>NC_134237.1:95405645-105405645 GCF_965152275.1 Natator depressus | reverse complement strand
CAGAAAAGAACCACAAAAATGAATAAAGGATTGGAAAACATGCCATATAGCAACAGACTCAAGGAATTCAATCTGTTTAGCTTATCAAAGAGAAGGTAAAGGAGTTACTTGATCAGACTATAAGTACCTACGTGGGGAGAAGAAATATGATAATAGAGGGCTCTTCAACCTCGCAGACAAAGGAATAACATGATCCAACGGCTGGAAACTGAAGCTAGACAAATTCAGACTCAAAATAAGGTTCACTTTTTGTATCAGTGAGGGTAATTAACCTTTGGAACAGTATATCAAGGGTTGTATGGATTCTCCATCTTTGGAAACTTTAAAATCAAGATTGGAAAATGTCCTTAAAGATACACCCTAGTCCAGCAGTTCTCAAACTGTGGGTTGGGACCCCAAAGTGGGTCATGACCACATTTTAATGGGTTACCAGGGCTGGCTTAGACTTCCTGGGGCACAAAGCCAAAGCTTGAGCCCCACCGCCCAGGACCAAAACCAAAGCTTGAGCCCCACTGCCTGGGGTCGAAGCTGAAGCCTGAGGGCTTCAGCCCGGGTTCGTGGGGCTCACATTACAGGCCCCCTTTCTGGGGCTGAAGCCCTTGGGCTCTGGCCTCCCAGTTCAGGGCAGTGGGGCTCAGGTTTTGGCCCCCCCACCTGGGGTGGCAGGGCTCGGGTGGGCTCAGGCTTCCGTCCCTCCTCCTGGAGTCGTGTAGTAATTTTTGTTGTTAGAAGTGGGTCATGGTGCAATGAAGTTTGAGAACCCCTGCCCTAGTTCAACCACAGCTATTGGACTTCACCCAGCAATAAATTTTGGGAAGTTCTATGGCCTGTGTTATGCTGGAGTTCAGACTAGATGATCACAACGGTACCTTCTGGCCTTAAAATATATGAATATATATTTACACTTTAAGGCCCTTTTAGACTGCCAGAGTGGTTTAAATCCATGGTTTAAATTAGTATAAATGAGAATCAGGCCCTATGCTTTTAACACTTCTGTTACATAGAGGTCAGTTATATTATGAAGTCTCCTTGATTATCTTCCTTCTCATACTGTTTGATTTCATATGTGATAACATCGTGAAAACAGGCAGAGTAAAGGCTGCTGCTAGTTCACAATAGTAGATTACATTCCATTATTTGATGTGAACTTCCTTTGCTGAGGAGGACTCTAGGTTAACTTTCAGAAGTAACTTTGGAAACTTTCAGGCATAGCTCCAAGAAAAAGAGGCACAAGTTGAGGAACTGACATAATTTTTTGACACCACAACCTGCATATTTTTGCAGGCAAACACAGCCAAAGCCAGTTGCCAAAACCAATATTGATCTAGTCCTTCATCCAATCAACAAATGCCATTGTTTAGGAGATATAACATTTCTTGGTTAAAGTTCAAAGCTAAACTCCAAGGATTTTCAAAACTATAAAAAAGAAAGGTTTTAGGTTTCCAAAAAAACCTGGCTTGCTTTCAGTCTCAGGGGGTATTGTAAATCATTAGAAAAAGTGTCCAAATAACCTCAATAGTTTTTAGATCTAAACCAAGCCCAGAACAGCAGCAAAGCATATATATATATATATATAAAATAATAATATATATAAATGTAATGTGTTCTACAAAGTTTGTGTCCCAAAAAGCTACTAAAACTTTCTGGATCAATGGGATTCCTTTTGAATCTAAGGAAAGAGAGTTGTACGGTAGGATTAAATGAAATTTGCAGGATCTCTGAGATACTGATAATTGTCTGCTGTTCCACTCCAACAGAATAATTCATTATTGGATACAGAATTCCATGATCTTCGAGATATATATATATATATATGGTAGTTGTAAATCCGTGGAATCACTTCCTACGCATGAGATTTATATAACCTTTTCCTGTACAGTGTGTGTCCAAAGTAACAGGTGTGTGTCACAATAACAATACACAGCCAGAAATAGACAAACCCACAAGATTAAATACAGAGATGTCGATGGTTTTATTCACTGAAAGGATCTAAAGAATCTTCCCATTTCAAACCAAGCATAGGATTCTGTATTCAGCCTCTATTTAGGTCAGTGTCAGATGCTAAACAAGCTTTGGACACCACATCACCATTTAGGCTGCGTGGCAAATTGCCAATGCATTTATTAATCTTCTGGGGCATGAGTAGGGATTTAGGGGGAACTGCTGCTAAAAACAGTTTTGAATGATATTCTATATTCCTAACAGCATTAAGAGAAAGTTTCTTTAGAAAACAGCCATTTCTATTGTCCTGTCTTGGAAGAGCATTACGTAGTAAGGATGTATCTTGCCCACCCATTTGGTGCTACAATTGGATAATTTTTTATTGCCTGTTCAACTGCTGGACATGAGATGCACCATGATGCCAGGAAGTTCAATTTATAACTGATATACGGGGCACCTCATTTAAAGACTTCAGCTTTGCTGCTGTTCTAGGATTTGGGATTTTGCATTGCCAGCTTGATGATGAAGTGATTGGAATCAGCCATCACTTCCAGTGTTAATACCAGACACCAGCCTAAATACACAGTTGATGAAGAATCTCTCTACTACTGGCTGCTTACTGTATTGAGTAGGAATAGTATTTCCATCCACCCTCCATTCTCCTGTTTCAGGCCCAAGACAGTCCCTACAGAACTGAAGCACTTTTTCTCTTTGTGTGTGTGCGTGCATCCACATGTGACTGGAGGTGGTGGTGGTGGTGGGGGGTTCCATTTAGTCCATCTACAGAACAATAGTTGGGATCATCCCCCAACAGTACAGGAATCCTAGATCTAACTGGTTGCTTGGATCAAGATGAAACACTCCATGATGTGACCTATAGTCTCTGTGGGATGCACAATCTGATTAAAAGTATTCAAATCTAATCTATTTTCAGAAAAGTAGATGTTGCCCTTGCTGTGGCAGTGTGAGCCCCACTGCATTAGATTTACTCCTAACTTCAAGAGGTCCAGTTTTCGTGCTTTAAAGACACTTGACTGACCTACAGTACTTAGTAACTAGGATGAAAATATGAAAAATCTAGTGTATTACTGAATGGAGATCTGGTACAAAGTGCGAAAAGGGTGTTTGCCTTTTAAAAATATGTTGGAGTCCCTAGGGCCTCTTTTAAGTGGAAAAATGAGAACTTGTGCTGTTTACTGCTGAACACACACACAAAATAGCCCTTCATTTTTCCATAAATTAATCATTATTGTGGTCACGCAGTACGCTGGATTTTAACTTTGGGGTTTTAATAGTTCCAGCATGGAATCTGTGAGACATACATTTCATGCAGTTATTTTTATTATTTATACAACAGAGAACTGATTTCCCTTTAAGTGAGTCTCCAGTCTCTTTGAGGCTCCTGCTGTGTAGCTAAAATCCATCATTTTAGAGTTAAAGGACAATTTCAGGAGCATAATCCTGTGAATGTGCACCCAAAATGTGAGTAGACACAGAGTAATTTGTGCCTATCCCTTATTATGGATTATCTTTCCTTTGTTAGAGGTGACTTGTATTTTATTCACTACAAAACCAGAGCAAGGGCTGCTCAGTGCTTGTGATCCCTCCTCCTCCACTCCAATTCTACTCTGGGTGTTAGCCCTTTCCAAAGGAATGGGGAGGACATGGGGCTATTGACCCAACCTCCTCCACCCTAGCCAGTAGAGTCAGCTGTCTATCCATGTCCTTACATGGTCTTCATTTGTGAGCTCTTTGACTAGGTATCAAGTGGAGCTCACGGTGTCACGTCTAAAGGGATGGTATGACAGATGAACTCCTCAGGAGTTTCAAGGTGCTACATTTCTCCCAGAATTCCCCATACTGGCTGGGCCTCACAACTGGGCCCTTGGTGTGTTCATTCTCATCTTTCACTTTGGCAAAAGGTTCATTTTTTAGTATCTATGCTTAAAAAAATTCATTGAGGGTCTCTTCTCCGCAGACTGAAATCTAACTCCCATTAACATGAATCACTTTAGAAGGTATTTTCATGATGAGACTTCCTCTATCCCCCACTAAAATGTATATTTTTTGTTTTTTCAGCGGTATCTGATGAGCTGTATTTTCTATATGCATCAAACATAATAGTAATTTCTATCAAAGGAGAAAAACTTTGTATATGACAGGAGTATCCTGCGCATACTGGATCCATCTGTACCAAGTTTTGCAGGTTTTATATATATTTAATGTGCATCACTAGCACATTTCATTTGACAGTTCTTTGAGACAGAATAGAATTCCCATGATATACCCACTGGCCCTCTGCTTAATAGAATGGACAAAATTCATCTCTGGTGTAAGCCATAGACTTTAGTACTCAGGGATGCGTTTGGCCCAATACATCTTGCAGGTGAGCCAGATTAATCTATTTTAAGCTATTTAGGCTATAAGACTTTTACTGGAAAGCAACACTCCCACTGAATAATATAAGCTCCTCAAGACAGGCATAATTTTGTACAGAGTGTAGCACAATGTGGCCTGGATCCTGATTGAGGCCTCTGGATGCTACTATATTTAATTTTCACCAGCGTTAATACATAGGAACGGCACACAAATCTGGCCAAATAAAATTTCTAGCTAGAACTTATATGGCCCTGTATTTATATGATTGATCCTAATAGTAGCTAAAATATACAGGAGATTTTTTTCAATATTCCAGCACTTACAGATTTGTTTGCATTGGGCATTTGTTAAATAATGTAGAATAGTGAACAAATGCGTAAAAATCAGTCTGTTTATGAACAAATGGCTAAGTTTGTCATATATTTGACTAAAATCCATCGCCCAGCTCTAATCATAATAAGCCCCCTCAAAATGCTCAACCTGTAGCCAGATCAGTGTGGCGCGTACCAAAGTAAAATACTCACAACACTCTTCCACCCCATCCCCTTCCAGGGAGTAAGCATTGCATTCTGCACCAGCTGGTTTCCAGATGCTCATCAAGGCACTAAGTAGATTGCACGGCAATAATCTAGCCTGAAAGCGTCCCAGGCATGTGTATGGTAGGGCCAGTCCTGTACCCTAGAGAAGGCATTCGAGTTGTCTAATGAAATAAGGAATCTTGTCCGTGTGAGAACTGTGAAGCAGTGATGGACTGGGTACAAACTAGAAGGCACACTTAACTTTGGAAGCACTTTGAGTCATCTATTACAATAGCATTTTCTGTTTTGTCTATTTGTTTTTATTTGATCAAAAAAATTCTAATGGGTTTTATGGACACCCTGGATTAGCAATTGCTCTGAATGAAACTTTATACCAGTACATTGGATTCACCGGTGCATCAGCCTTGGAGCCATTGATTCACAATTGCTTAAAGCTGTGTTTCCCAAACTTGGGACGCCACTTGTTCAGGGAAAGGCCCTGGCGGGCCCGGCCGGTTTGTTTACCTGCTGCGTCCACGGGTTCGGCTGATCACGGCTCCCACCGGCCGCGGTTCGCCGCTGCAGGCCAATGGGGGCTGCAGGAAGCAGCGCAGGCCGACGGACGTACCGGCCGCCACTTCCCACAGCCCCCATTGGCCTGCAGCAGCGAACCGCGGCTGGTGGGAGCTGCGATAGGCCAAATCTGCGGACGCGGCAGGTAAACAAACCGGCTGGGCCAGCCAGGGGCTTTCCCTGAACAAGCGGTGTCCCAAGTTTGGGAAACAGTGGCTTAAAGGACTGTTCCTGTACTCCCCAAATTGAAATACCTTGTTTTCTTGCAGTCTTCAATTTCTTGCAAACTTCAAGATTTTTTTAAAATTAAAAGTGGGTGCGTCTTCAGATTTGTCTCTCCTCGGATGTAACAAAACATTCTGGAGTGGTTATTCTATTGTGTGATTTATTCCAATCTCCCTTCCAGGGAGAGATTTCACAATATTTGGAATAATAATCTATTGCCAGTAAATACTCATTCTCGTCCCTGTGGAAAGTTTGTTCCCAGAGTTTGCCACAGGTGACATGGAAATTTGTGAATGATAAATGTTTCTTTTTGTTGTGATTTTCACATTTTCTTTTTGCTGCTGGCATTTAGACATTTTTTTCTGCTGACATTAGGTGACAATTTCTTCTCTCTGTCCAGACATTCCTGGACAAAACATAACTTTTTGTGCTTCCTTTTACATTGTTCAGTTCCCAGTTTTCCTAGATGAATTCTTTGTTATTGATCTAATGATCACTAGTTTTAAATTATACTTGGTCAGTCTTTCACTCTTATGTCTTATTTCTGTAGTTCCAGCATTCTTGTGTGAGATGAATGAAATGTCACTTTTTTCGAAGGTCAGCTGTTTTGTTTTAGTATTTTTAATATGTTATTGTCTCAAAGAATCAGAGAAATATAGGGCTGGAAGGGACCTTGATAGGTCATCAAGTCCAACCCCCTGCGCTGAGGCAGGACCAAGTAAACCTAGACCATCCCTGACAGGTGTTTGTCCAAGCTGTTCTTAAAAACCTCCAGCGATGTGGCTTCCACAACCTCCCTTGGAAGCTTTTTCCAGAACTTAAGTATCCTTATAATTACAAAGTTTTTCTAATATCTAATCTAAATCTCCCTTCCTGTAGATTAAACCCATTACCCCTTGCCCCACCTTTAGTGGATGTGGAGAACAATTGATCATCATCCTCTTTATAACAACCCTTCACATATTTGAAGACTGGTATCATGGCCCCCCTTCAATCTTCTGTTCTCAGGACTAAACATACCCATTTTTTTTAACCTTTCTTCATGAGTCAGATTTTATAAACCTTATATCATTTTTGTTGCTCTCCTCTGGACTTTCTCCAATTTATCAACATCTTTCCTAAGTGCGGTGCCCAGAATTGGACACAGTACTTCAACTGAGGCCTGACTAGCTGAGGAGAGTGGGACAATTACCTCCTTGCATACAACACTCCTGTTAATATACCCCAAAATGATATTAGCCTTTTTTTGCAACTACTTCACATTGTTGACTTATATTCACTTTCTGATCCACTATTACCCCCAGATACTGCCTAGCCAATTATTTCCCATTTTGTGGCTTTTGATCTTTTTGTTCCTAAGTGAAGTACTTTGCACTTGTTATTACTGAATTTCATCTTGTGGATTTCAAACCAATTCTCTAATTTGTCAAAGTTGTTTCGAAATTAATTCTGTCCTCCAAAGAATTTGCAATCCCTTCCAAGTTGATGTCATCTGCAAATTGTATAAATGTACTCTACCTTCTATTGTCAAAGTCATTCATGAAAATATTGGTCCAGGACTGATGCCTGTAGAACCCCACTAGATATGTCCTCCCAGTTGACAATGAACAATTGGCAACTGCTCTTTGAGTAAGATCTCTCAATCAGTTGTGCACTCCTCTGATAGTAATTTCATCGACACCAATTTCCCTAGTTTTGAGAATGTCACGTGGGCTTGTCAAAAGCCTTAATAAAAACAAGATATGTCACATATACTGGTTCCTCCCTATCCATCAGGCCAGTAACCCTGTCAAAAGAGGAAATTAGGTTGGTCTGGCAAGATTTGTCCTAGATAAATACATGCTGGTTATCCCTTATAACCCTATTGTCCTATAGGTGCTTACAAATGGATTGTTTAATCACTTGTTCCAGTATCTTTCCAGGTATCAAAGTCAGGCTGACTAGTCTATCATTCCCTGGGTCCTCTTTGTCCCCTTTTAAAAAAAAATCTTTAGTATAATGTAATATGATATTGGTTTAACTGGTTTTTGTTCACTCAATGTCAGGTTGCTGCTGATTAACAATTTCCTTTTCCCTTTTGGAAACTGAATCTATAATATTTTTCATTCAGGTATGCTTGAAAGTGGATCTGCCCCATGCATTTGTTGCCATTGTTTACATGTTGTTCTGAGACAATAAATTTCATTAACAGATCATTGGTTTTTCTACTTTAGTAATCACTCTAGCTTTTTCTATTCTCTTCAGTTCTGGTTAGGTATCTCTCTTAACATCACAGTCTGACAGAGTTTGACATCTCCTGTTTGTAGCCCTGACATGCTGAATATCTACAGGTTTGAAGGTGTCTTGCCTTCCATTAAGGCTCTGCCTGAGATAAAGTACAGAAAGCTGAAAGGATGTACAATATGTGGAAGCCACATAGGTAACAGAAGGATTGTGCTGTTGTGGAGGCAGAGGACACCTTCCAAAGGAATTTTGGCGCTCTCTGTGGAAAAAATAAGAGAGCCCATTCCAAAAAATAGTCATCCAGTGGGTCTAATTTTGCTGTCTGTTATGCCTCTGCAGCCCCTGATGAGGTCAATGGCGTTGCACAGGTGTAACTGAGAGCAGAACTGGTACAGTAGGGTTTGTGAAACACAATTTCTATATAAACTTGAAAATATGACACCTTCACATTAGGTAGCAAAGAGTGCTACATGAATAACAGGATGTTTCCTGCTGAGGCAGGAAGCTATTTTAAAAAACTGTCAAAGCCCACTGCACAATTGTAATTACAAAATAGTGATGGTTTACTCTTTTTTTTTCTGGTGGTCTGGCATAGCATACTGACTACAGGGACTTCCTGTTTTTGAACTCCAGAGAGCCCAAGACTCAAAGATTCTAAAAATATATGGTTTTTTTTAAAATGCAAGGTGTCAGAAACACAAAGCAGCATTAACAAATACAAGCTTGATGAGAGGGCCAAATGTTAGCTTTGCAGAATTTGATATTTCTAAAACTACACTTGGGCTGCCTGGCATATTCTCAAGCTATAGAGTAATCCCTAACTCAGACAGGTACCAGTGGGAGCGTTCTTTCCTTCTCAACACAATTCTATATTGTTCAGCTATATAAGCACAGGAAGTTTAAGAATCAGGAAGCCGTGGATTTTTATTTTTGATTATAGATTGATAGGGTACTTATTGATGTAGCACTTAATTACACACCTAAAAAGCATATGACTACCCTCCCCCACCCCATGGATAGTATTAAAAATTACTGTGGCTGCCCCCAGAAATGTCTGCAACCATGTCACCATTTTGTCCATGAGAGAGGGCCAGGATCTGAGTGGTTGGAAAGAAAGCTGTGCTCTTTCACAGGAGGTCCTAGTTAAGCAGAAAAGTCTCTGAGTTTCCAGTTTATTTACAAGGTCCTTGTTCAGCTAAATGAACACAAACCAGCAAAGTCTCATGTAACTTAACTATCCGTAAACTTCAAACATTAAAAAAGCGGGAGTCTCTGGAGCGCTATGTTCTGACTTCTGGTCAGCAAACCTCTGTCTCTCATTCTATAAGAGGAACCCTTAGTTACAGCCCAGGGAGATGTCCTCAGCTGGGACTCTGAAACTCCTGTTGGGATTTTACTCAAGACCTATGCCACACTTTGGCTTGATGGGCCTATTCCTAGGGGCATCACTGGGACAGGCTATATACCAGGACTATGGTGCCCTAGTTTGTACATCCCATCGCAATCAGGAATAAAAACACGCAGCCCAAATCAGACAAATAATACAGCTTACTTCCTGTCTTGAAGCTTACTAGGCTTTGGAATTTGCATCCCTCCATGGCCTTTCAGAGCAGGGAGCTCAACTATGAAAGCCCTGACATCAATCCTACTGACTCTAATCCCAGGAAGTGGAAGCGAAACCTGCCCAGTTGATCTTAATTGTCATTTTAGGGTAGAGATTGAGATGTCGTTGCTCAGATAATCCTGTCCCAGCACATGCAGGGCATTAACACCAGTACCCTGATCTGATAAAAAGAGACATGATATGACCAAACTCAGACTGTGCAAGGAGGTGTGAAATCCTGGCCTCACTGAAATCAAAGAGAGTTTTGCCACTGACTTCAGTGAGGACAGGATTTCACCTGAGGTAAAAATATGTTGATTTCAGTGAATAAGTGTCCAAATAAATCAGGACTGAATTTTGACCAAAGAGCTGAGCATCATCTGAATAATGACTAGATTGATCAGTGATACCAGCAAACTAGAGAAGACCTGAAGAAGAGCTCTGCGTAAGCTCAAAGTTTATCTCTCAAACAAACAGAAGCTGGTCCAATAAAAGATATTACCTCACCCTCCTTGTTTCTCCAGCAAATTAGGCTGGCATGCAAGAAACATCTCAATTACTAAACTGAGGTAGTTGTACACATTGTGATTACTAAATGTTATAGCACAATAAACATTGTATGTAGGTATTATAATACCAGAACAGACTGGTTCAATTTAACACTATTTATTTATGAGCATTTTTGTAATGCTTATCTCTGTAGTATCTAAGTGCCAGGTCCATCTAGTCCAGTATCTTATCCCTGAAAGAAGTCAAAACCAGATTCTTTGACGGTATTGTCACTAAGTTTATATTGCTATAACATTAGAAGGAATTTTGTCCCAACTCCAAAGCTAACAGGTAATCATTCTATTTCTGAAGCACACTGGTAGTCCTGTGATCTTTTTTGGCTAGTGCAACTGCAGATTGAAATGTAAAGAATTTCAGAATTGAACATCCCTCACTTTAGTGAATCAACTCTGTCCCTTTGGTACTATATATGAATGTGGGGGGAAGAGCATGGGGCTGGCTGTGGAGCAGCAGAAGGGGTGTATGTGTGGAGCAGGGAGGGAGAGTGTGGGGCTGGATACAGGTGCAGCATGAGAGAGCTTAAGACTGGGGAGCAGCAGGGGATGAGTTCAGGACAGGTTGTAGGGCAATGTGGGTGGGGAGCATGGGGCTGGGTGTGGGGTGAGGAGACTGCAGGGTTGGGTGCAGTGGGAGAACTCAAAGCTGGGTGCAGAGGCAGTGGGTGGGGTGCAGGCTGGGTGCAAGGCAAGAGTGAAGGGGAGAGAGCTTGGAGCTGGGAGGGGAGGGGAACTTTGGCCCCTTCCTTAGGAAAATTCTGTTTGCGGCCCTGGTGAGAGTCATGTGTGGAATGAAGGTCAGAGATGGCTTTTCTGAGAAATAATTAACTACACTGGTCCCATTTGCCTCCTCTCATAGGGTATGTCTACACTACGAAATTAGGTCAAATTTATAGAAGTCGGTTTTTTAGAAATCGTTTTTATATAGTCGATTGTGTGTGTCCCCACACAAAATGCTTTAAGTGCATTAACTTGGCAGAGTGCTTCCACAGTACCGAGGCTAGTGTCGACTTCCGGAGCGTTGCACTATGGGTAGCTATCCCACAGTTCCCGCAGTCTCCGCCACCCATTGGAATTCTGGGTTGAGATCCTAATGCCTAGTGGGGCAAAAATATTGTTGCGGGTGGTTCTGGGTACATGTCGTCAGGCCCTCCCTTCCTCCCTTTGTGAAAGCAACGGCAGACAGTCGTTTCACACCTTTTTTCCTGAGTTACCTGTGCAGACGCCATACCACGGCAAGCATGGAGCCTGCTCAGCTTACTGTCACTGTACGTCTTCTGGGTGCTGGCAGACGCGGTACTGCATTGCTACACAGCAGCAACCCATTGCCTTGTGGCTGCAGACTGTGCAATATGCCTGATAACCATCGTCATCATGTCCGAGGTGCTCCTGGCTGCCTCAGTAAGGTCGGTCAGGAGCGTCTGGGCAGACATGGGCACAGGGACTAAAATAGGAGTGACTCGACCAGGTCATTCTCTTTAGTCCTGCCAGCAGTCCTGTTGTACCGTCTTCTGGCGAGCAGGCAGGAGATGAGGATGGCTAGCAGTCCTACTGCACCGTCTGCTGCCAGCCAAAGATGTAAAAATAGATGGAGTGGATCAAAACAAGAAATACACCAGATTTGCTCCCCCCTCCCTCCCTTCGTGAAATCAATGGCCGACAATCGTTTCGGTGAGGTCTGTCAGGGGCACCTTGAAAAGTTTAATGGAGATTCAGTCCTGCCTGAAATACCGGGGGGAGGGATAGCTCAGTGGGTTGCGCATTGGGTTGAGCATTGGCCTGCTAAACCCAGGGTTTTGAGTTCAATCTTTGAGGGGGCCTTTCTGTGTGACAGTTGTTTTTGTTTCTCCTTGATGTAAAGCCACCCCCTTTGTTGATTTTAATTCCCTGTAAGCCAACCCTGTAAGCCATGTCGTCAGTCGCCCCTCCCTCCGTCAGGGCAATGGCAGACAATCGTTCCACGCCTTTTTTCTGTGCAGACGCCATACCACGGCAAGCATGGAGCCCGCTCAGATCATTTTGGCAATTAGGAGCACATTAAAATCACGCGCATTATCCAGCAGTATATGCAACACCAGAACCTGGCAAAGTGAAACGGAGTGAGTAGGCAACGTCAGCGTGGTGACGAGAGTGATGAGGACATGGACACAGACTTCTCTCAAAGCATGGGCCCTGGCAATGTGGGCATCATGGTGCTAATGGGGCAGGTTCATGTGGTGGAACACTGATTCTGGGCCCAGGAAACAAGCACAGACTGGTGGGACCGCATAGTGTTACAGGTCTGGGATGATTCCCAGTGGCTGCGAAACTTTCGCATGCGTAAGGGCACTTTCATGGAACTTTATGACTTGCTTTCCCCTGCCCTGAAGCACAAGAATACCAAGATGAGAGCAGCTCTCATAGTTGAGAAGCGAGTGGCAATAGCCCTGTGGAAGCTTGCAATGCCAGACAGCTACCAGTCAGTCGGTAATCAATTTGGAGTGGGCAAATCTACTGCGGGGGCTGCTGTGATGCAAGTAGCCAACGCAATCAAAGATCTGCTGATATCAAGGGTAGTGACCCTGGGAAATGTGCAGGTCATAATGGATGGCTTAGCTGCAATGGGATTCCCTAACTGTGGTGGGGCCATAGACGGAACCCATATCCCTATTTTGGCACCAGAGCACCAAGCTGGCAAGTACATAAACCGCAGGGGGTACTTTTCAATAGTGCTGCAAGCACTGGTGGATCACAAGGGACGTTTCACCAACATCAACGTGGGATGGCCGGGAAAGGTTCATGACGCTCGCATCTTTAGGAACTCTGGTCTGTTTCAAAAGCTGCAGGAGGGGATTTTATTCCCAGACCAGAAAATAACCGTTGGGGATGTTGAAATGCCTATAGTTATCCTTGGGGACCCAGCTTACCCCTTAATGCCATGGCTCATGAAGCCATACACAGGCAGCCTGGGCAGTAGTCAGGAGCTGTTCAACTACAGGCTGAGCAAGTGCAGAATGGTGTGTGACGGGGCAAGGCCAGATGGCTATGGAAAAGTAGTGGGAGATAGATATATTAGCTCCAGGCTAAACAAATCCCTGGTACCAGGTTAAGTGAAATGGAAGCTGCTCCAGGTCATTTAAGACACCTGGGGCCAATTAAGAACTTTCCAGAAGGCAGGGAGAAGGCTAGGTAGATTGGGACACCTGAAGCCAATCAGGGACTGGCTGAAACTAGTTAAAAGCCTCCCAGTTGGTCAGGTGGGTGTGCATGTCAGGAGCTGTGGAAGGAAGTTGTGCTGGTGGAGAGGCTGAGTAGTACACACCATATCAGGCACAAGGAAGGAGGCCCTGAGGTAAGGGTGAAGTGGAGCTTGAGGAAGTGAGGGCTGCTGTGGGGGAAGTAGCCCAGGGAATTGTACATGTCCTGTTTCTAAAAGGTCAGCTACCATGGCTGATGCTATTAGGGTCCCTGGGCTGGAGCCTGGAGTAGAGGGTGGGCCCAGGCTCCCCCCCCCACACCTTTGCCCCCTGATTAATCACTGAGACTGGGAGACAACAGAGACTGTGCAAGGAAGGATAACTTCTCCTCAGCTCCCTTGCTGACTTATAATGAAAATGGCTCAGTAGACTGTGACCCTTGTCTCTAGAGAAAGAAGGGTTACATGGAGGGTAACAATGAGCCTCTGAGGCTAGCGAAATCCACCAGGAAACGTGGGACCCAGGGAGGCAAGGACAGAGTTTTGTCACAGGTGGTAGAATGTGCATTTGGATGTTTAAAAGTGCGCTGGCGCAGTTTACTGACTCGGTGAGACCTCAGCAAAACCAATATTCCCACTGTTATTACTGCTTGCTGTGCGCTCCACAGTATCTGTGAGAGTAAGGGGGAGACGTTTATGGTGGGGTGGGAGGTTGAGGCAAATTGCCTGGCTGCTGGTTACGTGCAGCCAGACACCAGGATGGTTAGAAGAGCACAGGAGGGCATGGTGCACATCAGAGAAGCTTTGAAAACCAGTTGCATGTCTGGCCAGGCTACGGTGTGAAAGTTCTGTTTGTTTCTCCTTGATGAAACCCCTCGCCCCTTGGTTCACTCTACTTCCCTGTAAGCTAACCACCCTCCCCTCCTCCCTTCGATCACTGATTGCAGAGGCAATAAAGTCATTGTTGCTTCACATTCATGCATTCTTTATTAATTCATCACACAAATAGGGGGATGAGTGCCAAGGTAGCCCGGGAGTGGTGGTAGAGGAGGGAACGACAAGGCCACACAGCACTTTAAAAGTTTAAAACTTATTGAATGCCAGCCTTCTGTTGCTTGGGCAATCCTCTGGGGTGGAGTGGCTGGGTGGCTGGAGGCCCCCCCCACCGCATTCTTGGGCGTCTGGGTGAGGAGGCTATGGAACTTGGGGAGGAGGGCAGTTGGTTACATATGGGCTGTAGCAGTGGTCTGTGCTCCTGCTGCCTTTCCTGCACCTCAACCATATGCTGGAGCGTATTAGTTTGATCCTCCAGGAGCCTCAGCATTGAATCCTGCCTCCTCTCATCATGCTGCCGCCACCTTTCAGCTTCAGCCCTCTCTTCAGCTCGCCACCTCTCCTCCTGGTCATTTTGTGCTTTCCTGCACTCTGATATTGTCTGCCTCCACGCATTTGTCTGTGCTCTGTCAGTGTGGGAGGACAGCATGAGCTCAGAGAACATTTCATCGCGAGTGCGTTTTTTTTCACTTTCTAATCTTCGCTAGCGTCTGGGAAGGAGAAGATCCTGTGATCCTTGAAACACATGCAGCTGGTGGAGGAAAAAAAAAGGGACAGTGGTATTTAAAAAGACACATTTTATAGAAAAATGGGTATACTCTTTCATGGTAAACCTTGCTGTTAACATTACATACGTAGCACATGTGCTTTTGTTACAAGGTCCTGTTTTGCCTCCCCCCACCATGTGGCTAACCCTTCCCCCTTCCCCGTGGCTAAGAGCGGGGAACATTTCTGTTCAGCCGCAGGCAAACAGCCCAGCAGGAATGGCCACCTCTGAATGTCCCCTTAAGAAAAGCACCCTATTTCAACCAGGTGACCATGAATGATATCACTGTCCTGAGGATAACACAGAGAGATAAAGAATGGATGTTTGAATGCCAGCAAACATACACTGCAATGCTTTGTTCTGCAATGATTCCCGACTATGTGCTACTGGCCTGGAGTGGTAAAGTGTCCTACCATGGTGGACGGAATAAGGCTGCCCTCCCCAGAAACCTTTTGCAAAGGCTTTGGGAGTACATCCAGGAGAGCTTTATGGAGATGTCCCTGGAGGATTTCCGCTCCATCCCCAGACACGTTAACAGATTTTTCCAGTAGCTGTACTGGCCGCGAATGCCAGGGCAAATTAATCATTAAACACGCTTGCTTTTAAACCATGTATACTATTTTAAAAGGTACACTCACCAGAGGTCCCTTCTCTGCCTGGAGGGTCCGGGAGGCAGTCTTGGGTGGGACTCGGGGGTACTGGCTCCACATCCAGGGTGAGAAACAGTTCCTGGCTGTCGGGAAAACTGGTTTCTCCACTTGCTTGCTGTGAGCTATCTACAACCTCATCATCATCTTCCTCGTCCCCAAAACCTGCTTCCATGTTGCCTCCTTCAGTGGAGATGGAAGCAAACAACATGGATGGGGCAGTGGTGGGCTGAACCCCCTAAAGTGGCATGCAGTTAATCATAGTAGCAGCATGTTTTGGGCTCTGACCCGGAGTGGCTGTTTGCCTCTCTGGTTTTCTGGTAGGCTTGCCTCAGCTCCTTAAGTTTCATGTGGCACTGCTTCGGGTCCCTGTTATGGCCTCTGTCCTTCATGCCCTGGGAGATTTTGATAAATGTTTTGGCATTTCAAAAACTGGAACGGAGTTCTGATAGCATGGATTCCTCTCCCCATACAGCAATCAGATCCCGTACCTCCCATTTGGTCCATGCTGGAGCTCTTTTGTGATTCTGGGACTCCATCATGGTCACCTTTGCTGATGAGCTCTGCATGGTCACCTCTGCTGATGAGCTCTGCACTCACCTGCAGCTTGCCATGCTGGCCAAACAGGAAATGAAATTCAAAAGTTCATGGGCCTTTTCCTGTCTACCTGGCCAGTGCATCTGAGTTGAGAGTGCTGTCCAGAGTGGTCACAATGGAGCACTCTGGGATAGCTCCCGGAGGCCAATGCCATCTAATTGCATCCACAGTACCCCAAATTTGACCCAGCAAGGCTGATTTCAGCGCTAATCCCCTTGTCGGGGGTGGAGTAAGGAAATCGATTTTAAGAGCCCTTTAAGTCGAAAAAAAGGGCTTTGTCATGTGGACGGGTGCAAGGGTAAATCGATTTAACGCTGCTAAATTCGAACTCAACTCCTAGTGTAGACCAGGGCATAGAAATACCCTGGGAGGAGAGAGAACCTCAGATGTTCCTAATATCTTGCTGTGATAAATGACCAGGTAATGAGGACACCCCTCATCCAGTGTTAGCTCATCTGACCCCTTACTTATATTCCTGGTTTGTAAACTCTTATGTCTTGGTGTCTCCATGGATCCAGGTGACCTGAATAGGTGCTGCCATCTGCAGCAGCTCAGATTTGATTAAACTTTCCTCTACTGGCAGTTGGGCACACTCTGAATCCATTTATCCAGACACTGTCTCTCATTCCAGATGCTCAGACACAGTATACTCCCTGGGAGCCCCAGATGCCATAACTGCAGGAATAGCACATTCCGCCATTGTCATGTTCCATACAGTGTAGAATTTCTTTGTCCCTCTGACATCAAGGAAAACAGAGAATAGAAAAAGCCGGTTTCCCCCTCCTCATCATATTCTGTCTGAGCATCCTTATTCCTTTTGACTTCCCTTTGCAGTCTTTGAATCCCTTCCTTTGATTTTTCTTTGATCGTTCCTCTGTCTGTCGCATGGAATGTCCCTGGCTGTGGTGGCCTCTCTGGCAGCTCCGCTGTTAGGTATTCTCCTGTTTGTTGTCCAGCCTTGACCACTTTTGACAGCTAGTCCCAGCACACCCAAGTCTGCAGGCTCCTAGCCAGAGTTTCTAAATTGACTTCCAATACAATGATGTCCCTTAGTTTCCCTATTGTCCAGAATTTCAGAAGAGCTGGATTTTGAATTTTTAAGTTTGGAAAATGGCCTTTAAAAATTGTGCTTTTGTTTGTTAGTTTTATTGCTTTCTAAGATTATATGGACTCTGTTAAGTAAAGATCCATAATTCTTCTGTCTAAACTTCTGATTCTTGAAACACCAACAAAGTGAATTATCTTAAAAAATGGCTTTTCTTGTGCCCACAATGACAGAAGATAAATCTGTATTTTAGATTTTCATATGGAAACTGACATTGCAACAGAATTCAATGTGAAGTAAATTTGTCATAGCCCCATTTCTACTGTAGCATTACAACTGCTCTATTTGCACTTGCTGATGACCGTTTTGTTTAATGGAATGCTGATATTAATGTCTGTGACTGAGATTTTGCATCTGTTGTACTTTCTGGGACAGAGTTAATGTTGTGGTTGTTCTCAGACTGTGAGTCCTTGTCTCTGAGAATCTTAGATCCCAGTTCAGCAAGATGCTTAAGCACATGCATATTCTGAGACTTGAAGTCAATTTATGTATTCCAAATTGTATGTGTGCTTAAGTAATTTAGTGAGTCAGGGCTTTAGCTCTGTACATAGCTGGATTTCTAGCATTTGAGATTTTATGTAACTCCATCCTTGTACTCAGACCACTGATATGTGTCTGCAACTTCGCCTTAATGATTTGTTTGTGAGTGACAGAATAGATACTGTCTAGTTGATACAGCACAGACTTTACTATAACAGGTCTTGGTCACATGATACAATTTGGGCTGGATCCTGGCCCCTCCTATCACTTTGGCTTCAGTGATGCAAAACAGCCATAATGCTGACTTAATAGGCCAGTGGAGGATAACCCCTGCCAGGGGGAATTCCTGGGTGCTAGAAAACTGCTGTGATGACTCTACATTATCAGCTGTCTTAGTCCCAAAGCAGTGGACCTTACCTGGAAACAAGGGGCATCTCTACACCCCAGCAACACTCAGCTACTGGGAAAGCTCCTTGAGGTCATAGGTGTTACTGGATTAAATACTTAAAATCCTGGTTTCAAAATACTTAAATTCATAATCAGGGGAAAATGGGATGCGTGGGATAAAAACTGAAGAACATTCCTGCAGCCTGATTACAAAAAGGTGTTTCCAACACCATGTTATCTAGCAACCAAAGTACAAAATTCAGAGTCGTGATAAATGTATTCATAAAGGAAGAGATCTTTATTCAAGCTACAGACTCTATGCAAGCCTTAAGAAGCAAACTTTGGTTCCAGAAAAGACTTTTCTACTCAAACCCCAATTCCAGTTGGCCTTCATCACATTTTAAATAGACACTTCCCTTCTTATTTTGGGATTGGCTGCGGCTTGCATCACTAGTCCTCACATGTCATACTTGGTAAAGGGCTATTCCAATGCTGAACTGTCATTACAACCACATACAGTATCATTTACTTTACACTTGTACAAAGAACTCCACACAGACACACTTCTTATGCCAAGCCATCCCTTCCATTTTCTGTCTGAAAGTGTGTCACAATATATCTCGCTTTGGTTCTAAGTTCAAGAGACACTACATACATTCCGCAGGAATGATTAATAGAGAAAAGTGACAATATCTCTAGCAAAATTGATTTCAACTTTCTAGAGTGTTCATTATGCAATTAAAAACAAAGCCTATTCACTGGAAATGATCATAATGTGACTCCTGCCCCTACCAGATGTCTTGGCTGTTGGGGCAACCTGCTTTTCCTTTCCTGGCTCTTTCTCTGGCAAGGTGTATAAACAATTAGTAGAACACTTCAAAAGGTCTCTCTCATATGCTTAAGTAGGGCCACCAGCCTAGAGACAGGTACCATTTAGGATCACATGACTCATTCTGCCTATCATATTGACTTGCATTTGTGTGGTGGTGAAGCTGATTGGTGATACACAGAACTAGTTGCAATAGAGGAGGAAGTGAGGTGCTGAGCACAGAGCTTGATTAAGGCAGTCTGGTGTCCTAGGCACACCATGACATGTGGGGCCATGTGGCTCCATCCTGTGATCCGACCCTCTGACATAGCTCCTTCAGCCTCCTTCCTCATCATGTGGTTGAGGCAGCAGTGGCAGCAATGGGCCCCCCAATGACTACCTCACCAGCCAGGTTTATCTGGGTGGGCCAGGTCCTCTTCACTCTTCTGCTCTGGCCACATGGACTCCTCTGATGATGGTGTTGGTGGGACCTTCAGAGCAGTGGGACTAGGACTTCACACATCATTGACATGCACTGTACAGTTCACACCTCTCAGCTATTGTTTCAAGCTGTCTACTTACTCAGCAGGTATCACTGCTTCAGTTACACTGATCATGCTTCCAAACATCTCTTCACCAAGACTTACTTTTTATTTTTAAATGAAAACTGAGATGTGATGTAATCACATGACTCCAGGAGCCATAGTCTGCCTTAGGAGGTAATGGCTTCCAGTCTTGTGCTCAGTCTGTTAATAGAAGTGATGAGTAAGATGGCATGTTAGCCTCCTCCCCATCCTCCAACCTCCTTTCAGTATCATACACGTGGTTAGACTCCCTTAGACTTTCTTGCCCTTGCCACTGTACCAATGTGTATAAGGGACCCTAATTTACATCACATCTGAATTTGGCCCAATAAGTAGAGAGGACAATATGGTCTACAGAGACAAAATAGGCATATGGAGATAGTAGAAACTACTGGTGAAAAACAGAGTGCACAGTAAGACAGAAAATCCACTCTTTCTAAAATACCTCATCAACCACAGCACATTGTAACCTAAGGGATACAAGGTAATTACTAAGCCTGCTAGTTGGTCAACTGTAAATGTATTTATTATTAATTAATTACTATTATGATTGTAAAGTATTATGTCCAAATATTTTATAGGCTTTGGACATTGAAAATGTTAATTGACAACAGGGGATGTTATACAATATAGTGTCTACCAGCTTTCTCTTTTCTCCAACAATGTCAGTGATGGAGAAATGTGTCTAATTTGCACATAGCCTGATTACTCACTGCACTGGACCTTGTATAAAGGAGAAGTTAATGCTTCCATTCTCATTTGGTAGAAGTTAATCTTTATCCAGAGAATGTTATCAAATGAGTAAATTAAACAGAAGTCCCTACTCTGAAATCTGTTGGGGTTTAAACAACATTTGTTTACCTTGTAAGTTGTTTGGAGGGTGGAGTGGATAAATGGCAGAATACTGTGCAACTGCCATGACAGATAGGCAATATTGCTTATCACCTCTGTATCTACAAAGCACTGTTCAGCCATTCACTAATTCTTACATATTATTCCCTCTCCCTCTCCATATAACAGATGGGGAAGATGGGATATAGAAAGATTGACTGAGGTTTTTAAAACCGCCTAAGGCAGAGGTGGGCAAACTATGGTCCGTGGGCCACATCCGGCCCTCGGCACTGTCCTGCCCGGCTCCTGAGTTCCTGGCCAAGGAGGCTAGCTCCAGGTACCTCCCCTTATGTTCCCCCTCCCCTGCAGCCTCAGTGCGACGTGACGCCAGCGCTCTGGCCTGCCGCTCCTGCTGGGCAGCGGGGTGGTGCGGCTGCAAGCTCCTGCTGCTCTGAGTGGCATGGTAAGGGGGCAGGGAGTGGGGGGGTTGGATAAGGGGCAGAGGGTCCTGGAGGGCAGTCAGGAGACAGGGAGCAGGGGGGATTGGATAGGGGGTGGGGTCCCGGGGGGCCTGTAAGGGGGCGGTGGTGTGGATAGGGGTTGGGGCAGTCTGGGGACAGGGAGCAGGGGCAGTTGGATGGGGCGGAGATCCTGGGAGGGGGACAGGGAGCAGGGGGGGTTGGATGGGTTGGGGGTTCTGAGGGGGGCAGTCAGGGGGCAGGAAGTGGGAGGGGGTGGATAGAGGGCAGAGGCCAGGCTGTTTTGGGAGGCACAGCCTTCCCTACTCAGCCCTCCATACAGTTTTGCAACCCCGATATGGCCCTCGGGCCAAAAAGTTTGCCCACCCCTGACCTAAGGGATATGGGTGTTGTGTCCATATCTTCTCGGCCAGTGGTTCTCAACCAGGGGTACATGTACCCCTGGGGGTACTCAGAGGTCTTCCAGGGGGTACATCAACTCATCTAGATATTTGCCTAGCTTTACAACAGGCTACATAAAAAGCACGAGTGAAGTCATTACAAACTAAAATTTCATAGACAATTATTTGTTGCTCTCTATACTAGACAATGAAAAGTAATTACAATATTTATATTCCAATTGATTTATTTATAATGATATGGTAAAAATGAGAAAGTAAGCGATTTTTCAGTAACAGTGTGCTGTGACCCTTGTGTATTTTTATGTCTGATTTTGTAAGTTTTTAAGTGAGGAGAAACTTGGGGGTACACAAGACAAATCAAACTCTTGAAAGGCTTACAGTAGTCTGGAAAGGTTGAGAGCCACTGTTCTAGGCAGCTTGGAAAAATATTTCATCCAAAGCCACATGGCACATCAGCCATGGACAGTATTTAAGACCTCCTGGCTCTCAGGCCTGGGCACATTCCACAGGTCATGCTGCTCCATGTACGGATGAGATTTTCCCATTTGCTGTCTCTTTACATAACCCTCATCACAAAACCATGCTTTTTACATGTGTACTTTTCACTTATTTTTAAAGCTAGCATGCTATAAGGTGTTTCTGTAAAAGCCTTAAAACAGTCTGCTTTATTCCATAAGGTAAGAGTAGAGAAAAGTCAGTAAAGTTAGCCTGTTTTCATTTAATTTCTGCAGACTGACTCATACTCTCCAATCCCTTGCCCTTAGGGAAGATACAAGGAAATGATGTAATTCTTTTTGGATTTTTCATGCCTTGAACTTTTTCTTTTGGCATAAGCAGTACGGGGCCTGTTTTGTAATTAGTCTGTGCTAAACTAAAATTCAGTACTTTCTCTCCCCCTCTGTACACACACACACAATGAAGCACACAATGTTTGTAATTAAAAAGCATTGATTTTAGTGACTTATTGGGTCACCCATTCATTGTATGCCCACTTTACAAATATAACTTTAATAAACTGGCTGAGGCCTACATGTGATATACGGCTATTGTAGGTCTTCCAATTGTGAAATGATTATTGCAGTTAGAGACATTTTACCCTTTTGTGTTTTGACTAGAGAGAAGCACAAATCAAACTACGGATCCAAACACTCACCCGGATTGCAGATATTCCAGATCTGGATCTGAATTTTGCTAACAGCCCCCTTGTCTTTTATTGGGTTGAAGTGAAACTGCAGATCTGAACTGTGAACCATCTGAAATCCAGATCCAAAGTGTGGCTTGAGGCTGTATCTGGTGTTTGATTCTGTGTGCATGTCAGTGGGTATGAACTTTTCTCAATGTTTTTGGACTAGAAATTGGGTTGGGAATGTCAGAAGAACAGGTTTTGGCAGGGAAAGAAATATTCTTCTCTCCTGATAGCTAGGTAATAATAATAGGTCATAAAAGCACATTGGTTCCAATCCTGCTCACAGTGGGGTACGTGGCCAAGCTCTCAGTGTCTTCAATCGGAGCATGTGACTGGGTGCTATCAGCAGCACCCTGATCACTGACATTGCTGCAGCCAGTCAAGGGCAATTATACGCTCTGTTGTGGGGTCTGGGACTGTGAGCATGTGGGTGACAATCACAGGGCTAACAAGGTTGTTGGAGAGAATATAAGGGGAGGAAACAAGAAGTAAGGGGGCTGTTCAAGCGGTGCTCACAGGGTGAGCTGTGAGTGAGGACTGCAGGGAAGCCAATCCTTGCTATAAGCCTGTCTTGTTATGTAAGAGAGAAACAAATGCACATCTTGGTGAAGGATAAACAGTCCAGTGTGCATTTGTGACTGTGAAACCATTTGAACTGGCCAGCAGTGAGGTCACCGAGTAGCGACGGAGGCGCACTGTGACATGTGGGGGCTTGTCCAGGATCAGTAAGTCCCTCAGCAGAAGAGGATACGTGATGGGGGACCTGCAACAAAGAATACTGCAGGAATTCATCGAAGGGCAGACCCAGGTACAGCAACAGCTTCTGCAGGGGCTGGTGAATGCCAGTGAGGGGACTGGGAATCGAACAGTGGGCCTGGAACTATGTAAAACTATGTAAAATGGTGCCAGGGGATGACCCTGATGCCTTTTTGTTAACTTTTGAGCAGCGGTGACTAGCACCAGATGGCACAAGGGTGCATAGGCACTTTGGCTGGGTCCTTATCTGGCCGGTGAGGCTCAGGCAGCCTATATGGCCCTGAGCAAACATCAGGCGAAAGACTATGATACACCAAAAGCTGCTATTTTGGGCAAGGGAAAGCTGAGAAAGCTGTCAGCTGAGAAATACTGCGAAAAGATCGGGTGGCCAGATGGGATGGCGGGATACGCCCCAGGGCCTCTGTGCAGAAGTTGTTGGACTGGGCAACTCAATGGTTTCAGCCAAATAGAGAGCACATTGAAGCCCTGATGGACTCCATTATTCTGGAGCAGTTTATACAGAGTATTCTGAAGACTACAAGGATCTGGGTTTGGAGGCAGCAGTCAGAATCACTTGGTGCAGCCATGAAATTAATGGAGTACGTGGAGGCAGACTTTCCACGAAAAGAGCTCTGTCCCCTGATGACTAAGTGTGGGGGGAGAGGGGTGAAGAATCGCAGACAGCAAAGCCCAGGAAGGAGCTGCAGGGGGCAAAAGAGGGTGCCCCAGCTGCCCAAGTGGTACCAGGCGAAGGACACATAAGGCGGGACTGTCCCTGCCTAGACTGTGAGTTTGTGGAGTTCTGAGGGTGGACAGGTGTAAAAGGGGTGCTAGGGAGAAAAATGATTATGATCTTTAGGGACCCCGACTGGTGGGACTGCGTGAAGGATCCATGAGTACAGACAGAGCAGTATCAAACTCTTTAACGAATCCTTACATCGCCTTTGTGAGACCGTTAAGTATGAGTAGCTATAGGAGCTGAGGAAATACTGCAAAACTACTTTTTGTAAACTTGTTTGAATTTTTAAACAAATTCATTTTGGCTGAGTTTTTGCACCCTTTTTGTGTTTTCTGTGTGCAAACATGTGGGCACTTGAGCTTTAAAACCACAAATACTTGTGGAAAGCAAATGTGATGGCCACACCCTCAAGTATTCACTGAAACTGAATTTTAAACTTCTTTCTATGAGCAATTGCACTAGAAACCTGTTTGAGTTATGGTCATCCAGCCAGGGAACTGAAATGGCACTTCCTGACTTGTGTGACCAATCACAAAAGAGCCACTCAATTCAAAGAGTAAGCCATCGGGAAGATGAAATTCAGGACAAATTTTTAATAAATTAAATAAAATCACAATTTATTGAAATACATTCCATGGACGGAAAGAGGCAAAATGAGTTAAATTGTTAATTATTCTCTCCCTTCCTGGAAGCATTAATATTCCTGTTTCTCAGATGTGGGGGACTGAGACATAGAAAATTGAAGTAACTTATGCAAGGCCACACAGCAAGCCATTGGCAAAGTGAGAATTGGCACTTGGGCGATCCTGATTTCTAGACCCATGGTCAATGACTGTACTTTCTCTGCCCTGTGCTGTGCTCTCACAGACTGTCACCTCAGTTTCACTCCTTATCAGCCCCTCTTCTCCCCAGCCCTGCCCTCCTTGCCTCCTGCTTTACCCTTTTCTTTCCATTTTAATTAATCCTCTGCTTACTAAACCCAACCTCCCAATAAGTAAATACATTTTAAAAAATTGTAGAACTAACATGATGTTTGCTTCCATACTACTGATTGCTCTGCTTCTGTGTTCTACCCTTCCACCCCACCTTGTGCCTGTCCTAGTTACATTGTAAGCTCTTCAGGGCAGTGACTGGCTGCTATTGTGTGTTTGTACAGTGCCTAGTACAATGGGGCCCTGCTTTTGGTTGGGCCTTAGGCACTACCATAATAAACATGTTAAAAAATAATTTATTAGTGCACTCTTTCCCAAGCATATGGTACCTGCATTTCTAATAGTACCTGAAATTGCCACTGGTAGAGATGAGTAAAAACAAATGAAGAGTTAACCACACTTTTTTTCCCCCGACTTCAAATTCTGATTTTGAATGATGGCTCTGGCTAATTAATATTTTTCTGAACCCTTTTGTTGACACATGACACATTTTACACTGTTTAACTTATGTTCTTCATGATCTTTAGAATACCTCAGCTTGCTTTTCAGAATCAAACACCAGACTAAGTTGGTGTATTACAGGAAACGCCCTGTTTTGTTCAGCTTCTAAAATTTGTTTACATGGTGTTTTCATTACTTAAAACCATAAATAAAACCAGAAGCCTATGATAAAATCTAAGATGTGAAACAGAAACCTTGATCCACGCAACAAAAAGAGAACGCTTCATGCAGTTGAATTTTTAAATGTCAACCTCTTATAAAATCCAAGTATTATCATTATTAGATATACTTGTGCAGATTTTTTCTGAAATTGCCCTTAATATAGTATTAGGTGCAGATTTTCAGCTGATGCAAATTGTCATAACTCCATTTAAATCAATAAGGTAACTGTGGATCTCCCCATAACCTTTTGCTTCTAAAACTGGCCAAATCAAATTCTATATTTCCCTGAAGAAATAAAGGAAACATCAGACTGAGAGGGGCAAGTGTGTGCTAATTACTTCATTTAACTATCCTTTCCTTGAATACTGAAGGTTTTTCATGCAAATTGTTTTCATTAAGTTTTCTGTGACAGGGTCGGGCCAGATGGCTGTAGGAGAGTAATAGAAGGCAGATATATTAGCCCCAGACTAAGTAGATCCCTTTCCCCTGGGTAAGGTAACAGAGAACAATCAGGAACCTTCTGGAGACAATTAAAACAGGCTGATTAGAACACCTGCAGCCAATCAAGAAGCTGCTAGAATCAATTAAGGCAGGCTAATCAGGGCACCTGGGTTTTAAAAAGGAGCTCACTTCAGTTTGTGGTGTGCATGTGAGGATCTGGGAGCAAGAGGCACTAGGAGCTGAGAGTGAGAACGCGGACTGTTGGAGGACTGAGGTGTACAAGCATTATCAGACACCAGGAGGAAGGTCCTATGGTGAGGATAAAGAAGGTGTTGGGAGGAGGCCATGGGGAAGTAGCCCAGGGAGTTGTAACTGTCGCACAGCTGTTCCAGGAGGCACTCTAGACAGCTGCATTCCACAGGGCCCTGGGCTGGAACCCGAAGTAGAGGACAGGCCCGGGTTCCCCCCAAATCCTCCCAACACCTGGTCAGACACAGGAGGAGTCGACCTGGACTGTGGGTTCAGGAAAAGGGCCAAGCTGAGGGCTGCCGTGAAGCTCCAAGGCCAGCAACTCCGACAATAAGCACAAGGCCCACCAAGGTAGAGCAGGAACTTTGTCACATTACATAATATTAGATTTTTTCTTCTCCTCTCCCTCTGTCTCTTTGAAATCTTTCTCTGATGAAAGACAGTTATTCACATTTCCTGATTGGCAAACCTTTTTTTTTTTTTTTTTAATTTGGTAAAACTTCCTCAGTCAACACTGCAGTTTCCTCACCAAACAGCTTGATAGGAAAATAGCTTTTTATATCTAATGATATAAGGACCCCACTAGCTAGCACTTTATAAAATACAAGCTACTTTTTAAAACTGTCCATTAAAGTACATGTTTAGGACCTCCATGACTGTGATGATTCAGTGTAGATGGTCTAGTTGGGCCTTGGCAGTCATTAAGTATGAAGAAATTTCCAGAGTTTGCTGGCCGGTAAGGAATAAAAGTCAAAAAAATTCATGAAAAATTATTTTTGCAATTTGGAAAAATCAAGACACCAATGAGGGCGACGACTGGGTCAGCACGGGAGGCCCCGAGGGATCATCCCCTGGGCGGGGGAGGGAGAGGGTTTCGGGGATGCGTGCCTGCTCCTCTGCCCTGGCCTCTGAGTGCACCACATGCACTGAGTTCAGTGTCACCAGTGCTGTTGGTTGCTGCTCTGAGGTGGCGGCCAAGGAATGGACTGACTGAGACATCGGCATCACAGGCATGCCCGACGAGCTCCAGTAGGGCCATTTCACCACAATGGCATTGTGGAATCGACATGGCTTCAGGTGCCCAATTGCGCCAGTGCTGTCGCAGTGAAGGGCTGAATTCTCTTTCCAAACTGGAGGAAACACCTTCTGGTGACCACGGGGGAGCCATTGAAGCTTGCGTCTCATGGCTAACCACGGTGCCAGCGATGTAGGATGTCCCGCAGAAGACAGAGACCTGGGGTGTGGAGATGGAGAGTGCTGTCTCGTCTCTGGTGACTGGCATCATTCTCCCACCATCTGGGGGGTTTTTACGGCTGGCTTGCCCTCACCGGGAGCTTTTGCCATGATCTGCGATACACGCGTTGCCGGTGGTGCTGGTAGAGGCCTCTGCTTTCTGGGTGCCAGGAGAGCCTGGGAAGGCATTGGCACTGCCACCAGTCTGGGACCCCTACCACTCCCTGGAGTTGGTGACGGATCTCTCGGAGGGCTAGGAGGCCCCCAGAGGAGGGGCATCCACATGTGGCTCTGATGTGGGCTGTCTGCTTGAACTGTGTCCTTTGTCATTCTTGCTTGGTGCCGGGGAGTCACTCTTCTTCGGCCTCTTCTTAGGCACCCATGATGGGAAGCAGTGATGGGTGTAGCCCATTGACAGGGATGTGCTGCTTACCAAGGCTGAGGTGCTCGGGCAGAGTCTGGCTGGGAAGGCTTGAACGCCAGGCGGAGAGCAGGCTCCATGAGGAGGGCCCTCAGACAGACGTCTCACTTTTTCTGAGTTCCGGGATGAAAGTTCTTACAGATGCAACACTTCTCCTTGTGATTCCCCCAAGCATTTGAGGCAGCTGCTATGGGGGTCGCTAACAGTGATAGGCCTGTTACAGTCAGAGCAGTGTTTAAAACCCGGAGACAGGGGCATACTTACTGACTAACTACTGTAAACAAACTATTTACAAGACCTTAAGGCTCAAAGACTGAAGTAGAAGAATCGCTAGCCCTTGCAAGGCAACAGAAAGGTGCTCCAACTAACCACCATGGGTGGTAAGGAGGAACTGAGAGGGTGTAGGGCCGGTGGCACCTAATATACCGATGCATGCAAGCGGCACTCAAAAGGGCGCTACAGCCAACCCTACAGATACCGCTATGGCAAAAAAATCTCCAATGGCCGCACATGCATGTGCACGCACACCTAGAATGGAGTCAACGTGAACAAGCACTTGAAGAAGAAGAAATATATGCTAAAAATATACTAGTAAAATTTTCAGGTGGCACAAAATGAGGAAAATGGTAAACTGGTAAATAGTTAGGACAGGTTAGTTATACAGACCACCCTGGATTGCTTAGTAAAGTGAGCTCATTGAACATGTGTTTTAACACAGCCAAATGCAAGGTCATATATCTAGGAACAAAGTGTCTACATAGAAATCATACTTAGAAGACAGGGGCTATACCCTGCAAAGCAGAAAGCAGTTATTCTGAAGAGGACTTGAAGGATCATGGTGGGTAACCAACTGAACATGGACTCCCAGTGTGATGCTACAGCTAAGAGGATGAATGTGATCCTTGGATGTATATGTGGGGCATATCAAATAGGAGTGAGGAGGTGGTATTACCTCTTTATGGGTATGCCTACACTGCAGCTGGGAGCAAGCCTACTAGTGCAGGTAGACAGACTGTCGATAGTGAGGCTTGAGCTAGTGTGCTAAAAATAGCAGCATGGGCAATATGGCTCAGGCTCTTAAGCCCACTCAACCCCCTGAGTCCGAGCTCTGGTAGCTAGCTTGAGTGTCCACCAGAGCCTAGATGTCCTCACTGCTATTTTCAGTGCCCTAGCTCAAGCCTCACTAATATGAGTGTAGACCAGAGGTCCCCAAATTGTGGGGTGTGCTCCCCTAGGGGGGCACGGAGGGCTCGGGCCAGCTCCCAAGGGGGGGCATGGATGGAGCACCGGCCAGCCCCGCCCTGCCCCCAGCTCTGCTCCTGCCCCACCCTCAGCTGCGGCCCTAGCTCCCGGTCCTACGCCCGGCCCCAGCCTCGGCGTGGATCCTCACCCGGTCATGGGCCCAGCTGCCAGCCCCCCAGCCCTGGCCCCTGGCTGCAGCTCCATTCCCGAGCCCAGACCCACCCCCAGCTGTGGCCCAAGCCTCAGCCCCCTTACTCTAGCCATGTTCCCTGCTCCCTCTGGAGCTGCAGCCCCAGTTCCAGGGTGGGGTGCAGGGGCACAGACAGGGGTAAGGGGGGTGCAAACCTCAAAAGTTTGTGGACCACTGGTGTAGACCCTCCCAGCTGCAGTGTAGACATATCCTATATGGCCCTACTGAGACAATTTCTTAAATATTGATTCCAGCTGTAGTAGCCATACTTCATGGCAAAAAATTGGAGAGGGTTCAGGAAAGAATTACAAGCATGATTTGAGGTCTGGAAAATGTGCCATACAGTAAAGAAGCTCAATCTGTTTAATTTATCTGATAGAAGGCTAAGGGCCGACTTGATCACTGTCTGCAAGTATCTTCATGGTGAAAAGATTTTTGATAGTAGGTGGCTCTTTAATCTAGCAGAAAAAGGCATAACAAGATCGATTGGCTGAAGTTAGATAAATTCAGGCTAAAAATAAGGTGAAAATTTTTTACAGTGAAGGTAATTATCCATTGAAACAACTTACATAGGGATATGGTGGAGTCACCATCACTTGAAATCTTTAAATCAAGCTGGATATCTTCTTAAAAGATACATAGTTTAAACAGAAGTTGTGGGCTTTATGCAGAAATTATTAGGTGATGTTCTTCATCCTGTGTTATGCAGGAGGTCAGATTAGATGATCGGAATGGCCCCTATGATTGTAAAGTCTATGAAGTCTTACACTTGTATGTAACATAACACCCACCAGAAGAACACTGCATCTACAGGTTTCACTGCTGATCGGAACCAGACCCAAATTGGTATTCAATTCAATTTACAGGTTTACATAGCTCTCAATAGCATTTTATTGGAGTGCCTCAGAATTAATTTTAATCTCCTTGGGAATTAGGGAAGTATTATCCCCAATATACAGATGAACAGAGACACTGTAAAACTTGCTCAAAGAAACCTATAGCAGAGCCAGGAATTGAACATAAATGTCCTGAATACCCATCCATTGCCTTAACCCTTTCTCCAAGTGGTTCCCTGCTTCACCAGGCCATTTCTTTATTTGCTATATTATCATGGTAGGAGCATGTGGCAGAATATACCCCCTGTGTTCACACCCTGCACACTATTGTAGTAATTTTTGTATAAGGCATGTCTTGTAAGGTATCATTTGAAAACTCATAATTTTCAGGTCCATATTGTCCTGATAAAATGTGTGGGAACATTGTATGTAATGTTATAGGATTTCCCTGAATCATATTAACACATGTTCAAACCCCACAGTGCTGCCCAAACAGAATTCGGAAAACAGGTCTGTCCTAAACAAAGGAATGTGTGCTTGCCATAATTTGTATTTAAACAGCAAATAGTCATGAAGCAGGGAGGGAAACAAAGACAGCTCAAACAGATGAGGAAAAAGGCAGCAGGGAACATCCTTCCATGTAGAATCTTTGTCCCCTCATACCCTGCTAGAAATGTTTTTCAAGAGGGAGACTGAAACTATAAAAAGGAGGGACAAACACCCCAAGGCACACACCTCCCCTCCCGGCCTCTAGCATTCACTACATCTGAAGAGACACAGGAAGTAAGTGTTGAACTGTGAGGGAGGGGTCCTGACCTGAGAGTTTGGTAAACTGCTGGGGTACACAGTAAGAAACTTTGGTGGAATCTAACATAGTTTGTTAGGCATTAGTAAATATCTCATCTTTATTTTTCTTGTAACTGTTTTCTGACTTTAATACCTCATTACTTGTACTCACTTTAAAATCTAACTCGCTGTAGTTAAACTTCTTTTACTATTTTATCTAATCCAGTGTCTTTTAAACTGGTGTGTCTGAATAACTATTTGAGATAATAAACTGGCATATTATTCCCTGAAAGGAATAATGGACTTTAAATATCTGAACTGTCCACAGGAGGGCTGGGCAACACAGGACATACATTTCTGGGGGGAAATCTAAGACTGGGGGTGTGTTGGGGTCGTCCTTCAGTATAACCAAGGCTGGTGAGAGCCAGAGTGTAACCCAAGTGTGGCTGGCAGGTTGCAGTAACACACAGACACTCAGGGCTTGGCTACACTTACATTTTATAGCGCTCTAACTTGCTGGCTCAGGGGTGTGAAAAATCACCCCCCTGAGTGCAGCAAGTCAGAGCGCTTTAAAGCACTAGTGTAAACAGGTTCTGAGCACTGGGAGCCAGGCTCCCAGTGCTCGGAGATAATCCCCTTGTGGAGGTGGATTACCAGGAGTGCTGGGAGAGCTCTCTTCCAGTGCTCGCACACGACCACACTTGCACTTCAAAGCGTTGCCGCAGGAGCTCTCCTGCGACAGTGCTTTGATGTTTCCAGTGTAGCAATGCCCTCAGAGTGTGGCTTGCATGCTGGAAGGCTGTTCATGAGTAGTCCACATGGGAGCTCCTTCTGCAAGGCATCATGAGGCACCCAAGGTTGCAGGGCAGGGATGAAACAGTCCCCCACTGGTCTGCACTGTAACCTGGTATGTCACAAATGGTGGGTCTATTTTGAATGCCTCAAAGCTGTTTGCAATGCTTTGGGGTTCAACCCAGACCAGTAAGGGGTTGTCACCACCTGCCTTGCAACTCTGGGTGCCTTAATTGGTATGCTGTGGCTCACAGCCCTGACACTAACAGCCAGCCTACAAGGATGGAGGTCATACCCTAACTTCCACCTCCCAGTTGCTTTTTGCAGGGTGACCCTGACACCCTCCCAGTCCTCCACAAAACTATATCCCTACAGCATCTAGCCCCCTTACTGCACACTTATAGAAATTGTAAACTTTGATCCTTTAAATAGATGATACACTGAGCCTGTTAACTTAAATGGAATTAACACACACTTTCCTTTAGTTAGTGCACTGAACTGGCTTACAGTAAAAGTAAAACAAGTTTATTTAACAAAAGGACATAGGATTAAGTGATACCAAGGATAAGGAATAAAGATAGAAAGGGTTACAAGCAAACAAAAGTAAAAATACACTTCTAAAACCAAAACCTGATTTTAACAAATTAGACACTCTTGTTCACCAAGTCTCCTTTACAGTATGGCTGACCAAACTCTCTGGCCATGACCCTTCATAGATCTCAAAGTACTTGGTTCCTTTGTCTCTTTAGGTGAAGGATGCCAAAATGCCTTTTTCTCTCAGATTACATCTTCCCAAAGTTCATAGACCCTGCTTGAAGAGGCAGCAAGGCCTCCTGGGGTTGCAGTCTCCATCCCCTATTGAGATTAGGTGGTCACTTTCCCCCACTTGCTCTTCTGATGGCTTTATTTACCTCACATGTAAATGTGCTTTTCTTTGTCTTTGGGTGAGACCTTGCTTAACATACATTGGAGACGGCAGACAGCTGCATTAATTGCTGTCTGGGAGAGAACCTGTTTCTCCCTTTGTTTGGTCACAGACTTTAAAGCATAATATCAGTGAATATCCATAATGTCTCCTGTAATATTAATATATACATTTCACAGTGATATTAATCACCAGTGTGTCATCAGTTTTCAAATGATATATTACATGCTACCTTTTAGATACAGAGAATGACAACAGTGTGTTAGGTGTAGTGAGTAAGTCAAGCCTGACAAGAGTTGCAGACACAGAGGTGTGAATAACCAATGGGCTTCTGTGTCATAGAAGCAGACTCCATTTTGTCTTAATAGCCAATAGTTCTTAATAGCTTAATAGTTCTCCTCTCAACTGCACCCGTGCAGCCCCATTGATTTTAAAGGAGCTTTACTAATGTAACTCAGAGGAGAATTTGGCCTTTATCATACGTGGAAAAATAATCCAACTAAACAGCTGAAACTTGTGGAAAACTTGGCATGCCAATTGTTATGATTATAATTTAAAATTCTCAACCGTGTGCTCTGGCATTATACAGCAGCAGTCTCTGGGGAGTGTTGGGAGGTGGAAAGTTTGCTTCTACATATTCAGCCAATTCAGACTTGGATAGGTATGCTCAGCTCCCATTGAAGTAAATGGTGCATTTCTACTTCTATCTGTCTCTGATTTTTGTTGCATCTCTTGACCCCTCCAAGAAGTGTTGAAGGACCCTGTAAAAACTGTAGAAATACCACAATGTATCAAGCAGTATTAGCTCCTCTGTATGCTCTGATCCCATCTTAGAAGGCTCACAGAGCACCTAGTGGCAATATAGGTACTTATCTAGCCATGCTGCTGTACTTGGTAGAGGAGATGGAGTCCCTCTGGATGGCTTTGCAATGTTGGGGCTTGGTCCATCTGTGGTTCCCTGGCCTCTCCTGCTTTTGCTCACCCTGTTGACATCCTGGTCTCCCTTCCTATTGATCCCATGACTGGGGAGGGAAGGGGAGAACGAGCCAATTCCATGGCTTTGTTTTCTGTTAGTTCATCTCTGCACATTTCTATGCAGATGGGGCATATATTGGTCTTTACGTTTCTTAGATATCTTCAATTATTTTTGCTTCTCTCTGGAATTAGACAATGTGCGCAGCATGCGGCTAGAAGCTGGGAATTCCTACATTCTATTCCTAGCTCTGTCACTGACTCACTGTGTGGCCTGGGGTATGTCACTTCATTGCTTTGTGTTCCTTTTTCCCATGTGTAAAATGGTGATTATAATACATACTCGCCTATGTCGCAGAGGTGCAGTGAGGATGACCGTCTGTAAAGCATTGCATAAAAGGTGAACTTCCTTATTATTATTATTATTATTATTTAATTTTATTAAGTTTAGGGCAATTCCTTTTCTTCTGACTGTGCTCTTTTACTTTGCTTGCTCCCACACTCCCATTTCATCTTCCCTCTCTATTCTTTTCTCTGCCTCTCTCTGGTCTCTTTCATTGTCACATTCTGCTCCCTCAAATTCAGCACACACTTTGTCAACGGTGCTTCTGTCATGGCTTGAAACTAACAAGACAATGAACTGCTGCTTGCCTGGCAATAAGACACCAGCTTTTTTTTGTCAGTTTTCAGCTGCTCTGGAGACAGTGTCCGTTAGTTTCTCTCTGCTACAGAAAAGACTGGCAAATGGGGGGTAACAAATTCAGCATGTCCTTCTGGTCTGTTATCAGAGCAGAGACTGGGAGCAATTTAATGCTGTCTCCTCGGCCAACCCCTGTATTGTTTATTGCAGTGACAGTCTCTCACTCTACCTTTCCACCTCCTTTTCTTTCCTGACTCTCCATTTCTCTCCTATAACATCTCTTCCCTCTCACTAGATAGTCGCCCCTTCCATCACTGCTACTCCAGAATAGCCACTGTTTTTGTAGGACTTTACAAACAATATTGTCTTTTCTTATGCTCCTGCAACAGAATTTAAACAGATGATGAGCAAACCCTATTCCAGAGCTGTCTGTGTTCATATTAACAGCAGTTAATGTAGTGCATGAATAAGGAAGTAAACAAACTAGTTTTGGCTTCTGTCAGGGTTCCTTCCCCACTCTGACCTCTAGGGTACAGATGTGGGGATCCGCATGAAAGACCCCCTAAGCTTATTCTTACCAGCTTAGGTTAAAAACTTCCCCAAGGTACAAACTTTGCTTTGTCCTTGAACAGTATGCTGCCACCACCAAGCGTTTCAAACAAAACAGGGAAAGAGACCACTTGGAGATGTCTTCTCCCCAAAATATCCCCCCATCCCCGACACACCCCCTTTCCTGGGGAGGCTTGAGAATAATATCCTAACCAATTGGTTACAAAATCATCGAAGACCCAAACCCCTGGATCTTGGAACAATGGAAAAATCAGTCAGGTTATTAAAAGAAGGGTTTTATTAAAAAAAAAAGGTAAAAATCATCTCTGTAAAATCAGGATGGAAAATACTTTACAGGGTATTCAGATTCAAAACACAAAGGATCCCCCTCTGGACAAAACCTTAAAGTCACAGAAAACAGGAATAACACAGGGAAAATTCACATAAAACAAAAGATAAACTAATCCGCCTTGCCTGGCTTACCTATACTGGTTGCAATATTGGAGACTTGGATTAGGATGGGTTGGAGAAGATGGATTTCTGTCTGGCCTCTCTCAGTTCCAAGAGAGAACAACCACGTAAGCAAAGAGCACAAACAAAAGCCTCTCCCCCCAGATTTGAAAGTATCTTGTCCCCTTATTGGTCCTTGGGGTCAGGTGCCAGCCAGGTTAGTTGAGCTTCTTAACCCTTTACAGGTAACAGGATGTTGCCTCTGGCCAGGGATTTTATAGCACTGTATACAGAAAGGTGATTACCCTTCCCTTTATATTTGACAGCTTCTTTTCCATTTTTACATAAAGGGAAAAAGCAAATGTTACAAAACTGATCAAAACAAAACAGCTGGAGTTTTTTCCCAAAAGGATTCTGCAAACAATGAAGAATAAAAAATATGGAAAATAAGAGCATAAAGCTATTTCAAGGTGTTGACTAAGGACTGGCTGTTTAATATATTTAATACTCTGCAACCTTTTTTTCCTCCCAGAGTTTATATAGGTATATCTAAAAAATGAGTTTTCATGTAACCCCATGGTTAATTATGTTTTCCACATGATTTTCCTTGTTAAGAAGCTGAGTGGAAGTCACTGGCAGATCAAGAAAGACAAGCTTTGCTGGTTCTCTTAAGCCACTTGTAGTAACTTAGGAAATGAACAAAAGTATATATGACCTTCTGATCTGCCTGCAACAGCTTGTGAAGATTTATCCAGGAAAAAAATTCTGCATAAATATGACCCCCAGGGCTTTGGTGGCAAGTTCTAAAGCTGCCTATTTATTTATTTTTATTTTTAGTATCCTGAAACCTCAGTCACAATGGGGGACTCTTTCGGCCAAGGGCTGTGCAGACACACAAAGTAAGAGGCGGTACCTGTCCTGAAAAGCTTTCCATTTAATTAAGACAAGATGCAACAAGTGGGTGTAATACTCAGTTGGAAAGAACAAGCGATAGTAGCACATGATTACATATTATACACAAAGTGTGCTCTTAGCTGGTTTTGAATCATTCAGAATTGTCTGTTTTTAAAATTACAAGATATCCATTTGACTTTTGTTTTGTTATTTCAGTATTCCCTATTGGCCATTTATCAAGCCATTACCAGATAGCATTCTTCTGTAGGCATTGTGGTAGAAGTGGTTCTTGACAAGGGATTTGAAGGACAGGGTAGTGAAATTTTGAATTAGTTCAGGGCGGGTGAAGAAGTATTGGCATAAGAGTGTCAGAAGGTGGTTGGCGAGAGAATGTGTGATCAAGGCCGATGCTGGCAAAACAATGAGGCAATACAAATATTTATTCTGTGCCAGATTTTCAAAAATGCACGACATGCACACTTTATGCTGGATTTTTTTTAAACAGCTCAGCTCCCATTTAGGTGCCCAAATGAATTGTTTTCAATGGGACTCCTGGGAACTGAGCTCTTTTGAAAATCTGGCTACTTCATTTAGGTGCCTATGTGGGAGCTCTTCTGCAAATCCATCCCTACATTTATAAAATGGAGCCCAATCATATGGTTCATCCTCAACATGAAACTTTGTAAGTGATTTTTATTTAGATTAGTTTTAAGAGCAGACAAAGATGGAAGAGAACTTCACTGAAAACCTCATAAAAGAAAAATATAGCACAGTTTAGCAGCAGTGCACACAAACATCCCCACACACATCTGTGCATAAGTGTGCACACATACTTTGTTTACTGTTTGGAGACAACTGAATTTTTATATGTAAAATTATTTTATGAAGCCAGAATGCATTCTTGCTTTAGCTTGTTTTGTTAGTTAATTTAGCACTCATGAAATAGTCCTGGATTGTTAAGTCCTACATTTATCTGAAGAACAGGTAACAGTAGTCCTTGTTTCCCATAACATTGTCTGTCTGACAAATGTGCCGGAACTCTGTTCAGGAGGCACCACTTACGGGGGTGAGAATGCGATCTGTTCTCCACTCTCATTCAGTCCTTGGCCTCTCTGCTGAGGCTGCCAATAAGAGTGAAAGTGAGTGCCAAATGGGATGACTTCCATGATGTGGACACCTGTCCTCTAGGAACTAGACTGAGAGAACAACAAATAATGTCTCATAGGCTGCTGGACAGTTATCAGATGGTCATGACTTTCAGTCTCTCACACTTCGACCAGATTAGATCACTGACCTAGAGGTGAAAGGCTCTTCCTCCCTTTATCCTATTAGTAGTCCCCTGAAACATCCAGTCTGTCAGCTTTTTTTTTTTGTTTGTTTTAATTTAAGGGGCCCGCAAATTATTTACACTTAAATGTTCAGCACTATCATATACAATCTATAAATGAACTACTGTTCTGACTCCACATAGCTTTTCTTTTTAAAATCAGTCCTTATAACATTGATTTTTTTTTTTAAACAAATCCTGTCTTTAGCTCTGGCTACTTACGTAAAAGCTATCTGAATAGAACATGAACTTTGTAGAGCCCAATTCAGGACTGAGATATGTAGGTGCTTCATCGGTGCATCTCCTGAGCTAGTGCCAATGTGCACTGCTTCCGGTGAAATTTTTGCAGAGTGGAGTAAATGCTTCTCCACATTCAGCAAAAGGCTGCAGAACCAGCTTCAGAGCTCCTGCACAATCTGGTGCGTACTACTGCATGTTAGGCCAAGTGGGTGGAGTTTGGCAGGACAGTAGGTTCAGCCAGCCTGAAGGTCTACTGCTACTTATTATGTACCAGGCAAAAACAGTGCATGGTGGAAGCAGCAGGTACCAGCCTTATAGCTGTTGCATAGGCGTAACAGATATATACGGACTTACCTCTGCCAGGCCTCAGGCAGGTGTTAGTAAGGACATGCTAGAGCAGCTAAGGAGGACTCTATCAGTACCTGGCCTGCATGGGTCCAGGTTAACGATTTGCTAACAAGACCATGCAGCTCAGATGAAATGTCAAGGTGGGAGGTGAAAAACACTGTGTAGCAACATAAGACAGATTACAACCATTCCCATAGGCATGGCATTCTCAAGGGCTGGCTATGTGGGTGTTATCATTTTTGTGCAGGAGCACTGGAAAGCCCTGTGTGTATGTTTTGCAACAATCTCCACTATGCTATCAAGTGAGCCACGTTACCACTTTTGCATCAGAGAGGTTTTTTACGTGAGAGTCAGTTTCTCACTGTTTGCCTTTGGGGCTGAAGAAGGGCTTAGGCTATGGCTACATTAGAGAGCTTATAGCGACACAGCTGCTCGGATGCAGGTGCACTGCTGTAAGCTCTTTAATGTAGCCATTTTAAGCCAAAGGGAGAGAACTCTCCTGTCGGCTTAATTACTTCAGCCCCCATGAGCGGCAGTAGCTATGTCGGCGGGTGAAGCTGTCCTGCTATGTTGGTGCTTAAATCAGCATAAGATATGTCTCTCGGGGGGTGGCTAACTTATGTCAACTTAAGCTATCGTGTAGCCTTAGCCTTAGATCCCTCAGAAGTACCCTGATTGAAAAGCCTGACATGAAAAGCAGAGACACCTGGCCAGACTGAGGTGCCTCACTCTAACACAAGAGAAGAAGTTATTTGTTTTCCCCTTCAGCCATCTCTGCTTTATGAGACATTTATTACACTCCCTACTGGAAACTTAACTAAACTCAGCTTGGAAAGCTAGGTGAAAGAAAATTGTTAATGAGAGCTAAACTCTGAGTTCACTCTGCGCAAAGCAGATTGTAAATTGGGAAGCTCAAAGGATCCTCCAGAGAACATGCATTGCCACACAAAAATGCTGTTACTCCATTGGTTACTGGAGCTTGTTAAAGTGTGAAATTATCAAAGATCCATCTAGTTAGAGACTCTTTGTGCACTCAAAGAAGGACAGAGTCATAGATTGAACTATACGTACATACATGCCGATCGATGCACAGAAAGATACAGAGATCCATGAAAAGGTCTCATTCTTTGTTTCAATTATGGAGAGCTTGCTGCCTGAGGCATCTTTTTCAAGTTCTCATGTCTCTGAATCCATTACTATGTCTGACACAAATACAGTGCTACAATCACTATTTTTTCAGCTGACTGGTGACAGTTTCACCCCACCCCCATTTGTGTTAGCAGCCTGAAATTACAAAGATGAGATCCCCAGTACGTCTTTTGTGATGCATATTAACTTTTGTTGTGTTCCTTTGTTTGGAATGTGACAGAGTATTGTGTTGCCTGTGTCTAGGGAGCAGGTTTGCTTTATTGTTCTTGTAAATATGTACTGCCGGGTGCAACTCAGTGGTAAGCATTCAGTTTGTGCATGACTGACGCCGACCCGGACAACTGCTCTGACCCCAAGCAGATGGTGGTGCAGGGACTCCAGTGATCTGGAACTAATAGCATGTGCCATTTCTTTTTGTTTTGAGCAGACAGCCAGGCCTTACATTTCCCTCCCCTATGCAGCAACAGCTGTATATACAGTACAAGCTGGCAAAACCCTAACTGTCTCTTCAGTGCTCCTCCTCTGTCATTAATCATAGGTCCTAGGGTGATGAGACTTCATCAAAATGAACACTGCATGTACACAGCATGGCTCTTTCCACCATTAATAAAAATGATGTGGGCTAGAGGATAATTCAGACCTCTAGCTGCCCAATTCAATTGAAATTTTCCTGGAAAAGGAAGTAAACTGGGTAATAAATACAAAAATCCTCCATAGGAAATAACACTTTGGTATATATCCTTAAAAGGACAGAGAAGTGGGTCAGGATTAATTATACTATTTATTTTTCCAGCATGCAAACAAGAGACACTATGATTTCATTAATTTTTCATCTCCATTTATTGTTGTTTTTGTCAATGGGTCAAAATGAAGGACTGTTTTGAAAATGATACATAGAACTGATGAAAGTCACCAAACTGAAGTTTCTTTCCAGGGCCAAAGAGGATTTATTTCTTCCGAATGACAGCAAAGCTGTGGTGTCTATTTTTATAAACGAGGAGCTGCATTTTATATAAACTAGTGTCATTCATAGTGTGCGGGGCATCTTGTAGGCATGCAAACAACCTCCCTTCCTCTCCTTCCCCCTCCCTGACAGGTTTATAGCTCATTCAAGGCTTGATTGACAGGGTCCAATTTATGTTTGCCCTATGGTGTAAAGGGGCAATAGTTCTGGTGTAACAGGACACCAAGGAATTCCTCTGGTGTGGGAGGACTCCTGCCTCAGTGTAGGGGTCTGGGCTAGATGACCTCTCAAGGTCCCTTCCATCCCTACATTTGTATAATTCTATGACTACCTGGATCATAGAAAGACAGAGTAACCACTCCCTGCTACTCCCCTTCTAGCTCCAATGTAAGCAAGTATTTCAGAGAAAGGGTTTATGGCTGAAGTGCAGCTGCACTCTAAATATTCCTGGCTGCTGCAATGTCTCCCTGGGGTGCTTGACAGCCAGGCAGAGGTAAAGCAGATCCTCAAGCTGCTCTAATTTTGCTAGGGGTCTATATAAATATTGTCTAGACCCAGAATTTGGGAGATGCAAAGGTGATGTAAAGTTACCTTTACACCCCCTCACGTAGGAGCCAGCCTCAGCTCAGGCAATACTGATGAACTGGGCCCTATGGATGACAAAATTAAAAATAAAGAAACCTGTTTCATACTCATAAACAGGGGAAGAAGGTAGCACAGCTGAAAAGCAGGCTAAAGTTAAATTCAAATGATAATGCCCATTTGTAAGGAACTGTAGGCCTGATCCTTAAAGACGCTGAGCACGTGCAACTCCCATTGGAACTGAAAGTGCTCACCATCAATCAGGATTAGGCCCAAGAGAAATTGTGCAAACGTATCTACACGTGAACGGCAAAGAAAATGATTCTGCTCAGTCTTAACTCCTTCCAGGAAAGGCTTCACAATCTTGACAAAATAAAGGTCGCCAGTGATACCGGACCCAAACCTGCAGACACTTAAGTAGCTTTACCCCTGAGACTAGTCCCATTAGTTTCAATGGGTCTACTCACATGAGTAACATGATGCATGTAACTTAACTGCTAGCAGGATCAGGGCCAGAAATGAGCAGAAAAGCAAATTGACAATTAGGCAATGAGTAATATGGGTGGCAGTCTACAAGTGCTGTAGAAAGGGCTTTAGCTGGCTAGGCCATTTAAAAACTGAAAAGCCAGAGTTAAGTGTAAAGAGCAAATAATGTTAGGTTAATTCTGAAACAAATATTGAGATAAACATTCACTAGAATTTCATTTAAAACTAATCAAAATTAATGACGTTTCCACTCACTTCAGCAATAAATATAAAGTCAGTACCTCAACCATGACTTCTCTGTTTGACCATTCATTTATAAAATGCCCATCACCATTTTATCCAGGCACTAATGGGCTAGACAGCTACGAATCATATTTAAGTCATTCCCCGAAGGGTTATTTTAATCCATGAATATCATATACAGTGCATAAAAGCAGTAAGATATTCCTATTTGTTTTGGAATTTACTTCCACTTTATAGCTATGTCAGAGTCCAGTGGATTACCATTGATACACATTTTGTCAGGATGGGATGTAAGCAAAAGTGATACAGAAAAATAGAGGTTCAAAATGAAAAAGTTATGGCATAATAGAGTAGGCTCTGGAAAGGTCAAATTCGTACAACTATCCCTTTCACTACAAATAAGCCAAAAATGACATTGACTTGGCAATATCACACACTAATTTTCTTCAGGATGAAGTTTCCTCAACAATGTCTTCAATTTCTTCCCTTCTGATTTGAAAAAAAAAATCTTCATTCAGCATGTATAACTTTCCTATTTATTTTTGTTTGAACTATAGAACCAAACTAATAAAAACTGTCTTCCTAGACTGTGGACAAGGACAGTTTCTCCTATGTCACCGAGCACATCAGGTTAAATTTGCCCCAGTGCAGAGGACCAGCAGGATGCCTATACATCACATAGGTGGGTCAAAGTAGGATTTAAGTGGGATTAAAGTGATACCTCTGCCTTGTCCTGAGTCCCTGCAAAGGGGTGAATGTCCTAGTTCCGCTCTGAAGTCATAGTAAAATTCCTTTGTGCACATGTAACCCACACACCTTCTGGGTGTGGTGTTCTGTCCCATCTAGTGGCACCAAGACCACTTAGAGAGAGAGAGAAAATAAGTCTGCTCTACAGCCTTAGCTAAGTGCATGTCTACACTATGAAATTAGGTTGATTTTATAGAAGTCGATCTTTAGTAACCGATTTTATAGTCGATCGTGCATGTCCCCACTAAGTGCATTAGGTCGGCAGAGTGCGTCTTCAATACTGTGGCTAGTATCGACTCACGGAGTGGTGCACTGTGGGTTGCTATCCCATAGTCCCCGCTGCCCATTGGAATTCTGGGTTAAGCTCCCAATGCCTGATGGGGCAAAAACATTGTCGTGGGTGGTTTTGGGTACAAGTCGTCAGTCTCCCCTCTCTTCTTCCCTCCTTGAAAGCAATGGCAAACAATCATTTCACGCCTTTTTTCCTGGGTTATCCGTGCAGATGCCATAGCACGGCAAGCACGGAGCCCACTCAGCTGCACACTGCTTTTGTGAGCATTGCAAACACCTTGTGCATTATCCTGCACTACGTGCAGAGCCTAGCTAGGCGCCGCCAGCACGAGGAAGATTGTGAGGAGGACATGGACACAGACGTTCCTGAAAGCATAGGATGTGGCAATTGGGACATCATGGTGGCAGTGGGGCTGGTTGATACAGTGGAACGCCGATTCTGGGCCCAGCAAACAAGCACAGACTGGTGGGACCGCATAATGATTCCCAGTGGCTGTGAAACTTTCGCATGCATAAGGCCACTTTCCTTGAACTTTGTGAGTTGCTTTCCCCCACCCTGAACCACAAGAATACCAAGATGAGACCTGCCCTGATAGTTGAGAAGCGAGTAGCAATAGCCCCGTGGAAGCTTACAACGCCTGACTGCTACCAGTCAGTTGGGGAATCAATTTGGAGTGGGCAAATCTACCGTGGGGGCTGCTGTGATCCAAGTAGCCAGGGCAATCAATAGCCTTCTGCTAAGAAGGGTAGTGATTCTGGGAAATGTGTAGGTCATAGTGGATGACTTTGCTGCAATGGGGTTTCCTAACTGTGATAGGGCAACAGACGGAACGCATATCCCTATCTTGGCACTGGACCACCTTGCCAAAGAGTACATAAACCACAAGGGGTACTTCTCAATGTTGTTGCAAGCAGTGGTGGATCAACATGGGATGGTCGGGAAAGGTGCATGACGCTTGCATCTTTTGGAACACCGGGCTGTTCGGAAAGCTGCAAGAAGGTACGTTCTTTCCAGACCAGAAAATTACCATTGGGGATGTTGAAATGCCAATAGTTATGTTTGGGGGCCCAGCCTACCCCTTGCTCCCATGGCTCGTGAAGCCGTACACAGGCAGCCTGGACAGCAGTAAGGAGTAGTTCAACCATAGGCTGAGCAAGTGCAGAATGGTGGTAGAATGTGCCTTTGGACGTTTAAAAGGGCACTGGCGCAGTTTGCTGGTAGGTTAGACCTCAGCGAAAGCAATATCCCCATCGTTATTGCTGCTTGCTGTGTGCTCCACAATATCTGTGAGAATAAGGGGGAGACGTTTATGGCAGGGTGGGAGGTTAAGGCAGATCACCTGGCGGCCAATTTTGAATAGCCAGACACCAGGGCAATTAGAAGAGCATACCGAGGCACGCTCCGCATCAGAGAGGCTTTGAAAAACAGTTTAATGACTGACCAGGCTATGGTGTGACAGTTGTGTGTGTTTGTCCTTGATGCAAAGCCGCCCCCTTTGGTGAATGTACTTCCCTGTAAGCCAATCCCCCTCCCGCCTTCGACAACAGCTGGCACAGGAAATAAAGTCCCTATTGTTCTGAATACATTCATTCTTTATTTATTTAAAAAAACTTCAGATCACTGACAACGCTGACTAGTAAAAGGAAGCCCAGGTGTACAAAGGGTTTGATAATAGGGTGCGGTTGGGGAGGAGGGAAGGACAAGGCCACATTGCTTATTGTAGCCACACTACAAATCAAAGCTGTTTGAATGACAGCCTTCTGTTGCTTGGGCCATATCCTGGAGTTAAGTGACAAGGTGCCCGGAGCCTCCCCCCTCCGCGTTCTTGGGTGTCTGGGTAAGGAGGATATGGAACCTGGCGAGGAGGGCAGGCGGTTACACAATGGCTGCAGCGGTGGTCTGTACTCTAGTTGCCTTTCCTGCAGCTCTACCAGACGCCTCATCACGTCCGTTTGCTCCCCCATTAGCCTCAGCATCTCCTCCTGCGTGTTCCAATCATGCTCACTGTATGCTTTCCTGGCCTCTGCCACTGAATGTCTCCATGCATTCAGCTGTACCCTATCAGTGTGGGAGGACTGCATGAGCTCTGAACACGTCATTGCAAGTGCATTTTTGTCACCTTCTAATCTGCGATAACTTCAGGGACGGAGTTGATGCTGGGAGCATAGAAGCATTTGCAGCTGCAGGGGGGAAAAAAGGGAGAATAGACTTTTAAGAAGATATATTTCTGAGAACAAAAGGGAGACTCTTTCACAGCAAATCAAGCAATTCACAGCAGCTAGCACACGTGTTTTAAGTACAAAGTCGCATTTTGCCTTTTATATTGAGCGCCTGCTGGTATGGTGACACCTCACACATGGCTGGCCAACAGGAGTGTACGGGGAGATGTCAGCAAACCAGTAAAGTGCCTGAAACCACTATGGCTTATTGCTAAAAGCAGCCAAGTCAGCAGGCCGTAAAGTGCCCATGTATCAAACTTAGCTTGACCAAGGAGGAGAGGAGGGGGTTTTGGGTGCCACAGAAAGGGCAGCTTGACCCCGCGTCCTCCGTAAAGAGAATTGTCTTGAAGTTGCTGATACATGCATTTTGGAAGAGCAGAATGTGCCCCAGGAATGTCTATTGGGGCCTCAAGGCTGCAAACTCTGGAAAAACTCACACCTGGTTAATCAATAATCGGAAGGCACCTCTTGCTTGACTTACTTAAGTTTTCTTTAAGGGACATGTCATTCTATTACTAATGTATAAATAAGGGGGAAAACTTTGAGGTAGTTGAACTCTTTTTGGACCTCTCCCTCTGGATATATTTTACAGTTCCCACCAGCAGACGGAAGATTTGGTCACCAGAAGCCTGCCGCTGTGTCACTTGAGAGCCACACTCAGCTTTAGTAATTATCAAGGGTTGGGGGTGTTTTACTAACCTGTTGCGGACATGTGTAAGTGCTTGAGACTAAGTAAAGTTTAGCTTCAAGTGAAAGCACTCTTGTGTTGTCCTGTTTGTGCCAGCCATCTATCGGTCAGACGGCCGTGTCTCCCCTGATTTATATCCTGACACCACCTCGCACAGAGTAAAAGTTACCAAGAGCTTTGGGTTGCAAGAACCCCGGGTAACAGAAGGGGCTGCGGTTTTGGGGTGGATGTGCAGCAAACCCCTTTCCCCCCACGTGGCTATTCTCCAGGATGATCACTTTTAGCCAAGCGCAACTAGCCCAGCATGCCTGGGGTCTAATAATAGAATATCAGGGTTGGAAGGGACCTCAGGAGGTCATCTAGTCCAACCCCCTGCTCAAAGCAGGACCAATCCCCAATTTTTGGCCCAGATCCCTAAATGACTGAACTCACAACCCTGGGTTTAGCAAGCCAGTGCTCAAACCACTGAGCTATCCTAATGTGTCAGTGATCACCAAACAGAGGGGATTACTGTTCCCTTACAAAACTTCCCCTATTTCAACCAGGTGACCATGAATGATATCACTCTCCAGAGGCTGACACAGAAAGATAAAGACCGAATGTTGCATGAATGCGACCAAAATCCAGGACCATTCACTGCCATACTTTGTGCTGCAATGATTCCAGACCTCTTGCTACTGGCTTGGGATGGTAAAGTGTCCTACCATGGAGGATGAAATAAGGCAACTCTCCCCAGAAACCTTCTGCAAAGGCTTTCAGATTACCTCAAGGAGAGCTTCATGGAGATGTCCCTGGAGGATTCCCGCTCCATCCCCAGACACGATAACAGACCTTTCCTTTAGCTGTACTGGCCGCAAATGCATCCCAATTGTTCAGGGCAAATCAAATATTAAACACAATTGCTTTTAACCCTTGTAGTGTCCTTACAAATGTTCTCTCACCAGAGGTGCCTTCTCTGCCTTCCGGATCCAGGAACAATATATCCTGGGAGGGTATTGGCTCCAGAGTGAGGAAAAGGTCCTGGCTGCCACAGAGAACAGATTCTCCGCTTGCCTGCTGTGCATTCGCCTCCTCTTCCTCCTCCACAAAATCCTCATCTGTGTTGCGTGAGGCTGCCACCTTGCAGGCATCCACGGAGAGTTTTGGGGTACTGGTAGGGTCCCCCCTTAGAATGGCATGCAGGTGATCATAGAAGTGGCATGTCTGAGACTCTGACCCAGAGTGAACATTTGCCTCCTTTGTCTTTTGGTCGGCTTGCCTGAGCTCCTTAATTTTCACGCAGCACTGCTGTGCATCCCTGGTGTAGCCTCTCTCCACCATGCCCTGTGCGATTTTAGCATATATATCTGCATTTCTTTTGCTGGATCCGAATTCTGCCTGTACAGATTCTTCTCCCCATACTGCAATCAGATCCAGTGTCTTGTTTGCTCCATGCTGGAGCTCATTTGCGATTCTAGGACTGCATGGTCACCTGTTCTGCTGAGCTCGCCACGCTGACCAAACAGGAAATGAAATTCAAAAGTTCCTGGTGCTTTTTCTGTGTACCTGGCTAGTGCAACAGAGTTGAAAGTGCTCTCCAGAGCGGTCAACATTGAAGCACTCTGCAATAGCTCCCGGAGACCAATACCATCGAATTGCACAGTGCTGCGTCTACATTACCCCAAATTTGACCCAGGAACGTTGATTTTAGCGCTAATCCCCTCATCAGGGAGGAGTAGAGAAGTCAATTTTAAGAGCCCTTTAGGTTGGCAGAACGGGGTTGGTTGTGTAGACGCATTCATTATAGAATTGACCTAACGCAGCTAAATTCAACCTAACCTCATAGTGTAGACCAGGCCTGAGAGGTAATTGGCTTTTAGCTCATGCAACAGAGGCTCCTGCACTAAGCTCCACAGGTCCCTGCTTCAATCCCTTCCTATGAGGACCGGCGTCTCTCAGCATTACACACATACAGTGGTACTGGTTTGTAGAATTGCAGGTTAAGGATTTCTGTTGGTATTTTATCACATTCTGCATAGTTGTGGTTGGGGCCCAGACTTTGCTACTATATAGTAAAATGGGTTAAATTATGTCAAAGAGTTTCAGCAGTTTTATCAAGGGATTGTATGTGTCCAGTGACATTTTTATGGGGTAGGTCTGCTGACGTCTTCATTGTAATATTTTTATAGCTAGTTTGAAACTCCCTCATGCACTAACTATGAGACCAAAGTATGCACAGTCAAGGGTGTGTTCTGCTTTTGCATCTGTAAAAATCAAATTTGAGTTTTGGTTATTTCAGGGCTTTTCCTAGAAAATCATGATTTTGATGATTTCCATATTGGCCTGCAGAGTTCATGTGCTGAAATATGGAAACATGCATTATTTCAAAGGATGTCTTTAATAGCAAGCATGTAAACTCACTTATTTAGTGACAGTCCTGGATGTGAGATTTGCACCAGCATGCAGGTAGGTCACTATTGTACATGATGAAAAGATTAGAGCTGAGGCAGCACCTCTGGTTAACTACTTTTTCCTGCAGGAAGGTATCTGTTTTAAGTGTAGTTTATTTTTACCTTATAGGTGATAGATTGGTACATAGATTTTATTGTCATCTATTTTCACATCAGTTCAAAATTGTGGCTGTCACAGATCAATCCAGAGTGCAATTTTAATTATAGATAAACAGGCAAATGTCTTTTCTCTGACATGTATTTTTCGATACTTATTGTTAAGCATCCATAAAGATGTAATTCCATTAAAAATAAAATAAAAATGGACCAGTTTAATTCCTGTTGTAACTCTGTTGATTTCAGTAAGGTTTAATCAAAAATGAATTTGCTCCTATTAAGCTATTCTTATCATCTCAGAAGCAATCCTATATGTAGAATAAAGAATGGCAAGGAGGGACATATCATCTCACTTTTCTCTTTTCGCATATTTTGAAAGATTGGGGGAGATGCTTACGGAATAAAATTCCAGAGGATATTCGTTATTTCTCTTTTTAGTAAATTATTTTGTAATCATATCTAGTGTTTGCTTAATACCAGAACAGGTTTGGTGTGTATTACGCATTTACCACTGCACGAAGCAAGTACTCTAGGAGCCACAGCCCCAATAGCTCTCTTAACGCACACTAACACCAGGGCAGGGTCCGGTGCAAAATCTTAAGAGCCCTGAAAATGTCAGCAGTTCCGAACTTTGACTGTTGGGTGTGTGAGAGAGGTAATGGGCACCCCATAGTTGCACCTTCACAGTATTGGAATTCAGTGAATATGTCTACACTGCAATTAAACGCTTGTAGCTAGGTGGTGGTGTGTAGGGGACAAATGGTAATACTGTATGAGGGATTGTGGTTTGATAGGGAATTTTTACAATGATGCTAAAAAAATTAAATGATTCAGAGCCATCAGGCTGTGCACACTGTTAACCTACATAACCACGATATTAATACTGTTAACCTCATCCTCCCTCCCCCTCTTCCTTCCTATTGTTTGTTATGCTCACTTGTTGCACTTTGTCTTTAGATTATAAACTCTTTGGGCTGGGACTATCAACCTGGGTTATTTTTGCAGTGTGTAGCACAATGCAGCCCCAACCTGACTCTAGCTTTTGGGAGCTACCATAATAATAGTAAAATAATACACAGTAAGATATAACCTATTAGCATTAAGATTTAGACAGATTAGAGTTTGTTTTTTTTTTTTTGGTCCCAGTGGCCTACTTGAGAATACAACACACAAGTGTAAACTGTTTAATTTCAAAATCATACCTTTTTGAGATTGCTAGTAATAACTATTCTTATTGATCAAAAGGAGATACTGTAATATTGTCTTTTCTTTCAGCTATGCCGAATAAGAACTTCCATTTTAAACAGCAAAGTCACTTCTGAGATTTAGCTCTTATTCAGTTAGCAGTTTAAGCGATAACTTTTGTTGGTGTATATACACAAGCTTAGATGTAAGATATACTCTGTGGGCAACTGTATTTATTTTCTTTCCTAGAAACGTGGTTAAACCATATTGCACATCCTGTGCTTATAAAATTCCAGAATGGTTATATCATAATAAGTACTAGTAGTTTATGTGATTTACATCCAGAAATGTAAACTGAAACATCATGAGATGAAATGTATTATTTATAATGAACTAAGATATAGAGAGTCTGCGAGGTACTGGCATATATGTTGCTTATTAGTGTATCTTTTATAAAGCAGCTAGGGGTTAAAAATACAATTATTAACTACTCTTACATTTATTAAAGCGGTGCGTAAGGATCAACCAAGAATGGGGCCCCATTGTACTAGGCACTGTACAAACTGTAGTAGTAGCAGACAGTAGTTGCCACAAAGTTTATAAACTAGGTTAAAAAACAGTACTTCCTTAGTCACTTCTGAAAATTTTAATCCTACTGTTTTCGGATGCCCAAACTGACACCTTGAAAGGGGACTAAATTTTAAAGGACAGGTGCTCAGCACTTTCTGAAATCAGTCCCCTTTGTGTTTCAAGTTGGGCTCCCAAAATCGCTGGTCACTTTTGAAAATGTAGTCCCTAATACCTGATTTAGAACTCTTTCCATTGAGTTCAATAGGGGCTGGGTTAGATACAAGACTGTATACTGGATTGGCACAGACTGCCTTGTATAACAAATAAATCCAAAGTCCTTACTGCCCTACACTGTATCTAAAGTTGTTCTTATTCCTCAGATCTGGTACTGTCTTCCATTAAGGATCAGATGTTAGGGCCCTGTCTCATGAGGTGCCGGGTGCTCTCAACTCCCATTGAAATCATTAGGAATTAAATACTCAGCACTTTGTGAAATAACAAAAAAAAAACAGTCAGTACTAGCAATACTTTAAAAAAGTCCATCCAAAAATTTAAATTTGCCTGAAGTTTATTTTCTTTCCAGATTTCAGAGTAGCAGCTGTGTTAGTTTGTATCTGGAAAAAGAACAGGAGTACCTGTGGCACCTTAGAGACTAACAAATTTATTAGCGCATAAGCTTTCGTGGGCTACAGCCCACTTCATCGGATGCATAGAATGGAACATATAGTAAGAAGATATATATCTACATACAGAGAAGGTGGAAGTTGCCATACAAACTGTAAGAGGCTATCAGCAGGAGAAAAAAATTTTTGTAGTGATAATCAAGATGATCCATTTAGACAGTTGACAAGAAGGTGTGAGGATACTTAACATGGGGAAATAGATTCAATATGTGTAATGACCCAGCCACTCCCAGTCTCTATTCAAACCCAAGTTAATGGTATCTAGTTTGCATATTAATTCAAGCTCAGCAGTTTCTCGCTGAAGTCTGTTTTTGAAGCTTTTCTGTTGCAAAATTGCCACCCTTAACTCTTTTACTGAGTGGCCAGAGAGGTTGAAGTGTTCTCCTACCGGTTTTTAAATGTTATGATTCCTGATGTCAGATTTGTGTCCATTTATTCTTTTGAGTAGAGACTGTCCGGTTTGGCCAATGTACATGGCAGAGAGGCATTGCTGGCACATGATGGCATATATTACATTGGTAGCCTTGTCTCTGATTTTATGACTTGTGTTCCTGATTTTTAATTCTGGACTGTGAGGGTGAGTGACCTTTTAGGCTACTACAGAATACTTATAATTTTTTAAAAATAGTTTAATATGTATCCTGGGGTTTTTAAAAATGCATCTGAATCAGTGATACAAAGCACTTTTCTCAAATTATTAATGATTAATCCTTGGAAACAATATACCTTCCTGGGATCCAATTTTTTAAATCAAAATGTGTCCTCTTTGGAAAATATTAAAGTCTTGACATATGGTACACAAGAATATTTTTAGATTTTCCAGTTTGATTCAAAACACACACAAAAAGAAGAGGCCCCACAAAATGACCATTTACAGACAAACTAGGGCAAAAATCCAGAAACCATTCTTACTGCAATGGAACTAGCATGAACTGAGATCATTCATCAGTCTTGGAAAAAAAGATGTTTTCAGGAAGAGCTTTTTAAAGGGGGATTGTGAGTTACTGCTCCACAAACAATACAGAGGATTTGCAGTACGCATTGTGCTTCAGATGAGGAGTGTGCCTGTAAGGAACCAATCAAAATCCTTTTGCAACTAATGAGGAGGGAGAAATCATGGTGGGAAAAGAGTATTCGTAATGATAACTAACACTAGTTGTTTGTACAACTACAGCAAACTCTGTGGCAAAGCAGTCTTTTAAAATGCACAAGTTTACTGTAGTTTGTCTAGGAAGCTGTTCTCCATTGCATTATATTAGCAGTAGAGAATAAGCTGAAGAAGCAGACCAAAAATCATATAGATGACAGAGCCAGACCTGCCAAAGTAGAGTGATAAGAATGAAGTAAACTTTAGAATCTCATTCTCATATTACATTTTTTTTATTAATATGGAGGATCTGAGTGTTAAGCTAGATGGTTTCTGATACTACAGAAGCAGCAAGAGGAAGCTGAAGGGGTGAAGGAAGAGCTAGTAGTGATCTTGCACATCAGTAGTCTACTTTTCAAATGTAGTCCACATCTGATATACGTTCAGGGTCTGAACTAGAAAGTCCTAGTGCACATTTAGTTATGCAAATAACCTTTTAGGCTCCTAAATGCCAATTTTAGGGCCCCAAATCAGGATTTCCCACTTCCTCTTAAATCCCTACTGCCAAGACTATATTAGACTATAAGGTGGATAGAAAGCTGGCTAGATTCTTGGGCTCAACTGGTAGTGATCAACAGCTCGATGTCTAGTTAGCAGCCGGTATCAAGGGGAGTGCCCCAGGGGTCGGTCCTGGGGCCGGTTTTGTTCAACATCTTTATTAATGATCTGGATGATGGGATTAATTGCACCCTCAGCAAGTTCGCAGATGACACTAAGCTGGGGGGAGAGGTAGATATGACGGAGGATAGGGATAAGGTCCAGAGTGACTTAGACAAATTGGAGGATTGGGCCAAAAGAAATCTGATGAGGTTCAACAAGGACAAGTGCAGAGTTCTGCACTTAGAAAGGAAGAATCCCATTCACTGCTACAGGCTGGGGACCAACTAGCTAAACAGCAGTTCTGCAGAAAAGGACCCGGGGATTACAGTGGAAGAGAAGCTGGATATGAGTCAGCAGTGTGCCCTTGTTGCCAAGAAGGCCAACAGCATATTGGGCTGTATTAGTAGGAGCATTGCCAGCAGACCGAGGGAAGTGACCATTCTGCTCTGTTCGGCACTGGTGAGGCCATACCTGGAGTACTGCATCCAGTTTTGGTCCCCCTACAGAATGAATGTGGATGAATTGGAGAGAGTCTAGCGGAGGGCAACGAAAATGATTAGGGGGCTGGAGCACATAACTTACAAGGAGAGGCTGAGGGAACTGGGGTTATTTAGTCTGAAGAAGAGTAAGGTGGTGATTTGATAACAGTCTTCAATTACCTGAAGGGAGGTTCCAAAAAGGATGGAGCTCAGCTGTTCTCAGTGATGGCAGATGACAGAATCAAGAAGTAATGGTCTCAAGTTGCAGTGTGGGAGGTCTAGGTTGGATGTTAGGAACAACTATTTCACTAGGAGGGTGGTGAAGCACTGGAATGGGTTACCTAGGGAGGTGGTGGAATCTCCATTGTTAAAGGTTTTTAAGGCCCGGCTTCACAAAGCTCTGGCTGGGATGATTTAGTTGGGGATTGGTCCTGCTTTGAGCAGGGGTTGGACTAGATGACCTCCTGAGGTCTCTTCCAACCCTGATACTCTATGATTCTAGGAAGTCTGTCCATGTGTAGATCATTTAATAGTCTGGTTACTGACATTGTTTCTCTTGCCTGCTCATTCTCCCCTCTACCTTTCCAGTGCAGCCAAAAGGCAGTTGCCAAGTTAATTGTGTTGAAGAAAGTGAGGCCCATGCTCACCACCACGGCAGTTCTCTACTTATCTGTCTGTAACCGAGCAGGGGAAATGGGGATGCACGCGGAGCCCGTGGCCAGTTGGGCTGCCCTGGTACCCTAGCATGGGGGGCGTCCCAGGGAGGCCCGGGTGGGAGAGCGGGGGAGCCTAGTGAGGAAGGGAGAAAGGACGCACCGCCCCTGGAAAAGAGTGGGTTTCAGAGAGTCCCTAAAATAGAGGGGGATGGAGGGTGGCGGGCAGGGGAGACGAATGGGCCGCAAGGAGCTAGAACATCAGCGGTTACCCAGCGTGCAACCTCCTACTGCGGGCGGCTGCCTGAGCCGGGCTGGGCCGTCCCGCCCCGTGGGGAGGGCGGCGCTGGAGCGAAGGCCGGGGCGGCTCCACGCCCCGCAGGAGCGCTGCCAGCCCCGCGGCCGGGCACGTTGCGTGCCGGCAAGAGGCAGAGGCGCGCGAGGGAACCGCTCCGCTCCCTGCCTGTGGGACAGAGCCTGACTGCCCCACACAAATAGTCCCTACCGCACCTCTCCCCCGAATGGTTTAGTCCTCGGCCGCCGCCGGCTCAGGGAGATTCAGAGAAACAAGGACCACAAACGCGCAGCGAGGGAATCCCCCACCCCCCCTTCTTCACTTTGTTCTCGCGATACGAGTCTGCCTTAGCGCCGGGCAGGCCGCTGCTGGAGTTCTCGCGAGTCTTGGGCAGGTTCCCACGCCTGCTGCTGCCGCTGTTGTGTCTGAGGGGAGAACCCGGGATGAGGGGGCGGCGCGCCTCCCCACTCTCTCCCTTCCGCGACCGCGTGTCTGTCTCACGGGCCCGCGCACGCGCGCACTCGGCCCGAGGAGGAGGAGGCAGGTCTCGCGAGAGTAGGAGTTTTGGCGAGAGTTTGTGGAAGATGGCGCCTGTTGTGACAGGGTAAGTGCGGGGGGTTCGCAGCGCCGGGCCGGGAGCGATCCCTTTCCGCGGGCACTGGGGTCCACCCACCGTCGTCCCCTGGCTCTGCTACTTCCCCGTCCCCAGTCCGGGGAGGCGGGAGCTCCTAGGCGGGCGATCCGGGGGAGGCCACGAGACACAGACCCTCGGGGGCTGGGACCCCCCAGGTGGCTGCACCGGAGAAGGCCCCCGGGTGATAGGCCGGGATCCCCAGGTGGATAGTCTGGGGGCGGGTCCAGGAGGGCCGAGATCCCCAAATCCCAGGCGGGACGGGGGAGCGGGCTCGGTGCCGGGCACACTCTTCTCACCCCCATGGTGGGTACCTGTTCGTGGGGCTTCCCAGCCCGGGTCCGGGCTGAGGCCCCCTCAGCCACCTGCCCTGGGGCACCAGACAAAGGCTTCTGTCTTGTTGTGGGAAAGCCGCCTGGTGCGTTCCTCCTTTCTAGCAGGGCGCGCTGAGAGGGGGCATAGCACTCCTTCCCCGCGCGCCGGGCTGCGCTGAATTCACCAGGCTCTAGGTCCCATTCAGTAGGAAGAGTCTCCTCCCAAGCAAGACCCCCTGCTCTCTTGCAGAAGTGGGTGGAAGTTCCCCTTTCCCTGCCTGTTCACCATTCTCTGGGTTACAAGTGAATATTCTTAGCTGCCTCCCTCCCAACAGAAGAATAGCAGCCTTCCCACTCCATCTGCTCCTTATTGACTTAGCATGAAAACTACTTGCCATCCCCATTAAGGCCACTGGGTCATACTGAATAATGGCCTTCCACCTGTAAACTGTGTCATGGTAATCAGTGGCATACTCCTAGTCAGCTGCTGTTAGGTAATAATGGTAGATTCACTGTAGTGGTAGGGTGCATCAGCAGCCGTTTTGCACACCTCTGCCACATCTTGAGTTACACTGCACAAAGCAGGCACCATACCCCCAGTCTTGGGTCACACTGTGTAGTTGCGTCCACTCCACTGAACACACACTGACTCTTGAGGGATGGGGCTCCAAGTACAATAGCAGGCCTTGTCTGCTCACCACCTGTTTGTTCAAAACAAAATCCTGGTTGGTAAGAATATTGCTGGGTATCTTTACACTGTGGACTTAGTTTGATATTTTCACAGTGAATGTCACAAACACACAAAAGTACTCATTTCCCCATGAGATTACATTATCTCCAGCTATGGCTATGTGGTTAGAGAGGCCAGCAGCCTGTTTGGGGTGGGGTTGGTGGTTGGTGGTTGTTGCTTTTGTTCTCTTGGCAAAAGTGGCATTATGGTATTTTTCTTGTTTCATTTTGGCCTCAATGGTGGTTCCATTTTTAATCTTGATTGTTGAAAACAAGATCTAAGCTGCTGCCTGGATGTTGCCTTGTTTCTTTCATGTTCAAATGGAGCTTGCTGCTGTTGCTCATTTTTCCTATTTAATATTCTTTAAGGCAGCAGGTGTTTGTTACAGTTTCTGGATGGCACTATTTAGAGTTCTAAGGGTTGTGGGGAACAAGACAAAAAAGTGCTTTAAAATGTTTGTTTTAAATGTTGCTGTGGGGTTAGTTATGGATGAATTATATTCCAGTTTATGTTCATTTCGTTTAATTGTCTGATCATTTGACAGTTATTTTCTTTGCTTGTTGATTAGCAAACTGCTGTCAATAATGCTCTCAGGTCTGTATCATCCTGTCTCTTCTTAGGAGATATGTACTACCTTTTGACTAATTCATAATCCTAGAAAATTTCTTATGAATGATAAAACCATGCTAACAGTAGGAGAGAAGAAAATACATTGAGCTTTAACATGAGAACAGAAAAGACTGTGTGTGTCTGAGGATTCTAAAATTGGTTGTATTGATCAAAACCTGTATAAATTCACTAATTCCTATTAAATGAGGGAGTTCATTGTTACTCCCTGAAACCCTGAATCATAATACTATACTTATTAAAGGTGGGAGATCATTTGTTACTACCTGAGACCCTGAATCATTTTTTATTATTATTATGGATAATCACTTCAAACATATTTCTATCACACAGGTAGACTTTAAAAGACATGCTAAAATTTATTAACAGGTGTGGCTTTATTGTGTTGAGGAGTGTATGTTAGTATACTGAATGATGGTCTCAGGACCTGCTATCTGGTAGAACCTTGCTAAATGCAGATGACTAAATTTTGACGGGAATAGTTTAGTTTGCCGTGATTTATAATATTTCATATTATAAAGTGGAATGAGTTGGTGTTTTTTGCGAGAATTATTAGGTTTGTGGATTAGCAGTATTAAACTCTAGTTTTGAATTAGCAATGTTATACTAATGTTATGCAATGTTGTATCCTGTTTTCATTGTGGATATGTTAAAATTAAAATCTGATGTGTCTTTCAGTAAGTGAAAATTTTTCAGTGGTGGCTTGCAATTTTATTCACACTGAGATTGCTAGACAAAGCATGTAAGTGATTGTTTTCTAGTCAATGCAAGTTGAATGTCTTTCTATAAAAACAATCTTTCTATGAAAACTGTGAATGCTAAAACTTAAATTACAGTAAATAAACCTGCATGCATCTATTCACTTGTGCCAGTAACCTGTTCATGAAATAGCGAGGTTAGCACTTCACCAAAGAAGTTGTTTTTCCGGTATGACCAAAACCTACCTGCTTTCTTATCTACACGAAGTTATAGACTATACCCATTTTATTTCAAATACATTTTTATCGGAATAGTGAAGTATACAGTCATTATTATGATTGAACCTAAATTACTCACTTCAGGGGCAGAGAGAGAGATAATGAAAAAATGTGTTAGAAATGTAGCAGACAAGTAACTGAAAATGTCTTATTCTCAAAAATATTTTACTAATGGAAATGGATAACTTATGGACAGAATATCGTAAGTTTTTCTGCAGAATGTGAATGATTGGGAAAACGTTAATCACTTTAAGGCTATGAAGTATTAATGAAAATATCAGCTATTAGAGATGCATAGATTCAATAAGAAACCTTCATTCTGAGCAATTTTGTGTTATGGAAGTACCTAAAGGCCCCAATTAGGTCAGGAACCCATTGTGATAAGCCTCATACAAATATATGACATAGTGAAAGACAGTTTCTGCACCAAAGATCTTACAGTTTTGTTTAAAACAAGATGGGTGATATAAGCAAACAGAGGTGGATGGGGTAACAATAATATGAGCTTGTTTTTTCGTAGACTTAGCTGTGTGAATAATGTATGGTTATACAGTTTTTAATTATAGGTGTAATATTATCAGATTTATTATTATTTATTTGTTACTGTAGTGCTTAGGAGCCCTAGTTATGGACCAGGACGCCATTGTACTTGGGTGCTGTACAAACACAGAACAAAGAGACGGTCCATGCTTCAAAGACCTTACATTTTAAGTGTAAGACAAGATGGCTATAAACAGACAGATGGGGGGAGTACAAGGAAACAATGAGACAGTATTGGTCAGCATGATAGGCAGTGGTATTAGTATACCAGCAGCATTTCCATTGTCAAGTTTTTTGTAGGTATCACAAAAAGGATGTGACACAAACACACACACACTATATGTATTTACAGAGGGAGAGTATGCACATGACTGCATGTGAGCAAGACAAGCTTTTAAAAAACAAACCAATGCCAAAATAGCTAAATGGTCTTGGGCTGGTAAGTGGCCACTGAGTCAGCAGTGTTCACTATGGGAAGACCTCTGGGGAATCCAACACAAAAAGTGCAGCCATCCCGCATGTATGCAGCTTCCTGCACAGCATTAAAGGTGCACAGAGGGCTGTCCTTGATGCCCTAGGCATGGTCTGTCTTGGCATAGCAAACCCTGCCACACCTGGACCTATTAAACTGTCTCCAAAGGTGGCATAGTTGCCCAAAGTCAGGTTGCTGTTCATCCAGCCTGGTGGTGATGTGAGAGTTACAGGCGGTGGGAGAGGTTCTCTCTCAATTCTGATCACCACGGTGAGCTGAGGATGATATCAGTTGGATAGAGTGTGTGCAGCACTGTCCAGATAAGATTTCTGCTGTGCAGTTGGTGATGGGGTACATCCCATATATTCATTTGCTATATCTTGGTGTCTTGATAAAGGTACTTTGCACCCTGATCAGTTTATTCGCTATATTGTGATGCTAGCTGTTAGGTTGAGGATTTTTGGCTAGGATTGGTAAACATACAAGTTTTATTGTCTTGAGGGTGCCTAGTAATAATTCTTATGGTATGATTGAGTTGTTTGTCTGCTAGTGTAGCATGTGCAGAGCTTAATCAAACGGGCACAACATTCTCCAACTCAGTAGCATATGGTGAGCCCCAAACCACATAGCGCATTGACTCCCCAAGAGGAAACTACTAGTTTGTTCAGAAGACAGTTTCTGCTCTTGATTTTTTGAACTACTTTAGTGAGGTGGCATTTGTGTATAAGTGTGTGATTTAGAGTAATCCCTTGATACACTGGTTTTAGAACATGTGCCAACTTCTGACCATTCAAAAACATATTTAAGCTCAAGTTGGCTCTCCTCATGATGTAAGAGGAAGCATGCTGATGCAGTGTTTCATGTACTTGGTTTGTCTCCATTTCTTGCAGTAGTCACCTTTGGCAGCAATATCACTGTTCAGGTTCTCTTCAGTCTTTTGGAAGTTAGAGTCCCTTGGGGCCAAGCAGGTATCATGGGACTACATGAATCTCCTTGAGATGGTGTATGTCAGTTCGTTGGTGAATGCATAAAATAAATTTGGTTCCAGCATCAAGCCTTTCTAGAGTCTATTCTTCTGGAATCTTCAAGTGCTGGTTTTATGGCCCAGAGCCACTTGCACATGTCTACCTTTGAGCAATAGCACAGTTGCCATGGCAGCCCATCTAGGAAGAATTTTTGACATCTTTATAGCAACCCTGTGTGCCACATGGTGTCATAGGCTGCTGACCAAAAGAGAGTGTAGAGGAGAATGAGTGAGTTTTTGGAGATGTTTACAGGGAGTTCCTCACAAGCATGAGGGACAGCATATGAGGAAGCATCAAAGGTGTTTAAAAAATGTAACAAGTGGGTGATAGTGGCTGGCATCATGGGTTGTTTGGAGGTAGGAGTTGATGTCTCTGTGGCATATATGAGTTAATAGGTAGTGTGGAGACAGACCATGAAGTGCCTTTGTCAAGGTTCCTCCCCCACTCTGAACTCTAGGGTACAGATGTGGGGACCTGCATGAAAACGTCCTTAGCTTACTTTTACCACCTTAGGTTAAAACTTCCCCAAGGTACAAATTAAGTTTTACCCTTTGCCCTTGGAATTTCCACTGCCACCACCAAACTTTAACTGGGTTTACTGGGAAACGTAGTTTGGCCATGTCTTTCCCCCAAAAATCCTCCCAACCCTTGCACCCCACTTCCTGGGGAAGGTTTGGTAAAAATCCTCACCAATTTGCATAGGCGACCACAGACCCAAACCCTTGGATCTTAGAACAATGAAAAAGCATTCAGTTTTCTTACAAGAAGACTTTTAATAGAAGTAAAGGAATCACCTCTGTAAAATCAGGATGGTAGATACCTTACAGGGTAATTAGATTCAAAACACAGAGAATCCCTCTAGGCAAAACTTTAAGTTACAAAAAAGACACACAGACAGGGATAGTCATTCTATTCAGCACAGTTCTTTTCTCAGCCATTTAAAGAAATCATAATCTAACACATAACTAGCTAGATTACTTACTAAAAGTTCTAAGACTCCATGCCTGTTCTGTCCCCGGCAAAAGCAGCATACAGACAGACCCAGACCCTTTGTTTTTCTCCCTCCTCCCAGCTTTTGAAAGTATCTTTCTCCTCATTGGTCATTTTGGTTAGGTGCCAGCGAGGTTACCTTTAGCTTCTTAACCCTTTACAGGTGAGAGGATTTTTCCTTTGGCCAGGAGGGATTTTAAAGGGGTTTACCCTTCCCTTCATATTTATGACAACCTTGAAAGGGAAGACAAGCAGCTAATGTTTGATTCAGTAGAGTAGAAGAGAGCCTATTGAGGAATGAAGAGAGAGGGGTGACATGGTCGAAGTGCCGTGCTAGGAAAATGGTCTTTGTAGCAACATTCTGAATTAATATGAGTGGAGCAAAATTGCATTTTTCAAGGCCAGAGAGTAGGATAATGCAGTAATTGGGATGCTGGGTGAAAGTTTTGGCTCTGTGGATGAATAGACTAGATTATATCTTAGGATCTTATGGAGAAGCACTCAGCAAGATTTAGACATAACCTGGCGGTCCAGCTCAAAGATGGCACTGAGGTTATGAGCCTGAGTGACAGGCAGAATGGTGGTGTTGTCCATAGGAAAGAAGCCAGGAAAGAAGCAGGAAGGACTGTGGTGGGGGAGACTAGAAGCTTTGTTTTAGCCATGTTGACGATGCAGAGATGTCAGCGAGAGAGTCTGAGATTTTAGTGTAGACAAAAGGCATTTAGAGGAGAAAGAGAGGAATAGAGAAGAAGCTGTGTGAATTGTCAACATAGAGATGGTAGTGAATTTGTGGTTGTGAATGAGATTACCCAGAGAAAAGATGTAGAAGGAAAAGAGAAGGGGGGGACCGAGAACAGAGCTCTGGGGAACTACCATTGAAAGTTGGAGGGTGGATAAGGATATGCAAAAGGAGCAATTAGAGAAGTAGCAGAGCCAGAAGAGGACAGTCATGGAAACCAAGGGAGAACAATATTTCAATTAAGAGCATGTCAAAGGCATCTGAAAGGTCAAGGAGTACTGGTTCTGAGCTTAAGCTAGGAAGAGGTCATTAGAGACTTTGGCAAGAGGAATTGCAGTGGAGTGCAAGGCACAGAAGATGGACTGAAGAGGGTCTAGGGTGGAATTGGAGGAAAGCAACTCCAGACAGCAATTGTAAACAGCTGTGCAATGAGCTTAGCAATGAAAGGGAGGAGGGAGATGTGCCTATCACTCTGGGTTTAAACTTTATGGTTAAGATTTGAGAATAGTAAAACTATGGATGTTTATACTGTATGCACACGCATACATAGTCTAGAAGGTTGTTTTTATAAGATCATTTATGGTCAAACGAATAAAAGTCACACAAGAAGGAAGTATTAACATATGAATCATTAGCAATCATTAGCATTACTGTTCTAAATTTCGCTATTGAGAAACCTTTGGGGAATCCTTGAAAATCTTTGAGATAGCTCTAAACACATTTTTTTTTCATGGTTTTATTAAGGATTGTTGTATGAAAATATTATCTTTGATTTTTAGTGTGTTTGCATTTGCTGCTTATTCATTACCCTAAATCCTCTATGACAATTATTTAATTGCCACGAAAAGGACTGCAGTGTCCAATGCAGGAGTAGATTGACTTAAAAACAAATATCTTGTTTTTATTCAGATTATGGTAGTATGTAGAACTTCACTAATCTGTACATCTTTTATTTGACATGCACCAAATAGACTGAGGGAAGACATCAGAATTACATAGTTTTTTGTCTTGTTCAGTGCAGAACAATATGGAAAGAAAAACCAAAAGGGAGTAATCATTTGCATGGTTAATCAGTTTTAATAGCTTTAATTGCTACTAGCGTGGAGCTACAGTGGCAACAGAAGGGATGCTACTCTCTTCATGTAAGTTCTTAAGGGGCAGAATAATCAGACAGATATGGTGTCAAGAAGAGTGCAGTTGTAGAGATCTCAGCAGAACAGGCATGAAACCTTCAGGGGCCATCTCTTTATTTCTTAGCAAAAAATTCTATAATATAATAATGAAGTCTTAGAGATAAGACTTTTATTTTTACAAAATATACTGTAGTACATTATGAAGTATAATAAATTATTTAAAGAAAATTGCACTTCTCAAAATAAGAGAACAGAGTACTTTTTTCAAATTGGCAATAGAACAATTAATTCACTATAGTGTTCTTCGACATTAGTAAAAATTAAAAGATGCTATTGTACTAAAGGAAGAGAAATATGGAAAGAGGGAGAAATGTCTCTAGCTGGAGTGGCTTACAAAGATATTAGGTCTTCATGGTCAGAGTTTTAGTACTAAACTAGATAGTCAATAATAATTAACGTTTACTCTGCTTTGGTGGAGAGCAGTGGTTGAAGGGGGAAGAAAGAAAGAAAAGCTGTGTTTTTAGATGTCCTAAGATGTAAATTATATAAACATCATAAATATTTCGGACTATGAAATACATTCTTATATCTTTGAAGTGTAATTTACCCGGTACATAATTTGATTTCATCTTTAGAAGAAAACTGTGCAAAGCAGAACTTGATGTAGGCTTTTATCAGTAAATGTTAGTAAAAGTCAATTTCATTGTACACACACACACAAACTGATGAAAAATATTTCCATTGATGAGAATCAAAATTTACATATAGGCAAAGTAAGAAAAATGCTGCTTGAGAACTTATTAAACTTTGATTTAAGGATATTTTCTCCTTATATTTTGACATGTAATGTTGACAATTTGTTTTTAATGTTTGTAAAGCTTTAGCTTTTTTAATCTGTGTCTACAGTCACTAAATAATTGTCTGCCCTCAAATAATTTCCCACAATTTTGAAAATTTAAATAGATTAAAAATAGAAAAAAAATGCTTAAAAATAAACATTGATATTATCTGTCTTAAAAAAAAAAATCAACATTTCCAAGCCTAATTCTATGGTTGCAGTATGCTCTTGCTCTGTTACAGTACTCTTCATCCCAAGTCCTTTGAAATTAATTATAAGCATTTCATTAATTGATCTACATGTTACTATAATATACTAAATTGTTGGCTCCCAAGAAGCATTTTACAGGAAAGGCATAGTTGAACATGCAAGTGGGTTTTTAATTAAAAAAAAAAATACTTTGATTAAATTAGTTGAAAGGAACAGTTGTAATGTTCATTAACTTAAATATAACCAGTGCTCATCTGTTCCCACTACTTAGGTTAAGAGCAAAAAATGTCACCTACTTCAGTGTGAATGCGTAAATCTGTCAACAAATTTTTATGTAAATTTTAAGTGTTTATATTCTAATAAAGCTGTACATTTTCCCAACATAAAATTGACCTCTTACTTGAATTTGCTGAGTGATTGATGTTCCACTGTGGAAGGTCATCATACAATATTAAGAAATTCACAATAAGCTTTCATATGTGTACCAAGACATGGGTAATATTGATTCTTACACATAATTTCAATAAGCAAGTTTATATGATGCAGAGGAACAGGCTATGAAATAGGCAAGCAACAAAAGAGCACCTGTCCAACAGCTGATCCGTTTATTTAAGGAGGAAATTATTGAGAGTAACAGTTCAAAAATCATTATACTGTTACTGAATCTAAGAACAGTAAATTTTCAAACCCGGTTTTGTCAAAAAATAAGCAGAAAGGGATTAAAATACACACAAGATGGCATATTTGTAATGATCATACCATTTCATACAAGCACACTTTAAAATGTTTCTTTTACACATTGTTATCCATCTTGGTAATGCTGTGTCCTGTTTTATAGTTTCTTGGGGCTTTTCTTCACTACATAACTTTAGAATATGAAATCTTTACTGCAAAGTTTTACTGGTGTGAAGAATCAAATTAGCTGACGTGAAACCAACCATGACTGTGGTCAGTGTAGCAAGGATAGACTGTGTTCAACATCTTGTCAGCTAGTCATCATTTAATCATGATTAGCTGACATAATACTGGACATGATTTGTCCTAGACTACACTGACTGCAGAATTGTGGTCAGCAGCATTTTAGTTAACTTCATTCTTCGATACCTTTATCAAACATTTTTTGAATAAGAGTTTTTGTAGCATAGACTCGGATTTAATATTCCTCCCTGTTAACTTAAACATCTGGCTTCTTCAACAATATACAGTTAAATCAAATAAAAAACATTTGTCTTTCTTTGGCCTTTCATGCAGGGGGTAAACTCCCTTTCCCCTGCTCTCCCTTCCCCTGCTCCACTCTGTAATGTGATGGTATGGGTGGTTTGTAAGAAACCACATTTAAACAGTACCTTCAAACTTGAGAACCCTGGTTAATCAAGATATAAAACACCCACAGAATTATTGTAGCTTTGCAATGTTCAACATAATGCCAATTCACGATGCTACTTTGAAAACTTGTTGCTGGTGGTCTTAAGTTAATCAAAACTAATGTGTAAATAAAACTAAGAGTTGGGTGGATAATACTGAGTAGCTCTAGTTAACAAACTCATTTATTAATATGTATCATTTATTTATTTGTATTATTATAGTATGCAAGAGTTCCAGTCATGAACTAGGACCCTGTTGTGCTAAGTGCTGTACAAACAGAACAAAAAGACAGTCCCTACCCCAAAGAGTTTACAATTGAAGTACAAGACAAGAGACAACAGATGAATATAGATAGATGGAATAGGCAGTGGTGTCAGTACGCTAGCCGCCTAATCACTATCAAGTTTTGTAGAGGCCTCACAGCAGAGTGTTTGGCAAACAGTCATGTTTAAATACACTGCATGAGATGATACATCTGTGTGTTCATTTCATTTTTATATATCTCAGAGGAGGGATTCAGAAGTGTGTGTAGGAGGGGTTTTATGCCAGAGTGTGTTCACTGTTAGTCCAATTATTTATAATTGTTAATAAGTCACCAAAATAAACCCATTTGCAATCTTAACCCTCAGCGGTTCATCTTTTTTCTATGTGCCACCTTTAAAGCAACCCTTTCTGAGAATCCTTTGGATAACCCTGTCTGGTGTATAGAAGATTTTGGCCTCCCTTTCCTCGTCTAAGAGCGTGTCCACTCAGAGACTTAGTGCATGGCAGACCAAGGCGTGCATTAACAGTAAACTAGCTTGCCACATACTAAGTGCACTAAAAGTTCCATAGTGTACTTTGATCTCCTGCTATTTGGAACGAAAGTTCTACTAAATTTTTAGTGAAAGGCAGTAGGTCGACTTGGTGCACGGAAGGCTAGTGTGATGAACTGTCACAATCTGGCTTGCCTTTTGCTAAGTCTCTCTGTAGACAAGCCCTAAGTTTACACCTGTGCCGCAACTCCTGTGTGCAGCAATTTTGCAGACCATGAACCTCAAACTCAGACTGAAATTTGACAAAAGCCTAGTCAATTTCATATACCCACCTTAAGTTCGGGAAAAGGCACTGCATAGAATGGGGATGAGTAACTGGCAACCTGGGGGGGCACATTTGGCTTGCCAAATCATTTTATTTGATCTGCCCAGAGGCAGCTGGTGAAAATATTCTCATGCGTGGGAGGCTGAGCAGGGTTGAGCCCCAGCCTACCCAATTAGCTCCTAGGCCCACCCAATCTGAGCACCAGACACAGTGCTTAAAGTGTGGGGTGTGGTGGAGCAGAGCCTAGAACTGGAAGCAGAAGCCCAGGGACTCAGTCGCAATGCCACTCGTTGGCCCAACCACCCTAGTTTCACGCATGCAGGGAAGGGGCTTCTCTCCAAGCCACCTGGCTCTAACTGCGTTCTCACTGGCTCCCAGCTCCCACAGCCAGTCTGATTGGGGCCAGCCTATCTCCCCCTACTCTCCAGGCTCTGGATGAGTTGGGGCATATGTCTGCCAGTGGGGAGGCAGTAACCAGAATTGGGTAGTGTAACAGCAAATATCCTTCCCTGTTGGTATGTTGGAGGGGTGTTTGGGCTAGATTTAAATGGTGTGACCTGACACATGGCATTCTGCTTCACTCCGCTGCCCCATGCTACACAGCTCTGGTTACTTCCTTCCCATTGATGGGTGGATAGGGGAAATGTGGTTCTCATTTCCGAACAGTCAGCCAATGGGGCAGTAACTGGAACTGGATGGCATGGGGTAGAGTCGGAGCCTGTGCTGTTGAGGAAGTGAAGCCTAGCGATATGAGACAACAGCAGCTTTTCTAAAAGACTGCGCCCCTTAGCAACCTGGCGCAATCTTTTTGAAAAACGAACAAACAAAAAACTCTGTGGCTGCTAAAGGGGTTTAGTGGATTTTGTACTCTAGCCTACCTTAATGTTGCTCATCTCTGGCATAGAAAATGGTGTTTTGCTCAGCAAGGCACTGTGTGAAACTTACTAAACATGTTAGTTTCTCTCTGGTGGGCAGCTGCTTCTACTTTTGGGCAGTTCTGATATGTACTAATTTTGTTATCTGCAGGGAACTTTAAAATGGGGGTTGGAGAATGGAGGGGATATTTTCAAGCCCACTGTGAATTTATGCCGTTGTATGTAAGCTCCAATATCTGCACTAACAGAATATGTAATACTTGGAGCTTATTCAGTGATTCTCAGCCATAGATCTGAAAGCACTTTTGATAAATGGGGAAACTGAGGCAGAAAGAAGTTGAAAATTCCCCAAGGTCATGCAGAGTCAATGGGAGAGGTGGGACTGGAGCCCTGATTATCTGAACTGTGTTCTAGCTGCTGTGCCATGCTCCCTTTCAGGTGTGCTGTTATTGGCAAGTGGAAGCAGTGTTTTTTCTCACCTACCAGAAATGTAGAATCAGAAGACTGAGGGAAGACATCAGAATTATGTAGTTTTTTGTCTTGTTCAGTGCAGAACAATATGGAAAGAAAAACCAAAAGGGAGTAATCATTTGCATGGTTAATCAGTTTTAATAGCTTTAATTGCTACTAGCGTGGAGCTATAGTGGCAACAGAAGGATGCTACTCCCTTCATGTAAGTTCTTAAGGTGCAGAACAATCAGACAGATATGGTGTCAAGAAGAGTGCAGTTGTAGAGCTCTCAGCAGAACAGGCATGAAACCTTCAGGGGCCGTCTCTTTATTTCTCTATACAAGTTAATCTGCATAGATGATTTGGTTTTTCTTTTATGTAACACCTCTTTCCAGCTTCCCAAACAAAAGTAAGACAGAACTGTAGTAAGCTGGAGGAATGAAAATAGGGCAAAATCAGTTATATCGGAGGGACAGATTTTTTCCCCTTCTACTTTTTCATAGATAAATCAACTAGTCAATTCTTTATATATGTTGTGATGTCTTCCAATGATGAGTTCTGGTACTTCTTCCTCCTTTGACCAAATCTCCTGTGGCCAACTGCTTTCTGAGCCAACATTTTTTTTTCTTTCCATGTTGTTGAGCACTTCTGCCAACATTTAGTCTTTTTGCATTCAAGATTTTTTCTAACATTCCATGGTTGGTGGAGGTGAACTGGGAATTCTCCAGCTAACTTTTTTGTGTGTGTACTGAAAATAACTTTCCTAATCACAACTCTGCTTTTAAAAGCAAATTGTATTTTATCTCAGGACAGTAGAGAGGTAGTAGAGTAGTTAACCAAAATAATTAGTTGGGACCATGACTCCCTGTGTGTGAAATTAATTTACAGATATTTTCCAGCCATTTCATATGAATGATTAAGATATCAACCAGCTATTTCTCTTCCTGCCCTCCCCGTCCCCTCTTCTGGAGTTTCACAGTCACTGCTGATAGCTACCTAGCAAAGCAGATATTGAAGGGTTAGACAGGTACACATTCTTTAGAATACAGATCTTTCTCAGCTTTAAGTTCTAAACACAACTGATGAGGTTTTTTTGAACACAGAGATTTTCCCAATTACACCAGCTCTTAAACAATTGTAACTTTTTTATAGAATACAAAGGAAATAATTACATCCCCGCCTTGTTTGAGTATTTATGACGTTGACAAGTTCAATATATGTTTAAGGCCATGTGTAGTCTATGATTCTGTAAGTGAAAAGTTGCACTGCAGAACTTAATCTTCTAGCCTTTGTGGGGTGGAAGAAAATCATCTAAATATGAATCTGTCCATTGTCTTCCTGATACTACAGGAGCTTGTGTCAAGTTTGAGACATGAACTGTCTCAGTTCAGCTCAAGCAATCATATCTGTACATCCCAGTGACTTAACTAATATATAGCTTTATATAGCACCTCCAGAAATTAAATACACTTTACAAAGGAGGCCATAAATGCCAATATTAACACTATCATTGCTGATTGTTAACAAAAACTTATAGCTTACTATGCTGATCTTACTGGATGCAATGAAAAATATACTTGGGATAGGTGACAGTGGAACAGTTGGTTACTGTAAATTACTCTTGGAGATGGTGTGATCAGGCCCGGGGTCTGCTGCCTAGTGGTTACAGTCTCTGGCGGTTCCCCCGTCCCCAGTGATTACGGTCTATAGCAGTCCCCCCCGCCTAATGGTTACAGTTGAAAGACTAGAGGAACATGGGCCCTCCCGCTCCACCGGGTTCTGACCTATGTCCCCGTGAGGCCTGCCCACCAGCCTTCCCCTAAATTGCCTCGAGTCAGCCTCCCTGGGCCACTTCCTACCTCCATCTTGTCTTCTGCAGTCTGTTCTGGTGGTTGCCTACCCCCACCCTCTGTCCCGCAAGGGCTGCTGCTCTTCAGCATATCTTCACTCAGTTTGTATGTGGCTGCCTTCTGCTCTGGAGCTCCCAGAGTCGATCCTCCTCCCTGCTCTGTCCACCCTTAATTGAGCGTCTCCCTTGTAGATTGCACCTCCAAGCAGAGCATCCTTGGCATGGGTCCTCCTCTGCACAGATCTGCTCTTTAACTCCTTGCTGTCCAGTGACGGGTTCATACACCCTGTAACAGATAGGAAGCTAGGAATTTAATTTCAAGTAACCTTTGACCATGCCCCTAAGGATCTTCAAAATGGGAAAATTTAAAAACTCTATAGAATGTTGTAATGTAAAAATATTGTACTGACTAAATTAAATATGTAAGGGACTAATACGATAAAATCTCCATTGGAGACTTGCTGCAGAGACATGTTTGCTGCGCTCTATTTGAGACCGAGAACGGCACTTGATTAACACTGACAACCACTAGTTAAAACAAATGTCAGAGTTGCTCTGCAACCCAAGTCTCCTATGTTTTGCCTATTAAACTATGGTGATGAGCAAGTTCTTTGCTGACAGGAGAGTGCTCTTCCGTTGGCATAATTAAACCAGCCCCAGCGAGTGGCAATAGCTATGTTGGTGGGAGAGCATCTCCAGCAGACGTAGCGCTGTCCACACTGGTGCTTTTGTCAGTGAAACTTATGTCAGTCAGGGGTGTGGGTTTTCTCACACCCCTGACCAAAAAAAGTTTTACTGACAAAAGTGCTAGTGTAGACATAGCCTAAGAAACACCCATTGCAATCTGAAGGAAGAAAACAGTTCTGTGTTGTTTTTTGTTCTCTGTATTTAATTATAGCATTGTTGATCAGCTCTCTATTTAATTTAAAATGTTATGCTCTTGCCTGTGATTTTGATTATGCGTCCTTTCTTTCTGGCTTCATTGCACACTTTTTCTGCTTTTCTGTCATAGGTCATGGCTAAGGCTACTTATTTTTTGTCATGACTAAAAAAATTTAAAAATGAAGAAAAGGGTTAGTCTCAGAAAAATGCAGAACTCACAAATTTATAGAGAAGTGCAAAAGTAATGGTCCACGTTTTTTAGAAAATTAGCCCTTTTACAATAAGTATTTTAAAATTATTTATTTAATAAATAGCATTTAAACATCCTCATTCTGCTATACTGGGACCTAGAGGTACATTTGAAAAAAAAAATGGAAGACTATTGGTGAGTAACAGGTAGACTTGAGTGACAAACACAAGCTTTCTATTGTAACTCGTATGGAAACTGCCTCCACACAAGGTACAATAGGCTGCTGGAAAGTAGAGGGTGAATCTTGGGTTATGGCTACACCACACTTAAGTCTATATAAGTTGTCCCTCAGGGGAGTGAATTAGCCCTACATAATTATGGCAACATAAGTGTCATTGTGGACAGTGCTATGTCGGCAGGAAAAGCTTTCCTACCAACATAGCTACCACCACTAATGGGGGCTGGAGTAATTAAATGAACAGGAGAGCTCTCACCCCTTGGCTTACAGCAGCTTACTGCACCGCTGTAAGCTCTCTAATGTAGCCATAGGCTTTGCTTCCTTTTTGTTTTCTTTTTTTGGAAGGGTCATCCTTCCTTGCTGAATAGCTCCAGTGTCTGTCTCTGGTGCCTGTCTCTAGTGATTTGTGAAGCTACTCACTAAGGCCCAATTCAGGGAAGTATCTGTATTCAGGATAGCACTTCAGCATGTGTGTAAGTGCTCCCATGAATTGTAGCCTGAATTCTTACTAGCAGTAGTGAAATTTAGTAAAGTCTTGTTAATTTCAAACTATAGCAATTTAACAGTTGGGTGTAGCAGCAGAGGGGCTATGACCATCAGTCTGCAGACTCAGGAAGATGACACTGTGTCATCAGATTTGAAAGCTTATCTTTTCAGTTGTAATACTTACACTTTTTTAAAAAATTAAAGCTTTCTACAGAAATTGGTAGTTGATACACATGAAGTATCTAAAGAAGGAGACTCTTCCACTCACAAGGGAAAGCTTCCAACTTGCTTCTGGTGTTTGAAATTTTCAAGCACAAAATTTTATTATTCTAAACCTTTTCTGCACACAGATTACACTACTTGAACGAAATCATGTTCCCATCCCATCGCCATTGCTCACACTCCTGTTTTCCCTTTCTTTTCTACTGAACCTCTCACTTTTCTCCCTCTCCTTCACCTCACAATACTACCATGTTTTAGTCTCTTCCATCTTAAAAAAACAACCAAACAAAAAGTGACCCCACTTGTTTCTCTAGCTACTGCCCTATCTCCCTTCTTCCTTTAATTGCTAAACTCATTGAATGCATCATTTATGACTGCTGTCTGGAGTTCCTTTCCTCTAATTCCATCCAGTTCCGCTTCCACCCTTGCACTCCACTTAAATGGCTCTGAAAGTCTCCAGTAACATCTTGGCCAAAAATTTTAACCAATTATACTCATTCTTCTTGATCCTGCCTTAAACACAGTTGACCATGATCATCTTCTTGAAACTTTGTCCTCCCTTGGGTTTTGTAACTTTGCTCTTTCTTTTGTCTCTCTAATTGTTCATTAAGATATGTCTACAAAGCAAAGAAAAACCCATGGCTGGCCCATCCCTGGTTGTGGGGCTTGGACTGCAGGGCTGTTTCATTGTTTTGTAGACTTCTGGGCTGGAGTCTGAGCTCTGGGACCCTGAGAGGTGTGTGGGTCCCAGAGCTTGAGCTCCAGCCCAAGTCCAGAATGAAAACACAGCAATGAAACAGCCCAAGCCCAGTGAGCCTGAGTCAGCTCATAGTTTTTCTTTGCTGTGTAGACGTACCCTCAGTGTTTCACTTGGAGGAGCCTTCTTATCCCATGTCCAGCTTGCTGTGTGGTTTCCACAAGGCTCTGTCCTCTTCCTCTGTCCTATATATTTTGTCTCTGGACAGTCTAGTTTGCAAATACATGTTCAGCTATCCTCTATGTGGATCGCTCACAGATTTCCTTCCCTACTCCACAGAGCCAATGTGTCAGTCAAGCAACAGCATATTGAAATTCAAGCCCAAATGTGGATCTTTGCTTCTGGGACTAGGAGCTTTGATAAGCCAGTCCACTTGGTCCTTGGAAGAGAGTACATATCAGAAACACTAGAGAAAGCCATTCCTATTGCTCAGCCAAGAAGTGAGTTGCCGTAGTCCACATCATTACGTAGGGCAGGGTGGATTGATTTAAATCTCCAAGTGGAAAGCCTTCATTTAAATCATCAATTTTAATCCTCTCTGTCATTTGTACTTCAATTATTTTCCAAAGAAAGATGTATTCTCACTGGTAGATGTAAATCAGCATGTTCTAAGGGCTTGTCTACACCTATCGGAGGATTGATGCTGTGGCAATCGATGCATCAGCGGTCGATTTAGCAAGTCTCGTGAAGACTCACTAAATCCACTGCCGATCACTTTCCCGTTGACTCCTGTATTCCACCTGATGGAGAAGAGTAAGGGAAGTCGACGGGAGAGCATCTCCCGTCATGTAGTGTGGACCCCGCGGTAAGTAGGTTTAAGCTATGTCGATTTGAGTTTTGCCATTCAGCTATGTGTAACTTAGATCATTTTTCCCTTTAGTGTAGATAAGGCCTAATGATTATGACTAAGTGTAGCCTTTAAATAGATTTAGTACATCTTTTTGCTACTTATGAGGGTACACTAAAACTATACACATTTATTTAAGCAATTATATAGCATAATATTTTTAGCTTCTTATTAATTGTACATTTTTTATATGTTAGAAAACATAGAATCATAGAATATCAGGGTTGGAAGGGACCTCAGGAGGTCATCTAGTCCAACCCTCTGCTCAAAGCAGGACCGATCCCCGACTAAATCATCCCAGCCAGGGCTTTGTCAAGCCTGACCTTAAAAACTTCTAAGGAAGGAGATTCCACCACCTCCCTAGGTAACGCATTCCAGTGTTTCACCACCCTCCTAGTGAAAAAGTTTTTCCTAACATCCAACCTAAATCTCCCCCACTGCAACTTGAGACCATTACACCTTGTCCTGTCATCTGCTACCACTGAGAACAGTCTAGAGCCATCCTCTTTGGAACCCCCTTTCAGGTAGTTGAAAGCAGCTATCAAATCCCCCCTCATTCTTCTCTTCTGAAGACTAAACATCCCCAGTTCCCTCAGCCTCTCCTCATAAGTCATGTGTTGCAGTCCCCTAATCATTTTTGTTGCCCTCCGCTGGACTCTTTCCAATTTTTCCACATCCTTCTTGTAGTGTGGGGCCCAAAACTGGACACAGTACTCCAGATGAGGCCTCACCAATGTCAAATAGAGGGGGACGATCACGTCTCTCGATCTGCTCGCTATGCCCCTACTTATACATCCCAAAATGCCATTGGCCTTCTTGGCAACAAGGGCACACTGTTGACTCATATCCAGCTTCTCGTCCACTGTCACCCCTAGGTCCTTTTCTGCAGAACTGCTGCTGAGCCATTCGGTCCCTAGTCTGTAGCCGTGCATGGGATTGTTCTGTCCTCAGTGCAGGACTCTGCACTTGTCCTTGTTGAACCTCATCAGATTTCTTTTGGCCCAATCCTCCAATTTGTCTAGGTCCCTCTGTATCCTATCTCTACCCTCCAGCGTATCTACCACTCCTCCCAGTTTAGTGTCATCCGCAAACTAGCTGAGGGTGCAATCCACACCATCCTCCATTTATTTATCATTTATGAAGATATTGAACAAAACCGGCCCCAGGACCGACCCCTGGGGCACTCCACTTGATACCGGCTGCCAACTAGATATGGAGCCATTGATCACTACCCGTTGAGCCCGACAATCTAGCCAGCTTTCTATCCACCTTATAGTCCATTCATCCAGCCCATACTTCTTTAACTTGCTGGCAAGAAAACTGTGGGAGACGGTGTCAAAAGCTTTGCTAAAGTCAAGGAACAACACGTCCACTGCTTTCCCTTCATCCACAGAGCCAGTTATCTTGTCATAGAAGGCAATTAGATTAGTCAGGCATGACTTGCCCTTGGTGAATCCATGCTCACTGTTCCTGATCACTTTCCTCTCCTCTGAGTGCTTTGGAATTGATTCCTTGAGGACCTGCTCCATGATTTTTCCAGGGACTGAGGTGAAGCTGACTGGCCTGTAGTTCCCAGGATCCTCCTTCTTCTCTTTTTTAAAGATGGGCACTACATTAGCCTTTTTCCAATCATCTGGGACCTCCCCCGATCGCCGTGAGTGTTCAAAGATAATGGCCAATGGCTCTGCAATCACATCCGCCAACTCCTTTAGCACTCTCGGATGCAACGCATCCGGCCCATTGGACTTGTGCTCGTTCAGGTTTTCTAAATAGTCCCGAACCACTTCTTTCTCCACAGAGGGCTGGTCACCTTCTCCCCATGCTGTGCTGCCCAGTGCAGTAGTCTGGGAGCTGACCTTGTTTGTGAAGACAGAGGCAAAAAAAGCATTGAGTACATTAGCTTTTTCCACATCCTCTGTCAGTAGGTTGCCTCCCTCATTCAGTAAGGGGCCCACACTTTCCTTGACTTTCTTCTTGTTGCTAACATACCTGAAGAAACCCTTCTTGTTACTCTTAACATCTCTTGCTAGCTGCAACTCCAAGTGTGATTTGGCCTTCCTGATTTCACTCCAGAATGCCTGAGCAATATTTTTATAGTCCTCCCTGGTCATTTGTCCAATCTTCCACTTCTTGTAAGCTTCTTTTTTGTATTTAAGAGCTGCAAGGATTTCACTGTTAAGCCAAGCTGGTCGCCTGCCATATTTACTGTTCTTTCTACACATCGGGATGGTTTGTCCCTGTAACCTCAATAAGGATGCTTTAAAATACAGCCAGCTCTCCTGGACTCCTTTCCTCCTCATGTTATTCTCCCAGGGGATCTTGTCCATCAGTTCCCTGAGGGAGTCAAAGTCTGCTTTTCTGAAGTCCAGGATCTGTATTCTGCTGCTCTCCTTTCTTCCTTGTGTTAGGATCCTGAACTCGACCATTTCATGGTCACTGCCTCCCAGGTTCCCATCCACTTTTGCTTCCCCTACTAATTCTTCCCGGTTTGTGAGCAGCAGGTCAAGAAGAGCTCTTCCCCTAGTTGGTTCCTCCAGCACTTGCACCAGGAAATTGTCCCCTACATTTTCCAAAAACTTCCTGGATTGCCTGTGCACCGCTGTATTGCTCTCCCAGCAGATATCAGGGTGATTGAAGTCTCCCATGAGAACGAGGGCCTGCGATCTAGTAACTTCTGCGAGTTGCTGGAAGAAAGCCTCGTCCACCTTATCCCCCTGGTCTGGTGGTCTATAGTAGACTCCCACCACGACATCACCCTTGTTGCTCACACTTCTAAACTTAATCCAGAGACTCATTGAATGATATATTGCTTATTTACTAGATAATTAACCTTTTATTCATGATTTATGTCAAGCTGCTTTAGGATGGTAACTGGAATTTAAACAAGCACAGACAGTCTGTAAAATTTATTTTTATTAAACAAAACAACCTTAAATGTTTTGGGTACATAAACTTTTCTTATTAAAATGTTTCACATTTACAACTAAATGATTTATTAAACAGAAGGATTAACTGTAGTCAGTGGATTAAGCTGATTATTTCAGATCAGACTGGGAAAAATATGCCTAAATGAAAGTGACTGGAGCTTAATTCCCGACTTGCCTAAATCCCTTGAAAATGAGACATGAGTTTCCTCGGGGTATGTGTACACTGCCGTTAAAAACCTGAGGTTGGTCTGTGCCAGCTGACTTGGGCTCACAGGGCTCGGGCTGTGAGGCTGTGTAATTGCAGATTGTGTAATTGTGTAATCGGCCTGGAGTCTCAGCTCTGGGATCCTACCATCTTACAGGGTCCTAGAGCCCGGATACCAGCCTGAGCCCAAAAGTCTACACACCAGTTAAACAGCCCTGCAGCCTGAGCCCTGTGAGCCTGAGTCAGCTGGCACAGGGCAGCCATGGGTTTTTAACTGCAGTGTAGACTTACCCTCAGTTACTTAAGGTGTCCTTCAGACTTTTAAAACTAGTTGATCTCATCCCCTCCCTCCTTGTTTTTATTCATAGGCTGGAAAAGAAAGTCAAGTTTTCCTGCTTTTTCAGGTCCCAGTCGATTTCTCAACTTTGAATGATTTAGTCCAAATGAAGTAAATATTCTTTCTGTATCTGCAGAAGAGGCTACTGCTGTCAAAAGCTGATTAGCACTTCAGCAAACTCTGGTTGCAGGTGCTTAGCCAGTGACTTCTACTGGTTCAGTGATGTGACTTTTTCTAAAACATCAGCAAACATGTACTGCTTGAATGGTTCGCCTCCAGCTGTGAAATTTATTATGGTTGGCACGATTTATGGGTGACTATTAGTTGCCCATGTGATAGCAGCATCTTCTGAAGCAGTTAGCCATCTAGCCTGGTACTTTGGGATGAGAATATTGCCAAGAAAATGAGGTGGAGTCAGTGCTTGATCCATCTGCCTGCAATTTAACTTTGTTGTTGGCTACTTCTTTCTTCAGTGTCTCTTGGTGTTGTTCCAAATTTCAACAGTATTAGCAATACAGCTGCAATATTCTGCAGTTTGTCCAAGACTATGGAAATAGGCTTCAGTTTATTCAGCATATCTTCTACATTTGTTTAGTCTGATGTTGACTACTTTGGCTGTGAAAGTTCCATCTCTTTTGTCTTTAGCTAAAAGATGCTCCAATGAGCGCTGCACCCATATGTTACAAGTTAGCGTTTCCCTTCATTATCTTCTTCTAGATTTTTTTTCATCTTTGCTCCATTGTCTGTGACATAGCTATGCACGTAACGCTTGAATTTCTGTTCAGAGTTTGTAATAGCTTTTATTGCTGCTACTTTTAAGTATTTTGCTGTATGGGCATTTTCTGATGTCTGTTTTTGCAGAAACAATTGATGCAACCCCATCTTTTGCTGTCACACAAGCACATATTACTGGATTATTGTGTACTTTACTCCATCCATATCTTGCCAATGTTTTTTGCACACTGTTGAGTTTGCTCTTCATATACTCCATCCTGCGACTTTCTAGTGATGTCTGTTCTGCTGGGTGGAGGATAGCCTGATCATAATGATTGAACCGTGTCATTGAAATGTTTGTTCTGAACGACGTGAAAGGGAGAATTTTGTTTCATAAATGAAATGAGCAATCTTTTTATCTTGCTGGAATTTACTGGTCCTGATTGTGAACTCAGACGTGGCTTTATTGGATGATGAAAGTTCTTTTTTGATACAGGTAATTCACTATTTAAAGTATGTATGTTTAATTGCAGAATTGGTGGTATCAGGAAGTGACTGAAGTTGTAGATGCTGTAGATGATGGACATTCATAACCCTTTACGTCTAAAGTGTCAAATTAATAGGCAGCAGGCTTAAAAGAAACAAAAGGAAGAATATCTTCACACAATGCACAGTCAACCTGTGGAACTCTTTGCCAGAGGATGTTGTGAAGGCCAAGACTGTAACAGGGTTCAAAGAACTAGATAAATTCATGGAAGATAGGTCCATAAATGAATGTTAACCAGGATGGGGAAGGATGGTGTCCCTCGTCTGTTTGCCAGACTCTGGGAATGGGTGACAGGATGGATCACTTGATGATTACCTATTCTGTTCATTCCCTCTGGGACACCTGGCATTGGCCACTGTTGGAAGACAGGATACTGGGCTCGATAGACCTTTGGTCTGACCCAGTATGGCCATTCTTATGTTCTAAACCCAGTTTCATAAGGAAAATAATAAACCATATGGTTATCTAAATTAGTTTAAATCATGATCTCTAGGAACATACCAAAAATTTTGGGGAAGAAATTAAATGTTAAAATGAATAATGCCTAATAAAATTTTACTTTTTAAACAGGAAATCCTCACCTAGTCTGATTGTATTGGGCAATAAAAAAATCATTTCAGAAGTCCAGCAGTAACAGTAAAATGTAATTGATAAATACTCCAACAACAAACTAACAAAGCAATTAAATTATGAACACACACATTTTGAAATTCATAAGTAATCCACATAGTAGGCAGTCTGTAAGAATCGTGCAAAAAAAAAATTGTTAACTGGTTGATCCAGATTGTTCAGGCATGTGTCCACATCATCTTCCAAGTCATTGACTTCTGAGGAAGATTTTTCATAATGTTTCATTTTGACAACCAGGTTTTGCATCTTTGTTGCCCTGTTTACATTGGGATGTGTTCCTTTTTTACCTAAGGTACAGAAATTTCTTGAAAATCCTCCCAAAGAGAGTCTGTTTTATAACCTGCAGCCACAGTAGGATTTTTTCCTCCAGTTCCCAAGTGTTAAAGTCAACAGTGGAGACTGTTCTCTGAAGAATGTTGTCCCTTCTTCCAAGTGTCTTGCTTTGACACCAGAGTTGTTTCTTTCTGGTTGCACACTCTGCTCCTTCTCCCTTGTAACATAACTCCATTGCCACACCCCACTCCCACCACTACCCCCAGAAAAACAAAAACTAACAGAATTAGATAAGTTTAATTGCATGTGTAACCCACATGCCTTTTGCACTGTAATATTTTTTTTTTTTGAGACAGAAGGAGGAGGTTGAGAAATTAATGGATTTCTGTTTGTTTGTATCTCTATGTACATATGCAAGAAAAATAGAGCAAGACCATTTACTTGAAGTGCCCAGGACCATCCAGAAACGGGCTGGTAGTTACTCGGCAGATAAGTGTTTTCCTGTGAGCTGCAGAGTATGTTTGCATGGTGGGTGGAGTCATAAATAGTCATTATTTGACAACTGAGCCAATTGGAGCTCAGGTATTGACAAGCTGTAAAATAGGAGTAAAATACCCCCAGGAGGTCTTAATGAATGATCCTGATGAGATAAGTAATGGTGTCTCTTGGAGTCAGGGACCTTGTTCCAACATTTGTGATGACTGTTAGCCTTTTGCACCCAGTAGCAGAACCCCTGGGTCCCCCACAGTATCAAACGCTCAATACAGTACATGACCTACTGTGCCATATTTATAAAGCTTGACCTCCAATTTAGATCTTTCTTCCCAATTGTTTCTTTATATAGAAAAGTAGCCTTTAACTCAGTTTTTGATAGAGACGCATGGATTCAGCATATTTATTTTTGTTTTAAGTGTTTTAAGACAGTGGTTCTCAACCTTTCTAGACTACTGTATCACTTTCAGGAGGCTGATTTATCTTGCGTACCCCCAAGTTTCACCTCACTTAAAAACTACTAGCTTACAAAATCAGACCTAAAAATACAAAAGCTTCACAGCACATTGTTACTGAAAAATTGCTTACTTTCTCATTTTTACCATATAATTATAAAATAAATCATGACCCTCAGGTTGAGAAACACTGATATAGTATATAGAGCTATATAAAGAAGTCATTGTATGAACTTTTAGTTTGTACTGAAACTAGTTAGTTCACTAGTGCTTTTCATGTAAACTGTTGTAAAACTAGGGAAATATCTAGGTGAGTTGATGTACCACCTGGAAGACCTCTGCATAACCCAGTGGTATGCGTACCCCTGGTTGAGAACCACAGCTTTAAGAGATTATTATAAGGTTAGGCCAATAACATATTTTGTATTCAAGTCAGATTTCACTGTAAACAGGTTTCATTTTTAAAAGAAGATCTTGTTGTTAAAATAAAATCAAAGATCTATTTAAATGCAAAAAAAAAAAATCCAATTTAAATGACAACAGTCTGATTTCCCCCCCCCCCCCCCCCCCCCCCCCCAGTCATTGACTTTTATCTATTCTGGTTTAGGGTAAGTCAGATTAGAGTGGTGGGAGAGTCCAAATACCCCTTGGGGGGAAAAAAGTGAAGATGAGACTGAAATAAAGAGAAGGGAATGAAAGAAAGCTAAAAATTCAGGGTGTAGCTAGTTGAGGGAAGGCAAATGGGCTGGAGAGGAACAGAGGGTAAGAGCTTCATTGTTGGGGAATTTTTCTTTATTAGTTTCTTTTTGCTTTCTCTCTCCCCTCAAACTTTGCTGTTCTTTCATAGTTTTAGGAGTGTGTGGGAAGCTATGTCCGTCTTCTCTTCCTCCTCCTATCCCAAGAGAGACAACTGAAATTGAACTTGTGAATGAGCAGAAGAGAGATATTTCTGATACCTGCTAGGAATAGTTCTTATAAACATAATAGGGGAGCATTTCATAGGCACAAACGAAACCGTTAGGCACCCGACTCTCAATGACTTTTAATGAGTTGAGTGCTTAACTGTCATTTGTGACTTTGAAACACCCCCCACACTGATACCTTGTTTGTTTTTAGTCCACTGAGTTTGTGAACCAGCTAGGAAGAACTTATTTTCACTTTTTAAAATGTATGTAAAATAGAATTCTTTACAGTATATAAATAAGTGTAGTGTGACTGACTGGTACCATAAACTATTTTAAAAAAATATATTTTCACTAAATTTTCTACTCTGCAGGATACTAACTACTAGGTTAGGACACAGTTGCATAGCTGTTGTAGGTCTTCTGTTGCGCAAGCATTCACAGTAAATGCTTGTGGTTTTATAGAGACCCTATTAGAATAAAGACTGTAAAAAAACAGCAGGACATCATCTTAAACTTTTATGATAGTGCTACGTTTACAAGGCAATGAAACTTTTCTGGAGGAGGGAGGATTAAGATAGTGTTTTGACCTGCTGAAAATAAAAAAACCATCATTTCTAAATGTTGAAATTTACAGTTAATTAGTGCCTAAAATAAAATACCTGACTTAAATTTTAAAATCATTTACTATGCAGAAAGAGTTTTCTTGTGACTGTATCTGTGGTTAGGACAGCACTGAAAACCTGCTACATAAAACCATAATGGTTCTTTTGTGTCTAGTGGAAATATTGCATTCTTGTTACATTGTCTTTTTGAACACGTGCTATTCCAGCCACAATATGAAAAAAATATTGCATTCTTGTAACATTAACTTTTGGAACATAAGCTATTCTAGCCACAGTATGAAAGAATTAATCTGTTGGCAGTGCTTTGATATGATATCTTCTCTTTTTGATAGAATCCACTTCCATTATTGTAAGTGTCATACATTTGTCATGTATGACACTTATTTCTAAAGGATAACTCCAGGGAGATATTCGTATAAGAGTGTGAAACAATAATGTTACTTCCCCCTTGATTTAAATTAGGAAAATTCACCTTCTGTGGTATACAAAAATCCAAAACAAACAATAGCTCCAAAAAGAAGCAGTCTTTGTCCTCTTTGGGTCATAATGGTTTTTCAAGGGTCTGACCAATCTTACTCACACACAGTATTGGAAGCCCAGATCCTGGGCCCTGTAAAAGAAAGCTAGCACTTAGTTTACATCACCAGTTCTTTGTGCTCCCTTTGTCCAAAGCCTTTTTCTTTACTCTGTTAGTCTCAATTTTGCTCCTGGGACTTGGGTGCTTTTGGCTATTTAGTTAAAAATCATTTCTGTCCTCCCCAGTTCCCCTACCTTTCCCTCCTCCCCCCACCCACCACCTCCCATTCACAAGGTCTGTAACAGAGTCCATAGAACTTTCTTCTCCCTGGGGTTCCTTACTCTTTTGTCCAACTGCCTCCTAGACTAGCTTCCCAGACCTGTCATCTCCTTAGCCCTTCTAGGTTTTCTCCACAGGAGAACCTCTTCCCTCAGGTGTCTCCAAAGAACATGAGGACGACCATACTGGGTCAGACCAGTAGTCCATCTAGACCAGGATCTTATCTCTGACAGAGACCAGTGCCAGAAACGTCAGAGGGAATGAATAGAAGAGGTCAGTTTTGAGTGATCCATCCTCTGTCATCCAGGCCCAGCTTCTGGCAGTTGGAAGTTTAGGGACACATGGAGCATGGGATTGCATTCCTGACCATCTCAGCTAATAGTTATTTATGGACCTGTGTTCCACTGACTTATCTAATTCTTTTTTGAACCCAGTTATATTTTTGGCTTTCACACAATCCTCTGGCAACAAGTTCCACAGGTCGACTTTACATTGTGTGAAGTACTTCTTTTTGTTGGTTTTAAACTTGGTGCCTATTAATTTCAGCGGTGACCTCCAGTTCTCATGTTATGTGAAGGGGTAAATAACATTTCCTTATTACTTTCTCCATATCATTCATGATTTTATAGAGCTCTATCATACCCTTCCCTTCATAGTCTCTTTTTTGTAAGCTGAACAGTCCCAGTCAGTTAAATCTCTTCTCATATGGAAGCTATTCCATCCCCCAGTTATTTTCATGGCCATTCTCTGTGCCTTTTCCAATTCTAATGTATCTTTTTTGAGACGGGATGACCAGAACTTAAGGCAGTTCAAGGTGTGGGTGTACCATGGATTTATACAATGGCACTGTTATTTTCTGTCTTATCTATCCCTTTTCTAATGGTTCCCAACATTTTGTCATTGCACATTGAGTGGATGTTTTCAGAGAACTATCCATGATGACTCCAAGATCTTTCTTGACTGGTAACAGCTAAAATTTAGATGCCATCATTTTGAATGTACAGGTGGGATTATTCTTTCCAATGTGCCTTACTTTGCACTTACCAGCATTGAATTTCATCTGCCATTTTGTCACCCAATTTATTGAGATCCCTTTATAACTCTTCTCAGTCAGGTTTGGACTGAACTATCTGAATTAAGTAATTTTATATGCAAATTATGTCTCTTCACTCCCTTTACCAGAGCATTAATAAATATTGAACAGCGCTGGTTCTAGTACAGCTCCTTGGGGTACCCCTCTATTTACCTGTCTCCATTGTGAAAACTGACCATTTATTTCTAATGCTTTGTTTCCTTTCTTTTAACCAGTTACTGATCCATTAGAGGACCTCTTACTGGTTCCTATCTCCTTTCCCAGCATGCAGTGCTGCCCAGCCAATAATTCCCGGTGTCCATCTGGAAACTCTTCGTTTCTGAGGGTGAAAGTTGGAACAGGCAGAGATGTTCCTGTAGCCTACCTTACAGGGCCAGCTCACCCTGTTGCACAAACTTAAGGTGTTTAACTGCCATTGTTTTCAGTGGTGGATAGCAGGCTTTGTTGGTACTCTAATTTTTACTAAGTTCCTGTTTGAAAAACAAAGCCAAAGCCAGGGTAGCTCCATTATGTTTTCCTTTTTGGTTACTAGAGGCAATTAAGGCTGGTGCTTCATCATTATAGGTACTACAGAATTGGCAGATGGCCAGGTGTAGAAACCTGGAAAATTTTTAACTCTCTTCTTTATTTAAATTCTCATTTTTACGTTTGCATTGGGAAGTTGGTCTTCCCTCCCACAGAGGGAATTTCCTGTGTACATGAAAAAGTACAAAACAGAAGTGAAAAGTACCTCAAGCTTCCGAACCTGTCCCCCACCCCTCACTTCCCCCATCACAGACAGTCTTGCAGTTCTTTCTACACCCCCAGACAGTGACATCATCTACTCAAAGAGTAGTACCTATAAATTAATAACAGCATCCTGAACATCACTAGGGAAAGACAAAATTAAATCACACAGGGAAATATTTTGTGTATCTTTAAATTGCCAGTTTTCTATTAGACATTCTCCAGACTAGTGTGCAGTTGCTCCCTGCTCTAAGAAACCTTAAGATAAAGTTAGTATTCATCCCATAATTTTTTTCCCTTCAATTTGTGTGAATCCATTTAAGTCAGGGACTCTAGAATTATGTGTAATTTTAGAATTAAGTTGTGATATATACTTAATAACTTAGAATTCTGGAAAACCCTCTATTTATAACCCTACAGTTGGACAAGGAATTGCCCTTAGTTAGGCTTGGGTGAGCAGCATATCTTCATATTATGGGAGGGATACCATGTGTATCATGGCAAACTGAAAAGCCATGTAAGATGAAGCCTTGATGTTATATCCAACTACATATCCTTGTTTTCCTACAAAAGGGGTTTAAAATTACCAAGATTCACCTAAATAAAGAAAATCAGAGGGATAAATATGAGAGAAAGAGAGAGAGATATTTAAATTCAGCACCAGTGTGGACACAAGAACAAGTGTCTATAAACTGGCCATCAATAAGCGTAGGCCAGTGAAATTAGGCAGAGGTTTCTAACCATCAGAGAAGTAAAGTTCTGGAACAGCCTTCCAAGAGGACTAGTGGGGCTAAAAAACCTAACGGGCTGAGCTTGATAAATTTATGGAAGGGATGGTATGATGAGATCGCCTACATAAATCTCCAGCTGCTGGACACAGGAAACTAGATGGGGAGGTCTCTGAGTTACTACAGAGAATCTTTCCCAGGTATCTCCCTGGTGGGTCTTGCCCACATGCTCAGGGTATAACTGATCATAAAAATGGCCCTACTGGGTCAGACCAAAGGTCCATCTAGCCCGGTATCCTGTTTTCCAACAGTGGCCAGTGCCAGGTGCCCCAGAGGGAATGAACAGAACAGGTAATTATCAAGTGATCCATCCCCCGTCGCTCATTCCCAGCTTCTGGCAAACAGAGGCTAGGGACACCATTCCTGCCCATCCTGACTAATAGCCATTGATGGAGCTATCCTCCATGAATTTATCTAGTTCTTTTTTGAACCCTGTTATGGTCTTGGCCTTCATAACATCCTCTGGCAAGGAGTTCCACAGGTTGACTGTGCATTGTGTGAAGAAATACTTCCTTTTATTTGATCTCCATATTTGGGGTCAGGAAGGAATTTTCCTCAGGGACAGATTGGCAGAGATCCTGGCGGGGTTTTGCCTTCCTTTGTAGCATGGGACACGAGTCACTTGCAGGTTTAAACTAGTGTAAATGGTGAATTCTTTGTAACTTTCAGAGTAGCAGCCGTGTTAGTCTGTACTCGCAAAAAGAAAAGGAGTTCTTGTGGCACCTTAGAGACTAACAAATTTATTTGAGCATAAGCTTTCGTGAGCTACAGCATCCGATGAAGTGAGCTATAGCTCACAAAAGCTTATGCTCAAATAAATTTGTTAGTCTCTAGGGTGCCACAAGTACTCCTTTTCTTTTTTCTTGTAACTTGACGTCCTTAAATCATTATTTGTTTTGAGGTTAGGGGTCTGTTTCAGGAGTGGATGAGGTTCTGTGGCCGGCAATCTGCAGGAGGCCAGACTAGATCACAGTGATCCCTTCTGACCTTAAAGTGTATGAGTCTAATTAAAACAGTTCAAATGAGACATTCTGAATTTTTTTCATCATCAATCTAGAAAGTAATTTGTCAGCATTACTTGTTGACTACAGAGGGTTTCCCTTGTGATTTAGGTAAGACAGTCTTGTCTTGGTGTAACCTTGGCTCTTCTTCATGCCATTGTCACAGTGTAATGCTGACAGACCCTGGTCGTCAGTGGATGGGGTCGAACCTGGGACCTCTGGAGTTCAGTGCATGAGATAAAAGTCAGCTAGCTCTTAGCTAATGCTGTAGAGCAGACTCATTCTATTTCTCTCTCTAAGTGGACTTGGTGCCACTAGATAGGACAGAACACCACACACAGAAGGTGTGTGGGTTACATACTTCCCCTAGCTGAGGAAGCGCGTCCCAAGCTTCAGAGCCTTCCCAGTTGATATCCCAGATGAGCCCCCACTTGTAATGCTGACAGACCCCGGACATCGGTGGGTGGAATTGAACCTGGGACCTCTGGAGTTTAGTACATGAGCCTCTACCACATGAGGTAAAAGCCAACTGCCTGTTAGCTAAGGCTGTAGAGCAAACTCATTTTATCTTTCTCTCTAAGTGGTCTCGGTGCCACTAGATGAGACGGAACAACACATCCAGAAGGTGTGTGAGTTACAATAGCACACATCACATTATTCATATTTCCAATGAAAGACGGATACCCTGAAGGAAGACACTGGGAATCTAATATCTGAACTTTAATTTCTCAGATAAACAGATTATCCCCTGATGTTTAGATTATGACTATTTCTGTTCATCTATCTTAGCTATAGAAGAATCTGTGCTGCAACTCCACAATTTTTTCATGGACGATCTAAGGTCTCCCACCTGGTAAGCTGTGGTGGTGGCTCCAGTTCAATGAATCTGTTGAAGACCCAGTGCCTTCTTCAATGCTGCTTCTTAGAGAGACCATCTACCTCTCTATCATCATGTGGGAAGTGTCAATTCCAGAATTCTTTCCCAATGAATCCCTGTATCAGCCATGTACCAAAGCTTCCTCTGACCCTGTATGTTCAGCAATCTCCAGGTGTTTCAAAATGGTACCAGACTAGGTCCTCAACGTGGTGTTGGTATTGGGGCAGCTGACAAAAGGCCTGCTCAGTTCTTTGGCGTTTCAAAACAGTTCTTACAAATTCACTGTGCTTTCTGGATGAGAATATTCTTTAGAAGCTGAGACAATTTAAAAAGAGGTTGGGTGCAGAACTGAGGAATTGGTGTCCTTACAACACTGCTTATGTGCTCTTAATTTTATCTTGCAGTACAATCATAATGCTAAGTTGGTGATATCATGATTGTCATTATGGGAACACAGTATTGTAATAAACACAGATTATGACCATTATGCTTAAGCAGAAGTAGTTAAGCTCTGTAAGGTAGAATTTTCATTTAAAACACTAGTTTTGTAGTGATATCAAAGGGAGCTCAAAAATTCTAGCCAAGAAAAATTATAATTGAAAGCATTCTTGTTTTCAAGTTTGCTTTGTAATATGCAATATACTTCACTGTGGTGCATGGAGAAGTTTTAACTGTAATTTGCCTGTATGTGGAGTTTAAATGTGATAAACCTGAAAAACAAGGCTCCTGACACTAGTGTGGAATACATTTGGACAACAATTATTTGTGTTTTGAAAAATATATTTTGTACAATAATGACTTTGCATTTGTTCATTGGAGATCTCCTTCATGTGAAGATCCCCCATAGAAAACATGTATTTCTCCTCTGTGGATGAAATAATTTGATTCTTTTTAATGTCTTTTTAAAAGTAATAAAAGTTTTTTTTCAAGGCAGCATTACATTTTGATGAGTACACTTGGAGAAAGAAGACATTAAAAAACACAACAAGGTACATAGCTGAGATATTTATAAATGTGCTGTTTTATGCACCCATATTTTATACTGAGATTTTGTATGAGACGCTACAATTCAAATGGAGCAAAAAGAATGGAGCATGAGACACTGATTGAGATGTCAGTGTACCTGACACACGTGATATATTATAGAAATACTATGACATGAATTAAAAAGCATATTTCAGAAATTTGCAGGTAACCTTCTTATTCCTATGTCATTGACCCAGTTAACCATAATATTAGATGTACATAGCATCTGCTAATGGAGCTTTATTCTATGGATTATGTCAAAAAAAAGTAATTAATTATGCAATCATAAATACTGGGAGTCCTTAAGAACTGGTTAATAAAATATCTAGCATCAGATATTCAACTTTAAAAATCTTTTTGCTGTTTAGAAAATGTAAATGTCTGATTTTTTTCTCCACAAAAATAATTGATAACACAAATTATATGTCAGTTGTAGCTAACCCTTTTCTGCAGAGGGCAGACTCAATTCTATGAAGTGATTTCACTTAGGAAATAGCCAGATTAGAAAGCAATGGCTTAGTTTGCCTGGAGATTAATTTAACAAAATAATGAAACTTTTAAGCCATTTTAAATTATTTTAATTTTTCATAAAATTATGACATTTTAAAATGTAAAAATTACTTGGCTGCCATAATACACAGGAAAAAGTTGGTAACTCTCATCAATTTTCAACATTATCATCTTTTTTCCAACATGTGTATGCATTGCTGATGTTTGTATATTCATGGGATGGTGTGTTGGGTATATTGTCACACAGTACAGCTTATTTAAGATTAATTCTAGGCCACGACACTCAATTGAATGTTCTGTAACCAAGTATGTCTTGGGTGATGTAATTGGTCATTTTGAAATCTAAGAAACCCTATAATTTTGTAAAACTTACTGTTACTAAATATGATTTCATTAAAACACTCAGAAAGCAGACTGGCAAAACTTGTGCATTCACGCATTTCCTCTCATTGCTTTTGTCAAGTGAAGAAGAAAATGTTTATTGGGGCCATTTCCTAACTTCCCAAAAAGCAACTACCAACTAATTTATTATGGCTTGATTTTCATCCTCTGCCTAAATACTGTTGATGGTTATGATCTGTCATTTTCTGAATTCAGGGCCAACAGGTGGAGCACTTTCTCCCATGCAACATCTTTTATCACTCTAGCGATACTTTCTTACTGCATTAATGGCCTTAATAGGTGGTAGAGGTAGCTGCAACCATTCCTTGATGGAAGGGCAGATTAATGTGATGCCCTTGAAGGGGGAGACAGGAAATAAAAGGGAGTGGGAGATATAAACATCGTACACCCCCTTGTATCAAAAAGGTTCTCAAACACCAAAATGAAGAGTCTGACTGTCTTGCCCAAAAAGAGTGTGTGGAGTAGGGAGTAGAGGGTTACAAACAGAATTGAAAGAAAACAAATTTTTTGAATGTCCTCTTCCCCTGTTTCAGAGTAACAGCCATGTTAGTCTGTATTCGCAAAAAGAAAAGGAGTACTTGTGGCACCTTAGAGACTAACCAATTTATTTGAGCATAAGCTTTCGTGAGCTTTACTGGATGCATCCGATGAAGTGAGCTGTAGCTCACGAAAGCTTATGCTCAAATAAATTGGTTAGTCTCTAAGGTGCCACAAGTACTCCTTTTCTCTTCCCCTGTGTTGTTGGTTATGCATACAGCCTCATGTGGTACACAGAAGCTTTCTTTTGTAATAGAGCTTTCCTCACTGGTATCTGATTATTTTACTACATGATTTCAAGGACCCGCATAGTACCAGACAGGTTGATATTGGAGCGTCAGGTCTTTTTTGTGTGTCAGTGTGTCAGGGAAGTAGAAAAGATTGGGATAAGGCTGAAGTCTGTCTTCAGGATCATTTTCTGAGTAAACCCACTCCCCCCATGTTGGTTATCAAAGATAGTAACATTTTTATCTCTGCTGGGAAGTGGTTTTTCTGTTTTACGTCCTTACCTGCAGCATGGTAAGGGAGAATAAAGAGGATTCCAAGAGTTACATAGGGCAGTGATTCTAAAATGGTCATAATATCCCTCCCCAACAGAGTCTTCTTGGGCCTTCCACTGAAACTTTAGAAAATTATATGTAAATAGAGTTGCCTGTTCAAATTTCATTTTTTTTTATTTTTATTTTTAAAGAGGTGTTTTGGTCCTAGCTATTTGGATTTGGAAAGAGCAGCATTATTGATTAACTACTACATTGAAGTTAATTATTTATTAAATGGTTCTACTTTTGAAGAATTCTAGGTAGGAAGAATGTTATGTCCCTCTTGCTTTCACTTGCAGAGGGTTTGGTGTCCTTTCACATATGGTTATAGTCAGAAGAGTGACAGTGTATGAAAATGACACCTTCATACTCAACAGTTCTGTTCTCTCAGCGTAGTCAGTCTCACTATCTCCCTTACCTTAGTTTCAGATATTTTTGTCACCATTTCCCACACCTTTAAGCACTGCAGAAACACATCTATAGGAGAATGATCTAGATTCTGCTTTGGCTCATGCATCATAAACAGAATTAAATTAATTAAATTCCAGCTGCAAGATCTTTATTAGACTTAATGATGGATGAGCCAGAAGGAACACAGCTTGTCTTTGAAATTTCAGTTTGAGTTCGCAGTACTGGCTTTTGCAAGAGGTTGGGGAGGAACTCTCTCAGGAAGTTACCATACAAAATAGAGTTGTATTTCCACCTTGATAGTTTAATTTTACCTCCATCACAGAGAGAATTTAAGACTTCGCTATACTTGCAAGGGTAATCAGTTATGTAATATTTTCACACATTCTCACGTTTTCTAGATATTATACCTGGGATGCCGCTGCCCTTTTTTGAGGTCATCTTTAGGAGACTAGTTCTGCCTTCATTAAAGTGCAGAACTTTGTTATTGTTTTAGTATTTTAATACAAATGCAAGACAAATTATAGCTTAGAGCTAAAGTATCCTCAAACAATATAAAGTTTACGCTATGTGTAAATATCACAAGGGTTAACACATTTCACTGCCATATAGCTTTGTGTGCTGTAATCCCCATATATTTTAAATGTCTGTCTGTCCAAATTTGGGAGGAAAGCAGCAAAACAGAGTCTAGTCAGGCGAGTCACCAACACACTGAAACAATACAGCTAAAGTACTCCTAACTTCTAGAAGAATAAAACTTTATTATCCAGATTTTACTCCTACAAGACACTTGCTTCAAAAGCTGCAGATTCATTGTCCTTGTTTATCTTAGGCCTGGTCTACACTTACTGTTTGCGTGACCATAGCTACAGCACTCAAATGTGAAAAATTCACATGTTCAGCTGACCTAACTCCTGATGTGTTCTTCCATTGACCTAGTTACTGCCTCATGGGGAGGTTCATTACCTAAATCTGTGGAAAACCCCCTTCCATTGCTATAACAAGTATCTGCACTACAGTGCTACAGCAACATAGCTGTAGTGCCATAGCTGTGCTGCTGAAGCACCCATAGAAATGGCCTAACATTTAACCATTGATTTTTTGTTTGTTTGTTTTTTTGCAACACCAGTCTAAGATTTGTAGCAAACTTGTAGCTACAATCATTTCTTCTTGGAAAGCTCTCCCTCAGCTTCTCCAGCTCTGTTGTTAGAGACTGTGAGGAAATCTTGAACAATTTCTTTGTTTCCTTCAAATATTAAGTCTCTCTTTTGAGATGCTGCTAAGATTCTCTGTCTTCTCCTTCTTTTGAAATTGTAGCAATAACTGTATTTTATTTTGTTTGCTGTAACTGATCCGTTGGTAGGGAAGTAGTGGTTCCAGTGGTGGTGATGAAATTCCCTGTTGTGGGGCATAGGTAAGCATAAGAGCACAAAAGAATGATCACCTTTTCCTACTTAGTTGAGCAGTGGGTAGAAGTCGCTCAAAAGTGGGTTGTGAGCATCCTGATCCACAGCCTAAAAGATTGTTTAAGAAGGTCAGAAATGCTCAGGGAAAAAAAAAAATCCTTTTAAGGTTAGCAAGATTGGTTTAGTTTTGTAAGAGCCTTCCTCCTTGGTAATGACACTATTGCAAGCTCAATTTAGTCCTTTACCACTTCCTTGTTGGGTCATTCATAGTTTCCCTTTATAGTGTGTAGTACTGGCATTGCATGGAATGATGGCAGTTAAAAGAAATTCATTATGGCTCCGGGTTTTATGTGATTCGTACGAGACACCTTCCATGTGAGTATAAGATTAAAGTTTATTACTGTCTTCCACTTCAGGGATGGAAGGTGTAGTTAAGAACAGGAACCTCTGTTCTTTGAAAACTGGAGAGGTTCGGACATTGAAAACAAGATAGAACAAAACCTCATATTACACTGTAGAGAACAATCAATCCCACACTGGCATGAAAGTTGCCTAAATAGTCTAATAGTAGGTCTCTTTCATTTCTAACTTCTGTCAGTTAGACTCTTAAGTAGTCTAGCAACAAAAACAAACACATAATATATTGAGAAGGTTTATTTAATTTAACTCCTACTGCAGTTTAGAAATTGCTGCTACAGTCTGAACTCCACTATGCAGTTATGGTCAGAAAACGACTGTAAAAAGTGGTCATTCTGACTCATTCGCTCTGCTTCTTCTTTATATTCACAGTTTCATCAGCTGACAAATAAGTTTTTACTCCAACTTGCACTATAGAGCTAGTACAGCTTTGGGAGGGTGAGGATTATTTTCTGAGAAATAACTAAATTCAGTTGCAAAATCTCTTACTGATTGTGGTATGTGGATCAGGCCACATCTACATTATAGGTGCTACAGCGACACTGCTATGCCACTGTAGCTATGCCACTTAGATGCTGTAGTGCAGAGCAGTGGTTCTCAAAGCCAGTCCGCCTCTTGTTCAGGGAAAGCCCCTGGTGCACCGGACCGGTTTGTTTACCTGTCGCGTCTGCAGGTTCGGCCGATCGCGGCTCCCACTGGACACTGTTCGCCGCTCCAGGTCAGTGGGGGCTGCGGGAAGCGGCGCGGGCCAAGGGAGGTGCTGGCCGCCCTTCCCGCAGCCCCCATTGGCCTGGAGCAGCGAACCGCGGCCAGTGGGAGCGGACGTGGCAGGGAAACAAGCCAGCCCGGCCCACCAGGGGCTTTCCCTGAACAAGCAGCTGACCGGCTTTGAGAACCACTGTGTAGACTGTTCCTACAGTGATGGAAGGGGTTTTTCGACCTCTCCAAGTAGCTAGGTGATGGAAGCATTCTTCCATTGATCTGTCTGCATCTACACTGGTGATTAGGTCGGCATAGCTATAACGTTCAGGAGTGTAAATTTTTTACACCCCTGAGTACTGTTACTATGTCAACCTAACTTTTAAATGTTGACCAGGCCTCAAGAGAGAACAGCACTTGACTTTGGGTTTAGAGGGCTGGCAGTTAGAAAAAACATCAACTTGTAAGTTGAGCAAATTAGGTAGCATTGAGATGCATTAAATATGTAATACTATGATATCACTCCAGAGTATGACCACCTGTTAAATTCACTGATCATTTCAATGGCTAATTTTCTGAACTACTTGTGTACATTTTACATCTTGCTATCTCTATTTCTTACCTTTTTTGGTGGATAAAGATATTTCAGACTAGAGCCTTACATTGAACATTCCCAATGTAATCACAATAGCTGAGCCAAATTATATTGTGTTTTAGGGACTGAGATTCTGTTGGCATGCTGATTTTTTCAAGCTGATATCTCTTTCAGTTGCTGAGGTAAGTGTCTGAAAGTCTGCAGTTTGCGCTGAGCTTTTCAGTCAGCCTTATTCATTCATGAGGGGTTAATAGAAAATGTAGTAGCATATCTGATAAAAGGTATCTTTAAAAATTACTCCTTTTATAGTGTGTTAGAATAAACATGTTAAATTCTGGTTTTCACTGCAAGTGCCACTTTCTGTATTTCTATTAATTGTATATTAACCTTTCATAGATTTGAAAGATCATTGGAATAATGCAGCCTGTAACAGCAGATAACTATGGTAACATTTGAATACATGAAAAGTATCTTCAGATTTATGGTCAGGCACATTGTTGGCCTTAGACAAGGTATCATACTGGCTTTCTTGGTTTATTTATTTATCCTTGTGGCAGAATTGCATGAGTTTTAGTTGGATTAAAATGCGAACCACTTTAGGTTGGACTGTATCTTGTGTTCCTTGGAATTAGGTAGCGAAATTGTGATAACTTACTAGCTGAGTTTTTCTTCCAAATGCAAAATGACGCTTTTGTAGAAGTGAGCTTGTTTACTCTTGTAAACTGTTTAAAAGTTAACCTACTTATTAAAACAGAACAACGACGCAGCATTGCAACTGTGGCTGCCTCTGTTTTCTTTCTTTGGGGATTGGAAAAGAGAGAAGACAGTGATGAAAGAACTGTGGGAGGATGAAAGAGGGTAAGAAAAGGGAGAGGGAGTTTCTAATTGAACAAGTGATTTCAGTGAGAGGGCGTGACTAAGAGAACCAGCGCTCTTCTCCTGTATTTATGTGAGCTTTATTTGGTATAGTGCCAAAAGTGTGTATAGTGCTGTACAATAGGAGACTTGTTTCAAACAAGTAGCACGTTCTCTGTTTTGGAGGACTTGCTGTCTGTGAACGTAGTCTGGTGTAGTACAGGACCATGCCGTACAAAGATATAATGGTGCATGGTCAGTGGAATTCATCATGGAACAGGTGGGTTTTTAAGAAAGTTTTGAATGACAGTTAAGGAATTTTCTGTGTATTGACTGGGGGTGGGGGGGGGGAGGAGACTGGTGTTATTCTTTCACTTCTGGACTCCCCAAAGAATCATGGTGGAGTTAGGCCATCTAGCACTCCCCCTCCAAATGGGGAAGAGCAGCTGAAGTGACATTGGAGCACATGAGTAGGAGAAGTCATGCCTTTATTCACTTTCGGTTATGCAGATACCATTAGGTTGGTGCAGTTTTTTAATTCTTGTATCTGTTTCTGTAGCTTGGGCAGCAAAGAGTGCATATTGGGTCAGTAGCGATGAAGCAAGCTAGCTGCAGTATGAGCATGGGTGCAGATGTTGCAGCTTATTTTAAATGTGGCTGAGGCTAACTAATGACATACCTTTGACATTGTCTGTATTTGTGTATTGTTTGTCTTGACTGTTTATAAATGTGTTTATATGACTACTAGAGCAGTGGGGCCCCAATCCAGATCGCAGCCTCTAAGTGCTTGTAGCATATAAATAATAAATGTCTGCAATGTCATGGTGGCTGAAAGCGATTTTATCAGTGTATACACATACCTTGCATGGGCTAAGGCATGAGGGGTGACCTTGTGAACTCTTAGATTTGTGTTGACTGACAGACCCTAAAGCAGGGGTGCGCAAACTTTTTGGCCCGAGGGCCACTTCAGGGTTGCGAAACCGTATGGAGGGCCAGGTAGGGAAGGCTGTGCCTCCCCAAACAGCCTGGCCCCTGCCCCCTATCCTCCCCCTCCCACTTCCTGCCCCCTGACTGCCCCCCTCAGAACCCCCAACCCATCCAACTCCCCCCGCTCCTTGTCCCCTGATCCCCAGGACCTCACCCCCTATCCAACCACTCCCTGTCCCCCTCCCAGGATCTCGGCCCCATCCAACTGCCCCCTGCTTCCTGTCCCCTGGCTGCCCCGACCCCTATCCACACCCCTGCCCCCTTACAGGCCGCCTGGGACCCACCCCGTATCCAACCCTCCCTGTCCCCTGACTGACCCCCGGGACCCCCTGCCCTCTATCCAACCCCCCCATTCACCATGCCACTCAGAGCAGCAGGAGCTTGCAGCCATGCCGCCGCGCTGCCCAGGAGCGGCGGACCAGAGCACTGGCAGCGCGACGCGGCGTGCTCAGAGTGCAAGGGAAGGGGAACGTCAGGGAAGGTGCCCAGGGCTAGCCTCCCCGGCTGGGAACTCAGGGGCTGGGCAGGACGGTCCCACAGGTTGGATGTGGCCTGTGGGCCGTAGTTTGCCCACCTCTGCCCTAAAGGCTCTCCTTATTATAGAATTGTACTGGCCGGGGCAGGGGCAGCAAGCTCATTTTTTCCGAGAACAGTGCCTATTTCTTCAGATGCAAAGTACCTTTGCAACACCGTTTATTTTATCAGGCTGTCAGCATAACCAGGCATTTTGTAAAAAGAAAACTTTTCATGTTGCAGAGACTCTACCGAGTATTTTAAACAAATGAGCCCTTTTTAAAATGTTCATTACTGTGGTACAGTGGATCTGCATAACTTTCTGTGGTTTCTGCATAGAACTGAGCTGCTGCTTCAGAGCATTTTTATTAAGGAAATGACAGAGACAACTTTCATGGCCGTATTTAAGTGAGAGGAAGCAGCAAAGGGCATCTAAAATGTTTAGGATGTGAGCAAGCTGAGGAATTTTAAGATTCCTTTCCCTCAGAGGTTACCCGGACTAATCATCAGGAGTTGGAACCTTTCACAGCTTGTATTAACTTAGACTGCAGTGGCCCCTAATGTTCTGATAATCAGTAAAAGTTAACTTACGAGGGAAGGTTGGGGATGAGAACAGCTAGTGCACTTAAAAATTCTGAAGAATTTATTTATGGAATCATAGAAATTAGAGAGAAAAGACCCATCAAATCATCTAGTCTATCTCTTTCTCAGTGCAGGATTGTTCCCTGCAGTAATACATGTTTCTGGTATTTTGTCCAGTTTAGTATCAGATGTCCCTACTGATGTAGCTTCCACCATACCCCTTAGGGAAGCTACTCTACAGTATAATGATATTAACATTTTCCTGGTTATTCAACCTACATTTTCCTTTTTAGAAACTAGGATTTTTCTGTTGAAGGTGCCTTTTGTCTCTGAATTTTAGAAAATTCTAACAAATCGTAATACCAATGAACATTTAATTGAGTGTCAAGGCACTTGATTGTCAATTATCCTTTTGCTCCATGCCTCATACAACATTTGGAAGAATAAAGTATGAAATGCCTTAATATTTCAATAAAAAAATATCAAAATATGCATATTGAGGTATATGGCATCTTAATAGGTTTTGTTTATTTGCATCTTAAGTGATAACAAATATCAAATGGCTCCCGAGTTCCTGGGCAGCCTCTAAAAAATAACCTGCTTCCATTTTTTTAGCTGGTTTGGGGGCACGGTTTGTTTGTTTGTTTGTTTTTAAGCCTGAAGAGCATGGCTTTTGGGTGTTACCGATTTTTAGCTTTAGGAAGACACAGAACTCCACCTGCTCAAATACAGATCTCAAATCAGGGTCTCAACAGCACATTGCATGTTGTTTAACATTTCCTGTGTCAGCTGTCAGAAAACCAAAAATCTTGGTTAAGGTTGTCTAGTACAAATCAAATACCCAATTCAATCAACAACATCTGACAATCAAATATTGAAAACTGTGAATCAACAACTAAGGTTAAATACACAATTGTGACACTGAGTTTAATAGAAGTTATTATTGTATTATTATACAAGAGGTCAGACTTGATAATCACAGTGGTTCCTCTGGCTTTAAATCCATGAAAATCATTCATGAATATGCACCCACAGAATGGAAAAAAATCATATGAATGGATAAGGTTGTCTGTTAGGAGATTTTGTTTTTGTTTCTTAAGACATCACTACATGGGGGGATTACCGTTGTTTTGGTGATGTGCAGACAGCAATCTTATCAGTGTTTATGGTCACTTAGATCTTCACAGCCATAAACAACATAAGAAAATACATATTTTACAAATTATTAATTAAATTACAGCATAGAGAAATTCCAGATGCTTAAGATCCATGTATCTATCTTTGGTTCCTGTCACCAGGATTCCCTAGCACCGAAGTCACTGATGAGTTAAGTATATGCACATCTGTAAATACAGAACTAGTGGGTCTATAGATATTAAGCTTCTAAGTCTGGATCATACTCCATATTTAAGGTTTTAACATACTGTTTACAAGTTCTTATGAAAAGTATAACCACGGGAACGTAGGAGGATGGCAGTGTTATGGTCATTACACCACACATTGGCATTCACAAATTTAAGATGTCGACAACTATACATGCAAACTTCTTAGAGCCCTTGAAGTCCTTGATCCAAAATGAAACAACTTAGGGGGCCTCATCTTGCATACCATTAACCATGCAAACTTCTGCAGTATCAGGCCCTAATTGTGAACTATAGTAAAAAAGGAAAGATGTTGAGGCTGATGTCTCTATAGGGTTAGAGTTAAGGTTATTTTAGTTTTGCAGACTGTTTTTCACTCAGGATATATGTAATGTTTGATTTAATTAAATGTCTTGTTAAGCAGAAATTGGTTTTTAATTTTGCTTTTTCAATTATGCATGTTGAGTGGTGTTTGGTGTGGAATTGCACACACAAAAACTTGACTACAAGTTAAACTTCTTCTGCATGATACCATCTATCTGTCCCCACTAGTGTTTGCAACTCCTCCCAATTTTGTATCACTATGAATTTAATGAGTATACTCCTATTTTCAAAAATATTAATATTTTAATAACTAGCTGAATTCTGATGGCAAAAGATAGTCCCTTCTCTAACACCTCTACAGTTTGATTCATTGCGCTTTATTATTAGCCAATTTTAATTCCACATTAGTTGTCACAGCCAGACTAATTTGAATACATTTTCAGGATTTCATGGGACTGTATCCTTTATTAAAATCCATATATATTACATCTGTTGCATTCCCATATTCAGTAATTCTAATTATATATTTTATAAAAAAACCTGGCACGCCTCTTACCAAGTGATGATTAAATTTTACCTGAGAGAGATCAGAAAAAAGACAAAATATGTAAAGGAGAAGTAGAGTCTCAGTACGTTTGAAAAATAAAGATTCCATCAGATGCAGCTTTTGCTCAAGCCAATTAATTGCTGAAAAAAATATTAGTTCCCATACAAGTTTCATAAATATATTACTGACTAGGCAACTGTGAATTTCATTCTCCGCATTTCTTTTTAATTGAACCTTGTGCCAGTAGCAATACCTTAAGCAAAATTTATAAAAATACTATTAGTAAAGTGAATTCTGCTATTGCAAATGTGAATATGTAAGCTACAAGGGTCATCAGTAGACAAGACTAGGACTCAGAACAACATAGCAACACACTATATACTTTAAAAAAATGTTTTGTTTATATTGTGGTAATGCTGGTAGGTCCAAGTCAGGATCAAGGCCTCATTGTGCTAGGTGCTGTACAAACATATGAGAAGACATGATGCCTGTACAAAGATCTTGCAATCTAAAAAAACCCATAAGTGACTTACAAAGAGTTGTGGGGAGAGAGAAAACATGAAAGTACAGTGGTCAGAATGATTTTGTTAGTTCCTTTAAAAAAGTAATAGAAACTTTCCTTTAACTGCTCCTCAACCAAGCTAAAGTTATTATTTTTTCCCTTTTTCAAATTTAACTGTTACTGTGACAATGTTTGTGTCATATGGTTACTTGTATATGTGTTTATAAAATAATCACATCTGCCAGCTGAGAAACTTGGTTTTTAAATGAAGGATTAAAAGTCCTCTTGTATGCTAAAGCACTAACCAGAACGTCACCCAAAGTTCATTGGAATGCCAGTCCCCATAGTTTCCCTTTAAGGACGCTCAGTGTACTACCCATTTACAGAAATGAGCAAAAAATGCTCTATTGTTATGCTCCCAAGTCTGCAAAGTTTCCTTCCTGCTTACTCTTGCTGCTCTGGAGAAGCCAGAAATTCTCTTACTTCCTTCTTGTTGATCCCCATAGAGTGTATCAAAACTCCTCCACCGATTTTATGAAAATCTGGAGTTCCATTCAAGGTTCTCTGTCTTTCAAGCGTTACTCTCCTCTAGCAGTTAAAACCAAAACCTTCTTTATCCCTATGTCATCCATGTACGGTCTAGTTCTTTTAGCTGCCTTGCTCCAGTAATGAGCACACACTTCACAGGGCTCACCTTCCGTAACTCCTGAGTAGAGTGGAATCAGTCCCCTACTTCGTGCACTAGATTGACATCTAAAAGAGTGAGAATCCTCACTTGATAAACACATTTAGGAGTTGTCATATTGGATCATCTAAGTCTAGTATCTTATTTCTGACAGTCGCCAGTGCCAAAAGCTTCAGAAGAAGGTGCAAGAAACCTTGCACTAGGCAACAGGATAACCTTTCTCAAGGGAAGTTTCCTCCTAACCCCAAATCTGGAGGTTAATGCCGTCTCTAAGCATCCATCTGAAATATTGCAAAAATCTCTCTTCTGGCTCATGAAAAGTTGTTTGAACCCTCTAAAGATGTTCCGTAGTATAGAAAATCTCTCCCTGCAATACTAGCCACATTTTAATGTGTTGGTGGTTTGAGATTTTTACAATTAAAACAAGATTCAGTTCATTTCACTATTTAGTGGCTTTTATAATAAAGTGAAACATGCTTTTGATTGACCTAATTTGTCCCTAATTTGACCTGATTTGTTCCTGAAGTTTAATTGCTTGTGCAAAATATTCTGCTGTTCAATTTTGTGGGTGAAAATTTTGTGGGCAGAAATTGTACCAGTCATATTCTGTGCCTTTTTGAACATCTGCTTCATGTTTTCTGTGTAGAGCTGATTGCACATTTTTCATCAGCATGTTTTTTCTTACAAAAAATGCCATTTTTGCGAAACTGAAATTTTCCATGAGAAAATTTAAATTTTGCCAAAAATTTCTTTTTTTTCTCATTGGGGAAAATCAAAATTACTGCCTGCCTGCCTGGAAGGCTCTTGTCAATTTCACATTCTGCAAGTGAAATTGATAAAAGCTGTACTTGAGGGCTCCTATAGCACACCCTTGTGCTCTGCCTCCACCCATGAAATTGATGAGAGCACACACACACACCCTTGTTAAGACAGTTGAATTTTCCAGGCGGGTGACCAAAAACATTAGTTTTGGTTCTCCCAGAATGGAGTTTAAAAAAAAACATTTCCATTGAGTAATTCTGCTTTTTTGACATTTTGTACTAGTTTGGGGCAATTTTTTTCTTTCAAAAAAATCCAAATTTTTCATGGGAAGGGATTTTCATGTTTTGGCCAGCTCTCCCTCTGGGAAGGAAGCAGGGCTTTTTCCTTTTGAATTCTCTTCACAAGGATATTCAGAGATTTTTATGGCCAGAAGAAAATATTTGCATAATCTGGTCTGATCTCTTTTATAACACAGGCCAAAGAAGTTAGTAACGTGCATCAAGACCTTAACTTTGTTTGACCTACAGCATATCTTTTAGAAAGAGGTCTAGATATTTGCTGTAATATGTTTCTGGCTCCTTTGAGGGAAGACTGAAGACATTTTGTTCTTATTTTACTTCAGTGTTTCTGCATTGTTATATTTTGTGTTTATTTTCAGTAAGATGGGCTGTTTTCTGATTTTTAACTGTGCCTGTATCAGACATTTATGGGGGCTTATTAGCTTAGTAGGCTGCATGTGTGAATTTTGTTTTGTGGTTTACGACCTCCCATATATTATAATATTTTAAAATATAAAGTGACAGTATATTTCAGCCCCTGTTCATCAGCCAGGAAACTTTATGGGAGTAATTCTTGCTGTCTTGAACTGGGAAGACATAGCCAGTTGTTTGTTCAAAATTTGTCTTAGTCTCTCAGGAAGTCTTACTGTATCTACGTATCGGAGAACTTGAACTTGTACATGTGAGGGTGTGACGGTGCTGCCTGTGGGAGGGAGCCAGCTAAGGTCACTCAATCAGGGTGAACTGCAAACAGAACGGGGCAAACAAACTCCAAATGCTGGTGGATATTCCAAAACTTAGATTTACCAAGCCAGCACAAAACAGCTTCTATAGTACCTCACTGGTTACTCAGAAGTCCAAATAATGCAGTTCTCTTAAAGTACCCAGCCTCAGGCCTCCATCCTGACACACGTCAAACATATGATGATAAATTCTGAAAATCTTATTTCATCATATAAAAGAAAAGGTTCTCCTGACCCCAAAGGACCAAGCTCCAGACCCAGGTCAAATAATAACTTCGATCTTACCCCAAAATACACGCTATAGTCAATTCTTGTTAACTAAACTAAAATTTATTAAAAAAGAAAAAAGAGAGCGTGTTGGTTAAAAGAGCAATATACATACAGACTTGAGATGAATTCTTGAGGTTCAGTTACATAGCAGAGATGAGCTTGTAGTTGCCAAAAGTCCTTTTAGAAATAGTCCATAGGTTATAGTCCAATGTCCATATTCAGGGTGACTCCAGGCAGCGACTGGGGATCTCAATCCTTGTGGCTTAAGGTTTCCCCCTCTTGAAACCTAAAGCAGATCTGAGATGAAGAAGGATCATATCCCAAGGTTTTTATACATTTCCTGCAGCCTTTTGGCCTGAGAAAACAATAGGCTTAACTTTCCTTCTTCGAAGCATCATGGCAATTAGCACAGGATAATTTATCCATTAAACAGTTCAGATACAGGTTATTACAACCTTCAAAGAGACATAGACAGTAGTACTATTTCACTCAAGTATCTTCCTAAATGTTAATTTTCCTTTTTTGATCTTTGAATCAAAGCTATAGCCATAGACAAGACTTGTTTGCTTACATCACAAGACCTGAGCAAACATTTACTCTTCTATCTCTAACAATAGAGGCTTGCACTTCAAAGCTCTTTTCATTTACATATCTTCCTAACCAGTCTCTAAAGTTCGGCCATGGGTCAGGTCAGTCTGTGAGTTAATTAACTCTTTCTGGCCCTATCACCTTTCAATGAGATATTATATTAGACTCATAATGTCACAGAGGGTCCAGGGAATTCTGGATATGCTAAAACAAGTGAAAATAGACGTTGGTAATGGTATCTCATCGCTGGGGTACTGTTCCAGCTCTGTGACGTGAAAGTGAGTATAAACCATAAAGAATAGCAAGAATGGGAGCAAAAAAAGCAGTTGAGCATTGGTGTTCACGTTTTTGTTACATGCATGCCCTCGATAAGCTACTAATTTGTGGTACCATTATAATTAGGAATCTTGTTGGAATTCATACATGTGGCAAAATTTATTTTCTTTAGTATATCAAAGTTACATGGGGAAATGTAATCACAACATACCCATTTAATTTTTTACATATTTTAATCCTTAAACCTGGAGCAGTATAAATGAATAAATTAAATATTGATTTAAGGACAATTAATATTGCACTTTGAAGAAGATAAGATGTTTACAGTAACATTTCAAATCCCTGAAATCCTCATTTTAGTATAGTTTAAGGAAAAGTGTAAATATACTGGGGTTATTTCACTACTGAGCGAACTTTCATATCAGAGTAGATTGGATATCCTACACTGGGATCTACACAATTTAGAATGAAATAGCTGCTGAAATTAATGTAAATTATGGATTCCATGAAGGGACTTGTCTGATACCATTGAAATCAGGGCACTTAATGAAATTTTAAAATTCATTTTTTATTTTAGCAGTCAATATAGAGATATAGCAGGAACTAATATAAAAATTGTTCATTGTTACTTAAAATAACTTCCTCAAGGTTTTAGTTCATTTATAACTAAATATGGGGGCGTATGCCTTTGTGTTGGTTGCTCTAAACAATTGTTGATGTCTTACAAACTGTTTCTCATCTTCTCAAGGGAGCTATTCTGCTCCTACAATTTCCGCTTGACATTGCTACAATGACATTGTACAGTCAGATCATTTTGGTATCTGATTATCTTCTCTTTTCTTCTATTGGGACTCTCAAATGGTAGTTTAAAAACCCAGATTGACAGGCTTTAGCTAGTATGAAACAAAATTTTAAAATAGTTTTGAAAACCATGCCTTATGGTAAATGTGATATCATACAATGCAGAGCCTGGTAAACCTCCTTGCCCAACACTAGTGTAGGGAAAGCTCAGGCATTGTTATCCCCATCATCTAACGCTGTTCAGAAGGTAATATGACGTGTAAGTAAAAAAATGTTTGGGCCTTGTCTATTCTAGTGTTTCCACAAATGATAGCACTGAAGGAGTGCTACTTGGTGGTAATAACAAGGAAGTTTGTACAGCAAGCACGAACTCATAGTGGCTATTTCCTGTCCATCAAGCAGGTTTTTTTCTCCCTTTGTTTACTTCACCTGAGCCATGCAGATACATGGTAACTTTTTAACCTTCTTTTCTTATCTTCAGTTACCTGACCTAGAAGTCAGGCTAAGAATCCATCTGCTCTAGCTACTTATTACCATACTCATCACCATTATGTCTGAGGATGTCACTGAATTACACACTTCTTCGCCCAGTTTTCTGTTGAGGAATCAAGTGCAAGTGTCTGCTCTTGAGCTGTTTAGGACCTGTTTTCTCTTTGACAGAAACACTGTTGCACTCATTCATACATGGCACCTCAGTGGAACTTAATCTTTCTGTATTTCATGGTGGTTAAAAGATTGGTCCTGAGGAATCCCACTAATATATTGGATGCCCAAATTGAGACCCTTGGGACCTGATTTTTCAGCATACTTAGCATTATATGTAGGCTTGGAAGAATTCGTTTTTTTATCAGTAAATGTTTATTTCACCATATACATGCAAACTGAAGAAATATTTTTCTCAATAATAATCAAAAATTACAAATAGACAAAGTAAGAAAAATGCTGCTTGAGAACTTAAGTCAAAATTCAGTGATACAGACTTTTGAATTAGGCTTGTTATGAATGGAGTAGTGAATGAATAGTAAAAACAGGTATGATTTGTTGATTTAAGGATTTTGCACAGGCAGTCTTAATTCTGGCATTTCCTAATTTTGGAATACTTGACATTGCAACCTTAATGTGTTTTACATAGTTCTTGTGTGTAATTTCCTAGATTTTTTTAAATGCAAACTGAAAAAATAGACATTCAGTCACATGGCATCATATTGATACCCACATGGGTCCTGAGCATGGTTGGAACCTTTAGATCCAACACACAGACCTCTATCCTTTGTGCTAACAGAGTAACTGATGCAGAAGAAGGTTGTCATCCTCTCTGGCTAGAGCAGTCGTCTCCAAACTGTGCGGCACAGCCCCCTAGGGGGGTGCAGAGGAATGTCCAGGGGACATGGCTGGGCATGGGCCAGAGCGCCACCCAGCCCCACTCTGCTGCCTGCTCCTCTCCGGCCACAGCTGCGGCCCCGGCTCTGCTCCTGGCCCCTGGCTGCAGCTTGGCTCCTGCTCTCAGCTGCCAGCTGTGGCTCAGCTGCTGGCTCCACCCCTGGCTGCGGCCCCCAGCCCAGCTGTGACTCAGCTCCCGGCCCGGGGTGTGTGTGTGTGTGGACACATGCCATTACTGGTCACGAGGCTGGGGTGGGCATGGGGGGAATATTTGGGGTACCGCTGGTCTAAAGGGGGTGGGGCACTTTGCCAGTAGGTTTCACAGATAGTTGTGGAAAGCAGAGGGGGGAAAGGTGAGAATCAAGAATCTTGGGGTTCCATTCCAGGCTCTGGAGACAAGTGTATTTCAGTGTGCATGGTCTTTTCTGCCCATTCCCCCCAAGCATTACCCCATCTGTCGTGTCCCCTTCAACCTGACCCTGTCCCAGTTCTGCCTTCTCCTAGTTCCATTCATGTTCTCCTCAACTAGCCAGTCCTGGTCATCACTCCTCAGGCTTCTGATCCCAGACTTAGTGTCCTTGTTCAGCAAGTCCCAGTTTTACCCATCCAGATTCCCAGTCCCAGTTTTCTTGCCCACCAATCCCAGTCTTACCTTTCAACCACCCAGTTCCTTCTTCCTCCCCCTCACTCACAGGTTCCTCATCCCTAGTGGCGCCCAGTCCCAATCTCCCTCCATGGATGGCTTGTCCAATCTCAGTGTCTTGCCTCTCCCCACTTCTTCGCTAAAATTGGGCATTTTTCACGTGGATGGTGAAAGACACATCCTGGGCACAAATGTTAACCCCTGCCAAATTTCAGGTTCCTGTTCTAAAACATTGGGGTGCGAGAGCTGGTAAAAGAAAGGGTTGCCAGAATTTAACAGGAGCAAAACATTATTTTTTTTTCTAGGCTTGTTCTCAGAAATAGCTGGACCATTTTGGCTGAAGTTTTCCCAAAAAAGACAGCCTGAGTCCGACACCCAGCATGGAGAATTTTTTGTGTTCACAGTGAATTACCTAAACAGCACATTGTCCCACCTTGCTGCCATAAAAGCAGGAGCCAGCATGTGATACAACAGCTGTCCTGCCTTGTCAAGACCACCCTTGCCCAACATTGAAGGTGTATGCCCTAGGGAGAGAATGTGGTATGCAGGGGTTTTGAAAATGAGCCACTTGCACTGGGCAGAACTCTGTCCCACCAAGGATGCAAAGTATGCAGTGGAGGTGCAGAAACTGCGGAGGAAGGGTTGTGGCAGCCAAGGGCCAAAGCTGATGAACTGCTACTGTTGGTCGGAGCTCTGTCTGGCCAAGGTAGAGGTGTGGCAGCAGCTGGGGACCATAAAGGGTGGAGCTTTACCCAGCTACCATATACTGTCTCCAGAAGCTGAGTGTTGTTTGCATAGGGATTCTCAACATTCAGCCTTACTGGGAAACTTTTGCCCTTATCTAGAGATCCCATAGAAGATGTTACTTCACATCAACTACACATTATGTTAATTTTCTGATTTTTCATAATTAATATTGCAGTGCATTTATGGGTTACCTGCTGTGGAATTTGGGTCCATTGTGCTGCTGAGTGTGTGGAGCCCTTTGTTGTTCACTGAACACCAATAGTCTGCTAAGCACCTTATGTAAAAGAGACTTCTGTCCTTGCTACCAGTTAGATACAAACAATATCTATTCACATTGCTTTCCATGCATAAGGCATCCCAAAAGACGTTACAAACAGTGAATTATATATTTAATATTGCTGTGACTGTGGCCATTTGTGCATACAAAGCTTTGGACTTTAGAACCTGTTTGTAGTGAGAAAAGAAATGCCGAAAACATAGAGGGTAGCATCCTCTTTTTCATTTGAAAAATGCCATGATATGACATTCACCTGTCCATGGACTTCAGCTGAAGGGGACTGAGAGAATTCAGTTGTAGAAAAGGCAGCTTGATTTAATAGAGGCAGTAAACAAACATGGACCTACAACCCCCAAAAGTATTTTTATTTTAAAAAGATAGCAGCTTAGAGAGTTTGTTCTCTCAGGCTTGATTTTAGCTTTATGTGCTTAGAAAAAGTTCCTTTAAGTAGAAGCAGTACCTATCCAAGATCACACATCCGTTTCAACAAAATCTGTAACTTTCATCTGGAAGTGTACAAAGTGAGGATGGTTTTGGAATTTACTCGGGATATCGGGGTTCAATTCCTGGCTCTACCACAGACCTGTGTGACCGTGGGCAACTCACTTAATCTCTCTGTGCTTCAGTTCTCTATCTGTAAAATGTGGATGATAATACTTTTTGTCTTGTCTAATTAGGCCCTATCTAGACAAGAAAATGGTACCAATTTAAATAGGTTGAGAAACTTAGTTAAATCAGGGGAACTACCTGGTGTGGACACTCCAATATAAGGTGTGTCGTGGAAAGTTCTTCCCCATATTATTATATCATCTATGTACACTTGTGTGCCATATATATATTTTCAAAAATCTTTTGTATTGCTTTGTGAAATATCTCTGGAGCGGAACATAATCCAAAAGGTGATCTTTTAAAACAATAACATCCAAAAGATGTATTACATGTGCATAGCAATTGACTTTCTTACTCCAGTACTATTAGCCTAAATCTATTCAAAGCATCTAAAGAAGAGAAGTATTTTGTTCCTGATATTTGTCCAAATATTTCTTCCCTGGTAGATATTTTAAAATGTTCCATTTTAACATACTCATTGAGATCTAAACATAACCATAAGAATCCATCTTTGTTTTCTACTATTACTAATGAATTCACCCACTCAGCTGGCTCTCACACTCTTTTAATTATATTTAAATAAACTAACCTTTCCAATTCCTTGTGTACCCTATTTCTTAAAGCTAAGGGTATTTTTCTAGTTCCATGTATTATTGGTTTCTTTGTTTCATTTAACTCTATTTTATGCATTGTATCTAATTTACCAATTCTAGTGAATAACTCTCTGTAAATTGATATTATATTTCCAGTGTTTCAGAATCCTGAATAGTTTGAATTCTACCAATTAGATTTAGTGCTAAACGTGTTTATAAACCTAAAATAAAAATTAATAGTCCCTTAACTACTACAAAAACGTACGTTTTCTAAATTATCTTTAACTATGACTTGTAATTCACAAATACCCATAACAGGATTTTTTTCACCATTGTAAGTTTGCAAATTAATATTTAGTTCTCTTAATACAGGTTTTTACTTTTAGATATTTTATAATTTCTTCTGAAGTTATATTAGCTTGTGCACCTGTATCTATTACATATGAAATAAATGTTCCATTAGTAGATAGTGTACTATCCAATCCTTCTTGTAGTTCACAGAATGACTGTTTCAAAATACCCAGAAACAAATTGTTTTCATGTGTACTAAAAGCTCTGTATTCCTTATTCAGCATCTTCTCTGAGACTTTTTTTTGAATTTTGAACTAAGTGTATATTTCTAATTTTACTTGAGTTTTACGTTTTCAAAGTTTTGCAAAATAATTTTGTTTCTTGCAGATATGACAGGTTTGCCCATATGCTGGACGTTGTTTAGGTTGGTGTCTTCTTCCATATCTAGAACATTCTATCATATGCTCCTATTTTTCAACTTTAATATTTTCACTGTTTTCCTCAATAGACTTTTTCTTATTAAGTGTATATTCACATCAGTTTGTTTTCTTTCTAAAATATGAAATCATTGTTGATTTAGTTCAGCAGTTTGGCAAATTCTCACTGCTTTTTCCAGATTTAGATCTGGTTCTTCTAACAATCTTTTTCTTACACTGATATCTGTTAGACCCATCACAGTTTGACTGCTTATCATTTACTCAGATAGATTCTTGGAAATTACATTTCTGATTTCTTATCTTTAGATCTGTTAAGACTGATGCAGAAGTCTCTTCCTACTTTTGATTTCTTGAGTGAAATTTGAAATCTTTCGAATGTTTCATTTTTTTGGTAAACAGTATTCCTAACGTTTTTTTAAGACAAACTCATAGTGCGCTCGTTCTCTAACAGTAAGCTCAAATAAATTATATAATGAAATTCCTTCAGTACCTGCAATATTCAAAAAGATGGCAGTCTTTTTTTCATCTTCTTTATGATTAGATCACAGTGTCCTCAAAAATCAATCAAATATTTGTTGAAACCTTTTCCAGTTTTCCACAGCATTTCTCGACATTTTTAGAAATGTGGGAATTCTTAATTGATCCATCTTAGTTTGATCAAACCTTTTTCACTTCTCAGTAACTTTTACTATAGGTGGTTTTTTAACTTCTTTCACTGCCAGCACCTTAACTAGACTCTTTATTAGCTACATAGTTAACATATATACAGAGCATCGTAACTCAGGTCCATCTATCAGTCTAACCTAAAACCAACTTCTTCCTCCCACTGTCTGCTCCAACACGCTGGAGATTCTCTTAAAGCCACAGTAACACCACATAAGACTCTCTCAAACTGAAATAAGAGAGTCTCTGCAAGGGAGTTGCACTGATTTAACTCAAAAAACCGTGTGTGTGTGTGTGTGTGTGTGTGTAGAGAAGGCCTTAGATTGTGATTAGTTAGGGGCAGGAACTTTTCCTTTCTTTGAATAATACAGCTGCTTGTAGAATAAGATCCTAATCTACATTGTGGCCTGCAAGTGGTACCATAATATAAATAAGTAAATGAAAGTTTAATAACTGATCTGGTCAGAATATAAATAAATATAAAAAATCGAAATCCACTTTTCTCGCACAGCATTGGACCCTAATCAGGTGATCTTAGTGAGCTGCACTACATAGGTAGCACTGCAACAGAGAATGCACTTCTCCACAAAGTCATACTACTTACTCAACTTTCAGGTTCTGCTTCTGTTGGTCAGATGGCATTGGTTAGAGATAGTTCACTGCCTGATCAGTGAGAGTCTCAGGAAGGTAAATCTACAGGTCTTTTTTCACCCTATTTATTCCTTAAATATAATTATTGTCGTAAGTCTCCAAAGGAGAACAGTGACTAAATAGATGTTAGTGCAGCATATATTCTTGTTTAAAATCTCACACACACAGACACACACACTTACTTTACATTCCAGATAGAAGCATATAAGTTCTTATAACGTTCAAAGGCCAAACAGTTCAGCATTGCACTAACACACAAGAAATAAAGTGAAAGCAGCTATATACTGATCATAAAAATAAGTTTCAGAGTAACAGCTGTGTTAGTCTGTATTTGCAAAAAGAAAAGGAGTACTTGTGGCACCTTAGAGACTAACCAATTTATGCTCAAATAAATTGGTTAGTCTCTAAGGTGCCACAAGTACATAAAAATAAATGAAATTGAGCAATCTGCATTCATTATTCAAGCTGAGACTAATGTAAAAAAGAAACAAAGCATAAATAATAAGTAAAATCAATTTTTATACACTTTTTAGGTTTTAGGTCAACACTCAGAAAAATGACTAGTGATGTTGGGTACTTCAATTTTGGGGTGCCCAAATTGAGATACTTTAAAGAGACCTGATTTTCAGAGAGTGGATGGTTGTCATCTGCTCAGAGCTAAATGCAAAATCCTTCACTCAAGCTTGCAGATTCATTTAAAACAGACATGTCTTCCAAAACATTCCGGTCTGGTCTACACAGAAAGTTGAACTGGTTTAATATTTCAGGTGTGTTTTTAAATTGATTTAATCACCTTAAATTAATGCTGCTGCCTGTCCCCTATAGTTTTTCTCTTTTGATGGTCTCCTAAGCAGGATGGTATTCCTCTGTTACAATGCAAATTAAATTATATGCATTAATTGTATATTTTCACTTTGTGGTGCATTTCTGGAATTACTTAAATAAAATTTAAGTGTATTGAATAATTGCATAATCAATTAACATTACTGTGTTGTACTTGCTTTGCTACAAAGTTCAGTGCAGATCTGCTCCATAAATTAGGAGATCTCTTGTCATGTAATAGGGAGCCTCAAATGTTGTACAGCGCTATTATAGATGGATTTGTTTCATTGTTCATGAAGCATAAAGGGAAATATATATCTGTTTATGATATACTGAACCAAGAACATTGCCATTCTGGTGTATTTACCAGTAATGGCTGCGTATTCATTGCATGGTTGACTTCCTTGTCTCATATCATTTATTTTTAGGTAGAAGGGTGTTGAGCTAGCTGCTACATGTTTCTTGTTCTCATTTTAGCTCTTGATTGTACTTCCTTTAAGAGATTGAACATAGTAACAGACGTGTTTTGAGGCAGGGGAGCAATATTCTTGCCTTCCTTTTCTCAAATCTTCTTGACAATTCTGACTTAATCTTTTTGGTTTGCTTTGTATTACTGAAGAGAATGTTTCCATACAACTCATGTATGCATCTTCTTACATACTTTAATATTTTTAGGAAGATTTAGCTTAAAGTTTGTGGTGAGGTAGTATAACCTCACAATGCTACTGGATTATTAGATGTTTTTGAATCACCCTATCTATACCTATGTGTTAGCGGAGAACCTAACTTTTCTTGAGTCTCTAAACCATTGTATATAATAAACTTTGTCAACCCTACTGTAAGAAGTTACTGGGCGGGGGAAACCCAGTTTCTTAGAAAAGTGATTCTAATGTGAAGTATTTATAGTGCAGTGTATTTGCCAGCTCAGAATCAGACAACTGATGATCACAATATTAGTAATGTTGTTGTCATTGTGTTGATTAGTAACAGTTCTTACTGGCACTTCTAGTAGGTGGTAATAGCAGATATCTGATTTTTGATGTAGTTAAGAAACTTGGACTTTTAAAGTAAACTTCAGAAAAATGAGGCAAATGTAACTTTTTGCAGAAGGCATAGTAAACAAGGACATTAGTAGGAATTGTACTACATTTCCCCCTCCCCCCCCAACTGGACAATAATAGATGATTTCATTTGCCAGGCCTTTTGGTGCATTAAGAACAATTTCACAGTGAAGGGCTTTTTTTCATTTTAGTTAAAATGTGAATAACATATAATTTTTCTGATTTATTTGAATAAGAAATTTCTTTAGTATTACAGGAAAAACTCTGTAAAGAGGCTGGTTTGCTTTAAACAAAAATAGAAACGGAACATACTCAATTTAAAACATTCTGAATCATAAATGAGTTATCAGTACTTGTACTGTGTTTTTAAATATATCTGTGTGTGTGTGTGTGTGTATATATATATACTTTATTATGTCAGCATAAAAAAATAAAGAAAAATAATCAAGGAAATAAGAAGATACAGCAATATAGCAAATTCTAATATTTAAGTGTAAAAATCTATCACAGAATGTTTGTTTTAAATTACTGGCTTCTTGTTTGTTTACAGGAAATTTGGTGAGCGACCTCAACCTAAACGTCTTACCAGGTGAGCATAGAATAGTTTATCGTTTTATCTAAACTTATTTTTTCCTTTCAAAGATATATAACAAATTTTAGCTTGTCAGCCTTTAATTTCAGTGCTGAAGGATAATCATTCGGCAGAGAGTCAGAGTACATTTCAAAATGTTGTTTTAAAATCTTTCCCCCAAGATGGAAAGCTTTAACAAACAAATTATCAACCAGAAATAGTACTCTGAACATTGATTGCCTTCCTTTCATTTCTCTGTTTAATCTGAAATTCAAAATTCTTTGCAGAAATCACTTGGCTTTTATGTAGTCAAATGTTTATTATTTGTAGAGCATTGTAGTAGGTATTAATCTGCTCAGGTCTAAGTTTTCAGAGATGACTTCAAACCTCTCCTCATTGACAAGTATATATACATTCTATCCCTATATTCTATATTCATTGATAAGTGTGGCTAATGAAATCACATCAAATGCCGAAGCTCTCTTACTGGCAGAATTTAAATATTATATTTGACGGCTTTTGCGCAGCAATCTACATCACAATCAAGAATGCTGTCAGGGAACGATCTTAACCTAAAGTTTTGTGAAGTGTGACCAGTGATAAGTAGTACCACATTCTCAAGGGAAGCTGTTCATGAAAGGCTGTGAGAAGGGCTGTGAAGTATTCTATCTGAGTTATTCCTGTTCTGTCTAGGAATAACTTACTGTAGAAGCCATAAAATAGTCATCATTTTCCAATTGTTACCAAACAGTTACCATAAATACTGATTAATCTGTGGAGAGGGGAAAACTATAGTAATCTTGGCTACTACTGTGTGGCAAGTGTAGGTAAATGTTTACTTAATGCTGGCGTCTGCGTTTGCCTGATTTGCACAAAACCTGCACTTTTGTTTATAGCTCTGTGTGTGAACAATAGTGTTTGGGGGCATAACACACCCACTGTACCCTGGCCTACTTCCTTTTATGTGAGGTAGCAGGATGCCTTATGCAAAACAAGAAGAAACATGTTTTGTGTCATGTCATGTTTGGGGTACATTTCATCAGGAATGTGTTTCCAGATACACTCTAGCTTTGTGCTCAACTTGCTTCATATGTAGGCTGTAAGTACTTATAACTCAAACCAGAGTTTATCCCATAATAGTTTTAAATAAGATCAACAGGTGATTTTCTCTTTTCCCATATGAGTTATACAGTTATCTTTACCTATTTGTGGATTTTTTTAAACAGGTTAGGTTTAAAATCATAAAGTATTTTCTCCCCTTGAAGGTTAATCGCTTTTGGAATTTTCTGCTTCCAAAGTTGTTGGTAGAATCCACCTTCCTGGGATTAATTAAAAATGGAAAATTGAATGAACATCCTGTAGTATATCAGGGCATAAACTGTATTGTATGCTTAACTTTGATGAATCTAGGGTTCAGCTACTTGGTTAGTAAAGTATCTTCAACCCGGGAACCATTTCCCATGTGAGAGTGGGTGGTTCTAATTTTTTTTACATACCAAGACCCCATGTTCTGAAAATGTAGTAAAATGTTGAGGAACTTCCATCCTATAAAATCTGAACAAAGAAGTGCCCTCCCCTATCCTCTACTAAGACCTCCCAATGCCTCTTGTGGTCTTGACCTCTTCGTTGAGAATCTGTGCTTAAAGAATTGAGTAGAGAACATCTTTTAGGATCTGGGTAGACGTGTCCCAGAAGATAGATTTCTTGTGAGTACAAGAGGGCAAAGAAGGTGGAAACTGGTGAATTGGAGTCCTTTCTTGTATCTCTTTTTCCTTTGAATTAGCAATCCTATACATAATAGAAAATGTAAGTAAGAATATGATACATTTAGATAGTCTGAAGAATATACCATTATGTTAAAATTCAAATGCTCTTTTAACTGAATTATTTTCTATTTATCAAAAGCCCTATATGACTAATAGAATATGTTGCACCTGCGTGCCATCTCCAGTTGGAAAATAACTTTTTTTTCTGATACATGTTCTTCAGCAATTCTGAAACATTCTTTTTCTCTTCATTGCTTAAGTTCCTTGAAGGAATAAAAAGATCTCTAAGCAACTTCTGTTCTATTGTGCTATTTGCTTTTGCAGTCATATATAAAATGATATATTTAGTAATGATGAGTAATGGTGCTTACCTCCTTAAAGTGCTTTGAGATCTACTGATGAAAATAGCTATGTAAGAGGTAGGTATTCTTGTTCTTATTGAACATTTTCTTGATAAGCGGTAGAGAAAGGAGGATAGTCTTTCCATTCTTAGGGGGTTAGGTCTATATGGCAACAGTGATTTTATGAATACAGCTTTTAGAGCAGAAGAAAGGGGTAGAGATAATTTGCTCCCAACACAATGCTTAATATACACTAGAATTGACAGCACATGGGCATTCTTTCCTATATTTGTTTCAGTTTCTTTGAACAATTGTTTAACATGAGTACTGTAGATATTCATGGATATTGCATAATGCACTCTGCAATTTGAACATATGTTTATGATTAAGTTAAATGAAGCTAAAATGGAGAATTTTGTGTCAGTACTGAAATATGTAAATATAATTCATTGAGAAGATATTAATCTTTGGTTTCGTAGTTACAAAGTACTGAACATCTGAATACCTATGTAAATAGTCTCAGATAGTATATGTAAATATACTTGAGAGAAACAGTTTTTTATTGTCTATACTTTATGGCTGTGTGCAGCATAGTATCGATGTTACTAGTTATTAGCCAAATTTCGCGAGATCAGGGTAATCCACATTTAAAATTGTGATTTGGCCCATATTTCTGTATTGATGAATCATCCACTTATATACATATTTCTGGTGCACCAGTTACCGTGGTATCTATGTGCCAAGTACAAGAATTTAAGCTGAAATGTCATCCCAGTTGGATTACGTTCTGTCCCCCACTGTCTTGGGTGAGTTTGTATTCCATAGGTTTCAGAGTAACAGCCGTGTTAGTCTGTATTCGCAAAAAGAAAAGGAGTACTTGTGGCACCTTAGAGACTAACCAGTTTATTTGAGCATAAGCTTTCGTGAGCTACAGCTCACTTCAGTAGCTCACTGAAAGCTTATGCTCAAATAAATTGGTTAGTCTCTAAGGTGCCACAAGTACTCCTTTTCTTTTTGTATTCCATAGGCTCTCTTTATCTGAGGGGTCTTTCTAGTGGAAACAGATCTTGTCAACTAAGGATATTGTTTCCTTGGTTGAGTAAAGTTCTCGGTCAACAAATGTTTTGGTGCCATTAAAGAACTATCCAAACATTGGTTGAGTTTGATCTCCTGCGTGGCTGCCTTTAGGTGGATGCCCTTCACCAAAAATGCCCTGAAACCCCTTCCACGGAGTTTTATCTCTACTTCTGTCAGTTTCAGTAGGTAGCTTCAGTATTTGCACTTACCTAGTTAAGGGCTTTGAAGGTAAGGACCAGGGGACCTTGAATTGGTTATAGTGCTTAATGGAGGGTTGGTGTAATATGCAGAAGACTAGTAAAATGTCATCATCTACCTATTCAACTGAAGAGATGGTTGTCTTTGTTTTTAAGCCGAACAGCTTCTGTCTGGCTTCTGTTGTCATTGTATGGATGAATGTTAGAAAACCAACATGGACCATGTATGTCATGTAGGCACATCAGTGCACATCAGATAAAACTAACGAAGGAGACCTTGGATTAACTCAATGTTTTTGAACAAATATGCGTAGCAAGTTATTGTAAATAGTAACAACAAGACCTCAAAACATCCCTGTTGGTGTGAATGAACGTATTGAAATAAACACTGTCCTTCTACAGCACCCCAAGGTTTCCCTGTAGTGGAAAACTTTGTGATGATAGTAGATGTTGAAAACCCACTGAAAAGTATTGCAGTATAACTTACAGTTGTGAGGTGCAAATTGCATACTGGTTTTTTTGTCCCCAAAATTATCTTTTAAAACACCTAGTTTAAACCCAACTCTGTATTGTTAGTGTGCTGCATATGCCCCCTGTTTTGCTTCTTTCTACCTCAGCTGCATTTTTTTCTTAAAGTTCTATTTGAATTATTATAACTACAAAACTAAAAAAACCTTCCAAAACTTATTTTCACTTTAAATTTAATTTTTAGGGAAGCTATGCGGAATTATCTAAAGGAGCGGGGTGATCAAACAGTACTAATCCTCCATGCAAAAGTTGCACAGAAGTCCTATGGAAATGAAAAAAGGTAAGGAAGAGTCAGTCTCTCTCCCCCCCCCCCCCCCCCATCGAGTCAAAAAAACTAATTATCTGGCGTGTCGTTAATTTTAGCGTAGTACCTAACAAAACTACCTTAAATTAAAAACACCTTAATCTGATTCTAAATAAATGTATTAATGAAATATATCAAGTGTATTGCCAAAATCTAGACAGGTGTTTGTATAGTGAATGTTGGAAAACTGCTGCTTTTAGTACACAGACGTTTGTGTCTGTTTCTGCTGGCAGTCTCAGTCCCCAAGTTCACTTCACCCTGGGATTTCTTTCTTTTATCTAGTTCACATGGTTGGGAGAGCAGTGAGGTTCTGTAGATCCTCATGTCCTTTGCAGGGGTTCTTCCCTGCGCAGTTTGATTTCTGTGGGGAGAGGGATATCCTTAGCCTGGGCCTCACTTCTCTTCCTCACCTCAGTAACAATGTTGTATCTGTTGCAGGTGCTTCTGTGTCTGTTCATGCCAGCTGAGTTAACTAGTACTCCAGTTACTTGTGGAGCATTCTGAGGTAGACAATATCTCAGTGTTTAAAAAAACAAAAAAAAAAATAGAATGAGAACCTTTACCAAAATAAAAAGTGACACACACCCTCTTTTTTGGTCACTTTAAAGGGGATCAGCGTATTCAGATTATAGTTAAACTTAGCTCTAGAAAAATGGGAGAAAGTCTTAGTAAGACTTTCCTATTAGTATAAACTATTTTTCTGTGGTAAAGTGTCTGTTTAAAGTATTTTGTTTGGAAGAAGTGGTGGGAAGGTTAGCTTTTTTCTTTCAGTAATTTTAAATATATACATGGCCTCAATTCAGGACAGCGTTTAAGCACGTGCTGTCCTGAATCAGGCCTGTAATTGCAATAAGACACATCGAGATGTATCATTAAAATTAGTATAAAGTATGTCTTGTTATAACAACTTCTTGCCAAATATAGGTCAATATATAAGTAGTAAGATGCAGTCTATCTGAGTCTATTTGTGTAGATTTTTATACTGCAGCTGTCAACAACATATCTGATCAGTGCATTTCCAGGCAATTGTAGTACGCTTCAGGTAGTTTTTAAGGCAAGAGGCTGCAGAAGAAGCATTTTGGGAAGGCTTGTTAGTGAATGTGTTTTATGAATAAGTTGTGTGCAGACTCTTCGGCACTGTTCTACCAGTGCACTTAAATTCAGGCTTGGAGCATCAATCAGAAAAAGCTCCCTTATGTCTAGATTTCTAATTATCTTATAATGCACAATGACTGTTACTGTAAGATGTCCATAACAAATTTCAAAAGTTAAATTGCTGAGCTAAAAATATTGGACTAGAGCAGATGAGGTTTCAGACACAGATGTTATCTATGTGCAATAGCCACAAAACAGCCACACGTGCTGCATGTACTGTTACCTTTGATGCTTAATCTTTCTTTCTCCACCTTGGTCCACATCCTGTTGTATCATATTGCTTGTAAAATTTCCTGAGTTTTGAGATATTAAACATCTCAATGTACAAAAAGAATTGAAAATCAGAATCCATCAGAAAATTGCCTGCAGAGTACTGAGATGTAATACCACTAGTACAAATGGATTCATTTCCTACCGTTGGGCCTCTGTTGTTCATGAAAAGGCCACTGTTGGCTGTTCTTCACACTTCTGTGCCTAGTTACTGGTACATCAATGCATTTCCACTCTCCTGATAAGACCTTCACAGCTTGCAGTCTTCACTAAGCTTCTCTTCTAGGCAGTTTCCAGGTTCAGCAGTTCCATTTAATTGTTAAGGATTTTTTAGATCTCTTTAGAGCCTTGCATTTCGTCTTGAGAATCAAATAGGAAACTCAATGAGGGGGGAAAAAGGACACAAGTGAACAAGTGCACCGTGTGTATGTGGTGCGACTACGCAGCCCTCTGTTGCTGACTGCAGTGTTTTGGGGCACATAGCAAGGGAGTTACAATTCAAGGCAGAGTAGCAGTAAGCAGTACCTGCTGCTTCACAAAGGAGGATTTTACAGCCATCAAGATTCATGATGACTGAACAGCAGGAATACATGGTTAACTTCCCAGATTGCATCCTATTCCAAAATAGCATGGTTAAGGAGTACAGCATACTGAATTCTTTTAACCCCTGAAAAAGCTTTGTACGCTTCCATCAATAGGAAAACGCTTTTCTAAAGAGCTTTCCTCTGTCAGACAGAAATCTGTTCCTTCTCTTGGGCCCAAAGTACTTCAGGAGCAGGAGTCGTCCACCATCCAACCCTTTTAGGGATAGATTTACTCTTTTCCTGTTTGGATTGCAGTAAAGGAAGTGGGGGGAGGGCTCATTTTATTTGAAGTTTAAAACTCACCATTTGTGTTAAGAAAATGTGTAAAGTCCCCATCCCTCTCCTTCTCCAAAATGACTCTTAAGAAATATGAGGTGATACTTTCAAGGTGGGTCTTTGTTCCTAGCAGTTTCTAAATATTCCCATGTGCCTTTGACAGGTAATATTTCCCTAAACAATTCCATGGATAAAATACAGAGTAGAGCTTCAGGCATTCTTGATGTGGATTGCTGATTATCATAAGTATATATTGTTAATGTTAGTAAAACCACTATGGCATGCATACAAGTATGCTTTCCCAACTCCTGAGAATTGCTGTCCTCATACCAACTAGTAATCACAAGATGCAATCAGAACGACATTCATATTACATAAATACAAAATGTCAAATGTTAAAATGCCAAAGCTCTTCTGAGGGGGAGCTGTTTTGTAGTGTTTGATACTGGGTCCTCATGATCTGGTATGAAAAATTTTACATCACTTTTCAGGGGTGTCATGGCCACCATTAGTGGCTCAGAAACTGAACTGTAATCACATATTGATTAAAATAGATACATAAAATATTTTTGCATAGCATGTTCCTCCACCACTCTGTAGACATTGTGGAGGTAGGTCCATCCACTATTTAGTATAGCTGGAGTTTTTATTCACACCAGGTATTTTGAATTCTTTTCCTAGTAATAGACTTACCAAATGAGTATAGATTTCTTTTTAGACCTTCAGAGTTTCAGGAAGAGAGAGCTCCACGGTGACAGTGGCTAGGAGTTCAGTATAAGATTATAGCATCATTGCCAAACTGATTTAATACTGATTTAAAGTTATTAAAAGAAAAATAGGAATTTAGAACTATACATTTTGTTTAAATATTGAACATTCTAATTTTTATTCTCCTTCTCAAACCGGTGTTTAAACCAGTTAAGAAAATACCTTAGAGTATTACACTAGGCTCCCAAACTTCTGGCATCACAAATGATGTCTCGTTATTAACTAAATTGCCGGTATCAACAGAAGGCTCAGAAGTGCCAGTTGTAATTAAATCTTTGGATTCACTTCTGCCTCCAGATACTTTGTGCAAATGAGTGCAGATTTAGGTCCTTGATTTTCAAATTCATTTTACTTTACTCATAGCGAGACATGCCTTATTCCTTTCTTATTGCTGGGCTAAACAAAATTAGCAAAGGTTTTAAGGACATTTTATTCTAATGATTAACCATGTTCATGGAACATTAGTTTTATCCATTTTTTTCCTTGCATTTCCAAAGAGAGAGGTTGTTAATTGAACCATTACTGATTGTGCCTATGGTTACATTGTATTTTAAGCTTCATGGAAGGATCTCTCCATGTTTTTTGGTCCTGGACTTTAATGTGATAAGGAAGTATCTTGGCTCACTTTAGATGTGTAGAGAATAATCCATCTTTACTTGACAGGCTTCTAAATTTTCAAAAGTTGGGGCTCCTTTTGTAATTCCAGTTTCCAGTCATAGAGATAGTGTAATCACGAGGCTATAGAAACTCCTCATTTCTGTTCCAGCGCTGCATTTGGTTTGCTATGAGGCCTTGGAAAAACCTTTTAACCTTTCTGTGCGCAGTTTATCTATCTGTAAATGAGGGTAATAACTACCTTGCAGGTGTTTTGATGAGGCTTAATCAATAGTATGACATTTTTGGTGGAAAGGAACCATATGATGTGCAAATGTTGTTGTGTAGTGTGATTTTGTTTAAAAACCTTAGGAAGAGGTACTTCCAGACTTAGTCCCCAAGTTCCTGGCAACTTCTTTACTTGTCTATTCATTGCCTAGCACACTGATCTTTGATTAGGGTTCCTAGATGTTAATGTAATAGAAATAATAATAGACAGGTTCTTCACTCTTCTAAGATGAGAGCATATTTCTCTTTAGTAATAATAGCCTTTGGAATGGCAAGGGTGATAGAAATTTAACAGAAGAAATTTGCAGGTGAACCATATGGCAATGACATGTGTACATTAGTTATTGTTTATGTTCTCAGATATTACATTCAGCATAGTTGTCTGGATGCCTTCTGGGGACTTTGATTCTAGATTAGAATTGTGCTAGTTATGTTTCTGTAAAGATACCATCCACCATTTCACTCCTGGTTCTCAGCTTCCTGGCATGCGACAGTTCCCCAAGCTATTGAAGTTTTTACGGTCTCAAAAGGCAGTCACTAATGGGACTTTGAGCCGGGACTTTGAGCCAGCCCTTCTACCAGTGGTCACATACTACTGTCTGAGTTTGTTTAGTACGCTTGGAATATTCTAGTTAGCAATTTCTTGACAGCTGTTAGTGAAAGAACTCCTTGTAGAAGCTGCACCTTGTAGTTATTGTTCAGTTTTTCTCTGCAATGCATTGTTGAGTATGCTTTACCGTGTGCCTACCTTCCAGTTAGTTCCTGGTTGTTATTGCTAAGATTGTTTTGTCATTGAGTGCTTTGCCTTGTTCAAGGCTTGCCACGTGGCTCCGATGCCTATTTTTAGCACTCTGGCACCTAATTATTTTTCATGTTTTTTTTTTCTTGTTGCATTGTATTCTTCAGTGGATGTTGTCAGTTTCTTCAGCCCCTAAGAAGGAAAGAAGACTGCTGAGTGGTTTCATGCTCAGAACAATGTGGGTAATTGACAAACATATCTTCTGCCTTGACTGTCTCCAAGTCGACCACCAGGTACAAGGGGAAATATTGTCATGCAAATGTCACCTCGAACGGTGGTGTATTTCTCCAACCCCACATCAAGGGAACCTATGAAGACTACTTTGAGACCAGCACAGGGCTAGGCCAGAGTGTTTCAAAAGGTAAATCCTTGAAGCAGAAGCCAGAGCTGAACAAGAGTGCTGAGTGCCAGGACTCAGTAGCGTTGGCATAAACCCATTGTTCCCTGGTAAGCCTAGTTAGGGTAGTTTCACCACTGAAGCACCATGTTTTCCCAAATTCATGGCTTTAGTGGTGCCATACCTAGAGGGGCTGGGAGTGCACATGTACCCTTACTTGGGGAATTGGCTGGTCAAGAACACCACTATGGAGGGAGTCAAAAGAGCAGTCTGTTCACTTTTCCATGTCATCACGAGGGTTTTGGAGTCAGTAGGATTCAAAGTCTCTACTTTTCCCCAGCAGACATTTGGAGTACATGTGAGCTATGCTAGGCATGTATCTGCTTGGTCTTCCTGCTGCAGAACAGGATTCAACACATGACCAATCTGATGGAGAGGATTTGTCAGATCAGATGGATGATAGCATGGGCCATACTATGAATGCATTTGAGTTTTGGTGGCCTCAACTGAATTAGGAGTACCTTGGCTTTTCTTCTCATGAGACCAACTCAGTGGATCTTGAGATCACAGTGGAAGCAAGCATTATAGGGGGACTCGCATCTCTTCTGGATGATGGACAGCCTCTGGGCTTTTCTGGCTAAGTGCCAGTCCCAAAGATGAGCTTCAATTAGGGATTTAGTTCAAACTCCAGCCATTCAAATTGTAGTGACCACAGATTCGTCCAACATGACATGAGGAACATACAAAGAAAGTGCCCCCCACCCCACTCAAGGAATTTAGTCTTTCTATAGGAGCAACAACAGAACATTTTATGTACAGCAGATAAGTGGTTCTGAATACATGAAGTACCTTCAGAGACCTGATATGCCAAAAGGTGGCCCTGGTTCAGACATACAATAGAGTCACTGTGCTTTACATCAAGAAGCAGGAAGGGACCAAATTTTGAATCTTACGTCGCAAAGCTTGGCAGATGTGGGAATGAGCTTTTTCCCAGAAGACACTTCTGATCACCATATATTTAGCAGGGAAGAAGAACATAACAGAAAGAGCTGATCCATGACAGATCTTCACAAGTGGTCTCTGGAGCAAGTAGTGGCCTACCTACTTCACAGAGGAACAGTGGAGGTAAATTTCTCCATCCCTTACTTGAAAAAGAAGCTACCAATCTTCTGCTCATGGCATGGCAGAAAAAAATTAACAAGGGAATACCTTATCTATCCACTGGATAAGGGGACTCCTGTATGCCTTTTTACTAGTACCTCTTGTAGTCAGGGTTCTGGCAAAGGTTTGGAGAATCAGAGGCAATAGGTTTTTAATCATTTTCTTTTTTTTGTTGGTCAGATTACTTCTTTGGGAACTTCCACCTCCCACTCAAGTAGAAGCTTATGGTCTTGTGGTTAATGTAGAGGACTAGAAGTTAGAAGTCCCTATAAATTGAAGATGAAAGGGAAAGCAGTTTTCTTTGTTCCATAGCACCTCGTCCCACTCTGTTTCTAATTCTGAACTCTGGAAATTGTTTCAAACTAAAAATAGTTGAAGGAATTTTTTTTCTCTTTCCTCTCTTCATATGTAGTTGAAAATCAGCCGATGACCAAAACTTAGATATTCTCATTTATTATCTTAACCCATTTCTTCCAAATCCTTTTTCTCCAAGTTATTTTAAACTAATCAAAGACTGAGGCTTCTTTTGTCCCATGTTAAATGAGAAATAACTGCATCAGTGCTGTACATGCACACGTTACTGTACATACAATAGAACCTCAGAGTTACAAACACCAGAGTTACAAACGGACCAGTCAACCACACACCTCATTTGGAACTGGAAGTATGCAATCAGGCAGCAGCAGAGACCTAAAAAAAGCCAACAACCCCAAATACAGTACAGTGCTGTGTTAAACGTAAACTACTAAAAAAATAGAGGGAGAGCAGCGTTTTTCTTCTACATAGTAAAGTTTCAAAGCTGTATTAAGTCAATGTTCAGTTGTAAAACTTTTGCAAGAACAACCATAATGTTTTGTTCAGAGTTACGAACAACCTCTATTCCCGAGGTGTTCATAACTCTAAAGTTATACTGTATTTTACACAATATAACTGAACTCTTCTTTACAGGAGATACTAGGATTCTCTGTATAAAGTTAGAAATTGAAAAACCAATACTTGCCTCCATCTGGAGGTAGAGTAAGAGAGATTAACCCTTAAGGCTAGACCAGTAAGGGAACCAATCAAGCAGGTCTAATAATTATGACTGTTTCTCTTTTACGTGTTTGCAGTGTTGTAGCCTTGTTGGTCCCACGAAATGAGAGAGACAAGGTGGGTCAGGTAATAGGTATTGCCGTTTATTGGACCAACTTCTTTTTGTGGAAGTGACACGCTTTGAGCTTCACAGAGCTCGCACCTGAGAATAGCTCTGTAAAGCTCAAAAGCTTCTCTCTTTCACCAACAAAAGTTGGTCCAGTAAAAGATATTACTTCACCCACCTTGTCTCTCTCTCTCTTTGATTTGGCAGTTTGAAATCAGTTTTTTAAAACTTAGTAAGCCAAGAGTCTGTATATGATTTTGTTTTGCAGTATAATTCAGTATTTTTGATGCCCTTATTGTAAGTTTTAGTTTAAAAGAAAGTTGAATTGTTGCAGCCAGTTTGTTCTTAAAATGGGTTATAACTTGTTTTCTGGTGGTCTTTATCGCCTCCTAGTGTCCTTCGGCAAAAGCTTTTCTGTACAACATAAACTGAAAGTGCTTGCATTTGGCAATATGTAAACACCCGCATTTGCTCAGTTGTAAAGACTGAAAATAATATAGATACGTAATACAGTACATGACATTGTAACATATTTTCAAAGCTTGAATTGACCTCAAAAGTTAAAGATGCTTTCCCCCTTTTTCTGTAGATAATTTAGAAAGCAGTACTCTTTTAAGTCATTACAATTTGAGGGCTCACTGGGGCAGCATATTATTTGTATTTATTTAAATTATTTTAATAGAATATAGTAAGTTTTGTCCTTACCATAGTTTTGTCATAATTTCAAATTTAATTTTACACAGGTTTATTTTAAAAAAGAAAGTATTTAATTTAGATTTTAAAAAATCTGATTGAAAAATATTTTTAAAGAAAATCAGAGTTTTATCCACATTGTCAGAAAACAAGTCTTGTCTTCATTTGTCATTGATGAAAGGATGTAAATATAACAATAAATACTAAGTGAATATTTTAGAGTGGTTTTTCTGAAAGGCTTATGTTTTTATTATTTTATCTGTCAATCAAAGGTCTTAATATCTCTACACCAACTTTACAGTCCTTAGAGTAGTAGTGGGCAACCTGCGGCCAAAATACAGCCCATCAGGGTAATCTGAGTGCGGTCTGCGAGACATTTTGCTGACTTTCACTATCTGCAGACACGGCCCCCCGCAGCTCCTGGTGACCGTGGTTCACCATTTCCAGGAAGCTACACACGCAAAGATGAGAGTTCCCAGAATAAATTGCATAAAGGAATCACGTTTGTTTAATTTTAATTCATAAACTAATTAATAGATTCACTTGAGAAAATCCTCAAAATTCAGTTTAGTCACAGATTATATGCTGTAAATTTGGAGGAAGATACAATATACTTTTTATGCAAAACAGAATTTGCATCCTGGCTTAAAGTGAAACTCTCAGCCCAACCGTAATTGAGGGGTTGCAAGTGTGTCTGTGTGTGTGTGTGTGTAATATATGTAACCTACAAATACCCACTCAGTGTCATTTTAAGACCCAATACTTACCAGGGCTCTATTTAAAAGCTCTGAATATCTCCCTTCCAAGAGTATAAAGCTCCTGATTTTGCTCTGTACAGTTGCAAGATGCCATATCTTTAATCTGTGTCCCCCTTTATGCTGTGATGGAGGGCTTTTGTTCAAGTATCAAATGCTAATTTGGCTAGGAATGTTTTGTATTTGCCGGGACAAGACTCAATTTTGTCGCTTGTATGCAAAGATTTTTATAAAAGCTGTATGTAATCTGTAAATTGTTCATCTTCAGGTTTTTTTGCCCCCCACCATGTGTGTACCTTATGGGCAGTGGATGGAAGAAAAAAAAAGAACAAATGGAACGGGATGGTTGCTCTGAACAAGAGTCACAACCATGTGCTTTCATTGGAATAGGAAACAGCGACCAAGAAATGCAACAGCTGAATTTGGAAGGAAAGGTAGAGCCCGTATAATAAATACTCCTGCAAATTACAGCATGGGACATTCTAACCACTACTGTCTCTTTCAGCAAATGCTTTCATGTTGTGTTTATTTTCTGATCACTAACTAGTTATTGTGGCCCATAAGACATTAGGGTGGGGAAGGTTTGTCAATTGGTACAGAGAATGAAATTATTAAGTTTCTAAGCAGGTATAACAAATATTTAAAAGGAGGGAATAAGAATACTTTTAAAAGAATTGATATAGTATTTTGCTAAATGAAGAGAGATGTTTTACAATAATACAAATTACTATGGGATATTTTCTTGTGCCATCAATGAACTAAGATAGCTAGAATAAAACTGACTGTGCATAGGTTTATGTTGTTTGTAGGTGTTGCAAGCACTATTTCAGTTACCTTGTATTTGCAATGTAGTTCCTTCACTGATGCTGTAAATGTGTATTTTACAGTGCTCTTCATGATGTACGCTTTAAATAATTGGAGCAGGATTTTGTGATTTCAGGGAATGTGGTAAAGAAAAACATTTGGGTAGGCGTTTTTAAAGATGAATTCCGCCCATGTCTTATTTTCTGATTATTTAGTGTGGTAACTGTTTCTGCTATCTTGAACTAAAAGTTTATCTGAAAAAGAAACAGTAGTTTATTCTAATCTACAGAACTATTGCACAGCCAAAACATTATACATCTCTGACTCAGACAAGAGAAAGCACTTCATGTTATCAGTAAAAATGTTCTATGGCAATAGTGACGACATCGGTGTGTTCCTCAGTAAACGGATCAAAGTCATCTCCAAACCTTCTAAAAAGAAGCAGTCACTGAAAAATGCAGACTGTAAGTATTTAGTGTGCAAGTCTTTACTTTATGTGGTGATATGTTTGACCTCACATGACTTTCTTCTTGTATGTTTGAGGCTTGATTGGAACTAAAAATAAATACAGTGGAATTTTCCAGATTTACTGTAATGTATTTAAGACCTCTGTACACTGATGTATTTTACAATATTCCCCTTTATTTACCTGTATGTGCTGTAAATCACAGAATCATAGAATATCAGGGTTGGAAGGGACCTCAGGAGGTCATCTAGTCCAACCCCCTGCTCAAAGCAGGACCAATCCCCAATTAAATCATCCCAGCCAGGGCTTTGTCAAGCCTGACCTTAAAAACTTCTAAGGAAGGAGATTCTACCACCTCCCTAGGTAACGCATTCCAGTGTTTCACCACCCTCCGAGTGAGAAAATTTTTCCTAATATACAACCTAAACCTCCCCCACTGCAACTTGAGACCATTACACCTTGTCCTGTCCTCTTCTACCACTGAGAATAGTCTAGAACCATCCTCTCTGGAACCACCTCTCAGGTAGTTGAAAGCAGCTATCAAATCCCCCCTCATTCTTCTCTTCTGCAGACTAAACAATCCCAGTTCCCTCAGCCTCTCCTCATAAGTCATGTGTTCCAGACCCCTAATCATTTTTGTTGCCCTTTGCTGGACTCTCTCCAATTTATCCACATCCTTCTTGTAGTGTGGGGCCCAAAACTGGACACGGTACTCCAGATGAGGCCTCACCAATGTCGAATAGAGGGGCACGATCACGTCCCTCGATCTGCTCGCTATGCCCCTACTTATACATCCCAAAATGCCATTGGCCTTCTTGGCAACAAGGGCACACTGCTGACTCATATCCAGCTTCTCGTCCACTGTCACCCCTAGGTCCTTTTCCGCAGAACTGCTGCCTAGCCATTCGGTCCCTAGTCTGTAGCGGTGCATTGGGTTCTTCCGTCCTAAGTGCAGGACCCTGCACTTATCCTTATTGAACCTCATCAGATTTCTTTTGGCCCAATCCTCCAATTTGTCTAGGTCCCTCTGTATCCTATCCCTGCCCTCCAGCGTATCTACCACTCCTCCCAGTTTAGTATCATCCGCAAATTTGCTGAGAGTGCAATCCACACCATCCTCCAGATCATTTATGAAGATATTGAACAAAACCGGCCCCAGGACCGACCCCTGGGGCACTCCACTTGACACCGGCTGCCAACTAGACATGGAGCCATTGATCACTACCCGTTGAGCCCGACAATCTAGCCAACTTTCTACCCACCTTATAGTGCATTCATCCAGCCCATACTTCTTTAACTTGCTGACAAGAATACTGTGGGAGACTGTGTCAAAAGCTTTGCTAAAGTCAAGAAACAATACATCCACTGCTTTCCCTTCATCCACCGAACCAGTAATCTCATCATAGAAGGCGATTAGATTAGTCAGGCATGACCTTCCCTTGGTGAATCCATGCTGACTGTTCCTGATCACTTTCCTCTCATGTAAGTGCTTCAGGAATGATTCTTTGAGGACCTGCTCCATGATTTTTCCAGGGACTGAGGTGAGGCTGACTGGCCTGTAGTTCCCAGGATCCTCCTTCTTCCCTTTTTTAAAGATTGGCACTACATTAGCCTTTTTCCAGTCATCTGGGACTTCCCCCGTTCACCACAAGTTTTCAAAGATAATGGCCAATGGCTCTGCAATCACAGCCGCCAATTCCTTTAGCACTCTCAGGTGCAACGCGTCCAGCTCATTGGACTTGTGCACGTCCAGCTTTTCTAAATAGTCCCTAACCATCTCTTTCTCCACAGAGGGCTGGCCATCTACTCCCCATGCTGTGATGCCCAGCGCAGCAGTCTGGGAGCTGACCTTGTTAGTGAAGACAGAGGCAAAAAAAGCATTGAGTACATTAGCTTTTTTCACATCCTCTGTCACTAGGTTGCCTCCCTCATTCAGTAAGGGGCCCACACTTTCCTTGGCTTTCTTCTTGTTGCCAACATACCTGAAGAAACCCTTCTTGTTACTCTTGACATCTCTTGCTAGCTGCAGCTCCAGGTGCGATTTGGCCTTCCTGATTTCATTCCTACATGCCCGAGCAATATTTTTATACTCTTCCCTGGTCATATGTCCAAACTTCCACTTCTTGTAAGCTTCTTTTTTATGTTTAAGATCCGCTAGGATTTCACCGTTAAGCCAAGCTGGTCGCCTGCCATATTTACTATTCTTTCGACACATTGGGATGGTTTGTCCCTGTAACCTCAACAGGGATTCCTTGAAATACAGCCAGCTCTCCTGGACTCCTTTCCCCTTCATGTTAGTCCCCCAGGGACATGTTAGTTCAGATGAATTGAATATGGCTAGCATTCGCAATATAGATTAATAGTCTTAAAAAAATTCCTTCAGCAGATTTCCAATCATGGATCTGAATACCTATACACAGGCTTGTCAAGAACTTCCTTATCTCAAAGTTCTAAGCTGTAGATTCGAGCAGATCAGGACCCTTCCTGCTGAGGTACTTAAGCTACCTCCAGTAGTCAACAGCAAAGACGTTGCTTTAGGAACATTAGTGATTAGCTCCATATCACCCCAATCAACTCTGCACTTCTCTGGATCACTCTCAGTCTCTCACTATCTTTCCTCTCATTGATGTCAATTTTATTTATAAATGTATTTTGTGTGATTATCTTCAAGGTATTGACTTTTATTGGCGTTTGGGACTCTTCATGTTGTTGATTCTCTAGACTTTAAACCCAATTTTCTTGCTCATTCTGGAACGCCTGTTTTTTGTTTTGTAGCTCTAGAATTCTTGGGTACTGATGCATAAATGAAGCACTCCAAGCTTTAATCTCCCTTGCTTTTTTCCCCTCAGAGTTTTCCTTGTCCACAATTGATGCATATCAGACATTGTGTATTCCCTTTTTCTTGATCCGTCAGATTCTCTCGTATTCAAATATTGTCGTCTAATCTTCTCCAATCTCAGAATCCTGCATTGGGATTTCCAGACTAGTTCATTGGGGTGCAAGGCTCAGGAGAGGGAATCGGTGTAAGTGGGGAAAGCTGAAAGACCCCAGGCCCCCAAACCAACTTGCAAATGTGCAGTTAAAGTAGCAGATGACTTCTTGAAAACTCCCTTCCTTCCCTCTCGCCTGTCTTTGTGGCCAAATGTAGTTGGAGGAGCAGTTCATAAGTAGAGATCTGCAGATGAAGGCAGTTGTCTGCCAGCCTAAGTGTCTCTTCTCTGCTCATGTGGAACTCATCTTAGCCTGAGATGCACCGGTGGACATCCTTCAATACTAAAAGCATCCACTTTTCTGATAAGTGGGGTAATATGGAGAAGGTTAATTGTGCTGCCAGAAAGGAAAACAAAAGAGGGTGCTGGATGAGAGGAAAAGTGCAAAAAACATACAGAAGAACAAAAAAAAGGAATGAGAGAGGGGAGGGGAAAAGAACAAAATATATAGAAAAGGGAAAGGAAGGAAAAGAAATGAAGAGAAGTAAGGGGAAAGGGAGAAATCGTAGAAACTCTGTCAGAGCATTGTGGAAAGGAGCATGCAGATGGAAGGTGCCCACTGCTCCCAACAACACAAATGGGTCTACAACAACCAAAATGACTGGAAATCACGACTATAACCATTTCTCAGCACATAAGTCAACACATGAGGTTGCACTGTTTTTCTTTTTTCCCTTCCCTTTTTTGCTCAAACATGCTCTGAAATGCAATTTGATTGCTCCACTAATGGGGAGGCACAGCTACTGTTTTGTGCCTTGGAAGGGCTGTGATTTATGCCTCCAGAGACCATCACAAGCCGTGAGGTACCAGAATGTTTACCTTAAAGCCCTCCTGATCCTTTCCAACAGTTCTGTTGTGAAACTGGGCTAGGAAGCCTTAAAGGGTATGTCTATCCTGCAATTAAAAACCTGCAGCTGGCCCATGCCATTTGCCTTGGGCTTGTGGGGCTTGGGCTAAGGGGCTGTTTAATTGTGGGGCAGATGTTTGGGCTTGGGTGGGAGCCCAGGCTCTAGGACCCTGCAAGGTGGGTCTACCCTGCAATTAAACATCCCTAGAGCCCAAGCCCAAGTCAGCAGGCATGGGACAACTGCAGGTGTCTAATTGCAGTGTAGACATACCCAAAGACTTCAGCCCCAAGAGCCAGGGTTAACACCAGTCTTGGCTCAAGGCCCTATAGTTCAACCTGCACTCACTCTAACAAAACATTCATCTAGATCAGCTGTGTTGTTCTGGTGCCCATTACACTGTTGAGTTGGGACCCATGGTCCGGAGCCGCAAGTGCAACTAGAAATAGTCTTGTTGCTGTGTGAGTCTCACCAGTGGGCCAACATTATGCATTGTTGACTTATGTTCTTATAGCCAGTCTTGCAATTCTGGAGGCTTGTATTGAGCTTTCTTTGAAGGCAAATACCATGTAGAACAGGGGTGGGCAAACTATGGCCTGTGGGCCGAGCCGTTTTAAGCCAGTCGACGAACTGCACCATGTGGCTCAGGCCCACTCTGGCCATGGTGCTGGGTTGGGGGCCGCACCACATGGCTCGGCCCTGCTCCTGCTGGGGCGGAGGGTTGGGGCCTCACCACGCAGCTCCTGGAAGCTGCGGCATGGCCCCGCTCCAGTTCAGGTGCGCTCCAATGCCACTGCTTCCGGGAGCTGCTCGAGGTAAGTGCCAGTCGGAGCCTGCACACCCTGAGCCTCTCCCCATGCCCCAACCCCCAGCCCTGATCCCCCTCCCACTCTCCAAACCCCTTGATCCCAGCCCGAAACACCCTCTTGCACCCCAAGCCTCTCATCCCCAGCTCCACCCCAGAGCCTGCACCCCCAGCCAGAAACTGCACCCCTTCCTGCACCACTGCCGCAGCCCTGATCCCGCTCCTGCCCTCCGAACTCCTCGGCCCCACCTCAGAGCACCCCAACCCCAATTTTGTGAGCATTCATGGCCTGCCATACGATTTCTATTCCCTGATATGGCCCTCGGGCCAAAAAGTTTGCCCACCCCTGGTGTAGAAGAAAGATTGCACTTAGGTGGACTCTGTCCTCAAAGAAATCTGAAGCATTCAGTAAGCAGGTTTGTGAGGGATTATACTCTGCCAGACTCGCTGAACCTTTTGTACTTTCAAGAGAGAGAGATCTGAGCAAATCAGAGAGTTGAAGTTTCTGTAATTTTGTACAGTTTTCTTTTTCTTCCTTTTTTTAACTGGTCATCATCATTGTCCTTATTCTTGAAAGGAGCTGGGCACTCAGAATAGCCTAAGTATTTCAGTAGGGTGGGGCAATGCAGCCTCTGAGTCCAGTGGTTTAGAACTATGAGCTAAGGGGCTTCCCACAGTGATAGATGCACTGGTCCAAGAGTGGCAAACTACCAAGAATTTATAGTATCCTCAAAGAACAGCAATTATAGATAAACAATTAACTTTTGTAATTGTGACTGTTTTCCAGGGTGTCGCAAATGTGTTCAGTTTACAAAACGTAATTACAGATTGGTGAGGGAATTACTGTCTGAACCAGTCTATTGTGCATCTGTTTGTTGTTTTTATTAGTGTTGCATTATTAAAAACATTTTTACAATATTAAGTAAGTCTTTATTTTTTCTTGCAGTATGTATTGCGTCAGGAACAAAAGTGGCACTATTTAATAGACTTCGATCCCAAACAGTTAGCACCAGATACTTGCACGTAGAAGGAGGTAATTTCCATGCCAGTTCACAACAGTGGGGAGCATTTTACATTCATCTCTGTAAGTAAAAATAGCAAACAAACAAAAAACACCCCCCAAAATACAAACCTCCAGTTTTATTCCCTTTTAATCAATTTTCAAAGTAAAGATTCAGTCTTTGTGTGTGTGTATATATTTGTGTGTAATATAGTAACATTTTATGCCCTTGACATCAAGAGAGAAATAAGTTAAACCATTTAACATAGAACTTTGTCTGCTTTATGCAGTGGATGATGATGAATCTGAGGGAGAGGAATTCACAGTGCGAGATGGCTACATTCATTATGGACAGACTGTCAAACTTGTGTGTTCAGTTACTGGCATGGCACTCCCAAGACTGGTACAGTTTAACTTCTCCAATGCTATAGCTAATTTGTAATATGCTAATTAGAGTACCTAGATGCAAGTTCATGTGTTGATTAGCACATATTTATTTTTAGAAGAACTGCCAAGTTGGCTTTGACTTTTAAAAGCTCTTTTTTGCTATTGTTTTATTTTAAAAATGTTCATTTTAATATGATATTTTATCTTTATTTCTGTTTTGCTGTAGAATTATTCTCTTAGTTAAGGATAAGGTGTAAAAGCATAAACTAAACAGAAGGCATGATAGACAGATCAATCAAAATGCTAAATGTAGGTTACCCTGTGAGCTTTTCAAAAAGATAGATCTAGCTTAGCAATGACAACAAAGGTGCCAGGGAATTAAAGCAAGTAAGCTTGTGATTAACTTTAAGCATGTGAGTAGTCTCATTCAAGCCAATGGCACTTCTCTTGTGCTTAAAGCTGAGTGGTTTATGTGCTTTACTAGATTCAGATCTAAAATCACTCTGTATATTTATGTGCCCTGTTACAGGCAAGTAAAATATCATAGAATCATAGAATATCAGGGTTGGAAGGGACCTCAGGAGGTCATCTAGTCCAACCCCCTGCTCAAAGCAGGACCGATCCCCGACTAAATTATCCCAGCCAGGGCTTTGTCAAGCCTGACCTTAAAAACTTCTAAGGAAGGAGATTCTACCACCTCCCTAGGTAACGCATTCCAGTGTTTCACCACCCTCCTAGTGAAAAAGTTTTTCCTAATATCCAACCTAAATCTCCCCCACTGCAACTTGAGACCATTTCTCCTTGTTCTGTCATCTGCTACCACTGAGAACAGTCTAGAGCCATCCTCTTTGGAACCCCCTTTCAGGTAGTTGAAAGCAGCTATCAAATCCCCCCTCATTCTTCTCTTCTGAAGACTAAACATCCCCAGTTCCCTCAGCCTCTCCTCATAAGTCATGTGTTCCAGTCCCCTAATCATTTTTGTTGCCCTCCGCTGGACTCTTTCCAATTTTTCCACATCCTTCTTGTAGTGTGGGGCCCAAAACTGTACACAGTACTCCAGATGAGGCCTCACCAGTGTTGAATAGAGGAGAACGATCGCGTCCCTCGATCTGCTGGCAATGCCCCTACTTATACATCCCAAAATGTCATTGGCCTTCTTGGCAACAAGGGCACACTGTTGACTCATATCCAGCTTCTCGTCCACTGTCACCCCTAGGTCCTTTTCTGCAGAACTGCTGCCAAGCCATTCGGTCCCTAGTCTGTAGCGGTACATGGGATTCTTCCGTCCTAAGTGCAGGACTCTGCACTTGTTCTTGTTGAACCTCATCAAATTTCTTTTGGCCCAATCCTCCAATTTGTCTAGGGCCCTCTGTATCCTATCCCTACCTTCCAGCGTATCTACCTCTCCTCCCAGTTTAGTGTCATCTGCAAACTTGCTGAGGGTGCAGTCCACACCATCCTCCAGATCATTTATGAAGATATTGAACAAAACCGGCCCCAGGACCGACCCTTGGGGCACTCCACTTGATACCGGCTGCCAACTAGACATGGAGCCGTTGATCACGAGCCGTTGAGCCCGACAATCTAGCCAACTTTCTATCCACCTTATGTCAGTATACTATGCAAAGTAATTTTGGATGATTACTGGCACTGAACTTATTTAACCATATATAACAATAAGAATACATATATTAAAAAATTGCACATCACCATTACTTTGTGCCTATGAGCAAAAGAAAAATTGTGTTTTGGTTCTGTAAGCTTAAATGATAGTAATCAATTCTGCCTCAGTGATTGAGAAAGGGCTGTTTAGGGCTTTTTTAACAGGCTAATTATAGATATAGGTGCACTGAATGCCCCCAAATAGCCAGCCTAGGAGGCATTAGTACATAACTGATTATAAACCTTCCCTTTATTTAAGTTTCCTAAAACCATTGATCATTAGCCCATTAGGGACTTCACTATTACCAGTCTTTTTTATGTGTAATCTACTCAAATATGATGATGGTGACAGAATAAAACTCTGACAGATTTAGTTCCAGCTCTATAAGATATCCCAGCATGAATATGTTGAGAATTTGTCTCTACAACCAAATTCAGTTGGAGAATGGAAATGGTCTGCTGAGGGCAAAACTTTTGTTTGTTTTATCTACTGAAATGGTATAAAATAATAAAACCTCACTTTGTTAAGCTGTTATAGCAATAGAAAATTCCATCATTTACCCAGTTTCTAGTTTGATTCAGTATACATGAAAATCAGGGAAAGATTCCCTTTGACCGTAATAGGTTCCATATTGCGATATGACATCATGATTAGCGTGATTGCTGGGCCAGCCACCAGTTGGAAGGGCGCTATCATCTGCAATTCCAGAGGCCTCTAATGGGGAAGGGGAAGTAAATTTGCATTTACCATGACATTTTACTTTTTACCCTTGCAGTTGGGAACATTCAGCACACACCCTTACAATTCTTTTTCTAAAGTATGTTTGCAGGTCACCTTTAATTTTGTTATATTGGCTATAGGGTTTTAGGCGAGAAACTAAATTTTTTTCATAAAATTTCTGAAGAAAAATGTAAACCTTCAAAATAATGTTGCTAATAATTCCATTTATCATCGTTAGAAATCCCAGAGGACATGGTTGGCTTTCTGATTCGCGGCTTAGAAATCTTCAAGCACTATGGCTGCTGCTTCTGCTGCTGATGCATAAAATGAAGTACTAAACTTTTTTTCTAGAAGTTGAGTTAAAATTCCAAGCTTCAGATTCCGTCGTCTGTAAGGGAATAATTATATTTTAAAATCAAATACTATAACTTTTTAGAATTACAACAGTAGGTATTTTTATGCTGGATTGTCAAATGTAGGAAACAGCGATCCTTTACAGGTGTACTGTACAGTCATGTCTTAACTAATATTTATCATGACCAGCTGTCAAGAGATACACTATTATAGTGTTGCATTTGCAAAACTATAGATAATGATGTGTTAATACTTTTACCATAAATCCCTATTTTGAAAGGTTTAAATTCAATAAGTGGCCCGTTATGCTGCAGTTGGCTATATCAGTTGTCAATCCTGGAGGCATTTGCTTCTGTAAAATTGTGTATTGATATTTGACCAGCTGCTCTTCTGCATCAGGAGACCAAACAAAAGAAATTAGATTTTGCTGGTTTCTGATGCTTTTTTCCCTCTCTTCTAGCAAAAAAGTTGAAATATATGCATGCAGCACAAACTCACTTAGGACTCTACAAAGCAGAGAAGCCTTCATATCTGTCTTTGTTTTAGAAATTGCAGGGAGTTTTTAATCAAATGTTTAAAATTAAACTTGCAAATGTATGTGTTAAAATGTCTCTTGTTACCGTGCCATTGATGTAAAATTGCCAGACATAAATGTATAATCTCTGATGTAAATAAAACATAGATTGCATAGTTCTAACTGTATTTCTTTGTGCATTTTTTACCAACAGATCATTCGAAAAGTGGATAAACAGACAGCATTACTGGATGCAGATGATCCAGTATCGCAGCTCCATAAATGTGCATTCTACCTTAAAGATACTGAAAGAATGTACTTGTGCCTTTCCCAGGAGAGAATAATCCAGTTTCAAGTGAGTTATTTAAACAGATTGTGCTAAATGAGAAATGTAATCAAGTTTGTTTCAAAAATATCTGGGAACAACATTTTTGGTCTCAGCAGTCTTTGTTTTTAAAAGAAATTGGTATAGGAAGTACCAAACTTTATTCTTCCTGTTAAATCTGTTAAATTTTTTTTTCTTTCTCCAGTCTTCTGTATCAGACTAGACTCTTGAGTTTTATAGTTCCTCCCAGTCAATAAATGGAAACAGAATATTAAAGCTGTAGATTATGTCATACTCTCACATATAAGTGTCTTCAGTTATTCTGTTCTCCAGTAGGTGGAGAAAATTATTCCTAGCAAGCTGCTGCATCACGAGTGAAAAAGCAGACGTTGGAGGCCTAACAGGAGCCTTGTTATGTAGGATGTCTGCAGCTGATCAGGCAGCACAAATGACACACTGACACGATCCCTCAATCTCATCTGATATGGTGAACCACTCTTAGCAGGCGTTTAGTGTGGCTGTCCCCTTCAAGGGAACAAGATTAGGGCCAAATTTCGACTCAGCTGAGCAAGGCCTGCCTCTACCATGCCTTGGACAAAAACTTCCTTCCAGTATAAGGAGGGCGCAAGAAGACTCAGTCCTGGCTTTGCCTCAGAAGGCTTGATCCTTGCCTTGAAGAGAGACAGCGGTCCCAGGAAAGAATCTTAAGTAGCTGGGAGAAGCCCCCTCGAGTGTCTGGAAGCATCCCCAGCACGAACTATGGCTCAACCTTAAAGTGTGTCTTCTAGGCAGGAACAGTTGTAACATCAGATCTTATCCATTAGGAAAACACATCCTCCATCAGGGAACAGAAAGCCAAGAAACACCAGGAATGCTTAGAATCAGCTCCCTGATTATACCTCCCCTCACAGAGCAGCCTGGGGAGTCAAGAGAAAAAGCAGCTCCTGCTACTCTGGAAAGTTGCTTTAGAGTGCAGTACATTCAGCCTCCCTTCATCGGATGAAGTGAGCTCTAGCTCACGAAAGCTTTTGCTCAAATAAATTGGTTAGTCTCTAAGGTGCCACAAGTACTCCTTTTCTTTTAGCTTTATTTGCAAAACTGCTACCTGATAAGACTTTAGCCTTTAATTACGAGACACAGAAAACAGCTGGATTTAAAAAGATAAAAGATCGTGTGACTCATAGATTCATAGATATTTATGTCAGAAGGGACCATTATAATCATCTAGTCTGACCTCCTGCACAACGCAGGCCACAGAATTTCACCCACCCACTCCTGCAATAAACCTCTCACCTATATCTGTGCTATTGAAGCCCTCAAATCGTAGTTTAAAGACTTCAAGGAGCAGAGAATCCTCCAGCAAATGACCCGTGCCCCATGCTACAGAGGAAGGCGAAAAACCTCCAGGGCCTCTTCCAATCTGCCCTGGAGGAAAATTCCTTCCTGACCCCAAATATGGCGATCAGCTAAACCCTGAGCATATGGGCAAGATTCATCAGCCAGATACTACAGAAAATTCTTTCCTGGGTAACTCAGATCCCACCCCATCTGATATCCCATCGCAGGCCATTGGGCCTATTTACCATGAATATTTAATTACCAAAACCATGTTATCCCATCATACCATCTCCTCCATAAACTTATCGAGTTTAATCTTAAAGCCAGATAGATCTTTTGCCCCCACTGCTTCCTTTGGAAGGCTATTCCAAAACTTCACTCCTCTGATGGTTAGAAACCTTCGTCTAATTTCTAGTCTAAATTTCCTGGTGGCCAGTTTATATCCATTTGTTCTTGTATCCACATTGGTACTGAGCTTAAATAATTCCTCTCCCTCTCTGATATTTATCTCTCTGATATATTTATAGAGAGCAATCATATATTACTTTTTTGTAGTAATAAGATGGGCAGCCATAAGCTTGCCCCTCTTCTCGCTGGCTGCTTTCATAACCCTCACTGCTTTAATCACCTCAGTAGAGCCAAACTGGCAGTAATATACACTAACAGCAAAAATGCTTGGATGACGAGACACATTTTCGATGACTGGTTGCACAACAGCTTTGTTCCAGCTCTTCGTAAGCATCTGTGGTCCAAGAAACTCAAAGCCAAAGCACTTTTGCTAATTCACAGTTGTACAACCCATCCTCCAGCCGAATCACTGGTATCGAGCGATGGAGAAATTCAGGTGCTACACCTACCATTCAACACAACATCAAAAATTCAACCTTTAGACCAGGGCATTGTTCAGATTTTTAAAAACAGTTATCGACGGGAGCTTATTTCGGCGGTCGTGTCTTGTATGTCTTCAGGCATTTCCGAATTCCTGAAACAGTTAAACATGAAGGAAATTATTTATTTAGTTAAAAAAGCTTGGGACAGAGTAAAACAAAAGTCCATTGAAAGCTGCTGGATGAAGGCTCTCAGTGATGCCTTTTCTGTCAAAGACGGCTCAGACTCGGAAAACTCCAGCAGTGGCACTGATTCAGAGTCAGACTTTGAAGGATTTTTGGAAGAAGACGTCCTACAAATATGCACGGAGACAAAAGAGGATAAAGGTAAACTTCTCTTTCAAATGATAAAAGATTTTAGTTTGGATACATCGCTGGAAATCATTACTGAGTGGCTGGAGATGGATGAAGATTGCCCGACTTCAGAATTTCTGTCCGACAAAGAAATATTAATGGGCTGCGAGGCTACGTCGGACCACGAAAGTGATGGCGAGAATATCGTTGAAAAGGTCAAAATTTCGCCCACAGAAGCCCTTAGTGCTGTAGAAACTGTTGTAAGATTTATGGAGGAGCAAAATGCAGAAAATATTGAAATCATTCATCTGCAGCAAATGACAGACTTCATAAGAGAGAAAAAATGTGAGCCAGAAAGAGCAGAAAATAACTGCGTTTTTTTCCTAAGTGAATCATAGACACTTTTTTCAGCATGGCCCTCTTAACCCGCGGTCCATTAACACGCGGTCGTGACTGCTTGACTCCTGACATCCGTGCGTAAATGGATCTGTACTGTACTTTCTGTCTTATTTTCTATCCCTTGCCTAATAGTTCTTAACATACCGTAAGACATTTTGACTGCTGCTGTGAATTGAGTGGAAGTTTTCAGAGAACTATCTACAGTCACTCTCAGATCTCTTTCCTAGGTGGTAACAGCTAATTTAGAACCCATCATCTGGCATTTTGTTGTTTAGTCACCTAATTTAGTGAGATCCCTTGATTACTCTTTGCAGTCTGCTCTGGGCTTAACTATCTTGAATAATTTTGTATCATCTACAAACTTTGTCACTTCACTTGCCCATCCCCTTTTCCAGATTATTTGTGGAACAGCACACTCTCTTCTTGCGGGCAAAGGCTCTGTGGAAAAGAAGCCTCTACATTTATTGCTAGAGGCAGAGTCTCATCTTCACCTGCTTCTTCCTACCCAATCAAACGTGAGCACCAGGCTGCTTATTTCAGAACTACAGCCCAGATTCTATGGAGTCTTTGGAACTCTACCTTCTACAGTTTAAGAACAAGCAGAAATGAAGGGAGCATCTTAGCCAGCTCCTTCTACCTGCCCATTACAGAGGGGAAATCACTGAGCACGTGCTATTGAATACCACTTAGTGGACACAGTGGAGTGGAGTGAAAATAGCCAGGGAGAGAGAGAGAGGACAAAGGAAAGGAGACTGGAAAATCAGCAGGTCCGTCTGGATCCCTAAGATCAAGAGAAGGGTGAACTTTGCATATTTAAGCAGGACCTGCCAATGCTCTTTATGAGGATGGCACATATTTTGGAGCTGTAGGAACTGTTGGCTAGAACCTGTGCCAGGGAGCTTTCCTAATCTGATCAGACCCTGCAGCTGCTGACCATCCACTCCTATGTCAGAAAGAAGACTGACCATCAGCAGACCCTAAGCATGACGTTAAAGGCTCTCTGTCTTCTCAGAGTGTCAGATGTGGAGATGATCATTGAGAACCAAAAGGGCAGACAGTGCCAAATGGGGGGTAGCAAAGAGGACAATAATTCCTGTGGAAGAAGGATTAGCTATTAGGGCTCTCCGTGACAGAAGTAAGGCATCCCTTAAAAAAGATCTTGTCAGATCTCAGGCCTGTCAGTGCAAGCTCCAATTTATGCAGCGTCTCTCTCCCAGGGAAGGGCAAGGTGGCTACAGAGGTAAAGCAGGTACGCAGAGGCCAAAGATGAGGATGCTGAACTGATCTTGACCTTCCCATTTCTGGACCTCATACTCTCATTCATATGTGAAACCAGATATGACAGCCTATTCATCTTCTAGAGCCGTGGCCACGTTAGTGGCAGGCAGAAGAATTCTGTGGCTCAAACCATGGGTAATGGGCTCTTCCTCTAATGTCAGACTACCACCTGTGCACTTCAAAGGCAAATTTCTTTTCAAGGAGAAAAGAGAAGATGTAACAGTCCTTTGCTGCTTCAAAGTAGTGAGTCCTTCCCCAGCTGAGGCCCTATGGCAGGGGTTCTCAAACTTCATTGCACCATGACCCCCTTCTGACAACAAAAACTACTGCACGACCCCAGAAGAGGGCACCGAAGCCTGAGCCCGCCCAAGCCCCGCCACCGGGGGGGCAAAACCAAAGTCCCACCTCCCCAGGCAGGGGGCCTGTAACCTGAGCCCTGCTGCCCAGGGCTGAAGCCCTTGGGCTTGGGACCCAGCAAGTCTAAGACAGCCCTGGTGACCCCATTAAAATGGGGTCGCAACCCACTTTGGGGTCCCGACCTACAGTTTGAGAACCACTGCCTTATGGGCTCTAGGATTACAGTCCAACAGGAACAAATCCAGCACAACTAATACCTGTAATTAGGGCCCTACCAAATTCATGGTCCATTTTGGTCAATTTCACAGTCCTAGGATTTTAAAAATTGTAAATGTCATGATTTCAGCTATTTAAATCTGAAATGTCACAGTGTGGTAATTGTAGGCATCTTGACTCAAAAAGGAGTTGGCGGGGGAGGGGTTGTGGTACTGCTATCCTTACTTCTGCGCTTCTGCTGGTGGTGGCGCTGTCTTCAGAGCTGGGCTCCTGGTCAGCAGCTGCCGCTCTCCAGCTGCCCAGCTCTGAAGTAAGGATGGCATGGTATAGTATTGCCACCCTTACTTTTACCCTGCTGCCTGCAGAGCTGGGCCGTCAGTCAGCAGCCGCCACTCTCCGGCCATCCAGCACTGAAGGCAACAGTGCAGAAGTAGGGGTGGCATGGTCTGGTACTTCTGTGCTGCTGCTGGCATGGCGCTGCCTTCAGAATTGGGTGTCCAGCCAACAGCCATCACTCTCAGGCCGCCCCACTCTGAAGGCAGTGCAGAAGTAAGGGTGGCAATACCACAATCCCCCTAAAATAATCTTGTGACCCTTCTGCGACTCCCTTTTGGGTCAGGACCCCCGATTTGAGAAATACTGGTCTCCCCTGTGAAAACTGAATAGTATAGGGTAAAAGCATACAAAACACCAGATTTCAAGGTGGGAGACCAGATTTCACAGTCCGTGACGTGTTTTTCATAGCCATGAATTTGGTAGGGCCCGTCCTATAATTCAGGAAAAGGGAGGCAGAATCACGTTAAAAAGATAGGCTTGAACCAGAGAAGAGGTAACAGACATCAAGGGTAGGCCCTTCAGGTTTTGAACAGTCAGGCTGAAGGTGTAAGTAAGTACCAGGCAAGAATCCCAGGGGAGAAAGCTGAGAAACTACTTCTATGCCTGGGACCAACCAATGTTTCTAGGTTCTTGAAGGCAGCAGATAAAGTGAGATTAGCCTCGTGGTTCTTAGCTAAGACTTGAAACTGGTGCTAACTCACCATTTTGAACCTTCTGAGGAGTATTTTGATGAGACTTCTGTTTTCAAGTCCTGTTCCTGATAAAAGCATGATTATATCATACCTTGCACAATGGGGTTCTGATCTGGTTAAGACTCTGGACGCTAACCTTATTAATAATAATAGGAGCAAGAGGAGTTGTGGAGTTCCAGGCCTTTTCTGAAAGCAGTCATATGATTTTTCAACTGGTTGTGGTCATGCTGACAACTCTGCCTGAATTCAGGCTCAAGACATCATCAGTCTTTCACCTGAACTGGGAAATCACTCTAACCACATTTGGCCCTAGAATCATAAAGGGGGAAGGCTACATTGCCTGGGCTCTATGGACTCAATAGAAAGAATAACAAAATTTAAGCAGTCTTAAAAGTATTTCATCCCACACCAAAATGTAAAGGTTGTCATGTGCCTCTGAACTCTTCATCAGATGATGGATTAGGGAATTAGTCAGAGTGTCTTTATGTTGCAGCAGGAAAAAAAACACTAGAATCTTTTAAAGCTCTCTTTATCTGGTCAGTAGGATCTTCATGGGCAGAAAGAGCGGAAGCCTCTTTAATAGAGATTTGCAAGACTGCCTCAGAGCTTCTGCCCACATCTTTGCGAAAACATTGGAGAATAAGATTGCATTCACAGCCTTTGTAGAAGGTTGTTGCTGGCACTAGTAGTTTAATGGTAGTCCGATCCATACTAAAATGTTGAACTGCTTTGGAAAGTTCCAAGCACCTGGACTGGTACAGAAGATCATAGAAGGGGAAATTATATTATCTTTTTGGAATCTTCTAGATCAGTTCACCCCCCACCTCCCTTGCTTGGCCATCTACCTCATTACTGAGAGTTTTAATGCCATTATTGAGTCAATCCCATGTTAAGATTGCTTCTTTTACTTACTGAACTTATTTGTTAATGATTATTGAATAGCATCAATCCAATTTTTTTGTTTGGTACTGATTTCAATGAATTCAACAGAAGGTTGACAAACTGCCAGATCTTTGTATGTCATGGGTGTGATATCAAAAGTCTTAATGTTCTGTCTCCATCTGTTGGGTGGGAGGAACTATAACCCAAGGATCTAAAGTGGGTCAAATAAAGTAAATGTACAGATAAGTAAAATTTCTCCTTTTGTCACATCTTTTGGATGTCTGACACTGAACCTGGACACTGCAGTGCAGCCACCTTCCCTCCACTTCCCTCCCAAATTAACAAAGCATTAACACAGAACCACTTAAGCATATGAACTGACTTTTTCAGCTCTGTATTTCATTCAGTAATTGTACTTGTTCTAGTGCAATGGTTATCAACCTTTTCCATGCCATGACCCCAACAGGAAAAAAAATCAAGATTTTCCCTCCTATTCAATCATTAAAAATAGTGAAGGGTGTTCCTCCTGGACCTGTTCACATTTCCCAAGTAGAACCCATCTTTCAGTGTGAATATTTTTGTTGCTTATTTTGTGTCTTGTATGCTTTGTAAGGCTCTTGATGACTATTTTAGCACGGGAGGATGTGTTGCAAATTGCAATGCATTCCGCATTGTACAAGGGGTTGTTCTTTGACTACATTCTGTTATAGGAAGAGACACAGGGAAACTAAGTTGCATAACTTTGAAATGAGACATTGTGACCCACTTCCTCTTACAATTCAGATTACTCATTATTAGTTCTGGTGTGAATATCAAACCAATATACAGACCAAACTTCTAACTATTCTTTCTTAAAGGCCACTCCATGCCCCAAAGAACCAAATAAAGAGATGATTAATGATGGAGCTTCTTGGACAATCATTAGTACAGATAAGGCAGAATATACATTTTATGAGGGGATGGGACCAGTCCATGCTCCAGTAACACCTGTGCCTGTTGTAGAAAGTCTTCAAGTAAGTCAGTTGTTTACTTTTTCTGCTCTTGTTAATAAACTTTGCACTTACTATAGGGCTTCTCATCTGAGCATCTTTAAATACTTCACAGTCTTTAATTAAACTTCATGGTGCTCCTGTGAGATGCTGTAGGTAAGTATTATGTAACCAGTTTTATAGATGGGTAAACTGAGTCAAAGAGAACTTTAATAATTTGCCCAAGGTCACTTGTGAGTCAGTGGCAGAGTTGGGAGTAAAAGCAAAGAGTTCAGATTCCCAGTCTCTCCCTCTCTAATCACTAGACTGCATTTTCACACTTAGAAAGCGTCTTACAAACTCTCTTAAGCAGAACAATTCTGAACTAGTCCTACATTTATATATCTGCATCCACAAGAGAGTGTTTTGTAATGTTAAGTAAAAATACTGTTTATAGTTCCATCAAATTTTAGCTATGTTTTTTCAACTCTGTTATGCAAGACAAGAACACATGCTTGATAAAGAGAACATCGACTTTGTCTGTTTCTTAAGAATTGCTGAACTTCTTAAAATTGCCCTCTTTAATAAATCCTCGAAGATCTTTATTTTTGTTTGTTTAAAAATTTATGTTGACTCCTTATCAATAACAACTAATTACCAATTAACACAATATGACTGAACCCTTCCTTGTTAACAACAAACCTCGTTCTGTTTGAGAGAGGACTCAAAAGGTCAGCTACACAAAAGGTCATATCCTGTGTCCTGAAGTTCTTCCTACTTGGGCTTTGATGAACTACCAGGTGGTGAAGACAGTGCGGGCTCTTGACTCATAGATGCTTGCTGGCTATTTATATTTTGTGATTGAAATGGTCTTCCTTCAAGCGTTGCCATTCACTTCAGAACACCAAACCATTTGGAGCTATCCAGCATGTGATTTCTCTTAATTGAGTTGAATTTGTTTGCTGCTTTTCTTAATTGGAAAAGAAGGAATAAACCAATGTTTACGGTACTCATGTACTACAAGAGTAATTCCTTCTGATTTTGTATGTCTGGTTTATTTTCTCTCTAGTTAAATGGTGGTGGAGATGTAGCAATGCTGGAACTTACAGGTCAGAATTTCACTCCAAATTTACGTGTCTGGTTTGGGGACGTGGAAGCTGAAACCATGTACAGGTGCAGTATTATTTTCTACTACTATTTTTGGTGGGTGGAGTTCTGATTACAGTCGGTGTTGAAGTTCTGGCGAGTGTATATTGATTTTTGTTGTGTGCTCCATATCTCTTCATTTTCTGAGCCACTACCTTTTTTACTGAATACCTGCGTGGCAGCTAATAGGTTGTCTTTTTCTCTTGTCAGATGTGCAGAAAGTATGCTGTGTGTTGTTCCAGACATTTCTGCATTCCGAGAGGGTTGGAGGTGGGTCCGTCAGCCAGTCCAGGTTCCAGTAACTTTGGTCCGTAATGATGGCATAATCTACTCCACTAGCCTTACCTTTACATATACACCGGAGCCAGGCCCACGACCACACTGCAGTGCTGCTGGAGCAATTCTCAGAGCCAACTCAAGCCTCATGGCTTCCAGTGAAACAAATACAAACAGCGAGGGAAGTTACACAAATGTCAGCACAAATCCAACCAATGTCACATCATCTACAGCAACAGTAGTTTCCTAACTACAGTGTTTGCTTGGACTTTAACAGACTTTCAAGTGCTACAGACAAGACAACTGAACAATTTTGTGGTTTCATGGGAAAACACCTTTCCATTCTGAGTGATATTATTTGAACTTTGTTACCTGCAAGTGCTGATCTGAAAAATAGAAGCCACAATAAAAAAAAAAAATCTGAAATGTATAAACTTTATTAAAATCTATTTTTCAGCTGTTTTTTTTTTTAAATGGGCAAGAAATTGAAATGTGGCTGGGATACAAGTTAAACAAACTAGAAAACATGAACATGACATAATTTTTACGGACCAAGGAACTTGTATAAGCTTTAGTATAAAAGGTACATTTTCACCATACCTTTTTTGTATCACAACATATAGTACACTTTTGTTACCAAATAGTTTATATTTTTTTTTCCTCTGAGCTTTTGCTCTGAAGTATATTCAGGTTCCAAGCCTGACCATGCTTGTATAATCTAATTACCATACTCTTCCAGTTTTAAAAAATAGATATATTTTTGGTCTGTGGCTGGAACTGTTCCTTTTTTTAAACTGAAGTCTTGTGACTTTTTATGAACTGAAATGGTTTTTATTTCAGCAAGTGGAACCTTGGAAAGGCCAGCATATTTTTTTTTAAGATTATATGAAGTCTGTGCAAAAGCTTTAAAATAAAATGCCTCTGCCTTGCCTGCAATACATGCAATGTATGTTAACGTTAGTGCTCTGGTTTCAGTCGTTAATCGTTATTTCTGTGTTTTCCTTTTTTTAAAATATGTATTTATAGTGCTAATTCATGAGGGTCTAACGTTACAGGAGTTCAAAATATGTGACATCTCAAACAGTCATGTTTATGATCGGTCACGTCACAGGAATACGTTGGTGTTTTGAAGGGTGGTTTTTGCCCCCTTCCCTCCTAAAAGTCAGAAATGTATCAAAGTGTGTTAGGATCCATTCAGGTTTTTTCTAATCTTGTACATAATTTGTATGAAGTGTAACTTAAACATTTTATTTCAAAAGTGGAATGTTCCCAATGACTTCATTTGGCAGCATGTCTTCTGTCTTGTTGGCATGTGACTAATATCATGAGAAGTATTTGCTACAAATGGGATTGGTAGGTGATGCCCTTCATCATTATACAATGAGAGAAATCACAAAAAGCATGGTTTTTCTTCCTACTGTTCAGTAAATTAGGCCAAACGTTGGTGTAATCCTTGTATTGACATGTGCTTTCATTGTGAAGTGATCATACCATAATAGTTAGAAATAAATTTTAGTACTTAGAAATGGGCAATTATAAGATTACAAAAGCACTGTCGTGAAGTCAACTCCCATCTCTATTTCCAGGGGGGTTTCTCTTTCCCTGCAAACAATTAGTGCAATATTCGAGCCTTCTCTCCACCATAAATTTAAGGCTCAGTTTGACGCAGTTGATTTGTGTTAGTCTCATTCTGAATTTGCCTTTTTTTTATCCCTCTCTATGTACTTGATCGCTTCAACTATATTTGAAAATATATCCCAGTGGCTCATTTGCAATCCCAGAACCAGGCATAGGCTTATAGGATGTAGTGTAACCTTTCCCTTCCAGGACAAGAATATAAACTCTGTGAATTGCTCAACCTTTACCATCCCATGAAACAAGAGTCACAACTACTGTGTACATGTGAACCTGTGGTTTACTACAGAGCATGGCCTGCAGGCTTACCCATTGACTATTTGAATAGATTTCCATTGACCACTTTAAGAGTTTCCAATTTCAGCACCAGCACCATTTTAAAGCACTGCTTCTCTGCAATATGTTTGTCTTCTCTGACGCTCTGTTCTACGTGTTTGCCTCAGCTGCTCGATGAACGTGTTGGTTTTGCATTCATTGAAAACTGAAGACAATGTGGTTAAGGGAAGAAATCTGTTGTAAAACATATTCAGTTAGTTGTTAAATCAGTGCCACTGTCCTAAAATGTGCTTGTATTCTACCACAGGCCTTCTTATTTGCCATTTTATACTATGTAACCTTTCCTTGAACATTGTTACAAATACTGCCTCATCTCTATTTCAGTGGCCAAGGGCAGACTTCATTGTGGCCTTATCTCTGTTTTAAGCTGTTTACTGGCATTTATTTGCAAATCTGTTTACTTGTCCGTGTGCTATTTAATTTTATCTTGGTTGTGTTGACAGAAATCATTTCACAAGTTTTTGCTAGAAGTATGTTTGTTTTATACAGTACTGTTTAACTTATGGGCCTCAGGTTTTCTTCACTTATTAGCTTGAGGATTAAAGGAAGTGGTTAGTAATGAATTTACTATAATATTAAAGAACAAACCATTACATACACAGCAGATAAAACCATAACAAGCTTTTTAACTTTCAAGGAATATTTTTAAATAGCTATTCAAACCATAAGAGGCACCTGCTTTTATATTACATTATTTTAAAATGTTTTTACATGTAAATGCAATAGACTTTTGTATTCAGTTTCTTTCCTTGCAATAAGTTTGCCCAATGGAGTATACACAATCTTCCTGGACTTTTAAAGAATCTAACAAACATGATGCATTTGGCCTAATTTCTGCCACTCTACATACCACAGGCTAGTGGGTGGAAAAGTACATTAAATTCCATTTCAGCAGTATCTGCTTATGTATAATTTTTAAAGCTCTTTTTGTTGGCTTTTTCCTGGACTTGTGGCTCCATTGTTTTTAGTAGCTAGTTAGTAACACAGGAATTGTCTTCCAGATCCACACTGTCACTAAGAAAGATGCTCAGTTGTAATTTAAGTTCAAATAACTTATTTTCTTGAACTCTTTCCTGTGAGTGGCTTTGTTACTTTTAATGGCATCAAGAGCTGTTGATCATCTTTCATGATACTCACAATATTCCAAGAATGCTAAAAATTTCTGTTAAACTACTTATAGAATGTTTCAATATGAAACTATAGAACTGTTCTACTGTAGCTGTTAAGTCTTGTCTTGTCTTATTATTTCTAAAAGTATACGTAGAAATTGAGTCTGTTCAGAATGTTTTTGTAGTTCCAACTTATCGGATGAGAAAGCAAGTTAAATGCTCAAAGCTACCTATGTTCTGTTTTTGTTTAGAACTGCACTTCAGAATTCAACACTAGTATGATATAACCTGCTGCTGACAATTTTCCTAATTTTATCTGAAGGCTTCCCGCATCTGTCTTTTTGTTAATTCTGATATACACTATTTCACTTCTGTCTTCATTGCACAGACTTATAAGTTACGTGAAAAGACATGAACCTAAAGAAATAAAACCATGAATACCCCTAATACAAATCCGACAAAAATGAAACAAGTGAGTTACCCACTTCAGACCAAATAACTGTAGAGGTGTCAATTTTGGAACAAAATGCTCTGTAATTATTAACCATGTTATTTACTTTTTACTTTCAAAAGCAGCTGTGTGTATGACGAGTACTGAAAAAATGTGTACTTTCCTGTGCCAGGCGGTTGACTTTGTTTTCAAGCACTGTACTGTGGGGTTGAGTGGCAGCTTTGTTAGAAACAGTAATATATTGGGGTTTCTACCTAACCCTTTTAGGACTGAACTGTTTCCTCCCTTCATAAAGTGACAAAATGGATGAACAGTTCCAATTTTGTACACATTTGCCTACAGTCCGTACTGCATTTGTCCAGCTGTAGGCGCTATGCTTAGTTTTAGTTTGTTTCTTGAACCTTGCAGCAAGTGTATGCATTCAGTCCTTTAAGGGTTATATTTTACAAACTGTGCACCTGTAAAATTTCTTAGCAATAAGGTAGAAAATTGAGCAAGTTTTTACCATAATTTTGTAGAAAATTTGAATTGCTCAGTTCCATATTTCATCAAAACAATCTGCAATACGGGCAGTTTCAAGGAATAAATAAAAGTGAAATGTAAACTACGTGTTTTGTCCAGTGTGTGTAAGCGCATATAATATTTTATTTCAATTTTTTTCTATAAGGTTTCAGTCACGATGAAATGTCATGTTACTGCTCCTGTGTCAAACTTATTTTAACAGCTGTATGATGTTACTATATAGGGAGTAATATAATATGATCACATTTGTTGAAAATTGCTACATTTTTGCTGACATAATGTTAAACAAGAAATCAGGTTTTTTTTTTTGGCTTGTGAACAGTGAGGTCATCTGTGGAACCAGAGCAGCAGAAGACCAAGCCCAGGAGAGGAAAAGTCATCAATAGATGTGAGGGCAGGCACCCTGGCTCCACGTAAACTGGATACGGAATGTCCACATAAAAAACTGGTTTCAAATCTAAACCTGTTTCTCTACAGCTTGTATAATTGCTGAAGTTAGACAAGTGACTGTTGTTTTTCCAGTAATGTAAAAAAAGAACCGGTTCACTTTTTTGATATTATTTATTAAATAAGAAAAAAATGAACTGTGTTTAATTATTTAAATGTAGCAGCCTTACTACTACAATTACTTAACCTGTTTTATTTTTCATCCTAGTCTGTAGTTGCGTTCTGTTTGGATGAGCATTTTTCAGATGTTGGTTAATAGCTAGGCTCATCCTTGAATATGTAACAAAGCTAGTTTGTGCCTTGGTTTTAGGGAGAACATGAACCAGCAAGTCCAAATGCTACAGCTGATTGAGGTTATCTCCTGTTTGGGCTGCAGACACACAGGATTAAGTCCATTATATACATAAAGATACAAAACTAATGAAAGAAGATGGGGAATAGATGTGGCATATGCACCAGAAAAAGGTTAGGAATGGCAGGAGCAGCAGACACTGCACTCATTAACCGTGATGAGATTGTGGGAGGGACAGGAAAGAGGAGGCTATTGCTAGATAAGCAAAGCACTGCTAGGACAAAAACATAAGCTGGAGTAAATTGATAGAGGATTTTAACCATAGGAAATATTTTGACCTTTGGGATAGGTACAATTGAGTATTATCCATGTGAAAGTGCTAGTTCAAAGTATAAGGTGAACAAACTGGAGAAAGTAGATACAAAGACTTGAACTTTGCTGGTCCTTACAGGTAATGGGACCACCACTTGAAACAGGGTTTCCCTTATTAAGGTAGAAGAAGACTCATGATGTGAAGGAATCATGTCTGCATAAATTGAGGAATGATTCCTGGTGTATTGCAGCTGCACAGAGATGAAGGAGAAGGAAGAGAGAGGGGGAGAATGTGGCCTTAAGAATAGTCAAAGTAAGTGGCCCTCTTAAGGCACCACATCTCATGGAGTGTGGTTGGAACTACACTCGAACCACTGACTGCTCATCAAGGGTCTGATTCTCATTTATGTTAAAGTCCTTTAGGAAGGTCTGGAAGAATAAATAGACTCCAAAATGGATGTAAATTACACTTAAATCCACTTTAAAGCCCCTTTCCACTTCCATTGCTCCATTGCAGTTGATGATGGGGCGATTTGGAGACTACAGAAATGGGGAAATTCTTTTGGACGAGGCATTAACAGAGATAAGACTGGTGGCACAGCAGGAAAAAAAGAACGGTGGGAGGAAATCGTCTAATACTTGTTTCAACTAGGGCCAGCGCTGTGGAAGAATACATAGTAGAAAGTTGGCAGTGAACTACCCAGATAAGAGGTTTAGATGTTGCTACAAAGAATATTATGCAAATATTTGGCTGGAGAAGCAGCATAGGAGTTAGAAATCGGATGCACTGTACTTGGTTAGACCAAGAGTCTTTCCAGTCCAGTGTCCTCTCACTGGCTTGACTAGTACCAGATACTTCAGAGAAAGGTAAAAGAAACCTTAAAGTTGGTAGTTGTGGGAAAACCTGCCCCCAGGGAAGGTTTATTCGTAACCTCAAAAGTTAGAAGTTCAGTTTAACCCTGAAGCATAGGATTTATATCCCTTCCAAAATTCTTTTTAATATTTACTATTATAAATCTGGTTATCCATGTTATTTGTATGAGAGTCCACAGCCTTTTTAATCCTACTAAGGTCTTGGTCTCGATGAAATCCCATGGCAAAAATTTTCACAGGCTAATCTGGGCACTATTCTATTGACATACAATACGAAAATAATAGCTGAAATATTTTTTTTTCTTTTTTTAAAGAACAACTGCTACTTAATACTAATTGAAAGATTTTGTCAGTGTCTCCTTTTTGTCTTTTAATGAAACAGTTTGACTTTTGATCTAAAAGAGGTGTTCCAATCACTACTAAATTAGCAGCTGCCCTTAATCATTTTTAAAATAAATCAGAATTTGAACTATGATGTCATAATATGACATGTCAGTAATAGTGGAATACTACATATGTGAACTCCTGCCATTGACATGTAATGAAATGCTGTAAAATATTTTTAAAAATGTGAAAACCCATCAAATAAAACACTTAAAACATTTCAGAATTCCAATATGTAATTCAGAGTTTTCCAAAACAATTTTCCAAGATGTAAATTTTTATTTTGATTTTTTTTTCTGCAGGATTTTTTGGTGTAATCTAAATGATTTCATGAAAAAAATGGTGACTCTGTCAAAACAGCTTTTTCACTGAAAATGTTTTGATGAACATTTTCTGAGCAGTTCTACTTTTATAGATCTAAGATTTAAAAATCAACCCAAGTCAGAAGAACTGTATATTCTCTACTATAATTTATATGTAAGGTTTTATAAAGTTCTATTTGATGTTATGTATTGAATTAGTTGACAAATCACTTATGCTGGCATACAGATAAATATGAGAGACAGACATAACGATAGGGGGCCAGAGTTAATGCTGAGCTTTCAAACGTAAGGTTTCACTGCCTACTAAGTGCTTCATTTTTCAGTAGAACATTTTTTGTTTAGTATTAATCTCTACCAGGGAAAAAACAGGAAAAAAATTGTCAATGCAGCTTGTAAAATCTTTTTGGGGGTGCCATTTGCCTTTCCATTTGAACAGTCTTGACTAACTGAGCTATCCTAAACAGACATCCGTAATCTTAAGACTTCTGAACCAGGCTCCCTTAAAGCCTGGGCCATTTAAAAATTCTAAAGTTTAGATAGATCAATAAAAGTTGGTAGCAAACATCTAGATTGGTGCAAAACTTTCTGTGCTCTCAGTTTATAGGTGATTTAAAACAAAAAACCTTGAACTAATTGAAGTGGGTTTTTTTGACATAAGTACATGTTAAAAAAAACAATCCTTCAAATGAGAAATTTTGTGCATACACAATTTGAACATCTAAAAGCTTCAAACTTGCCTGGTTTGTAGATTATACTGAGACCTAAAGAACAATTTAAGTTTGAACCTCCCCACATTCAAATCCCCAAAAGAACAAAAGGAATGAACTTAATTAATTATCTTTATATATCTTATAAAGAAACATAATAAATAATAACTTAATTTTTACAACATAACATGGCTATTTTATAATCCACAGACATTATCTTCACAGTTATACATAAACAAACATAAAGAAAACAAATCTAACCAGGTCAGTTCCCATAGAAACACAGTGAGAAGAAACTCAGGGGTCCCAAAAGCTTAGGTTGAGTTTACCTAGGAGCTATCTGTTAAATGAAAGCTTAGCCCTGGTCTACACTACAGGGTTAGGTTGAATTTAGCCGCATTAGGTCTATTTTATAATGAATGCGTCTACACAAGCAACCCCATTCCGTCGACCTAAAGGGCTCTTAAAATCGACGTCTGTACTCCTCCCCGGTGAGAGGAGTAGCGCTAAAATCGACCTTGCTGGGTTGAATTTGGGGTAATGCGGACGCAAATTGATGGTATTGGCGTTCGGGAACTATCCCAGAGTGCTCCATTGTGACTGCTCTGGACAGCACTTTGAACTCCGATGCACTAGCCAGGTACACAGGAAAAGCCCTGGGAACTTTTGAATTTCATTTCTTGTTTGGCCAGCATGGTGAGCTCAGCAGCACAGGTGACCATGCAGTCCCCCCAGAATCGCAAACGAGCTCCAGCATGGACTGAAAGGGAGACGTTGGATCTGATTGCTGTATGGGGAGAAGAATCTATGCAGGCAGAACTCCGCTGAAAAAGAAGAAATGCAAATATATATGCCAAAATCTCATAGGGCATGTTGGAGAGAGGCTACAACAGGGACACACAGCAGAGCCGCGTGAAAGTTAAGGAGCTCAGGCAAGCCTACCAAAAGACAAAGGAGGCAAACGGTCGCTCCGGGTCAGAGCCCCATATATGCCGCTTCTGTGATCAGCTGCATGCCATTCTAGGGGGGACCCTACCACTACCCCACCACTGTCCATGGACACCTGCAAGACTATGTGGGCCCACCAGTCTGTGCTTGTTTGCTGGGCCCAGAATCGGCATTCCGTTGTATCAACCAGCCCCACTGCTTCCATGATGTCCCAATTGCCACATCCCGTGCTTTCAGGAACGTTTGTGTCCATGTCCTCCTCACAATTGTCCTCGCGCTGCCGTCTCTTAGCCAGGTTCTGCACATACTGCAGTATAGTGCGTGAGATGTTTACAATGCTCACAACAGCAGTGGTGAGCTGAGTGGGCTGCATGAGTAACCCAGGAAAAAAGGCACAAAACGATTGTCTGCAGTTGCTTTCACGGAGGGAAGGGAGACTGATGACATGTACCCAAAATCACCCGTGACAATGTTTTTGCCCCATCAAGCACTGGGAGCTTAACCCAGAATTCCAATGGGCAGCGGAGACTGCGGGAACTGTGGGATAGCTTCCCACAGTGCACCACTCCAGGAGTCGATGCTAGCCACGGTAGTGAGGACGCACTCCGCCGACTTAATGTGCTTAGTGGGGACATACACGATTGACTGTATAAAATCTATTTCTAAAAATGTACTTCCATAAAATCAATCTAATTTCATAGTGTAGACATACCCTTAGACTCTGGAGTAGAATTATGCAGCAAAGGGTGGATTCTGAAGCTGCAGAATCATAGAATACATAAGTTTTTGCTGATCACTGATGGAAACCCTGTTTTTTTCCCCTTATCCATATCTAATTCTCTCCTGCCGGCATATCGTCTTTTGGCCCATTCTAATCCTGTTTATTCTGCAATCCGTACACATGCAACATCGTCATTGGTGATGTGAGCTTTGCTTGAGTGTGGATTGTGGAATGAAGCCGTAAATTTGCTGTAGTTGCTTTTACTGGGAGCGGGGAAGAGGGAGCAAAAGTTACAGGGTCTTTGGATATTGCAGATGAGTGTTTGTATAGTGGTCTTGATTTACTTTCTCATTTGATTGGGAATAGTACCAAGTCTGTTCTTTGGCTTGTATTTTAATAAAAATTGTTTAAAGATTAGCTTTGGAAATGGGTCTAACAGGTTGCTCATACAGTATGTGGTTCAGTCTTATCTGGTACAGTTTATGATGAATGATCTTTCTTTACTTTTTTCTAGATTGTCTCCAGCCAAGAGAGACCAGGTTATCATCCATACCAGCTGATTGTCTCACAATGGGTATGAGCATAAATTTGATCAAGCTGGTATTACGGAAACCTGATAGGATGATTCCCATTATTGGAATGTTAAAATAAATGGTTATACAGTGGCCCACGAGCCCCAATGATGAGCTGCCAAAATCTTAACAGCCGGTTCCTTCCTCACCCCACAAGGGGGTTGTGGCCCACCCCCGCTCCCCGGGACTCCTGTCCCATCCAACCCCCCGTGTTCCTTGATGCTCCCCCCCCCCCGGGACTCCTGCCCTATCTACCTCCCTCCCCTGTCCCCTGACTGCCCCCAGAACCGGGCAGGAGGGTCTCGTGGGCCACTGTAGTGGATGCCCACCCCGCCCTAAGAGCCAGAGGGACCTGCCAGGGCGAGGTGGGGAGTCCTGGTGGTGCTTACCTGAGGCAGCTCCCGGGAAGCATCCGGCAGGTCCCTCTGGCTCCTAGGGGCGGGGGGAGCGTAGCTAGGGGGGGAGCGGCTGCTCCCCCCACTGATCACATCAAAAGTGGCGCCTTAGGCACCGACTCCATGGGTGTTCCATCAGCTGTTCGCGCGGGAAGCCTGGGAGGGCTGAGAAGCAGGTGGCAGCTTCGTGCTCAGGCCCAGGGAGGCGGAGGTGAGGTGGGGCCAGGAGCGGTTCCCCTGCGTGGCCCCCCGGGTTACTTGCTGCAACACGGGCGGCCCTCCTTCCTCCCTCCCCCCGCCCCAGCTCACCTCCGCCTCTCTGGGCCTGAGCGCGAAGCCGCCGCTTACTTCTCAGCCCTCCCCAGCTTCCCGTGCGAACAGCTGATTCATGGGAAGCCGGGGGAGGGGGCGGAGAAGCAGAGTGGGGTGGCGCATTCAGGGGAGGAGGTGGAGGTGAGCTGGGGTCTGGCGTGGGGCGGGGAGCTGCCGGTGGGTGCTCTGCACCCACCAAATTTTCCCTGTGGGTGTTCCAGCCCCAGAGCCCCCACAAAGTTGGCACCTAAGGCACCACTTTTGGCCGGTGGTTAAATTTAGAAGCCCTTTTAGAACCCGTTCTCCCTCACTGGACAACCGGTTCTAAAAGAGCTTCTAAATTTAACAACCGGTTCTAGCGAACCGGTGCGAACCGGCTCCAGCTCACCACTGGTTATAACCTATTTTGAAAGGATTGAGTGAGCAAAAGGGGAGAGAAGTGGCACTCCAGCAAAAATGGCATCACCTATTTGAATCCCTGATAACTCAGAAGAAAATTATCCTGAATGCATATGGATCAATGTCCTATCAGATAAAGCAACAAGGTGGGGTGTTAGTTGGTGTCTGCTACAGATAATAAAATGGCATTAGGGAACAGGATGATCAGCTCCTTACACACCTGTCTATAAAGTGTTGAGGGGAAAAAGTTGTGAGATCATGGGGCTTCAATTTGAGTGACATATGCTGGAGGGCTCATGTTGCCAGTACTAAAATGTCCTTGGAATTACAAAATATCATAGATGACAATTTCCTAATTCAAAGTGTTGAAGTCAACAAGAGGGAATTCTGTATTAGACCATGTCTTGACAGATAAAAAGGAATTGATTACAGAACTAAAAAATAATGGTAGCTTAGGTACAAGTGATCATGACTTGATCACATCTATAATGTGCAAATAGAATAAAGCCAGAACCAATAATACATATTACTTGATGATTTAGAAGGACCAGTTTCACAAATCTGAAAACAATTATGAGCAAAATCTACTAGGAGGAAGAATTTAATCAGAAAAATGTAAATGATAATTGGGAATTGTTAAAGAATTCTTTATTAGATGCCCAAAAAACTACAATCAAGGAAGAAGGAAGGCTGTATGGGTTAAAAAACTGACCTGGGGAAGTAAAGGCAGCTATAAAAAAATTAAAAAGGGAAAGGTGATACTAATGAATATAAATCAGAAGATAGGAATTGTAGAAAATTGATATGGAAAACAAAGGGACACGAGGAAAAATCTATGGCCAGCAGAATTAAGGACAATGAGAAGGAATTTAGGTATTAGGAACAAAAAGAATCCTAACAATTGTATAGGTCCATCATTAGATGGAAATGGTAGAATTATCAATAAAGACGCAGAAAAGGCAGAAGTGTTCAATAAATATTTCTGTTCTGTGTTTGGAGAAGGAACAGGTGATGCAGTCATAGCATGTGGTAACACTTTTTCCAGTTCATTAGTATCTCAGGAGGATGTTAAATAGCAGTTACTAAAGTTAGACACTTTTAAATCAGCATACCTTGCATCCAAGAGTTTTAAAAGAGCTGGCAGAGGAGCTTGCTGGACAGTTAATTCTGATTTTCAGTAGGTCTTGGAATACCAGGGAAGTTCCAGAAGACTGGAAAAAAGCTAATGTGCCAATATTTTTAAAAGGTTAATGGGGTGCCCTGGATAATTATATGCCTCTCAATCTGACACAAATCCTGGTGAAGACAATGGAGCAGCTTATCGGGGATTCAATTAATAGAGAATTAAAGAAAACAATATAATTAATGCCAATCAAAATGGGTTCATGGAAAATAAACCCTGTCAAACTAACCTGACATCTTTTTTTGATGAGATTAAAAGTTTGGTTAATAAAGGCAATAGTGTTGTTATTGTATACTTAGACTTCTGTAACGCATTTGACTTGGTGCCACACAACATTTGATGAAAAAAGCTAGAATGATATAAAATGAACATGGCACGTATTAAATGGATTAAAAGTTGGCTAACAGATAAGTCTCCAAATGTAATTGTAAATGGGGACTCATCACTGAACAGATGTGTTTCTACTGGCAACTGTCATGGAAAGTTCTTGGCCCTACACTATTTGATGTTTTTATTAATGACTTGGAAGAAAACATAAAATCATGACTGATGGAGTTTACAGATGACACACAAATTGGGGGATGTTTAATAATGAAGAGGACAGGTCGCTGATGCAGAGCGATCTGGATTGTTTGATAAGCTGGGCATGAGCAAACAATTTTTTAATATGGTTAAATGTAAATACATTCATCTAGGAACAAAAAATGTAAGTCATATTTACATGCTGGGGGATTCTATCCTGGGAAGTAGTGACTCTGAAAAAGCTTTGGGGGTCATGATGGACAATCCACTGAACATGAACTCCCAGTGCAATGTTGTGGCCAAAAGTGCTAATGTGATCCTTGGATGCGTAAAGAGGAGTAGAGGGGTTATATTACCTCTGTATTTAGCACTGGTTTGACTACTGCTAGAATACTAGTCCAGTTGTGGTGTCCATTATTCAAGAAGGACTCAGAGAAGAGCAATGAGAATGAGGATTAGAAAATCTTCTTTATAATGGTAGACTTGGGCTCAATCTATTTATCTTAACAAAGGGAAGTTTAAGGGATGAATTAAATAGTCTGTTAGTACCTACATGGGAAACAAATATTTAATAATGGGCTCTTCAACCCAGCAGAGAAAGATATAACCTGATCCAGTGGCTGGAAATTGAAGCTAGACAAATTCAGACTGGAAATGAGGCATAAATTTTTAACAGTGAGAGTAATTAAGCATTCAAACAACTTCCCAAGTGTCTTGTTGGGTTCTCCATCACTGACAATTTTTTAAGTGAAGATTGGATGTTTTTCTAAAAGATCTGCTCTAGGAATTATTTTGGGGAAGTTATATGACCTGTGTTATACAGGAGTCCAGACTAGATGATCACTGTGGTTCCTTATGGCCTGGGACTCTCTGAATCTATGAGTTTGTGAAATGATAAATATAGAACAATTGGGCTTCATGGTAAGAGAGAAGTGTTAGTACCATTATGCAAAGCACTGGTGAGACCTCTTCTGGAATACAATGTGCAATTCTGGTGTCCCATGTTTAAAAAAGATGAATTCAGACAGGAACAGCTGCAGAAAAGGGCTACTAGGATGATCAGAGGAATGGAAAACCTTATGAAAGGAGACTTAAGAAGCTTGCCTTGATTAGCCTAACCAAATGAAGGCTGAGGGGGGATATGATTGCTCTCTATAAATACATCAGAGGGACAAATACCAGGGCGGGAGAGGCGTTATTTAAGTTAAGCACCAATGTAGACACAAAAACAAATGGATATAAACTGGCCATCAACAATTAGTTGAAGGTTTCTAACCATCAGATGAGTGAAGTTCTGGAAGAACCTTCCAAGGGCAGCCCTGGGGGCAAAAAACCTAATTGGCTTCAAGACTGAGCTTGATAAGTTTATGGAGGAGATAGTATGATGAGACTGCCTACAATGGCATGTAGCTGATCTGTGACTGCTAGCAGCAAATATCCCCAATGGCTGGTGATGGGACAGTAGATGAGGAGGGGTCTGAGTTACTATACAGAATTCTTTCCCAGGTGTCTGGCTGGTGGGTTTTGCTCATATGATCAGGGTCTAACTGATCGCCATATTTGGGGTTGGGAAGGAATTTTCCCCTGGGTCAGATTGGCAGAGACCCTGGGGTTTTTCGCCTTCCTCAGCAGCATGGGGTACGGGTCACATGCAGGTTTAAACTAGTGTAAATGATGGATTGTCTGTAACTTTAAATCTTTAAACCATGATTTGAGCACTTCAGTAACTCATCCAGAGTCTATGGGTCTATTACAGGAGTGGATGAGTGAGGTTCTGTTGCCTGCTATGGCGGTCAGACTAGACGATCATGATAGTCTCTTCTGATCTTGAAGTTTATGAAAATGTGAATCAATTCTCTCTCGAATAAGTCAACCCAGATATACTTAGCATTTCTTTGCCATCCAGTCACAGATTCAGAAACCCACAGTCAGTTTGCAGGTATAAGCCCTAATTTGAATTTGTCATTTCAGATTCAAAAGCAGGGGGAGAGAAACTAAATGATTATATCTGAATCTGTGAAGATAAAAATTCCAGAATGAATACCACTTACCTTCTCCAAAAGTCTCTCTTTCCCCCGCTCCCTAAGAGTGGTAAGATGCAGAAACAGATACAAATCCTTCACTCACAACTTTCCATTTGGGAAGAGATGTTTTATTTGTTCCTTTTGAAACTTTCCTGATTGTGAAATCAGGAACCCATTCTTTTGAATTCCAGTTACTTTTTATTCCCTCTCTTCTTTATTTATTACATGCTGACAATGCACTTTTGATCTCTATGAAACAAAAGACAGTCCTTGCCTGAAGTCTATAGTATTGCGAACCTCCAGTGTTCAAAAATCATGAGCCAGGCCCCAAAAGAGTCATGATGATGAAAAATAAGTTGGTTTATTTTTATTTGCTTTTTAGTTTTTAGGCTTCGCCCCGGTCACATTTTCAAGCTTTTCCCTGCAGCTGTGTGCTCGCAACTTTTTTTAAAAAGTAAAAGCTGAGATTCCTTTGGAGCAGGAGCCTGGGGCATTAAGTAAAGTATCAACTATTGCAAGACTCATGATCAAATTACGAGAGTTGGCAACACCGTGTTTCCAATCTAATGTCCTGATCTTGCAGGTTATGTACATGCCTAACTTTAAACAGGTGAGCAATCCCATTGATTTCAGCGGTACTATTAATGGTATTAAAATTGAAGCATGTGTAGGAGTTTGCAAGACTGGGTTGAACAAGTGCGATACAGAGGAAGTCCAGAGAAGTTTCTTCTTCAGTTATTGAAATTTAATTAACCTCCTTCTTGTGGGCACTATGGAAGAAATGAGTTTTTAGAAGGGACTTGACTGAGGAGAGAAATGGTTCTGTTGTGAATTTATTCCTACTGTGGGTATGGAGCCTCTCCAGAATGATAGCGGTAGATTTACTGACTCCATTCACTGCAGAGTAATACAAAGTTGGTGGAGCTCAGGGTTCCTGTTGCAAGTAACTGATTTTACAGTAGTTTTGTTCTGAAAACATTTTTGGAAGCCTTAGAAAAGAGTATCCATCTTGCTAACAAACCTCAGCTGCAATGGAAATCCAGACATGGCAGTAAGGCAGGGTTGAGACTTTCTGACCAAAAAAGGCACAGGAAGTAAGTAAAATAGTAATTGTTTTAGTTAGGTAAACTTGCTGAAACTAGAGTTCTGTTTCTATACAGCCAGGCCCTTGAGTCATATATGGTAAGATTAAACATTTCGCCTTATTTAATGTACTGTGTATGGAAAAGGAGAGAATTCCAAATAAGAGATGCCTTGAGTTATTATACGCTAAATACAATGAGTAACTTTAGAGGCAAGAGACAGAGTAAAGAAAATGTAAGGCTGCTATGAAATATCTAATGTATAAAATAGGTAGGCAAGCAGCTACTTAGTTGAATTAAAAAGCAGGTGTTTCCAAATGGGCAGGTGAAGAAATGTATCATTTACTAGCCTGATATTTTCTTCAAAAACCCACCCGACTTTTATCTGAGATAATGGGTCTCACAGGTGGAGAGAATCTCACAGATGCTGAAAGGTCTTGAAAAAGCGCACACACAAATATGCCTCTCCATTGAGGACAAGGACAAATGTCAGCAATTAAGAACAATTTTTGGCTCAGACTGAAGTAAAACAGTCTTTTTTGAGCCAATAAGCAGATGGAAGCAAATACTGGAGTTCTTCATTTTCTTTTCTATGGTGAGAGATGAGACAAAATTGTTCAAGATTAATTCAGAGTAATTGCAAGTATATTACATAGTCACTCGGTGCCTATGTCTAGCCACATAGTGTAGTTAAAAGCAGAGGCTGCAACTTTATTAAAACCTTTAACCAACTGGGACTGTTCCTTTGTAAAGTACCCAGCAGGGCTGTTCCTGTGCAGATTTCAACTGGGCATCAATGGCCACAGGTTGTACAATGTCCTCTCTACACCCTCAGGCCTGCCCAGAGTCCCAACCTGCTCCCCTCCTCGGTGCAGGAGGTAGGAGAGGTGAAGGGAGTTCCATGCTATGCGAGACATGAAGACATATCCACTCACCAGGATATGTCACTCATCCTCCCAAAACAAGGGTATGTGTGGAAGGGGGTGTTCCCATTGCCTCCCAACGTATCAAAGTTGCACCCCTGCTAGCTAAGTGAATACTGTCTCCAGAGGCAACTCTCAGCAGGTGAGCATCTGTTGAGACAGAAAGAGAAACTGCTCTGTTTGACTAGGGGCTTAGGCCTTGTCTACATTATCCCATATAGCTATACCAGCAAACCCTAATTCGTTCAGGGAGCTGGTATAAATTATACTGGCAACACAATTCTTTTGCCAGATTAAGCTGAGTCTACCTTCTGAATGCATCCACATAGCATAGGTTATTTCAAAATAACCGCCCAGCATCCTTGGTAGACATCCCAGGATGCAATGTTCTGCCACTAGGCTCTATGCACGGTGGGTTGCCTACCTAAACCTGCTAGAATTCTGGGATTTGAGGTATAACTAAACTCCTTCCATAATTCCTCTCCTGGCATCCCACAATTCATCTGTGTTTTGCAAGTCAGTGCCATTTTCTAAGTGCTGTCAGGTGCTGAGAAAACACTGCTGAGTGCTGCAATCCGGACCATCATTTAATATGGACAGGCTGCTCCATATGCCTGGGCAGTCACTGAGCCAGATGACTTTGGATGAGTTGTGAGACAGCCCTGGCAATGCCACAGCAATGTCAAGATGAGAAGGGGAGAAGGGTGAAACCACGTAGTTATTTCTCCAGGGTGCATTCCTGGACTAGCTTCACTCGGTGTAGTGTGACTGCTGGAAACACACACTGGAAATGACCGGGAGGACAGGCTAATGCTGCAGCCGTGGGACGATCAGCAGTGACAGCACAGGCCACTTTCCTCGCGATCTGTACAGAGCTCACTTCACAGCCGCAGCTGCAGAACCCCTACATGAGAGTTCCCTTCAGTATGAAGAAATCATGTGGCCATTGCTATCTGGAAGCGCCCCATTCCTGATTGCTGCCAGTCAGTAGCTAACCCCTGTGGTGTAGGTAGGGGTAGATCAGCTGTTGGGGCTGTTCTCACGGATATGTGCGCTGCTACTGTCAGCATGCTACTGGGCCAGGTCATAAAGCCAGGCAATGCACAGGTGGGCATTGATGGACTTGCATGGTTGGGTTTCGCTAATTGTACTGAGGCTATCGATGGGACCAGTGTGCCTATTCTTTGCTCCTCATCCCAGGCCCTCAGAGTACATTAACAGAAAGGGGTATTTCTCCATGGTGCTGCAAGGGCTGGTTGATCACCATGCAAGGTTCATCAACATTAATGTGGGGTGGTTTGGAAAGGTCTGTGATGCCAGGATCTTTAAAAACCCTGATCTCTTTACTGCAATGAGAAAGGGAACTTTTGCTCCCAAGACCGCTACACATGTTAATGGTGTTGCAACTCCTGACATCCTGGGAGACACAATTCATCCTCTCCTTCCCTGGCTTATGAATCCTTTTACTGCATACTTGGACAGGAGAAAGGCGCTCTTCATGCCCTGAGCAGCTGCAGAATGTCAGTGGAATGTGTGTTAACAATGTCTGCCTCACGTGATAGGTGCTGTGAGAGCAAGGGGGGGAGATCCTCTCCCATGGCTGGGAGTTAGAGGCGGAGAGACTTTGTGGGTGTTATGACAAGCAAGATAGGGTGCCTCTACAAACTAAGTGCCCCAAGCAGTCAGGGAAGCAGGGTCAGGGATGTGTTGTGCTGCTACTTTGAGGCCAGAGTGCAGAGGACAGAAAATGAATATGCTGTAACCAAGGAAATGTGCTTGTGTGAACATTGTATGATTTATTGGTGTTCCTGGGGGCAGGGAGCTGAACCTCAACGAAATTTCTCAGCCAAGTTTTTCGTGATAAAAACCTCTCTGCTGAAATGCACTGGGGAAAGGTCAGCAAGCAGCTCCTCCCATGTCCTCTTTTGCTTCACTTGGAGATTTTTCAGATGCTCAGCAACTGATAAGGCCCCTGTCCATCAGGGTCGTGGCATTTCAGATGCTAGGGGAAGAGAAAAACAGCACAAGTAGGTATTGTCCCAAGAGTGGTCTCAATGTCAACAATGATGAAAAGATGCTTTCTTTTTCTCAATTTTGGAATGCCATTGCTATCAGTTCTTCCCAGAATGCAGTGGGCTCAGAGATAGTAAGGTTTTTCTCCACCTTACTTCCCCTTTCTATAGGCCGCTTGTACCAATGCTGGCTGGAGGTGGGAGACGTAACCTGAGCAGGATAGCGGCTGCATGTTCATCTCTGTCCTATATTGGAGGATGTTACCCTCGGGTGTGTCCCCATGCCTCAGAGAAGGGCCTTGGTCAAAAAGGCAAGGGGCAAACTAGGAAGATATGCAGCACTGCTGTTTACCAGGGTGGTGTCCCCTACAGCTGGTGCAGGTGTGGAAGGGGAAACACCACCCATCTTGGCAGCCTAGCAATGTGTATGCTAAAATAGAGCACTATTTTTTTTTGCCTTAAATTATTTTATAATTCCTGTAGATCAGCACAAAGTGCATTACAAAATATAGACTTTTGCAACAATTGGTTTGAACCCAAGAAGGTCTGATTAAACATAACCACGAATGCTGTATAATCACTGTAGACAGCACAGCCATCAGTCAGGCTCTCAATGTGCAGCCTTGTCTTTCTCAATCTTCCAGTGTATCCAGGCTGGGATCAATTCTTTCTCAATACCGTATTAAACACCCAAACTTAATTTCTTCCTGCTAGTTAATAAAATGCTTGTCTGCCGCTGCTCATCTCCTGCCATTACTAGTGTGACCATCTCCTCTCTGGCTTCCCTGATTCCTACATTGATCCCAACCAGGCTGTCCACAATGCAGCAGCTGAAAGGATCATCTCTAGCCACAGTTCAGACCATGTTGTAGTTTCCTCTTTCAGTCAGTCTCCTGGTTCTTTCTTCTCTGCTACAGAAAGTTTAAACTTCTCATGCTCACCTGCAAGGTCCTGCACAATTGTACCCTCATCTATATCTCACTGCCTTCCACGCTGCCCCAGGGAACTGCCTTTAATCCCTGTGCACCGAGCCCCACGCTTTCCTCCTTCATAGCCCTTGTTATAAATATAAAGGGAAGGGTAAACCCCTTTAAAATCCCTCCTGGCCAGAGGAAATCTCCTCTCACCTGTAAAGGGTTAAGAAGCTAAACGTAACCTCGCTGGCACCTGACCAAAATGACCAATGACGAGACAAGATACTTTCAAAAGCTGGGAGGAGGGAGAGAAACAAAGGGTATGTGTGTCTGTCTATATTTTGTCTTTGCCAGGGATAGACCAGGAATGAAGCCTTAGAACTTTTAGTAAGTAATCTAGCTAAGTACATGTTAGATTATGATGTCTTTAAATGGCTGAGAAAAGAATTGTGCTGAATAGAATAACTATTTCTGTCTGTGTATCTTTTTTGTAACTTAAGGTTTTTGCCTAGAGGGGTTCTCTATGTTTTGAATCTAATTACCCTGTAAGGTATCTACCATCCTGACTTTACAGGGGGGATTTTTTTTTATTTCTATTTACTTCTATTTCTATTAAAAGTCTTTTTGTAAGAAAACTGAATGCTTTTTCATTGTTCTCAGATCCAAGGGTTTGGGTCTGTGGTCACCTATGCAAATTGGTGAGGCTTTTTATCCAACATTTCCCTGGAAAGGGGGGGTGCAAGTGTTGGGAGGATTGTTCATTGTTCTTAAGATCCAAGGGTCTGGGTCTGTAGTCACCTAGGCAAATTGGTGAGGCTTTTTACCAAACCTTGTCTAGGAAGTGGGGTGCAAGGTTTTGGGAAGTATTTTGGGGGGAAAGACGTGTCCAAACAGCTCTTCCCCAGTAACCAGTATTTGTTTGGTGGTGGTAGCGGCCAATCCAAGGACAAAAGGGTGGAATATTTTGTACCTTGGGGAAGTTTTGACCTAAGCTGGTAAAGATAAGCTTAGGAGGTTTTTCATGCAGGTCCCCACATCTGTACCCTAGAGTTCAGAGTGGGGGAGGAACCTTGACAGCCCTCCTAAAGACTCACATTCTCCACCAGGCTCAGAAATGGTAATCCCTCTGCCATCCCCTTTCCAATTTCTCATAATAAGGAAGGGAGAAAAACCTCAAAGTCAATATTTTCCTCTGGGTTTCCCAGTGCATCTTGTCTGATCTGTGTCCATTTTTCTCTTGCTCCTTGTCTTTATTGGTGACTCGTACAGCACTGAGGGCATTGTCAGTTCTTACAAAAGAATAACGTATTAGTGGGCCAGAGGAATCAAAATGTGTTTGGCTGCTAGTGAAGCAGATGACAGCATCTTAACCAAGTCTCTGAATCTTTTCAGTGTCATCCACTCCAGAATTTTTTTTTAACCACACTGAAGGAAGGAAGGCAAATAATACCAGGCAATTCATAGTTAAGGTTGACATTCTCTCCTGGATTGAGTTGTTTTGTTTCAAGCCCCTTGACACTATTTAAACAGTTTTATGTATTTAATAAACACAAGGGTACTGAGAAATGTTCCCTGGAGCCCATCTCTCACTTGTGTCATCTCACTAAAACCATAACTATAAAATTGGCCAGAACTTTCTCTCTGCAAAAAGGAAAAGCTGTCTCATGGTTGAAAATATTCCCCCTACTTGCTCCTCTGCTTAAGAAGGGCTTATTTTTGTGAATTTCAGCAGTTTGATCGCGTCTTGATCTTGAAATAAAGCGCGCTCTTTCTGCAAGAGGCAGCACAGCTTCAGAAAAGAGCCTTGTACTGTGATCTTGTCTGATCTCATTAGATAAACAGGTTTGGGCTGGGTTAGTCCTTCGAAGGGAAACTTTCAAAAACTGTAGGTGATGCTGGAAGTGGCGCTGGTTATCCAGTGTGTTGGCTCTGAGCCTGTTCTGATCTAATCCCCCAGTATAATACCAGAGGGCACTGTGCTGCTGAAGAGACCCTCTTCAGGTGAGAGATGAACCTGAGCACTTGGGATCATTAAAGATCCAATTACAGTTACAAAAATGTAATATGCCTGGTCTGGTGACCAAAATCCACCCCGGGTATTGCCTTCTGCTTATCCTAATTACCCTGCAGTGCCAAATACATACAATATCCTTCACTTCCTGTCACTGACCAGGCCTCTTATCAATTGTTAAACATGTCTTACACTAAGGAACTCAGGGCTGTCATCTTTGGGGTGTTTTGCTATGAGAGAAATCTAAGCAGCATGAACAGGCCCCCATCCTCTCCTGTGTTTTAAATTCTGCTCATTTTATTAATTTGCATGCTTGTGTTTGAATACCAATATGACTACCACAGTCACAGGAGCCAGACTGGAACTTCTGCGCTGTTTTAAATCAAACCCCCCAAAAATAACATTTCTCCATTTCTGTTCAGGGTTTGTTTTTTATTTTAATAACTGCTGAATGAGCAGGAAATCAATTAAAGTCAGTATTTACTCAGCAGGAGATGATTTCCCCCCTGATGTTTGCTACCTGCTGGCTATAATGAGTATGTCTTGCTGTTGTGTCTCGGTGCAGAATGGACAGCTGATACTTCACTAGATCAAAATTAGTGCTTTTGGGCACGGCCGGAAGTTGAAACCGAAGGAAATTGTTGATGCAGTAATTGATCTCCAGAGACCACAATAAGTTCTCCTAGCAGGGATCCTTTGCCATTAGCCAGACAAGGTAGCAGCTTTACAATCCAGGAATATTTCCTTTAAATTGTTTTCTTCCAGTTGGAGCCCTGTGCACCTTAACAACATGGAACAAAACAAGCATCATTTTAGTGATGCATCCTGTTTGCCAACAGTTTACACAGAGACATTCTAACACATTCAAAACACACAGCAACTTGCGGAGACTGTTAAGCGAAAAGGCACACCGGGATTGTGTAAATAATATAAAGAACCAAGTCTGTCCAAGCAATGTAAATATTGCATGGAGGGAGGTGAGTGGGAAGGGTATGTAAGGCCGCTGAACTTAGATGCATGTTTGCAGTAAAGTGAAGTATGATTGGGGTGGCTAGAGTCATGTTTAAATGGTATCCCAAGATGCTTTGCACAGTTAATATATTTCAGCTCTTTCTATGGTGTCTATCATACTGTACCATACTGTATTCAAGAGGAGAGTGCAGCCTTTGCTTTGCATGTAATCCTGCACCCAGGCAACCACCTTCACCTTTTCTGTCTCCCTCAAGGACAGGTTCTGTTTTCTTCAAGAGTGTCAGAAATGTATATCTCCAGGATTAGTCAAAACCCAGTTGGGTTAAGATTAAATCAAAATAACTATTTATTGAAATTCTATGGAATAGAGAGAAAATAAATAAAGTTCTTAAATATTAAACAGATGATGAACTCTGGTAAATCTTAGTTTGGATAGGAAAGACTGACTTATGGGAAATGGATACCTCATGAAATAGTTGGCATAGAATCATCTTTTTATCTCTCTCAGCCCTTTTGAAAACAGTATGTCTTCACCCTGGTAATGGAAACAGACTCGGCCACCCAACTTTATCATGTGGGGGAACTTCTGGTGTCCACCCTTTAAAATATGAAAAAAAAAATTGGGGAGGATTCAGAGAAGAACTACAAGACTGTTTAATTGTCTGGAAAATACATCTTACCAGGAGAGATCTAAAAGTTAGTTATTCTCTAGTTCAACTGCAAGTTATTAGCCTTGATGCAAAAATCACTGAGTAAAATGCTGTGTGCTGTATTATGCAGGAGGTCATGCATGATCCTTTCTTGTCCCTTTAAAAACTATGAATGAGGCCTTCAGTTCTCTCCCGAATCCCAAAAATTCCAGCAAAAAATGAAGAGCAAAGACTCTCCCTCTCTCTCTCGTTTGTAGCAAACATTATGAGGTGTGTGTGTGTAAGGGGGAAGAGTGGGAGGCTAGACTGTGTTTGTAAATGTTTGTTATATTTATTAATTCTTCTGCAGTGTCCATTGCTGCAGGATCTTGGCATTGTAACAGTGTGAACCACCACAACATAGGTTTCAGAGGGGTAGCTGTGTTAGTCTGTATCAGCAAAAACAACTAGGAGTCTTTGTGGCATCTTAGAGACTAACAAATGTATCTGGGCATAAGCGTTTGTGGGCTAGAGCCCACTTCATCCGATGTATGGAGTGGAAAATACAGGAGCAGGTATAAATACGTGAAAAGATGTGAGTTGCCTTACCAAGTGTGAGGTCAGTCTAACGAGACAATCCAATTGACAGCAGGATACCAAGGGAGAAAAAATAACTTTTGAAGTGGTAATGAGAGTGGCCCATTTCAGACAGTTGACAAGAAGATGTTAGTAACAGTAGGGGGAAATTAGTATTGGGGAATATGATGGCACTGTGTGCTAGCCACCAAACCTGGGTTTGAGAACCTATTGGAGACATTAAGTTCAACCTTGTGGGGGCACTTGGCTGAAAATATCCTGCTGGGTTTCTTGGACAAAAATGTTACAGACACCATCAGTGAGCACAGTCCAGCAGCTCTTGATCCCTGTGCCAGCATCACTCACATAACGGGGCTAAATCATTCAGGTCTTTACAGATTTTAGGATAGGCAACACATTGAACTGCACTCCAAAATATATGGTATTGTATGCTCTGCCCTGGCTAAATGGTGAAATAAACTCTTAGCAACCTATCCCACTTAGGAAGTGAGCGACTCCATCCTGCATTAGCTACAGCTTCAGAATCTCTTTAAAGGTAGCTCCAAATAAAGCCCACTGTAATAGTCTAGACATAAAGCAGTGGGGTATGTGTGTGCAGGGGGATTATGAGAAGATTTTGTGCAGGGTTTTGTGTATATAGGGGAATTACTATGAGAGAGGATTTGGGGGTGTGCGCTCAGGGAATTGATTATAAGAGGAAATAATGTGAGAGTTCGTGCATGTGGGATTATGAGAAGTGATTGTGGAAGGTGCAATTATAAGAAGATTCTGCATAGGTAGTGGAATTAGGAGAGGATAATGTGGATCAGGGTAGTGTTGGAGCAGGAGAGAAGACAGACCTAAGAGGGGGAGAGGAAGCAAGAGAGAGTGATAGGTGAAAGGAAAACAGAGCTGGCAGGAGGGAGGGAGGGAAAGGAGGGCAGTGAGAGCAGAAGGGAGATGATAGAGCCTCGCAGTCAGTGGGAAAGAGGAATAGGAGCCCTCTCAAATCCAGGGGAGGGGAACATTAGGGTCTAGAGCAGTAATACTCAGACCTCAGTGGTTCAGGAGCCAAGTTAGCAATCAACATTACCCAAAAGAGCCACAATAGTGTGAATTAATTGTTTCATTTACTATAGTACTATAAAAAGAACAGGAGTACTTGTGGCACCTTAGAGACTAACAAATTTATTAGAGCATAAGCTTTCATGGGCTACAGCCCACTTCATCGGATGCATAGAATGGAACATATAGTAAGAAGATATATATCTACATACAGAGAAGGTGGAAGTTACCTTACAAACTGTAAGAGGCTAATTAATTAAGATGAGCTATTATCAGCAGGAGAAAAAAACGTTTGTAGTGCTAATCAAGATGGCCCATTTAGACAGTTGACAAGAAGGTGTGAGGATACTTAACATAGGGAAATAGATTCAATATGTGTAATGACCCAGCCACTCCCAGCTTCTATTCAAACCCAAGTTAATGGTATCTAGTTTGCATATTAGTTCAAGCTCAGCAGTTTCTCGTTGGCTTGAGTTAATATGCAAACTAGATACCATTAATGTTTTTTTCTCCTGCTGATAATAGCTCATCCTAATTAATTAGCTTCTTACAGTTTGTATGGCAACTTCCAACTTCTGTATGTGTGTGTGTGTGTGTGTGTGTGTGTGTATATATATATATATATATATATATATATCTTCTTACTATATGTTCCATTCTATGCATCCGATGAAGTGGGCTGTAGCCCATGAAAGCTTATGCTCAAATAAATTTGTTAGTCTCTAAGGTGCCACAAGTACTCCTTTTCTTTTTGCGAATACAGACTAACACGGCTGCTACTCTGAAACCTGTCATTATAGTACTATAGTACATATTCATATTTAAACAGTATGATGGGAAATGTGTATGTGTGTGTGTGTATATATATATATATCATAATATAATTAATAATATAATATATATTATTCTAACAGCAAAATGACTGACCAAGTATTATTATTTTATCAATTACAATTGGTTAATAACATAGTAAAAGCATCCTGATTGGTTACTAGCGTAGATTGGTTAATAATTAAATCCCACCGCTTTTTAATATCGTGCTGCAAAGAGCCGCAGGAGACACATTAAAGACCCACTTGTGGATCTCGAGTCTCAGTCTGAGTATCACTGGTCTAGAGAAAAAAATGAGGTTCCTCAGGTGAGAGGAAGTTACGAGAGGTGTGGAAAAGGGACAGAAAGTAACAGGGAATAAGAAAAATAAATGAAAGAGAAAACACCAGGAAGCAAGTGGGAGACGAGAGGAGAGAAACAAAGGTGAAAAGAAAATTAAAAGAGAGTGCAAGAAAACTTACACTAAATCTAAAATGTAAAGTTTATGTATTCATTATTCTGTATATTTTTGGCTGCATCTGGAAAGAGCTTTATCTACTAACTGTAGTAGTAGATTTTTAGGAGGTGGGTCCCCTGCAACTGGCCAAAAAGATGTCAAAATAATAAGACTCAATTTGTTCCTTTTTTAAAATATCATTTTATTCAGCCCATATTTACTCTCTAACAAGTCACATCTCCACTAATAACAACGGGGTCTGAATGGAAGGTGTCGGGGAAGGATTGCATTGACTGTGGTGAGGGATCCTGCTGTATCATCATGCCAGGGATATCTTTTATCCATTAGTGATTTTTGGTTTGCCTTTGGGACACACAAGATCATGTGAGATGGCATGTGTGGTGTAACGACAAAAAACTCCAAGCCCGGGGGGGAAATCCCTGAGGCTTTATCAGCCAGGAGATTGGGAAGGAGAGGGCAACACAATGGGCAGCTAATAGATGTATCCCTAGATATAGCTTAATTTAAGGCTAATTAGACTCAGGCACAGGCACTTGTGTAATGGTGTCACTGAGATTTCATGGAAGGATAAGCTCCTATTTTAAAAAAGCAAATACATGCACATGCTGAGCGAATATATGATTTTTTGATTCCATGGCAGAACCATAAAAATCGGGGGGGGGGGGGGGGGAAATGGTTAGGGTTGATCTGAAAGTGAAATTTTTCACTTTTTCTCACTGAAACAAAAAATTGTTTCGGGTTGAACACCACATTTCAACCCAATATGATTTATCTTTCATTTTTTTTCCTTTTGTTATGTTTGTCATGTGTGTTTACCCTTTTTAAATGTGTTGCAATAAATCTATCTAAATTTTCAAACAAAATGTCACAAAAACAAAAAGTCAAAACTCTTTGTTTCAAAAATGTTGAAATGATTTTTTTAAAACGGTTGTCATTTTTTTATTCAGTCTAAATTATTTGCTGAATTCAGCCTGCGTTTGTGAATAGTTTTGTGACCATGAAATACATTTTTCAGTGAATAAACAGTTTGCTGATTTTTTTCCCCTAGCTTTAGCATGTACCCTCCAGACAGAAATAGGCACGTTTCACTCCCATTCCCTGATTGCTCCTTATCCCTTGACTGTAGCCATCCCACCACTACCATGCCTTATGCCTTGGTATATTTACTCTTATTCTTTCTTTTTGTCCCCTCCGCCCACTACCTCATTCCTACCTCATCTCCTCCCTCCACTGATGTGCAGTCACAACAATCAGAGGCTCCCTACGTTCATGTTCTGGCCACTAGTGCTGCAAGCCACATGGGCCCAATGGTCAAAATAAGCCTTTTTTTTTTGTTACATCACACTTTTCCTCTGTAGACCTGAAACTAGCACAGCGCCCACCCCCCACCCCCCTGCAAAAAAATAAGCATTATGCCAAGTAAATCAGTGTGGTGGGATGGTGTGCATGCAAGTCAACATATTCTGACTATACCAGAAAAATTACATTATAAGAGCAATATTTTCTTACATTGGACATAGAATTCCAAACTACATCTTGTGTATAAACTGAATATAGTCAGGAATATTCACATCAATTATAAAAATGTGATTTCTTTACATAAACATCTATAAACTACACTTTATAATTGATTTAAACATCTGAAGGGTACAGAATCATATTGACTTTATGAGACATTAAAAAGACACTGTCAAGTATGTTTTTAAATAGAAAATTATTTGATTTTTTTTCTGTGTCTATGGAATGAAATATATTTCCAACTTGAAATTATTAATTTTTCCCTACTCACTGTGCTTTCCAATTTCAAAAAAAATTGTTTCTCTACCCAGTGGATACTGGAGCTAAAATTAACATAGCTGGTTTTGTTTAACAATTTCAACTTGCTGCATCGCTATAAATTATACAGTTCCCTACACACCAGGCTGAGGTTTATCCTCCACCCTTACTTAGATAAAACTTTCATAATTAATTCAATAGGAGTTATGCCTGATAAGGACAGAGGGTCAGATCAATGTCAAGAATGTTAGCACAAGTGCAGGAAGAGTGCAACTTCAATTTAAAATCTATCTGGAAGAGGTCCAATTTTAAGATTAAAAACCTTGACAGTGCTTGCCTTTAACATCCACATCTACTTTCCATTTACTACCAAAGTCTAATTTCTATCTAATACCAATTTTTAAAAATTACATTTTCTAAACTAGAAGATAGAAGAATCTTCAACAAGAAGCATTCACAAAACAAAATAAAATGCAGTATAAACTATGTAAGACTGACTGTCCTGTTCTGGAGAGCTATGTGTATTGTCTGAATACTCAAGCTCACCCAAACACTGAACAATTAAGAGGAGATTGGATTCCTTACATAACAAAACACAGATGAAGTACACAATTCGTAACTCTTTCTAGTCTATGCTGTGTTTATACACTTATATGTATATCAGGAGAGAGAAATCCTTCCATCGTCTACACATAAATCCATAGACATTTTTGACGTCATGCCCAATCCTTCAGTCCTTGCTTTTTATTGTTGTTTACTTCCTTTGTCCATTTAACCATTTCTACTTTCGTGTGTGGGCAATGCCACAGTGTGATTGTGGATATGCTGTAAAAGTTGTTGTTGCAACAATTTACGTTTAATATCTCAGGCCTGATTTTTCCAAAGGACTTCACCCCAGTATCCTTTTCATATATGCAAACTTGTGTGTGCTAACACCTCTGTGTGCACTTTTCCATCACTCGCACCTGTGTGTGCTGGTAATAGCATCTCTACACACTCAACTGGGCTGGTGTTAAATTCTGTCACTTGCATGCATGGGTGCTGAAAAGTGTGTGCACCAGTATATGCATGTGCACAGAAGAAAGTCAGGCCTTTCGACATTCCGCTTGCTATTTAAAGCTAAAATATGTAAAACTGTCAGAATACTTATAACACTTCAAAAGCTGACATAGGCTGCTGTCTGGAAGAAGTGTATTTCATCTGCCTTTAAAGTTGCTAGCCTTTATTTCCCTGGTTAACTTTAAAAAAAAATTGAAATAAATCTAGTTTAAAAGTGTCCTGGACCCATTGCTTTGGATCAATAGCCCTTCCTTTTCTCCAGCAATATCCTCTTTTTAACTGACCATTAAACCAAGAATTTCAAAGGGTGGTAGCTCAGCTAAAATAAGGATGACAAAGTTCTATGAAAATAGCCAATATATTTTGATTTCATGGAATTGGTATTTAACCATAAAATATAAAAATAGAAATTTGTAATCAGGACTGATAAGGAACCCTAATCTATCAGTGTCTTGGAAATATCAAGAGATACTCTGAGCTATATCTAAAAACTGCAATTTTGCATGAAAAGAGTGAGCCAAACTTCCGGTGGAAAGGACACCTTCAAGTTATAGAATATGTTTACAGGAGGTTTTAGTACAAATGCACCATGCTGGAGAGCTGGTTTCAAAATCCTTTACCTCCACAGAGCCTAAAAGCTCCAGTCTCTTTTTAGAAATGGAGGTGACACAAAGCACAGACCCTAGCAGTGTCCCTGGCCCATACAATTCCCCCGGCATACCTACCAGCTAATTGCTTAACTGTGGTGTTTTCATCTCTTCAGAACTAAGTCATGTTATAAATCAAACCTTAGTCGCCTTTCCAAGGCGAGACAAGAAGATAAGGGTTTGAATTTCTCTTGGCCATGTGTAACCTTTCCTTTTCTATAGCAGTTCATGGGGGAGCAGACACACTCATGTGTGTGTAAGAGTACCTGGAGAGAGATGCCCCTGTGGTCTTCCCCTCTTCCTCATCTCCAATCTCTCCTCTTACTACTGGAGGCTTCTGCTTGGGACAGCATGTGAAAGTGGCCAGAAAGCCCATGCGGAAGCGCTTGTTCATGAAGCAGTAGATGATGGGGTTCACACAGGCAGAAGTGTAGGAGAGCAAATGAATAAAGGAGATAGGAGCTCCTGAGAGAAGTTGGTCTGCTGATGTGGTGTCAAATGCACGCCAGGCATTTACACTGAAGATGGGAGTCCAGCAAAGGAAAAACAAAATCACAATCACCATCAGCATGCGGATGACAAGCTTCTTGGCCATCAGGTTGGCAGTTGAGCTGTTGCTTCTGACCCTGTCTATTTTGGTGCTGCTGGTGGCAGAAAGCTGTTGCAGTGGCATTTTTCTCTTCTTTTTGGTTTTCTGCAGGTAGCATCCATCTCCATCCTCATATTTGTTGCTACTGGTGCTGGCTTTCCTTTCTGTATGTACAAATCAGCAGCACTCACATAAATATGTAACACAGAACATTTCTGAATAGTGATTCAAAATATAAACAGATTAGTGGAGTCTAAATTTTGAAGTAAACAAAATCCTTCATGGATGATGAGCAACTAGTGGTAAAAACTGTCATTCCAATTCTAAAGTGAATTTTGATTCAGTCATTTTTGTGACCATCTGGTGTTCCCTTTCTATGAACATCTAAATGTCTCTACTACTGTGAAAACTGGCAAAAAAAGAACATTAAGATTGAATGCTCAAATTTCTGCTGGAAGTAATTTTTGAATTGTATTTTTTAGGTTAAATTTACAATTCCTGTCACATTTCTTAATAGCCAAAATAATCTAACCTGTGACCAGAAACAATATCCATTTAGTTTATGTAACTAAAACATTGGGAATTAAAATAGCCTGTCCGAACTCTTTGCAAATAATCTGCAGATGATGGATTATTCACTGAAGAAATTTGCCAATAATTTTGGTTAACAAATACATGCAATAGTTCTGCAATCTGCTCATAGATGTTTTGTAAAAGATGAGATGGCATTTATATGATAAATTATTGACTCAGCTCTACTATTCACATCTTCAAAGATAAACTTAAAACAAAACAAAAACAAATGCAAACATGCTGTTACCTCGTGAAGATTTTCTCTGGTTGACATCAAACTTTATTCCCCTGTATAGTTCCAGAGAGATTAAGCCATATGCAATCATCATTACAATACCAGGTATAAGAAAGAGGATGAGCAACAGGAAAATGTACCTGAGGAAGCCGCAAAAGAGACTGAAATTAGGGAACAGCAGAAATACAGAGAAGCAGCTGTATATTTTTGTTTCTTTTCTAAAGATCTGGGTGAAATGTTTTTAGGGCTGATAAGAGGTACTCTATTGACAGCCCTGGAAGCTGGAATCCTCTTTTTCTCCACAGAAATAGTACAGTGCGAACAACAGCAGAGCTGGCTTCTCCACACTGTCCACCCAATGTATCTCACCCCCAGAGGCACGTAGGGCTAAAAAGATGCTTCAATCTCTGTGCCCATTCAATACCTGTCCTCTACCGAGACCAGAATCATGTCGGTGGTGGTGGTGGTGGTGGTTTTTATGATATAAAAGCTTGTCCAGTGGGACTTCAGATGAGCAGCTACCTGTGCTTACGTGAGATGCTGATATTAGCCATTAACTTTCAAGAGAAATTTTGGGCCCCAGTTCGTCATGTTTGCTAGGTCCCCAGCCTCTCCCATTTCACTTTATTACAGATGTTTCAGACTTGCGGGGAGGAGGGAGTGATGATCTTGGGACCCTGGTACAACTGTTTCCTGTTTCCTCTCCCTCGTCAACCTGGATCATTACATCCATGGAGTTGGATTGTGCCCCTTCCTGCTTTCCCCTCCCGCCCCCCCCCCGCCTCGAGGAGTGTGCCCCCCCCCAGAGGCAGGCACTGGGAGGGAGATGCACGTTATTCCCCTGTAGCCTCATACAGATTCTGAAGGAAAGATGGTACAGTTTGGGCTCTTATTTTTCTGCTGAACCCCTTCCATAGGAGAGATTCCACTTTAAAGAAAATCCTTGAGTATTTGATTACACATTGCATATGGGTAAATATACTACATAACAAAACATAAGCAGTTTCTCTAATGGTACCACACCCAGGGAAATTATTTTGCTTTAAGGTACTTTATTAACAAATCAATCATATATTTTGAGACTAAACATTTGCTCCTTGCAGGAACATTGCTGCAAATTCACTGGACTTGCTCTGGATTCACATTGGTGTAACTGAGAGCAGAATTTGGCCTTTTAGCTTTTCTCTTCATACATCCTCATTATGGCAAGTACCTTAAACTACTGAAAAGGTTAACATCAAATAAATATTTATATGCATGCACCATATTTAGGCGGTGCAAACTATAGACCTGTTCTGCCTCCCATTAAAGACAGTAGGAAAAATCCTATATCTTCCCTGCACCAACTAAAGTGCTTGGTTACAGGAAAAAGAAATATTAGGAAAGTATTAAAGAGTAAAAAATAAGCTTGCTTTAATGCAATGGTGCAGCTCCTTGATTATGTCCCTATGTTGTTTCTGTGCCGTTTATTCACTCTCCTTGAGCGTGGACATTTATTAACACTGACTGTCCCCTAAAAGCCTGCTGCCCCCTCTTCACTAATCTCTCTAGTCACTAGGTTGGTTCTGTTCTGAGGTACATTTGCTACTTCTCCAGTTTTCATGTCATCATATTTGATCTCAGTTGAAACTGCATCAAAGAAATGCAGACAAAGAAGTGAATCAGTCCTGGAAGGGGCACAGAGATACATGTGGCTTTTAAAAAGATTAATTGTTAAAAATAAACAAATCCTCTGGATATACAAAAAATAAAACAGTCCGAGCTATACTGACAAGAAGCATCACTGCTGGAAGTCTGAGAGATGCCTTAATTTCAGTGACAGTGGCAGCTTCATAGACTACAGTTTGAGAATCACTGGCCCCATATATCATCCAGATGTGAAGCAAAAGTAATAAATGTATTTAAATACAAAAAAGAGCAGCAATTAAAAATAGAAATTCTTGTGACTTTTTAAACAAGCATAAAAGAATTATAAACAGTCACTAATGGTTAATAATTGATTTTCAACAGGCTTAAGGCTACCATGTAATCCTATTTTCTGCCAGATAATTATATGTTGTTTAATAGTCAATTATATCTTACCACGACTGCTGAATGACATCACTTGGCCAAAGGAGGCGACACATGTTAGCTGTGCTGTTGTTATATTTTGTAAAAGGCACCAGTTTGCTGTAAATTGGGTATGGTGACATGATGGTAAAGGAGAGACACCAGGTAGCAGCAATCACCTTCAAGGCATGAGATTTTGTCTGCCATACCCTGGACTGCAAGGGTTTGCAAATAGCACTGTATCTCTCCAAAGATATGGCAACCAGGTTGAACGTAGATACACTTACTGAAACACCTAAATATATAAAACAAAGAAATGGGTTCTTGTTTTAAAAGGCTGATGGCTCTTTGTAGATAAACTTGCTAAGTTTCCATGCACATATGCAAACAATGAAAATATAGTATTAGTCATATTTTCACAACTCATTAAGTTAACAGAGGTGGACCTGATTTACCTTTATGATGCTCCAGATTTATGCTTGTGTAACTACTGATGTGTATGAAAAAACAATTGATGTCTTTTGACTTAGTTCCATCAAAGCAGGAAGCTGTTATCAATCAAAGTGCTTTGGTCCTGATTCATCTCTGTATTACTCCAGTTTTTACACTAGTATATCTTCGTGGAAACATAACCAGTGGAATCAGTGGGGTTACACTGGTGTGCATTGGGAGGAACAAAGCAGTGAATCAGGTATGATTTTAGTTTTAATTAAAAAAAGCAAGTATCTTGTTTGATTGACAACCTAACTTCCTGTTTTGATAAAATTCAGTAAAAAAAAGTTACATTTTCGTAGATTTTAGTGGAGTCACACTGGCATAAAACTGGAATAATTCAGTAGGAATCAGACCCATTTTCTATAAAAATGTTCGTTAATTTCTTTTCTTCATTGTATACAATACTTCAAACTTTCAATGATATGTGCAATTTTTTTTTTCACTGTGGACCTCTGATGTGTTTACTGTATGACTAGAAATATTCCTGATCCTTAGATTTATGTCACACAAGAATTTTATGTTATGAAATTACCTTTTCTAGGGTAAATATTTGGGGTAAAAATATAAAATATGAACATTTTTACATCAGTTTCCTTTGCAAAAATCATCTGTAGTTTACACTGATTCATATTCACAATCTTTGTACATCAAAAAATGACAGCTGAAGTGCCTGGGTGATATAATTATTTTAAGTATCTGTTCATCATTACAGTTCCTCTTTTAACCCAGATCGCTTATGGGACAATTCACCTTCTGAGTCTTAAAATACAATTAACTTTGTAATTGTAAAACTTCATATTAGAATATATTCCCTTTGTGTGTGTGTGTGTGTGTGTGTACACACACATACACACAAAGGGAATATATTCTAATATGAAGTTTTACAATTTAAGTGTTACCAATTACACACACACACGCGCATGTGTGTGTATATATATGTGTGTGTGTGTAACTGGTAACACTTAAATTGAAATATAAAAAATACAATGCTTCAGTAATTTTTATTTTTATGTCAGTAATTCATTACATGTTTAAATACAACCTTTAGTTTTATTGATTATATCTAAGCAAAGATGTTGAGTTCCCATTCCCACACTTCCAAAATGTACTCTCACATTACATCATAGTTTTCAAGGGCACAGGTTAAACAGAAATTCTGAGGTTCTTGTAATTAATTGCTAAGTCTCATTTTGAGATAACATAAACTTTTCAGAATTCCCTCTTTTCTTTTTACATTTTTAAAAATTAAATCTAAAAAGTTGAGACAGTATCACTTATCAGATAATTTATAAACCAGGCAGTTCACGGATCCACTTCTCTAGTGGGAGGCAGATGAAGCCAAAGCATATTGAAAGTGGTGGTGGTCTTTTAAATATGACTCCATAAAAATAGTATCATTAGGCTCCATATTTGTCTCTCAGTGACTCCTGATCATATTCGATCAGTTAAAAAAATGAAAGGATATTTGTTCTGACAGCCCTGCAAATTCCACCTGGGATTGCAAAATCAGAATGTTTCCTTCTCATTTGTCACCAGTAGTAGAAATTCTGTGGGCCAGATTCTGCCCTTGGTAATGGTTACCCTTGTACAATCCTATTTTATTTGCCCTGTAATTAGAACAATAACGATTCTGATGGTGATATGCAAGAAGGAATAGAAAGCAGCTCCTCTCCAGGGCTTGACCCTGCAAGGTGCTGAGCCTGATCCAGCAGAACACTTAAGGATGTGCCTAATGTAAGCGTATGCTTCAGTGTTATGTTTCATGAGACTAGAGAGCTCAGCATCTTGCAGTATTATGCCCCCAGAGCTGTGCAGAGCTGTCTCTTCAGCTCTAATAAGAGTATTAACTTTTGTTATCAAGCTTATCAGATATGACTGTGCATACAGTACACAGGGAGAATTTTTGCTGATTACAGGGGGGTGACACTTTTACTAATATCTTTTCACATAGGTGCTGGAAGTAGGAGTACTGGGGTTTGCTGCTGCACCCCCTGTCTTGAAGTGGATTCCATTATACAGGGTTTACAGTTTGGTTCGATGGCTCTCAGAACCCCCACTATAAAAATTGTCCCAGCACCCCTGTGTTCTTGTAGCACTTTAAGTAAAATTTTAATGAAAGAAAAAGGGTTTTATAGAATATGCTTTTTCCCCATCTTCATGTGACTGCTCGGGCTAATTTTGTTCCTTAGTGCTCATCTTTCCAATAAGGTGTTAATGCCCAATCAGTCCTGCTTAGCAGGTGTTGAGAGTGCTTGGCACTTTAAAGGATCTGGCCCTTGTTTAGTATCTCACAAACTTAATGGGTTATTTACTTTAGAGTAGGTATAAAATTCAGAGACTTACCCATGAAGTAGGTGGCAGTTTTACAAACAGCACTACCAAATATAAAATCCTTCAGCAGGTTGGGAATGAGTGTGAAAGGCATGCAGAAAAGGCAAAGCATTAGGTCGCTGACAGCCAGCGACAGCAAAAATATGTTAGTGACGGTCCTCATCCTTTTGTTTCTTATCAACACTATAATTACCAGTGTGTTCCCCACGACACTGAGCAAAAATATCAACGAATATAGCAGAATTCGAACTGTCTGATGTAAATCTGAAAATTGCCACAATAAAGAATCGGTTATGAAATATGAAAATCATAAAACTAATTAATTTTTATCACAGGGGTTTCATTCGTTAACCAAAAGGTGAAGACTGCTCATCATTCAAGGCAGTAGACTTGATTTTTATCTTACTTATGCAAATCTACTGAAGTCATGTCATTACACCAATGTAAAACTGGTGGAAGTTAGAAGTCCTGGGCCTGATTCTGACCTATCTGAACTGTTCTTTGAGACAGTAAGAAACATTATGACAATCTATTCTTGTATATTTTAATACAAGAAAATTTTCTTTAGCAGCTACATACAGTGTTATAATTTCACGTTAGTTGCTTCCACATACTGCATTAGATCGGATAACTTCGTTGTTATATAATTATTCGAGAGCAATATAAAATTGTTTCATTAAACAATTATCAGTACGGTTTACATTCCATTCTAACTGAGTATTACTCTCTAGATGTATTTATAATCTGGAAAAACAGGACATACAAAGTTCTTGCTGGTCTGTTTCTTATCCTAATTTAGCAACAAATGGTTATTTTCACACTGCCTCACCTACAAACCTTTGTGTACCTGTTTTTCTTGAAATATCCATGAGTTTGCCTTCAGCTGGAACTGGTGATGTCTGAAAAATCTATTTTCCTCCACATACCTTTAGCAGGATGAGGTGAGTCATCCACACAGAAAAACGTATCATTTTCCATGACAATATCACACAGGAAAGCAGAAATATTGGTTCCATTCTCAAGAAGGCTGTCATCAACTATTTCCATTCTTCAGTCTCCACAGGTTAGCTTATATGTGGTGAAGATTGATTTGCAGCTATCTGCCCATTCTTTCTATGAGCAAAAATATTCCGGAATGAAGTCTGCAGTGAAAAGATGTTACAAAGGTTTTCCAAGTAATTCGTTTTTCAGCTAGCCATAAGGAATATCCAGTACAAGGAACTCTGTTCAGAATGAAAAAAATTTATTCCAGTAGCATATAAAGCAGTTGAGATGCATGAGAGAAAAGCATGAACACACACGTCTTCTCCTGTACCTTCTAGATCCGCCCCCCCCGCTTCTATTACTGGGTTAGTGTTGGGATTATAAACATACTAGATAGCGATTACAAAATTAACCCCTTGCAAGATTGTTTCAGCTCACATGTCTACAATACCTCTCTATGTGAATCTGTCATTGCCACAGATAATAAATCATGAGCAATAAATGATATAACAAATCACTCTTCCAGCTAACAATATTTAACATGGTAATAGAAAATACTTGAACAAAAGGATGCAGAAAAGAAGAAACATGGTTAGAGCTTTGTATGTCTACAGTTTTATTTCTTTATATGAAAACAATTTGGTTTCTTTTAAGTTTGGAAAAAATGCAGTAACATTTCTAGGTACAACTGGAAGACTGGCTAAGTAACAGATGGAGTAATTTATCACTCAGGTTCCTGTAAAATGGGGATAATGATACTTATATTCCTTTGGAAAGCACTTTGGGATCCTCATATGGAAAGCACTATAGGAGCCTGAGCCAAAGCCCACTGAAATCATTGGGAGTCTTTCCATCCATTTCAATGGGCTTTGGATCAGGCCGTATAAAAGTGCAATATGAATATTGTTTGTTAATATAAGAAGAATCCTGTGGATTTTCTCTGAGTATGGGCTTAGACGAAAGTTTCATAAATTCCATTGCACTTGCATTATCTGTAATTAGACTACAAGATAGCAACAACGAATAAACAACATCTACTTCTGATAATGTTTTTCTCCAAACACTGTCTTCACTCTCCTATTTCCACAAAGTGTGTAAACCTAAAGCTGGGTGTAAGCCAAGGAAAAATTAATAGGCATAATTCACTACAAGAAATTACTGAATAATAATGGAATAAATTCATCCCTGCTGTTACTCCATTGAAGTCAAATTTATTTTAAAAAAGGGAGAGCACTAACAGGATTATGTCCTTCAGACCCCTTCTTTACCTAATATAACAAGATTGGAGGGCCTGGATTTATTTTCCAGCTCCTCCAAACTCTGATGCACCGCCACATTTTCTGGAACATTTATGGGTTTGTGTGGGGAGGGGGGAGGGGTATACAGCAACACTGCAGATCAAGTCTAAATTGCTCTCATGCCTTGAAAAGGTTTATTATGATCCTTATCAATTTGTTGTACAGACTCTTGTAAATTTTCTAATCTGAGGTAAAACAGAGTCAAATTTTTGACCAATGTATATAATGTACTTAATGTAACTCCATCAGAATGAAATAAACTAAGTTCAGCAGGCAACACTCCTTTCCTCTTTCCAGGAATATGTCATATATGATACAAACCTAGGAGCCTTTTTCTATCTGTGACATTATAGAATTATACATTCTGGGATATTTTTTTAATCTCGAATTTTACCTGAGAGAAATAGCTTTAAATACAACTTGTTTCAATATTTACAGCCAGGTTAATTTGAACATTAGGTACATCAATCTTTGAATAACTGAGTTTGAGGTCTAGCTTGCCAGTTCATCTTTAAATTCTTATTTTACAAAATAAATCACAGAGATGGTACTAACCAACTCTTACATGAAATGGCAGAGAGATTGTTATTTGAATGCAGGAGTGAATTTTGGGTTATTTCAGTATTTACTGAACACTTTCACTGCCAATTTCAGATGGGCCAAGTGGGAATTAGAGCTGATTCCAAGCTCCTGCATATATTTAAAAGGGCAACTTGCAGATGTGCTGATTCAATGCACAATGCACAATGCACAGGATGCACAAGAAAAACAAAAATACTCATTTGAAAGGATCACTACACTTTTTGTTTTTTTCTTTTCCTGATGGGTGATAATATTGGAAAGACAGTGAGGGTATGTCTACACTACCCACCAGACCGGTGGGCAGCCATCGATCCCTCAGCGCTCTCCCGTCGACTCCTGTACTCCACCGCCACGAGAGGCGCAGGCAGAGTCAACGGGGGAGCGACAGCAGTCGACTCACCGTAGTGAAGACACTGCGGTGAGTAGATCTAAGTACATCGACTTCAGCTACGTTATTCACGTAGCTGATGTTGCATAACTTAGATGGATCTCCCCCCAAGTGTAGACCAGGGCTAAGATGAAGCAGGAAACATGCTGAGCTGCCAAACACTACTATTAAGCATTTACTTTGCTGTAAGTGATCCAAGAGTCATCAGACCAAATAAAACAGCATTTTACAACTTTCCTCTAAGTCTTACTACAGTGTTTGCACTCCTCCAGTCAAGATTCTGATCCTGCACTCTTTATTTGCATTCCACTCACTTCAGTGAGAACTTCTTTGGTTTTAGGCTCCTTTCTGCTGTGAAAAAGTAGTATGCAAAATGGGTGCTTAGGATCTGCAGATTCATAAATTTAATAGATTTAGGACCATTATGATCATCTAGTCTGACCTCCTTCATAATACAGACCATAGAATTTTGTCAAGTAATTCTTACATCCAATAACTTGTGGTAGAATTAGAGCTTTGCTTTTAGAAAGATTTCAGACTGTTGCTCTAGCTAGTCACATCTTGATGAAGGAGGGGCTCTCCTCCATGCTCCACACTCCACCAGAAAATATTTTCCTGCTTGGCAAAGACTCGTAGTAGTGGAATGATTTGCTGTGTTTTCAGTTCCAATTGCATTGGTTGGCTGGTGTTAGCAATAAATCATTTGTTGTTTTTTTACTCCGTATATATTGCTACTTGAGGTTGGATTTTCTCTCAGATTCTTTTCTCCTGCAGCTTTGATATTGCTTATATCAGGAGTGGCCAACCTGAGCCTGAGAAGGAGCCAGAATTTACCAATGTACATTGCCAAAGAGCCGCAGTAATACGTCAGCAGCCCCCCATCAGCTCCCCCCACCCCCACTCCCAGCATCTCCCACCCACTGGCAGCCCTGCCAATCTGCGCCTCCCCCTCCGGCCCTGCACCTCCTGATCAGCTGTTTTGTGGCATGCAGGAGGCTCTGGGGTGGGAGGGGAGGGAGTGAGAGTATAGCAGGCTCAGGGGAAGGGGCAGGAAGGAGTGGAGTGGGGGCAGGGCCTGTGGCAAAGCCAGAGGTTGAGCAGTGAGCACCCCCCGGCATATTGGAAAGTTGGCGCCTCTAGCTCTAGTCCCGGAGTTGGTGCCTATACAAGGAGCCGCATGTGGCTCCAGAGCCACAGGTTAGCCACCCCTGGCTTATATCTTAGTATTTGTTTCTGGGTTAGTAGCTAGTGTCCTGATGTGTGTATCATGTCCTTGCCATTAATGTAACATGAAAAGGTAAGCAGACCATGTCATAATGAATACAAAGGCAACTTTTATTGAGACTGCTGGACACAGTCTGAGTGCCGGTCTTGTCTTTGGCTCCCTAGCTCCCAGATTTACCAATACAGTCGTCCCCCTCCCCCCCTGCCCCCCCAGCATGACGTCCCCATAAGTTCTGATCTGAAATAAAAGCAGTGGAGTGGAGTAAGTAGCCAGGTGAGTAGATGTTTCTTCCTCTTCTCTCTCAATGAGCAGCCTGAGTGGGGATGTGGGTGGAGCTTCAGAGATACCCTTCCCCTTAGTCAATGAGAGAGTGAGCCTGGAAATAGCTTTAGGGCAGGAGGGAAGAGAATCAGTTGAAGACCATTTGGGACTGCTCCAAAAAATGAAGTGCTGTCTGGCAGATGGTGTTGGGGTCACTCAGACAGGACTCTGTAATCCTGAAGCAGCCAGGGAATTACAAGAGACAGGGCAAAGATATAGGCTTCTCAAGGAAGAATTGGCAAAAAATTGGTGCTAGCAAAGGGTTTGAGGTTTTTTTGAGGGGGGAAGGGGTTGGAGGATGAATTGTGTGTTTTTACTACTTAAAGTTAATTTTTAGTTTTGACATCTGTGGAACAAGCTGACTGAATAGCTGAGTTAAAACTTACAAAGAACCCTTACCTTCCCATTTTGAAAAATACTACCTAGGTTTTTATATTGAATGCTGCAAGGGCTAAGCATTTTATATACCTCTGAAAATGTTTGTGGCTAAGATTTAATATCTGATGGTCTGTAATACAGAGCTAGTAACCATGCTCTGTTTGGTAAGGTTTGAACGTCTGCTCTTTTAAATTGTTTCGCTCTTTATTGTATACATAACTGACTAATTTCATGGTAGACCACTACCTATCACACTGAGAAGTACTGTCTCCTTGTTTCCTTGTGCTCCCCTGTCTGTCAGTTTGTATCCACATGCTGTGTCTCTTTTCTTTTACTTAGATTGTAAACCCTTTGAAGTAGGGACTGTCTTTTTGTTCTGTGTACAGCACCTAGCACAATGGGGTTCTGGTCTATGACTCTCCTAAATGCTACCACCATACAAATACATAATAATAAAAATTATATAGTCTGAGTATCAAAATTCATAAGCATATTTTAAATGTGCTTGTGCTTTAGGCCTGCTATTTTATAGTAAGTATACCTCCATACACTTACTATAAAATAGCAGGCCTAAAGCACAATCCAGCACCCATTGAGGTTAATAGGAGTAATTCCATTGACTTCACTAGTTGTTGGATCAGGCCCAGTACTTGAAATTGTACAGAAAATCACATAGCATATGGCACATATTGTACAGTATCAAATTAAACACATAGACACAGACAACAAGTGCTTCCTGATACTTGAGGGCATAATGTAAAGGGGAGGACACGTGACCGCCCCATTTGTCTCATCTGGGAGGAACTTCCAGCCCCACCTCCCTGAGCCAAGGCAGCCAATCCCCACAGGTCCTGCGGGGTTGGGGCAGGCCAAGCAGAAACTGGGCGGGAGGCACTCTTTCCCTACGTGTTGTGTATGTGTAGACAATGTAGAATGAGTGGATAATATGATAATTTGACACTGATTTAAAGAGAAATACACACACAAGAGTCATTTACCTTATGATTTAATGGAAAAAAGAAAAGACTTCTTTATGAAGCTTTTGAGTGTCATAGTTCCCATAGTATGTTCCCATTGTTTAGGAGAAATGACAATCTGAATCTCTCTCTTCCACCTGCATTTAATTAATGTTACCATCAGCATGCCCTAGTTGGGAATGGACTTTGTAAGCTTCAGTCAAGAATCAGTCTTGAGTATCTCTACTCTTATTAACAACATACAAAAACAATAATAATTGAAATATGTTTCTTCTTGGCCTTAATTGTGTTAAAGCTGACGAATTTAGACAATGTTATGGCTTTTCAGATATTTTAAATAAATGCATATAGTAATACCTCTTAGTTGAGCAGAATGTGCTGTTAAAATAAAGATAATATATTATTAACCTTAATCCCTTTTCTCTCCAGTTGATGTCATTCCAGTGCTGCTGTCAAACATGGGAAACGCTAGTTTAATAGCAGAAATAATTGCTACAATTTATCATTTTGTATCAGTATTCTAAACTTACAAAATAAAGAGAATTATGCTTGTCTAACAAAAAGTCATATATGTTTATGCTTGCCTAATCATTTTTTCTTAAGAGTGAGGCTCTATTGTGTTTATTTTTTCATTAATTCACTAGTCTGAAACCAGTGCTCCAAGATCCCATTCCTTATATAAATTTAAATAGCAACTCCACTTTTAGAGTAATAAATCTGGAAAAGTAATGCCTTCTTTCAATGTGAAAATATAAGTTTGGCTTTAGGTTTTTTGTTATATCAAATAAAATAAGAGAGCTTATTTAAAGGAAGTTTGTATCGAAATACAGAACTGGGCCTGGATCTGATTCCACTTATATGCCAGTTTCACACTGGTGTAACTGCTCTGACACTTTGGTGTGTGATCTAAATCAGACTCATGGATTTGTAAAATGCATGATATTTTGGGAAACAAAATTATTTTGAAAACAGCATTGATTTCAATGAGAGTGAGGTGCCTCTATATCTTTGAGGACCTGAGCTGATGTTCTTTACTCAAAATAAGAATCTAAGAACATTATAAAGAAAAAAAACTTCGTCAGAACTTATGTCACCTAGGCCCATCCCATTTGATTAAATGCTCATTCTTCATTAGGTAACCCAGTCCATGATTCCTAGGAAAATGGGCTCACACCATATAAAACCAAGCAGGCTTCTGAAGTGTGAAGCAGATCTACCAAGAATGAAACATGTCTGGAAATGAAACATGCAACAGAAATCGCCACATATGTCATTTGGTTTGCTAAAATGTTTGTGAAAATGTTTATGGCCTCATTTAAATGACACTGGTCAGTAAGAAGAATAGATAACAACCATACCTCGCTCTTCTGTAGTGCTTTTTATCAGTAGATCTCAAAGAGTTTTACAAAAGGGGTCACTATCATTATGAATATCCATTTACAGATGAGAAAACTGAGGAAGAGGGAGGTAAAGTGACGTGCCAAAGATCACCAAATATGCCCATGGCCAAGCTAGGAAAAGAACCAGGTCTCCTGAGTCCTAGTCTGTGATCTATTCGCTTGGGCAAGCCACACTGCTCTGAAGAGAAGCAGAGTCAGATCAAGCCCAGATCAAGTGGGCATTAATTTTTCTACAGAATTAGAAATTATTTGAATTTTATGATGTAAGTCTGAAGCATCAGAGAAATATTAATTTGCATAAAAGATAACTAGTTCCTTCAAAATTCTACTGTTTTCATTAGCTAGGCTACCAGTTGAATTCCTAAATATAAGTATAACCCTTGGTTGAGGAGAACCAGCTGTGAAGTAGCTAGAAAAGCATTGGCTCTGGTAGAAGAATTTACAGAGGTGCACATGTTTTAATCCATATTAGTATTTATTAAAAGGTTCAGTTCCAGTATCAGTCTTAATCTTTCATCTGACTGTCAGGGTTATGTTATTTGTTATAAGTTGTCCATATAAGAAACTGAACATTCTAGTTGTCTTTACTTTTGGAGATTCTCTTACTTGTTAGCCTAAAAGTGAGAGTATGTCCCATCACATAACTACCTCAGTTTCTCATGGCACCGTGGGTTCCATATCAAACTTGTGGTGTCATCTAAAAAAGTTAACCATGAGACCTCCAGAAATGTAATGAACCCTTGTCATGTAGAGGATGAGCAGAAAATGCCCATTTTCCTTTTGAGGTCTTGAGGTACTCAAGGTATGCCTAAGCTTAAGCACATGAATAGTCCTGTCAGACCCATGCTCAAATCCCTCCCTAAGGTCCCAGTCAGCTTTCAATGTCAGTTTAAAACCCTGGGCCCAGATTCTCAAAGGTATTTAGGGGCCTAACTCCCATTGATTTCAATGGCAATTAGGCCTCCAAATACCTTTGACGACCTGGGCCTTGGTCTTCATTTTTAAAACAATTAATGGACCAAGCCCCAGGTCCATCAAAGACTGAATTTTGATCCTCTGAGACAATGCTGATCATGAAGCCCAGCATGAAGCACATGAGAGCTGGGGGCAAAGCTTTCTCAATCCAGGGGCTCTGGATCTGGAACAACCTTCCCAAAGAGATCAAGTGAACACAGTCTGACTACTTCTGGAAAACATTGCAAAACTTTCTGTGACACTGGATGACCAGGGTCATCTTAGAGTATATTCAGGTCAATGCACTTGTGTAAACCAAAGTAATGGTTAGATGTATGAGTGTGTATTCAGATATTTAAACTTCATGAAAACTAGTGGAATGTTACTTCTATTGTTTTTGATTATCTGTTCCTGCCATAATGTAATAGCAAACATTTACATGATAAATAGCCTTGTAACTAAATTACCCATCAAAAAATCTTGCGAAATGCTAATGAGGGATTTAAGGATTTGAACAGAAAATGATAATTTCAAAACAAGTGGCCGTTATATATATGGTCGGAGGTCAAAAGTCTTAGTGCATTCCTCACTCACCATCATCAAAGGAAAAAGCCCAGGTGGGCAGAAACACGGTCTACTTGCTTTCTATGTGAAAATTCTAAAAAGAAAGATCCTTTATCTCTGGACTGTTTGGATTCTAACAGGGCAGAATAACTGAATGAGAAGACAAAGATTCCCCAGAATTATTCTGGGTAGCCCTGAAAGAACTTTTGGGAAACTGGCAGTTTATTACATTACTGCTACCATTTGGAGTTACAAACTGTGATTTACCTGTACATATATTTTACCTGCTTTAACATCTCAATAACGCTCATTCTTTTTTCTTAGTTAATAAACTTTTAGTTAATTTACTACAGAATTGGCTCCCAACGTCATCTTTGGTGTAAGCTCTGGAGTGACAATTGATCTGGGGTATGTGACTGGTCCCTTAGGACTGGAAGAAACCTGATGTGATGTGATTTTTGGTGTAAGTGACCATGATCACAAATTCAGTTTGTCTGGGTGGCAAGACAGGTTGGAGAATCTAAGAATACTGTCTGTGTGTGACTCCATGGTAAGGCTAATATAGTGGTCCAGGAGTTCACATTTGTAACTGGCTTGGTGAAATCTACTTATAGATCCCAGTTTGGGATGTCTGCCCTTGTTTTCTGACAGTCTACTCTGAGACAGGCACTCACAGTTGGAAACCACTCCAGACAGCGTGACACTTTCCTCTTTCAGAAAGCCTTTCCAGCATAAGTGAATTTGTGAGCTGTAGCTCACGAAAGCTCATGCTCAAATAAATTGGTTAGTCTCTAAGGTGCCACAAGTACTCCTTTTCTTTTTGCGAATACAGACTAACACGGCTGTTACTCTGAATACAGTCAACATTGTTTTCTATTCCCAGACCCCTGCCAGTCCCACCACTCCCAAAAGCCAACCCTCCTCCTAAAAAACAAATAAAAAACCCTAACACAAGCCAAGTTTTGATCCCCAAAAAAGAGAAGCGCCAGGGACTCCAATGCATCTGCTAACAACTTTGTTATTGCTACTGATTTTAGCTGCACAACACCCAGATGCTACAGTAATGGGTGGCAGTATAGAACCCTAAGGTAGATAGTCACATTTTGTGCCTGGTGCCCTAGACTTCATAGGGACTATTCAGATGCTTAAAGTTAGACACATTATTAAGAACCTTGCTGGACTGGGGCCTGAGTCTTGTTCTTTTTTAATCACAGTCTTAGGGCAATATTCTGATATTTAGTTACACCACTGTAAATCTGGACTAATTATTGAACTAACTGAAATCAGAATATGGGGCATATCTTCAGCTAGTGTAAATTGTCATAGCTCCATTGACTTCGGGAGGTGTGACAATTTACACCACCTGAAGATCTGTCCCCTAGCCCACTGTTTCTGGACATTTTGATGGGCTGTGCCTAAGCTGTTCATTTCCTTGTCAAACTGGACAAAATTCCTTGTATTTGGTTCTTACGGACTTCCTTGATAAACCTTATGGTCTCCAGTCATTTGGATGTCAAAATGGAGTGCAATAATAGTCAACGGGATTACTTTTGTGACTAAGACAGACAAGGTCAGGCCCATAGACAGTGTTGCCAATACTGAATATCACCATCTGAATGACCACACAGTCACAATTAATTTAAACTTCAAATAATTTCCCTATAAAGTCATTCCAAAATATTATCCAAACACTGACAAAGAGTAAGAATTTCCAGAGTTTTACCATGGATAGGCTTTTAAAAGCTATTACTATGAGTCTTAGGGGTGATACTTTTGTCTAGATTATCATTAAGAAAATGCATTCTGAGGAAGAATTACTGTAGGTAGTTTTGGACTGTTTGCCAGTGTTTATATAATATTATGTAGTGCAGGTAGTTAATGTGATTGAAAGGATGTAAGATATAAATTCATTTTCATTATTCAGTCTTTGTTTATATCACAGAATTTTTTAAAGCTGCCAAGGAGAACACTCAACATTTGAAAAAAAGAGACAGGCAAAATCCAGGAACAAAGTCCTTTGTAATTCACTTCTTATTATAGCAGTTCTCATTAGGGCTGTTAAATTAGGGTTCTCTAAATATTTCTTTATAACAATATTTTAATGGGTTTATAAGTAAGGCATAAAAACATTTTTGAAACATGTTATATAAAGTCCTGTGGCTGAAATCACTTACTGCCAATTGTTCTTTAACAAGCATTTGACAAAAACAGATATTTTTCTAGACTTCTCTTTCTTTATTTATTTTTTGAACTGGGAAACATCTACACTAAAATTTTTAGCCCCGCAGTCTGAGCCCCATGAGCCTGAGTCAACTGACCCAGACTCTGAGACTCAGTGCTGCAGGACTTTTATTGAAGTGTAGATGTATCTTGAAAAACGTTTTCCTTTTTAATGTCCTTCTTCTTTCATCCTGTCAGATGCTTATTTTGCAGTCCTGACAACTGGGAAAAGTGACATAAACTTAAGTTCGTGTAGTACTTCCCTTACTACTGTTGAACCTTGTTACCTTCAGGGCTTAAATGATCATAATTTCCTGGAGGGCTCCCCCACTCATTTGGGGCATCAGCTGTGGCTGGTCTCGTGGCTTCTGTCCCACGGGGGAAGGAGGTAGGGCACCAGGGCTTCGGGCTTCAGCCCCATGGGGAGGGTAGAGAGGGAGTGTTTGCCAGGGCTCCAGGCTCTGCTGCAGTGCTGTATGGGTAAACATGGCCTTAGTAAGTTTGCCCTTAGCCCTGTATCTCTTGAAGTCAATTAGAGTTTTGGGTAGCCAAGATATGCAGAAACCATGCTATCAACATATTTTCCATCTCATCTGTGATAGGGGAACCGGGGGCCCTGCTGAGATTGCTTAATTAGGGCAAACTGCAAAGAATGGGCCAGACAATCCGCCAAACTGATAGTTATTCTAATACTTAGCTTCACCAAGGTAGCAACAAAACAGCTTCTACAATATATTACTGGTTATCAAGAAGCCAAAACACAGCTCCCATAAAGCAACTTTTGTGACTAAGGCGCCCACCTAGACAGCCTAGTCAAATATGATGAGGATTACTGAAAATCTTGTTCATCATATTAAATCTCCAAGGATCGGACACATTACCCTCCAGGTTAATGAATATTTCAGATCTTATCCAAATACACGCTTACAGCCATTTCTTATTAACTAAACTAAAATTTATTAAAAAAGAAAAGAGAGAGAGTATTGGTTAAAAGATCATTACCCATACAGACTTGAATAAAATTCTTAGGTCCGTTTCATAGTAGTGATGGTAAGCTTTAAAGCTGCAAAAAGTTCTTTTAGAATTACTCCATAGGTTCAGGATAATGTCCAATATCAGGGTGATCCTGAATGGAACTGGAGACCTCAATCTGTGATTTACCACAAACTTCAAAGAGAAATTAAGACAGTGATATCATTACATTTATAATTGATTTACATGTTGATATCTTCTTTTGATATCTGAATTAACAGAATACAGCGATAGACAGTAACTGTTTGGTTACATTGTTAACCTCTAACAATATATATGTAAACACACAAAAACACAAACATTATCGACTCATATATCTCTAAAGGTTGAATCTGGGCCAATTAGCCTGATAGTTGTGCAACCCTTTCTGGCCCCATGTCACATCATCATTTCATTTTCATGTTAATAAATATATTGAACTACAACTATGCTATCTTGGATTTCTGGAGCATCCCATTGTTATGAACCTCTTTCCACAGTAAGAATTGTCTATGTATTCCTACTCTGTTTATATCTTAAGTCGTTTAATCTATCATAGGACTTTACTGCTCATTCTTTTAATGCCAATTGACACTAATGTGTATGTTTATAAACTATTTGTATATAATGGGGAAAGTATGTCAAAATTAGAACTCAGTTTTGCAGTTTCTTCTTGAGTTAATTTGTGCTGGACTAATGTAGGACAGTGATTTTCAGTTTCAGTCAGAATTCTTTAAGATGCTGTCAAGGTTCCTTCCCCACTCTGAACTCTAGGGTACAGATGTGGGGACCTGCATGAAAAACCCCCTAAGCTTATTTTTACCAGCTTAGGTTAAAACTTCCCCAAGGTACAAACTATTTTATCTTTTGTCCCTGGATTTTATTGCTGCCACCACCAAGCGTCTCACAAATATAACCGGGAAAGAGCCCACTTGGAGACATCTTCCCCCAAAATATCACCCCAAACCCTATACCCCCTTTCCTGGGGAAGGCTTGATAAAAATCCTCACCAATTTGCATAGGTGAACACAGACCCAAACCCTTGGATCTTAAGAACAATGAAAAAGCAATCAGGTTCTTAAAAGAAGAATTTTAACTGAAGAAAAAGTAAAAGAATCACCTCTGTAAAATCAGGATGGTAAATACCTTACAGGGTAATCAGATTCAAAACATAGAGAATCCCTCTAGGCAAAACCTTAAGTTACAAAAAGACACAAAAACAGGAATATACATTCCATTCAGCCCAACTTATTTTATCAGCCATTTAAACAAAACAGAATCTAACGCATATCTAACTAGATTGCTGATTAACCCTTTACAGGAGTTCTGATCTGCATTCCTGCTCTGGTCCCGGCAAAAACAACACACAGACAAAGAGAACCCTTTGTCCCCACCCCCCCCCCAGCTTTGAAAGTATCTTGTCTCCTCATTGGTCATTTTGGTCAGGTGCCAGCGAGGTTGTCTTAGCTTCTTAACCCTTTACAGGTGAAAGGGTTTTTCCTCTGGCCAGGAGGGATTTAAAGGTGTTTACCCTTCCCTTTATATTTATGACAGATGCTATGCCACTGAGCGAGAGCTATAAGATGAGATGCTAGTCCATAGTTGGTTCAGATTTTCAGTCAGTGCCCTGTGCCTTCTTTAGGTGGTATAAAAGTATTCATTCCTACAAGGAGAGGAAAGCTCTATCACAGAAGATAAAACTAAGAGAAACTTATGAAAGCTCTTCTGTTCTGCTCATTTAGTGTTTCCATTTTGTAGCTAATTTATCAAATGCTTCTAGTTGTCCTTTTTTTTAAGGGAGCAAATGTTAAATTCAAGATTAAAGGTAGAGGATGTCTCAGGAATCTTGATAACAGAAGCAAAACTAGATGTTCTCCCTTTGATAGTCATTGAAGTTATCCTCTGAGCTCATAACCATCAGGAAAGGACCCCAAATCCCTAAGAGATTGTGTAGCTCTCCTTGGATCATTCTTTAATTTCTAATCTTTATTTGAAAATATTTTAATAAACAAATTTACTAACTGAAATGTCTGGTAAACTTTTGGTAAATAATTCAGCTGCATCTGTCATATGTCAGAATGCCTGCCAATTCCTCATAAAATAATGAAATATACTTTCATGCAGGGAGGAGACTGGTTCTCTTTAACTATGATTATCACCAAAGCCCTGTTATAGGAATGACAGAAATTCTGGAACTAACATGACAGATCCTGCACTCCTTCCTTACTCCTGGGGGGAATTCTGTGCCACTGCACACATGCAGAATTCATGTCTGGTGCAGAATTTTGTTTCCTGCAGAAAATACATTCTGCCCAAGAAGTGCTTCAGTTCTGCCTTTAACCCATTAGAGGTCACTGAGGCTCCAGAACTGGCTGCGTTCATTATAGCAGTCTGCCAGTGGAGCTAGGTTAGGAGACAGAATGGGGCACACGATGCTGCTGGGGTGGGTCACAGACTAGGGTTCAGAAGGACTAGTGGGGGGACAGACTGGGGCAGGGGCTCAGGAGCTAGTGGGGTGACAGCATTGAGCCAGGGGCTGAATGGGAGGGGGTGCCCTGGAGCACATGGGCATGGGGGGTAGGAGGGCTCCAAGGTCACAGGAGGATAGGGGTTCCAAGGCTACATGGGGGTGGGGGTCTCCAAGGCCAGATGGGGATGTGGGGGTGCAGGGGCACAGGGGCAGATGTGCCTGACTGAATGGGAAAGGCTTGGGATCAGCCAGGGTTTGAATGGAGGAGGCTCCCCAATTCCCTAACAATCCTGGCCCCTCCCCGAAACTTCCATACTTCTCCTACCCACACCCAACAATCCTCCAGGTTCACTCCCAAGCTTCTTCCCTCTCCCTCAGCTCCTCCATTATGCCTGACTCCCCCAAGCCTTTACACTGCTTCTAAGGGGTGCGGATATATGTTTCTGCATTGTAGTTTAAATGAATTACTCAAAGTTCTGTATTAACATGCCTAGTAAGGAATCTTTTTTTGTGTCTGTATTGTTACAGACATACTTGCCGACAAGTATTTTGAAATAAATTACCAAAATAATTGAAACTGGCATGTTTATATTGTGTTAGTTTGACAAATAAAATATGCAGAATTTTGCAGAATTTTAAAATGTGTGCAGAATTTTTAATTTTTTGGTGTAGAATTCCCCCCGGAGTACTTACTCTATCAGATTCCCATTAAAGTCAATGACTGAACTGAAGTCAAAGAGAATTTTGTTTGATTAATGAGCACAGGGACCTGCATAAGGACTACTGTAGCTGAAGGTTTGACGCTCACGCTGATACTGCTTTATAATGGAATATATGTATTCCAGGCACTGAACAAATATATGCCAGATTATTTTAAACTTTGATTAAATATTCCATAAAAGAATCTGCCCCTATCTTAGAGAATACACTACTGATGTTAGTCGAGTATGTTTATAAAACTAACATGACTGGAGAATCAGGACCTCTGTGCACATACCTGTTTTACAAACTTGGTAACTCAAAATTGCTACATGCTATTTAAAATGAATATGAAAAAGTAGTTGACATTATTTCCCAAGCCACATCTTCTCAATATAAAAATAAGTTATTGTCAACAGAAGGCTTCAATTTATGTAAAGCCAAGATCTGTGAAGACAAATAATATATCTAAAATCAAGAATAGAAGCATGTCAAATTCTCTAAACTAGAGTATTAAGCCTTGTAGTTATTCGTAGGGAAATCTAGCTTTCATGTTCAGACATCTATTAGATAAAATATATTACTTTTCATAAAGAATAGTCTTTGCAATAAGAGATCTTTTCTGCCTTAATAATTCAAAATATATGATGCAATCTTTTCTACATTCTGCAGACTGCATCTATGGTATTAGCAAAAAAAATCTCATTACACAACAGGAATTGGTTATTTAAAATAAAATATGAAAACTTGTCAAGATATGGTGCCATGTTTCTTTGCAGTGATTTTAATATTTCTTAAAGTTGATGAAGGTGAATCATTGACAGAAATTTCCCTTTTTTCTATTTTGTAATTTTTGTAAGACCTGATATGTTGTCAGCTACATCAAAACATTGTGGACCTCATCAATCCTTACTCACACATGTAGTCCTATTGGAGAAAATAACAACAATGATATACTTGCATGATTGGGTCATAAATGAGATTGTTAGAAATAATTTTTCTATAGTGTACTGTGAAATGTTGAACACCTCTGAAGACAGGTTGAGTATACTCCACTTCCATTAAGCTCTATGGTAGTAGAAGGTGCTCAAGCATCATCTCATTGAATCAAACATCTATTTTCTAAAGGAAACCTTCTTTCAAACAGTATTTCCACCAATATTTGAGACTTCATCTTGACACTTCATATGTTACCTTTGCCTCTATCTTCTAAAGACGTTCACATCCATTTTTAATGGACTGGCAAGCTGTACACAGCCGTGACAAATGTCTGGGGTAAAAAATAAGTGCCACTTTGCTTGACAAACATTTTATTTTTAAGACAGTTAGGGAGGATTCAGCCTGGCTGGACCATTGTTCCCATTGACCACTTTATAATCTATCCGATTATCTCACTTGAAAACAACATTTGGTAGCAGTGGTGAGACATACTCTCACTGTGCAGAGATGGGGACACATCTAATTCCAAAAGAGAGAGAGAGAGACTGTGACAAAGTAATGAAAAAACTTGTTCATAAGATTAGAACTCATAGGAAAACAGGATAACTATCCCATTTAGACTGCTTGTTAACGATTCTGGGTAGTGCTGATTGCTGTCTTTTTTAAGTCAAATTTTGGTTTGTTAAAGATTATTGAATTTCATTCTTCAAGCCACCTCCCCTGGCTTTCCCAACACCTACTTCTGATTTCTTATATTGTGTGATACTTTGTCAAGTTTTAGCAGGAAACTGAGGTACAGAATGGCTAAGGCTATGTCTACATTACAAGAACAACAAACGCAGACCTACAGCTTGGCAGGCCATTCATCTGGTATTAAACCAGACAGTCCTGCTTTTCTAGGGTTTGTCCCCTATCTGATACGCAGACAAAAACAGATGGGGTCCAGTATCGGCTGGGGGACATTCTTTTGAAGAGCGTGCTGCTCCCCTCCATGCTGGTGTGACCTGGCATGCAAAGTCATGCGGGGTTGGGGCAGGGGTGCAGTGGCATGCTTTTAAAAATGATGTTCCCTGTGCAGCATGACTGCAGACGTATCAAGTGGAGGGTTACCTTACATCCAGATTTTCCCAGACATGGCCTCCTTTTTGGTCCTCTGATCTCCGTCTGAGCAGATTTTTGAACTATGAACAAAGGTCCATGATTTTTTCTTGCTCGTCCTTTTTCCAACATTGTTTCTGGTAGAATTGCAATTCCTGGCATGTCCTAATTACGGTGTGTATGTTTACTGGTTTGCTACCCTTACTTCAGCGCTGCTGCTGCTAGTGGCGCTGCTTTCAGAGCTGGGTGGCTGGAGAGCGGCGGCTGCTGACCAGCTGCCCAGCTCTGAAAGCAGCACCACTGCCAGCAGCAGCGCAGAAGTAAGGGTGGCATGGTATGATATTGCCATAAAAATTGAACCCTCCTTCCCCCTCCAACGCTCCCCGGTAGTGTTCTCTATTTGGGAACTTGAAATATGGTAACCCTAACCGAATGTCCAAGGTCAGGCCAGGGGGGCCATTCCCAGAAGTACTGGAATGTCCCGTATTCCAGGAATATGTGAGAGGTCACTGTAGCTGCACCTATGCTGCTGTAGTGTAGACACTTCCTTTTTCAATGGGTGGAGGTTTTCCAGCAATAGGCTGTAGCTACACTGATAGAATAATTCTTCCTGGGCCTGGCACTTGGGGCATAAAATTTTTCACAGCCCTGACTGCCATAGCTAGGTCAATCTCATTTTTTATGTCAGGCCTAAATGTCTTGCCAAAGACTCAGAGGAAGTCAGTGGCAGAGCTGAGAGTACAGAGTAGGCCTCCCAATTCTAAGCACCCCAATGCTTTAATTACCGTGTGGTCCCAGCCCAGGATGGCATGCAAAGCCCAGGGATGATATGTCATGGCTTTGCCATGGGGTGCTGTGGTGAGGCAGTAGGCTCGTAGGGGTCAGGAAAGTGTAACACAAGACATAGGAACAGTGTGTGAGGCAGGTGGGGTGGAGCGCGCCCTGTCATGGTGACTGGATCCGTAGGTGGAACACATTGGTGGTGACACTCGTGAATGCTGCCGTCCGTGCTGGGGGAGTGGGGTGTCTCTTATTCTGGACAGCAGGTGGGGCTGGGAGCCTGTCCCCTGCTCAGGGGCTGAGGGTGAAATACTGGCCTTTTGCAGTAAAGTCTAGTTTTGCCTTTGGTATCGCCAGGGCCAGCACTTATGTCACCCTGTCTTTATGGTGGCCTGGGCTAGAGCAGAACGACGCGGGGGAAGGCCCGGAGACCGGAACTCTACTCTGGGGAGCCAGTTTCCAGCCGGAATCCGCAGCCGAGCGCCGCTTTCCGCTCCCTTAGTTGCCTGGTAACGCCGTCAGTGAAGTAGCGGGAGAGGGACAGGAGGGAGCCAGGGTGTCTCCCTGAAATTGGTTCCGCTACTACGGCCCCCCGCTGCGGCGGCGAGGAGTGTTGGCCGGGCACAAATCCCGCCGGTGTGCGCCGGGATGATGCTGGAGCAGGACACCGGGCTCTCCTTGGCCATCGCTCAGATCGTGCAGCGGCTGAAGGGCTCCAGCCTCCACTCCCAGCTGGAGCGGCAGGCACGGGTGAGCCCAGTCCCCGGCCCTTGGCTGTCCTCCCCCCGCTGCCTGCCTGACCCGCTCCACCCCCACCCCCACCCCGTCCTTCCATGCGTCTGTCTCCCTTTCTGCTTCCTTCCCCCACGGCCTTTCTCTGTGTCCCTCTCTCCATCCCGCCCCTCACCCCAGCCGCTTGTCCTCCCTTCCCCCCTTGGCTGGACGCACACGGCCGGCACTCGCCCCTGACACTGCTGGGCAGATGCCGCAGGGCGGCATGAGCGTGGGAAGCCTGTGTCTGCCCAGAGGAGAGGGAGTCAGACCTGCCCTAAACCTTTCACTCTTCTGCAGGGCCAAGAGACTCGCTGCTTAACTGTCAGGGTAGTATTTATATCCACTCCCTCTGAGCAGGGAGGATTTTGCTGTGTGTATTAATAATATGGTTAAAGTCGCACTCATTCAAATTGCTCTACCAAATGAATTGGGTCGTTTTTTAATCCTTAATTTGAGATGCAAGTTTTTTTAACTCCCTCTCCTCCTGCGGTTTCCCCTCAGAACATAAGGATTTGGTGAAAAGGAAGGAAAATAAATGAAATATGCATCAGAAAATGATGCTGTAATAATTGTGATCCTTTGTTCTCACTGGTTTCAGGGTAGCAGCCGTGTTAGTCTGCATTCACAAAAAGAAAAGGAGTACTTGTGGCACCTTAGAGACTAACCAATTTATTTGAGCATAAGCTTTCTGACTGCACTCTACATCTAATATGTATCTCCTTAGTGGACATCCTGTCCTGTGGATTGTTTGAGGTGGAACAGCCACAAACATTATGGCCTGAAATGAATTTGTAGCCTAAAACTCTGTCTTCATGTATTCCCCCCTCCCACACACACACCTCTTTTTCTTGTGGATGACATCTTGTCTTATTGTTCATGGCAATATCTGTTTTCATGATCCTATTCTGTGTAGTTTCTTTTGAGAACTTTTATTTACTTTACATTGCTTGTTAATGTCTTGATTGTTTTCTTGTGGGCCTTTCTGTTTGATTTTTTTTTTTAAAATAGGCTTTTTAGAAAATCTCGTTTAAAGTAAGCAAGCTACATTTTTGGTTTCTTTATAGCAGCTTATTTTACACCTGTTCATTTCTGAAGTGCATTATTCTGAGTCAGGGCCCTGATCCTGCAAACACTTACACACATGCTTAACATTTTGAAGGACCGTGTTTGGTCATTCCTTCAGGTTAATAATTTGCATTGCCTATATTAGTCTGGATTTATTTTAGAGATGGTTATTTAATAGGACTGGCTATATAAATAAATGCTGTCAACTTGAAGATATTATAAACAAACAACTTTTTTATGTTTCTAACAGTCCTTAGATTGTTAATACAGAAATAATTTTAAAACTCCAGTTTTTGTTACTATCTTTTTTTTCTTTATACCTTTCTCATGGCTTGGTAATAAAATCAATAAAGTCAATTTTTAACTTTTTTCTAGTTTATCAGTTTTATTTTCGGGTTCTTAGTTCTGGGTTTCAAACTTTAAAAACATTAGGAAAACATTTATTTTGGTATTATGTTTTATAAATTTTTTTAAACAAAATTTAAATTGTGGACAATATTTTAAATTTACAGTGTCCCTTATGTTGTACAAATGATGTTTTAGTGGATAAAACAAATGGTTATTTGCCTTACTTTAGTTCGTATTCCTGTATTAGACAAGGCTATGTTCCGTGGCAGTCCACTTTTGACTTCCATGATTCAGTGCTCTATTGATTTAATTTATAGCTCTCAAATTGTTGGGTTCTGTGTGGGATCATGCCATTTCACTTTTATGTCAGTCTAGGCTTCCGACAGGGTTATGCGTTGGACCCTGTATTATTTTCTTTATGTCTATTAGTGCTGTCCCTGAGTTTCATTGTTATTAAATAGTCTTGAAAGGATTAGATTTTTATTGATAAATGTCCATTTCGATGTACACACACAAACTGACAAAAAAAAATTTCCATCAATGATAAAGGTAATCTAGATATATAAGTGAAAACCAACAGTACAAACAGAACAGAACATAATGGCCACAGCCCGGTCTCTCTTAAAAACTTCACAGAACAGGTGGATTTTAGAAGTTTGTGGAAGGAGAAGGAAGGAGCTTGGTATATATTAGTAGAGAAATTATTCCAATCATATGGAGAAGGTAAAGGAGACAAATTGGGCAAGAAGAAGGCAGATTGGCCAGAGTTTAAATATTGCGAGTACTTAGGAGATGAGGGTAGAGAGATGTAGAGTAGGATGAAGCTTTGTAAAGGTGAAGAGAGCAGCTTGAACTTGACATTATTTGATGTCTACCTACAAAAACATTTCTAAATGTGATTAGCTGGTTTTGGAGATTTGTAGTTTAAATTAATACAGACAAAGTTGAGGTAGTGTTTCTTGGCCCTGATTGCTATTGTTCCATCATTTATTCTTGCTTTTTAAGAGGTTACCTTTGGATCCTGGGTTTTTCCAGGAATATGTGCATTCTGTTTGATCCTGAGTTAATTTTTGAACCTCACAATTATACTCCCCTTACAAACACACTAGATCTCACTTGTTTTATCTTTTCTGCCAAAACTCTGATCTGTGTTCAAGTTTTCTCTGTACTGGTTGGTTGTAATGGTTGTTTTTTTGCGGGGGCTGGGGGGAGGCATCCAAGCCTTCTCTGTTTTGTTTTTGTGATTTGTTGAATTTTGTTATTGTTAGTCTCAAATTACTGCCTAATCAGACCATTATATTGGCTAACTTTGAAGCTGCAGATCGTGTACAAAATCTTGCTATTCTTATGCAAGGCACCTCAACTCCTATTTATCTCTGGAACATGATCTGTGTTCTGGTCTGCTTGTTAGTTACATTCTGCTTCTGACCTGAACCTTGCAGTATAAATAAATCTGTACTAACTGCAGAATTGAACATCTCTACATGAAACCAATTTTAGATAAATCTCAACGATATTGAGATCCGTTTTGTTGCTGATCTAAATTCTTCCAAGAGAAAACTTAACTTTATTTTAGTTACTTTTAGCTCTTATTTGTTTTAAAAAATATAAAAAATCACTTTGGGAGTTCTCTGTAAATAACATTGTAAACCCTCAAATCACTCAAAACCCATTCTTCAAAATTTTGTATGCACATGCATGTGCATGTACAGTATCAGACAAATGTCAGGATGTAAATCAAGATTTGTGTCCACATAATGCCCCCTTAAAATTAGTGTCCAGAGTTTTTTAGAGTTAGTGATATTTACTGAGCCTAATTAAAACATTGGGGAACGAATATTTAAAATAACAACAAAATTCTTGCTATACTCATTAATGTTTTTACTTTTTTTTTTTTTAGTTCTAGCAGGCAGAGCTCAAAAAAGAACGGTTTCTGTTGTCAACTTACAGAACGTTTGAAAAAACTGGGTTTCTTAAGAATGATGTTTATGAATGTTGAGTCTTTGGACTCTGAGTAGAGATACCAGTCGGTTATGTTTTGGGTACAAGAAGGAAAAGGGGACTGTAAAGAAGAGAAGACTTCTCCTTTATTTCTTGAATTTTCATGTATGATATATTATTTATAGCATTTAGGATAATTAAGTTGTCAAGCACACAGTGGAAACAGCAACTTGTTTTTCCGGACTCTTCAGCATCAAGTTGATGTGAGAAGCTAGAGCCCTGCATAAAGATTCAGAGTTATCTTTGATAATTCACTCTGATCGCAGATTAACTTTAACCCAAGAGTATTAAAAAGGTTTGAATATACCTCTGAGCCACAGTAACTAGAGGGTAGGGACCGAAGGCTAGATTCACAAAGGAGACTTAAATTAACTCCTGAGTGCCCCTCCTGCCCACTGGAATTCACAGCCCACAGTTTGGCACCCAGCCTTCCCATACAGTGCATGGGGAGAGTTAGGCCTGGTCTACACTACGAGTTGATGTCGGATTTAGCAGCGTTAAGTTGAATTAACCCTGCACCCGTCCACACAACGAAGCCATTTTTTTCGACATAAAGGGCTCTTAAAACCGATTTCTTTACTCCTCCCTAATGAGGGGTTTACTGCGGAAATGGACATCGCTGTTTCGAATTAGTGTTAGTGTGGACGCAATTTGAAGGTATTGGCCTCCGGGAGCTATCCCACAGTGCACCATTGTGACCGCTCTGGACAGCACTCTCAACTTGGATGCACTGGCCAGGTGTATAGGAAAAGCCCCAGGAGCTTTTGAATCTCATTTCCTTTTGGCCAGGCGAGCTCATCAGCACAGGTGACCATGCAGTTCCAGAATCAAAAAAGAGCTCCAGCATGGACCGAACGGGAGGTACTGGATCTGATCGCTGTATGCGGAGAGGAATCCGTGATATCAGAACTACATCCCAAAAGATGAAATGCCAAAACATTTCAAAAAATCTCTGAGGCCATGAGGGACAGAGGCTACAGCAGGGACACAACACAATGCCGTGTGAAACTTAAGGAGCTCAGACAAGCGTACCAGAAAACCAAAGAATCAAACAGACGCTCCGGGACAGAGCCCCAGACATGCTGCTTCTACGCTGAGCTGCATGCAATTCTATGGGGGGCCGCCACCACTACTCCACCTCTGTCTGTGGACTCTAATGATGGGGTATTCTCCGCCATGCCTGAGGATTTTGCTGACGGGGAAGATGATGAGGAGGATGAGCTTGAGGAGAGCACACAGCACACCGTTCTCCCTGACAGCCAGGATCTTTTTATCACCCTGACTGAAATACCCTCCCAACCCAACGAAGCTGGAGAAGGGATCTCTGGTGAGTGTACCTTTTAAAATATAATACATGTTATAAAAGCAAGTGTTTTTTAATGATTAAGTAGCCCTGAAGACTTGGGATGCATTCGTGGCCAGTACAGCTACTGGAAGAGTCTGTTAACGTGTCTGGGGGTGGAGTAGAAATCCTCCAGGGACATCTCCATGAAGCTCTCCTGGAGGTACTCTAAAAGTCTTTGCAGAACGTTTCTGGGGAGAGCAGCCTTATTCCGTCCTCCATGGTAGGACACTTTATCACGCCATGCTAGGAGCAAGTAATCTGGTATCACTGCATGACAAAGCCTGGCAGCGTATGGTCCCGGTGTTTGCTGGCATTCAAGCAACATCCGTTCTTTAGCTCTCTGTGTTATCCTCAGGAGAGTGATATCGTTCATGGTAACCTGGTTGAAATAGGGGAATTTAATTAAGGGGACATTCAGAGGTGGCTGTTCCTACTGGGCTGTTTGCCTGTGGCTGAAAAGAAATCCTCCCCGCAGTTAGCCACGCGATGGCAGGGGGCATTGGCGCTGAGCTGTTCGCGTTTGGCTAGCAGGGATCTTCCCTGATGCCAGCCACACGGTGGGGTGAGGGGTACAGCAGTCATCCCAGAGAATTGGATGGCGGGGGCGGGGGGTTAGTTTGGTTTCTGCTGCTGCACGTTAACAGGAAAACCGCAGCACTAAATGGCCAACTCAATGTGCTTTGCTTGGTATGGGAGCGGAGAGTGCTGCTGTTATGAAGGTTGCAGAAGCCGAAAGACTATGGCTTACCATGGCCGCCTGCAAGCCGAATTCTGTTGCCTAGCCCTGCGTGTGTGATCTCTAACACCAAAGCCACAGGCACTCAATATAAGATGCAAAATGCGACCTTGTACCAAAATCACATGTGCTATGTAATGTGAATAGTGTTGTTCACCGTGAAAGAGTATAGCCATTGTTCTGTAAAGTGTATCTTTACTCCCTTTTTTCCCTCCAGCAGCTACAAATGTTTGAAGCCTCCCTCCTCCGTCCCAAAGGCTATCTCAGATAAGGCGGCGAAAAAAACGCACGCGCAATGAAATGTTCTCTGAGCTCATGCAGTCGTCCGGCACTGACAGCTCAGCAGAATGTGTGGAGGGACACAATAGCAGAGTACAGGAAAGTGGCCGACGAATGTGAGGAGAGGTGGCGGCAGGAAGATCAGAGGAGGCATGAGGCAACGCTGGGGCTACTGAGGGATCAAACGGACATGCTCCAGCGTCTTGTGGAGGTTCATGAATGGCAGCAGGATCACAGACTGCTGCTGCAACCTCTGTTTAACTGCCCTCCCTCCTTCCCAAGTTCCAAGCCTCCTCACCCAGATGCCCAAGAATGTGGGGGAGGAGGCTCTGGGCACGCAACCACTCGATCCCAGTGGACAGCCCAAGCAACAGAAGGCTGTCATTCAAGAAGTTTTAAAGTGGCCTTTTCCTTTCCTCCTACCCTACTCTCACACCCCACCCGGGCTACCTTGTGAGTTATCTCCCTATTTTTATAATCAATTAATAAAGAATATATGTTTTTTAAACAATAGTGACTTTATTTCTTTTGCAAGCGAGCTGTGATCGAAGGGGGGAGGGCGGGTGGCTTACAGGGAATTTAGAGGCAACCAAGGGGGTGGGTTTTCATCAAGGAGAAACAAACAGAAGTGTCACACAGTACCCTGGCCAGTCATGAAACTGGTTTTCAAAGCTTCTCTGATGCGCAGCGGTTCCTGCTGTGCTCTTCTAACTGCTCTGGTGTCTGGCTATGCGTATTCAGTGGCCAGGCGATTTGCCTCAACCTCCCACCCCGCCATAAGCATCTCCCCCTTACTCTTACAGAGATTGTGGAGCACACAGCAAGCAGCAATAACAATGGGAATATTGGTTTCGCTGAGGTCTGAGCAAGTCAGTAAACTGCGCCAGTGACCCTTTAAACGTCCAAATGCACGCTCTGCCATCATTCTGCACTTGCTCAGCCTATAGTTGAGCAGCTCCTTACTACTGTCCAGGGTGCCTGTGTACGGCTTCATGAGCCCGGGCATTAACGGGTAGGCTGGGTCCCCAAGGATAACTGTAGGCATTTCAACATCCCCAACAGTTATTTTCTGGTCTGGGAAGTAAATCTCTTCCTGCCGCCATTTAAACAGACCAGAGTTCCTGAAGATGCGAGCGTCATGAACCTTTCCCAACCATCCCATGTTGATGTTGGTGAAACTTCCCTTGTGAGCCACCAGTGCTTGCAGCACCATTGAAAAGTACCCCTTGCAGTTTATGTACTGGCTGCCCTAGTGGTCTGGTCCCAAGATAGGGATATGCATTCCGACTATTGCCCCACCACAGTTATGGAATCCTATTGCAGCAAAGCCATCTAGTATGACTTGCACATTTCCCAGAGTCACTACCCTTGATAGCAGCAGCTCAATGATTGCATTGGCTACTTGCATCACAGCAACCCCCACAGTAGATTTGCCCACTCCAAATTGATTACCGACTGACTGGTAGCTGTCTGGCATTGCAAGCTTCCACAGGGCTCTTGCCACTCGCTTGTGAACTGTGAGGGCTGCTCTCATCTTGGTATTCTTGCGCTACAGGGCAGGGGAAAGCAAGTCACAAAGTTCCATGAAAGTGCCCTTACGCATGCGAAAGTTTCGGAGCCACTGGGAATCATCCCAAAGCTGCAACACTATGCGGTCCCACCACTCTATGCTTGTTTCCTGGGCCCAGAATTGGCGTTCCACAGCATAAGCCTGCCCCAGTAACACCATGATCTCCAAATTACTGGGAACCGCGGTTTTAGAGAAATCTGTGTTCATGTCCTCATCACCGCTCTGCTGTTGCCTCCTTGCCTGGTTTTTCAGGTGTTGGTTCTGCATAAACTGCACAATAATGCGCAAGGTATTTACAATGGTCATAACTGCTGCGGTGAGCTGAACGGGCTCCACATTTGCCGTGCTATGGCGTCTGCTCGGGCAATCCAGGGAAAAGGGTGCGAAATGATTGTCTGCTGTTGCTTTCATGGAGGGAGGGAGGGTTGACTGACAACATTTACCCATAACCACCTGTGACAAATTTTTGGCTCCATCAGGCATTGGGAGCTCAGCCCCAAATTCCAATGGGCTGCGGGAACTGTGGGATAGCTACCTACAGTGCACCGCTCAGAATGTCGACGCTTGCCACGCTACTGTGGACACACGCTGCCGAATTAATGTGCTTAGTGTGGACGCATGCACTCGACTTTATACAATCTGTTCCCAAAAATTGACTTCTGTGAAATCGGAGTACTTTCGTAGTGTAGACATGGCCTTAGACTCTTAAGAAAGGGAGTCTCAGAAGCCAGGAAACTGAGCGGGCAGCTGCCTGTGCCAGCCGCAAGTGAAATGCAAAGGAAAGGGAAAGGCTGAAGGCTTAGATCCTCAAAGAGGGTTAGGTGCCTGACTGAAAGGCTGGAGAGCACTACTTCAGATTTTCAACCATGAACCCTCTCCTGGAGTTAGGTGCCTAAGCCAGGTCAGCCTCTCCCTCACAAAAAATGGGAGGGAGAGACACTCCCACCCCCCCCACCCCCCCACACACACTATAGCCAATAGCTCAGTGGTCAGGGTACTCACTTGGAATGTGGGAGACGCATATTCAAACCCATACCTGATTTGGAGCAGGGATGTGGACACAGGTTTCCAACATCTCTAATGAGTGCCTCACCACCAGTCTATTGGCTGTAATGGAGTGGGTCTCTCTCAAGCTCTTCTGTTAGAACTGTTCCACTGTATATAAATAATTTAAATATTTATTGGATCAGAGAGAGAGAGAGACCCCATATTCCGGGGATTAGGGCACTCACCTGCGATGTGGGAGACCTGGCTTCAAGTCAGTGCTCCAAATCAGGCAGAGCAGCGATTCAGACCGGGGTCTCCCAGGTAAGTGCCCCAACCAATGGGCTATTGAATAGATGGGGGACTGACACACTTGCACACTTGCCGTCATTGTCTTTTGACAAGGGTCTTAATCCACTGAAAAATATGGTTCCGTTGAAATCAAATGCTTTGTGATATTGTGTCAAGTTTGCAAAAATTTTGTTTAGGAGAAAAATTATGGGGAAAAAGTTCCTACAATGTTGAAATGCCCTGTTTTGACATTTTTGGAATGAAATATTTTGATATTTCTTTTTGAAATAACTTTTTGCATTTTTGTATTGTATTATAATAAAGTCAAAATCAAAATGAAATGTTTTGATCTGAAATAATTTGTGCCAGACTTTTCTTTCATGGAAAATTATGAAATTTTCTGGTTTCATTCTGATTTGAAATGAAGCCAGATATTGAAATCTTGTAAACTTTTGTGAGATGGAATTTCCACTTCCATTGATCTGTAATAAAAATCTGCTAATATTGTGAGTCACTCAGAACCTTCTGTAACCATAAAAATATCTGGCTGGATGGACAGATAGATAATTTAAAAAAAATAGGCCCGAGCATTTCATTGGGGTAGAAGATTCATAAGCTGTCCTTCTGACAGGTAGAAAAACTCTATCCAGACATTAGACAGACAATGGGGAGAAGTGGAGTAAAAGAAGAGATGAAAACTGAAGCAGAGTAATTTTTTAAAAACATAAACAAATGTGATATTAATTATACCAGTAATCACTATTGCCACTTGCATGACCATTTTCAGATTGCAATTTATTGTTGGCATGTCTGCAGAAGTGGGTCTTGAGAAGGGATTTGTAAGAAGACAGGGTTGTGGCTTTATAGATAAGTTATGAGAGGGAGTTTCGTGCATAAGAATCAGCATCGAAGAATATGAGAAGGTGCTTGTAGAAGAAGCAGACTTCTGGGTGATAGAGGTTGGCCCAGTGGAGAAGGCAGGTAAGATAGAAAGGATCATAAGGGATCTTAAAGTGTGGATAAGAAGATATATCTGATATGATTGTGACAGGGGAGCCGCTTGAGCTGATTAAAGAAGGGGAAGGGGGTGACATGACTGGAATGACTGCCCAGGAAGATAACCTTATCAGCAGCTTTTTGCTGGACCTGAGATGGGTGTCAGGAAGGTCAAAGAAGAAGGTTGCATAATTAAGATGGGAAATAAGGGCCTGGACAAGAGTTTTAGTGGTGTTGGTAGAGAGAGCTGTCTGTTTTTTGGGAAAGTTTTGGAGGAGTAAGTGGCAAGATTTTGACACTACCTGGATGGGTGTGGCTAAAGGAAGGGCAGATAGACAGCTTAGCTGGGGTGGACAGACTGTGTGAGATCAGATAATCAAAGCAACTATTTTGATCTTTTCTTCGGTACTAAAAGAATTATTGATACTGAACTTCGCTGATGTGAAAGTTCACATTTAGAAAGTGATCAGCTCTGTAATATGCAACATTATATACCAAAATCTATCAAATAATAGTAGGCTCATGATTCATTATAGATAATAAATTTATTTTCATGTATCTCATTTAACAGAGAACTTACTGACCTGTTCTTGTATTAATAGAGATTGTAATCTTCTTGTCTATATTGTTCAGCAGTGACGTTTGCAGTATGAAGAATCTTAATTGAATTGAATACAGTTATGAATACGTTAAACAGATTAAGGAGTTCAGAAACAACTTAAGTTTGGTTCACAGAAGATCTTTATTAGTAATGTAGGTACACATGAATTACTTTGCAGATGTGTACCTTATTTGCAGCAGTAAATTTCTATCTTCAGATGAAACCTAGGAAGTTGATTAAAACTGCAAATATTATTATTTACAAAACCTATCCAGCAAATTTAAAATGACCTACTTCTGCCTAAAAGCTGAGACAAATTGTTACTTGCTCTCAATTGTTTTCCATCTCAATTGCTAGATTATTTGTACTTGTATATGAACAGTGCTTCACTTTACCACTATACTGTTCCCTAGCTATCAAACATAATTTAATGTAGAAATGCTCAAATGTAGACAAGGCTATTGGTGTCAACGTCAATCAGGTTTCTATCATCTAAAATTTGTTCAAACATGTTCATAACTTTTTTTTCTGCAAAGGGAGTATAAATTGAAATCCAACCAAAATTAGCACTTGGACTTCTTTGGGTTTTTGTAATATAAATTACCTAGCAAGCAAAACTGTGAACCTTTTCTTATGACCATTTTGAGAGAGTGTTATGATTAGGGAGATATCAGTAATTAAAGCTAAAAACGTTTGACACTTGTGTGAAACTAGCCAGATGAACAGTACTAAACATATACAAAAGTCATGGCACTTATCTAAGAAGAAAAGACTTTAAATGGAAGTCTGAAAATATTTAAACAATGTGTAGAGCTATTAAATGGTCAACACATTATTACTTTATGTAGTCAATTCAGTTGAATATACAGCTGAAAAAGGTGGTGAGTGAGGAGAGTATGATATCCACTCCTGAAACACAGAAGCAGGTTGATCCCATGACTAAAAAAATGTGAGCTATTAGGACGAAGTGTGTACATACTCCAAACCATAGTATTCTGAACAGTCCCAAGGCTTTGCTAAGGGACAGAAATGAAAACTTAAGAAAACGAAAGACCTCCCTGCCCCCATATCACTCAACTAATAAATGAATGGAACAACCTAGTAGGCAATATTATTCAGAATGGAAAGTTTAATGTCATTCAGAATTTGTTCTTCCAGTAATTAGTAATTGTCACTATTGTAGTAATTGTCAAAATGTGCTTTGAGATTCAATTTTGATACTAATTCAAAGTAAGATTAGGATTAAGGAATGTTTGGACTTCATTTTCCTTATTTTATTGTTCTGTGAGTTTCCTATTAAAGTAACGTCAAGTAAATGAAAGTAATGTTTAAGTTTTCCATACATTTAAGATTACAAGTGTTCTAAATGTATATAACTATTCCAGTTAAGTAATACATATAATTAAATATACATCCAAATAGCTACAGAATGAAATCATTCCATTATGTATAGAAGAGGATCGATACTGCAAAAAATTGTCTGTTATGGGGAGTGGGGGACTGCTTGGTACAAGACTTAATAGTTAATTGGACTAGTTTCCTTTTGCATTTCCCTTGGTATTTAAGGTAGAAACAAACTTCAGGGTATGTCTTTAGGGCTGGTTTTTCCTTTCCACTGAACTAATATATTTACATTGGGAAAACCGCACAAAAGCGTTTGCTGCCAACTGAGAAACTCTGATGGAGCAGTGATGGGGTAGATCCTACTAGGGCTGGAGCTATCACATTGTAAAGTTTCCTCCGGTCTTGGAAGACTGTTAGTTTGTAAACAGATTTATTGGGGCTCTGGGCACAAAGAACATTTGGGCCCCCCAAGTCCCCACCCCCTATCCTGGCTAGAAGCCAGGCTGTGGTAAGAGCTGCCCAGGAAGCCCTGGCCACTGTGGGGAGCCCTGGACCCTCCACCGGCCCTGGTTGGCGTGCCCTGAGTGTTAGGGGCTGCTCTCAGATACCACAGCTGCCCACCCATGACAGGTGGAGGGTCTGGGGCTCTTCACAGTTACCCAGGCTCCCTGAGTGGTTCTTACCACAGCCTAGGGCAGTGGTCCCCAAACTGTGGGGCGTGGTCCCCAAACTGTGGGGCATGTCCCCCTAGGGGGCACGGAGCAATGTTCGGGGTGCGTGGTGGGGCCCAGCTCTGACCTGCCTGTAGCCCCAGCTGTGGCTTTGCTCCCGGCCGCAGTTGCAGCCATGGCCTTGCTCCTGGCCCCTGGCTGCGGCTCCAGGCCCCCAAATTTGGCCCCACTCCTGGCCCTGGCTCCTGGGGTGGGGTGCGGACCAGGTAAGAGGGGGCATAACCAAAAAAGTTTGGGGACCCCTAGCCTAGGGTGATCATATATCCCGTTATGGCCTCAGCTGTTTGGACTTTTTTGGCAAAACTGGGAAGAGCAAACGGGGACAAATGCTCAGTTTTGCCAAAAAGGGTCTGGGGGGTGAGTGTGCTGGGTTTGCGGGGTGGTGAGCAGTGGGGCTCGGGCCAGCCCTGTGCAGGGGGGGAAGGGAGAGAGGCTAAGGTCAGCTCCATGCTGTATGGGGGGAGGGGGCCCCTCTTGGGCCCGTTTGGGGAGGCGCAGGCGGCTTGGCCAGCTCTGTGTGGGGGTAGGGGGAATATGCTTACCCTACCTCAGGCTTTGTTTTCCAGCTGGGCCAGGGGGTGGAGCCTCGAGGAAGAGAGGAGCGAGAAAAGGAAGCAGGGGTCGGGACCAGAGTTCCGGCGCTCCTGCAGGGCCGCCAAATTGATTTGGGCCCCGGGGCACAGGCCCTATCAGCCAATGCAGTAATCCACCACTGTTTGTAAACCTCATTTAGGTAGAGGCCAGTTATAGCTTTTGGAGGGTTGGGTTGAGAATGAAGTTAGACTGGCTCTGGTAGAGCCCTGTTTCATCTTTAAGATTGATGTTTTGTCTACACAGACGTTGTAATGGTGTAACTTAAATTGGTTTAATTAAACCAATGCAACTTTTGTTTTGGACTCTTTTTTTATATCAATTTAAAACTGCTTATATTGGTTTAGCCAGCACCAAATTTATAGGTCCAAGTTATATCAATATGTCAGGTTTAAACTGATATAAAAGAGAGTCCTCACAAAAAGTCACACTGGTTTAATTATATTGATATAAAATTACACCATTAGTTGTACCGGTACAACTTTGTGTGTAGACCAGGCTTGAGTTTAGCCTGGAAGTTTGGCAGCGATCTGCTCCAGCCCCTAAAGGATTTGTTTAGTCTGGACAAAGCTTATTCAAACTCTGGATTTTTTTCTTTTAAGGGAGCTATATTATTACGGAGTTGCTGTGGGAATTTTTATAATAAGCTATTTCAGTTCCTCTGGAGCATAAAATAAATCTATTTTCCCCCTGTATTTTACTGTTCTTTCATCTTTATATGCTCCTTTCTCTTTTACGATATCCAAGTCTACAACTCACAGTTCCCATGTACTACATCTTTGTATGACAAACTCTCCCATTATTATCTTCCAAATGCAATGTTATGGCTGAGATTCCTTATGCCCTGAACTCAGAAAATTTAAGATCATGGTTTCCACAACAGTTGGAACTCATTCCTCTTGTGCATATTACTTCTACCTGTGTAGTCCTAAGAATGTGTCTAATGTCATAATTAAAAATAGAAAGCTTACTCTCCTGTCTGCTTTTTTTCTTTTATTTATTAGGGTAGTCTGCACAAACCAGAAATTAAACTTGAATCACTAAAGGAAGATATTAAGGAATTTCTGAAGACCTCAGGTTTGTAATAGTTCATTCAGTTGCTGAATCTGTACAAGTATAAACACTTCTGTGAATAAATATAGATGTAATATTTTGTAATTCCAGATTATGGAATTTACATTATTTAAAAAAATTTCAAACCAGCAGAACTTGAAAGCATTGCAGACTAAGGCTCGTATTATCTTCTTTTAAAATAGAGCAAAGTTCATGGAACAAAAATAGGACATTTAATTTGTTTCTCATGTAAGACAGCAAGATTAATTACTCCAGTGAAGAAATGGCCAAAGTTAAAGTTGTGCAGATGCAACCTCAAATCACTAGTTTCCAGGCATAAAGTCTCTACGAAAATTGGTGTGCTTTTATTAATGTCTTTGGTATGTGCAGGGGGGAAGAAGAAGAAAAGAATCATTAAGTCCTACTTTGAAGAACCTTATAAACGTATGTCTGTAACTTCTGTTACACTACCTTACCCTCAGTATTTGTCTATGCTTGTCATGCCATGTCTTTGCTTGCCATGTCAGGTCATTTAGGTTCTGATACTGCAAAGGGATCATCAACAGGGGAGTGGAGTCCCACTGAAGTTGTTAAGATATTCAGCATGTGTAATGGTCCACCCAAGACATTATTGAGATTCAGCAAGGAACTTAAGCGTGTGGTAAATTTTAGGCATGTGAGTAATCCCAATGAAGTTAGGCACATGCTTCAGTACCTTGCTGAAGTACATTGTAAACTCTGCAAGGCAGTGACTGTGTCTGTTTTTTGTTATGTAAGGCACCGTTGTGGGGATTCAATAGATAATAGTTGTAAATAAGAATGTTGGTGGGAACTTATTAAATGTATTTATTAAACTTATTTATTTACTAAAGCCGGATGGGAAGCCTGTTTTGAGGAATTTAATTTTTGAATGTTTTGTAGTTTAAGTTCTGTAAAACTACTAAATCATGGAATGATTTATTGAGATTTTGTAAAATCTAAATACCTGTAAAGAAACCCTTTAACAATTTTTTAAAAAAAATACAATCACTAATTGGAGAAAGTAATATCTGAACTTGATTAAGACTGTTTAAGGATAGTTGCATAAAAATATAACATAGTTCAAATAAGAAAAAGTAACATAAGTCATTTTAAGATACACTGTTAATATGCACAATGCCTGTGAATTTCTTTAAGAAACAACTTGACATTCTAAAATACTTTTCAGAAGTCTGTCTGCAAAAGGAAAAAACCCTTCCATCCTCAATAATCTTAAAATACATACCTTATAGAGAAGGGATCTTACCATTTTTGAAGTCTAGGGATAAAATTTTCAAAAGTGCCTACGTGACTTAGGCACCTAACTCACTTTTGAAAATGGGGTGCCACTCCTAAGTCATATAGGCACTTGTCCTGCTCTCTGTGGCAAGAGAGAACAACTTTTCTCCATCTTTTTTTATGGCATCTTTTTATAACATACTCAGTTTCTTCTGCCTTTGTTCATGTGGCTTGCATTCCATCCCTTTGATCATCTTTGTTGCTTGCTTCTGAATTCTTTCTAGTTTCTCTACATCCTCTCTATACATTGGTGACCTAAATTGGACACGATACTCTGGTGAGGCCTCACCAATGCTGAGTAGAGCGGTACGATCACCTCCCATGACTTGCATGCTATGCCTCTGTTAATGCAACCCAAAATTGCATTTATTTATTTATTTATTTATTTATTTTGCAAGAGCATCACATTGATGACTCATGCTGAGGTTGTGATCCACCACAACTCCCAGATCCTTCTCATCAGTTGCTGCCAAGCCAGTTATCCTGCACTCTGTATTTGTGCATTTGGTTTTTCTTCCCTATGTGTAGCACTTTACATTTGTCTTCATTGAGTTTCATTTTGTTGTCTATAGCTCAGTTCTCCAATTTATCAAGATCTCTTTGAAGTTTAGCTCTATCCTCCAAGCATGCAAACACCCGCCCCCCCCCCCCCCCCGAGTGGGGTCAGCGTGTTTCAGGTGGATTCTCCACTGACACAGTGGTGGGCATACTTGCCATTGACAGGGCTCTGAGCTGGGACCTGGTGGAGCAGGGAGGGCCTGGGTTCCCCTACCTGGCCGCTCCACTCCTTTCCCCCCCCAGATAATGGTTTAGTTGTCTGAGCGGCCGCCAGGCCAAACAGCCCTACTGAAGAGGGCCATTATACTGACTCTGGCCATTGGGCCACAAAGCCCTGAGAGAGGGCACCTATACAGACTCTGGTCACCAGGCCACACAACCCTGCTGAACAGGGCAGCCTACCGACTCTGGTCTCTAGGCCACACAGTCCTACGGAAGTGGGCAGTTATCCTGACTCTGGCTGTTGGACCACGCAGCCCTGAGAGAGGAGACAACCCTACTGACTCTTGCCACTAGGCTACACGGCCTTGGTGAGGCAGGAGGCCACACTGACTTTGACCACTAGGCCATATACCCTGGGCAAACTTGGTAATCATACTGGTTTGAGCCACTGGGCCCCGCAGCCCTGTGGGAAGGGGCTGTCGTCCTGACCCTGGCCATCAGGCTATACAACCCTGAGAGAGAGAGTGGCCATATTGACTTTTACCACTAGCCCAAGACAAGGCCACACTACCCAGGACAAGGGGTGATCATAAAGACTCAGCCCTGGGGAAGTAAATACCCTCACCCTGCCCCAAGAGGGGATGGGGCGCGCTTGCTGCGTGACACAGTGGCTCTGAGATTTCTTCAGCTAGTTCTTTCAGTATCCTGGGGTGAATAGCATCAGGTCCCACTGACTTGAATTAATTCAGAAGATCTCTGACCCATTCTTTACTTATCTCAATCTGCATCCCTTCCCCTTTATTGTCTATGATAACTTTGCTAGTTGTCCAGTCACTTGTTGCTTTTTGTGTGAAGACTGAAGCAAAGTAGACAGTGAGCAGCTCTGCCTTCCTATCATCTTCCAAAACCAGCTCACCTTCTCCATTGAGCAGTGGACTCACACCATCCTGAATTTTCTTTTTTGTCTGATATATTTGAAGACCCCCTTCTTGTTGTTTCTAACATTTCTTGCCAGCTGTCACTCAGTCTTTGCCTTAGCTTTCCTGATTTTGTCCCGCTATTCCCATGTATATTTCCTTGGTGACATGTCCCTCCTTCCATTTCCTATATGTATCCTTCTTGGTTTTTAGATAGCTAAAACGCTCCTTTTGCAGCCACCTTGGCCTCCTGTGGCTCTTCTTTTCTTTCCTTTGCATCGGAATAGCTTGATATTGAGCCTCTAATATTACATGTTTTAGGACCTGCCAGCCCCCTTCAACTCTTTTTCTTCCTATTTGGTCTTTCCATGGGACCTTGCCTGCTATTTCTCTGAGCTGATTGAAATCTGCCTTTTTGAAGTCCAGTGTCCTTGTTTTGCTGTTCTCATGTCCTCCTTTCCTTAGGATCTTGAATTCTATCAGATCATGATCACTTCCTCCCAAGTTCCCAACCACCTTTGTGTTTGCAACTAAATTATCCGTGTTGGTCAACACCAGATCCAAAATGGATGACTGCCTAGTTGTTACGTCAACTTTCTGAATCAGAAAATTGTCCCCTACGCGTGCTAAGAGCTTGAGTTCATTTGCCCTGAAGAATACAATAACCAACATACTACAATATTATACTTGTGTATCTATGGTTGCACTTAAAATGTATATGATATTATATGTGAATAACTGTGATTCTATAACTGAAGACTGTATTGTCAAGCTTTGAAACCAGGGGGCAGAGATAAGGGAGCACGTGCAAATTCTAACTTTGGCCTTCTGTGTTTTAACCTTCTGTTAGTGTAGTTATTTCTTTCCTCCTGTGCCTTTAGGGAGAGCCTGAAAGAGAGAGAGAGAACTTAGGTAGATGTGAAATTGAATTGCAGACAACAAACTTTAGTGAATCTGAAACGTTCCCTTGAGTCGGTCTTCAGATATTTAAAAGTTTACTTGTTTATGAAATGATTGCCAATTTCTTTTTTTTTATTTAAACAGGATGGGAAAAGAGGCTTCAGAATGCTGTTTATAGTGAACTCAATGTGTGAGTTTTTATTTGGTATTTTTATTATATATGCTTATGTACATTTATATCTCTCTGAATGATATGTCTGCATTATTTGCAAGACCATTGTGTGTATGTCACACTAGGGAGGTATAATATGTTCCTGTATTTTTAGTGCATCACAGATTTCTTTTTCTACCCCCAAAATGGATGACTTTCAATGAGACTTAGGCTGCTAAGTGCTTAAGCTACTTATTTTAAAATGGTATGTAGGCTCCTAAGTCACTTAGGCTCTTAAAAACATCACTAAGATCATCTTCTGCAAGATCTATACTGATGCCATTGAAGACGCAGGTGAGCAAACAAGGAAGTAAATACAATTTTTGGATTTTTTTTCCTAGTTTTTTTTGTCTTTTGCTTTCTAGTTTTGCTTTTATAAAAAGATGTTGAGTTTATTTCCATAAGTGTACTTGAAATGTTGAGGGCGAAAAAAAATGGTCTTTTACTTATGGCACTGACTCTCAGAAGACCTTGGTTGAATTCCTGGCTCTGCCCTTGGGCAAGTCACTTAATCTTTCTGTGCCTCTGCTCCCCATCTGTAAAATGGGGTAATATTACTTCCTGTCTTAGACCATTTGTCTGTCTTTAGACTGTATGTTTTTTGGAGCAAGAACTGTCTCTTAAATGCATTTACATTACCTAGAATACTGGCACCCTATGATGTTTGGGGCACCTCAAGACACTGCTGTAATACAAATTGTGATTACATTAACTGAGGGACAAAGCAGCAGAAAAAGAACATACTTGTTTTGATTTTCCTTTTCCCCCTGCATCTTCTAGAGCCCTGATAAAAGCTCTAGTATTAAGATGTTGATATTTCTCCAAGTGCACAAGGTGAGTTTCTAACTTGATGGCTGTTGCTTACATCACACTTGAAAACATCTGAACCTCTGTTCAGCCGACTTGTTCTTGTTTCACTGTGAGGATTCCTGGAGGTACCCAGGACTGTGAGGTGCCTCACTACTACCTGGCCTTAGCATGAAGAAGCTTTGACTATGCCTGCTGTTGGTCAGATCCCAACTCCACAGGCCACGGGTAACACAAAGTCTCCCCTCGAGGCCTCGCAGGCTGCGCTGTCACTTTGCAGGTTAGCGATTGGAACACTCAAACCCTCAAGCCCTCCGAGTGTCTCCCTGGAGCATTCAGATTCTGGTCCACTGAACATACTCCATATTCACAGATTTGCTGTTTCCAAAGAAACAGTACACCCCCGCTTACCAGTTCTATCTCAGATCACTTCTTCACTTGACACACCGCCCTTAGATATGTTTATAGTGAAATCAAATATAAGTTAGTTTAATAAAGTGTAGAGATTCAATTGGTAGTAGTATTAAGACGAAGTATAGGAAACAAATGAGTACATATTAAGTAAAATCATAACATGCATTCTAGAGCCTAGACTTAATTGACAATATACTCTCATGTTTTGTAGAGTATTGCTCACCCCAGATCCTTGCAGCACTTTGCAGCCAAGTTAGCTGTGACCTTTCTTTCATGAGAGACAAGTATGCTGTCAGTTTGCCTCTCTTGGTGCGGGATTCTGTTTGTCACTTTGCACTTCAATATATAGCAGAATAATCCTTTATCTTTATTCATAGACAGGACACCCACTCTGTTGTTTGTTTATTCTTGTAGATTTCCTCTCATGTAGGTAATCTCTTCTTTTATGTATGGCTTAGTAAACCAATAAGCATACACTGGGAGTCATACAATACACAAATGCTCAGACAAGGAGATAGATGTCTGTTACCTTCTGCTTGAAAGGAAAACTTCTGAGGTATGTCGCCTCCTGGTTACCCATCTTAACTCGAAGATCTTAAGAGAGTAATTTTAGATACATAATTCTTTAAATATTATCTTTACATACATTTTGCAATGATTATGACAGCCAGTGGGCTAACGGCTCTCGGTAGAGACTTCGCATGCTACCCTTTGGTGAACAATTATGCATGTGTCCAATCCAGAGGATCTCTGTAAAACACTATGCATCTCATGTGCCCTCTTCCAGTTTGAACTAAGGGGTCCCAGGGTTACATTCAGTCACTGCAATTTTTCCACCATGTAAAGCACAGACTTTTTTTTCTTAATTACAAAAGGTATTTCTCTAGAAGCCCTACACTTTTTATCTTTTATTTCTTTACTAATATTTTTTCAGGACTTTGCTTGTCTGTCTTACTTATGAAATGCATCTCTTGGTGCTCATATTTTGCATTTTGTCTAGACAGTTCTTCATTCCACCAGCTACTTTTCTTCCTGCGCTTTCATGTTTTTATTGCTATGCAATTTATGGCTAAAGATTCAAGCTCGCTGAGATTGGCACTCCAAAATTCTGCAGTTACTTTGGAGATGTTCAGTTGTGAAAACTAATCAAGTTACAGACTGAACTTGTTTTTTTGAGAAATACAGTTTCCTGGAAAGAAAAAATGTCTAAACAGCCACAAAATTATCTTCTTCTGTAATACTGCTTTAAAAATTTAATGAAACATGATTTGATTTATTTTATGAATATTTGTGATGTGATTAACTGTTGTTTTTACAAAATGTTCTATTTATGTTATATCTTGTCTACAGCCTTGAATATTTATTTTACATCCTTGAAGTACTCTACATGCATAGTAAGATGATGAGAAGAGACTGCTTTTTATGTGAAATCCCATCTTTCAAGTTTAGATTACCATCCACAAAATTATTGTTCATTGTCTTATCCAAAGACAGAAATTATGTTTGGGTTTATGAGTGTGCACATTTCAACCATGCCAGAGATTTACAGTACCCTTTGCTATTTCTTTTCTAATTAAGAGTGTGAATACCTATAATGCACAGATAGGAACTGGGATTTCACTTATTGATACTGATCCTTTTTTTTTTTTTTTTTTAAACTTTTGGGGTTTGACCATGGGTTTAGAATTATTACTGCATATATTGTACTGCTTCTAAAAATAATTATAGAGATGAGAAAATTTGTTCAAAGATTACTCTGATGTCTTTTACTCTTCAATGTATTTAATAAGAATCTGAACATTCAAAACATAATTTTATTTTCTTAAGGTTCCCTTCACCATGTCATCCTGCAGCACCCCCTGAGCACATGAAAGAACCCTTAGTTTACATGAGGAAAGCACAGGTTGGTTGTCATCAATCTATCTGTCTGTTTTCAACTAGAGCATTTTAAGTTTATGCTATATATGTCTACCATACAATTTTTAAAAATCACTGTACATTTAAAAATGAAACTTTTATAGGTGTTTAGGTACAAAAATGAATATATGTTGTATTTCACAATGGAAGCATCCATAGATAAAGTAGAATATGGTTGAACTAGGGTACAATGATAATCAATGAGTGTTACAGAGATGTGGAAAATAGAATGGTTCACAGAATGGAATATGATTTAGAAAAAAGCTTAGGAGGTATTTGTCATTTAATTTATGGCTAATGAAGTGGTATTTTGAAGAGTCAGGTAGTGAAATGGGTGCAAAAGGATAAAGATGCTGTCCCACGTGATGGTAATAGACAAGAAGGATTTATTATCCAGTATGAAGAAAACTGAAGGGGATAGTAAAAGGAATAGGCAGAAGTCTAGAGCTGAAGGAACTAAGTGAACACGCAGGAGAATAAGAGGAAACTGGGTACAGGTAGACATATCAAAAAAGGATCTTGAACTCAGAGAGAATATTTTACTTTCCTTGTTTGATTTATTCATGATGTTTTACCAGTAAATTCTACATTAAACTGGCATCCTTTCATCTGTGAGAGACGGTGGGAATTGAAGCCTATGATGTAGATTGTTTGCAATGTCTCATGTGACTGAGTAGTCCAATCCGAGATTTGCATGATCTTTGGCAGTTATTGCAAATGTATGTATTTTGGTTGGGAACTGCTTGCTTCCTACAAGCTCTTTTCTCTTCAAGCTGTAGGAGCCAGCTTCTGTCATGGACTTTGATACCCTGATTGAGACAATGGTGCCACTTGTTACGATCACTTGTCAAGATTTCCCATTGGTCAGGATCAATTCCAAATTCCTTCATATTTTGCTTGCATGTGTCTTTATAGCGAAGCTTGGGATGTCCTGTTGTTGTTGTTGTTGTTGTTGTTGTTTCCTCTGATAGCTCCCTCTATAGCATGTTCTTGGGTATGCATCCATCTTCTAACCTACTCAAATGGCCCAGCCAGCACAGTCATCTTTGCTTGAGCAGGGCTGTCACACTTGGTACATTTGCCCTTTGAAGAACCTCTGCATTGGTGACTTTATCCTGCCATTTGGTGTTGAGTATAAACAACGTAGGTGGAACTGTTTAACCATTTCTCCTGATGAGCATAAGTTGTCCGTGTTTCCCCACCATACATCAGTGTGCTGAGAATGCAAGCTTGGTACACTAGCATTTTGGTCTTGATGGTAAGCTTTGAGTTGTTCCATGCTCTTTTAGTTAGTCTGCTAAAGGTGGTGGCAGCCTTTCCAATGCGAACATTTAGCTCTTCATCCAGTGAGAGGTTGGTGGTCACTGTAGAGCCTAAATAGCTGAACTTTTGGACTACTTCTAGCTGGTTTGCATTTAAGGTAATTGAAGGATCTTGTGAAACCCCCTTTCCTAATATAACCATTTTCTTGATGCTGATGGTGAGAGTGTTAAAGTCAGATTCAGGACTCACATAATTTGTCAGATCACTCTGTTTATTAGCAAAGCGCTTTGCTAATGCACCCAGATGTGAGCCCTTCTCTGAGGCTCAAGATAACTTATTTATACAGCTAAGCCAAAGCCAATTTAACATAAGAGACAAAAGAAAGCAGAAACTGACAAATATACATACATATCTTATTTGCATACTAACGTTTACCAATCTCCTAGTTCAGTAGGAGCTCTAAGTTAATTAGTTTGCGGACCCATTGTCTCACACTCCTTAATGTTTCTTTTCCTGACAACTATATTTCAACAAACCCTTCAAGTAGCATTTCTTTAATGAATTATAATTTCAATATAATTCATTCTACTTTCACAAGAGCAAATGCCTGACAGTCACTTGAAAGGCGGTCCATGAGTTCTTATAGTAGATCTTCATTGTGGGCTAGCAACATCAGCGAATAGAAGCTCCCTGATTAGCACCTTTTTGACTTTGGTCTTTGACTTAAATCAGGACAGGTTGAAGAATTTCCTGTCTGATCTTGTGTGGAGATACACTCCATCTTTCGTGTCCTTAAACGCACAGTTCAAAAGTACCGAGAAGAAGATTTCAAAGAGTGTAGGGGCAAGAACACATCCTTGTTTCACTCCACTTTTCGTCTCAAAGCTGTCTGAAGTGGACTCATCAAACTGGACAGTTGCTCTCATGTTGTTGTGGAATGAATGTATAAGACTTAACAGGGTTGGTGGGCATTCTGTCTTTTCTAGTATTGCAAATAGACTTGTTCTGCTGATCGTGTCGAAATCTTTGGTTAGGTCCACACAGGCAATGTACAATGGTCAGTTTTGCTCTCTACATTTTTCTTGGAGTTGATGCAGAGAAAATAGTCTATTGTTGATCTTCCAGCCCTGAATCTGAACTGTGATTCAGGGTAGATATGATTTGCCAGCTGTTGTAGGCGCACTAAGATGACTTTTGAGAGAGCTTTTCCTGCTACGCTTAGTTGCGAGATATCCCTGTAGTTGTTGCAGTCACCCTTTTTGCCTTTTATTTTTATACAAAGTGGTGATGTTTGCATCACACATCTCTTGTGGTACCTCACCCTCTTTCCAGCATTTAAGTAGCAGCTGATGAAGATATGGTAATGGGCTGTCTTTCCTGCACTTGAGGTTTTCCTCTGAGATGCCATCTTTTCCAGAAGCCTTGCCACTCAATAGCAAATCAATGGCCTTGCTTAGCTCTTCTACAGTGGGCTCCACGTCTAGCTCTGGCATGATCTGTAGAGTTGGTATTTGGTCCAGTGATTTTCTGGTGATGTTTCTTTCTTGTGCGTATAGCTCTGAATAGTGTTCAACCCAATGAGACAACTGCTTGCTTTTATCCGTAATGATAAATTCCACAAATTCCACATTAAAGACTATGCAAAGACAGCTGCCCTCCTTCCAAATCACAGACCTTCAGAGGTAAGGATGCCACAGTGTGTTTAACTCACCCCATCTTAAAATGTATTGTAGAATGTTCACAAGTCATTGTTCTACCTATTCTGTCAAATTGTTGTTCATTCCAGTGTATATTAACTTAATGTCTTGTATTTTAAATTGTTTGTTAGGTCTTTGGGACAGAGACTGTGTATTGTGTAATACATAGCATACTGCCAGCACTCAACAAATAATTAATAAACTGTCACATCCATTTACTTACATTGAAAATAATAGTTTTTCCTGGTATGGACTAAATACTGTAAGGTAGACAAATGTGTACATAATGTGTATGCCAGTGAGTTCACTGATCTAGTTACTGTTATGAAAGCATATATAAGAAATGTTAGTATTTTACATATCTTAGTTCTGCTCATGAAATGGCAGCTTCTCTTCTAGAATAAGTATGCATGGGAAAAGTCCTGTGTTGATTTTTTTTTTTTTTTCATGTGGACACCTGTGCCTGGAACACCTTGCCTGAATTAATCCCCTTCAGATACTTCCTTAAAATACACTTCTTCAACAAGCCAGTCACAGGGTGATACTGGTCCTTTAAGAGGGAGCAGGGCCAGTACACCTATGACTTGTCAGCTACCTCCTAATTGTTTTTTAAGAGAGGGCATGTGGGCCATATAAATGAGGGAGTGCCTCAGGACAGAGATTGAGTCAGTCAGGAAAAGGGGCAGGTGAGAGCTAATTGGTGTGGCATTACGCCCCATATTCTTCATAGAGATATTGTTATGATATGATTATGGCATAACTATGATGTATTTTATGCCAGATAGGTCATGTGAAGTATCATTGAAAAGGTTATGGTTTACTGAATGTGATTTATCCTATTTGTATGTATGGATTATTTTTGTGTCTGAAGTTAGGAATATTGTCTATGCATCTATTATAAATGTGTTTACACTGTGGAGTGCCCACTAGACAGAATGCAATCAGTCTAGATGGCTGGCTGGGAAGGGCCATTAGGCAGAACAATAGGTCTTAGAAGTTGCTAATCACCCATCGGGGAGCTTTCCTGAGAAGCCTTCCTGGAGATGCTGCAAACAGCTTCTGAGTTATGGCTGCAGGGACATGTCACCTGGTACTGGACTCCATGGTAATACTAGTGTTTTTCCACTTACCGGGGTGGGAATCAAATTGGGAGACAAAGGATTCCTGCCATATGCAAAAACTATTTAAAGCAGGGGAGTGACATCATCGTGGTTCGTTCTTCACTGATTCCCCGCTCAAGAAAGAGGACTGCTGGAAACACCTGAGAACAAAAAGACTGGACTAGGGGAGAAGGCTGAGCCAAGGCTAGAGGGTAGTCTGTCCTGTGAAAGGAATATCTGGAGTTTTGAGCTGCAAGCAAGTGCAGCTTGCCTTCAAGAATCTCTGCAATCTGCCTAAAAACGTTTAGGGTGAGGATTTGCTACTTATAATCAGTTTCTTGAATATATTAAGCTTAGATTGTGTGTTTGGTTTATTTGCTAGTTAATCTGCTTTGATCTGTTTGCTATCCCTTATAATCACTTAAAATCTGTCTTTTGTAGTTAATAAACATGTTTTGTTTTGTCTAAAACCTGTGTGTGTGTGGAAATCATAACTTGGGGCAGAAAGCTATGTATATCCCTCTCCACATTGAGGGAGGGGGGCAAATTTCATGAGCTTACTCCATACAGGTCTCTGTGCAGCTCAAGACGATGCAATTTTGGGTTTATCCTCTGAAAGGGGGTGTGCAATTGAGTACTGGGCAATTCCTTAGCTGAGCCTTGCCATGCAGAGCTGATTTCAGTGTCTGTGTGTTTCTGCAGCTGGGTGTGTCACTAGCACACAGGTAGGGAAAGTGAGAGACTGGGAGCATGTCTGCAGTTTGTCACAGCATTACAGGATGAAAGGGAGCCCAGACTGGTTGGTCAGGCGGACTCAGTGGTACCCTAGTTCCAGGCAGCACCCCGAAGAGGGGGGAACCCATCACAACTGGCTCAGTGAAGAAAGGGCAGGGAGAGCTGCCTGGGAATCAGGAGACTGGAAGAGGTCTCCGGGGAAAGCTGCAAGGACAAGAAAACTCTCTGCAGATCCTTCCTGGAAGGAATGAGGAATTGCCAGGAAGCCAGCAGAAGGAGATGCCTGATGACCTTCCTGAGTCAGAGAGCCATGGCCACAGAAGGCTGGAGAGGGTTGAAGGCTGAGATGAGCAGAGAGAAATGCCTGCTGACTCTCTGAGCTGGAGAGCGGAAGCCAGAGGGTCAGAGAGGATTGAAGACTGGGAGTGAAGTGTGGCAAGAGATGCTGGAGATGGATTGAAGAGCTGGAGCAAGCTGACAGATGCCAGAGCTATACTTAGTCCAAACAGTGTATACAACGAACTGTGTTGGGGAATTATGGACTATAGTTGTGGGACTTTTGTTATGATTTATGTGTGTGGAATTTTTGTAAAAATTTAACTCCGCAAGAGGTATATACAGATTCAGAAGAACTATTTGGATGATTTTTATGGACTCTGTGATACAGCATGGCCAGAGGGCAGCAGGAGAGTGTTAGAAGGGAGCCTTATTCCCTGTAGAGGGAAGAAAGTTTGCTATAGATTAATTAGAGCACCTGAGGCCAATTAGAGCACCTGAAGCCAGTCAGCTGATAAAACCCCCCTGCTTCAATCAGACAAGGGAAGGAGTTGAAGCAGAGTGGATTGATGTTTCAGTAGAGAGCAGTTTGGAGGAGTTGAAGCAGAGTGGATTGGTGTTGGAGCAGAGAGCAGTTTGGAGGGAAGCAGAGGAGAGTCTGGAGAAGTGCTGTGGTGAGCTAAGAAGACCAAGACCCTAGGTAAAGGGACACCTGGTTTGTGCAGAGGGAGGGCAGGAAGCCCCACAAGCTGAAGGGCAAGAGAGAGAAGTAGCCCAGGGGAAGGAACCGCTACTTCAAGTGGTTTACCGCTATCCCTAGGGCCCCTGGACTGGGACCCGGAGTAGAGGGCGGGCCCGGGTCCCTCCCTCTCCACTCCCCTCCTCTAGTGGGGCAGTTAACACCCCAGTTCAGGGGTGAGAAATGGTGCCCTGAACCCTCCCCAAGAAAAGAAAGCGCGAGACCCATCAAAGTAGTGCCGGAAATTTTCCACAACTCTGAAAGGGAAACTGAGGCTGGTACACTTCTTGTGCTGCTAACTGCTAAAGGAGGGTGTTCCAGGAAGGTAGCAACTTATGACAAAGTCCTGTGAACTCTAGTCCTCTTAGGGAAAAGCGTTACTGGGTGGTGACAGTAACAAAATAAAAGCAACTACAAATCATGGAATCAGCAATACACATGCTACTCATCACTGCTTTTTCATATATATAATATATTTTACTGCATCCCATCCACTCCCTCTCATTATGTGATTCATTTAGGGCCCCATCCTTCAATGTGTGAAGTATCTCCAGGGTTGATCCGAAGCCTACAGATGTCAATGGGAATCTTTTCATTGACTTAAGTGGATTTTGGATGTGTCTTTTTGTGAGTTGCTCAATGTCTTTATCTCCCGCTCATTTACATAGTAGTAGTTGAAGGCTCTGAGCACTTTGTAGGATGTTTACCTTTTTGTAGGATTAGGGCCTTAATACCTAATCCTACAAAGATTTATACACTCAATGGGCCTATTTATGTGTGGAAAAGTTAAGTACATGCATTTATTTTTGCAGAATCAGAGTCTTAAACTTTACACCAGGGGTGGGAAACTACAGCCCGCTGCTTCATTTCATATGGCCCGCAGCAAGTCTCTGTGCCATGAGCCGGAAGCCCCAAGCCTGTCCCTGTGGCCCCTAGGTGCGGGTGTGATTAGGGAAGTTCCGCATGCTGCCCCGACCCCCAGCACTGGCTATGCAGTTCCCATTGGCTGGGAACCATGGCCAATGGGAGCTGTGGGGGCGGTGCGCATGGGCAGTGTGCACTGTACAGAGGTGCCTGGCTGTGCCTCCACCTAAGGGCCGGACATGCCGGCTGCTTCAGGGAGCCACGCGGAGCCACGGCAAGCAGGGAGCCTGCCTTAGCCCCACTGTGCTGCCGACCGGGAAGCGCCTGAAGTAAGTGCCACCCGGCAGGAGCCCGCATCCCTCACTCCCTCCTGCACTCCAACCCCCTGCCCCAGCTCGGAACCCCCTCCCGCATCCTAACTCCCTCCCAGCCCCTGAACCCAGCCCTGAGCCCCCTCTGCCCAAACTCCCTCCCGGAGCCCACACCCCGACCCCCTGCCCTAGCCCTGAGCCCCCTCCTCCACTCCAAACCCCTCAGCCCCAACTCACAGCCCGCACCCTCAGCCGGACCCCTCACCCCCTCTCGCACCCCAACCTCCTACCCCCTCCCACACCCTGAACCTCTCATTTCTGGACCCACCCCGGAGCCTAGAGGTCAATGGCCCTTGATAGATAAAAGGGGTGAACCCCGGAGCCTGTGGGTCAATGGCGCTTGATAGATAAAAAGTTCCTCAACCATGCTGTAAGCTCTGAGGGGGAGGCACTTTGCTCTCCTAGTTATATGTAAAGTACCTAATATATATCGAGCACTGTTTAAATAACTGATATGCCCATTTAAAAGGACATAGGTCAGTTTGGCTCCAGATATAGGGTTTGTTTAAAACAACCAAATAAAGCTTTTACAGAATCTACTATAACTAGAAATGTTTCAATAATTTAAGAAAATACTACTACTACTAATAAAGAATTCCAGTGGAAACTTCTTAAAAACAAACACGTTTACCTAGTATTTTTGGAAGCTAGCCAACTTGACTACAAAAAATCCATATAAGCAACACTGGCACTCACTAATCTATTTTCATTGTCCATGATGATAGAAAAACATTAGTGACTTTTAAAATGGTTCTTGTAGTGTAGGTAATGAATTTTTTAAAATGTTTATCTTGATTGTCTAATGTGACATGACATTTAAGGTAGAAAGGTGTGTTTTGGTACAGTAACCAAAGTTCCTTATTTGAAAAATACTGCTTTTCATATATATCCTATTTGATTTTTTTCTCTGCAAATGCATTAAGATTCCTATGTTCACAATTGGTCCAATTTTTTAAAAGTTTTTTTGGACCATAATAAATATAGCTCTATTTCAAAGCTAATATGTACATTTCTGGAAAGAAGAGCCTGTTTGATCCAAAACATCTTAGTATCGGTATTGGAAAGATTCTGAAAGAACCTAAGGATAGATTCAGTAATTAAGATTATTTCAAATTTTTTCCAGTACAGACATTAATTTTTTTTTAAAGATCAAATTCTTCTCTCTTCAGATCAGTGTCATTCTCTGATTCTTATGAAATAGGCTGACGTTTACACATTGTACTCTTCTGAGTGATGGGGAAGATTGAAAGAAAAGCAAATTTCCAGGAAAGGAATACATACTAAAGCCAGGTCAGCACAACAGATCAATGTTGGTATAACTACATCACTCAGGGGTGTGAAAAATCCATGCCTCTGACCTAACCCTCCATGTAGACAGCGCTATGTTGACTGGAGAGCTTCTCCCGTCAGAGTAGTAGCATCTTCATTAAAGTGCTGCCGTGGCATAGCAGCACTGGTGGAGCTGCGTTGCTATAGCATTGTATGTAAAGTTAAGCCCTTAGTAGAAAGAGAGAACGTGATGTGAACGTTTTCTTGGAGATTTCTCTTTTTGTAGTACTGTTTGGCTATAGAAAAACAACATCCTTGTATATGCACTTAATATATACTGTCTTTTCCATAATTATGTTTGTGTTTGTTGACCGAAGACCGTTTCCTGTCAGTGACATAAAGGTAGAATATTGAACATATACAAAGTATTCTAGCCTTTCAGTGATTAAATTTCATTTGCAGTAGAATTCACTGCAAAGAGTCAGATTCAGTACTTGTGAAATATTGATAATTGAAACAAATCTACATTTCCAATATTTCCTAAACTACACTATTCTTCAGTTTGTTTATAGATTCTTCTAGCAGCTGAAGAACACTCCTCTAGTTATATCAAGTCTTCTGACCCACTTAAATTTTCTTGAATTATTATTTCGAATTTATGAATCCATGAGTCCAGAGTAAAGTGCTTTGTTTCTAAAATTATCTAGCAGTAATTGCTAAGTCCTTGCTAATTTAATCCATACTTATGGCGTCTGCCTGACACATGTTGCTCTATAGTAGAACATTCTGAAATTCATTACACACTCTCTCTTTTGATGATGCCCTGTGGTTACTAACATGCTCAAAAGTCTGTTCCCTTCCTCTTACTTCACCATGAATCCGCTCTGTTGGATTCAGCTTCATCCTCTTGTTTTGTAAAATATATTTTATCATCTTTTAGTTGTCCATTAATTCTTTTGTTACTGTGAAAAATAATAGAAGCCTTTTTGCCTACCATCAGGAGAGCTGCTGAATAAGACTGTGCTTTGTTATGACAGGTTTCAGAGTAGCAGCCGTGTTAGTCTGTATTCGCAAAAAGAAAAGGAGTACTTGTGGCACCTTAGAGAGTAACCAATTTATTTGAGCATAAGCTTTCGTGAGCTACAGCTTACTTCAGTGGATGCATCCGATGAAGTGAGCTGTAGCTCACGAAAGCTTATGCTCAAATAAATTGGTTAGTCTCTAAGGTGCCACAAGTACTCCTTTTCTTTTTTCCTTGTTATGGGTTCAGGTGTACTGGTGAAAATTGTGTAGCCACCTGAAATAATTTGGCACCTGTAAGCCCAGTTGAGCTGATCTCTGTTGTTGAAGTAGCCTTATTGCTCTGCTTCAGAATTGTTCCTTTTGGAGAGTCTTTCTTCCACATTTTACCCCTTTCTGTGCTAGGAATAGGTTTTTAACTAAATTAGCCTTCTGGGCAGTCGTTTGTAGGATTTGAGACCCACAGAAGCAATTTTCTCTGCCTAAAGAAACCTCTGATGGTTGTATAGGAGGGCTTGGTTTCAGTCTGCCATTAATAGTTCCTGGGACCCCTGATACTGCAGGTAAGAGCAGCTTGCCAGTTCCTACATCAGCTTGCCTCTTGCATTCTAAGGTAATTTTGGTGGCTTTTTTTCTTTTGTTACCATCCTTTCTTGGCTGGAATTATTTCTGAATTTGGTTTCAATATGGCTGGCCTTTCTCTAAAGGAAGAATATTGTTTAAGTATAGGTTGTTCCATGGGCCCTTGTCCCTTCCCATTTATATTTGTAGTGGTCCTCCTTTGTTGTACTTCTCCCAGGAAAGAAGGAGATCCTAACTGGGATGTATGTAATTACCTCCCACTCCATTTATCCTACCTCTCCTCAGAAATCTGAGGACCTCGTTGAAGTGAAAACAAATCTTCTCCCAAAATGAACAAACTCACCCTTTTTCTTCTTTCCTCATTTCCAAGATTTACATACTGAAGGCAGTCAATATTTAAACAGCTTTGATTGGAAAAGTGTATTAGAATTTTATTTAATACTTTATACTGAGGTAGTGCTTATTGGCCCTGGTCAAGAAAGGGTTCCCAGTGTGCTAAGTGCTGTACAGATGAATAGAAAGAGATGCTCCTTGGCCTAAAGAGCTATGGTGAAATCTGGCCCCATTGAAGTCTGTGACTTTTCACCCGTAAAATATAAGCAAAAGTGTGTTAGTCCTCCTCCTTATCTTGGTTGTCCAACAGGAAATGTATAGTTTAAAAAAACAAAACAAAACCCAAAGCATATAAAGCAAAAATCCTTCACTACCACAGGCACTGACTTTCATTTTTCCGGGTGGGTACTCTGCCCCTTCCCCAAGGCCTCTGCCTCACTCCACCTCTTCCCATCCCCGCTCTGCCTCCTCCAGCATATCTCGCCTGCCACCAACAGATGATCGGCTAGTGGGTGCTGAGCACCCACAAGTTTTGTTGTTTTTTTTTTTTCCAGGGGTGCTCCAGCCCGGAGCACCCACGGAGTTTGGTGCCTGTGTTTACTATTGAGAGTAGCTCTTCACTCTCTGTCTAAAGAAAGCTAAAATGATACGAAAGATTCTGATGCTGCATCTGCAGATCTGCATAAAAGTCAATCTGCCTTTCCTTCTTCAGAATCTCTTTGAAAAACAGAATCTGAAAGAAAAATACCATAATCTCTCAAAGTTGTTTAAGATTCGTAAAGGCAAATCTAACAACTTTTCCTGTGTTACTAAAGTTGACTTTTCCTTTCTGGCAGTCTAAAGAGTTACTATTTCTTGCTTTTAGAAGTGGTGTTAGGCATAGTAAAAACTTATTCACAGCATGTTTTGATTCTGCGAAGCCCTGAATACTGATTTCTCCTGCTGAATAATCTTATTCTGGTCCACTCTGAAGAGACTGCATTTTTTGGTAGTCTTTAAAGGAGGCACTTTAGGATTGATGAATGCTATCTAAACTCTTTCCTAATCAGGCTTCCATCTCCTGTAAAGAACCCTGACACCAATCTAGGGATTTTTAACTCTTGCTTCTCTAGAAAGCCCTTCGCTAATGTCGCATTCAGGAAGTTCTTCTCCAGCCAAAGGATAAATAATTTCTTCAGATCCTTGGCCACCTTTACAAATGATGTAACTAGAAATAATTCAGAAAGGCTACTTTTATAAGAACTCTTCCTCTGTCTTTGATTTTTATTTCTCAGCTTTTGGGAAATGATCAGAAATGGTCAAAGCTGAAGGAACTTCCTTCAAATCAAAATCCTGTGTCCACTAAACACTCATTAAAGAGCCCATAGAAAACTGTTGCAGAATCTTTACAGTTTTAAAGTAAACTGGAGTTCTACATCTACTCTTTGAACTGTCAGCTAAGATACATTTTTTTTTAAAAAAAAAAATTCAGGACAGAAAATTAATTTTAAACAATTCTCAACATTATTTTCTCTCATCAGTAGACTGAAAGAATATAGGAATTGCCATACAGGCTCAGACCAGTGTTCCATCTAGTCAAATATTCAGTCTCCTACCATGGCGATTACCAGATGCTTCCTAATAATGAGCAATCATGAAAATAACATGTAGAGGGAGTTTTGAGTTGCAGCAAAGCCATTGAGAATTGTCTGCATCCTGAGGAAGACAGCACTGCATTGGTTTACATTCAGTTCACGTTTTAAAAATTATCTTTGCAGTCATAATTACTAGAATTTTTTAAATTAAAGCTAAATTTCTGCAAAGATTGATGGAACTCATCTGAGATTCTTGCTGCCCATCAGCAAAATGATTTTTGAAGCCCTATCTGCTGTTTTGAAAACATTTTAGTGGGGTAAAGTACTTTGCATTCTATTTCTAATTACTGTGGATGGCTCCAGAACTTGCTGCTTTGACAGTGTGAGTCTTGCCCAGCACTTGCCCTAACTGGTGGATGTCTTTGATTAAGTCTTCAATGTATGTCTAACTCAGGCTCTTACTTGGGTGTTGCCCCTAACCTGGCTTCCATCCACACACAAAATGCACCAATCCAAGTTTGGTGGTTCTTTCAACGTGGACTAGCTGGATCAGCTGGGGTTATAGGCTAGAGTAGTGGCTCTCAAGCAAGAGTATGCGTATCCTGAGGGGTACGAAGATGTCTTCCGGGGTATATCAGCTCATCTAGATATTTGCCTAATCTTACAACAGGCTACATAAAAAGAACTAGTGAAGTCGGCACAAATTAAAATTCCATATAGACAATGACTTGTTTATATTGCTCTGTATACTATACACTGAAATGTAAGTACAATATTTATATTCTAATTGCTTTATTTTATAATTATATGGTAAAAATGAGAAAGTAAGCAATTTTTCAGTAATAGTGTGACACTTTTTTGTATTTTTATGTCTGATTTTGTAAGCAAGTAGTTTTTAAGTGAGATGAAACTTGGGGTACGCAAGACAAATCAGAGTCCTGAAAGGAGTACAGTAGTCTGGAAAAGACTGAGAGCCACTGGGCTAGAGCTCACATGCTGCTTTCACTCAGGCTGCAGTGAGGTTGTAGGCTAAACCACTTGAGTGCTGGTAGTCCTCCAGTGCCTTCCCACAATTTCGTGATGCCCAGAGGGACAGACTAGTTCTCCCACAATTCACTGGAAAAGAACCATACAGCAGCTCAGCTTACGGTAGCACTAAGAACCATGGGATACACCCCAGAAGTCTTAGGAACACCATCTAATCTGAGTGAGTGTGGCATCAGTGAGAACACAGTAACTTGAGTATGGCCTTTCAGTGTGGCTTCTTGCACCTGAGCTAGACTAACTCAGATTCTGATCATCTGAGTTAACTCTGCAGTGAAAATATACCCTTTGTTATGACAAAATTTTCACAAAAGAGGGTTTTTTCTCTTCCTGATCTTTTTTCTGTCTGAGAGATTTACTGTTAATGTTCCTGTCCTTTTTGTTTTAAGTGTGTAGTTGGAGACCAGAAAATGTCAAAAACTTAGTCAAAGCAGCTTTAAGCAGAGCTGTGATATACCCAGCAGTGTCTATGAACAGCAAACATGATTGCTGTTCTCTTCTGCCTGGGGGAAGATCCTGACTTCATTAGCTAAGAAATCTATTTGAGGATAATTCATTGAGCCAAGAAGAGCGCTTTTTTGCTGCTCTTGATATCCTCAGTGCTTTCTATAGGTCTGAAACAATGTATCTGTGATAGGTCTCTAATGAATACAGGAAGGCATCCAACGAGTGAAATTTTCTCTTCTTTGGGATGACTATTCTCTGAAACTATTTAAAAGTTCTCAGTTTCAGCTTGATCGACTCAAATTACTTCTTTGAATATGCTGAAAAGTTGAAGTGTAGCACTGAGACACTGAAGAGATCTGTGGAGCATCACTTATATTTCTACTCTGGTGCCAACACACTGGTGAGGCACAGTGGAGCCTCCTAGAAACAGTAATGTGTACAGCAAAGGTGATCAATTTTCTTTCTAGTCAGCATCTGAAGAAGTGGGGTTTTTACTCATGAAAGCTTATGCCCAAATAAATCTGTTTAGTCTTTAAGGTGCCACTGGACTCCTCGTTGTCTTTCTAGTCTGTCTTCCTCCCCTCTCTTTGGAATGTTCTTGAGCCTTTTACAAGCAACAAACCTGACTTTAGCATATCTGATGAGCCAAAACTAGCTGTGGGTACAAGGGATAACCTGCATGGCATGTGGGTTTTGTGGAACCTTTTCCAAAAGACAGGGTGGGTCGTTCTGATGATCTCGGTGCAGTGTGTGTTGAGCCAGGAAAGCTTACTTAGGACTCCAAGCATTGTGGGTATAGTGGCTGCATTGTGACAGGTGGTAGTTCTTCTTTTCAGTTTTGTTGATGCAGTAGTTTTGAAACCTTCTGCACAAGGAGAAATTATGTTGATACTTATTTATATGTCAGTACAACCAGACCCTCCTCCTGCATACTGGCCTGAGAAAGAAACTAGTGGAGAGAGAGAATAGGAACTAAGAGAAGCCAAGCCACCTCTTCTTTTCTTCCCCCCTGCCCATTAATGTCTGCCATAGTTAAGGCTCAGTCTGATAAGCTGTATGACTTAGCACCCAACTCCCACCATTCCAGCTGTAGAAAGTCCCACTGGTTAGTGAATGTAGTGCATCCCCTCTGTGCCTGATGAACAGACAATGTGGGTCTGTGTAGCCCCCAGCTACACAGTCTAACTCTTTTTAGCTCAAGCTGTAGACTCATGCTTTTTAGCTCTGGAGGTCCTTGTTGAATCCATGGTGTTGGCCAAGATGATGAAAGTTACAACAGCACTTAGCAGATTCAAATTCCTGGAGGAGAGAAACTTGAACAGTTAAGGACTGAAGACTTCTAGGCATTGTGTAAAGACCGCCTTTGCTGCATGTGAGAGTGTCTATATCCTTAAGTAACATCTAGGTTTGCATAGATGTGAATTTTAGGTTTTCAGTAAGAAATGCAACAAAACTCAAGAACTTCCATCTAGTAGGAAAGAATGTATGTCACACTTACAAGATGGAATGCATGGTATCATGGAATGCATGTATGGATGCTGAAATGGACATAGGAGTCGTGGTAGATAGATACTTGAGCATAAATTCCCAGTGCAGTTCTGCAGCTAAGAGGGAGGTGGTATTACCTCTGCATTTGACATTAATGACATCATTACTGGAATACATTGTCCAATTCTGGTATCCACACTTCAGAAAGAATGTTGACTAATTGGGAAGCATTCATAAAAGAGTTACAAGAATGGTTTCAAGTTGAGAAAACCTGCGTTAGAGTGAGAGACTTAAGAAACTCAGTCTATGTAGTTTATCCAACAGAACGTTAAAAGGTGACTCAATCATGGTCTGTAAGTACCTACCTAGGGAAAAGATTTCTGATAGTAGATATCTCTTTAAGCTAGCAGAAAAAGTCATAATGAATTCCAATGGTTGGAAGCTGAGTCTAAACAAATTTAGACTAGAAGTAAAGTGCAAATTGTTAGCAGTGCTTGTAATTAATCATTGGGAACAGCACAAAAGATGTGGGCTTGATGCGCTAGTTACTGGGTGAGGTTCTAAGTCCTGTGTTATTCATGAGGTCAGACTAGATTATCATAATGGCCCCTTCTGTCCTTAAAGCCTACAAATTGAGTCTGTTTTGGGATGGAGGTATTTTACTGGTTTTAAAAACATTTTTCCCAGTGTTTAATTTGGAGGCGTTTATTGGTGTTCATTTACATAGCTGGTTATTTTCTTGTACACATATACTGTTAACACTAACTAGACTATGGATTTAAAAAAAACCAAAACTTTGATTTTATATATGTGTGTTTTATCCATTTTCCCCCCCATCCTTCATGTGTTGCTTGTCATCTTAAATTGAAAGATCTTTGAGGCCGGGCCTTTGTTTTCATGTGTGTGGACAAAAGCTGTGGGTGCTGCAGAATACAAATAATAAACAATAATGAAATATATTATTCGAAATGGAAATCAGGGGCCTGAACCAGAACCCAGTGAAGTTAATGGGAGTAGGGTTCCATTTACTTGAGTAGGGTTTGAATCGGCTTCTAGGAGAATACAGAGAATGTTAAAATCCCTAATTTGGGTATATCCTCAGTGAAATTGCTCATATGCAATATCGCTGTAACATCAAGATAAAACATTATCAAGATAAACAACATTTGAAACACAGTAGGGGGCAGAGAAGAAAGAAAATAACTAATTTTCCAGTAAACTAATACAAATCAAATATAAATAAATTCAGTGCTGTCACAGTATTACTGAACCTTATTGTCTTGATCCTCAGCTGATGTAAATTAGCACTGACCTATTGATTTCAGTGGAACTAAGCCAGTTTACACCAACTGAGGATCTGACCTAGTATGTAAAATTTGAAAATATGCTACATTTATGACGGGAATCTGATTCCTCCGTAAGCTGTTTTTTGTTCTCCCCATTATGAAGGTATTGCCTGCTTTTATTTTTAATCTTTCATTTGAGAACTCTTATCTATGCATAGGAAAGACTGGATTTTTATTGGTAAATGTTGATAAACTGATTTCACTGTTCACACACAAACGGATGGAAAAAATATTTCCATCGATAATCGAAATTTACTGATGGGCAAAGTAAGAAAAATGCTGCTAGAGAACTTTAGAGTTTGATTTAAGGCTGTTTATTTTGTATATTTTGGAATATGATGCTGACAATTGGTATTTTAATGGTTATAAAGTTTTAACTTTTTGAATCTCAGCGTCTGCTGTCATTAAGGAATTATTGTCTGACACCCGGATAATTTCCCACAATTGTGAAAATTTAAATAGATAAAAATCTTAAATGCTTAGGAGTAAACATCAATATAATCTGCTGAAATTATATTTAAAAAAAATCAAATTCTGCCAAACCATCTATGCCTTACTTTAGATACAATAATTCCAAATTCCTGGAACTTTTTAGTCTCTCTAAAAATGGGTAGCTAGTGTAATATCTTTCGAGAAAAGATATTTACTTACTTTCTCTCCATGTCTTAAAGGTGGATGGGGCATTATTTTTACACAGTTCACCTCCCTGAGCATGCTTGTCCAGTATTGTGGTTAAAATGTAAAACTCATGGCTACCAGTATAAAAGTTAGCTTGGGCACTAGCCTTCCTTCCAAGAATGAGTACCTGTAAAGCAGAGGCTTTTTGGAGAACATACAGTTTGGAGAGCAACCTTATCTCGGGGCCTCTCCTTCTGCCCCTCCACCCCCACGAACATGATACAGTTCTGTGGTGACCTAGAATCCTATTTTCGACGTCTCCGACTCAAGGAATATTTCCAAAATACCTCTGAACAACATACTAATCCACAGAGGCCTCCCGACCAACATTACAAAAAGAAGGATTCTAGGTGGACTCCTCCTGAAGGTCGAAACAGCAGACTGGACTTCTACATAGAGTGCTTCTGCCGACGTGCACGGGCTGAAATTGTGGAAAAGCAGCATCACTTGCCCCATAACCTCAGCCGTGCGGAACACAATGCCATCCACAGCCTCAGAAACAACTCTGACATCATAATCAAAAAGGCTGACAAAGGAGGTGCTGTTGTCATCATGAATAGGTTGGAATATGAACAAGAGGCTGCTCGGCAGCTCTCCAACACCACTTTCTACAAGCCATTACCCTATGATCCCACTGAGAGTTACCAAAAGCAACTACAGCATTTGCTCAAGAAACTCCCTGAAAAAGCACAAGATCAAATCCGCACAGACACACCCCTGGAACCCCGACCTGGGATAGTCTATCTACTACCCAAGATCCATAAACCTGGAAATCCTGGGCGCCCCATCATCTCAGGCATTGGCACCCTGACAGCAGGATTGTCTGGCTATGTAGACTCCCTCCTCAGGCCCTATGCTACCAGCACTCCCAGCTACCTTCGAGACACCACTGACTTCCTGAGGAAACTACAATCCATCGGTGATCTTCCTGATAACACCATCCTGGCCACAATGGATGTAGAAGCCCTCTACACCAACATTCCACACAAAGATGGACTACAAGCCGTCAAGAACACTATCCCCGATAATGTCACGGCTAACCTGGTGGCTGAACTTTGTGACTTTGTCCTTACCCATAACTATTTTACATTTGGGGACAATGTATACCTTCAGATCAACGGCACTGCTATGGAAGCCCTTGAGGAATTCCACCATGATTTCAACAATTTCCATCCCACCATCAACCTCAGCCTGGTCCAGTCCACACAAGAGATCCACTTCCTGGACACTACAGTGCTAATAAACAATGGTCACATAAACACCACCCTATACCGGAAACCTACTGACCGCTATTCCTACCTACATGCCTCCAGCTTTCACCCTGACCACACCACACGATCCATCGTCTACAGCCAAGCTCTGCGATACAACCGCATTTGCTCCAACCCCTCAGACAGAGACAAACACCTACAAGATCTCTATCAAGCTTTCTTACAACTACAATACCCACCTGCGGAAGTGAAGAAACAGATTGATAGAGCCAGAAGAGTTCCCAGAAGTCACCTACTACAGGACAGGCCTAACAAAGAAAATAACAGAACGCCACTAGCCGTCACCTTCAGCCCCCAACTAAAACCCCTCCAACGCATTATTAAGGATCTACAACCTATCCTGAAGGATGACCCAACACTCTCACAAATCTTGGGAGACAGGCCAGTCCTTACCTACAGACAGCCCCCCAACCTGAAGCGAATACTCACCAACAACCACATACCACACAACAGAACCACTAACCCAGGAACCTATCCTTGCAACAAAGCTCGTTGCCAACTGTGCCCACATATCTATTCAGGGGACACCATCACAGGGCCTAATAACATCAGCCACACTATCAGAGGCTCGTTCACCTGCACATCCACCAATGTGGTATATGCCATCATGTGCCAGCAGTGCCCCTCTGCCATGTACATTGGTCAAACTGGACAGTCTCTACGTAAAAGAATAAATGGACACAAATCAGATGTCAAGAATTATAACATTCATAAACCAGTCGGAGAACACTTCAATCTCTCTGGTCATGCAATCGGAGACATGAAGGTCGCTATCTTACAACAAAAAAACTTCAAATCCAGAGTCCAGCGAGAAACTGCTGAATTGGAATTCATTTGCAAATTGGATACTATTAATTTAGGCTTAAATAGAGACTGGGAGTGGCTATTTCCCCTTGTTTTTTCCTACACCCCCCCAGACGTTCTGGTTAAACTTGGATTTATGCTGAAAGTGGCCCACCTTGATTGTCATGCACATTGTGGGGAGAGTGGTCAGTTTGGATGAGCTATTGCCAGCAGGAGAGTGAGTTTGTGTGTGTGTGGGGGTGAGGGGGTGAGAAAACCTGGATTCGTGCTGGAAATGGCCCACCTTGATTATCATGCAGGTTGTAAGGAGAGTGGTCACTTTGGATAGGCTATTACCAGCAGGAGAGTGAGTTTGTGTGTGTGGTTTTTGGAGGGGGGTGAGAGAACCTGGATTTCTGCAGGAAATGGCCCACCTTGATTATCATACACATTGTGAAGAGAGTGGTCACTTTTTGGATGGGCTATTACCAGCAAGAGAGTGAGTCTGTCTGTGGGGGGGGCGGAGGGTGAGAAAACCTGGATTTGTGCTGGAAATGGCCCAACTTGGTGATCACTTTAGATAAACTATTACCAGCAGGAGAGTGGGGTGGGAGGAGGTATTGTTTCATGGTGTCTGTGTATATAACGTCTTCTGCAATTTCCACAGTATGCATCCGATGAAGTGAGCTGTACCTCACGAAAGCTCATGCTCAAATAAATTGGTTAGTCTCTAAGGTGCCACAAGTACTCCTTTTCTTTTTGCGAATACAGACTAACACGGCTGTTACTCTGAAACCTTATTTTGCTGGTTCTTTGTTACTTTGTTGAATAAAGAAGTTTTTCATTGTATAATGAACAAATCATTCCTTTGTTCACATTTTTAAGTAATCATGTAAACTTTTGGCAGATGTCAGTGACTTTCATCATCTTTTCTTTTAAAGTTATTCATTGACTAGGCTGTGGTATGCTTATAAAAATGGGCGGGGGGAGTTCTACATTCATTAAAATGTTTGTGTTACAGGGAAGCTGGGAGAAGCGAATTCTGAAGAGTCTAAATAGCATGTGTACAGAACTCAGTATCCCATTAGCACGAAAGGTACTGTGTTTATTAACTTAACTTTTTAAAGTGAATGTAGAACTTGTGCCATCTTCACATCTTTGGAAACTGTGGTCCTGATCCTTATCTTATGCAAGCTTTATAAGTAGTTCCACTGATGTCAGGAATTGCAGGATTAGGGCCTAAAGTCTTCAGGGAAAAAACAGATAGTAGAGATAGTGGTAGTGTGAGAGTATCCCCACCAGTGTGCCTCCATTGTACTCTGGAAGGACCACCTTGGGAATGAAGGGTGTTGGTAGGTCTTTCTCTTGCTGTTGCAGTCGTTGGCCTCTGCTGGGAATACTGTACTGAGGAGCCAATTGATGGTTTTATGATGTGTGGACAGTAGTACACACAGACTGGATTGAGACCACTGACTCACTTCACATTGGCCACTGAACAACCAACATTGACACTCTTTCATGGCTGATTGGGACCAGAGTTGAACTTGTGACCTTGGAGTGAAAGGCTCAGTATTCCACTATCATCACTTCCCTTTGTCATCCATTCGTCACTGACATCCTTATTAATTTACAGAGATTTGAAACATAAACAGAATAGAATTGGCAAGTATGTATTATAGGGCAAATCTTCCCTGTCCCTCTCCCCTAAAGCCTGGTAGCTGGCAGAACTGCTGTAGTTTATTGTACAAGGCAGAGGACAAAGCTGTGGGGAGGAACAGAGAAAGAAACGCAGGGGAATCTACTCCCCTTTTGTGCAATTGAGCTATACTCTTCAGGGCTTCTGGCAGCTTGAAGAGGGAATTTGGTGGCAGCACATGGGTGGTGCAGGGTGAATCCTCAGATACATGGAACTGCCAGCCAAACATAGCTAAGGGTTCAATAGCCGATAGTGTGCCATAACTACCCCATGGCATGAGGAGGGGGATTCCAATCCTTACTTGGATTTGGTGCAATAGAGAGAATATGGCCTAAGGCTAATGCTAACTTACAAAGAGAGAAATAAAATTCTAGTGCATGCTATTTTTTTAAAAGACTAATTTTCATCCATACAGGAGATGGGTTTATTTTAGATTTTTAGCTGGTTAATTAAAAAAGACAATTTCTTTTCTTATGACTTAGAGACCTATAGGAGAGCAAAAAGAACTTCTTAATAAATGGAATGAAATGGGAACTGATGAGCCAGGTATGTTAAATAAAATGTGTCTTTTTATGTAGAAGCAAAGCAAATGCATATTTATCTCCTTATTTATCAGTCAGGGATTAAAGTAGTATCCATTGTAAAGGCAACTAGTTCCTGTTTTGTGTTTTGTTTTGTTTTTTCCCTAGTTTTCAGTGCTTGGTAGCTCACAAATACCTATTCACTGTATTATTTATTTATTTTGAAGAGTTATTGTTTGGATTTTTGAATCTACACCTGCAGTCTGTAGATATATTCTCTTACATACTAATACCTAGAGAATTTGGACAGGTACCTTTAAGTTAGTAGTAGTAATGGGAGCAGTGCACTAATTGAAAGAAAAACATCATAGTGTTTACTTTTTGTGTCATTTAATCCTTAACAATTTTCTCTTACTCACATAATGTATTTTTTCAACAGCTAAAAGTGACACAGCTAATCAATGTATAGGAATTACATTATGTACAGTTTCATAGCTAATGATCCCCTGTTCGGATCAACCAGGGCTTGGAGCAAGCTTGCAAGCCCCAAATACATGTATTGTCTTATACTGTGAATAAGACTGGATAATGACTTGGAAATTTTCATGGTCTGAACAGCAGTTTCATGATACATTAATGTATAGATGTACTGCCGGGGGCAGAAGAAAATAAAGTGACGGTATATTTTTACTTCACATTGGATTTGAAGCTGTTTAAACTTATACAATTTAAGAACACTCAAAGTATATCCTTTGTGCTTCCATTTTATAGTGGAGTTGGCTGAATAACAGGGATGTTTTATATTGCACCAATTTGTCTTTTTGTAACTCAGTGATCATTAAATAGCAGTTTTATGAAATACCTGATTATGGTTGCTGTGCATGGCATCAATTAGTGATTCTTTTTTATATATTGATGTGAACTTTTTAAGTATAACTGTTCCTAAAATTTCATAGTCATGATGTATTATAGGGACAGTTACATTGTGTCAGAATTGGAAAAAACTTCATATATATTGCGAATCTTTATAAAATTTTAATTTAAATCATTTTTTAAATCCTGTTAATTTCAGATCTAAGTCTCTTCCGACCTGTTTATGCACCTAAAGATTTTCTTGAGGTAAGTATTGATGAAATAACTAACCAGCCATTGATTTACATCGGTTATAGTTAGTTATGTAAAGTGGGACCTGTGCATGGTAAGTCTTCAACAGATTGATAGGAAATTGAAATTAATTTTCTTCTAAATAAGGTAAACTGAATCAACACACAAATCATTGTCCATTAAATAATCAGGTACAAAACTGCTTTAAAGAATTGATGGTACACTTCTATCTTTTTCTAAATCTATAAGAAATTATCATATCTAAACGGCTGATAAGATTAACTTTTAACTGCTAGTGAATTACATTTAACCTCATATTGGTGATTCTTAAAACTTGAAACCTTTTTCAATTCCTGTTAAGCAAAGGAGCTTCTTGCGTAGAAAAATGTCAGCTCAAAATGTTTAACTTGGCATACTAATCAGGACTTCGAGGCAATAGGAAGTCTTGCACATCAGATAATTTCAGGTGTCCCTGAAATAGGGTGTTTATTACTTTAGTGCTCTTTGCCTGAGAATTTAAGCTTGTATTAAAATAAATAAATTTCTAACATTTTTCTATTGTAAAGTGGCCTTTCGAATGTGAACAGAGTCTCTGTTGCTTTGACAACCTAACCTTATGGATGCATGGAAGGGGAATCATGCTGAATTGCACTTACAGAGATTGCTGGTTCATCCTTTTAAAAAAAAATTCCTTTTTATTGTGCCTATAATAGAAAGCCTCCTAATTCTCTGAAATGTTACAGGAAGAATCCTGTGGGACTAACTCTCGTCACTTTATTAACATGAACAGTTACATTGCTTATTTCATTATTAATTTCCAATTGCAGATTGGTGTAATATTACTTGAAGTAGGTTCACTGTGGTAAATAACAGCGTCATGTAAAGATGAAATTCTAGACCATCTACAAAGATTATTCAAATAATTTATAAAACAGAACGTAATACAGAACCGAAGATGGGGAGTCTCCTGATAGCTGGAAATACTTGAGGCTTTTGTCTGTGACCAAAACTAAAAGTTGAAGAATAAAACTAGCTCACTGCTAAATCTTTAAGGCCAGAATTGCTCAGTTTTTACTTGTTGTTTTGTATAGTTCATAATACTGAAGGCCGTAATTAAAATTACGTCAAGGTCTGTTGCACGATAGAGATCGCTGGTGACTTGTTAATAATGGCAATATGTAGAATGCTATTGCTTATGAAAATACAATTAAAAAAAATCAATGGCTGTATAATACTCTGTCAGCTGTTGATTAAACAAATTTATCTAGAACCTTGGCTAATGTAGGTAGGGAGCATAGAAATAGTCTGTTAATTTACAAAATTAAATTTAAAAGACAAACACAGCAATATGAATCATAATCAGCAAATTTAGTATTTAAAATGATTTATAAATTTAATGGAATGTCTTTTGCAGTGGTATGAGATGTAGCATACTTGTAACTTTTGCTTGGATAAATATGAACTGTCATTCTTTGGAACTGTGAATGTTAAAAGTGAAGTATTCTAATTTACATACGCAAGTAAGATTAATGTAACATGTTGTTCTTTGTATAATTGGTAATACCAGACTATAAATTTCTTACATTTAAGGGCTTCTGGATGTCATAGTTGTGCTAATTATAAATGTAATACTTATCTGTAATTCAGTCTTATTATATCTGGCTTGTATTTTGACCTTATTTTAAATATTTATAAAGTAGTGTTTATTTTCCTCTTGTTTTCTGTTGTTGTTTCCTTTTCCCCTCATGTCCCATGGTCTGTCATTTCTCATGTTAATGGATTAATTTAGGGCCTGACCCTGAGAGTAGTCCCAAATAAGTCAAGAGGGACTAGTCACATGAATTTGGATTAATCAGATGAATGAGGGTTGCAGATTTAGGATTTTAAGGAGGAATTTCCTTATAGCACTGGTTCTCAACCAGGGGTATGTATACCCCTGGGGGTACACAGAGGTCTTCCAGGGGGTACATCAGCTCATCTAGATATTTGCCTAATTTTATAACAGGCTACATAAAAAGCACTAGCAAAGTCAGTACAAACTAAAATTTCACAGACAAAATGAGAAAGTAAGCAATTTGTCAGTAATAGTGTGCTATGGCACTTTTTTGTATGTTTGTCAGATTTTGTAAGCAAGTAGTTTTTAAATGAAGTGGGTTATAGCCCATGAAAGCTTATGCCCAATTAAATTTGTTAGCCTCTAAGGTGCCACAAGGAGTCCTTGTTTTTACAGAATATATGGGATCGTGACTGAGATGAATAGGGCAGTTTACAGCTGTCAAAGCTGTGATTTCAGACCCTGTAGACTCAGGCACTCATCAGTTTGCTCTTGTTTTAAGTTTTTAGTGTTGCAGTCGCTACCATAAGGACTAGCATATCTTTTTAAAAACTGGAAGTTGAGATTCTGGGCCACAATTCTGTGGCAAGAGGTGAATTCTGTGGCAAATTGTATAGCAGTGGAATTGCAGAATACCGAGGGCACTGGGTATCAAAACACTAATAGAATAGCTCTTTTTAAAATAAAAGAGTGCAGATCAATATCCTAGAATTCAGAGCCATTGAGAAAGGTACTATTAGCTTTCAGGTACTGTTTGATAGGGAAGCTAGTGTTAATTAGGACATAGAGTGTGGCCTAAATGTTCAAAAATGATGGGTGATTTTTCAGTGCCTCAATTTCGTTTTTCAGAGTGGGAGCTAAGTACTTTCTCAAAATCAGACCCCTTTATGGATTTTGAAATTGACTGCCCAAAATTACTAGTTGCTTTTGAAAATTTAGGCCTTCACCTGGGAGTTGCAATGCTGCAGGAGATAGCACTACGTTTGTGTCAAAGCACAATTTGTGACACTGATACTGTTGGGCCACAATCTCATGTGTAGGTATATGCACAGGGAATGACAGATTGTATTATTTTTTAAAAGGTACTGATGAATCTTCGCAACCCAAATTATGAAAATGGGGATCAGCCGAGTTTCAAAAATCACCTGGGTCTAATTCAGGTTCCTCTGAAAGTTAAAGATATCCCTGAACTGGTAAGTGTAGTTGTATTTGTTCTTATGTTCTATTATATATTGACTAATCAATAATATACTAGGCAATAAAAAGGAATCTTAATTAGTTAATAGGTTTGTTTTTAAAAGACATGAGTAAGGATGTACAATAGGTCAGTAAATAAAATGTAACATATAGAAAAGATTTATTAAAGGAACTTTTTAATGAAAAAGAAATACAGAATTGAAAAAGGGATGTTTCCTCTTACCCCAATTAGTTAGTGGTTGATTTGCACCTTGAAACATGGCAGTATATTTTCTTACCTAATGTAACTGAATGTTTATATTATCTGTTAAACGACTACTCCTTTTCTGAATCCCTCTACACTCTTACTCTCAGTTACACCTGGTGGCAATGAGTTCCACGCAGGGTGGCCAAAAATCAATGATTTTTAAAAATAAAAATAAAAAATCAGATTTTTTTATTTAAATCTAAATTTAAATACAGGTTAAATTTAGAAAGCCGATTTTAAAATTTAATTTTCAATTGACAATCTATGCTAAGACCTGAACTACTAATAATATCTATCAAACTAATTTAATTTAAATACACAAATAATATTAAAAAGAAAAAAGAAAAGGAGTACTTGTGGCACCTTAGAGACTAACCAGTTTATTTGAGCATGAGCTTTCGTGAGCTACAGCTCACTTCATCGGATGCATAGCATATCGTGGAAACTGCAGAAGACATTATATACACACAGAGACCATGAAACAAAACTTCCTCCCACCCCACTCTCCTGCTGGTAACAGCTTATCTAAAGTGATCATCAAGGAGGGCCATTTCCAGCACAAAGGGAAGGGTGAGAAAACCTGGATTTGTGCTGGAAATGGCCCTCCTTGATGATCACTTTAGATAAGCTGTTACCAGCAGGAGAGTGGGGTGGGAGGAAGTTTTGTTTCATGGTCTCTGTGTGTATATAATGTCTTCTGCAGTTTCCACGATATGCTATGCATCCGATGAAGTGAGCTGTAGCTCACGAAAGCTCATGCTCAAATAAACTGGTTAGTCTCTAAGGTGCCACAAGTACTCCTTTTCTTTTTTCTTTTTACGAATACAGACTAACACGGCTGTTACTCTGAAACCTGTCAAAAATAATATTAAGTAGTACATGTGTGAGAGGAGGATGAGATCTTCTAGTTCTAAAATCTTGAAGGACATGGTGACCAGAAACAACAGTTACTTCAATTCATATACAGTTATTGCTTCTTTTTGTTTAATAAATGTTCATTTGTTTGAAATGCAAAACATGTTTTGATGAGAAAAAAAAGTTAGTTTTATTTAATAAAAGAAATAAAAATGCTTTTTTGTATATTTTTAATTTATTTGAATTTCCAACTCTATTGAGCTTGATACAAGACACAAGTAAAAAATTAAACTGCTTAAATTAATTACTTTAATAAATGTGTATAGATGTAGTGTATTCTCTTGATCAAAAAGAAGCCACAAATTTAGTATAAAGTTGTTACAACTAAATATAAGTCAACGTGCTTTAATGGTTACCAACTAATAAGGATCAACCTTTCTTTAGGAAAAAATGTAAATACATGCTTAAAATCTATTATTTAAAGCTTGATGATTTAAATAATTGATTTGATTTATATCCATCTATCCTGGTTCCATAGGTGGTTTATTCATTGTGTAAAATAAAAATAAAAAAATGATTACCTTTTATCAGTTTCAAATTTGCCTTTCCATTTCATTGGATGTCCTTTTTGCTCTTATATTGTGAAGGAGGGTAAGTAGAAATGTTAAGTGATGGTGATTTTGGAAGCAAATACTGTGGACCAGTTTGTAAGGCCACTTTGTGCCATGTAAGCATAAAGAGTTCAAAATGGTATTACTGTGACTAGACATAGTCAGTCTGTGCAGGAGAACTCTCTGCTAGCATACAGCGAGTGAAAGTGGCTCTGACACCAACTATACAAGCCATTCCCTGTTTCTGCCCTCCCACCCCCATGGGAAAGGATTAGGGTTGCCAACTTTCTGATTGCAGAAAACTGAACACCCTCCCCCCACCCCTTCCCTGAGGCACCACCCTTGCCCTGCCCCTTTTTGAAGGCCCTTCCCCCACACTCACGCCATCCCGCTTCCCTCCAGAGCTCGCTTTTCCCCCACCTTTGGTCACTTGCTCATTTTCACCACGCTGGGGGAGGGGGTTGGTGGTATGGGAGGGGGTGCGGGCTATACCTAGGGCTACAGGCTCTGGGGTGGGGCTGGAGATGAGGCATTTGAGGTACAGGAGGGGGCTCCGGGCTGGGGCCGAGGGATTCGGAGCGCAGGAGTGGATGCGGGCTCTGGGAGGGAGTTTGGGTGCAGAACGCGGCTCAGGGCTCAGATGGGGTTTGGGGTGTGGGAGGGGATGTGTGGTGTGAGCTTCAGGAGGGAGCTCAGGGCTGGGGCAAGGGGTTGGGATGTAGGAGGAGGCTTGGGGGCACTTAGCTCAGGTGGCTCCCGCCAGTGGGAACTGCAGAGCCAGCGCTCGGGTCAGGGACTGTGCACGAAGCCTCCCTGGCCGCCTCTGTGCCTAGAGGCTGCAGGTTAATGCCGGGCACTTCCGGGAGCCATGCAGAGCCAGGACTGGCAGGGAGCCTGTCTTACCCCACTGTGCTGCCGACTGGACTTTTAATGGCCTGGTCAACAGTGCTGATCTGAACTGCCAGGGTCCTCTTTTGACCGAGCATTCCAGTCAAAAACCGGATGCCTGGCAATCTTAGGAAGGATAGTGTGTGTCAGCTGCATTCTGGGGACAGGATGTAGGCCAGTCAGGGAAGAAAGGGGATGTGGTTGATCAGAGGGATAGCTCAGTGGTTTGAGCATTGGCCTGCTAAACCCAGGGTTGTGAGTTCAATCCTTGGGGGGCCATTTAGGGATCTGGGGCAAAAATTGGGGATTGGTCCTGCTTTGAGCATGGGGTTGGACTAAATGACCTCCTGAGGTCCCTTCCAACCCTGATATTCTATGATTCTGTGATCTCTGCTGCACCTGATTCTCCACACACACAAGGCTCTCGAGGGACTTTATGCTAGTGGAGAGAGTTAGGGCTTCCCCTGGGTGACCCTAACTTGCACCCAGAGCAGTAAATCAGGGAGCCATAATCGGCTCCCTGCAGCTTCTGTCTGTTTTGTCTGAGTTAAGCTCACACATAGGTGAGAATCAGGACGTGTAAGTCCAACTGTTTTTCTGTCTTAAAAAAATCTTGTACTGATTCTTATTCTTTCTTTTAAAATCATTTACTTCATACGTGTATAAAGTTTGTTAGTTTGTAGGATATAAAGATACATTTAATTCAAGGATTTTGTTTTAAATAAACTTTTAAAGAAGGAATCTCTCTCTGCGAGCTCTTCATAATGTGCTTTTAATTCTCTATTTGTATTTTTTTCAGAGAGACTATTTCAGTGAGCTAGGCTTGAATACAGGACAGCTGGGTATTGATGATTCCACACAAGTGCCTCCAGGTTAGTGTGTGCTGTGCTTTAATAATTTAATTAGAACAGTAATGATTAAAGTATGTTTTTATGGAATACTGTGTAATTGAAAAGTAACTTGTATAACTTTTCCATAATATTCATAAGTATTTGTACCACAGCTATAACTCCAATGGTTCTCATGTGAATAAAGTTGAACATATTTGAACTGGTAGTGGATAACATTGCAAATGTGAAGAGCTTGATTTGAAATATGTGGAGTGCTTGCAATTCCTGTTGATTTCAGATGGAGCGTCAGGTGTTTAAACCCTTTTCAGGATCAGGCCTGTGTCTCAAAAATATATATATATATTTTTTTAGAAAGTCTCAAGTTTCAAATCAAAACCGCTTTGAGTAACACAGTTGTGCAGCTGTGACACCACAGGATTATTGGGAAAATACAGAGGCACCTTTTTGATGTCCATGCTCTAGAAAATATTACAGAAAAAATTGTGTGTTAATATTCTGTGGTTTAAATAATGGTGGTTTATTTCTTGTATGCACACTATTATTTCTGTAGAAACAACTCTAGGGTCTCAAAGAATGGAAAATTATAGGATATAGAGAGACATTTGAAGTGGAAAATGTTCTGATTAAAGGTGTTGTGTGTATTTTTTTTTATTTCTATCCTTCAGTCTAAATTACAGAAGAATATTGCTGCTGATGCTATTTTAATTATAGTAACATTAGCAGTAAAAATATTGGTTAAATATGATGTATATTAATCTGCAGACATATATGATTTGCAGTTATCAAAATTAATCTTCTGTTAGTCAAAAATACAAAATGTTGCCACACTAATAGCTGAAGTATTTTTGTCAATTCTTTCTTCATTATTTTTGGATTTTATTCATCCTTCATTATATTTTTAGAACTCTTTGAAAATGAACATGTACGTGTTGGGCAGACAGGTAAGGATTTGATTTCAGTTGTAATAAACTGAGAGGATTTAGGAATATGCTAAATAACTGTCTTCTTCAAATACTCATTCCTGAAATATTTTAATATTTCACCCATGGTAACACAAAGCACCCTGGATAATTCCATGGATGTTCGTATAAAGGTAGAAAACCTAGCGTTTTACATCTACCAATAGCTGCCAGATAAATAGCTCTACAGCTGGTTCGCTAAAAGCAAAATAGCAAGCATAGACACACACCTTTATGGCAATAGCTTAACCCATGCAGCTTCTGAATTTCATTTTAAAATCAAAAGAGCTTGTTTTCCCATCTGTGCACACACAATTCTCATTAGTGTTAATGGGATTTATGCTCATGCATCAGATGAGAATATAACCCTAATTCCTTTTGATGGTTATTCATAATTGCAGAACCTCATAAATACTGCAACTCTAAGCCATTATGGATGATTTTCACTCATTTTTCGACACATGTACTCCTTTCTGCGTTAGTTATATCTTCTCCTTGTATCTGTAGGATGAGAAGTTATCCTTAATTTTAAAACAGATTAAAAAAATCCTTCATTAGCTCAAACCTTGCTAGAGAAGAAACACAGTGTCTTTACTTTCCACATCTTTAGGGGTAGACAATAACTGCTCATTATTATTTCCTCCAGCCAGCATCTTCAAAGGGGCAGACAGCAAGTCTGGTGCACCCCTATAGCATTTTCAGGAAGCATGTCCACTTCCCTCTTTTGCTGCTGGGTCTAAGATGACAGCAGAATCTCTCCCTTCTCTCTCTTTTTCTGAGGTCCTTCGTCTCTCTTTTCCTCACCCAGTCATTCTGTCTTTGTGTAACCAGCTGAGGTACCATCCCTCTCATCCCCCCCCTTTCCCTATACTTCCTCAATGAATTCCTGGCCCCTGCAAAACAGACTTCCTAAGTAAACCCTGTATCTTTCCTATGTATTCACTGCTCCCTATCTCTTAACCATTCAGAGCAGCCTCTACTTCCCAATTCGTCTTCTACACCTTGTTTCTACAGGATGGCACAGAGTGACATGAAACTATGAGACAGAGTCTTGATCAGCTGTGAAGAAAAGTCTGGGCCACTGACCTGCTTGCTTTCTTGTAGCAACTGTGATGACTGCTACATGGGAGGTGACGCCTTCTTTATTATAAACACAATTTAAAAAACCACCACAACATATGGCAGTTGGCCAGAAAAGCTTGGAGTATACATGCAGGACTGAAGAAGGCTTGTGCCTCTAGCCAAGAGATTAAATTAGGCAGATCTGCTTTATTTGCAGCCTATACTTGTCAAGTTCTGTATTGCTGTTTTTATATTTTTTTCTCACTTACTAAAGTAGGCTTCTTGAAAAAAGGCTTGTTTGCCACCAGTGCACTGTGTGTCTGGGCACAGATTCAAACCTTACTGAATTCAATGGGAGTCTTTTTATGGACTCCAGTAGACATTGGATCAGGCTTTTGGTCACCATCTATGACTTGGTTGTCATTGATAGATAGTCCCTACCTTCGTGTCAGTTGCACTATTGTGCTGAGGCTTTTTCTCTCCTACAGCCAGCATAACGCATCCCAATTTATTAGCGAGGTTGTTTCTTGCCTCTGCAAAAAGCGATAAGATGGAAACACCTCAGTCATGTATATTGTTCTGTTCTCTGCTGAGGCTGTCTTCTTTTCCCAAGTTTTTGCATGTAGTTTGGCAGTATTTTATTTTTCCTTTTCTATCTAAGCATTTAGGAAGCCAAAAAAGGTGGAAAACAAAAAAACCCAAAGCCATGAGCGCACCACCTATTACAGAACTCTACAGGCCAAGAAAATATTTGTTAAAACAGAGACTTCCAGCAATTCTGGAACAGATGGCCCTTTGTTCACTTTGGACCAACTGGCCACATGATGTGTCCTTTTCTTGAACAAGATATTTTATCTAAGCAAGAGTTTTTGAAGAAGATTGGGAAACAGGCCAGCCAGCGAATGTGAAGAAGTCTGGTAGGTCTGAGTCTCTGACTCCTGACTGCAGCTGAACCAGACTTGTTCAGCTTCATTCAAGGATTTTGAATTGTATCCTTTTCTCGTCTCTTGTCTCATCACCTCACCTATTGATGTGAACCAGGCAGAGTTCATGAAGTACAGATCTGTTGCCTAGGTTTCCAGTGGGGACCGTTAGCATCTTGGGCTATTCCAGCACCCTGGGTCTCTTCACAGTCAGAGGAGGAAAGGAGGTATATCCTTTAAGTTCAGTATCCAAATCTTCTTCCTGATTTCTCCCACCATATCACACAGGATGTATGGGAATACTGACATACCTATCGTGAACTTCAGAGTCAGTAAAAGTTAGTAAAGCAAGAAGATATTTTACTTTTCTAAGAAACTCCCCCCAGAATTGCATCTTATTTATTCATCTGTACAAAGGATACATTGTGAAACTCGTATGTTCCACCCTGGTCACAATCTATTGAATATATTTTAGCATTTATCATTAAGAAAGTTTCCCACCTACAAATTTTTCTAGCCACCAAGATGTGTCAGGCTTGTCTTGGTCTGGTCCACTTCAGTACCAGTCCCTACTCTTTGGCTTAGCTATGATTTTTTGCATACTATTATCAAATTGGTCGTGATATTGGTAGCAGAATTCAGCAGTAGTATTTATGTAATTCTATGCTCAATGGTCCGGACAAAGAAGATAGAGGCAGTCAACTTGTCTTCTGTGATAAATCATAAAAGCATATTCACTCTATCATAGAAGTGGGCACATTTTGGCCTACTAATACAGTATATTACAATTTAGTCATCTACTCAGAGACCTAATAGTGAAGTTGAGAAGTTCTTGCAAAAGCAATGTAGCAACCAAACCATTCATCAGCATGACTGCTAATTTGCTTCTTGAGGTTATTGATGTCTTTCCAGGACATGTGATGCTTTCCAAAGGGCATTCAGCCTGATGATCTGACATGAATGCTCTTTAGTTCCCACTACTCCCATGAAAGACATTCCTACACTGGAGGTGCAACTATGCATATACCTTCTGTAGGGATTACCCTTATAAATTGCAGAATAGCTAACAGCTGACTCCAGTCACAGTTGGGAAGCCTGAGTGGGAAAATTGATAACCTGTTCAAAGTTGTGCACGTTAATGTGTTCAAATTGAAGGCTTTGAGATTCACAGCAAAGCCTGAAGCTTGTCCGCCAACAGCAATGCTACACATTCTGCTAAAAACTGACAACAATACAATAATGGCTTCTGTCAAACTCAAGGGAAGCATGAAGAACAAAGAATTGACTGTACAGTACAGGGTTGAGCAGAAAGACCCCTGTTTAGCTCTGCTTGCTAATATCAATTGTCCTTCCAATGAGAACCCTCCTTTTAGAGGTACCATCCCATTGGCTGATTGTTGCATTAGGGCAAATCAGGGGAGTGTACGCTGCCCTTCAGGCTCCTACTTATCCTGGGTGGTAAAGCTATCATGCCTAAACTGAAGCACTGTCCCAATCAAATGGCTACAATGCTAGTCCTTTTATTTGCATTAGAACTACATTCATAGGACGGTTTTCAGAGAGGTGTGTTAGGTTTTTCAGATGCACAGCATTGGTCTTCCTTAATTAGCTTGTTGACTGTGGCTTAGGAATAGAAAGGGATACTTCCCACCCTTCACGTGGAAGCCCTCCATTGGTTGAGCTGCTGAATATTGCCCAGTAAGATGCAAGGTAAGACACGTGAAGAGAAGGAAATGGGTAATAACCCATGGGTGAAATCCTGGTCCCATTGTAGCCTGGGGGCCAGGAATCACCTATGTGTAAATTCAGAATAAGAAGCACAGTCCTGCTTACAAAATCCTCCTGATTTTGTGTGTATTTTTCAAAATAAATGTCCCAATGATCCCTTTTTGAGAGAGACAGCATCAAACAAATATTAGTAGCCCATTGCTCATGAGTAGCTGGGGAAAGAAGTAAGGTAAAATAAATGGATATCGGAGTCAAACTAAATACAGTGATTGTAAATGTTTGTTGAAATACATTTTCATATTTTATATAATGTCCCTTTGATATTTGTATGCAATAAAAGAATACATGTTTGTGGATGGAAATAAAGACTTGGGAAGTTCAGCTGGTAGAATCTTTGTTTGATGCAGGGACTTGACCTGGGTTGTGCTTTGTCTTTCCTCCATAGAATCGTAGAATAGATTCATAGAATATCAGGGTTGGAAGGGACCTCAGGAGGTCATCTAGCCCAACCCCCTGCTCAAAGCAGGATCGATCCCCAATTAAATCATCCCAGCCAGGGCTTTGTCAAGCTTGACCTTAAAAACTTCTAAGGAAGGAGATTCCACCACCTCCCTAGGTAACGCATTCCAGTGTTTCACCACCCTCCTAGTGAAAAAGTTTTTCCGAATATCCAACCTAAATCTCCCCCACTGCAACTTGAGACCATTACTCCTTGTTCTGTCATCTGCTACCGCGGAGAACAGTCTAGAGCCATCCTCTTTGGAACCCCCTTTCAGGTAGTTGAAAGCAGCTATCAAATCCGCCCTCATTCTTCTCTTCCATAGACTAAACATCCCCAGTTCCCTCAGCCTCTCCTCATAAGTCATGTGTTCCAGTCCCCTAATCATTTTTGTTGCCCTCTGCTGGACTCTTTCCAATTTTTCCACATCCTTCTTGTAGTGTGGGGCCCAAAGCTGGACACAGTACTCCAGATGAGGCCTCACCAATGTCGAATAGAGGGGAACGATTATGTCCCTCGATCTGCTGGCAATGCCCCTACTTATACATCCCAAAATGCCATTGGCCTTCTTGGCAACAAGGGCACACTGTTGACTCATATCCAGCTTCTCGTCCACTGTAACCCCTAGGTCCTTTTCTGCAGAACTGCTGCCGAGCCATTCGGTCCCTAGTCTGTAGCGGTGCATTGGATTCTTCCGTCCTAAGTGCAGAGTCCTGCACTTATCCTTGTTGAACCTCATCAGATTTCTTTTGGCCCAATCCTCTAATTTGTCTAGGTCCCTCTGTATCCTATCCCTACCCTCCAGCGTATCTACCTCTCTTCCCAGTTTAGTGTCATCTGCAAACTTGCTGAGGGTGCAATCCACACCATCCTCCAGATCATTTATGAAGATATTGAACAAAACCGGCCCCAGGACCGACCCTTGGGGCACTCCACTTGATACCGGCTGCCAACTAGACATGGAGCCATTGATCACTACCCTTTGAGCCCTACAATCTAGCCAGCTTTCTATCCACCTAATAGTCCATTCATCCAGCCCATACTCCTTTAACTTGCTGGCAAGAATACTGTGGGAGACAGTGTCAAAAGCTTTGCTAAAGTCAAGAAACAATACATCCACTGCTTTCCCTTCATCCACAGAATCAGTAATCTCATCATAGAAGGCGATTAGATTAGTCAGGCATGACCTTCCCTTGGTGAATCCATGCTGACTGTTCCTGATCACTTTCCTCTCGTGTAAGTGCTTCAGGACTGATTCCTTGAGGACCTGCTCCATGATTTTTCCAGGGACTGAGATGAGGCTGACTGGCCTGTAGTTCCCAGGATCCTCCTCCTTCCCTTTTTAAAAGATTGGCACTACATTAGCCTTTTTTCCAGTCGTCTGGGACTTCCCCAGATCGCCATGAGTTTTCAAAGATAATGGCCAATGGCTCTGCAATCACATCCGCCAACTCCTTTAGCACTCTCGGATGCAACTCATCCGGCCCCATGGACTTGTGCACGTCCAGCTTTTTTAAATAGTCCCGAACCACTTCTTTCTCCACAGAGGGCTGGTTACCTCCTCCCCATGCTGTGCTTCCCAGTGCAGTAGTCTGGGAGCTGACCTTGTTCGTGAAGACAGAGGCAAAAAAAGCATTGAGTACATTAGCTTTTTCCACATCCTCTGTCAGTAGGTTGCCTCCCTTATTCAGTAAGGGGCCCACACTTTCCTTGACTTTCTTCTTGTTGCTAACATACCTGAAGAAACCCTTCTTGTTACTCTTAACGTCTCTTGCTAGCTGCAGCTCCAGGTGTGATTTGGCCTTCCTGATTTCACTCCTGCATGCCTGAGCAATATTTTTATACTCCTCCCTGGTCATTTGTCCAATCTTCCACTTCTTGTAAGCTTCTTTTTTGTATTTAAGATCAGCAAGGATTTCACTGTTAAGCCAAGCTGGTCGCCTGCCATATTTACTATTCTTTCTACACATCGGGATGGTTTGTCCCTGTAACCTCAATAAGGATTCTTTAAAATACAGCCAGCTCTCCTGGACTCCTTTCCCCCTCATGTTGTTCTCCGAGGGGATCTTGCCCATCAGTTTCCTGAGGGAGTCACAGTCTGCTTTTCTGAAGTCCAGGGTCCATATTCTGCTTCTTTCCTTTCTTCCTTGTGTCAGGATCCTGAACTTGACCATCTCATGGTCACTGCCTCCCAGGTTCCCATCCACTTTTGCTTCCCCTACTAATTCTTCCCGGTTTGTGAGCAGCAGGTCAAGAAGAGCTCTGCCCCTAGTTGGTTCCTCCAGCACTTGCACCAGGAAATTGTCCCCTACAATTTCCAAAAACTTCTTGGATTGTCTGTGCACCGCTGTATTGCTCTTCCAGCAGGTATCAGGGTGATTGAAGTCACCCATGAGAACCAGGGCATGCGGATCTAGTAACTTCTGCGAGTTGCCGGAAGAAAGCCTCATCCACCTCATCCCCCTGGTCCGGTGGTCTATAGTAGACTCCCACCACGAAGTCACCCTTGTTGCTCACGCTTATTAATCCAGAGACTCTCTCAGGTTTTTCTGCAGTTTCATACTTGAGCTCTGAGCAGTCATACTGCTCTCTTACATACAGTGCAACTCCCCCACCTTTTCTGCCCTGCCTGTCCTTCCTGAACAGCTTATATCCATCCATGACAGTACTCCAGTCATGTGAGTCATCCCACCAAGTCTGTTGTTCCAATCACATCATAATTCCTTGACTTTGCCAGGACTTCCAGTTCTCTATGCTTGTTTCCCAGGCTTTGTGCATTTGTGTATAGGCACTTGAAATAACCTGCTGATCGCCCCTCTTTCTCAGTATGAGGCAGGAGCCCTCCCCTCTCATGTGCTCCTGCTCGTGCTTCCTCCCGGTATCCCACTTACCTCAGGGCTTTGGTCTCCTTCCCCTGGTGAACCTAGTTTAAAGCCCTCCTCACTAGGTTAGCCAGCCTGCTTGCGAAGATGCTCTTCCCTCTCTTCGTTAGGTGGAGCCCGTCTCTGCCTAGCACTCCTCCTTCTTGGAACATCATCCATGGTCAAAGAATCCAAAGCCTTCTCTCCAACACCACCTGCGTAGCCATTTGTTGACTTCCGCGATTCGACAGTCTCTACCCAGGCCTTTTCCTTCCATGGGGAGGATGGACGAGAATACTTTCAGTATTTAAAAAAGCGTGTGTAGTTAAAACTTTTAAAAATGACATGACAATTTCTGGAAATATATGATTATGTATGTTATGTAAATTCATGGCATCTACATATTTTGCAGTTTTAACAGAACAAGATAGTGCTGCAGCCCAACAGTATGTCCGTCAGGGGTGTCCAACAGCACTCCGAGCTGAATTATGGGCACTCATTCTGAATATTTCTAATCAGCCTGAGGTAAGGGGCAAACCAGGTTAAAATCAGATTAAAATACACCTGGCTATTGAAAAAGCATATGTATGTTTGCTAGTAATGTTTTGCCAATTTTTAATCTGTTTTGTCACAGAAGTAAACATTTGAAAACTACCATATGGATTTTTCAAATGTTTAGACTTGTACGGTTAGTTTGCTGTTTTATAAGAATTATATTTGTAGACTTAAATCGTGTGTGTGTGTGTTTAGTGTGCCTGGAAAACAAAAGCCTACATGCATGGATACAATCATTCCCACTTCCACCAAAACTCACTGTGTGACCAATCAGGTCAGAAGTATTGTGCAGTAAATAAATCAGCCTTGATGAGTGTATGCGTGGGTTAAGACCCAAACCTATAATATAATTAATTCTCCTTATTCATTATATAAAATAGTGGTTGGTGTGGAAGAAGTATTAAGCCAAGCATAGTGGTGAATCAGTCTATTTAGACAAAGTGGGTGGTGTATTATAGAAATTGGGAAGTTCTAGTCCGTAATCTCGTTTAATCCATGTGGATGATATTAGAATGTTTCTGTTTATAGGCTGTGTCCAATGTGAAGATGTTGAAATCTGCTGAAAATAGTAGGATGGGACATGGAATATGTGTGTTTAATCTTCATAAAAGACATGGGGTGAGAAGTTAGCTGATAAGGAGAGAAGGAATTTCAGAATAGTTTTAGGTTTCAGAGTAGCAGCCGTGTTAGTCTGTATCCACAAAAAGAAAAGGAGTACTTGTGGCACCTTAGAGACTAACACATTTATTTGAGCATAAGCTTTTGTGAGCTACAGCTCACTTCATCGGATGCATCAATGAAGTGAGCTGTAGCTCACGAAAGCTTATGCTCAAATAAATTTGTTAGTCTCTAAGGTGCCACAAGTCCTCCTTTTCTTTTTGAGAATAGTTTTAGGTATCTTGCATGAGTTTTGCAAACTGCAGCTGTGAAGCAAAGTTAAGGTTTTTAAATACAGAGCTGAGGTTCAAAAATAATTTTGAATGTTTGTTTTTAAGTAGTCAACAATGTAGACAAACACTTCCTAACTGATAATTAGAAACATTGCAAAATTTAGGCTAGGGCTTTGTGACCTTAGCTGTAAATTGATATAGATTTATATTTTATTTATGAATTACCAAAATATCTTTATTAATGGTCTAGTTTGAGTGGTAGTGTGGACACTCTAATCTTGTGCCAATCACTTTGTAAGACACAATAGGACACAATCTTTTTTTTTTTTAATTTATGTATCTGTAATTCTAAATTAATATATACATTTTATGCATATACCTTACATGTATGAATTAAGGAACCAACGTGTGTACTGTCCTCTCATCCCTTTGCCCAACATTATTTGCCAAGGCATCCTGTATTTCTTATTTAATGTAGGCCCTGGTACTAGGAAATACTTAGGCACATTCTTAGCTTTATGCAGCATGACTAGTCCCATTGAAGTCAATAGGGTTATTCACATGTTCTTAACTTTATGTGTAAGTCTTTGCAGAATTGGAGCTTTATATTGTAAACTCACTTGGACAGGAACTATGCATACCGATGGTGGCATTCACAATTGTTAATGATATAATATTGCACTTTTGTATCTTTGAAGATATGCAGTCATATGGTTGTAATTGAGGGACAGTGATAACTGACAATTAGAAAGTTACTTCGTTTATGAGATCTTAGCCATTGTTAATGAAATGTACACCTTTTTATATTTTCAGGAACTGTAAGTTTTACATTGGCAGCAAACCTTAGAAACGTTAGTGCTAAGAAAAACAGTCGACAAATGGACTTTTTAAAATCCAACTACAGATGTTTCGTCTAGTGATAAAAACACTTAGTTCAGACCTTCATGAAGAAACAGTCTAGGCATTTGTTTACAATGAATAACAGATTAAATTCCCTTTAGATAAAAAAGCCCTGCTAAAGTAATAATGAAAATATTATACAACATATTTGTGATGCTTAATGCTAGATGTGAGTTCTTCTAAATTATTCTGACAGCTGAAGTCTGAGGTTTCTTTCTTTATGACAGTAACCAGATTAGAAATACGAAATTCATTTTGTTGTCTTCATTGCACATCTGTCTACATTCTCTTGAGCACTTCATATATTAAAGGTATGTTTGTCTTAGTATGCGAAGTAAAATAACTGAATTAAAGATGAAATCTTCTGTTTTGATAAATGAAGGGCAAGGCATTTATTAAGAAAAAAAGGAATAGTAAGATATGCCATATTTTTTATATTCAGGTATGACATGACACACTTTTTGAAAACTGACTGCTTAGAAAAAAGTTCCAACCCAGTTAGAAAAATTCTCAAATGTTTCTCTTTGAATAAAATAACCAACTATTTCAGTGCTTATAACTTTTTAAAGCCATGCTAGTATTTTTCTCAAAAATTTGGCATAGTTTGTTTGATTATTAATTTCTCTTTATGTAGCATTCACAGAGGAAAGGTGGATTCTGGAAGCAGTGCCCCTTGTTCTTAGGCACTCAAAATCTATTGATAGAAAAATTAGTAGACAAAGTATAGGGGAAAGGAAAGAATAGGCAATGGATATACAAGATAATTTGATTCACCAACCTCTAAGGTGCCACAAGTACTCCTTTTTCTTTTTGCGGATACAGACTAACACAGCTGCTACTCTGAAACATGCAATTGAAGTTAGTCTTCAAGAGGTACTTAAAAGTAGAGAGGGTTGGAGCCTTGTGGATGAGCTAATGGAGGTAATACCATGCATGCATATGGTGCTGAGTGGGAGAAGGCACTGTGATTATGCAAGAAGCTAACAAATGGCTGAATGTGGATGGCAATGCTGGTGGAGATGTGGGTGCTGAGGTTTAGGAAGAGGATGATAAGAATCTTGAGAGAGGAGGATAAGTAGGCAGGATAAAGTTATGCAGAGCTTTAAAGGTGTAGACAAGAAGCTTAAATTTGATGCAGTAATGGATGGTGAGCCAGTGGAGGTATTAAGAGATGGGACTGAAATGATCAAATCAACGAACAAAACAGATTACTTTAGTCTTAATCTTACTACTTGTGGTGCTAAATAGTGTGCATTCCAGATCATGATTTTTCTAGTACACTAACCTGAAAACTACTACTTTTATGATCAAGTAGCTTTCTGGATGTTTATTTTGTTCTTGTTGTGTATATAATAAGCATTTTTGTATCATAGTTTGATGGCTGCCATCTTGACTAGTGTACCAAGGATTGAATGAGAGACCTTCACAGCTGAAAGCATGAATGTATACAGTTTGAGCTTTAAGAGCTAGACTCTCAAACAGAGAGTGGTAACAGACCCATATCTGTGGTTGGTCACAAAGGGTGACATAGAACATACGCTCACTAGTGTGTTTAAAACAGCACAATGTTATGATGTGCATATCCATAAACTGAAATACTAATCATATGTCATCTTTAATAAACACAGACTTAATCATATCTTGACCTATGGTAATCCAAGACTCTTTATACCCTGAGATTTTATTACTGTAAAAAAGTGTGTTTATGTGGCTGCTCATTGGCATATATTGTGCAAAGGTGAAATAAGGTGTTTAGTAAAACTATGCACTTTTCAAGTAACCGATCACAAAGAATATCTGTATATTTTGTATATGCTTTAATGGTTTATCCAGCACTACTTCTGCATTCTCTGCTTGTTCATTACTGAATTATATGGTTGCAATAGTTTTTCCTCTCTAATGCGTGTCATTTGGCGTTTACACTTTTCTAGACTTGCAGATTTACAACTGACTGTATAAGTCTATAAATCTAATATAGGTCAGTAAATTTCCTTTGTTAGAAGTTGAAAGGCGGAGTTGGCTGGTGTGTGTGAGAGCATCAAGATATGGTAGTTTGAGAGATTGTGTTTAAATAAAGCTCAGGTAAAAAAAACAATCTACAGTATCATGCGCAAAGATACAAGCAGTGTGCTTACGTGATGGCGTCGAGTAATAAACTGTTGGCTCTATGCTGCAGAATTATTTAGGAATATATAAGTACGCTGTCTGGCAATGAATTGCTTATTAGTCTTTTATGTTGAGTTGTACAGGAAATTACACACACACACACACACACACACACACACACACACACACACACACACACACACACACACACACACAAAAAAAACTGTTAAAAGAATGTTATTAAGGTGGCAAAGCTTCTGATCCCGCTGATGAATCAGGTGGGTGTCAGTATGATGTCACATGATGGAATTGCTGGGGTTTTAGTTTGCTTTTTTTAAAAACTTCGAAAACTGCACTCACACAAACTCTATGCTAAAAAGAACATTCTTCAGGTTGTAAAGTCAAGTTCTCAAAAGTTGGGAAATGCCAGAAATAATGTTGCCTGTGCAAGCTTAATTTGGCTCCCTTATGTGTATGCATTGTGATACAGTCTTTAATTTAATTCAGAAAAGAACTAGAGAAATTAATGGAGGATAGGTCCATCAATGGCTATTAGCCAGGATGGGCAGGAATGGTGTCCCTAGCCTCTGCTTGCCAGAAGCTGGGAATGAGCGACAGGGGATGGATCACTTGATGATTACCTGTTCACTCCCTCTGAGGCACCTGGCATTGGCCACTGTCGGAAGACAGGATACTGGCTAGATGGACCTTTGGTCTGACCCAGTCTGGCCGTTCTTATGTTCCTAATTTGCAAAAAATGAGCAAATACTGTTTTTTCATATACTGTAGTGATGAGCACCACAGACAAAGTATACTGGCCAAAGAGCTTGGGAAGTTGGTTTAACTAGAACATCAACAGAACTCTTTTTTTTTTTTTTTTTTCTGGTATATTTCTGCAGTTCCTCTATGGGGCTTTGCCAAGATAGCGATACTGGAAATACCATTGTAGTGTTGACTAGCTTTAAGGGTATGTCTATGCTGCAGTTAAACACCCACAGCTGGTCCCCATGAGGGGGGAGGATCCCAGAGCCTGGACTACAGCCCAAGCCCAAACATCTACACTACAGTTAAACAGCCCCATAGCCCGAGTCCTGCTAGCCTGAGTCAGCTGACATGGGCCAGCCACAGGTGTTCAACTGCAGTATAGACATACCCTACATGGGGAAACAGTGAGATCAGTAAGCAAAGAGAAGGAACTATGTGAGATCTTGCCAGGCACTTAAAATTTTGGGAATAAGGAATCTAACAAGTATTGCAGGTGAAAAGTACATGACCTAGTGCACTGCGAGAAGTCAAGGGAATAAATTGGCAAAGAGCTGGCCTGCAACATCACAGCCTGGAGCAGAGATGTTCTTCCTGCTCAGAGGCATAGTGAAATTTTGAGCTCCAACCACATTACAGCTAGTAACAGAAAAGCATGCAAGTGATACCAAAAGAACTCACTGACTTTATTTTGCAGTTCACCATTGCAAAATGGAGAATTCGTGATTAATGAGAAATCAGAAATACCACTCCTAGAGTGGATAGGATCATTCTGGCACAGGAGGAAAAATATAAAATATATAGTTGATTGCAAACACTAATAGTTGAAATACTTCAATGAGTCAGGTTTCAGAGTAGCAGCCGTGTTCGTCTGTATCAGCAAAAAGAACAGGAGTACTTGTGGCATCCTAGAGACTAACAAATTTATTTGAGCATAAGCTTTCGTGAGCTACAGCTCACTTCATCGGGATGTCTTTTATAACTTTGTTTGGTGGAAAATTCTTTGTTACAGCAAAATGTTTAGAATAACTAATTTTGTACTAGAAAACTGCTAAAAACCTTCCCCTTAAACTTTGTCTAGATATGATACCTGTGGACACAAGGAAAGGAATTCTCATGTTTGATAAATGTGCCCTTTTTTACACAAGGAAGAATTTGGAGTACGTTCCACAGAAGAAGGCTTGCAGAGATTTTTCTCCTATCCTTCTCTCTCTTCCACCTTGTCCCCCAAGCCTATGGGTTTTTAATGGAAAGAGGCAGTCAGTACTATGATCTTTATAGTAGATAATTCATATGTTAAAATATTTATCTTTAGTGAAATACGGTCTATCTCCTTTGTGTTTCACTTTAACAGAGATTTCTCAAGCTATTTATATGAGCTATTAAAAATTAAGTAATCATCACTATTAGTGACATTCTTGTGGTTGTAGCATTAAGTCCAAAATGTGTAAATTGTCTAGGTTGAAAATTAAGTTATCTAATGTTTGTAAAGTTCTTGTAGATCCTTTAATGGAAAGTGCTACAGAAAAGCTAATTGGGTAAAATAACAGTTTTACATGATTTTGCTTCACACTGAGCAGGCTGGAACTCTGCTTTGTTTCTTAATTTAGATCTAATTTTGTTTTAATGTAATTGTTTTAAAAACCCATAATGTTGATTTTTAATTTAATCTCCAGTGTTTTAATAGTGAGCGTGCCTGGTTCTGAACCAGATAATGTCTAATACAATTTTTCATTAGAATATCTGTTTCTTTTCTCAAAGGATGTTTAAAATCTTCCTTTTCTGTATACTATGTCTGAATCCTGATTAAAATTAATTATATTCTGGAAAGGAGGATGCTTTCTAAAATTATCACAGAAGGCTATGATTTTTTTTAAACTGGCATTACTGATTTTCTTCACATTTAAACAAACAAAAACAGAAACATTACAAAATTGTATTAAATATATTTGTTATGCTTAAGATTAAGGAATAGCTCATTAGTTTAAGTGAAACTTCCATTTAGATTATTTTATTTTTACAGCTTTCTGTAGCGTAGACTGTTTAGCTACCATGAAGGTTTCTTAGGGTCTTTTCTAAATTGTAATTTATACAAAACTGCAGTTTGCTGTGCTTAATTAATAATACAAACTGCCCTTCAAGTCCAGAGATAGGAAGCTAATAAATATTTTAATTAAAAGTAAACCATTAACATTCTAATCATGATGCAATATAATGCCATAAACAAAGCTTAAAACTCAAAACAGTCATAAAAAACTCATGATGTCTGTTAAATTAGGGTGTAAATTATGAAGCTCTTTTTTTCTCTTGTATAAAGAATATCTATCCTTTTTAGTAAACTGTTTCTTTGCACCATCTTATCATTTTATTGTACGGGTGAATGAAATTATAAGAGTACAGCAAAGGGGCTTAATGTAAAATTGTTCTGACTATGAAGTTAAATAGAAAAATTATTTTAAGTTATTACTTAAAAAGCTATAGTTTTATAATATTTTAATACAAATAATTGGAACAAAACACCCAACCAGATGTGGGGGGAAAAAACATGCCAGTTGGATAAAACAAGACTATATAAAGTCAATACTAGATAAGTGGTGTCTAACCTGTGGGCTGGAGCAACTTGTGACCCTAAAGTGTGATTGTGTTCAGAAGAAAATTTGGTTTTGATTATGAGTTGAAAATGTGCTCTGCATGCATTGTAGCGAAGGATAACCTTTTCCAGAAGTCTATGTTTAAATATAATTCCAACCCCCAGTGTCTGAATAGTTGTTTTTACTTCTCTTTTCCTAATTGGATATTACTTGGTCTCTGTATATTTTACAACTGGACTATTTATATGTTCTAAATCATCTCATTCTTGTTCAGTAAATAATCTGTGGCCATATGTTTCTCTTTTATTTCTTTTGATTCGTTTTCATTTTGTTTAAATGTCTGGCCATCCTTTGTGGATTAATATATGTAGTACATTATCTTCTTAAAATTATAAAATGGAAAAAGCTGACAACATTCCTTGAAGCACCATACACAGGGACCATAATATTTATATTTTACAAATTATTAAATTTCATATACAGTTTTTTTTAAAAGAACATGTTAAGAGAATCATATTGTACATCCTATTCTTTTTCCTTATTTGTATGTTTCACAGAAATAGCTACAATGACCACCTGCAGAATGTTGCTAGCTGTCATGATATTTGAATGCCAAGTCATTAATTGTATTCTTCCAACTATGGCATCTGTCTTCTTGACATGTTCCACATAAGCTCCATTTTTGGCTCTAAAATTGCCTCTAAAAGTTTCGCTTGGCTCGAGTTTGCTTTCACCTAGATTTCATTTTAAACTTGTTTGTGAAGACTTTACTTAATGCTATGTTTCTGCATAATTTTTTCTGAAGAGCTAAGTGATGTGCTTAGTTATGGAAAAAGTGATTGTTGCCTTTCAGCAATGTTTTGCTCGTTCTTTGACCTCATATATCCCCTAGGACTGCTCTCTTGCAGCTTGTTCTTTATAGGGAAAGAATACTAGGTCACAGCCTCTCTCTCTCCCCACTCTGCACAAAGCAGAAAAAAATTATGGTAGCCCACTGCTGCACAACATATTTCTTTTAAATAATTAGGCCCTTAATAATATCTGCTTCCTTAGTTCCCTTAATGCTTGATTATGATTTTATTACATAGATTTATAGAACACCCATTACGGTAGTAGCTGGACATACCTTGCATGGCTAAAGTTGAGTCATTAACGTTCCCTGTAAAGGAGCAGAATACCATGTTCTCCTGCTGCCTTACTTTTTAGCTAGAGAATTCTATGGCCAATTAGCAAAGTCCCCTGAAAAAGCCATGGTTAACAGATCAATGCATCTTGCAACTCTTTCACATTTAAGAATATTTTTGGTGGTAGCAAATTTAAAAGATGTGGGCTCATACTAGGATTGCCTCACCTTAAGCTTTCACAAGCTGCATTCTTCAGACAGTGTGTACCATTGTTGAAGTTTTCCTTTTCACCTGCCTGACAAAAATACTCCACAGTTTCATAACATAGATGCAATGCCATAAAGTAATCTGGAGTGTAAACTCTTTGTGACAAGAGACCTGTCTTTTAGTGTTTTCTGCGAAGCACATTTGTAAGTACCATGCAATAAAATAATGAAGAATAATGTGTACCTGTTCAACATGGTAAAACCACACTCATTCACACAGATCAAGAAACCACATGTGAAGTGTGCATGATTCTGAGCCTGTGTATATGAGATGTTGATGGTCCTCACTGGCCAGTCAAGGGAACGCAGTCCATCTACATTGATCCTGCCTGATAAAGTATGGTGATTGTGACAGGAGTGGAGCTGCTCTGTAATAATTTATTAATACTGTATGTGAGGTGGTTATTGGGATGTTTAGCGTATACATTGTCATAAATAGAAAGGGAAGGGTAAACCCCTTTAAAATCCCTCCTGGCCAGAGGAAATCTCCTCTCACCTGTAAAGGGTTAAGAAGCTAAAGGTAACCTCGCTGGCACCTGACCAAAATGACCAATGAGGAGACAAGATACTTTCAAAAGCTGGTAGGAGGGAGAGAAACAAAGGGTTTGTGTGTCTGTCCACATTTGGTCTTTGCCGGAGATAGACCAGGAATGAAGCCTTAGAACTTTTAGTAAGTAATCTAGCTAGGTATGTGTTAGATTATGATTTCTTTAAATGGCTGAGAAAAGAATTGTGCTGAATAGAATAACTATTTCTGTCTGTGTATCTTTTTTGTAACTTAAGGTTTTTGCCTAGAGGGGTTCTCTATGTTTTGAATCTAATTACCCTGTAAGGTATTTACCATCCTGATTTTACAGGGGCGATTTCTTATTTCTAATTCTATTTTTATTAAAAGTCTTCTTGTAAGAAAACTGAATGCTTTTTCATTGTTCTCAGATCCAGGGGTTTGGGTCTGTGGTCACCTATGCAAATTGGTGAGGCTTTTTATCCAACATTTCCCAGGAAAGGGAGGGTGCAAGTGTTGGGAGGATTGTTCATTGTTCTTAAGATCCAAGGGTCTGGGTCTGTAGTCACCTAGGCAAATTGGTGAGGCTTTTTACCAAACCTTGTCCAGGAAGTAGGGTGCAAGGTTTTTGGGAAGTATTTTGGGGGGAAAGACGTGTCCAAACAGCTCTTCCCCAGTAACCAGTATTTGTTTGGTGGTGGTAGCGGCCAATCCAAGGACAAAAGGGTGGAATATTTTGTACCTTGGGGAAGTTTTGACCTAAGCTGGTAAAGATAAGCTTAGGAGGTTTTTCATGCAGGTCCCCACATCTGTACCCTAGAGTTCAGAGTGGGGGAGGAACCTTGACATACATATTTTGGTTTAGTTTAATAGGGGGCTTGTAATAAAAACAAGCAGGAAGTGAAACAATAGCTCAAAATAAGCCACCCCTTGTTTATAACTTAAGGGTTATTAAGAGACAATGCTGAAAAAGTGTTAACTTTGAAGATTCCACCTCCTGTCTTCAGCCATCTTACAGAATTAGTTTTGACAAACAGGGCCAAAGCCTGGGAACTGACACAAACAGAGCAGCTCTGGCTGTATTAGAAGGGGCTGTCTCTCATATGGCTAATGAAATTGTTATTCAGGGGAACAAGAATGACGCACACATGCTTACTAGGAATGTCTGAAGAAGTTAGGCCTGCCTAGCTTATCCCTGGGATGATAGGACTTTAGGTAAGATAGATGTGCTTGTAGGCTGTTGTTACAAAATCCTTTTTCTCTTGTGTTTTGCTCTATTGTTAGCATAAGCAACATATACACCACTGGTCACAGACTCCCAAAGGGAAGAACCACAGGTACCAAACTCGGGTTGACCTGCTGGGTAGGCACTGTTGATATGCAGGCTGCTGTAGCCGACAGCCCAGTCTAAGAGTGGGAGAATTGAGGAATTCCACCCCAGTAGAGGTAAAGGCACAAGGCCTGACACTTGAGCGGTATGCACTTGAGATACAAAAAGGGAACAGAGGTGCAGCTGTCCGTGTAACCATGACAGTGACCTTGCAGGGTTTATTGCAATTTTTGTTGTTTCTGATTCTCCTCCCCTAGCTCCTCTTCACTGCAAACTGACTAGGCAGTGCTCCATCACTTCTGATGAAGACGAAACTGGTATGAAGGCAGCCTAGGAATGAGACTGGAGTCTAATAAGGAACTCCTTTAGAAAAGCTGCCGACGGTCTACTTTTTTTTTTTTTTTTTCTTCAGAGGTCATTATCTAAGTATGTCACTGTTGTCTGTGTTTGCCCATAGCTGTGGTATATGTTGCTGGAGCAAGTTCAGTTGCTGAGCAACCAGCTCTGAAGTCCTGCTGTGTTATTGTGGAGCAATCCCTAATGTCGTCTCTTCCTCCTCCCCTTCTTTGTAGGTTAAACCTAAAAGAGGGAGAGTGGGATGGAACTAATATTAGAGAATGCCCAAAACAACATAGTGTAGCTCAAATGATGGTTGCTTTGCAGCCAACCCCTTCCTCCTGACATCTGGCCCAGCTGAATGTGTCCCTGAGTGGCACAACTGAAAAGAAAAAATAAATAAAATAAGTGGGCAGTGGCCCTTTAAGATACCACTTCTCTACAAAAGAAAAAGGACACTAAACTTTCTAAACTACTACATGCCACAAGGGGCCACAGCAATGGTTCCCTCAACCCACCCAGCAATATTGTTAATCTATCCAACTATACTCTTAGGACAGCTTCTTCTGCTGGGCTATCTCGGGGCCTCTCCTTCTGCCCCTCCACCCCCACGAACATGATACAGTTCTGTGGTGACCTAGAATCCTATTTTCGACATCTCTGACTCAAGGAATATTTCCAACACTCCTCTGAACAACATACTAATCCACAGAGACCTCCCTACCAACACTACCAAAAGAGGGATTCTAGGTGGACTCCTCCTGAAGGCCGAGACAGCAGACTGGACTTCTATATAGAGTGCTTCCGCCGACGTGCACTGGCTGAAATTGTGGAAAAGCAGCATCACTTGCCCCACAACCTCAGCCGTGCGGAACACAATGCCATCCACAGCCTCAGAAACAACTCTGACATCATAATCAAAAAGGCTGACAAAGGAGGTGCTGTTGTCATCATGAATAGGTTGGAATATGAACAAGAGGTTGCTCGGCAGCTCTCCAACACCACTTTCTACAGGCTATTACCCTCTGATCCCACTGAGGGTTACCAAAAGAAACTACAGAATTTGCTCAAGAAACTCCCTGAAAAAGCACAAGATCACATCCACACAGACACACCCCTGGACTATAAAGATGGACTACAAGCTGTCAGGAACACTATCCCCGATAATGTCACAGCAAACCTGGTGGCTGAACTTTGTGACTTTGTCCTCACCCATAACTATTTCACATTTGGGGACAATGTATACCTTCAAATCAGCGGCACTGCTATGGGTACCCGCCCCACAGTATGCCAACATTTTTATGGCTGACTTAGAACAACGCTTCCTCAGCTCTCGTCCCCTAATGCCCCTACTCTACTTGGGCTATATTGATGACATCTTCATCATCTGGACCCATGGAAAAGAAGCCCTTGAGGAATTCCACCATGATTTCAACAATTTCCATCCCACCATCAACCTCAGCCTGGACCAGTCCACACAAGAGATCCACTTCCGGGACACTACGGTGCTAATAAGCGATGGTCACATAAACACCACCCTATACTGGAAACCTACTGGTTTCTTTTCCATGGGTCCAGATGATGATGATGTCATCAGTATAGCGCGAGTAGGGGCATTAGGGGACGACAGCTGAGGAAATGTTGTTCTTCGTCAGCCATAAAAATGTTGGCATACTGTGGGGCCATGTGGGTACCCATAGCAGTGCCGCTGATTTGAAGGTATACATTGTCCCCAAATGTGAAATAGTTATGGGTGAGGACAAAGTTCAGCCACCAGGTTTGCCGTGACATTATCAGGGATACTGTTCCTGATGGCTTGTAGTCCATCTTTGTGTGGAATGTTGGTGTTGAGGGCTTCTACATCCCTAGTGGCCAGGATGGTGTTTTCAGGAAGATCACCGATGGATTGTAGTTTCCTCAGGAAGCCAGTGGTGTCTCTAAGATGGCTGGGAGTGCTGGTAGCATAGGGCCTGAGGAGGGAGTCTACATAGCCAGACAATCCTTCTGTCAGGGTGTCAATGCCTGAGATGATGGGGTGTCCAGGATTTCCAGGTTTATGGATCTTGGGTAGCAGATAGAATACCCCAGGTCAGGGATCCAGTGTGAAAACAGACTCCAATGAGAGACTGCTGAAATGGAATTAATTTGCAAACTGGATACAATTAACTTAGGCTTGAATAGAGACTGGGAGTGGATGGGTCATTAGACAAAGTAAAACTATTTCCCCATGTTTATTCCCCCCCCCCACCACCACCACTGTTCCTCAGACGTTCTTGTCTACTGCTGGAAATGGCCCACCTTGATTATCACTACAAAAGGTTTTCTTTCCCACCACCCCCCCCCCACTCTCCTGCTGGGATTAGCTCATCTTAAGTGATCACTCTCCTTACAGTGTGTATAACAACGCCCATTGTTTCTTGTTCTCTGTGTATATAAACCTTCCCACTGTATTTTCCACTGAATGCATCCGATGAAGTGAGCTGTAGCTCACGAAAGCTTATGCTCAAATAAATTTGTTAGTTTCTAAGGTGCCACAAGTACTCCTTTTCTTTTTGCGGATACAGACTAACGCGGCTGCTACTCTGAACCCTGCTTCAAAATAGTGGCTTTAAACATGAATATTAAAACTTTTGTCCAAAACCTTTTTTTTTTTAAAGCACAATTAGTACATATCCTGAATCATTTATATTTTGTGAATATTTTATGTCTGAACTTGTTTAAAGGAAATATTTAACAAAATTCTGATTTATTACCTTTATTTGCCCTTTATTGGAAAGAAAAATGAAAATATATTTTCCCTTGAGCTATTTTCAGTTAACATGAAATAGACATGGTATTTTTCCTAGTTTCAGAGTTTACTAATTGTAATTGGTCCCTGAGTTTATAGAATTGATTTAATTGAGCATGGTATTCTTCCCACCCCATGTTAATACTCATGTGAAAAGAACAACCACCACCTTCTTATTTTCTTGCATGCTGCCCTTTGCAAACTTACCCGTAAGGCCACTACCCATTCACTTTTCAAGTCCCTTGCTTGAAAGAACCACGTCTGCTGCAGCACTTACAAGAAATCAGCCAGTGAATGCTGTCTAGGGTCTTTATCGTTCAAGCTGTTTGAATGTGTCCTCTGGAGTCCCACTGAAGTTAGAAGGGTTCGGTGGAAGGGAAGGGGTTGAGGGTAGCTGGATTTTTAAAAAATCCTTGTAAAACTGTGTAAAGCCATATTCACTTGTAGACATCATGGCAGAGGTAAGTTTTAAGTAGGGAATTGAAAGAGGAGAAAGTGGTTTTGTGGATTTTTGCAGGGAGCTCCTCCCACTCATAGGGGGCAGCATGGGCAAAAACAGAAGAGTGTTTCCTTCCAGGACACTTCCTCTTTGGAAGTATATTCTCCACAGATGTTTAGGGAGTAACCAGGTGATTTAAGATGAACTTGGGAAAAGTCTAAACCTTTCCTCAATGTACTCCTTTCGTGATCTCCTTTTGACGTTTCTACTATTTAGACTGGCTTTTTGTGGGTTTAAATATTTTTGGATATTCATATTGTATCCAAAGGCCTGACTGGCTTAGTTCTAATTACATACTGATATTAACGTCACTAATATTAAACAAGATTTGATGGAACCCATGAAAACAGAAGTGCATGAAAATAGAAGGTGCTGGAGAGAAGAATCGGAACAGTTCTTTCAGAACTTTCAAGCAGGCTTGGCTCTAGAGAGAGCAAAAGTTTGGAAGACTGAGATATTCCAATTTTGTCCAAACTCTTCCCTTCATTCTCATTTTTTGTGTCATCTAACATACAACTAAGCAATAATATTGTATTATGTGGATCCTCATGCATCTTCCCCAGTTTTTTTTACTTGTTTTATGGAGGAAACTTAGGATGAACAATGGAATGTATCTCTTGACAGTAGGGGAAAGGATATTTCAAATGGTATTTACAGGCAATATGGATCTCTCTCTCTCTCTTTTTAAATAATTTTTCCTTCTTTTCAGTAATATGCCCTCCTATGTAGCTGTCAGCATTTATTTTACTTATATAAGTATAAATCGGGGTTTTATTTCAGGTTGAAGAATGATTAATAATATTTATTTCATTTTAGGACATTTTGTACTACGAACAGCTTAAGTCCAATGTGATTCAGCATGATCTTTTAGTGGACAACCTGATTTACAAAGTGAGTAATTCATTAAATAGTGAGTATTTACTGATCAAAACAATAACTCTGTATAAAGAAAACACAAGTGTTCTGGTTATATGGAGCATTGGAATAAAGCATGCTCATCTTTGAGTGTCCTCTGCATATTCCCATTCATGGGATGTGCTGGCTGTTGCAGACTAGATGGTGGAAACTTCTTGTCGCAGTGCTCTTTGGAGTGTTTGCATCTTCCTCTAATCCCTCCCTCAGTGTTTCTGAATGTTCTGAGGGTGAGACTACAAAAGGGGGTGTGGTGCTCTGTGCTTCCTCATTTCCTTCCAATTGCGGGAGGAGGTAGATGTGAACCTCTTTGGATGCTTTGAATCGAGATCCTTTTCTCAATAAGATTTTTGTACCTTAGTCTAGTCTAGCTTTAGCGTTAGTACAGTTAGTGTTAGTTAGGGGATATATTTAGTTAGCTCTTCAATTCTGACTTCTGGTTCCATGATGAATCCAAAGCTGAAATAACCGGATGTTAAATGGGGGGTGTGTGTGTGTGTGTGAGAGAGAGAGAGAGCGCGATCGATCGATCATGTGGTCTTTCCAGCATCCATCCATGCTCGCACTAGATGTTTAAATGGCATGCCTGGATAAAGGCCACTCTTCTTCAAGATACTCAAACTTCAGTACCCTGTGAGCACGTAAGGAGCAGCAGAATAGGCTACAAGCCTTACTGTCACAAGAAGCACTGGCTGCGAAGCCTTTCTGCTCCAACTCTGCTAAAGAATCCAGGCTTAAGGACAGGAAACTAATATAATGCCTAGAACCTATCAGACCTTGCAGCGCAAAAGGCACTGGTCTCTGAGCTGGGCTCTGGTTCCAAGGCTGTTACATTATCAGTATCCAAATAATTGGATCCAGCTTTGAAGCACTTAAAACCTTGATTGGTTGTGGCCTCTGACATGAGAGCCAAGCCACATCAGATCTGATAATCTTGGCTCCAACAAAGACAGTATCAAGGCTAAGCATGCTCCAAAGGCTGAGACAAAGCTACATGCTGGGGGATTCCTCAGATCTCTCTGAGCAAGATCAGAGCCTAACTGTTCTGAAGCCAAAGAGAACAAATGATCCATAATGGAGAAAACCTCTCCCAAAGGATCTCTCCTCAGTTCAGAAGGTTGCATCAGATCTGAAAAAACCTCTGTAGCTCTTGTTGCCAGTACATCTGGTTCCTATGGCTCAGGTGCACAGAGCTGCAGTTGGAGTGTTTCTCAGATCTGAATGATTCATCTCTTATGGGAGAGAAGAAGAAATCTACTGTGTCATCCTTCTACACCAGATGAGAGGAAGAGATAGAGGGATCTATCTTGGTATTCCCTGGCCGCTTCCCTAAGAGTCAGCCAGGTTCCCCTCCCCGCCATTACACTCCATTGTTTAGAATAGATGCCAGGATCAGTTATTTTGCCAATAGTGTGATTGTCAGATCTGAGATCAGATCCACTCTCTGAAGAATTGGATCACATTAGAGTTACTGATGTTCATCTGAGCTTTCAGTCACAAAAACCTGACTATACAACTAGATATAATCTGTGTGGATCATCTTGTCCTATGAGATGTTGCCATAGTTGGGTTAAGTGGCAAGTGGCAGGATTGTTAAGTGCCACCTTGTGTGGTGTGACCATATTGCCCATTGCCTAGGCATCACAGAGACCTTCAGCCTTACCAGCATAGGCACTCATCTCAGACTAGAGATAGGAAAAGGCTCACACCTCAGATCCGAGACTCTTGGATCCAGTTTTTGTATCTACTTAAAGAGAGCACTTTTCCACTATAGTGCTGGATGCTTTATCTGAAGAAGAGAAGCCTGTAGTTCAAATGGAATATCAGTGGTTATACCCAGAGCTTGAGAATGATTCTTCTCCTGATGCGAATGTTGGTAATGCTGCAGTCTCTTCACCTTCAGAGGATTTGCAATTTAATTATCTCATGGGTAGAATGGTTACAATATTAATGCTCCTGAGAGTTGCTTTAGAGGAGACTTCTCACCTAGTTTTTGATATTTTTCGGTTCTAATTCAGAGTAAGGTGTGTCTCCCAGTTTTAGATATGACTATCCTGCCTGACCCCCAGGTACATACTTGGGAAGCTAGCACAAGTCGCTGTCCTTCCACCATAATCATGCTGTTATTTTTAGTGTGCTAGCTCTGGCAGAGTTAGCATATATCTGTGTACCTGTGCTGGAAATCAGACTCCTAGTTGCTCTGTAGACATGCCCTATGTTCAGAGTGTTGTCTTTCCTGAAAGACATTCTTTCATTTTTGTCATGGTGGATACTCTTAAGAGAATATTCTGAAAGGGAATCATTCAGTTTTCCTAACTCCATCATTGACAGTCACGTCGGATGAGTCTAAGAGTAGATGGGCAGCGCACCTTCACAATCTGTTAATTCAGGACAATTGGAGTCATGGAAAAAATAGATTTATAGGTAAACTGGAGAGGAGTGCATCTGTCTAGCTCTCAAATTTTTTCTGTCTCACATCCAGAACAAAGTAGTGCAAATTGTCACAGACAAGAAAACAGCAATGAGAAGGGAGGAGCTCACTCGTCTCAGCTGTGCAAGGAGGCAGTCTAGCTATGGGCCTGCTGTATCCACTACAACATCTACCCAATTGCCCTGAACTTAGGAGGCAACTACAGCAACATAATAGATCAGTGCTGTGAGGCAGTTGCATGAATGTTCTGTTAAGGATTCAGTAATTCAGGACATATTCAATATCTGGTGGTTTCTGGAAGTAGATCTCTCCGTCATGAGCCAGAATATGAAATACCTTTGTTTCTGCTCAGAATGGACAGAGACAATCTGTTCACATTGGATGCTTTTCTTCTGAATTGGGGGATGGGCCTGTTATATGCTTCCTCCTTTTCCTCTTATACAGCGGGTCATAAAGATAAAGCACAATGGGGCCAGAGTAATTCTAATAAATTCTACCTGGCTGAGACAACGGTGGTATATGGACTTTCTTCTCTTCTTTGAGGGGGTTTACAACTTTCTGCCAGTGATGGCAGCAAAAGCTGTTTTTACAAGAGGAGGTGAAGGTTCATCTCCCAGTCCTCTTTCTCTACATCTAGCTGCCATGGGTTGTAGGACTTTAATGGACCTTGAAAAAAAATCTTGCACTTTAGAAGGTTATTTCCAGGAAGCAATCAACCAGAAAGTGTGGAGTTTAGGTGGTATAAATTCATGACCTGACAAGTGTGTAGTTTCTGTGTGGGCAACAGTTTAGTGTATTAATATTTACTGCATGTAAAGACTCTAGACCTGTCTTACACTACACTTAAGCAGCAATAGCAGCGCATCACGTACTATAGATGATAAATCTGTCTTTGCACATGACACAGTTAAAATATTTATGAAAGTTTCAGTTAATATGTACCCACCAGTGAAAGACCCAAATTCATCATAGGAAATTAATTTGGTCTTCACCCAGCTCATGAATCCTACTTTTGAACCAAGGGTGGATTGTTCTTTATTTCATATGTTTATTTAAGCAGCTTTTATAATAGTCTTTACATCAGCAAGGTGAGTGAGTGAGTTGCATGCTCTTATGGCTGACCTGACCATTCACTGTTTTTTACATAGATAAAATTGCCCTTAAACCTCATCCTTGAATCCTTTCAAAAGTGGTGTCTGGATTTCATATCAGTTAATTGCTGTTGCCTTTCCAAGCTCTCATGCTTATGCTTATAAAAAAGAATCTAAACTACATATTTTAGCTTACTATCTAAATAGGATGAGAGAGCTTCAAAAGTCTCCTAAAATTTTTATTTCTTATGCTGACAACTGTAAGAACAGGGATATACAGTTGCATCAGATCCTCCTTCTGCAGAAGTTAGGACACTGTCATGGGGTGTCTGGGCCCTTTTTAAAGGATGTCAGGACCAGTCTACCTGTGATGAACTTCGTAAAGGAAAATGAGCCCATGTCAGCCACTTGTCAGTAGCTAAGTGCCCAGGTAGCTAGTTAGCAGCTAATTAGCTAACAAACACCTGGATCTGATAAATAGCTACCAGTGCTCAGTTGGAGGAGGGTGCTGCTAGGAGGCTTGTAAGGGAGAGGTGCTCCCAGGGAACACAGCAATAGAATCCTCAGGGGAAGGAATTTATGGAGGGACTTCCCAGATAGCTGCAGAAGGCCCAGCCTGTGAGGAGCTGCGTGCTGCCAGGTGAGGAGCTGCGTTCAACACAAAAGCCCTGCAGAGGCCTTAGTTACAGGGAAGGAATCATACAGAGTGCCTTGCGGGTAATGGGCCTGGGCATGGGATTGCTAGACTCAGGTGGGACTGATAAACTCAGATGAAGTTTGCCTCCCTGCTAAGAAGCCTGGGTGAAAGCCTTTCTTGAGTGTCTGCTGAACTTTCCGTTAATAAATCAGACCCTCAGAAGGTGTGCTGGGCCAGGGGTGGGTGGGGATGCTGTTTAATGCAACCCAATGAATTTGACAGCCCGATCTGGGAAATTTAAGGCAGGGTGACCCGCACTGTTGCGCATGGACACAAGAGGCCACACAGGGATGGCACACATCCTTTATAAACACACTTGACTAGCACAGTGGTTACCTCTCTAGCATGTCCAGAAATGTTCTGATTGTTGAAATATGTAAGGCTGCTACTTTGAGGCTCGAGCCACACTTTTGCCAAATACTATTAATTAGATCCAGCATCTAGATTGGATGCTCAGTTCGGTAGGGCCATACTACAATCCTTATTCAGTTAGGATACTGAATCCCACCATCCAGTCGTGGGGTGCTGCTTACCAAACTATCCCATGACTCGGTATATGCAGAGGACACTTGAAGAAGAAATGGAGATTACTTACTTGTAACTGGAATTCTTCGAGAGGGACTCTACACATTCCCACTCCCTGCCCACCTTCCCCTCTTCTTCAGATTGCTAATGAAATATTGACTCTGTGGTGGACTAGAAGGAACTGAGACGGGACACTATGCCCCCTTTTATAGCCTCTCAGAACGTTCACAAACACTGAGGGGAGGGGCAGGAGCAGCAGTAGGGATGTTTGAGCCCCCTAACAGGCACTGCTGTGAGAAGTTTCCACAGTCCAAGCTGCACCAGCCAGTGCATCCCCTGCGTGTGAATGTATGGAGTCCATCTTGAAGAATTCCCTTTACAAGTAAGTAACCTTCTTTTAGCATTAATGACAATTGTAGAATCTAGTCATTATTTAAAAATCCCCACAAGAACACGGAGGACTTGTCTGCAGGATTGAGCCCTAAACTGCTGGTGTTTGGGGTGGGTAGTTAATGACGACTCAAGGATGCTTTTTGTTTGATGCTGGTCTGAATAAACACCAAGGGGAGAGTTTTTGGTCTCCAAGTTTTAGTCCAGAATATGATTGTAATCAAACTATTGTAGTGTTTGTGTGTTGTAATTATAAATATGAAGTCTGTGTATGACATCAACTGATAAGTGAAAGGAAACTCATTAATGCTGAAACAATGTCTTTAACCACTATCCTGGGCCTAGATTCTGCAGACATCACCCAAATGAAAAAATTATCTTTCAGCGACAAACTGCTATATTTTTTTTAATTGTAGGATGTAAAGCTGACAGCGAGCAACGATGACTACTATTTTGTATTTGAGGATTATTTGTATCAGGTAAGTAGCTAGTTCTGCTTTAGAAAAGATGAAAGTATGAGTTTGTTGGATTGTAACACCTTTGGGGCAGGAATTGTGTTTTGGTACATGTTTGAACTAACTGCACCTAACATAATGGGGCTCCTAATTGAGGGCTGTAGGTTCTACTGCAATACAAAGAATAAATAATATCACTTTCTGAATGTAGGTTATATAAAATAACCTTTATGCTATAGGAAGACCAGGGTCACTCACTCTCCTGTGTCAATGCCCTTGACTTTCTGAAGTCCCTTGTATTATCAAATAGAATATTTTTGAATTTGAACAAGACTAGTGTAGAAGCTGAGCAAGACACTTGGATAGGAGTCTATTGGAGGAGACAAAGACTTATTCAGAGGCCACCAAATTGGAAATGATTCTACCTATTTGTTTTTTCAATACAATAACGTAAAAGGGATGAAGTCAGCCGGTTCTTTATTTTTCCAGTAGTCATAAGTTAGTTTAAAAAAACAACAAAAAAACTAGAGTTGAAGGACTCACAGAAATTGACTAAGTCTTGAAGAGACAAGTCAAAATCTTAGTTTAAAAATAAAAACGTTGCTTGACAATGGCCTACTGTAATGGCTAATGATTTGGTTAAATATTTTAAAAATAAAAAACATAGTAATTTATAAATATAGTATTGTGTGGATGCAGCAATGTCATTTTCATCATTTCTAACATTATTTCTAGCAAATAATTTCTAGTTAATTTATATGGAATTATCTACATTACTTCCCTTTAAATCTTTTTAAATGGAAGGAGATTACATTCATGAATTTCCTAATGTGTATTTGATTGCAGTGTCAACATAAATGTCATGGAGCAAACTTACCATTTTCAAAGCACTTTCAGCTTGATTAGTCACAGCTGTTAGTTAGGGTGGGCTTGTTTAATTTTGTTTTTTATAGCTATGTGAAACTACATGTGTGCCTTTTTGAAGTTAGTGTGCCCTATGTAAGTCTGAGCTTATGGTCTGGAGGAAAAATTAACCAAGAAATTGTTCTTAATGCTGCTTGTTCCCATACGTAGAAAATGTATACATTTGTAATTAAATATATTTATTCAAATATATCTGTGTGTGTTTGTGGATATATATAACTTTACGCATTTCTTTTAGGTGCCCATCTGAAATTATATATCTATTTCATCTCAATTAAAAGTACAATTACAGTTTTCAAATAAAAATATATCTTAATTAAAATATGATTTATGCTCTGAAAAGAGACTTCATAAAAATTACACCCCAGGTATCCATATTTATTCAGTCTCAAATACTGCTATGTACATTTTTCTCTGTTTAGGAGTCGGAAGATAAATTTTCTGTCAGTCTGAGCATCTCAGCTTGGGAGCTGAAATCAAACTGTTCTTTTGGGTCAATAAATATGTTAGTTATCTGACAGTCATGAAGAAGAAAGAATAATTTTTGTATTGGCTCTACAGTGATGACAGAAATAAAAACTTGTCTCTATCAGTGCTGGGAAGCTTATGTCACTCAGGAACATAGGACAGCAAATTTGCTAAATCTGATGACATTTTTGCATAGTCATTTCTCAGTACATAGCCACATTTGAAGGTTTTATTTTTGTTTCCTTTCAACATTTTAAGTCTTGAGTTATAAAGATGAATGTGATTGTAGGAATTCAAAGAAACAAAAACATCCAAAAAGTATTGGATTTTAGCAACATAATCCCCAATGACTTCAACAACGGTCACCTAGCTAAATCCATGTGTGCTCTTTTTAAAAGTGCAGAGCTAAATTTGGTTCTGAGATTTGAAAAACAACCCTAAACTTCTGATCACTCCTTGTGTCTAATTCCATTTAGTACTTTATTCCATTCTGCAAAATGGTTTGTAAAAGAAGTATATCTCCTAAAGACAACCTTCATTCCCTACCTAATCTTCAGCTTCAACTACTTCTCAAATTGTTTCATTCTGTAGACCACCAAGAAGAGGCTCCACAGACCACAATTTAGGAATCACTCTGTTATGGCATATTATTTGCTGATTCCAAATGATAAGTGAGGGGGAAAATGTTGGTTAAGTAAGAGAATTTGAACACTGAAAATTATAGCTTAAAAGGGATATAGAAATCAGTTGTCTGTCTAGTACTTCGTTTTTTGGCAGAATTAGTTATTACTACTTAGATTGCAAGCTCTTTGGGGAAAGGATGATGTCTACCTCTTAGGTTTGTATGGCACCCAGAGTGGGGCCCTGATCCTGTCTGGAGCATCTGGGCTTATGATAATGACAAGATTAAATAATAATAATTAATAATATTGAGTTGTACCATTGGTTCTTATTTATTTATAAATAGGGGTCTACTTAAATTGTGGCGCAATCATACATTTTTTGCAGGTTGGTAACAGCATAAATAGACATTTTGCTATTTATGCTGTGACCAGCTTATGAAAAATGTGATTTTTCTGCAGCATTTCTCAAACTGGGGATCCTGACTCAAAAGGGGGTGGCAAGCCTATTTAGGGGTCACAGTATTGCCATCCTTACTTCTCTGCTGCTGTTGGTGGTGGCACTGCCTCAAGCTGGGCCACGGGAGAAGCTGCTCTCTGCTCTGCTTTCAGATCTGGATGGCCGGAGACCGGCGGCTGTTGGCCAGGCACCCAGCTCTGAAGGCAGTGCCACCACCAGCCGCAGCACAGAAGTGCAGGATTGCATATTATTTCTGTGCTGCTGTTGGCAGTGGTGCTGCCTTCAGAGCTGGGTGCCTGGCCAGCAGCCATCGCTGTCCGCTCTGCCTTCAGAACTGGGTGGCCGGAGACCAATTTCATGAGGGAGACCAGATTTCACAGTCCATGACATGATTTTCACGGCCACGAATTTGGTAGACCCCTAGTCCTATTTAATCCTTTGTGTGAAGAATACAGTGAGATAAAGTTGCTCATTTTCAGTTATTTGCATGAGTGTGATTTCTGTATTACATTTTTACCACTTTATAACTCTCCTACGTTATAATTGAGGTCCATTGATATCGATTGTAAAATTCCTCTTTATCACATGCCCCATAATTTTATTACTTTAAGTTTATCCTTTTGAATTTAGTGGTTAATTTTCTTCTTAATTTTGGACTGATAGTATAAACACCTTGTTAGTTTGTCAAATATTTGTATACTTTAAAAATAGCTTGTTATCATGGTTTTCTTTTGGCTTTATTTCTCTTCTGTATGAGACATAGGATTAATAGATTTTAAGTCCAGAAGGGGCCATTATGATCATCTGGTCTGATTCCCTGCAGAACACAGCCCAAAGTACCTCACCTAGTAATTTCTGTATCAAGCAACAACTTCATTTGAGCTATTGCATACTTTTTAGAAAGATATCCAGTCTTGATTTTAAAAACTTCCAGACACCAGAATTCCTAAGAGAGGGCTGCAGATAAATGTTAGATTCTTTTTCCTACTGGGGAACATTGTTTATTTCCTTTTTCGATTAGACTCTCCCACATCAGTTAACATATACTGAGTATTAACTTTGCCTGTGTATTGTTACAATTTGAAGATGATTGTGAGTTATTCAGTAACAGTATTTAATTTAGAGTGTTTATTTAAGATTGTTTGTTTTTAAAAAAGATGTTTAAATATGAGAAATTGTTGGGATTCAAAAAAGGTAAAATGTTATCACAAAAAGAATATTATCTGTTTTCAAATAGAAGTGCAAGTGGTTTACAAAAGTCACAATTTTGCATGTTTTGTTTTTGACCAATTTATTATTTGAAAACTATTCACGATCATTTATTCAAAGAAAAAACAGTTTATTTTATGAAACAGAAAATATGTAATGAAACAGCACTACAGCACTTAAAACATTTTTTGATTTTTTTTAAAAATTGTAGTCCAGATTTAAAATATTCCCTATTAAAAACTATATTAAAGAATGTTTAAAGTTGCGGAGATAAGCACCCAGGTCAGGAAACAGCAGACTCAACTTTAATTCTGCCACCTTGTGTATGTATGTTGTGGTTCAGTCTTTGACTGCATGATAACATTCAGATCTTCAAATATCATATAATTTAATATGACACAATGTTTCCATAACTTCAGATACATATATTTCATCTTTTATTATTGTTATAGCTATTCCAGGATTGCTCACAATGTGCTAGCCTCTTTTCTTATAGGTGATATCCTTCTTCAGAATCTAGAATGATCTCCCATATACAGATATATTTGTGTTCTTATCCTAAACTATTTAATACTAAATATGCTTTTTGATAGAGGCTGATATAATGCTGTCTTCCTAATCTGGTATTTTCCCATTGTGTTGTTTCATAATAAAGTAAATGTTGAGAATATATACTATCAAGATATTCTGTAAAGGCTCTGTGTCTGATGGAGAATGTTAGGCACCAGGCAATTTTAGAACTGCACATACACAAAAATGCACATGCTTTGTTTGTTTATGCAGTTAGTATGATGGCTGTAAATCATGGTAACTGGGTATTGAAATTGCCTGCTAGGCATGTAAGTGGTCAGTTACATGCATACATATAACTGCATACACAGATGGTTTACATACACACCTCGGCATAGACTGGTCTGAAAATACAAACGTAGAAATCTTGGATCATAATGTGTTTCAAAAATTAAAATAGTCTCGTAAGAGGTTTTTTTGCTATTAATTCTATAGTATTAGATACAGAAGATCTTAAAATGAAACAACTGTCAGTGCATAATTGTGTGTTTTGACACTGTTTTGTTCATCGAGCAAGTCAGCTGATGTTTTTTTTACTTTGTTTTCTGCAGGTATTACTCTGTTTTTCCCGAGATACATCAGTATTGGAGCACTTTTCTTACAATAGCGCTACTCCACCCAAATCATACATACGAGGTAAAGTAAAAGTATTGTAAGAGATAATATGAAGAGTAGTGTTGATTGTTGTATGTAGTATACCAAAAAAGCAAATCTATATGGGCTTAATTTATGTATATTACATATGTACACAAAAAGTAAATTAGAAGACAATAATTAAGATCACAAAGTCAAACACTCAAAAGTTAGGAAATGCCAGAATTAAGGTTGCCTATGTATTTGCATTATGATACAGTCTTTAATTTACATGATCATATACTGTTTTTTCCACCGAACTCCTGCCTTATTCAGTGCACAGGGTGGGCCAGCTGAGGCAGGGAAAATACTATACTATATTTATTTATTTATTTATGTATTTATTTACTGGTATTAGCACATAGAAACACCAGATATGGACCATGACACCATTGTGCTAGGTGCTGTACAAACACAGAACAAAAAGGCAGTCTCTGTCCCAGTGAGTTTACAATCTGACAGACAACAGTTGGGTACAGGCAGACCAAAGGGTGAGTACAAAGAAATAGTGAGAACATATTGGTCAGCATGATAGGTGGCAGTCTCGGCATACTAGCAGTGTAGCTTTTGTCAATTTTACATAGGCCTATTGACAAAGGAGAGTGTTATGGAGGGTTTTGGAGGAAGCTAAAGTTAGTTTTGAAGATGTTTACAGGGAATTTCTTCTAGGCGTGAGGGTCAGCATTAGACGAAAGCACAAAGTATACAATCATGTAATTAAAGACTATATAATAATGAATACACATATGCACGGGCAATCTTTGTTCTCATATTTCCTGACTTAGAAGTGCTTGACCTTAATATTATTTTAAGTTAAGGTTTTTTATGTGTAATTTCCTAGGTGTTTACAAAAGCAAACTGAAAAAATAAATTCCATCACGTGTCATTATATTGACACCTTCAGGGGTCATCAGCAGGGTTGGAACCTTGAGATCCACTATACAGACCTCTGCCACTTGAGCTCATGGAGTAACTGATTGCAGTAGCAGGTTGTCATCCTCTGTGTGGACAAGTACTACAAGGGGATTCGACATTTTTGTCAGGGTTTTCACAGATATTTACTGACCGCAGAGGACTCAGGAATCTGGGTTCCATTCCAGGCTCTGGAGAGGAGTGTGCTCTTGCCTCATTTCCCTCCAACCTATCTCTGACCTGTCACTTCCCCACCCTTGGCTCTTTGTCCCTCATATCCTACCCTTACCCTCTGCACTTTCTGTCCCACTCAGTCTCTTGTCCAGCTCTTCATCTAATATGCGGGGTGTGGGCTCTGGGAGGGAGTTTGGGTGCGGGATGGGGCTCGGGGTTGGGGTTCATGAGGGGTTTTGGGGTGCCAGATCCAGGGGGCACTCACCTCTAGTGGCTCCCCGCAAGCGCTGACCTGTTCCTGCTGCTCCTGGGCGGAGGTGCAGCTAGGCGGCTCTGCATGCTGCCTCCTGGCCAATGGGAGCTTAGAACCAGCGCTTGGGGTGGGGTGGACCCACACCCTGTGCTGCACCCAAACTCCCTCCCTGTTAGTTAACCGGAATTTTTCACTTACTGGCACCCCCCCCATTTCTCCAACATGCCAAAAAGCTTTTACTCTATTCAAACAATAAATGATGTAAAGTTTTATTGAAATAAGTTTGGGATAATCAGCTATATTACTCATGAATGGTGAAGTCATCAGAGAGTTACTTTAAATGAGTGCCAATAAAATCCTACCCGTCGAACTATTGTGTATTCTGTATATGCTGCTTACTTTTATAAAAGAAAAACTCCCATTGACTTCAATAGAGCCACGATTTCACCCCTTGAGTTTAACTGCATGGTCCTTGGAATGACAGAAATATATAACAAATAAATTTTATAAACCTAAGAAACTTTAGTCCAATATCTCTGGGCTTTCAAGTGCCAGGAGGTCCCAGAGGAAGTGGTGTATATAGTCTTGTAAAGCTGGGACTCTTCACTTTCCAATCGTAAACTCTCATTGCTAGTACATTCATGAGATACTAGATTAAAGTTACCATTGGAGCAAAACTGAATGTTGACCATTTTGGATTTCCATTCAATGTAATTTTATTGAGGAAATTCCACAATTTGGTAAAGGATGAGATAGTTCCTTATCAGAGTCATTTTAAAAAATCGCATTTGTTTGAACCTACTTAAAGGTTTAGAACAAGTTCTGGTTCCAGTGAATTAGTGGACAGAATGTACATGATGATGCAGCTTCTCATATGTCCCTGAAAGTTATCCCATGTATGTTACCACTATGTATGTGTTGTGTATGATAGTATATTTTGTGTGTGTATATAATCTCAGTATATTCAAATAGCCATATTTTAATGTACTTGTGGTTAAAGTTCTTTATATGATATTAAATCTAAAAATCAGATTAATTTTAACTAAGTCCTCCATTAAGTAGACAAACTTTCTCTTCCCACAGGGTTCGCGTGAGTGTGTGTATGTGTGTGTGTGTGTGTATGTATGTGTGTGTATAATATATATATATATATATATATATATATATATATATATATAATATGTGTGTGTGTGTATGTGTATATATATATATATATATGTGTGTGTATGTGTATATATATATATATATATGTGTGTGTATGTGTATATATATATATATATATATATGTGTATGTGTATATATATATATATATATATATATATATGTGTATGTGTATATATATATACACATACATACATACATACATACAGTTGGCCACAACTAAATAGGGACGTTTTTGATCCAGTTCAATTGGTTCCGTACTCCAGTAGAACCTCAGAATTACGAACACCAGAGTTAAAAACTGACAGGTCAACCAGACACCTCATTTGGAATTGGAACTACGCAATCAGGCAGCAGCAGAGACCACCAAAAAAAAAAAAAGAGAGGCAAATACAGTACATCCACTGTGTTAAACGTAAACTACTAAAAAAAAATAAAGGGAAAGTGTTTTTTTTTTTTTTTTTTTTTTGGACAAAGTAAGGAAACTGTTTCTGTGCTTGTTTCATTTGAATTAAGATGGTTAAAAGCAGCATTTTTCTTCTGCATAGTAAAGTTTCAAAGCTGTATTAAGTCAATGTTCAGTTGTAAACTTTTGAAAGAACAGCCATAACCTTTTGTTCAGAGTTACAAACGTTTCAGAATTATGAACAACCTCCTTTCCCAAGGTGTTCATAATTCTGAGGTTCTACTGTACAGGAAACTGTATAATGTAACGCAGATTTTCTTCGTTTCCTGCTGGGTTTGGCAATATCTCTCTCACTGCGGAGGATTCTATTTTATAACGTTTGCCAAATGCAAAGAACAAGAGATGAAAACACACAATATTCGAAGAGATCCTTTTTCTTATCATAACAAATAATCATTTATTTAAGGTTTTTAAACCATGAATTTAAATAACTAGTAAAAACTTACTTTGCTGTTCTAGTTGAATGTTCTCTGTTATCTTAAAACTACAGAAAAGAAATTAAAAACATCTTTTAAAATAGGTGCAGTTGTGTTTAAGAAAAGCACTGAATTATGCCTCAAAATTGACTGTCAATATTTTATTGTGGGTCTAAAAAATAGTTTTGTATAGTATTAGCACATGCTCCTTTTGCATAGGAATAGAAGAAATTGTGTGTTCATTTTTTATTGTTGGCACTGATATTAGATTTGAAAAAAAGGGCTTGTTGGAGCAATAGGGATTTTAAGATATGAAAGAAAAATAGGAAAAGTAGTTCAGTTATGATACCCCTCCACTCCTTCAATGATTCAGCTTTAATGCAACAATTTCCTTTTCCTCTCACTAACATTTCTGCACCTTTCTAAGAGCTGTTCCTATGCATAGAACATTCTCCCTGTTCTGGTCTGCCAAGGCACTCTCCTTTTTCATTTAAATCCCTTCTGAAAACTACTTTTGTCTGCAAGGCTTACAGCGAGTGAGTCAGTTATACTCTTTATTCATTTTTATTTAACGAAACACAAAACGTAACAATCTCCAGAATGTATGTATGTGCACAAACACACACAGTATCCATGTGATGCTATTATTGAACTCCTCCTTCTCCCTCATCTCCTCTCTACGGTTTGCCAATCTCCTTTGTTGTGTCACATCTATGTTTTACATTTGAGGAACACTATATCTTCTTTATTATATGACTCGTGAAATGATTTGCATGCTAGTTATCAATATAAAATGATACAAAATTAATAATTAACTTTTTAAATGATATTACTGAAAAGTAAATAAAGTTCACATTTCTAAAGAGACTTTTTACCATTTGAGTGTGTTTAAACCAATGTCTGCTCATTCACAGGAAAACTCGGCGTGGAAGAATATGCTGTTTTTTATCCACCAAATGGTAAGAATTATACTATTGCCTCCTCTAGTGGAAGCTGGGAAAATTACTACTTTTAGCAATGCAAAAATAAGCTAAACTTACCAAATAAGCAGAATAAGAGTGAACCTCAGCCAGTAGTATAATGAGATTAAAGTCATTGGGCTAGATCCTCACACTGGATCTACTGCAAAGCCACGTTAAATCTAGTTTTATTAGCCACTTTAGGATTCTCTGTGTAGGAGAATATCCTGATAGCATAGGATAAGGATAGTAGCTCATACTTCACTCTTCTCGATTCTTGCTTAGGGGACCTGACAGGAACACCACTTAATTCAGCTAATCCCTAGTTGCTCAGCACCTCTAGAAAGCATGCCACTGAGATGCCAATTTTAGGCTCTCACTTTTGATCATTTGGTCTTGATTTTTAGGCACAAAGGTATGAATATATTTATCACATTAATGCTATTAATGTTACCCTTACTGCTGCTGTTATAATCTTCTTTTCTCACTGGTCATTTTGTCCATATCAACCCCCTCCCTTTTGACTCCTGCTGCTGGCTTTTCATTGCCCTTTATATCAAATTCATGCTCTTTGTCCATGCTTTCAAGGTCCTACGTCACTGATCTTGTGTCTGTATCTCTAACCTTGTCTCCTTTTGCGTCTTCTCCATTCCAGCAACGATGCCAGTCTTGGCACATCCTCTGGCCCCTTCTCCGACTTCTGTTTCCATGTATTCTTTTATGCAGCCCACTAAGAATGAAGCATCCTCCTTAAACCCATTTGCCAAACACTTTCCCTCTCCTCATTCAAATCCCCTCTGAACACTCATTTCAGCCATGTCACCTATGGGAAATGAGATGATTTGGAGAAGAGAAGAAAATAAACAACACAACTGCCAAGATGTCTACATATCTTTACTGGGTACTGCATGAACTCATTATTTTAACTTTCTTTCTTTCCCTGTTCCATCGTTCTTGTCAGTGTATGGCCCTTGCTGGTTGTGTCTTGTCTGAAGTTGGGCCTTGATTTCATGAAAGCACGTAAGCACATGCTTAAAGTTAAACATGTGCTTACATTCTTTGCTAAATCAGGTCCTTAATCCGATCTTACAGGCGCGTAAGGACATGCTTAACTTTAACCATGTGAGTAGTTCCACTGAAATAATTGGGAATACTCCCTGTTTAAATTAAGCATGTGTGTGTTTGCAAGATCAGGGTCTAAGACTCTAAGCTCTTCAGGATATGGAATATGTCTTTAGTTGTTCCTGTGAAGCACAAAGCTCAGTTTAGGAATTTGAAAAAGCAATAAATATGAATACTTCTATGGATAAATAAACAAATATAAAAGGATAAAAGAATCTTCCTTATTTTGTAGGTGTAATTCCTTTTCATGGCTTTTCAATGTATGGTAAGTATGACTTTCAAATTACTATTTTAAGTAATAATTCTGCATAGTTTTTGTAAATAAACCACAGTTTATATCACACATCCACATGTTTTTGGTAAACTGTAAACTATTCTTTTATGCATTTTAAACATTTATGTATTCCACTTGTTTGTGTATCCAAGGTGTGTATGCATAATTAGAAAAATGTCCAGACTGATCTCATTTGCTCTTGTTGTAACTTGCTAACATGTGGGAGTCCCTATACAGAGAACTATTATTGGAACACTTGATCTCTAGGTCAGAAGCTAGCTTCATTCATGGTAATTGAATTTCAGTGTACACAAATGGGGAGAGAGGATGGCTTGCCAGGCTGTGTTATCTTTGTGTTGTGAGTAGGCAAGAAATGTGTGAACAGTGGTTTCTTATAAAAGTGAATTGTATGTAAAAGGCCCACTGGCATAAACACATGGCTAGGACAGGTAGTGAGTGGCATCATATAATGGAATGTTCATGACTTACTGCTAAAAGGGAAATTACAAAAATGTCTTTTGTGAATACAATGAATAATTCACAAAATATTAGCAGCTTGTTAATACTAGATGGTTTGGGCTCTCTCTCTTTACTGCATTAGTATGTCTTCTCTGGAAATCCTGATTTTTAAAAAAAAGTTTGGATTAAATGAACATGTCATTATGCCAACAAGAATTCAAGAAACAATTAAATTCTGTATTTTGTGAGAAATCCTTTAGCACTCAGAATGGACAAGGCAGCTGGTGCAAATGTACAAATTAAAACTGGTTCCTTCTCAGATGATGATGGAATGTTTTTGTTTAGTTAAGTTTCTGCTTTTTCTGATAAGTTTCAACAGCTTTTCTTTTGTGAAGAGCATAAGTAGCCTGGGAAGTCACAATGGGAGAGAACATCAAGAGGTACTACTCCTATTTAGTAACTTGCATTCCCTACCATAAACAATACAGATTTAATCATTATTATCTCCACTGTTTGAGCTACAAAAGATGGAGTGTCACTTGAGTATGGAATCCTATTTGAATCCTGGTTGGCATAGAGAATCTGTCTTCTAATGGCAGGTTTCAGAGTAGCTGCCGTGTTAGTCTGTGTTTGCAAAAAGAAAAGGAATACTTGTGGCACCTTAGAGACTAACCAATTTATTTGAGCATAAGCTTTCGTGAGCTACAGCATCCGATGAAGTGAGCTGTAGCTCACGAAAGCTTATGCTCAAATAAATTTGTTAGTCTCTAAGGTGCCACAAGCACTCCTTTTATTTTTGTGTCTAAGTACTGAACTGCTTGGTTACAAACTCCTCCTAACCTTCTCACAGTTGATAATGTTGAAGTCACAGCCAGGAGTCCTTCACTTTCTCAGCCTGACTGGAGGTTTGTTTTAAAAACTGTCTCTTAAAATGACTTAATGTTTAGAGTTGAAACAACCCTTTAGAAATCCACCCAGCTTAGTTTAATTAGATAGCAATTTTTTGGATCAGTTAGTATTTAAAGGACTTCATAATGGTTGCCCAGTTAATGTAAATGTTCATCCAGATCTTAGAATGAGTATGCAAGTGTCCATATATCTTTTGACTGATCGTACTTATATGGTCTTCATTATTGTAGTTTCTGAGCACCTCATTGTCTTTCATATATTTACCCTTACAGCACCTCTGTGAGGTAGTGAAGTGCTATTAGTCCCATTTTACAGATGGGGAACTGAGTCCGAGAGAGACAAAGTAACTTGCCCAGCATACACAGGAAGTCTGTAGTGGAGTACGAAATTGAACCCAGGTCTCCTGAGTCTCAATCTAGCACCAGAACCACTGGACTATCCGTCCTCAAAACATATTTTTGATGATCATGCAGGGCCAGGTCTATGGAATAGGCAGGATCCAGTTAGTTCTGCCTCTTGAAATCTATAGGGTTGTAACATGGACTACAATATTCACCTTTGCTTGTCGTTTCTTTTAATAATAGGATGTAATATTAAAAATAAATATACCTTTCTAAATAAATCAGAACTAATTTATAAATTTATTATTCTAAAGGGATTATTGGCTTGTTTTTCCTCCTACTTCATGCACTTGCTCATTGAACTATTTTAACAGTTTACAGCATTGAGTCAATTAAATTCTTTTATCATTTCAGTTGCTCCACTTTGTTTTCTGTACCATGAACCTTCCAAATTGTATCTGATATTCCGTGAGATGTATGTGCGTTTTTTCTTCAGACTCCATTCCATATCTTCTCATCCTTCTGTAAGTTCATTAGGAAATAAGACCCAATCAGTCTATATTTCTATTTGTTATGGAACAATAATGCTTAGTAGCATGATTTTATTTTAATTTCTCAAGTGTACATAGCTGAGTTATGTCCCTTTAACTATGATGAAAATGTCATGCACATCTGAAGTAACATTATATAACTTTATTTGAAATCCTATAATTTATACCTCAATAATAGTAAAAGTCTCTGGCAAAGGCATATTTTAATAATACAGTGGTCATGCTGTCAGGCTTTGGGGGGAGTCAAATTCAGAACAGCACTTACGCATGTGTTTAAGTGCCTTCCTGAATGATGCCAGTTAGTTGTGTGTGATACAGAGGTAGTAGACAATGGACTTCAGTGTTCTTTGAGTTACTCTGTAGTAGAATTACATTGGATACCTCTATTACGAAGACTCTTATGAGACTTGAGCACTATAGTTTATAGGTTTAGTCATTACTAGTCATTTTCAAAGGGGTCTCAACTTAGCCTCTTCTTACTCATGCGTCTTTGTGTATAAACATACTTGAATGCACTTTTTTAAGCACTATCATATGCTGGTGATGGAATTTGTGTGAATTCTGTGACTTGCATGTGCAAGTGTTTGTGCATGCCAAGTTGTTTAAAAAATTGACTTGCATTTGTATAAAGTTTTGGTTGCCTTATTTTTTGTTTATGCTGTTTACAGTATTAACTATTAAAGTATAACATTCTTCTTTTCTATTTTGTATAAAATCTTATAAAGTATAAAATACTTTTATTTAAAAGAAAATGGCATTCATTTAGCTAAGCATACGATTTTTAAAATTCCCATGATTACAAGTTCTTCTTGCCCTACATAAGCTATAGAAAATGTTTTAAACTGACAAGTGTTTTTTCCATTAAGGGGTTTTATAAATGAAGAGAGCAATCATATTTCCAATTATGTAATGATGTATTATGAATTATGTGAACAGCACAGAAGAATGTCCAATAAAATTAAAATGAGGGCCACTAAGAATCCATTGTGATACAGATGGTGGACTATTTTGTTAAAAAGTGACTTACAGCTGATCCTGCAAATGCTTACTCCTGGGAATACCACTTAGTACTGTGAATAGTCACATTGATGGTCAAATAAATAAACAAACGTCACAGTGGTAGATATTCTGTCTGGTAATAAACATTTACAGGATTGGGCCTATGCTTTGGTATATTAGCAGCATGGTATCCCAGTGTATGGGAATGTATGCTAGTTTCCATCATGATTTTTTTAAAGGAATTTTTAAAATGGGGAATATTTGTTTTTCCACAGTTTAGACCACTTAACTTGTCCTTGTAATAATTTGATTTGTCACTTTTTCTAATTATAATTCAAAAAGCCGTGCTTTTGTCTGTGTCCAGGTGTAGTGTAACTGGAGTCTATTTTATCAGAATAAAACTAAGACCACATAGATTGTGTACTACTGGGCCTTTAATAGACTTAGAGACAGATTTTTAAAAGATATTTAGGCATCTAAAATACAGATAAGTGCCAGTGCCGAGGTGGGATTTTCAAAAGTACCTAGTCACCTAACTACTATTGAAATCAATGGGTCTTAGTCATTTAAATGCTTTTGAAAATCCTACTTAGGCACCTATCTGTATCTTTTGGTGCCTATATACTTATAAAAATCTGGCCTTTAGACCTTAACCCTAGAGATACTACACATGAGTGACTTGGAGTTGAATGTGACTACTCATTATATATAAAGTTATTTCAGGTGTGGAAGTGCTTGTAGGATCAAGGCCTTAGAAGTTGAAGGGATCTGGTTTGCTCATGTTACTCTAGTTGTGTATCACTGTGTTAGGATATAGATATTCAGGCCTGTCTGTAAAGGCCTATACTCTAATTTAGGTGTATTCTTATCACTTAGCTAGTTAGAGGTATAAAAGAGAGAATCAAAATCACTGTCTGACTGTATAAGGCCTTTGGCTAAGCAGCAGAGGCAGCCATAAGCTGGGAAGCGAACAGTCACATCCTCACATTCCAAACTAGTCACATTGAAATAAGGTGCTATTGGGCTGTTAGGAATACAATTCTGTCCTGATAATGCCTATAGCCCCCAGAGAAAGAAAGGGAAGTGCCTAGAAAATGTAAAAGGAAACTTAGTTTGATAGCATCCTGTCTGGCAAGAACTCACTTAATATCAATAGCGGGGATGTGAAATCCTCACTTCTGTATTGTTTTGTCATTATAGTTCCCACTTTGCTATTGTTTATTTGCTATTGTCTCTGTCTGGTTCTGTGATTGTTTCTGTCTGCTGTATAATTAATTTTGCTGGATGTAAACTAATTAAGGTGGTGGGATATAATTGGTTAAATAATCATGTTACAATATGTTAGGATTGGTTAGTTAAATTTCAGTAAAATGATTGGTTAAGGTATAGCTAAGCGGAACTCAAGTTTTACTATATAGTCTGCACTCAATCAGGAAGTCTGTGTGTGGGGGTTGGGGGGAAATGGGAACAGGGAATAGGGGTGGGGAATTGGAATCATGTTTTGCTAAGGGGGGGAATGGGAACAGGGACACAGGTAAGGCTCTGTGGTGCCAGAGCTGGTTAGGAGGACACTAAGGAAGGAAACTGGAATCATGCTTGCTGGAAGTTCACCCCAATAAACATCGAATTGTTTGCACCTTTGGACTTCGGGTATTGTTGCTCTCTGTTCATGCAAGAAGGACCAGGGAAGTAAGTGGGTGAAGGAATAAGCCCCTAACATCTTGGTGCCGTGACTCGAATGCATCGCATCGGATAGGTGAGTGGCAGCCTGTAAGTCCCCCTCCCCAACAGTCCGCGCAGCTGCCTGGAGTGAGTATAGTGAACTCTCATGATGGTAGTTGCGGGTTCTGGCAAGCCAGGGTAAAGGATTTTTTGGATAAATGGATAAGGAAGAGCCAGAGCCCATACCAGGTGCAGGGGTCAACCTGGGATGAGATTAAAAAGGAAATGGAGGAAGTGTTAGGGGCTTATTCCTTCACCCACTTACTTCCCTGGTCCTTCTTGCATGAACAGAGAGCAACAATACCCGAAGTCCAAAGGTGCAAACAATTCGATGTTTGTTGGGGTGAACTTCCAGCAAGCATGATTCCAGTTTCCTTCCTTAGTGTCCCCCTTCCCAGCTCTGGCACCACAGAGCCTTACCTGTGTCCCTGTTCCCATTCCCCCCCTTAGCAAAACATGATTCCAATTCCCCACCCCCATTCCCTGTTCCCATTCCCCCCCCCACACAGACTTCCTGATTGAGTGCAGACTATATAGTAAAACTTGAGTTCTGCTTAGCTATACCTTAACCAATCATTTTACTGAAATTTAACTAACCAATCCTAACATATTGTAACATGATTATTTAACCAATTATATCCCACCACCTTAATTAGTTTACATCCAGCAAAATTAATTATACAGCAGACAGAAACAATCACAGAACCAGACAGAGACAATAGCAAATAAACAATAGCAAAGTGGGAACTATAATGACAAAACAATACAGAAGTGAGGATTTCACATCCCCGCTATTGATATTAAGTGAGTTCTTGCCAGACAGGATGCTATCAAACTAAGTTTCCTTTTACATTTTCTAGGCACTTCCCTTTCTTTCTCTGGGGGCTATAGGCATTATCAGGACAGAATTGTATTCCTAACAGCCCAATAGCACCTTATTTCAATGTGACTAGTTTGGAATGTGAGGATGTGACTGTTCGCTTCCCAGCTTATGGCTGCCTCTGCTGCTTAGCCAAAGGCCTTATACAGTCAGACAGTGATTTTGATTCTCTCTTTTATACCTCTATAACTAGCTAAGTGATAAGAATACAGCTAAATTAGAGTATAAGCCTTTACAGACAGGCCTGAATATCTATATCCTAACACACTGATGTATTAATTGTTTGTCTTAATGCTTAAATTAAAACTATATTAATATTTAATTTGAATATATGAGTAGTAGTGAATATGTTTTCAGGGTGTGGTGGTGTTGTTTTGCTAGGGCATCGTATCACTATGTTTGCTGTTTGAGACCCTCCTTCAAACCCATCTCCCTCAGCTCTTCTATCATCTTCGAGAAATTGGGGCGCAACCGTAAGTACTTGTTCCCTGTCTCACCACTTATTCATGACAATAACTGTAACTCACATTGTTCTAGAAATGATGTTCTGTGATATTGTAACGTATGGGGAGATTTTTAGCAGCCCAAAGGTCAGTTAAGTGTCCAACATACATTGAAAATCAATTGGAGTGGGTTGCCTAACTTCCATGTGTGCTTCTGAAAGTCGTCCCCTACAGGTCATAAAATGGGCTTGCATCTTTTAAAATTCCAACATGAAGCACTGTACTTCCCTCTTTGGCAATGGAAGGGTGAGCATATTTGGTTTGTTTTGGCATACCTTAAACAAACAGTGGTTTGTCTAAGGTATGCCCAAACAATAAAACCCCTGAGAATAAAAACTCATAGGAATTCCAGTATCGCAGCCAAAAGGAATTTCACGAGAATTTCCCTGGCCTACAGGCTCGATAGTATATCAGGAAAATCCTTAAGATCTTTTCTGCCTTGTATATAAATGCCAAATTCTCAATGTGTGGTTTTAGCCAGAGGCCAGATTCTACAATTAAGATTGGATATTAAACAGACTTCTGCTTTCCTTTATATTACATTTTTGACTGAATTACTGAAAAATTAACTCTTAGGAACCAACTCACTGAAATAAGGATCTGATTTCCAAACAGATCTCAATAATTCATGCCAGATCTGCTAGGACTATCTCAGTTCATTTCTTGGGGAACCGATGGTTGGATTACAGTGTGATAGAGAGAATATTAAAAGAACAACAGTGAACTATCCTAATGAAAAGGAAAGATGGGAAGAATAATCAGAGGCCTATATGGCTCCATCAAGGAGCTATTTTATGACCTGTTTCAGAGTAACAGCCGTGTTAGTCTGTATTCGTAAAAAGAAAAAAGAAAAGGAGTACTTGTGGCACCTTAGAGACTAACCAGTTTATTTGAGCATGAGCTTTCGTGAGCTACAGCTCACTTCATCGGATGCATAGCATATTGTGGAAACTGCAGAAGACATTATATACATATATATATATATAGAGCTAGCTGTTACGAGCAGGACAGTGGGGTGGGAGGAAGTTTTGTTTCATGGTCTCTGTGTGTATATAATGTCTTCTGCAGTTTCCACAATATGCTATGCATCTGATGAAGTGAGCTGTAGCTCACGAAAGCTCATGCTCAAATAAACTGGTTAGTCTCTAAGGTGCCACAAGTACTCCTTTTCTTTTTTCATTTTATGACCTGAAAATCAAAAAAGGAGTCCTTCAAAGAAAAAATGGAAATATGGACTAATTGCTAAGGTTGACTACAAAAGAATAGCACACGCATGTAGGGACAAAATCAGAAAGGCTAAGTCACAAAATGAGTAACACTTAACAAGGACCATAAAAGGAAATAAGAAGAGGTTCTATAAATACATCAGGAGCAAAAGGAAAATGTAGGATGAAGGAAAATGTAGGTTCTCTATTTAGCATGGAAGGAGAGCTAATACCAGACAACATCAAGAAGATTGAGGAGTTTTGCTTCAGCCTTCACTAAAAAGGTTAATGGTGACCAGATAGTCAATATAATAAATATGAACAACAAGGGGGAAGGAACACAAACCAAAATAGGGAAAAAACAGATTAAAGAGTATTTATATAAATTAGATGTATTCAGGTTGGCAGGGCCTGCTGAACTTTATCTAAAGGAGCTAGCTGAGCAATCTCAGAACTGTTAGCAATTACCTTTGAGAACTTGTAGAGGATGGATGAAGTCCCAGAGGACTGGAGAAGGGCAAACACAGTACTTGTCTTTAAAAGGGGAAAGAAAGAGGACTCCAGGAAATTGTAGATCAGTCAGTAGAACTTCAATACCTTATAGTTTGTTCCCAGCCCGGAACAAATTATTAATCAATCAATTTGTAAGCAACTAGAGGATAATAGACTTATAAGGAATAGCCATTATGAATTTGTCAAGAACAAATCATGCCAAACCAACCTAATTTCCTTCTTTGACAGCCTAGTGAATAGAGGGGAAGTTGTAGACGTGATGTATCTCCATATTGGCAATGTTTTTCACACAGTCCCACACAGCATTCTCATAAACTAGGGAAGTGTGGTCTAGATGAAATTATTAGAAGATGGATGCACAACTGGTTGGAAGACCGTACTCCAAGAGTAGTTATCAGTGGCTTGATGTCAAACTGGGAAGACACATCCAGGGCGGGGGGGCATGCAGGGGGCTGTCCTAGGTCCAATACTATTCAATATTTTCATTAATGAGTAGAGAGTATGCTTATAAAATTTGCAGATGACACCAAATTGGGAGGGGTTGCTAGCACATTGGAAGACAGGATTCAAATTCAAAATGATCTTGACATATTGGAGAATTGGTCTGAAATCAACAAGATGAAATTCAATAAAGACAAATACAAAATAGGGTTAGGGTTAATAGTACACTTAGGAAGGAAGAAAAAATCAAATGCACAACTACAAAATGGGGAATAACTGGGTAGGTAGTAGTACGGCTGAAAAGGATCTAAGGTTACAGCGGATCACAAATTGAGTATGAGTCGTGGTGACTAAAAAGGCTAATATCACTCTGGGATATAGTAAGAGGCGTGTGATACGTAAGAAGTGGAAGGTAATTGTCCCGTTCTACTCGGCACCGGTGAGGCCTGTAGCGGGAGTACTGTGTCCAATCCTGGGTGCCACTCTTCAAGAAAGATCTGGACAAATTGGAGCGAGTACAGAGGAGAGCAATTAAAAATATTAAATGTTTTAGAAAAGCCTGACCTATGATGAAAGGTTTTTTCAAAAAGCCGTGTTTACTCTTGAGAAAAGAAGACTGGCAGGGACCAGTTAAGTCTTTAAATATGTTAAGGGCTGCTATAAAGAAGACAGTGATCAGGTAGGACAAGAAGTAAATGGGGTTAATCTGCAGCAAGAGAGATTTAGGTTAGATATTATGAAAAACTTCTGTAAGGGTAGTTAAGCTCTATAAGAGACTTCCAAAGGGGGTTGCAGAATCCCCATCATTGGGGGTTTTTAGAATGGCTAGAACAAACACCTGTCAGGGACGGTCCAAGCGTACTTAGTCCTGCCTCAGTACAGAGGGCCCCAACCTGGTTCTCCCGTAGATGATACTGTAATATAAATAATAATAGCTTTTCCCCAGATTTTTAAGAAGGGAATGTCTAGAATCATAGAAGATTAGAGTTGGAAGAGACCTCAGGAGTTCATCTAGTCCAGCCCCTTGCTCAAAGCAGGACCAACCCCAACTAAATCATCCCATCCAGGGCTTTGTCAAGCCGGGCCTTAAAAACCTCTATGGATGGAGATTCCACCACCTCCCTAGGTAACCCTTCCAGTGCTTCACCACCCTCCTCGTAAAATAGTTTTTCCTAATATCAAATCTAGACCTCCCCCACTGCAACTTGAGACCATTGCTCCTTGCTCTGTCATCTGCCACCATCTGCCATCTCCTTGCTCTGTCATCTGAGAACAGCCTAGATCCATCCTCTTTGGAACCCCGCTTCAGGTAGTTGAAGGCTGCTATCAAATCCCCCCCACTCTTCTCTTCTGCAGACTAAATAAGCCCAGTTCCCTCAGCCTCTCCTCGTAAGTCATGTGCTCCAGCACCCTAATAATTTTTGTTGCCCTCTGCTAGACTCTCTCCAATTTGTTCACATTCTTTCTGTAGTGGTGGGCCCCAAAATGGATGCAGTACTCCAGATGTGGCCTCACCAGTGCCAAATAGAGAGGAATAATCACTTTCTTCGATCTGCTAGCAATGCTCCCACTAATGCAACCCAATATGCCATTAGCCTTCTTGGCAACAAAGACACACTGTTGACTCGTATCCAGCTTCTTGTCCATTGTAATCCCCAGGTCCTTTTCTGCAGAACTGCCGCTTAGCTAGTCGGTCCCCAGCCTGTAGCAGTGCATGGGATTCTTCCATTCCAAGTGCAGGACTCTACACTTGTCCTTCTTGAACCTCATCAGATTTCTTTTGGTCCAATACTCCAATTTGTCTAAGTCACTCTGGACCCTATCCCTACCCTCCAGCATATCTACCTCTTCCCCCAGTTTAGTGTCCTCTGCGAACTTGCCGAGGGTGCAGTCCTGCTCATCATCCAGATCATTAATGAAGATGTTGAACAAAAACGGCCCCAGGACCGACCCCAGGGCACTCTGCTTGATACTGGCTGCAAACTAGATATCGAACCATTGATCACTACCTGTTGAGTCCGACAATCTAGCCAGCTTTCTATTCACCTTATAGTCCATTCATCCAATCAATACTTTTTTAACTTGCTGGCAAGAATACTGTTGAAGACCATAACAAAAGCTTTGCTAAAGTCAAGGAATATCACGTCCACCGCTTTCCCCATATCTACAGAGCCTGTTATCTCATCGTAGAAGGCAATTATTTTGGTCATGCATGACTTGCCCTTGCTGAATGACTGTTTCTGATCACCTTCCTCCCCTCCAAGTACTTCAAAACGGATTCCTTGAGGACCTGCTCCATGATTTTTCAGGGGACTCAGGTGAGGCTGACCGGTCTGTAGTTCCCTGGATTTGCCTTCTTCCCTTTTTAAAAGATGGGCACTATATTTGCCTTTTTCCAATCGTCCGGGACCTCCCTCGATCTCAACGAGTTTTCAAAGATAATGGCCAATGGCTCTGCAATCACATTAGCCAACGCCCTCAGCGTGCATTGCATCTGGCCCCATGGACTTGTGCATGTCCAGCTTTTCTAAATAGTCCTTAACCTGTGTGTGTTTTTTTTTTTTTTTTTTTTTAAACAACTGAGGGCTGCTCACCAGTGCAGCAGCCCTGACCATCTTCTTGTTGCTAACATACCTGTAGAAACCCTTCATTGTTCCCTTTCACATCCCTTGCTAGCTGCAACCCCAGTTGTGCTTTGGCCTTCCTGATTTCTCTCCTGTATGCCTGAGCAATATTTTTATACTCCTCCCCTGGTCATTTGTCCACTTCGTGTAAGCTTCTTTTTTGTGTTTAAGATCAGCAAGGATTTCACTGTTAAGCCAAGCTGGTCGCCTGCCATATTTTGCTATTCTTTCTGCACATTGGGATGGTTTGTTCCTGCGCCCTAAATAAGGCTTATTTAAAATACAGCCAGCCCTCCTGGGCTCCTTTTCCTCTCGTATTAGCCTTCCAGGGGAATCATAGAATATCAGGGTTGGAAGGGACCTCAGAAGGTCATCTAGTTCAACCCCCTGGTCAAAGCAGGACCAATCCCCAATTTTTGGCCCAGATCCCTAAATGGCCCCCTCAAGGATTGAACTCACAGCCCTGCGTTTAGCAGGCCAATGCTCAAACCACTGAGCTATCCCTCCCTGATCCTGATCCTGCCCATCAGTTCCCTGAGGGAGTCAAAGTCCACTTTTCTGAAGTCCAGGGTCCGTATTCTGTGGCTCTCCTTTCTTCCTTTTGTCAGGCTCCTGAACTTGACCATCTTCATGGTCACTGCTGCCCAGGTTGCTTCCCACTTCTACTTCCCCTACCAATTTTCCCCTGTTTGTGAGCAGCAGGTCAAGAAGAGCATGCCCCCTAGTTGGTTCCTCCAGTAATTGCACCAGGAGGGGTGTCGTTGGTTTTAGGGCTTTGGGTGGAGCTGACTTAGAACCCTGTCAATTGGTTTCGTGGGTTAGGAAATCTTTTTATTAATAAAATTGATTTGGAGCCCAGTCATAGAAGATACTGAATATTTCCCTACCAGTTTTGATTACGGTTTCAGGACACAACTGCCGCATAAATATTAATAATCATAATAATAAATAATAATAAACGAAGACTTGCAGGTCATGGAATTCTTTTTGAAATGGTATATCTGTAATTTGTGGGAGAAATATAATACTTTCTTGTTTTTCCAATTGTTTACAGACTACGAATATCGTTTAAATGGATGGTACGAGCGTTCTCTGGTTACTTAGCTACAGACCAACTTCTGCTTTTGTGGGACAGAATCCTAGGATACAATTCTCTAGAAATTCTCGCTGGTAATGAAAATTTTATTTGTGGATAATTTTAAAGATAATACATGACAAATTAACATTGATGTTACCAAGAGAGGAAAATTCAATTCTTTTTATATGACTGCTGAAAACAGATTTGCTGAAAGTCAATATATATTAAATAGGTAAAGTGGTAATTCACAAATTTCCCAGTTCTTACAGGAATTGTCAGTGAGTTAAACTGGTTTTATTGTGACTCCTTCTCCATGATTAGTAGTAGTAGTATTTTCTTTTGATAGCATTGATAAAGTGCTAGCTGCTTTGTGAACATAAAAGAAGGCCTGTATGTTCCCTGCCCCAAAGATAGTGTAGTGCATTAGTCTAGTTTACATTAGTTTCTCACTGCTATACAAAAGATGTAGTTCTCCCTGCCCCCCTCCCAGGGAAAGATGACTCCTTTACTATCAGTAGGAGTCCTGAAAATCCTCCTTATTTTCTACTACTGTATACCCCTGCTGTTTATTTACTTTTTTTAGTAACATCATTAATTAAATTCATTAATTATAAATTTTGTAAATTTTATTATATTGACAACAAGCATGCAAAACATTTCACAAGTAATTTAAAGTGGAATTAGAAGCTTGCTTTTTTAATTGAAAATATCACACATCTGATTATTACAGAGGCACAGTGTGAGGCAAGAAGCTAGTCTGATACAGAAGCTCAATAAAACGAAAAGCTCTTGCCCTAAGAATAGAAGATTAGTCTTTCAGTTAGATTTGCATCTGTACGACGTATGCAGAGAAAGGATATCTCCCTTTATGAGAGAAACTAATTTTACAGTCCAAAAGCAACATAAATTAATAAATGAGCCCTCTGTTCACATTATGCATTGAAATTTTGCTCTTTAAATAAATGTTTATCCTCTGCCTAGAAAAGAACCAATTTAAAATGTTATTTTTAATCATGTCTTTCACACAGTTAAAACCCAGTCAGGTTAAGCACATTATTACTCAACTTTTTCCAAAAAGCACAGTAACATACTTATTCATTTTTATGAAGGAGTAGCCACATGGCAAGAACTAAAGCACTGAAATCCACTACTTACTATCCTTCAAAACCAGAATGATTGATAAAAAAAAGAGAGAGTGCTAATAATTTTAGATCAAGATTAATTCTTACAATTAATTAATAGGTCAGCAGTTTAAATATTGTGCATTCTTTTTCAGTCCTGGCAGCTGCTGTGTTTGCTTTCCGAGCAGTGAACCTGATGGAGGTGACATCACTGGCTGCAGCTGAAGTAAGGATAAGTTTCAGTTAGAGTAGATTGAAATAGTTCTTTATGCATTGCCAATCAGAGCAATTTAAGCTTTAGATATACATGGCATGCAATACAAAGCGCTCTGCTTAAATTCTTACTTTAGGTAAAAACTCAGAGGAAGTTACAAGAATATAGTGCATGAAATTCCTTTTTTGGCACGTTACAAAAGCATATAAAATGTTACATTTGTGATAAACAACACAGTCTCACTGAATTCTTTGTGTATCTGAGATGAGTTTCACTATTTTAGTATATGGTCTAAATTTATACTACTGTACTAATACGATTAAAGAATATTATACTTAAAAATTGGGGAGGTTTGTACAGTCATTTTTATTAATAATTATAAAAAGATAATTGCTTCTGTGCCTTTTGATATTACATACATTTTAAAAGGTTGCTTTTATCAAATAAACGAATTTGAAATTTCATTTTCACAAATGTCGTCATGTTATGTATGTGAAAACTGGCCAGAGTGAAGGTGGTTATTGTTACTAATTAGTATTTTTGTTAATTCCCCCCCCCCCCCACCCCAAGAAGCTGATAAAATTTCATTATATATTATGGAATGTTGGTGATAACTAGTTAGATTTTTAAAAAATATATATTTCCATCAGATGATCACTCACTTTCAGTCATCATTAAAGTCACAGACTTATCTTACAAGTGCTACCCAAGATGCAGGATAAAGATTCATAATATACAATTATTTTTAGAAGCAAGTTGAAATGTTAGACCTCTTGTGAATGGTGTCATGTGTTTATATTTGAAGTAAGCCTAAAGGGTAAAATAAAGTGACTTTACTTGCTTTCTATACATATTGGTGCACTTTTTTTTTTTTTTTTTTTTTTTTTTTTTTTGGGCACACTGAAATTTTAGATTGAAAAATCTGGGGAAAAAGGAATCTTTACAGACTGATATGAAATAGCAAAGTTTAGAAGGTAATTACTGTCAATATCATATTCTGCAGTCAAGTTTGCCACAACTTTTTCTGATTTCTTAGGTACTGCGTCAGAGAAATTTGATTCAATTTTCAAGTTTAGCAAATCCTTTTTATTCTTTTTCCCAGGCTGTACTTGCTGACCTTTCAACCCTGAAGGTTATGCCTCTTCTTCAGATCTTCCTGTTTGCCACTGTCACTTGATCTGCTTCAAGGTATCTGACACCACACATCCAGTCTTTCATTAGAAACTAATAATGAACTATGCAACGTCTGCATAAAACCAAAATTAAACTGTATGTATATGTCACTTACAGATCATGTTCTCTTTACAGTTAAGTGTAAGTTTTTCTACATATAAAATAATAACTTTACACACTAACCTGTGCATTTGCATGCTGCTGTATTTCAACATAACAGCAAATAATATAACTGATGAGATATGAGAATGATTACTTATGCATATAAATAACACAAGTCAATGTATAAAATGCATGTAAAATGCAATAAAACAAAGGTAATGTAGTTAAATTCTTGATCTAATATGAGTGCCGTGACAGATCCACTAATATCAGATTGGAGAAAACTGACTTTCATCTGATTATAACTTATTCAAGCCCCCCACTACAAGAATGTCAACTCAAGAGTACAGTAACACTTGAAAACATGCTTTAACTTTTGGGAACTTTTATCTCATTTCCTAGGAGAAATCAGAGAAATGCTTCTGTTCCATTTCTGTTTTCCAGGAGTCCTCTTCATGTTCTTCCCCATTTAACTTCTTTCTTTTTAATCTATTGATCCCCCACAGCCTTTCTAAGATGTCTATCACTAAGTATCAAAGGATGAGAGTCTCAAAAGTGCCTGAGAGTCTTGCCTTGCAAAAAGTGCTGGATATAGCTTCCTCTAGAACTTGTCAAAGCCTAGCTTTAAGAGATTGTGCTCATCGCAACTGTCCATGTGGAGCTGGCTAACTGGGGGAAATTTTGTTAGTTTCTAAGGTGCCACAAGTACTCCTGTTCTTTTTTGGGGAAAAAAGGGACATTGCATCTTTAAGGGATCTCTTATAACGGGTGAGGCGGAGGGGGGAAACTTACAGGGATGGACAGGAAAAGGGCAGGGAGCAGGGCCAGGTTTGGAGAAGGTCGCTACACTGCCCTTTCTGCTGACAGGAAGAGCGGCAGTGGGGAGAGGGATATCTATTCCCTATACAGCCATGGCTGACAGCCACCCACCCATGAACTCAGCAAACCTCTTGACTTGCTGTGGGCATTACAGAAGTTGCCCTTTTCCTTGGGGGGCCGGGAAGGAATTTTTTCCCTCTCCATTAGATTGGCTAAAGTGAGGTGGTGGTGGTGGGGGTTGCCTTCCCACAACTGGTCTGGTACCCAGTTGGGTGAAGCTGCGGGGTTAGGTTATAATGTCACAACTTAGTACGTAAAACTAATTACAGCTGTGTTGTGCAGGTACTCGTTATGGAACAGATACCGTTATCAGATAAAGTGGTGGAAAAAGATTGGAAGGAAGGCATCCTGTAAAGGGGGTTTGGGGACTCCTATGTCTTCCACAGTGGGGAACTGACCCTCCTCCTTTTCCTAGCCCCTTTAAGGAAGCCAAGGAAGGGTGCTTGGGGCTCCTACGTCTGGAACAGTGAGGAGCCAACTCCCCTTCTTTTACAGCAGGGGTTCTCAAACTGGGGGTTGGGACCCCTCAGGGGGTCATGAGGTTATTACATGGGGGATCACAAGATGTCAGCCTCCACCCCAAACCCCGCTTTGCCTCGAGCATTTATAATAGTATTAAATATATTTAAAAAGTGTTTTTAATTTATATGGGGGGAGGTCGCACTCAGAGTCTTGCTATGTGAAAGGGGTCACCAGTACAAAAGTTTGAGAACCACCGTTTTATAGCCTCCTCCCCCGACTTTCACTTCATATAAGGGGAGGGCAGAGGGGTTCCAGCAATCAGATGGCTGGGACAAGGTTGGAGGTTATATGGAAATAATTAAGGAAATGATGACCTGGACTATACAATTCGGTGCCGGGTACTGCCAGATATATTAAGTGAATAAAGTTGCAGCCTGATGAAACAACATCCATTGCCTTCTGTTTTTCTTCCAGCATGGATGCATAATGAAGGTGGCAGTTCTTTCTTATCCCCTATCCCACACACCCTTTTCGAGACCAGTATATGTGTGTGTGTGTGTGTCCCACACACCCTTTTCGAGACCAGTATATATGTGTGTGTGTGTGTGTGTGTGTGTGTGTGTGTGGCCTCTGCTAGTCCAAGAACTCAGGCTGCAACTCAGGATCCAGCTCATATCCCTGCATGATTGTGTATTGCACTGTCACTAGATCACCAGGTGGCCCATCTTCTATTGATTATTATTTCTTTCTATGATATTTCTGGGGATTCTGAAATTGTAAACTGAGAACCATTAGGATTAATTTATTACTTTATTTTAATACCTAGAAAAGGATTATAGTCAAAACTGAGTGAAGTGTATAACATTGCATAACCCATGCATTCACCATATCACTTTGTTTTGGACCAGTTTCTACCTTCAAATACAGTATGTATGTGTGTGGAACTTGGCCCTCTGTATTTTAAGAGAGATCCAGCTTCCATTTACAGTAGACTGTTATCTACATTATTCATATACAGCATTAACAATGCAAATATTAGTTTTTTTTATAGACCCAAAAAACCATACCTATACCTGGCATATAAATTGGGCATGCTGAATGTGTGACAGTAAGGCTATGTCTACACAGCAATGTAAGCCTGAGCATCCCCACGCCCCAATTGTGTTAATTAAGGGCTCAAACCTAGTGTCCCAGGACTTTGCAGGGCTGGAGGGTCTGAGCCCATGTTAAGCTGAGATCTTGTGTCCGAGCCCTATTGCTTTCCTATGTGTACACAGCCTTGGTCTGATCCGGATACTGGAAGTCCTCTGGATGTATCCCAGAGTTCCTTGGGGCAACTTCCTTAGTCCTCTCTCTACTGACAGTCTGCAGTGTAGTCTGTTGCTAATGGAAGCCACACCTCCCTTTGTCAGTTTGAGTACATTGACACTTCTTGTATGATTGACTGCATGGCCATAATCTCAAAACAAACATCTAACAAAAGAGTTAATTACAAACCTATTTCAAAGTAGTAGTATCACAGAAGACTAGGATCTGGCATGTGAATGGAAGGCTGACTATATTTTTCAATGGACAGGAGTAAACACAATTTGTGCAAGACAAAGAGTGTGGCTAATTTTTATGCTTTGCATTTTTTTTAACAAATAAGATGGATCTCTTTATATACCTACTTATTAGGACATAAATTTGATATTGGCAAGCAAGGGCTCAATTTAAGTTCTGGGGTTTACTAATGACTCTATAGTTAGTTTTTATTCAGCAGTTTTGGTGGTTCATAGAAAGAAATATTTTGTACTTATGTGGCACTTTTCATCTGAAACTGGGATTAGTTGTAGTTCCCAAGACCCCTTGCTAATGTTAAATCAGTACTAATGAACTGTAGATAGCAGTGGTATTTAATTGTTTTCTATCTGTACAGAATTGTGTCGTAACTTTTTTGTAACTAGTGACATGATATTTTTCCTCTTTTCACTTTCTTTAAATGCTGCTAGGTTACAAAAAAAAAAAAAATGTTGCTTTGAAGGCCGATTCTGGTTCATTGATGTGAAGGTTGGACTGTGGAAAATTGGCATTGTTACAGCTTACCAAGGAAGTTACAGTTATTATCTGTATTCATGTTACTAGTGAAAAATTTGTTTTCACCAACTTGACAGACATATAATTAGATATTTAATTTTAGTTCATGATATTTAAAATTTACCAGACAAGCAAGCACAAACACTTCAATTTAAAAATGTATTATAAACATTAACCTTTACCAAAACCAACTTCCAAAGACTACTGTAGTTAAAAATGAAATGCATGAAGACTGATACCAACACCCGCTCCCCCAACACACACTTTCCAAATTCAGACCAGGGGACCCCACCTTGTCCCTTTACTCTTCAATACATAGAATGAAAGAATTGTTGGACTGGAAGGGACCTCGAGAAGTCATCTAGTTGAGTCCACTGCACTCATTGCAGGGCTAAGTATTATCTAGCCACGTGTTCTCACAACAAAATTTTTGGTGGCCTTGGAGTACGGCTACCAACTCTTGCTGGTGACCGCTATAATAATTTTTCCGAAAATACTTAATTAACTTTAGGAAAAACACATAAATATGAGCACATACACATCCAAATCATAGTAATTTATTTATGTAAGGGTTTTTTTGCAGACTGAATAATAAAAATAAGGTACAGTTGTCTCTAGTCTTTACTAGACCTAAACAGAATAGAAACACAGATAAGGTGCATGGTATGTTCTTGTCTTATTGTTGGTTGTTTTGCTTTTTTGGCTGCATTTTTGTTTTAGACTTGCTAACTACTATCTCTGCGTCTGTGAAAAATGATTTTTGTATGTTTGTTAATATCGCTTTTCACAGAAGACTTCTTAGCTAGCTGGGAGGCAGCTAAGACAGCTAAGGCCAGTTAAGATATTAACAAACATATAAATATTACTTTTCACAGCAGACTTACTCAGCCCTGGCAAGTTGGGGGATAAATTAAACCTTAGGTAGGGAGATAGTGGAGGTGATGGGGTGAAGGGGTCAGGGGATGGAGTCTGCCCAGTCCTGCAGCTGGGGTGCCAGAGCCTGTGACCGGAGCCCACAGCCGCGCAGTTAGAACGTGCCCAGAGCCTGCTGCACACCACCCCAGGGCTGAAGCTGGAAGCTCGAGGCCCATTTTCGCCAGGAAGTTGGGGAACTCACATCAGCTGTCTGCTCCTCTGTCATTGTGGCTCCAGAGGGGAGCAGGGCCAAACCCATCCTGGTGGTCCCAGGGGAGGGGCCACTGGTTTTCCCCCACCCCTCCAATCACTGCCCAGAAGGCTGTAGCCGCAAGAAAAGCCCCTGATGGCCGCATTTGAGAGAAACGCTGATCTAGACCATCCCTGACAGGTGTTCGTCTAACCTGCTCTTAAATCTCCAATGATGGAGATTCCACAGTCTCCCTAGCTAATTTATTCCAGTGCTTAACCACCCTGACAGAAAGTTTTTCCTAATGTCCAACCTAAACTGCCTTTGCTGCAATTTAAGTCCTTTGCTTCTTGTCCTCTCCTCAGAGATTAAGGAGAACAATTTTTCTCTCTCCTCCTTGTAAAAATCTTTTGTGTACTTGAAAACTGCTATCATGTCCCCTCTCTCTTGTCTTTTCCAGACTAAACAAACCCAATTTTTTCAGTCTTCCCTCATAGGTCATATTTTCTAAACCTTTAATCAATTACTATATGGAAACTGATTCTGAAGTAGTAGTAACAATTTGGAAAGTGCCCTAACCCTGTGGAACACCTTTTCCTATTTAGCAACATGGACAGGGGCTACTGGCTGCTAGATTGTCTAAATGAAGAACAGTACCCATTACTGGCCTTACAGTGCTGCTTCTTCCTGTTATTGTGGCTTGTACCTCAATGAACATGTAAAACAGCCATGTGTGCAGTCAGGTCATATTTTAAAAGCTTTAAACTGAAAATCTTGCTCTCCAACATGAAAGACATGATGCTGTTTTGGTCTGCATTTGTATGTGTTTTGAACATCAAGCTTTTTACCAGATGAAGCTTTTCCTCCATAAGCTGCAGGTCCCTAGCCATTTGGGTGTCCTATGCAGCCCCAAGCCTCTTTCCCCCTCCCCCGGGGTCTGGGAGACAGGAGCTGTGGGGTGGCACTTTTGGGGGCCCCACAGGCCCAGAATGGCCCAGGGGATTAGTGGGGGGCCGGGAGCAGCCCGCTCCGCTTCCCTTGCCCCAGCCGTGTCGCTTGGGGGAAGGGATTTCCCCCCACCACACACACACTCACCAGCGGGAAGTGGAGCAGCCTGGCCCCAGCCAGCTCTATTCTGCCAGTTCCCAGCCGCGGTGCTCCGCTTCCCGCCACCAGTGAGTGTGGGGGGGCGGGGGGGGGGGAACTTTCCCCAACCCCCACCCCAGCCCCACGGCTGGGGCCACGTCATTCCACTTCCTGCCGCTGGTGAGTGCGGGGGGCGTCCTTTCCCCAACCTCCCCGCACTCACCAGTGGCGGGAAGTGGAGCGCCACGGCTGGGAGCTGGTGGAGTAGAGCTGGCTGGGGCCGGGCTGCTCCGCTTCTGCCGCTGCTGGTGAGTGCGGGGTCACTGGGGGAAGAGGTGGAATGGGGGTGGGCTGGGGGCAGAGCAGGGGGAAAGGGTAAGAGGCAGGGTGGAGGGAGTTATCCGGGGCCCCACACCCCGCTGGGGATGGCCCTGCCCCTTGCAGTGGGCGCAGCCCATGGCGGGGCTGACCGAGGGATAGGGCTGGTCACTGGGGCTCGGGCTGCCACATATGCAGCACGCAGCTGCTTAGGGCACCATGAAATTTGGGGCAGTTTGGTGCCCCAAATTTCATGGTGCCCTGTGCAGCTGCATATGCTACGTATGCCTAAGGATGGCCCTGATAAGCTGTGAAGAAAATCAGTATCTTCGTAATGGTAAAGGTCAAAAATTGCAAGGAAAAGAAATAACCTTTTCAATCTCCTAAGAGGATAGTGCTGAGTAAAAGAAAAATTGAACTGTGAGAAAGGCCAGGGTGCTGAAACAGTTAAACACACGCAGATGGAAGCCATGATTTCTTCCCCTTTCTTTGTATATTCAGCACTATTATGTAGTTTTGTTCGATCCATTTTGATTTCCTAAATCCTGTCTTTGCAAACCATAGCTTAAAGAAAGTATAAACCCTCCCCACAGGACTTTTTAGGAAAACCACCTCCTTCTCAAAGGGATGCCATCTGTAATATGTTATGAAGGAAACAGAAGGTACAACAAAGTTAAAAGGCTCTGCCTAATAAATCCTGGAAGAAGTCGCAAGGGTTCATATCAATCCATCATGGTATTAGATGGCAATTTCAACACACTATTAGGACAAGTAATTAATATGGAGAGCCGATTTTAAGCAAGAAATAAACTATACAGGCAGGAATGTGAAAACATAGGAGGCAAAGGATGAAGTATATTAGGCTTATACTGTGTTACAAATCAGGTTAATAAAGGTTAACAGAGAATCAAAGTCCATTAAAGAACAAAAGGTTGCTGGGGTTTTCCCCAAGACAATAGAGGCTGATGATCTGGATCATTTTCTTGCAGTTGGGTCTCACAAGTTCTGCATGTAAGGACAGAAGTAGTTCTGATATTCAGAAAGGGTATGCTGAGTACCTAGCAGATTCCTGTCAGAAAATAAGCATGAGACAGGATGAGCGATCTGCAAGTATGATCTGGACTAGAATGTGGATGTCAATATTCCAAGCTAGATGTTTGCCTATCTGCTGACCTGCCAGGTGAACAAAAATATTTGCTTGTGTACACTGAACACATTTGATTTAGAAACATTGAGTCACAATAAAGATAGAATCTCACAATGCCAATTTTTTATAGAGTCACTCTGCTGGGTTGAACTGAACTTTAAAACAGGTAACTACAATACTACCCTAACAATATAATAGTAATTAATCTACTGAACATAACATAAGAACAGCCATATTGGGTCAGACCAAAGGTCCATCTAGTCCAGTAGCCTGTCTTCCGACAGTGGCCAATGCCAGGTGCCCCAGCAGGAATGAACAGAGCAGGTAATCAAGTGATCCATCCTGTCGCCCTTTCCCAGCTTCTGGCAAACAGAGGCTAGGGACTCCATCCCCGTCCATCATCGCTATTAGCCATTGATGGACGTATCCTCCATGAATTTCTCCAGTTCTTTTTTGAACCCTGTTATAGTCTTATGTTCTACTGTTAATAAGGGCATTATTTTACTAGGCTTTTGCTGAAGGGATGGCTTCAGGGATAAGAAGTTTGGATGAGGGAATTTACAATTTTCTTGGGTGATTTCTATGAGATGGGGTGGGGTTGGTTTAGAAGTTGTCATATTTTGAACTTTTATCCTTAGTTTTGTACAAGGAAGTATTTGTACAAGATTCTAGAGCATAAAAATAAAGAGTTGTAGAGAAAGTGAGAAATAATGTGTTGTGTTAACTGAGAGAAGATGAGTGGAGGCATTTAGGTACATAATTAAATTAGAATCTTTCTTGTATGATATGTACAATAGAGTTCTATAAAGTGAGTAGAGGTTTAAATATTTAGATGATTTAAGTCCAAGCTGTAGCGTACTCCTCAAATGGCAGTCAGATTTGTTCAGACCCTTCCCCCTCTGAAATGATAAGCTGCTTTTTAAGGAGGAAGAGCATATTTGAGGTTAGTGATCTATCTGTCTCTTCAGAGATGATTTTGCCTTCCAAATAATGTGGGTTGTTGCCTACTAATAAGCAGTTTGTATAAACATCTCTTTATATTTTCCTAGTCTTTACATTTATCGGAAGCAAACAAAATTTGAGACATAGAGATAATTCTATTGGTTATTCTATTTGTTGTGTTCCCAACCAGGATTCTTGTACATTGGGACAGTTCTAAACATGTTCATAATAATCTCAGTCCTGTCTTTTTATTATTGACAAAGTAAATAATAGTCTTTCCTAAATAAAACTATTCTTTGCACAATAAGATACGTACAATGCAGAAAACGTTATACTATAAATCAGGGGTCTCCAAACTTTTTGAATCGCGCACCCGCAGGGCCAGCTCTGGGGAAGCAAAAAAAAAAAAGAAAAGAAAAGAAAAGAAGAGCTGTAGCCGGCGTGCCACCGAAGACGGAGCGGGGAGAGCTGAGCTGCCGCCGGCGTGCCACTGAAGAATAAAAGGTCCAGGAGCACTGCTGCCACCGTGCCGGCGGCGCTCCTCCTGCCACGCACCCCACTTCGGAGACCACTGGTATAAATAACCCTTAGTAGACAGGAACTGATATTTTTTTTTATTCACACTTCAAAACAATTCTATGCAGACTATTCTAAATGGTAAGTCTTTCTCATTTTTGGTTTTGTTTTATCTTCTGAGAGATTCACATTAAGTTCTAAAATTACATAAAGCTTGGAGAAAATCTTTTCTAAACCAAAATTATTGAAGCAAGTTTCTCATAGTCTTAAAAGTTGTCTTGTTAACTTCTTTCAGACTGAATTTTTGATCTACTTTTAGAAAAATATCTTTAATTTGAAAACACGATGGTAAGATTTTTTTTTTCTGTTATGAAGTACATTTTTTTTAAAGAAAGAGCTTTCTGTATTTCTCTTACCTGATTTGAGTCTACACACTCAAACAAAGAAATGTTGCTGATAACATTCAGGAAAACATTCCAAGGCAAACAGATCAAGGCCACAGAGTTTTACTCAGCCGAATTCTGACTAAAGTATGCCAAAATTCCCTAATTTTTGGTGGGACTGGACCACTCAAAGGATAGGTTATTATAGGATTTAGAACCTTTCACCTCCAGATAAACTTCCCAGTTTGAAACCAGGTCAGATCAGCAGCAATAAAACTGATGACTTTTCAGTGGCATATGAGTGAAATAAGTTTGCTTGTTTGGTCCACTTTCTAGCAGGCAAGTAACTTCTCACTCAGCTGGCACTAATTTGCAAACTTGTGGACAGTCTGAGCAGAACAGCGAGCTGAATAAAAACAGAAGGTTGAATTGCCCTGGCACCACATGCAATGGTTCCCCAAGCTGAGAGTTAATGCACATGAGTGGGACAGCACAGGAAGCTTGCAGTGCAGCTACTAGTCTGGTATCTGTTTTGTGGATGAGTAGAGAACATCTGTTCTCTGGGCTGTCAATTCAGTAACTTTTCACTACACTAAATTAACATGAAAAGCTATCTCAACAATAGATGGAAATCTGCTTTGTAGCTTATGGAGAATTGTGTTGTGTGTGTTCAAATGAGATCTTTACATTCTCCCTTCTGCAAGTTATTTTGGCAGTAGCCATTGGCCTCTGAGGTCAGGCTGGCATTGTGATGTCACAAAGATCTTGCCTTCACTAGGAAAAAAGATGTGCTCTTAACTCATGTTGGCAACACACGGTAACTAACTTGAGCTAAAATTCTAGTGAAAACAAGGCAGTTGGTAGTTTTAACTCAAGTTAGCAGGTTCAGATAAATCCTAGGGCCCCCCATAGTCAAGGACCTCGCTGGACTGATCCAACCTCTTCAGAGACCCAGTACCTTTGTTAAATTTCTGAGTTAGCTGGCTTTATTGTTAGCCATTTTAGCTTGTTTATTTTCTTTATAAAAGTATTTCTTTTATTAGTTCACTCACCTCACAGATCCTGTGATGGAACTGAAGGGGAAGAGGCCAGGATTTTAGAGGGTGCCTCTTGTCCTGTGTATTCCCCACTTCAGACCTCCCACACAAGGTATCTGGCTTGCTTGTGGGAGGACACTCTCTTTCCTGTCACGTGAGCTGCAGCACACAATAATAAAGGGGCAGGCAATTACTTCACAATTGCTGTCTAAACTGGACAGATTATGTACTGAAGAGAGCTACAAATTAGTATCTGTTCCTCTCCCATTAGAGATTAGTTAACATGCAGCAGCTCCTTCAGCATATTCCCATTGTAGGAATTGGCAGAGCTGCCATGTGAAGCTTTAGCTACACGTTTGCTAAACGTTATGCACTAGACTTAGCCTCCTGGAATGATGTTCAGTTTGGCAGAGTGGTGCTTTGGTAGAAAGTGTTTCATTAGAACTCCATGTCCTATCTTCCTCAGATGACAGTCCTGCTTATCAAACTATCCCATGAGTGGAAATGTGCAGCGGCCACTCCCTTCCCCTTTCCCTTGGAATCCTATTTACAATTTCAGACCTGAGGATGCAGTTGGAGAGGACTGAGGAAGCTGATGGAGATGCCTGACTCTCCACCTTATAGCTTGAGCCTTGCACAGATACAAAATTTGTATCTGCATCCAATCTGTGATCTGCAAACATGGATGCAAATATCCATGGATATAAAGCAGATATCCTCAGAATGTGCAGGAACAGTGAAGGGAAGTAAGATGGGACACAAGAGCACTTTAAACAACACTGCTACGAAACGTTCCACCCTCAGAGCTGCACTGCTGGCATATCCCCCTGAGCGTGAGTGCAGAGAATCCATCACAAAGAACGCTGGTTGCAGGTGGGTAACCGTCATTTAGTGAAACTGAAGCCTCTTTCCTTTTGGGTGCCTTAGGCTCTGGTTAAAATCTTGGCAGATGCCAAATGAATGAGTTCAAAAGTGACTTTTCAGTCAATTGTAACTTTCATTATAATTTTTTCCCACACCCAAAAAAGCCTGCTCTGAAATCAGGGCTAATTGCATGCAATAGAGGGAGGCTGTGGCGAAGCTGAGAAACTGCCCACAAGCACTGAAGAGATTAAAGAGAGCGTATGGGCCCAGCTCGCTCTGCCCTGTTATATCTGCAGCCAGTGTCAGGCCTGCAAGGGAGAGAGACGGAGGCAGTCTAGCTCAGTTTGGGGCTGACTGGCAAAGAGGCAGGAACTAGCTGCTGTCCTGCCTGAGGGAAGGATCTCTAGCCTGCCAGCCGAGGCAGCCACCAGGAACCAAGTGCCATTTTCCTGGACAAAGGAAATGGAGAAATATATCTGAAAGCACCTGGCCTGAGGTGAATGTGGGTGACAAAAGCATGGAGACCTTGTGGGGTTCTGTCCCTGTCAAACTTGTGGCTGCCCTGCCTGGAAGAACCTGGGACTGCAGCCGGATGCCACCAGAGGGCACTACTAGAGGAAAACCACCACAGGAACTTGGACTATAGGAGCCATACCCCAAACTGAGGGGCAACAGTCGGAAATAGCCCAGGGCAGTGAACATAGACTCCCTACTCAGGGGTTGGCTTACTCGGGGCCCTGGGCTGGGATGTGGTGGAGTGGGAGGGACAGATTCCCCCTACCCCCTTGCCTTAAAGACTGAGGCACCTCGACCACAGAAGCAGGGGGCAGGAAGCCAAGTACTACAACCACTATGCAGACTGGCCCTCCAAGCACCCTATTACAGAGGCCTTTTATGTCAGACTTTTTTATTTATTGCTATCTGGTGTCATGTCCGTCCCCTGTCTCTTCCCCCCCCCCCCACCCCCACCCAATTAAAGCTGGCAGGATAGAAAGGGAGGGCCAGACCTAAGGCTCTAGAATAGAATAGAATCATAAAACTGGAAGGGACCTCAGGAGGTCATCTAGTCCAGTCCCCTGCACTTGTGGCAGGACTAATTATCTAGACCATTCCTGACAGGTGTTTGTTTAACCTGCTCTTAAAAGTGTTCAATGATGGAGATTCTACAACCTCCCTAGGCAGTTTATTCCAGTGCTTAACCAACCTGACAGTAAGGAAGTTTTTCTTAATGTCCAACCTAAACCTCCCTTGCTACAATTTAAGCCCACTGCTTCTTGTCCTATCCTCAGAGGATAAGAAAAAAACATTTTTTCCCCATCCTCCTTGTCACAACCTTTTACATACTTGAAAACTGCTATCATCTCCCCTCTCAGTATTCTCCTTTCCAGACTAAACAAACCCATTTTTTTCAATCTTCCCTCACAGGTCATGTTTTCTAGACCTTTAATCATTTTTGTTGCTCTTTTCTGGACTCTCTCCACTTTGTCCACATCCTTCCTGAAATATGGCGCCCAGAACTGGACACAACACTCCAGTTGAGGTCTAATCAGAGCGGAGTGGAAGAATTACTTCTTGTCTTGCTTACAACACTCCTGCTAGTACATCCCAGAATGATGTTCTCTTTTTTTTACAACACTGTTACACTGATTCATATTTAGACTGTGGTCCACTATGACCCCCCAGGTCCCTTTCCACAGTACTCCTTGCTAGGCAGTCATTTCCCATTTTGTATGTTTGCAACTGATTGCTCCTTCCTAAGTGGCGTACTTTGCATTTGTCCTTATTCAGTTTCATCCTATTTATTTCAGACCATTTCTCCAGTTTGTCCAGATCATTTTTGAATTTTAATGCTATCTTCCAAGCACTTGCAACCCCTCCCAGCTTGGTATCATCCACAAACTTTATAAGTGTATGCTGTATGCCATTATCTAAATCATTGATGAAGATATTGAACAGAACCGGACCCAGAACTGATCCTTGTGGGACCCCTTTCGTTATGCCCTTCCACTGATAACTACTCTCTGGGAATGGTTTTCCAACCAGTTTTGCACCCACCTTATAGTAGCTCCATCTAGGTTGCATTTCCCTAGTTTATTTACTAGTTCATTTACGTAAATGAAAGTTTTGACTGCATAATTGCACAGTGGGATCCTCTAGTTCCTCTCCACTCTAGTGCCACTGAAATGAAAGTGCCACTCCTGCCATGAGATTCATGATGGAAGGTGGGGAAGATCAGCACACAAACTGCTTGTTTTCAGTGGCAGTTAAATCATCTGTGCTCCCTTCTTCTGCATTTGTTGTTTTCAGGAAGCGTGTGTTCCCACCACTGTTTAACTGTCTGAAGAGAGAGGCTGCAAAGCATCTGGTAGGTCATTTTAACATATAAATGTGTTCATATAAAATTGCTGTTCAATGAAGGCACAAAATAATCACAGAAGTGATAGCAACTGAGTTTATTTGAACTAAAAATCCTGTTGATTATGAGAATTGAGGCCTTCTGCTGGGGATACAACATTGTCATACTATTTAGAAGGCTCTAGTGTGGCATTCAATAAAGTGTCCATATATGGACAATTTCTCCTTTTGGCATGTACAGCGGCAGTATGGCAGTGAGCTTTGGAGCAGCAGCATTGATTAGGGATTTAGCATGACATGGTTGGTTCTTTTTCCTGATCCTGAAAAATATTCTGATTAGACCTGAGAGGGGTCCAGATGTCATTGCTATCTCCATGGTTGCTCCACTGGAAACTTCTAAGGTATCTACCATCAGCTAATCCCTTGTGCGTTATTTTCCACCACCACCTTTGTCTTTCCTCTCTGTCTTTGCCAAACAAGAGTCCACGTAGCCAGCCAGGACAAATCTAACATTGCAACACTTTGCTGTAAACTAAAAATAAATAAATAAAATAAAATTCTATGCTAAATATGCTGCTTAACTGTTTGATTCTTATAAAAGCTTGACGGGACCTCGAGTGGCTAATACGGTGGTGTGTCCACCAAGAGGAAGATCAGAGCAATTGAATTAAATATTGCTCACTGCCAAGAGAAGTAAATCTTGGGGTCCAGAAATGGCTAATTGACTCATTTATGTGTTGTGCCAGGGGTCTTCCAGCAACTGAACAGAAGACATAAAGCTGCATTTTCCTTTCTCTGTTTTTCCTCTTCCAGCGTGTGTCTTAAGAAGAAACAAACTTGGACTTTTTCAGCAAAACTGGAGAGCTAACATCTACCACCTAAAATTGGCTCTTTGTCCCACAAAAGAACCTTTAACACCATTTGAAAAACTACCAATCAAGTGCAACTACAAGCTCTATGCAAATAAGAGGCTATAAGAGAAATAGTTACAATGAACATTTACTTATATTTTAAGTGTTAGTTTTTTTTTCTTTTGCTTCACTTTTTATATGTATTTAATAAATATTAAAAAAAACTTCTTTGATACCTAATGCACAACACAATCCTGAACACAAATTACTGTTAATATTGTGGCGGTAAAAAAATAATTAAAAAAACCCAGATGACGTTTATACTGTAGTAAAATGGTGAGTGCCCAGGGCTTCCTGGAGTTTTGGTAGGGTCCAATTTTGAAAATTTCATCCCAATTCTGTTTTAGTTTGTGTCACCAATTTCTGCCTAACAGATTTTGCCTTTGTCCTTGGATCACTGGGACTAGTAACTTTTTTCTTTTGGCACAGAATCTACCACCTGGATGGGTTCTGTGGGGTAGACACACGGGGTCACTCCTGCATTTGCTAGTGGACTCAGTCCTGTTTTGCACTGTTGATACGTAGATTCATTGATCACAGTAGCTAAAGCCCCTGTATCTATTTACATGTGTACTGACTGATTGTTTAACTCTACTGTTACTTCATAAGGTCCCACTTTCTTCTCCTCTTGACAGTATCTAGCCCGTATCCCTTCCTTTGTGTCTTCTTCCCCCCTCAAGGTAAAATGTCCTCTGCTTTCTTCCTTTCCCTCTGGTCTTTTGGAGTCTACCTTCCTGGCTTGATTGATAGTCACCTTTGCATTTTCTGGCTACGTGTCCAATCTTGAGGCTTTTTGTGACACTGGTCTTTACAGACGATGTAAAATGAGCTCCACAGCAGAAACACCTTCAGGAGCCTGCATCCCTTTCAGCTGGTTTTGCATTTTGTTTACTGAGTCAGTCTGATCGCACCTGTATTCTAAGTGAAAATCTTGTAAGTTTTTCACCGCTGCTTCCATTGCTGTTGCTAATTCTATTGCTTTGGGCCAGGTTAAGTTTCCTTCTGCCAGCAATCATCTTTGGATTCTCTCATTATTAACATCACAAACCAGTCCATCCCACAGCATATCCACTGGGACATTTAACTGAATAGTGCTCATTTGAAATCTTTTTAGCTCTGCCACATGTACAGCTACAGTTTCACTTTGCCTCCTCATTCAACTGTAAAATGTTCTACAGTAATGTTTGGTTTTGGTGTGTAGTGCTCTGGTAAAACCTTCTTCATGTCTTCTAAACTTGTATCTCTGGGTTACTGAGGCTGCAACTAACTCCTTGACAGAAAGTAAATTTTATTGCCACAGAACTGTTTGTCCTTATTTGCAAGAAAATTGTGGCCCAGTCTTTAAGTATTTCTTTATTAAACTCCTTAGTTTTCCCATAAATTATATTCTTATGTTGTTTTCAGTTTTGAAAAGGACTGCTGTTCAATGCAACAAAAATAAGCCTACTTGCAGAGTGGGAACCTGCTGCTTTATTCAACTGCATCACAGAGTGGCAGGGAAAAAATCCCACTGGATAAAACAGGAGGTTAAGAAGGGATGAAGCCAGGCTCCATCCATCCGGGTAACCTAGTTAACCCTATCATGACTGCTTTACGGACTATACTTTCCTAACAATTTTATACAGTTCTCACAGCACCCCATCCCTAGTCTGGATCTCAAGGTAGAGAGCTGCTGGTTTCTCCGGGGTTCATAATGCTCCTGGGTTGAAGGGGCTTTTAAGTCATTGTAACCTATTACCAGATCTCCATTGCTGATGTGAGGGGATATCTCGGTTCCCTCTTGGACATAATAGGTGTAGGACTTACTTTGGTCAAAAGAGGGGGGGATCCTAAATCCACTGCCACCTCCTAATTTTTTCCCTTCAGTTAGATTCAGATAAGGTTCCTAGCCCTTGATTTTTTGCAGCGGTAAGGGTCAGGAATACAGCAATACTTTAAATATTTAACGTGATTCTCCCCTACCATCCTCTCTCTCTTGCTTGCTCTCTTCAGTAACTCAATAGCAGCTAAAGGAATTTTTCTAAAATTTCCCCAAAAAAATAATCTCTGGGATGAGACTGATGTTGAAACTTTTCATGCTCAGTGAGGACTTTTTCAGAAAATTATGGGCATGTGAAATCAAGGTGCTATGAAGGTCCTGACAAGGACTATATATTTTGTATATATTACATGTGCATGTTCAAATACTACCTTCTGCTGCAGGTGTCAATTTCATTGTCAGACCTGTTCAAATGTATATGATTTATATTTCTCTTCAGTAGGTCACAATCTTTGCAGCACCAAGTGCTACCTTGGCAATTTATCAAGAGTCCAGTGGGCACAGCCGATTTGCATTTACGTTTACATTACTTTACGTGAATTTGCTGTCAATTTGTATTCTCTTAATGCTGTAATAAAACATGCTATATTGAATAAAAATTGGTTTTACTAAACGTATAGCTATGTCTTGTCTCACTATTTTCATTTAATTATTTACTTTTCTCTCTTTCATCTGCCTCTTTTCTCTCTTTCATCTGCCTCTTTTCTCTTTTTTGTCCTTTTTGTTCCTTCTCACTCTTGCCTACCTGAAGGTTGTTTCTTCTTCCTTTGTTTCCTCGTTTGTTTCGCTGCCTTACTTTTCTATTTTCTGCATTTTAAATTCTGCCACTGACTGTCGTTAATTATTCTTTTTCTTTACAACCTATTTTATTGAGCAGGGCCTCCTACCTGCCCACTCTAATAGGCAGGCAAGTATCATTCTTCCCCATTTTACAGATGGCCACTTCTCGCAGAACAGGTCTCAACTATGGCAGTTGCAAGTCTCGTCCACTTCCAATCCACGTGTCATCCAACTTTACTTTGAAATATTGCTGTGTCTTTTTGGAGCAGCACAGAAAGGCAAACCAGCTTCAGAGCATCTCTTAACAGAATCATTCAGCATGAGAAGCATCCACTGAGAAAGAGTTGGGATATGAACATAAGAATGGCCATACTGAGTCAGATCAGTGGTCCATCTAGCCTAGTATCCTGTCTTCCCCTAGTGGCCAATGTGTGCTTCAGAGAGAATGAACAGAATGGGCAACCATCAAGTGATCCATCCCTGTCTACCACTCCCAGTTTCTGGCAATCAGAAGGCCCACCCAAGCATAGGATTGCATCCGTGACCATACTGGCTAATAGTCATTGATGGACCTATCCTCCATGAACTTACCTGGTTCTTTTTTGAGCCCCATTACAGTTTTGGCCTTCACAACATTCCCTGCCATGGGGAAGGAGTATCTCTTGTCCCCTATCGATAAAAGGCCAGCAGCCTAGGGGACAGGTTGCCTCATGAGCAGGGTAGCCTCTATAAGAGGATTTGCAAAATGACTTTGCGTGGATGACTGAGTCTCAGCTGACATAGTTTTCAGCAGAAGTATTCTAAGTGGTGTAATTCAGTAATCCAATAATTAAAACAAATCAAAAAAGGTCAGTTGGTATATTATTTCCCCCCATCCTAATTTGGCATATTGGTACTGGTGGTTAGAGACCATTAGTATAGATTACTGGAGCTACCTGCTGCAGACAGTAATTGCCCCTCCCGCTTCCTGTATCTGTGTATGGGTTTCCATAAGAGTAGTTCCAGAAATCCGTATGCCCTAGTTGTTAGTTGTTTGTTCTGTCACAGATGTTTGATGTTAACCACATATGATTGGATGTTGATTCAAGTAAAGCCACTCTCCTGGCATAATTGCATTAGCAGCAGAGACTTCTTGTGACAGCAGACTCCTCTTTCTTTTGATGTCAGTCTACCTGACAATCAACTACGGGGAGAGGAGGACTCATTTGCATGGATTATTGGGACCCATAAGAAATACAATTTACAGGTAAGCCATAGATTCCAAGGTATAGTTTTTATTTTAAATAAATATTCTAAAGGGAATTGAAGCTAGAGAGACAGAAAAATCTATTATTCAAATCAGAGATTTACATATACTTTTGCATATAAGAGGTGAATAATTTCAAGTCAGCTACTGTCAATAGCTATGTGCTATTTTATTGACTGAGAGATCGAGCTAAAATTTTTCAGAACTGAAAATCTTGAAATTAAAAAATGGGGAAAATGATGACAATTTTCATAGAATTTCCCTTTTTTTAACCATCATTAGAGCTGTTTGAAAAGTTTTAAACTTTGTAATTTAATTTCAATTTCAATGGAATTTCTCATATTGACTAACAGAGGCCTACTTGACTCATATATTAGTTGTTTAGAACCATCTTGGTTTTCCAGGAGATCTAGAAAAGATATCGCTTCCTCCAAATTGTTGAAAACATTAACTTGATTCCTGAGTCAAGCACAATACCCCAGAGCAAAGGATATCCTCTTCCTTGGTGGTTTATCAGCAAGTGGTTTTATGAAGGTGACAGTGAGGAAGACTTTTAATCTCAAAATTGAGTCTGGAGACCCCCTATTACAGAAATTTCCTTGACTAAGTGTTAGCCGATGGCCAGGGATGTTTGGTGAGGTGCCAGCTATGCCCGTTTATACCATCCGTGACTTTAACCGCTAGGACGCACTGTCCCTTCGCGGCGGGCAGCCCGGGCTAGGCTGACGGATGCCCCAAGGTCCTAACCACCCGTGACTTTAACTGCTAGAGCTCAGAGCTCCTTCGCAGCGGGCAGTCAACACTGACTGACAGGTGCCCCAATGGCAGCACTAAGAGCCTCTCCACACCCGTGACTTTAACTGCTAGAGCTCAGAGCTCCTTCGCAGCGGGCAGTCAGGATTGACTGACAGGTGCCCCAAGAGTTTGCCCCGTGGAGGCGGCACAACTCAACGCTAGGCTCTTAGTACTCTCACCTAATGGCCAGGCTTTATAGCCAAAACGGCTGAGGTTCTTTTAATTGTGTTGGCTGCTTTACAGTAAACCAGAGAAACAAGTCAGGCTTATGCATAAATGGTTACCAAAATTTATTAAACTAGATTCTAATCATGTGGTTACAAAATTGCTAGTGCCTACTTATTTAAGTGTAGAGATGTTACACACACAAACAAGTTACAAAACTGAAGCTACAATCCCAAAGAAAGAAAACAAAGTATAGAGCTCTATTTCAAAATATGTGTACACTAAAGATAGGAGATCAGGTGTGGGTGCTTCTTACCCTCCTTGCATCTCTCGATTCCAGCGGTGCCAAGCCAGGATCGGTCACTCAATTCCGCGGAAAGACGAATAAGGGACAAGGCTCAGGGACCCTCTTAGCTGCAGAAGCCTTGGGAGGCTGTCACTTATCTGACCAGCAGATAGATAGTGAAAAGCACTCAAAAATCATGGTGCTGTAGGTCCCCTACTTATACCTCTGTACTCCTTTATTCTCTTTCTCCTTTCTATGCTAAATTGGGGCTGGTCTGTCGGGGTGACGCCAGCTCTCGCAAGAGTAGTTCACACTTGCAAGGGAGAAACAATAAGTTTCGACTACTGGACACTTCTTTTATCAGGGTAAATATTTTCCCACCTAGGATGTTGGTGTGTGTGCATCATGCTGTTTTAGTAGGGGCTAAGAGCCATGTCTGTCACAGCGCCTCTGCCTGCTGTGAGCCCAATTGTTGTATACGTTCCCAGAGGCACATTGTCGCAGCACACCTGTGCTTCTCTCAGCTTCAAAGGCTGTGCTGGAATTCATGTTAAGTGCCCTGTGGTTTTTGGCTCCCGTGTGTTTCCAGCAATGCTGGTCTGAGAGGGGGGGCTGGCTGTCTGGCTACACTAAGTTATCCATGAAAGAAAGAATCTTCTCCTTTCTCTCCTTCAGGGATGGTAACTAATCATCAGTATCATCCATGCCTTCCAATTTTTCGTGGATCTTAGCAACTTCTGTTTTCAATTGATTTCACCTTGGGCTGTAGAGTCTGTCTTTTTAGTGCCCTCCAATTTGCCATTCTGCCTATGAAATTCTTTCTTAGCTCTTCATGCCAGTTTAGTATAGTTTAGTTTAGTTTAGTATAATTTACCCTTTTCTGCCCAGAAGTCATTTGCATAGAGACTTATGCCTTTCCGTATTTCTCTAGAATCCTGTGTGTTGCAGCTTCAGAGTTTCCCACACTCTCTGCTTGAGGCCCAAACTGTTTGTAAAGGGCCAAATCCTGATAAAAATGAGCAGTTTTATTTATGTTTACCCTCCAAAACTGCTCCCTTGGATTCTTATTAGTGGCCATATTTATATTTTGGAGAAAACTGCGGGGATTAAACCAATCCTAAAGGCTTATTTCTGGTCTCTCCTTCCATCAAGTGAGGTCAGGAGATCAAGATTGTAGACCTTCCTGTGTTTTGAAGTGTTAGTAGAAACTTTAACTCAAATCCAGTATACAGTGCAAAATTTCAAAAATTAATGATTTACCTTTCCACTCTCACATTAATTGACACTATGGAAGGTATGACTTAACAAAGGAAGTAGCAACAGAAGTGACATTATCACACAGGAAGGTCCAGAAAGACTGAACAAGAGATGTCCAAGTTCATCATTAATGAGCAGAACTGAAGCCCTTTAGGTGGCAAAAGCTGACTATCTTTAGGCCTAAAGGTGAGAACACAGTCTGTAAAAAGGTAAACAAATGTGTATATAATACAATAGCCACAATCTAAAGTGTATAACCTTAAAAACACCATACAGCTGTTTTGATAAGATATGAAACAGCTGTCTCAGTATTTTTAAACTTAGTTCATTGAATACAAATAAATGTATAGCTGAAAGAGAATGTGTAGGTTGAATGGTGATGTTAGAGGATTTGGAGAGTTGTCTCCTCTAATATTACTATTCTAGTCTCAGTATAATAGTCTGTTTTCTTGATTTCCCTCACCCACAGATATAAACATTCAGCTGTGTGATTCCATTTCCTGTATAGTAAACTAAGATGGCAACAGTTCTTCCTTCAAGTGTCCTTTGCATATTCCCTCTCCTGAGAAGTACGGGCTGGTGCAGTCTGAATGGTAAAAATCTACTAGCAGTAGTCATTGAAGCATCCACATGCTTCCCTTGCCTGCTTCCCTCCCCCATACATACTGAACTCTGGACGTTCTAGGACAGGGATTAAAAGGAGCGTGGTGCTCCACTACCCCAATTCCTTCCCCTGTGACCGCAAGCCCTTTGGTAAGTAGGACTCCAAGATAGTGAGGAAAGGTGGATGAGCAGTATGAATATGCAGAGTCCATCTCAAAGAACCTCAGTTACAGGGTAGTAACTTTGATTTTTTCTTTTGGGTGTCTTCCACATATTCCCATTCATGGGATAGCTTAAATAGAACTCTGGGTCTCACCATCCTGGGTCAGAGTACTGTTTATTAAACATGGAGTGCAGGACTGCCTTTCCAAACTTTGTATCTGATTGAGATTTCGAGTCTAAAGAATAATGTTAAGTAAAAGTGTGAACAGACGTCTAGGTTGCTGCTCTTATCTCTACCAGAAGAATATGCCTACAAAAACCTGTACTCCACCACCTCAATCCCTTCATCTGCAATGAACTGGATGGTTCCAGTGTTGCTGTATGATCCTTAGGGATCCCTAACAACTAACCTATACAAACTGTTTAGTTATTACCTAAGTACACAGTTGTTTAGAGATAGTTAGTTAAAGGCTAATATGTCAGATCAGAAGGCTAAGAATCCTGGATTGAAAACATGTCTCATGCTGGTGGTAATCCCAGCATGAGATGCACACGCCAGGTGCTTGGCAAGTTAGGGGGAAGGTCATTCTCCCTCTAAATGGCTGATCTGCTCAACCATTTACCACAAGGACAAAGAAAGAGACAAAACAGTCTACCTATAATAAAATTGCCTAAGTGCTGACAGTGGCAGCTGGTTCTTAGAGACCGGCTTCAGCTCCAACCAGTTCTCCTAGAAAGAAGTGAGATTCAGCTTCTGTGTGAGGCACAGGATCCAAGAAAGTTGAGGATCAGAAAAAGAAGACCAGGTTTGGATCAGTGACAGACTCTGTTCCCACAGCTGTCCTTTTCAGAAAGACTTTGGTTGTGGTTCTGAGAAAAAATTTGCAGCCCTCCTCAGTGTTGGCCTCATTACAAAGAGCCAGTCCAAGAGAAAAGGATTTACAGGGACAGAATCTCATTATGGAGTCAGGCTCCGACTCCAGCTCACAGCGCAGAGTTGGGAGTCATCCCTCTCTGGATCTGACAGTATCAACTCTGGAGGAGCCTGTCCTGAGAGTGAGATCCAAGCATCCAAATAAGAGAACTGATGAGGGTTTATTAACTAGCACGGCACCGCATAGTATTACTGTTAAAGCAATAGTTCATTAGGTGGATTGGTCTATGGTTCTGCTGACAGTTGAGCTAGGTACTGCATCTCAAGACAAGTCACGTGTGTTACTACACAGTGAGGCTGATTGCTTCTCTAAGAGTCAGTAAAAAACAGGAAAGGTTCAGGAGATCTCTACTGTTGCCTCTTCCTAAGACCACTTTGGGATACCCAGAGAAGAACTCTCTGCTCTCCTTTTCAAGGACATTATTGTCTCTGGTCCCATCTGAGCAATACATGTATTGGGGCCAGAAGAGAGAGGCAGATCACATAACAGAACTAGCAAAAAAAAAACTATTACAATCAGTTCAGTGCAGCCCGCTGGATCCACAGGCACAGAGATATTTCCAGCAGGATCCATCAGTGGGGTTTTGGCTTGGGTGGCACATACCTCCTCAGGTGAGGTGGTCTCACTGCCCATTTTTGGCATCTTATCAGGAAGAATCTATGTATGAAGACAGACCTTCAGAAAGACAGTATCAGGAGGACATTCATTTGTCAGATCCAATGGATAATTTCCAGGCAATGCTGCTTACTCAGAACAAGTCACCTGTGGAAACAGATGAAATATCATTTTATGAGGAGGGACTGGAACTGGCAGAGTCTGATTCAGAATTAAGGAATGTTTGTTCTCCAGATGAAAATGTGGGGAATATAACACATCGGATGATGCTCTAGCCTTTCATGAGTTAGTATCCCAAGTGTCAAAGATGTTAGATATTCCTTCTGTTTTTGTAGAGAAATCATAGAATATCAGGGTTGGAAGGGACCTCAGGAGGTCATCTATTCCAACCCCCAGCTCAAAGCAGGACCTAATCCCCAACTAAATCATCCCAGCCAGGGCTTTGTCAAGCCTGACCTTAAAAACATCTAAGGAAGGAGATTCCACCACCTCCTGAGGTAACGCATTCCGGTGCTTCACCACCCTCCTAGTGAAAATTTTTTTCCTAATATCCAACCTAAACCTGCCCCACTGCAACTTGAGACCATTACTCCTTGTTCTATCATCTGGTACCACTGAGAACAGTCTAGATCTATTCTCTTTAGAACCCCCTTTCAGGTACTTGAAAGCAGCTATCAAATCCCCCCTCATTCTTCTCTTCTGAAGACTAAACATCCCCAATTCCCTCAGCCTCTCCTCATAACTCGTGTGTTCCAGTCCCCTAATCATTTTTGTTGCCCTCTGCTGGACTCTTTCCAATTTTTCCACATCCTTCTTGTAGTGTGGGGCCCAAAGCTGGACACAGTACTCCAGATGAGGCCTCACCAATGCCCAATAGTGGGGAATGACCACGTCCCTCAGTCTGCTGGCAATGCTCCTACTTGTACAGCCCAAAATGCTATTAGCCTTCTTGGCAACAAGGGCACACTGTTGACTCATATCCAGCTTCTCGTCCACCATAACTCCTAGGTCCTTTTCCGTAGAACTGCTGCCTAGCCATTCAGTCCCTAGTCTGTAGCAGTGCATGGGATTCTTCCTTCCTAAATGCAGGACTCTGCACTTGTCCTTGTTGAACCTCATCAGATTTCTTTTGGCCCAAACCTCTAATGTGTCTAGGTCCCTCTGTATCCTATCCCTATCCTCCAGTGTAGGTACCACTCCTCCCAGTTGAGTGTCATCTGCAAACTTGCTGAGGGTGCAATCCACGCAATCCTCCAGATCATCATGAAAATATTGAACATCCTGTAGTCTTTTACATTTTGGGGGCAGAGGCTAGATAATGAGACACACTTCCATTGTTAGAGGGGGTTTCCTTTGCTGTCTCAACCAGTCTGGAAGACTGCCTTAACCACTCAGCCTCTGTCTAAGAAGACAGACAAATTACATCATTTCCATTAAGAAGGAATGGCCACATTTCATACTCATCTGCCTCCTAATTAGCTGGTGGTTGAAGTGGCACTTCTCAAATCAAAAGATGCCCAAAATCACTCTACTGCATCAATAAAGAAGGGAAGAAGGTGGATGAATTAAGAAGACAAATATTTTCTTCAGCTACATAATACATGCACATTTCCAACTATGAAGATGTCATAGCTAGGTACAAATACCATCTCTAGAGCAATATGTCCTCTTTTTCTTAATGCTCAGCCAAAACAGCATTGCATAATTTTTTGTGTTTTGCTGGAAGAAGGACTGAATGTTGCTAAGCAACAACTGAGAGCATCTTTTGATTCCTCAGATACTTCAGCAAGATCAGTAGCTTTGGCTGTCATTAAGGAGACACGCATGGTTAAGATCAGTGGGACTCCCTTGCAAAATAAAAATGAGGATTGTGGACGTTCCATTTGAAGGAGATAGTCCGTTTAGTGGTCAGATTGATGAAATACTGGAGAAAATGAAAAATTTAAGCTCTTTAGGTTTCTTTAATACAGGGAAGAGGCCTTATTCGACTCCATTACATAAATATCAAATGTAATCCCACCTCCTTCGTATCCTTCACTTCATTACAATTATTAGAGAAAGTCATATCATTTCCACCCTCATTATACCCCACAACACCAACTACAAGTGAGGAAGAAATTTAAACCTTGCAATATTAAAGGGAAAGTTTCATGTTTATCTTCTGTGGGTCCTCCAAGACATCCGCTTTGACGCAGAGCTTCAAGCCAGTCCGCTTGGACATTACTTATCCATAGTTTGGGTACCAGTAGTCCCATTTTGATTATCAGTGGGAGTTAATAACATTGGATAGATGCATTTTAGAAGTTATTTCATGTGGTTTCACAATTTAATTCAAACCTTTTCCCCTAACAACCACCCGTTTCACATCTGGGCAGAGATCAAAGTCGTCTTGATTTGTTTAAAAAAGGAGGTTCAATCTCCACTACAGCTGGGTGCTACAGAGGTAGTTCCATGAGATTGCAGAGGGAATGGGTTTTACTTCTTGTTTTCTACTCCCCAAAAAAGAAATGGGCCTTTGCTTTATTTCAGATTTAAAGAGATTGAACGCATAGGCTTTATCTAGACTAGATAGTTTACAGCAGCACAGATGTACTGATGCAGCTGCGCCACTGTAAGTGTAGCTACTCTATGCCGATGGGAGAGAGCTCTCCCGTCGACATAATTAGACCACCCCCAATAAGCGGAGGCAGCGATGTTGGTGGGAGAAGCTCTTCCACCAACATAGCACTGTGAACATGGCCACTTACGCCAGCAAAATTGATGTCACTCAGGGGTGTGTGTTTTTTCACATACATCCCTGAGTGACGTAAGTTTTGCCAACGTAAGTGGTAGTGTAGACATGGCCTTATATAAAGAAATTATGCTTCTGCATGTTGTCTCTAACTTCTATAATACCTTCTCTTTCTCTCCAGGAGTGGTGTGTACCTCTGGACCTCAACGATGAATATGTCCACTTTTCTGTAACGTCATGTCCTTGGAGGTACCTGCATTTCATTGTTGAACAGGACCATTTTCAGTACAATGTCTTCCTTTTTGAGTTGTGTACAGCACTCAGGAAGTTTACAAAATGCCTGTGTGTTGTAGCAGCATAGCTAAGAACATATGTATCCCGCACCTAGAGGACTGTCTAATAAAAATGTTGTCCAGGGAAGATATCTTAGTACATGTAAGTCAAATACGTTCACCATTTGTCAGTCTGGGAGTACAGATACATGGGGAAAAGTCCTGTCTAAACTCACTCAAAGGATTCTTTTTATAAAAGCCATATTGGATTCAACTGTGGAGAGAGCTTTTCTCCCAGACGAGATATATCAAAACAAACAGATGTGTATATCTCCTGAACCACTTACCAAGACAGTTAATTCTTTTCTTCCTTTGATTGCTGGGTCTGCTGGCGTCATCCACAGCAGTGACTCCTTTTGCTTGTCTTCAGATGAGACCCCTTCTGCACTGGTTAGCAAAGAATTACATACCAGGTTTAGACAGCATGAATAAAAAAAAAAATTAATTCCACAACAAGTGTTAAGGTCATTAATGTGGTGGACAAAATGCAATGAAAGGTAAACTTTTCAGTCCTCTTTAGACAATCTTCAAGGCTGTTTATGGCTCATGGATTAAAAAAAAAAAAAAATAGGAAAAGGGATTTCTGTACAGACTCTCTAGATGGGTTAGATTAAGTATTTATGAATTTTATAAATTGTAGGGATTATCCACTCCGCCAGGCAACAGAACTCATTCAACTAGATCAAAGGCAACTTTTATGGTTTTCTGTAGACATATTCCTCTGGTAGAAATATATAGAGCAGCAACCTGGAGTTCTGTTCGCACTTTTCCTTAACATTATTCTTTAGACTCAGAATCTAGCTCAGATGCAAAATTTGGCAAGGCAGTTCTGCACTCCTTGTTTAACTAGAACTCTGGATCTCACCATCCTGGGTCAGAATACTGCTTATTAATCTATCCCATGAATGTGAATGTGCAAAGGACTCTCAAAGGAAGAAATGAATCTTACTGACCTATAATTGAGGTCCTTTGAGATGGATCTGCATATTCACACTTCATGTCCACCTTTCCCCATTACCTTGCAGTCCTACTTACCAAATGGTTGGGGTTAGAGGGGAAGGAACTGTGGTAGTGGAGCACTACGCTCCTTTTAAACACTTGCCCTAGAACATCCAGAGTTCAGTGAGGGGGAAGGCCAAAGGAGGCATGTGGACACTCCAAAGACTACTGTTAGTAAATTGTACCTTTCAGGCTGCACCAGTGGGAGCACCCCACAACTGGTAATATGCAGAGTCTATCTCAAAGAACCTCTGTTACAGGTAAGTAACCTTCCTTTCCCCTGCACAGCCTCCTCAAAGGATTTACTGTTTTTAAAACCTATATTTTTGTGTGTAAATATACTTGGAATATATTTCCCCCATCTATATGGCTTCACGTTGCACTATTCTCTGCTATGCTATGTGTATGAACTATTCTATCTTTGCCTGAAATTAGAATATAAACTCTATACAGCAGGGACCATAGGCCTGGTCTTTAAAGGTCCTGGTTTTCTACTCTGTTACTTCAGTTGGAGTGAAGGGCCTTGACTTTGGGTTCCCCACTGGCTTATCTGTTTGTACAGCACCGAGCACGGTGTAGTCCTAACCTACACTAGGAGAATGTCTGGTTTTATCTCTATCTATTGGCAGGTCCACATGAAGAATGTGTCTGATACTGCTTTTGTCTAGGGGAGTTAGTCCTTTTGCTCAAGCATTACAGGCTCATGCTATTACTACAGTAAGTCCTGGACCTGTTGAGGGCTCAATTTTGTTTTATGTATTAGCGTTTATGTGACAAGGCTTCAAGTACCATTTAGCTCTATTGATTTAAAATAATCTGTACATACGTGACTTCCACCATTTTCTTTTTTGTAAAACATATGTCCCAATTCCTCTTTCTCGGAATAGAAAGCTCTGCTTTTATGTCCCTTCCTCAGTGAAAAGTTGCTAAATTTATGTACATTTTAAAAACCTCAGGGAATTAATTTAACATAAGCTTGATTGTGTGGCTCAATTTTTTTTGTAAATACTACTAAGTAGTAATTTCATTCCATTTACTGCTCTGTGGAGAGAGCACATAAAGGATTAGCCAGATGTACTCTTCCACAAATGCTGCAGAGTAGGAGGAAGGAGCAAGTAGTTAAGTACAGCAAGAGGAGGATCTTATTAGCTATTTATGACGGCCATGGGGACAAGTTATTTAGTTTTATAATTTCATGGTATTTACAAGGAAACTGTGGGAGAAGGTAGGTTTTTTTTTTTTTAAATGTGACATTTATTGGTGGATCTGCTGCTCCGTTAACGCACCTAGGATTTATTGACTGTTCTTTGGTTGTCCCTGATTAAAGAATAGGTTTCAGAGTAGCAGCCGTGTTAGTCTGTAGTCGCAAAAAGGAGTACTTGTGACACCTTAGAGACTAACAAATTTATTTGAGCATAAGCTTTCGTGAGCTACAGCTCACTTCATCGGATGCATTCAGTGGAAAATACAGTGGGGAGAATTATATACATAGAGAACATGAAACAATGGGTGTTATCATACACACTGTAACCAGAGTGATCACTTAAGGTGAGCTATTACCAGCGGGGGTGGACCTTTTGTAGTGAAAATCAAGGTGAGCCATTTCCAGCAGTTGACAAGAACATCTGAGGAACAGTTGGGGGTGGGGTGGGGAATAGACAGGAGGAAATAGTTTTACTTTGTGTAATGACCCATCCACTCCCAGTCTCTATTCAAGCCTAAGTTAATTGTATCCAGTTTGCAAATTAATTCCAATTCAGCAGTCTCCCATTGGAGTCTGGTTTTGAAGTTTTTTTTGTTGAAGAATTGCAACTTTTAGGTCTGTAATCGAGTGACCAGAGAGATTGAAGTGTTTTCGAATTGGTTGTTGAATCTATAACGTAAGTAAAACTAAAAGGAGTACTTGTGGCACCTTAGAGATGAATCAATTTATTTGAGCATAAGCTTTCGTGAGCTACAGCTCACTTCATTGGATGCTTATGCTCAAATAAATTGGTTCGTCTCTAAGGTGCCACAAGTACTCCTTTTCTTTTTGTGAATACAGACTAACACAGCTGTTACTCTGAAATAAATAAAACTATTTCCCCATGTTTATTCCCCACCCCACCCCCCACTGTTCCTCAGAGGTTCTTGTCAACTGTTGGAAATGGCCCTTGATTATCTTGATTATCACTACAAAAGGTTCTCTCCCCCCCCCCCCCCCCCGCCCCACTGGTAATAGCTCACCTTAAGTGATCGCTCTGGTTACAGTGTGTATGGTAACACCTATTGTTTCATGTTCTCTATGTATATAAATCTCCCCACTGTATTTTCCACTGAATGCATTTGATGAAGTGAGCTGTAGCTCACGAAAGCTTATGCTCAAATAAATTTGTTAGTCTCTAAGGTGCCACAAGTACTCCTTTTGATTGAAGAACAGTTCCTCTTACCATGAAACAGGAACATCAGGGTATTTTGATGGGACCGTTAACAATCTTTTTGAATACTACTTATTTATAGGTTCCAAAAAGGTGGGTGTAAGTGCAAATGTCAAACATGGTATGACCAAGTTTCTCTTACTAGTTTCCCGTAGGTGTTTTTTTTAATATGGCTCACTGGAGCAAGTGTTCACAGAGATATTTTAAATCTCACTCCTGCAACTAGCTACCTCTGAAAGAACTGTTCAATTGAAATGTATTTCTGCTGGTTCGTAGCAGTGATCTTGTCTCATTAATAAAATGCTACGCTTAACCCTTCCTGGCCGAATCATGAGTAGAACCCAGGCCCATGGAGTCTAAATGCCTGTGCATTAGTTACATGATAACATTGCCAAACCCATTGCAGAAGTTCTCAAACTCTTTAATAGTGTTAAATGCATGTTAATAGAAAAGCTGCCTTGCTTCCTGTGTGAGATTACAAAATATCCCTGTGGCCTCCACAGCAATTTGCCCAAAGAGAAATCTTACAGTATTTATGTATTTCAGCTGCCTTGGCTGTGACAGGTGGTTGGTGCTTCCTGGAAAAAAAAGCAGTGCTTAATTTGTGCCTGGTCTTGCCAAGGCTGAGCCTCCTCTAAGCTTGGCCATTCCTAGCCCTGGCACCTCAGAGCTTGCTGCATCCATTATGAATCTAAAAAGATTGCAGGAGCCCCGCATAATGACAAGTTTCAGAGTAACAGTGTATTTGAGCATAAGCTTTCGTGAGCTACAGCTCACTTCATCGGATACGTATGCTCAAATAAATTGGTTAGTCTCTAAGGTGCCACCAGTCCTCCTTTTCTTTTTGCAGGAGCCCCGGCACCCTTTTCATTACAAACTGAGCACTAAGGAAAGTGATCAGTTACCGTTTCCTCTCCCCGTTCCCGTTTCTCCGTCCCACTGCTGCCTTCAGCAGGACTCTCCTGCATCCTGCAGCTGCCTGGCTCGTGCCTTGTTGTTTCCCTCTCCGCCCCCGCTCCTCTCTGGGGCGGGCTCCTTGCTCTCCTGGAGCCACCTGCCCGTCTCCCTCTTCCTTCCCCTCCCCCGCTTCCTGGCCGGCGGCTGGGGCAGCCCCGCTTCCCCCCTGCGTCTCTCATGGCAGGGGCGGGCCCGGACTCCGGCACGAGCCCCCGGCCCCGCAGCCTCCCCGCCGCGCGCCCAGCCTGCTCTGCTTAGCCCGCCCCCGCCCGCGCCTCTTTCCCCGAGGAGTCACCAGGCTCGTTTGCGCGGTGACGTGTTGCCGCGCAGGCGCGGAGTCCCGGAAGCCAGCGGCGGCGGGAGGCAGCGTGGGGCGCAGGGGGCGGGCGGAGCGCGGCTCGGCTGCCGGAGCCGGAGCCGGAGCCGGAGCCGGGCGGGGGTGGAAGCGCCACAGCGGAGCCGGTTGCGGTCGCTGCAGCAGCGGCATCGATGAGCGGGGTCCGGGTCCCGAGCGGCGCCGCGGGGAGGCGGCCGGGGGCAGCGGGAGCCCCCGTCCCGGTCCTGCTGCTGGGGCTGCTCCTGGCCGCTGCGGGATGCGAGCTGGAGTCCGGGGACGTGGCCGGGGGCAGGAGAAGAGGCGGCGCCTCCGCGGCAGAGTCCCCGGCAACGGGGACAGGTAACAGCCTGGGCGGGAGCGTCCCCCGCGAGGAGACGGGGACCCCAGACAGTTCCGCCTGCGGCCCCGGGCGGAGCCTGGTACTGACCAGCCGGGCCCCGTCCCGCCCGTGGGGGGACTATCGCCCCGTCCCGCCCGCGTGGAACTAGCCGAGCCTCGTCCTACCCCTGGGGGACCAGCCGAGCCCCGTGTAGAGCCCAGCCAGACGCGCTGCAGCCCTGGCGGGCTGATCGGGGGGGAGTGCGTGGGTGGCTCTCGGCTGCTTTCCCCTCTGCAGCCACTGTTTCCCCCTGATTTGCAAACTCCGCCAGCGCTTGGCTGCGGTTGCGGGTCCCACCCCGAGCTCTGATGAACCTTCCTTCTCCCCAGCGGGGATGGATACTGCGGAGCTGCTGCTCCTCTCTGCAGAGAAGCCAGCCGGGTCTCCAAGAGACTCTCTGGGGCTGCTTTTTGGATGTTGTTGCTTGTGAAAATGAGCAGCTTCAGCAGCAATGCGGTATTGACTCTCCTGTGAGAGCTTAGCTGGCAGTCACAGGCTTCCCACTCAGCGCAGCGAAGCCCCCGGAAAAGAGTCTGAAGGTGGATCTATGCTAGGATCTATGCAGATCCTGTTGAATTAATGATCTTGTTAAGATCTGGAGTCCCTTCTCCCGTGATAGCCTCCTGCTGTGGGTTGTGTTTGTGTGAATGCACAGGGTGTTTTGAAGGTTGGCTGGCTCAGAAGCTCTCTTTAGGTGTAATGAGGCTCCCTCTTAACCATCTATCGTGTGTCTAGTACCCAGGACATGGCTTGTGTTAATGAGTTCGTGTATCCTCAGCAAAAAGACACGTTCCTGGCATCTTTCACAGGGTGGAGGAGTCTTAGACACACAATGACTATATTTAATTGTGCATCTATATTTGTTGGAAGGTTGCCAGAGAAACTGTTAATTTAATTTCTGCGAAATGTACTTACAACATTAGTGTGCAGGTGATGGGTCAGAATGTGGGTGGCTTTAACAGAAGAATCATGAACAAGTTTCTGTGTGATTTAAAAGGACCCATAGCATAATTTTTAACAGCTTCAGAGGGTGTGTGTGTATTATGGAACCTGCATGGGTCCATTGGACTCGTACCCAAAAATGTGGCAGTGAATGACTCAGTAGAGCAGCAAAACAGCTTTGGGAAAATTAGATGGCCCTCCAAAGCCTAACGGACAATCTTGCAAGTATTTCCAAAATTGCCAACACAGCTGCCTATAAAGCTGCCAAGGAGCCAGATGCTGCAATGAAAATCATGATTTCCCTGGTTCCTGGGAGGGATGATGGTTATCCAGAAAAGAGGAAGATATGCTTGCATGGAAAGGTTTTGCCTCAGTTTAATATTTTTTAAAAAAAATAATGCACATATGCAGTTTTATCTCTAGAGAGTAAAGTGTTCTTACCATTGATTATTTTAAAACACAGATTATGATGAAACATTTAAAAGGAGTGTCAGTAAAACAGCCTTTTTAACTTCTTAATATGAATTTTTCTTCAAGAATTTGGAAATATTGATATCAATAAAGTAACAAAGTACATCTCTTGAGATGCTTGTGTACATTTGAATAAACTATTCTAATATTTTTGAATGGTAGGAAGCTTATTGCAGTGAAAATCCTTTGACTGTTGGATTCTGAATTACAATGGGACAGGATTTATACATAGATATTGTATTTAAAAGTGGTTAAAAGTAGAGCAGAGCTTTGGCGTGGGGGTCACCAGGCTTAGAGAAGTCTAATCAGGAAAAGGAGTAAGAGGAAAATATTGTAAGCATGTAAGTCAAAAGAGTTCACATGACTTACCAATGTAAAGACTGTTACTGTTAAGTTAAACCGTATTCTTGGTGCCCTGAGCTAAAATGGTTACATTTCTCTGGGTAAGATCTTACATGAATCTCTTAATGATAAGAATGACCTGAGGGTTAGAAAATACAGGCTCATCTACAATCTTTGAAATCTCTAATTGATATCCTGAGTGACTCCTGCAATGCAGGGAAGTAAGGCAACACAGTCTAGTGAACTGAACTTGGATTTGGGAGATAGGCACTCTTGAATTCCAGTCTTGGCTGTTCTGTTGACTTGCTGTGTAGCATTGCGCAAGTCACTTTTATCTTTTTCCCAATCTGTAAGTTTGGGATCATACCTCAGAAGGGTGTTGTGAGGATTTGGTGTTTGTAGAGCGTTCTATGATGGTGGTTGTTGGTATTAGTAAACAGTTCAGAGATAGGGTACTGCGATTTATATTGATGCTGTTTGTATTTCATCATCTTTACAGACTGGATTAGTTGGTTTTTCAAGTGTGGATTTATATGAAATATAACCACAGAGACCTGTTCTGATTTTATGTGGACTGTACAATGCTATCTTTAATCATCCTACAACATTTTAATATCTTTATAGCATCTTTACAGTTTTTTCTCTTATGGGGCAAGAAATCTGACTTCATAATGCTATGTATATTTAAGGTGCTTTGAGTGATTTTTTTAATGGATTTTTTTGTTTATGCATCTTCCACATTTGAAATATCTCAGGCAAAGTGCAAGCTGCTATACTTGATAACTCTGTATTTTTTTTAAAGCGTTACTTATAGCATCATATATGGCTTTGTGGACACCCACCTCACTGTCCTTTAGTCTGTCCAAAATACTGCCATATAAACAATTCCCTGGCTTGCTACTTTATCTCCAGCAATTCTTCAAATCACTTAACTGTTTAGCATCAGTCAAGTTCCTAGTCCTTCCCTTCAAAGCCCTACACAGCCTGCCCCCCGCCTACCTTTTCTCCTCATGTTTCTTTTTATGATTTCACTCTGCAAAAAATGTACATTTTCTTTACTACTTTATCCTGCTTGAGTGCCTAGGCTGCCTTCTTTAAGACTCCTTACACTTGGAACACTTCTGATCCTGATTATCATGGCTCCATCCTCATTCTGTAAGTTTTTCCTTAATGCACGTGATTCCAAAGCATTCTGTGGGTTATGATTATTCCACAGAAAAGTGTTATCAAACTAGACTGTGCTGGTTTATTCATTTACTTTAACAGTATATAAAATTTAACTCCTCAACTTTGAGAATTATTGAAAAGACATTGTTTCCTCTCTCCCAGAAGTTTTTGAAAAAGTATTGAGGTCTTCTATCTGTCTCAGAGCATCCCTGCAAAAATATAATTAACACTTTTGTACTGTTTATAACTTGTAGAGATCTTGAAAATGACCCACGAATCTGAACTGAGGGTTTCAAAATTAAAGCATTCCAAGAAACGAAACAAAACACCTTCTTAAGAAACAGTTGCTTACTGCAGGCCTGTCCTTGAAAGGATTACTTCACCTAATTTTTTGTAGGGAATTATACAATATAAGCTAGACATGGAAAAAATATCCTTGTCAGTACCAAGTTGTTTACCATGCTACACTTTCTAATGTTTGTTTGTATGGTGGTAATATGTAGTGAACCCAATATTGGATCTGGACTGCACTGTATTAACACATAACAGAGGGATCGTCCCTGTCATGAAAAGCTTACAATCGAAGTATAACTCAAAGAATGGATACAGCATACAGATGAGAACCCTGTAATTGCCAGGATTGCTTCTGGAGCCTTTTTACAAAATTGACATTACATTAGTTGTCTCCGGTACAGAGGCTGATTTAAGCAATAGGTTACATACCACAGTTAGCAGTTCTGCTATTTCATATTTGATTTTCTCCAGAAGCATTGGGTGAATATCATCTGGTCCTGCTGACTTACTACTGTTAAATGTATCAGTTTGTTCCAAAATCTCCTCTATTGACACCTCAGTCTGGAGCAGTTCCTCAGAATTAAAAAAAGAATGAGTACTTGTGGCACCTTAGAGACGAACAAAATTATTTGGGCATAAGCTTTCATGGGCGAAAACCCACTTCATCGGATGCATGTAGTGGAAAATACAGTAGGAAGATATATATACACAGAGAACATGAAAAAATGGGTGTTGCCATACCAACTGTAACGAGACCAATCAGTTACTTCTCGGGGGGGAGGGTTTCCCCCCTAATACGGACTAACATGGCTACCACTCTGATTCCTGAGAATTGTCACCTAAAAGAATGGCTCAGGTGTGAGAATGTCCTTCACACCCTCTGCAGTGAAAACCAATGCAAAGAATTCATTTAGCTTCTCTGCAATGGTCTTGTTTTCCTTGAGTGCTCCGTTAGCATCTCAGTCATCCAGTGTCCCTGCTGATTTTGTCAGGCTACCTGCTTCTGATGTACTGAATAACAATTTTGCTGTTATTTTTTGTCTTTTGCTAATTGCTCTTTAAATTCTTTTTACACTTGACTTGCCAGAATGTATGCTCCTTTCTGTTTTCCTCTGTAAGATTTGACTTCCAATTTTAAAGGATGTCTTTTTGTCTCTAACATCTTTTACTCTGTTTAGCCATGATAGCATTTTTTTATCCCTTTCCTGATTTATTTTTTTTATTTGGAGTATACATTGTTTCCCTGCAGCTTGCAGGCATTTCATCCTTGTGATTATTCCTTTTAATTTCCATTTAACTGGCATCCTCATTATTGTGTAGTTCTGGTTTTTGAAGTTAAATGCGACTGTGGTTGGCTTCTTTTCGGCTGTATTCCCCTCTTGGACTAGATCCTGTTACTTAGGACTAAATCAAGAATTGCCTCTTCCTTTGTAGGTTCCAGGACTAACTGCTCCAAGAAGCAGTCATTAATGGTGTCTCGATATTTTACTCTGAGTCCTGTCCTGCAGAAAAGGACCTAGGGGTTACAGTGGACGAAAAGTTGGATATGAGTCAACAGTGTGCCCTTGTTGCCAAGAAGGCCAATGGCATTTTGGGATGTATAAGTAGGGGCATTGCCAGCAGATCGAGGGATGTGATCATTCCCCTCTATTCGACATTGGTGAGGCCTCATCTGGAGTACTGTGTCCAGCTTTGGGCCCCACACTACAAGAAGGATGTGGAAAAATTGGAAAGAGTCCAGCAGAGGGCAACAAAAATGATTAGGGGACTGGAACACATGAGTTATGAGGAGAGGCTGAGGGAACTGGGGATGTTTAGTCTTCAGAAGAGAAGAATGAGGGGGGATTTGATAGCTGCTTTCAACTACCTGAAAGGGGGTTCCAAAGAGGATGGCTCTAGACTGTTCTCAGTGGTAGCAGATGACAGAACAAGGAGTAATGGTCTCAAGTTGCAGTGAGGGAGATTTAGGTTGGATATTCGGAAAAACTTTTTCACTAGGAGGGTGGTGAAACACTGGAATGCGTTACCTCAGGAGGTGGTGGAATCTCCTTCCTTAGAAGTTTTTAAGGTCAGGCTTGACAAAACCCTGGCTGGGATGATTTAATTGGGGATTAGGTCCTGCTTTGAGCAGGGGGTTGGACTAGATGACCTCCTGAGGTCCCTTCCAACCCTGATATTCTATGACATGTACCCAGTCAACATGGGGATAGTTGAAATCTCCTACTATTATTGAATTTTCTGGTTTTTTTTAGTCTTTCTCATCACCTTGAGCATTTCACAGTCACCGTCAACATCCTGGTCAGGTGGCTGGTAGTATATTTTGACTGCTATACTCTTATTATTGAAGCATGGAATTTCTATCCATAGAGATTCTGTGGTACAGTTTGATTCATGTAAGACTTTTTTATTATATTCAAGTCTACGCGTCTGTCCCATATAGTGCCACTCCCCCACTACTCTGTTATTCCTACATATTTTGTACTCTAGTATTACTGTATCCCATTGATTATCATTGTTCCACCGGATTCCTATGATACCTATTATGTCAATATCCTCATTTAATACCTGGCACTCAAGTTCACTCATCTTAGTATTTAGACTACTAGTGTTTGCATACAAGCTCTTATAAAATTTGGCAATATTCAGTTGTCTGCCTTCATGTGATTGACTTTTGATTGTTTCTCTTCATATTCTACCTGTACTTTTATCAACTTCTACTTCCTCTTTACATGATATAGAGAATCCCTTTTAATAAATCCTCCCCCAGGGATGTGTGTGTTCGAACTGTGTGCTCCTCTGCACCAGTCAGCCCTTCATTTAGATAATTTTATTAATGTGCTGCTCTACTCCTGCAGCTGAGCTCATAAAGAATGTGAAGAAACATATACCTTGTTAAACTAGGTGCTTTAGGCTGTGTCTATGCTTTGGGTTGAGCAATCAGTGGCCAGCAAATCAGTATAGCTAAGCCATTGTAGAGCCCAAGTATAGATAAGACCGGTGTAATTTGCATGGGTTGAGTTTTCCCCTGCTTGATACAGAAGTAAGCTCAATTGGTGCAATTCATAGCTACTATGTCTATACCTGGGGTTTGCCCTGATACAGTTACGCTGGCTGCTGGCTAGCAAGTGCTGAATCCCAGCTATCCAGTAGGACTCTAATATAGAATTAATGAAGGCTTCTTTGTCCATAGTTGAGCATTTCCTAAGACTTTCTTTCAAATGTTTCATATCTTGAGTCCTCTACTATTTTTATTGTAATGGTACTGTAAATGCCATACCCCTAGTTGACGTAAGCTTTGTTTCATCCAGGAGTGTTCCTTAGGGACCACTGTTGATCAGTGAACATTGGCTAATGACACGATACTGGCTTTTGTTTCGTTCTGTTGCATTTCATTACAGAGAACTGAAGATACATTGCATGGAAAGTAGTGTTGTGAAAGTATTTAAAGAATTGCTTCACTTGTCACAGGGAAGTGTTTCAGTCATAAGTGAAAGTAGGGTGATGCATGTTATCTTGAATGGGAGAGGAACTATTGGCAAGACTACCTGCATACTTGGCTGTGGTCTACACTATGGAAGACACTCTTCTTTCTTAATACTTCCTATGCATATTGAAAATGATAATAGGTAAGCTACTAAAAGTTAGTGCCCTTTCAATCAGTTTCACTTACTGAGCTGTAATCCTGTGTACTTCTTTACTTAACATATCTGTGTTCTGTAGATACATTTTAGGGAAAAAGAGATGGGTTATATGACTTATTCTAAGCAGCTACCATGCAAGATATGAGGCATAAACGTGATGGTAGCAAGTTTGTACAGTTTTTATTGTCATGAGTTAGGGGTGGAGCCAGGAGTGAATGATTGAGATCTTGTCAAACTTAAAGGCAAGAAAAAAAGTGTAATACTCCAAATAAAATTGTTTATGCCACATTGGTTGGCTATGTCACATTGGTTGACTCTAACAGTCTTAGTTTTATGCAATATTGTCCTTTCTTCTGTGTCCTTTTGCTTTTCCCTTTTTAAAGCAAATTACTATGGGAATAATGCCATCATTGATATGAAAGGAGTTTAGTGACTTCCACAACTGTGGCATCAAGTTAGTGTTATGAACTAGCTCTGAAATTCTTTTTAAAATATAGGAATCTAAGTAATGTTTATAGAATATGAAATAAGTATATAAACTTGCAATAGGAGTGCCATGCATCTGAAGAAGTGGTTATTTTACTCACGAAAGCTTATGCCCAAATAAATCTGTTAGCCTTTAAGGTGCCACCGGACTCCTTGTTGTTTTTGTGGATACAGACTAACATGGCTACCCATTGATACTTGACACCATGCGGCTTCTTAAAGTGTGGCATCCAGAACTGGATGGACTACTCCATCTGAGACCTCACCAGTGTTGAACAGAATGGTTCAATTTCTTCCTGAGTCTTACATACGACAGTCCCGTTAATATGCCCCAGAACCTTGTTAGATAAAAGGAAGAGTCAAATTACCATAATTTAATAAGAACATATGCTAATGTTGCTCAACAGATGTGTGGGGATAGCCTTCCCGCTTCAGTCATATGACTAAGGACTAAATTACACACCTCGCTAGAACGTGGGGTTTGGGATCCATGCGCGGTACTGTGTTAACGCGGGGACCGTGTTCTAGCAGGTTCTGCGTTACTGTGGATCTCAATTTAAATATTTAAATTTGGGTTCCATTGCTGCGACCACGCTATATGTGAATCCACGCTATAGCGATGCACGCTCTGGCAAGGATCCGCTGTAGTAGCATTGCATTATTAAACTTGAACATAGCCTTGAGATTTAAGTATTCTCCATCTGGGGCCTATATACGCTTGAGAAGCAGAAAGCAAATTTGCATGTAAAAATTCATTAAAAAAAAAAAAAAACTTTATTAAGATCATTCCGATTTATCAGCAGTACCTGTAGCAGTTTGCACCAGTCTGGTTTTACCACAGAAGCTGTGACAATATGCACTAACTGCGTTTGGGGTTTATGTGATACTTCAGTTTTACATTGTTTATAGCAAGAACTGTGCCTAAACTAGATTTGCTAGAAAGTTTCTACAGTGATTTCCCTGTCCAGTGTGTGCTAAAATTCCTTTGAGAGTTTTTTATGGGGGCTTCAAAAAGGCAGTTGATTTTCTGCATCTTTTATGTCCGCATCTGAAGAAAAGAAAGGATGAGAAATTGTTGCTGGTAGATTGATCTCTAGTAACAGTTTATCAGCAAGTTTCAGAGTAGCTGCCGTGTTAGTCTGTATACGCAAAAAAGAAAAGGAGTACCTCTGGCACCTTAGAGACTAACAAATTTATCTGAGCATAAGCTTTTGTGAGCTACAGCTCACTTCATCGGATGCATGGAGTGGAAAATACAGTGGGGAGATTTTATATACACAGAGAACATGAAACAGTGGGTGTTACCGTACACACTGTAACCAGAGTGATCACTTAAGGTGAGCTATTACCAGCAGGAGAACAGAGGGCGGGACCTTTTGTAGTGATAATCAAGGTGGGCCATTTCCAGCAGTTGACAAGAGGGTGGGGGGGGCGGGGAGAATAAACAGGGGGAAATAGTTTTACTTTGTGTAATGACACATCCACTCCCAGTCTTTATTCAAGCCTAAGTTAATGGTGTCTAGTTTGCAAATTAATTTCAGTTCAGCAGTCTCTCGTTGGAGTCAGTTTTTGAAGTTTTTTTGTTGAAGAATTGCCACTTTTAGGTCTGTAATCGAGTAACCAAAGAGTTTGAAGTGTTTGTATCAGCAAAGATCCTTAGAGGGTAACCATAACACTTCATAAACTGTTAGATTAGTCTCTCTCTTTCTCCTCTCTCATATATATCATTTGGAAATATCACTACCAGATATTGCAACTGTTTGCAGTATCTTTGGGGACCATTCTGTATTAACTTAATGAATGGTTTATGCACCATTGTGGGCCAGGGATTGTATGCAACTTCAGTGCGGAGGATTACCAGAGGTCCTTCAGAAGCTAAAATCCGGAGCTGAGGGGGAGTGATTTAGGCAAATCACTGAGGCTGTGGATAGCTCCAGAGAGCTATTGCCCCCTGGGGATGCTTGCATATAGTGGTTTAAACTGGATTTTCGGAGACCTACAGACAAAGACAGGGTTTTTGGTATACAGAGGCTGAATTTGAGGCAACTCAGTGCCTTCTTTTGATTCAACGGGCAGAACCTTCTGTCCATGAGGGGAGACCCAACCTTTGTGGAACAATGTAAAATCTTTGGCTTACTAGGACCCCATGAGACTGATGGGGGATCCCTGATGTGCTTTTAGCATGCACATAGGAACTTATTTTTTTAGTGTTTTTTTTTCTATATCACTTTTGCCCTAATATATTTATCTTGCCTTGTGAAGGTTGGTTGATAACTGGTATACACTGTTATAGCCCCTGGAGAAAAAGTTAATCCCAGGTGTTGAACCCCAATCAGACCTGCTGTGGGGAAATCACAGTGTGGTGCAGAGGGACTGCAAGCCCAAACCCCCAGTCTGGAAGGAGAAAGACATGGGGACTCTGTCTGAGAGGTGATGACTGATAGTCTGAAACCTTAAGTGGGTGCCCTTGAGGGACCATGGAGCGGGGATGTAAATGCAGTTACCCCTGAAATTGTGACTCACTTATTTCAGTTTTGTGTATTAGTAAAATGAAGAGCAAAAATGACATGCAAGAAATTATACTATTAATGTAAACAAACTAAAGCTAATTTGTTGATTAGCTTGACATTTGTTTCAAAATCATGTTGAAACAGGAGTTCCCCTTTCCTGTATCACTATAGTCATTCTCTGATTGCTATCGAGAGGGCTGCAAGACAATTGTTTTATTACTTCTAATAAAACTTTTTATTGAGTTACAGGGATGATGGGGAGGGGATAAAACTTAGAAATGTGAATTCATTAGGCAAAATAAATAGCTAATGGTTTGCGTGTGAAGCATGGCTTGCTCTTTTTAGATAGAGTTCTCAAATTTATCTTAATTAATGGGATGTATCTTGGAGTGTCTTATTTTTTGTCTTGTTACGTAATGAGATATAGAAGACGCCTCCACGTGTTGTTCTCCTTGTGACTTTGGAACTAAAAATTGTATTAATTAGGTGTATCAAAGCAGGTGACACTTGGCCAGTGCACATTTTTAATTAGTATTTGTCTTTCAAGGCATATAATTTAGCAATTAGATTGTGGGACATTGCCAACTACCAGGTCTCTTATCTCCTGCGCAGTTCAAATTTACTACATACGCTCACCAAAGTGAAACTGCACAGCCATAGAGGGTTGTAGTTATTGAGCTGTTTAAACCTAATCTGGTTGACTGAAGCATGCATAAAATTCCACTGCCTCCCAAGCGTATCAGTGTTTGTTACTTGAAATACATTTTCTATGAGTTTTACTTTACTTGGTGTAAGAGCGTGTTTTTTGTTTTTAAACAAACATTTTCTGAAAATGCGTTCACTGTAGTGTCTCTTAATTTGGTTGTGTTGCTGGAACTGATGTGAGACATGTAGTTTCAATATCTCTTCCAAGTCTCTTTTCTTGCCGCTGTCTGTTTAGGGACAGAATTGGGCACATCCAGGGGGAGAGTAGGACCAGGTAATATATGAAGGTGTTGGGAGCAGGAAGAGAACACACAGGAGGAAAACTTGCTGAGAGAGTGAATTTAGGAGACTTTTAATCATAGCAGAAAGTTAAATCATGGTGCCCACATGCTTCTGTACTAGGACTGGTGTTTTAATGTATTGGATCTAGAAAAAGGGGTAAATACTGAGTGTCTAAACTTGAAGAAGACTGAATTAATTAGATTTGTCCACAGACCACAGAGAACTGAAGAACTTCTGAGGGACCTAACCAAGGTAGGTGAATGGAGAAAACAGTGGCAGATACAATTTAGTGTTGCCACATGCAAATAAATGGATGTTGAAGGGAATAACTTGAACTACAGACACATTTCTGGGTTTTAAATTAACTGTCACCTGTTTGTCGAGTGCTCTGTGTAACAGTGGTATAAAAATAATCAATATTAGCATGTATGAGAATGGTATGGAAAGAAAATATTATAATCCCACTCTAAGTCAGTGGTATGACCCCCACTTGGAGACAGTCTTCAGTTCTAGTTACCCAGTGCCAAAAAGGTTTTAATAGAAATAAAGGAGGTTCAGGGAATGGCAACAAGAATGATTAGGAGCATAGAAAAGACTTGTATGAAGAGAGATGGAAAAGACTGGGATTGTTTAATTTAGACAAATTCAAGGGGACGTGCTAAAAGTATAGAAAATAAATAACAGGGATTCTAGTCACTCTTTCTTTTAAAAGAACAAGGGTACATTCATCATCTTCATCTGACATGATATTGAAAAGTGCCATTCAAAACTGTTAAAAGGAAATTCTACTCCACACAATGCACCCACCCTGTGGCAATGGGATCTTTGTGCTAACAAGGTCAGGAGTTCAGCAGAACTTTTTTAAAAGGACTAGGCAGTTATATTAAAAAAAAAAATCTGATTTAAATATATATATTTAAAAAAACTAGCTTTGGATTAATATAAACCCTCATGCTTCAAAATTTAAGCCAGTTTCTCACCAGTCATCACAGGGAAGCTGTATGATATGGGTGATATGCTGGTTCTTGAAGATGGGGTTCATGTCCCAAAGTCTGAAAATTCCTTATGTGGCAGAAGAACAGCTTTAATGGTAAAATAAGACCAAGATGCCATTTAATTATTACAAAAATTGCCTGCCTTTCCCCCCAAAAATCTAATGAAAACATGACCCCAATATTTTTCCTTAAGCAGTTAATTATCTGTTGTAGGGCTAAAGGAACATATCTACTCATTCGCCCCAAAACACAAATATTGTGTATAACAGAGTGTCATGGGTAGTGTTTCAAAATCGCAAATTGTAGGGTACTGCACTGGGAAAGTATTAACTAGGGGTAAATAGTTGTTGGTGCCCTGAGACAGTCCCTCCAAACTCTTTGGAACAGTTATTGTGTGCTTGCGTTAATATAGGCCCATATATTTTCTGTACCAGCACATATATTTTAATGTCAAAGTGCTATACAAAACCAACCTTCATTACCTGTTTATCATCTCTATAATTGCAGAGTTCACTCGGGACAAGAGACTCTGTCATTCACTTCCTAACTATTCTGTTTTCCTTCCTCAGCGCTCTATTGGTATATCGTACAAATATAGAAAATGAGGAGCTGTGAATGTGGAAGCCAAAATGGTGCTGTAAATTGCTGTGACAGGGTCTTGCACTGTAACTTGTATGCTGTGATGAGTGGTTTTTGGGTGTCATTGCTAATTGAGTCGGTGTTTAGGTGCCGAATCTGTGGGGACTCCGGGGCTGGAGCCCCCACAGGGAAAATTGGGTGCGTGCAGAGCACCCACCGGCAGGTCCCCGCCTGGCCCCAGCTCACCTCGCCTCCGCTTCTCCCATAAATGCACCGCCCCGAATCAGCTGTTCGAGCGGGAAGCCGGGGAGGGCTGAGAAGCAGGCGGCAGCTTCACGCTCAGGCCCAGGGAGGTGGAGGCTGAGGTGAGCTGGGGCGGGGAGCAGCCCTCCTCACGCCCCCCCCCCAGCTCCCCTCCGCCTCCCTGGGCCAGAGCGCAAAGCCACTGCCTGCTTCTCAGCCCTCCCCAGCTTCCTGTGTGAACAGGGAAGCTGGGGGGGCGGGGGGGGGGGCGGGTGGAGAAGCAGAGCAGGGCGGTGCGTTCAGGGGAGGAGGCTAAGGCGGAACGGAGGTGAGCTGGGGCGGGGCATGGGGCGGGGAGCTGCTGGTGGAGGTGCCACTTTTGGCCGGTTGCTAGATTTAGAAGCCCTTTTAGAACTGGTTGTTCCTTGCGGGACAACCGGTTCTAAAAGGGCTTCTAAATTTAACAACCAGTTCTTGCGAACTGGTGCTAACGGGCTCCAGCTCACCACTGCCCCCGCCCCCTGACCACCATCCCAAACTCCTCTGACCTCTCTCCAACCCCCTTCCCCCTCACCACGCTGCCTGGAGCACTGGTGGCTGGCAGCATGACAGCCGCGCCGCCCAGAGCACCAGGACAGGCAGCTGTGCCTGGAGCCAGCCACCCCACCGCGCAGCACAGAGCGCCGGGTCAGGCCGGGCTCTGCAGCTGCGCTGCCCCAGGAACTCACAGCCCTGCCGCCCAGAGCATTGCGCTGGCAGCACAGTGAGCTGAGGCTACGGGAGAGGGGGAACAGCGGGAGAGGGGCCGGGGGCGAGCCTCCTGGGCCAGGAGCTCAGGGGCCAGGCAGAAGGGTCTAGCGGGCCGGATGTGGCCCGTGGGCTGTAGTTTGCCCACCTGTGATCTAGACTGAGCAGGATGGTGACTCCATTTTTCATATCAGCCAGTAGCATCTCGTTAGTAGTTGTCTAAAAAGTCTGAAGGTCAAGCTAGCCTCTAGCCGCTCCGAGGGAGGGTTTTATTTACCCCAGAGCCTTCTGATTCCTGAGATCTGAGCATAGAGGAGCAGGGGAAACCACTGTTGTTCTCCAGACTTTAATTTGTGTGGTCCTCCCTTGTTAATAGATCTAATGTTTGCTTCTGCTTAGAACTTTCTGAAGCCTCCACAGTGTGAAATTGACGTTAGTTTCTTTGCTGCGCACCTTGTGAATATCAGCAATTAGAGTGTCCAGTCTTGTTAAAGCAGAGGTGGGCAAACTGTGGCCCGCAGGACCGTCCTGTCCAGCCCCTGAGCTCCTTGCCCGGAAGGCGGCCCCCGGCCCCTCCCCTGCTGTTCCCCCTCCGCCGCAGCCACGCTGCTGCACAGGCAGCGGGGCTGCGAGCTCCTGCCCCTCTGAGGGGCATGTTAAGGGGGCGGCGGTGGGAGGGTTGGGTAGGGGATCCCGGGGGGTGGATGGGGAAGTTAGGGGACAGGGAGCAGGGGGCGGTTGGATGGGGCGGAAGTTCTGGGGTGGTCAGGGAACAGAAGGGGGTTGGATAGGGCATGGGAGTCCCCGGGGGGCCTGTCGGGGTGGGGATGTGGATAGGTCAGGGCACTCAGGGGACAGGGAGCGGGGGGTTGAATAGGGGGTGGGATCTGGGGGCGGCGGTTTGGGGTGGGAGGGTCCCAGGAGGAGGCAGTCAGGGGACAAGGAGCAGAGGGGGTTGAATGGGTCGGGGGTTATGAGGGAGACAGTCGGGGGTGGGAAGTGGAAGGGGGCAAATAGGGGGTGGGGGCCAGGCTGTTTGGGGGGCACAGCCTTCCCTACCCAGCCCTCCATATAGTTTCGCACCCCGATGTGGCCCTCAGGCCAAAAAGTTTTCCCACCCCATGTTAAAGCGTGCTTCTGCTCTGAACAGTGACTGTAAAATTGGCATTGTGTGTATTCCCTGAGTATGTTGTAACTAAACTTTCTCAGTCTGTACAAATAAATTGTTTTTCAGCCCTGCAAAGTAAATGTGCAATCTGGAAGTGAAACTTTTTTTATGGCTCATAACCATCAGGTGCAGAATATTCATTGTTTGGTTAACAAGTCTGATGGGTGAGGCTGAGGGCAACTACCTTGCTGTCCTGAAGCTGTATTGTCCCTGCTGTACTAATAGAGTTAAAGTGTCTCAACTTATATTGATTAGTAAAATAAGCAGACACAGGAACCAACTGAGCAAAAAAACTGCGTTCATTTGCTGTCACTTTTCACAGCAGAACTACAAATGAATTTCTTTCTGGTTGGCAAAGCAATGGTCAACATTAGAATTTTTGAGATGTCTTTGATTTCAGACTTGGGAGGATGAAACTATCCATCTACATTTCTGTTCACATTTGGAATGTTTCCAGCCATAATGGCTAGAAACTTTGATTAAAAAAAAAATTAAAAGGCTTAATGATATCAACTCTAATTAATTAAAGTCCCACAATCACTAGGGGCGGCTTCCTGTTTGCCACGGATTGGATTTTTTAAGCCCTGGTTTTCATATATCTGTGTGGAGGTCTTCTGCTTTGATATTTGAATTGGGAGCACCCTTCAATAGCAAAAAGTATTTTCAGTAAATCCTGATATTTATAGATAAAACCTTGCTATATTATTATGTAGTATGATGATTCCTATAGCTTATTTTATCATTATTGCTCCTTAGCTTGGGTCTGGTTCTGTTTAACAAAGGGATATTGAATGTTAGTAGGGCCCTGCCAAATTCATGACTGAAAAATGCTTCATGGACCGTGAAATCTCGTCTTATGTATACATTTCACAGGGGAGACCAGTGTTTCTCAGATTGAGGGTCCTGACCCAAAAGGGAGTCGCAGAGGGGTCACAAGGTTATTGTGGGAGGATTATAGTATTGCCACCCTTATTTCTGCACTGCCTTCAGAGATGGGTGGCCAGAGAGTTGTGGCTGCTGGCCAGGCACCCAGCTCTGAAGGCAGTGCCCAGCCAGCAGCAGCGCAGAAGTAAGGGTGGCAATACCATACCATGCCAGAGCTGGGCTCCCGGCCAGCAGCTGCTGTTCTTCATCCACCCAACTCTGAAGGCAGTGCCGCTGCCTGCGGCAGCACAGAAGTAAGAGTGGCAATACCACAACCCCCCTACAATAACCTCAGACCCCCCTCCCCTCCCCAAAACAACTCCTCCTCCCTTTTGGGTCAGGACCCCCACAGTTATAACACCAAGACATCAGATTTAATTATCTGAAATTTATGATTTTTAAAATTCCATGATCGTGAAATTGACCAAAATGGACTGTGAATTTGGTAGGGCCCTAAATATTAGGCAAAAATTCTTTCCCGTATCTTTTATTTCCTTAACTCTGTTATGTAAATCGAATGCACTAAAGTACTGGAAATTCATGGAATAAATAGCTTAAATCATGACACATGCATGTAACAGTTCAGGCACCTGTTTCTTTTACCTACTGAAGTTCTGACAGCCGTGCTACTGTTAGTACAAGGACTTTGTGGAATAATCAAGCATTGTAGCTTGACCAACACATCTTGTCCAAAAGTTAAAACGCCCTGTTATGCACACTGGTGATTCTGAGCTTTCTCTACACCTGGCATGACCGCTTGTAATTTTATGGAACAAAAAACTTGGCATGCTTTTAAAAAAAAAAAAAAAAAGAAAGAAAGAAAGAAAAAGGAAAAAAAAAAAAGGCAACACCTGCTCACCTTCATGGCCATTCCAGACTTTTTTATTAATCTTTCCCATCAGTTTCTCAAACACAAGTTCTTTCAGAACTGGACCTGTCCCGTATTTATAGAGTGGATTGATTTAAATCACTTAATGTTGATCCATCAGGAAACATTAATTTTAATTATTTTCCATTTGTACTTTAGAACTTTACTTTAGGAAAATAATTTTCTGATTATTTACAACTAAATACAGTTTTTACACTAGCGTTGGTACTTTTTGCTAGCCAGGAAGATATGCTATAACTATACACAATTATTTAAGCAATCATATGTCTTAATATGTAGAAATTAAGAATGACTATATATTTTGTTAAATGTTTCTTATTTTACTCAATTAACTATACTGATGGATTGTGTCAAATTGCATTTGTATGGAAATGGGAATTAAAACTGCACAAAGCATTTTACATTTTTATTAAATAAAATTGCCTTGAATAGAGGGGGAAATGAAACTAAGTGTTTCTGAACAGCATAGTGGAAGTACTGACATGGGGGGCGGGGGAGAAGCAACAGGTGAATACTAGAGTTGACTCATAGTAAACTGAAAAATGATGCAGATACTTAATACAGTGTGTTTGTGATGTGCCGTTTTAAAAAATGAGTAAAAAGCGGTTTTTCCTTTCAGTCTGTACAGAGAAAAGTAGCCTGTAATGCATTACTTTTTTGAGGACTTACTGATTCAGCATGTCTTTTATTGAAATGATTTTAATAGATTGGGTCTTAACATAGGTTATTATAATTGCAAATTTAATTTTAAGCAGGTTCATTTTTTAAAAGGAAAGTATATTACAAATGAAATTAAAAAAACCCTCAAATTGAAATTGAATAATTTTTATTTAAAAATTATCCCCCTCCCATGTTGTGTACTCAGTATTTTGCATGAAACTCACTGTCTCCCAAACTCTGTGTGTGCCCTTGATGTTTATAGTGAGCCACTCACAAAAGCAAAAAACTTTCATCTGCTGTAGTAAACCAGTCTAGTGCAGTATAATGAGACTAAGAAATGTAAATAATCTGCTCCAAAAATCCAAAATATCAGGAATTTTGTTAGTCGTCTATTAAGAATGTATTTCATACTCACAGGCAACAGAATAGTTTCTCATATATTGGAAACTATATTTCAAACTATTCCATTTTAGGTCTGAACTGAAACTTAATGACTTCATTTTACAGAAGTGAAAGCTTGAGAATATTTATGGAATGCCTAATGTTGTTGTTGTTTTTGTTGTTGATGAGCCATGTTGTGCTTAAATTCACAGCTGTCCAGCACATAAAGGGGGAAGCATGTTTTTAATTACTTTATGAAACTTCATATCACCCAAATGATTTTATATTGTGTCTACAAGTAAGCCCATTGGAAACTGTGGCAGCCTATGGAGTAAAACTTCAGACTCATGGCTTCAGCCAGGCCTTCATAGTCCAGGGCCCCAATGACGACAGAGCCTAGTTGTGGGACATTCTTCACCTTCAGGGACTCTCTTGACTCCTTCATTTCCCACATGGGGCAGGAGGATTCGGCTCATCCCCCAGATGCACCACATAGGATAGGAAGGAGAAACTGAGGGGCACAGCTCAAGTGGCTTGCGTAAGGCCACAGCAAATTGTTGGCAGAACTGGATTGGAACCCAAGTCTCTGTACTTCTGGTACAGTGCCCTGTCCACAAGACTGTGCGGCCTCCAGAGCATGATGGAACGAGAAGTATGCATAATATAATCAGTGACGTTCTCCTGTACCCTGGTCCCCTATTTCCTTATATTAGTTTCTTTCATTTGCTGCATAACACCTTTAGACAGTAAGCCCTTTGGGGCAGGTATTGTCTTTCAGATCTTTCTGCAACATGTTTTATAGCACCCAAAAGTGTGCTAAGCAAATGATGATTCATTGCTCTCATAGAGTGGCTACAGAATCCGTTTGAGGTTGAAGTACTTTCAGAAAGTGCTGTGAAAATCTTTGAATATGTCTTGCTTCTTCTGTCAGTTAGCTTTAAAACATTACAGGATTGGGTTTAAGTTGATCAGTACTACAACCTAAGCAGCTATAATTAATGTTACTCAAAGATAGGTAGGTGGTAACTCTTTCCCCCCTTTTTGGTATCCTCATCCATAATTTACTCTTGAAAAGTGTGGGGACTTAAAAAGGCAGAAGTAGAAAAGGAGGATAAAATAGATCTGAAAAAGCAGAAGCTTGCCTGAAAAACGATGTTGAAATCTGTTATGAAGTTCTGCCTTCAGTTATTTTAATTTTAAAAAAGATATACACTAGATTTCTATAGAGCTTTTAGCTGAAAAGTTGGTTTGCAATTTATAAAAATTAAGAATTTCTTCAAAATGTCCTACATAGGGTTCTCTTGGATGACCTGATAACAGTCAGCCTAGAGACCCTGTGGTGCTCCCCGCCCTGGTGTCTTTTTCCTAATGTTGTCTTAGTTGCTTTTCTGTTCTGCCTCCTAGCCTCACATTCAATTCACCACTAAAGACTTACTCCAGACAGTGACTCTAATCAATCAATTGCCTTCTCCACCCCAACAATTAAAGTGAGTCAATGAAACAATAACATAACTTCCTCTAGATCATTTTTACATCTTATCAGTGTTTGGTTTTTATACTGCAAACGCTCTTGTGGCGGACATGCCTTTTTAAGCACGCCACTGTATAACAAATCTACTTGAATCTTTGAGTGGACAGATGCTGAATAGGTTTCAGATGGGTATCTAAATTCCCAAGCAACATAAGAATGGCCATAATGGGTCATACCAGAAGTCCATCTAGTCCAATATCCAGCAGGTGCTTCAGAGGGAATGAACAGAACAAGTGATCCATCCACAGTCACCCATTCCCAGCTTCTGGCAAACAGAGGCTAGGGACACCATTCCTTCCCATCCTGGCTAATAGCTATTGATGGACCTATCCTCCATGGATTAATTAGTTCTTTTTTGAACCCTGTTATAGTCTTGGCCTTCACAACACCCTCTGGGAAAGAGTTCCACAGGTTGACTGTGCATCATGTGAAGAAATACTTCCATTTGTTTCCTTTAAGCCTGCCACCTATTAATTTCATGACCCCCAGTTTGTGTGTTATGAGGAGTAAATAACACTTCCTTATGTACTTTTTCCATACCATTCATGATTTTATAGACATGTTATATTCCCCCCCTTAGTAGTCTCTTTTCCAAGCTGAAAAGTCCCAGTCTTATTAATCTCTCTTCATATGGAAGCTGTTCCATACTCGTAATCATTTTTATTGGCCTTTCTGTACCTTTTCCAATTCCAGTATATTTTTTTTAGATGGGGTGACCACATCTGCATGCAGTATTCAAGATGTGGGCAGACCATCAGTTTATACAGAGGCAGTATATTTTCTGTCGTCTTATTGATCCCTTTCTTAATAATTCCCAACATTCTGTTCGCTTTTTTGACTGCTGTTGCACATTGAGTGGATGTTTTCAGAAAACTATCCACAATGACTCCAAGATGGCTTTCTTGAGTGGTAACAGCTAATTTAGACCCCATCATTTTATATGTATGGTTGGCGTTATGTTTTCCAGTGTGTATTACTTTGCATTTATCAACATTGAATTTCATCTGCCATTTTGTTGCCCAGTTTAGTGAAATCCCTTTGTAACTCTTCACAGTCTGCTTTGGACTTAAATATCTTGAGTAGTTTAATATCATCTGCAAATTTTGCCACTCACTGTTTACCCCTTTCTCCAAATCATTTATGAATATGTTGAATAGCGCTAATCCAAGTACAGACCCCTTGGGGACACCACTATTTACCTCTCTCCATTCTGAAAACTAACAATTTGTTCCTACCCTTTGTTTCCAATCTTTTAATCAGTTACCAATTCATGAGAGGACCTTCCCCCTTATCCTATGATAGTTTACTTTGCTTAAGAGCTGTTGGTGAGGGACGTTGTCAAAGGCTCTCTGAAAATCTAAGTACGCTATATCCTCTTGATCCCCCTTGTCCACATGCTTGTTGACCCCCCTCAAAGAATTCTAGTAGATTGGTGAGGCATGATTTCCTTTTACAAAAAACATGTTGACTCTTCCCACAGGAAATCATGTTCAATGTGTCTGATATTTCTGTTCTTTACTATATACCTCTACCCCGATATAACACGAATTCGTATAGAACACAGTAAAGCAGCGCTCCGGGGAGCGGCGCTGCTTTACCTCTTTATATCTGAATGTTATACCAATAAAATAAAAACCAGCATGATCTTATTAAAGGGGAAAAGGCAAAATACCACATTTATTGTGAATACAGAAAGAATCATAGTAAGCAGTTAGTTATAGCTATAACATTCCATTTGATTTCATATTTATTCACACATTCATTCTCACACACATGGACACAGGTTCTGCAAGGTTGTTATCATAGTTACCAGCCTTAGAGTTGCTCATGCCAAGCCACTGGCCAGGTGGAGGACATGAGGAGGGAGCAGGGCCTCATCAGATGCACATCTGATGCTCCTGGAAGTTGGTTTGCAGAATCAGACCCCAAAGTTCTCACTTTCTAGAGTCCATTTTTATAGGAATTTCTTCCTATGCCAGTCTATGGGAATTGCTTCATCATGCTGTTGCTGAATCAATCAGCAGATGGCACATTCCTGACGGCTCCGTGCTGCCAGATGTTACCTTGTTCTTTGGTTCTCCCATCCTTGAGGCTGTTGGGTGGATTCCAGTCTGCCCTCCGGGGGTCCTCTGGTTATTTCCACTTGACGCCTTCTTCGGCCGATGGACACTGCATTCTTAGGCTGGCACCTCCCTGATCATTCAGTTATTATCCACACCAAGCATCCATCCACATACATCCTCTATCTCTATTTTAATCACAATTGTTAACAAAGCGAGATGAATACAACACAAGGGCGGGGAGTCTCTGGGTGCTGTTTCTACTGTTACAGAATATTGCTTTGAGTCTCTGTGTGAGTAGTTGTTGTTACAAAGAATTGCTTTGAGAACAGACTCTGTCTTATAAATCTTTCGCCTTGTACTAACACAGTTAGCAGCTTGCAAGTTTCACACAGAGAGGGAGAGAAACAGTACCAAAAACCAAGAGACCTCTTAATTAGTAATACCCTGGAATTTAAACTATGGGGAAATCAAAGTCATTTGTGATTTTAATACAGAACTTCTTTAATATGATCCAACTTGAATTTGTGTTACTGCAAGTGGTTCCTCTGTGCGCCCCCCCTTACTTGCTGCAGCCCCCTCTACCCCAGCTCACCTCCGCTCCGCCTCCTCCCCTGAGCGCAATGCCGCCGCTGCTCTGCTTTTCCCCCTTCCCCCCCTCCTTCTAGCCTTTCCACGCTAAATAGCTGTTTGGCGCGGCAAGCCTGGAAGGGGGGGGCAGAAGCGGAGCGGCAGCAGCGCAGTCAGGGGAGGAGGCGGAGCGGAGGTGAGCTGGGGTGGGCAGCAGTTCCTCTCCCTACCCCGACATAACGCAGTCTTTCTATAAGACAGAAAGATTTTTTGGCTCCTGAGGACCGCGTTATATCGGGTTAGAGGTGTAGTTTCAGCCAGTTTGCCTGGTACTGAAATTAGGCTTGCCGGCCTGTAATTTCCGGGATCACCTCTGGAGCCTTTTTAAAACATTGGTGTCACATTAACTGTCCTACCGTCATCTGGTACAGAAGCTAATTTACATACCACAGTTAGTAGTTCTGTAGTTCTCACCTACAGTGAGAGATGAGGGATGTGTGAGACAGGCTCTGTTTGGAGCTATGTGCATACAGGGTATGTTTACTCGTTAATAAAATGCCTAGGGCTGGCCTATCTCAGCTGAATCGGGCTTGTGGGGCTTGGGCTGTGGGGTGTAGACACTTGGGCTGGAGCCCAGGCTCTGGGACCCCGCAAGTGGGAAGAATTCCAGAGTCCAGCCTGAGCCCAAATGTCTACACTGCAATTTTATAGTTCTCGTGAACCAGAGTCAGCCGACCCAGGCCAGTCACAGGTGATTTATTGCAATGTAGATGTACCCAGAAAGTCCGAGAAGCAAAGATTGGGCTGTCATCAGTCTATATGGTTCTGGAACTCTAACAGAAATAGCTTAAAGAAGTCTGCATGCTAGCTCTGCTTTCAGGCTGAGAGAATTGGAAAGAACTGTCATCACCACATACTGGAAACTGTGAATAACATTTTGTACTTCAGAGAAAAATGTAGTGCAAAGTTGTAAATTGTGATACCGTCACCCACAATTGTTCAGCATCATGGAACTGTTTGGTTGAGTCACAAGTGATAGAATACTCTTCTGCCCACACTCTCTCTACAAACTAATGCTGTGCTGAAATTGTTCTAATTCTTGCAATACTAGTCAGCTTTGATTGCCAGTGAGATTGAGGTAGACGTCCAAGAGCATGGATGATGGGCAGAATTGGTTTCCTCTCCAACTGTCTGAGATTTTCCTGCCTTTCATCAAAATAACTGACTGGCTCAAGGAGGGATCGAAAAGAACCCTGCTTTTTCAACAATGAGTAGGGTCCTGTAGTCTCTTGTCTGCAGCTAGTCAGGAGGCTGTGACCGTTCCCCTCTCAAGAGGACTTTGCAGAAATTTTCCAGTCTGTACTGGTCTTGGGGCTCCCTTGGGTTAATATGCTCTACTTGGGGCCACCATTGAAGTCTGCTTAGAAAATCTAGGTAGTGCAGAGTAGGAGCCAAACCCAAACATGTGCTGAAGGTTTTGTGCTTTTTCTTTTTGCTTCTAGGGAAAATCTAATGTGTGGGTGACAGTTAGGACTGCTGGAAGTCTGCAGGAGTACATTTTTTAATTTGAAGTTCTGAACTATTGTCTGTTTGGAAAGAAGATTTCTCTGCAGTAGAACAATTAAATAAACCCCAAAAACCCTGCAGGGTCAAGGAGCATGTGTGACCAAAGGTGTTGGAAGAAAGAACAGTTGAGTGTGCTACCAGAAACCTTTTACTGGAAGATTAATGTAAATGGCAGTTGTTATAAATACATGCAGGAATATTTAATGTATCCAAATAGAATTTGCTAAGCAAGATAAACAATCAAAAAATTCTCCTGAATTGGTCTCTTGTGGGGTTTTCTGTATGTGTCACTGAATTCATAGCATGGCTATACACAGAATTACCAGTTGGATGTTTTGAGGGAGGCATTTTAACAACCTCACGTGTGTTCAGAAACTGGATGTGTGACTTCTTTGGCCTTATTGCCTTCTGAATTTTGTAAGACGTGTGGTGTTTGCTCAACTGAATTTCCGAATATTTCTGTTTTAATTTTTATATGTTTATTTTTTGCTTAGCAATGCTTATTGCTGATTCTGGCTATATCCATACCTGATGGGTGTAGAGTCCAGCTATTCAACACTGGGAAATAATGTTACGTTTATCTTTCAACCCAAGGGCTACCAAAGTACTTTACAAGATATATACAAACTATACATATATTGGTGGTTGCTGGAATATAATACAGGAACTCCTCACTTAACGTTGTAGTTATGTTCCTGAAAAATGCGACTTTAAGCAAAACAATATTAAGCGAATCCAATTTCCCCATAAGAATGAATGTAAATGGGGGGTGGGTTAGGTTCCAGGGAAATGGTTTTTTTGCCATACAATACAGTACTACAGTTGGGAGGTGTGCCCACCTTACCCCACACAGGCACAGCCCACTGGCACTGGAGACTATGAGGCAGGTAAAGAGGCTGAAGCTCCTCTAGGCTAGGAGAAGCACGTTGTGCAGCAGCAGTGGCAGCTTCCCCTACTCTGCAGGCACCGGGGCGGGGGGCTCAACCCTCCTGCCTCCTGAACCCTACAAACCAGCTGATTGCCGCAGGCAGGAGGCAGTGGAGGGATGGGGGGGCATCCTGTGTCCTCGCTTCTGCCCCCTCGCTCCTGCCTGCGGCAGTCAGATGGCTTGCGATGTTCAGGGGGCAGGAGGGTGGGGGGAGGAGCGAGGACTCGGGCACTGCAGCCTCTCCTGCCCGCAGCAATCAGCTGGTTTGTAGTGTTCAGGAGGCAGGAGGGTGGGGGAGGAGCGAGGACTTGACATGCAACCTCCCCCCTCCCTCCCCTGCCTCCTGCCCGCGGCAATCAGCTGGTTTGTAGTGTTTAGGAAGGGGGACAGGAGCAAGGGCTCGGTGTGCAGCTGCCCCCCTCCCTCCCCTGCCTCCTGCCTGTGGCAATCAGCTGGTTTGTGGTGTTGGGGAGCCTGTGTGCTGTGTCCTCGCTCTTCCCACCCCCCCCCCCCCCCGAAGGCTGCAAGCCAGCTGATTGCTGCGGGCAGGAGGAAGGCGCTGATCCGCTGCTGGCGGGCGGGAGGTGCTGTGGTGGTGGGGGCGTAGGGGAGCTGATGGGGGGCTGCTAGCTGTGGACAAAGCAGGCAGCCAAACAAAGTTAGAGCAAAGCATTGCTCGTTTTAAATGGAGCATGTTCTCTAATTGAGCAGGGACGTAAGATCGACACAACGTTAAGCAAGAGGACGTTAAGTGGGGAGTTACTGTACACTGTTTTATGCAGTGTTTGATGTCTTTAATAGGATCAGATTCTTAAGTAGCTCCAAATTAACTAATGTCCTGAGTAATGTACCATAATCATTTTAATGGTAGCTCGTGATAGTTTCACTAGAAATACTTCTGGACCATATGAGCTTCTCCTGCCTAGCTTTATGAGAAATGGTGGTTCAGAGGTTGGAGCCATTCTGAAATTAGATTACAGAAGCTTCCCCTGTGGATTTCTTGCAGTTTACTCTCAACTTTAAGTGTTTACTGAGGAATTACAGCGATTACTGGCCATTGTCAGAGACCGCTGGATAGACTGCTTGTTCAGCTGCAGAATGTTACAGAAGAATGAACCAACTCCAATGTCAGGCAAATCCATAGGTCACTTCAGAGCACTGAAGTAGCATAGTTTGAACAAAATAATCTTTGAGATGTACACTTTCCATTTATATAACACAAAAATGAAAGCAAACATTGGTTTGGAGTTCTACAAAGCATCCATCACAAGCATGTGTCATCCAGGGCCATATTACTGAAATTGCATTTTCAGAAAGGGAAGGGGGTTCAAATCTCCTTGTGCTATCAGGGCTCATCAAAATAGAATAGAGTCAGCTTCTGGAACAGAAAGATCATATGGCTCTTTTGTAAGGCTATGATCTGCAAATCTTCCCATGCCTTTTGGAGATGCGGAAACTGAAGTCTTCAATAGATGGCTCTTTCAGCAGAAAATGGTTACATGCTGTAACTCCTTAGTAAAGCCTACTTTTGTGGGTGCAAGTACACTTTTCTTTCTTGTAGTCTCTCTCTATGGACCATGTTGCTCTTTAAATCCCATTGTGAACCTATCCTTTCCTAAGAACATAGGAACTGCTATGCCAACTAGTCTGTCGGTTCAGGATATTAGTGTCTGTTCCAAGACCACTTGTCAATATGAAAATGCAGTAGTGGTGCTCCATGAACAGAGCTGAAGTCCAATACTGCTCTGGATGCTGTAACTACTGCAGATTGCTTGTCTTTGCTGCAGACTTAACTTGGGCTCAGACTTTGTGCTCTGTGTTCATGCTTCATAGAGGTAGGGCAGACCCTGAGGTAGCTGTTAAAATGTACTGCAGTGAAGATGTGCAGCTGCAGACGGTCACTTGCCCCCTTGTGCAGAAGCAGGCTATCAGTCTGCCTCTGCTCAGCTTCCTGCTTGCAGTTTCTCCATTTTCACACACAGCTCAGTGTTGCTGAGGCTTAGAACCCAGCTGAAAATGGATTATGCTGTGAGGCAGTTAAGGATGACTGCATAATACGTGATTTCTACCCAAGATTTGTGGCAGCTGCCTATAATAGAGGACCCTTTTCAGCGAGTGGCCATGGATATTGTTGGAGACTTCAGCCGAGGGACCCTGACTCACAGCCCACACGGAGGTGGGGCAGAAAAGAATCTGTGCTTGGGGAAAGAACATAGGGATACCCCAGAGAGGGGAGATGGTTTCCTCATATACACACAGCCCATGGTTAGAGATGGATTTCTAGGGAGGGCATACCAGGAAATTAATTTTGTGGGTGTACACAGTTTCCTTCCACAGTCCCCAGAATGGGCAGATGAGTTTCATGACACCATGTGAATCAAAGCACAGACAGGCACAGCGAGTTGTGGCACTCTGAGTCTTGGGATATGCGCCTGGATAGTTTGTCACGGTCAGATACAGCACTATTGTGGATGCATGGCACGACCGCATATGGCAGAGATTTTGTGGGTGAAGCTTCTGCAGGTTAACTTACCTTCTTATTTAGTGTGTAGTGAAGACAGCGAAAGTTAGTTGTTGGGTGTGGAATATAGTGATACTTTCATTCGAGGCTTAAAAAGTTGCATGAGAACATTTGGTGCGAGGTTGTCCTGAGGTGGAGCCCTGCAAAGTTGCTGAAGATGTATCAGAGTCTGCTTGGAGAAGTCTGTGTTGTATGATGTGGTATTTTCTTCCCTCTGGACATTACCCATACACTGGATGTAGTTGATGCACATACCTATTTTTTGCTTGGATGCCTTTGAACCTAGAGTGAGACAGTCCAAGGAATTCTAGTATGTAATGTATTTTTGCTGTGTAACTCTGCTCTGAATGTATACCAATGTTCCATTTTTAGCTCAGTTGCACAATATATTTTATGTATCTCTATTGAATTAACAGAGTAATTCCTAGCTTAATGCTCCTTATTCTTTGTTTGCCTCCTCTCAAATCAGAGCTGTAGTTTTCTGTGTTCAGGCTGGGAGAGGAACATGCCCCGCCACCCCCAGGTTAGTTGATTCTTTCTGTTTTGGTGGCAATTCTAGAGCCATAAGTATGTCTGTCAGTTTGCTCTGAGGCAGCAGTAACCTAAGTACTTTTCTGATGATGTCTACGTTCATGTTTCTGCTAACCTAGATTATGATGATAGGGCACAAACAAGGAACTAAATGAAATGGAGGAAATAGAAGCATGGGCTGTGGTTTTGAGCTGAGTTATGGGAGGGAAATGCAGAGAAGAGGGAGGAATGTTTGTCACAGGAAAAGAATCAGTACAAAGAAGGGTCTAGTTATGTGCTATGCTTCCAGGAAGTGCACAGCAGAAGGTGCAGCTCAGTGGGAGAGGGGAATCAAAGGTGATATTACACCATCTTTACATCTTCAGTATTCTATGCTGTGGCCAGAATGGCCCCCAATGTAAATTAGAATGGCTTAGGGCTGCTGTAAAATACACTTCAGTCTATCCTAGCCTGTCTGAACTGCAGTGCACCCTGGGGTTCATAAAGCACATGGTACGGTGGGCTTTCTGCCTTTTGGTGTCTGTGTGCTTGGGCATGCATGGTTGACAGTATAGACGCATTTATGACTACTCTAGGTTGCGCTGGTGTCGTAGAAATTCTCTCTGCCCCAGGCCCTTTACATCTCCAAAACACTGCTGCACTGACATATAGGGGCTGAAGAGGAGGGACAGGATCTATCCTGAAATGTTTAATTTTCAAGTACATTGTAGATTATTTAAAACAAGATTTCCTGCTTTTTGATTTTAATCGTCATTAAAATAGCTGATTTTAATCACTTGGACTTAACGTGGTTAGAACTGACTGACTGATTTATTTTCCAAAGGAAAGGTTGATTCCCATTGGTTGGCAATTATTAAAACATGTTGATTTGCAACTATATATAGATTTTTTACACTAACTAGGAGGTATATGGGGGGGGTGTGCATGTGCGCACATACTCTTATTCAAGAAATTATACAGCTTATCTTATTTATTCACTTTTTATTTATACATATTTTTATTATGTTAAATGGTGAATGATACATTTCTTTCTTACTAGATAACTTTTTTTACTTGTGATTTGTATCAAGCTCTTTGTGGATGGAGATTCAAATTAAATTAAAAACACACAAACCAGCATTTTACATTTTTTATTAAAAAAACTACCATAAATGTGTTGGATCCATAAGGAAAAAGTTTATCCAAATATTTTGCATTTAAAACTGATTTATTAAACAAAGGAAGTATCTGTATGCTCCAGGTCATCATATCTGTCAAGTTTTTAGAACTTGTATTTCATCCTCTAACACCCAGTTTTGATTCATAAGTTTGAGAAGGAAAACAAGCTTTACTGCTTTTTCAATTCCCAAGTGGTTTCTTAACTTTGAATGAACTAGACATTGGACAGAACTAACTGAATAAACTGAAATGAAGGTATTCTCTCCCCGCCTGCAGAAGAGGCTACTGCTGTCAATAGCTGGTTTAGCACTTCAATGAACCCTTGTTCCAGGTGCTTTAGCCAATGAGTTCCACAAGTTCAGTTGTTTGTCTTTAAAAGTTGGCAGCAGACATGCACTGATTTATATTATTTACTTTTTTTTAATACTTAATCTATTAAAATTATTTCAATTATATTAAGTTTAGGCCTTACCATTGGTTTTGAATTTCTAAATTTGTTTTAAATAAGTTTTATTTAAAAAAAACAAACCTGTATTTAATTTAAATAAAATCTGGTTTTACTTTTTCAAAAATCTTTGGTTTTTATCCATCCTGTATCTAAGTATTAAAAGCAATAGAACATAAAATGAATAAACATAGTTTGTTTTTCACTTTAGTAATGGTGCATAACTAGGTAATATCAAACATTAATTAGTGGGGGCGGGAGGAATCAAATTTGAAATAGATTATTTTGTTTCAGCATCAGCAGAAAGTCACTAGCTCTGAATACCATTCCATCAGAGATTCTAAAGGCAGACTTGAAGAACACAGTAGACATTTTGATCGGCCTCTTACAAAAATATGGGAATAAGAAAAAATATCAAACAAGTAGAAAAGGATCATAGTGAAGCTGTCAGAGAAAGGAGACCTCAGTCAGTGTGAAAACTAGAAGGGCATTTAATTGCTATCTATCCCAAGTAAAGTATTTACACACATTATTCTAGGTGGAATGAGGAAAGTGGTGGATTCAAAGTTACAACAGGCAAGGTTCGGACAGGAGAATCATATATAGGTCAAATCATCTCAGAACTGTTGGTTGAATGGCGGTCACTGCTTTATATGAATTTTGGTTTTACAAAAAGCCTTCGATACAGTCAATGGGATATTTTTATGGAAGTTGCTATGCTACTGTGGAATCCCTCAAATTTATGAACATATTCAAAGCTTCTATGAAAATAGAACATGCCAAGCAATACATATCTGTTCATTCCCTCTGAAACTCCTGGCATTGGCCACTGTCAAAGACAGGTTACTGGGCTAGGTGGATCATTAGTCTGACCCAGTATTGTCGTTCTTAGCAGCTGACTAAGCTATTTAAGGTTACTATGGATATTAGACAAGTGTCTTATTTCACCCATTATCTTTTTACTGGTAGTGGATTGGGTAATGAGAGAGACCACAGAACAACCAAGGGGCATACAATGGACTTTTACCCAGAAGTTAAAGGACCTTGACTTTGCAGATGACATCAACTTGTTATCCCATAGCCATGGAGATATGCAACCCAAAACAAATGATCTCTAGGCATATGCACAGTTAGTAGGGTTGAAAATCAACACTGAGGAAACTAAAATCATGACAGTCAAAACACAACAAGAAATACCAGTAAAACTTTGTGGAACTGATACATAAGAGGTCTGATATTTCACATATCTTGGCAACGTAACTACAACAGGTAGAACAGACATTAAAGCTAGAATAGCGAAAGCCAGATGTGCTTTTGTAACTATCTAAAGCTGATCTGGAGAAACAGAAATCTTGGCCTCCCAAGATTCTAAACAAAACTTTGAATATTTAAGACATTGTAAGACCAACCTCACTATATGGTGCTAAAATTGTAGACTTAAGACCTTACTATCTAAACTCCAAGTTTTCATTAATAGCTGTCTCAATATCAAATGACCCATTTAAAAAAAAAGAATCTGACTAAACTCTGGAGCAGGATAAAACGAACTGATAGGACAGGAAATTATAGAATGAAAATAGAACATATATGGAGGAAAGATCTAAATAACATAGTGTAGACAGGTGTTGGGCTAGAACCTGAGGGCAGGAGATGATGAGGTAGACCAAGGAAAATATGGAAACACACATCAGAAACAGAATTGAAAGCCTTCAAAATGACATGGGAAGAAGCTAAGATTGTGGCAGGGTCTGGCAAAGCTGGAAGGCATTAGTGAAGGACCTGTGTTCTGCATAGAATAGAGAGGCATAAGAGAAATTATTTTTTCCAGCTGCTTAGGCAGAGCACTTTAAAAGGAAAATAAAACACAGCTGTTTTCTATTAGAAATGTATTGTTAAATATTTCACATCTTGATTTAAAATAAATAAAGGGAGGCATGATACATGATTGAGAAGGAGGCGATTAAGAAGATCTTAACAGTCTTCCGTAACGTTTTCATAAAATTTGTTGGCACAATCTTTCCAGTGCACCCTGATCTAATAGATGGGCTTTATATAATTCATGATATATAATTTGACCAATAATTTATCTCTATTTAATATTTGATGTAGGCATCAAAATGTAAAGGACACCTGCTGAAATTTTTCTCGCTTTTTACTACTGTGGGTAAAAGGAGTTAGATTTCATTTAGTATGTTTATGTGCATTTCTGAAAGGACTGTATCAAGAAGAAATCTGTAGTATATACTATAGTAGGTTAATGTTATAGTAGGTAATGTATAGTTATGTTACTATAGTAGGTTAATATACTTTGTAGATTAATGTTGCTTAGATTGTAGAAGTCTACAGGTGGTTATGTAATTATGGGAATAACATTTCCATCTGGTTAATTAGGCTCTTAACCAGTGGCAGAATAGTTTTCACAATACTGGTTGTCTTGCATTCAAACTGAAGTAGCTTGGATTTTTTTTTTTTAAGACAACACATTCTACTTTCCAGACTGATGTAGTAAAATAACATGCATTCTAGGTTTATTTATTTCTATAGATAACCAATAAAATATTCATAAAATCCCATGAGCCCCCACCACCTCTAACTATTCAGAGTGAAAAGAAAAGGAGTACTTGTGGCACCTTAGAGACTAACAAATTTATTTGAGCATTGCTTTCGTGAGCTACAGCTCACTTGCTCACGAAAGCTTATGCTCAAATAAATTTTAGTCTCTAAGGTGCCACAAGTACTCCTTTTCTTTTTCCGAATACAGACTAACACAGCTGTTACTCTGAAACCTATTCAGAGTGAGCGTATGTTGCTATTCATCCATGATGTGGGATTCTAACTCTCACCCTCCTTTTATCCCCTTCTACCCTACAAGTGCAATAGACTTGAGTAAATAGGGTGCTTTTATGTCACATAATATATAAAGTCTAATGTAAAGACACAGTCAACTCAAAATCTAGTCAGTTAAAAATTAGTTACATAGTTCCACATCTTTAGTCAGCTTTTGTGGTTTTACAATTACAGTACAAACACCAGAGCTACAAACTGACTAGTCAACCACACATCTCATTTGGAACCAGAAGTATGCAATTGGGCAGCAGCAGAGACCAAATAAACCAAATACAGTGCAATGTTGTTAAATATAAACTACTAAAAATAAAGGGAAAGTTTCAAAGTTGTATTAAGTCAATGTTGTAATCTTTTGAAAGAACAATCATAAGATTTATGAACGCGTCAGAGTTACGAACAACTTCCATTCCCGAGGTGTTTGAAACTCCGGGGTTCGACTGTACATTTTGGTTTTTTGTTTTTAAAAATGCTGTTGTCTCCTTTGTTGCTGAGTAAAAGACCCACAGGAACATGACAGAACTGGTTAATAAGTTTCACTGTTATGTCTATTCAAAGCATTGACAAATATATGAAGTAAACTTACATTTGTTAGCCTTGCTAATACAATGCAGGGAGGGACTAAAGTATTAGCGTTCCGTGACTCTTTAAACAGGAAAGTGCTGTGAATACAATGTTGCTCTGTTTTAATAAAGAACATTCCTAGCATCTTTGAACACTACATAAATAAAAAAAAAATCTTAAAATTAAACAAAAGAACATATACTGTAACTAGGAAGATAGTAAAAAGTAAAGGAGTACTTGTGGCACCTTAGAGACTAACAAATTTATTTGAGCATAAGCTTTTATAAGCTACAGCTCGCTTCATCAGGTGTATGCAGTGGAAAATACAGTGGGGAGATTTTATATACACAGAGAACATGAAACAATGGGTGTTACCATACACACTGTAATGAGAGTGATCAGGTAAGGTGAACTATTACCAGCAGGAGAGGGGAGGGGGGGAAAAAAACCAAAAACCTTCTGTAGTGATAATCAAGGTGGGCCATTTCCAGCATTTGACAAGAATGTGTGAGGAACAGTGGGGGGTGGCAGGGGGGAATAAACATGGGGAAATAGTTTTACTTTGTGTAATGACACATCCACTCCCAGTCTTTATTCAAGCGTAATTTAATGGTGTCCAGTTTGCAAATTAATTCCAATTCAGCAGTCTCTCGTGTGCACGTATCTATTCAGGGGACACCATCATAGGGCCTAATCACATCAGCCACGCTATCAGAGGCTCATTCACCTGCGCATCTACCAATGTGATATATGCCATCATGTGCCAGCAATGGCCCTCTGCCATGTACATTGGCCAAACTGGACAGTCTCTAGGTAAAAGAATAAATGGACACAAATCAGAGATCAAGAATGATACCATTCAAAAACCAGTCGGAGAACACTTCAATCTCTTTGGTCACTCGATTACAGACCTAAAAGTGGCAATTCTTCAACAAAAAGACTTCAAAACCAGACTCCAACGAGAGACTGCTGAATTGGAATTAATTTGCAAACTGGAGACAATTAACTTAGGCTTGAATAAAGACTGGGAGTGGATGTGTTATTACACAAAGTAAAACTATTTCTCCACGTTTATTTCCCCCCCCCCCCCAACTGTTCCTCACACATTCTTGTCAACTGCTGGAAATGGCCCACCTTGATTATCACTACAAAAGGTTGTCTCCCCCCCCCCCCACCCCCGCTGGTAATAGCTCACCTTACCTGATCACTCTCATTACAGTTTTCAGAGTAACAGCCGTGTTAGTCTGTATTAGCAAAAAGAAAAGGAGTACTTGTGGCACCTTAGAGACTAACCAATTTATTTGAGCATAAGCTTTCGTGAGCTACAGCTCACTTCATTACAGTGTGTATAGTAACACCCATTGTTTCATGTTCTGTGTATCTAAAATCTCCCCACTGTATTTTCCACTGCATGCATCCGATGAAGCGAGCTGTAGCTCACAAAAGCTTATGCTCTAATAAATTTGTTAGTCTCTAAGGTGCCAGAAGTACTCCTTTTCTTTTTGCGGATACAGACTAACACAGCTGCTACTCTGAAACCTAGGAAAATAGTGTGCATTCTAGAGTGTTGTTAACACAATCTTGATTTACAGTGAGTGGTAGTCTATTTTAAGATAATTTAAACAACATATTTTTAACATCTGAATTGTACAAACATATTACTTAACAATCCTTGTGACCACAAATTAGAGGAAAGAGTCTTATCTATTTTAAATTTTATTAGATATTTAAGTTGAGATGGTGAGCGAAGATGAGTGAATACAAATAGAATGTCTGCTTGAAAAATTCAACTAGAAAGTACCATCTATAGAAAAGATAGATTTGATACGTCAGTGGATGATGTGTAATGGATTGAATTAACTGGAAGAATACAGGCACATGAACGAACAGGTTTTAGGCAGGGTGTTCTCAAAAGTGAGGTTTGTGCCTTTGAAAAGGGCAGTGTTCTGTAAGCATCTTTGTATTCCTGTACCTGAATTAAGCTCAGCCCTGGAACAGATACAGACACTTAGACAGAGAAGAATAAGGGAAGAGGAAGAAGGAATAGTAAAAAAGATGACAGATTAACATTTTAAAAATATTTTATATTTCAATTAAATGAATGTTTATAGAAGTAATAGTGTATATAGTGCATGCTTTGGGATGATAAAAAAGGAGTGTTTGCCTAATATAATGGACAACATGGTAATTTTCTGTGTATAGAATATAACTTTGATTTCATGCTGAATGGTCTCTGTAAATTTTGAGTTTTTAATGGTGGCTGTGTGTCTACTGTTCGTGCAAGCCCATTCTTTTGAATTTGTGAGAGAAGGTGACTTCCTATCTCTGATTCATTCTCTTATCTGGGTGGGGGTGGTTTAGCACTATCAGAGTTGACTTTTATCTCTAGATCTTTGCTCTTCAAAAGTACCTACTTTTTTTTCTGCACTGCGTCAGTTAGGTAAGTAACTTTTGGAAAAATTCTGTGTGGGTTAACTTTCTCTATAGTTATTACAACATAGACTGGACACACAAACATTGCTCAGGCCACATTTATCAGCCACTGTAATTATGACAACAAAATTAGAGCACGAGTCCATACAACATCACCGGTAGAACTGGGTAAAATATTTTTTTGACCAGAGTAAACTTGACAAAAAATGCATTTTTCCAGTGCATGAAAACTATTTGTGTATTTGAATTAAATTTGGGAAATAGTTTTGGCTGAAGAAAACTTAGTTTTTTAGAAATGTCAAAGTGGTTTGTTTCAACATTTTCAAAACACTGTTTGATACTGCAGACTAGCGTGTTCATTGAGTAAGAAGATTTCCCACTTTTGTAAGCTTCATTGTTTGTCTGGGTAGCCATAGAGGTCTGATGGAATGTATAGTCCACAATGCACAGCATAGATGGAAACTGCTAATTCTGAGAACCCTGGCATGGTCTGTTAGTGCTGTCATTCCTTCAGAAAACAGCTAGCAATTAGTGCTCCTAATAAGCTCACTAAAGAGAGTAGCTACATATGGGGAAATCAGTGTCCCCAGTGTTATCTCAGAGGGTTTCAAGCAACAACATTGCCAGGAATTCTAGGGCTACAGCCACTTGGCCATGACTGGTCTCTCTTCAGTTCCTCATGCATTATTGCTCTGTCATCTGCCTCAGCACCAACAGGTCTAGGCTTTCTGTTTCCATCTCCTAGTTTCCTCCCTGCTCTTACCCAATGTGTCCCCCATTTCCCTACACGCACAGTCCTAAACTCTCTGGCACATGTTTTCTACTTCTGGCTAACTCAGGTGCAGCACAGACCCTTTTTCATTGCTGCCTCTTTGGTGTGGCAATGGTTGACCAGGCAGCCAATATGGAGTTGAATGTATGGGTGCAGATATCAAACTCTGCTTGCACACATCTTAGCTAGGAGTGCACCAGTCTGAAAATAACTTGTGTGGGTCTTTCAACCCTATTTGCTTACCTCTGTCCTTAGAATAAGCCTAAGCAGTCCCTGTGAAAGTGGTGCACCTTTACCAAACAGGTGAAAAACACATGAGCCACCAGATACACCTACAGGCACATCAACTAAAGCCAAACAACTTGCAATTTAAAGGTGCTAAAACACTTCTGCTCTGTATGTAACTTTCTGATACCCATGATCATGACAAAACCACCCTCATTCTCAGATGCTTGACTATTTATGATTAGTGTGGTAGCACCCAGCGGTGCCAGTCAAGACAGGACATATCCAGGGAGTCTGGTTAATAGGTAAACTGTTAACCAGATATACTTAACAAGTAGTCATGCATTTAAACATATATTACATTTACCAAAGGTAAGCTTCTTAAATAAAAGGCCAAAGGCTTTCCCTTTATGTTCCGGTTAATGATAGTGACATGGTTATTTTATACCTAAACTGCTGTAGAGGGAGATTTCAGTCTGACCTTAAAAGGTCACTAGTTCCCAGAGAGAGACCCATTGACATTCTCCAAATACAATTTAAGTGTATTAAGTCTGGTTATATTGTATGTAGCCCTGACTGTCTCAGCAATTCTCGCCTAGATCCTTCCCTCTGAATCTATGTTCAGTTCCTCAAGTTCCCAAGGAGTATTCTCTCTGGAGGGAGAATTCATGATGATGATTGAAGTTTAGTTTCACCTGTAGACCTCTTCTCCCTTTACAGTCATTCCTCTCCCTTTACATTTCCCCTTGTCAATTTAAATGTGGCCAGGCTGCTGCAGGTAGGCCTCTTAAATGGGTAGATTTGCATGTGTCCACTTGTTGATATATGCCAATAATTAAAGCTAAGATTTTGTCGTGGTTATTTTTAGTAAACAAAAATCCACAGAAGCCTGTGACAGGTCAGTGACTATTAGTAAAAATAACTCTGACAAAATGGCGGGGGGGGGGGGACAGCACCCACTGCTGCTGCTGCCTATGGCAGCTGGGAGCTGCGGGGCCCCTCGCGGGGGTTTGGAGCTCCAGGGCTGGCCACTGGGAGCTGCAGGGGCTGCCCGCGGTGGCTGAAGCAGAAAAAGTCATGGAGGTCTCTGAAAGTCACAGATTCTGTGACTTCCATGACATAATTGTAGGTTTACCAATAGTTTATAAGCTAACATGCTCAGTGTGTATGTAGCTGCACCTCACTGTATCTAAAATGTCTGAATCTTAGGTGTGTTAAATTAGAAAGCGTGCAAACATCTAGCAATTTTGACCAACTAAGAATTGCATCTCCATGACTGGGGAGTGTGTTTGTGTGCATATTTCCCAAGCTACGTGGCCACTGACTTTGCACTTGTACTTTGGGGGGGAGGGTGGCATTAGGTGTCCTGGTTTTGTGTGTGTGTACGCATACATTTCTGTCAGAAGCACACATCTGTTTCTGAAATTGTGATCCCTAAATGTAAACTCTAAAGAGTTGACTTCATTGTTTACCCTTTTCCTTTTGGAATAATTTGTGTTGGCTTGCAGGTGGGCAGTCTTTCAGAAAAGTGAGCAGGAATGAACTCTGCAGTTTCATTTGTATATCTACTTCCCTTCACATTAAGCTGAAAATATTGTCCATTTAGGGAAAACTTAAACTGACAAGGACACTTGGTTGTTATGTGGTTATCATAAAAAGTGGTCAGGAATGATTTGTGCACAAAATCTACAGGAAATGATTGGATGTGGCCAGGAGTTGGGTTTTTCAAGGTGTATAGTATTTATCTCACATGTTGCTAGTCTGTATTCATGTTCTTTAGCTTCTTTGACCTTCATCGGGAAAGATATCGCAAAATGAGGTGTAGAAAATGTTGCTTCTCTGAAGGATTGTCTTGATGTAGAAATAAGGTACTACGTTTTAACTTTGTTAATTTAGAATTTGGATTTTCTTTGCAGATATTTTCAGTGTCCTATTGGTGCAGAACTGAATTTAATATTTAGAATGTGACCATTGTTGATGTAGAGAAGTTTAATTATAGATAGGCAACGAATATAATCTCTCCTGCCAAATTATTATCTCAAATAAATTGGTTAGTCTCTAAGGTGCCACAAGTACTCCTTTTCTATTATCTCTTTGACATTCTGTACTAAGACACATCTGCTCAGATTTGTTGTTCAGTTTTAGGAGTCTTGCAGATTAGTCTACTGTGCCTTTAAGACGTGGGTTCAGTATTCCCTAGGATTAAGAATAGGGTTCTGTCACAGAGGTCACTGATTCTGTGACTTTCTGGGGCAGGGCTGAAGCAGCGGACAGGGCTGGAGCAGTAGCTGTCAGCCCCAACCACCAGCGCAGTGGCTGGCCCCAGGACCGCTAGAGCCTCCCGCCAGAGCAGCACTCTTAGTCCGCTATCCGCCCCCTCAGGTACTTTTAGTAAAAGTCAGGGCAGGTTGCGGGCTTCCGTGAATTTTTGTTTGTTGCCCTTTTACTAAGAATACCTGTGACAGAATCTTAACCTTACCTATGATGGGGTTTCATCAACTTGTCCTTCTATTAATGTAGTCATCTACAAGTAGACGATGAATTCTTTTCGGGGGGGGGGGGTCAGTTGATCAGTTCATGTGATCTTGAATGAAAAAAGAGAAGGGAATTTAAAGGCTCCAGTGTCTAAAATTTGTTTATTAAAACTGCAGTCAGAAAATAATTATCGCATTAACCGCTCCCCTCCCCCCCAAAAAAACCAAAACAAAGAACCCTTTTATACTGTACAGGGATTAGACTGCAGATAGCACTGTATGTTACGGCTAACTTGTGTTTTAAAATTGGTAGAAGATTAGATTAAAAAAATGGTAGTCCTTTTGTAGATAACTTTTTGGTGTAAATTTATGAAATATGCCAAACATTATTTAAATGTCAGTTTCCTGTTTGAGATTGATTTCATTAAATATGGTTACTTCAGAAGAGTTTTAATAGCTTTATTGTGCTTACTATGTAAGCTATTTCTGGCAAGTACAAGTAGGATTTTAACTAACAATGTTTACTGAAAGGCTAGGCTTTAATAGATTAATACTCAGGCGCACAGTTTGTACAGTTTCATAGAGCAGCTGATGGTGTATAGAAAAAGTTGGCAAAACATTCTATTCAGAAACAATTCTGTTTACACATTGTATCCATCATTTCCTTGTCATTTGCTACTCACGTATTTACACACAAATGGGCTGTTTCCAAACTACTGAGGTCTCCTTAGCCACCCCTTCACTCCCCTCCCATCAAAAGACTGGATTTTCTTGGATTACAAGTGGGCATTCTTTCAAGGAGGTGAATGGGGTTGAGCTCTGCAGTTCCTTTCATTTTACTTCACTTTGTGTAGCTTTTGAATGGATACAAATTCTAAAAACTTTATTACCTGATGTGAATAAGTGATCTTCAGTTTTCCATTTCAGACTCCCAGGATATTTAAAGTTCAGATCTGTTTTTTTAGAAAGTAAACATTTTAAGATAAAAACTAGTCTTCTTATTAAACTCCAAACCTAAGCGGTGCATTCATGTAGAAAGGAAATCATAAAAATTGAATGGGACATTCCTGATGAATGCTCATCTAACACATTAGTAAATTTTATATCCGTTATAGAAAAATAACTTTCTTTTGAAAATCCACCTAGAATTTCTCCAACTAATTTAGGTAGACCGTGTCCTCTTATTTAACCATCCTGGATACAGCAAGGATTTATTGCAGAAGAGACACTACATCTTTTAACAGACGCTCTCTCTCGTTTGGATTTGAATTTATTTTTAAGGTTCTTGTGGCACATTGCTCTAAAAAGCCCAGAAAATTTCAGATTGCTTGCTTGCTTTCTCTCCCCCCTTCCTCCCCAATTCCCTGGTAGTTAAGTATTTGCTTTGCGTGAGAGCTGCAAATGTTATCTTGTATTTTTATCAAGATTAAGTTGTACTCAGCAGTAACTTCAAGCATATAACCCTTTCTAAAGTGTCCTCTTTCTTTTACTCACCAGACCAGAAAACTCTTTTTCAAAATCAAAACAAACTATACTGTCTGGATGCAAGAAAGAGGAAAAAAATCTTAAGAAAATCTTAAAGTTTTTGATGCTGGTGTGAAAGGAAGGGCCAAACTCTTCTCAAATTTACCATCCTAGATGGGCCTTACTGCCTCTCAAAAACATACATTACCAGTGTCATTTAAGCTCACTCAAGCAAAGCTGTAGCGTCTGTGTGGTAAAGGCACCTCACTGCTAGGAATATGTACAGACATGGTTTGGATATCTGTTTATTCCTTTGTCATTTACCGTGGGCTAGGCATATCCATGATTGACTGCAGTCTTGGCTACTAAGTATCCGCATAGAAGTATGTGTAAAATTTCATCATCTCTTAATTCTCCAATAAAGACTGCAGAATGAACAGCAACGTTGTTTCAGTGTTGTGTGGGGGTATATTTGTGCATGCATGTGTGTGTGTGTTGCAACCCCCCCCCCCCCCAAAAAAAAAAACAACAACAAAAAACAATGAAGCCAGTCCACTCACTATATGAACGTTACTTATGTTTACAATCCTTGATCAGCTCCTCTTCCTGGATCCTGACCAGGCTTCTATTCCAGACCCAAACCTTGGCTTCCATATGCCCTTCATTTGCTGGGGCTGGTCATTGTTTAAGCTCTGGCTCTAGTTACAGACTCCATGTTTGACTCTTCTCTTGGCATTAGGAACCCAATAATGCAACTGTTTAGGCCACGAAACTAGTGCCAGCTCTCCAAGCCATCCCGGTAGCAGTTGCACATTGTGTTCCACCAAAGCTGTGGACCCCTTGTTTACAGTTTAACTCTTGGGGCACTGTGTGACCATGTAAGGAAGCAATGTATTTGTTGCAAAGGAATGTCTAAATATATGCACGCTTCACTCTTGACAGGCACATGAGATCTACAGATCTGAGGAAAAACAACGAAGCCTGCATACAGATCTTTGCCTCAGTTTCCTCACCATAGCAAAAGCTTTTTGGGGTTTATTCAGTATTTCTTCAGGGGGTCTAGGATTCCTCCGGCCCTGTCTGCTGCTCAGCCTTTTCTGTGTCTGGTCCTGATCGGTTCCCCTCTCTGAAAATGGCTGGGGTGCACGTCTCTCTGTTACAAGATTCTAGTTCCTCTCTCCCTCCCTCCCCTGGGTCAGATGATGCTCCTCAGCAACTTCAGGTCCCTTGTCAGATGGTGCATTGCTTGGTTACAAGCTCACTAAGGGTGTGTCGACACTGCCACTTTCAGCGCTAAAACTTTAGTCGTTCAGGGGTTTGAAAAACACCCCCCGAGTGACAAAAGTTTTAGTGCTGAAAAGCACCAGCAGAGACAGCCCTTTATTGCTGGGAGCCGCACTTCCCCCAATAAAGCTATCACCCCTTGTTCGGGGTGGTTTTTTTTAATTGCTGGGAGAACTCTCCCCCCAGTGATAAAGCGTGTCTACACTGCCCACGTCACGGCGCTGCTGTGGCCGCACTGTGACGTGGCCAGTGTAGACATACCCTTAGGCTATGGCTACACTCCGAGGCTTTTAGCGACATGGAGAGCTCTCCTGCCAACAAAAAAAACTTCCACCCTCCACGAGCGGCAGCAGCTTTGTAGCTGGAGGCTGCTCCTGCTGGCAAAGTGCTGTTCACACTGGTACTTTGCGGCGGGGGGTGTGTGTGTGTGTGTGTGTGTGCGTGTGCGTGCGCGTGCGCATATATATATGCATCCAATGAAGTGGGCTCTAGCCCACGAAAGCTTATGCTCTAATAAATTTGTTAGTCTCTAAGGTGCCACAAGTACTCCTGTTCTTTTTGCGGATACAGACTAACACGGCTGCTACTCTGAGTCCGGTAAAACTTTTGTTGTTCGGGGCATGTTTTTTTTAACATCCCTGAACCACAAAAGTTTTGCTGACGAAGTGCCAGTGTAGACAAACCCTTAGTTGAACTGGTTTCTCAGATGGCAGTTAGTTTGTCTTACGGTGCCAGCATTTCAATGGGAGATCTTCCAGGTTAACTTCCCTTGATAGCTCTGCATTGTTAGCCTGCTAAGGTGCAGGAATGTCTCCTGGCAGCTCCTTGGAGGTTTTTCAGTACAAGATGGGGGATAAAAGGCAAAAGTGTAGGCACAATACAGTCTTACAATGAAAATGGTGCTTCCAGCACAAAGTGGAGTTTGTAGTTTTATATAGAACTGTCACAGTCCCAGCTCGACGCTCAATAGGCTTTTGTGTTTGCATCCCACCACGTAGACCGGGGTTTCTCAAACTTCATTGCATTCTAAGATCCCCTTCTGACGACAAAAATTACTACGTGACCCCGGGAAGGGGGACCAAAGACTGAGCCCCTCCGCCCCAAGCCCGGGGGGGGGGGGTCAAAGCCAAAGCCTGAGTCCTGCCCCCCCGCTGTCCCCGGGGTAGTGAAGCTGAAGCTTGTGGGCTTCAGCTCTGTGCGGGTGGGGTCTGTAACTGGAGCCTCGCCACCCAGTGCTAAAGTCCTCAGGCTTGGCTCCAGCCCTGGGTGGTGGGGGTTAGACTTTTGGCTTCAGCCCCAGGCCCCAGCAAGTCTAACACCAGCCCTGGCAGCTCCATTAAAACAGGGTTGCAACCCACTTTGGGGTCCTGAGCCACAGCTTGAGAACCACTGATGTAGACCCATGTGCCCTTGGTCTACGCTGTATCACTGTCTCTTTCCTTGGCCTCTTGGGCATGCTTACAGGCCACAGGACCTGTTATCCCTTTGGATTGTGAAAATGGGACTGCATAGCACAACTGCTCTCAGAGTCCCCACTAGCTTAAGTAAATTCATTCCCAGAGCTCCAACTGTGTGGGCACAGGTTTACTGTTCCCCCTATAGGGATACATCATAATGAACAGACAGACACAGAGGCTTTGCAAAGGGTTCCAACGATGAATGTCTTTACTTTACTAGCGTAAAAGGTATACATGTTGAGATAAAACAAACACCTACATGCATTTCCCTCTCTGTTTCCTCAACAGTCTTGAGCATTCTTTGGGTTCAGATCAGAGTCCTGTAAGGAATCCAGGATCCTCCAAATTTTAATGTCTCGTCTTTCTTGTTATTCCACTTTCCTTCTTCAGTTGGTCCCAGTGCTTAGTTTGTGCCAGGGCTGAGCTCTGGCACCTTTTAGGTTTGGCAGTTCATAGCCCTGGTACCTCTGGGTATGTCTTGTCAGTTATTAAAGTAAAAAATTTTCTTAAGCCCCAGCACCTCTTTCATTACAAATTAACCCCTGGCTGATCCTGTAGTTAAAAGGCCCCCACTGCTATAAAAGCATGTTCTGCTCTCCTGCCTGACTTTCCTGTGTGTTGCTTCCTGACCCACCAAGTCTCTGTGACTTTAAAGGTTGCATTACTACCTTTGTTCTTCATCCTGCTGCTGTGGAAATTCTACTCCAAAATCATAGCTCTCTAGACAAGCGGGGTGGAACTGGTTCTATGCAGATTGCAGTTACCCCATTTTTCTTTTAGGGCTCAGTCTATTTGGGTGCTAATAATTTTAATGAGCGTCCTATTCGAAGCCAGATATGCTGGCGCTTCTTCCTTCCTTAAAACAAGGCCTATGATGTAAGAGACAGACATAGGAATACAGACAGTTCATAAAATGAAACTTGAATACATAAACTGTAAATAGATTCCCCCAAATTGTCAGATACATACAGACATACCCTAATCTGTCAATTTTACAAAAACCTACATTAAAAGAATGTTAACGAAGTACTCACAAGTCAGACAATGGCAGTTATTGGTTCAGGCAGCCTTTGCTTTGCTCGTGGGTGCACATTACCATAGTCCTAAACTGCATGATCATTTTAAGCCTTGAAAGAATGTTGCTCTTCAGAGTTTTTATTCATAAATGCATGTCAGAACTTTAGAGATGTTCTATAACCCATTACATTGTGGGAGCAGCAGGAATCATCTACATATAGAGCAGCTGTTTTATTTGATTGAGTTCAATAGGGGATTTGTGAACAGAATAAACTGTTTGAGATGGGGTGAATTGAGAATTTATCAACTGCCAAAAATCTAAACTGTGTTTAGTTGGATTGTTTTTTTGAGAGTGAATATTATGCCTTGCTTAAGATAGGGATTTAACTGTTGAAGGAGAAACTAAAACACAGTAGGTATGACTAATTTTATGTGGTAATTCTTGTAACTGAAGTTACAAGCATATACCTAAAGGAGATGATGTAGAGGAATGATTTTGTATATACTGAAATATTTTGCTTTAAAAAATACAATGGGAACAGATTATTTTCAAAGAAACTGACATAAAAACAGAGATGGAGAAAAATTAGAAATTTATACAATATTTACTATTCAGTTTATTTTAAAAGTGGTAAAGAAAAAATCAAAATTATTTATTAGAACCCTGAATACTTAATGCTATTTGGTGCAGGCTGATTATGTTTGATACCATAATGAGTGGGTTGTGAAAAGAGAGGAGAAAAGAACAGTACATGGTAGATATCCCATCACTTACACCACGGATACTGGGCTGGGATTATCTAGAGATCAGAAATGCTGCCATACAAGGCAGATAAATTAATCTACAACAGAGGTATTTATTAAACATTACACTGCACATCTTTAATTTGGTGTGATGATAGAATTTACACTATCTGAGGGAGATCCACGTAAGTAGTAAGCAAAAATTCACAGAACAGGTTGAATTTTGTAAGATTCTGTTTATATTGATGATATATTCATGTTAAAGTCAAAGTGCCAGTCTGTAACTGTAAATTCATTTATTGTGGCAGAAGTGAGACTGAAAACAGGAAGGAAACCTTTTCTCCTTTCTATTTTAATAGAAAAGAAGGGACTGAAGACTTGGGCTATGTTTTCTTCTTAGCCCTGGCCTCACTGGGTGCACAGGGTGGAGGATCTGCAATGAATGAGGCAGCTGTTGAATATTTGGATCTCTCACAGCACTATGTCATTACACATCCCCTCCTATCTATCCTTGAGGGCTTAAATAAATTTGGTAAGTTTGGTTCTAAATGGAGGCTTTGATTCCACATCTGCAAGTATGACCTCTGGTCTGCGCCCGGTGTATCCTTGCCTCATTCACTTTTAGATTTGTAGATATTTAGGTCAGAAGGGACCATTATGATCATCTAGCCTGACCTCCTGCACAAGGCAGGCCACAGAATTTCACCCACCGCTCCTGCAAAAAACCTCACACCTATATCTGTGCTACTGAAGTCCTCAAATCGTAGTTTAAAGACCTCAAGGAGCAGAGAATCCTCCAGCAAGTGACCCGTGCCCCATGCTACAGAGGAAGGCGAAAAACCTCCAGGGCCTCTTCCAATCTGCCCTGGAGGAAAATTCTTTCCCGACCCCAAATATGGCGATCAGCTAAACCCTGAGCATATGGGCAAGATTCATCAGCCAGATACTACATAAAATTCTTTCCTGGGTAACTCGGATCCCACCCCATCTAATATCCCATCACAGGCCATTGGGCCTGTTTACCATGAATATTTAATTACCAAAACCATGTTATCCCATCATACCATCTCCTCCATAAACTTATCGAGTTTAATCTTAAAGCCAGATAGGTCTTTTGCCCCCACTGCTTCCCTTGGAAGGCTATTCCAAAACTTCACTCCTCTGATGGGTAGAAACTGAGTGAAGAAAGGGTCCTGCAGAAACTTTGCCTTATTTTAATGTGATATTTCCTAGTTTTAAAAAAAAATAAAAACAGACCAATTACCATGCTTTGGAACTGTGTTACACAACTAGCTGCCCTAGCTGTCACTTGGAATATGGCAGAATTTCCTCTTTTGTGCACTCATATGCAATTAACCAATAAAAAGCTCTTAATTTCCCCCCTCAAATCAAACCCCCTATTGATAAATAAAAATCTGTGTGTGTGTGTGTGTGCGCGCGCAAAGTCCATTTTTTAAAAAAAATCTCATAGTTCTGTTAATCAAAACACTTTCATTGAACCAGCAAAAGACATGTTACCTATCACTAGGAATTATCTTCTCAAGGTTCTGTCTCAAGCAGCTAAGATGCTGAAGCTGTTGAAGAAATGTTAGTTGCTTTTATAAAGTCAAAAGTGGTGGTCCTCCTCCCCTTGACTTCATGCTAAAAACCAACTGAACTGCTTTTGCTGCTTGTACTCTAAAATAAATTAGTCATGCTCTGAGACGGTCTAAGTCTTGAAGACATTGATGTGAAAGTTCAGTTTCAGAAAGTTAGAAGTAACTGAGACAGACTTTTACCTTAAATTTTGAGATATCGAAACAATTTAGACAGGGCTCTGTGTACTCTACTGTAAGTTGGACCTAACTTTTTGACAATACCAATTTCTAGTGTTAAACTAGAAATTATACAGCATCTGACGGTAAACTTAAAATTGAGTTTGACGTGAAATTAAATATGAAAATGAATAATGCAATCAGTATTCCTTGCTTCAGAGTAACAGCCGTGTTAGTCTGTATTCGTAAAAAGAAAAAAGAAAAGGAGTACTTGTGGCACCTTAGAGACTAACCAGTTTATTTGAGCATGAGCTTTCGTGAGCTACAGCTCACTTCATCGGATGCATAGCATATCGTGGAAACTGCAGAAGACATATACACACAGAGACCATGAAACAAAACTTCCTCCCACCACACTCTCCTGCTGGTAACAGCTTATCTAAAGTGATCATCAAGGAGGGCCATTTCCAGCACAAATCCAGGTTCTCTCACCCTTTCCCCCCCCCCCCCCCGCCTTTCCCCCACCCTTTCCCCCCCCCCCCCGCCTTTCCCCCACAGACACACATACAAACTCACTCTCCTGCTGGTAATAGCCCATCCCTCTTTGAAACCTCTCTTTATAATGCGCATGATAATCAAGGTGGGTCATTTCCAGCACTAATCCAGGTTTTCACCCCCCCCCCCCACACTCCCCCCCTCCAAAAACCACACACACAAACTCACTCTCGCCAGCAGGAGAGTGAGTTTGTGTGTGTGGTTTTTGGAGGGGGGGGTGTGTGGGGGGGGTGAGAAAACCTGGATTAGTGCTGGAAATGACCCACCTTTGATTATCATGTGCATTATAAAGAGAGGTTTCAAAGAGGGATGGGCTATTACCAGCAGGAGAGTGAGTTTGTATGTGTGTCTGTGGGGGAAAGGCGGGGGGGGGGGGAAAGGGTGGGGGAAAGGCGGGGGGGGGGGAAGGGTGAGAGAACCTGGATTTGTGCTGGAAATGGCCCTCCTTGATGATCACTTTAGATAAGCTGTTACCAGCAGGAGAGTGGGGTGGGAGGAAGTTTTGTTTCATGGTCTCTGTGTGTATATAATGTCTTCTGCAGTTTCCACGATATGCTATGCATCCGATGAAGTGAGCTGTAGCTCACGAAAGCTCATGCTCAAATAAACTGGTTAGTCTCTAAGGTGCCACAAGTACTCCTTTTCTTTTTTCTTTTTAGTATTCCTTGCGTTAATATAACATCCAAATAAGTCAGTTTTAGTCTTCCTCTCCAGTGTTAACCATGCTGCAGATTTTTGTACTGAAACATGTAATTGCACTGAAGATTTGTGCAGGCTAACTTGGAGGTTTGCACAGCTGGTATGGATAATGTGGTAATTTCAGTTTTTAGGTGGTTGAAGTGGTTGAAGCGTTCACCGAACGTGGAGGGAATAAATCTGCTCTTCCTCTCCCTTTTTTTGGACAGGGCTGCAGGTGACTTGAAATCTTGGGAGTTTTTGTTGACCTGGTCACCCAACCCAGCAGCTCTTTACAGCCAGTTGCCTTTCTATCCCCAATATCTATCATTGCATGTAGTGTATAAAATGTTGCCTCTGAACATTTAGTTACATAACTGGCTGTCACTGCAGTGTTTTAGTCCATAAAATAATCTGCATTTTTAGTGGCCCCACAGTTATTGTTGATTGAGCAAAGTATGGAGGTTTCATCTTGTAGTGATGTGAAGCTAGCTGAAATACTTTATTGCTGTGCTAAAATCATATGGTTCTACAATGAAACAGAGTTCAGATTTTTATAATCGGCACGAAAAATGGTACTCTTTTCACTTCCAAGCACAGATTAATAGGCACTGTAATGAAATCTTGTACTACCACTGAATAATTTTCAAAATCTACACTTAACTATGAAATATTACTATATTTAATTAAAGTTAAACTACAGCTGACACAAAGTACATCTGATACATTATTTACTTAACTGCCAATTCAGAATGGGTACTGCCATAAAGTTTAATAAAGTCACATAAAATTCAGTGTTCAGTGAAATACTTGTTAGCTTCCTTAAAAATGAGCGCATATCAATAAAATAAACTATGGTATGTTTGGTGTCTTGGAACTGTCACAGTTAACAGCATATAGCAGCAATTGATAGGATGACATGCTGTGGAGCTGATGTAAGTGCAGTTACCTCTGAAAGCTATCAGGTTTTAAAATTGTGTACCAAGTAGTTGAACGCTGGAAGCCAGCTTTATCAGGAATCGCAATTAGAGTATTGTGTGGACTTAACAGATCTTAGTTTGACAGACCATATGTCCTCTTTGTTGATTTTACAGAGGTGGAGGGAGAGTTTAATACATAGAACTATGAAATAGGGCAGTTATGAGAAGGTGCGCGCTTGGTAAAAGATAAATGAGTGTATGACATCACTTTGTAATGATGTGGACATTTAGGGAACACCAGAAAACATTTTTAAAGCCATGGCACCACATGTAACAGTAAGAGACACTAAAACAAGAAATATCAAGACCATTGTGATCTTTTCAGTGCTGTAAGGTTGCTTACATATTTTGTTACAAAGAACATGCAACTCTTAAAAATAAAACTGTGTTTTCATTTGATGCTTTTACATGGATTCTAATTGTAATCTTACTGAAATGATACCTTCTGTGTAAGAGTTTAATTCCTGTATTTTTTTCAAATGAAAATGAGACCTAGTTGAGCATGGTAAGCTAAATCACTGCAGCCCCATCTTACATATGCCTGTTTGTCTACATGTACTTACTTAATAAAAGACAGGTGGATTTTTTGCTTTTAAAAAGCATACAGTTAAATCCTTTTGAAAATATATCAGAAATAGCAAAACCGTCCGTACGTCTCATTTGTATGAAAAAGGTAACATAACAGAAATGCACATGTCTCTGGTCAGATATGGCACTGTGCCCATTTTCCTAGTCTGAATGTTGTACAGAGCATATCGCAACTGGAGGTTTGTAATTCCAGATATCTGAGGTTTCCAGTTCCATTTACAGAATGTATCCAAGCAGACTTAAGTATCTGATAGCTGGTTTCTGTAAAAACCTGGTAAGTGCTCTCTCCGGTATATGTGAATATAACTTAAATATTGTTAGATGCCCATAAGGACATTCTAATAATGGGTGCTTAAAAAGAGAGGGAGAGAGAAAAAAATCCTTTAAATGTTAGACTGAAATTCAAACAAGCAGTATTTAAAAGAACTGAGTATTACAGTTTAGTACTCAGAATGTGATAGTTCTTTACAAACAAATCAGTAAAAAGCCATGATCCCTACTTTGGAAATATATACACTTTAAGATACAGGATGATAGGGAAGACAGAACATGGTGCAAGGCAAAGGGATGGCAAACAAGGGTTACAAATAAAAGATGTTTGGTGGGTCTGTAAATGTTTCTGATTGGTCCCTTGAAAGTCTTATACCAAAAGGTGTGGCATTTTCCCCCCTCACATGTGGTTAAGGGAATTGATGGTCTTGAGGGCAGTATGGGAAAAGAAAGGGAGATGGTGGGGATTGACAGAGTATGAAAGAGACTGGAGGTGAAAGGGTTGGGTAATGTATGGTGAGGAGGAAAACTGATAAGTGATAGGGTAACATGGGGGCACAGACACATTTAGCGGAGATACGTGGCTTGGCAGAATGAGCTGGGAAGGAACAGATGTCTGTGCAGGCCTAGCACTAAATGCCCTGTGGTTCTAGTATGGACTGCAGCAGTGATGGCCGGACCTCATTACTTTTACTGCTCTGTGGGGAGAATCTGCAGGGAAGGGCAGACAGTCTTAACCCACTTCTGGGTCCTGGTGGAGGCTGCCTTTAATTAGTGTTACGTGGTTTAAGTGTGTGCGTGCATATTTTCACTCAGACTGATCATCTTTATGTACCTACCTGTCTTACAGACTTGGTTTAACAGGATGGGATAACTGGGATCTCAGTCTTTTGAGATGCTCACAAGATGACACTCCTGATCTGCCAAAAGAACATGCAAGTGGCTATCGTGTGGTTATTTGTTTTCAGTGAAAGTATTCAGTCATGGAGGCAACCCGTGAATTGCATTTCTGTATGTTCACAAATATTTTTTCTTTAAGCAGAGAAATTGCTCGAGCGCAGAAGTGGGAGTCAAAAAGTGCTCAATTCTAATCCTGGCTCTGAGAATGATTTGCTCTGTTACTTTGGGCAAGTCATTTAGTATCTGTTTCCCCATCTGGAAAATGGGGAAAACACAAACATCATCGACCCTCCTGACTCCTCTGAGAAATATTTTTTTTCAGTGCTTTGTAAATAAAGAACCAAGAATTGAAAGTAAATAGTTCATTTTAAAAGACAATATCTCTTGTTAAGCAGCATGGGTTGCATTACTGTATATTGTAAAACCTTCATTTTATGCGTCAACTTATTGCTCATTAATTGGACTATGGCTAGATTCAGGTGTAGCACATTCAGGCATCCTGCAAGTTCACCTCAGTCCTGACATGCAACCCTAGTGTTTTTCCTGTCTTAGACTGATGGCAGTCACTCCACATTACACTAATTTTTTATAGAGATATTTATCCTTTAGACAAATGGGAGGGGGCTCTTAAGATATTGTCCAACTTCCTTTTGTTTGCGACCTTACAAGATTTCACTGAAGTATCTGGAAGTGGAAGTCAGCTAGTGCATTTAAACCTGTGTGCATGCTATCCCCCAACCTTTATTTGACTTAAAGAACCATATATATTTTTGAGTATGAATCCTTCTTTAAAGGTGCCACAGGACTCTCTGCCGCTTTTACAGATCCAGACTAACACGCCTACCCCTCTGCTTCTTCAAAGAGCTTCACCTTTTGCTGATCAATTCCAGTTTTATGACTCCCCATATCCTAGGATGTGTGTCTTGTTTAAATGAACAGTTTATTATTTTATCAGTGTCTAGTTGGTCTGGGCACCAGAGATAGTGACTCCACTGTCTGACTTATATACTGAAGTCATTGACTTTTTCCTAAAATATAAACTTCTTATACTTACTGAGAGAACTGGACTCTTCTTCTTCAATGTAAAATGACTATTTATTAAAAATAAAGGAGTATTAGACATTTTAAAGTAGTGAACTTGCAGAAGGGAGCATAAAAATCAGTGACTTTATGTGGAATTTTTAAAATTTATATCAAATGTACTTATTTTAAAACTATTTAATATTAAATTTTAAATTGACAACCAATTTGGAGGCATAAAGTCAATATACGGTAATCTGTTAAAATAATTTAAATTAAAAAAAATAATATTAAGCAATACATGTTTGTTGACAAGTTTTAAAGGAAGTCCAACTGCTGAACTGGTGGGTGGAAGTCATTGGCTAAGCATCTGGAACCAGAGTTCGTTGAAGTGCTAAATCAGCTTTTGACAGCAGTAGCCTCTTCTGCAGGTAGGGAGAGAATATTTTCTTTTCTTCTGTGTATTCAACTAGTTCAGTGACTAGTTCTTTCAGAGTTAAGAAACTAATTGGGATGTTGAAAGTGCAGGAAAGTTTTGTTTTCCTCTTCCAATCTATAAATAAAAACTACATGTGAGAGGATGAAATTTACTAGTTCTAAAGACCATCTTGAAGATGGTCACCAGAAACAATCAATTCAGTTCATGAACCTCAGATAATACAACTGTTGTTTAATAAATCAGCTAGCTTTAAAGACAAAACAAGTTTTGATAAACTTTCTCTTATGTATCCAGCACATTTAAGGTAGCTTTACTTAATTAAAAAATTTTAAATGCTATTTTTGTACATTTTTAATTGAATTTGAATTTCCATCCAATTAAAAAATTGGACTTGACAAGTAAAAAATCAGTCTAGTGTATGGAAAATGGTGTATGATGCATTTCTTAACATAGTAACAAAATAAAAATTAAGCATCTGAATAAATGTAAGTTGAGCGCTATAAGTGCATATCTTTTTGGTTAGCAAAAAAAAGTACAAAATTTAGTATAAAAGTGATAGTGGCCATTAAAGACGTGTTGATTTGCAGCTATCAGTGAGAATCAACATTTCTTTAGGAAAATAACTAAAAAGTACAAATGCAAAACAAGATTAAAACCAGTGATTTAAATCATGATTAAAATGGTGGTTTAAATCACTGCGATTTAAACCAAGCCATCCTGTTTGGCAGATGATACTCTTGCTTTTCTAGAAAATAAGTTATATTAAGCTGTTGAGTTATTGTAAGCATCATGTGTTTTTAAAATATACATGGTAGGTCTACAGTGCACTCTACAATACTGATGTTGTAAAAATGAATCACTGTCTAAATGTTACAAATGAGTGGGTAATAACATAACTGAAATATTATTTCCTGGGGTACATATGAACACCTCACTTTTCAGAGGTCCTGGAAGCTTCCAGATTGTACTCAAAAAAAAAATATTTGAGATGATGAAAATCCAGTGAGACAAGGTGAACTGGGACCCCACTAGCAAGCCTGTCAGCCAAGATTATCACTAGAAAAATACCTGCAGCATATTAGTAAGAGCAAAAATGTAAATTGTGTAATCCAGAATTGGACTTGGGTGTTAACTGCAGGATGGTTCATGCCTCTTCTGGAAGAGAAATGGGACTGGTGTCTTCTTAGCTAGTGCTGATGTGCAGTACTAAATCTGTGAATATTTATTCTCATATTAAACTTCCTACACAAACTACAGTATTTTTGTTAAGCATCAGAATTAAAACATGCTAATGTTGAATGGCAATACAATGAATATTTCAGAGGAGGTTTACAAATTTTAATATATTTAAGGCAACTGAATACATGAATTATATTTATGAAGGCATGGGCATAGCATTTTGCTGTAAATATTAAAGGAAATTTACTGGTCTGTGCACATATGATTTAATGCTAATAAAAGCAAATATTTAAAATGCCTTTGCACTGATGGGTCGATTAAATCTTTCACTGTGTGTAGTGTGTCATTTGTAGTTTGGGTTTTCGTCAAATAGTTGTTTTTTTTATTTGTCCTCTTCAAAAACAAAAGTAAAAATACATTCTGACAGAGTCTAGTTACCGGAACTCTGAGGGGTCTGCGATATTACAAGTGATGTTTGTAGGGGATTAAATTTGATTCCCTAGTGTTGGGACAGTTGTTAATACATGCCCTCGATCCACTAGTGTAGAAGACTAAAGTAATTCAATAATGCCAGTGATGTCATGCCTGACTCATTGATATAGGATATGATTATGAATCATGCATGAAAAACAAAATACCTGAAAAAATAGATGGGCAATTAAAAGTATAATGTTCAGAATGTGAATTGTTATAGTTGTGTGAAAATGTTGCTATTAATACATGATTTAAATTGCTAAAGATGTCTCGAGTTAACTCTGATACTTACACACTATAATTTTTGACATTTTTTCATAGTGGCCCTTTTCAGTTGTGCCTCAAAAAGTTTAAGTTTAAGATAATTTAGTTTTCATGAAAAGTTTCATAATTGGACTGATAAGTTATGATTATATTGCATACAATTTTTATTAAAATTTAAAGTTCAGTTTATAAAGCTGGATCACATCTTAGTCAATCAAGTGAGTTAACAGCACTTTAAACTTTGTTTTAAAGAATTAAATCATTTTAGATGTTTTTGTTAATGTTAAGTAGTTGTGCATTAACTTCAAAAATTTTTACATGCTGAAAACTTAAAAAAAAAAAAAAAAAAAATTATCTGCCTGATCATTGTAGTGTTTCTGTCTTATTCTGGGAGCTTCTCTCCTCCAAAAAGATGGTTAATGGCCCACATGCCGTCTAGCTCCTGGATTTTACCCAGAAGGTGGGGTTTGGTCACATGATGGGATTTTGATGTGAGCTTCTGTTCAGTAAGGCTACATGTCAGATCACCAGAGCATACTTAATCTTTTGCATTTCAGCAGTGCCAAACCATGCACATTTCTAAGCAGGAAACTGATATTTTCTATCTAAAAAAACAATTGTAATTATGAGGAAGCTTGCTTGGAAAATCCCGTGGACATGTTTTCAGACATCCGGAGGTCACCTATAAATCATTTGTGCTTTCCTGACCAAATTAAGCTTAATTGTGTTAAGCAAGTGGTTTAAAATACCACACCTTTTTTCTTGATGTCTTTTATATTTGTGTGTGCCATAGAACAGTTTTAGGCTTGCATGATCATTTTTTATTCTACAGGATGGGAAGGAAACAAGTAATTATTGAATAGTGGAGGAGTAACAATCAGCTAAGTATTTGTCCTTTAAAAAAAAAAAAAGTGGGGGGAAAAAAGGTAAAAATTTGCTTGGATGTGCTTCACCCATTCATCAGTAATCAGTTTTATAAAGTGGTAGTGCTAGGAGGATGGCACAGGGTCAGAGATCCTTGGAGTAAATACAAGGCTGTAATTCACTAGAACAGCTTTGCTGATGATGTGTGGCTCACAAAGAATACAAGAGCTCCCAGAGTGAATTCAAAACCTCATATATCTGGCCACTACAGAGCCATCTTCTACAGTGTATGAAATACAGTACAAAAATTACTTGAAATATTCCTGCTCAATTAGCAAATGAATGGATTTCAGAAATTATTTCAGTATTGTCAGTGAAAATCTTCTGTATTAAGATCAAAAGTCAGATATACTTTTGGTTTTTCTTAAGGCTTTGATTTGTTAGTTTTAACAGTATTGTAGAATTCATAACCCTTGTTGAGTCTGTATGTAAGCTCTCAGCGCACACCCTGTTTCACTCATATTCTCGAAGTATTTATTTTGAGCTGACCGTGCTTGTTCTTAGCCCAGAATGAGGGGTTTTTTTTCAAAAGTTTGTGAAAAATACACTCATCTGTTTGAATTATGTGAGCATGAAAAAGACACCTGACTTTCTGTGCTCAGGAGTAACTCAAACAGTTGTACAGAAAGTCTTAGAAATTGGCATTTGGCTGTTTCTTCAGGAGAAATAAGTCTGAGCTATGATATAGTTTTAAAAATATTTTCTCACTTAACTGTGAGTCCATACCTGTGCCTTGAACAGGGATCAAAACCAGCAGCAAGTGAAGATGTGAGCTAACCCCACTTAGTGAGTTTATCTCAATGTCAGTGTCTGTATTTAATGTCAGCATTAGAAGAGATGACTTTTTCTTCTTTTAATCAATTTTCCCAACCAAACTAAGGTTTCTAAATGTAAAAGTTAAGGAGCACATGTGATGCATGACCAGAAAGGGTTAAACATCCTACAGGATAAATGAGTCAAATTCAGCCCTTAAAGACATATGGGGAGATAATGTTTGTGTTTTTGTGTATTTATATATCTATTGGTAGAGGTCAACAACGTAATCAAACAGTCCCTGTCCATGCTGTATTCTGTTAGTTCAGAGATCAAAAGGACATCTTAACTTTTAAATGAACTGTAAACATAGGATATTGCTGTATTCATCCCTCTGAAATATATAGCAAATCATCTGCGAACGGTGGAAAAACAGGCAATTGCCTGTGGATAATTGTGTGGATAATTACCGGTGATGCTTAGGAAATGGGTCCCCTTCAAAGTACCTATTGTTCGCTGAAGGACTCCAAGCTGTCACAAGAAGGCCTGAAACTGTATAAAGATGTTTGGGTTCCAATCCTTTTTATCTCGGATCTGCTTGAGGCTTCATGCAGGGGAAGCCTAAGCCATAAGGACTGAGATCTCAGTCGTGACTGGACCGCCCTGAATATAAACATTGGACTATAACCTATGAACTATTTCTGAAAGAACTCTTTTTCAGCTACAAAGCTCACCATCTCTGCTATAAATTTGAATCTCAAGAACTGTACTCAAGTCTGTATGTATACTGATCTTTTAACCAATACCCTCTCTTTTCTTTTCTAATAAATTTTAGTTTAGTTAATAAGAATTGGCTGTAAGCATGTATTTAGGTAAGATCTGGAATATTCATTAACCTGGGAGGTAATGTGTCCGATCTCTTGGGATTGGTAGAACTTTATATGATTAAGATTTTTTAGTAATCCTCATCATATTTGACTTGGGTATCTGGGTGGAGGCCTGAGGCTGGGTCACTGTTGTTGGCTTCTGGATAACCAGTGAGGTACTATTGAAGCTGTTTTGTGCTGGCTTGGTAAATCTAAGTATTGGAATATCCACCAGCTTTGGGGATTGTCTGCCACATTCTTTGCAGTTCCCCCTAATTGAATGACCTCAGTTGGCTCCCCTGGGACTCCGGTCACAGCACGTTATCAACTCACCCAGTTTCTTATTGTCCATTAACTGGTTTAAAAACATATCTGATCGGTGCAACGTGAGTGATTTTAGTTTCTGTGCTAACTTTTAGGATTTGAAGACTCTGTGCCCTTAGCAAATTGTATGAACACTTTTTTGCTTAATTAAGATTTTCTTTTAAAAGGAATATTTATGAAAAATCTCTTTTGTAAAAACTAGAACGGCATCTTTAAAAATTAATATATAATTCTGCTTATTTCTCAATTCAAATTACATATTTTGGTTTCTAGATCAATACTTACGAATGCTGTTTTTCCCTGTGTGACTTACAAGTATTTATACATTCGTTTGCCTTTTGGAGCTATTCTAACCTAGCCACGTGTGTGTTGTGTTTAATAAAAATGTGCATCTTAAGAAAAATTCTTCATGCTAATTTTCTGCTAATTTAAATGGACTCAAAATAACCAAAGGAATCAGACCACTTGTGGATGAGTTAACAATTTTAATCTTCCTATAATCACCATATCAGTCACTTGTGATAGATGGAGACATCAAATGGGAACAACAGATTTGAGTGCTGCAAGCATGTTTCCTTTAATAGGGGGGAATGTGTGCATTCAACGAGTATAGTCAAGGGCTAAAGTAAGGTGGGAGAGCAGAAAAGCAGGGGGAGAATTTCCTCCTCCTCCCTGGTTGTGGAGAAACCGTGCTTCTCTACAGCTTCCCCTGCTCCCTTCCTCACTTGGAGTGGTGAGTGCTCTCCCTCCTAACTCAGGGTTGTCTACATGGGGAATTTATTCCCAAAGAGCTAGCACACTTTTAAATTCACATCCTAACTTACTGTGCACTAACTTCCCATGTAGACAAGTCCTTAGTCTACATTAACCACTGTGTACAGTAGTTAATTTGTTTTAGTGATGGTGAGCTTTTTCTCTTCCCCTTCCTCCTCCCCATCCTCCCCCCACTGAAGATCTTGAATTCAGCCTTTTGTTTTTGTCCAGCCAAGCATAGCTATGTGGGATCTTACTAAAGATTTAGTTCTTTATTAGGAAATCTGAGACCTTGTATAGATCTTCTGCCTTCTCCCTGTCAGAAATCCATGGGAAATAAGATGAATGAAGATGTGCACAAAAGCTTCCTCTTGTGGGAAAATGTTGCAGTACGTGCCTGAATGGTGCTAGTTCAGAAGAGTTGGGAGAGTCTATTGACCTGCTTGAAGGAGAAGGGCCTTTGCTTTAATTCTGTGTATTTTTCATAGCCGTGTCAAATCAAGTCCAGTAAATTAGTAATGCAGCAAGTGTAACGTGGTAGGTTAAGGTGGTAGAACGAAAGCATTTTCAGACACCAGGTTTTTCTAACAGAGAGTAAATGTTTTCGATTCCTCTACAGTCTACTGGAAAGTTAACCATCTGTGCTATTTATACAAAGTGTATTTCAGTAGTTTAACCAGGAAAGACTTATTTTACTAGTTGGCTTTGTTAATGGTGGTGTACTTTAGATTTCCACCACATAAATAATCAAATGCAATTTCAGCAACTATTTTTACACTTCTATTTAAATTACAATACTATTTAAGTCCTCAGAAAGATCTATAGGAGGTGGAAAGCAAGAGGGCTTAAAAAAATCCACTTACTTCCAAGAAGTGCCTAGTATTTTGTTTTGACATGAAGTAACAAGGAAGAGATATATAGTCTCATACTTTGTATGTCATGAGAGCCACACAACTTATAGAATAAATTTATGTATGTTGTATCGAAGTTATATTGGACAGAAAATACTCTGACCTTTCCATTCAGAGAGATCAGTTTTCTATGTGCAAGGTTTATAGAAATGGCATACTTGTTGGTTTTTCCTTAGAGTTGTCAGGATTGTCTTCCCTGATTGTACTAGATAACTCTTTATGGGGTTCAGATCAGTGGTGAGCTGGAGCCGGTTCGCACCGATTCGCTAGAACCAGTTGTTAAATTTAAAAGCCCTTTTAGAACCGGCTGTTCCGCGAGGGACAACCAGTTCTAAAAGGGCTTCTAAATTTAAATGGCCAAAAGTGGCACCTTAGGTGCCAACTCCCTGGGTGCTCCAGGGCTGGAGCACCCAAGGGGAAAGTTTGGTGGGTGCAGAGCACCCACTGGCAGCTCATCTCCGCTTTGCTTCCACTTCCTCCCCTGAATGCGCCGCCCTGCTCTGCTTCTCCGCCCCCCCAGGCTTCCTGTGAATCAGCTGTTCGTGTGGGAAGCCAGGGTGGGCTGAGAAGCAGGCGGCAGCTTCACACTCAGGCCCAGGGAGGCGGAGGTGACCTGGAGCAGGGGGGCGCGAGGAGGGCTGCCCGCACTGCAGCAGGTAACCCGGGGCGGGGGTGCGCAGGGGAACTGCTCCCCACCCCAGCTCACCTCCGCCACCCTGGGCCTGAGCGGGAAGCTGCCGCCTGCTTCTCAGGCCTCCCTGGCTTCCCGCCGAACAGCTGATTCGCGGGGAGCGGGGCAGCATGTTCAGGGCAGAGCGGAGGTGAGGTGAGCTGGGGCCAGGCGCGGGGCGGGGAGTTGCCGGTGGGTGCTCTGCACCCAGAAAATTTTCCCCGTGGGTGTTCCAGCCCTGGAGTACCCCTGGAGTCGGCACCTAAGGCACCACTTTTGATGTGATCAGTAGGGGGAGCAGCCGCTCCCCCGCCCCTAGGAGCCAGAGGGACCTGCTGGATGCTTCCTGGGAGCTGTCCCAGGTAAGCACTGCCGGGACTCCCCACCTCGCTGCCCCCGCCCCCGCATGTCCCTCTGGCTCTTAGGGGTGGGGTGGGCACCCACTATGGTGGCCCACGAGACCCTCCTGCCTGGTTCTGGGGGCAGTCAGGGGACAGAGGAGGGGGGTGGATGGGGCAAGGGTCCGGGGGGGGGGCATCAAGGAATGCAGGGGGTTGGATGGGGCAGGAGTCCCGGGGGGCAGGGATGGGCAACGACCCCCTCGTGGGGTGAGGAGGGAACTGGTTGTTAAGATTTTGGCAGTTCATCACTGGTTCAGATGTATATTGGGAGCTTTCTCAGAACTAAACTGAAAGAGTGAGGATACTGACTGTTCAACAAAGACTTAGTTTCTCTAAAGATATCATTAGGCGTGTTTAGAATTGTGTTTTAAGAAACAAGTGTTTAAAATATCATCCTGAAAATGCCCTTTCAATTGCTCATCTTTCAGTCCGTTGTGATGTCATAATTCCTCTAGTTTGTTAATAAAATTCCTGAATGGAGATTAATTTCTAATGTAACATAATAGACATGCTAAGGTTTTCAGTGTTTAATACATAATTGACAGAAATTAGGGCACAAACTCAAGTGTTTTTACGTTCCTGGTCACTGTAAGGCGGAATCTTGTTGTATTGATCAGGAAGATGCGAGTTATTTCTGTAATTATTTGTGCTTTTTTTTCTTGAAAATCTTGTCCATCTGGTTGCTTTCATGTTTTTAAATGACAAGACATGCTGCTGCATTAGACTCTCATTTGTCATTTAAATAAGTGTCACAAGTGACACAGTTGTCAAATTAAAATTCTGTTCTGTGCAGCCTGCTTGCCATACGGGGGTGTTTAATAATTAGATGTAGGAGTGGTTGCTTTTGGCAGTATTTAATAGGAAGTGTGAGTAAAGGTCCTATGACAGTTTTTCTTGAAATACTTGGTAAAAGTTTTAATGTCACTCTCTTTATCATGTTTCAGAGTAGCAGCCGTGTTAGTCTGTATCCGCAAAAAGAAAAGGAGTACTTGTGGCACCTTAGAGACTAACCAATTTATTTGAGCATAAGCTTTCGTGAGCTACAGCTCTTAGTCTCTAAGGTGCCACAAGTACTCCTTTTCTTCTCTTTATCATGTGAGGATTTGAGGTGAGGGGCATGAGAACATATTTTTGTTGAATTGCCACTTTGAATACCTGTTTCAAGTGCCACATGGTGAGTCTTTAAAAGCAAAACAGCTTAGCTTTCTTCGGTAATATCAAATAACCAGTATTGTGCCAGAATATCTGAGCTTTTCAGCTTGTATTCTTTTGTCTTCAGACTCGCTTCCTGCTGTAGCATTTTTCTATTCAGCTGTTGTATTGTCTTTTTAAAGTCTGTTTTAATTGCTAGAAGGAGGTATCGTAGTGTTTAGCTGGTGCTGTATTTAAGGTACAATCTACAGAACTGAAGCAGGAGGGAAGAAAATGGGAATTTCAGTAGCAGAAAACCAAATGAAGATGCAGACAGGCTTTGGCATGAGGAATTCTTGTGAATCCATACCCTCTCTGTGGAAAATGCAAAGAAATCCCACTTCTCCATTATAGTGACCTGTAAATTACGCTCTGCTGAATTGTTTTTGAACCTGGTTTACTTTATTCCAGGATGCCTGCATTCAGCTCCAGAATTTAGCACTTTCCACTGTGAAGAATACTCAGTGTACTTCTGTGGAAAAAATCACCCACATCTCAGATTGCTTCTCTGGAAATCAGGAGCATAAAACTGACAAATCTGAATTCAGCCTATTCGTAGAAAAGGACGTCCTAGAAACACTTAAAGACGTTCTCTGTGACCCTGATCCATGCCCTTTTCCTCCCTGTGTGTGCCCACAAAAACAGCATCATAAACTATCCAGTACTTAAGAAACCATTGTTAAATGTGGCCACTCTCTCCAAATACTGCCTAATACTGTACTGAACTTCCCGCTTATAAGCAAACTAATTGAGAAGCTTGTCTGTCCATATCCTGATCCCTTTCAGTCAGGTTTCAGTACAAGACATTGAACAGAGAGGGCACTGATGGATGAACTCCCCTTGGCCATGTGCATCACACTCCTATTGTTGAACTTCTCCACAACATTTGACATGACTGCAATTTTATTTTAATATCTCGATTCTGTCCTCTCAGAGATTTTTTTCTTTCTGAGCACCTCCCCCCCCCCCAACATGCTATAAAAACTACACAGCCCACCTGTGCCACAATAACTGGTTTTCTGCATATAAAAGCCAGGGCCGGTGTTGGGGTAGCAAGCAGGGCAATTGCCTGTTGCCCCATGCCCCAGGGGCCGCTGTGAAGCTGGGATTTGGCTCCAGCCCACGGTGGCAGGTGGCAGGGTCCAGAGCTTAAGACCCATATGATCTGGCTTCAGCTTTCTGTCTTGGGCCCCAGTGAGTCTAATGTTGGCCTTGCTTGGCGGACCCCCTGAAATCTTCCTGAGGCCCCCCCAGGGGATCTCGGACCCCTGGTTGAGAACCACTGCTCTGAGCCAGGTGGGGCAAGTGGTCGCAAGATTTCTCTGCTGAAGACCTTTCAACAGCTTGAGGGAAGAGGATCCCAAGATGCTTTACCCATGTGTTGGGGATCTAAGAGTCTACCACTGGATAAAGAGGCTCTCCTGTGCTGAAAGTCTTTAGCTTCAGCCAAAAGAGGGGGTGAGGAGAGTTTGACAGTCTTAACTCTGTTTTTTTTGTGGAGAAGGGTTGGAATGGCTGGCGGGCTTTTTTCCACTGTTCAGCTCTGCGAAGTTATCCTGCTTCCTGTCTTTTATGAGGGGGAGTTCTTTGCAGAAGTGGACCCTACCCATTCCACAGGAGGATGACTGACTTCACGCTGAGCCAGCAATCACTGTAGTCCTGCTTGTATAGACTTGGCTCTAAAAACCTCACCAGTCAGTAGCTCTCCATTGGGCAGGGTTCCTGAAGCCCTGCTTATATTTTGTTGAATTTGTTCTAAGCTAGAGGAAACCGTGCCCCAAGGGAGAAAGGCTGAGTGGAGTTTCCCTTAGCAGAAACTGGCTCAGTTTGGAGTAGAATTTTGTGTTTGTGTTCTGCAGAAACCCAAAACTTACCCCTCTCTGGTAAATGAAAAGCCAGATATCAAAAGCATGTTTTCTACATACTTTTTAAAATGCATTAGGGAATATTTTATGAGGCCACATGAGATCTGTTCTTTTGGTGTAGACACTGAAAACTAAAGAACAGTTAGTGTGTGCACACTGGAATGATCCAGTGATTAGGGCACTGGAGTAGAACTTGGGAGACCTGCCTTCAAGTTCCTGCTCTGCCACAGACTTCCTGCATGATCTTGAGCAAGTCACTTAGCTTCTCTGTGCCTCAGTTCCTCATCTGTACAATGGGGATAATGACACTTCCCTGCCTCACAGGCATGTTGTGAGGATAAATACACTAAAGATTGTGAGGCACTCATACTATATGATGGGTGTGTGTGTAAGTACAGGATGATAAAGTTTTTGAAAATGATACTCTCAAATACTTGAAACTAGCAATGGAAGATGTACTCATTCTGCCTGATTTCTAATCTGTACTGATATCATGTCTTCAGAAGTTCAGTTTATATGGCTTTTTGGAAGGAAAAGAGTGCAAGGAGCATGGAGAGAGAGGGAGATTCTAATGGGAAACTGGTGTGTCTCTGACTGATTTCACTTTAGCTTTAACTGTCTTTAAAAAAAAAAAAAAACACACCCTGAATCACCTTTGGAAAAATAAGATCTGCCTAAATTACAGTAAAGATTAACATTAGTTCAGTGTGCACAAAGTCTGCCTGTCTCTTCTTGAAACAAATCCAAATACTAGATTAACACCCCTAATTTATTGCCAGACCTATTACTGTGAGAATGGTCAGGGGCCCACTTGCCTGAAGAATTCCCTGTGGTAGGAAGTAGGCTGTATGGTACATTTCTTACTGGCCCAGAGGTAGAAGACGTAGTTACTCAGTGACTTGTGGCAGATGGAGGGATCATTTCAAAAGGCTTCTGCCAAATACATTGATTCATTGAGCCATAAATTGCAATAGTTTTAAAGTTTAATCTTTTATTGACAAATTTCCTCCTCATGATATGTTTCCTTTTAAAATTTCTCCCCCAGTTTCTCCACCAAAAAATGCCCCAGCTGTATGGTAGCTTCTAAGTACACTTCATGCAGATTTACTCCACATTACTTCAAGTGAGTACAGCTTTACTTGTGTTTTTACTGGCACTACCAGAAGGTTAATGGCAAATTCAACTTCGAAGTTGACTATAGCTTGCTACCTAAAACAGTGGTTTTCCACCATTTTGTTGTGTGTGGACTCCCTTAATAAATTTAAAAAAAAAAAAAAAAGTCAGACCCCTTTGGAAATCTTATATAGTCTGTGGACCCTCAGGGTTCCAGGACCACAAGTTGAAAATCACTGACCTAAAATATTTGACACCATTCCTTTAATTCTTCACATTAGTACAATTTGGGATTAAAAGTAAAGATGTTATTGTAGAAACATGACTGCATGTCATAGTAGGCCAGAGAAATTGGTCCATACAAAAGCCAGCCTTACCACTAAAGTGTGATGGAGGGTTTTAGAACTCAGATGATTCCACCTTTGACACTCTGGATCCAGATAGGAAAGGGTTAAAACCAAGGTAGCTTTGCAACACCTTATTGCATTCCACACCATTTTTTTTAAGGTTTCTGCCGTACTTTAAGATAAATGAGGAAGAAAACCTCCATTTCTACGAAGTTTGATAAGCTCCTACCAAGAAGTCACTTGATATTAATTTCAGGTTAAATTTCTGCCTTGCAAACAAACACCAAAGTAGAGCTTATCCATGTGCATACTAAAAAATTTTCAAAGCTGTATCTGATTACTCAGTTTTTCCAAATGAATGGCTTTACAAGGTCTGAACCAGATCTGAAAATTCTTTTTAAATTGTTCTTTTATCTGTGTCCAGAATAGTATTTAGGCGAGTGATGTGTATCTAAAGCGATCTGAAGTGTGCTGTCAGTTAGGGAATGGTACTTCTAATTTTTTCTATATAAAAATAAGCCTTGAGATCAGACTGATTTTGTTCAGACTATTGTGTGTCTTTTCTTTTCAACCAAGACATGGTTCAACTTCATGTTCCTCACTGCGAAAAGCAAACAGGAACTTTGATCTGCTCTTTAATCTGAGGGAAGTATCAAGTGTTCCCTTGGTCAGAGCTCAGGACATGTGAAGCATGGGTCGTCTATTTGTTTTTCTCTCTCAATAAAAGCTGTCATGTCTTTTAAAGTATACATGAAAAGAGGCATATTTACATGCATTACATTCTCAGAAATATTAAGAAGCTAATCAACCTGAGTACACACAACTTTGGGATCAAAGTAAAGCTTTCTAGAATGAAAAGATAAGTTTTGGATTTTTTTTGATCTACTCAGCAAAACGTTAAAAATGTTTTATGGGTGGAAACTGATAACGATGTGGCCAAATTAGTCAAGGCTTGGTTTGTATCTACTTGAATAGGGTAGCAGGTGTAATTAAATATAGATCCGTCACTCAAACACACTTCTGCACTACTTATTCTCTTTTTTTACCTGTTCTGATTTTCTTACTCATGTGGCTCTCTTTTTACTTTCAATTAGAAGAAAAGACGCGCCAAGCAGACATAACGTTGTAATGCAAAAATTATTATTCTGATCTATTAGATTTCTCTCTTTATCTGAGATAGGGAAGAAAAGTGAAGGTGCATTTGTAGCAGTATGCAAAAAATAGTAGTAGTGCACTCTGTTGCCTTGCTGACTGGCTGATGCTGTGGTATAAATTGCCTGTCTTTTACAGGCAAAGGGCCAGGGACAGGAGCAAGAATGGAAACCTCTTCCCTTACTATTTGTAGCAAAAACTTTCCAGATGGGTCATAGATTTTGGAAGGCAAGTTATTACATTAAGCACTCTGCATAACATCTTTTTATTTCATAAATGTCATTGTTAGGACAAAGGTTTCAAGGCTGTCAATTTTTGTATAAACTAAACCTATTCTTCAATGAGACAAAGGCTGCCAAATAAAATCTGGGGATTTTTGTTTGTTTTTTGGAAAAAGGAGCAGGTTATTCTGACCAGCTTCTCATTCTCTGCACTGCAAAACTGAGCACTATGTGGTGAATCAGTTTGGCCTGTTGTTGAGAGCTAAAAAGTGATTTCTCATTGTTTAAAACTTATGCTGAGCACTCCTGTTTACAGTCATCACCTAGTTAATGCAGCTAGTGTTGAATTTCACTGTGACTTCAATGGATCCTCTTCATTTACTGTCACTGTTAGGAATTTGATAGCAGTTGTATATAGTCTCACTCCTTGTCTTGTCCCATCTGGAATTCCAGAACAGACATGCACAATTATTAGTGGGATGCAGGACAGTTTGGACATCTGAGCTACAAAAGAGGGAGGTATTGATGCTTAGCTAATCGTAGTCCTGATAAGGTAAATTGTTCAATCCCAAATACATTCCTTTCTCTCTTGTTCTATAGCTCTATGATGTGCCAAGTCTTTTGTCATTGACTTTGTTGCTCCTGTCTTTCTAGCAATGTTACCATAGAGCTTAGAAATAGAGGCTTTTGTAATTTACTAGGAGGAGGTCAGTTTGGATGTTCCAAACCTAGTTAATTCTTCCCCTCATGGACTGTTGTCACCTTTGGGTGTATTTGTGTATCATCTTTGACACTCAAGCAAGTGAGCGTGTACTGGCTTCTTGGTAGCTGTGTGAAAACTTTTGTAGTACTTTAAGAAACCATCTGTGGCAAATGTTCACATGCTACTACGTTTGGATTGATGTGTCTCATTTATATTGCTGAAGGAATTGAGTGCCTAACTGCTCTGTACATAGTAACCTTCAACTCCGCATAGCACTTCGTGTTTTTGATGGTGAGGGAGGGTGTTTCACTTGTCTTTTTGTTCAAGTTTTGGTGCCTAGATTATGCAATGATGGGTGCATTTAAATGTATGAAATATTAACGACCAGCTGATAGATATCCATAAAGGATCTAGTACAATACACTTAGCTAATAATGGCCAGTTGCTATGAGACGTGGGGTTTTTTTTAGAACAGGGTCTGTTGGTATGGCTTCATTCAGGCATTTGAATCTCTGCCCCTTTCCCTGCACCTGACACAAGGAGAGCAGAGCACCCTGTGCCTTCAACATGGCTACTGAAGCAGTGACAGGGAAAACCAAAATGTATGATTTATAAACTGGAGTTTTCCTTCCACAACAAGTTGCTGTTTCTGAAATGACTGTACAGGGCTACCAAGTGTTGTACACAAGATGTGGCTTGATTTTGCTCCCTGACATGTCCATTTATTGTTTCCTTTCATTGCAGCCCTTCTGGAATAGCCTATATCCACTAAGGATATGGATATTTAGCAGGCTTTCCTGTTCACTTAACCTTTTGTGGACACCAGGACCTGATGTGAAGCCATAACTGCAGAATTAAACTTAGTTACTACTCTTTCTTCTCCTCTTCCTTTCTCCTTGCTGCCTGGCAGAAAAATGGGTGAGGCAGAGGCTCCACTAGCTGTTGCAGTGATCTGCCTAAGGGTGGGGGGGAGAAGGAAAAGGTGGTGAGCGTACTGAAGGAAGAAAGGAGTATTGGAGGAGGGGAAACAAACTACCCTTTTTTCCCAAGGAGATATGTCCCTCCTCTTTTTCCCTCTCCTCCCAATAGGAGTTCACTCATTTTTCCAGCAAGAAATGTCCTTCAAGAAGCTCCCAAAACTCAGCATCTATGACTATAGGTGTTTACGGTCAAGCCACGCAGAATGTCTGTATTAAAATGATAAAGGCGTACATTTAGTTTAATATTTAAAATTGAAGCAGTAACTCCGGCTCTGTTTCCCCAAAGAGGGGAAAAGCCACTTTCTTGGTTGGGAATTGACATTTCAAGACACTAAACTAATGCTTGTTTCTTGTCCTTCAGATCCCTATAGTTCGCTGAGTCCACCATGCTTTACTGAGGAGGATCGATTCAGTCTGGAAGCTCTCCGCACGATCCACAAGCAAATGGATGATGACAAAGATGGTGGTATTGAAGTAGATGAAAGCGATGAGGTAGGTGGAGGCCTCAATTCTTTCCATTTGATCTATTTTTGTCTCAATTTAAAATACACCGGAAATAGTACCTTTGAAGTAAAACTTCTCAGTGACATTGTTTGAAAATGAAGCTTGTTTCTAGAGTTGTGTAACAAGGATTGTCATCCTTTATATTGCCCCATTATAAAGGAAGTAAGAGGAACAGTAACGTTGTCCATATAATGTTAGGCATGAGGATGGGGAAAAAATCATGTTAGGCAAATGATCTCAATCCTGCTTGTGATAAAGTCAATGGGAGTTGACTGGGCCCCAAAAGGATTTTAAAAAAAAAAAATCTTATTTTTATGTTTCTAAATTGTTGTTGATGCATAGAAACTTATAAAGGACACTCAAGTATTTTCCTTTCCTGCCTACCTCACTTACTTCCTCATGGAGTGAATCCCAGGAAGTAAAGAATACTACTCTCCTGTTCATCTAAGGTCAATTCCAGTTGCTTCATCCTGTGGAATGATGTCTCTGACCCCTTACATAGATGGGTATGAGAAGATGTCTTGTTTTCTTTTCTTAACATCAAATTCCCAATGTGTCTTTGCTTCCATGTTTGTGTATGGGTGGGAAAGAAACCACTCTTGTTTCATGGCAGGCTACCAAGGCCTGGTCATAGTCGACACAAGCAGTTCGTTGTCCATATCACCCTCCATTCCTGTGTGGCTTCAAGGGCTTGATGGCCCAAGAGTCCAACATCGGAACAGACTTGATGAACCCATATAATAGGGTATCTGCCTCTGGGCGGCCTCCACTTCTCGGTTGGCAGAATTTTATCAGGATGTTACAAGCCGCCCAGAGAATGGTTTTTGCCACAGTGTTTAGTGGCATTCTCATGATGTCCAAAAAGCGTAAGACGCCATCTTTGAACAATGGCCCCAGCAGTCTGTAGACTGGAGCGACCGTTAACATCTGAATTACAAATTAAGTCATTCCACTTTATGCTCATCTTAACTGGCAACCCTGTATTCCTTTCCTTAACTCCTGAGGACATAATTGCCCATGACAATTATTTAAGTTTAAAATGATAAAATTTAGAATTAATAGTTTTTGAAATGTTTCTTGATTCATATGAATATGAGGAATAAGGAATATGAGTATAAGGAATATCCTGGTACCTGAATCCAGGACTTTCATTTCACAAAGGCATGGAGTACAAGGGAAGAAATAGTCTATTTCGTACCATTATATGTAGCCAAAGTTTTTTTTATATTATAATATACATTTAATTATATTGTAATGTGTTGGTCTGTAAACCAGAACACTGGTGGCACACTGAGACTTCTAAAATACATTCCAATACTGTTGGGATTCATTCCTGACTTCCATTGTGCTTGTGATATGTAAAGCTGCAGAAAAATAAAGGAACGACAGACGTATTTATTGGTGGGGAAACAGCAGAATCTTCTGCATCATAGATAATCAAGCCAACCGTCCTGGGAACCAATGGAGAATTTTCAATGTTCCAAGATTCACAAATTCAAAGAATTTTCCATAGAAGTGTCAAACCAAACCATAGCAGCTGCTCTATTGTTGTTGTTGGAGTGACGGGGGTAGAAAATACACATGAGGTCTCCCCAGAACTATGCAAGATAAAGAACAGTGCATGATGGTCATGATAGGCTACGGGAATGTGAAGTGAAACTCTCTACACAGAAGTGAAACTTACTATACACTGAGTGCTGTCCACTACACAGAGCAAGCTGAAAATGCATTTTTTTCCTTTTTATTTCAGTAATCTAAGATGTTACTTGTAACTACAGTAAGGGCAGAACAGAGAGTCTTATTTTTAACCATTTTTGTGCGTGAACATGAGACTGGATAAAATACACCTGTGCAAATATTTACTAGCACAACCAGTTTCTTCTATGAGATGTTAATATGTTGAGCAGAAAACCGGGAAAAAGCTCTTTGTAAAATAATACATGTACAAGGAAGTTGAATCAAAATTGTAACAAAGTAAATAGAAACGTATAGATCAGTGGATTTGTTTGTGGCAGTGAGAAGCTATAAAATCTGGTCAACTGCTCCCAGCTTAATTTATAGAAATATTTATAGTTTTTGAACTTTAGTCATTCACTTGACTCCACTGAAATTGCAGTAGATTGCATGTTTGAAATTCTTTATCCACACTGGCTGTGTTGAAGATATAACTAGGGCCCTACCAAATTCAGTCCATTTTGGTCAATTTCACGGTCATAGTATTTTTTAAATAGTCAGTTTCATGATTTCAGCTATTTAAATCTGAAATTTCACAGCGTAATAATTTTAGGGAGGAGTTGTGGGAGATGGGGGTCACAAGGTCATTGTGTGGGGGGTTGCAGTACTGCTACCCTTCTGCACTGCTGGTGGTGGCAGCGCTGCCTTCAGAGCTGAGCAGCTGGAGAGTGGTGGCTGGCAGCCCAGCTCTGAAGGCAGCAGCAGCGCAGAAGTAAGGATGGCATGGTATGGTATTGCCACCCTTACTTCTGCACCGCTACTAGCGGGGCACTGCCTTCAGAGGTGGGTGCCTGGCTAACAGCCACCGTTCTCCAGCCACCCAGATCTGAAGGCAGCGCGGAAGTAAGGGTTGCAATACTGTGACTCCGCCCCCTCCTCCCCCCAAAATAACCTTGTGATTTCCCCCCACCCCTCCCGCAACTCCCTTTTGGGTCAGGCCCCCAAATTTTCAGAAACACTGGTCTCCACTGTGAAATCTGTTTAGTACAAGGTAAAAGCACACAAAAGACCAGATTTCATGGTCTGTGATGCATTTTTCGTGGCCGTGAATTTAGTAGGGCCCTACTCATAACCCTTTTCTCTTTAACACTTCCTGTTGTGTGGAAGCATATGTATTGATGTTTGTAGAACATAGCCATGTCAGAGCTATATTTGATTGAAAGCTGCCAGGCTGCGCACAAGGGATTTGACTAAACAGCAGAACGATAGATTATATTCTGGTTCATGCTGCATGGTTTCTGCTTACAAAAAAGCCTCCTCAAAGGGCAATAAGTGTGTTTTATTTTGTTATAAAATGCTACTGTAAGTTATCAGGAAGTGGAAAATTTAATACTGAACAGTAATTTTCTGCTATTTCACGTTCCATGATTAAATCAGAGAAATTAACAAAGTTTAGTTTTTCATCAAGAAAACATTGTCACTTGAAAAATAAATAGGGTTTGAATGAGGTAATTTTTAAGGGAGGGAAAGCAGAACGGTTTAAAGTAGAACAGTTGTTGTTAATACTATATTTTCTTTCTAACTTGCAGAAACAGGCCTGTATTTAAAAAGAACACTTTCAGTAGGGATTCCGGGGCTTCAGATTACCTGTCCGTAGACCATGTATTACTCTTTGTCTCCTGCTTTTACACTTTCTGCTGTAGTTGTTTGCTTTTCTTTATGTACACCAAGTCTCACTTGTGTGATATCACTGTAGGGAACATTCCTGTATTCAAGTTGCTGCTTTTCCCTTAGTATACTGAGAAAACGTTAATTTGATTACTGTTACACCATACATAGCTGAAAACTTCAACATTTCTAGTATAAACCTTATTTTTCAGGGATTCAAAATTTAACCCTAACATTTGTAATAGGAAGAAATTCAGCATAAACCCTTCTGGGGCGGGGGGGAGGGAATCACCATTATCTACGCATGGAGAAGCTGTCTGACACTGAAGGGCTCTAATCTATCAGGGCTGTTATCTAGGAAGTCGGACTAAGTGATCATATAGTCCTTTCTAGCCTTAAAAGTCTGAAATTTCTAACAGCTCTCTAGTTTTTGGTAGACATTCAGTATTTTGAGCTCTTGTCTGAGTAACTGTTCATGTGTTTGAATCCTCTTTCAGTGCATGTCATCATGCTACTGAAGAATCATGCTGAATTTTGCTGGTTATAAAATGATATCAGGGATATGTGTTTCTTCCCACATCTGGTGAATAAAGACTTCTGTAATAACATAAAAGTGGACAGTGCTTAACAAATAGAGAAAGTAAGTTCTTTGAGGGCAAGTTAAAATGAGAGTGGTGGGGGAGATAATGATACAGGGGGTGGGTAGGAGAAAGGAAGGATATGGGAGAGGACTTTATGAGTATGCAGTCACTTGGGCAGGCTAGTGTGTATTTCCTGTCTGTGCTCTAGAGACATGTCAGATTTAGCTTTAGTATTTTTTGTTTTTCCTGTTAAATCTGTTAGTCAATTAGTGTTATTTGCACTCTAAGTCTCTCTAAAGTTACAGGCTTTGAAAAGAAACTTAAAGGAGAGCTTGATGCTTAGTGGATGGAGTTGATAAGGTGGCTCCAGCCATAGAGTGCAACAACTTTTGCACCTCCGACAACAACAAACCCCATATTGTTTACCCCATATGGTATACTTTTGTTTATGATGGATGCACAATCAGTAAGAGACACATGGATTTGCTATTTTGCATATTATTTTTCCTCTTCTTGGCTTCCAAAGAAGCTCTGGATAGAAGTGTCCCATCAATATCTAAGTAAACTCATAATGGAATCTTGTATTCCATCAGTCAATCAAGAACATCGATAGCTGCTTCTTGATATATATATATATTTTTTTTAAATTCCAAAACATTTAATTTTAAGAAAAACCCTGGGCACTACCGTACAAAAGTGCATGTCTCTAGTCACATTAAGTACTGTTCTTTATAAGAACTTCAGGTAAATCACTTAATGCAGTGATTTGGTTTGGTTCTTTCAAATGTATTTCAATAATCATTTAAAATAAACCTCTTTGAATTAGGATTGCTTTTCAAACTTACGTATAGCTTTTGTAGCATGTGAAACTTGGGTGCTAAACAGTGTGGATGTACCCCTTTAACCAAGTCTTTTATCCGAGTAGTAATAGTTGTTGATAAATTAATGTTTAATTTGTGGCAGTGCCTAACAACTGCAACTAGGTTTGGGCTCTTTTTGCTAAGTGCTATACAGACAATACAATAAATGACAGTCACTGCCCCAAAGAGCTTATGGTCTAAGACAAGATTTAACAGGTAGTTGAGGCGAACAGTGGCAGGGGGGATGAGGGAGATGTGGTAATATAATAGAATGTGCAGATACTTAGCCAGTTAGTAGTAGCGATCACAACTCTCCACATGCCTATCAGGTTATGTTTTGTGGACGGAAGAGATGTTTTGATTGCTGACTTGAAGGATGACAAGGTGGTGGCTTATGGATTTTGAGTGGGAGCTTTTCTCCATTTTAAGGGACAGTTTGGAAGAAAGCACAAAAATGTTTGTCGGAGAAATAGAAAATTGGATGACCAACACTTGACAGAGCATAGAGGGGAGCTGACCTTGCAATAAGATGATAGTTTGGGTAGGTAAGGTGGGGCTAAATTGTGATGAGCTTTGAAAATAAAAGTAAGAAATTGGTGTTAGAAGGGGAGCCAATGGAAGGTCTTAGAGGTTTGTGATAAACCAACAAGATTGTTAACAGCAGCATTTTGAATGTTACTTGAAAGGTGTGACTCAGGTTGCAGACATTGACCTCAGAGGAAGTGCTTTGCGGTAGGCAAGGCAAAAGTTGATCAGGACTTGGACAAGAGTTTTGGCAGTTCAGACAGAGAAAGAAGGTTTTATCGTGGAGCTGTGTAGTAGAAAGTGGCAAGATTTTAACACTACCAGGGGGAGCCAAAGGAGAGGGCCAGGTCAAAAATGAAGCCAACATTACTGGCTTGAATAACAGGGAGGATAGTTGTGTTGTCCACCATGACAGAGAAATGGGGGAAAGGAGATGGCCTTAGGAGGAAAGAACAGGGCCAAAATTGGGCTCTTCATAAGTTCAGTTGATGGCTGGACAACCATGAGGAGATATCAGTACAACAGGCTAAGATTTTAGTTGAGATGGAGGGAGAGTAGTCCAGAGTAGATGGGCAGTTTTGATTAATCAGCATAAAGATGGTATTCAAGCCCATGTTTGAAACTGAGATTGCCCAGTGGTAGGATATGAAAGGAGAAAAGGAATGGGCAGAGGATAGATCCCTGAAATCCTCACAGAAAGAGGAGGAGAGGGAGGAAGACCAACTAAATGAGACAACTGAAAGATAGGAGGAGAGGCAGGAGAGGACGGAATCATGGAAGACCAGAGATGAGGGGATTTTGAGAGTATGATCAACATGTCAGTGTAGTCAGTAGGTCAAGCAGGATAAGGAGGGAGTACTGGCTAAAGTATTTGGTCAGGATGAATTCACTGGAGAGCTTGATGAGAGCTGCTCAATGAGAAGTATAGTGGGTGGAAGCCAGATTGGAGGGTGTTCTATAAAGGAATTAGAAAAGATACTGAAGGGCATGGATTGATAGGAATTCTCTGATAAGACTATGCCAAGTAAATTAAATAATAAAGTATATAAAAGTATGATTAGGCCAGCCATGACATATGGGTCGGCGTGCTGGCCAATGAGGAAGGGAGAAGAGCTACAACTTCACACTGCTGAAAAGAGAACCTGAGTGAGACGAGAGAGAATCTACATAATGAAATGGTATGAGCCGTGATGAAGGTAGCTCCCATCACTGAAGAGTTGAGGGAATAGCTACTGAGATGGCTCAGTCATGTGAGATGACCAGATGTGGGCCATGTTGGTCAGCGAGTATAGAAGAGCTAGTAGCCACAGGACAAAGACCCTGGGAGGAAGAGCTACAAAAAGGAGGATTGAGATTGATGTGAGCTTGGAAGATGCACTTTACAAGAACGCTTGGAGATGAAGAACAAGAACTGCCAATCCTGACAGATGAGACAAGGCGAAAGTAAAGACCATGCCCTTTCAGTCATTGATTGCAGAATCCATCCCAGGACAATGTCAAGCGCTAATGTGGGCACTCACAAAATAAAAACAGCCTTATGTGCAAGAAAACTTGCCCTCTTATCAACACAGAAAAGTTAAAAATTTGATACAAGAGAAGTGACAACAGTTGGTTCAGGGTAAGAAAATTAACAAGGTCCAGTATCAAGAAGTTGAATGTGAAACACAGCAACCCATGTGGTGTGGAAGAAGTTTGGCTCCCCTCCTCCCATACTGTTGCAAGACAATGCAAGGTCGAGAGAGCCCCAGATTTGTACCACTGTTTAAAACATGGGGGACGCTTACATGGGCAGGTGTAATGTCTTACAGACAGAGTTGCTGGCATGTGGGTTCACTCTGGGGGAACAGTCTCCAAACTTTGCAGTATGGTGAGGATGTTTGTAAAGTATAAACTGCCTGTGGTATTAATAACAAGTATTGTGTGGTTGCTGAAGAGTGCCATTTCTGGTGTGGACCAGGAAATGTTGTTGTTTTAATTGATCTATGTCCTGTTTCACACCTAAACTTCCTGTGGTGACAAAAATATTTTTATATATTGTACGAGTTTTTTTTATAATGTAATTAAAATTACAGAAGGATGCTTTACAAGCAGAGCAATCTTATAATGTGTATAGCCCTGGTGGGCTATACTAGAAAACGTGATCGTCCCCTTCCTCCCCCGGTTTGTACTTGGAGCCTAGTATTAATGGTGGTTCAGATAATCACAACAACTATGGTCTTTGGAATGTGTTGCTGGGTAAGTAAACTTTAAAAGGAAAACACACACACAAAAAATGCAAATAAAACTTGTGTGTGTGCACGCACACATTTATTTTTATATATATATATATATATATATATATATATATATATATATATATATATATGCGCGTGCACACTGTTTGTTTGTTTGTTTATAATATAAAAATAAAAAGAAGTGGAATGCAGGTCGGGCTTGAAAAGAGTAGTTGGACCTGGGTGAGGCCTCATTTCTTGGGAGAGAGGATTAGGGAGGTAAATATATCAGCAGGCTGGAAACAGACTGTCCGTACTAGCTAAGATAAAACGCCCAAGGAACCAAGATAACAATGGAATAGATAAGCGTGGAACATAAAATGAGGTAAAGAGTAAGTTGTGTGTGGACAGTGCATGCTGTACAAGAATTGGTTTCTACGAAGTGACCAAGCCAATCCCAAAATGTGTGGTGCAATGTATAATAAACTCAATGTGAACATATATAAAGGAGGAGGTTTGCTGTATGTGTGGTACACCCTACACCCACCTTTTATGCTTGAGTCGGATTGACTCAGCATAGTTTTGTTGTATGCTAAATAAAGGAACCTGAGTGATGAGACTGGAGTCAAACTGGTTCTTGAGGAACCAAGTGGAAGAGGTCTGTGGGGAACCCCAACAGGATCAAGTTTGGGTTTTTTTGGCTGGAGAGACCAGTTCATGTTCCCTTCTTTGTGTGAGCTGTATAATGTACAGTTTTTTTGGTTGTTTACTCTTCCTTGGTAATCTGTTTTCAGTGAAAATAAAAGATAGTTATAACATGTACCACAACCTAGCTGTTTCTAGTATTTTAGTTAATGAATCTTTAAAATCAGTAATTCTGTTAACTTTATTGCCATTAAAGAGGCACCATAACTTGTCAGATTGGAGTAGCCTGTCAGTGTATAGAGGCAGGTTTATGACAGGTTTACAGTGGTTATGTTCACTCCTTACATTAAAATTTCATAATGAGTCATGAGAACAAATGGTAAGGGACATTGGAATTGCCATAACTGGATCATACCAGAAGTCAGTTTAGTCTGGTATCCTGTCTCAGACAGTGGTCAACACCAGATGCTTCAGAACCTCCATAGTAACAAGATTCTCATTCTAATTCCCAATAATTAGATTGGTTTAAGACTTGAAGTATGAAGTTTAATGTCCCTTCCAAAATTTGTTAGCATAAATTATAACTCTGGCTATTTGTAACCAAATAAATGTTCAGTCCCTCTTTGAACATTGCTTTGTTCTTAACCACATATACAACCCGATTGCAGGGCATATACCTTGCAGGGTTGGCTTCTCCTTTCCTCTTTCTAACTGCTCGTATGTTGAAAGACTAAAGATTTAGGTAAATGTGTTTTGAGGCAATATTTTGGTGGTGGTGTTTTTTGGAGCTGGGAGGAGCTGCAGTGTTTGATGCTAGCTGAGACTTCATTTTGTGTCAGTGGAGGCCCTGATGGGCTAGAATTTATAGGACTGCAGATAAAGGATTGCAAAGTTTGCTCAGAAATTTATTTGAGTTTATTCTAACATGGGAGTTTATTACAACTCAAGAACTTTATTTAGCTTGGAAGTGTGGCATAGCTCAGATTGGGAGTTAGCTTAGCTTTAGGACCCTATTCCACTCTTGAGAAACTTAGTTTGGGTTAGGAGTTCAGATTTAAACTACAAGTCTTTCTGCCTTAAAGAGGGATTACCAAGAAGGTGTTTCGTTTCATTAGAAATTTGCCACTGGAATGTGGTAAGCTTAAATTAACATGATTCTTACATGATCTTAACTTTAAATCCCTTATTTTCTATATTTCAGTGGACTCTTCGTTTTTTTTTTTTCCTGTTCCCTTTCTCTGCATATTTGACCCAAAGCTCTCATGGTCCAACCATAGCACAGAATCATAGAATATCAGGGTTGGAAGGGACCTCAGGAGGTCATCTAGTCCACCCCCTGCTCAAAGCAGGACCGATCCCTAAATGGCCCCCTCAAGGATTGAACTCTCAACCCTGGGTTTAGCAGGCCAATGCTCAAACCACTGAGCTATCCCTCCCCCCCCCCTCAAGTTATCCCTCCCCCCCCAAGGGGGAGCTATCCCTCCCCCCCTAGCATGACCTAGTGTGTCAATAAAAATCTTTTAAACACAGAATTTTTCTAAAGTGTGGTAGACAGATTTACTTCACTGTTTTAGAGGGGTTAGTATTGTGGCACTAACTTGTGCATAGTTTTTGAACAGGTCTTGTGTTACATTTTACAGTACACTGCTTAAGAACATTCTGTTAAAATGTTCACTCCTTGACTTTTAAAAATTAAAATGCATGAATTATTTTTCACCCAATGCAATGAACTCTTTCTACAAATTTACTGTATTGCGTTAAAGTGTGGGTGTTTTTTTGCTGTAAGCATGTTCATGTAAGGTTATAAGTCTCTTTTGATGTGCTAAAGTATTAAGATGAAAGAATGACATTCTTTTAAGATTGGACTCTGATCTCGATTTTTTTTTTTTTGGCAAAGTAAACTGCTGCATGTTTTCTGAGAATTTAAGAACTGTAAATGAAAAGATTTTTCATCTCTGCTCTTCACAAAAGATACGTTGTTTGCACTGAACTTCATCATTAGACTGAATTTTTTTTTCCTGTGTGTAATTTCAGACTCATGTCTTTAAGGCCCCCCTACCCCCAGTTTTGTAAGATATGCTTTATCGGCGTATTTGTAAGACAGTTATCTCTGCTACCCATTATGTGTCTCCTGACTTCATTATAAACACTACGGCTTTTGCCCATGACCGGTAAATGCTCCTGATGAAATACCCTGCCAGCTGAATTTGTTTGTTTCAGTACCTGCTTATGTCTGCACTCATGGCTCAGACATTAATGGATTCAAATTGCTGACATAAATAGCTATTGCATAGTTTACTTAATTCTGATTGTAGCAGACTGAACTACTCACTGGCACGGCACCTCCTGCTGGTCATCTGGGAATTAGCTCTTTTCCAGCCTCAGAGCGCCCTCTGCTGGTCGGTGGCTTGCCTGCCTCAGGCCCCGTCTCTCTCCTGGACCCCGGTGCCCTCTTACTTCAGGGTTCTGCCCTAGCAGTACCCCCACACTCTGGGTCTCCCCTCCCAGGGGAACCCCCAACCCTCAAAGCCCACCCTGTCTCAGTGGCTACTGCCAGTCGTCATCTAGCCCCCGTTCACTGGGGCAAACTGCAGTCTGTAATGGACACTCATCATTGGCAAGGGGGTAGGACCTGCCTCCTTTACCTATCCCCAGGCTGCCCTTCTGCAGCCCCAGTACCTTTCGTAGGCCTTCCACAAGGCCTGTAGTCTGGGGGTTTACCAGGCTGGAGCTCCCCAGTTCCCTTCCCCAGCACAGCTCTGCTTTGCTTCACTTCGCTTCATGTACCTTGCTCCCAGGCAGCTAGCCCTTCCCACTCCAGGGCTAGAGTGAGACTCCTCCAGCTCCTGGCTCCTAGCCCTCTTATCAGGGCCAGCTGGGCCCTGACTGAGCTGGCCACAGCTGTGGTTAGCTACTCCCTCAGCTGCTCTCACTCCTTTTATCCCAACCACAGCCCTCTCCAGGGCTTCTTTTTAACCCCTGCCTGCTGGCGTGGGGCAGCTGCCCCACTACACTGATTAATCTGCTGATATACCTCTTTCCCCTCATTTTTGAATTGTAAAATAAATTTTTGGTTGCATAGAATAGACGTTTGGAAATGAAAGATAATCCCAAGTATTCAAATATTGCTCATAGCTGCCGTACACATCAGGTGTTCTGTGGGAGTTGCCTTCTAGATAAAAGTTTTTTTACATGCCAGTGCATCTACTTTGTACCAAAAGTTGTGAGGAGCAATTGTGTAGCACTTCCTACTTTCAAAGCCCTGGATAGCGCTACCCAGTGCTGTAACATTAATCAGTACTTTGCATTCCAATGAAATAGTATTCTTATCCCGCTGTTTAAGGCCCCACAGCAAGTTGGGGCAGGACTAGAACTTGGATGTTCTGGGCTCCGAACTCCATGTTGTAGTTGAGGTTAAATGTTAGTGGTATTTTTAATTTATGAAAACATTTTTGAGGAAAGTTGTATTTGTGATGCTAATGAGGGAGAGGGCTAGGCTAGCTCAAGAGGCACTTGGCAGACTGCTACTTACAACATTGTTGGAGTTCAGTGCTACATTGAAACATCCACTTAAATTTTAAGTCAGGTCTCCAGAGGTTGAAGAGTTACGAAGTTACTTCATTATGCTACCTAATCCAGAACAGGAGCTTTTATAAATGCTATAAAATTAATTAATGACCTGGTAACAGAGTATTTTATGTGGAACAGGCCAGATTTAGAGAAGGAAATTTTGTGTCATACCAGATCCATGTGGTCTTTCAAAATAATAGGATCTGCATGCTCCTTAAGATATATCTGGCACTGCTTTCACAGACATTTACATTTTCTAGTAAAACTTCTTGTACTACCTCTAAATATATAGTACCTTATTTTAGTATGTGGCATACTTAGAATCAATTCTTTAAAAGGATACTGTAAACACTGACATGCTTTCTAGGTGTTACCTTTTTATGGGTTTTAGCTTCATGTCCCGGTGTGCTGTTTCTTTGGTTTTCATCTTGAATTTTTTTTTTGTGAGTTGTCAGTTACTTTTTTTCCATCTCAACTTCATGGTCTTAAAAGGCACTATCTCTGGTGAGCAGTTACATTGGCTAAGATGATATGTGATCTAATAGACGTTACTCTTTCTACCTCCCTATTCAGAGTTATTTTCTTAACCTCTTCCAGCCACCATAGTAAGGAACAAAAATATCTATCTATATACCTGTCTATCTCAGCCTTCTTTATTATGCAACCAGTCTCTCCCTCTGTCAAAGGAGAACTGGAGCCAACTTGGAAACAATACTTTTAAAGAAAAGAAATGCATTTTCCCAGTATGTTTTGTTCTGTTGGTGGTAGTGAAGGTATTTATATGTTAAGAACTTTCTTCTTCCTAGGCTGAATACTACTCCGGGTTTCATTGTGCACTTATGTGACAATCCTATGTTTTAAGATACTTTTGCTATGGAGGCCATTATATCTCTCAATCAATATTGTACACAGTATTATGTAGGATCAAAGGAACAGGGATTTGCATGTGACAGCAAAACTCTTATTTAGACGTATATAATTAGCAAACAATAAGAACACTTATTTAAAATGAAAACGTGAGAGGTAAATTTAAGTAGTCTGTTCCAAAGTCGTCTTTTTGCTAGTATGCTATTTCCTTTGTAAAAGGATGCTGTCAAGTACTCCTAATTATTTGTAATAGCCTCTCAAAATAAGCTAGAATTTTTTTCTCTACACATTTTTAAAATTTGTTTCCTGTGTTTGTAATGGAATTTGAAATTAATCGGACTTTCCTGCTCATTTTCTTGTTTGTGTGTTTGCATTGTCCATGTTTTCAGCAGAGTTTTGGGAATATAATTTGTTAACTTCTGCTCCCTCTGCTGGCTCTGCAGTAGCAAAGCACAAAAACATTGTAGATTTTATAAACAGTAGAACTCTTTACATTTTGTGAAGGTCCAAGTGGTTTATTGTAAGTTTAGAATCAGGAGAGCATTCTCTTGTAGTGAATTAAAGTACTGTAGGGGAAGACTCTGAGCCAGGGACAGTGCATGCTGAGGAGCCACCTGGCCACACCTCCACCTGGGAGACAGCGGGAGATGTCACTGCTTCCAGGAGCCACCTGAGGTGAGCGCTGCCCGGAGCCAGCATTGCGCACCCCCTCCCGCACCCGAAACCCCTGTCCCAGCCCTGAGCTCCCTCCCATGCTCCGAAGCCCTCGGCCCCAGCCCAGAGCCCCCTCCTGCAGCCTGAACTCCTCATCTCCGGCCCCATCCCAGAGTCCGCACCCCCAACTGGAGCCCTCGCTCCCTCTTGCACCCCAGCGCGCTGCCCCAGCACGGTGAAAATGAGCGAGTGAGTGAGGGTGGGGGAGGGCGAGCGATGGAGGGAGAGGGATGGAGTGGGGAGGGGGTGAGGCCTTTGGGCAGGGGCGGGGCAAGTGTGTTTGGTTTTCTGCAAATAGAACGTTAGCAGCCTTAGGGGCACTATCTCTACGTGGAAATAGGCACAGTACTGAACATCTGTTTCCATGTCCATTTAGTGCCCTGCCCCTCTGCAGAGACTGCCAAACTAGGTGCAGATTGTTTAGAGAATAACTTTAACATGCCAATTATATATGCCCATCCCTAGTGTCAGTTATCACCAAATTGACATAATGTTATAAGGTACTTAGATGTATTTTCCTGTAGCTTTCCAGCATTTTTACAGCAGTTCTTTTGGTGATCATACAGAAAAATGGTCTTGATTATTGTCTTCCAGAGAATGAAAGGCTTATATATTTTTGTTGCAAACAGGAGGAAAGCAAACTTTGAGTGGCTGATATTAGACTAAGGCCACACTACTCAGAATGTGAGACCACCTTAAATAATCTTGTATAGAATCAAGAAGACGTAGATGGTGATAGAGAGCAAAATGTTTCCTGTTCCTTTTTTTACCCTGTTTTTTTTTCTTGTTAATATAATTTGTTTACTAAAAGTAGGCTGGGATGGGATGGGAATGATAAATTTGTCCCAAGTCTGTGCAGTTATTGCAGCATATGAGTTGTGAAGATTTTCCAGCATCGCAGTAGCTGTGCCAGTGTGATAATTTCTCCACAAACTAATCTGTGCACCACGAGTGGTGTCTTCAACAGGCTATCCCTGGTAAACTGCTGCAGTTGGGATGCACTTTTGGATAAAGTTTAAAAGTACCCCCTGTTCGGTTGCATTCCAGTCTTGTTACTAGTTTTGGTGCTCAATAGCCAGTAAGTTATCACTCTCAATATACAGGCTTATGGCCTGATTCTCAGAGATGCTAAGCGCCCACAGTTTTCACTGACTTCATGTGGAGTTGTGGGTGCTGAGCACTTCTGAAAAATCAGGCCCATAATGAGGATTTAAAATGAAACCATTCATGTCTTCTGAAAAATCGCTGAAGCCCCTCTGCAAAGAGAGAGAAGCTGGAACATAACATGCCCATTATTTTACTGCATTTTTACAATAAATAAACACATCAAAACTTTGAGGCTGTTTTTATAAACAACATAGAAAGTAGTGAAAGGTACAAGCTTTGCTTTGCAGTTCACCATTAACTCTATCATAGCATAATTAAACTTTTCCAATCTTCAGTCAATATACTTGTAATCATGTGTTTTTCATACTAAGTTTTTTTTTTAATTTTCAGGACTTTCTCGTGGTATTTGGTTTCAGTTGTTACTGATTTTATTTAAGGTATTTTCTTTTGGCTAGTTTTTCTTGTGAGCAACTATTTTTTTTTCCTAAGACAAGCTTTTTAAAATTAATTGCATTGTTTTGATTTGATCTGAGTTATATCACAAGCCCCAAACAGTGACTTAATTCATCTTGGGGCAATAATACAGACATCGGTTACTGAATGGCAAATCATTCAAATATCCTCAATACTGGTGTGCAGTACGGTAAGTATTTGTACTGGTGCTGAGAGTGAACAGGAACCTTAATTTATGGTGGACAAAATAAACAAGTATCAAAAAATGGCTTAATTTTTTTTAATTGCCATGTTTGTTCCTTTGTTTATATTTTAAAAAAATCTTTTACTGAAAATTAAATGTTTTCTTTGGTAGCTTTCAGTTTAAACTGAAAACTGTAATCCCTAATTACAGAAAGCTTGCTTTCAGAATGATTTCTCATGAAAACTTTTACATAGTGTTTACATCACAAGTTATTTATTGATACTTCAGAGAACGTTATACAACTGGTTCACCATTTATATGGATAACAAGAATAATCAGTATTGTTAAAATAGGGATTACATAGAAAAGCTTTGGAAGCAATAGAAATTCTCACGCTTCAGGATCTGAGATGACTACTAATGAGGGTTAGGAAGAGTCTTTCCCCATGGGAAGGTTTTTTCCACAGCTGCCTTCTGCATAGTTTCTTGTACCTCCTTCAAAAATATCTTGTACTCGCCCCTGTCGAAGACAGGACACTGGAATAGATGGAGTACTATCTGATCCAGTACGTCAATTTCTGTGTTTCTGTTTTGTGGCAACCTTTAATTACAATAGCACTTCTATGCAATACTGTAACTTTGCATCTAATTTCTGTGTATAATACAGGAATGTTACTTTAAACTGTACAACTATCAGTTTTCTCTTTCTAGATTTGTATCACAAGCTGGTTTTGCTTTATTCATCTATTGTATTAATAATTCATATTGCTATAATAAATGGTCCAAACACTTTATTTTAGCTCACCTAGGTTTAAGTGATTATTTTAAAACAGCATTGATCTGATTTCAGAAATCATTGTGGGTGCAACGAGAGCAAAAAGCGTGTCAGGGAGGTTCAAATATTCCTTTTTCTGTCTAGTGATTTGATATTGTACTTACGGAAACAGTGCTTAATTTTAAGCTTTTTGTGACCATTACATTTATCTGCATGGAATCTCTGTAGGTTGAAAGTAAACATGAAAATACTGACAGTGAGTAGTTGGCTAGTGTGGCTGATGTTAGCTAATCTGAATTTCTTCCAAGAACAACTTTCTTAAATTGCTATGTGAAATTGTAAAATGGGTTAGGAAAGGTCATATCTGGCGAATAAACATCAAATCTGTTCCTGTTTTATTATATGTAGTCAAACTACATCTCCACCCCCCCCACCCAAAAAAACCCTCTAACCTTGCTAAGTGTCAGTAGTGTCAACCTCAAGCACAAAAAAGAAAGTACAGTAGAAATTATGTACTTACACTTGCAAACAAATTTTGGGGGAAATTCAAACAAAACCCATTTTAAAAAAATATTCAAAACATTGAAAATAGGGCCTGGTCTAAACAGTTTTTGTACTGTTATAACTGTCCAATAACTTTGGAACCCAAAGGTACTTAAGGAAGTTCAGACGTGCTCAAAATCATCATTTCCATTATTTTCTCCTAAATAATGTAAGTTGCATATAAAGTATTTTTACAGAAATATTTGTGTAATAGTTGCTAATTCTCTTTACCTGACTCTCATTTCTGCTAATCCTGTTGAATGGGTTGCCATCCTTCTTGCTTGTAGACCAGGGCAATTCAGTCCTGTTGGATGGCCCCCAGAAGCTATCTCAGCAGAATTTTTCCAAATCTGTGAAGACATTAACTTGTAGAAAATAACGTAAATTAACATCCAAGTAGATGGAGTCTATAATGCCAAAGCATGGTAAGCATTGGCTGGATGAGAAGAGATTGGAATCCAAGAAAGAAATGTTTTGATAAATTAAAATATTCCACTGTTCTCTTCCATCTTTGTTAATTCTGGTGAATCAGACATAGCAAGTTGAGAGGTAGACTATAGGGAGGAAAAGACAGAAGGAATAGATGGCTTGCTTAATTTTATATTTATGCCATTTATATTCAAATACGGTTTGTTTCTCTTTTAAAATTAGGGGAATGATAGTCATCAGCCATCTAACCTATGGCTGTGGCGACTTGGTCAGTAAGAAAAATTGTGAACTGCCCAGCAGTATTACCCATACTCAGTAGAAGAGGCAAAATCAAAATCTATAGGGTTATTGTGTCTCCCAGCCCAGTATACTTGCCATAGACCAGACAGTAGTCTGTGAAGAATGTATCTGTGTCTTGTACAAGAATTTAATCTGAGTTGTGGGTAGGGATTCACTGCTGCTGCCAAGTGCTCAGGATGTCATAATAAATAAAAATAAATTAAAATACCTCTCAAATAAATTTAAAAATTAAAAAACCCTGTAAAATTAACATGACTTTGAAACTAACTTGTTTGCATGTTACATCATGGTTTCCTGTTCTGACATCTGGCTTGTGTATTTATATTGTAAGCTCTTTAGGGCAGAGGCCACCTTACACTGTGCAGTTTCTATCATAATGACACCTCCAGGCCTTATGATAATACAAATATTCATAACTTTCAGGCTTTCCTCTTTTTGTCTTCTACATGGCTCTCGTCAGATGAATTGTGTAAAGTGGCTCTGCAGAATGAAAGTTTCTAAATTTAATTTGCATAGGTAGTATAAATGACTTCAATGGTATTGGATAGATGTGCAAAGATGAGCTTTGAAGTGGGGTGGAGTTAGAGCGGGAAAAAAGCTGGTAAACTCTGTTAAAACATGGCAAGTTTTAAAGTCCGCAGCTATGCCAGAATTCTATACCTTTGCAATTGGTTTTAGTTTTGAATATCTATAGCAGATTGCACTTCACTTAACTGCTGTTGCATGTGGCAGTATGGATGTTTTGTTTTTAAAAGCCAAAGAATATCCTGACAGGGTGGGTGTGAAGGGACACTGGGAAAACTATTTGTTCCTATCTCTATAGTAACATACTTCCTTGGATTCTTTTCTCAGTTTGAACAGTTCCTGCTATGAATGAAAATAATTTTTAAAGCATGTAATGATTCTGTGTAGCAACAACTTCACACAGTAAACTTATTTTGCTGTTAAACATGACAATAAAACTGATCTTCGTACCAGAGGTGTAGTAGGCATGGTCTTGACCCATGAGAGAATTTTGAAAACAGTCTGTATTGGTATAGGAATGTTGTTCCAAAACACAGAATTTGAAAACAAACCTTTAATTACTCGCTTTTGGCCCAAACAGTTGCTTTAAAAGAACATTGTAGATGTTTCGGCTATAAGACTGAACAATCATTTATGAAATTTAAAAATATGTTCAGATCTTCTGCTTTCTGTTTTGTCTTACAGCCTTTTGAAATATTGCTTTCCTGTTAATATCATAAGCTGTAAACTGACAAGTGCCACACAAATCTGTATAAGAGACTAATACACTTTTTTTGGTTCTCTTCCATGATTGGGAGGGACATAGTATTGCCATGTGAGAATGGAACATCTGCTGTGGAATCTGTAGTCCAGCATCACCTTCTGATTACTCCTTCAGCATCTCCTCCTTTTTTATCCCTCTTCTCCTTCACCCTGTGAAGGTCCCACGAAGTGCTCTCCTCTCCCCCCTCACCCCCATTTCCCTCACTCTACATCTTGTCCTTGGGTGACTTCATTAACTTGCATAGTTTCAATTACCATCTTTGTGTTGGTAGATTTAAGAGTCACCTACCTGTGTCTGACCTGTGTCCCTTTGTCCAGTCCTTCATTTTATGCTAACCTTTTCTTTTTAAGGGCTCTGTACCCTTTCTTTTTAGAGGACTCACTGACCATTTGGAGCTAACATGGCTGAAACTGAGCTTCTACTCTTTCCTCCTAAACCTTCTGCACTCCCCACATTCTCTATTACTGTTAGCCACACACATCAGTATCCTCTTTTCATCCCAGCCCCTAGCTGGAGGATCTTCTTTGACACTTACTTCACTTTGCGTGTCCAGGCTGGAAGAATCCTGTATCTCCTTCCTTTCACAACACAGCAAAAATCTATCCTTTTCCTCACTCTCCTTCCATATACAAATTTTGTTCTTGACCTTGTAATATTTAGCAGCACTTGGTGCTGAGCTGCCTGTTTGTGATGGAGATCTTCTTGGAGGACTAGAGAACATGGGCAGGAAAGTTTTAAGTCTTTTAATGAGGGGATAGATGTGCTGAACTTTTTCAGTAAGGGAGCCCTATTCAGTATTGAGCATTTGCTGTTTAGCAAAAACACAAAATAATCTTTAATTAGTCCAACTAAATTTCTCTTAACCTTGCTCAGATTTCATTTTCTCAGATTAGATTATAACAATGATTCCTCTGGAAAAAACAAGGAATGTAGAACTTACATTTCTAGTGAAAAAATTAGCATCTCTCCTGCCCCATCCAACTTTATTGTAGACAAACCATTTAGGTCTCCTTGATGCATCAGAAGAATTAAGGCTGCAAACATTTTCTCCCTTTGCATATAATTTAAAGTGAAAGGAAAGCAAGAGTTAGATTTCATGTAGGGACTTATCTGCAATTACAGTGCAGTTCATGTGAGCATATGCACCATGAAAATATTTTGCCTAATTTTGCATTTTGGCCTATTAACGTAAGGATATTCAAAGTTCCTGTATATGGTACTATTCTTAGTCGTCAGAAACATGAATAAGGTACCCAAACAAGTGTATATCCCAGCTTTGGCAAACCCAGAACAAGAGTTTGACATAAGTGGAGTGCTTGGACTATAAAACTACTTGTCTACATTTACCCTACATGCCATGCATGTGTAGCTACATGCTGAATTGAAAAGCAGGCTGTGTCCATACTGTGGTGTGTAGCTACATGTGATAGTGAAAGGCTCTGGCAGCAGGGGGGCAGCAGGGAAATGCACTGGCGGGGGAAGCTGCCAAGCCCTTTACTTGCTGCTAGGGCCTTTTCCTGCAGTGGGGAAAGGTTCCAGCAGCAACTTGTGGCAGTGAAAGTCTCCAGCAGCCAGGAACTGCCAGAGCCTTTCACTGTGGGAAGGAAAGGCCCTGGCAGCAGAGAGGCAGTGGGAAACTAATAGCAGTGTAGATGTGTTAGGCACTGCTTGGGCATGCAGAGAGCCATATAGAGTACATATGCACAGGATTCAGGTGCGTCTTTATTCACCTAATCCATGCCTCGCCGTTTACATTATTTATATCTCATCCTACAGATGCGTGCAGTGTCTGTACTCTAAACTGCTGTAAGTGTAGGCAAGGCCTAGATTTGTATTACTGTAGCACTAAAAGCCCCAGTTGACAGACCAGGACCCCATTATGCTAGGCTTAGCACAGGCCAGCTAACTTTCTGTGTTTGTTGCACTGCAGGTTTCCTAGTTTTTCTCTTTCGCATTCCCTGCCCCTTCCTTCCACAGTGTATTTGGATGCAGCTTCTGGTAGGTGACAGTCAAACATTTTAAAATGTTCTAAAAAAATAAAATATTTAGAGCAGAGTATAAGACCCTTCTGGAGAGGGTGGAATTTCACAATATTTTACTCTTTTTATACTTTTTTAGTTGAATTTTCTCTTAGTAGTCTGAGGAACTGAAGACATGCTCTTGCTTGAAAACTAGAGATTTGTCACCCCTTGCTTGTAAATTTCTCTTCTGAGGACACGTCCAGCAGGCCTTTGTTTTAGGATGATGCTTGCTAGATGCAGTTCTGGATAAGTATTTGGGTCCTGTTGGGAAGTATAGATAACTAACCATAAGTGGTATGTGTGTAGTATATTTGAGTTTTACCATGAGTCCGTCCTGGCAGGTTGGACTCATGGTGTTAAACGGTGTACTGACTCTGCTTTGCCTCTAAAACCTTAAAGGGGAGAGACCCACCCTTTACTTGGATCTGTGAGACAAATCTGTGAGAAGAGACGTTTGGAGTTTAGGGGACCTAGCATATATAACCGTGTGTTTTTAAAGTATAGCTTTCAGTTTAAATATATTTGTACTAAAGAGAATCTTGTGCTTAATGGGATTATAAATATGTGTTCAGTGGTGTTGCCCCATCATTATCTAATACTGTTTTTTCCAGCAGGGCTAACTAGTAAAAGAAAACAAGGCTGTACAAAGCTTCTTCTACAGTTGGCAATACACTAAAAGAATGTCACACATAGCCATACTGAAGTGAATTGCAAAGGGAGGCAAAGTAGTTCGAAGATTTCAGTAACTTGACTTAATGATTCTGTAACACTGCTAAATTATAGTTTTTCATGTGTTACAGAATATGCTCTTTCTGGAGAGAATTATGGTAGTAAAATATGAAACCCACATACTGGTACATGATGCACAAAGAGTATTTAAGGGAGTCAATGTGACTTTACAGATGCATGCATGCTTTCAAAACTATTCGTCAGTGAACTTTAATACTGTCTTTCAGAGGCTAAGGATTAAAAGGTAATGCTGTCTTTTTATACCTTTGAGCAAGTTGTAAATTTGAGCATACTCTTAGTATTGCAGTTTTCATTTAAACTACACTGTCCTGAAAACAATCTAGGTAGTGTATGTAATGTCGGATTAATGAGTCTGGAAAAACAAAACTGAAACTTGAGATATGAAATGTCCCTGTTCAATTCAATCAATGATACAATATAATGATTGTTTTGGACTTGTTCTAGAAGGAAAGACTTACTGTATTCATTTTACTAGAAACCACATACCAGCCTGAAGAAATTACTGCCATCAAGCTTTGCTGTACTGACACTGAGTGTAGTGATTTTGCAGATTACTTTATTTCTTGATCTAGGGTTACCTACCAAAAGAATGTGTAGCGCTTTGAATTTTAGTCTTTTTATTAAGAACAGAAGACCGGCCATACTGGGTCAGACTAAAGGCCCAACTAGTCCAGTATCCTGTCTTCCAACAGTGGCCAATGCCAGGTGCCCCAGAGGGAATGAACAGAACAGGCAAGCATCAAGTGATCCATTCCCTGTCGCTCATTCCCAGCCTCTGGCAAACAGAGGCTAGGGACACCATCGCTGCCCGTCCTGGCTAATGGCCATTGATGGACCTATCTTCCATGAATTTACCTAGTTCTTTTTTTAACCCTGTTATTGTCTTGGCCTTCACAACATCCTCTGGCAAGGAGTTCCACAGGTTGACTGTGCATTGTGTGAAGAAATACTTCCTTTTATTTGTTTTAAATCTATTCATTTCATTTGGGGCCCCTTAGTTCTTGTGTTATGAGAAGGAGTAAATAACACTTCCTTATTTACTTTCTCCACACCAGTCATGATTTTATAGACCTCTATCATATCCCCCCCTTAGTCGTCTCTTTTCCAAGCTGAAAAGTCCCAGTCTTATATATCTCTCCTCATACGGAAGCCATTCCATACCCCTAATCATTTTTTTCCCCCCTTTTCTGAACCTTTTCCAATTTCAATATATCTTTTTTTGAGATGGGGCTACCACATCTGCATGCAGTATTCAGGATGTGGGCATACCATGAATTTATATACAGGCAATATGATATTTTCTTTCTCATTATCTATCCCTTTCTTAATGATGCCCAACATTCTGTTTGCTTTTTTGACTGCCGCTGTACATTGAGTGGATGTTTTCAGAGATCTATCCACAATGATTCCCAAGATCTTTCTTGAGTGGTAACAGCTAATTTAAACCCCATCATTTTATATGTATAGCTGGGATTATGTTTTCCAATGTGTGCTACTTTGCATTTATCAACATTAAATTTCATCTGCCTTTTTGTTGCCCAGTCACCCAGTTTTGAGAGATCCTTTCGTAGATCTTCGCAGTGTGCCTGGGATTTCACTATCTTGGTAGTTTTGTATCATCTGCAAATTTTACCGCTTTTTCCAGATCATTTATGAATATGTCGAATAGGTCTGGTCTCGGTACAGATCCCTGGGGGACACCACTAAGTACCTCTCTCCATTATTAAAGAAAGCTTTGTTGGTTTTATTTGTGTAAGACCAACAGAACTTTAAAATTACTTCTATGATTTGTTTGTTTAAATCAGGGGTCTCAAACTCAAATGACCACGAGGGCCACATGAGGACCAGTACATTGGCCTGATGGCCGCATCACTGAATCCCCCCCCGCGCTGCCCCAGCCCCACCTCTTCCTAGCCCCCATTCCAACCCCTTCCCTGAAATGCCCACCACAACTCAGCCCCCTCCCTGCCCCAGGGGGAGCAGGAGGGATATAGCGTGTGGTTGGGGGCTCAGGGCAGGCGGTTGAGGTGCAGGAGGGGTGCAGGGTGGAGCAGGGGGCTCAGGGCAGGGTGTCGGGGTGCAGGGTGCGGCAGGAGGTTTGGGGGGCAGGGCAGGCTCCCTGCCTGCCCTACCTCCGCGCAAATCCGGGAAGCGGCCAGAACCTGTGGGGGGAGGGGGAGGCACAGGGGTCTGTGTGTTGCCCTAGCTGCGCCTCCAGGCACCACCCCCCGCAGCTCCCATTGGCTGGGAACAGAGAACTGTGGCCAATGGGAGCTTCGGGGGCAGTGTCTGGAGTCGTGGCCAGGGCAATACAGAGACCCCTGTTCCCCCCCAGGTGGAGGCATCACTATTGTTATGGCAGAAGGGGCAGGCAACATAAGGGAAGTGTTGTAGCTTAGATTTTTGCTAGTGGACCATTTTAAATGGAGGGCTCTGCATGATCTCTTGCTCCTGTCACCTTCTCCATGGATCCTCCTTGTATCTAGTTCACTTGGATCGTCATCTGTGGAGTTTGGTGCCTGGCAGGGACGGACGATTCAGATGGTGGCTGCCTTGTGAAGAGAGGTGGAAGTGACAGAATTAGATGTGTCCATTAATGGTCAGCGTGGGTAGGGATTGAGGGGGTGGAAGGATGATGGGCTTCTTGTGGTGGGGGAGTTTGACTTTGTGGCACAAGGAGTAAGAAGCTGTTTCTCAGAAACAGCAGTTTGCTGGTACTTTGAAGATCCGCTATACAAGGTGCTGAGTGGTGACAGAGGGGACAGAGTTCTCCTAGTCTCTGCCTGCAGCAGTTTCAGTTTTGTCAGTGAAATGGCAAGAATGCTTTTCAGCTCTTCTTTTTTTGTTTTGTTAGTGTGGTATGCCACAAGTTTGCAGTGCTGTTGAGGCCAAAGTAACTCAAAGCTCTAGCACTGGGAGATGCTTGAGGACTAGCATATTTGGGAAGGGTGGGTTTTTAATTCTTTGATTATGTGGTGGTGAACAGCTGCTGAATCTGATTTTTTTCATGTATTATGTAAACCTTTTACCCAAAAAAAAAAAAAAAGTGACTAGATAATGGGGCAGATTTTCTGTGTGGATATAGATACAGAGGAATAGAGAAATCATTAGTAACTCTCCTCCTCAGAGTGGCTGGGCATTGATGCTGGAAGAGACATTCTTAAGCTGCTTCTGGCCTAACAGCTTCCTCAGGCCATCATTTCCAGATGTCTGTCTGTTTACAAGATGCCTCTTACCTTGGTATCCTTGCACTGAATTGATTGGAGCAGTGAGAGAGTCCACTCGCTGTTGCCTCCAGGCTATTTTCCCTGAGTGGGACTCTGCCATTTGGGGAGATCAAGAATTGTGGGGCTTTTGGAAAAAAGTGAAATCTGTGGAGTTGTGTGGGAGATTTAAAGCCATGAATGTAGGTGCAAATAACTATATAGCACAGGGGTGGGCAAACTTTTTGGTGCGAAATTGTATGGAGGTCCGGGTAGGGAAGGCTGTGCCTCTCCAAACAGCCTGGCCCCTGGCCCCTGCCCCCTATCCACCCCCTCCCACTTCCTGCCCCCTGACTGTCCCCCTCAGAACCCCCGACCCATCAAACCCCCTCCCCCACCACCTGCTCCTTGTCCCCTGACCACCCCCTATCTAACCCCCCTGTCCCTCTCAGAACCTCCACCCCATCCAACCGCCCCCTGCTCCCCAGCCCCCTTACCATGCTGCTCAGAGCAGCATGTCTGGCAGCTGCTGCTCAGCCCAGCTGGAGCCAGACACTCTGCCGCACTGCCCTGCAGGAGCGCGTGTTATACCAATAAAATAAAAACCAGCGGGCTCTTATTAAAGGGGAAAAGGCAAAATGACACGTTTATTGTGAATACAGAAGGAATCATAGTAAGCAGTTAGTTATAGCTATAACATTCCATTTGATTTCATGTTTATTCACACATTCATTCTCACACACACGCACACAGGTTCTGCAAGCTTGTTATCATAGTTACCAGCCTTAGAGTTGCTCATGCCAAGCCACTGGCCAGGTGGCCTGGACATGAGGAGGGAGCAGGGCCTTGTCAGATATCCATCTGACGCTCCTGGAAGTTGGTTTGCAGAATCAGACCCCAAAGTTCTCACTTTCTAGAGTCCATTTTTATAGGAATTTCTTCCTGTGCCAGTCTATGGGAATTGCTTCATCATGCTGTTGCTGAATCAATCAGCAGATGGCACATTCCTGACAGCTCCGTGCTGCCAGATGTTATCTTGTTCTTTGGTTCTCCCATTCTTGAGGCTGTTGGGTGGATTCCAGTCTGCCCTCCGGGGGTCCTCTGGTTATTTCCACTTGACGCCTTCTTCAGCCAATGGACACTGAATTCTTAGGCTGGCACCTCCCTGATCATTCAGTTATTATCCACACCAAGCATCCATCCACATACATCCTCTATCTCTATTTTAATCACAATTGTTAACAAAGCGAGATGAATACAACAAAAGGGCGGGGAGTCTCTGGGTGCTGTTTCTGTTGTTAGAGTATTGCTTTGAGTCTCTCTCTGTGTGAGTAGTTGTTGTTACAAAGACTTGCTTTGAGAACAGACTCTGTCTTATAAATCTTTCGCCTTGTACTAACACAGTTAGCAGCTTGCAAGTTTCACACAGAGAGGGAGAGAAACAGTACCAAAAACCAAGAGACCTCTTAATTAGTAATACCCTGGAATTTAAACTATGGGGAATCAAACTCATTTGTGATTTTAATACAGAACTTCTTTAATATGATCCAACACGCGCAGCCCCGCCACCCAGAGCACTGCCCGCGCAGCTGTGGGGGAACAGCAGGGAAAGGCCAGGAGCTAGCCTTTCTGGGCCAGGCGCTCAGGGACCTGGCAGGATGGTCCCGCGAGCCAGATGTGGCCCACAGGCCGTAGTTTGCCCACCTCTGATATAGCACCTTCCTTTCAAGGAGGTTTTCCAGAGAACTGCATACTTGTTCTATTGGGATCACTCATTAAGCACTGAAATGCTTTGTAAAGGAGAAGAAGTGGGCAGGGGGAACTTCCTCAATTGAAATTACAGAGAGCATTTTAAATAGGTAATATGTTTACTCAGATGGACTTTGGTCAGTAAATCAGGGCGAACAGGTTAACATGGGTGAAAAAATTTCAAGCTACTAGAGAAGCAGATGTGGTTTTGACATGGGTATCTTCTCGTTATTCCTCTGTCATGGCACCTATAATCTGTTTCAGGGCACTGCTGAACCATTCCATGCATTTGCTGCTATATTCCTAAAGAAAACATAACCCGTGAACTGGTGAAAGTTGCAGGCCAGCCTCCCAATCTAAATTTGAGAAAGCCATTGCACGTCAACCATAACTTTATCTGTTTCCCTTCTCAGCTGATAGCTTCCCCTTGCCTTCACTGTCATCTAAAGATGTGCCTGCCACCAGTTCCATATTTTTGGGCAAGGTATAATTCTCCTTATTGAAGTCACTGTCTCAGTACCATCTCTAAAATCCTCATCTTCAATATTTACCATCCCCTGGTTGTGTAATGCAACTTGCTTCCATAAGACTTTCACAAATTTCAGTGTTTCATGAAGTGTAGAGAGTTGTCTGGTTCTGTCGCATACAAAGTAGCCTGATAACATCGCTCTCCACCTCAAACATCTCCATTTGCTCTCTGTTTTTTCTAGTATCCAGTTCAAATTGTTCTCAAAATTGTTTAACTCTGTGACCTTTACTCCAATTGACCTTGCATATGTCTCCTACCTTTACTCTCTTCTCTCTTCTTGGCTAGCAATGGTTGATCGCTCTCTTTGTCCGCACAGTCGGGCCATTTTTAATTACTAGATCTCTTCCACCTGATCAGTTTGCTGTATCATTTCAGATCATAGCTGAGAATGAATTATGAATTGTGTGTGTGTGTGTGTGTATTATTTCCCCTCGCACTTACCTTTTAATTTTTATCATACTGCTGTTTTCTTTGTAGTTTAATTCTCCAGAGTGGCTTGGAATGTAAGTTTATATGAAAGATGCAATGCAAAATAAAGCTTCAATTTTATTATTAATAATTGACTTAGGAATAGACAGTTGCAAAGGAAGATTTCCGGTTCTGAACTATTAACTTACAAGAAATAACTGAGGATATCCTGTTCTAGGTAGTGGGCACAGTGACTTTAAAAGATGGGTGCAATACTTCCACAGTTATTTCGCTCCAAGTATTGAAAACTGGATAATACCAGGAACCATTCCAGGATATAAGATTTTTCAACTTAATTCATACTTGTCTATAAGGCTATAGTACAGTATACAGTAATCATGCTGTGATGAGTGACATTGATGTGCAATGCTGGTGTATTCTTAGTAAATTGAACTGGCTGGGCAGACAAACTTCAGTATTTTTAAGTAACTACATTTTATGGTGACCGTAGTTTTTGACACACATGCCTGTAAATTCACTCTCTAATTTTTAAAAGTGTGTGTAAGAATATCCCTATAAACAACTTGTTTTTAAAATTCTGGCTGTTTAAAAACATGATCTTTATCTCGATCTCCCTGCTTCTCACCCAGTGGCTTTTTAGTCAAACACACTTTAAAAATAGTTCTCAAAAACCCATCTGTCCTCTTCACTATCATGCACCAAAAAAACCAAAACCCAGCAACACAACATAGCATCTTAGTATGCCAATGCCAGGCAGCTCTTTACTCCTCATACAACTGACTTTGTCCACTTTAGATCACCTGTGTTTATATTTTGTGGGTGATAATTGGAGTAGTACTAAACACACATGGCAGAAGTAAACTACAAAATAATAGATAAAAGCAAAGGTTGCTGCAGGCAAGACAGGGAGAGGAAGTACTGATGTGAAGTCCTTTAATCCTAGGCAAAGAAATAAACAGCCCAAACGGAAAACTGAGGATTTATCCAAGCAACCGCACCCTTCACATTAAAGCCAGTTTATTTTCTTGTGAAGAAGCAGGGCTTCACATGGCCACAAGTTGGATCAATGCTCGAGCAAACTGATGCTGTCTGTTCAGAAGGGGATCATGTCCTCTTTCCGAAGAGGGGGAGCCCACGTAAGTGCCCCATCCTGAGAGGCTGACATGTAAGAACATAGGAGCATAAGAACAGCCATACTGGGTCAGACCGGTGGTCCATTTAGGCCAATATCCCATCCTTTGACAGAGGCTGGTGACAGATATTTCAGAGGGAATGAACAGAACAAGGCAGTTACCAAGTGATCCATTCCCTATTGTCCAGTCCCAGCTTCCGATAGAGGTTTAGGGACACCCAGAGCGTGGTGCATCCCTGACCATCTTGGTTAATTGCCGTTGATGGACCTGTCCTTTATGAACTTCTCTAATTCTTTTTTGGACCCAGTTATACTTTTGGTCTTCACAGCATCCCCAGCAACAAGTTCCATAGGTAGACTGTGTATTATGTAAAGAAATACTTCTTTTCCTTTGTTTTTAAACCTTCTTCCTATTAATTTCATTTGGGTGACTTCTAATTCTTGTATTATGTGAAGGGGTAAATAACACTTCCTTATTCACTTTCTCCACAAGATACATGATTTTATAGACCTCTGTCACATCCCCCTCTTTTTTAAACTGAAGTCCCCGTCTTTTTAACCTCTCCTCATATGGAAGCTCTTTCATACCCCTAATTTTTTTTGCCCTTCTCTGCACCTTTTCCAATTTTAAGATTTTTTTTTTTTTGGAGATGGGGTGACTGTGGGCATACCATGGATTTATATAGTGGCGTTGTAATATTTTCTTACTGTGTATCTTGTTCCTAATGTTCTGTTAGCTTTTTTTTACTACTGCACATTGAGCAGATGTCTTCAGAGAACTATTCCTCTGATGACTCCCAAAATCTTTCTAGAGTCGTAACAGCTAATTTAGACCCCATCATTTTGTGTGTATAATTGAGATTGTTTTCCAATGTGCATTATTTTGCATTTATCAATGTTGAATTTTGTCTGCCGTTTCGTTGTTCAGTCACCCAGTTTAATGAAATCCCTTTAACTCTTTACAGCCAGCGTTGGACTTAAGTATCTTGAGTAATTTAGTGTTGGGTGCAAACCTTGTCACCTCACTGTTCACCCCTTTTTTGAGATCATTTATGAATATGTTGAACAGCACAGGTCCCAGTACAAATCCTTGGGGGACCCTGCTATTTACCCCTCTCCATTGAGAAAACTGACCATTCATTCTACACTGTTTCCTTTTTATCTCATGACTACTTATTTTGCTTAAGAGCCTTTGGTGAGGGACCTTGTCTGAAAGTTGGAGTACACTATATCGACTGGATCACTCTTATCCACGTGTGTGTTGACCCGCCTCAAAGAGTTCTTATAGATTGGTGAGGCATGATTTCCCTTTACAAAAGCCACATTGACTCTTTCCCTAACATATCCTGTTCATTTATGTGTCTGATAATTCTGTTCCTTACTATAGCTTAACCAATTTCCTGGTATTGAAGTTAGGCTCACCGGCCTGTAATTGTCAGATCGACTCTGGAGCCTTTTTAAAAAATTGGTGTCACATTAGCTATCTGCCAGTCATCTGGTCCAGAGGCTGATTTAAGCCACAGGTTACATGCCACAGTTTTGCAATTTCATATTTGAGTTCCTTCAGAACTCTCGGATGAATGTCATTTGGTCCTGGTGACTCATGATTTTATCAGTTTGTTCCAAAATGTTCTCTATTGACACCTCAGTCTGGGACATTTTCTCAGATTTATCACCTAAAAAGAAAGGCTCAGGAGTGGGAATCTCCCTCGTGTCCTGTGCAGTGAAGACCAAAGCAAAGAATTCATTTAGCTTCTCTGCAATGACTTGGTCTTCCTTGAGTGGTCTTCTAGCACCTTGATCATCCACTGTCTCTGTTGATGATTTGGCAGGCTACCTGCTTCTGATGTACTTAAATTTTTTTTTTCCTGTTTAGTTTCACCCTTGGCCTGCCAGAGTTTGTGCTCCTTCCTATTTTTCTCTGTAGGAGTTGACTTCCACTTTTTAAAGGATGTCTTTTGGCTTCGTTTACTTTGGTTAGCCCTGGTGGCATATTTTTGATCCTCTTACTGTTGTTGAATTTTGGGTATATTTGTAGCTTGAGTCTCTATTATGGTAGTGTTTAAAAGTTTCCCTGCAGCTTTCAGGCATTTCACACTTGACTGTTCTTTTTAAATTTCTGTTTACCTATCTTCCTCATTTTTTGTGTAGTTCCCTTTTTGAAGTTAAATGCTATTGTGATGGGTTTCTTTGGTATTTTCGCCCTTGCAAGTATGTTAAATTTAATTACGTTATGGTGGTTGTTGCCAAGCAGTTCGGCTATGTTCAATTCTTAGACCAGATCCTGTGCTCCACTGAGGACTAAATCAAGAATTGCCTCTCGCATTGTGGGTTCCAGGACTAGGTGCTCCAGGTGTGTCATTCAGGTGTGTAGAAATTTTATCTCTGCGTCACATCCTGAGGTGACACGTACCTCGTCAAAATAGGGATAGTTTAAATTCCCCCACTGTTGTGGTTTTTTTGCTTTTGTAGGCTCTAATTTCCCTGAGCATTTCACAGTGATTTCAATATCCTAGTCAGATGGGTGGTAGAATATTCTGACTGCTATACTCTTTTTGAAGCATGACATTTATATACATAGAGATTCTGTGGTACAGTTTGAGGCGTTTAAGATTTTTACTATATTTGATGGTATGCTTTCTTTCACATACAGTGGCAGTGCTCCACCCACAAGACCTACGGTCATTCCTACATATTTTGTATCCTGATATTCCTGTGTCCCATAGATTATCATCATTCCACTAAGTTTCTGTGATTCCTGTTATATCAATATCCTCATTTAATACCAGGCACTAAAGTTAATTGATCTTAGACTTCTAGCATTTGTATGCAAGCGCTTAACTAAATATTGACAAATTGTCTATCTGCCTTCATGTGATGTTATTGAATGGGACTTTTTTTTTCCATTTGTCTATTTCTCTTCAGTTTCTGCCTGTACTTTATCAACTTCTATCCCCTCCTCTTTACTAGGATATACAGTATCCTCTTTAATAAATCCTCCTCTAATGGATGTCCCTGTCCAAACCATGCGCACCTTTGCATCTGTCAGCTTTCCTCCAGTCCTTTCTTCAACCTTTTAAATTTTACAGTTCAACAATCTGATTCGGTTTGTTTAGCTGGAGCCCATCTTTCCTGTGGGCTCCTCCTTTCCCAAAACATTCTCCAGTTCCTAATGAACTTAAATCTTGCCTCCAAACACCATTCTCTCGTCTATATGAAAGCGTAGGGAAGGGAAAAGTCACCATGATGTGCGGCAAATGAGGAACTATAATAGGAGTGAAAGGATTCCTTCAGGAAACAGTAACCATATGGCCAGACGTAAAGATTGTAGGGACCGAAGGGGCAGATTCTCTCACAGGCCACATAGTGGACCAAAGGATACAGAACTGCTCTGATCAGAGTGAGGGCGACAGCTAAGACTTGAGACAAAGTTCAGCAGGGCTTTCATCATTCTGGTCTGCAAGATCATCCCCAAGTGTGGAAGAGCCTGAGATGTTTGCTTGTTCCTACAATGAGATATGGCAATTGACCTCAACCCCAGAGGAAAACCTTTCCCTGCATGCAACCTCAGTTATGTCTTTGACTCCATTTCTCTTTGTAGGATGTCAGAGCAGGAATTTACACAGGGAAATTGCTTGCTGGCAATTACTCCTGTCATAGACCTCCTTTTCTCCCATTTTCCATTTTATCTTCTTGAAAGAGCTGCTGCCTTGTGTTTGTATCTTTCTCCTGATTTCTTTTCTCCCTCCAGAAGTGTTGGTCTCAGGGTAAAAGTGGGCAGACTGGGCCCTTTTACAAAGGACTTAAATGACAGATTCTTTCCTCTTGGCCAGATTAAAGGAATTGGAGACACCAGGCACACCCTCCCTTGGGCACCTCATTGCACCACAGCCCGATGGCCCTGCGCTGTGTTCTTTCCCTCTTGTCCCCTGCTTGGTGTTTTAGTGGTAGGGTGCCACTCATGAAGGACTGGTCTTATCATGGAGAAGGGAGGACTCTGCCTGCTCCCAGCTGAACAGAGGACATACTGCACAAGAGGACTGTGTGGAGTACTCACCACATCAATATAGCTTTGAGGTGTCATTAGTGAGGTTCCCCTCCTCCCTCCCCCGCCCCCCGAGTTGTTTGCCGGAGTGATGTTGGCAAGGACCCGTATACATAGAACCCCTGTTTCAAGGAAGTGGGGCGGGCTACCAAGTGTTCCCCTCTCCCCACCCCCTTGTGAAATTAATGGCTGCCCCAACTCTGATTTCAACCTAATGAACACACTCTCTGACTCCCATGTTTTGCCATATTACTCTTTCTTCCCTCATTCCATCTTGGCCTTTCATTCTTCCCTCCATCCATTCCATACCTCACACTTGCTGCCACCTTCACCCCACCCCTCACTGTTCACCTCCTTCCATTTTCACTCCCTTTCACGCACAGGCTTGTTAAACTTGAGCTCTGTCATCATTCCACATGCAGAAAAAGAGGTGGTGCGAGAGAGGAAGAAAAGGGCAGCTCAGAGGCATCCAGTCTCCTCGCCAGCCCTGAAGCAGCAGCAATGGTGTCTGGACCCCTACTCTGGAACCAGCCAAAGAGCTTGGAGCATCAGTGATGGCCTCTGCTAACCCTGGCCAGTCATGAGCTATTAGAAGCTCGTCCTCTTCCCCTCTCCCCCACCTAGCTGCTGGGAGGAGCTGCAGTGGATGTAGCTCATTTTCTTCCCTAGAGCACCCAGAGTGCACTGGAGCCAGCAGGGGTTTTCACTAGGACATTGCTGCCAGCCTTGCTGAATTAATTTAGGGAAGCCTACACTGGCACTTTACAGCGCTGCAATTTTCTTGCTCAGGGGTGTGAAAAAACACACCCCTGAGTGCTGCAAGTTTCAGCGCTGTTAAGTGCCAGTGTAGACAGTGCACCAGCGCTGGGAGGTATTCCCCTCGTGGAGGTGGGTTTTCTATAGCTCTCTCCCAGCGCTGGCGCTGCGACTACACACCGCTTTAACGTTGCTAGTGAAGACATGCCCCAAGATAGAATATATGGGCCAAAGGTGTTAACAACCCAGTCAGTGTCCAGCATTAAACAGTATTACAGTCTGGGGTTTGTTATACAGAGATGTCAGCCTGCTTGGTACGATGGCACAAACACCACTAAAAATCTTTTAAACCTTTTATTAAAGATAAAGAAGAGAAGGAGAAACTGTATGTCAAGTATAAAGTATGGCTTTCATTTTAATAGCATTTCTTGTTCCCTTTCCCTTTAGCTGGAGAGAGTTTTCAGAAGGAGAATCCCCATTGTTTGACAGTCTTAGATGGTATCAAAGATGTTAATAGCTCCTCTTTTGTGGAAAAGAGAAGTTATTTGAGATGGGCTGGAGCTGCTGTTATATCTGCTGCTGTTAAAGTCCAATCCCGTTTCATCTCAGCTGCTGATTGGGATTCAGCTGGATCTGGTAGAGCAGAGATAGTCAATAGGCGGACCGCAGGCCAAAGCCGAACTGCCATATGCTTTTGAACGGACCTTGAAATCTTCTAATTTACTTATTTTTTAAAAAATTATTTTCTCTGGTTTCTGGTCCTTGACTGTACCTTGACCAAGAACTTTGGACCTTGACAAAACATAATAGACTACCCTTCTGGTAGGGATCCTGATGTCATCTGGATACCTCTCTGTGGCCCAGCCTGGTCAGGGCATCTTTCAGGATCACAGGGAATGAAGGCCAGGGCTCCCAAGAAATGGTGGTGGTAACAGCCATGATGGTGAAGCTTGCTTCAGTAACCTCTGTGTGTCCTTCCCCTTATTCTTCCCACAGAGTCTTTCTTTAAGGACCCATAAAGGGAACAATGGTTGGAATAGCCCATCACCGCATTATTTTGTGCACCAATTAGGCCTAATATCCAACACAGCAATTTTGGCTCATTAATTTCAGATTCCACATCTTTTTACCAAGCATGATTTTAACATAGTCCTTTAATCATATTAACTTGGCTCTTTTTGTTTTGACTAATTTAGTCTTTCTGTCTCCCTTTCATACATGTTCCCACCAGCATTTATAGATTATTCTAACATTGTATGAAATTTCATATACTTTTTGCAATTGAGCCTACAATTAGGGTAAACTGGTAGGCCAAATGATCACAGCAGCCCTCACCTTAATTTTTCTTGCTTGTACATGTCTGGTAAATGGTTTTAGTACCTATTTACTAGTGATTTTGAAGTATTAAACTAAATGACTGTGGTACACATAAATGAGCAAAATACGCTGATTCATAAAATCCCACTTTTTAACAAATTTTATGTACTTACTAACATTCACGTGTTAGGATTTTGCCAAAGGCTTCTTGTACATTATTGCAAATTGTAGGTTTACTATGTACTATTTATGTGCATGGAATATAACCATTCTCTTGATCATGCATCACAAAAAAAAATAAACCCAGGGCTGAAGATGAATTGTATGTTAACAAATGAGGCAGAACATGATCTTTTGCTGTCTAGTCAAAAGTCTTTGAGGCGTGGGAGAAAGCTAACTATTAGTTTCATTTAACTGGTATAGCGGGATTCAAGATGGACAAATAATTGCTGATTTATAAAGAACTGGCACACTTTCAAACCCTATCATGTGGGCTTGCCTTTAGAGAGGTGAATGTCCATAGAACATAAAAGCATGAGATAGGATGTTTGTGGTGACTAGCTGTTAATCTTTGGAGTACGTTAACCACACTGTTAAATTTGACTAATAGCCTCACAAGTGCAACATTGTTTTCCCAGGGTTTAGTACATTCCAATTCAAAATTTATAAGAATGTTGAATTAATTATGTAGGTTGACTACTTTAGAGGCTTAACTAAATTGTGCCATTTGTACAGGGCAGATGCAAAAAGCATCTCTACTGATCTACTTCCAGTTTCCCTGTTAAGAACTGGGCTTGTTTGCTGTTAGAATTTAACCAAACTTTCTTTTTCTTTCTCAGTTTATCAGAGAAGACATGAAATATAAAGATGCTTCCAATAAACACAGCCATCTGCACAGAGAAGACAAACATATCACCATTGAGGATCTATGGAAACGCTGGAAAACCTCTGAAGGTAGGAGTCAGGAATACACTGTTTCCAGATCCATGTCTTGGTTTTTCAGGTAGCCCAGTACTAAATCCAGGCTTGCTTGAAGTAAAAGTGATCTTGAGATAAATGAGATGCAGCTATTGGCATAAAATTACATATATTTAGGGCCCTACCTAATTCATGATCTATTTTGGTCAATTTCACAATCATGGGATTTAAAAAATCATATATTTCATGATTTCAGCTATTTAAATCTGAAATTTCACAGTATAGGAGTCCTGACCCAAAAAGGAGTCATGGGCGGGTCACAAGGTTATTGTAGGGGGGCGTTGCGGTACTGCTACCTTTACTTCTTCACTGCTGCTGGCAGTGGCGCTGCCTTCAGAGCTGGGCAGCTGCAGAGTGGTGGCTGCTGGCCAGGAGCCCAGCTCTGAAGGCAGAGCCCCACCAGCAGCAGCACAGAAGTAAGGAGAGCAAGGTATGGTATTGCCAACCTTACTGGAACAGAGATGGGTTGAACATTTCAGTCAACTATGGAACAGACTGTCCTCAGTTGAAACAAGTGCTATTAATCAGATACTTCAAAAGCCTATTTAGCACCACTTTGACTCACCACCCTCACTTGAAGCAATAGAAAAGGCAATCAGTTTGATGAGCTCAGGAAAGTCCTTGGGCAGAGATGGAATGCCGGCAGAAATATATAAATCTGTGGGTCCAAAAGTGGTGGTAACACTCCAGATCCTTACTGACATCTGGGACAGTGAAGAAATGCCACAAGACTTGAAAGATGCCATAATTATTCCTTTATTTAAAAATAAAGGTAGCAAAATGATCTGTGATAACTACCTTGGGGGATCTCTCCTATCTGTCACTGGAAAAATCTTTGCTAGTGTCCTCTTGAACCGACTGATTTCATCTGTCTCAGAAGCCAATCTACCTGAGACTCAGTGCGGATTCAGACCTGGTCATAGCACCATAGAAACGATTTTCAGTATCAGGCAAATACAAGAAAAATGTGTCGAACAAAACATGACTCTGTTCAGTGTTTTCATCGATCTGACAAAAGCATTTGATACTGTCAGTAGAGAAGGATTATGGATGATCCTCCGCAAAGTTGGTTGCCCACCAAAACTGGTAAAGCTCATTCGTTTATTTCATGAGGGGATGCAAGGTCAGGTACTTTTTAATGGAGATCTCACTGAATTCTTTCCATTTCAAATGGAGTCAAACAAGGCTGTGTCCTTGCCCCCTGTACTGTTGAACCTCTTCTTCACCCAAGTTCTCAACCATGCTACAGATGGGCTCAACAAAGGCATATACATCAGATACAGACATGACGGCTCAGTTTTCAATCTTACAAGGCTTAAAGCAAAAACAAAAGTAACAGAACTACTGCTAAGAGAAGCACTCTTTGTGGATGATTGTGCCCTCATAGCACGCGCACACGGAGATCTCCAGTGCATCATAGATCGCTTCGCTGAAACATCAAAATTGTTTGGCCTCACAATCAGCCTGGAGAAGACTGGTGTTGCACCAATTATCTTCACTGCGCTGTGCCATATCCCCGACCTAACATATCCATTAGTGGAAACCAGCTAAAGCAAGTTGACAGTTTTACCTATGTTGGCAGCAACATCTCCCATGATGGGTCTCTTGACAGAGATCACAAACAGGATACAGAAAGCTGCTCAGTCATTAGGAAAGTTTTATGTAACAAAGTCCTGAAATCCCACAACATAACCCTCTCAACAAAAATAAAACTTTATAATTCTTTTGTGCTCACATCTCTCCTCTACTGCTGTGAGACTTGGACACCATACAGATGGCATATTAAACAGCTAGAGGCCTTCCATATGCGTTCTCTGCGTGCCATTTTGGGGATCTGCTGGCAGGACAAAATTACCAACGTGGAGGTTCTTCAAAAATCAAATGCCATAAGCATCAAGGCCATGCTGATAAAAGCCCAACTACACTGGGTTGGGCACATCATTGGGATGCCTGAATATCGACTCCCCAGAAAAAATTTAAATGGAGAATTGGCACAAAGACACCGGAATCAAGGCTGCCCCAGAAAGTGCTACAAGGACAGCATCAAAAACAGCACACTCTTTGGTGCAATAAAACCAGATGATCTTGAGAAGGCTGCGTTAAATAGATTGGCATGGCGACGTACAATACTCAGCTTTTCAAGCCTTTGAAGAGGACAGAAATAATCTATTGGTAGCTGCAAGGAAAAAGCGTCCTACTACTGCTGTAGCTACCAAGATGCTCACCAATGACTGTCTGCCCAGTCTGCTCAGGAGCATGCCCGTCACTCTTTGGACTTCAGAGTCACTCCAGAATCCACAAAAGGGGAGAGCATGAAAACGTTGTCATTGAACCGACGAACTGCGCACGCAGACGCGCTGTCATAAATATAAAGGGAAGGGTAACCTCCTTTTCTGTATACAGTACTATAAAATCTCTCCTGGCCAGAGGCAACATCCTTTCACCTGTAAAGGGTTAAGAAGCTAAGGAATCCCCGCTGGCACCTGACCCAAAATGGCCAATGAGGGGACAAGATTCTTTCAAATCTGGAGGGGGGGGACAAGGGGTTTGGTCTGTCTGTGTGATGCTTTTGCTGGGAACAGATCAGGAATGCAGCCTCACAACTCCTGTTAAATTAGTAAGTAATCTAGCTAGAAATGCGTTGGATTTCCTTTTGTTTAATGGCTGGTAAAATAAGCTGTGCTGGATGGAATGTATATTCCTGTTTTTGTGTCTTTTTGTAACTTAAGGTTTTGCCTAGAGGGATTCTCTGTTTTGAATCTGATTACCCTGTAAGGTATTTACCATCCAGATTTTACAGAGGTGATTCTTTTACCTTTTCTTTAATTAAAATTCTTCTTTTAAGAACCTGATTGATTTTTTCATTGTTCTTAAGATCCAAGGGTTTGGGTCTGTGTTCATCTGTGCAAATTGGTGAGGATTCTTATCAAGCCGTCCCCAGGAAAGGGGGTGTAGGGCTTGGGGGGATATTTTGGGGGAAGATGTCTCCAAGTGGGCTCTTTCCCTGTTCTTTGTTTAAACGCTTGGTGGCGGCAGCATACGGTTCAAGGACAAGGCCAAGTTTGTACCTTGAGGAAGTTTTTAACCTAAGCTGGTAAGAATAAGCTTAGGGGGTCTTTCATGCAGGTCCCCACATCTGTACCCTAGAGTTCAGAGTGGGGAAGGAACCTTGACATGCGCGCATGCACTTCTGTACTGCTGGCTGCAGAGCTGGGCCCTCTGTCAGCAGCTGCCACTCTCTGGCTGCCCAGCTCTGAAGGCAGCAGCGCAGCAGTAAGGCTGGATTCCTGCATACCATGTCACCCTAACTGTTGTTTCTATCATTTTATCCAGTATTTGTGCATTATTCCCCAGAAAAGATTCTAGGTTCTAATCCTATCTGGGTAGCATTGTATACTTTCAGTTTTTCTCGAAATATAAAATATCCCAATCTATAAGCCACAATATTTCTGTTACGTGCTAAAGATATTATTCTATCATATCCTTGTTCTCAAACACCAGACACGATTCATATGGACCTGCATAATACCCCTCTACATTTTTATAGGGTTTCCAGTAGGGTGGTGTCTGAGCATCTCCCACTGAAGTAAACTCAAACTTGTCTTTCAACCCTTGCAGCATGAACAAGCTTACAGATATTATTGGAAGTTTAAATAAATAAAAATAAAATGAGAAGATGCTACTGTGTTCAGAGGGCTATTAGTGGGACACTAAATGGAAGAGAGGTTTGTTTCTCTTGTTTTGGTAGGGCGTAAATATATATATTTTTAAAATATACGTTTGCGGTGTATTTATGTTGGAGAAGACAAGGTCAAAGAAATGCACTTTGCATTTGGAGCAGAAGGTGAAGAGGTTTGTGATAGTCCTTAGTTTCCAGGAGACTTCATTTCGCAGTCTCAAACCAGCCCCCAAGAAAGTTCTCTGTCCTGCACAGAGAACATTTACCCTTATTGTAGAGAATTCCCTAGTGGCAGAGGAACAAAGTTGTCAGCCATTGTCTTCATCCCAGAGCTTTAGGTATCCTGGGCCCAGACAAGGGAGATCCTTAAAGTTAAAGACTGAGACCTTGAACTTGATTCAATATCCTATGAGAAGCCAGTGTAGAAAGAGGACGATAGGTCTGATGTGCTCGCGGTAGTCCACATTGCTGAGGAGATGCAGTTCAGTATTCTGTACTACTTGGAATTTCCTAAGTGCAGAAGATTTCATACCCAGGTCTACTGTCACTTCCCTGCCATACTACAGCAATGCAAAGGTGTGAATAACCAAGGCCAGGCCATGATTTGCAAAGGTGTCTGGAGTCTGCAAGCCAACCAGAGATGATGGGAAGTGTTACTTGCGGATATTGCTATGTGAGGGCTTCGTGTCAGCAAGGAATCCAAGACTACTCCTGAACCACCGACCAGATTGATCAGGCATGGGTGTGTACCTTCAACCAAAGGAGATCGTACAATGGTGGCAAATTTCTCAAATGCTTTCCTTTGCCCAATATCCTTCTCTCTTATTCTGGTTTAGCTTCAGCCAGCTGCTGTTCATCCATGAAGTGGTCTCTTGCAGGCATTGGGCTATCTTAGTAGTAGTGGTGTGGTTGATGTGGTGAAGGATAAGCAGAGTTGTGTCTCATCTGCATATGCTGGCACTTGAATTCATGTCTAATCAGTCCCCTAGTGGTTGCATGTAGATGTTGAATAGGACTGGTGAAAAAATGTATCCTTGTGGGACTCTACAAGTGAGGGGGCTTGAGGTAGAGGTGCAGTTTCCCATCCTTGGGAATTGGACATGTCCCTCCAGGAGGGCTCACACCATTTTAGCACATTACCGTGAACTTTTGCCGTTTCTCTCAGGTGAAAGCTGCAAGAATTCCAGGAGAATGAGAATGAATGTCTGCCCTCTATCCATTGGCAGGAGGAGATCATCCATCAGTGCTACTAAAGTGGTTTCAGTTCAATATCCTGGTCTGAATCAAGATTATTCCAGGTCTAGAACATTAGCTTCAATTAGATGAGCTTGTAATTTGCCTTTGGTTGGCTTCTCTATGAACTTGCTCGGGAATTTGACATTGGCCAATAGTAAGCTTGAGCTGATTTATCTGTTTAGTTCTGAATGCATCAAGCGTGGTGTTCATTCTTCTTTTCTCTGGCCATGGGATCCAGTCTTGGTGCAATTGCTGTGTGAATAAGTCTTTCCCTCTTTTGTCAGCTTCTTTTTTTCCTAACTGAATCAAGTTGCTGCTGTGTGAGGTCATTGTCATAGAAGAAGAGATCTCTGAGGTAGCTAGCTCCAGTACCAACCTGGTCTCTGAAAATCAGTACAGCAGCCTTGAACTAGACCCTGTTTAATGGGGAGCCAAGTGTAGTGAGTAATGAATTAAGGTGATATGTTCCTGGTAATCTGTGCTGGTGAGCAGGCAATCTGCTGCATTCTGTAACAGTTGTAGTTCCCTCAGGGCATTGGGCTTCATTCCTAACTATAAGGAATTGCAGCAGTTCTAAGCTACCCTCATTTAGATTTCTTCTCTCCTTTCTTGATGCACAAAGATTACTTCAAGTCTGGCAGTACAGTAGTAGAGCTTTTTTTAAAGAGGATAAATAGGAGGGCTGGTTATATGTCATGCTTTGTGATAGGCTGCCTTGCTTTGGACTGGCATTGCACAGCAAATGTTCTTGCAGCAACTGGGAATAAATGACATACCAGCGAGAGATGCTGTGGTTGCATTTCACATTCTTGATCGTTGGTGGTCTTGGGTTTTAAATATCCAGATAGTGGAAATGCACACAAGCCAAACATTGCTAAGGATGCATTACATGACACTGAATTCATTCCAGACAGGACTAATACAATATTTCAAACCCCATTCTTGAGAAGAGGAAACTGAACTATCTTTTGTAATATTAAGCCATTGAATTTCTGAAATATCAGGGTCACTTCAAGTAAATTGTTACTCAATTCAGCTCCCTTTTGTGTCATTTTCTTTGCTCTTGGTCAGAGCCATCCCTTGGGTACGGCAAATTGGGGCTACCACCCTGGGCCCTGCACTTTGGGGGGCCCTGTGCTTCATGAGGAGGTGGGAGGGGAAGTGATGGGCAGGCGAGGAGGAGCCCCCCACCAACCTCCCCCTCCCTCCAGTGCCTCCCGCTGATAAGCTCTTCACTGTGTCTGGAGGCGCTGGCTTGGAGGGGAGAGGAGTAAGGGCGCAGCATGCTCGGGGGAGGGGGCAGAACTGGGCAGGGAAGAGGTGGGGCGGGGTCTTGGGGGAAGGGGTGGAATGGGGGTGGCGCCTGGGTGGAGCTGGGGGGAGCACCCCCCAGCCACATAGGTGCCAAGTTTCTATGTCCCGCACTCCCCTAGGAACGGCCCTGCTCTTGGTATTAGAATATATCCTAGTAGCAGCAACATGTCCTGTACTGGTGCTCTCGATGGCAGTGCTTGCTAAATGGAAATGTGCTCTGTAAATTCTACTGAAAGTCCTGTGACGTACATGGCGTATATCAGGTACAGTTCATGTTTCTCTGGTATTCTTCCCAGAGTTTTGGGGGGACATGGGTGGACAGATTTTTAAGGCTTCACGTGGTTCTGGTGTCATTCTGCTTTTGCTACATACTGACACCATCTGGTTTAGAGTCTTGCCCCAGAAAGAAGGGGGAGAGAGGGTAAACTCCATGAACCCCGAATAAATAGCTAATGTGACCATAAGTGAGACTTCTTCTAGGCTATACAAGATTTATCTATAGTAGATAGACTATAAGGGAGAACAGTGTGCAATATGATAAACCGAATTATTTCCCTACACTTAGAATAGGGAACAATTAAATAACTTCAGCTTCTGTGGTATGGTAACTGTCTGTAAATCCTGACGTTATAATAGCAGCTACTGTAGTAGTATAGCAGGGGATGCAGACCGAGGTGAATTTCAGCCAGCATTCACTGTTTGGTTTTCAGTACAGAACTGGGTAAGCCCTGTATGTGTCACTTCTTTTACCCTCTCGTGCTCCAGTGTACTTGGCCCTCTGTGCTGGGTGAAAACTGTAATTTACAGGAAGAGTTTAGAGTGCAGTATGAGGTGCAAGAATGAGCTTGTGTACTGAGCAGAACGTTGACTTGTGTTTCAGAGATGGCGTCATTAGGGCAGTAAACTTTTTCTCTTATTAATAAATGTTCTCTATCCAAGCATGTTCAGTTATATGACCCTGTTACCATGTGTGCCACACTCCATGTGTCGTCTTGGGAGGCATAGCTTCAGGCTCTTCAAGGAAGGAGGTGTTACCCCAACTGGAAAATCTGTTCTTTACAGCATGAGTTTGGAATTTTACTGAAGCAGGATTAGTTGTCATGAGTGTCAAACAGGTAATCCCTGCAAAGTCTCCAACAGATTCCACAGAAAATTAATTTTGTGGTAAATAGAGCCGTCAGGGTTTTACTGATTAATAAGCTCCTGTTGTGCAACTTACTTTGTGACTTGCCTTAAGTTGCTTGGCATGATGAATAACTCTATAACCTGATTTGGTTTTTGTTGCAGTTTCTGTTTTGTGTCAGACATGCTTCAGAATTCTAAAGGTTGTGAAAGGAATTAGACTTTATCCAGGTCATCCAAGGAATGTAAACTCCATGAACCCCTAATAAATAGCTAATGTGACTATAAGGCAGACTTCATCTTGGCTGTACAAGGTTTATCTATAGTAGATAGACTATATAGGAAATGAATTATGTTTTTTTCTCTTTACCAAGGGACTGTGGCTTTGTCTTCAAAGTTACCCAATGAAGTGGTCAACATTTCCAGTTTCTAGGGTTTTACTCACGAAATAAGAAAATTCTTTCTAAGGCTAAAGAAATTATGATTGAGAGAGAGGCCTGCTAACACATTTTAAAAGGTTTAAAACCTGTCTATACTGAGTGCTAATATACTTAAAATATACATACTTAAAATATAATACCAAGCATATTTTTAAAATAAAAAAATGAATCTTTTCCCTCATCTAGACAAGACCTAGGAGTGCCTGGAGGTTTGAGAAGCTAGCAGCGCTTTCTTGTAAGTCTTTCTCCTTCATCCTAGATAAGGACAAGGCCCATTTCCCACTCTGTGAAAAGCAAGAAAAAAATAATCCCAGCCAGCATGCTTGACTTTTTTTTTAGTTCATTATAACCTCAGTTTTCTGTCTTTTCATTATATTCATTCTTCTCCCTTTTGTAAAGGTTGAGTTATCTGACTAAATGTCAAGGTATGCTGACTAAATGTCTTATTCCCCCTTCTCTTATTTCATATGTTCCGTGCGGTGTTTTTGTTTTTTACCTTCTTTCTGCCCAAGTTTTTTGTTCCTAGTTTTCTATTTGGAAATTGGTCTTAACTTTGAAACTCAAATGTGAAAAAATTATGTAAATCAGCTTAATTTTGAAAACTTCTGTCCATTAGAAGACAAGACTGCCAGATGAATAACCTGACTCTTTAAACTTTCCTCTGTTTAAATTGTTCAAATGTAGCATCTTTATTGCTGCACCCTCTCCCGGTAGTATTTTCCTTTCCACTATATGGTGACCAATACTGCATGCTGTGTTTCATAGATCGTTCTTTGGTTCTTCACTTTGGTAGCAAGGTAATTTCTCCCCTCTCTGTAAACTGGTTTTCTCTTGATCATGTTCTCCAGTCTGGACTGACTTGTTGTTTACTGCTTGTTATGATAAGTAGGCAAACAGCTGTTGAAGCTTTTCCTTCCTAGTAAGAGGAGCTGCTTTAGATTTCAGTAGGGAATACTAGGGAGTTTTTCCCTTAGCTAATTTAAAATTATTTATGAACTGAAACAAGAGAACTTGCGGAACATGTCAGTGATGTACCCAAAAGTTTTAAAAACCACAGGAGATTTAGGCTTTCAGATTGTTTTATATGAACAACAATAATTTATAGAAAGAAAAGGAGGACTTGTGGCAAAGTCTCTAAGGTGCCACAAGTCCTCCTTTTCTTTTTGCGGATACAGGCTAACACGGCTGCTACTCTGAAACCAACAATTTATAGGTAGGGACTACAATTTATAGGTATTATATGTACTTTCTCTGCTCACCACTCAGCAGAAATTGCTTTCCTCCCCTTGGATCAACAAGATTTTTGTCTGATCTGCAGGCATAAGTCAATTTCTGAGTGAAATTTATTACTGGGATAATTTTGAAGTGAGAAGAATTCATAATATATTGATTTATTTGTAAGATTTGTTATTAATGTACTTGTCCTCAGAGCAGTGGGGTTCTGTAGCGCCACGAGATTCATCCGGCGGCGCCTCCTGCTGGTCGTCCAGGGAATTAGCTCGCCAGCCTCCGGAGCACCCTCTGTCAGCCGGTGTCTCGCCTGTCGCTGGACCCCGTGTCCCTCTTGGACCCTGGTGCCCCTTTCCCTTGGGTCCTGTCCTCTAGCAATACCGCCACAGTCTCTGGGTTTCCCCTCCCCGGGGAGCCCACAACCTCACCTCACCTCAGTATATGGCTACTGCCAGTCACCACCTAATCCCTGTTCACTGGGGCGGACTGCAGTGTACAAGCCACTCATCACAGGCAAGGGGGGTTTGGACCTGCTGCCTCCACCTACCCTTGGGCTGCCCTGTTGCAACCCCAGTACCCTGTCTTAGGCTGTCTGCCAAGCCTGCGACCTGGGGCTTTACCAGCCCGGAGCCTCCCAGCACCTCAGGTACCCTGGTACGCTCCCCAGCAGCCAGGCCTGTCTTTCTCCATAGCTGGAGGAGACTCTGTCTGAGTGTCTGGCTCACAGCCCTTTTATAAGGGCCAGCTGTGGTCTGTTTGGGGCGTGGCCCCAACTATGCCTACTTCCCCAATCAGCCTGGAAGCTTCTGGGTTGTTTTAAACCCCTCAGGGCCGGAGCGGGTGACCACCCCGCTACAGGTTCTCAACTGGTGGGCTGCAAGCAGGTTTCAGGGGGTCCACCCAGCAGAACCAGCGCTAGACTCGCTGGGGCCCAGAGCAGAAAGCCAAAGCCCCACCTAATGAGGTTGAAGCCCAGGGCTCTGAGTCCCGCCATCTGTGGCTGAAGCCAAAGCCTGAGCAATATAACTTTGCAGAGGCTCCTTTGGCATGGGGCTCTAGGCAATTGCCCTGCTTGTTCCCCCTAATGCAAGCCGCAGATTTTGTATGTAGATTTTGTATGCAGAAAACCAGTTATTGTGGCACAGGTGGGCTGTGGACCTGTACAATATATAGAGTGGAGTTAAAATCGCCGTAGCATGATCAGAGCTTTAGAGATGCAAACTTTCTGCCAAATTCTGCTTGGGACTTTAAGTTGGACCGAAGCAGATGTACCCACGTGTCCAAAAGATATGAGGAAACATAGTCAGTTCTGCACTCGGAAGTGTTTAGATTTGTATGCTGATTCACAGAGGTAATATTGTACAGTGCTTGGGGCTTTTGATCTACAAAAAATGAAAAATGTTGCAGATGCATGTTGCCTTGTTTTATTTCAGTTTTCAAACTTTCTTTGAAACTTTCCCTATACCAGGGGCCCTGTGACAACCACGATTTCACAGATGATTGAGAGAATAGCCCAGTACTGTGGGGTTTTTTTCTAGTGGGGCAGGTGACTGGGAGGGGAAGCAGGCATTTACTCGTGCTGGTCTGATGCTCATTGTGATTTGTAGGGCCCCTCTCTGTTCCCCCTGAGCTGCTGCTCCAATATCAGGGTAGCTAGTGGACATGTGTCCCTCAGGGTGGCATTGGCTATGCACCTGTCCCCCTATACTCTGCCCCTCATTGCATATTTATGAGCCCAGCAGGGTGGAAGTGGAAATACTGCAGGGAGATGGTTTCCAAGGAGTCTGGTATAAAGTGGCTGCTGCTGCCCAGTCCTGACTGCTTTGCTCATGCTAGTCTGACCCACACTGACCTCCCCACACGCTGGGGAACATCTGGGCCCCCACTGTGCCATCCTGACTGACCCACCTTCCAGACTCGCCATCTGCTCCACCATCATAGGGACCAGGTATTGGACAGAGGGGGAGACCCAGGAGCTGGTAAAGGGAAAGTGACTGACCTGGGGACAAGTAGAGGAGGAACAGCTGGATATGAGGAGCTGGGGAGAGCTAGGTAGAGAGACTGGGGTGGATGTGACAGGTGGAGGGGTAGGTTGAAGGGTCACAGTTAGATAATGGGAGGCTTGTCAGAGGCTTGGGGGAGCTGGGTGAAGGGCTGGAGTACAGAACTTCAAGGGAGGAGGATGAGCGTCACAGAGCACGAGATGGTGTGGGCAAATGCCCATTTCTGCCTCTTTTCTGTTGGAAAAATCACAGCCATTCAGGTGAGACACAGTAGCCAGCGCCTCCACTGAGGATAGGATAGGAAGCAATGGGCTTAAATTGCAGCAAGGGTGGTTTAGGTTGGACATTAGGAAAAACTTTCTAACTGTCAAGAGTGGTTAAGCCCTGGAATAAATTGCATAGGGAGGTTGTGGTATCTCCATCATTGGGATTTTTAAGAGCAGGTTGAACAAACACCTATCAAGGATGGTGTAGATAATACTTAGTCCTGCCATGAATGCAGGGGACTGGACTAGATGACCTCTCGAGGTCCCTTCCGGTCCTATGATTCTATGATTCCACCACTTGGAACATGCATTTTCACGGCTGTCTGTGTTCCAAGTGGTGGTGGCGCTGGCTACTGTTCCTCGCGTAAAACTGGCTGTGGAGCCTATCTACATTGCTGCAATTTTTCCAACAGTGGGGAGGCTTGTGCTGATCTCCTGATGTTGGAAAAATCGTATCTGTTTTTGTGGGGGGAGTGGGCGGCCAGTTTTACGCAAAGGAATGTGGCAGTTACCGTTCACTGACTGCATTCTCTGTGTATAGCCTTTAGAAAAATACTAGATTACCTGGACACTGCCGTGAATTTTAAAAACAAAACAAAATTGCAATTTACTCAAGGGCCTACCTTTACGCGGGTTAAAGGATTTAACACAGAAATCACAAAACCAAGCAACTGTGAAGTTTGTCATAAACCAAAGTCAGGAGTAGAATTTGCATTCCTTGCTGTAATTTTTTCCCTTACCAGTTTCACCTGTTGCATGGTCATTATGTGTGGTTCTTTTAACAAACAAGAAGTTTTGTGGAAAAGAGGTGTTCATTATGGATTTCATGTGTTGGATTCAGTTCTGTAACTGAACAAATCATACAGTTGTGTAATCTGCTGGATAATCTACTCTGTGTTGTCACATACATAAGAAGCTAGTGATACACTATCAAGGGGAGTAGCTTCCTCTGTTAGAGCAGCGAGCCCTTGGCTGGGAGGTACAAAAGGAAGATTATTCATTTTTGATGTATAAATAAAGTACTTATGTAAGTTTCATGGTGCCTTTTTAATGATTATTAAAAACATAAACCATGCAACAAGAACAAATCTAATGGGTAATCTTCCTGATGTATCAAAATGTACCAGCCGAACAAGTACCCACTGAAAATACCCCATCCACCACCAAAGCCAACTTTCAAATGTTTTCCTCCACTCTAACAAAAAGAGACAGTGCCTGGGAGATAACTAAAGACAAATGACTACCACAGTGACAGTAACCTAAATTTGCGCTAGTTCAAAGCAAGAGGGAGCGTGAATTCCGAAGAGTCGGGCAACCACAAACAAAGCCCACTCAGCAGCCCCCTCTGTTTTAAAGATGAGAAGGCTCTATCATAAGCTCCTCTGCTGATCCCAGTGGTGGCAGTATCACACTGCAAGAATGGTGATCTCTCAAATGGGCAGTTCCCAAACCATGTAGGGCTTTCGATGTCCATAGCAACCGCCCCCCCCCCCCCCCCTTGCATTTCTCCTGGGGACCCAGAGGCAGACAATACAGACTAATGAATGCTGGTGTCATGTGCTAACAACTGGGGTAGGTCTGTTCTGTTCCAGCTTTGATTTTTTTTTTCAGATGGACGTTGGTGTATGCCCAAATCCAAGTCCTTCAAGCATCCCTCTGGAGTGCCGAGCCTCTGGTCCATTGAACACTCTCAAACTCTCATCCCTACTCCCAAGGGGATAGTACTAGCATGGCTGCTACTCTAAAAACTAGCTGACTAGATTCAGCTCAAGATTACCGCACTGCTTAACACAGCACTTAGATAGATTTGTAGTGAAAACAAGAATAAGTTTACTTTCATTTGAATCTCTGTTCTTTGATAATAAGTAAGCATATTGGAAACAAATGGTTATATAAAAAACAAAATTATAGCATGCTTTCTAGAGCAGTCATTTTCAACCTGTGTCCGTGGATCCCTGGGCGGTCTGCAGACTAAGATTTCCAAAGGGGTCTGCACCTTTATTTGAAAATTTTTAGGGGCCCACAAATGAAAAAGGTTGAAAATCACTATTCTAGAGCCTAAACTTAACTCACAAGACACTTCCCCGTCTCCTACAATATAGCTGACCCCAACTTCGTAGCCATCCTGGTTGAAAATGCTGGGAAAAGTTCCTCCTTTCACAAGATCAAACCCAGTTTGTCTTCCTAGACTGAAGAATCCCTAGTGTACCTCCATACCCCCAAAGATTCATTGTCTTTATCTGTAAATAGAATGGCTCTTGCTGGTTTTGTTTTTTCTGGTAGCACTCTGGAAATTTCTTTATTAGCATGTGACTCAATATGCAAATAGTAAGGTACACAATGGTCAACCAGATAGATAAATGTCTCCCACCTTCTATCTGGAGAAGTCTTTCTCAATGCTCACTGCCCCTGAATTACCTGCCTTTAACTCTAAGGCTTTAAGAACATAATTTTCAGTATACATACATAACTCCTACATATTATGTGCATATATATTTTGCAATTATGATGATGACCATTGTGACACAGGCTTTCATAGACACCTTACATGACCACTTTTGGTGAACCTAAGGGATCCCTGAAATCTTATGTCCCCTGTGCCCTCTTGCCAGTGGGCATCAAGAGATTCTTGGGTCACACTCTTGTCTGATCTTATCCATGAATGAGGAAGTTCAAAGGCAGAGTTCTGTGCTGTGTGCCCTGTGCTGAGTTCTGTTCAGCTGCATTCAGGACTTTAGCTATGGGAGCATCCCAGCTGATGAATCCATGACTGGGTGTAGGAGGATGGGGCATGACAGTGGTCTATGAAGTAGCTGGATTCCAGGACATAGATGATGTCCAGTATCTTAAAGTGAACTTCTAATCTGAGTGACTTTAAAAATGGATGTTCATTGACTCACTGATTGGCATATCATAATATGTTCAGTTTACAAATACGAGATTTTTTTCCTAACTCTTTGCCCTGTAAACTCAAACTGGGCTCTAAAAGTCATACTTGGTGCTTTCCATCTGGCACACAGTCACTGTTTTGCAGGCCACATTATACTCCGCTATAATGGTACAAGCTCACTGAAGGGAATGGGGTTGCACAGATGCTACTCTAGATGCATTCTGAAGACCGTGGGGTTGCACAGGTGCCTTCAGTTGATGATTTGGCCTGCAGAGCCTTCCTTGCTGGTGGTGATGGGTGAGATGGGAAGAACTCTGACTCTGAGCCCATGCTGAACTTGTGGGGCTGGAATTTAAGAAACAATCTCTTCATCTGCAAATTTGATCAGTAAGTCAGTTAGACGCAATGAACATTAAACCACACAATGCCATGTTACAAAAGCACTTTTCAGGGTCAAGCACTTTTATACCCTGAAGTATTTTAGCAGCCAGTGCAGAGTACGGAGCGCTGCTATTAATGGTCAGAGCAATCTGCCCACTTATAATTTGATAAAGTCTTAAACTGGTTGAGTTTGGCTCGCAGTCTCGAAGTATTTCAGCAAGTGCTTGCTTTTTTAAACTTGTTTAAAGCTTTTAAAGATTTTTTTTTTTTTTGGAAAACTTCAAGATCGCAAGGCCAGCAAGGGCAAGAAAATAACCACACCCGTGATATAGCAGTGGTGATGTAAGTATCAGGATAGATCTGCACTCGGAAATTTCTTTCCTGTTTTCTGGCAAAGATGCAGCTGCTCCGGTACTACCAATAGTGTAAGCACTGCTCAGATGACACAGTGGTAAAAAATGTCTGCTCTTAGTTTACACAAGTGGCTATGCTATTGGTGGTACTTGTGCTATTGCTAGGAAATGGGTCACAGGTTTACTAATCGAGTAGAACCCTCACTGTAAGCGTACCTGCTGTACAGTGAGATTTCCCTGCTTGATTTCCTACAAAAGGAACATCATCCCCTGTTGGGTGTTAGTATCATTAGTTATCTTGTCAATAACTGTTATGTATATCTCATTTGTTACATAGTAATGATTTCTGGCCGTTCATTAAGACTGAAAAGGAGAGCAGATTTGAGAGCGTGAGAGACCCATTGTATGAAATGACTGTTGAGCCTTTTAGGTATGTTACAATTTGGTTGGCCCAGGCTATGAATGGAAAAGGCATACTGGAATATGTATAAATAATAGAACTCCAGAAGTTCAAAAATGTTTTGGAATGTGTACTTGGGGCCCTTCAAATTTGATCTGTATTTATCTGGATCCAGTTATCTTACATCTAATCAAAATTTTCTTGACCTGTATCTTCTGATAAGGGCTCGACTGGAGTATTGTGTCCGGTTCTGGGCACCACACTTCATGAAAGATGTGGACAAAGTGGAGAAAGTCCAGAGGAGAGCAACACAAATGATTAAAGGTCTAGAAAACATGACCTATGAGGGAAGACTGAAAAAGTTGGGTTTGTTTAGTCTGGTGAAAAGATGGAAAGGGACATCATAAGCATGGCCATCCCTAGGAGGGGTGCGGGACCCGGGGTGCAAGTGACGAATCAGTCACTTCCGGGACCGACCCATCACTTCCAGGACCGACCAAGCCAGCCAATCACACTGGCTTGCAGGGTCCCCCGAAGCATGGGACTTAGAGCAGTCACTCTGATTCGTGGTACCCAAGGGACAGCTATGATGATACTTTTTACAAGTACATAAAAGGTTGTTACAGGGAAGAGGGTGAAAAATTGTTTTAATCTCTGCGGTTAGGGCAAGAAGCAATGGGCTTAAATTGCAGCAACAGAGGGTTAGCTTGGAAATTAAAAATCTTCCTAATTATCAGGGTAGTTAAGCACTGGAACAAATTGCCTCAGGAGGACATGGAATGTCTGTCACTGGAGGCTTTTAAGAACAGGTTGGACAAACACCTGTCAGGAATGGTCTAGTTATTACTTAGTCCTGCGTTGTGTGCAGGAGACTTGAAGAGATGACCTACTGAGGTCCCTTCCAGTCCTACACCTCTGTTAGTCACAAATCGTTGCATTCTTCAAAAATACATTAAAATGCTATTTCTTTGGATCAGAGTTCAGGCCGTTCAGATGAGATTTGTAGATAACACAATATTTTTAAAATGTCTTCATGTTCCATCAAGCATTCCCATAGGAAACAGCTCCTAGATCTCTTAGAGTTCATTGTCCTTATCGAGTGGTGATTTATCTAGAAGGTAGTCTTATTTTTAATCATAAGGTCAAAGAACTTTTTTTCTGCAGCTCTTCCTGTGTTTGAGTCTGGTGCATAGAATAGAGTTTACTAGAGATGTTATATTTCCATAAATTGAGATTCTTGCAATTATCCATTATGAAGTATATTGTCATGGATTTTAACAAGCTCTGCATTCTAATTCCTTGCAATAAGGAGACTTTTTTGTCATTTCATTATAAAGGGTCTCAGGGTATGTAAGTGGGTTTTGCCTTATCACAATTTATAATCTTAAGAGGAAAAGGACAAAACTGGTGAAGATTGATTATTACAGGATGCTGTATACTGGCAGATCAGTGCCTAGAAGATTAAAGGGTTTGTCATCTGGAGTCATGGGAAGAAGCAATCATTACAAAAATGACATTGTACCCAGTTTAGGGTGGGGGGGGGACTATTAGTGCTTGAATACTATTTATTTTTAAAGCTAATTAGTGACATTGGAAACAGTGTAGAGTAAAACTGAAACAGTTTAAAAACACCCATTAAACTATCTGGTAACGCTTAAACTGGATTTTAATGTAAATAATAAATCTGTAGGAATCCCAGTCGAAACTTCAGTTTATATGTTAATCCTACCGTGCTAAACAGTCTGAAACGGATACTGATGAACTATAAAACATTCTGTTGTGTTTGCACACAACTGTGTCTGCAGTTTAAAAGTGGGAAGCATTTGCAGTCATTCCCGCAATTTTTTGTAAAGGGCCTTTGTCAAAATTCACTATTGAGAATGCACCGTTAGTGTCAGATTTTTTCAAAGGGGTCTTAATCCAGCCTTCACTTACCTGGAAACAGTTGCATGGAGAAATACATACAGGTAATGGTCTAGCACTTCCATGCCCAGGTGGTAGTGCTTGAAAAGCCTGCAGGTCTTTGTGCATGCAAAGTTATGTATGTACAAAGGGAGGCCACTACTTGGTGATTTGCTCCATAGCACAGAGGGTCTTGATAAACTTTGCAAGCACAGTGGAGGAGATAAGCATTTATAGTGTACTTGTGGCACCTTAGAGACTAACCAATTGATTTGAGCATAAGCTTTCGTGAGCTACAGATCACTTCATCAGATGCTGTAGCTCACGAAAGCTTATGCTCAAATAAATTGGTTAGTCTCTTAGGTGCCACAAGTACGCCTTTTCTTTTTGCGAATACAGACTAACACGGCTGCTACTCTGAAACCATTTATAGTGTGAAACCATTGCCTCACAAGTGGCAAAACTGGCTAGTAGTGTCATACAAGTGCCTGAAGCTGTACCCTGGGCTGAGGCAGCAGTTTTATCTAAACTAGAAGCTCCAGGCAGTGTTTCCTTTCTGTGCTGAGACCTCTGCAATTACCAGAGGGTCACATACCCTGCTGGCTGGCAGTTTCAATAGGAATAGCAGCCACTGCGAATAAATATAAGGGGAAAATTGTTTTTTTAAGTTTCTGTTGTCTATATTTACTGCAGTAACCTCCTTAGTAAGAAAAATAATTTGATATAACACAAGATGTCACAGGAACATTTGAAAGGTGAGTTTTTTGGGGATTTTTTTTTTTTTGTATTTTTTAATTGTACCCCATTTGTTCAGCACTCAGACAATGTAAATTCACCTGCAAAAAACACACACAAATAAACCTGTCCAGTGTTTTTGAATATTACCATTGGGGAGACACATGGATTTTTAAATATGCGTAATCAGAGATTTCACTCAATTTAATAACATCATAATAAACATTCACTCAATTTAATACCTGACATGTCACAGGTAGTGTAAAGATGCTCATTCTGTAACATAGTATCACCCTGTTCAATAGAGAGGTCTGATAAGTATATTACTATATAGTGTTTCTCTAAACAAAAGCTCATTGTTATAATGATTATTGTATTGTTTCTGATACTTACGTGGATAGGATTTGTAAACCTGTTAATTTCTAAATAAAGAAATAGTTAAAATCCACCCACCCATCATACATCATTTCTGCCCCTCATATTTTCTCTTTATACTCCAACCGCCCCCAACCCTGACCCACACACAATTTCTGTGTTTGAATGGCATGAATTTGTATGAAGATGCCAGCAAAAAAGGTGTCTCCCTGGACTACGGCTAAGATCTTGACACATCACTTTACGTGTTACTGCATCTGCTGGCATATGTTCAGTTCTGTAAGGGTATGAAGGACAGTAGAATTGGGGCTGAGAGAGTACTTAAAATAGGTCACAAGAGGCTGCTCTGATTTTTAAAAAGGAAATTGTAAATTTATGCTACCGAATTTTTGATAGATGTTTCTGTTGGTTAAACGCTTGTTTACTTACAACTTGTTTAAGCTTTGTCTCTAAAGAGCATATAATGAAAAAGGCAAACTGCCAGAAATAACTTTTGCTAGTAAATGTGAATACTTATTTATCTGTGGTTCCATCCAGATGAACTTGCTTATGCTGGCTGTGTAACCTGCCAATCTCCATCTTTGTTTTATTTTTAGCTGTGGTACTGATTATTCTTTTATTCCTGAAAATTAGATGTCTGTGATAGTCCGTCTTTTGTCTTGCAGTTCACAACTGGACTCAAGAGGAGACTCTTCAGTGGCTGGTAGAATTTGTTGAACTGCCCCAGTATGAGAAGAATTTTAAAGACAGTAATGTCAAAGGAACAACACTTCCCAGGTGAATCTTTTCTTCTGGATTAGTTTTAAAAAACCTGTTTATATTTTTCTGTTGGGCAACGTTCTCTCTAGCTTGTCTGTGCAGGGTAATTATCTAAATTTAATACTGACAGGCTATGCTCAGGTATAAGAGAACTGATGTAAGCCTGCAATTCTGAAAGGCCAGAGAACCAGAATTTCAATTTTCTTCTGCCAAAATATTCCTGAAAGTCATTTGTCTCCAGCCAGTGTTCCCTACTTCAGTTTCATTACTTTCTTCCTTTTAAAAATAACTTGCTACCAAAGTGTTTTAATAGCAATCACTTAGCTTTGTGGTAGCTAATTTCTGTTGAAACAAGCTACAGATGTATTCAGTTTAGTGGAAACACATTGCCAGTGTTGACCTGCAAAGACTTGAATATTAACTGTTGGATTTTTACAAGTATTAAGTATGTTAGGGGACTTGATGCCATCAGGCTGCACATAAGCCATCACATTTAACTTCTACCAAATGGATTTAATTAGTGGTGGTTGCAGAATGGAAAGAAAATAGGAAAACCATTACTACATAGTGTAATGCTTTTGATAACATAAGTCATAAAATATTAGAGATATGAATGATATCTCTTGCTATCTCTGTGTCAACTATGTAAATGTGATCCATATAAATTGCAAATAGATTAACGCACTACAGTAATTCCTCTACAGTATAGTTCTGTGTATAGCTTACATGAAAATTTGTGTGAGAATAACATTTGATTTATTATGAACAGGATAGCAGTAAATGAACCTGCTTTTATGATCGCTCATCTGAAAATCATTGAACGGAGCCACAGACAGAAACTTCAGCTGAAGGCATTGGATGTTGTTTTATTTGGACCTCTCGCGCGTTAGTATTATCATGTTTTTCTAACTTGTAGCTGTAAGAATTAAAACTCCAATTTTTTGCTTTTAGATTGATATTATATACTGTAGGTGGGACACCTCACTCCACTTCGTCAGTACATTGGTTCATTTTTTGGCTCACAGTTTTGGGACCCAGAAAAATGTAGAATTAAGACATCAGAATAGGCCATCCAACTGCCCTTCTTTGTCTGGTAGTATAGAGAACTAATTTTAGTGTGTCACCCAATGGTCTAGTAAATTCTTGAAATCCTTTTTGTGCTGACCTAATGATAGTGCTCTGAATCTTCTTTGATTTTGTTTGTTGGGTTTTGTTTAATGTGCTAGTTAAGCCCAACCCAAACTTTTTTCCTGATTGAGAGGCTGGGTAATATTTTGCTTAATTTAACCAGTATGATTAAAGTCAAGTTAAAACTGTTACCCTGAATTTACCCTTGGAAAAAAGTTAATTTAAGTTGGACTTAACTAATATGCATTAGCTAAGCTTGACTAAAAATCAACCACTTTTCCTAGACAAGACCAAACTCTTAGATGTTCCAAAAGTGTAGGCTCTATTAAATTGTCAGATAGGATAATGGATGCAGTACAAAGCCACAAGTCTGGGAAGTTTTTTTAAAAAGTTAATTTGAGTTAATAGAAACATTACATTTTTGTTACTGTAGCTTATACCCTTTGCTTCACAAAACTTCTGGTGGATCTTAAGAAAGGAGTTCGTACAATAGATTTCTGGTAAAGTGTCTCATTTAAAAAGAAGCGTTATTGACTTCCTATCCATTTTCAAATACCTTTTGTATAGGAAAAAGAATTGTATAAAATCAGTTTCATTTTGGCCTTCATGATAGTATCCAATATTATTTTCTTTACAGGGCATTTCATAGGCCTCAGTTTGAGAAAATTACTTGGAACCAGAAGCATGACTCTGTCTTGGGCTTCTGTAATCACTTATTTTAGTGTTGTCTATTGATTCAAGGATCGCAGCAACCTATTGGTGCTGAGATTGCTCACTTTCTGAAATACTTGATGATATATGCACATTGCTCCACATGTCGGAACTGCAGTGACTCCTGCAGTCGTATTATTAAAAGTGAAATTAGATGGGACATTAACTTCCAGTGCAACAAAATTTATTGCAAAACTCCTTTACTTGTACAGAAATATCTCCTTACTAGTGTTGTTTTGTTTTGTGAATCTTGTTTTGGTTCCATCTGGTTAACAAATTATCTTTTTAAACGTACCACATTTATTTCTTGCTGTGAAACGTGTACAAGCTTCAGTGAATTGCCTAGTGAGGCCTATCATTTCATCTATGCTGTTTGAGGATGATACTGCTATTCTGTAGGATAGTGTCCTCTAGGGAAGCTCATCTGCCAGGTGTTATCTAGAACCAGTTTGTGTTTGCAAATGTTTTTTTTTTCCCGCGGACCACTTGAAAATTGCTGAGGGTCTCGGCGGACCACTTAATGATCTTTCCAAATGTTTGTGCTGTTAGCTAACTGTTGTAAAGCCCTATATAAAAAAAAAAAACTTAATAATAATTAACTTTTTTTTGTTCTACAAACAAAAGCACACAACTCATATTTTAATATCAGTAGTCTTACCTTTCTAATGCAATAGATGTGCCCTCTCTCCCCCACTGCGGCAGCCCCCGAGCTGGGGCTGGGAGGGAGGGGGGTCTCACCCCGCCACAGTAGCCACAGAGCTGAGGCTGGAAAGGAGGGCCATCTCTCCCCGGCAGCTGCAGCCTGGAGCTGGGGAAAGTCGCCTATTTCTCTGGCTGCTGCAGCCATGCATGTACCAAATTCCCCCCAAGCCCCTCTTCTCACCCCACTGCCCCCTAATCCCCCCTAGGCCACCACCTCACCTTACATGTGCTTCTTCTCCAGGGTCCAGGCACCTAATTAGTGGAGCCATGCCTGCACGGCTCCACTAATTAGGTAGGTGGCCCTTCATTCTCTTATGTGCGGCCACCCAGGCGTGCACCTTAGAGGGAACTATCCACAGACCACCTGAATGGAGCTTGCGGACCACAGTTTGAGAACCTCTGTGTTAGAGAAGATCATTCATATTGATTCATGTGCGAATCTTGGGTACCTGTTGAGACATTGTGAAGTCTCCAGGTGTGCAATTATATCTGTCCTTCCTTCACAGTACCACAACTACGCAAATTAGAAATGCCATCCAAAATTGTTTAAAATGTATTTTAAAATCTAATCTAAAATATTTTACACACACACAAATCTGACTTGACAAGCCCAGGACCCAGCCAGATAAGGAAAATTCTTAGTGTTCACAAGCAGCAAAACTCAGTTTGGGGAAGTGAAATTTAATTGCTTGCCATCAAATTGGCAAGCTGCTGACCTGCACTTAAAAATCTTGGGTGCATTAACTAAGACGGGAGGCTGCATGTGAAAACTAGATGCCTGTCTTTCCTCCGATGCATGGCTGCAAGAAATGATGATTGGCTGTCCCATGCTGCTGCTTTACTAACTTATGCTGGTGAAGCAGGTGCACCCAGTTCTGCACTCAGGAGAACGTGGGTGCCCAATTAAATGTACACTCTGAAGTGTGGTGTGGGATGTCAAACTTTTGTTCCTATTTACAGGGTAACTGAGGCAGGAAGTTAATTGTCATCTTTGGCCTTAAAGTAGGTACACACTGTTCCCAGGAATGCTTTTAAACATTTCCCTATTGAAATATTTGTGAGGAGTATACAGTGTAAGGTATAATCTGTTTTATACTGTTGAATCCTTGTTTCCCAAATGTTGCTTCCGAGTTTCTAAACCGTTCCATGCAGTATTTTAAAATTCAGATTAGATCGCTTCCTTATTCCTGAGGATCCAGCATACAGCATCAGTTCATTTATTAAATGCTTTTTTGGATACTTTAAATACTATTTTTTAATATAAAAGAAAATGACAACCATATCTCTTTAGTTGAGTAACCAAACTTTAGGTTCTTATTGTCTTTGTAAAATTCACTTTTGTTAGTCTGAGCCCCATCATTCACCCATTCCCTTGAGGGACTCCCGTGGAAATCAAGGACAGGTTTTTTTGCATGTAGAGGAGGGACTGTAGGATCAGACCCAACACTCACTAGCCACATAATTTGATAATGGATTAAGTTATACTGTAGCCCATGAAATAGAAATGCTTAATGAAAAGTCAATGTGTAATTGTCATGTAGAAGATTAGTTATCTTTTCAGTATACAGTATGCATTTAAGTTAATCTCTTGTAGATAGAATATAGTATTAGCAATAGAGCTGTTGGTTTTGTGTTAGAATGCCCCCAAAATAATTTCAGTGGGGACGTGGGAGAGATCTTGCTGGTTAAATGATCTGGAATCTCTCTCTGAGCTCCAAGTTGCACCATTTTTATGTGCCGAAAAGAAGTGATTTCAATAGTGCACCTTTTAAATCTGCAGAGTACCTGATTGTTATAACTATTTGTACAGGCCCATCTCACAACTGGATGAAGGATTTTGTACTAGCAATTTCTATAGTGATTGGTATTGGAGGCTGCTGGTTTGCACATACTCAGAACAAGACCTCAAGAGAGCACATCACAAAAATGATGAAAGATCTAGAAAGCCTCCAGACAGCAGAGCAAAGCCTTCTTGATGTGCAGGAGAGGTATGTGAACTGAAAAGGTTTAAATGTTAAGTGATTTGTGTAAGCTTTAGATTTTGAGGGAATGATGTTTAGTGATTAAAGCAAGAAAGTGAAAGATAACAATTTGACTAGAACAGACATTGAGTTTTGTGCACCTTCCTCAATTCATTGCACACATTTAACTGCAGTCTTAATGAACATGTCGGTGCGTGACATGTTGAAATATCTCCTTGACATTTTAAACTGTATTGTGAGAGCTGAGCAATGGAAAAGAAAGAGAAATGCAGACAGAAGTGGGTCAGATGAAGATAAAAGGGACAGTGGTAAGTTAGTCTGTTACCTTACCTATTGATGTAGGAAACAAGCCTTATTACTGGAGAGTATGGCTGAATTTGGGATAAACTGTTTCTCTCTCTGTTTTGTTGTGGAAGAAAACTTGTTGTAGCATCTTCCTTACAGCTTTTTGAGCACATGAGATCCAGACAAGACTTCACTGTAAATTGCTTATTGTTTTTCTAGTAGTATGGGAGAAAGAGTGCCTTCTCCATAGTTAAGGCAGTAACTCTTATTATAAGCCTGGTATTTTTGTCTACTTTCATACCCTTAAAGTATATATGAAGGAGATTATCATTAAAACTGGTAAATTAGATCTGGGGTGTTTGACTAAGGCTGATTTATGATTGAATTTGGATGTCAATGCTGCAAATTCATTCTGAAGTGTTGCATACAATCTGTATTGTCTTCATTCTTTACCAGAACACTGCATCTTTAACCACTGTTCTTTGAGTAGCTTCTCACTTTTTTGCTTAATTATGTTCTGAAGGCTTGAGAAGGCACAGGAAGAAAATAGAAATGTTGCTGTAGAAAAACAAAATCTGGAGCGCAAAATGATGGATGAAATTAATGATGCAAAACGAGAAGCTTATCGACTAAGGGAGTTGAGGGAGGGAGCCGAATGTGAACTGAGCAGACTCAAGTATGCAGAGGAGGAACTAGTACAGGTATTTATGAACTATGGAACATTTCAGATTTCTTAACTTAATTTCCTGGTTTTATTGGGGTTTAGTTTACTGGAGAGATGTCCCCCCACCCCCCCCAAGTGGCATTACTGTGATGCTAGGTTTATTGTCCTGGAAGCATCCTATAAGCCTCTGAATATTTCATTTGTTTACAGCCATAGAAAAAGTATATACATAGACCACTGTTAAGACTTGTGAAGCGTATGGACCCCTGTAGATACACTATATAATGAAATGCTGCTGAAACATACTTAAAAAAACAATTCTTCATATTTTACGTCCCTGAAGGAGGGAAATAATCCCACCTTGGTTTCCTTCTTGCTACCAGAACAGAAACAGCAGGTGTCTTTACCAGACTGTTGCTTATATTTTCTTTAGCGTAAATCTGATGTATAATATTAGAAATTAGTTGTGGCATATCAGTAAGTGTTAGTTTCAGCTTGGTCACCAAGGTAAAATAGGAACAGAAAGTTTAAGGCTGGTACAGTATATGTAAATCCACAGCATGACTTTTCAGAAACCTCTCTCAGCTTACTGTTGAGACCAAAGAACCACATGCCAGAGCTACATGGTCCCAGAATGTGGTTGCATGAAAAATTAGTTTTAGAGGTAATTAAAGCAGTATTTGTGGCGGACTCGTTTTTACCTTCAGTCTTAGGAAAATTATCTCAGTGATTTTTGCATCTCTTTTGACTGCTAGGTTCGCATGGCTTTAAAGAAGGCTGAGAAGGAGTTTGAACTGAGAAGTAACTGGTCTGTTCCTGATGCATTGCAGAAATGGCTCCAGTTAACACATGAGGTTGAAGTTCAATACTACAATATTAAAAGACAAAATGCAGAAATGCAACTAGCAATTGCTAAAGATGAGGTAATTATTTACCTTTGAGTTGCTTCAGTACGTTAATGTGCTAAAGACCCACAGACCTGTCCATTTTGTTGGATATAGAGTATTCTGATAGGATGGAATGTTGATTACTTACATTTTCTGCAGTCAGAATATAAAAGTCCTGTTTCATTCAGATACTTACTGCCTCTATGTCCTCTCAAATTATTTTTTGTCATCTGCATTATTTATACAGCCTTTGGCTTCATGTTTATCCTGCATTTTAGGCAGAAAAAATTAAAAAGAAGAGAAGCACTGTATTTGGGACATTACATGTTGCACACAGCTCCTCCCTAGATGAGGTGGACCACAAAATCCTTGAAGCAAAGTAAGAGCATTAATTAGATGTATATTGTCCCTTGCTTTCTTTTATTCCAGAAACAGTGAAGTTCGCTAAGAAAATGATATGAAGGAATTCAGCATTTTAATTTTATTGTACTTTAAGTAAAAATCTACTGTCAGAAGATGTTGTAATGTGAGTTTTTGCACATACCTAAGAATAGGTGATGGCTTTCTGAAATGCTCAGTGATTATACTGTTACTGTTCCATACTATGTGCAGCATTGAAGTTTTAGTCCAATGACATAGTAACTAAACTTCAATATTATTTTTATTTTTCCAGGAAAGCACTCTCTGAATTGACGACATGTTTGCGAGAGCGTCTCTATCGATGGCAGCAGATTGAGAAGATCTGTGGCTTTCAGATAGCACACAACTCAGGATTACCAAGCCTGACGTCCTCTCTCTACTCTGATCACAGTTGGGTGGTGATGCCCCGAGTCTCCATTCCACCTTACCCAATTGCGGGGGGAGTTGATGATTTAGATGAAGACACCCCTCCAATAGTTGCACAGTTTCATGGTATGTAGTGTATATACTCCAAAGGGAGATATTGAGGAAGGGAAGCAGGAGTCGGGGAGAGACTTTGAGTGGAGAGAAGAGTTACCAGTAAAGGGAAAATTGAGCAGGAGGGCAACCTAAAGCACAGAAATTCAGGAGAAAAGAAACCTCAGAAGGAGGAGTGGAGGAAGTAGAGACAGGAGCAGAACAAAACATAAGATGATAATGATGGACATCTTCAAAGAAAACAAGCCCCCTGCATGAGTCATCTATTAATTAGATAGAAAGTACAGTAAATGGGCTGGGAGTTGAAATAAAGGTAACATGAAGCAATAAAAACTGTTTCCTCCTACTCTTCATTCTGAAAAAAAGAATAACCTCAGTCTGGTCACCATAAATAGGTAACAGTTTTTTTCCTGTAAGATCCATAATCCTAAATTTACCCTGTAACTTTGCTCTTGGCCCATTGCTCTACCATTATGGAAGGGCAGGAGTTTCTGTCAAATCACACGATCAGGTAGGAAAAGAGATGATACTTTCTGTGGGAGGATATGTGCTAAATAGCTTTCCAAGCATCCTTTAATGACTGGAACAAAAAAGCGGTGTTGTCTGAGGAAACTTTCAAACAGAGTGTTTGTGCTGGGAGCCAATTGATTGTATACACTTATTGTATACATTGATTGTACCCCCCTAATGTCTGACTTAAGTCATTACATCAGTAGGAGAGACCATCTTATTGTAGCTGGGATTAACTAGACAGTGAGGATGAACTGAGATGAGTTTACACTTGACTGTTTCAGCGCGCACACAAAAAATCAAACTGAAGAATTGAAGAATGGATATAATTGTGGCAATTACCTCTGCAATATCTTGTTGATTCTAATTTCCTTTGAAAATACCAGCACTGTATTTTTAAAAGGCTACTAAGGGAGTTAGATGCACAGCAGTTGGAGGATAGAAATGAAAAGTAGGCTCTGTCTGATGCTCACATTGTTCATGGCGCTGCAGACAGGTCAGTTGTGAACAAGGGCACTTTTGCCTCTGGACCCAAACTTGCTTCCCTGGTCTGGCTTGCATGCTCTCATCATCTCCCACCAAGGAGCAGAGATATCTGATACGTTTAGGTCAGGTGCTGCTAGTTACATCATAAGTTGTGATTTCCCCAGTGACCTTCACCACTGACAGTAGGATGGTAACTAAACTGAATGTGAGATTCCAGCAAGTAGAGGTCAATGCAACATGTGCCTTGTCCTTGCCTGACTTGTTTGCTTATATATTTATATTTAGACCTCTGCCTAGTTAATGCGCAGGAAGGGAGAATATAGTTTATCCAAGGTTAACACAGCATCCCAGGAAGAAAAGTGCAGATGGTGTCAGTCCAGTCCAGACTTGTCTGCAAAATTCTTGGATTTTCTGACCTTTTTAGTTGAATAAGCAAACTCGACACCTGGCTGGGCATGGCCTTTCTTGTCCAAGACAGACAATGCAAACTACAGTAGTCTTGGTATGGAGAACTTGGTGGAAACTTGTCCACAACAGTGTGTCTTGAAGTAGTTCCATGGGCCCACTTCCACATGAGAGCATTGCTAATCTGCATGCTTTCCAAACTGAATCCAGATTGGAAGATTTCCAGAAACTGCAATGTCTGCAGCCTCCTGTGAGGCTTTTCTTTTCTTTTCTTTCGCTCTCACCATCTGTTGGCCGGGAGGAATTGTACCCAAAGTGTCTGGACTGGTGTAGCAGATCTTGAAAAAGTAATGGTTACCAGATAGGAAAAAAGGTCCCATTACAAATGAAGTTGGACAAACACTGTGTTTTGCTTGCTTTCATTTTGTCTGGCACTCCTGTTGAGAGAGTGCACTAATGCAATTCTAGAAAAATAAATCACATTTAATGACTATAGCATTCATGATTGTAATTAGTGGTGTTTACTTCCATCCTTCTTTTTGGTTAGGTACAGTCATCTTTAAAAACCTGAGGCTCGTTCAGAAAGCTTCTAACTTTTGCAAGATTTGAATGACCACGAAAGTATAATGGATGAGAATAATTATGTACTTCATACTAATTCAGCACCATCATTTCTAATCTATAAACATATAGGGCCAGATTCTCAAATGAGATTTGGCCTCTTTGGACTGCCCAGGAGGCACAGAGGTCAGAATCTGGATGCAAATGATCAGAGGAATGCTCTGTTGGCATGGGTCTTGCGCTAGCTGTCATCTCCTGGTCCAGAGGGTGTGACAAAGCAGAGCTTTGTTACACCTATCATCCATTAAGAACCATGCCTGGTCTACACTACAGAGCGTCTGTACTAAAACGTAGCTTCCACTGATGTAAGTCGCCCACTACGTCGACTTAGCTACCTCCGCGAGCAACATAGCGCTTAAGTTGATGTAGTTAGGGTGATGCAGTGTTCGTGTAGACCACAGGTGGGCAAACTACGGTCCGCAGGCCACATCCAGCCTGCAGGACCGTCCTGCCCGGCCCCTGAGCTCCTGGCCCAGGAGGCTCGCCCCTGGACCCTCCCCTGCTGTTCCCCCTCCCCTGCAGCCTCAGTTTATTGCACCGCCAGCGCAATGCTCTGGGCGGCGGGGCTGTGAGCTCCTGGGGCAGCGCAGCTGCAGAGCCTGGCCTGACCCAGCGCTCTGTGCTGCATGGCGCGAATTCCTGTCCTGGTGCAGCCACACTGCCAGCCACCGGTGCTCCAGGTAGCGCAGTAAGGGGGCAGGGAGCAGGGGGTGGGGGGGAGATTGGATAGAGGGCAGGGAAGTTTGGGGGTGGTCAGGGGCCGGGGGTGTGGATAGGGATCGGGGCAGTCAGAGGGCGGGGAACAGGGAAGTTGAATGGGAGCCGGGGTCCGGGGGGGGCAGTCAGGGAGGAGAGGAGGGTTTGGATGGGGCGGCGGGGGGCAGTCGGGGCGGGGGTTTCGGGGCCAGTGGACAGGGAGCGGCGGGGTGGATGGGGCAGAGGTCCCGGGGGTGGGGGGGGCGGCAGTCAGGAAGGACGGACGGTGTGTCTGGGGGCGGTTAGGGAGAAGGGGTGGTTGGATGGGGCAGGGGTCCCCGGGGGGGAGCAGTCAGGAAGGAGAGGGGGGTTGGATGGGGCGGGCGGTCAGGGAACAGAGAGCAGGGTTGGTGGATGGGGCAAGGGTCCCCGGGGGCCATCAGGGAACAGGGTGGGTTGGATGGGGCAGGAGTCCCAGGGCGGGGCTGTCAGGGGGCGAGAAGCAGAGCAAAATCAGACAGGGGGCGGGGGCCAGGCCATGCCTGGCTGTTTAGAGCGGCTCAGCCTCCCCTAACCGGCCCTCCATACAATTTCAGAAACCCGATGTGGCCCTCAGGCCAAAAAGTTTGCCCGCCCCTGGTGTAGACACTGCATTACTTACATCCTCTGTTGGTTGTCAACCTCACAGCCGGGGCTCTGCGGCCCCAGAGCTCACAGTGCCCCACACAAGTAAGTCAGTGGCAGCACTCCTGGAAAAGATGGGCACCACTGACAGAAGAAGGGCAGCGTGGATGTGAAACACCGCTTTCATTACTGCGGTGGCTGTATGTTAACTTAATTTTCTTAGTGTAGACATGTCCTAAGAGTCAGCTGAGAGCAGCCTCATCACAACTCTAAGAATCACTGGGCTTGGTGCAGACTGGCTCCCAGAATCATTAACCTGGTGTACCTGCCCTCAGGGAGAGAATCTGCTTATAGGGTTTTCAGAGTAGATTATGTTAATTTTAAATTAACACAGTTTGTTTTTTCTTCCCCCAGGGTCCACTGTAAAGCCTCCCAGCTCATTAGCAAGAAGTAGTAGTTTGTGTCGGTCAAGGCGCAATGTTGTGTCATCATCTCCACAATCTTCGCATAGTCAACATACGCCGCATACCTTGCATTCCCCTGACCCTGACATCCTGTCAGTGTCAAGCTGCCCTGCTCTTTATCGAACTGAGGAGGAGGAAGAGGCAATTTACTTCACTGCTGAGAAACAATGGTATGACAAATAGCAAAACATTATTAGAACTCTGGTTAGGTTGCTCTAAATAATTATGAAGTATTAGAGGTTGAACTATGTCAAACGATGAAGTAGCCACGTGAATAATATAAATTAAATTATTGGGCCCACATGGAACAACAATTGGGCTGTTCGTGCTACTGAGTGAAGTTCTGGAACAGCCTTCTAAGGAGAGCAGTGGGGGTAAAAAACCTAACTAGTTTCAAGACTGAGCTTGGTAAGTTTATGAGGGGGATGGTATGAGGAGACTGCCTACAATGGTGTGTAGCCGATCTGCGACTGCTAGTAGCAAATATCCCCAGTGGCCAGTGATGGGATGCTAGATGAGGACGACTCTGAGTTACTGCAGAGAATTCTCTCTCAGGTGCCTGGCTGCTGGTCTTGCCCATAGCTCAAGGTCTAACTGATGGCCATATTTGGGGTAGGGAAGGAATTTTCCCCCAGGTCAGATTGGCAGAGACCCTGGTGGTTTTCACCATCCTCTGTAGCATGGGGTGTGTGTCACTTGCAGGTTTAAACTAGTGTAAATGGTGGAGTCTCTGTAACTTGAAGGCAGAATCATAGAATATTAGGGTTGGAAGAGACCTGAGGAGGTCATCTAATCCAACCCCAACTAAATCATCCCAGCCAGGGCTTTGTCAAGCCGGGCTTTAAAAACCTCTAAGGATGGAGATTCCACCACCTCCCGAGGTAACCCATTCCAGTGCTTCACCACCCTCCTAGTGAAATAGTTTTTCCTGATGTCCAACCTAGACCTCCCCCATTGCAACTTGAGACCATTACTGCTTGTTCTGTCATCTGCCACCACTGAGAACAGCCTAGCTCCATCCTTTTTGGAATCCCCCTTCAGGTAGTTGAAGGCTGTTATCAAATCCCCCCTCATCCTTCTCTTCTGCAGACTAAGTCTTTAAATCATGGTTCAGTAACTCCGCCAGCGGTTAGGGGTCTCTTACGGGTGGGTGTGGTTCTCTGGCCTGCAATGTGCAGGAGGTCAGACAAAATGATCAGGATGGTTTCTTCCGGCCTTAAAGTCTGAGACTAATTAGCCAGTGCACAAGGTTTAATTCAATTCTGCCACTATCCTGGGTATATACAACTAATCCAGTTTCTTTGTTATAATTATGCTTATAGCTTTAACCTGGACCAAAAGCAGACTTTAGTGCTCACTACTGTTGCTACACTTTCTCCAAGGAGAAAGTTAAGTTCCTTTTGTTACGAAACCCATGGACTAGTTAGATTGTATATTGAAAGGTGAGGATGTCTACCCTGGGGAAAACATTCAAACATGTTAGGCTTGAATCTGCTTCTTTTGTGACTTTTGTAACTTTATTTACTCTGTTACTGGTTTACAGAGGTTTTCATAGAATCATAGAATATCAGGGTTGGAAGGGTCCTCAGGAGGTCATCTAGTCCAACCCCCTGCTCAAAGCAGGACCAATCCCCAACTAAATCATCCCAGACAGGGCGTTGTCAAGCCTGTCCTTAAAAACCTCTGAGGAAGGAGATTCCACCACCTCCCTAGGTAATGCATTCCACTGCTTCACCACTCTCTTAGTGAAAAAGTTTTTCCTAATATCCAACCTAAACCTCCCCCATTGTAACTTGAGACCATTACTCCTTGTTCTGTCATCTGCTACCACTGAGAACAGTCCTAGATCCATCCTCTTTGGAACCCCCTTTGAGGTCGTTGAAAGCAGCTCTCAACCCCCCCCATTCTTCTCTTCTGCAGACTAAACAATCCCAGTTCCCTCAGCCTCTCCTCATAAGTCATGGGTTCCAGTCCCCTAATCATTTTTGTTGCCCTCCGCTGGACGTTTTCCAATTTTTCCACATCCTTCTTGTAGTGTGGGGCCCAAAACTGGACACAGTACTCCAGATGAGGCCTCACCAATGTCAAATAGAGGGGAATGATCTCGTCCCTCGATTTGCTGGCAATGCCCCTTCTTATACAGCCCAAAATGCCATTAGCCTTTTTGGCAACAAGGGCACACTGCTGACTCATATCCAGCTTCTCATCTACTGTAACCCCTAGGTCCTTTTCTGAAGGACTGCTGCCTAGCCATTCGATCCCTAATCTGTAGCAGTGCATGGGATTCTTCCATCCTAAGTGTAGGACTCTGCACTTGTCCTTCCTGAACTTCATCAGATTTCTTTTGGCCCAATCCTCTAATTTGTCTAGGTCCCTCTGTATCCTATCCCTACCCTCCAGCATATCTTCCACTCCTCCCAGTTTAGTGTCATCTGCAAACTTGCTGAGGGTGCAGTCCACACCATCCTCCAGATCATTAATGAAGATATTGAACAAAACCGGCCCCAGGACTGACCCTTGGGCACTCCGCTTGATACTGGCTGCCAACTAGACATGGAGCCACTGATCACTACCCGTTGAGCCTGATGATCTAGTCAGCTTTCTATCCACCTTATAGTCCATTCATCCAGCCCATACTACTTTAACTGGCTGGTAAGAATACTGTGGGAGACCGTATCAAAAGCTTTGCTAAAGTCAAGGAATAACACGTCCACTGCTGTCCCCTCATCCACAGAGCCAGTTATCTTGCCATAGAAGGCAATTAGATTAGTCAGGCATGACTTGCCCTTGGTGAATCCATGCTGACTGTTCCTGATCACTTTCCTCTCCTCTGAGTGCTTCAGAATTGATTTCTTGAGGACCTGCTCTATGATTTTTCCAGGGACTGAGGTGAGGCTGACTAGTCTGTAGTTCCCCGGATCCTTCTCCTTCCATTTTTAAAAGATGGGCACTACATTAGCATTTTTCCAGTTGTCTGGGACCTCTCCCGATTGCTATGAGTTTTCAAAGATAATGGCTCTGCAATCACATCCGCCAACTCCTTTAGCACCCTTGGATGTAGCGCATCCGGCCCCATGGACTTGTGCACATCCAGCTTTTCTAAATAGTCCTGAACCACTTCTTTCTCCACAGAGGGCTGGTCACCTCCTCCCCATGCTGTGCTTCCCAGTGCAGTAGTCTGGGAGCTGACCTTGTTCATGAAGACAGAGGCAAAAAAAGCATTGAGTACATTAGCTTCTTCCACTCCTCTGTCAGTAGGTTGCCTCCCTCATTCAGTAAGGGGCCCACACTTTCATTGACTTTCTTCTTGTTGCTAACATACCTGAAGAAACCCTTACTCTTAGCATATCTTGGTAGCTGCAACTCCAAGTGTGATTTGGTCTTCCTGATTTCACTCGGGCATGCCTGAGCAATATTTTTATACTGCTCCCTGGTCATTTGTCCAATCTTCTGCTTCTTGTAAGCTTCTTTTTTGTGTTTAAGATCAGCAAGGATTTCACTGTTAAGCCAAGCTGGTCGCCTGCCATATTTACTATTCTTTCTACACATTGGGATGGTTTGTTTCTGTAACCTCAATAAGGATCCTTTAAAATATAGGCAGCTCTCCTGGACTCCTTTCCCCTCATGTTATTCTCCCAGGGGATCCTACCCATCAGTTCCCTGAGGGAGTCAAAGTCTGCTTTTCTGAAGTCCAAGGTCCATATTCTGCTGCTCTCCTTTCTTCCTTGTGTCAGGATCCTGAACTCGACCATCTCATGGTCACTGCCTCCCAGGTTCCCATCCACTTTTGCTTCCCCTACTGATTCTTCCCAGTTTGTGAGCAGCAGGTCAAGAAGAGCTCTGCCCCTAGTTGGTTCCTCCAGCATTTTCACCAGGAAATTGTCCCCTACACTTCTCCAAAAACTTCTTGGATTGTCAGTGCACCGCTCCATTGCTCTCTCAGCAGATATCAAGGTGATTGAAGTCTCCCATGAGAACCAGGGCCTGCGATCTAGTAACTTCCGTTAGTTGCCGGAAGAAAGCCTCGTCCCCCTGGTCCGGTAGTCTATAGCAGACTCCCACCATGACATCACCCTTGTTGCTCACACTTCTAATCGTAATCCAGAGACTCTCAGGTTTTTCTGCAGTTTCATACCTGAGCTCTGAGCAGTCATACTGCTCTCTTACATACAATGCAACGACCCCACCTTTTCTGCCCTGTATGTCCTTTCTGAACAGTTTATATCCATCCATGACAGTACTCCAGTCATGTGAGTTATCCCAGCAAGTCTCTGTTGTTCCAATCACATCATAATTCCTTGACTGTGCCAGGACTTCCAGTTCTCCCTGCTTGTTTCCCAGGCTTCTTGCATTTGCGTATAGGCACTTGAGATAACTTGATGTTTGTCCTGCTTTCTTAGTATGAGGCAGGAGCCCTCCCCTCTCATGCTCTCCTACTCATGCTTCCTCACGGTATCCCACTTACCTCAGGGCTTTGGTCTCCTTCCCCCGGTGAACCTAGTTTAAAGCCCTCCTCACTAGGTTCGCCAGGCTGCTTGTGAAGATGCTCTTCCCTCTCTTCCTTAGGTGGAGCCCGTCTCTGCCTAGACTCCTTCTTCTTGGAATGCCATCCCATGGTCAAAGAATCCAAAGCCTTCTCTCCATCACCACTTGCATAGCCATTCGTTGACTTCCACAATTCGACAGTCTCTACTCGGTCCTTTTCCTTCCACAGATTGTTCCTTCGCAGCCAATCTTCTCTGCCTGTTTGTTTCTGTCATGAAATCATTCAAAATTTGTGACTTCACAATCACTCCTAGCACAGCATCTTGTCATCTTGTAAATATACAGTTATTCTTTCACTTATAGTATCGATCAGAAGGGTTAGGGTTATCAAAAGCACGGGCTTCGTTATCAACAAAAACACCGGCCAAGTAAATTTCATATTGTATAAATGTTTTTTTCAAGCTTATGCCAGTATGCAAACACCCTTCTAATTTAGTTGCTTCAGGCTGCTTTGTTCTGTAGGTCTTAGGGAACTCCTCAGTATGGTTCTTCCAGAACCATCTCTTTTTTTTTTTTAATAGAATATTCTAATGCTTTATTTGGACAAGTGTTGTTGCTCTTCTACAGTGAGGTGCAACTGACTGAACAGAGTTTGATGTTTATTTTGGGTGAGATTAAAATCATTCAGCTTTTTTTTTACCTATTGGCAATCAAATAAGTAATATTTTATTATGGTCTCTGGTAGTCTTCATCTTTTTTTTTCCCAGTTGGTAGCAGTGTGACACATACCTAAAATTACTATCACATCTGTATTAGATTACAAGGTTACATACATAAAACTGCCATTCGTGGATCTGAGAGATGAACTGATCTGTTTTTCTTACTGTAAATTAAGCTGTTCAGCATTTACCTGCCACTTCTAGTGAAATGAGTGTAGTGGGTGGTTGTAGTCTAATGGCTTAGATTTTAAACTGGTTTCTTTCTCCTCTTAATTGCATTAAGGCAATTTCTGTCTAACAGTTTCTTTCCTCTCTCTTTACTTTTACTTAGGGAAGTACAGGATGCTGGTTCAGAGTGTGACTCCTTAAACTCATCCTTTGGAAGGAAACAGTCTCCTCCTTCAAGTCTTGAGATGTACCAACCTCTGTCTCCACAAAAGGTATCCCGGGAGGAACTGTCGCTAGAGGAATCCTCCACAGGAGACTCCTCGTCACTAACTGCAGATATTTCCAGGGGTTCTCCTGACTGCCCAGGCCTAACAGAAACTAAGAGCATGATATTTAGTCCTGCGAACAAAGTGTACAATGGCATCCTGGAGAAGTCCTGCAGCATGAACCAGCTTTCTAGTGGGATCCCAGTCCCCAAGCCTCACCACACCTCCTCTTCCTCAGCCAGCAGTGAAAGTAAACCCATTCATGAAGTCTCCACTGTCCCTAGGATCAGTAGCATCCCGCAGGACCTATGCCAGAATGGCGAGAAAAACAAAAAGCCATCAAAAATTAAAAGCCTCTTTAAGAAAAAATCTAAGTGAAGCACAGAGAAATAACCCATAACAGTGGCAATGTTAGACTTTCTAAACTTCAGGAACGTAGTTCCATTTGGGTCTTCCAGACTGGACGTCATAGTGGAATGCCCTATAGGTCAACTGTCTACTATTTAAATGACCCTAAAGTTAAAGATCATGCCAGCTGTTAATGAGAAATCAAAAGTTCAGACAGTTTAGTTATTTCTGCCTATTTATTTCTGCTTTGTTTTTAGTTATCTATAACTTTTTAAAAATGCCACTTTGGACTGACAAGCTTTAATGGACTTGTAAGCCTTCATGGGCTTGCCAAAATTTCTTGTTTACCAGATCATCTTCTTATCTTTCCACAGAGTTGTGACATTTACCTACTGGACTTACGTAACTTAAAAGAAGTAAAACTAATTAAATTGCACTACTGTTTTCCAGACTGGAAAAGTATCTCTGCAAGTGAAACTAGGATTTATAAATGACTGAGGAGATGGGTCTTTACACTTTCAGATCTTTTGGGGTTTTTAAGTAGAACCTAGGATTTCTAATTGACTTGATTTCTGGAAATGGAAACCCCACACTTTTATTATGGGATGCTTCATTAGATGCATTTATTATTAGAACGGTTCAAGTCCTGCTGTAAAGATCATGTTTTTCCCAGGGCTTTCACTGTGATTTTACTGCATTGCAGGCTGTATGATAAAATATATAGATAATTTAACAAGAGAAGAGGCTCTTGATTCCTTATGCAAGCGATGGAGTGAAACTTGATTGAAGGACTTAAAAGATTCACATGCTTACAATGGGGAGGGGGAGAATCCGGGCACTTGTTTACAGACTTTGACAGACAAAAGATGTTTGGTTTATGAAAATTTGTACTATGGTAAAGATAATAAATTGGAGACATTCTTGTGCTTGTAATTGTTCTGATTTTAGCTGATGATCTCTTTCAGTTATATTCCTGAGGACCTGTTTGTTCAACATGCTACAGGCTACATTGCTTATGCTTATAAGTGTATAAATTATTTTTGTTGTTAGCTTTTAACAATGTCTTTATGTCCCTTTGTAGGATTGCATACTGTTTATTTTTGTATAGTTTTGAGGAGTTAGCTGTTCAGACATGTCTGGTTGAAGTAAATGGTCTATTAATTTTATAATGTACATATACTATTATGAACTAGTGTAATTTAAAGACTTTAAAGTGAGAATCAAGACATGCTTCAGATTAGGCAGCTTTTACATTAAACAAGCTTTTATCATAAGGCATTAAATTACCATTGGGTAACAAAGAAGCTTTCTTCGTAAAACAGTGGCTAGTTGTTCAAAACCATCACAGTTTTTTACATTTAGATGAACAAAATGTACTGAGTAACAGTGCCTTTTTTATTCAGTTTGTCTGAAAATGTTTAATGCTGAGCAACAGCTTTCTTTGAGGTGAATTCCAAAGAAATATTTTTGCTCTAGTGAACACAAGCAATTTATCCTGTGATGACTAGATCTCTTCAGTTCTGCTATGGGGTTGTGTTAGTGGCCTCAGTGGCTGCTGCTGTGACTGGACTTCTGTGATTAAGAGTTCAAACCTTGCCAGTACACACACACACACACACACACACACACACACACACACTGTACTGTAGAAAACAATGAATTCATTGACTGCCTAAACAGATTGCTGGTAAGGAGACGTTAACAAAACCTTTAACCATTTGTTTAAACTTGAAGCAATACATAGCTTTCCTATTTTTGCACGAAGATCCCACTATATGGGATTTCTCTTTGTTTATATGCATTTGCAAGGCAGTGGTGATGTTTTCAGCAGAAACCTTTACTATGCCCTATGAAAAAATAAAGAATATCGAAATTACCAGCTGAAGTTGATATGTCCGGAAAAGCAGCGTCTCTTCAGTGTTGGAGCTTTTAAGCATAGTTATTTCAGTTACTGGTTGTTTATCATTTTGATAAGTTTAGGCAACTTGCCAACTCAAACCTATCCAGAATATAATTGACTACCCCTGCCTCTAACCTGGCTACTCTGGAGGCATTACCCAGTATCCTTCTAAAGAAGACGTTGAACAATGCCATCCTGTTAAAGCTCATAATTTAAATATCTGATCAGACAGATGGGTGGCTCTTGGAATCTTGGTTGCCCTCCAGGCTAATGCAAGCAGACTTTAGAAGTTGCTTGCCAAGAGAAAAAGCTCAGTTTTGGTCACTGGCGTTGAAGGTGGATGCTCCCTGGCAAACTGCTTCAGCAAATCCAACCTTCCTGTGGAGGGATATGGCATATGTCCACATCCCGTAGATAAAGAGGTGTGGTGTACTTAAAATGACCTACAGGTTTTCCTGTGCTCAGCTAACTATATCTTTCCACTTCAACTGTTTGGATTGGCTGACAGTCAATGAGTCCAATTGGCAAGACAACCACTGAAGTGCTCTTGGAGAGTTGCCAGCCCTCCTAGACACCCTTGAATGGCACAGGACTCTCTGACGCTCTCAGCCAATATTGTCGCTATGATCAGAGTGGCTCCTGGGATATCCATCTAAAATCATGCTCTGAGAATTATCTGAAGTCGGAGATCAGGGTTTTTTTAATTGAATATATTATGATGGTGCCCAGAGGCCATGATCAGGATTGGGGACCCATTTTGCTAGGCCCTGTACATAGGTAGGCATTCCTAAAAAGCTTACAATCCAAGAACTCAAGTAACAAAGAGTGGGGGAGAAGGAGGCCAAATATATGCCATTTTATAGTCCTAAATATATTTTTATAGACAAATATATCTCAGGCAGGTTACATTAAAACATGTTTTCCTGTGGGTGGTGCCTTTTCCCACCAGACTTCCAGTGAATAGGGTTAAATGAGGAGACACATTCCAATCTACTTGCTGAAGCCAGTACAGAGAATCACTTGATGCCACATAGCTGCTGTCGCAGCTTCTCCAGGGACCTCCTGTGTATTTGTGTTTGCTTCCCTTCTTGCAGAAGGTTGCTGGAGGGATAGGACAAACAAGGTTTGCTAACCTTTTCCAACTGTTCCTAGACAGAAGATGCCACTACTTCAGGTTCCATGTGCTTTCTACTCAGTCAAATTTGGCAAATTATGTACCTGCTAGCTAGGTGCATGAGAGGTTAACGCTGCAAGAGGAAGAAGTTTCTGAGAGGTAGCTATATCCTGCTAAATTTGAGAGCGCCTGTAGTGTCTATTACTACTTCTGGATAGTATGGACAAAAACATTCTACTGGTGGCAGCCACAGAACACACTGTTTTACTGGTGTACCTACAGATCATTCTCTCTGTAGCAAGGGTTTAATGTTGGCGTCAGTTAGCATGCTCAGAGTTTATGGCTCAACTCTCATTGGAGGCTTCAGTAGAAGGTGCTTGCCCTCAATCCACATTTTTGAGACCATCTCTTTAAACTCCCCAGGAAGACAGATCTGATCTGAAGCTGCACCTAGTCCTTTAGATCCTAGATAAGATTTATTTTGAAGCTGTGCATTCTATTACTTTAACAATATGAACCTTTAAAGTATTCCCAGTTGCTCTAACGTCTGCCACATAAACAAGCTTTTCTTTCTACCATCTTGCTTATCTTATCAGCCCATTCTTGCTCTTTCACAAATATAAAGTGGCTTTGCATGCTCTTCCACTGTTTCTGCACAACTGTGAAACTGAGTTTTGCCAGCACCAGAGTAGTATGTTCTGTGTGTATGCCCTTCCCTCTAGTGCAGTGGGAGAGTCAGTCCCAGTGTTTGGACTTTAAAGGGGTTTATGAAGGTGCATATGAGTGTAGAGCACAAGAGTTTGAACAGAGAAACTTAGTCTCTCTCATTTCAGGGGCAAGGAAGGGTTCAAAAATGTCTCCAAGCTGGTCGTATGAATGGAAGTAATACATGCTGCCCTGGGGTGTGACTGGCCTGTTCCTGTTTCACTCTCTACTAGATCAACCTCTGCTTCTTGGACACATAGAAGTAAAACCTTTCCTAATAGGCTTTCTTATTCAGACTTAAACCTAATTCTTTCCATATGTGTTATGCTTGCTTTCTAATTGCTATGACGGGAGCTGTGGAGGGAGAAGTGTATAAATTTAATCAGGAGCACTTTTTTTGTTTTGTTAATGATATATAGATGAAAACCTAGCAAGTTGTGAACTGACCTGAACCAAGGCATATACATCCCACCCTTTGATTTAAAAGCTTGTTTATTGCCTCTGACTGGATGAAGAAGTGAATTCCTTTTTTTTTTCCCCTTGTATATTTCCGACCCAATCTTCTGCACAGATACGCATATTTTCAATAAGTTTCTTTGGTGTGGGAGGGTGTAAGTACATTTATATATGTATATTATTACCAAATCACAGGTTGGATGGTGGATTGAATTTAAATGTATTAATGTCTGAACGGAAGGCAAGCACAATTAAAGCCTGACTGTGTTCCTTATCTCAACAATGTAAACATGTAAATATTTTTGTAAAGCTGAAACGTGGCCAGTCCTTGGATACCAACATAAATCTTTCTTTCAATACAGTAGTAAGCAACAAAGACCTAGACAATTTAACTATATGCACTTTAATTCAGAATAATACTCCGAATTCTGCCATGTTGGGCTGATGCTTCCCCCGCCTTCCCCACATACCAAGTGCAAACTCTGCTGCACTGTACTTGCTCTTAGCTCCTGGAGGTTATAAATTTTTACCCATTAAAATAAAACAAGCAACAAGGTCTGAGATTTCCCCCACCCCTGTATATATATTCACACACAGTACTTACATAATCCATCGCATGTCACTAGTGCTTTAAAAAAAATGCAGCTGGAGTATTTATTTACCATTGTGTAGCATGTTACATTTAATTCCCCATTACAAGTTTACCCTGTCTCCCATTAGTGTGATTGGTTTATCACTGGAAGAAATTGAGTTTTGGGAATTAAATCTTTGTTCACATTTACAGTCACTTACTTTTCTGAGATTCTTCTGAGGAAAATGTCTCTTGGAGATTTGCTGTACAGTGTCTTCCTGTTTTTTATTCTTATGGTTTTGCTTCATTTCGTAAATGGATATTGATTTTTAATGTCACATTTAATGTCTGAATAAATCTGAAATTTGACAAATAAAAAATATCGGTGAAAATATTGTATGTGTTCAACTTACGTTACCCCATAATATGTACAGTATAAACTTTATCATTTCAACCCACTGAAGGATGAAGGGCCTGTGTCTACTCTGCCTAAAATGTTTGGCCAGTGCCCCATTGAGTAATCTTGTCTGCTTTACTAAAGGCATGATACCATGAGTACTGGAGAGATGGACCTTGAGGCAGTTCTGTCCAGTAGTTAGGGCACTAGATGGGGAATAGAAATCCTGGGTCCCTCTGCCACTGACCTGCCACGTGACTGAGCAAGTTAGTTACCGTCTCTGTTTGTGCCTCTCGCCATAAATTTTGAAGACTTTTTTTTTTCCATTCAAAGGGAAGCTTTTCTTCATAGCCATTTGGGTAGTCCAGTACTTTAGTGTGTGAATGTTCCCTTTGATGTCACACTGGCTATTCATATATGAATGAGCATTCACTATTGAATTATTCATTCTTACTTATTGGTAACTTATTTTCCTGTCTTAAGTTTGGTATTTCTGCTCCTTGGTTGGACTACAATCACACATCAAAAGTAGCAAATAATCAATGATTACTTTGCCCACATCCAATTCCATAGGCCAAACTGTTCAATAACAAATACAAGTGCAGAAATCAGGATCATTAAGAACATAAGAATGGCCACACAGTGTCAGACAACTGGATTACCTAGCCTAGTATCCTGTCTTCTGAGAGTGGACAGTGCCAAATGCTTCAGAGGGAATGAACAGAACAAGGAAATTTTGAATTATCCATTCCCTGTTGTCCAGTCCTAGCTTCTGGCAGTCGGAGGTTTAGGGACACCTGGAGTATGAGGTTATGTCCCTGACCATCTTGGCTAATAGATGGACCTGTCCTCCATAAACTTATCTAATTCTTTTTTGAGCCCAATTATACTTTTGGCCTTCACAACATCCTATGATGATGAGTTCCACAGGTTGGCTGTGTGTTGTGTGAAGTAGGTGTGTGCGCACCGTGTGCAGAGTTGTCGGAAGGTTTTTCCCCTAGTGGTACCCATTGGGTCAGCTGTGGAGCCCCTGGAGTCACACATTCATGGTGTGTATAGGTCCCTGCCAACCTGCCACCTCCTCAGTTCCTTCTTACCACCCATGGTGGTCGTTGGAGCTGTTGCTTCTCTTCCTTGCTATGGCAAGCAATCCCCTAGTGGACTTTTCCTATTTGTATCTGTAAGTAGTTTTTACTTAGTGTTTAAGCTTTTTTAGTTAGTTAAATAAGTTTCTGTGGGGGTTTCCCCCACCATGTTCTTCCCCTCTGGGGGACCAGGGCATGCCTCAGTCTCAAGGCTTCAAACCATGCGGGTTCTGCAAAATCTGTAGAGGCTTCTGCCCAAGAACCAAGAAGGAGAGAAATTTTAGGTTAAATTTCTCCTCTTCATGGAGTCATCTCTCCTCCTCAGTGAGGGAGGCTGTGGTGCTGATAAAGGACTCAGGGTCTAGAGGTCTGTGGCACCACCAGTGAAGACAGGCTCTGCAGCTACCCAGCACTGCTCGCACTTACCGGTACCGCACAAAAAAACAGAAGACAGCCGAAAGGGGAACATTCACCCACAGTCAGAGCAGTGGAACACAAAAGCGACTGCAGAGTACATCCTGTGCCGGGACACTCAGCCCCTGCTTCGGCAAAACCGGCACCACTGACTGCCCTCACAGAGAGGTCCGTCAAGTTTGGTTCCATTGGACTCCCCCACGCAGGAGAGCCAGATGGAGGAGCTGGATCTTCCATCCACCCCGGACACGCTTGAGGCCACCAGGGACCTCATAGCAATGACAGCTCCGCCGTCCCCAGCACTGGCACCACACAGAGGAGCCATGCTTTCCAAGGGTAAACTGGCCACGATGCAGCACCAATCGCCCTCCCCTCAGCACCGCTTTCTAGCACCATCCCATTTGGCACCACTGTGCTCACGGAGGTCGGACTTGTCTTCAGGGTCTGAGCCAGAGTTTTACATCTCGAGGCAGAGTCAGCTCCACTCTTGTCACCGTTCAAGTCAAGAGGAGGGGGCAGCAAATCCTCCCGATGACCTGGCCACCACAATGGCAGATGCCAACACAGTGGCCCTTCTGGACCCCGTGGGCATATCACCAAACCCAGGGGCTGAGCTCTAGATCACTGTCAATTGCCTCAGAAAGGTAGGCAGGCCCCCCGTCATCCTCAATGGTACGGGAACCTCCGCAAGGCTCAGAGAACAGCGTCCAAGCCGGCACCGAGGCCAATGCCCCTGGCACAGCGCAAGAAATATCACCGTGGGAGGATCCCAGTGTGTTGGAGGGTTGTGAGGATCTGGTGCCACCAAAGGCATCATCCTCATCCTCCCCAGATGAGGCAGTAGTGGACTTATCTGCCACGTTGCCAGCTATGGACAATATAGCTGAACAGGAGCTTTTCAGAAGAGTGGCACAAAATTTGGGCCTCTAAGCAGAGGAGGTGTCAGAAGAAACTGATCCTATGGTGATCTGAGAGTCCTTCAATGGTGGCCTTATCCCTGATTTAAGACCATCCAAAATACCACCAAGACCCTATGGCAAATTCCTGCCTCTTTCCCCCTCCTCCCGCCCCTCCAGCCAAAAGAGTGGAAAGGAAGTACTATGTACTTCAAATGGGCATGAATAACTATTTACCACCCTCAGCCAGGCACACTGATTGTGGTGGCAGCAAATGAGAAGGAGAGTCAAGGGCATCAGGAACCAACGCCTAAGTCTAAGGAGGCAAAGAAGCTAGACCTCTTCAGCCTTAAGGTCTATTCCACTGGGGAGCTCCAGCTTCAGATTGCCAACCAACAAGTGGTCCTCAGCCACTATAATTTTAACTCTTGGAACACTTTGTCCAAGTTCAAGGAGTTGCTCCCATCTGATTCTTGGTCCAACTTTGGAGCCATCCTCAAAGAGGACAAGGTTATCACAAAGACCTCCTTACAAGCTGCACTGGACTCGGCAACCTGCATGATGTCCACCACTATAGCCATGCAAAGGAGCTCATGGCTGCAGGTTTCGGGCCTACCGCACAAGATCCAACAAACAATTCAAGATTTGCCCTTCTATAGCTCGGGTCTGTTCTTGGAATGAAGAGACTCTAAACTCTACAGGACTCGCGAGCGACATTAAAATCCATGGGGCTCCATAGACCAGCGCCACAAAGGAAGCATTTCAAGCTTCAGACGACTCCCTGTTTTGTGAATTGTCTATTCCATTTCTACTATGCCTGGGCCCAGATTATCTCGGACCAGTGGGTCTTACGCAGGGATATTCTCTCCAATTCTGTTCCCTTCCTCCCTCCCACCCCCCATCCCTCTTCAGGGACCCTTCTCATAGATGAAGTGCAAGCGTTCCTGGAAGCCGGAGCAGTAGAACAATTCCCTCAGGAGTTCTTGGGCAAGGGGTTTTATTCCCGATATTTCCTAATCTCAAAAACCAAAGGTGTACTAAGGCCGGTTTTGGACCTGTGGAACCTCAACAGATTCAAGAAAAACCTCAAGTTGCACATGGTCTCCCTGACTTCCATTATTCCTTCCCTGAATCCGGGGGACTGGTATGCCACCCTCAACTTGAAAGACCCAGACTTCCATGTGTCAATAGTACCATCCCACAAGCGGTTCCTCCACTTTGTGGTCAACAATGCCCATTATCAGTTCATGATTCTCCTCTTTGGGCTATCAGTGGCCCCTCGGGTGTTCACCAAGTCCATGTCGGGTGTAGCTGCTTTCCTCAGGAGGTGACAGGTACAAGCTGCTCGATCCCATGGCCGCTTGTACGTATGTAGTACGACACGCAAGACTTTGGCTCCGCTTTCTTCAGGCCTGGCTGGCCTCAGTTTACAGGCCAATCTGAGACTACCTAGACAGGTTAGTTACACTTCCTTCTCTGGTTATCAAGTCCCTCTTGTGGTGGCTCAACCCGCAAGTGGTGTACACAGGAGTGCCCTTCTCCAGGCCCCAAACCTCAATTCTCTAGTCACAGATGCATCGGCAATGGGATGGGGGCGCACTTAGGAAGACTCAGGGCCCCAGTTCGCCGGTAGCTCAGTTTTTTCTACCCCCATGGTGGGCCACTTCCTGAAAGGATTAGATAGGCTGTACCCTCAAGTAAGATAACCAGTTCCCCCATGGGATCCAAGCTGGTGATCTCTAGGCTGATGGACCTCCTTTTGAGCCCTTAGCAACGTGCTCTCTTCTCTACCTTTCCTGGAAAGTAACATTCTTGGTGGCTCTAACTTCAGCCAGGAGGGTGTCTGAGCTTAAGGCCTTAACCTCTCAACCCCCATATAGGGTCTTCTAGAAGGACAAGGTACAGTTGTGACCGCACCTAGACTTTCTCCCAAAGGTAGTTTCACAGTTCCACATGACCCAGGACATTTTTCTTCCTGTGCCCCCCAGCCCCACGCTAGCAACCAGGAACAAATGCTCCACTCTCTGGATGTCAGGCAAGCATTAGACTTCTACATGGAAAGAACAAAGCCATTTCGGAAGTCAACTCAACTCTTCATTGCAATTGCAGAGTGGATGAAGGAGCTTCCAGTTTCATCCCAAAGGATCTCTTCTTGGATCATGTCCTGTATCCAGGTATGCTATGACTTAGCAAAGATACCTGTCCCCATCCTGACGGCACACTCCACAAGGTGCAGGTATCTTATCTTCAGCGGCATTCCTGGCACAAGTGGCAAGGCAGCGACGTGGTCGTCCATCTACACCTTTACATTGCACTACCCTATTACACAGCAGGCCAGAGATGATGCCACGTTTGGTAGAGCAGTGCTGCAGCCGGCAATCCCTGAACTCCAATCCCTTCTACTAGATGACCTCCTGAGGTCCCTTCCAACCCTGATTAGACTATGATTCTATGAATGCACCAAATCTAAAATCAAGTAACCAGGATATAACAGGAAATAGAGAATAGAAAAAGTTAATAGTGTTTAAAACACACACACACACACACAGTTTTAGAAAAATGGAGGTTGGGCAATATGCGGGGGGAGGGGAGAATCCAAAACATGGTGATGGTTTGGGGTAGATGAAACAGGAGGGCATGAAGATTACAAAGCATAAAAGAGTCAAACACCAAAAGCTTGTAAGAGATTGTATTAGTTAAAGATGCATTGTATTTATTCTATATTCATTGTGGTGTTCATTCTAAGTATTTATTCCTCTACGACGAGTCTGAATTAATGAAGAAAGAAGAAAGAAATGAGGATTTCTGTGGGTTTCCATCACCAGTGCTAATTAGCTCAGGATAGGAACATCTTACATGTATTATACATGCATTCTGTTAAGGCTACGGCACGTTTCCAGTACTGCAGCTTGCACTAATGGTGCTCCATATGTTCCAAAAGAACAGCTAAGCTGCACTGGTACATAATGTTATATTGGTGCCACTTGACCTTTAAAAGTGCTCTAAGGTTTGATTCTAGTTCAGAGTGTCTGATTGTTATTTTGTGTTCCCCAATCTGTTCATTCACCTGCTGTGTTTTATGTTTAGCTTGTAAGCTCTTTGGTGCGGAGACTGTCTTTTTGTTACATGCTCACAGAGCACCTACCACAACGAGGCCCTGATCTATGATTGGGACCCTAGAAGCTACTCCAGTACAAAAAACAAACAAACAAAGAAAATACAATTGTAACTGTGACTGTATGTCTTAAAACACACACTCCTTCCATTCCGCAGGGGGCTGTGAGTAGGGAAGAGGCAGACCTGCTTTCTCGATCTGTTCCTTTTAAAATCACTGCTGGGACAAGAGGGTGGAGGGTGAGAAACATGGAAGGGGTTGGAGTGGTGCGGGAGGAGTGTGTGTGTTCCTATGATAAGTCTGGCAGAGATGCCTGTCTGGGGAGCATGAGACCAGGGGTGTGTGGGGTTGAAGGAAATGTGATGCACCCAAAATGGGGAAGGCTTTGGGAAGGTCATGAAATGTTCAGAAAAAGGACTGGTTCAGGGACCCATAAGAAATGGGGTGCTTGATTCAGGGGGTTGCTTAGATGAGTTGTGGGTACATGAGTCTGAGGAGGTGGTGTGTTTGCAGGGAACAGGAAGTGAGAGAATAGGAGTGTGGATGCATGAGTGGTGGGTTTATTGATGTGGATGGGTAAGGTTGGTAGGTTTGGACTGTAACGGGGCTGAGTGGGGGGTGCACGGTGTTTGTAGGAGAAGTGAGAGTGTGTATTGAATGCATGGCCATATGAGAGAGAGGAGTGTGGGTGAGCAGGGAGTTTGTCAATGATGGGTGTGAGTGGAGGGTGGGACAGCAAGTGTGGATGTATGAGGGGGTCTAATGGCAGAGAGTTTTGTGTGAGCAGAGGAGGTGGTGAGATTGAGGGTAATGGAAGGAAAGAGGGTTGGATAGAGTAAGAGAGAGATCAAAGGAGAAATGGGGGATTTAGATAGGAGGATGGGGAGCGAGAGAAGAGCAAGTGATTATTGAAGGGAGATAAGGTTGTCTGAAGCCATGGAGAGGGAGTCAGGAGGGGAGAAAACACTGAGGGAGAAGAAAAAGGATGATGACAAACTAGTTTGAAGGGAACTGAATATGGAAAATGCCAGATGAAGGAAAACATAAGCAGAAAAGGAAAGAGATGATGACAGAAAGAGGGAGATGGATGGAGTAAGTTAAACCTAATTAAAATATAAATGTTTTACAGTGCAAGACAATGCAAAATGTTTGACTTTTTTGTTAAAATATGTTTTGAACAATGCACAAAATTTCACCAGAACACCTGTAAATTTATCAATATGTATATATGTAGTTGTAAGTGTTTTTCTCCTCAAGGTTCTTCTTTGAGTAGTGTCCTTGTAGGTGCTCCACTCTTGGTGGCACGCATATGCCCCACTTACCCTCAATCAGAGATTTTCATTAGCAGTGTCTGTACAGCCCAAGCATTTGCTGTTGGTATCCTCATGCCCTGCGCTAAGGCTATATGAGGCTGTGTGAGCAAATCACCCTCTCAGTTCTTTCTCAACTGCCTCAGCCCGAGATGGAGGTAGTGTGTTTGCTTCTTGCCTACCGTGGTAGTTTTGGAGCTTCTAGTTAGGGAGGGAGGATTGTTGGTTTAAAAATATATGTATATTTTTCTGGTTAGAGACTCCTGCTGGGGAAATTCTCCCTGTGAGGGGCATGCCTGGTACACCAGGGTTCAAATTCTGCCTCTCATGTAAAAAGGCAATCCCAGTCAGTGACGGACGCATTAAATGTGTTTGCTGCCTGGGCGAATCGGACATGCCGCGGAAATGCAACTTCTGCCTCGTCCTGAAATCTATGACTTGGAAGAACTGGGAAGGCAAACGATGGACTGTTTCCCCCACTCCACTTCGGAACCAGGTAAGGAACCCTCTGGATGTCAGTCACCAGGATCATCTAGTGCCCCTTCCACCTTGGCGCAGCATTCTCCTGGGAAAGAGAAATCCCCAGAGCCCTCTGCTAAAGCCTCCCAGAAGAGGAGATCTAGTTCCCCTTGCAGGGATTCCCCCTAAAAAGACCTTGGTCTCTGGCCTGATCTACAGCCTCTGAGAGGTCTTCCTCGAGGCTCGTTACTGTAGGCATGAAAGGCTTCTCTGGTATAGGGGATGCAAGAAAACACCATGGCTCTAAGACCAAACTGGGCTCTGGAAAGACCTTGGTACCGTTGTCTGGGGATGGCACCAAACATGGAGGATCAGTACCTTCATCTCGGACTTCGCTCTTGATACCCTTACCAAGTGCCATGGTACTGTGTAAGCCTTCAACATCATCAGCACCAGTCCTGAAGCGCCCTAAGGCTCTGTTACCATCAGATAAGGACAAACACTTGGTACTACATCTCTTGGTACTGCAGGACTTCAGATACCAGAGGGAATTGGTGGCAAATGCTGAACCACAGTCTCCATTGTTAGTGGGCACAGAGTACCTCTTGGTATCAAGAACCTCTTAGTCTGTGGATCCCTTTACATCCCTAGTACTGTCGCCCTCCTATTCTCTGGGAGCTCCTCCATTAGAGGACAAGGCTGGAGTCATTCTAATAGCCCTGATGTGGTCAGGGCTGGCATGGTTCCCTTACCTGTTTGACTTTGCTCTCTACCCTCAGATCTTCCAACTGTCCTTCAATTCCCCTCTCAGGAGGCCTGATGCACCCCAACTTGAGTATTCTTCACCTCAAGGTGTGGTTCCTTGGTGGTTCACGGGACTATAGTCATCCTGCCCTGCGGAGGTCCAACATGTTTATTAAATAATAGAAAAGTTTTCCCCAGAAATATTGACCTCCAGAAGTGGACAAGATTTGGTCACTGACGCGAGTGCCACAATGCTGCTCCTGAATCTGCCCTGCTTCCTCTCATTCTGGATTACCTGCTACAGCATAAGAAATTGAGATTATCCCTCAATTCCATCAAAGTTCACCTGGCGGCCCTGACAGCCTTTCACACTACTGTTGAAGGTTTCTCTCTCTTTGCTCACCCCACAACTGCAAGATTTATGAAAGACTTGGGGAATCTTTTCCCACAGATAAATGTTCCTACTCCTTGGAACCTGAATTTGGTTCTTGAAAGCCTTACAAAGTCCCCATTTGAATCAGTGGCCACCTGCTTCCTCTTGAATTTATCAAGAAAAACAGACCTCCTAGTGGCAATTACCTCAGTTCAGAGAGACTGGGGTGTTGATAGCAGACTCCCTATTCACAAATTTTCACAAGAATAAGGTGTCTTTAAGGCCACATCCCAGGTTTCTCCCTGAAGGGACTTCCAAATTTCACCTGAATTAGACCATATGCCTGCCAACTTTCTTACTGAAACTGCATGCTTCCAGCTGGGAGACCATTCTCTACACTCTAGATGTCAGGAGGGCATTATCTGGCTGCCTGAACAGAACAAACCATTTAGCCAATCCAATAATAAACTGTTCCTTTCAATTGCAAATAGATCCAGGGGTTCTCCCATTTCTACCCAGAGACTGTCAATAGATTTCAGATTGTATTATGGCTTGCTACCAGACTGTCAAAATTCTCACCCCCTACCAGCGTTTCAGCACACTCAACTAGATCAAATGTACATGTATGGCTTTCCTTTAAAAATGTTCCCATTTCAGAAACCTGCAGGGCTGCTACGTCATCTTCAGTACACGCTTTCTCTAGACACTCTGCCTTGGTTGATGCCTCCAGGTCTGATGCTGCAGTTGGCAATGCCGTTCTCTCTTATGTGATGGACTCCATTTCGAAGCCCCTCCTCCTGGGGATACTGCTCGGGAATCATCCAGAGTGGAGAACCCATAGGGACACTACTCGAAGAAGAGGTTACTCACCCTGCGCAGTAACTGTAGATCTTTGAGATGTGTATCCCTATGAGTGATCCACTACCTGCCCTCCTTTCCCTTTGGTTTGGAGTTCCTGCTGCTGAGACTCAGTGGTGCAGAAGGAACTGAAGGAGTGGTTCGCCCACGCAGCCTGATATAGCCTTAGCACAGGGCACGAGGATACCTTTGGTACATGCATGGGCCAAATGGACACTGCTAATGAAAATCTCCGATTGAGGGCATGTGAGATGCACACGTACCTACCAAGAGTGGAGAACCTACAGAGGGACACCCATCTTGAAAAACTACAGTTACTGCCCAGGGTGAGTGACCTCTTCTTCTTCTTCCCAGGACTCAACTAACTTCTCTGTGCTTTGCCTGAGTTTCCTTTCTCTCTCATACACCATCCACTAGGTATAATAGTTGCCTTCTGAATATCATAAGGATAGTGCAAGGCTTAATTAATGTTTGCTGAACACTTGGAGATCCTTGGATGAAATTGGCTGTACATGTTAAGTGAAGAGTATCTTGTTGCTGAGGAGGGTGAGGCTGTTGCTATTCAGCAGTGATGATTTAGGAATGGCTTTAATAAACTCTGAAGGGAATTCTTGACAAGGCCTTTTCAAGGAGCAATTGGAAGCTTTGTGGGCTGAGAACCAAAAGGGTTAATACTGGTTGCAGTCCCTGGGTTTTTCTCATGTGTAAAAAGGAATAAGGGGCCTAAAGGAAAACAATGTGTAAATTCAGTCTATTGGTCATGGTGGCTAAATTCTATTGACTGTGAAAATAGATGGGTATTTTTTTCTCCAAATACTGAGATAAATAAATAAATATATGTTTTATAATACAGTATTTGGTATCTCAGCACTTCTTTTTATGGGAGGCCTCAGCATTACTGTTTTATGCCCCTGGAGGGGATGGCTTATTGGTCTAAGCTGAATATTTGTTATGCCTAGACTCCCTGAAACCACAGGTTCAAATCCCAAATCCTTAGTCATCAGCCCTTCATCCCTGTGAGCTGAATAACTTGAATCCTATGCAGATTACTCTGTGTGTGGATTTTCAGATGACACCTTAAAATCCTAAGATCTTTCCTACTTTATTTTGAAATTTTATATCCCTTGACATTCTTCCTAAAAGTAACCCAAAATATCCCCTCCCCAGGCTTCTACTTAGTGCTTTGTGCACTAGATGGTTGTAACCATCTGCCACAGAAGCAGCTGCATTTGCTGCATCTGTGTGTACAATACAGAATCCCTCTTCTGTGAAGATAGGTTAAATCCCCCAATGTGCACAAATTAAACAATTCCCCCTAATTTGAAACCATGTCTCAAGGAATTCCACCAGATCCTTTCGAGTAAATGAAGTTCTGCTGTATGGAGTTTAGGAAGTATTTTGGGATCCTTTATGATTACTTTAATCATCACAGCAGAGAACTGTGTGTGTGTGTGTTTGTGTGTATGTATGTATGTGTGTTTATGTATATAATATAAAAATCTCAATTATTCACCTGGCAGTTCTGCTACATGACACTGATCTCATGCAGCCTACTAACTACTGTGCAGTACAACATCAAATATGAATACAGTCATAAAATATTTGCATTGAATTACCTGACAGCAAATGTATCATTAGTGGCTCTCTAAATGAGCCCTGGAAATGTTCACAGCAAAATCACACGCCTCATTTCTGTATTGGCCTCTAGGTGGCAGAATTGCACTGTGTACAATATATGAGGAAGCCATTTAAAAACAAGAAAATGTTTAATGATATATACTTTTCCCAGTGTGAATAATTTTTGTTTCTGAAATCAGCAGCCTTATTTTTCCAATAGTGTAAAATTTATCAGTAAGCAGATAGAATCCATAAGCAATATTTTTTTAAAGAAAGAATAAAAAATCCATCTTTTGTTCATAGGTGCTGCCTGACTTTACAAAATACGATGCAGCTTCTAATAAAGTACAATTGCCAGGATAACACTGGTTCTTGAAGCATCTTTTCTGGGAATGTATACAAAACTGCTACAAATATGGTTTGCTCTGTGTGTGTGTGTGTTTGTGAACACCTTCAAACAAGTTAAAATGTCAAACACTTTTCATGTGGAACAATTTATTAATTTCTGACAGATAATGGAAGCTGCACATAAACACACGGAGCAGAAGAGCTGAAAAAACCATTTGTAAGACAATGAGAGATCTCTTAGATAAAAATGTAAAAAGCCAGGCAACTGTGAGTTGGCTCTGTCAGCTTCATTATGTAAACATAAAAAATGTTGAACTGCTATGAAAACTATTGTTAGATGTGTGTAAATTCGATTAATTAACATTTCGAGAACAATTCCATTCTAGAGCATATTAAAATATTTCACTTTACAGAACATTGGCTTTAATTTGTCTTGGTATATGACAAACATAAATATTAGACTCTCATCTGAATCAGACATGCCAAATCCATGGAAGAAAATGCAGACATTGGGCTTGTTTTTGGCTTAATTGGCTTGTGAGTTGCTTGTGGACTAGTTTTTTTTGGCTTGTTGCTTGTTTAGATTGTTGCTTCTCTTTTCAGATCGGCCCCCAGCAATCTAGTCACATAGAGTGTTGGGGTTCGTAGGGATTGGCTTGTTTTGGCCTTGTTTTGAAATGGGATTGGCTTGGTTTTTGGCTTATTGTGAAAGTCGGGGTGCTTATTTACCATGTGAAAGTTGGCAACTGTGATCTGAATCTATATTCAAGATGGTACAACTATGTTTCATTGCCGTCCTTTGGTTTACATAAAAACAAGAGGTAGCTCCAGGAGATGGAAGCTCTAACGAGGACTTTTTGATTACATCCCTCTTCAGTAGAGGGAGAAACAGTTGGTGTAGAGGGTGAAACTCTGAAGTTCCCCTGTGAATTTTTCCCCAGAAAGTTATAGTAGGGTGGGGATTCTTCCTGCCCTCTCTTGGCTACCAACACTCCACCTTATGACACAAGCACTGAGTTCAGCCTCTGGAATATGCAGATCCATAGGAGGACTAGGGACTTCCAGGAGGGGAACCAGTGTCATCATGCCATTTCCCTTGACTCCCTAGCAGTGGTTTTCCTCTCCTGCAGCTGTACATAGAAACATAAGACTGGAAGGGACCTCCTTGATCATTGAGACCAGTTCATGCTATCCCTGAAAGATATAAAGAATAAAACCTAGAGTGGAAGGAGCGCCATTCAAATGTTTATAAAGTCTCAAGCTCTATTCTATTTTGCCACTTAACAAATGGGGTGGGGAGAAGAAATGTATGTGTCTCACCACTACCTGCTAACCCAGCCCATACAGGGATCTGCTGATACACAGATCTTCACTCAGTCCCTTCAAATCCAGTCCAGATTTATCAATTGATGAGGTTCTAGTGTTTTTTGTGAGGTGAATTGCTTTGATCACCTCCTTGTTTTTAGTTGCCCATGTCCCAGACTACCACACCAGGTGTTCAGTGGTATATTGTAAGTGGCAGAATCAGCACAGAGGCCAAGGATTATGCATGGAGGCTGTCCTAGAAGTAGTCTCTCCAGGAAAGGTTGAGGCATATTGGCAAGACTGGGGCATCTTGCACTGCTGCTGTTCTATGTTTAAACAAAGGACTTCAGTCTTCATTACTGTTTAGTGCTTTCCTGGAGTATTATGTTCTCTTCAATTGTATGGAGAAGGGAGTTAGTATTGTGCTCAATTAATTAAAACACTAATTCAAAAAAAAGTGGGAATTTTTCTAAATCTCATGCTGGTTTTTCAAAATTTCAGTGATCTTCTGATCACTGGGAAAATTTCAAGCCGCTGTAGAACTGGTTGAAAACTCCCAAGATTTTCTTCCCCATTGAGAACTGATTTTTGGAAATATTTAATCAAACTTGAAAGGAGGAAAATTCCAACCATCTCTAAACACTATGGCTTATGTTAGTGCAGTGTATCTAGACCTTTAAGACCAAAATCTGATTCTTTACTCCGACTGAGTAGCACCTTATGAAGTGGTCCCACTGAATAAAGTGGGGCTACTCCTTGACTACTTTTACTGTGCGTAAGGGTATTGGAATCCAATCCTTTATTACTGAGCTGCTCTGAAACAAGGATATAAGGCACAGGCTTCCTGAAGCAATGTCTCAGTTTGTAACTTTTGAAGCAGGTTTATTTGATACTGTTGATCTTTAATCAGAGTAGATACTTTTTTCCCAGAAGAACTTTAAATTGTTCAATGCTGCTGAGTTTCGAAAAGTGAAAGGAAGTTTGCATAAAGATATTTTTGGAGTATAAATATTACTTCAGAAAAATGGGAAACCCAATGTTTGATGGATTTATGATAATTCTATGTCCAGTCCACTCCCTAAAGTTGGATTTGGTTCAAAGATGCCTATGAATTTTTCTAAACAGAAACAATACAGAGCAATGCAGTTTACCTATTGTGAGCTTTAACTTGATTTACACACAAATCCTTGAAAGCCTGAAAGCTTAGTTTTTGCATTTCTATAGACTATAAAAGCAGCCTTTTTATTGACCAGAAATCTAGTGAATTTGTATTCTTACAATATCTAAAATAATAAAGCAACACTCATTACTGAATGGAATTTAAAACGATTTTCCAATTGTGTAGTTTATTTGAATGAAATCTGTTGTGTTTGCCTTACTACAGTTTAATCAGTGATATATGGTTGTGGGAATGTGACTGAAGGGATTTTGACACTCTGCATGCTAACTAGTGCTACTGCAATGTAACCATTTATCATGACGGAAACCTTGAAGGTCTACCGTACTAATGCTGTCATGGACTGCTTAATATGACAAGACTAGTGTTTCCACAGATTACTCATACCATGCCATCAATGGGAAAGGTCATATAGGACTGAACTCTGCTTAACATAATCCTATTTCTTAATTTGTGGCTACTGTTATTTTTAAACAAAATAATTTCTCATAGTAGTAAAACAATTTTATTAGCCCTGATGCTTTTTGTTTCTTACTATAATTCACATTTTTATCTTTTAGAATTATGAAACATATGTTGTCATTTGTCTTTAAGATTAGGTAGAGTTCACCTTCCTGATAACCTTCTTCCCTCCCATGGGCCTGAATGTCCCCCACATGTCCTCACACTGGCATTTTGCTCTGTATGTAGTAGGCTGACTAGATAGCGCATAGTAACTTTGGTTAGTGTTTTCCAAGGATAGTGGTGGAGTTCAAGAGGTGTAGGTTACAGCCTCTGTAGTGCTTCACCTATGCCAGAAGGGGTTATGTTTTAGATTCTTTCTCTGTTAATGAAGATGCCTGGAAAAAATTGACTTTCAGTGAGCTCTACCCCCTAAGAAGGTGCCAGTGAAATCTTTATGGCACACAACATTATCTTGCATTCTGTATTTGCCTTGTATTTTACAGACCAAGTATATAAAACATTTTATTAGTGCTATTTTTCATTTGTCTATCTGGCCCTCCTCACCATAGTATCTGAGTGCTTCCCAAGTAGTTAAAAAAAAGGAAATAGCAATAAGTGGCTCTCTTTCTTTCTTCCCAGCTTGTATGAGCAATGCAGGTTTTATTAGTTCATAGAGTTCTTTTGTTTGTGGCTGAGAGAGTTTGAGGGAAATCTAAGGCAAGGAAATATTGCATTTTGCTCTGAAAGTGTTGATTCTCCGGTAATTTCTGTCTCTTGAAAACTTTAGCCCCATAGTCTAGTTCCTCTTCCTCTGAAAGTTCTCTCCTGCACTTTCATGCTCCCTCTATCAGTTGACAGTTTCATTTTTCCAGTGGCATGTAGGACTTGTGGGATGTCATGGTCTTAGAGAAAGAGTTTATCTCTCAGGTAGCTAGGGAAAATCACATGGAGGGACCTGCCAGGTCAGCTTGCCATAGCTGCTGTGAGTAGAGCTGGTTGAATTTTATTCCCTCAATGTTTTTTCAGTACTTTTTGAAAGAAAAATGTGTGTTTGTTTTTTGTCAAAATGGACATTTCTCTGGGAAATCCCACACTGATCCCCCACACTGATTATCAAGAAGCTAGGGGGAAAAACAGCCCCCTTATTGCAATCTCTACTGGACCTATTTGCTGATTGTGAGACAAAGGGAGATGTTACTTAAAATTCTATTCACTACACAAAATACTCTTCTGATCCCCAAAGGGCCAGCCACATTACCAGATTAATGCTAGTTTGGATCTTACCCAAAATACCATGCTGACAGCCAATCCTCTAGTATCTAAAACCAAAGGTTTATTATAAAAGAAAATAATGAGAAGAGAATTGTTAAATGGTCAAAACAATTAGATACATACATAGGACTTCAGAGTCCATATATCAGGTTCTTTAGCAGCACTAGTGAGTTTGCTGGCTTGTAAAGTCCCTCTGGAACACATCCAGAGCTTGGATGGGTCTTCCAGTCCTTTGTTCAAAGCTTCAGTTGGTAGAAAAGTTACTCCAGAGGTGAGAAGCAGGATTGAAGACAAAATGGAGGTGATGCAGCTGCCTTTAGTATTCTCTGCTATGTGGTTTGTACATCCTTCATCCCAAACACAAGCTCACAGCACATGGGCATGGAAAAGTATTTCACACTCCCTGTCCATAGGCATGTTCCTATGTGTCCTGCTGACTCATAGTAGGGTGACCAGACGTCCCGATTTTATAGGGATAGTCCCGAGTTTTGGGTCTTTTTCTTATATAGGCTCCTATTACCCCCCCACCCCCGTCCTGATTTTTCACACTTGCTATCTGGTCATCCTAACTCATAGGCATAGACCTGGGCTTCTCCCAATGGGTTCATTGTACAGCTGATTGCCCTCGATGGGCCATCAAACGGGCTGGTTAGTGCTGATGCCAATCTGTCTGGGAGTGTCACCCAGATACACAGCACAAGTTTGAGATATCAATAAACCACACATTTATAAATCACAATACAAAGATGATTCATACATATAAACAAGCATCATATTTAGCAAATCAGAACTTACCTTACATGGCATATCTTGTATAAGATTCATTGCAACTTTGTAATATTGGTATCGGTATTATTATAAATGGTCAGCCATATTCCATACAGCGTTACACACCCCTTCCCACAGTCTTAGTGATGGTGGAAGGTTTTATTGGAAGAGGAGGGAGTTGGTCAACCCCTGGAAACCTGAGGAGAGGGAAAGTGCTTGTACTCAAGCGTACTTTCCCTTCCAATTGCCCTTCCTCATACCTCAGGGAAGGGGAGGATTTTTCTGCCTCTTATTGGCTAACCAAGAGGGGCTGGAGGGCTGATTGGCTCTCATACCAAACCTCCTCTCTTTTTGAAAGCCTCCTGGGCATCTGGCAGCCATCTTGTTGCTATTGCTGGCCCTCTCCCACATATTTAAGATATTGTCAGACTGTATTTCCAGGATCCGATGGGTCTGACCAGATTGCCTCTTTTGAGATGAATAAGGAATTTTTCTCTGGGCCAAATTTGTGAGGTTTGAGGGTGTTTGCCTGCCTTGTAGCATAATAGAGGCTTAGTTTTAGGTTAAAAAGGAGTGAGAACAGGAATTTTTAATTTGAAGAGGTAGTATAGGATTGTTCAGTTTGTTGCAAGTTGTGACCAGTGTTCAGTTAGATGTAAGGCTGAAAGGGCCAGGTCCCAGAAATAAATGAGTAAGAGACATGGGATATGGCTGGTGGATTTTTTTTTTAACCTGTAGGCTGGGCGTATGGGAGGCCATAAGTTTTCATAGGCTTAGGTACCCCTGAGGGATACCCTCATTCTCCCTTGTAGAAGGAGTGTGGTGGTGAGAGAATTCAGAGGTGGGTTGAGTGCTAGAGGTTAGGCAGAAGAGGCACAATCCTGATTTATTGGTTAAATGGTGTGATGCCATTTAACCCCAAACCAAACACAATCAAATTTCTGGTATTTGCTGGGGGATGGGTGGATTGCACCTCTTCCCATTATTAAGATTAATAAAGTTACAGTTTGTCACTTTAAAATCCATCCTAGTGTCTATTTTGTTTGTTTGCTTGCGTTAACAGCATAATTCTATCACAGTTCAAAACAAGGAGGCAAAGTTAAGATTGGGCAGGAGGTATAAATCAGCTGGGCTGATGAATAGAGGAGGATTATGTGTCAGTGGGGACCTGGCTATATCCTTTAACAATTAAAACCCCAAAAGGATCTGGAAAATTTAAAGAAACAGAATTTTTGAAAAAAAAAAAAGAAAAGTGATTTGTGTGGGGTGGTTAGCTGGGCTCCAGTGAAACACACTTACAATCTTAACATTTATAACATATTTTTGTTTGTGAAGTTCATCTCCATCTCTAGGTATGCATCAGCTGGAAAGCGGTGCTTGGGTTTGGATAAAAAATGACTTTCATCATTACAACTCAAGGGAAAGCAGCTTCACTTGATTCACTTAGATCAAACAAGCTTTTTCTGGGTGAACAGCAGATAATATGGAAAAAACTATTTCATCTTAAATCATGCTAAGCCATGTAAAACCCTTATCATAGTTGGTTCCCTGGCTATAGAGAGTAACTTTGACAAGGCTGCTTGGATGCACTCTATTTTTCTGCTAACTATACAAGAATGGGACTTTGAAAGTTTGTTCAATAAACTAGAATTCTTTGCATGAAGAGTTCATACAGGATTTAAACTTCACCCAGTGTAGTTTAATGCCATTTTATCCTGGTTCTAGTCAGTTTTGACACTTTAACAATTTCTAATATTGCTTGCTGTATAACAGAGGCAAACACTTGCATTTTTACAGGGAAGGATTTGTTTTACATTTGTCTCGCCTTTCAGCAGAAATCTATGAAAATATCAATGACAATTTAGGAGAGAGAATTTTGCTCTTAAATTAATAAATTGTGGGTCTTTAATGCTCTTCCTTGCAGCCTTATAATTGTAACAAAATTAATAGATGGTAGTAACGTGAATAGTCTTTGCTCACGTTTGTGAATGTCCATTATTCCATAATTATTTCAATCTTGTTTTTCACTTTGGGGGAACACATTTGATAGTTTTCTGATTTATGCTTTTATTTATTTACATCCTGTCATGGTTCAGGGTTAGCTGCACCTTTGACCTCTCTTGAGTGCACCCTTTCAAGTGATGGTAGAGTTGCACCTCCTCACTGTAATTCCAGCAATCTCCCATTCACAGACAAAATCCCCAGGCTACAGCTACCCCTGCTTACCCAACTGGATAAATACAATGACTTAGAACAGTTTCTTCAAAACTAAGACTCTGTCTACCCTGGCACTTTCGTAGTTAAAACGTAGTTGCTCGGTGATGTGAAAAAACAAAAGTTTTAACAACGAAAAGCACCGGCATAAACAGTGCTTCGTTGGTGGGAGTGGTGCTCCTGGCGACGAAGCTACTGCCCCTCATTGGAGTTGGTTTTATTTTGTCGCCAGGAGACCTTTCTCCTGGTGATAGAGTGGCTATGCTGCCCACCTTACAATGACGTGGCTGCAGTGGCACAGCCGTGCCGTTGTAAGGTGCTCATTGTAGACAGAGCTGAAGTATTTGTCCCTGCTTCTGGGGACCGGGGTTCCAACTGTTTCCCTGAAGACCCTGCCTCCTGTGTCTCCCCCTCAGCTTCAGGGCTGAGTTATTTTTTAAAAACCTTTGCAAAATTCTTGTTTCATTTTCTTTGCTTGGATTCCTCACTTTCCACCTCAGGGGTTCCCAGCCAGCTTGTTGATCCAAAGCATGGTAGAGGTGAAACGTCAAAGGAATTCACAACAGTATTGTTGAAGTACCGATGATTGTGTTATCTGAAGCCACTGACTTTGGTTCCTACAGACATATACAACTACATAAGAGTGACTTCACAACTGATTAAGCAAGCAACACATAATCATCGAACTGAGGGTCACAAGTAATAAAAATGAGATCTCCCACATTCTTCACACATGGTATTTACTTTGATCGAGGATTTTTTTCAGATTTACAGCCTTTCATCATACTGTGTACACAAAGTATAAAAAATATCCAAATTATTTAGTAAAAGCATATGTTTTCATGCATTTTAAACTCCCATATAAATGATCAGATGATTTTTCAGAGATAATGAGCAACAGCAACTCTCTTTTGACTTAATATGCAATTGTCAGTGCTCACTACTTTTGTGCCCAACAGGTGCTATGTCTGAAATTTTTGTGGAGGGGGTGTGTGTGTGTGTGTATAAGGCTATGGGCTTGTCCACATTTAAAATGCTGCAGTCATGCAGCTGCACTGCTTCAGTGAAGTAGGTAATCCACCTTCCCGAGAGGTGCTAGCTAGATCAACAGGCTTATTCTCTCGTCAACCCAGCACTGTCTGCACCGGGGGTTAGGTTGGTTTAACTGCATCTGCCAGGGGTGTGGATTTTTCACATACCTGAGCAACGTAGTTATACCGACCTAATTTCCTAGTGTGGACCAAGCCTAAGTCTACACTTAAAACATTACAGTGGCAGCACTGCAGCTGTGCTGTTGTAGTGCTTCAATGCAGACACTACAACACTGGGATGGGTTTTCCCATTGCTGTACTACATACACCTACTCAAGAGGCAGTAGAATTCTTCCATCAACTTGGTGCTGTCTATATGGGGTTGGGTAATTATTTAGTACTTAGGCTGGCTTAACTATGTCTCTCAGGAGTGTGGATTTTTCACACCTCCGAGCGATATAACTGGGTTAATATAATTTTCTAAGCCCTAAGTGGCTTTGCACTGGTATTTGTCTTCACAGCTAGAGCTGGAAAATCTTGATTTCTCATGTTTTTAAAGAGTTCGTTTGTAGTTCTTCCTTTTTGCTAAAGATCAATGTTCATGTTGCACTCCCCGTCAGTACCCAGCCCAGGCTGCGGAAGCTAATCATCCAACCAGCAGACCAAATTTGGGGATGAATCCTGGTCACGTGCTACCTGAGGCACATTGTGCATATGCTAAGAAGATTGAAGACTTGCATCCCACCATCCTTCTCCCTTTTTGGTTGGCATACAAGTCCGCTTGCATGGAGCTTCTTGCAAGATTGGAGCCTTATATATTTCCTATTATGTATATTTCTGTAGTGTGAGGGTTGTGAGACCCTTTGGAGTCAGTCTGACAGGGTTTATTGCTCTAGGGATAGAGAAGACTATAACCTGGCTATCTAAAGACTTGACAGGACTGGTTATATCCACTTTACTTCCATGCACTTTACTGACTTTTGAAATGCATTACAGGTAACAATTTTTCTATGAATGTTTTAAAAGGTGACAATAATATATTTCCTGATAAAGCACAAATAATATATATGATGTAGGGGGCAAAAATTCTAGTGAAATACCCAAATCCTGTCTGAAATGCTGAATTACTGATAAATCCATGCCTTTTCTTATGGTTTAGTAGCAGCAGCATGATTTTTATACCAATGAATCAGGTTGTCCAAGTTGGATGGCTTGCAGTATTTAGACTGATGGAGTAAATAAGCTGTCTACAGAGAGAAGTACTATAGTGGACCAATGCTTTTAAACCATGTATGCATACCTTGATGTGACACCTAAAATCCTGTTTATTTAAATGAGGGAAGAAAGCAATACTATCTAATTCTCCCTTAACCTTCCAAGATGTAAACTGTTTCAGAAGACTGTGAGCAAACTGGTTTGAGGATCTTTAATACCTTCATTCTTTGGAGTATATTAACCTTTGGGTAGATTAAAATGTTGTAACCAATGTCATTCTTAGATATCATGCCCAAATTACCTTTTTACTATTAATGTTTTACTAAAATAAATTTGCAGTGGGTTATTGCAGCTAATCATCCTCATTATTATCACTGAATCTTTGAAGTTGTGGAGATTGAAGTCCTTCTTTAATATTTTCTCCCCTTATTTCTTAAAAAAAACCCAAACACCACCTAGTAAACTCCACACAAAATAATTTAGGCACTACTTGATACTTTTTCTTTATACTCTTAGCCTATGTTAAGACTGCACACGCAACCTTATATCTACCTCACTTGTGCCCATTCATTATGAAATTACTTTAATTATATAAACAAACTTTATAAAAAGATACGCATGCTGATATAAGATTGTAGAAAAATGTATGTTGTATTGTATTTGAAAGACATCATGTGGTTATGTAACTAAAGGCTTTATCATTTCCCACACATGGGGACAGAGTTAAGGTTTCGCATACAACTTTAACTATGTAAGTTCCTGAAATATTATTAAACATGCACACTTAATGTTCTTTGAACAGTGTGGTCTTTTTTTTGAAGGGAATAATATTTGAAGAAGTATGAACTCTCCACTGATATTCCTAATGCACTAAACAATTGCCACTATAAATAATCACCTGAATGTTTGAAGTTGTTAAAGGGACTTACTGTATTTTCTGTAGGTTTTACAATTAACAGTGAATTAGACCATTACTTCTGAAATATCAGTCCTGATTTATTTCAGGCAAATTGGATTGCCTGTCTCATTATGAGCAGTTTAGACAATGTCACATTAATTTAATGCTCTGTACCACCTTAATTATCACAACATTTCCATATCACTTTCTGAATTTTAGATTTACATAGATTAAAACATCAGTTATCTGTCAGTTTCTTCCTGGCTTTCCTAAAAAGAAGCTTTTTCGTAGTCATATTTTTTTGAAGAAACATCACAAAACAATTAGACAAAATGCTATTAGAAATCATAATTAAAGTGTGGCTTCTGAACTGAAACTTTTCATACTATTTTGGCAAAATTGTAGGTCATTAATGTAAATTATCACTCTTATATATAAAACTGCATGATATATGGTCTGGAGAGTTTATATTCAGACCTGGATTAGGTTTATGGGATTTGAGACCCAATCAGGATTAGATTCAGCATCAGAGTCAATGGTGTTTAAACCTTTCAAGATTATTTTTAATTATTATAGCCCCAAATGGTGAAAATCTCAAAAAGAATTAACAGACTTTCATAGTATATGTACAGATTTAGTTCTAAAGCAGGCCCAGAGGTGACTGCTATATCTAACACCCAAAATTTGTAGGGATTCAGATTGGAAATTCTATTTTTTACCAGTCCCCAAATGTACCTTGATTTCAGGGGACTTGGTGATGTCTCCATCTGTTCTGAAGAATAGAGGAATGGAATACATTTCGTTCTGAATTTGCGTGCACTCAGGTACAATATATTAGGAAAGCATTTATATTTGAAGTGGCATGTCCAGCACAACATAAGGAAGTATTATCTATCTTTTATTATAATTGATTATGATATGTTTGTGTGTGTGTGTTAGTTATGATTGAGGCCCCCTTGTGATAGGCACTGTACCAAGTCGTAGACAGACTCTGCCCCCAAAAGCTTAGAATCTAAATCGACAAGACAGAAAATGGGTAGTGAAAAAGAGAGTGAAGACACAAGCAAAGTGAACAATGTCATGGCAGCAAATGTCATATTAGCATGGCGATTTCTTGGAGGTTGGGGTTTAGTAAGAATGGGATTAGCTAAATGGCAGGATAAGGGAAGGAAGAAGGTATGAGGGGTAGCAATGGAATAAGGCTGAGGTGAAGATACTGTGAGTTGAGGCAGGAAGTGGATGGAGCAAACAGCCAATCACCATTCAGGTGTGGGAGGGGAAAGAGTCCTGTCAAACTACAGAAAATATTATCATTGTAGTTTGGAGTACATTTAACACTGTTTCTGTAGCTGCTTTGCTCGCTTCAGTCTCTGGGTGACTCTTCCCTGCAATTTCTGGGGGGAACAGTTGTGGGTCTGGGGAAGAGGAGTAGCCCCATTTTGGCCCAACTAGGGCCCATTTTACTGACTCCCCTCACAATGCAAACAGTACCTGGGTATTATTTTATTTTCCATAACTGCCCCTCTGACCCACACGGAGCTGCTATTGTGACATCACGTTTCCGCTTGGAAGAAAAGATCTACAGTTTGCTTGAAAATGAGCTCTCAAGTCTTGTATGAACCAACTACAAAAATGATGGTTTAAGAACTTCCTTTCTCCTGGGTTAGAAAATATTAATTAAGGCAAGTCTATACTGGAAAGTTTTGCAAACATAGCTATGCCAGAAAAGACCCTAGTGTAGATAGTTATGTTGTTATAAAAGTGCTTAACTAGTACAGCTTATGCTGGTTGGGGAACTAGTATAGTTACATTGGCAAAACTCTCCTATTGCAGACAAAGTCTTACTATAAAATTATAATAGCAGAAATTACAGATAGAAAATACCTTTTATATCATCCTGGTCAGTGCAGAGCAATCTCCTCCAGTCTGGAGACCTGGTAACTCTATTTTGAAGTGAGGAATATGTCACTGTGTGACGGGGTGGATTAGGTCCAGAGGCCCCTGGCTGGAGGTCTCCCAGTCCTGCCTCACCCATCCCCAGAAAAGAGCAGAGGAAAAGTCCTCCAGACAGCCAATCAGAGGGGCTGCAAGGGAGCAGCCAGTGAGGGGCCAGAAAGGCCATATAAAAAGAAGTAGCAGAGGCAGAGCAGTCAGTTGCTGCCTGGAACTTGAAAAGGGGTGACTGGGTGCCTGGCTGGCTGAAAGAGCAGCAGGACCATGGACAGTACAGGCAGGCTGAGCCCAGGGGACTAAACCCAGAACCTAGCCCGACCAGGTGAGGGTACCATGATGGGTTCTGCTGGTCTGGTTGAAGACAGAGCCCAGGCGAGGGCTGCCGAAAGGACACCAACCAACTGTACTGAGATGGGCCCCTGTTGGGCTGTTAAAGAAGACAGTGCCCCTGGGGAGGAAGCCTTGGTGCTATGGTCCCATACCAGGGCTGGGAGAAAGAACTAGAGTCTGTATACCCTGGAAGGGGGGATGGTGTGTGTGACTCAGCCAGAGGGCTGAGTTGCTGAAGACCTGTGAAAAGAACCACTGGCTGGGGGGTGGGGGGCGCTCCACTGTAAGAACTGAAAGAAAAGCTGACTCATGCTTGATTGGAAAGGAGGCGCCCATGAGAGGTGAGTGCTGCCCCATTCAAAACTGAGTGATAGAAGGCACGTATTGGTCAAAGAGGTGGGTGCCAATGCTGTTACACACCTGTTAACATATAATGTGCTGGTGAGGAAGCTTCAGATAAATGGGCTGGTGATACCAATAATGTCTTTTTTTTTTTTTCCTTTCAGAACAGATTTGTAGAATTTAATAGGGAATACCATCTATATAGAACTTTAAACCAACCTACCAAACATTTATTAATTGGTTGGCCATCATTAATTCCTACAGAATAATTTTAAAAAATCACTTTGTGAGTCTAAAACTAGCGTTTCTTTCCATTGCCCACCATTACATATTGTTTTTATACCGCAAGGATTTTTGAAAAAAGCTTCATGATAAGAATATTTGTGATGAAAATGGCTGCATGATTTTCATTTGTGCTGGGTAGGAAGCATTCATCTGTCTTTTCTTTAGCTTCTCTTTCATGCAGGTGACAAGCTGTCAATGAAGAGGTTTTTTTTTTTTTTTGTTCTTTCATTTCTATATTATAATTTTGAAGGAACTTGAATCACTTCTGTGTTTTTTTTACTTTGTGAGTTCCTCAGCCCAGGGACCACTTTTAATTCTCTTCTGTTATGTAGCCCTGGGTTCATTATTATTTAAGCACCAAAAAAATGAGGGAATCAAATATGGGTGAAGTTTTCAATGTCAGAAATGTGTGGATTGATGTAGTTGCTGTCTGAGCCATTTGGGGACACTTTGCATCAGTGAAGTTAACTGTGAGGGTCATGTTCAATTGATTTAGAAAGGTCTATGGAAATGCATGTCATTACCTGTTATGACAGCGGGGCTGGGGTCTGTCAATTTGTTCCATAGCAAGGCAAAATTGAGAAGAGGGACTTAAAAAGAGGCAAATCCATGCTACCTCTGTGATATAGTTAAGATAGAGTCTGGTTACATCTACATGGGAGTATGAGTTAGCACCTATAGCCAAGAACAATAGAATCTCCCAAAGGTAATCATAGAGCGTAAGAACGGCCCTACTGGGTCAGACCAAAGGTCCATCTAGCCCAGTATCCTGTCTTCCAACAGTGGCCAGCGTCAGGTGCCCCAGAGGGAATGAGCAGAACAGGAAATTATCAAGTGATCCATCTCCTGTCACTCATTCCCAGCTTCTGGCAAACAGAGGCTAGGGACACCATTCCTGCCCATCCTGGCTAATAGCCATTGATGGACATCTCCTCCATGAATTTATCTAGTTCTTTTTTGAACCCTGTTATGGTCTTGGCCTTCTCAACATCCTCTGGCAAGGCGTTCCACAGGTTGACTGCACATTGTGTGAAGAAATACTTCCTTTTATTTGTTTTAAACCTGCTGCCTATTACTTTCAGTTAGTGACCTCAAGTTCTTGTGTTATGAGAAGTAGTAAACAACACTTCCTTACCTACTTTCTCTACACCAGTCATGATTTTATGGACCTCAATCATATCTCCCCTTAGACATCTCTTTTCCAAGCTGAAAAGTGCCAGTCTTATTAATCTCACCTCATACAGAAGCCGTTCCATAACCCTAATAATTTTTGTTGCCCTTTTCTGAACCTTTTAAAAATTCCAATATATCTTTTTTGAGATGGGGCGACCACATCTGCACACAGTATTTAAGATGTGGGCGTACCATGGATTTATATAGAGGCAACATGATATTTTCTCTCCTATTATCTATCCCTTTCTTAATTATTCCCAGCATTTTGTTCACTTTTTTGACTGCTGCTGCACATTGAGTGGGTGTTTTCAGAGAACTATCCACAATGACACCAAGATCTCTTTCTTGAGTGGTAACAGCTAATTTAGACCCCATAATTTTATACATATAACATAGGACTGAAAGGGACTTCGATAGGTCATCTAGTCCAGCCTCTTGCACTGAGGCAGGACTCAGTGTTATCAAGCCAGAGGTTCTCAAACTGTGGTCTGCAGGCCAGTAGTCGTCTGCGAGCTCCATTCAGGTGGTCCACAAATAGTTCCCTCTAAGATGCATGCCTGTGCGGCCACACATGACAGAATGAAGGGCCACCATCTAATTAGTGAAGCCACACAGGCGTGGCTCCACTAATTGGATGCCTGGACCCTGGAGAAGACACACATGTAAGGTGAGGTGGTGGCCTTGTGGGGATTAAGGGGTAGGTGGGAAAGGGCATTGGGGTGAGAAGAGGGAGCGGGGGGAATTTGGGACATGTAGGGCTGCGGTGGCCAGAGAAAGAGGCATGTTTCCCCAGCTCCAGGGCAGTGGCTGCTGCGGAGAGATGGCCCTCCTTTCCAGCCCCAGCTCATGGGCTGCCGCGGCAGGAGAGACCCCCTTCCTTCCCAGCCCACCTCGGGGGCTACTGTGGCACTGGAGAGAGAGCACATCCATCGCATTAGAAAGGTAAGACTACTGATATTAAAATGAGCTGTGTGCTTTTATTTGTAGAACAAAAAAAGTTAATTTTTTTTTATATAGTGCTTTTATCCAAAGCGCTTTACAAAAGTTCGGTAATGGTACAAACAACGTTTGGAAAGATCATTAAGTGGTCTGCTGAGACCCTCAGCAATTTTCAAGTGGTCCATGAAAAAAAAAGTTTGAGAACCCTTGATCTAGACCAGGGGTCTCAAACATGCAGCCTGCGGGCTGCATGTGGCCCAGGGAGTTATTTGCTGAGGCCTGCCAAGTTCCCTGCCCCGCCCCAGAGTTATTTCCTGCGGCCGCCAAGCTTCCCATACCTACCTGCCTCCCCTCCTCCCCTCAGCGTGCTGCGTCCCTGCTCTTCTTCCTACCTCTAGGCACTTTCCGGGGGGGGGGGAGCAGTGGGGAGCTGCGGGCTTAGGGGAGGAGGCAGAGAAGAGGCGGGGCAGCGGCAGGGATTTGGGGAAGGGGTTGGAATAGGGGCAAGGAGGGGGCGGAGTTGGGGTGGGGACTTTGGGGAAGGGCTGGAATGGGGGCAGGGAAGGGGGGGGAAGAGGCTGGGCAGGGGTGGGGCCTTATGGAAGGGGTGGAGTGGGGACGGGGCTGGGGGCAGCAGTACGGGGGCTTTTGTATCTTTATATGAAATGGTGTCAGTGATGCAGCCCTCAGGCCAATGTACTAGTCCTCATGAGGCCCGCATTGTGATTTGAATTTGAGATCCCTGGTCTAGACCATCCCTGAGAGGTGTTTGTCTAACCTGTTCTTAAAAACCTGTTCAAAAAAAGGTATTTTGTCCTTATAGTTAGGAAGTTTTCCTAATGTTTAACATAAATCTCCCATCCTGCAATTTAAACCCATTACTTCTTGTCCTGTCCTCGGTGGTTAAACAGAACAATTTATCACCCTCCTCGTTACAACAGCTTATTTATGTATTGGAAGATTATCATGGTCCCCCTCAGTCTTCTCCAGACTAAACACACCCAGTTTTTTCAATCTTTCCTCATAGGTAATGTGTTCTAGCCCTTCATCATTTTTGTTGCTCTTCTCTGGACTTTCTCCAATTTGTCCACATCTTTCCTGATGTGTGGTGCTTAGTACTGGACACAATACTCCAGTTGAGGCCTTCTCTGTGCTGAGTAGAGTGGAAGAATTGCTTCTCATGTCTTGCTTACAATACTTCTGCTAATATATCCCAGAATCATGTTCATGTTTTTTGCAACAGTATTACATTGCTGACCCATATTTAGTATGTGATCCTCTGTAACCCCCAGATCCTTTCTGCAGTACTCCTTCCAAGGCAGTCATTTCCCATTTTATATTTATGCAATTGATTATTCCTTCCTAAGTGTAGTACTTTTCATTCATCCTTATTCAATTTTGTCTGTGTAATTTAGACAATTTATCCAATTAATCAAGATCATTAAGAATTTTAATCCTGTCCTCCAAAGCACTTGCAACCCCTTGCAGCTTGGTATCATCTGCATACTTTCTATGTCGTTATCCAAGTAATTTATGAAGAGACTTAATAGAACTGAACCCCGGACAGATCCCTGCCAGACCCTACTCAATATGCTCTTCCAGCTCGATCGTGAACAATCATGTGGGTGGTAGGTGGAGGGACAGGGGAGCAGAGATATTTACATTATCTTCCAATGGTACTCCCGAAGAAAATGTTGATACAACTTCATCCTAAAATCTATATTTGTTGTTCAAACTGTTTCTATTTTCACTAATTAATCTTGCTTTTCAGAAAAACCGTTGTCATTTGGGTAAATTTTATGCAGCCTGTCCTTTCACCACTAAGGAGTGTTGCTTAAAGGTAAAGTTTCTGAAGTCTACCCCTCTTCTGCCAATTTGTGAGCTCAAGGCGTGGACAGAAGTGTTCTGTGAAGCCTAGGGCAGCAGCTTGTGTAAGGAATCTCAGTCTTAAGGATAAGACATGAGTTGGAGAGTTGCAGGTAACAGCTGTGTCTTGTACACTTCAGTGAAAGATTTTACCTCTTATTACCATAGTGATCTCAGGTCTTATGTACTTATCTGACTCTCTTTGCTTCAGTATCTAAACACTTCAGAATTTTTAATGTATTTCCTATCTCATGAGGATGTTGTGAGGATAAAGTGCTATTATCCCATTTTAAAGATGGGGAACTGAGGCACAGTGAGGCCAGTGACTTGTCCAAGGTCACAGGAAGTCTTTGCAGAGTGGAACTGAACCCAGGTTTCCTGAATCCCAGACTAGTTCCCTAATCACTGGACTACACTTCCTCTCCCACTGTCTCTCTTTTGTAGCCATAAGGAATGGAACAGTATGAAGCCTTCAAAAGGGATGGAGCTATCTTTGTATTGCAAAGTGAAATCTGTTTCTGCATTTATTGTAAGGTTGGTTTGAGGCTTTGCTCAATTACAAGACTTGTGAATGCATAGAAATCTTATCATGAATGAATGGAAGAAGTTGGACCTGAACTAATTCTTAACTAAGTCTTCTCTTGGGTCCTAGTCTAGAACTCCTAGTTTTAGGCCAGCAGAACTGGGAAACATTCTAATTGCAAATGGAATATTAAAGAGAAGTTAGTAAAAATCCTCTGGCAAGTCTACTGAGCATGTTCAAATATCAACTTTAAAAGGTTTATTACTGGCCAAATTTGGGTGGACTTTCATAGGGCCAGGAAAAATTATCTCTCTTACCCTTCCACTATGCCATTAACAAACTACCTATATCTTCCTAACATTGTTTTTGGAATTGACTGAACTTTTTTTGTTGAAACTTTCCAGAAGAATTCAGCACATGACATAGAGCAAGCATGGTAAATTTCAGCCCTAATGGGTAAAGTTTGGCAAAGGTAGAAGGAACTGAAAACGGGGGTTTATAATGGAAAGTATCAGCCAACCTTTGTAGAAAATGCTGCTCTGACAGATGGAGATTGCGTGCTCTGGTTGTGAGAGTGGGGACTGGGAAATCAGCCTCCTGGGTTCTAATCATAACTGTGTCATCAACTTGCGCTGATACTTTGGGCATGTCACTTAACTGCTCTGTGCTTCAGTTTCCCCAGCCCTAAAATGGGTTTAATGTGATTTTCTTTCCTTACAAGGATTGTGTGAAGCTTGGCACATGCATGATGCTTTGATACTTCCAGATGAAAGATATGCTGTGTGAAATGTTGGGTGTGTGTGTGTTTGTTTGTTTGTTTGCTGGAAGTCTAGACCGCATGTACACTCCTAATGGTTAGTATAAAAATAAATTTAGCTTTTACATTATTAGAAAGCTTTTAGGGTAAAGTTATCTGAGATTACTTCTGACAGTCCAGTGGAACACACCATATGTCATCTTTTGAAAAATGAAGACAGTATTCCTTCTGGTCTTTATTATGAACTTAATGAGTTTAGAGAAATGTCCTTTGCTTCTTACAAGACACATGGGTAAAAGTCCTGGATATGAAAAACACAGATCAACAATGGATCTTCAGTAAGAAATGAAATTGAATTATGCTGCTGTTTTTGTTCCTGTGGAGCCTCTGAATAAGATTTCATCACAAAATTATTTAATTGTAATTGCTCAAGTAAAACACAATTTATTACAACCCACAGTGGAATCCAATGGTGTGCTTGCTCATTTTGAGTTCACTTGTGTTTTAAAATGTCTCGGGCTGAGCTGATGGCCCAGTAGAAATATTGAAGCTGTAAAAGCTATGGGTTGCAGAGCTGTCTTTGGGCTGTGAGCATCTCAAGGATGATTCTCTTTCTCCATTGCTGAGTGAGGAGAAGCAGCATACTTCCCATTTCAGCATCGCTCACTGGCCAATTACAGCACAACAATGAATTTTCATTGCTGCTTCTGCAGGAAAGCAAATATAATAAAAGTGGCTGATAGAAAAAGTAAATGGACTCAGTGAGAAAAGGGTCTGAGAATAACCTGTATACAAAAGACTTTAGACTGCCCGCATTGGATATAATATTTGACATACGGGTCTCCTGCATGGAGACCATTCAGGAAACCATATTACCCAATCTTGGCCAATGAGGTATTTATATCACTTTCATCACTGTGGTATCTGGCCACAACTGTTTCTAAAATAGGAATCTTTAGTATTACAAGACCATGCAACAATATGAAGGCTAAATAGTAATAGTTCTTGATAATTGTGTAAACCTGTATTTGATTAAACCAAACCTTTATAAATATCCAGGTTTGTGGCTGAGAAATTCTTTAAGCTATACCTAGTTGAAAGTTTTTCATTCTTATTTTTTTGATTGAAATATGGCCTTTTTTTCAAAACCAATAACTTCCACAAAACGCTTTTTCCCCACAATTTTCCAGTGTTTCATCAAAACTAAAACTTTTGACATTTCAAATTAGGGATCTTGCTATTTTTCTTTTTCTAAAAAAATGTTAAGGCAAAAACATCAAGGGGAATCTTGCTTCAAATTCTGCCTTTGATGTTGAAACTGTTTTAGTTCAAGCAACTCAGATGAATTATTTGTTGTACACATAAATCAATTCTAGTTAATGTGAAGTAATCTGAAAGCATTTACTGAGTCCCTGGTGTCTCGTGCTTAGAGTAAGGGTCTAGGAATCTATTTCCAGTTTTGCCACTGACTACCTCTGTGATGTTATTGCAAGGCACTTAACTCCTCTGTACTGCTTCCTCAGTTTCCCCTTCTGGAAAGTGACATCCCTGAATAGAAGGAACTTTTACATTTTGCATCTATATTTTTTTACTCTTACTAGTATGGGAGAGAGGTGATGGAAGAAACTGCAAACTGAGACAAGGTGGAAATTTGGAAAGAGTATTAGCTTGCAGAATGCAATCCAGATTGGTCACTTGGACTGAAACCAGCTGATACCTATGGATGATGAAAAGCGTAGTCCTCTACAGTGCAAGGAATGGTGGCGCATAATGTGGATGAGCATGTATGGGAAACAAGAGCAGCAGTATTAATGTAGAAGATTTCTCAAAATATGTTTAGTATTGTTTCAATTTTGTAAGGGCCAGAATATCGGGATACCTTCAAGTCAATAACAAAACAGAGCTTTGACAAGGTGGGTGAGATTTTTTTTTTTAAAGAGTAAAAAAGTAGAAGTTTTCCAAAAGCTTGTTGAGATGCCTGATTTCAGTGGTGTAAAAAGTTCAAGCTTACCACGGAGTAAGACTTTCAACTAGTAGGAACCAAAAGAGAAAATGTGGTTTACCAAAAATAAAAAAAAAAAAATGAAATCAGAACAGTAAGCAATGATGTGCTTACTGAAGTAATTAAAAGTGCTGGAAACTGAATGCTACACTTGATCGCCAGTAGGAGTAGTATTAACTGGCTACTAGCAGAATTAAATAATCCTATTACTTCAGAAAACAATTTTTAGAAGGTCTTGAGCATTATTTTATGCATGTTTGATATGAAAGTAGACCCCCCGTCCCCCAGGCGCACTTCTGGAATTGCACCGTTTGAAGAATGAGTTTCCCCAATAATAAGAATCCTTTGCATTTACAAATGTTGGGTTTGGTGGTGTCTGTAGCTACCAGAATGTATGTGTACTGCTTTCTATGTACTATACTGTCACGAGTAATTCTATGACTTGTGGCTTTCAGAGGGCAGTGGCCCCCCTGTTTGCAGAGTGCAGTTTGTGAGTTTAGCTGAAGTGGATGCAGTGGCAGAGTGAGGTACATGCACAGTGTACTGTCATGGAGACCTCCTTTCATATCAATATTATCCAGACTAAAAGTACATGATGGCTCTTTTTCTACTGTAAAGCGAGATAGGTCTTGATCCAGCTTCACATTTTGTATAACATTTTAATATGGATCTCATTCTTGTTCCTGTCCATGGGGATGTGTGTTAAGGGTGGGGATATACATTCAGACGCAGTATGCAACATCTAGGGACAATGTAAGAGTTCTCAATCACTTACTCTTTTGTGTTACCTAAGATCCTTTACATTTTTTATATATCAAGATAACTTTAATTACTTATCACTTTGTGATTAGTGCCATTAAAAGCTAACACTACAGGATTTGAAGTTGCATTGTTGCTGACAGACCTTAAAATGGCTCTATTGTGGTAAAATTATTTTCACAGAAAAGGCAAATGCATGAACATACTTGCTACTGTGACAAGCAACACTTCTATGATATTTTGAAAAGCTGCCAAAAAAAAAAAATAGCACATGAATAACTAGAGATGCTGTGAAATGTTTAGTGTTGTGCCTGCAAATTGCTCCTTGGCATAAAATGTGTATTGAGGCTGTTATCAAGGTGCATCAAAGCCATGTGAAGGCTGGGGAGGGAAATTCAGATTGGAGGATAGAGGGAATACTGGGCACAAATGATTCGTTTGCCCATAGTTAGACAAAGCCAAAAATTACTTGGATGCATTGTGTGACAGCAGTAGTGTTCGAAGAGTAATAACAGGCCAAGTTCACTGCTTCATATACAGAGACAACATCACTGAAGGCAGTTGCTTTCACCAATAGTGAATTTGCCTCCAGGTTTTAAATTACTCTTACATTGTTTAATGTCAGAACATAAAACAGCTTTTGTTACAAGGCTTAAATTAACAAACTCCCTGTCTCTTGGATTAGAAACACAAGCTCCTTCTCTTTCTGCCCTCATCAGGGCTTCAGTTTGTGTCAAAACAGTCAACATGAGGAGACACAGAACATCCTCTTTTCTTTACAGTTGAGTCACCTTAATTTGTCCTAGTCAGGTGATTTTCTGCCTCTTCTGGAACATAAGAAGTCTCAGTTATAGGAGTCTGCCATGATTGCTTCTATACAACAGAGTGGGGACCAGTGATTAACATTCATCTGCTCAAAATGTCTGGATTTCTTCTGCTCTAGCTCAGTATACAGTATTGTGGATTGTTCTGGTCTCAGTAGAATATAAATGAAGTAGGGGGAGGTCCAATTACTCACTACTACAGCTGGTCAGGAATTTTTTATTTTATTTTGTTGAAAAATTGTTCAAAATATTCTGTAGGAAAGTTTTGATTTTGCAGAAATGTACTGATTTTTTTTTTAACACTAGGAAAATTAAAGTATTTTTTCAGGTTGAGTCAAATCAAATAGAAACATTTTGTTTCATGTCAGTTTGATTTAATCCTATCTGCCTGAGCTGCCATAGTGCCTCATGGGAATTGTAGTTTGAGTGCCTCGTTTCCCCATTTTCCTTTATGGGCCAACATCTCCCATATTACACCCTGATCTCCCTTCTGTTTCATCATGGAAGACATAGTCTGGACAGGTAGCTTGGCCCATAGAGGAGAACAGGGACATGAAATACAACTTCTATGAGGCACTTAAGTAGCCAAGGCAGGCACAATTCAATGTCAAACTAAGCAGAAATGAAATTTTTGATTTGGTTTAACAAACTAAAGTGAAATGTTGTAACTCTTCTGGATTGAGTTTTTTTGGAACTTTCTGTTCTGTGAAGAACAATATTTCATAATTTTCATCCTGATTCAGGATGAAAACAAATGTCAAAATAACCATTCCATTCTCCCAGGATTGGAAATTCCAATTTTTGACCAACTCTACTTAATATTCATCTTTAGACAGTTTAATCAAATTTAAAGGTTATTTTATTGTTCACTATTTCTTAGACCTGGACCATGTGCTCTACCCTGGTGTGAAGAGCTTACAAACTAACTTTTAGGATACATGAGATGGGAAGCCCTGGTTGTAGTAAAGGAGGAAATAACTTGGTTTGTGTGCTTTTGTTTTTCCTTATGATGGGATGTAATACAAATGATGTGAGTCTTCAGGATGGACCTAAATGAGAAGAGGAAGTCATCAAATTGCAGAACACAGATTCTGGGGGCAGCAGTTACTGGTGTGCCTCATAATAACCAGTTGAGTTCCTGAGCAGAAACATGACATTTGGGCAGGCAGAAGTAATTTACTTTGAAGCTGATATTTTAAAAATCCTTACAATAAACATTATTACTGGTATGGACTAAGTGGGGTGGGGGGGAACCCTCAGTTTTGGGAGATATGGATTAGGATTAGACTGGGGGCTACTGTGTAAATGCTGCTTGCTTCCAGTTATCACAATCGTTGCTCTACTATACATGAAAAAAAACAACAAAAAACAAAAAACCCACAATTCCCTGTCCCACCCCACCCAAACAAACAAACAAACAAAACACCCAACAGTTCTAGTGCTGTCCTGGAAATAGTAGTCTCCAGCCCTGGAAGGTGACACAGCACTTTGAAAGAAGGACATTTTTTCCCTTCTTCTGGAAAATATTGATTTAATTCTCTCATTGCCAGCAACTGTGTAATCGCTGTAATGCTGAAAATCTCTTCTAGTGTAACCAAGTGCATCGCCAGCAATCATGGGCATATGCCACATTCACCAATGTAGAAAATGTGATCGTGAGTGTGCAGTAGTTCTGACTTCCTAATGTTTTCATTCCAAGATGTCAGCTAGGTAATTAGGTGTTTATTAATTACTTCTGAGTTAATTAAGCTGTTATAGTGACATCTAATTAATAAGGGGCTATAAGGGGCCAAGGTAGAGAATAAGCATGATTCAGTAGTTAAGGTGCTAGCCTGGGACTTGGGAGATCTGGATTCAGTTCCCTGCACTGCTACTGGTTTCCTGGGTGACTTAAATATCTTTGCTTCAGTTCTCTGCCTGTAAAATGGGGATAATAGCAGTGCACTAACTCCCAGGGCTGGTGTTGTAAGGATGAAAACTTTAAAGACTGTGAGGCACTCAAATACTATGGTGACAGAGGCACCTTTCATAGATACGCTCACCATGAATAAAAGTTAGTTATTGAGGAGGGTTTAGAGTCTCTAGGCCTATTTAATTAATATATTTCTTTCTATTTAATTAATATATTTGCAGGCAGGTTGCGTACAAGAAACGACTTGACTCGTTTCCAGCTGCCATCCTGCACTGATAAGTATTCAGATCTTCAGGGATTTAAGGCCTGATCCAAAGCCCACTGAAGTCAGTGGAAAGGTTCCTATTGACTTTGAATGGGTTTCGATCAGGCCCTTTACTTGGTCCAGTTTTACTCTTGTCCCCACTTTATATCCTTTCAAGTGAAAACAATACATTTACTTCTGTTGAAAACTCTTTTGTCTGTCAGTAGTTACCATGAAGAACAGTGCATCTTGATAGTCACACAAATATAGTCACTACATTTATCTGTACACAGAGATAACATCAATATTTTCCAAGAGTAACCTACCACAAAATGGTGTTTGAGATGCTACAGTTTGTTTTCATACTTGGCTTACGAAAAAACTATGGTACTTCAAAGGCCACTATAAGAACATAAGAATGACCATAATGTATCAGGCTAATGGTCTGTCTAGCCCAGGATCTTATCTTCTAGCAGTGGCCAGCACCAGATGCTTCAGAGGGCATGAACAGAACAGGGCAAGTGATCCATCCCTTGTTGTCCAGTCTAGGCTTCTATATAGATTCATAGATGATAACTGTTGGAAAACACAGGCATTTTAATATATGTTCTGAATGGAAATCTTTCCAGGATGGGCATTACTTTCAAGTAAATCAGTTTTTCCTTCTGAATTAACATTCTGAAGGGGAGATGAAGCTAGACGTCCAGAAAATATTCTGTTCCTGGAACAATTTATGAAGCATCAGGGTGGATTCTCCACCACTGACAATTTTTGAATCAAGATTAGATGCTTTTCTAAAAGATATATGCTCTAGGAATTATTTTGGGGAAGTTCTATGGCCGGTGTTCCACAGGAGATCAGAGTAGATGGTCATAGTGATCCCTTCTGACCTTTGAATCTATGAATCGATGAAAGTATCATTAATCTTTTGAAGTTAGTCATAAGCCAATATTTCATTCTTATATGTAATGATATGAACTGTCCCTGGATTATAATAAACCAATTCAGTCTGTACTAGTCACACTGAGGTCTTGGAATATACCTTGTTATACATTCCTGATTTAGTGTTTCACTTCCACCCATTCCAAATACAGCCAGTCAATCTTATCATAAAAATCTAAAGAACTCAGCAAGCCAAATGCTATTCTTCCTACTTGATCTTTTGAAATTTCAGTTGTCTTTCCAAAAGAGATCACGTATAAGCAAAATTTTTTACTGTCAATTACTTAGTCAGTTTGACTGAAAATACATCTATGGTAGTGTCCAAGGAATGATGCAGCAGCTATTAGGTAAGTGTTAAAATATTTCTAAAACAGATAAAAATAATACACTCAATAAATAACAGGAAATAAACTCCAATCTAGTTGCTCTCAACATAGTATGATATCGCTTCCATTTGCACCTTGCTAATTATCTCTAATGTTCAAACAAGCCATTTTTTCAATTGTTCAAAGTCTATTTCAGTTCTAACACTTTCAGTCATTTCACCATCTAATCAGGTCTCTGATAATTCCTAAGTACTCATTTCCTTGGAAATAAAATAACTTGCAGGTGGTGCTACTCATAGTAGCTTGGAGTGGTGTAATATCCATCTGCTTGTTAAGAGATACAGCATGAAGTGTTTGTTTAGATGAGAACAAGAGTAGTGCTCTTGGTAAAACATACTCAAAATGTACATTGTATTAAAGTTGGCTTTGCACATCACTTGACTGTACCTTTTGGAACTACCTTGTTTTCAGTAGACTTGTACAAAACATGTCTATACAGTATATGACTACCCATAATACTGTTGCCCCTTGTCTTAGTGTTTGGCTAGTAGTTGGGGTCTTGAGGGGTTGTTTCCATTAGAGTAAACAGATGAGAGACAGGTATTTATTTTGTGCAATCTTTTATTTACAAAGAATGTACACAAAATCCTGTTTCTCTGAACAGCGTAGAAACAAACAAGAGAAGGTTTCCTTGCTCACAAACCTAAGCCTACTTTTCAGCCAGCCCCTGTTCTCAAAAGAAGTTCTCTCTTGACTTCATCCAAGAGCTACATTCACCATGCGTCTCTGGATTTCTGGTAGCTTTCCCTTGGTTTTCTGGTTCTGTTTGCTTCTGACGCACACAGCTCCACCAAATGATGCCCCAACCTTGAAGTTTCCAATCAGTCCTAGGAAAAACCCCTTTCCCCCTGAATTAGTTCGCCATGTGGTTCAGTGCTTTGGGTGTTGGCTTCTATTTCTTCAGCTTTCTCTAAAGAAAGGACTTCTAATTGCTCCCTCATTTCCCTGAATTAAAGGTAGATAGACCGTGCTGAAGCTTATGGGTGTGCTATGATTTCCCAAAGATCAAAGACATGGAGGGTGTGGCTTGTGTACAAAAGAAAAGTGCTATTAACATTTTGAAAATTGACTTTAATGAAGTTTGAGGTGGCTAGAGTGCTTGTATACAGGTAGTGCAGCCTTTCAAATATCCACTGTTTGTGTTAGTTCACTGGATTTCTCTTCACAATAGACTGTTTACTTTTGTGTATGAGAGGATTCAGAAATGTTCAGACAGGGACATAGTGTACAGGCTAATCCAGTAAATGAGTTTTTATGAATTTTATATTTGCTTTTCTGTTACTTTTTCAAAGAAGCTTTGAGTACTTTTTAATTTAATTTACATTGTTTTTCATTGTTCATAATACTCTCTAACTTTGAAATCATACCATTTTTTTAAACCTCTTTTGACTTTTCTATTATTTGGCAAATGCTGTTTCCAGTATTTTTAGTAGGGCTGAAATTAAAAATTTTCATTCTATTCCCCTTCTCTCTCATTTTGCACTAGTATCCTTGCTGATGTCAAGACTGCTCTATAAGTTGTCTGTTAGCCCAATGCTTTTGCCTAGAAAACAAGAAATGGTCAGATAGCCCAGAACCATTTTGATGGGTCCTCCAAAAACTGTTGTTGATATTTATCATGTGTTAATTTCTGGAACTAAATTCTGCCCACAGGTAAACAGAGCTTCCATGGAAGCCAATGAGTTGTGTATGCTTATGACAGGGCAGAATCTGGTTTTGTATATAGTGTGGTGTTTCTGAATATTCAGAATTGAGAAGATATTTGTAAACAGATAATTTTAAAATGTCAGTTTTTGTGCCTAAATTTGTCAGTGGCTTAATTTGATTGTACTCTGGTTTAAATGTCTGGCTCCATACAATAATAAAACTTCTCTGGCATCTTGGATCTGCAGATTTCAACAAACTGTTCATACATTAATGAGCTAACGTGTAGAATGCAGGCACAGAAACCTTACAGCTTAAATTTTCCAAAATGGTCACTAATTATGGGTGCTCAATTTGAGACCCACAGGACCTGATTTTTAGAGCCGGTGAGCACTGACATTTCCCACTAAGTCCATTGGGAGCCATAGGTGCTCACCATCTCTGAACATCAGGCCCAAAACATTAAGTTGTGAACCCAAAAATGTGTAGACATTTTGGAAAATTAAACTAAAAAACTTTCTCTGTACCCTTCAGAATTAAACTGCAGAACAGTGGGTTTTTTTTTTTTCATCCTATACAGTCTTTAGTTCCCCTTAAAGACAGATGATCTGCTGTGTTTATAGGGAAGAGGAAGGTGTCTTGGAAAGGCCAGAGGTCTAAGAGGACCACCCAAGCTGGTGCTGTGTTGTGGGGGTGCCTGGTTGGGGCCCCAAGTAGCAAGGCAGCTTGGCGCTTTCCCTGGTCCTGTGGCCCTGTGAACCTATGACAGCATGACACAGTCTACACAATTTCATTTAAACATAAGCTTTTAGATCTTAAAGTATCCAAATCCAAGAAACCTGTTTTTTTCCCCTATGCTGTTCCATTAGATCTATCTTAATTTGCTTGCTAAAACCCCATAACACTTTTTGAACCCTCTACCCAGACCAAGCCTCATTTTCAATTGCAGGGCAGTGGTGGTGTAGGTGATGAGGCAGGGGAATCTGTATTGCTCTAGTAGCCTTTCTGCTTTGATAGAAGTGAATCCCAACCAAATGTTTTGGGGCCAGCGACTCGTTCCCCACATTTGAAAATCTTTGTAAAAGACAATTCTGCAAATAAACAGGGGATCTGGGAGCTGCCAGGTTCCCACTTGCCAGAGAATTTGTTGTGGGTTCTAGTGAATGTTATGGTATTTTCTTTCTTTTATAATAGCCACCAATGTCCCATCCATTTCCTGCAGAACTAAGAATTGCAATAAAATATAGGCAGAAAAATAAAACTCACTAACCTTAATTAAAAGTTAGACTTCAGATACGGAGAGAGGGGTCTCTAAATGTATCTGAAATGCTACAGGGGCCTGCTGTTTCAGATCATTGGGTCTAAAATATTAGTTAGTTCCTGTTATAAATGTAGGGAAATACTGCCCCATATATATTAGGATGGTAAATGTTAGCTTTTTATTGGTGATGTTTGTATTATGTTAGCAATCAAAGTAATGTTTACATTTGTTTTTCATCTGATATTTTCTCTCCTTCGTGAGATTTCTGAATTCTGAAAATGGAGAAAATGTGGCTATTGGCAGTGAAGAGTCTGCTCAGATGTGTAGTAGTCTACAGTCTGTGGCTGTTACAGTCACAAACTAGTTTCATGGACAAGCTATCATGAACCTATCATGAGAGGAGGCTACATCAAGTTGTTATGGTAATTAAATTGTACAGTAACTGGTAGGATTAAATAGTTGATTTTCTCCTGTATGGAGCTTCACAAAGCATTGTTTTCAACATACAAAGAAGAAAACCATTTCAGAAGAAAATTAATGAGGAAATAGCCCTGCAGAATGTTTATGTAAATTGGCTGTTGTCCTTTCAAGAGAGGCTTTGCCACTTGTAAATGATGGGTCCTACCCCCTTTTAAGAAGGGATGAATATATTATCCCACTGCAACTCAATGTTTGTTTTGACTGGATATGCTTTCTCAGTTCTATACTTTTACTTTCTTTTCACTGTTCTTTTCATCTCTCTAAACTTTTTGCATTATGATCCTTTTATTGTTGGTTTCCTTATTTTTGTTTGGTGGAGGTTTGTGTCCAAGGTAAATTTTCTGCAAGTGTATTTTTTATTCTGATATCTCTTTGATGGTGAGTGATCTTTTTTCTGAGATAAATGTGGAATATTTATTCAGATCTGTTTATTTCTGGGTTAGCTATCTTTTTCTGTGTGCTCATTTTCTGTATTGTACTATTGACTCTGTCTCATGTACATGTACAGTAGTTGATGATTGGTTATCACCCTTATATTATGTATTACATCTATTGTACTTTGAGACCTATTTTTACATTCATTTTTGTGGGAGACATGGCATCATTTTCCTCATTCATTACTATATCCTAGCATTGTCCATGTTGACTGTGCTTCTTTAATTTCTTTAAGGTTTTTTTTTTTTTCTCAGTAGTCATTTTGGTACCATTAGTTTCATGAAACTTATTTCACTTAATTTTGCAAGGTAAATATGCTCATACAACATTGTATAGCACCGAGCACAATGGGGCAGTGGCCTCCTTGTTGAAATGTTACTGCAATTAAAAGGTTTAATAATATGTGGGTGCAGATACTAAGTCTTAGTAAAGTGCAAGTTTTTAATGAGATTATAAAACAATGGGTCAAATCCATCTTTCTGTCTGCACCTTTATCAACTCTGGGAGGCTGGCAGACAAGGTGCCACTTCATGTCTTGGCCCCAACTGAACACTGATGAATGCATAGCTGGAAAGCAGTCTGTCTCACTGTGCGTTAGTAGTATTAAAATAGGTATTAGATTGATAAAAAACGTTTAGTATTTAGACTTTATGAAATGATTGTGGGATGCTGCATATATTAATCTCACTTAACATCTGTACCCCATATTATAAGGTTATATTAGGTGTTTGCATTGTAAACATCTGTAACTGTGTAACTCATCAAACAGGAAAGAAGAATGCATTAATATAAAGGCTGGCTTCCTACAGAAGGTGTTGGGTTCTGCACACAAAAAGGCCCATTGAAACCAGATGAGCCATTGTGAAACATCAAAGGACAAAGACTTCCTTGATTGCTCCCTCCCCACCCATGAAGAGGAGATGTGCACAGGAACTTGTCCCATCATCTCGAATGCTAGGGGAAGGGAATACAAATCCCTTACAGAAAAACTGCATCTTTATGCTGCTTGGATTCTGAGGGCAAGTCTATACTATAAAATTAAGTTGACCTAAGTTACATTGACATTAAATTGCTTTTGCATGTCCACACTACCCTCCTTGCATTGGTGGTACGCGTCCTCACTAGCAGTGCTTGCATAAATGCAGAGAGCAGTACACTGTGGGTAGCTATCCCACTATGCAACTTGCCACCATCTAATGGAGGGTGTTTTGGGAAGGGTTTGCAATGCCTCCTGGGGCCAAATGACTTGCACACGGGTGATAGGGAATGTGGCTTCAACATCCCATGATGCAGTTTTCTCCATCCTATAATTTTATCTGCATCTCCTAATGTTTCACACCTGTTTTCAAAAGCCCCACAAACTGGTGGGATTCCATTGCTTTGCAGGTATGGAATGATGAGCGGGGGCTGCAGAACTTCCGGATGAGCAAGGCCACATTCCTGGAAGGGTGTGAGGAGCTTGCCACAGCCCTCCAGTGCAGTGACACTGAAATCAGAGCACGGATAGTGGAGAAGCGAGTGGCAATCGCTGTGTGGAAGCTTGCAATGGCTAGATAGATTCCCGACTGATTGGTAGCAATTTGGAGTTGGGAAATCCACTGTGGGGGTGAGGTAATGCTGTGAGGTAAGTTTTCAGGGCTATTAATCACCTCCTGCTATGAAGGACTGTGACTCTGGGTAATGTGCAGGACATAGCGGATGGTTTTTCAGCAATGAGGTTCCTGAACTGCCGTGCGGCAATAGATGGCATGCACATCCCTATTTTGGCACCAGACCACCTTGTCACAGAGTACATCAACAGAAAGGGCTACTTTTCTATAGTTGCAAGCACTGGTGAATCACCAGGGACATTTTATTGACATCAGCTTGAGATGGTGAGGGAAGGTGCATGACATGCATCTTTATGAACACAGGCCTGGTCAGAAATCTGCAAGCAGGGACTTTCTTTCCAGACTAAAGGGTTACCACTGGGGATGTTGAAATGACTACAGTGATGCTGAGAGACCCAGCCTACCCCTTACTCCCATGGCTCATGAAACCGTATACCAGCCATCTCGACAATAGCAAGGGGCACTTCAGCTACAGGCTTAGCAGGTGCAGAATGAGAGTAGAATGTACTTCTGGCCATTTGAATGGCCATGGGTGCTGTCTACTCACGAGATTAGACCTCAGTGGAAAAAAAAATCCCAATGGTTATAGGTACCTGGTGTGTGCTTCATAATATCTGTGAAGCAAAGGGAGAAAAGTTTCTGCTGGGGTGGAGGTGGAATGGCTGCCTGCTGATTTTGAGCAGCCAGATATGAGGGCTATAAGAAGAGTTTGATGGGGAGCTATACAGTTCAGGGAGGCTTTGAAAGACCTGTTTAATAGTGAGCCACAATAATGTGTGTTGCTGGAGTGAGCTCTGCCTGGCATTGGGGGTTTTTTTTTTTTGCACCCCCGTATGGACCTATTAATGAGTGCTCTGTGTGTGGTAATACAACATTGCAAATGCACCTATTGCTATTATCTAGCAATGATGTCAGCCTCAGCCAGCATATGCTGTGAACTAATAGGTGAATTAAGTTTCCATACATAGACTTTTATTCCAAACCCATGCAACGAGACACATTTATAACTGAATGAAATGTTATAAATGAAGGGGAAAGAATAGTCATTTTCATTTCACAAACACATGCACCACCCGAATCTCTCTCAGGTCAGTGTATGTGCGGCTGTGATTGTCTGTACTCTCCCGCAGGGTGGAGTGGTAGGGGTAGTGCAGTGGCCCTGCATGCCACGTGGAACGTGGGGGCACATAGGGAGGCCCCAGAATGCAGTTCTCTATGGACGGAAGAGGAAGGAAAGCACGGGTCTGTTGAATGTGAAAGTCAACAAAAGTCTCCAGAATGTCTGTTTGCCACTTGAAGTGATAGCATCTCCTGTCTCTCTCCTTTTCCTGTGCTTTTCTCCCCTCTGCTCTATCCCTGCCCATTCTGTCTGCAAGGGTGATCCTCCAAACCTGTGCTTGGTATCCAAAGCACCAGAGGCTTGCAAGATCTCTTGGAACATGTCATCCCGCATCATCTTCATTCTCTTCCTTTTCTGGCTGAGCCATTCTGCTGGTGTGGGTGCAGAGACCCCCAATGCCACATTTACAGCTGCAAAAGTTACAATGCACAGAGATATTGTGAATGATTCACAAGATAAATGGGAACTTGGTATACTGAACTCACTCCTCTTGATCCACACAAGTTACAAGCACTACATTCTTTCTTCTTCTTGGGATTCACAGAGCACTGTGGCAGTCCCAGCCATGGTGAGTACAGCCTGGGGGTGAGAGGTGAATTGGGACAATGGTAGGGGGAGGTAGTTTATGGGCATGAGCATATGCAGATAGGGCAATTGAACTGAATACTGGTACCGTTTTCCACTGGCAGTGGTGATTTTAGCTGATATCTGATTCCTGAGGGTAACAGCTCCTGCATGTGTCTGGCTGCAGGCCAGGTCCCTTGTTACCCAGAGTTCTTTCAACCCAAAGCTCTAGGTAACTTTATTCTGTGTGAGGTGGTGTCAGGAAGTAAATCAATGGAGACACGTCTGTCCAACCCATAGATGACTGGCACAAACAGGACAACTCAAGAGTGCTTTCGCTTAAAACTATACTTTACTTAATCTCAAGCATTTACACACATCCGCAACAGGTTAGTAAAACACCCCCAACCCTCAATAATTACCGAAGTTGGGTGTGGCTCTCGAGTGGCACAGTGGCAGTCTTTCAATGGCCAACCTTCTGTCTGCCAGTGGGGACCCCAAGATGTGTCTAGAGGGAGAGTCCCCGAAGAGTCCAACTACCCCAAATTTTCTTCCCTTATTTATTCATTAGTTTTGCAATAACACATCACTCAAAGAAAACTTTTTAAGTAAGCAATTTCAAAGGTTAAGCAATAGGTTTCCTTCTCATCATCAATTAGTCAGATGTGTTTTTTTCAGAGTTTGCATGCCTTGAGGCCCTGACAGACACATCCCTAAAGGCACATATGAATAATCTTCCTGTTTTTCTAAAATGCATACCTCAGCAATTTCAACAGAGATCTCATCAGAAAGGACCGGGGGTCAAGCTGCTCTTTTTGTGGTCACCCAGGCCCCCTCCCTTCCTGACTCAGTCATACTAAGGCTGCTGCATAGGCTCACTTATGGCCTGCTGGCTTGGTTACTTTTAGCTATAAGCAGTAGTGGTTTGAGCACTTCACTGGTTTGCCAAGATCTCCCCGTACACCCTATGTTGCTAGCCTGTGTGTTGCAATGGTTACTCCTGGGGGAATTCTGTGCTACTGTACATGCGCAGAATTTATGTCCGCCACTGATTTCTTTGTTTCCGCACAGAATTTCTGTGGGGGAAGCAAATGGAAGCCATAAGAGTGGTCATGCGACCCTCCCCAGTAATATATTCAGGTGCCCAGGGCAGCTGGCAGAGAGGTAAATCACTGTGTGGCAGGGGGCTGGACTGGGGAAGACCCAGATGGTGATTCCTACCCTGTGCTGGGCTCAGCTGCGAGTCCCGACTGGGCTGGAGAGGACAGGACTTCCTCTTCTGCTGCATGGCATCCGGGGCCATGTCAGACCCACCCCCAGATTTATCCCCCAGCTGTAGGAAGCTCTGCAAACTCTGCACTTCCTGCACCCATTGCTCCTCAGCTGCAGGGGGAGGGATTATTGTATGGGGAGCTGCTCCCCCATCCACCCAACCCCCATGCATCCAGACCCTCTCATACCCAGACCCTCAGCCCCCCACACCCAGAACCTCACTGACAAGCCCCACTCCCCCTGCACCTGTACCATCCCAATAAGCCACCTGTGCCCGGATCCCCACCCTAATGAGCCCCAAACCAGCTGCACCTGGATATCCACCCCACTGAACCCCACTCCCCCAGCATCTGGATCACCCCACACTCAGATCCTCCGGCTGAGCTCTATTCCCCCCCCCCCCCAGATGCCCCGCCACTGAACACCAGCCACCTTCACCTGGACCCCCATGCAGAGTTCCATTACTGTTGTACCCAGAACACCCCAACAAGCCCTTGTGCATCCAGATCCCCCCACATCCGGATCTCCCACTGAGCTGTCCATACCCAGATTGCCCCACACAGAACTCTCAATCCCCATCTGGATCCACCCACACTAAGCCCCTCCACACTTGGATCCTGCTTTGCTGAGCCAGCCTGCCCGCACTTGGTGCACCTGGCACAAAGGGGCAGGGCCCTGGGCTGTGTCTGGGGCAGGTCCAGTCCTTGCACTGTGTTAGGGTTGTGTGCAGCCTCACCGTTGAGTCCATGTCCCAGGGAAGGAGCTGCACGGTGATCTCCCACCTCTGTGCAGCCAGTGGCCTGTGCTCCCCAGTGCCATGCTGGAATCTCCACATTTATTTGACAAATAAAATTTGCAGAATTTTAAAATATTGTGTGCAAAATTTTTAATTTTTTTGACGCAGAATGCCCTCAGGAGTAAATGGTGCCTGCTGAACTAATCACAGTGGAAGAAACAAGGCAGCCCTCTCCAGAAACCTTCAGCGGAGGAGTACAGAGTACCTCAAAGAAGGTTTCCTCAAGATCTTTATGGAGGATTTATGGGACTGTGTGTGACTCCATGGTAAGGCTGTTCTAGTGTCTGAGGTGTTCACCCTTGATGCTGGGTTGGTGAAATTTAAGTATAGAGCTGACAGCCAGTGTGGGGTTTGTGCCCTGCTCCTTGGCAGTGTGCCCTGAGGTTGGTACTCATGCTCCTGAGTCACTCCAGACAGCTTGACAACCTCAACTGAGTTATATGGGGGGCATATTCATTTTTGTCATATTTTTAAATGACATGACCAGAATCCTCGTCAAGCAGATGTGTTGCTAGTAGAGTCCCTCAGGGATCAATTCTTGGCCCTGCGCTATTTATCATTTTTCTCCATGACTTGGAAGAAAACATAAAATCATAACTGATAAAGTTTGCCTTTCTCACAGAAATTGGGGGAGTGATAAATAGAGGATGACAGGTCACTGATTCAGAGCAAGCTGGATCGCTTTGTAAGCTGTGCAGAAGGAAACAATATGCATTTTATGGGTACATGTATACATAAAAGAATGTAGGCCATACTTACATGATGGGGCAGGGTGCAGGGGAAGCTGTGACTTAAATTTTTTTGCAGGTCGTGCTGGATAATCAGCTGAATTGTGGCTAAAAGGGCTGATGTGATCCTTGTGATGAATAAACGGGATCCTGATGTGATCCTTGGATGAATAAACGGGAATCTCAAGGAGTAGAGGTTATTTTACCTCTGTATTTGGTACTGCTGGAATATTGTCTGGTTCTAGTGCCCACAATCCAGGAAGGATGTTGACAAATTGGGTAGGATTCCGAAAAGAGCCATGAGAATGATTAAAGGATTAGAAAACACGCTTTAGAGAGAGACTCAAGGAGATCAATCCATTTAGATTAACAAAAAGAACATTAAGGGGTGTCTTGACTACAGTATATAAGTACCTACATGGGGAACAAATATTTAATGGGCTCTTCAATTTAGCAGAGACAGGTATAACATGATCCAATGGCTAGAAATTGAAGCTAGACAAATTCAGACTGGAAATAAGGCACAAATTTTTAACCTTGAGGGTAATTAACCACTGGAACAATTTACCAAGGATCATGGCAAATTTGGATGCTTTTTCTAGGAATTATTTTGAGGAAGTTCTATGGCCTGTTTTATTCAGAACATTATCACAGTTGTCCCTTTTGGCCTTGTAATCTATGAATCTGCGTATATATTTAATTTATATATTTAGAGCAGCCTACTTGAATTGCTACACAGGTTAGAAGTAGGATGAGTTACAATGCTTGTGCTGTCTATCGGAGAACAGCTTTCTTGTAGCCTGCTTCTTTTCTTTGGAGTTATAAATTGTAGATCTATAAAATATCATCTAAAGGCAGAAGATACTAAAGGCAAATTCAGTGTCTTGGAAAAATAAAAGGGCCCCATTATTCTGACACTTATTCTCATGCTTATTATTTCCTTTAATGAACTCCCCCCCCCATGCTTATCATTTTAAACACGTACAGCTTGAAACCATAGACTTGCTGATTAGAGAACATAAACTCCAATATATACGTCTCTGCCAAGAAATAAGAAAAGGATAACAATGTAAATCGCAAGGTCACATCCTGATAGAAAACAGTCAGATGTGCATGTCTCATGAGACTATAACACACAAATGAAACTCTACATTTTACAAAAGAAGTGAACCATTGCCACCAACACAGCTCTGACATGAACATGTGACTGGTGGTTATTCAGATGTCGCTATGATTAATTCAGTTTGTACTGCTGCAAATAATCTTAGCAGAGACCTGTGAGAACTAACGCATTTTGGTACTGTCTTTTTCACTGATAGCACAAAACCGTATAGAGGAAAGCCATTTTCATGATATTAATAATGGGATTACAGAATCAGGTCACTTAAAAGAATGGAGCTGACTCAGCGATAGCAGCATTGGGCAGAAGTTAGAGATTAGCTCTTGAGCACACTACTAAATACAGATCTACTATTGGCTATTTCATTGCACTAAAGCATGTGATCTTTTATAAGAACTATTTTAAATGACAGTAGCTGACTTTATCCCCCTGCTCTTCCCCCATACCATGCAGGAATTGTTTGATAAGAGAGGCATTCTTGCTGTTATAATTATGCTGCTACAGTCACCTGTGAATGTTACTACCCCGTAGAGAGGATGTGCCTTTTTGCAGTATTAAATGAAGCTTCCCCCTGTGGTGGTGTAATCTCCTGAAGGGCCATGACAGATTTAGGTGATCATGACTGCAGTATGTATTCTTCCCAGCCAAGAAATCTTGTGAAACTTACTCAATAGAGCGTGCCACCACCGTTTCATTAAGAGAGTCACTGTTCGACCACGGCTTGAGGTAGGAATGTACAGCTAATATTATAGCTCCTGTATTCTGGAGTCTCCCCCTCCTGTACTAGCTTTTATGATAGACACCTGACATTTGTTTTTGGATGACCAGTCCAACGAGTTTACACACTTATGATACTTGCTCAAGTGCCTTTGGAAGAGAGAGAGGGAGAGGCACAAACACAAGCTCCCACTGATTTTTTTTTTTTTTAAGGTGCCTACTGCAGGCATAATGCATGGCAATTTTGTTCTCTGCTTAAATATACAAGGAAGCAGTGGAAACATTCAAATCAAACAGAAAAACTCAAAAGGAACTTCTTCTAATTGCTTTTTTTCACTTGGCATTCTCAGGGACAGGCATAAACATAAATAATATTTTTGTACTTCTGCTATATACTCTTTCTGCATTAGTAATAATTTTGCTCATTTGGTGGTAAGATTAAAATGAACAAGAAAAAATCCTGTTTTTGTTCTTACGTGGGAGCAACATAATTAAAATGTTAGAAGTTAAACACATTTGGATTTGTTCCCTTATTATTTCTCTCTGAACTTCTATGTTTTTGATCCAAACCTGCCTAAAAGTAAATCATTCAATACAAGGTAGACAAAACATCATTGTGTGAAAGTGGGTCTACCCACGCAGTTTTGAGTGTGAGCTACCAATGATCTGCCGTAAATGTGATGGGTTGGGAGAAAGCTAGAGTGACGGCAGTAGATAATGGACACACAGTTTGATCAGCATGACATGGAGAATAATTGTGAGGCCCGATAGCTGTGATGAAGACTTGAGAGAGTTGTCTCTTCTTCCATCCGAAGTCCAGATTTCTGGAACTGTTCCAGGTGGTAAATATCTGGTTAATATGGGCTGCCTATACTCAAATGCATCAATGCTTTCTTGCTATGAGGAGCTGATCAATTACTAGGTGGATAAAATAGATCACATTCATGAATGTTTCCTTTGGCTCTATTGTAACAGAGCTATATCAGATGCCTGAATGAGCTCCACTTTGATATCTGTGGCATAGTCAGAGCAAACCGAGACCATTATTGGCTGAAAGACGCTAGATTCACTTAGACAAGCAGTTGTCCTGCCTAAAAACAATCTCACCAATTGCCACCCGGAGTCTTTTTGGGAAAGATTGACCAAGGTTTTTGTTTTTGTGGTCAAGCTTCAAATGTCACTCAAAATCACCTGTGGGTTTGATACTATGGATCAAATCCTCAGCTGCGGCTAAGAAGTGCATGGTACAGCTCAAGGGAGGAGGGGGTTAAAAAGGTGGCCTATGTGCTCTGATAGTCCTGGGCCAGCTGTGTGCCAGGTTTCCCATTGCAACTCAGAACAGCTTGAAGGTTGCTCTGAAGTTAGGCTGGCTGCTAGTGGCCTCAAGGGGTGGATACCAATGAGGATCAGCCAGGTATAAGGGAGCCATAGCTGCACTCCATTTTCTCTGCCCACACTTCCTATACTAGCAGAAGGCTAGGTAGTGGTATGGGAATTGCTATGCTACCCTATGGTAGATCCTCCCACACTGGGGGGCAATTGTTCTGACATGGGCTCTGGGGCTGTTTTGGGGCCATAGTACAGCATAAAGCATCTGTACTCCAGTGTATATTCTGGGTAATATGTCCTGAAGATTATCCTAGATTCTGCCCCCCTTACTTATGATGAGTAGTATTTTGGTCTCAGCAAAGCCCCATTGAACTCCCCAAGAAGTCTCACTGATGGGTAAGGATACCAGAAAGTGGTCTTTAACTGTTCCTTCAATTTGATAATGAGCTGGGTGGATCTGAAGGCGTATTTCTGCTGAGGAGTCTCCTCCCCTTTTTAAACTTGACTAATCCCAGGAGTTTCAAATCTTTGCCACAGGTGTATGATCAGAACCTCTTACCCCAAACTCCTCACCCATGGAGTCTCCTGAGGAGCCGTTTTCTCCCTAGTCCCAGTCAACATGCAGCCACTAGGAGAATTGGTAAGAAGACATACTATGGCAATGGGTGGCAGTATAGCTAGACAGATGTGTACTCAAGTGCCAGCAATATGCAGATGATACACAGTTCTACCTATCCTTTGCCACATACAACTACCAGTATTGCCTGCAGCTTCATGCACTTTATGCATTGTGTGTGCCATTGGCAGAGGTGAGAAGGAACAGTCTTGGCCACTGCCCACTCAGATTTGGCCCCACTGGCTCTCCATCATGATGAGGGGGTGGTGAGGCCAAACTGAGTGAGTGGCATTGCAATCTTTGTGCATAATGTTGCAAAGTCACTTAGTCAGTTGTGGCCTTGCTGTCTCCCCACCATGATGGAAGGGGCATACAGCCAAACTTGAGCAGGTGGTTGGGTAGAGAGCACTGCTTCTTCTTGCTGTTGCAGCCATGGGGCCAGCTCCTGTACCAGGCCTCCCCCACAGGGGCTTGCCTGGCCTCACCTCCCTCTCAGAAATGGGGAGTGACACTGCACCTGGGTAGGATGGACTGGAAGTTAGGGCCTGAACATGGCACGGACTCAACAAGCCAGGCACTGGGGCCAGTGGTAGCAGCAGGGATGGCTCCTCAGGGATTGACTGTGCGTACCCACTGGAAACATTTCTGGAGGTGCCTCTGCTACGGCCACCAAGATGGCCGGGTTCTTGGATGAGATCAGCTTATGGATGCAGAACAGCTGGTTGAACCTGAACCCAAGGAAGACTGAGGTGATGCTGGTGGGCAGAGAAAAGCACTTTGAGTCAAAGTGCAGTCTCCTTGGGTTAAAGGTACACACCTACAATTGGTCAGTTCAGTCTGTAGTTTGAGTGCTCCTGGATTCCTCACTGGTGCTGAGCTTTATCAGAACAGCATCCACAAGTATCACCACCTACCATCTCTGTTTAGCTAAAAACCTCCATCCCATCCTGGCAGATGATGGCCTGGCCTCAGTTTGACAGATATGGGACCTTGGAAGCAAGGAAACTTTAAAAAAACACTATTATATTGAGGTGTGCCAGATCACATATGCACCTGAATTAGTAATAAATGTTTGTATCTATAAATGTTACATGTATCTTAGTGAGTTAAGGATTGTATGCTAACTCCATGGGGAAGGGTTACCCAGTTTCCCCAAGGAGTAAAACCTGTGGAGGATAATTACTGCAGACCCTAGGACTGGTAAACATCTCCAAAGAAGTACAAGTCCCTGAGGTTCAAGGGACCCAGGAGAAAAAAAAAAAGCAAGCTTATGCTATAAAGTGCCAGCCTGAACTGGCTGAATGTCCCTAATTTTGATACAAAAACTGACGTAAGGTTGTAACAGAGAGGGAAAAATCCTGCTGGAAGGATTTGAAGGAGTGGGACCTGCCAGGGTCTCAAGGTGGAAGGTGGGCAACACCTGGTAAACTTAGCATGCGCGTAGACTGTTTATTGTTTTATGATAAGATTGTGTCCTAAAATAAATTTACTGTGCTTTGTGAAAGCTGGCTGGTCACTGGTAACCCCATCATTGTCTCAGAGAAAGTGAATAGCAGGTCTGGACTAAGGGCAGACCTTCTGGGATAATCAGTGAATTGCAGGGAGACTTAAAGCCTAAATCCTTAGTCTATTTGGAGAAAGACACATGTTCCCACCCACTGAACGATGATAACTGGAGGCCTGAGACCTGACGGGGCAATCTTGAGCAGACCACAGAAAGGGACAGAGAAGCAGTTAATTGTAATTATGACACTCAGTTATACATGCGTTTGTCACCTCCTATCTGGACTATAGCAATGCAATATATGTGGACATGAAACTATCAGCCCTTAGGAAATTCCAGCTAATTCAGAATGCAGCAATGTATGTTTTCAGGGAGCATATCATATATTTCCTCCACCCTCTGCATGGGCTTCCCATAGAAAATCAAGTTCAAGGTTTTGATCCTTATCTTCGAGGTGCTTAATAGTCTAGGCCCAGAGTAGGTGGAGATGGAGACCGTGGTTGACATTTGTCTCCCTAGGCATAATGGAACCTTCCTACCACAAGGGTAAAGCTTATTTATGCAGGAGATAGAACTTTCCTGTGGTTGGTCTGAGTAATAACCTCCCACAGGAGCTAGGAACAATTACACTTTCTGTATCAAGTGCAAGACACACTTCTTTGAACTTGCCATGTTTAATATAAACACATAGCAGTGTGTACATATTTATGGGGAAAACCCCCCACCAAAACTGCATATATAGGGTCCACAACTCAAGAAGGAGGTTGATAGGTTGAAGAGGGTTCAGAGAAGAGCCATCAGAATGATTAAAGGATTGGAATGGAGATATACTCTAGGAGCTTTATTTTTTAGCTTAACAAAGAGAAAGTTAAAGTCTTGATGTGTCTATAAGTACCTACAATTTTATAATGAGCTCTTTCTTTGTCTGCTAGACTGTACAACAAGATCCATTGGTTGGAAGCTGAAGCTAGACAAGCTCAGACTGTAAATAAGCTGCAAATTTGTAACTGAGGGTAGTTCGCCGTTGGAACAGCTTACTGTATGGAGTGGATTCTCTATCACTGGCACTTTTAAAATCAAGATTAGATGTTTTTCTAAAAGACATACCCGAGTTCAAATAGGAATTAATTCAGGGAAGTTCTGTGGCTTGTGTTATACAGAAAGCCACATCATGGAGGTTCCTCTGGATTTGTACGGTCTAGGAAGGCTGACAGAGAGAATGAACTACATGGGGCAAACATTAGTTATCTCACAATGCATTCCTGGAAGGTGTTTGCATATGGCGACGAGAGCAGCATAAGAACTTATATAGAATGCAGACTAGTAGAGCCTCATGGGGTAGGCAATGTAAGTTTAAGATCTGCATTATGAGCCACTTAATCTTTTTGTATAGCACCAGAGACTATGTGTATATTTAATAATAGTTCTTATCATTCACAGAGTGCTTTACATGTTCAGTGTACAAAAATGAAATAGTAAATCCTTAAAATATCCTTCTGAGGTAGGTAAATACTGTTGTCCTTATTTTACCCACGTGAAAAGTGAAGCACGGAGGAGAGGCAACTTGCCCAAGTCAAGTGGTTTGTGCTCGCCATTATTTTCAGTTATAAAACTGATAAAATCATTTCTTACACAGATTTGGAGCAGCTATTGAAGAGCGTTTCAAAGCAAAAGTAAATGTCTAAACAGCACGTGTATCTAAGTAATTATGCAGCATGCTCATTAAACTACAAAACTAAGGGTCTTTAGATGAACACTGACTTAACTCAAAAGAGCAAGGTAAGTGATACATCAAGAATATAATAATTGTTATCTATGTGAGCAATACCTTTTGTCTAAGAATTTATACTTTGCTCGTCAGCATGGAAGTGAAAAATCTAGAGAGACAAGATGGTGGTGGTGTTGGGGGAGAGCAGCTGGAGACTGCCCCTGAGGCCGTAACTGCCCTCATGACTGAGTTTTTGGCTATGCCTATGAATCTTTTCAACTGCGTCTCTTCCAAGGTTTTTTCCAATGCAAACTTTCGCATAGTCACTTTTTGATTCCCCCTTCCCCCCATATCGCAGCACTACAATATTTTCTTGTGTTATGTGGTTCTTGAAGACTACACAGAAGCTAGTGTATATCATACCAAATTTCAAATGATTGTACTGGATTCAGGTGCAATTCAAGGTGTCAACATAGATTTTTATAACGCCTTATATGGCTTGAGCTCTTAGGTACCTGAAAAATCACCTCTCTTCTTGCAACAGTGGTGAGTTAAGATAATCTGGAGGATGATTCTTTATTCTGAAAATTATGGGGAAGCAATGTGACCTAAGGCCTTTAGTGTGGGTCTTGTGGCCAAGAAATCCTTTTTTCTAATCCCAGCTCTTCCACCAACTCTTTGTGTGGCTTTGGGTGTGTAACCTCTTTCTCCCGATAATTAAAACAGGGAAAATGTTTACATACCTCTCTATGTCACAGGGGTGTCAAGGATATGCACAGCACAGCACTTTGAAAATGTGAAGTGTTGTGTTAGTTCTAAATGTGATGCCTATGTCTGTCTAATCTCTCGTGTGTTTTTTCTCTAGCACTCACTGCATAACATTTCATCTCGGCAGAGCCCAAATTGGAATTTTAGGGCAAGGCTTATGACCCAATCCATTCCTCAGACTTCTACCCAATACATTGATTATGGGGTTTACATATAGCATAACTTTGAGGTGAGTTCATTTACTGTACTCATATTGACATCCTTCTGATATAGTTATAGAGAGCAATTATATCTCCCCTCAGTGTCTTTCATTTTTGGGAAGGTTGTTTTTGTGCATTGAAAATCTTGTAAGTATAAAGGACTTCAGTTTATCAACATTTCTAAGCTGACACACACACACACACTCTCCATAGGTATTCCTAGGAGACCATATAGGAACCCCACATGCACTGAAATGCTAATTACGATACTAGTGGCAGACTCATGATCACTCGCTGCTGTGCCTGTTTGTTAAATGCTTTCGAGGGCAGCATGAGAAATATTGTGGCAGCATTGTCAGTACAGATATCAGCTAGAGAGCACTGTTGCATCAGGAGCTGCTAGTTCGGTCTCCACTGGGGGAGACTTTTAATGAGATGAGTAGGGGGTTCTCCCTCTTCAATGCTTGGAACTGGGGAGGAGGATAGCTGTAAACAAAGAGTCGGGGAGAAGCGGTGAGAGTTGAGGAGAAGGATAAAGGGGAATATCTTCCCTGAGTGGAGGCCAGGACCATTCTATCTGATGACCATTATAACAGCAATAGTGGTAATACTAAATTACTGAATAAGCATGCTCAGTGGTACCTCTGTAGCTGCAATGAAAACTGCTTTCACAGTACCCCAGCCTAATAAGATTTAGAAGTTCATAGATTATTAAATTAGAAGGGATGATTGTGTATAACACAGGGCACAGGATTTCACCGAATTAATTCCTGCTTGAACTAGAGCATAACTATTTTTTTTAAAAATCTAATCTTGATTTTAAAATTTCCAGTGATAAAGAATCTAGCACAAACCTTGGTATGTTGTGGTTTGTTTTAACCAACTTGAGACAAATGAGCAAATGTTTTCATTCTGACTTAAGTCTTTTTAAATATTCTCTTTATTCAATCTTATTACCTTTGAGCAATTCCTGAAAAATTCACTAGGGGGCACTTCAAGACTGATTAAGGAAAATATAAAACTTCGTGACAACTAATTCCACATCATTATGAGCTAGGTAAACAGTCTTGTACAAAACAGAATATAAAAAATACATAAGCAATTAAATGTGTATTTAGCAGGAACTGTGATTCAATTCCTGTTTCTCCCTCTCCCCAGCAACTGCACATCCTGAAACTGGACATGCAAGTGAAAATTACATTCTTGTTCTAAACAGATTGTACCATTGTCATCTTGTCCTGCTAAATAATTAGATTTTGCTTTTCAGCACGTAGTCAAACACGTACCAGATGGCATTTTGGGGGTCATTCATACTCTTTGGCTTTACAGATATGTGTAAAAATGTTAAGTTTGCTTTTTTCCCAGCTTCTATGCAAGAGTCCTTAGCTTTTAAAATAACTCTTTTCTAAAATTTCCTCTGTGTTTTTCACTCAGAGTTCATCTGTTTTAAGTCCATAGCATCTTAGGTCTCTTCCAGGACAGTACTCTAGAGTGCACCCTGAACAGGATAAACTGTTGTTGCTGCCATGTTGTTACTTGCTCCCCTGCCAGGAAGATATATTTGCCAAAGTATTTGGACTCTGAAATAATTTGTCTTGTTAAGCACATTAAAAGGACATAATAATTAGAACTCCTAACTCTAAGGAAATTTCTCCTTCTAGATGGTTTAGGGAGGCTTAGAAGTAAGCACACTAATGTGATAAATGCAAATGACTAACACATTTTGCTACATCTCCTTTCACAAAATGAGAGCATCTTCCTTGTATAATTTCCTGTCATAATATCAATAAACCATCTTTTGTGTTAATTATATGTAGGATAGAGAAGAATACCCATAGTGTACTGTACACTGAAACAATATAAAATGCACATTCTATGACTGAAATGACTTGATGTCTTGCAGTGACTATATGTGTCAAGGTTCCTTCCCCACTCTAAACTCTAGGGTACAGATGTGGGGACCTGCATGAAAGATCCCCTAAGCTTATTTCTACCAGCTTAGGTTAAAAACTTCCCCAAGGCACAAAGTCTTTGCCCTTGGATTAGGTAAAACACTGCCATCACCAAGTGCTTTAACAAAGAACCAGGGAAAAGAACCACTTGGAGTTCCTATTTCCCCAGAATATCCCCCCAAGCCCTTACACCCCCTTTTCTGGGGAGGCTTGAGAATAAACAAGATGAGCACAAACCCCTTGGATTTTTAAGACCCAGAAAACCCAATCAGATTCTTAAAAAATCAGAACTTTATTAGAAGAACAAAAAAAGATAAGAGAACAACTCTGTAAGATCAGAATGGAAGATAATCTTACAGGCAGTCAGATTCAAAACATAGAGAATCCTTCTAGGCAAACCCTTAAGTTACAAAAAGACACAAAAACAGGAATACACATTTCCTCCAGCACAGCGAATTTGCAAGCCAAAAACCAAAAGAAAATCTAACGCATTTTCTAGCGCGATTACTTACTAACTTTACAGGAGTTGAAGGGCTTGCATCCTTGATCTGTTCCTGGCAAAGGTATCATACAGACAGACAAAAAACTTTTTCCCCCTTCCAGATGTGAAAGTATCTTGTCCCCTCGTTGTTCATTTTGGGTCAGGTGCCAGCCAGGTTACCCAACCTTCTTAACCCTTTACAGGTAAAAGGACCTTGCTTCTGGCCAGGAGGGATTTTATAGCACTGTATACAGGAAAGGTGGTTACCCTTCCCTTCATATTTATGACAATATGCTTATAGCGATTGTTATATAAATTAGTTAGATGACAAATCCAAATTTTTTCTCAGTTTCAGTTTTGGGCTAGATTGTCATTTTTTACCTCTGATCCATACAGAAGAGCTGGTATTACCATGTTTGCCACTAGCCAGCCCCAAGAGTACTTAAATGAAGAAGCCTAATTTAGGTGCGGGACCTTGATGTTTATGTTTATCTGACCAGCTTGTCTGTATAGATCAGACACGGGTGACCGAAGAGAGACACTTGAGAAGACTTGAAGCCATTGAATTAAGATGTTTGAGGGCAGTGAGAAAGGTGACATTGCTGGACCATATGTGGAATGGTATCATCAGGGCTATGGTTTCAGAGAGAAGCAGCAAGAGAGGATGCTGAGATTGTTTGGGCATGTACGAAGGAGAGATGAAAGGAATCTTCTTCAGGAGGTGCTTGAGACTAGGGTTTGTAGGCAGAGAACAAGAGAATGGGAAGAACACGGTGGATAGACTGTACAGGAGGATGGAATGGACGTACAGTGAGCATTGAACTGGTAAGCTGGAAAAGACAGGGTCAGTTCACTGGATCAATCTACCTTGGAAAAGGGAAAGAAAAAGAAAGGTTGTCATAGTTTATTTCATCATACCAATAATGTGCATCTAGCTGGAGTTCGCTACTACAGATTCCAGTTGTTTGTTTGAAGAGGGCAGTACTACGTGAAGATCTTCATATAAAGACTGAAAGATGCCTTATGTTTGTTAGTGCATTCCAATTTTCAAGCAGAGTGAGGTAGGCACCTTTGTCATTAGTGCTAGCTTACCCATAAAACATATGCTGGAGCATTCCCTCAATGCTTTTGAGGTTTTTTAGATTACCTGTGATGTTTATAATCCAAGTGGCAAATAATTTTCGGTCATATCAAGGTCCATTGCCAGTGTTAATCGTTTTGTGGATTCCATTACTAGCAAATGTAACCTTCAGTTTGTGGATTGTTGTTATACTTTTGGTATTGTTCAGGGTTTTTAAATAAAAGAGTCTGCTGTAATAATCTACAACTATGATACACTATGAAAAGAAGCTGTACTTTTGTTCCTTCAGGTTTTGCCCCATATCGTGTGGGGAAACATCAGCACAACAAGTTGTCTGAATCTTTTCTACGTATCTGGGTGGCTGCCAGATGCCTGGTCTATTCTGGATGTAGAAAAGCCAGTAATATCCGTAGCATTGTAGATGGTAGTGGATTCTATCTATTTCTGACACCATGTAATACTGCATCTTTTTAAGCACAATGGAGGGCACTCTTGTTGCTAGAACCACTTTTATCTCCATCTGCTCATTCTCACATCAGACATAAGCCTGCTTAACACAAAAGGAAGCCATTCTATCCAGTAGGGAGGGGTTCAGTGTAAACAAACTCATGAGGTGAACATAATCAAGAGTAGTGCATTCTACTACAGATGGCTATCCCTCCCCTAGCCTTATATTTCCAGTGCTCATAAAGAAATGATCTCATTACTTAGGGGAATGATGATCCTATAGTAAAATGAAAGAGAACTAGAAACCTATTTTGTGAAAATATTTGAATTCCTCGGCTGGGGCTGAAATTCCTCAGCTGTGTTAGAGGAGGAACGAGGAACTATCTTCAACACATGGGATGCAGTAACGATAATATTTGTAAGTAAGAACATAAGAACGGCCATACTGGGTCAGATCAATGGTCCATCTAGTCCAATATCCTGTCTTCTGACAGTGGCCAATGCCAGATGCTTCAGAGAAAATTAACAGAACAGGACAATTACCAAGTGATCCATCCCCAGTTGTCCAGTCCCAGCTTCTGGCATGCAGAGGCTTACGAACATCCAGACCATGGGGTTACGTCCCTGACTATCTTGGCTAATAGCCACTGATGGACCTATCCTCCATGAACTTGTCTAAGTAATGAAGTTCATTAACTATATGTATCAATATTGATCATAATAATGCCCACTAGAATGGTTCAATGTGAAGATTTTGTTGTTCACTATATTTTGGGGGTATTTTTCAGTTTTGGTTACAAAAGTGCAAAGCCTGTTTTGTTTTATTTAATCCTAGTCTCTTCTAAATGTTTTCCTACTTTGTTTATATCTTTAATATGTCATCCACCTTTCATTTCAGAGCCCTTGTCTTTCCTTTGAGACCTTTTCCCCTAAGCCTTCAAATTGGGATTGGGTGAGGAAAGGTGATGGAACGTTCCCAAGCTCTGCCCAAAAACCAAGTTCCACTCACCGGGGACATCAAACTGAGACTCATCTCAAGGCAGATTGTGCAGATATTCAAAATAGCATCATAGGTGCTCTGGTGGGCTCCTCGGCTTGGCTTCCACTCACTGGAGATAGACAAAGGCCAGCGCTATATTAAGGCATAAGCATGATGGGCATTCATCAAAAGTCTCGGCTCCCAGAGTCACAGCTGAGATCAGAATCCAAGCTATTTTTGCTAGCACTCATGAAAGATGGCTTGAATATATGTTGTTTTGTAACCTATTTGCAGACAGCTTTTAACCGGGGGAGCAAAAGAAGCTGTTAGTTATGGAAGAATTGCCTGCTTCCATGCCCAAAACCTGAGCAGACCAAGCCATTGCTGTTTGGAAGTAGGGCTATGGTCTGTGGGATTGGCTCCACAGTGCTCAGGTATCCACTTGGGCTCTCCTCTTTTCCTCTGGCCTTTTGGCTCCATGGGTCAGATTATGTGTGTGTGAAGGGTGGGAGGAGTGGTAGACTGTGCCTAAGTGCTATCCACTTGTGTCGCCAAAATGAGTTGTCACTCAGAGTGCCGTTCTTCATATATAATCCTCCTCCTCCTCTCTTACATGCACGATACGGTGGAAGTGTGATTCACATTTTCAAGGTTTTCTTTGCAGCCATGAGGGCTAGATACTTTCTTGTTTAAAACTGAGATTCTGAAGCAATAGAAGAAATCCTAAGAAAAGGTACCAGATTGCTGACTCCACACGTCCTGGCCCAGTTACAGCCGTACTTTTCCACCCCTAGCAGTCAACACCTTCCCTGCCCCTTTACCAGGTCTCTACAGAACAATATAGTTCAATGCAGATGACGATGTAACTCTGTGTAACTAGTTCTGTTAATGGTCTGCTGAAAAGTTTGTAGAAATCAGTGGGGTTAACATCACTAGGCAGCTGGTCTGTGAAGCACCTGTTGAGTTTGCCTCATTGGCTTTGTAGGACACCTTTTGTAAAGGGATAGCTTGGTGCACACAAAACCCTCTTTACTTACAGTACTGCACATACTTACACTGCTGTGAGTGTGGTGCTTTATTCAACTACATAATAGAAAGGGGAAAAACACCTAATAACTAAGCAGGAAGTAAGGGAGGAGTGGAGCATGGCTCCAACCCATAATAGTCTGAGTAACCCAGTTAAGCCTCGATGACCACTGTACTACACTACTGAAGGGAGAATGCAGGGAAGAATACTGGAGCTGCTACTACTCCGCTCAAATTCAGATTTGGATGGAGAGAGAAGCAGGAGATAGAGGCTGGCAATTCCATTGTATGTTCCCTTCTGCTGAGCTGCTTCTTAGGAGGTGTGGGGCCTTTAATATGCTGCTGGTGTGTAAGATATAATAGAGGCTGTTGCCTCATGGGGCTAGGGGAAACATTTTATGCTCTGAAGCAGTTGCTCCTGCTGAATCTAGGTGCACATAGTGATATGGCTGTCAAGTTCCTTATCTTGTGTGTCTACTGCTCTCCTCTGCACCTGCTGCTTTCACTGCTGCTGCCTCCTATGTGGAGCCCGAACAACTGCTTTTCAGCCACATGGTTATCTCAGAGATTGATGGATTGCAAGGCAAGGAGCAACCATTGAGATCATCTAGTCATACGAGTAATGGCACTGCCAGCATTTGCTGTGAGTGAAAGTTAGAACTGGATGTAATCAGTGCATTATTGTTACTGTAGTATCTGACCATCTCTGCTAATGGTTGAATGGAAGGGGAAGAGGATTGATTGCTGTGGGACTATGCTCCACAGGTTAGACCCTGGGGTGGGTATGAACAATTATACACCCCGGCTTTGTTTTTGAAACTAAAACTCATGGTGTTGTAATGAGTAGCTTCCTCAGATCACAAGCTGACCATAACAGAATTTGGTGTTTTACATTCAGAGGGAAAATTATAACGAATCATATTCCCACCAGATAAGCTGTATTACATGTTTACGCAGTGCTCGTGGCTATGAGGTGACTTCCTTGTCCCTAATGTGTTTCAAAGGTGATCAGGTTAGATTGCTTACTTCCCTCCTCCTTAATGACTCTTCCTTCTAGTTACTAACAATTGACACGAGATGAGTGAATATTACAAAGCAAGTTTATTCTTAAGTATAACATGTAATGTTACAGGCTAAGTATTTGTATTTATTTCTTCACATTTGTAAATATAAAAGGACCTAGCCATAGTTCTGGGAACTTTTTATAAAAATTAAAATAAACATTATCATCATCTTTACCTTCTCCAGTCATTTGGGGTCGGCGGCTCTTGTTCTTTGCCTGCAAGCATTCTTGTCAAGCGCATCTTCCAAGATGATACCAATCTTCTTCGTGTCCTCCTTCAGCATCTCAAGCCATCTTTTCAAGCAATAGGCTGAAGGTGTAATGCAGTAGCCTTTTCTCATTTTCAACAGTCATCCCAGGAAGCTGTTGTGCATTGTTTGGATGCCCTAGCATGATACTGAGATACTTCCTGAAGACAGACCCATAGAGCATGTGTGATTGGCACAACTTTTACAAACTGGCTTGCCAGACCTCACATTCTTGGGTTGAAATCAGAACCCCTTCTCCAATGTGGACTGTCTACCATGGTTAATGAGTCCCATCTCCTCAGAGAAATCTGATTTTATGGCACCAGACACCCATCTTTCACACTACTCATTTTCAGTTAAGAACACCTCTGCCACAAGAAGGCAAGTGGGAGGAGTTTAGCTGTCAGAAGCTATATATTATGCCAGCCACGTGAGGCATTTGCTACAGAGTGAGAGCTTGTCACCTCGACCATGACATATGATCAAAGGGATAAAAATATAAAAAGACTTACCTCAACACATCATATTTCTTCCACCAGCTCACTATAGAAATCAGGCACCACACCTGGGCTCAGCCTGGATTGCTGTTTAGGCACATTCCCTGAATATCTTATATGTACACCAACTGCTCCCACGTTCATTTTGAATCCACTTCAAGAAGGTAACTGAACAGGGAAAAGCTGGACCTCCTGAATAGCCTAAGAGAGCCTGGAATCTGTAGCTTAACTTCTCCTTCCCTATAAATTAAAGGAAAACATCCAAAATTTCAGTAACCCCATCTCTTAATCCACCTATCACCTCCCTGAACGGTACCTTAACTGTATCCCCTCACCAGGCAACAACCCTGGACTAATTTATAATTCTCATAAAATATCACATTGACCCTGAGAATTTTTTATTAATCAGAACATAGGACATTTGGAACTAAGGGCAAGATTGTCAGATGCTCAGCAACCAGCTACTTCCATGGTCACACTGTAGCTGAGCTCTTTTGGAAATCTAGACTCTGAAGGATCCATCCACACTGAAAACACAACTGAGTGAAGGGATTTGGTTACAACATGGTTGTCCCTGTGGCAGTTGCAAACAACCTGCACTAGCTTAATCCAATTAGAAGACATGTTTAAAGACCCCATCTGTACTGCAAATTGCCATTTCGTTGTAAGCAGCTCTGGGAACGATCACATGGTAATAAGTTACCCAGTTTCAGTTGTGTTTCTGGTATGGATGGGCCTTTAAGTGTCTTATTGCTTAATTTCTTTGTTTGCTTTGGACCTTTAACATTCCTTCATTAGCATAATATTTTATGTGAACTGTGAGTGCAATGGAAGCTGTTTGGGATTTCTTGCTATACAGTAAAAGGTTGTCAACCTCGGAGATCCTCTTTGTTTAGTACTTTATTAGACTCTGTTGACTATGGAGAGTTTCTGTACAAGTATTCTTCAGGTCTGGTAGTTTAATCTTCAGAAGCCATTTGAGTCTTCATAGCAAGTGAAGACCTAGTGTAAGTGTAATAGTTTACATCGTAGCTGAATCTCAATTAAAAATAAATTGTGCAATTAAAGCATGTTAGAAGAAAGTTAGTTAAAAGATCAAAAACAGCATTTAGCTCATCAATGAAACCCTAGGTATTGCATCTGAGAAGAAACACTAGATAAGTTTAAAGACTTGAACAAGAAAAGCATTCTATAGAGTACATTTTGTACTGCTTATTATTCTCATTCTAATCCTACACTGTGAAACTAGCTGGAAGCTTTTTTTGTGCTGTTTTCTTTTCTCTTGCAGTCATATAAACATAGTTTGAGATCTGTTTAATTTGGTTCCATAATTGATTTCATTCTAATCTTTCCCAGGAAAGTTCATTTAGAGTCTGAAAACCTTTCTCTCTGTTATTGCTTAGAATGTCTCCTCCTTTCCTCCCTCTCTCCCTCCTTATTATAAAAACAACAAACACAAAGCTTCACTTATTTCAAACAATTCTTGGAGATCCTTTCCACCTGAATATTGGAGAATTAAGTTTCTACTTCAAAACAGAATCATGAGGGAGGTCTGTAGTTCAGGCTGGTAATTTCAGATCATAGCTAGGTCCCACTTTGTGGGGTGAAAAAAGAGCTTCAGATTATGACTAGCTTTCCCCCCCGCCCCATCTTTGTTCTCTCTCTAGGGATACAAACTTGAGCTTGCATTTCTACCAGGGTCTCTGTACCTGGCATAGTTGTCTGGGATTGAGTTTGTGTCAACATTAACATTTCCTTGAAATTCGGCTCAATTTACACAATTTAATGTTTTAACATATTTTACTTCTAGTTTTAAGCACTATTTAAATATGAAGAGCAAGACATTTTCAGATTGTCAGTACAACTTTAAACATATTGTAAATGTAGCTGAAATGGTTCCACTGTGCTGACAAAACAATACCCCTGCTGGACATAAATGCAGAAATAGCATAAATATCACTGAATTAATCTTGTTGAAAAACATATGAATAAATAATAGAGCAAATACATCCTGTGTTCTACATTCACGTTGTTTTTAAAAGCTGCATATCTTAATAACTTAGCAAGAGACCAAAGGAAATGTTTCAAATTGATTTTTAGGCAGATTTTTAAGAAGCCTAAAGAGCCATAGGCTTGTTTCTGCATCCAGCATCTATTTCTGTCTTATTTTGGTGAGAAGGCTAATGTAGTGTTAGATAAAATCGCTGGAGAAAACATTGTGATTATCATCTTTTTTCCCAAGTCCCAGTTGTGAAATAGGTTTCTGAAGGTCATTATTGATTTTGTTTTGAAAGCATCACCACGCACTGTTCATTTCCTCAGTGTGTTTCATGCCAATCAAATGTTTGGTTAACATTTAATTTTAGTGCTACCTTACAAACACTTTTCTGAATTCACTTTCCTGTTAGTGACTTAAATATGGCTCTTAATAGACTCTGTACAGAACCTCTTATCTATCAAACATGCATGATGCATCTCTAACAAAGCTCTTTGGATCCACGCTGCGACTGTAAGTGTTGGTAAGTTGCAGGACATTTTTGTTGCTGTGCTCTGCAAAGCAGGACTGCTTTTTACAAATACATTAAACATTAATAGAGACAGAATGTGCAGTTTTATAGTGCAGAAGCCTGACTTGCGTGGACATGTACTTATTTTTTTTTATTAATAGTCCTTCTTGTAACACACATTTCTCTTTAGAGTTTCAGATTTCTGCAAGTGATTTGTTGGACCTACTAAATATGTTTCATTTAAGACCAATAGAACTAATACAACTCACTCAGATTTACATTTCAGTGAAGTCTCATAAGTAATGCATGAAGTATGTCTCAGAACTGTCTCCTGGAATATCTTAAACACCTGACAACATGTGTGACCTTTTATAAGGAAGAGTGAAAGGAAGTGGAATTCCTTTTCCTGTCCTCCCTCCACAGAAAAAAGGAAGCCCAAAGGTGGTAGATACATTTATCTGAGAAGAAATGTTCAAAAGGTTTATTTTTTTAATTAGCAAGGAAAGCATTTTTTCAACCAGTTATGACTGTACTAACTATGGTATATTACAGCAAATTCTGTACTTTGTGCTATTAATGCATGAAGCAGAAATGTCACATTGAGGAATTTTGAATATGAGGATTAACATCAATGGAGAGATCTGTTACTAAGGAATCTGCTGTTGAAAACAATTACACTAGCTCAGAACCTCTAAGAAAAGCTTCCTCAGTTATCTTTTTCCTTGCTGGGTGAGGTTTTTGGATTCTGGGCTCCAGTTTTAGAATGATTGCTTAATCTGATATAAAATATTTCTCTTGTAAACCTAAAATAATCCAGTCACTTTATATCTACCAATATCTGAGCACTGATTCCAAAATTAGGACCTGCTTTTAGGATACATGGACCCTTTATATCTTCTGCTACTACAAATGCTTTTGCATACGGCCATTCTTGTATGTGACATAGCTAACCTTTATTATCCTATATAATCTCATTGAATGAAATCTTAAGAAGCACTGGTATTTTTCATTCAGGTATATCTCCCCTCTCATAACACCTACTAGGCCACAAATACAATTTGACATATGCATATATCTACTATGTGGATTAAAAAAAATCTATAATGCAGAATCCTAATAAATGAACAATGTGTGCACTTGGATGCAATATAAACTGCTTTGAAAAGGAGACAAAGTAAAGATTTCAATGACAACTCTTAACAGCTACTGTAGACAGAGAAATACAGGGATTAAAATGATATCTGCATTGAAATACTAACAAGTATAATGATTTAGGCTGTGTGCTCTGTTTCTAATTATTATGCATAGCTTGCATATAACATAAATAGTTGTAACCTTTGTGTGAAGAGCAAAGTCAGGAAATGTTAATCCATAGGGAAGCCATCTCTTCTCTCTAACTTCCACGATGAAATTCTAACTCTAATGCTTATTTTTGTTCTTTAAAAAAATCCTCATTGCAGTTGAATATCCCTTGTGTGTGCATTAGTAAAATTGATTTCCATGACAGTTCTTCAAACTGAATTACATAACAATATCATTCAGTGCATCTGCAAGAGATGTAGTAAGGGAGAGAATGAGAGCTTTTGAAATATGGAAAAACTAAAGCTAAATTAAGACTGCAAGCTTTGAAAACTGAACAAGCCTACAGTTTGGCTGAAATCTTAACATTCTGCACAGAGAATTAGCCACTTGGCACCAGTTAGATGAAAACTATTAGTTTGTACGTAATTTGGTTTATACCCATTTATTTAAATTCAGATCTCTCACCCCTGTTTTTTTGGGAGGCAATGGAAACACTTATCTGTTGTTTTGAGAGGGCCAACATACTTACCTTGTAAAGTCTTTGGGGTGGGGAAAATCTTTTGGTCCAGCACTTAGCACAGTGGAATCCTGGCCCACGACTAGGACTACTAGGTGCTACGGTAATACTGTTGATCAGAACAATAATTTCCATTTAATGTGTCCAAAGAAAATGAAGTACTGTTTGTACAGCTAACATTTGAAACTACAACTAGAAACTTTATTTATATAACTATATTTATATAGTTTCTAGCCCTCTAGAAACTATATAAAGTAGAGCAACAGTACATGACTGTGGTAATATAGTGGAAGCAAGTAACATTTAGATGGTAGCCTGCAGTCTAACACTCTAATCTAAATCCCCTAGACTGCTGTGTATCTTTCCCCACTTACTTAGTCTATACAATTAATAACTCTGTTTATTGTAAGGATTTACAAAGTCAGCTTCAAATAAATGACTTGTCTGCCCTAATTTCATGTCTCTGCGCAGGAAATCAACTGATTATAGTCATGCACACCAGTAGGTGCTGCTCCCAGAACAAATGTTTTGCAGTTAGACAACTTCCTCTTCTCATTTAGATCCTTCCTAAAGACTCATGTCTTTTTTCCTTGCCTCCAAAAGTGAATTCAAAAATAACAAAATCATACAGATTCCAAGAACATCCTGTGTTCTATATGTCTGTTAGCTCTTCAGGTCAGGGACTGTCTTCATTCAATGCCTTCTATAGTGCAAAGCAGATTGTCAGTGGCTAATAAATACATAGTAGTAATAACCCTAAACTAAATCATTCAAATGGCTGGAGATGAAGATATGGAGTATGTGAGCTCTCCCCTAACTCATTTCTACACTCAGAAGAGCAGTACAATGAACAATATTGTGTAAGGAGCCAATCCAGGAGGCCAGGATTTCAATTACTGAGACTTTTTCAATCTCTGGTCCAAACCCTGTTGTTGGACCATTTTCATGTAGACACTTTCAGCTGACCATGGCAATGATGCATTTCAGTAAACCAAATAAGATGCCACTTAAGGTATCCAGGCAAGCCGATCCTCATAGCAACGATCAACGTTTCTGAAAATCCAAACACACATTCCAAGATAGCTTCCCAGTTTGAGATTTCTCACAGTCACCTTTGCCCCACATAACTTGTTTGTAGTTTAAGTTATTCTCAGGCTTTGGGCTGTCCATGTCCAGCGTTGTCTGTGTCTGGCTTGTTAGGACTTCTGGGTCTATACTTTAGACTGAGCTTGAGCTGGGTTTAGACTCTGATCCCTTCCTTACTCTTAGAGGTCAAAGGCTAATTTACTTTTCTTTAGGAGAGCTCATGGCAATAACCAAGCCCTGCCAATAACTGTCATTAAGCTTCAATAAGACAAAGTTTATAAACCAACTATAATAAAGAGAAAATCAATTAAAACAACAGTAAATATCAAAACTTCATAATACAGAGCAAGAGTTACCCAGACGCCTTACCAGGAGGATGTGTTTTTTGTTTTGCTTTTGCTTTTGTTTTTTGTTTTTGTGTTTTCAGGAAGTTTCAAGAGAAAATGTTAACACCCTGTGTTTAACACCCTTTCTTTCCCCATAGGTTAACCTATCTTGTTTCATCTCACCCAGCTCCGGGCCTCCCATGGTAAGTCTACACTGCAATTAAAAACCTGCAGCTGGCCTGTGGGGCTATTTAATTTCAGTGTAGATGTTTGGGCTTGGGCAGGAGCCTGGGCTCTAGGACCCTGTGAGATGGAAGGGTCTCAGAGCTCAGGCTACAGCCCAAACCCAAATGTCTACACTGAAATTAAATAGCCTTTTAGCTCCAGACTTTTAGCCCAAGTCAGCTGGCTTGGGCCAGACATAGGTGCTCAGTTGCAGTGTAGACATACCCCCAGAGTTTGGTCTTGTGAAAACTCTTTTCTTTACCTCATTCACTATTCAAGTCCAACTTCAAATCTTAGGGAAGGGCAGAAGAACACTAACCTCCTTCAGAAGCTCATTTTGTGGGTGCTTTATAATCTTTTATATCCCTCTTTCCCTCCACACCCAAGATGCTTATGAGTCATCTCCCCATTGGTCATCTCTGATGGACCTGTTCAGAGTGCTATAATTTAGTCATACCATCGTGGCAGGCTGACTGTCATGTGTAAAGACCCATCTATACATTAGTCTTGTCAGGAAACTTCTGAACTTGTGCAGAGTGTCCTCAGCATCAACCTCAAAAGTCACAGAACTAGGATAAGGGTATAGGGTCCATTCTCTGTGTAGCCACTCTGGATTCCAAGTGGGCTCTGTGGGCTGCTAAGCCAAAGATCTTAGGCTGAATCTGTGCTATGGAAAACACCACAACTTTGGGGAGTGAGAAATGTGTGAGGATGTGTATCTGAGTTTTACAGCTTTACTCCACTTCCATTATGTTTATATTGTGCAATATTTTAAAAGTATATAATTAACTTAGTAGATTCAAGGCCTGAATAAGTAGCCTCTCATCCCGAAATGATGAACTTTCAATAAAACTAATGATATTTCCACAAACAGAGCAGGAGAGGAATTAGGCCCTTATAAGGCAGAAATATAAATGTGTGTTCAGGCAGTTCAGTAGCTTTATACTTAGCTGTTTTCAGAATGTTTTATTACTAATAGTTCCTCAATATGTCAAGTAACCACTTTTTTAGTTCAGTATTTTAATTCTTCCTCATTCTTCCCCAATGCCAAATCTTTAAGAAGAAGAATGTTATGATTATGGACTCATTTTTACTTAGTCATTTGCATTGTTTTTAATTAGCACACAAAATGTTATGAAGACTGAGACTTGATATGTAAAATTTCAGCTTGTAGTAAGCTTTTGCAGTTGAGTCATAAACCTCTGAGAAATGGAGGGGTGGGATATCACAGAAATGCTAATGCAACCCTAACTCCAGCAGCGATGCTATAATATAAACATCATTGTTTCCATGCTCCTGGATTGCTTGCTGTACAGAATATTTACATTAATAGTACTATAGTGTGTTTTACAGTATCCCTCCAGGTAATAATGAAATGATAGTTTCATGAGGAAAATTATATGACATTATTTTAATACACCCAGGCTGATTTAAGCTCAGAGAAGCTCAGGAGTAGGATTGTCATAATGCATCCTTATATTATCTAAGAAAGTCACTGTTAACTGTTAGTTTAGTGGTTGCTCAGAGAATGGCAGAGAAGTCTGAGGATTTTTTAGCCCTCTGGCTTCTATGGTAATTATATTACACAGTATAGTTTTTTTCTGGTAAAATAAATCTAATATTCAGACTTGTATCCTATACTTTTCAAACCTGAACAATTATAATGTATTTTTGTGATCTGTTCACATATTTACTCATTCATTTATCCATGCAGATTTCAATATTGGGTATAACTTACCTCAGACGCATACTGGCAACTGCTTTGTATTCCTCCTCTACAAAAGCGAGAACCAGAACATTGATGTGATATTTGCATTTGATTAGAACTATTCCTCATTTATTTAGAAATTTTCTTGGGTTTGCTTGAAACATGACACCAAATAGAACAGAGATGCCTGTTAAATGAATAGGACCCTGATCCTGCAAGTGACCACAGTGGTGCTGGGGTCTTCCCCCACAGAGCTCATTTGAAGTCAATGAGGCTTTGGGTGGCCACAAGGAACTGTCCAAATGTAGTCACATGCAGGCTCAAGGCCTAGCTGATTAAGGCCTATTGCATTTCTGATTATACAGTGCAGCGCAGCTGAGTTACCTCTATGTTGTGGCATTCAACAGAGAAGGAGCAGAGACATTTGTCTTTAGTCATAAAGAAATAGGGTACACGTGTAAGCTGCTGGGGCATAGGGTACACGTGTAAGCACATAGTGGGTGGAGCAAGACCTTGTCTGGTGGTTGTCATGGCAGTAGATCCAGGAGTTCTGCAGTGCGTTGAGGATGAAGCTGGAGTCAAGGAGCCAAGCCAAAGGTCAGAAGTGGGGTTAGGATCAGGACACCATGCCTAAGGGTAAGCCAAAGTCAGGGTTGAGAAGCCAAGCCAAAGGTTAGAACCAGAGTCAGGATCAGAGCAGGGAGGCAAACACTAGACTGGAGTGGACAGGAGACAAGGCTGGAATGGGGCTGGAGCTAGGACTGGAATAAGGCGCGCAGGGCAAGTGTGGATATGGTATGTGTTGAGTAGCTGCTGATACTACAAGGCTCAAGTAGCAGGCTCCAGACTGTCCTGCCCAATCAGGTAGCACAGCTGGTAGGAGAAGGCTCATTGGGCCCAGCTGAGCTTCCTGGATTGCCTAGCGACCAGGCTGGGAACCACCTGTGCTCCTGACAACAAGAAACTTAAATGAGCAAAGTAGAAATAGTTAAATTAAATATATCTTGTATGAAAATATTAAGTGTTTTTCAGATATTTTGACTATTGAATTTATATAAGAAAGTAATTTAGGGCCAGATTTTCCACGATAGGTGCCTAAGACTGAATTTACAAGAATATCAGTGCGCAGACCCACGCATCTTGTGCATGTGTAAATGGGTACTTCTTCATGAATCTGTCCGTACTGTATGCACAACTGTCTGTGTTTCAAGCAAAAATTTTGTATGTCCGACGTAGGCACCAGTCTTTGAAAACGGAATGCTTAAAATTGGATTCACAAAGGGGACTTACGTGCCTAAACCAATATTTAGGTGCCATTGACATTCACAAAACCCCTACTCAGCTGCTCTTCAATCCTATAGGCGCCTAAATTCCCTAGGTTCTAAATTTCAGTGGTTGGACACCCGCACAGCTGCATTAGTCCTGACACTGCCGAGCAACTTGGTTCCTAATTATGCCTAAGCTCGGGGGTGGGATGGGGGAGAGATGATATTCATGAACTATGCACTTCCCAATCTATCTTGCCTTCAGGGCCCAGTCCAGGAGACATGTTCAGAACATGCCTAAACCCATAGAAAAGATGGTAGTGTTGCTGTTGTGTCCCCCTTATAACCTTTGGTTTGGTGATAGGAGCATTTGCCCAGGATATGGGAGACCAGGGTTCAATTTTCCACTCCTCCTGAGTTGGATTAGGGATTTGAATTTACCCTCCTGGGAGGTAGGAGACCCATTCTAACAAAGGATCTTTCATTCTCTCCTGTTGGGACGGTTCCTTTAGATATAAATTTAATTATTTATATTTAAATTATATATTTAGATATAAATAATTAAAATGTATTGGCCCAGAGACAGAGTGTGAATGACTCTTAAATTCAGTGCTTAGGGCACTAACCTGCAAGATGGGAGACCCAGGTTTCAGTTTCCCTGCTCCAATAAATATCTGATTTTATACTGGAGAGACTGACAGAAACCAGCCCCAGAATAGGGCATAACTCAGTGGTTAGAGCACTCACCTGGGAGGTGGGACACCCAAGTTCACATCCCTGCTCCACATCAGGCAGAGGGAAGAATTTAACTTGGGTCTCCCATCTCCTGAGAGACTGTTCAAACCATTGGGATAAAGGTTGAGGGTCTCCACCTCCATTTTTTTAAAAGTCTGACCTGGCTTAGGTGCTTCTCTTTGACCCAGATTTAGATACCTAAATCCTCTTGAGTGGCGGAGCTCCTCTCCTCAGCATTTCCAACTGAGCAACTCCCTGCTGAATGCCCTGACTTTTGTGAATCCCTTTTTTAGGTGCCTAATCCCCCCGCATTTATGAAGAGCCTAGGCTCCTAACTTGGTGCTGTGAAGGGTGCCTAAAAGGTAGGCTTCGCAACCCTTAGCATTGTAGTACCTAAGTCCCCTTTGTGAATCCCACCTCTGAGGTCCATCAGAAGATGGTAAAAGGCACCAGCAAGTAGCTGTTAGTCATGGTAGAACGGACAAAATAAACCTTTTTCTCTAACAATACAATGGAACTGTGCTCTTCCCATCACAGATATGAGAAACTATTTTGTACCATTCTACTGCAGTAGTAAATTACTGGAGATATGATTGCATCCCTGCAGAGCTTTGTTTGATCCAAAACACACAGCAGTCATTAAGTACTCTTCTGGAGAGTGCATACAGCTATAAGAGAATGACATTTGAGTTAATTAATCTGTAGAAATACTGTCAGAGAGATAGAGGCTAATGTTGAGGACTTGAAAGATTCGATATGCTTTTTGAAAATACTTTCATGACAACAGACTCCAGCAACAGGCATCAGTACTAGTAAATCACCTTGCTAATCCATTCCCTTTTGTATCTCCGTACTCAAAGAGCAATCAGATATTTCTGTTTGAATAACGTTCATTGTAAATTAAGAACAAAAAAAAATCAGAAAGAACCAAAGTAAATCTCCACCAGAGAGGCACTACATTTGTCTCTTTAACATTCATTGAAATGAACTCAAAATGGCTGCCAGTCTCTGCAGACAGCTGAGTCCTTAGCTATTTAAAGGTGTAGTATATGGAAACAGCCATAGAGTACATAGCTATTCATACTACAGATATGCTAAATCTGTTTTCCCCATCCCTGAAATCCTTTTCCACACAGTCGTCCATCACTCAGTCCTCTCGTCTTGAAAGTCTATCCTTTAAATGCACTTGTTCCATAAAGCCGTCTAAGCTCTCGTCCTACCATCTTGAACAAGCATTAACAAGATAGATGACAAAAAATGAAGACTACAAAATTAAAAATAAAAACAAAAACTGCTGAACTTAGAAGACAATTGCCAAACATCATTGCTCAGTCACTTGTTTTGGTTGTGTACCATCTTTCCCCTTGACCTTTAGTTTTAGCAATATAGAATATAGCAGAAACCACACACATCCACAAATTTACTTTTCAGTTGTAGAATCATAGAATCCTAGAATATCAGGGTTGGAAGGGACCTCAGGAGGTCATCTAGTCCAACCCCCCTGCTCAAAGCAGGACTAATCCCCAACTAAATCATCCCAGCCAGGGCTTTGTCAAGCCTGACCTTAAAAACTTCTAAGGAAGGAGATTCTACCACCTCCCTAGGTAACGCATTCCACTGCTTCACCACCCTCCTAGTGAAAAAGTTTTTCCTAATATCCAACCTAAACTTCCCCCACTGCAACTTGAGACCATTACTCCTCATTCTATCATCTGCTACCACTGAGAACAGTCTAGATCCATCCTCTTTGGAACCCCCTTTCAGGTAGTTGAAAGCAGCTATCAAATCCCCCCTCATTCTTCTCTTCCACAGACTAAACAATCCCAGTTCCCTCAGCCTCTCCTCATAAGTCATGTGTTGCACTCCCCTAATCTTTTTTGTTGCCCTCCACTGGACTCTTTCCAGTTTTTCCACATCCTTCTTGTAGTGTGGGCCCCAAAACTGGACACAGCACTCCAGATGAGGCCTCACCAGTGTTGAATAGAGGGGATCTGCTGGCAATGCCCCTACTTATACAGCCCAAAATGCCGTTAGCCTTCTTGGCAACAAGGGCACACTGTTGACTCATATCCAGCTTCTCATCCACTGTAACCCCTAGGTCCTTTTCTGCAGAACTTCTGCCGAGCCATTCGGTCCCTAGTCTGTAGCGGTGCATGGGATTCTTCCATCCTAAGTGCAGGTCTCTGCACTTGTCCTTGCTGAACCTCATCAGATTTCTTTTGGTCCAATCCTCTAATATGACTAGGTCCCTCTGTATCCTATCCCTACCCTCCAGCGTATCTACCACTCCTCCCAGTTTAGTGTCACCTGAAAACTTGCTGAGGGTGCAGTCCACACCATCCTCCAGATCATTAATGAAGATATTGAACAAAACCAGCAGCAGGACAGACCATTTGGGCACTCCTCTTGATACTGCCTGCCAACTAGACATGGAGCCATTGATCACTATCCGTTGAGCCCGATGATCTAGCCAGCTTTGTATCCACCTTATAGTCCATTCATGCAGCCCATATGTCCTTAACTTGCTGGCAAGAATACTGTGGGAGACCGTATCAAAAGCTTTGCTAAAGTCAAGGAATAACACATCCATTGCTGTCCCCTCATCCACAGAGCCAGTTATCTCGTCATAGAAGGCAATTAGATTAGTCAGGCATGACTTGCCCTTGGTGAATCCATGCTGACTGTTCCTGATCACTTTCCTCTCCTTTTAAGTGCTTCAGAATTGATTCCTTGAGGACCTGCTCTATGATTTTTCCAGGGACTGAGGTGAGGCTGACTGGCCTGTAGTTCCCTGGATCCTTCTCCTTCCATTTTTAAAAGATGGGCACTACATTAGCCTTTTTCCAATCATCTGGGACCTCCCCCGATTGCCATGAGTTTTCAAAGATAATGGCTCTGCAATCACATCCGCCAACTCCTTTAGCACCCTCGGATGCAGCGCATCCGGCCCCATGGACTTGTGCTCATCCAACTTTTCTAAATAGTCCCAAATCACTTCTTTTTCCACAGAGGGCTGGTCACCTCCTCCCCATGCTGTGCTGCCCAGTGCAGTAGTCTGGGAGATTACCTTGTTCATGAAGGCTGAGGCAAAAAAAGTATTGAATACATTAGTTTTTTCCACATCCTCTGCCACTAGGTTGCCTCCCTCATTCAGTAAGGGGCCCACACTTTCCTTGACTTTCTTCTTGTTGCTAACATACATGAAGAAACCCTTCTTGTTACTCTTAATCTCTCTTGCTAACTGCAACTCCAAGTGTGATTTGGCCTTCCTGATTTCACTCCGGAATGCCTGAACAATATTTTTATACTCCTCCCTGGTCATTTGTCCAATCTTCCACTTCTTGTTTGTGTTTAAGATCAGCAAGGATTTCACTGTTAAGCCAAGTTGGTCGCCTGCCATATTTTGCTATTCTTTCTACACATCGGGATGGCTTGTCCCTGAAACCTCAATAAGGATTCTTTAAAATACAGCCAGCTCTCCTGGACTCCTTTCCCCCTCATGTTATTCTCCCAGGGGATCCTGCCCATCAGTTCCCTGAGGGAGTCAAAGTCTCTGCTTTTCTGAAGTCCAGGGTCCATATTCTGCTGCTCTCCTTTCTTCCTTATGTCAAGATCCTGAGTCTTATGCATCATGCTCTGAGAATGGTAACTTAAACCATCAAACTCTCACAGTGCTTTACTCGACGAGTCAAGTCATGATAGATAGACAATCTATTGTTTTAGGAGGTTTATGGGGCACATAGGAAGATAGGACTCAGGAATTTCAAGTCCAGGACAGTGTAAAGTTCTACAGAATGGAAAGAGTTCATAGAAAGCAGAGAAATAGCCTAACATGCAGTTTAGACTGGGTGGAAACTGCAGGAAGTGCTCTATGGTGGAGAAAGTTGAAGACATCCTTCCCAAATTGAAAAGAAGACCTACCAGGGAGGTGTCTCAAAAGAAAATTTCAAAAAAAACCCCAGGGATTAGAGCAATGGAAGGAGGGTGTAATAATAATCAGGTGTAACTGGGAGGAAGGAAAGATTCTGCAGTTGAATAAGTGTCCTTATCTTCACACGTAGGGAAGATAAGTGTCTCGCTGGATTTTTCCTGGAGAAACCAGCCCTAGACTAATGTAAATTTTGTTGAACAGCAGAGTACTTCAGGGATAGAGATTTGTTCTGTGGGTCTGAGGATAGTTGTAAATGTGAGATAAAATAGGCAACATTAGAACAAATAAGCCAGAGGATTTTAGAATGTAGTGAGGAAATCTTGAGATCCCAGAACAGGGACTGACCTAAGATTCTCAGAGCAGAAGATCAATGATTAGTCCATAGGTGGAGAGAGTACACACTGAGCATAGATGTCAGGAGTCAAGTGAACATAATCATGTGTATTGCAGATGTCCAGATAAACAGGGAAAGGAAGCATCCTTCCATGGATGATTAAGTTCTGTCAGATTTAATAAGCAGGTTCAGCTATACATTGATTTTGAGTATTGATCAAAATACATTCTGTATAAGGTGTGTTTACCTGAGTGACTCATGCATTACTATTCAAGTTGTTTTGTATTAACAGTGTTATCTGAGTAAGCTTGTTATTTGAAACAATAAACTGACACACAAGAAATGCAACAGATGTGGAGTAGCTTTAAGAGTCTGGGCAAAGAATAGTGTAAATAATGTACTTGTTTTATTCAGCAGAATGTACCCTACTATTATTGAGTCTCTCCTGGAGCATGCAGCAGTGGTAGCATTATGGCTTGAGGGTAGGAAGGCATAATGCAAAGCAAATGAAGCAATAAGATAGGAAAATGCCAGTCTTCCAGTGCAGGAGGTAAAAATATCTGTCAACAATAAATGGCTAATTCTGGACCACAGGGGTAAGATGTAACATTTACTATAATGGCCTCTTGTCGGACTTAATATTTCCTCCTTTCCATTCAATTAACAATTCTGTATTCCTCATGGAGGTGGTACTTGTACTCCATTTTGCACCCTGTTTTCACCTAGAGTTGAAAGGTAATTCTGTGGCGTGAGGAGAATCGAGGGGGCACATTGGATCAGCAGTGGGGAAGCAGATTGGCTGGGAGCATTGAAAGGGGAGACCTTCTAAAAATGTAACTAGCAAGATATGTATTTTTGATGTTGATTATTATTATCTGTTTGTCATGTCCCAAGAAGTTAGATTATAAGCTCTTTGTGGGGCAGGGACTGTATCTTCCAGTTCCTGTACATTTGTATACTGTCTACCAAAGCAAGGCACCACTACAATATGAGGAATGTCAGTCCAGACCTGACAAATAGTTCCTTTCTCACCTGATAACTGACAGCCAAAGGTGACCATAAGATCAATCAGAATTTTTGTGCCTAGGGCACAGCTTTCCTCCTAAGACTAGCATCCAATTCCCAATTCACTTCTCTGCCTCTTCAGGTGGTGTTTGCAGCAGTGTAGCTCCATCTTTTTCCTGGCATGTGTTTCCATCTACACCAGATACAATTGGGAAACAAATAACTGTAGAAGGGGCACCATTGCTGCCAAACACTCTTTGGCGGTGGAGTGTGGATCTACTGTGGCCTGCCTCATTTCCTCCCTTTAATGAGGTAATATGAGATCACTTAAACAGCTCAGTCAAGGAGAAGCCAAACACTCTACTTTAGAGTAATGTATCCCCCTTTCCTAAAGCCATCCGAAAGGAGCACTTGTGCAAACATTTGAAGGCTCTTACCTCAGAGTCCAGATAAAACTTAAACATCCCCAAACAAATGTATCTAGGCCCTGGTCTACACTACGAGTTTTGGTCGAATTTAGCAGCATTAGATCGATTTAACCCTGCACCCGTCCACATGATGAAGCCATTTTTTTTTACTTAAAGGGCTCTTAAAATCGATTTTTATACTTCTCCCCCGACAAGGGGATTAACACTGAAATCAACTTTGCCTGGTTGAATTTGGGGTAGTGTGGTCGCAATTCGATGGTATTGCCCTCTGGGAGCTATCCCTGAGTGCTCCATTGTGACCGCTCTGGACAGCTCTCTCAATTCAGATGCACTGGCCAGGTAGACAGGAAAAGGCCATGAACTTTTGAATCTCATTTCCTGTTTGACGAGGGTGGCAAGCTGCAGGTGAGTGGAGATCTCATCAGCAGAGGTGACCATGATGAAGTCTCAGAATTACAAAAGACCTCCAGCATGGACTGAACGGGAGGTACGGGATCTGGTTGCTGTATGGGGAGATGAGTCTGTGTGATCAGAACTCTGTTTCAAAAGATGAAATGCCCAAACATTTGAAAAAATCTCTAAGGGCATGAAGGACAGAGGCTATAACAGGGACCCGCAGCAGTGCCGCGTGAAACTTAAGGAGCTCAGGCAAGCCTACCAAAAAACCAGAGAGGCAAACGGCCGCTCGGGGTCAGAGCCCCAGACATGCTGCTTCTATGATGAGCTGCATGCCATTCTAGGGGGTGCAGCCACCCTACCCCACCCCTGTGCTTTGACTCCATCAATGGATTATCACGCAAGAGGGATGCGCATTTTGGGGACGAGGAAGATGATGATAGCGCACAGAAAGCAAATGGAGAAACCGTTTTCCCAGAGAGCCAGGAACTGTTCCAGTACTTCCGGAACCAACCCACCCAAGGTGGGCTCCCAGACCCGCCAGGTGGAGAAGGTACCTCTGGCGAGTGTACCTTTGTAAATATAATATATGGTTTAAAAAGCAAGCGTGTTTAATGACTAATTTGCCCTGAAGACTTGAGATGCATTTGCGGCCAGTACAGCTACTGGAAAAGTCTGTTAACCTGTCTGGGGATGGAGCAGAAATCCTCCAGGGACATCTCCATAAAGCTTTCCTGGATGGTCACTCCTTATGGTCATCTGGTTGAAATAGGGTAATTTTATTAAGGGGACATTCAGAGGCGGCCGTTCCTTGTGGGCTGTGTGCCTGTGGCTGAAAAGAAATATTCCCCGCTGTTATCTATGCGGTGGGGAGAGGGGTGAAGCGATCATCCCAGAGAATTGGGTGTGTGTGTGGGGGGTGGCAGTACCTGCTGGCCTTTGTGCCTGTGGCTTAATAGAAATCTTCCCTGCTGTTAGCCACGCGGTGTGGGGAGGGGTGAAGTGATCATCCCAGAGAACTGTGTGTGTGTGGGGGGGTTTAGTTGGGTTTGTGCTGCACGTTAACCCAAAAACCGCAGCCCCTCCTTTTAAATTGCCAACCCATTTTAAAAGGCCAACACAATGGCTGATTGGTATGGGAAAAGAGGGCACTGCTGTTTGAAACCATTCCCATATGTTATGAAGGTTAAAGAAGCCAAAAGACTGTGGCTTACCCATGGCTGCCTGCAAGCCGAATTCTGTTGCCTGGCCCTGCATGTGTGAGCTCTCACACCAAACCAGCAGACCCTCAATATAAGAGGCAAAATACGACCTTGTACCAAAAGCACATGTGCTATGCAATGTTAACAGCAAGGTTCACTGTGAAAGAGTCTACCCATTGTTCTCTAAAATGTGTCTTTTTAACTACTACTCTCCCTTTTTACCCTCCTGCAGCTGCAAATGTTTCAACGATCACACTATCATCTCAGTCCCAGAGGCTAGGGAAGATTAGAAGGTGAAAAAAATACACTCGCGATGAAATGTTCTGAGCTCATGCAGTCTTCCCACACTGAAAGATCCCAGCAGAATGCGTGGAGGCAAGCAATGTCAGAGTCCAGGAAAGCACAATATGAATGTGAGGACAGGTGGCGGGTTGAAGATGATAGGTGGTGTCAGCTTGCTGACAGAAGGCAGGAGGCAATGCTAAGGCTACTGGAGGATCAAACAGATATACTCCGGCGTATGGTTCAGCTGCAGGAAAGGCAGGAGCATAGATTGCCGCTGCAGCCCCTGTGTAACCAACCGCCCTCCTCCCCAAGTTCCATAGCCTCCTCACCCAGACGCCCAAGAACGCGATTTGGGGGCCTCTGGGCAGCCAAGGACTCCACCCCAGAGGACTGCCCAAGCAACAGAAAGCTGGCATTCAATAAGTTTTAAAGTGCAGTGTGGTCTTGTCCTCCCTTCCTCCCTGACCCCTCCCAGGCTACCTTGGCAGTTATCCCCCTATTTGTGTGATGAATTAATAAAGAATGCATGAATTTGAAACAACAATGACTTTATTGCCTCTGCAAGTGGTGATCAAAGTGGGGAGGGGAGGGCGGTTGGATTACAGGGAAGTAGAGTGAACCATGGGGGCGGGTTTTCATCAAGGAGAAACAAACAGAACTTTCACACCGTAGCCTGGCCAGTCATGAAACTGGTTTTCAAAGCTTCTCTGATGCGCACTGCACCCTCCTGTACTCTAACCAACCTGGTGTCTGGCTGCGTGTAATCAGTGGCCTGGCGATTTGCCTAAACCTCCCACCCCACCATAAACATCTCCCCCTTACTCTCACAGATATTGTGTATTGCACAGCAAGCAGTAATAACAATGGGAATATTGTTTTCGCTGGGGTCTAACCGAGTCAGTAAACTGCGTCAGCGTGCTTTTAAACGTCCAAAGGCACATTCTACCATCATTCTGCCCTTGCTCAGCCTATAGCTGAACAGCTCCTGACCACTGTCCAGGCTGCCTGTGTATGGCTTCATGAGCCATGGGAGCAAGGGGTAGGCTGGGTCCCCAAGGATAACTATAGGCATTTCAACATCCCCAACGGTTATTTTCTGATCTGGGAAGAAAGTCCCTTCCTGCAGCTTTTGAAACAGACCAGAGTTCCTGAAGATGAGAGGGTCATGTACCTTTCCCGGCCATCCCACGTTGATGTTGGTGAAACGTCCCTTGTGATCCACCAGTGCTTGCAGCACCATTGAAAAGCACCCCTTTCAGTTTATGTACTCGCTGCCTTGGTGGTCTGGTGCCAAGACAGGGATATGGGTTCCATTTATCGTCCCACCACAGTTAGGGAATCCCATTGCAGCAAAGCCATCCGCTATGACCTGCACATTTCCCGAAGTCAATACCCTTGATAACAGCAGCTCAGTGATTGCATTGGCTACTTGGATCACCGCAGCCCCCACAGTAGATTTGCCCATTTCAAATTGATTCCCGACTGACCGGTAGCCGTCTGGTGTTGCAAGCTTCCACAGGGCTATCACCATTTGCTTGTGAACTGTGAGGGCTGCTCTCATCTTGGTATTCTTGTGCTTCAGGGCAGGGGAAAGCAAGTCACAAAGTTCCATGAAAGTGCCCTTATGCAGTAGAGTAGGTGGGGGGGAGCGGGGCAGCGGCCGCTCCCCCACCGAGCAGAAGTGGCACCTTTTTAATTCCTTGACGCCTTTTAAATTTTTACTCACACTCTGGGTCTTGGGTGGTTGGTCAGGCGGCATTCTGGGTCTTCAGCAGCACTTCAGCGTCAGGTCCTTCACTTGCTCCAGTCTTCGGCGGCATTGTGGTGGCTGGGGGGCAAGGGGTGTTCTTCAGTGCGCGTGAAGGACCCAACGCCGAAGTGCTGCTGAAGACCCGGAGTGCCGCCGGGTGAGTACTAGCGGGTGGCACCTTTTTTTAATCTCTGCTCCCCCTGGTTTCTCCACCTGGCTACGCAACTGCCCTTATGCATGCGAAAGTTTCACAGCCACTGGGAATCATCCCAGACTTGCAACACTATGCGGTCCCACTAGTTTGTGCTTGTTTCCCGGGCCCGGAATCGGCATTCCACAGCATGATCCTGCCCCATTACCACCATGATGTCCAAATTGCCAGGGCCCATAATTTGAGAGAAGTCTGTGTCCATGTCCTCATCACTCTCCTCACTGCGCTGCCGTCGCCTCCTTGCCTGCTTTTGCACGTTCTGGTTCTGCATATACTGCTGAATAAGGTACGTGGTGTTTACAATGCTCAAAACTGCCATGGTGATCTGCGCGGGCTCATGCTTGCCGTGGTATGGCGTCTGCAGGAGAGCAGAGTGGCAGCAGAAGCGGCGGGTGGATGACTATGCTGACAGCAATATGGCACCCGCACGGAGAAAGGTGCAAAACTATTGTTGGCCGTTGCTTTCACGGAGGGAGGGAATGGAGAGCAAGGGGTAGACTGGCAGCAGATAGTGCAGTATGACTGCTAGCCGTCATCATCTCCTGTGTGCTCGCCAGCAGACGGTGCAGTTCGACTGTAGCTGTCATCGTTTCCAAGCAGACTGAATCTCCATGAGACGAAACTTAAGAAGAGAATGACCTGGAGTCACTCCCTTTTATGTCCAGGCACCCCTGACAGACCTCACTGAGGTCTGCCAGGAGCACCCATGTCTGCCCAGGTGCCCCGACTGACCTCACCCAGGAGATGAGGACGGCTACCAGTCGTACTGCACCATCTGCTGCCACAAGGCAATGAGCTGCTGCTGTGTAGCAATGCAGTACGGCATCTGCCAGTACCCAGGAGACGTACGGTGACAGTGAGCTGAGCAGGCTCCATGCTTGCCATGGTATGGCATCTGCACGGGTAACCCAGGAAAAAAGGTGCAAAACGATCGTCTGCCATTGCTTTCACGGTTGGGGGGGGCCTGACAACATGTATCCAGAACCACCCGTGACAATGTTTTTGCCCCATCAGGCATTGGGATCTCAACCCAGAATTCCAATGGGCAGCAGAGATTGTGGAAACTGTGGGATAGCCACCCACAGTGCACCGCTCTGGAAGTCGACGGTAGCCTCGGTACTGTGAATGCAAATTTGGATTGAATTAGGCAAATGAAGGATTTTTTTTTAAAAAAAGTCTAAATAGTCTGTTTTTACATTTTCCAAACAATCTTTCTGAAATGGCATTTTGAAAAGAACTTTTTTTCCTTTTGGTGAGGAAAAACTGGAAAAAAAAATTAGTTTCAGTTCAAACCAAAATGAATTTCTGCATTCTGTATTACTGGATACAAAGCACACACACATACAGTGAGTTCAGTGGATGCTGAAAAGCTACCTTTCCATTGGTAGATTATGTCCACTCAAAGGTGATGTTGTGTCTTGGAGTCAGAATCCCCTTACATACAATGGTGAATAGTCTAGAACCAGTGATATTTTAACGACCATCCTATTTCGAAGGTTAAATTTTGTAACCACTATAGGTTAGTATTCACCATCATTACTTTCTCTTAGCTGCTTCAGTTAGAGGTTTGGTAGTCTGTCACTTCCAGTATTTTAATCTGTTTTCTTGCTGGGTTTGGCAAACCACATTTAAAAAACCCAAAACTTTTCTAAGGACAGAAATCCACAGGAAACTGATCCAATTGAGCCTCCTATGCTCCTTCTGTTATAATTTAGCTTGTCTTTCACAACAAACAAGAAATTGGTACCTTTTACAAGCACAAGCAGGTTTACACTATGCAGGAGACAATCAAAAATCTTTCAAATGACTTTAAGAAGCATATTATTTGAGTATGAAAATTAAATGTGTACATAACTTCTTAAATAAATTCTCCTAAACGGCTCATCATGTCTGTGTCAACAGACTGCTTAAATGTGAGCTCAACTCCATGATCCATATTTTGGCTGGGGTTGTGAGTGTGTGCAAAGTTGGGAGTAGGGGGTCTCCCATCCATGCCTGCTCTCCTCCCTTCATGTGTACCTGTACGAGCAGCAGCAACAATCTTAGTACTCTGGAGAGCTGGTTGAAAAATTCTCAACTATTTTTTTTCCTGTCTAAATCATAGAATATCAGGGTTGGAAGGGACCTCAGGAGGTCATCTAGTCCAACCCCCTGCTCAAAGCAGGACCAATCCCCAGCTAAATCATCCCAGCCAGGGCTTTCTCAAGCCTGACCTTAAAAACTTCTAAGGAAGGAGATTCCACCACCTCCCTAGGTAACGCATTCCAGTGTTTCACCACCCTCCTTGTGAAAAAGTTTTTCCTAATATCCAACCTAAACCTCCCCCACTGCAACTTGAGACCATTACTCCTCGTTCTGTCATCTGCTACCACTGAGAACAGTCTAGATCCATTCTCTTTGGAACTCCCTTTCAGGTAGTTGAAAGCAGCTATCAAATCCCCCCTCATTCTTCTCTTCCACAGACTAAACAATCCCAGTTCCCTCAGCCTCTCCTCATAAGTCATGTGTTCCAGTCCCCTAATCATTTTTGTTGCCCTAAAGATGTCAGTTAGTTGAAAATTTTGTTGGGAAGGTTTTTCAGGTTCAGGAAGGAACAGAGATGAAACCTTCCCCACCACCCCAAATTACCAGCAGCTAGGGAACTTGCCTGGGACGTGGAAAACCAAGGTGCACATCCCTGCTCCGCCTCATTGAAAGCACGAACTTGATCCTGGGTCTCACGCATTCCAAAGATGTGTCCTAACCACTGGACTATAGAGTCTGTCTCTCTCTCTGGCCCTATGTAGATTTAATTAATTATTTTTACAGAGTGGAACAGATCCAGCAGGAAAGTTTGAGAGACTGACTATATAACCCAATGGATAGTGTTAACAATCCAGTGTCAAGTTCCTGAGCTGCCTGATGCAGAGTGCTTCTCTCTTGTATTTTCATGAACATTTCCAAATGGTCTCATTTTTGTTCCCCATTGGAATGAAAACAAATTTCAAAACGTTGACATTTTTCACAAATCAGAAGTGTTGTTTTCCAGTCAGCCCTTGTCCTTACCCTCTTGAAGTGCGAAGGGGAAATTACTGCCAGTGGTAGTCTACTCACCAGGGAAAAGCCTTCGTTCCCACGTCAGCAGTTGCACTAGAGCCAATGCAACAGGTGGGGTGAAGGTAGGGAAAGAGATCACGCTACACCCTGTGAAAAGGTACCACAATGGCCACATGTGGAGTCCTCTAATTTCACAAGCATTCTGGTTGCTTTAGTACTGAGGTCTCTGTCACCTGCCCTATCCTCAGCCCACTGTAATTAAAACTGTGGCATAAAAAACCATCACCTTAGATTTCCTTGTTTCTATATCTTCCATTTTTATCTATGGGGATTGTTTTTTCTACCAAGTTTCATATAATCCTCTACAACACAATATCCATTTCCTCCATTTTCAACTAATACATCTTCACTGTGAATGACATACAGTGTATTGAGCTTTGAGCACTGTGAAGATGAGATCATGGATTTTATACCCAGGAGTCAGTGTTTGCCATTATTATTATGGTAGTGGTACGTACAGTACACTTCTAAATACTTCAGAGATTTAAAACTGACCCTTGCTAGGATAACTTGTTGAAAGGCCTCCCTAGTGCCCCTTTGTCTGTGTAGTCTCCTTTCTGAAGCCTTTATCTGAGAAAGAAAAAGGAACATTTTGCAGGAACTCCTACAGAAATGGAAGTACTAAAATGAAGGTAGCAGTGAGCAAGGTTGTGATTGCTAGTTGAAGAAGACTCGAGAGTAAATTGATTTTAAAACTTGCAGTTTTATAGCTCCCTACTTCCAGATAATAAAAACATTCTATGGGTTACTGAAATTCTATGACCGCAATAAAAGCTTTGTAAAATATTTGAAAACATCCCATTTCTTTAGAAGTACAGCAGTGTAAAGGCAAGTGAAACCTCTATTGCCAGTTTATATAATGTTTGATGAACTTCCCTGTTGATTCAATGTGCAAATCCACAGCTGTAAGTTTCGCAAAGTTTTCATATGTATTAATAACAAAGTTTGTGTTTGTGTGAGAACATAGGCATTGCCGGTGGTTTTGCATGCATTTAAGTGCTCCCTGGACCTTGGTGTGGGGCTAGGGGCTATTTTGTAGAGTCTCAGTTTTGTAGCCACAGGAATAGTATTAAGAGACAAAAAGAAGAGGGGTATTATGAGAAGTGAAGTGGTTTTGTAACTGTAGTTTTGCATTAGACACAACTATTCATGTTTCTTATCTTTAGTATTTCTAGGATGCTTATTAACATAGTATTTAGCCACCAAATATAGTAATTATGTGGCAAATGTTGACTTTTAAAGGTGACCATGTATTTAGGGTATTTAGAGGTTCTTAATACAATTTGTTAAGCTACTTTAAAATAGGAAGTCATAAATTATATGGACAATGTTGATATTTTGCTTCTGCCTATGTGTTAATTTCCACTTTGAAAAGAACTGTGGATTAGTAAAAGTTCCGTTCCATCTGACACTGGAATTATTCTATCAGAATGGAATTATTCTACCACACTCTGTTACATACTATAATTAGATGGATCAACATTTTCAAAAATAGGAGCCTAAAATTACTCAAAATATATACATACATCACCACTGGAAATGTAGACAAGTCTGGGGTAGGAGGGCAAAAATCGACTAGGGTACAGCACACTGATCAACAGTGAAGAGGGGAGGAAATTTTGTACAAGGAGGCTCTTAAAGATTAATGGGATCTTCAATGTCCCCAAAGTACAGACAGCAAAGGATGGATTTCCAAAAGCACAAATGTGGGACAGGTGCCTAATCCCTTTGACTTTCAATGGGAGATGAATGCCTCATTTCCCTTTGTGCTTTTGAAAATCTACCCCGAAGAATGTTTTTATGTTCTCATCCTAAAGATCCCTACAAAGTGGTAAATTGCAAATAAATTAACACATATGTCCTATAATTTGTGGTCAGGATTCTATTTTACAGCCAAAAAACAAATAAAATATTTTAATTCTTATGCTAATTTAAACATTACAGAAATGCTCATTTTAATTCAGGAATTAATATGTGTCCTAGTGAATCCAACTTTTTCATGCCTAAGTTGTAAAGCTACAAGAAAGAGCCATATTGCTAATGTTGCTCTACTTTTGTGTTACTATTTTGGTTTTCTTTACTCAAGGTGTTTTTTCATGTCTCTGATTATAAATGGGCCTTGTCCATGCTTTCCCAAGGGAATGGAGGCTTTCTGTACTTTGCTGACATTGTGGAAAATTAGATGGGGAGCAGCCATTTAGTGCAATCTTCCCATCATAAGCTTGGCATGGTGTTACTTGAAAAAGCAAGGGTCTAAATGTTAGAAGTTGTGTACTTTGAAATTATCCTTATTTGTTTTTGTCCAGTCTTTTGGAGAATGTCCTCTTTATCCTTCATCTACATTCTTTTGAACAAATAGTCACAATAACCACGCCAATTTAAGAACCAGTGACCATTGCATGAAAATTCATTTAAATTTGATTAATATATTCTATTTACAAGAATTATCTTGCTAAGGAGAAGAAATGTCCTGGAACTAATCAAATGTTTAGATTTTGGAAGAGATTAAAGTTTGCTTCTAATTTAAAGAAGTCACACTTTTAAGAGCTTACTACTGCATAATTAAGAGACCCTTGGGCTTAGTTTATATTTATACTGCCAGGATGATCAAAACAATCACACTTTCTGTCTTACAGAATGCAGATTGTTTTGGGTGACTGGGTAATGAAGTAAAGAAACTTTCACCCCGAGGTTGCTGTTTGAGTTGGTATTCACTGTGAAAGATCTCTATTATCTGATGGCTGTTTGGTTTCTGTGAATTCTTAGTGGAAAGGCATAATAACAGAAAAGATGTTGCCAGAGGTGGTGGTGATAGTCTCAGCAAAGCATGGGGATAGACTGACTATGGGGATCAGCCTGTGCTCATTTCCAGGGGGCCATCAAGGTGAAGATCAGAGAGCAATAATGTGGTGATGGGAGAAGCCTCTGCTTGTTCTGTCTGTGCTATGGTGTTCTTGTTCTCTCAGTTAACTGAGTGTTTGTGGCCAAACCTGTCTGACACCTTTCTTACAAGCACTATATTCAATAGTATTCTGCACTGTGTAACTGCTTATCTATTTCTTGCAGAGCTGGCTGAAATGTTTTCCACATTTTTATAGTAAAATAATGGGGTTTTGACAATGACCAAGCTTTTTGTCAAAATTTCATTTGCATCAATATTTTTCACTTTTCAATTTCAAAATTAATTTTTCTTTCAAAATTATGGAGAAGAAGAAACTTTAGATTTTTTTTAAGTTAAAACCAAAAATTTCAAAGGAAACAAAAACCCTTTTAATTTTTTTTCATGAGAAACTTTTTTAATGAGCTCTACAATTTTTTTTATAAAACATACTCACCTTTTTTTAATGAGCTTTGTTTTTCCTCTTAGGTGGTCAGTAACAGTAACTTATTTGGGAGCACACATCTATCAGAACTAGAAAGTCATGGGCTCAAACCTACAGTCCAAGGACCTGGATTCTGTACCATGCCTATTGTACTTTTGCAGGGTGAGGGAGAGAAAGGGGGCATTGTAGTGCCTGTAATGCAATCCTCCTGATAAGGCATTAAATCCTACCATAGGAGTTTTCTGGTCACTGCTCGGGCTAAAGCTAATAATCCGATGGCATCCTTCTAAAAGATTTTTTGAGAACAATTGCAAGGTATGCCGGCCAATATTCTATATCTCAATGAAAAAGTTCCAACATGTACAGACTATTGCTGCATAATGACTACTTTTCTTTGCTTACACAGCCAATAAGCTATTACCATCTGATTCATTACTTTGTACAGCACATTGGGATACAGCTTCTTGTGGTTTCATTGCTGTTCTGTTTTGCATGGTAGTTTCAAGATTAGCCTGTGCTTTTGGGAGTTGAGAAATTATAAAATCAAACCAATGTTGAATTCTTGATTTCTCTGAGTTTCTAGTGATGGAGATTCTGAAACACACAGCCAGTGCTATGGTTTTCATTCTTTGTGCTTACATTTCATCTCTCCAAACTGATGTGGTGCCATCAAGAAGGTATAGATAGTTATAAAGATGTAGTGATACTGGAAGGTATCAAGGCTAATATTTGGTACAATAAAGTGCTAAAAGAATTAAGTACAATGACCTGAACAAATTAATACTCCCTCCTTGGATTGAAATTGCATTAAGTGGTTAGAAATATACAGCAAGTATAATGAAATGCTAAGCCAAGCTGAAGAATAAGGCATGATATGATGGGTAGGAACAGAGGGTTCTTCCAGATTGTATTGATGTAATTGACCAATTAATATGATAAAATCATGCATTATTAATATAGCAAGATGCTTCTCATTTAGCAAGAGGCAATTGTGCCAATGGAATATTCACAGTTACAAAGAATAGTATACACATCCTGTTTCAGCGTAACATTAATTAGGACACTACTCCAGGCTATCCCCAATTAAGCTCTTCTCTAATGCTTACTGTATGTGGCTAGTAACCATGATTGATTACTACATAAGATCAGTTCAGAACCACAGATACAATGTGATACATTTGCTAGAACAAAATTGGGAATTCTGCCTTACTTATTCCCTGTCAGGCAAAGATAAAAGCGTGGCTTCCAGCTGAGACAAACTTTAGCACAGTGACTGATAGTTATTATAACTGATTCCTTGGCACGTGGCTCTGTAGTCATCTCCCCATAGAATAATTAAAAAAAAAAAGATCTTAATTGCACAGTATTTCATGTAAATTGTTGCTGTGAGCCCGAGTCACCCAGTACAAAATTTTCAGGGGGTGGGTGGTATTCTCCACTCCCACTGTGCACTCATATAAGGGCCAGGCAGAACTTGCTCAATTAGGTGTCTCAGTGCAACAGGTTTTTAGCTAGTCCTATTACACTTCTCTACTATACCCCCTGTGGTAACATGGCTCACAAATTATCATTAAGTACAACACTTAGGTATCCTGTCTATGTTGAGCAAAACTCTGATGAGAGCTGGAAGTTAACATCCAAAATGCATTGAAAATCTCCCATTTGGTTTTACTGTTTGTGACAAGATGGCCGATGTTAGTCTGGTGGGTCCTGTGCTTTTCTTGGCGGGGAGTTAAGATACCACCCCTTGCCCCTGTTCTTGGGGCGTTGATGGCCTCACTAGTGGCCCAGGAAGGTGGTAAAGGAGGAAAGCAGGGGAGGGATCTGGGTTTGCTCCTCACTCTGAGCCCCAGCCCCTCTCAACCCCTGCGGGTTCTTACCCTCTTCCCCCTTGGGTGGGGTACCTGCAGTCCTTAGATGCTGGGGAAGGGTGTCTCCCTCCCCTACTGGGTAGGGTCCCCCTTACTTCAGTTCTCTGATTTTCCAAGTCTCACAGCACACCTCCAAGCTCCAGTCCTCTCTCTTCCCTCCTCTTTCTTTGCCCTGGTCTACACTAGGAGTTGAGGTCGAATTTAGCAGCTTTAAATCGATTTAACCCTGCATCCGTCCACACGACGAAGCCCTTTTTTTTCAAGTTAAAGGGCTCTTAAAATCAATTTCCTTATTCCACCCCCAACAAGGAGATTAGGGCTGAAATCAGCCTTGCTGGGTCGAATTTGGGGTACTGTGGATGCAATTAGACAGTATTGGCCTCCGGGAGCTATCCCAAAGTGCTCCATTGTGACTGCTCTGGACAGCACTCTCAACTCAGATGCACTGGCCAGGTAGACAGGAAAAGGCCCACGAACTTTTGAATTTCAATTTCCTGTTTGGCCAGCGTGGCAAGCTGCAGGTGACCAAGCAGAGCTCATCAGCAGAGGTGACCATGATGGAGTCCCAGAATCGCAAAAGAGCTCCAGCATGGATCGAACGGGAGGTACGGGATCTGATCGCTGTATGGGGAGAGGAATCTGTGCTATCAGAACTACATTCCAGTTTTCAAAATGACAAAACATTTGTCAAAATCTCCCAGGGCATGAAGGACAGAGGCCATAACAGAGACCCGCAGCAGTGCCGCGTGAAACTTAGAACGGCCGCTCCGGGTCAGAGCCCAAAACATGCCGCTTCTATGACGAGCTGCATGCCATTTTAGGGGGTTCAGCCACCACTACCCCAGCCATGTAGTTGGACTCCTTCAATGGAGATGGAGGCAACACGGAAGCAGGTTTTGGGGACGAGGAAGATGATGATGATGAGGTTGTAGATAGCTCACAGCAAGCTAGCGGAGAAACCGGTTTTCCCGACAGCCAGGAACTGTTTCTCACCCTGGACCTGGAGCCAGTACCCCCCGAACCTACCCAAGGCTGCCTCCCGGACCCACCAGGGGAGAAGGGACCTCTGGTGAGTGTACCTTTTAAAATACCATACATGGTTTAAAAGCAAGCATGTTTAATGATTAATTTGCCCTGGCATTCGTGGCTTTCCTGGATGTACTCCCAAAGCCTTTGCAAAAGGTTTCTGGGGAGGGCAGCCTTATTCCATCCACCATGGTAGGACACTTTACCACTCCAGGCCAGTAGCACGTACTCGGGAATCATTATAGAACAAAGCATTGCAGTGTATATTTGCTGGCGTTCAAACAATATCCGTTCTTTATCTCTCTGTGCTATCCTCAGGAGAGTGATATCATTCATGGTCACCTGGTTGAAATAGAGTGCTTTTCTTAAGGGGACATTCAGAGGTGCCTGTTCCTGCTGCGCTGTTTGCCTGTGGCTGAACAGAAATGTTCCCCGCTGTTAGCCATGGGGAAGGGAGGGGGGGCTAGCCACGCTCTGGGGGGAGGCAAAATGTGACCTTGGAATGAAAGCACATGTGCTACGTATGTAATCTTAACAGCAAGGTTGAACATGAAAGAGTGTACCCATTGTTCTATAAAATGTGTCTTTTTAAATACCACTGTCCCTTTTTTTTTCTCCACCAGCTGCATGTGTTTCAAGGATCACAGGATCTTCTCCTTCCCAGAGGCTAGCAAAGATTAGAAGGCTGAAAAAACGCATTCGCGATGAAATGCTCTCTGAGCTCATGCTGTCCTCCCACACTGACAGAGCACAGATGAATGCATGGAGGCAGACAATGTCAGAGTGCAGGAAAGCACAGAATGACCGGGAGGAGAGGTGGCGGGCTGAAGAGAGTAAGTGGCGGGCTGAAGCTGAAAGGTGGCGGCAGCGTGATGAGAGGACACAGGATTCAATGCTGAGGCTGCTGAAAGATCAAACTAATATGCTCCAGCATATGGTTGAGCTGCAGGAAAGGCAGCAGGAGCACAGACCACTGCTACAGCCCCTGTGTAACCAACCGCCCTCCTCCCCAAGTTCCATAGCCTCCTCACCCAGATGCCTAAGAACACGGTGGGGGGCCTCCGGCCACCCAGCCACTGCACCCTAGAGGATTGCCCAAGCAACAGAAGGCTGGCATTCAATAAGTTTTAAAGTTTTAAACTTTTAAAGTGCTGTGTGGCCTTGTCCTTCCCTCCTCCACCACCCCTCCTGGTGCTTCTTTCCTCCACCACCTCTCCTGGGCTACCTTGGTAGTTATCCCCCTATTTGTGTGATGAATTAATAAAGAATGCATGAATGTGAAGCAACAATGACTTTATTGCATCTGCAAGATCGAAGGGAGGAGGGGAGGGTGGTTAGCTTACAGGGAAGTAGAGTGAACCAAGGGGCGAGGGGTTTTATCAAGGAGAAACAAACAGAACTTTCACACCGTAGCCTGGCCAGTCATGAAACTGGTTTTCAAAGCTTCTCTGATGCGCACCGCGCCCTCCTATGCTCTTCTAACCACCCTGGCGTCTGGCTGTGCATAACCAGCAGCCAGGTGATTTGCCTCAACCTCCCACCCCACCATAAACATCTCTCCCTTACTCTCACAGATATTGTGGAGCGCACAGCAAGCAGTAATAACAGTGGGAATATTGGTTTTGCTGAGGTCTAACCGAGTCAGTAAACAGCGCCAGCGTGCTTTTAAACGTCCAAATGCACATTCTACCACCATTCTGCACTTGCTCAGCCTGTAGCTGACCAGCTCCTGACTACTGTCCAGGCTGCCTGTGTATGGCTTCATGAGCCATGGCATTAAGGGGTAGGCTGGGTCCCCAAGGATAACTATAGGCATTTCGCAAAAAGAAAAGGAGTACTTGTGGCACCTTAGAGACTAACCAATTTATTTGAGCATGAGCTTTCGTGAGCTACAGCTCACTTCATCGGATGCATACTGTGGAAACTGCAGAAGACATTATATACACACAGAGACCATGAAACAATACCTCCTCCCACCCCACTCTCCTGCTGGTAATAGCTTATCTAAAGTGATCATCAAGTTGGGCCATTTCCAGCACAAATCCAGGTTTTCTCACCATCCACCCCCCCCCACACACAAAAACTCACTCTTCTGCTGGTAATAGCCCATCCAAAGTGACCACTCTCTTCACAATGTGCATGACAATCAAGGTGGGCCATGCACATTGTGGGGAGAGTGGTCAGTTTGGATGAGCTATTGCCATCAGGAGAGTGAGTTTGTGTGTGTGTTGGGGGGGGGGTGAGAAAACCTGGATTTGTGCTGGAAATGGCCCACCTTGATTATCATGCACATTATAGGGAGAGTGGTTACTTTGGATGAGTTATTACCAGCAGGAGAGTGAGTTTGTGTGTGTATGGGGGTGGGGGTGTGTGTGAGAAAACCTGGATTTGTGCTGGAAATGGCCCACCTTGATTTTCATGCACGTTGTAAGGAGAGTGGTCACTTTGGATAGGCTATTACCAGCAGGAGAGTGAGTTTGTGTGTGTGGTTTTTGGAGGGGGGTGAGGGGGTGAGAGAACCTGGATTTCTGCAGGAAATGGCCCACCTTGATTATCATACACATTGTGAAGAGAGTGGTCACTTTGGATGGGCTATTACCAGCAGGAGAGTGAGTTTGTGTGGGGGGGGGCGGAGGGTGAGAAAACCTGGATTTGTGCTGGAAATGACCCAACTTGATGATCACTTTAGATAAGCTATTACCAGCAGGAGAGTGGGGTGGGAGGAGATATTGTTTCATGGTCTCTGTGTGTATATAATGTCTTCTGCAGTTTCCACAGTATGCATCTGATGAAGTGAGCTGTAGCTCACGAATGCTCATGCTCAAATAAATTGGTTAGTCTCTAAGGTGCCACAAGTACTCCTTTTCTTTTTGCGAATACAGACTAACACGGCTGTTACTCTGAAACCTATAGGCATTTCAACATCCCCAACGGTTATTTTCTGGTCTGGGCATAAAGTCCCTTCTTGCAGCTTTTGAAACAGACCAGAGTTCCTGAAGATGAGAGGGTCATGTACCTTTCCCGGCCATCCCACGTTGATGTTGGTGAAACGTCCCTTGTGATCCACCAGTGCTTTCAGCACCATTGAAAAGTACCCCTTGCAGTTTACGTACTCGCTGGCTTGGTGCTCCGGTGCCAAGATAGGGATATGGGTTCCGTCTATGGCCCCACCACAGTTAGGGAATCCCATTGCAGCAAAGCCATCCACTATGACCTGCACATTTCCCAGGGTCACTACCCTTGATATCAGCAGATCTTTGATTGCGTTGGCTACTTGCATCACAGCAGCCCCCACAGTAGATTTGCCCACTCCAAATTGATTCCTGACTGACCGGTAGCTGTCTGGTGTTGCAAGCTTCCACAGGGCTATTGCCACTCGCTTCTAAACTGTGAGGTCTGCTCTCATTTTGGTATTCTTGCGCCTCAGGGCAGGGGAAGGCAAGTCACAAAGTTCCATGAAAGTGCCCTTACGCATGCAAAAGTTTCGCAGCCACTGGGAATGGTCCCAGACCTGCAACACAATGCGGTCCCACCAGTCTGTGCTTGTTTCCCGGGCCCAGAATCGGCATTCCACCGCATGAGCCTGCTCCATTAGCACCATGATGCCCACATTGCCAGGGCCCATGCTTTGAGAGAAGTCTGTGTCCATGTCCTCATCACACTCATCACCACGCTGACATTGCCTAATTGCCAGGTATCGCTTTGCTAGGTTCTTTTGCTGCATATACTGCTGGATAATGCACATGGTGTTTAATGTGCTCCTAATTGCCAAAGTGATCTGAGTGGGCTCCATGCTTGCCGTGGTATGGCGTCTGCACAGAAAAAAGGCACGGAACGATTGTCTGCCGTTGCCCTGACGGAGGTAGGGGGCGACTGATGACATGGCTTACAGGGTTGACTTACAGGGAATTAAAATCAAGAAAGGAGGTGGCTTTGCGAGAAACTGAATGGCCCCCTCAAGGATAGAACTCAAAACCTCAAGGATAGAACTCAAAACTGGGTTTAGCAGGCCGTTGATTTCACAGAGAGAGGGAGGGAGGAGAAAATGAATACAAAACAAATCTGGTCTATTTCTTGTTTTGAGCCACTTCATCTATCTTTATACATCTTGTTGGCAGCAGACTGTGCAGTACAACCGCTAGCCATCGTCATCTCCTGGGTGCTCGGCAGAAGACGGTGCAGTATGACTGCTGGCCATCGTCTTCTGCTAGTTGCAGATTAAAAGACAGTGCACTGCCGGTAGGACTCAATTGCCATGACACGAAACAAAGGAAATGACCTGGCTGAGTCACTCCCACATTTGCCCAGGTGCCCGGTTAAAAGAGCACCCAGGACTACGTCGACGATGGGTACCAGTCATACTGCACTGTCTGCTACCAAAAGGCAATAAACTGCTGCTGTGTAGCAATGCAGTACCACGTCTGCCAGCACCAAGGAGACATATGGTGACAGTTAGTTGAGCGGGCTCCATGCTTGCCGTGGTATGGCATCTGCACAGGTAACTCAAGAAAAAAAGGCGCAAAACGATTGTCTGCCCTTGCTTTCACGGAGGGAGGGAGGGAACGGGGGCCTGACGACATGTACCCAGAACCACCCGTGACAATATTTTACCCCCATCGGGCACTGGGATTTCTACCCAGAATTCAAATGGGCGGCGGAGACTGCGGGAACTGTGGGATAGCCACCCACAGTGGAAAGCTCCGGAAGTCGACGGTTGCCTCGATACTGTGGACACACTCCACCAACTACATGCACTTAGAGCATTTGTGTGTGGACACACAGAGTCGGCTGTATAAAAATGCTTTCTACAAAACCGACTTCTATAAATTCGACCTAATTTCGTAGTGTAGACATACCCTCTGTCTGTCTGAAGCAGGGGGTTTTACTGGGTTCCGAACAGGGCCTTAATTGACTGCAGGTGCTCCAATTAACCTGCAGCCACCTTCCCTAGTCTACAGGAAACCACGCCTTAATTAGCCTTGAGTTTATATATTTCCCCTCTAGCACTCTCCCACTGCTCCCTGGCCCTCCTGTATCACATGTTACACATGTTGATCTTTCAGACTGGTTTCTTTAAAGTACGTTTTGGTACTGAGTTTCAGTACATCTTTGTGCTGACTTTAGTGTCTCTCCCTGTTAGTCTACCTTTAGGCTTAACCAGAAACATATTGTGATAAATTCAGCAATTTTGAGTCTGGTCCCTTTCAACAGCCAGGTGAAATGGTCACATGCCATGGACTCAAGAATGAGCAGTATGCAGACGACACACAGCTCCACCTATCCTTCATCACATACGATCACACCACTTCCATCAAGATGGTCCAGGGCTTCAGTGAGATCAGCTCATGGAAGAACAGCAGCTGGCTGAAGCTGAACCCAAGGAAGACAGAGGTTATGCTGGTGGGCAGAGAAAAGCATTTTGAAGAATTTGCAGCCAAGGTGCAGCCTCCTTTGATTACAGGTACACACCCACAACTGGTTAGTTTGGTCTGTAGTTTAAGAGTACTCTTGGATTCCTCACTAACACTGAGCTCTCACATAGCAATAACCACGAGTAATTCTTTCTGTCATCTCTGACATAGGCTAGGAGACTCTGTCCCATGCTGGTGAATGATGACAATGCCTTAATTATTCATGCCTTTCTTGTCCCTTCTTGGCTGTACCACAGCAATGTGATAGACATAGGCATGAAGCCTTCTTCAGACTTTAGGAAACTTCAACTAGCACAGAATGGTGCAGTGTGTATCTTCAGTAACAGGCTACCACAAGCACATCAGAGCTGTCCTCTGCTCTCCACACTGGCTTCCCATAGAATTTCAAATAAAATTTAAGATCTCGGTCCTTATCTTTAAGGTGCTTCATGGCCTGGGGCCAGGATATATAGAAGATTTCTTGAAGCTCTGGGAAGAAGACCATGATCCACAACTTCGCTCCTCTGGCCCAATGGAACTCTTTACAATAAGGGTAAAGCTTGTCTGTGCAGGAGACAGAGCTTTCTTAGTGGCTGGTCTGAGACTGTGAACTTTCACAGGAACTAAGGACTGCCTTCTACTCCAAGTACAAGGGGCATTTCTTTGGCCTTGCCTTCTTTAACATAAATACATAGCAACATGTCTATTTATAAAACAAACAAAAACATTTTTCCATTTATGCAACCATTTTCTTCCTGACTATTGACCAATATTATAGGAACCAAATTAGGCACTGAGGCATTCAGTTAACATCAAACTTTAACAAGGAGTCCTCTACTCACTTTCAATACTATACCTTACTTTGTATTGTAAAGTAACGTCATTTTGTCAAGGAAAACTACATCTTACATAGCGTAACTCTGAAATATGAAAATGTTAAGTTGGGTCTTCTAGTTAAACAGATCTGTAAGAGCACCTTAATTGGTACCAACCCTTTTTGCTCTTGTTATTTAATCCAAGATATAACTAAAAATGCGTGGAAATTTTGCAATACGTATAAAACACTCAAAATCTGAGTGGTTTTGCATTTAATTGAGCAAACAAGCATTGTCCAGTTTTTACAAAAGTATTGACTCATTTTTGAGCCTTAAGGACTTGCCCATACTTAAGTTTTACTCACATAACTATGTCAGTTAGAGATGTGATTTTTCTACCAACTTGTGTATGCTAGTAAAAGCCCTACTGTAGTTGGAATTATGTTTCTATAGCATATACTGGTTTCCCAAACTGGCATAGCTACCCCAGTAGAAGCTCTTTTATACCAACACAGATGTGTTCACATGATGCTGTTTTAACTACACTAACAAAACCTAACTTAGACAAGGCCCTAAAGGGTTGAATTTTGCTTGAAAAATAGGTGACATTGCCAACATTTTTAGTCTCTTTTTGAAGGAAGTTGGAGTTGCTTCAAACCCTTTTTTTCTTATGCTCTTTGATGAAAATATTAAAGTCACTGATTTTTTTTTTTTAACAAAAGAGCTAATTTCTCTGGGTGCAAAATCACTTAAAATGAAAACCTTGGATAGGGGGATTCATGATGTCATATGGCTATCCAGAACTCTGCCACAGAGTCTGTGTCGATGAATATCTGTGGGCATTCAGGGGAGAAATTGAATGATGGGGACCCAAGGGTCAAGGTAAGTGAAACATGGTGTCCTGAATTAGCAATACACACAAAAATGGTAGCCCAAGATATGGAGCTAGATAGTAGGTAAATCTTGACCACAAGCAACGGAGAAGTGGATTTAGAAAATGCTTCAAAAGCCAAATCCATTACAGTCAAATGGACCTGAAATGTAGAAGAGGTTGTGGAATTCAATAGTGCACAATTATTTGCTGAGTTTTGGGAGATGCCTGCAGACCTCCCTGACGGAGGTTTTGTTCTAGGTATCAGTAGTTCTGTGTTTATCTATCAAGGGCATTGGTCAGTCCTGATCTGGCTGCTTTATTAGGACAGACTGGGAGTGTTTTTAATTTTTAAAAAATCAGTTAGACTGTAGGATAATGGAAAAAATGGATGACAGAAAGATAGCTCAAGCCAGGATGTAGCTTGGAAAAAAAGCCAATAGCCCCACTTGATGTGATAAGCAAGTGACAGAATAATAGCTGGGGCGTTGGCAGCATCAGGAAAAAACACTGCCAGTAGATAAACCATCAGAATTCTAGCTACCACTGGCTCAGTTAAGAAACACACACAGGATGTATGAATGGTGGTATATATTGTAAACTATTTTTTGATCACTTCCGTATTTTCGGGCCACCCAAGTTTGTGAGAAATGTAATATCTGGTAATTGTGTATAGCAGATGTAAAGTGAGTTCTTATTTTACCCAGATACAGAACAAAGCTGATATTTCACTATCTGGATATCTCTAGTTAACAAATAATGTCAATAGAATAGAATGTTATCACAGCATAATGGTTGCCTGCTGATAGATAAGTGCTGAGTCCAAACCACAGTATTTATTTTCAAGGCAGGGGACATTGATCTTGTGACAACTTTCTATTTCAATGACATTCTTGCTATTACATTAGATTGATGCACTTGTGACCATTTTGTCTAATGGATATTGGTTTAGTAAAGTGACAGCTGCTCATTGTGCCACTCTTCAATATATTAGCTACATTCTGATTGGCTGGGAGAAGACTCCTTGTATGATAGCCATAAAAAGATAGATACTTGTTCTTAAAATGACTCTGCTTTTATGAATGACCAGGTGAAGTTTTTAGTTTGTGTTTACTTTTTTTTCTTAATTTATATTACTAAGTAAGGTCATTTACCTCACAATATGATTGACTGGCACATTTTCCCTTTTGACATAATTCTAAGTAACATGAATTTTCTTCTCACATTAAAAACAAACAAGTTAAATAAGAATGAATATCCATCTGCAAATGCAGTCTTCACTGACCCACAACTATTTGGGCACTTTCAACTAGGAGCTTTTCCCAAGTGGGAGCTAGTAATTTGTTCTGTGGAGAACAAACAAATAGCTAAAATGCTTTCAGTCTATGGAATTACCATTTTACTACTCTGGAGAAGCCCAAGCAACCATTAAAGAGAAAAGAGTAGATTGATCCCCAAGAAAAAAACAACCTTTTACTGTGAAACATTTTTGTTGCGAGCCACAGAGTAAAGCTCTCATAGTTTCTCCTTCCTTCCTAGGTTCCTGAATATTTTAGAGTGTTGTTAGCATGGATGAACTTTTACCTTTTCATACTTTCTTCCATCTTGTAATGCAGGACAGAAGGCAGTTTGCTCTCACCAGGAGTGAATTTCAGGCCTTTGAAAATTGTTTTGTAGAAAGGTAGAAAAATAAATCACTCCCTATCTGTATGTTTCAGTATTACATACATGGAAGAAAGAGACGGTCCTTGCAAGCAAACCTAACTAGGACTTAGCAATAAGTCTATATGGTTGTCATTCAGTTTGAAGATGGGATAGCAGCTAAGGTAAATTCTGCTCAGTGGGGCTAATTTTTCGTTGCATTCATGTGAGCAACAGTGAAAACCACAGTGGAGAGAGAATCAAAGAGTTTGATTCTGATACACTTCCTTCTGTTTAGTAGCAACTTCATCCATGAGTGGTTCCATGCACTTCAATGGGTCAGCTTGTAAAATGCTACTTAACTGGAGGAGATGTGACATCATCTGGACCACTGAGGCTAGAGATCAAAAAGAGCAATTAAGTCATCTGGTCTATCTTTCTATGAGTATATGATTGTTCTGTACTGCACATTTACTAGTGCAGAAAGGAGCTTCCATGGGATTCCTCACATATGGGAGAAAATCAAAGAGGAAAAGTACAGAGCAAAAAACAGTCAAATTTCTGTATCACCAACGCACTGCTGTCCATTTTGTAAAATTTCACTTTAGTCCTAAGTGCACACAGGATCTGGTCCAAGAAATGAAGATAGCTGAACTGCTCAGTAGTAGCGACCATAATATAATTAAATTTAATGTTTTCATAGGGAGAAAAATACCAAAGAAACCCACCATTGTACTATTTAACTTCAAAAAGGGGAACTACACAAAAATGAGAAGGTAGTTAAATGGAACAGTTTAAAGGAAGTTAAAAGGAACAGTCACAAGAGTGAAAAGCCTGCAAGCTGCCTGGAAATTTTTTAAAAACACCATAATAGAGGCTCAAGTTATATATACCATATATATACCCCCCCCACCACCAAATTAAGCAACAAAACAAAACAGTAAGAGGACCAAAAAAGCCAGCCTGGCTAAACAGAGTAAAAGAGGCAGTAGGAGATAAAAAGACATTTAAAATTTGGAAGTTGAATCCTACTTAGGAAAATAGAAAGGAGCATAAACTCTGGCAAGTCAAGTGTAAAAGTATAATAAAGCAGGTCAAAAAAGAATTTGAAGGGCAACTATTGAAAGACACAAAAACTAACAGCAATTTTTAAGTACATCAGAAGCAGCTAATCTGCCAAACAATCAGTGGGGACACTAAACAACCAAGGTGCTAAAGGACCACTCAAGAAAGACAAGGCCTTTGGAGAGAAGCTAAATGAGGGTGTTGACAAGTATGTGGACAAGAGTGATCCAGTGGCTATAGTGTATTTGGACTTTTAGAAAGTCTTTAACAAGGTCCATGACCAAAGGCTCTAAAGCAAAGTAAGCAGCCATGGGATAAAAGGGAAGGAGGTCCTCTCATGGATTAGTAACTGGTTAAAAGATAGGAAACAAAGGATTGGAATAAATGGTCATTTTTCACAGTAGAGAGAGGTAAGAAATGGGCCCCCTCAAGGATCCGTACTGGGACCAGTACTGTTCAACATATTCATAAATGATCTGGAGAAAGGGGTGAATAGTGAGATGTCAAATTTACTCAAGATGGTTAAGTCCAAAGCAGACTGTGAAGAGTTACAAAGGGATTTCTCAAAACTTGGTGACTAGGCAAGACTATAGCAGATGAAATTTAATGTTGATAAATGCAAAGTAATACACACTGGAAAACCTAATCCCAACTATACATACAAAATGATGATGTTACCACTCAGGAAAGAGAACTTGGAGTCATTGTGGATAGTTCTCTGAAAACATCCACTCAATGTGCAGCGGCAGTCCAATAAATAAATAAATAAATAAATAAAATTAAAAAGTAAGAGACTGTTAGGAACCATTGGGAAATGGATGGATACTAAGACAGAAAATATCATAATGCCACTATATAAATCCATAGTATGCTCTCACCTTGAATACTTCACACAGTTCTGGTAGTCCTATCTCAAAAAGATATATTTGAACTGGAAAAGGTACAGAGAAGGGCAACAAAAATAATGAGGGGGATGGAACAGCTTCCATGTGAGGAGAGATTAAAAAGACTGGGCCTGTTCAGCTTGTAAAAGAGAGATCTGAGGGGGGTGTGATAGAAGTGTATAAAATCATGACTGGTGTGGAGAAAGTGAATGAGGCAGTGTTATTTACCCCTTCATATGACACTTCCCTTAAAAAGATATTGAATACATTTTAAAAACTATCTTGTTTTTCTGGAAGAAGACTGCAGTGATGAGGAAACCTCAAACCTCTTAGAGGTGTAGTTTGAATAAGCACCAAAATGGTTTGATGTTAACCAGAAATCATATAGGAAGAGGTTATTTCTTGAGGTTATTGGTATTTTCTGTTTCCCACCTTACTTGATGTATTGCGCAAACAGATATTTCATCACTTCATATTCCAGATCCACATGTAATCAAAGTCCAGCCATATGAAAATGGAGAGATAAAAGTTAACCTGATGTCCTAGAATTCTCAAAGAAGATCTGATTTGGTTTAAAATATGGATGAAGGTTGTTTTTATTTCGTATGCAGATCATGGGCCAGATTCTGAAGTGGTGTAAATTGTCTATAACAGCTGAGAATCTGTCCCTATATGGTTTGTCTATTTATATGGTAAATTCTTCAGGCCAGCAACCTGTCATCTTCTAGGTTATCTTACAACTTAAAGCATTATATAAGAAATAGGATTATTATTATTATTATTGTTTATTACATATTTTTAGAGTGCCTAGCGTATTGTATACATGATAAATACTGGTAAAAAGAACAACTGAGCTGAGATAACTTTTTTTTATATAAGGCCCTGAATGGCCCATTACTGAGTTGTTAATTATGGTGAAAGCTAACAAACTAATTTTCTAAGCTCTTTTAACTATTCTAACCTGAAAAGCTAGTTTTAGAAAAAATCAGATTTAAAGCATTTTACAAAGGAGAGAGCCCTGAACTCAATCTGGAGCCAAAAATCTCCAGGCACTGGGGAAACTTGAACCCTGACACATTTTCATTTTTATATATTAAAATTATAGGTTATGGTGTTTATAAGACGGTGCTTATGGTGAACAGTGCTAATGGCTTGCGTGTTTAGGCATCATGGATGGATTAGCGCTGGGTTTGAAACTTTCCATAGAAAGAGTTACAGGTCATGCAGTAACTGCCTAGAGAAAGTCATTTAGAGTACTGTGAGGGTTAAAGTTCTCTTCTTTGTCTGGGCTTCCAGGGTAGCTGCACAAAAAGAGGCCAGTCTTCCCAGAATATGCAGCCCAAGGGGAACTTTCAGTGAGGGGTTTCCCAGGCATAAAGTAAAAGGGAGCTGAGTGAGAAAAAGAAGCACAGAACATGTTTAACAAGTTGGATCTATTTGGAGATTTATGAGAGTCCTGGAGGAAGACAGAGGACAAAGGCAGCTGCTTCTTGGGATAGGATAGTCAGACTTTATTGGGTACTTCTGAAAAAGGAGTTGCCTATGTGCAATTTGCCATCACAGTTCAAGGAAACAGGACTTGTGTATATTTTGTAAATTAAAATAAATACACTAAGAAAATACACAAAGAAAATAAGAAAATGGTAATTTTCACTCCATGCATCTGAAGAAGTGGGTTTTTTACCTCCGAAAGCTTATGCCCAAATAAATCTGTTAGTCTTTAAGGTGCCACCAGACTCCTTGTTATTTTTACTAAGAAAATACCTGACTCCAGGGCACTGATTTCTGCTCCAAACACAAAGCTGACCTACAAGGCCCCAAAATTTGCTCCTGCTCAGCAAAGGGGCAACAATATATTAATGATAGCAGCCATAACAAAGCCACTATATTCACAAACTGAGAATGTTGTAACTAAGAACCTTATGTATTTTCAATCACCTCTAATCGTTGGTGCGAAAAGCATGGGTTGAAGCCCAGGTCTGACCACTTAGGGTATGTCTACACTGCAATAAAAGATGTGAGACATGGCCACGGCTGGCCCAGGTCAGCTGACTTGGGCTGGCAGAGCTTGGGCTATGGGGCTAAAAAAGCCACAAAGATGGTTGGGCTTGGGCTGGAGCCTGGGCCTGAGATACTATGAGGGAGAAGGGTCTCTGAGCCCAGGGTTTGGGAAACTGAGAGGGAAGGGTCTCTGAGCCCAGGCTCCTGCCCAAGCCCAAATGTCTATGCTGCAATTTTAGCCCCAGAGCCCGAGCACTCTGAGCCTGAGTCAGCTGACCCAGACTCTGAGACTCAGTGCCACAGGTTTGTACTTGCCGTGTAGACATGCCCTTTGGCACTTGCCCAGACTGTGAGCTCTACAGAGTTGCTTTGCCTCTTGGGGTAGTTAGGGAGGGATAGTATAGCATTCACACGCCCTTATGTGCTGAGTCAGCTCCATGGGCCACTATGGAAGGGTGCTGAGGAGGTTGGAGTCCTCTCCACCCCCACCTGCCAGTCCCCTTTGGGATATTTAGCAACCGTTGGGGTACAAGTGAATGTCTGGGGAGCCACAAAGAGTGGGGTAGAGAAAGATCCTTGCAGCCTCATGCTGCCCACCTGAGCCATGGCCGGGCACAATTTGTCTGCTCATGAACAGTGCTGATTTCAAATCACAGACAGTGAACTTCTGCATGAATGATCACTGGTATTAGAAGTAGCATGAGTATTAGAGAGATGAATTCATTTACCATTTGTCTGATAAAAATTCATAGATTCATAGATATTAAGGTCAGAAGGGACCATTATGATCATCTAGTCTGACCTAGTGCACAATGCAGGCCACAGAATCTCACCTACCCACTCCTGCAATAAACCTCTCACCTATGTCTGAGCTATTGAAGTCCTCAAATCATGGTTTAAAGACTTCAAGGTGCAGAGAATCCTCCAGCAAGTGACCCATGCCCCATGCTACAGAGGAAGGCGAAAAACCCCCAGGGCCTCAACCTAATAAAGTACCTGTCAAACTATCTCTCTATTCACCTGCTTATTGGGAATAGGTGGAACAACCCCACAGATATAAAGAAAGACATAGAGAATAACTGTGGAAATTAGCCTGATTTGTATCCACTTGTTTTCATTTGAGTCCATTCTGCTCAAGTGATTGACAGCATAACATAAATCAAGATTTTTTTAAAACTTATTAATATAATATGAACTGCAAAAAGATTAAAGTCTCATTTACATAACCTGAGATGAAAGGAGGTGAAATATTGTAATTATCTTTTCAAGCTAAATTTGCACTGCCATTTAAAATTAACCTATGCAAATGACAGGTTAAACCCTAGGAAAGCTCCTGCTCTGTAAAATAATCTACTTGTAATTGTGACTGTGTTTACATAATGGTCACTCAATTAGTTACTTGCTGCATAAACATGTAGCAACATTCTGAAAATTATTTATTTTATTTGTGTTTCTAGTTCTGTCCCTCTGAACTTACTGGGCTTCTCCCCACTATGGAATTGTGAGGAACAGAAAGGAGAATGGGGGAGGGGCATGGCCATTCCCATTGTGTGTAATCACTGACCTGCAATTTTCCTGGATCCTTGTGTGCCTATACATTGAGGGGTAGACAAACAACCCATTGGCTCTCTGCAGGACAGAGTGTGGATTTCCCCAGCAAGCAGAATGTTACAAATCAAATGTCTATGATCCAACTCAGAGAGGGAATGTAGGGGCGGGGGCCAAGGGCCATTGACGGATCTCTCACTGCATGAAGAGGCATATAGTGTGCTCAATGCCCCATCGGACAGTCTTAGTCTTCAGTGAAATGGTTTAAATGAAAGTGGCTGCTTCGTACAGATGACTCTGCAGGGGAATGGGGATGAAGCCTACTTAAATCCCCACAGAGGTGAGCCATCTGCCTTTCCTTACCAGGAAAACTGAGGCACAGCTAAGTGTTGATGTGCCTCATTCCCCTGTTGAAATTGGGGAAAACTGAGGCATGGCTCAGTGCTATTGTGGCTCACACCATAGCTGAAACTGAGGAAACTGAGGCATGGCCTAGTCTTGCTGCAGCTTGCACTCCAGTCAAGAGTGGGAAACTGAGGCAGTTAAGGAGTATTGCATAATATGTGATTCTTACCCAAGGATGGGAAAAGCACAAGATACGTGTGTAGCAGCCATGAGTCAGCTGCCTATAATAAGATGACCCTTTACAAAGGGTGGCCATGGATATTGCGGGTCACCACAGTCAAGGGACCCTGACTTGCAGCCCTCATGGATATGGGGCAGAGAAAGGAATCAGTTCATGAGGAAGGAACATAAAGTTATCCCAAAGAAGAGAGGTGGTTTCCTCACATAATCACAGTGCAGGGTAGACACAGACTGCCAGAGAGATGCCCCAAATCTCTTCCTTACCAGACACTGTGTAATTGAAGCCCAGGTGGTACAGTTTGGTTGAGACCAGCTTTGCAGGTGGTGGGCCACCTTGATAAACTTTTATTTGTAGCCAGGGTGGATTCAAGAGAGGTTACAAGCCTATTGACTTTATTTCAGGTTGGCTTGTAATTTAGGAGTAGTGCTGGATAAAAAAATGTGCCTTAAACTTTTTGTGAATTTGTGTCCAAGCTGCTGAATTACTTCGGTTGAAAATTCCCTAAAAAAAATTGACAAAATCAAAACTTTTTATTTCAACATTTTCAAAACAAATCATTTTAATTTTTCTATTAAAAAAACTTTGTTTCCAAATTTACTTCAAATTTATTTTCATAATAAAATATTTAGAAAAGCTCAAATAAAATTATATGTTTTGTTTTGGGTCAAAGAAAATGTTTAGTTCAACCTGAGACAAATTTAATTTCACTTTTTAGTTCGCTGAATAGTTCAAAGAATTTTTGTTTCAAGTTGACCTGAAATGAATCTCTCCCCTGCCCCCATTTTTTTGGTATAGCCAGCGAACTGAAATATCAGTTATTAGTACAGCTCTAGTTAGAGGTACTGCTTGCAAAAGAAACACAGGGTACGCCTACATGGGGTTAAAAGCCATGAGGCATGGCTTCGGCTGGCCCGGGTCAGCTGACTTGGGCTCATGGGGCTAAAAACTGCTATGTAGGCATTCAGGCTCAGCCTGGAGCCTGAGCCAGCTGACCCAGACCAGCCAGGGTATTTTTATCCCCATGTTGATATACCCACAGAGAGCTCCCCCCACCCACTTGTCTGGAGATGGGTTTAGATAGAGACAAATATTTCTACTCATTGTTAATAAACTGACAGGGTTGCAGGATTCTTGAGGCATCCAATATTACTTTGCATGAAGTACAAGCTTGGCCATCTTTAATTTCACAGCCTGGGTGGTGCCCTCAGGATGGGTATTTTGCTCTTGGCAGCCTTCTCAGTCATGGAAAGACCCAATTTATTATTAAGGGCAAATTAACAGATAAAGGTTTTATTGAGTGTTTTGACAATCCCTGAACCAGTGTAATAGGCTTTTCTTGAGGGTGTAAGGGGACTATTGCCCCCTTACTAACATTCAGTGGGGGTGTTTTGGTTGGCTAGCTCCCAGTACTAAAAGGGGAAGGGTCTATGGGAAACCAGGACCCTGAGCCTGATAGTCCCCAGGAACAATGGGGAGAGGCCAGTGCTCCAGGTCAGCCTAAATGACAAGGCGGGCAGGCTAATCAGGGAGTCAGGAGGCCAGGGAGGTCCTGTCCTCCATGTGAGCTGGATTTGCCTGGGTCAGACAGAGTGGGGCCGAGCTAAGCAGAAAGTAGGGACCCAAGCTAAGCTGGGGAGCAGAGCTGGGCCAGATCCAGAGGGACCAGAAAAGCAGCCCAGAGAGAGCAGACCCTGTCCTGGGAGCAGAGCTGCAGCCCCAAAGCTAGAGGCACAGCCCAGAGAGAGCAGACTTGCCCTGGGAGCAGAGCTGCAGCAACCAGAGCCAGAGGGGCCAGAAAAGCAGCCCAGGAAGCAGGTCAGTGCTGGGAGCAGAGTCACAGAAGCAGCCTGCAGAGCAGACCTGTCCTGGGAGCAGAGCTGTAGCAACCAGAGGCAGAGAGGCCAAAGAAGCAGCTCAGGGAGCTGGAGGCAGAGCAGCAGCAGCAGTGCTGAGACAGAGTGGTGGAGCTGGGGCTGGAGCAGTCCGGAGCTGGGTGCGGTGAGCAGCTGGGGAGACTGAGGGGGACCCTGGGCAGAGCCCAGCACAGGAAGATGCCTCAGCCAAGAGGCTCTGCAGGCCAGGCTTGGATCATAATCCCGACAGGGCGGGGGCTTCACTGGGAAGAAGGGTCCTACCGCTTAGAGCCTGAGAGCGTGTGGCCACCACCAGAACAAGTGTCCAACTCGCAGCATCCCTACAGCACAGCCAGGGCCTAAGAAGAAGGCCTGGGACTTGCAAGGAACAGACTGTGAACTGCCCTGACATTCCAGAGACACTGTTTGTGATGTTCCCTGCCACAGAGCGGGTTGATGTGTTTCCTTTAACCTTTCCCATTTTTCCTTATTTTTTTTTAAATTAATTGTTGATTAAATAACTTGCATTTGCTTTAACTTGTATGTAATGGTCAGTGGGTCAGAGAAGTGCCCAGTGCAGAGAGAGTACCCCGGAGTGGGGACACTCTAGCCCCTGTCCTAGGTGACCACAGCAGGGTTGGGGGTCGAGCCCCCCAGGAATCCTGGGCCCAGCCTTGTTGGGGTTACGAGGACTCTGCCAGACAGGAGAGTGGAAGGGGAGTCCTCAAGGGCAGGGAGGCCACTGGGTAAAGGAAGCGGGAGCGAGGACTCAGATCCTTTTGCTAGCCCACTTCACCGGGGTAGTACAGAAGCCAGGAAAGTTCCCCACAATAGCGGGACTATTCCCCCGCTTACAAAGGGAAGATGGGACATCTGAGTCAGACCTGAGAGTTGATGTGAATGCATTGTGGGGCATTGGGTCTGGGGTTTCCGCCAGGGCAAACAGTACTCATTAATTCTGGGAGGATAGAATAAAGGACATAACTCTGTAGAATCTCTGTCCTGTCCAAGTAGCAGTGACTACCTGCAGGAGGGAGTCGGGAGGTAATTCTGAAGTAAAAAAAAAAATAAAAACTGGGGCAGTGGTCCAGGCTCGTAACTGCTGGATTGTCAAGTCACTCAGAGTATGAGGTGGGTGGAATTTGAGAGTTGGTGCTGGGAACCAGTGAGGAGCCCATTTGGGCACAGCAGGCTTCTGGAACCTTGGTTCTTGATACATTTTGTCTTGGTACAAAGTAACTAGCACCTTGAACATTCAGGTGTATATTGGGGGTGTGGAGGAACATACTGAGCTCCATTTGAGGGCAGGGGCAAACCTTTCAGAATTTGAGATTACAAGCTGGTGTCATGGTTACTAAAGGGATGGTCTCTGATGGGGCTAAGATGGGATTTAGTAATAAACAATTTAGATAAGACTGTGGAATTTAAGGATCAGCAATGGGTGGGGAGTGAGGGCAGAGATCTGACACCCTGCTTCTGAGGGTCAAAATAAAAATGAAGGGCTAGCAAGGTGAGTCATAGTACTACAAGAGTGTGGAGAGGCTGAGAGGTGCCCAGTCAAATCAGAAAGGATTTGCCCTGTGTTGAGGATATTGGTCCCATGCCATTCTTTCCTCTGGTGGAAGGGACTTACCTTGGAAAAGGAAGTTTCAGTTCATGGCGATGTCAAAGTGCATATTGTTGAATTTCCCCCAGTGAAATTGGATCCCATTCAGTCAGGATTTGGACAGTTTACATCCATGTCACAATTGGAATAGAGCCCAGTGTCTTACCCCTATCAATGATGGAATACAAATGCATACAGGGGTATAGAGACCCCTGTTGGTGAGGATAATTCAGTGGTTTATATGTGCTAAACTCTTCATGTTTATTCCTTTCTTCAGGATTAAGTGTATGGGTCACAGGAGTTGGTGACTTGATGTGCAGACATAATATTGTGCATTTGGCCCATGGACAGGTGTCCAGTTTCCTCTGGAAGTTCACTGCAGGGCCTCATAGGTGAGGCAGCTCTGATTTGGCATTGATGGAGGGGCATGCTATGGGGACCAAGAGAACGAACAGATCATGAGAGCTGATGTTTGGACCTTCAAGCATTGGGCCCACAAGTAGGCAGTCAATTCCCCTGCGGGTTCACAGCTGGATTTCAGAGAGGAGGCGAATCTGGGTCGGCAAGGCAAGAGGGGCATGCTCTGGGACCAGCTGATGTCTCTCTTATACTCTTTGGCAGACCGGATGCAGTCCTGAAATGATTGTTGTTCATCTGGGTGAAAACAATTTGGGATTTTCTAAAAGGGGTTAAGTTAATTATCAGGGCAAAGAGAGTTTTAGGCCAGAACTAGTCTGAAATGCTGCAGCGGAGTATATGGCAGAGAGCCATCATGTCTCCAGGGGTTGACATGGCCAGAAAATGTGTGAATCGTTGGGAATGGGGAGGATTGATGTTTGCCCACCAAAAATATTATATTTGGTACCTGAGTTATTCAGGAACAATGGGGAACATCGCTCCAAATGAGGAGTGGATATAGTTTTGGCTGATGTTAGGGAGGGAATTGTTAATTATCTGGGAACCTCATTGTGGGGAAGGCTGCCACGCTAACTGCTGGAGCCTTCTTATGGCAGGTGCTCAGTGGAGGAGCTTTCCCCATAAGGTGTCTAGTTCTCTGATAAACCAGAACTGGAAGTGGACTTAGGGGAAGACATCCCCTAAAGAAGCTGGGGACCAGGGTTGTGGCTTCTAATCTCTGGCACAGTGAAAAGACAACACCTTAGTCTCAGCCCCTTAACCCTCTCATGAGGGGAAGGCAGTGGGTGGACCAGATGTGGGGGAAGGGAGCTGATGGCAGGCCTCCACCAGGTGGAAACAATTAAGGAAAGAATCATGACCTGCATTGTACAAGTGATTGCTGGATAGTTCCCATATGAGTTAGATTAATAAAGTTGCAGCCTAATTAAATGCATCCTTTGCACCTTGTCTTTCTTCTTGCATGTCTGGAACAATGACATCACGTCAGGCTGAAAAAAGGTTGTTGTGAATGGAACATATGGAAAGGAAAGTCATTGCTGGTTTTGTATTTAGGGTCTGAAGTGAAGACGACCAGCTTTTTAAAAGAGTTGAATTTTGTTTAAAGCAACTGTCTTTTGAGTTTGAATAAAAAATTTTAACTACAGGAAAAGAGGCAAGGAGAAGAAAAAAATAGGAATAGTAACCTGTGTTATCCCCAGATGATGTCTTAAATAACCTACTTCTTGTCTTATAAACAGACCTCTGAAACGGAAAACAAGTAAAATATTTAAAGAGTCTTCAATATAGCTGAAGAAATTTAAGCTGCTAAGAGAATGAAATGTGAGTATTTCTTTTTACTGTTACTTCTTTGAACTGATTGATGTTCCCCCTCATTTTTTTATATCTATGCTTCTGGAAAGGGAAAAACAGACTAGTCAATAAATACCAAAGATAAACTCAAACCTGTGTTTCGAGAAACCTTCTCATATCAGATGGGCATCCTGATTTAGAAGATTGCTCAGAAAAGATTGGTTGCTGAGTTTTCCAATCTCCTGAAATTAAATTCTAAAAACCAAATCTTGACCAGTTATAGCACCATTGGTTACTTTAATATATTAACATTTATTTCAGCATTTTACTTTTAATACAGGCAAGACCACATAGTTCTTACTCTCTGAATAGTTTCTAAAGGCTATCAAAAATATCTTTGCACTTTTGCTTTCAAAACACAGAAACAATCACCTGAGGTGTTACACTAATGTAGTGTCTTCCTGATCCTCTGGCACTTTATATAACCTCAGGCTAGAGGTTATAGAGCTCTGGCATCTGGGGTTTGAAGAGGTAGGGGAGAATGTTCTTTGAATTTTTGTCTTTGCAGTCCTGGAGTGTTGGAATGCCCCACCCTCACTCTAGGTCATGAGAGGGTCAGGTGGAGTTGGCATCCTTTAAAAATCATGAAAACTAAAGATGAGAAAGACCTAGTGAGCCATTTAGTTTATGCCCCTGCAGGGGCAGGCAAAGGGCAACTGCAGGTGTCAGCCTGAAACTCTCAGCCTGGCACTATATGGGATTTGGGATTAGTTGCCTCTCTATGCCATTATTCAAGAAGCTGGGAAGCCTCTTTGAAATGTTTATTAAAGAGGTCCTTTGGCGGAGCACATTAAGTAATGTTTTAAAGTTTGTCACATTCTAACAATAAGAGTTTTACTGTTAAGGCTACTGTCACAGATCTAAGAGCATCTATGATGTATAGACACCTTAAAAATAACCTTTTCCCTCCTACTACTTATTAAGGAGAGAGCTGCCCAAACCCCAAAATCTGGATCTGAACATCCTTGTGATTAGTAGATGTTCAGAATCTGAATTTAAGATGGATCATAATTTTTCAGGTGGCAACTAGTTTTGTAAAAGGCTGAAGTGAAACTTTGTTTTGAACATCCTTGAAACTTCAAGGTTTCCAAAATACAGATCAAAATGTTGTGGCTTGGGCCTAGCTCCAATTGGGCTATGTCACTTGCTCTGTATATTCTTTCCTTATTTTATTGTTGTTAGGTTGAAGGTCCAGTGAGGACACTGGTCTCTGTTTAAAAGGCAAAATAAATTCTTCTCAGAATAACTCAGGACTCTAAAGTCAAGATTCTGAATCCCTTACTCCAACTGAACAGTACATTTATCCATGAATAGTCTCATTGATTTTAGGGAGACCACTTGAAGGGTAATATACTACTCAGTGGGAGCAAGGGTTACTCAAACTGGCCCAAAAGCAGTGTTCCCCAAAGCTTGAAAGCTGAGCCCCACTTCAGGAAAAGGAAACCAATCAAGAACCTCTTAAGCCCTGTCATGTGTTGTCATAGGCTTACCCTCAGTGAGTGAGTCACTCAAAGTAGATTGGGTCAGTCTTCATAATCTGACTCTTCCGTTCCTTTCTTAATACTGTGAACAATGTTGACATTAAAGTATTATCATTGGCACCTGATTTACTACCCATTGAGATGAATGGGGCAGCTCACATCTCAGAGCTTTGTTTCAGGCTCTCCGCAAACTCAGACAAAGGCCACTGCATTGGTTATACTTGGGGCTCATTTTCAAGGTTTTCTTTGCAATTGTGATATCTAGAGCCTTACTTAAACATAGTGGAGAAGCTGGAAAACAATTTAGATGTCTGTCTGCCTACCTATTACTAGTTCTTGGTGCCCCTGCTTTGGGAAATGCTGTCCTAAGAGAGAACTGTCTGCAGAACTCATTCCATAACATGCTGCTCTGTGTAAGACTGAACCATGTGCAGGTAATCCGAGTAATGAAAAATGATCCTTACCAGCAGATGCTGCAATAAACTAAACAATAACAAATGGAAAAAAAAATCCCCATAAGAGCTAGAATCTATTAGTCGTCATGATGTGAGCACTACACATTACCATATTTCATATATGATAGAATAGGTTATAAAAGGGTAATGATAAAGCCACTAAAGAGTGACTGACTGGAATGTTGTTCTTAGCCACAACTTTGTTTATTTTAAAAATAGTTGAAAAAAACCCTTTATATTTGTTAAAAAGACAGTGTTTTTCCTCATTAAAACCTAAGTGTTCAAATAATTAATAAACAATATGGACTTTTCTCAGTAATAGTGACTATACTTTATATAGTTAATTTTTAGAGGTCTGCGTCTTTATTTTGCGTCTAATCCTGAAATATTAAAATCATTCTAAATGTATCTAGGAGATTGATCACTTACAGTCAATAGTAATAGAGGAATAAATTCTCTCAGGTTATCATTTCCGCACTAAGTACACTGTATGTCAAGAGTCTGGGATGCCAGGATTAATTATTTGTCTTGGCAACACTGCGTGTATATTTTGTTGCCCTTCACAATCACAATTAATATTCAGACAGGTATGAAAGAAAGATAATTTGGTGATTTTCAGCTCGTTATTCTGGGGATTAAACAAGAGAGCAGAATAATTATTTCTGTTTTAATGCAGTTTAGGAATCAATTGAGTAAGTTGTGTCAAATCATGTTGGTTATTGTACAACTATAATAAAGTTTTTAGAAATTTGCATCACAACTTTCAACCTCATGACATATATTACTTGTAATAACAGTATAGTATTCTTATAAGCATTGAGCACTGGGGCAGAATTTCAAACTTGGTCCTTCATTAAATTTTAATTCAGCAATTTAACTCTGCTAGGTGAGAGGTGTAGCAAGAACTCCACAACCCTCACCAATCCTTCAATTGAAAATGCTTTCTATGTTCAGTGCCTCCACAATCCTGCAGGACAAAGTTTAATGTGCTCATGGAAATGTGTTAACCTTCAGCATATTTACTCAATTTTTCCTCCAAAAATGTTTAATTTAAAAAATACCAGCCCATGCTTTGTTGTCAGAGCAAGTTGGGTGCTGATCAGGAATGCTACTCACACCCTCCCACTTATCAATGTACTACAGTGTTGTTGCTTGTATAGGGAGATTCCATTTTTCAGTTCCCAGTACCCTGTTCAAAATGGCTAAAAATAAGATTTGATTAAGGGAAAACCATTTCCATTACTTCTGTTTTTATTATTTGCATTATCATAGTGTCTAGGGGCCCTAATCATAGACCAGGGCCCCAGCGTGCTAGATGTTGTACAAATACAGAACAAGACAGTTCTAATAAAATAATTTCTATTATCTAAGGAAGCAAACATAACTGAGAGAATAATTTAATGTCCTTGGAACTGAGCAAAAGGGAAAAGTAATTAAACATGAGAGGGAAGGAATACCTCCCATGGGGGGAAAGAAAGAGCTTTCAGCCTCCTGATTCGGCAGTGAGATCACCGTAACCAGACCCCTGTTCTTATGCAGCGTGCCAGTTAATGTCAGTGGGGCCCTATCTGGGAACAGGATTCTGCCTGAATTGACGTCATTGTAGGAAAAGCCCGAGTCATTTTTCTTTCTGAGAGTGGCATAGTCTTCCCTTGGCAGAAGTAGCTCCACCTCTTTATGATATTGGTAATGGGATCCACAGGGTAGTAAGGGGATCAGCGCAGGTGTCTCTTGTCTCTATTTTGCTGCCTTGCCCGTTGGTTTGCTTGCTGACCTGGCAGGATACGCGCTTCCAAGGGTTTACCCTGTGGTGGCTGCTCTGGTACACTCCCAAAAGGGAAGAGGTTGGAGGGTCTACAGCATGGAGGTGGAAGCAAGGCAACTTAAAGAAGTACTAAATTGTGTTGCTTTCTATTGTGGGTGGAAGAATTTGGGTAACTTCTGCCGTGGCCCACACCTTCCCCGCCCACGCCTATGCCCTCTATCTGGAACACTGCAGGTAAGGGGGAGCGTGCCACAGAGGTAGAACTCACTGCTTCCATGGACTTAGGTTCCCTTACATATGTGGAGGAACCACAATTTCCCAAGTAATGCTATGGGCTAGTAATTGTAATAATCCAATTTAGAATGAATAAGGAATCAGTTCCAAGGAACAGGACTGGGACGCTAGAGATCCAGATTAAACTCTCTGCTCTTCCCCAGGCTTCCTCTGTGGCACTGGGCAGGTCACTTCCCTTCCCCCATGAAGATAATTATATCAGGACTGTGCAAAATTTCCCAAAAGAGAGGTTTCTCACTGAAACATACAAAACTGCTAATTTTTAGAAATTTAATGGAGAAATAATTTTCTGGTCTAAATGAAATTTCAGAATCCAGAAGTTCAAAGGGTTGAAATTTAAAAATTCATTTTTTTGAAAAGCTTTCCTCTAAGAGTCCTTTTCATGGTGTGAACAGCTGCAAAATTTGGCAGAACTTCTATGAAATTACAACAAAATGCAAAAATCTGAGATTTTGAGGTTTTCAGTAATTTCACACAGCTCTAATATTTCCTGAACTCACAATGTTATTATGAAGCTTAGTTGTTTCATTCATTAATGTTTATAGATAGCTTTCATATTCATGGGTGGCAGGCACTATAGAAATGTAAAGAATTAATTGTTTTTCATTTTTTAAGATTTGTCCATCTCATAATGGAGGTATTTTTTTCCCCACAGATCAACTTTGCAGTTTTGAAAAATGCAGTTTGCATAGTACAAGACATTGTAACCATTAAGAACTTTCATTCAACTTCTTTATATCTGAGTTTACTATGAACCCATTCTAATATTATCCATCTGTTTTAACAGCCATTCTGTGATGTACCTGGCCTGAAAATTGGGCATAGTGAACTAGCCACTTAGATTCCCTCTCTTCTCACCCTTAATTGGGCTTTTAAATATATTATAATGACCTTATTTTTATGTGGTAACTTTTTTTTCTTCAAGGATCCAAAGTGATTTACCCACTCCTTGTGTATATATACAGTAGTATTGACACTCTCTCTTTCTGTGTCTATATATATACATATTACTCAAATAAGCTACAACATGTTTTTAAATGCAATTGGCTGGCTGGAAAATGGCCTTAGAAAGAAAGGCACAAATGTTCAAAGGTTGGCTCTAATTTGGCGTTATAGAGTTATCGAGCACCCAGTACTGGAATTGAGATCAGTGGGAACTGCTGGTGCTTCTGAAAACGCAGCCCTAAATTTCTCCAGCTGGGCACCCAAAATTAGTGGGCACTTGAAAATTTGGGCCTAATTCTCCTACCAAAGTATTGACGGTATGATAAAACACTTTTAAAATTGTTATTGTTTTACAATTGTACTCTCTTGGAGGGAGGTGTTGTTTTTTCCTCTGGGTTTGGAAACCATCTAGTCCATTGCTAGTGCCGCCACAATATATGATGATAAAAAACCTCCTCTTTTAATACAAATACCATTTTAGAAACTGGTGAGAACAAGAGAAAAAGGACCTGCGCTTCAGCCCATGGAAATCAGTGGAAAGTGTCTCATAGACTTTCATTGGCCTTAGACTAAGCCTGGAGTTGATATGCTTTATTCCAGTGCCTCTGTTTGACTCAGATTTGGTGCAGGTCAGTGGAAGTACTCTTTCAGAATCCACTATATTTGTTAGTCTTCCATAAAGGTGGATACCTTCCAGGCCTGTGGCACCACCACCTATTTTCTTGTTTTCCCCAAATTTGCTGGTCTGCATAGATTTTTATAATACAAAAACCACACAATGTCAAATAAAAGTAATGCTATTCTGAGAGTGAAAAAAAAAAAAAAGAAAAATGCTAATAAAAATAGATGCCGGAAATAAATATTGTGATGAGAAGTGACATTCTGGCTCTGAGATTTTTCTTTGGGCTACAAAGAAAAAAAAATAACCGTGTTCTATTTTTTCCATAGCCTTAAGGCAGCTTCATGGCTGAGACATCACTTATCATTTTATTTTTCATTTCTAGTATGTATTTCCTTATCTCCTCTTTCTTTTTATTTTGCAGCCTTTCTGTTGATCCAGCACAAGGTTTGTTTTTTTAAATGAAAATGTTATCTGTTTACTATTCAAATACAATTTTAAACAGTTTTGCTCAGCACATTTGAATTCAAAATCCTATTAAAGATGCGATATTCCTCTGCTACCTTGTTCCCTACTGCGTTGACATTGAGTTTCCCCATTTTAAATAGAAATATAATATCGTGTATCTGTTCAGGATGATGCAATTTCCAGCATTGAATTACGAGTCATTGGACAGGCTGTTCACCTTCCTATCATGGAAATTTTGTACTTGTACGCATTTTCCCCCCACATTTACAAAATGCGTTATTAGCCTGACTATCTTGCAATTGCTCCTCAGCAGCACTTTCATTTTAAATCTGGAAAGCTTATCGCTGTGCCTCCTACCATCTGATGGAAGTCATGAGAATTGCTGAGTTAAGATAAACACACTCATTTTGCAGCATGCAGGGGCAGGAGGGGAGAAGCAAAATGTTAATTTGTTTTAAAGTTAAAAGTACTGACCCATGCACGGAAGATAAGCATATCTAATTTTAAATCTTCCATATCTATTGTAATGTCTAATTGCATAGTTAAATGAGCTGTAAAAGCAGAAAAGCTGCCGTAACCTCTAAACAATTTGACACAGTTCTAGAACATTTGAGATAACAAAAGAAAGCTTAAGAAAGCTTTTCTCTTCCAGTAATACCCATACTTCAGAGGGCACAGTTTTATTAAACAGGGGATACTTCCTAATCTGGAAGTGTTTTTCAATTATTTATATTACAGTAGCATCTGGAGGCCCCAGCAAGTCAGGGCCCAATTGTACTAGGCTCTGTACAGATATAAAAAAGACACTTCTTACCCCAAGAGTTTACAATCTTTGTTTAAGACAAACTGCAAGGGTTAGGGAGTTGGGAGACATGGGTTCAAGTTTCCACCATAGATTTCCTGTGTGACCTTGGGCAAGTCACTTAGCTTCTCTGTGGCTCAGTTCCTCATCTGTAAAATGGGGATAATAGCACTTCCTTACCTCCCAGGCGTGTTGTGAGGAGAAATAAGTTACAGAGTGAGTGTGTTGGATACTATAGGTATGCCTGTACTTCATTGTAAGCCTGTGGGACTTTGAGCCTGCAGGCTTGGTATTTGTCAGCCCAGGTTTGTGTGTCAACAGTGAATGTTGACTTCAGCTTTAGAATTTCTGGATCCAGGTCTCACAAGCTGCACTCATACATTATGCAGACCTAAGTCAAACCAGGCTATCTCAGGCTTCCTAGTGCCCTACCCAGCTGTAGCTGCTTTGACTTTTTGTTTGTGATGCTTGACTGTCCATCCTGAGGCACTTGACAGGAAGTTGTAACAGCCTGCCAAAACATCCAGCTGAGCTGTCTTTTGGTAAAGAAGACAGCAACATGGAGACGTTCTCAACTGAAGAACTTGTCTTCCTTGGGCTATCACTCCAATTTCATGAAATGGGCATAACATCTGTGATGCTCTGATTTTTCAGTGGCATTTTCTGACCCATTGAAGGCACTTGTTGGAGAAGGATGAGAATGAGGAGGAGAAGGATACAGACATGGTAGACTTGAACTGGCTGAGGCTGCTCATGACTCTCAATAGATGCCCCATATGAAGACTGGCACTTCTGGAGCAGAGCCACAAGCACAGACTGATAGAATCACACCGTTATGTAGACCGGGGGTGACCAGCAGTGGCTCCAGAACTTTCACATAAAGAAAGCTACATTTCAGGAGTTTTGTGAGCATCTCACCCTGACCCTTCAGTGTCCTGGCATGCCAGTGCAGAAGGGCATTTCTATAACCATCTGGAAGCTGACTATCCCAGACTGTTGCAGGTATGTTGCTAACTAGTTGGCTTTTGGAAAGGCATCTGTGAGTGAAGTAATGGAGGAGGTTTCTAAGGCAATCGAGCTTGTGATTTATCCAATGGAGTGGGCAGAAACAATATCCCTGAAGTAATTGCAGCTTTTGAGAGAATGGATTTTCCAAACTGTGATAGGGCCATAGATGGGACTCATGTTCATGGTTTGCCCTCCTCAAGGAGCACAAGAGCATAAACTGCAAAGGGTACTAGTCTATTGTTAAGCAGGCTTTTGTGGACCACAGAGCCAATTTATGGATGCTGATGTGGGCTGCACTGGGAAAGTTCAGGATACCAGGATTTTCCACGTTTTGGGAATCAACCTGTGTGGACAGGCTGGGACACTATTCCCACCATCATAAAGGGAGTAACTGTCCCCCAATGTAATTCTAGGGGACCCTGCATACCCCCTTTTGCCTGGGTTTATGAAACTGTATCCTGATCTCAGAGGCCCTGGCAAAAGAAGGTTTAATTATACTCTCAGGAGGTAAGAATGGTAGTTGAATGTGTGCTTGGCATGAGAGGGAGTAGGTGGGTGAAAACACCTATATTCTTCCACCCTTCACTCACATGGTGTAGCACTTACTGACTTGAGTAGCTCAGTGTGGATGTTTGCATTGGTAAGATCTACACAATATGAATCAGGGTAGCAGAATTTGGCCCATAAAGGTGAGAAAAGGGAGGCTAAAGTGACAATAAAACTAACAAATTTTGCATAGACTGTTACAGTTTGTAGATGTAATAAGGTGGTTTGTAATAGTTACACAGGCTAAATGAAATCAGAATCTAGCCTTTTATATGCTATGAACCACATGCATATTATACAGCCTGCCTCATGAATTATCTTGCTAGAAATAAGGTGGGTTAAGGTTGTCTCTTTGCATGTCTGGTGAAACATTGAATAACACCATTAACACACTGCTCTAATAGAATCAGCATTAAAAAGAAAGTGCCTCAATATTCCTTAGGTGACATCTTGAGCCTATTGAATGCAATGACATAACTCCCATTGACTTCAATGGGGTTCTGTATTTCAGTCTTTGACTTCTGATGCTGACCTGATCTACCCTCTTTGTTACCTCCTCTCTATATATGTGCTTAACTTTAAGCAGACAAGTTTGAAAAATTTGACCTTTAAATTAATAAAAATAAAAACTTTGATAGTTCTTTGTTTATAGTTCCCAGATTAGGAAGACCCAGCAACTGCTCTGTGAAAGACTAGAGCGCCAGTCCCAGTGCTTTATGAGCCCAGCATAAATATTTTGCAATGTCAAGCTCCATGTTTTGCTGATTGAACCTAGGCTTAATTATTTCACTGGTCATAAAGCATATTCATTGTAATTAGCCAGAATTGGAAGGAGAAAAATTAATGTTAATTCAGCTGCTGGGTCCATTGATTTGTGAGCAATTGAACAAAGGAATCAGGATTCACTACTTGAATTAATATTATTTCATGTTTTGGATTGATTATATCTAAATGTAAATACATTCTAATCAAATGGCCAATTCTTTTGTTTTTCAATTTGATATTTGTTTGATTTAATATTGCTAACAGAGATATTAAATGCTAGTTCCAATTACACTGTTATGGTGACCATAATTAGCGGCTTCATCCATTGATGACATATTTAGTTGGAAACAACGTGAATAGTTCTTCACAAAAATATAATATAAATATAATATATATGTTAAAATTGTATTTATTTCTTCATTAGAGAAATAGCACAGATTTGAAAAAGGCATAGAAGCTCTAAATATAATTAACAACCGATGTTGGATTTTTAGCCACATTTAATATGAGGAAAGGTGTTCTTGCAATGCTGTAGAATAGGGATGATCAACTCTGACTAGCGTAGGGGCAAATATAAGTTTTTGGAGTCACGGAAGCTAGAGATTGAGAAAACCTATTGAACCATCTATCTGGTCTTGCTTCTGCCAGTGCATGATCAATTCCATACACTGTGTTTTTCGTGCAATAACATTGAGCATCACCACCAAAGTTATGTGAGTGGGACTTGCAGTAGAATGGAATGAAAGAAGATACTTTGTTTTAGGAGTACGTGGTTGTCAGTATTTGTTAAAGCAAGAGTTGAGGAGCTCAATGAAGAGGTGCAGGGGAGCTTTGTCAGCTACAGGTATTGTGTTGAGGATTCTAGCCTCTGACAGGTGCATAAAGAAGGTGAGTTTTCTCTCCTAGCTCTTGAGATGAAAATGGCTACTGCCTAGTATGGAGCTCCTCTCTGCTCAGGTGGGAATCCTGCTTCTCATTGAGGCATTGTTTGTTGAAATGAAGGAGGATGTTTACAAACTATTGTAAAATACCACGGTAGTAATCTTATTGTGCTGTTGTTGAACTACTGTGTTCAACACCAATGGGTTACTACTGAGGTCTGAATAATGTTTGCATTGTGGTGTCACTGTATGCTGAGGTTAGTAAGGTGAACATGATTCATAATAAATCTTGCCACAATATTCAGTAATAGTGTGCAGCATCTGAAAAAAATAAGTTTGTGATCATGATGTTATTCAAGCTCTGGTGAACTGATTCCATTTTTAGGAATGTACATCGCTTAGGAGGTTGGTGCAAAGTCATTTTAATGCCATTTCCCTTGGATGTGATTGTGAAAAATTCTCCCTCCTTTCACCTCTTCTATGCATCCACTTGTGTTTCCTTGGTTGGCTTCAGATCCACCAGTTGCATCATTTCATTTTCAAAATTTATGCTCCAGGGGAAAATGGATCATCTCTGCCTAACTTTGGCAGCAGAGCACTATTTTGTTTTCAGGGCTACTCCCAAAGCTAAGCGTTTTAAGGGAACCATCCGGATAAGAAACAAGTTGGTTTGGAGAGGGCATTGCACCCATTCCCCAGAACCCTCCAAACTCTTCCACCCATTCCTCTATTAATACAGTTTTAAAATTGGATTAAAATGTTTTCAAAAGGCAAAATGGTAGAACTCTCTTCAAACTGAGAATCATATTAACTTCAGCTTTTCCACTTACAATTTTAGCATCTACACTTCTAAAAACATCCTTTTCATTAGCATATGGGGGCACGGTACAGAGTTCAGTGACCAGAAGCTCCAAGAAATAATTAAAAAATCTCAAATATAGCTAATTAAAAATTGTTTCATGCAAGATGAATTAAACTTGTCTTAAAGTTGCTTATTGCATCCATCTTCCTGATGTCAGAAGGAGCTGAGCTGCAAAGGTGAATAATATAACAGCGAAAAGCCTTTGCAGTAGCTGGCTTTAGAAGTAATTAAAGACTAATCAACAATCAACTGGAATTACAGGATAATCATCAGTTAAAGAACTGCATCATAAAATCTGTCGGCTTAGCAAGAAACAAAGGAACATAAGATTCATAGGCTACCAAAGTCCAGACCCATGGATGATTTGGTGGAGGATAAGAACTTTATAAAGTTAATCAGATGCCTGACTAGAAAGCAATGCAAGGCTTTAAAAGGAGGGGTAATATGCTGTGGAGATGTTGTGCAGGTCAGCATTTTTGTTTCAGCATTTAGAATTAACTGGTCTCTGGTTAGCATGAAGCCAGGAAGGGCACTGAGCAAAGTATTACAATAATCAATCCATTGTACAATCAAGAGAAATAAGTATGCATCCTGTTGACAGAGTGGATTCAGTTTGGCAGTATTTCTTGGACACTGATTTGGAGCTATGGTCCTGTTATAAAGCTGCTCAATGGAGAGTAATCAAATTGATTTCAAGAACCTTTAAGACTGGTGTGTTAAGTTTTTATCAAACAAATCTGAATGAAAGAACACCAGGTAGTTTGTGCCAGGAGCACAGCAGCTGTACCGTAGTCATATGTAACATTTTTCCATTTCTGTGCCAATGAAACTGTTCAAGGGGAATGTGACCCATCCTCCTATGGAACTGTCATAGACTGAAATATGGACTGTCCTTGTAATGGAAAAGCTTTCACAACAAATACCTACACAAGAGAAGTGCCAAAAAGAGGATAGGTATTTAGAAATTTGTTCACCCTTTTTAGCATACTCAGAGGAGAAGGGCTCTGCAGACAGCAAGCCAGAATCTTTAGCCGAGGTCTCTGAATAGTAACCTGATCCTAGATAAGTATTGTGCAATATTGTCTATTAGCATTTTATTGTATCTTTGCCTAAATAAAAAGCTAAACAAACATCCCCCCCAACCAAAAAGACATATGCTGCAAAATGGGGAGACTTACCATAAAGGTGGGCCCACGATGAAAAACTTGAAATTGCATTTGGATCTCAAACACCTCAAAGTTGATAAGTGTTAGGACCTGGGCTTTGGTCGAGCCCAATGTGAAGATAAGTTTGATTTAGATCTGGATATGATTTTGAATATCTTAAAGTTTGGGGGTATTCAGATTTGGAGATTTGATGTGAGCCTATGTCTAATTTTACATAAAGTATTATTTATTACCATCTGCTTGTAAAGATTTATTGTATTGTATTGTATTTATTGTATTGCTTGTATTGTTACTCATCACTGGTCTAGTATTACTCCTAGAAATTTTTTTCCACTCCTTCTTGTCAACTGTTGAGAATAGCCTACTTCCAACTTAATTGAATTGGCTTGTTAGCACTGACCCCACACTTGGTAAGGCAACTCCTATCTTTTCATATGCTGTGTATTTATACCTCCCGAGTGTATGTTCCACTCCATGCACCCGATGAAGTCCACAAAAGCTTATGCCCAAATCACTTTGTTAGTCTCTAAAGTGCCACAAGGACTCTGCGTTGTTTTGGCTGATACAGCCTAACATGGCTACCACTCTGAAACCTGCCATCTTCTATGTAATTCAAAAAACTATTGTAATTATTTAAGAATTGTTTACACATAGCTAGAAATTAGAAAAAGATACACATTTCTGCTACTAAAGGGCCTGAACAAGCAAGTTGGCTTATAACAAAGGTGCTCCAGTCAGGTAAAGACTAAAGTTCCTTTATTGATTCTGACCTTTCCTAACTTGGGGAAAACAAGCCAGAACAACAATAAACAAACAATTTAAACATCTCAGAGATTGTCAGCATTAACAATTTGACTACCCAAGGCCCAGACGGCACTTACTGACTAGCCCCCATCTCCATACTGCTTCTTTGTTTTTTTTTAATCCTCTTTATTCACTTTTATGTTGCATTAATGGGGTAACCTACTGCAATTAGTGGCCCTTGATTATAATTCCTGGTTTCCAGGTGTGTGCACTTGGGATATCATCAGTCAGACTTGTAAACTAAACCTTAGGGGAAGAGCATCCCAACAACTCAACAAAACCCCATACTGCCACTTAGGATACTTGACCCCCCCCACTGTCAGTCAGGGGGATCATGATAGGTGGAGCTGGTAGCACTGCCTCTATCCTGATGGATGATCCCTCACTCTCACAGATCTTGGGAGACAGGCCAGTCCTCACTTACAGACAGCCCCCCAACCTGAAGCAAATACTCACCAGCAACCATACACCACACAACAAAAACACTAACCCAGGAACCCATCCTTGCAACAAAGCCCATTGCTAACTCTGTCCACATATCTATTCAAGGGGCACCATCATAGGACCTAATCACATCAACCACACTATCAGAGGCTAGTTTACCTGCACATCTACCAATGTGATATATGCCATCATGTGCCAGCAATGCCCCTCTGCCATGTACAGTAGCCAAACCGGACAGTCTCTACGCAAAAGAATAAATGGACACAAATCAGATGTCAAGAATTATAACATTCAAAAACCAGTTGGAGAACATTTCAGCCTCCCTGGGCACTCAAGTACAGACCTAAAAGTTGCAATTATTAAACAAAAAAACTTCAAAAACAGACTCCAACAAGAAACAGCAGAACTGGAATTAATCTGCAAACTGGACACCATTAAATTAGGTTTGAATAAAGACTGGGAGTGGATGAATCATTACACAAAGTAAATACTATTTCCCCATGCAAATTTTTCCGCTACTGTTACTCACACCTTCTTGTCAACTGTTTGAAATGGGCCATCCTAATTATCACTACAAAAGATTTTTTTCTCATGCTGATAATAGCCCACCTTAATTGATTGGTCTCATTAGAGCTGGGATGGCAACCCCCATTTTTTCATGTTATCTATCTATCTATCTATCTATCTATCTATCTATCTATCTATCTATCTATCTACCTACCTACCTACCTACCTACCTACCTACCTACCTACCTATCTAGCTACTGTATTTTCCACTACATGCATCTGATGAAGTGGGCTTTAGCCCATGAAAGCTTATGCTCAAATAAATTTGTTAGTCTCTGAGGTGCCACAAGTACTCCTCTTTCTTTCTGCTGATATAGACTAACATTGTTACCACTCTGAAACCTACCTGTTGGGTTAAAGTTACCCAACACTTTCCATTGTAAGACCCTGAAAACTTTGCCAAACTTTAACTTCTTGGGCTGAAATTTTCCATGCCAGGGTGTCTTCTGAATTTTTCGGAATGAGAGAGATTTGGTGAGGAGCTTGGGGGTGTGGAAGAGACTTGTACTGGATGAGAAAAGAGACTGGAACATGCAGGCCTCCTTAATTCTTGTATTTCAAAACTTTTGAGTGCTTGACTTGGGAACATTAATGTTTTTTTAATGTAGTTTTATGCATGTAGTACTGCATAACTCACAGTCAACCTGTGGAACTTGTTGCCACAGGATGTTGTGAAGGCCAGAAGTATAACTGGACTCAAAAAAGAATTAGATAAGGTCATGGAGGATAGGTCCATATATGGCTATTATCTAAGATGATCAGGGACGTAACCCCATGCTGTGGATGTCCCTAAACCTCTGACTGCTAGAAGCTGGGATTAGACAACAGGGGATGGATCACTCGATAAATTGCCAGTTCTGTTCACTCCCTTCAAAGTGTCTGGCACTGGCCATTGTTGGAAGACAGGATACTGGGCTAGATGGACCATTGGTCTGACCCAGTATGGTCATTCTTATGTTCTTATATAGCCTCAGGGACCCTTCACAGTGTTTTACCATCTTCAGTGGGACTTTACTCTGGAGTAAGCGTTCAAGCTGGTAGTTCCCTTTGTGGTTTCAAGTTCTAATACAGTGGTTTTCTACCTTTCCCTAGAAGGATTTCTAGAATTTCCAGAATGCTCTCCCATCTATCCGGAATGCTCCTCCTATTTAGCAATATGGTATGGGCAGTGTGATGGTGACCCCTTGACACCCATTTATGATCTCCCAGGAGTTGATGACCTCATATAATGCATACAAAATCTCCAGGTTGATTACCTCATATGATGCATACAAAAAAGAGCAAAACAACATTTATAAAAATAAATACATTATATAAGGGAGCAAAATGTAAAAATCTCTCTGATAATATTAGTGTCTGCTGCTCTACTGTATAATATGATTGACTATTGATGGTAAAAATAACTAACATACATTACCTAACCTGGGCTTAACACTTCAGATCCATCCCCATAGAGAAAAAATTCACACCTATGCAAATTGGGAGTGAAGTATTACCAAATCAGAATTCTTCACTCATTCACACCACTGGTAACATTTTACACTTGCCACACAAAGTATAAACAGATACACAAAATGCAAAGCTGTTGAGATTCAGACCTCTTAAATCTCCCAATGAGAACTTGATTAAAACTGCAAAAACAGAATTAACAGAAACTTGGGTTAACCTGGCTATGCCCTTCTTATTTACTATTTGCACAAGCAAGTTTTTTTCTCATGAGTATCTGGGAAATGCATTTTCATAATAATACCTGTGTTACAGCTGAACAAGTATATTAATGTCTGAGAAGGAATGTCCTATTTGCTATTTTTTATTCAACATTCTTGTGTCTTAAAATATTTCAGAGATCCAAACGGACTATAAGGGGGATGTAGCAAGCATTCACTACCCCCTGCTGGAAGGCCCCACAGGCTTGTAACACCCCATTCTCAGAGAGTGCCCTGCTGAATGGGAAGACCAGTGAGGTGAATTCAGACCTCCAGAAGTTGTCTAGAGAGGCATCCCAAGATCACCTGGAAGCAGAGCCACTAAAAGTTGGTGGTCCTCCAGCACTTAAAAAATCAGAGAGCAGGCAGAAGCCAATCAGAGCCCGGTAGACCAAATAAGAAAGGCTATCTGCTTTTACTCAGGGTCACTTCTGAGTGAAGTCAGGATATGGAAGGAATATGCCCTAACCCAAGATATCAGTCTCAAGCACGAGTGTTTATATTATGGACTTGAATGCCTGGGCTGCTATTTGAATTAAGATTTAATTTGTTTTCTGTTAACCCTGAAAGGAGACTGGACTGAGAGCTGATCTGACCAGAGGGCTGGAACACAGAGGCAGCAGACCATTGCAGAACCAGGACACGAGGGCATGCTAGAGGGGAAGAGTCCCTTCAAAGCTGCCTCGTGACACAAGGAGGTGTTCTGGTGGCAAGTGTACACTATAACGTGGAGCATACAGTATACCATATGACAGTCATATACCACAATTAACAAACAGCCAAAAGCTGATGACCATCTTGCAAACCTGCCCCTATTAATTTATCAATTAGGTGTGGCAAATACTTTGTTAAAAAGATCAAAGTCCGTTTATGAACAAGTCAAAATAGAAAAAAGAATTACATTTACTGGATAACTATTTCACCATAAATAATGCTATCAGCTCTTCTTCCAAGTATGGTTGACCACACCTTGAAACACTATAGAATATAAATTATACCGTAACTTTTATTTTTTATTTTTCCACAGTTCTTTACTGGACATTTTCCAGGACTCTGTTACCTAACTAATCCCCATAGTCAATATTCTATTACTTCATTATGATAGACCAGAGCAGTATGTAGACATCAAGAGCTGAGGGACAGAAAAAGGGAGCTTAACTGCAGAGCCACTGAATTGGAGGCATACAAACTAAAAAGGTTAAAACTGATGCTTTGGGAAGTATAGAGCCAACATAGGTTTCAAGATGCTCCAGCAAAATCCCATGATGAACAATGTCAAATGCTGCTGAAAGATCTAACGTAGAAAGTGCAGCAACGTCAGTCACTGTCAAAAGCAGGTGATTACGTGATTCTCCACAGGACAGTCTCTGTACTGTGAATAATCCTAAAACCAGAGGTAATTTTTTTGTGGGTGGTGGTGAGGAGCGAAGTGGAAGAGGAATAACTTGTCTTTCCGTTGGCCTGAAACTGCACAACATAATTTTTCTAGTACCCTAGTTAAAAAAAGAACTGCTAGAAATGGATACTTAGCAAGGGCATAGGGCTTGAAATACTGGCTCTTTAGCATTAGTCATGATATGCACTACTGGGTTGGGTGATTTTTCAAAGGACAAGCTAGCACTAAAAATATGCTATAGAACACCTGACCAGAGAGAACAACTGTGCTATATAATACTGCAAACAGATGCATGCAAGAAGGTGAGGGTTATAATAGAAGATTTTAAATACCCTGGTCTTTCCAGGATTATAGTGAGTGGTGGAAACAAGTCTAGAAGTACATATGTAAATCTAACTCAAGTCTATCTTCTACTTCAATATGTGGATCAACAGCAAGGAAGGAAACAATAGGTTAATTCTGAGCCTGATTAATAAACAGGATATAATTGAAAACATAAAGGAAAAGGATATTCCAAGAGACGATGTTTATAATCTCAATAAAATAAAATAAAATCTAGAAAGGAAAATAACCCACCCCCACTAACTTCCACAATTGTAAATTGTGATAGACTGCACATACAAACTCAAATGTAGGTGAGAACCTGTACATTTTGCATTATATTTAATAGATAGCTGAGGCCTGATTTTCTCCTGGGTTACTATTGCAGGCCCTCAACACTGTATATTTTCTAAAATCAGCAATGGCGCTTGGACTGTAGGATTTGTAGGATACATGATGATGTACATCCACATACCAAAGTTCAGGAGCCAAGTTCTTTTTCTCATTAGGTAAAGTTTCTGCAGCTGCACAAACCGCAGTGGGAGTTTCGAGTATGTTTTGCAGGATGGGGCTGTGAAGTTTTAAAAGGGTAAAGTGCAGCTGCTGATAACACATATGGCAATGAATGATATAAAAGTTGCAGATTTCTACAAAAGTTAATTGGCTATGCTATAACAATCTATCATTAAGCAGTGGTTCCATCATTCTATCTTTAATACTTTCCACAATGGGAAAATCACTTGCAGAAAAATTCTATGGGACATGCCCATGACTGTTTATAAGAACCCTGACTACTGGTTTATTTTCAATGTGACTTTGATATTCGGTTTCTCTAGCCTCTTGCCAAATTGTTTTTCTTTCCTATATGTTTATTTTATTTTGCTGAATATATAATCTTTTGACACTCATATTCAAATTGTTCTTCACAGTGCTCCAGTTGAAATTTTAATGGAGTAAGTCTGGTTTGTACCAGAATGGGGAATAAGGTATCAGCTAGCTCATCTAAATGAAATCAGGGCAGGGGACTTTACTTTTAATGACCTTTTATGCATTTAAAAAAACCAGCCTATAAAGCAACTTGCTAATTTTTAGATTTGGCTTTTTTGCGTTCTACTCAGATCCACTTCTGCTTTATTAGATAGTTTTGCCTAATTGCTTTGCTGTAATCAGGGATTGCTGGGTAAGAAAAGACTTGTCATATCTCAAGATATGGTATCCAGGGAGGGTCGCATCATTCTTTTAGGATTATATTAAGAATGGATTAGGTGAACGAGTTTCTCCATTTTTATTACAATCTCTTCTCATTAGAATGGATTAATTTATCACATTTTCTCCTCTCTTTAAAGTCTTTGACATGAGAATGAATTATCACATAGTTTGGATCTTTTTATTGTGTTTTGGCTGGCTGATGATTTCCCTGCTTTGCAATTCATTCAGAAAGAAGATGTACAATGACAACAATTTGATGTAATTTACTTGTAAGTACCAGGGGGCTGTAGGACCAAGAGGGACTTTTATCTTAGAGGGTAATTATCTTAGAGGTTGGCAGAATGCATGTTACTGGGATTCAAGATAAAATGGACACTGAGGGCCAAACTCATTGATGGCATAAACAAGTGCAACTCCAATGAAATCCCACTTCCACCACTGATTATTTTAGCCTTCAATTTCTAATCTTCATTTTTCAAGGAAGTTAATGGGTAGGGCCACCTGATTCTCTGCAGCTTAACTGACTTTCAATCTCTCGTGACATGGAAGTTTGAGAGGACAGATCATTTTTCATATCCTTCCAAACCTTAACCTATCTGCTATCCTGAGGATGCCAAAAGAGAGATGCCACTTGTTGCTGTTATTTATATTATGATACCACCTAGTTTCCATAGCTGAGGTCAAAGTGCCATTATGCTTAGCATTGCAAATACACATAGTGACAGACTGCCCCAGTGACCTTGCGAGTTAAATAGAGAAGATAGATAAAGTGTGAAGTAAATAAAACGTCATTACCTACATTTTACAGATGGAAAATTAAAGCCCCAGAGGAATTCGATGATTTGGCCACGGTCATATAGGAAATCCGTGGCAGAATTGATCTCCTGAGTCCCAGTCCAGAGCCTTACTCACAAGACTGTCCGTACCTTTTTGGATAGTGTGATAGGAAGTATTGTGTTTCATGATATGAACCCTTGTCTAGCAAGAACTGGTGTGATCACAAATTTATTTCACATAAGTATGTTGTTTCTCATCTGAGCTACACCGGGTCAGATACAGCTGGATATTTTTAAAGTTTCCCTTGATCTACTGAATTGTTACTCTCTGTTCATATGTTAGGAATATAGGAGTTGTCATATCATAACAGATCTAGTAGTTGATCTAGCCTGGTATCCTCTTTCTGACAGTGACTGAAATCAGCTGCTTAAGAGATGGCCAATGTTTTCAGTGTGTACACAAAGGGGGTGGGGGAGGAAAAGGAATTTTTTTTTTCTTCAGCTGGTGATCAGTTTTTACTCTGAACCATGAGGTGTGGTGCCCCATATAATTTATTTAATCTTACTAAGCTATTTATCTTAGTAATGTCTTGTAACAGTGAGCCAGTTACGGTAATTCTATGTTGCATAAAAATCTGTTTCCCTTCATTCATTTTAAATTCACTGCATTTTAATTTCATCAAGTGTCTCCTTGCTCTTGTGTTATGGGACAGGATAAATAACCTCAATATACCTTTCATTATATGTAACATATACTCCTCCTCTAACTCTTTTCCCTTCCAAAAAAAAAAAAATCATACCCCTTTTAATTCCTCTAGTAAGGAAACTCCCCATGCCTCTAATCATTTTTGCCATTCTCTAAACCTTTTCTGTTTCTGCTGTCTTTTAGAGATGAGGTGACTAAAATGAAAAGTAGTATTCAAAGAAAGGACAAACATGAATGTATATATTGCTATTATATTTTTTATGTTATTGTGTAACTCTTTCACAATAATGTTACTAATAGTGTCAGAAATTATTTAAACACTCTTGAAGTTTTTAAAAGATATTTAACAAGACAATAGGTAACCCCAAGACATTGTCCACATATTTTTAAAGGTGTTTTCTAAGGACAGTATTATCCTATGTCCATATGTAAGCCACTACAGCAGCGCAGCTACAGAGGTGCAGCTGCCCCCATTGGCCTGGAACGACGAACCGTGGCCAGTGGGAGCTGCAATCGGCTGAACCTGTGGACACGAGAGGTAAACAAACCGGCCCGGCCTGCCAGGGGGCTTACCTTGGTGGGCCGTGTGCCAAAGGTTGCTGATCCCTGCTTTAGTGACAGGAGGGATTCTCCCATAGCTGTAGTTAATCCACCTCCCTGAGAGCCAGGTTGATGGAAGAATTTTTTAATTGACTTTATGCTGTCTACAGTAGGGGTTAGATCAGCTTAACTATGTTGCTCAGCGGGGTGGAGTTTTCACACTCCTGAGCGACATAGCTGGGTTAACCTAACATTTTAGTATACACCTGACCTTAGTGAATATATTTTAATTCCAATGGCTGGAAGTTGAAACTAGACAAATTCAGAGTGGAAATAAGTTGTAAATATTTAATAATGAGGGTAATTAACCCCTGGAATAATTTACTTAGGGATGTGGTGGATCCCTCCATCACTGTCAATTATAAATCAAGACTGGATGTTTTCCTCACAGATAGTCTCTAGTTCCAACAGAAATGATTTTTGGGAAGTTCTATGGCCTGTGTTATACAGGAAGTCAAGGTAGACAATCATAGTGGCCTCTTCTGGCCTTGGAATCTATGAATCTAATTAAGAGCTGTTTAAAAATATGTTCGCAATTAATGAAGACTAGTTTTAACACCTTTACAGGTGTGTAAGCTAGTTGTGATCAAATTTAGTCTCCCATCTAGTGCTATGACTGGCTATAATGATGTCCAAGTGCATGCTAGATGCTAAGTGGTGTTTCGAACATGTTAGCAACCTAAATTACCTTTTTGCTTCCCCCCCACCTTTACACCTTTTTTCCTTGAGCCCTTGGCCCCCTTGCTTCAGGGACCCACTATAGCAGTTAGCTCCACTCCAGCGTGGCTTTGCTCCCCAGGGCTCAGCCTGTCTCAGTCTTCCTCTCCCCAGCTGCCTACTAGCCCTTTATGGCCTAAATGTAGCCCAGCCCTTTTTAATTAGCTGGATTAGGCTCACCTGCTCCAGTGCCGGGGAGCTTGGCTCACAGAGACCGGCTACCCTGTGACAGGGAGCACTGGGGACTCTGGGATACGGTTACTTTGATTTGAGTCAGCACACTGCAGCGTGGACGCCAGAGCCCTAGGTTTGACTACGGGTTAGAAAAGTCTTAACCTAGGGTTGAAATACAATGTAGATGCTCAAACCCAGGATTCCCTAATACAGGTCAGCTGACTCAAGTCCCACTAACCCTGGGCTTACATTGCAGTGTAGACATACTTTTAGGCACTTAGGAGTCTAACTGAAAGTCAGTGGGATTTAAGGTTCTAAGCCCCTTAGGTGCTTTGAAAAATAGGGCTTAGGATTTTAAGACACTTAAGTGCTTTTGAAAATTTTACTCTTAGGCTCACTATTGTTAGATGGGTTTAAGGCTGTAAAGACACAATAATTATTTAAGGAGATAAAACCCTTTAAATAATAATAATTAATAATAACCTCCAGAAAAAAAATTGTTGTCCTGGAAACTGAGTTAAGATAAAATAATAATCATAATAAAAGTTGGAAAGTATGGAAATGAGAAATGTAGCTACTCCACACAATCTTGTCTCCACCCCAATAGTACTGCCAGCCTACCAGACTCTGCAGGTGTAAGCTGTGGACAATCTTAAATTTAGAGCATATGCTGTTGCCTAGATTGCATCTGCCCTGTGTTTGCAATGGAATGCAAAGGGGATCAAGAGCCTTCCTGTCCTCACATCTCTGCATTGATAGGCTGAATCCCATTATGTAGTTCAGCAAACACTTCCTGCTTCCTCCCCTCGCTTTCCATGCTGGCAGAGTTTGTGTGGTGCAATGTTTGTGTTCTTTCTGAGTTCCTAGAGAGAGCTTATGAGAGAGACACTGAGTTGTCCCTGGTCAAAGGTTTCATGTTCGCTAGTTTGCAGTTACACATACTGAAGCTAGTTTATGATTAAGAGTAAAATATTCACTTTTGCTGGACACTGATGATATGAGCCTGTATGTTCTTGACAGAGAAAGACAGTCTTCAAGTTTCTAGTTGTTCTCTGGGTGGCAAGAGTGTGTCTGAGAACTCTCTCTCAGAGCTCCTCTGAAATCTTCTCAATGGGACCAGTGGGAGAAGAGAATTTAGCAAACAGATACTGTAGCAGTTCACATTGGTTCTTTACTTAGATTCAGGCATTAAATATATTTGATATGAATTAGAGGGCTGTCATCATAGAGACCCTTTTTCTTTTCACGTTCAATGCTCACAAGTGATATAATTTCCAGACCTTGGCTCAGAATATTTGGAGATGTATATTCAGTAGCTGTAGGTCCAGTGACACTTGACTAATTGGTTTGGCATGCAATGTTAATTGCATTCTGTTCAATATCGCTGATTTGGTGAAGTACTTCTTTTTCAGTGATTTGAGTACATTATAACATCCACTCTCTGATTAAACATGAGGAGCTCTTTTCCGCACACCCTTTCTGGCATGAGTAGCTCCATTGAGATTAACAGAAAGTTAAGTTAAGACTTGCAGAATCACACCCTATGGTATTTTATATTCTGTTCTATTTTTCTGTGTGCATGGTTACAATAGGACAGATTTATGACTATAAGCGGTATGTTAACTTTACATTTCCATACTTCCCATCTTTGGGGATTTTTGAAAAAGTTTGACTGTATCTTAAAAGTTTGAGACTTTTTTTTTTTTTTTAAAGCAATGGTCTTTCGAGTTGTTTTTCCCCATCAAATAAATGTGTAGGCTTGAGTCTGATCTTGTCATTGGTATAAATCAGTGTAAGTCCTTTAGAGTCAATGGAGTTACACCATGGTAAAACTGTAAAACACATTTTGTCAGAGTCAGTGCTTGAGGCCCAGGTTCTCCAGACTGATCACTCTGTTTGGGGAAAACTCTTCAAATTAATCCTACAGAATTTTCCTCCTTCTTGCCCACTGCTGTGGGTTTTGCCATGGCATAGGATAATCTAACCTACTGCATGCAATTTATAGGAATATTTTTTCCATAAATGTCTTCTATGAATTTTGTTTGTTTTACTTTTGAGGGATATTTGTGACCATATAAGATACATCTGACATGAATTACTACAAGTGTGTGTGGGGGAAAGCGACAAAGTGATTTACAATTTACTTGGAAAATATTTTTTTGAAACTGTGATACATTCCAGAAAAATACAATAGAGACTCGTCCATCAGATCTGGCAATGTCATCTGTGAGCGTATCCTTCAGCAAGATTCCAGGGCCTGTCTATATTATCTGTACATAAATAGTAAATCGGTTCAATTTGCCAACTGTTCAGAAATTATGTGACCAAACAGACAAAATTTAATCCAGCTTCTGTGACAAATGTATGTTTAGCTGGGGTTATAGACCCTCAGGAAGCTGAGGGAACCTGCCTATCCTCTGATTCTGAACTCTGTGCTTTTTATCATTGTTCCTTATTTTTGATCTTTTTTTAGTTGTAACTAATGACATGATACAGTTCAGGTCTGTTGATCTTAATCTACAAACCAAGCCATTAGCAGCACCCGTCTGCATGATGGTGTACCAATTAAAATTAGGAGATTAAAGACTAATGTTCCCTGCCTGTGACCAGTTTGTATACAAAATAGCAATTTGCATAGCTGTTGAATGAGAACAAACTCATGATTAGTGAACTTGGTACAATTAAACTTTAAAGCAATTGGGATGGCACCACAAAGGATTGAAGGGGCAATGGATTGTTTTTTATTTTCTCTCTCTGGAGTAAATGGGGAATGGTGTTGCCTTTTTAGTTATTTACTAAACATGCCTGAGAAAATGTTCAGTGATTTCTCTGAATTTAACCAACTGTGACATGCTTGTTTATTTCCCTTCCACTTACAGTGTTCAGAGAACAAGATGTATTTGGTACTGGTGGCAATTTAGGAAGAAACAGAGACTAATGTCAGCATTGGTGGAAATGTACACAATTTTTGGATGAAGGGAAGTCAAAGTTAACGACACTCTAAGGTGGTACCAAACTAAGAATTCTTGCCTTTGGGGTTGATCTGTTTGCCCTCCACTAGCACGACAGTCAGGGGAATGGACTACAAGACAAAGTGGAGTGTGAAACTATTGGCGTAAAGAACAGCTAGGGTAGATGTAGGGTATGACCTGGAGATCCCTGGTGTGTCATATGGGCAGGTGCTTAACTGACATGGTGTCAAGGTGATTGTGAGGGGTCTCTGAATAATTCTTACAGTATTCTGTCTATTAGAGCCCACCAGTCATATTTTGCTACTCTTGTGACCTACAAATGGTAGTAAAGAATTTATGGTAGTATCATAAAGCAAATAAAATATTAGGATCCAGGCTTAAAGTATTTACATAGCACAGTGACGTGATCTTTTCTGATGCTGCCACATTGAGTGATGCCTCATGTTTCAGCACTTCTGCAAAATCTTTAAAAACTGGCTCATGCAGATCTCAAGACAGGTGGAGAAGCAGTCAGTCTCAGGACCTGTCTAATTTGCACATTTTAAAATAGGCCCTTCTTTTCTGTTCAGTAGACTGTAGGGGATTGTGAAAAAACTTAATCATGAGCAGAACTATACATTATGGTTGTGATGATCTCTGTAAAGTGCTTGGATGCTAAGGCGATGATGAGTGTAATATGCAGATAGACGTGAAAGTGCACTGTTTTTTGTGAAGCGCTATAGTTTAATTTTTTGATTTACAAGCCCCTGTCTTGTCTATTTAAATTTTAAGGTCTTTAGGGCTGGGACTGTGTGTTTGTACAGAACCTAGTACAATGGGTCCTAATTTTGATTGGGACTTAGTGGCACATTTACAATATATAAATAACTGGTTTGCTTGCGTGTGTCTTCTCTTTCCTTCTTCTATTATTGTTATTATTATTACATTAGTGTCCTATTTGTCAGGAAGATGAAAATCACTCCCATGCAAAGAGCCTGCACTTAAGTCCACAAATAGGGCTCAAATAGGACTTAAATTGGGCATAGTCTCTGTATACATGATGTTTTCTCCAACATGTGCATGTCTGAATGATGACAAGGACTCACTGAAATTATAGTTCAGTCTAGAGAAAAAAGGAGTGAACTTATGGTCTAATATCAGAGCTGGAAGCCAGGAAGTCTGGATCTCTAGTTTTGGCAGAGACACTGATACCCTATGTGACTTTTGTCCCTGCAGACCTCAGTTTTCTCATCTGTGAAATGGGGATAATACTTTCCTTCAAGGTAGTCAGAAGGACTGATTAGTTAGTCTTAATGTTTGCAAAACACTGATGGTGAAAAGCAGCATATTACTGTTGCTGCTTATTATAGGACATGTTATTTTTAATTCTCTAAACTGAATGATGTGACTTTATATTAAAAGTGATTAACTCTCTGAATTACCACAAAAATAATTTTCTGTAGTATAGGATGTGCTTATGGTTTGTACAGTTATAAACATTAGTGATTGGAGCAAAGAAAGAATCTTCTAAAGGGAAATCTCTTTATCAATAGCAATGAACAAATATATTTAAAAGACATTTCATGCATAATTTCTCCACAGCCTCATTTCCTGGATTTCAGTTTTAGCACCTGGCAGAACACCAGTTCAGTACATTATGCTGAAGTGCAGAGAATACATTTATTCTACAAAAATAGCAGATCCAAAGTCAGAAGTACAATGTGCCACGTATCTTAAAATCTAGCACTAAACCTCTATAACTCACTGCAAATAATGTGATTGTACAGATGCTATAGGAAGTCACACAATTCAGTGGAACATTACAAAAGAACAAAATGGTACATGCTTGTTTTTTAGATACAACACAGCTTTTTATTTTCATGTTACAGACTAACATTTTACTCTAGGGTGAATCCTAGAAAAGGGTACAGTGCTAGGCTTAGTTAGTAGGGGTTGTCTTTGTCATATGTATGTACAATGCTTAGCACAATGGGGTTCCAGACCCTGACTTGGGCTGCTAGGACCTACTGCAATACAAATAATTAATAATGACAAACAGAGGCTGGAACTAGTGAGTTGCGGTGGGAGTACTTGTTTGACCGAATTTTTAATCCAATTGAGAAGTCTAAAAATGGCAAAACAAAAATTATAAAAATATGGTAAAAACACTCAAACAAAAATGTATTTATAAAATAAGCCTCTTTGGTGATCAGGAAAATTACATTTAATTGGGACAAAAGACTCTCTCCGCTTCCCCCCCGCAACTATATGAACTGAAATGATAAAGGGTCAAAGGTAATCTTTATATTGCTATATACATAATTCATTTCCCTTATCTCAAAGGTGGTGCGAGAATGAATTAATTGTTTGTGGGGTGCTCTGATGCTATGGTGATTGGGGCAGTATACATAGATTTTTAAAAGAACACAAAACAGGCCAAATGCTACCATGGAGAACTTACCTACTGTCTTCTTGACTGTAATGAAGTTACACAGGCATAAATTAGTAACAAACCTGACCCTGTACATTCTTTTTGTACACATGCGGTGTTAAGTCAGAGAGTGATTGAGTCAGAGTGCAAGGGATTGGCTTGTTTTTACAATTTTACTGTTCAGTTGGTTGGTTGTTCATTTTCCGCACCTTCATTATCACCATTCATTATTGACTGTGTTATGTCTCTTGTCTAACATTTTGGGCACTAGATATATTAATTTCTGCAGCTAGGTTAATCAGTGGGTATTTAGTGAAATATAAAATTGTGCCTGTGTACTTAATAAAAGGAAGCAATGGTTGTAGAGTACTTTTTCTTCAATTTGCTTCAAAGACACATTACACAGAATGCAAATGCTGTCGTTTTTAATTTAGCATATAGCCTGAACGACATTCAATTATTAATTGATTCAATATTTTGCATTCCAAATTGTTTATTTAAAGGTGTTTAGTGTCAATACTTCTATAACCAAGAGGTCGCAGGTCTGTCTGGATGATCTAGGGAGAACAACAAAGCTATTAAAAACGTTACTGAAGTGCAGTTGGTTGATGAAGGGCAGGACACACTTCATTAGAGTTGTAGTTATAGAGTAACTAGAATTTAAAAGTGAAGGGGAAGATTTTCAAAGGCACAAATGGCAATCAGGCACCTAACTTAGCTATTTGTGCGTTTGAAAACTCTCCCCTGACTTGTTTTTTTGGGAAGGGAGGGACCAGAAAACCAGACCAGAAAATAAATTTTAAATATAAAATATTCAGTTATTTGGGGCTGTGGACACTATTTTATTGCTCAAGTTTTGCTGTCCATCTCTCTCCCTCTGTCACATTTGGAGATGATCAGAATCAATAAACATTCTTCTCTGAAGCCTTTTAGGTGTTAACTCCATGCTTTCCTTCCATCATTTATGCAATGGAATTGGATACATTTTAGAGATTTAATAAATATCTCTTGTTGTGGTGAAAAAAATCATGGATTAAAAGAATTTTCACATTGTCTTTACGTTAAGTTTACTGTTGTTGTCTTCTCCACCTTTGCCTCCTCCCGTCAATCAGAGTTGGCAGCTCTTGTTCTTCCTCTCCAAGTGTTCTTGTCAAGAGCATCTTCCAAGCTGACACAAACTTCTTCATGTCCTACTTCAGCATCCCAAACCACTTTTTTAGTCTTGTGGTCACAACAGAAGGCTACGTGTTGTGCTCAGTCATATCTCTGGAGAATAATTGGTGATCCCTTTCAGTTTCTTTTGATTTTAACAATACAGTTTAAAAAGTAAAATCTAGTGCAGTGCTTATAGCTGTGAAAGAAAAAAAACTTATCCAATGTGCAGGTTTCTTTTTCTGAGTCTGTAGACAGAAAACTTGAAACAGCGAGGGCTGGGAGCGGGGAGGAAGAGAGTGTGAGAGAGATCCTACTGCAGAATAACCAGTAGCTCAGTGGTTAGGAGGCTCATGTGAGAGACCAAGGTTCAAATCTCTATTCCGAGTACTGTAACCACTGGGCTTTTGGCTATTCCTGGGATGGGAGGGGGGGTCTTTCTCTCTCTGGTTTTGAGACGAAATTCTATTCTTGGCCCGAGGAATTTTCCTCCATTAAATTTTCATCAGCAGATATACATTTCCATGAAAAGTTTTGAACAATTAATGTCAGTTCTGGAGCACAAGTTTGCTTTAGATTTGTTAAATGTGACCATCTTTTCCAACCGGTCTTAATTGAAACAAACAGGGTTGATCACCAGAGTTCAAAAAAGTGGAGGAGTTTATATCTGTCCCAGATGTGGGGTTAAAGGAATGGAAACAGTTTATTGTGTACACACAAGTGAAATAACATTATTCTAACAAATACAAACTTCGTCCTTCACCATGCATTAACACTTGACAAAGAATTTGGTTAGTCTGTCCTTCTAACGTATATTTCAGATATTGAGTGTCATACACTGAAAGTTCTCTTCCAAACGGTTTACTATATTTTTGACTCAGCAAAATAGTAAAATCTTCTAACGATTTTCAAATGAGAAAAGTTTTTCCCTTCATTGCAGCAATTATTGCTGACACTTCAGGGTGTGACTATGAACACATTTCCCCACAAAGATTAACTCGCAATGTCCAGTGGCAGTAGTTCCAACTATAAGCATATATCACAGTGTTGATCCTAGTAATTATCATCCAAACTAAATCTATGTAGTTTGCTGCAGAGAATGCAGAATCTCATTTCTTCAAAGCTGCGTTAACAAGTCAATAAAACATCTGATGAATCTGGCTCAATATCCCTATGCACATTATATTTAAATCTGAGCTGCATCCAGTATCATAGAATCATAGAATATCAGGGTTGGAAGGGACCTCAGAAGGTCATCTAGTCCAACCCCCTGCTCAAAGCAGGACCGATCCCCGACTAAATCATCCCAGCCAGGGCTTTGTCAAGCCTGACCTTAAAAACTTCTAGGGAAGGAGATTCCACCACCTCCCTAGGTAACGCATTCCAGTGTTTCACCACCCTCCTAGTGAAAAAGTTTTTCCTAATATCCAACCTAAATCTCCCCCACTGCAACTTGAGACCATTACTCCTCATTCTGTCATCTGCTACCACTGAGAACAGTCTAGTGCCATCCTCTTTGGAACCCCCTTTCAGGTAGTTGAAAGCAGCTATCAAATCCCCCCTCATTCTTCTCTTCTGCAGACTAAACAATCCCAGTCCCCTCAGCCTCTCCTCATAAGTCATGTGTTCCAGTCCCCTAATCATTTTTTGTTGCCCTCCGCTGGACTCTTTCCAATTTTTCCACATCCTTCTTGTAGTGTGGGGCCCAAAACTGGACACAGTACTCCAGATGAGGCCTCACCAATGTCGAATAGAGGGGAATGATCATGTCCCTCGATCTGCTGGCAATGCCCCTACTTATACATCCCCAAATGCCATTGGCCTTCTTGGCAACAAGGGCACACTGTTGACTCATATCCAACTTCTTGTCCACTGTAACCCCTAGGTCCTTTTCTGCAGAACTGCTGCCGAGCCATTCAGTCCCTAGTCTGTAGCGGTGCATGGGGTTCTTTCGTCCTAAGTGCAGGACTCTGCACTTGTCCTTGTTGAACCTCATCAGATTTCTTTTCGCTCAATCCTCCAATTTGTCTAGGTCCCTCTGTATCCTATCCCTACCCTCCAGCATATCTACCACTCCTCCCAGTTTAGTGTCAGTAAACCAGAGATATTGAAGCCTGTTTCACACTGCAAATTTTCTCGGTGGATAAGTGTCAAATTCCTTAGCCCAGGTATTTTGGTAACTGAACTATTATAAAGTTTCATGATGTGCAATGGATTTCAAGTACATTTGATAGGGTATGGTCTGCTGTTAAACCTATGGGGCCACTAGCTTGCCTCAGTCTTCTTAAAGGTACTGTAGTTATCTTACACAATCTGTGCTTCTTTATTTATTCAAGTTTGTTTCTGCATTTCTGAAGAAGCATATATTTGCAAAGGTAAAATAGTGTACGTTTTCAGTATTGCCAACCCCCAGTGTTCAAAAACATGAGTTAGACCCCCCCAAAAATGAGATTGTCTTGAAAATCCTGACTTTTTAAAACAGAATTCATTTTAGGTCTTTTTTATTAGTCTTCTGCTCTCTGAGCCTTTAGGCTGCATTTGTTATTCTCAGCAACCAGGAAGGTTAGCAACTCACCATTTTTTAAAAATTAAAGATGAGATTCTCATTGATTCCAATGGCTGTGGCTTTAAGAAAAAATACCAACTATGTGATAAAACCTTATGATAAAGTCATGATAGAAGGCAACACTGGGCCATCTAAATCCTCCCCCTAACATAACCAATCACATATCAAGTACACTGCCAGTGCTTTCTGTCCCACTGAAGAGCCACCCCCTAATATTTTTATAACATTCAGTGCAAATTAAAAAAGTCCATTTAAAGCAATGTTAATTCTGATTGAGATTTTACATGAATAAAAGGCAGAAAATCAAAGTTATGCTTCCCATGTAAGATGAGCACACAACGCACTCAAGCAGAGTAAGCATAATATGCAACTATAGATTAACCCTTCTGCCTGTCAGAGTTGGCAGCAACAACGGCCGGGTTCAGTATCTAGGGGTTCCATTCCAATAACACAATGCAAAACTGGCTCGAGCCCTCACCCAGTGACCTGGGACAAATATATATCACCCCCGCTGGGCGCCTCCAAGAGGCAATACTTCCCGTCTCGCAAGCACAGAGTCTGAGTGTAGCAAAAAGCCTTTTAATAACAGAGAGAAACAATGTGGCATTATGTTGGGGAAACACCACCAACAGGATTCATAACACAACCCATGAGCAAAACCCACCCCAAGCAAATTGGGGTATGTCCTTTCCCTTTGGTTCTTGAGTCCAGCAACCCAAAATCACCCAAAGTCCCAAAAGTCCAATGACCCAAAAGTCTCTGTCCTTGGTCAGGGCAGCTCCAGAGTTCAAAAGTTTATCTGCAGAGTTTTTACCTCCGGAGATGGGGGGGGGTGTTAAGGGGCACCTTACGTGGTCCAACACTGATGGCCCCACCTCTCCATGGGGGCTCTGCTCCACCAGCCGCTCTGCTCTGCCAACCGCTCTGCTCGCCATCCCGCAAACTGCTCCACCAGCCACTCCGCTCACCGTGCTGCAAACGGCTCTACCATATAGCTTCAGGCTCCCCTACTACTTAACACAACACTCAGTGATTTCAGCTCTTTTGTGATTTCACCTTGTAGTAGGGGAGCCACAGTGCTGGTACACCATTAGCCCAAAGTAAATTCAGCTCAGCAGCCTGTAACTAGACTCCTAATGGAATCAAAATTAGCTCTGATATTCCACAGTGGAGAGAGGAGGAAGTGCAATTAGCATGTAAGGCCCTCACCAGGGGGCCTATGCCACCAGGTATTAATACCTGTTCCCAGCCTCTCTCCCTTCACAGAGTTTTGGAACCCATGACCCTTGCCTAGCGAGTGCTACTTAGTTGATGTCGAGTCCCTCCATCATAACAAAAGGCCAAGTACAGTTCCACTGTCCTTGATTCCCATAATCAGGGTAATAACAATTTATTGTTCCTGCCCCAATAACAGAGACACTGGGGATCCCACAGTAGCCAAAGTGACCATTTGGGCAGCTATGGCCTCATTCTAGGTGGGGTGGGTGTGCCTATGCAAATGAGATCGGCCCCTGAAGTTCTTTTCCACAACTTGCCACACCTCACCACCAGATGTCAGGGTAGAGCTCATCCTGACTCTGCTTACATCGAAAAATACAACATATGTCTATGGTAAGAGTGCTTAGTTACAATTACTCTGTGGCACAGACATAAGCAACTAAAAACCGGAGCTTATAGTGGAAAGTGTTCTGCAAACTTAATCATAGAAAATTAGGGTTGGAAGAGACCTCAGGAGGTCACCGAATCCAATCCCCTGCTCAAAGCATGACCAACCCCAACTAAATCATCCCATCCAGGGCTTTGTAAACCTCTAAGAACCCTCCCTCGGTAACCCATTCCAATGTTTCACCACCCTCCTAGTGAAAAAGTTTTTCCTAATATCCAACCTAAATCTCCCCCATTGCAACTTGAGACCATTGCTCCTTATTCTGTCATCTGCCACTACTGAGAACAGCCTAGCTCCATCCTCTTTGGAACCCCCCTTCAGGTAGCTGAAGGCTGCTATCAAATCCCCCCTCACTCTTCTCTTCTGCAGATTAAATAAACCCAATTCCCTCAGCCTCTCCTCGTAAGTCATGTACCCCAACCCCCTAATCATTTTTGTTGCCCTCCGCTGGACTGTCTCCAATTTATCCACATACTTTCTGTAGTGGGGAGCCCAAAACTGGACGCAGTAGTCCAGATGTGGCCTTACCAGTGCCGAATAGAGGGGAAGAATCACTTCCCTCGATCTGCTGGCAATGCTCCTACTAATGCAGCCCAATATGCCATTAGCCTTCTTGACTAAAAGGGCATGCTGTTGACTCATATCCAGCTTCTTGTCTACTGTAATCCTTAGGTTCTTTTCTGCAGAACAGCTGTTTAGCCAGTCAGTCCCCAGCCTGTAGGAGTGCATGGCATTCTTCTGTCCTAAGTGCAGGACTCTGCACTTGTTCTTGTTGAACCTCATCAGATTTTTTTTGGCCCAATCCTCCAATTTGTCTAGGTCACTCTGGACCCTATCCCTATCCCTATCAGTGTATCTACCTCTCCCCACAGCTTAGTGTCATCTGCCAGCTTGTTGAGGGTATAATTATTCCCATCATCCAGATCATTAATGAAGATGTTGAACAAAATCGGCCCGAGAATCAATCCCTGGGGCACTCCGCTTGATACCGGCTGCCAACTAGACATCAAGCCATTGATCACTACCCACGATCTAACCAGCTTTCTATCCACCTTATAGTCCATTCATCCAATCCATACTTTTTTAACTTGCTGGCAAGAATACTGTGGGAGACAGTATCAAAAGCTTTGCTAAAGTCAAGATATATTACGTCCACCGCTTTCCCCATATACATGGAGCCCATTATCTCATCATAGAAGGCAACCAGGTTGGTCAGGTCTGACTTGCCCTTGGTGAATCCATGTTGATTGTTCCTGGTCACCTTCCTCTCCTCTAAGTGCTTCAAAATGGATTCCTTGAGGACCTACTCCATGATTTTTCCAGGTACTGTAGTTCCGCAGATTCTCCTTCTTCCCTTTTTGAAAGATGGGCACTATATTTGCCTTTTTCCAATCCTCTGGAACCTCCCCCGATTGCCATGAGTTTTCAAAGATAGTGGTCAATGGCTCTGCAATCACATCAGCCAACTCTCTCAGCACCTCGGATCTGGCCCCATGGAGTTATTCAGCTTTTTTAAATAGTCCTTAACCTGTTCTTTCCCTACTGAGGGCTGCTCACCTCCTCCCCATACTGTGCTTCCCAGTGTAGCAGTTTGGGAGCTGACCTTGTCTGTGAAGACCGAGGCAAAAAAAGCATTTCGTACTTCAGCTTTTTCCACATCATCTATCACTAGGTTGCTTCCCCCATTCAGTAAGGGTCCCACACTTTCCCATACAACCTTGCTAACATACTGTAGAAACCCTTCTTGTTATTCTTCACATCCCTTGCTAGCTGCAACTTCAATTGTGTTTTGGCCTTCCTGATTACACCCCTGCATGCTCGAGCAATATTTTTATACTCATCCCTAGTCATCTGTCCAAGTTTGCACTTCTTGTAAGCTTCCTTTTTGTGTTTAAGCTCAGTGACAATTTCTCTGTTAAGCCAAGCTGGTCGCCTGCCATGTTGGCTATTCTTTCTGCACATCAGGATAATTTGTTCCTGTGCCCCCAGTAAGGCTTCTTTAAAATACAGCTAGTTCTCCTGGACTCGTTTCCCCCTCATATTAGCCTCCCAAGGGATCCTGCCTATCAGTTCCCTGAGGGAGTCAAAGTCTGCTTATACAAACAAGAAAGTCTGCTTTGACTCCCTTGGGGAACTTACTATAGGCATCACTACCTGCAAAAGTGGTTGAGATTTTTGTTCTTTCCATTTTTTATTTTTGTTAATGGTATACCTGAATGTTTTTACATGGGAGGGCAATATGCACCCACAAAGTCTGCACTGTACAGTGGGAATCAGCCTGGGTAACAGGAGGATGTTGAGATCAGAACGCTGGGACTTTAAAGGTTTGAGGAAGGATGGAAGCAGGCTGGATTGCAGAATGGCTACTGCTGCCTCGTGGTTTTGCATGATTAGCCCTAGTTATAACACACTCATATGGACTCCAACCTCATGTGTTCTCTCAAAGAACTTTTGGAAAAGAAAGCACCAATGGCTGGCATACACAGGACACTGGGATGGTGTGAGTGGGAAGCTTTGGATTGCACAGGGCTGAAAGCAACTCCAGTAGGGGAAATTTTCAGTGGCTTTGAGAATGTGATATTATTAATTAGAGCAGCTGCATTTCCCAAGCATTCTTGAGAGCTCTGTTTTGGTAAACAAAGTAACATCATTCATTGTCTCCCTAAAACAGACCTGAAAGGCGGCCTTGTCTTGTATAGCATAATGAGCCAATGAGTTCAAAGGACTGTGTGGAAACTTTGACTGGGATGCTGAGAATAGCTTGAGCACCTTCTGTGCTGCCATCTGGTATTTTCAAATGGAGAACAAAAGGGAATCTGAAGCACAGGGATTTTCCCCATAAACTGGGCATAATCAGTTCTGAATGGTGTGCAGAATTGAGCTGAGATGGAAGTATGGGGCTTGGAAGATATAAAAAAGGAGCAAGTATCTGAATACCGAATGAAGCTGCTGATGTAGAAATACTGCATTCTCTGCCTGAAACAAGGATTGAGAATACATAAAAATCTGGTCTTGTATTTATCTGGAATGTTATATTGTGGCTTTCTTCTCCTCCCTTATACAAACAAGAAAGTATAGCAGCAATTTGTCAACATATGAAGAATTGACCAACGATTTGAAATAATGGAAGAGATGGGGTCTAAAGGATTGGTTGATTTGTGTATGTGTGTGTGCGAGCGAGAGAGAGAGCGAGAGTGTGTGTACTGTGTCTAGCACAGTAGGACCGCTGAATGCTTTTGTAATGCTAACAGTAAATAACAACTTGAATGGCGTTCGGATATACAGTGTTCTCATCTTGGATTCATACAAGCTGAACTTAACTCCCATGTCAACAGAGCAGAATTTTGGAGCTGAGATCCATCAGGTGTAGATATGAGAGGAGAATTTTGCCCGATGCATGCGACGTTAGCTGAATAACTAACATTGAAGCAATGACTTCGGCGGGTGGGTTTCTAAATGAGGGCTGATTTAAGGCCCTGTTATATGATGGCTCCTCCTGGAGCATCCTCCCATGGCGGGCCACAGCACAACAGGTACACCCAACTTCAGTTTCTGTTTTTGTACGCCCATGAAAGGAACAGTCTCTCAGGCTACATCTGTACTTGGAGCTAGGGGTGTGATTCCCAGATTGCATAAGTTAACTTGTGCTAGCGCTCATTGAACTAGTGTGCTAAAAAAACAGTAGTGTAGCCATGGTAGCAGTGGCATGGGCTGCTGACCCTGAGTATGTACCCACCAGATTCTGGTGGGTTGGGTCTCAGTGCAGATAGTCCCTGCTGCCACTCACCGCCGCTCATGTTCCCATGGCTACACTACTATTTTTAGCATGGTAGCTCAATGAGAGCTAGCACAAGTATGTCTATTCGAGCCAGGAAGCATGCCCCAGTTCCATGTGCAGAAATACCCACAGTGTCTGACACAAAGCCCACCTCAGCATAGTTTATTCATATACATCCAATGCAGTAGTTCCCCCAAAACCTTATAATAAAGCTATTTTTCAATTCCGACAGTATACATATAAAGATACGCTTTTTCCATTCCTCTCTCCAGGGACATCACTTCCAAATCACTCACCTCTGAGTCAGTGGCAGCATTTTGTTTCCATTTCCTTTTGCCCCTGACCCAGGGCTCCACGCTCTAGGCCTCCCTGTCTGAGAGTTCCAAGACCTGCTTTTCTCAGGTCTCCCATGAGAGAGATCCCTGCTGCATTCTGCTCTTCCAGGCCTCCTTGCCCAGGAGTCCTACCCTGCTCAGGGGAACCTTCCTTCAGGAGCAACCCCTTGTTCCTGGGTACCTCCCACAGACCTCCACTCAAGTCTTCTGCCAGAGGGCTCCCTGAAATGTTTCGCATCACAGGCCTCCCTGTCTGTGACTCCTATCCCAGCTCTTGGGGACTTTCCTCCAGAGTCAACCTCTTGCTTCTGCACCCAGCTTATAATGACCAAGATGGATTGTTTCATTTCTAGGGGCCTCTGCATTAGCCTTCCTGCAACTTCGCAGTTTTCCCGAGCTCTAGCCAGTCCTCCCAACAGCACTTCTCAGCTCTCATCACTGGCAACTCAGTTATTGCTCTGCTTCTGGTCTCTTGCAGCTCTTTCCTGTGGGCAACTCTCTGCTACTCCTTTCTCCAGCAACTCTCCCCTGCTTCAACCTGTCTGTCTTTGAGTCTCTCCTTTCCTTCTCAGGGAGCTCTCACCTACCTTCCTCTTAGGGTATGGCTACTGTAATTTCCAGCTCAAGTAGACATACCTTCTCTAGCTCTGATCTGAGATAGTGCACGAAAAATAGAAGTGTAGCCACAGTGGTGTTGGGGTCTAGCTACCTCAGGATGTACCTAGGATCTCCAGTATAAACATACCCTCAGGCAGCTCTCACCTGCCATTTCCTGACTCTCACCACCTGTTCTCAGTCTAGCCCTATTTATATGGCCCAGGTGCCTTCTCTTAAGAGAACATCATTCCACTGCATGGAGAAAGTGTTCTGGATAAAATGTGATAAAACCTTTTGGTTCTGAAAAGTGGCTGGCTTTATTTCAGGTCCTGATGTTTCAAATCTTTTAAAAGTAGGTACAAGTAGGTAGAGTCTGTTGTATGTGCTACTTGATTTTCAGCCAATGTAGTGGTATTTTAATGTGAGTTTCAACTAGATGAACACACTGAAATTAACTTTTGATGTCTTATTCTTTGATATCTGGCATTTTTCATAGGCAGACTATAATAAAGAAGTCAGTTATTGCTATTAGACACATTTTAGAAGAATTCCTTTTTGATGCATATCTCCACTTGGATTATTAAATTTAAATCATTGCTGCTATCAGTTTGAATACAAATGATATATTCTGCCAGATGGAAATCTTTAATAAATTCTCACTTTTCTCTTACAGTCAGCTGTAAATCTTAAATAAGTGACTCTTGGGGTGAACTATGTTGATGTCTGCTTTAATGCCTTATGTCCACACTGATTTCAATGTCATCAGTACCTGGAAGGCAGGGAACTCTTAATTAAATGTAATTTTCTTTCTCCGTTATAACTGCACGGCGCAGACTTTCCTTGCTTTGTTTGCTTTTTTTCTGTAGAATATATGTGCTTTTTAGTTTCACGTGTGGGTTCTTTCTGAGTTATTTAGCCACTTTTTGTGGCATGCATGTTCTACTCACTTAACTGAAACTGTCTCCTTCATTGTGTCTTTCTAATAGTGTAAAATGTTATTTCTTTGGGTCTTTGTTCTCTATTTTGACAAAACATATGCCGTAGGCTCTTTTCTTATACTAGCAATATTTCCTTCAGATACATCCACTACACTCCATTTCAGACTCGGAAATCTCTATAGATGAGCTACAGTGGCTAAAATCTATTTTACTGTGAGGAATGTATCATTATGCGAGCTAACCTTCCCTATGCTGTTTTGTACCCAGTTATGAACAGCTCCTTAGCCCAGCACTCTGGTGAAAATATGAGGGAAGGGAAGCTGGAAATCCTGATCACCTGGGGGAAGTAAACACTGGGTAAACCAAAAGAAAATGAAATCAAAAAGTGTTCAAACTTTCTATACCTTGGAAGGAGGGGGGGAGGGCAAAGGAAACCAAAATACTTATGTGAGTCGATAAGTATTCCCATTGGAAATCTTGGAAGTCCTACAGCTAGAGCAAATTTTTCAGTTATTGAGTTATTTTCTCACCAGTCTGTTTCACTTATTGATTTGTTTTGCCATTAAATCTAAAAATGGTTCAGATAAATGTGCTTCCTCTGTTGCTAGAGTGTTTGCATCAAGTTCTCCAAGGAGTTCCATTAACATCATTATCTCAAGTGCCAATTATAAGAAAATAATTAATAATACAATAATGCCGAGCACAGATTTTGTGGAGCTGTGTGGGGTAGTGCTTTATTCATCATTTTTCTGGTTTTGTTCTCTGCTCTGTTCAAAGTTAGTTTAAAAAAATGCCCATTGAAGCATTCTCATCACAGAACAAAAGACATCAATTATAAGAAAGCATGGGCACCAACAAAACATTTCAAACTGTTTTTCAAGAAATTTTCTGACATAGTAATGGTAATTAGTGTATTTCAGTTTCAACAGCTGTAATTAAACTTGACCTTTAAGTTAATTATGTCTTGACATTTATGATTTTAAACTAGCTTTCCCTGTGGTGTTAGTATGTTATATACAGATGCTAGTAAGTAATTTCTGTAGCGTGAGCAAGCAGATTTCAGATGTGCCCACACTGCAGTTCAGAGACCAGCACCACACACATAACAGAATCATTAATACAATGATGCAGTATGAATTAGCATTGCTGATAGATATTGTAATGGAATTTTGGCATAGATACATGTGTGGAAAAAGCTGTTGGTGGAATTTTGAAAGTTTGATCAAACACTAATTTGCAGTACAAATGCTGCTGTAGCATCGGTGCCTTATTATTCACGTATTACCATAAGTTAGCATGGCATTTTAAAATAAAGCAGGGTCCCTTCCTTGAGGAGTTTATTTGCAGGGAGGCAAACAGTACACCAAAAAAAAGAAAGAAAGAAAGAAGAGGCAGCTGACCATGAGAGTTAAGGGTGGAAGACATATAATAGAAGATAAGATAAGAGGTATTTCAGTTAATGGGGGAGAGCATTATTTCCAGATTATTTTTAAAGATCAGCCGTAAAAGTGGGATCAGATGGTGCTGAAGTGGAGCATAGTGATGGAAGGCTGACAAAAAGAGTTTCTAGGAGTAGAGGGAAACTTTTCTGAAACTGTCAAAAAGGCATAGTTTGAAGTACCATCTAAAAAGATAATGTACATTGTAAGTGAAGCTACCTGATATTTTTCAGATGAATCAATGTAAAATAATCAAGACCACACCTTGAACCCATAGCAGTGGTTGCTTTAGAAATATTAGAGAGAGACCAGTAGGTTATGCTTACTGTAGAAAGACCATAGGAGAAATCTTGGCCCAACTGCAGTCGGGGGGCCGGGGGCAGAATTTTATCCCAGTTGTATAACATGTTCCAAAGACATGTCTCATGGATACAGGACATTAGACTTGCTATAGCAAATCAGGCCTCAGTAAGTCTGGTGTTCTGCCTCCAACATTAGCTAATACCTGATTCTTCAGAGAAAGGTGTGAACAGTCTCCTTCTCCCTGTGAAATCCAGACACTTATGCAGTGCTATACATAGGTGTTTATAATTTTTCCTGATCCCTGTGAGCAAATGGTTTAGATCTCTAACATGACTGAGGAGTGTCAGTAAATGGTGTGGAAAAATTGTCGTTTGATGCAGTTTCAAATACACATGTAATGCTATCTATATAGAAAGTTCATAGTACTGGGTCTGTTTTGTTCTATTATACTATCAAATTGTCTGGAGTGGCTCAGGAGTGAGAGTACCAGCCTCGGGGCAGACTGTTACAAATCAGGGCACAAACCCCAAGCTGGTTGTGAGTTCTATACTTAGATTCCACCAACCGATCATCAAGGGTGAACTCCTCAAGAACTATAACAGCCTTAACATGGAGTCACAGACAGTCCCCGTGGGTACTCCTATCTGTCTTGCCACCCAGGCAAGATTGCCTTTGCAATAGATAGTCTCTTACACCAAAGATCAGAACAATATTCAGGTTACTCCCAGTCCCAAAGGACCAGTCACTTACCCCAGATCAATTGCACCTTAGATCCTATGCCAAAGACAACATTTACATCCAATTCCATAATAAATTAATTAAAGATTTATTAACTAAGAAAAAGAGATGAGAGTTATTTACAAGGTTAAAGCAGGTAAACATATGCACACAAATCAATTACAGTCTTAGGTTCCAAAAGGTAACAGAAGTTGCTTTAATATGCAAGCTCTATATGTCTTCTAGGGCTAACCTAGGCCAAGCGCTGGAGATTTCTTGCTTATGCTTAGAAATCTTCCCCTTTCCAAAATCCAAGCAGCATAGAGAGCACAGAGCAGCATTGTCAGGGATTTTTATTCCCTTCCTTCAAGAGTTCAAGTTGATGGGATGAGTTCATGCGCAGGTCTCCTCTTCCTGGGTGTGGAAGGGAGGAATGCCATTAAGAAAGACCTGATCTACACTACAGAGTTAGGTTGACATTGGGCAGCTTACACTGACCTAACTCTGTAAGTGTCTATGCTACAAGGGTACTCCCGCCCATGTAAGTTGCCCACTACACTGACCTAATAACTTCACCTCCGTGAGAAGCGTAGTGCTTAGGTCAATGTAGTTAGGGTGACACAGTGTTTGTGTAGACACTGAATTACTTACATCGCCTGTTGTCTGCTCACAGATGGAGCCCCGCTGCGCTGGGGCAGACAACCCAAGCTGGGGGCGGGCTTCACCTGTCAGTGGCCCATAGTGTCCCACACAGTTAAGTTGGTGGAAGTGCTCCTAGTGAGGATGCACACCTCGAACAGAAGGGGCATAGTGTGGACATGAACCACCTCAGTATTTACTGTGGTGGTTGTATGTCGACCTAATTTTGTAGTGTAGACTTGACCTAAGTCTCTGTTCTTTGATGTCTTAGAGTGGATCATTTGGTCTTAATGGACCTTCTGGTGGCAGGACCTAACACCTTCTATAGGAAGCCATCATTTTACTGCATCGTTAATGCTGCTTTCCTTTTTGATGCATTACACAGTTACAACAAACTGAGAAAATGCTCAATATACCCTGATAACATGGGGTACATATGTTATCAGTGAGATTACTATTCACTGCATTTTAAACACTAAACACATCCTTATAAATGTATCATCTATTTTAACAATGCTAACACACAGATGAGCCAGACTGATTTCCAGCTATGTATTGGTCAGTTTTCATCTAGTCTGCCAGCATCATATATATATGTTTCTTTATGATCTTATTGGTATTGATGATACCCATAACATACACAGTGTATAACACGTTAAAGAGCTTATCAAGCTCCCATCATTGTGTTGTCATTGTCACATTATTCTTCTCAGATTATTCGATAATTAAATCTGGTCTGTGGGCAGGTGTACATTTAAAGCCCTACATCGGTGGAGCTGCGCCGCTGTAGTGCTTAAATGAAGACACTCCTATGCTGATGGAAGAGCTTCTCCCATCAGTGTAGTTAATGTGCCTCTTTGAGAGGTGAAAGCTATGTTGAGAGGAGAAGCTCTCCTGTTGACATAGCACTGTCTACATTGGGGGGTTAGGTCAGTATAACCATGTCGCTCAGGGAAGTGGATTTTTCACATCTCTGAGTGACATGGTTATACTGATCTAGATCTCTGGTGTAGTCCTGACCAGTTTTTAAGTGAGATCAAAATGAAGCAAATAACCTGTGTCAAGGTTCCTTCCCCACTCTGAACTCTAGGGTACAGATGTGGGGACCTGCATGAAAGACCCCCTAACTTATTCTTACCAGCTTAGGTTAAAAACTTCCTCAAGGTACAAACTTTGCCTTATCTTTGAACCCTATGTTGCCACCTCCAAGCATGTTAAACAAAGAACAGGGAAAGAGCCCACTTGGAGACGTCTTCCTCCCAAAATATCCCCCCAAGCCCTACACCCCCTTTCCTGGGGAAGGCTTGATAAAAATCCTCACTAATTTGTACAGGTGAACACAGACCCAAACCCTTGGCTCTTAAGAACAATGAAAAAGCAATCAGGTTCTTAAAAGAAGAATTTTAATTAAAGAAAAGGTAAGAGAATCACCTCTGTAAAATCAGGATGGCAAATACCTTACAGGGTAATCAGATTCAAAATATAGAGAATCCCTCTAGGCAAAACCTTAAGTTACAAAAAGACACAAAAACAGGAATATACATTCCATTCAGCACAGCTATTTTACCAGCCATTAAACATAAGAAATCCAACATATTTCTAGCTAGATTACTTACTAACTTTTTACAGGAGTTCTGACCTGCATTCCTGATCTGTTCCCGGCAAAAGCATCACACAGACAGACAGACCCTTTGTTCCTCCCCCTCCAGCTTTGAAAGTAACTTGTCTCCTCATTGGTCATTTTGGTCAGGTGCCAGCAAGGTCATCTTAGCTTCTTAACCCTTTACAGATGAAAGGGTTTTGCCTCTGGCCAGGAGGGATTTTATAGCACTGTGGACAGAAAGGTGGTTACCCTTCCCTTTATATTTATGACAACATGTTATAGCATTTACTGATCATTTATGAAATACTTGTGGTCTAGTTCAGCACCGTATTGAGTTAACTTATATTTAACGCTGGACTGCTTAACAAAATTGTACAATATATGTATATACCTGCAGAACACAAAGCCACTCCTGACCTGTTTCTTTGCTGTTTAGTGCTAACAATTCCACAGTGATCTTTCCTAAGCCATTTGCTTACATTGTGCAATACTACATGTTGTTTGGATAAATCATGATTTATTTTCTTTGTTTTTGCACAGAATTTTTTGACACATTTGTATGGAGGGTCACCTGTGATGCGGAAAAGGTCAATACAAAGCTCTGCAAACTGAATAGCCTAGCCTGGATTAGAGTATCTGGACTCCAGTTGCCTGACCTATTCATTGACTGTGTTTTCTAATTGGGTTGTCATCGCTTACAACCAACAGTGCAATACTGCTAACCGCTTGTTTAGCCAGAACATGAAAATCAATCTGCCAGTAACTGAAAGGGCATAGCAAACACCATCCCTGCCGAGAGCTGTGTATTTGGCCTTGGCATTCAACAGATCCATTCTCTGAGCTATTGCAGCTGAAAGTTTTAGATGTATTTCAGATAACTAATGGCCCACAGTTACTGGTACTGTATACTGAAGTATTTCCCTTGCATCACATTTAGATGTAATGTTAGTTGGAAGACAAGATGCAGAACATATGCGCATGAGATATAGGTGATTAAATAATTCCAGTTATCTGTTGGCTTTTGTGTTGCCATGAATAAGTATGCTACATGGCCTGACATACTTTGCCTTCATAACTGAAGTTAAATGATTTCCACAATTGATTGTCTAAAAAATAAAGCCTTAAGGGACTTTGGGTTTATTGTATTAATAGAACATGTAAGAAAACAGGGGACACTGTACCACGAGCATAGAAACAATGCCTCATTCTATTCCCGAATAAGATTTCCCTCTAGCTATGCTGCTGTTGGCATTTTAGGAAAATAAAACAATTGATCTCATGAAAAGCAAGAATGCTTTTATCAATGGGAAAACGAAAAAATAAGCCCTTGCCTTTTTTATATTTAAGTTTGTCAGATCCAAATAAAATGACATAAACATGTACTCAGATGTAGAGACTTGATTATAGAAATGACTTGGAAGTTAACCTAGTAGTGGTACTAAGTCATCCCGTCCTGATGACTTTGTTTACTGAGCGCCATGCTGATAGATTCTCTTTTACAATTCCTGCCCAGATCAAGGTTGGAAGATATTTGCTCTTTGTCTCTCTGCTTTGTTCTATGGTAAGTAACTCCCAGAGGTTTATTTAAATTTTGCAAAAGTCAGCTTTTCTTGCAGGTTTGTACTCCTCTGTTCTGATCTGAAACATGAATTATCTTGGACATATTTTAGTGAGCTACAGCAGTAAAACCACAGGAATCCCTTTGTTATTTTCAGGAGGAATATCATATTAAGAACCTGAAATAAAATATAAATGTATTCAGAAGGGATGGTGTTTGGTAAGGGCAGAGGGAAGAATTAAGCATAAATTTAATGCACTATAACCCTCCTTATGGGCCTGATCCAAAAGCCTATTGAAGTCAATAACCCTTAAATGGTCTTTGTATCAGGCTCAAAATCCTTTTGCTAAAATAAAAAATGCCTGAGTCTGCTTTCTTCTAGCAAGCATACTACCTTACAGGATGAAAATTTAGTTTTATTATTATTTATATAACACTATAACACAGAGTATGCTAAAAACAAATAGGTAGATCAGGTTCTTATCCTACAGATCTCATAATCTGATTAAGATCACTTCAGTAAAAACAATTAGAACCCTGACACTGGGAGCAGACAGGGTTACAGGAGTTCCATGATTAAAGGCTACATGAAAGAAGTGAGTTTTAAGGAGAGTTTTGAAGGAAGAAATGGTGAGTGATGTAAAAATTGCTTTTTGCAACACACCAGGATGGTGAGAGGTATCAGTGGGAGCTGCCTGGGCTTTTTTTCTTTTTCTTGTTGCTTCCTTTATGCGAAATAATCTCCTGAACACAGTACATACACATTGCCTCCATTTAAAAAAGTGACCAATGATTTTGGGTGTCCAAGTTGAGATACCTTAAAGGGGCCTGACTTGTAAAAGGTGGGTGCTCAGCACTTTCTGAAAATCAGTTCCTTCGGGATGTCTCAAGTTGGTTACCCAAAATTTACGGCAACAAAAATTGCCAGCCATTTTTGAAAATTCATAAACCAGAATTCATATAAGATATTTTGGCCTATTTGATACAGAATATCCCTTTAACAGGTAAGCTTCCTTATAGCAAAGGATCCCTGTGATGGGGTGCTTCCCCCACACAGGCATCGAAACGGTTAACCGTGCCCTGTCCTGGAAGGAGCAGGGGACACAAGTCCTCCAAGTGGCCAGGAGAGGCTGTGTAAGGCACAACCAACCAGAGAGTGGACACAAGGAGCAGCCAATCAGGGCCCAGTGGTTCACATAAAAGGAGCTGCAGCGCCAGAGTGGGTCAGTTGCTGCTGTGAGTTCAAGGAGTAAGGATTGTGTCCCTGGAGTGCTGAGAGAGCTGTAAGCACCTTGGTCAGAGCAGCTGTTAGCAGGGAGCTCCTAGGTGGCTGTGAGGCTGAGTATCTGAGTGCCTTGAGGTGAGGGTGAGGAAGGTGCTGGGGCCACAGGGAAATGGCCCAGAGAAATATAGCAGAATCCATGGAAGTTAGAGTCAAAGCAGGAGACTGCTGTTTGTAGCATCCGTGGGTTGGGACCCAGATTAGTGGGTGGGCCTGGGTCTCTCCCCCCTTGTCACTGTGGAAGTAGCTGGACAATAGGGCTGTGTTGGAAAGAAGAACGCTGAATTTCCAGAAACAGAGACAGAGTGATGGTGTGCGCTGCAGACAAGGGTGTTGGCCTTGAGCTAATCCCCAGAGTGACCAGGAGGAGGCACCAGTCTGGCGGTGAGAGATGCCCCCCTTGACACCCTGAATACTTTACAAACTATAGGTCAAATGCTGTGCTTTCCAATTCCTCACATAAAACCTGTGTAAAACAGGCTTCATGCAAGATTTGAGGAAAGAATCTTCTCCCCTAGTAATGGGGACTTGGTACAAAGCAGGTCCACAGCATGTGGAATGTAGAAATAGAAGTGCCTTTAAATCAGGGGATGCAGTGGGTCTAAGCCTCTGGACCCATAGAGTCATCAGAAAGGAAAGAACTATGGTCCAGAGACATCCTGTACAGCATCTCTGTAGCTCACCCACCCTCCACAGGGGAACCATGGGTGAAATCCTTGCTCCACTGATGTCAATGGCAAAACTGACCCCTTGTATATAGGGCCTTCCAGGCCTACAAATGTGGTGATGAGGAGAGCAGTATGTGGTCCTCTAAATATACAGGAATCTCACAGCTGCCTCTGAGATCGAGGGCAACTCCATATCTGATGGGTCATGGGCAGAGGGGAGGAATCACAAAGACACTAATGCAAACCTCTACTCTTAAGATACCCTCCCAGCATAGTGGGTGTTCCTCAGGATAATCTGACCCTGCCAAGATTCTCAGGCATTAAGGAATTTCATGCCTGATGCCTAGACCTTGAAGACATTTGTCTGAACTCAAGTGTTAATAGCCAGATTCCTTTTGAAATAAAACAGGTTATTATTCCTTCAAGTATGATTGTATTAGAGTAATACCAGTTTGTCATTTTATTTTTATTTGATGATTTATTTATTAGAAAAATTTAATGTTAAGACCTACACTATTTTCTGAGATGTTACCATTTTAAATACTTATATACCTCCTGCTGGTAAGCCTTTGAACATATACACACAGTACTTCTCTTATGTCCTGATCTTTAATATCACAGCAGAAAGCAAACATTTTTAATTTATCAAAAGACTCTTTTCATTTTCTGCCTGCATTTTGTTTTCTTTATAAATAATTTTTAAGTACAGTTTTAAAAGTATAAATAAATCCTCCATGACATTCTTTATGATCACCAGTACATAGTCTTTCAGATCAAAAGTTTTGCTGGATTTCTTTCTGTGAACAGTGAAAACTCTTAATTCATACACTGAGGAAACACAAAACTCATGTTAAAGGTATTTTCCTTCTATTGTTTCCAGTCTCCAATAAATCCAAAAGCTATTTGATTTCTAGTATGGGCCCGGTCCAACACCCATTGTATTTAATAGGAGTCTTTGGGACCTCAGGGGCATTGTACCAGATCATATATCGGGGTGGCCAAACTTACTGACCCTCCAAGCTGCATACAACAATCTTCAGAAGTTCAAGAGCGAGGTGTGCCTGCTGGAGCTTGAGTTTTCAGCTCCGGGGTGGGGCTATGAATTTCTGTCATGCTCCTGCTGAAGCTCCAAGCCCTGGCAGGTGCGCTCCATGGGGTTGAAGCCCCGAGACCCTCCTCCCCGCTGGGCAGAAGCCGGAGGCATGCGAGGGGAGGCGGAGTATGGGGGGGGTCACATTTCCCCCCGAACTCTCCTCCCCTGTGATTTTTGCCAGGATTTGCTGCCCGCTAGTCATATGGTGCCACCTTACACAGCAGCTGCTGGAGCTGGCAAGCTGGGAGCTGTGGCCATGGGGAAAGGCAGCGGCAAACATCTGGAAGCTGCAGGGAGAACCGCTGAGCATAAGAGAAGGGGCATGCCTGGGGAGGGTGAACCTTTAAATTGCTCCCCCCCGCCCCAGCAGGCACCAGTAGTCTCTGATAAGCCCCCAGCCCCACCACCCTGCTGTAGGGCAGAAGTTCCAGGCTCTCCCCTCCCACCAATCTGGTAAGCAGAGAAGGGGTGGGGGGCATGGAGGGCTCCACGAGCTGCACTTTAACTGTAAAAGAGCCGCATGTGGTTCATGAGCTGCGGTTTGGCCACCCCTGTCATATATGATCAGATATACATACCATATATTAAGAATATCTTGTAAATAGAATGATCATTCATCTTTTCTTCTATAGCAAAATGTGATAAGCGCCTTCTTGACCTACAACATAAGTAGGGCTTGCAGTTATGATGTTAGAGATCATTTGGGTTTATTCCATTATTATTTTTGCATTCAAACTGGCTATTGGTTAAAGTAATGCAATGTCTTAAGTCAGTTTATCTGTTATTTTGTAAGTTATGCTAATGCCACATAAGGTTGTTTTGTCAGTACTATTTTCAGATTCGTGTAATGTTAATAACCAGTGGCAAGATACTTGGGCTGCTGCAGGTAACCCTATTTCCTATCCTCCCTGGCAGGTTGTTCATATTTTCAAAGTAAATAATTGCTATTTCAGTGAGACGGGTGGGTGAAAAAGAGAAGGGGTGTAGGGAAGTACTTAGTTAGTGAATGTGAGGTTGGTTGAATGTGTGTGTGTCGGGGGGAAAGGACGTGCTCTCTTCCCTCTCGCTGTTTGCCCTTTCAAAATGAAAAACCTATTTCCTACCTCTCCCTTGTCTATCTAATCCTCAATCCAGCACACCCTACTGCCTCCCCCTACAACCCATTCACCAGCTAGCTACCTTCCTTCCTGCACTTAACCTTGCCAACCCAACGTGTCTCCCTCCTGGTTATGAATTTTCAAGCCTCCCTCAGTTCCTCCCAGGCACCTCTCTCTGCCTACCTAACCTTTCCAGAGCTCATTATTGCCCATTCAGCTTTGAAATTTTCTGCTTCTGACATCCTTAGGTTTAGAATCCCCACACCTTAAATCAGAAAATCCACCCCTAGGTCTGGTCCACCCTCATAACTAACCCTCTCCCCATCTCCCAGCTCAGAAACTCCACCTGCCTGTTGCTGGGCTTGGAGAAGCAGGAACAGAGGCTTCAGGAAAGTATTGTAGCTTCAGGGAGCATGCAAAGGAAACTATATACTCTACCTCTCTGGGGAAGATATGAATTAGCCCCACAGAAGCCTCTGGGCTTCCTCTCTCTTTACCTTGAAGGGCAGCTTTAGCTCTCCTTGGAGCCCCCTGATAGCAGCAGGTGGTCTTACATTAGTTCCTCCACAAAGAGTACAGCTGTTGCTTTACTGGTGAGTTTTAGCCCTATGAGCTCCTAAATACCAGCCACCCTGTTAAAACATTAGTGGTTATGCACAAAGGGGCAGCTTTTCTAAGGTATTGAGGTGCCTAAAGATACAGATAGGCATGTAGTGGGATTTTCAAAAATGCCTAAGCAGGTTAGGGGCCTTTGTAATCCCTGTAGGTGGCCTATCTGCATCTTTAGGTGCCTAAATACCTGAGAAAATCTGTCCCATAGCACCTGCTACATAGCTCATACGACTTCTGTTGGTTTCAGGAACTATTGGTTCAGTTTCATATCAAGGCTTATAAAATATGATTTGGATTGTAACCAAGGGGTATTTCTCCCCAATCTACAGCTTGGTACCATTGAATAGGTGCACTCTTTGGAGTAAGAGAAGAGTTCACCTTCTTATGAAACATCTTACATTGGCCAATGTAAGAAAGCAAGACACTGATTTTGCTAGATCAGTGGTCTGATGCAATATGATAAATACCATGTTCCTTCAATATCTACAAATGTAGGTTCCAGTCATGAAATCTTTCTTGAAATGAAAGTGAGATCCATACATAGAGGGGCTACAGAATCCAGCCTCACTTCTGATTTTACTCAAATGATTTCCTTAATAAGTTCAGCATTTTATTAGTATACTCATTGGCTGATTTATTCTTCTGTCCCAGTCTTCACTGTGCTCTCATTCTGCCAGCTTGAATGACAGAGAATTTTTCTCTCTGCTTGCCATGAAGTATCCTCACACAATGCTGTGTTTTCTTTTATTTTAAAACTGCCTCATTCTTAAAAGATATTTTCTGGGGGGAGGGAGAAACTGTTGGTTTAATACAAGTTGGAAATTTCTGCCAAACCCTACATATAAGTAATTAAAATAAGAAAAACACATTGTTAAAAGCTCTGCAACCAATTATATAACCTATAACCCCAATTTTTCTGATTTAGTTTTTCTATTGTTTATAGTTCCCCATGTTGGGGAATATAGCAAACAGTAAGTGCAAAAACATTCAAATTGCTGCTAATACTGGGCTGGAGAATCAAGTTTGATAACATCCAATATTTTGTGAATTCACCTTGAATTTTTTGCAGGTTTCTTTGAAAATGAGCTACTTTCGTGTTAAAAAAAAATCAGTAAAATAGGTAATTAAATTGTTTTTGGTGGAACTAAATCATACTTGCAGTGATTTCACTGCTATCTGTCTGGCAGAAATGTCCCAATATTATCCAGGATAAAATCCTTAGACATTTTATATCACATGCAAAATGAAGTGTTTTTTAGATTGCTCTATGTGGGAAGCCAGCTTAAGAATTGCACCTCATGCTTTATTGTAGCACAGGTTTCAGAGTAACAGCCGTGTTAGTCTGTATTCGTAAATAGAAAAAAGAAAAGGAGTACTTGTGGCACCTTAGAGACTAACCAGTTTATTTGAGCATGAGCTTTCGTGAGCTACAGCTCACTTCATCGGATGCATAGCATATCGTGGAAACTGCAGAAGACATTATATACACACAGAGACCATGGTCTCTGTGTGTATATAATGTCTTCTGCAGTTTCCACGATATGCTATGCATCCGATGAAGTGAGCTGTAGCTCACGAAAGCTCATGCTCAAATAAACTGGTTAGTCTCTAAGGTGCCACAAGTACTCCTTTTCTTTTTTCTATTGTAGCACAGAGTTCCTAACTCCACCCAGTCTGATGCCATACTATATCTCATTTACACAGGGGTCAGATTATTCCTCCTATATGGACCTTTCAAGTGTGGCTGTGTCCCTGGCTCAGCAATAGTGAGATTGGTAGTTGAAGCTAAATGATCATAAAACCTGGCCACAGTTTACTCTAGATTTAGTCCCCACTTCCCTCAGTTAAAAGGCTAGGTAAGGAAACTACAAAATAATCAGAAGTCTGATGGAAAATAAAAAGGTCACTTTTTCTACAGAACCACAAGCCTATATTAGCAACACCAGCAAAGCAAAAAAAATTAAAATAAAAGTAAAAACAAAGCAAATTCACAACGAATTGCCACAGTGCATGCTGAAATCTGGAAATCATCTTCATATATTTTTGGAATAATCCAGCCTGAAATTTCTTGTTTTTTTCCTGAAATTGAAGAAAGGTAGATTCCTGCTTAGAATTCTTGTGACTTCCTTGTCCTGAACCAGCTTCCTGACGGGGAGAGGGACGACTTCTTTTCTTTCAGTATGGGTTGGGAGACAGAGGCACCAACTCAGGATGGTTAAAAGGCAGATGAATGATAAACAGCTGTAAATGAAGAAAAATCTATGCCCATAATATGCTGCTCTAATTGCACCCTGACTGTGCTGTTCGGAAGTCAGTGCTCTGGGAAAGATCACACAGGAATCCTATACATTGAACACATTCTTTCAAAGCCTGTCTCAGACTCCATTAGCTCATGACTTAGAGACCCAAATCAGTTCCTAAGGCATTTGCAAGCAACTGCTGCCACAACAAAGATAATATTGGCACAGCTTTTCAACGGATGTAAAGAATAGGAGGCATTATTTTACACTTCCATCCCCAATTTGTGTCTTATGTAAGAAATGCTGACTTGAGTCATATTTCAAAGCTAATTATATAACAGGGATTTCACAAACTAGCTCTGAACCTACTTAAAAATGGATATGAAATTTTAAAAAATCCTGATGTGTGACAGCTGCAATAATAATCCCTATTGTTAAATTTAGCTAGACTTTATTCTGCCGTATATATCCTCAAAGATGCCCGTTTTTTTTTGTTTTTTTTGCAAATGGCTTCTTTCATGACCTTGCAACAATACTTATTTACTACATGCAATCATTATACAATAAAACCACATGCCCTTGAGTACATATTTTGTATGCACAGTTTAATAGAGTGATTTCCTACTGGGAGAGTTAAACAGCTTTTTTTTCCTTTTTCCTGAAATATGATGGACCACAGGCTTCTTGAATGCTATTGTATCAAATTAAACCTGACCTTTCCTAACTAGAATTCCAGTCAGTTGGAAACTGAAAATAAGTAGTACTTATGCCTTCACTCTACTTTTGATGTTCCATGCCTTTCAGCATGTCTCCAAGGATGTTTTCCATCCCAGTAAAGTGGTGTGGCTCAGGAGGACTCAGGGACCATCTGACTTTTCTGACTGTTGAACTGTCTACCTGTCAATTATCAGTAGGGTGCCTTTTCTAATTTAACCTTTTGCTCCTAGATACATACATGTGGGGTCTAACTTTCACCTCTCATTGATGTGTGTGTGGGATTTATGAGTGTACTTACTATTAACAATCTTGCAGTGATCAGAAATAATTAGGCTGCCTAATAATGGAGCACGTAGAGAACAATTTTTACTAAAAAGTTCCATATACATTTCATTTAATTACATGTGAATGAACAAAAACAAACCAAACCAAAAACCTCTACAGCAGGCTCCATTTTAAATGTCAACCTTTACTCAGAGTTAACACACACTGGTGACTATAGTGAAACACTGCAGTATCCCAGATAGCAGCACTGAGAGTGAAAATTGACTCTTCCCTGCTATTATTGCTCAGAAGATGCCTATTATGTTTCTTTGATACAACGGGGTCAGATTCTGAGGTCATGTATACTGGTGATGCCAAGGGAATGCCTCTGAATTTACACTAGGAGACATGGCAATCTGTGTGTTTGTACAGCACCTAGCACAATGCAGGCTCAATCCTGACACAGGCCACATACATATGTACAAAAGAATGTGTCTTTTAGGAGAAGTTCTAACTGGATATTGGGATAAAGGTGACTATTTTAAAGGTGCCCTATGTACTTAAGAAAGAGTGATTAAACTAAACCGGTCATTAAACACTAGTGACTGGTCCTAAGCTAATTGTTTTGAAAATGACTGCATGGTTGTGACATTGCACTCTATATGATTTTATGAAAATATGCTAATGAGTATGAATATAATGTAACTGGAATATGCTTTATGCAAAAGGTATCTTGTAAGGTATCATTACAAAGCTTCTAATCTACTGAGTGTGGTCATCCTAGAAATATGAAATATAACTCTGAGGGCCTATTGTAATTATGCAAAGTGTGGGCCATTAATGGTGGTTTGGAATCTTGAATGCTCCCATCACCCAGGACAATTGACTGTGGATGGCTCTGTTGGCGGGCAGTCCTTCCTGTGAGTCAGAGAGACAAAAGATTCCCACCTTGTGCCAAAGCATATAAGGCAGTGGAACAGAACAAAGGGGCGGCTGTCATGAGAAATCCCCTAGCTACCACCTGACCAGGGGAAAGGATTGTGCCCAGATTAGGAAGGTATCCAGTCTGTGAAAGAAACTTATTGAAACATCTCTGAGGGTGAGATTTTATCTGTATTCTGTTTTATTACTGTATTAGGCTTAGACTTGTGTGTTCTATTTTATTTTGCTTGGTAGTTCACTTTGTTCTGTCTGTTACTACTTGGAACCACTTAAATCCTACTTTCTGCATTTAATAAAATCACTTTTTACATATTAATTAACCCAGAGTATGTATTAATACCTGGAGGGGGGGCGAGCAGCTGTGCATACCTCTCTATCAGTGTTATAGAGGATGAACAATTTATGAGTTTACCCTGTATACGCTTTATACAGGGTAAAACGGATTTATTTGGGGTTTGGACCTCACTGGGAATTGGGCATATGAGTGTTAAAGACAGGAACACTTCTTAAGCTGCTTTCAGTTTAAGCCTACAGCTGTTAGGGGACATGGTTCAGACCTGGGTCTGGGTTTGCAGCAGTCTAGCGGATCTGGTTCAAACCAGGCAGGGCACTGAAATCCCAAGCTGCCAGGGCAAGAAAGCAGAGGCAGAAGTAGTCTCCACACATCAACTGACAGTTCCCAAGTGGGTTTCTGTGTCCCATCCCATCACAACGGTATTGGTCCAAGTATTATTTATTGGCATCTAATGCTGATGTATCTGAACCAGTAAAGTTTTAATCAGTTTTCAGAAGCTGCTAGGTACGATAATATTGTCCGACCCCCAGGATCACTGATTAGCTAACAATGATGTAATGCTTCTCAGTTTTTAATTGGCTAATTGCAGCTAGGATGGCTTTGATAAGTATAGTTTCTGTGAATCAGGCTGAATTAGAATTGACTTTCTCCTGTTTGTGTATCTATAGTTTGTGTATCAATTCTTAATTTTCTAACTTGAACTTAACAAAAGTCTTATTCTGTTCCCATCTGAGAGTTTTGCGATTGGCTTCAGTGGGAGCAGAACCAGGCCAAAGCACTGTTGAACCAGAAACAACAGAGCCACAGCTACTGCAAGCTGACTAGGATGAGAGTGACAGGAAGGCAAAACCCAGTTAAATAATCCTTTGAAAACACTTGAGGTGAAGTCCTGCCCCCTTTGAACTTTAGCCATTAATATCAGTGGAGCTGTGATTTTACCCCAGTGCACAAGGATGACCCAAAGAGTCAAAAGAACAAAATTATAGGGTGTTCTATCAAAAATTATATGTTTGTATTACAGTAGTGTGTAGAGGTATCAACTAACATTATGGCCCTGCTACTTTTGCACTTACACGTAGTAAAAAAAAATTCCCTGTCTTAAAGAATTTGCAACCTAGATAGACAAAGGGAATATTTTACAGAGGGGGAACTAAGATACAGAGAGATCGTGACTCATACAAAATCTGTGTCAGAGACAGGAACTGAACCCAGATCTCCTGACTTCGGATCCAGGATCTTAATGGCAAGATTCTTCTTTGTCCTTTTTATAGGTGTTGCTTTTATGGGTATGAGTTGTGATTTCCAACCATAATGAAATAGTTACAGTAACAGTTGATTCAAGTAGAGTTCATTCCATAAGACTGATTTATGGAAGTATAAATAATACTGTTGACCAGAAAGAAAGTATAGGCACATGAAAATATTGTTTTTATCATTTTAGGAGAGTGTTTCACTCAAAGACATCTTGATTTTCACAATAAGGGCAAAAAGGACCCATGTGCATGAATAAGTGAGCAGGATTTGATTCTTATTAAAATAATTTAATGCAGCTGTTCTAGTAGATCTAGGAATTGGAGATTTACACAATCTCTACAATTATTTTTGGGTACGCTGAATTAATTTGAGTTTGCAAAATCTTTTACCCTGTAACTTAGTCATTGGGAATCTTGTGCTATCTACTAGGAATAGAGGAACACTGAAAAAACAACACAAGCATGATGGATGTCTCATACATGATATTTGTACCCCCATACTATATTTTATCATTAGAATTTTTCTCCCTGCTTCTCTTCTCATAAGCTCTGACCAAATTTACCCCTGCTGTCACTTCATAACTCTGACCTAATCTTTGCTCTGTTTTTCACTGTATTATCCCACTGAATTTTATTTTCCTTTCTGATCCTATTTTTGCTACTCCAAAATGCAATCTGAATTGAAAACATTTGGTACGAATTGAGCTTTGAATAGCTGAATGTGTTATGTTCAAGTGAGTCCAAAATTAGACAAAACAAGATTGACCATTCTTGGATTGAACCTTACCCAGAAGTACCCAAATCTTTCAGACATGATTTGACATTCATCTTCACATTGTGGTAGATGAATATTTTTATTTTAGCAGTTATTTTTGTTTCAAATTTCTTTGGTTACTGAAATTTAAAGTAATTTTGCTGTATGTTCATGGTTATTTTGTTCAATTTATAATAGAAAGTTAATAACTTTTTTTTAAAGATATACGGCCATATCATACTACAGTAAAACCTCAGAGTTGTGAACACCTCGAGAATGGAGGTCGTCTGTAACTCTGAAATGTTCATAACTCAACAAAATGCAGCTCCTGCTCCAGCAAGTCACGCTCTGGGCCAGGTTGCAGAGGCAGTTAGGCAGCTTCCTTGTGGGCAGCTTCTTTCCCTGGCCCTGGCAAGCTTGTGTTCCCATCCTGGCTTGGGTGGGAGGGGTGGTGATGGTGGAAACAGCGTGTCCCCTTCCCAGCGGGGTGTGGGGAGGGTGGGTGAAAACAGCACCTCCCCTTCTGGCAGGGGGAGTTGGGGGTGAAAACAGCACCCACAGGTTACAGGAAAGCAGCGCAGACCCCAGTGCTGGTCCTGCTGCCTTGGGCTGGCAGTGGGAGCTCACAGCTTGGCCGACGAATCTCAGCATCTTCACTTCCTAGCTGTAAGTGGGTGCCCCGCATGTGGGGTTGGGGGTGGGGACAGAAAACCCAGATGTGCCTACCTTTAAGATGCAATACAGGCACAGTACAGTATTTGCTTCTTTTTTTTTTTTTGTCTCCGCTGCTGCCTGATTGGTTAGTTCTGGTTCCACAGGGTGTCCGGTTGGCCAGTCAGTCCGTAACTCTGGTGTTTGTATCTTTGAGGTTCTATTGTATTACCCCATTGCTTTCAGTGGGCACCTGTGCTAAAAAAAATGTTTGTATGATTTGGCCTGTAGTTTTTACTGGAATTGTAATTTTTAAAAAAATATAGAAATTAATCATGATGAAAATATGGGTTCTTGAAATTGTAATATCTTCACTTCATAACAAACAGCAGATGTACATTACCTATACAAGGCAATTTCTATAGATCTCCAACAGACATAACAGTTAATTTCTGAGAAACACTGATGAATATTCCTGTTTTTATTTCTTTCTTGCAGGGAGATGAGTTTCTGCAATTTATTATAAATCACAGAATGATGTTCAGCCAATCATGTTCATAGGAATCAAACCAGAATTCTTATTCATAATAGAGACTGACATTGCTGTCCCTTCAGCAGTAATAAAAACTTGGAATGAGGGTAAGGGCTTGTTTTCCTGGTTTCCACTACATGGAGAAACTTTATCTTTAAAATTCTATAATGTACTATACATTTTAAAAATAAAGACTAAAATACTTATAACTGCATCTTCCCCAATAAACCGAATAAGTTACAAAAAAAAATCTGTCCTTTATGTCTCTGAAGTGGTATCTCTCAACAATGTAGGCCCTGATCCTTCAAACATTTCTCTACATTTCTCTACATAGAGCTAAATGGGACTACTCAAATGTATACAGTTAATCACATTATTATAATGAAATTTCAAATATACTGAGCTTTTAGTGCTCAAAGAGCACACAATTGAGTAAAACCTAAAAAAACTGTTTCAAATATGAGGTAAAAGTTTCAGAAAATATAATCTTAGAATAATATATTATGATGATGCATATTACAAATTGCATAATTTTTTGCACTCTATGTAGAAAATTTAAGAAAAAAAAACACAAGGCCAAATAAAATCTTAGAGCTCACTGGATTGTAACCTACTGGTTAATTTCTTTAAATTACTGTAGTGCTACTGAAAAATCACCTTTGTCCGGCTTGTCCTTGTCTATCCCTACATGAACACCAGTCGATGCCACACCGTTTGGTTTTGTTGCAAGCACGTTCTTTCCATTTCTGGCCAAGCCACACAAAGTCCTGAAAAATGCCAGCCTTAAAAGCACTGGAAAATGAGGTCCATTTTGTAGCACAGAGCAAATACTAAATAGCAAAGACAACAGATGTATAAGCTTCCCCACAGTGTCTTGCCAATGTATTTTAACTCTACCTTGCAGAGATCACCTCTATGGGTCAGAATCAGGGTTTAGTCTCCATTCCCATATAGTCCTTGGCCTCTATATTCTGATTGTCAACAAGGGTGCTAATTATTGTGGTAGTTCACCTGTATCCCAGAAACTGTATTAAGAGACTGCCAAGTGATTGCACATTGTCCTCACCAGATGGTTGTTACAAACAACTGGCTTTCAGTCAACATGGATCTGAACTAGAGGTGGAAAGCATTGTGTCCCATTATCATTCCTTTTGAGTTCTACTCCCCTTGTGGCCTGTTGCTTTTAAACAGTTTCTAAAATATTGTTTCCTAGTTCTACTGTAATTCCCAACTTCCTTTCTGAAAACAATATATTATTAAATACTAAAGGAGAAAATGTGGCTAATTTGCTGAGGAGGAGAAAGTGTTAAGCTTCATTGATCTTGGCATAGGTAGAATTTTTATTGTCCTTTTCATAAAATTTTAATAAATCAATGAGCAAACGAGGCTGGTGTGATAGAGTCATAACCCACAAATCTCTTTCTGTCAGTTCCATGCTCGAATGATTATTAACGATGTCTGTCTAATTCATTCATGCAGAAAGCTTCTAATTTACAACAAGGAAGGAACATCTCACACTTACAAATGACCTAACGGAGTGTGGGAGTGGGCGTGCAAATGCTAATTGTTTGCCATGTGCTGTCCTCAGAAATATATTGGTTTTAAATTGTAATCTGTTCACTCACCTAAATAGATTTGTTCTGCAAAGCTAATATGTTCACTGGTAAATTGATGATCAAGATCAATCAAGTTGTTTATAAATTCATGGTAAATTTCACAGTTAACTTCACCCTCCCTTCTACTTCAACCATCATTCAGGGGAAAGAGGTATGATTAAAATCCTCTCATTAAAATGGGAGTAATACCTAGAACAAAAGCCCTTTGAAGAATAATTTCAGTATTTGGGGGTTCTGTGCTGCTGTCCATGTGCCATATTCTTCTGTGCCTGTAATCTGCGATTGGCAGATTTTAAATTGATTTAACTTGTGGTAGAGCAATAATCAGTGTGCAAAGAATGTATGCTAGAAAAAAAAATGCATCCAAAGGCTATTCAAAGTCAGGCACACCATTTAGAATGGGTAGCTGTTCTAAATATTCACATTTGAACTTTAAAGAATAATAGTTGAAGTGGCTGAGAGCAGGTTAAGGACTTATGCTACATTCAGTTTTGTCGGCATGTTCTTCACCGATGAAAAATAATTGGGAAGAGCATTATTTTTTTAATATGAAGGGCAATGACATCAATATCCACCAAGACATTCAGTAGCTCACAAATTATCAACTCTAAATCATAAACTGCATTACACATGCAATTGTATTAGGGTTTTTTTAATGAAACCAGCCACTTTAATAGCAGAAAATGAACAGTCAAGTAAATGATGGCTGAAATGTCTGCTAGCTTTTTATTTAAACTGTGATTTCAGTTTTAATTTTTTAAGACTTATTATATGGAAGATTAAAGTACATTTTTCAGTGATTCATTTAAATCAGTCATGAATAAGTTGATACCACTGGGCAATGTGTTTGAATATTTCATCACAAAGTGATGGAGCACCTAATCTCAGTTATAGTGCTTTTATTCACCAACTCATTCTCCTTTTTTCTTTGACATGACCTGAATAAAGAATGACCTAAAGGCTCAACAAAGACAGAATCTACAAAATGTATCAATACTGGAGGAGGGGAAATATTTTCCTGATTGAGTCTCAAGCACTAATGATTGAGTTCCCTCATTTTGATCATTGTTTTTTGGTAAATGTTATCAAAATTGCTTTCCAAATTCTCCAACCATGTGCTTTTTTTTTTAATTTGGGCAAAGTTTTAATTTTTGTTTAATGAAGGGATATTTCTTTTGAATTAAGCTTGCTAATGGAAGCTAAACACATATTATGTTAAAACATAGTCAAGGTAGCAATCTTTTCTTGTTTTCTAATTTAGGACCCAATTCTGCCACCTTTGCTCACATCAAGTAATTCTATTCTTGATGAGTAACCCTACTGATTTCAGCACCTCTACCCAATGTGAGGAAGAGAATCAGAATTTGGTGCTTAGTTAATATTTTAGACATGAAGGCAATCATAGTGCAATATGAAGAACACAGGAAAAAAGTAAATGTTCACTCAGTTTACAGGGCAAAGTACAAAGGCAAAATAATAATGAGTTCATAGTTACATGATCCAAAGGACTAAAGTGGTATTAGTGTACACCTTTCAAACTACAGAGGGTAATAAAAATGGCTAGGAGTGGTTCATATGATTTACCAGAAGAACCTATCATCCTGTAGAAGGGAAATGCACTAGCAGTTAGAGACCTAGGTCAGCATATGCATATATAAATATCTGTATTTATACCCCATCTTGAGTATTCTGGAGAAATAATAATGATATCTGGCATGTATAGTGTGACTTTTATTCAGACATCATAAACTGCTGGACAAACCTTGCAATCTAAACTATGGGCCTGATCGTCCTCTCACACTGGCATTCATCAGGACTAACTCCATTGTGTGTATAGGTCAACATCTTTTGCTGAAATGCAGTCACCCACCCCTTTACTCTTCAAGATAGAAAATAAGGAATTAAGATGAAATTCTGGGAGAATTTTACTTAAGCAAGATATGATTATCCAGTTGGAATTTATCCAGAACAGTTGGCCACTACTTTTGTAAAAAGTGCCAGTTGAATTTTTAATGACTATAGAATCTCATCAGAAAGATGACTCCTCCAGTAACATGTTGATTGTACCAATTTCCTGGGGTGTACCAGTAGGTTCTCAGTTCCCAGTATTAACTCAAAGGAAGAGTGCCACCTACTGAGCTACCATCATCACTTCCTGAAGTACACAGATTTTTCTTGGGGGGGAAGGAGGGGGGTGGTTGTGGTGTCTCCCAGCCAAGTACTAATCATCCTTAGTTTGTGAGAGATGGTGAGACCACAGTTTAAAGTAGTGTAGTTTCAAAACCCAAGGAATTTAGAATACAGGCCTTAGTTGCAATTGTCTGACTTATTAGATGCACAGATATCTCTGAAAAAGATACTAAACACATAAGCACATATTACAGACTTTGTGTGTACTATGGTTTAAACTGCAATTAAAAACCCACAGCTGGCCCATGCCAGCTGACTTGGGTTTGGGGGCAGGGGTGGCTGAACCCGAACATCTACACTGCAATTAAAGAACCCCTTAGCTTGAGCTCCATAAGCCCAAGTCAATTGGCATGGGCCAGCCATGGGTGTCTAATTGCAGTGTAGAAGACATACCCTAAGAGGCAAATCCTGACATGAGGCAGATGATACAGAAGACATAGGAAGGAAGTGGGAAAGGGGGTAGCAGAAAGAAAGAGTGGGAGAGAGATCTTTCTCCCTTTCTTGCCTCAGGAGCTGAGGGCTTCCTTGGACTGTAAACCTGAGGCTATATAGTGTATGAGGATGGTGAAAATGAATAGTGTAAATAAACTGCATGGGGTGTTTTACAAAGAAAAGGTCTCTGAGCTGTTTGTGGGCTTGAGTGGAGGCAGGAGTGAGCTGGCCGTGTCACAGGGAACTGAGGCACACAGAGCCTGAGTGACTTGCCTAGGGTCACTGAGAAAGTTTAACAGAGCAGGAACCTGAACTTCGGTGTGCATCTCTCTCTCTCTCTCTCTCTCTCTCTCTCTCTCTCTCACACACACACACACACACACACACACTCAATAGGTAATACAAGATAACATCCTGCAGTTTCCGGTTTGTACCTCTATTTGCCTACCATTGTGGACATAGAGAATATTCAGTGCATCCAAGCTTTGGCCTGCATATCAGTACCAGTGAGTTCCATATTTAAGAACAGAAAGGACTATGTCAGATTCACTGGCTGTATAAAACCGGGATGCCAAATCCATCTGTGATATAGGTTGCAAATTGGGTGTAAATGGTACAAAAGAGTGTCTTTATCTGCAAGTAGAACACTACAAAACGCATCTAAAAATTGAAGATAATGTGTTTAGTAGCATAATTAATGAGGGATGGCTGCCAAATATTTTCATATATATACCCCTGAAGAAAACCGGTTTATGATAGTCTGTCAGGGTATCTGACCCTTGTGATACTCGGAGATATATGAAGATGGCAGGGACATTTGCTGAAGTGAGTGGGATCTGATCTTGCATGATGCTGAGCACATCCTGCAAAATCATGAATGCCCTTAATTCTGATTGCTCAGTATCTCACAGGATTGGTCTCATAGCGGAGACATATGCAGCATCCTCCATGTTATGATTTCAGCTGAGAATGGCTGGCAGTTCATGCAATTATATAGTAAAACCAGACCCCATTAGCAGTTATACCCAGCAGATGTCTATCTGTATAAGCACAAAGTAGTCTGCCTAGACATTCCTAACTAAACTGTAAAATGGCCTTGTGTCTTCTTGTTCCACCAGTTTTATGGGAAGTTCTGTGTATAATGTCCTGTGAATGTAAATGCTCTCTCCTGTTTTATGCACAGTGAAATGATACACTCCAGCCTCAGATTCTGCTGATGTTTTGTTCCTTTTAAAGTAAAAATCTTACATATACACATGTGCCTGATTCTAGTCTCATGATGGTGTCTTCAGTGGAGTTGCTCTGTTTTACACTAGCGTAAGATCATAACCTGGCCCATGTATATTTTTAAAAAGCTATTTACCCCAGAATACAACCCAGTGAAGATACATCTGTGCCTGTTTGACATTTGGTTTTAAATGCTAATACCTCTGGTTATGCAGAAGAAGCAGAATTACATGTCCTTTGTTTGTTACCAGCGCTGAACTACTGCAGAAACTGCTTTGCTTTGGCTGTGAAGCGAGATGGTTTGTGATATCACAGATGATCAAACAAGAGATTATTGTTTAAATAGATGCAGACAATACTGGTAGGTACTTTTATGGATAATGATTTGGAGGAGCTTGAAGTTCTCTAGAGACAGAGTGAAATAGGAGGGGAGGGAGGAAAACACAATTTATAGAACAAAGATAGTGTCTGAGCCATATGCTGCTAACTCTTTATAAACTCTAATTATTGATAATTATAGACTTTTGAAACTGACAGTGCAAGCTACTTGAGTTTCCATGTGATTTTAATCTTACTCTGTATGTGCTGGTTATGGATGAGACTGGCTTTCATGCTGGAAGAAACAGAAGCCACAATTTACATTCTGCTGATTGTGAGATTCTTTTCCGGTGACTGAGAAGAATCACTTCAGGAGCTATAAGTTAAATAAGTAGCTGGTGGGATCTGGATGGCATCTGGACACAAGGAAGATGAAGGTGCTAGAACAATAGGCTATCCCAACCATTGTACCTATTAAGAATAAACAGGCTGAGGAGGACAGCATGTCTTGACACAGTGGTATATAGTGATGGAGACTGCTCTGATGACATTGTTATGGCACTTTCATCATTTTAAGAAACTGAGGACTATTTTTTATAATTGGAAATGTAGTTTGAAGTGGTGTTTGACATGCTACTTGTGGGAAAGTGGTGCTATTTTCTTACCATCCTCACCAGTTCTATGTTTTTCTTCTTTGCAATCATGCTGGGCTGATAATCACAATGTTCCCACATGCTCTCAGAAGATGTGTGCCATAACCTTGCAGTTTAAAGATTTAAAGATATTTATGGCCAAATTTTTTGAAAAAAGGAGCAATTTTCAAGGTCTTGGATGGTTGTCAAATGTGGCTGGGTCTCAGCTGCCTGTGATATAAATTAGCGAATGTAAAGGCTCATCAGATATGGAGATATGTGTCTAAGTGAAACTGAACCTCAGTTATTGATTGACATAAATTGCATTACCTTAGTCTTTCTGCTACTCCTCTGTTATACAGCAATTCCCATTTGAAAGCCACAATTATGAAACTGGACCAGAGACAATCTTTTTGCTTACAATAGATGACTCCAAGTTAGCACCGAAATGACATTGTTGTACCTTTATACACAAATTTGAAGCTGGATTTTCCAAGAGAAGATTTAGCTCATTGGAAATAGAACAATAAATCAGTTGAGTTTAAAATAGTAGTTTAGAGTGACATTTTTGAATCCAGAATGAATTCACAATATTTTTTATGGGTTCTATATATTTTGGTAGAAATTTCGTAAGGTATTTAGAATATTTTGCCTACAGATTACTAGTTATGTAGAAAAGGGACTTTAGGAAAACTGTGCATCTCTTCAGCTCTCTACTAATCATCCAATGCATCTCTGTGTGGATTTATCTACAGCAAAGTACCATAGGAATGGAGATTATCTATGGCTCTTAGAGGTATGATAACAAGCAATCTAAAGAATATGGAACTCAGGACCTATGCCAACTACTAAATGATTACAGGAAGATCCTTAATTTATTAAATCTATATGGACTCTCTACACCTGATATTTGAAATAGGAACATATGCCTATGTTCAGAAAACTATTTAGAAGATGCATACCCAGGAATGGTGGGGGTGATGGGGAGGTAATCCCAAACCTAGGGATTACCTGGAGTAATTAAACTCATGTCTCACTGCAAAGCACTGAGTGAACAGGGAGGATATTTGCATACAGTATGTGGAATGAAGGTTACAGGGGAAATATTTCTGTGTTTTCTTACCCCATATTTTCATGGATAATCCTGCTGTTTTCTCATCAGTTTTACTAAAAAGTGGTTCCTGGAGATGGGCCTTAATCTAATCCTTCCCTTTCCTCACCTTCTGAACATTGGGAGGGTTGGAAGCCACACCCAGATATGGATTTTGCATGGACCTGGTTTAATAGGAAAAATTGTGTTTGAAAACATGTTTTCTAAATCTGATATATAATTTGATCTAGACATGCTTGCACCCCCCTTTATTTACTTATCCATTTGGTTTTCTTGAATACTTGAGAGGTTGCTTTTATTTGTACAAATATGGGTACTCCTGCATTGAGAATATTTCACCTGCTCACCGACTGACTTTTGGAGTGAGAATGATGGGACTCAGGAAGAGACCTGTAGAGTTACTATATATGGCATAGGCCTGTCAATGTGACAATAGAGCTTTGTTCCCTGAAAGCCCAAATTAGAGACTTGGCACTAGCACAGCTAATAGGACAAAATAGAAAAGAGTTCCTGAATGTACCCATTGCAAATAGCACTGTGAACTTGTAGGTGATTATTGACTGTGGTGTATATAAAATGGACACTGATAGATTCAATCGATTGACTTGGCAGATATGAAACAATGTGTGTTATGTTGCATGAGTAATGGGGAAAATACAGAGCACCTCTTCAGAACATTCTGACCAGAGCACTGGTACCCGGGTAGTTAAAGAGTAGTTGTATCTCATTCTTATAATGTGTTTGCCAAATTAAATGAGAATGTCTATGTAATGCTATTGGGTAGCTGACATTATATTTAGATTAGTTACTTTTTTTGCCAACCTATTTCATAATATTTTGCTGGTGTCTCACATTACCTCTAGGTAATGAAGAAGTTTTCACTACATTTACATGCTTACAGAGAAGATACTGGTCTCAGAAATCAAAGGTTTTGCACTGGTATAAATCAGAGTATAATTTGATGCATTGTAAGTGCTCACAGACTGCCTTAAGGTTGGGAACTTAGAACGTTCCTGAGGGCTCCAAAAATGATAAGCTTTGTAGCTGACTTTAGGAAGACTGACAGTCAGTCTCTCTTTTACTTATAATTTTGTAATCTGTGAAATGTTATTTTGGTTATTAGCAGGTGGCAGAGTGAGATCAGAAGGCTGCTAAATAACACAAAATAGGAAGCTTAGAATGAGAAACTTAATTCTGAAAGTAAATTTCACATCAGTTTAAAAAAATAGCTTACTGTCTTGCTCTGAATTGTCTGCAGCTATGCAGATGCTGCAGTGCTGGAAAATAAGTGGGAAAATGAAATAAAATCAAATACTTTAACAGGTAAAATCACTGGGCTGGATTCTGATCTCAGTTACATCAGTGCAAACCAGGGGTAAATCTATCAAAATAGAAAGAATTAAACTAATTTACAACAGGTGTGAGACCAGATTAAGGTTCACCGTATTTAACGTATTTCATTGTGTAGGCAGATTTGTTCAAACTTTGGTGTCAGACTCAGTGTATACAGTTCATTTAAATCGGATACAAATCTTAATATGAACAATGTGCTGTAAATAGGTCATCCTGACAAGTATTATATTCGATGGAGATTAAACTCAGTATCATCTGCAAGCAAAGTAAAACGAAAGTGATAATTTTTGCCAATGTTACAGTGGTGACACCATAAGTCCAATATGACACAAGAGGAAAGATATCTAATTAGGAGACTGTGTTAACAGGTTCATAGAATTTTTGTCTCCAGATTTAAATTATAAAAATATTGTTTCCCTATCTAAAAATCTTAATTTTATTAAAGCCATCAGCCTGTCTTTTGGTCTCCTGCTTCATTTATTTGAAATCAATATTGTATCATATTATTTGAACACACTAAAACAAAAGGGTAATTTTTACAAACTGTCATTCAGAAATGTAAAAATTGGTTATTTTCTGCGTTGAAACAGCCAGGAAGGTAAAACAGAAAGACACATGAGAGTTTACTATTGCACTCCCAGACTGATAGTAAAAGTTTAAGTTTATGGCGTCCCCATAAAATGCATGATGGAGTACAATGGAATTTGTATAGTATTACTAGTTTATCATTTTCTGTCTGATAGCAAATTTGATGACACTTGATCTTTAACCCACAATCTGGTGTCTGATGTGTCTGTCTTTATTTTTTCTACGTTACCTTTACAGACCAAGAAAAACAATAAGAAGACTGAGGTCTGGAAGCAAGACACCAAAATGATGAAAATGAACATCCCTTGTGCAGCTGGATTTGTGCATAGTGTTATCACAGCCATCCTCATTTCCTACTTAATTCCTAATCCATTTACTTTAATAAATAAAATGACAGGTTTTCCTTTTGCAGGCTTCTTCATTTCCAGCTTGGATCTCTAAATGACTGGTACCATTGCTTTTAGAGGAATTAGAAAGTAGGTATTTTGGGTGGGATTCCCCAGGGGGACTTAAATGCCTAACCGCCACTTTTGGTGTCAAAGACCAAAATGTAGGTGTCACTGGCATTCACCATGTCCCTGGTCAGCTGCCTCCTAACTGTGTGGGTGCCTAACATCCCTAGGTGCCTAAGTCTCCACCATTCAAGTCCCCATGGTGTCTAAATTTCAGCACGTGGACTTGTGCAGAGTTGCCAAAGTCCTGACACTGCCCAGAGGATGGGCACCTAACTCAAGCCTAGAGTAAGAGAGTGAGACTGACTCTATAGCCCATTGGTTAGGGCACTCCTAGCAGAAGGGTGAGACCCATTCCCGCTGCTCCAATGAATACTTAATTAATTTTATACAAGTGGCTTAGACTCTGAGCTAGAGGAAGGTAAATCGCAGCAACCACCTGTATTGTTCCCCATACTTATGTCTTTTTTTTAAGCATCATATATGGCTGATAGCAATTTCAAAGCAAAGCACAGACTAGAATAGTCTGAATTTGAAAAGGTAGGATCATGCTAATTGGATAAAATTTTCAAAAGTGTCTAAGTCTAATTTCAAAAGTGACTTAGCCCCATGTGCCCAAGTAACATTTGAAAATGGCATTCAGAAGCCTAAGTCACTGAGGTACTTTTGAAAATTTACCCATTGTGGTCACAGCATTTACAGGTAATGTGCCTATGTGACCCACATGCTTTCTACTGCACCATTTGACATTTTCTTCCAAAGCAACTGAGAGAAGCAGCAGTGAGGAGACATGGGTTTTAGTTGGAATTCTATGTCTCTGCACGTGTACAGAATGCATAGCAGGGCAAGTTAGAATGGCCCAGAAACATCCAGAATTAGGGTGTGGCAGTTACTGTACATGCTCACTAGCTGTTTCTGAAGCTGCATAGGAAGTTTTCATTGTGGGCAACCCTTGTGGCAGCTCACACCCAGTCACCCTATGAAAGCTGAATCAATCAGTGCGGGAGAGTGGTGGTGGAGGAGGTTTATAAGTACAGGAGTTAAAGACGACTCAGAGGCTGATCCATGCAGGATCACGTGATGTGTATGCTGTGAGGATTGGTGGTCAATACCAGTACCACTTCGGAAACAGGCTGCAAATTTCTGTTACACCAGCAACTGAAAGGACCAGTCAACTATTAACTCAAGGTCTGAAATGCTCATAGTTATGGATCCCTAAACTTTGTTCACTGAATGATTGTTTTTGTAAGAAACTTTATGGTATGCTTTCTTTGAAGTTTACTAGGAACTATTAACACCTATTTATCAGACTTTTGCATACAATAGCCCTGACATTTAACTCTACATAGTGCTTTCCTGAAAAGACAGAATCCTGGCCTGTGCTTCAGCAAAGAGTTTCCCTGAGGTGCAGGAAGAAGGCAAATGTAATGGCATTATATATAATATTGCCTCAGCATCTCATCTACCTTGTTCTACCTGATTTGTATGGGCTGGATGAATGGACTATAAGGTGGATAGAAAGTTGGCTAGATTGTCAGGCTCAATGGGTAGTGATCAATGGCTCCATGTCTAGTTGGCAGCCGGTATCAAGTGGAGTGCCCCAAGGGTCGGTCCTGGGGCCGGTTTTGTTCAATATCTTCATAAATTATCTGGAGGATGGTGTGGATTGCACCCTCAGCAAGTTTGCAAATGACACTAAACTGGGAGGAGAGGTAGATACACTGGAGGGTAGGGATAGGATACAGAGGGCCCTAGACAAATTAGAGGATTGGGCCAAAAGAAATCTGATGAGGTTCAACAAGGACAAGTGCAGAGTCCTGCACTTGGGACGGAAGAATCCAATGCACCGCTACAGACTAGGGACCGAATGACTCGGCAGCAGTTCTGCAGAAAAGGACCTAGGGGTTACAGTGGACGAGAAGCTGGATATGAGTCAACAGTGTGCCCTTGTTGCCAAGAAGGCCAATGGCATTTTGGGATGTATAGGTAGGGGCATTGCCAGCAGATCAAGGGACGTGATCGTTCCCCTCTATTCGACATTGGTGAGGCCTCATCTGGAGTACCGTGTCCAGTTTTGGGCCCCACACTACAAAAAGGATGTGGAAAAATTGGAAAGAGTCCTGCGGAGGGCAACAAAAATGATTAGGGGACTGGAACACATGACTTATGAGAAGAGGCTGAGGGAACTGGGATTGTTTAGTCTGCGGAAGAGAAGGATGAGGGGGGATTTGATAGCTGCTTTCAACTATCTGAAAGGGGGTTCCAAAGAGGATGGATCTAGACTGTTCTCAGTGGTAGCTGATGACAGAACAAGGAGTAATGGTTTCAAGTTGCAGTGGGGGATGTTTAGGTTGGATATTAGGAAAAACTTTTTCACTAGGAGGGTGGTGAAACACTGGAATGCGTTACCTAGGGAGGTGGTGGAATCTCCTTCCTTAGATATTTTTAAGGTCAGGCTTGACAAAGCCCTGTCTGGGATGATTTAGTTGGGGATTGGTCCTGCTTTGAGCAGGGGGTTGGACTAGATGACCTCCTGAGGTCCCTTCCAACCCTGATATTCTATGATTCTATGATTTTGCAACCCCCCACTCAAGTGAGTATAGCCCTGCCTGTGTGAGGAAGGATTACTTATTTGAAGAAAAGTGTGCATAACTGGATCTAATATACCGTAACTAGAACTGAGTTATTGGGGATAACCGAGGATTACAACTAGAACCCTTTCTAGATGCGCCACATAATTTTGTCAGAGTTGTTCACAAACGTCTTAAACAAAATGGTACCAACAAAATCTTAGAAGCTTGATGGATAATGTAATTTCTGATGTAATGTTGGATAGTAATACTATAATCATTACAGTTCAGCTCACTTTTCTAGTGACATGAAGGAAATCCATTCACTAATAATTAAATTCTGTCAGGACACTGATTGTGCTTTCATGGTTATTTCTGTAGTATTTACCATAACGACCCAACCTATATTAATACTATTTTAAGTAAGAGGAAAAATTGACCTTGGTCTCACAACTCAAGTTTAAGTAATTTGTCAGGAGTCCAGAGTTCCTTGCATGAAATGAGGACTTTAGCTTCTTCCATTATGTCGACCCTTTAATCTTGCACAAATATGCACATATGAGACAAAAAAAAAATTAAAATAAAACCCAGAAAGGAAGGAGAGAAGCAAAATCTGACCCAAAGTTTACCTTTCAGTGCTCGATACAGTCAGACTGCTGAATGAAATTACACTAATAGTGCTGTCTACAGGGAAATCAAAATATGGTTGACATAGTAGCTTAGTACTTGTTAGAGTTTGACAGCAGAGGTATAGTAAATAATTACCACCATTTGGATTTGATAAAAAAACTAGCATATTTTCTTAAAGAAATTTGTCACAAGGTCTGGTGCAGCTATAAACTTAAATAGTAAATCAAATAAGAAAAGATGATAGGTGGTTTGCATGGTAGAGAAACATAAGAAATATCCGACCTTTGCACAGCACATATGAATAGATTACAAAATGTAATTTAATTCAGGACAGACCCCAGGGAGGATATACCACCTGCCCTCCTCTCAAGAAGAGACATCTGTCTTATACATTAATCAGTGGGAATTAATAATGTTTTGTCACATCGCAATAAGCTAGTACATTCTTCATTTCCAAAAGTAGGAAAACTTCTTGATGGAATGTGCCAGCTACAGACTAAATCATATATCCTAATAATAGATAGCATATTTTATCTCCAAGATAACTTTAACTAATTAGTCCTCATTACGTTGCTGTAAAATGGTGATGATCATAATCATTTACCACCCCCATCACATTAAAGATAGGGAAATTGATGAATAGATGCTAAGAACCTGATTTTGAAAGGTTTTTAGGCAAACATGAATATGCTCCAATGGTATTTATGGACTTTTTGTGTTTGCTTGCGTTAATGTTCTAGTTGACAAGTTTACTAGGAAGAATGTTTGGAAAAAATGACACATTTAAACGCATGAATATTTGCAGAAGACACATTTCCAATTCATAGTTGCAAGTATTCATACCAAAAATCTGATTTGCACTAATCCTGTCAAGGGACAGAAACACACCATGTGACCTGTGTGTGCAATCAAAATGATTGAATACAGCTTGAATTTCTAATACTGAACATTTTCTATAAACTGCTCACTATGAATTATTTGCTCATTTTAACAATGTAGAAGGATAAACATTTTGGGCATGCTAAGAGAGTAATTTGAATAATTAATAAATCAAGAAAATCATAAGCTGTTTAGACAATTCTTGGATGCAAAAAGTGCCTCAGCATGTTGAATTGTCTGCTCACTATGAATTATTTGCTCATTTTAACAATGTACCACGGTAAACATTTTGGGCATGCTAAAAGTTGTCAACCAGAAATTAAAAATGGAAGAAAACATATTAGGTCATCTAGATTCTTAAGGTCAAATTCACAGCTTGTGAAAGCTTGCGAATGCTATTGACATCAACTCCCATTGCTTTCAGTAATAACTGTGGGTATTCAGCACCTCTGAAAACGGCTTACACTGCATATATACAATTTTTTATGTTTGATCATAATTTTGAAACTATATCCCCCAAATTTTGAGTGGTTAGTGTTGGTCTATTGACTAATGCCAGGAAATAATACATCATTTCACTTCAGAATTTCTGCACTTCTAATGTGAAGCAAATTTACTCATTTGCAACTAAATCTGAGCATAATGTTGCTTGCACCTTTTAAAGATGCAAATTAATCAGAGGCAGGCATCAAAACAGCAGATTCTGCTGAATGCATTTGCAAAAGTGTAAATTACCAAGCTGGTTTCAATTCTGGGTTGACTATTCTAATTAACAATGAGTTCAGTGAGAAGGTGGCACGAAGGAAGAATACTTTGCAGACACTATCAATAACTGAAAGGGAATTTCAAATACTTTGGGTAACACTTTGCCAGGAATCAGATATAAGTTCTAATGGTAAAAGTTACACTTCTAAACCTCTGCCCACCATGCTCAGAATTGTGCATCTTATTCATGACAAAAGACTGTATTGCCATTGCAATTTCCTTGATGACAGTCCCAAGAAATGAATTTAAGGAAGTGTTAACACACTTTTTAAATGCATAATTTACCATTATTTTGCACTTGTTCAATATTTTCCTCCCTCTGATTTGTAATGGAAAGGTGCTTAAGTCAGACTAAACACACGGAAGAATCAAATATTCACCCACTGGTGTTTTGGAAAATTAAAAATATATATTTAAATATCTCAGCAGTATGAGTCAGTCACCGCTGCACTACAGAACAGTAACATAGACAACGAAGAGGAGAAATCATGTACACATCTAGTTGAGTTCCAAGGAGAAAATGGGGTTACCATGGCAAATGCTACATTACACTCATGCAAGTGCTGGAGTAGATTAAATAGCTAAATAAACCTGCAAGTTTTCTTTTGTTTCTTTGTTCAGAACTGCAGCTAAATGTGTTATGATTACTTAATCAAAGGAGTGTCAAGATGCAGTTTCATCTACTGTAACATTAACTGACATCTTAGTTTGCCTGTAATTTAATCATCATGCACCAATTGACACGTAAAATAATGTTATGAAAAAAATATTAGTTTATAGTTTGTGTGGTGGCCATTAGGCCAAATATATAAAGTATCCAGAAGAACTGACTAGTTACATTACTACAGTGCTTTGAGAACTCAGATGAGATCTGGGACTCCTCCTGCTAGGAATTGTGTAAAGACTTAGTAAGAGAAAGTAGGTTTCCCAAAAGCTATCTATTAGCTACACAGAGGAGACAGAGTATTTTAAATATAGGAAGCTGAGGTAATGAGAGTTTAAGGGACTTTTCTAAGTTCACACAGGAAGTTTGTGGGAGAGCCAGGAATGAAACTCCTCTTCTGAACCCCAATGCAGTGATTTAACCATAAGACTCTCCTCAAATATCTTCTATCTAATCTTTTAAATAATTACTAATAATTATAGTTAATACAGAACCAGAAATCTATGTGTCATGTAACCATCCAGATAGACATGTTCTTTGTCTTGCAGCAATTGCAGTCTGATGGCCTGATCCTGAGATACAATTCACCTGCAGTTCACATTTCAGTCATCTAACATTCTACTCACATTTGGTTGCAAGCAACTAAAATTGCTTTTTATTGCCAGTGCAGAAATACAGTAATTCTGAGGTGTGATAATTTATTATGCCCTGACATTTTTAATTAATCAAAACTTTAATTACCTCAAATGTGGGGGGATTTTGTGAGAAGAATTGTTTTTAAAAAAATAGGGTTTGTCATGTATAACACTATTGCATGAATACAGTATGCACCTGAACAAAACAAAACATCTCTTTGAACAGTTTAGAGAGTGAGCTCTCTTAACATCTAATGAGAAAAATTATAGAGTACATTGACTTCAGTTGGAATTGCAAATGTTCTGTATCTCTCCAATTAGGGCCTTCTGACAGACAAGACAAGACATGGGATTACGATTCAGACATGGGAAGATTTGGAGAGATTATTGCTGAGGACAAGTAAGGAGGAAGACATTTGTTTCAAAGAAGTATTTGAAGGAGGAAAGTGAAGGTGGTTGATGGGCAAGGATGAGCAGAATCCTCCAAGTATAGTTGTTGCAAGTAAAGAATGAGAGAAGGAGAGAAAGGAAAATAGATGATGTAAAGACACAGGGTGAAATTATGTAGCACTTGAAGGTAAGGATGAGAGGAGTTAGAATATGATGCATTAAAAGACAAGAAGAGAATAAAGGGCTTCAAGGATGAGGTTATTGTGTTGGAGAGGAAGCAAAGGAAGATGAATCTATTGGTGGCTAGGGAGAATAAGAGTTATGGAGTGAAGAAGATTATACTAATCAGGCTGAAAGATGACAAGGGTTTAAGCAATGGAGATGTTAAGAAAATAAGATATTTTGGTTAGATTGTAGAAGGAGAAACTGGATAGTTTAGTGACAGCTTGAAGGTGGGGGCCTGGGAAGGGGCTGCATTTTAGGAGACAGGTTCATATGTAGAAGGCAGATAGTATTAGACCTTAGAGTTTTAGATTGGGGTGAGGAAAGAGAGTCTGCATCTACAGCAGGGAGAAGGTGCATACACTGCTAAAGGGGTGAGAGAGGTGCAATGTTCTCTCTGGATAAAATCAGTTTTCTTTTTGCAAAAAAGTGACACGACCCTGAGAAGAGGAAAAGGCAGTGGGTGTAAGTGTGACTTCCCAAGATACAGAGAAAAGGATGCTGCACTTAAATACAGAAAACAGTTCCTCACACACAGTTTAAAATAAATTGTAAATAGTGTTTTACTAGAAAAGTTGATGGCATAGAGAACTGATACTTATTGTATCAGCAATGAGGGTAAGGGATTATTTAAAATTCTTCCATCCCTTTGGAATTCTTTTTGGGTGAAAAGATAAGTATGTTTGCTGATGTAAAATCAGCAAGATGGTAACGGTCATGTCCAGGATAGATTTAAACCGATAGGGTGAGGGTGCTGTGTATCTGTGTTCTACGTCTTGGAGGGCATTTTTTTTCTTCCTAGAGCAATTCTGGTAGTTCCTTTGTCAGTGAGTGTTTCATTTAGCCATGCTATTGTTGATTTCTAGCTTCTATGATTTGAGAACAGTTTTCATTTACTCATTTTGGCCATGATCCTGAAAGCTCAGTCCTGTGAGGGGAGCCGAATGCATCCAGGTGTAGATGTGTGCGTGGCTGTTTGCAAGATTGGGGCCCTTGGTTGCACTGGCAATGCTGTTGCTCTGATACTGCATGAAAAACACTGCATAGATAACTGTAAAACATCATCTTCCCCCCAGCCCGTTTGGGCCAGATTTTCAAAAGTGCTCAGCACCCAGAATCTCTTGCTGAAAACCAGGGGTATCTCATGGTGCTGAGTAGAGGTCGTTGGGAATTTTTTGATTAAACTTTTTTCATCAGAAAATGCTGATTTGTCAAAACCCAAATCTTTTTTTTAAAATGTACCAATTTCAACTAAACATTTTGCAGCAAGGTTCCTCTGGTCCCAGATAGAATGGTCAAAACAAGATACTGCAAGAGCACCACTGTAGAACAGCTAATAGCCCAGGGATCAGGACACTCACCATATGAGGGGAATGAAGGGCCTATCTTATGTGAGAAGACTAGATGAGTTTGGCTTGTTTAGTCTAGCAAAAAACCCAAAAAACAGGCTGAGAGGGGATATGATTGCTCTCATAAATCTGTGGGGAGAGGGGGTTAAATACCAGGGAGTGTGAAGAGCTATTTAAGCTCAAAGACAATGTTGGCACAAGAACAAATAAACTGGCCAGGAACAAATTCAGGCTGGAAATTAGAAGAAGGTTTCTAACCATCAGAGGGGTGAGGTTCTGGAACAGCTTCCCAACAAGAGTCATGGGGGCAACCAACTTAATTAGCTCTAAGAGAGAGCTGGACAAATTTATGAGTGCAGTTGTATGATGGGGTTACTCATGATGGAGGGGAGCAAGGCTAAACAACCCTACAGTTCACTTCCAGTTAGTCTTATCTTCCTAAATCTTATGCTTCAGTGTATTGGTTGGCCACTAAAAGGGATCTGGAAGGTATTTCCCCCTCAGTGTATTCTGGGAGGTGGTTTTTTTGTTTAGTCTCCTTTCTCCGAAGCGTCAGGGATGGCCATGGCTGGAGATGGGACATTGGGTAGAGTGGGCCAGGGCTCTGAGGTGGCACTGAACACTCACAGTCTCAGGTGCTTGCCTGGATGATTCTTGCTCACATGCTCAGGGTCTAACTGATCACCATATGAAAGGTCAGAAAGGAATTTTTCCCCAGGTCAATTTGTCAGTGACCTAGGGGTTTTTTTTTGGCCTTCCTTTGCAGAATGTGAGAGCAGGTCACTTGCCAGGATTATCTGGATATATCTTACTTAATAATTTTCCTGACATTGTGGGGCTTCGAACACTGGTGTACCTTGGTCCTTCCTATTCTCTGCCTGAAGCACATAATAATCTAGTCTCCTGTGGGCTGTAAGACTTTGGTCTATTTTCGGTTGTTGGGTTTAATGTCTGAATGCTGGGTGGTGTTGGTGGCCTGTGATATAAACAAGGCTAGATTAGATGACTAGGTGGTACCTTCTGGCTTTAACCTCTTGTAACTCAGGAGGTGGGAGACTCCTGGTTCAAGTCCCCACTCTGAATCAGGCAGAGCAAGAACTTGAAACTGTCTCCACCAGATCCAACGTGAGTGCCTGACCACTGGCTATTCTGAGGTCTCACTCTCTCAGGTTTTTTTCATGGAAAGTTTGAAAAGATCTGACTTTTGTTCTGATGCAGAATTAAAGCAATTTCTGAAACCTTGAAATTTTTTACAATCCACAATTCTTGTTTTCTAGCCAGTCCTTGTTCTGACAATTTTTAATAGATTTGACTGCATCACTTAAAGGGTATGTCTACAGTACAAAATTAGTTCAATTTTATAGAAGTCGATTTTTAGAAATCGATTTTATACAGTCGATTGTGTATATCCCCACTAAGTGCATTAAGTCAGCGGAGTGTGTCCTCAAAACCATGGCTAGCATCGACTTATGGAGCAGTACACTGTGGGTAGTTATCCCACAGTTCCCGCAGTCTCCGCTGCCCATTGGAATTTTGGGTTAAGCTCCCAATGCCTGATGGGGCAAAAACATTGTCGCGGGTGGTTTTGGGTACATGTCGTCAATCATCTCTCCCTCTCTCTCTGCCTTCCTCTGTGAAAGCAACAGCAGACAATCATTTTGCACCTTTTTTCCTGTGTTACCTGTGCAGACGCCATACCACGGCAAGCATGGAGCCCGCTCAGCTCACCGCTGCTGTTGTGAGCATTGTAAACACCTTACGCATTATCCTGGAGTATGTGCAGAACCAGGCTAAGAGACGCCAGCACGAGGACGATTGTGATGAGGACGTGGACACAGACGTTCCTGAAAGCACGGGCTGTGGCAACTGGGACATCATGGTGGCGGTGGGGCTGGTTGATACAGTGGAACGCTGATTCTGGGCCCGGCAGACAAGCACAGACTGGTGGGACCACATAGTGTTGCAGGTAAGGGATGATTCACAGTGGCTGTGAAACTTCGCATGTGTAAGGCCACTTTCCTTGAACTTTGTGAGTTGCTTTCCCCCGCCCTGAAGTGCAGGAATACCAAGATGAGAGCTGCCCTTACAGCTGAGAAGCGAGTGGTGATAGCCCTGTGGAAGCTTGCAATGCCTGACTGCTACCGGTCAGTCGGGAATCAATTTGGAGTGGGCAAGTCTACTGTGGGGACTGCTGTGATCCAAGTAGCCAATACAATCACTGACATTCTGGTATCAAGGGTAGTAACTCTGGGAAATGTGCAGGTCATATTGGATGGCTCTGCTGCAATGGGATTCCCTAACTGTGGTGGGGCAATAGACAGAACGCATATCCCTCTCTTGGCACCGGACCACCTTGCCAACCAGTACATAAACCGCAAGGGGTACTTTTCAATGGTGCTGCAAGCACAGGTGGATCACAAGGGACATTTCACCGACGTCAGTGTGGGATAGCCAGGAAAGGTGCATGATGCTCGCATCTTTAGGAACTCCGGGCTCTGTGAGCAGTTGCAAGAAGGGACTTACTTCCCAGACCAGAAAATTACCATTGGGGATGTGGAAATGCCAATAGTTATCCTTGGGGACCCAGCCTACCCCTTGCTCCCCTGGCTCGTGAAGCCGAACACAGGAAGCCTGGACAGTAGTAAGGAGCAGTTCAACTATAGGCTGAGCAAGTGCAGAATGGTGGTAGAATGTGCCTTTGGATGTTTAAAAGCTCGCTGGTGCTGTTTGCTGACTAGGTTAGGACTCAGAGCAACCAACATTCCCATTGTTATTGCTGCTTGCTGCGTGCTCCATAATATCTGTGAGAGTAAGGGGGAGACGTTTATGGCAGGGTGGGAGTTGAGGCAAATCACCTGGTGGCCAATTTTGAGCAGCCAGACACTAGGGCGATTAGAAGAGCAAAGCTAGGTGTGCTGCGCATCAGAGAGGCTTTGAAAACCAGTTTCATGACTGGCCAGGCTATGGTGTGACAGTTGTGTGTGTGCTTCTCCTTGCTGAAAACCCGCTCCCTTTGTTGATTTTAATTCCCTGTAAGCCAATCACCCTCCCTCCTTTGATCACAGCTGGCAAAGGAAATAAAGTCACTATTGTTTTGAAACCATGCATTCTTTCTTTATTAATTAAAAAAAAAGTGATATAACCGACAAGGTAGCCCAGGTGGGGTGGGGTGCGGGAGGAGGGAAGGCCAAGGCAACATTGCTTATTGTAGCCACACTACAAATCAAAACTGTTTGAATGACAGCCTTCTGTTGCTTGGGCCATCCTCTGGAGTGGAGTGGCTGGGTGCCCGGAGCCTCCCTCACCCCGTGTTCTTGGGCGTCTGAGTGAGGAGGATATGGAACTTGGGGAGGAGGGCAGCGGGGGTCTGTGCTCTTGTTGGCTTTCCTGCAGCTCCAACAGACACTTCATCATGTCCGTTTGCTCTCCCATTAGGCTCAGCATTGCCTCCTGCCTCTGCTCTTTGCGCTCACTTAATGCTTTCCTGGCCTCTGCCACTGAATGCCTCCATGCATTAAGCTGTGCCCTATCAGTGCAGGAGGACTGCATGAGCTTGGAAAACATGTCATTCTGAGTGCATTTTATTCACCTTCTGATCCACAATAACCTCAGGGATGGGGATGATAGGGGGAGCATAGAAACATATGCACCTGGGGGGAGATAAAAAGGGAGAGTAAAATTTAAGATGATACATTTCTGAGAACAAAAGGGAGACTTTTTCATAGTGAACCAAGCAATTCACAGCAGACAGCTCATGTGGTTTAGGTACAAGGTCGCATTTTGCCTTTTATATTGAGTGCCTGCTGGTATGGTGACACATCACAAACGGCTGGGCAACAGAATTTGGTTTCCAGGCAGCCATGGGAAGCCTTTTGGTATGTGGGGTTGGCTTCTTACGCCTTCATAACATGTGGGAATGGTTTCAAACTGCAGCACCATCCTTTCCCATAGCAAGCAATGCTGGCTGGGTTTCACATTTAAAAGGAGGGGCTGTGGTTTTTGACTGGATGTGCAGCACACACCTCCCTCCCCCCACCGCGTGGCTATTCTCCGGGATGATCCCTTTTAGCCAAGCACAAATAACCGAGCATTAACAGGGTCCTTTTACTGTTACCTTACAAAAATTCCCCTATTTCAACCAGGTGACCATGAATGATATCACTCTCCTGAGGCTAACACAGAAAGATATAGACCGAATGTTATTTGAATGCAACAAAAACCCAGGACCATTCGCTGCCATGCTTTGTGCTGCAATGATTCCAGACCACTTGCTACTGGCTTGGCGTGGTAAAGTGTCCTACTGTGGAGGACGAAATAAGTCAGACCTCCCCAGAAACCTTCTGCAAAAGCTTTCAGAGGACCTCCAGGAGAGCTTCATGGAGATGTCCCTGGAGGATTCTCACTCCATCCCCAGACACATTAACAGACTTTTCCAGCAGCTGTACTGGCCACGAATCATCCCAAGTCTTCAGGACAAATCAAACATTAAACACTATTGCTTTTAAACCCTGTACTGTAGTTACAAATGTACACTCACCAGAGCTGCCTTCTGCGGCTTCAGGGTCGGGGATTCTGCCTTGGGAAGGTATTGGCTCCAGGGTGATAAAAAGGTCCTGGCTGCCGGGGAGAATGGATTCACTGCTTGCCTGTTGTGTATTCTCCTCCTCCTCCTCTTCCTCATCCACAAAATCCTCCTCCCTCTTGTGTGAGACTCCCCCCTTGCAGGTGTCCACGGACAGTGGTGGGGTAGTGGTAGGGTCCCCCCCTAGAATGCCATGCAGCTGATCATAGAAGTGGCATGTATGGGGCTCTGACAGGGAGCGATCGTTTGCCTCTTTTGTCTTTTGGTAGGCTTGCCTGAGCTCCTTAACTTTCACACGGCTCTGCTGTGTGTCACTGTTTTAGCCTCTCTCCACCATGCCCTGTGAGATTTTTGCATATATATTAGCATTTCTTCTTTTTGATCGGAGTTCGGCCAGCACAAATTCTTCTCCCCAAACAGCAACCAAATCCAGTGTCTCCCTTTCGGTTCATGATGGAGCTCGTTTGTGATTCTGGGGAGACTGCATGGTCACCTGTGCTGCTGAGCTCGTCACGCTGACCAAACAGGAAATGAAATTCAAAATTTCCCAGGGCTTTTCCTGTGTACCTGGCTAATGCATCGGAGTTCAAAGTGGTGTCCAGAATGGTCACATTGAAACACTCTGGGATAGCTCCTGGAGGCCAATACCGTAGAATTGTGTCTGCACTACCCCAAATTCAACCCAGCAAGGTCGATTTTAGTGCTTCTCCCCTCACCGGGAAGGAGTACAGAAGTCAATTTTAAAAGCCCTTTACGTTGACGGAACGGGGTTGGTTGTGTAGACGCATTCATTTTAAAATCGACCTAACATGGCTAAATTCGACCTAACCCCGAAGTGTAGATCAGGGCTTAGGTGACTAATTGGGCGCTTTTGGTTGCTGTGGCTTTTTTAGAAAGTCTGATTCTTTGTTTTTATGTCTCCCCTACTCTTCCTCCCATTGATTAATTTTGCTGTTCAATTTAGAGCTCTCAGTTACTATTTATCACTTGCAATTTTTATCTAATTAATCTTGATGATCAATAATTATGTTTTAAGGTAATTGATTGTGTACTTTATTCAAAAATTGTCTCTCTAGGGCAGAGGTGGGCAAACTACAGCCCGCAGGCCACATCCAGCCCATGGGAGCCTCCTGCCCGGCCCCTGAGCTCCTGGTCCGGGAGGCTAGTCCCCTGCCCCTCCCGCACTGTTCGCCCTCCTCCCCAGCCTCAGCTCACTGCGCCACTGGCACAATGTTCTGGGTGGGCAGACTGTGCAGTTGCAGAGCCGCGGCCTGACCCGGTGCTCTGGGCGGTGCAGCTATAGCACCGCCAGCCACCGGTGCTCCAGGCAGCATGGTAAGGGGGTGGGGGGGTTGGATAGAGGGCAGGGGAGTTTGGGGTGGTGGTCAGGGGTGGGGGTGTGGATGGGGTTGGGGTGGTCAGAGGGTGGGGAACAGGGGGTGGTGGATGGGGCAGGAGTCCCGGGGGGGCTGTCAGGGGTCAGGGAACCGGGGGGTTGGATGGGGCAGGAGTCCCGGGGGAGCCGTCAGGGAGCGAGAAGTAAGGGGGGGTCGGATAGGAGGCGGGGGTTGGGCCATGCCTGGCTGTTTGGGGAGACACAGCCTCCCCTAACTGGCCCTCCATACAATTTTGGAAACCTGATGTGGCCCTCCGGCCAAAAAGTTTGCCCGCTTCTGCTCTAGGGGGTCTTTTTTTTTTTAAACCCCATAGCTTCTTATTGATGTTTTTGGAAGTTGCTCTATTTGTAGTCATTGTGAAAGTAGAATGAATTATATTGAAATTATAATTCATTAAAGAAATGCTACTTGAAGGGTTTGTTGAAATATAGTTGTCAGGAAGAGAAACATTAAGGAGTGTGAGACAATGGGTCCTCAAACTAATTAACTTAGAGCTCCTACTGAGCTAGGAGATTGGTAAACATTAGTATGCAAATAAGATATGTATGTATATTTGTCAGTTTCTGCTTCCTTTTGTCTCTTATGTTAAATTGGCTTTGGCTTATTTGTATAAATAAGTTAGCTTGAGCCTCAGAGAGGGGCTCACAAAGCTGGTGCATTGGCAAAGCGCTTTGCTAATAAACAGAGTGGTCTGACAAATTGTGTGAGTCCTGAATCTGACTTTGACATCATTATTTGCATGATTGACATGGTTTGGTTTTAATGACTGTGTGGTGCTTTATTTCCTGTTAATGACCAGAAATTTTAGTATAAATTAGTTTTCTCCCCTCCTAAGGGGAATGGCTATTTTTGTCTCTGAGGAAGGCAGTTTGTTGTTGAAAGATTAGCCATCCCTTTCATTATGTTAAGTATAGATTCTCTATGCTCTCTCTTCATCTAATATAATAACATTTACTATTTATTTTAAAATATATGGAAGTATTTTGTATTGAAGCACTAGATCGTTTGCTTTTGTAACTTGCTTTTATTAGGCATCCATGTCTATGAAACACTTTTCTATAAATATTCATGACTACATTCCTTAGATATATTTTTTATGGTTAATCCCATCTCAAGATCTACTTCCATTCTGAAATTTGTTCATCTTAACTTTCTGACCTTTAAAAACTGATAACTTTTAAAAAATGTATATCACATGCCCCCCCCCCCACCCCACACACACTTTAGTGCAAAGTACCTTATCACAGGGTGACCCCTGCTTTGGGCACCTTCCTACGTCTTGGGGGCCAGGCCAAACTTCAGTGACGCTGTGACCCCATGTGCCAGGTTGAACTGCCTGGAGGGGGAGCTAAGTCCAGCCTACTCCAAAGGCAAGGAGCTGCCACTGCGGGGTGAGAGAAGAGCCAGCTCTCTCTGCAACACCTTCCCTCCAGGACCTCCCATCCCCGGGGGCAGGACCTGGCCTGGTTTAGCCACTGGAAATGTTGGGAAGTATGCATCAAATACAGCTTGGGAATCTCTCACCATGCCCCAGCTGTCCAGTAAAGCTCCAGTGTCCCTCACCATGCCTCACTCCCTTCATGCTTTCAGTCTTCTCTGGCCTTCCAGCTTAAGCTCTCTGGTTCTGATAGTCAGTAGGCATCTCCCTTCCCTGCTCTAAGCCTTCAGCCCTCTCCAGCCTTCTCTGGCTCAGGAAGGTCAGCAGGCTAGCCCTTCTGCTGGCTCCTAGCCTTCCAACCTTTTCGTCCTCCCGGCACTGGCTCAGGTAAGTCAGCCAGCCAGCCACTCCACTGGCTTCCTGATGATTCTTCCCTCTTTCCAGCCTGTGAAGAGCTTTCTGCTTACTGCTGCTTTCCCTAGAGATCTCCTCCAGTACCATTCTCCCAGGCAGCTCTCACATGCCCCTTTTCCTGACTGGCTCACTCTCTGTCGTCAGGCACCCTCATATATAGCCCAGGTGCCCCTACCCAAACCCAACTGGAGTGAGCTGATGAATCACAGGTGCACTGGCTCTGCTCACTCTTGAAGGGCCAGTGTCACCCTGGGACAGACATGATCCAGCTCCATTTGAGTCAATGGGATTCTTTCCATTGACGACTTGGAAACTGAGTTTTTCCCTAATCATGTAATCCTGCTGCTGTCCTCCCATCTTCCTCCATTGTTCCTTCTCTATCATTTTATTACCTACTTAGTTGTGTCATGTCTAAAAGCAGACACCAGGTCTGTAACTGCCTCTACACAGGCATGCCCTTGTGTCTTCATAGGGCCACACTGCAGTCACTTGCAGGATGAGGGTCCTGATCCTGCAATTAATGGTGCACAGGAGGAATGCTGCACTTGCTTGGAGCACTGTTGAAGTCAAAGAAAAAGCCATCTGGCCCCTAAGACAGTAGGCTTTCTTCAGCACTTTTGCTTATAGGCCTGGCTTGAAGCAAAGAGTGAACAGGTATGCAATACTGAAAAATAAATTTCTGATCCCATAACACTATTGCAAGTATGTGTTTTCTCACTTTCTGGGCTAAAGCTTGGTTTACTTTTTATCTGAGTCAAGCCATTCACTCTCAGTTAATATGAAATGTATTGCAGGCTCAGGTAGTAATTTTTGTATTCCGTTCAAGTGCTTGAATAAAATATATCTAGACTAGTTTTCTAAGATTGACTTTCTGAATAGTTACTGGAATGCTGTATAGAATTACAATGGGTTAGTTGAACATTTCTGCTCAATTATCTTGATTATAGGCACGAAATGTGTATATTTATGCAAATTTCCAGTAAATTTCCTGTATTTATTCAACTTCCATCTCCTGATAACTTTGAATTTAAAGACATATTTTTAAATGCAATAAAATACTAGAAGAAAATGCCATCTTTTTATGCATTTACTGCGATGCCCCAGTATCAGACAAGAACCTTCTAACAATGTCTAATAATACACTGAAATAATCCCTTCCCAGTACTCTATATACTCCAGTCTTCACTCATTATTAACAAGATTTCCACTTGGCATCATGACTTGCATAATATATGTAATCATTCCTATTCCCTTCATGACTTAATTGGCCATACAGTAATTCCATCTCTCCCTTTCTCCAGCACCTCTCCAAATTTGCTTCCTTTCATTACCTAAATAATCTCATATTATCAATTCCCAGTATTCCTCCTCTGTTGTCAAGTCTCTCTATAGTCTCCACTGACTTCTTCAGGAGCTGCTGGATGTGATATGAGAGAAAGACTTAGGCCAAATTGTACCTTCAGAATAAATCTAAGATGCCATAACTACTCTGGAAAATACAAAAATATTACTATAATGGTGATCCAGCCACCCCTTCATTCTTCTTCATTTTTCTGCAGTGTTGTTTACAGGTTCTACTGTGGTCTTGACGGCAAATAGCTCACATCTTCAAACTGTTTGTGCGGGGCTCCTTCTCACAATGATAGGTGACTGCACAAATCCAGCTGGCCAGATTCTGTTCTCTGTTACAGCGTAATAAATGCAGAGTAACTCCACTGAAGTTAATGGAGTTGGTAACTGTCAGTAGAATATGACCTAGTATGTCCAAAATGAATCTGAGGGGCAAGAAAAGAGAATTGCTTTATTCCAGGCTTACAGAGAGAAATTTCTAGCATTGAGCTACATGATGGAGGGATAGGTATTTTATTATATATTCTTAAAGGGCACCCCACTGCATTTAGTGATGCATCCTCCACTCCTTTACTGTGATCTGCCTGTCAGCAAGTAACTCCCTCATTCTTTCTAGTGACTCACTATGAATTAAGGACAGCTAATGCTACAAAAGAGCAATTTGCAAACAAAGTCAAAGAAAGGATCTGTGGATGCAAAAAGAAGAGCAGGGAAAGTAAATGTAAAACACACTAGAAAGAGAGAGGGGGAGGGGCTGGCACAATTACCCTATGGAACTCATTGCTATGGGATGTTGTGATGGCCAAGAATATAAATGGCTTGAAAAAAGAACTAGAAAAGTGCACGGAGGATAGGTCCATCAATGGCTATTAGCCAAAATGGCCAGGGATCCAACACCTTGCTTCAGGCAACCATAAACTTCTGACTGCCAGAAGCCAGAAGGGGAAGAAAGGAGTGGATCACTCCCCTTGAAGCTCTGCTACTGGCCACTGTTGGAGACAGGATACTGGGCTAGATGGACCATTGGTCTGACTCAGTATGGCAGTTCTTAAGAGGAAAAGGAACAAAAAGAAGTTGAATATAGGGCCTGAAATGATAAATTGAGAACACAAAGGAAGGGAAGAAGGCTTATATTCTGGAGTGGTAAGTATCATGCTGTAGTAATTTGCTTAATGAAAGGTGTGAGAAATGCACTTCCTAAAATGTGGGAAAAATTATCACATTATTATTACATGGAGTGTTACTGCAGCACACAATACCTCCCAATGAGGACTCCTCCAAATGTATTTTAAATGATATAGATAGATATTTTCCTCACAATTTGAACATCTTAATGTACCTTTGGCACAATAAGTGGGTCACTTTACATTAAGCATTCTAATCTTTAGTAACCTATTTTTTAAAGGAACAAGCTGCTTCAGGATCACACAAGCTGTTGGTGCAGGGAAAAGGGTTTGTGTTAAGAGGCAAGTGTGAGGCGGAAGAGCTCTTATCTGCGATTATATTAGGAAAAAGAGCAAAACAAATATTTACAGTGTGCAGGTTTGAAGAAAAGTCTCAAAATAGCAAACCTGGGTGCCCAAACAAATTTAAAAAAGAGACTTGGGTGGGAAAAAAAAATTCACTGGGGAAAAACATCTAAAGAAATGTTAGAAAACATCAAAGAGGTGCATATGCAGCTGAAGAATTAAAACAAATCTACATGCTGTAAATGCCACAGTTTGGCTCAGTTTTGTGGAACTAGTTTCTAACTTTTTGGTGAAGGACATTACTCATGTCCTGTGTGATGGCTTCAAAACTCCTACTGATCCTTTCTAATTCATGCAGTGATCTGGTGTAACCCATTTGTCTCTTCCCATTGGCTTTTGTATTAAAACATGAAGATGAACACCTGTTCTACCAGTAAGGAATGTTCATGTCCTGTGAGCTCATACTGAGTTTTAATCAGCTCTGACATCGAAAATCATTCAAGCTGCAGTTTGTTCTTTACATTTTGGTTTATTGACTAGGGTAAGTATTTGAGCACAGGCAGGAAAGAACTTGAAAATACCAGACTGCTGACCTCACTGCTATCTTATAACCGTTTAATGTCTTTGCAAGTAGCAAAGGGAGTATACAGGGATAACTTCAATCGGCCTTTTCTTTTGTGTGTATAAGGGAAAATAGCAGGTTTTCACTCATAAAGTGCCACCCTGATTCACAGTTTATAGAGTGATTTTCCCTCTATCCTTCACAGCACTTTCTTAGTAGTGAAAACTATGAATTAAAGAATGATGGATCTGCCAAGCCTCCTTCTCAAAAATCCTGCACAATCCCTCAATCTGGATGCAAAATGACATTTTAAAAACCTCCCTGCATTTGCTTGGAGGTTTTCAATGTGTGCATGTCAGAAGAGTATCAGGATGGCCTAATTAATCACACAAGAGAAAAGGTGCGACAGCAGTGATTTGCATCACCAAGACATCTAGGTAGGGAAAAAAAAATCTTTTACAAAATTCTGAAAGTTCACCTCATTCTTTTCTTATATATATGTCTTTTTTTTCTTTATAATTGTAAACACTTGCAGTGAAATCCTGGCTCCATTGATAACAATAGCAAAATTATCATTGACTTCAATGCGGCCAGGATTTCACTCTTGGAAAACAATCTCCCTGGCACCTTTTAGAGTGTCCAGCTTTTTTCATGGCAGTCACTGAATCAGAACTGTGGGATATTCTGGGCCAAAATCATCCTTGGTGTAACTGCATTGCACTTACAGAGAAGTAAATACAACCCACTCTGTTGTACTTTGTGCATCTGTCAGGTTCAGGCAAGTTTCACTAAACTAGCAACATGACATTGCCATACTGAATCAAACCATAGGTCTATCTAGTCTGTAATACTTTTAATATGATTAGTATTAATTGTTCTGTATTACCGTACCACCTACCGGCATAAATATACTGGCACATATTTCTCTTCATGTGCCAGTATATTTATGCCTCTATCTGTAATTTTCACTCCATGCGTCTGAAGAAGTGGGTTTTTTACCCATGAAAGCTTATGCCCAAATATATCTGTTAGTCTTTAAGGTGCCACCAGACTCCTTGTTGTTTCTACTGGCACTAGTTGTAGACCATGTATTATGTACATTTTTTCATATAAGTGACTTTCACAGATGAAAATGCTATGCATTTGTATCTAAGGTTGTAACAAAATTTGTGTGGTATTATATTGTATTTGGTAAATAGTAAGCAATCATGTAAAACCATGTTGTAATACATATGGGAAGGGGCCGGAGTTAAGGTTATGCATGCAAATTTAACGCTGTTATTTCTTGGCCTTGGAATGAATATATATGCATCTTACCATTCTCCTAATATACTTTCTTAAAGTGGAGTTTCCAAGAGTGTTTTGAAAGATAAAGACAGAACTGAATTTCCAAAATATAGAACTTTTCGGCTAGACAGCACCAGAAAGTTGTTCACCTTAAGCAGTGAAAGCTTAGGTGCTGCAGAGCGTCAGCTTTTGGTAGAGAGGTATAAATGGTGCAAGGCTATCCTCTAATTGCAGCGCACACAAAGTCTTTAACAACAGTTCATGCTGGGTGCGTTGCAACTTTCCTTTAAGACATGTGAATGTGTAGGAGGGCACAAAGTTTTCCATGCAACCTGAATTAGCTGTCAGTGGCTCCCTAGCTCTCAGTCCCCCACATATCCCTTTCTTTGACTTCCCCCACTTCCATATTCCTGTTGTCTTCTCTCTCATACTCCTCTCTATGTTCTTCTGCCCCATTGCAGACCTTAGGGAGTTAAACAATAGCAAAGCTCCTTTCCTGTGGATCCTGTGGAGCTCGTCTCCTGTGTTGGGTCTTTCAGAGAGGAACTAGATTTTCTACTTGTTCTGGCTATGGTTGCATAGTGAGCAAAGTGTGCAGCTAAGTTAGCTTCATTTGCACAAACAGCCCAATCTTCCATAGCTATGTTCTTTTTCCAAGAAAACTGTGTATAAACTGTGCTGTACATGTGATATTCAAAGGGTATAACTATCTGATCAAAACAAATTTCACCAGAATACTGAAAGACTATTATAGTTAAGACTTTTTTATCTGTGAAATTTCAACTTTCCTCTACCAGCTGTTTTAGTCATAAACCTCTTCAAATACATATCTCAAGAATTTATTTTATCATGGGGAATGTGTGCTTTCTTTTCCAGTGTCCTCCTACTCAAAAGCCACTGAACTGAATTTGCTCAAGATTTCCAAATCAATTCAGCTTCAGGAAGAGACCAAGAATCCTGGTTCAGCAGAAGTTAATGGAAAAAGCATCTATTGACTTCAGTGGAGTCAGAATTTCACCCCAAGGCTGGAAAATCCCATAGATGAAAACTGGAAAATGGTGAGTGACTGAAACAGGCGGTTTGAGTGGAAACCTACATGCAACCTTAATAACTTCATACAATTGAGTGACACCATTGTGACAAACATGGCAATTTCCTGCGATGTGTCTTTTTCCTTCCCCACCTTATTTCTTTTCTATGCCTCTTCTTTTTCCTGCTGTCTAATAAGAGTTTGATTTAGGTGTCCAAGATTATATATTTTGCAACACTGCTGTAAAGCTGTGACCTGAAAGGGGCAGCTAAAAGCAATGCCCTAAACAGCCTGATGCTGGTACAAGTTTGGCAAGTCTCAGAGTAGCTGATAAGACCATGTGCTGTGCCTGTGGTTTTTAACAGTGAGATTGAAAGTGAAAGTCAATACCAGAGACAGAAGTGCAACAGCTACAGCAATGACAGCTCCAGCCCATCTCCACTGATGTCTTCTCTTTCTCTCAGAAGGACAGTTATTATCATTTTTAATACCACATAAAAGACTATCAAACAAAGGGATTTTTCCTTCTTAAAAACTCTCTCCAGCTAAATGGAAAGGAAACAAAGGATGTTGTTAATATGAAAGCTTTATTTAGTACTTAACATTTCAAATGCTTTAGGTGTTTTTCCTTCTTTGGTATATCTTTAATAAAAGGTTAAAAGGATTTTTAATGCAGTGTTTGCCATGGTATTAAGCAGGCTGACAGGTCTCTCTATACCAAATCCTGGAACTTGTTTAGAGCTGTTTAATGTTAGACAGTGACTGGATCACATTAACACCTTTGGCTCTTTGGACCCATTTATTACATCTAAATTATTTTGACAGGCCAGATCTTTCTTATACACTCATATAGTTTAAACCTTGAGTCTTTGGAACCTTTAACCAGATGCACTATTGATTCATGTGTCTGTGGTTTATAAAAATGGTTTGAGATCATGGGCACCGGGTGAAGCTTCCCCTGGGGGAGGCTAGCCCCTTGCCCCACCTCTTCTGGCCAAGGCCCCACCTCTTCCGGCTGAGGCCATGCCCCGACTTGCTGCTCTCAGCCCCGCCATGGCCTTGGCTGGGGCAGGGGGATGGCTGAGAGCTTGGTCAGGGCCACTGAGGGGAGAGGGAAACTGAGAGCTCGTCCCTGGCTGGGGTCAAGCTCTCAGCATCAGCTGGGACTGCAGCAGAGCTCTCAGCCCTTACTGGAGCTCTCCCATTCCTCCCCTTCCGCCCGTAGCCCCACTCATGGCTCCATCCCATTCCACCTCTTCCCCCACAGCCCCACCCCCGTTTTGCCAATGGCCCCACCTCCGTTCCGCCCCCACTCTGCCTCTTCCCCACTGAGGCCCTGCCTCCCCCCACTCGCTCCTTCTCCCTCCTCCCCCTGCTGCAGCCCTGAGACTGGAAAAGCTCTGTGCCCTGGGATTGTGGTGGGGGGAGATTTTTATGGGGCCTCCAAATCAACCATTGCTTGCTCCCCAGTGGCACGAGGTTTGGGGAGGCCTAGCTTCCCACCAGCCTCCATTACACACCACCTATGTTCAGATTGTTTGGAAAGAGCGGGAGTGTAATTTAGAAATCTTGAAGTTCAAATGTATAAAGGAAATAACTAAAAAAAAACTGGTTACCAGCTTACCAAAAAAAAGAAGGCGGGGGGAGGGGCGGGGTTTGGGGGTAAAAGTAAGGAATTTAAAGCAGCATACATTTTATTCAAAATAAACCTACATTAAAATTTGGTTTAATGCCATCTTCTAGGTGTGCAAAATTCAGACACTCATCAAACACATACAGAAATGTATAGAACCAGACCCCAGGTCCGGTTATGGCCTTTTTACTCTTGCAGAAATGGCCCTTGAGGAATTCGCCAAGCACAGGGACAGGGTAAGATTGGCATGTAAGTGGCTGTGCCTCCCCCATCTCAGTTGCTGCTGGTGGTGTAGTCAGTGATGGAGGGCAGAGCAGCTTATTGACAGCTCTTTAAAGCTGCCATGAGTTAGTACAGCCCCAGCACTGTGCTGGAGCCAGAGTGGCTCCTGGGCAACTCAGAATCTGGAAGGTGCAAATGTGTCTAAAAGCACCTCTGAGGGGATCTGGTCCATAGTTATACTTTATACATACTATAAGATATCTCATAATGAATCCTATGGAAGTGCAAAACACCTCAAAACTTGGTACGTTTTTGGGGAAAAAAAGAAGAATAATGTCTCTTGAATAACTAAATGTAGCTGATAGGTAAACCTGAAAACACACCGGCTGAGTGGAAAAAATACGTTAGGCATAGATGGGGTAGTTGCAATGTCAAGAAAATTCCAATTATTGTGATACACAAGCTAAAACAGAGCAAAAAGAGAGATGCTGTTTTAAGTAAAGCAGGATGCTGGTTCATCAATATTTCTGAGAACAGTGGAACATGCAAAGCTGTGGATAAGAAACTCTTAGTCTCACAGTCGGCAACTTATTGATTAAATGAGCTGTTCACTAATGAGCTAACTATAAGAGGCCACACTCCAAAAAGTCTACAGAATGAAATATGCTGACATTGTTTAACAAAAAGAGTACATTTGCACAGGAACATTTGAACTTTGAGTGTGAGGGGAAAATGGCTCAGCCTTGACTTGATTTTTTTTTAGCCTATAGTAATATATTATTTAGCTGTTTAACTAACTGCTATTTAGGCACACAGTCCTTTGCTGGGACAAACCATGCGGCCCCAGGGGAAGCTGGGGGACAGATTGCCTCTCAAGGAGAGTACACGCGCTGCACCTTCCTTTCAGATGGCGAAGGCTTCTTTGGATGAGGGTTGAAAAGATAACTATGCATCTACCCCCTGCTGGCCATTGTTTTGTGGCAGGAGCTAGATTACTCCCTGATGTTACGTATTCACATAGTAGCATGTATGAATAATGCTTTCTGCCACCTCCATTTCGCAACAAGACTCTGGCCCATCTTGGTGGGTGACGGAATGATCTTAGTTATTCATGCCTTTGTCACTCTTGGCAGGACTACAGCAATGTGATATATCTGGACATGAAAGCTGCAGCTAGGAAACGCCAGCTAGTACAGAACGTTCAGCAACACAGGCTACCATAAGCACATCCAATCTGACCTCCGCTTCCTATACTGGCTTCCCATAGAATACTGAAGCAAGCTCAGGGTCTTTGCCCTTATCTTCAAGACTCTATATGGCTTGGGCCAGCATATCTCAAAGATTGCCTAAAGCGCCAGGAAAAAGACCATGGTCAACAACTTTGGTCCTCTGGCACAACAAGGCTTTCTATATTAAGGGTGAAGCGCTTCAGTGCAGACTGTGGAATGAACTCCCACAGGAACTAAGAACCACCACGAACCTCCCACTCCAATTGTAGGTGTATTTCTTTGACTTTACCTTATCTAAAGTAAATGTAGAACACCAATGCATATAATAAAAATAAATCCTACCCAAAGAAAACATTCCACTATGCACATTTTTAGCTCCAGCAAGAGGATGAGAAAACAATACATGACAGACGTTATTCACGTCACTTGATATACTGCTGGAAGGCACTCAAATACTATAGTGATGAGCACAGGAGAAGAACCTAGATATAGAATAAAATGTGTGGTAGTTTCTACTATAGATAACAAAGTCCACGAGTAATGTTTGCAGGATGGAGCCCATGGCTTTTAGGTAGCCTGGGGAAAACACTAGATGAAGTTTAGGCTTATCTATGTGAACCATTTGAGCATAGCAAGCTGGGGTGTGACTCGACCCTGTGCCAGTCTAACTGTGTGCGTGTGTGCATCCTGCTGACATTAATGAACTGTTAATGCACTTTGAGCTAGCCAAAGACTGTTTCAAAGTGGACTCGATCAAAGTGCTCTAACAGACTGTTAACTCATGATAGAAGGGTGCACACGGGCAGTTAGAACTGGTCTATTCTACAACACTATGTCGACGTATGCCCCCTTGCACTGACCTAGTCATGCATGTGTCTACAGACCAGACTGCCACCCCCACCCCACCGTGTATACCTTTGAGGAGCCTGAGTCACAAACACCTGCCATGAATAGTGAAGAGGAGGAGGATGGGGAACAGGCAACGGGGGATCCAGCTGCACAGAGAGCCAGGACTATTTTTGACTCCACCACAGTCCAGCCAGTCCCTGCCGTTGAGCATGGGTGAGCCCGATGAAGGGGAGGGAACCTTGGGTGAGTTATGCAATGCATTTGTCATTAGAGGGATGGCACCCCCAAAATAGTAGGGCACAGCTTCTGACTCTTCATTAATTTACTCATTCTAGAAGGGGTAGTGCTACAACCAAGAGGTAGAATTCCTATCTGCTTTGCACTCCCCTGTAAAGTTGGGAGGGGCATGTGGAGCAGTTTGTTTATGTACACAGGGATGTCCCTTGTCTCCTCCTGAGAGATCTCAATGAAAATTTCATAGAGGTACTCTGCAATCTTCTGCTGAAAGTTTCTAGGGAGGGCTGCCTTATTTCTTCCTCTGTGGTAGGACACTGCTATGGCACTCAGCGATAACTTCAGCAGGCACCATTGCAGTACTCAGGCTAGCAGCATGTGGACCTGAGCAGCTTCAGGATGCCAGCAGCAACTGTGCTCTCTCTGCCTTTGTTGCCCTCAGGAGTGAGATTTCAGCTAAAATCACCACCATCCATGGAAAACAGTGCCAATATTCAGTGCCATTGCCCTATACAACTAGATTCATGCAACCGAGCAATTCCCTCCTCATTTCCCTAACCCCCTGCAGGCCATACTCACCATGACTAGGGCCGTGCCCTAGCACTCCCAAGCAGATGTGATAATGTAGTCCTTAAACCTTTAGGGGAGCAAGGGGAGTGAGTTCTGCATCTTAAGTTTCACTTTCCATAGTGAATAGACTTCTGTGTATTTTGTCTGTAGCTGCTAAAACTGCGGCTACCATCCTGCTCCACACCTGCAGAACACCTGAGTCAGATGAGGAGGAGAAAGAAGAGGACTCGGGATGACAAGCCAGTGCTGTATCAGAGTGTGAGAGCAGACAGCAAATTGCAGACCTCCTAGAGAAGGAAAGAGTGGAGAGGAGTAAGGTCCAGGAGTCCCAGCAGGTAAAGGGAAGGGAGATGCACCAGGACATAATGGGTCTTCTCAGGCAGCAAACAGATGCTGCAGATTCTGGTGGACCTACAGGTTGAACAATTCCAGGCTTGCCTCCCTCTATAGCCCCTTCAATATCGGAACCTCTCTCTACCCCCTCACCCCCAGCATTCCACATGGCATCAGGGGTTGCTGTACTATTTTTACATTCCATCCCAGGAGGACACTAAAGACAATCACAGCTTCACATGAAAGCCACAGCTTGTATGTGGAGCTGAAATGGACATGAATGTTCTTTCCTTTTCATAAGTTTGGCTCTCTTAATTTATTAAAGTTTTAAATATATTTATTTTAAAATATCATGGCTTCTTTCCCCCCACCAAGTTCTTTTGCAAAATAAATTTCTATCATTTAAAACATAACTCATCTTTATTAGTTTGCAACATCTGCTACCAAGTGCTTAGCAGGTCTGAAAGTGACCTATTTCTTGTTACTGACAATGTGACACAACTGATAGGCTAAGCCACAAATAGATGTGTTGACACTGTGCACAGCAATCACCACGCCATTCCTCGGAGGCCACAGAAGAGCAGGGCCAGGTAGAGCACATTACAACAAAACACTTTACTGTGACTCCCTGTTAAAATGGTCTTTCAAAGCCTCCCCAAGCCATATAGCTTCGCTTTGAGCTTTTCTAATAGCCCTTGTGTCTGGTAGTTCAGAAAGCTGCTCCACTTTTTCCCCTTTTCATCACAGATATTATGCAAGACACAGCAGACAGCTGTAATCACTGGGATTTTTTTTCACTGAGTTCCAATCTTGTGAGTAAACAATGGCAGTGACCCTTCAATCTATCAAAGGCACATTCAACTGTCATTCTGCACCCGCTGAGCCAGGAGTTGAATCCATTCCTTGGGGCTATCGAGATGGTTGGTGTATGGCCAGGGGAGCAACAAAAAGGCTGGGTTGTCCAGGATCACTACTGGCATTTTAACATTCCCAATGGTAATCCATAAAGAGGGAAAGAAAGTCGCTGCTTGCAGCTTTCTGAAAAGTCCTGTGTTCTTAAAGATGTGAGCGTCATGCACCTTCCCTAACCACCCACTTTGATGTCAGTGAAGCATCCCCAGTAATCCATCAGTGCTTGTATAACCATAGAAAAGTAGAGCTTCTGTTAACGTACTCTGTGGCAAGGTGGTCTGATGCCAAAATAAGGATATGCGTGCCATCTATCGCTTCACTACAGTTTGGGAACCCTATTGCTGCAAATCTTTCCACTATGTCCTGCACATTGTTGAGAGTCACAGTCCTGCAAACAGGGCCGGATTTACACCTTGCGCCCCACCTTGCCGACAACTGACCTTTGTGTTACACACAGTTTTAGAGAGGTCAGGTGCCCCCAGGATGCTGGCACCCTATGTGCGCGCCTATTGTGCCTAATTAGAAATCCAGCCCTGCCTGCATAGCAATTAATGGCCCCCATGGTGGATTTCCCAACTCCAAATTTATTTCTGACTAACAGGTAGCAATCTGGCATTGCAAATTTCCACAGTGCAATTGCCACTCGCTTCTTCAGTGTCAGTACACCTCTCATTTTGATATCCCTGTGTTGGAGGGCTGGGGGGAGCTCTGCACATTGATTCAGGAATGTGGCCTTGCACATCTGAAAGTTCTGCAGCCCCTGCTCATCATCCCAAACCCGCATTACAATGTGATCCCACCAGTCAGTGTTCAGTTCTTGGGCCTAGAAGCAGTGCTCCACCCTTTGCAGCTGCTCCATGAACTCCACCAACAACCTTGAATTCGTTCTCGCTATGTCCCACAGAAATCTGTTCTCCAAGAAATCATCATGTTCCCCACTGATTTGCTGCTTCTTATGGCTCTGCAAATACTACAGAATAGGTCACCCTCTGCTTTCAGTGCTCATGGCAACAGTGCAGAGATGTGCAGACTCCATGCTTCTGCCAGAGACGGTGGACAGCGAGGAAGGCGGCATGGGTTGTTGGGATTTTGAAAATAAGTTGTGAAAATTAATGGGATACAGATAACATGAAGGGATGGAGACAGTTGCAAACTGGGAAGTTGACTCATATTCCCAGTCACCCCACGTGATTCATTTTGGCTCCATCGTGAATTGCCAAAACTTCCCAAAAGACTGGAAGGCTGAGTGGTGGCAAGTTGTACAAGGGGATACCTAGACATGGTGCCCTACTCTGTGCATCAATACAAGCATGCCTGGTGAGTACTGGCATTGCTCACAAGGAGCCAAGTATGAACATGCACAAGCAATGTACTAACTGCGGAAGCTTATGCTGATGTAAGTTGCGTCAACATAAATTTGCAGTGTAGACGTGATCTTAGACCTCATCAGGCTTGTGGGTAGATTCACAACCCAGCTTACCACAATCTAATTGTTTATGTTGACAAGCCCTTTGTTTCTTTTTCTGAGAAATACGGTATTTTATGGTGCTCTGCAAATGTCACTAATTACTATGTTTTATTCTACCATCAATAGAACAATTGGAATACATCTGAGAAATATTTACAATAATATTTCAAATGGGTTACCTGGAAAAGGGATTTCTCAGTTGGTTACTAAGGGCTTGATCCTTCATCACTGAAGTCCCTGTCAATGGCAGAGTTTTGCCTTCTATTGGCTCAGGCAGCAAATGCTCTTTGGGCATTCTTCTGGGTTTGCTAATGGAGACAAACAAGCAACAGTTCTAAATTTACACAGCATGTGGGGAAAACAGGTTCATCTTTTTGTTCAGAAGCCATTCTGCACAGGAGCTGTTTATGTAGCTAGTTACTTCTAAATTGCCACACACTGATATGTGAGACTAGAAAATAGAAACTGATGATAAAAAAAAATGGTAACTAGGTAAAGTACATATACAGCAATAATAAACATGAAAAGTTGTATTCCAGGAGACCCAGCACAGTTAGCTTCAATAGGTATAGGGGATTGTTTAAAGTCCTCCAGAAATATATATCTTCAGGGAATTGTGATCACAGAAATTTTTTCATATTCCCTTTTTGCTACAGGATTTTATAGATTCTGCATTCAGAAGATTAACAAGGGATTGTTTACAGGAACATATTCAAACACTGGCAGTAACTGATATGCCACAAAGCTGTAGTGATAATGCTATTTTAAAATGTGTACTGGTGGGGACACAGAGCTAATTTCCATAACTACTGCTGCAGCCTCTGCCTAGAAGAGGAAATGCCAGCACAAAAAAGTTACAGTTGTGGAATACAAAGTGAGAGTAGATGATTAAACCTTCCAAGTGACAAGAATGTAACATATTTATGAGATATTAAAAGCAAGCCTCCAAAGAGGTGTTTATTAATATATACTATTTCCTTCTCATTTTAATAATGTAGGTGGTGAATAACACTTCAGTAAGTTGAAAAATCCTCTAACCCAAGCCTTGTGTAATAACTATTTCACTTTTAATTGGCATGAAACCATGGAGAATTGTGAGACCGTAGATGCAGCATTTTTCTCATGCAGGGAAAGTACTCTTGTGCAGTTGTTTGTTTGGATATTCATATTCAAGGTGACGGCCCACCTGTATCCATCTCTCCATAAGCAAGCAGGAAACTGTGACTGAAATAAGTGTACGTGTGACTTTATTCTTTAACCAGCAAACTGTAAAAGCCTGAAATTTACCCAAGTTTAAACTTGGCGACCAGTCTTTAGGAAACTCAGGGAAGAAAAATATTGGACAACACCAACTGCTGTCACTTGACATGACTGTTCTCCTCCATGGTTGCCACTGATCAACAATATACTGTATTTCTGCATGGCTTTAGTAGGAATGGTGCTCACATCACAGCTAATGAACAGAGAGGATCATGTTGGGAAAAGTCCTAACCCTATTGAAGAGGAGCCTATACCTTTTGGATTTGATAATCCAAGTGAATTAACCTCAAGGCAGAGGGACAGTGAAGCTAGTGAGTTGTCCAAATAAATATTGGGTTGTTAAATAGAGAGAGAAAGTGGGTGAGGTAGTATCTTTTATTGGACCAACTCCTGTTGGTGAGAGAGACAACAGAAGTTGGACCAATAAAAGATATTAGCTCGCCCATCTTGTGTCTCTAGTATCCTGGGTCCCACACAGCTACAACAACGCTGCATACAATGGTAATTAAATTTTAATTCCTGTGAGAGATTGTTTACTCAGGAAAAAGGAGGGAAGAGATGAGGATGTGTGTATTATTTCTTGAAATTGATGATAGGAAGGGCTGGGGAAGGTTCTAGGTATAAATTCTATGTGGTGAAGTAGCAAGGAAAAGACAGAATAATGTTAGAGAAAGAATGCTTCTCCTTATTCTAATCAAGTCCTTTGTTCAGTTAAACCCGTATGACATCCAAGTCTCCAGCTATGGATACTACTGGCTAGCTGTGAGAACAGGAATGTGAGGCCCAGGAGGAGGAAGAAGAAGGTTTGAGGGTAAGGAAAGATGGTCTTGTGGTTTTTACATGTATTTGTAAACTACTTTTTTTAAGCACTAGCTTAGGACTCTGGCGATCTGTTTTAGTTTCTGGTTGGGATACAGCCACCTTGTGTGAAATTGAGCAAGCCACAATCTCTCAGTGCCTCACATTTGTAAAATTGATAATACTTTCTTTTCCCAACCCTTTTCTTGTTTATTTAGATTGCAAGCACTTCAGGATAGGAATAGTTTCTTACTATGTGTAAGTACAATAGGGCCCAGGTCTCAATGTAGGCCCAGGCCTTGTAGGTAGGCACTGTTATAGTACAACTAATAATCACTGACCCAAATTCCTTTAATTAAAACTTAAATCAGCTTTGTATGGAAAATATAATGCACACTTTCCTAAACAACCAAGGATTTAAAACATGACAAATTACATTAAGGGCCTGATTTGATCTTGTAGTAGTATAAAAGCATAGAGTAATAGTTGAAGTTCCATTTAATTGTATGTACACAACAAGATGAGATGCAACAGCAAGTGCTCAACGTTACAGCACCATATTATCAGCCCAGAGTTTTAAACCAGTAACATAGTCAATGAGAACCTTGCCACTGACCTTTATGGGAGCTGGATCAGGCCCACAGTGAGTAAGATACAGCAAGAGAATTCATATGTCCTTCCTCCCCACTTGACCTAAACTCTAGGCCCAGATTCTCCTTTTACTGACCTGGGCAGCCCTTTTGTAGTCCGTGAGTTTGCACAGGGGGAATGAACTGAATAATTTCCATCAAACCTGTAAAATGCTTAGTGTTACATGCATGATTAGGTACCTTGCTGAATAGGGCCCTATAAGAAGAAGGACCAATGTCTGTTTTGTGAGACTTTATGTTAGCACAGTATGCCTGTGGACTAGAATTCTTACCTTGCACCACATGAATGAAAAACTCCGAAGGGCTAGCTGTGAGATGAGCTCTCTGGGGAGCAAATAATTACCTCATTGACAAGACTGAACTGTATTAATATGCACCTAGAGCCATGTTTGCAGTTTCCAGAGAGCAAATTATGGTGTTTCTCTCTCACATCCTGCAGGAATCTGTGCATTGACAAATAAAGTGGACCTTATTAAAAACTAAGACATACATCTTTTAACTACACTTACTGTGGTTTCCAATCCAAGCAAATTACAGTCTCTGCTTGGGGACTATAAAATAAAGACAGCTTTCTTTCCTTTTTTGTTTTGTGTGCTTTTTCTCTACTATTTCTGAGTAAAACTAAAAAAAAAGAGACTATTTTGGACAAATCCAAAAATCAATATTTCTAACATTTCTCCATCCTAGGGGAATATTGGGAAGTGGTTTTTTTGGTTGGTTATGTGTATGCTAATCTGTAGGTTTTAAAAGGAGATGCCTTATCAGTTAATGTAATTTTTTAATTTGAATTTCTTACTCTTCATTATTAGGAAGGTTAAAAATGCAATCCCTTTCTTACATAAGAACAAAAGAATGGCCATACTGGGTCAGACCAATGGTCCATTTAGTTCAGTATTCTGTCTTCTGGCAGCAACCAATGCCAGGTACTTCAGAGGGAATGAGCAGAATCATCAAGTGATCCACCCCCTGTTGCCCATTCCCAGCTTCTGGCAAACAGAGGCTAGGGACACTTCAGAGCATGGTTTTGCATCCCTGCCCATCCTGGCTAATAGCCATTGATAGACCTATCCTCCATGAACTTATCTAGTTCTTTTTTGAACTCTGTTATAGTCTTTGCCTTCACAACATTCTCTGGCAAAGAGTTCCACAGGTTGACTGTATGTTGTGTGAAGAAATACTTCCTTTTGTTTGCTGCTGCCTATTAATTTCATTTGGTGACACCTAGTTCTTGTTTGTTATGAGGAGTAAATAACATTTCCTTATTTACTTTCTCTACACCAGTCATGATTTTATAGGCCTCTATCATGTTCCCCCCTTAGTCATCCCTTTTCCAAGCTGAAAAGTCCCAGTCTTATTAATCTCTCCTCACATAGAAGCTGTTCCATACCCCTAATAATTTTTGTTGCCCTTTTCTGTACCTTTTCCAATTCAAATATATCTTTTTTTGAGATGGGGAGACCAGATCTATGTGCAGTATTCAAGATGTGGGGAGACCATAGATTTATATAGAGGCAATATGATATTTTCGTCTTATTATCTATTCTTTCTCTAATGATCCCCAGCATTCTGTTAGCTTTTTTGACTGCGGCTGCACGTTGAGTTGATGTTGTCAGAGAACTATACACGATGACTCCAAGATGTCTTACTTGAGTGGTAACAGCTAATTTAGACCCCATCATTTTATATGTATAGTTGGGATTATGTTTTCCAATGTGCATTACTTTGCATTTTCTTATTACCTTTGTTAGTTTTGCACTGGCAAATCTTTGCTGGGAGACTGTCTGCTTTCCAGATGCTCAACCCAAGAAACCAGCTTTTTTTTTTTAAAAAGTTATTTTTAAAGGACAGGTTAGGGGCACGATCTAAGGGATCAGAGAAGGGGGGTTAGCTGTGGAGTAGCAATTGTGACAGACCCAGACCAGTGGGATACAGGAGTCTGGTCCTTATTGGGATCCAGGAAGTGGGCGGGCGAAGCTCGCCCACTGCTAAAGGATCCCCCCACAACCTAAGGGGGAGATCCACAGGACCTGGGAAACCAAATAATTACGGGGGACAACTAATGAACAACAGGGACGGGAGTGCGGTCAAAGGGTCAAACGAAGGGAACCGGACGGGGAGCACCGCGAGCAGAGAACCCCGGACAGCGCCCACCGCTCCTCAAAGGCGTCAAGGGAGTCGGTGGACGCCGCCCAGAGGAACTCTGCCCGGAGGCGTGAACGGACAGAGGATCGGAAGTAGGCCCCGCAGTCGCAGGAGACTCCATCGGCCAACCTCCTCACCCTGGTTTTATAGATGGCCACTTTAGCTAGGGCCAGGAGGAGGTTGACCAGGAGGTCCCGCAACTTAGTGGGGCCACAGACAGGGAGTGCATAGATAAGAAGGTGAGGAGAAAAGTGCAACCAAAACCTTAACAAAATATTCATGAGGAGCCGGAATAGGGGCTGCAACCTGGCGCACTCCAGATAGATGTGCGCCAGGGTTTCCCTCACGCCGCAAAAGGGGCAGGTGTCCAGGATTGGGCTGAACCGCGCCAAGTACACGCCCGTGCTCACGGCCCCATGAAGAAGCCGCCAACTGATATCCCCGGCGGGCCTCGGGACTAAGGTGGAATAGAGGCTGGCCCACCGGGGCTCCTCACCCTCTAGAGGTGGCAAGAGGTCCTGCCACTTTGTGTCAGGGCGGGACGCGAGGGTGAGGACATGAAGGGTGTGGAGCACGAGCATGTAGAGATGTTGTTTTGGTGCAGTCTGGAACCGGACCAGCTGCAGCTCGTGCAGCCGGCTCACGGTGAAGGGGCGAGGGAGTCGGTCGGGTCCACGGGGCAGGGGCCCGATGAAAAGGTCTGGAGGGCCTGGGGTGGAGGGTGGGCGGGGCGCGCCCTCTCGCAGGACCCGGTCGAGGTAAACCCGAGCAGCGGGCGGCAAAGCGGCCCTCACCTCCTGAAGTACGCGCAGGGCAGTATGAGGTCTGTAGAGCCCCATGAGCTGAGCTAGCATCAGGGGATCTAGCCAGTCTCCCCGGTCGTAGTCCAGGAGGTCTCCGACTTTGGTGATTTCTGTACAGGAGTCTGGTCCTATTGGGATCCAGGAAGTGGGCGGGCAAAGCTCGCCCACTGCTAAAGGATCCCCCCCCAGCCTAAGGGGGGGATCCACAGGACCTGGAAACCAAATGATTACGTGGGACAACTAATGAAGAACAGGAACGGGAGTGCGGTCAAAGGGTCAAAAAAAGGGAACCGGACGGGGACACCGAGCAGAGGACCCCGGACAGTGCCCACCGCTCCTCAAAGGCGTAAAGGGAGTCGGTGGACGCCGCCCAGAGGAACTCTGCCCGGAGGCGTGAACGGACTGAGGATCGGAAATAGGCCCCGCAGTCGCAGGAGACTCCATCGGCCAACCTCCTCACCCTGGTTTTATAGATGGCCACTTTAGCCAGGGCCAGGAGGAGGTTGACCAGGAGGTCCCGCGACTTAGTGGGGCCATGGACAGGGAGTGCGTAAATAAGAAGGTGAGGAGAAAAGTGCAACCAAAACCTTAACAAAATATTGGTGAGGAGCCGGAATAGGGGCTGCAACCTGGCGCACTCCAGGTAGACGTGCGCCAGGGTTTCCCTCACGCCGCAAAAGGGGCAGGTGTCCGGGATTGGGGTAAACCGCGCCAAGTACACGCCCGTGCTCACGGCCCCGTGTAGGAGCCGCCAACTGATATCCCCGGCGGGCCTCGGGACTAAGGTGGAATAGAGGCTGGCCCACCGGGGCTCCTCACCCTCTAGAGGTGGCAGGAGATCCCGCCACTTTGTGTCAGGGCGGGACGCGAGGGTGAGGACATGAAGGGTGTGGAGCACGAGCATGTAGAGATGTTGTTTTGGTGCAGTCTGGAACCGGACAAGCTGCAGATCGTGCAGCTGGCTCACGGTGAAGGGGCGGGGGGGGCGGTCCGGTCCACGGGGCAGGGGCCCGATGAAAAGGTCTGGAGGGCCTGGGGTGGAGGGTGGGCGGGGCGCGCCCTCTCGCAGGACCCGGTCGAGGTAAACCCGAGCAGCGGGCGGCAAAGCGGCCCTCACCTCCTGAAGTACGCGCAGGGCAGTATGAGGTCTGTAGAGCCCCATGAGCTGAGCTAGCATCAGGGGATCTAGCCAGTCTCCCCGGTCGTAGTCCAGGAGGTCTCCGACTTTGGTGATTTCTGTACAGGAGTCTGGTAGAAGGCAAATATACTGTCCACTTGGTAAACAGTTGTCTGTTCCCTGGGTGACCAGAGCAGGGGCTGCCCTAGAGCAATCAGGAACCTGCTAGAACCAATTAAGACAGGCAAGCTAATCAAGACACCTGGAGCCAATTAAGAACTTTCTAGACTCAATTATGGTAGGCAGGCTAATCTGAACACCTGGTTTAAAAAGGACCTCCCATCAGTTAGTAGGGGTGTGTGCAAGGAGTGAGAAGGTGTGCTACTGGAGGACTGAAGAGTTCAAGTGTGATCAGGCTTCAGGAGGAAGATCCTGCAGTGAGGATAAAGAAGGTGCTGGGGGAAGCCCATGGGGCAGTAGCCCTGGGAGTTGTAGCTGTCACGCAGCTGATACAGGGAACATTGTAGAGAGCTGCTATCCACAGGGCCCTGGGCTGGAACTCGGTGTAGAGGGTGGGCCCGGGTTCCCTGCATCCTGCCAACTCCTGATTGGACACAGGAGGAGTTGACCTGGTCTGTGAGAAACTCCAGAATGGAAGGTCTAAATTGGAAAGGGATCTGGCCTGTCCCCGACCCACTAGGTGGGACAACAGAGACTGCAGAGATTGTTCTCCATTTCCCAGCTGGCCAGTGATGAGGTTAGCTCAGTGAATGGCAGATTTGAGCCTCTAGCAGAAGCGGCCAAACTGAGGGCTGCCATGAACCTCTGAGGTGAGCAAATCTGCCAAAAAGTGCAGGAGGCACCAAGGCAGAGGAGGAACTTTGTCACACAATGTAGATTGATACTTGCCTGGAATGAGTCTTGATCTACCTCTGCCTTTCTTCTGCTGGACACCCTTACTGATTGCTGGCATGGGGTCCCTTCATGCTTTGTCTATGTTCCACTGCCTCTTGATCTGACTTATGCTGAGAACCAGCAGGAGTGCGTGGGTTCGCAAGGAGTGCATTGCTGTGGGGGTCAAGCATGAAACTTGTCTGAAGCTAGAGTGAGTCAGAGCAGGATGACAGGGGTTTGGAGAGAGCTGGTGCACAGAAGCTCTCTGCAGGGGAAAGAATTGTAGAAAGAGTTAAGGAGATGACTTGGGAGACATGTTTGATGTATGGAAGGAAAAGGAGGGGCAGGTACAGCTAGGAACAATCCAGGGAGCTGATTGAAGAGAAGCCAAAATGTGTTAAGGCAATCTGTGATCATGTTCAGGAAGGACCGTCGGGGAAAAAAGGGAGGAGGTGTTGCTTTATATATTAAAAATGTATACGCTTGGACTGAGATTGAGATGGAAATAGGAGACAGACTTGTTGAAAGTCTCTGGGTAAGGATAAAAGGGGTAAAAATACAAGGGTGATGTCATGGTAGGGGTCTACTATAGACCACCTAACCAGGAAGAAGAGGTGGATGACGCTTGTTTTAAACAGCTAACAAAATCATCCAAAGCACAGGACTTGGTGGTGATGGGGGATTCAACTACCCAGACATCTGTTGGGAAAATAACACAGCAGGGCACAGATTATCTAACAAGTTCTTGTAATGTATTGGAGATAATTTTTTATTTCAGAAGGTGGAGAAAGCTACCAGGGGAGAGGCTGTTCTAGATTTGATTTTGACAAATAGGGAGGAACTGGTTGAGAATTTGAAAGTGGAAGGCAGCTTGGGTGAAAGTGATAATGAAATGATAGCGTTCATGATTCTAGGGAATGGTAGGAGGGAGAACAGCAAAATAAAGACAATGGATTTCAAGAAGGCAGACTTTAACAAACTCAGGGAGTTGGTAGGTAAGATCCCATGGGAAGCAAGTCTAAGGGGAAAAACAATAGAAGATAGCTGGCAGTTTTTCAAAGAGACATTATTAAGGACACAAGAGGAAACTATCCCACTGCATAGGAAAGAAAGGAAGTATGGCAAGAGACCACCCTGGCTTAACCAGGAGATCTTCAATGATCTAAAAATCAAAAAAGAGTCCTAGAAAAGGTGGAAACTAGGTCAAATTACAAAGGATGAATATAAACATATAACATAAGTATGTGGGGACAAAATTAGAAAGGCCAAGGCACAAAATGAGATCAAACTAGCCAGAGACATAAAGGGTAACAAGAAAACATTCTACAAATACATTAGAAGCAAGAGAAAGACAGCGTAGGCCCATTACTCAATGAGGGGGAGGGGAAATAATAACAGAAAATGTGGAAATGGCAAACTTCTTTGTTTCGATTTTCACCAAGAAGGTTGGTGGTGATTGGATGTCTAACATAGTGAATGCCAGTGAAAATGAAGTAGGAACAGAAGAGGCTAAAATAGGGAAAGAACAAGTTAAAAATTACTTGGACAAATTAGATGTTTTTGAGTCACCAGGGCCTGATGAAATGCATCCTAGAATACTCAAGGAGCTGACTGAGGAGATATCTGAGTCATTAGCGATTATCTTTGAGAAGTCATGGAAGATGGGAGAGATTCCAGAAGACCAGAAAAGAGCACATATAGTGCCCATCTATAAAAAGGGAAATAAGGACAATCCAGGGAATTATAGACCAGTCAGTTTAACTTCGGTACCTGGAAAGATAATGTTTGCAAAGCGATTGCTTAATTATTTGCTCCATCTAGAAGATAATAAGGTGATAAATAACAGTCAGCATGGATCTGTCAAAAACAAATCATGTCAAATCAACCTGATAGCTTTCTTTGACAGGGTAACAAGCCTTGTGGATAGGGGGAAGCAGTAGATGTGGTATATCTTGACTGAGGACAAATATATTTGTCAGTGCTGTCACCAAGATTAATCACACGCCAACATGGCTTACTTCATTTGGAATCTGACCCTCCTCCCATTGAAGACAATAGCAAACTCCAGTTGAGTTCAGTGTTATAGGGTTGGGACCTCCCTTCATTTGTGAACTATTGCTATGCATTATGTGATGCAATCTCTGAAAATAGAACATATTGAGAGTGCTTCAAATACTCCCAAGAAGGTGTTCATGAACTCCAAGTGTTTGAATTTCAAGCACTGGTTGGTTTGACCATATCCATGTCCCTCTTAAATAGTTACTGATGAACATTTCCACTCACAGGTTTTTGTTTGCACAAATATTTGAGGAATGGCTTTTTTTGGTATGAATATTTGTATTTGGAGTAGAACAGTGGCATTCATATAGGAACAATGTATTTGTTATTCATTGTTCAAAGTTCAATTCTCTCCTGGTTGAAAAGCTCCAGTCAGAGAACAGAAACAATACCATGTGACCTAGATGACCAATCATACACTACAAATAGAATGAAATTTGATAACACAAGATATTGCACAATGAAAAATATCAAAGATCAAAATCAAAGCATTAGCAGGTAGCTCACACACAGAAGAAAGTGCTACAGTTGCAGGGTTGTTTAGCCACAAAGGATTATTCAGGTGGCTCTGACAAATAATTTTTGTTTGCTGGCTTTTGATCTGGCAATGCAAAATAAATAATCATATAAATTGTTGTGGTTGGTTCCCCTCATATCTTTGTATCTCAGAAACAATGAGTAACAGAATGCAGAATTTGGCCTTAGGAGTCCAGAGCACATTCTCCACCACATAACAGTTTTCAGATAAGGATTTTAAGATCCACATTTGACCTGAGACAGTGTATGAAAGCAAATTATATTATTAGTCTATAACTGTTTTCTCTAAAATTTGGTATCATACATGGGCTAATTCTCAGTGTATGTCTGTTGTTTTTTTGTGACAACTGGATTATTACAAAATAGGAGGAAGAAGCAGAAATATAATGAAGTACACTAGTCACCGACACTTTGCTTCGGGATCTAATTATGCATAACCCCACTCATATAGTAAACACACATTTGTTTCTTACCCCCTTGTAGGGAGCCAGGGTGGCTTCCCTCCGAACCAGAGGGTAAAGAGCCACTCTCTCAGCCTGAGCTGGGGGGTCCAGGCCAAGCTTACTCCAACCCCCGGAAAGCGAGGGGTGGAACAGGAAGTACAAATGGTGGGGCCGTTAGCCCAGTCGGAGCAGCACGGGGGAAGGGAGACAGACACAGCCTGTTGGCTATTCCCTCCAGACCCTGCTGCCGAGCCAGGGGAGGCCCTGGACCAGGAGAAACCTGACCTGGAGGAAGGACTGGGGCTACCAGGACTGCCAGCTGCCGAGTACCCGGAGGAACTGGAGGAGCCAGGCAGTAACCCAAGCCAGCGTGAGTCTGACGCGGAGGGGGAGCTGGAGCTGCCAGCACCTCAATACCCTGACGAGTTGGAGGGACCAGAAGGACCCGCTCGAGAGACTGGGTAGGAAGTAGCCCAGGGGCAGAACTGCACAGTGCGGTGGGTCTATTTGGTCAGTGTGTTGCGGATGGCTCCCCGTTGACCCAGCGGCGGGACCCTCTCCTCCCACCACTGTCAGGGCCCTGGGCTGGAACGCAGTGGAGTTGGGTGGGCCTGCGTTCCCCTACCCCGGCCAACCCGCCTCGGGTAGCAGAATCCCGACAACGCCACTGACTCTTGCCAGTGCTCCCCCTGCCTGAGGGGCGCGCCACTGACTCTTGCCAGCACACCTCCCTCTGCTAATTCCCTAGTGACAGAAAGGTGCGATCAAGGCCTGCCAGTGAGGCAGTAGCTCCCCGCCGCCCCCCAGCGGCTCGGTGGACCAATTGAAACCTGTCACACCTCTCCAACTTTTTTCTTTTCCCCTTTCAGTTTTCCTTTACTTCTACAATTTTGCTCACATTTGTTTTCTTCTCTCCTGCCTGTCTGCATCCTCCAGCTCATTGTTTGCAGTATGCTACACAGATCACACTCTTCTCTGTGGTCTACTTTATAATGTTCTGTACTGTATTGATTTGTGCCTTTAGATGGTAAGATCTTTGAAACTTTCTGCCATAACTTTCCTTATAGAGCCATGTATATCTACAGCATTATATAACAAATAATTAAATAGCTGTAATTAGTCTGCAATATGCCTACAGTGTGTGCAAATTGATGAACCCACTAGAGCTGTGAACTGCTAAAAGATTTTTTTGGCGTATGTGCAGATAATTCATGGAACACACAGACCCTTAACTCATTCAGTTCATAAACTCTATGTAGCACCTCTAGCATTATATATTTTACCACAATATATTCAGGGTTCTGATCCTGTGACGTGTTGACCACTTTGGCAGAACTGACCCCATAATTAGTTTCCCTTTCAGGTTTATAGAAACATCAATAATACAATCAAAGTACTTAGAAGTTCAGTTTTTAGAAATCTAAACTAATGGCTGCTCTAGAATGTGTATGACACTTCTGCTTTTCATTTTTTATCTTCCCTAAGGGCCATTGCTGCAGCTCTCCTCAGTGGTGCAAAAGAATCATAATGGAATTTACCTATCATAGATGAAGCATTAGGTAAGTAATCTTCATGGGTGTCAGACACGCAGTGAACTCCCTAAGTTGATTAATTCACTCCTTAGCTCATAGAATCATAGAATATCAAGGTTGGAAGGGACCTCAGGAGGTTATCTAGTCCAACTCCCCTGCTCAAAGCAGGACCAATCCCCAACTAAATCATCCCAGCCAGGGCTTTGTCAAGCCTGACCTTAAAAACTTCTAAGGAAGGAGATTCTACCACCTCCCTAGGTAAAGCATTCCAGTGTTTCACCACCCTCCTAGTGAAAAAGTTTTTCCTAAGATCCAACCTAAACCTCCCCCACTGCAACTTGAGACCATTACTCCTCATTCTATCATCTGCTACCACTGAGAACAGTCTAGATCCATCCTCTTTGGAACCCCCTTTCAGGTAGTTGAAAGCAGCTATCAAATCCCCCCTCATTCTTCTCTTCCGCAGACTAAACAATCCCAGTTCCCTCAGCCTCTCCTCATAAGTCATGCGTTCCAGTCCCCTAATAATTTTTAGGTTTCAGAGTAACAGCCATGTTAGTCTGTATTTGCAAAAAGAAAAGGAGTACTTGTGGCACCTTAGAGACTAACCAATTTATTTGAGCATGAGCTTTCGTGAGCTACAGCTCACTTCATCGGATGCATACTGTGGAAATTGCAGAAGACATTATATACACAGACACCATGAAACAATACCTCCTCCCACCCCACTCTCCTGCTGGTAAGAGCTTATCTAAAGTGATATCAAGTTGGGCCATTTCCAGCACAAATCCAAGTTTTCTCACCCTCCGCCCCCCCCACACAAACTCACTCTCTTGCTGGTAATAGCCCATCCAAAGTGACCACTCTCTTCACAATGTGTATGATAATCAAGGTGGGCCATTTCCTGCAGAAATCCAGGTTCTCTCACCTCCTCACCCCCCTCCAAAAACCACACACACAAACTCTCTCTCCTGCTGGTAATAGCCTATCCAAAGTGACCACTCTCCCTACAATGTGCATGATAATCAAGGTGGGCCATTTCCAGCACAAATCCAGGTTTTCTCAACCCCCCCCCCCACACAAACTCACTCTCCTGCTGGCAATAGCTCATCCAAACTGACCACTCTCCCCACAATGTGCATGACAATCAAGGTGGGCCACTTCCAGCATAAATCCAAGTTTAACCAGAACGTCTGGGGGGGGGGGGTAGGAAAAAATAAGGGGAAATAGGCTACCTTGCATAATGACTTAGCCACTCCCAGTCTCTATTTAAGCCTAAATTAATAGTATCCAATTTGCAAATGAATTCCAATTCAGCAGTTTCTCGCTGGACTCTGGATTTGAAGTTTTTTTGTTGTAAGATAGCGACCTTCATGTCTCTGATTGCGTGACCAGAGAGATTGAAGTGTTCTCTGACTGGTTTATGAATGTTATAATTCTTGACATCTGATTTGTGTCCATTTATTCTTTTACGTAGAGACTGTCCAGTTTGACCAATGTACATGGCAGAGGGGCATTGCTGGCACATGATGGCATATATCACATTGGTAGATGTGCAGGTGAACGAGCCTCTGATAGTGTGGCTGATGTTATTAGGCCCTGTGATGGTGTCCCCTGAATAGATATGTGGGCACAGTTGGCAACGGGCTTTGTTGCAAGGATAGGTTCCTGGGTTAGTGGTTCTGTTGTGTGGTATGTGGTTGTTGGTTTTCTAAAAATTTTCTAATTTTTGTTGCCCTCCGCTGGACGTCTTCCAATTTTTCCACATCCTTCTTGTAGTGTGGGGCCCAAAACTGGACACAGTACTCCAGATGAGGCCTCACCAATGTCGAATAGAGGGGAATGATCACATCCCTCGGTCTGCTGGCAATGCCCCTACTTATACATCCCAAAATGCCATTGGCCTTCTTGGCAACAATGGCACACTGGTGACTCATATCCAGCTTCTCATCCACTGTAACCCCTAGGTTCTTTTCTGCAGAACTGCTGCCTAGCCATTCGGTCCCTAGTCTGTAGTGGTGCATGGGATTCTTCCGTCCCAAGTGCAGGACTCTGCACTTATCCTTATTGAACCTCATCAGGTTTCTTTTGGCCCAATCTTCTAATTTGTCTAGGTCCCTCTGTATCCTATCCCTACCCTCCAGCGTATCTACCTCTCCTCCCAGTTTAGTGTCATCTACAAATTTGCTGAGGGTGCAATCTACACCATCCTCCAGATCATTAATGAAGATATTGAACAAAACTGGCCCCAGGACCGACCCTTGGGGGCACTCCGCTTGATCCTGGCTGCCAACTAGACATGGAGCCATTGATACCCATTGAGCCCGACAATCTAGCCAACTTTCTATCCACCTTATAGTCCATTCATCCAGCCCATACTTCTTTAACTTGCTGGCAAGAATACTGTTGCAGACCATGTCAAAAGCTTTGCTAAAGTCAAGGAATAACACGTCCACTGCTTTCCCTTCATCCACAGAGCCAGTTATCTCATCATAGAAGGCAATTAGATTAGTCAGGCATGACTTGCCCTTAGTGAATCCATGCTGACTGTTCCTGATCACTTTCCTCTCCTCTAAGTGCTTCAGAATTGATTCCTTGAGGACCTGCTCCATGATTTTTCCAGGGACTGAGGTGAGGCTGACTGGCTTGTAGTTCCCAGGATCCTCCTTCTTCCCTTTTTAAAAGATGGGCACTACATTAGCCTTTTTCCAGTCGTCCGGGACTTCCCTCGATCGCCATGAGTTTTCAAAGATAATGGCCAATGGCTCTGCAATCACATCCGCCAACTCCTTTAGCACTCTCAGATGCAGCGCATCCGGTCCCATGGACTTGGGCTCATCCAGCTTTTCTAAATAGTCCCGAACCACTTCTTTCTTCACAGAGGGCTGGTCACCTCCTCCCCATGCTGTGCTGCCCAGTGCAGTAGTCTGGGAGCTGACCTTGTTTGTGAAGACAGAGGCAAAAAAAGCATTGAGTACATTAGCTTTTTCCACATCCTCTGTCAGTAGGTTGCCTCCCTCATTCAGTAAGGGGCCCACACTTTCCTTGACTTTCTTCTTGTTGCTAACATACCTGAAGAAACCCTTTTTGTTACTCTTAACGTCTCTTGCTAGCTGCAACTCCAGGTGTGATTTGGCCTTCCTGATTTCACTCCTACATGCCTAAGCAATATCTTTATACTCCTCCCTGGTCATTTGTCCAATCTTCCACTTCTTGTAAGCTTCTTTTTTGTATTTAAGATCAGCAAGGATTTCACTGTTAAGCCAAGCTGGTCGCCTGCCATATTTACTATTCTTTCTACACATCGGGATGGTTTGTCCCTGTAACCTCAGTAAGGATTCTTTAAAATACAGCCAGCTCTCCTGGACTCCTTTCCCCCTCATGTTGTTCTCCCAGGGGATCCTGCCCATCAGTTCCTTGAGGGAGTCAAAGTCTGCTTTTCTGAAGTCCAGCGTCCGTATTCTGCTGCTCTCCTTTCTTCCCTGTGTCAGGATCCTGAACTCGACCATCTCATGGTCACTGCCTCCCAGGTTCCCATCCACTTTTGCTTCCCCTACTAATTCTTCCCGGTTTGTGAGCAGCAGGTCAAGAAGAGCTCTGCCCCTAGTTGGTTCCTCCAGCACTTGCACCAGGAAATTGTCCCCTACACTTTCCAAAAACTTCCTGGATTGTCTGTGCACCACTGTATTGCTCTCCCAGCAGATATCAGGGTGATTGAAGTCTCCCACGAGAACCAGGGCCTGCGATCTAGTAATTTCCGTTACTTGCTGGAAGAAAGCCTCGTCCACCTCATCCCCCTGGTCCGGTGATTTATAGCAGACTCCCACCATGACATCACCCTTTTTGCTCACACTTCTAAACTTAATCCAGAGACTTTCAGGTTTTTCTGCAGTTTCATAGTGGAGCTCTGAGCAGTCATACTGCTCCCTTACATACAATGTAACTCTCCCACCTTTTCTGCCCTGCCTGTCCTTCCTGAACAGTTTATATCCATCCATGACAGTACTCCAGTCATGTAAGTTATCCCACCAAGTCTCTGTTATTCCAATCACATCATAATTCCTTGACTGCCAGGACTTCCAGTTCTCCCTGCTTGTTTCCCAGGCTTCTTGCATTTGTGTATAGGCACTTGAGATAACTCGCTGTTTGTCCTGCTTTCTTAGTATGAGGCAGGAGCCCTCCCCTCTCGCGCTCTCCTGCTCGTGCTTCCTCCCGGTATCCCACTTACCGCAGGGTTTTGGTCTCCTTCCCCCGGCAAACCTAGTTTAAAGCCCTCCTCACTAGGTTCGCCAGGCTGCTTGTGAAGATGCTCTTCCCTCTCTTCGTTAGGTGGAGCCTGTCTCTGCCTAGCACTCCTCCTTCTTGGAACACCATCCCATAGTCAAAGAATCCAAAGCCTTCTCTCCGACACCACCTGCGTAGCCATTTGTTGACTTCCACGATTCGACGGTCTGTACCCAGGCCTTTTCCTTCCACGGGGAGGATGGACGAGAACACCACTAGCTCCTATTATTTGACTGGAAAAGTGACCCTAGAAACAGGACCCACCTATTTTGGGATACTATTGACATGCCTTAACTTCAAGGTGAGCGTAATGAGCTGTGTGATTCTCTTTCATGCCACCTGTGTTGCACCCTTGTTAAGAGCATTGTTACCTTTGCAGACAAGAGCAAAGGGGAGTCTTATTTCCTATGAAAACAAAGCCACGTGTCATTTCATGGTCTGGCAATTAACATGATGCATGATTCTGGACCAAACTAGTCAAACAGATTTGAAACCTGAATGTACAATTTATCTGCCGCCCTTCACTGTAATATCTCAGCACCTACGATAAGACTTACAGAGACTGTGTTTGTGTGTCACAAGCAGGGGCAGAATTAGGCTAGATCCATGGATCTGCTGTACATCTTGGCCCTATGTTGGGACAGGGCAAAGAAGCACACTTATAGTGGTTCTCTTGCTCCATGAGGGACCCACCTATTCTGCCTTCATTCACTGTAGAAAGTCATCAGGGCTGTGGGATGTGGTGACTATGAGGACAAAAGATGGCAGGGCAGAGGGTGAAAAATGAATGAGTGACCAGTGAGGATGTCACGACCCAGGGGCCTTGAATCCAGGTCCACAGCAGCAGCGATACTTCAATCCTCAACTTGGCAGCCTGCTGACAACTGCTGACCCAGAAAGCCCAGCCTCAGTTTGAGGCTGTGCCCCTGACATCCTATTGGTGAAGTCCCAGAGAAGCCAATAGGCCTACAGTCCCTACTAAATCCAGCAACAGGAATAGGAAGCTGACTGAACAACTGGGCTCCCTGTTCTGGACTGTGTGCCTTGTACTTCCTGCTTCCCTGGCTTGAGTTCCTGGCATCTGATCTGAGGTTTTCATATCTGATTTGAGATTATGATCTCCAGTTTGTCTCCTGCTTCTGATCTCACAGTATCCTGACTTAGCTGACTCTCAACTCCCGAGTCTGAACTCTGGCTCTGACCACTAGGTCTGGCTGCCCACAGCCCTTGAGAGAGTATGGCAGAGGGTGAAGTGAATGAATTGAATACGAAGGACACAATGGAGGGGAAAAGAATGGAGTTAAAGAAGCACATTGAGAAGACAAGAGAATGAGAGAGAAATGGAGGATGACTAAGATAAGGAAGAAGTGAATGAAAGAATTTGGAGAAATGAGAGTGACCAACACAGGCAAAGAAAGGGAGGAAGGGCAAAAAGAATAATGAAAATTGAGAGAGAAGGGGAAATTTGACTCAGGGCAAATTGATATGGAAAAAGACACAGGGCTGCAGGGGAAAAAATATCACAGAGAATAAAAAAAATAGAAACAACAGAAAAGACAAAAACGTACAAGTAGAGGTATATGAACAAAAGATATTTTAGTTCACTTTTCAGCTTGAACTAAAACCAGTATTTTTCTAAATTTTTGATGAAGTGTCAACAAATTTCATTTCAAAAGTGTCACAACAGAATTTAGTTTTACCGAAACAAGTCAACAAAACACTTTTTTTTTTTTTTTTTTAAAGTTTGGGCCAAAAAACTCTCCTCCAGCTCTAGCGACAAACATGGGAGGCTCGGGACTTGTCTTCACTCGTGGGATAAGTCAACCTATGTTATGCTCCTTCAGCTACTTGAATAACATAGCTGGAGTCGACTTAGCTTAGGTCGACTTACCCCGGTGTCTTCACTGCGTTGCGTTGGTGGGAGACGTTCTCCGGTCGACTTCCCTTACTTTTCTTGGGCCTTCACTAGACTCGCTAAATCAATCCCTACTGCGTCGATTGCAGCAGCGTTGATCTCCCCATAGTGAAGACCACCGCTCAGTGGGCAAAATTCTCTGACTACAGTTCACTAGAGCATTCTCTACAATTATGGGACTACAGACTTTAGCCTAATTAATTTATTTTGTTTAATAAAGTGTTAGAATAAACAAATAACACAATAAGATTTGCCATTTTGGTACACACAGTACATCTTAGCGTAGGGGACAGGCTAGAGGTGGAAAGGTGTTCTGTATTCCAGACATCCTACTCCAGTGGAACAGTTCCTATGGGGCACTAGGACCACTGTGAGTTAGAACATCTTTTAGGCTGCTCTAAGTTATGGCCAGTTTAACCAGCTCCCATTTGCCCCAAAGCTTACAGTCATGTTTCCCTCCTGTGCCAAGAGTGACTTGGCTGGATCCACGGGTCAGCCCATTGTGGTCAGTTGCGTGCCATATACCAGAGATATTGAGTAAGTGAAGGAATTATGGAGAAGAAGAACAAAAATGATTGGGCACTATAGGGACTGACATATAAGGAGATATAAAGAGTTAAATGTGTAGCTTGATTAGCTGATTAGAAAGGGAGTCCAGATATACCTATTCTTGTGGGAAGAAGACATAAGCATTGTTCCATTTAAGCACTGGTCAGCTAAGCAAACAACTTTTCTGCATACCACATGCCTGGTCTCTTTAATTCATTGATAATTTCTCTAGTCCCTTGACCTACAGTAATAATGGCCACTCTGCCTATCTGACTTACATTGTAATGAGAAAAGCATGGGCTAGATCCACAAATAGAACACAGGCTTAGCAGCACAACACCTCACATTTAGGCACTCTGCCACCTTCTGGAATCCACAATTCCAAGTTAGGCACCCAGGCTTCCTATCCAACACATGGGGACAGCTAGGTACCTACAAATGGGATTCACAAAATACAGCAGAACAGGCAGTTGCCTAAGCAAGCTAGTATGTTAAGCATCTAAACATGGGCGGGAGGGAGGTGCCTACCTCTGCTTGGGATCCACAGACTTCAATCCTGTCCTGGAGTTAGGTGCCTAAGTCAGGTCAGCCCTTTCTCACAAAAAATGGAGGCAGTAACTGCCATACAGGCAATAGTTCAGGGGTTAGATCACTCACTGGGGTCCTGTTAAACCTGAGTTCAAATCCCACCCCTGCCTGGGGAACCCAGGCCTTGTGTTGAAAGTGCCTGACACTCATCTGAAATACTTAAATATCCATGGGGGCAGAAAGAGAACAAGAACAGGGTACACACCTGGGTGGCAGGAAATCTGTATTCATATCCCTGTGCCAAAACAGGCAGACTGGGGATTTAAACTGGGATCTCCCACATCCATTGTGAGTGCTCCAAGCACTGGTATAAGGGAGGGTTCTTCCTCTCCTGCTTTGTTTTGTGTTGGGCCTGATCTGGTAAACAGCCTCTGAGAACGCCTATCAGATCAGGACCAGCAGGCAAGAATGGGCAGGGGAATGCCCAGTTTGAGGATCCTGCTGGGGCTTAGGTGCCAAGCTGCTGGGCCGTATCAGGACTTAAGCAGCTTTACACATGGTCTCTGTCAGAAATTCAGGCACGTAGTTACTCATGGAAACTTAGACATCTACAGGTTTAGGCAGCAGCTAAGTGGGGGTTTTGAAGACCCAAATTTTAGATTTATGTGCCTAAAGTGGCAGTTGGGCACCTAAATTCCTTTGTGGATCTAGCTCCAAGTGTCCCAAGCTATCTGCTGAACACAAGAGTCTTTGCACCAATTCTCATTCAATATGTTTCATCCACAGTAGCACTTTTACAGCTGTGTTTCAAATTGTCTCATTAGTGTTGCTATGCAGTGTATTAAGAGATGAAAACATTAGTTGAGGCTGTTGCTGTACCATAAATTTGTAAGTAGTTTTTTGCCGCAAGAGAAAAATATATGAACTGAAGGTAAGAAATAAGACAGTCAATTCTGTAGAGATATCTTTAGAGAAATGCAGCTTTTGTCTTAATTCTGCCTAGCTGATGCCACTGTAAATTGGAGAGAGAGGCTTACATGATGAGTGTCACCAGAAGTATTTCTGATTGCAAAAGATTATTAACAATGGTATGGAATTTTAGGACTGTGGACGTGAGTTTGGGGATGCATATTTCTAAGGTAGGTTGGAGGTAAATGTGCTGCCTGTAAGCACCCCTGTATCCACACACTATTGCAATGGTATTTGTATAAAACTGTACCTTGTGAGATATCATTTGAAAACTAACACATTAGTCAATAATATCATTGTGGAGTATAGGTGACAATGCTACATGTGGAGTTATGGATGTTCTCTGATATTATATTTTCAAGTCTATATATGAACAAAGTAGAAACGGGTCTGCCTAGGTCTTGAATACAAATGAAACAGGGTGATCAGTGACAATGGAATTGTAATTTTCATATGTGGTAAACGGAACTATCAAAGCTCTCAATGTGGTTGGGAAGTCAGCATATCTGGGCCATAAAGAATTGTGCATTTGCTTGTCTAACCAGCCTGGTTGTCTGACAGAGATAATGAAGGTACATTTACGTAAAAGGTAAACAAAACCATCAAGCTAACAAGGGGAGGAAATAATGAGTCAACTATCAATGAGGAGTGGAGACTGCAGTCCTAGGAAGCCTGCTTCTTGCAGTAGGGTCAGTGTACTTTAAGAAAGAGGCTTTTCAAGGGTTTACTGCACTTTAAAGAGAAGGGCAGTGAATGCCAAAGTTATCTTTCACCTAAGACAACAAGGAAAACCAGGATCTCATACTTCTGTGGAAGGTCCTGACAGAGACAATCAGCCATGCTGAACTAAGAGTAATTGGTGATTAAAACCATCTTAAACAAAGACTGTGCCTTTCTAGATTAAAATGTAGACTTCGACTCATGTTTTCACTTTTATTTGCTTGTAGCCATCTCTATCTTTATTTTTTACTTGTCATCACTTAACCTATGTCTTCTTGTCAATAAACTTGTTTTATTTTCATCTAAACCAACCCAGTAATGTTTTAATTGAAGTAATTGTTAAGTCCAGTTAATGTGGCAAGCTCCTGGGTATTGTCTCTTTAAAGGAGCAAACAAACCTTATTATATCTGAGTGTTCCAGGAAAGGACCAGACACTTCAGGGCAGATGGTCCTGGGGAAATTCAGGACTGGGGTTGCGTTGGGGTCACTTGGCTAGTTGTACCCAAGCCTGGTGGAGACCAGACTGTAGCTGTGGTGTAACAAGCAGGCTGCTGGCATCAGTGGTATTGAACCAGGGCTGCGTTTCACAGACATTCAGTGCATGCTTGTATGCTGGCTGGGAGTGTCCAGACACAGAGTATTTTAAGGCACCCAGGGTAACAGGACACACAGTGATAACCACCATCTGGATTGCACCCCAAAACATGACAGTATCAAATCAATATATACATATGCTGGTTGTTATTTGTGTAAATTGGCTGTTTGCCTACTTACAGAGCAGAGAAAACAAAGTGTGTTACACAAATCTGCCATCATCTTTCTTGGCTTAAAAAAATAGATCTAGCAGTAGAGCAGAAATGGCGTGAATTAAAGCTCATTGAAGTCAGTGGAATTTTTTGCATTGGTGCTACTGGGTTTTGGATCAGACCCCCATAGAGAGAGAAGTCAGACAGCCCACTGACTCCAGAAGAGTTGCCATTCTCTGTTCAGAGAAGGAGTTGCCTACGTTAAACCACAGTACTAGGAACAAGGGCACTTGGGTTCTATCGGTGGCTTGCCTAGAAAAGACATTTTAACCTCTCTTTACCTGTCATTGAATATTTATAATAAATATCACAGAGGGGTTCTGAGGTTTTATGCAATTAAATGTTTGTGAAAGTACTTTGGGAGCCTTTGATGAAAAATGCTGTGTAACTATAAAATATTATTATTACATTTGCACTGCATGCTTCTCAGTTAGGGCTTTATGAATATTATTAAAGGGGTTACTCATTCAGTTTGATAGAAATAAATTAGTTGGCTAGTAACAGCTTCACATGAAGTCTCGATAGCTTATCTTTGTTTAAATATATATATATATATATATATATATATATATATTCAGTTATTTCTTATTTAATGTGATCCATTCTAATCACTGCACTTTAGTTTCCCGCATGATTAATTCTCTAATGTTAGGATGAAATGCAAACCTTATAAAATTGAGGAACAATTATATTTCTTATGTTAGTTGGTGAAAGGCATGAGGAAAAATACTGTGGTCTGATCAAAAACATTAAATGATTTAAAATAAGGCCGTCAAAATCAGGTTGGAAGAATTATATTGGTAATAATTGTTATCTTGGTTTATAAGCTTCCTGATGTGTCCTATCTCTTAAAGAATGTTAAGCCCATATTTGTAGTTAATTTGCTGATAATTCACATGGCTTATTTTTTTTCTTAGCTTAAAATTCACATAGTTCATTCTTTTCATTCATAACTAAATCCAAGCTGGGATTTTCAAAAGAGCCTAAGGCAGTTAGGGCCAGATTTCTAACAGTATTTAGGAACCTAAAGATGCAGATAGGTGCCTAGTGAGATTTTTCAAAAGCACCAACTCTCGTGCTGAGCAGGGAGCTGTCTCAGCTAGCCTGTAGGGAATGCTGAGGAGAAGAGTGGGTCCTACACCCTGCCCCTCAAGGAATTTATCTCTCTCTTTCCATTTGAAGTCATTCCACACTCTGTAAATAATTAAATATTCATTGTGTCCAACGGATTGACTTTATAGCCCAGTAGTCACAGGAATCACCAGGGACTCAAGTTCCAGTGCCCGCTCCAATGACTAAGTATTTTATACAAAGAGGAACAGCTTCAACGGGAGAGACAGAGCCCCACAGCAGAATACCGCAGAGGCCTGTGGTTAGGGCACTCTCCTAGGAGGTAGGAGGCACTGGTTTGAATTACTTTCTGAGTCAGGCAGAGGGAAGATAAGAGTTCCCAACTTTAAACATTATAAGGGGTATAGGTGCCACTCCTGCTTTTTTGTACAGAGCCTGATCTATTAGGTGGCCTCTGAGCATGCCTATCTGATCAGGTCTGGGGGAGAGAGGGGGAATCTGCTGGGGCTTAGGTGCCTCAGCATTGGCACTGACGCCTCTGTATTCATGCCCACTGGCAGATTTTTAGGTGCCTGAGGGACCTTATCAGTGGAAAAGTAAGCAACAGGGGATTTTAGACACCTACAGGTTAGGTGGCAGCTAAGCAGAGGTTTTGGGGATCTAAATTTCGTATTTAGGTACCTAAAAGTGGCAGTTAAGTGCATAAATCCCTTTGTGGATCTAACCTCTAGGCATTTTTGAAAATCCCACTAGGTTGGGGTGGCCACGAACAACAGACATTCTGGTGCTTTCAGTGCCTGTCCCTGCCAGTGTGATTTCACTTGCATGGTGCGTGTGAAGTCACAGTGGCAGGGTGGAGCAGCGCGCTCTCAAAATGGCATCCTTCACAATGATAGACAAGATCACATCCAGTACTAGCTTAAAACCAAAACCCCTGGGTGGCTGATTCCCTTTTGGTCCTTAGAAAATCCCAGGCAAACACAGCAAACAAGCAGTTTGGAGCCCCACCAGCCCTGAAGTGAGATTCTAGCAGAATGTCTATCTCACCCACAGAGCTGGATCCTGTAGGTGGGCTCTGAGTACATCTAAGACCTGACACCTGTCAGATGGCTCAGACCCCACAGCAGGAAGAGTGGATGCAGGCCACTGATAGGTGAGTGGGGGCGCAGTACAGCACCCACACAGGACATCAGGGGGGCACATGGAAACAGGGAAAACATAACAGAGGTTTTGAGCGTGAGTAAGAGAAAGAGGTAGGTTTGGCTGCTAGGATATGGGCTAGTGTCACAGGTAGGATTGCCAGGTGTCCGGTTTTCTACTGAAACGCCCAGTCAGTGGTGCAGTGGGGCTAAGGCAGGCTCCCTGCGGCTCCCGGAAGCAGCGGCATGTCCCCCCTCCGACTCCTACATGTAGGGGCAGCCAGGGGGCTCTGCATGCTGCGCCCGCCCCAAGCGCTGGCTCTGCAGCTCCCGTTGGCTGTGAACTGCGGCCAATGGGAGATGTAGGGGTGGCACTTGTGCACGGGGCAGCGCATAGAGCCACCTAGCTGAACCTCCGCATAGGAGCCAGAGGGGGACTGCTGCTGCTTCTGAGAGCTGCCTGAGGTAAATACTGCTCAGAGCCTGTGCCCCAACCCCTTGCCCCAGCCCTGAACCCTCTCCTGCCCGCTGACTCCCTCAATCCCAGCCTGGAGCACGCTCCTGCACTCTGAAACTGTCATCCACAGCCCCATCCCAGAGCCCGCACACTGAGCCGGAGACCTCACCCCCCAGCCCTGATTTCCCCTCCCACCCTCCAAACCCCTCAATCCCAGCCCAGAGCACCCCCTTGCTCCCCAAACCCTTCATCCCCATCCCAGAGTCCGCACCGCCAGCCAGAGCCCTCACCCCCCCAACCAGAGCCCTCACAAACCCCCAGAGCCCCCTCCCACACTCTGAATCCGTCAGCCCCAGCCCAGAGCCCCCTTGCTGCACCCCAAATCCTTTATCCCTGTCCCCACACCAGAGCCCTCACCCCCTCTGCACCCAACCCCCTGCCCCAGCCCGGAGCCCCCTCTCTCATCCTGAACTCCTTATTTCTGGCCCCACCCCGAACCCACAACCCCAGCCCGATCCCATACCCCCTCCCACACCCCAATCCCCTGCCTCGTTCTGGAGCTCCCTCCCATACTCTGAACCCCTCAGCTCCACTCCCCAGCCCGGATCTCCCTTCTGCACCCCAAATCCCTCATCCCTCGCCCTAGCCAGAGCCCTCACCCCTTCCCGCGTCCCAACCCACTGCCTCAGCCTGGAGCCCCTTCCCTCATAGAATCATAGAAGATTAGGGTTGGAAGAGACCTCAGCACGTCTTCTAGTCCAATCCCCTGCTTAAAGCAGGACCAACCCCAACTAAATCATCCCAGTCAGGGCTTTGTCAAGCCGGGCTTTAAAAACCTCTAAGGATGGAGATTCCACCACCTCCATAGGTAACCCATTCCAGTGCTTCACCACCCTCCTAGTGAAATAGTGTTTCCTAATGTCCAAACTAGACCTCCCCACTGCAACTTGAGACCATTGCTCCTTGATTCTGTCATCTGCCACCACTGAGAATAGCCTAGCTCCATCCTCTTTGGAACCGCCCTTCAGGTAGTTGAAGGCTCTATCAAATTCCCCCTTACTCTTCTCTTCTGCAGACTAAATAAGCCCAGTTTCCTCAGCCTCTCCTCATAAGTCATGTGCCCCAGCACCCTGATCATTTTCATTGCCCTCCGCTGCATTCCCTCCAATTTTTCCACATCCTTTCTGTAGTGGGGAGCCCAAAACTGGACGCAGTAGTTCAGATGTGGCCTCACCAGTGCTGAATAGAGGGGAAGAATCACTTCCCTCGATCTGCTGGAAGTGCTCCTACTAACCCAGCCCAATATGCTGTTGGCACACTGCTGACTCATATCCAGCTTCTCATCCACTGTAATCCCCAGGTCCTTTTCTGCAGAACTGTTGCTTAGCCATTCGGTCCCCAGCCTGTAGCAGTGCATGGGATTCTTGCGTCCTAAGTGCAGGACTCTGCACTTGTCCTTGTTGAACCTCATCAGATTTATTTTGGCCCAATCCTCCAATTAGTCTAGGTCACTCTGGACCCTATTCCTACCCTCCAGCATATCTACCTCTTCCCCCTAGCTTAGTGTCATCTGTGAACTTGCTGAGGGTGCAATCCATCCCATCATCCAGATGATTAATAAAGATGTTGAACCAGCCCCAGGACCGACTCCTGGGTCACTCCGCTTGATACCAGCTGCCTACTAGACATTGAGCTGTTGATCAACCCATTGAGCCCGACAATCTAGCCAGCTTTCTATCCACCTTATAGTCCATTCATCCAGTCCATACTTTTTTAACTTGCTGGGAAGAATACTGTGGAAGACCGTATCAAAAGCTTTGCTAAAGTCAAGATATATCATGTCCACTGTGTTCCCCATATCCACAGAGCCAGTTATCTCATCATAGAAGGCAATTAGGTTGGTCAGGCATGACTTGCCCTTGGTGAATCCATGTTGACTGTTCCTGATCACCTTCCTCTCCTCCAAGTGCTTCAAAATGGTTTCCTTGAGGGCCTGCTCCATGAACTCCTCATTTCTGGCCCCACCCCAGAGCCCGCATCCCCAGCCAGAGCCCGCACCCCATCTAGAACCCCTGCCCCAGCCCAGTGAAAAAGAGCAAGTGAGTGAGGGTGGAGAGAGTGAGTGACAGAGGAAAGGGGGATGGAGTGAGTGGGGGCAGGGGTGGGGCCTCAGAGGAGGGGCAGGGCAGGGGGGTAGGGCAAAGATGTTCAGTTTTGTGTAAGTAGAAAGTAGTTCTACCCTAGTCACAGGGTTTTCTACTCGCTACTGGGGTCCCTCCTCATGGCTTATCTGGAGATTGCCTCTTGTCTGGCCTGATTCACCCCCTCCTTTGGTTCCTTGACCCATGGTGTCTCTCTTTTACCCTGTCTGTGGACTCAGTTTTACTCCCTCTTTGTGACTTAGCCTTCTGGCAATGTCACTTTAGCGATCCTGTTCTGGGGTAACAAAATCCACTGGATCAACTGTTTCAGGCAGTCTTCTGACCCAATGGCCAGTAGAGGAACTCAGGACTGCCCACTACTCTGGGTTCCAGTCCAGGGACCCTATGAGTAGCAACTACAGCCTAAGCAATCCCAGATCCTCTTATTGTTTCCTTGTGCTCCTTTCTTCTCAAACGCTGGTTCCCATCTGGGTTACCACTAGAACTTCCTCTGCTCCCTGTGACTATTTCATCCCTCTTGGGTTCTTGCCAGAGTCTGTATTCCAGTGCAGGATCTCCAGGCTCATTTCCATGAAGGACTTCTCCTTGTCTCTTGCTAACACCCCTCCTTTCTAGGGAGTCACTGCGGAGTTCCTTTCTGCAGAACCCTCTTGCTCACAACTTCCTGTTTTTATACTAGCTCAGCCTGGCCCTGCCTACCTGGGCTTCATCATCAATGAGACCCTATCTTCCAGGTGCAGTCTGGGATGGGATCAATTGGCCCTTTTTGCCTACTCAGGCCTTGTGTGGGGTGGATACCTCAGCACAGCTACCTAAGCAGCTGACTTGGTTTAGGTGCCTAACTCCAGGACTGGTTTCATGGCTGAGGATCTCGAAGAGAAGCAGGTGCCTATCTGGCCTGGCAGCCCTGCATACCAGTTCAGGCATTTAGGTAATTAAGCCCCTTTCCTCTCCTCAACCCTCTCCTCGATGTTTCATTCCTGACTAGCTTAGGTGGCTTCTAAGATCTTTTTAAAGTGTCTAACTCTCCCCATGCATTGTATGGGGAGCCTGGGTAGCTAACTCAGAGCTGCGGACTTCTCTAGACAGCAGGCTATCCAGGGGGTTAGGCATTTCAATGCTGAATGGAGCAACACCAAAGCATCTCGGTCTAAGTGACTGAATGAGACTTTTTCAATGTCTAAATTCTGTGATCCCGTGAGAGTTGGCTCATGCAGGGGTGATTTCCTTTATTTGTATAGGGCATGTGTATAGGGACAAGCCACTGTTGAAAATTTTTAATGTCTGTTTCCAGGGTTGAAGTCCAGGTGTCATAAAGCAAGACATTCTCAATAGAGCGACCTTCATTTTGCCCATCACTCCCTCCTGCTCTTTCATCCAGCCCATATCTTGTCATTTTTAGGATGTGGTACAAGAAGCATTTGTTCACTATGGCTTTTTCTTCATTTGGCCAGAGGATATTTATTTACCTAGTCAATGGGACAGGAGTGGAAAAAGGCAGGGCCGGATTTGATTAGCCCCAGTTATTGGCATTAGGCATTCTCTGTTATTTCTCAATAGGCAAATCACTATGAAGGGTACAATACAAGAACATAAACCCAGTCAGTATGTTTGAGATTTCCCAAGTGCACCAGGCCTGGATAGGTTTGAAAACTTTGAGTTAAATAAAGTTTGAAACAGTATTGATATTGACAAGGAAGTGCAATATATTCTTTAAAACAGCAATTATCCTTAAAGATAATAAAGTGTTCATATAACATGCCATCTATATTTAAAAAGAAGTCATGGGAGATCAGGGGAATTACAGAGCAGTGAGACTCACCTTGGTTCCAGGGAAACTAATTAAGAGCCTAATTAAGGATGGAATTGGTACGACAGTTGCAGTAAAGCCTGATAGGGTCAAACCAGCAGAACTTTCATGAGGGAAAGCCACACTTCCCCAGCCTGTTAGTGTTCTTTGAGAAAGTAAACAATAGGAGATAAAAGTGACCATGACTGAATCGGGTTTTCATGCTTTGCTTCAAACTTTTGTTTCTTTTGGGCGGTTATATTATTATCACCAAGTGGGATGCTCAGTGCACTTCACAAAGGTGGGTGTTGGTATCCTCCTTTTGCAGATGGGGAAACTGAGATGTAGAGTAGTTAAATGTCTCGTCTAATAGCCCACACTAAAAGTGACAGAATTGGGACTAGCACTCAGGACTCCTCATTGTCATCCCTTTGTTCTAACTAAACTGCTGCCCTTATGTTCCCTGATTTACAGGAATCCTGGGGGAAAGCAGCCGGAGCTCCCAGCAAGACCTGTAGAAGGTTACAAAAGGTGATGCTGACCCTCCTGCTCCTGACTCAGGGAGACTTCAAGCAGAAGTAGGAGCCCACATCACATCTTCCTGCGGAGACCGAGGCATGATGTTGCCAGGAAGGACAACAGAAGAATCCATGAGTCCTTTTCACACTTTACCAATAGTTCTGACACCATCTGATTATTGTATGCATTGTGTACTGTGGTGTATTTAAAACTGTGTTACAATTGTAAGCTGTCACTTTAAATTTTAATATTTTTTTCCTGGTCCTGGTTTCAAGCTACGGGGCTCTGTAGGGAAGTGGGCAGTAGTCAGTTTGCAGCCAGCCAGCCAGTCTAGAGTAAAGTGGGGTGAGTTGTGCCTGGGGGAGCAACCTGCTTTTTCTCTCTCTCTGTTTTTGTTCTTGTATGTTATCCTTCTGAATTTGAAGAAATAAAGTAGTTTTACATGGCCACACTTTCAGCAAGAGTATTTTGTATTTGTTATCGAACTTCTCTGTTGGTATGCCATGAAACATAACATATGAGGAGTGGGAAGAGTGTTAAATACATGGGGGCCAGATTCTAAAGGAGGATTTAGGTGGCTTTAGGTGCCCAAGTCCAACATATAGGCACTATTGGCATTCACAAAACCACCTCACAGCTGCTACCTAACCCTGTAGGCACATGAAGTCCCTAGGTGTCAAAGTTTCCACTGGTAAAGACCTCAAGGTGCCTAAATGTCTTCTCCTGGGCATGTGCAAAGCTACTGCTCTCCTGACACCACCCAGCAGCTCAGTGCCTTTCTCATTCCTATTCCCTGGTGGGACTCACAAACTCGGCATTTCCCACCTTGCCTCTCTTATGGGGACCCTCCATTAGTGGGGAGGGATGTCTCTTTTTACCAAACTTCATTGAACAGCACTGTCAGTTTCCTTAGGGTGATGGTATCGAGTGCTTTTAGCATTTCAGCTGTAAGTTGATCATCCCCCGCAGCTTTGTTATTTTTCAGCTTCTTGATTGCAGCTGCTATTTCTGACATCTCTATTGGACCTATGTTATATAAAACTGATCAGGTTTGCCTGTTTAATCAAAATCTGGTGCTGAAGTGGGGCTGGAGCTGTTGAGGATGTCTTTGAAATGCTCTGTTCATCTGTTTTCCTGTTGTAAGCATTTTCCCATCTTTGCTTTTTATCGGCCCATTTCGTGTTTTGAAATTTCTGCACAGTCACTTGGTAAATGGCCCTGTGATTTCCTATCACACAAGCAGCATCAGCTGCTAGGCCTTCAGCAGATCTCCATTTATCTTTCCTTGCATTGCTTTCCACTGCTTTGTCTGATTCCTTGTACTCATCCTTTGCTTTTTTCCAATCCTTGGTCTTAGCTTTCAGGAGTTTTCCTTTCAGCACTTTTCTTTCCTCAGTGAGATGCCTTGTCTCTTGCCTTTTCCATTTATTGCTTTGTCTATGCTGATATCCAACTCTGACTGCTGCAGCCTGAATTACATTGTCTCTGAGCATTGCCCATTTTTCCTCAGGTCTAGTCTGTGTCTCACCTTCCCCTGCCTCTGGCAGTACTTCAAAATTGTTCTTTAATTCAAGGTGGGATTTCTCACAGTACTCTTTGGATTTCAGTTTTGTATTGCTGATTTTCGTTACCATTTTCTGATTAAAATTGATCTTTCTCAGTTTTAATTTCGGTTTGGCAATGCAAAGATTGTGGTCACAGCTAACGTCTGTTGCTTGATATGCTATGCCTTTACATCTGGGAAAGATGACCTGAATCTTGAGCTAATCCAGATCTAATCAATCTGTTTTTTCATTTTGCCATCTGGCAAATCCCATGTTTCTATGTCTTTGTGCCTGAGTGAGGGAACACTGTGTTTGCAAGAACTAGATTGGACACCAAATACAATTCAATGAGTCTTTCACTATTTTGGTGGATGATTCCGAACCTATGTTTCTCCATTGCTCTTTCCATTCCTTGGTTGTCATACCCTACTTTAGTGTTAATTTTGCCCATCACAAGGAGTAAGTCATGTTCTGGTATGCTGTCAACCACACTTTGGAGGTAATTGTAGAACTCCTCTTTATCCTCATCACTATATTCCTCTGTCAGAGCATACACTGTATCATTGACTTCTTTAAGAATCTGGTTTGGAATCTGGGGTGTATGATGCGTTGACTGATTAATTTCCAGTTGATGAATGATTTTTCCTCAGAATCTGTCATAATGAGTGCTACTCCCTCGGAGTATATTTTGTCACTGTGATCTGAACAAAGGAGATGTTTCTTCTCCTGCTTGAAGTGCTTCTTATGTGCACCTGACAGTCTGCTCTCCCTGATGCCCAAGATTTTGAGTCTAAAATTTTCCATTTCCCTCACGATCTATTTGAAATTGTTCTCATGTTCCAATAACCACCTTTGAAGTGTTTTCTTGTTGCCAGCATCACACTTTTTGGGGTCCTGCCTTCCAGAGATTGGCTTTCACCGAGAGCCTTCGTGCAGTGAGAGAGCTCAGCAGTTCTCTCTGAACAGGAGCCTGCTTCTGTTTCTTTAACCCGGGGTGGCCGACCTGAGCCTGAGAAGGAGCCAGAATTTACCAATATACATTGCCAAAGAGCCATAGTAATGCGTCAGCAGCCCCCCATCAGCTCCCCCACCAGCTCCCAGGGCCTCCCACCCACTGGCAGCCCCACCGATCAGTACCTCCCCCTCCGTCCCCGCACCTCCCAATAAGCAGTTTTGAGGCGTGCAGAAGGCTCTGGGAAGGAGTGGGGAGGAGTGAGGGCACGGCAGGCTCGGGAGGGGGCGGGAAGAGGTGGAGTGGGGGCAGGGCCTGTGGCAGAGCCAGGGGTTGAGCAGTGAGCACCCCCCGACACATTGGAAAGTTGGCGCCTGTAGCTCCAGCCCCAGAGTCGGTGCCTATACAAGGAGCCGCATACTAACTTCTGAAGAGCCGCATGTGGCTCCGGAGCCACAGGTTGGCCACCCCTGTGGGTTGTTTAACAAGGCTAGGTAGTTCGCCTTGCTCTCAATTTATCTGGGCTTAGGACTGGCAGCCACATCACAGTGCAGTTGGCAGGATTTATACAGTATAAGGGTAATATTTAGTTGCATGATACAGAAGACTTTGTAATTATATTATGTGAGACAAAGATGTAACTTCAGATGGGACCTGATCCTGCGATGGTGTCAGTGAAAGTTATGCCTGAAAAAGGGACTCAGGATCAGGCCCATGGAGTACTATATCATTTTGGTTACCTCACCATAAAAGAGCTGTCATGGAGATTGAGAAAGGTTACAAACCGGGCTAGTGTCTGACAAGGTTTCCAAAGTTTGAACAAAAGCATGAAAAGCAGAGACCCCCTAGGCAAATCTAGGGTGAGATCACCGAAATCAATTGGATTTGTATTCTTAAATCACTTAGGCATTTCTGAAAAGCAAAATTTTTTTAAAAGAACCCAAGTAACTGTTTGATCTACCCAAGTGCCATTTTGACATCCCACTGAGAAACTGGGCCTCGTGCCTCTTTGTAACTCACAGAGAGTAATCTGCCGTCACCATCATCATTCATACTGAATGATGATGTCAGTATGTGCCAGGTCCTCAGCTGGTGTAAATTATCATAGCTCCAGTGATTGACACCAGCTGGGGATCTGGCACAGACTTGCCCTTTCTCTCTCTTTATATGTGATGTTTATGAACTAGTTTTTACTATGCACTATATGGAAAGATTCCAGAGTTTTGGAAGTGTATTGTTGTGTGTGCTGGGTGTGTGCATACACCTGCACATGGCAGTGCTTTGGCTCTAGATTCTCTGCACTCCTTTTGAAGAATGAAACTGCTAATGTGTGAACTTGTGTATCTGGCACAGAGAGCCTCCAGGAAAGAAAATGTTATAATTGGTTTGTTTAAGAACACAGAATACAAATATGATTAAAAAGATTATAAATCATGTCAACTCTCAACACAATATGAAATACATTCATTCTGCTGATTTACTCAACGATGCATTGGAAATTACTGTGTAATGGCATCTAGTTCAGGAAGCTTTAACTAAAAAATTTGAATAGTGCTGAGATTTGAAATAAGTGTCAGTATCTCTTTGGGATTATTTCCAGTTTGCTGTAATTTTATCAAAGAACCTGTCTAATCATGCCTTTAGTGTACACACATCCTGTACATTTCATGGTAACTGAACTGAGGTTGGAATTTTTTTTCTAAATCCAGTTTTAGTGCCTGACATTGATTTTACTGGGAAAACTGTTTTTTCAAGGTTGCATTTGTGAAGTATTGCCCCATAAAGCACGAGCATAGCACAATACATCTTTTCCTATTTATGCATTCTACAGATACACCACCATCTGTGACCTTGTTCAAATAGCCCTACTGTAATACAAAATATTATCCCAAACAGTATAGGACATGTATAGGAAATTGCCCTGGGACTCATAACTGATTTCTTAATGTTTATTGTTTCTTTATCCGATCAGCACTTTACTCTCTGTTTTAAATCCCCTAGATGGCACTACAGAATACAGTATTTAAATGTTTTATATAATGCTGTTAAATAGACAATGTTAACTAATTGGTTTTTTTCTGCAAAATAAACATTAATGAGTTGTTTAACAAGATGAAATAAAAGCCAGAGAGAAATTCGGTTTAACAAACTGAAGATAATCTACAGGCTTGGCATTTAGTCATGTATGAAAAGTAGCATGCTAGATGTGACCGATCATACACAATTTTTCCAGTTAGTGTTCCTGTCAATTTTAAAATGCAGACCAGGGCTTCCAGATGTGAATTGGGAAATGAATCCAAAAGGTTTAAAAACAAAGAAAGAAAACAAATGCTGTTGTTTTGGACTGGGAGCATACTTGGTAATCAAAAGTGCTAAAAATGTCTAAGAGAGCCATTCTCTGTGACTGGATACCTGTTTTTAATATCTCACTGAGTATTTACATTCTGTGAATTACGGCAGGTAGCTCGCAAGCTGGACGCCTGTGGGAACCTAATAGTTTGTATTACTCATGAGCGTTTCTTTCGCAGTTGGTATTTCATTGTCTGCAGATCTCTGCAGTAAATACTGTACTATACTGCTGAAAAGAGAAAAACATTGCCATCTGCAACTACAGCTTGAAAATTACAGCTTGCAATTGCCTGCTATTAAATAAAGACACTTTAACAATATTTTGGGTTTTGAATTAGCAGTTTACATCACATGACTCTGTGAAAATACTACTCTTTTAATACTGCAATTTTCTTTCCTTTTAACCAGGCAACAACATGTATTGAATAAAAAAATAGTAACACAAACCAATGTTACTTAAACAATAGCCACTGACAGCAAGATACACACAGATGGAAATCCAATAGCCCCTATCTCAATAGGAGGTTTCATTTGAGGACCTTGATGGGGATGTGATTGGACTGCAACACTCTAATTTACATCATGGAGAATCTATCATGATGCCTTTTTTACTGCACTGCTGTGCCAAACTATGTTTCCTATGAGAAACTGGTCTCAAGCAGTGCACAGGAATCAAAGCCTTAGCTTGAAGGAAAGAGAAAAGAAACTGCGTTTGTTAGTATTTGGGTAATTTGAAAGAGACTAGCAGTTGCATGGACACACTGAAGCCCCACAGGTCAAATTTTCCTCTTGCTCCTCTAGAAGCATTTTAGAGCTGTAACAGCCAAGCAGAGGTGCCATGAGGCATGCTGACTATGAAGGGCACATTGCTTTCAGAAGTGCGGGAGGAGAGAGAGCACTACATGATGTCCATGTGAATGGCCGTGTTTGCTGGTGGTATTACCCAGTGGGTAGGTGGTTAGTCCCTTGTTGGTAGTGTCTCTATGCTTTCCCCTGGGCCACCTTCACGCCTGGTTCCAGTCTGTCTTTTATTGGGGTTTGACTTGACTCTCTCATCAGGATACCACTCAGTTTATCTCTCACTGGTGTGATGGGGTTTCTAAAAAGATATGGGGTTCAGCTGATCCTAGCAGGGGGCTTCAAAAAATATTTATCCTTCCCTTCCTTCCCTCCCGGGAAGAGTCTAGAAGGTGAAGGTTTTTGTGTCCTCCCTAATGACAGGGATTGGTACAGGAGCCTGGGCCCTCCTACTCCACTGGGCTCTGGCCCAGGGTGCTGTAAGGGCTACCAAATGTCCAGCACCCAGAAGTTCCTTAAGGCTGCCTCCTGGGGCCGCTTCCTACCACTCACTGTCTTGTCAAAGTTTTCCAGTCTGTTATGAAGTAGTAAAGAGAAAAGGTACCAATTGGTCCTTCAGCCCCTCTGGGCTCAGCAGGCAGGCTCTTCCTCTCCAGGCGAAAGTTTCTGAAACACCTTCTTCAGCAGCTTTCAGGGCAGATCCTTCTTCCTGCCTTGTCAGGCCCCTTCTGAGCTGTCTGGATCCCTCTGAAGCTCCACCTCCATCTGGAACATGCTGTGCAGGTGCGGCTGGGTGGGATTGCCTGGGCGCAGAGTTGCTCCTTAACCCCTTCAATTCTAGTGTGGAGTTTATAGAGTCCTAGTTACTGCTGAGGTAAAGACTCCTCTAGTGCCTGCTTCCAGATGTTAGCAGACAGGTTGGGGGAGAAGAGGCTAGTACCTGCTGTGGAATGCGCTAACTATCTCTCCTCTTCGCTCAGAGAATCCTAGTGCCAACACTTTGCAAGGTTCTTGTGTGGGTGCTCTGGGGGATCCCTTACAGAACATCCTATAGTATTTAATGGAAAGTGATAACCTTCCTACAGGTTTTTTGGAAACATCCTATAGATTTGAACAGATAATTATATCCCCACTACAGATTTCTACAGAATGGATCAAAAAAGCTATTATATTATATATCATTATATAATTATATATTATATCTCATTCCATAATTTTTTCTATAGAGTCTTTTTGGCTTCATCTCTCTTAAATTCTATAGGACTTTTCCATAAGGGGGGGGGAGAAAGAAGCTACCGCATCCCCTTTACTCCAAGCATGCTTGCACAGGAAAAGCCAGAATGTAGCCCTAAAACAGATGGAGTTTGGAGAGGTGTCAAGAGCAGAACCTAAGGGCCCCATGCTTTATTTTAACAACTTAGAAAAGTCCTATAAATTTAATAAGGATGAACCAATAAAGTTCTATAAAGTTACTCTACAAACCTGTAGATTTTAATGGAGGACTAGATGCATTCTATAGAGTTTTTTTTTAAAACCACCCCGTAGCAATTCTCTGGCAGAACTATAATTTTCTATTTAATTCTATAGGAGGATCCAAACCCAATAGAAAGGTTATGATTTCCTGTTAAATCCTATAGGACATTTCCCTAAGAGATAGTCCTGCAATCCTTAATAAGTCCAAACTTCCGTGGGTTTATGTATATTTGAGTAACCATTGCAGGCTCAAGCTCTAAGTAGCCATCAACCAAAGTAGGGAAGGAATGGTTTAATAATCACACAGGAATCAGGTTTCAGAGTAGCAGCCGTGTTAGTCTGTATCTGCAAAAAGAACAGGAGTACTTGAGTACTTGTGGCACCTTAGAGACTAACACATTTATTTGAGCATAAGCTTTTGCGCTCTTATACAGGAATCAGGTTTATCATGAGAGATGGCACAACAGTGTTTATTAATTGTCTGAGCACTCAGCTTACTCTGAGTCTGCACGAGCTTCTGGAAACATCTAGAGGCCTAACACAGGCTTTGACTTAGTCATTTTCATAATAACCTTCTTAATCTCATTTGCATAGTCATTCCCATTCTAGTAGCTATCAGTGATCCTGAGCAGACTAGTCTAGTGACTAGGGAATTGCACTGGAAATTGGGAGATGCTGGTTCTCTTACTGAATTGATCATTAACTTGCTGTGTGACGTTGGGCAAGTCACTTTACCTTTGTACATCTGTTTCCCCTTCTAGCCTTTGTCTAGCTTACTTATTTAGACTGCTACCCATCACCTTATTATCAGAGTACCTTCCATGTAAAATCAACAGCAATAGTAAAGTCCTGAGTGGACTTCATGGAGTCTCTTACAAGTCTCCCTTATTTTGTTAGCTCTTAGGGTCAGATGCTATATGATTTTTACAGTGTTTAGTACAGCAGAGCCCTAATTTCAGCTGAGACATGTATGTGTGGCTCTGCTACTACTACTATACTAATATTTCAAAATGCATATTTTATAACAGGATATGTAAATTATTGTCTGACTGAATTTTGTTAATCACTTTATTTCTGAAAAATAAGAAACAGTAAAAACATTTAGTCTTCTAAAAAAACCTTTAATTTTACCTAAAATGTAGCCAATTAAATTTCAGGCTCACATAATAAGCAAGCTGCTGTTATTTGCCAAAAGTTTTGGGAAATGTGGTTCCTTCATAGCATATAGTTCTTACAGCACATTGTGTGGCTAGGAAATATTAGTCACGATTCAAACCAAATCACTGCTACAGTATGGTCTGAACCTTTAGAAGGTCTGCCAGTGATATACTACTAAAAGCAGCTAATGCAATGACTGTCTTACTTTTCTATTTGTTTTAAACGTATTAGTCATTTCTATGATATCATTTATCATTCTATCCTGTTATTTCACTTAAGATCTGGTGCCAGACATTCTGTTTAAGTATTAAGTTAGTTTGATTCTAATCTCACATATAGAGTTCAGCTGGTTTCTGGTCCTAACTCCACTGTTTTCACTGATTCAGAAATGCTGTGCCAGAGGGCACTGTTCTTGGACTTCTATTAGATGCTATTTATAGTCCCTTTTGGTGATAGAATCAGTGGATAATGGATGGATTTTCGTTTCTATGCTGATTATACACATTTTTATTTCTTTTTAAAAGGTTTTTTTGCTGACCATACATCTTGTCACTGAAGCATATCACTGGAGTCATTCTAATTTCCTTAAACAGAACACAGCTCTGAGTAATTGAGAAATACTATCAAACTACTATTAAAGCTATAATGCTTGGTGCATATATGTAGCTGACTTCTCTGTATTAATTAATATATTGTGTCTGTTTTATAAAACCACTTGTGAACTATGACTACTGCCTGGAAAACGCATACACATTGCTATGCTTGAGCTGTGGAATAGCTATAATTTTGGTGTGTGTTTGTTAGAAGGCTGAGGTTAGCCCCTAACGGTGAGTAATGATAGTGCTTAGTTTGACGTAAACATTTATTTTTCTTTTCAAGTACTGACCATTCTAAATTCTTTTGTCATGTCTCGGTGTTGTAGAAATTATCTGTGGATTCTTGAGAAAGAGTGAGCAAAACTCTTGTTAATCCTTATTGACTTCCCATATATTTGTACACTTCCTATAGTGCCCACCATGCTTGTTTTGCTATTTTCCCCTGGGACTGGCTGGAGGCCAGTTTGTTCTCTGGCCCATCGTACAGCAGCTTTGGTGCATGGCTGACTGCAAACTCCCCAAATCCAAAATTTTTGGCTCATGGGAATTTTGGATCAGATAGAGATTGGCAACCCTAGATTATTTTGTAGCCAGGCATAATTTAGAGATGGGCTCTGTGATACCATCAAAGACATTTTGCATTGTAGCAGTTTGGAGGTTACAGTTCTCATCACTTTGGGGAAGCTCTTGGTTAAAAGCGTTATCCTGAAAAACAGTTCCTTTTTGAAAGCATATTTCCTAGACTATTCTCCAGTCCTGATTTTTTTTTTAAAGATACTTCTTCAGAGTTTAAAAGTTCAATGATAAGGACTGGGCACAAAATATGTGTTTTGTGTACTCTGTAAGAGTGAAATTTAGAGGGCAGATTTTCACTTTTAGATCCCTGACGGAACAAAGATTTTGCTTATGATAAATTGACAACAGGTGGGCAGAAACCTGGATGTATTCCACCCTGAGGACCCACAAGCAGAATAAGATCTTGATGCCATTATAAGAAAAAATACTTATACTTTTATTTATTTTGATTATCTTTCTACTGGCTGTAATGAAAAAGAAGTAACTCCTCTCTCTCCTTGACTGTATGAGCTCTACTGTATATCCACATACTGAATATGACCTTTATTTACATTCTTTAACTTGTACCCTTTTGAGTAAACAGTCTCGTGTTGGTCACAGTAGGTGAATATTCAGATCAGTTTTTGTGGGGTGTTTGAAAGGCATTGCATTAGGAATTTAGATTCTTAGTAAAATTTAGTGCTTCGATACCAATGTGACAGGCATCTTAGAAATAACAATATAGATAGATTAGATAGCTGTTGGCCCAGAGGGCTGTACCTTGAGAGAAGGGTTGCACTGATTTGTGCTGCAGTTTGAGTTTAATTTTACAGAGGACATTGTTTAAAATTTTTCTATTGATCCCAAATATATCAATGTATTGTTATATTCTGTTCAGTGCAAGATTTTCAGGAACTTTTGTTTATTTTCCCAGAAAAAAAGAATCTTCTAAATAAGAAATATTTGTACCACTAAAGGCACAGTTTTCATCCCAAATAAACTATCTGCTATTAGACAGTGCTGTTGAACGATGCATGTTGGATTTTTATTGCATGGTTCCCTATCAATAAGATGTGAGAAAGAGGGGAGTAATCCTAGAATTCTTTCTATATACTATGGTACATTGTCTCATGGGAACTACTGTTTTCACACCTAGCTCCTTAAATTGTACAGAGGAAGGTGTGTGTGTGTCAGTACAATATCCAAAAATGATCAAATATAAAAAGAAAAGAAACTGAGTTAGTGAAAAGATTTTTTAATTTGAAAGTGGTTTCCTGTTATTAAAGGAAAATAATAATTGAAATTAAAGATATACACCCAATCTGATCTATGTGTTTACAGCACTCCACAATATGACCATCATCATCCTGATATGGGATCAAGTGCTCAGGCACTTTCCCCTCTTAAAAGAGCAGTATACACAGTTTTTCGTCCTATACCCAGTGTAGTTCCCCAGTGAAATCACAGGTACGTGAGTTGGTAGAACCACAGCCTCTTAGTCTGATAGGCCATGTCTACACTATGAAAGTACTCCGATTTTACAGAAGTCGATTTTTGGGAACAGATTGTATAAAGTCGAGTGCATGCATCCACACTAAGCGCATTAATTCGGCGGTGTGCGTCCACAGTACCGTGGCAAGTATCTACATTCTGAGTGGTGCACTGTGGGTGGCTATCCCACAGTTCCCGCAGTCCCCGCTGCCCATTGGAATTCTGGGCTGAGCTCCCAATGTCTGATGGGGCCAAAAATTTGTCATGGGTGGTTATGGGTAAATATCGTCAGTCAACCCTCCCTCCCTCCATGAAAGCAACAACAGACAATCATTTTGCGCCCTTTTCCCTGGATTGCCCCAGCAGATGCCATAGCACAGCAAGCATGGAACCTGTTCAGCTCACTGCAGCAGTTATGACCATTGTAAACACCCCACGCATTATCGTGCAGTTTATGCAGAACCAGCACCTGAAAAACCAGGCGAGGCGGCGACGGAAGTGCGGTGATGAGGACATGAACACAGATTTCTCTAAAACCGCGGTCCCCAGCAATTTGGAGATCATGGTGTTACTGGGGCAGGCTCATGCCGTGAAATGCCGATTCTGGGCCAGGGAAACAAGCACAGAGTGGTGGGACTGCATAGTGTTGCAGGTTTGGGATGATTCCCAGTGGCTCCGAAACTTTCACATATGTAAGGGCACTTTCATGGAACTTTGTGACTTGCTTTCCCCTGCCCTGATGTGCAAGAATACCAAGATGAGAGCAGCCCTTACAGTTCACAAGCGAGTGGCAATAGCCCTGTGGAAGCTTGCAATGCCAGACAGCTACCGGTCAGTCGGTAATCAATTTGGAGTGGGCAAATCTACTGTGGGGGTTGCTGTGATGCAAGTAGCCAACGCAATCATTGAGCTGCTGCTATCAAGGGTAGTGACTCTGGGAAACGTGCAGGTCATACTAGATGTCTTTGCTGCAATGGGATTCCCTAACTCTGGTGGGACGATAGATGGAACCCATATCCCTATCTTGGGTCCGGACCACCAGGGTAGCCAGTACATAAACCGCAAGGGATACTTTTCAGTGGTGCTGCAAGCACAGGTGGATCACAAGGGACGTTTCACCAACATCAACGTGGGATGGCCGGGAAAGGTTCATGATGCTCGCATCTTCAGGAACTCTGGTCTGTTTAAATGGCTGCAGGAAGGGATTTACTTCCCAGACCAGAAAATAACTGTTGGGGATGTTGAAATGCCTCTTGGGGACCCAGCCTACCCCTTAATGCCCTGGCTCATGAAGCCGTACACAGGCACCCTGGACAGTAGTAAGGAGCTGCTCAACTATAGGCTGAGCAAGTGCAGAATGGTGGTAGAGTGTGCATTTGGATGTTTAAAGGGTCGCTGGCGCAGTTTACTGACTCGCTCAGACCTCAGGGAAACCAATATTCTCATTGTTATTGCTGCTTGCTGTGTGCTCCACAATCTCTGTGAGAGTAAGGGGGAGATGTTTATGGCGGGGTGGGAGGTTGATGCAAATTGCCTGGCCACTGAATACGCACAGCCAGACACCAGGGCGGTTAGAAGAGCACAGCAGGAAGCGCTGCACATCAGAGAAGCTTTGAAAACCAGTTTCATGACTGGCCAGGGTACTGTGTGACACTTCGGTTTGTTTCTCCTTGATGCAAACCCGCCTCCTTGGTTGCCTCTAAATTCCCTGTAAGCCACCCACCCTCCTGTCTTCGATCACAGCTTACTTGCAAAGGAAATAAAGTCACTATCATTTAAAAACATGTATTCTTTATTAATTGATTATAAACATAGGGAGATAACTCACAAGGTAGCCCGGGTGGGGTGTGGGAGAAAGGTAGGAGGGAAGGAAAAGCCAATTGAAAACTTGTTGAATGACAGCCTTCTGTTACTTGGGCTGTCCATGGGGTGGAGTGGTGGGTGCCCGGAGCCTCCCCCCACCCGCGTTCTTGGGCGTCTGGGTGGGGAGGCTATGGAACTTGGGGAGGATGGGGGGCGGTTAAGCAGGGGCTGCAGCAGCAGTCTGTGATCCTGCTGCCATTCATGAACCTCCACCAGATGCCGGAGCATGTCCGTTTGATCCCGCAGTAACCCCAGCATTGCCTCATGCCTCCTCTGATCTTCCTGCTGCCACCTCTCCTCATGTTCGTCGGCCACTTTCCTGTACTCTGCTATTGTGTCCCTCCACACATTCTGCTGAGCTCTGTCAGTGCCGGACGACTGCATGAGCTCAGAGGACATTTCATCGCACGTGCATTTTTTTTGCTGCCTTATCTGAGATAGCCTTTGGGACAGAGGAGGGAGGCTTGAAACATTTGCAGCTGCTGGAGGAAAAAAAGGGAGTAAAGTATTTTAAAAGATACATTTTACAGAACAATGTCTATACTCTTTCACAGTGAACAACACTATTCACATTACATAACACGTGATTTTGGTACAAGGTTGCATTTTGCATCTTATCTTGAGTGCCTGCGGCTTTGGTGTTACACATGCAGTGATCACACATGCAATGCCAGGCAACAGAATTCGGCTTGCAGGCGGCCATGGTAAGCCATAGTCTTTCGACTTATGCAACCTTCATAACAGCAGCGCCCTCCTCTCCCATACCAAGCAAAGCACGTTGAGTTGGCCATTTAGTGCTGCGGTTTTCCTGTTAACGTGCAGCAGCAGAAACCAAACTAACCCCCCCACATCCAATTCTCTGGGATGATCGCTCTACCCCTCCCCGCACTGCGTGGCTGGTATCAGGGAAGATCCATGCTAGCCAAACGCGAACAGCTGAGCACCAATGCCCCCCGCCACTGCGTGGCTAACTGCAGGGAGGATTTCTTTTCAGCCACAGGCAAACAGCCCAGTAGGAACAGCCACCTCTGAATGTCCCCTTAATTAATTATTTCAACCAGGTTACCATGAATGATATCACTCTCTTGAGGATAACACAGAGAGATAAAGAACGGATGTTGCGTTCTTAATGCCAGCAAACACTGGGACCATACGCTGCCAGGCTTTGTCATGCAATGATACCAGATTACTTGCTACTAGCATGGCATGGTAAAGTGTCCTACCATGGAGGACGGAATAAGGCTGCTCTCCCCAGAAACCTTCTGCAAAGGCTTTTAGAGTACCTCCAGGAGAGCTTCATGGAGATGTCCCTGGAGGGTTTCCGCTCCATCCCCAGACACGTTAACAGACTTTTCCAGCAGCTGTACTGGCCACGAATCATCCCAAGTCCACAGGGCTATTTAATCATTAAAAAACGCTTGCTTTTATAACATGTATTATGTTTAAAAAGGTACACTCACCAGAGGTCCCTTCTCCGGCTTTGTTGGGTTGGGAGGGTATTTCAGTCAGGGTGATAAAAAGATCCTGGCTGTCGGGGAGAACGGTGTGCTGTGTGCTCTTCTCAAGCGCATCCTCCTCATCCTCATCTTCCCCGTCCGCAAAATCCTCAGGCATGGCGGAGAGTACCCCTTCATCGGAGTCCACAGACAGGGGTGGGGTAGTGGTGGCGGCCCCCCCCTAGAATTGCATGCAGCTCAGCGTAGAAGCGGCATGTCTGGGGTTCTGTCCCAGAGTGTCCGTTTGATTCTTTGGTTTTCTGGTACGCTTATCTGAGCTCCTTAAGTTTCACATGGCACTGTGTTGCATCCCTGCTGTAGCCTCTGTCCCTCATGGCCTCGGAGATTTTTTTGAAATGTTTTGGCATTTTGTCTTTTGGAACGTAGTTCTGATAGCATGGATTCCTCTCCCCATACTGCGATCAGATCCAGTACCTCCCGTTAGGTCCATGCTGGAGCTCTTTTTCGATTCTGGGACTGCATGGTCACCTGTGCTGATGAGCTTGCCTGGCCAAACAGGAAATGAGATTCAAAAGTTCCCGGAGCTTTTCCTGTACACCTGGCCAGTGCATCCGAGTTGAGAGTGCTGTCCAGAGCAGTCACAATGGTGCACTGTGGGATAGCTCCCGGAGGCCAATACCTTCGAATTGTGTTCACATTAACCCTAATTCGAAACAGCGATGTTGATTTCAGCACTATTCCCCTCGTTGGGGAGGAGTACAGAAATCGGTTTTAAGAGCCCTTTATGTCGAAAAAAATGGCTTCGTTGTGTGGACGGGTGCAGGGTTAATTCGATTTAACGCTGCTAAATCCGAAATAAACTCATAATGTAGACCAGGCCATAGAAGAGGGTTCAAGTCCTTTCACAGGCAGTAGGTTTTCCTGTGTTGTACAGACATTTAGACTAGATGATCACAATGGTCCCTTAGAATCTGAAAGCTTCAAAAATATTTACATTGATACTATTTTCTGTGGCAACAGTTTGTGGATACCGGGGGCCACTCCCTTACCCCACTTAAGTCTGGAAGGTGAAGAGATGATATAACTTGGAAGACATTGTTTCAAAGTGGAAAAACGTACACATCAAACAAAAATTAATTGATCTCTTCAGATCCATGCATAGGAGCTATTTATAAACTGTCACACTGAGCGCTCCTCTGGAGGCAGCATCATTTAGTGCCTAAAGCAGGCAACCTGGCTATCAGGGTTTCTAGGTTGTAGTCCTGACTCTGGGCAAGTCACTTAACTTCTGGGTCTGAGCTGAGCAATCTGTAAAATGGGGATAGTTACGTACTTCCCATTATGATTTGGGTACATATGCCCTGTCCTCCTCTGTCCCCTCTCTCCGGAAAACAACAACAGACAAAGGGAAGTTTCCCCCCCCAGTTTTAAAAAGTTCTAGCTCTCCCATTGGCTCTTTTTGTCAGGTGCCCATTCCCTTTCTTTTACCTAGCCAGGGAGACTTTTTAACCCTTTACAGGTAAAGCAAGCAGAGAACAGCCACCAAGAGGGACTTTATAGCTTACTGGCTGGCTGGGTGTCCATAAAAGGGAGCTACCCCCCCCAACCTTCATATATCACACTGGACTTCATTTATCACAGATGGAGATTCCACCACCTCCCTTCCAGTGCTTCACCACCTTCCTAGTGAAATAGTTTTTCCTAATATCCATCCTAAACCTTTACCACTGCAACTTGAGACCATTGCTCTTTGTTCTGTCATCTGCCACCACTGAGAACAGCCTAGCTCCAGCCTTTTTGGAACCCCCACTTCAGGTAGTTGAAGGCTGCTAAAAAAATCCCCCCTCACTCTTCTCTTCTGCAGACTAAATAAGTCCAGTTCCCTCAGCCTCTCCTCATAAGTCATGTGCCCCAGCCTCCTAATCATTTTTGTTGCCCTCTGCATGACGCTCTCCAATTTGTCCACATCTTTTCTGTAGTGGGCGGGGGGGGGCGAGGGGGGGCAAAACTGGACGCAGTACTCCAGATGTGGCCGCACCAGTGCCGAATAGAGGAGAATAATCACTTCCCTTGATCTGCTGGCAATGCTCCTGCTAAGGCCGTTAGCCTTCTTGGCAACAAGAGCACACTGTTGACTCATATCCAGCGTCTTGTCCACTGTAAACCCCAGGTCCTTTTCTGCAGAACTGTGGCTTAGCCAGTTGGTCCCCAGTCTGTAGCACTGCATGGAATTCTTCTGTCCGAAGTGCAGGACTCTGCACTTGTCCTTGTTGAACCTCATCAGATTTCTTTTGGCCCAATCCTCCAATTTATCTAGGTCACTCTGGACCCTATTCCTACCCTCCGGCGTATCTACCTCTCCACCCAGTTTAGTGTCATCTGCGAACTTTCTGAGGGTGCAATCCATCCTATCGTGCAGATCATTAATGAAGATGGTGAATAAAACCGGCCCCAGGACTGACCCCTGGGGCACGCTCCTTGATACCAGCTGCCAACTAAACATCGAGCTGTTGATCACTAGCTGGCGATCTAGCCAGCTTTCTATCCACCTTATAGTCCATTCATCGAATCCATATTTTTTTCACTTGCTGGCAAGAATACTGTGGGAAACCGTATCAAAAGCTTTGCTAAAGTCAAGATATATCACGTCCACCGCTTTCCCCATATCCACAGACCCAGTTATCTCATCATAGAAGGCAATCAGGGAGGGAGCTGGGGGGTTAGGGAGCATTGAGAGGGTGGGGAATTGGTTGATTTGTTGATGTTTTAGCACTGAACAGTTAACCTTATCTCTTTCCTTCCCCAGATCCTATTTCCTGCTCCCAGTAAAGAACTCCTGTGTTACATTGTTATTTTTGGGTGCGTTATTTCTTTGCTGGGGTTGTGTTGATGTACTGTGTTGCTGGGGATGTGTTGATGTGTTGTTTCTTGTGTACTAGGTTTTATATTCCTTGTCAGCAGTGATAGCATTTTTCAGTTTTCCCGTGGGACAACACCCTTTGGGTCTTGAGCACAGTGAGGAGTCACCGTGTGTGAAAGGACCAGCCATTGCAAAGAAGAACCCAGGATCCAACCCAGGTGAGGGGAGGGGAGAAGCCACTCTAAGCAGCAAGCACCAGGGAGGTTTGAGCCACACCTCAGGGGAGCGGCTATAGTAATGTTTACACCGCACTCATCATAAAGTGGTTAAAAAAAGCACAAGTTGTCAGAAATGAGGGCCTGCAGCTGTGCCTGCCGAGTCATCAGGTGGCCAATGAGCTCAGCTGGGCCACAGCAGAACCACCTGATTTGCTAAGGCAGTCAGGTGACCCTCCTCTTAAGCCCAACAGCTCGAGAGGTTCAGCAGTGACTCAATGCATGTCAGTGGACTCTCCACCTTCATGTGATTACCTTGTTCCGGCCTAGATTCTGCCCTTGTCCCAGTCCTGTCCCATCCTCTCCTGGCCTTGTTCCTTCCCTGACTTCAGGTCATCCAGTTCTGACACTTGACTCTGATTCCTGGCTCTGACTCTGTCTTGACCTTTGGTTCTGGCATTTGGACTCTGACCACTAGGCCTGACTGCTGCTCAGACCACTAGGCATGGTCACCTCTGGTCTAGTCTCCTGACACAAGTTAGGGGCCATCAGATTGGAAAGATTTCCTTAACTTTGTTTGTAATCTGTTTCTGACTCCTCCAGCTGGTCTATGGAGCTGTAATATGGGTTACGGTTTTGAGTGCCAACAGCTAGGAGTAAATAAAAATGGATGTTTTCAGGTAATTGTGACAGTGTTTATTTTTTTCAGATGAATTTCTGAACTAGGCATTGATAAGCTACTGTGTAAATTCAATCCATACATTCAGACCTGAAGAAGAGCTCTGGGTAGTTCAAAAGCCTTTCTTATTCACGAACAGAAGTTGCTCCAATAAAGATATTACCTCACTCACCTTGTCTCTCTAAGCCATACAGGCCTCTTAAATCATGGTATCCCCTCTGTGTCCTGCATGATTCTTGGTGTGAGTAAAAACAAATCTATTCAGATTTATAATCAACAGTTTAAACATTCTGGAATGTAGCCATTTTATGAGCCTGTCAGTGAAAAATGAGCTACTTCAGCCTCCAGGCAAGGGCCAGAAAAAACATCTGTATTAGTCTCATCTCTGCTCTAGCTCATCTTTATTCAAGCTAATTTAATGGCTCCTGTCATTCAGCCAGATGTGAGGTGTAACCACTTTACACTGGTAGGGCTATGGAAGCTTGACCAATCCAAGGAACATAGTAGACCAAATTCTGCCCTGACCTACTTCCTTCCTGTTGATGTAGGAGTGATTTTTTTATACAGTGTAAATCACTTTGGCTCTGTAAGTTTTAAAATTGCTTGGATTTTGGTTGTAAAAACCTGACCAGGAGTGAAAAATTCCATGCTAACTTCAACTATAGCCCTCAATAAAGGCTATTTAATACGAGGGAAAATCTACTTGGCAGCAAAATAGATGCAGCTCCAGTGGTGGTAGGCAAGTCATTCTATGCCCTCTTGCAGTAGGGTGGCTGCTTAGTTCAGGAGTGAGTCCCCTCACGTTGTGGGCTAAATAGCCAATATACTATATTATAGGGACCCCCCTCCCAATTGGCTATCTGAAAACTTTTGACTATTCTGGGCCAGGACTAGCCTGCTTATTGTTGATTTGCCCCTTTAAAAACTGCGGGATAGAGGCTAGAGTCACCGAGAGGAAGGAAGTGGGCTCGTGGTAACTGCTGCTGTATTTGGCCTATGATGCCAGAGTTCCATTGGAATGCTGGGCAGGAACTCATCTCTCCCCTCAATGGTGAGCGATGAAGCAAACTGCTGGGGTTCCAGCAAGTCTTTTCAGAATCAGAGACCAGGGACAGCTGGGAAATGTAGTCCCCAAGGCAGCCATGATGATAATCCCATGGTGAGGTTAGACATATTGGGAAATAAGGGAACTCTGTAAAACATTTTCCTCATGATAACAGCTTGCCAGGTTTTTCCCTCCTATTTTTGGATTATTGTTTTCACTTAAATGGACAACTTTATGGAAAAATACTGTCCTGTGGTTAAGTAGGGCTGCCAACTTTGTAACATTTAAAAACCGAACACTCCAGCAGGCATACCAGAATCTCCCCTTCCTTCTCCCCAAGGACCTGTCCCAGCCTGCCTCTTCTCCCAAGGCCCTGTTCCTTCACCCTGAGGCCTCCCATTAACTCCTCTTTCCTCCTCCCTCCATTGCTCACTGCTTTTCCTCCTCTCCTCGTGGGTCGGGAGGGACTTGTCTGCAGATCCAGGGCTGGGAGCTGCAGCTGCCCGATGCAGGCAGGAGATGGCCCTGGCTGAATAGGGCTGGCACAGGTGATGACTTGGTACCTCCCCACTTCTCCTGCCCACAGTAACCAGACTTTGGGTGTCTGGTCAGTAGATCTGACTGGACATCATCAGGTCCCCTTTTCTACTGGACTTTTCGGTCCAAAACTGTACACCTGTCCACCCTGTGGTTAAGGTGCTGAACTTGGACTCAAGAGATCTGTATCTACTAACAGGTTCTGCTTCTGATTTCCTTTGTGATGTTGGGTAAATCATTTACTTTCTGCCTCAGTTTCCCATCTTAAAACAGGGATAATTATCTCTCAGAGGTGTTATAATGTGAAGTTAATTAAGTTGTGAGACACTTGGATACAGTGGGGTTACCTACTGGCTGATATTTGACCAGCTTAGCTATTTTTTAATGGATTTGCCAGTTGCCAGAAATATCATTTAATTTGCTGTGGTTTTTTATGTGGGTCTAAAGATTTGCATTATTATCACAATATGTTCGGGTGTCTAATGTTAAAAGTTTCTGTGTCCAGCTAAAAATGCTGCAGTGTTCCCACTTCCACAGTTTAAGTGATAACAGATTAAAACAGTTAAAAATAAAGCAATTGTCTGCCCACCAACGTGTGTGTGTGAGAGAGGGTTTGATTCAGGCGAGAGTGAGGAGACTTGCAATGTTGTCAATCTTATCTATATGCGTCCTCTCTCTAGATCAGCAGTTCTCAAACTAGGGAGTGGGCCTCCCAATGGAGGTGTGGGAAAGTGTCAAGGAAGGGGCGAGCTGTGTGCCTTTTTTTTTTTTTTTTTAAAAAAAAAGCTTTGTTTGTCAGCCCCGGGTGATTGGGGCTCATGAAAAAGTGCCATGCACACCCAAGAGGTGGGGATACAAGGGACAGCTGGACCCCTGCCACCCGGGCTCAGGCTCTCCTTCCCCCCTCAATCCTGCACCAGGAGGCATCAGGGCTCTGGCTGTCAGCCCCGGGGTGGCAGCACAGAAGTAAGGGTGGAAATGGGGTGCTAAGTCTGCTGTGAAAAATGATATAGATAATTATCACTTTTCACATTGTCACCCTTACTTCTGGGCTGCTGCCGGTGCAGTGCTGCCTTCAGAGCTGGGCACTCATCTGGCAGTTGCTTCTTTCTACTCTGCCTTCAGAGCTGGATGGCAGTATATGCACTTGTATATGTGCGCGGGCTGGTTTTTTTTGGGGGGGGAGGGTGAGGCAGGGGAATATTGTACAGTTGCTTTGTGGTTGGGGTTGTGGGGTTGCCTCCTGGGAGGGCGTGCTGGGGTTTTTTTGCATTTCAAAGGTGGTAACCCTAGTACCCAGCTCAAACTTGAAATACTGTAATAAGAATAAACAGTGTTGTTTACAAAATGCCCCCTCCAATATTATGAAAAAAACCAACAACATGGTGTTGCTTAGTCATTGTGTATCAGAATGTAACCACAATTAAACTGGTACAAAACAGTACAGAAGCAAATTAAAATGGTGAACTGGGTTACTTAAAGATGAATTTACGGTAAATAACTTTTCTCTTTTAGGTAGTGCTATCCATATAAGGGGGATCTTAATAAGCATTCTCTTCCTGAACTGTAAATATTTGTTTATTTTAAGAGAGGCCAGCCAAGTTAATTGTTTCAAAAGATGACAATCCAACTCCACCAGGTTTTAGCACAAACAACTTTTTTATTTAAACGTGGGAGTTTGAATCCATGGATGATTCTAATGGTTTTATTTGCCTGACCATTTCAACTTTCCTGTATTTTTTCCCCTCTTGTTCACTTTGATAAACTTTGCAATTTTGACAGAAGTCATTGATTGAACCATATGTGTAACTGACTGGTCACTGCATGTATCTAGGCATGTGGAACTTGTTCATTAGGCAGAAACCCTAATTAAGCGTTACATTATCTCATTGAAAATAAGACCAATTGTCTGAACAATAGTAATTTAATAAAATTTAATAAAAATGTCTAAAAGGTTTTTTTTGTGTGTGTGAGCTTTTAATAGGCTCTGAAGTACAGATTTTTCTGAATACTTGATAAGAATGAAATATAATCTACTCAACCTTATGGCAAAATCATATAGTCATAAGTGTATGCAAGACAGAGTAGCAAATACTGAGCCTCTGAGCTTCCTTTTGAGAGGAGAAGAAGTTAGCAGACTTTGGTAGCTTTATGCTAGTATCTTTTGTGCCATCTGATAATTGGAAAGGCTTTTTAAACTTTACTTTTATCACCATATTGTGGTGTTGACAGAATGCAAAGTATCTGTAGGATTTCTAACCTTTTACAGAGGGATGCTTCACAATTGAAATAATCTTCCACTGGGTAAAACCACCATTTAAGCTTCTGTGATGTTGCCATTTCACTCCCCTGGAGAAGATAACATGGTAGGTTGAATTATCTGGTAGAAAATTGCCTAGGATTATTTCCTAAGTGACAGCTATTGTGTGTCAAAGGCTGATGAACAACACAGAGAGCAGGAACATTTTCTCAAAGTAGAAATTAAAAAGTTATGCAACTTACAAAGTCTACCTGCAGCCTGGAGAAAATATTGTTTAATATTGGATGCATTAAGTCATCTGCAGCCCTTTTATTTCCTGAGCCAAATGTCTGCTCTGTCATGATCACATTTACTTGTAGCAGCTAATCATACTGAAAGGCCTAATTTATATGTGTCCTTTTACTTAACTTTGTATAATGCACCCACAATTATGGGAACTAAAAAAGGTTATATTGGCCATTATTCATTCTAGCTTCATGCTTTATTCACCCCAGGGTGCCATCTAATTGTTTCTTAAATTACCTTTTTCTGTTTGTGCAACATGGAAAATGACTTACTCTACCTGATTAAAAATTATACAGGTTCTATGTGTTTCTGTTCATTAGTTTTTCCACGCAGATTGCTTAAATTACCTGTTGTAAACTATATATCTGTAGGGTGCCTACATGAACCGTTGAGCCAACTTACTCAAATAGTGTGTGGGGTTTTTTTTGCATGACATTGAATCTTTAGAGACTACACATAAACAAACTGAATAATTAGAGGCTGTGGCCCCTGGACCTGGTGATTTTTAATTAGTGTTGGTTGTTCACTGCGTAAGGTGATCTTTCATCCACTTCTGGCTTAATGTTTACTGTCCAAAATAAATTTTACCAGTAATAGTGCTTATAATCAAATGCTATCCACAAGGAGGGACTGTAATCTGCTAATATTCTTGCAAAGCTCCTGGTATAAGAGAGTGTTGCTCCTTTGATTGTAAGCAGGGTAGATGTTGCCTCCCATTTTGGTACCAGTTGTTCATGGATGAACCCTCCATGGGTGCAGAGGGCTTCATAGCTGCAGAACTGGTGTGCTACCAATGTGCAATTGGGAGCAGCATTTTGGGGATTGTACAGGAGCTGCATAACCCCTGCTGGAGCCCTTTTCCTGTGTTGAAAGAAGTGGGGGATGGAAAATGTGGGCTTGAGGATCCACTGCTGCCCAGCAATTCAGGTATCATGGTGATGGGCTCTCTGTAAGTTACTAATGTAAACAGGACAGAACAGGAGTTAATACATTGATGCACTCCCTACACAGGGAGTGTGTTATGACCACAGTGGCTATTGCAGCCTAGGTTGGTTACACAGCTGCCATATAGACTAGTGGGGAGGATTTTTTCCCTATCATTTCTTCTCAGGGCACTGTCCAGGCTTAGCCCAGCTATTTAGACTCCATATTGAAGATCTGGGCCTTACTACAGCTCATGGGTAGGGAAGGCAAGGAAAAGGAAAGCTGAAAAGAAATGAGACCTGACCCAGAGAAAAACAGTACTAAAGTCTTTTAGATTATTCCCTCCCCCATGGCTGGTTCTCCCCTGCACAAGGGACAGAGTTAAGTTTGTGCATGCAACCATTATGTAAGCGGGGGAATAGTCCCGCTACTGTGGGGAACTTTCCTGGCTTCTGCACTACCCCGGTGAAGTGGGCTAGCAAAAGGATCTGAGTCCTCGCTCCCACTTCCTTTACCCAGTGACCTCCCTGCCCTTGAGGACTCCCCTTCCACTCTCTTGTCTGGCAGAGTCCTCGTAACCCCAACAAGGCTGGGCCCAGGATTGCTGGGGGGCTCAACCCCCAACCCTGCTGTAGTCACCTAGGACAGGTGCTAGGGTGTCCCCACTCCGGGGTACTCTCTCTGCACTGGGCACTTCTCTGACCCACTGACCATTACATACAAATTAAAGCAAATGCAAGTTATTTAACCAACAATTAATTTTAAAAAGAATAAGGAATAATGGGAAAGGTTAAAGGAAACACATCAACCCGGTCTGTGGCAGGGAACATCACAAACAGTGTCTCTGGAATGTCAGGGCAGTTCACAGTCTGTTCCTTGTAAGTCCCAGGCCTTCTTCTCAGGCCCTGGCTGTGCTGCAGGGATGCTGTGGGTTGGACACTTGCTCCGGTGGTGGCCACACGCTCTCAGGCTCTCAGTGGTAGGACCCTTCTTCCCAGTGTCGCCCGGGGTTATGATCCAAGCCTGGCCTGCAGAGCCTCTTGGCTGAGGTGTCTCCCTGTGCTGGGCCCTCTGCCCAGGGTCCCCCTCGCTCTCCCCAGCTGCTCACCACACCCAGCTCCGGACTGCTCCAGCCCCAGCTCCACCGCTCTGTCTCAACGCTGCTGCTGCTGCTCTGCCTCCAGCTCCCTGGGCTGCTTCTTTGGCCCCTCTGCCTCTGGTTGCTACAGCTCTGCTCCCAGGACAGGTCTGCTCAGCGCTGACGTGCTTCCTGGGCTGCTTTTCTGGCCCCTCTGGCTCTGGTTGCTGCAGCTCTCCTTCCAGGACAAGCCTGCTCTCTCTGGGCTGTACCTCTGGCTTTGGGGCTGCAGCTCTGCTCCCAGGACAGGGTCTGCTCTCTCTGGGCTGCTTTTCTGGTCCCTCTGGATCTGGCCCAGCTCTGCTCCCCAGTTTAGCTTGGGCCCCTGCTTTCTCCTTAGCTCGGCCCCACTCTGTCTGACCCAGGCAAATCCAGCTCACTCGGAGGACGGGACCTCCCTGGCCTCTTGACTCTCTGATTAGCCTGTGCACCCTGTCATTCAGGCTGACCTGGAGCATTGGCCTCTCCCCATTGTTCCTGGGGACTATCAGTCTCAGGGTCCTGGTTTCCCATAGATCCTTCCCTTTTTAGTACTGGGAGCTAGCCAACCAAAAGAACCCACTGAATGTTAGTAAGGGGGCAACAGTCCCCTTTCAATAACATTGGCATTTCCTGAGTCTGAGTGCTTACTTGTGCAGCGCAACCTTAAAGTTTTCTTGGAGTTTGATTCTACAAGGTGGTGTACAACTCCCGAAGTCAAGCTCCCTTGCAGAATCAAGCTCCCCTTGAAGCTTCTTTTATGGAATGTATTTTACTCCCTTATGTGACCTTAATGGCCATTACATTGAGAGAATAAACGTTCAGAGCAAAGGAATTTAGCTAATCGCACTGATTTTTTCTAATTTGGCTATCACTGTGATATCCAGGTAGCAAGTAGGCAATTAAACGAAAGCATAAGTTGTCCATATAGGATAGCGAGACTCTGCTATTTAGAGGCACTGACTGATGTTAGTTCTCTTACTTACAGGGATTGTGTTTAAAAACCATGAATTCCATGGAACTAGTGCAGTGACTTAGATGGGATGCACTGGAGATGGACAATCTCCCGGTATTCTTTTCCCATTTATCTGACTTATCCTTGAGGGAAAGCTTTCAAAAAAAGGTGGACCTTGTGTTTTCAGGCTTGGGCCATGCCTGAGATATTGTCATAGTAAGGCACTTCAACACACAAACACAATTCATTTCACTCCCACTCTGTAATGTTACCTGTTAAACCCCTTCTTGGATTTTGCCTGAACAGAGAAATAATATCTTTTTTTCCCCTGGGACTAGAAGGTTATGATGGCAAGGGTGCAATCACTCCACTATTCACTGCACAGACCTTAATGCTGAAAGCACCAGGGGTGGTGCAGTTTGGTGCATATCATAGCTATAGTTTATCAGTAGATTGCCACTGAATTACTGTAGATTGCAAAGAGCTCAAACTTCTTGTGCTTTTGCAGTTCTTGTGGTTGGAGTCTTGCTCTAGACTGTGACACACAAGAACTGGGTTTAATTCCCATCTCTACCACAGACTTCATGTCTCACCTTGAGCTAGTGACTTCTGTCTGTACTTCTGCTCCTCACCTATAAAATGAAGATAATTCTTCTGTCCCTCAAAAGGGTGTTATGAGGACAAATTAACTAATGGGTATGTGGTGGTCAGATACTATGATAATGGGGGGTGGGGGCACACAGTGATACCTTACTTGCAGGGGAGTTGCAGGTGGGCAAAATACAGGATTTTCATAAATATATTTTCTTCTATATATTAATGAATTATTTGCACAGAGGGGGTTAGGATATCAGAAATAGGAGTGATTCAAATGATAGGTCTGTCTTTATTCATGAACCATGCATTATTTAATATAGTAGTGCTACTATATTGTAATAGGTATTCTGTTTTCTGTCTTCGGTCAAAATGGTTGTGGTATATTTAGCTATCAAAGCAAAGAGAGAGGATTAACACTGTCAGTAGAAAAATGATATATTTGTCCTATTGTTGAAGCCAGGGGTCAGTAGAAGTACACAAAATATTTTAATATATTATGTTTTTAAAACACTTTTAGCATAACAAATTATCTTTTTGAGCTGAATGAGAGCTGGTAACCAGAGTGTCTTGCCTTCTCTCCCCCTCCCACCCCCCACCATCCCTTCAAAGAAAGGCAAAGAAAACTTCAAAAAGGAGATGAGAATACAGAAATGTACCTTTAAAAGGACATAATATATTTCTGAACAATATACAGTACCTTATCTTAATTGAATAGCTTTTTCCCGCATCCATTTATGGAAAAGCAGAGAACAGAAAGCTGGTAAAAACCTCACATATATTCAGTCTCCTTGGTTTAACTTGCAAAGCTTAGCAAATTAGATTCTGTGGAACACAGACACCCTTTGCCCTCTGCAGACAACTATTTATTATTTCCATTCAGAAATGAATCTACAGCAACTTCTTACTCCTTTTGCTAATCGAGTCAAATTGTTGAATGATTTGCATATTTCAGTGCAAGAAAAATAGGAGTTTGTTTTACAAAAGAGAATGGAGAAGCTATTTCACTTCCATTAAGTCAGAAGAAAATACATGGTTGAGAATTCTGCAGATGATGAGCTACTGACTAGTGACAACAGCTTATTTTTGCAACCTTTTCTTGACAAGTAAAAGTCAGATTTTGTTTGGTTCCTTGTGGGTTGTGAGAAGACATAAGGGCCAGTCTCACTTCCAGCCCTGTGCAGTGGATGGATCCACTTACGGGTCTTGTGCCCCAGGAAAGCAAAACCAGCTTCAAGCTAGCACTTCCAGTGTCAATAGCCTCTCGAAAAGGTATGGGGTAGGGGTGGAGGGGAGAGGACTGAGGGTGGAGCTGTGGCCTTTTTGCACCCCCCCCATCCCTACCATCTAGCAGATCTGGCCCTTTTTGAAGGAGAGTACATTCTTACAGGGTAACAAGCCTTGTGGATGGGGGGAAGCAGTACATGTGGTATAAATCAAGCTGGAAGGGAACATCAAGTGGGGTCCCATAGGGATCAGTTCTGGGTCTGGTTCTGGTCAATATCTTCATCAATGATTTAGATAATGGCATAGAGAGTACACTTATAAAGTTTGCGGATGATACCAAGTTAGGAGGGGTTGCAAGTGCTTTGGAGGATAGGATTAAAATTGAAAATGATCTGGACAAACTGGAAAAACGGTCTGAAGTAAATAGGAGGAAATTCAATCTGGACAAATGCACAGTACTCCACTTAGGAAGGAACAATCAGTTGCACACCTACAAGATAGGAAATGACTGCTTAGGAATGAGTACAGCAGAAAGGGATCTGCGGGTGACAGTGGATCACAAGCTAAATATGAGTCGAGTGTAAGACTGTTAAAAAAAAATTAAAAAAAAAAGCTAACATAATTCTGGGATGTATTAGCTGGAGTGTTGTAAGCAAGACACAAGAAGTAATTCTTCTGCTCTACTCCGTACTGATAAGGCCTCAACTGAAGTATTGTGTCAAGAAATAGAAGAAAGTTCAGAGAAGAGCAACACAAATGATTAAAGATCTAGAAAACATGACCTATCAGGGAAGATTGAAAAAATTAGGTTTGTTTAGTCTGGATAAGAGAAGACTGAGAGGGGACATAACAGTTTTCAAGTACATAAAAGGTTGTTACAAGGAGGAGGGAGAAAAATTGTTCTCCTTGACCTTTGAGGAGAGGGCAAGAAGCAATTTGGGCTTAACTTGCAGCAAGGGCAGTTTAGGTTGGACATTAGGAAAAACTCTCTGTCAGGGTGGTTAAGTACTGGAGTGTATTGTCTAGGGAGATTGTGGAATCTCCATCATTAGAGATTTTTAAGAGCAGGTTAGACAAACACCTGTCAGGGATGTCTAGATAATACTCACTCCTGACATGAGTGCAGGGGACTGAACTAGATGATCTTTTGAGGTCCCTCCAAGTCCTATGATTCTATGCTTTGAAAGGACGGAGCATCATCTGTACTGCTCCTGAGTTCCCAGCCCTGCTGAGGGCTTGCTTAAAGTCACACTTGAACTGTATACACAGCTGTCATGTTAAGTACAGCATTCTTCTTTGACACCACTAAGCTTTGGTGTTGGTTATATTCAGCATAAAGGAAAAAAGAGTCCAAATGGTCCTGCAATCACCTCCTGTATGTTTCTCTCATATCTGGGAGATTCTCGAACACCACTGTAGCCTGAATTACTATGAGTGATAGTAAATAGTAAGTAATCCAAAGAAAAAGAATGTTAATGACTCTGTAGGTTGGTGGTTCGGGCACTCACCCAGGATGTAAAAGACCCAAGTTCAATGGCACTTTTATTTATACAGAGTGGGATGGAAGAGACTGAGCAGGACCCAGATCAGGTCCCAAAGCTGTCCCTCATGGCTATGGTGTCTCCTGCAATGTAGGATGCCCCCGTTCACCCAAGAGTTCTGAAGGTACTCAAATGTGAAATTGCAGGACTACTAACTGTCATCTGTAACCTATCATTTAAATCAGCTTCTGTACCAAATGACTGGAGGATAGCTATTGTGAAGCCACTTTTAAAAAGAGCTCCAGAGGAGACCCCAGCAATTACAGGCTGGTAAGCCTGACTTCAGTACTGGGCAAACTGGTTGAAACTATAGTAAAGAACAAAACTGTCAGACACATAGATGAACATAATTTGTTGGAGAATAGTCAACGTGGTTTTTGTAAAAGGAAATCATGCCTCACTAATCTACTAGAATTCTTTAAGGGGGTCAACAAGCATGTGGACAAGGGAGATCCAGTGGATGTAGTGTATTTAGATTTTCAGAAAGCCTTTGACAAGGTCCCTCACCAAAGGCTCTTAAGCAAAATAAGCAGTCATGGGATAAGAGGGAAGGTTCTCTCATGGACTGGTAACTGGTTAAAAGATAGGAAACAAAGGGTAGGAATAAATGGTCAGTTTTCAGAATGGAGAGAGGTAAATAGTGGTGTCCTCCAGGGGTCTGTACTGGGCCCAGTCCTATTTAGCATATTCATAAATGATCTGGAAAAAGGGATAAAGTGAGAGGTGGCAAAATTTGCAGATGATACAAAACTACTCAAGATAGTTAAATCCCTGGCAGACTGCGAAGAGCTACAAAAGGATCTCTCAAAACTAGGTGACTGGGCAACAAAATGGCAGATGTAATTCAGTGTTGATAAATGCAAAGTAATGCACATTGAAAAACATAATCCCAACTATACAAATAAAATGAAGGAGGTCTAAATTAGCTGCTACCACTCAAGAAAGAGATCTTGGAGTCATGGATTGTTCTCTGAAAACATCCACTCAATGTGCAGTGGCAGTCAAAAAAGCTAATAGAATGTTGGGAATCATTAAGAAAGGGATAGCCAATAAGACAAAAATATTTTATTGCCTCTTTATAAATCCATGGTACTCCCACATCTTGAATACTGCATGCAGATGTTGTCACCCCATCTTAAAAAAAGATATATTAGACTTGGAAAAGGTTCAGAAAAGGGCAACAAAATGATTAAGGGTATGGAACAGCTGCCGTATGAGGAGAGATTAATAAGACTGGGACTTTTCAGCTTGTAATTAATAGGCAGCAGGTTTAAAACAAACAAAATGAAGTATTTGTTCACACAACACACAATCAACCTATAGAGGTCATTACCAGGGGATGTTGTGAAGACCAAGACTATAACAGGGTTCAAAAAAGAATTAGATAAATTCATGAAGGATAGGTCCATCAATGGCTATTAGTCAGGATGGGCAGGGATGGTGTCCCTAGCCTCTGTTTGCCAAAAGCTGGGAATGGGCAACAGGGTATGGATCACTTGATAATTACCTGTTCTGTTCATTATGTCTGGGTCACCTGGCATTGGCCACTGTCAGAAGACAGGATACTGGGCTGGATGGACCTTTGGTCTGACCCAATATGGCCATTCTTATGTTCTTAGTTCAGATCTATTTACCACATCAGGCAAAGGGGAGAATTGAACTCCAGTTTCCTACATCCTGTTGGAGTACCACTGGGCTAAAGGTTATAAAGGTGCAAGGTCTCATCCTTTGTTTTTGTAAAAGTGCCTCAAATCAAAATGAAGAATTTACAGTTGAATCAAAATAAAACATTTTTTGACCCAACTTGCATTTTCCCCCCGACTTTTTGATTCACTGAAAAGTTTAGTTTTCAGTTCAATCTGAAACAAACACTTTTTTGGTTGGCTGGCAATTCTGAATAAAATAAAATAACCTCCATTATTTGCCCAGCTCTAGTCCTTGTATCCTCAAGAGTTCATCTTCTAGTGAAAGCAGGGAGTCCAAATCTATGGGTGTTTGTGTGTAACTAGAGAAAACTGGTTTGGGAAGCAGGTCTAGTCACCCTTTATCAGGTGGGGCTTGATAAGCAGGCCTTGGGAACAATAATGAAGGGTGTCTCTCTAGAGAGCAGAGAGGGTAAAGTGATCAGTGAGAGGGGATTGCTTTCAGTGGAGGTAAGTTATTCATTTTCCTTTGCTGAAAAACCAGTTTCTCTAGTTTCACTTATGAGAAGTGTGACTCTATGTCTGTTAAACAAAGTGTTTCTTTTCCATTTTTAATTTTAAATAGTTATTTTAACTTCATGAAGACATCCTCAAAGGAGGAGAACTCCATAATCTCTAAGGAGAGAAGCTAATGGGTAAATGTACCTGCTCATGCCAATGTCCCCATGCCTCAGTGAAACACTGACAAATATGTAGCTGGAATCAGGCTGGCTCACCTGTGTGTTAGTATTATTAACATAGGTATTAGAATTACATAAATGTGTTTAGACTTTATTAGTACATGCGGCAATTCACAAGCCTTCAATCTCACTTATAACTTCGATATCCCATACTGTACAGTAATATTTAAGTGGTTATGTTTTGAGCCTCTGTGACTAAGTAAATCACCAGATAGAAGAGAGTGATTAATTGGTGCGAAGTACAGATCTGCAACAAAGTATTATGTCCTGCCCAACAGGAAAGGTCCATTTACACCTTTTGGCCATTATCTTTGAAAACTCGTGGCGAACGGGGGAAGTCCCAGATGACTGGAAAAAGGCTAATGTAGTGCCAATCTTTAAAAAAGGGAAGAAGGAGGATCCTGGGAACTACAGGCCAGTCAGCCTCACCTCAGTCCCCGGAAAAATCATGGAGCAGGTCCTCAAGGAATCAATCCTGAAGCACTTACACGAGAGTAAAGTGATCAGGAACAGTCAGCATGGATTCACCAAGGGAAGGTCATGCCTGACTAATCTAATCGCCTTCTATGATGAGATTACTGATTCTGTGGATGAAGGGAAAGCAGTGGATGTATTGTTTCTTGACTTTAGCAAAGCTTTTGACACGGTCTCCCACAGTATTCTTGTCAGCAAGTTAAAGAAGTATGGGCTGGATGAATGTACTATAAGGTGGGTAGAAAGTTGGCTAGATTGTCGGGCTCAGCGGGTAGTGATCAATGGCTCCATGTCTAGTTGGCAGCTGGTGTCAAGTGGAGTGCCCCAAGGGTCGGTCCTGGGGCCGGTTTTGTTCAATATCTTCATAAATGATCTGGAGGATGGTGTGGATTGCACTCTCAGCAAATTTGCGGATGATACTAAACTGGGAGGAGTGGTAGATACATTGGAGGGCAGAGATAGGATACAGAGGGACCTAGACAAATTGGAGGATTGGGCCAAAAGAAACCTGATGAGGTTCAATAAGGATAAGTGCAGGGTCCTGCACTTAGGACGGAAGAACCCAATGCACAGCTACAGACTAGTGACCGAATGGCTAGGCAGCAGTTCTGCGGAAAAGGACCTAGGGGTTACAGTGGACGAGAAGCTGGATATGAGTCAGCAGTGTGCCCTTGTTGCCAAGAAGGCCAATGGCATTTTGGGATGTATAAGTAGGGGCATAGCGAGCAGATCGAGGGACGTGATCGTTCCCCTGTATTCGACATTGGTGAGGCCTCATCTGGAGTACTGTGTCCAGTTTTGGGCCCCACACTACAAGAAGGATGTGGATAAATTGGAGAGAGTCCAGCGAAGGGCAACAAAAATGATTAGGGGTCTGGAACACATGACTTATGAGGAGAGGCTGAGGGAACTGGGATTGTTTAGTCTGCAGAAGAGAAGAATGAGGGGGGATTTGATAGCTGCTTTCAACTACCTGAGAGGTGGTTCCAAAGAGAATGGTTCTAGACTATTCTCAGTGGTAGAAGATGACAGGACAAGGAGTAATGGTCTCAAGTTGCAGTGGGGGAGGTTTAGGTTGGATATTAGGAAAAACTTTTTCACTAGGAGGGTGGTGAAACACTGGAATGCGTTACCTAGGGAGGTGGTAGAATCTCCTGCCTTAGAAGTTTTTAAGGTCAGGCTTGACAAAGCCCTGGCTGGGATGCTTTAATTGGGGATTGGTCCTGCTTTGAGCAGGGGGTTGGACTAGATGACCTCCTGAGGTCCCTTCCAACCCTGATATTCTATGATTCTTTGATTCTATGATTCTACACCAGACGTATTATTATGGGATGGCAAGGGGACAAAAGACTTTGTTTCTCTGCTCTTCACTCTGTTAAGGTGAGTCATGCAAGTGGATTCCTCCCATCAACTGAGTTTGCAGCTCAAAGCGCATGATAGGAGCAGGATAAAAACCCCAAACAGAAGGAATTGATGATCTCAGTGCTACTTGGACTCTGGGGGGGGCGGTTTATTAGGCAGAAGCAAGAGATCCCCAGTGCTTAGCCTGGGTTAACCTTAAAGTACATATAAAGCTTGCTTATTATAGAAGCTTCTGCTACTTTTTGAAACTTAAGATTGTAACTCATTTGTGTATGTATCTTATTTAACCTTGTAAATAACTCTTGTTTTCTTTCCCTGTTTAATAAATCTTTATATGGTTAATTATAGGATTGGCTACAAGCATTGTTTTTGGTGTGAGATCAAAGGTGCATTTGACCTGCAGTAAATGACTGGTCCTTTGGGACTGGGAGTAACCTGAATATTATTGTGATTCTGAGTGTAAGGGACCATCTATTACAAAGGTACACTCACATGGGTGGTAAGTTAAATCAGAGTACCCCAGGGGACAGTCTGTGGCTCCATGTTTAGGCGATTACAGTGCCTGGCGAGTATACACTTGATAATTGGTCGGTGAAATCTAAGTGTAGAACTCTCAACCAATTTGGGGCTTGTGCCCTGTATCCTAACAGTCTTCCCTGTGGTTGATAATTGTGCTCTGGAGTCACTGCAGGCAGCTTTACAGTAAGGAGTTCCCCCTCTCAGCCTAAGTCAAAGGCCCAGGGCAAAAGTGTCCTGTCTTGTCCCAGTGATCTGTGTTGCCCTCAGGCTGTAATGGATGGATACAGTTGGGAGAAACCAGAAGACAAAGGAGGCAATGAGGGCTTGAGAGGAGGTGTGAAGCCAATACCATAAATGATGTAGCTGATATTAATGTTAATATATTCTAATGCCTCTACTCTCTTGCATTTGACCATAAGGGTAGCTCGCCCCCACCCCTCCACTGAGTTAGTATGTTTTGGTGTTCTGAGACTTTGTGGATATAGATCAGCTGGTAAGGAGAGAATGGTTTAAATAGAAAATACATTGAGATTTAGTTAGTCAGGGTTTTCTGAGATAATATCGCTATTACTGAAAGTTTTGGGGTATTTTTAAAATAGGCTATGTCACAGCTGAAAAATATGGTTGCAGGAGATGAAGGAGAAGAGGCTGAAGCTAAATTAATATGCATACACTAAAAATTTGTCTTCATCATTTGTAGCAGATGTCTCACACGCTTGGGTCCAGTTCTGAGATGCTGAAGAACTTGTGATCGTCACAGGGGTCCTTGGGAATGGGGAGGGGCCCTGTAGAGAGTCAGAGGCAGGAAGCTTCTCACTCTGCCTCCACACTCCTGTCTTGGCTGCCCTTTTCCTCTCAGCTTCCCCCGCATGTACCCACAGCTATTCTTTCTTCATTTCAGATAGCTACATATCATAAGTACAGGGAAGAGGGGCCCATGAATGCATAATGGGAGCCCCGTAAGAGTGGCTTAAGGGGAGCCTTGGATGTACTTCCACTGACCAGAACACTGATGTTTTATTTATGTTGAGCTGATCTACCCTCATTATGTTACAATATTGTTAAATTATTATTTGTATTTCATAGCACCTGGAGCCATAGTCATGTTCCACAACCCCATTGTGCTAAGTGCCATACAAACACATCACAGAAAGATGGTCCCTGCCCCCAAAAGCTTACAATTTTAGTATACGACATGAGAAAACAGATGGATATAGACATACAGGAATACAAGGAAACAATAAGGCAATACTGGTCAGCAGGACTGGCAGTGGTCTCATTGTGTTATGTAACATAAAATGAAGAGACAAGCTCAGCATAATCTGACATGAGTGTCATAATGCAGTGAATAAAACTGCACATATCTATATTCTGTGTTGTAGGTTTGTGTATGTGTGTATGCATATGTGTGTGTGTGAGAGAAGCCATTTTTGTTAAGGTATATTTGATCTGAAAAATGCATGCTGCAAAATAAGTTTTAGGATGAGTATTGCTACTGGAATCTTCTTCATTATTATTCAGGGCATTCACTCTTCAATAAGCAGAACACCTGTTTTTTCCCCAGGGGTAGCCTGATGAACTCCTGCAGCTCCCAGTGACTTCATGGAATGTTTTTAGTTTCACATCAGTCATGTGAACTGTGTTTATTGGTCTGGTTTGGGGGCAAGGGGAGACATCAGATGGTGCTCAGAAGTTATGACTGGGTTTTCACTTTGAGATTTTGTTCAAACCTGGCAGCTAAATTAATACCGTGGAGGCTAGAACCCAGAGATGGACACGAAAAGAAAATCTTCATAGAATTTGCTCATCTAGTCCATTTCTTTGCCAGTGTGGGGACTATTTCCTATTGTACACTTATTACTGTTTTGTCTAGTCTAGTTGGGGCTGGATGAGGCTTCCAGCGTTTCTCTTTGGAGACTGTTCCATAGCCTAACCAGATATTTCCACAGCCAAGACAATTTCTGTAGTAATCTCTGGTTGATAATCTTTGATTAAATAATTCCAACTGAGCCTGTTTGATAATCTCGAGTGGTTATTAAGTCTGACTTGCAACAATACAGAGGATTTCAAAAACAGTGGGGAAAAAAGTGAAACCATGAGAAAAGAACAAGAGCAACATAGAAAGAGACAGAAGCCAAAGAGGAAGTGTTGGAGAAAGGGGGGAAGAAAGAGAAAGTTTCATTGCTGTTCCTAATGCAGTATCACCAACCACAAGCATTGTTTAATCATCAACCTGGTCCCAAAAGAATGAGATTGGCCAGTTTTTAAAATTTCATGATTTTCAAGTCAATTTGGAGTTTTTTGTCTTCTAGTGCTGTAACTATTGGGCATCATGTTTTCAAGCTTTTCTCCATAAACATGAGGGCTAGAAACTTTCATTTAAAGAAGAAAGTACATTGAGATTCTTATGTAATCACATAAATCCTGAGGCTGTAACAAAAGCACAAAATATTGTGAGACTGGCAATAAAATCACAAGCGTTAGTAACACTGCTAATGCAATAGGCACAGTAGTGAACCTGACCAGGTAGATGCCGCTCACCCTCTCTCCAGATATGCTCTTACTGGGACTGAACAATGAACCCTGTGAAATTTTTCACACATGGAAAACTACATGTACTAGACTAGATAAAACAAACACTGAGAAGAAAAGGTGAATACAGAGAGGCTGTAGAACTCCCTCAAAAATAATTCCCAGAGCACAATCTTTTAGAAAAACATCCAATCTTGATTTTAAAATTGCAAGTAATGGAGAACCCAACATGACCCTGAGTTAATTGTGAGGTTGTTAAAAAAAAGCCTATTTCCAGTCTGAATTTATCTAGTTTCAACTTCAACTTCCAGCCATTGGATTGTGAAATCACCCCTTAACCTTCTGTTTGTTAGGCTTGAGCACAGTGGCAGAGGGCTCTTAACCAGATTCAACATCTTAATCTTTGCGGGATGGGTATCTGCCTCTCTGTTTCTTGTCCCTGGGTGATGAGTTACAACAAAGTCGAAGTGAGTAAAGAGGAGGGACCAGTGGATCTGGTGTTGGTTAAGGCATCCTTAGGTACTCCAAGTTCTTGTGGTCTGTCAGGACTTGGACTGGGAATCGGGCACCTTTTCGGACGTGGTGCCATTTCTCAAAAGCTGCCTTGATAGCCAATAGTTCCTTGTCCCAAATGCATTTTTTTTCTGTTGTGGTTAGCTTCTGAAAATAAAAGGCACAGGATTGTAGTTGGTGTTGGGGGTCCACATAGTGACATAATACTGCACCTATGGCAAAGTTCAATGAGTTGGCCTCAATCATAAATGGTTTAGTGGGATATGGGTAAACTAGGATTCATTCTGAGGTGAACATGCCTTTAGTTGATCAAAGACTGACTGAGCCTCCATGGACCAGGCAAATCAGGCTTTTGTTTGCAGGAGCACCATTATGGGTGTAACCAGATTAGAGAAACTTTCAATAAATCACCTGTACAAATTGGTGAACGTCAGGAATCACTGCACACCATGTATATTTTTGGGTGTGGTTAGCCAGATATTGCCACCACCTTATGCAGGTCCATCATGAGTCACTCAGCCAAGACAATATTCCAAAAATTCCATTGTGTCCTTATTTAACTTGCATTTCTCAAGCTTTGCATAGAGGTGATTTTGGTGGAGTCTCTTCAAGACAGTGCACACAAGGTGATTGTGGAGGTCCTGACGTTCAGAGAAAATAAGGAAGTCATCCAGGTAAATGATAACAAATTGGACCAGCATGTCACTAAAGGGGTCATTTATGAAGTGCTGGAAGGTTAATGTGGCATTGCAGAACCCCAACATCATGACCAAATATTCAAAGTTGCCCTACCTAGTAAAGAAGATGGTCTTCCATTCAACTCCTTCTTAGATCCTCATCAGCTTATGAGTTCCGCAGATGTCCAATATTTTTGCAATTTGGCAGAGCAGAGTCTTTCAAACAGTGCATTAATAAGTGGTAAGAGATACCAGTTTCAAAATGTAATCTTGTTCAGTGCTCTGTAATCCATACAAGGCTGGAAGGAGGCATCTTTCTTCATTGGGGTTACCTCTGGGTATGGTGAAGGATGAATGAACCCCTTCTGCAGATTTTTCTCAGGATAGCTTCAGAGTGCCTGTAGTTCAGGTTCAAAGAGGGAGTAAACATGCCTAGGGGAACCTCTGCTTACAGCTAGAGGTATATGGGGCAGTTGTAGCTGCAATGAGGAGGTAGGGTGTTGGCTTTCATTTTTGTCAAACATGTCAGCATAGTCTTGATATTTAACAAGAAGCCCTGGGGAGGTCATGGGGGTTGCCAATGTCACCTTTTGGATCCACTCATCACATCACTGAATTCTTTGGAGGACTAAGTAAGTTGCAATGGGTGGCTGGTCCCAGGCTGGCTCTCAGGAAACAGGATTGTTGTCAAGACAGTCACAGAATACTGTGTCTGACCACCAGTGAATGTGCGGATCATGGACAATGAGTTAGGGAATGCCCAGGACAACTGATGAATGTGGTGCACAAAATAGCCTAAACTAGAGGACTTGCTGGTGGCCTTGAAGGGTAGTTACATCAAAGGAGCTGTGTGGTGGGTAACTGGTTCCAAGAGTCCTTGAAGTGGTAGGGAATTTTTGTGCTTGTGCAAATTCCAGATCTGTGAAATTGCCTGAGGCACCTGAGTCCACTAGCACCTCTAGGTTGATATCAGGCATCGCAGAGTGCTGGAGCCAGAGAGGAATTGGAAATGTGTTGGACATTGACTGGCCATGCCTCTCCTCCCTTATCAGGTGCTGGGGTTTGGCGTTTCACAACTTGGGCACAGATTGGATCTTGACAGGGCAGCTTGATGCTGTGTCCTGGTTCCCCACAACATAGGTATAGGCCTGATGCCTGGCTCTGCATCTTCTCCACATTGGAGAGGCATGGCTGGACCTGATCAACTTGCCTTGGGTTTGAGCGACAGAGGTGGGACTGGTGATGGGGATCCAGAGCCAGAAGTGTTGGCTGGAGCTGGGAGGACTATCTTTTTTTTTTTCTTGGAGGCATTTGGACAGTTGGTTGTTGATCTTGATGCATAGGTTGACTAAGGCACCTGGGCCAGACAGGTATTCCACATGTTCCAGTTAATCAAAATATAAGGCAAAAATGAACGAATAGAAAACCCCATAGCTTGGGATTCAGCCCAATACTGTTTCTTGGAAATGGATAGCTGCTTCCCCCAAATCATTCTGAACCCTCTGTCAGCCAACCAGACACTCACCCCATTTCCTTGAGCTCCTGTAAAAGGGGAGGCAAAGGAAATGGAGTTAAACCCTGATTCATAAGGGATTTAGCAGTGCATCTGACCCAGTCGCTCATGCTTCCATTCAGGAGTGATATTTTCCCTTGACTAATGTGCCCAGAGGTCTGACTAGCTAGCATATATGCCATGAATCTAAGTGCCCAGACAAAATGAAACATTGTATTTTGTCTGTTCTTTATAATATCACAGCTCATCATTTGGAATAGCAGAAGTAAGATCCCTTGATGTCAACAGAGACTCTTCTATTCTGTAGTGGTCTCACAGGTTATTAAGCACCTGGTTCCAAAGGGTATCAGTCTGTGGCATACTACCTTATGAAGAAGGCTGGTATAATAGTCTTTGACTGCCTCAGTTCTGTTTTCATTTTGTTTTGCTTTTGCAGGTACTGCTTGTGCAGGTTCCTGTCTCATGCTGTCATTCCAGTGATAGGGCTCTGTCAATAAACTGTGCCCCCCCCTCCTTCCCTGTTAATCTCTGGCATTACGCAGTGAGGTAGGCACTGATAAGACACTATTTTCTGAACTCTATATTGGCAGGTGGGTCCTTTATAGCCCCCCAAATCAGGCAGTGAGTGCAGAGTTTTTCATGTATCTAACATAAAGGGGAATGTGAAGGTTAGCTCTGTTGTCATATCTATCAAATCACTCACAATCGACTTTAATTATCACAGCAGAGCACAGCTGAGCTTTACGTTATCTTGCAGTGAAGAAAATGGGAATAGAAGACCACTACAAAGTACTAAGTCTGACAGAACCTACACAGGAATAGAAAATGGTAATTCCTAATTCACTTTTACAATTGCAAGCAGCAACAGTGAGGTCTTAGGTCCCACAGAGAAAGGGTTTGCTATCAGATTAATAAATAATAATAATAATAATAATAAAACCCTCTGGGAAAGGACCTAAGGAGGTACTTTGGACAGTGTCCTCCCTTCTGCCTATGTATCTGAAGGGGGGTGTTTCTTCTACGGATCTCACTTTGGTTGGGACAGAAGGAAGCATTACCTCTGTGTTGTGTCATTCACTGTGACTGCTGATATTGACTCCACAAGTTTCAGTGTCCATGGATTTGTAGAAGATGAGGCAGAACTGGGGTGGTGAGAGGAGAGGTGTGTGAGACTGGCAGGTCTCAGTTGCATTCTCCCTCTCCTAAAACCCCCCTGGAAGAAGCAGGAGTAAGTTGCAGTAGGCAGAGTCTGCAGTAAGTTACATTGCTACACCTTTCCAGCATGCAAAACCCCCTTCTACTCATAGGGAGTGGTTCTAGAGGGTTCTAGGTTCCATGGGTTAGAGGAGCCCCTATCACTATGGCACCTGCTGTTCAGAGGAAGCTGACCTGGGAAGAAGGATGGAAGGGGAGCTCTTCAGCACAGATGAGTGTCTATTACTCTGTTTGTACAGTGCCTAGGCACCACCGTAATAAATAATTATAGGGGGGTGTAGCACCACTATATTTAAGGATGAGACTAGTTTACTGTTTAATAGTAGCTTTGGAAGTAAGGTAAACATATTAAGGCCACTTGAATTTGGGATGAGAGCATCCACACAGGGTTTGATGTGGTTTAATTTATCAACTATAAATTTGTTAGTCTCTAAGGTGCCACAAGTCCTCCTTTTCTTTTTGCAACTATAGGTTGACACCTTTCGATTATTTGGATTATCTTTCTTGAGCATCCCGATATAGAGAAACCCTAACACGGGGAAGTTTGAGTACATGCAGATGAATGAGAGAATTCTGTCACACAATACACCACATAAAATGACACATATACATAACTATTATTCATGTCTGCTTACTATAGGGCAGCCCAGGCTGAAACATACTTACAGTATATTTTTAGTTGCTCTTGTGGCTCCAAAAGGCAGAGTTAAGGGTGGGGCTAGTGTGTTCCTTAGCTATGTATTTCCTGGTTTACAAAGGTTTAACTGTAGTTTCACTTAATGTTCTGGAATGTATGATGCACTGCGGGTCACCTTAACAGCATTAGTGAAGTTTTGGGACAATGAAATAATAATAAAAATAATAGTTATTAGTACAAGGGAAGCAGCCCTTTGGGTGCAGGATCAATGGTTAACATTTAAACACAAATACATCTGAGCTGCATGAAAAATCCAGGCTGGCCTCTGAATGACTGCACCGATGTTTTTTGTACCCATCAGCCTGATTTTACTTCATTAACTGAAACTATAGTGAATATCAAAACTCAAAATCTTTTCTGTCCCCAAAGCATTTAAATACAGAAGAAACAGTGGAAGAAGCAGGATAGCTGGCAATAGAGAACTCTTTAAATGGATTATTTCTTTTTTTGCTAGAAGATTTAAAATGGAAAAAGGCCAGCAGCGTGTGGTTTTCACCAAGCACTTGAACTCTAAAGGGTGTGAGCTTCATTTTACCAGTTTCTATTAATTAGTGCTGTCAATTAATCTCAGTTAATTTGTTTTGTGTTAATCACATGCATTAACTAGATTTAAAAAAGTCACAATTAATTGCAGTTTTAATAGCACTGTTAAACAATAGAATACAATCTAAATGTATTATAAATATTTTTAGATGTTTTCTTACATTTTCAAATATTCACTTTGATTACAACACAGAATACATACTTTATATTATTATTTTTTATTACAAATATTTTCACTCTAAAAAGATGAACAAAAGAAATAGTATTTTTCAATTGACCTCATACAAGTACTGTAGTGCAATCTCTTTATCATGAAAGTGCAACATACAAATGTAGAATTATTATTTTTGTTACATAACTGCCCTCAAAAACAAAACAATGTAAAACATGTCCACTCAGTCCTACTTCTTGTTTAGCCAATCACTAAGACAAACAAGTTTAGGGGAGATAATGTTGCCTGTTTCTTATGTACAATGCCACCTGAAAGTGAGAACAAGCGTTCACATGGCACTGTTGTAAGTGGCATTGCAAATTATTTACATGCCAGATATTCTAAACATTCATATGCTCCTTCATGCTTTGACTTGTAGGCTCTAAACTTAAGTTTTACCTTGTTTTGTTTTTGAGTGCCGCTATGTAAAATAAATAAATAAATAAATAAATTCTACATTTGTAAGTTGCACTTTCATGATAAAGAAATTGCACTACAGTACTTGTATGAGGTGAATTGAAAAATACTATTTTTTATCTTTTTACAGTGCCAATATTTTTAATCAAAAATAAAATAAAGTGAACACTGTACACTTTGTATTCTGTGTTGTAATTTAAATCAATATATTTGAAAATGTAGAAAAACATCCAAAATATTTATAATAAATTTAAATTGGTATTCTATTATTGTTTAGCAGTGCCCTTACACTTGATTAACCACAACTGTTTTTTTAAGTTTGTGATTAATTGTGATTATAATTTTTTAATCGTTTGACTGTCCTACTCTTAATATATCCATGAAACAGAGAGAAGAGGCAGGATTAACTCTAAACAGCACCTTGTAGATTGATGTTAATAGAAAGTAGGATTATCTTGCAATAGAGAAGTCATGTCTGTTTAGAAAATAGGTTTGCCATTAATTTGAAATCAATTCAAAATGCTCTTTAAAAACAGATCTGCTTATCTACCCCCAAATTACATTTTGGCATGAAGCTGCCTCAAAAGTCAGGAGTCTATCCACATATTTTTTCTCAGGTACAAAGCATGTCTCTATGCAGTGCACCTGCTCTTCCTTTGTCTCTCCTTCAGTCCTTTGAACCATGAGAGAGCAACAGGCAATAACACCCAGTACAGGAGGAATTAAAGATGTCACTTTCTACTAATTCTAGCTCACCATTTATCACCCTTTTTAATCCCTGTCCTTACTATGGTATTTGATGTGTGGAAGCTTCTCATGGCCAGGAAACTAGATTAAATCATTACCTCCATAGCTAAATCTTTGCTCTGGCAAAGTCTGAGTCAGTGTTGAATCAATGGTGCAAAGTATTTTTAAAGAGCACTGGAAATTATTTTATTTATACTGTGATAGCACCTGGGGGCCCTGCCCTGTTGTGCTCAGCACTATATAAACACACACAAAAGTGACAGTCTCTGTCCCACAGAGTTTTTATTCTCTGTTTTGAATTGGAAATAAACGTACTCGTGGTCATTAGTGATTCCAGAGCCCTTTTTGCAAGAGTAGTGTTCCTAACACGAGTGTCCTGGCACCCACTTCCTGCCCTAAGCTTTTGGGTGGTGTTGCTGTGTGCTGTGAAACAGCTACTGGCTTTTGTCCACAGGCGGTTGTATTTTAGTAACTAAAGAAGAGATCCCTGGGTATAATTTGTATAGTGTATCAATTTGTTATGTCTCTAAAGTGCTTTGGGATCCTTTGTGATTAAAGCTTCTATATCAAATTATTATTATTCAGTATTAGAACTACGTTAATCTGGCACGAACACATGTGCATGTACCTCAGACTGTCTTGATTATATAATGTGATTTTCATAATGAAACACCTGGAATAGAAAAGTTCATTTTTTCACTCCGTAAACAAGTAGGAACAAATGGGCAGATCACTGACCCTAGAGAGAGGATGCTAGGTGATTTAATTGTTGATATTATGACAGTGAGTACATTAGTCACAATAAAAACTTCTCAATGGTAGTAATGAGGTATTGAGGATGAACCGTCCAGTAAATCATGGGCCCCTGTGTTCCCTCTTGAACAAAAGCAGGCAGAAAGCAGTAATTCATGTAAATATATTTAATAGGGCCATGAGGCCTGCTCATTTTTCCTCACTCTGAACTGGAGGTTGTAGACCAAAGGCCTTCCAGATGCACACATACATCCAGTCACATGGATAGATTCCTTTTCTATATTGATCATCAGTTTCCCAGTCAATCCAGATTCTCAGATATTACAGTGACAGACCTTGACAGATAGTCAGGCAATAGCTACCAAGTCCTTGAAACAACATTAACTTCCATTGCACTTGTACTATATATATCTACCTTAGGTATGGTCAGGCACTCTCAGAGGTCCAGAGAGGCCCGGGCCACTTCCAACTTTTGAGGCTCCTAGCCATAATAAAAATAAAAAATGACAACACATGGTCTTCTCTTGTGCCATCAGAACAGATATATTTTTATTAATATTTATGAACATTTTAAACTCTTTAATATGACAAAATCTATATGAGTTAAAAAAATTATGTCTTTTACCAAATCACCTCACTTATTTTCTTAAATTTGCAGCGCTAAGCTGACAGAGTGTGTCACATTTTGGTTTGATAGGGATGCGCAAAAAAACTAGTTGCAAAACTTATCAAATGCCAAAAAATTAACAAGTTTCTAAATTTGGGGCGCCCATTGAGCTTGAGGCCCAGGTCAAATGGCCCTCCTGGCCCCTACTCTGATTGGCCCTGGGTATGGTAAGGGACAGAATAGCTTTTCGGGGAGTGGGGGAACATGGTGTTTCGTGTAGGTCTGGAGCGTTTTATTAAGTTGCCTTTGAAAATCTAATGTATTGCAAATCTGTGGTTTTCGGCACAGTTCAGTGCTCAGTAAGAAAGTCTGCATGCCTGCACGCAGAATACTAAAGTATAGGCTAATACAAAAGGGAGTCTCTTCCACTGTATGTGTAGACTGGGGTGTTGTCTATGCTTGCCCTTTCTCAGCACATGAGTCATGAGTGGAGGAAAGGCATCCAAAGACATAGCGATAGAAAACGCAGAGGTTCTGACTTTTAAAAGCTTACAATGGATATAACAAAATGTACATGAAAGAGTGCGAACGGAGGTTTTCCAAAATTGATTCTTCTTATTCTTCCTGACCATGTCTCAATCAGATTGATACCTTGGTGACCTGCAAAATGTCTGAGAGAATAAAAATAAAGCAGCAACTGAGAAAGGAGCAAAAGTTTCTAAGCTGAGAGAAAGAGAGGAAAGAAAGTGTGGAGGAAACTGGAAAAAGTATCCAACTTAATGACATTCTAAATTGTAACTTTGCTACAGTGTCTCCATGTAGACATGCCCTCAGTAACCCATCCATGCCTTCAATGGTGGTTCATCCCTGCAAATGAGAGGAGCATTTGGCCCAATGTGTTTTGCAGATTAAACTGTTTTAAAGAATATTACATTACTGGCCAGATCCTGAAGTCATTACTTGAGCAAAATGACCATTGACTTCATTATTTATCTAATGACATTATAGGCAAGTATTTATGAAGTGTATCTTGTGTCTTGCATGTTTTGCATTTTGCTGGCTTATGGGAGCTCTGCCGGAGTGAAGACTACATAAAAATGGTGTAAGGACTTTTTTGGCCCTGTGATTGTGCAGCATCTATAGAGGGTAACCTGATTCATGCTAAAAGCCAGTAGAGATCAGTCCATTATAGACCTGGTCACCTACGGTGGGCAAAGGGTGCTGCCGCTGCAGCACTTTAATGTCGCTGCCCCTTTTGCCCCTCCCGAGGGCCACTGATGGAGGCGGCAAAAGGGGCAGCTGCCCTGGGGCCCGGCGATTTAAAAGGGACCTGGGGCTCCCAGCCGCTGCTACCACGGCAGTGGCCGGAGCCCTGAGCCCTTTAAATCGTCACCAGAGCCCCGGGTGGCGTGGGCCGGGCAGCGTGAAAGGGCTGGCTGGAGGAGGCTGACCCCCAGCCCTGCACCTTCCACCAGAGGCCCCGCCCCTTCCTGGGGCCCAGAGCTGGACCCCCATACCAGTAAGTCTTTTAGATTACTTTCACCCCTGGCAAAGGGTAACAAACCTCCTTTATATTCAAGAATGCACATCTTAGCATGACCATCTCTAGATACAGGTGAAGGATGATCTTTTGCATAAGAATAATATAAGATATTTGCATGTGAGTGTGACACTGATAAGAACCTTAATGCTATCTCAAGCATAAGCATCTGATTTAGCAACACAAGGCAATGCAGATGAAGAACTGCAAGCAGACAGCTGAGAAGATCTGTGAAAAAACTCTATACTGTATATTATGTCCTTTCAAAAGGCACTGTAGGAATTTTGTTACTGATTGGCTCCTGTCAATTAGGTCCAATAGAGTCGGGTGTGTCTGGAGCCAGCATTTTGTGAATGAGTAGATTATCCTTTGTCTTTATGTCCCTGAATGTATTTTCTGTTACAAAATTGTAGGTTATGAAGGTAAAGCAGTTAAATTGTGCTATGTTTCAATTTCTGTGGTGTGTCGTAGCAATATATTTCATATGGAATAATCAAGATGCAAAAAACTAAAACACCTGGAATTATGGCTACAGTTTTATATGTTTATATGTGTGGTGTTGAAAATATATTTGAAGTTTCCTCCAGATTAGAGTTGGAAGAATTATTTATTGATTTATTTATTTTAGGCAAATAGTATATGTAACGGGTTGGATTACAGAAACCCCCTGGGAGCTGCCACCTGATGTGCCAAGACTACTTCTGCCCCTGCTTTTCTGCCCATTCAGTTTAGGACTTCAGTGCCCTGCCTAGTTTGAGCTGGACCCGCTAGCCTGCTGCAAACCCAGACTCAGGTCTGAACCATGTCCCCTAACAGCTGTAGGCTTAACTGAAAGCAGCTTACAGAAGTGTGCCTGTCTTTGACACTCAGATGCCCAACTCCCAATGGGGTCCAAACCCTAAATACATCCATTTTACCCTGTATAAAGCTTATACAGGGTAAACTCATTAATTGTTCGCCCTCTATAACACTGATAGAGAGATATGCACAGCCATTTGCCCCCCCCCAAGTATTAATACATACTCTGGGTTAATTAATAAGTAAAAAGTGATTTTATTAAATACAGAAAGTAGGATTTAAGTGGTTCTAAGTAGTAACAGACAGAACAAAGTGAATTACCAAGCAAAATAAAATAAAACCCACAAGTCTATGTCTAATAAAACTGAATACAGACAAAACCTCACCAGTTCCAGTAAGCTTCCTTTTACAGACTGATCTCCCTCTAGTCCGGGTCCAGCAATCACTCACACTCGCTGTGGTTATTGTCCTTTGTTCCAGTTTCTTTCTTGGGGGTGGAGAGGCTCTCTCTTTAGCCAGCTGAAGACCAAATGGAAGGGTCTCCCACAGGCTTAAATAGACTTTCTCTTGTGGGTGGAGACCCCCTCCTCTCTCCTATGCAAATTCCAGCTCCAAGATGGAGTTCTGGAGTTACCTGAGCAAGTCACATGTCCATGCATGACTCACAGTTTTTACAGGTAGGAGCCATTACCCACATGGTATCTTGAATGTCTCCAGGAAGACTTCTTATGTGGATTGGAGCATTCCAAGATGCATTGTTCCTTAAGGGCTTCTTGATTGGGCACTTAACTTTGCAAATTCCTTTCTCCAGGAACTGACCAAATGCTCTACTAAGGTTATTTAGAAATCAAGCCAGTACATGGCCAATATTCATAACTTCAAATACAAAAATGATACATGCATACAAATAGGATTGATAGATTCAGTAGATCATAACCTTTACATAGATATGTTACATGGCATATGTAGCACAGAGCATATTCCAGTTATATCATATATATTCATAAGCATGTTTCCATAAAGCCTTATGGGGGGCACTGTCACAGTATATTTGCTGAAAAATGCAGTTTCAGGGTAGCTGTAACAATTTAAGAAGTTGAGTCAAATTCGGCCAATAGTTTCAGCCAAATAAAAAAATAAGGAAACAAATTTAGAACAAGTCAAAATGGTTTCTCAACATTTTTAAAACGAGCCATTTCAACATTTGGTTTTGAAAGGAAGTGTTTCATTTTGAAAAGTCATGTTGAATTAACATGTCATTTTGGCAGTGTGCATTTATTTGGCTGGGATGAATTTTTTGTTTTGTTTGTTTTAGCAAGGAAAAAACTGGGGGGGGGGGAATCAGTTTAGGTTGAAAACTAAATACTATTTTTATTTTTGCATTTCGGCCATCAAACCAAAACAGCAATTATTTGCTCAGCCTCAGATATGGTAACATGTTTTTGTGCTTAGACCTGTGGACATTCCTGTAGTCTCCTTGAGCTTTGTACTTTTTAACAATATTTTTTTCATAAATATGAAAGGAAGTGTTTCATTTTGAAAAGTCATGTTGAATTAACATGTCATTTTGGCAGTGTGCATTTATTTGGCTGGGATGAATTTTTTGTTTTGTTTGTTTTAGCAAGGAAAAAACTGGGGGGGGGGTGAAATCAGTTTAGGTTGAAAACTAAATACTATTTTTATTTTTGCATTTCGGCCATCAAACCATCAAACATCAAACAAATGTGTTTGTGCTTAGACCTGTGGACATTCCTGTAGTCTCCTTGAGCTTTGTACTTTTTAACAATATTTTTTTCATAAATATGAAAGGAAGTGTTTCATTTTGAAAAGTCATGTTGAATTAACATGTCATTTTGGCAGTGTGCATTTATTTGGCTGGGATGAATTTTTTGTTTTGTTTGTTTTAGCAAGGAAAAAACTGGGGGGGGGGAATCAGTTTAGGTTGAAAACTAAATACTATTTTTATTTTTGCATTTCGGCCATCAAACCAAAACAGCAATTATTTGCTCAGCCTCAAATATGCTAACATGTTTTTGTGCTTAGACCTGTGGACATTCCTGTAGTCTCCTTGAGCTTTGTACTTTTTAACAATATTTTTTTCATAAATATTGTGGCTGACAATTCACATCTGAATGAGGGATGAGTAAATAAGAACCAGTTCAAGCTTTCATACAAACTTTAAACCATATCTTCTGAGGTTCAAAAACTTTTGGTATGTCTAAAAAAAAAAATGCTTGTGTGCCATTGTCCTTTGTGGTATAGGACAGGAATTGAAAATACCTAAATGAAGCAATTATTTAGGCCCAGTTTCTGATACCCTTACTTCCAATGCATAGTATCTTGACATCAGTAGTACTATTAAAATCAATGGGTGAGATTCACCCCTGCTTTAGCCCCTTTACATTGGCTAAGAGGTCTGCAGCAGCATAAAGAGACCATAAAAGAACTGAATCTAGCCAAGGGACAATTTCCCTGCCACATGACTTCACGAAGACCAACACTGGGTGTCTTCTGAGGACTTCCTCACAAGGACTGGGATACAGAGTGTGTCAGGGGCAGGGCTGGGAGTTGTTTGGATATGTCAAAGGCAAGGCCACAGAATTTAGTCCTTCAGAGATTCTGGTCAATAGTGATTGAGTCAACAGTGTGCCCTTGTTGCCAAGAAGGCCAATGGCATTTTGGGCTGTATAAGTAGGGGCATTGCCAGCAGATCGAGGGACGTGATCGTTCCCCTCGATTCGACATTGGTGAGGCCTCATCTGGAGTACTGTGTCCAGTTTTGGGCCCCACACTACAAGAAGGATGTGGAAAAATTGGAAAGCATCCAGCGGAGGGCAACAAAAATGATTAGGGGACTGGAACGCATGACTTATGAGGAGAGGCTGAGGGAACTGGGATTGTTGAGTCTGCGGAAGAGAAGAATGAGGGGGGATTTGATAGCTGCTTTCAACTACCTGAAAGGGGGTTCCAAAGAGGATGGATCTAGACTGTTCTCAGAGGAAGCAGATGACAGAATGAGGAGTAATGGTCTCAAGTTGCAGTGGGGGAAGTTTAGGTTGGATGTTAGGAAAACTTTTTCATTAGGAGGGTGGTGAAGCAGTGGAATGCGTTACCTAGGGAGGTGGAGGAATCTCCTTCCTTTGAAGTTTTTAAGGTCAGGCTTGACAAATCCCTGTCTGGGATGATTTAGTTGGGGATTGGTCCTGCTTTGAGCAGGAGGTTGGACTAGATGACCTCCTGAGGTCCCTTCCCACCCTGATATTCTATGATTCTATGATTCTATGGTCAGCAGAGCTACCCATATGCAGCTAGGGACAGGCTGCCATTACTTTTCTCAAACTGTGGTCTGTGAGGGTAATTCAGGGGGTCCGTGGTCCCTGCTGATCAATAGTGCTGTCTACAATTACTTTGTATACACACAAATATGACATGAAAAGAAAGTTAATGTTGCTAAGTCAAGAACTCAACATGTAGGAAATGCCTCAGTTAAGGTTGTCTATGCAACATTAAGTCTGCCCCCTTGTGCATATGCATTATGATGCTGCCTTTAATCACATGATCACGTGTTATTTTTTCCACAGGATTCCTGGACTGGACAGTTAAGCACGTTCAAGCAACTGAAAATGGGGGTCTTATAATGGAAAGTGTCGGACATCCTGAACTGTAGCCTTCACTACCAGTTCTGCCTATGATAGATCAAACTTGGATATATCATGAAGAAGCATTTTCTTCTGAGATTGTGAGAGTAATTTAACGCATCATTTGTGCAACTGATCCATAACCAAATCTTAATGATTTTGGATTAGATTCTATCACCCTTGTCCTAAACAGAACCTTACGCCACTTAAAATTCTTTTGATTTCAGTGGGACTACTCACTCAGTAAAAGACTGATAATCATGAGTACAAGTGATAAAAACTAGCTCTTAAATAAATGAAAACCATATATCTTTTTATTTTTGTTTTTAAAGGTATAAAACAGTATGAAAACTAAAGTTAGGAACTTGTTTATTGCTGTCAAACTGTCAGATACTGTGTGATTTAGAGTAGGAGTCAATTACAATGTGCAAAGTAGTCAAGCAAAAGAGGGCAGATGTACTTTAATTACACACTTTCTTAGCAAATTAGGATCTGTGTAGGTGGGGACATTTGAAAACCTGTGGTTCACAAACTACTCTTGAGGAATTTAAAGTATTGGAATCCTGTAGATGCTTGACCCGCATAGAGAACATTAAGAAATGTAACTTTTTAAAATTGTGAAATGTTATCTTTTTCACCTTATTTAAATTAGTTCTATGTGATGAGACTCCTGAATATATCAGCTTGACAAAACAGAGCCAGCCTCTTCCACCCTAAGTCATGTTGAGTGGCATCTTGCTGTTACTTCATAATTGGTTCCACTGAAATCAGTGGGGGTGTTTGTGGAATGAGTAGGTCCTACTCCGTATGCTAGATTGTGCCTCTAACATGGTCACATGGGGGTGTAGGATGGAGTAAGGATACACATGAGTGCTCTGACTCTCTTAGATGTTTTCTGTAAATCCCGCCCACTATCTCTTCTCTAGTGCTATGATTGCAGAGATCCTTGCAGATTTGCCATAGAGAAGAGAGAGGTGCAAGAGCAGATTTTCCAAGCAGATGATTCACTACTGACACCAACTGTAGGCCAGTGGAGACTGTAGGATAGTGTTTCTCATCCAGTTTACATCCTGTAAGACAAGGGGAGAGGGTTATTTGTGTCTCAAAAGCCCCATAATCTCTGACATCTAATAGCTTCATTTCAGAACTGTTAGCTAGGAGTAAATTCTAAAGGGCTCACGGCTCCTTTGAAGTTCACAATAGTGACCTTTTGATAACTATAAGCCCTTTATGGCAGGTAGCAAACATTTTAGGCTAGAATATGGACCAACATTAATTCTCCCCCCCCCAAGATCACTAATATGATTTAGCTCCATCCAAAGAGCTCCACCCCACCTTTGCAAATTAGAGGCACTGTCTCATTTGCACAGCAGTTTGGGATGAAGACTGGAGAAAAATATCAAAAATATGTGAAGATAGAAAGATAGGAAAATCCACAATGAACAGATGGCTCTGATCCCCAGAAGGCTGAACAGTGCAGGAGAAGAAAAAGAAATAACAACATTTTCAGGCCTAATTGCAAGGAAGACGAAAAATGAAATATTTTCTCTGGTTTGTCATTATTCCACTGCTATTGTGGAAGCCCTGTGGCCTGAAGCTTTGGAGGGTAAGGAGCTCTCTGCTCGTATCTAGTGGTGAACAGGGGGTAGAATGGGTACTTAATTTGCATAAGATGTTTATCCAGAATTCCAGATGGACAGTGCTCAAATGGAAGTAGCTCCTTGCTTCCATCTATTGGTGAACCAGTCAAGTACAGCTACAGAGTGAGCTTAATCTGCATAAGCTTTTCACCCAGAATTCCTCTAGTGGAACTTTGGATGTCACTATTATTGTACACAAACTAAGAATTGATTAGTTAGTGGAACTGAACAGAGAAATGGAAAAATGGTTCCTGTCTTGTGGCAAAGATTCTGCTCAATTGCTGGGTTAGGTGTTGGAGCCTCAGGACATCAGCAAGCAGCACTTCCCAAAAGGCTGGAGACAGGCTTGTCTGAGTGCATCTCAGGACTCTGGGACTACACTACTTGCTGACACTAAACTGTGAGTTGGGTTTAGGGAAGAGGGAAGTGATGAGATAAAGGGATATTTACATAGTGGCTGTTCACTATGCAGAGGGGAACCAACATGGCAAACTACTGCCAACGTTACTGTGGGGGAGTGTTTTATTTATCATTCATTTACATGGATTGTTGCTGTTTTTTCCCAAGATGATCCTGCTGGTTCCTTTTTCCTTAATAACATTTTTCTTGTTTCATACATGGGCTCAGTTCTGGTGCAGGGAGAAGAATGTATTACATATTAAGTTCCCCCAGTGAAGGTATTTTGGGTGGTAACTCACGCTGGTGGAATTTATTAATTTGAATCTGGCCCTTGCTACTGCAGACAACACTTGCAGAAGGGTTCTACTTGTGTTTATGGGCCTGAACATGCTGTCTTAGAAGTAAACAGCAAAATTTCCACCAATTTAAATGGGAGTAGAATAGTGCCCTACAATGTACTATTATTATTTCTATGGGTCAAAGTCATCTATGGTATAACTTCACTGGCTTCAGAAGAGTTACTCCAGGGATAAATTTGGCCTTGTATATTTCTGGCTGATATATTTACTGCTCTCTTCTCTTTACCCACCACTGTAAACATAAGTTACCATTTCCTACTTGGGGGAAAAAAAAAATATATATATATATATATATATACACGAAGCATCATCTCCACTTTCAGGACCCAATTCAGTTCCCACTGAAGTCAACAGAAAGTCCTATTGCGTCAATGGGATTCTAACTGGCCACTAAATAGTTGTTTAAGCTTGTACACATTTTCACCCTAACTACTGCTCAAGCCTCACTCTGGATTAGTGAGAATAGAGGAGTGTGAGCTGTAAGCATGGCAGGGTGCTCTTTGGGTATGTACTTACATACACTTGCTAACACAGCATCTCATAAAGCTTGCTTTAACCTGTGGTTAGGGTATTTTTGGCAGTGAAGAATATAATTTGATTTCCTTAAGAAGAATTGACAGCCTATCTTGCTTTGGGAAGAAATTTGGCATGACAGTATATTGATTTATGGACTCTTTCACTTCCAGTGAGGCATATTTACCACTGGATGCTCAACATAATGTCAATCCTTAAAGCACCAGAGTAAGATTTCCGAGAAAAAAGGTTTTCATTTTGCAATAAAGTAGAATTGTTTTCCATAAAGTATGTCAGTGAATACTAACCCTTACACCACATGAAATGTGCCCTTGAGTGGGAAAGAACAATAAATTGAAATTTTTTTTTATTTTTAACCTGACAAGCTACCAACACATCTCTTACTGAAAGAAAATTACAAATAATTTGAACAGATTAGGACATATATGCTAGATTTGCATCTACTGTGTGAAAGCCATTTTAGATAAAACATACATTACCTTTAAATCATTGGGAGCTACATTGATTTATACGAGCTTAGTATCTGTTCCTCTGTTTTTTAGAAATAAACTTAATCAAGCTGAAACATAGTTTACCTAAATCAATTTGCAGTGGTGCACTTTCAAAAAGCACAAAACGGAATTTTATATAAACTAGAAAGAATGGGCCTGATTCATCACAGTGTTACTCCAACCTTGAGCCACTGTAACTCCACTGAAATAAAAAGGTTGCGCTATATAAAATGAGAATAACACATTGAATTAGACCTGTTTTATTAATTTAGATGGAATATATGGGCCAGTCCTCTCCCCGTCCATTCTGTAAAGAACAAACAACTGGAAATACTATTTATTTTCTCTAAAGGGCAAATTATTTATGATCTGAGAGACTGTGCACTTTATATATGAACAAATAGAAACTGACATGTTAAAATCATGGGGAATCTACATTTTATAGAGCTAGGTTTCAAACAAATGGGCATTGTTTCCAGCTGAGTTCAGTGCAGTGACTTAAGGGATAATCTCTCCTGCTTGTAGCCTACGGTTAGCACAATAAATAGGTGCTGAGATAATGATTAATAACTGAACCAAAGCCAAGACATTTAATCAATCTCAAAAGCCATTTACTGCAACTAGGAAACTACAGAGATTGTTTTGGTTACAACAAAGTACAATATACAGAACAGAAGGTTGGTGAGGGTTTGCCCATCTCTCACACTTTCCAGCAACATTACTTTGAGAAGGGTGGATTTGAGCACAAAAAGGAACAACTGAGATGGGAAGAGAAAAATTCTCATGAATCATTCAACAGTCATACTAAAAAGTAAGTCATGGTGAGAGCTGGCCAGAAACTAGAATTCCCGTTTCGCAGGGAAATTCAGAAATTAATTGTTCTGAGACTGAATGAAAACTAGAACTTTCCCAGAAAACAGGAATTGTGTAATTTTAACACCTCATTTTGACCAAAGCCCTGGCAGCCCACCAGGCAGTTGAGGGAGTCTGGGAGCTTCCCAGACTCTGGGCTTTCAAGGGGCTGAAAGCCCAAGAGCTTTGGGAGCTCCAGTTCCAGGGCAGTCCAACTGAGAGGCCCCAGAGGAGTCTGGAAGCCTGGGGACTGGGAAAGTCATGGAGCTGGGAACCATTTTACAAAGGAAAATCAAAAGTTTCCATCAAAATAGAAATTTTCCCATGGACAAATTTTCCATCTGAAAATTGTTCCATTGGAAAATTCCCAACCAGTTCACAGTCTAGTCAACTCCTACTTTTTATCTTGTGATAGTTAAGTACTTGTTTTAAGTCCCAGCTCCTGCTGTTATGGAATTATGTGAGAATCTCAGCTTTCATATTTAAAAAAAAACATAAATTTCTAGCTCCCCTGGTTGCAAAAAAAAAACCCTTGAAAACATGAACAGAGTGTACCCCAAAGGCACAAAAACCAGAAGTTAAATAAAAAGAACCCCAAATTTATTATTTTTAAACACATTTCATGATTTTCAAGCATTCTCATGATTTTGGGGGCCTGTTTCTGAGTTTTGAATGCTTGGATTTGGCAATACTGGAATAATTTTAGGATGGAGTTTCAGGGCCAGATATTCAGAGGATATAAATTGGCATTGACTTCACCAGAACTGCATTGCTTTACAGCAGTTGATGGGCTGGTTCAATCCATGGATATCAACTAAGAAGGCTGGGGTGTGGAATTCCTATTGTGCCTCAGTCATCACTAAAAGGGTTAATGGTCACCAGATACTCAATACAACTAATATTATCAATAAGGGGGAAGGAACAGAAACCAAATAGGGGAAGAACAGGTTAAAGAATATTTAGATAAGATAGATATATTCGATTTGGCAGGGACTGATGAAATTCTTCCTAGAGTACTTAAGGAATTAGCTGAAGCAATCTCAGAACCATTAACAATGATCTAGAAATCATATAGGATGTATGAGGTCTCAGAGAACTGGAGAAGGGCAAATATAGTACCTTTCTTTAAAAAAGGGGAACAAAGATTACCCTCGAATTATAGAAAGTCAGTCTATCTTCGATACCTGGAAAGATACTGAAACAAATGATTAAACAATCAATTTGTAAGCACCTAGAGGATAATCTGAGAATAAGGAATAGTTAGCATGGATTTATCAAGAATCAACCATGCCAAACCAACCTAGTTTCCTTCTTTCTCAGGCTCCCTGTGGGGAGCACTAGATGTGAAAAATCTTGATTTTTAGTAAGGCTTTTGACACAGTTCTACATGACGTTCTCATAAACAAAGTTGGGAAATAGGTCTAGATGGATTTTTATGGGGTGCACAACTGGTTGAAAGACTGTACTCAAAGAGTAGTTATCAATGGTTTGCTGTTAAACTGGGTAGGTGTATCTAGTGAGGTCCTACAGAGGTCTATCATGGGTCATCTGATACGATTCAATATTTTCATTAGTCACTTGGATAATGGAGTGGAGAGTATGCTTATAAAATTGTGGATGAGGACAAGTTGTGAGAGATTGAAAGCACTGTGATGGGTAGGATTAGAATTCAAAACAACCTTGACAAATTCGAGAATTGGTCTGAAATCAACAAGATGAAATTCAACAAAGACAAATGTAAAGTACTACACTTTTTTCCTTCCTAACTACCAAATAAAGAATAACTGGCTAGGTAGTAGTACTGCTAAAGAGGATCTGGGGGTTATAGAAGATCACACATTGAATATGGGTTAACAATGTGATTAATATAATTGGCTAATATGGTTAATATAATTCTGGGGCATATTAACAGGAGTGTCATGTGTAAGACATGGGGGGTAGTTGTCTTGGTCTACTTGGCACTGATGAGGCCTCAGTTGGAGTACTGTGTCCAATTCTGGGCACCACACTTTAAGAAAGATGTGGATAAATTCTAGAAGGTTCAGAGGAGAGCAACACAAATGATAAAATGTTTAGAAAACTTGACCTAGAGGAAAAGTTTAAAAAAAACTGGGTATGTTGAGTCTTGAGAAAAGAAGAATGCAGGGTTGAGGAGACCTGATAGCTGTTTTCAAATATGTTAAGGGCTGTTATAAATAGGACAGTAATCACATGTCCTCTATGTCTACTGAAGATAGGAAAAGAAGTAATGGGTTTAACCCGCAGCAAAGGAGATTTAGGTTATATAGTAGGAAAAAAATTCTAACTGTTAGAGTAGTTAAGCTCTGGAATAGGCTTCCAAGGGAGGTTATGGAATGCCCATCATTGGAGATTTATAAGAACAGTTTGGACAAACACCAGTCAGGGATAGTCTAGATTTACTTGGTCTGGCCTCAGCACATGGGGATGAACTTGATGACGTCTTAAAGTTCCTTCCAGACCTACATTTCTATGATTCTATGATATTTTTGTGTGAATGCTGCCTGTGATCATGGAGCAATGTAACTGGATATAGTGGGGTACATATTCAGCTAGATATCTCCTCCTGTTCCAGCTGCCTAGTAAAGATCTATGCCTTTGCAAGTGCACTCACCTTCTAAATGTTGCAACTCATATGAATATGCTTTAAATTGTTTAACACCTGTGCATATGAAAATACTGGAATTTGCACTAAAAATACCCTGTTGGCCAGAGATACAAATTCAAACCCTAACCAATGTACAGGTGTTGGATTATCTAAAGTGTAAGTGCAATGAATAGCATGCACACAGATTTTTCCAACCATATACAATTATGGACTAAAATAAATTTAAAACTATCAGAGGGAGCCTGACCTGTGAGATTTCAAGAAAGTTGGACAATGGTCAGATTTAGAAGCACAAATTTTTATTTGTTTTGTTTTGCTTTACTTTATTTTATATGAGTCTTCATCAAAGTTGAATGCTTTAAACCCTGAAAGTAAAATACTTTGAAAACAACTGAACAAGTTTAATGATCTTTTCTTGGTCTGTTGATATTGATTGTCAGGCAACAGATCCATTAACGTTAATCCTCAAAAGCAAGAAGTGTTTTAACCTCTCTAAAGCCTTTTAAATATCTTTAAAATTTACAAACATTAATACCAATTCTAGATAAATCTGTCCTATGGTAAATTGGTGCAGTACAGGCCCAATCCTCCTCACACTGTAGCCGATAGGATTTTTGTCATTGACCTCAGTGGGAGAAGGATTGGGACCTGGGTGTGAAGAATGTGCATACTATGTTCTGTATGTTCGTCTGACTCTTGTAAGGAGGTTCACTTTATGAATACATATGGTTGATTCAAGAAGAGACTGATTGCACATAGATAGGAAAAGAGTGCAGTGGCTTCAGATAGCCAACCATCTAACAACCACTTAGGAATAATTCAAGAGCTATTCTCTTGGATGTTCTACCTCCCACGCCTCAGCCAGACCAGTTCATTCTTTTTCTCTTATGTTATGCTTTGTTCCTACTGTTAAGATTAAACAATACTTTGGTGTAAAGAAGCTGGTCGCTGCATACTACTGGTCACAGACTCTTGAAGGGAAAAACTGCAAGTACTGAATCCAGTCGGACCTGCTGGGGTAAGCATGGCTGATCCACAGGGTTTGGTAGCCTAGGACCTGGTCTAAGACTAGGAGACTTGTGAGATTCCACCCCAAGTGAGGTAAAGGCACAAGGCATGTTACCAGTGGGTCTGCACTCAGAGAGAATGCAGAATAGTCAGAGGTGCAGCTCGACCTGTGACTATGACGCTAAGTGCCTCAATTCTCTTGTTAGTTTTGGGTATCAGTCCCTGTGAAGTGCTGAGTGACCTTAAGTTCCCACTGAAGTCAATAAGAGTTGAAGTTGCACCTTGCATTTTTGGGCATCCAAACATACTTGTATTAGAGTTACCATACTAAAGTCTCTGTTAAGCCTGTCACCATACCCAGTCTGAACTAGGTATATATCAGACTTGCAAAACTCCCGTTGACTTCATTGGGGTCAGAATTTCACGCAAAATAACATCAAATGCACAAAGAAAAACTGGGGGGAGAGAAAGGCAAGAATTTTTTCTTTCACCTCTTTCAGTTATAACCCTATTAGGGGTTAATTGTAACAACTATTCAGAGTCAGAGTCCTGCACTTAGGTCGGAAGAATCCCATGCACTGCTACAGGCTGGGGACTGACTGGCTAAGTGACAGTTCTGCAGAAAAGCACCTGGGGATTACAGTGGCTGGGAAGCTGGATATGAGTAAACAGTGTGCCCTTGTAGCCAAGAAGGCTAACGCCATATTGGGCTGCATTAGTAAAAGCATTGCCAGCAGATTGAAGGAAGTGATTATTCCCCTCTATTTGGCATTGGTGAGGCCACATCTGGAGTATTGCATCCAATTTTGGGCTCCCTACTACAGAAAAGATGTGCACAAATTGGAGAGAGTCCAGCGGAGGGCAACGAAAATGATTAGGGGCTGGGGCACATGACTTGTGAGGAGAGGCTGAGGGAACTGTGCTTATTTAGTCTGCAGAAGAGAAAAGTGAGGGGGAATTTTTATAGCAGCCTTCAACTACCTAAAGGGGGGTTCCAAAGAGGATGGAGCTAGACTGTTCTCAGTGGTACCAGATGACAGAACGAGGAGCAATGATCTCAAATTGCAGTGGGGGAGGTTTAAGTTGGATATTAGGAAAAACTATTTCACTAGGAGGGTGGTGAAGCACTGGAATGGGTTACGTAGGGAGGTGTTTGAATCTCCATCCTTAGAGGTTTTTAAGGCCAGGCTTGACAAAGTCCTGGCTGAGATAATTTAGTTGTAGTTGGTCCTGCTTTGAGCAGGGGGTTGGAGTAGATGTTCTCCTAAGGTCTCTTCCAACCCTAATCTTCTATGATTCTATGAAAAGTGGGTACATTTTCAAATGGAAATGTGATTTTTTTCAACATGTCCATGTTCCTTTAAACTACAAACAAACAGTTTTGAAGCAGAAATAGTTTCCCGACAATTCTCTGTCAGCAGGCACAACCTAATGTCAACATTTTAAATGAGAACATATTTTTATTTCAAAAGAAAGCTTTTTAATAATTTGGTGGTGACCTGATCATTCATATACTAGCCAAAGAAGGACCCAGAAGTCACTGCCACAAAAGAGTTTTTTATTCCCAAAGAAATAGCCAACAGGCAGAAAATTTTTGTGGTGCTCTGGCTTGTTGAAGCCAGTTGTCAGAACAGCACAAGAGCAGAGAGGATGCCCCTGGAAATATGTAGCTATTAGGGTAAAGTACAAGAAGGGCAAATCTGGAGTTCTGGAACAATGAATGTCAGTACATGCTGTAGGTCTGTAGCAGAAGGCAGTGAAGCCAGAGTTACAATCACTCCGTGGTGGGCAGAGTTAGATAGAGGAGTTAAGGCTTTGATAGTCAAGGCCGGGCAGACTTCAGGGAAGTAGACAACAAAGCAAGAAAGGAGACCAATACAGCAGGAATCACTGAAAAATAGCCACACCTGTTTTCTGCAGAGAGGAAATCAGTCTGAGAAGAAAAGACTCTATTTAGACATGGGATAAAATAGAGTTTGGAAATGCAAGACATGAGAAATCCTAAGAATCTCAGACATGGTAATAATAATGTTCTGAGAGCTAGAACAAACATCAGTTTTTGTTGCTGTGGTTAATGGCTGGTACATCACTCATGCTGCAGAGCATGATAGATGTCAGGAAAGTTATCCTAGCTTCACAAGGGACAATGAAGATTATGAAAAGGGAATAAAGCATTAAATAAGATATGATAATAATAAATCTTTTGAAATAAGTTATATTTGAGATTTCTCCCAGCAGAAAGGGTAATTAGGTACTGCAATTTACCCATTGTGTCTCCTGTCTGTGTCAAGTCATTTCTGTCCTCCAAGGAAATAGTTCACTCCTGGAGTCTAGAGGTAAAATCCTGGCCCCATTGAAGTGAATGACAAAATTCACATTGACTGCATAGCTTTCTGACCAGCACCAAGATCTTTAAATTAATTACATAAAAGCAGACAGTAGGTTAAGCACCACATATACTAATATCATTGCAAGCTGCCAAAAAGTTATATGTGTCTGACATGAGCATACCGTAGGTCATGACATTATTTGATTTCCTAGGATCCAATACTGCAATCAAATACATAAATGTTCATCTCTGCACCAGTTTGGAGCCTTGTTTACTTCAATGCACAGGTGCAGGGATCTACCTGTAGGGATCTGATAACAGGTTCGGGACCCAAGGCCCTGTACATCCTGATTTGTGGTGCGATAATTTGCATCACCAACAACAGTTACTGAGGGGTAAAGGCATCTAGGCAATCTTCTGAAGTCCTCCAAATTTTAGGGCTGCTGCTGGAAAGAAATATATCCTGAAATCAACAGTACTAGAAAATTGAGGGAACTGGCTGATTTTTTACTAAATATATTTATATCACTTAATTTTTCAAAAAGGAATAGAAGACGCATGTACAATCTTTTAGATGACCTCATGATTATTCACTATTCCTCCCATAGAACCCTTTTTAAGATGTCATAAATAAAATTACATCCTTTTCAGAAGGATTATTAAGTATATTTATGTCTATTGCAAAAGGTCAGAGCTCTTTAACACTCACTGTGTGGTAAATTTATGGATTATAGAAAAGTGACTATTGCACATAAATCCTTCTTTGAACGCCTAAGAATGTTTTCATAAATACATTCATAATTCTGACAATGGCATCTAAAACTTAAGCATGTTACTCTTCCAATTGCTTAACTTAGACTTTCTTCTTTATATACAGTACTAAATGTGAACATTATAGGCTAAATTAATCCCATGCAACATTAATTTTGGTATTTTCTAACTTTTGAGTGCTTGACTTCGCAACCTAAATAATGTTGGGTTTTTGGTGGGTAATTTCCTTGGTTTTTAAAAAACAAACTGAAAAAACAGAAATTCGATCATAAGACACTTTACTGACATCCATCAAAGGTCAATCAGCAGATTGGAACCTCTAGATGCAGCACACAGATCTCTGCCACAGAGGAATTGACGTCATCATAGAATATCAGGGTTGGAAGGGACCTCAGGAGGTCATCTAGTCCAACCCCCTGCTCAAAGCAGGACCAATCCCCAACTAAATCATCCCAGCCAGGGCTTTGTCAAGCCTGACCTTAAAAACCTCTAAGGAAGGAGATTCCACCACCTCCCTAGGTAACGCATTCCAGTGCTTCATCACCCTCCTAGTGAAAAAGTTTTTCCTAATATCCAACCTAAACCTCCCCCACTGCAATTTGAGATCATTACTCCTCGTTCTGTCATCTGGTACCACTGAGAACAGTCTAGATCCATCCTCTTTGGAACCCCCTTTCAGGTAGCTGAAAGCAGCTATCAAATCCCCCCTCATTCTTCTCTTCCGCAGACTCAACAATCCCAGTTCCCTCAGCCTCTCCTCATAAGTCATGTGTTCCAGTCCCCTAATCATTTTTGTTGCCCTCCGCTGGATGCTTTCCAATTTTTCCACATCCTTCTTGTAGTGTGGGGCCCAAAACTGGATACAGTACTCCAGATGAAGCCTCACCAATGTTGAATCGAGGGGAACGATCACGTCCCTCGATCTGCTGGCAATGCCCCTACTTATACAGCCCAAAATGCCATTGGCCTTCTTGGCAACAATGGCACACTGGTGACTCATATCCAGCTTCTCGTCCATTGTCACCCCTAGGTCCTTTTTTGCAGAACTGCTGCCGAGCCATTCGGTCCCTAGTCTGTAGTGGTGCATGGGATTCTTCCGTCCTAAGTGCAGGATTCTGCACTTGTCCTTGTTGAACCTCATCAGATTTCTTTTGGCCCAATCCTCTAATTTGTCTAGGTCCCTCTGTATCCTATCCCTACCCTCCAGCGTATCTATCTCTCCTCCCTGTTTAGTGTCATCTGCAAACTTGCTGAGGGTGCAATCCACGCCATCCTCCAGATCATTAATGAAGCTATTAAACAAATCGGCCCCAGGACCGACCCTCGGGGCACTCCGCTTGATATTGGCTGCCAACTAGACATGGAGCCATAGATCACTACCCGTTGAGCCCGACGATCCAGCCAGCTTTCTATCCACCTTATAGTCCATTCATCCAGCCAATACTTCTTTAACTTGCTGGCAAGAATACTGTGGGAGACTGTGTCAAAAGCTTTGCTAAAGTCAAGGAATAACACGTCCACTGCTTTACCCTCATCCTCAGAGCCAGTTATCTTGTCATAGAAGGCAATTAGATTAGTCAGGCATGACTTGCCCTTGGTGAATCCATGCTGACTGTTCCTGATCGCTTTTCTCTCCTCTAAGTGCTTCAGAATTGATTCCTGGAGGGCCTGCTCCATGATTTTTCCAGGGACTGAGGTGAGGCTGAGTGGCCTGTAGTTCCCCGGATCATCCTCCTTCCCTTTTTAAAAGATGGGCACTACATTAGCCTTTTTCCAGTCGTCCAGAACCTCCCCCGATCACCATGAGTTTTCAAAGATAATGGCCAAGAGCTCTGCAATCACATCCGCCAACTCCTTTAGCACCCTCAGATGCAGCGCATCCAGCCCCATGGACTTGTGCTTGTCCAGCTTTTCTAAATGTAAGCAGAGTCAGGATGAGCTCCACCCTGTCATCTGGTGGTGAGGTGTGGCAAGTTGTGGAAAAGAACTTCGGGGCCGATCTCATTTGCATAGGCACACCCACCCTGCCTAGAATGAGGCCATAGCTGCCCAAATGGTCACTTTGGCTGCTGTGGGATCCCCAGTGTCTCTGTTATTGGGGCAGGAAGAATAAATTGTTATTACCCTGATTATGGGAACTGTGCTTGGAACTGTACTTGGCCTTTTGTTATGATGGAGGGACTCACCATCAACTAAGTAGCACTTGCTAGGCAAGGGTCATGGGTTCCAAAAATTCTGTGAATTCAGAGAGACTGGGACAAGTATTAATACTTGGTGGCATGGGCCCCTTGGTGAGGACCTTACATGCTAATTGTACTTCCTCCTCTCTCCACTGTAGAATATCAGAGCTAATTTTGATTCCATTAGGAGTCTAGTTACAAGCTGCTGAGCTCACTTTGGGCTAATGGTGCACCAGCACTGAGGCTTCCCTACTACAAGCTGAATTCACCAAAGAGCTGAACTGACTAAGAGCTGAAATCACTGAGCATTGTGTTAAGTAGTGGGGGAATCTGAAGATATATTGTGGAGTAGTTTGCGGGACGGCAGGAGCTGCTTGTGGGATGCGGAGCGGAGCAGTTCGTGGACCGGCTGGTGGAGCAGTTTGTGGGATGATGGGAGCTGCTTGTGGGACACAGACTGGTGGAGCGGAGTGGAGCCCTATGGAGCTGCGGGGCAGTCAGCTTCAGATCAAGTAAGGTGCCCCTTATGTCTCTTCCCCCCCCCGATCTCCACCCAGGTTGGGAGGTAAAGCTCTGCAGATAAACTTTCAAACTCTGGGGCTGCCCTGACCAGGGACAGAGACTTTTGGATCATTGGACTTTTGGGACTTTAGGTGATTTCGGGTTTCTGGACTCAAGAACCAGAGGGAAAGGACATGACCCAATTTGCTTGGGATGGGTTTTTGCTCATGGGTTGTGTTATGAATCCTGTTGGTGGTGTTTCCCCAACATAATGCCACATTGTTTCTCTCTGTTATTAAAAGGCTTTTTGCCACACTCAGACTCTGTGCTTGCAAGAAGGGAAGTATTGCCTCTTGAAAGCTCCCAGCAGGGGTGGTAATATATTTGTCCCAGGTCACTGGGTGGGGGCTCGAGCCAGTTTGCATTGTGTTATTGGAATGGATCCCCTAGATATTGAACCTGGCCCTTGTTGCTGCCAACTCTGACGGGCAGAAGGGTTACATAAATAGCCCTGAACCACTTCTTTCTTCACAGAGGGCTGGTCACCTCCTCCCCATGCTGTGCTGCCCAGTGAAGTAGTCTGGGAGCTGACCTTGTTCATGAAGACAGAGGCAAAAAAAGCATTGAGTACATTAGCTTTTTCCACTTCCTCTGTCAGTAGGTTGCCTCCCTCATTCAGTAAGGGGTCCACACTTTCCTTGACTTTCTTCTTGTTGCTAACATACCTGAAGAAACCCTTCTTGTTACTCTTAGCATCTCTTGCTAGCTGCAACTCCAAGTGTGATTTGGCCTTCCTGATTTCACTCTTGCATGCCCGAGCAATATTTTTATACTCTTCCCTGGTCATTTGTCCAATCTTCCACTTCTTGTAAGCTTCTTTTTTGTGTTTAAGATCAGCAAGGATTTCACTGTTAAGCCAAGCTGGTCGCCTTCCATATCTACTATTTTTTCTACACATTGGGATGGTTTGTCCCTGTAACCTCAATAAGGATGCTTTAAAATACAGCCAGCTCTCCTGGACTCCTTTCCCCCTCATGTTATTCTCCCAGGGGATCCTGCCCATCAGTTCCCTGAGGGAGTCAAAGTCTGCTTTTCTGAAGTCCAGGGTCCGTATTCTGCTGCTCTCCTTTCTTCCTTGTGTCAGGATCCTGAACTCGACCATCTCATGGTCACTGCCTCCCAGGTTCCCATCCACTTTTGCTTCCCCTACTAATTCTTCCCAGTTTGTGAGCAGCAGGTCAAGAAGAACTCTGCCCCTACTTGTTTCCTCCAGCACTTGCATCAGGAAATTGTCCCCTACACTTTACAAAAACTTCTTGGATTGTTTGTGCATGGCTGTATTGCTCTCCCAGCAGATATCAGGGTGATTGAAGTCTCTCATGAGAACCAGGGCCTGCGATCTAGTAACTTCCGTTAGTTGCTGGAAGAAAGCCTTGTCCACCTCGTCCCCCTGGTCTGGTGGTCTATAGCAGACTCCCACCACGACATCACCTTTGTTGCTCACACTTCTAATCTTAATCCAGAGACTCTCAGGTTTTTCTGCAGTTTCATACCTGAGCTCTGAACAGTCATACTGCTCTCTTACATACAATGCAACGACCCCACCTTTTCTGCCCTGCCTGTCCTTCCTGAACAGTTTATATCCATCCATGACAGTACTCCAGTCATGTGAGTTATCCCACCACATCTCTGTTATTCCAATCACATCATAATTCCTTGACTGTGCCAGGACTTCCAGTTCTCCCTGCTTGTTTCCAGGCTTCTTGCATTTGTGTATAGGCACTTGAGATAACTTGCTGTTTGTCCTGCTTTCTTAGTATGAGGCAGGAGCCCTCCCCTCTCGCGCTCTCCTGCTCATGTTTCCTCCCGGTATCCTATTTCCCCACTTACCTCAGGGCTTTGGTCTCCTTCCCCCGGCGAACCTAGTTTAAAGCCCTCCTCACTAGGTTAGCCAGCCTGCTTGTGAAGATGCTCTTCCCTCTCTTCGTTAGGTGGAGCCCGACTCTGCCTAGCACTCCTCCTTCTTGGAACACCATCCCATGGTCAAAGAATCCAAAGCCTTCTCTCCAACACCACCTGCATAGCCATTCATTGACTTCCACAATTTGACGGTCTCTACCCGGGCCTTTTCCTTCCACAGGGAGGATGGACAAAAACACCACTTGCGCCTCAAACTCCTTTATCCTTCTTCCCAGAGCCACGTAGTCTGCAGTGATCCACTCAAGGTCATTCTTGGTAGTATCATTGGTGCCCACGTGGAGAAGCAGGAAGGGGTAGCGATCTGAGGGCTTGATGAGTCTCGGCAGTCTCTCCGTCACATCGTGGCTCCTGGCAAGCAGCAGACTTCTCAGTTTTCCCAGTCAGGGTGGCAGATAGATGACTCAGTTCCCCTGAGGAGGGAGTCCCCGACCACGACCACCCGCCTCCTTCTCTTGGGAGTGGATGGAACCCCCATCCTTAGGACAGTGCATCTCATGCCTTCCAATCGGCGGAGTCTCCTTCTGTTCCCTTCCCTCAGATGTATCATCTGGTCCACTCTCTGCATTAGCACCTGTGGAGAGAATATGAAAGTGGTTTCTTACCTGTATCTGCATTGCTGGTACATGGATGCTCCCCTTTTTTCTTCTGGAGGTCACATGCTGCCAAATTTCTTCACTGTCCTTCTGTCCCCACTGTGCAGCCTGCTCCGAATCTTCAGAATGTTGTGTCCTTAGAAGCATATCCTGACATCTGTCCAGAAAATCTTCAGTTTCTCTTATGCAATGCAGGGTCGATACTTGTTTCTCCAGACCTTGAACCTTCTCTTCCAATATGGGGACCAGCTTGCACTTTGTACAGATAAAGTCGCTTCTGTCCTGTGGAAGAAAGACAAACATGGCACATCCTGTGCAGCTAACAACAGCTGAACGCTCACCATCCATATTACCTTCCTTCTACAAGCTTCCTCAGGAGTTGTAGTAACTACTCAGAGAAGCCTGCAAGATGTAAGCATCAGTGGGCTCTCCCCAGGCAAACTCCCTCTGTTCGCTGCTCAGCTGGTTCGCAGCTGACTGGCTTTTTATAACAGTCAGGCCCACTCCAGGCTCACCTGGAACAAAGCACTCCCAATTCACACTTTTCAAACAATCAAGCACATGGTCAAACTGACAAACTGTCCCCGCAACAGACACTCAGATACTCACCAACACAGCCCCCCTCATCCTCTACATGGACCAGCACTAGAGGGGAATAAGTAGGGCCCTACCAAATTAAAGTTCCATTTCATGGTCAGAGGGTTTTAAAAAAATGTAAATTTCATGATTTCAGCTATTTAAATCTTAAATTTCATGGTGTTGTAATTGTAGGGATCCTCACCCAAAAAGGAGTTGTGGGGGTGGTCGCAAGATTATTATAGGGGTTGCAGTACTACAAGGTGGGGTTGCGGTACTGCCACCCTTACTTTTGTGCTGCTGCTGGTGGTGGTTCTGCCTTCAGAGCTGGGCAGCTGGAGAACAGTGGCTGCTGGCCGGGAGCCCAGCTGTGAAGGCAGAGCTGCGGCTAGCAGCGGCACAGAAGTAAGGATGGCATAGTATGGCAGTGCCACCTTTACTTCTGCACTTCTGCCTGTGGAGCTGGGCCCTCAGTCGGCAGCTGCCATCTTCTGGCCACCCAGCTCTGAAGGCAGCAGTGCAGACATAAGCATGGCATGGCATGGTATTATCACTCTTTTGTCTGTGCTGCTGATGGCGGGGCCTGCCCAACAGCAACCTCTCTCCGGTTGCCCAGCTCTGAAGGCAGCACAGAAATAAGGGTGGCAATACCATGACCCCCCTAAAACAACCTTGCAACTCCCCTGCAACTCCCTTTTGGATCAGGACCCCCAATTTGAGAAACACTGGCTCCCCCATAAAATCTGTATTGTATAGGGTTAAAACACACAAAAGACCAGATTTCAGGGGGGGAGACCAGATTTCATGGTCCGTGACACATTTTTCATGGCCGTGAATTTGGTAGGCCTAGGAATAAGACACTGTGCTCATGATTTCCACAGATGTTTGTTGACAACAGAGGAATGGTGAGACGTGGGAATCTTGGGATTGATTCTAGGTTCTGGAGCAGAGTGTTGTCTACTGGGCAAAGACTCTTCTGCCCATTCCCCTGCCTTCTACTCTATCCTTTCCAGGCTGTCTCTGTCCCAGTCCTATGCAGTGTTATTGTAGCCATGTCAGTCCCAGGATATTAGAGAGACAAGGTGGATGAGGTAATATCTTTTACTGGAGAAACTTCTGTTGGTGAGAGAGACAAGTTTTTGGGCTTCCTGAAGAAGAGCTCTGTGTAGCTCGAAAGCTTGTCTCTCTCATCAACAGAAGTGGATCCAATAAAATATATTACCTCACCCATCTTTTCTCTCTGTCACAGTCCTGTGTCTTCCCCACCCCTGGTTCTATACTTCTCACCTAGTCACTCCCAGTCTCCACTCCTCAGGTTTCTCATCCCTGTACCAGTCTTCTCCCCAACCTATAATATCTGAATGAGGGGGACTAGACCTGCCCTCCAAAGGACAGGTTTAAGAGAATGGGGGGATTGTAAGGCCGTGCATGGCTCTTTTTACTGTTCTTCCCTGACAGACACTTCTATTTCTGATGTCACTCAGGCAAAACTGCTTAATCCAGCCATTTTACAGCTACATCTCCATCTGTAATAGAGGAGGAAGAAGTCAATTAGTGCCATAAAAAAGCTCTCCCTGGCTGACCTCAATATCAGACACAGCAGTCAGGAAAGAGCTATTCAGCAAATACTGAATCACAGGCACTTTAATGTTCTTTCCCAGTTAACTGTCATTTGGGCAGCCAGGAAACAACTTTATCTTGAATCATACTACTTTGTACTCTGGGTGTAAAGAACACATAGGAGAGGAAATAGTAATCATGAAAATCTGTGAGGTTCAATGTGGTTACTCTGGTTATATACAGCAAGGTTGGGACCTCATTCTTTAAGGGTTATGCTATTGTATGATAGTGAATACTGAAAACAAAACATAAAAGAAACTGCAAACAAGTGGAATATTTTGGGCTGGAGGTGGGTGAAATATTTGGGCCAAAACTTTTTTTGGCAAAAATACAGATTCACCAACACTGATATGTTTTATGAATTCATGTCTATTTTGTCAAATTCTTTATTTCAGGAAAAAACTTCTGAGAAAATCAAAATGGTTTGAAACTACTTTTTGTTCCAAAATTTCCATTGATTTTATTTATAAAACATTCAGAAATTATTGCAATGAAACATTTGTTGAATGAAAACACTTTTTAAATCCAACACAATTTTTTCCCCCTAATTTCAAAATTGCTAACAAACTGGAAAAAAGTCCACTATTTGCCCAGCTCTAAACCTTAAATGGTGTAGCTCCAAGCATCCTGGATTTAGGAATAGACAAAGAATGCATTCAAATAATAATTTCACTTGAGACACTTTGGTGAATTTATCACACTGCTTTGTGACCATTTAAAATCTACCAGATAATAATCCTTTCTGGATAGGAAGGGTTATTGTGGGTTAGTCTGGAATGAACAAATGTAAGAAGTCTTATGCTTAGCAGACCATAAACCTTGGAAAGTTTGGCCCTGACATTCTTGCTGAATTGAGGTGTTCTTTGAGGAGTTCTAATGTACTAAACCACCAAATAATGAATGGCAATTATCAAATTCTAATGATACATTTACCTGCAGTCAGAAAGAATTCAATGGCTACTTCGCTCTCTGAGGGAATGTCTACACTACGCCAGGCCTGTGTCAGCTGACTCAGGTTTGTGGGACTCAGGTTATGGGGAGCTGTTTAACTATGGTGTAGACATTTGGGGTCATGTTGGAGCCTGGGTTCTGGGACCCTGCAAAGGGGTCAGAGTCCCAGAACCCAGGCTCCAGCCTGAGCCTTAACATATTTGTAATGATCTTGGGGTTCATTAAACAACAAACCAAATGAAAGAGAAAGGAATGCAATTTTAATAAAACAAATTGGAGACCATCTTTGATGAACTGCTGCACACAGCCATATGGTGTTCCAATCCCCGGCTACAGGGCACAGCTCCAAATTCCCACGCTCACAACACAGTCCCTTATGGGGGAGTGTCTCCAAATCACAATCTTTCATAAACATATCTCTACAAGTTTACAGTGTACACCACAATTAAACAGCATTGTAGCCTGAGCCCTTTGAGCCTGAGCTAGCTGACCGGGGCCAGCCATGGGTATTTAATTGCAGTGTAGACAAACCCTGAAGGGCTCCAAAGATTAAGTTAAGAACCTGATGAGAGATAAACTGGATGAATGGGATCAGCAATCTTCCTTCACAAAGTATTTAAAATCTCCTCCACAAAACTTTTCCATAACTGTTTTTAGTCTGGTTTTGTGAAGTTGTACGCATAACTTTAAGAAATCTAGTTTTGTTTTTTTTTATGTTCTGCATGGAATGAGCACAAACCTTGCTCATTTATTTTAAAATCAATATCATATAAAGAGCAAATTGCTTCTATGTCTCACTTTACAGTGTTAGGGCACACACAATATTATTGCAGTAAATGCAGAAATGTTAGCACTGTTTAAATCAAAAGAGAACATTATAAGTTGTTTATAGACAGCAAGCTCAGCAAACAAAAGTCACATTATGGCAAAGGAGAACACATTGATAAAGTATTTTGTCCTCTATTTATTCTCTGATATTTGTTCAAAATTCGATTTAGAGCTGTTGGTTAATTGGTGGATAATACATTTTTATGTGTCTTTTGAAATAATGTGTATTCAGCTTTTCTTTAAATCAGGAATCCATCAATAAAATTAGAGACAATAGGATGCCTGATTCCTATTACAAATCCTGTAACCTTCTACTCAAGTCTTTTCAGGATTCTTAATAGTGTGTGCTGAATCTCTGATTTCATTGTTCCAAGTATAACCATTTTCTAGACTAGTAGATTGGTAGGCTGTTGGGTGAGGGGCTTGGTGCTGAGAAGGCAGAACCAATTCGTGCCAGAACCAAAAAACAAATTGGGGGATTAGGAGTGATATATGTAGGCATGCCATGGTACTGAAAGATGTGCTGCAGGAAGGCTTATGCAGTTTACGGGCAGATGGAATATTGTATCAGCGAATAAAATGAGCATCTTATTAAGGAGGTCCATTGTGGTCAGGATAACTGAGTGCCCTCTGGAGTGTCATAACTCTACAATAGAGTCCATTGAGAGGGTGACCAAGGAAATGTAGGTGTTGGGAGGGGCTGAAGGAGGCCCACAGGCTTGGCTCATGGTTTCTTTGTATGGGTACAGAGGTTGCATGACCTAACACAGTTTTTTACATCGGTTCATGGGGTTGGCCATCAGAAGTACCTAGGGGTTAGGTTCCAGGTTTTAAATTGTCCAAAATGTCCCGCCAAGGGTGAGTCATGAGACAGTCTTAGCAACTGAAGCAAGGAGCTGTACTCAGGAATGTGGAGATGATCCCCTTGATAAAGGAGGTCTTGTTGTAGATGGAAACTTGAATACAGCGAAGAACTGCTGTTTCTTAGAGTTTAGCAGATTGGGGCTGCAAATGGGTCACTTAGAAGCAAGGAACAGATGTGATCATCAGATGATCAGTGATGATCCTGCAGACAGTTTTGGGAGGGTGTAAGTATAGTGGTGAGAATTTCCTGCTCCACTTCATGGTACTTTTTCTTGCAGGACAAGGCATCCGCCTTCCCATTCTTAATCCCTGGACAGCATGTAACGATAAAGTCAAATTGGGAGAGGAAAAGGATCCAGTGAATCTGATGTTATCTGTAGATGTTCCAAATTCTTGTGAACAGTCCAGATTTGGACAGGTATGGTCCCCCTCGAGATGATGCTGCCATTGCTCAAAGACAGCCTTGATATCCAGGAGTTTCTTGTCCCAAACATCATGATTTCTGTCTGTGGGAGTCAGTTTCCAAGAGAAAAAGACACAGGGATGAAGCAACCAGTGAGGGCTGGTAAATTGTGAGAAGATCATGCCTATTGCCAAGCCTGAGGCATTTGTCTCAACTATGATGGCCTTTGTGGGATCTGGATGGGTCAAAATGTGGGCAGAAATAAATGCCTTTTTCAAGCAGTTGAAAACCATCTCTGTGTTGGTGAACATGATGAATTTAGCCCCTTTCTTGAGGAGGGACATTATAGGAGCTACCTCATTAGAGAATCCTTGGATGAATCACCGGTAAACATTTGTGAATCCAAGGAACTGCTGCACCTGCCTATATTACCTGCCTTCTACTCAGTGATGGCTGCAACTTTGCAGGGGTCCATAGCAAGTTCTGCTGCTGAGACGACATAGCCCCGAACGTGGACGGTATCCTTGTCAAATTTACACAAAACCTGAGAAATGCAAAGTTGATTTTGGTGAAGCCAGTCAAGGACAGGGTGAACCTGGTGGTCATTCTCTGAAAAAGAAAGAATATCATCTAAGTAGATGACCACAAATTGGTTGAGGATGTCTCTGAAGATGTCATTCATAAAATGCTGGAAGATAGTGGGGGCATTACATAAACCAGATGGCATGACTAAATATTTGAAATGGCCATATCTGGTTTGAAAAGCTGTTTTCCATTCATCCCCCTTCTGGATTCTGACCAGGTTCCATGCCCCATGCAGGTTTAGCTTTGTGAGCTGAACAAAGACTTTCTAGGAGTTAATTTATGAGAGGAAGGGGATGTTGACCATGGATGGTGGTCTTTTGGAGGGCTTGAGAATTGACAGAAGATCAGATGGAGCCATCCTTCATAGTCATGAAGAAGATAGGTGCTCCTGTTTGGAAAGTCGAAGGATGGATGAACCCTTCCACAGAGATTCCTCAAAGTAATCCCAGCGGGCCTTTAGCTCAGGTTCAGATAGCGTGTAAATGCTTCCAAAAAAGACCTCTGTTCCCAATTGAAGTTTGATTGGGCAATTACAGGTAGGAATTTCAGGTCCTGATCACCAGTCTTTGGTTTGCAACTCTGGATCCTTCAGGATCTGGAGTGCACCGGAGAATGCGACTGACTGTTGACTCACATTGAGAAGGCATGTTCATCAGCATAGCATGGAACAGAAGATATAGATTATGAGCACCATCTGATTCAGGGGTCATGAGTGAAGACCAGTGAATGCGGAGTGCAGATGACCACAAACTTCAAGATCTCTTGGTGACTGCCAAGGGCATGGGCTGGATGCTAGTGGGGGACCCTGCTGTGATGTGCCCAGGCATCCAGCAATACAGGCACAACTCCAATGCCCTACAATGATTCTTTTCATTGGTAGAGAGATGGGGTCTGACTTGGTTGACTTGCATCATTCAGGGTCTGGTAGAACAACTGGGACCGTGGGAGAGGGAAGAGTCCTGGCCAGCTGGGTCAGGAGATATGCTGTTTTTCTTGGGCTCGCTCTGTTAGATGATCATCAATCTAGATGCAAAGATCAATTAAAGCTCCCAGGCTAGGTGGAGGTTCAACCCATGTTAGTTCATCTTTGAAAGAATTGCTGAGTCCCTGCCTAAAGAGATGTTGCTGCATGGCCTCATTCAGTGGGTTTCTGCAGCAGGCCATCAAAACCCCGCTGCATATTTGGTGACAGATCTGACAACCTGCTGAAGGGCATGGAGAGCAGCTTCTTGGTACATTCTTGATTAGGGTAATTGAAAATACCCAACATTGCCTGCACAAAGCTCTCCAAGTGTTCAGGAAGAGGACTGGACACTGCCAGGAGTAGGGACAACCCCTTGAAGGCCTCCCCAGTGAGCAGGCTAAGTATTAATCCCCCTCAGGACTGATCTGTGGGATATAACTGTGGCTGCAACATGAACCAGAGATGACATTGGTTAAGCAACCCATGAAACTTGGCACAATCCCCATCAAATGTATTGGATGGGGGCAGCTTGGGCTCACGGACAGTGGATGCAAGAGTTGGGGGATAGGAGAGGACAGAAATTGCTTCCTGGGCTTGTATCTGGGAGTGGAGTGCTGCATTCTGGTCACGTAGCACCAGGACCTGTGCCTGTAGTTCCCGCAGGATCTCAACAACATCCAAGAAGGTGAGTTGGGGGTCCTGCTGGAGCCATTCCAGAGAGGAGCTCTGTGTCATGAGGTGAAGTGCCTCCTTATCATCTAGTGGGCTGCTCAAACGGTCAAGCACTAAGGTATAGGTGATGCAATCTAGTGGGTAGAACAGAATCAGATGGCAGAACCAGAGGTATGGTCAGGAGGTAAACCAAGGGTCAAAGTCAGGAGCTAGAACAGAACAAAAGGGTAAAAGCCAGAGATGTGGTCAGGAGACAAGCCAATAGTCAGACTCAGGAGTCAGGATTTCAGAGGTAAGTAGGGTCTAGGGCTGGTGTGGAGCAGGCAAGGGCTGGACAACAAGCAGGTCTAGTGCAGCTTCAGGCATGGAATGCATTGAGCAGCCACTGTGTTGCTGTTGTTACATGGTTTAAATGGTGAACTGTTGGCACTTATGACCAATCAAGGAGAATAGCCTTTTAGTGAAGGTCACTGGGCCCAGCTAAGTTCATTGGGTTGCTAGGTGATTGAGCCTCGAGGCAGCTGAGTTCCTGACAACAGCATTGTCAAAACAGTGCAGAGCACCCTTTGTCCTAAACTTTCTCACCATTGCTGTTGAGGTTTACCAATGAAAAGATTACTTTAGACTAGGGTGACCAGATAGCAACTGTGAAAAATTAGGACAGAGGGTGGTGGGTTATAGGCACCTATATAAGAAAAAGCCCCAAATATCTGGACTGTCCCTATAAAATCAGGACATCTGGTCACCCTACTTTAGACTGGGTTGCTAGATACCAGTATTAAATGAGAGGAAAGGAAAATACCAAATTTTGCGGTTTTTGTGAAGCATTTCTTTCTAAATAAAATCAGGAGGAACAATTCAGGCCATCCATATTTAGAATAGTAATCTGAGCTATTCGAGAAAAGCTGAATATTTTCCAGTGGTCATGACCTGAAATTATTGGCCAAGATTTCTAAAACTGGATTCCTAAAGTTAAGCTCCTAACTCCATGCTTAGGTGCCTAAAAATCAGTCTAATTTTCAAAAGTGCTTATTTCAGCTGAAGCAGCTAGTATCTTAGAAGTTTTGAAAACCAGCCTGTCTAAATTTAGAAGTCTTACTTTAGCCCACCTTTTGAAAATCTTGGACATTTTATCTAAGGCCCCAGTTTTACCACCAGTTAGGTATGTAAATAGCCTTTCTTGTGTGAATGGTCCCATGGAGTTACTTTAAATAAATCCTGCAAATTAACTGAGATTTTAATGTGTGGTTCTTCTCTGAAAAGTGACTGGGTAAAAATAGCACCTTCTTATTCAAGGAGTTCTGCTGCTTGATTGTATTCAAATAAGTTCTTACTGTCTTTTTCTCCAGTCACCTTCACAGAGCCTACACAACTAAGAGAATCAGCTGTGTTCTATTCCATCTTCATTAAGTTCCAATCAGGTAACCCTGTCCAATCCCATTCAAAGCAATGGAGTATTGAAAGCATTGATGAGGATACAATTTTGCCTGCAGAATCCACACTCTGCTCCAGCAACATATGTACCATATCCCTCCTCAATGCAACACAAACAGTTTGGCTAACTATATTTGGACCTTGTTTCCTGAAATGCTATGGAGGCTGTGGAACATGCCAGGGAGACACAAGCAGACCAGCATGACTGTTGTTGAAGGAGACAATGGGAGGAATTGTATTGTGAGATATAAAAAGGGGGCAGAGCTGCAGAAATGGCTCTGCTTTCCATGGCCCTGATTCAGCAAACCACTTACACATGTGTTTAACATTAAGCACTTGCTTAACCACATTTATATCCTTCTTAAGTCTCATTGACATGAATGGGACTTAAGCATGTGCTTAAAGCTAAATACTCTGCTGAATTGCAATATTGCCAGTCCCAAATGCTAAAATAATTGCTAGTGAGGTCACAAAAATCATGAGATCGCCCCCCAAAATCACAAATTTCAGGTTTGATTTATTTGCCTTCTGGTTTTTGAGCTTTTAGGATTTACTCTGGTCACATTTCCAAGTTTTTCTCCAGAATACCATGAATTGGTAACATTTAACCAGGGTTGATTTAACCAGGAACATTTAACCCCAAGATTGAAGGGTTGCAGTGTTCCCTGAGTGCAGCAACCATTTTGATTTCACGGCAAGGTGTGGGGAGGGGAAGAGAGAGGCAATCAGTCTTTGCCAGCCTTGCTCTGAGGGTTCCAACATAGAACGCATTTAGTCTTTGCATCGGGGCAGATTTAAGTGTGATCATATTTGGGAAGGCGAAGTATTCTGTGTTTGATCTTCTGTAGGGATTATCTAGATTGTTTTTTTTAAGAAGTATACATTTTTGCTTTTATTTTTGTTATATTTTTCTTAATCCCTGTTAAAGCCTGAAAAGGATCTGCAGCATTGCTATTCCTTTTCTCTGCAGAACTTGTTCTAGCATTTAATTGAACCATGGATTTTTTAACCCTCAGGCACCTCCTTTCTAAATTCTGTAAACTGCTATTATTAGTCCAGCGACCTTTCCTTATTTCCTTCAGTATAATTGCCAGAGCAGCCTTATGTTCCTCTTGTTTGTTCATTTCAGAATCATCTGATGAGCCCTGAGACAAAGAAAATGAGAGAGCCTCTCTCCATGAAGCAATTCACCCAGCCTATTTGGCTGTACTGCTAGACATGCTTTGCTTTCTCCCTGGACATACTGGCTCCAAGAAATAGGCAAAATAATCTTCCAGAGCAAGCTTGGTATAGCTGCTAAAAATCTCCCATAAAATAAATCAGCAGGCCTTTGCTACTATCTCTTCATGAGAATATGCCACCTCTTCCTAGCCCATTTAAATCTGAAAAGAGAGACTGAGGCAAAAAAAAGGGGGGGGGAGATGTATTAGGAAGAGGGAAAATTATCTTATATAAAGATATGCTTCTCTCCCTGCTGCTTCAGCTCCCATTCAGGTCCTTTGGAGTTGCTCAATGAGAGAGACTTAAAGTGCCCGTGGTGCTAGGGCTACTAACCTATTATTCACTGTAAACAATTTCTATTGAGACCCTGCTTGGAGAAGATTCACAAACATTCACTGGGGTCTTGTAGCTTCTTCTGCATTATTGGTAGCACATGAAGATTTTAAAACTCAAGGGTTGAGGCAGTTAGATGGCTCAGAGGACTGATAATGGAGTATGAAGTCTTTCTCTTTCTATATCAACAGTTCAAACGTGTGACATCACATGATCTCAAGTCCTCATCTGCAAAGTGGGGATTATAAACTTTCCCTACCTCATACGGTTGTTGCGGTGGTAAATTATTTAATGTGTACAAGGGAGTTAGATACTGTAGTGACTGAGACCTTGTAAGTGCCTAGATAGATTAATCAAGAAAAGGACCCCAAATGGAGTTATACATCTTCTACCAAATTAGAAATAGATAGTAACATTCTTCATACCATTGTTTGGTGTCTGCCTTTCAGAGGAATTCTTCTATAAAATAACCCCAGTTCACCTAACTTGCTGCAGAGGACGCCCTTATTCTCCTAGAAGAATACAGCAGGATATGTCCATCTTTTATCAGTGCTGATATTGTGAACTGCTACACATTCCATTATACAGCTTGAGAGGCACAGTATCCATGCTGGGAAGGAAGCCACACTCCTTAAAGTCAGTTGGCCTATTTGCCCTCGCTTACAAGTACAGATTTTCTCTTATGGTTATTAAAAAAGTGGGACTGGATAACACAGTTTTTACGTTGTCAGATTTGACTTTCATACTTAGGGAAAATAGCTTTTTAGAGTGATAATTAAGTTAAATATGCCAAGGTGTTTAAAATAGATTTCTAATACATTGGTATAATTGGGTAAGTGTATCCACATCCAGTCCCTTTTTTTTTTAAACAAATCAGGCCCCACAAGCTATTTAAACATTTTTTCTATTTGTCTCATTTGTTCCCTTGTACTTCCCTGCCTGTTTATATCTTGTCTCTTGACTCATACTTAGATTGTAAGCTCTTTGGGTAAGGAATTAGCACAAGAGGGGTGCTGGTCCACAAATGGGGCTCTTAGACACTATGGAAATACAAATAATATTAATAATATCAATGTATTGAATATTTTTAGATTTCATTTGTACACAGGAAATACGTGTTTCAGGAAAAAGCAAAACAGAAAAGAAATAGGGGAAAGGAGGAAAACAGAAAATAGAGATAATAGTTGCAGAGGAATTAAATTAAGCTTTTGTAATTCATATTTTTACTTGTGCCCCTTTAATCTAATTTATTTCTAACGTTGAATGATCATAACAAATAAAAAGTTGGAACTGCATCTCACATTCATTAGGGATGTCAGGAGTTCTTGAAAGCTATTTAAAGTTTTCTTGTGTATGAGGCAGCAATATAAATAAAATGTGTGAGCTGAGAATAGCTCTAAGAAGATTTTTGTGCCTTTAGATGGGCTTGCTATAACAGCCTAAATGGATTATTCTTAAGCTTCTACCACGATAATATATTTAGCATTTTTAAAATACTTATCCTTGATGGTAAAGCAGTTTTGTGAGACAGTGCCGTAGAAATCTAAGGCACAGAAAATCTTTAAAATCATCAGTGCCTGAACATAAGTAAGGCAAGGAGGCTTTAAATTGCCTAACAGACAAATTATACTTCCTGCTGAGCTGACCCATTCTATGACACAATTTAAGTGGACTTTTTCCCTGTTTATGATCTCTTATTTCTTCTATTACATATGAAAGCTGTGTTCTACAATTTTAGACAGCTCCAGCAACTTTCATCTTTGGGACCTTGTACACGTTACCTAATTAAGTGACACATTATATTAATTTACAGGTTTTTAAGATCTGAAGTTTGGACATAATCCTTTATGTTAAATTACATGAGTTTAGTTAGAGTTGATCTGATCTGAAGTCCCATCTGATGTTGTTGTTCATATTTTGGTCTCAGCTAAAGAATGGCCTGTGCCCGACCAAATGACTCTTTGACTATTTTATTCATACATATGCCAGGATTATATGGCCATGATGAAGTAGTGAATTTAATGGAAAGTTTATTGAAATGTAAAATGAAATGAAAGGTGTTATAAATATATCTATTGTATAAAATTAGTTACTACAAATGAGTCACACCAGCTGAGGGGAAAAAAAATCTGTTGACAATAGAGCTGTGCAAATAACTGACCTTTTGACTCTGTAGCCAAACTGAAAAATTGAAAAAACTATTGTTTCCAGTAGACCCATAATGAAAATTTTTAGAATTTTTTGGTAAAAAGAAAAAGTTTAAAATATTAATTCAAGTTGAAATAAATGTTCTGTTCAAAGCAAAACGTTTCTTTTAATTTACAAGAGCTTTTTAACTTGTTTTTTTTTTAAATGGAAGTTTAACTTGAAACAGTCCTTTCAAATCAAAACAGAATTACTTTTTCAGAGTTTTTTTCCCCTCTGATTGAAACAATTATGCAAAGTTGATGCAAATTTATAAAATTCATCAAATTTATGAAAATTGTGTCTAGGCTGTTCTCAGTGGTGGCAGATGACAGAACAAGGAGTAATGGTCTCAACTTGCGGTGAGGGAAGTTTAGGTTGGATATTAGGAAAAATGTTTTCACTAGGAGCATGGTGAAGCACTGGAATAGGTGACCTCGGGAGGTGGTGGAATCTCCTTCCTTAGAGGTTTTTAAGGTCAGGCTTGACAAATCCCTGGCTGGGGTGATTTAGTTGGGGATTAGTCCTGATTTGACCAGGAGGTTGGACTAGATGACCTCCTAAGATTTCTTCCAACCCTGATATTCTATGATTCTATGAAATGTTTTGGTTGACCTAAACCTGCATTTTTTTGTGGAAAAAAAGTTTCCTCTGAAAAATTTCACACAGCTCGACTTGGAGAGAGTATTTTACTATACTTCAAAGGAAAAATATGAATATGTCTATTTGAGGGATATCCATAATAAAAGAGAAAGTGCAGTGGGGAAAAAATGCTTTGAATGCATTTGTGATAAATACCTGATACAAAGGTCACAGACATCCTGCTTTCCACAGCTAACTCACAGATACAGTTACAGAAAAGTGTGAGCTGGTTTAACATAATCACTAGAGGCCTACATTAACAAATACTATACCGTAACAAAAAACACTTTGTGGGGAATCCTTATACGTGACTCACCTCTTTGTAGTATACTATTTTCATAGTAGTCTAGAGAAAAATAGATAAAGGAGCTGAGTCTATCCATTTTAGCACAAGCTTCAAAACTGTCTGAATATAAAGGACACCTCAGGCTCCCGCTCTAAGAGCTTCTCAAATTAAAATGTGAAACAGATACTAATGGACCCCAAAGGTATATTACAGGCTGGTTCTGACATACACAGCACATAGAGGAGCAGGCTATGGAAGGCAGACCTCTGTCATAGTCGGTATACTAATAGAAAGTTGTGTAATTAATGGGTAAGCACATCTGAAACACTTCCATTGATATTTGGCAAAAGAATTCTATCCTTACTTGGTTTATGTGTGCTGAGAATATTAGATGAGCTGGTAACCAACATCAGACAATATGTTTAAGCTTATGTTCTAGTGGCCAAAAGGATCATTCTAAGATAATGGAAACTATTAGAGCTGGTCTAAAATAGGAATTTCCATGTCATAGGAAATTCTGATATTTTGACATTTGTTTTCATCCTGTAGCCTGACCCAAAGTTGGGTATATACAATTGTAACTTGAGGGTTAACAGGTTCTTGTCTCAAGATCAGGCCCAGTATAAAATTATCATAATTTGGGAACCCCAGTGTGCACAGGTACAACACTCACACCATAGGAACTCTCTCTCTATATATTTACAAATATATAATTTATTAATAATTTAGCAAAGTTATACACACACTTAAACTCAACAAGGCAGATAGAGATAATACAGAAAGTACATTTGGATGTCCATACTTACACCCTTATCTTTCTTAACCTACTTAACCATTATTTTACATACTTAACCATTATCTTTCATACTTAATCATTATCTTTCTCATCACCGTTATTGTCCTCAGCTTCCCCGGTGGCCATCTTTCTGGCCCCTCCCAAGGTCTACATCTCTCCAACCTATCTGCTGCACCTGGGATGTTACTTTTATAGTAGGTTACGCTGACACTGCCACGTCCAACGCATATTCAATAGAGGTCCTTATTCTTATTTCCTCCCCTTAAGGTGTCCGTTTTCTATAGGTTAGTATATGTATGATGTTACCCTATTAGAATACACGTCAATTTGTTGTCATGACACCTTTGCAGTCAGAGGTTCTGTCCGGAACCTTCCGGATGCTGGTGTCAGCGATGTTCGGTGCTGGTGTCAGCTAGGTTCTGTGGGTGGCTGATGTCAGTATTCTGGACAAAATTCCCCCTCTTGCATGCTACTTTCAGTTCCCTAAACTTATGAGTTACTTAAATTTATCTATACCAAAGGTTATAGACCCCAAGCCTCAGACTATCTACTAAAGCCAAATCTTACAGGATAAAAGCCTGTAGGTTCCTTGCATTACTACTAAATATAATAAAGTAGGATAACAAAGCAATGAATATAATACAGGTAACATGGCCCACTGGGCTACAATCCTGAGTTAGAATGAAATGTCAAATATTTTTGTGGAGAGGAAAGCTCTGAAAAATGTTGATTCAGAAATGTTGAAAGTTTCATTTTGATATTTTTGATTGAAATGAAATATTCCTATACTCCTGAATTGAGATGTTTCATTCTGGTTTGACAAACTTCATAAAAACAGCTCATTTTGATTCAGTTTGATTTTGAACTGAGTCTTCCTGAGCTTCCTCATGGGAGGTGCCTCATTTTCCTGTTCTCCTGTAGCGCTGGTCCCCAATCAGACTTCTTCTCCCACGATGTGTCACAGACTTCCCTTGGCAGTTCAGTGAGGGGGTAGACCTCATGGACATGTCATGGGGATGAGGACCTGAACTACAATTCCCGTGAGGTACCAAAGCTGCTCAGGCAGACACAGATTGGTGTTGACCCAATCTGTAACTAATTATTTCATTTAGATTTTCCATAGGAATTTCAGCAAAATTGAATTTTTCTGTGGAAAATTTTGATTTTGTGTAAATTTCAAAGTTCATAAAAATATCTCAGCTGAAAATTCCTGACAAGCTGTTCTCCCTGATTTGATACTTCCTCCAGATTCTTCTTCCTTCTGTGCTGACTAGCACTGATGGAGAAACTGCGTCAGGTGCTCTCTTGCTTCTGAGATCTTAATGAAAGAATAGAGTGGGAGGGTGTCTGCAACTCTCTCAGGGCTTATCCAGCCCCTGCCACAGCATAGATTAAAGCACCCTTAGGGCTGGCTGCAAAGTCCACTTGTGGACCTTTCTGGCAGCCATGGGTAGTGGATTGACTCAGAGTCACAATTTTGTGCCCAGTTCCTCCTTGCTCAAGGGAGGAAGTCAACTGTACTAGCCTTTTACCTTGTGCAGCTGACATCCCCCTCTGTGTCAGCTCAGCTGTGCTTATCCAGCATGTTGGGGGTGGTATAATTGGTCCACACCTATCTGCATGGGAGGAGAGAAGCAGCCCCATGGAGCCCACTCGGGAGTAAGGAAGAACATTCTATCAGTTTTTTCATTACCATGCTAGGGTTGCCAACTTTCTAATTTCTGAAAATCGGACATTACAGCAGCAGCACTGCCTCTCCTGCCCTTGCTCCACCTCTTCCCCACAAGGCCCCACCCTCACTTTGCCTCTTTCGCCAAGGCTCTGCCCCCACTCACTCCTCTCCCCCACCCCTGCTGCTTTCTCCTGTTCCCCTTCCTCATCGCTCAATCCTCTCCTCCTCCGTCCCCCGCATCCAGCTGGGCTTCCTCTGCTCTGGAGCCTGCATCCCCATGAGGTGGCTCCAGCTGAGCAGGGGCTGGTGTGGTAACCTGACTTTTGATGTCTGGTCAGTACATCTGACCAGATACTCGACAGCCCCCCCTACCCCCGAGTTTCTGGTGAAAAAAAAACAGACACCGGGAAACCCTACAAGAGCCATGCTCTTCAGTGAATAAGCTTCTGGCATCTGATTGTGAGTTAACTTTTTCTGGCCCTGTCCAAATTTGAAGTAGCCAAACTAAAATCTGTGAGGAGTGGGGCTTACTAAAATGATTCATAACTATTCACTCAATGCCACTTTTACCCAAGGTTCATGGGCACTGCACTGTGTTTTTTTGTCACTCCTAGAAGTACCATCCAAACAGCATTATTTCTAGGAATGACATGCTGCAGCAGACTTGGAAATGTGTTTCACAAATGTTGTGTGACACTACCCTGGGTGGTAGCACAGCTAATCACAGCATTTTGAGTCAGTGTATTCATGGGTATGCTAACATTTGGAGGGTTCGTTGAAAGTAGATTGTATTTTCTTACTGGTTCATTTCCACTCTCACCGAATGAAATTAACCCCATTGTAGAGGGCTACTCACTGTGGTGCTTAAATGTGGTCTTGCTCCACTTATGTCAATGAGAGATTTGCCATTGACTGAAGTGGGCTCAAATTAGGCTCCTTCAGAGTTGAGAGCAGCATTGGGTAAACACTTCAACAAATTAATCAGTGTTCATATGAATCACTTTTTATTTTCTAGGTTTAAATTAATCCCTTTACGTGGGCCAGATTCTAATGAGATCACCAAATAATTGCTTGCCTAACCCTACAAGAAAGTTCACAAACCTAAAATGAAGAATGTAACTCCTGAAATCAAAGCAGTAACTTGGGCAAGATGTTTATTCTCTTTTTCTTAGTTTTCCCATCAGTAAAATCGGGAGAATAATACTTGCCAATTGTAGAGGGTTATTAGAAAGATTAATTAATATTTGTAGAGTGCCTTGAATATGCAACATGTGTTGAGTGTTTTGAAAAGCATTGACTCTCCAGTAAATAGTGTGGCCAGGTAAATTAATTTAAGCTGCCCAACTGGTAAATAGTAAGTATAGCACTTTACAGATTGACATTAGCGTAGATTAAACATTATAGGCCAGATTCAGTCTAGGGACTATGCTTGCAGAAGTTGACACAGATCCTCGTGGAGGTCCTTGACAGATCTGCCAGTGGAAGCACAAATAAGCTTGCTCTTTCCTGGGGATTAATCCGCACTGGGGTGCAGTAGATCAGTTGGATCAGAATAATTTGTAATCCGACTATTGCAAACAGAAGGCCATGTTTGATATGAATATGTGTGCAAAGAGTAGGACTGAAAAACTCCCAGTAAATACTGTGCAAGGCAAATGTTTTAGGATTATTTTCACACAGTAGAAATTAATTAAAGATGTGCTGTCTTTAGGCAATTGTATACTTATCCATGATAAAAATGGAAATGTGCTGAATTTTGCAGAATAAAAATTATTGTTTAAAGACGGAACGAATTGGATGCAAAAATCAAGGTTTTTGTAAACTCTCTGAAATCTGATTGGTAAAAGCTCAGATGATTGTCTCACTTTGATTAAAGAGAGGCAGTAGTTGTGATAGCATCTTCAGCAGAAACTACCTTTCTTCACTTCAGAAAAAAGAGAAGGAGAATTTTTGTCATAACTCAAGGGAGGTACTGAGCAGATGTGTGGGGAAGAAAGATCAGCAATTTTTTGAAATAGGATTCATTTGGTTAGGTTTTTTTTCTTTTCTCCTAGTTCAACTGTTAATTGATCTTTGAATGTATTAACTTTAGTATGTCCCCTACCCTGGCCTTCAGTCCATACAAAATGCAGCTGCCCATTGGCTTTCCCTCCATTTGGCTCCCCATCTGCTCTTATATCCAGTTTAAAGCTTCTTATCACCACTCTCAGCTCTGCATAACTTTCCCTCCTTACTCACCTTTCCTTGCCAAGCTTGGCTTTGTTACCACCCACACTGCTCCACGAATGTTCCAGGCCTTTTCCACTGACAGGTCTACATCTTGAACAATCAGTTTTGTGCCCTCTTCTGCACAGCAGCCCTATGTATGGTGCAACCTCACTGAGCTCATCCACAGGGCCCGTACCTTATCCACATTCAAGTCCCACTTAAAACCCAGATATGCTGTACCGTTTAACATTAATTGAATTGGCTTGTCTATCAGGTGCCTATTGTTATTTCCCTTAATCTCTTTTGGCTTGTCCATGTGTCCTTCAGATTATAAACTTTTTGCAGCAGGAACTGCCTTTTTTGAATATTTGGAAAGTACCTCATATTATAGTGGGTGATATTGTAAACAAAGGTTAAATAATACTAAATGTTATGTTCTTGGCATACAAAAACCCATAAAGTATCCTCGTTGGAAGGTTGCAACTTCATTTCTTAGAATGCAGAAGGATAACATACAAGAACACAAACACAGAGAGAGAGAAAGCAGGCTGCTCCCTAAAAAATGGAGAAGCACGCCTCACCCCACCTTAGTCTAGGCTAGCCTTCTGCAAACTGATGCTGCTAGGCTCAGATTGCACATTTCCCTACAGAGCCCCCTAGCCTGGAAACAGGATCAGGACCCCCCCCCCCGAAATTTAACGTGACAGTACCATTTTAACACAGTTACTCCACAATCCATTTATAGAAAACCTTCACTAAGGGTTAGATTCTATCCCCTTTACTCATATAGAGAAATACCTGGTCCAATTGAAATTAATGGGCCAGATCCTCAGCTGGTGTGAATTAGTGTAATTCCACTGAATATCAATTAGTAAAGACATTGTTAAGAGTGGCAGAATTGAGCTCTATTCAAACAAGTTAAAAGATGGCGATTATTTTGGAAATAGAGGAAATTCCCATATCTCTTTGGGAATGGAAAGTTCAAGGAGATGTTTGCAGAGAGACAAGGAGTTAAAAATTCTGGCAAATGGACAGATGACTTTTCTGGCATCCTTGAAAGATGAATATTTCTAAGACGGTATAAAGTGTTAATGAAAAAGTCTTTCAAATTAAAATTCCTGCCAGGCTAAAAGTGTAATTAAATAATAAAGGATAAATAATGTTTTGTGTCATCTTAGTCCTAGAGAATGATACATACTTGACCAGACCAGAAAACTATCACATGCTTTGGCAAAATAGGGCATGAGTGGAGAACTCTTGTCAGTACAGCATAAGTCTATGACAATAGGTTTCCTGGAACGTGCTTGAGGGACGAATGGCCAAGGATGTGGAATTTTGCACAATGAAAGAATGAAAGCTCATATTATTTATATATCCTGATTAGAAATATAAATGTATATATAAATATATATTTCTAATCAGGATAACTGGATCCTGGGACAAGACAAAGAAAATCAGATGGTATCAAAAAATTAACAAAAAAGTAAACCGTGTGACTATAGCATCATGTGTTATATGACATACTGGGCCTGATTCTCCATGGAGCCTATGTAGTTGCACTGCTGTAATGGAGTGGGAATCAGGATTATCCATCACATCCATCCTTTTTGTTAGGCATACTCTCACTGAACATTTCTGAAATCTTATTTTTACACAGCTTTTAAACCAGCAAGAATACTGATATGCCATAGCAAACCTTCTTGTTAGAAGAAAGGTGTAACCTTTAATATTTTTCCTTAAATAAGAAATGTTTCTCTTTTGCATTCATCACTTAGAGAAACACTATTCTTTCAGTAAGCTGTTTATAAACATTAAGGCAGACACTCTTTTTTTTATAGTGATGTTCATAGGATATGAACGTAAATTTCATTATTCGGTAACAAAATGTGTCTCCTGCTTGCTACTTTAAACACTTCCCTTGAATACACTGTTCTTCAGTTTTGTATTTGAAAAGAAGAGGGGAAAAATAGTCTTCCTCTGAAGTGAGTGTTCTTAAAAAACCACCAAATAACCCTTATGCCAATTATAGGATTAAGCAGCTGTACAAATACTATGCACTAGACTAAAACCCATCTGCACTGAAATGCTGCATTTTGAAGCTATCACTTCTGTCATGAATCTACAAAGATTTTTTTAAATTGAATCTAATTAAGAGACATGCTTAGAACAAACTGAGTACAACTTAATTTCCCTTTGACTGGCCCAATCATGCATTCAGCAGCAGATGACTTTCTTATTTGGCATAAATGTGACACTTACTCGCATTACTCAGATAGTTCTGCTATGAGAAGAAAGGTTTATGTGCTGAAAGGTTAGCTGGATGCTATCCATTCTACTTTTCTTCAATCAGAGCAAATCATGCCACGCTATTAAAACTATTTATCATTTTTTAAATACAAGGGAAATTTACAGAGCCAGGAAAACAGAAACACCTCTTTTTATATGGCATGTTTACCTCGATTTTTAGCTTGCATACCTGCAGCAAAAGGTAGTTTGTGTTGTGATTAACAGTCCTTTTAACAAGTGGTCCTTCCAATTTTAATTGTTCATGTATTTATATAATAGCTATACAGCTGTGTTACGTCTTGGAAGGTAAGAGGAACCAGTTACTAGTTTGAATAAATAAAAGTTGTGAAAACAAATGCCTTCACTTATTTTAGGAGTTTGACACAACACTTATTTTATGAAGAAAACATCTTTCTTAGGTACTGTGTGTCGTGTCCTTTGAGAACTCTTCAACAATCTCCTCATGATGAAGACTAGCACTGATGTAGAAGGAAAGATGACAAATCCTCTGACCTCAGTATAAATGCTCTAAAGCTGAAGTAGATGAAGGCTTGAAAATCATCATAAAAAGAAACGTTCACAGGGACAGAACAGGAAGCAGTGGAAAGTTCCACTTATCTGAGAAGGTGAAATTCAGTAGACGATATGATCTGAACATTTTAAAGACTAGAAAATGATTTGGAAAAGAGGGTGAGCAATGTATTTCAGTGGCTTCCAAAGCTCTGATGTAGAAAGATCAGTCTATAAACTAAATTGAAACCATGCCACAGCAATGCCTTGTCAAAACTTCTCTATTGAGCAAGAATCTGGCAGTTAAATGAGGCAAAAATGAAGCAGACTGGAGGCTTTAGACAGTTTCTCTGAGTCAGCTGGTGGCAGAGAATTATCCGCATGGAGTTTTGCACAATGTCCAGTCAGCCATTTATATCAACCACCCCTTCGTAAAGACTACTGTTATTTCCAGATCATCTGGTCAGGTTGGAAAGAGTGGTGCACTATCAGCTAATGAACAAAGAAAATATCAACAGACAAGCAATGGGTGAAGACAATTGAATGGTGTAATGAAGTGATATATACTTTCTTACCAGTGATGATTCAAATGATGCCAGAATCTCAGGTAGAGTGATCAAAGCTCATCAAATATGAGAAACAAATGAAGCAAATGTGTGTTTTAAAGGGTGGCTCTTATGTACTATGTTCAAGTGGGTCAAAAAATGTTTCCCACTCCCCCTGTGGAAAATTTTTATGAAAATGACTTTTTTTGACAAAAAAATCTTTTATTTTAGAAGAGCAGATACTTTCCATGACTATTTTCATCCAGTTGAAACCCCGATTTTCTGTCAGAAAAAGATTACAGTGGAAGTTTTTCAACCAGCTCTCATTACAGGTGGGACAACAGTACTGCCTATTAAGATTTCCTGACATCTCTCAGTATAAGACCCTATTCTCAGTTACTTATAACTTTGCCAAACTTTAACTATGAATGCTGAAATTTTCTATGGGTGAATCAGCCAAAATGATTTTGCCATTGCCAAGAAAGATGCCAAGTAAAATTACATTGTTTTGCCTACGTTAAAAAATTCTGGCAACCTTTTCTTTAAAGAGTCCTAGCATCCCTTCTTCTCCCTGTTTTGGAACAGACTTTAAATTTGCAGGGCGTGGCCTTTGTGTCAGGGAGGTGCCTTTTAGTGGCCCTATGAAAATTTGTCAATTTTGTCTGAGTTAGAACCTTTGAATAATACACAGAAATAAGACTGGAACCAAATTCCAGAATCTGAACAAAGGCAAACTTTGATGGTATGGAGTGTTCCATAATTCTATTTCAAATATGTATTTCCTAGTTGGGCTTTGTCTTTTCAATGAGATGAACCAACATTCTGGATCCAAATACCTCCAAATTTGCAATATAAAAATGTTGAATGCAGTGTTGAATATGGATCCAGATTTTGTAGTTCAGTGCCATCTCTATTAATAAAAGGTGAGTTCTGCTTGCTATTATGAGTTTAGTTAGTTCTATTGTTGATTAAATCATTGAATTGTTCTACATTTCATATAGTCTAAAAATTTTTCCATATGTCTTAATGAAATTGTCTCATGAGCCATCTCTCTTCCTATTGATGATCACTTGGACTGCCTCCTCTTCATCCTCCCCACTCATCTCTTCTGTTACTCTTAACTAGAAATAAGGAAGGACAGTATCATGTAACCACACACTTATTGTCTGACTATACCGAAAGAAGGACAGGAGATATTTGACATGGGTTTGATCAGGCCGCAACTTTGTTATTAGATGTCTGGGACTACCTGGCAGAGTGTTTATTCTGTAATTACCAGGGGGGCTTCCACCAGCTCCCCATTTTTCCATCCAGGTCTCTCCAGCAAATCCATTGCCAGGACCTTACCATACCTAGGGGCTTCCACCAGCTTTCCCTCTTTCTCCATCCAGGTGCCTCCAGCAAACCCATTGCTGGGACCTTACCATCCACCCCCCCTCCTAGGAAGGTTAAGATGGGCTATAAGAATGGGGGGTTGGTTCCTTGCTGTACCAATCATAGGAGTACCCAACCGCTTCCTGTTTGTTCCTTTAATGAACACCTCTTTTTAAGTCCTTTTCCAAGCCATTTATCTGGTCACTGTATACCTTTCCTATGGGGCACCTGCACTGGACATCTGCCACAAGGAGACACCAGCAATTAGCTTTTCTAGCTCCCCCCAAACCCACTCGGGTTCCCAGACATCTCTTACTGCCCCCTTTTTATATGGGCCAAAACAAATGGGTTCCAAAGCTTGACAGAGGAACACCATCCTCCCTGAATGCCCAAATTGAGTGAGCCTTTTATGACCCTAAGGAATTTGACTACACCCCTGTTAGCATCTGTCATGCCTTGTCAACCCAGGTGGCACCACAGGGCTCCCAGCCAGACCCTGCGTTACTCTATGTCTGACAACACAGATCTGCATCAAGTACCTTCTTGTTCTGGACAGTAATTGAACCCCTTTACACATTGCCAAATAGTGTTCTTCAAGGTATGCCACATCATGTCGGTGACTGCTGACGGGCCCCTATGGTGCACAGCAGTGGTATCAGCTAGTCCAATAACATGCTCCTCCCTATGTGCATAAAAGACAATCCTGTGCCCACAGATTCACACCAACTCCTCCACGGCTGGTCTTCCAACATCTGGAATGAAATTACAACATATGAATGTTGACTCACCACCCGAGGTTGCACACAGGTATTGCTTGCTTCCAAATGCCAATGCCCAATTGTCAGAATTGCCTGTGCTCCCGTACCCAGCTATATTGCTGCTGTGTGGCCCCTGATTGCCAATGAGTGGGAACCCAATTCCACTGGGCAGAACCAAGCTCGCAGCCTTTCTGGAAGATAACAAATGCTACCCAGCATCCTTGATCAGCTGTTGACCATTGCAAGTTTAATATCCTTGCTTGCCCCTGCCGGTATACATCACACAGTTCCAAGCTGCCCTCCACAGTGTCCCTACAGAACCCAGGCATTAGCTCGCTGATCCCCAAAACACCAAAATTGCTTTTAAAATGTTGCTCTGAGCAAGGCCGCTTAGATCCCTGAGAATGTTAACTGTGATGTGCCTGCATGACTTTTGTAGGATTCCTAGTGCATAAAGTTAAGTACATGTGCAAGTGCTTCCAGGATTGGGACCTATAACAGCCTATATTGAAATGAAATCTCAAAGGACTGTGTGGAACATCAGATAGAATGGATGTTTTGGGGCTATTCAGCATACAGAATAGTATTTGCTTGTTAGCAATCACTGAAAAAGACCCTGGGGCCAGATTCTCACCCTATATAAATAGTTGATGACTAAAATTGAGGGATTTGAAAGAAAAATAGGAGTATTACAAAAATAGACAGGAATAATCACAAAATAGTAACAACGTTTTCACCTAACAGACATTGGTCTCATACATAGAACATGTAGGGTAGACGAAAAGTACTCTTAAGACTAAGTAGGAAATGGGGAATTAAGGTGGCTACAACTAAGGTGCTTCTATTTTGAATAAAGAAGATGTTGAAAAATTTTCTAAACAAGAGACTTTTTAGGGCCAATAGATACTGAAATAGGAAGTACATAGATATGATCAGAAATTAACTGCATAAATTAAAAGTTCCTCAGATCATATTGAATGTTTCCCTGTTATAGCATGATACAGACAGGGAAACACCCAGTAAAGGCAGTGGTCAGAACAATACTCAGGGCAGTGCCCTGGCTTAATTATTTAAAACCAGCTCACTAGGCAGGGTATTTTTATCTGTTTATTGATCTAACCCTAAAGCTCTCTGTTGAGGTTAGAGCCGGGTGAATAACTGATTTTTTCAGTTCACTGGCAGTATTGGAAAATTGGAAACACCCGAAAACTCTGTAACTCAGCCCTGAGGTGTGACTGCAGCCTTCTCCCTTTTATCCTCAGGGTTATAAGTCATGGGTTCACCTATAAGGGCATTGAAGTCAGGGGCTGGCTTAAAACAAAATAGCAAAACAAATAAACAGGGATGTTCTTACAGACTGTCCACACCAAGGATGGTAATGTTGTCCTTGTGGCTCTCTGATCTGGATTCCAATGTGCAGTTAGGCTTGCACCTGGTAGTCTGACTATGACTCACTTCTCAGGCTTCTGGGTTTCTGGTCTCTGCTGAGATGACACTATTCAATGTTCTGGAAATCCCCAAAAGACTCAGTCTTCCATGGAGTGGGAATGTGGAGGGTAGAAAGGTCCTCCCTGGCTGTGATGGTTCTCTCCCTGCTACACCCCAAAACGAAAGTAGAACCAAACCCTGTGTCTGAGTTTTGGCTTATGATTGGTTCTGGTGGTGTTACTAGCCAGTTCTAGCTCTGCCCTGCACCCTAGGCAATCTGGGAAACAGAATCCTGAACATTTGCTACCATTGCCGCTGTAGCCCTAGATCAGGGGTTCTCAAACTGGGGGTCGGGACCCCTGAGGGGGTCACAAGGTTATTACATGGGGGGGGGGTCGCAAGCTGTCAGCCTCCACCCCAAACCCTGCTTTCCCTCCAGCATTTATAATGGTGTTAAATATCTATTAAAAAGTGTTTTGACTATAAAGTGGCACTATGAATGAAAATGAATAATCATTGGGCTAGAGAAAAAGAGAACTTGAGAATAACCCTATAGCTTGGTGGTTAGTGTACTCATATGGTATATGAGAGACTTAAGTTCAAGTCCCTGCTCCTATGGCTTATTAGCTGTAAAAAATGGAACAGCTTCAACAGGAGAGATGGGTGAACCCAGACAAGCCTAGCCCAGAGATTAGAGTACTCCTCTTTAATGTACTGATGTTCAAATCTGTTATCCACATCAGGTAAGGGGGAAATTGAACCCATCTCTCCCACACCCCAAGCGAGTGCTCTTACAAACAGGCTGAAGCTTAACAGGGAGACCTCTGTCACCACAGACAGAAAAAAAAATTGGGCCAGAAGTATTTGAGTCAAAATCATGAATAGTTTTGGGTCCACCAAAACTGCATTTGTTTGGGAAGAAACTATTAGGCCAAATTTTTTTGCTCAGTTCAAGAGGAGATTGGCAGCCAGTGTGTCAATTAGTACCATCTGATATGGTGTTCTGTAAAATGGATTCTTGCTTTTTAGTAACAGGACTGTAATAACCAAATTCCTTTTTAAAAAGCCACGGAACAGTCATCAGAGGGTAATAACTTTCAGTCATTACCATGGGCTGAATTTGAAAGGCTTCTCTAGAGGTAAAAGGTTCCAAATTCCATTATAATCAAAATTATAATCCTAGGCAGCAATAGGCCCTTCTAACACTACAGCTACAGAGGTTTCTAGGTGTAGAATACATAACTGTTGCTGTTATGGCTATTAACTTTGTGAGGTTTGGAAAAAAATTATATTGTGTTTGAGAACTTTGTTCCAGACTATAGCCAATGGCATTGAAAGCCAGATGAACTCTCTACAGAGAGACACACATAATAGTGTGACAAATTATAATGACAAGGTTGGACTGAGCATTTGTGATGTGATTTAGTAAAATAAAATCCATTTCTATACAACACATGCAGGGTACTTCTATGTTGTTTGCAAAAGCCACCTTTGGAGAGCAAGGGCATATATTACACTTTCTCCACACCTAGAAACATACCCCTTTTAAATATGTCCTTTCTCCCAAGCCCAGCTAATCATCAGAAACCAACATAGTTTGCAGAGAGAGCTCTTTCTCACACTGAGTGTATGTAGGGGAAGTGTACGGGCCTCAACCAGCTCTCACTGATTTCGATACGAGCTGGATCAGGCCCATACCAAACTCTTGTAAATGTCCTAATATCAAATCTTCCTTTAGTGAACTACATGAACCCATTTTAATATTGCTTTGGAGCAACATTTTATTATATCAATGGGCAAACTAAGATGGCTGCAAAAATGACACAAGACAGTGAATGGAGCAAAGTAACTTTCATTAGAAAATCTCCCTCTGCGTGTGTATTATTTGTTAACAGTGCAGATGAAGGGGGACTTGTCTCAAAATTGCCTTGAAAAAGTATAGGTTATGATAGTTGACAGTTATGTTCCATACCTCATATCTATGCATAGCAGGTTACCCACCCTACATATGTCTCACTGTACAAGTATCTTAACCTGAAACAGCCTAATTATTTTAGGGCCCAGAGAATGTTTACTTTGTGACACCGAGGGTTCTCCACGGGGAGAATACTAATGTGGGAGATTTAAAATTGGCCAAAGTAAGGAAAATGTGACCACTGTTAAAACTTTGCTAATTACCTTAAACAACTTCCTCTTGGTGTTTGTAGTATTCTAGGTATTCCCTCTAATAAGAATAGGGAAGTGTCAGGCAAGCTTTGAAGAATGACCACTATACATGGGAAGATTATATATCTGAAAGAGCTTGAGAATGGAGGAGGAGAAGGAACACTGCCTGATCAGCTTAATATGTCTGTAAACTTAGGAGGACTATAGGGAGGTGTGTGTCTTGTTATAGCTATTCAAAAGGTGTAGCTGCAGCTCTTCCAGGTACAGCCATCCGAGTACCCAGGGTGGATAGGTGGTAAGCATAGCCTTATCCTCACTCCACCTAGAAACAGCTCCTCTGCAGCCATCAGGACACCTGGTCGTACTAGATGTTCCCACTCTTTGCTCTCCAGAATGGGGAATCAGAGAATGTGTGTTCTGTCTGTTCCCCACACAACACACACATGCAATAACATAATTTGAGTCCATAAAGTACAGCAGTGTGAAGCCAATCAATTAGTATTGTATAATTGTATTCTTAAAAAGAGAGAGAGAGAGAGACCTATATATAATCAGGAACATAATGAGAAACAAAGCAGTCGTATACAGGAAGATTTAGATTCCCTTAACTGGGCTAGTCAATTGCAAATGCAGCACTGTAAGGGAATACACAGGACAATAAATCACAGAACCAAAGGAGAAAATATTGTATGTGCTAAAAGGAAAGAGTTTGTAGCATTCTGACCAAAAAAAAAAAAGATTTGGGAGTTATTGTATGAAAAATCCATAAAGTCTTCTCGGTGCAGTGCAGTAACAATGTTGAAGACAAACAAAGTGCAAAGTTTGTATTGCTAGGGGACAGAATATAAATCAATGGTGGAGGTATTATTTCTATCTGATGTGGTGGTTACACCTCACCTTGAATGCAGTATGAAATATTGGTCTTGTTACCTTACAAAGTATATAATTGACTGAGAGTACAGCACAGTACAGAAAGAATGAGATCGAGCTTCAAGGATCTGTGGTGAAGAAAAGTTGAAATCAGAATTTATTCTCATTGAAAAAGGGAAGACATGAGTTGGACTTTACTGATGTTTTAAATGGATGACAATAGCTGATAGAATTGATGCTAGGAAAAGTGTATATAAAACTGTGTGGCACTGGCAAAGTACAGTCATATAAAAGTGAACCAACGAAACCAATAAGGATGGTAGAAATAATCAATGTAATTTGCAAAGCAAGCAGAAGCAAACAAGAAGAGAATAGCAAATTGAAACAAATCCACGCAAAGTATGAAAACCAGCATGTGATAAGTTAACAAGAATGTTACTGAATGAATGAGAACAAATGAGTTTCAGAAACAAACAGATGGATTTCTATACTGAAAGAGATGACTAAGAGGACAATGGAAGATACTGGGAGTAAAAGGAGTAAAAGAGATCAGATAATTGTTGTGAACCTCGAAAAATATTTGGTTTGGTATTCACCTGAAGGGGATGGGGCTGTTTTGTGAATAAGCGTTCTGGGCCTCAACCTGGGCTTAAGTGATATTTCTATTTTAGCTATCTAGTTAAAAAAATCATTTTTATATGGTTGTCATTATCACAGTATTTGAGCACCTCACAATCTTTTAATGTATTTATCCTCACAGCACATATCTGAGGTAGGGAAGTGCTATTATCCTAATTTTGATAGCCTCCCTGTGCCTCAGTTCCCCAGCTGAGTGATTTACCCGAGATCATGCAGAGAGTCTCTGACAGAGCAAGAACTTAAACTCCATAGGTCTATAGGTCCTCTTTCAGCTCAGTTCGTACTTAATTTGGGCTAGTTACTTTATCACTAATAAGAACGGTAAACTGAAGCTGGGGAGGGGATATGAATGAACAATAACCAGCCTCAATCTTTGCTCAGGTTGATCAAGGCCGATTTGAGGTTAGAAAAAGTAAAGGATACTCTTTAGTTTAAGTTTAAGTGCTAACACTTCCAAGTTTTATAGCAGGTCTTTGAAATTGGCAGCGGTATAGTCCCATACAGAGGGAGATGCCTTCTACTGACTCCATGTAAATCCATTGACATTTGGCTGAGTTATAAGCTTTTGAAAATTGTCATTTCCTGTCTGGTTTTACTATTTATAAATAAGTTCAGCCAAATGAATTCCTGATGCACATCCATTGAGGCCTTTGCAGTTTGGTGAGTAAAGGAGCATGTGTGTGACTAGAAGACATGAAGCTGTTCATGAGCATTTATAATTTCCAGTAGCTTGCCATTAGACAATTTGTAAGGATAAATTGGAACCATAGGGAAGTATTCCATTCGGACTGTCCAGGTGCCCCCGGCTTAATTGTTTGCATTCTTCATGAAGCACGATATTCATGTAGCAAAGGGAAAAAACACATTCAGAATCCAATAAAAGGTCTCAGCCAAAATGTTTGAAAAAGCTTTGGGTTTACATTGGCTGCATAAAAATATTGTAAAGAAATATTTTGGTTATAGATATAAAACATTCAGTCACAGAGGGCGTTGTCCTGCATTATTGTACTCAATGAGAGCTTTGCAACTGGCACAGATATGGAGAACATGTGATTGAGAGGTGTGTTATAAAGGTTTTATTGATATGAGTTTGGGATGACAGTATATTGGGACTTTAAGATCCATTTGGGGCTGGTCAAAATTTTTCAGTTGAAACTATTTTCTGAAGAAAAACAGACTTTTTGACTAACTGAAATTTTTTGCAGTGGTTGTTTTTTGTGGAAATGCCTGAAAACTTGAAAGTTTTTGTTTTTTGGCTGAAAACTGAAATATTGTGATTCAGATATCACAGAATCATAGAAGTTAGGTTTGTCTATGTGCCAGACTCCGCAGCAGGACTGAATCTCCCATGATATACTGTGACCATGGGGCTACCCTGATGGACTCCCTCTCCTCACCAAGAAGGGAGACTGTGGTTTATCATGGGAAATTTAGTTTGAGAATAATGGGAGCATGAGGCACTCAAATTACAACTCCTAGGAAGTACCACAGTGGTATTTCAGAATCAAACTATTTCAGTTTTTGGTTGAAATATTTCATTCTTTAATATTTTTTTCCAAAAAGTTGAAATTTTCTATGTGTAAAAAAAATTAAAAACCCATTTTCTGATCAGTTGTAGATCCAATATCTTGGGCTCTACCAGGAAACAAATGCTTTATTCCATTTGAAAGTAGGGATTCTTTGTTTCCTTTGAGCCCCAATGTCTCCTTGAGATGGCAAAACTTTAAATGTGTCCCTTGTCCCAGGCTGAACATTGCCTGGCTGAAAATCAGCACAGTGTACTTTTTGGAGGAAATTCACAATTTTGACAATAGTAGGCAACTCTTACCTAGAAGGTTTAAAACCAGCAACTCTACAAAGAATCGGAGAAGTCTGACGTATTAGAAGTAACCCCAGTAGTGACAGATTCCAGGGCATAACAGAGCTGAGGTGGTCACAGGTACATAGTAAGTACCATTTATCACATTGTTCTGCAATGCTCACAATCACATACATGGTATGTGCTCCATCCCAGTTACATGATGAGCAGATTGGAGCATATAAGTTAATATATGAGTTTTTCAGATGTACATGGTATAACAAAAAATATACTTTATATTTTTAAATTAGATATTTACTAAAGTCAATGAGAATAACCAAAATAATTGGGCTACTTTACAGTGTGTAAATGAAGATCAGTGTAGTGGTTTTGCTGGCAGACACTACTGGTCACTAAAGCTCTGAGAACTGCATGCTCTAGAATGCTTTGAAAGAGAGTCCGATCTTCCATTAAGAGAAGTTTTTGTGTCAAAATTAGAAAGGGTATATGTTTAGTATTATTCCGAGGTGCTAAGAGCAGAGCTGTGAAAAATATTTGATGCCAAATTAAAATCTGCAGATTTTCCACTAAAATGAACTATTCCATGAGACATTTATAGTGAAAATCATTTAGTGGAAAATTTTGTTAAAGTTGGACATATCATTTTTCTATATTTAATTTTAAAAAATATGAATGTCAGCTAAATTTATGAGGCAGATTTTCATGATGAATTTCAAATTCCTGTGTCACAGCTGGGTTTGTTCATCAAAGTGGAAATTCCATGACTGAAGTTCCTTGGTATTTCTTTTGTTTACCCTGATTGGCTGAGCTAACCTCATGTGAACAAAAAGGTTAAAAAAAAGCCATTTTGACCTGTTTATTCAGACGGACTGTGGGCATTTTATATGCTCTTTCTCATTCAGAATAAAACCAGTAAGCTAAATTCTTCTCCCAGTTATTCTGTATATTGAAAAAAACTGTAATATTGAAAAAAACTCCTGGAGATAACCAGGATTTTGAACTTGTGCAAATGACAGCAGATTTTCTTTAGGGTCTCTTATTTTTCCATGGCCTTGTGTTTCTTTAGCAACAACAAAATACACATCACAGTTTTACCATAGCTATAAAAGCATGTTTTCTTTAGCAATTGTGTTTCTTTAGCAATTGATCACAGAGTCTTATGAATGTATCTGGGCAACAGATTCCCAGTGGCAAATAGGAAGTAGTTTTCTGCTACTCTTCATGGGAAGCATTTTTTTTCAACCTATACTGGGGGTGGAGAAGTGACTCTGCCTTGTGGTCAGTTTGAAGACATAAAAGAGGGGAACACTCTACAATCTGCCAAAGACGCCAGGCGGAAGATGATAGGTGGACTACAAGCCCCTTGGTGGTACCTCCCCAAGAAGACAATTCAAGGTAAGGTGATGATGGGCCTGTTGCAGGAGGTGGGCTGTCTGGGGTGGAGGGCTGCATGCCCTTGTAGGCACCTCAATAGGTTTGGATGGTTCTAGTAAGTATCCAAATTGTTGACTGCTTTTCCAAACAAAAATTAAAACTTATTTGAGATTTCCCCTCATGAGATTAAATATGCTTTTGCTATGCTAAGGCTGGTTTGTTGCATGCTTTTATAGCTATGGTGAAACCGTGATGTGTATTTTTGTTGTTTTACTCACCTCATAGTACAAGGAGCAGAGACAAGCAGGAGAAAACTAGGCACTAGCTCTTAGGACAGTGGCAGATTGGTCTATGTAAATTCCCATCCCACACATGTACTCTTAATGCCTGATTCTCCAGTGCCTTGTAATCATTTTTACTCAAGCAAAGGGGGAGTTAAACACAGCACTACCAAATCCAAATGGTTGCATTTCACATCCACTCTGTACAGTTGTATAAGACATAAGGCTGTGGAGCGTAAGGGCCTGAGTTTATTTTTTTAGTATGGCACGTGCCATTTGGCCTAATGGATAATGCTCTGAACTGAGACCCAGTAGAACTGGTTCTGCTACTGGTGGGATAATGGCACCTTTTGAAAGCACTTTGAAGTCTATGGATGAAAAGTGTTCTATAATAAGAGCTAGATAGTATTATTCTTTATCAATTTTTTGCACTGTTTTAGAGCTCTAGTTAATATACAGAAAAGAATAAAGCTGTATTGGAACAAGTCACTGAGAATGCTCATCCAATTGTTGGGGGTCAGTTTCTAGCACTGCTTCACAATTAATTACAAATTACTTTGCTTCAGTGACTGAACTAAAATTTCCAACTTTACAAAACAAAAATCCTTACAAAGCTGTTCCTTGTAAGTTTGTAATAGACAGAATTATTTTTTTCCTATCCTTCAGACATTTTCCCCATTCTTGTTTGTTCCTGTTTTCTTATGCTGGGAAGGTACTATGCGGGGGAAAAAAGAAGAATTCACAATCTGTGATCTCTCACCCACATCTTTTTTACACCCAACCCTACAAGCATATGATTTAAAAAGCTCATTCTTAAGAAAAAAGAAATGTAACTGGTAATTGAGATTTAAAAAAACCTTGTGAACTGAAAAGGACACTTTATATTACTTAACTCTAACTGACAAACTGCATTCTTTAATTCTACTTAGGAGCTTGCCTTCCTCATTAACTGGAAAAGAATCTGCTTGACATTTAAAGTTTCAGAGATACGCAGCATGTTGCCAATACATTGTTCTTCAGTATAAATTAAAATATGTTAACATTACGCTAAACTGTCTAATGTTGAAATAAATGGTCCTCAGGGACTTTTTTAATGTGGTTCATGTATAAATAAAGAAACTCAGTATTTTCTTTTTTAACTGAACACAACAAATTTTCAGAATTAATAGAATATAATGTAACTGTTCCCAGTTGGTCCATCTCATTGTCATCATATCCACATATATTGCAGAGTAAATAATGTCTTATATTTTCATGAATTCCATATATTTTTACTTTAATTAGGAATTTGAATGGGATGTAGGGGATTGGAGTTTGGTAGACACCGTAGGTTGCAAAATTTGCCTATTGGCCTTGACTTTGAACTGATAGATGCTGCCATCTTGGATGTTGTCTTTCATTGAAATAACATACATTTGAAGTAGTGCTTCCAAAAATGATGTTCACAATATGGAATTTCTATCAGGTGTCCCAGATCTGTTTTTTAAAATGCCTGTACATCACTGTGATTCATATATCCAGAATACATCGACACTGAGATTTTGAAAGCCACATAACAGATTTAGATGCTAATTCCCATCTAATTTTAATGATAATTGGGTGTCCAAATCACTCAGGTGTCTTTGATAATCTCAACCTGAAGATCCACTGTGGAATGCAGTGTTAGGACATAGATATTCAGGTCTGTCTGTAAAGGCCTATACTCTAAGAATTTAGGTGTATTCTTATCACTTGGCTAGTTAGAGAGAGATAAAAGAAAGAATCAAAATCACTGTCTGCTGGTGTAAGGGCCTTCTCTTAATGTGACAGTCTGAGGCCCTGTTCTTAGGCTAAGGCCTTTGGCTAAGCAACAGGCAGCCATAAACTGAGTAGCGACAGTAGCGACCGGTCACATCCTCACATTCCAAACTAGTCACATTGAAATAAGGTGCTATTGGGCTGTTAGGAATACAATCCTGTCCTGATAATGCCTATCACCTCCAGAGAAAGGGAAGTGCCTAGAAAATGTAAAAGGAAACTTAGTTTGATAGCATCCTGTCTGGCAAGAACTCACTTATCAATAGCTGGGATGTGAAATCCTCACTTCTGTATTGTTTTGTCATTATAGTTCCCACTTTGCTATTGTTTGTCCGCATAATCTCTGTCTGGTTCTGTGATTGTTTCTGTCTGCTGTATAATTAATTTTGCTGGGTGTAAACTAATTAAGGTTGTGGGATATAATTGGTTACATAATCATGTTACAATATGTTAGGATTGGTTAGTTAAATTTCAGGAAAATGATTGGTTAAGGTAGAGCAAAGCAGAACTCAAGTTTTACTATATAGTCTGCAGTCAATCAGGAAGTGAGTGGCTGTGGGGGTGGGTGTGTGGGTGGGGGAGATGGGAATAGGGGTAAGAAAATTGGAATCATGTTTTGCTAAAGGGGGAAATGGGAACAGGGAATGGGGGTAAGGAAATTGGAATCATGTTTGGCTAAGGGCAGGAATGGGAACAGGGACACAGGTGTAAGGCTCTGTGGTGTCAGAGCTGGGAAGAGGGACACTAAGGAAGGAAACTGGAATCATGCTTGCTGGAAGTTCACCCCAATAAACATCGAATTGTTTGCACCTTTGGACTTCAGGTATTGTTGCTCTCTGTTCATGCGAGAAGGACCAGGGAAGTAAGTAGGTGAAGGAATAAGCCCCCTAACATGCAGGGCCAACCTCTGAGAGCATGAGTATGACCATTTAAAGGAGGCTGCTACTCCCAGAATATCTATCACTAAGCATGGGAGATGCTCCTTCTAATCAACTAAACCATAGACACACTTCTCAGAATTTAGCAAAGTATTTGGGCACAATCCTGTAGTCCTTACCAAGAGAACATTTTCTCTGAAGTCAATGGGGAGTTTTCCCTGAGCAAGGGCTGTATGGTCAGGTTCAGGCTCCCTGTTTGGGAGAAAATAAGTAGGTTGCCAGACACATCACTACCATGGTAGCTAACACAGTGACTGCTGCTACCTTAAATCAACACAAGATTAGAGGAAGATAATTACAAATTATATTAAATCCAAGACAAACTCAGAGCATCTTTCAAGGGATGCTGTCATAAAAATCTGACCTACCTTTTGCCAGCTGTCCCATTTTGTAGGTCTTACCTTACGGATTGAAAAATGCAATTTCTTTCTTCAATGCATCTTTACAGTGGCAAACAGAAAATAAACTTGTCGAGATTCCTTGCAATAAATCACTATACCCCTGTGCTATGACAGGAGATCTCATTTCAGCACCAGCTTGTCTTCAGAAAGTGGCACAACAAGTCTGCCTTGACTGTGCTCTTCTAATTCCTGCTCCAATAAAGATCAGTGGATTAACTATGATACATGTTTGTTCTTCTTAAAGAAGAACCTTTCAGATTAAAGCAATGTCAAGAGAGAGCGAGGTGTAAAGAGAGATCCATGGTCCAGTGGTCTGAATTGCTACAGTGCCTGGATGGGTACTTGATCAGTTCTGTTATGTGTAAACTTTTTTTTCATCTTTTCACATGTGAATAATGAATAAGAAAGGTAGTTCATTGCATTATTCACATTTCAGAATAAAGGATATAGATCCAAAACTTCCCAAATAAATATCACAAACTCTTTAGGTTTTACCAAATGAAAATACAGGTTTTCAAACTCATCCTTACCCTTAGTAGGACAAATTCTGAAAGTAGTGCTGGGCATCTGTAACTGCTACTGAACTAGGGGACTGGAACACATGACTTATGAGGAGAACCTGAGGGGACTGGGATTGTTGAGTCTGCGGAAGAGAAGAATGAGGTGGGATTCGATAGCTGCTTTCAACTACCTGAAAGGGGGTTCCAGAGAGGATGGATCTAGACTGTTCTCAGTGGTAGCAGATGACAGAACGAGGAGTAATGGTCTCAAGTTGCAGTGGGGAAGGTTTAGGTTGGATATTAGGAAAAACTTTTTCACTAGGAGGGTGGTGAAACACTGGAATGCGTTACCTAGGGAGGTGGTGGAATCTCCTTCCTTAGATATTTTTAAGGTCAGGCTTGACAAAGCCCTGGCTGGGATGATTTAGTTGGGGATTGGTCCTGCTTTGAGCAGGGGGTTGGACTAGATGACCTCCTGAGGTCCCTTCCAACCCTGATATTCTATGATTCTATGATGGCTGTTGCAGACTCCCGGTACATTTCAAGAATTAGCAAAGTTAATTTTGGGTTTCCTCTATGTCCTTTATTTATTCCTCTGTCATTTGCTGGAAGGAGAAAGCTTAAAATAGATTACTGTCATCTTGGCATATAAAAAACAGAAAATGAACCCGTATTCCAAGAGTGTGCTAGAACAGTACCATGGTTAGACTCTGGGTTGGATTTACAACCCATTAACCTACTAACTCATGCAGTTTGGGGAGAATGACTACCTGTCGTGGAGGCTGCCTCCTTTTTCTCCCCACAATGCTGTGTGAAGCCTGCATTATCCATGTTTTTGTGCTGTCCTGCTCTTCCCTTAGTCTGAATTTAAGAGGGAAAATGTATGCTACAGTCCAGCTTCATTTGCAATATTAGTCAAGCACAGGCAGAGTCTAATGATCAGATATTTATTTATAGAAAGCCTAGCCCTAAGCCCATTGAAGCTTTGAATCAGACTCATATGGATACATTCCAAAATGTTCCATTATATACAGGTAATGCACTTGGGGAGGTGAGGAGAAAGAAGGATCATTGCACATTAGTTAAAAATTCTTCACTCTGAAGTCCCGCTAATATCATTGTTACAGATGTCAGTAGGAGTCCCAAGGAGAATGAATGTAAAATATACCACTAAATATTTAGATACTGTATCATTAGATGTCTAATTTGTTATTTACTGTTATTTCTTCCAGTCATTTCAAAGACTAATTCATTTGCATAGTTTACTCAAGCACCTTTGTTCTACAGATGTCATGATGGACGGGAGCGCATAGAAAAAAATTGAATTCAAACTGCCCTGGCAGTATTATTTTCACAGTTGATGTGTTTGGTTTCTGTTCTGTTCTTTTGCTGCCCCAAGTATTGTCATTTGATTTGCAAAAACTGAGACTTCAGGAGAAGGAGTGATAGAACTGGCTAGTATAATTTTATAAGAGCAGATTTACATAAAATGCAATTTATACAAAGATTGTAACCCAGCTGCAAACCCATGGAGGTTGCGTTACCTTATAACTGACTTGAATCAAAGGAAGGTTAATAACTATGCCTGTATTTGATGCCCATTGACATGCATGTGAGTCAGTGACATTCCTTAGATGATCTCTACCACAAGAATAAGAATCTTCCACAGAACTAAAAACAAATGGAACATTACCATATTCCAATTCAGACAATATTATTCCACTACGTACACCCAGCAACTGCTACAACAATAGGTTTCAAAAAGAAAATAAACTATCAAGCCAACAGCGTTATTTCAACTTTTCTCTTACAGGTGCATACATATCTAAAAAGGTGCCAGGACTAGTGATTCAAATTCAGGTCCTAAAAGGATTTGAGAGCAACACCAATATACCCAGTTACATAGGGTCACTTTATTTGTAATTTCCAGTAATCGGGCATGATTCGGGAAGGTGCTTCAAAACATGCTTAACATTACACATATGCCTGAGTCTCACTGACTTTAATGGAACTTAAGCTTAATGGGATGTTTTTCTGAGATGACATCATGATCAGATTTTCTATAAAGGTATATTTCAGAAAAATGTTTATATCTAAATTTCCACAGTATTGTTTTGTGTTAGGTTAATTAACTTCTCCTATAAAGTAATTTTAGCTGCCTTGCACTAGGAATAGCAAGAGAAGTACATGCTTTAAAAAAAGGAACTGGGATGAATAGAAGGAAGTAGTAAATTTGAAGCATAATAGGTTACATTCACCGTGTTGTAACTTCATTGAGTTTAATGGAGTTACACTACAGATGAATTTGGGTTGTCAGTGGTCAAGTTCTGACTGCATACAATAGCATAATTTAGTAAAAGTTTATTAAATTTGCAGTTTAGGCATAGTCCCCAACATCACACTCTGAACGCTTTAGAGAGCCTCAGTAGCAACCTTGAAGCACATATGGTAAATTGCTTCCTGGAACCAATGACCTGGTTTGATTGTTGTCTATGTGATTACAAAAAGTAGACTGTTTTTGAAATGTTAAAGGTAAACTGTGAGAGCTGATAAGCTTCTTAAAATACTGTATAGATGGGCTATTGGTTTGATCTGATGTGTCAGTTCCTATGTTCCTGGAAATAGCTTTTCAGCATATGAATGCCAAAAAGAATTTGGCCTCCAGGATGGTGTAGAACTAGTTAATTTTATTTTAAGGTCTCCTAGTTCCGGAATATTAAACAGAACATCAATTTTAGCACATACATTTTAATGCATAAATCCAATACACTAAAGTAAGCACAATGACTTCACAATCTTACTTTTATGTCAATGGGGGTTGTGGGAACTCAGCTATTCCCAGAGTGAAATTTACAGTTCCTGCAACTTCTGTGACTGAGCCTAAGATTAGAGAGTTTAGAAAATAAATATAGAGCCCAAATATATTTTGAATTCATAGTTGTGCTTATTTTATTTATTGCATTTGGGCATCAACATCTGTGTGCGCTCCCAAAAGTGATGATGTGATGTTTCTGATTCCAAAACTGTCCCTTTTTTGTAATCCAGTTGACAACTATCAAATCAGCCCATTCATTCTAGTGAGCAGTTTGTGTGCATATGACTTTTCCTGAGGCTTTGTAAAACATTCAGTGTTTTAACGTTGGGGAATATGTCCACAGGGTAAAACTTAGCCCTGTGCAGAAGGCAAGTACAATGCCTGTGCATTACAATCTATTTAATTCCACAAAGTGAGCATAGGGGTGAATTTCAGCCACACTGCAGATATTACTGTCCAAATTGACTTGAATGTGAGTTGATGGTGGGTTAGACTCTTTATAGAGATTAATTTGATCACAGATACAGAAGAACATCATCTAAAATGTCTAGAGATCAATCAACAATGGTATGGGTTGAGAGTAGAATTTGGTACCTTTGTTATACCTTGGCTGAGATCTTGGTTGACCCTATCCTGTGCTCAACCCGAGAAAGTTTGTTTTCTTCCCATGTCTTGTATTCTCTCCCACCACAGCTCCCACCCCTCCCCCCGCCTGCCCACCCACCCACATCAGCTTACTTCCTGTGATGAGAAGCATCATTTTGGTGGTTTGTTTCAGCCAATATGAAGGTTTCTGACAAAGATTTGCCACAGCCACTACAGTGCCGTAGACTGGGTGATGAAACCATTTGCTTCACAGTTGTCATATGTTTTATTCCACAAGGTAAGTTTGCTACAAACCCATGAGCACTAGGATTTGCCCCTGTGAAGAACTTTATGATTTATGTCATCAAATTTGCAAGTTGCCCTAGAAGCCAACAGAGCTACTTTATCATTTTTGTTTCCCCATGGTAAATTCCAAATGTGCCCTTGCATTGCTGTGACCACCTGTTCTCCCACACCTGTTTCAATTTATAAACCATATGTTGCAGTCACAGACTAGAACCACTACAGGCATGATGTACTTGCTCATAAATATTTCATAGACTTGCTGCTCTCTGCACTTCAAAATAATTTGAAAGCATTAATTTTGCTGAAAATCTGAACAGAGACTGGATATTCATTCATTATTACCACTATTTGTTAGGCAATGAGGTATAAAGGTTGCTGAATCATAAAGTAACCCATATCAATAGTATTGTGGCCAGGTATTAGCACTATCATTTTAAAGTGAAACCTCCTTCACTGACAATTTTTTAATTAAGATTGGATGTTGTTCTAAAAGATATGGTGTACGAGTTATTTGGGGAAGTTTTAGGGCCGGTGTTATCCAGGAGGTCAGACTAGATGATCACAATGGTCCTTCTGCCCTTGAAATCTATGAATCAACTGTGATCTATGGTTAAAAAAAACACAATTGTATTATCTCTTTCCACAATGTATGTGTGTTTAAGCAAATTTGATAAATAATTTATGGCAATATATTACCATAATTGAATAAAAGATGAGCACAATGAGCAATCAAAATAAACATTTAGATGATGGGCTACATCCGTGACTGGTATAAATTGGCACAGCTTCATTGACTTCAATGGAGCTATAATGATTTATGTCAAGTGATGGTCTGGTTCGTTGTCTGAGAATTTTGAAAAAAATTCACTCACCCTCCTCTGATGTAAGAACTGTGCAGGGCTTGGGATGGGATGCACCCCTCCTCTTGTGGGAAGACTGGGGGATACAACAGGGCCGTTGCATGGCTGCTATTCCACCCCTAAAGCTGGAATAATAACGATAGTGTCATATATAGGCCTGATCCAAAGCCAAAGACTTTTACTGACATCAGTGGACTTTGAATCAGACCCTGTAGGTGGGCTTTCAGAGAATGGATCTCATAAATGTGGATTCCATGGCCCTCCCCAGGCGCATCTCTGCACCAGCCTGTTCTGGGTTTTTCCGAGGATATACAGGATGTGCTGAAGCTCCCCTGCATTTACTCTTCATCTGCAGCCACTTCCTCATGGTAGGCCTAAATGGCCTTGTGAAGGCCTTCTATGCTTGGCAGAATTGCATCCATTGTAAAGTATTTGGAGCAAAAGGAATTGTTTGCAAAATTGTTTGTCATCACATGCACTCACAACTTCACTTTTTACCCTTTATAGGGGGTTTGGAATGTGTACCACTACCAAGGTAGTGTATCATCTTCAGAGATGTTTGTTAATGCAGAGCTGAATGTTTAATTAATGTCATAGATAAACCAGAGTAATATCACATTCTTTATATTTTATTGTCGAAAGAGCAGCAACTGCTAACATAAGGTCAATTATATTTGTAATAGCTTGTATGATGAAAAATTCACAGGCTGGTGGAGGTGGAGCTCATCTTTCCCGAGTCTCTCCCTTTTTCTCCTTCTTCACTTCTCTTTTTCCTCTTCCCTCTGCTGAGCAGTTAATTGTTAGGTGGTAGGACTGTGACATCAGAAGTAAGACACCTCTCTTTCTCTTTTTCCTTCTCTCTTCCCACTGGTTTTCCTTCTCTCACCTCCCACTCTCATCCTCACAGACCTTCCCACTTTCTTTTCATACTGCAGCTATAATGGTTGAAATGAAATCAGCAGATGTGGTAGTGCCAGGAAGCAGGGTACGTTAACAAACACTGAGGAAAGTACAGATATACTGCCTTTGGCTATTTCAGGAAAACAATTAATTGCTAGAACCATGCACTCAAACGTCAGTAATTCTCAAAAATTTGTCTGCTCAACTCTAACTCAGTCTCCTTGTGTGACCAGACATTTGGCCCACTACTTGTCTAATAATAATTTATTAAATACATTACAAATTAGAATTTATTATGCAGCTTTAACTACCATCCCCATACCAGGCTATACTGTTCATTTCATTTTGCAATTGGCTACTACTTTTCACCAAGGGCTTGATTGTGATATTATGAGTGTAGTCGGAAGTATGGGGCAGCACACTGCTGTATGACCTCTGAGTAGTCCAGGACAGAGATTATCTCCCCGCTGCACCAGGCAGGGAGTAGGTACACTGCAACAGGTCTATCCATACCTGTCACAATGTATGCTCCCTGGTGTGCTGGTGTAAGTTGGGATGTTGGGAGGGTAGAGTTAACACTTTGCCCAGTCCTACCCATCTGTATGATTTGAGGATGCAGTGGCTCTATGGATTCTGCTTCTTCCTACATGCAAGATGCAGCAGTTCAGCACACCATCAAAATGGAGAAAGAGCCTGGTTTACATCCCCTTTCTACCTTAGAACCATAGGCAGGATGGGCCACAGTCTAGCCCTAGCTTTGTCATTAACGTGTACATCCAGCTGTATCAAACTCTTGCAACGAAAGCTCACCTGCAAAAAGCTCTACTTGCTGATATTTTTCACTTACATACTCCAGTGAAAGATTGCACAGTGTTATATTGGGAGTAGGTGGGGAGACATTAAGGGTATGTGCACCCTATTAGCTAGGGATGTAATTCCCCTGCTCATGTGCAGATACTTGCACTAGCTCTCATTGATCTAGCATGAGCATAAAGAGCAGTGTAGCATGGCTGAGCTGGACCGCGTACAAACCTGCCTGATCTGGTCAGTAAGTACTCTACACTGTTCAGCTGTGCCTCTGTTGCCACTGCCAGTGCTACCGTGGCTACACTGCTGTTTTCACTTGCGCTCGCTTGATGAGAGCTTGGGCAGGTATGTGTAGGTGTAGCCTTAGTGGAGGTCTACACTGCAGCTGGGAGTGTGTTTCTCAGCTCAGGTAATCAGACACATGGTAGCTTGCTAACAATAGCAGTGTAGCGGGGGGTAGCACAGGTGAGGCTTGGGGTATGTAGAGGTTCAGATAGGTTTGCGCTCAGGCAGCCGAGCTGCTGCCCTTGCTCCCCCACACCCATTTTTACTGCGGTAGCTTGAGCGTAGCAAGCACGTGCCTGTCTACCAGAACTGGGAAGCATGCGCCCAGCTGCAGTACAGGCATTCCCTAAAACTCATGTATCTTGAAACTGAAACTTACCACTGCAACTTACAAGTTCTGTGGGCATTTTTCTTCAACAGCACAGTCGTTACAAAGCAGCTGAGGGCCAGACTCTAATGCCGTTACTCATGGAGAGGGTGCTACTCTACATTAATGGTACTACTCAACATGAGTAGGGATATCAGCATCTGACTCATAATTGGTAATCCCTTGATCCAGTGTCATTTTTAACTGATTTACAACTAAATCAGTCAGACTTTATAGAAAGGGTACATTTATAAGAGGGGTAATGTTTGCCAGATCTATAAATAATGTCTTCTGAAATAGAATTACAGTATATAAAAAAGCAATTTCTGCTTGAAGTGATGAGAATACCTAAGAGATGGATTCAGACACTGCAATCACCTCCTGATGCCACATGAATGGAAAGTCTCCCTAAGCAGGCTTGGCAACCTAAAGAATAAAGATATGTCTGGTATACGTAACCCACACTCAGATGGACAATGATGGGGTGAAGGGTTGGATCTTGCACTACTGAAGTCAGTGGAAACTTTGCCATGACTTCAGTAAGTGCAGGATCAGACCTTAAATCTCATCACTGGTGTGAGAAAAGAGATAGCACCCAGCCCTGCAAATACCTAATGAGCTGCCAGGGCTGGAGATATCGTTTATTAAGAGGAAGGAAGAAAGAGGGTGAGAGAGCTGTTGGCTAGTAACTTCTGATCAGAACAAGCTGTACTTCTGCCGTGCTGAGCATAGAGTTCTAAGAACTGGCAGAGCTGAAGTCAATGGGTGAGACATGTTTCTCTTTGTTTAAACAACTTTGCAGGCAAGGAAACTTTTTTAATTTGAGTATTCTACTCTACCAAGAAGGAATGATTCTCTGACATAACGAAGTCACAAATTAAATAGACAAGACAGGTAAAGCCTGGGAAGGGAAGCAGAGAGGCAAACAGAGGTGAAGTGACTTGCTTGCAGCAAGGTCAGTCAGAGGCAGAGCCAGGAAGGCTTAAGTGCTCTCTATTTGATGCGCTTGAGACACCTACGGTTTGTAAGCACCCTTCCTGTAGAAAGTTAGAACACTTGGAATACATTCCAATTTACCAAAATACATTCATATTTTGAAGCACACTACTGAAGTTTTAATCCAACATTGTACCTCACTGTTCTGCAGCAGTGCCTCAAAAAAAACAAAACAAAACAAACAAGATTCTACTGTACATATTGCTGACTGTAAATGCTTGTAACTTTACAAAATACTAAACAATTATCTTCAAAGTTAGGTAAAACCATAGATCTCAATAACCTGTACACACCGAGCAGTTTATTTCATCCTTCAACTGTTTTTGTTGAGAGTGCAAAATTTCTGATCAGAATATATGGGCAAAAATGTCTTCCATGCCCTAATAACTCAGACAGCTCCACTGAGTTTTTCATTGTTCTTTAGGCACAGAGCAATTGTGGAAATATCAAATCCCACAATCTGCTCCAAAAAAAAAAAGTATTTGAGGAACAGAAAAAGTGGGGGAATGATTAGATTGCAAGTTAGTATTCATGGTTATCTATAGTATCTGTGCTCTATGGCTACTATAATAACTGAGGAAACATATGTGAATAAAAGGAAAGGAGTACTTGTGGCACCTTAGAGACTAACAAACTTATTTGAGCATAAGCTTTCCTGAGCTACAGCTCACTTCATCGGATACATGCAGTGGAAAATATAGTGGGGAGATTTATATACACAGAGAACATGAAACAATGGGTGTTATCATATACACTGTAACAAGCGTAATCAGGTAAGGTGAGCTATTACCAGCAGGAGAGCGGAGGAGGAGGGACCTTTTGTAGTGATAATCAAGGTGGGCCATTTCCAGCAGTTGACAAGAATGTCTGAGGAACAGTGGGGTGGGGGGTGGTGGTGGGGGAATAAACACGGGGAAATAGTTTTACTTTGTGTAATGACACATCCACTCCCAGTCTTTTTCAAGCCTAAGTTAATTGTATCTAGTTTGCAAATTAATTCCAATTCAGCAGTCTCTTGTTGGAGTCTGTTTTTGAAGTTTTTTTGTTGAAGAATGGCCACTTTTAGGTCTGTAATCGAGCGACCAAAGAAATTGAAGTGTTCTCCGACTGGTTTTTGAATGTTATAATTCTTGATGTCTGATTTGTGTCCATTTATTCTTTTACATAGGACTGTCCAGTTTGGCCAATGTACATGGCAGAGGGGCATTGCTGGCACATGATGGCATATATCACATTGGTAGATGTGCAGGTGAACGAGCCTCTGATAGTGTGGCTGATGTGATGAGGCCTATGATGGTGTCCCCTGAATAGATATGTGGACACAGTTGGCAACGGGCTTTGTTGTAAGGATATGTTCCTGGGTTAGTGGTTCTGTTGTGTGGTATGTGGTTGCTAGTGAGTATTTTCTCCAGGTTAGGGGGCTGTCTGTAAGCAAGGACTGGCCTGTCTCCCAAGATCTGTGAGAGTGATGGGTCGTCCTTCAGGATAGGTTGTAGATCCTTGATGATGCGTTGGAGAGGTTTTAGTTGGGGGCTGAAGGTGATGGCTAGTGGCGTTCTGTTATTTTCTTTGTTGGGCCTGTCCTGTAGTAGGTAACTTCTGGGTACTCTTCTGGCTCTGTCAATCTGTTTCTTCACTTCAGCAGGTGGGTATTGTAGTTGTAAGAATAAAGTTACAACACAGTGGCTATTCTGGAGATAAAATGAAACAGTGCAATGACTAGTATTTTTCTTATCTTTCTAGTCTAGCATACCATCCACATTCACGTGTCCTCATCAAGGAAAAGAGCCACCTTTAGTGACAGTTAAGAACGTACATAAGAACAGCCCTACTGGGACAGACCAAAGGTCCATCTAGCCCAGTATCCTGTCTTCCGACAGTGGCCAGTGCCAGGTGCCCAAGATGGAAGGAACAGAACAGGCAATCATCAAGTGATCCATCGCCTGTCGCTCATTCCCAGCTTCTGGCAAACAGAGGCTAGGGATACCATTCCTGCCCATCCTTGCTAATAGCCATTGATAGACCTATCCTCCATGAATTTATCTAGTTCTTGTTTCAACCATGTTATGGGTTCTTTGCTTTTCTTTTCCCTGAGGTTTGGGACTAAATCCACAATGGTCTTTTCTTACCTCAATCAAACAGATACATGTTATGAAATTTATTTTATAATCAGTGTTTCTGGCAGTGTCATTTCAAAGAAGATAAAGGAGGCCTGGGATTAAATAAGTAATTGCCAGAGAGGGAACTTGACTGAGAAAATTAGGATTATTTGTATTATATCAGATAGCTAAGTCTAGATGCTGAGTGGCTCCTAATGCAGGCCTGTAATGTGTGGCGGGGGAGGAACAATTTTTTGCACCCTTTGCATGGGGTGCAAAAAATCAGCCAGAATTACAACCCTCATGTTTTGGGGAACACAAAACTATTACTGAGTTGCTTTGGTTCCTATGGAGATCAGTGCCCAAAAGGGGAGGGGTAAGGGATACTAAGCAGAGTCACCAGTATCAGGCACCAAGGAATTAAAAAAAAAAATAACAGCAGGTAATTTATATTTAAATAGTAAATAAACATCTTTACTTCTGTCGTTCTTAAATCCTCAGGGGGGGAAAAATACTTTTTATGCCCTATTTCACAAAACAGTTGGTTACTTAACTCAAACATTGGAAGGGGGTTGAAAAGAGGACTTAGAATGAAAGTTTATAGTCACCCTTAACCATAGTTACCACTTACACTTCCATATTATAGGCACTTGTCTGTATTATCTAATAAAGGTGATTCACTGACTGACAGTTAATATCAACAGACTCCATGAGCTAGGATTTTGAAGTCTGGTACATTTTTTTTCATTATGGGTTGCTGCATATGAAAATCTCCCCAGTTTGACCTTTCCATCCGAGGTCACTAAAAGGTCATTAGTCATTTTCATCAGATTTCAAGCATTCAAGTGCACTTGTTATGTTGGGTATGAGGACCCCAATATGGAGGAATGAAGGTCATCTGAGATCACAAACCATAGTTAAGGCTATGATTTTGTCATGGATATTTTTAGTAAAAGTCATGGACAGGTCACGGACAATAATAAAAAAAAATCACAGAAGCGCTGCCAGGGGAACTGTGGGGGGGCCCTGCCAGTGGCAGAGACTGGGGAGCTGTGGGGGGAGCCCCCCCCGCCCACAGCCACTGTGCAGATCCAGGGTACCTCTGCTGGTGGCAGCTGGGAGCTGTGGGGGGGCCCCGGCAGAGCTGCTGCAAGGCAGACCCCTGCCAGTGGCGGTGGTTGGGCAGCTCAGGGATTGCTGCCAGTGATGGCGGCCAGTCAGTTGCAGGGGAGACTGGGCTGCCCCAGGGTTCCTCTGCTGCCAGCAGTGGCTGGTCAGCTGCGGGGGCCCCCAACGTCATGGAGGTTGCTGGAAGTCATGGATCCCGTGACTTCCGCGACCGCCACGACATAATCTTAGCCTTAATCATAGTTATATTTCAAACAAGAAAATCTTCATAAGTAAGTTTAATGGGTAGGTGGCTGAAATTTAATTTTTTACGTTTCAAGCTGCTGATTAACAGACGACAGGCCTGACTCTCCTCTCACACTGTTTTCAAACTGGTCTAGTTCCCTTGATTCCAGGCCTGGACATTTGTGTATTTCATGAGATTGAATTAGATCATTGGCTAATAGGAATAAAACACAGGTAAGTGACCTCATCTTCCACACAATCAGTATAGGACTGCCGTAAAACAGACACAATTGATAACATGTTGGGATACAAATATATCTTGTCCCCCAGTTTCATAGAGTTTAAAGGTATGGTGAATCATTTCATTTCACTTCACCATACATTGAAACATGTTAAGCACTGTTAACAGGAGCTATAAAGCTTAATATTTTGAATAAGGTATCAGTGCTGAAGGTAAAAGGATCCCTGTAGTGTTCCAAACCACTCTCTTCCATTATAATAATACATAAAAAATCAGAGCTTGTTAAGGCAAGACAGTCCATTACCAGTGTTATGCCAGTAGCTACATGTGCTAAAAGAGAAGGCTGTGATAAGTTAATATTATATGTGCTCCAGTTTTGAAGAAATTGTTGCAACTGAAAGAACACCTACGCAGTGTGCCCAGATAATGCAGTGATGAGGGCATTAAAAATGTATTAAATAAGTGTGTGTGTGTGTGTATTTTTGTATTGTGACAAAGTTCCTCCTCTGCCTCCTCTGTGGGTCCTGCGCTTATTGGCGGATTTGCTTGTCTCACAGGTTCACGGCAGCCCTCAGTTTGGCCTCTTTCGTGGCTCAAGTCTGCCGTTCACTCAGTTAGCCTCATCACTTGCCAGCATGGGGAAAAGGAAGAAGAACAATCCCCACAGTCTCTGCTGATCCACTTAGTGGATCCGGGAACAGGCCAGAGACCTTCCCCTCTGGTGGAACCCACAGTCCAGGTCAACTCCTTCAGTATCAAGTAGGGAGTTGCGGGGATGGAAGGATGGGGGGAACCCAGGCCTGCCCTCTACTCCGGGTTCCAGCCCAGGGCCCTGTGGATTGCAGCTGTCTACAGTGGCTCCTGTAACAGCTGCATGACAGCTACAACTCCCTGGGCTACTTCCCCATGGCCTCCTCCCAACACCTTCTTTATTCTCACCACAGGACCTTCCTCCTGATATCTGATAATGCTTATACTTCTCAGTCTTCCAGTAGTACGCCTTCTCACTCTCAGCCTCTAGCACCTCTTGCTCCCAGCTCCTCGCACGCACACCACAAACTGAAGTGAGCTCCTTTTTTAAAAACCTAAGTGCCCTGATTAGCCTGCCTGTCTTAATTGATTCTGGCAGCTTCTTGATTGGCTGCAGGTGTTCTAATCAGCCTGTCTGCCTTAATTGTTTCCAGAAAGTTCCTGATTGTTCTGGAACCTTCCCTGTTACCCTACCCAGGGAAAAGGGACCTGCTTAACCTGGGGCTAACATATCTGCCTTCTAGCACTCTCCTGTAGCCATCTGGCCTGACCCTTTCACACTATGTTCCACACCAAGAAATGTTACCGTTAAGAGTACAATTCAAGAGAATCATTTTAATTTTATTTCACAGATTATTTCAATGGTATATATTCTCTTGCATTGCACTTAGCATCCTTAAGTATAATTTTAAATTTGTTCTTGTTTTGGGACTTCCTTCATTGTTATTAGCTCTCCTGTTTAGCTAGTGGTGGGCTCAGCAATCCTCACCTCTCTGTTTATCTCTAGTCTTCCTCATGCTCCTAGCAATCTTGTCATATGGGGGCAGCCTCACGTTGGCTAATTGGCTCTAGCTTCTTCGTCTTTCTCCTTCATCCCTATTGGGCTCTAAGAATCTCTCCTTAACGGTGACAGCAAAACCATTGAAACTGGCTGGAGCCCCTGGCTGCACCTTGCAGTAGCTACTAAGAGGTACTGCTCCTGTACAGCATTTTTCTCTGCACATAGTCTGACAACTGCAGCAGTTGCCTGTAGCGGTCACTCCAAGCATTTGCAGGCTGTGACTCAGTGAATGTGTATTGGAAGTTGAGGAGTCTTAATGGCTTTATGGAGGATCCATAGTTAAAACTGAATTGAGTTTTGCACTTAAATCAACGGTTCAAACTCTCGGCTATGTATGAAGAATACAGCATGTACTCCTACAGCACGTACTCTTTGAGTATGGTATGAATATCTTTAAATGTTGCTGACTCATATGTATATCTTTACAAACTGGCTTCCATAATGGGGTCTGTTTAATAAATATGACTATCAATAATTTCTTTTTTTATAACACACCCAAACTCTGGTTTTTCAGAGTATTTTATGACTGAATATGTAGGCAAACTGTACATGTGCCAATATGGGAGTTTAAATTCTTATTCCTAGGGGTTTTTCTAGAGCCAGCATGGACCAGTAGATAATGCAGTCTGACCTCCTGCCTAACACTGGTTATATAATTTCATCCAGTTGCTTCTTTATTGAACCCAATAACTTGTGTTTCACCAAAACACATCTTAAAGAAAGGCATCAATCAACAAGTGTACTCTGTGCTTGGAAACAGAGACTGAAAAGTCATGAGTAGCAATTTAAAAAAAAAAATGCCTATCTTTAATGAACGACTATGGAGAAACTATGTCTTTTAAACTTATGAAATTTTCAGAAAAAATCTTCTAACTAATAGCAGAGAGATTTTCAGACAACTGAGATCAAAAGTTGGAGTGTGTCTTTGTGCCAAAACAAGGCTTAAAAAGAACTCTAAATACAACCTTAATTATGGAGTCAGTTCTGTGTTTCCATAATTATATAAACAGTTTTAATAAAATAATTTGGTATTCATTAAATTACTAATACTCAGTTGAATTCTTTTGTATTAAAATGAAAGAAGTATGCAGTTCCTTAGGAATTTCTTTGCATTATATAGCTATTAATCATCCATTATTTTAAAAGGGTTATCGCATATTTTTCCTGTAGTGTTCATTTGTCAGATGAACCTGTAGCTAGTGACTTGAATATTAAACCACCTATCAATAAAAAAAGTACTTTTTCCCCCCCAGGAAAGCTGCAGTCCAATTTTATTATTTTGCATGAAGTATGCAGTTTTGAACAGCCTATATTACTGCAGTATAACTTTGCGAATTGTAACATTTTGGTATGTGGCACTGATAAATATTTTTGTACTTGAAAAGCTACTGTGTAGCTATGATGGAATAGCTAAGAAAAAGTAACCCCTGTGCTTTTATGTAATTTTCAAAGAAACTTGATCAGTAGTAAACACGACTCATAATATCTATCCCTGCATGGAATGACTATTTTGGGAGGTTTTTATTATGTTACTTTTTATTGAAATAATTATCATTTCAATATAACTAAATATTTGGTACAGTTCTATGGATAGTAGAAATAAGGCCCACTTCTCAAATTTAAATAATTAGCTTTAAGTAATTAGCTGGAGTTAAGTAATTAACTAAATTCTGCATTTGGATGCTCACACTAGCATGTAAGTGCGCAAATACTCACTTTTAGCACCTAAAAACCCATTTGCACACCTGAATGCAAATTTGGGTGGCTAATTTACATGCCCAAATTTAAACATTGATTTTATAGTGTATCTAATGTAAGGGCCAAATCCAAACCCCAGTGAAGTCAGTTGCAGTCTTTCCATTGATTTCACTGGGGTTTGGATTTGGCCCTCTAATACTATGTACTTTATGCTTGTATAAAATATAGTTTTATGCAGCAGGGAATGGAGTCATATTGTTGTTGTTATTATTTTTTTTGCATTTGGGCTGTTTTACGTATGGCTAGTGAAAAGTGTTTACCAAAAGTGCTTGTACTTGGGCTCCCCTCTAAAGAGTGCTTGACCTTGCATCATTGCTCAATGAACACATGATCTCTCTTCCCTGTCCCAGATACAACCTTTAGTGCTACAACCCTGGCTAGTTTATAGACTCATAAACTTTAAAGCCAAGAAGGGACCATCACGATCCTATAATCTGACATCCTGCGCATCACAGGCCACAGAACCCCACCCATCCACTCCTATAATAGGGCCATAACTAGGGCCCTACCAATTTCATGGCCATGAAAAACATGTCACAGACCGTGAAATAAACCCTGCCCTATGAAATCTGAGCTCCCTGAAATCAACAGGGCTGGGGAGGGACAGGACTTGTCCTTCCCCTGCACAGCTCTAATGGGGGGAGGTCAGACCCACCTCCACAAGCAGTGCTGCAGCAGCCCCAGAGCTGGGCTCTGGACTGCCAGGAGCTTGGAACACCCAAGATCCAGGGCTTCCGCTCCCTCTCCCCCATGGCTCCTGTCTGGGTGCTGCTCCTCCTCCACACCTCGTGGCTCCTGCCAGGGCTATGGGCCACCCAGGGTCCAGGTGGGGCTTGGGCTTCTACCTCCTGTGGCTCCTACCCAGGCTCAGGGACCTGGGCTGGGGGCTGCCACTCCCGCACAGCTCCAGCCCCTGTAGCTGCCTCCTGTCCAGCTCAGGGCTGCCCCCTGCCCTGTGGCTCCTGCCAGAGCTTGGGATGCCTGAGCTCCAGGGCTGCTCGCACCCACACGGCTCCTGCCCAGGCTCAGGGACCTGGGATGGGGGCTGCCACCCCACCCACCACAGCTTCAGCCCCTGCAGCTCCTGCCCAGGCTCAGGGATGCTATCCCCCTCCATTGCTCCAGCTGGGACTCGGGTTCAGGGCTGCTGTCCCTGATGGCTCCTTGAATCTTGACTTCAAATTACAGAGAATCCATCATTTATCAAGTTCAATCCAGCAAGTGACCCATGCTGTAGAGGAAGACAAAACTCACCAAGGATCTCTGCCAATTTCACCTGGGTGAAAATTCCTTCCTGATTCCAAACATGGTGATTAGTTAGATGCTGAGCATGTGGGTGAGACCCACCATCCAGACACCTGGGAAAGAATTCTCTGTTGGAACTCAGAGCCTTCAGCATCTAGTGACCCATCTCTGTCCATTAAAGATAATTGCCTATAGCAGTCACAGACGGGCCCTATGCCATTGTGGGCAACCTCATCATCCCATCTCCCTCACACATTTATCAAGCTCAGTCTTGAAACAAATTAGATTTTTTTGCCCCCACTACTCCCCTTGCGAGATTGTTACAGAACTTCAGTCCTCTGATGGTTAGAAATCTTCATCTAATTTCAAGCCTAAACTTGTAGATGGCCAATTTATACCCAGGCTCCGTCTCCCTTTAACTTTCTTTGATTAGATCGTGGAAAAGGACCTCTGACTTGGTAATCAGTGGTGGAGGCATTTTTGTTGTTGTTCGACATCTGGCTACATGAGTGAGAGGTGCCAGGAACATTCTTTCTTTGTGCTAGCAATAACACCAAAAGAAACAAAATAACAAGTAAAGCCTTTACTGTATTGTGTGCAATGCAAACTGCACTCAGTCAGTGCTGAGAATGGTTATAAGGCACGGATCTTAAGGCTCAATGGATACTGAAATCCAAAAGGGATATTTTTATTTTGTGGTTGTGTTGTGCTTTGTTTCTTTATATTACTATTTATATGTAAGAACAGCAGGGAGATGGATTTGGTGCTCTCTGTTCCCTACTAGATCCTTTAAGAGGTAGTGCTGCAGGGCAGTACTATTTTCTTTCCTATCTAACTTAAAAATATTCTTATTGTTCTTCTGGGGCTGCATGGTCCCATTTCAGGCTATCAAAGGATAATTTGTAGCAGAGGCCTACAGAAACACAAGCAGTTTAAGCATGCAGATCTGTGATAGTCTCCCCCTCTAAAATGATAGACTATAAAAAAAAACACTCACTAAGAGATTTTGCTAGAATAGGCTTGCTGATGAGATGAGTTGCACTGCTGATTTTGGACAGGTTTGACATACCATGACAGAATCTCATAGGTTCTACTTTTGTGTTGGTCCTGCCCTACTTTGGATAGGAAGAGCTGTCCAGGTCTGGAAGTTCTGGCCCAGAGAAATGTACAAACATAAAAACATATTTTGCCCAGGCAGACTGGTTTTTTTACTTATAGTTGTGAAGGAGCAGAGAGACTGCAGCTGGGCACAGCAGGAGTTAAAGAACACCTGTGCAGTAAGCTAGCCCTGTCCTGTTATACCTGCAGCCAATTCCAGGTCTTGAAGGGGAGAAAAGAAGGGAGCCTGGCTCAGTCAGGGGTGACTGGTAAAAAGGCAGGAGCTCTCTGTATGCCTGCCTGAAGGCACAGATCAGCAGCATGCCTGCCAATGCAGTCACCGGAGGCAAGTAAGTCTTTCCCAGCCAAGGGGAACCTACAGAGAAGCCCCAGCTGCAGGGCAGCTGGACTAGCAGGGCCATGCCCCAAACTAAAAGGACTTGCATAGGGAGCAGGCCAGGAAAACAGGCCCAGAACCCGCCCCCCTTCCCCCATGACTTGGAGAAAGATCCATCTCCCCTGTTTAGGGGTTGAGCAACACAGGACCCTGGGCCAGGACCTGAAGGAGAAGGAGGGGTCAGGTCCCCCTACAGCCCCCCTAACCAACGATCTAGCCACTAGACTGCCCGGCCCCTGAGGGCCCTATCACAGATGTTGGAGAATGCGGGCATCACCCTAGTCCCTGCTGAAGGGAATTAAAAGAGAAGGTGGGGGGAAAGAAAACCAAAGGAGAGAGAGAGAGAGAGAAAGTGCCAAGGACAAACTCTTGAATGGAGTTGGAACAGCTGCTGAAATGGATGGCTGAGAAAAACACCCACCATCAACAGCAACAACAACAACTCCTGCAGCAGATGGCTATGCAGCAGCAGCAGCTAATTCGCGAACTGGCAGCCCAACACCAGCAGCAGCAGCTGGTCCAACAGGGGCATCCATTTTGCGTCCTGCTGCTCCAGCAGAGCTACCTAACTCCGCCCCTAACCGGCTTGCCAAAATGGGGCCTGACGATGATCCTGAGGCCTTCTTAGAGACTTTAGAGCGGGTGGCCATGGTAACCTGGTGGCCCCAAGACCAGTGGGCTGCAGTGCTGTCTCCGGGGTACTTAGCCGGGGTAGCACAGACCACATACTGTGCTTTAGACCCCACCGCCAGCCAGAACTATGCCCAAGTTAAGGCAGTGATCCTCGATGCCCTAGATATCTCAGAGGAAACATTCCGGCCATGCTTCCAGGGGAAGCGGTACCCGTTGGGAGCCTTACCCCATCTGGTGCCAAAAGCTGCATGACTCATGCTGGAGATGGCTCAAACCAGAAGCAAAGATGGGGGCACAGGTACTGAGCAGGTCCTGCTAGAGCAGTTTTTCCAGACCCTGCTCCTTGAGGGAAGAGAGTGGGTGTTGCAACATCACTCTGACACCATGATGGATGCCATCCAACTCATAAAGAACTACCTAGTTGGTGAGGCCCCCATGATGAGACCCTCCCCCTTTGGGGTCAGCTGGAACCAAGAGCACTGTGCCCCTCAAGGAGGGAACCACTCACGGACCCCAGGATCGTTAGGAACTTCGGCCTCCTCCCTCCCTACCAGAGCTTCAGAGGGCTCGAGGATCCAGAGGTACCAGGGATCCCCAACCCAGAGGTCCAGAGCCGTTTACCTGCACTCCATTTTGGGAGACCACAGGTCCACTGGAGGCTCAGCCTAGGCCTGTACTGAGCCCAGAACTTGGGGAGACCCGTCGTGACCAGACCGCCTGGGTACCCAAGCAGGAGACCCAATGCACCACCCAAGATGAGGACCAGTGTTTCAAGTGTGGCCATTCTGGAATGCAGCTTTGGGAAGATTTGGATTCCGTGAGCACGAGCATGCCCTGGGGACCGAGCAAAACTGACCATCCTGCTGCAGGTAAATGGGAAACAATCATAGAATATCAGGGTTGGACGGGACCTCAGGAGGTCATCTAGTCCAACCCCCTGCTCAAAGCAGGACCAATCCCCAACTAAATCATCCCAGACAGGGCTTTGTCAAGCCTGACCTTAAAAACTTCTAAGGAAGGAGATTCCACCACCTCCCTAGGTAACACATTCCAGTGTTTCACCACCCTCCCAGTGAAAAAGTTTTTCCTAATATCCAACCTAAACCTCCCCCACTGCAACTTGAGACCATTACTCCTCGTTCTGTCATCAGCTACCACTGAGAACAGTTTAGATCCATCCTCTTTGGAACTCCCTTTCAGGTAGTTGAAAGCAGCTATCAAATCCCCCCTCATTCGTCTCTTCCGCAGACTCAACAATCCCAGTCCCCTCAGGTTCTCCTCATAAGTCATGTGTTCCAGTCCCCTAATAATTTTTGTTGCCCTCCGCTGGACGCTTTCCGATTTTTCCTCATCCTTCTTGTAGTGTGGGGCCCAAAGCTGGATACAGTACTCCAGATGAGGCCTCACCAATGTCGAATAGAGGGGAACGATCATGTCCCTCAATCTGCTGGCAGTGCCCCTACTTATACAGCCCAAAATGCCATTGGCCTTCTTGGCAACAATGGCACTCTGGTGACTCATATCCAGCTTCTCGTCCACTGTCACCCCAGGTCCTTTTCTGCACAACTGCTGCCAAGCCATTTGGTCCCTAGTCTGTAGCAGTGTATGGGATTCTTCCGTCCTAAGTGCAGGACTCTGCATTTGTCCTCGTTGAACCTCATCAGATTTCCTCTAATTGGTCTAGGTCCCTCTGTATCCTATCCCTACCCTCCAGCGTATCTACCTCTCCTCCCAGTTTAGTGTCATCTGCAAACTTGCTGAGGGTGCAATCCACACCATCCTCCAGATCATTAATGAAGCTATTGATCAAAACCGGCCCGAGGACCGACCCTTGGGGCACTCCACTTGATACCGGCTGCCAACTAGACATGGAGCCATTGATCACTACCCGTTGAGCCCGACAATCTAGCCAACTTTCTATCCACCTCACAGTCCATTCATCCAGCCCATACTTCTTTAACTTGCTGGTAAGAATACTGTGGGAGACCGTGTCAAAAGCTTTGCTAAAGTCAAGGAACAACACGTCCACCGCTTTCCCCTCATCCACAGAGCCAGTTATCTCGTCATAGAAGGCAATTAGATTAGTCTAATTAGTGATGGGACTAGTTGATTCAGGGTGTTCCCAGACCCTGGTACGAAGAACAGCGGTGCCTAATCCCAGCTATTGGCAGATCCCCCTCACACCTGAGTCCAGGGGAAAAAAGTGCTTTCTCTGTCCCCTTCAGGCTTTTCCAGTTCCAGACCATGCCATGTCCTTTATGGTATCATGGTTTAGCTGATGTTCCAAGTACTCTCTTAGGCTCAACAGAAGACCAATCCAACCCCATAGGTAGTAAATCCAGCTGTGGGGTGTAGGGCTACCACACAGGGCACTAATCCCTGTGACAGGTCAGGGCTAAGCTGCGTAGACTGAAGAATTTTCCTGGTTGCACATGCAGGAGCTAGGACATTGTCTGCTGGCTGTATGTGTTGGAGGCAAAAAGCCAGAAAAAAGGAGTTGTGTGGTCCTGAGAGGAAACAAAGATACAGAGCACTGAACTCACTGTATTGGCAAGTGTGGGAATGTCTGAGCAAGGAAACTGCCTGCTGTTTGTTTCTACTGTATTGAGGGACACTGTGTGAACAGGTGCCAACTTTTCAAAGTTCTGGGGGAGGGAGAGGTGCTAATAGGGAGGCTGCCAAGCACGCACCATTTTCCCCCATGGGTGATCCAGCCCCAGAGCACCACGGAGTCGGCACCTATGACTGTGCATTAGTTATAATCAGACAAGATCACACCAAGAATATACCCGACTCGTATCCCCAGTTCCTTATCCTAACAGAAACAACAGGGGTTGTACTTGGGCCAATGGGGCAACAAGGGCAGTTTAAGTAGTGTTGTTAACTATTTCATTGTTGATCATTTTAGCAGAAGCTTTCCGATAATGTAACCAATTTATTTGATGACCAGCAAACTTTATAATATGACTGTCTGAAGCAAACAGTCACTTCTATAGAGTCCTTTCAAAGAGAACAAAATTCCCCTACCAGAGTCAGCGTGGCAGGTCACAGACACAAACTTGAAAATATAAAACTGAATACCATCATTCCAGACTAGGATGAAGATTTTTCTTCAATTCTCTAACATTTTGGCACAACTGGTGACTTAAGGACAAAGTTTTAACTTTAATTCTTTAATTTTTGTAGATTAAAAAGATTAAAAAGAAACAAGCAAACTAATATGCAGTACTAGGTGTAATTGGGTGCTACCAATAGTGGGTATTCTTACATAATCTTAAACTATCATGAATACTGAAATGCTAGAATGTGGCTTAAGGACCATGTTTTAGCTTTAGCTCTTCTTTGCCTTGTTGTTATGAGTATAAATCACACCACATTATTTGAATTGTTTGCTATGGTTTAATCTTAGAAAACTTCGGTCTGGGAAAAAAAGAATACATGTTAGCTGTGAAATCCTCTTTTGTGTCTACAGACATTTTAATCAATAGCTGCAGATGCATTTTCTCTTTTCTTTGATACAGTACTGCTCTACTTGTCTCTCCCTCTGGACTGAAAGCTAATCCTTTGTGGTAAACAACAGCAGAAATGAAAATGCAAGTTGTTGTTTTTGAAAATTTGGGTTTAAGTATTTAAAGCTAAGCACCCAAAGACTGAGCTGTCTCAAACTAGAGGTGGTTTCTGAATACATTGGTGTACAGTAAGTGAATTGTCCAAGGAGACACAGAGTCTGGTAGAGCTAGGAAGAGAACCAAGATTGCTTGCTTTAACCACTACATTATTCCTCTGTCCCTGCTAGAAATAGGTTTCTAAAGTTACTGGACAATTATAGCAATATTTTGGAATGCAAAATGAATAATTTGTGTATACCATAGTGTAGGGAGCCAGGGTGGCTTCCCTATGAACCAGAGAGTAAGGAGCCACCCTCTCAGCCTGAGTGGGCGAGGCCAGACCAAGCTTACGCCAATCCCCAGAAGGGGAAGGGTGGGACAGGAAGTACAAAGGGCGGGGCCCTTTGCCCAGTGAAGAGAGCACCAGGGAGGGAGACAGACACAGGCTGCTGGTTGCTCCCTCGCGATCCTGCTGCCGACCCAGAGGAGGCTCTGGGCCAGGAGGAACCTGACCGGGAGGAAGGCCTGTGGCGACCAAGACTGCCAGCCGCTGAGTACCCGGAGGACCTGGACGGGCCCGGCTGTAGCCCGGGCCAACGTGAGCCCGACACAGAGGGAGAGCTGGAGCTGCCAGCGGCGGAATACCCGGATGAGCTGGAGGGACCAGAGAGACCCGCTTGAGAGACCGGGTAGGAAGTAGCCCAGGGGCAGAACTGCACCGTGGGGTGGGTGTGTTTGGTCAGCGGGCACGGATGGCCCCCTGCTGACCCAGCGGCGGGACCTTCGCCTCCCGCCGCTGTCAGGGCCCTGGGCTGGAATGCAGTGGAGTTGGGTGGGCCTGCGTTCCCCTACCCCGGCCAACCCGCCTCGGGTAGCAGAACTGCGCGCTACAGACTCGTGCCGGCGCTCCCCTGCCCGAGGGGCGCGCGGCAGACTCGTGCCGGCGCTCCCCTGCCCGAGGGGCGCGCGGCAGACTCGTGCCGGCGCTCCCCTGCCCGAGGGGCGCGCGGCAGACTCGTGCCGGCGCTCCCCTGCCCGAGGGGCGCGCGGCAGACTCGTGCCGGCGCTCCCCTGCCTGAGGGGCGCGCGGCAGACTCCGGCCGGCACACCTTTCCCGCTAATTCCCCAGCGCCCGAAAGGTGTGACTAAGGCTTGCCAGTGGGACCATAGCTCTCCATCGCCCCCTACGAGCTCGGAGGACCGATTGAAACCTGTCACACATAGATTATATACATTGCTGAATACTATATTAATCTCTGTGTTTCCTAGTGAAAGGAAAGGTAACACTGTCTGAAAAGGCTCACCTTAGTAAGAATGAAATGGGTAAAATGAACATGCCAGATTACTGTTCATTTCTGGATTACTCTAATTTGCAAGCCCTGTTATCTAACAAATCTATGTGCAGCTATCAACAGACCAGAATACACAATGAATCTCATAGTAGGATTAAAACACTGATTCTTTAGCTCCAAACAGTTTCCTACTGCTTGAGATAAAATAGATCTCCACTAGCCAGCACTCAACTTCCATGAGAATTGGTCAGTTAATGAATAAAACTACAATGCAAATTCAGTAAGGATTTTTGTCCCTTGTGATGTGCAAAACTCATTTAATAAAAGTTACAATAAACGCACATTGTGTACCCTTTATAATGTTGCTTCTGAACACTGGTTGTGCTATGGTGCTTATTTTTGTGCAATTTTCCATAATAAAATATGAGCCTTGCTAGGTATGTAAGGAACATTTTTCCCTAGGCCAAAAAAATTATTTTACTGCAAATCTTTTGGTAGTGATAATACCATTATTTGTATTTCTATTTTTGCTCAAAGATTAGCTTTCACTTCAAAACTGGAGGCTAGTGAAACAGTTAGTCTATCAAGGGGAAGAGAAAATTAATCTGTAGCTATTGATTAAAGTGTCTGTAGACACACAAGAGAATTACAAAGGTAAATATATATTGTTTCCAACAAATGTTTAACATGATAAAATGACAAAGAACTACATTCAGATAGCATGGTGTGATTTAACCCAAGATAACAAAAAATTGAAAAATGAAGGCTGAACCAAATGCTCAACTTGCATTCATGTAACAAATCCGAATGACTTGGGTGAGTGAGGTTTACCTCAGAGGGTAAGGACAGAAGCAGGACCATCACATGGTGTGTAACGTTATCCAATATGGATCCAATCCTAAAATGCTGCATGCTTCTTAGAAAGCTCTTAGCATCCTAGGCTAGATTCATAAAGGGACTTAGACATGTATCTTGTCACTGTTTTTCGATTATAAACTTGTTGGGGCAAAGAATATGCTTTGATTTATTTTTGTACAGCTCCTAGCACAATAAAGATCCAAACTGATTGGAGACTAGGGGCTACTTCAGTACAAATAATACACTAATAGTAATTGCTTCACTGTGGCATTTATTTTTCATTTCCTGGTATTGTGTATCTTGTGTCAGTTACTCTAGAGAAAGTTCCGATCCACATCATAAAAACATACCAAATAACTGATAGCAGCCATTTGGTGTCTTATAGCACAGAAATATTGACAGAATTCACTGCCCTAATTCTCACTCCGCTCAGAAACAAGAGGCTCAACAATGAGCATCTTAAATTCTGTACTGACCACAACTCCTAACTAGGTTATGGATTCACAGATTGATAGTATTTTTTTTTAAGGCCTGAAGGGACCATTATAATAAACTAATCTCACCTCCTCTATAACACAGGCCATAGGACCTCCCCAAACAATTCCTTTTTCAGCGAGAACATATATCCTAGAAAAACATCCAAACTTGATTTAAAGACTACAAATGATGGAGAACCCACTACATCCCTAGGTAAATTGTTCCAATGGTTAATTACCCTCACTTTTAAAAATGTGCACTTATTTCTAGACTAAATTTGTTTAGCTTCAGCTTCCAGCCATTGAATCCCATTATAACTTTTTCTGCTAGATTAAACAGTCATCTTCTATTAGAAATTTCTTCCCCATCTTGGTATTTATAGGCAACTGATCGATGGACACTAGCTATATGCCACATTTATCCAACAATAGAACTTCAAAACCTGTAGTCTACATTTTAATTAAAAAGTTTCATTTTATGAGGACCATTTAAAAATATTTCTAGTCCATTGGATCTTCAGTGTGTCCTTGCTATGACATTATCTTAGAACACTTTTGTATTCCTAAGAAAGAATAACTTAATATTCACCTTCAGTCTTTGTTTGACACTGAATCCTGATGCACTTGACCCCAAAATATTGATGAGATAGTTATCTAGCTTCTTGTAATTCAGGTTTCTCTATTCAGGTGATGCTGATTGCCATTTAAAAGCCTTGCACCATAGCATTGTTGACAAACTGTAAGCACTAACTGATATCATGTGGAATTGAGGAGTCAAGAATTGGATTGACTTTCTATCGGTCTGAAATGGGAGAGAATTCATCATAGGCTGTCCGTCAAAGGCTGCATTACTGCCAAAAGAGCCCCTGATGAAAGGGTCAAATGCATAGTGCTTTGCTTTCATTATCTTTATCTCCTCCATGTGCATACACTAGACAAAACCCTTGCCAAAGAGCTGCCTGCAAAGCTTCTACAAAAGAAAAGTAACATTTTAAAGGGCTTCTAAAAAAAAGAGTTGAACTTACAGAGAATTGCAAAATGTTCTGCTGTAGTCGTTGGCATATACTAATAGATGTCTATGGAATGTTATCTATTTAGGCACCCGAATCAGCTCTTTGCTACCTAAAATAGGTATATAGGCATCTAACTGTAGGCTTCCAAATTTAAATAATTTATAACTAATTTTCAATACTTTGTTGAGTTTTGGGCCCATTACAAACATTTTTAAAAAACATCAGTCAGCAGTGCCCATGGTTGATGTATATTATTCATATACACCAACAGTAAAAACTGCCATTCCCAGGTTAATTGCCCCAACCTACAAAACATGGAACACGTCCAAATGGTTAGCTAGATATTAAGAAAATGTTTGGCATGAAATATGAGCCTTACACTAATCCCAAAAGCCAGCAAATTCAGACCCTGACAGACAACCAGAGGGAGCAAATTCCACACCTCCACTATGAATGATTTGTATTTTTCCTCCTCCAGTTTCCAGTTCTCAATATATTACATAAGAACGTAAGAATGGCCATACTGGGTCAGACCAAAGGTCCATCCAGCCCAATATCCTGTCTGCCGACAGTGGCCAATGCCAGGTGCCTCAGAGGGAGTGAACCTAACACGTAATGATCAAGTGATCTCTCTCCTGCCATCCATCTCCAACCTCTGACAAACAGAGGCTAGGGACACTACTCCTTACCCATCCTGGCTAATAGCCATTAATTGACTTAACCTCCATGAATGTATCTAGTTCTCTTTTAAACCCTGTTATAGTCCTAGCCTTCACAACCTCCTCCTGCAAGGAGTTCCACAGATTGACTGTGTGCTGTGTGAAGAACAACTTCCTTTTTTTGTTTTAAACCTGCTGCCCATTAATTTCATTTGGTGCCCCCTAGTTCTTATATCATGGGAACAACAAGTACATAACTTTTCCTTATTCACTTTCTCCACACCACTCATGATTTTATATACCTCTATCATATCCCCCCTTAGTCTCCTCTTTTCCAAGCTGAAAAGTCCTAGCCTCTTTAATCTCTCCTCATATGGGATTCGTTCCAAACTCCTAATAATTTTAGTTGCCCTTCTCTGAAACTTTTCTAATGCCAGTATACCTTTTTTGAGATGAGGAGACCACATCTGTACACAGTATTCAAGATGTGGGCATACCATGGATTTATATAAGGGTAACATATATTCTCCATCTTATTCTCTATCCCTTTTTTAATGATTCCTAACATCCTGTTTGCGTTTTTGACTGTTGCTGCACGTCTTCAGAAAACTATCCATGATGACTCCAAGATCTCTTTCCTGATTAGTTGTAGCTAAATTAGCCCCCATCATATTGTATGTATAGTTGGGGTTATTTTTTCCCAATGTGTATTACTTTACATTTATCCACATTAAATTTCACTTGCCATTTTGTTGCCCAGTCTCTTAGTTTTGTGAGATCTTTTTGAAGTTCTTCTCAGTCTGCTTTAGTCTTAACTATCTTGAGTAGTTTAGTATCCCTAGTAAACCTAGGGACCATCAAAGGCTGTCATTTAAATGGTCAGGTTCCAAATTACATAGGCCTTAAAGTGGATCCTGAAGAATGAGGTACAAGTGTAGTGTGCTCATATCAATCTGCTCAGTTAATGATGCAGTTTGCCACATTCTGCACTGGCTAAAACATCTGATTGCTCTTTTAGGGTAGCCCAAGCAATAGTCAAGCCTGGAATGATATGTCTCTAATAAGGTCAGGCTAAAGGCCATGATTTCTTGGCTAGCTACATGTGTTAAAAAAACTGAAAGCAATTTCAGTCACCATTTCTCTCTGGGAATCCAGGAGTAGATGGTAGTCGAAAAGCATCCAAGATTATGAAGCTCTTAGACAGGGGAAGGACACACTCAGTTAAGTCAGTCACAAAGTGCATCAAATCCTGTAGTTGTTTCTACTTGCAAACTAGTATTGTCTCTGCCTTATCCAGATTAAGCCAGACATAGAAAGAAGTACTTAACAACCCTATATAGTTTTATTTATTTTCATTTCTTTTGTCATGTGACTATGATTTTTCCATTATTCTTCAAAAAATACTACCATCAAGTTTAGACAGCTGAACAGTATTCAATTTTGTTTGTTCTGAGTCTCATAAATCCTCAGCTAACCTCATTTATACCAAAACCTATTTGAAAAACTTTACCAATAGGGCTTCAGAAAAATATTTGGAATCCATCTGATGATGTTTTTATCTTCCTAACTGATAATTTTATCCTCTAAACTTTTCAATCAGATAGTAGTGATGTTTCAAGTTTATCTATCTCCAGGCTGCTAGTGGTTCCAGATGTAGTACTGACCAGACATATGGTATAAAAAAAGTTTTATTTTTCTCAAATAACTCATAAGACCATAAGAATGGCCGTAATGGGTCAGACCAATGGTCCATCTAGCGCAGTGTCTGTCAGATGCTTCAGAGGGAATGACGAGAGCGGGGCAATTTTGAGTGATTCATCCCATGTTGTCCAGTCCCAGCTTCAGGCAGTAGGAGGTTTAGGGACACCTGGAGCATAGGGTTGTATCCATGACCATCTTGGCTAATAGCTATTGATGGAACTATCCTCCTTGAATTTGTCTAAATATTTTTTTGAACCCAGTTATATTTTGGCTTCACAACATCGCATGGCAATGAGTTCCACAGGTTGATTGTGCATTGTGTACTTCATTTTGTTTGTTTTTAAACCTGCTGCCTAGTCATTTAATTGGGTAAGCCCTGGTTTTTGTGCAGGGATAAATAACACTTCCCTATTCACTTTTTTCACACCATTCATGATTTTATAGACCTCTATGATATTCCCCCTTAATCATCTCTTTTCTAAACTGAATAGTCCCAATCTTTTAAATCTCTCCTCCATACCCCTCATAATTTTTGTTGCCCTTCCTTGTACCTTTTCCATGTTTTATTTTTATATATATAGCGACCAGAACTGCAGGGTGTATTCAAGGTGGGAGTGTACCATGGAATTATATAATGGCATTGTGATATTTTCTTTTATTATCTTTTACTTTCCTAATGGTTCATAACATTCCATTAATTTTTCTGTTTTCTACTGCCTCTGCGTATTGAGTGGATCTTGTCATAGAACTATCCATGATGACTCCAAAATCTTTCTTGAGTGGTAACAGCTAATTTAGATGCCGTCATTTTTTATGTGTAGTTAGGATTATTTTTTTCCAATTTGTAATACTTTGCACTTATCAACATTGAATTTCATCTGCCATTTGGTTGCCTGGTTAAGTGAGATCGTTTTGTAACTCTTTGTAGTCTTCTTTGGGCTTAACTATCTTGAATAATTTTATATCCTCTGCAAATTTTGCCACTTCACTGTACACCCTCTTTTCCAGATCACTAATACATATGTTGAAAAGTACAGGTCCCAGTACAGATTCTTGGGGGACATAGCTATTTACCTCTCTTCATTGTGAAAACTAATAATTTATTCCTATTTTTTGTTTCCTGTCTTTTAACCAGTTACTGATCCATGAGAGAACCTTCCCTCTTATCCCATGACTGCTTACTTTGCTGAAGAGCCTTTGGTGAGGGACCTTGTCAAAGCTTTCTCAAAGTCTAAGCATACTATATCTACTGGATTACCCTTGTCCACATGCTTGTTACACTCTCAAAGAATTCTAATAGATTGGTAAGGCATGATTTCCCTTTACAAAAGCCATGCTGACTCTTCCCTAACATATCGTGTTTATCTATGTGTCTGATAATTCTGTTCTTTACTATAGTTTCAACCAATTTGCCTGGTATTGAAGTTAGGTTTACCAGCTTGTAATTGTCAGGATTGCTTCTAGAGCCTTTATTAAAAATTGGTGTTATTTTAGCTGTCCTCCAGTCATCAGGTACAGAGGCTGATATAAGGGATAAGTTACGTACCACAGTTGGTAGTTCTGCAATTTCATATTTGAGTTCCTTCAGAACTCCTTGGGTGAATGCCATCTAGTCCTGGTGAGTTATTACTGCTTAATTTATCAATTTGTTCCAAAACCTCCTCTACTAACACTTCAATATGGAGAGTTCCTCAGGTTTGTCACCTAAAAAGAATGGATCAGGTGTGACACATCTGAGGAACTGTCCCAGATGAAGGTGTCAATTTGTGTCTCATCCTCTACAGTGAGGACTGAATCCAAGGAATTCAGTTTCACTTTATTATTTTTTAAGCATATCTAGCGATTGTAGAAGTCTGCCATTAATAAGACACTTTGTGACTCATTTAGGGCTTTGTGCTTCAAATTGATTTTCAGTTTCCTATAGAAATCAATTTTTTAATGTGTAAACAAAAGAGAGAATTTGAAAAATAGAATACATTATTTTTAGAAATAAAGATGATAAACTTACTGTGTTGGAGGTGATGTGACTGGCATTTTCTTGAACGGGGAATTCAAATTTCTTAATTTAGTGTCACACCAGATTATAATTCATGAATACTATCTGTGAATTATAGCGTCGTCCATTAGTGCTGCTATGGTCGTTGGTCTATCAGCTTCTTTCTAGGGCTTTAAAACTTAGTAATTGAAATTCATTGTAGTTTGAAACTTAGCATACCTCATGTCAGCTCATGCTTTTTCTTGCGGTTGCTTGCTTTTTTTGCTATTCAAAATAATCTGTGTCTACTTTCAAAACTGATATAAAACAAGAGGGGTCAAGTTCATCTGGCTTCAGTAGACCATCTGGCTTCAATAGTTACACCTGGGATGAAGTTTGCATATTTTGGTGGAGAAGGATAAGGGTCTCTCCTGTTGAATCAGTTGCACTTTGGATTAAATCTTAAAATCATTGGGTGAGAGAGAGCAAGCAAGAGAATGACTCTGTAGCCTGGTGGATAGGTCACTTGCTTGAAAGGTGGGGGAAGCAGGGTCTAGTTCCCATGTACTAATGACTGTTTTATTATTAGAGAAAGTGCAACAATTTCAGCAAGAGAAATTGAGAGACACTTTCCTCCTCCCAGTGGTTAGAGCACTCTCCTGGCAGGTGGGAGACTATTGTTCAAATATTTTCTTCCCTTCAAGCAGAGGAGGGAATTGAACCCATGTCTCCCACATCTCAGGTGAGTGGGGTAACTACTGGGCTAAAAGTTATAAAGTGGGTGGTGGGCAGCTGCTTCTGCTACATCCAAAAGCAGCAAGAAACACCTTAGGCAGCTAGCTACAGGGAGAGGGTTCATAGGTGAAAATCCAAGAGATAGGTGCCTCCCTCCTGCCTGGATTTAGGCACTTAACTGCCTGAGAGGGGCAGGATTTAGGTCACACCCCTCTCCTGGGCATCTCCCATTGGCTAGTTTAGGCAGCTCCTTGCTCAGCATGCTGGCTTTTGTGAATCCCATCCTGTAGGTGCCTGTATCTCTCCATTCATTGTATAAGGAGCCTCGGTGCCTAACTCATGCTTTGTGATTCCTGGTAATTTGCTTAGGTGTTCCTAGTGTGAAAATCAATTTTCTATTTTGATATCACTGTAAATGCAGATTCCTCTTTTCAATTCTTTTTCAACTCTTTCCCCTACATTCAGTCTCTAGCCTTGACTAATTCACATTTCAACAATACTTTTATAAAATATTTTTTGTGATGTGCTACTCTATACTTAATATAACTGCAGTGGTGTTGTCTTCGAGGCTTGCAAACATTTGAATGCCTGTATTGGTTAGATGCCCTAACTTTGTTGCAAAACAAATCTTTCGTTTAGGTTCACTATTCATTGGCTACCTTGGAGGCTCATCATGACTAAAGCTGAACCTATTGGGTGAATGGTAATAAGGAATCATATGAACACAACATGCCTTGCTTTCCAGAGTTCATGAAATGGGTGAGCAGTTTGAGGCAGCTCTAAATTTTACATGACCCAGAGGTGTGTGCGTGTGTTTTAAGATTAACCACACTACACAATCAGGCTGAACTTAAATAAGTGTTCTAAACTCATACATTCTCTAGCCTGTGTGTACTTGGCACTTTAATGAACCAAAAGAAAATAATCTGAAGCACATGCTTTGCTTGATAATGTTTTTGTTCTTCTCCAAATCAAAGAAGAAAAATCACCAGCATTAATGAAGCCTCCTCACTGATAAGTCAGAATGTATAGTTTTAATTATAATTATCGCATGGAGGAGTTGGCTTATTTCCGTCCATTGTGCTGGAAAGGTTCAGATTCAGAAGCATTGTTTCCCTGAGTCACGCCTACTTTAACATCAACATTTTAGTAAAGTTTTCCTCCTTCTCTTCCTAATTATCTTCATAAGATGTGCAGATTCTCTCACTGTTTCCATCTCTGCCTATTCTCACCTTTATTAACAACTTGTTTTTATGACAAACCCAAACTCTTAGGTCTCATTAAAGTTTAAAGCATTAAATTGAAGCTAGATCTACAAAATGTGTATCTCTGTAAATTCCTTCCTATAAATTTCAAAAGAAATTGTGACGGGGCAAGGCCAGATGGCTATGGAAAAGTAGTGGGAGATAGATATATTAGCTCCAGGCTAAACAAATCCCTGGTACCAGGATAAGTGAAATGGAAGCTGCTCCAGGTCAATTAAGACACCTGGGGCCAATTAAGAACTTTCCAGAAGGCAAGGAGAAGGCTAGGTAGATTGGGACACCTGAAGCCAATCACTGGCTGGCAGAAACTTGTTAAAAGCCTCCCAGTTAGTCAGGTGGGTGTGCATGTCAGGAGCTGTGGGAGGAAGTTGTGCTGTTGGAGAGACTGAGTAGTACACACCATATCAGGCAAAAGGAAAGAGGCCCTGAGGTAAGGGTGAAGTGGAGCTTGAGGAAGTGAGGGCTGCTGTGGGGTAAGTAGCCCAGGGAATTGTACATGTTATGGCTCTAAAAGGTCAGCTACCATAGCTGATACTATTAGGGTCCCTGGGCTGGAGCCTGGAGTAGAGGGTGGGCCTGGGCTTCCCCCCACCTTTGCCCCCTGATTAATCACTGAGACTGGGAGACAACAGAGACTGTGCAAGGAAGGATAACTTCTCCTCACCTCCCTCGCTGGCTTATGATGAAAATGACTTAGTAGACTGTGACCCTTAGAGAGAGAAGGGTTACGTGGAGGGTCACAGTGAGCCTCTGAGGCTAGCAAAATCCGCCAGGAAACGTGGGACGCACGGAGGCAAGGACAGAGCTTTGTCACAAATGAAATTAACCTCACATTTAGATGGCATGAAGTACAGCTCAGTAGGAGGGATAGGGTAAATCAGAGACATTTTTTGACACAACTGCATAAAAAATCCATTTTTATGTCAAAAAATCCATTGTGCCCAGGATTATTTGCTATCTGTAGCTGCTTTTTCTTTTAAAAATATCTTATTGTTTTGGCTGGTCATATTTAATGAAGCAGGTAGAAACTTCATTGTGATCAGCCATGGAGAAAAGCTGTACATTTGTTATTTAACATGGCATTTTGTTTCTACAAACTTACTAACTTGACTTCAGCTCCACAAACTGGTGGTGGTGACTTCTGGCACCACAAACTGGCCCCACAAAGAGCAGCTCAAAGGAAGGAACCCTAAAGAGAGAATTTATGACAAGTCTTGATAATATTAGTAAGTCAGTTCTAGACTCCCAGAAATATCAAATGCCATTGTTAATGCTTAATTCTGTTTCCATTGCAGACCCATTTCATGTACAAGGTAGTATATGTTAAGGAATGATCAAAGCTTTAAAACAATTGTATTCATTCTGTAACTAGCTCTACTGGGACTATGCCCAGAGTAATGTATAGCTCACTGTAAGTAAGATAGCAGAGACAGGCCTTGAATACAAACATAAATGTTTCTAGCTACAATTTTTTTTTAAGTGGCTAGTGTTTTTGCGTGCATCATAATTTGGATTCCCAATAAGACATGCCTTAAATGGACCTAATTTTCAGAAAGTGCTTAGTACCTACTCTCTGAAAATTAGGCCCCTTTGAGGTGTTACAAGTTGGACTCCCAAAATCACTAGTTATTTTTGAGAAACTTAGCTTTAGTCATTTTTTTAACATATGCGGTTAGCTTATTTAGAAATGTGGTCACCATGAACACGCAGTTAACCAGTACAACCATTTGATGCAGTAAGGTACGACTAGCCACAAGAAAGGAGTAGAATTGGTCCATTTGCTAATGTCTGTTAAAGAAAGATGTACTATGCAAGACACGTCAGTTTTGTGAGATGTCAGAGAAAATGTGCTCTCATTCATTTTACTTTCCTAGTTTTTAAAGATTCAAGCCCCACATTTCTCTACTCCAGGTTTTATCAGTTATGTGCCCATATTTTATACTGCATAGAGATCAATAGACAATTTGGAAAGTGTTTTATAATTTATTCATTGGATATTTCAGGCATACTGAAGGCATAATACACACAAGATCAAAAAAGCCTATATTGGTATTGATCTATATTTTTGTAATGATATCCAGCCTATTAGGAAACCAAGTAGTATAGACTTTGTGAAACCAGCTCATCACAGAAGACATAGTGCAAAAGGAAATCCTAATGAAGCATACATTTGAACGTGTTTGGTGTGAACAATTAAGAGGATTTAAGTTTTTAAAATGTACAGACAGCAACTCAAAATACATTTTAAAACCCTCCAGGTTTTGAAGGCATTTCTCATTTTGTTCAGAGGCAAGGTTTGTGCAAATGACCTAGTTACTCATCCAAAGTGGTTCTCCTGTAGGATTCCTATAGTATAGTTTAGCTAGCAATCTGGAAAGTATCTTTGTATTTGGAAATGAAAAGTCTGGTGATGAAGGCACTGGAGTTGGACTTAGGCAATCTAAATTTAATTCCTCTGCCTCAGACTTAATTTGTGTCTTTATGCCATGCAATCCATCCTTGTCACAGTGCCCCATCTGCCCCAAAGAACTTTGTCTTACCTATTACAAATGTTTTCAGGCAGGGACTGTGTCTTACAATGCATTTGTACAATGTCTAGCAAAATGGAACCCTGCCCTTTTTTGGGGTCTTTAGGTGTTACTGTAATACTACTAATAATTAATAATAGGGTTGTTTAGTTGCATTTCTCAATACAGAAGTATTCCAAAGAAAGATTATTTCAGCTACAGGTGAAAAGAACTATGGTCAAATTTTGACTATTATTACAAATAAAAAACAGTTCACTTCTAAAACTGCTGGGGAAATGAGTTAGTTTCTTAAACCTAAACACTTTTCTCCCATTGCATGTCAGCCACAGTATGGCTCTGTGTGACTTTAAGGATCCAATCTACCAAAAATTAATAAATAAAAGCCCTTGCTGAATAACACTTTGGGAACTTTTCTTTTTTTCAATTAGTTGCTTGAGAAGATGGCAGTAACAACCTTCGCCAGAGCCCTTGGCTATCCTTAACTATAGAAAGTGTCACAATAAAAGAGATTGATATCAAGGTCTTTGGGATACTTATGCAGTGAGATGCATCAACAAGTAGCCATCAGATGCATGGTTTTTGTCAAAAGCAGTGTTAGGTGAGCCACAGAAAGTCGGCCAAAATAAAAGTACTTTGCATTTTACTGTTGTTAATAGCATAATACAGGGCTGACTTTTCCAAGCAAGGAACAAGCATGGGTTGATTCACCCCTAACCATACCCGCATGTCTTAAGAATTGTTGCTGTCTGTAGATGGAATCAACACTAGAAAACCAATGTTATTACCAGAGCATTTTATTTACTGCTCAATGGGTTGATGGAAGTAAGGTCTCTGTCTCCAGTGATCTCCCTCTCTGCCTTATCAGGTTTTGTATTTTCCTCTTGAAATTCTCTGTCCATCGAAAAGCAAAACAAAATAATAATTAAAGCTTAGCAAGATCATCCAGAAATTCAGCCATTTTCTGAACAGCTTTATTATATTTTTTAAAATAAGAAGCAAGGCTTACTATAGGTAACAGCTTTAGGGGAAAATGAATCCTGCAGAAGGACTTTTAAAATAATAGGTAATTTTGGTGTTCTCAGATAATGCTGCTCAAAAGCCAGACTAATGTATTACTCCAGCATTTCAAGGCAAATGTTTTTGATCAGTTCCTGCCTTCCCATCCATTATTGGCAGTAAGACAGGTTGTAATGTCACCTCAGTGCCTTCTCTCAATAAAAATCTCAGGAATGAATGACAGGAAGGACTGCACACTACCCTATCCCAGGCTAATGGACACACAGATGATAATATGCCACAGGGAGGAATTGGTTGTGAATCTGAATGTGGAAGGCAACTTGGGTGAATGTGATCATGAAATGATAGATTCCATGATCCTAAGGAAAGGAAAGAGTCAGTGCAGTAGAATAAGGATAATGGAGGTCAAAAAAGCAGTCTGTAGCAACTAAGAAAATGGTATGTAAGATCCCATGGGAAGAATAAGGGGAAAAGCAATTCAGGAGTGTTTGCAGTTTCTCCAAGAGGCAATATTAAAGGCACCACAGCGAACTATCCCACGCAAAGAAAGAAAGGAAGAATAGTAAGAGGCCAATTAGGCTGCATCAGGAACTCTTAAGTGACCTGAAAATCAAAATGGAATCCTACAAAAAGTAGCAACATGGACAAATTACTAAGAATGGGTACAAACAACAGCACAAGCATGTAAGGACAAAATCAGAATGGTTAAGACACAAAATAAATTATACCAAGTATGGGACATAAAAGGGAATACAAAGAGGTTCTATAAATACATTAGGTGCAACAGAAAGATGAAGGAAAGTGTAGGTCTACTTCTTTGTGGGGAAGATGAGCTAATAATGGACACCAAAAGGCTTCAGGATAGATTGTTGGTGACTAGATCAAAAGGATTGAAAAATTAGCTCTTTTTATCACTCTGAGTATTTGCCACATTCTTCTTCGATAATTATACCTCATGTGGACAGAGACTGATGGTAGTCTTTTGTGTTCCTTCTGATTTGTGTCTTGGGTTTATTTTAGTGACTTCATATGCTGTTCAAACTCTCTTCATGAAAGGGAAGCAACATCTACTCTATCAATATGTAGCTCTCCCAGAATTCAGTAATGGGGACCATCTCAGAACTCCCACGTCAGGGGGTCTTGGATTTCTCAGTGGCATTTCTGTATTTCACATGATGTTTCTCCTTTTAAAGATATCTCTTTACTTGTTAGAACTTGCCAGCATCCAGAGCCCACTGTCTTGCAAAACTTCCCCTAGAAATTCCATGTTTGCTGGATGAAATTAGGAACAAAAGAATGGTCATGTTACAGCAAACCAATGGACTGTCTAGTCCAGTATCCTGTCTTCTGACTGTTGTCAGTGCCCAGTGCTTCAGAGGGAATGAACAGAACAGGGCAATTATGGAATGATTCATCCAATCCCATCTTATGGCAGTTGGAGGTTTAGGGTTGCCTGGAGCATGGGGCTGCATCCTTGAACATTTTGGCTAATAGCTAGTGATGGACCTACCCTCCATGAACGTATCTATGGTAAGACTGAGATTAGCTAAAATGTGTTAGCTGACCCTGACCGCTTTTCCTAGTCTGGCTCACCCTAAATCACAAGCTTATATACATGTCTCCGCTTCACCACCACATTGTCCATGATGGGTTACATATCTTTTGATCCTTACTCCTTCCCCCAACAGTTTACGAACAGAAACACAGCTGTGTGACACACAGTCTTAACCACACAGTCCACCAAATAGTTCTTGTCTTCTGTTGCTGATCACTCTATCATTTATAAAAAAGAAAAGGAGTACTTGTGGCACCTTAGAGACTAACAAATCTATTTAGTCTCTAAGGTGCCACAAGTACTCCTTTTCTTTTTGTGAATACAGACTAACACGGCTGCTACTCTGAAATCTATCATTTGTTAATTTTATTAATTATTTGTATTATCATAGTGCCTAGGAGCCCCAGTCTTGGACCAGATCCCCATTGTGCTAGGCATTGTAGAAACCCATAGCAAAAAAGTAGGTCACTGCCCTAAGCAGCTTTATGTTTAGTTTTCTATAATCACCCTTAAAGACCACTGTAAATGTCTCCACTCCTGGTTTGCTATTTGATTTGCATCACTCTAATAACAGAAAAAAGTTTATTACTTAATTTTATTGTTAGGAATTGCATCTGAAGATGTCTTATTTCTAAATGTCAGATGTTATTTTGTGAAGTAGTTTTGGCTGATGTATACAGCATGAACGTAACATAGTGATGGAATGTTTAGAGTGAGTCTGACATACTGATGGCATATCTGCATTGAGTGTGTTATAAAACTAAATAATATAGTATGAGTAGATGGTTATACTTGCTGATATGATAGAACTACTGTATATCTAAACCAGGGAGAGATGCAGATAAACAAAGTGGTGCTGCATCATTTGTTGAGTTACTATGAAATATCACATTCAAGCACTAGTTCAGTATCATCCCAAAGCTGATGTGAAACAAATCTCTGTGATTGATTTATGTGGTAAGGTTTTTATTTTCATTCGTGTGGCAGTCTATAATCTTCAAATTGTAATGAGAATGGGCTCTGTACCACTTCTATCTTTGTTACCAGTATTACCATAACAATGGATTACTATTAGGACATTCTGGATTTTAGTTATTCTTTTTCATGAGAATGGATTAATTCTGTGCAATCTTTGCCCTTTGTCATGGAGAAAAAAGACTTTAGAGCGAGGGTGAGGTCTTATTTTATCTTCAGCTAGCAATAAGAATGGACCCTGTCTTCTCGGATGTAAATGTTGCCATAGTTATCCATGTCTTCATCATTTCCAGACTAGACTACTGCAAGGTATTGGGCTTGGGCCTAAAAGTGAAGGCCATGGCATATTGCTTGAAGGAACATGCTAGAGAAAGCACACACCCAGTGCACCCCCCTCTGCATGCATTTCCTATCCACTGCCATATCTAGTTCAAAGTATTGCACCAAATCTTCAAAGTTATCAGTGAGCTGGGGCCAGGATAGCCAGCTGTGGCTGATGAAGCTCACAGTTAGAATATTTTCTTCAGATTGCCCAAGAATTCCATCCCGACAGTGATCAAGCAAGTATTGCCACTTTAAGGACTCAATACAAAATCCACATCTTCATGCAGGCCATACTCAGTAACTGAACCTGAAGGATGGGGGAGGGTTGATCTGCCTAGAAGACTACCACGAGTAATTTTGGAAGGAGTATAGTCCAATGGATAAAGCACTGCACTAGGATCCAGATGATGTGGGTTCTTTTCCTGGGTCTGGCCTGCTGTGTGACCTGGGTTAAGGAATTTCACCTCTCTCTTTTGATTCCCATACTTTTGGCTATCTTGTCTATTTAGACTGAAAATTCTTTGGGAGTCAGGGACTGCTTTTTTACAATGAGTGTGTACAATGTCTATCACATTGTTCAGTCTTGGTTGGAGCCTCTTCTGTAATACAAAGAACAGTAATAATGGTAAATCCAGCTCAGGATAGCTGTGAAAATCTAAAGACTGGTGAGGAGTGTTCATTTTTTTGGGAAGAAAAATGTTATGATCCTTGTTTCCTTGGCAATGGTACTGAGATTTTACATGGATTGAATACTTAGAATTGTAGTGTGTGTGTGTGTGAGAGAGAGAGAGAGTGTGCATACTTTTAAATATTTTCCACATTGATTGGTTGTCTGTTCTACTTTTCCATTATGTGTAGTTGCTGAAATGGGTGAAAAACAATGGTCAGCAAATAAATAACTGAACAAATTACAGTTCCCTCAGCTGAAAAGTGTGGAGTACCCCAGAGACAAACCAAAGGAGACAGGCATGTTCCCACAGGAGATATGAAATCCTGTCTGCCTTTTTAGATTTTCTTCTCTGGGGAGCAAATCCCAGCAGCTGCTTTTAAAAGTTGAGGTCTAAAAGCCTTTTTCTTGCTGGAAATGTTCAATGAAGCATATGTAATGCTCCAGTGTGCATATTAAAGCTAAAATAAAGCTTTTTGGAACCTTTGGAAATAGTCAATGAGCCTTGCTTCTCAAACTGAGTGAGTTCAAAATGGTGCCCACGGAGTAACATGTTGGGATCTCAGTACTCCTGCTGCAGGATCTTGCTGGATCCACCAGTCTAGCCTAAAGTGGTAATACTCTAGAATAATTTACAATTATGTCTGCCAGAGTACATGAAGGATTTGAATTCTGTTCCATAAAGAACAGAAAATGTGAAAAATATCAGTCCATCCTTGCAACAATAATAATAGTTAATGATGCAAAACCCAGTCCATTTTCATGACAATGTTAGGGTTACTTTCTAATCCTGAGAGGTATAAAGTATTCCTTTTCAGATACTGAGCTAGTGCAGAATGCAGTGACTAATTGCTTAGCAGTACTCTCTGAATCTGATATTCCGAAGTGCTGAGCACCTGAAGATCCCATGTAATGCAAGTGAGGATTTGAATGCTCAGCACTGTCTACGTGTCAGGCCCTATATACACTCAGTGATCTAGACTGGTCTCCATCTCAATTTCTGGTGCATTTTAATGTGTTAGTTTTCATTTCTAATGCCCAAATGGTTTGAGATCCAGTTAACTGAGAAACCAACTCTTTCCCTGTGTGACATTGAGGTAACTGAAGATGCAGTCAGTTAAGGGTCCTCAGTTTTGAAATTTGCTTCTTTGCCTTGGGCTGACAGAGCCAATGGCTACTGACCTTCACAACCTGTTGCAGACCTATTTGTTTTCCCAGGCTTTTGAGGAGAGGATTTCCTAAGAAGATGGTAAATGAGGAGTTTCCTATTTTGGAATTAGGCTAGGTGAGGAGGGTTCTATCCATCATTTATTTAATAAGATATGTAATTGTTGTTAGCATATTGTACCCGGAGCTTTGGATGCGTGCGTTTAAAAAAACCCCACCTTAATATATAGACATCGAGATCAATACTGTATCTTACTTGTGAAGTACAATGTATTTTGTTTTCTCCTCAGATATTTTACTATCTCTTAGCTAGGGGGTAAATGTATGTTGTACTCCTATTTTTATTTCTAATGCTTTTTAATACTTTCTTGTAATAGCTTGCACTTGAATCAATGGAACTACTCATATAATTAAAGTGAAGCATGCACTTAAGTGCATTGCTGACTTAGGTCATAATGCCCCTGATCCAAAGCCCACTGAAGTTAATAGGAGTCCTGATACAGTAACAAAGGTTTTGCATATAGAATAAGGGTTTCATACAGTCCAGCATCTTGCACTCACCGGGTCCATCTACACAGCCCACGGCAGAGAGTTTCAGAGCCTGGTTCAACAGACTTAGGCTCACAAGGCTCGTGTTACAGTGCTAAAAATAAATGTGTAGACATTATGGCTCCCCCTTTTCTTCTTAGATTACCCCTACGCAGCAATTAAACACCCACAGCTGGTCTGGGGAAGCTGACTTGGGCTTGTGGGTCTTGGACTGTAGGACTGTGAAATTTTTCAGGCTCAGGCTAGAGCCCAAGCTCTGGGACCCACTGAAAGGGGAGGGTCCAACAGCCCAGCTGCCAGCCTGAGCCCTAACATCTACACAGCATTTTTAACCCCGCAGCTTGAGTCCCATGAGCCTGAGTCAGATGTGGCCGTGCTGTGGGTCTTTTATTCCAGTGCAAACATACCCTTAAAGGTTTTCATTTCACTATTCCTAAAGGCCTACATTTTTTTTTCAATTTCATGGCCACAATCTCTTGCGTGTACAGAAAATTGGCACAGATATTTCACTCTGAACTAAATATATTTAGAAGCTTAACAACCACATTGCACTCACAGATGAGATAAATTAGGACTATAAATTGGTGTAGATGTGGCCATTAATAAGTAGGGCCTTACCAAATTCACAGCCATGAAAAATGTCACAGACTGTGAAATCTGGTCTCCCCCCGTGAACTTTGGTCTTTTGTATGCTTTTATCCTACACTATACAGATCTCATGGGGGAGACCAGCGTTTCTCAAATTGGGGTACTGACCCAAGGGAGTTGCAGGGAGGTTACAAGTTTATTTTAGGGGGGTCACGGTATTGCCTCCCTTACTTCTGCACTGCCTTCAGAGCTGGGCAGCTGGAGAGTGGCGACTCTTAGCCAGGAGCCTAGCTCTGAAGGCGGCGCCCTGCCAGCAGCAGTGCAGAAGTAAAGGTGGCAATACGATACCATTCCACCTTTCCGCGCTGCTGCCTTCAGAGCTGGGTGGCTGGAGAGTGGCGGCTGCTTACTGACGGCTAGCTCTGCAGGCAGCAGCACAGAAGTAAGGGTGGCAATACCATACCATGTCATCCTTACTTCTGCTCTGCTGCTGGCGGAGGCTCTGCCTTCAGAGCTGGGCTCCCAGCCTGCAGCTGCTGCTCTCCAGCTGTGCAGCTCTGAAGGCAGCACTGCTGCAGAAGTAAGGGTAGCAGCACTGCAACCCCCATTACAATAACTTTGCATCCCCCACCCCAACTCCTTTATGGGTCAGGACCCCTGCAATTACAACACCATGAAATTTCAGATTTAAATAGCTGAAATCATGAAATTTACCATTTTAAAAATCGTATGACTGTGAAATTGACCAAAATGGACTGTGAATTTGGTAGGACCCTACTAATAAGCATCAAATACACATTTTGGGCCAGATCCTCCATTGCTGGAAATCTGTGTAGTTCCACTGACTTAGATTTATACCATCTGAGAATTCATACCTACCTTCCAAAGAAGTGCACTCAGTATATTAGATCATACTTGCAGTAATTTAATGCTTAACCTAAACTTTTCAAATTACTTCTGCATGTCTGGTATGCCAAATAATTTCCTATGTTTTTATTACAGTGTGAGAGTTAAAATATAAATATAATATTCCCCAGAAAAGGAACAGAAACAACACATACAAGGGCAATTCTGAGCTGGTGTAAATCAGCATAGCTTCACTGATGTAAAAAAAAACTATTCTGATTTACACCAGCAAAGGCTTGGACACAATCATCTACCCATTCTGAAAGCATTGTGCGGTACTCTGCACAATTATAACTGAGAGAGCATTTTTCTGGCTGGCAAAAGCCTGGTTCTTCAGGAGAGCAGTTTGGCTCTCATATGTTCAGGTAGCTTTGCACATTTCTAGTAACCCAGGCATGACATTTGAACATCAAGTCTGACCTGAAAGTTGAGGCAGAAATACTCTTTAAATAGAATAGATTTATTGCAGAGATGGAAGATGAGTAGAGCTGCCAGCTGAGAGAAATATCTGTGACGCTCTTTCTGGTGTTAAGATGCTACCTTGAACTTGCAGATTGAGAAGAAATAATAAAGTGCCTTGGCAATATACTATTTTGATGTATATCTTCTTCTGGAAAGGAGCCAGTGTTATTTACTCTCTTTCTGTTTGTTGTCAGTATCTTAGCATTCAACATGAACTTTACTCTAGCAAACTGTCAGAATAAGTTATTTCTAGTCTGTAATGAATGCTTTTTTAACATGCTGTTATTGAAAATAACAGGTTTCAAATGTGTGACCGTATGGTATACAATTCATTTTATTCTCCAGCAATGTCCTTAGGAGAAATAAGGGTAAAATGAGTGTGAACAACATACTGTAGCAGAACCTAAACTGACAAGGCTAAAGATAAAACTTTATACATATACGTGTGTGTGTATACATGTGTGTGTACACTATATCTCTATAATGTGAGTATATGTATAAAAACTGGGCATGTTTAGTTTTGCGACAAGAAGACTGGGGGGGGGACCTAATAACAGTCTTCAAATATATTAAGAGCTGTTATAAAACGGACAATGATCAATTGTTCTCCATGTCCACTGAGCAAGTTAGACAAACTCCTGTCAGGGGTGGGCTAGGTATACTTCATCCTCCCTCAGAATGGGGGAATGGACTAGGTGACCTCCAGAGGTGCCTTCCAGCCCTGTATTACTATGATTTTATTATTATCTCTGTATACAACAATGTTGAGACCACTACTGGAATACTGCATCTGGTTCTGATGTCCACACTTCATAAAAGATGTTGAAAATTTGGAGAGGGTGCACAGAAGAACCACCAGAATGTTTCAAGGAATGGAAAAAAACGCCTTACAATTGCGAACTAAAAGGTACAGCTCACTTTCATAGTCAGCTTTATTTTTCACTTTTCCAAGTGGAAGAAGTCCAAACTCTCTCATGATTAGATTCTGTAACGCTTACTCATGTTGAGATGTACCTTACTCCACAAATAGTCCAATTGAAATAGGATCTGCCCTATACACAGGGCTATGCTTAAAAGCCACAGTCTTGCGCCATAGGACTACTCGGGCTCTAACCAGTATAGGTATAGTAAGCAGAAGTATATGCACATTGTATTCCAAATTAAAGTGCATCAAATACCTCATATATACTCCTCCCCCGCTTTTCTACATTCTAAACCATTTTACAGCACTGCAGCTTTCTGGCTCAGGGGCGTGAAAAAACACGCCCCTGAGTGCAGCAAATTTCAGAGCTGTAAAGCACCAGTGCAGCAGCGCTGGGAGCCACGCCCCTCGTGGAGCTAGTTTTTCTAGAGCACTGGGAGAACTCTCTGCCAGTGCTCTGCGGTGACTACACAAGTCACATTAAAGCTCTCTCTCCCCCCCCCTCGCCTTTTCTGTTATGGCTTTTTCAACAATAAACCTAAAGTTCTCGTTTACTCTTAACAAGTTAAGATACAAGTTAAAACTTTTGTTTTATCTGTTTTTGGTGATTGCTCTATTAATTAGTCTGTCATTGAGCCAGTCCTTTCTCAGCTAAAATACTTTCTGACTTCAACAGGAGTTTGGCATTAATAAGGACTGCGGGATTTAGCCCATTGATTTTATATGCAGACACCAATGTGTTCTTTCCCATTGAGTTTTTCAAGAAGTCATGCTTGGAAAAGAGACACTTTTTTAGTCAACAGGCTGTGAAAGCCAAAGTATCTTCTAGTTTCTACTAGTTCATTTCTTAAAAAAAAAAAAAGCCAAGTATTCAGATTCTCCAATTAAATACATTAATAGAATGTACTTAAACAGAAATTGGAATCTCTGACTGGAGTGTGAAGACCCTTATAAAGCTAAGCATTTCATTTCCAATTATAATACTTGGGAAATAGTGATAGGAAAATGTGCTGGCTTTTACACACCAGAAGGAACAAGTCAAAACTGACTTTCTTAAAGTTTTTTCTTATCATAGCTGTACACAGTGGTACTGTCTGACCTATCGTGCTGAAGATGTTCAGGCTGTTCAGCTGGTAGAATAAACCACAGTAGCAAGTATGAAATGAATTTCATATTGAAAATATGTTGATAAAATGTTGGCAGGTAAAAGATGCATGTGACACGGAAAGCAAATGACTTTGAAAATACCTCCTGAATGTTCATATTTTGAGTTAACAAGTAGTTTTGTGAAGTTTCCCCTGTAATCAGGAAACTGCACACCTTGCAAATTTTGTTAGGAACTAGATTCCTAGAGCCAAATAAATAACTTACAGAGCCTAGGAAGTGCAAATAGATGGCACTTTTGCAAAGTTTCTTATTTGGGATATAACCATTCTTTTAATCAAAATCTACCTTGGATGTGCTCACACGGCTCCCATTAAAGTCTGTGTATCTGAGGGCTGAATATAGCCCTTAATATTTAGTATTGTGCATGAGAATGAATGTTTGCAATGCTGACATTATGAGAGTTATGTCAAAGTGAGTAAAATGTTACAACATATACAGTATTTTTTAACCTTTGACTGCAAATCCATTATCTGTCAATGTGATTTTATACCATTTATCTCAATGGCACATACACTTGAGAAATGGAATGAATGTTATGATGCTGTTAGATAGTAAGTAATACACTGTACAGTATGGTAATGTGTTCAAATGGGGGAGACCTCCCAATAAAGCATGTACACCTCCAGGTCCATGGAGATATTCTGGATGAGTCAGCAAAAATTCCTCCTGAGGCTACCATTACTGTGCAGCCCTTAGGGCTATCCAAACAGATAATAAACCATTGGGAACTGGCTATAATGTTGTGTCATCGTAAAACTCCTCTGTTTCAGATACAGTGGCCTTACTTCATGGTCCAAAGTGAGAGGATATGGTTAATCAGTCAGCATAATACAGGGGATTATTAAAGTACAGTACTGTACTAAGACAAAATCAGTCTCGATGTTTCTGTGGGAGGCAGAGGACATGGGCAAAAAAGATACTGTACAAAACAAAGGAATAGAAGCTCAAGGGACACGTTCCCATTCAAGGCTTCATAGCCCCACCTAGCCTCTTTTAGTGCTCTTATGCCCACCTGTACCTACCATGACTCCATGCCCCCACCAAAAACCCATGCGCTAGGGCACTTCCCAGAGCTGAGCATGCAAGTTGGAAGGGTGGTGCTCACTAGCAGCACCGGGGTGCAGGAGGGTAAGGCAAAAGGAAAACACTGATGCCTCCCTGCTTTCTCCCCTGACAGACCTCCTGTGGCTAGTCAGAGGAAAGCCCTAATTCTGTGCACCACAGGCGTCCAGGAGTAAGAGCAGGAATGCAAGAGATAATACTTCCACCCTGCCTTCTCCTCCAACAAATGTTCCCTCTAATTTTTGACAGACTGTGCACAAAAAAATTCTTCTGTGCAAATTTTTGACAGGCCATGTGCGCAAAATATTTCTTCTCTGCAAATTTTTGTGCTTCTGTGCAAATTTTTGTGCGCGCTGTATTTCGCTGTGTGCGCAGGGTTTAGGGTCTGTGTGCGCATGCACACACGCCCAGCTTAGAGGGAACAGTGCCTCCAACATGCTTAAACTGCTCCTGAGCGCCTGCCTCCGAAATCACACAGTGTCTAATGAAAGGGGCTTGGGTGATCATAATGAGAAGGGTCTGTGGAGAGGGCATTGGAAGAAGAGGGCTTGAGGGACAAAAAAGGGAAGCATGAGGACATGAAGGGGAATGGGCATGTTACTGTGTGCCAAAACCAGAGGAGTCTAGGTGGGATAGTCATGCAGAATAGCACAGGGCTGCAGGAGAAGGCTGGAGGAAACACTACACTATTTTGCCTTGTCCACACCAGTTAACTTCCTGTGGGAGTCCTACTGCTGCAATCCACAGGATATTACTATTAAAAGATTTCAGGATGTTTTCAGGGAGGAGTAACTGGATGAAAACGGGGATGCGTAGGGACAGTAAATTTCCTGTGAGCATCTTAAGTGCCATGGAAGGAGAGAGCTTTAGTAGAAGTCTTAGTAGATTGCCTTCCTAACCCTTTCTTCCACAGATGGTCGTGAACCCTCCGTTCAGGAAGGCTAGCCTCCTGCCCCACCCCTTCCGCCCCTCCCCTCGCCCACTGGAGCCAGAGATGCCCCGGCTGGTCCAGCTGAGCCCCCGCTGAGGCCTCCACCCCTCAGTCCCGGTCAGCTGGCTGGCCTGAGCCACCCCCAAACTGTCCCGAGCCCTGGCCCACCAGCCACCCCGAGCCCCTACCGGCTTTAGGGGAGAGGTGGAGTGAGGGCAGTGTCTCAGGGGAAGAGCAGGAGCAGGGCCTCCAGGTGGAGCGTGGGCAGGGCCCTGGCCTGGATGCCCTTTTGGCAGCAGCACTCCAAAGGCAGCAGGCGGGCGGTGAGCCTCCAGAGGCTGGCGCTTTGCATCCTGTTTGCGGAGGCTTAGCTTCCCCTGGCCTATTATACCTGCTACCCATGCTTCCTTCCCTGTAGTTTACCAATCTTTTTAGAGGAAAAATTCACCTTTTCCCCATTGATAAGCCTTCCAAGGTCTAGCTTTGCAAGAAAAAGTGAACTTCCAAATTCAAAAGTTAATATGTAACTTTTGAAATCAAAGTTTAATCAGCACGCACAGTTCTGGGAGTCCAGTAAATTAGGTTCTAATTCTCTCCGGCTTTCTAGACTTTCACTACAAGATGGCAATAGAAGTTAGACTTCGTGAACTCTGGTGAACACCTCTATTTCTAGTGTGTCATAATTTGGGAAAAAAGAAAAGGAGTACTTGAGGCACCTTAGAGACTAACAAGTACTCCTTTTCTTTTTGCGAATACAGACTAACACGCTGCTACTCTGAAACCTGTCATAATTTGGGAAGTCCTTTACAACTCACTGCAATTTTTGTAGAAAAATTCTGCTTTGGCCCTAGATTTGAAGGAGTTATTACTTTTTTGGTGGATTTCAAATGTGGGCCACAACTGGGCTTATAATATAGTTGGATATTTGGCAAGTGATATAAAATTTGGCCAGCTAGTATATGCTACAGAATTCCTGTGAACTAGCAGGTAAACTTTGCCAAATCATTCAACAACCTTCTAATCTTCATTGTTTTTACAAGACACTCCATGGAAATAGGATGTTTGGTAAAGCATTTTTAGATGAGAAGACTATGTCTATTTGTAGCCTGAGATGAACATAATTTTTTCTACTTCAAACCAGAGATTGAAAACTACTACTCATGTTTACCATGAAACATGCAATGTAAAGCACCACTGTAAATGATATCTACCCACTTTCTGAGGATATTTTTTTTCTGGATAGGTGACTAAATTATCATTTATTTTCATTATTGTTATGTTAAAAGCCAAGTAGATATTGTGCTAAATATGCATGACAGTTTTACAAAGTTGCAAGTCAAAATTCAATTGCTTTACACTGGTATATGGAATACTATTTTCACCTTCTATCCCTAATGGCCTAATGCCTACCCAGTTATTTCCCATTTTGCATTTGAATTTTCCATCCTATCTGGTTGTGTAGCCACATCTTTATTTCATCTTGTTGATTTCAGACCAGTTCTCCAACTTGTCAAGGTCTTTTTGAATTCTAATCCTGTCCTCCAAAGTGCTAGCAACCCCTCACATGTTGGCCTCATCTTCAAATTTTATTAGCATACTCTCCACTCCATTGTTCAAGTCATTAATGAAAAATTGAATAGTACCGTACCCCGGATAGAGTTCTGTGGAAGCTCACTAGATATATCCTCCCAGTCTGACAACGAACCAGTGATAACTACTTTTGAGTACAGTCTTTCAACCAGTTGTGTGTGCACCTTATAGAAAATTAATGTAGACCAGAGTTCCTTAGTTTGCTTATGGGACTGTTACGTGGCACTGCGTCAAAAGCCTTAAAATCAAGATATATCGTGTCTACTGCTTCCCCTATGCATTAGTACAGTAACTCTGTCAAAGAAGGAAATTAGGTTGGTTTGACAAGATTTGTTCTTGACAAATCCATGTTGGTTATTACTTATTACTAGGGCTGTCAAGCCATTAAAATTAATCACAATTAATCACATGATTAAAAAAATCGTGATTAATCGCACAATTAATTGTGCTGTTAAACATAATAGAATACTACCATTTATTTAAATATTTTTGGATGTTTTCTACATTTTCAAATACTTGCAGAATCCAAACCCCGCTCACAAACCATGAAAATCCATCCAAATTTTAATACATAATCAGAATGTACCTCAAAGGCATATAACCCAGAAGTCACTTAAAGAGCAAAGTAAAAAAGAGCCCCAAATTTATTATTTTTAAAAACATCTCATGGTTTTGGGTGCCTTACTCATCACTACCAAATGCTTGCATTTGGCAGTATTGGAATCAGTTTAATATGCAGTTTCGGCTGATGGAAATTGAAGTAGGTTCATTTACTTCACCAGAGTTATACTGATTTACAGCATGAGCTGGTCCAATCCATGAATATCCATGAAGAAGGCTGAGGTGTTTAATGCCTATTTTGCTTTAGTCTCCACTAAAAGGGTTAATTGTGACCAGATGATCAACACAATTAATATTAACAATAAGGGGCAAGGAACGCAGGCCAAAATAGAGAAAGAACAGATTAAAAATATTTAGATAAATTAGAAGTATTCATCTGATGAAATTCATCCTAGAATACTTAAAAAACTAGCTGAAGCAATCTCAAAACTGTTAGCAATTATCTTTGGGAACTCACGGAGAACCGAAGAGGGCAAACATAGTACCTATCTTTAAAAGAGAGAACAAAGAGGATCTGCGGAATTATAGACCAATCAGCCTAACTTCGATACCTGGAAAGATAACTGGAACAAATTATTAAACAGTCAATTTGTAAGCACGTTTAGGATAACTGGGTGATAAGTAGAGCTGTTGATTAATCGCAGTTAACTCATGTGATTAACTCAAAAAAGTAATCACAATTAAAAAAATAATCCTGATTAATCACAGTTTTAATTGTACCAATAAACAATAGAATAACAATTCTGAAAGTGAGAACAGGCATTCGTATGGCACTTTTGTAGCTGCCATTGCAAGGTCTTTATGTGCCAGATATGCTAAACATTGGTATGCCCCAATTTGTGACTGAACTCCTTGGGGGGAGAATTGTATGTCTCCTGCTCTGTTTTACCTACATTTTGCCATATACTTCATGTTATAGCAGTCTTGGATGATGACCCAGCGCATGTTCATTTTAAGAACGCTTTCACTGCAGACTTGACAAAACGCAAAGAAGGTATCAATGTGAGATTTCTAAAGATAGCTACAGCACTCAACCCAATATTTAAGAATATGAAATACCTTCCAAAATCTGAGCAGGACGAGGTGTGGCGCATGCTTTCAGAAGTCTTAAAAGAGTAACACTTTGATGGAGAAACTACAGAACCTGAACCACCAAAAAAGAAAATCAACCTTCTGCTGATGGCATTTGATTCAGATGATGAAAATGAGCATGCATCTGTCCACAGTGCTTTGGATCGTTATCAAGCAGAACCCATTGTCAGCATAGACACATGTCCTCTGGAATGATGGTTGAAGCATGAAGGGACATATGAATCTTTACCATATCTGTCACGTAAATATCTTGCAACGCCAGCTACCACAGTGCCATGTGAACGCCTGTTCTCACTTTCAGGTGACATTGTAAACAAGCAGTGGGTAGCATGATCCTGGGGCTGGTTTTGTTCAACATCTTCTTCATTAATGACCTCAGCAAGTTTGCAGATAACACTAAGCTGGAGGGAGAGGTAGATATGCTGGAGGATAGGGATAGGGTCCAGAGTGACATAGACAAATTGGAGGATTGGGCCAAAAGAAATCTGATGAGGTTCAACAAGGACAAGTGCAGAGTCTTGGAAGAATCCCATGCACTGCTACAGGCTGGGGACTGACTGGCTAAACAGCAGTTCTGCAGAAAAGGACCTGGGGACTACAGTGGATGAGAAGCTGGATATGAGTCAACAGTGTGCCCTTGTTGCCAAGAAGGCTAACGGCATATTGGGCTGCATTAGTAGGAGCATTGCCAGCAGATTGAGGGAAGTGATTCTTCCCCTCTATTCAGCACTGGTAAGGCTACATCTGGACTACTGCGTCCAGTTTTGGGCTCCCCACTACAGAAAGTATGTGGATAAATTGGAGAGAGTCCAGTGGAGGGCAACAAAAATGATGAGGGGGCCTGGGGCACATGACTTATGAGGAGAGGCTGAGGGAACTGGGCTTATTTAGTCTGCAGAAGAGAAGAGTGATGCAGGATTTGATAGCAGCCTTCAACTACCTGAATGGGGGTTCCAAAGAGGATGGAGCTAGGCTGTTCTCAGTGGTAGCTGATGACAGAACAAGGAGCAATGGACTCAAGTTGCAGAGGGGGAGGTCTAGGTTGGATATTAGGAAAAACTATTTCACTAGGAGGGTGGTGAAGCACTGGACTGGGTTACCTAGGGAGTTGGTTGAACCTCCACCCTTAAAGGTTTTTAATGCTGGCTTGACAAAGCCCTGGCTGGGATGATGTAGTTTGGGCTGGTCCTCCTTTGAGGAGGGCGTTGGACTAGATGACCTCCTGAGGTCTCTTCCAACCCTAATCTTCTATGATTATATGATCTCCTTCTAATGTAAACAAACTTGTTTGTCTGAGTGATTGTGCTGAACAAGAAGTAGGACTGAGTGGACTTGTAGGCTCTAAAGTTTTACATTATTTTTGAATGCAGTTCTTTTTGTATATAATTCTACATTTGTAAGTTCAACTTTCATGATAAAGTGATTGCACTACAGTACTTGTATTAGTGAACTGAAAAATACGATTTCTTTTGTTTTTTGCAGTGCAAATATCTCTAATCAAAACTAAATATAGAGTGAGGACTGTACACTGCAAGATATTTTTTGAATAAAGGGAACAGCTAATTAAATTTAATTGGGTTAGCCTAGGTGGGTTGCTAATTAATCTAGGCCTGTGTGTTTCTGGATGCACGAAGTGAAGGATATGTTTGGGACTGAGAACACTAGCTAATTCTCCAAGTTAAGATTTTCGAACAAGAGAATGCACAGAAGCACAAGGTTTAGAGTAGCTGAAGGTAACACTGTTTTAAAGCTGTTGATGGTTGGTGAAATGCAAAGCAGTTTGCTGGAAGATTTGGGTCAGGCTAAGAACTGGGGAAATAATGGAAGCAATGACTTTTTGGTGTACATTTTGTGAACTCACTCTTGAATTTGCCTATTTTCATGCCCTTTGTTCTTCCCTTTCCCACAAATGTTCATCAGAACTGGTTTTTACTCACATGAATGTTTGATGAGGAGCTTTAATTTGTGTAAGTTTTGGAGTTTGGATTCAGATGGGAATCCAGACTTAAGCATCCAGCTCGGTCAAATTTCTTGATGAGAATCCAAATAATTTGGATGTATAAATCAAGCTGGATATTTTGTAGAATAAGGCTATTGGAGAAGGGCTTCATGACTTCCTGGTTTCATTCTCACCTAAAATATCAGGAAAACATACTTTCTCAGTGCATTATGATTTTTCTAGTGCTAGTTGAAACTGGGTAGTGCAGAAGAGTATTAAAAATTAAAAACAAAGCAAAACCAGCCAACCAAAACCAAAAAGAATCCCCAAGGTTTCCTTTTTTAATCTTAAAAAAGATGTTTAGTTCAATTCCTGCCCACTTTATTTCAGAATCATTCAGATGAGTTTTATAAAAGGAAGGGAATACATTGCTAAATTGCTTTGAGGAACAGCTGAACATGGATAAACTATAGATTCCGAAATATACCATAAATATATATGACATGTTGAGAAATGTTTTAATGAACTAACAAAGGTCTACCAGTGAGTGGGTCAAAGGGAAACATACAGCAGCGTAGTCCACTTTGAAATGATAGTGGGATTCTTTTCTTCTTAGATATACAAAAAACAGTTCAGATGAACATTTGTGGGAAAAGGTAGAAGAATTCAATCCACAGTGTTGCATGTCTTTGTTTTAAACTCCATGCCAGTGTTGCATTGTTCATAATATACACCCTGAATTCCAGGTTTGGCATCTGGCATTATGTGAGGTATAATTGGATTTAGTATAAACAATTAAAATTGAAATGTTTGCTTCCGAAGCACTTCAGTGCAGCTTTTGCGTGGAAGGTAGTGTTGAGCAGTTTGTTTGTACCTGGAAAATCTGGCATGACAGGGCTTCATAATAGAGCCAATTATCATGTGTGCTGTTACACATAGCCTTCCAGACCCCAATTTAAACAGAAACTAGTGACAATTCCGTCTGAGAAAATCTCCATAAAGCTTAGAAGCCATATGTGAAGACCTTCATGCTTACCGAGGATAAGACAAGAAATAGGGACTTCTTGTTAAATAAACATATGCTTTGAGGCTGTAGAGATTAACTTTCAAACTAAAGATAATAGCACATATTAACGCCACCTTCCAAAACTGCTTTCCATCTGTCATTAATATTTAGCAGCATTTGTTAAATCTGTTGTATTTTATTTTTTTAAAGAAGAAAAAATTACCTACCAGAAGGCTGTTTTGAAATGAATGCATTCTATTTTCAGTACAATAGAGCAGAATATATTTGGTCTCTCTCTCTGCATGAAATAATAGTTTTCTACAGCATTGGTGCACATAAGTTGCTTGATAAACTTTCTTTTTCATGGTCCATCCTATATATGTACAGCTTCATGACTAAAGCATATTTCTGAACATATTAATCAAGTATCACACCTTGTTTTCATATCTTTTTAAAAACATATGAACAAAAAAATTACCCAGTGTTTTTTCTCTGACGACTCATGTAATTAAAATGTTCAAAATACTAGAGAGTTCATACTCAGAGCTTCCCTGGGAACTTCTCAGCCCACTACCTAGCACATCCTGTTAGACAACACAATTATTACAAAAGCAATGTCCTTCCCCATCAAGTTATCTTGCTTTCAGCACAGAAATCCAAACACTGCTTTATATATCAAATCTTGCTTTTCATATATTCATAATAAGTTATCCCACAAAAGCTTATTCTTTAAGGATTATGATAAACAGGACTGTGACAGAGTGCAGAGAAACAGCAGCTGATCACTGTAAATCCATTTAGTTTCCATGTAGAAAAGCCTTGTTGAGGGAAGCTGGGGCTAATTACTAGATCAGTCTGAGGAGGGGGAGAGTTAAGGAGGTAGTAAATCCATTAACTGGAAGAGTAGAAATGTGCACAGGAAGGAAATGCAAGGGCAGAGAAAGAATGTGAGCAGAGAAAGAATATGAGCACGAGAGGCTAGCAAGGCCAGGGTAAAGGGAGATTGCTGTATGGACAGATCTGTTCCCTCTCTTCTCTCTGGTAAAGTGGGATGATGTTGGTTTCTCACTGTAGAATTGCTGTACAGGAGTGCAAAGGGTGATGGCTGAGATAACATACATAAACTACACACTGGTGTTTACAAAGCAGATATTAGAGTCACTTGTATGAGAAAACAGGAATGCAGTGCTGCATCCTCATTTTAGCCATTTCTCAAAATTTAGACTAATTGACTCAGCTTTCTTTCCTTATGTATGTGTGTGTGTATATATATATGTATGTATATTGATTCAGACCTCCTATCTCAAAATATATCCATGCACGCTAATAATAATTCTTCTCCTCACTTTCACAGAACTTTCCACAAAAGAGTCTCAAAATGTGTGTTTTTTTTTTTTTTTATCATGAGGGGCCTTGATTCCTTAACACTTATTCGCAGTGCATAGCTAATGAAGCCAGTGGGACCAGGGAGAATAAATGCATCTCAATTTATTAGCTGCAGAATTGGGTTTCAGGCCTGAATTTGGGAAAGCATTTTCATGGGGGAAAATATGCCTGGTCAAAAATTTTTGGTCAGTTATGTTGGTTTTCTGTAGAAGATTTCAAACCATATTGAAAATTTTCATTTTGATTTAAAATGTCATTTTATTTGGGATTCTGGAAATTGAAAAACTGTGGTTGTCCAGCTTATTTTTTTTTAAGTTGGGAAACAGTTTTTTAGAAAGCTTAGACTTTAATGTTTCTGTTGGAAAATTGAAAATCTAATTGAAAGTAACATTTTCCCATGACCAATATCAATTTCATATAAATGTATACACCTAGGAAAAAAAGAAAGCAGGCCATACTTATTGGATGGGGGATCTTACCCTGGGAATCAGAGAATCTGAATAAGATTTGGGGTTGGTGGTGGATAACTGACTAAACATTAGCACAATTTATATAAAATTAAGACATTATAAAAATTAATAATGCAAAAATCGTGGTTCCCTTTTGCAAAAAAAATATATTAAGCAAAACAAAAACAAAACAGAAAAGAACCTTAATTTTTAAAAAAATCCTAAAATTTAATATTTATAAAAATTTAAAAAGCTAGATAGTTTTGCTAACTAAGTCCTGGGAGAAATGCCTCCTGACACACCGTAGGAGCTGGTGGACATTTCAGCAAGTTACTAGCTAGCAGCCCTGAATATTTTTTTGGTGTCCCTTTACATCGAGACAGCTACTTCTCAGACACTTCTGATCCCAAATGTGCCACTTGGATATGCCACCCCCATGTGCCACCCCAGTCACCACTCCTCCTTTTTGATGCTCCATTTACTTACTTATATTGTTCTTCTTGCTCCTCTTCCAAAGCCTCCCTTCCTCTTTCCCTTTTCAACTCCTAACCCACCAAAAGCTTTCAAAATGGCCACCCGTGTACTTCCTCTGGGAGTGCTACAGTTCACATTCAACGTGGATATATATTTGCATGCATAGTAATGAAACTTTGTTTTCTGCAAAAATATTGTGTAAATATTGTAAAACTAATGTAGTTGCAATGAAAATTAACTTGTTCAAATGTTCAATAAAAGCGGCCCTGAAAACTGGCAAAGAATGGGGGAGTAGATTATTTTAAAGAATGAATTTGTCAGACTTGTCATACATTTACATTTTTCTTAGCAAGATCATTCAATCTTTCCTGCTTTTATGGGGGAATAACAATGTCTTCTCTGTCATTAGATTGTATTTCTGATATCTAAATGCAACTTCCCTTCCTCAGCTGCCCTTAGGAATATCTATAATGTATCTATATATATCTATATTTGCGCAACATGAATTGCTCTAAACTAGCGAGGAAATAATGACAAGATGAATCAAAATATTGGCTCGTGGTCTGGTCAGTTTTTTTTTTTATGTATTTCTCATAGAATAAGTTTATCTGTTTTACATTTTACCCATTTCTGTAGTAACTGGGCACTACCTGGCAGCAGTAATTGAATAATTGGCTACGACATGCTTTCACTAATGCCCCATTTTGAACAGGAATTGAAAAAACTGAGTTGAATATTAGAGGAAAGTGGTATGAATGAGAAGAATTTGTAACAATAAATTAGGACTCTGAGAAATGCCAGCCACAAGATATAATCAATAAAACCTCTGTCTCATCCATATTCAAAGAAGAAAAGTTATGAATCATCTATAATAAGACATCAGCCAAACAACATGGGATGTGAAATGCTGACATCATTAGGAAAGACTGGAAATGAGGCATGAATGTGAATGTCATCTGTGAGGAGATGTTAAATGAATGCAATTAAATAATCTATTTTTCTTCTACTCAAGCTGCCTGGGGCTTCTCCAATGTGGTGGTAGCTGGGGGGACAGTTGTTTTGTTTCTGTGGAATCATAACACCAAAACATATATGGGAATAAGGAGAATAGAGAGACCATGAGAGGAGCACTTCAGACAATCCCACCCCAAACTATAATAGGAAAGGACAGCTGAAACAAAGCAACACACTTCAAGATGGAAGCACCATGTTGTTACTCATTGTATGTGACTTGTCTTCAATAATATAACATCAGTCATGTCCATTCATTTATACCATTTACAGTGTTTCTGCTCCTGTGTGGCTCATATATTTGATCTAAACGAAGTTGATTTTTTATTTATCTTTATCATTTATTTATTTATTTTTAAAATAAATTAATTTTATTTTCCTATTTTATTCCCGTTTGAAAGAGAAGCCGTTCTTTTACTTCTTTGTAAATTGTAAGAACTCTCCTTATGGGTGTCTTGCCATGTGATCAATTCAAACACCCGTCGCACAAGCAGTTTTGACAGACAGAAACTATAAAAAAGCAACAGCTAAACAAATGCTGAAGTGAAATAACCACCACTTGAAAGAATCCAAAAGATCCTGCATGTGCACTTGTCCTAATGCAAGGACTCAATTTTCTCTTCAACCATTGATTTTGTTTTACTACACTACAGCTGAAATTCAATATTTTATGTTCCAGGTATATGTGTGTACATTTCCACTTGAAGGCATGCACAAAGCTGCCTAAATCCTCATGCTGCTCTACAGATTATGAGCTGCTCAGTGACTTCAGTCAATCTGAACCCCCGGCCGAATTCTTGAATGAGGTTTTCCCCCACTTATCTCCCCAGCAAGGCCCAATCACATAGGCATTTGTTGAGCATGCCTGCAGGACTGGGCCCTGCATAAAAGGGAGGAGGTATGTACATTTCTAGAATATCCTGGTGGAGGGTTGCTTAGCTAGGATGTAGACATATCAGGTTCAAATCCTTTCTCTGCCTCGGTTGGTGCAGGGACTTTAAGCTAGGTCTGCTATAGCCCAGGTGAAAGCCAACTAAAGGGTATTCTGGGGTGACCCTCTCCTGTTGGAGCTGGGACTTGAACCTTACCTTCTCACATTCAGCTGAGTGCCCTAACCACTGGGCTTTTGAGTAGTCTGCAACACACATGCACACGTATACCAGCCACCATGATCCAACAATCCCTGACCATCTCACCCTCAGTTGCCATTTGAATGGGGTCTGAAACAGTAGGTATACTCTGAGCACATTTACCAGATTACGCTTTGCAGGCAAGATAGATGGGGGAATACCTCATATGAGAATCCTGACAGAGTTTAGGTGTGAGCAGGGCTCAAGCAACTTGTTAGCTGTGTTTCCCGCCCAATAGGACTCAGGCAGCTTTTATGCATGCCTACTGGTGGAAACCAAGGGAATGTTAGGTGCCAACAAGTTTACGAAGCAACTGAGCAGTGTTCTGTGAACACCAGTGGTGCCTAAATGTCGGACTTAAGCATGTAAAGAGGCAGTAAGGTGCCTAAGTTCCCCTTGTAAAGCTATCCATGTGTAAATCTAGCACCAAGTCAGTTTTGAAAAATGAGACTTTGTCTCCTAAATCAGGTAGGCAATGCAATGCTGAGCAGAGCAGTGCTTAAATACCTGTAAAAATCTTCATGTTTTACTAATCTGTTCATCTTGTAAATGTAAGCAGAGTCAGGATGAGCTCTACTGTGACATCTGGTGGTGGAAAAGAACTTCAGGGGCTGATCTCATTTGCATAGGCAACCCACCATACCTAGATGGTCACTTTGGCTGCTGTAGGAGCCCCAGTTTCTCTGTTATTGGGGCAGGAAGAATAAACTGTTATTATCCTGATTATGTGAGTCAAGGACAGTGGAATTGTACTTGGCCTTTTGTTATGATGGAGGGACTCGCCATCAACTAAGCACCACTTGCTAGGCAAGGGTCATGGGTTCCAAAACCTAGTGACTTGAGAGAGGCTGGGGATAGATATTAGTATGTGGTAGTATGGGTCCCCCAGTGAGGGTCTGAAATCATCAATTGCACCTTCTCTCTCTACTGTGGAATATCAGAGCAAATTTTGATTCTATTAGGAGTCTAGTTACAGACTGCTGAGCTGAATTCACTTTGGGCTAATGGTGCACCAGCACTGAGGCTCCCCTACTACAAGCTGAAGAAATCACTAAAGAACTAAAATTACTAAGCGCTGAAGTCACTGAGCGCTGTGTTAAGTGGCGGGGGGGGGGCTGAAGATATATTGTGGGATGGCTGGAGCGGCTTAAAGGATGGCTCGTAGAGTGGAGCAGTTCTGGCAGAGCGGAGCGGAGCCCCACGGAGACATGGGGCAGTTGGCTTCAGACCATGTAAGGTGCCCCTTAGCCCCCACCCCACCCAGGATGGAGGTAAAACTCTGCAGATAAACTTTCGAACTCTGGGGCTGCACTGACTTTTGGGTTGTTGACTTTTGGCACTGTGGGTGACTTTTGGGTTGCTGGACTCAAGAACCAAAGGGAAAGGACACGGCCCAATTTGAAAGCAGCTTGTTTTTTTCTCTGCTTTGGAGCCAGAGGAGAGACAAAAGGGGATTATCTTTGTGAATTGCAGGTTTTCTTTGCCTGGAGGCAGGGTACTTAACTCCTGCAGGGAAATTCACAGTCTTCCAAACCAAAAGGGTTTTTTTCCCCCTAAAAGTAAATGGGGGGGGGGTGTTCTACCCATTTGCCTGGAGTCAAAAGTGGCAGGGGCTTTTTTTTTTAGGATTTTGATTTTTTTTTTTTTTACAAGGAGCACAAGTTTGAAAAGGAATTTTTTTTTCCTTTGGGCTGCTGGTAAGCAGGTTTCCAAGTAGTTGGAGGTTTTTTGCTTTGATTTGGGGCCAGAGCAGAGACAAGGGAGTTGTCTTTTTCTGTAGGCTGACAATCACTATCAGAGAATAGGTATTCTATTCCAGCACAGCAAAATTTTACAGCCAAGTTTTGTTTGTTTATTTCTAAACCTCGGGTGTAAAGTTAGTTAAAAAACAGAGAGGTTAGGATGACAAAATCCACGGCTCGACAAAAGCTGGAATTAGCCAGATTTCAGGCTAAGGAAAAACAAAGGGAACATGAAAGACAGATAGAACTCATGCGGCTGAAGAAGGAGGAGAAGGAAGAAGAGAGGAAGCATGTGGAAGAAGAGAGGAAGCATGTGGAGGAGGAGAGGGAAAAAGAGAGGAAGCATGCACTGGAGATGGAGAAGGTAAAGACTCAGCAGAATATACCAACAAACCCTAGCAATCCTTCTCCAGGTACCACTCTCCATCCCAGAAAGTTCCCCACCTACAAGGCAGGCGATGATACTGAGGCCTTCCTAGAAAACTTCAAAAGGGCCTGCCTTGGGTACAATATCTCTACTGACCAATACATGGTAGAGCTGAGGCCGCAGCTCAGTGGACCCTTAGCTGAGGTGTCAGCTGAAATGCCTAAAGAACACACGAACAAGTATGAACTGTTTAAATCCAAGGCGAGAGTCAGAATGGGGATAACACCCGAGCAGTCTCGTCGGAGGTTCAGAGCCCTAAGGTGGAAACCAGACGTGTCATTTACCCGACATGCCTACCACATTGTGAAACATTGGGATGCCTGGATATCAGGAGCAAGTGTTGAATCTCCAGTAAATTTGCCCTTCCTAATGCAAATGGAACAATTCTTAGAGGGTGTTCCTGAGGAAATAGAAAGATACATTCTAGATGGGAAGCCCAAAACTGTAATTGAGGCAGGAGAGATTGGAGCCAGATGGGTGGAGGTGGCCGAGAAGAAGAAAACTGGTCGCAGTTGGAGCGGAGACCAGAAGGGACAACCTCAGACCACACCCTATCACCGGGGGCCGCCCAAAGCCCCACCTACCTCCCAAAGAACCCTCCAGACCCCTTATCGTCCCACCACCCCGTTCTCCAGCAACCCACCTTGCCCCAGTGACCCGTCAGCTGGACAATGTTTTAAATGTAACGAGCTGGGGCATGTAAAGGCCAACTGCCCCAAGAACCCCAACAGATTACAGTTCATTGCACCGGGATCACGCCAGAGGTCCGCAGGCCCAGATACCTCCCAGATATCCTTGGAGCGGAGGGAAACTGTGAGTGTGGGCGGGAAGAAGGTCACCGCGTGGAGGGACACCGGAGCACAAGTGTCAGCTATCCATGCTTCCTTAGTGGACCCCAATTTAATCAACCCAGAGATCCAAGTGACGATTCAACCCTTCAAGTCCAACTCTTTCAATTTGCCTACAGCCAAGTTGCCTGTCCAGTACCAGGGCTGGTCAGGAACGTGGACTTTTGCAGTCTATGATGATTATCCCATCCCCATGCTGTTGGGGGAAGACTTGGCCAATCATGTGAAGCGGGCCAAGAGGGAGGGAATGGTCACCCGTAGCCAGGCTAAACAAGCCGTGAGGCCTAGCTCTATTCCAGAAACTTCTACCAGGACCCAGTCAGAGGTGATGGACCCGGACCCCAGACCAATGTCTGCAACAGCAGTAGTGGATCCAGTCCCAGAGACCCAGACGGAACCAGTCCCAGAACCGGAACCAGCGGAACAACCAGCACCAGACCATTTGCCAGCACTGAATCCAGTACTTGCAACCTCAGCACCAGAGGGCCCCACCGAACCTGAACCGGCAGCAGCCGATAACCCTACACAAGAGGCTCAGCTGGAGCCTGAATCCCAACATAGTGCACCAGCGGAAAGCGGTTCACAGTCAACGGAAACAGTCCCATCCCCTACATCGCTTCCAGAGGGATGAAGCATAGGTCCATAATCTAATGAGGAACTGATGTCTCCAGCATCAAGGGAACAGTTCCAGACCGAACAGGAAGCAGATGAAAGCCTCCAGAGAGCTTGGATGGCGGCACAGAACAACCCACCGCCTCTCAGCTCTTCTAATCAATCCAGGTTTGTTGTAGAAAGAGGACTTTTATACAAGGAAACTCTTTGTGGGGGACACCAGGAAGACTGGCATCCTCAGAGACAGTTGGTAGTTCCAACTAAATACCGGGCCAAGCTCTTGAGCTTAGCCCATGATCACCCTAGTGGCCATGTTGGGGGGACCAGGACCAAAGACCGTTTGGGGGGGTCATTCCACTGGGAGGGAATGGGCAAGGATGTTTCTACCTATGTCTGGTCTTGTGAAGTATGCCAAAGAGTGGGAAAACCCCAAGACCAGGTCAAAGCCCCTCTCCAACCACTCCCCGTCATTGAAGTTCCATTTCAGTGAGTAGCTGTGGATATTCTGGGTCCTTTTCCGAAAAAGACACCCAGAGGAAAGCAGTACATACTGACTTTCATGGATTTTGCCACCCGATGGCTGGAAGCAGTAGCTCTAAGCAACACCAGGGCTAAAAGTGTGTGCCAGGCACTAGCAGACATTTTTACCAGGGTGGTTGGCCCTCCGACATCCTCACAGATGCAGGGACTAATTTCCTGGCAGGAACTATGGAAAACCTTTGGGAAGCTCATGGGGTAAATCACTTGGTTGCCACTCCTTACCACCATCAAACAAATGGCATGGTGGAGAAGTTTAATGGAACTTTGGGGGCCATGATACGTAAATTCGTAAATGAGCACTCCAGTGATTGGGACCTAGTGTTGCAGCAGTTACTCTTTGCCTACAGAGCTGTACCACATCCCAGTTTAGGGTTTTCTCCATTTGAACTTGTATATGGCCGTGAGGTTAAGGGGCCATTACAGTTGGTGAAGCAGCAATGGGAGGGATTTACACCTTCTCCAGGAACTAACATTCTGGACTTTGTAACCAACCTACAAAACACCCTCCGAACCTCTTTAGCCCTTGCTAGAGAGAACTTACAGGATGCTCAAAAAGAGCAAAAAGCCTGGTATGATAAACATGCCAGAGAGCGTTCCTTCAAAGTAGGGGACCAGGTCATGGTCTTAAAGGCGCTCCAGGCCCATAAAATGGAAGCATCGTGGGAAGGGCCATTCACAGTCCAGGAGCGCCTGGGAGCTGTTAATTATCTCATAGAATTCCCCACCTCCAATTGAAAGCCTAAGGTGTACCATATTAATTCTCTAAAGCCCTTTTATTCCAGAGAATTAAAGGTTTGTCAGTTTACAGCCCAGGGAGGAGACGACGCTGAGTGGCCTGAAGGTGTCTACTACGAAGGGAAAAGTGCTGGTGGTGTGGAAGAGGTGAACCTCTCCATGACCCTTGGGCGTATGCAGCGACAGCAGATCCAGGAGCTGTGCACTAGGTGTGCGCCAACGTTCTCAGCCACCCCAGGACTGACTGAACGGGCATACCACTCCATTGACACAGGTAATGCTCACCCAATTAGAGTCCAACCTTACCGGGTGTCTCCTCAAGCTAAAACTGCTATAGAACGGGAGATCCAGGACATGCTACAGATGGGTGTAATACGCCCCTCTGGAAGTGCATGGGCATCTCCAGTGGTTCTAGTTCCCAAACCAGATGGGGAGATACGTTTTTGCGTGGACTACCGTAAGCTAAATGCTGTAACTCGCCCAGACAACTATCCAATGCCACGCACAGATGAACTATTAGAGAAACTGGGAAGGGCCCAGTTCATCTCTACCTTGGACTTAACCAAGGGGTACTGGCAGGTACCACTAGATGAATCTGCCAAGGAAAGGTCAGCCTTCACCATACATCTCGGGCTGTATGAATTTAATGTACTCCCTTTCGGGCTGCGAAATGCACCCGCCACCTTCCAAAGACTTGTAGATGGTCTCCTAGCGGGATTAGGAGAATATGCAGTCGCCTACCTTGACGATGTGGCCATATTTTCGGATTCCTGGGCAGACCACCTGGAACATCTACAAAAAGTCCTTGAGCGCATAAGGGAGGCAGGACTAACAGTTAAGGCTAAGAAGTGTCAAATAGGCCTAAACAGAGTGACTTACCTTGGACACCATGTGGGTCAAGGAACTATCAGCCCCCTACAGGCCAAAGTGGATGCTATCCAAAAGTGGCCTGTCCCAAAGTCAAAGAAACAGGTTCAATCCTTCTTAGGCTTGGCCGGTTATTACAGACGATTTGTACCGCAATACAGCCAAATCGCCGCCCCACTGACAGACCTAACCAAAAAGAAACAGCCAAATGCCATTCAGTGGACCGAAAAGTGTCAGAAGGCCTTTAACAAGCTTAAAGCGACACTCATGTCTGACCCTGTACTAAGGGCCCCAGACTTTGACAAACTGTTCCTAGTAACCACAGATGCGTCCGAGCGTGGTGTGGGAGCAGTTTTAATGCAGAAAGGACCTGATCAAGTATTCCACCCTGTAGTGTTTCTCAGCAAAAAACTGTCTGAGAGGGAAAGCAACTGGTCAGTCAGTGAAAAAGAATGTTACGCCATTGTCTACGCTCTGGAAAAGCTACACCCATATGTTTGGGGACGGCGTTTCGACCTGCAAACCGACCATGCTGCACTGAAGTGGCTTCACACCGTCAAAGAAAATAACAAAAAACTTCTTCGGTGGAGTTTAGCTCTTTAAGATTTTGATTTCGACATCCAACACATCTCAGGAGCTTCTAACAAAGTGGCTGATGCACTCTCCCGTGAAAGTTTCCCAGAATCAACTGGTTAAAATTGTCCTTGAGATGTGGAAAATATTGTTAGTCTTTATGTACTTGGTAGTATATTTAGAGATGCATGTGTCTTATTAACTCTGTTTTTCCTAGAGCTCCAGGAAGAAATCCCAGCCAGTGTTTCACCCTAGCTGAGATTTGGGGGGCGTGTCATAAATATAAAGGGAAGGGTAAACCCCTTTAAAATCTCTCCTGGCCAGAGGAAAAATCCTCTCACCTGTAAAGGGCTAAGAAGCTAAAGGTAACCTCACTGGCACCTGACCAAAATGACCAATGAGTAGACGAGATACTTTCAAAAGCTGGGAGGAGGGAGAGAAACAAAGGGTCTGTGTGTCTGTCTATATGCTGCTTTGCCGGGGATAGAACAGGAATGGAGTCTTAGAACTTTTAGTAAATAATCTAGCTAGGTATGCGTTAGATTATAATTTCTTTAAATGGCTGAGAAAAGAATTGTGCTGAATAGAATGACTATTTCTGTCTGTGTGTCTTTTTTGTAACTTAAGGTTTTGCCTAGAGGGATTCTCTATGTTTTGAATCTAATTACCCTGTAAGGTACCTACCTTCCTGATTTTACAGGGGTGATTCCTTTACTCCTATTTACTTCTATTTCTATTAAAAGTCTTCTTGTAAGAAAACTGAATGCTTTTTCATTATTCTCAGATCCAAGGGTTTGGGTCTGTGGTCACCTATGCAAATTGGTGAGGATTTTTACCAAACCTTTCCCAGGAAGTGGGGTGCAAGGGTTGGGAGGATTTTGGGGGGAAAGACGTGTCCAAACTACATTTCCCAGTAAACCCAGTTAGAGTTTGGTGGTGGCAATGGTTATTCCAAGGACAAAAGATAAAATTAATTTGTACCTTGGGGAAGTTTTAACCTAAGCTGGTAAAAGTAAGCTTAGGAGGTTTTCATGCAGGTCCCCACATCTGTACCCTAGAGTTCAGAGTGAGGGAGGAAACTTGACAACACTGGTCAGTCATATCATTGCAAAATGTATGTGATAATGCTGTGTGGGGAATTATAGATATTCACTGATATTATGCTTTGAGGTCCATGATAAAAAAGTGTTTAAACCAGACATGTCAGGGGGAGTGGATAAACACCTCGGGTGTAGCCAGATTCAACGGGCTACTCATTTGTATCCAAGGCTGCAGGAAGAGAATGCTTACATTCTAAAATTGCAGCAGAAAGCACCATATTGGAACATACATCAGGGGACATAGGGTTGCCAACTTTCTACTCACAGAAAACTGAACACCCTTACTCTGCCCCCTACCCTGCCCCTCCTCCGCTGGCACACCCAGGCCCTGCCCCTTCTTCGATGCCCTGCCCCCGCTTATTCCATCCTCCCTCTCTCTGTCATTCACTCTCCCTGCCCTCACTCACTCACTCATTTTCACCGCACTGGCTAAGGGGGCTGGGGTGCAGGAGGGGGTGAGGGCTCCAGCTGGGGGTGTGGGCTCTGGGGTGGAGCCAGAGATGAGAGGGTTGGGGTGCAGGAGGGTGCTCCAGGCTGGAGAGTGGAGCTGAGGGGTTCAGAGTATGGGAGGGGGATCAGGGCTGGGGCAGGGAGTTGGGGTGGGGGCGGGGCTTAGGGGTGCAGACTCCAGGCAGTGCTTACCTCAAGCAGCTCCTGGAAGCAGCGGCATGTCCCCCCTCAGGCTTCTATGTGGCTGCCTCGTCCTTTGGCACTGCCCCCGCAGGTGTATTGGCCATGTTTCCCATGATCCTGCCCCGTAGGAGACAGGAGACTGAATCCCTTAAAATAAAGGCAGACTTTGAGATCTAAGGAGCCACAGAAAACCTTTGATTCTCCATCACCTGAGGAGACAAGGAAAACAAACACCTTCAACTTTGGGGGATCCTACCTAAGAGTTAGCCAGATATTGCTGAGAAAGGAAGATTAGTGAGGAAACTACCTTGAACAAAGACTGTAGCTTGTTAAGTTAGGTTGTAGCCATTAGAAAGCTTTTTTTACTGTTGTGTGTTTGTAAACATTTCTAACTTTATTCCTTCTAAGTTGATATCACTTAACCTATGTCCTTTTGTTAATAAACTTGTTTTATTTTTACTCTAAACAAACTCAGTGCTGTGTTTGAAGGGAAGGGTCTGTTTACTCCAGTTAAGTTGATAAGCTTTAATGTCCAGACTCTTTAAAAGAGCTGTGAACATAATAGCTTCTGTGAATATACCGTGGAAGGAGACTATGCATTGCAAAGATACATTTCTGAGGAGCTTGCGGGCTGGAGGTCATTGATTGTTACCTGCAAGGTTTGGGCTGGGAGAGCCTTGAGATGTTTGCTGCTGAAGATCACAGAATGGTGTGGCAAGGAGCTGACACATATCCAACCTCCAGCAAAGCTCATTCTTGGTGAGGCAGAGAGGTAACACAGTGGCTCACAGCTTTGAATGTCCCAGCTGCATGTTGCAATCTTCCAGGGTGTTTGTATGGCACCTAACCCACCCAAACTTGTGTGCTCCAGTAAAAACAATAACCATAAATAATGGATGATGCAGTCAAGATTATCTACCGTTTTTGATTTGTGGTACATACACGGGGAAATAGTTTGCTTAAATTGCAGGATTTTACCAATTTATAGGGTGCAGTTTTAATTTCACAGTCCTAATGAAATAATAATATTTGAAACCACATGCATTTGTAGATAACCAAGTAGTAACCATGTGCAATAGATAGAAGGATATGAAACCATTCTGATCACACCCTTCAATCACATTTTCATGTATTCACATTACCTGCCAGTACTTTTTGTAGCTTAGGCGATTGGTTGCTCTGTGGGAGACTCTTCTGTTCAAAGATTTTTCTCAGTTGGGTGGAAGACACATCTCATATTATGAAAACTCATTTCCCCACACTCATAATTTTTCTGCCTAGACAACAAAACTAAACTTCAGCAGCTGACAGGGCTCTATGCTGAGGATACCATGGCAACCTCTTTTGTATTTACACTACCACCTTTGATCAAATAAAAAAGTCCTGAGTTATTAGATGCATGTGGGCATCACCACACATTTTCAGGTAAGATTCCTTAAGAAAACGCATAATAATAGAAATCCATAAAAGAAAGAGCATTACACTACTGATGCTGAATGGGAAAGAATTGCTTGGCTAGCAGTCCAAATACAGGAATGAGCATTTTTACAATATCTTCTATGAACCTCATCAATTTACACTGAGTGCTGTTGGGAAAACTGCAACTACAGCAAAGACAAGAAAGAAGCCAACATGTTAAGGAAAAATGCATTTCAGAACTTACTGTCAGCTTCCCAGCTAGATCTCAGATTCTTTTGTAGAGATAGTCCACTTGGTTAAGATTGCTCCCCTATTAGGAAATATATTTGAATTAAATTGCTGAATCATTGCCCCAAAGGATACCCATTATAGTTATTTTTTCATGTGAAAAAAGTGTTGGGATATTATATTTACTGTTAGATTTAAGTAGACAGCACACTGTTGTCATTTGGGTAAGGTCTCTTTTGGCAAGAGAACGCGGAATGTGTAATAATTCAGTATCTGAGTATCTGACTGCAAACTTTTTCAAAGTATCTATAGACACATTTATAAACATGACATACATTCTGTTTTACAACAGGGAAAAATATAATTATATAAACTGAAAGTATACTGCTATTAGAAATTTATTCCACTCTTTAAACCTTCATAAAGCTCATTAACACTAAAGGGATTTGCAAATGCACATTGAGAGGAGAATACAATTTTTATTTTGCAGTGCTTTTGAGACAATTCCTTTGAGACAAAATACAATGCAGACGACTTAAAATTTTAAGACTTATGTTCAGGTGATTATCCATTATGATCCCTGAGATCCCACTGTGTTGCTGTGGCTAAGAGGGCTAATGCAATCCAGGGATATGTAAATAGGTATTATTAAGAAGGTACAGGAAAATATCATTACTTCTGAATACTGTACAGGTGAGACTATTACTGGAATATTGTGTCCAGTTTTGGTGTCCATCCTTCAAATAATATGTGTATGGGGGGGAGTGGATGGAAAGAGTCCAGAAAAGAGCTACAAGAATAATTCATTAAGAGGTCACTAGATAACAACCTCTAGGCTACATCTATACTAAATTCCACTTTCGGTGGCACGTGGGCTATGTGTAGCTACACATTGCAGTGAAAAGCAGGAAGTGTCCACATTGCAGTGTTTAGCTACATGTGCCAGTGAAGGCTCTGGCCAGGGCTGTGACTAGGTGGGGCAAGCAGGGCAGCTGCCCAGGGTGCACAGACGGGAGGCCAGGCGGCTCAAGCCAGCCCCGTGTGATGGGTAGGGTTGCCAACTGTCTAATCACGGAAAACCAAACATCCTTGCCCTGCCACCTGCCCCACCCCTTCCCTGAGGCTCCACCCCTGCCCTGCCCATTCTTCGAGTCCCTGCTCTGCTCAGTTCACCCCCCCCCATCCCCGGTGCTTGCTCTCTCCCACCCTCACTCACTTTCACCTGGCTGGGGCAGGGGGTTGGAGTGCAGGAGCGGGTGCGGGCTCTGGGTTGGAGCCAAAGGGTTCGGAATGTGGGAGAGGGCTCTGGGCTGAACCAGGGGAAGGGGGTTGGAGTGCAGGAGAGGGTGTGTGGTGCAAGCTCTGGGAAGTATTTTGGGTGCAGGAGGGGACTCTGAACTGTGTTAGGGGGTTGAAGTGAAGGAGGGGGTGAATGGTGCAGGCTCTGGGAGGGAGTTTGGGTGCTGTCAGGGGCTCAGGGCTAGGGCATAGGATTGGGGTACAGGAGGTGGTGTGGTCTCTGTGAGGGAATTTGGGTGCAGGAGGGGGCTCAGGGATGAGGCAAGAGGTTGGGGTGCGGGACGTGGTGAGGGGTGTGGGTGCGGGGCTCTGGCTGGGCGGCACTTACTTTGGGGGGCTCCTGGTCAGTGGTGCAGTGGGGCTAAGGCAGGCTCCCTGCCTGTCCTAGCCCTGCGCTACTCCTGGAAACGGCTAGCATGTCCCTGCGTCCCTAGGGGTGGGCGAGGGTTCCTGCGTGCTGCCCCCGCACAGAGTGCTGACTCCACAGCTCCAGCTGGCCAGGAACTGTGGCCAATAGGATCTGTGGGGGTGGTGCTGGTGGGCAGGGGCTGCGCTTGTGGGTGCAGGCAGCAAGTGAGCCTCCTGCTCCACCCCAGGGGCCGCAGGGACGTGCTGGCTGCTTCCATGAGCGGTGTGTGGCCAGGGCAGGCAGGGAGTCTGCCTTAGCCCCGCTGTGCTGCTGGACTTTTAGCGCCTAAAATCTCCTGGTTTGGCTTTCATAGCCTCCAGAAGATAAGGCCTGATTCCAGGAGGCTTCCAGTGAAACCAGGAGGGTTGGCAACCCTAGTGATGGGACTCAGTGGCAACTCAGAGAGGGAGCACCATCTCCATACCCTGACTCACCTAAGTTGGCCACCTAGCCTGTCTGGGTTGGGGAGGTGCGTCACCTCTGAGAGGGCTAAATATGCTTGCTCACCCAAGGCACCAAAATGCCTAATTAAGGCTCTGGCTCTGGCAGTGGCAGGCAGTGTGGGAATGTTTCACCAACTCCCTGCCCTAGACCGATACTCAGACCCCTCCTCTTACATAATCATGTTCCTTGATATTTTTCTTCCTATGATTAATATTTCTTTCTTCCTTCCTCCATTTATAGCTCCATGTCTGTTCCTCTCTTCTTCCATTCTCTCCCTTCCTTTTTGTCACACAATTCATCTTATCTGGAGGGCATCATATCATTCTCTTCCCTGCCTGGACTGGTGCTAAGAGAAGAAGCTGCAGGAATAGCTCTTCTTCTAATTAAAAAGATGGGTCAAACAGGAGACTCCTGGCTAGGACATATCTTTTTTTGTCAGGTATGACTGATGGCCTTCCTGAGAGCCCTAGAAATTTCCCATCTAGTCTCCAGCTCCTTCTGTTGTTTTTTCCACATCACAGTCTCCTTCTTGATAAGTCATGGGGAGATCCTGCATTTCTGACTCATGGCGTCACTACTCACCCCAAACTCATGCAGATAACAATCTTATACCTCGTGTCACAATCAATTTCAATGCATTTTATATATATGTATCATAGATTCATAGCTTTTAAGGTCAGAAAGGACCATCATGATCATCTAGTTTGACTTTCTATGTAACACAAGCCATAGAATGTCATCCAGTAATTTCTGCAGCAAGACCATACCTTGTTGTTGTGCTAGACCATGTCTTGCAGAAAGATATAGCCTTTCTGACTTCAAGGAAAGTCTCCAGCAGCTTCTTGCTGCTGGTGGACAGAAGCTCTGATGGGAGGGGTTGGGGAGGAGGGAAGAAGCGTAGCAGCAGGGAAAGGCTCTAGCAGCAGGGAGCTGCCAGTCTTTCCCTGCTGCCTGAGTCTTTACCTGTAGTGGGGAAAGATTTATTTCAGGATACAGTTTCCATCAAATATGGGCTGTAATTGTTTCATGATGCCCCATAAGAGTTCTGGTGTGGGGTGGTAGGTGACAGCTAGAGGTGTGCAGTCAGTGGCTGGTTGGTTTGTTTTCTGTATTGAAGCACGTTTTCCTGAGATATTGGGATGTCCCTTTCCATGATGCAATCTACTACTCTGGTGAAGTTTCCTTTCTTAGGGAAGGCAGCTTTAAGTATGTTTATAAGTGTATTTTGGACTTTCTCTTTCAGAGCAAATTCTGTGGTATCTGAGTGCCTGGCTGTACATAACTGATTGTTGATGGGTCTACGGTGGTTGCTAGATCTGTGGCGGTAAGCATGGTGATCTATCAATTTCTTCTGTATAGTTTGTTTGTATAGTTGTTTGTAGCATTCCATTGTTGAAGCTAATTGTGGTGTCCAGGACATTGATGCTGGTGTAGAAGTGTTCTAGAGAGGATTTGATGAATGTGTAGTGATTGTTGAAGTTGCGGTAGAAATCTATGAAGGAATTCAGGTCTTCTGTCCAGAGAATGAAAATATCATCAATATATCTGAGGTATTTCATTGGTTTTGTGGTGCATTTTCCCAGAAATTCTTCTTCTATGAGGCATTTATTGGAACGGGGGTGAAAGACCAGGAAACTGCCTTTATAGAGTTCCATACAATGCAATGTATTATAAAATGCCATATTGACTCCTGAGCAAGGTTGTTAGGATCCAAATTAAAATAAAAGTAAGTAATTATGATAAGTTTAAAAATACCAATAATGTCTACAGATTCTTACTGCCTGTTTGCCTGAGAGTGTTGAAACCCTTTGGCTTTATCTCCAAGTCTTCAAATAGTCCTTATTTACAGGGAAGACAGATATAGTAAAGAAGATTATTGCTTAATTTAATAGGATATTAATAAAGCCACCACTCTCTTGCTAAAATGAAATATAGAATTTTAGGTTCTTCCATGGGCTTTGCATGGACCATGGTCAACATAACATAAAATAATTAAAATGTAATTTTAAGTTGGGGGCATACTGGTCAGGCAAACTGTAGAATTTATCAAATAAATACCCTACAAGGATCAGTAATATAATTTTCCAAATCACAACTTTATTCACACTCACAGCAATATTCCCGTAACAGAAATATGATTACATTTTTAAAAACTCACCATTTCATGAATCTGTTATAAACTATGGGCTGGATTCTCCACAAAGAAACTTAGGTGAAGTGAAGCTGAGCATCACCACTAACTTTTAGGTTCTGAGAAAAATCACCGATTCACAGAGCCTGAGTTCAGAGCCTAGGACCCCTATACAATAAGTGGGGACAGACAAGTACTTCAGAATGGGACTCACAAAAGCCAGCATGCCAGGTTTCGTCCTGCCTAAGCTAGCCAATGGGATGTGCCAATCTAGGGTGGGTGTGCTAAGCCCTGCCCCAGAGATAGGCACCTAAGTCCAGGCTGCAGGGATGCCTTCCTGTGTTTGAGATTCTCAACTGCAAACTCTCTCTTGATGTTAGGGCCTGTGCTATTTTGGCAAGGGGCTAGGGTGGGGGGAGAGACCAGGAGAACCTCCCTCATAGCTTCTTGACCAGTGGTTATAGTACTCAGCTGGGAGACCCTCAGAGTTCAAGTCTCACCTGTTTGGATAAATAATTAAAGGGTCATTGGAGGAGGGGGATTGGATCGTAGGTCTCCCATCTCCCAGCTGAGTACTGTAACGACCAGGTGATAAAGTTACTCTCACGTTGCATGCTCTCTCTGTCTTGTCCATTGATTATTTATTTATATACAGTGGAACATCTTCAGCAAGATGGACAGAGGGAGCCCCATATCTGGCGGTGCAAGTAAAATCAATTTATTACCGGTACAGGGGAGGGGGGGTGGGCACCAACTAAAGTGGGGCACATGACCTCCCCACGTGACCCGCCATGTGACTCTTCCCCCAGCCTTGGGGCCCCCACACTCTCCCCTCTCCTCCCCATGATCCATCCCATGTTACCGGGGCGGCTCTGTCCTCCTCCTGCTGCACTGGAGACTTCTGAACCACAGCAAGGAAAGGAGCAGAACCCCCACCCCTACCCCCTGCCCTTCCACAGAGCTGAGTCTCCATCCTCTGTCTATGTACTAAAGCAGCAGCCCCGCCGGAGGACACAGCTGGGGGAAGTACAGCTGCCAGAAGAGCTGCTGCAGTACAGATGGAGGCAGAGGAGAGGCAGCTCCATGGAAGGGCAGGATGGGGTTGGGGTGGTACAGCCATGCCAGAGGAGGCATGGGGCCCCCGGCTCCTCTTGCATTTTTCTGGTACTCTGTACCGGCTATAAATATCTTCCTGGTACGGCATACCATACCATACCGATGTACTTGCACTGCTGCCCATATCAGAACATCCCGTAGCTGAGTGGCTAGGGCACTCACCAGAGAGGTAGCAGATCCCTATGAAAATCTTTTCTCCTCATCTGGTGGAGGAGGCCATGAACTGGGAGGTCTCCAACATCCTGATTAAGTACCCTAACTATGCGGTTAAAAGCTTTGTGTAAATTTGTCTCTAGGAGCCCGATGTAGTCGGTGAGCTCTGAATTTGCCTATTATATAAAGACCTGCGGGAGATTTAGAAAGAGCTACCGCTATCCTTCCCTGGTTCATGCATTGCTCTGGTCCTTAGGTGTCCAGATGCCTGGTGGAGTGCACATGCTCAGAGGCAGAAATATAGGCACCAAAGGAGCATTTACAGCAAAAATGTAGACATTGAGAGAGTTTAGATGCCCACAGGATTTGGTGGGAGTTGAACAGAGGTTATGTGAATCTCGGTGGGGCCTGATTCTGGGACTTAGGTGCCTAAGTCCTTTTGTGAATCTAACCCATTATATCAACTAGAACTAGTTGGAAAATGGAATTTCCATTCCATGAGAAATATTGACATTTAAAAATGTGTTTTAATTCTAAACCAGAACAAAAAAAAATCATCATTTCAAAATTTACTGCCCTATGGAAATAGCAAAAAAACAAAACCAAATAAACAAAACAAAACAAACAAACAAACAAAAAGAAAAAACACCACAACCAATTTGGAAACTGTCATAAATATAAAGGGAAGGGTAAACCCCTTTAAAATCCCTCCTGGCCACAGGAAAAATCCTCTCACCTGTAAAGGGTTAAGAAGCTAAAGGTAACCTTGCTGGCACCTGACCATAATGACCAATGAGGAGACAAGATACTTTCAAAAGCTGGGAGGAGGGAGAAAGACAAAGGGTCTGGGTCTGTCTGTATGCTGCTTTTGCCGGGGACAGAACAGGAATGGAGTCTTAGAACTTATAGTAAGTAATCTAGCTAGGTATGTGTTAGATTATGATTTCTTTAAATGGCTGAGAAAAGAGCTGTGCTGAATAGAATGACTATTCCTGTCTGTGTGTCTTTTTTGTAACTTAAGGTTTTGCCTAGAGGGATTCTCTATGTTTTGAATCTAATTACCCTGTAAGGTATCTACCATCCTGATTTTATAGAGGTGATTCCTTTACTTCTATTAAAAGTCTCCTTGTAAGAAAACTGAATGCTTTTTCATTATTCTAAGATCCAAGGGTTTGGGTCTGTGGTCACCTATGAAAATTGGTTAGGATTTTTACTAAACCTTCCCCAGGAAGTGGGGTGCAAGGGTTGGGAGGATTTTGGGGGGAAAGACGTGTCCAAACTACATTTCCCAGTAAACCCAGATAAAGTTTGGTGGTGGCAGTGGAAATCCAAGGGCAAAGGCTAAAATTAATTCGTACCTTGGGGAAGTTTTAACCTAAGCTGGTAAAAGTAAGCTTAGGAGGTTTTCATGCAGGTCCCCACATCTGTACCTTGGAGTTCAGAGTGGGGAAGGAACCTTGAGAGAAACACTGAAACATTTTGTTTCAATAATGATGAAATGTTTCATGTTTATAATGTTGAAATTATAATATAATAATATAATTAATATAATATAATTAATATATCATATAAAAGCTAAAACAAAATGAAGCAAAATGAGAAAATCAAAATGAAACATTTTTACCATATCAAAACAGAATGTTTCAACATTATGAAAACCAAATATTTTAACATTATCAAAATGAAATGACTAAGTTGAAACTATTTGTTTTGACAGTTTCCCTTTGCAAATGTTGTTTAAATTGACACAATAGTCTCACAATATGTTTTGATTTCCACTAAACTGTATTTTTGACAGAAAACTGTTCCATCAATTATGTTTTTGACCAGCTCTTATGTCAACCCAAGCAAGTCATATTAGCATGTTTTCCTGAAATTTATGGGCAAGGTCATTTTGTTCTAACATCTAATAAAACCTCTTTATCATTCTTTTTTAAAGACAAATGTATCAAAGCTTGACGTCAGATTCTCAGCTGGTGTTTATCAGTGCAGTTGCATTAAGTAAATCATACAACTCTGGTGAATACCAACTGAGGATGAGGCTCTTGGGGCTAGATCCATAAAGGGATTTAGGCACCTATTAGTATATTAGGAGCTTATGCCTAAACTTTAGTATTTAAAAATACCCATGCCTAGCCCTCTAGGTGCCTAAAGTCCCTAGGCCTCTAAGGTTATGCCTATATTTATAGCAGCATGGAGAGTACATACACTGTATGCACCCCAACCCCACCAACATGGCAGTGTAGATGGAGAGACACTATTTAGACATGTAGAGTAAAGATCTGCCAGAACCCTAGGTAAATAGCCTACATGGCTCTCTACATGCCCAAGCAGTACTCCCATGTCTACACTGCTGTTTTGAGCAGTGTGGTGTCCCGCTGCCTCCCTGTTGATGGAGCCTTTTCCCTCCATAGGGGAGGGCTCTGGCGGGGATGGGGAGGCAGCGGGGAAAGGCTCCAGCACCTCCCCTGCACACTGCCATGTGAACACAGCCTACTTTTCACTGTGGCATGTAGCTACATATATGCTACATGCTGCTGCCAATGTAGACAAGGCCTAAGTATTGTGTGCTCAAAGGCTCCCTATTGAATTGGGCCCCACACAAAAAGAGAAAGAGGAACTGGTGCCACCAGAGAGAGTTAGCCCTGGTCTACACTAGGACTTTAGGTTGAATTTAGCAGCATTAAATTGATGTAAACCTGCACCCGTCCACACGATGAAGCCCTTTATTTCGACTTAAAGGGCTCTTAAAATCGATTTCCTTACTCCACCCCTGACAAGTGGATTAGCGCTTAAATTGGCCTTGCCGGGTCGAATTTGGGGTACTGTGGACACAATTCGACGGTATTGGCCTCCGGGAGCTATCCCAGAGTGCTCCATTTTGACCGCTCTGGACAGCACTCTCAACTCAGATGCACTGGCCAGGTAGACAGGAAAAGAACCGCGAACTTTTGAATCTCATTTCCTGTTTGGCCAGCGTGGCAAGCTGCAGGTGACCATGCAGAGCTCATCAGCAGAGGTGAACATGATGGAGTCTCAGAATCGCAAAAGAGCTCCAGCATGGACCGAACGGGAGGTACGGGATCTGATCGCTGTATGGGGAGAGGAATCCGTGCTATCAGAACTCCGTTCCAGTTTTCGAAATGCCAAAACCTTTGTCAAAATCTCCCAGGGCATGAAGGACAGAGGCCATAACAGGGACCCGAAGCAGTGCCGCGTGAAACTGAAGGAGCTGAGGCAAGCCTACCAGAAAACCAGAGAGGCGAACGGCCGCTCCGGGTCAGAGCCCCAAACATGCCGCTTCTATGATGAGCTGCATGCCATTTTAGGGGGTTCAGCCACCACTACCCCAGCCGTGTTGTTTGACTCCTTCAATGGAGATGGAGGCAATACGGAAGCAGGTTTTGGGGACGAAGAAGATGATGATGATGACGAGGTTGTAGATAGCTCACAGCAAGCAAGCGGAGAAACCGGTTTTCCCGACAGCCAGGAACTGTTTCTCACCCTGGACCTGGAGCCAGTACCCCCTGAACCCACCCAAGGCTGCCTCCTGGACCCAGCAGGCGGAGAAGGGACCTCCGGTGAGTGTACCTTTTAAAATACTATACATGGTTTAAAAGCAAGCATGTGAAAGGATTACTTTGCCCTGGCATTCGCGGCTCTCCTGGATATACTCCCAAAGCCTTTGCAAAAGGTTTCTGGGGAGGGCAGACTTATTGCGTCCTTCATGGTAGGACACTTTACCACTCCAGGCCAGTAACACGTACTCGGGAATCATTGTACAACAAAGCATTGCAGTGTATGTTTGCTGGCGTTCAAGCAACATCCGTTCTTTATCTCTCTGTGTTATCCTCAGGAGAGTGAGATATAATCCATGGTCACCTGGTTGAAATAGGGTGCTTTTCTTTAGGGGACACTCAGAGGAGCCCATTCCTGCTGGGCTGTCTTCAAGTCACCGGAGCCTGATGAAATACATCCTAAATATTTAAGAAGCTGACTGAGGAGATATCTGAGCCATTAGCAATTATCTTCAAAAAGTCATGGAAGACAAGAGAGATTACAAGGACTGGAAAGGGCAAATATAGTGCCAATCTCTGAAAAGGTGATAAGGAGAATCCGGGGAATTACTGAGCTTAACTTCAGTACCAGGAAAAATAATGAGCAAATAATTAAGCAATCAATTTGCAAACACCTAGAACATAGTAAGATGATAAGTAAGAGCATGGATTTGTCAAGAACAAATCATGTCAAACCAGCCTAATACCTTTCTTTGACAAGGTATCAAGCCTTGTGGTTAGGGGGGATGTGGTAAATGTTGTATATCTTGATTTTATTAAGGCTTTTCATACTCTCTCGCATGACCTTTTCATAAACAAACTAGGAAAATACTACATAGATAGAGCTACTATAAGGTGGGTGCACAACTGGTTGGAAAACTATTCCCACAGAGTAGTTATCAGTGGTTCACAGTCAAGCTGGAAGGGCATATCGAGTGGGGTCCTGCAGGGATCTGTTCTGTTCAATATCTTCATCAATGATTTAGATAATGGCATAGAAACACTTATAAAGATTGTGGAGGATACCAAGCTGGAGGTGTTGCAAGTGCTTTGGGGGATAGGATTAAAATTCAAAATGATCTGGACAAACTGGAGAAATGGTCTGAAGTAAATAGGATGAAATTCAATAAGGACGAATGCAAAGTATTCCACTTAGGAAGGAACAATCAGTTGCACAGCTACAAAATGGGAAATGATTGCCTACAAAGGAGTAATGCAGAAAGGGATCTGAGGGTCATAGTGGATCACAAGTTAAATGTGAGTCAGCAATGTAACACCATTGCAAAAAAAGCAAATATCATTCTGGGATGTATTAGCAGGAGTATTGTAAGGAAGACCCAAGTCGTAATTCTTCCACTCTATTCTGTGCTTATTAGGCCTCAGCTGGAGTATTATGTCCAGTTTTGGGTGCCACATTTCTGGAAAGATGGGCCAAATTAGAGAACAACAAAAATGATTAAAGGTCTAGAAAACCTATGAGGGAAGCTTAAAAAAAATGGGTTTGTTTAGTCTGGAGAAGAGAAAACAGAGGGGACATCATAACAGTTTTCAAGTACATAAAGGGTTGTTACAAGGAGGAGGGAGACAAATATTTCTTTTTAAGGATAGGACAAGAAACAATGGGCTTAAATTGCAGCAAGGGCAGTTTAGATTGGACATTAGGAAAAACCTGAGCTAGGTGAACACTGGAATCAATTGCCAAGGGAGGTTGTGGAATCTCCATCACTGGGGATTTTTAAGACAGGTTAGACAGAAACCTGTCAGGGATGCTCTAGATAATACTTAGTCCTGCCCTGAGTGCAGGAGGCTGGACTAGAAGACCTCTCAAAGTCCCTTCCAATCCTACAATTCTATGATTCTATGGTATCCCACACCTTGAATACTGCATGCAGTTCTGGTTGCCCTGTCTCAGTAAAAAAATGGAAAAAGTAAAGTGGAGGGCCACAAAGATAATTAGGAAAATGGAACAGATTTGATATGAGCAGAGATTAAAAAAAGACTGGGACTATTCATCTTAGATAAGTGACGACTCAGGGGTGGAGGGATATGATAGAGGTCTATGAAATCGTGAATGGTGTGGAGAAAGTGGATAAGGCAAGTTATTTACCCCTTCAGACAACACAAGAACACGGGGTCACGCAATGAAATTAATAAACTGGAGGTTTGAAACAAACATAAAGAAGTACTTCTTCAGACAACACACAGTCAACCTGTGGGACTCGTTTCAGGAGGATGTAGTGAAGGTCAAAAGAATAACTGTGTTTTTAAAAAAAAGAAAGGTCCAGCAATAGCTATTAGGCAAGATGGTCAGGACTGCAACCATATGTGCTGGGTGCCCCAAAACCTCTGACTGCCAGAAGCTGAACCAGGACAACAGAGGATGGATTACTCGAGAAAGTGCCCTGTTCTGTAAATTCCTGCTGAAGCATCTGGCACCAGCTTCTGTCAGATATTGGGCTAGATGGACCATTGGTATGACCCAGTATGGGCATTCTTATGTTACAGTTGGATCTATAAATAGATGGGCTTTCTTTATAAACATCAGATAATTAAAAGCTTTATTTAATAGTGTCCTATTAACTGCTCTGGGATTTTACGAAGAAAGAAAAAATTGAGAAACATCCATCTGTAACAACAATTTCCTTAAAGAAAGGGGCATGAAGGTGCCTGCTAGTCAAGGAGTTATCTTCATTTGAGCCTCCCCTGGTCTTAGTGAGCAAGGCATTAACTTCCGATCAGCTTCCTCCATCACCTTGCACATATTTCAGGGGGAGAACTACTGCCTTTTTCCTGCACCACTGACATCCCTGTGAAGTGTTCCAATGATGTGAGTGGAAATAGACCAGGCCCCCACATTAGAGGGGCTGTTTGGAAGACAGAGTGAAGAAAATCTATTTGAGAAGGTGGCATGGGAACCAACATAGAAGAGTCATAGAATTGGGCTGAATCCTAAACTAGAGAGATTTTCCTATTTATTTTCTAGTTAGGTTAATTACCTTCTTCTATTCCCTTGTTATAAGGACTAGCCCTTGAGACAGAGACTTTGCTGACTGCATTTTTTTCTGCTGAATCAGTCTACTGGCTTACATGCTTGACAGTATATTCAGGGTGATGGGAAATATGCCCTTTATCTAACAAACATATTCTGCTTACCAAAGTCAAACTAAACACAGAAATTGACAAGACAATCCAGAAGGTAAAGGAGTCCAATTACATATAGTTAAATGTAGGTCTGTGACATTTCAATTAACTAGTTATTGTGATACTTTTGCTTTCATGAAATGATACAGCCTTAGAGCATATTATCAATAGTGCTATATCCAGGCAAACATCTGTGTATGTTGTTAATTATAGAGGACTGTAAGTATGCATGGCACTTTACAGAAGTGAAAGATCAGATCTTCAGCATTCATAAATTGGCTGAGGATTTGAACCAAATATGCCCTCAGAAACTCACAACATTGGGTAACACTTGAAGTACAACAGAACATTGACATAGGTATGATTAGCCAACATATTAGGATACTGCTGCACACGCACTGAGAACTGAGATGGTAAAAACAGACTCCAAGTTATAAAAAACCCACTAGTTTTTCACTATATACTTTCATTTAATAACATATCATGATAGTTTACTAATTTAGTGTATAGAATGTTTTAAACATACTAAAAGTGGGGGAAAATCATCAGTAAATAAGGTAGAATATGAATTTGGGCCAGATATTTGGTCATGGTTTAGCTTCTATAGAACCAGAAAGGACCCATAAGGCTGACTTAATGAGCCCCCCCAAGATATTCTCCAGCCATAGACAGTGTACCTGGGAGAAAGGTCTGGGGCATCCCTTTATCTGGTGATCCCCAGCTGCCTAAACAGGACCTTTGGGCTGTGAACAGCTCACATAAATTAGAACAATCATCAAGCTGCTGTAATTCATTGCTGTGGGCCTGGGCCAGTACAGATTGACTCCCAGGTTGAGAGTCTGCAAAAGCTCCCAAAATATAAGCACATCTAAGCCAGACTGGAGGATCTGACACAAAGTAGTATTTAAGCAAATAGCCAGTAATAATAATATATGTAGGAAAAAGCTGTCCTGAAAATGGGTGGAAAGGCTTTCCTCTGAAAAATGTCATATTTATGGAGGAAAAAAAAAAACAACCAAAAACCTATTGTCTCAAATTGGGATAAAAAGTCAAAAATTTTCCTGAAAAATTCCAATTCAGGAGAACTGAAATGGAATTTTCCAGCTTGCTGGCTGCCTGTCACGAAAGGCTCTTGTCAAGGTATCTTCTGCCTGCAGGGAACCATCATTTTGATTTCCCTGGCAGAATTTTCTTGTAGGAAATTTCAATTTTGCCAAAAGGGCATTTTTCCATTGGAAAATCATTCTGTAGGAAAATTCATGATCAGCTCATAGATATGTATGTGTGTTTCTTTTTTTTTTAATGAAGGTAGCATCTTGCTCTTTTGATTGAAATATAAACTAAGAAATCAAAAAGAAAAAATGCATACTTGACTCAAATATGCAAAAACACAAAACAAAAGCCTCTTCAACAATGCTGTATAAACGGTGTGTGTCCTGAAGGCTATATTCTTATCTCAGTTACATCCAGAGCAATGTTCCCTCTAATTTTTGACAGGCCGTGTGCGCAAAAAATTTCTTCGGTGCAAATTTTTGACAGGCCGTGTGTGCAAAAAATGTCTTCTGTGCAAATTGTGCTTCTGTGCAAATTTTTGTGTGCGCGGTGTTTCGCTGTGTGAGCAGGGTTTAGGATCTGTGTGCCCACGCACACACGCACAGCTTAGAGGGAACAGTGATTCAGAGTATTGTTGGGGTAACTCCACTGAATTTCTGAAATGACTGTGACTTTACACTAGCAGAAATGACAATAGATTTTGGCTCTAGATCCTTTCTTGAAGTTATTCCTCCCTACAACTAAGGCTGATCTGACATTTATTGCTAATCAAAAATTACCAAGAGGAGGATGCTCACCATCTTCATCATTATTCATTGGGATATCTCTTTTGCATTTCTTGAAGTTAGGATATTTTTTGTTTCCTTACTACTTGTGAAATATTAATTGAATAAATTATACAGTGTTCATCTACTTGTTAATCTTGTGCCCTGTTGTTACTTGAAATGAAGAGTCTCTAATGCCACCCTGTTGCATATTCATATAGGTCATATTAATAATAGAGTTCAGAATTTACACAAACAAGTATTGTCATGGCATAAAGTTTGTAAATACTAATGAATTGACTGGAATCAGAATACTAATAGCCTAGAAGAAAAATAAATAAGTTTCTTCTCCTTGTAACTTTTCAGTTTCTTGGGTTTCTTCCATATATGCACAGACATTACATGTATGTTGTATAAGCAGTAACAGTGCATTCAATGCATTCCTATTAACCTTTATCAGGAATGAAAGTTAGAAAAATTAGAGCATTAGTTAACTTTCCTGTCTAGGCATATGGCAAGCATAGGATCATTAACAATAATGCATTATCCTCAATTATGGTTTTTGATGGCTCACAGAGATTTCATCTGAGGTCTGTGTGTGTGTGTGTGTGTGTGTGTGTATCTCTGTCAGATCACACTGAGTCTACAAAAAATCTCACTTACCCAAGTTTTGTTCATCTGAAAATTTACATGGAACAGCTGCACACGATAAGCCAATAATTTCCTGTTTGTTTTAGCTTAATTTGTCCATTAGAAACATTCACCCCTCTGTGAGGGCAAAGATTGTTCATCACCTTTGAGAATAAAAGGTGTATGAGAATATATCTATTAGAGTGTGTCTCTATGTATAGCTAGTTATACCTGTATACATAGAGATATAGATATGGCTAGATATTGATGAGCAAAATTAATTTATAGAGTGGCAGCTATTAAAAAAGTCAGAGTTTACCCAGGAGCATGTGAGATGTCATTCATTCTTCCAGCCCTCAGATTAGGAAATAACTTTGATATCTGCCTTGCTTTTGTTGGCTAATATTGCCCTTTTAGCGGCAACCTGTTGGTGTATGTGAACAGTGTGTAGTATGGCCATCCTAAAATGATCCCAGTTACCATATCACACCACTACTTCTTAGATTAGCTGTCATCAAAAATCACAATATCATTATGAAAGTAGCAGCTATTAGTTTATATATAGAAGTGCATGGCAAGTATGTAATCTGGCAGAAACTTCAGAAAACATGAAATTAAAATTCTAGTTTGTCCAACACTTTAATCATGATTTGCTCTTGGTAAATCCATGCTGGCTGCTAGTGCTCACCACCTAATCCTCCAGGTGTTTGCAAATTGAATGTTTTATACATTGTTCTAGTAACTTCCCAGATATTGGTCAGGCTGACTGGTCTATAGTTCCCTGACTCCTCCTCCTTTCCCCCCTTTTTAAAGATGGGCTCTATGATAGGCTCCTCTATCAAAGAGGGCTGCACAGAATATACAGAACTGATGATTCCACAGCTTCCGCCTTTTAGGTGAGGTAAGGAAAGGGGTAGGATTGCTATTTAGACAATTACATTGCAAGAAGACTGTAAATAGGTTTTTAAAATGCAATAAATGTGCAAGTTGCACAATATATTTTATGAATATAAACCAATATTATGCCTTTATTAATCTTTATGTTTAATTCATGGCTTAATTCTAGGCCTTATTTGTTCATATTAATCATTTGAAATTTTAGTTGTAGCTCAGTTATGAATAGCTACAGTGCTTTCCTGCTTTATGCTATTTAATAGGTATTTAATACATGCTTCTCCAGAGATTTGAAACTAGCCCTTATGATCATGGAGTATGAGATACAGAATGGTATGTGGGGTAATAACTCTTCTGCTTAATGAATCATTTCAGACGATCTCTAGATGATCTACTTTTCATGAATTATTTACCAACAACTGAGATTGGGTACCTAGTATCCTCATAGATCGCAGGTAGCAAGTCTGAAAAGCAGTTTCTCCTAAAAAAAACTCAGTGGTCATTTTTTACTATATATAGCTTTGATGGTATGCTGAAATAGCAGCAACTAATATAAGTGGTGTTATGGTCTATTGTCATTAATACTAAAGTGGAATATGTTACTGAACTATATTTTTTTACTTTCAGTTCAATATGTGTATCCTTTGGGTGGGCTAGAGTTTATTTCACTGCCCTTCTCCTAGTGCTAAAAACAATTCCCATGGAAAAGCACATGGAGTCCCAGAATTCAGTTATTGAGGATTTGCAGCAAGGATTACACAGGGTCAACCTCCCCACAATTAAGCCCAAAAGGAATGATCTTAATTCTTAAGTACCAACTATATCAAATATAAAGAAACATAAATAACAATTTCTACAACATAACATGGCAACTTTTTATAATCCACATACATTATCTTCATTGTTATACATAAGAATAAATAAAGAAAACAAATTTAATCTAAACAGGTTAGTCCCCACAGAAACACAATGAGAAGTAATTCAAGAGTTCTGTATTACTGGGCAGGACACCACTCCTTGATGGCTGTCTTAGGTCCTGATCTATTGCTCACTGAAGTCAATGGGAATGTTTCTGTTTACTTCAGTAGATGCTGGATCAGAACCTTATAGAGTTGCATATGTTACCAAACATTTTGACTACAAGTAAGACCTTGAGATGGCAATTCCATGTGACTCTGGGAATATGGGTAAATGGAGTCTCATAACAACAACTAACTGCTCTGGGATATCAAGGGAGAACATAGACTTAGATGAAAGAGGACTTATGTATCTTTTACTTTAAACACTTAAAATATCCAGAAGGTAGCCTTAAAAATAATCTAAGAGGGCGCACACTAACTCCACTTAGGAATTTGTCAATGCCTCAGTTGAGAATTCTATTTTTATATTTAGTGTTAGTTTTTCTGAAGTAGAATGTTATCTACAATAAAAAGGAGGAAAAACATTTTTAGTTGTTGCACAGTTCAATTTTGTCCACTAGAAACAAATTTTTTAAAATGTATAATCATAATCATTACATACAAGAAGAACATTCTGATTCATGAATGACTGAAAACTGTCTTGTAATATGTTAGTAAGTTTCTATTGTTTCTCTCCTTGAGGTCAAGTATATTGAAGACTGCGGAAGATTACCCAGTTAGATTGTAGACATTATACAAAAGACTGCACCCTGATTGACTTAGAGGTTAATACTATTATGCCGGAGTTCTAACTTCCTTTACCTTTTAGGGTATTAAAAAAAACCAACAACATTTAAATTACATCTAAGGAGTTAACTGTCATAGTGGAGAAATTTCCAGATATTTCTCATAAAAACATGCAGCATATGTGTGACAGTACCTACATAGATTTCATGCTTTGGTGAACATCAAGTCTTATTGTCCTCTGAGGTGTAAATACTGATCTCAGGTTTCACTTCTATTAATATTTACCTCTCATGATAATAAATCTGGATGTTCCCTTTAACTTATATGGAGCTCAATTCACCATTGTCCTGCATCTTTTGTCATTATTTACACCAGTGCAAAGACAGGGCAAAATACCACCATTCTGATTTAGTAGCAGGTTACGCCTACTATGCGCTAATGTAAATGACAATGAAAGGTGCAGAATAATGGTAAACTGGGTCTCCAATATCTCTCTATCATGTATTTCTTTCTTAGAGCTGTTCTTCCAATGCAGTTTTAATTATATCTTCATTTTCATCTTAAGAGGTAGCCTATTTAAGTCCAATTAGTGTGATTTGTGAACCCTGTTTTCAGTCCCCAATCCAATTTCAAAGTTCACACAGTAAAAAGTAACTAGCCTTGGGACAAAAGTTTTTTTCATTTTGAGGAATAATAGTTGTTCTGCAATTATTATGAATGGTTAACCTGCTTTGAAATCCCTTGGTCTCCTGTAGCTGATCTCATGAGTAACTAAAAGGCCTTTTTCCAGTAAAAGTGCTTTAAACGAATAATTTTCATAGACTCACTAGAGGTTTCTGTCAAAACTTTTAACAATTACAGTGCCACATCCCAAGTTTACTAGTAGATTTGTACTGGGAGTTTGGCAGTGTTAATGGTTGCATTCCTTTCATGACAGTTGAAATTAATGGGTACAAACAAAATCTTCAAGAGAAATGAAAGTTGAAACTACAGCTAAATGAGCTCTAAGCAGAACAACATGGAAAAAATTCTACAATGTAATTAAGAATTACAGCTGCTTGGCTGGTTCTAGGTAATTGTTTCTTCCCCTGGCAGAAGTATTCAAAGCTTTCCTATTTCCAAAGTAAATTACATTTGCCAACCCTTTTTCTCACTGCAGTTAAATTTCTTAGTCTTTCAAAGCATAAGTCATACTTCCAAAATAATCTCTTTATGGCATGTAGGTCATCCATGAGACAGATCTCTTAATGATTCTTTCTTCTTCTCCCTAGGTTTTAGTAAAACAAAGTTGTTCTTAGATGGATTATACCAAAAAAGAGGAAACATGGTTTTCCTAACTGTTACCAGACTCATGATGACCTGACATTTATCTACCTACTCTGTGGCGAGGGCATAAAAAGAATTCTGCAGAAGTGGTAATTTATAGCTGGAGACCATTAGATTTTCAGAACCAGTTGTATTGCAGCTTCTGTCTTAAAGCCCTTTTAGTCTCTTGTGGCAATAAAGTGATGCCTAAAATACTAAGAACTATTTTATATATGAAATTATGTATTCTTGGCTGCAGTATTTATTTCTTATTTTATGAGAAATGTTTCTTTTGTTTTGCTCATTCAGAGCAATGATGGTATGCAGTGTTCATTGTTGCAAGAGAGATCTATAACTGTATATAGTTCATATAGAAAAGAGATGGGCAAACTATGGCCCGCGGGCCACATCCGGCCCGCAGGACCCTCCTGACTGGCCCCTGAGCTCCTGGCCCGGGAGGCTAGCCCCCGGCCCCTCCCCCGCAGCCTCAGCTCACTATACCGCCGGCGCAATGCTCTGGGTGGTGGGACTGCAGAGCCGCTGCTGCCTGTCCTGGTGCTCTGTGCTGCGCGGTAAGGGGTTGGGGGCAGGGAGCAGGGGGGTTGGATAGAGGGCAGGGGAGTTCAGGGTTCAGGGTGGTGGCCAGGGAGCGAGGGTGGGGCAGTCAGAGGGTGGGGAACAGGGGGGTTGAATGGGGGCAGTGGTCGGGGGGCAGTCAGGAAGGAGGGGGTGGTTGGATGGGGCAGTGGGGGGCAGTCAGGGGCAGGGATTCTGGAGGCGGTCAGGGAACAGGGAGAAGGGGTGGTTGGATAGGGCTGGGTTCCTGGGGGAGCAGTCAAGAATGAGAGGAGGGGTTGGATGAGGTGGAGTGGGGCAGACAGGGGTGGGGGTCCCAGGGGCTGTCAGCGGATAGGGAGAGGGGTAGGGGGTGGATGGGGCAGGAATCCTGTAGGGGCCGTCAGGGAACGGGGCGATTGGATGGGGCAGGAGTCCTGGGGGGGCTATTAGAGGGTGAGAAGGGGGGGTGGGTTGGATAGGGGGTGGGGGCCGGGACATGCCTGGCTGTTTGGGGAGGCTCAGGCTCCCCTAACTGGCCCTCCGTACAATTTTGGAAACCCGATGCGGCCCTCAGGCCAAAAAGTTTGCCTGCCCCTGATAGAGAAGGTGCCAGTAGATGATACTCCAGAATATGTACCAAAACTCCTTCTTGAGTTTGTATTACCAATAAAACTTGTTGTTCTACATGGCAAATGGTGTTCTCTCTGCAGCTTTTTACATCAGCGCCTAACAGAGAGATTAAGCCTGTGTGTGTGCTCAAGTGATCATTTAGGTTAATACTTGTGGTTATTGATTTGCAGTGATCCAAGTACCCAGGTTCTATTTTCAAGATCTGAGGCTTTACTGATTTTTCAATGTCATGTACCTTGTGAAGTCATTTACACCTTTGGGCAAAGTGGATATCAAATGCTACCACTAATGCTAGTGAGTAGATAATTCTGATTTGGTAGCATTTTATATCTTATTGCCCAGGTATATAAGCAAAATGAAATGTTTGGGGGGGTTGGAATTTTTTTTAGGGGTTGTTTTTATTTGTTTGTTTTTAGACCAAAACAATTGGCAAGACTGAGACATATTCATGAAATGTTTTGGTGTCACTGGATCTGTATTTTTCACCAAAAACAAGTTTTGCTAAAAAAAAAGTTTTGTCCCGCTCTACTGCCCACAGCAAGATCAAAGCCTGCTAATTATCAACATCTTAACAGAGTTGCTACTTTAGCACAAAGGGTAGGTGCTTGTGCAGCAGGTCTTAGGATCTAGCCCCATAAATAACCACGAGGGTCTACATATGTGTCTCCACACTTTCATCACAGCAGGATGTAACAGTAACTCATATAGAGAAGAGATAGGGAACACATTTACAGGGAAAAATGTGGATGAAAGTCCTATAAACCTCTACTCAAACTGGCAATGGCAGAGATGCCTCCTGACTGCTTTGTAGAAATGGACCCCAGGACTACAGTTTACCCAGGTGAAGGCATGGTGGGGGGCAACTACTGTAAAAACAAAAAGAGTAACCATATTTAAATAGCTAAAAGATCACTAACATCAATAGCAAGAGTCAGATTCTTTCCCATGGCTGAATTCTACTCAGCACATGGAACAGGAGGCCATCTGAAAAAATTCATGGTATTTATGACAGTGTGAATCTGGTGGCCCCAATGCCTCCCACACATTGCATAAAGGAGTTGTGACTGCTACTCTAGCCTTTTTTACTGAAATAGTGTGTGTGGCACTCCTAGGCTGAAGGGGCAATTTTGCTCTCTACTGCACTTGATCCATATAAAGCCCTATATCTCAAGAGTGAAGTAAGATCACCTTCTGTTCTCAGTTCATTGTCTTTATGTGAAACAGGCTTCTCAGATATGAGGGTGATCTATGTACTTCATGTTAGCTAGGCATAGCTCATAAATAAGTACAATGACATGTCTTAAGCAGAGCTGGGTGAAATCTTTCACGTCACTTTTTTTTCCCCACCAAAAATGCAGATTTTGTGACATCAAAACATTTTGTAAATTCATGTCAATTTTTTTTGTTAAAAGAAAAAAATCTAAAAAAAAATAAAATTGGAGAATCAAAAATAAATCCATTTTCACATTTTGAAACAAAACATTTTGGGGTTTTTTGGTTGAAAAATGACATTTCATTTCAAAATTTCCTTTAGTTTTATTCACCATTCAAAAACTTTTTAAAATGCTCAAAATCAAACCAAAATTTTCCAGGTTGTATGAAATGTTTCATTCATAAAAAAATGATCCTAATTTTTAAAACTCTTTTGATTTTCTGAAAGTTTCATTTTTGGCTTGACCAGAAATAATATATATATTAATAATAATATAATTTATATATATATATTTCTGAATTGCCTATTAACACTAGCTGTGTGAATAATAGACTTTTTGGTTCAGGAAATCTTACTTTTGAATTGCTGCACTTTTGTAGGTTTTGTCAGATGCTTAACAATATTATTTTTAGGACACTTCTGTGTTTTAACCTTTTGCATCAGAAGTTCGATTTACCCAATGCTGTAGTCACTTCTGTCCATACTCACTAAAACTGCTGGTTCACAATTATTTTGAGTGAACTGGACTTCTCAAAACATAAAGCGAATAGTATTGACTGGAGTCAAGCAAAACAGAGGCAAGTGCTGAGTTCATCACCTAAGTCTGCCAATGCTGCTCATCTGTGATCTGGCTGTTCCAACACTGGGTGTCTCCTGAGCACAGACTGTGGAAGGGGAGAGTGTTTTTTTTTTTCTAGATTAAGAACACAAAAGTCATTTTATATAAGTTCTAAAAGCATCTTTAAGTCCAAGACTCTAATGATACTTTTCATTGACCCATTGCATTCTGTAGTCCCTGTTCTGATGCTTTGGAGCCTACATATGAAAAATGAGCAAATCTATAACATTTGAACAAGTCCAATGAGTTGCAGGAATACTAATCAAATAATTTGATGCAGATATAAAAAGGGAATTATTCCAAGCCAATTAGCTCAGTAACAATCTGTGTGACCTTGAAATAAGGGGAGCTGTCAGAACAGTACAAGCTTGAGTTAAACAATTTTTGCTATGGACAGATATGCAAGTTGTTTTTTAAAGGGAAAAATCAGACAATAACATTAATATTACAAGTAAAAGGGAGAAGTCAAGTGAAAAAAGGGGATATTCAGGCTTCACTGACCAATGTACTTTATGTTTAGTACACCCGCAGAACAAATACTGAAAATATGCACAATGCAGGTAGTGTAAAGATGTAAATAACCATCAGCTTTATTTACACAGTATCCTTGAAAAACATGTCTCAGGGTGCTGTACAATTAACCATAGAATTATCAATTTTAACAACTGTAAGCTTAGTAAATATTATAGGGCAGATACTGTCCTGTGCCAAGATCCATGTGGTATAGAATATGTGTGGGGCATCAGGGAGACATAGGTCTGATCGTCTCTAGTTCCATCAAAAGTTAGTGCAGTCCCCTAGGGCTCTAACTTAGACCAATTGGCCATGCCCCACTCCCCTCTGTGGAATATTTGGTAGGTGAAAATTGTCAGGGGAAGGTTGTGGGTTGGACAGAGGGCTAAAAAGATTGACAAGGGAGCAGCAAGGTAAGTGGGTTTGCTGGGAAGACAAGTTGAGGGCCATCTACAGAGGCCAAGGAACATCCCAAAGATTCATTTAAGAGTCAAGCTGGTTCAGAATTTTTCTGATGAAACAGTTTTTTGTCAGAAAGTGCTGATTCATGAAACCTGAAACTTTTCTCACAAAACGGGTGGTTTTGCCAAGAAGATTTCTTAAGCTCATGGTGGAATTCCTTCTCAAAATCAGAGAGCGAGAGAGACTCGCCGCAAATAGCCTACTGGTTATGGCACTCAGCTGGAACAGGGGAGAAGTAGGATTAAGTTCCTGCTTGTCCTTCTTCAGAGCAGGGACTTGAACTCAGGTCTCCTACATCCCATTAAGCCTAAGAGACAGAGCAAACAATTCTATAGCCTAGTGGTTAGGGCACTCGGCTAGGATGTGGCAGACCCATGGTCAAGTCCATGTTCCAAAGAACATTATTCATGCAAAGTAGAACAGCTCCAACAGGAGAGATTGTGGAAGACTTGCTACAGAATAACCAATAGCCTGGTTCAAGTCCCTGCTCTGAATCAGGCAGGGCAGAGACTTGAACTGGGTTTTCCCATGTCTCCTCACTCCCAGGCGAGTGCTTTTCAGACTATTAGCCTTGTAGGGGTGAGTCTCATGTTTCACAAACATTTTCGAAAGGTCCACATTTTGTCCCACTGAGAAATGGGAAAACTTTTGAAATTGTGGAAGTTTTTGTGGACTGGGAAAACCATTTCCCAACCAGCTGTGTTCTAGCGTCATTTTCTCCTACTGTAGTTATCTTTGAGCACATCCGACAAGTTCTGATCTTTGGAAGGCATCAGGTCAAGTCTCTCACCTCTCACATCTTCCTTTTCATTCCAGATTAGTCTCTGTCAGTCACCACATACAGAAACCTGTCCCATGCATTACTACAGCCAATGTCATTAGGAAAAATATCCTCACCCCTCCAGCTCTGTATCAATAATGGGATGACAGGTGAGCAGGCTAGACCCCTAAACCTTTGAAGGACCTTTGTAGGAAGGGAAATATTGACAACTTCTGATATTCTTTGTGTCTGAGGTTGTTATCCTAATTTCTTCTCCAGTTCCTTCAGAAATTCCCTCTGGTTGAGACTCCTATAGTTTACTCATGTCTGGCCTTTACTTTTCCTTCTGTAAAACTAATAACACTTACAATCAACCCCAGTCCCTCGAAAAAGCACAACAGGAGATAAAGCTCTTCTCTAGTTATTCTGAAAATATATTATACAGCTGACTTCAAAGGATATAGGGCCAGATCCTCAGCTGATGTAAATTAGTGTTGCTCCATTAACTTCAGTGCAATTATGCTAATTTGTGTGAGCAGAAGATCTGGCCCTATATCCTTTTAAACAAACTTGTGTTTCAAAATGTGTAATATTAACTAATAAATATACCTCTGGCATTTGGAAGTATGCTAAGTATTGCACCACTTAGTCCTGAATCCTTTTTTAGTGAAGCACTTAAGCTTAAAGCTATGACTGCTTCATGTAAACTCCTGATTCATAGTGGCAATCCTTTCAATGTATGCACTATAACCAAAATATCTAATATTAATGAATATTAAAAATTTAACTGATGACTAAAATAGGAAAACTGCGCCTTTTGTGGAGAACAAGTTCTAACACAGCTGCATGCAATGTATGGAAAGGGTAACTTACCATTGGACTATAGGATTCAGGTTTTATTAAAGCCCCATCTCTTCTTACTGCAGTGAAAAGGATCAAACACACAGCCTCCTTTTGTCTAGGAGAAACGAAAAAAAAAAGTGGAAATGGTGCTTGGATCTGCGGTCTAGAGGGTTGATGGACAGGTAAAAGAGGACTTGGAAGCAAGAAGAAGAGAATATATTAAGTATCAAGAGACTGCAGGGGAGAGTGTGAAGGACAAACACTGAAAACGAACTGCTCCTGTGCTGATACTTTTTGACTGTAACAAAGATACATGATGATATTTAATATAAAAAAATCACTTCAAAAATTAGCTTGCCTTGCTTGTGTGTTTGAAAGACACAGTAGTAAATTTCTGAGTTTCCTGGCTTTTTTCTTATTCTGCTGTCTGCCTAAGAATGATATTTATCTTGAATGGGAAGCCTTGGCAATCAACCCGCAAACAAACAAATACCTAAACAGGAATGACATACATTAATAAGGAATATGTGCTTAGGAATTTGGATGGAAACTTTAAATCACCATTCAACAAAGTTTTATAATGGAATTTCAGAAATTACATTATAGTAGAATCTTCCAAATGAGAAGGAAAAAATAAAGTATTTATAACTGTGGATTCTTTTTTTAGTCCTGATAGATCAGGATGCTACTGTATTATTCTGTAGAGTTCATTTCCTACTATGATCCCAGCTATTTAGCAGCAGAACTATTTTTTAAAATTTATGGCTTGTGTATCAGACAACACAATTTAAAGTTATTGACCTTCTACAAAATAAAGCAGGTCCCATTTATTAAGCCCAGGCAGGCAGAATGTACAGCATGTATTACCCCTTATGCCAGATGGAACAGGAGAGCTGACTGCCTGACCAGCTCACCCTAGACACAATTCTGCCACCTGCACTCATACTAGGGGACTGCTTGTGGAATAAAATACAGTGTGAACAGAACTGGGACATGCATTATTATTTTAGTAATTATTACAGGGATGAATAGTATCTTCTTACTCATTTCTTGCTTTCTTTCACCTAATCACAATGACTTTAGTAGTCATCATCAGCTCAAACAAGATTAGGTACCATGTAATTGGGAACACAACAGTTAGCACCCAAACATGAATTTCTGAGGCCAGTTTCTGCCCTCAGATGCACAAGTGTAATTCTAGAATAATTCCACTGAAGTCACTGGTGTCACACCAATGTAAATCTGAAGCAACTGTGGGTGAAATTTGGTTAATCTTATTAGTAACAGAGTATGTCTAGTACAGAGTAACAGAAAAATCTGCAGAGGGATAAAAAAGTGGTAGAAGCCCTGGAAGAAATAATTTACTTTGGCATGGGAGGTGGGGTGGAAGGAAAGAGGAAGAGAAAGATATGTTGCTGTTATTTGGTATGAAGACAGTTAGCAAGTCTCCAGCTTTTTATCAAACAGGGTAATCCTCCATCCTGATGGCATTTAGGGCTCTCTGAAGGGAGCCCTCTGTCTCAGAAAGAGTTACATTATGAGTGTATTACGTGGGAGGAACATATTGAAAGTCTAGGCGTTACTTGATAACCTGATGGGGCTCTGCCAAGTCTTTTTATTTAATCCTGACCAGAGATAAAGAAGAAGGATATTGTTGTTTTCCTTTTGCAGGAATGGAATTTAGGCCCTTAGCTTATACTGTGTTAAGAACATATTTTTTCCCCCTTGAGGTTCAAGTAAGGAAGCTGCAAATCTGTTTTTGACCTTGAGCATTTTCAAAACTTCTACAATAATTGAGTTCAAGTAGTTAAAGTCTAGGGCGCAATTTCCTCTAAAATGAAGTCATGCTTTCAAATAGTGTTAAAGAAACAACAAACTAAAACTCATTTTGTTAGGACATGCTGGAGCAGTAGCTGAAAAAGAAAAGCAAAACCCAGGAATGACAGATTTAGAAAGAGAAACTAAATCTTGGGGTTATTTTGGTTAAGAGTGTTATTATGTCAAGATGCAGTAGATGGTGCTGATGGGCTGGAAGGCATAAATTCATATTTTCGGGCCGTATTCTGATGAGGATCGTTTATGAAAGGTGAGTGTTCAAAAAGACACTATTTTGTTTAAAAGACTCTAAATTGTATTTATGATTCAGAAATCATTGTTAATTCATTTGATATTCATTAGGAATTTATGAGGATATCATGCTATAGGTGCTTCCATAAGAGATCCATTGAGGTAGAGTTCAGGATATTGGTGTGTGTGTATATATATATATATATATATATATATATAAACATAAATGGAAATGGGAAAGAATTCTTTTACTCATGGAAGAATCTGGGTATAGATTTTACAAGGATGTTGCACAGTACATTGATTACAGTATTAACTCTATTAGTGCTGTGCATGTGTGCTTATTGCCATTCTTCAGCACATTCAGCTGATTCATTCTGACAAACTGAGCTCTTCCATATTGCAGGGCCATAAAAATGCTGAAAACATACTGCTGCGCGAGCCAGTCTGTAACAGCAATACTGTATGTCTGCTAGAGTCCCGTCAAATTCATTGCATCCCCTCAATTCCACAAAGACAACAGGGGGAAAATAATTCCTCATCCGCACCCACTAAAAATCTGGGCAACTTGTCTGGAGATTTATACATACCACTCAGTGAGATTATATCCAACCCAAACACAGAAATTGTGTTCTGAAAATTATAAATAGATACATAATAATAAAACAATTAATAATACACATTGTAGCAATTATTAACGCACACCTGGAACACAATATGACAGATCTTCAGCTGCTAACTTCTAAGCAAGGAGAAGGTTACCTCAAAAGTAGATACCTCATAAGTAAAAAAAGAATAAATCAGCAGGACTCAGAAAATATTTATCTCCAGCAGCACGTGTATTCTCTCAGTGAGGGATGCAATGTATGTAAAAGATGGGAAAATCTGGTGAGTTTGGGAATTTTAAAGAAACCGCTAGACTTTTTTCCCCTACCTAATTTAATAAACTAAAAGCCTCAAAGACCAGCATACACTGGGGCTAAAATGTTTCTTAAATTTAAAAATGTATTACAATACATGCATGACATACCATAACAGTGTTCCTAATTGTGGCTGTATTGTCACTTTGCTCTCAATTCACACTTATTCCATGGCCCCTCATTTGTTTGGTAAATGTCTGGGCATGATCTGGGGTGGGAGAGAGTAGAAGATTCCGTGCAGGTGTTTCACAAGAAAGCTTATATATAATATGCCTGTGTGAATAGCTCAGTACTGTCAGCAAGTGTCAGATCTATTCTACCTTCTTTACATCTCCTTAACTGGGATCCTGAATCTTCACACAATAAGTGAATTTTCCTGTTCACCCTACTGTGCATTCATTTCCTCATCACCTACCTATTCAGCACACACTGGGAGCTTCCTTACAGAGTCCTGGAGGCTATTTTGACCTATTGGTTATCTTGTTACTGGTGAGGCAGCAAAAGAATTGCTTTAACTTAACAGAACTCACTCTAGTAGCACCTTATCCAGACCATCCGTGTGGCAGGACTCACACAGCAATGGATTCTTTGGCACTGCTCTCCATTCTGCCTGCCCCTACTCCACCTCATGCTGGTATCACAGTTGCTAACTTTCAAGCAGTAAATAAGCACCCCGACTTTCACAATAAGCCAAAAATCAAGCCAATCCCATTTCAAAACAAGGCTAAAACAAGCCAATCCCTAAGAACCCCAACACTGTATGTGACTAGATCCCCCCAGCATGCAGTCTGGGACTGTGGTGGGCCCACTGTGCACCCCGACTCTCTCCCCTGCTTGCCCCTGCTTTCCCCCTTCCCTGCTTGCTGGGAGCCGATCAAAAAAAAAAAGAAGCAACAAGCTACAAGCCAAAAACTAACCAGCAAGCAACTCACAAACTAATTAAGCCAAAACCAAGCCCAATGTATGCGTTTTTTTCATGGGTTTGGCATGTCTGGCTGGTGTTCATGAAGCTACCACAAAGCTAACCGCAGCAACCACTTCTAATCCTATCCACTCATCCTCAACACAGCTGAGCCACACTAGTTCTGTTGCTAGGGGGTCTTCCATAGTCATGTAAGAGCAGATAGGACTTAAACAGGATTTAAGTGGCACACAGGGCCTGCTGTAAAAGGGTGGGTTATTTTTCCCTTCAGTGCATATCAGTTTGGATTTTGTTCAAAGTTTATTATGCATGTTCTTGAGCCTGACTCGATTTTATTTTTTTAGAACACAATTATTAAATAGGTCTGTTGGACTAGGATTCAAGAGACTTGCTGTGCCCTCTTAGATGACCTGGGGCAAGTCACTTGATCTCTTGGTGCCTCTGTTTTTACTCTCTGGAACATGGGCGTAATGATATTCACCCTCTACTGTACATGTTTTGAGATATATGGATGAAAACATGGGCTGTGATTCTGACAACAATGAAGCACAATACACAACTTTACTTACAGGAGTATGCCAATTGACTTCAATAATGTCCCCACATGCCTAAAGTTAAGCATATGCATGTTTGCAGAGTTAGAGTCTAATAGCTAAATATTATTAGATTAGGAAAAGGCTACATAGTTATATTTCATCTACACTTTCCTTCTGACTTGGTGTGTAGGTGCCCCCTATATTTTCAATTACATTTTTTCACCCCAGTGATCACAAGTAAATCAAACAGCTCCTACATTTGTTTGTACATATGAAAGGAGAGATAAAGGCAGTGCACTGGGGAGGATTTTGCTCTTTAAAACTGTGGCAAAGCCATTTCTGGGGGATGAACCTCCTTAACAAGAGGTAGCCAAGAAAGCCTAAAACAAATTTCTCTCTTTGACCCTACTGGTAGTTTCCTTATCTGTTTTTAGGAACATATTATTATACTTGTGCACATATTAAGAAGATAATTTGATTCAAATGTATTTAGATTTCTTTCTCCACTCTCTGTATTCAGTTAGATGTTTTATATTTAAATTAATTAAATACAGTAGCAGATGCTGAGTCTGTCTGTGATGTTGTCTCTTTGTCAGCAGTTTACTTATGGTTTTCCCATTTAATTAAATGGGAAACAGTGAGTGGTTTAAGCACCACTATGCAGCGAACGTAGGACAAACAGCACCTGCCACTGTGTATAAAATCTACTTATTGAACATAATTAATATACATATACATATAGCATGTGTGTGTATATGCTGTTGAGAATTATTTCCTTACCATTGTGCTGTGTAATTCTTGTTATTTTTGGACACTCTGACTCCTTATCTTGAGTTTTCTTCAGTTTATTTACTGAATTTTTAGTCTGCTTGTTCTGGTTTAAGAATCTCCTGAGTAAGCAGTTTGAAAATTCAGTAAACAAGCTGAAGAAAACTTGAGATAAGGAGCTGAAATATCCAGAAACAAGGTAGAGCACAGAAGGCAGAACTAAACTCTGAACATCATGGATTTTGCACAGTGCACAAAACACTTCTCCCTATACTGTAAATAAATTCTACCACACAACGATTACCATTTTTAGCCTACATATAAATAAAACGCTGTGTAAAATATACCGGTAGGTATCAAGAGAAAGTTGTGCCTAAACACTGGACATCAGCTGTATCATTGGCTGCATATTTATTAACCTTTTCATGTCACATCCTTTGCCATTATATGTAGTCTATATCATTGTCCCACTCCCATTGCATCTTAGGATTTGCACCTGGATCTGTTTTTTGTCCTGGAAAACAAACAGTGATGCCATGACATTACATTGCTATCTTCTGAGGCAATATTCTATTGCAAACTGTGATTCCCCCCCCTCTACCCAAGAAAAGGCTCAATATGTTTATTTTCCTCTGGAAAAACTGAAATGGTGGCAATCCTAACATACCACTTGGGTTTTAAATAAGCATGTGACCTACAACAGTGAAGTAGCTTCGTCTCTATTCACTAATGCATTCTACTCATTCGGGCAAAATCTCAGCTTCCTTGATCCTGGCCCAACCAGGGGGCAAAACTGCCTATGTTCACAGGGAACACTGTTCCAGGCACAGACGAGGCGAAAAACTGTGCTCATATCCGACCACTTTCCATCCCTGGTATTCTCCCTCCCCATCCCTCTATGCCCTCTGCTTGTGAGTGGCCTTCTCCTCAGTAACTTCTGCCATCTTCAGCAGCCTTTTGATATCTCCGCATTAACTGTTTCTCATTTTGGATCTCAGCTGAAAACATCCCTTTGGTCTACTGCCAGTACTTTTTATTGTCTCTCTCTTTCTGCTCTTGTATATTGTGTAGCTCAGTAACTCTATTGTGTGAAACTGAATATTCTCACTTGCGAGTAGGATTGAAGAGCCTGGGAGTTTTGCCAGATTTTCATTAAAATCTGTAATATAAAGGGGAAATTAACTTCACCCACATAAAAGCCAACTAACAATTGGTGATGTGCTGTGGACTGGCATCAGGGAACAAAGGTACATCATTGCCCATCTTGTGGCTGCTATTCCAGCCTGTAGACATGAGAAGTGTCGAGGGCCCCTCGAGATCACCTGAATGAAGGGCCTGGTCACTGGAGCTGCATAAATATTACATTGTCTCCCTTGGTCTATACTGACTGTTCAATTGCTGCCCTCTACATTTACTCTTTTAGAATAGGCTACCCTGTCCTGCAGTCATTTCTCAGGATCCATCCATGCATCCCCAGTCAAGCACCATAAAGGAAGGGATTAAATGGTGTAGAGGGCCTTGTCTTTAGGTAAATTTCACCTAATGTGAAAAATCCATCACATTTAACTCTGATTAGGCCAAGAACACTTCTGGGAGTAGGCATCACTCTTTCAACTCTCATGTAAGGGATGAACACTTTGGAACACATCAAAGATGTGCTGGATTACACAGAGGCAATTTCAAATGAGAGAGAGGGAGAGTAGTGTTGGTAGGTTACAAGCACATTCTGTATACCATTACTTGGTTACTGTCTTGCTATTTACTTAAACATCTCTAGTCCAGATTATCCATGTACTATTTAGATTTTGTGAAACTAAACAATGAAAGGTAATATCATAGCCAGAGTTTTAAGGTTTACAGTACATTTTTCAGGCATTTTTACATTGCCATAAAAACTATTAACTCTGTTCTTTCTTGGTATAAGAGCTTGGTTTAATAAAAATTATGACAGACAACAAGTCTGAGCATTCATTAGTGCAGATGTGTATTTGGGGCTGTAAAAGCTGCATAAATGGCACGATCATGCATAAAAAGATGAGACTTGTTTCTCCATTACTCAGTATGAAGCAATACTATCTAATGGGAATAAACTGGGTTAGTAAACTGCTTCTCCAGCAATTTACATTCACATCTGAATCCAGCTGCGACAATAAGATAAATTGTACACAAACACTTTCAGATAGCAAAATTACAGGCAAATTAGATTTTTCTCCTTTAAGATTGTACAACATTTGTAAAATCTCTTCTCTAGTTCGATTTATTCTCTTTGTTTATTCTTTTGGTTCAAGAAATTTAAAAAATAAATTGCTTGTTCGCAAGAATTATAAAAAAAGAACAGCTCTCATATGAAAATGAGTTGGTATTTTAGCCATATTGTATCCAAGTCTTTTTAAAAGCTTTGAGTATTGTCACATAATTCAGTCTAGGGTAAAAAAAACAAACCAACCTTTCATGGTACAATATGATTTCTTGTAGCTCCAGTTTTGGTAAGTTAGAAAAATTCCACTTTCATACATGTTAAAGAAATGGTAAGTGGGAGGGGAGTAGACAAGTACGCTGATTATAATATCTCATAAGAAAGAGTGTTCTCAAAATATTTTGTTAATAATGTAATAATTTATTTTTAAAAACTTTCCAAACCAGAGAGGCAAGAGGTGGTAGCTGTGTCGATGGGGGAAGCTCTCCTGTTGACATAGAACTGTCTACACTGGGGGTTAGATCGGTATAACTCCGTCTCTCAGGGTTGTGTATTTCTCATACCCCTGAGTGATGTAGTTATACCGATGCAAGTTTGTAGTGTAGACCTGGCCTTAGTCTCACTGAAATTCTTAAACGAGGAGCTACTGCACACAGGATATACCCCCAGCAAGCAAAAACATAACAAATTGTCAAAACTTTACAAGGTATCACAAAGCATGTGTTCACAGAAATAGCCTAAGAAAGTATAAATGACCGAGATTATGAAGTCTGTTGGAAACCAGCTGCCTGGGGTGAGCTGGGAAAGCATATGTCTTCCTGAGGGGTGGAAAAATTCAAACAACATGCAGAGCTCATATTCAAAAATCCTTTGAATTCCCAGATCAGGAAAAAAATGCTATTAGCTGCCAAGCTGAGTTGGAGAAAGGTAGAGACATTTATAGTAGCTGGATAGCTATGGTGGCTGTTGAGCAAAAAAGATCTGAGGCCATATTACAATAGTTTGATGAATATGACATCTCAGAGCTAACCCAATCGTTGACACTGTGGGACAGAGCCTCAGGTGGTGTAATTTGATGTAGATCCATTCATTTAAAAGGCAATACATGATTTACATCAGCTGAGAATCTGACCCTTTAAATGTTATAGCAGAGCACAAGAGCTAGGTCAATCCACACACAGCAGTTTGATATATAGTTAAAGTTAATGTCTGAAGATTGTACATTTACTGACATGTGTGACATGGATTATATGGGAATCAAGGAGAGTGAGTTCATATCTTTTATTGGACCAGCTTCTACTGGTGAAAAAGACAAGCTTTTATGCTTACACAGAGCTCCCTACAGGTCCGGGAAACTAACTGAGAGTGTTACAGTGTAGTGGGGCGGCTGCCCCACTCCATGAGGAAAAGGGGTAGAACAGGCCAGAGAGGCTGCACAGACCAGCAGCCAATCATCAAGGGCCTGTGGAGAGCCAATCAGGACAAAGAGAGAGGCAGCCAATCAGGGCCAGGCTGGGCCGTATATAAAGGCTGACTAGCAAAGGAAAGGGAGTCTCTCCATGACTAGAAAGGGAGGAGGACTGGCTCCTGAGGTAAGGTGGTAGCACCTTGGACAGAGCAGTGCTGGGCAGGTTCGGGGGAGTGGAGGAGAGCTTTGTCCCAATTACCTGCCAGGCTGTGGTCCCTGCTAGAAAGGGTCAAGAAGGTGCACGGGGCCAAAGGGGAAGTGGCCCAGGGAAGATAAGAGGAGAAGGAGGGCAGAGAGAGGCTGCTGCTTGAGGGTCCCTGGGTTGGGACCCAGAGTAGTGGGTGGGCCTGGGTTCCCCGCTTTTCCCCTTGCACTGCACCTGGCTACAGAGGAGTGTGGCCAAGACAGACTGCAACTTGCCCCTGAGGTGAGGGGCTAGACTTTGGGGTTGTGGTTGGCCACTGAGGCAGCTGCTAGCCGAAGGACTGTTGTTATCTTCCCCCTCCCTCTGTCCCCCTGGAAGGGGGTGAGAATGGAGTAGGAAACACTGCTAGAGGGCAGTGTCCTGAAGAGGACGCTGCCAAGTGGGGAGCAACATGGGTCCCAAATCAGCAGAGCAGACAACGGGTGAGACACCATGCACAGAAGGCGCTCTGTAGCTGACAAGAGCTAATTCCTGGAGCAACCAGCAGGAGATGCCAGCGGTGGTGAGTCCTGACCTTGTTACATACAGATAAATACAAGATGGAATAGATTGTTTAGTATAAGTGGTTAACACATATTTCAATGGACCATTAAAGGTGAAATGGCTCGTTAACACCCCTCCAGCCATAGGGCAGAAGTGAGGGGAAGTGGGTTGGGGGGGGAGGGATGTTGTTAGTGGATTATAGATTGCTGTAATAAGTCATAAATCCAGTGTCTCTATAACCCACTAATGAGCCCCCCTCCCCACTTTCTTCCTGACAGGGCTACAACAACACTGCACACATGGATTATGAGTCATTTGGGATAAATTTACCAAAATCTGTGAAGACTGGAAATGAGCTTAATTCAAATAAAACAATAGACCTTTCTGGAACCATGAAATGGCACAAGCTCCAGTAAAATCTTTGTCAAAGTGGAAGTAGTGCATGGAGCAGCAAAGCTCAAAACTTTCAGTCAACCACAACAAGAGATTTAGAGATGTGGATTTGGTCCAATTTGAGCCACTAGTGATAGGCCACTAATGTAGCTGCACTGGTACAAACCCTAGCATAGACAGGGTAAACTGTGCTAAGCCACAATTTATACTGGTGCAGTTTATCCTGATTTCAAGTAGGGGTGAGCCCCATGAGAGAAAATAGTGGCTTTGCTTGCCTACATTAGTAGGTTTGCATGGGTGAAGCTACACTGGTGGCTATCCAGTGATGGCTGAAATAGGGGCTAATCTCCAGTAGACAAAGCCTTATTTAGATTCCCTTGGACTTGCACCCCTTTGCCTGAATCTGGCTCACAGAATCTAAGCTGGTGTGTTAATGTGCCAAGGGTCTAGAAGAGATGTGTGTAGCAGAAAAAAGCAACTGAGAGGAGATAAGGAAAAGCTGCAAGTTAAAGGTGGGTGTAGTGTGTGGTTTTTTGTTTGTTTTTTTAAGAATGTCTTGTGGGTCAAAGAGATGGCAGATATGGAAACAGAAAGTGAACAGAAGAGACTCTACAATGGTGACCAACATTCCAGAACTAAAGGGGGAGATCTCCCCTTTGTGCCTTTCATGGCAAATGCCACAGTGCTTATTCCAAGTGAAGTCTATGACCATTTTAAGTGAGAAAGGATTTATTAAAGATTTTCTAGATTTACCTCATGTGGTAAAACCTTTAAAAAAATCACTGAGGCAGTGCTGGATGCTTAAACTCATTTATATATATTAGAGTGAATAATGTATACTTTTCCCAATGGGATTCTACCTGGGCACTAGAGGTCTACCAGCATGGAACTCCTTGCCAGAGTGGTATCTTAAAAAAATTGTACAGCCCCTGAAACAAGGGGAAAAAATTGAAAATTGACAAAACAAAAATCTGAATTTACATTCCGGTATTCAAGAATCATAGTTTATCTGGATTATAGTCATGTTACATCTTCCACACAGGCAGGGGTTATAAGCTTTGAAATAAAAATGAAAAACCATGGCTCTGGAATTGGTCTAGTCTGCCAGGCTCATGTTTAATTATGGAGGCCAGAAATAGGAATACGATCTCTCTCAGATGGCCAAAGATGTGGACTGCACTGCATCTGAATTACCTCAGGATTTAACATCAGAAGTTTCTGACACATATGGGGAGGGGATTTTATTTTTTTCTAGTGTAAACTTTGATGTTCTCCTTTGCTCCCTAAAAATTCTTGCCACTGTTTATGTGTGATGGGGTTTGAATGGTGTACGAAATACTGTCTCAATATTAGTTATCTTTGACTAATCCTGTTCATGTTGGAAAAATGTGCTTCTTTACCTGAAAATAGATTTTCAGAATGTTTGTGTTCAGTACAATTTGACAAGATTAGTAATTTTCAGGAAAGAAAATGATTCAATTTTAAATGGTTTTCTCCCTCACTCCTTTACCTAATAATTTTAATACTGTGCATATTTTTAACTATATTCTTGGTTTGGGACTGAGGTAACTTTTGTTGTAGACAGGAGGAGGGAACTAGGTATTTATGCCCATACTTAACCCATGGTTGTATTTTGGAGAGAAGGTTATACAACTGGCCCGTATTCGGGAATCTATTATTGTGTATTTGTATCACCTTATAATCTAGAAAACCCTAGTTATGGACCACAGCCCTTTTCCTAGGTGCTGAGCACTTTCAACTGCCGCTGAACTAAATGAAAATTTTGTCTGAGTAAAGTTTTAAGAATGGGCCCTCTACACTAGAAACTTAATTATTTAAGGCCTGATTCTGATTCCCTAAAGTCAGTGTGGGAGTTGTGGGTTCTCAACACCTCTAGTGATCAGGCTCTTAGCTGTTCAAGCTGTATTTTGTCAATTTTCCTCATATTTATTGGTATAAAAGGGACAGACAAAACACATTTTATTTTAATGCTGTAGAAACTGACCAATTCATAATAATCAATAAAAATAAAATGGGTAGAAAAATTTTTATTATTTCCATACCTTCATAGATTCTAAGACCAGAAGGGACCAGTGTGATCCATTAGTCTGGCCTCCTATCTAAGATAGCCATAACTTCCCCAACATAATTCCTGTTTGAGCTAGAGCATGTCTTTTAGAAAAGCATTCAATCTTGATATAAAATTGTCAGTGATGGAAAATCCACCACAGCCCTTGGTAAATTGTTCTAATGGTCCTCAGTGAATTTGTCTCTCTTCAGCTTCTTGTCACTGGCTCGTGTTACACCTTTGTCTGCTAGATTGAAAAGCCTGTTATCAAATATTTGTTCCCCAGGTAGGTACTTTTTATAGGCTCTTATCCAATTACCCCTCAACCTTCTGGTTGCTAAGCTCAGTAGATTGATCTCCTTGACTCTATTACTATAAGGCATGTTTTCCGATCCTTAATCTCCAAACAATTTATGCAAATCAATCCTAAAATCTGCTTTAACATTTTTTTAAACTAAAGGCCCAATAGTACAGGTGTTGTATGCTTTACATTATGTCATGAAACTTGAGAAACATGGACTCCATTGAAAAGAACAGGTTAAGGCCCTTTAAATATGACAATATTGTGACTGGTACTGCAAGAGCTCTCCAGGAGATAAAAGAATCAGCCCAGTAACTTAACCTCTCTCTCACATCTCAGATGTCATCTGGCAAGTGAATGGATCCAGGAATATTCAGGGCTTTAAAGACTATCTGGAATTGTCCATAGCAATTACCTATTTGCTCTGGGAACATGTTTCAAACTAGTGCAGTATAATCAACCATTATTAGAGTCAAGTACACAAGGCTTGGGTACTACAAAGGTGCTCAGGGCCCGATTCAAAGACTACTGAAGTCAACAAGAGTCTTTATATTGACTTCAGTGGGCTCAGGTCAGGCTGTCTGATACCACAGTATTTAAAAAGCTGGTTGAGGAGCTTGCTTGACCATTAACATTGATTTTCAATTTCAATAAGTCTTGGAACAGAAGATTAGAAGAAAGATAATATTGTGGCAGTATTTAAAAAGGGTAAAGGAGATGACCAAGGTAGTTATAGGCCTGTCAGTGCGACATCATTCCCAGGCAAGATAATGTAGCAGCTCACACAGGACTCAATTAATAAAGAATTAAAGGAAGGTAATATAACTAATGCCAAGAAAAGAGATCCTGTAAAAGAAATTATTTTTTTGATGAGATTGCAAATTTGGTTGATAGAAGTAAGTTAATGTAATATACCTAAACTTTTGTAAGGTGTTTGCCCTGGTATCACACAATATTTTGATTAAAATTAACATGGCACACATTAAGTGGCTTTTTAAATGGCTAATTGATAGATCTCAAAATGTAACTGCACTCAGGAAATCATCATAGAGTGGGATTCCTCAGGGATCAGTTGTTGGCACTATGCTTTTTAACATTTTTATCAATGATCTGAGAGAACATAAAATCATCACTGATAAAGTTTTCAGATGACCCAAAAATTGGGAGAGTGGTAAAAAACGGGAGGAGAATAAAAATATTTCTTGAGCATGCAGGTGAAGGTCAAAACACATTCAGAGTTGCAGCTAGCAAGGGATATAAAAGGTAACAAGAAGGGTTTCTACAGGTATGTTAGCAAGAAGAAGGTCAGGGAAAGTGTGGGACCCTTACTGAATGGGGGAGGCGACCTAGTGACAGATGTGGAAAAAGCCGAAGTACTCAATGCTTTTTTTTGCCTTGCAGCGAAAGGGGCAGCTCCCAGACTGCTGCACTGGGCAGCACAGTATGGGGAGGAGGTGAGCAGCCCCCAGTGGTGAAAGAACAGGTTAAGGACTATTTATAAAAGCTGAACATACACGAATCCATGGGTCCAGATCTAATGCATCTGAGGGTGCTGAGGGAGTTGGCAGATATGATTGCAGAGCCATTGGCCATTATCTTTGAAAACTCATGGCAATCAGTGGAGGTCCTGGATGATTGGAAAAAGGCAAATATAGTACCCATCTTTTAAAAAGGGAAAAAAGAGAATCTGGGGAACTACAGACCAGTCAGCCTCACCTCAGTCTCTGAAAAAATCAGAGCAGGTCCTCAAGAAATCCATTTTGAAGCACTTGGAGGAGAGGAAGGCGATCAGGAACAGTCAACATGGATTCATCAAGGGCAAGTCATGCCTGACTAATTGCCTTCTATGATGAGAACTGGCTCTGTGGATATGGGGAAAGCAGTAGACAAGATATATCTTGACTTTAGCAAAGCTTTTGATATGGTCTCCCACAGTATTCTTGCCAGAAAGTTAAAGAAGTATGGATTGGATGAATGGACTACAAGGTGGATAGAAAGATGGCTAGATTGTCAGGCTCAACGGGTAGTGATCAATGGCTTGGTGTCTAGTTGGCAGCTGGTGTCTAGCGGCGAGCCCCAGGGGTCGGTCCTGGGACTAGTTTTGTTCAACATCTTCATTAATGATCTGGATGATGGGATGGATTGCACCCTCAGCAAGGTCACAGATGACACTAATCTGGGGGGAAAGGTAGATATGCTTGAGGGTAGGGATAGGGTCCAGAGTGACCTAGACAAATTGGATGATTGGTCCAAGAGAAATCTGAGGTTTGACAAGTACAGAGTCCTGCACTTAGGACAGAAGAATGCCATGCACTGCTACAGCCTGGGGGTCAACTGGCTAAGCAGTAATTCTGAAGAAAAGGACCTGGGGATTACAGTGGACAGGAAGCTGGATATGAGTTGGTGTGCCCTTCTTGTCAAGAAGGCTAATGGCATATTGGGCTGCATTAGTAGAAGCATTGCCAGCAGATTGAGGGAAGTGATTATTCCCCTCTATTCAGCACTGGTGAGGCCACATCTAAAGTATTGCATCCAGTTTTGAGCCTCCCACTACAGAAAGGATGTGGACAAATTGGAGAGAGTCCAGCGAAGGGCAACAAAAATGATTAGGGGGTTGGGGCACATGACTTAAGTGGAGAGGCTGAGGGAACTCTGTTTATTTAGTCTGCAGAAGAGAAGAGTGAGGGGGGATTTGATAGCAGCTTTCAACTACCTGAACTGGGGTTCCAAAGAAGATGGAGCTAGGCTGTTCTCAGTGATGGCAGATGACAGGACAAGGAGCAATGGTCTCAAGTTGCAGTGGGGGAGGTCTAGGTTGGATATTAAGAAACACTATTACACTAGGAAGGTTGGTGAAGCACTGGAATGGGTTACCTTGGGAGGTGATAGAATCTCCATCCTTAATGGTTTTTAAGGCCCAGATTATCAAAGCCCTGACTGGGATGATTTAGTTGGGGATGGTCCTGCTTTGAGCAGGAGGTTGGACTAGATGAACTCCTGAGATCTCTTTCAACCCTAATCTTCTATGATTCTATGATAATGAAGACAGATCACTGATACAGAGTGCTTTGGATCACTTGGTAAACTGGGTGGAAACAAACAATATGCATTTTAATATGGCTAAATGTATACATCTAGGAACAAGAACGTAGGCCATACTTACATGATGGGGGTCTCTATCGTGGGGAACAGTGCTTGTGAAAAATTTGGCGGGGATGGTAGTTGATCATCTGAACATGCTCTCTCAGTGAGATGATGTAGCCAAAAGGGTTAATGAGATCCTTGCATGCATAAACAGGGAATCTCAAGTAGAAGTAGAAAGATTATTTTACTTCTGCATTTGGCACTGGTGTGACCACTGCTGGAATACTGGGTTCAGTTCTGATGTCCACAGTTCAAAAAGGATGAATGATAAATTGAAGAGGCTTCCAAGAAGAGCCAGGAGAATGATATAAGATTAAAAACCTGTCTTATAATAATACACTTAAGAAGCTAAAACTACTAATCTTAAAGGGACAGTTAAGGGGTAACAATTACAGTTTGAGTACTTATATGGGGAACACATTTAATTATGGGCTCTTCAATCTAGCAGAGAAAGATAATACAATCCAATGTTTGGAAGTTAAATATAATCAAATTCAGACTGGAAATAAGGTGTAAATTTTTAACAGTGAGGGTAATTAACCATTGGAACAAATTACCAAGGGTCATGGTGGATTCTCATCACTAGCAATTTTGAAATCAAGCTTGGATGTTTTTCTAAAAGACATTCCCTAGGAATTGTTTTTGAGAAGTTCTATGGCTTATATTATACCAGAGCTCTGAGTAGATGCTCAGAATGGTCCCTTTGGGCCTTGGAATCTCTGAGGATTCTGTAAGCACATACAGAAACAGCTTGTCCTAGTAGATCTATCCTGATGAAGTTATGCAATATACCACCTATTTATGAAATTAGACATTTTAATAGATAATATATTATACAAAAATAAAAGAAACTAGACAAATTGAGTCCCTTATAATTTATACTTTAACTTATTTTTATATATATAAGATAAAAATAAATAAAATTTGGTAGAATAAAGGTTGAAATGGCATACTGTAGTTAGCAAAGACATGATTTGGAAAGAGTGAAATGTATAGATTCAGAGCTACCATGTTTGTCTAAATTTTAAAAATCTATGATTTGAACAAATTGTCATTTTTATCTTCCAAAGAACACATTACCTCTGCAGTGTGAAATACCCATATGATCTGCACTGTCAGATTTTATTATTATTGTGACAGCTACTGTAGCATATACATTTTAACTAATGAAAAAATGTCATCTATCTTTTGGAGCTAAGTGTTCAAAGTGCATCAACTATTCAAGTTTGATTGTTCGTCAGAGCATTTGAGAGGAATTACTTATTAAAAATACAGTGTATATGAAAAACCTTAACACTTCCACCCATTGCCACATTTTCTAAACTATTCCTGGAATACTTTCTTGAGGAGAACTTCTAAAAATATTTCCCTCCATAAAGGAATTGGGGGAAAATGTAAATCAAAACAAGAACTCAGTTCTACAAGGCAGGCCTGGAGCCTCCAAGACTAGGCCTTCAGGCATGAGCAAACTCTCTCTCTCTCCATGGCTCCCTGAAGTGAATCCAGCCAAGCCACACTCCTGAAGGAGACCTGTACCCTACCCCTTCTTGGGGCAATCTGCTCAGTGAGTATTTGCAGTGACACTAAGCAGCCTTTTCAAAAACAGAACAGAGTTTATTAGGCAACTGGAACACAACATTGGATAGTCCTTAGGTTAGCACAGAGAAGCAAAGGTTAGAACTGGTCCATACAGGCCAAACCAGTGGAATCATCCAGCCAAGATGTTATGGAATCCTTTTGATCTGTCTCCATCAGTCTCAGGAGAGAGTGACTGAGTATCTCCAAATGTCAGTCCCTATTTCCTAACTGTTGAGCCATGCTGAGTTCACGTTTCACCTGCCAGAGATTGCCATAGATAGGTGTCAATTATTGGGACCCCCATTGTCTCTCTGGAACCTCCATTTGTATGGGTCAGTTTCAGCCAGTTCTTTAATGACCCCTTCATTCCACCCCAGGCAGTCACATGACATAATACCTCACGTCTCCAGCTGTGCTCCAAGAGCAGCTTTTTTAACCCACTGGGTAGCAATGCAATGTACAGAGGAAAACTGAGGCAAGCATAGGAATCAAAAATATTACAGAAAATTCCCACTTTGTCACACAGGAAGTCAATGGGAGTTTTGTCATTGACTTAACAGGATCAGGATTTCACCCACAGACTGAAAGATACATGTGGTCCTTCCCAACCAGAGTGATGGTGGTTGTGATACAGAAAATTGAGAGTCAGGGTGTAAAGCAGAGGGAAATGGGAACTCTTAAAGGCTTGATGTGGGATGGGGAGGGAGTGGGAACAGCACCCCTGATGCCAGCAGAAGTCTGATAAATAAATCCTCAGCTTGTTTTCAAATCAAGCCTCTCTGTTGCTTGGATAGATAATGCTGAGTGAGTCATCAAGAAACAAGAACATTTACATCAAAGCAAAAGCAAAGGTTTTATTAAAGGGAAAAGTATTGCCCCAGTGTTGAAAACAGGTTATGTGAAGAAACCTATCATCCTATGAAATTAATGATATTTTCAAAACTTTCCTCTTGTTCTAGTTGAATGTGGAAATGAGCTTTGGACAAAGGAAATGCAACAGTTTTAGTAGTGTTACATTTTTCTTTATCTATTGGTTATTTTAACTTTTCCAGAGGCTATTACTAGGTGATGTTATTACATCTGATTTCTGTGGATCCTTATTGTAAACTGGACAATTAATGAAAATTAAAGGAAAGGCCAAAGAACCTTGCTTCACTTATCTCAGATTAAGACTTTTCTGTTATTTAAAATAAATTATATTTCCTTTGTGCTGCAAGCTTGTTTTTTTTATTCCAAATAACAGATGAGCTGTTATTTACTTTGATTCTATTACAGAGCTTAGCTCCATTTCTTCTATGAAAAAGCCTTAGAGGAATGGGGCATCGGCTCTACTATGAGCTATTAAAACTTTCATTTTTTTTCTGGGCTGCAGTAACAGCTTTTATTTACTATATTACTACTTCTTTGCATATATAAATATTTTATTCGGCATTATATGGACACAATTTTCCACCTTTTCCCAATAAACAGCTAAACTAGGGAATTTTTTGCCCCAGGGCTGCACTGGCTGCAATGTGTTGCTGTAACACCCCAAGGGAAGTAATGAAGATATTCTATATCAGACAAAAAAGAAAAGGAGTACTTGTGGCACCTTAGAGACTAACCAGTTTATTTGAGCATGAGCTTTCGTGAGCTACAGCTCACTTCATCGGATGCATATCAGACAGAAAACCAGAGGCAGAATGTATTCTGAAGACCCCCTTACAGGGTGGGATGAGTGACAGATGGCACTGCTACATTTCTTTAAGAGGTACCTCTCTTTACTCCTCTCCACCTGGTTGTTCAGCTTAAACTAATGTCTACTCCTTGTCCTTTTCAACCACTGTGTGCCCCAGCAAGGAGTAATCAGGAAAGAGCCTTGGTGAGTTCCTGAAACCAGGCACTGACTAACCTTTATGCAAGTATGGCAAACACATGAGAGGGAGACATTACTCCCTCCCAGGTTGTGCACACTTGCATCCTTGTATGTGCATTTGAGGATCTCAAGCACAACCGAGAGTACAACTACCCTTGATTCCAAATAAGTATTTTCATCATATGTTGTTCATCAAATTGTAGAAATTGGGGCGAGAATTTCTTTGATCCACAACTTTATAATCCTCTAAAATAATGAACAATCAGGTTTCTGGGGCAATGTGTGTTTATACATTCAGGCTGCTTGTTGCACATTCTCCTCTAGATGTTTTCCAATATTTTTGCCACTTACTATTGGTCCACTATTATAATAGGATTGATGTTTCAGTTACAGAATGGTAATTGTCAGGAGGAGCTGTTCTCTCCCCCTTTTTTTGACAATTGGCACATTTGCTTTCTTTCAATTTTTCAGTATCTCCTTAGCATGACTTTTCAAATATAATTGGCAGCTGTTAGATATATTTATTAGTGAATATCTTCAGTGTCCAAGAGCACATCTTTTCCCTGCTCCTTATCAGCAATTTTTTTTTACAATATGTTAATTATCTCCAGAGTTCTACAGGCAAGGACTCTACTGAGGATGCTCCCCCTCCAAGCCAGGAAATTCACTTTTTCAGAACCAAAAACTACAGAGACCCAATCTATTTTAATTGCTATCTGAACCAGGAGAGAGGCAGTCCTGCAGACGACTGGAACCCACACCATTTACTATTTTAAAGATCATAGCCCAGAACATGATTTATACCCAAAAGCAAGTAATTCAAGTCTCAGAGAGCTGATGTTATAGGGTCATAAATAGTGCACACCTCTAGAAAGCCAGGCAGATACATTGTACTAGCTGGAACTGGATGGTTTTTAAATGTAGCCCGTAGTGGAGGACCTTTTAGTAGGGCCAGCCTGGTGAGTTGAGAGCTAAAAGATCAGATATTGATGGGAAAAGCACTATCATGGCTAGCTCCTACTTGCCATGCTAATGACATGGCCCCAGTTCATCACATGCCCTACTCGACTTCTTGCTCTGCTCTCGGTGTTAAAATTCCCTGCCTTCCTGGAGTGAGAATACAAAACCAAGGCCCCATTCTTGCAGAGTCCTCTAACTTTAACTACATGAGCAGTCCCAATGAAGCCAATAGGACTACATGCCCTTAAAATTGGGTACATGCCTTTGCAGGAATGAGACCCAAGATTGTGTCTAATCCCTGTGAACCTGTCAGATATATTTAAGTCAAACAGAAGTTATTGGGCTCAATACAGGGGTAACTGAGTGAAATCCTATGGCCTGTGTTATACAAGAGATCAGACTGGATGAACGAATATCCGCTTCTGGCTTTACAATCTTTGAGTCCATGAAAGGTAGGGGAGGAAAGGCTCTTTGTGCCTTCTTCCCCCTTACTGTACAAGGACATGGGCTGAGATATTTAAAATTGTGTATACATTTTAAAATTTGTTTTCTTTGAAATTATAAGATAGTTGACTGTTTCTGAGTGGTTTGGTACCTTTATGCCTTAAGACTTTGAATTTAAAAAAATGTTTGTTTTTCCCCCCTGAAAATTTTTACCATGTTTCTTTGAAATATGACAATTTGACAAAGAGATAACATGTTAAACACAAACTGTAAATGCAGAGGCTTACAAAAATGGCCCATGCAGTGATTATTCAAAGCAGCAAAACCCTATGTACTCTACCAAATGAGCAATAACAATCTCTATATACATCACTATAAACCCTGCAGCAACTTTAAGAGAAAAAGTTAATGTCTACCACAGATAATTCATGCTGCAGGATAGCAGATGTGACAAGTGGGTAATACCCTACACAAAATGCCTAACCAGTGATCACTTTTTTAATCTTATAAAAAACATTTAAATAGCTGAAAGCTCATTTCTTTTCTTTGTTTTAAGAAAGTAAGTAGATGTGTCCCCATATTCTATAAAGGCAGTACAATGTGGAACATAAATTGTACTATTCTCACTGTTGTTGCAAATCTTGCTTCCTTTGTTTTATGTGAATTTTCCTGCAGGAGGTTAACTACCCTGCCTTTAGGTAGAGAAAATTCCAGCTCAAAAAAGAGAAATCCCTTTGTAAAAAAACTAACACCTCTGTCTCCAGGCAAATAGACAGAAAACCCTCTAGCTGCTCTCAGCTTAAAAAAAAAAAACCTCTTCAGGTCTGTGCTTTTGGTTCAAAATGATCTCTGGTTCAGAATGATCCCACTGCTCTGCCATCATGTCAAGGTTCTTTCCCCACTCTGAGCTCTAGGGTACAGATGTGGGGGCCTGCATGAAAGACCCCTAAGCTTATTCTTACCAGCTTAGGTTAAAAACTTCCCCAAGGTACAAACTTTGCCTTGTCCTTGAACAGTATGCTGCCACCACCAAGCATGTTAAACAAAGAACAGGGAAAGAGCCCACTTGGAGACGTCTTTCCCCAAAATAGCCCCCCAAGCTCTACACCCCCTTTCCTGGGGAAGGCTTGATAAAAATCCTCACCAATTTGCATAGGTGAACACAAACCCAAACCCTTGGATCTTAAGAACAATGAAAAATCAGTCAGGTTCTTAAAAGAAGGATTTTATTTTTAATAAAAAAGAAAGATAAAAATCATCTCTGTAAAATCAGGTTGGAAAATACTTTACAGGGTATTCAGATTCAAAACACAGAGGATCCCCCCCCCCCCCCCCCCCGGGCAAAACCTTAAAGTTACAGAAAACAGGAATAAACTTCCCTCTTAACACAGGGAAAATTCACATAAAACAAAAGATAAACTAATCCGCCTTGCCTGGCTTATCTATACTGGTTGCAATATTGGAGACTTGGATTAGGATGGGTTGGAAAAGATGGATTTCTGTCTGGCCTCTCTCAGTCCCAAGAGAGAACAAACACGTAAACAAAGAGCACAAACAAAAGCCTTCACCCCTCCCCAAGATTTGAAAGTATCTTGTCCCCTTATTGTTCCTTTGGGTCAGGTGCCAGCCAGGTTAGCTGAGCTTCTTAACCCTTTACAGGTAACAGGATGTTGCCTCTGGCCAGGAGGGATTTTATAGCACTGTATACAGAAAGGTGGTTACCCTCCCCTTTATTTATGACAATAGTCAATAACACTTCTCTACAGAATGGCTGTTTACTGATCTCTGCTTGGATTTTTGTCTACCACTTTTCTTGTTTTGGCCGTTCTGCCCATAACAGTCATTGTAGTTACTTTTTGATCAGTCATCACACAGACTAGCCCAGTAATAGTGGTTTGTATTATATGTGAAATCTTTAGCTGAAATTGCAGGCTCCAAACAGTTTTGCCAAATGCAGCTTTGTGTACAATACTCCTAAAAATGGGGGGAAAAGTGTTTATAATGGGAAGTGTTAGGCAACCATAATATGGCGGTCACCACCACTCCCCATATAATTCATTTAATCTTTTTTCAAAAAAAAAGAGTACTTGTGGCACCTTAGAGACTAACCAATTTATTTGAGCATGAGCTTTCATGAGCTACAGCTCAATTCATCGGATGCATACTGTGGAAATTGCAGAAGACATTATATACACAGACACCGTGAAACAATACCTCCTCCCACCCCACTCTCCTGCTGGTAATAGCTTATCTAAAGTGATCATCAAGTTGGGCCATTTCCAGCACAAATCCAGGTTTTCTCACCCTCCGCCCCCCCACAGACAAACTCACTCTCTTGCTGGTAATAGCCCACCCAAAGTGACCACTCTCTTCACAATGTGTATGATAATCAAGGTGGGCCATTTCCTGCAGAAATCCAGGTTCTCTCACATGCATCTGATGAAGTGAGCGCTCATGCTCAAATAAATTGGTTAGTCTCTAAGGTGCCACAAGTACTCCTTTTCTTTTTGCGAATACAGACTAACACGGCTGTTACTCTGAAACCAATTTTTTTTCAGTATTTCTCACATTTTGTTTGAGCAATAGCCATTAATATTCTGTTTTCATTGATCTCCCTGGTAACGGATTATTTTATTAAATGCATATGGTAGATGTGCCTAGATGTCAACAAATTTGGAGCCCAGCTGTGTGAGTTGTTGTACACAATGACACTTCCTACTCCCAAAAGCTAACTGTTTATAGCCAAGACAACAGATGGGAGAGTGGGTTGGGGAAGGGGACAGAAAGAGACAGGATGTGTGCAGTCCTTAGAAAATCAGGACACTAACCAGGATGGAGTGGATTGGCTGTGTTATAGAAGGAGTGTTGAGTTATAAGGGAGAAGACTTGAAGGTGGTGGTCGTGCCTTATACACTCCCCTATATGTAGTTGAGGGCTTTTCCCATAGGGGAGTGTGTGTCTGTATGTCTACTTGTCTGTCTCCACCTAGGCACACAAAATACTCCATGATGAAGTGAGGAATAAAGGATTTGTGTTTACTTTATTCCTCATCTGTTGAGAAGCCATGGGTGAGTTTGCTGGTGATTCCAAATTAATAGCAATAAAAACTGCATCTCTGTGTCACCTCCTTTACAGAAAATCTACTTCAGAAATGCTTTACAGAGTTTTAGAAATTTCCTTGGGGTTTTCCTCCCCCACCTTAATTTTTTAAAATTTCCCCAACTCTAATTCCAGGCTTCCTTTTTCCTTTTACACTGTGAGTTCAAGTGTACTAGGAAATATTGCACCACCTGCTTCTCGAGGTCCCTCCTACATTTCTATGATTCTTTCAGCTTAGCTCTCTTTACTGGTGTCTGGGTTACAAAGCCCAAGGCACAGCTGTGGTGATGGTGACTCATCACTGCTTTCTTAACTCCCAGCAGTACCCCTGCATAATAAAGCCATTTGTATACCATTAAGCATTGCTTATGTGAGGATAGGATATACGCTATGAAGTTACCATGTGCACATTTCTTACATATTTGACTGTTCAGTTTTATAATTTGTTCTACCAGTGCAATGAGTTCACAGTGTCCTTTTAGCTCACACAGATTTGTCCTTCTGGGTTTTTGTAAACAATGTGGTAAAAGGAGGGTAAAGTTTCATGCTTCATTTCAATTTTTGAAGCTTTTGTTGGCTTGTGTCACAACTGTAATACTTGAAAATAGGCAGGTTATATTTAACTATAAATATGACTGTATTTTTGACAGTTCATTCATTTCAATGGATTATCTTTTCTCAGCTGAATATAATCAATTGGAATAATAATTTCTAGATTGATTTTTTAAAAAGAGGCATCTTTTTGTATGCTTAATAGCGATCTTTGAAGAAGAATACACACCATGTTGGGCTTTAAAAAAACTGACAATATTTATCAAGCCACAAAAGAGCTTATGTAGCTTTGTCATTGTGGACAGGGAAGAATATGAGAAAAGGCAAAGTTAGCGGGAAAAAAAAGCTTTAAAGTAAGCAAAAATTACATGTCAGTCAGAGACATGAAAGCTGGCTGTTTTTAAACTCCAACTGCTAAGCCCTGGGCATGAAACAAGAAACTGATGAGGTAGGCTGAATGGAATGCACACAAATGCTAGTGTTTAGTATCTTTTCTAAAGATAAAAATACAACTGCTTTCTTTAAAATAAATAAATAAACAGCAAGAGAAAGGTTTCAAATGAAATAAAAGAAGCCATCATATGGCACAGTGTGAACCAAAAATATGCTGAAATCCATACATGCAAAAGGAGAAATGTGTCTAAAATCAGATATTCCCTTTATTTTGCAAACACTTCTTACTGTGTTTTAAGGGAGACTGCCTCTACATGGAGTGCTGAAATACACTTCCTTTTATTGAATAAAAACTCATGGGGTGGTAGTGGGTGGAGACTTATGCTGACTGGGTGGTATTCAAATGAAGCAGGTTTGCCATCATGCAGTACAGCATATTAAAGGTCAGAGGATTGAATTCCTGCTTGCTGAGTATCAGATATGATGAGTCTTGGATCTCGATGAATAGTTCTGCCGTGGTACATTGACTGAAAAAGTTTATTATTATAATTATCAGTGTATTGTACAATTAATTATCCCATCGACACAAAATCAATTTTATTGCCTTAGTCTGTGGGGTTATATTTATTTTTATATAACAATATATTAGATGGCAATGGCTCCAAAACAGCCAGTTCAGTCTATTTATTTCTACTTTATTCTTCTGTGAGTTGAATTAGTGCTTGTAAAAGTGAGCGAGTAATTGTACTGACTAGACACATAGGTGCAGAGGAGCCATGTGTTCCCCTCCAGAGGTAAAAAGTAAGGAAGAGGAAAAATTACCCTCCGTGGCTCTTTCTGGACTATACGTTCCATCACATGCTCCCCTTAGGGTAATGGTACCAGCAACACTGGGAAGCAGCATGAGACACAGTCTCCAAAATTCAGTTTAGGCTGAGATTCATGAGAAAACACACAGGAGAACCTGTGGATCTCTGCCCCAACATATTGGTCCTTCTCTATTTTTCCCAAGACCCTTCCAACTTCATGGTTCATGCAGTTGCTGGGCTGCCATTAGCCTGTGCTCTTTAGCTCCTCTTATGGGAGGTAATGGAGCTCACAGTAGAAGTCAGTGCTGCTTTAACAGTCAAGATCTGCTGCTTTTTCTGGTAGTCTGCCAGTTTTAAAGGGAAACATGCCATCTATGGCTGCTTCCTTATCTCTGCCCCCCTTGTCTACACCTTCATATCTAGCTCCACTCAGGTTATGAACATAAAACATTAGAACTGATTTATCAGAAAAACAACACACTTTGAAATGGTCCAGGCCCATCAAGTTGTGCCCTGGGCCAACTTATGTCACTGGGCCAACTTATGATCTCATGACTGTTAACTTGGTCCTCCCTCACCTTTTCCTCCTATTGTTTGTTACACTTCTCTTCATGGCAAGGCCTGCACCTTCCTGTGTGTTTGACAGTGCCTCATACAATGGGGTCTTTAGACTCCACATTAATGCAAACACAATCAAACTGCCCATTTATAGGGTGCAATTTCTAATGATGCAGTGCAGCCTCCCTTTTTCCATGCTCCCACTCCACTCCATTTCCATAGAAATTTGGCAGCTTTCCTCCCACTCTCATGGTACAGCCAAAGCAGAGCATAGCAGCTTACTAAAAGCTGCTGCTATGTCAATTTCCCTATATGCCATAGTTGCTGAACTTCTGTCAAATCAAGCACACACACTCCTCCTCTTCGTAAACGCTTCCCCTTTTAGCTCCTTTCCATTTCTCCCCTCCCCCTTTAAGACCCTTCCTCTACATTCCCTCTTCCTCCCCTCCCCTCCTCAACATGCTCTTTCCCTGCCTAACATTTTTTCCAAATATTTCTCTCCTTCCAGTTTTCCCATCTGAGCCTGATCCTTTCCTTCCTTTCCTCCTTTGCCCCCCTCCTTCCTCACTCTCCACTTACTTGCCTTGACCCATCCACTATGTTGTCTTGCTCTCACACTCCTTTATCCTTGTTCTATATAGGCAGAACTCCTACTAGACAGTCAATCTCTGATCTATCCCAAGGTATCTTCACCTTCATTCTCATAGCCAACAACACCCATCCTCACCATTGGGGGGGGTGAGAAAACCTGGATTAGTGCTGGAAATGACCCACCTTGATTATCATGCGCATTATAAAGAGAGGTTTCAAAGAGGGATGGGCTATTACCAGCAGGAGAGTGAGTTTGTATGTGTGTATGTGGGGGGGGGGAAGGGTGAGAAAACCTGGATTTGTGCTGGAAATGGCCCTACTTGAAGATCACTTTAGATAAGCTGTTACCAGCAGGAGAGTGGGGTGGGAGGAAGTTTTGTTTCATGGTCTCTGTGTGTATATAATGTCTTCTGCAGTTTCCATGATATGCTATGCATCCGATGAAGTGAGCTGTAGCTCACGAAAGCTCATGCTCAAATAAACTGGTTAGTCTCTAAGGTGCCACAAGTACTCCTTTTCTTTTTTCTTTTTTCTTTTTTCTTTTTATGAATACAGACTAACACGGCTGTTACTCTGAAACCATTCTCTTTCCCTCACCTTACCCCATATGTACACAGAGCCTTTAGTGCTTCATCTTCTTCTCCTGCCCAGCATCTACCATCCTTTCTCATACCCCCCTCCGTAGATATTACTCTTTTCTTCCTTCTAATACTCCATATTGATAGTTTAAAAGGCAACAAACCTTCCAGTATAATGCCATAATCCTCAAGGTAGGGACAAAGAGGTAGGATAGAACATTTTAATCAAACAGAAATTAGGAAGAAACTACAAGTCAGCAGAGTGACTGTTAACAGTTCAATGGAATATTTAAAATAGACGCCTTGCCCATGCTTTTATTTTAGCTTTTGGCCAAACATTTTCTATGAAAGTCCTGTCATTCTGACCAAACCATACTTCGAGCATGAAAACTTAGTTGCTTACAAATTAAAAGTCTTGGCTATAAAAACAATCCCTTTCCAACAATAACTATAGAAACTCTCTTCAATGCCATCTATAGCGAAGGTGTTTATTTTTAAGGACATTAAAAGAAAGACAACCATTCTGTATAGAAAGAAATTAAATATTGTATTTTATGGCACAGGTGTCCGGCACTTTGTGTCCTCTTGGGTGCATGTGGTAATAGAAATTAGAACCTGGAACAGATCAAGGATGATACATTAATGATTAGTTATAGCCAGAAACAGTTTTTATAGGTGGTACGCCCTGAATGTGAACAAATAAATCATCACAAAATTAGTTCCAGAATGCTTTCCCCTTCATATAAGGAGAAAACAGTATTTTCACTATGACATTAGCCAAATCCTAAATCCTTAATTTTTACTCAGTCAACTTGAGTAAGGACCACAGAATTAGACCAGATAATAAAATAAAATAATAATAACAATAAAGAACAAATAACTATCTAAGCCAGATAAAATATAGACTAGAGTTCTTGCTATAGCACCAACATAATGGTAACTGTTCACTTTATACCTTTTGAACTGAACACTCATAGTACAAACTGGTGTAATGAGATATTTCAGACAAATTAAAATACAAACACAGAAGTTACCCAAGTATCTTGGAATAACTGCTATAAGTTTTGTTCTTCAGTACCCTGAAAAGAACTACCATTGTAAGATAATCAATATTTTTTGACAAAAGAGAATGAGCGAAAAAACCCCAACAAAAAATCTGAAGTCCTTAAAGTTGTCCTTTATGTCAAAAATAAATACTTTTATCTACATGAAAGAAGTAGAAAAACAAAAAAAAGCATTCAAAGTTCCAACTTTCACATCCTTTCATGATATGACACAAACAATAGAATTCAAAGTCTGTGAGAAGTAAAAGGTCCAAGTTCCATACTCCATGGAGAGTGTTCCTGTGTCTAGGTTCCATGATGGCAACATAATATTGCCATTGTGCTTGGATTGATGTGCTCCTCTAAATTGGTGACATGAAGTACCATAAACCTCAATAAAAATGTGACTACAGTAAAATTTTATAAACATAATTTAATATAGCAGTCACCATTAAAAAAAAATCAACATTTGCCAGCAATTGGGATTGGCATCTGAGGTTTCACAGTGCATTATAAATGCACAGGAAATTGGTGATCTCTGATTCCAGCTGGGAACTGCTGGCAAATGTTTATTGTTAAATGTCAAGCGCAGTATTCAAACATTTTGCCTAGTTTTGATGTGCTCTCAGGCTTTTGTTTCCAGTGGGGAAAAAAAGCACTGCAGAAATATGACATATAGTAATTTCATGGAGGGCATAAAATTCACCGGTGTCATTAGCGGAATGCAGGAAAACAGTTTCTATGCGTTTTAATTCAGGCAGGGCTGTATCCTTTTGGGGTTTATTTTTCACAAACATTTGAAAAATCACATTTAATCTCAAGAATGTTAGCTGGAAAGCAAATTTCAAATTTGCAAAGGTGAACAATGAGTACTAATGCTAAGTAAGTCTTAAATACATATATTGAATATTCAGGTCAGAAATGCTTGTACACTCATCCATTTATGAAACAGAAATGATACCATGTGGTTTATCTGACCAATTATAACTAAAACCACAGCTCAAGTAGCAAATATCTTAATATATTGCAGTGAACTGTATGTAAGTAAACTATAAAGGAAATAGTCTGAAAAAACATTCACTGAATTACTTTAGTGACAAATACATTTGAGGAAGTCCTGATCTGCAAGTAGATATTCTGTGAGCACCAAAAGAGGCAAACATTTTTGAATAAGTTATTCATTGTGGAAAGTGTATTTGGCTGTAGTTGACAGTATGCAGTGTTGTTGTAGCCATACTGATCCCGGGATATTAGAGAGACAATGTGGGTAAGGTAATAGCTTTTATTGGACCAACTTCTGTTGGTGAGAGAGCCAAGCTTCCAAGCTTACACAGACCTGAAAAAGAGCAGTATCACAGCTCAAAAGCTTGTCTCTCTCACCAACAGATTTTGGTTCAATAAAAGATTTTAGCTCGCCCACCTTATCTCTGTAGTTGATAGTGTAATTTAATACATCCACCCCGACATTACTCAAGCACATATTACCATTATTAACTATTAATAATAAAATTTATATTGAGGTAGGATACAATTTTCAATATTGTCTTACTTCTCTTTTCAGAAGTGACCTAGGCACTTACAACTAGATGTGCAAGAGGACTTAGACCCCATCTTGGAACAGCTAACTTTTAGACACCCTGCTGCCTAGTGGAATCGACAGCCCTGAGTTAGGCACCTAGGCTTTCTAGACAATGCATGAAAAGAGTTAGGTGTCCAAGAATGGGACCACAAAATCCAGCAAGCTGAGCAGGGAGACAGTAGGAAATGCTGAGGAGTAAGGCCTAAAGCCTCACCCCCTCAAGGGGACATAATCATCTAACCCAAGCTGTAGGAATGTGCCTCCTTCTGCTCAGGATCCACAACTATGAACCATCTCCTGGAGTTAGGCACCTCAGCCCTTTCTCACCAAAAAACAAAGAGAAGGTGGTGCTGCCATCCCTCTTATAACTTTTTGCCCATATCTATGGGCTATGGTATATTGTGAGGTGGTTCTTTTCCCAGTCTCTCCTGTTGACTCCGTTATGTTTTGTATGTATGTATGTATACATTAAATAAATAAAATAAATAAATAGTCATTGTTCCAGAGAGAGGGATTGAGTAAAACCCAGTGATTAGGGCATCCCTGAGACATAGAAGACTCAAATTCAAGTCCCTATGGCACATCACCATTTGAATGTGGGTTTCCCACATCTTGCATGAGTGCTCTAATTATTGGGCTGAAGCTTATCAGGGAGAAAGATACCACAACCACCTCCTCATCTGTGTTTTGGGCAAGGCCTGAACTCATAGTCATGCTCTGAGCTTACCTACCAGATGAGGCCCTGCTGACAAGACTCCTAGTCTGAGTATCCCAACGGGGCTTAGATGTCAGGACTTAGGCAGCTGTGCTCATGCTCAGCACCAAAATTTAGGCACCTCCAGGATTAGGCAGTTGCTGAGTGGGGATTTTGAGAATCTTAGGCAACTACAGGGTCAGTTAGGCACCTAAATCCCTTTGTGGATCTAACTCTTAGGACCCGAAGTCCCACTGAAAGTTAATCAGAGTTGGTGCCTACTGTCCTAAGTTCATTTTGAAAATGGGACTCAGGCACTTTAAATTTTTTTACCCATAATGCTCGAGACTACAGCTTGTTTGGGGGCCTATATTGCAAGGCACTGGAAAAATGTATATATATACATGACAGTCCCTTTTCATCTGAAAAGCACTTTTCATCTTAAAAAGACAAGACATAATATTAGGCGGTTGAGAGAAACATACAGGCCTGAATGAAGTGTGGGGGGAAATGAAGAAAAATAAATATCACAAAGTAATGACCAAATTTGGCACGGCATGTAGTACATAGACAGGGCAAGTTTCTTTTGCAATTATTTGTGCTATAAAAATGTAGAGAAAATGACTCAACCAAATAATCTTGGTTAAGATTGCCAAAGTGACCCCAAATGTTTCAATTTAGCTTTCAAGGTACACAAACCGACCAACCCTGTCACGAGATAAAATCCATTCCTTCCCAGCCAAATCAGAGACAACTAGATTTAACTTTTTTACACTTCTGGAAAAGGGAGAATATGAACAACAATATGAATGCTCCCCCCTTCTTTTTTTTCCTTTTAACACTCAAATTACTTGTGTATCATCGCCAGTTTCTTTTTACTTGTCGTCTCTGGAAGAAAATACATATTGCACAGCTTTTTGTTTGTTTGGTTTTGGTAACACTTTCACTTGAGAGTCAGCAACAAAGCACAATGAAACAAAATTATCTGACGGTATGTCAGCTTGTCTAGCCATCTGTCATGAGAGAAAAGTATGCTATTGACGAAGGGAAAGGTACGATATTTTACCATCATAGTATACTGTATGCTGTATTTCCACCTGTACATTAGTTGGTTATTTGATATAATTTTTCTACTCTTTTTTTCTCTGTAATTTTAACAGCAGAGCAGGGCATAGTAAATAGCTCTCAAGTAAGATGTCCTTTTCTTAAAAAATCTTTTCCGCTGCAATTATCAATCCTTTCCCTTTCTCTTTTTCAGGTTCACCTGCTACCTCTGTATATAAAAATGTAGAGAAAATGACTCAACCAAATAAACTTGGTTAAGATTGCCAAAGTGACCCCAAATGTTTCAATTTAGCTTGTTTCTCATTGCATAGTCCTAGCAGCTGGTAATTCCAAGTACGTATTGTTCCCTTTAACGTAATTGTTTATTTTATTACTTCATATTAGAAGTGCTACTGGTTTTCTCTTTTGCTGTTTCCTGTCAATTAAGAAACTTACTTTTGGAAAGCTCATAAACCCAAATATAATCTACTCTTCTAATTCCAAGATTAGCAGGTGGGGTGGAGACATTCCTAAATTTTCTTTAGGAGTTCTCATTTACTATATACTTTGCCCCATGTTCCATTTAGGAGACACAATCTGTGCTACTGAGCAGTAAATAAATCAGCCATTTTAAAGTGTGTTTTACACAGACTCACTATGACCATCATTATCATAAGGATGCTGTACTGCAGTGTAGTGATACGGTATCATAGGTGATGTGTGTGTGATTGTAACATTTAACACAATGAATCAGAAAGTTTCTTGATTGTTGTGCAATGCTGCCACCATTTAGAGCAGTGTGTCCCCAAATGTGTCATGTACATCCTCTAAAAACCTGGGGGATATGAGAGGGGGAGATGGTACAGACAGATTTCAATTACTCTCCAGTCTTAGCTTTTATTTATTTTTAAAAATACATTTCTAGCAATTATTGTGGCAAAGAAAACCTTCAAAACATGCAGTAAGTGTAACCAATGCAGAGATGCCTGTCTGAGTTTGCAGAGCAGTGGAAAGAATAGCTCTGAGAGATACATACTCCCCCCATTCATTTCAGTGATGCCAGTGATGATGTTACAACTGTCAACATTGCTAACTATTTTACTGCTCATCAAAGCATGTAAAAAAGAGGAAATATCGTATTATGAGATCTACATTAATGTTTCCCAAAGTGTATCGATGTGGAGGCAAAAATAGTATAAATTAAAATGTGTAGGCCTTCAATAACACATGGTGGGTGTGATTGGGTGTGGGGAGGATGCAAGACTGGGAAGCCTGGACCCCACTCTTCCACTCAGTGACAGGGAGAGGAGAAGCCTGGAGGTGAGGGGGGAGCCAGACTGGGTGGGGCAGAGCCACATCATTTTGGGGACTCTGGGGAAGGGCTACTTTCCTTCCATGCGAGGAGCTGCTGCCAGCTGTGTACCAGCAACATAGGGGCGTCGAGCAGGGAGACAGGCAGGTAGCTGATCTGCGTGCACAAGATGGGGGAATTGGGACACCATGGCACCACAGCTGCCCTGCCCACGCTGCTTCCAGAGCCTGCTATGTGTCTCCGAGGCCAGGGCAAGTGCCTGCTCTGTGGCCCTCTGCAATCCCGCTGCTGCCCGAGCTCCTTATGTGCTCTGGGCTCCTTGGTGCATTCCCACAAACCCAAACTTCAGTTTTCCCCCACCTCCACCACATTCAAGGCAAACTTCCTCCACCTTTGCTATCATATCAATACCCTTGCCCACAAAGATGAACATTTTTGTTTTAAAAGCATGGAAGTTGGCTATTTATAAGTTCAACAATATTCCTCCCTGTAGTCATGAAAATGCACAGAGTCCTTTGCTCTAACATCAGTTTTTTGTGAGTTAATACAGAGTACATCTACACTGCAAAAAATATCCTGTGGCAGTGAGTCTCAGAGCCTCTGTCAACTGACTCAGGCACACAGGGCTCATGCTACATGGCTAGTGGCTAAAGATATTCCCGCTTGGGCAGGACCTAGGCTCTGAGACCCTCCCTCCATGCCAGGGGGACAAAAACACCACATTACCTGAATTACCACTGAATGCACCCGATGAAGTGAGCTGTAGCTGTAGCTCATGAAAGCTTATGCTCAAATAAATTTGTTAGTCTCTAAGGTGCCACAAGTACTCCTTTTCTTTTTGCAGATACAGACTAATATGGCTGCTACTCGGAAACCACATTACCTGTGGATTAACACTTTTCACAAAGCAATCTCTCTATATCTGACCTATCAGTCCTCATCCTCACAGGAAATCTGCACAACACTTTCATAAGATGAGCCTGGGATTTTAAATTCATAACTTTACTAGACACTAAAAAATATGACTTATTAAAACACTGTCTAACTCACAAACAATCGCCTCAGCATTTCCTTCCTATCACTGGAGGGGTGTTAATGGGCCACTTCATCTTGAATGATCCCTTGAAATATGTGTTAACTACTTATGCTAAACAATCTGTTCCATCTTGTATTTATCTATAACACTCTGAGTGCACTTCCCAGACTGAAGAAGAGCTCTGTGTAGCTCGAAAACTTGTCTCTCTTACCAACAGAAATTGGTCCAATAAAAGATATTACTCACACATCTTGTGTCTCTAACGTCCTGGCACCAACATCACTCCAACAACACCACATATAAAAATTGGGAAGCATTTTGTATCAAAATGTTTCACAGTTTAGGAATGGGCTGGTTTCTAAGGATTTTGGTGGTCTCTCTAGGAAGTACTGCCCCATGTGGAGCAGCAATTTCTAGTCATTGGCACGTGGAACTAACATACCCAAGTTGAAAAATCTAGGTTGGCATGATTACTGATGTATTTTGCCTCTGCTCTTTCTGGGAACCTGCTTCTTCCTCAGCAGGTTTCCTGTTACCCCCCTGCCTTTCCCAGTAATCAGTTCCTGGCACTTTTAATCCTCCGAGTCAGCAGCAAGAAGGTTTAATGCATCATTAAGACAGGGGCATGGAAGAATTAGTTCACTGCTTATAGAATACACAGCAAGAGCAGGGACAAAAAACAGAAAGACAGCGGGTATAAAGTGTGATGTTCTTTGTCATCACTGGCCCTCAGTGGCCTAAGGAGGTGAGATGGTTCTTGTCCAACTTGCTCTGAGGAGATGGGCAGGAGAGAAATAGTGAGATGGGAGAAAGCTAGCTCTTGGCCCTGTTATCTTCCTGCAACTCCCTTCACTACTATTGATCAGCTTGGAACTGAATGCACAGCTAGTCTTCCCTTCTCGTACTTCCTTTCTGCCTGTTTGTTTCTCTCATCCACCACTTATATCTTGCCTTTTAGATTGTCAGGTCTTTAGAGCAGGAACTGTCATTTTTAGTATATCTGTGAAGTGCCTAGCACAACAGGGTCTGATTTGTTTGAGGCACATATGTGGTTTTATAGGTTTATAAAGGTGATCCACAGTGAGCTATACAGGACCTGATTCTGAACTGATTTACACCAGCATTCTGTCAGAATCAGGCATATAGTTACCTGAGCCTGTGACTTCAGGCACTGTCACATACACTATCACCTTTTCAAACTACAGGACTGTTATGGCACCAAACCCTGTAGTTCCTTCAGCACCTTGACTCCCATCAACTTCAGTGAGAGTCGAGGGTGTTCAACACCTTGTAGGATCAATCACGTAATGCCCAAGACCTCACCATATATAATTCATACACATTATATTTCCCACCTGTGGGAAGAGAAATATAGCCATCCTCAACTCACTGCTGAATGACAATATTTCTGTACTGTATGAATCCTGTTTTGAACAATACATGAATGCTTCATTATAATAGCTATATCATATTAATGTTCTGCAATATTCATGAATTATGTTAGCAATGTTCTTCTCTATTAGTAAACATAAATGTATTAATATGCTAGCATAACAACTAATATAAAAACAGGAATTGCTAATACAACACAGGTCTCATTACATCTCTCAGTTTTTCTATCATATTAGTTGTGACTTTCATTAGATAGTGATTTTGGGGGCTGCACAAATTATCTCTTTCTCATTGTAGAACATTTTTGTGGTGGCAGCTTTCAGTTTTATTCCAGGTTTCTTAATGCAGGGAACCTTGTTTAATTTTTGATGCCTATGAAAATAAGTTAATAAGTAAATTATTACCTTATTATAGTCTTATTTAGTTCCTTCTGTAAAATCAAATATTATGCAAAAATGTTCAAGGAGGTGGCATTGTTCATATTTTAATGTTTCCCTAGTAAGAACTCCTGTTGGTGCAGAGCTCTGTATGTAAATGACTTCTTTGAAATATTTTTTTTTAGTAAATCATATCTGCATTTGGATTTGCCCAGTTTAAAAGTACTGTACATCTAAAGTAACTTATGTTTTACATCTCTAATATAATCTCAGTAGCTGACTTTTGTAAAGTATTATATATTAATGTCAAAGTAGTTCAATAAGGGAGGAAGAACATTCTAGCGACTAAAGCACTGGCATGGGTTTGTGGTGATCTGGCCTCAGTTCCTATCTCTGCTACAGACTCTCTGTGTGACACTGGATCAGTTGTTCTGTGCCTCTGTTTCCTACCTGAAAAACGGGAATAATAATACTATCCTGTGAGATAAATTAATTTGGATGCTGTCATGGCTGTCATGGCCAGGACAATGTTAGTAGCTAGATAGAACAGTCAAATAAAGAAAAGAAACCCCTCTGTCCTTCTATAAAGCACCATTTAGTTATAGGCAGAGCTGGTAGCACAATATACAGCTAAGTTTGCCTGACTTTTCCCTATATATAGACATTTATGGTTTGTGAAATGTGCTGAAGTACTGGACACTAAACTCTTTTTGTATCTGTACCCACACAACAGTACAGCACAGGTAGTGGCATTATCAGTTTGCACCCACAACCCCTTCAATATCCTTCAATCCAGACCTGCAGTGACTACTTTTAAGGGTTATTCAGTCTACATGCTCTAGTTATTCTTGTCCTCTCTCAGCTAATAAGGGCTGAATAGCACCAACGCAATATTACTACTGTCACTGAGAAGTAGAGTACACAGTATCTTTTATAATTAGTATAGAGGATGGTGGCATTTTGTAATGAATAAAGGATTTGCAATGAAAAGAAAATGATACTGAAATTGATAATGATTACTATGGAATGAATTAACTACACCAAGAGGCTGGTGCTGATATTTAAACAGAACACTGGGGCTTGGTATTATCCTTGATTCTGAACTTTCCATCTCTTCCTGCATCCTCTCATCCTGAGATCATGCCTGACTGCTTCCTTTGTCCTCTTCATTCTTGTGCATCTTTCATGCCATTTCCTTTATGTGGGACAGCCTTCCAATTAATTTAGATCACATTTTCTCCCTGTCCTCCTCCTACAACTGGGGAAATGAATTGTTCCAGCCACAGTGACTACTTGCTTGTACATATTATGTTGAACAATACTTCATTCATTCCTTTAGGCTGTAAGTTATTTAGGGCATTTTTGTTTGTTTGTTGGGTACATTTTAACTATTTTAAATTCCTATGTACACCAAAGACCCAATCCTCAGACAGTGGAAATTGAACTAGCTCCATTGACTTCAGTAATTCTGTGTCAATTGACACCAGCTCTGGATTGGATCCTTACAGTGCTAGCTGGATAAATAATGTCTCCCATGTCTGCAAATTTACCTAAAACTATGTCCATAATTTTGCCCCAAGTATGCCCCTGGCTCAACTCCATGTATGGTGATTTTCTGATTGATGACTTCATGTATTCTTCTGATAAATATTTCAACTCCCTTCTATACATCCTATGAAGCCCTAGCTTTCTGGGCTCTAGAGTGCACAGAATGATGTTGCCGTTAGCGTGGATCCCTGCTGTTATGTGTATTCCCAGTAGATTTCACCTAAGGACCTAAATGAAGCAAAGCAAACACCAGTAAAACATACTACAATATTTCTGGAGAACCAAGATTAGAGGTTTGTTAATAAAAAGAAGAAAGATAGGAAAATGCAAGTCCTCTTAATCACCCGTTCTTTCAGGCTACAGCTCAAAATTGCCACTTTTCCTCTGGTCTCTCTCCACACCATGACCTTGTGATCCTAATGAAAGGCAGGGGAGCCAGTGCAGAATCAGTGGTGTTGAACATTCCAGTCCTAGAATGTAGAATGAACTCCCACAGGAAATAAGGACCATCACAAATGTCATTGCTCCAAGTGCACATTGCTCTTAGAGTCTACCTGGCCTTCTCTAATATAAATTTATAACAGCATGTGCATTTAAAAACCAACAAACTAAACCACAACACTGCACACACAATTCTCGCACTGAGGGTGAGAAGGAAACAAACAATCAAATACTCCAGTAATGAAAGCAATAGAAGAATTTACATAGAATAAAATGTTCAGTAGATGTGTTCAGATTTGGTAGCTAAAGTCTCAGAATATTCCATCTCTGAGCGTGTTCCTGCCCAGAGTTGTGCGGGCTGACTAGAATTTTTCTTACAACTGCTCCTCCCAGCTGCCAGAGGCACTGTGGTCCTATTGGGATCCAGGAAGTGGGGGGCAGAAGCCCGCCTACTGCTAAAGGACCTCCCTCAGCCTAAGGGATGTGTCCACAGGACCTGGAAACCAAATAATTCCGGGGGACAACTAATGAAACAATAGGGACAGGAGTGAGGTCAAAGGGTCAAACGAAGGGAACCTGATGGGGACACCGAGCAGAGAACCCCAGACAGCGCCCACTGCTCCTCAAAGGCATCAAGGTGCGAGGTAGTCTCTCCTGTGCTTTCCATATCTCCCCTTCAGAAGCCTAGGCAGCGTGGAGGAGGAAGAAGCAATCTGTCTGGAAATGCAGAGGAGCGAGGGGCATGGAGTGGTGCAGAGAGGCTGTGGTAGAGAGTGGAATGGTAGGGAAAGGGAGAGGCTGTGGGGTGAGGAATAGGGAGAGAGTGAGCCACGGACAGACAACAGGTGGGGGGGAATAGAAGAAAAGACAGAATGAAAGGGAGATGGGGAAGAACATGCAAAGACAGACCATAGGGTGGGGGATAGTGCCAGAGAGGGCCAGAGACAGCTAATGGGGGATGGAACAGGGGCAGAGACAGGCTTCAGGGAGATACATTGCTAGGCAGCAGGGTCAGAATGGGACAGGCAAAGAAGAATCTGTAGCCCTAGAGAACACTTCCTGGAACTTGGAGTAGAATCTAGGATTCCTGATTCTCAGAATTCCTCTGCTGTCAAAAACAAACAAATAAAATGTATGTGATCATGTAATTAAAGACTATATGAAAATGCAACTTTAATTCTGCCTTTTCTTAACTTTGGTTATTGACTTGAAAGCCTTAACTATCTTTTAATGTCAGCATAAGTTGTTGTTTTTTTAATGCAATAATAAATAGCAATGGAGGAATGGAATGGAAATAGTTGTTTGCACTCTTATTGTTATATATATATATAACAGATATATATTTTTTTAATTTAAAAATATCTTCAGCACTACCTATTTTAGATGTGCCTATCTGCATCTTTAGGCACCCTAAATACCTTCAAACAATCTGGTCCCTTGTCTTTGCTTTGACCCAAATTAAAGTGGCAACTTGATTTATTAAAAGATGTATGTTTCAACATCGCTTTGAAGACAGGATTGGAAGGGAGATTGATGTTATTTTTGCTTTGGCCTTTCTTAAAGAAGAACTATGTTAGGTTTATTGGCCCTTGATGCCTTTTCTTTATAAAAAAGACCTCAGAAGAGGCAAGTTTTTGAATGCCAAACACAAGTCCCTTGCCTGGATAGCGTGACCAAACCTTTGGTACAGTGAGCCTAATATCATGGCCTAACAGGGGCCTTAATTATGTCATCATAGTAACTATATTTTAGGTAGGGGTAAAACTCTATTGAGTTCCCATCACAATTTGTAACCTTCTAGATTTTTATTGTCAAAAGTGGATTATTTTTCTTTTGTTCTCTTTTTAGTTAGTTTGTTTCTTCCGGATTTGTTTAGTAAATTGTACTTGGCTCCTTTTTGCCCTACTTAGGCATAGTTGGTAATGTTTCTTTGTTTTTAATGTTAGACATAGATTTTTCTTTCCTCTTCTTATTACTTATCATACATATTTAATGCTGCACACAGAATTATCTTTTAGACTCTTTTTACCTTTTGATTTCTTATATTTAATGACACACACAATTGTTTGATATCCTTTTTCCCCTAGAAACCTGTCACTGTTCTGTATTTAGCTGCTTTGAACTAGCTTTCATCTTTTAGCATTTAAATGATCTAAGTCGTCTTGTGTCTTTCTGCATTGTTCCTCATTATTTACTCTCTGACTATAATGCCATTCGTTTCAAACTAATGTTACTTTTTTCTTTCTTTCCTGCACTTTGTTTTTAATTTTCCAAGTCAGATTTACGCTTATTACATGACTCCCACACCTTAGGTATTGTCATTAACCTCAGAAGTGAAATTTTATCAAAAAGGCTTTCAGCAGCATGTCTGAAACCTCATACTTACAGTAGTTCTTTGTCTGACTGAGACCAAGGAGTGTTACTGAGTGACAGAAGGCTTTTCTTCTCCCTTGAAACCCTTGTGAGCCATCTATTTGAATGTAGGTCTCCAACATGGTAGCATATAATAAGACTACTTGACGAATGGATTAATTTTAAACCCAGCACTGGAAAAGATGCATATATTTAGATGTAACACTTGGTGTATACTCTACATAATTTGAAAACATTTTCCTAACAGCCTTCAATAGCATGTTTGAAGCCATTGTAGTCTATATTGCATATGATTTCTTTTGCAAAAATACAGTGATGGACATTAAAATGTCAACATTGCTAGAAGTTACCACACACTGCTACCTGAGATATAATAGTTGCCTCTGAACCAAGGCCTTAATCCAAAATCCACTGAAGTTAATAAGCTCAGGACATCATTATAGACCTCTGCTCAATGTGCAGCTGAGGTCAAAAAAAGCAAACATGATGTTAGGATGCATAAGGAACAGGTTATAATGTTATATAAATCAATGGTAATTCCTCATCCTCAATGTTGTGTGCAGGACTGGTTACCCTGTCTCAAAAAGGATATTGAGGCTAGTGTTCAGAGATGGGTGATGAAAATGGTTAGGAGCATGGAAAACCTCTCATATGAAGACAGATTGAAAAGTTTAGAGTTCTTAGAAAGGAGACAAATAAGAGGGACACAATAAAATTATATAAATTAATGAATAGGATAGAGGGAGTGAATCAAGACTAGGAGCCTCTTATTATTCCTGTCTCACAACTCAAGAACAGGCAACTTTCAATGAAATTAAAAGTTTTTAACGGGGCCTTCTCTAGGGACTGTATTTTTTACCTCCTTTCTCAGAATATTTAATGACAGGTTTCAGAGTAGCAGCTGTGTTAGTCTGTATTTGCAAAAAGAAAAGGAGTACTTGTGGCACCTTAGAGACTAACAAATTTATTTGAGCATAAGCTTGCGTGAGCTACAGCTCACTTCGCATCCGATGGAGTGAGCTGTAGCTCACAAAAGCTTATGCTCAAATAAATTTGTTAGTCTCTAAGAATATTTAATGACACTTGAGTTATACCTATGCAAAATAATGGTATATTCACAAGCACTTTCTTCCCACTTACTTCAGTGGGGTCTGGATAAGGCCTATTATTTTATAAATGTCACTCAGCACTTCAGCAACTGGACAAAATACAAAATTGCCTCAACGAAGTTTCAAAAGACCCACATGACCAGTATCTAAATTAGTCCAAAATTCAGGTTGATCAAAAGGATATATTACATACTGGGCTTTGAAGCTCACCAAACAAGAGAAATTCAGGGTGCCGAGTCCTTTACTAAGAAAAAAAAAACTACTTTCTCTCCTGGTTCAATACCAAGAATTCTTTCAAATTAACAAGTTCTCAGCAAATTGGAGTTTTGTTAATCATAAGCGGCATCTTAAACTACACCCGGAAATGAAAATGTAACCAATTCAGAGCTCACACTAAGTGTTAAATTTTCATAATGGCTGAGCATACTCAAGAGAGGAATTACTGCATTTAGCACTAGATTAAGATGCCAGGTATTTGTCTAATATAGCCTCTAGTATACCACACTGAAATAATCTGTTTCAATCAGAAGGGAGTGTGTCACTGTTTTGAGCATTACTTCAAAAATGAATGCTCAAACTCAGCCATTGCAAATGGAGAAACACATGTGTGTCATTATGGAGTTGCAATTCATATAAGTGTCCAAATGAGAGGTACTGATAGGAGTCAGTCAAATACCTTCAGCACACCAGCCCAGACCCTGCCCCCTGCTTCTCAGCACTGCTTTCATTTTATAGAGGTTAAACATGAGTCATTTTTTCTGGTATCCTTGTCCCTTCTTTGTCTGTTCATTGGAAAGCAAAGAGACTGGGTTCAATCAAAAAGCGCTGACCTCAATGTGACTATTACTGACATTGCAGACCAAAAATTCACTATTTTCCTCAAACAGCCTTCCACTCAAAAGAAGGCTATGTCTGTGCTTCACCCATGTCTGAAACCAGACTGGTAATAAATTATGTCATCTGTGAAATTAAGATGGATCTAAAGCTGCTTAACCACTACCTCCTTGATGGGCTTCCTTAATAAAGGGAAGTTAGCATTTGGACAACAATTGACAAGCCTATTAGTGTCAGGAGGTGCCTTCTTGATCAGGGGCCTCCCCACCACTTGATTAAGGGTGGCTGCACTATGCCACACTAAAACTTTCATCGACCATCTGGTATGATCACTTGATAAAACCAGTCATAGGCAGGACTGAATTAAGGCAATATGTGGTCCTAGACACACCAATGTTTGTCCCCTCCACATGGCTCTGGCTCATGTGGCCTAGTTCCCATGTTGGAGCCCCACGACTACTTGGAGTGGTGGTGACAGGGGACCCCAGAGAAGCAGCACAGGTCCCTCTTCTTTCTCCTTCTTCCCCCAAGCAAGGATGGCGACATGAATGATATCTTCCACCTGGAGATGCAGGTGTATAAGTAGGAGAGGCCCTAATTTTCTTCCCAGCTGCCAGGTTGCATCTATGTAAGTGGCTGGGCTGGACCCACTATACTTTTGTCCTGCCACACACAGAATCCTCTGTTGGGGGGTGTTGGCAGGACCCTGCAAAGCAAAGAGTCTTGGTGTTAATACCCCATGGAGATGAGTAGAGCAGGTCACACTCTCCCAGTTATTTTCAGGCTGTATACAGACACCAATAAGTGTCACTACATCAGCTCTGTTCAGATCATATTTTCAAGCTCTTCTCCATCACCAAGAGAGCTAGAATCTTAATTAATTGTTATTATTATTTAATGTATGATTAGATTCTGACATAACCAAGAAGCTGGTGACTACAAAAATGGCCTATAATGCCTTATGCTTTAATCTGGCCCTGGCCACGTGGCTGTGAGATTCTGAGTTAACTCACAAGATTTGGACATTGACTTTCCCTAAAGAAATATAATATATTATTCCAATGACAGGTCTGACCAAATATTGTTACATTTGAAAGTAAACAATTAATTTGTTCATCACCATACTTATATTTCATCCCAAGATTCACTAGAGCAGTGGTTCTCAAACCTAGTTGATCATGCCCTTCTTTGTCTCTGTAGTATTTTACAGTCCCCCCACCCCTGCCATGCAGGTATAGATACTGATTAAAAAAAAAATCAATGTGCAACTCTCACTAAATATTAAAAACAGTAAGGCATTGGTTCAAACAGAGCTAATGATCCTGTGTAATAAGAGCAAAAGCAGAACTGTGATTGTGGTTGATGCTTACAATCAAATGTGCGCACCACATCATAGCAAATGGATTAGCATACAGATGGCAACAACTTTGTATAAAGCAGGGATCAGCAGGGATTGGCCCGGAATGGTGAACCGCAGCCAGTGGGAGCTGCGATCGGCCAAACCTGCAGACGCTGCAGGTAAACAAACCAGCTTGGCCCGCCAGCGAATTTCCCTGACAGGCCGCGTGCCAAAGGTTGCCGATCCCTGGTATAAAACAGAAATCCGTCAAAATGCACAGCACCTTATTAGGATCTGATATGTCTGGAGGAATCAGCTTTGCTAGTTATTCATTGCTATGGGTAAAGTGTGAGCAGAAAGTTTTTGTTTCCCTAAAGCTTCTCAAGCTCCCTTCCCCCCACATTCTACACACCCGCAACCCTGCCCTCCCTATTTGAGAACCTCTGCACTAGAGCAATACTTGACATAATTTCGTCTTCAGAGTGAGCCATCTCTTACAAGTCAGGCTGAATGCACCATCCCGCCTCCCAGAAATAAAAAAAAGCAAAAAGCAAACTCTTCCCCTACCTCTTCCATGCTCATGCTGAAACAAATATCTGGCTGCACAAGGCCAAGTTAAATCTATGGTAACACCATCCAACCAGGTATCAGTAATATACGCAAGGTCACTTCTCAACCACAATTAAATTTCTCTCTCTCTTTCTCTCTACACGCACACACACACACACACACACACACACACACACACACACACACACACACACACACAGGTAGTAGCTATGTGAATTTTTAGTTTGTGTACATTGAAGATAAAGGAAGAATGGTTGAAAAAATATGCAAACACTTGAAACTAAAATACATTTATATTAATTACGAATTCATATAACCCTATAACTTTCCATTTATTACAGTTTACTAAAACCAATGTGCAATACAGATCTTAACAAAAAGGTTCTTTCACAGATAGAGACTGGGGTGAGATGTTTAATAATTCAGTAAACCTACAATGAATAGGTTCAAATCCCACATTGTGGCAAACCTTCATTAATTTGTTTCTCTTGTATTGAGCTCAAAGTAGTTGGAGTTCTTGTAACATAATGTCACAGTGACAATAGAGGGACAGTGCAAGCCGAAATGGAAATTACATGATTATTTTTAGGAACTTTCATAATTCCCACTGGAACTGAAGCACATTATAATTATGCTCAAATGCACATAACAATGTAATTCATTTTTCAAAGCATTAATAACCTTGAATTATCAATAAACTTCATAGTAACAAATTGGCAATTAATTGCAATTCTTTTCATCAAAAACAGTTGCAACAACCTTCAGCTGATATACAATTTCATTGATGCTTCATGCCTATTATACCAATCATATTGTGTTACATACAGTAACTTAACACCAACATGACTGTTCAAACTAGATGCAGCTCACATCTGAAATACTGACTCAGAGATATAACGTGGGGTGACAGGGATGGAAAGGAGGATTTTCATTCAGCGTGGCTCTCAATTCCTTCACATCATTAGCTATGAGCCAAATCTTTAAGAAGAGGCCATACTCATTTACTCAGCTCCATTAGTTAGAAAGTTTAAAGGAATGCTCCACAAGAAGAAACTTTATTTGAAAACAACGGAATAATTACATTTTGCATTTCTGAGTCTTGCTAAAAACTGACATTATTTCGTGATGCTGCCAGGTGGGACCAGACATTGGAGTCTGGAAAATATCATCATCCTGCAGGATTTCCTACAGCACCAGATGTTTGAGATGCTCAGGTACTACAAAGTACCTTGATCGACAGATGTTCATCCTGAATTGTAATTCCCTATATCAGCAACTAGTATTGTCATTTAAGATTGTTTCTAATTCCACACAATCATGTTAACAGTTCTGGGCCAAATAGCGTTGGTATTAATATAATTCTTTTATTTAGATTAAATTGTTTTCCTTGAGTGACTGGATAGTCTGATGGTGGTATCATTCCAGAAAAAGCTTTCATCTTGTTTATCGTATTGTTGATTTTTTTCTTGAAAACTTTCTTACTTTTCCTTTAATACCTTACCTTAGTAATTTACAGTGTTATAACTCAAGTTGTTCTTGGATCCTTCCCATGCTGCTTGATCACATTTTTACACACGGAAGCATCTTTTGTTATAAATAATTATGCAATTAAGACCATTTATAAAAAAGTCTTCCTCTTGGAAAAAATTTAGCTTTTAAATATTACCATGGATTTTTAAACAAGTTTTTTGGCAAGCTGGAAATTGGTTTACATTGAGCTTCCATATTGTCAGTGTCACAATCTATATCAGGTTCAGAAAGATGGATGTCACCAGCAGGAGGTTTGGGAATACTACTTTTGGATAATTTTATTTCTAAATATTTTACAGTTTATTTTTGTTGAGAATGAAGCAAGAGGCTCAATGAGATAAATGGTTGTTAGTAAGTGTCTGGGAGTAAATAGAAACAGAATTAATAAACCATGTAAAATAAAACATCATTGAAATGTAATGCACATAAAATAAGGGCCAGACTACATAAACTAAGGGTTATTATATTCCATCAGAATACAAGACTTAGAACCATTAATGACCAACTTTGAGAGTGTTTAGAGAAGACATGAGTCAATTATAGCATCAGTCTGATTTACATGCCAAATCACTCAAACTCAGTATTGGGCAAGATCAGAGAAATATTTCAATAAATATTTTAAGTACCTTGAGGAAAATTATAAGTAGCAGGTGGCAGAAGTTCATAAGCAAATGGTCATATCCAATTAACTTGCTATGAAGGAAATCCAACAATTTGCTGCAGAAGATAAGGGTAATGCGTTTTGGTGTAATTCCACTAACTTCAGTAGATTTGCAAGAATGAATTTGCCCTACTATATCTTTGCCTGTTCTGTGCTGATTGGCTGTTTGCTCCAATCTCCCTTCCCTCCCAATCTCTTCACCATGACTTCACTTCATAGCTTTGGTGCCAACTCAGGTGGTTAGCCTGTGCCATTGCTTGTCACTGACCATGCTATCGCAGCTACACTACTATTTTTAGTGCACTGGGCTGATGAGACCTAGCTTGAGAATGTCTCCCCTATCTGGCAATCACATCCCCAGCTCCGAGGGTAAACATACCCTGAGACTGTAAGGGAAGGGACTATCTACTACTGCCTAGCACAATGGGGCCCCATTCTTGGTAGGTTCTTAGGCACTACTGTAATAAACACAATCATAATTAGTATGTTTACAATTCAGACACTCATTCATCAGAGCTTCGTTGGGATCTCTGTAAAAAAAGATCACAACTATGTGGTTTATATAATAATGTGTGGGATGAAAGCTTGAAGAACCAAAAATAAAGAATAATGATTAATGGTAATATGCCTGATTATGGAATGTTGTCATCAGGCATTACACAAATGTCAGTGTTGGATCCAATGTTATTTAATATCTTCATGAATAACCCAGAGCAGGGGTGGGCAAACTTTTTGGCCCGAGGGCCACATCTGGGAATAGAAATTGTACAGCAGGCTATGAATGCTCACAAAATTGGGGTTGGGGTATGGGAGGGGGTGAGGGCTCTGATTGGGGATGTGGGCTCCGGGATGGGGCCAGAAATGAGGAGTTCAGGGTACGGTAGGAGGCTCATAGTTAAAAGGCAAAAAAGGAATGACTTCTGAGGAAAAATTAAAGGAACTTTGGCTAAGTGTGGGAAAACTAAAGTGGTTATGATTACAGTATAAATATTTAAAGAATGTAAGCACCAAGGAGAGTTAGGAGCAACTTAACATAACAAAAAGGGTTATAAATTAGGAGAAAGTGAATGAAATTTAGAAAGAGAAAATATGGTCATGAGGAAATACTCCTGGTAGATATCTATTAAGAAATAGAATAAATATCTAAGGGAAAGTGGGAGCAGCTGCAAAGTTTGTCACATTTAAAGCTAGACTGGAGAAGATAAAGGGAACTATCCTGCACTGGCAGGAAGATAGACTATATGGTATACTAAGTCTTTTCCAACTTTAGATTTTATGACTGTATGATCCTTTACAGCCTGAGAGACTGGGTTAAATATCTACCTCCTGAGACTACTTGAAAGATTAAAGGGGGAGTATTGGAAATTCCTCAAAGAGTCTCTGAAAAAGACATCTAGAGATTCTCTCATAAGTGAGCAAATCCTTTGTCAGAGGCTGTTGGTAAGATTTCTTACAGATAAAGGTTAGACAGGAACTAATCAGCATTGTGACAAAAATATTTGCCAAGAGTTTTTCTTGTACATTCATAGCGTTATTCCTATTCTAATATTTATATATTTCATGTCTTGTTTCTGTAATGGCATTCTGATTAAAAATTAGAAAGATATAAAATTAACATGGCGCACTTTAATCAGATTAAAAGATGGCTAACTGATAGGTCTCAAAATGTAATTGTAAATGGGGAATCAACCTTGAATGGGCTGTGTTTTTAGTGGAGTCCCACAAGGATTAGTTCTTGGCCCTATTCTATTTAACATTTTTATCAATGACCTGTAAGAAAACATAAAATCATCACTGATAAAGTTTTCAGATGACGCAAACATCAGGCAAATGGTAAATAATGAAGAGGACAGGTCGCTAATACGGAGTGATCTGGATCACCTGGTAAGCTGGGCTCAAGCATACAATATGCATTTTAATATGGCTAAATGTAAATGTATACATCTAGGAACAAAGAATGTAGGCCATATTTCCACAGAGGGGACTATTTAGGGAAGCAGTGACTATGAAAAAAGATTTGGGGATTGTGGTGGATAATCAGCTTTGGATGAGCCCCCAGTGAGACACTGTGGCCAAAACGGTGAATGCAATCCTAGGATACATAAAGATGGGAATCTTGAGTAGGAGTAGACACATTATTTTATCTATTTGGCACTAGTGCAACCACTTCTGGAATACTGTTTCTAGTTGTGGTGTCCACAATTCAAGAAGCATGTTCATAAATTGGAAAGGGTTCAGAGAAGAGCCACAAGAATAATTAAAGGATTAGAAATCATGCCTTATAGTGATACACTCAGGAAGTTAAAAGTACTAAGCTTAAGAAAAGAGAAGGAATGATTTTGTTACATAAGGAGTGACTTTGTTACAGTCTATGCATATCTACATGGGGAGCAAATATTTAGTAATGGGCTCTTCAGTCTAGCAGAGTGTTGGTAAATTGTATAGTCAATTGTTTGACCAAGCTTTGGTTTGCTATGAAATATACTCAAGAGACCAAATAACCAATGCCAGTCAGGTTTATTTCTATGAGCCATAATAATATTGTACAGAAAAAATGTTCTATATGATACCACTCTCCAAGAAGCTCTCTCATGCAGCATTTTACACTCACCTTATACAGGTGTGCTTCCCAAAGATACATCCCTAAAGCCATCTTATTTATAAGTAAAAGGTATACATATATATAAGTAAAACTGTATACATCATCTGAAACTAGATTTAACCAATCAGCTTTCTACCTTGTTTTTCGGGTATCCTGGTGTACCCCCTACTTTTTTTGTGACTACATGTATTCCAGGTACCAAAGGGCATGAAGACACCACCCAAGGTAGAACAATCATATATCTTGTCCTCTTCCTTTGATATATTCTGGTCCTGGCCTGTGAGAATAACTCCTTACCTGTTACTATGGTAAAAGACTCATATGCTCTGATTCTGACAGCTCTCCTAGCTTCTTAAGCCCAAGGTTACTTCAGCTAATGCAAGTTGTTATGGGATACATAGCATAAGTGAGTAGGATTATAGTACAAGTATATACTAATTTAGGCTATATAACCGCCATAATATTTGTGCTTAATGCTATTTGTGCATAATTCATGGTGTGGACAATACATATTATTAATTATATATATATATTATATATATTCTATTCTCTCTCTCTCTATATATATATATTTCTATATATTGGTCAACAAGAGAAAGGTATAACATGATCCTGTCAATGGCTGCAAGTTAAAACAAGACAAATTCAGACTGGAAAGAAGGTGTAAGTTTTTAACAATGAGAGTAACTAATGATTGGAACAATTTACCAAAGTTCATGGCAGATTCTCCATCACTGGCAATTTTTAAATAGAGACTGGATTTTTTTTCTAAATGATATGCACTAGGAATTATTTTGAGGAAGTTGTATGGCCTCTGTTGCACAGGAGATCTGACTAGATGATCACAATGATCCCTTCTGGCCTTGGAATCTATGACTCTAGTCTCTCTTGGTAGTATAGAGATCTCTTGTATTTTATGTTAGACTTAAAAATAAAGGTCAACATTTACAAACTTGGTTGCTTGAAGTCAGGCTCTTAAATCTTTACTTAGGCATCTAAATCCAAGTGGCCTGGTTTTGGGAAATACTAAACAGGGGCAAATCCTGATGGGAGGCGTAGGTGCCCAACACTTTTGAGAATCAGGACATTTTTATTTAGGAGTCCAAATATGGATATTGGAACTTTATTTTAAGCATTCAAATTTGAAAATTTAGAACAAACTTTTTTTAAAGTTTTCATCCTGTTATGTTTTGTAACTTATAACTACAAGGAAGAATGACAGAGGAGAGGAGAAAGCACTGTAATGTGACCATCCTCAAAATGTGCTACTATTGCATCAGAGAGAGATCAGAGAGAGAACTCTTAACTCCCAAGTACTGTGTGATAGAGGTGCCCTAGTTTGTTGTGTGGTCTGCAAATCTGAGACATGCTTCTGAGAATTAGGGTTACCACCTGGCCAGTGTTTGACTGGCCTGGGCATTTTTTTCAATGGATTTGCTAGTTGCCTGAAAAATAATTTAATCTACTGGGCTTTTTTTTTATGTGGGTCTAAAAATTTGCATTATTATCACAATACATTGGGATATCTGATGTTAAAAGTTTCTGTGTCCAGCTAAAGATGTTATGATGTTGCCGTTAAAAATAAGAAATTGCTGGAAATGTCAAAAACAAATGCAAATACAAATTCAAGAAATAGATTCAATGGATTTTCTTTATGTATAAAGTTCCAAAACATTCACATTCAAGTATATAGTTAAAATATTAAATCAATGCAGTTTGGGGAAAAAATAATCTCAGTAAGATGGACACAAACAAAGCAGCTTGAAGAACCATGACCAAGGTAAAAGAAAATGATGTTATCAATCTTATCGATATGTGCTCTCTCTTTAGATACTATAAGTGGCTGTTGAAGGGGGGAAGTGTGTTGCAGAGTTGCCTTGTGGTTGGGGGTTAGGTGCCAGGTTTTTTGCATTTCAAAGAGTGGAGAATCCCACTTGCCTCCCACAAGGCCCAAACCTCTTGGCTCCCTTCTACGACCTTAGGGAAGGCAGGAATTAACCCCATAAATAAATGCTGTACTTATATATCATGCCAATGACTTACCGGGCATGAACGGTCTCTCATTAAGTACAAGGGACTATTTGGGGGCTCCTACAGGGGGCATGGATACCCTCCTTCCAAACAGATCTTGCAATGTACCATGTCCCTAGTGCTAAAATATAAAGAGTACTATCTTACCAGATCAGGAGTCCAAACTACCTCGGACACACATAATTACCCCTTGCAGTAGCTATTGATATCTGGGTACAGTGTGAGCTATTTAGGTCCATGCCAATGCAAGAAAAGCCCTCTTTTAGCTGGACCCAGCAGAGAAGCAGGAACAGTAGCACAGCAAACTTTGCTCTCGCTCATGAGAACAGGGGCCTTTTGTAGCAGAAGGGGAAAGAGAGGGAGTTTCAAACTTATTGGTGCAGGGCCATAGTAGACTGATGAGAACAGGAGCAGGGGGCTGGCCATAGCAGGCGTGTTAGAACAGATGGGGGTGGGAGTTCTAAATCCAGCTCTTGGGGAATGGAATGGGACTCGAGGAGACCGGGAGGTTGGGATCCTTGCCACATGGGCAACAGGTTGGACCCAGGACTAGGGTTGTCAGATCCCAGGGTGGTCTGTCTATCTACCAAATGGATTCCCTTCTACTAGGAAGTAGCATAGATTCTGGGGAAGCAAACACTTCCACTGGTGAACCAGCTATGTTTGGGGGTGGGGGAGCCAACAGAAAATTGATTTAAGTAGTTCGGACACTTGCTTCTGAAATTGTCTCTGCAGCACTACAAGGCTTACAAGGCATAGTGGGTCACCCAGAGCCAGGGCGTTTGAGTGAACGGATTGCAGGACAGGAGAGCAACATGGCTGGCAGGAGTGAGTGTGACCAGTACCAGATGGAGGTTGCAATTGCAGGGGTAGGGTGTGAAGGTGAGTCCCTTCTTTCCAATGCTGCAGTGGGTGTCTGTAGGAGGGGGGACTTTGGTGCGATTCTGGGAACTTGCCCACTTTTCCTCTCCGGGACCTTAAGAGGGGAAGGGAAGGGTGGTCACTTACCCCTCCTTCCCTGGGGGTGGAGGCAGGAAACTCCAAACTTATCAGGGGTAGTGGAACTAGCAAATAAGCTACAGGGGGATGTGGTATCCTCGGTGCTGTGTCAGGGAGGTCTGGGGTACACACCTTCTACAGAAGCTAATGGCATGACACAGCTGTTGCAGGCTAATGGTCAGTTGTTGCAGCAGCTGGGAGCTTCCATGAGTGTGGGTCTGGAAGTGGTAATAATGGTAACCCAGCATGGGCTTGAGTTTGGGACACAGGCGATAGTCAGGTGGGACAGACACATGGCCAGGTCTTAATCGGGGGGTCATTTATGAACTTCCTACAACTCACCCTGTGATAGGGAATGTGAATTTGTGGACAGCTTGTGGGGAAGAGGGACAACAGGGCACTGAGGGTGCCCCAATGGTCAGTCACTAGTATGGTTATGCTGGGGTGACTGAGTTGTTGGGAGAGTAAGCTGGGCAGAGCAAGCAGGGCAATGAAATGCCCAAGTGGCCAAGGCTGCCTAGAACATGGGAAAATATGGAAGCTGATGTCATGATCTATGCAAGCAACTGTCCTCCACCTGGATACAAAAAGGGATAGTGCAGGATATATTGCTGGAATTTTTTCTCCATTTTAGTTGCAGTAGTCAATTGGGAAATGGAATTTGCTAATAAAAGGGTGTATTTCTGGTGTGACAGCCTGGCGGTGGTACATGTTATCAATTGCCAGTCCTCCAGTTCACACAGCCTTATCAATGACATTCGTACTACAGTGTGTAAGCTTTAACATCTGTTTCTCTTCCAACATGTGCTTGGAGTTGACAAAGGCACAGTAGATATATGGTCTCATTTTCAGATGGACAGATTTCAGGAACTGGCACCAGGAGCCAGCAAGGAACCCGAACCTGCTAGCGCTATGGAACTTTGGCATATGATGGCTGTCAGTGTAGAGCAAAGATCAATGGCTCCATGAACATTTTGGAGCTATGGGAGAATTTTAATGATTTTGTACAATTTCAGGAGTGGGAAGGTCGGTCACTGATTTGGCTGGTTACAAAGGACCACATGCTCAGCACATGGTGGCATTAGAAACCCGGCAACTGGCATCATCGACCATCTCCACTCACATATCAGCCCTTACATTTGTCAGTAGGCTGAACAGATACCCAGACCCTTGTAGCAGGTTTTTAGTTCAGAGTTTTGTAGTGGGGTGATCTTAAAGCACTGGCCCTAAGGAGCATGTGCATCATCCCATCACTGCTTTTACACACAGGGCTCTGTTGCAGATTCTAGTGCTCGTATGTTGTTGTGGACAAGAGGTGGCCTTGTTCAAGGTGGCATTTCTGGTAGCTTTTTTTTTTTTTTTTGAGCTAACAGGATCAGTGAACTAGTATGGAATTGAAGGATATTAACCTTGAGGAGGTGAAAGATTGATTAAGGAGGCTGAGGTGAATCCATTGTTCTACAGAAGGGTGACAACCCCAGGATCTGCTGTGTGGAGGCTATAAGGCCAGATGGGTCCCTTTTGAATCATAGTGACAGGAAGTGTGGTATCGATACACTTTCAGATTTTCCCATTTTTCTGACAGACCATCACAATGGAAGAGGCATAAGGGCTGTGGGACTCTGTAATGATGCCATTCACAATCAGCTCAGAGAGAGCAATCTTCCTAGATCGCTCCCTGAAGGGTTGTGAATCTTGTAGTATGAGTGAGTACCTAGGGATCAACTTCACTCTCTTCTATCAGCACAGTCATATATCAGAGGCTTCTTTAGAGTCAGGAAATATTAAGGCAGTGGTATCTACTTCTTCTCTTACCCCAGCATCCTCCTCTGGAAATTCCAGGTGCACTATGACATACTCTTGGAAGGGGTATTCATCCATCCTGAGGCCACACAATACAAGCCCCATCCGGGACTGTATAGGCAGATGCCTAGGCCTCTTTTGATAAAAAGTACTGAAATATGATAGTCACTTGGGACCCAATGTCAAGCACTGCTTTACATTCTGTCCCTTTTATCTTCACAGTGACCTCTGCTCAAGGTCCTATCAATCCTGGTGGTATTCTGACAGCATGGTTCTTTCCAGGGGAGCCTCCAAATCCTGCAGGCCTAGACAGCTCCCTTCCCAACCCCTATAGCTATTTCCTGACTTTCCCCAAGTGATCCTCGGCTTTTGATACACTAGGGTGGAATTTTCTTTGTTCTGACACCTTGAAGCAGTGTGCCCACCCTGGCTACACCCATAGCAGAAGAAGAATTGTCCTCTCCCTTGTGGCCTGGGTGGGACAGTAGCTCTAAATATAGTCTCTTGGATCACAGCAGTCAGGGGGGTTCCTAGTATCTTGAAGTCTTTGCTGGGTCGATGGTACTCTGTAGTTCAGTCACCTGCTCTGTCAAGACCTGCACTCACTGGGTAAGATCCTCTTGGGGATTCACCATCAGTGGCTTGGGTGGTCGCATGGAGGCTGTGCCATCTGCCTTATGTGGCCGAACTTCCCAAACCTCACCAGCTGCCTGCCTCTTCTCCTTCTCTTGGATCTCTTTTATAAGCTGAGAGTAACGTGGTGGATTTTCTTCTCATTCCCTTAATCAAAGGTGGAGTTGAACCAGGTTCTGACATTGAACTCCTCTCACAATCTGAGCCAGTCTAGTCTGGTCCATGTGCTCAGTAGACACTGCTCCCCTCATTACGGCTCTCTGTAATAATTTCTCCAGCCTCTGTCTATAGGCAGAAACCTTCTCACCCTTTTGTTGTCTGGCATTAAGGAATTTGCAGTAAATATCCTCTGAGCCCTCTGTTCTCTCAAAGGCATAACTGAGGGCCTCTAGGCAGTCCTTCAGACTGACTCCAGAGTTATTGAGCTTTAGGGTGCGGATTACATCTAGTGCTTGGACCACTGAGGCTCTCTATTAGACACCTTCATTTTTCAGTATCTGGTTCTGTCCACTCCTGCAACATTTCAGTGGTGTTCCAACCAGGGTTCAAATCTCTTTCCCCCATGTATTGGTACTACACTCCCCAGAAAATAACCTTTGCTTATGATAGGGGCTTCAGTCAGGATGGGGCTGCACAATCTTTTCTAATTCTTGCCCCAGAGTCTTTACCCACTGTGACAAAGTTCCTGCTCTACCTTGGTGGGTCTTGCGCTTATTGGTGGATTTACTCCTTGGAGCTTCACGGCAGCCCTCAGCTTGGCCGTTTTTCTGAATTCACAGTCCAGGTCGACTCCACCTGTGTCTGACCAGGAGTTGGGAGGATTTGGGGGGAACCCGGGCCCGCCCTCTACTCCAGGTTCCAGCCCAGGGCCCTGTGGAATACAGCTGTCTAGAGTGCCTCCTGGAACAGCTGTGCAACAGCTACAACTCCCTGGGCTACTTCCCCAGGGCCTCCTCCCAACACCTTCTTTATCCTCACCATAGGACCTTCCTCCTGGTGTCTGATAATGCTTGTACACCTCAGTCCTCCAACAGTCCACATTCTCACTCTCAGCTCCTAGTGCCTCTTGCTCCCAGCTCCACACACACACACCACAAACTGAAGTGAGCTGCTTTTTAAAACCCAGGTGCCCTGATTAGCCTGCCTTAATTGATTCTAACAGCTTCTTGATTGGCTGCAGGTGTTCTAATCAACCTGTTTTAATTGTCTCCAGAAGGTTCCTGATTGTTTTAAAAAACCTTCCCTGTTACCTTACCCAGGGAAAAGGGACCTACGTAGCCTGCTCTCCTGCTGCTGCCCTCTGGCCTGGGCTTTCTTTGCTTTTGGCCCCTGTTTTCGGCTTCCCCCCTCGACCGGGCCAGACGCTTTCCCCCCTTTCTTTTCTTTTTGTTGTCTTCTTTTCTTTCTCAGCTGTTGCTAGAGTGCCGGCCGGCTGTTAGCCCCCCCCCCGCCCACACTCGGACGCTGCTGCCACTCCAGCTGAAATCCGCCCCCCGAGAGAGGGGGGGCCTGCCGGCCCGCTTCCCCAGAGAGGGGGAGTGGAAGGACCCAGCCCCCAGACCCAGGCGCTTGCTGTTTGTCTGCGGACCAGTCTCCGGTCGAGAGGACTCTTATCACTTGCTCCGGCATTTCTGGAATGCAAAAAAGAAAGCCCGGAACAGACAGAGAAAAAGCCATCCACCGGAGGAACACCGCCCGGGGAATCTACAAATCACTGTGGAGGGGGCCTAAGACTGAGTAACTTTCAAACTATGCTCTCGTGTGGGGGGAGGCCTTGTTGTGTCTTAACTGTGTTTGTAGGGACACAGGGGGTGTGGCATGGAGCTGCCCCCCGATCCATCTGTGTCCTCCCAACCCCCACACTACGATCTTCATCCCCCCACTCCACCATCTTTGCTGGCTGTCCAACATCTGCCTCTGGACTCAGCTGCTCGCCCTGATTCCACCGCATGGGCCAGAAGCACCAGCCAACCAAACAGGACTCTCTGGACAAGTGTATGATGGTTCATGTGCCCCCCCCGCCTGAATTGTCCACCCCACAGCTTGTCCCTTTCTACCTGACCCCAACTCCTGTTAATCACCTGCCACCGCCCCTGCTGGGGCATCGGCAATGGAGGGCACTGGGGTGACCTCCGCTGCTGCCATGCCCATCGCCTCCCCAGACTCTAGGGAAGCCCCCCAGCCGGCGAGAAAGGCCAGGGCAAGAAGAAGGGGAAGGGCCCTGCTAAAACCACCGGGCTCTCCATGGCAGGGGCCACCCCCACTGCTGCAGCCCCGCCACCGACCACGGCGTCCTCCCCCGCTGTCCCCTCCACCAGCTCTGCGGATGTCCCTCCCTCAGCCCCCAGGATGTATGCCCGGGCGGCGGCAGCCCCCCCGCCTGCCGCCTTGTCATCTCTCCCACCCACCGCCTCCGCCACCATCAATAGTGGCCGGGGCCCCTTTCCCACCATGACAAGGAAGCACGGTGTCTGATGCCTCCTGGTGCCCACCTCGTCCCACGTGGAGACTTACATGCGGGCGTTGGTGAGGGTGGTGGGGCCCTCGGCCATTGTGGCGGCCTCCAAAATGTACGGGAAGGTCATTTTCTTCTTAGCATAGGAGTCTGCTGCCCAGGAAGCGGTGGAGAGGGGCCTGGCGGGGGGGGGGGGTGTTTGTCCCCCTAGAGCCGCTAGAGGACCTGGGCGTCTGCCTGGTCCTGACCTCTGTCCCTCCTTTTCTCCCCAATGCTGCCCTGCTACCTGCCCTTTCCACCCTGGGGAAACCTATTTCTGTTATCAGCCCTCTCCCGTTGGGCTGCAAGGACCCCACCCTCCGTCACATTTTTTCCTTCCGCCGGCAAGTGTAACTTTTACTGCCATCGGCGGCGAGTGACAGAGTGGCGCTTGAAGGGTCCTTCCTAGTCCCCCACCAGGGGGCCCGTTACCAGGTGTACTTTTCCACGGGGTAAGCCCGGTGCTACCTCTGCTGGGCGTCAGGGCATGTCTGGGGGGACTGCCCCTTAGCCCGGCAAGGAGGGGCACCTGGGATCCCCGAGACCCGGCAGGACATCGGCCCCGTCATTGCTGATGCCCCTGGCCGCCCAGTACCTGAACCCGCCCCCCCTCCTCTTCGGACCACTGCTACTTCCACTCAGGCCCAAGGGGCACCTCCCCTACAACACCCAGACGAGTGGGAGAGCCCCACCCTCGCTGCTGACAATCTAGCGGGGCCTATGGAGGAGGGTGTGGCAGAGATACCACCAGGCATGGGAGAGCGCCTGCCCCAGGGAGAATCCTCCCTCCCTTATGCTGCCCCACCATTACTCCCCCAAGTCCCTGAGCCATCGCCTTTACCCCTTGACATGACCCCCTGCTAACCAGCCCCCAGATGATGCCATGGAGGGCTGGGCCCTAGTCCAGGGGAAGCAAGGCAAGCGGAAGGCTCGAGCTCTGCCTCATCTACCCAAGGCAGAGGCCCCCCGGAAGACCAGGAAGGGGGCACCGATGCCGAACCTTCCGCTTTGCCCATGAGGGCGTCCCATCCACCGGTGTCAGCCGGGAAAGATGTGGCAGCACCGGAGGGTAGTGTCTCCCCTCCACGGGAGACCCTCCCCTCCGAGACCCTCGAGGAAGCCCCTTCTGTCCTGATGCTACCCGAAGCCCCCGTGAACCCCGAGGCAACCGTCGTGGCGGGAGCCAGTGGGGAGAACCCCAGGGCGATGGAAAGTGTCCTCTCCTCCATGTTCGAGGAGATCAAGGCCTTAGATCTGACCCCGGTCGCCCAGGGGGAGGACGACCTTTTGCCAGCAAATCTCGATCTGGGCGACCTCACTCCACCCCTCCTTTCCCCATGCTCCCTCCCCTTAACTGCTACTTCCGCTCCCACCTCTGAGGAGCCCCTGGACTCCTCCACTGACCTAGCCGCTGATGGCACCCTGCTGATGACCACCGAGCCTGCTCAGGTGACAGCCGGCACCACGCGACCGGGACACGAGTCGCCAGGGGCACCCCCCATTGGTGCGGAGCAATTGACTTCCTTCCCGGGCAGGGGCCCTACAGAAGATAATCCACCTCCTGATGCTGTGGCCACTAAATCCATCACAGAGAGCGTGCCCAGTGTCACTGAGAGCTCCCTCCCCACCCCCTTAACCCTCGAGCCTGATCGGGAGGCGCCATCATCCAGCTGCTTGCCTCCCGAAACCCAGAACCTCACCCCTGCCCCTGCCCCTGCCCCTACCCCTATCCAATTTACCTCCTGCAATGTCATTGCCGCCCCCGTGGCTGTCTCCTTCCCTTTCCCAACTGATGACCCCCAGGGAGCGGCCTTTGTGTTCTCCTGCCCCGACCTATTAGGAGCTGCTATTTTCCCTCCACTGCCCCCTATCACCCCAGACCTTGAGGCGGGCCTAGAAGCTCCAGCCCGTCAGGCACCCCGTCAGGGGTCTGCACCCTGCTTGTCCGTTTTAGTGGACCACAGGGCTGCACCAAGGGCCCTGCCGGGGAACAACCGGGAAACCGTAACCCCACCCCCTCATGAGCTGCGAGGAGAGCTGTGGAAGTTTTTAGAGGAGGTCCGTGGCTCCCGCAACAAGGTACAATTTGCTCTCCAGCGATGGGGGAACTTTTCTCAAATCCTCCGGGCCACAAGGGCCCTCATGGGGGAAGGTAAAGGGACGGGGAAGCAGGATGCTGCGGCCTACTGGCGGGTCCGCGTCTTCCGTGAACAATTACTCACCTACGGGATGGGTCACGGACTGCTGTGCGGTCCGCTGGGAGATGTGAGCATCCCTGCCAGTGAGGACCCCCCCGACCCTCTCCATGACACCTCTCACCATAACAACGTTGAACACCCGGGGCTGTAGGATGGCTCTCCGCAGGTCCCAGGTGCTTTTCTTCCTTCGGGAGGGAGGGTACTCTGTGGTTTTCCTGCAGGAGACCCATACGGACCCGAGCGCCAAAGACAGTTGACGGCTGGACAGGGTCTACTTTAGCCATGCCACGGTTCGACAGGCTGGAGTGATGATCCTGTTCTCCCCCGACCTATGGGCCGAGGTGCTAGGGGTCGCCGAGGCCGTGCCGGGTCGCCTGCTGCATCTCCGGGTCCGTATGGAGGGGCTCGTGGTTAACCTCATTAACGTCTATGCCCCGACATCAGGCCCGGAGCGGCTGTAATTCTACCAGCGGGCGTCCACCTTCCTTGGCACCTTAGATTCTCACGAGTGCCTGGTCCTGGGAGGGGACTTTAATACCACCCTCGAGGAACAGGACCGCTCGGGGACCGAGCAGAGCCTGGCTGCCACAGACACCCTCCGGGAGATAGTCGAACATCACTCCCTAGTGGACATCTGGCGCGACCACCACCCGGATGAAACTTCCACGTTCACCTTTGTCCGGGTGGAAGCCCATCGGTCGAGCCACTCCCAGTTGGACCGCACTTATTTATCATGCTTCCATCTCTCATGAACCCACTCCTCCAGCATTCGGCTGGCTCCATTTTCTGACCTCATCTAGCCACCATGACAGCCTCCCTCTGTGCGGAGAGGCTGGGGCCGGCCTACTGGCATTTTAACAACAGCCTGTTGGAGGATGAGGGCTTCATGACGTCCTTCCGGGAATTCTGGCTGGCCTGGCGAGGGCAGCGGCATGCCTTTCCCTCGGTGCGGCGATGGTGGGACCTGGGGAAGGTTTGCGCCAGGCTTTTCTGCCGCGACTATACCCGGGGCACCAGCCGCCGGAGAAATGCGTCAATAGAGCAGTTGGAACGGGAGGTCTGAGAGCTGGAGAGGCGTCTGGCCACCAGCCCCGAGGACCCGCTCCTCTGCGGAGTGTGTCGGGAGAAGCAGGAGGAGCTCTGGGCCCTCGAGGACCATCGGGCCTGGGGTGCCTTTGTTCGATCCCGCATCCGCCTCCTTCGGGAGATGGATCGCGGCTCCTGCTTCTTCTATGCCCTGGAGAAAACGAGGGGGGCCAAGAAGCACGTCACCTGCCTCCTGGCAGAAGACGGCATCCCCCTCACGGAACCAATGGAGATGTGCGGGAAGGCCCGAGCCTTCTACACAAGTCTTTTCTCCCCGGATCCGACCGACCCTGGCGCTTGCAGAGTGCTCTGGGAGGAGCTCCCTATGGTCAGCGCGAGCGACCGAGACCGGCTAGAGTTGCCTCTCACTCTGGCCGAGTTCTCGGAAGCCCGCCGTCGTATGCCCACTAATAAGTCTCCAGGCATGGACGGGCTGACTGTGGAGTTCTACCGCGTGTTTTGGGACGTCCTCAGCCCAGACCTAGTCACCGTCTAGGCCGAGTCTCTGCAGAGCGGGGTCCTCCCTCTTTCGTGCAGGCAAGCTGTGCTCGCCTTACTGCCGAAGAAGGGGGACCTCCACGATTTACGAAATTGGCGTCCCATCTTGCTCCTCAGCATGGACTACAAAATCGTAGTGAAAGCAATCTCGCTGCGGCTAGGGTCTGTGCTGGCGGACGTGATCCACCCAGACCAGACCTACACCATCCCGGACCGCAGTATCTTTGATAACCTATTTCTGGTTCGGGACCTTTTTGAACTCAGGCGTAGAGATGGTCTGTCATTCGCTCTCCTGTCCCTAGATCAGGAGAAGGCATTTGATAGGGTGGACCACGGGTACCTCCTGAACACTCTGCGAGTGTTTGGCTTCAGACCCCAGTTTGTGGGTTTTCTCCAGGTACTGTACGCCTCCACAGAGTGTCTGCTTAAGCTCAACTGGACCCTGACCAAACCGGTCAGCTTCGGGCGACAATTACGGCAGGGGTGCCCCCTCTCAGGCCAGCTGTACGCTCTGGCGATTAAGCCCTTCCTCTGCCTCCTCCGCAGGAGGTTGACAGGGTTGGTGCTGCGGGAGCCGGAGCTGCGGCTGGTCCTGTTGGCGTACGCTGATGATGTGCTCCTCGTGGTCCAGGACTTGGGCGACTTGGCGTGGGTGGAGGCTTGCCAGGCCATCTATTCGGCAGCCTCCTCTGCCCGGGTCAACTGGGTCAAGAGCTCTGGCTTGGCGGTAGGAGACTGGTGGCAGGCAAGCTCCCTCCCACCCGTGCTTCAGACCATCCGGTGGAGGGTGGGTCCGGTGCTATACCTCGGCGTTTACCTTTCTGCCACGCATCCCTCTCCGCCGGAGAACTGGGAAAATTTAGAGGGTGGGGTGATAGAGCGGCTCCGGAAATGGACGGGACTACTCCGATGTCTCTCCATCCGAGGGAGAGCGCTGGTGCTTAATCAACTAGTCCTGTCCAAGCTCTGGTACCAGCTCAACACCCTAGTCCCGGCCCTGGGTTTCCTGACCAACCTCCGGACATCGATTCTGGGGTTCTTTTGGTCAGGAATGTACTGGGCCCCTGTAGGGGTTCTTCATCTACCCCTGAAGGAAGGAGGACAGGGCCTGAAGTGTCTGCACACTCAGGTCTGCGTCTTTCGCCTCCAGGCCCTACAGAGGCTCCTTTATAGTGCAGGCAGTTCGGCGTGGAGCACACTGGTGCACGCCATTTTGCGCCACATCTGAGGGCTCCGATATGTCCGGCTGCTCTTTTATCTCTGTCCGGGAGGTCTTCTGCGAGACCTCTCTGGGCTGCCGGTCTTCTACCAGGAACTCCTCCAGACTTGGAAACGGTTTGTAACGACCAGGTCCGTGGCGGCCACCGAGGGGGCAGATCTTCTCGCGGTGCCCCTGCTACACAACCCCCAGCTCCTTGTGCAGGTGACGGAGTCCCGCTCGGTGTGCCAGAGCTTGATCCTGGCAGAAGTCACGAGAGTCGGAGACCTCCTGGACTACGACCGGGGAGACTGGCTGGATCCCCTGACGCTCGCTTGGCGCATGGGGCTCTCCAGACCTCGTACCCCCGGTGCGTACTTCAGGAGGTGAAGGCCGCCTTGCCGCCCGCTGCTAGAGCTTACCTCGATCGGGTCCTGCTCGAGGACACGCCCTGCCCACCCTCTACCCCAGGCCCGCCAGACCTTTTAATTGGACCCCTGCCCCGTAGACCCAATTGACCCCCCTCACCCCTTTACGGCGAGCCGGCTGCATGAACTGCAGCTGGTATGCTTCCAAACCGCGCCAAGGAAACATCTATATACGCTCGTGCTCCACACCCTTCATGCCCTCACCCTAGTGTCCCGCCCCGACACAAAGTGGCGAGACCTTCTGCCACCTTTGGAGGGTGAGCAGCCCCGGTGGGCCAGCCTGTATTCCACCTTGGTTCCGAGGCCCGCCAGGGACATCAGTTGGTGACTCCTTCACGGAGCTGTGAGCACGGGCACGTACTTGGCGTGGTTCAACCCCATCCCAGATACTTGTGCCTTTTGCGGTGTGAGGGAAATCCTGGCGCACGTATATTTGGAGTGCGCCAGGCTGCAGCCCCTGTTCCGGCTCCTCACAAATCTTTTATTACATTTTTGGTTGCATTTTTCCCCTCACCTTTTTATTTATGCACTCCCCATCCATGGCCTCACAAAGTCGCGGGATCTCCTAGTTAACCTCCTCCTGGCCCTGGCTAAAACGGCCATCTATAAAACCAGAGAAAGGAGGTTGGCCGATGGAGTTTCCTGTGACTGTTGGGCCGTTTTCCGATCCTCGGTCCGTTCACGTATCCGGGCGGAGTTCCTCTGGGCGGCGTCCACCGACTCCCTTGATGATTTTGAGGAGCGGTGGGCGCTGTCCGAGGCTCTCTGCTCGGTGTCCCTGTCCGGCTCCCTTTGTTTTGACCCTTTTATTGGGGGAGAGAGTAAGGGACCCCAGCCCCAGCCATTGCTGCTGCGGACACCACCACCTTAGAGGGGCCCTTTCACATGTGGGTGCACGTGCCCCCCCCGGGTTGTCCACCCCACAGCCTGCCCCTTTTGTTGGGTGCTTTCAGAGGAGGGAATTGTTGGTGACACTGGGCGTGGCGCCAGGTAACTCGAGGGGGTGGCAGACCTTGAGAGTCGATGAAGCCCCCTCGCTCTGGGCCACCAGGTAACTCGGAAGGGTGGAAGACCACGTGAGTCGAGGAAGCCCCCCGCTCTGGGCCCAGGCAAGCTTGAACACTTCCCTCCCCTGAAGCTAATGAGAAAACAATTGTGATTGGTTGCTGTGTTACACATTGCATATGCTGCTGTTTTTACTTTGTAAGTGTGTTATGCAAATAAAAACATCTTTTGCTTCAAAAAAAAAATTACTCTCCTATAGCCATCTGGCCCGACCCTGTCACACGACTACTTGGGCATGGGGCTCTTGGGTCAAAGCCCAACAGACCTGGCATATCAGCTAAGGTCTTTCCTTCTTTCCCCAAGAAGGCTATTGGAGGCAGGAGCCACTGGGAACCAGTCCCCACCAGCTATCAGATTCCATGTACCATCTCCCACTGCTATCTCGCTTAGAACCTGTTAAGGTTCCCCAATCACTGGCAGCTCACACAGTACTGCAAAACCCCATCCTCCCTCACAAACATGCACCCACATATTTTGCACTTATTCAGGCAATCAGTGGTTGCCCTTAAAGTAGATTCAGCTGAGTCCTCATCAAATGCCTCTGATATCCCTGTCACCAGAAGACGGTTCTTATGGTCCATATTCATCCCCTTGGACCAATCCTCTAACATGTGTACAGACATTATTCAAACTGTGATTTCCCCAAAATATAACAAAATGGTTTTCTCAACTTAATAGATCAATCAATGTGCTTGCAATGGGTACTGACACAGGGATCCCAAATAAGCCCCCCAAAATTTAACCCTTCTGCTAGTTGGAGTGGGCAGAAACAAGGGCCAGGTTCAATATCTAGGGGGTTCCTTTTCAACAATACTATGCTGAACCAGCTTGATCCACCCAGTAACCTGGCACAGTGACACACTATCCCTTGGGCATCTCTGAGAGGCAATACTTCTCCTCTCGCAACCACAGAATCTGGGAGTAGAAATAAACTTTTAATAAAAAGGGGAAAGTAACTCAGCATTAAGTTGGGAAAACATCCCAAGCAGGATTCATAAGCATAAACCCATGAATAAAAAACCCACCCCAGAATTAGTTGGGCTTTGTCCTTTTGCCTCAGGTTCTTAAATCTAGCAACCAAAAGTTCATTTAATATGCCCCTCCCTTCACAGCACCCCACTCAGATTTGTTGTCCTTGATCAGTGCAGATCCCGAGACTGCAGAGTTCCCCTCCCACCCTAGCTGGGGGTGAGGGAAAAAGACACCTTCCTCACTCAGCTATCTGAATGCTCACTGCTCCTCTCTACCAGCCACCCTGCTCCTCTAGTCACTTGTTGCTCCAGCATGCATTGAGGTCCCACCACTTAACACAGCTTTCAGTGATTTCAGCTGTTAGTGGGGGAGTCTCACTGCTAATGCACAGTAGACAGCCTCTTGCATCAGAGACACTGTCCCAAAGCAGGTCTAATGCTTAAACCTGGTTATCAGTGATTTCTGCTTTGCTGTGTGTAACAAGACTCTCAATCAGCTCTGTTATTCCACAGTGGAGCAAGGAAGGGTTAGATGTTGCCTGGATACCTTAGGCAGGCCCACACTACAAGGTACAAGTACCTGTCCCAACCCATGTGCCCTGCTTAGCAATCAGGGTACGTCAAGCACAGTTCTGCTGCCCTTGATTCACACAACAAGGATAATAACTCTTTATTACCCCTGCCTCAATAACAAAGTGACTTGTGATCCAACACCAGCCAAAAGTGATCATTTGGGCAAAGCAGTCCCATCATGCTGAGCCCCTAGGCAGGGTGAGTGTATCCATGCTAATAAGGTCAGCTCCTGAAGTCCTCTTCCCCGGCTCATCACCAGATATCAGGGCAGAGCTCATTCAGATCCTGCTTACAGTTATACTTTTAGAGATGGTGATGGATGAGACTGGGGCTTCCAGCACATGAATTTGGTGCCCGCTCATTCAGGATTGCAGCGGCAACACCAGTGGCCCAGCTGGATCTGAGGACTAGTGCAATTTAGGCAATTGGGTATTGTTATTCTGAAGCATACAGAACATGTGTGAGACCTCATGTGAGGAATCAATGTTAATTTTACTTTGTGTTTGCATTCCACCAGATGCTGGCAGATGGTGGGGTGGATCTGTGGGCACTGTATTGTTTACTGGATACATAGGCAGGCTTCCAGGTTGTCTGGAGGTTTACAGTTGGGCCTCAGTGGTGAAACAGTCCTGAGCTGGCATGGGAGGAGGGGCATGCTATGAGACCAGCTGATGCCCCTTCTGTACACAATAGTGGGCTGTGAGCAGGCACCAGATATGACTGTGGACTTAATGATTCGACCTAAGAGGGACTTGGGGAAGATCCTGGAAATTTTCCCAGGAGAAAACATTATTTGGCCAGACATGTGGCAATGCAGGGTGTGGCAGGGAGCTATGAAGCTCCCCTTGGTAACAAGGCTCGGAAGTATGTGAACAGGGAGGTGGCCAAATTCATAGGTGGAAGAGTGGGGTTGATAATTACTCATCAGGTCATAAAATACTGGGCACCAGTGTTATTCAGGGAGGATGTCCACCTGTCAGATTTGGGAGCTAACACAATTTTGGCCAATGTCAAAGGGGGAATTAGTAGATGTCTACAAACCTTGCTAGGTATTGGGGGGAGAAGCCTAGCTAATTGATGGCATTTCCTTGTGGCAGATATTCGGTGCAGGTACTCCATAGGGAAGGGATACGGTGATCAGATAAAATGAATTGGTAAAAGATTTAAAGGAGGTGTTTGTTAAAGGAGCAGAAACAGGGTGGGTTTGTGGCTCCTATAGCTGGTGTGGCAGGAATTCAAACCCTTCACCTCCTTCATAGCCTTTCTGAACCCTCATTTGAGGGGAGGGGTCCTAGCTGCATACAATGCACAAAGTAAAAGAGGACATGAGGAGGCATAAATAGACCATTAGCCTGAATACTGGGAGGGAGAGGTTCACACTGTACCCTGTATAGTTCCTTTGTCCATCTTAAACTCTTCAGGGTGGGAGAGTGTGATTCCACACTGCCCCTTACACAGAGCAGAGCTAAATCCAACAAATTGGCCCTTACTCAAATTAAATGCAAAGGGACAAAAATTCCAAAGTACAGATGTAAAATAGAAGAATGCTAATTAGAAAAAGGTACAACAGGAAAGATCAGGGACCATAAACAGAGCAGAGCATAAACTCAGCAGGATAATTCAGAGTGATGTGCTGCAAGAACATAAAATAACATGCTGGGAATGTACAATATAAAAAGAAGAATTAGGTCAGGAGAAGGGGAGAAGGTAATTAATTTTTTATCTCTGTGCAGAACTGATGAGGCCACATTTGAGTATTACGTGCAGTTTTGGGCTCCATTTTCTAAAGAGATCTTGCTGAATTGGAGAGGATCCAAAAAAAGGATAACAAAAATGATAAAAAGTTTATTAAAATAACAGAATTTGCAAAGCCTGGGGAAAGGACAACTAAGGCACAACATGAAAGCTAATTATAAATACCTGTAAGGGATTAACAAAAATGAGTGTAGGGGGTAGAGAGGAAATACATTTCAGCAGGTCAGGCACAAGAAAAAATAATCACCTCAGATTAAAATTGTGAAAAGAAAAAAATTAAGAGTAACTGTGCCTCACAGTCTCACAAAGTAGCCTATTAACCATAATCATAGTGAAACCCAGTTCTGTAGTCATGTGGCAGGATGAATCAGGATGTGCTATCCAACCCAAGCATCTATGGAACTGTGAAGGTGAGTTAAATGAATCAATTCCTTTTGCTATTTTCCAGTTTCTGCCTGGCTATTAATATTAAAACAAAGGTGAAACAAACATCTTTATAAAAATCAAGAAAATGAGCTTGGTTTTCTAACCTCTTGGTACTTTATGCAAACAAATGTGCATGGAATCACAGGCCTAATTTGTATACACATAATTAACTATTTGTGTATGAAAATACCTGATTGTTGTGTGCATTCATACTAACTGCACTTGCAAATTCTGCAAGCTATTTCAGAGGCAGCTTTATTTCTATCTAAATAGAAAGTTTGCTTTTTTAATATATTTAAGTAAGAAAGCGAGTAAAACATAGCTAGATCCAGGTACTTTTAAAAGAAAGATGGTTTAAATATGGGCATTTGTCAGTCAAATGTGCCACTGTGATTTGGTCGTGTCAAAGATCTACTAATGGAAGAAAATTAAGGAACAATAATTTAAACCATTCTAACAAAAACAGTCAACTTTTACTTAGTTCACAGATATCTACTGTACTTGCCCAAACACAGGAGCAATAGACCAGATTTGCTTGCTTTTGTTACTTGAAGTTATAACTGCATTTTCCATAACAATTCCATAGTAAAAATGTATGAGACACTGCTCAATGAATGTCAAAGCAAGTCGAGTCTCTTTGAAGCCCTGCAAATCCCTTGTATGTCACTGTTACACAGAACTGTGTGTTAATAAGTGTCTAAACTCAGAAACCTTTCTTAATGACTGAGCTAAAAACTGGAAACATTAATACCTTCCCCCAAAGACAATGTTTTACTGATTTCATGAAAGAAGAACATTAAGTCGAGATATGTTTGTCATTTTCAACTCGAATTTAATTTAAATTGGCCTATGATGTATTCTTGTTTAGTCGGAAAGCAATTTAGAACTGTGATAATCCTGTCGCTAGGATCCTGGCTTCAAGGGGCAAATAGCTGAAATTACAGTAAATAAATTTACACTAATAAACAGATGCAAATTGAAACATAAAAAATACTGTGGAAAATGTGTTTTGTAGAGTATAAGCCATACATAATAAGTGTCACGGTTCAGGGCAATTGCACCTGTATTCCCCCTCTGTAGTCCAGCAAAAGCACCCACTCTTAGGCTTCTGACTCCCAGCTGTCACCTCTTTTGGTGAGTCTGAGTCTCCCTCCCACCCGACTGGGGTATTTCCAGGCTGCACAGGTTTCCCAGCAAGGCAGACTGCCTCGACAGCTCTGTTTCTGTGTTTTGTTTTCTCCTCAGAGTGTAGCCAAGGATAAAAGGTCTCAGGTATACTTAAAACACAGAGGTGAAATATAAGAATTAATGAGGTAACACAGGACTGACAGGCCTCATGCCTTTAAAGGCATTTCTACACTGCAAACACCTGCAGCTAGCATGTGTTAGGTGTGAGGTGAGCCAGGAGGCTTGGACTGCTGGGCTATAAAATTGCAATGTAGCTAGGTGGGTTCAGGCTGGAGTCTGGGACCTCCCTTCTTCCAGGGTGTCAGAGCTTGGGCTCTAGTCTGAGCCTGGATGTGTATCCTGCAATTTTTTAGCCCTGTAGCCTGAGCCCCATGAACCCAAATCAGCTGATATGGGATAGCCACAGGTATTTAATTGCAGTGGAGCTGTACCTAAAATATTTAGCTTAGCCAAATTAGGCTTTAGTCTTAGGATAAGTTAGCTGTAATATAAAGATAAGTTAGCATAGGTAAGTTAATAATAAAGTTGTTGTGCTTATGTCTGTTTATGATATACTGATCTGAAAATAACTGCTGAGTTTGGATAATAATATCTAGGCGAGATCAGTAGACACCACACAATGGCCATTAATAGCCAGGGTGAAATGTTAGAGATTTTCTTAAGGTAACTGCCTGTTACTATAGTGATAAGGTGATGTAAATGAGTATAAAGGGAACTAATGAGTTAGCCTATGAAAAATGGGGCACTCGAAGAGTAGTGGATGTGGAAGTTCAAATAAGGAAAAGGAGTTAAATATGTATGAACCCCCCTGGATGTCAGCATAGCACATTATAAAAGCTGCATCCCACCCTGCATGCCTTGCGGAGGTGGGGAGATGCCAGAATGACTACTGAATGATGACTAACACTTTGGATTATTCCTCAAGGCATAGCATGAGTAATGCAAATACTATGTGTTCTGTATTGTTCACTCTCTCCTTTACCCAATTGTAGTGTGTATACTGCTGTTTGGCTGACTAATAGAAGTATTATAGAAAGCACTGCATAGTCTCTGTTGTGCACCATGGGGTCCCCCTTCCATTGATAACCTCTCTACTGTAGTTGATCTCGAGGTCTGAACACTCACAGATTAAAATCGAGGTAAACCCTCACCTTGGGGTGAGTAAATTGCTCTTTGTTTTAATTTACCACACAGCTTTTTCCAAGCAAGCAAATTTGTTCTTAAGGTGAAAGCATGGCAGAGAAAACATTAAAACAATAAAGGAATCTACATGCATCCCAATAAGCTCACCAGAGATCACACCCACCCCTGATCTCCTAGAAGGGCTCTGGTCTGTGTCAGTCCTTCCAACCATTCCCTAAAGATTGGGCCTCTTCCCTTGGACAGAAGGTCCTGTCCATGTGCTGGATCAGAGAGAAGGTCCCAAGTCAATTTAAAATCAGGTTACTTATCCAAAAGTCTTTTCTTTGTCCGTTGGCCTCTAGAGAATCCAGTTGGAACTAGTATATGTTATGGGGTTGCCAACCCTCCCAGTTTTGCCAGGAGTCTCCTGGTATCAGGCTCTATCTCCTGGAGAATACTGAAGCCAAACCGGGAGATTTTAGGCACTAAAAGTCCAATGGCACAGTGGAGTAAGGCAGGTTCTCTGAGTGCCCTGGCTCCGCGCCACCCCCGGAAGTGGCCGGCAGGTCCCTGCTGCCCCTGGCGGGGGGGCGGGAGGGTGCGGGAGCAGGGGGTCTCCATGCTCTGCCTCCACCTCTAGCATTGACTCCGCAGCTCCCATTGGCCAGGGACTGTGGTCAATAGGCACTGTGGGAGTGATGCCTGCAGGCAGGGGCAGCACACAGAGACCCCATGCCTCCCCCCGCCTAGGAGCTGCTGCCAGAGGGATGTGCTGGTTGCTTTCGGGAGCCGCCTGACGTAAGCGCTGCCCAGACGAAGCCCACACGCCAACCCCCTGCCCCAGCCCAGAGCCGGCACCCCACACCTCTTCCTGCACCCCAACCCCTAGCCCAGAGCATGCACTCCACACTCCAAATCCCCTCCCAGAGCTCCCACACCTCCTCCTGTACCCCTTCCCAGACCAGAGCCCACACTCCACACCCAAATTCCCTCCCAGAGCCCACACCTGACACCTTTCCTGCACCCCAACTGCCTTTCCCAGCCCTGAGCCCCCTCCTGCACCCCAAACTCCCTCCTAGATCCCGCACCCTCTGCTGCACCCCAAACTCTCTCCCAGATCCCGCACCCTTTCCCACACCCAAACTCCCTCCCAGAGCCCGCACCCCCTCCAACACTCCAGCCTGGTGAAAGTGAGTGAAGGTGGGAGAGAGCAAGTGACGGACGGAGTGAGAAGGGGTATGGCAGGGCAGGGTCAGGGCCTCGGGGAAGGGGTGGGGCAGGGCAAGGGTGTTTGGGTTTGTGCAATTAGATGGTTGGCAATCCTAATATGTGAGCCTCCCCGGGGGTCAGTGCCACTCTGGAGGTGTTACAAACTGAGTGCATTTAGCTAATCATACCTCACTGTTCTTAGGCTCTGGAAGGTCAGTAGTAATCCTCCCCCATGGAATTACATGCAGTCTGTGGCCCACAATGGTACATCAACTTAATACTGTAAGATCTCCCAAACAGGTGTTGCAGGAAATTGCCATATCTGTCAAGATAAGAATCTTCAAAATTACACTCCCATGAGTGAGAATAATTTAGAGGCTGACCTGTAATCATCTACATGCTGTATGTAATTTAGCTGTGATTTTCACTGACTATAATGGGAATGATTGGCTAAATTCCCATGTACCAGTTTGAAATTTTGGAGGCGAAATATCAGTTTTAGTCCACTTCTCTACATGTTTAATTGTATACAGTAGTGATAGACATACACTAGTTCTGCCCAGAGGAGGGAGCTGTACACTTTTTAGTTGCTGAAAATACATGTTTGGCACTTAACAGATAATATTTATAATAATAAATTGAAATATATGGTCCAGTCTTTAAATTAGCTATGTTTATTACGGATGAAAGAATTTCTGTGACTCCTTCCTGGGAGTGCACAGTTAAATTTCTCATCACTTCCAGCTAATTGTTAAACTGGGTCAGAGAATTCTGATCCATTAGGTAGCCTCCTTGTTGACAATTTGGTACTTTCCTGAATCATATTCTCTAAGCAACCTGAGCTCAAGAATTAATTTACTAATTAAATTGACTAGTCCCAATTAAGTCACTGCTTATTTTGGAACAAGATACTTTCGTTACAGACTTTTTTCCTGTATTTTGTTCTGTTCCCCTCCCCCCACTCAATGGAAGAAAAATAGGGATCATATCTACCTAAAATCTATTTTAGAAAAAGGACCAATTAACTGTATTTTTTTAGGTTTCCCAGCACTTGTAGAAAATTGTCTATCTGAGATCAGCCAAAGAGCATTATGCCAAAAAGCATGTCTGGCTAGAACTTTTGTGTGGTAGTATAAGACTGCCACAGCACAGATACAAATCTTTGTTCACCTAGAAAAGCCCACAGAATTGAATGCTCTGTACTGCAGTTGTTCTGTTACTTTCATTTATCATTTCAAGCTGCGTTATTCTGATGGCTTTGCAGTTGCAGGACTACCAGTGCTGATGCAGAGATATTGAAATACTGAAAGCATCAAACAACGGGGATGTCTGTAACTGGTAATGGGCATCCTTCCTCAGTTTATTAACTCCAGCTGTGTGTTTGACAGTTTTTGTGAAGAGGTGCAGCACAATGTGAGAATGCTGAACAGAGAATAAAGAAGCTAGTGTCAAAAAGTAAACTACATCACACATAATCCATACTACAGACTTGTGCAGCATGTGGAAATCACCATAATGTCTTTAAACTCCAGTGTCTTGCATATCTCCAGCTTTAGCAGACCATAAAGTGACCGGTATACAGCACACCCTTAAAAGTCTCTGCATATAATTCACAGTGGCCACTGAAATCCAAAACGTCACAATTCATAGATGCTTCCTGTTGTGAAATTTGTTGCCAAGACTTTTCATAAAATTAGTCAGAAGAGGGAATGTTAAAATTTCTTCAGATTGTCTGTCTTATCACAAGGGTGCACTTAATGTCAGATGTGGTGAATGGTGACTTCTGACACAGTTTTTAAATTATTCATTTTTAAAATGGCTTGCATGTATTAAGTAGTGGTCTTTGTGTGGGTGTGTGTATATATATATAACCATATATAACAATATACTTATTAATGTTTCTATACTGTTGAGAACAAGCGGAGGTGGGGGGTGACTAGATGACCTAATATCAAAGGTATTTTCCATCTCTAATTGCTATATATTCTTGGATCTCAGAATAATTAGTACCTTGAGTTGAATAAACTTTAGGTTCCCAGGAAACCAATTGCCCTGTAAGAAAATTCAGTGGAATGTTCATTCTATGAGTGCTTTTTTCAGGATGTGCACTGAATAACCACACAAGGTCACAGTGGTGAAGACAATGTGATTTTAGAGGTATGAACTAACCTAATTATGGGCTCAATACTGCCAAGTGCTCAGCATCTCCTGTAAGTTGTTGAGCACCCTCAATTTACATTGACTTCAGTGGGAGGAGCTGAGGGCACACAGTACCTCTTAGGAAGTGTTCCGCATCTCACAGACTTGCATTATAAAAGGTGTCTTTGCTAACCAGAAAGGCAAGATTGTGGTTTTCAGCTGCTATGTGCATTGGTGGGGAGAGAAAAAAAAAAGCAAAGCAACATTTTGAAAAATTCCTGAAATACAGAATTTTTTGTCACCTGAAATAAATAAATAGCAATTGTTTTGCTTGATCAGCCATTTATATGAGTTGGTACAGCAGTATCAAATGAAGGAAGATAACAGTGACACTGCTGTCAGCTTTCTTGCAGAATGGTCCTTTAATGCTAAAGTCAGCATAATTGATTGGCTGGCATCTGCTGGCTCAGTGGTACAAGACTGCTTTCATTCACACCCTGCCATTTTATGTCACCAGCTCCCCCTGCCAACTACTTTGTGGACTGACGTCTCGTCAGAAAGTTCATTTGAAATTCTTTGCCCTTAGTGTAGTCTGTCAAATGCAGTTGGATTCCCTACAGCACGGTAACCAACCAAACCAATAGGTGAAGACATGGGTTGGAGAAGAATGGGAGAAATCCAAAGAAAGATTCCAACACCCATACCAATAGAGCCAGTAAGCACTAAGCAACAGTGGATTAGAAAGTAATGCAATTTGGCTGAGTCATAGCTAAAATTAATATTTCATGAAGGTCCAGAGTGAGTCCTAATTGTGCAGTTTCAGAGTAACAGCCGTGTTAGTCTGTATTCGCAAAAAGAAAAGGAGTACTTGTGGCACCTTAGAGACTAACCAATTTATTTGAGCATGAGCTTTCGTGAGCTACAGCTCACTTCATCGGATGCATACTGTGGAAATTGCAGAAGACATTATATACACAGACACCATGAAACAATACCTCCTCCCACCCCACTCTCCTGCTGGTAATAGCTTATCTAAAGTGATCATCAAGTTGGGCCATTTCCAGCAAGAGAGTGAGTTTGTCTGTGGGGGGGCGGAGGGTGAGAAAACCTGGATTTGTGCTGGAAATGGCCCAACTTGATGATCACTTTAGATAAGCTATTACCAGCAGGAGAGTGGGGTGGGAGGAGGTATTGTTTCATGATGTCTGTGTATATAATGTCTTCTGCAATTTCCACAGTATGCATCCGATGAAGTGATCTGTAGCTCACGAAAGCTCATGCTCAAATAAATTGGTAGTCTCTAAGGTGCCACAAGTACTCCTTTTCTTTTTCCTAATTGTGCATTTGCCATTTTATCAAAATATTTTTATTACAGTTCACTGAATACTTCTGTAAAGTGTATTGCTATTAAAGAAAATAAAGCCCAAGGACAAACTCCTTCTCCACATTCAGGGATTACCCTAGCTGGCACAGTGAGGGCACTGGGAGTTGGGAAGAGATGGAAGTAGATGTATCCTCAGCTACATGATCTTATCAGACAGGGCAGAAGTTGGAGGCTGTATCCTTGTAAACACATTGAGCTCAGTACAGGATTATGCTGAAACTTTACCAGACCTTGGATAGTGCTTGCTGCTACAACATATGCACTAGCTAGCAAGGGTAAGTCCAACCTTACCCACAGATCATGCTCCTTTGGGAAAATCATGTCAGGCTAACACTCTAGCCAGTTATGTCTCTCTTAGTGCTCTTGAGTTCTGTGGGGAGCTTGTACCCAGCTGCTTCATGAGAAAAGAAGATTTTTATTCTGTGTTTGTACAGTGGCTAGCACAATGGTCTCCTGGTCTATCACTAGGGCTTCTAGGTGCTAGAGTAATACAAATATTAAATCATATGTCTTTCTACTCCCATTGACTATGATAAAGTGTAGAGGGTTGGCTCTTCATAGCTGGCTACAGTTGTAGGGTGTAGACAGAGAGTCACACCCCTGGCTGGGCTGGCCATAGGGACCACCAGTCAATGGCAGTCCTCCTCTGTTAGGGAGACTGCCAGTGGTTAATTCCCAGCCCTTTTTTTCAAATGGCTGATGAGGGGCCTTTTTATAAAGGAAGAGCAGCAGGCAGAAGTGGCCTTCTTTGGAGCCATTCTCGACTGTTGCTGTGGCCTTGGTCAGGTTTGGAAATAAGATGGGCCTGATAGGACCAGTTAGTGTTAGAATTTTATGAATTTGAGCATCATAAAGTGGGGAGGCTGTGGCCTCAATGCCTCTTGTCAGTGCTGCAGGGCAGGTTGCTGTTAGGAGGTATTTTCAAGTTGAATAAAATTAAGGCCACTTGGTCAAAATAAGATAATTCCTATCTCTGTCCTCAGTGGCCCCTACCATTAAAACAGGGTGCACTATGAATGCCTACCGAGAGAGGCTGTGCAGCGATGCTGCATGGGTCACACTCTAGCCTGTAACTAGTTAGTGTATGAATACATCAGATTATGCTGACTCGGGGACAGAACTTCTGCCTGAGTAAATCAGCATGGCTCCATGGAAGCCAATGGAGCCATGCTGATTTACAGCAGCTGTGGGGATGTGTTCCATTCACCGCTGTCTTTGTTTGAGTTGCTCATGGTTGGTGGTCGTTTTACAGTTTGTCTTTAAAATGTCAGTCAAGTGATTTCATTTTCAGTGACTTTTTAAAATTTGTGTGAATTTAGAGCTTGTGAAAGATGCCAGATCGACAGCCCTGGAGCCAGCTGGCTTTTATTTATCCATAAAACAGGCACAGGCACTGGGAGATGTACAACGCTGCACCACTCAATGTCATACCAATCAAACCTGATCTAGAAGGACCATTTATGGTATTGCGATGGTAATCCAATCTCTAAACTCATTCATTCATTCGTCTCTCTGCTGATACTCCCAAGTGGACAGATTCAGCTCTGCAATAAATGGAACAACTCCATTAAAGTCAACGGAGTTGTGCTGGCTCATATTTGGAATGAATTTGGCATGAGTTTGTCAATTAGGGCTGTTTGTTGTGATGCAGAAATCTGTCCACTGGGTACTGGATTGAGACGATCAGTTCTAGGAAAATGGCAATGGGTTGGATTTTCAAAGGCACTAAAGGCAGGCTAACTCTGCTCCCATTTAAGTCTATAGGAATTTTACCAGGGAGCATTTTTGAAAATTTCACATGATATTTGCATTGCAAGCACTACCTCATCCTTTTCTCTATCAGTGCAATGGATTTTTATTCAGTTCTACTTATGGGGCACTTTTCCTAATTATTTTTGTCCTCTGTACCAATAGAAGGCCCTTTTCTGTTTTTGCTAGCTTCATTTTCAACTTCCTGATCAATGTCACTACAATGCCCTTTAGAAGAAATAACAATACTCCCCCAAAGGGAAAGCTGCCTTCTCTGTGCACAGAACAACCAAAATGGTTGTGCTTGATAGAGGGAGGGAAAAAATAGTGATTAAAAAAATAATCTTTTTCTTCCCTGCCCTTGCTTAAGCCAGTGCACTCTCTCTCTCTCTCTCTCTCTCTCTCTAATCACCACTAAATTAATTCAGAAAGAAAAAGAAAATAGAAACTTGAGAAATACATTATATACTGCTATTACACTTGCAAAAATTAACAGAAGTTGATTCAAAGGCTGGTGAACCTGTTAAAGAATCCTTTGTTGTTTAAAAAACTCATACATCATTCAGGATAGCACCCCATTCTGCAGCATCCATGTTTCCCATTCAAAGCTACTACTTTCTCTGTAAAAAAGGGATAGATTTTTCTCTGTCTTGGGACAGCCTTCTACATGGTGCATAATGAACAGTCGCATATAGCCCTGTTACTGCTGTAACTCCACTGAACCAAATTGTCCTGCTCTTGGTTTAGCAATGTCAAAATATACAATTGTGCTCACCATGGTGGCAAGACTCTCAGCAGATCATCTGTTTTTCCTTTTGGTAACTTTTTTTTTTTTTTTTTACTCCTGAATATTGTCATTAGTGTGATAGAAGTCTTTTGCAGAACCTTGGAATGAATTCGTTAAAACATACAATATTGTGAGAGGCTTTAGCTCAGACAGGATAGCGTGGTAAAATGCTCTCCTGCAAATCAGTCAGAACTAATCCAAAGTCCATTAATCACTTAATATGCAGAACAAGCTTTTCTTCCGCCCCCCCCCTCCCGCCCCCCCGTCCATCTATTGGCGATCGTTTGAAAAGTGTTATACTTTTTTTACAGAGTTTGAACTTTGCGGCTTTGTAAATGAAATATATTTAAACCAATCTGTCATGATATAACACAGAAAATTATTCACAAAAAAGGCCCCTTGGTTTTATTTGATTCTTAACAGTCTTGGGATTCAGTGGATTTATACCAGCTGGGTTCCTGGTCCATACTGTTCAGGATCTAAATATAATATCCTTAAAAGCACTGTGCTATTTCAGAATACATTTTCTCGAATCAAACATAGTATACTGCTGAGTAGAACATTTTTAGCCATTTCTACTGTTTTTCTTGCTCTAGTTATATGGTTCTGGGCATTTTAGGCAGTAATTCTACTACTTATTTCTAAAACCACTGCTTGCAAAAAGGCTGTATGTTCTTTTTAAATGTTTGTGGTTTCCAGAAGTCATAGAAAACCCAACACTGTACATATCATTTCTCAGATATTGACAATTCAGGGGCAGGAATTCAGCTTTGGGTCCAATTAACTTATTATTCTGATAAATGATTTTAAATTTCTTATGTATGCCAAAATGAAAAGAAGCATAACTTGATTACCAATCACAGTGAAAATATAGTGATATGCAGCTCAAGTTCATATAATATTTCCATAAGGGGTAAGTATGAATTTATATTTATCTAAATAAGGAGAAAAGAGGTTCATATTAATAAATATCTTTAATACTGTAGATGATGGACAGATGTGTCTTATATCCTTTTATAACAAAAAGAAACTGGAATTGTAGTAATTGACTGTAGTTGTATTTTACATTAATAGGTCTGATTTAATTAAAATTAAACCTACAGACTTATGGCCATTACTGGTTATAGCTAGTTGTTTGTTTAGATAAATTATATTTAGTTCGATTATAACTTGCATATGACAACAAATTACCAGCTCACTCTTGAGGTTTTAAAACCTTATCAGTGCTACCAGTGTGTACATTTTCTGACAGTGACTTTCAAAAAACTAACTGCTTTCTGAATTATGTCAGGCTATGCTGTTTCTGAATGACATGATAGCATTTTACTCAGGAACTCACAATCAGCTCCTGCACATCTGGAGGGGTCTGTGAAATTCACAATAATGCAGAAATAAATACCACGTGGGGAGTACGAAAACCTATGTAGCAGGAGTAATAAAAAACCCTCTAACAGGAGAATAGATAGTTGAAAATAGAAGAGCCTAGCCAAGGAGAGAGATTGGAAATACTCTATACCTGCTCATAGCTGGCCTGATGGGTATATCCTACTTTCCTCGGTAATTCTCACTAATTATCTTGGAAATATGTGTCTATCTTCTAATTATCCAGGCAGTGTGTATGTGAATGTTTGTGTATGCACTGGTAGAACTGAGAATATAAAAGTATCCTAGTCAGTCTGCCTCTGCAAGTGGAGTCCAGTCTTCACTGTTGAGGGTGAACATGGTGCTACTCCTTGTAATGAGGAGAGTTAGCAAGGGAGAAAAAGAGAGGCAGGGGAGGGGCAAGAGGGGGCCCTAGGGGAAAAGAGGAAATTTTTTTTAAAAAATCCTTGAAGTAAACAAAGACAGGTAAACTGGAAAAAGATAGCAAGAAGAAACAGCAAAAGAAAAACAGTGTAACAGGAAAAAAGGAGAGAAATTTACAGAGACAAGGATGTGGCCACGGTTGAAGGAGTAACTAGAATTAATATTGGCATACAGCGTCCCTCAAAGTTTTTACTGTGAAAATTACATAGGAAACCAAACATTTAGAAGAGTGATTCCTGAAATTGAAGCTATGGTGACCCACTGAAGTCCCTAATCCTGCAATTGGATCTGTGTGAGTGTACCCCTTTGCCTGCATGGAGTCCTTTGATTTCTCATTTGCCACCCACCCAGCTCTCATTGCAGTATAGCCCCTAAACTACCATGTACAAAATCAATTTGTCCTCACTTGCTGAATAACTTTATAGTGCTGTATAAAGGGAGCACTGTCATTTTAAAAATTCAAGGATACATCTTATTCCACTGGTGCTCAGATAACATTTATCACCATACTTTCTTCACCTCCTGGAAGGAAATACTACTCTAAGCCAGTTTACAAGTGGAATGATTATCTAAATAATGCAGCAGCACACATCTCTCAACATCCAAACCTGCCAATATGTGACACAAGCCACCCAAAATGGGTGACAAATGTGCAATACCTCCACATTGTTGTGCATCTTTCTGTTATTGATGGATTATAATGGTTTTTAACAAAACATCCTTTACACAGGTTTTCTCACTGTGTGAAGCAAATAAACCACTTTTGCAATTTGTAACAAGTTAATTGTTCATATGTGTGGGAGGGAGCCAGGGAATGGAGATATTAAGGACTGTTGCAGACTGCAGAGTAATGTGAAACCCTGAGAAAACAAAACAGCTTTTATATTTATATTTAAAACACCATCACAATCTGTCAGTTGTGGAGATGCATGCAGCAATACACAGCTGTCAGATATTTTGGTCATTTTGGGGCCACATGTGGGTTGGGGGCAGGGGTCCTGCACCGGCTGTCCCCAAATTCAGTTAATGCTGCCCAATCCCCCATAATTAATTCCGTTGCCCTCCCCCATGCACAGTGCTGCCACTCTCAAATCTACCCCGTGAATGGCCCCTCCCTACCTTGCTGCTGCAGTTCGCAGTGTTGCCAACTTGCATGAGTCTTGGGATTTTCCTTAAAGCCCAAAGTCTGCTTTTTCTTTGAGCCAAACCTGACCACTTTTAAAGCCTAAACCCATCTAGAGAACAGTTCTCCACTTGTTTTCCCCTTTCCCTCTCCAACTCACAACAGCTCCCTCATTTTGGTTGACACAATTTTGCTTAATTTATGTATTTTATTAGTTGTTATTGGTTGGAAACATTAAAGAATGTAAGTACTGTTTAAAATGAAGATTGTTGGTATTCCCCACACAGAATCTAAGGTTCTCCACAGAACTTCTGCTAGGCCATCTGATCTGTTCATATTTCTCATGCTCCAAAGATCAAACAGGGACATGAAATGGACTCTTATACATCTGCAAGGTAAGGACACATAGCAGACAAAGCAGCAGGCCAGATCAAGACATGCTAGCCTGATGAGAGCCTCTAACACCTCTTTTGTGAATATCAGAGATGACTGGGCAGCCAGTTGGTAAAGGCAGGGGAAACCTCCAAAAAACAGGAAGAGGAAATGCTGTTAAACAACTAACAAAATTATCCAAAGCACAGGACTTGGTGGTGATGGGGAACTTCAACTACCCAGACATCTGTTGAGAAAATAACACAGCAGGGCACAGATTATCCAACATATTCTTGGAATGTATTGTAGACAATTTTTTATTTCAAAAGGTGGAGAAAGCTACTAGGGGAGACACTGTTCTAGATTTGATTTTGACAAATAGGGAGGATTTGGTTGAAAATTTGAAAGTGGAGGGCAGCTTGAGTGGAAGTGATCATGAAACTGTAGAGTTCATGATTCTAAGGAATGTTAGGAAGGAGAACAGCAAAATAAAGACAATGCAGTTCAAGAAGGCAGACTTTAGAAAACTCAGGGAGTTGATAGATAAAATCCCATGGGAAGCAAATCTAAGGGGAAAAACAATTGAAGAAAGTTGGTAGTTTTTCAAAGAGACATTATTAAGGACACAAGAGCAAACTATCCTACTGCGTAGGAAAGAGAGGAAGTATGGCAAGAGACTACCCTGGCTTAACCAGGAGATCTTCAATGATCTAAAAATCAAAAAAGAGTCCTACAAAATGTGGAAATTAGGTCAAATTACAAAGGATGATTATAAAGAAGTAACACAAGTTTGTAGGGACAAAATTAGAAAGGTAAAGCACAAACCGAGATCAAACTAGCTAGAGACATAAACGGTAACAAGAAAAAAAATCTACAAATACATTAGAAGCAAGAGGAAGACCAAGGACAAGGTAGACCTCTTACTCAACGAGGTGTGGGGATGGGGGAGGAACAATAACAAAAATTTGGAAATGGCAGAGGTGCTTAATAACTTCTTTGTTTCGGTTTTCACCAAGATGGTTGGTGGTGATTGGACATCTAACATAGTGAGTGCCAGTGAAAATGAGGTAGGATCAGAGGCTAAAATAGGGAAAAAACAATTAAAAATACTTAGACAATTTAGATGTCTTGTCACCAGGGCCTGATTAAATGCATCCTAGAATACGCAAGGAGCTGACAGGGGAGATATCTGATCCATTAGCGATTATCTTTCAAAAGTCATGGAAGACAGGAGAGATTCCAGAAGGACAAAATATATGGAAATATGGAAAATGGCAAATATAGTGCCAATTTATAAAAAGGGAAATAAGGACAACCCGAGGAATTACAGACCAGTCAACTTAACTTCTGTACCCAGAAAGATAATGGAGCAAATAATTAAGCAATCAATTTGCAAACAGCTAGAAGATAATAAGGTGATAAATAACAGTCAGCATGGATTTGGCAAGAACATGTCAAGCCAACCTGATAGCGCTCTTTGACAGGGTAACAAGCCTTGTAAATAAGGGGAAACGGAAGACGTGGTATATCTTGACTTTAGTAAAGCTTTTGATATTGTCTTGCATGACCGTCTCATAAACAAACTAGGGAAATGCAACCTAAATGGATCTACTATAAGGTGGGTGCATAACTGTTTGGGAAACCATTCCCAGAGAGTAGTTATCAGTGGTTCACACTCATGCTGCAAGGGCATAACAAGTGGGGTCCCGCAGGGATCAGTTCTTGGTCCAGTTCTGTTCAATATCTTCATGAATGATTTAAATAATGGCATAGAGAGTATATTTATAAAGTTTGCAGATGATACCAAGCTGGAAGGGGTTGCAAGTGCTTTGGAGGATAGGATTATAATTCAGAATGATCTGGACAAAATGGAGAAATGGTCTGAAGTAAATAGGATGAAATTCAATAAAGACAAATACAAAGTACTTCATTTAGGAAGGAACAATCAGTTACACACATACAAAACGGGAAATGACTGCATAAAAAGGAGTACTGCGGAAAGGGATCTGGGGTCATAGTGGACCACAAGCTAAATATGAGTCAACAGTGTAACACTGTTCCAAAAAAAGCGAACATCATTATGAGATGTATTAGCAGGAGTATTGTAAGCAAGACACGAGAAGTAATTCTTCTGCTCTACTCTGGGCTGATTAGGCCTCAGCTGGAGTATTGTGTCCAGTTCTGGGCATCACATTTTAGGAAGGATGTGGACAAATTGGAGAAAGTCCAGAGAAGAGCAACCAAAATGATTAAAGGTCTAGAAAACATGACTTTTGAGGGAAGATTGTGGAAAAAAATGGGTTTGTTTAGACTGGAGAAGAGAAGACTGAGAGGGGACATGATAACAGTTTTTAAGTACTTAAAAGGTTGGTATAAGGAGGAGGGAGAAAAATTGTTCTTCTTAACCTCTGAGGATAGTACAAGAAGCAATGGGCTTAAATTGCAGCAAGGGCGGTTTAGGTTGGACATTAGGAAAAACTTCCTAACTGTCAGAGTGGTTAAGCAGTGGAATAAATTGCCTAGGGAGGTTGTGGAATTTCCATCATTGGGGATTTTTAAGAGCAGGTTAGACAAGCACCTGTCAGGGGTGGTCTAGATAATACTTAGTACTGCCATGAGTGCAGGGGACTGGACTAGATGAGCTACTGAGGTCCCTTCCAGTCCTATGATTCTATGATTGGGAAGCTGTCTGAATTAAATGATAAATAAAATTCTGAAAGATTTGTCAGAAAGAGAACGAGAAAAGTAAAATGTTGGAAGATGCAGAACAGAACAATGAAGTGGGGAGCAGAAGCTGAATGTTCAGATACATTTGTAGAAGTTTGGGGAGGCATTAAAGCTATGGGGAAATATCCTGTACCTCTAGACCTGCTAAACTTTGCCCAAATGAATTAGTATGGGATGCCATGAGCAAGAATTCTCACACTTTCTTGCCTGGAGAGTCCCATTTTCAGTAGCTGCTGACTTTAGAGGCAGTAAGGAGAAATTGTTCTGCATTACAATTTTTCTTAAGTTCAAATGCACAAAAATATTCTAATGCCATTATTTAAATCAATAGTATGTCTTCATCTGGTATACAGTTTTCAGTTCTATTCAACTCATCCCAAAAAGGTTATAAGAGAAATAGAATTGGTTGAGAGTTGAGGAAACAAAGGTAATTAGAAGCATAGAGAGAATTCCATATGAGAAGAGGTTGAAAAAATATGGGAACATTGAGATTGACAAACTGGATAAGACTGAATCCAACACCCTCTCTCTGAAAGTGGCAAATACCAGATGCTTTAGAGGAAGATACAATAAACCCTGCAGTAGGTAGTTATGAAATAACCTTCTGTCACCATGCCTCAGTGGGCACAACTGAGGATGCCAAATTCAGGATGAATTGCTGAGAAATAGGGCAGATTCACCTCCAAACTCATGGTTATTTTAATATTAGATATAGCAAGCCAGAACCAAAAGTAAACTTCTATCTCAGCACACTGATTAACAAGAAGTCCAAACTGCTGTCTTCTTAGACATTAGACTTAATGATGAGTGGTTATTGAAAACCAATCTCATCAAACAAAATGTTCTTCTGATGTCAAATGATCAGCCACATAACTAGGTCAATATATAGCTCAGATCTTACCCAATAATCTGTTTTTTTTTTTTGGGGGGGGGGGGGGGAGAAAACCTGGATTTGTGCTGGAAATGGCCCACCTTGATTATCATACACATTGTAAGGAGAGTGATCACTTTACATAAGCTATTACCAGCAGGAGAGTGGGGTGGGGGGAGAGAAAACCTTTTGTAGTGATAATCACACATTTTTTCATGGTTTGTGTGTATAAAAAAGTCTTCTGTATTTTCGACAGTATGCATCCGATGAAGTGAGCTATAGCTCACGAAAGCTTATGCTCAAACAAATTGGTTAGTCTCTAAGGTGCCACAAGTACTCCTTTTCTTTTTGCGAATACAGACTAACACGGCTGTTACTCTGAAACCTGTCAAAATAATCATGCTGTTGCCATTCCTTTAGTCTCTAGTAACTAAAAGTTTATAAGAGAAAAGAATAAGGAGAAAGTTAAAATAGTTAAGGAAATCAAATATATGCAATCATTGCACAGTTCTTGTATCAGGTTTGAAGCAGTCATGGAATAAACATCTGGCTTGTAAAATTTCTGGTAACTACTGAAAGATTGGAAGGTCCTCAGTCAATTGGTTGGAATGATCCTTTTGGTATTAGTCTACAGGTCAGAACAGGAAAGGGGCAAAATTGAGATGCTTCCAGGGTCTTTTATACCTTTTCCCATGTGGAGGGAATGCTCTTAGTCTTAGTTCGTGGAAAATTACAGGCACAAGATGGAGTCCAGGGTCACATGACTAAGTCACATGCCCTTACATGTTTGATGATTCATAGGATCAGCCATTACCCATATTTTGGCTAAAGAGTCCACTGGGAGGCTCACGGGGGCGATGACAAGCTTCTTCTATGACCCATTTTGATAGCTAAGTGTTCTTTAATGGGCCATCACTTGAATGGTCCATTCAGAATGTTCTGGCTAGACTGGATGTTATCTACCTTGTGGGTGTTACCACAGGAGCAAACACATCTGAAATACAGGTATAGAGTCAATATTCATAACTTCTGATACAAAAATGACACATGCATATAAACATAATCATACTCAGCGAATCATAACTTTTCCATTGACACCTTACATGGTATACTTTATTTGAGCATAAGCTTTTGTGAGCTACAGCTCACTTCATCGGATGCATACTGTGGAAAGTGTAGAAGATCTTTTTATATACACACAAAGCATGAAAAAATACCTCCTCCCACCCCACTCTCCTGCTGGTAATAGCTTATGTAAAGTGATCACTCTCCTTACAATGTGTATGATAATCAAGGTGGGCCATTTCCAGCACAAATCCAGCGTTTAACAAGAATGTCTGGGGGGGGGGTAGGAAAAAAACAAGGGGAAATAGGTTACCTTGCATAATGACTTAGCCACTCCCAGTCTCTATTCAAGCCTAAGTTAATTGTATCCAATTTGCAAATGAATTCCAATTCAACAGTTTCTCGCTGGAGTCAACACTCTCACAAATCTTGGGAGACAGGCCAGTCCTTGCCTACAGACAGCCCCCCAGCCTGAAGCAAATACTCACCAGCAACCACATACCACACAAAAGAACCACTAACCCAGGAACCTATCCTTGCAACAAAGCCCGTTGCCAACTGTGCCCACATATCTATTCAGGGGACACCATCACAGGGCCTAATAACATCAGCCACACTATCAGAGGCTCATTCACCTGCACATCTACCAATGTGATACATGCCATCATGTGCCAGCAATGCCCCTCTGCCATGTACATTGGTCAAACTGGACAGTTTCTACGTAAAAGAATAAATGGACACAAATCAGATGTCAAGAATTATAACATTCATAAACCAGATGGAGAACACTTCAATCTCTCTGGTCACGTGATTACAGACATGAAAGTTGCTATATTACAACAAAAAAACTTCAAATCCAGACTCCAGCGAGAAACTGTTGAATTGGAATTCATTTGCAAATTGGATACAATTAACTTAGGCTTGAATAGAGACTGGGAGTGGCTAAGTCATTATGCAAGATAACCTATTTCCCCTTGTTTTTTCCTACCCCCGCCCCCACCAGACGTTTTTGTTAAACACTGGATTTGTGCTGGAAATGGCCCACCTTGATTATCATACACATTGTAAGGAGAGTGGTCACTTTAGATAAGCTATTACCAGCAGAAGAGTGGGTTTGCGTGTGTGTGTGGGGGGGTGAGAAAAACCTGGATTTGTGCTGGAAATGGCCCAACTTGATTATCATACACATTGTAAGGAGAGTGATCACTTTAGATAAGCTATTACCAGCAGGAGAGTGGGGTGAGAGGAGGTATTTTTTCATGCTTTGTGTGTATATAAAAAGATCTTCTACACTTTCCACAGTATGCATCTGATGAAGTGAGCTGTAGCTCACGAAAGCTTATTCTCAAATAAATTGGTTAGTCTCTAAGGTGCCACAAGTACTCATTTTCTTTTTGCGAATACAGACTAACACGGCTGTTACTCTGAAACATGGTATACTTTGTATAAGATTTGTTGCAATTGTCTAACAGTGGCAATATTAATGATATAAATCATCATGTTTCAATCATACAGCATCACTCCTTCCCATAGGGAAAGTGTCTTCCTTATCCCTGTCAGCTAGGCCCTGATTTGGCAAAGCACATAACACATATTTAAGTCCATCCTTATTCAGCAAAACACTTAAGCATGTGCTTATCTTTTAGCAGGAGCTTAAGTCCCATTGTCATCAACGGGACTTAAGCATGTACCTAAAATTAAAAACCTTTTACATGCTAATCCTGTGTTTTGTTGAACTGGGGCCTTAGAAATTGTTTGTCTTGCATCCTAAACTATGAAAGTTTATATCTTTCCAAAAAATTGTATGTATATTTTAAATGCTCATTATTGTTACTTTGGATGTTTTCATTATCTATATAAGCTATATAGAAAAGACTACATTAGGAGACTATTTTGGGGCTGCAAAATCAAGCACTCAAAAATTTGGAAAAGCCAGGTTTACATTTGCCTGTGCAACCTTAATTCCACTCCTTCCTGCATCCATCCTGTGCACTGAATGAAGCGAGAGATTTGTGGAAAAAATAGTCTGTGATCCTATAATCAAAGATCTACACACAAACAAGGGTCCGAATTAAGGTTGCAGGTAACTCTGACATTTTCCAAGGGCTTGGTTTAGCAACCTAAATAACATTTCTCATAATGAAATGTTCTTGTGTGTAATCGTTTAGGGTCCCCTCCCCCCCAAAAAGGTAAAAATAAATTCTATTATTTGAAATGGTAGATGTATCATGTATCACCTACCCATGTATCATAAGTGGGGGTTTAATTGTGAACCCTCAGCTTTGGCTCAGACTTCTACCTCTGAACCACATTTTGGAAAAAAAAATAGTAGGAGTATATTAAATTAAAGCGGTGATTCTCAAACTTTTGTTCTGGTGACCCCTTTCACACAGCAAGTCTCTGAGTGCGACCCACCTTATAAATTAAAACCACTTTTTTATATATTTAACACCATTATAAATGCTGGAGGCAAAGCGGAGTTTGGGGTGGAGGCTGACAGCTCGTGACCCCCCCCCACATAATAACCTTTCGACCCTCTGGGGGGTCCCGACCCCCAGTTTGAGAACCCCTGAATTAAAGTGTCTGATTTACCTTCTCTGTACCACTCATTATATTGTGTACCTCGGTGAAGGTCCCTCCTATTTGTGTTTTTTTCCTAAATTCAATAGTCCTGATCCTTTCAGGTTATAAAGATGACTTTTGTCATATAACAGAGATAAAATACTATCAGGGATTGTGGTGCTTGTAGAGTAGAACAAATTGATAAATTAAAGAGCAGTAAGTCACCTGGACCAGATGGAATGTATGAAGAAAAATTCTGAAGCAACATAATGAATGAAGTGGCTGACCTGCTAACAAAAATATGTAATCACCCACTAAAAGCTATCCAGTATACCATATTTTTTTAAAAAGGCAAGAGGGTTGACCCTGGGAGTTACAGACTGGTTACCTTGACGCCAATAGCATGTAAATAGGTTTAAAATAGATTCATGAAACAGCTAAATGATGTTTTAAGAGAGATTAACCAGCACAGACTCTGCAAAGTAAAATTGTGCCTCCCTGATCTATTAGAATTCTTTGAAGATGTCAATCAAATAGTGGATAATGTAGAAGCAGCTGGCATAATTTATATGGACTTTCAAAAAGCCGTTGACAAAGTCCCTTACAATTAAGGAAACTACATATTTCTGGATCAGAAACTAGCTGAGAGATAGAAAAAAATAGCAGGAAGAAACAATCAATTTTAACCTTGGCAAATGGTTCATATTTTAGGAGTCACAAAGGTTTCTAGTAGGACCAGTGTTGCTGAATATGTCTGCTTGTGATACGGAAAATGGAGTAAGCAGTGAAGTAGCAAAACTTGAAGAAGACACAAGTGAGTTTAGATTAGTGAAGAAGATTGTGAAGAACCTCCCAACATATTATAATATCATTATATAAATTAATGGTATCCTATCACCGGGAATGCTGTGTCAGTTCTGATCATTCTCCTTCAGAAAGACAGCAGGAAGCAAAGGAGGTTCAGAGATTTGTGATGAGTGTGACTAGAGGCTTGACAAAATGTCAACATGAAGGAAGCGTGAAAGCACCAGGACTGTTTATTTTGCAGAGGAAATGAATAAGAAGAGAAATGATAACGGTATACTAAATAATAGATGGCAGAGGGAAGGTAGATCAGCAACTTCATGAAATTTAAATGTGGAAGTTGACAAAAAGGAAATATTTTTTACATATAATGCACAATTAGCCTGTGGACATACTGAGTCCAGGGGCTTAACAGGACTCCAAAATAATTAGACATTTAAATGGATAATAAGAAAGCTCACAATTACAACAAATAGCTGGGAAAATATTTATATATAGGGATGTGTTCACACCTTGCAATCCACTCTGAGCAAGGGGCAGTGAGTGGTTTCAATTCCCTAAAAGCACAGCTGGGACTGAATTCCAAAGCTGAGAATCATACTTTGCTCCCTGCTTCCCTCTTGCTCCATGTGGCAAGTAAGTTGCACTGGCACTTTAGCTGGTGCAGTTTACTTACTCCTCAGTGCTAGCACAGCTGTGTTGGGCAGAGTCCATAAGGATTACAAACCTTCATGATCCAGGGCATAACCCAACTATTCATTCACAGAAGCTAAGAAGAAACTTCTGTTCTTTTGTGGTTCTTATTCTGTTCCTGAAGCCATGAAGTCTGAGACTCGTTGGGCAAATTATTCCTTAATTGTCCACTGTGGGATTTCTTGCATCTTCTTCTAAAGCATCTGGTAGTGGTCACTGGTCTAGATCAAGTATTGGTCTCACACAGTCTGGTAATTCCTATGTGTCTGTATGCCTATTATTTTAACATAATCTAAAAATCTGAGAAAAATACCACTGGGAAGAAATTAAATGACAGATAGTTTTGAAAGCTCCTGCACCCTATCTGTCCATTTTACAGAACTACTAATGATAGAGTGGAACACTTACCCCTAAACATTTTCAATGTATGTATTTGATTGTACATTGTGACACTTACCTGAACTGTTTGAAATGCAATTGTCATCACAAGTTCCTTAGTGCTTTTCATTTCAAGACTTTTGATCAGCATCTTAAAAATGTTACCCAAATTCTGATTCTCCTAGTAGCCTCAGTATTTTGTAAGCTTTGGACAGAAATAGTTAAATACTTTTCCTTGGTTTTAAGGAAAGGTAATTTCAGTTGTTTGAAGAAAATAGAGAGATATTATTTTACATATGACTATTGTCCTTTTAAATGTCATAAGGTAGGAGGAGCAAACTTTCACACCAAACATAAACACATCAGAATCCAATGTAAATCATGCTTACATTCTTCTCTGCACTGATTTTGAACAGATAACACAAGGAGGACTGGAATGCCTGGAACACAGCAAGCTATTTGAGATACCAACAGGGAGCAATATAAACAGAATATGAATATCATGAATATAAAGCTGTGATCTGAATAAAAGAGCAAATGTCCCAGTAAGATGGTCCTTGCAAAGTGTGGACAGTACAGAAATAGGAAAACAATGGAGTTGGTTGAATTATTCAGAATAATCTGGTCAAACACCAAATTATATATTCATGATTTTGTTCAAATGCATTAGAATCTTAATTGAACCATATTCCAGCCTATTAGTATTCATGAATCCAATCAGAAAACAGGAACAAAAGTGTGTGACTTGGGTAACCAGTTTTGAACTTGAATCCAGAATACCAAATACCAAAATTGGACACTTTGCAAATACTCCAAGACTGCTATTTATTTGTCTGGAATAGCTTTGTCAAACATTTTGAATACTACGTATACTCACAAAATCTGGGACTGATTGACAAATACTTTGTGGGGAAAAAATTGGCAAAACACCCTGAACTTAATATTTGTTGAATACGGCTCTAGCTGTGAACAAGTTATCTGCTGTTTTATCCTCTTTTCCTCTTTGAAATTGTCCATGAATACATAAGAATCCCTATAAGGCTGCTGTTATTTATAATTGTTTGACAAACTATGTGAACAAATTTCAGCCTATAGATTCCTTGTTTTTGAGCACTATATTTGATTTCTGGACTTTGCTATTTGAGCTTTGTAGCTTTATAAACAGGAACTGTGCCTCCACAAATTATTGAGGTTTTGATGCTTTCTGAGACAGAGTGGAGAGTATTTTAGTGAGAGACACATAGCAGGAAATAAGCAGACCTAGGGAATTTCATTAACATTTAAATCTTTTATTTTCTTCTTGTGCTAAGAAAGAGAATTATATCTGGAACCTGATATGTTCACGGTAAACACAGAGAGGTTAGATGAAAACATAAAATACTCCTGGTGGAAGGTTGCACTGTAACACTACTTGATTTCTTAAGATCCGCAACCTTAACACACAAGGACCAATAACACACAGAGAGAAAGCAGGCTGCTCCCTAAGCAAAAAGGCACACCTTACCTCACCTTGCTGTAAGCTGACTCTTTGCAGACTGACTGTAGATAGTGTGCTTTCCTCCTAGAGCCTTCAAGCAGGACCAGGAAACACCTTAGGATTTAAAATGGCAGCTTGTAATTTTTACATACGTTTCAATACACAACAGACCCCAACGATTCCCTGCATTGGCTTAATGATTTGTTATTGAACTAGGAATACAGCAGATACATTGCTTACAACTAGAGTTGCTCAAGCTGTGTTTGGCAAATACTATGTTGAGTATATATTGGCAAAGCACTCCTAGATTTTGTGAGTATATTTGATGAATGTTGCTAACAAATAATTAGTAGTCTGTGGAAAATCTGTGAAGCATCTGATTTTGGTATTTGATTTTAAATGTCATAAAATCCCTTAGCTCTCCTTACCCATAAGCAACCAAAATACTGTGCTTCTGAGTTGTCAATATCCATTTGTCATTTTTATTTGCGTGGTTCCCCTGGGGCCCAAAGTCAAGTTGTACATTAAGGAAAATATAACACCATCGAGTACTGGCACAGAAACACACTGGGCACGCTGACAGACAACAACTCAGAGAAATACACGAACAAGAGCATTTTATTATGGCGTCATACATGAACTCGAGATTTAAAAAACACAGTGGGTTCTTTACTCCTGCCTAAGGCAGAGACAGACAAGCCACTGGAAGCAAAGACTAATTGACACAGTGGCAGGGTATTTTCAGCAGGGACGCAAAGGCCAGCCAGCATAATGCAGCTCAGAGATGAGAGCAGCAACAGCAGTATAACAGTGGCAGTTCAGAGGTGGAGAGGTCCCTGTGGGAAACACTGGAGGACTTTGGTGTTGTCAGCCTTGCGCCCCAGCTCGAGGAAGTTTCATTTGAAGTTAGGGCTACATAGACTGTCATTGATACCTGCAAAGTACAATTGTGGCGTCTGCCAATACAGACCCTTCACTGGCAAATCAGGACAGATCTATAGTTAGCCCTGTTTCAAGTAATTTTATAAACACCTTTTCAACGCACTCTGCCGTCCAGTTAACAACTCCATACAGTTTATGGGTGAATACAGTTACTGACTGATCTATCTGCCTCACCACAGGCTGTGTGGGCAGGCAGATATTTAGACAAATAAATGGGGCCGGTGTAACAGCAAATACAGCAGCTGGCACATTTTCCGAGGCCTGGAAGCTTGGGGGCTGGCCAGGTGTAGGGGGCTGGCCTGTAGGGGCTGGCCAAGCATGGGGGAACCAGCCTGGTGGCTTGGCTCTGGGGGCTGGCCGGGCACAGGGGCCTGGTCCGGTGGCTTGGGGGAGCCCGTAGCTGGGCCCAGCGTGGCTAGGACCGGACTGGCACTCAGGGGGGCAGCCCATCATGGCTGGAGTGGGCAGACCGGGACTCTTCCAGTCACAGGGGGCGGGGGCCCTCAGGGCTCCTCCTGTTACAGAGGTTGGGTTGGTGCTCTGGCGGCGGGGCGGGGGCAGAGCTTCAGGCAGAAGGGGTTCAGCCAGTCGGCTAGCCTCCCCAAAGCGCAGGTTCACCTGCCACTCATGCACATGATCCTCTGTGCATAGGGCAGGGAGGCCGATAACATTCTTTTCTTCTTAATGCAGAGGGGAGGGAATAAAAGGACATTTTGGAAAGCAGAATTTCTTCACACTATCTTTTTGGAAGTTTGGCTCTACAGGATGCTGATAGAAAGCCCTTACTGTGACAAGAGCACTAAGATGTATGTTACTTTAAAAATAGCGAAGTCTTGATAAAGCTGAAGCTGTGATATCCTCCAGTGAGTTTTCAGCCCCAATGTGCAGCTCATAATCTGACCACAAATGTGCATCATGGGGGAATTTTCTGCTGGGAATAGCTGTCATCTGTAGATTTTCACGTCTGCTCTCCATGTTCTACCCTGTGCAGGACAAGAGGAGTTTGTCAGAGGAAGGGAAAGTGTGTAATTCTGCACTGCAATGCCTCCGCTGACGGTCACACTTGATGGTCATAGTGATACCGTAAGTGATGACTCTAAGTAAGTTACTGATGTAGGTTCTTTAATGGACCCTAAAGCTGCCCAGCAGCAACTCTAAATTATACCAGGGACAGCAGCTGGTCCTCACCATCTGATCCTGATGTTCTGTCCCTGCACCTAGCAGAGCTCTGAGACAGGAGAGAATCTTACCTGAACACAGCGGAGTGGTTATTTTTTACAAGATACTGTGCACCCTAAAATTAAATGGAGGTGTTTATGATTCTTATTCTGCTTGTATTGTGCTGCTTGCACAATTTATTTTAATATAAATAACAATCCCCTTGACCTCACTGTTGAATGAAAAGGACATTGTTCCCTTTATTACAGATGTAATTATCCTTTATAATGGAGAAAGAACTCTTCAGAGGGTTCTGGGAGGCCAGCTGAAGTAAGCAGAACTTTTATCTTGTTTCATCTTCCACCCCAGGGCTTGGTCCATTTAACTCTTTATCTTCCTGTTAATAAAGGAGAAAGAGAAAAGATGAAAGTCACCTTTGTGACCAAATGCTGGGGAGGGAGAAGACATGGCAACTTTCCTTATAACTTTTAGCCCAGGCTTTAGAGCACTAGCGAGAGAAGATGAAAACTCAAGTCCAAATTCCTGCTCCACATTAGGTCATTTACATATGTGGGTTTTGGTGTTCTCTGGGAACTGGTCCCACAGGCAAGATAAACAAAGGAATATCTAGTTTGAGTATCCTTCCGGGGCTTAGGCATGGGATAGGCACTGTGGCAGCAGGCTCACTGGCAGAAACTTAGATTAATAGATATTAAGGTCAGAAGGGACCATTATGATCATCTAGTCTGACCTCCTGCACAACGCAGGCCACAGAATCTCACCCACCCACTCCTGCGATAAACCTCTCACCTATGTCTGCGCTATTGAAGTCCTCAAATTGTGGTTTAAAGACTTCAAGGAGCAGAGAATCCTCCAGCAAGTGACCCATGCCCCATGCTACAGAGGAAGGCGAAGATGCCAAGAGGGACTTTAATAGTGGAAATAGTGGAAATTCAGGTATGTAGGGATGGATTTAAGGCACCTTCACAGTTAGGTGGCAGCAAGCAGGGGTTCTGAAGATCTCAGTGGTGCCTAAATGTTAGACTTAGGCATATCAGTCCTTTTGTGGACCTAGTCCTTGATAAATAAGAATTCAATGCAGGCTGGTTAAAATGAAAATGAAAATGAAAATAATACATGCTTAAATGGGTTTGGGCAATTATCTGGAATCCAGGATTTTAATGGAAACAAGGGAGAGAAGCTATTGATTTGAGCCCAAATTCCATTCCAGTGGAATTTTGAATCAAGTCCATCTGAGTCTCTGTGATTGTTAATCCAAATTTACATTGGTGTGACTCAGAGCAAGATCTGGTCCTTGATAAGCAAACTGTTTAATTGCACTATGTGACATGTTACTGATCAATAATTACTGCATAAAGGGAAGAAACTGACAGATGGAGGAGTGGGGCTCCTCTATACAGAACACAGCCAAAGGAAATACAAAGATTTGCTCTTTGGAAGCAAAATATTGTTCATATGAATTAAGCCATGTATTTTTCTAAGATAAAGTTGAATCCATGTGAACTTCCTAATTGCTATAATTAAATACTGTTATTAAATGTTATGAAATGAAAAATAAATATTCCTACTAAGAAACAAGACTCTTTGAGCATTTCCCCCCCACTTCAACACATAATTTGCTAGTACATGTGGCAGGTGTATTGGGATTTATTCTATTATTTTTCAGTCCATTAGGAGAGGCGACAAAGACACACTTTATTCATATAGGACTCAATCTTGCAAGGTTTTTCAACTCCCACTGACGCCACTGGCAGCAGAGTATGCTTAGCAGCTTGCAGGAGTGCTCAGCTCATATGCTATTTTCTTTTCTAGCCTTCAAGATACTCGGCTTAGAGCTAATTTAGCTAGGAAAGCCAGTGTTCATGCCAAGGTTGATCTGTCAATGGTGACACATAAGCAAACTGATTTTGCAAACCTTGTCATGCCAGCTTTGTTCCCAAAGCCAGTTCTTCACCATGTCCCTCAAAGTGCTTTGTGAAACACGGTCTACACATGTATGAAAAATTCACTTAGTGAGAAGCCTTAATCTGTGCATAAAACTGACACATAGGCCTTGGGGGTCATAGGACAGGCTCTGCAAGGTGTACATCTTGTCATATGAAATTAAACTTACTTGCTAGCTAGTGCTCTGCAAATTACTCCAAGCAAATACAGGTAGAACAGCTGGGCCAACATGGGAGCTGTCACTGCGGTTGAAAGTTGGATCTTATACCTTTTAGTTTTTTACTCCTTAAAAATATACAAAACATTTCATTTCCTTAAAATGAGTTATTAAAACAAACAAAACAAAAAACCCACGCAACCTCTCTCTCTAAATATATGAAATAAACTGGAACTTAGTTCAGGTGAGCATTACAATTATGTAAGTCTTATTTGCTCTGATCTTTTATTGTTAATATTTCAGTTAGACAAATGCACTGTCTGGAAAGAAAGGGTCAGATTTGCAGTGGGCATTAATTGACATGTCTTCATTGACTTCAGTGGAGCTATGGCCAGTTACAGCACAAAAGAAACACTGAAATCAACAGACCTATTGTAACCCACACACCTCCAGGGTGTAATGTTCTGTCCTATCTAGTGGCACCGAGACCACGTAGTGAGAGACTGAGTCTGCTCTACAGCCTTAGCTAACGGCCGGTTGGCTTTTAGCTCATACAGTAGAGGCTCCTGCGCTAAGCTCCAGAAGTCCCAGGTTTGATCCTGCCCACTGATGACTGGAGTCTGTCGGCAGGCCCGCCGATGGGGGGGCAAAAGGGGCCTGCTGCCGCGGCGGTGGCCAACAGCCCCGAGCCTTTTTAAATTACTTGGGCAGGCCGCAGGGTGCCTAGGAGCGCGAGACCACTCCGGTCACGGAAGTAATGCATTCATCACCTCTGTCCCAGGCACCTTCCCCCCCCCCACCCCCCCGGGACGGCTCTGGGGCCTGGAATTTCTGTTGGCGGGCCTGTCTGTTGGCGTTACACTATGACAATTTATGACAGCACAGAATTGCCAGTTCTCGAACTGTTTAGAAATGATACATTGCACTATGTTGATAACATATGGTGTCTGAATACTTATCAGTTTCCTGTATGCAGCAGGCTATATGGGGACATAAGGGGGCTGATTACAGCCCTGACATGGGTTAGAGCAACCTAGAGCTACTCTAACTTGCATTAGATGGCAATATTTCCTAAGAGATTGTTTGCCATTTTTGCATAGCTGGAGTACAATGCACATAAGCTATTCCTCTTTCCTAACTCAGATGCATCCCTCTGCTATGGACTGGTTAACTGTCAGGCTGGAGAGAGGTTACCAGTGGAGTTCCTCAAGGATCGGTTTTGGGACCAATCTTATTTAATCTTTTTATTACTGACCTCAGCACAAAAAGTGGGAGTGTGCTAATAAAGTTTGCGGATGATACAAAGCTGGGAGGTATTGCCAATTTAGAGAAGGACAGGGATATCCTACAGGAGGATCTGGATGACCTTGTAAACTGGAGTAATAGTAATAGGATGAAATTTAATAGTGAGAAGTGTAAGGTCATGCATTTAGCGATTAATAACAAGAATTTTAGTTATAAGCTGGGGACGCATCAATTAGAAGTAACGGAGGAGGAGAAGGACCTTGGAGTATTGGTTGATCATAGGATGACTATGAGCAGCCAATGTGATATGGCCGTGAAAAAAGCTAATGCAGTCTTGGGATGCATCAGGAGAGGTATTTCCAGTAGGGATAAGGAGGTTTTAGTACCGTTATACAAGGCACTGGTGAGACCTCACCTGGAATACTGTGTGCAGTTCTAGTCTCCCATGTTTAAGAAGGATGAATTCAAACTGGAACAGGTACAGAGAAGGGCTACTAGGATGATACGAGGAACGGAAAACTTGTCTTATGAAAGGAGACTTAAGGAGCTTGGCTTGTTTATCCTAACTAAAAGAAGGTTGAGGGGAGATATGATTGCTCTCTATAAATATATCAGAGGGATAAATACCGGAGAGGGAGAGGAATTATTTAAGCTCAGTACCAATGTGGACACAAGAACAAATGGATATAAACTGGCCACCAGGAAGTTTAGACTTGAAATTAGACAAAAGTTTCTAACCATCAGAGGAGTGAAGTTTTGGAATAGCCTTCCAAGGGAAGCAGTGGGGGCAAAAGATCTATCTGGCTTTAAGATTAAACTCGATAAGTTTGGTACTGAGTTTAAATAATTCCTCTCCCTCTCCGGTATTTATCCCTCTGATATATTTATAGAGAGCAATCATATCTCCCCTCAGCCTTCTTTTAGTTAGGCTAAACAAGCCAAGCTCCTTAAGTCTCCTTTCATAAGACAAGTTTTCCATTCCTCTGGAGGAGATGGTATGATGGGATAACATGGTTTTCGTAATTAAATATTAATGGTAAATAGGCCCAATGGCCTGTGATGGGATATTAGATGGGGTGGGATCTGAGTTACCCAGGAAAGAATTTTCTGTAGTATCTGGCTGGTGAATCTTGCCCATATGCTCAGGGTTTAGCTGATCGCCATATTTGGGGTCAGGAAGGAATTTTCCTCCAGGGCATATTGGAAGAGGCCCTGGAGGTTTTTCGCCTTCCTCTGTAGCATGGGACACGGGTCACTTGCTGGAGGATTCTCTGCTCCTTGAAGTCTTTAAACCACGATTTGAGGACTTCAATAGCACAGACATAGGTGAGAGGTTTTTCACAGGAGTGGTGGGTGAAATTCTGTGGCCTGCGTTGTGCAGGAGGTCAGACTGGATGATCATAATGGTCCCTTCTGTCCTAAATATCTATGAATCTATGACTGCAAGAGCACAGTATAGGAGGCAGCTATGCCAGTTCTACAAATGCTCAAGATGCCTCCATGGTGGCTTATGGCTGAATTCAAACTCTTTTTGCCACAGTATGTCTGGACAAATTCCTTTTTGTAAAATAGTAAGTTTTTTAAATGTCTATCTGTGCAGCTTGCATTAACAACGTGAAGCTGCCACCTCTACTCGAGCAAAATTCCAATTTATTTCAGGGGGAATTTTGCCAAAGTAAGGCTGGAAAATGGAAGACAAAATTAGCCCAACAAGCATATTTGTTAAGGATATAGAATACTACCAAGGAATCATAATGCATAAGGGGAATTAACTTTTTGACTATAAACATAATATTTGTATAATACCTAAGAAGTTCCAAGAAAAGTGAACCAGTATCACAATCCTTAGTTCCACCGGAGTCTGTGCCATCCTCTATTTATAATACCTTTCCTTCCTGCACAGATGGATTTCTATTGAAGAGTGAAAACTATCAATCTATCAAATTTACCTACACTCAGCTGGTAAAATATTAAGGCCTACCTCTTTTATCTGAGATACCAAATTCCAAAAGTTCTTCTTACCCTTCAAGAAAGAAGGAATGTAGTTTGAAATAATCCTATAGAAAAGCCTTGGAAGGAAAGATGAGCTGCCTTCATTCAGCTTTCAAGAGTATATTCCTCATGGGTACTATTGGAAAGATTTTAAATGCAGTTCCTGGTTTCGAAACACATTTGCAAGCAGGAAGTCTCCTCAGGAATGTCAAGTAGCAGTTCCTGCAGGGCCACTTGGCCTAGTAAGGAAAATAGGCCAGTCAAGAAAAAAACTATTCTTTGTGCGCTGCATCTACTTTCTTAGGATTTTCCCAATAATCAATGTTTCTAGTAGAGATGAGCATATTCCTTTGACAAGGTTTGAACCCAGTTGAAGTAAAACACAAACTTGAATATTATTGGCTAACCATGTGAATGTGAGAAAACAAGCAAAGAGAAAGAAAACATCAGTCGAAAAATAGGGTCAAAATGGTGCCGAATGCACAGAATGAAAAGCCCTGTTTTGCTGAGGCTCCTGCATCTGGCCAGGCTAGGTTCAAAAGTGGGCCCTGCTGGCCTAGAAGAGGATGTGGCCAGGGTATATTCTAACTCAGTATATTCCTACACAGCTTCCTCTGCTGAGGTTCATATATATATTAGGGTTTTATACCAGACATGCCAAACCTGCGAAAAAAATGCGGAAATTGGGCTTGTTTTTGGCTTAATTGGCTTGTGAGTTGCTTGTTGGCTAGTTTTTGGCTTGTAGCTTGTTGTAGCTGTGATGTTGCACCCCATAAGGCTTTATGGAAATATGCTTATGAATGTATATATGACATATCTGGAATATGTTTTATGCTACATATGCCATGTAACATATCCCTGTAAAGGTTATGATATAATGAATCTATTCCTCCTTTTTGTATGCATGTATCATTTTTGTGTTCAAAGTTATGAATATTGGCTGTGTACTTGCTTGATTTCTAAGTAGCCTTAGTAAACTAAAGTATTTGGTCAGCTTCCTGAGAAAGGAATGTGCAAATTAAGTGCCCAATCAAGAAACACTTAACAGACAATGGATCTTGAAAGGCTCCAATCCACATAAGAAGTCTACCTGAGGACGTTCAAGGTAGCATGTGAACCACGGCTGCTACCTGTAAGTTCTGAGTCATGCATGGACATGTGACTTGCCCATGTGACTCCAAAACTCCATCTTGTAGCTGGGATTCTACAGAGGGGAAGGGAGGGGTGTCCACCCTCAAGAGAAAGTCTATTTAAGCCCCTGGGAGACCTCTCGATTTTGTCTTCAGCTGGCTCAAGAGATAGCCTCTCCACCCTCAAAGGATACCTGAAAGAAACTGGGACAAAGGACAGTAACTATAGAGGGTGTGAGTGATTCCTGGACCCAAACTAGAAGGAGACAAGTCTGTAAAAGGAAGCTTACTGGCACACCTCTGAGGGTGAGGTTTTATCTGTATTCAGTTTTCTTACTGTATTAGGCATAGATTTGTGTGTTTTATTTTATTTTGCTTGGTAATTCATTTTATTCTGTCTGCTATTACTTGGAACCACTTAAATCCTACTTTCTGTATTTAATAAAATCACTTTTTACTGATTATTTAACCCAGAGTATGTATTAATACCTGGGGGGGGGAGGGGAAAGGGGGAAGTAGCTGTGCATATCTCTCTATCAATGTTATAGAGGGTGAACAATTTATGAGTTTACCCTGTATAAGCTTTATACAGGGTAAAACAGATTTATTTGGGGTTTGGACCCCACTGGGAGTTGGGCATCTGAGTGTTAAAGACAGGAACACTTCTTAAGCTTGCAGTTTGTGGGACGTGGTTCAGACCTGGGTCTGTGTTTGTGACCAGCAGGCGTGTCTGGCATAACCAGGCAGGGCTCTGGAGTCCCAAGCTGGCAGGGAAAGCAGGGGCAGAAGCAGTCTTGGCACATCAGTTGGCAGCCCCAAGGGGGTTTCTGTGATCTAGCCCGTCACAGTAGCTTATTACTTCTTTTTTTGGATCAGCTCCTGGCAAGCAGGGGCAAGGGGGGGAGAGAGTCAGGGGTGCACAATGGGCCCACCACAGTCCCAGATTGCATGCCAGGAGGATCTAGTCACATAGAGTGTTCTTAGAGATTGGCTTGTTTTGGCCTTGTTTGGAAATGGGATTAGCTTGATTTTTGGCTTATTGTGAAAGTCGGATGCTTATTTACCATGTGAAAGTTGGCAACTGTGTTTTATACCTCTACCAATCACCATGGTATCTAGGTGCCTTCCATGAGCACATTTTTTGTGGCTCCCATAAGGTGGAAAGACTGGACCTCCTGAAGTAGCATATTCTAGTGAGAGTGGTCCCTAAAGAGGGAAGGAGGGTTAAATGGGGGGATAGAAATAAATTGAAGGGTGTATCCCAGTTCCACCATGCTTAGGACCCACAGATCAGTGATAATGCAGGACCAAGTACATAGGAAGTGGAATAAGCAACTGGCAAAAATAGGAGAAGGGAAAGATGGGAATTGGTAGGCTGCGTTTGACCAGCAGGTCAAAATATTTGTTTTGAAAGACCTGGTTTGCCTAGATGAACTAGCAGATGCGGAGGAAGAGGGATATAGAGGACATGAAAGGCTGAAACCATTGGGACTGTTGTGGGCAGAATTTTTTTCTTTTTGTTGCCTGTGTATAAATCCCAAGTGACTTAAGGATTGCCTGTGAATTCTTAAGACTATGAAGCCTCTTATCTGTCTTTTAGGAAAAGAGTAAGGGGCCTTCAAATGGGAGATGTTGTACCTCGAAGACCTGATGACTGCAGCCAAGATGAGCACTGTATAGGGATGGTGGAAGTCATAGCTCAAGTCACAGAGTCTGCTGCATCTGGACTTGCTTGCAAAGGTGTTCTGGCAACTAATTAGCCCTCTTCCATTATAGCAGTGAACTCCTGCTTTGCCTCATATGGAAGGCTGTTCTTAAACTTTAGGATATCCCATAGGCCAAAATAATATCAATCCTGCTGGTCTGGGATCCTTAGCTGTATACCTCCTGTGAAATAAAGCTTCCTGCCAAAGAAGTCTAGCTTTTACACTTCCTTTCCTTTTGGAGTTGAGTTCTGGTGTCTCTGTCTCTCCTTTTCATTTACAGCAGAGACTTATCAAGGGGCCTTGAAGCAGGTGGCTGTAGAAGTGCTCAAAGCCCTGGGGAAGAACATAATATCTCTTCTCCCCCATTTTAGCAGAGGGAGACAGGGAAGATAGGTCTGCCATAAATTCCTGATAGGCTCTAGGATAGCCTCATTAATAGATTGAACTACCCTAGAGCGACCTGCAGAGGACAAAATGTCCACCAGCCAGTGTGACCTTTCTTACAGCCTCTCCTCCAGCTGGATATTCAGAACTGCTGCCACCACCCTCCTCAATAAATCTTGATGGGCTCTGAAATCATCAGGCAGTGGTGAAGTAGACTCAGTGATTACCACCTCATCAAGCAACAAAGATAAAGAGGCTAATGGTTGCAGATGCTCATTGTGCCTATTTGATGTGGAAGGGTGGGAAGGGAGCAGAGATGCCCTACAGGGTGGAGGGAAGACCCAAGGGCTCCAAAAGGCCACTGATACAGAGGTGGGGCCCAGAAATGCACTGGAAATTGGTCATTGGGATGCTGAGGTTGTGGTCAGTACCATGGTGGGAAGGCACCGTGCTGGGGTTGTTGGGTCTGCTTGGGTTTGGAACCTCAGAGTCTGATGATGCATCCACTTCCACCTCCCAGAAGGGAGCTGACTCCATTGGTACCAGGTAGACTAGCTGTGAATCCAGAGATGGAGGTACTGGGAAAATCATTGCTGGCTTCCTCCTCAATGAAATATAAGAAGATGAAGCAACTGTAGCAGCCACTAGTACCAAATGGTGCACGGCAGCTGAAGCCAGCAACGAAGGACTCAGCACTTCCAATCCTTCTACTGGGCAGGAATCCTGCACTGTGGAAAAAGCCGGTACTGACACATTCAGTAATTCTTGAGCTGCCTTGAAAACCTCTGCTGTAGACCACACTATAAAGGGCTCCTGACCTTGCAGTACTGCAAGCTGCACATGCCATGGGATCAGCCTCAAAGGGTCCTTCCTGGGCTCTGGAGTCAGTAATTGTTCTTGGTATGTGAGTGTCTGGAGGTCTCTTCTTCACCTCAGTGTCCTTACCTCAACTCGATGCCTTGCTTTCACACTTCAGAAGCCCCGATACCAAATCCTTTGAGGATTTTCAGATGTATTGGTTCTGGTGAGGAGGATTTGTCTAGTGACTCAGATCAAGACCTGCGGCAAAAATTGGGGATTGGTCCTGTTTTGAGCAGGACGTTGGACTAGATGATCTCCTGAGGTCCCTTCCAACCCTGATATTCTATGAAAGGAAGATGTTTCATACTCAAGACAGCACCTCTAACAGACTTGGATGTGTTTGGTACCCACTCTGAGCAGAAAGTTTCCAATGGTGGGTGAAGTGCAGACTCCCTAAGCAGGTACTTGAGTCTGACAGCCATGTCCTTTTTAGATTGAGGTTTGAACACTCTACAAATGTGAAATTTGTCACTCCCATGTGTTTCTCTCAGACACTTAAGGTAGCTTGTTCCCTATGTTCACTGGCATAGACTTGCCCCACGAGTAACAGGTCTTGAAGCCAGGAGAACGTGGCATAAGTCCAGTACTGGACCCGGTACTCAAACGGGAACCAAAGACTGCTTTACTAAAAACTAAATTAAATTTACTCTTATCACAATCCAGAAAATACACTACACTAGACTAAAACTAACACAACAGGTACTGTATACACTAAAAGAGAGAGAAGACTTGCAAATACAAAGGTAACAGCTCTGGCAAACATCACTGGTGGTAAAAAGGAACGGAGGGGGGGTCAGGGGCCATGTGGTCCTTTGTACCTGTGTGCAGTGGCCCCAGGCACCAGAGGGCACTCATGCTGCCCAGACAGGTACCTCTTAGGGAAAAATCTGACATTTGTGCATGAGGCGTGCACACACCTACAGTGGAATGGACATGTGGATGAGGCATGCACACACCTAGAGTGGCATGGACATGTGCAATCACTTGAACTATATTTATATGAATTAAAAGAAAGATTCTGACTGTCCTCAGCCCTGCCATGGATGCACAGGACAGGAGGGCAAAATGAGCCTTCCTATCCCTTTTGTAGAAGGGCCAGGGACAACTGGTCCCTCTGTACTTCCAAGAGGTATAAGCAATCCCAAAAGAGAAAAGGCAGGGCCATGTCCTGGGTCCCTCCCTCGGACTGAGAAGACAGGAGCATGCCACAGCATCCCAAAAAATGAGGCAGTGTACATACTCCCCCTACATACTGGAGAGCTCTGGGAAGCATCATGGAGATCCTGTATCACTCTAGCTGCACTTTATAACTGCCCTCCTGACAGAACTCCTGGAGGATTGGGGGGTGTACAAAATGTACCTGTCCTTTGGCAAGGTGAATCCTGTAGGGAGGTGCACAATCCTCTCCAGAGCTGCCTTGCATCACCTCCTGCCTTGGGTTGTGGTCAAATACCACAATCTAGCACATAACAGGCTTTTAGTATTGGGTAAAGAATACCTAAGTGGGGCAGGGCAGAAGGAAAGAATATTTTCTGGGCAATGTTTGCTCTAACCACATAGAGTGACAAGGATTGTCCTATTTTTCTGCTTTCACACCCTAAAATATCTTGCAAGTCCTGGGTCCTACATACAGAGGAGGGCTGCATGTGACTATTTATGGAGTCTTCATCAGCAAGGGATATAGAAAATTGACATGATGCTCTCCCAGTCACACCAAAGAACCTGGGATCATGGAACCCAGACCAGCCAGAAAATGATGTCTGCATTCAGTGGGGAAAAAAAGTCTGGGGAAGATGAGGGAGGAAACTTGAGCTGCGATGGTGTTATCATAGTTTTATTCAGTAGAGCAGTCATTTGACTGAAAATAGGTAGGATTTTTTATTGGCTGAGACCCTCCTTTTGTAATATAAATATACATAAAATTTGTGTGTGTGTGTGTGTATGTGTGTGTGTATATATATACACACACATACATATATATACACACGCACACGACTTTAGCAGCTATTCTTTTAATGAGAACATTTATGATTTGAGCCACAATGATAGAAAAGGCTTAATTAGAGAAAGTCTTGTTTTATTGAACTCACTGTCTTCTGTATAGTTTACACATTATGGACAGATTATTTATGGTTTCTCTGGATTCAGTTATGCTTCCGTTATTTAAATGTACGGTGTAAATTTGCAATCTAGTAGCCTTATTCTAACAATTTACAAAGCTTTCAGGGATAATTGAAGGGCCTATGTCATTTCAGCTTGCATTTTTCAATACCACGGGGCTTTAGCATGCCAAAGGAAATGCTTTTGTTTTACAAATCAATTTTTAAGTGCTTTTAATTAACATCCATTTCCAGGTTGAGTCTGAGTGTTTAAAGACACTTTTGTCAAGCATTCTTGAGAATTCTTCACTCCCAGTCAAGTGGCAAGTGCCTCACACAAAAGGAAAATAAAGCTTTGGTGGAAGCAAATCTTCTCTCTGTTATTGTTTGAGAGTTGGTTATGGCATTTTAACCACAGCCCTGCATATCTTACCAAGTACCTCTCCAGACAGTGGACTAGCAATACCCAGAGATTTTTTTTAAAGTGCTCTTCACTTAATACAGCCACAGGTCACAAAGTGAAAAGGAGTACTTGTGGCACCTTAGAGACTAACAAATTTATTTGAGCATAAACTTTCGTGAGCTACAGCTCAAATAAATTTGTTAGTCTCTAAGGTGCCACAAGTACTCCTTTTCTTTTTGCGGATACAAACTAACACGGCTGCTACTCTGAAACAGATCACAAAGTGGCATTTACAATCTAGACTGTCCCTGGCAATGCCTTAATGCTAGTGCCAGTGTGAGTTAAAAACAAAGTGTAGAATATATATGTGTGTTGCATGTGTTCCCTGCATCTAGAAGCATTATTCAGTTTGTAATCCAACTTTGAACGGTGTGTGCTAGAAGAAATTAGTAGTTGTATATTTGCATTTTCCCCCACTGCTTGGAATCAGTTTTGCACAATGAGTGTTTGGGAATGGAGACAAGAGGAGGAAAGGGGGAATAGGGAAATGGTATGGCTTCTGCCCTTAACTGAAGCAAAAGCCACCCCTGTCATAACCATATAGCTAAGGCAGTATCTTGGGATGAAGATCTCCTGGATGGCATATCTGTTTGAATTCTGTGTAGAAATGGAGCAGATGATATAGAATGTGAGGCTGATTTATGAATGTCAATGCAGGCTGCACTGGAAAAGTTCATGATGCAAGAGTTTTTCCACCACTTAGGAGTCTACATTCATGGACAAGTTGAGACACTATTCCCACCAAATGACAATGTCATAAACAGTTACTATCCCCACTGTTGTTCCAAGTATGGACCTAGAATTTGTTGTTGATCCTTTTTCACATCCTGCTCCAGGACTGGTTTTGGAAACAGAGTCACTTCATGCTGCTCACTCAGATCCTGCTGCTGGCTCCCATTAGTCCCTATGCTAGATTCAGAGGACAGCAGGGCACCATCCTGGATGACCAGGTCATCATGCATCATGGTTGGCTCCATGCTGGGTGCAGTGCCCGGCAGCTGGTCAAACTCATCATAAAATGGGCATGAGGTTGGTGAGTTGCCCAAGGTGCAGTTCTGATCCTTGGTCTTCTAGTACTCACTCTTCAGTATCTTAATATACTCCCTACAGTAGTTAGCAGCCTGGAAAATTTGCAAAGCTGATGGCTTTTTAGCTATCTGCTGGTATGCATGGTCATTCCTGGTACTTTTGCTAAAGTTCACCGTTTCACTGGCCTTCCATCAGAGAGTCACCAAAATTTGGTTGTGCTCCTGTGAACATGAAACAGCACACTTTGCAAAAGGCTTGCTCTGTTCAGTCTCCATTGCAAACCCAGGAGGCTCTCCAATGGCGTGTTTGCAGCTTGGTGGATCAGAAGACGATGGGTTAACACTGACTCCCTGAGCTGCTGCTGTATGCCAAGGAGGGAGGGCTTCCATTTTCAATTGAGTCAACCGGAGATTGTTGGGATACAGAACACAAAGGAAGTTGGCCCGCGGGACTTTGGGGTACTTCTGGTGGACTCCTAAGACAGTTCAAATGGGGCTGTGTTTACACTGCAAAGCAACAAGACTTGAACTTTAGTCCCGGCTTGTCTTGGGCTTGGACGTTGCAGGGCTGCAGGGTCCTGGGACCTTGGGTCTGAGCCCTGGATTAGTGCAATTTCTGTGTAGACGGCTGGGGCGGGGGGTAGGCTGGAGCCAGAGTTTGAGCCGGGCTTATATTGCAGAGGAAACATACCCTCAGAGACTACATTTATTCACAACTTTGAGTAGGAACAATACTCTCCCTGTGCACTTGGGATACAGGAAACTGTGCAGCCTAAACCATCCCTTGAGATGGTACAGAGCTTTGCCCCCATCCACATCAAGCAGCTCCTTACACTGCTGTAGAGGAGTAGCAGGACTATGACCCAGCCACTTCCCACCTCCATTGAGATGTTTTTTTCTGCCCCTGGAGCATGTAATGGAAGCAGTGAGTTCCCTTCCATGAGTGCAGGAACTGCCATTGTCCCTGGCCCTTGTATGGGAGTGCAAGCTTCTGATAGGGTCTATAACCCATACACTTAGAGTTGGGCCAGGGACAATCTGGCCTGAGAGAATGAGAGCATGAGAGAGAAAGAGAAAATCAGTTAAAGTGCTGTCTTAAAGGAGAATTGGAAAGAGGATGCTTCAGTGCAATCACAATGGCACAACCCACTATGAGATACAGCACTCATGACAAAGTTAATCTGAAACAAAACTCAAGACTTTTTGATGGACTGAGTGACCTATATGGGCTAAAACAGGGGTGGCCAACCTAAGCGTGAGAAGGAGCCAGCATTTTCCAATGTACATTGCCAAAGAGCCACAGTAATGCGTCAGCAGCCCCCACATCAGCTCCCTCCCCAAAACCCCGTGCTCCCAGGGCCTCCCACCCACTGGCAACTACACTGATCAGTGCCTCCCCCTCCCTCCCTGCACCTCCCAATCAGCTGTTTCGTGGTGTGCAGGAGGCTCTGGGGGGAAGGATGGAGGAGTGAGGGCATGGCAGGCTCGGGAAGAGGTGGAGTGAGGGCAGGGCCTGTGGCAGAGCCAGAGATTGAGCAGTGAGCACCCCCCCAGCACATTGGAAAGTTGGCGCCTGTAGCTCCAGCCCCAGAGTCAGTGCCTATACAAGGAGCCGCATATTAACTTCTGGAGAGCTGTATGTGGCTCCGGAGCAGGCTAAAACCTGCTCTTTTGTATAGGCACATGCCCCCACTAAAGATGTGATAGGTTGAGTCAATGAAGGGAAAGCAGAAGATTTAGGCAATTTTGATTTTAGTTTAGTATGGAATCTCATCTACAGGTAAAAATATTTCAACATTTCTTGATTCTTAACACGATGGTTAACTGGATGAAAGACCACAAATCAAGAATAATACAATGCATGGAGGTGTCTCGTAGGGAGAATGGTACATGGATTGGTCTTATGTCCTGTCATTGGCTTTATGTTCATGTCATACAGACACGGAGTAACAAAATGAGATTAGTTCTGGAAAAAATGCATGCTAACACCTATGGAGAAGAAGAATCGGAAACACACATACACAATGGGAGGAAGGGACGTGGAAAACAGTGATGCTGAAAAGAGACTTAGAGATTCTAATGAACCACTACACACAGTGAATGACTTTGCAAAGATAAACAACATCAAAAAAGCTAATGCTATTTTGGGTCACAAGTGCAGAGACATCCAGTACAGGGGCAGGGAAGCAATATGATCTCTCTCTATATCTTTTACACCATCTATACCTATGAATCCTTAGCATTTAGCTTGTCTGTCCATCAGTTACTTTCATGGGTCTAATCCTATAGTCCTTTACTCAGGCACTTCATCCAATGGATTCAAATGAGAGTTTTGCTTGAGAAAGGTCTGAGTAGGAGCTCTAGGATTGGGGCTTTTTAAAATAGCCCTGTGTTCAACAGATGACTACAGACTTCTAAAAATCTGTTCCTTGAAGATGTTATTAGAGGTATTCTGCTGACTTTGCTGTGGTAGATGAGACTGACAGCTCCAGTACAATGCTTTAGTTTTGGTACAGGCACTACAGCACAGGCAAAATTTACTTAAGCAGCCTTAGAAGAAAGCCCACTATATATATCTACCTTGTCATTAAACGTTGAGTAGTGACCCTATATAGCAATTACCAAATTAGTACATGTTTATTTACATCATACACAATAAATGAAAGCTAGAATCTTTTTAAGCTCATAGTGTTTACAGCCCAAGAGGTAAGCTGTTTTCTGGCATATATGTGACTATCAAGAATTTCTCATTTAGGAAAAATAAGCAGCCTCAAATTTGGTATAGTCACATATTACTGCAGCCAATTGGTAATTTGTGGATGAAATATCAGTTTCTTGAAATGCATGTTCCCCTTTAATGTAACTTCCATAAAACATCCCTGAGGATTTGTGCATGGCCTTCAGGTCACTAAAGCTCAGATTTCAAAATCCCTTGTTCCTCTAAGGAAAACTTGTCTCTTTGTATTCCTATTTGAAAACATACATAAAAATGGTCATTCAGCCTACAGCTTCCTCAGACGCATCATTGGTTTATGTAGCAGGCTTCAGATCAATATAATTTTGTCCTGAGTTAGATCTATGATGGCTAATATCAGCAGTGTTTAAAAGCCATTTTTTGGGCGGGGGAGTGGGGTGGGGGGGCCAACGTGAATGGGGAACATTTGGACCTAACAATATGTTTAATACAATAATAATCAGAAGACTTGAAGAAATAATTGGACAATGTTTGGTGCATATGGCCTGATTACCCCTCTAAGATCATCAAATTTGAGTTCCAGTTGTCTGTCATAACAAAACCCTCTAGAACATAGGAAAGATGCCTAATCAAAACATCTTGAAAGCTCCTCTATCGGATGGTCCTTGCCTATTTCATCTTGTCTTGGTCATTATAATCATCATTGTCCCTTTTGTAAATAGAAGCAGTGACAAACAAGAATTGTTTGAGTGCTATACAAAAACTGTTGCCTGGTAAGAACAGCTGATTGTTTTGTTATTTAAAGTCCTTTTTACCCCTATATTCCTTTCAGCAACGTTCCCTGCACTTTGTGGTATTTTCTGCACCATGGAGGAGTACCCAGCATTGCAGAAGTGGGGACAGGCTCAAAGAATTCATGTAAAGCAATAGACAAGAAAAGAATATGTATACTTCTATAATTAACAACTGGTGCAATGAACTGAAAATTGTGCATCCTGTGTTGAGGTGAATTCTGTTTACATTTTGGATATATTTTTCAGTAAAAAAATCCCTCAGTGATTTGTATTATAAAATAAGTCAGACAAGAAACAAAATTTTGGACAAGTCTTGCTCACCTTATGGCACTATTCATATGAGTAAGGTAAGCAGGATTTGGTTCTAAATTTATGGTCAGTAACAGATAACACAAATTTCACAGTGAAGAAACTTAGAATTCTGTAAGTATTTCATTCTCTGTTTAAAGGAATTTTTGTTAGAGCAATTTCTTCAAGTTATATTAATTCTTATGGCTTTTTACTTTCTTTTCTTTGCAAAATATTAGTGGCCTAGAGCCCATGTTCTCAAGCTGGGGACAAGAAGGTGATGACAATGTCCTAGTTGTGTCTTTGAGGCTCAATTAAGGCTTTGAGGCTCAAACTAAGTTCACTGCAGCTGGGAAAATGTCTGTTCTGAGTAAAGAAAGGTCATTCTCCAATTCCACAACTACTATACATGGTTGAATGGAAGTGGAGTTGACCAGGATGGCCCCTGATCTCCATATGCAGGGTCAGAAATGAATTTTCCCCCAGGTCAGATTGGCGGTAACCTTTGGGATGTTCCATCTTCCTCTGCAGCATGTGGGTATGGGTCTCTTGCCACTATTTTCTGGGTATATCTCATTTAATTATTTCTCTGCCATTGGGGCAGGAGGGGGGGGAAGAGCTTGGACACTGGTATACCTTGGTCCCTCCTATTCTCTGCCGGTGGCACTTAATCTAGTCTCCTGTGGGCTGTAACACTGTGGTCTCATGGTTGTTGGGTTTAGTGTGTGGCTTCTGGGCTGTGTTGGTGGCCTGTGATATACAGGAGGTCCGACTAGATTATCTGGTCATCCCTTCTGACACCCTTCATCATAACCTCCCAATGATGAGCTGAAAGGTGGGATCACTTTTTCATGGACATTCTCTGCTGTGTTTGTAAAGATATTTTTTAACCTACTAATTTTGTTGCAGTGCCATTTTGCAGGTGCAAAAAATAATTCCTCATGCACTAGAATAATAAAGGACAAAAGATGTTTCCATGGAATTCAGAGCAACTCCTCAAAATTTGGGATAGTTGGCAATCCTAGATGTATTGCTCATCCCAAAGATTGAGTCTGGAAGTCAAAGTCACACTCTACCAACTATGTTCTTTTTATAGAGAGGAAGGGGTTGTTTTTATTTGTTAATCTATTCTTAGTCTTAATTTTGTTTAATGTATTTTACTAAAATAATAACAAAATTAAAGGTGGCTGTGTAAAGTAGTAAAAATTTAATATTAGAAGTATGAGTATTCGTTGAAAATAGAGTATGATAAGAAGAGCCATAATTTGATCTGAAACTGCAAATACCAATTACACTTGCTGAAAAAAAAGGCCTAAACATTTTAATAATTTAACATAAAATTTCTACTAAATGTATTGTTGAATAGAATATTAAGGTATTCAGAATATTAAGTGATTAGATTAGATTATCTATACAGTACATCTGGAAAATATTTATTCTGGTGTTTTTATGTAATATGGTCAAATGCGATTGCTAAAAGGATTTAATTGTTCTTATCCTGTGTTTACATAGGTTTTTTTTTTAAAGAGAGACTTAAGGCATACTCATTATGATGGGTTTGTCAGGAACAATACATCAACATGTGATGTACCTAAACTAACTGTAGTGCAATTAATTTTTAAGAGTGTTTTTAAAAATCTATCTTGGGTCCCTGCTACATCTAGCACGATTTTTTTTTTAAACACAAAAACTAAGGTCCTGATCCTACATCAGGATTCTCTAGTGTTGACCTCTGAGTCCAAGGGGATTTTTATTAACTTAGTAGGACTCTGCATGGTCCAGGAATCCATTCTAGTGGATCCCAATATAGAATTCAGATGATAGGGAGTAGAATGAAAGGAATAGCCTACTTTAGCCAAGGATTCTATGTTTTAAAAAAGTGTCATTTCTCAGTTCTTCAATGGTTGAACATCATGAAACTTTCATTCATGTACTGTTAGGACATTTTTAATATTGCTTTTGTTATTATTCTGAATAAAAGATTTTATAAAAGCAGTAACACGTGAGTAACATGTTACAGAAATGATGATGCACTTTGGTGCTAGAAGTTTAGACTTCTGCTTCCTGTCTGATAAAGTCCCTAAGACACAACATTATCTAGATGATAAGCTAAGAGTGTTCCCTGTTTATGAGGTAATAGCAATCTCATTGGTTAAGTAAAATAAGACCTACTGTTGATGTGTTTATCTGCTGATGTCTGCCCAGGATGTGGTTATTATAGAAATAAGAGTTTACCTCAAATTATTTATTATGACTATTATAGCTTTATATCCTCTCACCCTTCACTTTACTTAGCTACTGTACATCTGATGGCAATAGCCAATCAAAGCAGCTCTACAATAGACACAACCACTTTATCTTTTGACTCCTGTCAAGGTTCCTTCCCCACCCTGAACTCTAGGGTACAGATGTGGGGACCTACATGAAAGACCCCCTAAGCTTATTCTTACCAGCTTAGGTTAAAAACTTCCTCAAGGTATAAACTTTGCCTTGTCCTTGAACCCTATGCTGCCACCACGAAGTGTGTTAAACAAAGAACAGGGAAAGAGCCCACTTGGAGATGTCTTCCCCCCAAAGTGTCCCCCCAAGCCCTACACCCTCTTTCCTGGGGAAGGCTTGATAAAAATCCTCACCAATTTGCATAGGTGAATAGAGATCCAAACCCTTGGATCTTAAGAACAATGAAAAAAAAATCAGGTTCTTAAAAGAAGAATTTTAATTAAAGAAAAAGTAAAAGAATCACCTCTGTAAAATCAGGATGGTAAAAACCTTACAGGGTAATCAGATTTAAAACAGAGAATCCCTCTAGGCAAAACCTTAAGTTACAAAAAGACACAAAAACAGGGATATACATTCCATTCAGCACAGCCTATTTACCAGCCATTTAAACAAAAAGAAATGTAATGCATTTCTAGCTAGATTACTTACTAACTTAACAGAAGTTCTGAAGAGCATTCCTGACCTGGTCCTGGCAAAAGCATCACACAGACAGACAGACAAAAATAGAAGTAATTAGAAATAAGAAATCCCCCCTGTAAAATCAGGATGGTAGATACCTTACAGGGTAATTAGATTCAAAACATAGAGAACCCCTCTAGGCAAAACCTTAAGTTACAAAAAAGATACACAGACAGAAATAGTTATTCTATTCAGCACAATTCTTTTCTCAGCCATTTAAAGAAATCATAATCTAACACGTACCTAGCTAGATTACTTACTAAAAGTTCTAAGACTCCATTCCTGGTCTATCCCCGGCAAAGACAGAATATAGACAGACACACAGACCCTTTGTTTCTCTCCCTCCTCCCAGCTTTTGAAAGTATCTTGTCTCCTCATTGGTCATTTTGGTCAGGTGCCAGCGAGGTTACCTTTAGCTTCTTAACCCTTTACAGGTGAGAGGAGCTTTCCCCTGGCCAGGAGGGATTTCAAAGGGGTTTACCCTTCCCTTTATTTTTATGACACTTGGTCATTGGTCATTTTGGTCAGGTGCCAGCAAGGTTATCTTAGCTTCTTAACCCTTTACAGGTGAAAGGGTTTTGCATCTGGCCAGGAAGGATTTTATAGTTCTGTATACAGAAAGGTGGTTACCTTTCCCTTTATATTTATGACAACTCCCTATACCATCTGTCCCCCTTGTCTCTTAATACGTAGGGTTAAGCAGAGCAGCAGGGCTCAGAAGCTGACATGGCCATGTTCGTTGTGAGAATATGAATGGCAAATGCAGAGGTAATCAAATCAGAGATAGCTAGTCAGAGTGGAGGGTTTTATAGTGGGCAAAGTATAGAAATGTGGGTAATCACTACAATTATTTAGCACAGATATTTCACCATAATCAGTGGAAATCCTATACTTCTACATTATGGTCACACACACTTTGAAGTGATTATTATTACTTTCAATTTACACTAATCAGTGGATAAAGTGTGAAATTAAGACAACACTTTATTTGCACATTCCATGTGAAATAGAAAAATACAGAACATATAAAACTGATGTTTGCTTCCTAATATTAATTGCAAGAGAAATTGTGACAGGTTTCAGAGTAGCAGCTATGTGTAACATACCTACAAATCCCTACTGTCTGCCACTGGTTTGGTTGATAACCACTTGTGACTGCTCAAATCACTGTCACAACTAATCTAAGCATATACACCTGTCTGTACTGTAACCTTATCTCTTCCTGCAGCTCCCAATTGGCTATTTATTCACCCTGTTGTGTTTGTGTAAATGTTAGATTGTGAGCCTTCTGGGACAAGCACCGTGCTTGTATTATTTGTTTGTACAGCAACTACTACAGTGAGACCCTGATCCTGAGGGATTATTGCAGTGGTAATAAATACAATAATACATAAATAATAATAAAACTTTTGCTGTGTTTCTGCCTCTCTAGTATGTCCAACCTTCCTCTATTTCTTTTTTTGCTATTTTCTGTTTCTGTTTCCTTTCCTTCTTGCTGGCTATGGTATATTTTTTTCAAGCTCCATGTAGTATTTTCATAGATTTTAAGGACACAAGAAACTATTAAATCATCTGCTCTGACCTCCAGCATACAGGCCATAGAATTTTTTTCCCCCCAGGTACCCCGTATTGAGCCCAATAACTTGTCTTTGACTAAAGAATACCTTCCTAAAAGGCATCAAGTCCTAACGTGATGGCATCAAGAGATGGAGGCTCCACCACTCTCTTGGTAGTTTTTTTTACAGTGGTTAATAACCCTCACTGTTAAAAAAAATTGTCCCTTATTTCTAATTTGAGGTCATCTGAATTTCACTTCCAAACATTGGTTCTTGCTAAGCTTCTTACTGCTACAGTAAAGAGCTTTTGAGTACTCAGGATTTTCTCCCTATGAAGGAGTTCAAAGGGTGCAAATCCATAGACTCTTGCTGTACGCTCCTGTATGTAAACAACACTAAGGGAACAAAAATCTCAGTCACTCTCTGTCTGGGTAGCATCCTTAGCACAGAAAAATTCAATGGCACATTGAAGTCTATCAGACCATTAGTTTCTAGATGATAGTGGGAAGCCTTTATATGCCTCACTCCACACAACTCCTATAACTTTTTGAAAAGTAGAGACATGACATTTAAACCACGGTCTGACAAGACTTCCCTAGGAAAACCGACTCTACCAAAAATGATCATTGGGACAGTAGCCACAGTTTCATCTTCTATATTAGATAGAGCTGTGGCTTCAGGGTACCTGGTGGCAGAATCCACCACAACCAGTATATTTTTCTTTCTATTTCTGGAAGGTGTGTGTAGGGGTCCCACAATATCTAGAGAAACTCACATTTTTACTGTCTCACATGTGAGGCCAATAGAAACTCTGTTTGAGCCTATTACAGGTTCTCTCCATTCCTACATGTCCAGCAAAGGGACAACCATGAGCTACCTGCAGCAACTCCGCCCTGTACTTACCGGGCACAAGCACCTGCTTGCAAACCTCACCAGGGTGGCTCTTTTCTCTTATGGGAGTCTTCCTGTACAACAAACCTTCTAGAAAAAAAAATCTACCCTTTTATTTATTATTCTGAGCCGCATTCCTCTCCTTGTCCAGGGAACGATCAGCCTGTTGAGACTCAAACTCCTTTTGAGTTTCACTTCAGTTATAAGCAGACTCTGGCAAAGCAATGGAATCTCCAAAGCCTTCCTCTGATGACAAACTGTTACTTTCAGCTGACCAAGGACTGATGGCATTTTCCTCTTTGCTGTCCACAAACAAGCCAGGTGAGGTAGACCTATACTCTTTCTGGCTGCGAGTTGTGATATACCTTCTTACACATGACTAAAATATCATTACCTATTAAAACACCAGTGGAAAGTAGATTCCCAATGCCCACAATAATATCTCCTTTAAAATCTTCCAAGGTCAACCTTGGTTAAAGGTACAATTACAGGGAATTTGGCCAAAGCTACTATATTTAAGTTTTACCTGGAAGTCTCTCTTCCTCCCTTATCAAATTTCCTTTGATCAAAGTGACTTGGGTGGCTGTGGCCTTTCTACACTTACAATCTATGGCATTTACCTTAGAATTTATTAAAAATGCTTCAGTACCCTCCCAAGGCTCAGTCCTAATACAGTTCACTAAAATTTTCTCCTGCTCAACCTCTGGAGCAATGGTAGTGGCATTCACTGTGATAGATGAGGGTGTGGATTGTGGTGTTATCTTAAATTTTGAGCAACTTGATTTTATATGGTCAGGAGCTCCCTAGGGATGGCAGATTTGCCTTCCCTCTTGGTGGTGGGCAGGGGGAGGGTTTAAACTCCAGGCTCCCATGTTTGTTTTTTAAAATCAGAGTTGGGGTTAATTTTGTTTCCAATCCCCTCCTAGCCTGGGTGACATGGGGATTTGCACCCCCATCGGTCCTTGATTAAACGTATTTATCAGCAATTTCTTTAGCCTCTAAAAGAGTGGGGATTTTCTTTTGTCACACATGCCTGCTTTTACCTCATCTGTAACTACCCATAACAATTTCTCCTGGGCCATCAGATCAAACTCTTTTTCATAATCTCCTTCAGGTCCTACCCCATTATCCATTTTGTCATAAAATTACACATTTTATGTAAATATTCCACATAGGTGACATTGTCAAACATTTGGCTGTTTCTATATTTCAATCAATAGGTCTCAGGGGTAATCTTTTCAATATATTTTCTTTAAATTTCTTATATAGCTTAGCATCACCCTCCTCCTTATCATTGTCTGGCTTTCCTACTTAAGCTGGTTAAGAGGACAGGCATCTGTTTGTCTGCTGGTATATTGTGCACCCCACATAGTATCTCAAATGTGGACGGGTATTGTTATATACAGTCAACCTCTTTATGAATTGGGCAGACTTTCTCCCACCCCCTTGTGTTGTGAGGGGATGTACTCTCTGGAAGGGGAAGTTGCTGCTCCAGTAATTAAGCTGCATTGTTTGAGCATCCATCTGCCTCGGTGTGCGCTTCTTTGTTGGCTTTGACTGCTGTGATTTGTTGCATGCATCTTTGGTGGGCTCTGTCCTCAGACGTGTTGTTCTCCTTGATTCTCCGCAACTCTGCCATCAGTCTCTGGTGGTTACATTCTTTCTTGACTCTCAGCTACTGCAGTCAGGTCAGTTCCATCCGTCTCCTCAGAGGTGTGTGGGGCAGGAGGGTCCTCTTCTTCCCCTGGCCCTTGATCAGAACTTATGAGCAAAGGTCTCAGCTCCTAAACTGGCTCTTTATTTAAAAAAAAAAAAAAAAAAAAAAAAAAAAAAAGAGAGAGAGAGAGTTTCCCTTCTGCAAACAAACATTCAAGGTCTTTTCTCTCGAGACCATTATATGATTGCGGTTCATGCACTGGGACTATTCTTTAACCTTTAAAACTCTCAATATCAAGTTCAAACTTTAACAGCACTGGGGTTATGATCTATAGCCTTAACTGACTTGTGGTATGTGAATCCTGCCAACTACACCAGTATCAAACTGCCTGCGGTGACTCATGAGCATAAGTACCAACCTCAGGGCAGACTGTTAGGAACAGGGCTTATACCCCAAATGGACTGTGAGTTCTATACTTAGATCTCACCAGTCAAGTAAAAACTCCTCAAGCACTACAACAGCCTTAACTTGGAGTCACAGACAATCCCCTTAGGTACTCCAATCCATCTCACCGCCTAGATGAGCATACCTTTGTGATAGATGGTCCTTAAAACCCAACACCACAGCAATATTCAGGTTACTCCCAGTTCCAAAGGGCCAGTCACTTACCCCAGACCAATTGCACCTTACATCTCACACCAAAGACAATGCTTGTACCCAATCCTATAATATACTATATAAAGATTTGTGAACTAGAAAAAGGAAATAAGAGTAATTTACAAGGTTAAAGCCGGTAAACATAGATACACAAATGAGTTACAATCTTAAGTTTCAAAAGCTAATAGAAGCTTCTATAATATGCAAGCTCTATATATGTCCTTAAGGGCTAACTCAGGCTAAGCAGTTGGGGGATCTCTTGCTTATGCCTAGTAAACTTTGTCCCCCAGAGTCCAAGCAATGTAGAGCTCCAGTTTCTCCTTGTTAGGGGTTTTTATACCCCTACTCTTTTGTGCTCTGAGCTGGAAACTCAGCTGACAGGAGGAATTCACTTGCATGACTTATCTTCCCGGGGGTGTGGTGCTGGCTGAAACAAAGTCTTGTGTCCTTTTTGATATTCCACAATAGTCCATCTGGTGTTGATGGATCTCTCCTGTTGGGCAGGACATAACGTCTTCTGTTGGAGACCAGCACTTCACACTTTCTAAAGTTTCTCTCCTATTTGGTGATTTACACCATCACGGAGGCTTACAATACAGTTGCTCAAATATTTGCCTTACCATTATGAGATATAGATGCACATTCTTAATATCCTAATACCTATTTTAACAATAATAACAAACAGGTGAACTAGACTGATTCCATATATGTATATTTCATTTTTCAGTTGAGACTTGGGGACCCTAGCATGACCTGGCACCTAATCTCTCAGCATCACACCCTCAAGTGTGCATCCTTGCACAGCGCATGCAGCATACAGTGGCTGACTGACTATTCTTCATTAGGACTGTGAAGGGTGTTGAATATTACTCCCAGAAAAACAAAGTAGTACAGAGTTATGTTGCACTTCTGCTTCACCCATCCAGCCACCTAGATATTAAACCTATGTGGTAGAAGGCACGATATAGCCCTATGAGGAGAAATTAAGTGAACAAAACATTCGGAAAAATAAGTGTAAAAGAAAAAGAAGAAAACAAAGAGAAACTGGGAAAATATTTCCTGAACAGAAATCAGAGAAAAGGGAGTTGACAGAACGTAAAGAAAAAAATACAGTATGGAGTGCAGATGTCATGGGGCGCACCACCCACTGCCAGTGGTGCCTCCTCCTGGTTGTGCTGGGGATTAGCTTTAGGCCAATGCCCACATACACAGTCTTCACAGCAGCACTCTGTTTCTGCTCTCGCCTATGGCTACTCTCTCAGCTCCCAGAAACACAGCGTCCTCTTCTTGACTCGGCCCTCTGGCTAGGTTGTTGTCTGAGTTTCCCTCTTCTGGGAGTGGGAATCTCTGTCCAACAGGCCAGCCACTTCCTCAGTGGCAAGTGAGGGGGGAACCCAAGCCTGCCTACTACTCCATGCCCCATCCAGGGACCCTGTAAATAGCAGCTTCCTGATGCACTTCTGTAACCTCTGTCAATGTGGCTCTATTTCCTGTTCCACTTTCTCATGGCCCCAGCACCTTCTTCGCCCTTATCTCAGGGCCTTAGCTGTTCGATCCCAGTTGCCAGCCACTGCTCTGTCCAAGGTTCTTACAGTCCTCTCAGCCCTCCAGGGGTGCAGTTCCTACTCCCTGGACTCCCAGCAGTAACTGAACTATTCTGCCCAGCAGCTCCTTTTATATAGACCTGCTGGGCCTTGATTGGCTGTTCCTCACAGCCCCTCTCCTAATGGCTGCTCCTCACACTGCCTCCCCAGTGCTCTATTAACCCCCTCCCACCCAGTGTGGGCTGGACGCCCTATCATATTAGAAATAAAATGCCAAATACATTTCTACACAATAGAGCCTACAGAGCACTGGATCAGGTGTAGTGCAATAAAAAAACCTGGAACCAACTAAATACCATATGTGTCTGAACAAAATTCCTCATAGCTGATTACAGTAATGTAAGTTATCCTGACTCCCTGCCTATTTAGCTTAAATATGATTGTAAAAGTAGATCTCAGACTGTTAATCATTTGCCTTAAAAACCAACCTTGAGCACTGTTACTAGACAAGAGTTCAAATTCTGAGCCTGTTGTGTAGAATTCTACAAAGATAGAAGTATTTTTATTTCTTTAAAAAGTTGAGGGTAGCTCACAAGTTGTAAGATGAGAAGGTCTAATTATGCTCCTAGCACTTCCTGACATGTAGCACCTGATTTTTAAAGCCAGTCTCCACTTACGTCCTCATTTTTACAACCACATACGACTGCAGGAGCACTGAGGCAGGCACAACCAATCAGGGGTTCTAATGGCAGTGTTTGATGTCTTTACAAACCTGCTTGCACCCACAAATCAGAACATCCACTTTGTTACTATTTGTATTATTAATTGTGCCTGTATTTTTGTGCACAGAATGAATTGCAGGTGCAAAATTGGAGACTCTGTAAATATTAGGCCCTTAAAAGTTCATTTAATAATAAAAGGAGATTTGTATATTTAGAAACACATTCTAAGTCTGTCAATGAGCTCAGCTATGGTCAAATAATAGTTTCCGGCACTCCTAGTGCAAATTTTTATAGTGATTTTGATTCAAGAAGATCATTTAAAACCACATAAGAAACACTTTTTCCTACGTTATTCAGTGTGTAAATTCTAGATTATGATATTTGAAACACAGATTTGTAAACTATTTCAAAACTTATACTAGACATTTAGTTTAAAAGCCTATTGAGTGCAGATGAATCTCATTCCTCAATGAACTGATGTTTCTGCAGGATGAAAAGGTAGTGTCATTTAAGCTACTATAAAAATATTTTACATTACATTGTGTATATATACTGTGCTTTCCAGAACGTAAGTAAGACAAATTCTCTACCTGGAAGAGCTAATAATCTAAATAAGAAAAGACAAAAATATGCACAAGAAAATAAATAACAGTTCAGAAGGGGGAGGGTCTGGATGTTCCTAAAGATGAGTGGAAGGAAGGAAGAATATCCTGAAGAGGAAGCACATTATGAAAAACTAATCATATGGCTCAGCAGCTGACATAAGTGATAAAAATTATGAAATACTTCTGTAGACTGAGAATTTATTCCTGAACTAAATCAAAGAGAAGCAGCAGATAAAATTGTTAATTACTGAGGATGAAATGAGCTAAGAGTAATATATATTATAAAATGGATATAACCCTCAGTATTGATTAGCTAAGGTTTAGAATGGTGGCCTACAAAAATTAAAGTGGTAGAATAATCATTATTAACTCGTTCCACTGCTTGGCATAGATAGACACATGCAATGTTCTCTTCTCTTTCCAGTTTTTGGTGATAGGAGGAGAATTATCCAATTCAAATCAAGACTAATTAAGAAATAATCCAGAGACCTAAAATCGCTACCTTTTTGCAGACACTTCCTGTTATAAATAATACAAAGAATGGATCCTGATAGACTGATGGTATTGTATTTAACACAAAATCATAATGGAAGAGTATGTGCTAATTTGCTAGCATCACAAGAAAAATACTTTTAATTGGATGAAAATTAAGCAGTCAGGTGTGACAAGGAGTATAGTTATCATAGGATAATCATACTACAAGATACAGCTGCATACTTTTAATCCTTCTGGAGTGTCCTCATGATTACCAAATATCCTATTTAGATGTGTCTTATTATTCATCCTCCCCTTCCCTGCCACCCCCAAATCTTTATTCTGAGTAAAACACATATCTGAGGGTTGGAATAAGATGAGGTTAGCAGTTTGAAATACTGAACAGCAGTGCTGAACTGTGTACTTCACATAAATTAATCCAGTCTTTAACATTAATCTACCAGCCAATCAGAATTCTACCTTAATCCAAGCAGTTTTATAATGCATTTTAAATCATCCAAATCCAGGCATCTTGTGCTACTTAAATGAAAAGTAACAAGGAAATTTAATCTTAAAATTATTAAGTATTTATAGAAGTGGCTGGGGGTATCACCTAGCAACTACATGGCCCACAGAGTAAATCTAATAAACCACAGCTCGTCCTTTCTGTCATCAATGATCAAATAATCAAGACAGGCAAAAGCTCAAGTAGTGATGACATTGAGAGAATCTAATGTTAAGGTACAAGACCATTTTAGGAGACAAAGAGGAAGGTTTGATAACAGAAAATGGCCTGTACAATTATTAGGATAAAGCAAAATTGGCCCTCAGCCACAGAAGCAGAATGGAGTGAAGAGATTCAAGCAGGGAGGTAAGGAAAACTGGAGGAAGAAGATAAGCGATTAAATGCAGAAGGGATGAGGATGCAGGAAAAAGTAAGCAAAATAAGATGCTGTCAAGGCATCTTTCCTGGGCAGACATATAAAAAGAAGGGTTGAGATTAAAATTTTATCAGATTCTTTAAGAGATTATGTTGGTTGTACCTTATAACATAAAAGCTACTTTGCAGGGCCACATGCAATGCAGCAGTATGCTGTTGGGTCAGAGCTGAAATCAGCAATGTGGCGAGGATAATTCTAAAGTTCCCATAGTGCAGAAAGAAGAAAAAGTTTAGACTAAGATTTACAAAGAAATTGAACTGGGCCTTGCTGTGGATGTAAAGCATCGCTATTATTTGTGGAAGTAGATAAAGGGAATTTGGATGCAGGCCTCTGAAATGAGCAGGAGTCAGGCTAACTCTAGCTTTAATAACGCGAGATTTGTAGAAGTGGGGATAGTGCAAAGCGAGTGGAAAAGAATTGTGAAAGAGGCTGTTGTGACCTTGTATTAGATAAGAATAGAATGCAGACTATAAGAGAAATTGGTGAGAAAAATAAGATATCATGAAGGAATATGTATAAACAATATGCAGCTGTTGCTTATTATTGTCTGTAATAAAGGTATAAATGCTTGCTCTAATTGTTTATCTTGAGAGAGACCTGTGTAGGTGGGGGGAAACCCTGTGTCCTAGTGCACTCCCTCCCTCTGTGCAATTGCTTGAGATAATAAAGCGTATCTGACTTGCTGCACCCAACCTGAGAGTGAGAACTGTGTTTTTCTCCGACTATTTGTGGGCTCGTCCGGGATGGCAATGCCTGCAGAGACAACGGCAGCTGCTGCAGACCATTCCCCTTCGAACCCCATGGTGCCACAATAGAGGTAAGAGACCTTTTGAAATCTCTATTGGGGTATCGGAGGAGGACTGCCCGTGAGGCCATCTGTCCCTTTTGGCTTACGCCATCCAAACTTATTGATGGTGCAGCAAGATCAGATACGAGCGGTGCTGGGGAACTGTTTTGCTGCCCCCAATAAGGTTAATGTACCGGTTCTGAGGGACTGTTACCACCTCACATAAGGGAAAGTTTGTATTAAGTCTGGACATAAGGTAAAGATTCATCGTGGTACGCAGGAATAGAGACCTTGGGGGGTGTGTGTGTGTGTGTGTATTAGTGTGAATGAGGGCTGCCGGAAGATGCCCAGAGCACCCTGCGAAGCCAAAGGCTCGTGACCGGAGCTGTCTCTAAAGCAAGCCCGGTGGACTGCACCTCAGTGGATTGGTAAAAGATCCTGACTAAGGGGGCTGTCTCTGGACAATCTGAGCACAAGATAACCGCCCGTCCATCTCCTCTAAGCAATAGTGCAGCATCCTCTGTACAAAGGATGTGAGCATCTAGCAGTCATTAATAGAACCAAAAGCTGCAGTTTTACATAGAATAGCTCTGGGTTTGACTTTGTGTGATACTTTCTGAAAAGACAGAACACTGGCACGTGCTTCAACAAACTGAAGGCTGAAGTGCAGCAAGAGAATTGCAATAGAAACTAGATAGAATTTGCCCCACTACCTCAGTAATGCACACAGAAAGGGGGTGCTAACTTTGCTGACCATTTTGGGGGGTATCCACTCAGCTCTAAAAACACACAAACAAACCCAAACCATAAAATAAAATAGGATTCCAATACCGCAAGCAATGAAGCGATATGAACAGGAGAAAAGCTCATTATTGCCTTATTTCAAATACGGGCACCACTTCTTAGCCTGGCCTCTGCACTTGGGGAAAGATTTCCGTGTTTATGTCACAAGATTAATATAACGAAAGCAGTCAAGTGTCAAGGCCACAATATATAGCAGATTTTTACTCTGATTTATATGTGGGGTTTATTTTTTATGTTCACTTCAATTTCATCCTACATGTTTTAAATTTTGTTTATCTTCCAATCTGTGCAACAAAATATTTGATTGTGTTCCATATAACACATATCCATTGTAAGTATTTTTCATGGATATATTTCAGATTGTTGTAAATATAGTTTGTGCTGTTTATGTTCTTGGGTTATAACCAAGGTAGTCAGAAATCTGGAATTTTAGATAAAGTGACAGGAATTTATTGCACTTATGTGCTAACCTAACACCAGCTGTGGGCCCTGTTCTGCTTCCATTGAAGTCAACAGCAAAAGTTCCACACAATTCAATGGACCCTTTTTTAATGCATCTGTTTGCAGACTAAAAAAAAAAAAATTAAACAAAACACATCACAGTTTACAGAAGATTGCATTATTTTATGATACATATATGCACGCTTCCATGTGTTGGGGAAGCATGGTCTGTGGCTAAGTCACGGGACAGGAACTCAGGAGATCTTGGTTCAATCACCAGCTCCACCATTGATTCCTGTGTGACATAAGAATCATTTAGCCTCATTTCCTCATCTATAAAATTCCTACCCATTCTCTATCTTGTCTATTTAGATTTTAAGCTCTTTGGGCCAGGGACCTAGGCGTAGGTGTTTGTATACAATGCTTAGCACAATGGGCCCTTGATCTTGGCCAGGGCCTCTAAGTGCTACTGTAATACAAATGTTACCTGATGTACTGGAGTCCCACTGAGCCCGCCTGTTCCACCAGCCTGGGCTCCCTCATCCTGTCTTGCTATGCCAGGCCCTCAAGCCTTCTCTAACACACACACAGGTAGGGACATGCCCAGCTGCAGAAAGACACAGAGACTGAAATCAGCTCTGCATGGGAAGAATCAGCTAGGGGATTGCCCAGCACTCAAGTACACACCTCCTCTGGGGTGCAAACCCAACATTTTGTCTTGCACTGAACAGAAAACTGTATAGTGTAAGCTCATGAAATTTGCTCCCTCCCTCAATGTGAAGGAAGATATGCACAGCTTTTTGCCCCTCCCCCCCAGTTATGAATTCCACACACTGGGTTTTAGAATAAACAAAGCAAGTTTATTAACTACAAAAAGATAGATTTTAAGTTATTATAAGGAATAGAAAAACAGATCAAAGCAGATTACCTTAGTAAATAAACAAAAACGCAAACTGAGCTTAACATACTAGATAGGTAGGATAGAAATTAGCAAATTCTCACCCAGAGTGATAAACAGGCTGGCAGATTCTTAAGGCCCAGGTTGCCTTGTCTTTCCCAGGTTTTCAGACACAGGCTAAAGATCCTTCTAGCCTGGGACCATCACTTTCCACAGTTCAGTCCTTGCCTCTCAGGTGTTTCCAGGTGTAGGGAGAGTGAGGTACCATCATGATGTCATTGTCCCCCTTTTATATCTTACTGGAAAGCTCTTTTGCTGTGACCTGGGTCAAACAGTCCCTGCTGTGTAGTGCTATCTCTGAGAGGTTTCTATTGTACACAGTTCCTGGGGTAATCCTCGTGCTTGTGTGCTGTGCATTTCCTCAATAAGCCATTAACATTATTCAACCTTTTTATTGTTGTACCTGAAAGGCTGCTTGTGGGTGTTTTCAACCTTGCAACATGTTTCAGTAACACATACATAGCCAAACATCATAACTTCACATACAACAATAACACATATAATCCAACGAGATATTAATGTCTAGCAGATCAAGACTTCTGGAATGATACCTCACAAGACATACTTTGTAAAAAACATACCCTAATTACATGTCAGTGGTGAATATTGGGGGTCAGGGTGTCACAGTGAGGGAAGTAGCAATGTGGCAAACTAGCAGTGTAACCGGATAGATCCAAAGGAGAAGAATCCCATGTTTCAACTCCCTTATGTTATTCTGCGCCCCGCACAAATCTATGATTACACCATGAAAAGGCTTTGCACTTATGTAGATGTAGCATTTTACATATCCACAGCATTTTACAATAGTTAATCAGTGGACGGGAGCAGGGAGAGGAAAATGTAGGGGACTTTGTGAATCATGCTTATTGTGCAATACATACATCTAAATGCAGCATTGTCCTGTAACCTCAAAAATGCATGTAAATTAGAGAGGTGAACCAAATTCAAGACCGGGTTCACAGCTGGATTCTTCAGCCTCTAAGTCTTGCAGCACGATTGCACCTGACAAAGTTAAGACTACCCATGTGAGCAAACGATACAAGATCTGAGTAAGAACTGGAGAATCAGGCCCCTACCTGTAACTCCCAGACATGTTTCCTAAAAACAACAACAGTACTTCAAAAGGAAAAACAAGGACAAATTCTGGTCTTCAGCTGCTTCCAAATCTTTTCCATTTCCCAGTCATAAAATGAAAAATAAAAAAAACAACCTCACATCACAGCAGATAACACAAGAAGGTCCCTTATTCATGACCTCTCCATCACAGTATCTTTTGTGCAATGGAGCAGTTGATGCACTGGAAAGCACTGAGTATGGAGCAGAGCTTCTCCAAATCGCGGACATCTTCCTTGGGGTGCATTGTAACGAAAATTCCATAATGTGCAATGATGCTTTTGTTTAAAACAAACATGTCAATCAACGTTCCATGATTTGCAGTAAAGATCCAAAGGCTATGCCAGAATCCATACGAAGGTCTAGTGCAAGGCTTCTTATGTGGAACAGATTGGGAAAAGAAGTTGCAACGTATTGGCAATAATGACAGTTACTGAGTCGCCCAAGTGACTGGATTGATGTGTCAAAATAAAATACTGACAGGAGAGTATTCCATGCCAAATTAATCAGTGCTCCCTTCTTGGCCATCTCAAATTCTGAGGAAGAACTGAGAGGTTTGCTGATTAGTCTATAAAATAAATATATGGTAGTTTTCAGATCAAAATGCCCTTCACATTATAGACATTGTTGCCTGGGGAGGTGGCAGGGAGTTGGGCACAATTTCCTTTGGTAGATGTCAGGCTTTACAATGCTGTGATGGGGCTGACCACAAGTTACCTTAGCCTGTTGTTACAGAATAGTTCAGGGGGAGATAGCAGTGAACTGGCTTTGACCAGCTGGGCTGGCTTGCAGCCACTCAACTGGATAAACAAGTAAAGAGATTAGGAAGGCCGGAGAGTGTTGAGTGTGGGAACAGAGAGCAGTAGTGTTTCCTGCCAGAGCCTGCTTGTGGGTGAATATGCCCCCCCTTAGAAGGAGATGATGATAAAAGCAGCTATGAGAATTGCTTTAGACGAACAGTCTCACCTGTGGACCTAAGCTTTGTGTGTGCCCAGGAATTCCCCACGCTGGAGCAGTACCTGCTACGAGCCCTCAAGGACAAGGGTGGAGGGTCCAGGACTGTCTGTAGCAGAAGGAATGTAAGCATTGATTCTTCCTTGCTTGGTTGCTGGAAAGCATGTATTCAACAACGCGTGAAGGCTGGGAAGCTTATTATACTTTGGCAATAAAACCGGTTATATTTATGCACCTGGTGTGGCTTCATTGAGTGTATCTGAGCCCTCCCCCACCTTTGGCTCAACATGCTGGAAGATCTTTGGGGTAGGAGAGGTGATAGAACCTTGCTGACAACATGCAGAGCCTCTTAGATGAGAATTATAGATCTTAGCGAAAGGAAAATTGTTACCATGGAGCCGAATCCTGACATTTGTCTTTAGAGAAAAATCCTGTAGATTTTATTAGGAACAATACAACAGTTTAAAAAAAAAACACCTATAGAAAACTTAAAGTACACAACATAATGCCCTACATAAGAGAAAAGAGCCTGAATGTCCCTCATTTCCATATTATTGAGGTAAGGATTTGGATCATTTTGTTTATAGAGCTAACCAATTAGGAGTTAGGACCTTGCGGTGAACAGAATCAGGAAAGAAGAACCGGAAGTGGAAAGACAGAGGCTGCATGAATCGATAGGCACATGAACAGAGTATGTCAATATGTTGTTCTTTAAAGTAAAATGTGGTCAGATAAAGAATAGATGAAATATTTTTTCCAGAGAAAAATGGGGTTCCAGCAATATGGTTGTTCATCATGAGAACCCGAATGCATCTGTTGTTTGTGCATCAGTCACACCTAAGACCCCCAAAACTACAAGGATCTCCTATTATAATTGTTGAAAACATTTGGTTTTTAATGTGGAATAAACTTTTGTAACTATAGAACAAAGTGCTGCTGTAAGCCTCAAATCTGGCACAAACTATTACATTCCCTAGTTGCTGTCAAATTCCCCTCCATTCAAGGAATGACAATAAAATAAGCAACCTGGGAATATGAGAAGGGTTAAACAAACATCTGTTTGGCAATGGAGTGCTGAAGTTTCTTTTGCATGAATTGACAGACTGGGGCTTTAGCCTCACATCCAAATATATTTTAAATTCCAAATTTCAGGGCAATTACTAAATATAACACTAAGAATGGAAAAAAGATTCTGAATATTTTCAGCTTGAAGGATTGATTAGGTAAAGGAGGCAAGACATAAAACTACTGGCCCAGAAACAGCAAAGTGAAAATACTTTATTCTGCCAAGTTAATGGTGAAATACAAAGGGACCTGCTCTGCCCATTATGACTGACTTTGGACAGTTCCAAAGTGAAGAAGTAACAATAGGGGAAAAAAAATTAGCATGGGGAAATAGTTTTTACTTTGTGTAATGACCCATCCGCTCCCAGTCTTTATTCAAGCCTAATTTAATGGTGTCCAGTTTGCAAATTAATTCCAATTCAATTCTCCAACAAAAAAACCTTCAAAAACAGACTCCAGCGAGAAACTGCAGAATTGGAATTAATTTGCAAACTGGACACCACTAAATTAGGCTTGAATAAAGACTGGGAGCAGATGGGTCATTACACAGAGTAAAAACTATTTCCCCTGAGCTGAGAGTGAGAAGGCGTACTACTGGAAGACTGAGAAGTACAAGCATTATCAGTCATCAGGAGGAAGGTCTTGTGGTGAAGATAAAGAAGGTGTTGGGAGGAGCCCATGGGGAAGTAGCCCAGGGAGTTGTAGCTGTCACACAGCTGTTACAGGAGCCACTGTAGACAGCTGCAATCCGCAGGGCTCTGGGCTGGAACCCGGAGTAGAGGGTGGGCCCAGGTTCCCCCCATCCCTCCATCCCCCACAGCTCCCTACTTGATACCGGAGGAGTTGACCTGGACTGTGGGTTCACGAAAACAGCCAAACTGAGGGCTGCCGTGAATCTCCGAGGCGCGCAAATCCACCAATAAGTACAAGACCCACCAAGGTAGAGGAGGAACTTTGTCACAATACTTACAGCCTCCATGGCCATTTTTGTTTTCTTTAGGGATAGTATAAATTGAATTGCATTTCCACTGTGAGTATTCATATCTCAGATTATAATCAAGGCCTCTTATATATGGTTCTGTGTTGCACTATAGAGTCTCAAAAATCACTATTTGCAATTATAATGTAGCAAAGCCAGTAGTATCTGTTTGTGTTCTTGTTGTTTTTCTGATGGAGGGGTAAGAGAGGAGGGACCGGGGTGGGGGGATGGGAAGAAAAATTTCGTAACCCTTCCCACAACAGCTGGCTGAGGTGGGTGGGACCTCCATAAACTTTGTACAGAAACTGGTGGTAAACTAGCTGCTCCATCATTTTTGACTCTCAATTCTCCTCATGAAAGACATCAACATGAATTTGTAGCAGCTCACAGTGTGAGGAAGTCAGCTTCTATTGAGCATGTTGGGATGAAGGATGCGTCTCTGGAGTAATTCCACTGAATTCCATTCCTCACTCAATGGAATTACACTGGATTTGCATGGGTGTAAGACCACAATTCAGTCCTCTGTCTGTAATATCACAGATCAGAAAACAGTATGTATATGCATGACCACATATGTGGAAGAAGAAAAATGTCTATCCTATATTTTAGCATGTACAATATAGTAGTTTGGGGATCCAAGGAAAAAAGAAGCCCTCTGAACTAAATAAATCATTACTAGTGACCAAGAGAAAACAAGAACAACTCTTTACCCCCTTTAATACTTCCTGGTCTTATGGTATCAGTTTTGATCAAAAGCAACTGACATCCAACAGGGATATAAAGACTTCTATGACATTATCAGAAAGCCACCGTCACTTTAATTTTAAATGTAATAGTGGGGATTACACATCCACAGCATCAGATATATAACAAGCACTATAAGGATCAACAGAGCTTAGCAGGAAAACATTTTGCTGGGGTGTTTAGATGATGTCTTGTAGCTGTGTACTATTGATTTCCTCACAGTGTACACATTTAAGGAAGAATAAAAGAAAGGAAGAAAAAAGGAAAGGTCTGGAATGGTGAAAAGATGTGCTTTCAGCATTCAAAAGAAAAAAAAAAAGATGAGTGTTTTTAAAACAGCTGACATTTACAATATTAATCCATTGATTAGTTCTATTCCTCATTCGTCATTGGTATGAAAACATTTAAACTCTGTGGATCAAATTCCGACCTAGCTCACACATTACACATTGATTTCAATGGGGCAGCATGGGAAAAAGTGAGGACAGCATTTGGCTCACTAGTTTTAATTAACAAGTTCTCATCAAGTATAGGTAGATGTCAAAGTGGCACAATGGAAAATGTCACTGGTCTTTTATTTTTAGAGGTCTGGGTTAGTGTTCTGACTTAGTTAATAAACTAGCACATTTACTGATCTTGTCTTAATTCTTTATTTAATGGTATAATACACAGCCACCCCAGGAATGGCAAAAGGGTAAAACAGTCATCTTAGAATAATGTAGTTTGGGAAACTTAAAAACCCCATCTAAACTGAGCCTTAGGTTGTGTAGCATGTTAGATGAAAGAAAAACATGATAGAATTGGAGCTCAGGAAAAGTTCTCTAAAGCTGGTCTTGCAATAGACCAGTGTGAGGGAGTTATTGGCACGGGGGCAAGCCAGTCCACACACACTGGCAAGCCATAATACGCTGTCCAAATGACATAGTGGAGATATAACTGCTGCTCCAATCCATAGGCGAAGGTAGTGGCTGCAGAGAGTATGGGGAGGCTGTGTGGAGCTCTGTGTCCTAGCCATAGGTTGAGATATGTCTGAGTTCCATCTTCCCAGCCTATACACACATTTCCCCTCATATAGGTAATTATCTGCGTTAAATTAACGTCACCCTTATAAAGCCTTTAGGACAACTCCAGTACCATACTGAATTGGTCAAAAGGCCCATTTAATTTATTGTGGATTCTTTTCACTCTCTCTCTCTCTCTCTGTATAGATATTATATTTCTTTATTTCTTGCAGTCTTTCTTTGTAAAAGTCAGAAGTTGTGAAACAGAATGTGTTTTCAATGCATCCTGAGTACTCGTGCATACAGCTCAGGGGTCAGACAAGCACATCTGAGAGCAACCTATTTTCATAAATGAAGGAAACATTATCCTCTTTGTGAAATTTAACAATTTCTATTTGATCTACTGTCATTAATTATATATCTTCAAACATAAAGCCATGAATGTGCTGCATGAAATACTTTCCAGTTCTTGCAGTTTCTGAAATGTCTGGACAATTTTCTGCTATATCAAATACATTTGAACTATAAGTTTATCTGGAACTACTGTTCTCTGCATTCTGTATTCCTTATCAAACTCATTTTGAACTTTTAAAAGACATATCCTTATTTCATCTGAGCTCAGCAGTTATTCCAAAGGAGTGGTGCTCCAGGCTAAAAAGATTGCCTTCCATTCTGCATTCCTTCAGGACATGCAGATTCAAATTAGAACACACTGTAGTATGTATGAATCCTGTTGTTTATGTGCAAATTTATAATAGAATAAGGTTAATTTTCCACCTATCTTGTTATGAATATATTCCATTTCCAGTTGCTGCCTTTTCGGAAAGGGGAACAAACATATAAGCTGTAGCATTGTGATGTGTTCTGGAATCACAAATTCAAAGTAAGCATTTTTAGCACATTATATGGAATATCTAATTCTTATAGTATCCTGGCAAAGCCTTCTTTTACTGTCTGTATAATCCATTATTGGTAAGAGGATCATTCTGAGACACCAGCATTAATATACTGTTAAAGCATTTCATGAGCTGTATAAGTAGTGAACTTTGTGTTTCACATGGTTTTATACATTAAGAGAAACAATTTTTCCATGGTGATAACTGCAATATTTGGCCTCCATTGCAATAGTGTAGCAAAGATACCCCATGCAGTCATTATAGGCTTTTGTGTCTTTTACCACTCAAACTCTATGGTTAGCATTACAGGGTGAATTTGCCAATGTACAAATTTAAAGGAGTAGTCATTTGCAGAGTCTACAGATGCATTGTTGTCCCAATAATTTATTGAATATATTTTATAAAGTAGGGAGAAATTAGCAGTTGTTTCTTCCAGACAACACATCTGTACATGAGTGCAGGGAGAACTATGTACTTGATGTGTATCCATGCACCCAACAGATTTTCCAAACAGAAGCGGTATCAAAGCACACCACAGTAGGAAATACATCAAAGCAGAACAATGAGCAACACACTCCAAGAGGAGGACGGCAGGTTACAGGAGACCAGCAGCACTGCTGGCTCTACCAATTTGTGGCATCCCCAGAAGTAGTGGGAGAAAAGTGGAGGACTGAAATACACAGGAATGGAAGGGTGACCCAGACATCCAGGAGAGTGGGCATAGTGTCACTTACAAGTGTCTGTATGTTGTCCAACGGGTCACTATTCTCTCAGCCACGCTCATCCTTGTCAGATGTTGCAGGAATGCTGGGCAAGAGAAGGAAAAATTGCCCCATAATACACTCATACATACTGTCACCACAGGCTTCCATGTTACACAGGCAGGACTACCAGATAGCAAGTCATCTCAACTCTCTTGTTTCTGCTCACAGCAATCAATATGCCTGATCAAATACAGACCAAGGATTCGATACAAAGAGTGTTGTCTGAAGACAAAGCTGTGTGATGTACTGGGAAACAGATTATGTATGTTTGTGCCTGTCCAGGGGCCTGACTGGCCCAAGAAGTGCAGGTGCACAAGTCCCATAGGATTCAGTGGCAACTACATGTGCTCATTTTCTGAAAGATCAGGGTTCTGTCACTAGAGGAACTGAAGAGAAACCATACAAGTAGGATGAAATTAACACATTCTCACTGGAATTCAGTGATCCGTTTACAGTGATGTTGGGCAAAAGAGAGAAAAAAATTGTTCAGGCTGGCAAAATAAAAAACCTTAAAGAAGCCTTCTAAATTTAAGTTAAGTTATTGGAGAATCATAACTGTAAAGTCTGTCATACAAAGAGGTCTGACCTTGCAGCTCCTGACATACTGCCACATTGATGCTCCCCATTAGCATCACTGGTGGTAGCCCCGTCATTAGAACACTGGCAAACTGTGAATGCTACCTGCGAGTTACAGAATTTTAAGAGGTTAATTTTTGCAGTGCTAAAGAATCGTAAACCATGTCCGCATGTCCTCCAAAAGACAATGAGACTAGGTTTCTGAAACCAATTTAAAATTTCTTGGTCCTGTAAGTTTGGATTTATGACATTCCAGAAAAGTGTAAAGCGTGTCAAAAAAATGGAAGACCCCTCATTTTTAAAAGCTTGTCTTAAAAATACTTTACTAATTAACTTAAACCTCTCACATAAAATTCCAGTGGCATGAAAGTACATGAAAAATTGCAGCAGAAGCATAGGTTTACAAGGAAATTTGAACTGGGATGTGGGAGTCAAAATCAGGTTCATACTGTAAAGTTAGTCACAAGTTTAACTATGAAGATATTACTTTCAAGCTGCAATAATGTGTTCATTGGAATGTTTTGAGCCAGAACTTTTTTGTGTTAACAAAATGGCTTAACTGTAATTCCTTGTTTGTTACCATGGATTTTAGGAATGGTTATTTTACATAATATCTGCACATAAACGTATAGCATTTTATTTCCTCTGAACACATTACTCATAATAAAGGCCAATAAAATTCAAATAAAAAAATCCATACATATTACTAAGCATCTACTTATTGTAGCATTTTTGTCAGGTGCACACTCATTCAGAGTTTGCAAATCTAGGCATTTATCATGTGGATAATATTCAGGTGAGAACAGTAACAGCTAGAATTAGAGTTAGAATAAAACCAAAACTGGGCCATTAGAGAAACTTTGTGAAAGTAGCCTGCATCAGAAAAAAAACCCAGGTTTTTTTTAAGTTATAATATTCTGGAACCATATTTAAGTCTAATAGTGAAAGACAGTTTACAGTGTGTGTGTGTGTGTGTGTGTGTGTGTGTGTGTGTGTGTGTGTGTGTGTGTGTGTGTGTGTGTGTGTGTGTGTGTGACTGATGCAACAGTGATTGCTTTGGAAGAAGTCCAGAAACTTGTAATCCAAGTAAGAGCACATTTTCTGTCCCTAGTAATACAATGGCATTACAATATAATATTGGTTTAGATATAAGGGCTTAAGTAGCATTTCCTCCTTATATAATATTCATTAAGCTCCAGTGAGTATTTAGAATGCACATTCTGCCAACAAAACTATATAGAAAAGCATAATGCTTAAAGAAAATAGGAGGATTCTAGCTAAAATGACTTAATATGAAAGTCCTAACCACAACCCGAGTGTCTTAATTAGTCAGAGACCAAAGGTTTAAATTTCTCACTCTCAAGAACAGCAATAAATCTTTCTATGCCTGCACTAAAATCTAGCCACTTGAAAAAAAAAACTTGCTACTAGACACTTGAAAAAAAATCACAAAAGCTGACTACAGTATTATTACAGACAATTACAAATTGAATATCCTTGCACCATAAGAGGTATGTCATGGTTTGTGGGTTAATCAATTGTTACTCAGTGTGTGAGGATAACAGTCCATAAGGCCTTGGATTCTTCAGTATTTATCCCCATACAGACTATGGGTCTGCTGGCTGCATTGTCATAACAGTTCTCCCTTGCAGGTTATAGCTGAGAAACTTTGGCAGGGTGATGTTGAGGAAAAGATTGAAATATATTAGCAGGACAGTAGGAGGAAGATTACACTGCTTTTAACTGAACGGTATCGAGACTGTGAATAAAAGTTCTTGGCCCAGAGAATTCACGATATGTTTACATAATCTGTTAGCAGCACTCCATACTCTATTTGCCCATTGGTCCCTAAGACAGGTTATTAATCAGCCTGCTGAAGAAGAGTTAGAGAACAATTTGCACCCAGATGTCTGACAAGGTTTTTATACAGTTTTGAAGGTTGTTAAGACACTTGAAGATCAGAGATGCCAAGCTGGAAGCTTACACACATCTGTAAACTGGCAGGAAGTCTTCACTGTAGAGGAAACTCTTCAAACACTGAGTGGGAAATATAATTATTTAAGTCACAATCTGGACAAATGCTAAACAGCTTTCAGCTGCTCTAATTAAAGATAATGTTGCTCTCAATCACAAGATGAACTTAAGGAAAATCAAAAAGTAGAAACTTGAGACTGAGTAAACTGGGGAGTGCAGGGTGTTGATACTGTTGCTAGGATAAGGGTTATTTAGAACCAGCACTTGATATAGAGTTTGAGCCTGTGTTGCAAATGAAAATTATATCACACCCAACTGTTTTAAATCATTCCACATCATTGACCAAGATACACATACACATGACCCTGACAACATACACATAATTAGACTTATATTTTGCTATTTAGAATAGTGGTCATGTTTTCCCACTTATTTGCTTTCTATTTATTTTTCATTTTATAAAGTGTGCCCATTCAAACCCAAAGTACAAGTGAAATAAAATGTAACTGTATACAGAAAACTTCATATTGGTCTGTCATCAACATTTGAGTCAAGCAAACCAGCAAGACAAGGAGGACCATTGTCCCTCAATACACTCACCCCACCAGTTGCATGGTGACAGGTGACCCATGGATCATGCCCTGATACTCAACATATTTAGGTTCAGCTTGGACTAGGGGGAGCAATTATGAAGTCAACAGCCTACCATTGAAGATACCAATTGCCCACATTAACATATCTAAGCTCACAAGTCAATCTGTTCTGGGGTAAAATATAAGAAGGGGCCAACTCTTAGGTAGCCTAGGGTCAATTTACATAGAGATTTATAGATTAATACCAGCTACGTCAGTTATTCAAAAATATTCCAAAGTCTAATATAGGCCAACACCACTTTGAAACTGAGTCCATATGTTTCTGGACCTGGCAAATCAAAGTCCAAATCAAATATATACACTGAAGTATCATATTCCTGAATTTCTGGAACAGATGCTCAACCTTCCCTGTTGTATCCTGCAAATTGTGAGTGATTTTGGAAGGAGTTAAATACCTGGATTATTATACCTTGACCTGGATTATTGACTCTCTTCTATGTAGAAAAGGAAGAGGAGAGTCAAAGGATTCCAAAGCACTGTCCTCCTTCCTCTAGACTTCATGGAAGATGCCAGTTGTCATTGTTCTTGCCCTATGCAAACATCAGAGACATAGGTTAGAGTGGGCAAGCCAGTGAAAAACAAAAAAAAAGCCTTTAACTAAATTTCATGGAAATGGTATCAATGCACTTAGGCTATATGGCAGGGATAGACAGAGGGAAAAAAAGAATAGCCACAAGAATAACTCAAAAGATATTACTGGGCAACTCAGTGCTCATTTATCCCAGGGTTTCTCTCACATGGAGTACCTCAGAGTTTTGTTTTGTGTTTTCCTCCTAGTCTCTCTCTCTCACACACTCTCTCGATTGCTTTATGTCAATAAAAAACTATTATGGTAGGTAGTTAGGACTAGGGAACCTTAAGTATGCTGATAAGACTCAGCTGTCTGGGCAAGATCCTGCACTTTGCTAAGATTGCTTTGTGCCAATCTGACAGCACAAAGTAACTTTATATTTGGGTTAACCAACTACCTTGGGACTTGCTGTGCCATTTTGCGAATCCTCAGGTGGCAAAGAGTTAGTAATACTGTCTCTGAACCACCTCTCCATAGGGCCTACCCCATACATTGTAGTGGGGATGGTTAAAGAAAGGGGGGTATGACCAAAGTGCTCCAACAATACTGGACTACTAATATAGCCCCTTGAGAAAGTTGCTTCTTGGGATGAAAGACGAGTCCTGAGAATTAGTCCAGCTGCTGTGTGGGGCCAAACAGATGTCCCTAAATTCTGGCCCTTTCTCTCTTTCATCAGATAAAGACAGTGCAATTGATAGCCTTTCCCAGTGTCTAGCTGAGTTTGGGACTTGGGTGACAGTTGTCTAGACGAGAACAGAAAAGCTCAGATGAGTAAAAGGGGGGATGCTCTGGATCAGCTATACTTGTAAATAGTTTGCATGGTCAGTTGTAAATGTGTAATTGTAGGGACATGGCTGGAGCAGATCTCTCTACAGACCTTCTGGGCACCCAAACCTGTTCCCAAGTCTCAAGACGTCTATTTCCAGTTTCTAATGAGGTGGGTTATGGCCCACCAGCTAATTGTTCTGTCAGTTTTATCCCCTTCCAGGTGGCGTTGAGGGGCTCAATGACAAAATGTTCTATAGCAAAAAGCAAACAGCTCAGTACTGGGCTGTAGCAGGGTGGTCGCTCGCTCCTGCCCTGAAGGACTTGAAATCAGCCGTGGGAGAGGACTGCCGTTAGGGAAAGCAGCAAGCCTCGGCTGATTGGGGAAACAGCCACAGCTGCGGCCACGCCCCAATCAGGGCCCAGCTGGCCTTTATAAGAGGGTAGTGGGCCAGGAGGAGACAGTCTCTCTCTACATGTTGAGAGGGAGGGGCCTGACTGCTGAGGGCCGGGCCGGGCCGGGCCGGGCCGGGCCGGGCCGGGCCGGGCCGGGCCGGGCCGGGCCGGGCCAGGCCAGGAAAGGAAAGGAAAGGAAAGGAAAGGAAAGGAAGCTCCAGCCTGAGAAACCCCCAGGCTGCAGACCTTGTAGAAGGCCTAGGAAAAGGGTACTGGGGTTGCAGAGGGCAGCCCAAGGGTAGGCAGAAGCAGCAGGTCCAGACCCTCCTTGATGATGATGAGTAGCAATTATACTGCAGTCTGCCCCAGGGAGTAGGAGCTAGATGGTGACTGGCAGTAGCTAAAGCCTGAGGTGAGGTGGGGATAGAGGGTGAGGGTTACTTGGGACTGGGGGAGGAAGACCCAGATCTGTGGGAATACTGCCAGGGGGCAGCACCCTGGCGTGAAAGGGGCACCGGGGTCTGGGAGGGACTCGGGGGCAAGTGGGACACCAGCCTGAAGAGGGCGCTCTGGAAGCTGGAAATGCTAATTCCCTGGATGACCAGCAGGAGGTGCTGCAGGGGTGAATCACCCCGCGACATGGGCATATCCCCCAGACTTCTGGGTGAGCATTCCTGCCCTTTCCTTTGGGCTTGGTTCCCAAACAGTCTCTGATTCATACATCACTCACTCCTTGGGGGTCTAACTGTTCCTTCCCAGTAGCTGCTCCAGCTATCAGACCCATCCCTCCTCAGCTCCCTTCAGACAAAGAGGCAGAGTTCTATCCTGACCAGTCAGCCGTTATCTGACCCAGATTCTCTTTTTACTCCCCTATCAGGTTCGGCATTAAATGCAATTATAGTAGGGCAGGTCTAGATAGGCCCACTAGCTCTCCATAACCATGTCTCTGCTATTGTGGAGCCTCTCTGGCCCATCACACAAATTTATTTTGCCCTTCCCTAATTCATCTATCACCTTCTACCTATCTGTGGTAAAATGAAGCTGTGATGTTTTTGATATTTTCTTTGTTGGAGATGATTTCTTTATTAGTTATTTTAATCTCTTTAAATACAACTCTTTGAAATTTATGTGCTGGGGAAAATTAAATAGGTATGTCATGCAAAATCCCATACTACTACATGCCTGCCTATGTTTAACATTCACAGCACCAGATAATATAAGCGATATTCAATAGATAAACTTCACAAGAAATAGGGCTTTTTCCTATGTCCTTGTCTATGACATGGACAGTGGAATGGGCATTATAGCTCTAGAAAACATTCTGTAGCCAATAGTCTTCCACTGGCTATTTTCCAACTCTAGTTTCTAGACTTAATATGGAGTGTGCGTATATCAAGGACTCAGAGTAGGGCCCTAAATGGAGAGGTAAATTAAACTTGCAGTTTAGAGTCATGATTATGGCAATTTTGGTAGAGTTTGAAGTTACTTTTAAAGCTCCAGAACTAATTAAAAAGCCACTAAATAATATTTGTTTTAGCAGTTTCTTTAGCCTAATTGAATGAATTCCATTTAATTTTCAAGGACTTTTAACTGCTGTCCCAGCTGCGAATTTAAAAACAGCTGCTATTGTGCCACAATCTGGAAAGAGATGAGACATACTCCAGTTGATCAGGAAAGCTGTAAATGTAAATGATTTAAATGTACAGACTTATTGCCTGGCTGGAACTAATTGGCTATAATGTTTCTTAGCTGTATTTGAAATTAAACAAATTGGTAAATTACAGCTGCAGTGAGATGTACCCCAGAGATTCAAACTCAAACATATAAGCTCCTCGTTCTTAGCCATTAGGCCTCTGTCTGGCTTGCCTTACTCCTTTGTGCTGTTTGTGTTTAGCTGGCTGTTTCAGTCAGGTGCTGGAGGGAGAAAATGTCGCTTGCTGCTATCAGAATTAGACACTGTTCCCTACTGAGGCTGCAGCAGTCAGCTGAATTTGACATATATTGAATTTGCTGCATGCTGAATGATGGTTTGTAGCATGCAATAGTTACAGCATATGATCTGAGATTAAAAGTGAGATTGGAATAGGACCTTTGTGCTGTAGCACTGCAATATTTTGGCTTTTCATTTACCAGGCATTTAAATATAAGGCTTTAATTTGCATGATGTTTCAGGTTGTTTCCCCCTTTGGGATTATATCTTACTGATGGCCAAACATTTTTTACCTAAATAATTCATAGTGATTATGGATAGATACAGATTTTACATTACAAAGCACTCAGGAATACTGTAGTGAACTCTCTAGTGCATATGTGTGCTACTGCCCTCTATAGAGAGAATCAGAACTAGCCATAGGACCCTTGCTGCTAATAACTAGAGGACATGCTCCTTCAGGGGAAGTGGCATTGTATGTATGAAACAGGAGAATATGAGTTTCTGTCTGCCATAGAGTTTTCCAACTTTCCCTTAAGTGGCTGTGGTGTCCAGTAAAGTTTGGCAGAGGGATAGACTATATGACATAATTTCCATCTTTAATTTCTAGGATTCCATAATGCTATAATATATTATTAATAAAATAATAATAATAATTATAAATTAATAACTATTTGCATTACAGTGGTGCCCAGAACCCTGACTGAGATCGGGGCCTTGGAAAGTGTGGTTTATTTCTACGGTACCTAGATGCCACCATGCCTTAGATTCCCTCTGGCTGGTTGGATAAGCCTCAGGCTTGTAGGATAAGCCAGGAGCTTTGGTTTTCTGGCCAAAGCAAGAAGGCCTCAAGTGTCATGGCAAAACCAAAATCCAACTAAACAAAGTCCTCCAGCCCCTTCCAGGCTCAGCAGCCCTCTCCCAGCCTTCTCTGGGCTCTCTGATTCAGCATTCCTTGCCCTCTTCTGGAAAGGGTGTCACCTCCTGTAGGTGGCAACTTGAGGTGTAGGGCAGTGGTTCTCAACATTTCCAGACTACTGTATTCCTTTCAGGAGTCTGATTTGTCTTGTATATCCTAAGCTTCACCTCACTTAAAAACTACTTACTTACAATCTCAGACATAAAAATACAAAAGTGTCACAGCACAGTATTACTGAAAAATTGTTTACTTTCTAATGTTTACCATATAATTTATAAAATACATCAATTGGAATATAAATATTGTATTTACATTTCAGTGTGATATTTGATCCTGTTTTCCACTTGTGAGCCTTGTCTAAAGCCTGAGCCCCAGGAGGCAGGGCTGAAGCATGTAACTTAGCTCTATAGGGCCCTCTGTAGCATGGGGCCCAGGGCAACTGCCCTGATTGCCACCCGCTAATGCTGGCCCTGCACTTGCAATCCCCCTAAACACATCCTGTGACCTCCATAGGGGTCACAAGCCCCAGGTTGAGAAACTCTGATCTAGATAAGTTGAATATCCCCTGGAAGACTTCTGCGTACCCCCAGGTGTATGCATACCTGTGTTTGAGAACCATTGGTGTAGGGGAGCTCAGTCTCTCCCACTCCAGACTATGGCCCGTGAGCCCTAAATCTGCAAATCACTCAAAAGCTGCCCTGCCTCACTATTCTCCAGGCCATTTTTTACACAGCCTTTCCTCCTAGTTCTTCTTCAGTCCCCTTTTGCAAGCCCCTTGAGGCATGTTCTCATTTCCCTATCCACAGGGAGCTACATAGCTCCTGACAAGCTTGTACTCAACCCACCATTATCCTAAGCCAGCTGTTTGTCTAGCTCCCTCTCAGAAGGGAGGCAGCACCACCAGATCTTGGTCACTGGAGCACCTCCATGCGCACTACTTCTTCTACCAGCCCCCTTACTGAGAACATCCTACCTCTTAAATATCCCCCAGCAAGCCAGACTCTTGGTCACCATCACAGTCACATGATCTCACTAATGTGACCCTTCCAAGTCAGGTCTTATAATGAAAGAAGTAACCCAGCACAGGTGGGAACCTGGTTCTAAATTCCTCTTAAAGGGCATCTCACCGTGGGGCTGGGCCCCATTGTGCTAGGCCTCATACAAATATAATTAGAGAGAGTTTCTGCCCTAAGGAGCCCTGCAGTCTAAACAAAACTGGGATGGGAAACAGAGGCAAAGAGACGTGAAAAGACATGACAAAGATCACACAATAGATCTGTGATAGAGCTAGAGAGAGGTCTCTTGACTAACAGTCCACAGCTGTACCCAAAGGCCCACTCTGCCTCTTATTCCTACAGAGCTCAAGTTGTGGGCTATACTTGTCTCATGTGATTGTCTCATTCAATGGATTATATACCCATCATCCTCACTTTAATGCTGCTCTGTATTTTAATGCACATTTTGAATTATTGTGTGGTATGTTCAAGAGCTTGTTTTGCCCATACAGCTCACAACCAATTTGTATTATTTTCTGTCATGGATATTTCCCTATTATATAAAGACAATTTTGCTCTATATGACTATAGAAGTGCCACATTGGCTTCTGTAAAGCAGAGCTTACACTAGCTGATGAGGGCATTAGGGCAGCAAGTACTCCTTTCCTCAAGAAGTCTTTGCCAGCTAAGAAGGATCCTATTAATTATAAATCTATCTTCACTTTATTCTTCTTGGCTGAGGTACTTGACAGAGTTTGTTTAAGCAGTCACAATGTAAAATCATTCATGAGAGAAGGTTAAGTCTGGTTTCTGGTTAGAGATCTGAAAATAGTGGAAAGTTGTTTGCTAGCATGTCTCATGGTGATGAAACTTTGCTTTGACTAGATTCATATAAAATTGTATTTGCTTTCTTGAATATTCATGTAATTGAAATGTTTTATGAAACAATGTTTGTGGAAAGGAGAAAAAGGATTTCTATTCACGTTGGAAGTGTATACACTGCTAGCTTGAAAGGTCACCATAGCATTGGGTGTTAGAAGAGGAAAAAGAGATGAAGAGCAGCAGCAGGAAGGAGACCATGTTATGTGGTATGCAGTCAGACTTACTACCACCACAAGAAGTGGCATCTCTTCAGATTATAAGGTGGGAGAAACTATGCTTTGACATGGATTCTCTCTCTGTCATCACTTTAAGTACTCTGTCACTGTACATCAAGGGACTGCCACATCACAGGACCTATATGGACACTATGATAGATTCAGGAGATGTCATGTGGAGATGTGTAAAGTAGAACCAGAGGAGAAAGAGGTATTGCAGCAATACTGTAGAGGTACTATGACAATAGTTCCCAAAGCTCACAAGAAAAAGGCCCACCGCTATTCCAGTTAACCTCCCCCACAAACCCCATTTTGTTTAACAAAACCCGATCCCTCACATTTTCCTTCTACCATCCTCCACTCCCATTTCCTTGAACCTGTCTCAGTCTCCTTTTCAGTTGACCTCCTGCCCCCTCAATATTCCCCTGTCCTCCCACATGCTGTCATACTCTTTCCTTCCCACCCCACCCCTCCAAGTCTCTCTGCTCCTATTCAGGTGGTCTCCTGTTTCTCACATTCCTGTTTCTTCGTAGTTCCAGGTGCACAGCTGACTTCCAGCTTGGTCTCTAGGCAACTCAGCAAGCCCAGCTGGGCCAATGAGTTTTCTCCAAATGGTTGTGCATTCTGATGGGGCAGAAGAGCCTGTGGCCCACTACTTGAGCATTGCAGTAACAGCAGTACAGCAGCTACTCAACATGTACCATGTCTGTAGCTATGCTTGCCCTGCTCCTGTCTCCAGTCTTTGTTCTAGTCCATTGTTCCAGCTGCTTCCAGCCCTGCCTCCTTTCCACTCTAGACTAGTCTTTTCCTCTTTGCCCTTCTCCCGATTCTGACTCTGGTGCTGATCTTTGGTTTGGCTCCTTGACCCTGATTTCAGCTTCACTCTCAGGCCAGTATTTGACTCCTGGATCTATGATCGCCACTACTCTAAACTGCCACTGCAACCACCAGACCAGGTCCTTCTCCACCCACATCTCAGCATTGTACAGTTTGAGCAGCCCACAAAGACCAGATTAAGGGAGGGTTCAGGTTTAATGACATGGAGGTCCATTCTGGAACAACCATGGCAGGAGCCTAGCTCCCCCTTGCAAATTGCAGGCCCAGGTTGCTCCACTTTGAGATCAGAATACAGTCCTCCAAACCCAAGTGCAAACCCAATAAATGAAGGCCCAGACTGCCATGCTACAAGGCAGGAATGTTACTCTCCAGGTGCAAGCCCATGAAGTGGCTGTGGCCCCCTGACCCTTCACACCTATTGTCCACAAGCCCAAGGTCCCCCTACCTCACAAGTTCATTGGGAACTGTGACAAATTCTGGGGGTTCTTGAATCAATGTCTCCTGTTGTTCATACTGTGACTGCTATCATACCCCACACACTGAACCAGAGTAGGACTCAAGATTAGCCTGCTTACCGGAGAGGCCATGGCATAGGCTTCTCTATCCAGCTAGGGTGACCAGACAGCAAATGTGAAAAAGCGGGACAGGGGGTGGGGGGGTAATAAGAGCCTATATTAAAAAAAAAGACCCAAACATTGGGACTGTTCCTATAAAATCAGGACACCTGGTCACCCTAAGTCCAGCCCTCTTCTCAAATGCTTTGAGGAGTTTGTTCATGTCTGATGATGCTAACAGGGACCATACCTTCACTCCAAGCCCTCTAGTAGGGGTCCTGGCTCATTGTCAGTTAGGTACCTCTGTTTTGATGCCTGGCAGCTAATCCCCATTGGAATAAGGTCACACAACAACATCACTTCTGGCAAGGACCCAGTAATCCTATTAAAGATTAATTAGATGAGGTGGACCTTCCGCCTAACCTCAGGGCCCTGACTACTTGTGCATTTGGGGTGATCTGGGTCCCCCATTTGCCAGTCATCCTTGTTTTCCCCTTGGCTCACCACCCATGACCCCCTAATCCACTGGCAATCAAGAACAATGTTCTTCTGCTTTGTCCAGTTTCAACTAGAATGCCTTTCAAACCCTTGTTAATGGCTGATCACACTCTGTGGTGCACTCCAACCTGTGGGACTCTTAAAGAAACAAACAGAGGACCCAGCCAACCTAGGATTCCAGTCAAATACTTGAAGTTCACCAAGGTGTTTGACAAATAGTAGGTGGACACCTTATCATAGCACCACAGTTATGACTACCTTATTGAAGCCTGCCCCAGAATGGAGGTTCCTTTTAGATGCATTTATGCTGTCTCCAAGTCAGAGATACATGCCCCCCTTGAAGTACCTAGAGGAAAACCTGCAGAAGAGATTTATTGATCCCTTTACCTCCCTGGCTGTACCCAATATTCTTCATAGACAAGAATGAGGTTTCTCTCTGAGCTTGTGTCAACTACCAGGCATTAAATCAAATCATGGTATGAAATTGATATCCTCTTCCCCTTATTAATAAGTTCCTGGAGAAACTCCAATCAGCCAGGTCTTCACAAAATTAGACTGGTGCGGAACATATGACTTGATCAGAATTCAACAGGAGGATGAGTGAAAGATGGTTTTCCCATCCAGATGTAGCCATTTTGAATATCTGATCATTGTTTGGCCTCTATAACACACCCACTACTTTTCAACATTTCATGAATGACTCATAGGGCCAGAGCCATCTTCACTGCTGCAAGGAAGTGAATAAAGCATACACACATACCCTGCTTCACTAGTAGGGCAGTCTGTGCCGGTAGGAAAAAAGGAGGTTCAGAGAAGAACCACAAGCATGATTAAAATATTGGAAAACATATCTTATAGTAAGAAACGCAAGGAGCTCTATCTGTTTAACTTATCAAAGAGGAAGCTGGGGGTGATTTTATCACAGCTTATAAATAACTACTTGGGGAACAGAAATTTGGTACTTCCAATGGCTGGAAGTTGAAACGAGACAAATTCGAACTAGAGATAAGGTACAGATTTTTAACAGTGAGGGTAATTAACCATTGGAACAACCTACACTGACATTTTTTAAAACAAGATGTGTTCTAATTCAAAGAGAATTAATTTAGGGAAGGCCAATGGCCTGCATTATGCAGTAGGTCAAACTAGATAATCAAAATGGTACTTTCTGGTGTTAAAATCCATGAATTTAAAGACTCATCCCTGGGAAGGACTTTATTTGCCCAACTATTTCTCTTGAGGGTTCCACTAAAAGACAACAAATTTGTGAATAAGTGAAGTTAGCCTCCACAAACACATCTCCATAGAAGACTCTAAGTTGCTGCCTGCTATCCAATCCCACCGATTTTCTAGACTGCAGTGGCCAGATGTAGGACTCCAGTAGAGGGATCAGGAACTAGAATTTCCATAAATTATGACTTTTGAAAAAATAATTCCAATTTGGAATGAAAAGCCAGAATTTCAAAGTTTCTCACTAAATGGAAAAAAATGGTTTGGAGCTATCAATATGTTTAGTTTTTGATAATGGTGTTTTGATTTTCATTTTTACTTTTATATTATGTAACAATATTATATATAACATATAGACATAATAAATATATATAATTATAATATTAAAATTGTCAAACTGACTCCTGCCTCAGAAAATTGTCACAATTGATCTGTTTTCTGTGAAACCGTTCAATTTCCCCTTAACTACAATTATTGAAAATTGTTCCATCAAAAATTTTTCAACAAGCTCAAGGTTCTGGAGTTGCAATGGTTGCTGGCACTTTGTACCACTTAACTTCCCTATCTGTTCCATTGCCACGAGCCTGCTGTCCAAGCTCGACTGGCTTCTTCCAGGAGAACAGGGAAGATAATAGAATCTGTTACATATCAGGAAATACTGGTGTGAATTTTTAAGAGTAGCTAAATTAACAAAGGAGGAAGTTAACAATAGAACCATGATAATGGAGAGTTGCATCAAAATAGCGAACAGGGAAAAATCAGTTTATGAAACTTGGCAGCTTTGAGGGCATTGACATACTTTCTTGGCATATCATATTTGCATATTCTCCTTGTGCTTGTTAAAAAGATTGTGTCTAAACAATACAGCAGCCTACTAAGAAATACTATTGGTGTGAATTAAAATCAGTGACAACTGAAGTATTTGTTTGGTAAGTTAAGAATGGAGTGAATGAAAACTGCTTGTAGTTCTCACTAGAGAGTAGAAATTGAACATTCATCAATAAAAGAAAAAAAGGCTAGATCAAATTTTATGACATTTGGCAGTTTTCAAGGTAATGACATTCTCTGCTAACACAGCAAATGTAAAGATGATACTTCCGACACTTGCTGAAACACAAGAACATTGCATCAGGAAACACTGAAATGAGTGAAAGTCAACAGGATTTTAGAATGAAATTGACTTGACATCAAAGTGAGTTAAAATCAAAATGAGTTATCATCAGAAAGTCAAACTGGGTCATGTTCATAAATTGAGAAAGACTGAAGCAAACTGATGAAACTTGGCAAGTTTCATTATCACAAACATGCTCTAAGATACTGAATTTGACAATAAATCTTAGTGTTGAGCTAGTATAGTGAAAAGACAATCATGCCTTGTTAGAAAACAGAGTGATGGCAGCCCATATTGACCACAATAAAAGTACAAAATGACTAGGATATCCTATGATTGACATTTTACTGGGAAACAAGTACACTTTCACTGTCCCATGACTGAGCACATTCTGCAGGCTGTATTATCCTTTTACTTTACCATCTACAAATCAGCAAAGCTGCAAATATCAAGCATGAATGGATTATACAAATCTGTAATATAGAACGTCCTTAACTAGATATTATCCATATATAATCCTTAGACTTTTGCCAGTCTGGCTATAATTATGGATATAAAGATATTCGATAGCGTGGGGCTTTTCTATCCTGCTGACAAAGGTATAATAAGACCTCGTAGCTGGAAGTTGAAGTTAGACAAATTCAACCTTGAAATAAAATGTAATTTCATAGATTCTAAGGCCAGAAGGGACCATTGTGATCACCTAATCTGACCTCCTATATAACAAAGTCATAGAAGTTCCCTGAATTAATTCCTGTTTGAACTAGAGAATCTTTTTTAGGAAGATATCTAACCTTGATTAAAAATTACCAGTGATGAAGAATCCACCACAATCCTTGCAAAAAATTTCTAATGGTTAATCTAGCAGTGAGGGTAATGAGACATTGAACAGTTTACCAGGGGAGTTGGATTCAGCATTGGTTGGAATATTTAGAATGAGATTACAGATCTTTCTAAAACATATGTATTAATGTTATTTTTGAGAGAAAGTCTATGACCTGTAAGTGCAGGGGTGTTGGGTAGGATGGTTGCAGTGGTCCTTTCTGGCCTTGGAATCTGTGAATTTATTAATCCTCCAATTCATTCCCTTCCTTTATGGGCCATGAGGAGAGTAATGCAGGCAATCCCATTCTCAACATGCCTATAATACCTGCAGCTCTGCATTAACAATAACTATAAACAAATTTCATGCCTCAGAGCTTCAGCTGGTCTCCTGCATGGGTCAAAAAGGAATTCCCCCCTAATTCACAATTGACCAGATGTATTCCCGCCTTCTTCCTCTCTGCCCACTTTCCTCAGAAACATCAGAGATTGGCCACAGATGGAGGCGGGACACTGGCTGGGGTGGACCAGTGCTGATGTGATATAAAGAGTCCTCTTTCTTAGATGCCTGACAGGTGTGTTTTGTTCACATGTTCAGTGTCAAACTGATCACCAGATTACTGATCAGAAAGGAATTTTCCTCCAAGTTAGATTGGCTTTATGTTTTTTTTCATCTTCCTCTGCAGCATTGGAAACATTAACTGCTAGGATCATCAGGACACCTATTCAGCTGCCTGGTATTGCAGGAGCTTCCAGGCATTAGTGGCACATTGGCCTCTTCTGTTTTGTCCATGGCACACAATAGTTAAGTTTCCTGAGGACTGAAATACTTCGATCTAACTAAAGTCATTAAGTTCAATATAGGGGTATCTGGGTGACATGTAATGGCCTGTGACAGAGAAAGGAGATCAGACTAGATGATCTAATGCCTCCGCAGCAAATCTTAATGTTCAGTGACTGTTTACCTGGATCCAGTGAGGTTGTGAGGTTCAGCACATTTGTCTTAAACTTCCAGGGATTGGGACTGGAGACCCACATGATACCGCTAGCAGAGATTGTCTCATAAGGTACTGAATGAGCTATCCCTTGAAATGCCAGTATATCCCATGCCTGTGGGCTTTCCCAGTAGTGGGGGTTCTGGGTGCTCTGTACAACTGCAGCCACTCCCATTCTGTCCTAGATTCTTGGTTCTGCCTTTGGTTACTGAGGTAGTAGCTGGTATAACTCAGGTCAGAATCACACCCATGATATAAATCTGAGCCATGTAGGTTATCGGGGTTGTGGTGATTCCTGTTAAGTGCATGGAAAAGAAATGTAATATGAGGAATCTATTGCTTGGTACATCACAATGCTGCTCTCTCCTCTATGTTAGCTCCTATCCTACTTTGGATAGTAATGTGGGCACTCACCTCTTGAGCGGGTCCTTGCAGCTGGGTGCAGTCCTTTTCCTACTCCAGATGCCCCCTGTAGGTTGCCAGCTGATATTGGTGGGGTCTTCAGTGGTTTGACCTTCCAGCCAAGTCACAAAGTCCAAATGAACCCCTCAGGAGGTAATAAATAGTTCAACGAATAGACAGTCTATTTGCCCTCACTAGGGTCTTCAGACCCTGCTGAAGGTCCTTTAAACTCAGCCCTTGATTCAGGCTCCCAACTAAACCCTGTCCTATTCTTGGGATAACACTACTTTATCTGTGGCTGATAGAGGACCAAGGCCAATCCACTACTCTGGGTTCAAACCTAGGGACCCTGTCATCAGCAGCCACATACTGCTAACTCCAACCTGTTGCTGCTATTTCCCTGGGCCTCCTCCTACCAGGGCCAGTGTCATAAGGTTCCTCTCTATCTCCAGGCCAGAAAGGAGCATCCAGAGCATGCTTGGCTCTGATTGGCTGCTTCCGTGAGGCCTCTCTGGGCAGGTCAGGAGGACCATCTTTGCAGCTCCTTTGCTGTCACTTCACTGCTTTCTGGGGTGTGGTATAGTGTGTGTGTGTGTGGGGGGGCTGCAGTAGGGAGCCACAAAGGCCAGGTTCACATGGATCTAGTAATGCTCTAGTTTGGAATTTAAAGTTCTCAGTGGGCTAGGGTTTAGCAATCTCAGAGACTTCATCACCTAACCCATCACTAATTGGCACCTGCTTTGTATCAATAACTGCACACAAAAATAGATGTTACTTATTGGCTACAGATGTCTGCTACTCCGGGTGAATCTGGCCACTCTGGCTGCTTTTCTCCCCTCTGGTGATGCAAAACCGCAATAGTCCCAGTTTTAAAAAGCTGATTTACACTGGGTTTATAGCTGCTTCGTGTCATTAGAATGGCAAAAAGCAGCCAGAGCATAGCAGTGAGTCTGGCTCAATGTATTTATATTGTCTAGAAATCAGAGTTGTAGCCAGAATTGTAATAATGCTACAAAGAGCATCTCAGTATGAACATTTCAGTTTATCTATAAACTTTGGGATTAATCTTCCAAAGCCTTACACACATAAGTAACTCCTGACTTCAATGGATTACACACCAGAGTTAGTCTTACAGAATCAGGAAAATGGATATTGCTAGACATTATATATCATGGCTTTCAGAATATAGAGACTTGCTGAAATACTTCACAAGGAACATAGCTTAGAATTACTCTCACAGCTACAGATTCTGCCAAGAACTAATTAAAAAGAAGCTATCTTGAATAAACTGGATTTCAAGAGTGGTAGACATGGCCGTCAAGTTAATTATCTCATCAACTTGTGATTTTGAAAGTACAGTGATAGCATATGGGCAGTATTACATTTCAAATATTTTGATAAGTATAATTGGACATTATACACTGTAAATTAGCATTAATCAGTAAAGGGCCAGATGGAGACCAGCCCTTTCTTGAGTGCACTGTGGGCAGGAAGGGCACAAGGAGCCTTTCTTCACATCTTGCACAGCCCTCATCAGAGCCAGTCATGGTTGCAGTATCTTTATTCATGGGAGTGCAGTAACTGCTCCCTCTTTGCTGTCCTGGGAACACACTGTATCCAGAAAGGGGCAGGGAGTGACGCAAAAGAAGTGGGGCAGGAGGCGTGCATCTCTACCCTACCCCAGCCAGGGGTGTGAATTAGTTATGGGATGAGTTTGCTTCATATCATAAAGGGGTAGGCAGCATTTCTCCTGGTGCAAGTCTTAGGTTTTTCATAAGTAGTATCTAAACATTTCTATACTGGCCCCAGAAAAGCCAAAAGAAAATACTTCAGAGAAGTATCCGAGTAGCAGCCATGTTAGTCTGTATTTGCAAAAAGAAAAGGAGTACTTGTGGCACCTTAGAGACTAACAAATTTATCTGAGCATAAGCTTTCGTGAATTTGTTAGTCTCTAAGGTGCCACAAGTACTCCTTTTCTTTCCGAGAAGTAGTCACTCTGCTTCTTTCCCTCTGGTAATTCTAATGCAATCTTCATCTTGGTATTTAAGTGTTGTTCTTCATCCCTGATATGCTGTATAGACTTAGGAGTGTCACTGATGAATGCTTCAGAAAGAGGTATAAACCTCAACACTATAAGGAAAAATATCTTTCTGACCTAAGTGCTTTTTGAAGTATGAGGTTTATAACTTTTATACTTTTTTTTCTAGCTTGTGTGACTGCATATGCTAGTCTTATTTATAAATGCTCCAGCAAATAAACTGATCAGCTCCTCTGATTTAGAAATATTGGTAGAACCAAATAATAATAATGTATAAATTTTCCTGTATACTAAGTCAGTGCCTGCTTAGGGGCACAAAGGACAGTATGTTCCCCTCTCCCACAAATGCCTATGTGTGAGCTCCTCAGAGTTTGGATTCCTCTTGAGCAGATGGGGGGAGAGAGAGGCAATGAGTATGTGGTTTTAGCTCCACTCCCCATATATCAATCAGTTTAGCAAGGGCCAATAGCAGATTACTACCCATCTGGAGCAAGGAGGAGATAGGAAGAAATCATGCCTATTAAAGCACCATCCCATACTCTGGGCACATTGCAAAATCACAGGCTATCTACTTGCCCCAATATTACCCTACTTCACTAAGTTCCAAAGTTTAATATTAAATTATAGAAAAATCCTTTTATCAATTTAAAATGCTTATTTCATTGAATTGTGATTTATAATATAGTATAGGATAAAGCAGCATTCTTAAGTTGGCCTTATTTGTACCACAAAAATTCATGAATTCTAGTTCCACATATGTAATTTATGCTTTATTTTGAAATTTAACAAAACATTCCATTATAGTCCAAGAAGGCAGATTAGTGAATCCATAGAAATCTTTTAGTCCTCTTCCAACTTTCAGTTTGTATTCTATGAAAACAAGTCCCAGAGCTCAGATAAACAAATGGTAGTTTGAATGGCTGACTCCAAAAAAGGTGGTCTTGTGTGGTGGAATTAGGAAATCTGTCATTTCTTCTTTAACCATCATAAATCATTCTGTCAGCTGACTCCAAATATTCAACAGAAAGATTAGTAGCTAGGAGCTGAATTTAAAGTCTCAGCACCTACAATTTTGAAGATATACTCTGAATGGATGACAGCTAAATTCTCCTCTCACTCAGACTGATGTAAAACTGGAGTCACTTCAATGGAATCAATAGAATTACAATGTTGTAACATTGGTGCAAGGTTAGAACCGATATTAATTTTAAAGTTATCACATACTGTTTAGAAAATAGCAAGACGGACAGAGCAGTAATTTGAATTTTTCCATCTAGCCCATGATATTTCTGAATGTCTTACTACTTGCCCTAGGAATATGGATGGAAAAACCAGCCACTTGAGGGAAAGCTGAAAAAAACCAACAGACCCCCTCAGCTACCATCCCACTGCATAAAACTTGTTTTAAAAGGAGAAAGGCCACATAAAATAAAAGTGTCCATAAGGCATTTTCTTCCTTCTGCACAGTGACGTTTTATTGAAAAGACATGCTCTGTATGAGAAAATATAGCCTTTTCAGCAAACGGCCCAGCATTGTCAGCCTGGATGCAAAACATAAAATTGGCCTTGACATCAGACAATGAGCTCCTGGCAACATTATGTCTTCTCCTTGCAGTTGTCTGTACAAATCACATACCTTAAAAAGAGCAATGTGCATTATATCTAGGTTTTGACCAAAATCAACTGATTACTAAACCATTTCTATGTTTGTGGCACTGTCCAATTTTCCTTTCCATCTGTAATTAAGTGACTAAGAATCAAATTCTTCTGCCATTGCAGACAGTGGAAGTTTTGCCATTGACTTCAGTGAGACTGGGATTTGTTCCCTAGCTCATAAATATAAGTTGTTTTTCTTCAGGTTTGAATGTGTGTTCTGGGCAGATTTCAAATGTTAGAAAAATAGAAAAATGAGTCCACATTGTATTCTCAGTTACACCATTACAACCCCCAATATAGAATGAAAGATTTGTCAAGGCACTACATTTATGAACCAAATAATACCAGACTAGGCTGGACTTTTAGCATAAAGCACAAAGGAAGGAGCAATGCAGACATGCCCAGCCCAGAGGGAGCACTGGGAGTAATTTGCCTCAATTCTTCTCAGTTGTGCTGGGGGAGGGGTGTGTAATTTACTACTGCCATTAAAGGATGTAGTATACTCCTGTGCAGCCAGCCATTTGTCAGTGCATGTTGGGGACACAGTCTTGGATCTGTCCCCTCTTAGTGCCTCCCGGCCAAGTTGCTCCCAGGGGGAAGGATCTTGGCTACAACCCCTGCTTTGCCCTGAGTGCTAGAATGCATTTTAAACTAGCCTTTACACGAACTATGCAATGGGGTACAAGGAAGAGTTCTTACGCTCTCTCGTGCCCCTGTGTGACAGCATAGTGGCAGGGCATAGATGAGATAAATACTAATACTTTCATATGAGGATTGTTTTAGGAACACAAAGAGAGGACTTCAAAGTGCTGTGTGATAGTAAGCAACTCCAGATAGGGACTGTCTCTTAATCTGTGTTTGTACAGCATTTAATGCAATGGAACCTGATTGCACCTTCTGAGTTGTAGTTCAATACGTATACTAAAGAACAAGAAGAATACCATGTTCTTGCACATTATGCTGCCTCATACTAAATGAATCAAACCTACTATTGACTTTACAGACACAACCTATAATAACGCAATACTATTTCTGTAAGCAAAGAGTAAAAATGGTGTCTATTTGTGCCTCACTACGCCAAGACATTTACGCATGTGTCTATCTTTAAGTACATGGATAGTACCACTGAAGGTAATGGGACCATTCACATGCTTCAAGTGAGGCATGTGCGTCAGTGCCTTGCTGAATCAGGACCTACAGGAGAAAAGAGAGCTTTTTTTTCTTTTTTTTTTTTTTAGAAATATATGTAAACTACAAAGGTTTAAAAAGTTTGATTAAATACCTATATCTCTGAATAGGTAAAGGGATAATATAAATATACTTCTTTACTTTTCTGCCTGTCCTCCTCCTTTATAACCTCACCTTGAAAGAGGGGGGGGGGGGGGAAGGTCAGATTCCAAATGGATTGATAAGAAAAGCCTGTATGAAGAGGTTCTCCTTTTAAGCACACCTGGGGTGGACTAAGGCTCAGAATCAACCTCTTTTCCAGCAGAAGCAGCGAAGTGGTTACACAGCCACTAACTATCCGCCAGAAATTCTGTTCCCCTTCACTGTGAAGTGTCTTGGCCTCCATGCAACAGCTATCTGATAACTCAGCAGATACTTTACTGGCCATAAAAAGATAAAACCGTTTTTCCCCTGAGACGTAGAGCCTTAAAAATGCACAATGACAAATGTGTGCAGTGACATTTTTAAAATGTGCAATCACATGTTAGGGATACAGATGCTCAAAGCAGTATTATCAAATCACGGAAGTGTTCCTTCCACAGTCAGAACCAGGCCCAGCATTTGATTAATCACACAAACAGTTTGCTGTGTCTTTGGTATGAGGATGGGCTCAAGACACAAACGGTATGGCTACAATGCAAAATAACAAACAAACAAATAAAAACAAAACAAAAAAAACCCTGCAGCAGTAAGTCTCAGAGCCCAGGTCCACAGATTCAGGCTTGCAGGGCTCGCACTACTGGCATGAAAAAAAAATCGCCGAGCAGATGTTTGGACCTGGGCTGGAGCTCGAGCTCTGGGACCCACCCTCATCTCTGGGTCGCAGAGCCCGGGCTTCAGCCCAAGCGGGAACAGCTACATTGGTATTTAGTTCTGTGGCATGAGCTCCACAAGTTGATCCAGGCTCTGAGACTTGCTGCCGTGGATTTTTTTGGGGGGGGGGTTGCAGTGTAGGTGTACCCAAAGTGTCTCATTCTCCATTCAGTTACATTAGCGTTATGCTGATGTGACTATGGGTACAATTTTCAAAAGCACCTAAATCCCATTGTCAAAAACTGAAAGGCGATGGGAGTTAGGCACTTTTGAAAATCCCACTATCTGCATCTTTATGTGCCTAAATACTTTAGAAAAACTGGTCCTAATTGCAGAGACGAAACTAGGCATTTTAGTGCCCATAGCAAGCAAGCATATTTGTGCCCATGTACCAGGTTGGGGTTTTTTTTTTGTCATTTCCCCCCTCATTTTTCTGCCTCCGCAGCTTTGCACCTTAGGCAGTTAGGCAAGGCCGGTACCCGGGTGGGGCAAGCAGCACAGCTGCCCAAGTCATTTAGGAAGTGGGGCTTTTGCTCCTAAGTCACTTAGGCCCCTTTGAAAATGTCATCTTAAATGTCAATATTTGGATCTTTATCCAACTTAAGCTTCTCCAAAGTTCAGTAATATTCAAAGCTGGGGTTTTCTTTTTGCTTATAACAGTGACAGAGTCAGGCACCAAACTCAGATCTGAATCCTGAACTTCCTCAAAGTTTGGGAATGTTGGATATGGGTTTTCCTGGTTGAGGCCCATGTATTTTGGACATGCTTTTGTTTACTTTTTGCCAGCTGATGCTCCATTCTGTGACTTCAGCCAATATACAGTCAGTTATTCAATGTCTCAAATTAGCAGAGAGAGGAATCATTAGGCTAAACTATTTTTGAGCATCCATATCATTTCCACCAGTCTCACAGAAAGAAAAATGCAAATATGTTTTAAAAAGTTTTCTTTTCCTGAAAAGGTCACTGATATTTATATTCTAAGTGGAGTCATAAAGCAATATTAAAATGTTCTGGTTTTCAGAATTGTATGAATGTCTTTAACTGTTCCTGCAGTGCATGACAAAAATGCTGACAGAGAACCCTCAGGCCACCTGCTAGGCACAGCAGCGTTTACTACGTGCCGCATTAAGGGCTGAATGGCAAGTCTGACACCGAGCTGTGGAATAAAGCAGATTCTTTCACATCCTGCTACAAATGAAACTCTAGTGTTTCGGGACAAGCATCTATAACCAGCCCTGAGTGCACTGCAATATTTATACTTTTTAAATATGACTTCAGTCTTCTATCTTCCTCCAACCCCCAGCTGGGAATAAGAGGAATAAGAAAAAATCAGGGAGTGAAATCCAATAATTTAACCAGCTTTGAGGGGTTTTTTTGTGGGGGAAGGGGAGAGTTACTCCATTTTTATAGTTATACTATATGCTACAGATACATGACATTTTGACATTAGCTAAACTCTGTACGTGAATGTAAAGGCAGTTACTTGATGGATTACACAATTGCTGTTATAAAGAACTGTTTCACTTTAGATAAAATCTACACAGCTCACTGATTATGGTTTTGTTTGAATTATTTTACCTACTTTTTATTCAACTCTCCACTCTTAAGAAGTGGTTAAACTGGTTTATTTCTAAACTCACTGAGGATCAGAGCCTACTCTCCTGATTAATACCCCGGTACTACAAGCTGATCCATGCATGTGAATCCTTATGCCCATGTGCAGCCCAGCTGAGGGCTTCAGGGAGTCAGTGCACATTTGTAAAGGTCTAGCCCCATATGACTCTGTTTGCAGCATAGGCTGAAACTCCTATTGAAATTAATGGTGAGGAATATAGAATTGAGCCTTCAATTGCCATAAGGAATATATAATATATACACCCAGAAAATAATGTTGATATAATTTCAGATACCGAGTGACATTTTTAATAAGCTCCTTTGAAAATTTTATTCACTCCACACAATGAAAATGTTTAATATTAAATAAGCATGCATGCAGGTAGTACCTGTTTGCAGGATAAGGGTCTATCTTAAATGCAATAATGGTCTAACATAATGCAGGGAGAGATTGTATCAGACAATAGGAAAGGAGGGAGGTTTGCAAAGACAAGCTGTCAAGGTTCCTTCCCCACTCTGAACTCTAGGGTACAGATGTGGGGACCTGCATGAACGACCCCCTAAGCTTATTCTTACCAGCTTAGGTTAAAAACTTCCTCAAGGTACAAACTTTGCCGTGTCCTTGAATCCTATGCTGCCACCACCAAGCATGTTAAACAAAGAACAGGGAAAGAGCCTACTTGGAGACGTCTTCCCCACAAAATATCCCCCCAAGCCCTATATCCCCTTTCCTGAGGAAGGCTTCATAAAAATCCTCACCAATTTGCATAGGTGAACACAGACCCAAACCCTTGGATCTTAAGAACAATGAAAAAGCAATCAGGTTCTTAAAAGAAGAATTTTAATTGAAGAAAAAGTAAAAGAATCAACCTCTGTAAAAATCGGGATGGTAAATACCTTACAGGGTAATCAGATTCAAAACATAGAGAATCCCTCTAGGCAAAACCTTAAGTTACAAAAAGACACAAAAACAGGAATTTACATTCCATTCAGCACAACTTACTTACCAGCCATTTAAACAAAAGGAAATCTAATGCATTTCTAGCTAGATTGCTTACTAACTTTTTACAGGAGTTTTGAAGAGCATTCCTGATCTGTTCCCAGCAAAAGCATCACACAGACAGACAGACCCTTTGTTCCCCCTACCCCCCTCCAGCTTTGAAAGTATCTTGTCTCCTCATTGGTCATTTTGGTCAGGTGCCAGCGAGGTTATCTTAGCTTCTTAACCCTTTACAGATGAAAGGGTTTTGCCTCTGGCCAGGAGGGATTTTATAGTTCTGTATACAGAAAGGTGGTTACCCTTCCCTTTATATTTATGACACAAGCCTATGAGTGTCAAGCTAACTACTTTAGTTTTTCTTATTTTTCTTTTCTTAATTTATAATTTAATAGATTAGCCTAAGAGTGTGGGTTGTTTTGCCATTCTCCATCTCCATTCCCCATCTACTCCAATCAATTCATTGGGTATCAACACATCAATTCTGAAAGATAATTCTCAGCTGGAAAAGGAGATTGTATTCCATATACTGCTAGGTGAGGCCCAGACAAAGCCATGGTACAGCATTCATGGTACATACAGTTTCAGGTATCTGCACAGAGCTGGGAAAGGTACTTTACTGAAAAGAGAACTCTTTCCACTATTTTTCAACCCTATCATTACTTATGGAGATCCGCTCTGAACTATTTGAGCATGCAGAATCCTTCTGGAAACAAAACATATTTTCAATAGATAAAAGCCACAAAATGATCATGAAAAATGTTCCATTTCTTCTAATTTATTCTAAATCAAACATTCAATAGTACAATATGTTTTAGGTTAATTAGTTTAATCCAATTTTAATTAAGCTGATGTTTCCATGCCAACAAATGGTTTTTAAATTGTTGAAATCTTGATGATTCAGAGTGTGACTAAAAAATTAATTACCTAAAGCATTATTTTGTTTAGTTCTTTTAACCAAGATGTGAAATGTCACATCTGTAGCTAAGGTTCAGCTAATGGTTACAGTTCTGGTTCTGTGAAGGAAGTGTTAGATTAAACTATGCTCATACATCAATATGGCACCATGGTAACAGCTTTTCTAAAAAAAAAAAAAATCATCTTTAAGTAGAGATGCAGCAGGATGTAAATATCCACAAAGAGTGAATACCTCACAGTTTCTCAACCTATCACTACTCCAGAAAACTTTAGGTCATCTGTTTGGTATTCAAATAAATTACCCCCAAATTCCTGATTAGAGTCTGACCAAATGTTGTGTCATTAGCATTCCACACAACAACAACAAGATAGAGAAGAAGAAAGTAGAGGGCAATAGAGATGGACAAATCTCAACTATGGTGCAGACTTTTTATTCCTATTCATAGTAAATCAAAAGAAAATATTGTATATGGTATGTGCAGCACATGGATCACGTAGCACACAGCCAGCATGGGGTATCCATAAATGTAATATGTATCCACAATATGAGACTTGTAATTTCCCGGAGAAAGTGTTTAGGTAGGCAGAGATTGCAGTGTTCACAGGAATACTGTCAACAGGCCCTGTGTTGATAGATAATGTTTGGGAGAAAGACATGGTACAAGGGATCAACACTGTTGATGCTTAGGCTGGGAATTTTTCTTTAAAAACAGCCTTAGGAAGTTAGATGCCCAAGTTCCTTTTAATTTAAATAGAATGTAGTCACTTAACTGCCTTAGGTTCCTTTGATAATCCCAGCCAAGTGCCAGTAGCTTCCCAAAATAGCAAAGATGCCACTCTCTCAAGATGGCCTTCCCAAAATGCATCCTCAGGAATCGCAAAGGAGGAATTCTGCCTGAGTCAACTGACCACTTGCTAAATTTTCAAACAAGCACTTTTGTGCTTTTTCCCATGTTGCCCCTTGCCCTAGGGAGGAGCTCGCCATAAACAACTGCAAAACTACGTTATTACCCACCTTCAGTTCCTCCTCAAAGGTCTCCTTTGTCATGATGCCCACAACAAACTTGACAACAGTTAGGCTATTAAGCTGACTGCTATATTCATGGCATACAAACAGAGAATTTAGATAAAAAAAAATACTTTTCTTGAAGGTACTGTACTTGAAGGTTCCAATGTAACACTATTTCTTAGAATCCAGAACCCACACAAGAATCAAAACCAGAGAAAGACAAAGCAGGCTGTTCCCCAAGGCAGCAAAACACAACTCAATACACCTTGCTCTAGGCTGGCTTTTTGCAGACTGAGAGCTGAAGACCCAGATAACATGCTTTCCTATAGAGCTCTCTGGCCTGCAAGCAGGATTAGGGAACCCCTTACACCTGAAGTGATAACTTGTCATTTTAACATAGTTTTCAATATGCCACACTGACCAATATCATCTAATGGATCACTTGTACTCCTCCATTCTTCGATATCCATCTGTTGTCTCTTGTCTTATATTAGATGGTAAAGTTCTTTGGTGCAGGGACTGCCCTTTTGGTTTATGTTTGTACAGCACCAAACACAACAGGGATTCTAAGCACTATGGTTATGCAAATAAATAAATAATAATAAAATATATAGTTTGCCACTTAGCTCTCATCATCTGTGGATCTCAAAGAGCTTTTCAAGTTCTGGAAAAGGCTCTGTATTTGGGGGTTTACAAACAAAAATGTGAGAGACAGGTTTTCACCCCTGGGGTGCAGTCTGGGAACTGTGGGAACGACTGCACCCCTCTAAGACACACAGCTGGGTTGGGAACACAGCCTGCCTCACTCAGACCCTGTTATCACCCAACACGACATCAGATGGTGCCACTCACCCAAACTGGGCTACCTGAGTGCAAACAGCAGACATCAGCCAATTTCCCAGCTCCCCAGGCATGCACCCCCCCTGTGGAGTATAAACCCAAACTTATACCATCTTGCAATGCACAGAGATCTGTACAGTATAAGCTCATTAATAAAGTTTGCCCCTCCCTCACTGTGGAGAGGACAATGCACAGAAATGTTAACCAGGCTGAGATTTCCCCCCAGACATTTTAATTAAAGGCACACTAGTTTAGGTTAAAACATAAAACAAGTTTAACAACTACAAAAAGATAGATTTTAAGTGATTATAAGTGACAGCAAACAGATCAAAGAAGATTACCTAGTAAATAAACAAAGTCGCAATCTAAGCCTAAAATACTAGAAAGATTGGCTATGAATTAGCAATTTCTCACCCTGACTGATGATACAAGCAGGCTTGTAAATGCTCAAGATACAAGCTGCACTTGCTTTGCAGCTTGGGATCCCCACCCCCATTCCAAGTCCTTTTCCTTAGGAGCTTCTCTTAGGTGTTGAGTTGTGGGGGACTGAAGAACAACAGATGATGTCATTCCCTGCCTTATATAGCATTAGCATATGACGGGAACCCTTCGTTCCAAAAACAGTTCACAGCCCAGTTTGTGGAAAAATACAGGCACCCAAAATGGATTCCAGAGACATTTGGTCTGGCCACATGCCCTTGCAGAGTCATGGCAGCCCTTACTTATAGACTGGCCCAAACATCCACAGGAAGGCTAAGCTATTCCACAGCCCATTGTCTTTGTTGATGAGCCATTAACACTGCCTGGCTTCTTCATCGTTGTACCTGAAAGGTTAGATGTGGGTGTTTTCCAGAGTAAGCTCATTTGAAATACAGATCCACAGTCAATATTCATAACTTCAGATACAAGAAATGGTGCATGTATACAAACAGGATAATCAAATTCAGCAAATCATAACTTTTCCAACACCACCTTACATGACTCATCTTGTACAAAATGCATCATAATTATGCCATAATCATATCATAATAATATTACTATGATGAATATGGGTGTAGTTTCACAATGTGCTCCTTCCTTGAGAAGCTACCCACATATGATATACGTTTTTGGTTCACACCAAAGTAAAGAAGCCTGAATGAACCTAACAGTACTGTGAACATGCCAACCAAACCTACTGGAAAGGTTTGCTGTATCTTGTGGCCACTGACATTGTCAGGTATTGCATTGATGTAATGAGAATATTTCAAAGCTACTGAGAGAATCTTGTAAGCTTCTGGGGTTGTGGTGTAGTGAAAAATTTTTACAGACAACCCTGATTTTAAGTTAGATGTTTTCTTTATTCCTCCTTAAGAATGGGCATGAAGAAAATAAAGATTATCATGTCATGGTTAAAAGTAGCAACTTTTCTACCTTTTGAAATGCCTTATTAAAAACCACTAAATTGTACTTCAGATATCAACTTTACAGAGACTGATATCAATTTTGACGCTTGTTTTCTGTTTTTAATGAGCATTTCTACTGATATCTATGTCAGAGAGTGGAGAGGTATGGTTCTTGGTTTCAGGCTGCTTCAATTCAGGAGATGATTATTACTGTGTTTAAAGTCTAACATCTCTGATTAAGTCAGAGTATGACACAGAGCAACGTCTATTGCCATTGATTTAAAAGAGACAGTTATAATTACTGCAGACTGATAGACGTCAACTGTTTAACAACAGATGCATTGCGTCTCCGAGGGCGCATGCCACAATTTATCTTCATTTTTCCTGATATTTATCCCATCATAGTGCATATTTTTGAAATCAGAGAAATAAATAATCTCTTCAAGAACAAAGTGAGGAGTGAGCAAATTCAGACCACCGAATCCTGCTATCAAAGTAGCACAAACTACAAAATGATGCAAAGCTCTAAAATAATTTTAAGGCAACTAATCCATTTTGTTGTTATGGGAACAAGAATAAATGGCAGCCTTATTTTTACACCAGAAATTTTAAGCATTATTGTCAGTCAGTAAAACTAATTAATTTTAATTACAGATGTCACATGAAGATTTGGGAACTTACAAATAGAAGTATTAATTATCAGAGCGGTACATAAAAAAATAAGAGTTGTAAAAAGTTGCAAAAGTGAAATGTTTGTGATTATAACAAATTTGGTGTCACTAACAGCTATGACATAAGGCATTTTTTTCGATCATAGGCAAAAAATGCTTTTTATCTTAAAAATGTACTATGAGGACTACCATTTTGCTAGCTTGAAAATCTTAATCACAAAGACAGCAGCAAATCATAACCTGTAAAAAGTTTATGCAAAACCTCATGTAAAATTAAAAATTTTGTGACATTCATTAGAATTAATGAAAAAGTATACCCTGGCCAGAAGATGACAACTTTGAGTAAAAATCTGTTAAGATGCTCATACATGTCTTTTGAAGCAATACTTAGGTGCGCCACATAGCTTTAGTAAGCACTGACTACAGAGCTGTATGATACAGACATACTAGACTACTAAGTTCTGCTTCAAGGGAATTCACAGGAAAATCTGTCATTTGTCATGACATTTCTCAAAACGTGGAATTTAAGAATGTATTTTCACTCAGAGAAACGAATTTTCAGTCCAAAAGCATTCCGTCCTCCCATGTTATACAAATTATGCAACAACCCCAAATGATTTTACCAGAACTAACCCTTTCTGTAATCTCTAATAAGCAAGGTACACAGAGCTATTGAGCTATCATCACGCCATGTACACAATGCTTGATCAGTTTTGAAGAGAATATGTCTTTCATGGGAGGTCACGTTTGAAATCATACTGAAATACTGATGTTCAAAAGAATGCTGCTGCAATCTATCATAGCAGAGATGTTGCACTGGTTTCAAGCAACCTAGGGGTTAAGTTTCCAGGATGTGGGATTTGGATGGTATTCTCTCTATTTCTTATTTTGTAGGCCTAGCCATATCTGCTGGTTAGTGAATCAAATTGTATTGTCTCATTTTCTGCCAGTATTGAGGTTTTGTGAGTGCATGAGCATGGATACCCACAACCACATAACTTTTGGACAAAAGCATGAGCTTTATTGAGACTGGAGTAGCCTCTAAGGGCTAGGTTCACAAAGGTACCTAGGCACCTAAGTCCAACATTTCAGCACCATTAGCATTCTCAGAACTGCTGCCCAGCAGCAGCCTAACCCTGTGTGCCCCTAAGTTTCGAGCAGTTGTCAGGCTGTGAATAAGTCCTGATACTGGCCCACAGCTAATGAGCTGCTTGAAGCTCTGGTCACACTGTCTGGAGTGATTCATGAGCGATCTCAAGGCAGACTGTCAGAAAACAAGGCAGGTACCCCAAACTCATGGTATGTTCTACAGTTCGTTTTCACAACCCAGGAACAAATGTGAAGTCCTGGATCACTGTAACAGTCTTATCTTGGAGTCACAGACAATTTCCAGGGGCATTCCAGTCTATCTTGCCACCCTAGCAAGCTGAACTTAATGATAAATGGTCACTTAAACCAAAAATTACAAAATATTCAGGTTGCTCCCAGTCCCATGTGACCAGTCACTTACCACAAGCAGGTTTCAGAGTAACAGCCGTGTTAGTCTGTATTCGTAAAAAGAAAAAAGAAAAGGAGTACTTGTGGCACCTTAGAGACTAACCAGTTTATTTGAGCATGAGCTTTCGTGAGCTACAGCTCACTTCATCGGATGCATAGCATATCGTGGAAACTGCAGAAGACATTATATACACACAGAGACCATGAAACAAAACTTCCTCCCACCCCACTGTCCTGCTGCTAACAGCTTATCTAAAGTGATCATCAAGTGATCATCAAGGAAGGCCATTTCCAGCACAAATCAAGGTTTTCTCACTCTTCCCCCCCCACACACACACACACAGACACACATACAAACTCACTCTCCTGCTGGTAATAGCCCATCCCTCTTTGAAACCTCTCTTTATAATGCGCATGATAATCAAGGTGGGTCATTTCCAGCACTAATCCAGGTTTTCTCACCCCCCACACACACACCCCCCCTCCAAAAACCACACACACAAACTCACTCTCCTGCTGGCAATAGCTCATCTTACAATGTGCACAGCAATAATCCAAGTTTAACCAGAACGTCTTGGGGGGGGGGGGGGGTTTGTAGGAAAAAAACAAGGGGAGATAGGCTACCTTGCATAATGACTTAGCCACTCCCAGTCTCTATTCAAGCCCAAATTAATAGTATCCAATTTGCAAATGAATTCCAATTCAGCAGTTTCTCGCTGGAGTCTGGATTTGAAGTTTTTTTGCTGTAAGATAGCGACCCTCATGTCTGTGATTGCGTGACCAGAGAGATTGAAGTGTTCTCCGACTGGTTTATGAATGTTATAATTCTTAACATCTGATTTGTGTCCATTTATTCTTTTACGTAGAGACTGTCCAGTTTGACCAATGTACATGGCAGAGGGGCATTGCTGGCACATGATGGCATATATCACATTGGTGGATGTGCAGGTGAACACAATGCCATCCACAGCCTCAGAAACAACTCTGACATCATAATCAAAAAGGCTGACAAAGGAGGTGCTGTTGTCATCATGAATAGGTCGGAATATGAACAAGAGGCTGCTCGGCAGCTCTCCAACACCACTTTCTACAAGCCATTACCCTCTGATCCCACTGAGACTTACCAAAAGCATCTACAGCATTTGCTCAAGAAACTTCCTGAAAAAGCGCAAGATCAAATCCGCACAGACACACCCCTGGAACTCCGACCTGAGATATTCTATCTACTACCCAAGATCCATAAACCTGGAAATCCTGGACGCCCCATCATCTCAGGCATTGGCACCCTGACAGCAGGATTGTCCGGCTATGTAGACTCACTCCTCAGGCCCTACGCTACCAGCACTCCCAGCTACCTTCGAGACACCACTGACTTCCTGAGGAAACTACAATCCATTGGTGATCTTCCTGATAACACCATCCTGGCCACTATGGATGTAGAAGCCCTCTACACCAACATTCCACACAAAGATGGACTACAAGCCATCAAGAACACTATCCCCGATAATGTCACGGCTAACCTGGTGGCTGAACTTTGTGACTTTGTCCTTACCCATAACTATTTTACATTTGGGGACAATGTATACCTTCAGATCAGCGGCACTGCTATGGGTACCCGCATGGCCCCACAGTATGCCAACATTTTTATGGCTGATTTAGAACAACGCTTCCTCAGCTCTCGTCCCCTAACGCCCCTACTTTACTTGCGCTATATTGATAACATCTTCATCATCTGGACCCATGGAAAAGAAGCCCTTGAGGAATTCCACCATGATTTCAACAATTTCCATCCCACCATCAACCTCAGCCTGGTCCAGTCCACACATGAGATCCACTTCCTGGACACTACAGTGCTAATAAACGATGGTCACATCAACACCACCCTATACCAGAAACCTACTGACCGCTATTCCTACCTACATGCCTCCAGCTTTCACCCTGACCACACCACACGATCCATCGTCTACAGCCAAGCTCTGCGATACAACCGCATTTGCTCCAACCCCTCAGACAGAGACAAACACCTACAAGATCTCTATCAAGCATTCTTACAACTACAATACCCACCTGCGGAAGTGAAGAAACAGATTGATAGAGCCAGAAGAGTTCCCAGAAGTCACCTACTACAGGACAGGCCTAACAAAGAAAATAACAGAACGCCACTAGCCGTCACCTTCAGCCCCCAACTAAAACCCCTCCAACGCATTATTAAGGATCTACAACCTATCCTGAAGGATGACCCAACACTCTCACAAATCTTGGGAGAAAGGCCAGTCCTTGCCTACAGACAGCCCCCCAACCTGAAGCGAATACTCACCAACAACCACATACCACACAACAGAACCACTAACCCAGGAACCTATCCTTGCAACAAAGCCCGTTGCCAACTGTGCCCACATATCTATTCAGAGAACACCATCACAGGGCCTAACAACATCAGCCACACTATCAGAGGCTCGTTCACCTGCACATCCACCAATGTGATATATGCCATCATGTGCCAGCAATGCCCCTCTGCCATGTACATTGGTCAAACTGGACAGTCTCTACGTAAAAGAATAAATGGACACAAATCAGATGTTAAGAATTATAACATTCATAAACCAGTCGGAGAACACTTCAATCTCTCTGGTCACGCAATCACAGACATGAGGGTCGCTATCTTACAGCAAAAAAACTTCAAATCCAGACTCCAGCGAGAAACTGCTGAATTGGAATTCATTTGCAAATTGGATACTATTAATTTGGGCTTGAATAGAGACTGGGAGTGGCTAAGTCATTATGCAAGGTAGCCTATCTCCCCTTGTTTTTTTCCTACAAACCCCCCCCCCCCCCAAGACGTTCTGGTTAAACTTGGATTATTGCTGTGCACATTGTAAGATGAGCTATTGCCAGCAGGAGAGTGAGTTTGTGTGTGTGGTTTTTGGAGGGGGTGTGTGTGTGTGGGGGGGGGTGGTGAGAAAACCTGGATTAGTGCTGGAAATGACCCACCTTGATTATCATGCGCATTATAAAGAGAGGTTTCAAAGAGGGATGGGCTATTACCAGCAGGAGAGTGAGTTTGTATGTGTGTCTGTGTGTGTGTGTGGGGCGGGGGGGGGGAAGAGTGAGAAAACCTTGATTTGTGCTGGAAATGGCCTTCCTTGATGATCACTTGATGATCACTTTAGATAAGCTGTTAGCAGCAGGACAGTGGGGTGGGAGGAAGTTTTGTTTCATGGTCTCTGTGTGTATATAATGTCTTCTGCAGTTTCCACGATATGCTATGCATCCGATGAAGTGAGCTGTAGCTCACGAAAGCTCATGCTCAAATAAACTGGTTAGTCTCTAAGGTGCCACAAGTACTCCTTTTCTTTTTTCTTTTTACCACAAGCAGGTGCATATCTCTGTCCCGTGAGTCAGGTGGCTAAGGGCCAGGACAATGGGAGAGTTAGATGCCTAAGAATCTTTGTGAATCTGGGCCCTAAACTCTGCCCCTTTCCCCTGCATTTCATTCCTGGCTAGCACAGGTGATTATCCAATCAACTTGCTACCTTCTGAAAATTCCTTCTTTCAGTGCCAAACTCTCTCTACACATTGTATGGGGAACCTGGGTACTTAACTCAGTGCTGGGAATTTCACTAGATGACAGAGTGAATAGGCATTAGGCATTATAACACCCAACTACTTATATGAATCTGATCCTGAAGGCCTATGAGCTCAAAGTCACATGACACTTTGTCTCCCTGGTGTACCAAGACTCAAGAGACATCCAAAGCCACAACTGAAAAGTGTGGTTCTGCTCTGAAAAGTCAGTCTGTAATTATGGCATTATGGGACTCTATGTTTATTGGCTGCCAACGATTTCCATTTAGCAAATGGCTTAGATGACAAGTAAAAAATAATTTCTAAAATGTGACATCCCTGTGAACTCAACATATGTTTTCAGAGCTAGCCTGGGTTCTTTCCATGTGACATAGCATCACTGGTTAAAAAAAACACACAAGCCAGTGGGACCCTAGTAACATCTGTGGAACCCATGGGTGCAGGGGCTAATGACCCCGCAATGGCAATATTGTGGGGGCTGCTGAGGGAAAAAGCAATGGAAATCTATTTTTCTCATCAGATCAGATGTTAACAGGGAATAGATCTGTTGGATAAGAAGGTAACATTATTGCATAGTCACTTTTCATAGTAGGGTTGCACTTGAAGGCTTGGATGTTTGTGAACCAAAGAGTATGTGGGCAGCCATGGGGGGTGGAGGGGAGGAGAAGGGGCTATATTATGATCAATGAAACTGGAGCCAGTCCATAGGGACAGTTATTAAGGGGACACCAAGAAAACAGAGCATGTAGGGAGTTAGGCTGGAAGCAATTTAGCCACGTGGACAGAACAGCCCATAGGGTTTAATAATATTCCATTTCTTTAACTGAACCTGCATTCAGCTTCATTCTTTCTTCAGTGAAACCTGGTGGCAGTGTCAGAGTGGTGAGTTCTCTGAAGTGCAGCAGCTGGCCAAGTGAGCCAGGGATCTAAGTCTGAAACCCTGCTGGAGCCCTGGATTTTGTGGACACAAACCTAGCCCAGAAATGGACCTGGTGGAAGGACAAGTTTAAGCTCTACACGGACCTGGACATGCAGGAGGATGATGATAGCGGGAAAGTAAAACTGTTATTTTGCTTTATTGGGGTGTGACGTTCCCCTCTGGTGTTATCCAGACCAGTGATCTGATAGGTCATTCTAATCTTTGATGCTGAGAGCCAGCCTTACCCTGTGCTGCTCGAAGGATTCTGAATTTTGTTCAGCTGCAGAACTCTGCCAGCTAGCAACTGGGGCAGATCACTGACAACACCTCTCCTGCCCCTGCGCGTGAGGGCATGTTGCCTTCTGCTGGAAAGGAGCTAGTCTCACCCCTGCACACACACTTGGAAGCACCCTGCTTCCCTGTGCCACAGAGTCACAGGAATCTTCACCCACCTCAGTGGTTTCTGAGATCCCCCGTCCCTTCTCTGGACTCTCCTCTGGGACACATTTCTCTCTGCTCCCTAGAGCCGGGTTTATCTCTGGTTCAGCTGCAACCTGCTGACAGCTAGCAACCTGGACAGTTCTCTCCCTGGCAGGCATTACACCCCCATCCCTTCCTGATGTGGTATTGCCTCCAGATGCAGTGCGGGAGTTAGTCTCAACCACCCTCCCACCTGAAAGCACACAGTTTCCCCCAGCTGCAGAAGAATCAAAGAGACTCTTTCTTATTCTATCAGCAGTTCCTGAGACCTTACCCTTTCACTCGGGGGTCCCAGCATAACACTCCCCCCTGCTGCAGGCAAATACTTTAACCTGAGCTACACGGAAAAAATCATTACCAAGGAGCAGTCAAATAGGAGCTGTTCCATTATCCCCACAGTCAGAACACTTTCCAAACCTTCCCAAACCACATGGATTTTAGCTCGTGGTATGAGCAATCTGCTTTCACCCACCCCCACAATCTCTGCCATTTGGCCAGGCAACATACTGGCCTTTGGAACCACACTCTGCTTAACCAGAGAGATCTGGGCCCCTGTATCCCTCTGCCCCAAATATTCCCTGCCATCAATTTGGACAGCCTTAACATGCTCCATATATGGTTCTACAGAGACTAACCTCACAGAACCAATATGACAGGTTTCAATTGCTTTGGGGGTTTCTGTGTTGAGGACAGCACAACTAACATGAGCTATTGTTTGCCTGTTTCCTCTTAGCACAGGGCATTTATTCCTCGGGTGATCAGTGGAATTACACTGATAGCACCTTTTGGACTCTTCTGCTTTTACAGGAGATTTGGGATAGGAGTTATCAGTAGAGGAATGTTTTGGGGTAAGAGAATGTTTAGGCTTCCAGCCCTCTTCTCTCTTCACAGCAAAATGGAATCCTCCCTTCCTACCAGTTTAAAACCCCTCTTTCTGTGGCCTGCCCTCAATAGATGCCTGATTCTGTTCAAAGGCATCAGCTAAAAAAGCCATCTCATTCACAGACTTTACATCTTTGTCCCTCAGACACTGCTTTACATCAGCCTTACACATGCTTAAGAAATGCTCTTGAGCAACAAGATCCAGCATTCCCTCAAAACTTGCCACCTCTCTACCCCTCACCCATTTTCCCAACAAATCTTTCATTTTGTTTATTACTTATACCATTACTTATACCAATATCCCTCTTAAGATTCCTAAATTTAACTCTATATATTTCAGGGGTAATCCGAAAACTTCACAAAACAGTATCTTTAAATTTACAATAGTCTAAAGCATCTTCAATAGGCATTCCATTGAATACATTTCGAGCAGTTAATTTCACAATCAGGGTAGGAACTCTCTTATCATCAGGGATTTCATGTATTACACACAGCCTTTCAAAGGCAGTCAGATCATAGAATCAGAGAATATTAGGGATTGGAAGAGATCTCAGGAGGTCATCTAGTCCAATCCTCTGCTCAAAGCAGGATGAACACCAACTAAATCACCCCAGCCAGGGCTTTGTCTTAAAAACCTCTAAGGATGGAGATTCCACCACCTCCCTAGGTAAACCATTTCAGTGCTTCACCACCCACCGATATTCAGCAATATCATCAGTCTCATTGTATGCCATACATAAGTGTTCCCATTTGTGGATTTTTGGAGTGATGGGAGTTGTTGGGATCGGGGTCCTCTGGGTCTGCTTCTCTAGCAGGTCCAGTTGGTGTTTTCGCTCTCTTTCTTTTTCGTCTCTCTCTCTCTTTCTTTTATCTCCAGTTCTTTCAGTTGCAATAATCTCTGGTGCTCCCTCTCCTTTTCTGCAATATGCAGCCTAAAAAGCTCCAACTTTGCAATCACTTCACTGCTTTCACTTATTTTCCTGCTTCTCGGTTCTTACTTCCCTTTCCCAAAATAAGCAAACAGAAAATAAGAAAACCGTGACCTCCTCCTGACTGTTCTTAACCACTGCACTTAAGACTCACTTAAAATCACAAATATCAGTGCTTAAAGTGTGAAATTCACTTGGAGTAACAAACCATACATACACCCTGCTCGCTGTGCCACTGTGACGTTCCCCTCTGGTGATATGCTAGGTCACTCCAATGCTTGACTCTGGGAGCCAGTCTTACCCTGCACTGCTGTGAGAACCCTCACTCCTGGGCTGTTCACGCACAGCATCTGGCATGTAAGCTGCTCCTAGCTACTTGCAACCGAATGACACTAGCCAATATCTCCGGTCCCAGACACAACCCTAGGAACCTCCATCTTGCAATGTCCAGTTATGCACGCTGGATGCTGCAAGCTTGTATGAGTTCATCAATTTAACAAAGAAATTGATATGTACCTGGCTTGTTATCCCAAGGGGAGCCTCTGACACGCTTCAAACGAAACACACTGCTTCAGGTAGAATAAACAAATAGATTTATTAACTATAAAGATAGATTTTAAGTGATTATAAATCAAAGCATAACAAGTCAGATTTGGTCCAATGACATAAAAGCAAAACACATTCTAAACTGATCTTAACATTTTCAATCAATGTCCTTAAAAACTTAGATGCTTCTCACCAAAGGCTGGCTGGTTGCTCTTCAGTCAGGCTCTCCCCTTTGATAAGCGCTTCAGTCGCTTGGTGGTGGTGGTGTCTGTAGATGTAGGTGGAAGAGAGAGGAAGAGTATGCCAAACGTCTCTCCCTTTTATCATGTCCTTTCCTCCCTCTTTCCCCCCATCCCCCGCCTTCAGAGTGAGGTAAGCATTACTGAGTCTCTCCAGGCAAGGTTGAGCAATTCCCCTAGTGTGGCCTCATGCAGGTGAGTCATTGCATTATAGCTCCCTTGCTGGACAACAGTTGTTGATGGGTTGTTTGACACCCTGCTTGGGTGTTGGTTACTTTCCTTGCTGTTGCCTCAGGGGAGCTAATATCTGGCTGATTTCCCCAACTTATAGCACATTTTAGTGAGAACCATACTACACAATTCTTATAACTTCATATGCATTAATGATATACATATATGGATAGAGAAATTACTTTCAGCAGATCATAACCTTTCCCCTGATACATATAAAGCATGCCTTGTAAGGTAAGATCACAGTTATATGAAAATGAGGAACATGGGGGTTACAGCATGCTCCCCCAAGGTATAGAATGTCACAGGGAACAAAGCAGAGAGAGCTGCACCACTATGAAGCTTGCCACTGCCTCAAGCCTCACAACCATCCTAGGAGCTGTGAGAAACTATTGCTCCCCAAAGCAAAACTAAACTGAGGCACAGGTTTCTTACAAGAGACCAGTCTGAAGTGAAGGGGCTAGACCCTTATGATACAGCCTTATGCACATTGGTTGCTACATGCAATTTTGGGGACTTGGCAGACTTCCTGATCTGGGACAGGATAGTCTGTGGCACTTAGAATCACCACCTAAGGGAGTTCCTGCACTGGGAAAGTGGTCTCACACTAGATAGATGCTTAGACATGGAGCAAGCAGTAGAAGTCTCAAGAGAAAGGAAGAAAGCCCTAGAAGACACAAGACCCCCAGAAGTACATACAGTGAGACAACAGCAAAGGAAAGCAGGTGGCCAGCATTCCATACCCAGTAGTGAGATGCATTTATCGTGGGAGACAAAGTGAGTAAAGGTAAAGGACCTCAGACTTGACCAGAATTGCAAGGAATGTGGCAAGTTGAACCATTTTAACAGTGTGTGCAAGAATAGAGGAAGGTCCCAGAAAGATTTTGTACAAGAGGGAGAGGGCATCAAACAGTGGTGATGACATCATGATGCTCTCCTTGAGTCTGGGAGCAGATCAGATTCAGGCTGATGGAACAGGAAAGCAACAAGGGACAACACCACTTTCCGTGCATGCAACAATGTTAACACGGAAACACCATGTGTGATTTCAGCTGGATAGCGGGGCCTCCAGCAATGTGATTTCTTGGGGTGAACTGGACACGAACACACCCTTACAAGACCAGGAATATGCTAATAATGTACAATGAGAGCATAATGTATTCCACAAACAAACAATCCCATAAAATAACAGATGGTACCAACTGAAGTTTGTGGTGATGGATATAAACGGCATAGACCCTTCTTGAGGAATACAGTCATATAATCCATGGACCTGATCACAGTGCAGCATCAGAATGTTATAGCTGCAGTGCAAGAAGCAAAAGAAGGCCCAATGGGCAATAGAGACAATTTAAAAACAATATGGAGATGTTTTCAAGGGTGATGGGTGCCTCGACAGAAAGGTATGATTGGAAGTAGAACCCACAGTGGAACCTGTGTGCCAACCACACAAAAAAATCCCAGTGATACTATGTAATCTAGTATGCATGGAGCTCAAAAGTCTGCACAGTAGGGTTAAGCAGCACGGTGATGGTGGTGATGGTAAAGAAACTATCAGGCAAATTACACATCTGCATAGACCCAAAGCCACTGAACCAGCCATTGTAAAGATGCCACCATCCACGGCCAGCAATTGATGACATATTGCTAGAACTTTCAAAGGAATCTTTATGGTCTGTGATGTAGGGACAAGAACATAAAACTCAGCCCAGAAAAAAATGTGACATAAACAGCACGAGGTGACATGCATTAAATGCGTGCTTAAAGCAGGGAGAATGAATGCAGATCCCAACAAGACCAAGGCAGCCAGAGAACTGCCAACTCCGATGCATGTGAAAGGAGTACACTGCTTCATATGAATGATTTTTTTGTCCAAATTTTGTCCATACCTGGCTGCAGTAGCAGAACACATATGTCAGCTCACAAGGCAGAATGGTGAGTGGGACTGGGCAGGTCCCCTACAGCAACCATTTTACACACTGAAACAAATGATAATGCATGTCCCTGTCCTGAAGTACTACCAGCCAGGAGAGCCACTGACACTCTGGTGTGATGTATCAGACAAAAGACAGGGTGTAGCTTTTTCAGCGGAGCAGCCAGTCACTTATGCCAGCAGAGCCCATATAGAAAAAAAAGCTTCTGGCTATACTATTTGTAATAAGAAAAAAGAAAAGGAGTACTTGTGGCACCTTAGAGACTAACCAGTTTATTTGAGCATGAGCTTTCGTGAGCTAAACCCTCCAACGCATTATTAAGGATCTACAACCTATCCTGAAGGATGACCCAACACACACCAACAACCACATACCACAAAACAGAACCACTAACCCAGGAACCTATCCTTGCAACAAAGCCCGTTGCCAACTGTGCCCACATATCTATTCAGGGAACACCATCACAGGGCCTAACAACATCAGCCACACTATCAGAGGCTCGTTCACCTGCACATCCACCAATGTGATATATGCCATCATGTGCCAGCAATGCCCCTCTGCCATGTACATTGGTCAAACTGGACAGTCTCTACGTAAAAGAATAAATGGACACAAATCAGATGTCAAGAATTATAACATTCATAAACCAGTCGGAGAACACTTCAATCTCTCTGGTCACGCAATCACAGACATGAGGGTCGCTATCTTACAGCAAAAAAACTTCAAATCCAGACTCCAGCGAGAAACTGCTGAATTGGAATTCATTTGCAAATTGGATACTATTAATTTGGGCTTGAATAGAGACTGGGAGTGGCTAAGTCATTATGCAAGGTAGCCTATCTCCCCTTGTTTTTTTCCTACAACCCCCCCACCCAAGACGTTCTGGTTAAACTTGGATTATTGCTGTGCACATTGTAAGATGAGCTATTGCCAGCAGGAGAGTGAGTTTGTGTGTGTGGTTTTTGGAGGGGGGGGTGTGTGTGGGGGTGGGGGGTGGTGAGAAAACCTGGATTAGTGCTGGAAATGACCCACCTTGATTATCATGCGCATTATAAAGAGAGGTTTCAAAGAGGGATGGGCTATTACCAGCAGGAGAGTGAGTTTGTATGTGTGTCTGTGGGGGGGGGGGAAGGGTGAGAAAACCTGGATTTGTGCTGGAAATGGCCCTCCTTGATGATCACTTTAGATAAGCTGTTAGCAGCAGGACAGTGGGGTGGGAGGAAGTTTTGTTTCATGGTCTCTGTGTGTATATAATGTCTTCTGCAGTTTCCACGATATGCTATGCATCCGATGAAGTGAGCTGTAGCTCACGAAAGCTCATGCTCAAATAAACTGGTTAGTCTCTAAGGTGCCACAAGTACTCCTTTTCTTTTTTCTTTTTACGAATACAGACTAACACGGCTGTTACTCTGAAACTATTTGTAATGACATTATTCCAGCAGTATGCCTATGGCTAGCAAGTAAGAGTGCAATCAGACTGCAAACCCCTGGAGACAATTATATAAAAGTCCATTTTAGTTCTCCAAGGAGAGCACAGTGTTACGAAACAGAGATCAGATATTGTGCAGGATGACTATTGGTGTTAGCTGACACACTTTGCTGAGTATACGTATCCAGCATCAGCAAGTTGGGGGAAGGGAATCAGGACATTAAATCCATTAATATGCTGTTCTATATCCCAGTTTGAACAGCAAAGCTAATGGAAATCAAAGAGGCTCTGGAAAAGGACATCCAACTATAGGCAATCAGGAGAAAAATACTAGCATGGTGCCCAGAAGACAAAAGCCAAGTACCAGCAGTTGCAAAACCATATTTTTAAATTAAAGAGTGGAGTGTACAGGATGGAATCATATTTTGAGGCCAGAGAGTTATTGCATCTGCTTCATTATGTGAGGATATCCTGCAAAAATTACATGCCTAACACTTGGGTATTGACATCTGTCTTACATGGGCCCACGAGTGTGCTTTCCGGCCAGGAACGAATATACAACTCTGCTCCTTGATAGAACTTGTGTCATAACTACCAGCAGAAAGACTATTATTACATGAGCTGCCCACTCGACCATGGGAAAAGGTGGGAGCAGACTTATTTACATTCAATGAAAAGCAGTACTAGATTATAGTGGACTACTATTCAAATTTTGGGGAGGTTGATGCATTGCCTCATACAAGAAGCAAGACAGTGACTGGAAAACTGGAGGCTCACTTTGAAAGATATGGCATTCTGGATACCATATTCATAGATAATGGCCACCAATTGGCCTCAGAAAATTCAAGGAATTTACATGCATATGGGAGTTTGATCTCAATGCAAGCATACCCACAGAGTAATGGTACGATTTAATCAGATGTGAAAACCGCTAAGAGACTGGTACAGAAGGCTGTTTCTTCTGGTTCACACCCCTTGTTAGCATTTTTGTACATAAGAATACCCCATCACAGAGGGGCCAGAACAGTCCATCACACCCATTGACAGGGTGAATGACCAAAACCCTGCTACCAATAAGGGGAGATCTGTTGCAGCCAGAAGTCTGGAAATATCACAGAGAGGAGATGGGTAATAATCAGATAAAGCATGCATTAGAGTAGGCCAGGTCAGCCAATGATCTACTGGACCTGGAGACAGGCACTCCTATGAGGATCCAGCCTTTAGAGAGATATCAGGAGTGGACTAAAGGCGTCATGAGGTCGTACAAGGTGACTATGCAAGACAGACAAGTGATCCAAAGGAACAGGAGGCAATTATGAGCCCCAACACACAACACTCAGAGAAAACCTAGCGATAGCATCATGGAACAGAGAGACAGAGAACTATCCAGAGGCAAACCCAACAGGGAAGGAGGAAATGCCACAGAAAGATAGCTTGCTAGACTTGGAGAGAGGTGGCAGAGAGGCAGAGATAGGTAGCTCCTGTTGTGTCTGCCTGTTGAGGAGACCAAACTATCTCAATGACTGTGTAACTAGCTGAGTTTAATATGAAGACAAGACTTCAACTTGGCTGTGTGTTCGCAACCTCTGGCCAAAGAGACAGGGGTGAGGGACTGGGTGTCAATTATTTATATTATAAAGGTTTGTAAAATAGAGAAGATGTATCATGATCAGTGGAACTGGAGTCAGAGAGCCCATGTTCCTTAGACGGACTGTCTTCGATGGGACACCAGGAAAACAGGGAATGTGAGGAATTGGGCTTGAAGCAACACAGCCACATGGATAAAGCAGTGCCTAGGGTTTAATAAAGTTCCACTTGGTTTCATTGAACCTGCATTCAGCTTCATTCTTTGCTAATGAAACAGGACCCACTAGCCACTTAGGAATACTAGAGTTAACACGTATAACCTGAGTTGTTTAGAAGGTGGAATACTGTTATAGTCAGCACAGGGGTTCTAAAAGCAATTCTCCTATGGCTTTTAATATGTTTTAGCCCATAATGCTATTGCCAGGCCTTTTTAAAGGGGCAGATATAATTTTTATATGTAACCATTTCATACATTGATTTCTTTGGACTCTCAGTAGTTTAGAGATGAAGATGTACTCAAAGCAGAAAAAGAGAGTTCATGAACCTCTAAGCTAGCACTAGGGTTGCTTATAAACCCTGCAATTTGTACCTGGGGATGTAATATTTGGATTTATTCATATCTGGAAATGACATAACATTAAAAATAGCATCAAATCCATTAAAATGAAAAATAAAGTCTGGTGCTGTGTTTTAATTAATGTTAGGCTAACCCTGGGCTACGGGAAATGTCAACTGCAATTGGCTATGTCAAGTTCAGCCACAGATGTGTGCAGACCAGTAACAAAAATGATAATTAGAGGAAAGCAGAAAGGAAATAAAGCACAGACCCTCTCACCTGCCCATGTAAAACTTAAGAGAAGCAGAAGCAGCTGCTGTTGTGCTGGACTGGCACAGCTACTCACACTGGCACTAAGTGATAGCTGTGTGCAGTGTTGGACTGGTTTTGCCAAGGAACCTTCAGAAAAATAGAACTGTAAGACATATTTTTCAATGTATAATTTTAATATTACAGTCTTGGCTTCTTTTTGACTGTCCTTCTAAGCATACAAATATAAATAGTAAAAAAAAATAATCTCTTTCTCCCTCCTTCCTGCAGGAGATTGGCATCTGAAATTTAATTGTAGCAAGTTCATTTTCTACCAATAACACTATCTGCTGTGCACCATTCTTTAGCAGAAAAAAAAATACTATTCAAAGCTCTTTGCTGATTTAAGAAATATTTGATTTATGCACTAACATTGCAGCTTCCGCCTTCCTCAGAGCATGGTATACAGGAAGGCAGCTGCTAGAAGTCAGAATGTTATCTTTTAAATAAAGCACTCATTGAACTTCTGAACACCATTTGCTTGCTGAAAGCAAGATGTGCAGCAGGTATATACCATTCCCAAGGAGTGCACTCTACGGCAGACTGTTTTCCCTACACTTTCAAATTCATCTTCATAAATACATGGTCCTGTGGTCTCACTTTGACTGGCAAAGCCCCCTTCCATGCTAACTCCTGCTCAACTGGCCACCATTTGGGGGAATGCAATGTACTGAATTTCTCCTGGACACCTGCAACCACAGGCCAACTGCTATACAAAATGAATTAAAAATATTATTCTATGACCATGGACGATTAGACTGTTTTAGACACTGCCTTGAATAGGGGGTGGAGTCTATTTATTAAACCTCTGGAAGAACATTGCAGATATTGTTCTTAAAAGACTGCAAAGCTGTTGCAGAGCCGTTGTGCAGAAACTCTGCAGCTATATAGGGATGAGTCCTTCCCTCTGCCTGTGGAACACTCCAGTGTCCATCCATATCCAAAATGTAAGACCTGATAGTAATGGGGGACTCTAACCAGATATCTGTTGGAAAAGAAATATGGTAAAACATAAAATGTCCAGTAATTTCTTTGACTGTGCTGAGGACAACTTCTTGCTTCAGAAGGTGAAGGAACTGGGAGGGCAGCCATTTTAGACTTGAGTCTGAAGATGGAAGGCAACTTGAGTGAAAGTGATCATGAAATGATAAGGCCTCTTGATTCTAAGGAAAGGAAGGAGTGAGAGCAGTGGAATAAGGGCAGTGCATTTAAAAAAAAAACAAACTTCAACATCAAACTCAGAGAACTAGTAGATTAAGTCTGGTGTATTAATTTAGATTTAATAAATGGATCCAGAGACCTAAAGGCAGCAACATGACCCTGTAACTGTCCAACATTAAACAGTCTTAAACAAGGTTCAGGGTTTGGTATATAGAGACTGCAGCCTGCTTAGTGTGATGCCAAACACATTAGGAAATTCATGCCAAAGGTTAGAAATTTATTGATTTATTGACACAAAAGAAGAGAAACAAGGCAAAACACACTGAAACTTAAATTGAATGATTATGCAAAACAATCAAAACCATCGAAGTGCCTTTTTGGAGAGAGTAAATACTGGTTAAAGTCTCTTATTTGGTCAAATAGTTCTTGGTGGTGGGGAAGAGGGGATTATTTCTGTTGTTCAATTCTGAGCTGGGCATGATAGTTACTTTCCTGCTTTTAGCAAGACAGACACAGAAAGAGAAGAGATAGGATAGTAAAGATGTGGGATTTACAGCTTTTGTTAATCTCAAGATACCGGGGAAAAAATGAGGAGTACTTGTGGCACCTTAGAGACTAACAAATTTATTTGGGCATAAGCTTTCGTGGACGAAAACCCACTTCATCGGATGCATGCAGTGGAAAATACAGTAGGAAGATATATATATACACAGAGAACATGAAAAAAATGGGTGTTTTTTCAGACATCAAGAAGGATAACATTCAAAAACCAGTCGGAGAACACTTCAACCTCCCTGCTCACTCAATTTCAGACCTAAAAGTTGCAATTCTCCAGCAAAAACACTTCAAAAACAGACTAACGAGAAACTTCAGAATTGGAATTAATTTGCAAACTGACACCATTAAATTATGATTGAATAAAGATTGGGAGTGGATGGGTCATTACACAAAGTAAAAACTATTTCCCCATGCTATTCCCCCCCCCCCACACACACACTGTTATTCACACCTTCTTGTCAACTGTTTGAAATGGGCCATCCTGATTATCACTACAAAAGGTTTTTTTTCTCCTGCTGATAATAGCCTACTTTAATTAATTGTTCTCACTACAGTTGGTATGGCAACACACATCTTTTCATGTTCTCTGTGTATATATATCTTCCTACTGTATTTTCCACTGCATGCATCTGATAAAGTGGGTTTTAGCCAAGAAAGCTTATGTCCAAATAAATTTGTTATTCTCTAAAAAAAAAAACCTCCTCGTTTTTTTTTTGCTGATACAGAGTAACATGGCTACCACTCTGAAACCTGTCAAGATACAGCATGGCTGATCAGTCATAGACAGATACTTTGGGCTGGCAGATTGGCCATGATAGCTATTGCTCCGGGCCCTTGCTCACTGCCCCAGTGAGGGACATCATCTGATTAGTCTGGTGAGGTCCCTCTCCTTTACTGGTCCTTCTCAGGCCAAGTAGAACTGGATGGGCTATCTCATCACACTGTGTTAGTGCCATGTAGTACAGTTGAGGTCAGGATCAGGTGAAAAGCAAGAGAGAGAGAGAGAGAGAGAGAGAGAAAAGACAGGTGTAAGATAGTGGGGGACAGAAAGGAACACAGAAGGGAGGGGAAGACAGAGCAGGAGCTCACACGTATCCAGTTGTGGTCCTTGTTGGTGCAGTGATGATGGTCAAGCTTCCTCACTAGAGTATCAAGGTCCGATGTTATAGCAACACAGCTTCCCACAGTGATGGTAAAAAGTTTTGTTTTCTCCCCCAAAGTCTTTTTAATTGCCCCAAAGGTGATGGGTAGAATTGTGATGAGGTGTCTACCCACACAAGGCAGGTAAAATATGCCAATTAACTGATAGACTGTACCTGAAGGAAAGCCGAGGATTGATGAGGCCTAATGGCTGATGTAGACCAGGTTGGGGGAAGAGCTGGGATACACTTAAAAACAGAGGAAGTTGGTGGTAGGAGAAGGGCTACAGGGAGGAGCTCTGCAGTCACACCCTAGATAGGAGGGAATTGGCTAGGTATAAGAAGGAGGTCAAGTGAGAGAGTAAGATCTTGGATCCTGCCTTGGACTATAGATTCTGACAAGAACCCAAGACAGGGTGAAGTAGCCATAGGGAGTTGAGGAAGCTCAAATGGTAATCCACAGAGGGGGCCAGAAGATAGGGGAGAAAGGTAGGAAAGACCCCAGGGAAACAGCAACAAGGTCAGTGCAATCAATCATGTTTGCTGGGTATAGGGTCCCTAGGCTGGAACTTGGAATAGTGAGTGGGCCTGGGTTCCCCCATCAGCCACTGGGAAAGTGGCAAATAATGGGCAGTGGATCAGAAGACTGCCTGAGATAGTTTGTCGAGTGAGACTTTGTTACCCCAGAAAGTGAGGATTATAGTGGAGGACCGATTCACAAAGAGGAAGCAACCTGAATCCAAAGAGAGAAAGGGACAACAGAGTGAGCAACCGAAGGAAGGGGCATCAGACTGGTCAAGAGCTAACCCCCAGATGAGCCACAAGGAGATACTACAGTAGTGAGTAGTGAATCCTGGGACAGGAATGAGTCACCCTCTCATTATTTTGCCCACCAGTTAGACTTAATTTCCAAAGCACCAATTTTGGCTAATTGATTTCCAATCCTCTACCCCTCTTGTTTATCAGTCATAATCTTAATACAGTCCTTGAGTGGTTCAATAAACCCTTTCTGTTTAAATCAATTCCATCTTTCTGTCTTCTGCTCACATCTTCTCTTAAACAGTTTTATATAAATAGGTCATTGTGACAATTCATGAACCATTATTCACTTTTCCCCACTTAGTCTAACAATTAAAGTAGGCCTAATAATCTCCAGTTACTACATCAGGTCCCATGGGAAGAAAAATCTAAGGGGAAAAGGTATTCAGGAGAGCTGGCAGTTCCTTAAAGAGACAATATTTTAAGCCACAACAGCAAAATGTCCCAGTGCAGAGGAAAGATAGGAAGAATACTAAGAAGCCAATATGGCTGCATCCAGAACTCTTTAATGACTTGAAAATCAAACAGGAATCCCTACAACAAATGGAAACATTGATTAATTGCTAAGGATAAGTACAAAAAACAGCACAAGTATGTCAGGACAAAATCAGAAAGGCTAAGGTGCAAAGTGATTTACTCCTAGCAAGGGACATAAAAGCATCAAGAAGAGGTTCTATAAATACATTAAGAGCAAGAGGAATATGAAGGAAACTGTAGGTCCTCTACTTAGTGGGCAAAAAGAGCCAATAATGGATGACATAAAAAAAAAACCTGAGGTGTTTAATGCCTGTTTTGCTTCAGTTTGGATGTCCTACCCTCCACCATCTCTTCTCCTATTAAATATTCTGTTAAAAGATTTCATCTCAATGTCTTATAGAAAGAATTGTTATTTTCCCAGAATAGATCTTCAGCTGACATGGAAAAGTGTTTGTATGTATAAGAGAGATATGTGGACAGCACAGAAAGAAGAGAGAAGTAGAGCAAGGTTAGGCAATTTGAAGATTTTACTCTTTCCACAATTTGGTAACATGATTGTCAGAAGATCTAATTGTCCCTTAAGAAGGCTTCATAATGTGGCTTGCAAATATAGGCTCCAGGAAAATCGATGCTGCTTCTTTTTACATTTGGCTAAAATTTCTCACCATTTAAGTTCTAAGACATTTTCAAGAACAATATTTCCTGAAATGTATATGTTCCTATCCAGAGAATATTATGCTCCTGACACACACACAGAGGAGTTAGAGTATTGTGTTTTTAATCTTTCTGGAAGGTTGCAGTGTAGCACTATCTTATTTTTTAGAATCCAGAACCTAAAACACAAGAACCAAAAAACAGAAAGAGCAAGAGAGTAGGCTGCTCACTAAGGCAGAGAGGCATAACTCAGCCCTGGCCTGGGCTCTTTGCAGAATGATGGCTGAAGACCCAGATTGCATGCTTCCATCAAAGCCCCCTAGCAAGCAAGCAGGACCAGGAAACTCCTTACACTCAGAGGGAGTTTGTCATTTTAATACAGTTTTCAATATACCACAGAGAACATCCAGATAGTGTTCATACTAGTCAATCTTGTATTATCTTCTACTTCACTCAAAGAAGGCATTTAACCGACAAACATGACTAGAGTTTACAGCTAGCTTTACAGCCCATTTTAATAAACACATAGGGCCAAATATTAGTCCCAGGCACGTTCAGAGCAGGCTGTGCATTTTGATTTTACCATGCAGGAAGAAACCGTTCCCCTGCTAATTATAAAGAGGCAGCAGATGGACTCCTTAACTACCGCTAAAGACTGAGGGGTGCAGTAGCCCCCTGAAAGAAGGGGATGGGGTGGATTTGTATAGTAAACACTACACTATTCCTTCCCCAGCCCCATTCATACAACTCTCCTCTATGTGCTATGAGCCCTGCAGCATCCTCCTCCCCTCTAATGCACAATGGAACTGGTATGTCATAGCCCTCTGTGCCCAGAGAGAGGGAAGTGACTGTTTCTTATAAAAAATTTCTCTCAGTCATGAGGCCATTAAGAGTAATCCATAGACACAAATGTGCAGGTCATTAATATTGTAATCTGTATGTTCTTATACTACACTCATCACAGTAGTATCTATGCATTTCCATTAGTGCATTAAGCCATGTGATTACACAAGGGAAAAACTATGTGTAGTGGAGTGTCTTGTTTTGATAATGGTTTTTTTTAAATATATATATATATATTAGGACTATCAAGTGATTACAAAAATGAATCACGATTAATCGTGCAATTAATCACGATGTTAAACAATAATAGAAAAAAACATTTATTTAAATATTTTTGGATGTTTTCTACATTTTCAAACATTTTGATTTCAGTTACAACACAGAATACAATGTGTACAGTGTTCACTTTATATTTATCTTTGATTACTAATATTTGCTCTGTAAATATGATAAATGGCCACCACTTCCTGCAGCTCCCATTGGCCGGGAATGGCGAACCGCGGCCACTGGGAGCTGCAGGGATCGGTGCCTGCGGACAGTCAATGTAAACAAAATGTCTCATGACCTGCCAGCAGATTACCCTGGTGGGCCGTATGCCGAAGGTTGACGACCCCTGCAATTATGTAATTGTTGGTTTTTATCATGGCAGTCTTCGGTGCATGACACAGATACTAGATGCATGAATCAGGCACCTTACTGGTGGACTTTTCTTGAGTTTCTCCATAGGTTCTGGGCCAGATAATTTACAGCTCCCCAGTGCTTCTTATAGGCTCAGTAACACTTTGGGCGGAGATTTCATTTCCCAGCATAGTTCAGTCATTTATCCCTATCATACATTCACTTTAATGTGTAACCCTTAAAAACCTGAATAAAGGCTTAGGTTCAATCCAATATGATGTTCAGGTTACAGCAAGGATTCTCTTGGGCTCAACCATCACTTGAGATCTTATTAACACTCTCAGGCTCTAAGAACTAAAACCCCGGTTTTCTTTAATCGTGTCTCTTCCACACTTAGCAAGTGCAAGGGAGTCTTTTGGGAATCCAGTAATACAAGTACCTGTCCATTTAGGTAAAAGGCAAATATTTCAGTAAGTAATAACATGAAATTATGTAGAAACCACAAAATGTAAGTGAGGAATAATAGACTACTCAATCTCTGTTATTGCTTGTTGGTTGGCTTGTTGTATGTCCTGAAACTCTGGCTCAAAGCAAAATCCTTATCTAAGCCTCACTCACAAATCAAGGTGAAGCCTGCAATAGTCAAAAGTGAGCAGGAGCTCTCTTCAATTTGCAGTAAATTCCTGCTGTGGACTGTTCTGATCTGCTGATGCTCCCTCCAGCAGGTATGCTGCAACCCAACCAGGCCTGCTCCTGTCCACCCAGCCAGCTCCAGTTCACTGTTGCCACCCAACAAGGTCAACTCCAGCCCATTGCTGCCCACCTACATCAGCTCTACAACACTGATTTCAGCTCTGATGGGATACCTTATTCAAAACTCCAATGTACTGCAACTTCTAAACTGCAGACTCTCTCATGAAGTCCATATCACAGTAAGAAAGAAAAGGAGTATTAGTGGCACCTTAGAGACTAACCAATTTATTTGAGCATAAGCTTTTGTGAGCTACAGCTCACTTCATCGGATGAAGTTGCATCCGATGAAGTGAGCGAAAGCTTATGCTCAAATAAATTGGTTAGTCTCTAAGGTGCCACTAGTACTCCTTTTCTTTCTGCGAACACAGACTAACAAGGCTGCTACTCTGAAACATATCACAGTAAGACTAAGCAAAATGTCCACTATGCCCTCCAACTTTCCGGGGCTCAACTATCCAATGTGAGTCCACCAACTATTACATGAGTGTGTCCAACTTTCCCCAGGGTGTACCTTTCAATATATTCATAAACCCATCTGACTTTTCATTTACTCAATTATATAGCCAAATTAACCACATTCCTATTAACAGAACCTAATGAAACTCAACTAGAACAGCTTTGAACGCATTCTTATACTACATTGAACCAAGTGATAATTATGCAAATTAAGGCTGCCAGCAGCTAGATGCCCCTTCTTTCCCCGCCTTTTCTTCCACATGGGGAGCCAGAGAGCTACTATTTCTTGAAAGCCTCCCAGTTTCAGGGCTAACAAACATAAAGAACCACTTTATGGGGTTAGAATATTGTTTCTGTTAACTGGGTGTACCAAGCCAAGATGATGACAGGCTTTTCTGTCTTAGTCTAAATTTAAATATTATAGTGAGATATAGATATTACAATTTATCAGTGAACATAAATGAAGAATTAGTACCACTATATACAACATAAGTGGAGGCAGACTCTGTGCAAGTCTTTTCATATGGCTTTTCCATATCTGACCTGCAAGATCCTTGCTATCCCATTCCTGTCTGACATTTACTTAGGTAAATGCTGTCAACAGAGATAATTAAAAATGGGACAATTTTTTGTTTGCTATAAAAACTGTTGTATCATGAAATGTCTCTAGGTTTGTGTATCCACATTGGCTTACAAGCAAGAAAGCAGATCCTCTCCACACCAGGGACAATGGGGAATACTTTACACTTAATGACTACCCAATAGTTATGTTAAAGAGTAACCGCACCCTGGGATAAACAAGTTTTCCTTTCTGACGGCCCAAAGGGGAAGTGGAGTAGAAAGTTAACAAACAGAAGAATTACGTTAAAGTGTCAGTAGGGGAATATTTAAACAGATTCACAGAGTTTCACATGGATACTTACGGATGAGACACAGGAAGTTTGGGCATGAGGAAGGCAAGACAGAGACAGCCAAGGTGAGAGTGGACAGTCTGAGGGGGAAAGACTTCATATTTCAGCACATAAGCAATGCTTTGCATCAGAAGGGCCTGGGCAGCTACAGGGGACTCTGACCCCAGCCCAAAGAATGCCCTGGAATGGTAAGGAAAATGAGGAAGGAGAAACATGTGTAGGTGTCCGGGGGGTGCCTTCTCCCTGCAAAAATTGTACAGACCCATGGTTATGCTCTCATAGTGTCTTTTCATTTCATTTCATGAAAGCTTATGCTCAAATAAATTTGTTAGTCTCTAAGGTGCCACAAGTACTCCTTTTCTTTTTGCGGATACAGACTAACACGGCTGCTACTCTGAAACTTTTCTTTTTGTGTTCCCTACACCAATCTCACAACAGTCCCTGTGCAACAGCCTCTTTACACTATTCAACTAGCTTTGGCACCCTCATCAGGGCCTGAGGGTAACAGAAAACTTCCTGCTCTGTGCCTCTACATGGTAAGGCTCAGCAAGCCCTATTCCTCCCTTTCTCCTTCCTTCCCACACTGCACTTCCCTCTGTGCTACCTCTTATCAGCCATGGGATAATGTGGTAATTGGCTCAGCCAGACAGCCTGATTGAGTTATTACCCCCATCAGCTTTCTCCAAGGGAAATAACCAATATTAGAGTGATCAGAGAACAGTCTCACCTGTTTGTGCCCTGCACTCTGTCATAGTTGGGTTTATTATTTTTGTATATAGCTGTATAATTATTATGCTATTAAAGAGCAATACTGCGTTCTAGTCCCATGAAAGGTCTGTATGTGTTATATGGCACACCTGAGAACCTGGTACCTTGAAGTATAAGCTAGAAGGCTCACATCTTTGGCTGCAGTTCTAGGACAGGATATATTTAAGCTATAGGGGTATCTTACAGGACATTTGCTGGACCTGCGACCCTAAGGCATGTGGGTTGAGGGGCTTTATTTCCATGAAGAGATCAGACTGAGAGGAATCATACACCAGGCAACAATGCATAATCACTTTATTCCTGCAGTAGTTATTGCTTTGGGCAGAGGGGGGTTATTTCATGAATCTATGAAGTACAGTAACATAGGATCTGAGCCTAGCACCTGCAGTTTGTTTTAAAAATGTTAAAACAAATACAGGATATAAGGGAAGAAACTCCCATTGGAACCCCAGTGGTTTTGAACAAATAATCAGATTATACACTCAGAATATTTTCTGAGGTAGCCTAGGTTTTGGATTCATTTACTTACGGAAACTTAAACAAATAAAAACACATTTCTAGCCTAAGTTTTGAGACGTGACTAGTGATTTTTGGGTGCCTAGAACATCAGCCCTGTGAAAATCAGGCTCTTTTACCATGTCTCAAATTGAGGCACTCAAATCTCAGTTTTGAAAATGCAGGCCTTCTAAATTTTTTATCATTACTTATTTGTTTATGGCAGCACCTGTGATGCTCTCGGTACTTTCCAGATGTTCAAGAAGGCACTGTCTAAGGATCCCACAGTCTAAAGAACAGGTATGTGTCAAAAAAAGAAAAGCAATGACTACTTTGCAACCCAGAGAAAGAACCATTGTGGGACAGATTTTATTGTATGCTAAGGCATTTTGCACTCTGTAAGCATACAGAGTGCAAAATGCCTTAGCATACAATAAACCAGCTTCAGGTGGCTAGCAGAGAATTCCCCGTGTAGAGGAACTTTGCCTCCTGTGCCAGCTGCCCTTTTTCCACCACCCAACATAAGAAATGTCCCTCCATCCCTGGGACAGGGCAGCACAAAGGTGGCACAGGGAAGCAAGTGGCAGGGCAGGGCAGAGTGGAGCTATGTCTGAATCTTCATTGGGTGAACGTAAACAAATGATATTAAGCCAATTGCATCAGTCTGCCCCTGTGCAACCCTAACTTGTGCCAGGATCAGATGGCCCTTAATCAGGGAACTGCAACTGGTCCCCCAACTTTTATTTGCTCTGTGGAAAATCAAGGCCCGGATAGATACCTTTTGAGTTCTTGCTGTGACTTATGGATGGGACTTTGAAGGGCTACCATTTCTGATCATTTGTTTTACTGGGCTTTGATCTTTGGTTATGAACAGGTTTTCCATAATTTTCAAATTATGCTGTATGGCTTCAAACACAGCCCAAAGAAAGCAGAATGAAGGAGTTTAGAATTCATTCCACCACACATTTTATTCCAAGAACTCTTCCCCATAGGGCAATCCCAGACCATAAGAACCAGGGACTTTACTATACTGCCAACATTTTGCCTATAGTCTAGTTTTCCATCATTTTATAGAAGATTCCTTGTATTTCTCCCATATAATCTATGTCTGGTGATCACCTTTTAAAGCAAGAAGGGGCCACACAGTTGTATTCAGGTTATTATTTAACATTTCTATATCATTAACTGTAACCACACATTTGGAATGTGGTATACAAGAACAAAAAACACTAAACAGGACATTACTGTAAAGAATCTATGATATTTGTTTGCAAGTGTCATAAATATAAAGGGAAGGGTAAACACTGTTAAATCCCTCCTGGCCAGAGGAAAAACCCTTTCACCTGTAGAGGGTTAAGAAGCTAGGATAACCTTGCTGACACCTGACCAAAATGACCAATGAGGAGACAAGATACTTTCAAAGCTGGAGGGGGGAGAAACAAAGGCTCTCTCTGTCTGTGTGAGGCTTTTGCCAGGAACAGAACAGGATGGAGTCTTAGAACTTAGTAAGTAATCTAGCTAGATATGTGTTAGATTCTGTTTTGTTTAAATGGCTGATAAAATAAGCTGTGCTGAATGGAATGTATATTCCTGTTTTTGTGTCTTTTTGTAACTTAAGGTTTTGCCTAGAGGGATTCTCTGTGTTTTGAATCTGATTACCCTGTAAGGTATTTACCATCCTGATTTTACAGAGGTGATTCTTTTACTTCAATTAAAATTCTTCTTTTAAGAACCTGATTGCTTTTTCATTGTTCTTAAGATCCAAGGGTTTGGGTCTATGTTCACCTATGCAAATTGGTGAGGATTTTTATCAAGCCTTCCCCAGAAAAGGAGGTGTAGGGTTTGGGAGGATTTTGGGGGGAAAGACATTTCCAAGCGGGCTCTTTCCCGGTTATATATTTGTTAGACGCTTGGTGGTGGCAGCAATAAAGTCCAAGGGCAAACGGTAAAATAGTTTGTACCTTGGGGAAGTTTTAACCTAAGCTGGTAAAAATAAGTTTAGGAGGTTTTCATGCAGGTCCCCACATCTGTACCCTAGAGTTCAGAGTGGGGAAGGAAACTTGACAGAAAGCATTGACTTTTTAATGACAATAGTATGGGTTTGATTTTAAAGCCCACTATGGCCCCTTAATTCCACCTCCCCATGGACCAAGTCACTATACTCATGAGCTTTTTTGACAGTTGTCTGAACAGTGTTCCATTCATGGGTGGCGTGTGAACATGCCCTTGAGGGAGACTAGTCCTTGACCCCTCCCACTCCACCCAAGGCCCCAGCCCTCCCCTTCTGCCCTCTTTCCCTCACCAGAGCCTGGAGCACACCCGGCCCTCCACGGCCACTGGCTCACCCACGTGCCCCCAGCCCCAGTGTGCCAGGCGGGTGGCATGGCTGGAACACTCCCAGCCACTGAGTACTGGGCTTATATATATATATATATATATATATATATATATAATTCTCACAGAAAAATGACTGACCAAGTATTATTATTTTATCAACTACAATTGGTTAATAACATAGTAAAAGCATCCTGATAGATTAATAACTTACACTGGTTAATAATTAAATCACACAGTGTTTTAATATCATGTGCTGTAAAGAGCCACAGGAGACACATTAAAGAGACACTTGTGGCTCATGAACCTCAGTCTGACTATCACTGCTCCAAAGCATTATCACAGACCAGTCAGATTTGCAGTATCATTTCTTACCACACTGCAACAATTTGATGTTTCCTGCACGACAAAGGAAATGTCAAAAAGTGTTTTTACAGATGGACTAGGTGGACAACTATTGCAAAGAAAAGACAATGACTGGAGACCTGTAACATATATATCCAGATTCTTCACAAACATAGACATTTTAATTCCACTATTTTATAAGGGAAAGTTGTGTGGAACAGTTGCTATTACTATGCAAGGATGTGGAGTGTGGCTCTTCAACATCATCATCAGGTGCTCAGCTAGTGCAGAGCCATGGACTTTGCCCTTGTAACAGGGGAAGGACTTTGCTTTTTTATAAATTTTACATATCCCCCTCTGTATAGGAGAGCGAAGGGGTTCTTTATTTCAGGAAGTACATAGGGCATCTGCTGAAAAGGGTTATTGTTTCCTAGCATTCTTGAGATGCTGAAAATACCTCCACCTCCCTAGCAAATGGTTTCTATTTTTGCCTGCTTTCTGGGATTAGGGACTATTTGAGGAATTGCCACTTCTCTTGGACAGGGAAACAGGAACAGCTATGTGACAGTGACAGCAGCAGCAGCATAAGACTCAGAGAGACTCCTAGAATTTCTTGGAAATGAACCATCTGAGTGATCTATATTAACTTCATTTTTAAATTGGACATAGTTGACATTCTGTAAGAACAAACACTGACAAAAACAATGTAAGACATTACATGATATCCATGCCTTAAGGTCTGAGGATTCATAACTAGCCATGGCAGGGGAACGCTTTAATGAGACCACAAGAAAAGTTTTCAGAACCATCAAAATGCTCTAAATAGAGATTCTGGACTAATAAGCAGAGAGAAATTTTCAGTCCCAGCTCCTCCACCACCACTGCAGCTCCTCCACCACCACCATTAACATATACCTACTAGACACAACCCAGTTACAAACCCCATCATCACCCCTCACAACCACTCACCATCACTTAGGCCCCAACTGAACAAAGCCCTCTAAGTATGTGCTTAAATCCCATTGATTACAATGAGGCTCAAGCACGTGCTTAAACTTGTGCATAAGGGCTTTATTAACTAAAATCCGTAAGATCTGCCTGTACTGTGGGGAATAGGGAGATGTACAGCTGCTGGCATTAGGGAGCATGCATTTCAGTTGCAGCTTGTGCTTATGACATAGCATCCTGGCCCACGATGCAGCTACTCAGCCCCTGATGTGCAGTCTGGCCAACTGGATTCCATGCTATGCATGCACCAGTATTAGGTCTAAAATGAAGACGGTATTTCATGATTCCAGAAACTGATTAAAACATTCAAATACCAATTTAACTCTTCTTTCTGTTAATAAAAGTCCAGATTATTTGCCCGTTGAATTAGTATGACACTAATAGCTCAGCACTCAATGACTGATATTTTCAGAGTTGGTTTGAATCTAGTTCTGGAGGCAAAAGTTTAGACTGATGAATAAAGCTAATGAATTACTCTTGGGCCTTGGCACTCAAGTGCGCTATAATTGTAGCATAATGAGATAATGAAGAGGCTGTCAGGTTTTTTTAATATATATATATATATATATATATATATATATATATATATATATATATATACACACACATATACACATATACATATACATATATATGTAGAGAGGCTTGGGGATGCAAATACTTGAAAACAGCAATTATTTTCTCTACTTATCCCCTTCCCGTTACCAGGGCAATTTCAGAGTTACAAGTAGCCTATGCGGTAGTGATGTGAGCCTGTGTATAAGGAACAAAACATACCACACGTAGGATATTCATGTTGAATGTGTTATAGGCAAAGCTAGCACTGCAGAAACAAATTAGCTATGCAATGCTAACAGGATTTCAGTATCACAAATAATGCCTCTGAAATGATTTCTGTTTTAAGTTTTGTAGTTCAGGAAGTGAATGATGTTGCTGGAGACATTCCACAACTGATATCTGATGTTATTCCACATCTGATATTTATCAGTAATACTAAAACAACATTCTAATGCCATCTTAATTTAATTGTCTTTATATTCATGCTCTCTTTAGTATGCTCTAAAGCAGGCCTGGGTGGGACTAGTAAATTGCATGTAAAGTCAGTACACTTTGCAGGTGTCCAGTATAATGAACACTTTAAATGGTTATGCTCTGAGGTTAATTTTTCTGTAAAACGGCCCAGACCTCTCCAGAGTATTCATTAGTAGAATAAAACAGAGACCTAATCCAGATAGATGCTAAAGGATTATCATTATTGCTGTAAGGATGACTTTGATAAAATTCTAATTAGTATTGCCGCATGGGGACTGAACAAATGAAGCAGATTATGATAAATACTAGGTTTCATACCTACCCGACTACTTTCAGAGACTGGGGTAAAATAAACAGATCAAATTAATCTGAAAACAGGTAGCTACTGCAATTTATTGTGGATTTTCTTTGAAAAACATAGAATTATACTGAACCAGAGATAATTATGCCAAATGTCACACAGTAAAATTTGAGCTAAAACACCACTGGATCACTCATTTTGCTTTTAACAGCATCTTCACTGCAAACAGTCTTTTTTTCTCATTAATCTGGGACTGACAAATTTACAACCTACAGTTAAACAGACTCATCCATAATAAAATCAAACAGTTCATTGACTTTTCTTTTCTACCCACATTACAGAAAAAAAGAATAAGCTTTCTGGTAGGTCACTTAATCAAACATAAGAAAAAGTTTGTCATATTAATAAAATAAAACCCTTTTAACTGTTTTTGTTTAAAAATCTACAACAGATAAGATTCTTATCTCAGTACAGCACATCTTGTAGCTAAGCATTCTACTGCTTCATAGCATTTCATTATAAAACAATTTAAAAAAATTAACTTTTCTCTCAGCAAAATGTATTAATAGATTGAATATTTATTTAGAAAAATATAATACTGTTATCCAGTTTCTGTCCCTTTGCCTTTAATGGGACTATTCAACATAAGTAACGGTGGCAGAATCTAACCCTTTAACTTTTTTATTACAGGATAGTTACTCTAAAATATTGCATTATTTTTGTACTGTCTAGATGTAAAATAAAAATACTATAGTTTCTGCATTTCTTTATGTGCAATATCCAAACTGACGGACAGATCCAGATTATTGCCTACATTGGTTATGGCACTTTTAAGTTACCTTTAATTTCAATGTGTATATAATTTCGTATAGCCTGAACAAAGATATATGCAGCATGTGTGTGTGTATGTATATATATATATATATATATATATATATATATAGTCTGCCTCACTGCCCTCCCTCTTTTTTTAGCAGTATTGAGTTGAATAAACTCTAATGTAAGTATATTTCATTAGCAGAGATGAGTGTGAACTAAAAGTTCAGATCTGGATCCAAATTTCCCTAAAATTGAGGAGTGATCAGACTGAGAGGTTTGGTTTAGAACCTTATAAAGATAGGGTCAGCCCTGTAGTTCTGATCAGGTTCTGAATCTACACCCAGATTCAAGTATCCCCAAATTCTGGGGTTGTCTGCTCTGGTGTTTTAATTAAGTCCCATCTCTGCCAACTAGGATATTTCCATTAAAGCATCTTAGGCTTTGAGAACAACATTCAGGTAATGAATATATAGAGTATGATGTAAATCAATGTAAATATTGAGCACACGTAGGAAAAGAGGGGAAAAAGGAGTGTATACACTGCAGGAGTTAAGTCCATTTGTTTAATATTCACAATTCATCTACAAAGCAAAAAAATTGATGAGATATTAGTCAAACAAGGGTAAATAATAAATACATTCAAGGATACTCACAGGTAGATAGTCTGCAAAAAGGTAAAATATCAAAATTCTTTCAGTATGTTGTTGACTGACAATTATCCACTTTACCCTGTTCAGGATTATAGTTGAGCAGTAGTTGAAAAAGTGATGCCAAATTTCCAACAGGCAAAGAAATGTTACTTGGATTAAGGTATTGAATGATTATGAAGCGAGTTTCTCACCATAAACAGATTCTTGGATTTAATCCTTTTTAAATAATTTGTTCTATGACTTGTTCTATGGTTTTAGGCAGATAGCCCTCTGTCCCTTTAAAACATATTGAAAAATCATAAAAGAGGATACATATGACCTATTCAAGAGACTTGCATTATAAACCTCCCCAATGGTGTCATAAGGTTTTCTCACCTACGGTATATGTCAGTAGTCAACTGAACTACAATCACTCCAATCATAAGCACCTTTAATATGTGTTTCTAACAGACTGTCCGAGTGCAAGCTTTTAGTTGAAGAGCTGGTGTTTAGGATTTTAGGTATACCACTTTTCTGTTTGTGGCTTACCACATTAGTTGTTCAGAATGGGCTTATGTAGTATAAGGGTCTTTTTCCGTAATAAGATGTACTGGTTAAGAAAGGCATCCCAAGTTCATTTCAAATGGTGATAATTGAATCTGTCTATTTATGTATTCGGGTATACAATGAAGTAAAATAAATACTGTTTGTTTATTTAAAAATTACATTGCACTATCTGCAAACAAGAAGATCATTTGGTAAATATGCATAAGATCATCCCTTCCTGGGGGGTGGGGGGACACTGAAAGGGGTAGAGAGGGACAAAATTCTTACAAAGTTCTCTCCATGGAGTTCCTCCTGAATCCTCTTTTGTAGGACAAGTCTGGTCCTAAGCCCTACAAATTTCCTGGGATTCACAGTGATGCTTTGAGATCCAGCAGAGTTATGGGGCTGTTCATGCAGAGGTCTCATGTAGAGCTGTCCAGAATTTCAATAAAGTGAAATATTTCTCTGAACCCCTAAGAGTGATTCAGTGAAACTTTTGTTGAAATGCAGGCAGGTCTCCTGGCTTCTTTCTCCTAGCTCTGGGGGACACAGAGGCACAGCAATGGGGTGCTCTGCCTCCCCATCAGCTCCAGAGAACATGAACATTTTCACAGAAAAGACTTTCCCTTTTTTAGTAGCTCTAGTCTCACATTTCTGTGTGGTTCTGGGACACAGACCATTCTGTCTTGTGCTCTGTCAACCCTACTCCAATGGAGCCATGCTGTCAGGGATTACCCCCCACCCCAATCATTCAAGTCCTTTTAAATGAGGTTTCCCATTGTGGAAGAACTATATCCCCATCCCCACCCACGCCCTCTCCCCCAACCCCCCAAAATACAACCCTAGGATGTAATATCTACCTAATCTCTGCAGAGCTGGTCATGGTATGATGTGCCCTGTCCGTACCCAGTATGGGGGCTCACCTACTCCTTGGTGTGGATCACAGCTCTCCAGAGAGCTCTCTGTGAGTTCCAAGGAAGGGGATGACTATCCCTTTTGGTTGCAGAACAGAGAAAACATTTCTGTACATGGACCTCTATGACACCATCTGGCCCTATGATACTACCTAAGGACTATGTAATCTGTTCCCAATTGTTCTATTGCACTACTAACAGCATGAACTCCATATTCTGTAAATCATGTACTTCAGATACATTCAAACCTAAAATACTTCTAGTCAGCAATGTTCATTCCTCAGAGTTTGAGATGTCACAATTGCTAGTTGGAGACACCTAAGTAATATCAAAATTCATTAAAATTATAACATAGAGAAAATTAGATTCTTGAAATATGAATAACCTTTGTATTCATACTGTTGCATGATACTAGTGAATGCAACAGACTGTTTAGATTACTTAAAACTTATGTCTGTTAGGTCCCTGATGGGGAGAGAGCATTTTCCAGTATTCTTGATTAAAAGGGAATTTGTTCAGCTTCTCTGGAAGCCCTTCAAATAATTTTTGGAGGATTTTTAGCTGACTAATTGAAATAGGTCTAAAAGTATCCACCAAAAAAATTGAAGTATTACAACTTCTTTACTGAAATACAAATAAGTGAGGGAGACCAAGTTAAATTATCATTTGATTTAATCATTTATATAAATGAGTTCAACCAAATTTTCTGGCATTTGAAATTAATTCTTTTTGAGCAGTTGTGAAGATATCTTTATTAGAACAAATAATTTCATTGGGAGAATGACTTTGACTTGGTGGAACTAAATGTGGTGAAATATGTGTCTCAAAATGAGTGCTGCCAGTTGAGACTACTTTAAAAAGTAGGGAGTGGGAAAGAAGGATAATCTTGTCATTAAGGCACAAGGCTGGGGCTACAGAGACTTGCTATGCTCTGCCTTTCTTGCTCTACCATAAATCTCTTGAGGGTCCTTGGGTGAGTCACTTTAAATGGCCTGACTTTCAGAGCTGCTGAGTATTCACAACTCCATGATATTGAAGGGAGCTTCCAGTGCTCAGCACCTCTGAAAATCAGGCTCAGTTTACTGTTACTATACCTCAGATTCCTCTTTGACTGCCAGAACACATTCTCTTTTATGTATACTTACAATTTATACACACATAATGTTCCTACTTCACACACATTAGCTAGAAAACCCGTACCTCCTGCTCTCTCAAAGATAGGATTCCAATCCAATTTCTGTCTTCTTGCTTCTCTCACTAACAAATCCACACACAGACGTAATCCATCTGCATGCTTCCACCATCCCCTCAACTCAACTCCTCACTCCTTCCTGCCTCAGCTTCTCCTCTATATCCTGACCAACTCCTTAGCCTCCCATAAAAAATTCCCATTTTGTCAGCATAGCACACCCCCAAATGTTTATCATAAGGTTGTCTCCCTGACCATTTTGGCCAATAGCCTTTGATAGACATAGCCTCCATGAACTTAACTAATTCTTTTTTGAATCCAGTTGTACTTTTGGCCTTCACAACATCCCCTGGCAATGAGTTCCACAGGTTGACTGTATGTCGTGCGAAGAAATACTTCCTTTTGTTGTTTGAAACCTTCCCATTAATTTCATTGGATGACTCCTGGTTCTTCTGTTATGTAAAGGGGCAAATAACACTCTCATTCGCTTTCTGTACACCATTCATGATTTTATAGACCTCTATCATATCCTCCCATAATTGTCTCTTTTTCTAAACTGAACAGTACCAGCGTTTTTAATCTGTCCTCATATGGAAGTTGTTCCATCTTTCTAATAATTTGTGTTGCCCGTCACTGTACTTTTTTTCCAATTCTAATATATCTTTTTTGAGATGGGGTAACCAGAATTGCTTGCAGTATTCAAGGTGTGGGTGTACCATGGGTTGATGTAATGGCATTGTGATATTTTATTCCGTATTATCTATCCCTTTCTTAATGGTTCCTAGCATTCTGTTAGCTTTTTGACTGCTGCTTGGTTCCCCACTCACCAGTGAATGTTCAATAGCCAAATATCCTCTTACCACATCAGTTCTGTCACTCATGTCTGCTAAACCCCACTCGTGGTTTGGTGTCAGTAGGAAGCATTTTCCCAAAGTCCTGAGGTGTACTTGGCAGGCATGTCTCCACTGTCTTGGAAAGTGTAGCCTGCTCCTATCTTGAGGCTCCATCATCTAACCCAGCTATTGTGATTTTAGCTTTATTTAGTGGCTGGGTCAGAGAAGCTTCACTGGAGTTCACCCAGCTCTATGACTCTACAGTTTCTGAAGTCCTCTACAGTTTCAGCAAAGAGCCTTCTCTGCATTGCACCCCCTCATCTTTTGTGGCAAAGTCCTCAGTTTGAGTTGTCTCTTCCTGTAAAGTCCTCTCACCCCCACAGAAACCTCAGAGAGAAGCCAGTACACCAAATCCTTGAGCAGAATCCTTGCTACAAAGGACTCAGACTTACCCTTTTACCCTCCTAACTCCATTCAGTTCCATGAGCCAATAAATTCTGAGTTCATACACAGTTATGGTGGTTCCCAAAGTGTCATTGGAGGAATTCTGGGTAGAAAACTTACGCAATTGAGGCTCTCTCCATAGTTGTACTTCCCCCTGTTCACTAACAGATGGGAGCAGAGAGCTCTGAGTCCTTAAGTGTCTAGCATTTCAGGCCACAGGTCTTACAGTAGTTATTAGCATTCATTTAATCTTATTAATACTCAAATGGTGGGAGTGACCACACCTTTTTTTTTTTTCCAGATACATTAGGTCAGGACGTGAGGGCTTATTCCTCCAGACAAAAATTTCACCACCATCATGCATGGTTTTTTCACCTGTATACTGTAGGTAGCTATACATATACTTACTAGCTATACATATACTTAGTATACTTCATATCCACAGAGACTGCAACCAGTGTTCAGAGTAGTACTCCTCTTGATAGGTAGAGTCATTACTAAGACATTAGATCTCCCACGTGGATGTCCTAACCACTGGCCAATAGCATCATTCTCTCTCTCTGGGCAATGACTATTTACGTGTTTTATACAAAGTGGAACAGCTTCAATTGGAGTGATTGTGAGAGAGCCACTACAGAATACCATCCTAACGCCCCGTGTTTAGGATGCTTAGGTAGAAGACCTGGGTTCAACCCTTTGCTCTGAATCGGGCAGAGGACAGATTTGATCCTGTGTCTCCCATATTGTGAATGAGTACTCTAACCACTGAGCTATTCAGTATAAAGATGGGGCACAGATACTATCATTTTTGTGCAGGTTTAGGCATGCTCAGAGCATTCCTACTAGACTCAGCCCTGCAGGCGAGATAGGCAGGGGAACACCTAGTTTGTGGATCCCACATGGAGCCGCTTAGGAGTTAGGCTTTGCACATGCCAAAAAGCAGAAATTCAGCATGTAGAGGAAACTTAGGAACCTTAGTTACCCACAGATTTAGGCGGCAGCTGGGTGGGGGATTTGTGAATGTCAGTGGTGCCTAAATGTTGGATTTAGGCATCTATAGTTGTAATTAGATACCTAAATCCCTCTTGTGAATATAGCCCTGAATAGCCCCTGGCTATTGGCTTCTGGGTAGAGTTCAAGGTTTTGACATCTAAAATACTAAGTGACCTGGGACCTTCTAAGGTGAGCAAATGCCTCTCTCCCTGAGACACTGGAAATTAGTAGCAACTCTCAATCAGTGGTGGCTCTGCTTCAATAGAAAAGGGAGGGAATTGTACAGCATTCTTCATGAGTCCTTTTCCTTTGGGATATACTCCCCCACACTCAGTCTGAAATAGCCCAGATTTGTAGACCTTCCAGGAACACTGCCCATCTGCCTAGCTTTTGTTGTTTGAAAATGTTTGCTTTCAAAATGGAATCACCATCTGAAATAAATGAATTTATTCCAGGAAATATAGCTTATGAATGCAAACAATTTTTGTGAAACCCATGAATCCAAAAGAATGTGCTATATTTGCAGGCTCTCACACACATCAGGAATTCATTGATAAATATGTAGGATTTATTTGCGGCTTGGGCAACATGCCCCTATAAGGGATGGCAGGGGAAGTAAGAACACCCCTGATCTCCATGGGCCGGCTACCCAGGCCTTAGGTCATTGAACACTGCATGGCTGCATACACTATTTCAGAGTAGGTCCACAGGGAGAGCTGTGGAATGGGTAAAGCCAGGAGTCTGCACTCACAACATGCCAACCAGCACAGCTGAGCTGCTGCAGGGGGTGTCTGAATTTTCTTCTGGCATGTCAGCAGCAAATTCCTACCCTACTAGAACACACGTAGAAACAGGAAGGCTATGGTGCCTCTGAGAGAGGTCTCTGATGAGGCAGCATGCCTTCTAGGGCTACTTCTGGTGTGGTAGCAGTAGCTTTCCCAGTACTCCCTGCTCACATCTGTACCTAACAGCACAATCTAGCCTTTTTTCCTGCAGTTTTCCTGCTCCCTTTGCACATGCATTGCCTGACCTTCACTGGTTGAGTATCCCTTTGTATGGTGGGGGGGAAAAATCCACATGACAGAATGCCAACAGTCTTATTCAAATAGGATAGCCCTGCAATGCCACATGCTATGCAGAATCTACAGTAGGTCACTCTGTAAGTCCTGACAAAAGAGTCCTAGAGCACAACAACTCAGGAAATTAATAAATGTCTGCACCATTCCAAAATGTTTAATATAAACCCATTTATATAACCTGGTTTTGTTGTTACATTTATTCATAGGAGGTTTATCAGTGCAATACAGATTCTCTTAAAATTGTTTATTACTAAATGGCTAATGTGCTCAGATGTTAATTACTATTTCTACTGGAGATTTTTTAACGACAAAAATGGTCATTAACCACTGACAGCATTTGATTGGCGATTATTGCATATTTTATCAAGGTTACTGCAGTGAACCAAAAGATGATTCATCAGTGAGATAGTCTGGGAACTGAAATCAGACTGAAAGTCTTAAATGCAGCTGTTGCCTTCAAAAGAGTACTAACTGCAATAGAGATCCAGGCATCTAATATGAATGGAAGGGTCTCTGAAAGAGGTGAGGTCAAAGCCTGCTTAATGTCAGATGTAAAGGCTATTGCTCAAAAACATGGCATTAACATTTTAATCCCCAATACAACCACACCCTCCCCCATACACACATTTTGAAATATTATGTAGGGATAGATTTAGTCAGTCAATTTATAAAGAATGAGGGTTGCTGGGGCAGCTAGAAAATTGGATGTTGAGCTTGGCTTCAGACTTCAGGTTTTCACATTGACTTCCATCTCAATATATAGCTCCTATCCAAGCCTGAGTTGTGTGACATTTGATATGTGTAGCAAACACACAATGTAATTTGCAGCCTGTTTACACCATTGTGTAATGTGCCATAAAAAAAATCTATGTATAATGAATGATTTAGTGGGCATTCCAACATGATAAAACACTACAAATAACTCATGTCTTTGCTCACTGAAACAAAAGAACCACTCCTATTGCCTAATTTTTCTCCAGGTCCTTCAAGTTTTTGGTTCAAGGAAGATATTTGTTTGTATGATATAACTATCTGCTGTTAAGTTTGAGCAATCTAAATGAACAGAGAATAGGGAGAAAATCTTGATAAATTTCTCCACTTTCTCTGAAGGAACACAATTAACTATTTATAAAAGTTATCAGTTTAATATGGACAAGCTAACCTGCATGCTAAATTAGGTAATTTACTTACTAAAATTCTGCAAAAGGTTAGAAAGTCAATCTACAATCAATCATCCACATTTCTTAGCAGCTTCAAATCAGTGCCATTTTTGTAACCAGCCAGAGAAAGGTTTTTTACTTTCCTCCCCAAATGGGGAATCTCTCCCCCAAATCAAACTGTCAGAAGGCTTAAGACTATTCCTATTTGGTTTGGTCCCAAACCAAAGACAATTTTCATGTGCAATATTTCTCAACTCACCACACCTAAAAATCAGTGTTCTGTACCAAACTGAGGTCAGGGTGGACTCAGTCCCTACTTGCAATAGGATAAGACATGCATTTCCAGCCTAGTAGCTTAAAGATATCTGATCTTAACATTGTCTTATTATTAAATATGGAATTGCTGTTTTATTTTTAGAGATGTCTAAAATTTGATCTAACATTTTCATCCTCCATCTAAGGTGTGGGCACATTCAATTCATGGTATCAAGGCACACAAAGAACAAACGAAAACCCAGCTTTTACATATTGCTTTTCATCAGTAGATCTCAAAGCACTTTACAAATTGATGAACTCCTGAGGCACCATGTGGCATGGAGAAGTGGAACTATTAAACTCCAGAGCCATCACTAATATCCATTTCCATCTGGTGTTTGGGGCCTGTGATGGACCCTCCCTCCCCCTCATAAGGGAATAGATACCCCAAAATCTCTGGAATGTCAGCAGGCAAATATTTGACTGCCGTGGACTCTGTGAGTGGTCAAAAGACAAGGAGAACAGAAACCTTCACCCCCTCAACAAGGTGGTTGTTGAGGGCACTGTCTGTGATGGCCCTGCTCAAGAAAGTTGCTGCAGACATATTCAATACCAAAGCCACAACAACCACAATACCACTATGTTTTATCTCAATTAGCTCCTCTCTGCAAGTGCTGACAAGGTGAGTGAAGGAAGCAGAAGGGCAAACATTGGAGGAAGATCAGGTACAAAGGCTCTCTGCCAAGGTGCAGAGAAGCCTAACAGACTTATCGTATCTTAAATCTAGAGTGGCAGATCTCAAGGGGAGTTCTTGATAAAATAATCTGAGAATTATAGGAGTACCTGAAGGATCAGAGAGAGGCCAACCTCCAGAATTTGTTCCCTGGCTTCTTTCAGAAGTGCTCAGCCTGGTGGAAGATCTTAAATTTGATTTAGGAAGAGCACATAGGTTCCTGGCTCCTATGCTGGCCTCACATTCCAAACTAAATGCCTTGATTATCAATTTTCTCGGAATTATAAAAGAAATAATGCAGTTAGCACAGTGAAAAAAACAAAACAACCCCCAAAAATGTTTTTGGGAGGCCACGAAATAAGACAATGATTTTTCAAGATTTTTCAAAAGATGTGGTTGACCAAAGATCAGTCTTTGGAAGAACTAGGGAACTTACCAAGCAGCAAGGGCTCACATATTTTGTGATGTTTTCAGCTCAGTTTCATGCCAAGGTTGGTGAGGAAGTGCATCTGTTTCAAAAGCCATTAGAAGCAGAAAGTATTTTAAACAGCCGATGGTGAACTGAGTATCTATTCTGTTTTATATTAAGTTTGTGTGTCCTACTTGCTTATAGTAACTTATCCAGTGACTGTGTCTAACTTCCTTATTTTTTGGGTTCTCTCTTCTGGCTCAAGCTTATATTTTATTAACTTTTGGAACATGAATATCAATTGTCATCAAATGGCTAAATGTGACATGCCTCAACAGCAGAGTTGAAGGAACACCATCCTAAATTGATCTCATGGGAGAGAACTGAGATTGTGGAAAGGATTTATTTAAATTGTATATTAGCACTATTAAGTGCATGTGCTCCTATATTTTTTTGGGGAGTTCATGAAACATTTCATATAATTCCTAACTGGACACAATTTGTTCGTGATAGATGAGCAAGACTAAAATTATCCATGACAAAATTTTAGCAATAGTCATGGACAGGTCATGGGCAATAAACAAAAATTAACAAAAGCCTGTGTCCTGTCACTGACTTTCACTAAAAACATCCCGGACAAAAGGGGTGGCGGGTTCAGCACCAAATGCTTCTGGGGCTCCTGGATCCCCCAGTATTGTAGTGTGGGACCCCTGTCCATGGGGCTGGGCTGCTGCAGGGGTCCCTTCACCCCGGGGGCAGCTGGGCAGCTGAAGGGTCCCCTGGCCACCCACCACGGATGAGCAGCTGCAGGGGTTCCCCCCACCACAACTGGACAGCTGGGGGGAGTCCCCCGCCCCCCACGGCAGCTAAGCAGCTTCAGGGTCCGCCAGCCCTCTGCTATGCCTGGGCAGCCACAAGGTTCCCCCCACGGGGGTGTGGTGTGGGAGCTGTGGGGGTGGGTCTGGCTGGGAGCTCCAGCCCCGGGACAGAAAATCTCACGGAGGTCAATGGAAGTCACGGAATCCGTGACTTCCATTACTTCCGTGACATAATCATTGCATTATAGATGAGGTCTTTGTTAGCTTGACACTGAAGTATACCAAAGAGATCACCAGAGGGCAATGCAGCTCCCTGTTGCTCTGCAGGATTTAACAGCTCTCACTGCTCTTTTCAAAACTGGTGCCAATGAGAGACCCTATAATGTTGCCACATCTCATCACTGGAGGCCTCAAAGCGTGGCCTTTGATGTGCTGGAAGTGTAATAGATGTTACTCCTCCCAGCAAGGCGTCATGGAAAGGTTCACAGGAGCCGAGCAATGTTGTTGTATCTCCTTTAGGCCAATGGAGCAGAAAAGAAGATCAATGCAAGCTGCTGATCTACATGGAACAGTGATATCTGCTCTATTACCTTTTAACTAGTTCCTTCCTCTCCCCTTGCCCAGGCCATTTCCTGAGCTCCTTTGCCTTCCGTTCTTCCTATGCCCTCCCTCCTCTATGTCCCCACTCTCTTTTCTACATCACCCTGCCCTCTGAATCCCGCTCCTCAACCTTTTCAGCCCCTTTCCTGATCCCAACACATTCTATAATCTCATATCCTGACTACCTGAACATGGAATATGAAATTTGTATTAAGATTCACTTGAGGAATAGAATTGTTTCTTGTACTCTTTAGTGCAGAAATTTGCAATTTCTGGGAGCAGTTAGTTGTCTCCCCTATGCGTTATATGTTCCCTTAATATAGGGAGAAGAACATTTGGTTGCAAACCAAAGAGAGGGGGTTTTGTGGTCCTGGAAATAATTTCCAAAACATACTCAGTACGCTAAGCTTATTACCACTATTCTGGTGTTGGGCGTGGCAAACTGAAAATATTGCATTTTTGGGGATAATACACAGGAATATCCTTGGAATATCAGTTTAAGAAATGCCATGTTTGTGAAGTGTGTGCTCCCTTTCTATGTCCTTACAATGTGCTTTCTACTCTGGAATGGGAAATACAGAATACGTCTTAGAAAATATAATTTAAATAGTTGCAATTGGAAGAGCTACAAACCTGGAGGTGTCTCACAGTCTGCCCCCTCCAGAATTTACAGTTGCTTTAGTTTTATTTATAGTGTTAAGTGTTTGATAATTGTGGCTTTTTTATTGTGATTTTATTTTAAGTGGAGCGATACCATTTAGGATAGAGTAAGCCTGTAATCCCACCACCACACACTGAAGACAGTCAGTCATGCTTGGGAATAGGTCTATGCTTGACAATGTGTATGTGTTATGTGTTTTTGTTTTTGCTTTTAGCTGTCATTTTGTGCTCTTCCCTCCTCCTCTCCTATGTCCTCTTGTCATCCCACTCTTCCCTACCCCTTCCCACCTCCTTCTCGATCAGCAACACTCAGGAAAAGTACACCCTACATGACTGATTTGCAATCAAGCTTCTGCAGCAACATTCCACAATATGCTCTGTGGATCTTAGGCAACACTTGACACAAAAAAGATTTTATTCAAAATGTATTGGCTGCCACAGAGGTTGCACAAATGACAGGCCTTATCCTCTGATGTTTGTTAGCACAGTAACAAAGAAAAAGGAGCCCCAATGCATATGCTATGGGACTGTCCAACAGTCAGGCAACTATGGAAAGAGGTGGACACAAGAATTAAAATAGTGCTTCGCTTCAGCAGCCAAACTTCATCTGGAAATTATATCCTAGGTTATTAATCTGCTAAACTGGTTTAAATCCATCACAGAGACTTTGGTTCTTGATGGCTGTAATGATCACCAAGCAGATGATTTTACAAAAATGGAAGAGTCAGCTTATGCTCAGAAGAGCTGTGGTATTAGGAACTGAGTTAGCAGCCAAAGAAAGAATAGCTTGTCACTACAGAGAACAATGATATGCATTTGAAGAAATTTCAATTTTATTTCTAGATACATTTGGATAAAAATGTTGAGATGGCTCAAAGAATGCCAGAACTCCATTAAACATAACCCCTCTTCTTTTTCCATCTCCCTCCTGTCTCTTCCTTCCCACATTTCCATTCATGCATGTCTTCTCTCTATTACATTATCTGCACCTTAACAGGTGATAGTCTGGTCATGCAGCTTTGACAAGTTGTAAAATTGTGTAATTTCATAAGGCTACTGGTGATCCCATGAATTGTGGGTTTTGGAAACACATACAAGTTGTGATTTACCTTTTTGTACTTTTCATTGTCTGTTTCTTTGACTGGAAGTGGTTTAAGCTCCATAATTTGAAAGAATGAAAACTTCCCTCGATTAAGCAATGGAAAACATACTGTACTGAACAAACCCGAATGGGCAACACCATCCCCACTATACTCACTGTCTATAAAACTCTCTAACCACAACATACAGCTCCAAATATGCTGAACAGCTGTGCTGAAGAACTTCAGAAAAACTGAGAAACCATCTCCTACACCCCACATACTCCAGAAGAGACCACATTAAACAAGAAATCGCCACCTACTCCCATACACTGCACAGAAAAAAAAAATCAGGAACCCTACCTAGAGAACATGCAACAAACCCAAAATAAACTACCAGAAAAACCTGATGACAGCCATCCCACATAAATACAGAAAGTGGAACAAACTACAACTCCTCACCAACAGAACACATCTTTGGGAGAATTCATGACACAAGGACTCACCATGACTACCTGACACCCCAACATCAAGATTACCCCTAACCAGAGCTGAATTATCTTTACTTTTCATGGGACTGCACTTCTGCCCCACCACGTGACCCCATAGAAAATGTGTGGAGAACAAGAAGAATTCTCTTTGATTCCCCTCAAATAATTCTGTCACGAGAAAGAGGACACCACCTACAACTGCCATGCCCCCATCTACAGTAATAAGAAAAAAGAATCATCTGACTGACACCTCACAGCACATGTGTCAAGGTTCCCCCCCCCCCTGAACTCTAGGGTACAGATGTGGGGACCTGCATGAAAAACCTCCTAAGCTTATCTTTACCAGCTTAGGTCAAAACTTCCCCAAGGTACAAAATATTCCACCCTTTTGTGCTTGGATTGGCCGCTACCACCACCAAACAAATACTGGTTACTGGGGAAGAGCTGTTTGGACACGTCTTTCCCCCCAAAATACTTCCCAAACCCTTGCACCCCACTTCCTGGACAAGGTTTGGTAAAAAGCCTCACCAATTTGCCTAGGTGACTACAGACCCAGACCCTTGGATCTGAGAACAATGAAAAAACATTCAGTTTTCTTACAAAAAGACTTTTAATAGAAATAGAAGTAAATAGAAATAAAAAAAAATCCCCCCTGTAAAGTAAGGATGGTAGATACCTTACAGGTAATTAGATTCAAAACATAGAGAACCCCTCTAGGCAAAAACCTTAAGTTACAAAAAAGATACACAGACAGAAATAGTTATTCTATTCAGCACAATTCTTTTCTCAGCCATTTAAAGAAATCATAATCTAACACGTACCTAGCTAGATTACTTACTAAAAGTTCTAAGGCTTCATTCCTGGTCTATCCCCGGCAAAGACAAAATATAGACAGACACACATACACTTTGTTTCTCTCCCTCCTCCCAGCTTTTGAAAGTATCTTGTCTCCTCATTGGTCATTTTGGTCAGGTGCCAGCGAGGTTACCTTTAGCTTCTTAACCCTTTACAGGTGAGAGGAGTTTTTCCTCTGGCCAGGAGGGATTTCAAAGGGGTTTACCCTTCCCTTTATATTTATGACAACATGAAACCAAATAATTGATTACAGTCATTGCTTCAGGAAAAAAAAATTGACTGAAATCCTTAAATATCACATTCACCACAATTTCTCCCCAGCAAGAGGACAGCTATACAGTCCCTGAAATCCAACCATCAGACAAAGGGGTCTCCATTGTTGTGCTCAACCACATTGACTACATCTAAAAGGCCGACCAGCAACTCTCCGTCACCACCTATTACACAAAACTCAAAAAAGATCCCACACTACAGTTCACACAGGAATTTAAGGATATCAAATTCTTCCCCAAACAACTCCAAGAGAAAAATCTACAACCTCATTTCCCTGCCCCCAAGGACCTTCTACGTCAGGTGTTTACAAACTGCAGGTTGTGAGGTTATTACGTGGGGGTCATGAGCTGTCTGCCTCCACCCTCAAACCCGGTTTCACTTCCAGCATTTATAATGGTGTTAAATATATTAAAAAAGTGTTTTTAATTTATAAAGGGAATCGTGCTCATAGGCGTGCTGTGTGAAAGGAGGTGCCAATACAAAAGTTTGAGAACCGCTGTTCTACATGCTTCTCAAGATACACAAAAAAGGTAACCTAGGCAGATCCATTATATCTGCCCATGTCACTTCTACTGAAGGATTACCAGGACTCATAGAAAACATACAATCATAAAATATCAGGGTTGGAAGGGACCTCAGGAGGTCATCTAATCCAACCTCCTGCTCAAAGCAGGAACAATCCCCAACTAAATCATCCCAGCCAGGACCTTGTCAAGCCTGACCTTAAAAACCTCTAAGGAAAGAGATTCCACCACCTCCCTAGGTAACCCATTCCAGTGCTTCACCACCCTCCTAGTGAAACAGTTTTTCTTAATATCCAACTGTCAAGGTTCCTTCCCCACTCTGAACGCTAGGGTACAGATGTGGGGACCTGCATGAAAAACCTCCTAAGCTTATCTTTACCAGCTTAGGTCAAAACTTCCCCAAGGTACAAAATATTCCACCCTTTGTCCTTGGATTGGCTGCTACCACCACCAAACAAATACTGGTTACTGGGGAAGAGCTGTTTGGAAACGTCTTTCCCCCCAAAATACTTCCCAAAACCTTGCACCCCACTTCCTGGACAAGGTTTGGTAAAAAAGCCTCACCAATTTGCCTAGGTGACTACAGACCCAGACCCTTGGATCTTAAGAACAATGAACAATCCTCCCAACACTTGCACCCCCCCTTTCCTGGGAAATGTTGGATAAAAAGCCTCACCAATTTGCATAGGTGACCACAGACCCAAACCCTTGGATCTGAGAACAATGAAAAAAGCATTCAGTTTTCTTACAAGACGACTTAATAGAAATAGAAGTAAATAGAAGTAAAGAAATCACCTCTGTAAAATCAGGATGGTAGATACCTTACAGGGTAATTAGATTCAAAACATAGAGAACCCCTCTAGGCAAAACCTTAAGTTACAAAAAAGATACACAGACAGAAATAGTTATTCTATTCAGCACAATTCTTTTCTCAGCCATTTAAAGAAATCATAATCTAACACGTACCTAGCTAGATTACTTACTAAAAGTTCTAAGACTCCATTCCTGGTCTATCCCCGGCAAAGACAGAATATAGACAGACACACAGACCCTTTGTTTCTCTCCCTCCTCCCAGCTTTTGAAAGTATCTTGTCTCCTCATTGGTCATTTTGGTCAGGTGCCAGCGAGGTTACCTTTAGCTTCTTAACCCTTTACAGGTGAGAGGAGTTTTTCCTCTGGCCAGGAGGGATTTCAAAGGGGTTTACCCTTCCCTTTATATTTATGACACCAACCTAAACTTCCCCAGTGCAACTTGAGACCATTATTCCTTGTTCTGTCATCTGGTACAATTTCGAACAGTCTAGATCCATTCTCTTTGGAACCCCCTTTCAGGTAGTTGAAAGCAGCTATGAAATCCCTCCTAATTCTTCTCTTTTGCAGACTAAATAATTCCAGTTACCTCAGCCTCTCCTCATAAATCATGTGCTCCAGCCCCTTAATCATTTTTGTTGCCCTCTGCTGGACTCTTTCAATTTTTCCACATCTTTGTAGTGTGGGGCCCAGAACTGGACACAGTACTCCAGATGAGGCCTCACCAAGACTGAATAGAGGGGAATGATCACATCCCTCAATCTGCTGGCAATGCTCCTACTTGTACACCCAAAATGCCGTTAGCTTTGTTGGCAACAAGGGCACACTGTTGACTCATATCCAGATTCTTGTCCACTGTAACCCCTAGGTCCTCTGCACTTGTCCTTGAACCTCAGATTTCTTTTGGCTCAATCCCCTAATTTGTCTAGGTCCCTCTGTATCCTATCCCTACCCTCCAGTGTATCTACCTCTCCTCCCAGTTTAGTGTCACCTGCAAACATGATGAGGGTGTAATCCACGCCATCTTCCAGATCATTAATGAAGATATTGAACAAAACCAGCCCCAGGATAGACCCTTGGGGCACTCCACTTGATACCGGCTGCCAACTAGACATGGAGCCATTGATCACTACCCATTGAGACCGACAATCTAGCCAGCTTTCTATCCATCTTATAGTCCATTCATCTAGCCCATACTTTAACTTGCTGGCAACAATACTATGGGAGACAGTGTCAAAAGCTTTGCTAAAGTCAAGGAACAACATGTCCACTGCTTTCCCCTCATCCACAGAGCCAGTTATCTCATCGTAGAAGGCAAGTAGGTTAGTCAGGCATGACTTACCCTTGGTGAATCCATGCTGACAGTTCCTGATCACTTTCCTCTCCTCAAAGTACTTCAACATTGATTCCTTGAGGATCTGCTCCATAATTTTTCCAAGGGACTGAGGTGAGGCTGACTAGTCTGTAGTTCCATGGATCCTCCTCCTTCCTTTTTAAAAGATGGGTGTTAGAGAGCTTATTCTTTCACTCTCCCACTTCCCTGTTCCTTCTCGCATGAACAGAGAGCAACAATACCTGAAGTCCGAAGGTACAAACAATTCAATGTTTATTGGGGTGAACTTCCAGCAAGCTTAAATCCAAGTTCCTTTTTCCTTATTTTCAAATCCCAACTTACTTCCTGTTTGCCCCAATTTATATAATATTCTCAGCTATTCCTTAACCAATCATTTTACTGAAATTTACCTAACCAATCGTAACATATTGTAACATTAGCTAACCAATTATATCCCACCACCTTGATTAGTTTACACCTAGCAAAAATTAATTATACAGCAGACAGAAACAATCACAGAACCAGCCAGAGGCCATGCAAATAAGCAATAACAAAGTGGGAACGATGACAAAACAATACAGAAGTCAGGATTTTACAACTACATCTATAAAGACATAAGGGTTTCCCAGCTGTCTATTGATAAGTGAGTTCTTAGCAAACAGAAAACTATCAAACTAAATTTCCTTTTACATCTTCTAGGCTCTTCCCTTTTTCTGGAGGTGATAGATCGGATCACCTTTTTAACAGCCCCAGATTGTCTTATTTCAGTATGACTGGTTTGGAATGTGAGGATGTGACTGTACGTTTCCAGCTTATGGCTGCTCCCATTGCTTAGCCAAAGGCATTAGTCTAAGAATAGGGCCTCAGACTTTCACAGTAAGAGAAGGCTGTTACACCGGCAGACAGTGATTTTGATTCTCTCTTTTATACCTCTATAACTAGCTAAGTGGTAAGAATACACCTAAATTCTGAAAGGATAGGCCTTTGCAGACAGGCCTGAATATCTATATCCTAACAATGGGCACTACATTAGCCTTTTTCCAGTCATCCAAGACTTCCCCGATTGCCATGAGTTTTCAGAGATAATGGCCAATGGCTCTGAAAGCACATCTGCCAACTCCTTTAGCACCCTCAGATCTAGTGCATCCAGCCCCATGGACTTGTGCTCGTCCAGCACAGAGGGCTCTTTTTCCACAGAGGGCTGGTCACCTCCTCCCCATACTGTGCTTCCCAGTACAGAAGTCTGGGAGCTGACCTTGTTCACGAAGACAGAGGCAAAAAAAAAAAAAAAAGGATTGAGTACATTAGCTTTTTCCACACCCACCACGCTCAAACTACTCACCACACAAAGGGCCAGTTTCCTCCAGGATACAACTGACTTCCTCCAGAAACTCCGCAACATTAACAACCTCTCTCAGAACACCATCTTTGCCAGCATGGATGTCACCTCTCTATACACCAACATCCCTCACAAAGATGGCACTGCTGTCTGCCTTAAATATCTACTAGACCGGGGTTCTCAGGACAAATTATTTGATGGCCTCAGAGTGCGAACACCAACTCTGGCTGCCCTCACACTTTCTCCTAAAATACTTAGTTAGTTTTAGGAAAAACAAATAAATACACATATATACACATGTCCAAATCATTGTAATTTATTTATTGCTAGTTAGTAAGTCTGTTGTGAAAACTGATATTAATAAACGTACAAGTATCACTATTCACAGCAGGCTTATTCAGCCCCGGCAAGCCTGGGGACAAATTAAACCCTGGATAGGGAAGGGGACGGGGTTTAGGGAAGCAGCAGGGGGGACAAAGCCTGAAGCTGCATGGCTGGAGCCTGGGGCCTGCCACCACGCATCCAGAGTCCAGAACTAGAGCCCGAAGCCCCATGGCCAGAGCCTTCCCCTCCCACCCCCCGCCACCCCAGGGCTGAAGCCCAAAGCCTGAGCCCCACCATCCCTGGGAAGGTGGGGAACTGCTGGGAACCCCTGGGAAGGAAGGGCTGCTGCTTTGCTCCCTCCACCTGCCCAATCGTATCCCAGGAGGTTGTGACCGCAAGAAAAGCCCCTGGTGGCTGCATGCGGCCACAGTGGCCACATTTGAGAAACGCTGTACTAGACAAACAACAACACTCAGATATCTACCTCAAACATCACTAAACTCATCCATTTCATTTTCACCCATAACAACTTTACATTCAACAACAAACACAGACCAAACCATGGGAATAGCTATGGATACTAAGACTATGGCTCCCCAGTATGCCAGTCTCTTCTTGGGCCACCTGGAGGAAGAGTTTCTGAACAAGTACACCATAAAACCAATTATATACCTGGAATACATTGATGATCTGTCCAGAGTATGAACATACTACCTAAACTCCCTCATAGATTTCCACCACAACTTTCAGCCATCACCACCCATTCATCAGACTGTCCCTAGAACACTGCCACACCAGCATCAACTTCCTGGACAGCACAATCAGCTTCAGCAATGGAACCCTACAGACAACTATTTACAAGAGACCCACAAATCACCACTCTTTCATTCACAGATCAGGTAACCAACCCCAAATGCACCAAGACATTTGTTTTCTACAGCCAGGCACTCAGATACCACAGAATATGCTCAAAGGAGAAAGTCCAAGATATACATCTTAATACTCCACCAGGGAAGTAGATTGAGTTATGGGATGGGCCACCCAAAAATCTTGAGAGAACTTGGTTTGGTACAGAAAAAAAACAAACCCTCTGACTGCCCATCTCTAGTTGTCATCGACGAAACCACACTGAATCCCAGATGGGGTATCATTTAAGAATACAACCCAGACTCAATGGGGACCACATCCTGAAAGAAACCTTTCCTGAATCTGCTCTTCTGGCCTTCAAACTCCTCCCACAACTTGCCAAGTTCATCATCAGAAGCAAACTCCCACAGATCAGGATCCACCAACTCAAAATGGCACTAGATCCTTCAAGAACAGATGCAAAACCTGCAGATATATCCCCTGCTATGATGATCAATACCCTCCACAACATACTTTTCAAGATCCATGGGTCCTACATATGCCTACCACAACATGTGGTGTATCACATCTAGTGCAATAAAAGCCCTAATAACTATGTAAGTGAAGAGAAACAATCATTACACTCTCAAATGAACTCACAAAGAAAAATGATAAAGATAAAAATGACATATCACTCATAGGCAAAAACTTGTCACAAAATATAACTCCATATAGAACCTCTCAGTCCTCATCCTCAAAGGATTCCTGCAGAATACCTTCAAAAGATCAGCCTGGGAGCTTAAATTCATAACTTTGTTAGACACTAAAAATCATGGATTTAATAAAGACACTGGATTTATGGCTCATTACATCTAATCTTCCTTCATCCTATGACTGCAGCGGTGTAAACTGCCTGCTTCAGCTTGAATGCTCTCTTAAAACACATTAACTCCTTATGCTAAGCAATCTGTTCCACCCTATAGTTACTTGTGACACTCAGACCTGAAGAAGAACAGTATTACCACCAAAGTTTGTCTCTTTCATCAACAGAAGTTAGTCCAATACAAGATTTTACCTCACCAACCTTATCTCTCTAACATCCGTGAGCCACCATGGCTACAACACTGTATAACATAACAATGTATCAGAAACAAAAGCAGGCTCATTTTCTAGATTTGCCTTTTAAGGTGATCGAAAGTGAAACAAGTAACACTGGCATAGGTTATCATAATTAAGCTTCAACATTTGCAGTAAATGCTGTAAAACAAAGAGTTTAAGTTTTCCAACTGCAAAGATTCTTAACACTTTCCTGTTTCTAATCATCTCAGGTAATAAATGAACAGAATGGGAAATTTTATTAGAGTAATTCATACTCACCTGGACTAATACATAGATATAATTTATTTATTCACCTTTGTTCTTACATCAGTAGTAGTGCTGACTTGAGTTACTTTTTTTCCCCCTTCAGTTCCCCTATCTTTTGCCTTTTGCACCACATTCTACATGTATGGATAACAAAAACATTCAGAGCTCTAACTGTAAATATTTAAAGAACAAACAAACAAACAAACAGGAATATTGGAAGGGATACAAACCTTCATACTTCAGCACATGAACCAACCTCTAACTATAATCAGGGTTAGAAGGAACCCTGGAGCTAGTTATCCAGTAACTTGTACAGCAGTGTTTTAAGCACCTTCCTCTGAAGTATCTGGTAGTGTCCGGTGTTGGACACAGGATTCTGGAGTAGATGGACCATCCACTAGCATAACATTTCTTATAATTCTGAGCTCCTAAATCTCTGTTGCAGTAGCCATTCCTCCATCCAAGGAGGCTGATGCACTGAGCATCAGCAAATGAAATTATGAGGATATCTGTGCTATAGTCGTGCCTAGGGGACCCAGTCTTGGAACAGGGCCCCCTGTATTATAAAAACACATAAACAGATGGTCCCTGCACTAAAGAGTTTACAATCTAAGTATAAGATGATCAATTAAGAGCTCCAGTTTATCGTTCAAATGCACAGATGTCAAATATAATTTGCATCAGAATGGAAGATGATAGACTTTGGATGATACAATATTAGTGACAATTTATTCTTTTACCATTTCCCCTTATTGTATGAGTTTTTAAACTTTTCATGTTTTGTTTTTTTTAAAGACATTGTTTATCAGCCTGGTTCTGTACATTTTCACTTATCTGAGCTAGGAACCCTTTGAGCACTCCAAAAGCTTCTAATTAGGGATAAAAATGATACTAGGTTGATTTTTCAGAATTTGAAATTTTAAAGATGAATATATTTGGGACAGATTTTATTATAAAGTGAACCCAAGGCAAAATAATTAGGCACAGCCCATATTTCTCAGTAAGAGTTTTAATGAGCCTCAATCTCTGCTGTACTACAGGCAGCCATTCTGCAAGATGATTCATTTTAAGGCATTAGGAAATACAGTAATGAGATTTTGATCTAGAGGAAAAAAGTGCTTCTAACTGATACCCAATATAGTCGCAGCACAAACAAAATGTACATTTTCTGATCAGTCAACCTATTATTTCATCAACAATTTTCCTTATACAACATTTGCAAAACACAACAGTATAGTAAAATAATACATTGGAAAAAAGTTAGCCATGCTATAGGAAGTTACAGTGAATGTTGTTTGTAGGAAAACATCCTTGAATAATATATATAGATTGGCTGTCTCAAAAAAGGACAACCAGTGGAACCTATTCAGTTTCACTGAATAACTGGGATTCTATTGGTTTTCTTGTATATCCACTTGAAAGTTTTAAGGATAATTTTAATGTTCCCTACCAGATTTTTATTTATATACGGAATTGGTCCATTATCAAATTGTGCTCCAATTTGTATACATGCTAATTTGCACTAAATAGAGGAACCCAGTCATTATCAAAGGAGTATTCAATAACATTCTACAATTATGCTTGGAACTGAAATGCCAAATATCCAACCCACTAATCTACAATGACATGTCAAATAAAAGGCTGCCATGTTACTATTTCATATAATCACCAAAATAGCAGAAACATCCTGATGCCATTTACCTTCAAAGGTTATACTCCCAAGAAAAGTATTTGAATACTGACACCCAAGCCTATGGTTTCTAATGACAGGAAGTTGTAATTGTGCTCTTCCCCAACATCTCTTAGAAAAAAGCAGATTGTTGCTTCTATAAGGAATTGAATTACTCATGCAGAAAAATAATTTAAAAAGTTGTGTTTATTCTCACTTGTTGCTCCACTGCATGCACACAGATTTCAGTATTACTTGTAAACTGCAATGTGTAATATTGCTGTCGGCTCCTAAAAGTTTCCCTAGTGAGTCTTCAAATCCACTGCACTGTCTACTCCAAATGGGAAGATCTACAACTAAGGGATTTACCAAGGAAATGGCCAAAAGAATACACAAAAGATGAGGCTCTATTGGATGAACAGTAGAAATTCCAGTGGATGTCTCCTTACCTGCATGCAAAAACCCTGGCTTCCTGCTAATCCCACCCTTTCTAGCACTGGCAGCAGGAATGTCATAAATACATGGTGGTTTCCGACATTGTGTTCCTTGACTTCTCCCTCAAGATGGTCACCCTCCCTTTCTTTTTGGATGAAGATGTCACTGAGAGAGTGCTGGTGTCATGTTTTTCTGTTCTTGATATGGACTGGCTAGAAAGCTCGCTTATACAGAAAAGATGAGTTCATCATTAGATCCTTTAATGGTTTCAGGTATGGCTGAGGTTCATTTAAATAAAGTATTTTTCACACAACGCCACCTAGAGACTGAAGAATGTGATATGGTTCAACATTCCATTACATCTCCCCTTTTAAGTTCCACATTTCTTCCATGTACAATACTTACACGCTGTCTATGAAGTTCAGTATGTATCAATCTATTAAGTTTCTCTGAATTGTACTGGTTTTCTAATTACACAACTTGAACGCATAACAACTTGGTCATCTGGCTGTCCATTAGTTGCAACAACTGGCTGTTGTCAGTCTAGAATCTTTAAGTTTTATTCTTCTTCTGTATCCGCCATCTGTAGAGTTTGCTCTGATTGTTCTCTCTGAGGGACAAACTGTAGATGTTAACAGTTTCTGTTAACTATCTACTGTCAGTCTCAATCATATAAGATCTAGGTGATGAACTCTTTTTCTTTACAACAACTGGAGTTGTCATGCCGGACAGATCAATCCAATTTGACATGAACACAGTCACCAGATTCTAGACCTAGCAGTTCTCTGAATGACAACTGTTGTAAAAGAATTAATAAGTTCCTTTATCCCTTTTATCTGATTTGGCTACTGTCTTCATGACTGGTCACTTTGGTATTGCGGAACAAGTGATGGACAACAGGCCACAAGTCACTGCAACATAATTTAAGTCATTCCAAAGAAAATATTACTCACAAACACCCAATACTTCCCACAATCAAATGGAGAGGTTAAGAGAGCTGGACAAGACAGCCAGTTCTTCCCTCTCATATATTGCATAGCTTTTTCTTAAACACTAGATTTCAAAGTATGTTGTGGATATATCTGTTGGAGACTGCAAGGAATTTTTCCTTCACTGCAGAATTGCTGTAGGGTTTTATGCCTTCCTCATACCAGGCTGGAAACCTGCTTAGGAGATAGCTTATTGTTCTTGTATTGTTGTTGCATCTGTTGCCAAGGTACAGCGCAGGACTGTGCTGATATTAAGGGGCCAGTACTTGGGTTGAACCCAAGCATGGCACCGGGAGTCTGTAGATATGTGCCCTGAAGTGGGCTCCAGTGTCCTATGCAGATCCGAGCATCCTTAACATTTACATGAGTTAAGAATGGTTGGGCTTTCAGCAGCTGGGCTGAATAGGGTGTGTGGGTGAGGGATAGCTAAGGGTAGACTTTCCCTCTTTATTCTGGGTCTTTGACTTAAAGAGCCATGGCATCATTTGTTTCTAGATGTTTGAGGAGGATGTTCACTCCCCAAGGTATATGGTTTAGTTCATAAAATTCCAGACTCCACTTTAATAGCTTGTCATGTCTTCTATGTCTGAGATAGCCAATGTAGATGTTAGGTCTGTGTTTGAAAATTCGCTTTTCCCTGGACATATTGCATTGAAAAGAAAAAACAAACACCAAATGTAAACACCTGCTTAGCTTTTTACTTTCATATGTAAATTGCATCTTCTTTGGGATTACAGTAATATACCTTCCCATTTTGATATGGTAGGCTTTGTTTTGTCTCACATCATACATCTAGCTGTGTAGCAGAGAGACTGGGGTCAATCTTAAAAATCAGAAATGATACACCAAAATTAGGAAAAATCTGAATCAAATAAACTGAATGTTATCAGATTCAAGAGGTTAAAACACTGAAACAAAGCACAAGTATACAATTTTATTTTCATTTTTTGAAATGTTCTTCTTAACTGAGGGACTGCCCCAGATCAGATCTACAACAAATTAGGAGAATTTTTCCCACAAAGTAGTAATGAGGAAAGACCTGGAAGACCACACACATTTCAACCAATTGATCAGTCTCTGATGTTGTACATCTCATACAAATATGAAGAGGAATAAGGGTTTCATGAAATACACATCTTTACTGGCTTTGCAAAGTGCCTTCTTGGTTTTCAGCTTTCTATTGCCTCCCTGAACACATATCCAGCTATAGGATTTCTCTGCTGTCTCTCCACATTTAGGGTTCACTCACTCACTTGTGCTTCACTATTTATATGTAAAGGCCTCCTCCCTCCCTCCGAGCCCTTTCTTTTCTCTAATTTTTGTTTTAAATCCCTTTAGAATGACAAATATTTGGTACCTTGAATGGAGAAATCTGCATGAAAATAAATGATATGAAAATGTAATTGTAAAATGGCTCTTATAGCATTTAATTGATGTATGAGCTATTGATATGAATGGGAAAAGTGCTGTATAAGTTTTCTTCAAGTATTTCCCATCCTGGAAGACCCCAGAGAAGTCCAAGGGATGAAAGACTCATGAGAGGAGCAGGGGAACAGGGAAAGCTGCATGACTACAGACCCATTCCACGTTATACAGAAAAAATCCTGCCATAGTTATGGGTAAAGTGGTCTCCCTGTTCCTTGGTGGCCTTTAATACAACCAGCCACTGTAACAGCTCATGTATAGAAGATTGAAGGTTTAGTCAGCAGTGCACTAGTCCAAGCTTCTCATCCTTGTAGCACTCTACTCAGCTGCTAGAGTATATAGAGTCCAATCCATGGAGCAACCCATGAAACCTATGTTAAACTGCATGTAGCCTTCTGGTTAGTGGGTGGAATGAAAGGGGAGCCATAAGAGGAGTGGAAAACATGAGTGAAAATGAATTAAAAGAAAAAATATAGAAAGAACAAAACAGAAGGAAGAGCGAACACATTCAGAAGTGAAGAGGAGAAATAAAAAGTAGAGACACAAAAGGAGAGGAGGGTAACTTTGCCAGGACTTAGTGTAAAGGAACACAGGTACAAAATGGCAGTCTATTATTGCAAGTGAGTAGGCCTCTCAACAAAAATGTTAAAGGGCTCATCTCCTTATAATGTACATCATACTCCCCATTGACGCTAACAACATTTGTGAATTCATGCATTGAGTGGAGCACATAGAACAAGAAGTGAATTTCATCCCCGTGGAGACAACCACATAAGACTTATGAACCTTTTAGAACCCACATAAGACCTAATTTGAGGGCTCAAAACATGATGAAAGCAGTGCACAGGCTTTGTGCTGGGCCTATGCATAGAGGGAAATTTCACCCCTTGGAGAATTACAGTGGTATAGATATATGAATATATATATTATATATATTTCCATATATAATGGAAAAATGTTGGAACAAGGCAAATGATTCCACCTCTGACTACCTTGAATGAAGGGAAGTTCTGATCCATCTCAGGAGACCAACTAAGCATGAACCCTTGTAAAAGTTGTTCCTTTGCAAAGCATATAATGTTTATTCAAGATCAAGCTTGGGTGTAGCTCCTTATCGGAATGCTCAATGTCTTCTTTTTTCATGGTTCTGAGAGACACAGGACATATACTTTTGACCCACAATATGGATTATTTCTCTTAGGAGAGAAAAAAAATAAATGGATGAGAGAATAGAAGTTTAGTAATATTCATCTACATTTATTTACAGCTCCACAATTCCTGCAGATAGTTTTGGGAAAAGCTGAGTTTTAAGAGCAAAAACTGCATCATCCAAGCTTTCACTAAGAAGCTTTCCTCACAGGGTTCTTCTGGAGCAATTATTAGAGTTCTTTCTAGCATGTCCAGATGCTTCACCACACAGCTCTTTAACTGTTGTTCTCTGCAGTAACTCCTCCCAGTTGCTCAAAAATCTCTATGTCTGAAGCCCCTCCACCAACACTTTTTTGCTTTCTATAGCCATGGCAGGAGTTAGAGTCTCCTGTGGGCTAGTACAAGTGTGTGAGAACATTAAAATAGATATGTTATGAAAAAATAAATTTATTCCTTGGAGCTATGCTGATTTATGCCAGTTGAGGATCTGGCCTGCACATTGTTTAAGTAATTCTGCTTAACCATACCAAGCATCTCATGAATTTCTTGAATGTAGCATGTTTAAGCTAACGTAGAGATTTGAGTCTGCTAGAAAATTAGTTTTATTAATTTGAATATAAAGATAAATTACATAAAGTAAAATAAAAATGGTTAGATGGCAGTGTTTGCAATGTAATGAAAGAAAGACTGTAGCAAGTGTGTTAAACTGAATCAAGAAGTAATAAAAGCACAATAAATTAAATTATCATTTCAAAATACAGTAGTAAACTGCAATACCCCTGGATTTGGTTTTTGGTCCAGAGTGGAACTATGACCACATACTGCAGCTCCTTACCATGTTGTGAGAAACATACAAGTTCAATAGGATTGTGCAATCAAAAGTAATACTAAGCTTGGTAATTTAGAACTACTAAAATGTCAAATCAGTAAAAAATTACCTTTCCCAACAGTAATAACATAGATCTGGCCCTTTTCCTTTCACATATGCATACAAACACATGACACAATCTCAGATAAGTGCAGATTTGTAAAGGTATTTAGGCACCTGAAGATGCAATAGGCAAGTAGGGCAATTTTCAAAAGCACCTGGATGACTAACTCCTCTTGATTTCAATGGGAGTTAGGTCCCTAGGAACTTTAGAAAATCCTATATCCCACTTTAGTCTTCTTACCTTCCTCCTTATTCTTATATCAGGTGATATCTCCCTCAAAACTAGCCCTCTCCTCACCTTCAATCTCTGCCCCCTGCTCCCCTCTGGACCCTCCTTCTCAAACTTCATGATATATCTGCCGACTGTGCTTGACTAAATTCAGATCCGTTTAAATATTTCCTTACTTCAGATCACAAGTAGGTTCCTGCCATTAGCATCAGATCATTAACATGCTCCTGGCTTGCTGGATAATCAGCATGAGCATGAACATGAGCTCCCACTGCAACACAGATCCATAAACAGGGGAATCTTGAGCAGGAATAGAGGGGTTATATTATCTCTGTATTTAGCACTGGTGCAACTGCTGCTGGAATACTGTGTCCAGTTCTGGTGTCCACAATTCAAGAAGGATGTGGACAAATTGGAGAGGATTCAGAGAAGAGACATGAGAATGATTAAAAGATTAAAACATGCTATATAGTGATAGACTCAAGAAGTTCAGTCTGTTTAGCTTAGTAAAGGGAAAGTTAAGAGGTGAATTAGTCACAGTCTATAAGTATCTATGTGGGGAATAAATATTTGATAATGGGCTCTTCAACTTAGTTGACAAAGAACCAATAGTTGGAAGTTGAATTTACCAAACTCAAACTAGAAATAAGCCTTTTTTTTTGCAGTGAGGGTAATTAGTCATTGAACAATTCACCAAGGGCTTTGGTTGATTCTCCATCATTGGTTATTTTAAAATTAAGATTGGATGTTTTCTCTTAAAATATATGCTCTAGTTTTAATATAAATATTATGGAGATGCCCTATACCAGTGTTTTTCAAACCATGGGTCACAACCCACTACTGGGACGTGGCAAGTAAGGTGCTCGGTCACCTTGCTCTGGTCAGCACCGCCGACCGGGATGTTAAAAGTCCCATCGGCAGTGCTACCCAGGTAAGGTAGGCTAGTCCCTACCTTTTCCGACACTACGCTGTGCCCTGGAAGTGTCCAGCAGCAGGTCCGGCTTCTAGGCAGAGGGGCCATGGGGCTCTGCGTGCTGCCCCTTCCCCGAGCACTGGCTCCACACTCCCATTGCCAGCAACTGGCCAATGGGAACTGGAAAGGTGGTGCCTGTGGGCAAGAGTCACGTGGAACGCCTCTGCCTAGGAGCCAGACCTGCTGCTGGCCACTTCTGGGGTGCAGCATGGTCCGTGGTGCACCTCGGCCGTGCCGCTGACTGGGAGCCACAGGAGGTAAATCCGTACCCATGCCCCAATCCCCTGCCCCAGCCCTGAGCCCCCCCAAACCTGGAACCCCTTCCTGCACCCCAAACCCCTCATTCCTGGCCCCACCCCAGAGCCTGCACTCCAAGCCCCAAGCCCTGACCCCCTCCTGCACCCCTGCCCCAGCTCAGAGCCCCCCCAGACCCAAAGCCCTTCCTGTACCCCAAACCCTTCATCCCTAGCCCAGAGCCCTGACCCTGTCCTGCATCCCAAACCCCTGCCCCAGTCCTGAGCCCCCGCCCCAAACCCAGATCCCTTTCCTGAACCCCAAACCCCTCATCCCTGGCCCCAACCCAACCCCCTGCCCCAGCCAAGAGCCCCTGCCCACACCCTGAACCCCTCATTCCTGGCCCCACCCAGCAGCCCTCACTCCTGCACCCCAACCCTCTGCCCCAGCCCTGAGTCCCTCCCACTCCCCAAACCCCTCATCCCCAGCTCTGTTGGGTTGCAGGCATCAAAACTTTTCTTCAACTAGGTCCCCAGAAAAAAGTTTGAAAAGCACTGCCTTATGTAATACAGGAAGGCAGACTAGATAATCACTTTTTGTCTTTGGACCTATGACTATCTACAACCTTTAAAGTAAAAGGTTGTAGGGTAGCCAGAATCTAAAGTAACCTTGTTTTTAAATGGCTCTATCATCCTGATTAAAAAATTATCTATACCTCCAATGTATAAAATCTTTTATAAATTTGTATTTTTTACCTTTGCTCCTTCTTCCATATCACTGGAAAACTACAGAGCAAGTTTTCAATGTGATCTCAAAATTAGTAGTATATTCCTGTTTTCTGCATCAGAAAATGTAGTTTCAGTTAGTCAGCTGTGGTTGTAAAAGGTCTAATTTTGTCTGGTGAATCACAGCTCAGTAGGATTTAAACAGTCACCCATTGTATTTCTAATCCCAGACTTCTTTAAATTGCAGCTTATTTTCAGATCTTTGTATGACCTTCTCAGGACATTCTGTACCACCGACTGCATGCAGCAAGTGCGAGCCCACCGTCCTCCCTTGGATGATGCGCACTATGCAGCACATCAGCCTGCTGTCCCAATGGTCATACTCATTTTCACCATGCGCGAGTGCCTGACTTGTTTGCATTTCAAAAAGTGCACACTGTTGAAAACTGATCAGCTGAACTTTAAAATAAAGCCTACTTGTTTTCCCACATAAACACTGGTGCTCTTTGAAAACAACAATCGCTTGACTGGATTTACACAGTTCATAATAAGGGTTGGCATGCAGCTGCCCCACTCCAGAGGGAGCACCATGAGGCACTTTGCCTCTGGAAGGCTTCAGGGCAAGCAATCCCTACTTTCTCCCACACAGCAGCCCAACTCTGCAATCTGAGGGTGGTGTGGATCCAGGTCCTCATCCCTCCCTACTCTGGGGCACTGTGCACCCTTGGAGAAGTAGGAAGGGAGCAGTCACTCTACTCTCCTGAGTGTAGGGATTGCAATGTTGTCTCACCTTTACGCAGGCTGGTCAAGGGCAGGAGGGGAATCCTTATTGTCTCCTGTCCATGTAAGAGCCATACAGAATCTGACCCCCAGCAACTAAGGGCTTGATCCCATGCCTATTGAAGTCAATAGGAGTCTTTCAATGGATTTAAATGGGTTTTGGATTAGACCGCTAATTGGCAGATACCTTTCTAATTTTTTTCAGATAAATGGTATTTACTTTCTTGGGGGGGAGGTCTATGGTTTTAGAAAGCCCGTTGTGAAATCCAAAGCCAAATTTCCTTACATAGTCAAAACTTCCATTACGACTTCAGTGGCTGTGGTGCTTAAGTAAGGATGAAATAATCCCCTTGGAATTTGGCTCAAGGAAATATTGGTGGTAGTTGCTTTGCTGTGGGGACAACTGATGTCAGGAAGAAATGTTGGTGATGTCATTTTGACGCAGGACCACCACTCCTCCATTGGCATAGAGCAGCTACATGGGAGATCTTACAGCGGCACAGGTGCATCAGTACAGCTGGCAATGATATATCAGAACCTATTTCAGATAGGAGGCAATGGGCTTGATAACAGGATCTATCAGGTTAGAATATTTAGGCTAATGAATACATTGGAAGCCTGATGAACACATACTATATTGTGGCCACTGTGTGTGTGGTAGCTTTATTATATTCACTGTGTTGCATTATATTCTGCTTTGCCTTATATTCAGCAGTAATGCAAGAAACCTACAGGCCTGTATCCTATAGGACATTAGCTCCAGCAAGTTAGCATAAGGCTTGAGGTCTATGAACTTTGAATAGATAAGCTTTGCACATATAAACAGCCCAAGACAAAATCCCAAGTATTTGGGGAGCTGAAAATAGAGTTTAAGGGGAAGTTCTGACCACAGGTACATGAGTCAACCACAGAAGTGTCCTGGCAATGAACTGATGTACATAACAGGTACATAAGATACATCTAAGGATAGTCTGCTTGCTTGCCTATAAATCTTTTCTTATAAGTTTCTTTTTTTCTTAAGTGTTTGATTTGTTTTGTTATAATACATTTATATTAGAGTATATTTTGGCTATAATGCAAGGGACCTACAGGCCTCATCCTGTATGTTGAGCTAAGCAAAGTTAGCATATATATGTTTGGGACCTTTCACCTAGAAAGATGGTGATGAGCTAAAGCATAAGGTTATATATGGCTGCAACCTTTATCATAGCAGATGCATTGAAGTAAATTGGCATAGAGGGCTTACCAAGTTCATACCCTTTTAAACTTAACAGGTACATCACAACTTGGAATGAGCCAAAATAACCGGTTAGGACAGAAACAAATGCAATACCTAACCACGAAAGGGCCATTGTAACAAATTGACATATGATAATAAGTTGAGATTATTGATATACTAACCTATAGAAAAAGGACACTCCAACACAAATAAGGAAAAGGGGGAAAATCCCCTACTGAATATTCATCAAACATAATGGTGCCAGGGTAACATGTTAAGTGACATCCCAACATAGGGGCGGTAGGAGAAGGAGATGTAGTCCTTGGGAGGTACCAGAATGACGGCCACTGGTGATGATGGGGAAGGTGATGGCTAACGTTTCATGTTGTTCTACAAGAGATTGTGTGAGTATATGGATGTGCAGATGCACATTCTGTAGTATCTACCTTACTGAGATGGGGGTGTTTGTGACTGTGCTAAATGTATTAATAAACTATATTTGTAAATGTAAAAAAGAGTCCCTATAGTGAGAGTGTTGCAACTGTGCACATCGGGGTTCCCAGCTACGTAATAATTTAAATACTGGGCCTGATCTTGGGACAAGAACCTGTCAACCCTTAAAGTAATAACTGGGGATTGTTAAGTAATCAATATAATTAACATATAATCTAAAGATTGGGCAACAGTGTATATGTAGGCATAAAAATAGATGCATCTTTTAACTGGTCATTTTCTTTGGGGTATGGGACAGACAAACTGATCAATTTTGGTTGCAATTTGCACATTAATGGATAGAAAAATTCATGCATCATACATAATTTAATACACTAAAACATAAAGCATCTGTTCACTGCAGTTCAAATAGTCTCATGTCTTCCAAGTGCATATTTCTCACTCGTTAGAACTAAAGAACATTGAGACAAATTGGTATTCCTTTAAGAAAATGAACAGGTGCTGGAGTTATTATAGTCTTTATCAATTTTAGAAGAGCATAATGAGTTTGTCTTAAGGGCTATATTTGTTAAAAAAATACCCAAATTCTCTGCCATTTATTCAGTCCTCTGCAGGATATCTGTAGTATGTAACTGCCACAGCATTCTATAAATAAAACATGTCCATAAATTCTTTATAAACTAGGTACTTTAGGATATGGTTGTGAATACAATAAGGATTTGTCTTTAGAATAATATCTCCTTGTTGCCATATTTTTTTGTGTGGTATACGCTTCATGGCTGCTTGACTTCTTTTAAAGGAATCCTATGAATACACAAGATAGGAGAAGTATGGTTGAAGAAGAAAGTATGGCTGATAAAATGACACATAGGATCCAATTCTCCACTGCCTTGTAATTTGCTTTGTCATTTACACCAGTAGATAATGCTCAGAGAATTCTGATTTGGTAATGTTTTACATTGGAAAGGTGTAAATGATACTCCCATGGACTGCAAGTAAGTTTTGGATATGAAACTTTCAACAACTAGGCATAGATTTGCCCCTTGAGTTTAAGGAGTAATTCCTTTAGCTGTGAAGAGCACTAAACTGTTATTCTCATTGTGGACTAGCCAATGGTTGGGGATGAGAGACATGTTTTCCAAGCATATTACAAATACACATGGTGAAAGACAATGAAGATTCAGACCCACACAGAACAATCTTTCCAACCTTCCTTAGGAAAACTCCCAGTGGCTTCAATGTGGAGTTTTGCTCAAGTAAGGAAAAGATTGGGTACACACTAGATAAGGCTTGTCTATTAATCTGAGCAATTTTATAATTTTCTTAGAAATAGTTTTTAAGAAGCATATCATCATCCTGGAGCTGGGCAAAAACAGTACTGCAAATTTTTTGCTATAAATATCCACTTGACTTTTAGAGAGGATTTACTTTCTAATTTACTCTTTGTGTTCACTTTCCATGAATATTCAACATTAAGCTGGACCTCAAGAAAACCATTCTTGATGCTTAATGATTGTATTTGCTCTGTTTAAATCTAGCAATAGCCTAAGTTTTGGAGGTATTTTCTATTTTGTTTTTAATAAAATTTACCTTTTTTAAGAACAGGATTGGGGTTTTGTGTCCTAAGAGGTTTGTGCATATGTTGTTTAATTAGCTGGTGGCAACAGCTGATTTCCTTTGTTTTCTTTCTCAGCTCTTCCCTGGAGGGAGGGTGAAAGGGCTTGAGGGTACCCCCTGGGTCGGAATTCCCAAGTGTACCTTCCTGGGTTCAAAGGGGTTTTTTTTGTATTTGGATGGTAGCAGGATCTACCCATCCAAGCTCAGAGAGAAGCTGTAACCTTGGGAGTTTAATACAAGCCTGGAGTGGCCAGTATTAATTTTTAGAATCCTTGTGGGCCCTCACCTCCTGCACTTTAAGTGCCAGAGTGGTGAATCAGCTTTGACATCCACAAAATACAGTTAAGAATTTTTCCTCTTATGAAAAATACTAATGCAGCCGGGGTATAAGGTTCCTGTAGTAAGATGAGGCCCTGAAACATAAACCCTTGGTATCAGAGGCTTGGTATGAGGCCTGAACTGAAGTAATGGTCAAGACTTTGCTAACATAAAGCAAAGTTAAGCTGTGAGCCACAGGCAGGCCTGGCTCACAGAAGCTGGCAAGGAAAGGGCTGATACTGCAGAAAGATACATACCTAAAAGGTACTGGACACTAGATATCAGAACATCCTGGTACGAACACATTCCACAGAGATAACAAGGAACAGGTAGACCCATCCTAAAGACAGGGAATGAAGGACAATATGATGGGGAATCTGGGAGGCAGTGACCATGAGTTGGTTGAGTTCAGGATCCTGATACAGGGAAGAAAGGTAAGCAGCAGAATACGGACCCTGGACTTCAGGAAAGCAGACTTCGACTCCCTCAGGGAACTGATGGGTAGGATCCCCTGGGGGAATAACATGAAGGGGAAAGGAGTCCAGGAGAGCTGGCTGTATTTCAAGGAATCCCTATTGAGGTTACAGGGACAAACCATCCCGATGTGTCGAAAGAATAGTAAATATGGCAGGCGACCAGCTTGGCTTAACGGTGAAATCCTTGCGGATCTTAAATACAAAAAATAAGCTTACAAGAAGTGGAAGATTGGACAAATGACCAGGGAAGAGTATAAAAATATTGCTCGGGCATGTAGAAATGAAATCAGGAGGGCCAAATCGCACCTGGAGCTGCAGCTAGCAAGAGATGTCAAGAGTAACAAGAAGGGTTTCTTCAGGTATGTTGGCAACAAGAAGAAAGCCAAGGAAAGTGTGGGCCCCTTACTGAATGAGGGAGGCAACCTAGTGACAGAGGATGTGGAAAAAGTTAATGTACTCAATGCTTTTTTTGCCTCTGTCTTCACGAACAAGGTCAGCTCCCAGACTGCTGCGCTGGGCATCACAGCATGGGGAGTAGGTGGCCAGCCCTCTGTGGAGAAAGAGATGGTTAGGGACTATTTAGAAAAGCTGGACGTGCACAAGTCCATGGGGCTGGACGCGTTGCATCCGAGAGTGCTAAAGGAATTGGCGGCTGTGATTGCAGAGCCATTGGCCATTATCTTTGAAAACTCGTGGCGAACGGGGGAAGTCCCGGATGACTGGAAAAAGGCTAATGTAGTGCCAATCTTTAAAAAAAGGGAAGAAAGAGGATCCTGGGAACTACAGGCCAGTCAGCCTCACCTCACTCCCTGGAAAAATCATGGAGCAGGTCCTCAAGGAATCAATCCTGAAGCACTTACGAGAGAAAAGTGATCAGGAACAGTCAGCATGGATTCACCAAGGGAAGGTCATGCCTGACTAATCTAATCGCCTTCTATGATGAGATTACTGGTTCTGTGGATGAAGGGAAAGCAGTGGATATATTGCTGTTTCTTGACTTTAGCAAAGCTTTTGACACGGTCTCCCACAGTATTCTTGTCAGCAAGTTAAAGAAGTACGGGCTGGATGAATGCACTATAAGGTGGGTAGAAAGTTGGCTAGATTGTCAGGCTCAACGGGTAGTGATCAATGGCTCCATGTCTAGTTGGCAGCCGGTATCAAGTGGAGTGCCCCAAGGGTCGGTCCTGGGGCCGGTTTCGTTCAATATCTTCATAAATGATCTGGAGGATGGTGTGGATTGCACTTTCAGCAAATTTGAGGATGATACTAAACTAGGAGGAGTGGTAGATACGCGGAGGGCAGGGATAGGATACAGAGGGACCTAGACAAATTGGAGGATTGGGCCAAAAGAAATCTGATGAGGTTCAATAAGGATAAGTACAGGGTCCTGCACTTAGGACGGAAGAACCCAATGCACCGCTACAGACTAGGGACCGAATGGCTAGGCAGCAGTTCTGCGGAAAAGGACCTAGGGGTGACAGTGGACGAGAAGCTGGATATGAGTCAAAAGTGTGCCCTTGTTGCCAAGAAGGCCAATGGCATTTTGGGATGTATAAGTAGGGGCATAGCGAGCAGATCGAGGGACGTGATCGTTCCCCTCTATTCGACATTGGTGAGGCCTCATCTGGAGTACTGTGTCCAGTTTTGGGCCCCGCACTACAAGAAGGATGTGGATAAATTGGAGAGAGTCCAGCGAAGGGCAACAAAAATGATTAAGGGTCTGGAACACATGACTTATGAGGAGAGGCTGAGGGAACTGAGATTGTTTAGTCTGCAGAAGAGAAGAATGAGGGGGGATTTGATAGCTGCTTTCAACTACCTGAGAGGTGGTTCCAAAGAGGATGGTTCTAGACTATTCTCAGTGGTAGAAGATGACAGAACAAGGAGTAATGGTCTCAAGTTGCAGTGGGGGAGGTTTAGGTTGGATATTAGGAAAAACTTTTTCACTAGGAGGGTGGTGAAACACTGGAATGTGTTACCTAGGGAGGTGGTAGAATCTCCTTCCTTAGAAGTTTTTAAGGTCAGGCTTGACAAAGCCCTGGCTGGGATGATTTAATTGGGGATTGGTCCTGCTTTGAGCGGGGGTTGGACTAGATGACCTCCTGAGGTCCCTTCCAAACCTGATATTCTATGATTCTATGGATAGAGTTATTTTGTTCGAACCAACATGTACAAGGTGAAAGGCAGCACCTTGTTATGTAGAGGGGTTGCACCTCAATACGTCAGGAGTGATGTGTAACTTTTTTGTACCTGTGGATAAGAATGCATCCCTGGGGCGGTGTCTTTGTCCAGCCTAGGGGGCAGTGGAGTGCCTGGCCACTGACTGAGCTGTGTCCATTGTCAGGGAGCACATATTTGTAGTATATCCTGTAAAGTCTGCTGGAAACTATTACTGTGCTTCGTTTGACAATAAACCTGGTCGGGTGCCTTCGTACCTTATCAGAGTCTGTGGTCATTGGGGGTTCTCTTGGGGTCTGCTGTGTCAGCAAACAGAGCCGGGGCAGCACACAGAGGGAACACATGCACGCAGCCGACTTATCAACATTGAACAGAGCAGAGCATCACACCAGTAGAGTCTGACAACAGTTCCCAAAATTAGAACTGTGCAAAGGACGGAAGTTTCATTTAGCGAAGGATTGAGATTTCAGATTTGGCTTCATTCCTAATCAGACCAAAACCCCAAATTCTCTGAAAGAAAATTCTGAAAAATAAAAATAAAAAAATCAGATTGATTTTGTTCAACATTTACTGTTTATTTTGTATTACATCATATAGTATCTTTCAAAGTAAAGAAAATTTTAAAGCAAAAGAAGTTATTTCAAAATGAAAAATCAAAACATTTCATTCTGAAAATAAATGTGGAAACAGAATATTTTGACATGGTTGGAACTTTGTTTTCTGGTTTTCTTCTGAAACAAAATTTCAGAAAAAAACACCCAATTTTTTGAAGCATTTTAATTTCAATGGAAGTGCATATTCCAAGAGCATGTGGTTCTGTTGAAATTACTCTGACCTCGGCAGACCTCTCAAAATTCTTGTACAAGGGTAATAAACTGAACCCTGTGCAACTGGGAACATGTATAAAAATGCAATTACTTTGTAGCAGAACAGTAGGTTTAGAAAACGTTAAGCCTTTTTCTTTGAGTCACCAGGCATAAGCAGCAATATAAAAACTAGATAGATTAGATAGTACAGTTGAACTATGCAAAGCCTCTCACAAAAGGCATTTATCCATCTCTGGACCATCACTGTGGTTGAAAGAAAATTAAACTGGGCCAGACAAGTGAAGAGACAAGTGGAGAGATGCTTAAAGCAAGTGACAAAACAGACTTCCAGGCTCTCCATGTGTTTTTGGATAGAATATGGAATGAGGAAAAGAACCCAACTCAGTAGAAGAGAGGCCTTATAGTAAAATTTCTGAAGAGTGACCGTACCAAGTGCAATAACTGAAGAGGAATCACATTACTCTGAGCGTCTGGGAAAATCATTTGCAATATCATCCTGGAACTTATCAAGAAACAAATATACCTTCAACTTAAAGAAGAAACAAGCAGATTTTAGACCACTGAAATCATGTGCAGACCATACTGTTGTTCTCAGGCATATTACAGAGCATAGTGTGGAGTGGCAAACACCTCTTGTGGTAAATTTTATAGCTTTCCAAAAGGCTTTTGACAGCCTACACAGAAACAATTTTTGGAAAATTATGGAATACTACAGAATTCAGTGGAACCTCATTTATCCAATCTAATGGGACTGAGGCCAGTTCAGATAAACCAAAGTTTGGGTAATCCAGAGAATGGGTGGGGATTGGGCTGTCTGTCCTTGGGACAGTGGGGCTCAGGCTGTCAGCCCCAGGGGTGGCAGGGCTGACAGCCTGGGCCCTACCACTCAGTTTGGTTAATACAGAGAACCAGATAATGGAGACTTGGATAATTGGTGTTCTACTGTATCAGCAAAAATAATTAGAACCATCAAGGATCTATATGATAATGCCCATTACACAGGCAGAGATGGTGAAAACATCAGCCAATAGTTTGCAGTGACAACTGGAGTAAGACAAGGGTGTATTATGTCCCCTCTGGTCATTCATCTTGTCATGAGGAAAGTAATCGCAGAAGGCAACTAAGGAATTTTATGGGAAAATGATAAAGCACAATTGGATGACCTCATTTTTTTTTATGACACTGTCCTGCTAGGTCAACAAATCACTTGAGGGAAGAAAAGACCCAGCTTTTGGCAAAACAATTTGGTTTATTCATCAACAAGGGAAAGACAACATATATGGCTACCAATGTCCCCAAAGTAACCATTAGAGTGGATGAAGAAACACTAGACGAAATAAGTCATTTTACCAAGGGAGAATGCAATGATGGGGTGACACCATGCTAGCTGTCAAGCAATGAATATCAAAAAGAGCAAACAAAAGATTTAGAAAAGAAACATGATTTGTATTTGTGTCAATGCCAAGTTTAAACACTGGTATCATGTCTATCCTCCGTTATATAGCAGAGTGATAGAAATCTAACAGAAATTGATAAGATCATTTTATGCCAAAGTAAATGACTGCAGAAGATCTTCAGAGTCCATTTGAAAGAGTTTCTTGCAACATCAGAAATTCTAAAGGCGAGCAAGCCAATCTAAAGTGTCAAATATGGTAAGAAGATCATCATGGACATATTTAGGACACATTTTAAGGATGCCACCAACACAGCCTTCATGGCAAGTGATAATATAAACACCACCACGAAAGAGAAAAAAGGAGAGACCAATAGAACCATTACACAGAACTAAGAGAAATAAGCCAAATTCATCGGCATGACACACAGAAGCCTGAACAGACTAGCACAAGATCAAAATAATGGCAGAAACTGGTGGATGCTCGATGCATTGGAGAGGGTGCAGGCGGATGAAGACAGACAACAACTAGTGGACCACAACCTTGACAGCTTTTATGTGCACTTAGAACTAATTTATGTGGAGGTGAGAAGAAAAAACAAAAAAACCTTTTAATGTTTTCACCAGCCAATAAATCTTTTAGTAATCTAACTTTTCTAGCAGTGTTAAGAGCTGTGAGACTCAGAAGAGAAAATCTGAAGATATTCTACAATTTCTAAAACTACTTTTCTGTGATTCCTCCCTGAAAAACCCACTCTCCTCCTCCTGATTATGGCCCAGATTCAACAAGCTGCTTAAGCATATGTGCCTAACAGTAAGTGCATGGAATAGTATCAGTGATTCAATTGGACTTCATGCTCTTGAAGTCAGGCATATTCTTAAATACCTTGATGAATTGGGACTTATAAGAGCTACACTTATCCGATCCATCAAGAACAGATGCACTACTACAGGACTTATCTGGCCAACACATCTTGAATTTTGTATTTCAAGTATCAAATACTCACTGAGAACATTTTGTGATTGATGCATGGAACTAAAAAGTTGAATAATAAATATATTTTAAAAAAATCTAGATCAGCTCATGGACATTCCAGAAATTGAAAATGATAAATGCACTAAACAAGTTCTAGATATTTTTCTTCAGTGCTAATACATACTTAATCCTGTTCCCACATTCTTGTATCTTCTTGAGGCAAATTGGATTGCCTAATAATTATATATATATATATATATATATATATATATATATATATATATATATATATATATGTGTGTGTATTCATCTTACATTTGCCAAAACTATATATTATTAAATCAAAGATTTCATTGCTACTGTATGATTAAAAATTCATAATTATAGTTCTCAGGTGAACCTTAAATCAGTCCTCATGTGCATATATTTTATAATAGAATATTCTATTACATCACATGACACTCCATAGTATTTAGGATTGTCAGACTTTGAATTTATTTTTTATAATTGAGGGATAATAGCAATGTTTATTTTTAAGCTATGATTTTTATTTATTTAAATTTTCACAGTTGTACAAATTATGGATTTTAAGTATTTTCTATGTTTATCATTTTAAATGTTCATAATTGTGGGAAATTATGGGTGTGGTCAGACAATAATTATTTAATGACTGGTGGTGAAATTTGAAAGTCAAAGCTTTATAAGCATTAAAACATCAATTTTCAACATCACATCAAAATATGCAAAGTAAATACCTTTAAGCAAACTCTAAGTTGTCAAACAGAATTTTTATTACTTTGCCTATCTGTAAATTTTGATCATCATTGATGGAAATATTTTTTGTCAGTGTGTGTGTGTGGTTAAATCAACATTTACTGACATTTACCAATAAAAAACTAATCCTCCAAGCCTAACAATATTGCATATTATTTAGCAATTTAGACAACATAGTGATAGTCACTTTCTGTGACTTCTAAAATATATACATCCCAGGATTTATTTTAACATCTGTTATATGATTATTTGAATTTGCTATATTCTTTTTTTTTAAATATATAAATCTCTGTATGCGTGACAGGTTGAACAGTTAAGGAGCGTTATTGTAGCAGGAGAAGGATGCTGAAGAGAGTTCACCAGTATAAAAGGGTTGAATTTTATTTTTATACATGTTGGGAAAACTTGTAACATTGTCAAAATACTGTATTGTTATATTGCTACAAGGTGTTTGACCTATCACCACATCATTCTTATTATGGGATAATATGATTTTGGTAATTAATTGATCTTTAACTATTCATGGTAAATAGGCCCAATGGCCTGTGATGGGATGTTAGATGGGGTGGGATCTGAGTTACTACAGAGAATTCTTTCCTGGGTATCTGGCTGGTGAATTTTGCCCATATGCTCAGGGTTCAGCTGATTGCCATATCTGGGATCAGGAAGGAATTTTCCTCCAGGGCAGATTGGCAGAGGCCCTGGGGGTTTTTTGCCTTCCTCTGTAGCATGGGGCACAGGTCACTTGTTGGAGGATTCTCTGCTCCTTGAAGTCTTTAAATCATGATTTGAGGACTTCAGTACCTCAGACATAGGGGAGAGGTTTATCGCAGGAATGGGTGGGTGAGATTCTGTGAACTGCATTGTGCAGCAGGTCAGACTAGATGATCATAATGGTCCCTTCTGACCTTATGATCTATGAATCTATGAACCTATTAAAAGGTTGATTTTGTGTAGTGCTAATGTAGCACATATTAAATGTATTAATAAGATCCTTAGAAGTCTAAACAGAAGAATATCAAGTAGGAATAGAAAGGTGTTATTCCCACTGTAGAAGCATTGGTGAGACCATTACTGCTATAGTGTGTCCAATTCTGCTCTCCATACTTCAAAAAGAATGAAAAATTGGAAAAGATTTAGACAAGAGGTATTAGAATAATGTGAGGTCTGTACAATCTATTTAGTTATCAAAGAGCATTTTAAGAGGTGATTTGATCAGTCTATGTACCTGTAGTGGTGGGAGACTCACCACCATGGCACCTCCTGCTGGTCATTCTGGAATTACCTCAAGTCCTCCCACTTTGCTGTCTCCACCACTGTGACCCACATCGCTCCATGGACCACAGCATCCTCTTCTGGGCACAGCCCTCCGGCTGTGCCCAATTCCTCTGTTTCCCCACCTTTTGGAGGAACCGGCAGTCTATAGTCCAGCCACTAGCCTGAGTGGCCTGCTGCAGTCACCAGTCTAGTCCCTTGCTCCAGGGGCAAAGTCTGTGTTAGCCACTTCCCTCAAGGCAAGTGGGGGCAGCCCAAGCACCTTATCTGCCCTTCCTCCAGGGCCTCAGTCTGGCAGTGGTCAGCCAGAAGCTTCTTCTGCTCTGCTACCCTGCCCAGCACTGCTCTAGTCATAGCACTCCTAAGCAGCCAGTCCTTCTTCCTGCCAGACTAGGGAGAGACTGCCTCTGCTCTGTTGAGCAGCCCTTTATATATGGCCCCTGCTGGCCCTGATTGGCCACTGCAACAAGGCACCTCCTGATTGGCTTGCTTGGTGAGCCCTCCTCTAATTGGAGGGTTCTGCGCAGGCTCCCTGTGGCCTGATTTAACTCTTCCTCCCCCTGGTGTGAGGCAACTGCCCCACTACAGCACCCAGAGGCTCTTTAATTTAGAAGAGACAGGCCAAAGCAAGAAAAAAATCAGACTGTAAATAATGCACAATTTATTAACACTGATGATAATGAATCATTGGAAAAGTTTATCAAAAGAGGTAGTGGAAATCTTTAAATCAAGTTTATGTGTCTTTCTGAAAGTTACGCTCTGCCTCAAACAGAAGTTGTGGGATTAATGCAGTAATTACTGCATGAAATTCCATGGTCCATGTTGTGCAAGAGCTCTAACCAGATGATCCTAATTGTCCCTTCTGGTCTTTAAAACTACAACAAACTCCCACTGACTTTTGGAATCTTTGTCCAAGTGGCAGTTTATGCCATTATTGTTTATTATTGGTACTTCAGTAGAGTGTATAGATCACAACCAAGATTGGATACACAGTAATAGATAATCTCTTGTAATCTGACTAGAAAAGAAAGAGAATCATAGAATCATAGAATCATAGAATATCAGGGTTGGAAGGGACCCCAGAAGGTCATCTAGTCCAACCCCCTGCTCGAAGCAGGACCAATTCCCAGTTAAATCATCCCAGCCAGGGCTTTGTCAAGCCTGACCTTAAAAACCTCTAAGGAAGGAGATTCTACCACCTCCCTAGGTAACGCATTCCAGTGTTTCACCACCCTCTTAGTGAAAAAGTTTTTCCTAATATCCAATCTAAACCTCCCCCATTGCAACTTGAGACCATTACTCCTCGTTCTGTCATCTTGCTACCATTGGGAACAGTCTAGAGCCATCCTCTTTGGAACCCCCTTTCAGGTAGTTGAAAGCAGCTATCAAATCCCCCCTCATTCTTCTCTTCTGCAGACTAAACAATCCCAGTTCCCTCAGCCTCTCTTCATAAATCATGTGCTCTAGACCCCTAATCATTTTTGTTGCCCTTCGCTGGACTCTCTCCAATTTATCCACATCCTTCTTGTAGTGTGGGGCCCAAAACTGGACACAGTACTCCAGATGAGGCCTCACCAGTGTCGAATAGAGGGGAACGATCACGTCCCTCGATCTGCTCGCTATGCCCCTACTTATACATCCCAAAATGCCATTGGCCTTCTTGGCAACAAGGGCACACTGTTGACTCATATCCAGCTTCTCGTCCACTGTCACCCCTAGGTCCTTTTCCGCAGAACTGCTGCCTAGCCATTCGGTCCCTAGTCTGTAGCGGTGCATTGGATTCTTCCATCCTAAGTGCAGGACCCTGCACTTATCCTTATTGAACCTCATCAGATTTGTTTTGGCCCAATCCTCCAATTTGTCTAGGTCCTTCTGTATCCTATCCCTCCCCTCCAGCGTATCTACCACTCCTCCCAGTTTAGTATCATCTGCAAATTTGCAGAAAGGGTAAGAGGGGAAACAGCTGCACAGGGGTGTATGTGTGTGAAGTGATTCGTACAATATCGTACAGTAAGTCACTGACTGAAGTGGGAATGGGATCCATATTTTTTGACATCCAGTCTGGTACCTTATATGTTAGACCACCCTGGCTCCCAATACATATAAACCTCTTTGCTATCCTCATTCCCACTCCCCAACTATATATATTAATTATATGTTAAAGTAACTCCATGTTACTTTGAAGTTCTTCTTCTTAACCCTAATCCTAACTTCAAAAAGATCTCACAAAACTAAGTGATTGGGCAACAAAATGGCAAATGAAATTTAAGGTGGATAAATGTAAAGTAATGCACATTGGAAAAAAATAACCCCAACTATACATACAATATGAGGGGGCTAATTTAGCTACAACTAATCAGGAAAGAGATCTCGGAGTCATCGTGGATAGTTCTCTGAAGACGTCCACGCAGTGTGCAGCGGTAGTCAAAAAAGCAAACAGGATGTTAGGAATAATTAAAAAAGGGATAGAGAATAAGATGGAGAATATCTTATTGCCCTTATATAAATCCATGGTATGCCCACGTCTTGAATACTGCGTACAGATGTGGTCTCCTCATCTCAAAAAAAGATATACTGGCATTAGAAAAGATTCAGAGAAGGGCAACTAAAATGATTAGGGGTTTGGAACGGGTGCCATATGAGGAGAGATTAAAGAAGCTAGGACTTTTCAGCTTGGAAAAGAGGAGACTAAGGGGGGATATGATAGAGGTATATAAAATCATGAGTGGTATGGAGAAAGTGAATAAGGAAAAGTTATTTACTTGTTCCCATAATATAAGAACTAGGGGCCACCAAATGAAATTAATGGGCAGCAGGTTTAAAACAAATAAAAGAAAGTTCTTCACGCAGTTTACAGTCAACCTGTGGAACTCCTTGCCTGAGGAGGTTGTGAAGGCTAGGACTATAACAGGGTTTAAAAGAGAACTAGATAAATTCATGGAGGTTAAGTCCATTAATGGCTATTAGCCAGGATGGGTAAGAAATGGTGTCCCTAGCCTGTGTTTGTCAAAGGGTGGAGCTGGATGGCAGGAGAGAGATCACTTGATCATTACCTGTTAGGTTCACTCCTTCTGGGGCACCTAACATTGGCCACTGTCGGTAGACAGGATACTGGGCTGGATGAACCTTTGGTCTGACCCAGTATGGCCATTCTTATGTTCTTATATACTTTAAAGTTAAGGACATTAACTGTTGCATTTTTATCAGATAATGTTATCTTAAAATTGGAATTCCAGATATTAATATATCTGGTACTCAACATTCTCTAAAAAAACCTTTTTTTTTTTTGCTTCTTTTGTATTCATAAAGGATGGAAAAGTCTTGATTCAAAACACAATTAGGTTTTAAGGAAGGCTTTCAATTTGCCATTTTTGTGAAGTGAATTTAGTGCATGGGAAAAAGTGACAGATGGACAACACAGGAAATAAAGGTAACCTGCTTATCTGTACAACAGTTCACAGTATTGCTGTACAATCTTGATCAGCTGCTAATATGTCTCAATCATTTTCTGGAAAGACCACCTATAGCAGTAAGGTGATAGTTCAGTCTCCATGCTCTTTGATCCATTTCTACTTATTTCTGCTTATGCTGAGATTGGCATCAATGGTGCCAAGTAAAATTAGCCACTAATGGCAGTGTGTGAAATTATATACTGTTCTCTAGCAATTGGAGAAAATCCACTAATTCAATCTACATTGACAACTGAAGAGTCATCAGATAGTAACATGATCTGTTCATTCTCTACTAGGAAGGTAGTTATAAATTGGTTCTCATTACCAGTCTTCAAAACCATCTAGTACCCTGTCTGGCTATAAGTGGAACATCTATTCATTTATGCACTGGATACATCATAGAAAACACTAATATATTATGAGGTCAGGTCCTACTAAAGTTCAAAGTCATCTAAGAAAACTCAGGGATACAAAAATTATAATAAATATGCATTTTTATATTCCATAACAAATCTAGTCCAAAATGCTTGTGCTCTTGTACTATGATCTCAAACAAGATTGACTACAGTGACCATTATAGTGTAAGTCTACTAGTGATGTATACATGTATTATTCTTCCCCACTCTAGTCAATGTCTTGAGTTGCTTATGCTATATGTGTTTTCACAGGTTTTCTCCCCATGCTGGCTTAGCCAACCCTAATTATACAAATATTTAAGATACAGATCTCTTCTTGTGCTGCATACGCACATTATACAACTGAAATTGATCCCTCGGGGATCTTTCTACTAGAACCTTGACCTGACTCTCTGTGTGTGTCAAGAGAACTGCAATCTCTGCAGCTAAAGCTCTTGAATGACCAGATAGGATCTTTGTCACACCTGTGAACAAAAAAGCATTGCAATACATACATTTTACTCTGTCTAATGCAGAATTCTGATGAATTCTTTTTCCATTTGCTCTGTAGTTTTACATTGAGGTAACTTGCTAACATTCTAGCAAAACTGACAAGCTATTGATGTAGGAAACTTGTTAGGTCCCGTTTACTCCATCACCATTAAACTGTTTGTCAGTTGCAATATGCTAACTATAGCCAGGTTTACTAGCTCAGTATTCCCCCAAAATACATAAAATAAACTTTCATTATTATTACCGAAATGTGAGGGAACTGATTTGAATATTTTGCTTCTTTGGAGGTCTTTTGCTCTTGATTTATAAATTCCACAGATTGTAGTTCTTTATCAAATATCAGATTTTAGTTAGAAAAGATCCCCAGTAGGTGGTCTGAGTCTATGCCTCCCAAAATGTGTGCTGTCATTCACACTGGATAGGAGCAAAAATGAGCAAAGACTTGTGTATAAAGATAGATGGTCATGACAGATATTATGAATATGTTCCATTTTTAAATATGATCTTACTTTTGTGTTTTCTAGTAATCATTAAACGGTGCATAATGCCCTTCACTGTACAAATGACCTTCTCCCCAGCATGAACTTGTCATTTATATGTTAATAAAGTGTTAATAAAGATATGCCTCTGGAAGGTTTTACTTACAATCTCAAGCAACACAAAAGTTGGTTGCAGAGTTGGTTAGCTGTATAGGGGAGTGTATACTTCATCACTTAATGGTGTAGCACAGTTGCCCCTCTGCCTGAATTCCTCCCAACATGGGCCAGTGTTTAATACATCCTTGAAATGTAACAGTATCAGAAACCTAGATCAATAGATTTCAAAGTGCAAATTTAAAAGAGCATGTTTCTTAGGTTTTGAATTTACTCCTGAATGTGTGATATTTTAAATACATTCATCTTACTAGGAACCTTTACATTAGCTCAATCTAACATAGCACCAAACTTAATTGGTGTCAGCATAAGTGACTGCTAAAAGGCTGTTTTAGACTATTTTTGATGGAAATGAAAACAAACAAACAAACAATCTCCCCCTCCACATGCTTGAATTAAACAGAAACCAACACACTCAGTAAAGAATAGTATTTTATATAAAAAGAGAATTGTATCTGTATATTTAAAAGAAAACAAAACACACTTTTATGGACCAGCTGCTGTCTGATTGGCTGGATCACATAAACAGGTTGTTCTCTATGCTTGTCATCATATAGCTACTCAAATTAACGGTAAAGTCAAGAAATGCTGTTCTACTGTATCCTTCAAACAAAATGATGACATCTACATCAATCATTTGGCGTAAAAGAAATAAAGTCTACTGGAATAGAACAGAGTTCCAAGTTAATTTCTGCTGTTTTGAAAATAAATGTACTAGCGTGTTTGTCTCTACTTATTGATACTGAGGCATTCATTTAAGAGCAGAATCCCATTTGCCTGTGACAAAGGTTTATCCCTGACATTACGTCTCATGTAATACAAACCTAATATGATTTTATCTCCTGTTGCTGATACTCATGTGCTCACTGTTATTCAGAATGTGCTCTGTTGCAATGCTGCTTAGGGTCCTAATCTTGCAAACACGTATGCATGTGCTTGACTTTACACATGAGAGTCATAATATTGATTTCACTGGGGAGTCCTCACATGTTTAAAGTGAAGCATGAGTAAGTGTTTGCAGGTCCTGGGCCTTTGCTATGCTGCCAGAGTAAGTCAATATCCCATAACAAATATGCTCAATAATTTAAAAAGAAAAATCCAGATGTTTTCGTGTCTGTGTGGCTGGATTTATTTTTTTAATTGATTTGTTTATCTAGGTACTTCTATGGCTCCATGACCATAGTATATAAGCAACTCATAACCATGAATGAATTTATCCTCACAATAGCCCTGTGAGTTAGGGAGGTATTTTTGTTAGTATCATCCCCATTTTACAGATGTACAACTGGGGCACTGGGAGAAGAACCTAGGTATCCCAAATCCCAGTGCAATATACTAAACCCAAGACTATCCTTCCTCCTGTTAGTATAAAGGGGAGGGTCAGGGTAAATTAATGGACAATCTGTTATCAAAATATATACATTTATTTTATTTTCTTCCTTTTAGCAGGTGAAGCCCTGGCCCTACTCGGATAGTTTAAGGCATCAGACCAGGGGAACAGAGCAGTCCACCCTCTAGCACCAGGGCAGCAGAGTCTGTCTCTAGAGAAGAGACTGTTACTGCTTCAAAAAGAAGCATCCCACCCATGACCTCCCATGACAAAGACCATTTCTTAGAAATTGGGAAGAAATCACCTCTTCCTAACCATGGCAACACATTTATTATGGGAATGCCAGGCATCCCAAGCAGAATTGGTGAGCCATTGTGCTAGATGCTGTACAAACACACAGGAAAACCTGGTCTGTGCCCAGGAATTTATAATCTAATTGCATCTCAAATTATAATTATTTCCCAGTTTTAGAGGGTGAAATGATGTTCCTAAGATCAGAACTATATTGTGACATCAGAACTGAGGCCTAGTTTCACTTCAAGTTCTGGAACCTTGTGACTCAGCAAAGTATGCAGGGACTTGCCCATGTGACTCCAGACTTCATTTTGCTGTAATTTTCCACAATAAGAACAAAGAGGTGTCCTTACACCTGGAAAAGACTATAAAAGGCTGATGCCTCATCTCCATCTTGTCTTCAATCCTGCTTCATACCTCTGGAGGGACTTTGCTACAAACTGAAGCTCTGAACAAAGGACTGAATGACCAATCCCAGCTGGGGATGTACTCCAGAGACTTTATTTGAACCTGCAGTTTATTCTATCACTGCTACAAGCCCGAACCAAGAACATTGCCAATACTGTATGTAATTGATTCCATTTAACCAATTCCAGCTCTCATCTATATCTTTTTCCTTTTAGGAATAAACCTTTAGATTTTAGATTCTAAAGGATTGGCAACAGCGTGATTTGTGAGTAAGATCTGATTTGTACATTGACCTGGGTCTGGGGTTTGGTCCTTTGGGATCGAGAGAACCTCTTTTCTTTCCCTGGGGTATTGGTTTTCATAACATTTGTCCCCATAATGAGTGGCACTGGTGGTGATACTGGGAAACTGAAGTGTCTAAGGGAATTGCTTGTGTGACTTATGGTTAGCCAGTGGGGTAAAACCAAAGTCTTCTCTGTTTGGCTGGTTTGGTGTGCCTTGGTGTGCACAGAAACCCAAGCCTTGGGCTGTAACTGCCCTGCTTTAAGCAATTTGTCCTGAATTGACACTCTCAGTTGGGTCCGGCCAGAACCAGCATCATCACAACTTTTACCTGTGTTGGGACATGATCCAAGAAAACAATTCATGGATCAAAACCCATCCCTCTCTGCTTCACTGAGTATAAACTCAGCAAAGGAGTGAATCTGGCCCTATATTTTAGCTTTACCTAGTCAATGCTCCTCCCCTGTTGTCTAGAGAAATAGTATTAATCACATTGTAAAGTGACAATGTGTGTCACTTTCTTTAAATGTTTACTAGTTGAACCAACTTCTTTACTGGGCCAAACCATCTGAAGTGGTTTCAGCTCAGCTGCAAGAATCCAATTCTTACCATCTTGTTTAAAATCTATTTTGATCACTTTATACATTTCTCTCTTGTCCCCACAAATCCCAACAGCACTTTGGTCGGTAAGAAAACATGTAGAGACATTAAAACATTTAGTGAAAAATTAAAAACAGCAAAACAAAATTACCAGTAAAGCTGTAGGTTTGCTTCAGTGAAGGCTGTCTGTTGTTTTAATTATCTCTCAACTTGTCCAACAACAGTTAAACTATAATGAAAAAATAACATCCTTGGTTACAATGAAGTGCCCAATCCTGTTCTCCCTGAAGCCAGTGACAAAACTCCCACTGATTTGAATAGATACATAGATACAGGGTTGAGCTGCATAAATTGAGCCAATTCCTGCCTCTGGTTAATCTGTGCCACTGTGATGTCACAAATCAGCTATACATCCCACATATCCAGCCCTTCTCAGGGTGGCACGGACTTTTTGTAACACCTCTTATGCACCACTTTTTTTCTCCAGGGGACAATGGTAGGTGCTCAGATATCACAATGATGGATGTAGGATAAAAACCTGACTAGAATAGTAGAATAGGGGCATACCTACACTGCAGAGATCTCTGGCTAATGGAAGGGCAAAAGGCAGCTGGACATAAGTCACAATAGCCTTAAGAAACAGGCACAGGACCCAACAAACCCTAGAATTGGGGAAGTGGAAAGATGGCTTACAGCCACTTTCGCCCAAACTCCTCTAGTTTTGCACAGAATATAATTTGGACAGAACAGAAAAAAGCTCCATTATCTCAAAATATAAACTTCATATTTTTGTGCTGAGCAGTGAAGGAAATTTGATATTCCAGAAACAGCAAAAAAAATCTGTTGTTCAGTCTTTTAATAGCCAAAAGGGTGCATTTAAAAAATCTTTAGCTAACTGAGATCGGTGCCTAAAAAGCTTCTTGTAAATAATATATCATAAAAACTACATTGCTGCGCTGGTGTACTTGTTAGCATGTTATAGGCTATGAGAAATGGGTCAACAAGACAAGTGAAGATTTTTATTTTATTTTATTTTTTATTATAGAAATATTTTTTTGTTGTTCATCCCATAGAGGGCAAGGAACATGAATGACAGACTGGAGGTCTTGTACTCTATTAAAAGTTTACTTCATGTGGAATTTGCAAAAAAAAACCTCACCAGTGTTTGAAATATTTGTGGAAGGTGCATCTTTTAAAATGAAAAACAAAATATTCAGCAAAGTCTCCAATATCATGCTGAATGCATCTTGACTTTAGCCACCATTTTTTTATGTAATTTTGAGATGCAACTGTGAAGTAAGCTGTCTTGATAGTTGGCTGCATGCAGTAATATGGCATGGGCCCTGCTTTCATGCCTAATTGCCAGGCGAGCAATGCCAACCGGAAGGCTGGACACTGGAATTGTACGGGCTGTACTGGTGATGACATGAAGGACAGAGTTGATTGTTGAGTCCAACTAGCCACAATGATGATTGGTAGTGATATGCTCAAAACTTACTATACACAGTATTGTATGTGTGGTTTCAACAGAGCCACATGTAAAGAGATGATCACCTCTCTTCTCCATCATGCTACCCTTTTGCTTTGTGAGATGATGTTTAATTTGCTGCCCACACACCACTCATTTGGTTGTCAACTCCAAGTACATTTATGCTAGCTGTGTCTCAGGTAATTATTCCTCAGAGGCATTTGCTTGCACTGTTCATGAGTGGATCGCAAAATTGAACCAATAGAACCTAAATCTCTTCTAGATAGTTACTGACATAGAAAGGAAAATATTGCTTTGCTAGACTCAGGGAGGAATCCTATTGTGGAGGTCCCCAGTGTCCTATTGCACCACCTGGGACACTGTTATGTGTGGGTATATTATTTTTCAACAGATTTCTAAATCTGAGACGTTCATCTTGTTTTCATGGAACCCTACACATATTGACATATAACAGCAAAACTTTTGTCATGTGGTAGCTAAAAATATACAACAGATTCTGCAACTCTTCATTAAGATTTATGATTATTTGGCAGATGGCTCTCTAACTGGGGTTTATAATGAGGAGTAGAATCTTAATAGGCCCGAGAGAGTACGGTTGAGCAGCTGAAGTGTGGCAGGAGATGGAGGGGGTTGGATGACAGGAAACCAACAACCAATGGACATGAAAAAATGCCTTAAACTCAGTGTCAGAACTGAATGAATAGTGATACTGGGGGGATGTGAAAGCTCTTCCTGGTTACTGCTGTTCTTGTCCCCCCAGATGAAGTGATAAATTTGGACCTTCTGGGTCAGATAGGGGAGGCAGTTATGACGGAAGACCTTAAATTGTTCCCTGTGACCTTGGCTTCAGCTGGTGCTGGAGTCTTTGGAAACAAAACAGTTTGAAATTTGCCCCTATAAATTCCTCATGGCTGTTTCTTTTGATCTCATGGGAAGAGGCCTGGCAATCTGGTGAAATCCAATTGCAAGCAGTATCATGGGAATCTCTCCTGATCATGTAGGGTAGAGTAAATAAGTCAGAAACCAGAAAACCCATCATGAATTTTTGCACTGAACTCAGAACAGGTACCATAACAAATGCATAGGTCCATGTGACAGGGAGCTCCACTCACTGTGAGGATGGCACCTCCTCGTGTCATTCTGGGGAACAGTTCACAAGGTGAATGCCCCTTCCAGTGGTTGCACGCTGTCTCTCTGCCTTTCCCTTTGGGGCCATGGCCCCTCTCTCGCTCCATGAGCTGCTGCTGCCTCTTCATGACTTGGCCCAGGTCACCAAATGGTTTCCCTTTCTGGACTGGAAACTCTCTTCCCACAAACAGGTTCAGGCAGTCTTCCTATTCGCTGCCTCGTAGTGCCACTCCTCAGTGGCTAGCAGGGGAACCCTGGCCCACTCTCTACTATGGGTTCTAGCTCAGGGAACCTCTAACCTGGTCTTTTCCCTTCGAGATCTTATTGCCTTTCCCTGAGCCCTAAATTTTAGAGGATTCCCAGAGAGAAATACCACCATACATACATTATTTTGCCCTGACAAATTTTGCAGGCTTAAAGAGCAAGAGTGGTCCCACCACTCCTGTTTGGGGTGTCCCTGGGCTCTCGCTATTACTGCCTTGTCCTGTTAAAAAAGGAAAAGGGGAAAAAAGCAACAACGTAAATGCACTTACTGGGGGAACTGAGGCACATACAAAACCTCTCTAAATTATTAGTTGTCCCATTACAGCCCTCCCTGGCTTTCATCATGGACGTTGTTTGCCTGGTTTAGGAGGTTACCACAACAATATTGCATCCCAAGATCAGTAATTGCTATTGCTTGCCAAAGGGCTTCCCATTCCACTTCCACTCCAGGCCACCACAGGAGGAACGGTGTTCGTCCCCATGGGATGCAGGGGAGGTTCGGGGCCACCCGCCAAGTATTTTGCTATGGCCCCTCTGTGTCTATCAGACTATGCACTGTCTCCAAGGCATCTCCCGTCCAACCTCCCGCCACACTATGGCTCGGGCCCCTTTGGCCGCTCGAACTAGGGAGAGCTTTTGGAGGTATTTTTCCTCCTCCTTAACCCTAATACAGGAGGAGGTATTTTCCCTCCTCCTTAACCCTAATACATGTCTGCCTAGACTGTAAGCTCTTCTCTGAACCTTGTTCTCATATATGTCTGGAAAGTGCTTGACTCATAATTGGCATTCTATAAATAAATAAAATACTAACAATAGCAACAATAAACAATAGTTTTCACAATAAAAAAAGTTCACTGACTCACTGACCATTGATGAGCTGGGGTGCAGAATTCTCCAAAGACATGGCTTCCAAGATTTGTTCCATGTTACGCTTTAATGTACCCTTTCAATGATCCTGATAATACCAATCCTGGCAATAACATTCCAGTAAATAGAATGGAAACCAAGAAAACAGCCTTGAGAAGAAGAAAAACTAGAGCAAGGCAATATGCTCTTCAGAAATGATAACTGAAAGAGGTGAAAAATCACAGAACATCATAATATCTTCAGAAGGGTCTGGGTCAAACTTTGGATTGTTTTAAACGTGAAACCAGGAAAAGGATAACTAGTCTTGAAAGATTTCCAGCTTTCCATGTTGGTAATAGACGCACAATTTGGACAAGTCTTTTCAGATCTCAGACGTTAAAATTAATCTGCAATAGGATATAGAGAAATCAAGTGATTCTTTTTCCTTGTGTATAGTTATTTCCTTTCAGAACAGCTCTGCAAGGTTTTGATTTGTTTCAAACCATATTAGTATTTGGAAATTTATCAGTTCCTGAAGGGCGTGTTGTGTTTGAAATTAAAGCATTTGAAAGAGACATATATATTCTTAAAATGGATCAGTGAAGTACAAGAAACTTATGGAGGTGTTCTCCTTGCTATGTGATATAAAATCAGAGTAAATACTATGTATTTGTGGTATATTTGATGTATCAAAATCTGTAAAACTAATTATCTAGTATTGAATTTTACATAACATAATGCATTGCTGGTAATCTCATCATTCTCATGGATATACCCATCTTTCTGATGAGTCAGAAAACCAAGACTTTGACCATTTGTAGCCAAATAAAAGATCCCAAGGCATTTTTCACCACAATAGGAATGTTTAACCTGAATTTCTAGCCAAATTCAAACTTCATTCTGCCTTCCTCTGTTATAATTAAAAATATTGCCACTAATTTCAAAGGGAGATGTTATTCTTTGTTTCCCTTACTAAAAGTTGTATGAAGCTACAGGCTGGCTCAGAGCTAATGTCATGTTTCACCCTAGAAGTGGCTGCATTTCAATACTAGGCAAAAGTTTATAATGCGCACTGTGACCGCTCTGAAAGGAAGTTGCTACCTAAATATTTAATCCTAATTTTTCATTGTAGTCTATTTTAATTTTCTTCTTATCTGAAACCAAATTTATCTGAAAAGTGTCATAGAGTTTTGCATGGAACTTAGCCAAATGTTCTTTATTCATAAAGATTATTTATTTGTATGATAATTATTGGAAAAGCTACATTTCTAAAAAATGGACTTGAAATCTATTTCTTGTCCCTGTCCACCTGATATAATACGTGGTTGATGAGCATCTGCAAACTCAGTTACCTGATATTTATAAGATAAATATATAGTCTTGCCTAATCTAACCAAATGTGAACACAGCTGCCATGTGAACCCCTGACTGCAGTGGATGTATATACAGTGGACAAAAATCTTTATTTTGTTAAGCCAACTTCATACCCACTGAACAGCACAAAGCAGTCTTACGTTGGCCAGAAATGACATGGAAAGAATTCCTTCTGTGCAAGAGAACTCTCCTATAGAAAGCTGGTACTAGTAGCCTACATGTCCCCTGCACCACTGCTCACCCCTACGAGCAGTTCAGGGGTGGAGTTGGTTTTGGTGGAATAGAGCATTGCTGTGCCCAGTCCTCCACTGTCATCAGATTATTGAGGGACCTTGTGCCAGAGCCATAAATTTGAGCTTATCATCAGCAACTCTAACTTATGTCTTTCTGTGCCTACTTCCTTCTTCTCTGCAATCAAACAGAATTTGGGCAGGCTGGAGAAGAGAGAGGATGGTCTTATGGTGAGAGCAGTTGAATGCCATTCTGGTGAACTGGATTCTATTCCTTTGCCACTGAGTTATTGTGTGATGCTGTTCTTAACCACTTAGGCCAAATACTTAACCCAAAGTTTTCACAGGTGTTTCACTAACTGCGTTTCTCATTTTCTGGGTATCCAAAATGAGACACTTGTGGCCACATTTGCAAAACTGCTGAGCACTTGCTCATGTAACTGAAGTTGATTGGAGCTGTGCTCTGAATGCATAAAATTGGTATAAAACTGCTAAGTACTCTGAAAAATTAAGCCCTTACTGTATCAAGAGGGGCACAGAAAATTAGAGGACATTTTTGACAATTTTGACCCTAATCTGTGTGACTCCATTCCCCAGCTGTAAAATGGGGATATAACTCTATCAGATCTCACATGGATGTTGCGAAGATAAATTAATTGATGTTTGTAAAGCACTTAGGGCTTGCTACACATGAACAGCTACCGTGGCACTGCTGTAGCTGTGCTGATATAGCTGTTCAGTGAAAATGCTACCTACGCTGACAGGAAAGGTTCACCCATTGATGTAGGTAATCCACCTCTCCAAAAGGTGGTAGCTACGTCAACAGGAGAATTCTCCTGTCGACCTAATGCTATCTACACCAGGGGTTAGGTCATTTTAAATGCGTCGCTTAGGGGTGTGGATTTTTCACACTCCTGAACAACTTAGTTATACTGACTGAATTTCCTATTGTAGACCAGGCCTTAGATATCCTGGTGAGAGCACCACAGAAACACCCATGAGTAGGGTGACCAGACAGCATGTGTGATAAATCGGGGGTGTGGGGGGGCAGTAATAGGAGCCGAAATAACAAAAAGACCCAAAAATCAGGACTGTCCCTATAAAATCGGGACATCTGGTCACCTTACCCATGAGGTAATTAAGAATTTTTTATTCAGTGCAGGATTTGAACAGTGTGCATTAAATAAGGTCTGGTGCAAAACACTGAATGAAGTGGATACAAAAAATATTAAATAATTACCCATTCACTGAATTAAGCAATCATGTAATTAAAGACTGTATCATAACGAATATGCACAAGGAGAGTGAATTAAGACTGCATGGTCAGCTTGAAGTCTAGCAGTTCTTAACTTTTGAGGGCATGGCTTTCCGTCCTTATTTTAAGGTAGTTTTTGGATTACACAGACGCACACAGCCTTTTAGATGGGGTTCAGGTGTCATTCAGCTAAAATTATTATTTAAAAAGAATAAGTTAGGCTTTATCTACTTCTCTACATGACCAATTGGCAACAAAAAAGAAACAGAATTCCCCCCTGTGCTCTACCACTTATGATTTCAAAGATAGCAATTTTGTTATATATCAAAATTGTGAGAGTGCTCCACAATTGCATGAAATTTGGGCATTGTAAATTGTTGCTCTGTATTTTTTTCAGGTCCAGTTTCCCTTTAAAATTAGCTTGACATTTGAAACTGCAGCTTTTTAACAGGGAAGCATCCCATCTGCAGTTATGCTGCAGCCCACTCACCAATCTCCTTGCTATAATAACAAACCTGTTTAAAGAACACGTTTTATATGCCAGCCAGTACAAATAAAACATGAAATAGTGAATCTTGTTAACTGACTGGACTTCCTCGGAACCAAACAATAAAATATATTGTATGGTGTGTCGTGCTTGTTCTGAGTAGCACATTATACAGCAGAGTCCCTCTGCCGCTTTAATGAACACTGGGCCCAATGACGATCAAACCCTTTCATGTCTAACAAGAATATTAATTAACAGTAATGCTTACCTCTTTTTTCCTCATACATTTCTTTTGTAATGTGGAGGAGACACTGAGTTAATAACAGTTACTGTGTCCTTTGTAATGACGAGAAGCTTTTGAATGGAAGTTTCCATTAGAGGATGATGGAATGTCTGGATTCTGCTAGATGCAGGTTACAACTGGACTGTTGCAGCTGAAGAAACAGGAGTGAATAGTTCATGAGTTTTCGTGGGAATGGTGAGCCTGAGTCTCTTCACACACAGGTTGTACACTGCTGTAGCTCCATTGACTACAGTTTTTCATTATTCACACTGCTGTAAAGTGAGAGGAGAATGATTATCAAGTCAGAAACTTGGTGAAGAAAATAATTCTTTAGGACTAGTGTACCTAAAGTTACTTTGGGTGCGTCTAAATGGACAAATTTAGGATATGTAATTCAGCACCTGTCATAAATATAAAGGGAAGGGTCACCACCTTTCTGTATACAGTGCTATAAAATCCCTCCTGGCCAGAGGCAAAATCCTCTTACCTGTAAAGAGTTAAGAAGCTCAAGTAACCTGGCTCACACATGACCCAAATGACTAATCAGGGGACAAGATACTTTCAAATCTGGGCGGGGAGGGGGGAGTTTTTGTCTGTCTGTGTGAGGCCTCTGCCCTGATCAAGGAAAGAAGCAATTCAACTCCTATAGAGTTAGTAAGTAATCTAGCTAGAAAATGCGTTAGATTTTCTTTTGTTTTTGGCTTGTGAAATTCACTGTGCTGGAGGGAATTTGTAGTCCTGTTTTTGTCTCTTTTTGTAACTTAAGGTTTCACCTGGAGGGATTCTCTATGTTTTGAATCTGATTACCCTGTAAAGTATTTACCATCCTGAATTTACAGAGGTGATTCTTTTACCTTTTATTTAAATAACATTCTTCTTTTAAGAACCTGATGGATTTTTCATTGTTCTTAAGATCCAAGGGTTTGGGTCTGTGTTCACCTGTACCAGCTCATGAGGATATTATTATCAAGCCTTCCCCAGGAAAGGGGGTGTAGGGCTTGGGGGAATAGGACTCCAAGTAGTCCTTTCCCTGTTCTTTGTCTAAATCACTTGGTGGTGGCAGCATACTGTTCAAGGACAAGGCAGAATTTGTGCCTTGGGAAAGTTTTTAACCTAAGGTGGCAAAAATAAGCTTAGGGGGTCTTTCGTGCTGGTCCCCACAGCTGTACCCTAGAGTTCAGAGTGAGGAGGGAACCCTGACAGCACCATTGCACTTTCAGTGGCAGTACCAATTGTGATAGACAAAGCTGAGATGTTTTGACCACTAGGTCATTTAGGCCAGTCCTAAAATGGAAAGGGCTTTAGGTGTGGCACAACTGTTTACATATTTAAATTAGTATGCCTCCCAAGTAATAATAATGGCCACATTTATCAAATTTGAGCATCCGGAGTTAGGGTCCTAACTCCATAATTAGGTATTTAAATTAAAGTGGTCTGAGCTGCAGAAGTGCTCAGCATGCACAACTTTCACTGAGGTCAATGGCAACTGTAGGTGCTCAACATACTTGTCTATTCCATACAACAAATGCAAGTTCATGAACAGTAACCCACTAAACTGGCATTTTTTGTAACTTTTTTTCCAATGCCTGGGTATTGATTTGCAAACTCATGGTACAGTTTTTACATTCACATAATTTGACATGGAAATCTCTGAAAACTTAATATCTTGATCTTATATATAACAATAAAGGAAAGTAACCACAAAGGGTATGCAAAATGACCTATGAATGATAAAATCATTAAGTGAAAGGAATCTTCACAAAGACTCCTACTGTATGGTATAAAAGATAAAGGATCAATATCTTTATGTGGTCAAGTAGGGTATTAACTTTGCTGCTATAAGAAGTTGGTAGAAGATAGCCTTCTGTCCTAGCTCACTTCCTGGTCATCAATCCTATACCATAAAATATCCCTAATGGAATTGTCAAGAGTTTTGTTTACCTCCGTAGGGATTAAAGAAATCTGCTGTTTTGAAACATCAGATTTTAAACCTAGCTGCAGTGAGTTGTTTTTATTTATGTTCAATTATGTGTTTTTCTGAGGCATGTACAAAAGTAATCTTCAAAAAGCTATTTGTACTATTTGGAATTTCTTAAGTATTTAAGCCTTAGTTTGAAAAACCATCTGGAAAATATATATAGCTTACATCCTGGACATTAAGCTCACACTATAAATATACCTAATAGGGTTTTCAACATTTTCTTTTATCTCCCTTAAGACAAAAGCAACCTGTCATAGTAAACCATCAGTTTTTTTAAATGGCACTGCGTGTCACAGTTTTATTAATGACTTCCCATTTGTTTTCTGAAAACTAGAGGTGTGTGGGGTCACAGTTAACTATTGCTGTCTTATCTTGGGTAGATAAGAAATATCCAAGTTGTTTTCTGGTTAACTGCCTGCCCATACACATGCAATCTCTTTTTGTCAGTGACTGTGCTGATGACAGAAAATGACACATCAATACAAGCACTGCATTTGGTATACTTTTTAGGGGATGGGACCCTGCTTGATACAGCAGGGCAATGAGGCTGCCAAAATCACTTCCCAGAATCCTGTCATAGAGGCAGTTATCTGAGTCTAAAAAGGACCTGACTGCATTCTTTGAAACTAGTTGCGTACATTGAAGCAGAATGATTTTATATTAATGTGATGAGAGTAAATTAAATGCAGAATTCACACTCAGCTAATAGATGTGACACTATCCTATTTTTCCCCGTGGGAATGATCCCACAAGAATGGCCGGCGTAGCCCAGAATGTATAAGGTTTAACTGATTTCTAAAATTCCCTAATCCCTGTGCATCTTCTAACTCTTACTGACAGAGTCAAAGCCCCATGGAATTCTTCAGGATCCCATTTTGATTATGAATTATGCTAATCCAATTAGGAAACAGATGATTTAGGTGACCAGTCACAGCTAACCAACATAATTTCAGGTATTGATCAATAAATACTTACAGAAAACTGTTCAAAATAAATCCCATAGAGTTAAAAAAAGAGTGTCAGGTACACTCAAATAATGAATGAGTGCAAGGAAATCACAACCTGCTAGTGGACATTCCAGGAGCAAAAAAAAAAAAAAGGCTAAAATTATTGAGTAAATCATTTCCTGTGAATTACTCACTCAACACTAATGTTTTTAAAGTAACACTTGCATAAGGAGGGTCCAAATGTATAACATGCCACTTATACAAGGCTAGAATGTAAAATTATAGTCTGCAGGATTACAGTCTGCTCTGAGTAAAGGCCAGCTTGTGTTAGATCCTTATTCACAAAATTCAGCTTTTTAAGAACTTTGTTTATTCTGGGAATCCAAACCCCTTTTTCTTTAGGAGCATCCTGCAGACAGAGAAGGCAGCTGCAAGCCATCCTCATCTTGCAGCAATAACACATGCTCTTCACTCTGTAGTCCAAGCAGTTTGCTCCCTGTGCCTCCACCATATTCTTGGAGGGGCAGCTCTCATTTCTCTTATTACATAATTTATATCACTACTAACAAAAACAAATCCAACAATAAACAAATATTCAAAATTATTATTAAATATAAACAGTACAGACTACTTCTAAAACCTTTATTCCAGAGACCTCATGCTTGCTTCCCAGTTTGTTCCAGAGGGTAAATAATCCGCTACTAGTCCATACAAGTAGCAGATTATCACCCACCCCCAGGCTCCAATATGCTGGCCAGGACATGATGTGGGAGAGCGTGACTCAGGCTCTGCTCATTGACCTCTCATTGCTCACCTGGGAAGGAAGGGAGGAGAGCTCTGAGGAGAGTGCCCATTGTCCCCATCCCACATGCACACCATGACCTGCAATGTAGGTAGCCCACACAGCAAGTAAGGCCATGTCTACACTACCACTTATGTCGGCAAAATTTATGTCGCTCAGGGGTGTAAGTGGTATTAGTGTGTACAGCACTATGTCGGCAAGAGAGCTTCTCTCATGACATAGCTACCGCCATTCATTGAGCTCTCTCTCTTTGGCACAGAGCAGCTACGCGAGCAATCTTACAGCAGTGCAGTTGCATTGGTACAGCTATGCCGCTGTAAGGCTGTTAGTGTAGACCTGAGCAAAGAGGCCACTTGCATTCCCTCACATTAGTGTGTGATCCAAGAAGGGCAGAACAAAATCCTAGCCACAGTCCTGAACACTATTTGCCAACAGGTTCCACACTGTAGCATTTGTACTCTTTGTTGCAAATAACTCGTGTTGTGAATTGAGCCCCGTTTTCTGTTTGTGAATTTTTTTGCCAACCAATCCTGATTTCTGAAACTGTATTAGCTATTTGCAAGTGTTCTTAAAATAGATTTGACAAATAATTTTCAGCCTATAGGTCTGTACTGAAACTAGTTGCTTTGAATATGCATGATCTGTGTTGTGTGATTGGACAACTAAGTCACACGGCATTGTTCCTGCTCTTAGTTTAGATGAATTTTAAGCAAGAAAATATGGAATAATGAACTTTTGCCATGAATTTTTGGATCAATAAACTTTAATTCTTAAATGAAAGCTTCAGGAATTTTAGCATGTGAATGCTCTGCAAATCTGAATACATGCAAATATAAAGATTCAGGTATCAGCCAATAGGTACCTTTACATTTGGAAGACTGGATAGAGAGATATCTTCTTTTATGGAACTACAAAACTATCAACCAGAGAAGGTAATGCTCTGTTCCTTATTTGCTTTCCTTCTCATAAGTATAATACTGTAATATTCAGTAGAAGAAGAAGGAGTACCAAAAGCAAATAAATAAATAAAATAAATAAATTCAAAACGAAAATGGTTCAAACTATTTTGTTACATCATTAGCAGAAGTGTCTTGTGTGTACTGCTAGCCAGTGGATTCAGTATGAATTTGTCAGAATGCAAAAGCCTTATGAGAATGTAGTTGATAGAAAATATGTAGATATATGCATAATCTGAAGACAGTTGTAGGTACCTAAATTTGGTATCTACTGAATTTCTCATAGGGCTGTTCCAAGATAAAGTTGTGGGCCATCTTCTGATTGCAGTGACACTAGTGTAAATCCACATGAATAGTGTTCCAGTCAATGCAGCGACTTTGGATTTACAATGGTGTCACAAAATTTAAACTATAGCCCTGTGAGTGTAATTTTTGTTTTAAGAGGAATGTCAGACATAAGATTTTTAAAGGTGAGCTGCAAAGCTACGATGACTTTTGAGGAGAGTCCAGAAATATGTGCTAAATGACCCCATTAATTAAACTGTGGGAGGCATTCAGAACATGCTTAATTTAACCTTTTAAAACCTTTTTTCCCCTCTATGAAGTCTTCTGGTGCTCTTGAGTTGCTAAAAAAACATATAAAAAGCATCAGTCAGTGACATGACTCTATTTTTGTATGTCATATTGTAAACACACTCTATGCTTGTTGTACCAATCAATTGTATGACACTATACATGTACTTTAAAGTTAGCATATAGACTGTTCAAACCCTTCAGTAATTCACCATACTTGGATGGGATTTAGTCTGTTGCTGTTAGGCATAGGTAAAAAGGTTCTGAAAAATTCAGAACTATTTCAAATGGCAGGTAGGGGAGGTGCTTGAACCTAACATATTTTAAGGATTCACATTGTATCATTGACTCCTGCTTCCCCCTCAAAAACTGTGTGCAATATTTCCCTACTATAAGCACAGCTGTGCAGCAAGAAACTACCCAGAGCTGGGCACTATCTAAGGTGAATAAGTAGTATTTGCAGGATCTGCTCTTATGCAAACAGAAAATAACAGAAGGGCCGGCAGTCTGGCTTTTGGGCAGATAGAGTGCAATATAACTTCTCATGCAGTTGGAGTATACTGTTTGTCTTCTAATGGCAAATAAAACAGAAGGTTTAGAAAAGAATGAGAAATATCTAGTTCTCAGAAGTAGAAGGATAGTGAGAAGGATAAAGTTTAAACTCAGACTTATGATAACTGCAATACTGGGTCCAGAACCATGGCATATGAGTGTTAACTTTTGCCAAGGCAGATGATATGTTATTCCAACTCCTATATAACCTAAACCTAATTTCCCCAATACTAATTTCCCACTACTGTTACTCACACCTTCTTGTCAACTGTCTGAAATGGGCCACTCTCATTACCACTTCAAAAGTTATTTTTCCTCCCTTGGTATCCTGCTGTCAATTGAATTGTCTTGTTAGACTGACCTCACACTTGGTAAGGCAACTCACATCTTTTCAGATTTCAGAGTAACAGTCATGCATTTATATCTGCTCCTGTATTTTCCATTCCATGCATCTGATGAAGTGGGTTCTAGCCCACGAAAGCTTATGCCCAAATAATTTTGTTAGTCTCTAAGATGCCACAAGGACTCCTCGTTGTTTTTACATTAAAAATGTTACTTTTTTTCTACTTCCTCATGCACAAATGTCCAGAATGTAAAAATAATCAAAATAGAACTTCTTTTGGTATTCTCATTTGAGATATCACTCTTGGGCTAGCAAGAATAAGAATTTCTGTCCCAAGTTTTCAGATTTGTAGGAAAGGCCCTATGTAATTTGTCCCTGGATCCACAGCATTCTGGTGTAGCAGTTTGGAAATTTGTCGGATTCATTTAAATTTAAAAATGGAAGTTTTTCTTAGATACATAGATTCATAGATGTTAAGGCAGAAGAGACTAAGGATCAAGTCTGACCTGCATAGCACAGGCCATGGGATTTCACCCAGTAATTCCTGCAGCAAGCACATAATTTTTTGGATGAGCTAGAGCATATATTTTACAGATACCCAATCTTGATTTAAAGACTTTAAATGATGGAGATTCTATCACATTCTATCACAATGTTGTTCCAATCATTAATTTCCCTTACTGTTAAAATTTTGTGTCTTATTTCCAGTTTGAACATATCTAGCTTCATATTCCAACACTGGATTTTTTTTATGCCTTTGTTGGCAAAATTAAAGAGCCCTCTATTATCAGATACCTTCTCCCTATGTCAATTCTTATAAACTATGATCAAGTCATCTCTTAATCTTTTTTATAAACTAAGTAGATTGAGCTACTTAAGTCTTTCACTGTAAAACAGATTTTCTTTAAATCATTCTCCTAGAATTTTTTTGCATACACATTTCAATTTATCACATCATTTTTGAAGCGTCAAAACCAGAACTGGATATGGTATTCCAGTAATTGTTTCACCACTGCTATGCCTAAGAGTAACATCACCTCCATATTCATACTTGAAATTCCCTATTAATACCCCTGGATACCGTTCCCAATCCAGTAAGTGTGACCTATATTTTTTTTTCTTGGACATATGACCTTGCGTTTGGCAATATCAATACATGTTGTTTGCATAAGCCCAGTTTACTAAGTAACGCATTTAGCACCATATAACTGAACTGTCATTATCATTATTTTATTAATTTAATTTGAAAATGACCAACACATTTGGTATAGTATCATCGCTCATTTAGATATTACATCTCAGTTTTCAATATGCTGCAGATTTGTGAACTAACAATTCATTCTGGTAACTGAAACCGGATAGGGGGAGGTTAACATACTTGGAAAATGGAAAGGGTGCAGACAGTTTCAGATTATAGGATATTCCATTAGCTGGATATTTCTGATAAAAAAATCCACGATTAAATAGTTAACATTGGAATTAAAATGGAGATATTTAGGATTTAGAGTTAGCAACACATTGAGATAAATGAGAAAGTCCACAGTTCTCTGAACTATTTTTTCTAGCTGCCAGTAGACTCAGGAGGCAGTAGTACATAGATGTACACTCAGTTCATGCTTTCAAAGTTCATACAATCTTCAGAGAACTATGATGCTTAGAATAGAGAGAGAATCATAAAATTGAAGGACTGAAAGGGACCTCGAGCAGCCATCTAGTTCAGTCCCCTGCACTCATGGCAGGACTAAGTATTATCTCTAGACCATCTCTGACAGATATTTGTCTAACCTGCTCTTAAAAATCTCCATGTTGCAGATTCCACAACCTCCCTAGGCAATTTATTCCAGTGCTTAGCCACCCTGACATAAATACATATATGAATACATAGATATAGTTCTAAATGAAAGCTTAAGTTCTTGAGTATGAATCTACTGCAAATAGTGTATTCTGTGAAAGACATGGAGGGTCCTTGTTGAAAGCATGTAATAAAATATCTTGTGAGTATAAATACATAAGCAAACTTAATTGGTTTCCTGATACTTGGTCTACACCTATAATAAGAACGAATATCAGCCTTTACACTAGCTATAAAGGATATTCAGGGACATAAGTCAGCCATTAACTGCCTGTTGCTGGAAAGTAACTTCTGTTATGAACATATTATCAGCATTATATAGAGTTGCATCTTTTTCTGAAGCATCTGGTATTTGGTGTCATTGGAGAGAGAATACTAAATTATGTTGATCATTAGTCTGAACTGCTCTTTTATAAGAATACCCATATTCCTAAAAGAAAACAAGGATGAAATCCTGGCTTCCCTAAAGTCAATGGGAGTTTTGTCACCGACTTTAGTGGATCTAGGACTTTTCTCCAGGATGAGAATAACAAAACAAATACAAATTCTGAATTACAGTTAATGATTTGTGTGACAACCTCTGCCTTGTTTCTTTTCTTTTATGAGCAATAACATTTTTATTCAATAATGAGCAATTTCTGAGAGCTAATGTATTTTTTCTACAACAGAAACATACTGAATATTAGGCATGATTTAAAAAAAAATCTTATGAGTCAAACAGCATCAATTAAGTGTATTAAAAAAGTTGAATGTTAGAAAAACACCCTGAATTAATCGCTTATTTACTTTACACACAGAAATTGCTGAGGGTGCTCAATGGTACTAATAGAGTGGAACGGTCTCTGCCTTGAAGCACTTGCAATTCAAGGTCCTGATTCTGCAAACAGGATTCATGAGAATGGACCCACACACCAGTGGACCCATCTGCTCCCGTGTGCAAGGCTTAATTAATGCATAGGCAAACTAGGCTCATGCCCAAGGTCCAAATGTGTGTTGTGGGGTGCAAGGCCCAATGAACAGCTGTACAGTACACTTATAGTACGGAATTGGGCAGGCCTTGCCATGGACCCACTGGGACTAGCTGTTCATCCTGCTGCTGCTTGGGTCATCTCACATAGAATCATAGAGTCATAGAATATCAGGGTTGGAAGGGACCTCAGGAGGTCATCTAGTCCAACCCCCTGCTCAAAGCAGGACCGATCCCCAATTAAATCATTCCAGCCAGGGCTTTGTCAAGCCTGACCTTAAAAACTTCTAAGGAAGGAGATTCCACCACCTCCCTAGGTAACCCATTCCAGTGTTTCACCACCCTCCTAGTGAAAAAGTTTTTCCTAATATCCAACCTAAACCTCCCCCACTGCAACTTGAGACCATTACTCCTTGTTCTGTCATCTGCTACCACTGAGAACAGTCTATAGCCATCCTCTTTGGAACCCCCTTTCAGGTAGTTGAAAGCAGCTATCAAATCCCCCCTCATTCTTCTCTTCCGTAGACTAAACAATCCCAGTTCCCTCAGCCTCTCCTCATAAGTCATGTGTTCCAGTCCCCTAATCATTTTTGTTGCCCTCCGCTGGACTCTTTCCAATTTTTCCACATCCTTCTTGTAGTGTGGGGCCCAAAACTGGACACAATACTCCAGATGAGGCCTCACCAGTGTCGAATAGAGGGGAACGATCACGTCCCTTGATCTGCTGGCAATGCCCCTACTTATACATCCCACGCCACAATGGAGGTCAAAATGCTCCGAGCAGTATCAGAATGAGCATCTGGTTCTGGTGGATTTACAGCATGGCCAGCCCAGCCATAATGAGAATATTGTCTGGCTGTTTGTTATTATTCATGAGACGGCACGGTCCCTTAAGTATATTTTGCTTAAAGACCACTGATGGGTTAATCCAGCCCTGCTTATGCAGAGTCCCACTGATCTGAATGAGACTGTGTGTGGATTCAGAGATCCACTCATACAGATCCAAATTCAAGATCAGGGCTTAATTTAAGATGTAATGCAATGAGCTCAAATAACAAACATTAGGAATGAGATGCAGTAGTGGAGGACAAGGGCTACAAAGAAAAGGAAGTCCATGCTATTATTTAACTTAGGTACATGAATTTTATAGGTAAAGTTAAAACATTGGGGATTTTCTGCTGGTGATTAATAAGCGTGATTGTTAATGTGTGTAGTAGTGAACAAAGTGATGAAGCCCAAACTCCTCATCAACAAACTTCAAGAGTGAAAGTTCTAAATATCTATAAGGAGTTTTAGGAAAAATAATAAGGGGGAAATGAGCATTATTTTTATTTTATTTACATTTTCAAAGTTATGCTGAATGCCTGCCAATCCAAGATTACAAATTCAGTGCACCCAGAACTATTGTTCACTTGTATGTCTATTTTTCATGATGACTGCCTAATAACAAAGGACTTGACATCAAAAATTTTGATCCCACTGTTTTTTTTATTTGCCACACCTCAGCAGATGATTGCAAAGTGATAGCTGTAGCTTCATCAACCTCATTAGCATGTGAGAAATTACTTTACTCGCCAAAAGAAAGATAATCCATGGTTAACTACTATATTGTGTAAAACCTGTAGATTTGAGGTCTATGTGTGCTACCATTTCTAGATAGGCGTCTAAATTGTATTTTTAAACACTAAAAGTTTTCTGTGACAGAGATTTAGGACTCGCACTTACACAGCACAAGGGGGAGATGTATACTTGCTGAGCTGCCTGTAGAATCACACTGAGCAGGTATCCTGGCAGCACACATATAGAGGACTCATGCTTAGATGGGTGAGTTGAAGACAATTGTGCATAGTTATGCAAAACATTAAAAAAAGACTCTTTAGGCGAAGGAGAGTGGGAATGGCTGGACAATGGAGTGGAGCTAATTTGCATGGTATGCTAATGAGGTATGACACAGCCATTTTTATTATTGCTACATCTGTGACAGATCAGGGGCAAGACAGCTTGTGCTGTTTCTACAGGGCAAGAAGATGCTTCGGAGATGCCAAGCAACTCATAGTAAAGTGAATAAGTCCACAAAGTACTGGACACCCTGTGAACACTCTTTTCACACTCTCAACCCCTCCTCCCTTAATGATTGTAACACAAATCTTGTCTACCTTACTCACACAAAATGGCAATGTAACTTCAATGTGACTTTTTGCATCAAGAAAAAAAGAAACTATTGTATTGTCTATTATTTCACTAGGAGGGTGGTGAAGCACTGGAATGGGTTACCTAGGGAGGTGGTGGAATCTCCATCCTTAGAGGTTTTTAAGGCCTGGCTTGACAAAGCCTTGGCTAGGATGATTTAGTTGGTGTTAGTCCTGCTTTGAGCAGGGGAATGGACTAGATCATAGAATCATAGAATCTCAGGTTTGGAAGGGACCTCAGGAGGTCATCTAGTCCAACCCCCTGCTCAAAGCAGGACCGATCTCCAACTAAATCATCCCAGCCAGGGCTTTGTCAAGCCTGACCTTAAAAACTTCTAAGGAAGGAGATTCCACCACCTCCCTAGGTAATGACCTCCTGAGGTCTCTTCCAACCCTAATATTCTATGATTCTATCTTTAGTGTTGGTCATTCACTTCTTAACACACAAGTTGACAGATTGTCCCTCTTGTGAAAAGAATAAATAAAACAGGAGATGCCAGAAGGAGGAAGATATTGTGGAGTTCCCCATTTGTAATAAATTAAGTAGATCCTGGAATGCTAGTAAGCAAGGCTGGTCTTTATTTGCTAGCCTCAGTCTCTTCACATGGATCAGGTTTATCAAGGATTAATATTCCTGTTGCATGATATGGGTAAGTATCCTTTTATTCTGGCATCAACTGCTTTTCTATTTTTTGTAAATCAAATTCAAATAAAACATTATACGAATTAAAATAACAGCCACCCACTGCTATCACCAATTAATAAAACACACAATTAAAGATGCCTGTGGTGGAGGACAGGGTAGATGACATGAAGCCCCATGACAGGTGAGAGGATTATACTACTTCCTATTGAACAGCTATCAATAACTAATATCTCTGAGCTTCAACGGCTTTCTGATCAGGTTACACGAGTGTTCTCCTGGGTCTGTTCTCCTGGAAAGTTTCTGCTTGCTGCTCTGCATGTTGCTTATTCGTAGTGGCTGGATGGGGACATCTTACCTCTGCCAGCTATTGTTTAATTAAGCAATAATTCATAATGTTCTCTACGTATATCACTGGGTATGGGAGACAGCATGAGCGGGTGAAGAAGAGGTGTCCTGCACCAGGACAGCATTGCAAGGAAAGTGGCCACCTGGCCACCTGCTCTCCTTTATTGTTGTCTGTGTGCTTACCACAAAGAAAAAATCCAGTGTCACTATGTAATTCAGTACACAAGAAGCACAAAATTCTGCAGAGCAGGGGTATTGTCATACCTGCAGAGCCTGGGTAAACAGCATGACAGTGGTGAAGAAGACAGCAGGCAGCCAGCTTTAGTGGATATGAAAGGTACACAGCACTTCATAGGAATGATAATTATTTTGTCCAAGTCCTGTCCACACCTGGCTGCAGTGGTAGAACCCATATGCCAACTGATAAGGCAGCATTTTGAGTGGGACTGGGGTGATCCCTGACATCAAGCACTGATTCACTGAAACAAATGATAATAGACACCCTGTCCTGAAGTATTACCAGCCAGGAGAGCCATTGAGTATAGCTCTTTTGCAGCTGGTCACTTATGCCAGCAGATCCCAGAGACTGAACAAGGGTACATCAAGATAGAAAGAGAGCTTTTGGCTGTGGTATTTGGAAGGAAGCTATTCCATTGGGTCACCTATAGCTACCCACTAATAGTGCAATCAGACTATAAACCCCTCAACCCCATTATATCAAAACCTCTTCTAAAAGCTTCAAAGAGATTTCAGTGCATGTTGATGCACCTCCAGAGCTACCAGGTAGAGAGCTCCAGATGATTCCTACTGTTAGCTGACACCCTGAGGAGGGCATATATACCCAGCATCAGCAAATTGGGGTAAGGGATCAGGACATTGAACCCACTAATCCCCAAATTTCAACAGTGAAACTGATGGAAATCAAAGAGGCTACAGAGAAGCACATCCAACCACAGACAATCAAGAAAGCAATATTAGTAGGATATCCAGAAGACAGAACCCAAGTGCTGGTAGAAGCAGAATCGTATTTTCAAATAAAAGATTATCTGAATGTGCAGGACGGAATCATATTCTGAGGACAGAAAGCTATTGTTCCTGCCTCATTAGTAAGGGCTTGTCTTCACTACCGGGGTAAGTCGACCTAAGTTACAGTACTCCAGCTACGTGAATAATGTAACTGGAGCGACATAGCTTAGGTCTACTTATCCCAGTGTCTTTACTGTGCTGTGTAGATGGCAGATACTCTTACATTAACCTTCTCATTCCGGTGGAGTCGTCGTCGTTAATTCCTCGAGTTTGAGGATGATCTTTTTCATGTTTTATTTTCCATGAGTCCTTTGGTGACAGAGGAGTCCAATCCTTGAGCCACAGGCTTATTGGCAGACATTGCAGGTCGGGTTGGAAGACAGGGTTGGTCCAAGATTGCTGCATGAATGTTGTTTTTCCTTTCTTTCCTGTGAGCAGGGCAAGGCGGTTTTCCTCAAAAGTGGACGTTTCCTCTCTGACAAGTCTTCGCCAGCTATCTCTATCCTGGGCTGCTGTCTCCCAGTGTGTGGTGTTGATGCCACGTCTCTTGATGTTTATCTTGAGGGTATCTTTAAATCATTTATTTTGACCTTAATGTTTCCTTTCTCCCTTGGTGAGCTGGGCATACAGCAGTTGTTCTGGTACGCATACATCAGGCATGTGCACACAGTGCCCGCTCCACCTCAGCTGGTGCTGGATAATCACGGCCTCAACACTGAAGATGTTGGCCTCTGTGAGGACACTGACATTAGGGCAATGATCCTCCCACTTTATGTTGAGGATTTTCTGAAGAAAGTGCTGGTTCTGGCATTCCAGGTTTTTCAGGTGTTTTTTTATAGGTCACCCAAGTCTCACAGCCATAGAGGAGAGTTGCGATTACCACCACTTTATAAACTAAAAGTCTAGTATATGTTCTGATATTGTGATTGTTTAACACCCGGCGAGACAGTCTGCCAAAGGCAAGGCTGGCACAGCAAATTCTGTACTGAATCTCGATGTCTATGTCTGCCCTCTGTGAAAGATGGCTGCCAAGATAGGCAAAGTGTTCTACATTTTCCAGTTCCTCTTTGTCGATGTAGATCTTCCTTGCTGGGTCTAATGATTGACTGGAGACTGCTGGTGGAGAACTTTTGTTTTGCTGATGTTCAGAGTTAGCCCCAGGCTTTTGTAAACTTCAGAGAAGCAATTAAGGGCTGTTTGTAGATCCTTCTTTGAGTGTGAAACTACAGCACAATCATCTGCGTACTGGAGTTCGGTTATTGTTGCCAATATTATTTTAGTTCTGGCACGGAGATGAGAAAGGTTGAAGAGGTTTCTGTCAATCAGATATTGGATGCCAATGCCCTGTAGTAGATGATCCTGGGTTAATGTTTTCATAGATGCTACGAAAATGGAGAAAAGGCTGAGTGCCAGTAAACAGCCTTGTTTTATGCTGTTTCAGATGACAAAGGGCTCAGAGGTAGAGCCACTGCACAGGATGGAGGCAGTCATCTGGTCACAGAGGAGTCTTACAATGGTGATACATTTGCTTGGGCAGCCAAATTTTGACATGGATTGCCACAGAGCCTCACGGTTGACAGAGTCGAAGGCTTTTGTCAGATTGATAAAGGCCATATTCAGCTCCTGGTGTTGTTCTTGACATTTTTCCTGGATCTGCCTGGCTGTGAAAATCATGCTGGTTGTGCCTCATGAGGGTCTGAAGCCACACCAGGACTCTGCCTGCTCCCTCTTGCAGAGGAAGTACTTCCAATTCAGTAAGATTCTAGCAAGTATCTTCCCAGCGATGGAGAGGAGGGCAATATCTTGATAGTTGCTATAGTCGGCCCTATCTCCCTTTTTGAAAATGGTGACAATGTTAGCATTACGCAAGTCAGCAGGGATTTCTTTGGTGTGCCAGATTTTGAGGAGCAGCAAGTGAAACTTGTTAGTCAGTGTTTCTCCCCCCACTTTCAGTACTTCACCTGGTATGCCATTAAGACCTGGTGCTTTATTGTTCTTCATTTGTTTAATTGCTTTGCGGACCTCCTGAGGTGTTGGTGGGTTGGCAAGAGTTTCCCAGATTGGGTGCTGAGGGATGGAGGCGATCGTGTCATCAATCATAGTCGATTATCGATTTAGAAGCTTTTCATAGAATATCAGGGTTGGAAGAGACCTCAGGAGGTCATCTAGTCCACCCCCCTGCTCAAAGCCGGACCAATCCCCAACTAAGTCATCCCAGCCAGGGCTTTGTCAAGCCTGACCTTAAAAACTTCTAAGGAAGGAGATTCCATCACCTCCCTAGGTAACGCATTCCAGTGTTTCACCACCCTCCTAGTGAAAAAGTTTTTCCTAATATCCAACCTAAGCCTCCCCCACTGCAACTTGACACCATTACTCCTCATTCTGTCATCTGCTACCACTGAGAACAGTCTAGATCCATCCTCTTTGGAACCCCCTTTCAGGTAGTTGAAAGCAGCTAACAAATCCCCCCTCATTCTTCTCTTCCGCAGACTAAACATCCCCAGTTCCCTCAGCCTCTCCTCATAAGTCATGTGTTTCAGGCCCCTAATAATTTTTGTTGTCCTCCGCTGGATGTTTTCCAATTTTTTGAGAGTGTTCCTTCCAGCGCTCTTTGATGGATTAATTATCTTTAAGAAGGGTACTACCATCTTTGGATATCAGAGGTGTGAGGCCACATGAGCTTGGTCTATACAGGATCTTTGTCTCACAAAAAAAGGTCCGCATATCATGTCCATCAGTGAATGTTTGGATTTCTTTTGCTTTCTCCTCCCACCATATGTTTTGGATTTCTCAGTTCCTCCTTTGAACTTCAACTTTGAGCTGATGGAAAGAGCTCTGCTTCTGACTGGATAGTGGTTGGTTTTGCCAGTTGCAGAAAGTTTTTCTCTTCTGGTCCAAAAGGGCTGTAATCTCAATGTTGCTGTTGTCAAATCAGTTCTGATGGCAGTGGGTAGCAAGGCCAATGGATTCCTTGCAAACCTTATGGATGGTCTGTTTTAGGGCTTCCCAGTCTTCTTCAACACTTTTGTTGTCATTTCCAGGTGTGCATATGGGTAGTTTTTCACTGAGTTTTTCCACTGTGGAGTACTGGAGTCAACTTGAGAGCACTCTGCCATCGATTTAGCGGGTCTTCCCTAGACCCGCTAACTTGACACCCGCTGCATTGATTGCAGCAGCATCCATCTCCCCAGTAGTGAAGACAAGCCCTAAGTATGCCATGCGGACAATACATGCCTAACACCTGGGCACTGACAGCTGTCTTAGCCGGGCCCGAGCCTGTTCATGGGCCAGAAATGAATACATAACTTTGCTCCTTGATAGAAGTGTGTGACATCTGCTGCTCATCTGATCCTTGACAGCAGAGACTGTTATCACATGAACTGCCCACACAACCATAGGAAGAGGTGACAGTTGACTTATTTACTTTCAAGGAAAAGAAGTACTTCATTACAGTAGACAACTCCTAAAGTTTCTGGGAAGTTAATGTCCTACCTGATACATGAAGCAAGTCAGTGATTGAGAAACTGAAGCCCAGTTTGTGACATATGGCATTCCAGACACTCCATACCTATTTGCCTTGGAACAATTCAAGGAATTTGCATCAAATAGGAATCTGACCACCACAACATCTCTCCAGCATACCAATAGATTAATAATACACAAGGCTATTTCTTCTGGTTCAGACCCCTTGTTAGCATTTTTGACACATAGGAATACTGCATCACAGGGGTGCCAAAACACTGTAGCACTGGCACTGATGAGACAAAGGACCAAAACCCTGCTAGCAGTGAGGGGAGTCCTTTTGCAGCTAGACAGATGGAGATATCAGTGAGAGGATATGGCCAACAATCAGAGAAAGCACTCAGTAAGAAAGGTCAGCCAAAGACTTACAGGCCCTGGAGACAGGCATTCCTGTGAGGATCCAGCCATTAGAGAGACATAAGAAGGAGTGAACTAAAGGAGCTGTGAAGGGTGCAGAAGCACCCAGGCCATATGAGGTGACTATGCAACAGAGACAAGTGATCAAAAGAACACAGGCACTTATGAGCCATTAGAGACAATACCCAGGGAAGGTCTACAGAGATACAGAGATCATCACAGAAGAGAAAGACAGAGAACCATCCGAAGGCTTATTGCCCAGGGAGTGAGGACACTTCACAGAGAGATAATTTGCTATACTTGGTGACAGGGAGACAGAGATGTGGGACTGGATGTGGGGCACCAGGAGGGAAGTGTGTGTGGCTCTGGCTGTAGTGGGGAGAGCACGGGTCTGGGTGCAAATGCAGTATGAGATCAAGATTGGGTGTGGGGGAGCAGCAGAGGGAGAGCCTAGGACTGGGTATGAAGGAGAGAGCTTGGGGCTGGGTGCAGGGCATGGGAGGAAAGATTCTGGGTCTGCTCCTTAGGAAATTCTCTCTGCACCCCTGCTAGTATGGATGTGGAAAAAGAATCTCCTCGTTGGGCCTTTCAAGCCACAAATAGAAATGCTACTGATTTCCACAGAAGTGACACATGCTGAATGAAGGGTGAATATATCCAGACTATTTGGGGTTTTTTCTAGCATTCTATTTGATTTCTCTTTTTAAAAAATGCAATTTCTTCAGGAAAAAAACAAACACCTACGTTAGAAAAACATTTCCCTGCAGAAATCCCCATTAGAAAAACTGAACAGAGGTAAACAGTTTCAACATTTCTGTATTCAGGATATTTGTGGGGGCATGTGTAAATTTAGAAGGTATTGAATCCAGACATAATGATTTTGGATCTCTGTTTCTGGAAAGAGTGCAGGGTTGGGTTTAAAAACTTTCCCATCCCTGTGTACGTCAGCTAATACATTGTATAACCCTGGTTCTTTATTATGGCAGTCTATTCCAAGAGTGGCAGTTAGGACAAGGTGTTTGGGAGAGATCTGCTGTTTAATCCTCCAGTGTTTGGAAGACACTTTTTGATATGCTAAGACTGATTTATTAAAGCTATTCTAATTCTGTACCCAGATTTCACTGGACTTTATTTAGAGTGAGCTAATGAACCTACAATATAGAAGAATTATTGCAGCATGAGGCAGGATGGATTACTAGCCCCCAGCCGTTGCTTTTCTTTTTCAGCTGTTTTAGGTTCTTTTACTATAGAGCTGCTACAAAGTATGGCTCTTGCTATAAACAAAAGTAGCAGTAGCAACATCGCTTTGAAAGAGAACAGTTTTGTTTTCCCCTTCTAAACATTTACATTGAAGAATAGATTTAAACTTGCAGGCCCAGATTCTGGCTCACTTACACCTGTGTAAATCACTGATGACCACTAAAGACATTGCAGTTACATGGTGAGATTAAAATTCCCTCTACAGTTCAGGAAATCTTTTTAAAAAAGATTTTTTTTCTTATAGCTTGCACTTCTATTACCTTGCTGTCCATATCTTATTCCTGCACTGTGGCACATACCATATGCAGTCAACTCTCAGTGAAGGTTAATCAGCAAAATGTACAGATATTTTGATATTTTGGCTTATATTTGCATTTAGGCTCTGTATCATCATGACTTGTGTTCTGTATTCTCTGAGATCTGTATGATTACAAGGTGGAGAAATTTGGCTATTTATGGGCATTTTAAGACCCACTTCAAATGTAATGATAGTGTAACAACTACATTTTGCTTTCTATTCTTCTTGCTTTAAAGCACTGACATACATAAAAATACTTTCAAAATAATATTTTCCATTTTTTCTTCTGAACCTTATTAAAGGAACGCTGCTTGTTTCACAATAAAAAATGAACTGAATTGGCTAGTCACAGAAGCATAAGGATAGATTATGAGAGGAATGACTTTTAAAGGAAAGGGGAACTTCAAAGTAAATTAAAGTCCTCTGCATCGAGTTTACTAGAGTAATCCAAATTACCTGATGGTACAAGAGCTATAGAAAAGATAGATCATATATATGTGAAATTATGCAAACAGATAGCTAGTTACTCTAAAGAGCACCATCTAACGGCATTTAAGAATATATAGCATTGTTCAGAAATTTGTGTGTTCAAAAAAATATGTTATATAGGGCAAATGGCTTCCTAATTCTAGCTTTCAACAAATAATATGTAGAGCTGAGAATACTGATAGCATTCAACAAATTAATCATAACCCAGCCACTCACTGGGAAGCTTACTGATAATAGTGTTCAGAGCACCTAAGTCTTTAGAACTCTCTAATATCTTGTCCAGACCGTTATTGTGTCTTCTACAGTCACTTGCTATACCTTTAGGAATACCCAAATGTTGGTATTCATGTCGGTTTAATTTAATTCATGTCGGTTCATTAGCAGTGAAGGCTGTGGAGAGTAAAATGTGCAATTCCTGTTGACAACAGCAAGATTTTTACTTCTTTCCTGTACACCTTGCTGAAATGTGCCTCTTACGGTAAAAATTAAAATGAGCATAAAAAGACAATTAGGAGAGGTGACAGGTGTTCACTTGGGGCAGCCAATTTATTTTTTTGAAAGCAAGAAGCAGGCACAGTGCTAAGTCATTCAGAGAAGATAAAACGCTGAAGAAGAGGGATGATATGGAAAATTTACTATTATGCATGGAGGCTTTCTGGACATTTGCCATAATGTAGCTATCATCAGGGCAATGAATGGAGAATTTGACCCATATGCATTAAGGGATTATTGGAATGGCCCTTATTATCATCCAAATTACTTCATTGTGGTTCATTGCCAGAATGGATCTTTTCTATAAATGTGAAAAATTTACATAAAGAAACTCAATTTGGCCTCATCAATATATAAAACCACTTTTTGACTATTTATATTAATCACTAAAGTAACACGGAATAAATTCCCCAAGTACGGCTTTCTATATTTTGAAGCGTTTTATGGTAAAACATATGCAGGTCTGGAAAATGTATTTGTTAAATCTGTTGAGAGTCGACAGAATACTCAACAGTATACGAGACACAAAAGAAAATATTGTTCATGATCCAAAGAGTTTACAAGCTAGCCAGATAAAACATAAGAAGAATTATCATAGAATCATAGAATATCAGGGTTGGAAGGGACCTCAGGAGGTCATCTAGTCCAACCCCCTGCTCAAAGCAGGACCAATCCCCAGTTAAAGCATCCCAGCCAGGGCTTTGTCAAGCCTGACCTTAAAAACTTCTAAGGAAGGAGATTCTACCACCTCCCTAGGTAATGCATTCCAGTGTTTCACCACCCTCCTAGTGACAAAGTTTTTCCCAATATCCAACCTAAGCCTCCCCCACTGCAACTTGACACCATTACTCCTTGTCCTGTCCTCTTCTACCACTGAGAATAGTCTGGAACTATCCTCTTTGGAACCACCTCTCAGGCAGTTGAAAGCAGCTATCAAATCCCCCCTCATTCTTCTCTTCTGCAGACTAAACAATCCCAGTTCCCTCAGCCTCTCCTCATAAGTCATGTGTTCCAGACCCCTAATCATTTTTGTTGCCCTTCGCTGGACTCTCTCCAATTTATCCACATCCTTCTTGTAGTGTGGGGCCCAAAACTGGACACAGTACTCCAGATGAGGCCTCACCAATGTCGAATAGAGGGGAACGATCACGTCCCTCGATCTGCTCGCTGTGCCCCTACTTATACATCCCAAAATGCCATTGGCCTTCTTGGCAACAAGGGCACACTGCTGACTCATATCCAGCTTCTCGTCCACTGTCACCCCTAGGTCCTTTTCCGCAGAACTGCTGCCTAGCCATTCGGTCCCTAGTCTGTAGCGGTGCATTGGGTTCTTTCGTCCTAAGTGCAGGACCCTGCACTTATCCTTATTGAACCTCATTGGATTTCTTTTGGCCCAATCCTCCAATTTGTCTAGGTCCCTCTGTATCCTATCCCTGCCCTCCAGCATATCTACCACTCCTCCCAGTTTAGTATCATCCGCAAATTTGCTAAGAGTGCAATCCACACCATCCTCCAGATCATTTATGAAGATATTGAACAAAACCGGCCCCAGGACCGACCCCTGGGGCACTCCACTTGACACCGGCTGCCAACTAGACATGGAGCCATTGATCACCACCCGTTGAGCCTGACAATCTAGCCAACTTTCTACCCACCTTATAGTGCATTCATCCAGCCCATACTTCTTTAACTTGCTGACAAGAATACTGTGGGAGACCGTGTCAAAAGCTTTGCTAAAGTCAAGAAACAATACATCCACTGCTTTCCCTTCATCCACAGAATCAGTAATCTCATCATAGAAGGCGATTAGATTAGTCAGGCATGACCTTCCCTTGGTGAATCCATGCTGACTGTTCCTGATCACTTTACTCTCGTGTAAGTGCTTCAGGATTGATTCCTTGAGGACCTGCTCCATGATTTTTCCGGGGACTGAGGTGAGGCTGACTGGCCTGTAGTTCCCAGGATTCTCCTCCTTTCCTTTTTTAAAGATTGGCACTACATCAGCCTTTTTCCAGTCATCCGGGACTTCCCCCGTTCGCCACGAGTTTTCAAAGATAATGGCCAATGGCTCTGCAATCACATCTGCCAATTCCTTTAGCACTCTCGGATGCAACTCGTCCGGCCCCATGGACTTGTGCACGTCCAGCTTTTCTAAATAGTCCCTAACCACCTCTTTCTCCACAGAGGGCTGGCCATCTACTCCCCATGTTGCGATGCCCAGTGCAGCAGTCTGGGAGCTGTCCTTGTTAGTGAAGACAGAGGCAAAAAAAGCATTGAGCACATTAGCTTTTTCCACATCCTCTGTCACTAGGTTGCCTAGTGGAATCTCAATCATACATACATAGTTCTACCACTAATTTATCCTGGATAGTTTTCTCTTTTGCTGCTTTGGAGCCTATCCAATATAATCCACAATATAGCTCAGGGACTTTTGTTCACCTTTTCTTATTTTAAAAGGACAAAGCGACATTCAATTAAATTTCAGGGGTGGGGGGATTTAAAACTGATAAAAAGAAATATTTTTATATAACACTCAATTAGCCTCTGGAACTCATTGGCATATGATGGCATGAAGCCAAAATCTTAGTGGTATTCAAAAAAAGAACTGGACAATTACATTAACAATAAGAATATCCTGAGTTATAAGAATAAATATTAAGAAATGAAAGAGATACTTGGCTGTAATATAATCCCTTATGCTTCAGATCATAAACCAACTTCTGATTTATGAGGGTTAGGAAGAAATATTTCTTGAGGACAGGTTAATCCATAGCTGCCTTCTGAAAGGTTTCCTGCAATTTCTTCTGAAACAGCTGGCACTGGCAGAATACTCGACTGGTTGGATATAACAATTACCCGAGCTGTGTTATTTGTGGGGGTTGAAACGCACAGGTCTGACTGAATATGGCAATTCCCATATTTCCTATCCTGTAAGTTACAAAAGCCTAGCATCAGTTTAGTTGAGGAAAATGAGATTTGTGGATGCTGAGCAACCCCCAGGAAGTGCTGAGCTCACAGGAACCTAGACCATGATGAGGATGATTTTCATTAAGCACAGTGCAGTAGCATTCTGTAAATTCTGTGTCCTTAAGTATAACAAGGATATCAAGTGCCACAATTTACCAGAAAACTCTACAGCTCATAGATTTCAAGTCACAGCATGAAAAACAATGTATGAACTCAATCTTTTCTTGTTGTTTATGTCCTTAATGATGCACACTGATGCACACCCCAACCTTCTAGAAGCTCAGTAATCTTGTTTTCTTGATTACACTTAGAACATTGACATTGCTACATTTCTAATTTTTAAAAATTTCTTTCCAGTAACACTACAGTATAAGCTTCTCTCTGACTCCCCACTTTCATTCTCTCATTTACAGAACTGGAGTGTACAACAATATTAAAGTGGTTATTTATTCACCAGCCATAGATTAGCTAGCCACGACCAACTAATAAGAAATAACCATAACATTATTTTCTTTGTAATGCACCTTTAAATATAAAGTGAGCCTGTGTGGGCAGGGCACTCCCTGTAATTTAGGAGTTAGTCCCAGAGGGTTGCTGTTACAAAAGGAGTCTCTCATAAGTACTTTATTTTTGTACTTTCTTTGCTTTTTCCTTTAATTTACAATAAAAGGTATCCAGCCGGAAAGATACTTGCTCTTTGTCTCTGGGAAAACAGAACTCATATAAAAAGTGATATTCTCCTATGCTGCTCGACAGTGCACCATCCATAGTGTTTACACATCAAGGGACTAAAATATAAGGCTCTTTCTTTACTTTTTTAAGGCAGTTTCTCTTAGGAGGGACGTGGAAAGGAAGATCTGATGTTTTTGTGAAAAGGCTGGCTATGTGGAATCTGGTTGTGAGTTTTAGCAAGGCAACTAACTGCCTCAGAGGCACCTTTAGTAAATGGTGGGATCAGAATTTGTGACACTCCAGAGTGAAAAACACTCACAGCTGCTATACTAAAAACCGGGCAGAAGCTTCTCAGGAAAAACGGCTAGCTGTGCTGCATGTACCCTCCATTGCAACCCTGAATGTACCTCGGCTGGACACATACTGGAAGCAGTAACAATGAGCATGGGATTCCTTGTGATGGTTTACATTCACTCCAAAGTTTTCTAAATGGTTAAGTATTTGCCTGCTTCTTTGGCCAATTTCATCCAGTATAGTTAGGATTTTAATGTACATTCCTTTCCTATTATATCTTATTCATACACAGATCTGGCCATTTTTATTCTTTGCATAGTTCTCTGAAATATAATACGTACAATGAAAAATATTCTGTAAAGTGAAGTAGTTATTGTAAAGGTTAGTAAAATATAATACATATATATTTTTTCTGTGGCTGACATGTTATATAGATCTAGGAGGAAATCTGTCTATTACAGAGACAGATGGGGGAGCTCTGGGACTCTTAGTCTAACATGGTTGCAGATACTGCTGCTGCTGCTACTGCATACTGACAATAGCTACAGTCTGGAAAGGAGAGTTTACATGCCTGAAATAAATTGTTGTGATTAGAACCTTTAGGAGAGAAAGTCATAAGCTACAGTTTTATTGACTACTTGCCAAACAGCACAGACCCATGCTCTGTAAGCTTGTTTTGCTCTTGTAAGTCAAGCACCAACTGGGTTTTTATTTTCTAAGGTTATGGACTTACAACATAATACATTATTATTTGCTCCAAATTATTAAACAGATTGTATACTGGGAAAAAACAATACTCTTTTAGTTTTAAATGTAGTTGATCTTAGGAAAAAATATTTTTAATGCTTCCATATATTTTTTTTCTATAATTTAAATGATTAAAAAGACAAGGATTCATTTTTTATTTTTATAGATGCTTTCAGAATCAAAGAGAAAAAGATGTAAATAAACCAGATACAAAGAGAAGATAAAGGAAAGAAGAATACTAACATTGAGAGAGAGAACCTTTGCTAGTAACTAGCCATTTTGTCAGGGTTATATGTGAGTGGAGTCATTTCTTTTTATTTTATAGAGTGTGAATCAGCGGCTGCTATATTCATGTGAGAATGCTGTTGCAATCAACTAAATAGAATTTAGAATGATTGTTGTGAAAGACAAAATGAGGACCTTTTTCCCCTCCGAAGCAAGATCTATTTAATACATTGCCACTAAAGGCATCATTTATTGTGATGTCCTTTTAAAAATTAGTATGTTCAGGTATGGTTTGTCTATTTATCATTTGTCTGTTCTGGTCTAATGCATTTAAATATTTAGTTTTGTAGCTAAAACTGAGCCCATCAAATTGTCTATTATGTTTTACCCACTCTAATGATAGTGTTGTGGCTTGTTTATTGCCACTTAGTTTTTAAAATCAGCATCTTCCCTTGGAGATAGTATGCAAAAAGTAAAATAAGTTTTTTCTAAAGTGCAGTGATTTGAATTGGAATAAGAGAAGTGGGGTCATTTAACTGAACTTTCCATAAACAATATATTTTCAGAATTTCCAAGGCTTGATGCAATATGAAGCTTCTGCCTCATGCCCACTTACTTTAGCATATTGATTTATATTATTGGATGTAAAAAAGCCATATGCCTTTTGAAATGAACATTGCAAATGTGCTTTTTTATTTGATTTCCCACTGGGTTGATTCATATTGTAGGAAGCTTGTTATTTTGATGCAAACCACTGGTACTAATGAAAAGTAGGCATCATAATGCATATATACCTTTTCTTGGCTATTATAGCATTTGATTGATATCTACATAACAAACGTACAGCAAAACCTACATAAGAGACCATGTTTATTAATAATATTGCTTAGTATGCATGGAACACTTTAAAGTCTGTGTGGCACTTTGGACATGCAACTAATTGTGCCATCTCTCCTCACTCTAAGTCCTCAATTCCCTTGATTTCAATGCGAATACTTGTTTTGTAAGGTATTCATCAAGAATAAGGGTGCCACAGTTAGGCACATAATTATTAGGCCATCTCAAACTCAGGAGAGCATCTCAAACTCTTCCCAAAGTACTGTGTATTAGAGCTGGTCAGAGAAACTTTGATGGAACCATACATCCCATTTCAACATTTTTGGGATGAAATGTTGATTTTTTTTTTTTAATTTTGAAAAGACTTTTTGCTTTGCATTACATTACAATGGAAAACACAATATAAAGCAGTCAAAATCAATAGAGAATAGTTTCAAATGATCCTAAATGACAGTTTAAAAAAAATTCACAGAGAGTTTTGAAATTTTTGGTGTTTGCTCCAATTCATCCCTAAGCCAAATTTCAAAATTTTGAAATCCTTGTGAATCAGAACTTCCATCCTTGGTACAGCTCTACCATGTATAATTCCCCCTGTGTTAAAAGACCATCTCTGCTAAGCAGCTGATTTTTGTCAGGTGCTCTATGCTGCTAGGTATTTTACATGTGAATGGCTGCCATTGTGTGTAGCAGTTGGATGCAACATGTTGGAGGGGCTGTCTAATTTGCAGCTGTGAGTGTGAATGGCAGCTGGTGTAGAATACAGCTAGTATGGGTACCTCTGGCTAGGTTACTAAAAATAGAAATGAGGACACTGGCTGCGTGGGCTTTGGCGTGCACAAAACTACCTGATCTCCCGCCACTCCTGGTATGTGCAGCAGGTGTTAAAGTCCACAACACAGCATCCTCACTTGTATTTTTTAGTGAGTTAGCTAGCATACAGCTAGCTTTGGTACATCTACATAAGCTGTAAGTCATAGATTCATAGATACTAAGGTCAGAAGGGACCATTATGATCATCTAGTCCGACCTCCTGCACAACGCAGGCTACAGAATCTCACCCACCCACTCCTGTGAAAAACCTCTCCCCTATGTCTGAGCTATTGAAGTCCTCAAATCGTGGTTTAAAGACTTCAAGGAGCAGAGAATCCTCCAGCAAGTGACCTGTGCCCCAGGCTATAGAGGAAGGCAAAAAACCTCCAGGGCCTCTTCCAATCTGCCCTGGAGGAAAATTCCTTCCCAACCCCAAATATGGTGATCAGCTGAACCCTGAGCGTATGGGCAAGATTCACCAGCCAGATACCCAGGAAAGAATTCTCTGTAGTATCTCAGATCCCGCCCCATCTAACATCCCATCACAGGCCATTGGACTTATTTATCATGAATATTTAAAGATCAGTTAATTACCAAAATCATGTTATCCCATCATACCATCTCCTCCATAAACTTATCGAGTTTAATCTTAAAGCCAGATAGTTCTTTTGCCCCCACTGCTTCCCTTGGAAGGCTATTCCAGAACTTCACTCCTCTGATGGTTAGAAACCTTCATCTAATTTCAAGTCTAAACTTCCCAATGACCAGTTTATATCCATTTGTTCTTGTGTCCGCATTAGTACTGAGCTTAAATAATTCTTCTCCCTCTCCAGTATTTATCCCTCTGATATATTTATAGAGAGCAATCATATCTCCCTTCAACCTTCTTTTAGTTAGGCTAAACAAGCCAAGCTCCTTGAGTCTCCTTTCATAAGACAGGTTTTCCATTCCTCGGATCATCCTAGTAGCCTTTCTCTGTACCTGTTCCAGTTTGAATTCATCCTTCTTAAACATGGGAGACTAGAACTGCACACAGTATTCCAGGTGAGGTCTCACCAGTGCCTTGTATAATGGTACTAAAACCTCCTTATCTCTACTGGAAATACCTCGCCTGATGCATCCCAAGACCGCATTAGCTTTTTTCATGGCCATATCACATTGGCGGCTCATAGTCATCCTATGATCAACCAATTCTCCAAGGTCCTTCTCCTCCTTCATTAATTCTAATTGATGAGTCCCCAGCTTATAACTAAAATTCTTGTTATTAATCCCTAAATGCATAACCTTACACTTCTCTCTATTAAATTTCATCCTATTACTATTAGTCCAGTTTACAAGGTCATTCAAATCTTCCAGTATGATTTCCTGGTCCTTCTCTAAATTGGCAATTCCTCCCAGCTTTGTATCATCCGCAAACTTTACTAGCACACTCCCACTTTTTGTGCCGAGTTCAGTAATAAAAAGATTAAATAAGATCAGTCCTGAAACTGATCCCTGAGGAACTCCACTGGTAGCCTCCCTCCAGCCTGACAGTTCTCCTTTCAGTAGGACCCGCTGTAGTCTCCATGTTAACCAATGTTAACCAATTCCTTATCCACCTTTCAATTTTCATATTGATCCCCATCTTTTCCAATTTAACTAACAAGTCCCCATGTGGCACCATATCAGATGTCTTACTGAAATCTAGGTAAATTAGATCCACTGTGTTTCCTTTGTCTAAAAAATCTGTTACTTTCTCAAAGAAGGAGATCAGGTTGGTTTGGCATGATCTACCTTTTGTAAAACCATGTTGTATTTTGTCCCATTTACCATTGACCCCAATGTCCTTAACTACTTTCTCCTTCAAAAATTTTTCCAAGACCTTGCATACTACAGATGTCAAACTAACAGGCCTGGAGTTACCCGGATCACTTTTTTTCCCTTTCTTAAAAATAGGAACAATGTTAGCAATTCTCCAATCATATGGTACAACCCCTGAGTTTACAGATTCATTAAAAATTCTTGCTAATGGGCTTGCAATTTCATGTGCCAATTCCTTTAATATTCTTGGATGAAGATTATCTGGGCCCCCCGATTTAGTCCCATTGAGCTGTTGGAGTTTCGCTTCTACCTCAGATATGGTGATATCTACCTCCATATCCTCATTCCCATTTGTCATGCTACCATTATCCCTAAGATCCTCTTTAGCCTTATTAAAGACTGAGGCAAAGTAGTTGTTTAGATATAGGGCCATGCCTAGATTATCCTTGACCTCCACTCCATCCTCAGTGTTTAGCGGTCCCACTTCTTTCTTTGTTTTCTTCTTATTTATATGGCTATAGAACCTTTTACTATTGGTTTTAATTCCCTTTGCAAGGTCCAACTCTACTTGATTTTTAGCCTGTCTCACTTTATCCCTACATGTTCCGACCTCAAGAAGGTAGCTTTCCTTGCTGATCCCTCCCATCTTCCACTCCCTGTATGCTTTCTGCTTTTTCTTAATCACCTCTCTGAGATGCTTGCTCATCCAGGTTGGTCTACAACTCCTACCTATGAATTTTTTCCCCTTTCTTGGGATGCAGGCTTTCGATAGCTTCTGCAGCTTTGATATAAAGTAATCCCAGGCCTCCTCTGCCTTTAGATCCATAAGTTCTTCAGTCCATAGAATCATAGAATAGAATCATAGAATATCAGGGTTGGAAGGGACCTCAGGAGGTCATCTAGTCCAACCCCTGCTCAAAGCAGGACCAATCCCCAATTAAAGCATCCCAGCCAGGGCTTTGTCAAGCCTGACCTTAAAGACTTCTAAGGAAAGAGATTCCACCACCTCCCTAAGTAACGCATTCCAGTGTTTCACCACCCTCCTAGTGAAACAGTTTTTCCTAATATCCAACCTAAACCTCCTCCACTGCAACTTGAGACCATTACTCCTTGTTCTGTCATCTGCTACCACTGAGAACAGTCTAGATCCATCCTCTTTGGAACCCCCTTTCAGGTAGTTGAAAGCAGCTATCAAATCCCCCCTCATTCTTCTCTTTCGCAGACTAAACAATCCCAGTTCCCTCAGCCTCTCCTCATAAGTCATGTGTTCCAGTCCCCTAATCATTTTTGTTGCCCTCCGCTGGACGTTTTCCCAATTTTTCCACATCCTTCTTGTAGTGTGGGGTCCAAAACTGGACACATTACTCCAGATGAGCCTCACCAATGTCGAATAGAGGGGACCGTCCCTCGATCTGCTGGCAATGCCTCTACTTATACATCCCAAAATGCCATTGGCCTTCTTGGCAACAACGGCACACTGTTGACTCATATCCAGCTTCTCGTCCACTGTAACCTCTAGGTCCTTTTCTGCAGAACTGCTGCCTAGCCATCCGATCCCTAGTCTGTAGCGGTGCATGGGATTCTTCCGTCGACTCTGCACTTGTCCTTGTTGAACCTCATCAGATTTCTTTTGGCCCAATCCTCTAATTTGTCTACGGCCCTCTGTATCCTATCCCTACCCTCCAGCGTATCTACCTCTCCTCCCAGTTTAGTGTCATCTGCAAACATGATGAGGGTGCAATCCACACCATCCTCCAGATCATTTATGAAGATATTGATCATTATTGAAGATATTGCCCGATCCTTGGGGCACTACACTTGATACCAGCTGCCAACTAGACATGGAGCCATTGATCACTACCCGTTGAGCCCGACAATCTAGCCAACTTTCTACCCACCTTATAGTCCATTCATCTAGCCTATACTTCTTTAACTTGCTGGCAAGAATACTGTGGGAGACCATGTCAAAAGCTTTGCTAAAGTCAAGGAACAACACGTCCACTGCTTTCCCCTCATCCACAGAGCCAGTTATCTCGTCATAGAAGGCAATTAGTCAGACATGACTTGCCCTTGGTGAATCCATGCTGACTGCTCCTGATCACTTTCCTCTCCTCTAAGTGCTTCAGAATTCATTCCTTGAGGACCTGCTCCATGATTTTTCCAGGGACTGAGGTGAGGCTGACTGACCTGTAGTTCCCAGGATCATCCTTCTTCCCCTTTTTAAAGATGGGCACTACATTAGCCTTTTTCCAGTCATCCGGGCCTTCCCCCAATCGCCATGAGTTTTCAAAGATAATGGCCATTGGCTCTGCAATCACATCTGCCAACTCCTTTAGCACTCTCGGATGTAGTGCATCCGGCCCCATGGACATGTGCTCGTTCAGCTTTTCTAAATAGGATCCTTTTCAACCTCAGGTCTACATCCCGTATTTTAGCACCTGGAAGACAGCACACCCTTCCATTCTCTGGATCAGCTCTGGTTACAGGCCTCTCTATTCTTCTCAGTAAAGAGTCCCCGTTCACATAGACCTGCCTTTTCCTGGTGACGGTGCTATTCTCCAGTCTATCCCCTGTTCCCTCTGGCTGCAAGTTCTTTCCATTCCTATTCTCTCTTGTACTCCTCTTCAACCCCATCCTGTATCCTCCTGGGGCTCACAGTTGGTGTAGTCTCCATTGACACTTCCCCTTTTCCTATAGGACTAGCTGCTCTTCTCTTCTTCCTTGCACTTCCACCTTCAGTGACTATCTGCGAGCCCCTTCTTCATTTTCCAACTCTGTAAACCTGTTCTTGATCTCTATTTCTCCTTCATTAGCCCATCTTTTCCTCTGCCTGGTTCTTTTAGTCACATGCTTCCACTGACCACTTTCCTCACCCAGTCTCCCCTCAGAATTCACCAGTCCTGCTTCCATCTGCAAGTCTGAGCTTTTCCCTTCAGATACCTCATGTCTTTGCTCCATAATCTGCTCGAACCCCTTTCTAAACTCAACCAGACTTTTCACCTACATCCCCAAATTCTCGGATCTTTTCCTCTATCAGCTCTATCAGACGGCACTTCATGCAGACAAAACTCTTACCAGGTACCCCCTCCAGGATCATGTACATATTGCAGCTTCCACATCCAGTCATCTTCATTGTGTCTTCCACGACATGAGTCACTCCCACTGCTGCCTCTGTATCTGTCATAGCCTTCCCACCTAAATCCTGTTAATCTGGGAAACACAAACCACACCAATACGCCAGCACCCACAGCAAAAACAAACCCCAAACGAGCACCGCAAGACAAACTCCCACTGAAACTCCCCTGTTTACAGCTCTGTTTGCTGGCTCCTGTGCCGCTGCAGCTGTCTATTAGCTGAAATATAGATGTACCCATAGAAGAGACACACACACACACATTGGGCTGTCTCATAGAGACTGCTCGTATTCCCTTGTTGTTTTTCTAACTCTACATAAAACTAGTTCAGATTGCAAGTATGAGTTTGTTCTTTGTATATGGCAGATATGACACTCTGTGCCTTGAGTGGTCACTCCTGACAGGCTGTACTGTGTTCTCTCTATCGGCCAGGTCGTGCGCAGGCACAATAAGCAGTAGATAAGTGTGTTATTCTGAAGCAAACATACGTCATTAAGGCAACCATTTACTCCAAATATAATGCACTGGTAAACTGGAGAATAGCCCAGAGGTAGCTCTTATAGATGGAAAGGCCAGCCACAGCTTGCCAGGAGTGAGGGGCAAAGAACATAGTTTGAATAAGGACAATGCAATCAAAGCTTTTTCTAAATCATACAGTCACACACAAACACATTTAAGGATATAAGAGACAATGCCCTGAATTGAGGCATCATTTCTTTTCCTTTCATCTACCTTTTCCTAAAGATAAAAAAGGAAGGGCCATGGGACATGGAAAACCCTCATTCCACAGTTATCAATGCACCTCTATAGGAAGCAAAGACTGGCAATGGGGAGGAAGGGAAGTATAGCATGAGGCATGCATCTTTGTCCTCCTGGAACATTCCAATGTGCAGTGACCTCAGTCACTAGCTGTTTCTCAGAGATATAGTGGAGGGCCAGAGAGCAAGACAGAGCTATATGCCATCCCTTACTCTAGGCTGAACTCGGTGGCTCAGTCTAGCCTTTCTTAGTCCACATACTTCACAATTAAGGCAGAAATATACATTTTTAGCTCAGCCATGGATACTCACCCTGATTTTCATTTGTAACCTAGCTCCTTTTAACTACACTGAGAGCAAGGTCAGGTCCCCAGTGAAGATCTGTTTTAAAGGAGCGCAGCTCTGAGCAGGTCCTATATTTATCTATCACTTTTTAAAACTACTCCCTGAATTTACAGCTTGGTGGTGGTGGATGAGGCTGGGGGTAGTGGGTTACTCCCTAACATAAATTTAGAGTAGGATGTTTGCCACATGTGACTAGACTAGACTAAAGCACTCTAGTTCAGCAAATTGTGTAAATATACATGCAGATAAAATTGTACATAAGATAAACAGGGTGTGGGAGAAGCAGTGTATGATATCTATGGAAATCATGGGCCAGATTAAATGTTGCTTGGCTGTCGATAAACCCTGTACATTGAGTTATAAGATGCAGAGTATGGCCCTGATGGTATGGAAACTGGGGGTTGCATGTCCTTAGGGTTACCAGAAGTGGCGATATCAAGATTCTTGAAATATGAGCTTGCAGAATTCAGTTTGCTAGGAGGACCATTAGCTTCTCCGGACTGTGCTGGGTTCTGACAGGTGACACGACAAGAATGCTGATCCATTGCTGCCATTTCACAGTTCCAGAGCTGGACAGAGTGCTCTATAACATCAAGCAGAGCCATAACTTGGCATTTTGGCGCCTGGGGCAAGCAAACATATTTGCGCCCCCTATCAGAGGCAAGACGGGGGAGGGCACGTGGGGTCATGGGCCCCCCCAGATTTTTTGGTTGCACCCCCCCACAACCCTGCTGGGTGGCCTGCTGATGTGAGTCAGAGGGTGGGGTGGCACTCCCACCCCAAGCCGCACAGGTGGAGTTTGACTCCTGCAGTTGGGGGCATGGGGCTTAATAAAATTGTTTGTGGGTAGAGAATATGAAAGTCAGATGCACAAGTGTGTGTATGTGAAGTGGCTGCACATTCACACAGCAGAAACAATGTGGTATGATTTATCTGATCATTCGTTACTAAATAACACATCTTGATTTTGGAATATTGGGCAATCCAGAATGCAAACATTAGGACAAGATATCTGTTGAATAAATTTGAGGAAATTATGATCTACCTGTCTATATCCCACAACCAGAAAAATAAATTATTGCTGAATATGTTATTCACTCAACTCTATTTAAAATCAAAGATCAGAAGTGGAATAGACATATCAAGTTATCATGTTTATCCACTTCCAAATCAGGAACAGATCTTGTTCCAGTGCATTCATGTGTACTTTATCTAATCCAATTTCATTAGGGTGGGGCTCTTATCATTGCCTTTTGGACACTATTCAGCAGTATAATAGGCCACTCCATGCACCCCAAATTTTCCTTTACTCAGTTTCACCCCATAACTCTTAGTTGTAGTCCACTAGCATTACGCTCAACCAGTCAATCTCAGATTTGATCCACTGATCTTTTCCTGGTGGTTTGCGGCACCACATACTAGGGAGATTGAGCATTATTGCGGGGGCCGGGGGGAAGGCTTGGAGGGATCTATCTTTTATGAAGTTGTCCACTTAATGAAAGAGCTGGAAAACCACTGCTGTAAATAACAACTTGTGAGGGTCAAATCTCAGATTGCTCAATTCAGATATTAATCCAAACCTCTTTGCTCTGCAGAATCATACTACAAATTTCATAACAACAATAAAATTTGTGGTGCTTCCTGCCTGGTCAGAAATATTCCAAGAACAGTCTTTCTCCCACTGTTATTTTGTCATTTCTTGTTCTGGTTGCAGCCACAGCCTGGAACTCAGATGAAAATAAAAAATGGAAACTAGAGGGAAATAAACAGAAAATGTTAAGCTATCATTTTCAAATAACAAAAAAATTCTATAGCAGTAGAACTGGGCAAATATATATATTTTTGGTTTGGTAGCCAAAACCAAAATAATAATAATAATAATAATAATAATTAATAATAATAATAATTTTGGGTCCAATGAAAGGAAACATTTTACTTCAGTTTTGGGTATTTGTTCTTTTTGTTGTTGTTGATTAATCTAGTTAAATTTCTAAACAAAACATAATTTTAGAAATAAAAAAAACAAAACATTTCATTTAGAAAATGTAAAAACAAAATATTTCCACTTTTTCCAACCAAAACAATTTGTTTATGGATTCAGGTTGAATTTGGTAGTTTCTGCTGACCTGAAGCTGCATTTTTTCTAGCAAATAAACTATTCACCAAAAATCTTTCACTCAGATTGATATAGCAGATTACAGAGCTCAGACTGATGACAAACGGGAATGCAGGAGGTAAAAATAATCAGCTGGATATAGGTGAATAATGTTAGGCCATAATCTTACAACCTTTAGGATAGTTCTGCATGGTAAAAAAAACAACCCAAGGCTAATTTACATAGACAAATTATAGTGTTTATGCTTCAGATGGTAATCACATTATCTCCAATCCTCTACTCACAACCCAATCAGATTGAATTTACTGAACATTAGACAACTATCTACCTTTTACAGACATAAGTACAAGCAAATGTCAAAGAAATACCAGAGATTTTTCCTGACATTTTTGGGGTTCTGAGATAGATAAACATAGAAAAGAAGACCAGGGAGAAATCTGGCCATATCCTGTAGGCACCATCATATCCCGTGTGTAGTCATCTATTGGTTTTACTTAGTAAAGACAATAGCTCTAGAGTCTAGAGAAAAATTGACAATCTGTAGTTTAATGCATGATGGGGGAGCCTCAAATTTTCAGAGATTCAGTTCAGTTTGGAAAAGTACCCCAAAATGTTCAGAGGGAGGACTCCACAACTCATTCTGCTGCCAGATGCTGCTCTCAAGGCACTTAGGAGCTGTGAACAATTGCAAAGGACAAGTGAAGAATTCCCCAGCACAGGCCACCACAAGTACACATATGCCAAGTTATGGTGTGGGAATGGTGGAGCCAGGAGGAATAGGGGCTGTAACACATACTGGTGTGTCCATTCTAACGTATGCCACAAGCCATAGGCAGTAGTGGGGAGGCTTCTATAATTCAGAGCAGCCTCAATGGGCTGCAGAAGTAATACTGGGGGCAGGGAACCAGTGAAACAACACCCTTAGGGGGGCACTTGCATTCAGGGTGAGGGTGGCCCACTATTAATATCTCCTTTCCCTAATCATACAGGCAGCGACTGGGGAAGGAGGGCGTTCTCTTCATATGGGCACAATGATCATTATATTTCCCTGATGATCACATGTCGGAAGTTGAGCAGAGAATTCAGAGCAGGAACAGAGAATGTCAGGGAAACTGCATGGATGTGTTTGGGTAAAACTATTGCTTCCTCCCGACCTTAAATGTTGGCCAGAATTTGTGAGGCCCTTGTTAATGTGCTGGTGCCACTGATGGAAGAAGGCCTGACCTTTAGGGAGAATAAGTCCTAGTGACCACCATTTGCAGCCCCAGGCAGGGGCACACATTCGGATAGAGGCTCCGTTGCACTACTAATACAACCAGGGTGCCACTCACCTTGCCACAGCCAGAGGGCACCGAGAGGATGATGGAGGGGATTTCATGGGACTCCAGCAGGGACCACAGCAGCGTCTGTTCACCCAGAACCTGATTCTGCCCCATATGGTCCCCCGAGGTATCTGGCCACAGCTTATCAGCTGGGGGCTTCCCCTCCAGCTTCTGAGTGATGGTCTTCGCACTTCTCATGGGACTGGCACCTGGCCTGGAGTAGCCTGGGGCTGGACTTTCCCTCACTCCTGATCCTGGACTGCAGCAGCTGCTCCCCTGTGAGCCCCTGGTTGGTGTCCTGCCTAGAGTTTACAGGGGGACACTGGCCGCCCGGCCCTTGTGGGAAAGTTTCACCTGCCTTTGGATGCCCTCTCCCCCCTCCCCAGATCCCCTAGGAGTTCACTTCGGTGCTCTCCAAGTGGCACTTGGAGATGCAGGGGAGCGGGAGTGCCCAGCTCGGGGAGGGAGCCCCTGGAGACCCAGCTGTCCTCCCCTTCCCCTCCCCTCCCCTCCCACCATGCACTGAGGTGACTCAGCTGTGGTGGGCAGATCCAATGCACATCACTTCTGAGAGGGGAAGTGACTCTGGCAGGCTCTGGAGCACTAGGACCGGTATACAATTTTAGGGGGCTGTCCTGACCGCCCTCTGCTGTGCCCCATGTGGCTTTGTGCCCTGGGCGGCTGCCCCACTCACCCCACCCTGGTTATGGCCCTGACATCACGTCTGGCACCACTGCTGGCATTGACAACATCCTTTTAGATTTCCCAAAACATCTTGGGCCACCAGCGTGATCTTGGCTGGCTCAATTCTTCATAAGGGTCACCAATAAAGGAAGACTGCTGGAAATCTGGTACATGTCAAAAGTTATCGGCGTTCCAAAACCTGGTAAAGACCCAAACCAGGCATCAAGCTAACATCCACTATCACTGCTTTCTGTGTATTTCTAGGGTCTAGAGCACCTAATTTTACAGCAAACAACACCAGTGGTGGAGAACATCTTGAATGTTGAGCACAAGGTCGAAGCACATGGAATCAAGTACTTGCTCTAACCACATTAATCAAAAACAGTTTTCAAAGAAACCTGAAAACAGGCGCTATTTTCCTTGACCTCACTGCAGTGTATGATACGGTGTGGCACATGGGTCTATGGTGTGACACATGGGTCTACGGGTCTACCCATCATGGGTTACTGACGCCATAGAACTGCTACTCTGAGACAGATGGTTCAGGGTGCATGTGGATGAGAAAACAAGTGTTTGGAAAAAAACAGATGAACGGGGTTATCCCAATGGTCTGTCCTAGCCTAACTTTGTTCAATCTATACATCAGTGACCTGCCACCAACCCAGTCACAGAAATTTATCTATGCAGATGACATCTGCTGTGGGCTACAGGCTCCAACTTTCTCTGAGCTGGCAAAGATCCTGAGTAACGATGCTGCAAAGCTGGCCGATTTACTGCAAGACATGGTGCCTTCAGTCTAACACCAGTAAGACAGTCTCTAGCACCTTTCACCTCCACCATGCTAATGCTAAAAGGGAACTAACCATCATAATGAACGACCAGAGTCAGAAATATGAAGCATACTCAGTTTACTTAAGTGTGACCCTCAACTGAAAACTGACAAACAAAAGCCACCTGCGCATTAACTTATCCTTACAGTTATGCTAATTGAAGGGTTTATTCATATCCATCAACCTCACTGAGGTTATTTTTAAAACTCAGACCATGATAATGGTTCACCCAACTCATAGCAGCACTTATACACCATAATCAAGTCACCTCTCAGTCTCCTTTTTGATAACCTAAACATACTGAGCTTTTAAATTATCTCATTATAAGGCATTTTCTCCAGGCCTCAAATCATTACTGTAATTTTCTCCTGCACCGTAATTATTCAACATCCCTTTTAAAATGTTGACACCAGAACTGGAAGGAATATTCCTGCATTTGTCACTAATGCCATATACAGCCATAAAGTCACCTCCATACTCCTACTCATTACTCCCTCCTTTGTATATCCAATGATCACATTAGCCCTTTTCCCCCAAAGTATCATACTGGAAGCTCATGTTGAGTTGCTTTTTTGCATTATGACTCCCTCCCACCATCAACACATCCTTTTCAGAGTCATTGCTTTCCAGTATCAGCTCCCCATTCTGTAGGTGTGGCTTGCATTCCTGTTGTACAATATATTGAACAGAAAATTTTCTCCCAGCACAATCAGAAAATAGGCTTATAGTATAGAAATAAAGGACAGATTTTCCTTATTCAGTATCAGTAGTCATTGAGAAAAGAGGTAAGCAGAGCTAATATTCCCTCCATCCCTCCTTTCTACTCCAGAAACATTAAGTCCTGGTGATCTGCCCCACCGCACCTTGCTCACTCTATGTGGGGCACCATCCGCAATGAGAGCAGAAGTCTTCCAGGAGTGGCCTCTCAGAAGCACCAGCTCGCCTGAAAGGCCCTCTGCCATATCCAGAGAAGGACATCATGATAGCCTCTGTAAAAAACAGCTGCTGCATTTTATTCCCATCTCTAATGCCATTCTCACTTGCACCCTTCCCAATTCATCTTCACAGGACTAGAACTCTAAGGGATCAAAACCATTCCATAGGTCCTGCTGGGAAGGCTACAACCTTCTTCTCATCCAGCACAAGATGATCTCTAATATTAAATCATTATAGTAAATATCTGAGGGACAGATACAAAGCTCATTTAAGTCAATGGGAGCCTCTCTGTTGATTTCAACGCACATTGGATCAGGCTGTAACAAAGAATCAAGCTTTGCTCATTTTACTCAGGGTGAAGACAATAAGAATCAGGGACTACAATGACTAAGGTGAGCAAAATTTGGCCCTGACAAAATACCATAGCATAGTACTGTAGTCAAACAATTTATTAATAGCTGGCTGTTTTTGGTGATGAACTATTTCAGTAGAGACAATTTCTTTGAAAAATATCTTTTATTGTATCTTATGAGTGAAATTCATTTTGTTTTAGTTTATATACAATGTTGTTTTAATTAATGTTAATTAAAATGTGATACTGGCAAAGTCTTTAATATTTCTCTAGTGATCCGGTTCAGCTGCTCTCTGAGGGCATAGAGAGAAATCAGATTTTTTAAATTGCTGTTTAATGTGTTTTTCATGTACAATGGAACGCTCTTATACTGAAGTACTTTTGTAGAACAATCTCATTAGCAAGTGGTCTGATCCTGCAAAGTCCTGTGTGCAATCCCAATCCAAAGGGCCATGCTTTATGGACTAAGCACGAGGCATGACAGTGCTTGCAGAACTGGACTTTAGAACTGTAATTTGCATACTGTAATGCACTGAAACAATATGAGACTTTTATTCTAATTCACTATATCTGCAAGAGTGGGTCTGTTAGAATGTGTGCACAGGATAACAAAGATTCTACTGAGATCCTGTAAAAGGCTAGCAAATAAATTACATTTTAAATGCACAAAAAGGCAATATTTTGGAGCCAAACTCTGTTTGAGTTGCATTGCCACTGCAAGCTACTCAGATGCCAACAGCTGCGAGGTACTATTCTGGCAGATTTAATGGACTTGAGAATCATAAGAACATTAGAATGGCAGTACTGGATCAGTCCAATGGTCCATCTAGCCCAGTAGTCCTGTCTTCTGACAGTAGCCGGTACCAGATGCTTCAGAGGGAGTGAACAGAACAAGGCACTTTATCAAGTGATCGAGTGCTACACACCCATGAAACCTATTTATGCTGTAACTCACATGTGAAAAAATGTATGATTTCTCAGCAGCGTTTCTCAAACTGGGGTCCCCCACCCAAAATGGGGTTGCTAGACTATTTTATGGGGGTTGCGGTATTGCCACTCTCACATCTGTACTGCCTTCAGGGATGGGTGGCCAGACAGCAGTGGCTGCTGGCTGGGTGCCCAGATCTGAAGGCAGAGCTGCCACCAGCAGCAGTGCAGAAGCAAGGGTGGCAATTTGGATGCCCACATCTGAAGGCAGCACCGCTGCCAGCAGCAGCATAGAAGTAAGAGTGCCATGGGATGGTATTACCGTGCTTACTTCTGTTCTGCTGGTGGTAGCTGCGCTGCCTTCAGAACTGGGCGCCTGGCCAGCAGCCACTGCTCTCCACTCTGCCTTCAGAGCTGGGCGGCTGGAAACTAGATTTCATGGTCCATGATGTGATTTTCACTGCCACGAATTTGGTAGATCCCCTACCCATGACTGCTTTCTTTGCTTAAGTGCCTTTGGTGAGGGCTTGTCAAAGGCTTTCTGAAAGCCCAAGTACACTGTACCCACTGAACCACTTTTGCCCTCATGTTTGTTGACACCCTCATAAAATTCTAATAGATTAACAAGACACAATTTCCCTTCAAAAGCAATGTGGACTCTTCCCCCTACACATGATGTTCATCTATGAGTACGATAATTGTGTTCTTTACAACACTTTCAACCAATTTCCCTGATACTGAAGTTCAGCTTATCAGCTTGTAATTGCCTCTGAAACCTTTGAAAAAAAATAGGCATCACATTAGCTACCCTCCTGTCATCTGGCACAGAAGCCAATTTAAATGATTGGTTATATACCACAGTTCGTTTTTTCCTGCAATTTCATATATGCATTCCTTCAGAACTCTTGAATGATCATCTGATCATGGTGACTTATTACTATATCAATTTGTTTGAAAACCTCCTCTATTGACACCTCAATTTGGGACAGTTCCTCATATCTGTCACCTAAAAAGAATGGCGCACATGTGGGAATCTTCCTCCCATCCTCTGCAGTGAAGACCAATGCAAAAAATTCATTTAGTTCTCCATAACAACCTTGTTTTCCTTGAGTACTCTTTTAGCACCTTGATCATTCAGCAGCCTCAGTGACTCTTTGGCATGTTTCTTGCTTCTGCTGGACTTAAAAAAAATGCTGTTAATTTTTTTGCTAGTGGCTCTTTAAATTCTTTTTTGGTCTGCCAAATTATACTTTTACACTTGACTTGCCAGAGTTGATGCCCTTTTCTATTTTCCTCAGTAGGATTTGACTTCCAATTCTTAAAAGGATCAAGACCCATACGTTCCCAGAGCAAACATAATTTGGTTCCATTTCCTATATATATATATATATATATATATATATATATTGTATTATGCAAGCAAAACACCTATCATTAACTTTAATACCTTAATATTAAATCTGGTCAGAAATTTTTCACTGTAGCATTTTTTCAATTAAAATTGGGGTTTTGAGCAAAAAAAAATTGTGGTAAGTTTTCATTTTGCTCAGAATTTTCCAGTGAAAAATTTTTCATTTTTCTGTAAATGTTGGGTTAAAGGTTTTGGGGTTCGGGTTGGTTTTCATTAAAATGGTATTTGGTTTTCTGAAACAAAGTTTTTAGCAAAAAAATGAAATTTTATTCTGTTTTTTTTTAATGGAACATTTTTCATTTTTGTGTCAGTTTTTCATTCATGGGAAATTTTGGGATAAAACAAAAATGCTGAAGAATTTCTATGAAAAATTGGCATTTTTAATGCTCTATTAAATAAATATACTATGCACTGTGAGGCTGAATTACTATTAATTATTTGTATTATTATAGTACCTACGAGCCCTAGTCATGGAGCAGGACTTCATTAGGCTAGATGCCATATAAACAGAGAACAAAAAAAATACAGGTCCTGCCCCAAAGAGTTTACAATTTAAATATAAAACAAGAGACAACAGATGGGGACAGAAGAACTGATAGATTGGGGAAGCACAAGGAAACAATGAGACAGTGTTGGTCAGCATGATAGGCAGTTTTCTCAGCACCACAGCAGCCTAATCATTGTCAACTGTTCTGTAGGCATCACAGCAAAGGGGAGTTTTAAGAAGGGATTTGAAAGTGGATAATGAGATAGACGCTCTCCATAAACATCTGCAAAGCTACCAAGTGTGCGGGGCAGAATGAGAGAAAGCGTAAAGGTTCTTGCTTGAAAATGTAACAAGTGGTATCACTGGCTGATCAGAAGTCAACATCTCGCTAGCGAATGAGAGAAGATAGAGTAGGGATAGGCCAGGAAGGGTTTTGAAAGTGAAACCAAATAGCTTCTGTTTGATGCTATGGAGAAATGGGAGACAGTAGACGGATGCAAAGAGAAGGGTGATATGATCAAAGTGTCAGGCTATGAAAACAGACATTGCAGAAGCATTCTGAATGGATATGAATGAAGCAAAATTGCATTTGTTCAGGCCACCAAAAAGGATATTACAGTGATTGAGACACATGGTGATGAGAGTTCATCTGTGTGAATGGATAGGAAAGGCTACATTTTAGAGAGGTTATGCAGAAAAAAATGGCAAGATTTAGATATAGCCTGGATATGAGGATGTTGAAGAGTAGTCTGTGTAGAAAAGGATGCAAAGATTATGAGTTGAGTGAGATACAAGATGGTGGTGTTTTCCAGAGTGATAGAGAAAGGAGATAAGGGGAAGTGAAGGTAAAAACTCTGTCTTATCCAGGCTGAGCTTATGTCTAGATGACCACAAGAAGATGTCAAAAAGACAGGCCAAGATTTTAGTTTGGACAGAAAGCAACAGGTCTGAAGTAGAGAGGTAGATTTCTGAGTCATCAGCATAAAAATTGTAGTTGAATATGTTTACAAATTATGTTTGCTGTGATGTTTCTTTTGTGTATTTTGAATTTAAATTATACCTGTGCATTAAAAGAGAGTTTATTCTTTAACTTTATTTAAAAGAGGAGAAAGAGAACTTTGACAGTACAATCAAAAATACACACTGAATATGAAATGTCAGATTAAAATAAACACCATTGAGGACCTGATTTGGCCTAATTCAGGATCTCTTACACTGGTATAATTCCATTGATTTCAGCTGGGTTCCTTTTTATTTACACTGAAATAAGAGGACAGACTCCCAGTGTTTGTATTTAAATATTTTCCCATCTGCAATATATGATTTCACATGCTGGATAGCCTTGTTTATTCTTTCCCAGCAGGTGCTGAATATTCATTAATCATGATTCTTGCCAAGACAGTTTGGCTTGTATAATTTTTAAACGAACTCACCGACCCATAAGAGGAAGTGTAATAGAAACTAATTATTGACAGATGTATGAACTCTCCACCAATATTTTACTATGGACCTAGATCTGCTCTCCTTTAAATGTGTGCAACCCCTTCTGAAGCCAAAGGGTTGGATTCTCTTCTTGTGTAAAGCAGGAATGATCCATTAAATTCACTGTACAGGTGTAAAACAGGTGTAAGTGAGAGGAGTATCTGGATTTACTGATTTAAGCAGAATTTGGTTCTATATATGTCTTAAATTTTATGTGTCTTTTCTTTACCACTGGATAGCTACATTGCCTTTTAGGCATGATCATTAATCAATCCAAAATTTCTTACATGGACTGGATAACGAGTAACTGGGAGACTTTAGCTGAATACATATGAGGAAATGGATTTCTTTAAATAGGGACAAAAGAATCCTGCAGTATCTGCTCTTAGAGGACACCTCACTGATCCTGTTCTAATCCCCGATATAAAAAGTGTACATTGTTTCCATTGCTAGGGAAAGCCATTAATGTATATGTGTGCTACGGCATTGATCCAATGTATGCTCATGCACTTCACTCTAGAACGGAAGTTCTTGTGAGCCAATTCTGTTTTGCAAGTTTTTTTTTTTTTTGTGGAAGTACAAAAAATTGTTTGTCACCACGTAGCATTTAGAAACAGTTAATCTCACATCACACAGGAGAACTACCTTAATAATGGAACTAGGCAGACTTGGGGAATGCCATTTGCGTGCAAGTTATTTAAAAAATAACATCATTTTGTCAGGCTAATGAGGCCCTAGGATTATGACATTGAACGTCAACCAAGGGAAATATATAGGAACTGAAATGGCTATTTTGGATCTGAGGGAGCTTGAAGGAATACATTATTACTTTTGAGGCTTGTTCTGCATACAGAACACAGGCCCCTATTCCTCTTTCCCACCTCATCCCTCCCAAATTCTTTGCGAGATGTGGTCTACAAGTATCACTTCTATCTGCTGTACTTGTCTGTTTATGGTATTTCTAAGGTACCCATCATTTCAATATAGAAGTGCCATGTCTCTTAACTGGTATCAGTGCGCAGATACTGCAGCGTGTTACACTATATAACTACATACCTAGATGATAAATAGATCTTTTTTTTTGCTGCTTTCCATTTTTTTCACTCTCTAGAGTCCATTTTAGGGGTGAAAGTATTTTTGTTAAGACCTGGCTGAAGACCACAAAACTCGACAGTTAAATTTGACCACTTCTAATATTAACTGAGAACAGTCCATGCTCCTCTTTTATTCTCTAATTAAGTCACCAGTTGGGTATCAGACTTGCCTGACACTCTAAAAGGATTCAAACAGAGTTTTTGATGTTGTGATGGTTTTGAGAATGTTATCTTAAATGTAAGCAGCTGTTCTTCACTGCAACTGGCTGAACGTTCTAGATTTTCAGAGTTTACAATACTCATACTGGGGTGTTCCGGTGGTTATAAACCAGGATTCAGTATACTAAACACAAGGACACTCCAAGTAATTTTATGCATCAGTTTTTAATCTATCTGGAAGCCACCAAAGCTATATTCATTTCTGTTCATACTGCTAAGGATCTGGTCCATGATTTTTGCTTCTGAACAGCTACTTTTGACATATTGATTTCACCTGCAAATCCAATGCAAATCTGATTTCCCTCTAATTCCATCAATGATCATTTATCATTTTTACCAACACTGAAAAAGACTGCAATAGAAAGTCCAACAACTACTCTACTGCCAGAAGATTAAACATGTCCAAATTAAAGGCTTAATTTTGCCTTCAGATTTGTGCACACAACTCCCATTGTACTCAACTGGAGTTGCACCAGCTTGCCTGAGGGCAGAGTTTGGCCTTCTATGATTAATGTTTTCTGGCAAATTAAATTGGTTTTAAAATCATTCATTTGTTTTCTTGCTTCTAGTGATCAGATTCCCAAATGTGTCACTCGTTACTGGGGAACTTTCTCCCAGTTCTAATGCATAAAAATTGGTTTGATGGCTATTTTACATGGAGTTAATTGCTATATACTTATTCATGTAAATCTAACATATTACTCAGCTTATAATAATGGGCACATTTTTGCCTCATTCAGTTCAATAGTATGGTTGAGAGCAGAAAAACATAATAAATTAAGCTTAATGAGAAAAATAGAAATTTCACCGTGCAATATTACGACCACCATCAGCCCCCTTGCAAGTTTACATTTGATAGCGTGAAAAGGGGTGTGCAACCTCCAGGACACATATTCCTTGCAGGAGCTGGGAAACATCTGCTATCCTTGGTATGCTTCCATCAGAAAAATATAAAAATGAAAAAGAATAAAGAAAACTTGTGATGAGTTACTGCTGCTCTGAGCAGCTGCTCTTGTTCGCAGTAATAACCATGTGAAATATGTGCCAAAGTCTAGTCTTATTAAAGTCAAGAGGCATTTCATTTACAAGGAATAGGATTTGCCTTTATGTGAACAGCCACGGGGAGCTCATTGTCAACATGTCATGGGACACAACCATGTGGGTTGCACTGGGTGTCCATTAAGTGTGTGGAGGTAGGGATTCTGAGCATGTAGGTGCTGTGTTTGGGCCAGATTTTAATGCAGGCCCTCTAGTTATGTATGGTGAGCAGTCCATGCCTGGTGTGTAATCATGGTGTGACACAGGAGTGCCTAACGGGATTAATCTATATCGCTTGGCACAAGCCACTTGACATGAATCAGGGGTTACATCTACACTGCTTCCAGGAATAAGCCTCCCAACCCAGAGCCACAGAGTTGTATTAGCAGCACTCTAAAAACCGTTGTGTAGATGTTTCATCTCAGGCTGGAGCTCAGGCTCTGAAGCCTGGTGGGGAAGGGAGGTGGCCTTCAGATCCTGAGCCACAACATCAAAGCCCCATCTACCCAGCTATTTTTAACACATTAGCATGATTGTGCTATGACAAATCTGTGAACTCGGACTCAGGATCATGCCTAGGACGTGGGCAGCCAGGCCTAAGGTTGGAGCCCTGGGGGTGGCCAGGCATGCAGGTGTGAGTGGACTTGAACCAAACCAGAGTCAAAAAATGGGGCCATGAGACACTCAGGGGTGTGGCTGAGAGCAAAGCCTAAGGTCAGAGCCAGTGGGCAAGCTGAAGTTATGGTCAGGAAGCAGAGCTTAGGGTAAAACCAGGGGTGTCAAGGATGGAAAAGGGTAGAACTGAAGCAGGCACAAGAGCAGACTGGGCAGAACCAGGCACAGGAAACAGGATCAAGCACAGCTGCCATGTGGAATGTGTTGGACAGCCAGCAAGTTCTGGCTGCTACTGGGTCAAATAGGAGTTTAGCTCCCGCCCCTCCACCACTCAGGAAGTGTGGTCAATCAGGCAACTTGTGCCAGGATCAGCTATGCCCACTGTGTTGCTAGGAAAGTGACCCTGCTGTGGCCGACTCTCTGATACTCAGGCTGGAAGACTTGCTCTCAGATGCTGTGTAGACACACCCAAGAGTACAGAAGATTAATGCTCCTGTCACAAAACAGGGCTCAGTATTCATTGACTCTAGTGGCTACTGGCCTCAGCTGCAGAGGGCAGCAAAGAGACTGTGGCTTATTTGGGAATAATGCTCCCTTCTGCATGCTTTTAAACTGAAAGAAGGACAACATGAGAAGTCACAAATATTTGAAGTTCATCATGTTCAGTATCCCACCTTTAACAAACAGAATCTTACAACAACAAAAACAAAAAGCACAGAAGGACATTTTAAACAATATATCAAAATGTGTTAACTTTCATATAGATAAGATACACAGGGAAACTGAGCACATCTAAAGACACAGCTCAGGGTGCTGATTTCATCCAATTTGACCCACATGATGTACGTAGAATTATAGAATCATAGGACTGGAAGGGACCTCAAGAGGTCATTTAGTCCAGTCCCCTGCACTCATGGCAGGACTAAGTATTATCTATCTATTTTATGAAATATGCATTTTAAAAAAGGGCATCTGACTGGTTGGTTAGGTGATAGGGGTCCTGTATAACAATGCAGGTCCAGACTTGTTAGCCAATTTGCCCACCCTCAAATAAGTCAAATCATTATTACGTTTTCAAGAAGGAAAACATGGTAGGGAAAACATCTCTAAAGCTCTTACTTCATTTCCACTAATCCAACAGCTTTTTCCATTGAATTACAAAATGCTAAATGACTCATGAGAGTGAGCCATAGCAAACAGAATCTGGGTGCTCACTTTCTTATTATACAACATGACTGCGAAAAGGTCCCAATAGGTGTAAGAAGAAAATGAAATAAGGTGATAAATAATTTATAAACTAGTGAAAACTAATCAGAACTCCTCAATTCCCATTGTCCCCACAAAAAGTGCTCAATTACTTCTTAGGAAAGGCCAAGAGACCAATAACCCAACGTCTGGGATATAGATGAATTTTATTATTAAGGAAGATATTAAAATTTATATAACTACACTAAAGTAGCTAATCTAAATTCTGTACAGATTTTCTAACAACCTTCCATGTCCTCTTCCTGACTGGGCTCCTTGCTCTGCAGTCCCTTTTATTACAACGATCTACTGACCTCACTCCTAGCATAGTGATGTCACCTTTGCCCAATCAATTTTTGTGCGTGGCATGTCCCGAGTGACTTTTCCAAGTGTCATTTCTTTTTTAAATGCTTATTTAATATTCTTACCTGAAGGACAATTTCATACATAAAGCACATGTAGTATGTTACAAATTACTTATATCCAGAATAATAACTCCACCTTTGTAACTAGTTATTGTATAACAATGTCTGACCATTAAAAATAGCACATGAACAGCATGCATGACACTAATCCTAATTGTGGATACTACGTATTTACAGCAGATGTCTTTGTAAATGGATATTATGTGAGTTAAAGATGGAAAAGACCTATAAGATCAGCCATCAAGGCTGGTCAGAAATTTTCTAAACCTTGCTTCCTTCAATGAGCTTTAGATCCAGCCCCAAGCACAATTCCACTCCTGCTTAAATGTCTTCACTTATCTTGCCCTAATCCTTCTCCAGCTCTATCCAAGCTATCTTCATAATTACTCACTTTATCTTAGCCTTTCAACTGTGTTTTATTTTTAAACATTCCTTTATTTGATTTGATTTTAAATACTCATATCACTCCACACTCAAAGCCGCAATTGAGAATGTGTAATATGTACAGAAAAAAATATGCATGTAGTGTAATAAAGCACACGTTGATTTCTAAATGAAGTGCCTTCTCCAACAAGGCACAATAAAAGAAGAGCTTTAACAAGTACTTTCTTTTAAAATATAAGGGTAGGGATCAATGCATAAAGGTAATGGCCCATTTGCTAGGCAACAAAAAACAGTTTACTGGATGAGGCACTGTATAAAACTATTCTATCACCTACTAATGATCCTAATTCACACTGCTTCAAAAATACTCATTTCTAGTAATATTCAGCACAAGGGCTATGAACTGCTTAAGTTGCACATATGCTGTATTCTGAAGGCTCTTGTGAGTCTTAAGCAGTACACAGACTTTGTTCACTGCACACAGATGAATTTCAGTTGCAATTCATCTTCCCAGGATCTGAAGAAACCAATCTGTCCCTCCTAAAGAGGTTATCACCAATCTGCCAAATCCCACCAAGTTGTGCAGACTATCCAACCCTCTCCAGTGCTGGGCACCTAAAATAGCATGATACAACACACACATTGATCTGGAACACATTAGATGTTACTTACAACTAATGCAATATGCATATGCAACACTAGAAAACAGGGAGCAGTGCATGAACACAAACTATTATAATAAAAAAACAAAGCTAGAAAATACAATAATTTCATGTAGAATAAATTTGGTCTAAATAATTTTTTGCAATAACTTCCTTCTCTACAGCACTTTTGCATCGATTTATTCTGTTTTCCTACCAGCACCTGAACACAGTGTCCTTGGGACTAGGGAAAATATAAGTATATCCACTTCCAACAGCATCCCTGAGCTTTCAATCTACCTTAGTCAAAGTGTGTAATTTTTTAAAAAAAACTTCAGGGAAGGCTCTACAATTTTTTTTTAAACATAGAGTGGTGAATAGTTGTGGAAGAGTAACAAAGAAGTACCTGTGTACATTACTTCTCTGGCTTTTTTGCAGCTCTTAAAATCAGATTCCTCTGATCTCTGCTCGCTCCCCCGCCCATGTTCCTCCATCCACAGAAGCTGTTCTAGAACCCTTGTTGGTGGTTCCTTCATTCTCTCATGTTAGCCTCTGGCTAGCAGGGGACTACTACATTTGAAGTTAAATCCACCTCTTCAAATGTAGTAGTCCCTTGCTAGCCAGAGGCTAACATGAGAGAATGAAGGAACCACCAACAAGGGTTCTAGAACAGCTTCTGTGGATGGCATCAGGGATGAGTTTCCCACCAGAGTTCCTGGTCCTTGCTACTGGTATTTCCCCTGGCTAGCAGGTTTAGTTCTCTAGCTAGGAGGCATCTACTAAATTTGTCAACCCCACTCTGATCTGTTCAACAGGCTTCCACCTTTTCCTTCTTTATGTCCTTTTGAAATGAAATCCCTACAGGGATGCCTATGACCCCTAGATCTCACCTCCCCATCTACCTTGCCTTACTGAAATAATGTGCGCATAAAAGAAATTGTAGGCCTGACTTGACATGAGAGGAGACCTCATTTCTTGGGAGACAGGATTAGGGAGGTAAACAGGTCAGCAGGCTGGAAACAGAATCTAAGTATTAGCTCAGATAAGGGGGAACACCCAGGGAACCATTTACAATGGATAAGATAAGTCAGGAATATAAAAATGAAGTAAAGAGTATGTTGCACATGAATAGTGTGTGGACAAAGAATGCTGTACAGGGATTGGTTCCTACAAAGTAACCATGCAATCCCAACAGGTGTAATGCAATGAATAATAAGTTCAATGTAATTTGTAAATATATATAAAGAGGTTTGCTGTGTAACTTTGGATGTATGGTATGCCCTGTATCCAACTCCTACACTTAGTCCTGGTCTACACTAGGAGTTTAGGTCAAATTTAGCAGCGTTAAATCGATGTAAACCTGCACCTGTCCACACGATGAAGCCCTTTTTCTCCACTTAAAGGGCTCTTAAAATCGATTTCCTTAATCCACCTCTGACAAGTGGATTAGGGCTTAAATCGGCCTTGCTGGGTCGAATTTGGGGTACTGTGGACGCAATTAGACGGTATTGGCCTCCGGGAGCTATCCCAGAGTGCTCTATTGTGAGCACTCTGGACAGCACTCTCAACTCAGATGCACTGGCCAGGTAGACAAGAAAAGGCCCCCAAATTCTTGAATTTCAATTTCCTGTTTGCATGGTCACCTGCAGCTTGCCATGCTGGCCAGAGCTCATCAGCAAAGGTGACCATGCAGAGCTCATCAGCAGAGGTGACCATGATGGAGTCCCAGAATCACAAAAGAGCTCCAGCATAGACCGAACGGGAGAGTACGGGATCTGATCGCTTTATGGGGAGCAGAATCCGTGCTATCAGAACTCCGTTCCAGTTTTCGAAATGCCAAAACATTTGTCAAAATCTCCCAGGGCATGAAGGACAGAGGCCATAACAGGGACCTGAAGCAATGCTGCGTGAAACTTAAGGAGCTGAGGAAGCCTACCAGAAAACCAGAGAGGCGAACGGCTGCTCCAGGTCAGAGCCCCAAACATGCCGCTTCTATGATGAGCTGCATGCCATTTTAGGGGGTTCAGCCACCACTACCCCAGCCGTGTTGTTTGACTCCTTCAATGGAGATGGAGGCAACACAGAAGCAGGTTTTGGGGACGAGGAAGATGACGATGATGATGAGGTTGTAGATAGCTCACAGCAAGCAAGCGGAGAAACCAGTTTTCCCGACAGCCAGGAACTGTTTCTCACCCTGGACCTGGAGCCAGTACCCCCCGAACCCACCCAAGGCTGCCTCCCGGACCCACCAGGCGGAGAAGGGACCTCTGGTGAGTGTACCTTTTAAAATACTATACATGATTTAAAAGCAAGCATGTGAAAGGATTAATTTGCCCTGGCATTCACGGCTCTCCTGGATGTACTCCCAACGCCTTTGCAAAAGGTTTCTGGGGAGGGCAGCCTTATTGCGTCCTCCATGGTAGGACACTTTATCACACCAGGCCAGTAGCACGTATTCGGGAATCATTGTAGAACAAAGCATTGCAGTGTATGTTTGCTGGCAATCAAACAACATCCGTTCTTTATCTCTCTGTGTTATCCTCAGGAGAGTGATATCATTCATGGTTACCTGGTTGAAATAGGGTGCTTTTCTTAAGGGGATATTCAGAGTGCCCATTCCTGCTGGCCTGTTTGCCTGTGGCTGAACAGAAATGATCCCTGCTGTTAGCCATGGGGGGTGTGTGTGTGAGGGGCTAGCCACATGGTGGGGAGAGGCAAAATGCGACCTTGGAACGAAAGCACATGTGTTATGTATGTAATGTTAACAGCAAGGTTTACCGTGAAAGAGTGTAGCCATTGTTCTATAAAATGTGTCTTTTTAAATACCATTGCCTCTTTTTTTTTAATCCACCAGCTGAATGTGTTTCAATGATCACAGGATCTTCTCCTTCCCAGAGGCTAGTGAAGATTAGAAGGCAAAAAAAACGCACTCATGATGAAATGTTCTCTGAGCTCATGCTGTCCTCCCACACTGACAGAGCACAGACGAATGCGTGGAGGCAGACAATGTCAGAGTGCAGGAAATCACAATATGACCGGGAGGAGAGGTGGTCAGCTGAAGAAAGTAATTGGTGGGCTGAAGAGAGGGTTGAAGCTGAAAGGGCGGCAGCGTGATGAGTGGAGGCAGGATTCAATGCTGAGGCTGCTGGAGGATCAAACCAATATGCTCCAGTGTATGGTTGAGCTGCAGGAAAGGCAGCAGGAGCACAGACCGCCGCTACAGCCCCTGTGTAACCAACTGCTCTCCTCCCCAAGTTCCACAGCCTCCTCACCCAGACACCCAAGAACGCGGTGGAGGGGCCTCCTGCCACCAGGCCACTCCACCCCAGAGGATTGCCCAAGCAACAGAAGGCTGGCATTCCATAAATTTTAAAGTTGTAAACTTTTAAAGTGCTGTGTAGCATTTTCCTTCCCTCCTCCACCACCCCTCCTGGGCTAACTTAGTAGTCATCCCCCTATTTGTGTGATGAATGAATAAAGAATGCATGAATATCAAGCAACAATGACTTTATTGCCTCTGCAAGCGGTGATCGAAGGGAGGAGGGGAGGGTGGTTAGCTTACAGGGAAGTAGAGTGAACCAAGGGGCGGTGGGTTTCATCAAGGAGAAACAAACAGAACTTTCACACCGTAGCCTGTCCAGTCATGAAACTGGTTTTCAAAGCTTCTCTGATGCACACCACGCCCTCCTGTGCTCTTCTAACCACCCTGGTGTCTGGCTGTGCGAAACCAGCAGTCAGGTGATTTGCCTCAACCTCCCACCCCACCATAAACGTCTCCCCCTTACTCTCACAGATATTGTGGAGCGCACAGCAAGCAGTAATAACAGTGGGAATATTGGTTTCGCTGAGCTCTAACCAAGTCAGTAAACTGCACCAGCGCACTTTTAAACGTCCAAATGCACATTCTACCACAGTTCTGCACTTGCTCAGCCTGTAGTTGAACAGCTCCTGACTACTGTCCAGGCTGCCTGTGTATGGCTTCATGAGCCATGGCATTAAGGGGTAGGCTGGGTCCCCAAGGATAACTATAGGCATTTCAACATCCCCAACGGTTATTTTCTGGTCTGGGAATAAAGTCCCTTCCTGCAGCTTTTGAAACAGACCAGAGTTCCTGAAGATGCAAGTGTCATGTACCTTTCCCGGCCATCCCACATTGAAGTTGGTGAAACGTCCCTTGTGATCCACCAGAGCTTGAAGCACTATTGAAAAGTACCCCTTGTGGTTTATGTACTCGCCGGTTTGGTGCTCCGGTGCCAAGATAGGGATATGGGTTCCGTCTATGGCTCCATCACAGTTAGGGAATCCCATTGCAGCAAATCCATCCACTATGACCTGCACATTTCCCAGGGTCACTACCCTTGATATCAGCAGATCTTTGATTGCGTTGGCTACTTGCATCACAGCAGCCCCCCACAGTAGATTTGCCCACTCCAAATTGATTCCGCACTGACCGGTAGCTGTCTGGCGTTGCAAGCTTCCACAGGGCTATTGCCACTCACTTCTCAACTGTGAGGCTGCTCTCATCTTGGTATTCATGCGCTTCAAGGCAGGGGAAAGCAAGTCACAAAGTTCCATGAAAATGCCCTTATGCATGCGAAAGTTTGCAGCCACTGGGAATCGTCTCAGACCTGCAACATTATGCGGTCCCACCAGTCTGTGCTTGTTTCCCGAGCCCAGAATCAGCGTTCCAGCACATGAACCTGCCCCATTAGCACCATGATGCCCACATTGCCAGGGCCCATGCTTTGAGAGAAGTCTGTGTCCCTGTCCTCATCACTCACGTCACTGCGCTGACGTTGCTTACTCGCCCGGTATTGCTTTGCTAGGTTCTGATGCTGCATATACTACTAGATAATGTGCATGGTGTTTAATGTGCTCCTAATTGCCAAAGTGATCTGAGCGGGCTCCATGCTTGCCATGGTATGGCATCTGCACAGAAAAAAGGCGTGGAACGATTGTCTGCCGTTGCCCTGACGGAGGGAGGGGCGACTGACGACATGGCTTACAGGGTTGTCTTACAGGGAATTAAAATCAACAAAGGGGGTGGCTTTGCGAGAAACTGAATGGCCCCCTCAAGGATAGAACTCAAAACTGGGGTTACCAGGCCGTTGATTTCACAGAGGGAAGGAGGGAGGGAGGAGAAAATGAATACAAAACAAATCTGGTCTATTTCTTGTTTTGAGCCACTTCATCTATCTTTATACATCTTGCTGGCAGCAGACTGTGCAGTACGACTGCTAGCCATCATCAGCTCCTGGGTGCTCAGCAGAAGACGGTGCAGTATGACGACTAGCCATCATCTTCTGCTGGCTGGAGGTTAAAAGACAGCGCACTGCCGGTAGGACTGAATCGCCACGAGACAAAACAAGGGAAATGACCTGGCTGAGTCACTCCCATGTTTTCCCAGGCGCCCGATTAAAAGAGCACCCGGAACTACGTCGATGATGGCTACCAGTCATACTGCACTTTCTGCTGCCAAAAGGCAATTAAGTGCTGCTGTGTAGCAATGCAGTACCACGTCTGCCAGCACCCAGGAGACATACGGTGACGGTTAGCTGAGCGGGCTCCATGCTTGCCGTGGTATGGCATCTGCACAGAAACTCAAGAAAAAAGGCGCAAAACGATTGTCTGCCCTTGCTTTCACGGAGGGAGGGAGGGAACGGGGGCCTGATGATATGTACCCAGAACCACCCGCGACAATGTTTTAGCCCCATCAGGCACTGGGATTTCTACCCAGAATTCAAATGGGCGGCGGAGACTGCGGGAACTGTGGGATAGCCACCCACAGTGCAACGCTCCGGAAGTCGACGGTTGCCTCGGTACTGTGGACACACTCCGCCGACTACATGCACTTAGAGCACTTGTGTGGGGACACACACAATCAACTGTATAAAACCGCTTTCTACAAAACCGACTTCTATAAATTCGACCTAATTTTGTAGTGTAGACATACCCTTAAGCCTTATCAACTCAAGTGTAGTTTAACAGAATGCCAATAAGAAAAAAATCCTGAGTGATGAGTTCAAAGTCAAGCTTACTTCTTGGGAACTGAGTGAATAAGGTATTGAATATTACTAAATGAATAAGGTTCAAAAGCCATCTCAACAGAAATCAAACAAAATTGTGGAAACAAGTCTAAAGTTTAACACCACTATTCAGTCATACTGATTTTTGTTCCTCTACCTCTCTGCTCCTACTTTTCTGTACATTGTCTACAGAGATTGTAAGCTCTTTGGGGAAGAGACATTGAATGTGGTGGAATTTAGCTGTATTGAGGATCCAGTAGAAAGTTGTGTTGTCACAGCCAACATCTACTCTTTTACATCATGTAAGCAGTTTCCCTTCCTAGGTTGTTTTAAGATCACCACTTTTACAGTTTTAAAAATCAAGATTAAACTTTTGTAAGCATTTTTTATGAACAGAGAACTGAATCTTTCAAATAACAGGTATAAATGACTAAAGTTAGTAGTCGGAGCACTTCAGTGAGTAAATGCACAGCAACTAAATTGAAATGTTCTCCTGTAAATGGAAGGAATAAACTCTGCAACTTCAGGGTGAGTGAACAAGAGTGACTATATAACAAGCCTGAGCACAGCAGGAGCCTCTCCTGTATCTTCAGACAGGTTGGAATAATCATACAATACTCATTTAGGAGCTGGATTTCCTATATAGAAGTGATTTTGGTCATTAGGCCCTAGGCTTAGAGTATAAAGTCACCAAAAGGGCACTCTGCATGACTAAAGGCTAAAGTCACTCTGAATGACTCTGAGAATATGTAAGACAGATTGCTTACTATATCAGTAAAGTGACAGAATTCAGTATCAGACTCAAAATAGCATTGCAGGGGAAAATTTTGCACTTACTTACATTTTGTTATTGATTTTGGTAGTTACTTTACCAGATCTGAGATGCACACTTAAAACATCAAAGAATTAAGTCTGATTAAAATAAATTGTCATTATTTTTCCTTCCAGTGGAATTAACTATAAATACTCCTCTTTCACTGCTACTTGAAAAACACTAATCAGTAATAAACCAGCTACAAAGAGCTACAGATTCTTCAGTCACATCACAAATGTGTCTGTCTGACTACCTGTGTACACACATACGGTTTCCTTGTTAACAGATCTTCCACACAGGATAGGCAACTCTTTTGAGTGTTTCTAAATTGTTCACATTATGTACAGGGCAAAGAAGCTTATCAACAATATTGAGATATTAGCTGTTCATTGTTACTCTGATTTGCTCATGATTTACATCGTATTCAACAGTTAAAAAGTAACTTTCTATTATCATGCAAGTGATTTAGTTCATAGCATGGATAGCATTGAAGAATTATCATAATAGTTTTCTATCTTACTGACTATGCCTCTAAATTCAATATTTACCATCCCATGTACTGAAAGTGCAACAATTGAGGCATTTCCCCTTTCCACAAATAATGAAGAATGGAAAAAAAGTTGATAATACTGCCCTCTATAAGTGGTTTATATAGTTTTAAGACAATGGTTTTAAGAGGGCTGGGACGAGCAGCTCTGTTTGGAAAGGGTTACATTGGAACGCTGGCTACTGGTAGGGAAATAATCAGGAAGCTAGGAACAGGACAGATGTTGATGGTGTTTGCTACAGCAAACAGGAATTTCTTTAAGTCACCCCATCAGTTCCACAAAAGCACAAAGAAGTTAACACAACCTGCAGCTCTATTATTAATTATTATTATTAACTTCCCCATGGAGCCCCCACAGTCAGTAAAAGCTTGCTTTGAATGTGGGGAAGGAATCATAGAAGGGGAAGTGGGACAAGTGCTCTGCCTGGGGAGCTTCTGTGCTGTGGGGAGCTGGCTCAAGGCTGGGAACAGGGCGATGCTGTACTTGCCAGAATGTGTAGCGGAACAAGGAGAGGGCAGAAACAGATCAGCCTCCAACATTTGCATTATAGGGGCACTAGGTTCAACTGTCCTCCCAGTTCTGCTGCCCCAGGAGGCTCTCCATGCTAGGGCAGCCACCTTTAAAGGGGCTTACTGTCTCTTCAGGGGCTCTATTTTCAAAACTGTATATTTTTCTGTTTTGCAGTGATCCACTATGTACAATCATAACAAGTGATTCAGATATAATTCCATAGAGATTAAGGCCAGAAGGGACCATCTAGTCTGGCCTCCTGTGTCTCTCAGGTCATTACATTTCACCCATTTGCTGCTCTGTTGAGACCAATAACACAGGAGACTGAACTGGAGTGTGCAACACGCAGAGACAAGACATCACCAATGCCTGAGGCTCCTGCAATGGCAGATAATTGATTAGATGGGATTTGCCCAAATGAAAGGACGGGCAAAAAAACCCAAGGTCTCTATCAATCTGACCTGGTGGAAAGTCCTTCCCAACCCCCAAATCGGGCAATCATTCGCCCCTGAACATGTGAGCAAGACACACAGTCAGGCATCTAAGAAAGAGGATTTTTTGTACCATGTCAGAACACTAGTGCATACGGTTCAGTGTCTCATCTCCAACTGTGGCCAACTGCTGATGCTTCATAGTGTGGAGGAAAAACACAGTAGACTCAAGTAGGCCTAAAACTTTGGTCAAGCTAACTGTGTATATGAAGCTTAAGAAGAGAGTAAGGAAAATTCCATTGTGGGGCAATTTCAGCAGCACAGCTTAAGAAATGTAACCCTAACAGCTAGAAATTAGGAAAAACTGTTAACCGCAAAAGAACAACCTGTCAATAACAGTTAAAGCTTGTTTTGCTATATTCCAAATTCCAAATAAGGCAAAACTACTGTTAAGGCTCGCATTATATGCCAAATAAGGGAAAGCTCCATTGGTGGAAATGTGCTTGACCAATTGTGGTTTTCCGCTATATAAACTCCTGTATTTTCTGTTTACGCCAGAGCAGCTCTGGCTGACTCTCCCTGTATGCGCATGCTTGAATAAAGCTGGCCTCAGGTTTGTTCTGATCCAAACACAACGCGTGGTTAATTTTCCACCACAATAGGAAGGCAAAAGCCAACAAAGACAGAATACATCTGGCCACTGTGCAACGGGAGAAAAAAAATCTGCTTGACCATGCAGGCAAATGGCTAAAGCCCTGAAGCTGACGATTTGTTTATAGCCATTGTCCTACTGCAGAGCTGCAACTGTATTGAAAGCAATTCAGACCTTCCAACTCTCTCCATGGCCCAAGAAGGAAGGGAAAGAACAGGGGATTCATTAATTCACAGAATCTAAGGTCAACCAGGATCATTGTTTCAGTCACCAGGAGTGAAGCTGACTGCAGGTCGAGTTCAACAAGTGGAACTTTAATAAACCCTGCGGACTGCTCTATGCATGTGGCTGGGTTGCTTCCTCCCTATTTACCTGGTGTTCCCACAATAAGAGTTCCTCCAAGGAACATGGGCCCTCTGACTTCAGTTCTTCTGATCACGATACATCTTCCTTATTTTACCATTTCTTTTTTAAAAAAGAAGCCCCAATCCTGCTCTGCTCTCCATCCCTTTGGCTAGAGATTACTAGCACATAGTCAAGTTGGAATCTTGTTTTACCACAGATTCAGCTGGTTACACAGCCTTTGAGGTAGGTCGCCTCTGGTGTGATCTTCTGTTAAGGAGACCAAATTATCTGTCTCCCTCTCACTAAGTGTAGCAAACTCTCTCTCAATGGGTTGGCCTCCCAATGGTTCTGTCTCTATGCTCTGTAATTATTTCCTGTAGGCTCTCTCTGTGTAGTCACGTGTGCTCTGAGTGCCACTGCACCCCTCATAACTACTTTAGTTCACTCCGTCTGGTATCTCATTGGATCCTCACAAGAGTGTCTGTCTCCAGGGACAATATGTTCCTGAATGACCTGTCATACTCTAGTGCCTGCTTTCTCTGATTGTTGGCTATCTCCAGCCTTCTAGCTAACTGGTCTTTCTTCATTGGTAGCAGGGTTTTGATCCTTTGTCCCATCAATGCCTGCGTTAGATTGTTTTGGCACCTCTGTGATGGGGTATTCCTGTCTGCCAAAAATGGTAGCTAGGCATCTGAACCAGAAGAAACATTCTTGTGTCACAGTCTCTTAGCTATTTTCACCCCTGATTTCACCTTACCATTGCTCTGTGGGTGGGCTGGAGAGGAGATGTGATGGTCAAACTTCCATTTGCATTCAGGTTCCTTGAATTAGCAACTTGGAGTCCATTGTCAGTGAATGCAGTATCTCACAAAGTGGCTTAAGTTTGCAAATCACTGACCTGCTTTTTGTATCAGAAAGGACATTGACCTCCCAAAAATATGAGTGGAAGCCCATTATAATTAAGTACTATTTTTCTCTGAAGTTAAATAAGTCCGCTCTCACCCTCTCCTGTAGGGAGCTCACGTGGTCTCTTTCTGCTGGGGGCTATCACATGACTGGCAGGTTTCAACCCCTTCAAATAATGGAGTTGAATATTAATGCCTGACCAAAAAACACACCCTTAAGTCAATCTAAGACAGCTGTCAATGCTAAGGTGAGAGGCATGTATTTTTTGCATGGAAACCTTACATAACGAAGTGGGGACAACAGCTCTCTGTCCTCAAAATATGATTCAATCTTCCACACTCAGCTAATCTTTAATTTGAAATGTGAGTCTGCTCCTCCTGGTACTTGGCTTTTGTTTTCTAGACTCCCTACTAGTATTGTTCTCTTGCCTGCTTGTAGTTGGATGTCCTTTTCTGTACCCTCTTTGATTTCCATCAGCTTCACAGTTGAAACCGGGGGATTGAATCCATTAACAAGCTGCACTATGTCCTGTTCTCTTTCCCCTAACTTGCTGATTCTGGGTATATATGCCCAGATAACACCAGTAATTATACTGATCAATATCTGATCTCTACTTTGTAGCACTGCAGGACATCAACATGTGCAACAATCTTTTTTGGAGAACTAAGAAGGGGTTTTGCCATGACTGTGTCTAGATGTTTGTGTCTGGTTAAAACCCCTTAACATGGGATGTCTGACTTAAATGGTCAGAGCCCAGAGTAGAGTCGTGGTCATGGCCAAGAGTCATGCAGGGAGTCAGAGTTAGAAGCTATGCCAAGGGTTAAACAAGAGGTGAATGAGAGACACGTCAAGGGTAAAAAAGCCAGAGTCAATAACTGATAACAGGAACAAGGAGCAGGGACAAGGTGAGGAGGTGGAAGGTCTCAGAGGCCTGGTCAAGTGACTACTTTCCTCAGACAAGAGGTGTGGCAGGAACAAGAAGCTTTATGCCAAGGGCATTCAATCAGCTGTCAGCTGCTAATCAGTTGATCCTGCTGCATCAGGATATAAGGTGCAGGTTTGTTGCCTGGCCTTGCATAATGGTGGCACAGAAAGTATAGCTCTAACTTAACAGCCTTCAGGCTAGGTTTTAGACCCATGGTACCTGATGCTATTACAGGGTGGTCATAGGTATACTGATGGAATCATTGCGCTCCAAATACCACAGCCAGAAGCTTCCCCCACCCTTATTTGGGAATATCCCTTTTAATTCCCGAGTTCTGCTGGCATAAGAGACCAGTTACTACAGCAAAAGACATACACCCAATCTTTTGGATGCATTACACTGTAGTGTCAGTGGCTTTCCTGGCTGATAGTATTTCCTGACATGGGGGGCATCCATTATCATTTGTTACAGAGTGTTAATGCTTGTTGTTGGGGATCTATCCAGTCCCACTCAACCTACTGCAGCCAGGTATGGTCAGAACTTGAACAGAAAAATTTATCATTCCTACAAAGAGCTCTAACCCTTTCACATCTGGAATTGGCATGTCTGTGACTGCTTTCAGTGCCTCTGCTGTGAGCAGATTGTAACGACCATCGGATTCATTAAATAACAAATCAGTGAATGAGAAAGGAATAAAACTTTAATAAAACAAACTGAAGAGCTTCTGTGGTGAGCTGCTGCACACAGCCATGTGGTGTTCCCACCTCCTGCTTAAAGAGCATCTCTCTAAATGCCTATGTTCATAATACTGTCCCTTATGAGAGAGTGTCTCTAAATTATAATCCTCTACAAACATATCTCTATGTCTTTCCTCTTCAAGAAAAAACAAATTAACTCTTATATACACAGACATATATAAACAGCTAACAACTATCTAATAACACATGCATTAAACTCTCAACCCAGGTAGTATATTTCCATAAACCCAATGTGTCAATTCCCTAGAGACTAGAGGTTCCAGCATATCACTCTTGAGTGAGTCTTTACCACTCTCTTTCTTCAAATACCCCTTCTCCAGGCAGGTTAGCAAGTTACTATGAGTCTTTCAGGGCCTTTCATCTCCTCCTCTTATCTTCTCAGTATCAGCTTTTCATTAGAGTGTGAGTTGTTCTCTTGTTCCTTGACAGTTTCTCCTTTGTGCATTGATGATAAAGGATCAGACGGGAAATGCCAGAGTCCACATCTACTGTCAATGTGTTGGAACATTCTGGGGTTACTTGTAGATCCGTTTGAATACATCGAAATGTGTCTCCCAGGTCTGCCTGGACTACATAAGACCTTGGATGCAGCTGTTCTTTAATGGTACCCCTTTGGGCCCAAGTATTAGAGGTGTGATTCCTCAAGCACACTATCAACTAGGTTAAGAGATGGGAGATCACAGACCCTTTTGTCAAATAATATTTATGCTTCCACTTCTGATTTTCTTTCATCTTCCATATAGTTTCATTGTTATGAGATTTCAGTAGGTTATCAGTAATTGGCAAATTAGATCAGATCCTTCTTCCCACTAACAGCTGAGCTGAAGAAGAGCCATTCTCCATGGCTGTACTTTGGTAAACCAGTAACACTTTATACAAATCACCTCCACTGTGAAAAGTCTTTTTCATAAGGTTCTTTACTGTCTGTCAAGACCTTTCCAAAAGTCCATTTGATTGCGGGGGTAATTTGGACTTGATGCTTTGTGATGAAAATCCCAATCTATGGCAAATTGCCTAAAATCTGCACTGGAAAATCGCAGCCATTATCGCTAAAGACTTCATCTGGAATTCCATGTCTGGAGAAGATTCCCTTCATGCTGGCTATCACTGACTTACTATTAGTACTGCACAGTCTGAAAATTTCTGGATACAGAGAATAATAATCTGTGATTTTAAAATAATCCTTTGATTATGAGGTAAATAAATCAGTGCCTACCTCCTCATAAGGCCTTTGTGGAACTGGATAAGGACTCGGTGGCTCTGCCTGTTGTCATGATTTGTATTTCAAGATTGAAATGCAGTTTCCAACCACATTAGTAAGGTTGTGATTGATTCACAGACAATACAGCACCTCTTGTGTTTTTGTTTGTGCTCCTCAATTCCTAAATGCCCCTTGTGGATCTTCTCTATCATTTATTTTCAGAGCCCTGGTCTACACTAGGACTTTAGGTCGAATTTAGCAGCGTTAAGTCGATGTAAACCTGCACCCGTCCACACGATGAAGCCCTTTATTTTGACTTAAAGGGCTCTTAAAATCAATTTCCTTACTCCACCCTTGACAAGTGGATTAGCGCTTAAATCGGCCTTGCCGGGTCGAATTTGGGGTACTGTGAATGGTATTGGCCTCCGGGAGCTATCCCAGAGTGCTCCATTGTGAGCACTCTGGACAGCACTCTCAACTCAGATGCACTGGCCAGGTAGACAGGAAAAGGCCCACAAACTTTTGAATCTCATTTCCTGTTTGGCCAGCGTGGCAAGCTGCAGGTGACCATGCAGAGCTCATCAGCAGAGGTGACCATGATGGAGTCCCAGAATCACAAAAGAGCTCCAGCATGGACCGAATGGGAGGTACGGGATCAGATCGCTGTATGGGGAGAGGAATCCGTGCTATCAGAACTCCGTTCCAGTTTTCGAAATGCCAAAACATTTGTCAAAATGTCCCAGGGCATGAAGGACAGAGGCCATAACAGGGACCTGAAGCAGTGCTGCGTGAAACTTAAGGAACTGAGGCAAGCCTACCAGAAAACCAGAGAGGCGAACGGCCGCTCGAGGTCAGAGCCCCAAACATGCCGCTTCTATGATGAGCTGCAAGCCATTTTAGGGGGTTCAGCCACCACTACCCCAGCCGTGTTGTTTGACTCCTTCAATGGAGATGGAGGCAACACAGAAGCAGGTTTTGGGGACGAGGAAGATGATGATGATGATGAGGTTGTAGATAGCTCACAGCAAGCAAGCGGAGAAACCAGTTTTCCCGACAGCCAGGAACTGTTTCTCACCCTGGACCTGGAGCCAGTACCCCCCGAACCCACCCAAGGCTGCCTCCCGGACCCACCAGGCGGAGAAGGGACCTCTGGTGAGTGTACCTTTTAAAATACTATACATGGTTTAAAAGCAAGCATGTGAAAGGATTAATTTGCCCTGGCATTCGCGGCTCTCCTGGATGTACTCCCAACGCCTTTGCAAAAGGTTTCTGGGGAGGGCAGCCTTATTGTGTCCTCCATGGTAGGACACTTTACCACTCCAGCCAGTAGCACGTACTCGGGAATTATTGTACAACAAAGCATTGCAGTGTATGTTTGCTGGCGTTCAAACAACATCCATTCTTTATCTCTCTGTGTTATCCTCAGAAGAGTGAGATATCATTCATGGTCACCTGGTTGAAATAGGGTGCTTTTCTTCAGGGGACACTCAGAGGTGCCCGTTCCTGCCGGGTTGTTTGCCTGTGGCTGAACAGAAATTTTCCCCGCTGTTAGCCATGGGAAGGGGGGAGGGTTGAGGGGGTAGCCACGGGATGGGGAAAGGAAAATGCGACCTTGTAACAAAAGCACATGTGCTATGTATGTAATGTTAACAGCAAGGTTTACCGTGAAAGAGTGTAGCGATTGTTTTATAAAATGTGTCTTTTTAAATACCACTGTCCCTTTTTTTTTCTCCACCAGCTGCATGTGTTTCAATGATCACAGGATCTTCTCCTTCCCAGAGGCTAGTGAACATTAGAAAGAAAAAAAAACGCACTCGTGATGAAATGTTCTCTGAGCTCATGCTGTCCTCCCACACTGACAGAGCACAGACAAATGCATGGAGGCAAATAATGTCTGAGTGCAGGAAATAACAAAATGACTGGGAAGAGAGGTGGCGGGCTGAAGAGAGTAAGTGGTGGGCTGAAGAGAGTAAGTGGTGGGCTGAAGAGAGTAAGTGGCGGGCTGAAGACAGGGCTGAAGCTCAAATGTGGCAGCAGCATGATGAGAGGAGGCAGGATTCAATGCTGAGGCTGCTGGAGGATCAAACCAATATGCTCCAGCATATGGTTGAGCTGCAGCAAAGGCAGCTGGGACACAGACTGCCGCTACAGCCCCTGTGTAACCAACCACCCTCCTCCCCAAGTTCCATAGCCTCCTCACCCAGATGCCCAAGAATGCGGTGGGGGGGCTTCCGGCCAACCAGCCACTCCACCCCAGAGGATTGCCCAAGCAACAGAAGGCTGGCATTCCATAAATTTTAAAGTTGTAAACTTTTAAAGTGCTGTGTGGCATTTTCCTTCCCTCCTCCACCACCCCTCCTGGGCTAACTTAGTAGTCATCCCCCTATTTGTGTGACGAATGAATAAAGAATGCATGAATGTGAAGCAACAGTGACTTTATTGCCTCTGCAAGCGGTGATCGAAGGGAGGAGGGGAGGGTGGTTAGCTTACAGGGAAGTAGAGTGAACCAAGGCGCAGGGGGTTTCATGAAGGGGAAACAAACAGAACTTTCACACCGTAGCCTGTCCAGTCATGAAACTGGTTTTCAAAGCTTCTCTGATGCGTACCACACCCTCCTGTGCTCTTCTAACCACCCTGGTGTCTGGCTGCGAGTAACCAGCAGCCAGGCGATTTGCCTCAGCCTCCCTCCCCGCCATAAACATCTCCCCCTTACTCTCACAGATATTGTGGAGCGCACAGCAAGCAGTAATAACAGTGGGAATATTGGTTTCGCAAAGGTCTAACCGAGTCAGTAAACTGCGCCAGCGCACCTTTAAACGTCCAAATGCATATTCTACCACCATTCTGCACTTGCTCAGCCTGTAGTTGAATAGCTCCTGACTACTGTCCAGGCTGCCTGTGTACGGCTTCATGAGCCATGGCATTAAGGGATAGGCCGGGTCCCCAAGAATAACTATAGGCATTTCAACATCCCCAACAGTTATTTTCTGGTCTGGGAATAAAGTCCCTTCCTGCAGCTTTTGAAACAGACCAGAGTTCCTGAACATGCGAGCGTCATGTACCTTTCCCGGCCATCCCACGTTGATGTTGGTGAAACGTCCCTTGTGATCCACCAGAGCTTGCAGCACTATTGAAAAGTACCCCTTGCGGTTTATGTACTCGCCGGTTTGGTGCTCCGGTGCCAAGATAGGGATATGGGTTCCGTCTATGGCCCCACCACAGTTAGGGAATCCCATTGCAGCAAATCCATCCACTATGATCTGCACATTTCCCAGGGTCACTACCCTTGATATCAGCAGATCTTTGATTGTGTTGGCTACGTGCATCACAGCAGCCCCCCACAGTAGATTTGCCCACTCCAAATTGATTCCCGACTGACCGGTAGCTGTCTGGCATTGCACGCTTCCAGAGGGCTATTGCCTCTCGCTTCTCAACTGTGGGGGCTGCTCTCATCTTGGTATTCTTGCGCTTCAGGGCAGGGGAAAGCAAGTCACAAAGTTCCATGAAAGTGCCCTTACGCATGCGAAAGTTTTGCAGCCACTGGGAATCGTCCCAGACCTGCAACACTATGCAGTCCCACCAGTCTGTGCTTGTTTCCCAAGTCCAGAATCAGCATTCCACCACATGAAGCTGCTCCATTAGCACCATGATGCATGCATTGGCAGGGCCCATGCTTTCAGAGAAATTTGTGTCCATGTCCTGATCACTCACGTCACTGCGCTGACGTCGCCTCCTTGCCCGGTATCGCTCTGCCAGGTTCTGGTGCTGCATATACTGCTGGATAATGCATGTGGTGTTTAATGTGCTCCTAATTGCCAAAGCGAGCTGAGCGGCCTCCATGCTTGCCTTGGTATGGCGTCCACACAGAAAAAAGGCGCAGAACGATTGTCTGCCATTGCTCTGACAGAGGGAGGGGCGACTGATGACTTGGCTTACAGGGCATTAAAATCAACAAAGAGGGTGGCTTTACATCAAGGAGTATTTCAGGCAGGAGTTCACGGAGGGTTCCAATATGAAGTGGTGCACCTAAGTAATTGTTCTTATTGGAACAAGCAGGTTGGTCTGGTCTCTGATTGATACATGGCTAGATTTACCTTGCTGCACCTTCTCTGTGAGTGACTCCAGTGTGACCTAGAGGAATGAGTCCCCTAGATGGGGCGGGGGGGGGGAAGCAAATGAGTACAAAACAAATCTGGTCTATTTCTTGTTTTGATCCACTCCATCTATCTTTTACATCTTTGGCTGGCAGCAGATGGTGCAGAAGGACTGCAAGCCATCCACATCTCATGGCTGCTCGGCAGAAGATGGTACAATAGGACTGCTAGCCATCCTCATCTCTTGCCTGCCCGGCAGAAGATGGTACTGTAGGCCTGATAGCAATCCGTATCACCTGCCTGCTCACCATGAGATGGTTCAATAGGACTGACTGCAGGACTAAAGAGAATGACCTGGTCAAGTCACTCCAAATGTAGTCCCTGTGCCCATGTCTGCCCAGGCGCTCCTGATCGACCTCACAGAGGCGGACGATGATGGCTACCAGTCCTACTGTACCTGCTGCCACAAGGGAATGGGTTGCTGCTGCTGTGTAGCAATGCAGTACCACGTCTGCCAGCACCAAGGAGACATACGGTGATGGTTAGCTGAGCGGGCTCCATGCTTGCCGTGGTGTGGTGTCTGCACAGGTAACTCAAGAAAAAAGGCACGAAATGATTGTCTGCTGCTGCTTTCACGGAGGGAGGGAGGGAACGGGGGCCTGACGATATGTACCCAGAACCACCCGCAACAATGTTTTATCCCCATCAGGCATTGGGATCTCAACCCAGAATTCCAATGGGCAGAGGAGACTGCGGGAACTGTGGGATAGCTACCCACAGTGCAACACTCCTGAAGTCGACGCTTGCCTCAGTACTGTGGAAGCACTCCGCCGAGTTAATGCACTTAATGCACTTAGAGCATTTTCTGTGGGGACACACACACTCGAATATATAAAAACGATTTCTAAAAAACGGACTTCTATAAATTCGACCTAATTTCATAGTGTAAACATACCCTTAGGCTCATTGGAATTATAACCTTACTACCTTGAAAATCACCCCATCATAGTAAATTCATGTTTGCAAGCAACCCAACCCTTGAGACAGGTCATGATATTCCTGAAAGAGTTCCTCATAGCCAGGTTCAGTATGATCTGGTAGTGAGAACACCTGTTTTACCAAATTGAGCTTCTCATGTGCAGCAAGGCCTAAAATTGGTGTCACCTTTTTTAGCACTAGAATGAAAGGGAGCCTGTACAAGGTGTTTTTTTTTAATTGATGCTAGCACTGCTTCTCCCCTTCACTGGTATATTTGTTCCAGAATAACCAATTACTTTATTTTTGTTGGTCCCAGTTTTGGTCTTATTTTTAGTCTCTCGGTCTTGTTCAGACAGAATATTAACCTGAGCTCCTGTGTCCAGTTTCAGTGGAATAATTGTTCCATTTACATAGGCATAGGCAGTATCCAGTCCTTCTCATCAGGCTTGGTAGATCCCAATATGTCTATGAAAAACTCCTCAACCAGATTGTCTTTAACTGAATGCACTTGCATTTTCTGCATTTGGGTTCTGTGGCATTTTGCAAAATAATTATGTTTCCACATTTATGACAGATTCCCAAAGGCAACACATTGTTTGGGGCCATGCTGTAATCCACACCTTCCACATAACAGTACCTGGTCTTCCATCTAGAAGTGGTTTTCATAGCGAGTGGTTCCACTTTCTGATTTGATCTATTCTGGCTATATTCTTTAGTACATGGATAATCCCTTCTGATGAATTAAGCTTTTTGGCTTGTGCTTTCACAGTTTCTTCTGCCCTGCATGTTTGAAGAGCTCTTTCTAAAGTTAAATCTCTTTCACAGAACACTCTCTCTCAACACATTGTCTTTAATACCACAAATGATTCTGTCTTTGACCAGAGACTGTCAACTCACTGAAGTCACAGGTTTTCTGAGTTTTCTTAATTTGGTGACATATTGCTCTAGGTTATCATCAGTTTTTTGCATGCATGTAAAAAAATTGGGTCTCTCAAAGGTTTTCATGCCTTTTTGGCAAGCAATATCCCTCAAATGTAGTCAGTATTTTATTTAACTTCATGCTTTCACCTTCTTCAAACTTAAAGTTATTACAAATATCCAATGCTTCCTCTCCAACAACATACAAAAAATAGATGATTTCCCTTTATCATTTTTCCTTCTGCCCCATGGCTACTAAATACAATTCAAATCTCTATCTGATTTTTTTCCAGTTCTCTGCAATATTACCTGGCAATTGCAGACTGGAAGGAGGTTGCTTCAATTTTTGGCTATTTTCCTTTCTTAAGCTAGTCAAGCTACTATTGTGCCTACCACATACATGCAAAATCTCTCTGCCTGGTGCTCCATGTGCTTCTGTGGTGTCTCTGTTTATATCTGCTTTCAGCTGCAAACACAGCCAGAATGGGATAACATGATTTTGGTAATTAATTGATCTTTAACTATTCATAGTAAATAGGCCCAATGGCCTGTGACGGGATGTTAGATGGGATGGGATCTGAGTTACTACAGATAATTCTTTCCTGGGTATCTGGCTGGTGAATCTTGCCCATATGCTCAGGGTTCAGCTGATTGCCATATCTGGGGTCGGGAAGGAATTTTCCTCCAGGGCAGATTGGCAGAGGCCCTGGGGGTTTTTCGCCTTCCTCTGTAGCATGGGGCACAGGTCACTTGCTGGAGGATTCTCTGCTCCTTGAAGTCTTTAAACCATGACTTGAGGACTTCAATAGCTCAGACATAGGGGAGAGGTTTTTCGCAGGAGTGGGTGGGTGAGATTCTGTGGCCTGCGTTGTGCAGGAGGTCGGACCAGATGATCATAATGGTCCCTTCTGACCTTAATATCTATGAATCTATGAAAATGTCTGCAGTTTTTCTTCTCATTCAGCAAGTCTGACTTCATGTAACAATCTTGGGGTTCATTAAATAACAAACTAGTGAATGAGAAAGGAATAAAACTTTAATAAAACAAACTGGAGACATTGGGTAGTGGCATCTTTTCAACACCTGGTTCAATGGCTTTGGATCTATGTAGATGTGTAATTTACCTGAGGACTTCCTTAAAACCACAATACTGTTTACCCCGGCTCTATTAGCCTCTACAGGTGCAATGATACCCCTTCTCTGCAGAGTTTTTAGTTCCCTGACTACTGGATAATGTAGTGCCACTGGAATTTTCCTTCATGACAAGCAAACAAGTTCCATTGTGGGTTCTACTTCTAGTCACAGCTTTCCTTCAAGGCACCTGTTCCGTTTGAAACCATCCCTATATGCTTCTAAAATTGTCTCCATTTTCTATGGGACTCCCCCTTTTGCTTTTTGCACTACTGCTATAAAATTCTCAATTTGCACCCTGATCAGATCCAGAATTTGTAAGACGTGTTGACCAAGAGGCAAGTCTGGTGCTTACCATCCACCACCAGAACTTTGAGATGGTATTGTCTGTCATTCTTCAGGTAAGCTACTTTGAGGTCACATTTTATATGGTTTGCATTATGCTGTTGTTGTACATTACTAGATTGTGCCTGCTCTTTGAAATGCATGTGTTCAAGTCCAATTCACCAAGGAATCACATTTCAGGAGGCCTCTCTATCCAGCTGACAGTGCGCATGGTATTTCCATATCAGCATTGTGGCATGCACAGAGGTTGGTATTTTCCCTTCTTGCTTTCCTGTCCTGACAGCCTGAACCTGAAGTGCTTCTGGACTCAAGCACAGAATCAAGGTATAAAAGAATCATAGAAGATTAGGCTTGGAAGAGATCTCAGGAGGTCATCTAATCCAACCCCCTGCTCAGATAGTATCATCACTGTCTCATATGACCCCGCCCCGCTCTCCCCCATACAAGTCTGAATGATTTTTCTCTGTTCTGGCACACACTGCTAAAATGGTTCCACTTCCAACATTCCTTGAAATGCATCCTAGTGTGGGGCACTTCTTCAGCCACTCATGTTGTCTCCCACAGTAAATGATTCTCACTGTGGGTACGGAACCCTGGCCACCCACTCTCCTTTGCTGTTGTCTCATTTTGTGAACTTCTGCAGTTGTTGTGCCTCCTTGAACTTTGTGCCTCCCTTCTCCTGAGGATTCTGCTGCATGCCCTCTGTCTAATGTTAGATAGCTTTCCCAGAACCACTCCAAAAGTTGGTGATTCCAAGGTCCTCAAACTATCCTGTCCTGAATTAAGGAATCTGTCAAGTCCCAAAAGTTGCATGCAGCTTCCAGTGTGTGTAATGCAGTAACATAAGGGATTTCTTCCCTCTCCTTCAGATTGCTCCCTAATGAAAAAGCACTGTTGCTGCACCATTTAGATCTGCTTTGGGGAGCAATAGTTCCCTGAGGCTCCTAGGACTGCTGTAAGGGTTGAGCCAGTGGGGAGCTTCAGAGTGGTGTAGCTCTGTCTGCCTTGATCCTCAATAAGGTAATTTTTTTTCTTGCCTACTGTTGTTGTCGTCCTCCTGCAGGGCCAGTTCTGTGTAGAGCTCAAATTCCTCCCTCCACTGGCTCCATCACCGGGCTAGGTTTGTGTCCCCTAAATCCAGGGCTCAGGGGGACTTCAGACTGAGTTCTATGGCTCATGCTGCCAGCTGTTGCCTACAGAAATCTCACCATTCAGAGGCTGCCACCATATTTCATTTGCAAAGAGTCAAATGCAATGCAGGTTACACTGAAGAAGTAGAACTTTATTAAACTCTGCTCTGCTTTATCCATATGGCTGCATTGTTTCCAGCCTGACTCCTCCCATTCCCTGTTCCATTGTTGTCCTATTCATAACATTCCCTCCAGGAAACAATGGGACCTCTGTTCTACTGACCGTGATACAGAGATAACCATGCAGCTCAACTCCCACTGCTACATATACAGGCAGTAGAATCCCAGAGACTGGATTCAAGCATATTTTCTAAAAGATAACGAATCACGCCTTAAAGACTCCAAATGGTGGTAAACCCACCACCTCCTCTGGTAAGTTGTTTCAATGTATAATTATTTTTACTACTGGGAAATTGCATATTATTTCAAGGTTGGATTTGTCTATCTTCAATTTCCAATTGTTATGCCTTTGACAGCAATATGGAAAAGCCCTCCACCCTTCCAGATATGTGTATCAAATGTAAGTACCGATTCCCAGTGATCAAGTCACCTCTAAACCTTCTCTTTGATAAGATGAAAGAGCCAAGCTCTTTAAGACTCACATCCATTAGGATATCCAGAGCCTGGACTATTTTTTGGCTCTCCTTTGATCTCTCAAATATTGCCACATCTTTCTTTAAGTGTGGACACCAAGCTGTACACAGTATTCTAGTAGTGGTTTTCCTAATGTTGTGTAAAAAGGCAATATTACTTTCTTACTTCTCCTTGATATTCCCCATTTTATACACCCCAGGATCATATTAGTCCTTTTTACCATAGCATTGCACTGAGAATTCAGGTTGAGGTGGCTATTTTGGTGTATTAAATTAGAAACACTCACTTTAAATTACAAGGGGTTTCCTCGTCCTGCTTGTAGGCTCTGAGGGAAACAGTGTGATCTGGGTTCAATTGGGCAGCCTGAAGAAAGTCAGCCTAGAGAAAGGTGGGATGAGTTGTGCCTCTTTACCTTTGGAGCACACTGTGACTTTGTGTTTCACTGTTTTGTGTTAGGGTTCTGGAAACAAACTAGTGCTATGCTTCAACTCTCCAGAAAGAGTATTTATGTTCTTCTTCTCTCTCTCTACCTGTATGCCATGAAAATAACAGATTTATGATGAACTCTTAAGTTCTTCTCTGAGTCACTGCTTTCCTCCGCAATACAGACTACCTAAACAGTCTTTGAGTCATCTGCAAACTATACCAATAAAGATACATGAGTGCACTCTGTCTACAAAGTTTCCTGGGAGTATGAGGTTCCAGCTTCAAGGCCATATTTACTTACATTGTGCTCCTGCAACAAGGTCAGCTACTGCAGTTCTCTTTACCGATACAGAGCTCTGGTGAAGTCAGGAACAAATTCCTGCTACTGCAGTCAGCATGATTACAGTTCTCCTCAAAAGAGGGCCTGGGATGGATTTTATTTAACATAAATAGATTCCCATCTAGGGTTGCCAACAGTCCCTTATTACAAGGGATGTCCCTTATTTTTTTCAACTCTGAATGATCAGGGGCTGCTGAGTTCTGCAAAAAGAGCAGGATAATGACCCTGGAGAATGTAGGTGAGTACTGCTTTATTAATTATTAATGATAATAATAATATCTGGAGGAGGGATGGAGTGAGGGTGCTAAGAAAACAGTTCCTTATTTTTGAAGTACAATGTTGGCAACCCTATTCCCATTCCAAGCTCTGAGTATCCGTGTGATGTTGCACTCCATAATGTTTTATGGAAATATGCTTATAAATGTGAATATAATGTAATTGGAATATGCTTCATGCAAAAGGTCTCTTGTAAGGTATCATTACAAAGCTTATGATCTACTGAGTGTGTTCATCTGATTTGTTTGCATGTATTATTTCTATGTCTTGAGTTAGGAGAACAAGATGTAAACTTGCATTACTGATATAAACATATTAAATTGAAGCCATTAAGAGTGCTTTAGAATCAATGACCTGCAAATGGCTCTGTTTACTTGCAAACCTTCCTGGGTACATGTGGGCCAGCCCTGGAAGAATGGAGGCTGGGGTCTCACAGGACATGTGAACATGTCACCTGCTACTGGAATCCATCTTAAACCTGGTGCTTTTCCATTTAGAAGGATAGGTGGGGACCCAGAGACACAAAAGATTCCTACCTTGTGCCAAAGATATAAAAGGGGGTGGAACAGAACAAAGGGGGCTTCCAGTCATGAGAAAACCCCTAGTTTCCACCTAAGATGTCTCCTGAAACTAACAAGGACTGTACCGGGGAAAGGATTGGGCACAGACCAGGAATGATTCTAGTCTGTGAAAGAAGCTTATTGGAATGTCTCTGAGGATGAGATTTTACCTGTAATGAGTTTCTTAATGTATTAGGCTTCGACTTGCGTGTTTTTGCTTTATTTTGCTTGATGACTTACTTTGTTCTGTCTGTTATTACTTGAAACCACTTAAATTCTATTTTTATACTTAATAAAATTATTTTTGTTTATTACTGAACCCAGAGTAAGTGATTAATACCTGGGGGAGCAAACAGCTGTGCATCTCTCTCTATCAGTGTTATAGAGGGTAGACAATTTATAAAGCTTATACAGAGTAAAATGGATTTATTTGGGGTTTGGATCCCATTGGGAGCTGGGTGTCTAGGTGCTGGAGATAGGAGACCTGCTGAGCAGTTTTTAGTTAAAGTCTGCAGCTTTGGGGGCATGCACCAGACCCTGGGTCTGGGTTGCAGCAGGCTAGCGTGTCTGGCTCAACAAGACAGGGTTCTGGAGTCCCAAGCTGGTAGGGAAAACAGACTCAGGTAATTTCAGCATGTCAGGTGACAGTCCGAAGAGGAACAAGGAGTCCGGTGGCACCTTAAAGACTAACAGATTTATTTGAGCATAAGTTTTCGTGGGTAAAAACCTCACTTCTTCAGATGCATGGAGTGAAAGTTACAGATGCAGGCATAAATATACTGACACATAAAGGGAAGGGAGTTACCTCACAAGTGGAGAACCAGTGTTGGCAGGGCCAATTCAGTCAGTGTGGATGTAGTCCACTCCCAACAATAGATGAGGAGGTGTCAATTCCAGGAGAGGCAAAGCTGCTTCTGTAATGAGCCAGCCACTCCCAGTCCCTATTCAAGCCCAAATTAATGGTGTTAAGTTTGCAAATGAATTGTAGCTCTGCTGTTTCTCTTTGAAGTCTGTTTCTGAAGTTTTTTTGTTCAAGTATAGCTACTTTCAAATCTGTTATAGAATGTCCAGGAAGATTGAAGTGTTCTCCTACTGGCTTTTGTGTGTTACCACTCCTGATGTCCGATTTGTGTCCATTTATTCTTTTACGTAGGGACTGTCCGGTTTGGCCAATGCACATGGCAGAGGGGCATTGCTGGCACATGATGGCATATATAACATTAGTAGACATGCAGGTGAATGAGCCTATGATGGTGTGGCTGATGTGGTTGGGTCCTCTGATGGTGTCACTAGAGTAGATATGCAAAAAGAAAAGGAGGAGTAGATATGGGGACAGAGTAGGCAACAAGGTTTGCTACAGGGATTGGTTCCTGGGTTAGTGTTTCTGTGGTGTGGTCTGTAGTTGCTGGTGAGTATTTGCTTCAGGTTAGGGGGCTGTCTGTAAGTGAGGACTGGCCTGTCTCCCAAGGTTGGTGAGGGGTGAGGGATCATTTTCCAATATAGGCTGTAGATTGTTGATAATGATAAAACCTAGAGAGGTTTTAGCTGGGGGCTGTACGCGATGGCCAGTGATGTTCTGTTATTTTCCTTGTGGGGACTGTCCTGTAGTAGGTGACTTCTGGGTACCTGTCTCGCTCTGTCAATCTGTTTCCTCACTTCCCCAGGTGGGTATTATAGTTTTAAGAGGGTCTCTGTGATCAAACCCGTCACAACCCATATACAAGTTATAGTCCATACTATCAAAATATTAATATACTAGATAGTACAGACTTTTCAGTTAGTTCTTGACAATGGACACTTACGTATCAGCAAAATAAAAATGAAATAAAATTCCTTACAAAGAACAGAGTCCTCAATCTCCCCGCTTCTGAAAAGCCATACAGAAAAGATGAGCTTTGTAGTGTGTTTGGAAGGTTGACGAAGACAAGTGCTTGTAAACCCAGGGCTCAACCCAAAACCCATTCAAATCCATTGAAAAAAATCCCACTTACTTAGGTGCCAACTGGGACGTGAACTCCAAAATTGTGAGTCTCTCTTTCAGAATGTCCTGTCCGTGATGGAGGAGATACAAATGCTGCTTTCTCAGGCAGACACCCCCCCCCCATTTTATTAAAAATGCTTTGGGGTAGAAATTACATCATGTTCTAGATAGGGCAGACTATTCTGCCCTGCATTTCTCTTCAAAACCTCAGCTTTAACACTGATCATCAATCTGTGATAAAGCTTTTGACATCTAAACCAGAAAAGAAAGGTAGAATGGTGTTTCTAGTACGGCTTCAAAATTTAACTACCTTGAATTTTTTTTCCAGAAGCTTCCAAAATGACAAGAGCACATCTAAACACTTTTTAATATTCTGACAAACATTTTACACAGATCCAGTAATAAATGAAAAACTCCTGTTTTATTTTATGCTCATAGAATTTATTATCCTACTGAGAACTCTATTGAATTTGTCATCAACCTGCTGAAGTACTTAAATGTCAAAATCAAGTACTACGGTGATATTATTGTTATTATTATTATTTTTCAAAAAAGGTCTGATCATGTAATTTGTTGTTCCTTCCAATTGCTCCTCAGATGTAAACATGCAAATGTATTTGCTTTCACATCATCCTAATTATTTACATCCTGTAAATAATATGCATACATACAAATAAATATTATGCATGGACTAGTAAGCATACCTGGAGGTTTGTGGGAGTAAATCTGTGTCCATTTTTACTTCTTAAATATTTTTAATGCTGGAAAAAAATTGCTCCTGTAGTTTACATGTTGCTTGCTCTATAAAAAGAGAGGGATCTTTTTACCTTGTTGAGGAAGTACAGCAGAAATAAGTTAAACGTGCTAATACCATTATAGAGCCCTTGACATTCATACCCTGAAGTGTTATAAAATTAATAGAGGAGTATTTTGGTTCGGAAATTACTAAAGATATGCGAATATAAGTAAATCATTAGTTAGACTGTAAGCTGCTGGGGGCAGGAACTGTCTTTTTTAACCTAGCACAATGGGATGCTGATCCATCATTAGGGCTCCTAAACACTACAGTAATAGAAATGATAAATAATAATCATCTTGTAATACAGTCAGTAGCCATGACTTCTTATATCAGGACCTGAACTATGGAGACCTTGTGTGGTGACACTGAGCAGCACAAGCTGAGTTTAGGGACTCTGGATATCAGAGAGCCGAATAGAACTGCAAAGGTATATATGTGTCCAGCAACCTGAATAAAGAATCCCCTTTATACTTACTTACAGCTGCGTTTGTCTTTTCTGTACCACAAATCCAAAACCAAGTTTTGTATAAAAAGGATTTTGTTTCCAGTAAGTAGGACAGAGACAGGTATATGCTAATTTGATAAATCATGTAGCAATTATTATAATGCCTTTATCATGTGCATATGCTCTTATATGTGAGTATTCACACATGTGGAACCTCCCTACTGTGCCCTTGGGCCAGCTTAGCCACACGTTGTCCCTTGATATGGGCTGAGAATTCAGTCTAATTCATAGACAGTGAGTTTAACTCTTTTTTGGCAGGGGTCATCACTTATTATATGTATGTTCAGGGCCTTGCACAGTGGTACTTTGATTTTGATTGTGATCATTAGGAGTTATATTGATAAGAAGAAGAAAAAGGAGAAGAAGCAAAAGAAACTCTGACTACTTTTTGCTTTTATAGCATCTCCCACACAGCATTTTAATAACACCAATGAATTAAGATTCACAATGCCCAAGAATTAACCCCAAATCTTAGATTGGGAATCTTGAGCATCCAGCGGTTGTCCAAGATTAACCAATCATATTAGTGAGAAAAGTAGGACAAGAGGCCATTTTGTCCTACTTCCAGTCCTTTGATTTAACCAGTTGATTTCCTCTTTTAATTACCAATTGAATATTTGAAATTGACAGTAAATAGGTGTTTCCCCACAGTACTGGGTGTTCTCTCCACTGAGAATAAGTGTTTTGTATGCCTAGCTCAGGAAAATGTAAAAGGCTTTCAATTTGATCACAGGTAACACTTTTTCAAAGTAGCATTTTCCACTTTTGAAGGGTTTCCATTTTTAGTTGCTTATTTCCTCTTCCTTGCTCAGCAAAATCCTTCCCCGTGTCCTCACTCTCATATTTTCTGTGTATTTTGTCATTTGATGGTACTGTAGCACTGGGCTGTTGTTGTATCAACTAGGCAAGGTACTAACAAGCTACAACAGGACTTTATTTTCAAAGTGGAAACCTCTTTACCAAGCTGCTGCACCCTCTGTAGCTTTCTCCCAGCCTCTCAACTCCTCCCCCCTCCTTCCTGTTTCCTGTCCTTTCAGACTCCCAACAGCCAGTGCTCCCAATTCTAATAATTACAAGCAACATCTAAACATGTCATTCCCTCCTCTCTTAAGAAACTCTCCCAATTAAAACAAACATTATTGTTCTAACCACAAGAAAAAATATGAAACAAGACACTATACTGTTGGCAGAAATATTACACTGAAAACACTGTAGATACTACATAACGTAGTCTCTAGTCTAGACAGGTGGTTGTCTGGGTCTGACAGGCCATCTCTCAAGCCCCGGTTCCAGTGCAATGTCTTGTTGTGTTGGTACTCCGGTGAAGTCATCCAATGCAGACTGGGTGTTGGCATAATCTCCTCTTGGTGCATGGGCAGGTGCAAGATAAGAAGCATTCCATACCCACCCATCAGAAAGTTGATAGGTGTAAGGTCCCTTCTTCTCTACGATTTTAAGAGGAGCTGTGAATTTATAGTCCCCTTTACGTAAAATTCCAGGTTTTCGTATTCTAACGAAGGAACCACACTCGAACTTTGGTTCCTTAGCACCCTGCCGCTTGTCTGTGAAAGCCTTAGACTTTGCTTGGTTCTGTTCAACTGTTTTTCTCACATCATCCTCGTTTGGGGCATCAGGTCGTGCCTTTAACAATCCAGCAATGTTCAGTTTAGTATTCCTCTGTTTCCCATGCAGTAACTCTGCAGGTGATCTTTGCATTGTGGCATGTCGTGTAGCCCAGTATGCTTGCAAGAAATCAGTAGTGAAGGGTACCACAGTTGCCCTTCCAGTTTGGCCATTTGCAAACTCTCTTTCAAACTTCAGTTAAACCATTTGATTTTCCCATTGGCTTGAGGGTAATATAGAAATGACCTTCTGTGTAAAATGTTCCTCTCTGCTAGAAAAGTTTCAAACTCCAGGGAAGTAAATTGACTACCATTATCTGAAACCAGTTCTTTGGGGTTACCTTCCCTGCTAAAAACTGAAGAGAGGAACTTAATTACTGTAGCGGAAGAGATTTGCGATGTAAACGCTACCTCAGGCCATTTACTGAAATAGTCTATTAAAGTGATGGCATAACGACAGTCAGTTGGAGCAGTATCAAAGGGTCCTACAATGTCAATCACCACTTTTTCCCATGCAGATCCAGTAAGAGGAACAGGCTGTAATGGAGGGGTACATGTCACTGCTGTCTTATCATGCATTTGACAAGTGACACAGGATTTTATGAGTGCTTCAGTTTGAGAGTCCATCCCTAGCCACCAATACAGATGCCCTAGTCGTTGTTTGGTTCAGACAATTCCTTGATGAGTATCGTGTGCCAGGTGTATGAGCTTTGACTGTAATTATTCTGGCACAAGGAGCCAGTGTGTACTTCGTAGCACATAGCCATCAAACAAAGAAAGTTCATCCCAAACTCTAAAATAAGGGAGCAAAATAAGGGGTCAAGGTTTTTAGGGTGACTGGGCCATCTATTCATCAGAAATTCCCAGAGTTTTTGTTGAATTGGACACGTTGAACAAGCAGCTTGAAATTTCTCTCTTGTAACTGCAGTGAGAGTGCTTGTAATAAGCGCAACCACTACATCCTCGTCCTCCGGTGGACCATCTGGTGAAGGCAAAGGCAGGCGAGAAAAACAATCAGCGACCACATTTTGGTTTCAAGGCTTATATTCCAGTCCATAATTGAAAGAGAGTAGTCTTGCAGACCATTGAGCAATATGGTATCCTGCTCTTCCCAGTCCTTTTGTGGTGAGCAACATTGTCAAAGGCATGTGGTCTGTGCGCAACTTGAATGTGCGGCCCCACAGGTAAGTTCTCCATTTTTCAGTAGCCCAGACACAAGCAAGTGCTTCTTTTTTGACTGTAGAATATTTTCTCTCAGCATTACTTAGTGTCCTGGAAGCAAATGCAACAGTCCTCTCTGTGTTATCCTCATGCAGTTGTGTGAGGACAGCCCCAAGTCCATAATCAGAAGCATCAGTAGTTACAATTGTGGGCAATGCAGGACTGAATAGCGCAAGTACTGGACTTTGTACAATCAAGTCTGTCACCATTTCGAAATTAGCTTGTGCATCCATTGTCCACACTAAGGTTGAACTTCTCCATAGTAATTACCATAACGGTTTAATGACAGAAACATAACTGGGAATTAATTTTGCATACCAGGAGGTAAGACCTAGGAAGGAACGTAAGGTTTGCAAATCTGTTGGAGGAGGAGTACTTGAAATTGGCAGGATATGATCTGGTTAGGTTTTAATTCAGCCTGTGAAATTGTATGCCCCAGAAAGGAGAGTTCAGTTTGTCTAAATGTGCATTTGGACCTATTGAGCTGGAGGCCTGCTGTGCTGATGCAGTTTAGTAAAGACTGCAGGTTATTGTCATGCTCCTCAGAAGCATTTCCAAACACGATAATATCATCCAGATAGCACTGAACTCCATGTTGATTCTTCAGAATCAATTACATCATTTTTGAAAGGCACTTGGGGCAGATGTGAGACCGTATGGAACATGTTTAAAACGAAATAGTCCCTCATGTGTAATAAATGCTGTGAGGTCTCTGCTATCTTCATGCAAACATAACGTGGTGGTATGTGCTCTGCAAATCAAGAGTAGAAAACATCTTTGCTCCGCGGAGTTCTGCAAATACTTCTTCTATGTGAGGAAGAGGATGGCTGTCAATCACAATAGCTTTATTTGGCTCCCTTAAGTCCACACAAAGGCAAATGCCTCCACACTTCTTCTGCGTCACTACTATAGGTGAAACCCATTCCGAGGAGTCGATCTCTTCAATAATGTCCTTTTGAACAAGTTTTCTAAGTTTCTCTGAAACAGCTTCCCTGACTGAAAATGATAAATGCCATAACTTCTGTTGTACATGCATCATATTATTCCACATTTTAACTTTATGCAGAAGCCCATTAGCACAGCTGAGTTTCTCCTCAACCTGGTGTTGGGTCCCAGCTGAAACTGGTGTGTATACCGCAAGAGTGCTTTGCTGAGGAAGATCAATTTGTCCATTAACTACCTGAGATTTAAAGCAGACAATAAATCTCTGCCAAGGATAGGAGTGCCTTTGTGGAGAATGTAGAATTCTGCAGTCACACAGCAATCACCAAAAGTAACTATTACTGGCAGGCAGCCATGTACTGGAATATGGTTTTTTAAATAGCACACCAAGTGAAGTTTGGGTTCAGTAAGAGGCAACATCTTTAAAGTAATGCCGATAGATGGAATCAGGTAGTATAAATACTGCTGAGCCAGGGTCCAACATTATCTGAATAGAGTGTGGTTTGCCTGAGGGTATGGCAGAAATGTTTACAGTGCACTTTATCTGTTCTGGAATATGTGCAATAGTGATTTTGTCCACAGCACAGTAACATCTGGTATTGTAACCACATGCACCTGTTGATTGAACTGGCTACTGCGACATACTTTAGCAAAATGTCCAATCTTTTTGCAATGATTGCACTGAGCTACTTTTGCCGGACATCCTGTGTAGCTTGCAAGGTGTTGTGTGGATCCACAGTGAAAGCATGCTTTTACTGTATTTTGAATTTGCTGATTCGGTGTTTTTTCATTAGTTTTCCTCTTGCAATTGTGTGTTTGCAGTGGTAGTGAACTTTCCTGCAAAGGAGTCACAGCCTGGACTGTGCCTCCTGTATCCATGCTCATTATTTTGGCTTCAGCTGTAGCTGACTCAATCTGAGTCGCAATGGTTATTGCTTTTTCTAGTGTAAGGTGTGGTTCTAGAAGTAAGCGTTCTCTTACATGAAGCATGGCTTTTTTCTCAACAAACTGGTCTCTAATCATCTCATCTGCCATATTCCCAAAGTCACAAATTACAATCAGACTCCTCAGGGAAGCAATATACTGCATTATAGTTTCCCCTGGTTTCTGCTTATGCTGGCGAAATCTATAGCGATTAGCTACTACATTCACTTTTGGCACAAAAAACTTCTTTAATGCAGTGAGTGCAGTCTCATATTTATCATCTGCAAGGGGAAAAGTGTAAAATATATGTTGCCCTTCTGCTCCAAGGTAGTGGATTAGCAGAGCACGCTTTCTTACTTCAGAAATCTATGTAGCACTGATTGCAAGCAGATAAGTCTCAAATATATGGATCCAGGTAGTAAAAGCAATTGGAGGCTCACCTGGGCTTTGCAGAAAGGGTGCAGGTGGGTTCAGAGGCAGAAAATCCATCCTCATCGCCAAAATGTTGTATCAACCAGGCAAGGTACTAACAAGCTTCAGCAGGACTTTATTTTCAAAGTGGAAACCTCTTTACCAAGCTACTGTTGCACCCTCTGTAGCTTTCTCCCCGCCTCTCAACTCCTCCCCCGCTTCCTGTTTCCTGTCCTTTCAGACTCCCAACAGCCAGTGCTCCCAATTCTAATAATTACATATAAATACCACAGCTGTCAGGAAGGCTGCTGCTGTGCAGAAAACTTTATAATTACTTCACAGTCTGGTGTGGTGGCCTTTGTTCTTGGTTTTTAAACACAAACAAACAAATAACCTAAACAGTTTTGCCCAGTGAGAGAGGGAACAAGGAATGCAACTCACTGCCAGAGCTACTGTACATTTTACACATTGATAGCTAAAATTGAAGCTATAATTCTCTACAGATGGAGCTTATAAGAGGGAGAAGCTTCTAATGGAAATCACTCCAGTGATATTTTCAGTGCAGCATGGGTCTGATCCAAAGTTAACTGATGTCAGTGGAAAGACTCCCGATGTGGGAGTCCTTCAAAAAAAAAAAAAAAAGAACAGGTACCATAAAGATGTCTCCAAGTTGGGCACCAAAAAACTGAGGCATACAAAATCATTAGTTACTTTTGAAAATCTTGATGTCAAAGGTTATGTCCCAAAGTAACCCCCTTGGGGTGAAGGCAGCTGCCTCACTAAGCTCATACAACATTCCTTGAACAACAGAAGTCCTATAGTCCAATCCTGGGGCGTAGCCCACCAACTGTACCTCTTAGCAAGTCTATGTAACCCCCTTCTGTTTGAGGTGGGGGGAGAGGGAGGGAGGAAGATACAAAACAGTCCAAACAAAAAGCAAATATTTCCCAGACCCACAAGGGGCCAGCCACCCTCCCTCACACAGGGACGGGGGGAAACAGTTTTTCAGGCTCTGCTGGAAGTCTCAGCTCCACCCTCCTACATGGCTAACAGCCAATCGTTTGGGAATTTTAACAACAGAAACAAACCAGTCCATCTTATCAGAGGTCTCAGGTTACTGGTGCTCTCAATCTGTTCCTCAGCCAGTAACCGAATATCCTCTTCTGGAAGCTCTAGCTCAGGTTGTTTCACTGTAACACAGCAAATCACTGAGTTCATCCCTTTGAAGGGCCTCACAGGTGCAGTGGGTTGGGACTGATTGTGACCAAAGGAGTTTTTTAAACCCTTCTTGTCTGGAGTGGGGTTTATCTACCCCCTTGACACTTGGCCTTAGTTTTCCTTTTCAAGAGTTTAAAAACAAAGCAATAATGAGAACAACATTTCAAAAGTGTTATCCCAAAGACAGTGTATAGGATTCACATCACCAGTGAGGCAAAGTGATATTTTAAGAATGTGCAGAAGTGTTATTAAAGTACAACCATTTAAAAAAGATACATATTCTTTCCTCCCCAGTACTCCTCACATGACTACAGATTAAATGATAAAGTCATAGTCAAGGAAAAGATAAATGGCTAGTGACAGGATTTATCATGTCAGCTAACTGGCTGTGTTGGAACATCTCATCTTTTTTTTTTTAATTTAACAAGCTTAAAAAGGATTTTTTTCCACTGCTTCCTGCCATAGAAATACAATCTAGACTGTGAAGAACAGAGAAAATAGATGTGCCAAGGGGGCCTGAGGCCTGACCAAATTAACAGCACAGTTGGATCCTTTACATGTTCTAAGAACACTGGATGACACATTGCATATGTACCGTACCTTGATATCCCCTTCGTAGGGCACAAAGTAAATTCTGCAGCTCTATTTTTGGATACTTTCCAAGAACAGAAGTGTACTGGGGTGAGCTCAGTGGCAGTGATAGATGGAAGTATTTCTAGATAGGAAAACTACACAAGCTAAAGGTAAGAGGTTTTCAAATAATTAGCAAGTTCAAGTTATTACTGAAAGAGAGTGACATTGGTAAATGACAGCTCAGTACTCAATTTTCCCTTTACTGTGAGCAGCAATGGAGGATGCTGGATCAAAATATTATAAAACTTCTCATTCAGTTTTGTTGAGATCATGGTTTATGATTAATTTGAATGTTAATCCCAAAATAAATCATTGCTGAAGAAGAACTATGTGCTTTACTGGAAGGAAATGGCAGAGTGATCTAAAACTTGAGTGTAAATACTTAGACCCTGTGGAACACAAGTTCAAACCCTGTCAATATTGATTTAGTCTCCTGAGGCAGATAAATTATATATTATGTAGTGATGGCAGGAGAGTCTGTGATATACGACTGAGCTTGCCACCTTCTCTTTATGGACATTAAGGAGTCCAGGCTTTTTTTTTTTTTTTTTAAAGAAAATGCGGTTTTCCTCCGATATTTTTGGCAAAAATTCCTGGGACCTAGTTGAAAATATTAGAGTCAAACTTTCAGTTGTCCCATATATATGGGATAGTGCCATCTTATACAATTTAAATTAATGTATTTTATGACTGAAATTTAAGCACAAGCCCTCACTCAAATAAAATATGAAAATAAAATTTCAAATTCTATAACCATTTTCATGATTATTTCCTTTTACTAAAGGAATAAACTGTACACATACACTGCTATACACGGGCTTAATCTTTAGTGGTGCTAAATGCCATGAGTCCTGCTGTGGCTCGGTGGTTATAGGATTATTATTATTAGAAAATTACTGAGAAGAATAGCATAATTTTGGATTAAAAACCAGATTGAGGATCATTTATTAGGACGTACTCACACTTATTATGAACCATGTTTAGAAATATCAGTCTACCTTCTTATTTAATCCTTAACAGTGCTTCTCACCTTTCAATATCAGATGCAGAACAAGAATGGGGAGTAATAATTGGGTTTTTTTAAAAAAATAGCAAAAATAATATTTATACTGTTACCCCTTCTTTTGACACCTGTTTCAGTCTTCTGCTGAGTGTTAGCAGACATCCAGGACCTTGTAAATCTGTGACATGGCGTCTGGGTATATTATAAATGGAACTTTGTTTTATTTACACATATACATCAGTCCTGGAACTGAAATGGTTAAACAGCATGCAGGCAAACTGTTCTCCAGGAAATTTAGCCCACTCCACAAATATTGATTCTACGTGGAAGCAAGGCAAAGAGCAAACTCTTCTGATACTCACAACCCCCTGATCTCTCAAAAAGAAAAAAGAAAACTGCATGGTCAAGAAACGGATGACACAGAATGTCTTCCCATGACTGAACATTTGCTTGCATATGAAGAAAAAGAACTTGGGAGACTATGTGTAACAGCATCACCTGTTGATGTCCATCATAACAATACACAAATGCAGAGACTTTTTATTTTCTCATGTGATACAGTGAAATTTGATCCAAACTCTGGAATATTTTTAAGGTCAACAAACACCTACAGACACTGATAAACTAAAAGTCAGAAAGGTTGGCTAGCAGCATAAAATGTATTCAAAATTTGTAAGGTTACTGAATTTTTCCTAACCATTTCTTCCTCCTTATTAATTTAAATATACCAATACTTTTGCAAATATAAACAAAAAAGGCAAATTTGGTACTATGTTAAAGAAGAATTGCTCTACTTGATCAGATCTATAGTCCATCAGTGTCCTGGCTCTGAAAGTTACTAGGGCCACATTCTTCAGAGAAAGATATAAACCTTCCCATAACTGACAATTATAGAATAACATGCCTATGTAGAACCTTATTCCTCATGTTAGTGGTTGGATTATGTCCTGAAGCATGAGGGGTTATCTAATTTTTGTGCAATCTAATATGACTACAGATTATATTATTCATGAAAATATGGAACTCATTTTTGAACCTTACTAATTGCTTTACTTCAATAACACCTTGTGGCAGAAAATTCTGAAAGTTAATAATGTTCTGGGTGAAAAACATATTTCCTATTATGCTATATTTGTTCGTGGTATATCCTTTGTGAGATGGGGTGACCAACTCCTAACACACCTAATACAAGATTCAAAGTTATGGTCAGACACGTAAATTAATGGTAATGGAATTATAATAATTTAAGCATTATCCTCTATCTCTTGGGGTTAATATAGCCTAATACCTCCTCTGCTTTTTTACCTACCACTCTGCATTATGATAGCAACTGTTCAGAATTATCCATTCTTTTCCCCAACCTGAGTAGTAAACCATTTAAAACCTAAACACTCAGTGTGTAGAGGTAGGTCAAATTGTTCCTTTGAATGTACATTACCATGAATTTGTCTACAAGGGATTTCACCTACTATCATGAATTGTCTAGTTTTGATAGGTCCATATGAAGTTCCTTACAATGCTTCCCACCCCCTTCTCATCAGGACAGGGAAGAGAAAGGTTGGTCTTATTACTAGGGAGATGTCCCCTGGGGCACTAATTTGAGGGGAAGAAGGAGGAACCTACACCTTTCCCTGGGATGAAGGTCACTGCCTCCCACATCTTTTCATTGGCTGATTTGAAGGAGCTGAAAGAGCTGACTGGCTCCCTCTGCTCCCTCCCTCCTATCCTTAATTCCCTCCAATGCCTGTCGGCAGTATCTCAAGCCTTGTCTATACTACACCGTTTTGCCCACAAAGTCAGCTTTCATCGACGAAACAGTGGAGGTGTACATATTGAAATGTTCCTCCTGCTAATGTAATTCTCCTCCTTCCCCATCATAATAAAAACACCTCAGTGATAGGCAGAGGGCTTTTTGTGATGTAATTAGAGTAACACAGCATCAGTGTAGACACTGTGCTTGGTTATGTAGCCCTAATTGGCCTCCAGGAGGTATCACACAATGCCCATCCTGGCCAATCTGGTCTTCTTCTTCTTTCATATGGCTGGTGTACAGCAGCAACTACAATTTCACCTAAAGTTGATGGAGCCAAATGGCTACATCAGGAGTAGCAGAATTCATTGCAGTAATGTGTCCTTCATATTTATAAATTGTACTATACATACTATAAACACTAGGTAGTAATATGTCTGATGGTCTGTCATAGGGAACCATACTTGCACACTGGGGGAGTGCTTGATTTTCCATTTGTGCATTAGACGTCTGGATCTACCATGGTTAGTTCAGATTCGGGTCAGAGTTGACGAAGATGATCATAGAAGGTCAAACCCAGGAACCTTCTGTGTGGGATCTGGCACAAGGTGCTTAACTTTTTAAGTCTTGTTTAGCTCAATCTGTTTTCTAAGCCTCCTTTTGATCGTGACCTGATTGCATGAGGCTAAACGAATGTTCCCAGAAAGGCTCAAAACATTACGGGAGGGATGGGGTTTTGTACAGGATGGGAGGGGTTTTGTCAAGGTCTTGGTGGATAGGAAGATATCTGTTTTTCTGGATTCACTGAGTTTCATGGAATGTCACAATAATTCGGCATATCACCAGGGGAGCGATGTTAGACAGAACAGGTAGCCATGGTGTTGGAGTTGTCTTAAGGGTTCCCGAGATGCACCACATCACTGTATTCAGCTGTGTATCCACAAGTCGCATTTGACTGCATCTGTTCCATACCACTGCACAATATTCATCTACTGAATATACAAATGTTATTGCAGATGTTCGCAGCACTGATGCTGATGCGCTCCAGGTTGTACCTGCTAGTTTCTGGATTATGTTGGCTCTCATTTTTATCATTTCAGCTAATTTCTCAAGATTTTCATGAAAGATGAGGGTGTGATCGAGTTTCACGCCGAGATATGTTGGCATGTAATCCAAGTGTTGTACATTTTTACCACAGAAAGCTACTTTCAGTGTTTTGGGTACTCCTATTATCAAGATGAAATGTGCTTACAAATGTTTTTCCAGGGTTTGGTTTGAGCCTCCATTTCTGAAAATATTGTTGCATAGTTTGGAGGTCCTCAGTTAATGCTTTGTCAATGTCATGGAGATTTGATGCTCGGATTGTCATGGCATGGTCACCTGCATATCCCAGTTTTCATGATTTAGTTGAAGACATGTCACTTATTTAAATATGAAAAAGGGTTGGAGCAAGTACAGAGCCTTGTGGTAGCCTGTTGTTTATGATATGGGGTGAGCTGGTCTTCTTACCCAGGTACACCCATAGGCATCTGTTACTCAGCATGGTCAACAGCAGGCAAAGTGTTTGGCAGCAAAGTATAATTTTAGCAAGGTTCAGCATCGGGCCCTTAATCCATACTCGACTGCCCTGAAGGTACACAGGTATGCTCCCCTCCCTGTTTAAAGGCCCGAGAATTTTTGAAATTCTTCTTCCTATTTACTCAGCATGCACAGTTCACACAGCATCTTCCCAACTGATCATGCTGGCTTTCCACAGAAGACAAACTCCTGTGTGGAGTACACCAGAGCTGTTGGATCTGCTGGGTCTATGGGAAGAGGAGGCTGTGCAGTTGCAGGTTTGTTCCAGCCATAGGAATTTTGATACCTATGGGCTGATTGCTAGTGGCACTGAGGAGAAGGGTCATGAAAGGGACATGCATCAGTGCCATGCTAAGATCAAGGAGCTTAGGCAGGTGTACCAGAAGGCAAGGGAGGCCAACCATTGCTTTGGTGCAGTGCCAAAGACATGCCGCTTCTACAAGGAGCTGCATGTCATCCTCGGCGGCAAACCCATCTCCACCACCAAGAGCACAGTGGATACTTCAGGGGGACTGAAAGGAGTGACCAGTGGACTCAAGCCTGAGGATGAAGTGATGGAAGAGGAAGTGGAGCTGGAGGACAATGTGGAGCACACAACAGAGTTGTATGGTGGCGTGGTGAGTCAGGACCTCTTTTTGATTCTAGAGGGGTCTATCCAGTTCCTGCACTCTGGCTCTGGCACACATGATGAAGGAGATGGGAGCTCCAGTAAGTGTTCACTTTGCTTTGATGCTGCACAATGAGAGGAGATTAAACTCTCATATACTTTGTTATGTGGTAGAGGAGGGATAAGAGACAGAAATTAATAGCAGAGCCTTTGCAGCTATGCAGTGGGAGCCCAGCAGAAAAGTTTGTTTTCTGACCCGGGATGTCTCAGGAATCTTCTACAGAGATCTCTAGGAAACTTCTGTAGGTACTCAGCAATTCTCTGCCAAAATCCCTTGGAAGAGCTGCTTTGTTTTTCCCCTTACTGTAGGAAACTTTGCTGTGCCACCCAGCAATTATTTCTGCTGGGATCAGAACAGCACACAGATAAGCAGCATATGGAACTGGTCTGAATCTACATGCATGCAGGAGATACATGCTTGAATCCTGGGTTACCCTTAGAAGTGATTACCCTAGCCTGTGGAAAAGGGTACCAATATTCAGAATAGTCTCCCTGGGCACTTGTAGTAACCCCCTTCTCAAACCACCCAGACCTTTTGTCCCTTCTTGCCAATTCCCCCTTCCCTCTCCCTCCTAGTGAACTCACCATATTTGGGACTCACATTGAGCTATGTACTAGCCAAGGGACAGTGAGAAAGAATTGGGTGTAACTTTTGTGATTCATGGCTGTGAGCTCACTCGCAATACTGTCTCTGTTCATTGTTTCTTTGGCTTCTGCAGATGTGCCCTTGAGGACCCACTCCTCCACACTGGTGGAGCACCTCCATCAGATAAGGCAGTGAATGTGGAGGAGTAAGGAGGATATGTTTTGTGAAGTGCTGCAGTCAACAGATACAGCACACAGTGAAACAGGAGCGTGGAGGGAGTCAATTAAAGAAAAAACTCAGGCTGGATAGCCTGAAAAGGAGAGAAGGGCAGCTCCTGGAGGGCTGAAGTCCCTCATTAAACTGCAGTTTGAGCACATCCATGCACAACTCCCCCTGCAGCTAATACAGAACTCCGTTCCATACCACCCCAAACTCCTCCACCACATTTCTCCTGTGTCTCTGGTCCCAAGGGTACCCCGTGCACTCCACGCCTAGGGACTGGTTTCACAATGAAAGCTGGAATTACGCACAGCTGTGGGCCATAACAAAGAGACCGTTCATCATTGCCATGTCCCCTGTTTGACTGAAAATTTGGGTTTTGTTCTGTTATTAAATTTGAGTCTTTGAAATAAAATGAGTCTTTATTTGTGTCATACATGTGTTAGTTTGTTCTAACATTCAAACATAGTGTCTATAGGCAGGAATATTTGCTTAGTATCATTAATGCTCAGGAAGCAAGCACTACAGGGGTCATTCAAAGCAGCAAGTAAACACTGCCTGGCTGAATGCATCACATAAAGACACATTACTGGGAATCATTATCAAAATGCTCTTTCAAAGTCTCCCTGATTCGAATAGCCACCTGCTGTGCTCCTCTAATTGCTCTGGTATCTGGCTGCTCAAAATCAACAGCCAACCGATCAACCTCAGTGCTCCACCTCTGGGGAAACTGTTCCCCCTTCACTTCACAAATATTATGCAGAGTACAGCAGGCCATTGGAATAGTTTCCTCACTGAGGTCTAACCCTGCCAAAAAGGCAGCTCCAGCAACCTTTTAATGGGCCAAAGGCACATTCAACGGTCATTCTGCATCTGCTGAGCTTGTTGTTGAAGCACTCCTTGCTGCTATCTAGGTTCCCGGTGTAAGGCTTCAGGAGCCACAGAAGCAAGATGTAGTCGGGGTCTCACAGGATCACTATGGGCATTTCCACATCCCCCACTGGAATCTTCTAGTCTGGAAAGAAAGTTCCAGCGTGCAGCTTTCTATACCGTCCAGTGTTCCTAAAGATGTGTGCATCATACACCTTCCCTGACCACCCTACATTGATGTCAGTGAAACAGCCCTGGTGATCCACCCACACGTGCAAGACCATGGAGAAGGAGCACTTTTGATTGATGTACTCCATCGCAAGATGGTTCAGGGCCAAAATTGGGATATGTGTGCCATCTATCGCCCCGCCGTGGGTAGGGAATCCCATTGCCTCAAAGCTATCAATTATTTCCTGCACATTACTAAGAGTCACAGTTCTTTATAGCAGGAGGCAATTAATGGCCCTGCACACTTGCATCACTGCAGCTCCCACGGTGGATTTTCCAACCCCAAACTGATTTACGACTGACCGGTAGCAGTCTGGAGTTGCCAGCTTCTACACAGCGATCACCACTCACTTTTCAACAGTAAGGGCAGCTCTCATTCTGGTGTCCTGGTGCTGTAATGCTGGGGTGAGTTCTGAAGACAGTTCCAGGAAAGTGGATTTGAGCAACCGAAAGTTCTGCAGCCCCCGCTCATCATCCCATACATGCATCACAATGTGACCCCACCAATCCGTGCTTGTTTCCCTAGCCTAATACTGATAGTTCACTGCAAGCAGCTGCTCTGTGAATGCCAGAAGGAATCTTGAAGTATTTCTTTCCATGGCACACAGCAAGGCAGTCAACTTCGATTTGCTCTCTGTTTTGCAGCTTATGAAATACTGCAGGACCAGCGGCATTGTGCTCATAATGCTTATCACCAGAATGGCTAGCAGTTCAGGATTCATGCTTTTAGGCAGAGATGGCAGGCACACAGGTTACAAGGGCTGTTGAAAATGGAACAAAATGAAGTTGGAAGCCCATGGAATGATGGGATGGAAAGAACTGCATCATGGGATAGCGAGCACTCCCCCATGATGTACTGCAATCTGTTCCCAGAGTTCCCAGCAACTGAAGGTAGCAAGTTGCACAGTGGTTTACTCAGATTGAAAAGGGGTACCTGATCCACGGAGTTAGGGAAGTCAAGCTAGCTACATTACTCCCTTCTACTATTGGCTAAAGGAACTGAGATGCCTTAAAACTGTGCACCCTGATGAGCCATCTGTGATTGGGGATAGACTTTGGCTTGGATAATTTTGGATGTCATCTTATCTCTCCATCATAACTGCTGTTTTCTGAGGCTAACCTAAAGATTCATTTGTCATTTTAGCAGAAGTTGGATTTTTGTATGTCTGGATTTGCTGTTAGACTAATATCCATTAAGACTTGGATTACGAGACAAAATTTAGTCCAGAAAATAGATTTAACTTTAGTCAGGCTTCATGTGTTAGATATCTATTATATTTGGTAGTTGTATCAGCTGTCAATAAAGCTACTGTTTGAACTCCAGTAAGGACTGAGAATTGACAGCAAGCAAACAAAATAAAAAAGATGGAGTTCTATATTGGATCAAATATATACACATGCTTTCAAACAGGCACTCACTTCCTACACACTTATTCTGTATGTATGGACATACAGCACGGAATCACAGAATTTTTACTCACTGGCATCTCAGTGTGAGATGAAGATTGTTCTGTTAAAAATGTAGCCATTATTTCCAGTCTGAATTTGTCTAGCTTTAATTTCCAGCCGTTGGATGGTATTTATTCCTTTCTCTGTCAGACTGAAGAGCCCCTTATCAAATATTTGTTCCCCATATTGGTACTTATAGACTGCAATCAAGTTATCTCTTAATTTTCTCTTTGTTAAACTAAATAGATTGAACAACTTGAGTCTATCGCTATAAAGCATGTTTTCTAATCCTTCTGTCAGTCTTGTGGTTCTTCCCTAAACTCTCTCCAATTTATCAACATCCTTCTTGAATTGTGGGCATCAGGACTGGACAAAACTACTCCAGCAGTGGCTAATTAGCCATTGGAACAATTTACCAAGGGTCATGGTGGATTCTCAATCACTGTCAATTTTAAAATCAAAGTTGGATGCTTTTTCTAAAAGCTATGCTCTAGGAATTTTTTTTTCAGGGAAGTTCTATGGCCTGTGTTATGCGGGAGGTCAGACTAGATGATCACAATGGTCCCTTCTGGCTTCAGCAAATGACAGTATGCCAACATACTGCCTGAAAGATGCTAGGGCAGACCATGAAAGGTAAGGCAAAAATATAGCAGTCATGCAAAGCCTGGTGAAATGACAATAGGTAGGTTAGCACAACATAATTGGCTTATGGGATGTATACTAATATTATTTGTATTCCTCAAGCTGGAGGTCAGATTAAAAAAAACGACACATGACAGTCAATCTCCATAAATTCTTCAAAATTGCTAGGTTCAGACAGACAATTTTGTCTTTACTACTTTCTGTTTCATCCCATTTCCTTTGGCAGTAGGAATTTACTCCCCATTGTGTTTGGCTGTACACTGTACCTTTTTAAAGGAGCACTGTGTGCTTTATCCCTTTTCATGTGCAATTATGCTGCTATTGGTTCTTACTGCAAACCCACTGCATGTGCTTTCTCTCTCTCCCTTGAGACTGAATGACTATCTTCCTCCTCAAAGGCAGAAATATGGTACACAGTTTGAGATTCACTATGAGAAGAACTTATTTTTTTATTTGTCTCGACATTGTATCAGCAGGATATTACATTAAAAACAACAAATACAAAACCCAACCAACCAACCACAGGTTCCCAAGAGGGGTATTAGTAGTTCTAAGTACAAACAAAAGGCTATCTTATGCCTTTAGAAACAGTCAGAGCAAGAGGTGATATGTAAGCTTCAGCCTTCCAGGCGTAGCCCCAAGAAACTTTTAGCCTTAGAGACTGCACCCCCCCACCCCGGTGAGTCATAATTCCTGTTGCTCCAAAGGATAGTATTTTGCCACTGGCTGTTACTTCCATAAAGTTGTGACACTGGCACAGCTATCCGCCTGCTTCAAAGTGGAATATTTGACACATAGCACTCACATATTTGCATGCACCCATGACCCAAGGTCCAGTGAGCCTGTACAGAAATGTAAGAGGGAAGTAAGGAGTGTGTAGGTTAAGTTAAATATAGCCCCAAAACATCTTAGGACTAGATTCTGCCACTCTTTCTCCTTCTGAGTAGTGCTTTATTCCATACATAGTTCTATTAGTTTCAGTGGCGCTGGCTGTGGATTAAGATATTACTCAATGTAAGTAAGAAGGACAGAACCTAGGTGCTATTTCCTACACTAATCTGCACCTGTGCCAATGCATGTATTGTATTTTCTCAAATGCCAGGGACAGTACTTTCCAGAGCACTACAATTCCATTTCACTGCAGCTTTCAAGATTTCCAAATTGGTTTTCATTCCACATTGGAACAAAACCAAAACCTTTCCAACATTTTTGTGAAGACAAGATTGTGTCAAAAAGTATGTTTTCAGATGAAAACCTGAGCTGTTTGATGTGGGAAGCTGTGTGTCTATAGCCTGGTGGTTAAGGCGCTCAGACGGGCTGTAGAAGATGGAGATTCAAGTCCATGCTCTGCCTGCTTCAGAGCTGGGATTTTTCATCCCCAATAACTGAATCAGGCAGAGCAGGAAAGTGTTCTCACCACCTGGCTGTGGAGCATGAGAAAGTCTATTTCTCTCTCTTTCTCTCTCTCAAAACGTTGTGGAAACTGATATATTTGTGTGAAACATTACATCTTCGACAAAAATGTTCTTACCGGCTTTAGAAGGCAGTGTGATGTACAATGTAGTTTGACGCACCAGTTTAAAATAGAATCATAGAATCATAGAATCATAGAATATCAGGGTTGGAAGGGACCCCAGAAGGTCATCTAGTCCAACCCCCTGCTCGAAGCAGGACCAATTCCCAGTTAAATCATCCCAGCCAGGGCTTTGTCAAGCCTGACTTTAAAAACCTCTAAGGAAGGAGATTCTACCACCTCCCTAGGTAACGCATTCCAGTGTTTCACCACCCTCTTAGTGAAAAAGTTTTTCCTAATATCCAATCTAAACCTCCCCCATTGCAACTTGAGACCATTACTCCTCGTTCTGTCATCTGCTAACATTGAGAACAGTCTAGAGCCATCCTCTTTGGAACCCCCTTTCAGGTAGTTGAAAGCAGCTATCAAATCCCCCCTCATTCTTCTCTTCTGCAGACTAAACAATCCCAGCTCCCTCAGCCTCTCCTCATAAGTCATGTGCTCTAGACCCCTAATCATTTTTGTTGCCCTTCGCTGGACTCTCTCCAATTTATCCACATCCTTCTTGTAGTGTGGGGCCCAAAACTGTACACAGTACTCCAGATGAGGCCTCACCAGTGTCGAATAGAGGGGAACGATCACATCCCTCGATCTGCTCGCTATGCCCCTACTTATACATCCCAAAATGCCATTGGCCTTCTTGGCAACAAGGGCACACTGCTGACTCATATCCAGCTTCTCGTCCACTGTCACCCCTAGGTCCTTTTCCGCAGAACTGCTGCCTAGCCATTCGGTCCCTAGTCTGTAGCGGTGCATTGGATTCTTCCATCCTAAGGTCCCTCTGTATCCTATCCCTGCCCTCCAGCGTATCTACCACTCCTCCCAGTTTAGTATCATCCGCAAATTTGCTGAGAGTGCAATCCACACCATCCTCCAGATCATTTATGAAGATATTGAACAAAACCGGCCCCAGGACCGACCCCTGGGGCACTCCACTTGACACCGGCTGCCAACTAGACATGGAGCCATTGATCACTACCCGTTGAGCCCGACAATCTAGCCAGCTTTCTACCCACCTTATAGTGCATTCATCCAGCCCATACTTCTTTAACTTGCTGACAAGAATACTGTGGGAGACCGTGTCAAAAGCTTTGCTAAAGTCAAGAAACAATACATCCACTGCTTTCCCTTCATCCACAGAACCAGTAATCTCATCATAAAAGGCGATTAGATTAGTCAGGCATGACCTTCCCTTGGTGAATCCATGCTGACTGTTCCTGATCACTTTCCTTTCATGTAAGTGCTTCAGGATAAGTTCAGTTAACATGTTTGTTCCCCACAAGGAATTTACTAATTGTAAGCAAACCCTGGTGCAAAGAAGAGAAGGGATCTCTGATCCACTTCAAACTCAGTGATTGTGGAAGATGGACTAAATTAGTGTTTGTTTATTGTTTTCTCTTATTTCACAATGTGCACTATTAATTCTGGATCTGATAATTCTAGCCTTAGTAACACTGAGTAGTACCAAATGTCATGTCTTTAGTTTCTGTGGGGTTACCTGTGGAATAAGATTCTCCCCAATGTGGATACAGGAGGCAGCAATGGGTCTTACTTTCTTTGAACTGAAATATAAGTTGGTAAATAACACTGTATGGGTACTGTTCCTGAGCCCTCCAGAAAACAAGCTGTAAATTATGAGGTTTTCAAAAGTAGCAAAATTGTACACAAAGAATATTATACCATGGGCTTCAAGATAAACAGTTGAATGTTATACATTGGAATTTGCTGGAACAACAGAAAACGTGTCCCCAAAACTAAAGAAAGGGAAATATCCAACATAGCTTGTTTTGGTTTAAGGATATGCAATCAGTGGGGAGTTGATCTTCTGAAGATCCCACAACAAGATCCCTATCTACATCTGTAAGCACCTAAATACATTTGAGGTTTGTTGTTTAATTTAAAAACTAAGAAATAATCTCACTGATTTATGTCTTCCGAGATGCTGTAGTATATCCTATCACAGAGGCTGATCTCTATGATGTATTCTCATTCTGACTTATATTTCCATTTCTATGCCTCTAAAGGGCTGCAATACTTACAACAAAATGTTTGAAAATTTAAAAATAAAAGTTGCTGTCCAGCATAAACAATTTGACAAAAACAAATCCCCTCATCTGAATCAGATAAAATGTAGAAATACCAATATTCTTCTGGACTGTCAAAATGGAGGGACAAATCATGACCCCATGTATATACTGTGTTGTAGGCCAAGGAGGAGCCTGTTTGCCACCAGGAAAGCAAATCATACAAGAAGATTCATAGAAGAATCATAGAAGATTAGGGTTGGAAGAGACCTCAAGAGGTCATCTAGTCCAACCCCCTGCTCAAAGCAGGACCACCATCTAAATCATCCCAGCCAGGGCTTTGTCAAGCTAAATCATCCCAGCCAGGGCTTTGTCAAGCTGGGCCTTAAAAACCTCTAAGGATGGAGATTCCAGCACCTCCTTAGGTAACCCATTCCAGTGCTTCACCACGTCCTAGTGAAATAGTGTTTCCTAATATCCAACCTAGACCGCCCTCACTGCAACTTGAGACAATTGCTTCTTGTTCTGTCACCTGCCACCATTGAGAACAGTGGAGCTCCATCCTCTTTGGAACCCCCCTTCAGGTAGTGAAAGGCTGCTATCAAATCCCCCCTCACTCTTCTCTTCTGCACACTAAACAAGCCCCGTTCCCTCAGCCTCTCCTCATAAGTCATGTGCCCCAGCCATCTGATCATTTTCGTTGTCCTCTGCTGGACTCTCTCCACATCCTTTCTGTAGTGGGGGGCCCAAAACTGGACACAATACTCCAGATATGGCCTCATCAGTGCCGAATAGAGGGGAATAATCACTTCCCGCGATCTGCTGGCAATGCTTCTACTAATGCAGCCCAATATGCTGTTAGCCTTCTTGGCAACAAGGGCACCTGCTGACTCATATCCATATTTTCATCCATTGTAATCCCCAGGTCTTTTTCTGCAGAACTGCTGATTAGCTTGTCGGTCCCCAGCCTGTAGCGGTGCATGGAATTCTTCCACCCTAAGTGAAGGACTCTGTACTTGTCCTTGTTGAACCTCATCAGATTTCTTTTGGCCCAATCCTCCAATTTGTCTAGGTCACTCTGGACCTTATCCCTACCCTCCAGTGTATCTACCTCTTCCCCCAGTTTAGTGTCATCTGAAAACTTGCTGAGGGTGTAATTAATCCCATCATCCAGATCATTAATAAAGATGTTGAACCAAACCGGCCCCAGGACCGATCCCTGGGGTACTCCACTTGATACCGGCTGCCAGCCATTGATCACTACCCATTGAGCCTGAAAAATCTAGCCAGCTTTCTATCCATCTTATAGTCCATTCATCAATTCCATACTTTTTTAACTTTTTGGCAAGTATACTGTGGGAGATCGTATCAAAAGCTTTGCTAAAGTCAAGATATATCATGTCCACTGCTTTCCCCGTATCCACAGAGCCACTTATCTCATCATAGAAGGCAATCAGGGATTACTCCGGGTGTAAGGTGCTGCGCAATTTGAGTTTGAGTGTCAGAATCAGGCCCTAAACTTCAACTTTAAATGAAGTTCAGCAGGAAATCAGGATGTGTCTTGAATCCTCACACCTAGAGGCTGTGGATAACACAAGACTTTTTTCTTTAAATTTTCTTTAAATTTTCCCTCTAGTGCTACAACTCGTGCATTTCCAGCAAAAAGAAAGGCAACTGCTGGTGTTGAATGGGCTCTGTAGGTGTTGTAGTCTTCTATCAGTCCCACAGCACTAACCCTGCTCCCCAGTGGCCATCACTGAACAGATTTAGAAAATACATTGGTGAAAATTCAGATAGCTGATCTACACTTAAAACTCTCATTGTTGCTACTGGTGATAGTGACAATAGTCTTATGATAAAACAGTGTAATCCTGATAAGGCCACAAAGCCAGTTTTCTTCACAAAGGAAGAAATGCTCAGATCAGTACTACAGGGCATGTGACGGCCAGGGGAATTACTTTAAAAGTTCATCCACATTTTCTAGTGAAAGTCCCATCAAATAAGAACACCAAAATATACCAAATTACCCACTTGTAATGCTGAGATACTCAATATAGCATGTGATACACACCAGTCTAGTTAATACAATCAAGTTTTGAAACTAGCTAGAAGTCTGTGCCTTCTAGCTATTTTATTGCGAAAGTCACCAATGTAATAGCAGAGATGTTACCATTCAGTCATTCCCAGGATTTCATAGGAAACTAGTCTGCTTACTACCAAAATATTACAAAATTTAGATTTTTTTTTTATTTTGGATGGGAAAAGAAGAAACCTGAACCTCAATTACTGGCAGCTGAAGGGAGAACAGTAGACAGTAAAACTGACATTTCAACTAGCCACAGTGCACGTAATGCATATCTGATACTGACAGCTCATTGGGTTACATGTAATTACTGGTTTCAGAGTAGCAGCCATGTTAGTCTGTGTCCGCAAAAAGAAAAGGAGTACTTGTGGCACCTTAGAGACTAAGAACCTTAGTCTCTAAGGTGCCACAAGTACTCCTTTTCTTTTTATGTAATTACAGAGGAAAAAACATGGCAACGTACTGTAGAGTCTCTCTTGAGAACATGTTCTTTCACATATCAAGGCATTTCCAAAGCATATCTTTACAGTTATTAGCATAGCTGAGAAAGTAAATGTCATGAAAGATAAATGGATCCATATAAGCAAACTGAAATCGATCATGATTAGCAGACAAATGGATCTGACAATTCCAAAGATTTTCGACTCTCCACGTTATCCGTTTTGGAGGAGCAAGTGGATATTATCCTTATTGATTAAGTAAAAGTGCATCATAACCCAGCAGATGTCTCAGTGTTAAGAATATTTCTAGGGCTCACATTCGGTTACAGCAGTACATGAGTGTTCTAGTATTACATTGCTAAAGGCTGATGCTGAATGTGTATCCAAAGATGGTAAAGGAACAGTAAAAACAAAAATAAATGCCGCAAGTTTTCCATGTGGCCTGGAGATCAGAAGCAACTTGTAACCAAAACCAACAGCTTTTGAATGACTACTTCACCTCTGCCTGTCTCCTATCTCTGATTTGACTTGACCAAGTAAGTAAGGAGAGTGCTAGGAGAATCGACAAGCTAAAAGCAGGGAATGGAGATTAAAACCAGGGATGGCTGGACCCCAGATACTGGGCAGCAACACTTTCACCTGTACAGCCTTGAGGAAATTTGTTAGTTACTCTTTAGTATTCTCTGTGTAGTCCAGGGTCCAATGTGCTTCAACAGCAGCCGTGGGAACTACAAGTTGTGGACTACAAACTGCAGCATGTTGGAAGAATTTCCTGGTTCCTGTACCTTCTGTGCTCCAAGCAGAAGGTCTCAGGACTGACTGAGCTGGGAGCATGTAGAAGGCAAGCAGAGAGGAGGCTCCTGGACTGTAATCCTGTTCTTTGTTCTTTACAGAATAAAACCTTGTTCCTGGTGGTTTATCTGAGTGGGTCTGGTCTGAGGTGAACACACACTGACACACAACACAGAGCACACAAAGGAGCCTCTGGCCAAGGTCCCCAAAGTTGTGTAAAAATTGCAAGGCGGACTTCCCCTATCTTGAACAACCTCATATTGGGCCTGTGAATAGGAGTGGGGCTATATCTGGGACAGGGAAATTATCATCATGATTAAGTATTTATATTACAGGGGCACCCAGAGGTCATAATCACACAGAAGGCTCCACTGTGCTAGGTCTTGTAAAAACACAATCAATGCCCCTCCCACCCCTGCCCAAAGAGAAAAACTTGAAGAAGAGTCCAGTGTTAGGCAAAACAGGCTTATAGTAATTTGAGATGGAAGCTTATAATTGTGCAAAAAAACCTTGGAGAAGAGTTAGTGAGTGTGTGTGTGCACATGCGTGTGTGTAGGGGAAAGTTCATTTAGAGTATCTCAAAGAAAATACACTAGTACCGATTTGGGACCAGGAGACAACAGGCTTAACCCCAGCCAAAGCTAAAGGCGCTCCCCCTCAACCTAGGGAGATGGGAAGAGTGCACCTAGGCCACAGCTGAATGCTAGGGACAACAAATGAAAAGACAGGGGTGAGAAGGTCATAGAGTGAAAATCAGGGAACCAGAAGGGAGCAATGAGCAGAGAACCCCGACAATGTCCACTACTCCTCAAAAGCATCCAAGTAGTCATTGGACACTTCCCAAAGGAACTCTGCCGAGAGGTATGACTGAACAAGGGAACAGAAATAGGCACCAAAATACCCATCCTGTCCAACTTTCTCCTCCTGGTATGATGACTGCCCATCTTTGCCAGCCCCAGGAGGAGGTTGATGAGGCAACCCCACAACTTTGTGGGACCATGGATGGGATGTGCCAGGATCAGGAGGTGCAGGGAAAACACTCATACTGAAGTAGGAAATAACTTAGATAAAAATAACAACAAAGCAAGCAAACAAACAAACAAAAAAACATTAATTGGCTGCAGCAGCTAGTGGTAGATATCCTTAACAGTGAAAGTGCTGATATATTGCCATATCAAAGTAGAATACGGTGTTCGTCAAGCACTCTTCAGGATAAAGAAATTTAACATTATACAGTCACAAAGACACAAGACCAAGAGATTATACTGATGATAGATTGGAATTTGAAAGTAAAGTCTGAAAATCACTACAAAAACTAATTTCCACATACTAATTTCCCCCTACTGTTACTCACATTTTCTTGTCAACTGTTTGAAATGGGCCACCCTGATTACATTGGCCTCATTACCACTACAAAAGTGATTTTTCCTCCCTTGGTATTCTACTGTTGAGAATAGCCCACATCCACTTTAATTGAATTGTCTCGTTAGCACTGGCCCCCACTTGGTAAGGCAATTCCCATCTTTTCAGGTACTGTGTATATATACCTGCCTACTGTATTTTGCACTCCATGCATCTGATGAAGTGGGTTTTAGCCCACGAAAGCTTATGCCCAAATAAATTTGTTAGTCTCTAAGATGCCAAAAGGACTCCTCATTGTTTTTAATAGGAAAGTGTTCTGTGAAAAAATAAAGAATTTATAGTGATACACAATGGCTCCACAATGGTTAAAGTTCTGTTTATTACCCCACAGTTCTTGTTTAAATTGACTGTGGGATGAAACTTGATACACATTTGTCAAGGTTCCTTCCCCACCCTGAACTCTAGGGTACAGATGTGGGGACCTGCATGAAAACCTCCTAAGCTTACTTTTACCAGCTTAGGTTAAAACTTCCCCAAGGTACAAATTATTTTACCTTTTGCCCTTGGACTTCCACTGCCACCACCAAACATCTAACTGGGTTTATTTTTGAGAAAGCGTTGTTTGGAAATGTCTTTCCCCCCAAAATCCTCACCAAAACCTTGCACCCCCCTTCCTGGGCAAGGTTTGATAAAAATCCTCACCAATTTGCATAGGTGAACACAGACCCAAACCCTTGGATCTTAAGAACAATGAAAAAAGCATTCAGTTTCTTACAAGAAGAATTTTAATTGAAGAAACCGTAAAAAGAATCACTTCTGTAAAATCAGGATGGTAAATACTTTACAGGGTAATTAGATTCAAAACATAGAGAATCCCTCTAGGCAAAACCTTAAGTTACAAAAAGCCACAAAGACAGGAATATCCATTCTATTCAGCACAGCATATTTTCTCAGCCATTTAAACAAACAGAATCTAACGCATATCTAGCTAGATTACTTACTAAGTTCTAAGACTCCATTCCTTTTCTGTCCCCGGCAAAAGCATCACACAGACAGACGCTTTGTTTCCCCCTCCCTCCAGCTTTTGAAAGTATCTTATCTCCTCATTGGTCATTGTGGTCAGGTGCCAGTGAGGTTATCCTAGCTTCTTAACCCTTTACAGGTGAAAGGGTTTTTCCTCTAGCCAGGAGGGATTTTAAAGGTGTTTACCCTTCCCTTTGTATTTATGACAACATTACAGCCCAAGTATGACATATTTCACATTAAAATGTATCCACTGATTTTAATGAAGTACAAAATAATCCGTACTCATTTCTGGTACATTTCTAGTGACCAGTAGTAAAAAACATTTGGGCTCAATCCTGCACTCTTCGGATGATGAAGGAATAGGATGAAAGATTTTCAGCAAGACTGTGTCTGGCCGTTCTGGGAGGGGATGTCGAGCCCTTTGAACACCATGTCTAGTGGCCAGGAATGACTAACTGCACTTCTTGTGCTCCAGAGAGTGCAGGTGTTGTATCCTCCTATCAAACTCAAGGCATTCTTTCTGCTCCACACTGGCCAGCAGTGCTAGCTGGACATGGGAAGTTTGCCAGCTACACCCTTGTTTAAGAAGGGGGGAAGCGATGTTAGCTCTGCATGCTGAAGAGTTGTAGCATGGATTGCTCACTGCCACAGTTAATGAAAGGCTGTACCTAATCAGCATGACTCAGTCCTATGTCTGTAAACCCAGTTGGTAATAGACTGTGGGTATGAGGCATTACATTACTAAAAATAATTAAATGAAAAACAATCAGTTTATCTGAGCAATTAATTTAGCTTATGAACATTTTGGAACATGGTGGGAACATTCCCATGGAAGGAGAAAAAATAAAATAAATTGAAGTTAAAACATCTATTTTGTGAGTTTCATAACTGTTGTTACACTTTGTCTAATGCCTAACTGATTGCTATTTATTGGTGAGCTCTTAGCTTTTGAAAATTATTTAGTCATTTGCTGGCTGTTTATTGTTAAGATGGTAGAAAAGGGCTTCTTATTTTTTTCTGCAGTTTAAGAGACAGCTCTTCCTGGCCTTTGTCTAGGGTGAGCACAGTGGGGCTGCCTCCATAGCCCCCTGGTAAAGTCCCTGACTCCTCTGAAGGTACATAGGGTGGAGGAGGGAATGGTTCAGGCAACCTTTCCCCAACCTCACCCCTGAACACAAGCCAGGGCAGTTACAGTCCCTGATCTCAGAGAAATCATGGACTGCTCCTCTCTGCATCCTGGGGCAAGAGTTATCAAAGGGCCCAGTGGGGGGAAAGGGAGGCAGTGCTATGAGCCTACTTCCGACTTCTGCACCAAGCTACAGAGTGTGCCAACTGCAATGGTGGGGAGGGGGAGAAAGAAATGAGGCACAGCCTGAGTACACACATCACACACTAGGGAAGTTGACACAGGGGCTTCTTTCCCTTGCTACCTCCTCAGTCTTCCTAAATTTTTCTGTGTTTGAGATGTAACATCCTAAAGTCTGAGTCTGAGACATTATTTAGAACACATCCATAGAGTTATCGAGCCACAAGCACAGAAAATGTCATCTGTGCCCTTGAGCTGACTGATAAGGCACTATTATAATCCCCCACCCCCAAAGGATGTTCTTTATGAACTGCTGAACATCTGGACAACATGCACAACCTCATTATAATCAAACCTGGACAGAGAATCAGTATATTTGTTTTAAAGTTGATAATAGGCATCATCAAACTCCAGGAGGGAGTCTCCAGGAATTAAAAAGGTTCTGGCAGTCACTCTTCGAGTTCAAATGCAACATCCTCCAATACTGTAGGGTATTTGCTCTTTATTTCTCATAAAAATGACTGAGTTAACAGTCCTCAGACTTTCCGCAGCAGCCTGATCCTAAAAGGAAAATGTGTAGGTTCTGGTTTTAATTTCAGAGACACGCACACTGGCCTAACCTATGCTAGAATTTTCAGTCCAGTTGTAATGTTTTGTTTCCAGATTAAGAGCTGATACACATCTGTATATATTCATACTGATACTTCAAAATTATTTGCTCCAGGAACAAATGTTTGTTTCCCATTGTGGTTCACCTGAGTTCATAAGTCATATGGTATTGTTTGTGTTCCAGATCAGACAGCTTATGCTACATAGGCTTTGTCTACACTAGTACTTTTGTCAGCAGGACTTTTGTCTGTAAGGGGTGTGAAAAGACATGCCCCTGACCAACATAAGTTTTACCAACAAAAGTGCTGGTGTGGACAGCACTATGTCAGTGGGATAGTGTCTCCCGCCGACATAGGTACTGCTGCTCATTGGGGGTGGTTTAATTATGCCTGCGGGAGAGAGCTCACCCCACAGCATATAGCAGCTACACAGGAGACCTTACAGCAGTTTAAGGTTCATAGTGTAGACATAGCCTGAGGCTATATCTGCACTTAAACTGCTACAGTGGTGCTGCTGTAGCCCTTCAGTGTAGCCACTCACAACAGCAACAGGAGGGATTCACTCATTGCTGTAGGTATCTACCCAAAAGCGGTATCTAGGTTGAGGGATGTTGTTCAGGAGTGTGGATTTTTCACACCTATGAGGGCTTGTCTTCACTACCAGGGTAAGTCGACCTAAGTTACGCTACTGCAATATGTGACTATTGTAGCTGGAGTCGACCTAGCTTAGGTCAACTTAGCCCGGTGTCTTCACTGCACTGAGTTGATGGGAGATGCTCTCCAGTCGATTTACCTTACTCTTCTCGGGGAGCTGGAGTACTGGAGAGTGCTCTGCCATCAATTTAGCAGGTCTTCACTAAACCCACTAAATTGACACCTGCTGCATCGGTTGCAGCAGTGTTGATCCCCCCTGGAGTGAAGACAAGCCCGGAGTGATATAGGTAGATCCACCTAACTTTTTAGTGTAGACCTGGCTGAACCACCACAGCTGGCATTTCAATTGTTGCAATTGAATATACAATTCAAAATTCACTTTCAGCAAATATTTGAAATTAAAATGAACTTTTGAAAAGTATTTGTACAGTAAAACTCAACCATTCCATTGTTTTCCTTCTGCAAGCATGACAGAGTTGTGAATGTGACTGATCATAATTCATTTTAAAAATTCATCCAAATATTCATGAACATTTTTTCCACTCTTCCCTCAGCTCTAGTGTTTACACCTTTCAAACATTTGCAGATTCTTGCCTTGTCCTCACCTAGGGCTAGATCGGGGTTCTCAAACTTTTATGCCGGTGACCCCTTTCACACAGTGACCCTGTGAGTGTGATCCCTCTTACAAATTAAAAACACTTTTTAATATATTTAACACCATTATAAATGCTGGAATCAAAGCGGGGTTTGGGGTGGAGGTTGACAGCTTGTGACCCCCCCATGTAGTAACCTTGCAACCCCCTGAGGGGTCCCGACCCCCAGTTTGAGAACCCCCGAGCTAGATAGAAAGCCCATTCAAGTCAATTCAAACATTTTCATTCACTTCAATAGGCTGTGGGTCAAGCCCAATAGTTCCCAGTTTAGCAAGGAGTTTATGTTTAACTTTAAACACATAAGTAGTTCCACTGACTTCAAGAAGGCCACTCAAATGCTTAGAGTTAGACACATGCTTAAGTCCCTTGCTGAATCAGGCCATAATTAGCCTATTGAAGTCAATGGAAAGACTCACATTGACTTCCATGGTCTTTGGAAAGAGGACTTTATTGCATAGTAGAACGTGTAAAAAAAAGTGTCAACACAATGTTTTCTATCAAAAAAAGCTATTTTGTTGAAACAAAATGTTTTGTGGAAACATTGGTTTCAACAAAAATTTCCTCAGGTCCAGATCAAAACTAGAGACACTGACTGACTATACAGCCTGCTGGTTAGTGTACTTACCTGGGATGTAAGACCCAGTTTCAAGTCCCTGCCTGATTTAGGGAAGGAAATTGAAGTTTTGTCTCCCGTACCCACAGGCAAGGGGTCTCTAGCTTATCCTTTTTTTGCCAAAAATGTCGAGGTATCATTTTTATTCTACATTAAAACAAAAACAAATTTTGAAACCTCAAAATTTGTTGTCAAACAGAATTGTGGTTTTCTGGCCAGTCCTATTGCATAGGCAAGATTTCACTATAGCTATAGGTGAAGTTAGTTCTGTAGTGATAGCTAACCTCCTTATTGTGAATTCATGCACAATCCCTGCAAGCTGTTGCCTCCATTGCTACAGCACTCCCTAGGGTCAGGATGTGGCATTGTAGGGATCCTTTGCCTCCAGTGCCTTTCTATTCCCACTGTTCTAGTTCTGCCACTGCCTGCATCTTCTGTGTCCTAGTCCTTCGTCCAGGGCACCTTTCAGTTTGGACCCCTTCCAAGGTAACCAAACCTGTCTGGTCTCAATAGTCCTTGCCTCTTTCCTGTGACTTATACTGGTCTTCCTGCATGGCATTGGTAGGGGAACCCAGGCCCACCCTTTCCTGTGGGTTCCAGCCCAGGGACCTTGTGATAAGCAGCTATTGTACATTTCTGATGATCCCCTAGTAGATCCTTGAGTTGTTTCCTACTTTTCCCTGCTTCCAGGCATTTATCTTGGAGCTGCACTCTCCAGTCCCCTCATTCTGGAGCTTAGGCTCCCTAGGCAGCTTTTCCTGGCCTTTTGCCAAGGAGTTTTCTCTGGGTGTCTCTTAGCCACTCTAGCAACTGTCTGGAACCCTTTCACCTTTACTACCCTGCCCTTCAGAGCCAATGCCAGGTATGAGGTCCCTTCAGTAGCTTTACACTCTCAGTTGTTCCTTATTAGCCCTGCAGTCCTTCCTTTATAGGAACCACACTGTCTGGCTGACCCCAGATGGATCTAATCCTTAATTGGTTCTCTCTCCTGGAGGTGCCACAGAATGATCTAAATGTGATCTCAGACTCTCTGTTAATCCTGTTTTTGCAACATGGGGCATATGCTCCATCACAACCCTCCTGACTGAAGGCTTCCTAGTGCCATGTCCCATCACAGTTGCTAATTTGTTTCCATTTTCGGTCTTTGTTGGGGGCTTATTCCTTCAACCACTTACTTCCCTGGTCCTTCTCACATAAACAGAGAGCAAAAATACCTGAAGTCCAAAGGTGCAAACAATTCAATGTTTATTGGGGTGAACGTCCAGCAAGCATGATTCCAGTTTCCTTCCTTAGTGTCCCCCTTCTCAGCTCTGACACCACAGAGCTTTACACCTGTGTCCCTGTTCCCATTCCTGCCCTTAGCAAAACATGATTCCAATTTCCCCACCCCCATTCCCTGTTCCCACCCACCGACCCACTTCCTGATTGACTGCAGACTATATAGTAAAACTTGAGTTCTGCTTAGCTATACCTCAACCAATCATTTTCCTGAAACTTAACTAACCAATCCTAACATATTATAACATGATTATTTAACCAATTATATCCCACCACCTTACTTAGTAACACCCAGCAAAATTAATTATACAGTAGACAGAAACAATCACAGAACTAGACAGAGATTATACAGACAAACAATAGGGAAATGGGGACTACAGTGATAGAACAAACACAGAAATGAGGATTTCACGTCCCAGCTATTGATAAGTGAGTTCTTGCTAGACAGGATGCTATCAAACTAAGTTTCCTTTTACATTTTCTAGGCACTTCCCTTTCTCTGGAGGTGATAGGCATTATCAGGACAGGATTGTGTTCCTAACAGCCCAATAGCACCTTATTTCAATGGGACTAGTTTGGAATGTGAGGATGTGATCGTTCGCTTCCCAGTTTATGGCTGCCTCTGCTGCTTAGCCAAAGATCTTAGCCTAAGCACAGGGCCTCAGACTATCACAGTAACAGAAGGACCTTACACCAGCAGACAGTGATTTTGATTCTTTCTTTTATACCTCTATAACTAGCTAAGTGATAAGAATACACCTAAATTCTTAGAGTATAGGCCTTTACAGACAGGCCTGAATATCTATATCTTAACAGTCTTGTCCTATCCTCACCATCTCATCTTGTTTTTTCCTCTTGTGGTATATTTTTTTCCCTTTTCTTTTTTATGTCTCTCTCCCCTCTGATCTCCATCCCTGCTATCTCTCCAACTGTCTTCCTACCCCTGCTGATTCCCTAACGTGTGGGTACATAGTGCTTGGGGAAGATGGTCCTTGTAGCTTAGCAGAATGCATTGGGAGCAAATAAGAGAAATTTGACAGGACAATCTGATGACAGAACTCTTAACTCTACATATATGAGCAGCTACTGCGACCATATGCATTGTGGGGAGGGAATGAAGGAGGCTTTCAAAGTGCCTCCCAAGGCTTAATTCACAAACAGTACAATTGCATCAGAAGGCAGGATAAATGTAGCTTTCCTTGGCCCTCTGTCCATACCTCAATCCCTGGAATAGGATGTGGTATCCTCCAGGCTGGGAAAAGCACTATCTGGCTTCTTATATATACTCTACAAATCAGTCAGCTGCTCCCTCTACATGCAGCTTTCCCAGTTGGCACAATTAGTATCATTATCTCAGTTCACACCTCAGTTCACAGCACAGACGCTCCAGATTAATGGACTGAAGCACAGATGAACTCCGAAGCAGTTCAAATTAGTGTTCTCTCAGTTTCTGTTCCAAACTCCCTGTTCTATGAAAAATGTTAACATAAAATGTCTCAGTCATATTTACCCATTCAGTTCCCACATTAGAGCAAACTGCCCATTTGTTTGTCACTGCCCTCTATATGCCTCATTCGAACACTGGTTCCTCTTTCAGCTAATTTCTCAAATTAAAGATTGGAGGAAAATATCTCAGGGCCAAATCCTGCTCTCAGTTATGCTTGTGTAAGTCTACAGTCATTTTTATTTATTTATTCATTTATTTATTTAGAGACATATTGGTATTGACTAAGTGGAGAGGCCAAGTCTTTTATTGCCTCTGACTCCAAATGCTCTTATTACCACTAAAACATTTCATAGGCATCTTCCTTTTTCAGAAAAGTTACTTCTGTGCAGACATCCATCTAGCCTTTAGAAAACTCATCAAATGACATGTTCCAGCAACATAAGATAAAGCAGTGATAGGTGAAGTGATTAGTTAGTGTAAACTACCTCACAGTATGCTTTTCTGGAATCATACATTCACAGTTCATAGGAACTGCTCTAACAGAGCAGAAAAATGTTATTTCTGATATTTCTGGCAGGAGCTTGGGCTAAAAACTTCCTGAGAAGTCCACACAAAACAGGAACAGGTAGGACTAAATGTTGCAATTAAAGGCTGCACTCCTGCACTGGGAGCAAGGTGGAGCCAAGCAGTCCCAAGGGTAGGTTGAGAAGGGATTTTGCCTGACACACAATCTCCCCTGAGCTTCCTGGTGTGCTAGCAGTTTGGGAAGGGGAATGTCACATGGAAGGAGCAATCCCAGTCTTCCTGTCTGTTTCTGCAGCCTAGAACAATCAGGCCCATTCCCTGACTGGGGACTTTGCATGTTTCCACAATGCAACTTATTAAATAACAGTGATTATTTTCATTACCTCAATAGATCTTTTTTTTAAATCCAATGAATATTCGGGGGTAAGAAATAGTGTTCATTGATAACATTCCTTTCAGCTCCTGGGTTGGTAGTCTAACAAGTGAGGGATGGGGCCTCATTGACCTAGGTGCCATGCAAACACACAGGAAAACAGGGACAGCTTCCTCTTGTGCACTTTCCAGCCTCAGCACCTTGGGGAGCTTGGGGCAGGTTGCACCTCCTGCAGCCATTAAAGACTGCTCTAATTTACACTGGGGACTGTAATCTCTGCTGTGGTTGCAGTGGGTTTAAAGGGCTGAGCCCAGGAGTATAAGGGTAACATTTTTAAATACCTGCATGCACTTAAATTCGTAGAAGAGCCCTTGCATATTTGGTCCTGGTTTTCTTTCTGCTTATCTGGTTAGATATTTGTTTGTCTCCACATTATTGATAAATAATTAAAACAAAACAACACAACCCCCCCCCCCCAAATGTGTGACAAATAAAGGGTGACATTGAAACAAATGTATGTAGTAACTAATAGAAATTATAGGGGGAAATCAAATATGTTTAAAATTATCCATATTTAAAAGGAATCTGGTTTACAAAATAGCATGCTACATATTGTCTGAATTTTATGTTCACGTTAATAGACAATGATGCTGGTGAACCTTGCTTTCTGCACCTACTATGTTGACTGGAAAATATGTAGAAATGCAGAATGAACTGATCAGATTTGTTTTAGATTTGACATTACCTTCCGTATAATTCAAGGGTATAAATTGTGATGATCAGGAAATAGTAGCTGAATATAAAAAATAAAAGTGGGAAGACAGTTGCCAGGAGTTATTTCAGTTTAATTCAGTTTCAAAATGCTTATAAGTTTGCAATCTACATATATGACTCTTTGGAATCCATTGAAGCCCCAAATATTTCACAAATAACTAGTATCTATGGCCCCAATCCTGCAAATGTGTATGTACAAGCTTAACTTTAAACATGAAATAGCTTGAAAGGCTTCAGTGTGATTTCTCATGGCATAAAGTACAGTACTACTCAAAGATCTTGACCCAGAAAAGCACTAAAGTTCATGCTTCACTTGAAACATGTGTGGTCCTATCAAAGTCAATAAGACTATACATGTGTTTAAAGTGAGGCACGTACTTAATTCTTAATAGATTGGTGCAAAGTGAGTAAGCGTGGCAGGATCTGGCCCAAAATTATCTGAGGTAAAAAACAATGAAGTTTGTCAAATACTGTTGATGTTATAACAATAAATGAAATTACCCACTATTTCTTGTAAGAATGGCAGGACTAAGGGCCTGATCCTGAGAGGTAGTTAGCACCTCATTTCCCATTGAGGGCACTGGAATTAGTCATTCTCAGGTCTTTACACTTAGAATCTCACATGTTTGAGAGCAGGTCCAAGCTAAGAAAAATCACCTGACCCAAGGTTTCAAATTTTGCCATTCCCACCCAGAATGAACAAGTACATTTAAAGCATCTAGTTGTCCCATTAGCTTTTCCCGCACATTCCTCTGAAATATGTGAAATATGGAGACATGCATTTATGGCCAATCTCTCCTTAATCTTCATGGGAGCTCAAGAAGCCACAGCCATCTTTTTGAGTACCAGGTGAGCATTGTTATGCTTTTATTTTTCAGGTCTAACACTACCGATATTTTTCTTATTTTTTCCACCTTTTTTGAAAACTAATATGTTTATAATTTAAATTAAAACATGTCTTATAGACCTTTAGGTTAGGTTAGTTCTCATGCTATTGTGCTTGGAATACATACAGGCCAACAAATATGTTATATATCTCCATTATGCTTTTGTGCGTTATGGGGTAGGATGCCTGTGATGGACAAATGTTTGTTGACACCACCCTGCCATTGTGCTTGAGGTCTTTTCCATCCTGCTTCCACTGGGTCAAAGTCAGAGATGAGTTTTGCAGGGAAATGGGTAGGTCTCAGGAACAGATGACTATACCACCTTAGAGAGCATTGGGTGACCATTTGAGAAAGTGGGACCTGTTTAGTTATAACATAGATCTCTCATCACAGATCTGTGTTTAGTTATAACACAGATCTCACACAGGTAATTCATTTGATTTGAATTTGTACCATTAATTGTTTTTGATCGTTGGGAGATGCTTCATTAGAACATCCAACTTTTTGGCAATAATAACAGGGAAGGGCTATATTTCTGTCCCATAGGTCAGAATACTGGTCTGTTATATGGCCAATACTGGTCATATATCCCCAGCTTTGTGGTGTTTGTCTGAGCAGGTTTGTTTTTGGTATTGTACCAGTTGCCTCGATCATACTGCCACAGCTCACCAGCACACAGCCTACCCACTTGCACTAAATGCACCAGACAGGGTGGCTCCAACCTTATGGGAGTGGGTGGAGCTCACCCCCCAAGTTCTCATGTCTTTCTGTGCGACTCAGGCTTAGGGTCAGACAGAGTAGTGACAAATGTGTTTGCCTTGGATCAACCTGATTCACAACCTATACAATTATAAACCTTTACATGGTAAAATTTTCAAACACACCTAAGTGATGTAGAAGCATAAGTCCCTTTTTCAAAAGTGACAAAGATATTTTCAAAGATTTTTAGGTGCCTAAAGATGCAGATAGGTGTCTAATTGCCATTTTCCAGAGAACCTAAGCAGGCTAGTTGATTATCATTCATTGAAATCACTAATTCTCATTTCAAAACCTTTGAAAATCTGGCCCTTAGGCACTTAGGAGCCTAAGTCTCATCTAAGTTAATGGGACTTAGGATCCCAATACCTAAGGCTATATCTATACTACAGCGTATGTTGACGTAACTTATGTCACTCAGGGAGGTGTTTTTTCACACTCCATAGTGATATAAATTTTGCCGACATAAGTGGTAGAGTAGACATGGCTTTAGTGTTTCTGGGAAATGGGACTTAGGGCTTTTACTCTTTAACAATACTACATTTCCAGTGTCCCCACAAACATTCACAAAGAAAAAAATATCACCAAAGAGTTCACAGTTATCAGAAAGTCATAGTTTAAATGGTTTTTAAAGTGAAAAAGAATAACAGGTCCAAGTGACTTCAAGTCTCCAGGTTCATCCCTATTCCAGAACATTGTTAGAGGCCCTTTGTTCAAAAACTCCTCACAATCCTCAGTTTATTGGAAGGCATACTATCCTAAGTGAAAATGTGAAGACCATGACATTCAGCAATGCCCTGAAGGTAAATGCCTAGTTCTGTACAGAAGGTGGATGGAAATAATGTTGCTCTAAGGAATAGTGCTTGAACTAGGGGTGCTGCTGCACTCACTGGCTTGAAGTGGTTTCCACTATATATAGGATTTACAGTTTGGTTCAATGGCTCTCAGCACCCTCACTACACAAATAGTTCCAGCACCCCTGCTCTCATGCCTTGTGCACATATCCTGAGCTCGGCATGGATGATAACATGACCTTAAATACTTTATTTCATTTTATCTCTCTTTGACAAGAGTTATAGTAGCCAACAATAAGAGACTTACAATTCAAAATAATAAATAGCTATGAAAATTGCTACAGCTCCTAAAATCATTTGACATTCAGTACAGACAGTGGCGTACAGAAAGAAAGATTGCTTTAACTTTAAACCCAATTTTTATTTTTATTCACCATGACTATAAAATAGAATTCATGAGTCCTTTAAAATAGGTAGATTGGGGATTTATAGGTTCAAGGAGCATATATATAGAGAGAGAGAGAGGGGGAAAAAAGTCAGGAATAGAACTGCAAAGAGCTGTTCACACCAGAGATTCAAAGTATCTTAAAAAGCTCCCACAGATTTTCATGGAGAAACTCACAAACCTGTGTGGGAAGAGGAGTATTATAGCTCAGATGTCAGATGAATTGCAAGAGCTGTGGGGAGGCTTTGGAGCACCTGCTTCTCCCTTGCTTTATATTATGCCAGTTCCAGCTTCCCTTTCACAAACATTAATTCACCAAATATTGAGTCTTTAAAGAAAAAATGACTACCTGGGCTGCAGAATGTGGGTTGCAGAAAGCGGCGTGGGCCGAGGGATGTGCTGGCCACCCTTCCCGCAGCCCCCACTGGCCTGGAGCAGCGAACCGCAGCCAGTGGGAGCCGTGATCGGCCGAACCTGAGAAAGCGGCAGGTAAACAAACCGGCCCGGCGCACCAGGGGCTTTCCCTGAACAAGCAGTGGACCAGTGTTAAGAACCACTGGCTTAGACTAAACAAACCAAGGTCCTTATGTCTCCTTTCATAAGATGGGTTCTCTAGGCCTTTGTTCATCCTAGCAGCCCTTCTTTGCACCTGTTCTTTTTTGAATTCTTCTTTCATAAACATGAGAGACCAGAATTGCACACAGTATTCCAGATGAGGTCTCACCAGTGCCTTGCATAATGGTAATGACACTTCTGTGTCTCTACTGGAAATACCTCTTCTGATGCCTACTAGGATTGCATTAGACTTTTTCATGGCCATATCACGGGAGGCAGCTCTGCCTAGCCCCTGACATTGGGGGCTACTCTACCCTGCACTAGTCAGCAAATTTCCCCCACAGCTGGAGCACAGTGTGATCAAGCCACACCTCCTTCCTACCCTTCACAACTCCCTACATATCTTTTGCCACTCCTTTCATGCCCCTTACACCATGGACTACCACCTAAACTAGCTGTATACTCATTTGCATCACCAAGTAGTCTTTATAGATGTGTGGTTTTGTGTTGATGTGTCACTGTGGAGCACCAGAATTGTATACATTGGTTGTGCAACTATGGAAATAAATAGTGAAATCAATAGAGCAGGTTTAATACAAAATTTTATGTTACTGCAATTCTAAGGGAAAGCAGGGTTGAGGTTCTCAGAATAATCTTAATTTACCCACATTGGACATATGGAATATTTGGAATTTCTCATTACAATTCACTCCTGATTATATATTCTACTATACAAAAGACATTATTCTGTCTTCATGGATGCAAACCCGACTGACTAAAATGGAAGTCACATTAATGTATTTATGGGATACTACGAGAATTTTGCATTTACTAATTTATGAATTTAATAAAAATTGTAGGAATCATGTTGTATTTAGCACAAGTTTGGTATTTGGTATATATCTAATTTAGTAATTCTACTGGAGCCCTGGGCAGAAAGACGTTGTGCTGAATAAAAATAGAATATTGAAGTGTGTAATTTTATTTATTTTCAGTGGAATTTACTCCAGTATCTTATGTTAAGGATTTAATAGCCCAGTGAGTTGGGAGAGCCTGAAACAAGAATAAATACTTTCCAGATTTAATCAAGGACTATTTTACACAAGTGAAGTCCAAAGTACATGCATGCATGCATCTATATCATGTCATACAGCATCCTTTATTTTTTATACATCTCCAATCCTCACTGAATCAGAGTCTTTCAGTATACTCCATTGGATTGAATGGACCAAATTGTGATTTCCTTACTCTTTTGAGTAGACCAATTGAGAATAATGAGACTACAGGCATAAGTAAGGAAATCACAATTTATGTCTGTGTAATTATGGAACTTCCACTTTGAAGGAGCATTTACAGTAACCTTTCACTTCTTAGAAGAACTTCTTTTGTTCATAGGACTATAGTAATTATGGAGGTTATCTTTTGTGCCAAATAAAATAAGTGACCTGGACCATCTATTATATTTCATTTCCTTCTTGAAGGCTATGGAACAGAAGACCACCTATATTACAGGTTAAAAGGTGAGTCACAGCAATTTTAGTTCCTTTCCTAAACAATGTATCCTGTGACATGCCTGTTAATAACATTTAGCATTTAATTTACTAGTATAGCATACCATACATTGCACAGTGATGTTCCAGACCAAAGGTATCTTTACTTTTTGGTCTGGAAGTTTTATCATTGTTTCTTTCCAATGGAACTACACTCAGAGCTTCTGGCTCTCATCCATCTATTGAATAAAGGCATACTTCTCACTGAAGGATAATGAAAAAAACTTCCAAATCTCAATTTCTAAAAGTATACATAGTTTATTATTCTGATTAAAATCAAACATTCATAAATGGACAACCAACTCAATGGTCTATGCACCAGGGATCAAATTCATCCATTCAGTATATTGGCAGAACTCCCACTGAAGTCAAAGAGAAATGTTTTTGTGTAATCAAGGTCCTCTATTTGGAATATCTAGATACTTTGGAAATGCAAATGGGCCTAAACCAAAACCCCAAATCCAAACACCTTTGAACTTTGGAGAACTTCATTTCTAGATCCAAACTTTCTACCTTAGGAACATCTTTTCCACAACTTCGGGTCAAAGAAATGTCAAAGAGAAATGTCAAAGAGAAATGTTTTTGTTTAATCAAGATCCTCTATTTGGAATATCTAGATACTTTGGAAATGCAAATGCGCCTAAACCAAAACCCCAAATCCAAACACCTTTGAACTCTGGAGATTTCATTTCTAGATGCAAACTTTGTACTTTAGGAACATCTTTTCCACAACTTCGGGTCCTGCCAGCATTGACTTAAACTTTCATCCTTGCAATGGAGATATATTGAGTATCAACAGAATTCCTCAAAGTGCACTGTATGTGTCTTACAGGACATTATCCTGTTACCACTGATTTCAATAGAAGCAGGAATGTGCCCATTAAAATGGGGAGCTTTGAAAGCTGGTTGAGTGATCCAACTGGAAACAACTATCTTGGGGAGTTAGATTACAAAAAGATATAAGCATTCAAGAAGGTTTACACATTGAATCTAGGTCAAGCAGGAAAGAACAGGGAATTCAGTTACAAGCCAGGGAGTAGATTTATTTGAAATAACCTGAACTTGGACAAAGTTTTGAGTTCAGGTCAGGACATGTGCATACTTTTTTTGAAAATAAGAAACTTCTGACACCTTTGCCTTTCTCCTAAATTGAATGTGAAACATAACTAATGAACTTATGAAACAGGATACATTTCTAATGTAAAAGCATAGATAAGATGTATTAAAGGGGAAGATATGCACATCTTAAACAAATAAAAGTGGAGACTAAAAAGAGCTAGTCTTTTTCAAAAGAAATAAAAAATACGACTTTATTAAAGATTACCCTTTCTGATGACTGCCAAGGTCTGGCAGAGTTGATGTGCAGCAGTGACAGTGCTGCAATAATTCATTTTTCATCTCTTTTGAAATAACCCCATATAATTTTTAAAATTAAAAGGATAATTTAAATGTGCAAAGTCCTGGGTGAGTGCTTTGGAAATCTGTGTCTTGCTGTCACAAGTTATGTGTGCAGGGGAGAGGGAAGCATAGAGGTAAAGGACAGCCACAGAAATGACTATCTTTTGCTTACGTTCACACACAAATGAATGCTGCAGATGCAAACTTAAAAGGTTCATGCCCCCTTCAAAGATGACAACATTAGTGCAAACTCAGTATCTTTAGAGTTTGCACCTGCAGCATCGACATGGGGGCATTACAGCACAACATATTCATGCCTCCTTTGCGGGGCAGTGTCAACATGCCCTAAAATGGAGCATGACACATTTATGAAATATATTATTTGACTGGGCTGCCTGCAACAGAAGGGGACTGGACATGATGACCCAGGAGGTCCCTTTCCATCTTCTGTCCCTATGTTCTTCTCATTTCATTTCTGTTTTTATCTCCCAGGAATCCAATGGTCTCCTTTGCCTTCACCTTGTCCCATTAATTAGGGTTGGCAGCTCTTGTTCTTCAGCTTCAATTGTTCTTGTCAAGAGCATCTTGCAAGCTAACAGTAACCTTCATCATCTCCTCATGTCCTTGTTTGGAGGTCATGTCCACCTTCCTCGTGGTCTCTGTCTCATGACTACTAGTTCAGGTACTCTCTGTTAAATATATCCCATGTTTTGTCATTTCACATAATTCAGCCACCTCAGTCAATATTCCCTTCGCTTTTCTGTGATGCTCTTTGTTTACTTAGCATATTCTTATCTCAGAGAATTCCTGTCAATGCCCTTAATTTATGCCAAGCACTTTTCATGTGGCTCCTAAGATCTGCATCCACATTCTCATCATGGCTCAACACTGAACCAAGGTATTTACATTTGTGCATAGATTAACTCTATATCATCTAGTTTTATTGGCTTCTCATTGTCCCTCTCAGTAATGGATCTCATGTATTCTGTCATTGTCAGCTGACTTCAAGATCATTTTTCAGTTTGTATTCATCTTCATGGCTCAACATAATGTCATCACCAAAAAGCATTTTGCATGGAGACTCTCCCCTAATCTCCTGCATCAAGGGGTGCATTACAATCACAAGTCGGAATGGGCAGACCCTTGTTGTAGGCCTACACTCACAGTGAATGAATAATTGTAGACACAGTGCTTCTCATTACTGCTGTCCTATCCTTGTACATGTCCATGATAGCTTGAACATATGGCTCCAGTAGATTGCACAGCAGCAGGCAGTACCATAACAATTCTTTAGGAACTCTGTCTTAAGCTTTCTGTAAATCCCCAAACACCAAGTACAATTTCTTGTGTTTCTCCCTGTACTACTTCTGCAATATTTGTGCTACAATCGCTGCATTCGTTATTTACCTTCCTGGCATAAGCCTGAATTATTGTCACTTACTTGATGATCCAGCTTTTCCCAGAGTCTTTTCATGATAATTCTTTCCAGACATTTCATCGTCTGACTCATTAACTTGATGGAACAGTAATTACTACATTCTTACACATCTCCGTTATGCTTGAAGATAGGGACCAATGTCCTCTTCCTCCACACATTGGGCATCCAATTTTATGTAATGGAATTCACATTGGCAGGATAGGAAGATTTTTAAAGAGGCAGGACTATACATTGTCCAGTATTGCCAGAGTCTGTGATCCAGCAACCAGGTGAGTGCCAAATGGGATTCAATAAAATTGCATTGATATCCTTCATTCAGAACCCTTGCTTCTGAGTGTTTTATCATTGGATCAGTTAGTAATTTGGGTTTTTAGATCTAGAAATTTCTTTTATTGTTATTACTAGAGTAAAAAGAAGGTTTTCTTTAGGGAACTACATATTTGCTCTAGAAAGAAAGAAAATTAGTAATAAAAATAATAAGTTTTTGTGCAAAAGCATTCAATTTAAGGCAAGTGAAACTGGTGAATTCATCATAGTGAAAAATGTGAGGTAACTTAAGTCTTCAATATACGGGCATTGCCATTGATTGGAGCAATTGAAGTAGTAATATAAAGACAGATTTAACACAAATGATTACTATAAACTAGAAGGACAAAGTATGACATATGAAAGTAAAATACTGTTTCGTATGGGAATCTATTTATTCACGTAACAGATTCAGTCTTCAGATCGTCTATCTTCACAACTTGTTTTGCATTGCGTTGATATCATGTTGCATTTGCTTATATTGCAAAACCACTCACAGCTGCACTGACATTGTTTTGCCTTTTCTCAAATCATAAAGTCATTTCTATAGACTTGCATTGACAGTTATTTTCTTTTTCTTTATATTGCAGTGTCATTTTCTATAGGCTCTCATTGACAACATTTGCCTCACCACATAATGTGGTATCATCACCACGGACTTACATGCAACATTCTGTCTTTTCTTCACATTCTTTCAGAAGGGCCAGACTTACATTCACTATTTTTTTGCTCCATATCTTAGCCTTGTTACCGCAGTCTCTTGAAGTCCACTCCTGTAGACTTGCTTTGTGTACAGCACTCACAATGACTCCAGTTTCCTGAGAAAGTCGTAATGAAATATTGGAAAAGTATTATCTCAAAAATTGTTGTGAAAAGTTGTTGCTATGCATGTCTAATAGTTGCAGTGACCATGAAATTTAAGTTGGAAAGTTGTATGTTTGTTGAAGAAGCTAATATGGTCAAGTCAAAAGCTTCATTCATATTCAGGACTACAAGGCAGGGGTGCTGGAACCATTTTTAGTGGGGGTGCTGAGAGCCATTGAACCAAACTATAAAACCTCGGTGACTTCAGTACATATGTGTTTGCAGGACTGGGGCTTGAGAGTCAGATTTCAATAGAAGTATTCTAATTCTGGGACCTAGGAGTCAGATTGCAATGGGATTAACCTGCTTAGGTACTTTTGAAAAGCACACTAAGTGCTATCTGCATCTTTAGCCACCTAAATACCTTTGAAAATCTGTTCATAAGTGCCCAGTTCAAATAAGATGCATGAGAGAATAAGCATATACCTAGTAGCTGATTTTACAAGAAAAGTAACAATAAATTATAATCAGGATAATGTTTCAATCAGGCTTCCCAATCAGGAGTCACCAGTGAATGAGGGTGTTTTAAGGGGGGTTCTGCAGGTATCAGTACAGGGCCAATGAGATTCAACATTTTCACCCATGATCTGAAAATAAAATCACTGCTGATGAAATTTGTGCATGATGCAAAGATTGGTGGAGTGGTAAATGATGAGGACAGGACAGTCATATAGAGCAACGTGGATCACTTGCCAAGTTGGGCCCATTCAAACAAAATACTTTTTTAGTACAGCCAAATGCAAAGTTACAATCCAGGAACAAGGAATGCAGGGCATACCTACAGAATGAGGACTGTATCCTGAAAAGCAGTGACTCTGAAAAGGATTTAGGGTCATAGTGCACAATCAACTGAACATGAACTCCCAGTGAGATGCTGTGCTAAAAATGGGCTAATGTGATGCTGGGAGGTAGAAACAGTGGAGCAGAGAAGTTATTTTACCTTTAAACGTTTACTGGATCAGGGCCTTATAGTCCTTAATGTGAATGAAGCCTTTGACTTTATCCCTCTGCCTCCCACCATGAACACACTGAACTTTCCAAAGATTTACATGGCTTTGGTGAGACCAATACTGTGCCCAGTTCTGCTGTCCTCATTTTAAAATAGATGTTGAAAAATTAGAGAGGGTGCAGGAAAGAGCCAAAAAAATGATTCAAGGGCTGGAGAAAATGCCTTCCAATGAGAGCCGTAAAGAGCTCAATGTGTTTATATTATCAGAAATAAGTTTGAGAGGTGACTTGGTAATAGTGCCTATGTACCTCATGCAGAGAAAATATCAGGTACTAAAGGGCTCTCCAGCCTCACAGAGAAAGGCATAACAATAATTAATGGCTGGAAGCTGAAGCTATACAATTTAGAAATTAGTCGCATTTTTTAAACAGTGGGGGTGATTAACCATTGGAACATATTACCACGGGAAGTGCTGGATTCTCCATCTCTGGATAGCTTCACGTCATGACTGGATTTCTCTCTGGAAGAGATACTTTAGTCAAACAAGTGTCGGGGCTCAATACAGGGGTAAAAGGGTGAAATTGAATGGCCTGTGATATACAGGAGGTCAGACTAGATGATTTAATACTCCCTTCAGGTCTTAATCTCTATGAATGTATAGAATGGGTCTGATCCTGGAAGTTGCTGAGAATCTCCTACAAGATACTGAGGACTTTCAACTCTCACTGATTTTATAAAATTATTATTTATTTAGTAGACCAATACAGGACTGCCACCACTTTTAAACAGGCACTAGAAATAAAATGGTCTTGTAATTATACTATGAGATTTCTGTCCATGTTATTGTTTTCTAACATCCAGTAAAATCATATCATTTCAATTTTACTAATAATCAAAAATCATAAACAGATTTACTTGGGAATGAAAGTCTACCTCTTGTTGAATAAAGGGTCAATTATTAGGATTAATCATTCTAATTGATCACAGGCTGCTCTCTTTCATTACAATAATAAACCTAAATGATGTTGCAACATTAAGGGGAAGACTGTCTGTTCTGCTCCAGTTGCTTTGCGCCGCTTCAGCTGCCACAGAAACCAGAAAACTGAGGTTTGCTCATTTTCAAACCTCGCATCAGGGCTGTTCCTGGAGGAAAGGAGGAGGATCTTAGACTCCAGCAAGTCTCAAGCTGCCAGAATGGCCTTTTGGAACTGGTGGCAGCCAGGCTGCTGTAAATTGCAGCAGAGATTTGACTAGCTCCTGGCTAATCCTAAAATCTGGGGAAGAAAAACATAGCTTTGTTTTCCATTTCTCAGCTGTGCCAGGTGAGGAGCCTAAAGCTTCACAGCTTCCTAAAAGCGAGTAAGCATTGCACAGACAGAGCTGATAGCCACATCTACCTGAAAGACGGACTGCTATCAGCTTGTGTGCGCCCATGTGTTGGTATAATCCTTAGTGGAACAGGGACCAAATCCTATCTGGGTCCTTTGCATACTATTGCAATACAAGTAAATAATGTTATATAAAGGAGCAAGAGAGTGTGCTCCTCTGAATTTCCTTTAATAAACTGCATTTCTTTACAACAAGCAAATGTGTGTAGAATTTAGATTAAAACAAGTGCCTTGCTTTTCTTAACCACAAACAGGCTCACTGTGTGCATGTGTGTACGCGCGCATGACCAATAAAAGAAAGATAAGCTTGGTGGAGCACTGAGATAATGCACTTACTTGTCACATCTGTAGATCTGAATTCAAACATGGTTTAGATCACAAGTGAAATGAGCTCAGCCATCTCCATCTCATTTCAGTGAACATTTGGGTAGATCAGAAGAATAATTACTCGGTTCAGTGTGGTCTCAGCTCAGAAGGGGCCCATTAGCAGAGTAAGAGGGGCATTCCAGATCAGCACTGATGTATATTGGCAGAGATGTGTGATGAAGCTAGCTCAGGGGCTTTCTAAATCCTTTTTTTTTTTAAGTGGTAAACAATAATAACAGGAAGCAAAAATAAAGAAAGAGCTTTGACTTTGAAACCCAACTCATACTGACAGTTTTCAGAGTAGCAGCCATGTTAGTCTGTATTCACAAAAAGAAAAGGAGTACCTGTGGCACCTTAGAGACTAACTAATTTATTTGAGCATAAGCTTTTGTGCATCTGATGAAGTGAGCTGTAGCTCACGAAAGCTTATGCTCAAATAAATCTGTTAGTCTCTAAGGTGCCACAAGTACTCCTTTTCTTTCAACTCATACTGTAACCATGCACAATATACGCTGAAAGTATGGAAAGGTGAGCTACTGCAAAGTCTATAAAGGGATACCCACATCTTCTTGGTACATTATAGAAAAAATAAAATATTATAAGACATATATATCACTAAAACAACAAGGAGTCCGGTGGCACCTTAAAGACTAACAGATTTATTTGAGCATAAGCTTTTGTGGATAAAAACCTCACTTCTTCAGATGCATGGAGACTGTATAAATATCACTGTATTTCTTCCTATGCCCTTAAGAATTTAGGTCCAGAAAGAAACAGCTCAAACCTTTTTTTTTTTTTTTTTCTGAGTTTGATAAAGGCTTCTTTAAATATTTAAATTTGGGAACGACACTTCTTTTCTTCTTTAGGCCCGATGAAAGAGGAACTTTCCTTCAGTCTTTTTAAAACATGAAAGAGGCAAGATCTCCAACATCAGATACCTCCTCCCTTTCCTCTAAGAATGGTTCTTTGAAATCTTCAGACTAGAAAATACTTTTCTCTATAGTCTCCTGATCCTGCACAAAATGGTGAGCCACATACGGTGCTTTAAACCCATAGGATGTTTTTGGAGGTGGGGGAATCTTTGCACTTTCAAACTATATTGAGATGATTAACATTCCATTTTTACAAAGTATTTATTTAGCTAGATTTTTTTAAAATGCCCACTCTATATATTCTAGGAACAAGTACAATAAAACAATAATGCATTTTATAAAGAAAATAAGACAAACCAATGTAAGGTTAGACTGAAGCTCAAACAATAAAACTATTAGGCCTTATATCAATGAATGCACCAAAGACTCATATATATCTTCCTGAAATTTACCCTTTAGCAGCAAATGAAATTAAACAGCCAGCAGAAAGGAAAACTCTCCTTCTCACCACAGATCCATCTCCCCACAAAATCCATCCTTACCAGCAACGGGTGGAAACAGAAGTGCCTTGTAGCATGCCCTTTACATCAACGGACATGGGCTATTTCAAACCGAGAGGCAAGCTTGTGCTGCATCTGAGGTGCCTCTGCCACAAGTCCCATCCCTTTTAAATTCAGCTGATCGCCTCCATTGCTTGTAACTGTTCAGTGTGCTAAGAAGAGGGAGGTGAACTCCCATGTAGCTAGATCCCAGGACATTTAGGCCTCATGGACTTCACACTAAGGCTTTAATCAGACTCAGGTAGTGCCTGAGCCTTATATTGGTGCTCCACACAGAGGTTAATTTCCCCTTCTATTCCCAACCCTTCCCCACCATGAATTAAAATGCACATGCAGGTTTAAGGACCCTGAAAAATACTCAAACATTTGCAAAAGAAACTGTGCTGTGCACATATAAGAATTGGTGATCAGCTTCATCTCTGCAAACCCTTACTGAGCTTTTCAAAAGTGTTCCATCGTAAGAACCACTTACACATAATGTATGCAATGCTTGGTAGTTGAACTCTCCTCTGATATTTATCTTTATGCCTATCTTTTCTCAGAAGCATAACAGAAATAATCCATCATGTAGTACACACACACACACACTAAGGGCAGATAAGGCTAAAAACATAAGGAAAGGGATAAAGGTATTCGGCTTAATTTCAGGGCATAACTGGGGTCTGCTAAGGCTGTTCTCCCTTCTCAGACAATTATACTGCTCTGAACCATTTGATTGCCTAGTTGATTGCTTATTAACCTGTTTTCTTACAGTACACGGTTAATTAATAAACATCTGCAGTCATCACTCACCATATTCACTAGGCAGTGCCTCAAGTAGCATGCATTGGCTTAGCTCCACTGAAGTCATTGCAGCTGTGCCATTTTACACCAGGTGAGGAGCTGAACCTCTGTGCCTGTATCTTATTCCCAGTAATGTCCAGGCAACATGGTTGAATAACTGAATGTCATTAAATTTGACCTTGTTTGGAGGCAGACATAAGGATCTCCTGGGTGCTGGCTGGCTGCCCAGGGGAGATAGGTTGCATCTGTACTGTCACAAATTGCTCCAAGTGCAACAGTGTACAGTCCAAGTGGCACCCATGCAATGCCTTTATTAAAGGCAATGTACAAATAACATGATCTAGCTCTAATTTTTTGATGTGCATTATCTGATCATTTAACCAAAAAGATATTAAATATATGAATGCTGAATAGACTAAGGTGTGGTTTTGAAATATTGAAGGTTAAAGCAGTTCAGAAATATTGTATATTAAGACCATCTGGATAACTGAAGTTAAATTGCAAGTGAATAAATAAATCTATTGCAATTGCCCTTAGGAGACATAAACCCTTCTTTTAATTACTTTAAAAGCATTTACAGTACCCACAGATTTTCAGATCAACGGTATTTATGTTTTCCTAGTTAGTTAATAAACACATTGAAAAAGTGAAAGCTTTCATTATGGTTTTCAATACATTTATGAGGTTACTTAATGAAGCTTCCACAGAGGCTCTAATCTTACCAGACTTTCTGTAATAGAGTTGCATTGTCCTCAGGGTAACTACCTTCAGATGCTCAATTGCATGAAGGGAAAGTAGAATGAATTATAATGGTTTAACTTGCTTATCCTTCTGGCAGACAACATAAAAGACAATCATTATCAGGAAACTGGAGCTCTTCAGCTTGTAAATTCAGATCCTGATCTCCACTATTATTCAGTAATGAAAAACTACATCATGTGAATATAACATACTGTGGAACTTACATTTTTTTAAATTAACAGAAAACATTTTTCCAAATAGGTCAAGGTGTTGAAGGTCATGTAGGACAAGTTTTCAATCCTCTGTGGTAAAATCCTGACACCATCGAAGTCAATGGCAAAACTCCCATTGCTTTTATAAGGACCAACCTTTTACCCTTGTTTGAATCCAGACTATTACATGAAGCGCACTAAACACAGCTAAGTTAATATTGATAAGTTTCTAAATGGGGATGTGCCTGTGATCAGTTTAATTATAAACAAAGAAACCGATTATTTATTTATTTATTTATTTATTTACTTATTTGTATTTCCATAGTGTCCAAAAGCTTGAGTCATGGATGAGGACCCCATTGTACTAAATAATGTACAAATAGAGCAAAAAGACAGTCCTTGCTCAAAGAGCTTAGTTTATGGCTCATACAGATGCAATGAATATAAATTTCCCATTCTCTTAACAGTAAGAAAGAAAAACTCTAACTTAAACAGACATGGAGGGTGAGGTAATATCTTTTATTGGATGAACTTCTGTGGGTGAGCTACACAGAGCTCTTCTTCAGGACCTGAAGAAGTGTTGAAACAGTGAAGGGGCATCTTCAGGACCTGAAGAAGAGCTGTGTGTAGCTCGAGAGTTTGTCTCTTTCACCAACAGAAGCTGGTCCAATAAAAGATATACTTCACCCACCTAAAAAGAAAAAGAGACAAACTTAGAGACTAACAAATTGTCTCTCCATATCCTAAGACCAACATGGCCACAGAAACACTACAAACATCTAAATCAAATATTTGTTTTTAGAACTGCAATTATTTTAAAAAATAAATCAGCCATTAAACAAAATTCAAGGCCATGCAAGTGGAAACAATATTAATAAATACTTCAGAAAACACTGGATCGCTTCTATCTAAATCACATGATCTTAACAGCTAATGGGAGACTTCAATGGAGGACTTCAATCACCCTGACATCTGCTGGGAGAGCAATACAGCAATGCACAGACAATCCAGGAAGCTTTTTGGAGAGTGTTGGGGACAACTTCCTGGTACAAGTGCTGGAGGAACCAACTAGGGGCCATGCTCCTCTTGATCTGCTGTTTACAAACAGGGAAGAATTGGTAGGGGAAGTAGAAGTGGGTGGCAACCTATGCAGTAGTGACCATGAGATGGTTGAGTTTAGGATCCTGACAAAAGAAAGAAAGGAGAGTAGCAACATTCGGACCCTGGACTTCAGAAAAGAAGACTTGGACTCCCTTAGGGAACTGATGGGCAGGATCCCCTGGGAGGATAATATGAGGGGGAAAGGAGTCCAGGAGAGCTGGCCGTATTTTAAAGAAGCCTTATTGAGGTCACAGGAACAAACCATCCCGCTGTGCAGAAAGAATAGCAAATATGGCAGGCGACCAGCTTAGTTTAACAGTGAAATCTTCGGTCATCTTAATCTCAAAAAGAAAGTTTACAAGAAGCGGAAATTCAGATGACTAGGGAGAAGTATAAAAATATTGCTAGAGCATGCAGGGGTTAATCAGGAAGGCCAAGGCACAATTGGAGTTGCAGCTAGCAAGGGATGTGAAGGGTAACAAGAAGGGTTTCTACAGGTATGTTAGCAACAAGAAGAAGGTCAGGGAAAGTGTGGGCCCCTTACTGAATGGGGAAGGCAACCTAGTGACAGATGACGTGGAAAAAGCTGAAGTTCTTTTTTTTTTTTTTTTGCCATCGTCTTCACAGACAAGGTCAGCTCCCAGACTGCTGCACTGGGCAACACAGTATGGGGAGGAGGTGAGCATCCCTCAGTGGTGAAAGAACAGACTATTTAGAAAAGACTATTTAGAAAAGCTGGACATGCACAAGTCCATGGGTCCAGATCTAATGCATCCAAGGGAGCTGGCTGATGTGATTGCAGAGCCATGGGGCATTATCTTTGAAAATTTGTGGCAATCGGGGGAGGTCCCGGACGATTGGAAAAAAGCAAATATAGTGCCAATTTTTAAAAAGGGAAGAAAGAGAACCCGGGGAACTACAGACCGGTCAGCCTTACTTCAGTCCCCTGCAAAATCATCAAGCAGGTCCTCAAGGAATCCATTTTCATGCACTTGAAGGAGAAGAAGGTGATCAGGAACAGTCAACATGGATTCAACAAGGGCAAGTGTCATAAATATAAAGGGAAAAACACCTTTAAAATCCCTCCTGGCCAGAGGAAAAACCCTTTCACCTGTAAAGGGTTAAGAAGCTAGGATAACCTCGCTGGCACCTGACCACAATGACCAATGAGGAGACAAGATACTTTCAAAGCTGGAGAGGGGGAGAAACAAAGGGTCTGGGTCTGTCTGTGTGATGCTTTTGCTGGGGACAGAACAGGAATGGAGTCTTAGAACTTAGTAAGTAATCTAGCTAGATATGCGTTAGATTATGATTTCTTTAAATGGCTGAGAAAATAAGCTGTGCTGAATGGAATGGATATTCCTGTCTCTGTGTTTTTTTGTAACTTAAGGTTTTGCCTAAAGGGATTCTCTATGTTTTGAATCTAATTACCCTGTAAGGTATTTACCATCCTGATTTTACAGAGGTGATTCTTTTTACTGTTTCTTCTATTAAAATTCTTCTTGTAAGAAACTGAATGTTTTTTTCATTGTTCTTAAGATCCAAGGGTTTGAGTCTGTGGTCACCTATGCAAATTGGTGAGGATTTTTATCAAACCTTGCCCAGGAAGGGGGGTGCAAGGTTTTGGTGAGGATTTTGGGGGGAAAGACATTTCCAAACGACTCTTTCCCAATAATAACCGGTTAGACATTTGGTGGTGGCAGCAAAAGTCCAAGGGCAAAAGGTAAAATAGTTTGTACCTTGGTTTTAACCTAAGCTGGTAAAAGTAAGCTTAGGAGGTTTTCATGCAGGTCCCCACATCTGTACCCTAGAGTTCAGAGTGGGGAAGGAACTTTGACAGCAAGTCATGCCTGACCAACCTGATTGCCTTCTGTGATGAGACAACTGGCTCTGTGGACATGGGGAAAGCGGTGGATTTGATATATCTTGACTTTAGCAAAGTCTCCCACAGTATTCTTGCCAGCAAGTTAAAGAAGTATGGATTGGATGAATATACTATAAGGTGGATAGAAAAATGGCTAGATTGTCAGGCTCAACGGGTAGTAATCAATGGCTCAATGTCTAGCTGGCAGCCAGTATCAAGCGGAGTGCCTCAGGAGTCAGTCCTGGGGCTCGTTTTGTTCAACATCTTTATTAATGATCTGGATGATGGGATTAATTACACCCTCAGCAAGTTCGCAGATGACACTAAGCTGGGAGGAGAGGTAGATACACTGGAGGGTTGGGATAGGGTCCGGAGTAACCTAGACAAATTGGAGGATTGGGCCAAAATAAATCTGATGAGGTTCAACAAGGACAAGTGCAGAGTCCGGCACTTAGGGTGGAAGAATCCCATGCACCGCTACAGGCTGGGGACTGACTGGCTAAGCAGCAGTTCTGCAGAAAAGGACCTGAGGATTACAGTGGGGATTGGACTAGATGATCTCCTGAGGTCTCTTCCAACCCTAGTCTTCTATGATTCTATGATTCCAACTGTTTGTGTTCTGCATTATGTATAATGTCTTTGATTGTAATCACATGGGACTCGATACAGTATAAATTTCACTAATCAAAGATGGACCTAATAAACTCTGTGGACCACTTCCTGCTCCACCTTACACCCCATGCATCTCCACTAACTTCAGTAGAGTTTCACAAGAAGTAACTGTGAGCTGTAGCTCACGAAAGCTTATGCTCAAATAAATTGGTTAGTCTCTAAGGTGCCACAAGTACTCCTTTTCTTTTTTAGCCCAGTGTGTTACCCGGGGTTCTTTCAAACCAAAGCTCTTGTAACTTTTACTCTGTGCAAGGTCGTGTCAGGAAATAAATCAAGGGAGACACAGCCATCTGACCGATAGATGGTTGGCACAAACAGGACAACACAAGTGTGCTTTCACTTAAAACTAAACTTTACTTAGTCTCAAGCACTTATACACACGTCCGCAAAGGTTAGTAAAACACCCCCAACCCTTGATAATTACCAAAGCTGAGTATGGCTCCCGAATGGCACTGGGGAACACAAGATGCATCCAGAGGGAGAGTCCAGTCCTGAAGACCCCCACCACCTCAAACTTTCCCTCCTTATTTATACATTAGTAATAGAATGACATGTCCCTTAAAAAGAAAAGGAGTACTTGTGGCACCTTAGAGACTAACCAATTTATTAGTTAGTTAGTTATTATTGGTTAGTCTCTAAGGTGCCACAAGTACTCCTTTTCTTTTTCCGAATACAGACTAACACGGCTGCTACTCTGAAACATGTCCCTTAAAGCAAACTTGTTAAATAAGCAGTTTCAATGGTCAAGCGAGAAGTTCCTTCTGATTATCGATTAACCAGGTGTGGGTTTTTCCCGAGTTTGCAGCCTTGAGGCCCCAATAGACATTCCTGGGGCACATCCTGCTCTTCTAAGATGCATGTATCAGCAACTTCAACACAATTTTCATCAGGAAGGACGCGGGGTCAAGCTGCCCTCTCTGTGGCACCCAAAAACCCCCTTCTCCTCCTGCCTTGGTTAAGCTAAGCCTGCTGACTTGGCTAATTTACAGCCTGCTGATTTGGCTGCTTGTAGCAATAAGCCATAGTGGTTTCAGGCACTTTACTGGTTTGCCAAAGTCTCCCTGTACAAGTGTTTATATAGCTATTACTCCAGAGAAGCTCGTGATTGACATATTCAAAGTGACGACACATTCCACAAAGGCAGTACATTATCCTTCTTCATCTCTCTCCTTAAAAAACTTTCCTCCTCTATGAAGCCCCTCACACACCTGACAGTATGATGTGATCACTGCTTATTCAACTTAAAGTTTCCTCCTGCTTATCTTGTGCTTCCCCCCTCCTCACCTCCTGATCTATCTGTTGCGTCCAATGTCCTGTCATCTTATACTTCAACTAAAAGCTGTTTGGGACAGAATCCAAATTTTGCTAGATCTGCACAGTGCCTCGCACAATGGGATCCCAGTCTCTGATTGGGACTTACTGCAGTCCAGATAAATTATAATTGTCATCAACAAATGCTTGGTCCCATATGAATACCTGGCTACAGTCCCTTGAAGATCATTGTGATTAGAATTTGGCTGAATAGATTTAGCTGTCCCTTTCAAAGTTTATCCTTTCTACAAAGAGACTGAAATCCAGTTTAACTGTGAAAAGTCAGACTAAACTGGCTTTGGTGTTGGTGACCTATTCACAACCTGGATAAAAAAGTAACTATGCAGCTGATCCACAGCTGTACCACCAACAGTGGACTTCTGTGCCCTCTCCCCCGAAGTGAGTTTGTGATGAAAAAAAATAATATTGTGCCGTCTTAACCATGCATGTATTACTATGTGAATAGGCACAAGTTTCTCCATTGGTATAGAAGTTCCCTAAACTTGTCTGTTGTTCAAGATCATCATTACTACAGATATTGGAGAGACTCCTTTAGATCAAACAATAGATACCTCTGCTTTTGGTTTTATCCCTGCACGTGTGTGGTTTAGATGCAGACACACAGTGTCCTTACCAGTCTCTCTCCTGTCACAAGTGTTCATTGCTGACGTTCCCTGCATAGTTTAATAGGCACACAGAGTGGCAAGTCTGTCAGAATGAGCCAGGGTGGTGCCCGATTTGTGACATTCACCTCCAGCTGCTTACCCTGTCCTGAGGCCACCACACATCTTTCACTGTACTCACAACTTGCATCTGAGTTAAACTGAAGTGAAAAGATAATGGATTAAACTAATCTATTCTTGGGATAGTCCCTTGAAAAGAGCTGTCATTTTAGTAGGCTCAATCATTAATCAGACACTTTGAGTGGGTGAGTAGTAAGGATATGACTTATTTTTGGCTTTGCTTTTGATGACTATGAGTTGGATTCAATCTGGACAGCAAATAGCCAATGGATGTAAAGTTCCTTCACTTACAATCCTTGTCTTTTCAGCAGGATTCAAAGAATTACCATGATCAGCAACATAAATGAAACTTGGTATTAAAGAGCTCATGTCTTTCCCCAGATCAGTAATGCTCAGAAGCCAGTATTTACTGAACACAAATCAATTCAAAACAGTATTTTAAAAATCTCTTTTCATTTATACTTTTGTTAATTTATTGCAAACATTTTACCCTTAAGGGTAATAAAATGACAAGTTAAAATAACATGAATGTTACAATAATATTTGAGTGTGATATTGTTGAAAACAATGATTTCTGTTGTAGCATTTAATATCCATGACATTTAGTAATAATTCTTATTTCCCTCAGACCTGTTCAGCTGATTACCTAATTCCATCAGTAGGTGAGACAAGAGAGGGCATTGGCTCCAATGTCCAATAAGAGCAGGATAGTTTTAGCTTTACTTTTATCATTAATATTATTCATATAGTGCTAGTGCCAAGAATCCCCGGTCAGGGGCCTATTGTGCTAGGTTCTGTACAATGATGATTATCCATCTGTATCATTGATGGACCTGAAAAGCTGCTCTACAAATGATGAATTAAGTTTCTTCCAAGCTTTGAGCCAAAAGAATATGTAACAGATCTGTTTAGCACACAGAGGACGATGTTTTCCTGGAGTTACAGCTGTTAAGGATAGTTCACAATTGACTACTATATTAAATATATTTATTTTTGAAAAATAATTTGAAAAATGTTTCCATTCTTTAAAAGTAGAGCTGACTAAATACTGCAAAAATACTGCTTATATTTAAAAAGAAATTCACTTTGGCTGTGCTTGCATCTCTTTTTTTATTTGATTTCCACTAGTGATCAAACTTTATTCACAAGGACTATTCACAGCAGAAATGGAAAATTTTCTATGCGATGGAATACTGTTTAAACACAGTAGAGAAAAAGGGTTTCCAAAACGTCTTGGCACTGAAGCAATTAAATGAGCCAGACAAGCATCTGACCGCACAGTTCACTACTAGGACAATGCATCCAAATACAATTAATTACTATGTGGTAATGTGACAAGAGAAATTAAATGTAAACCATGTTCTTGGCCAATAAATCTTCCTTGAAGGCTGTGAGGACAAGAATGGAATAAGATTAAAATGTGTTGAAATTTCTCAATACTGTTTATCTACTACTTATCCATGAACTGCTACCTATCTCTAACTGATTATTCAATATTCTTAGATATGAGTTATCCAATCAAAGAAGAGAAACATTGTATAGCTTATAGACCAATCATAATTAACCAAATTGCTTAGTTTATGAAGTGAATAATATTGAAACCCTTGTCCTAATTTTTTCCTCCTACAGTAAATCTGTTGAATAAAAAATAAACTTGAACAAAATATTAAAGAAATTGAATAACAACAAGTATATTCTAGGAAATCACAGTCTGCTTGCAGACTTTTAATGGAAATAAAGAGGCTAAGTTAATTGGCTAAGTTATTTTCCCAACTATGTTTAAATGTTATTTTTTAACACTGGCACTTTTTTAGTTCTGTGGAAATAATAAATAATAACAGCACCAAATTAGTGGGACTTTGGGTCTCCAATCCTGAACTGGTATCATTAGGTAAAAATCAGTGATTAAGTCACAGAAGAATAATATTGTTCAGGATTACTCACAACAGATTCTTGAGTAACCCTACACATTTGCTTGCAGGAACTATCATGCCATCTTTGAAAATCATTTAGATAATAGCAAAGACAAAATGAACTTTCTAATACAGTCCTTGATTTTGTAAGGGAACCAAGTTCGAACCCACTGGTGTATTTCAGTAATTAAGTTTTAACACACAAACACACTGTGTCTATGTGCTATGGTAAGTTTAGCTATAAAATTAAAACAAAGTTTTTATATATTATTCATAATCAAAATAAGCTTTAAAACATTACTGAGAAAAATCATTACAAAATCAACAATTTGTGTCAACCTTTGGGCACAATGTGCCAGTTGTTTTTTTTAAATAGGAATAATGAATCTATACTGTATCGAGCAGCTAACATAGGGTCAGATCCTGCTATATAAGTGGTCCCTCATTATGTACTTTTATACATGACAGCACATTATAAATCCCAAAGCATCCAAAGTAGGAAAGTAGGTTGTAGGTTTCCCATCTAAACCATAATTCTCTATATTTTCTGTTGGTAATATCTAACAACCGTCTTCCCAGGAGTCATCAGGGGTCAAAAGAAGGACCGTCAGAGCTAAAAGCAGGTTTCACAACAGATTGAGCTAAAGGAATAAAACCCCCTATCTGACAATGGTAGAAGACTTATCTCCTCTATGAATCAGGCTCAGACAAGAATGCAAAGTATATACTCAGTGGATTACAGATCCCCAAAGCTAGGAAATTTTAAATATCTATTCCATGAGTATTCAAATATATGAGTTTCAAATTTGCTTTCTACAACTATTCATTCTCATAAAATTCAATTGTATGTTTGAATAATAAGAGTATAGCAGTAAGAATAAGAATATATCACCTGGCTGAGATGGTGCTGATGATTATGAAATGCCCAGGGAGATTACAGAGGCTAAAAAACCAGAAAACTCAAAAATAATGGGGGATTTCAGCTGTCCCCATATTAACGGGGAACATGCCAGATCAGGACGGGATGCAGAAATAAAACTTTTAATCACCATTAATGACTGCTTCTTGGAGCAGCTAGTCTGGGAACCCACAAGATGAGAAAGAGAATTCCTGATTTAGTCCTAAGTGATGCACAGGATCTAGTCCCCCAGGTGAATATAGCTGAACCATTCAGTAATTGAGGCAACAATGTAATTAAATTTAACATTTTTGGGGGGGCGGGAGGGGTGGAATACCAAAGAAACCCACCACAGGAGTATTTAACTTCAAAAAGGGGAACTACACAAAATTGAGGAGGCTAGTTAAACAGAAATTAAAAGGAACAGTTACAAGAGTGAAGTGCCTGCAAGCTTCATGGAAGCATTGTAAAAACTCCATAATAGAGGCTTAAGTAATAATAATTTATAAAAAACTTGAGAGGACCAAAAAATGCCATCATGGCTAGACAACAGAGTGAAATATATGTTTACAGACAAAAAGTCATCTTTTAAAAATTGGAAGTCAAATCCTACTGAGGAAAATAGAAAGGAGCATGAGTTCTGGCAAGTCAAGTATAAAAGTATAGTTAAGCAGGCCAAAACATAATTTGAAGAGCAACTAGCAAACAACACAAAAACAAGTAGCACATTTTTTAAGTACATCAGAAGCAAGAAGCCTGCCAAAAAATCTGTGGGGCCACTGGATAATCGAGGTGCTAAAGGAACACTCAGGGAAGACAAGGCAGTTGCGGAGAAGCTAAGTGAATTCTTTGCATTAGTCTTCGGCTACACAGGATGTGAGGGAGCCTCCCACGCCTGAACCATTCTTTATAGGTAACAAATCTGAGGAAATATCCCAGATTGAGGTGTCAATAGAGGAGGCTTTGAAACAAATTGATAAATTAAATAGTAAGAAGTCAACATGACCAGATAGCATTCACCCAAGAGTTCTGAAGGAACTCAACTATGAAATTGCAGAACTACTAACTCTGGTTTGTAACCTATTGCTTAAATCAGACTCTGTACCAGATGACTGGCAGATAGTTAATGTGACACTGGATTTTTTAAAAAGGCTCCCGAGTCAATCCTGGCAAATTTAGGCAGGTAAATCTAACTTCAGAAGGATGCAAATTGGTTGAAAATATAGTAAAGAACAGAATTATCAGGCATGAAAACAGTATGCTAGGGAGGAGTCAACATGGCATTTGTAATGGGAAATCATTCCTCACTGATCTATTAGAATTCTTTGAGGGGGGTCAGCAAACATGTGGACAAGGTTGACTCAGTGTATATAGTTGTGATGCTGGTAAACCAAGTGCAAGCTCTTGCCAAGGCCATAAACATTAGGTAAGAACTGAAACTTATAGCTGGAAACCAAGCCAGCTCACCTGCATGTTAGTTTTAGTCAAAATAGGTATTAGTCTTATCAGAATGTATTTAATGTTTAGACTCTATGAAATGCTTGTAAATTGCTGTGTGCATTAATCTCACACGTAATGTTTATAATCCATGCTGTAAGAAACATACAAGTTTTGGATAACTTTGAAAATGTTTTCTCTGAACTTGTGATCCCAGGCCTAGGAATCATTCCTCCCCTCCCCCACCCCAAGCATTGATTCAGGAGGCCTATCAAGATTAAATGGGCCATTAAAGAACACCCTAATACAAAGGATTGGTGTATGGCCCTATCACACATTGGAAATGCTACATACAAAAGACCTCATCTCATAGACTGGAAGATTAAATGTAAAAGATAAAACAGGGTCACAGGAGAATTTTTCATCTCTTTCCTGTCTGAACACTCAGAGAGCCAGAGATATTACAATAAGGGCCTGTCTACACTACAATATTTAGTAGACCTATGCTACCTTCTCTCCTCTGGCTGGGAGATCCACACTTGGTGTCTGGTCGGCTTCCATGCTCCCAGCAGAGAGATGGGAGCCAGGACCCCAGAGGTCAGAAGGGCTCTCAGCAGGAAGTGGGGAGCCCAGCTGACAGGTCAAGGCAGGAGCCTGGGTGGCAGCCCAGCTTGAAGAGGAGACCTGGCAGCAGCCCAGCTGTGGAGCCACAGAGCTGTGGAGTTGATAAAACAGCTGATGTAAGGAACACAGTGTCTACCCAGACACTGCATCGCCCTAACTACACCAACATAAGCCCTACGCCTCTCGTGGAGGTATAGTTGGGAACTTACATCAGAGGAGCAAGGCTATAGTGTAGACCAAGACTAAGGGCATGTCTACACTTACCTCCAAAGTGATCGATCCAGCGGGGTCAATTTATCGTGTCTAGCGACTACTGAGCACTCTCCCATCGACTCCGGTGCTCCACCGGAGAGAGAAGAATAGGCGGAGTCGACGGGGGAGTGGCAGCAGTTGACCTACCACAGTGACGAAACTGATGTAAGTAGCTCTAAGTACATCAACTTCAGCTACGATATTTTCGTAGCTGAAGTTGCGTAACTTAGACCGATTTAGCTTGCCGCCCCCCCCCCCATTCCCCCAGTGTAGACCAGGCCTAAGGCAGGGACCTAGACAAATTAGAGGATTGGGCCAAAAGAAATATGATGAGGTTCAACAAGGACAAGTGCAGAGTCCTGCACTTAGGACGGAAGAATCCCAGCACTGCTACAGACTAGGGACCGAATGGCTAGGCAGCAGTTCTGCAGAAAAGGACCTAGGAGTTACAGCAGATGAGAAGCTGGATATGAGTCAACAGTGTGCCCTTGTTGCCAAGAATGCTAAAGACATTTTGGGCTGTATAAGTAGGGGCATTGGTAGCAGATCGAGGGACGTGATCATTCCCCTCCATTTGACATTGGTGAGGCCTCATCTGGAGTACTGTGTCCAGTTTGGGGCCCCACACTACAAGAAGGATGTGGAAAAATTGGGAAACGTCCAGCGGAGGGCAACAAAAATTATTAGGGGGCTGGAGCACATGACTTATGAGGAGAGGCTGAGGGAACTGGGATTGTTTAGTCTGCAGAAGAGAAGAATGAGGGGGGATTTGATAGCTGCTTTCAATTACCTGAGGGGGGGTTCCAAAGAGGATGGATCTAGACTGTTCTCAGTGGTACCAGATGACAGAAAAGGAGTAATGGTCTCAAGTTGCAGTGGAGAGGGTTTAGGTTGGATGTTAGGAAAAACTTTTTCACTAGGAGGGTGGTGAAGCACTGAAATGCGTTACCTAGGGAGATGGTGGAATCTCCATCCTTACAGGTTTTTAAGTCCCAGCTTGACAAATCCCTGGCTGGGATGATTTAGTTTGTGTTGGTCCTGCTTTGAGCAGGGGGTTGGACTAGATGACCACCTCGAGAGGCGCAGGGCTTCCAACCCTGATATTCTATGATTCTATGATTCTTAGGATTATCCCTGTTTTGTTTTGTTTTTTGCTTTTAAACCACATAGTTATAAATGTGTTTGGAGTTCCACCCCAAAACTGTGAAATGAGAAAAAATGTATGTTATTCTATTGTATTGGAATTCAATTAGAAGAGAGGCTGGGCTGACAGTTTTATTATTTGCTGATCACTGGGGTTTACAGTGTTAACTGGTTATTATTCACCTGATTGAATACATTTTAATAACCGTCCTGATATTACAAATATTGTTGGGTACCAAATATGAGCAGTGACCATAGAAAATAAAAATCCCCTCTTACCATGTTATATACCTTGTTTTTTTTTAAAAAAGAAACTAGTATTCATGTTGAAAAATTAGAGATACAGATGGCATTTCTCTAAAGGCTTAACTGTGTCAGATCAGAGCCCTGAATAAGTTTAACTCCAAGGGAAGCTGAAGGTGGGATTTTGCTTCAGGGAGTTGTGCAGGCTTCACTGTCATGCTGTATGAGTTCTAATTATTCTTTTTGAGAGTAGTAGGACATTTTGTCAAAATCTCCAGAATACTTAAGTTAATATTTCAAGATCTATTTATAGGTTAGAACACCCAAATGAGCAGTTTGAAACAATAGCCCATTCTCTACCCGCTGCTCTTTAGTAAGGTATTTCTACAAATCTTTTCATTACAGTAGTTACAAAATCTCATTGTTTCTACTCTATCCTAAGACTAACCCAAATTGCCTCAGCTTGCTTTGGGGTAGACTTTTATAATGCTCCAGATCCCACAATGTTTGCAGAACAGGTTAAAATTTACAACACTTGTTTTAATGCACAGTCAACCTGTTGAACTCTTTGCCGGAGGATGTTGTGAAGGCGAAGACTATAACAGGGTTCAAAAAAGAACTAGATAATTCCTGGAAGATAGGTCCATCAATGGCTATTACCCAGGATGGGCAGGGATGGTGTCCCTAGCCTCTGTTTGCCTGAAGCTGGGAATGGGCAACAGGGGATGGATCATTTGATGATTACCTGTTCTATTCATTCCCTCTGAAGCACTGGGCATTCATTGACCATTGTCAGAATTCAGGATTCTGGGCTAGATGGACCTTTGGTCTGACCCGATATGGCCGTTCTTATGTTCTAATATTAGATTTTCCTCATATCCATCAATTTAACCTCTCTCTCCAAACTCTCAGAGGAGTGGGGCCGGGGGAGAGGAAAACATATAATTTTCCATTGTACAGTTCAGTCAGCCCTGCCTTCTCCTGGGGGCATGGTCTATCTGGATGCCTTTAAAAGCAAGCATTTAAGTAGACTCTTGGGAGTAAGGTTTTCAGTTGTGTTGTTTTGGTGCTGTTGTCTGTGGCCGACCCTCACTCTCCTCCTTTTTAAAATTTATTGAAAACTAGCAACAAAAAGAAAAAAAAGATCAAATACTTATTTTCCACCAACAGATATGCCCAGTAGAACACTTGTTTCTCTCCGGAACTACAGTCTTTTTTGTTGCAGGACCCTACTAATTTTTTGGGAGTCTTCTTGATATTTTTGCTATGTAGGTTTTACTTCTTGTAAATTACTTAGGTTTTATAACAAAAGTGGGGGCGGGGAAGATTTGGATGGATGTCCTGCACCCCCACTTCTTGGTAGATTTGATTATTCTAATTTGTAATTCAATTGTCATTGCCTTTTCCTGTTTCACCTTAATTCACTGGTTTCATTCTACCTCTCTGTCCCCATCCCATCCCCTTCCACCACCTCTCCTCTCCCCCCTTGCCATCTTCTGGGATTTCTCCAACTTTTTTAACCCCTTGAGTCATGAGTTATGCTGGCTTCAGGTATTATAACATGATTTGCCTAACGTGAGAATAAAAATAGATCTAACAATGTTTTTAGACCGTAAAACTAATGTTACCTGTTTTATGTAGGACCTTAGAAGGTGCTGTATAGTTGATACATCAGTAGCTTCCACTTTTGTAGTAAATTATCAGTTTTTGTTACAACTGATGGCCATGTCCATCTGATGTAAGTGGGCTGTCTTTTATGTTTTAGTGGTGGTATTCCATTATGCTACTTCTAACATCAGTCCGAAGCAGAATTTCATTCGGACAAAATAGATGGACAGAGTTGTTAGTTTAAATTAAAGTTTAATTCAAGCTCTTCTGAGATCTTATGTTTTGGTTTTAAGATCTTATCCTTCCAAAGAAAAAACAGATAAAAGTATCATTGATTCTCTTAATTAAAGTTTCTGCTACTGAGTACCCCTTAACAAGAGAAATACAATAACAATTATAGTTGCTCACAAAGGATTTCACAAATTGTAAAGGGACTATCTGAAATGTCTCCTTTTTTAATCTCCCTGAAGCTGTACATTTATTTTCATTTCAGAGGTGCTACAGCATTCCTAATCAATGGCAGGTACATCTCTCTTTAAAGTAATTTTCCTTACTTTCTCCCTCCCTCCCCCCTAAAAGAAAAAAAAGAAAGCATTTCTTTAAATACTAAGGCCCAGATTCTGCTCCCCTTACTCTTTGAGACTCGTTTCTTTTCCAATAACTGTTCCTTTTTTTTATTCTTTTTTGCTTTCCAAGTGAGGTGCTACTCAATTGGACTAAATCTGGTTGAATCTGGCCTTAAGTGAAGTACATTCACACCCCATAGTTTTCCACCTCACTGTAGAGTTATCCCATGAGGATGCTTCATTGCCAGTCTGTCTTTCTACTTTTCTAACTATAAGGAAGGTTTTTCGAAGGTAAAATGTGTTACATATGAAAATTAACTGCAATAGTTTTGATTATTATGTTTATTACCAAAACCAAGCAACCCTGTCCCCCCACCAAAAAAAAGTGTAGGCAATTGGACACCTGCTTAGTTTTGCACATGTGAGCAGTCCTAGTGAACTGAACTGGGTGTCTATAGGATCAAACGAAAGCTTGGCACTAATACATAATTTTAGAGACATTCTAAATGCATTTTTTTCATTGTGCTTCTTGCTTGTCTTGTTGATTCCTCTATTTATCCATTCATTGTTTTATTTGAATGTGTATGGGCAGGCTTAAATCAAGGCTCCTCTTGACAGCATATTTACTCTCCCACTCATACCTTTAATTACTAGTTGAGTGGACTATTTCAATGTATTATTCTTCTCAACTGTTCAATAAAGGGCTTCCAGTTGAGCTTTGAATTAAGCTGCTCTGGTCTGGGCCATGAGTATAGGGTTGGAGGTCACATCATTTCTGTATTTGTCTTGCTAAATGGTTTTCTGCCAAACTTATCGCTGTTTTTTAAATATTACTAGTATTTGACAAACCTTGGTCTGGCGTATATATGCTTTTGTATCTTGAAGAGATAGATCGTATCTCCCGTCCCCCAGGTCTTAACTTGTTTCCTTTGCTTCTCTATTGTTGTCCCTCTGATCTAACCTAAATCTTGCAGTGTGTGAACAATTATTTGTTCATGAGTTGGCTGTGGAGAAAATATGAATATGTTCATAAACATTAGATTAATGTATTATTATTTTGTACATTATAATCTATATCATTGATTCAAAATATTGAGTCACAAGTAGTAAAATCTCAAGAGAAATGAATCAGGACAGTTATTTAGAGAAGAAGAATAACAGTTTAGCTACTGGACAAAAGCTTTTAAGGCTTTTACGATGGAACACAAATAACTTATACAGTAGAAGATAAATAACTTTTTAGGGTCATTGTAAAATATTTGTCATACAGATTTACTTCAATTTGAAATGGAATTAGGCTGTGCTTTATTATATGATTTTTTGGTGAAAAAGATGCTTAGAAAAAGTTTAATAAAAACCGCATCTTAACTACATGTTTGCCAAAAAAATAATAATCTTTCCATATTGCTCGTTTTCTTTTCCAGTGGGTCTTATTTAGTAAAATGTTTAGGTTGCCTTAGGCTGTAAAGTCTGTCATTTATTGAGAGAAACAGGGTGGGGATAGAATCCTCCCCATCAGAATTGATGACACCTAATTACAGTCCAAAAAACCCAGAACTCTCCAGGGAAGAAGAGAATTCAGGGCATGCTCAAGTGAAATTGTTTAAGGCTATTTTGGATGGTGCAAGTATTTATGAGTTGTATTAATAATAAATGAACTAATGTTGTAGCTCTACAATTTGCAAACAACCTTATCTGACCATTGGGAAGATGCCTGCTTTTTGGCAATAATGAAAGTACATAAATATTAATACATTTCTTTAAAAAGACTGTTGTATAGTTGTTGACTGTACATAAAGTTTAATGAAGAATATGAAGAGAAGCGGCCATTGCAATTTGGGGTAGCTGTTCATTTTTCATCATTTATTGTTTGAAAAGTCCATTCGATATTCTTTCTGTAATAATGACTTAGCTGTGAACCGGTTATTTAACCAAAGTAGTGGTTACTTATTGAACCACAGTGCAAGTGAATTATAGACATGAATAGGAACTTTATAACTCTCCTCACAGAGCCTGTTAGTGTGCTTTCTAAATTCTCACTCAGAGCTGCATCGATGTTGTATAATCTCTGGGTAAATTAAACAGAGATGAACTGCATGTAAAAAATTACTGACCATACACACAACAAACCACAATAAATGGAAATTACACATTTAAAAATTATTCAGAATTCAAACTACAAAGCTATTTTGCATTTGTTAAACTTTTGTTTGTGGGCATTCCCTCCTTATTATAGAAGGCTCATCAACCATTTGAACTGTACCCCACCAAAAAGGAAATCAAATTTATATGATATATTAAGGACATCATTACACATTCCTTAGACTCAGAGTTCTTCTACATGTTCAGGAAATGCCGGATGGAATATTAGAAATCTTTATATAGTTTTGCTTATATATGTATTTTTTTCCTGATGGTGCTAGCGATGCAATGCAGGATTTTTTATTTGATTCTCCTGAGGGTTAAGCTGTCATCAGTTATCACTAAGTCTTCTGTCCTTGTACTGTACTTTTTTAGTTCTAAACTCAATCAATGTTGGCAGTGACTAGAGAAGAAAAATTGGAGCCATTACATTATTTTGTATCTGTCAACTTAATGTGACTCTATCTCCAATAAATTAATTGAATATTTATTTTCAGTGGCATAAATGTTTCTATTAACCATCAAGTATTTTCACATGATGATACAAATATTTATCCTGCATACCTGACCTAGTTAAGTGTAAAATTAGTGAGAGTCAAATCCAGCCCATTATCTTCTCTAGGTGTATATATCCTAATAGATAGGACCACCCAAGAAGGACATGTAAAGTGTGTCAGGGGAGGTTAGAGCACGCATAGCTAGTGAATACATGGATCCATGGGTCAAACCACACTGCAAAGTGGGGTCCAGCACCCATGGAGATGACAGTAGTCCTAAGGTTATAGCAGCAGCTATGGAGCAGAACTATTTTTGCTCTGCAGCTTGGTGAGAAGAACATGTTGCCTCATGCGCCTAATCATTTTACATTGGCTTAGGGCAAGGTTGAAGATTTCACTCAGAGACAGAAGGCCTGATGAATGAAAATTCCTATGTCCCATTTCCATGTGATTCTTGCCCTTCTCTCAGCAAATGTATGCAATGCACTTTTCTGAATAACAAAACTTCTTTGTATGTGACCATCTTTTTCTTAGAGCTGGTCTTCACTATGGGGAGATCGATGCTGCTGCAATCGGTGCAACAGGGGTCGATTTAGGGGGTCTAGTGAAGACCCATTAAATTGATGGCAGAGCACTCTCTGCTTGACCATGGTACTCCAGGTCTCTGAGAAGAGTAAGGGAAGTCGACTGGAGAGCATCTCCCATCAATGCAGAGCAGTGTGTCGACCTAAGCTACGTCGACCTAAGCTATGTCGACTCCAGCTACGTTATTCACATAGCTTGAGTAGCATAACTTAGGTCAACTTACTCCGGTAGTGAAGACAAGCCCTTAGTCAGTAGCTCTCCCTCCACAACAGAACATCAGTTACATGTGAATGCTCTCTTTCAAAGTCTTTCTTACAATGACACCAAAAATTAATCAGAATTCCTATTCCAGAACCCAGGCCAAGTAGCTGGATCAGGCATGGGGAAGATGTAAAGTGGTAGAGAATCATCCCCTTAGGCCTCAGGGCACCTGCTTAGATGCTCTTCAGAGGCTATGTTTTAATATACTGTTTGAAGCAGCCCTTTGCACCATTGGTGCAGTGCAAAGGGCTGGAAGATCCCTACAGAACAAGATCCTTGGGTTCTATAGTCCCATGGCTGACCCTACCCCTGCACCCTGGTGTGTTTCTGTGTAGGGTGGTGTAGTTCCCCAAATCCTATGGAGGGGAACCAACACAGTTCTAACATCAAGGAATCCTCTGCAATTACCAGGAAAGGATTTGACCCCGACTGAGTTGTGTTTCACATGTATAATTGGACACATCCTTGCTATCTTTAAACAGCTAAGGGAATCTCCATACCAATAATTTATTTAAACCATTCACAATGAGATGTTAATATTGAGCCCTTGAATAATTTTCCCTTTATAAATCTCTTCTTTAATTCTTTACTTCTTGAATCTGGAGTATAACCCATGTCTGTTTCCAGTCTAGTGCAAGAAGTCCTCTGCAGTGCTTTGTCACAGTAGAGAGTTAGAACAAAATTAACTGCAGTTGGCCAGTGTGTTGTGGAGAGGGCATGATTCTATCTTCCTATTCTGTTCATTAACATTTTTCTGACTATAGAAAGACATGAAAATGCATAAAGGCTGTATGTCAACATCTGTGCAGCTAAGGTCTGCTAAACACAAAACACTTCACAGAGTGAAATAAATCAGTACAGGCCTTTAGAGCATACTGTTATTAGAGAACATGCTTATACATCTCTCAAATACCATACTGTTATTATTTATTTAGGGCTAAATTCTGATCCCCTTAACAATGAATAAAATCTTCTTCCACTGAAATCAATGGAACAAATCCTCAATGGATGTATGTCTGGCTATCTCCACTGAAGTCAGTGGAGTTACATCAATATGCACCATTTGAGGATCTGGCCCAATGGGGCACCCTTGGAGGAAGATGCTAACTAAATAGTAGTATCAGACTTATATAATACCTAAAAGTGTGCTAGGAGATTTACGGAATTATAATAAGATAGTTCTTTGTGCTGAAGATGCCTTCATTCTGCACCTCTTACTCATGCAAGTGGTCCCAATACATTCAAAAGAACTACCTTAGTGATTAAGGATTAATTATGTGACTAAGGCTTGTAGGATTGGGCCCTAGAGAGACAACATACAGATGCAACATGAGATTGCTTGTTTTGATTCCTGTTTTAACTCTTAACAATTATCTATTTTCATTTTGTTATTAACCCTTTCCTGTTTTCTACTTTTTGGTTGGCTAGTTAATATTCTCCTATCTACTGTTGTTTAACAGGTTACTATTAAAAAAAGACAGTTCCTATTTTTATTAACTTTCCCCCTTTTCTTACTAGATCTTACCTAATCCTCCCCTACCACTGCACGCAGTCACACAGAATTCCATTCTCTTTTAGAACAGTATCCTTAAATATTAGGAGTCCTTGGGATGGTAGCAGCTTTGTATTATCTCATCTCCCTGGAGGATGCAAAATGTATTATCCCCTTCCACTCTACCACCTCCCTTTGCAGTCCGTTGTCCAGCTCTAAATGGTAGTTTGCCCAATTAAGATACGCGTCATCTACTAACATAGCTGGATATAAACCTAAAATAGGACATTAGCACAGAAAAATCAAGAAAAGGAAGCTGCTCACTAGGGATCACATTGTGATTCCCTAATGAGTAGCAACTAACACCATAAGTGGTCTCAGAGAAATCAATGAGACTACTCATGGAATGAAGTACTCTCAGTGTGGAAAAGGGGATCAGAATCTAGACATGAAAAGTCAGCTTAGTGTCATCTCACTGGCTGTTAGAAACATGTAAGAATTTTGTCCAGTCCTGTAGGTAAGTTATTCTGTCATTCAAAAGGATTTTCCACATGGCAAGTGATTTTTTTCTACGTTCAGACTAATTATGCAGAAAATCATTTCCTGGCAACAGCTAGCATAAATTGGAAAGTCTCATGCGTGAATTAAGGAATCCATATACAATAGCCCCAGAAAACACACAGCCTGTGTCAGAAAAGCAAGCTACTGTTATCTTAAAATCTTTGCTAATGTTTATTTCTCACCAAAAGTAGCAAAATGCATTTCTATAAATATGTGCAGATTTACTATATAACAAGAAAGCATTTTTTTTTAATTTAGGTCCACCACCATGCTATATTACACACAGAAAGCTATGTTAAAAAGACATTAAGTTTTTAAAGTCAAGCACTCAAAACTTAGGAAATGCCAGAAATAAGGTTGCTTATGCAACCTAATTCAGCCCCCTTGTGCATGTGCATTGATACAGTATTTATTTTCATGATCACATACTATCTGTTTTGCTGTATCATGATCCTTGCATCATTCAGTGCACAGGTTGGATCTGCTCTGGGAATGAATCAAGGGTGTGTAATGAAGGAGACCTCCTCATAGGGCCCTGTCTCATTTGTTGCAGAAGTTGGAAGGTATGTAGTGAACGAGATGGAGTGTTGCTGGAGGAGAAAGGATGGACTCATGGTTATAAGCAGAAAAAGGACTGTCTTATTGTCCAGCTAGTTGTAGTCCTTTCCCCTTGCACCCCAGTTCCCAGTCTCCACCCCTGGTTCCCTGTCCCAGTTTCCTTCCCCAGCCAGTCCTACTCTCTGTCCCCTGCTCTCAGTCCTCAGTTTCCTGACCAGCCATTTCCAGTCTTCTCCCCATCTAAACTCCCCAGAGACAGTTTCCCTCTCCTCCCTGCCAGCTCCAGTCCCAGGCTCACGCTCCTACACCCCAGGCTCCTTATCCCAACACATTTCTCCCAGACTGGCTCATGTCACATCTGCATTCAAATCAGGCAGTTTCCTCCTCCACACTGCCTGGGCCCAGCAGGAGGGTCACTGGAAGCACAAGAGAGATGGGTTACTGTCAGTTCAAGTACCCAGAGCTGGCCCGGCCTGACCCAGGGCAGCAATTGCTGAGATAGTTGTGATTAGACCTGGGTTGGGGCATGCTCAGTGTGAATGGAACCTTCAAAGATTTTAAATTGCTAAAACTTTGGAAGTTTCTACTGAGCATGTGAAATCTATGATTTTTCAAAGGCCTACACGTTGGCCAACTTTGGTGTGGATTTTCATGGGGATGGCACCAGTCACGAAGACCAGTCACTCCACTTCTGCCAAATTTCAAGTTCCTTCTTGAAAGCATGGATGCACTAAAACATTTCAAAGAAAAGGTGGCAAGTTTTTGTTTGTTTGTTTGTTTGTTTGTAAATATGGGCAAGCAGCATATTTTCCCTTAGTCTTGTTCTCAGAAATGGGTGAACTGTTTTGGCTGAAATTTTCACCCAGCAGGGATAATTTCAGCCCAAATGTTTAAACTTCAGTGAAGTTATAAACCACTGAAAATAAGGTCTTATAATGGGAATTGTAGAGCAACTTTAATAATAGGCAATGCTCCCAGTCCCACCTACAATAGCTGCTAGAATATGCTTGGAGAAATCCATGTTCTACGGAGTGAAAGCCAAAGGCAATTTGAGTTGTGCAAAGGTTGCTAAATCAAGCCCCAAAGCCCTCTAGACTTTACATAAACTATGTTGTCAGTGCCATTTTGAGACTCTCTTGTCTGACCTAGTTACAACAAATGTGGCTGAACTGTGTCCACGCTGCCTATCGTGTTTCCCAATCATGTTTCTATCAGGTTACCACCTTGTGTCTCAGCCCCAGAGCAGCACTAGTAGCACATGAAATAATGCATTCTGGAACATCTTATGGCTCCCTCTTTTAACAAGTAAACATTCAAGCATATCAGATTCAAAATTTCTGTTTCCTTTTCGTTTTTATAAAAAAAAGGAACCTGATCCTCAGTCCGGCTATAGCCTATTTCCAATTCTCTGGTGGCACAAAGGGTCCATAATATTAGCTGAATCATACTCCAGGGGATTCCCCAAGTGTAGGACAAATGCCTAGATCAGGGATGGCCAAATTTACTGACCCTCCAAGCTGTATATGATAATGTTCAGAAGTTTGAGAGCCGGGAACATCTGCTGGGGCTCCTGTCCAGTGGGGAAGTGGGGTCGGGGGTGTCTCGGGGCTTCTGCCTGATGGGTGGGGGTGGGGTCTCAGGGATCAGGGCTTCAGCAGGAGTGGGTCTGAAATCCTGAGCCCTGGCTGATGCAGCCCAACAGGCAGAAGCCCCAAGAGCTCCCCTCCTGCTGCACAGAAGCCCTGAGACCCACTACCCTACTGTTGGGCAGAAGCCCAGAGCTCCCCCCGCCCAAGTCTGGTAGGTGGAGAATGGGGGGAGGAGGTGTGGAGGGCTCTGCAAGCCACACTTTAACTGTAAAAGAGCTGCCTGTGGTTTGCGAGCCACAATTTGGCCACCCTTGGGCTAGATGGTATAGAGTTGGTATAGCAGATGGGATGCTATACCTCCCAGCTCCCAGCACATGGGATTTGGCTGGGCAAAAGGAAGCATGGCCAGTACTCTGGTAATCTCCAGCCATTGTAAGTGTTCTGGGATCCCCAGGGAACCACATGCAAGAGAGAGGAGCCCAGAGACTGCTCTAAGTTGTGAGGTGGCCTAACCAGCCCTCTTGACACCAGGATCAGGGGCCTCCACAACTCAGCTGGATCAGAGGATCCCACCCACTGCTTACATTAAAAGAAAAAAAGACTAAGGCTGTCAAGTGATTAAAATAATTAATCATGCTTAATTGCGCGATTATTTATATAAATATTTTTGGATGTTTTCCACATTTTCAAATATATTGATTTCAAGTATAACACAAAATACAAAGTGTACGGTGCTCACTTTATATTTATTTTTATTATAAATATTTGCACTGTAAAAATAAAAAGAAATAGTATTCTTCAATTCACTTAGTACAAATACTGTAGCGATCTCTTTATCATGAAAGTTGAATTTACAAATATAGAATTGTGTACAAAAAATAACTGCATTCAAAAATAAAACAATGTAAAATTTTAGTGCCTACAAGTCCAGTCAGTCCTACTTCTTGTTCAGCCAATCACTCAGACAAACAAGTTTGTTTACATTTGCTGGAGATAATGCTGCCTGCTCCTTGTTTACAATGTCATCTGAAAGTGAGAACAGTTGTAGCTGGCATTGCAAGATATTTACATGCCAGATGCATTAATGATTCATATATCCCTTCGTGCTTCAGCCACCGTTCCAGAGGACATGCATCCATGCTGATGATGGGTTCATCTCAATAACGATCCAAAGCAGAGCAGACCGATGCATGTACATTTTCATTATCTGAGTCAGATGCCACCATCGCAGTTGATTTTCTTTTTTGGTGGTTCGGATTCTGTAGTTTCTGCATTGGAGTTTCTGCATTGCATCTGCTCTTTTAAGACTTCTGAAAACGTGCTCCACTTCAGATTTTGGAAGGCTCTTCGGATTCTTAAATCTTGGGTCGAGTGCTGTAGCTATCTTTAGAAATCTCACATTGGTACCTTCTTTGTGTTTTGTCAAATCTGCAGTGAAAGTGTCCTTAAAATGAACAACATGCTGGGTCATCATATGAGACTGCTATAACATGAAATATATGGCAGAATGCAGGTAAAACACAGAGCAGGAGAATTACAATTCTCCCCCAAGGAATTCAGTCACAAATTTAATTAATGCATTATTTTTTTTAATGAGAGTCATCAGCATGGAAGCATGTCCTCCGGAATGGTGACCAAAGCATGAAGGGGCATATGAATGTTTAGCATATCTGGCATGTAAATACTTTGCAATACCAGCTACGAAAGTGCTATGCGAACGTCCATTCTCACTGTCAAGTGACATTGTAAATAAGAAGCAGGCAGCATTATCTCCCATGAATGTAAATAAACTTGTTTCTCTGAGTGACTGGCTGAACAAGAAATAGGACTGAGTGGACTTGTAGGCTCTAAAGTTTTACATTGTTTTCTTTTTGAGTGCAATTATGTAACAAAAAATCTACTTTTGTTAGTTGTGCTTTCACAATAAAGAGGTTGCACTATGGTACTTATATGAGGTGAATTGAAAAATACTCTTTCTTTTGTTTATCATTTTTACAGTGCAAATATTTGTAATAAAAAGAATATAAAGTGAGTACTGTACACTTTGTATTCTGTGTTGTAATTTAAATCAATATATTTGAAAATGTAGAAGAACATCCAAAATATTTATTAAATTTCAATTGCTATTCTATTGTTTAACAGTGCAATTAAAACTGTGATTAATTTTTTTAATCATGATTAATATTTTTGAGTTAATCGCGAGTTAACTGCGATTAATCGACAGCCCTAAAAAAACCCTCAATATTATGTTCCAGCTAATATATATTTTTAATCTCACCCTTATAAATTGTTGTATTTTGCAGTCTGCTGGTGTCTGCTTGTGGTCTCTTTATTAGGATGCTGAACATCTCAAGCTGAAACAGTTTCAGAAAAGTAAAAAATAAACTTCCTTTAATGATAAAACCACCTACTAACTGTTCCCTGACAAAGACAAACTGAATACTCCAACAGCTTAAAGAAAATTTAACTATTTTCTTCTACGGATATGACTATAAAATGGAAAGACCCACAAAAGGCCAAATTGCATGTTTAAATTACTACCATTCTAGCACAGTGGAATTTCACTTAAATAAATTCTGCCAACTTCCCATCCAATTCTTCAGTCGCAAGCAACCCAAAATGGCCTGATTAGATAACAAATTCAGTCAATCTAGCTCAGAGGAAATAGCTTTTTTTCTCTCTCCCTCTCTCTTTCTCCTGCGCCTCCAGTTTCTGTTGCACTCATATGAACTCTAAACACAGAAAACAGCTCTCTGACTAATGTCCTTGAGAATGTAAATAACCCCCAAAACAATGCAAGCCTTCTGCCTCTGTACTCAGCTGGGTGCTAAAACCCACCATGTTACAGAGTGTCCCTGCAATATATGCAGAAGGCACACAGGAAAACACAATGTGATATTAAGAAGCATTAACTACCAATAGGATATCTAAGGACTGCTACAATGTATGGCCACTCCTCTACTCCACCCTCTTCCTGTCCACAGTATTAACTCAAAATTTTGCAGAACAATTTTGATGGGACATCTCTGGGGTTTCCGGGACAAGGAATGGTGGTGATAGGGATGCAGCACTACTTCCTTCCAGGGGAAGAGATAGTTACACAATGCTTTCACAATACTGGAAAGGACAATCTGAGCCACTGTACTTTAATCAAGAAAAAAGAGTTCTCAAAGGGACAAATCCTCTCATATGGAGCCCTAACTATATTGGGCAGTTCCTTGGGAGAGGTTAATGGGAAAGAATTCCCCCTCCTCCTACCAGAGACCAGTTACAGAGCTGCTCTGAGGATGCACTAGCCTAATATAGCCCACCACTGTGGATGAGGGGACAGTGTATGATGACTGGCTACTTTTGTCCTTCACATTTTTCTGACCCTACCCATCCTTTCATGCTCTGAGTATGTACCCCCTTTTCTGCCCAATCCCCACAAATCCTGTTACCCCAATTGACCAGTGGAACCACATCAGTTCCACTATCCAGAGACCCTCCACAATATTAAATTGACGGTATAATATCTCTGTAACCATGCAGGAAAACAAAGGAAATGAATGTGTTGAGGTTAAATTAATCAGCTCATGGCTTCAAGATGGAAATACTGGCAAAAGTCAAAACTAATCACATTGAACACAGCCTATTCCATAAATAGTTGTATTAATAAAATATCACAAAGGCAAAATATATTGAAAGTGTTTCATACATCTTATTTGGCTATTTATTTCCGTCTTCAATAAAGATAATATGGTTCATAAGAGTAAACCCAGGAAAAAAAGTGCAAGCATAGCTCTCTGAGATACAGAGATGCTTCTTCATGTTTGTTGTGGAAATGGATCTGTTTCATTAAAATGTTTCTCTCTTATCTTTGTCACCAACATAAGATATTAAATTTTTATGCCTAATATACTTTGTGCATTATACTTCTACAATAATATTTGCTATTGTAACATCGCACATTATCCCACACTCTTATTTCCATACCGTTTGTTCTTCTCTTTTTAAAGTTCCAGTTAGCGTATGGCAGACAAAGAGAATGGTCAATCCATATAGAAAACAGAATACAGAAAGCTATCAAAACAGCACAGAGAAGCATCAGAAATGGCAGGCATTTTTACTATTAAAAAAAAGAAGTGATAATGTCACATAATTAATCTATTCTTGAGACAAATGTTATGTAACTACAGTCAGAAATAGAAGTCCCTAGTAATTTAATTACAATGGTAAGGCTAGTCCTGTTGTCCTCATTAAATACTGTAACAACTCCTATTTAAATATTAATTCAATTAACTAATCCATGTTAATTTTAATTAAATATGCAATCATTACTATGGAGGAATAAAATGCACATCTATTCTAGGCTTGTGAAAAAGTCTGCTTTTGGCATTGTTAACTTTGATGTAGCTCTACTAAATCACTTGCCACCATCAAACACGATGACATAAAACAGCAGAAGAGGCAAAATCATCTCTTTGGGTTTACAGTGAAGAGCTAGCATTAGGAAGGCAGAGTAGAACTACAGAGTTTACTAGCTACAGTTCGGAAGTGTAGTAATTTAAATAACATTTAAAGTATCTATTAAATTTTATTTACTTCAAAGCAATAAACATTTATGGCCAGTGGTGTAAATCACCATATTCCACTGAAGAAAATAAAGCTACATCAGCTTACACCAGCTGGAGATCTGGCCTCTTTGGAGTTTTTAGTATTGCAGAATTTGCTTTTTTTAAAAAGGCCTGCAGAAAAAATATGATTCCTATATATTGGGCTTGCTTCTCCATCCCATCACACCAGCTTTACACCAATGTACTCCACTGATGTTAATGGGTCCACACTGGTGTAAAGCTGGTGTGACTGAGTGGAGAGGCAGGGACATTATGTCATTTCCCCAGAATGCTACAAAAAACCATAGGGACATGTGCTGGCGTCATCCTCACACATCAACACAGTATATTGCTGGCTTGCAAGAAAGGAATTGAAAGAACTGAAGTAGCTAGTATGTGGAGAGTGACTGATTCTAGCATAAAGAGTCTATGGAGGGAGCAAAATTCCCCAAACCAAGATCCCCAAATGTATTTAGGTGTCTACCTCCCATTGAAATCAGTAGGCGGTAGATACCTAAATACCTTTGAGGATCTGGACACCAATGTCTAATAGAGATTTGAGTTAGGAATAGGGCTAGCTGTTTGAGACTCATCTGTAAAAGTCTGAGGGAAGCTTAAGCTTTGGGGGGAACAACTGAAAATATTAGTGGAGGTTTGGTCTGCCTGGCCTTTGTTAAACTGGCTCTCAGCCTATAGGATCTTGTTACATCCTCAACTGATTCTGGATGCTTGGGTAGGAGAAGTGACCAGCATAATACTTTTCATCTGTATTTAGTCAGAAGGTTGCAGCCTGATCAGTCCAAAGTAGATCTTCCCATTGTTAGCCAAGGTTCTCAAGCTAGGCTCAGGCCCTAGGTTTGTAGTGTCAGCAACATTATTGCTGCCTCAGCCATCTCAGCTGCTCCTCTGCTCCTCTTTGCTTTTGACTTTGAGCATTCGTTTGCTCTTTCTGTGGCCGTAACTCAGGAATTGACACAGTTGGGGTAAAGGAAACAGTGAAACTTCAGCACAGTAAGTGAGAGGTTTAAATGAAAGGGGAAGAAATATAATATAAACAATAGGAAATAATATAGATGCTATTTCTGCATGTGTGTTCTCATAGAATCATAGAATCGTAGGACTGGAAGGGACCTTGAGAGGTCATCTAGTCCAGTCCCCTGCACTCATGGCAGGACTAAGTCTTGTCTGGACCATCCCTGACAGGTGTTAGTCTAATCGGCTCTTAAAAATCTTCAATGACAGAGATTCCACAACCTCCCTAGGCAATTTATTTCAGTGCTTAACTACCCTGACAAGCAAGACATTTTTCCTAATGTCCAACCTTGCTGTAATTTAGGCCCATTGCTTGTTGTCCTATCCTCAGAGGTTAAAAAAAATTCTCTCTCCTCCTTGTAACAACCATTTATATACTTGAAAATTGTTATATCCTCTCTCAGTCTTCTCTTCTCCAGACTAACACCAGTTTTTTTCAATCTTCCCTCATAGATCATGTTTTCTAGACCTTTAATAATTTTTATTGGCCTTCACTGGATTTTCTCCAATTTATTTGCATTTTTCCTGAAATGTAGCACCCAAAACTGGACACAATACTCCAAAATTGAGGCCTAATCAGGATAGGGTAGAACAAAATAATTACCTCTCATGTCTTTCTTACAACACTTCTCCTAATACATCCCAGAATAATGTTTGCTTTTTTTCCAACAGTGTTACGCTGACTCATATTTAGCTTGTGATCCACTATGACCCCCAGATCCTTTTCCGCAGTACTCCTTCCTAGGCAGTTATTTCCCATTTTGTATACGTGCACATGATTGTTCCTTCCTAAGTGGAGTATTTTGCATTTGTCCTTAATGAATTTCATCCTATTTAATCAGAGCATTTTTCAAGTTTGTCCAGATCATTTTGAATTTGAATCCTATCCTCCAAATCACTTGCAACCCTTCCCAGCTTAGTATCGTCCATAAACTTTATAAGTGTACTCTCTATACCATTATCTAAGTCATTGATGAAGATAATGAACAGAATTGGAGCCAGAACTGATCCCTGTGGAACTCCAGTTGATATGCCCTTCCAGCTTCACTGTGAACCACTGATAATTACTCTCTGGGAAAGGTTTTCATATCAGTTATGCACCCACTCTATAGTAGGTCCAGCTCGGTTGTATTTCACTAGTTTGTTTATGAGACGGTGTCGTAAATATAAAGGGAAGGCTAAACACCTTTAAATCCCTCCTGGCCAGAGGAAAAACCCTTTCACCTGTAAAGGGTTAAGAAGCTAGGATAACCTCGCTGGCACCTGACCAAAATGACCAATGAGGAGACAAGATACTTTCAAAGCTGGAGGGGGGAGAAACAAAGGTTCTCTCTGTCTGTGTGATGCTTTTGCCGGGAACAGAAAAGGAATGGAGTCTTAGAGCTTAGTAAGTAATCTAGCTAGATATGTGTTAGATTCTGTTTTGTTTAAATGGCTGATAAAATAAGCTGTGCTGAATGGAATGTATATTCCTGTTTTTGTGTCTTTTTGTAACTTAAGGTTTTGCCTAGACGGATTCTCTATGTTTTGAATCTGATTACCCTGTAAGGTATTTACCATCCTGATTTTACAGAGGTGATTCTTTTACTTTTTCTTCAATTAAAATTCTTCTTTTAAGAACCTGATTGCTTTTTCATTGTTCTTAAGATCCAAGGGTTTGGGTCTATGTTCACCGATGCAAATTGGTGAGGATTTTTATCGAACCTTCCCCAGGAAAGGGGGTGTAGGGTTTGGGGAGAATTTTGGGGGGAAAGACGTTTGCAAGCGGACTCTTTCCCTGTTATATATTTGTTAGACGCATGGTGGTGGCAGCAAAAGAGTCCAAAGGCAAAAGGTGAAATAGTTTGTACCTTGGGGAAGTTTTAACCTAAGCTGGTAAAAATAAGCTGAGAGGGTTTTCATGCAGGTCCCCACATCTGTACCCTAGAGTTCAGAGTGGGGAAGGAACCTTGACAGAAGGTCATGCAAGAAAGACAAGATATACCACATATACTGCTTCCCTCCATCCTCAAGGCTTGTTACCCAGTCAAAGAAAGCTATTAGTTGGTTTGACATGATTTATTCTTGACAAATCCATGCTAACTGTTACTTATCACCCTATTATCTTCTAGGCATTTGCAAATTTATTGCTTAATTATTTGCTCCATTATCTTTCTGGGTACTGAAGTTAAGCTGACTGGTCTGTAATTTCCCGGGTTGTCCTTATTCCCTTTTTAATAGATGGGCACTATATTTGCCCTTTTCCAGTCCTCTGTAATCTCTCCTGTTTTCCATGACTTTTTGAAGATAATCACTAATGGCTCAAATATCTCTTCAGTCAGCTTCTTGAGTATTCTAGGATGTATTTCATTAGGCACTGGTGACATGAAGACATCTTACTTGTCTAATTAATTTTTAATTTGTTTTTTCCCTAGTTTATCCTCTAATCCTACCTCACTTTCACTGGCATTCACTGTGCTAGATGGCTAATCACTACTACGGTTTTGGTGAAACAAAAAAGTCATTTCACACTTCTGCCATTTCCACATGTAGTACGAAGATGGCCTGAAACATAAGTCCTGGTATGAGAGGCCTAGTATCAGAGGCTGAAGCCTGGGCTAAAGTAGTGGCTTTGCTACTTTAAAGCAAAGTCAGGCTGTGAACTAGAGGCAGACCCTGCTCACAGAACCTGGGAAGAACAGGGCTGATATTGCAAAAACACACATTCCTAAGTAGTGCTAGGCCAAGAATGTACACACAAACACTTTTCAGAAGGATGGTACCAGAACACGTCAATACCAACACATTCTCCAAAGATAACAGAAACATGCTGACCCATCTTAAAGGTAAGGTCAGGATGACAGTGTGATGGATAGATATGTTTTGATCAAACCAACATGTACAAGGTAATGGGTGGCACCTAGACAGGTGTATAAAAAGGTAGCTCAGAGGGAGTGCCCTTGTCTGGCATGGGGGATAATGGAAAGTCCCGCCATTAACTGAGCTAGTCCATTGCAACGGCAGACATGTGTTAGTGTACCTGTAACCATTGAGCCATGACATTAGGACCGTTCTTTGTTGACAATAAACCTGACCAAGTGCCTTCGCTACAAACCGAGACTGTGGTTACTGGGCAGTTCAATCGAGGTCTACTGTACCAACTATCTGGGACAGCACACAGAAAACATATACACACAGCCAAACATCTAACAACACCACATTTTCTGTTATTGTATTTTCCCCTCATTGAATAGTGGGCCTACTCTGTCCTCAGTCTTCCTCTTGCTTCTAAAGTATTTGTAGAATGTTTTCGTGTTATTCTTTATGTTTCTAGCTAGTTTAACCTCGTTTTGTGCCTGGCCTTCTTAATGTTGTCCGTACATACTTGTGTTATTTGTTTATATTCATCCTTTGTAATTTGACCTAGTTTCCACTTTTTGTAGGACTCTTTTTTGAGTTTCAGATCATTATAGATCTCCTGGTTAAGCCAGGATGGTCTCTTGCCCCACTTCCCATCTTTCCTACATAGGAATTTCTGTGTCTGTTTCATTTCTGTTTCTATGTATTTTGTACCATTGTTCTATGTACCACTGTAGGGTTGCCAACTTTCTAATTGTACAAAACTGAGCACCCTTTCCGCACCCCCATTCCTCCCCTGTCCTGAGGCCCCTCCCCCACTCCCTCCAGCCCCCTTCCCACTGTCACTTGCTCTCCTCCACCCTCACTCACTTTCACTGGGTGGGGCAGGGGGTTGGGATGCGGGAGGAGGTGAGGGCTCCAGCGGGGGAGGGGGGGGCGGGCTCTGGGCTGGGGCCAGAAATGCGGGGTTCAGAGTCTGGGAGAGGGCTGTTGGATGGGGCAGGAGCTTGGGGTGGGGGGGAGCTCAGGGCTGGGACAGGAGTTTGGGTACAGGAGGGGGTGCAGGATGCAGATTCTGGGAGGGTGTTTGGGTGCGGGTGGGTGCTGATGTGGGGGAAGGCATTGGGATGTGGGTGGAGGTGCGAGGTCTGGGAGGGAGTTAGGGTGCAGGAGGGATTCTGACCTGGGGCAGGGGGGTTGGGGTGCTGACTCTGGCTGGGCAGCGCTTACCTCAGGCAGCTTCCGGTCAGCGGTGCACCAGGGCTAAAGCTGGCTCCCTGGCTCCATGCTGGTCCCAGAGGTGTCCACCACGTCCGGCCCCTAGGCGGAGGTACGGCCAGGCAGCTCTGTGCGGTGCACATTGTCCGCACCCACAGGTGCTGCCCCCATAGCCCCCACTGGCAGTGATTCCCAGCCAATGGGAGCTGCAGAGGCAGCACTCAGGTTGGGGGAAGCGCATGGAGCTTTCCTAATCGCATCTGTACGAAGGGGCTGCAGGACAGGGCGGGCACTTCCGGGAGCTGCGCAGAGCCAGGGCCTTAGCCCTGCTGCGCTGCCAACTGGACTTTTAGCGGCCCGGTCAGCCATGGCGTTTGCAACCCAATGTGCCAGACAGTTACTACAGGGAGGGGTCAGGGGCCCATGGTCCCATCACTTTTAAAAGTGGGAAGACTATGCCCTCCCATTTTTTTCCTGCTTGAAGGGTGAGCGACATGTGGGGAAGGGATTGAGAGGAGCGAGTGGAGGGCGGAGCCTCGGGGGAAGAGGCAGAGTGGGGTGGGGCCCTGGGGAGAGAAGCGGGGTGAAGGTGAGGCCCCAAGGAAGAGGAGGAGCAGGTGCATTGCCCTGGGGGGAAGAACGGGAGTGGAGGTGGGGCCCCGGAGTCAGAGAGGGGCAGGGTTTTGAGGGGAACGGTGGGGCAGTGCTACTGTCTGGGTGCTGGTAGTCCCTCATCCCCCTACACACACTTCTCAGGAGTTTCCAGCACTCCTGTTACTACATCTGTCTCAGCTTCTTGCTTTGTGATAGAGAGTGACTTTTTTGTTTTTCTGGGAGATTGATTTCCTCGCACTTTATTTTGTGTGTGTGTTACAACAGTGTGTAGAAGCCCCAGTTAAGACCCCATTAAGCTGGGTAATATGCAGACAAAACAAAAAGATGGGCCCTGTCCCATAGAACATGCACTTAAAGATTTGACAGTAAATTTTACAAGCAATAGGAGTGAGAGAGGAAAGATGGAGGAGGGTAGAAGGGATTATATTATGTGTTTGCATAGGCCCACAGTCCCAATATCCCAGACACTATTGCTTTTACTTTCTTTCCCAATAACTTTCTGCCTTAATTTCCCATGTATACCACCTTTTAAAAATAAAATATCTATATCATATATATTTTTATGAAACCACTTAGAAGAGGTATGGACCAATTCCTCTCTTTTTGCTTAATTCCTTTCTACCGTATGTGTTAAAATTAAATTTGTTGTACATACCACCTCTTCCATGGTTTAGTGCACTTAGAGAGAAAAAAAATCATATTAAAGCTCTTGAGATTCTGAAAAATATAGTCAACTCAATCTCAAACCCTGCAGTTAATTTTTATGGGGTTTTTTTGCAAAACCTATATCATTCATAGCTGCTTCCCCCAACTTTGTGAAACTGGCAAAGGAGTAAAATTCATTGGTTTTTTTTTTTGCTTGCACTGCAACATTTTTGCATGCTGCTAAAAAACAGCCAATATACTATCAGAACTTCAAGACCAAATCAGTGTGCCAAGTGGAGCCAGTATTGATGACAGCATTAAACATTTTCAGGCTTTTCAAAATCTCGAAAAAACAAACAAACCCTCTAGCCCTTCAGTAAAAGTATGCATATATCTTCAGCCTCTGCAGAAGGAAACCAATGTTCTTATACACAAATTGAAATGGAAGTAATTGCTTGAGAGCACTATATACTTTTTATCTGCAAAAGTTATCCATCAATAAAACATACACTGTCAAAATAGGCAAAACAAGACTTCAGGAGTCCTGAGTTTTTAATGGGACATTAGGTCACATTTTATGGATTTCAAAGGATGACATACAGAATGTCAGTGAGAATGTGGCTGGTATTACTCCAATAACCCCCTTATTGGCTGTCTGAGAAACTGAGAAAACCATCGAAGATTTTTGAAAAGGATCATCCTATCGGTTAAAAGCTTCGGCTGTGAAGTGGGTGGGTGTTTCATGTACCAGATTTGATAAACACATCAGAATATCAGACATGAAAGAGTCATTACATCTTGGCTACCTTATCTGAGCTAAGGTTAATAACTCTTTTCCAGTAGTGCCAATCTGGACAGGTGTAAAAATCTACTGGATATAATTACTAGTATCCCAGCAAGGCATAATGTAATGTAGAGCAGAGCAGAGAAGTGGGCTATTCAGAATTATCTGTCTATCTCCTATCTCTCTGTTTGCTTCCTCTAATTCTTCTAGAAGCTCCTACAGAGGTCCAGAGCTGAGAAATATAAACTTTGCTGTTGTGATTAGAACTTGGTAGCTGGATACTGCCTGCCTCTTGTGTGGAAGAATACTTAAACGATAATAAAACAGCAGTATGGGACGATGCCTCTGAACACATTTGTTTCAAAACAAGAAAATACAGTGTTTGGACTATAACTGCTGTCAAGTATTTAAACTTCCCTTTTCCCAGTATTTAGTAAGAACTAATTTTCAGTGAGTAGCTGGAAATATTACTAGATACTGAGTGAGCCTGAATTCCAAGAACATTTTTAGAATTAAAATTTAGAACTGAGTTGATGATACGGCTGCTGCTAGAAGTACAGATTTATGGTGATGACACTGGTTATTTACTGTGTTATTGTGAAATAACACTGTACCGTTACCATGATTTACCATGTAGTTTATGAAAATACTGGGTGATGTTTTACAGCAGCTCAGTAAATAATGCTACTCTCCACTGTAGCTTCTGACAGTGACAATGATTTGTGATGTCAGTTGAAGATGAGAGGCTACAGAATGAGTCCTCTGGTCATGAATCTTCCCATGGCACTCCAACACCACTTAAAAGTCTTGGCATCCCTGACTGGGAGATGTCTGAGTAAGTGGCTAAGAATAGCACTGGCATTACTTCATTATAAAACTATTTATGTTTGACTTGATGGGGGAGGAGGGTTGAGTACAAATAAATTATTATCGTCCCCCTCATCATAAGTAATTTTCAAAAGTGACTGATGATTTCCATTTTTTGATACCCAACTTGAGACCATTTTTGAAAGGTAGGTGCTCAGCACTGCTAAAAATGGAACTCCTTTAAGGTGTCGCTCTTGATCTCCCTAATAGTTTTATATATATAAATTTTAGGCAGAAGAAATCAATCATTCAGAATATAGGTGGGTTAGAAATAGAAGGAAAGATCATGGAAAACTTGTGGGAAGCAGTATTTGGAGATTTCCTGCCAGCAATAATGTAGCAACAAATTATAAAGTATAATTAAGATGCATGGGCCCACTGCTTCCCTATTTTTAGACACCTAACTAGATGGCTTTTGTTCAGAGAGGCTGAGCATCCACCAGTCCCTTGAAAGTCAACTACATCAGACAGAAGTAGATGTCCCAAAGAAAAGATATTGAGTTTATTATTATTTTCTTCAGGTATAATGACAAGACTTTGATGAGGCAGATAAGTGAATCTAGCAGGGTCTACACAAAATATTTCCAATCTACATACCCAAAGTTAGGCTCCTAAATTCATATTTAGGTACCTAAATATGTCCTCGGTTTCAATGTGAGCCTTAGATGCTCAGTACCGATGAAAACTGACAACCTATTTCTATACTTGAATATTTTTTTTAGGTGACTACCTTTCAGCATCTATGGCCTGAATTTAAAGGCACTGATTGTCTGAAGCTCACATTGACTTCAGTGGGATGTGCTGGTGCTCAGTACTTATGAAAATCAGGCTATTAGGCTTAAAACTTTTGGCATAGCCAATACTTTCATAATGCTCCTGGGAGCCTAGTAAAAGCCATGGGATTTTCTGTTTCTAGCAATGTCCTGTGTTGATCCACTGTATCGCGTGAGCAGGGACTTACAAGATATGAACTCTTGCCATTCATCCCCCCTGAACAGGAGCTGAGCAATAGCACCAGTGCTTTTTTGAGTAAAATGTTCTTACTGTTTCACTTCAAAAGGTAGAAAGTAAGGCACAGCTTGAAAGAATGAAATGGAAATATAACTTGAGAGAAAGGAAACAGCTGTTAATTCAAAGGTCTGATCAGTCTGGTACAGCAGTGCTCACTCCTACTTTGCCATAACACTGTGACATTCTCCACACATCAGACTTGCTGGAGTTCCCTCACTTCTTTCTTCCCACTTAGAGCACTGTGTGTAACTACAAAATGAGTTCAGGAACACAGGGAAATGTCCAATTCATCCCAGTGACACTGATCAAAAATTTACAGACACAATAGGATAGCCTGTGTCTTTAAGAGTCAGTTAGGAATTTTGTTTGCTTGTTTGTTTTTCCCTTTGAGATTCAGTTCTTGCTCCTGTTCTGGGTTTTCTTGCTTTGTGTGCTGTGAATGTGTGAGTGAATGTGATATAAATGAACAGTGAAAGGTAATACAATGATCTATCTAGTATCTATGCATCGTTCCAAGAAAACTAGGAAAAGGACAAATAAGTAAATGCATACTCCTGGGCAAAAGCTAATGGTTGGTAGTTACTAATGCCTGGAAGAGCCAGATTCACCAGTTTTTTTCTTCTTTACGTGGTTCTAAATAGTAATTAAGTCAATCAGTTTTAGTTCACCTACAACAGACAAAAGTATCAATAGATAACAGCACAGCAACAAGTTCATGCATGTTACTTTAGTGAACTTGAATTTTCCTTCCATTCTTTATACTTGCACTTATCTCTCCATATATTGCACTCCTGTGTTTCTGTTTCTCTGTTTTAATACAAGGAACAGATTTCTTAGCTTGACAAATGAGCACTGCCAAAGCTCATATACTTTGATGCCTGAGCACCTCTCAGAGTAATAATGAAAACTGCCACTTCCTAACAGGTATGCTGTTAACTTCAGTGAAAAAAGAAATTTTGCAAGTAGATTTATGGACTGCTAGGGACTAGTTGCTAGTGGTTTTTTGTTTTTTTTTCTTGATTGGAAAGTGGTATAACATTATCAGTAACTATTATACATTAGCAAACAGAAGTTCCATCCAGATTTTATATGAATGCTTAGAACTATATGGCAAAACATTGAGCATATTTAATTGATGTTGCCCATTAGCCTTTCAGAAATCAACTGATATAGTAATGTGAGTAGTCACCTAACCAGAAATGTTGGTGGTCCATAGATAACATGAATAGCGGAATTATCTTCTACTCTTATGCACTAGCTCTGCCTTTTATTTAATCAACTTATGCCTTCGTACAGTGCTGATGTACTACTGGTACCATTAGTAGAAGATGGCAGGATGAGATGAGTTCTTATGGCTGTAAGCAGGGTCTGAATTAGTTCTCCCCTGACAGCTAGCTGGGGGGGGTGTTGAGACTTCAGGAGAAAATTGTATTTATATGAAGATACCTAGTCTGCCAAGATATCCAGCAGATAGAGCTGTGTTGCTCAAAGTGATCAACTTTGGCTGGTGTTGGGTTACAAATCACTTTAGTACTGAATGCAGGGGTAGTGCAATGTTATCAATGTTGTTGTCTTTATTGTATGAATAAAGGGGAGCAGAACTGTGCTTAACCTGTCCCAAATGAGGGGGTCACCCTTAGCTGAAAGGACCTCATTAAGCCAGGGGCTCAAATGCCAGACCCGTGTGAAAGCAAGAGGGGTGGGGACAGATGTCCCAGCCAGGAGGTGTGGACTCTTTCTAATGTTTATCCTATTCCACCCCCCCCCCCCACACACACACTGTTTAAAGACAGAGCTAAATAGGCTTCATTAGGAGCCTTTTGTTATTTTAAGTCCTCAGTAAGAGCTGAAAACACTTGTCGTAGGCCAGTGTTTCTGCCCAGCCTGCTGAGAGCTAAAGATCACTAAGAGACAGACCTACAGAGGTTAGAGCAGAGAGGCAGGTGGCAGCAGAATGTAACTGGGGAGCGGCCAGCAAAAGTGGAAGCAGTCGGCCAGTGGGAGCGGCTGGCAGGGTGGCCAGGTGGCAAAGAACAGTGGCTGGTGGGGCAGCCACCAGAGAGGAACTGCAGCTGGCGGGGTGGCCAGCTAGAGCAAGTGCACAAGTGCTGGAGCAAGCAAGGTGACTTCTTCCCTGGGTGGGAGGTGAACTCACACAGATGCACCTCTGAACCCTGGATCCTCACTGACCAAGGGCAACCACTGTGAGTGGGTTATGGTGAAGGAGCAGAGAGGGGCACATTAAAGGAACTTTTGGTGTGGAACTTAAGAACATGAGGCAGAATACTCTGCTTCACACACTGTAGGCTGGGTGTCCTGCTCACAGTTTTAGGTTTATGAATCTTGCTTGTGGCATTTTCCCTAATTAATGTTGGGTGATTTCCCTCCTTTCATTAAAAAGTTTCTTTTCTACACTCAGACTCTGTGCTTGTGAGCGGGGAAGTATTGCCTCTCAGAGGCGCCCAGGGATGGTGTGTAATTTTCCCAGGTTACTGGGTGGGGGCTTGAGCTGGTTCTGTGTTCTATTATTGAAAAGAAACCCCTAGATATTGAACCTGGCCCTGGTTGCTGCCAGCTCCACCTGGCAGAAAGGTTATATGGCATTGAAATATCTTCTAAATGGAATTATAGCAGAGATTCACACACTTCTTGGCAGCTGTGTTTATGATCCTGTGAATTATTTATTTTAAATTGGATGGGAGCAAGTTAATGGAACACTGCAAGAGTGCTCATGTATTTTCCTTCTGGTTCGCACTATAGTAATATAGTAACTCATGGAGTCCAGGACAGGATGTACATGTATGTGTGGTTAGGGATTACTCTATAAAGAATAGTTCTAATTCAGGACAATTCTGTCCTGTTTAGCTGCAAAGCATGTGTGTTTTGTATTTAACAAAGATCAGTGTACCTGACAAACTAATTAGGCATGAGTGATAATAGTGAAATTCTTTGCACTCCAATGTAGCAACTTCAGTCAGGCTGCCAAGTGATACTAGATACTTCAGTGTTGCCCCTGTTGTTGCAATGTATTGATAATACCAGTTTATCCATAAATATATCTGATTTTGGCAACAGAAACCTGATCCAGGAAAGCATCCTGGTGGGAGGTAAAGAGTAGTGAGTGGTGGGCTGTATCATAGGCGGAGGATTGAAATGGACCAACCCTGAATAATAGTCACTACAGTGGTCAGTATTGTGGAGGCAGGGATGGAAGGAGTTATCCCCCCATTAACAACAACAATGAATAAAGTGTGGCTTTCCATGTTAAAATCCATCTCTGTGTCTTCAAACTTAGACTAAATGATTCTTTGCTTAACTTCACCCTACCTTTATTACTCCAAGTTAACTTCTATCTTTACCATAGATCTTGAACAATTTCTCCCCATTATGTCTAACCCTTCAACTATTGTACATGACCAAGTCCCTCTTTTAGTCATCTTACCATCAAAATTATGTATATTGAATCCTTTTTTATTTTCCTTGTAAGTCAATTCAACCTACCCTATGATCATCATTGTTTCCCTTTTCCAGAGGTCCTTTCAGTTGATAGATATCTCTGGTAATCTCTGCCTATGATCAAGCAGAGTGTTTAAATGGGTGTTCCTCAGAGTCACATAGAGAAGAATTATCAACTTCCTACTCAGTGACATTATGTCCCTGTTCAGACTGTTTATTTCCATCATACTGAAATGTACTCTCATGTCATACTTGCTGTCCATTATACCTAGATCTGGGTGAACTATCCCAGCAAAGATAGGTACACATGTTGTAATTTCCTCTGTTTATAAATTGACTTATTTATTGAAAAGCATTTGATGAATGGCACATGAAAACAAATTGCCCTAAGCCGTGTTCAACATAAACATTTGCTAAATCTTTTATACAACTTTGTAATAGGTCAGTTTAGTCATATGCTATGGCTTCTGTCCCTGACTGGATGAATCTAATCATACTTCAAGAGAAAGCAGGAATAATCAAGTTGTTAGGCTTGTTTCTCTCACAGAGAAGATGGGAGCAGTTTGTGGAATTAAGACAAGGTACGCCAGCAGAATTAGGGAATTTTAGGGCATGTTAAATCTTTTCCTTTCAAAATCACTAGAAGAGGGTCTTTCCTGTAATGATCTGTGTAGACAGCAGAACTTACCACAAAAAGTGGAGGTGATCTTGTTTTGCAAGCATGTTGTTATCTCTGATCACGTGAAGGGGAAGAGCAGTAAGTGTTTTGGAGAAAGTTTTGATCCTGCCAGTGTGTCCTGAGAGTTACTTGCAATTTCCCAATTAATCCTTTGATTTCTATAAGCAAATATATAATATCAACTGCCACAAAAAGACCAAACAGGCTATGGTAATATTATAGGCTGAGGTTGGTTCAAATTTTTCCCCCATCACATTCACATAAAGTAATTGCATGGGTGTTGTGCTTAGTAACTTCCTCTTCCTACCTGCCTCCCCAAAACAAGATGTGTGGTCTTTACCTTAATGAAAAGTAGTTTTAAAAAAGAGAAAAATTTCAATCAGAATGAAATTCTTGTTAGAAATGGAACCCAACCAACATGCTCAATCTGAATTTAGTTTAGTCTTAGTTCCAAGCCCAAACCTGTCTCTAGGACAGGCTGATACAAACAACCCCAAATTTTGGAAAATTTGGCTCCAGATGTGAGGTCTATGCTCCAAGCTAGAAACATTTGCTTTTGGGGTTTTGATTTAACCCATGATAGAGACAAAACATATGGAGCTGTGTTTATATGGTTTGGTCCCATCTCTGTTAGAAAAAAATGACCTATGCTCTAAAGCAAAAAAGAAAGGTGATTCAATTTACAACTACTTAATGGTACTTGAGTTAAGATATTAAGTTGGATGGAAAATATTTTGAATGTGCTAAAAATACAGGACTTTTTAATAGTGTATAACCTAACAATGGATGAATTGCATGATAATTATGTCCTCTTTTATATGGCAGAGGATAGAAACTAATTAAAACTCATTTGTTATAAAAGATTTATAGTTATGGAAATTAACTTGACTTGAAAAATTCAATCTTTTCAAACATCTTTATATTTTTATAACTGGATTAATAAAACAAGAAATTGAATTCATTTATGAAATACAGTGCTTTTGGATACATGCAACAGTATTTTAAAAAGGAAGTGTTTTATGAGATATATTAAAAGCTTTACTCGAATAGAAAGAACAAACATGTGCCAGTTTCTCCTGATTGCACTGATTCTGCTTACTCATTTAACATGACTCAAACATATAGTATGAAGGAAAATTTTTATAAATTCTTTGCAATATCACAAAAGATCAGATGTAAAGAAATATTCTACATCTTTGTATTATAAAATTTCTGGTCAAAAACACATTTACAAGTGAGCTCTGGCACAGATTTAGATCCTTAGCCATTGTAAATGGGTGTGGTCCCATTGAACTTTATGACACTATCTTGATTTACACCAGATGAGGATCTGGCCTACTGCATATTATTAATTATTTGTGTTACTATAGCATCTTGAGGCTCACACTCTGATCAAGGTCCAGTTTCTAGATGCTATGCAAACATATACTGAAAGATGGTTACTTCTCCAAAATAGATTGTAATCTAAACTGATAAGATAGTCAGACGACAGGAGGAGAAACAGAGGATGGCAGAGGTGAAGAGACTTGCTCACGATCATGCAGAATGTTAGTGATAAAGCTGGAATTAGAACCCAAATGTCTTGACTCCTTGTACAGTGTCCAAACCATTGAACCATGCTGTCTAAATAAATTGGTTATTTTCTGATAACAAAACAATTCTCAACCTTAACTAAAGGAGGGAGCACCATGTGACAAAGCAATGTGCATTTGAGGAAATTTGTTGGTAATTATTTTTGCTTCTAAAAATATAACAAGAGCCTCATTTTGTATAACTCTGTCTTCAACTTGTTTACCTTGAAGGCAGTTGGCAGTATATTAAACATCCTCCTTTCAGAGGTGTTGAGATGTCAGTATTTTAATTCAGCCTAGAGTATCTCAAAGACCTATTCCCAGAGCTATGCTAACATTGTTGAAAAAACTATTGAAGATGTTTATAACAACAAGGAAAGGGGAAAACAAAGGCAAAGTCATTGGCTTCTTCTCCACAGGATGTTTTTCTCCTTTCCTGCTGTTAAGAGGTATTACAAATCATGATGAGAAATAACCCTGTAATATAAAGTACCAGTAAATGCCCTTATAAATACAAAATATTCATTTGTAGAATCATGTACTGGGGATCATTATCAAAATACCAAATCACTAGAGCACAGATTTCTATCAGAAAACTTGGCTATAAAAGCGTTAGCTAAAATTATTGTCAACATTATGATCCCATAATATTTTAGACATACACAGTTCTTTTTTAGGCTCAACTAAATATACGAATAAAGATTTTCAAATACTTCTTAGTTACTTTCCTTAAACTGAGGTGTGGCTGTGTTACTTTATAACAACTGCTATGTCTTACTGTAATTGTTTGGAAGTTATCTCCCGTTATCACTAATTCCACCAGAAGTAATGCCTTAATGTTACCATAGGCAAGAATGGCACAATGTATTTATATGCACACTATATCGTACTAAAATGGAAGATAGAGTGCAGCACCAATGTGGTTAAAAATAAGATTTCCTTGGAGTTCACATGCCCTTGGAGCTAAACTGTGGTTTGATGTCTCATGGTCAACTCATGTACTGGGGATTAAGTTAATTAAAAGAGCTGACTTTCTCTATTAAGGCTCCCTGTAGACTAATTATTAAAGTGCTGTGGACCATTACAAACCTACAGCAATACAGAGTCACAAAAGAGGTTGCTTATATTATGAGCACTACAGTACCCAGAAGATTATCTTCTGCATTAAAGAACATGCACAGTGAGAAGTAGATTGCCTTCTCCACAACTATTGTGCCATCCAAGGAGAAAAAAAAGCAGGAAATATACATATTCATTAGGTTTCTTGTACACAATTCTGCATACATTACCCTTAGTAAAGCTCCTTACAGGTACAAAAGGTCTTATTCCTAACTTACTTATTTTGTTTTCTTTTTCCAAACTTGAATCAGTGTTATACAGAGATAGAAACCACAGCCTTATGTTCAAATTATTAAAATACAAATATAGACTCATTAAATAGATTTATAGAAAGGTTGAAGAGACCTATTAGGTCATCTCATATATTTCCCTGTAATTTCAGGATTGTCTGCTATAGTACAGTCCTGCCTTCCAAGTGGTCAGAACAGATTTGGATCCCAGGTGCCTAATTCCAAGATCCCACTCCAATTTCACACTGGTGTAACTCCACTGGCTTCAGTGAAGTTAATTCTGATTTACCCTAGTGTTACTGAGAACAAAATAAGGCCCATAGAGTGGATTGAGAGTAATACCAGGGGTTCCAGACCCTCTTCTAATCTATTTCTATTTTCCATATGTACATATTTCCTATTGCTATGAACAAAGAAGAATAAAAATACCAAAAACAGCGGTGAAATCCTCTTCCTAGAGGCAAGTGACATGTTATTCAATCTCCTTGGAGTGAATGTGTATACTGTGCTGGCAAGTGATTTGTCTCATGAGGATTGTCTACACCATCCATGTGAGTTTCACCATAGACTTTAATGGGAGAAGTTAGACCAATGATGAATGCTTTTGAAAATCTCACTTAGATATTTTTCCCTATGTTTTCTCACCATGGCCAGCACCATGCAGCTAATGTACATTAAAAGAGGCTGTGCAAGTGAGAAGGATGTCCTTTCTTTGGAAACACTCACTTTGTGTAAGCACAACTTCATGACACATATATTACTTTAGCTGTGAAACAGTGTTTTGGCCGTGTACCAGTGGCAAATGCACTTTGAAAAGGATTCTCTGAATGCTGACAAATTGCTGTGCTTTCTACCTTGTGCTGTGTGATTCCAGTGAACCCATTCTGTTTAACTGGTATGTTTTCTGTATTTCATATTGTACTGTATCAGAATGTGGATGCTCACACACTCTGTTAGGGGGCTTATTCCTTCACCCACTTACTTCCCTGGTCCTTCTCGCATGAACAGAGAGCAACAATACCCGAAGTCCAAAGGTGCAAACAATTCGATGTTTATTGGGGTGAACTTCCAGCAAGCATGATTCCAGTTTCCTTCCTTAGTATCCTCCTAACCAGCTCTGACACCACAGAGCCTTACACCTGTGTCCCTGTTCCCATTCCTGCCCTTAGCAAAACATGATTCCAATTTCCTTACCCCCATTCCCTGTTCCCATTTCTCCCTTTAGCAAAATATGATTCCAATTTCCTTACCCCCATTCCCTGTTCCCATTTCCCCAGCCCCACCCATACACCCACCCCCTCACTTCCTGATTGACTGCAGACTATATAGTAAAACTTGAGTTCTGCTTAGCTATACCTTAACCAATCATTTTCCTGAAATTTAACTAACCAATCTTAACATATTGTAACATGATTATGTAACCAATTATATCCCACCACCTGAATTAGTTTACACCCAGCAAAATTAATTATACAGCCGACAGAAACAATCACAGAACCAGAGAGAGATTATACAGACAAACAATAGCAAAGTGGGAACTATAATGACAAAACAATACAGAAGTGAGGATTTCACATCCCAGCTATTGATAAGTGAGTTCTTGCCAGACAGGATGCTATCAAGCTAAGTTTCCTTTTACATTTTCTAGGCACTTCCCTTTCTCTGGAGGTGATAGGCACTATCAGGACAGGATTGTATTCCTAACAGCCCAATAGCACCTTATTTCAATGTGACTAGTTTGGAATGTGAGGATGTGACCGTTCACTTCCCAGCTTATGGCTGCCTCTGCTGCTTAGCCAAAGGCCTTAATCTAAGAACAGGGCCTCAGACTGTCACAGTAAGAGAAGGACCTTACACTGGCAGACAGTGATTTTGATTCTTTCTTTTATATCTCTAACTAGCCAAGTGATAAGAATACACCTAAATTCTTCGAGTACAGGCCTTTACCGACAGGCCTGAATATCTATATCCTAACACACTCCTGTGATCACAAAAAAAGTGAAGCGAAATATGAAAATAATTGTTTTTCTAGGTCTGACAATTTAATTGGCAACAGATAGAAAAGGAAGCTTATATATTTAAAATACAAATTACTATAACTTACCTACTATAACATCTCATCATTTAATTATTAATAGTCTTTGTTAATCATTAATTATGCATTAGAAATTATGCTTTTATAGTTTTAAATAGATACAATATCTGATTGATTTGATTGAAATAACCTTCTTATATTTAATTGTAGATTTGCATAAACTTGCAGCAGTGAAATATTTCACAGTGATTCATTAATCAATGGTAGTGACAGGAAAAGCAGCAACAGATCTGAATGACATAAGAGAAGGTTTAGTAAATTACAGCCATCTTTATCTGCAAAGATATATATCATAATGCAAAAAAATGCATCAGTCAGCTTTGGAATTGTTGAAAGGCTTACCAGCACCTAACTCACATGATGGAGATTGAATCATATGAGGACAAAAAGGGGACTGGAATTGAAAATAGAATGTTGCTATCTTCTCAACCAATTGTACAAGGTGCTAAGTACCTACTTTGGGTAGCGAGCCCTTTCAATTTCCAATGTCCTCAGTGGGAGTGGTGGCTGTTCATCCTTTCATAGGATCACAAGTTTATTCAGCAGAGGACAAATGTCAGCCATGCTGGCTTGATGCTTTAGTTGCAGTGCATTTCTTTTCTATGCTGATACATTAGTAACAATAGCATTTTGCTTACTGAGTCCATGGTGGTAGTTGGATGCTTCATCCTCCCAACTGGAAGTAAACTGTGAAACAGAAGAAACAGGGGTTTAACAGAGAGCATATATAAAAGTTTCACTTCAGACAAACATCCACGATTTTGACCACTTATCAAAAACATCTCCAAAGCTCCTACCCCTGTGTCCTTCCACAGTTTGCTCCCCAGACCACAATAGTAGGCCTAATTTGGTGTCCAGACCTTAATTATAGTAAAGTCCCCAAAGAAAATTATTCTTTTAGAGTAAACCTTGTTCTTCTTTCATTGGCATCTGATACCATTATCCCAAATTCCACCTTGTATGTTAGGTGTGTTCTCAAATTCTTAGAGTTCTGGGGTTTCTTGCAACATCTCTCCAACTAGCTGTCCAGGGTAGAATTTCAGCAAATTTGCTACTAATGCTTCAGCTTCAGACTATGTTTAAACAAAACACTACAAGGCCTGGCATAGTTTTCTCAGCTGTGAAAACTAATATGACCAATTAAAGAACCAGAGAATGCCACTTTCTTATAATATGGAACCAAAAAATCCACAGAAAAGGATAATAGTATTATCCCTTTACATTCTCTCCCTGCTTCTCTTTAAACTTTCTGCCTAGAACCTTCCCAATCTCCTCCAGCCTGACTTCCATCCACAGATGTAAAGAGACAGTACACAAAAACTAAACTGCTTTTCACTACTGAAGACATGTCTTGTTATTTCAAATTTCCCTATATCAGACAACAATTATAAAAGGCTAGATAGGTAGACAGATTTCTACTAGAACAATGTGCTTTGGAAATTGTGTGTTCTGACTATTTTTCAGGGTTTATAACGGAAACCTACTACAGAATTATTTTTGTAAAGAAAACCTGTGAAAATTTTAGACAAAGATTTAGAAAACTGCACCAAGATTAGGGAAAAAAGCAACCATCACGACCCTCAAATTTGTTTTTTTTTTCTTTGCTTTGTTATATTCATATGACCACAGTGCCTGAAGCAGAATATTTTATTGGCTCTATGTTCAGTTGATGACGGCTGGCATGAAGGAATGTATGGACAGAATAATACATTATTAGATCTCTGTTCACTGGGAATGCCCACCATTCTACAACATTCCAGTCTTGTGAGAGCTATTTTTTTAACTAAAATGTTTATGCATTAGATGGGTAGATATGCCCAAAAATGAATATTTGCACATTACAGATGATTTAATTATTCAATAAAATAGTTAAGGCAATCTCAGTAAGACTCTATTGTTACGTAGGATTGGCTAAAAACATTCTTTTTTTTTAAATAAAGTTTTATTCATTTCAATTTTTCTTTCTTAAAGCAATTTCAGATTTAAAAACTCCCTGACATTTTCTGTAAATTGTTTGTCCTTTTTACACAATAATTGTGAATTTCTCTTGTAAGGAAAGGTTATTTTTTGTTGTCCTTATTAAATAAATATGGTGACATATCCAGCAGGGTTGCCAACTTTCTAATCGCACAAAACCAAACACCCTTGTCTAATCCATGCCCCACCCTTGGCCCGCCCTTCTCTGAGGCCCCGTCTCCCACTCAGTCGTCCTCCTCCATCTGTCACTTGCTCTCCCCCACCCTCACTCACTTTCACTGGGCTGGGGCAGGGGGTTGGGATATGGGAGGGTTTGAGGGCTCCAGCTGGGGGTGCAGGCTCCAGAGTGGGGCCAGAAATGAAGGGTTAAGGGTCCTGGAGGGGGCTCCAAGCTGGGGCAGAGGGTTGGGGTACAGGAGGGGGTGAGGGCTCTGACTGAGGGTGCGGCCAGGGATGAAGGGTTTGGAGTGCAGGAGGGGGCTCTGGGCTGGGGCCAAGGAGTTTGGAGTACAGGACGGACTTCAGGGCTGGGGTAGGGGATTGGGGTGTGGGAGGGGGTACAGGCTCTAGTTTGGGGTGTGGGCTCTAGGGTGGGGCCGGGGATGAGGGGTTTGGGTGTGGAAGGGGGCTCAGGGCTGGGGCAAGGAGTTTGGGTATGGGAGGGGGTTGAGGTGAGGGAGGGGGTTCGGGCTCTGGCCTGGTGGTGCTTACCTCAGGCGACTCCTGGAAGCGACTGGCATGTCCGGCTCCTAAGCAGAGGGGCCAGGGGGACTCCGTGCACTGCCTGCGCCTGCAGACACCACACCGACAGCTCCCATTGGCCGCGGTTCCCAGCCAATGGGAACTGCGGAACCGGCACTCAGGGCATAGACAGTGCACAGAGCCTCTGTGGCTTCCCCTGCACCTAGGAGCCAGACATGCCAGCCGCTTCTGGGAGCCACATGGAGCCAGGGCAGGCAGGAAGCCTCCCTTAGTCTCTCTGTGCCGCCAACCAGACTTTAGAACCACCAGGATCCCTTTTCCGCTGGGCATTCTGGTAAAACAAAACAAAACAAAAAAAGGATGCCTAGCAACCCTAATATCCATTTGGTATAGTTATCAAAGGCTTGTCCCAATGAAATCAATGGGAGCCTTTCTACTGACTTTAACTGAAAATTGGATGAGACTGAAAGTTAGTAATTCCTTTGGAATTGATCTGGCCTATTAAGTAATGGCCTGGTACAAAAGGATGACATGATCACTACTATACCCATATGAAGGTACTGGTTGCATTCACCTCTAAGCCTGGCCCTATATCCTCATCCCTGTTAGCAAAGCTAATGTCCACACTTGCACTAGAAGGACGGATGCAATTTTGAGTAATCACTGTACAGAGGGCTCCTAGTGCTTCCCATATCTTGTGTACCTTTTCAGGAGTGAACCACAACTTAAGAACATAAGAATGGCCTTACTGGGTCAGACCGAAAGTCCATCTAGCCCAGTATCCTATCTTCCGACAGTGGCCAATGCCAGGTGCCCCAGACGGAATGAACAGAACAGGTAATCATCAAGTGATCCATCCCCTGTCACCCATTCCCAGCTTCTGGCAAAAACTTTGTGGGCATAGTTACAATAATGATAATTTCTAAATTCATCAAAACCAGCCTTTTTCCATGAACAGTTTAGATTTCAACTATCAGCACTTTCTGACAGAAAACTGTTTCATCCAAAAATTCCCAACCAGCTTTCCTAATTATTCTTTTCCAGTGTACCATAGATGTCATAGAATAGAAGCCTCTTAACTGGGATGCCCAGGTAAATGGCCTTATGTTCCCAATTAACAGAGTATGGCACACGGTTTTAATGATAATGCCTCTGTTTGGAAAGCTGTACACTATGGCAAGTCCATGATTCCACTCGACAGCCCATTGAGTTGGAAGGAGACACTTTCTGCACAGGAAGAGGGACTGAGCCAGGTTACTGTCAGATAAGAGCATCATTGGCAACTCCAGATACCAAAGGGGCAGACCATCATGTGTTAATTGTATAAAAGTATTAAAAATAATGCTTTGTCTCCATTTGGTATTTGCTCTGATTCCAGCAAGCAATGGCAGCTAATAGTGCTATTTGCAAAATTGAAGTTTACTACAGTGTTAGTAAATCTCTACAATTCTGTTTATATATGTTAACCAAAATTCTTTGAGTATAAACCAAAGTGATTTGTATCTACAATTTTAGTGCTCTGTAACCATCAAACTCTGAAAAGTTCTTTTTACTTACATTGAACCATAGTGGGTGATCAAATGAGGTAATGCATGGAATCAACAATAGAATGTGTATAATTTTTTTACTCTCACCATGATGACCCATGGAGAATTGTGTCCACTTCTCCAAACCACAGAGGTCTGAAAGAACCCACATATACAGTATGAGAATTCAGGCTTACAGTGTTAACTCTGGACATTTAAAGGAGAGCTTCCTGAGTTTGGGGAAGATTAAAGGGAGCAGCAGCCTGGACCCTTGAAGACAGGTTAGCAACCCTGAGGCAATTCCATGATTTTCAAAGGTAGATGGCTTGTTGGAGGCACAGAGGAGAGAACTACTGGGGCATATTGAAAACAGAAGAAAGGTTTATCATCCAAGGCCTCTGAGGGAACATGTGGTCTGTTCAAAATGTTTAATAATAATACTAGGAAAAACCTGGTCCTTGTTTGAAATTCTCTCATTACTAAGTAGTGAATTAGCTAGCCACATCAGCATTCAGAAACCTTCATGTACTGCACAGTGTAATATCAATTAGCTGGAAGAGAGTCCCATCCATGACTCATTGGTCAAGGCAAGCAAAGTTGAAGCAACGTTAGGGGGAAGAGTTGTGGAGATGATCAGAGGAGACCCACATGCAAACACACACAGAAAACACCACCACCTTAATGTTATAACAATGTGTTGAAGTTAACTAACCACCAGTTTAAGGAGAACATATCCCTATTAAACATGTACAAGTTCCCATTTTGTTTAAAATTAAAAACTTTCCCTTTCAGAATCACCACACTTCTCAATCCAGTGGCTCAGTCAATTATCCAAGGAACAGTAAGAGATTTTCAGTTCTTGAACAGTGAATCTTTTGGCTCCCATATAGTTCTTAGGAACCATTTGCCTTTGTTGGAAGACGTGATCCAAAGGGATCTTGCTATGAGGCATAGCCTATTTTGAGGTAATGTAAAATATATTAATAAAAAACAATGTTGAGGGTCATGAGAAAAACCTTGAGGGCCCCAGGAAGGAGGATGAGTAGGGAGAAGAAAAGAGTATGGTGAATTATGAAGCAGCTGGATTAAAAAAAAACATAATAAAGGCTGAGAAAGAGCAGAGAGTTCACTGAATATTTTGGTTAGATATTTATTCCAGAAGAAAATTTAGCAGCAGCAACTTGTTTTTCTTAATTCAATGATTTAGTATGAGTAAAAATTTCTGCAAGACCTTTGACATTAAGTTTCATTCCACCTGAACAAGATGTATAGTCTGATTAGCTATAATAATCAATTTTAGTGGCTAGTGGCTTTATATATGTTTACACTTAACACTTTAGAAAACTGTAGGAAATGAAAATCGAAAACAAAATGTGACCAGTAGAAAAAACCCAGTTTGCCTTCCTGTTCAAAAAGAAGTGTCCAGTAAACATTGCTGTTCTTCCAAATGTCTTTATGGTAATGGTCCTAGAGGCACTAATCAACTTGGTTTTGTGTATACACATAGGAAAAGACAGTCACTGTTCCAAACATCTTACAGCCTAAGTAGACAAGACAGAGGATGGGAAGGGAAGCAGAAATGTCGCGAAGTGACTTGTCTACCATCGAGTGGCAGTGACAGAATGGGAATGAAATGTATCACCTGATTCCCACTCAAACACTCTAACCACTAGACCACACTGTCACCTAGAATGTTTGCAATATTCTTATAAAGCCTTACAGAAAATGGCATTGTACCCATCTAATTCCCCATAAACCATTGTCCATCCCGCTGGGTAGAAAAGTTGGGGGAAATTATTCAGAAATTAATAGGGGGATATTCACTCTGGAGCAGGAACTGAACTTGTTATAATGAGTTTTTGAAATAAGTAGGGCTGAAACAGAGAAGAAAGAGCCTTATTTTTACTTCTTGTTGCTGTTTGAATTTTATATGTAGATTTTTAAAAATCCATATATTATAAAGAAACAAACAAATAAGCAACCTTGCAAAACAAAGTGCTAATGATTTATGTCACCAGATTCCCATAACATCATTGTCGTATGTGGCTGCTTATCTATTATTCTGTTTATTCAATCCAGGGAACGTGTTAAACATCATTGCTTCTTTCAAGTGTAGAGACTGGTGGGGTGGGGAGGGGAGGGCTCAAAGAGGGGTCCAGCCTTTTGAAGTTGGGGTAACTATTGTGTTGAAAGTTTGATTTTAAAGAATAAAATAAGAATATATTAAGAGGGATGAGTTTGGTATAAATGCTTTGAGGTGTCAACTGATGTGTTTTTCCTTACACTACTTTCCCTCACAGAAAAATAAAGTAGGTCTGAACATAGGAAATGTTCCTCTTAACAGATAGTGGCATCTTTTACAGAGACTTTTCATTATAGAGTAGTTACAAGTTTCTATACTTCCTGCACCAAACATCCTTAATCACTACATATTTCTAGATCAGAGGCTTCATTTCAGACTCTAAGGATTTGCAGTGCACCTTTGCAGCATCTTCCTCAGCTAATTTCCAAGACAAAGAGTGCACAGATATGGATTTTCAACTCTTGTTTACACTAAGGGACTTTTCGAAAATGATACTGGCCATTACATGTCTGACATTACTCTATATTTCTATATCTTTGCTATGTTATGAGAGGTCTAATAGATTCTAAAGCAAATGGTATTTTACACATTTCATGGCCAAATCTCAATATATTACACATTTTGCTTTGATGAAAATGCATCAGATTTCTGATTTCACTTGAACAATTTAAACAATTCATTTATAATTAAGCATTGTTCTGGTATTTGGAACACTTCAGACATGGTGACTATTTAGTTATCCACTCTAAGAGAGCAGCCAGGTGGGGTGGGTTGAGCACTGGCTTCAGAGCCAGGAATTCCTGTTCTTTATTACAGACTCTGACACTGACACCCTCTGTCTTTTAGGTAAATCATTTAACTTCACTGCCTCCATTTCTCCATCTGTAAAAATGTTGATAACAACACTTGCCCACCTACCTCCCAGAAGCATACTGATCATTAGGCAAATGAAGTATTATTATTGCCAAGCTATTTTTTACCCTTCACATCCAATTGCTTTAGCTGAGAGCCACACAAATGGTGTCATGGTAGGGAGTAACAGAGGGGTAGAGGGGCAGGATGCATACTGTTCCCCTTTCTGGGTGCACAAAACTGACAAGATAAAGATAATACAGCTGTAGGTCTCAGTGGAGTCACACTTTTCAGGAGTAGAGAGGCACCAGAGCCAATGTCGGGGTGCAGAGCCTCTGCAGCTGTCCCCGGCTTCTCATGGATCAGCACTGTGGAAGGTTTCTCCCTGGAGGGTACACCCATCTCTGATGGGGTGAGATGGGCGAATCTCAGTGAGAAAATCCTCATGGAGAATCCCTCACAAAATGTCTCCTCTTGCAGTTTTTAATGCAGGAGGGGGCAATCTGAGTCTATTTAGTGACTTGACTAGTTTTTGCCTGACTCTCCTCTTACATTCTCATAACTTCCAATATTTACAAAGGAGGCTGGTGACCTTTCAAAATGAATGACCAAAAATGAAATGTAAGGATCCTGTATACTTAGAGCCAATTTACAGCATCATATTATCAAATCCAGTTAGGGTAGACAAAGCCTAACCTAAGGAGTCCCCCTGGATATTTAAATCCAGTAATTAAATCTAAGCTGAATGATCATTCACATAAAAGGAAGAGATGTACATAAAAATTGGATTACTTTGAATTCCACCACGTGCTGAGACTCATCTTGGATATATTGTGTGTGCTAAACATTGGTCTTGCTTTCTGATTTTTTAATAATGCTGCAGGTCTGAGCAGTGAAAATACAAGTGACTATATAACTGATAGAGCTGCATAATGGGAGTTCTTTCAGTTAAATCTAGATTGCATTTAGAATTGTGCTTCATTTGTCATGTTTGAAGTCTTTCTAGGGAAAAAAAAGAAAGCATAGAGAATCTAGAGGAAATACGCAATTGGAGAATCCTGTTTTCTATCCATGACAATTCTAGACATGCCAGCAAGTGGCTATATGTTACAAAAATATATCTTTTTAAAATTTGCATAGTGTTATTTAAGTGAACAGTTTCTTTATCAGCAATTTGTAACCAACAAGTGTCTTGTTTTAAAGGGAGACTCAACCTCATTTAGAATCTAACTTTATTTCCCCATTATATATTTTAGCCTCTTAGCCATAACATCTTATTTTTACTTTTCCATATATTTTTTCTTGGCTTGTCACACTGACTACAATATTACCTTTTTTGCATCCATCTAGGAGCTGTCTCTTAGCTACATGAAACAAGTTCCTTGCCTTCACCTTATTAGAGCTGTGTCCTGTCTCTCAGATCTAGTATTCCATCATAACATTGTATTGACCCCATCAGTGACACCAGCTTCCCATTTAAGTACCTGTATGGTTTTACCATATTGCCCCTTATGTATAGTAAAATTCCTTGTCAAAAATCTGTAAAGTCACTACCTTGTCATTCCTCAAATTCTTCAAGAATTACCATGATGCCTGCTACCAATGGCTAGATCAGTGGTGAGAAGACTATTTTTTATAAAGAAACAAAAATTCATTTTATGCTAACATCCTTTCATCCCTCACTCACTCTTTCCTGTTTCTTCATCCTGTTGCACCAACAAGTTGCTCAACAAGGAGAGAGAGACACCCCTCCACATAGAAACAGAAGTTGCCACTACCAGGACTTTTGAAGGGAGAGGAAGAAGTTACTGCTAGGGAAAATAATACCTAGTCCGCACTTTTCCCAAAGCTCTCATGTGGTGATAAAGTACATGGTAGGTCTCTCCTGCTGTGAAGATGGTGGGGAGGGAGGGAGAGATTTTCAAAAGCACTCAGCATTGGTTTAACTCTGCTGCCACTGAATGGATATTTGTACAGGTGAGAGCAGGAAGGACTGCTTCAAAAGATGAAAAAAATAGTAAAACCAGTAAGAATCCTGCAGAACCTATGTAATCCATCTTCATTAAATATGTCCATCGATAATAATTGTTCATTGATAGAAATACCAGCCGCAGTCCAGCTTTTACAAATGTATTTTTTTAAGGAAGTTATGGACTTCCAGAGCAGTACAGCAGCATGATGTCATCATGGAAACCACAAAGAGGTTGACAAGGAGCTAGATGACTATAGTAGGTCTGTTATTAAACAATCTGGTTTTATTATGCAATCCATTTGGATGGTACTGTTATGAAAAAGCTGTGGTTTATGGAAAACTATTAAAATTGCAAAGTGATCACTTTTAATGCTCAGGGGTTTCCTGGTTCTGCTTTCAGGTTAGAGGACTCTATAGGGAAGTGTGAGAGCAGACATTCGGCAGAATGAGTTGTGCCTGTTGTAAGGAACAGCCTGCTTTGGCTCTGTTTTGGGGGCTTCTTGTGTGTTATCGTTCTGAAATCTAAAAATAAAAGTAATGTTACTCTTGCTGGAAAGTTGCAATGTATTTCTTTCTTTTTTTCTTTTTTTTTTAAATCTATGTCACAAAACAAATGAAAGCATCCAGAACATGGGACAGAAGCTTGTTTTATTAATAAACACAAGTCTAAATAAAATACAAGACAATCTTAATTTCACAAGTCAGCCAAAAAGGAGCAAGTTGCAGACTTCTGAAGCCAGGTGTTATGTAGTGGCAATACTAAACACAACAGGGCTTAGATTTTCAGGTTGACATTGTCCCTTTCATTTTAACAACATTCCTCAATCCCTTTCCCTTTAGCTGGAGACAGTTTTTAGAGGAAAAACCCTTGTTTCACAGTGTCTTGGATAGTAACTTTCATTTGAGGAAAAGAGATGTTAGTTGAGATGAACTGGAACTATTGTTGTAAAAGTCTAATCCTGTTTCATCTCAGATGGTGGTTGGTATTCAGCTGAAGCTGGTAGATATGGTGATGTCATCTGGGTCCTTCTCACTGGTATGGACTGGCCTGCAACTTTCAGGAGCAGAATTACAAAGGCCTGTGGTCCCAGGAGATTGTGTGGATAGCAGCTTTGGCCCAAAGTTTAAGGACCCACAGAGGAAGAGGGGGGCAAAATAGCCCATCTCCTCATGATTTTGTTCACCAGTTAGAACTAGTTTCTGCCATATCCATTTTGGTTCACAGATGTCTTGTTCTACACTTTTCTTGTTTACCACACATGACCTTAACACAGTTCTTGAGTTAGATAAGTAGGCCTCTTTTTTGGACTAGTTCAATCTGCTCTCCCTTTTGTATCTTTTCTCATCAATATTTGTTGTAGGCTATGACATCTTATGGACTTTAATCTACTTCTTACTTCTAACAATTAGGGAAAGATTGGTAGGCCTATTGATCACAATAGGTGCTACTGCAATACAAGCAAATAAAAGTATCCCATCAGTGATGATAGAGCACTGCTCTCTATCAGAGATAAGTTTTCTAGTTCATATGGTACATAATATTTGCTGCAACGATTTCAAATACTGAAGTCGAAAGTTAGGCACTTAGATCAATTGTTTATATTCAACAGAACCTATGGCTGCACCTTAGTAAGCAAGGCCAATCATTTAGGTTCTAAATATATCCTCAATATGGATTTACACCTATGGATTAGTACCTAATATTTATAAAAGTGAAATACTACCTAACTTTAGCCAGAATTTTTGAACTTGTGTTACTAAAGTGCACATCATTCACACAAAGCCAAAAATAAAGTAGAATTCTCTTCCCTCTGTTAGGCAAGAGGTCAGACAAGATTGTCTTAGTGATCACCTCTGGCCTTAAAAACCTTAATTTATGATTACAGGAATTCAATAATAGCATTCATTTTTCTATTGGGGTTGTCATGACGACAGTGTCGGGATTCGTTGAGCTGGTGCTCATGGAATTCAGCTCGCGGGTTGGATTATTAGCTTCCCTGACTGCTGTCAGGTACTGGCGGGTGGTGCAATGAGGACACTGACCCATTGCCCCCATCTGATCAAATCATTGGGCACTGCTTGCCAAGCCAGATGGGAGGAGACGACCGAGAGGATGAGCTTTACCTGCTCCAGCCACAAGTGTTGGAGTCCACTCCGACACCTTGGAGCAGCGCAGCAGCCACCTGCACTCTGCCAACCCTCAGTGACACCCAACCAGGTAGACAGACACCTATTTAAAGTGGCCAGAGCACCTTTGGAGAGACAGGTGCGAAGAGAAGAGAGGAACAAATGGCGTACGTTTAAACGTGTACTCCAGATCAGAAGCTGCCCAGAACCATTCACTGTAGCAGAGCTGGAACAGACACTGGGTAGCATTAAGTGTGGAACAGCTGCAGGCTGTTCAGAATTCCTGAAAAATCTTTGCCCCCGTGTTCGGCTTTGGCTTGTGAAATTCTTCACCAGGGTCATCAGTGAAGGGAGGCTACTGAAGATATGGCACACCACAAGAGTCATTGGCCTCCTAAAGCCTGGAAAGGACCCTAGTCAAGCATCAGGCTATCGTCCCATATCCTTATTGTTGGTGTGCTTCAAGGCACTGGAGCACTTGGTCCTACAATGCATATTACCCTACATGGAGAGAATTTTGAGCCCTTACCAAGCCGGCTTTCGCCGAGGACGTAGCACATGCAACCAAGTACTTGCGCTGACCACATTTGTTGAAAATGGCTTCCACAGAAACTTGAAAACAGGAGCTGTTTTCAACCAACCTAACAGCGGCATACAATACGGTATGGCACACTGGCCTGCTCATGAAGGTATCACAAGTCCTGCTTCCTTGGGTCACAGGCGTCGTTGAACTGTTCCTCTGTGATAGGCAGTTCAGAGTCCATATGGGGGAAAAGACAAGCGCTTGGAGATGACAGAGCAATGGGTTACCCCAGGGCTCTAAGCTTTCGACAATCCTGTTCAACCTTTACATCAATGACCTGCCAACAACGGAGTCACGAAAGTTCATTTACACAGACGACATCTGTTGTGGTACCCAGGCCCAGATGTTCCATGACCTTGATGACATCTTAAACTGGGACATGACACAGTTAGCTGATTACTGTAAGACTTGGCGCCTTCAGCCAAACATCATAAAAACAGTCTCTAGTTTGTTCCATCTTCATCACACCAGCACAGCCTGAGAACTGAATGTTTATCTCAATGGTCAGAAGGTGAAGCATGAAGTAGAACCGGTCTAGCTAGGTGTGACCTTAGACTGCACGCTGAGTTATCATGCCCACCTGAAGAAGACAGCAGCTAAAGTTAAGACGCGCAACAATCTTCTTAGCAAACTGGCAGGTTGGTCATGGGGTGCTTGTGCTCCATGGACTCTGTGGACATCATCTCTTGTCACCTCGTATTCGGTGGTGGAGTACTGTGCATTGGTATGGAGCCGATTGTCATACACCAAACTGGTGGATATGCAGTTACATGCCACCATGCGTATCATCTCCAGCACCCTGTGTCTGACTCCACTTCCAGTTCTGAGCAGTATTGCTCCTCCTCATATCAGATGAGAGGTTGCCACTGGCAAATTACTGGAGAAACTATATGCCAACTCAAGCCTGCCATTGCACAATGATCTTTTTAAACCACCAGCTGCACGTTTGCTGTCACGTCGCCCATTATGATCTCATCTGCCACGCCAGGATGTTAGGGCAGAAACACTCTGGCAAGAGGAATGGATATCTATTATAATCCCCAACCAGTCCCTTGTCACCGACCCCGCCTGGTTTTGACCTGCCCCGTTGCCAATAGTCCCTGTTGAACAGGTTCCAGACCGAGCAAGGTCTCTGTGCAGCCAACCAGTATTGCTGGGGCCTTCGTGACAGCCCTTTGTGTAGTTGTGGCGCAACACAGATTACGCACATTGTCGAGGAATGCCTGATGACTAGATTCGGAGGTGGCCTAGAAGAACTGCATCACACCACTGAAGATGCCATTGCTTGGCTAGACAACTATGCACACGCTAAATACAAAATCATTTTTTCTGTTGTTGCTTTAAAGTTGTTCCACTTAATCCCTGTTAATGTTCTGACATGTTCTCTTGCTTTATCCCCTCCACACCCCAGAATCATTATAAATCGGTGAAAACCAGCAAAAACAAAATTAAAAAAAATAAAATAACCTTTATTCATGAGAATTCTGGAACACGTATGACATAGAATATATTGAAATAAAAAACCAAATACAAAACAAAAAAACCCACATGCCAACCAACCAAATCCATCGCTTTTGTCATTTTATTGCAGCCAGCATCCTTTTAGCTGAGTAAAACAGGACAGGCTCCTTTCTGCCATCCAATGGCCTGAGTGAACTACCATTAGATTCTAAGCAGTTTCCAATATGTAGTTGAGAGTGCGGGGATGGGAGGGGGAGAGAAAGTGTGCATGCACAGCTATACATTAAACTCTTCACCTTCATATGGGAAGTCAGAGTTTTATTTATAGCAGAAAGTTGCCACCATAGCACCATAGGGTCAGTCCTCAGATTTAATTTTTCTTGGACTGAACTGAAAGTAGTTACCTCCATACCTTAAGGCTACATAACAGATTAACAAACAACTTTGAGAGATCACAGCAGAATGTATGAAACTCTCAAGCGTACGATGATCACTGTGTCCTAAGGTATGCACTGGTACTAAGAGCCTAGAAACGCCTACATTTACACTCAGCTACTCTCTCCCAGAAGCATTGGGTCATTAGCTGCCTGGAGAAGAGCTTTGTGTCGTTTGAAAACTTGTCTCTTTCAGCCACATAAGTTGGTCCAGTAAACGATATTACCTCACCCACACAGTCTTTAATATCCTGGGATCAACATGGTTACAACAACACTGCAAATGAGAACTCTGACACTCTTGGATAACCTGGAGGCCCTTTCCTATCCTTTATTACTCAATGAATTTTAAATGATCAGGAACAAGAGATGATTCATTTTAGAAAAATGAAAGATGCTCTAGCCGATGGTACCATAGGCCAGTTTCTTTTAACCTGAGTGCCCAAAATTAGGCTCCTGAGCTCATAGTTAGCCTCCTAAATAATAGTGGCCTGATTTTTGGAGGTGCTGTGAACACAGAAACTCCTGCTGATTTGAATGGGAAATGTTCAGCAAAGAGCATTTGACTGGACCTATTTTGTATCCTGTAAAATTGATCATAAAAAGCATGATGATTATAGGACTGTGAGAAGGAAAAGGCTGGCAATGGATGGATAAAGTTTAGATAAAAAAAATATTTGGTTTGGACCCATTCCCTGCTGAGCTCTGATATTTCATTTATGGTGCCATTTATTAGGAATAGAATTTTATGTTCCCAGTCATCTGTAACCTCAATTTAACTTTTGAATGAGAGTCTCTCTTCAGTTACACTCGTTGTTTAGATTTCCCATCTCCATTTCAGAAATTTAGAAATATGGGATCGTGACTCTCCTAGTAAAGTACTGAGCCTATCTTGATTCGTCTATCTTTCTGACCCCAAGACTGGATTTCTGCAGTTACTCCTACGTTTAGTTCACCATTTGTTTCAGCATGAAGAGCACTCAGCCGCAACAACACTGCCTGGAACTCTACACTTCTTGTCTCCTTGTGTGGGAGCAGTACTAAGCTTCACCTTTGCTTCCTATTAGAATTTAAAATCAGTTTTAAAATTATTTCATTTGCTTCCCCAAAGAGTAACTTTGCTGTATATCACCTTAATGAACTAGAGTCCCCTGACATCTTTGTAAATCCTTTGTGATTCACACTGGGAGAACATGGGGAATAAAAAAAAAGAAAAGAAACAGTGTATCAAAGACATTCTCTGTTTTTCAGCCTAGGGAAAAAAAACCCCGCAAGTGCTCATAGTTATAGCAAGTGGGACAGTTAAATGTGAAAGAACAAGAATAGGTTACAGTATTTTTTAAAAAATAATAGAATTTAAAGTACTCTAAGAAGAGATAGAACTCATTTCATTTTTAATATGGGGAAGGATGCCCACCCAACTTACAACACAGGCATCATAAAAAACATTCTGGATTACTTATTGTTTTGTAGACCCAATTCAGTAAAGCACATAAACACATGCTCAGCCATGGAACAAATTCCATATTCCTGGACCCTCCACTGGTAAAACTCTGCCACTGACCCCCATAAGTACCCTTAGCAGAGGAACCATTTGTGCTAGTCGCACAGGGCAAGTTTGTTGCAGAGATAGCTGGGTGCTAGCCAATGTAAACCCTTAAAGACAGGGACTAGGAATTGGAAGATAAATATCTCTGAAAGGTGAGAAATTATAGGAAGGCACACAAACATCTACTTTAGCTGTTTTTTCCTTCTCACCTCCACATGTTACTTACTGAACAGCCCAAAAGAAGCCCCTATATCCAGTTCTCCCAAGTGAACACTCACGCTATATTTTTGGAGTCAAATTTACAAAGTAACAAGAGCTACTTAAATATATGGGTTTTTTAAGTGCTGAGGAATTTGGAAAGCTATTTGCACAGAATTTTCATCTTGTGAATATTGCAAAACATTCCGTTGATGCCAAATTTTGTGATGAAAACCCTGGAAGTTTCTCCACAAAGAAAGCTGTTTCAATACAAATTGACTGATTTGGTATCTAGTTTGAAGATTATTTTATTGAGTACATGTGTACATAACTACAAGTGTTATGACTTCCCAAGAGAAAAGATAAGCCTCAGAATGGAGCAGTGCAGAGCAAAACAGATTCTGAAGAAATATAAACTAATTTCTACTCTGCCCTTAATGTCTCCTGTGAGAGTCATTCTTTATAGAAGGTTTTGCTTGCTTTCACTGTAGCGGTGTTAGATTTCTGGTTAGTTAGTGCACAATCTTTTCTTTGCCTAATATGAAAACTAATGAATATCAATTCAGTGATAAAACTGGACATGTGCAAATAAGACATAAAAGATACAAACTACAAAAAAAAAGATACAACCAAAATGCATGGGCATATTACTCTGGACACAAGTCATATTTTATTGTAACTCAAGGATTCCCCAGTGACGGGTTCTCCCCGGTGTGCCACCTGGAAATGGGGTACCAATGAGGTCACCTGACCTATCAGCCTGGGCTCTCTTTTCACTGTACTGCTGTGACAGGCCCCCAAGCCTATACCAGCACACACACAGGTAGGGAAATACTGAGATCAACTCTGCATGGGAAGGCTCAGCTAAGGCACCTCTCAGTTCCTAAGGCATGCACCTCCCCTCCTCCCCCCAAAGTGTAAACCCAAAATCATACTGTCTTTATGCTGTACAGTTCCCTGTGCAGTGCAACTCGTGAAATTTGTCCCTTCACTCAATGTGAAGGAAGATATGCAATAGCTTTTTGCTGCGCCCCCACCATTATGATTTCCACACACTGGTTTTAGACAAAACAAAAACAAGTTTATTAACTACAAAAGATAGTAAACAGCTCAGAGCAGATTGCCTTAGTAAATAAAAAAAACCGCAAACTGAGCTTAACACACTGGATAGGTAGGATAAGAATTAACAAATTTTCACCCTGAGTGATAAACAGGCTGGCAGATTCTTAAGGCAAGCCTTGGCTCTGCAGCTTGGGTTTTCCAGGCTTTTATACGCAGGCTAGAAATCCCTCTCACCTGGGACCATCACTTCCCACAGGTGTTTCCAGGTGTAGGGAGAGTGAGGTACTATCATGATGTCATTTCCCCACTTTTATATCTTCCTCCCACTTGCTAGAACTCTTTTTTGCTGTGACCTGGGTCAAACAGTTCCCATTGTGTAGCACTATCTCCGAGAGGTTTCTATGGTACACAGTTCCCGGGGTAATCCTTGTGCTTCTATGCATTTCCTCAGTAAGTCATTATCATTATTTGGCCTTTTTACTGTTGTACCTGAAAGGCTGCTTGTGGGCATTTTCAACCTTATAACATGTTTCAGTAACACATACATAGCCAAACTTGATAACTTCACATACATCGACAGCACATACAATCCAATGAGATATTAATGTCTAGCAGATCAAGAATTTTAGAATGATATCTCACAAGGCATACTTTGTACAAAACATATCCTAATTATATGACAATGGTGAATACTGATGTGCCAGGGTCTCACATCCCCCAACTGCAAACTCTGTCTACCTTGATTTTTACAAATGCCATCAAGGCAATATTGCTAAAAAAAGTTGTGGGATGGAAAAAAACAAATGAAAAACAGCTGCTGCTTCTCTGAGGTGGCCTCTGCATGTTATCAATAGTGATATGTATCTACCCAGCACCACTGAGGCTATACAGCTACACAGAATGATCAGCAAGGCAAGATACATGACTTACCTGAGGACATACAGAAGTTAATTAATTGTTAAAATCATAGAGGAGTCTCATGTTTCCTCAGTGGAGTATATTTTTAATTAACATTTCATTGCATTTCATGAAAAGAAATATAGAAAATGCAAATACTAAATAATGCAGTCTTAATATAGGATAGTGCATATGCAATGTTGCTACAATTCAGTGAAGAATATTAATGCTTCATGAATTTTTAAATTTCATTTCTACATTTGCTATGTTGTTGTCACTTCAACAATGGGATGCCATAAGACTTTGACTGATATTGATATGAATTCAAACCGCATATGACAGCAAAGTGGAAGGGAAGTTTTTCCAACTAAAATTGGCAAAATGCCTACATGAAGCCCAGTAAACAAACAAAAACAAACAAACAAGCTTACTGGTGTGCCTAAAGTCCTCACACTATCATCCCAGCTATGTAGAAGTCCCTCCTGAACATCTCAAACCTTCATGATTGGGTTTAGAGCCAAAGCAGGGACTTCACATCCCCAAACAATTATACCCCCAAATGTGTTTATGTCCCATTCTTCTCAAAAATTCACAGAATTACTTAAAAGAGCTCGTTAAGAAACTACCAAACACTTAAGGGCAGTTAAAAGTTTAGTAAACATATCTTTAGTGTCATTTTAAATTACGAAAGAGAGAGAGAGAGAGAGAGAGAGAGAGAGAGAGAGAGAGAGAGAACTATGACTATTAAGAGGGAGCAAGTTTACAGCTAAGAAGCAATGTTAAAAGCCTCTTACTTCCACAGTCATGAGATTATAAATTGAAAACACTTTGGTAGCTAACGGATTTGAACATCACTGAAATAGTAGGAAGAAATGATAATAGACTGGTAACAAGTGCTGGGTCACAACTATTAACTGTCCATATATATTATATAGATAAAATTTTTAAAAAAGATGCAGGAAACCAACAGAAACATCTTAAAACTGGAACACAGAACTTTGACTCACTGCTGGACAGCCCCTCTTAGAGGTGGATGTGCCATAGCAGGCTCTCCTTGTTTTCTTCCCCACTGCTGACAGCTGCTCCATCCCACCAATGCTGTGTCTCTTCATGACTGAGCCCTCTGGCAGGTCACATTTAGTCCCACCCTTCCCAGGAGGAGAAAAAAAAAGAGTCTAATAAACTAAACTCAAATAAACATAAGTCCTTGCCCCTACCTGGGTTTCCCTGCTACACAGATTTGTCACCACTTCCTGGGCTCTGTGGGATTGCCCTTTCCCTCTTGTGTGCAGAGACACCTCCCAGAGGCCTGCTTCTAAACTCTGTAGTCCTTCTCCCTCTTTTATTATGGTGTTTCTGCACTACCTTTCCCAATGGATGAGTAGAAGAACCCAGACCTTCCCTCTCCTTTGGTTTTCAGTCCAGGGCTCCTATGGTGAGTGGCTAAGGTCTGCTCCCTCTGACTTCTTGATGCCTCCGTAGACTTCTTCCCAGAATAGCTATCCTTCACACTCTTTTCCACAGGCTTACTATATGCCTGCCTCTGCCTTTTGTCCCCACTCACTAGCAACTAGAGGGGTTATGGAGCTTTTCTCCTCTATCCCTGAAAGCTCCTTCTTACCTAGGGTTCCTCCCTTTATGCTCACCACACAGCTCCTCCCCAAGCTGGGCATCATCTTCATTTAGGCCTGGTCTACTCTCCAGGAGCACTACTTGCTCTCTGTTTCCAGTGAACTGTTCCATTACCTGTGTGGGGTACATACCCCATCATATGGAGTAATATGTTGAAACAGACAGGTACTCTAAGGTTGTGAGCTGTTATGTCTTTTACCTGTTGACTGATAATCTCCCCTTGAAATACCAAAGATATTTACTGGCATTTCCAAGTTGTTCACACTGAGCAAGGGTCTCAAGCTGACAATATTTATTATGTAATAAAAAGTTCTAGTAACAAACTAAAGAAGTTTATCAATAGATAAACTAGATGACACTATAACAAACCAAGGTCTGAATGGTCTCTAATGATAGCACAATAACATTAAATCAGCAGAGAAGAACACTTGTTCAACAAATGCTTAGAGCCAGTTAATAAGACTTTGGTTTTATTTTCGTTGATTTTATTTAAAACTTGTTGCATTTCCATTTTATCATCAAAAAATATTTGGTCAGTGTCAAAAAATGGAGGATAATTTAACTATGGAGATGAATATATCTGAGTATCATCTGTATGGCACTGAAAACCCAAATCATGTAATTAAATAAAGAAAACCACTGGCAGCATATTAATAGTGAAAGAAAAGATCTTGGTTGCTTTCTGTTACTATTCTATCATATTCATGACTAGAATATGATTGGCTAGATTAAATTTTGTGCACAGCCTTATTGATTATGTTAATTTTTTTAAAGCAGCTGAAATTTGATGTTCAAAGGAGGAATCCAAATGGTGGCCAGGATTTCAGAGCTGTTTAAGATCCTGAAAAAAACCCCTGCAATTTGTCCTGAGCATCAGCCGTTCATTTTAATTCTGGGCACTATATTTGTTCTGGATTAGCTGTTTTTAAGTCTGTTCCTCCTTCCGAAGTTCAGGAACTCACAATCTGCACTTTTATTGTTTTGATATGACAATAAAAGGTGATTCTCACTCCAGACACAAAGCTACTTTCATTACAGCTTCATTGGCATGCTCTGGCATGATAATACCCGGATTCTGAGGCTACACAGTGGTACTTGGAAGTGTAATATAGATAGGCATTTGAAAAAAAAAACATTCAGGATTTTGGTGATGCAGTCTCCCCAAAGCATGGCATCTTCACCAATGTGCTACGTGATTGGAATGGGCTTCATTATAGAAATGAAAATGCTATAGGTTTGGGTGTTTTTTCCCCACTTCTACTCCAGCTAACTATACTATGGCATAGATATCAGAAGTGCCATTGTTTTGATCTTAAAATTTTATTCTCAGGGGTGTATGCTGAATGTATAGGGCTGAATCTGATCTTGCAGGCACTTTTAATTTCTCCTCAGCCTAAAGGCCATCAGGATATACAGATCTGATTCCATGGCAAATTTCCCACAGATATCAATGTTGAATTGAATGCCTGCAATTAAGGCAATATATTCTAGTCATCTAATAGACTGATGACCTGAAATTACCTGAAATTACTAGTCTATTTCTGTTCTCTCAGTGAACCTATTTACAAGTTATAAATAGTATTCAGGTACCAATACAACAAGATACTTAAGCATGTGCATGACTTTAAACAAGCAAATACCCTAATTGACTTTAATTGAACTACTCGTGTAAAGGTACACACATACTTAAGGACCTTGCTGAATAGGAGCCTTAAAGATTATTACAATAATTATTGGACATTGTCATCTTTCTGTTGCATAATACATGTTACTTTATTGCTACTACATTCACTGAATTCAATAAAAAGTGATATACATTATATTCTTGAAGCTAGTACTAATTATTTTTAACATCAAAATTATAGTCTTTTATACTCTAGACCCCAGTGGGTTTTGCCATTTAAGCTGAAATATAAATTCATCAATTTGGAACTCAGCATTTAATTTCATGTCTTTCCTATGGTACATATTTAGAAATTTATAGTCTCAATCTAACAGAGAAGAAATCTCTCAAGTACTAATATCTCTGATGAAGCTAATGGTATCAGTCATATAAACAAGCCAAGAAATAAATTAATAACTGGAGCTAGGTCTGGTCCCATTTGTTTTGCAACTGATTTGCAATATGTAGCATCTGGCAATCTGCCTTAGCCCTTTGAACCTGTAGTCATTCATTAAATATGGTTTGTTTCCTAATGGTGCCTATTCAGTCAGAGAACTTATTGTAGTAATTGTTTATATTCCTCAAGATAAATTAAATAAAAAGTGTCCAGAATACATATTTTTGTTATCCAATCTAATTTAGAGTTCTCTGCTTTTACTCAGAATTTTCAGCCTCGCTTTATACATTTTCCAATATTTTTTCTTTCCAGTAGCATAACCTCTGCCCTTTAGCAGTTAGGTCCCATCAACCTAATTCTCTTGTGCAGCATATTTCTGATTTCTATTATTCTGTGTATTTTTAATGATTTTCTTCCTACAGTTCAGCATGCTTAACAGCTTCCTACTGCTTGTTAAGCGAGAAATCCTATAATGTGTAACAACTGGTAAAATCAAATTAAGGAAGTGAAAACCACAGAATTATGCTACAATTCTCTTTGACTGATTTAAGAGCTAATTAAAAAAACATCAACCAATTGTAATGTCCTTATCTATTACATTATATGTCTCAGTCCAATGAAAAGCATTTGTTGTCTTCCATAGTCATGCTTTAGTGCATGTAATATGATTTCCTCTGGTATCTGGGCACCAGTGCTTCTAGTATTATCTCATTGCTAAAAAACTTCTCCTTTAACTCAAGTGGTAGAATCATGTGTCTTTGGTTCTGAAGGTCTCAGGTTTGATGCCCAATGGTAAGCATGGTATGTATCTGACTGTATGTGGTTCCAATTGTTATGTAAGCTGCACAAGGTCATAAATGCTGTCTCCATGACAGACCTACCCATCTGAAGCATAGGTTAGCCTTCTATGAAAGGGAAATAAAACCCACCTCAAACCCTTCTGTGGTAGGAAATCACACATTTGTTAGAGAAAAACACATAGGTGAGTTTCTTGTTTTCTGCACACAAGAATCCTCAAGGGCCCCAAACCAATGTCATTTGAAGTTCATGGAAAGAATCCCATTGTGTCTCATGTGCACACTATCCTTTCCCTACAGATGCCAGTAGGTATCAGACCTGGGACATTCTACTCCAGAAACACCCATCTACACCTTGTGCTAAAGATGAGTAGTTTAAGTCTGCAAATGTAAAAGGCTGTAATTGTTGCTGGGCTAGCAGCTACAGGGAGACATTATCATAAACTCATGGCCAATATCTTCCACTTGAACTTACCTTGAAGTCAGATGAAATTAGGTCACCTCCTCCCTGTCACCTGTTGAATAGTAACAGTGTATGTGTGTATTTCAGAGAGCCTCCTCCATTGTGCTCACAGCAGTTGCTGGAAGCATTTCTCTCTAGAAGATGGAATGGTGATACTCAGACTATGGCTTCCGAGCCACAAATAACTCTTTAATCTGTCTCCTGTGGCTCTTTGCAGCACATGATATTAAAACACTGATTTAATTAACCAGTCAGGATGCTTTTACTATGTTATTAATCAATTAAGTTATTAACTTGCACTAAGTTATTAACTAATAAAAACTAAATAGTTCCCATCATACTGTTTAAATGTGAATATGTACTATAGTAAATGAAACAATGAATTCACACTACTGTGACTCTTTTGGGTAATGGTGATTCCTAATTTGGCTCCCGAATCACAGAGCTCTGAGTATCATTGAATTAGAGTACACTACTTTCTCTTTCCCTATTGTCTGTTGTATGAAGTGGAGGGGTGACCACTGGCACTATATAGCCATTCTTCATCTACTTGCCTGGATGATAGAAATGTTTCTTTGGGGCATGGGTTCCCCAAGCTGACTGATATCCAGCTTGCAAGGGAAGAACCAACCCATTACAACTCCCCAAAGATTAGGGGAGTTCCACTATTCCACTGAAGGTGTATGTGTGCCAATCAGACAGGGAAAATCCATACATTTAGGATCCAAACCCCCTTAAATGTTGATGTATACAGATCAAGGAGAAATAATTTAGGTTCCTCTCTGGCTGCATTATTTTTTGTTTAAAGTACATCTCATCTCTAAATTAGTTTTTCTTGATTTTGTAAGATTTCACTCAGTGGGGAATTAATAAACATGTCAAATTATTTCAGGACTATAGTGGATTCTTTGACAATCTAAAATTAAATATTAACTGTCTTTTTTTTTTTAAAAAAGAATGAATTGGGGCATGTCATTTTCTACAAAATAAGAGTTAGTCATAAAAGTTGAAACTAGTCAAACTATCATTCATTGTCTGAAATTAATAAGAAAATTATATGAGTGTGATTACATTGACACCTTTAAGAGATTTAAGGATGGAATATTCAATGGGAAAGAAAAAAAGAATTAGAAAGTGTGTATAATAGAAAAAATGGAAATGTGTTGTTCGTATAAAGAACTTTGAAAAATGCCCCTAAATATCTTTGACTCTCTACCAACTTCATTGGTAACCTCTTGAAAAGTATAAATAAATATGCAAGACAATAGGACTTATCCTGCATAACTGAGGACCATGGGACCTTTCCCATTAACTTAAATTAACACAGGATCAAACCTTATGTACTTAATGTAAAAGCAATACAACAAAATACATCTGCTCATTTTAGATTTCTTATGGCTATTTAATCAATTCAGTACCACTCATGAGGTCAAAGGGGAAAATCATTCTTTAACAAAAATGTTAAAAAGCTACAGTAACTGTCACTGAAAGTAGAAAACAAATGTGTAAGTACTTTGGGTCAAAACACTGCATCCAATCAAAGAGAGAGAGTCAAAAAGTCAAACCAGATAGAAAAGAAGACCGTAGGCTTAATTTAACACCACACATGAACTGAGAAATATTCACTAAAGTCATGAAAGAAAAGTTTCTGAGGAAGAGTCTATAGGAAAATAAATCACTTTTTGTGGCAGCAGTGACTGATTCACAATAGTTTTACAAATCTTTATTTTGGTATCTGCACATTAAAAGATAAAGAATCTGTGTGTAAATCTGTTTGCCCCAATGATGTTGGAGTTGGAAATCATAATTCTTCTGCATCTGATTCATTCCCCTGTTACACAAGTAAATCAGGAGTACCTCCACTGAACTCAACATCTAGTTTTATGTGGGTGACATGGGAATCATACCTATTGAGATTATAAACTAAAGGTGTGTCTACACAGCAAAGAAGTACCCATGGCTGGCCCATACCAACTGACTTGGGTTTGCGGGGCTCAAATTGCGGGGATCTTTCATTGCTGTATAGACTTCATGGCCGTGGCTGGATTCCAGGTTCTAGGACCCTGGGAAGTGAGAGGGTCCCAGAGCTCGGGCTCAAATCTACACAGCAATGAAACAGCTCTGCAACCTGATCCCCACGAACTCAAGTCGGCTAGCATAGGCCAGCTGCAGGTTTTTCTTTGCTGTGTAGACATACCCTAAAAAAATAATAAATGTCTGGACTATTAGTTCTGTTTATTTATTGTATGTCAGAATAAATACTTGTCATGGTGGGTCAACTGTACTTAAACGTGTTTTGGGTTTTTTTGTTCATTTCAGTGGTATGTATTTGGCAGTGGTATACAACTGTTAGCTGACACACTACACATTTTTTTCAAAAAGATCAAGGTGTCACAAAATCAATCAATCACATGGGGCATATTCTTTGCCTTCTTTCACATCTTTGTATCACTCAAGTAGTGCAAATTGAGCTGAAACCAGCTGCAAGACCCCTGCTGAGGATTCTCCCAGAATAGGAGCATCCTAAGCAAGAGCAAAGCTGTTGACCAGCTCCTACAATTCTCTTTTTACAAGCCCTGTTGCAGGGGACCTGTCAGACATGGAGGAGTCAGGAGTGGAGTGGCTTAGGCACCCTGTAGTCTGGTTATTTTCAACTGTCATAATTGGTGAAATTTTCAGAAGTAACTGAAAATCCCAACCATTGTCTCTTTGGGACTGTTACCAACTGTTGTAGTTTAGATTAATCCCCAGGCTGTTCTAACCTTGGCAGAACCGAAAATCAGGGAGCCTGTAACTGACTGACTGTTCTCAGCATCATTTTTCCCCTTCACCTGGGCTGGCCTGAGTGACTGTGAAAGGAACAGGAGCCACCCTTTGCTAGGAAATCCCTTTGGTTCACACAGAGCCAGTAAAGCTCCTATTCTGTTTTTACTGGGCTTCCCACAGCCCAGTGGAGAAGGAGCTATTCTCTTCTTCTTCCTTTGCAAAGGAGCAGGCAGCCAGCAGAGGAGTTGCAGCAGGGAAGGGACAACAACTGCTCAGAGTCCACTTGTCTGACAACAGAGCTGCTCTTGTTTTTAAGGTTTCAGAGTAACAGCCGTGTTAGTCTGTATTCGCAAAAAGAAAAGGAGTACTTGTGGCACCTTAGAGACTAACCAATTTATTTGAGCATGAGCTTTCGTGAGCTACAGCTCACTTTATCGGATGCATACTGTGGAAGCTGCAGAAGACATTATATACACACAGAGACCATGAAACAAATACCTCCTCCCACCCCACTCTCCTGCTGGTAATAGCTTATCTAAAGTGATCATCAAGTTGGGCCATTTCCAGCACAAATCCAGGTTTTCTCACCCTCCGCCCCCCCCACACAAACTCACTCTCCTGCTGGTAATAGCCCATCCAAAGTGACCACTCTCTTATCATACACATTGTGAAGAGAGTGGTCACTTTGGATGGGCTATTACCAGCAGGAGAGTGAGTTTGTGTGGGGGGGGCGGAGGGTGAGAAAACCTGGATTTGTGCTGGAAATGGCCTAACTTGATGATCACTTTAGATAAGCTATTACCAGCAGGAGAGTGGGGTGGGAGGAGGTATTGTTTCATGGTCTCTGTGTGTATATAATGTCTTCTGCAGCTTCCACAGTATGCATCCGATGAAGTGAGCTGTAGCTCACGAAAGCTCATGCTCAAATAAATTGGTTAGTCCCTAAGGTGCCACAAGTACTCCTTTTCTTGTTTTTAAGGTGATTATCTTTCCTTCCTCCTCATAGTGGCAAGGCTGATTCTCACACACTTCTGTTTTAAAATCGCAGATGCAGTTCTGGGAACACATTTTAATTAATAGTCAAACACAAATTTTCTTAACACAGTTTCACTTGACGGCCACAATTCAGTTTTCAGAGACACAGTCTGGAAATCCCTGTTCTATAGATTATTAAGAGGTGTTCAACCTATTAGTGTAGAAATTACCAAGCAACTCTCTTGTTAACATTCACTCATGATCAATTGCATATTTACATTAGGATGATTTAAACAGTACATGATATTTTGTATGTACAAGCCTGGAGATTAGGTGGTTAATATGTATTCCCATTTTAGGCCAAATTCAAGTTGAACGATTTTGATTGTCAGTGTCTAACAAATTAAAGTGACTAACTGCCTTCTGTCAGCCAGATATAAAATGCTTATCAGATCTGCTTAGAAAAAAATCCACGGTTGTTATTAGGGCTGTCAAGCAATTAAAAAATTAATCACGATTAATCGTGAAATTAAAAAATATAATCATGATTAATCACACTGTTTAATAATAATAGAATACCATTTATTTAAATATTTTGGATGTTTTCTACATTTTCACATATATTGATTTCAATTACAACACAGAATACAAAGTGTCAGTGCTCACTTAATATTTATTTTTCATTACAAGTATTTGCACCGTAAAAAAACCTAAAGAAATAGTATTTTTCAGTTCACCTATGTCATAAATATAAAGGGAAGGGTAAACCCCTTTAAAATCCCTCCTGGCCAGAGGAAAAATCCTCTCACCTGTAAAGGGTTAAGAAGCTAGGATAACCTCGCTGGCACCTAACCAAAATGACCAATGAGGAGACAAGATACTTTCAAAAGTTGGGGGGAGGGAAAAACAAAGGGTCTGTCTGTGTGATACTTTTGCCAGGGACAGAACAGGAATGGAGTCTTAGAATTTAGTAAGTAATCTAGCTAGATATGCGTTAGATTATGATTTCTTTAAATGGCTGAGAAATTAAGATGTGCTGAATAGAATGCATATTCCTGTCTGTGTGTCTTTTTGTAACTTAAGGTTTTGCCTAGAGGGATTCTCTATGTTTTGAATCTAATTACCCTGTAAGGTATTTACTATCCTGATTTTACAGAGGTGATTCTTTTTATTCTTATTTCTTTTTTACTGTTACTTCTATTAAAATTCTTCTTTTCAAGAACTGAATGCTTTTTTTTTCATTGTTCTTAAGATCCAAGGGTTTGGGTCTGTGGTCACCTATGCAAATTGGTGAGGATTTTTTCTAAACCTTCCCCAGGAAGTGGGGTGCAAGGGTTGGGAGGATTTTTTTGGAGGAAAGACGTTTCCAAACAACGCTTTCCTAATAAATAAACCCAGATAAACTTTTGGTGGTGGCAGTAGAAGTCCAAGGGCAAAGGGTAAAATAGTTTGTACCTTGGGGAAGTTTTAACCTAAGCTGGTAAAAGTAAGCTTAGGAGGTTTTCATGCAGGTCCCCACATCTGTACCCTAGAGTTCAGAGTGGGGAAGGAACCTTGACAACTTAATACAAGTACTATAGTGAAATCCCTTTATCATGAAAGTTGAACTTACAAATGTAGAATTATGTACAAAAAACTGCATCCAAAAACAAAACAACGTAAAACTTCAGAGCCTGCAAGTCCACCCAGTCCTATTTCTTGTTCAGCCAATTGCTCAGACAAACAAGTTTGTTTACATTTGCAGGAGATAATGCTGCCTGCTTCTTGTTTACAATGTCACCTGAAATTGAGAACAGGTGTTCTCATGGCACTGTTGTAGACAGCGTTGCAAGATATTTACAAACCAGATGCGCTAAATATTCATATGTCTCTTTATGCTTCAACCACCATTTTAGGGAACATGTGTTCATGATGATGATGGGTTCTGCTCAATAACAATTCAAAGCAGTGCAGATCAAAGCATGTTCATTTTCATTATCTTAGGTTCCAGCAAGAGAAGGCTGATTTTATTTTTTGGTGGTTTGGGTTCTGTAGTTTCTTCATCAGAGTGTTGCTCTTTTAAGACTTCTGAAAGTATGATCCACACTTCATTCCTTTCAGATTTTGGAAGGCACTTCAGATTCTTAAACCCTGGGTCAAGTGCGGTAGCTATCTTTAGAAATCTCACATAGGTACCTTCTTTGCATTTTGTCAAATCTGCAGTGAAAGTGTTCTTAAAATGAACGGCATGTGCTGGGTCATCCGAGACTGCTATATCATGAAATATATGGAAGAATTCAGGTAAAACAGAGCAGGGGACATACAATTCACTCCCAAGGAGTTCAGGCACAAATTTAATTATTTGTAAATAAGAAGAGGGCAGCATTATCTCCTGTAAATGTAAACAACCATATTTTTCTTAGCAATTGACTGAACAAGAAGTAGGACTGAGTGGACTTTTAGGCTCTGAAGTTTTACATTGTTTTGGTTTTGAGTGCAGTTATGTAACAAAAAAAATGTCTACATTTCTAAATTGCACTTTCACGACAAAGAGATTGCACTACAGTACTTGTGTGAGGTGAATTTAAAAAATACTATTTATTTTGTTTATCATTTTTACAGTGCAAATATGTGTAATAAAATAATATACACTTTGATTTCAGTTGTAACACAGAATACAATATATTCAAAAATGTAGAAAAACATCCAAAATATTTCATACATTTCAATTGGTAATCTATTGTTTAACAGTGCGATTAAAACTGCGATTAATCACAATTAATTTTTTTGAGTTAATCGCGTGAGATAACTGCGATTAATCGACAGCCCAAGTTTTTATATTTCTTAAAAGAAAATGATCAACTAAGTCAAAAACTTGGACAAATCCATGAACATGCCCCCATCAAATGGCCCTTGCCTGAAGCCTTTTAAATATCACATAACCATTTCTATAATGTTTCTTTTAAGTGAAGAACTTGGACAGCTTTGGGACATTAACTATATGTATTCCATGTTGCAATATATTGATTGCAGAACACTCTTTCCTTGTAATCAAGTGTATTTAGAAGAGAATTAAACCAAATGTACATATTAATCGTATCACCTAAACACATGATGTAAATACGCAGTCTATTGTAGCCAATTGACACCACTCAGCAATGTCGATTTGTGATGTGTTTGATAAAGAATTTCAAAAGCTTTTAAAGATTCATTCATTCATTCACTCTCTCTCTCTCTCACACACACACACACGCACACGCACACACACACGCACACGCACACGCACACACACACACACACACACACACACACACGCGGTTCTCACTGGCCTCTACTTTTATACCTGCAATTTTTGGATGCAAATAATTCTGGGCAGCATAATTTTGCAGTTACAAATAAACCTGGGCAATAATTATGTAATTTAGCTCCCAGTCCTGCAAACACTTACTTGCATGCTTAAAGTTAAGCATATGAGTAAACCCAATGGCTTTAGACAGGCTACTTGTATGCTTGAACTTAAGTACGTGCAAGTATTTGCAGGATCAAGGCCTGAGTTGCCAAAGTACCTGATCACACCTGTCATTAATTGTGTTAACAGTTAAAATTTAGTTCAAATTTAACTGTTCACTAGTATTAATATTAACAATTTACCAATATAATTAATCATAATAAGCAGACTGAGAACTTTCGTTTAGATTAATTTTCCTAAGGCAAAACCAAGCCATAGCTTATTGTTGAAAAGTATTTAAAACAGAGTACTTCCTGAACAATTAAAATTAAATTCAAGGCATTTTGAGCATAAGATTAAAAACAAATCAACTATCATATGTGAGAGCTTTGTTCTAGAAACAGAGCTTTAATTCACATTTTCTCCATTTTAACTCATTATTCTCATAGTATTGAGGCAATGGTTGTACAAGAACAATTTTATCTATATTCACTGAAGATAAAGCTCTGGGTTATTCAGTGGTTTCATTGTACAGAAGTCGATGGGAATATTTTCATCACTCTTAATCATTGTGGGTTCATATCCCCAGTATATTGGTGTAATGCTAGATACTCATTTGCTCTTCTCAGGTGATATTTTCTTGTGGGATGATACAAGGATGATACCAGATGCAGTTCAAATGTAGTTCCCCTAATTCAAATTTCAGTGATGAACTTGAAGATCTCAGAAAACCCATGGAGGTCCTGTCAATAGGAGCATATGTGGCTAATGTTTACTGTAGAGATTTTTTTATATAATTATTTTTAACATTTTTACAAAGCTGTGTTATGGACTTCTTCAAAACAGCTTTCAGTTACAGACTTAAGAATGGTTTCAGAGTAGCAGCCGTGTTAGTCTGTAAAAGTCTGTTAGTCACGAAAGCTTATGCTCAAATAAATTTGTTAGTCTCTAAGGTGCCACAAGTACTCCTTTTCTTTTAGATTTAAGAATGTTATTTGTTTATAGAATTTGTCTTATTGTCCTAAAGATTTCCATTTCAAACAAGCAATTATGTTTTCTAATGTCTGGAGAATTCTTAATATTATTGCATTTTGTACAATCAATTGTCATGCTGTACACAAATCTGCATTATTCTGATAAAGCAAGAAAAGTGATTTATTTATATAAAATACTATTCGTTCATAATAATTATTATTATTCCATTTGGCTTTTGGGGCTGGCGCAGTCACACCCATGACCCTGATATATTTGTTTTTAAATAAATATATAGCAAGAATTTTGATTGACCTCTTGCTATATTAATTGCATCAAACTGTGTTAATGGAATGTAAAGGATGCATGGTTAAAGTCAGTAAAAGGCAGGAAATTCAGAAGAAAGGCTCCAAGACCAATTCTATCTTGGCTAAGTTATAAATCCAGGACATTTCAAGCTACACATGTTGTGACAAACTGCCCAATGTTGTGACTGCTTCTATGCCTATCAGCTCATCTTTTTCCTGAGGATAATATTAAGTAATGTTGGTTCTCAAATGGATCACCAAACCAAAATAATGATAATTTGAGAGTATAGAAAATTACTTAAACTGCTTTATCTCTGTCAATATGGACTAAAACCCTGGCAGTAATTAAAAAAACAAAACACAAAAAACACAAGAAAAGTATAAGTCTCTGAGTACATCCTTTTTTGAGATCAAGCAACAACAAAAATCACACATTTAATATCTCTGTGAAGTATAGTACCAGTAACAACTGTCAAGATAATACATCAACAGCTATTGATATGTTATGCTGTATCTTGGACATAAACAATTGTCAGTCTTTTTTTTCCTAGTCACCTCTCCCCCATATAGCAGATGGGAATTTGAACTACCATAAAACTAAGTGGATGCATTTAGCTTAGTTGCAAAGAAGAGGAACAAGAAAGTACTCTAAATGTTTATTTCATTACTTTCTAAATTAAAAAGAAAAGATCCATACACTAACTGAAAAAAATGATCTGCTCTAAAGTCTCTTATCCTCTGCTAATATAGATCAATTCAATGGCATGATACATTTCCTGTCCAACCTGGACACGTAACATTCTAATGCCTCAACGTATCTCCTTGAAAATAACACTGTTGAATGAAAAGACTCCTGGGAATCAAAAGATGCCTTTCAAAGTTTGTCTGAAAAAGGAGAGATAACAAAATCATTTATTAATTTTAGTGTATTTGTTTTATATTCCCAAACTATTAGTTCCACTGAAAAATTATAGAATGCTTGGGAAAAAGACAAGGTTTCTAAAAGGGAATGTTGATATGCTCATAGAATCCAAAAGCTAATGAGGGTCATGGCCATCAGTGGTGTAAAATTGTGAACTGTAGTTTGAGCTAATGTTAGAGGACACTGAGCAGCAGAGAGACTTACTGTGGGGTATAGAAAATTATGGTACTATATGTGGCTTTAGTAAAAGTTAAACAGTGTGAGACATGCTATTTATGTAATTGCCATTTTCCAGTGAAGATGAACTCAACTAATGACTTGTTAAATGTAACAAGAGACCTGGTTTCCATTCCATATCACTAAATGTTTCCATGGTAAAGCTGATTTTCAGTTAAATAAATTCTATCAGCATGTACGATATCTATATGTTGTCGACTGCTATAATACATACAAGCTGTTGTGAAAGCTCTGACTAGGACTTAGGTGCATTTCACAGTATTTCATGGTATTTTGTGACAATTCTTCCAACAGCTGACATTTGCAATAAATGTGTGTTGTGGTGCGAGGAGTTACCAAAGCAAATCCTAATAACGTTAATGGGCCAAACTCTAGTTGACGTACATATCATAGCTGCTATACTGATTTAAACTAGCTGAAGACTTTAATATAAGTAAACATATAACAGGCTTACAGTAAGCAAAACATAGTAATTTGTAAGCAGGTGAACCTCATTGCCATTAATTTCAGTAAACCAGCATACATAGTAAGCAACTGTTACCATCCAAGGGCCAAATGCTATTTATTTCACAAATGGAGAGTACATAGAGACTATAATTATCGATATAGGTGCTTTAGAAGTTCTTACACATTACAGAGAGCCTGACTGAATACTTTTCAAAGGAACTAAGAGACTCCATTATGAAGAAAAGATGATTCAGTGGAGAGTTTACAATGTTCATCAAACTATTATTCACAATTTCGCTAGTTGGGAACACTCTATTCTTCTTTATGAATACCTCCCACTTGTAGCCTCATTTTATTGAGAGCCCAATGCTGCACCAGTGACTTCAATGGGAGAAGGGGCATGCGCTAAGTATTTTATTTACAGACAGATAATCTAGATACTTCACCATCTGTTACACAGCTCAGCCAACAAAGATGTGTCATCTAGAGGCCATTTATCTTTTTGGGTTTGTTTAATGTTGTCACTTGAGTGGTGAACAAAATAAGAATCCTTTTACTTTTCAGAAAGCAAAAAGAATATACTCTTTATAAGAAAGTACATTATGCACTAATTTCTGCAATGTTTCCTAACGTTCCTGTAGTTAAGGGTCTATCAGCACTTTCATACACTGTAAAATAGACTTATTTTTAAGTGTTTTATAACTCAGCTCCGAAGATTTACTGCAGGCTGAAATTTACAAAACACTGCAACCTGAATGTGATTTCTATGCCAAATTCAGTTAAATAAATAAATGAAATGACAATCTTGAAAAATGTTCAGTTACAAGATGTAGAAAACCAGAACTGTACCTGTCTAAAATAACCGTGTAGGCTTTTACAGACCAGGCCTCAAGTAACTGTAACCCACTGTTGTTCAGTCTCTCTCTCTGTCCTTTTCTAGTGGTTGGATCACACAGAGTTTTGAGTTTGCCATATAATTAAAAGGAAAATACAATTCACAATGTGTGTGGCATGTTCAAGGAAATTTACTGAGGCAGCCAGCAGCATTGCTGTAAGGTGTAATTTAGCTCTGACCTCATCACAGCAGTGGCCAGATGGATTTTGTCTGACCACAGATCTATGAGGCTCCAATGGCTCAGATCTCATATTGTGTTAGTGTGTCAATGTGTCCGAATAGGTTTGGACATAACATTTACAACAATAGGCATGACATACCCTGGCTCTAATCAATTCAGCCCACTTGGAAAACTGAGTAAATATAAGAAACACAAAGAAAGACCCCAAACCTCAGGAGGAATTAAACAAACAAACACACCAAAAATAAGCAGATGCTTCTTCTGAGTTGAACTTTGTTGAGAAATTTTTCCCTCCAAATGACTGAATATACATGATATTGGAACTCAGAGCTGTCTAAATTAGCAGTATGTATGAGAGTTGTGATGTGCTATAAGATCTGGTACAGATACAAAAATAATACAATTCTATCACAGCCACAGAGGGAGGAAAATTGACAATAACTGTGAAAAGATATATGGCTAGAGAGTGTGGGTGTGATTCTGTCACCCTTATTCATATTAGCTAATATCTGATGATGTAAGCAGCCCTACAGATATGAATGGCAATATTAATAGAGTAAGATATTACTCGATGAAACTCAAAATGTACACAGTGACTTAGGCCCAGATTCTCAAAGGTATTTAAGAACCTTACACCCATTAAAAGCAATGGGACTTAACTCCTTAGACTTAGCTTATTTATTTCCTAGGAAGGTGGTAGAATCTCCTTCCTTAGAAGTTTTTAAGGTCAGGCTTGACAAAGCCCTGGCTGGGATGATTTAATTGGGGATTGGTCCTGCTTTGAGCAGGGGGTTGGACTAGATGACCTCCTGAGGTCCCTTCCAACCCTGATATTCTATGATTCTATGATTCTATGATTTCAACAACTAAGACGACACTTCCTTAACATTCCCAATACTGTTAGTGACATTAGGAGTTCAGTTATGTCGTGCCAACTAGCTTGATGCAAATTAAAGCTATGGAAGTGTTCTCGAAAAATACACTCTGTTTTAATGGCAGCAGATAGAAAGATATGAAGGATATTGGAAGTACTCAACACTACCTATGAACTGCAAACTGCCCCTCAAGGTAAAACTGACTGTGGGCTCAGAGAGACAAGATGATATGAAAACAGAGACACTAGAAAATATGATCGGCAGGGCTGGCTTTCGGCACTTATGGTTGCCAAGGATGCTTGTACAGTCAGAAGGTTCCCAAGGGAGCATTTTAGTCACTCATTTAACAGAACCTCAGGAAGTAGTGTAATTTGTATCTATCACAAAAATGAGCTATCACTGAGCTTCTCTTTCACCTATAACAGCATAACTGCATGAAGTAGAGTAGTGTGTCCTCCACAATCTAATAAAACAACTAATGGAGCTAATTAAGAAGAATTTATGCTGCTCTTTGACGCATTCCAAGTAAACTGTGCTATCCAGTGTATTTATAAGACTGGCTGAAAATTCTTTTACACATAATGCAAAATATTTAAAAAAATATTATCTAAAGCAAACAGGGAAGTCTGTTTGTATGTATAAATTCTGTGTCCTATTTATTCAAAGTGATGTTTTCTAGTTAATTAAAACCAGTGTATAGAGGAGAAGTTTTTTTAAAACAATGAAATTAACTAATTTATTCAGTCATTCAACTAATGTATTCAAATACATTAAAATATTTTTGTCTCATTTAAAACAGGAAATGTACCCTTTCAAAGCAGTTGTGAGGGGGGGGGGGGAAGTATCTACCAAGCAAACTGTAACAGATAACAAGTTTCTGTGTCATTAAATATTAATCCAATTTAATTTACAATGACAACTCAAATTGGAGATAGTGAAAAGTTAATAATTTATGAACAGTGGTGCTTTTGTATTTATCATTGTGCTGCATGGTTGACTTATGTTTCAGGTTAGAATGACATTTGCTTTCACCACTCTTCTCTCTAGGCCACCTGACATCTATAAACTGTAAATGTAGTTTTGAGAATATATTGTACCATCCAATTAATTTATGAGATTAGTTGTGACGTGTCCATTACAAATTACAAAATATCTTTGAAACATACTAAATCAGATTTAAATTACCATCAGCTATAATGAAGCAATTCTCCTCTTCTTTTCCCCCACTTTAGGGTTATTAGCGCTTTAGGCACATTTATAAATTCTAAGCCCAGCAAACATTGGTATTGCACATGTGAGTGTAGGGAAGATAGCACACAAAATGGCGGACACAAAAACCCCCTTCTTATTGTATTTGAATAGATGTTTTACTGATAGCAACCCCCTGCTGCAATGATGTGTATGATAGCTTTACCATCTCTGGATCATTTCTGAGACTTAATCCTGATATACACAGGTGTAGGCCTTGCTGGAGCCCTGACAGATTGAGCTGAAATAGGCCTGGCCTTGGCGGAATAGAAACACTAGGTGTCAGCTAACCATGGAAGCGCATTGCTGACCAGAGATGATGGTACAAAACCCACAGAGATCTCTCAAGTAACTACATAAGCATATTCCTAAGAGATGGTACAAGAACACATTGACCTCTTGTAAAGATAAGGAGAGGATAACAGGATAATGGATAAGGATGTTTTGTTCAAACTAGTATGTGCTAGAATAAAAGTGGTAACTAGCAACATCTAGAGTATAATACATAACTTGTTTGAATCAGTGTATAAAAGGAGAAGTATAGAAGGGGTGACTTTTTGCTAGCTGCAGGGACAGCATCCTGGTATGCTGATTGAGCTGGTCCCATTGTAGCGAGCATACATGTGTTAGCATATCTGTAACCACTGAGCCGGGGCACTAGTACCATGTTTCATTGATAATAAGCCTGGATGAGTGCCTTTGCCACTGAACCAAGACTGGTTTTTCCTTATGAACAACATCGAGGTCTGTGTAGACTCAGACCTGGTATACACTATAAAGTTAGGTCAATGTACGTTGACTTGCGTTGACCTAGTTATGTGTGTGTCTACACTATTTACACTACTGATGTAAGCACCCTGTAGCAGTGACCTAGTAACACCACCTCCCTGAGTGATGCAGAACCATGGTTGACCTACTTAGGCTGACTCTAGGTGAGTGTAGACACTGCATTAGTTTTGTTGACCATAACAGGTTTGAGCTAAGAGCAGAGCTGTAAGAAGGTGCCCAAAACTGAAGGACAACAAATATTTCTTAAGTGTATTTCTGGGAATAATTTAAGGGAATTTTGATGTTTCTTTCCCTTTCTGATATGACTGCAAATCTAATGGCGTAGCTGTCTGTTTTTAATCAGAAGCTTTTGTCATGGTGGCTTTTAGGGGTTTCCCCTCCATACCTGCTGAATATCTGACCCTCATCAGGAAGAGAATGAAGAGGACTAGGGAGGATATATGTTGAGATCTCTTCGAAGCCACTATTGCCTTCTGCCATGAACAAAGCACTTGGAGAGCCATTAGAATGCAACTATAGAGAAAGACAGAGTGGAGAGAGAGGTTGCAGCAGGAGAGGCAAAAGGATAGAGAAGCACACTGGGAAATACACCAGGAAATAATGGGGTTATTCAGGCAATAAACACAAATGCTATAGAGTATGAGTGACCTACAGGCCCAAAGATCCTAGACTGAGTGTCTTTGCACTCCTTGGAGAGCTCTATAGTCACTGCTCCTTATACTCCCCAATATACCATGTGGCACTGCGGTATACACCCTAACCCCTACCACTCCACATCAGGGGACAACAAGGAGAACCACAGCTATTCATGTACAGATCTATGAAAACCATGAGATGGTATATAGGTATCCACAGTGAACTACGCTGAACTACTGTTTACAAATATGGACATAAATGTTTACTGTTCACTATCATTTTCACTTGGGGTTTTAAAGTATGGTTCACTCTGCAAACAGTGTTGGTAAACGTTTTTTTAACCTGGTATGTGTCTGTTTGCACTTCAATTTTATTAACAGCTGTATTGCACACATTACATTTCTATTTCTGGAAAGTCACTATCTACATTAGTTCATATCAAGCATTGCAGAATACATAACAGTGCAAAGACCCAGCTGTAAAAGAATGCTAGGTGGTGTTGTGTGTAAAATATCTTTCTTAAGTAAACCTCAGCCATAGCTGGCAGAGCATTAAAGGATCTTATGATGAATACTGTCTGGTGTGTACTTCACTAAGAAGAAAGTTCTTTAGGCAGCTCATATCAGGTACAGAAACATGACGCCACACATGTTTATAAATGCACATCAAGCATTATAGAATTCCTAGTGGCAGGCAAAGAACCAACGAATAAATAACCTAAATTACCCAAGACAGGCACTATTTCATGAAAGCAACTGAGAACATTATGATGACTAGCTGTTAAAATGTTCTTTGAAAGTCTTGCTCAGCCATATATTTCTACATTGCCTCTTGTGATTGCCCTTTGGTCTGGCTGTTTAAATTTAGTAGACAGACATCTCTCTTGCTCCTTCACCCTGGTGACAGCTTTTCACCTTTGACTCATAGATATTATGCAGTTTATAACTTACAGTTATCATTGGGATGTTTTTCTCATTGATATTCAATCTAGTGAGTAAACAATGCCAGTATCCCTTCAATCTATTGAGAGCACATTCAACAGTCATTTTGCACTTGCTGACAGAGTAGATGAATCTTTCCTTGGCCCTGTCAAAATGGCTGGTTTACAACTTCATGAGCCAGGGGAACAAGAGGTAGGCTAAGACCCCAGAATCACTGTTGTCATTTCAATATCACCAAAGGTAGTCTGCTGCTTTGGAATGAATGTCCCCATTTGCAGCTATCTGAAAACTCTCATGTTCTCAAAGATGTGAGCATCATATACCTTTTCTGATCAGTCCACACTGATATCAGAAAAGCATCCCACATGATCCATTAGCACTTTTATCACCACAGAAAAATAGTCATTTCCACTGATGTACTCAGTAGCAAGACTGGCCATTATCTTTGAAAACTCATGGCTATTGGGTGAGGTCCCAGACGATTGGGAAAAAGGCAAATATAGTGTCCATCTTTTAAAAAGGGAAGAAGGAGAATCTGGGGAACTACAGACTGGTCAGCCTCACCTCAGTCCCCAGAAAAATCATGGAGCACGTCCTCAAGGAATCCATTTTGAAGCACTTGGAGGAGAGGAAGGTGATCAGGAACAGTCAACGTGGATTCACACCAAGGGCAAGTCATGCCTGACCAACCTGATTGTTTTCTATGATGAGATAACTGGCTGTGTGGATATGGGGAAAGCAGTGGATGTGATATACCTTGACTTTAGAAAAGCTTTTGTTAGGGTCTCCCACATTATTCTTGCCAGCAAGTTAAAGAAGAATGGATTGGATGAATGGACTCTAAGTTGGATAGAAAGCTGGCTAGATTGTCGAGCTCAATGGCTCGATGTCTAGTTAGCAGCCAGTATCAAGTGGAGTGCCCCAGGGGTTGGGCCTGGAGCTGGTTTTGTTCAACATCTTCATTAACGATCTGGATGATAGGATGGATTGCACCCTCAGCAAGTTCACAGATAACACTACGTTGGGGAGAGAGGTATAAATCCTGGAGGTTAGGGATAGGGTCCAGAGTGACCTAGACAAATTGGAGGATTGGGTCAAAATAAATATGATGACGTTCAACAAGGACAAGTTCAGAATCCTGCACTTAGGACGGAAGAATCCCATGCACTGCTACAAAAAGGATGTGGACAAATTTGAGGGCAATGAAATGATTAGGGGGCTGGGGCACATGACTTATGAGGAGAGGCTGAGGGAACAGGGCTTATTTAGTCTTCAGAAGAGAAGAGTGAGGGGAGATTTGATAGCAGCCTTCAACTACCTGAAGGGGGGTTCCAGAAAGGATGGAGCTAGGCTGTTCTCAGTGGTGGCAGATGACAGAACAAAAAGCAATAGTTTCAAGTTGCAGTAGGGGATGTCTAGGTTGGATATTAGGAAAAACTATTTCCCTAGGAGGGTGGTGAAGCACTGGAATGGGTTACCTAGGAAAGTAGTAGAATCTCCATTCTTAGAGGTTTTTAAGGCCTGACTTGACAAAGCCCTGGCTGGGATGATTTAGTTCGGGTTGGTCCTGCTTTGAGCAGGGGGTTGGACTAAGTGACTTCCTGAGGTCTCTCTCAATCCTAATCTTCTATGATTCTAAGATGGGCTAGTGCCAACATAGGGATGTGTGTGCTGTTTATCATCCCATCACTATTCGGGACCTCTATTACTTGGTATCCATCCACTATTTCCTGTACATTATTTAGAGTCACAGTCCTGTGTAACAGGAGACGTTTAATAGACGTACACACTTGGATCACAACGGCCTCCACTGCTGATTTTCCAACTTCAAGAAGATTGCCCACTGACTGGTAGCAATCCAGTCTTGCAAGTTTTCAGTGCAGGACCACCACTTGCTTCTCCACTGCAATTACAGCTCTCATTTTGGTGTCCCTGCACTGGGGGAAGGAAGGCATTGTGACTTGCTGGGCAAGGAGAAGGACTCATTTAAAAAGAAAAGAAAGAGGTCTGTAAAAGAGGTTTACAAAGCAGCGAAGGCTCCACTATGACATAGTTTGAGCTGCAAGAGTACACAAGACCGACATGAAAGCCAGATGTCAAAACTACTGATTACATGTCCTTTAGTTTACAATGGGTGAGACTTGGCAGCAGCCAAATGTATCAGCATTCCATTTCATACATGTATGACTTTGAGAAGCAAAACATGGGGAGCAATTTATTGGATAAGCAGTGGGATGTTAGAGAGCAATTGATGATCTCCTTCTTCCACATATTAGACTAGTTTAGTGCACCACCATAGGTGATTTCTAGTTATGACTCACTAGGATCCAGCAAGGCAGGAGCCTTCGCATGCCACATTACTGACCGGTAATAAGGACTCTGTGTGACATTTTGAGTTACTTGAATGATGCTACAAGAACAACCATTTGCCCATCTGTCTAACTGGCAACACAAACACTTGTGCTATTCTGGGAAGAAAAACAAAACAAAATTTAAACTGATGAATGTCATATTTGAAGTTCATTTCTGATATTTAATTCCCCGAAGATCCTCATGGATTATGCACATCCAGAAAAGAAACTTAAATTTGTTTCCTTGAGGGAGGGCAAGTGTTCTTAATACATTTGACTCAGCTATTAAAATAAGTGTAAATTCTTCCACTCTACACTTTTGATAATTACAGTATGAGGCGCAACATATTAGCAAATAGTATAATTCATCTTTGCTAAATATTCTGATTATTCCGTCTTCCTTTTGGAGCTACATATGAATATTGTGACACTGTAGATGTTAACTAAAACAATTGCTCTGGTTTTATTCCTGGTTTTCAGTGAACCACAACTTTTCAAAATTCTCAGTCCTGAAGGGTCATCAGAATTATATATTGCTCCCGGTTATGTCAGCATGTTACATTATGTGAGGTGATTCAACATTCTGCTGTAATGGGGTTTAACAACAGGTCATTCTCAGAAAGACACATCAAGCCAAGGAATTTGTAAAATTCACTGAAAGTAGTGATGAAAAATATCATTTTATCTTAAGATGCAGTAAAAGAACTGAAAATTCAGTTTAAAACGTGATATGGTTCTTTTTTTTTTCTCACAGAGATATTTGGTATAAACATAGAGAAATAAGAAATTTAGTAATAGTTCAATATGTACATTTTCAAGTGCTTTCATGAATTTTACCTATTTCTGCTGTTAGGATTCTATAAGCAAAGAGAAATTCTTAGAATATGTTTTTTTTAAATCATCTACCTACTAGTGATGTCCAATATATAGCTCATTGAATCACTAAGTGTATTGTAGGTAAGGATTGAGTTTATCCTATAAATCTAATTTACATTAAATAATATGACTGTTTTTAAAAATGTTCCATATTAAATTTTGATTGCCCAAAACTGATTTTGTTTTACTAATTTCCATGCAATAATTTAAATTTCAAACTTCCTGACAAAAATGTTTCAGTTTGTGGTTCTTTTTCCGGACATCTAGTTTGAAATACAAACACAAAACATAAACACAAATAAATGAAATTTAACAAGCGATTTATCATAATCTGCATGGATTACTGTATTTAACTTTCAGCATCATCTTGCCCACTGCAAATGATCTGCTAACATACAGAAGAAATTAATGTATAGAAGAGGTCTATCCTGGGACCGCCACGCAACAAAGTATTTTAATCCTTTCAGAAGGTTTCATTCCAGAAGACAGACAAAAGTTTGAAATGCTTCTTATTATAAACAAAACAAATTTGACCATCCCTACTGGAGTCAAAGAGGTCCAGTCTAGACAAAAAAATTATATTATACAATTCAGCTTCATTTGCAGGCACTATTATATTAGGTGAAAAGAAGGCATGTTGGGAGTCAGGACTTCCCTTCTCTGTCACTCACCAGCTGTATGATCTTGGTTATGCCATGTAATCTCTGTATCCCAGTTTCCCACTCTGTAAAATGTGTATATTTCGTATCTGCTCTACCTCCTGGAACCACTGTAAGATTTAATATTTGCAAAACACTTTGGTGTCTTTGGGTGAGAGGTGCTGCCCAAGTGGAAAGTATTATATTGCTATGATTATTTACTGAAACAACACAAAAATGAGGAGTGCCTTTCAGTATATCATTATTTGATAAATAGTCATGTTGCTCATGTTTTGAAAGACCTCAATATAGTACATACCAGGAGACAGAGTTAATTATACTTTAGGAATCTTAAATCTGAATTTTCTGAAATATGTACAATTGGTATCTTTAATGCAATGTTAATGTTTGTGTATGTGGGGGGGAGGGTGTGTTTCGCAGCTAACTTAAAATTACTCTTGAGTCTGCAAGTTGGCATTCAACTGTAGATAATGTAGAAAGGAGAATTTTGGTTTTGGAGACTGTTAAAATACCTTCTTAAAATACCAAATATGAGGATTTGTTCCACATAGACAGAGACCAGATTTTAGCAAAAAAGATTGATGATTGCCTGAATGGGTGTCACCAAAGCTCATCAAGAAGGGGACATACTCTCAAATGGGGAGAGAAGAATTAATTATCTTAGATGTGAGTACTCCTTGAATATTGATTGGATATGACTTGGCACACTAAAATAAAAGTGGTGAGAGCCTACTGCTGTCATTGAAGTCAGTTTTCAGAGTAGCAGCCGTGTTAGTCTGTATTCGCAAAAAGAAAAGGAGTACTTGTGGCACCTTTGAGACTGACCAATTTATTTGAGCATAAGCTTTCGTGAGCTACAGCTCACTTCATCGCATGCATTCAGTGGAAAATACAGTGAGGAGATTTATATACACACAGAACATGAAAAACTGGGTGTTTATCATACACACTGTAAGGAGAGTGAGCACTTAAGATGAGCTATTACCAACAGAAGAGTGGGGGGGCAGGGGGAAGAAAACCTTTTTGTAGTGATAATCAAGGTGGGCCATTTCCAGCAGTTAACAAGAGCATCTGAGGAACGGGGGGGGGGGGGGAATAAACAAGGGGAAATAGTTTTACTTTGTGTAATGACTCAACCACTCCCAGTCTCTATTCAAGCCTAAGTTAATTGTATCCAATTTGCAAATTAATTCCAATTCAGCAGTTGGAGAGGTTTTAGTGGGGGCTGAAGGTGACGGCTAGTGGCGTTCTGTTATTTTCTTTGTTGGGCCTGTCCTGTAGTAGGTAACTTCTTCTGCAACGCATCATCAAGGATCTACAACCTATCCTGAAGGACGACCCATCGCTCTCACAAATCTTGAGAGACAGGCCTACAGACAGCCCCCCAACCTGAAGCAAATACTCACCAGCAACCACACACCACACAACAGAACCACTAACCCAGGAACCTATCCTTGCAACAAAGCCCGTTGCCAACTGTGTCCACATATCTATTCAGGGGACACCATCATAGGGCCTAATCACATCAGCCACACTATCAGAGGCTTGTTCACCTGCACATCTACCAATGTGATATATGCCATCATGTGCCAGCAATGCCCCTCTACCATGTACATTGGTCAAACTGGACAGTCTCTACGTAAAAGAATAAATGGACAGAAATCAGATGTCAAGAATTATAACATTCATAAACCAGTCGGAGAACACTTCAATCTCTCTGGTCACTCGATTTCTACCTAAAAGTGGCAATTCTTCAACAAAAAGAATTCAAAAACAGACTCCAACGAGAGACTGCTGAATTGGAATTAATTTGCAAGTTGGATACAATTAACTTAGGCTTGAATAGAGACTGGGAGTGGTTGAGTCATTACACAAAGTAAAACTATTTCCCCTTGTTTATTCCCCCCCCCCCCCCGCCCACTGTTCCTCAGACATTCTTGTTAACTGCTGGAAATGGCCCACCTTGATTATCACTACAAAAGGTTTTCTCTCTCCTGCTGGTAATAGCTCATCTTAAGTGCTCACTCTCCTTACAGTGTGCATGATAAACACCCAGTTTTTCATGTTCTGTGTGTATATAAAACTCCTCACTGTATTTTCCACTGAATGCTCAGATGAAGTGAGCTGAAGCTCACGAAAGCTTATGCTCAGATAAATTGGTTAGTCTCTAAGGTGCCACAAGTACTCCTTTTTATTGAAGTCAGTGTTTTTCTCCTTTTTTATTTTCATGGACAACCTGATTAGCTGAGCTGTCACCAGAGATTCTCCACTTCAATTCCATAATCTTCCAGTCCCCATATAGTCTGCCTGCTACAAGTCTTTCCACTGAAGATATATTAAAATGGTCTACAAAACTGGCAGCCAATCAGATGCATGGGTGCTCCTAACCTTTCACATCAGGCCAGCGGTGTTCAACTAGAAATACACAATAGAGATATTAGAAGCATAGGATGAAATTCTGAAGTCCATGGAAGTTTGCCATTGATTTCAATGGAGTCAGATTTCACCTATAACATTATAACTGAAAATGCATAAAAGTCAAATGTATTTTACAATGCAGTTAGTATAAACTAAGCGAAGATTACCAGACACACAAGTAATGAAGGGAAGCAGAATTTGCAGGTGACCAAAAATAGTAAATGTATATGATTTGGTTTAGCTGATTACATGGAAGATTTAAAAGCCAAATGAGAGTTAGGCAGTGAACTCTCACTGGCTTTCCAATGTGAGCTTGGCATTTAACTTTCTTTTGTGAGTTTAAAAATATTCCCCATAATCTCCAACTCTGAAACGAAACAGCTCTCCAAAAAGAACAAAGGAAAGTGGAATATATAATGTTTATGAGGAGCAAAGCCCTAAACAACAAAGCTATGACCATTGCAATAACAGTTACGACTATGACTGTGGCTGATTTTGGCTTCCTGAAATGAATGTGAAATTATCTGATAAACATGAAGTGGTAAGAAGGAGTAATAACCAACATAGAATTTTCTGCTTCAAACAATGTGTGCAAGATATTATCCAACTATATTCACCAGGGAGATGCTTTATTCCAGCTTTGTAAAGTCACAGATAAGATCACACATACTAAAATGTTATGCCTTTTAAAATTGTTTTTCAATTTAAATTCAGAGTGAACGGAGTCCCTTTTTTTTGCAAACAGATCACAATTTCCACTTATTTATTTGTTGAAAGTCAGTTGACAAATGTGCTATTTGAACATATTTCATTCTGTAAATGGCATATAAACTCACTGTTAGTTTTACTTAAAATTTTGTGTAATAAAATTTGAAATTACAGCTGTTTTGATCATACTCCCTGCTTGGATTTAACGTAACTCTCGATACCAAGTTTTTGTTGTAAATGTTTGTGAATGCCATTTTGAAATTCACTTTCCACAAATATTCTCCAATTCTCTCTTAAGACTACTATTTTGTCAAAACCCCATCCACTAATCTAGTTAGATAGTACGACATTCCCCTCTGGTGTTATCTGGACCTGTGATCTGCTAGGTCACTCTAATTCTCAACTCTGGGAGCCAGCCTTACCCTGCTCTGCTGTGAGAACCCCCACTCCTGGGCTGTTCATGCACAGCCTCTGGCATGTAAGCTGCTCCTTGGATTGTGCAACCAAAAGACACTAGCCAATATCTCTGGTCCCAGACACAACCCTAGGAACCTCCGTCTTGCAATGTCCGGTTATGGCCGCTGGACACTGCAAGCTTATATGAGTTCATCAATTTAACAAAGAAATTGATATGTACCAGGCTTGTTATCCCAAGGTCAGTCTCTGACACTTCAAACCAAATGCACTGCTTCAGATAGAATAAACAAACGTTTATTAACTATGAAAGATAGATTTAAAGTTATTATAAGTCAAAGCACAACAAGTCGGATTTGGTCAAATGAAATAAAAGCAAAACACATTCTAAGCTGATCTTAAAACTTTCAGTGCCCTTACAAACTTAAATGCTTCTCGCCACAGGCTGGCTAGTAGCCCTTCAGACAGGCTCTCCCCTTTGATTAGTGCTTCAGTCGCTTGGCGGTGATGTCGGTAGACAGAGGTGGAAGAGGGAGGAAGAGCACAGCAAATGTCTCTCCCTTTTATCATGTTATTTCTTCCCTCTTGGCCTTGCCCTCACCCCTTCAGAGTCAGGTAAGCAATATCTGATCGCAGTCCCTAACTGACCAAAGGAAGGGAGGTAACTCACTGGAGAGTCCAACAGATCCTCTGTTGTTGCCTAGGTCAGTGGCCTTTGTTCATGTGAGGCTGGGCTGGGTTTGTCCCTGATGAGGTGTGAACTGCCCCTCTGCTTCTGAAGAGTTTTTGCCTTGGCTCTCTTTAAGCCATGAGGACACATTTTTTAGCCTCATAACTATATACATGAAATTACAACCTATAACATTCCTATAACAGTGATTACTATAACATTACCATAACAACAATGCTCAGTACATCACAAGACTTCCGAAGACACCTGACATGACAAACTTTGCATTAGATACCACACAATCATATTATCATGATGAACTTGGGGGTGCTGGGTATTCCCCCGAGGTACAAAACGTCACAGATAGTAATTAGGATATTTAAGGAAAATAATAAGAGTGAGAACTCAGTCAACAAGATTTTTTTATATATTTCATTAGTCATGAATAGTATCTGGTACAGAGTTTAGCATCTTATGAGTGGTTAAAAAAGGTAGAACAACACTGTTAAAAATATAATGAGCACAGTGTATTACAATGCATCCGATGAAGTGAGCTGTAGCTCACGAAAGCTTATGCTCAAATAAATTGGTTAGTCTCTAAGGTGCCACTAGTACTCCTTTTCTTTTTGTGAATACAGACTAACACGGCTGCTACTCTGAAACACCCCCACTGTATTTCAAACTAACCCATTTTACCTCAACCTCATTGTTCTTCTCTCTAGATGTTTTTCTTAGAAAAATAAATAGCATTTTCATAGCTGTTCCACTCTTAAAGGAATAATGGAATGCTGATAAAATGTTTAATTGGCCATGTATTCTGATTGGCTGAACATTTGCAGGTGTTATAACCTAACAGCATCCAAGTACAACTTGATACAAATTAACATAAAAGGGAGGTGGAGACATAATAAAAGCCTTTAGTTTAACAAGCTCAATCTCCATAAATATTTTAAAGGGTATTTTTAAAAGTATTAAGATGAAAAGGGCTATGAATTGAGATGAAAGGAAATGTCCCTCCATCCCCGCACTCTCCCCATCTGTGCTGAGCAGAATTTTGGTACATTTGATTATTTGGAACCGTATACTCTTCTCTTCCTTTTCCCCTGCCTAAAATATATTCACCTTCCCCATTAACTGAAATCTAGGCAAAGCCACAGAAACTTTGTACATTTAGACCTGGGAGGGCTTTAGACCCTATCTTTAGTTCTGGTTGCACAGAAGTCAAATACATTTCAAGTTGCAATGAGCACATCATGATTAAAGAGACTCTGCTCACAGTAGTAGCAGACAATATGAATGGCTGTGAGCAGCGGCATGAGGAGAAGCAGTAGCAATAGGAGCTAGTAATTGAAGCAGTTCTGTCAGTTCTGTCAGAGAGCACAACAGAGCCAAAATATTGCAGGTATTCATTCCGTGGCACAGCTGATTAGTGAAGAAGGTATAGAGTATATTTTCCACAATATGACTCAAGCTGTTACTTTGTAAAAATCAAAATGTTATTTCATCTACCTCATATTTGAAATCTACATTCGTACATCTGCCTCAGTTGGCAAGGAGACAACATTTCTAGATTTATAGCCCTCTGCTACATCAGCTAATGGGGTAACTGATAGCTGTAATATTCTATTGTCATACTATGTCAGCAGTTCTCACACTGTGGGTCGGGACCTCAAAGCGGGTCATGTTGCCAGGGCTGCTGTTAGACTTGCTGGGTCCAGGGCTGAAGCCAAAGCCAGAGCCCCACCATCTGGGGCCGAAGCTGAAGCCATGGGTGGCAGGGCTCAGATTACAGGTCCCATGCCTAGGGCTGCAGCTCTTGAACTTCAGCTTTGCCCCACCCCTCCTCCCAGGGTGATAGGGCTTGGGCTTTGGCTTTGGTCGCACCTTCTGGGCCCATGTAGTAATTTTTGTTGTCAGAAGGGGGTCGCGGTTCAATGAAATTTGAAAACCACTGCTCTATGTGGATCAGACCTAGAACGAAATGGGATGCTTTGCCAATGGGTTTCACAGACATTTGCTGACAGCAGAGAAATGAAATGAAACTTGGGAATCCTGGTTTCCACTCTAGGCCTTGGAGAGGAATGAGCTCTAGTGGGTGCAGACTTCTGTTCAGTCCCCCCACCAAGGGTAACCCTTTCTGCCTCATTACTTCCACCCTGCCCATGTACCAGTCCTGTCTTTTCCCCACCACTGGCTCCTTATTCCAGTCCCATTCTCCTCACCTAGCCAATCCCAGTCTCCACTCCTCAGGATTTTTGTCCCTGGACTCTCCTTCCTCATTTTCCCACCACTTCTTCCAGTCCCAGTCTCCTTGCACACCATTCCCCATTCATAGCTCCTCAGCTAATCTGCCCACTACCCCACCGTGGCCTCCAGTTGCCCACCACCTCCCATGTTCCCCATCCCAACTGGTTCCTGGTACCAATCTCCCTCCCTGGGCTCTTTGTCCAATCTCAGTGCCCCCATCCAGGTTTCTCGAGCCAGTTCAAGTTATCCCCTGGTCCCCTGCTCTACATGGGGCCTGTCTCCCCTGCCCTTACTCCCCTGGTTCTCAGTCCCATTTTCCTCCCCCATCTCCTCATCCAATCTGAGTCTTTTCCCCAGATGTCAAGCTTTCAGGCTTCCAATCCTCTGCATCCCCTTTCCCCTCCCTTACTCTCCAGCCAGGGTCAGGAATGGAGCCATTTGGGCTCCCTGGTCTAGGGTTATAAACGGTAGTGATCCCTGGGCTAGGGTTAGAATGAAAAAAAGGCAGGGCTCCATTAGGGTTAAGGTAGAATGTGCTCCCCAGGCTAGATTTAAAGCAGGACCAATAAGGTTCCCATGACTATGGTTAGGGTTCCAAATGGTAAGGTTCCCCAAGGTAGGTTCTGGACTGTGACCACTACAGCTCCCTGGGTTATAGTTAGCATTCCAAAGGGTAGGGATTCCTGGGCTACGGTTAAGGTTACTAAAGATAGAGATTTCTGGGCTTAGGTCACGAGTCATGCCAGTGGGCCCTGCTAGCTGGGGTCAGGGTTCAGAAAGCTCCACTGACCCCAGATCTAAGTTTAGCCAGATAGCCTTATCCTTTGTAATCCCAGCCCTAGCCCAGAGATCCCTACTGACCCCAGCCCTAAACTTAGTTGGGGATCCTTACCTTCTGTAAGCCTAACGCTAGCCCAGAGAATTCTACTGCCTCAAGGTCTAACCCTACCTTGGAGAGTGGTACCATCCCAAGCCCTAAGCCTAGCCCAGGTACCCTACCTTTTTTTTTTAACTCAAGGTGAGGGATCCAAATCACCCTGAGCCCTAGATCTAGCCAAGATACCCCTCTAATTTGTAATCATAACTGTAGTCCACAGAACGCTAAATATTCCACTTCTAACCAGGGAGCTGTACTGTCCCCACGCTTAACCCTAATTCATGAAGCCCTTGCTTCCCAGCCTGAACACTAATATGGGAAGTCGAAGCTACTCCAACCCTAACACGAGCTTGGGGAGTCCTGCCAGCCCCAGTCCTAAATTTAGCCATTGAAGCCCTACCCTTTGTATACCACCCTATGTCAGAGAATGCTTCCAGACCCAGCCCTCACCCTAGCCAGGGGAGCACTACCATCCCGAGTTCTAACCATAGCCCGAGAAGCCCCAAAGAATCCAGCTCTAAAATTCACCAGGGGGGTTCTGCCTTTGTAACCTAACTCTACCAGGAAGCTGAACCAACTATACCCCTTCCTCTAGCCCAGGGAGTCCAACTGTTCCTAACCCTAGCACAGGGAATCCAACTTTTGTAACTATAATGCTTCCCCAGGGAGCCCTAACCCAAACATGTGGAATTCTAATTTCATGAATGGATCGTATTCCATATGTATCTACAAGGGGAACAAAGATCTAATGGCAGCTCTTCAATCTAGCAGAGAACATGGTTCAATATCTGGAAGCGAAGCTAGACAAATTCAGACAGAAAATACTCTACCTATAATAAAGTTTGATATGGTTTTGCTTGTATGAGACACGCAGACAACAGGAATGAGCTACATGCTTAACTCTTTCCCAGCATGACAGAAAATTTGCATGAATCCACAGGTTTCATATCAATCGATAGATGGATATTTAAATAAAGGAGGGAAAAAGGAAATATTAAACTAGTGCTAAACAGGCTTCACTGCTTAGTTAGTTGAGGAATCCATCATGGATTTCTGAGACTAACTCAGTTTTCATTAAAGTTTTGCAGTTCACCTATAAAGCTGCTCATCCAAATAACTATCCACCAGAAGAAAGGAATATTGAGGAGCTATGCAAAATGCATCTCACATTTTACTATGAATGACTTAGCATTTGCCTTTTTCCTGAATTATGGCTCCTCATTTTCTTTACCTGGAATTTACTGGTATCATTCTTATCTTGGTAAGAGTGAAAGCTTGCTAATGCAGTCTGTTACACATTATAATTTTATTTTCCTAATATTTTAATTGAACATTTGTTGAGTCTTGTGGCTAAATTTTATAAGACTAACTACGTAATTAAAGAATTAAGCTGATAGCAAACCTTTATGACAGATATACCATACATGCTTGTCAGTGTTGCAGGTTAGCTTACTTCAGTGCCATTCACTGGAAAAAAACACTGCACTTGAATAGATTTAAAGATACACTTTGTTGATTACGTACATTACCAGGTGATAAAATGAAATTTAACCATACTTAAATAAACTGTACTGTTGGAATGGCCCAGAAGATAGAAATAAGATACTGAGTGTGTGCATTACAAATACCTTGTACTAAAAGAATTAAACTGCACAATTCAGATTATATCCATTTTCACATTCTTCTAACATCACCCTTGCAATGCTCAATCTTATTTGCTTTCTGGCTCAAACCATGTATAGTATTTCTTTCAAACGCACTTTACAGAATGATATAATAAAGTAAACAAAGCTTGTAGAGCATCCATTGGCCTCAGAATAGGTAATTGATTGTTTATTTGAAATAAATTGCATATTTTGTAGTAGAGCAATCTGTATTCAGAGAATTACATTTTTGTATATGAGCTTCATATTGTCACTACATGTGTTTGTAATCCTTTTATTTTATCTAAATTTGTCATGTATTTAATTGAATTATTGCTCTCCATTATGAACCACTCCTCATAAAAAATACAGAATGATTCCCACAGCATCTGCAAGAAGTATAGGTATTGCTATTAAATAAGAATCAAATATGTTATGGATGCAAAGAGTAATACAATGCAAGAACCATATATATACTAAACCGAAAAACAGTGTTGTATTCATCTTATAGATGGATTGTGCAATTTAATTTTATGTAGTTTATATAGCACTTTCTCTGTAGAGCTCAAAGCACTTTATAAAGGAAGGTGACTTTTTACACATGAAGACACTGTACCCAGTGTTCAATGTCTTGTCAAGAGTCACAAAGTACGCAAAAGCCAAAGATAGGCATGGAATACAAGTGTCCTGGTTATTTCCAGTCCAATATGCTATCCACTAGACCACATTTCCATCCAGGATAACCCACCGTAAGGGGAGGTGCAGTGTTCACTCACCCCTGGGCATTACCTGGAGGCATGTTGTTTTAAGGAGGCAGGGCATACCTCCGGCCCTTCCCCCAAATTCTCTGGCTCCATTTTGCACAGATATACAAATGCCTATACAAGGCAGGGTGAATCAGGATTATTTAAGAAAATACGGTTGCACAGCAATCACTGAGTTCTTCATTTGCAATCAATGGCTGTATATAGGTGTAATTGCAGATCTCATTTAGCTTTCAGAATTTTTATTAATGGTGGTGATGCATGAAGAAAGAACACAACTTGACCCAGAGACCAGGTGGTGTTTTCAGTGCAGTAAAACAAGTTTTTTTGTAGACTGGAAACATTTAGTGCAAAAAATCATGAAGACCAGACTCTGATACACTTACCATTTGAGGGAGGTGCATCTGACTCCAGGAGTAACCCCCATTGAAATGAATGACGCTACTCAATTAATAGGGTGATACTCAACGTGAGTAAGGGTATCAGAAACTAGCCCTCAGAGACAATAAAAAGATACCCTATGCCATTTTTACATTGGGTGGCCGTAAGAGACCCTCAGTGCCAACTTGCAAAGGGTTCACTGTCCTGTAATAGCAATTCCTATGAGGCCTGTCAAATTCAGTACACCTAACATGTCTCTGCCATGGTATTTGTCTGTAAAGACTGTTGCATGAGGAATTAAATTAAAGCTTATATTATACTGGTCATCATAAGCATTAAAGGATACATGTCTGAGTGATAATTAAGGAGTTAGTTGTATGTGCATACTAACCAGGCACACTGGCGCCCACCGTAATCCCAGCTCCTTGGGAGGCTGAGGCTGATGGATTGCTCAGGGATGCTGGGCTGTGATGCACTAAGCCAATCAGGTGTCCAGTGCCACTGACAGCCTGGCCAGCGGGTGGCTGAAGGACTGGCTAAAACATCATAAATGACATGTGATTGGCACACTCTCTGTAAGGGATAATTGATCGAGGGAAGTGATTGTTCCCTTCTATTCGACATTGGTGAGGCCTCATCTGGAGTACTGTGTCCAGTGTTGGGCCCCACACTACAAGAAGGATGTGGAAAAATTGGAAAACATCCAGCGGAGGGCAACAAAAATGATTAGGGGACTGGAACACATGACTTATGAGGAGAGGTTGAGGGAACTGGGATTGTTTAGTCTACGGAAGAGAAGAATGAGGGGGGATTTGATAGCTGCTTTCAACTACCTGAAAGGGGGTTCCAAAGAGGATGGATCTAGACTGTTCTCAGTGGTAGCAGATGACAGAACAAGGAGTAATGGTCTCAAGTTGCAGTGGGGGAGGTTTAGGTTGGATATTAGGAAAAAACTTTTTCACTAGGAGGGTGGTGAAACACTGGAATGGGTTACCTAGGGAGGCGTTGGAATCTCCTTCCTTAGAAGTTTTTAAGGTCAGGCTTTACAAAGCCCTGGATGGGATGATTTAGTTGGGGATTGGTCCTGCTTTGAGCAGCGGGTTGGACTAGATGACCTGAGGTCCCTTCCAACCCTGATATTCTATGATTCTATGTATGTACTAAAAATATGTTTAAACGATGCACCAGGCGGGGTTGAAAAACAAGTTTATTCTAGACAAAGAAATGTTGATTTACCTATCTGCCAAGGCCTCTGATGTACATCAAGCATTGCAAAAGCCAAAACACAATGGGAGCTGCATTTGCATCTAAGTCAACAGGAAAAGCCAAGCTGATGGGGGATGTGAAATCGGAGCCTACAGACATCAGAGGCTAAAATCACAGGAGTTTGTCTTGTCTGTGGGGTCAAACAATGAGTTTTGGGGAAGTATAAGGAGAAGCAAAAAACCATTTGGTTATACATTTCACTGAGGAACACCTGTGACTGGAAGCGGGTGATCCATGAAAGATCTGGATCTGACTTGAATGAAAAATCAGCAAGCTCTGCAAAAGGACTCAGGGTGAGAAACTGTTTGAGATAAAGGAGTGTAGTTTAGTATCTTAAAAATGTGTTTTACTTTTGTATGATTTGTTACCAATCCCATTTCCACTTATATCTGTTTTTATTAATAAACATATTATTGGTTGTATTATTTAATATCACCGAGATGAATTTAAGTGTGAAGCCTCATCAGAACCAAACCCACTGGAGTGTACCCTGTCTCTTTGGAGACAGCCAGCTTGGTTATTTCTGTGAATGTCCAGTGACAGAGGTTGGTGTGACTGGTTGGATCACAGAAACCCCCTTGGGGCTGCCAACTGATGTGCCAAGACTACTTCTGCCGCTGCTTTCCCTGCCCTCCCAGCTTGGATCTTCAGTGCCCTGCCTGGTTTGAGCCAGACCTGCTAGCCTGCTGAAAACTCAAACCCAGGTCTGAACCAGGTCCCCTAACAACTGTGGGCTTATCTGAAAGCAGCATAAGAAGTGTTCCTGTCTCCAACACTCAGATGCCCAACTCCCAATAGGGTCCTAACCCCAAATAAATCCATTTTACCCTGTATAAACCTTATACAGGGTAAACTCATAAATTGTTTGCCTTCTATAACACTGATAGATATGCACAGCTGTTCCCCCCCCCCATGTATTAATACATACTCTGGGCTAATATATAAGTAAAAAGTGATTTTGTTAAATACAGAAAGTAAGATTTAAATGGTTCCAAGAAATAGCAGACAGAACAAAGTGAATTACCAAGCAAAATAAAATAGAACATGCAAGTCTATGTCTAAGAAAACGGAATACAGATTAAAAACCCCACCCAGTAAGCTTCCTTTTACAGACTAGTCTCCTTCTAGTCTTGGCCCAGAAGTCACTCACACCCCCTGTAGTTAATGTCCTTTGTTCCAGTTTCTTTCAGATATCCTTGGGGATGGAGAGGCTATCTCTTGAGCCAGCTGAAGACAAAATGGAGGGGTCTCCCAGGGGTTTAAATAGACTTTCTCCTGTGGGTGGACACCCCCCTCTCCCCCTGTGTAGAATCCAGCTACAAAATGGAGTTTTGGAATCACAGGGGCTCAAGTCACATGTCCATGTATGACTGAGTTTCTTACCAGCCAAACCACATTCCTGGGAAAGCTCAGATGTGGACTGGTGTCTTCAAGATCCATTGTCCATTAAGTGCTCCTTGATTGGGCATTTAACTTGCACATTCCTTTCTCAAGAAGCTGACCAAATGCTTACTAAGGCTACTTAGAAGTCAGGCAAGTCCACAGCCAATATTCATAACTTCAAATACAAAAATGATACATGCATACAAATAGGATGAATAGATTCAGTAGATCATAACCTTCACAGAGATATGTTACATGGCATATGTGTGTGTGTGTGTGTGTGTATGTGTGTTTGTATACACACACACACACACACACACACACACACACACACACACACACTTCCATAAAGCTTTATGGGGGGCACCGTCACACCCTCCTCCTGAACTTACTGCCGGAGACTTGGACACTGTCCGTGGCGGAGGTAGTACATGTAAAATCCCTGTTTGTCTTTATGTATTTGAGCATAAGCTTTCGTGAGTGTGGTGTGTCTCCCTGGACATTCAATAACAGATTTAAAAGTAGCCATCCTTCAAAAAAAAAACCCTTCAAAAACAGACTTCAAAGAGAAACTGCAGAGCTACAATTCATTTGCAAATTTAACACCATTAATTTGGGCTTGAATAGGGACTGGGAGTGGCTGGCTCACTACAAAAGCCATTTTCCATCTCTTGGTATTGACACCTCCTCATGAATTATTGGGAGTGGACCACATCCACCCTGACTGAATTGGCCTTGTCAACACTGGTTCTCCACTTGTAAGCTAAGGTAACTCCCTTCTCTTCATGTGCCAATATACGTATTCCCGTGTCTGTAATTTTCACTCCATGCATCTGAAGAAATGGGCTTTTTTACCCATGAAAGCTTATGCCCAAATAAATCTGTTAGTCTTTAAGGTGCCTCTGGACTCCTCATTGTTTCTATCATTCAGTATGGAGGTTTCAAGTAGCATTCAGAAGCCTCATGCAGTGTACTAACAGTTCCTGAACAATGTTTTTACCACAATTAATTGGGATGCACAAAATATCAACTCATGTTTAATAAACTTTACACAAACATAGCCCTTTAAAATCCTATGGGATCCTAGTACTTGACAACTATATACATATAACACCTCTGAAACCTTGCTCCCTCTTGAGCAAAAGGTGGCAGCACACTGCATGACAGTGAAGTGGGAGAATCTGGGCCAAGCTCACTGGAGCAAACCCCTAATCACATGAATGACTTTTGAGATCTTTAACATCCATGCAGAGAAGGCACAGGACCTTCAGATAGACAGATAACTGATTAATTGATAGATAGATTAGATTACTCTCTCACACAAATAACACATCTCCAATTTTCTTTTTATTTAAAGAAAGGCTTATTGGGAAAGTAAGTTATAATCCTACAAATGTACAATGATTTGTCAGCTAAAATTTCAATTCCCCCCCCCTCACTGTTAAAATAAAGTGGGGACAGAGAAAAGAAAGAAAAACCAAAACATGAATATTGATACATAGAAATAAAAAAGCTTAAACATTTTGAAAATAATGAAAAATTGGTCCATTTCAAACCCTGCAAAATAAAACAACGTTGAGAAATTTTGCAAAATAGTGTTTGTTTGATTGATTGTTTCATTTTCTTAACCAGCTCTACCTAAAGTTTCTTTAGAGGCATATGCCTTATTTTCAAACACTGCTAAAAGAGCCTGTGAAGGTCCGTTAACGATGCCTTCCTTTTTGGTATCATGTATTGTGTTAGGTCACGGGTACACAGCCATAATTTAAGGAAAAGGATATATATGTGTGTCTTGAAGATATCATAGCTCTTAATGAAAGGATTTTGAAATGGAAACTAATTGTATATTTGTACCATTCTGTGTCCTCTGAGACCTCTTAGAGCCTGATCCAAAGTTCACTGAAGTTAATTGAAGGACTCTTCTTGACTTCATTTCAGAGTAACAGACGTGTTAGTCTGTATTCGCAAAAAGAGAAGGAGTACTTGTGGCACCTTAGAGACTAATCAATTTATTTGAGCATAAGCTTTCGTGAGCTACAGCTCACTTCATCGGATGCATACTGTGGAAACTGCAGAAGACATTATATACACAGAGACCATGAAACAATACCTCCTCCCACCCCACTCTCCTGCTAGTGAGTGGGGTGGGAGGAGGTATTGTTTCATGGTCTCTGTGTATATAATGTCTTCTGCAGTTTCCACAGTATGCATCCGATGAAGTGAGCTGTAGCTCACGAAAGCTTATGCTCAAATAAATTGGTTAGTCTCTAAGGTGCCACAAGTACTCCTTCTCTTCTTGACTTCAGTGGACATTGGTGAAAGTCCCAATGAACGGAATCACAAGCTCCATAAATTTCTGAGCCCATAGTGTTTTAACTGTGAGATAGTTCCCTCCCCGGGAGTTAACTGTATTTATGTTTGTTGTATTTACATTTAGTGAGATATCACAACATCACCTTGCACCAAGGCCACATCTGGCAAGGGGTTGCTAGAGGTTTGTGTCATGTGGTGTAAACTGCTTTAGCTGCTGAAGCTTTACTGTTTGGAATTTCCTGTATATCTGATCTGAGCTATGAATTCATGGGGAGCTTTCGTAAGGCCTGAAATGTCCCCTGACAGTTCTGATATGCTATTTCATTTTATGCATTGATTTCCACGTGGAGGATTTTCTTAGAAAATGATGAGTTTCTGCTTCGAGATGTGTCAACATGTAGATTCACTCAAATATGAGCAATTGCAAGAATCCTCTTTGACCCTGGAATGTTTGAGAGAGCCCTCATGCAAGTGAGATCAATATTTTGTCTTGTTTTGATGCCTACTGCCTAAAAAACTTTTCTTCATTAAAGAAATTCAATATACCGTGTTAGCATCCTGAAGCTCTAGTATCCAAATATGCAAATATCTGCTGATAGGCCATCTTCATTGTGGCTGCACAGCTCGGCTATATTTTTTTATATATATTTGGAGTACTAAGAATAAAAAAAATATGATTTATTTGCCTTCTTTAGGTTATCATACATGAACAGAAAAGTGGGAAATAATGTAAACAAATAATTTATGGGTATTCCATCTCTGCAATTAAAAAAAAAACCTGATCCATCAATGATTAAGTATAATACCTAGCTTTTAGATCTCCAAGTGTTTTACAAAAAGGTCAGTACCATTATCCATTTATAGATGGGAAAGCTGAATCACAGAGAGGGAAAGTGACTTGCCTAAGAACACACAGCAGGCTGGAGGCAGAGGTGGGACTAGAACCATGGTCTCACAAAACCCACTCAAGTGCACCATCCACTAAACCAGACTAAGCTAAATTATAGCTCTTTCTCACTAAATGATCTAGAATTACTAATTAAGGGCCAAATTCTGATACCCTTTTCTCAACTTTATTAGCATCTTACTGTAGGTGTAGACGCATTCTCTTTAACACAGCTTTTTGTGGAGTAAAGTACTCTTCAATATGAGTTAGGAGTCCATATTATGACTCTGTTATTAATTGGTCTCCTGAAATCCACATGACTGCAGTACAGTCAATGCACAGATAATTCTTAGCTATAGATATACACTTTGCCCTCCCCCTAAGGATGATCTAATAAATCTGTTGCTAGATTGCAGCATTTAAAATCAGTAAAGGTCAGCATATAGATGCACTGCCCTAGAATAAGTCCTGAGAGGCCCAAAGTTTCTCCAACTTCATGGAAGGGGAGTAATTTCCTGCACCCATTGCCTGCACCTAAGCCCACTTCTAAATACTCAATGACATTTTTATTTTAGCTTTCACCAAAAAGGTGAGTAGCAATTTCATGTCTAACAAAATGTATGCAAGTGAAAATGAGTTAGGATCAGAGGCTAAAATAGGGAAAGAATGAGTTAAAAATTACTTAGACAAGTTAGATGTCTTCAAGTCACCAAGGCCTGATGAAATACATCCTAGTCAAGCAGCTGACTAAGGAGATGCCTGAGCCATTAGCAATTATCTTTGAAAAGTCATGAAAGAAAGGAGAGATTCCAGAGGACTGGAAAAACAGCAAATATAGTGCCCACCTATAAAAAGGGAAATAAGGACAACCTGGGGAATTACAGAGCAGTCATCGTAACTTCAGTACTTGGAAAGATAATGGAGTAAATAATTAGCAACCAATCTGCAAACACATAGAAGACAATAAGTAACACCTAGTAGCTTTCTTTGACAGAGTAACAAGCCTTGTGAATGGGGGGAAGTGGTAGATGTGGTATATCTTGAATTTAATAAGCCTTTTGATACTGTCTCACAAGACCTCCTCATAAACAAAATAAGGAAATACAACCTAGATAGAACTACTATAAGGTGGGTACATAACTGTCTGGAAAACCATTCCCAGAGAATAGTTATCAGTGGTTCACAGTCAAGCAGGAAGAGCATATCGAGCGGGGTCCCATAAGGATCAGTTCTGGGTCTGGTTTTGTTCAGTATCTTAATCGATGATTTAGATAATGGAATGGAGAGTACAATTATAAAAATTTCAGGCAATACCAATCTGGGAGGGGTTGCGAGTGCTTTGGAGGATAGGATTAAAATTCAAAATGATCTGGACAAACTTGAAAAATGCTCTGATTAAATAGGATGAAATTCAGTAAGGACAAATGCAAAATACTCCACTTAGGAAGGAACAATCATCTGTACACATACAAAATGGGAAGTGATTGCCTAGGATGGAGTACTGCATAAAGGGATCTGGGGTCATAGTGGATCACAAGCTAACTATGAGTGAGCAGTGTAACACGGTTGCAAAAAAAAGCAAACATTCTGGAATGTATTAAGAGAAGTGTTGTAAGCAAGACATGAGAAGTAATCCTTCAACTCTACTCCATGCTGATTAGGCCTCAGCTGGAGTATTGTGTCCAGTTCTGGGTGCCACATTTCAGGAAAGATGTTGACAAATTGGAGGAAGTCCAGAGAAGAACAACAAAAATGATTAAAGGTCTAAAAAACATTACCTATAGAGAAGATTGAAAAAAAAAACTGTTTTTTTTAGTCTGGAGAAGAGAAACAAAGTACAATAAAGATTGTTACAATGAAGAGGGAGAAAAATTGTTCTTCTTAACCTCTGAGCAAAAGCGTTTTAGGTTGGACGTTAGGAAAAGCTTCCGAACTGTCTAGGTGATTAAGCACTGTAATAAATTGCCTAGGGGGCTTGTGAAATCTCCATCATTGGAGATTTTTAAGAGCAGGTTAGACAAACCCTGTCAGGAATGGTCTACATAATACTTAGTCCTGCCATGAGTTCAGGGGACTGGACTAGATGACCTCTTGAGGTCCCTTCCAGTCCTACTATCCTATGATTCTTGCTACTATGTAGCTGGAGGAGACCCTCAGGGTCTCAGTCCTTCCTGAACAGTGGGAGCTTCAATTTCCAAGGAGAGTCTACAGGATACAAACACATAGGTCCCAATCCTCAGAGGTATTTAGGTGTCTATCTCCACTAAATCAATAGGAGTTAGGCGCCTAACATCTTGGAGGATCTGGGCCTTAGTTTTTAGTAGTTCACCAATTGAGTTGAGTTTCTCGTATATATTTATTTCTTTATCATACAATATTTGGGATTTAAAATGTTTCCAGAGGGGCCTGTAAGCAGAAGTTTGTACTGTGGGGTTGTCTGTGAAGGGAAAGAGCAGCTGAAGAGACAGAGACTCCTCAGTCAGGCCTGGGGAAGAGAGGCAACAGGGAAGAAATTCTGAGTATCTGTCAACTGGGAGGAGCTGGTCCTCCAGGTAGAAAGCCCTGTGGGGCAGCACTCTGTAACAGAGTGAGGGAGAACTTTGCAGAGCCTGGAGGGGCAAGGAGTCTGTTCAGGATTGAGCCTAGGAAGGGTGGAAGAGTTTTCATTCCTTTGAATTTGCACATTGTTATCCCCAGAATGGCTGTGGATCTTGATATGACCTTCCTGAATGTCCAAGTCACTGCACAGACTGCTGATGTCTGGAGAAGGAAGATGAGACAGAGGGGCTGGAATGGTGGGTCTATGACATTAAGGGTATGTCTACAGTGCAATTAAACACCCATGGCTGGCCTGGGTCTGATGACTTTTGCTCATGGGGCTTGGGCTCAAGGGCTGTTTAATTGTGGTGTAGCTGTTCAGGCCTGGGCTGGAGTCCAGGCTCTGGGACCCATTGGTGGGGGAGGGAAAACAGAGAAATGCAAGCACTTTTGATTGGATACTTGGCACCTTGTAGCAATTAATCATTTGATTTCTTACTTTGTGGTTACATATTGTATTAAAATGTCATGTGGTAGTATATTTCCCTTGTTAACATGATTTCCTGTGATGAGCTGAAACTTGTCATTACAGCTCTACTATTCTGTTATCTCTAAACACCTGTGATTCTCTATAAGGTTGTATTGAAGGTAACTTAATTCTTTTGATAAACTACATATAGCATTTGTCCCCTTTCTGTAGCATCTTAACACAATTATTCATAAAACTTTCTGTAGCAGGATGTCCCCCAGTTAAATATTTCTATGCAAAGTCAATACACTGTCAAACTAAGGTCTCCTCTCATGTATTTAACATGTTTATTTAAATTCCTTAATCTCCTAGATTGTAATTTAATCAATTTTTATATAAGATTTAAATAATCTTCTATGAACAGATCAGAGCTGCTTATTTATCCATCAAACTCTCACACCTTGTTTTTATAGAATTCTAGCTCTCTTACTTGTAAAGTAGCCATGTGTGACACTTTTTCAAGGCACTCAGCACTGAGAGTCACCTTGCTACCTACCCCCTGCCTGAGTGAGAGAGAGACAAACTTATTGGTGCTAAACTGGGTATAGGCTCCTTGTCACACCAGCCTGCTAGCCACCCAGACAATCTCCTCAGACGCACTACAAGCCTTTCCTTTGCTTTGCATGTTAACTTTAGGTGCCCCCTTGAAGAGCATTGTCCTCTAGTATCCAACTGTGACTGTCCCCCCCATAAGGCTTTATGGAAATATGCTTATGAGTGTGTGTGTGTAATATATATGAATGATATAACTGGAATAAATTTTATGCTACATATGCCATGTAACATATCTCTGTGAAGGTTATGATCTACTGAATCTATTCATCCTATTTGTATGCATGTATCATTTTTGTATTTAAGTTATGAATATTGGCTGTGGACTTGCTTGACTTCTAAGTAGCCTTAGTAAGCATTTGGTCAGCTTCTTGAGAAAGGAATGTACAAGTTAAATACCCAATCAAGACGCACTTAACGGACAATGGATCTTGAAGACACCAATCCCAGGAAAGTTGGGTCCCGCCAGAATCAGAATCCTTACAGTGGCGTAGTCGAGCAGGATCTGTGCACAGCTGATTGCTTTGAAATCCTGGTAGTGATTTTAAGTGAGTTTTAAGTGTGGTGGCTGGAGAACAGACAGATTGGTTACTGGTTTGTTATTTTCTGTTTGCTTATTTCGGGTAAGAGAAATAGGGACAGAAAAGGAAGCAAAATAACTAAGAGTGAAGATCAGAAAAAGCTAGAACTACACAAGTTGCAAATTGCCCAGAAAGGCTGAACACTAGGAAAGTCTCTGTTAACTAAGTTTCAGTGACCTGCAGAGGGGGTGTGGCCCAGCACAAGAAAGCAGGAAAATGACTACCAGTGAAGCAGCTACTAAACTAGAGCTGGATAGACTGGAAGCAAAAGAGAGAGAGAAAACTAACATAAGAGATGGATGGAATTAAGACAATTAGAAATTAATGCAAAGGAGGCTGCCCCCAAGAGAGCTGTGGAGGCAGAAACAGCCAGGGAGGAGGTTGCCCACAAGGGAGCTGTGGAGGCCCAAAAGCATGAACTGGCTGTTATGGAGTTGAAGAGACAACCCTTCAGCTGCTGGCTCCACTTCCCCAAAAATCCACAAATGGGAGCAACTATGTCCACAGTATGATGAACCCAGCAATACTGGTGAATATTTCATCACCTTTGAGAGACGGTGTACCCTCCATGCAATCCCTAAAGATCAAAAGATGACCACGTTGATAGCAAAATTGACTGGCAGAGCTCTGGACATATTCAACAAGATGCCTTTTGATGATGCTTCAAATTTAAGGAACTGGTTTTGAAACAGTTTCAGGTTACACCTGAAACCTACAAGGTTAAATTCAGGAGTCTTAAGAGGGGATCTGGATTGAATAATGTGTCTTATCTCCAAATCTCTCATTTCATTTACATAAGTGATGGGTGGGGGAGGGCATTACAAGCTTTGAAAGAATGTGTGATTTTAGGCAAGAGGGAAAAAATCAGGAGGATGAAACTTCACAAGGGAGTGGGATCCAGCCCAGAGAAAACCCAGAGGGAGGGGCTGAGGGTAGGCATGGTTGTGGTACACCCTTTCCTTGCCACAGCCCCCAACATATGCCTGAATTAAAAGCCTTCTCCAAAGAGGCAGAAGAATCTGCATCAGAGTGCCTACCAGGGGGCACAAAGAAATGAGAAAATACAGTAGACACTAAACAAGCTAAATCATGTGAACAAAACCAGTCCACTGCAGATTTGCTGTTAATCTTGTGTCTTTTGCTAATTCATCTATGGGATAAGACAAAAGAATTCATACTAGTGGTAAACCCTTTAAAGAGGTGGAACATACCTGATCTATGGAAAATACTTTTGTATATGCTAGGGATGGTGACAAGACAGCCCCACAAGCATGTTACTTTTCAGCCTATACCTGTGAACAGATAGGAAGCTTGGCACAGCAGCAAAAGCATAACAGGCCCGTGCTGCTGTGCAGAAGGGGAAACTGAGGCACACCGCCTCATGCCATTGGTGGCTAAATGCCAAGACACCTACACTTTAACAGATATTGCTGTCTGCATTCTGTTAGCCATACTACACCCCAATCTGTTTTCATGGATCTGGGGACCAGGAACACCAAAACTGGCTAGAACACTTATGAATGACATCACATGGCTTAAAAGTACTGAAAAGGAGTCAGAGCAGCAGCTGTGTTAGTCTGTATCCACAAAAGGAAAAGGAGCACTTGTGGCACCTTAGAGACTAACAAATTTATTTGAGCATAAGCTTTTGTGAGCTACAGCTCACTTCATCGGATGCATGTAGTGGAAAATACAGTGGGGAGATTTTATATACACAGAGAACATGAAACAATGGGTGTTACCATACATACTGTAACAAGAGTGATCAGTAAGGTGAGTTATTACCAGCAGGATGGGGGGGGCACCTTTTGTAGTGATAATCAAGGTGGGCTGTTTCCAGCAGTTGACAAGAATGTGTGAGGAATGGTGGCGGGGGAGAGGCGGGTAAGAATGGGGAAATAGTTTTACTTTGTGTAATGACACATCCACTCCCAGTCTTTATTCAAGCCTAAGTTAATTGTATCCAGTTTGCAAATTAATTCCAATTCAGCAGTCTCTCCTTGGAGTCTCTTTTTGAAGTTTTTTTGTTGAAGAATTACCACTTTTAGGTCTGTAATCGAGTGACCAAAGAGATTGAAGTGTTCTCCGACTGGTTTATGAATGTTATAATTCTTGACATCTGATTTGTGTCCATTTATTCTTTTACGTAGAGACTGTCCAGTTTGGCCAATGTACATGGCAGAGGGGCATTGCTGGCACATGATGGCATATATCACATTGGTAGATGTGCAGGTGAATGAGCCTCTGATAGTGTGGCTGATGTGATTAGGCCCGATGATGATGTCCCCTGAATAGATATGTGGACACAGTTGGCAACGGGCTTTGTTGCAAGGATAGGTTCCTGGGTTAGTGGTTCTGTTGTGTGGTGTGTGGTTGCTGGTGAGTATTTGCTTCAGGTTGGGGGGCTGTCTGTAAGCAAGGACTGGCCTGTCTCCCAAGATCTGTGAGAGTGAGGGGTCGTCCATCAGGATAGGTTGTAGATCCTTGATGATGCGTTGGAGAGGTTCTAGTTGGGGGCTGAAGGTGACGGCTAGTGGCATTCTGTTATTTTCTTTGTTGGGCCTGTCCTGTAGTAGGTGACTTCTGGGTACTCTTCTGGCTCTGTCAATCTGTTTCTTCACTTCAGCAGGTGGGTACTGTAGTTGTAAGAATGCTTGATAGAGATCTTGTAGGTGTTTGTCTCTGTCTGAGGGGTTGGAGCAAATGCAGTTGTATCGTAGAGCTTGGCCGTAGACAATGGATCATGTGTTGCGGTCTGGATGAAAGCTGGAGGCATGTAGGTAAGCATAGCGGTCAGTAGGTTTCCGGTATAGGGTGGTGGGATGGAAATTGTTGAAATCATGGTGGAATTTCTCAAAGGCCAACAAAAATACTAACCCAGGTGTTCTGTTATTTTCCTTGTTGGTCCTGTCCTGTAGTAGGTGACTTCCGGGCACCCATCTCGCTCTGTCAATCTGTTTCCTCACTATCCCAGGTAAATATTGTAGTTTTAAGAATGCTTGTATGTCCACGTGCCATTGGCAAGTCATGATGTCCAGGGTTTTTTGTTTTTTGTTTTTATCTGGGAGAAAGAAGTGGAGCAGGGCAGGGCTTTGTGGGGAAGATGCTGAGAAGGGGATGGGACCTCAGGTGGAGAGGCAGAGAAGAGGCCAGGGCTTTGGGGAAAGAGGAGATGAAGGGGCGGGGCCAGTGGAAGAGTAGGAGAAGGGGTGGGTTCTGAGGGAAGAGGCAGAGCAAGGGTGGGGACTTGGGGGAACAGGCAGACCAGGAGGTAGGGTGTCGGAGGTCCAGTTACCAGCCATTAGAAAGGTGGCAACCCAGACTTCTTGGGAGGGCTTCCTCAACTGGGATCACATTATAGAAGTGCAGAATTGCATTCTAGTCTTCCTTTCTGTCTCCTGAGGCTTTCTCTGATACTTCCTCCAAGGCCCCTGCTGCCCGTAATCGATGACCCATCATATGATGATGCTTTCAGGGTTGAGGAAAGGATCATGTGTGACTTCCATCTCCATATGTACAACCCTGGAGAGCACCAGATCCAGTTTATCCTAGCATGGACTTGTGCTAGGTACCCTTCTGGAGTGATTGCTGTAGTCCTTCACCCTCCAATACAGTAGCCCATTTATTTCCTTTGAGTCCAGTTATAGTGTTCAAATTACTCTGACTGTGTCCCTGACCCTGTGATCTTCCCACCCCCCCAACACAAAGGTGTTTTCCAGATATACTCTCTATGCTAAGGCGGGGGTGCAGCCTAAGTGCCGCCCTCAAAGAGATTCAGAAGCCTAACTTTGAATAGGTTTCTCAGCTATAAATGCTCTCCTGGAGTTAAGTGCATAAGCCACTCTGTTATTTTTCACCAGTGATGGTGTTGGTGGTATCTCAGGTGTGGTAGATTATACAACTTCAACAGGAGAGATTGAAAGATACTCACTCCACAGTGGCCTGTGTTTAGGGCACTCACCTAGGGGGTGGAGATCAGCATTCAAATCCCTGCTCTGAATCAAGTAGAGAGGGGATTTGAATGTTTCTGATCTTCCACATCCCAGCTCAGTGTACTAACCATTGGGTATAAAAATGTCTCCTGGATGAGGCATTGCAGGCAAGATAGGCAGGGGGATGTCTAGTTCGACGATCTACCAAGGCATAAGCACTTGCTACTCAGTGGTGTAAGGATTTAGACAGGATTGCACATGGCTACTGGTAGAAATTTACGGTACTTCAGCAGCAGAAACATTGGTGCCTAGAGACTTTAGGTACCTACAGGGTTAGGTGACAGCTGAGGAGGGGGTTTAGGATCTAAAGTTTGGATTTAGGAGCCTAAAGTGGTAGTAAGACAGCTAATTTCCTCTGGGAGTTAGCCTCCAAATGCATTGATTAGTGAAGTGAAAAACCAAGGTTTTTCAGAATGTCTCAAAAGAAGTTAATGGGATGTGCTATGAAAAACTGGGACAGCCTCCGTGGAATATCCTAGTACATGTGAATGGTCTGGCTCACTGAGACAAAGGCATGGAGGACAGAGTGCTCTGAGCAAACATTGAACAAAACCCGTAAGTGTTTCAGAAAGCAGATAGCTGCTCTTGGGCTAAGATTACGTGTACTGATCAATATATTTTGCCAAAAAACTGTTCTGAAATGCTCAGTGTAGGTCCCTACTGCTACTGCTGGCAGGAGAACAGGAACTTGGGGGTTAGGGAGATTGGGGGTGAGGGACCTCTATGTGTTCAGATAAGAGTCAGGCAGAAATGGAATCAATGCATTGTGGGAATGGCTCTAGAGTACTATCAATACCCCATGACCTGGTACATGCCCCTTGTCCACATCAACAGTACAATATAGAGCAGGTATACGGCCATGCCACAGCAGAGGTGTTTTTATACCCATACCCTTTGTGCATGCTATCTTTTGCACATGAGACTGTCCTTCAGGAACATGCTTCAGAGCTTCAAATGTGGACAATAGGGGAGTTATGGCACAAAGACACATGTAACTGTGTATCAAGTGTACACCCACCCTTAATGTGTTGATTTTTTCCATACTGGGGAATGAAATTTTATACCGTAGTTGGTTGTTAAATGTGAAATATTGAGCAAAGTGTAGGATCCTCCAAGAGCATATTAAATAAGTTTACCAAGAGGACCAGATTTCATGGGGGAAACCAGATTTCACGGTCTGTGGCATGTTTTTCATGGCCAGGAATTTTGTAGGGTTCTAATGATGGTGATGTCTCAAGTTGTCTGAAAGGAACTGTGAGTAGTACACATGCCAGTGGGTGCTCTCTGTTTTAGGGACTGCATTGTTCTTGACATTCAGCTTTCTAATTGCCAGCAATATTTTACAGAGGCAACCCGAATTTTGTTTTGTTATTTGTTTTGTTTTGTTTTATGTGGGATCTTTCAATATTTCTTCCTTAAAATCACAGATTTTAATTTCTTGGTTGGCACATTTAGGTACAACATGTCACACAGTGCTATATCAGTCTCAGAGTGATATAAATGTAAATTAACATAAAGTAATGCTGTTTGGCATGCCAGACTGTAATATGGTTATTAAGAGTATATTAAATAAAGGAAATGTTACTTTATTTTTAAAGGACTAACTATGTTCAGTTCCAAGACTGTTATAACATTCTATATTACCACCAGACACACTTATTCTATGGATTTACATGTAAAAATGTAGATTTGGGGACTGATTCCATAATTTCTCCTAAAGTTAAATCTGTGATTTTTAAGGAATAGTGAAAATCTTGCTTGTTAAAAATAAATAATAATAATAATAACAAAAAACAAGTAATAAAATGGGCTCTCTTGTCTATAACATTATGGGAAGAAGGTGGGAATTATTTGTATCCTTGTGGGTGGGAGAAATGGGGCTAGGGAGGAATTTTGTCCATTGTTTTTCTCCTGCCCCCTGGGACAAAAGTGAGTAACACTTGTTATTAGCAAGATACTTTGGTTCTTGGAGAGATGTGGCTTTTAAGATATTAGCATGTGCAATTACTCACAGAATTAACCAAGATGAACTATCTCATATGTACAAATTTGGATGTTTTCCCTTCTTCTCCCCACCCCCGAAGTATATGGGTCAGTTTAGCGCTCCTGAAAGTGAGAGATCTGCAGTTCTGTTCAGACCCAAGCAGTGTGCTTAGTAAGTTTTCTAGCACACATCTCTCAGTGCTCTTAAATCTTGACCTACAATGCCTTAAAATTCCAGCTGAAGGCCTCTCTTGACCAGAGACTGCCAATTGTTCTGAATTGTGTGATGCTTTTGCAATGTGGTCCAATGCCTATTGGGGCAATGATAAGACCACAAACACATTTTCACTTGTAACCCAATCAATATTTCAGTATAGGTCTGCACAGCTGAAAAGCTAGTGCAGTAAATTACTGCACCACATATGCATGTTTCACAGTGTAAGAGAACAAAGTACTTGCCATCAGAGAAAATTGAATACATTTTTTCCAAGGGAAAGGTACGTAAATATTCACATTCTTTGATATTTCGTAGCACTTCATGCATGAATTCAATGCATTGAATAGATCAGCAAGTTTAGTTTTCAATTCAGTAACTGAGATTTGTTATGAAAGTGGAAAGATACAGATGGCATGCAATTATTCATGCTGCCTCAGAAAACTGCTATGAAGACACTATTAAAATGTGACTCTTGATTAGTACTCATCATGGTTTCTGGAAAAATAAGCTGTTTAAATAAAATCCTTGATTGTTTAGTGCTCAGTGATGCTTTCAGCTAAAGAAAGGTTAAGATGTAACTGCAATTAACTGTAAGATCAGATGACCTACAATGGTATTTTTCCCTCTAAAAGCTTGCCAAATGTAATCCATTCCTTTTTCTTCATTAATGTTCAGCATAGAATTTTTCAGCAGCCTTCACATCTTAAAACAAAGATTCAGGTGTTTTTTCTATGTTTTTTTTTAACTCTTACTAAGCATTTCCTTGTGTACTGGTTGGATACATATGTACCACACATTTCATTTCCAGTACACAATCTAAATAATCAGAAATACTTTTCCAGCTATCTTTTCCTAATTTAAATATAGTACCATCATTACTCCAGTCTCGTATCCCAATTTCTCTGAAATTCACTGTCTGTTATTAGCAGTAAGAGCAAAAATACCTGACTTGTCTTTGTGATGGGGGCGTTCACCCCACACAAGAAAGAAAGGGGTTAAAAGCAGCCTAAGGAGGCTGTGCCGGTCGGAAGCTAATCGGAGAAAGGTTACACGGAGCAACCAATCAGGTCCCACCAGCTCATATATATGGGAGTTGCAGAGCAGAGTCAGTTGCTGCAGCAAGGCCAAGGAGAGAGGAGAGTGTTCTTAGTGGGCTGCAGGAAGTTAACACCTTGTAGGTGTGTGTCTATATCTGAGCGATTGAAGCAAATAAGGCTGTATCTTAGAGCTTGGTTGTAGACAAGGGATCGTGTGATGTGTCCTGGATGGAAGCTGTAGGTAAGAATCATAGACTTTAAGGTCAGAAGGGACCATTATGATCATCTAGTCTGACCCCCGAACAATGTGGGCCACAGAATCTCACCCACCAACTCCTGTAACAAACCCCTAACTTATGTCTGAGCTATTGAAGTCCTCAAATCGTGGTTTAAAGACTTCAAGGTACAGAGAATCCTCCAGCAAGTGACCTGTGCCCCGGGCTGCAGAGGAAGGTGAAAAACCCCCAGGGCCTCTGCCAATCTGCCCTGGGGGAAAATTCCTTCCCAACCCCAAATATGGTGATCAGCTAAATCCTGAGCATGTGGGCAAGTCTCACCAGCCAGACACCCAGGAAAGAAAATTCTCTGTAGTAACTCAGATCCCACCCCATCTAACATCCCATCACAGGCCATAAGTATAGTGGTCAGTAGGTTTCCTGTATAGGAGGGTGTTTATGAGACCATCACTTATTTGCACAGCAGTGTCCAGGAAGTGGATCTCTTTTGTGGACTGGTCTACACTGAGGTTGGTGGTGGGGTGAAAATTGTTGAAATCCAGGTGGAATTCTTCGAGGGCCTCCTTCCCTTGGGTCCATATGATGAAGATGTCATCAGTGTAGCGCAAGTAGAGGAGGGACGCTAGGGGATGAGAGCTGAGGAAGTGTTGTTCTAAGTCAGCCATAAAAATGTTGGCATACTGTGGGGCCATGCAGGTACCCAAAGCAGTGCCGCTGACTTGCAGGTATAAGTTGTCCCCAAATCTGGAACGGTTGTGGGTGAAGACAAAGTCATAAAGCTCAGCCACCAGGTGTGCCATGGCCTCATCAGGGATACTGTTCCTGACTGTTTGTAGTCCATCCTTGTGTGGAATATTGGTGTAAAAAGCTTCTACATCCATGGTGATCACCAGTGCATTGTGTTTCCTCAAGAAGTCAGTGGTGTCGTGAAGATAGTTAGGAGTGCTGGTAGTGTAGGGTCTGAGAACAGAGTCCAAATAGCCAGATAATCCTGCTGTAAGAGTGCCAATGCCTGAGTTGATGGGGAGTCCAGGATTTCCAGGTTTATGGATCTTTGGTAGCAGAATACCCCTAGTTGTGTCTCTAGGGGTGTGTCTGTGTAGATTTGTTCCTGTGCTATAGTAGGGATTTTCTTGAGCAGATGGTGTGGTTTATTTTGGTACTCCTCAGTGGGATTGGAGGATAGTGGCCTGCAGAATGTGGTGTTGGAGAGTTGCCTGGCAGCCTCCTGTTTGTAATCTGACCTGTTCATGATGACAACAGCACCTCCTTTGTCAGCCCCTTTAATTATAATGTCAGAGTTGTTTCTGAGGCTGTGGATGGCATTGTGTTCTGTATGGCTGAGGTTATGGGGCAAATGATGGTATTTGTTCACAACTTCATAGAGTGCAGAAGCACTCTGTGTAGAAGTCCAGTCTATCATTTCGACCATCAGGAGTCCACACAGAGTTCTTCTTGTAGTGTTGGTAGGAGGGATCCTGTGGGTCAGTGCGCTGTTCAGTGGTGTGTTGAAAATACTCCTTGAGTCGAAGACGGCAAAAGTAGGCTTCCAAATCACTGCAGAACTGTACCATGTGCGTGGGGGTGGTGGGGCAGAAAGAGAGTCCCCGAGATAGAACAGACTCTTTTGCCATGCTAAGTGTGTGGTTGGATAGATTAACAATATTGTTGGGTGAGTTAAGGGTACCACTGTTGCAGCCCCCTATGGCATGTAGGACTTTAGATATCTTACTGTCCTTTTTCCTCTGCACCGAATTAAAGTGTGGGTTTGTCATAAATATAGAGGAAAGGGTAAACCCCTTTTAAATCCCTCCTGGCCAGAGGAAAAACTCCTCTCACCTGTAAAGGGTTACGAAGCTAAAGGTAACCTCGCTGGCACCTGACCAAAATGACCAATGAGGAGACAAGATACTTTCAAAAGCTGGGAGGAGGGAGAGAAACAAAGGGTCTCAGTCTGTCTATATTCTATCTTTGCTGGGGATAGACCAGGAATGGAGTCTTAGAACTTTTAGTAAGTAATCTAGCTAGGTACGTGTTAGATTATGATTTCTTTAAATGGCTGAGAAAAGAATTGTGCTGAATAGAATAACTATTTCTGTCTGTGTATCTTTTTTGTAACTTAAGGTTTTGCCTAGAGGGGTTCTCTATGTTTTGAATCTAATTACCCTGTAAGGTATCTACCATCCTGATTTTACAGGGGGGATTTCTTTATTTCTATTTACTTCTATTTCTATTAAAAGTCTTCTTGTAAGAAAACTGAATGCTTTTTTCATTGTTCTCAGATCCAAGGGTTTGGGTCTGTGGTCACCTATGCAAATTGGTGAGGCTTTTTATCCAACATTTCCCTGAAAATGGGGGGTGCAAGTGTTTGGAGGATTGTTCATTGTTCTTAAGATCCAAGGGTCTGGTTCTGTAGTCACCTAGGCAAATTGGTGAGGCTTTTTACCAAACCTTGTCCAGAAAGTGGGGTGCAAGGTTTTGGGAAGTATTTTGGGGGGAAAGACGTTTCCAAACAGCTCTTCCCCAGTAACCAGTATTCGTTTGGTGGTGGTAGCGGGCAATCCAAGGACAAAGGGTGGAATATTTTGTACCTTGGGGAAATTTTGACCTAAGCTGGTAAAGATAAGCTTAGGAGGTTTTTCATGCAGGTCCCCACATCTGTACCCTAGAGTTCAGAGTGGGGGAGGAACCTTGACAGGGTTGTAAATGGGTTGCCTTGTTTTTGTAAAGTCCAGCCACATGGAAGTTTGTGTGGAAGGTTGGTTTTGAATGAGAGTCTCCAGTTTTGAGAGCTCATTCTTGATCTTCTCCTGTTTGCTGTACAGGATGCTGATCAGGTGGTTCCTCAGTTTCTTTGGGAGTGCATAGCACAATCTCTCACCATAGTCAGTGTAGTATGTTGATTGCAATGGATTATTTATAAAGATATACAAGATCTTTATCAAGATTTTTTACCTACAAGCTATTTTATCTAGACGATCTTTATTAAGCATTCTTAAAGCTACAATACCCACCTGGGGAAGTGAGGAAACAAATTGACAGAGCGAGTACCCAGACGTCACCTACTACAGGACAGGACCAACAAGCAAAAGAACAGAACACAATTGGCTATCACATACAGCCTCCAGCTAAAACCTCTCCAGCACATCATCAACGATCTACAGACTATCCTGGAAAACAATCCCTCACTCTCACAGACCTTGGGAAGCAGGTCAGTCCTCGCTTACTGACAGTCTCCAAACCTGAAGCAAATACTCACCAGCAACTACACACCACACCACAGAAACACTAACCCAGGAACAAATCACTGAAACAAACTCCGTTGCCTACTCTGTCCCGATATCTACTCTAGCGACACCATCAGAGGACCCAACCACACCAGCCATACCATCAGGGGCTCATTCACCTGTGTCAACTCCTCAGTTCAACACCTGTGAACTCTAGGGTACAGATGTGGGGACCTGCATGAAAACCTCCTAAGCTTACTTTTACCAGCTTAGGTTAAAACTTCCCCAAGGTACAAATTAATTTTATCCTTTGTCCTTGGAATATCCACTGCCACCACCAAACTCTAACTGGGTTTACTGGGAAATGTAGTTTTGACACGTCTTTCCCCCCAAAATCCTCCCAACCCTTACACCCCACTTCCTGGGAAAGGTTTGGTAAAAATCCTCACCAATTTGCATAGGTGACCACAGACCCAAGCCCTTGGATCCGAGAACAATGAAAAAGCATTCAGTTTTCTTACAAGAAGACTTTTAATAGAAATAGAAGTAAATAGAAGTAAAGGAATCACCTCTGTAAAATCAGGATGGTAGATACCTTACAGGGTAATTAGATTCAAAACATAGAGAATCCCTCTAGGCAAAACCTTAAGTTACAAAAAAGACACAAACACAGAAATAGTCATTCTGTTCAGCACAGTTCTTTTCTCAGCCATTTAAAGAAGTCAAAATCTAACACATACCTAGCTAGATTACTTACTAAAAGTTCTAAGACTCCATTCCTGTTCTATCCCCGGCAAAAGCAGGGTACTGACAGACACAGACCCTTTGTTTCTCTCCCTCCTCCCAGCTTTTGAAAGTATCTTGTCTCCTCATTGGTCATTTTGGTCAGGTGCCAGCGAGGTTACCTTTAGCTTCTTAACCCTTTACAGGTGAGAGGATTTTTCCTCTGGCCAGGAGGGATTTCAAAGGGGTTTACCCTTCCCTTTATATTTATGACAACCTGCACATCTATTAATGTGATATATGCCATCATGTGCCAGCAACGCCCCTCTGCCATGTACATTGGCCAAATCGGACAGTCCCTATGTAAAAGAATAAATGGACACAAATCAGACATCAGCAATGGTAACATACAAATGCCAGTAGGAGAACACTTCAATATCCCTGGACATTCAATAACAGATTTAAAAGTAGCCATCCTTCAACAAAAAAAACCTTCAAAAACAGACTTCAAAGAGAAACTGCAGAGCTACAATTCATTTGCAAACTTAACACCATTAATTTGGGCTTGAATAGGGACTCGGAGTGGCTGGATCACTACAAAAGCAATTTGCCCTCTCTTGGTATTGACACCTCCTCATGAATTATTGGGAGTGGACCACAACCACCCTGACTGAATTGTCCTTGTCAGCACTGGTTCTCCACTTGTAAGGTAACTCCTGTCTCTTCATGTGTCAGTATATTTATGTCTGCATCTGTAATTTTCACTCCATGCATCTGACGAAGTGGGATTTTTACCCACGAAAGCTTATACCCAAATAAATCTGTTAGTCCTGAAGGTGCCACTGGACTCCATGTTGAAACTTGGACTGTCTGGGTGAAAACCAGATGGGTGGCAACCCTAAGGACCCAGAGCTGCTGCTGAAACCAGAATCAGATGTCAGCAAGTTTTGCAATAGGCCTCTACCCTTCTTGATAATCTCCCCTCTTGGTCTGGTGCTTCATGCCTCAGCCTGGACCCCCCCAACACGCCACGCCACACCACCCTACCTCTCTACCCTGACATGATTGTAGAGCAACAGACAGATGTAAACCAATTATTTTATTGAAATCCCATGAAACACTGCAAAATATTTAGTGGAAGGTATAGCAGGTTATTAATGAGCAGTCACTGCTCCCCTGTGTCTGTGCATTTCTCTGTCAGTTCTGAGAGTGACAGTCCCTGAGCGGTGTGAAAAATCAGGCCGGGGGGAGGAGGGAAGTAAAGGAGGGAGGAAGTGGTGGGTTGTATAAGGGTCCAAGTGAGGAAAGAATAGTTTCATGACACTTTGGACAAAGACCCAGCCCCCACCCTCTCCCAAACCCATCTTTCCTTCCTCCAGATAATGTCGGGGGCTGTGCAGGAAGGGGTGGGGATGATTGGTGGCTTGTGTGAAGGACTGCCTAGGTATGGGAAGGGAAAGGGAAGCCTTTGGTTGTGCCAGGAAAGTCAGAGCTGTCCATTCTCCCAGTGATCATTTCAAATGTTTTGTACTGTTCTTAGTGTCTGTCTCCTCCCCACACTGAGCCATTCTGCAGAAGTCAGGAGAAGAGGAGGTGGGTGAAGCATCCACTCCAGTGGTTGTGCAAACACAATTTCAGATCCCTTGCCAGTGGCACGGCAACTGTTAAATCTGCAGTGTTAAATCCAAAAGTCCAGGGAAGCAAATACATTTCCTTGTGCTTTTTAATGCTGCTCGCTGGACACAGGGACTTGACTTTCTGGTGATTCAGGGGGGTTTTATGGGTGGATGGACTTTTTCTGCGGTTCTCTACTCCTCTTTCAATGGGAACTCCATCTGCTGCCATAAAATACAATCAATTTCTTCTCAAATTGCTATCTAGTCTTGTAAGAATAATTCAGCGAACTTTTGGTGTAGTAGAAATTAAATCTGGTTCTTCAGGTTTAATAACAGAACAAATGTGCTTGATCCACCTTCATAGCTCATCCACTCAGCAATTTGTAGAGGGTTGATCAATAGCAGGAATATCTCTCTGGCACAGGTTGTCCTCTAAAGAACTAGAAAACCACTTCTTTTTTTCCATTTTGGAACCTTCAGAACATCTATGTTCTCCAAATGACTGCCAGCCTTTAAAGATCAGAAAGGTAACTTGATAACATTACCCTTGAAGGATCTGAACCCCACCTCAAGCAGTCTATCTGTGCACTGTAAATATTACAATATTTTAATAAAAGTAATGCAGGAACTTTACAATTTTTAACCTCGGCTCCTTCTTCGTGGGCTGAAAAAGTAGCCTGAAGGAAGCAGGCTTTAACAGCTCCATTCCTGGGCTTCTAAAAAGTTTTAATATTGTGGCCTTCGACAGCACAGTTACTTTTTTAGAAGGATTTAGGTACCTGTGAAGAAAAAAATTAAATATACTGTTGCCCTGGTCTTTGAGTTGGCAGGGCATCCCAATGCTGAAAAGAAACCCATTCGGGTAGTATTGCAGGAGCAGCACCACAGAAATAACAAAGGTGGAGAAGAACCCTGGAAGACCTGCACATTTGCATAGATAGCAGTCAGGAGCTGCTTCATTCTGAAATTCTGCAGCCACTGTTCATCATCCCAAGTTTCCAAGACAAAGTGGTCCCACCATACCATACTGGGTTTCCAGGACCAGAAGCTGCAGTCCACCCATGGTCTTACCATTGCAATCCCACCACTCAATACATCTGTTCCATGGGATGGTGGATTTTCCATTCCCCCTCTGGGTCAGCTTCCTTCACTGTCTGAAATCTCTCCGGACCAATTCTGTTCAATATCCAGTACTGCACTGCATGAATATTTGTCCACTGAGCAGGAGCAGAACCACAACTTCAGGGACTTCTTCCATGTTATAGCTCTATAGGTCCATGATACTCTGTGGAGCCATGAAAACTTACATCTGCTCAGAATCTGGCCCAACATTAAAAATGTACAAAAGGATCATTAAATCAGAAGTAATAGATAAAATATTGGGTCTGTGATATTCAAAGTCATATGGTATATTTTGAATGCTTTTCTTTAGCAATTATTTGAAGGAACTAAACCACAAACCTTCAAATATGATCAGAATTGGAATATGCATCTCTCTGCATTTTTAGTAAAGACAATTGGATTATTCTCCTATTATCTTGTATTTTAATGAAGAGCAAAAACTACAGAGCTACAACCCCAAGGACACTCTGTAAAAATAATTAGAAGAAAATACATCACTTTCCTATTAAAATGAGCATGTCAGAATACAGCCCTGTAATGTGTCATTGGCCTATCATTAGAGGATAATGAGAGAAATAGTCAATTATTTTCTTACTAGCCTAATGTGGAGTGATAGAAAGAGGGCCACTTGGATACAGAGAGTGGAAGACTGAAATGATTAAAATATATATAATATCAAGTGAATATGGAACAGGTCTCTTCTATGAAGTCTGATCAAACTACTATAATCCATTTCCAAGATGAAGTGTCATTGTCCAATACTTATAGGCAAATGCTCTGTTTATGGCAGAGGAGAGTCTGGACCTAAGCCCAAAAAGCTTAGAAAAGGGTAATATCAGTTGTGTAGCATGCACCACTGTGTGGGAGTTCCTTCTTAGGGGCTCTGTTAGATAAGCTTTTTCACAGAGAGGAAGGGAATTTACTAGGGAAGAGTGGATGCAGGCTGCAGGATTGGCTGGACTCTACTGGATTTTTCTCTCCAGGTTGAGCAAGGTAGTACAAATTAATGATGAGTTGGAATTAACCTCCACCTGTTTTCTTTACAAGCCACCATGTGAAGGTGAGATATAAGGCCTAGCTATGCCCAGAGGACTCCATTTTGCATCAGAACTGGTGGGAGGGGGAGGAGACAGTATGGAGGCATAAGACCTTGGCACAAATGACAGTGTTTCTCTCCTGGATCCACAGAAGCAGCATGTTTTGAGGGCCAACCCCCCATTATTCTTTAGTGTTGGAAAGGCAGACAACACCTCTACTGGTGTATTTAGAATAAATTCTACAGGAAGATTCTGGCCCCTTCTCTGACCACATACGCAACACAGGTGGTTTGTAAGGGCTATAAAACAAACTAAGCAGCCCAGAGAAAATTCCCCCAAGCAGAAGAAGCATAGGACCAGAGTACAAGCCTACCCTGTAATCCCTGGGATTATGGAGAATGGAGAAGTCCTAGCACTTAGTTTTAAAGCTGTTCTGGACCGCAGAGCACCATTTGAGCGACCCTGTGCAACATCACAGTTGAGCACCTTCAGAGAAGTGGAGCACTTTATTACCACTATCTTTAAGGAAGGAACAGAGACACTTAAAAGCAGCCCTGCTATTAGTAGCAGCTGATAGATTTCACAGTGTCACCACAAACAACTTCATCCATCACCAGGAGGAGATCATCCTCCAAATCAGTTAGTGTTGTTTCTGTTCCATAAGCATCCAGATTGATAAGGGACAAGGGTCTGAGGCAACTAGACATTGTGAGAGTTATCTCAGCACAACTATTTTGACACTCTTGACCAGAAAGAGAAGATGGGGCACAGTGGTAATTGACCAGATTGTCAAAAAATTGTGGTTTTGAGTGGAAGTGGTATAGATGATTTGTTAATAGAAGCAGGCAATTTGTTCTCATTCAAGGTAGCACTTGGCTATGTCCACTAACAAGAGACCCAATACTTCTGCACTGGTTTTCAACAGACAAGGACATGGGTCCTGAGCACAGTTTGTTGTACAACATGCTCTCAACACCCCCAGTACTTCAGAACATGACACTGACTAAAACTCAGGGAGAGAAGACTGGGCATTTGTCTCCTCAATAACTCGTCCTGCTCTGACAGAGACAGACAGTTATGTTTCAATATGAGAGATTTTATCAACACACTTCCCAGTAGGAAGTGTTTAAATCAGTAAATGAATAGATGCAACTCAGATTTACCAAGCCATTCACCACACAAAACAACTCTTCTGACCAAGACTTTGCAAATGTTGTGGTGGAGGCAATGCAAACTTCCTTTGCTTCCCAGACAGCAATGGCATAAGACAAACACATTTGCTCTCTCTCAGACACACACAAAAATCACTGAGGCAATCAATCAACTTCAGGCAGAAACTTCTGCCATTCACATTCCTCTCCCACTTCAGTTGCAACAGCACATCCATAATACAGTGAAGCCTGTGAGGTCAAACCCTGCAAAGAGGTTACTTAAGAGGGCACTTCATCAGTGGCTAAGGACAACAAAGTATTATTGATTCCACAAAATGATTGACAGAGCAGTCTGTTGGAATAACTCCCTCAAAGTTTTCTAAAAACACAATGGTTTCATAAGTTTTTGAGGGAAGACTATAAGGTGCACTATAAGGTGGGTAGAAAGTTGGCTAGATTGTCGGGCTCAACTGGTAGTGATCAATGGCTCCATGTCTAGTTGGCAGCCAGTGTCAAGTGGAGTGCCCCAGGGGTCGGTCCTGGGGCCGGTTTTGTTCAATATCTTCATAAATGATCTGGAGGATGGTGTGGATTGCACCCTCAGCAAATTTGCGGATGATACTAAACGGGGAGGAGTGGTAGATACGCTGGAGGGCAGGGATAGGATACAGAGGGACCTAGACAAATTGGAGGATTGGGCCAAAAGAAATCTGATGAGGTTCAATAAGGATAAGTGCAGAGTCCTGCACTGAGGACGGAAGAACCCAATGCACCGCTACAGACTAGGGACCGAATGGCTAGGCAGCAGTTCTGCGGAAAAGGACCTAGGGGTGAGAGTGGACGAGAAGCTGGATATGAGTCAGCAGTGTGCCCTTGTTGCCAAGAAGGCCAATGGCATTTTGGGATGTATAAGTAGGGGCATAGCGAGCAGATCGAGGGACGTGATCGTTCCCCTCTATTCGACATTGGTGAGGCCTCATCTGGAGTACTGTGTCCAGTTTTGGGCCCCACACTACAAGGATGTGGATAAATTGGAGAGAGTCCAGCGAAGGGCAACAAAAATGATTAGGGGTCTGGAACACATGACTTATGAGGAGAGGCTGAGGGAACTGGGATTGTTTAGTCTGCAGAAGAGAAGAATGAGGGGGGATTTGATAGCTACTTTCAACTACCTGAGAGGTGGTTCCAGAGAGGATGGTTCTTGACTATTCTCAGTGGTAGAAGAGGACAGGACAAGGAGTAATGGTCTCAAGTTGCAGTGGGGGAGGTTTAGGTTGGATATTAGGAAAAACTTTTTCACCAAGAGGGTGGTGAAACACTGGAATGTGTTACCTAGGGAGGTGGTAGAATCTCCTTCCTTAGAAGTTTTTAAGGTCAGGCTTGACAAAGCCCTGGCTGGGATGATTTAATTGGGGATTGGTCCTGCTTTGAGCAGGGGGTTGGACTAGATGACCTCCTGAGGTCCCTTCCAACCCTGATATTCTATGATTCTATGATTCTATGACCATAAAACAAGTCCATTGCCTTGACAGGAAGTGAGAGTCTACCTCATATTGAAGGGTATAACGGTCAGTTATGACCTGGGTTTAATATCCAACTTCCCCATTTCTACTCCCACCCAAAACATTGGAGCTGAAACTTGGTGACCTGAATGTATTTTCCACTGGGCAATGAAATCTTGAGCTGTTGTGTGGAGTCATCATAGCTGATGTGGACACGGAAGTCTCAAACCACGATCAACTTTGATGAATCCATTGGTACCACAGGGAGGAACTCAAACATCTCACAGAAGGACTCCAGAGGAGATGTTTGGTCAGGAAATAAGGGAAAATCTGGCAAAATAGGAGAAAAATATAAGGAGACAGGCCCTTAAAAAGCCAGTGACTAAAAGGAAAGTGGGATGTTGCAACCAAAATCTGTGTCCCCTAGAGCTTGTCCATGCAGAGTTATTGACACCTTTTCAACTGCATAGACCCTCATACATTTATGAACATAGATATGATCTTGTGCACAGATGGGCATACACCTACAAGCCTCACTGCTCACACTAGATATTTTGAATGTTTGGCCCTTAATATTTCAGTTGTCTTTCTATTTATTTTTCCCGAGATACTGTGCAGATAACTATTCATGTTTAAAGGACATATAATAGATGGAATTATCTGTAGGGGAAGACTGAAAGAAGTTGTATCAAATCAGTTGATAACTCTTTGGGGGGAAAAAATCTTGTTGTTACATTTAACACTAATAAAAACAGTTACAAACCCACAATGAAAACATTTTCAGGGCTGATCAAGTGAAGAATTGAAACAGTCTCAGGCAATACACATTAATTTTGAACTTTGGAAGGCAGTATTATTTCATGTCTGACAACTTGTAACAAATATGAATATAGTGAATATAGTGTGAGGGAAATGGGTATTCAGCTTATGAAAATGACAAATTATATCTTTAAATTGTGTTAACTCAGCAAAATGTGAAAATATGTCAGATTCTGTTTACTGTTGAACTCAGTTTATTACTTTACTTATCATAATTAAATTAAGACTTCACGAACAATAATTTTTAAAAAAATCTATTTTCTGTCAACACCTGCTGCCTTTTAATAATAACTATTCAATAATAACTTGAAGGAAATAAATAGCTAAAATGGGTGAAGTCCTGTTTCCACTGAAGTCAATGGGATTCTTCCATTGATCTCAATGGAGCCAGGATCACATGCTTTTTGTTTATTAAATTGAACCCAGTAGCTATGTATAAGGTGTCACTATGCCTCAGTGGGTCACAGCTGAGGATGCCAAATTCAGGACAGACTGCTGAGAAATAGGACAGACTCATCCCAAACTGGAGATTATTCTATCATTAGATTATACCAAGTGTCATAAATATAAAGGGAAGGGGAAAACTCCTCTCACCTGTAAAGGGTTAAGAAGCTAAAGGTAACCTTGCTGGCACCTGACCAAAATGACCAATGAGGAGACAAGATACTTTCAAAAGCTGGGAGGAGGGAGAGAAAGGGTCTCAGTCTGTCTATATTCTATCTTTGCTGGGGATAGACCAGGAATGGAGTCTTAGAACTTTTAGTAAGTAATCTAGCTAGGTACATGTTAGATTATGATTTCTTTAAATGGCTGAGAAAAGAATTGTGCTGAATAGAATAACTATTTCTGTGTTTGTGTCTTTTTTGTAACTTAAGGTTTTGCCTAGAGGGGTTCTCTATGTTTTGAATCTAATTACCCTGTAAGGTATCTACCATCCTGATTTTACAGGGGGGATTTCTTTATTTCTATTTACTTCTAAGTCTTCTTGTAAGAAAACTGAATGCTTTTTTCATTGTTCTCAGATCCAAGGGTTTGGGTCTGTGGTCACCTATGTAAATTGGTGAGGCTTTTTATCCAACATTTCCCTGAAAAGGCGGGGTGCAAGTGTTGGGAGGATTGTTCATTTTTCTTAAGATCCAAGGGTCTGGGTCTGTAGTCACCTAGGCAAATTGGTGAGGCTTTTTACCAAACCTTGTCCAGAAAGTGGGGTGCAAGGTTTTGGGAAGTATTTTGGGGGGAAAGACGTGTCCAAACAGCTCTTCCCCAGTAACCAGTATTCGTTTGGTGGTGGTAGCGGGCAATCCAAGGACAAAGGGTGGAATATTTTGTACCTTGGGGAAATTTTGACCTAAGCTGGTAAAGATAAGCTTAGGAGGTTTCTAATGCAGGTCCCCACATCTGTACCCTAGAGTTCAGAGTGGGGGAGGAACCTTGACACAAAGCCAGTAACAAAAATGAACTTCTGTATCACCATACTAATTAACAAGAAGTCAAAATGCAGTCTTGTTAGCCATTCCAGCCCTTGGCTCACCACTCAGATACTGGATATTATGATGAGTGGTTATTGAAAACCAGTTTAATCAAATGTAGGGTCCTTCTAATCCCAAAGGATCAACCACTTAACCAGGTCAATATATAACTCATATTTTACCCAGTAATCACGCTGATGCCAGAAACTAAAAACTAAAGGTTTAATAATAAAAGAAAAGAAGAAGAGAGTTATAAATGGTTAATAGATCATATACATACAAGCGATTGCAAAGTCCTTATATCAAGATTGAAGCAGTAATGGAATAAAAACTGTTAGTTTGCAAAAGTCTCTCTGGAATTACCCAAGTGGATTGGGGGTAATCAGTCCTTGTTTAGAGCTTCCTTGTTAGAAATCAAGTCCAGAGAAAAGAAGCAGGAAATGAAGACAAAATGGAGACATTTCAGGTGCCTTTTTATATCCTCTGCCATGTGCTTGGAATTTTACTGTCTCAAAAAAAGCCCACAACCCAAGTGCATGGAAAATTACTGGCCCAAGATGGAGTCCAAGGTCACATGAACATATCACATGCCCTTACATGTTTTAATGACTCACAGGGGTAGCCATTGCCCATATTCCTTCTGAGGCATCCACAGGAAAGGCTTACTTGATGGAATGGTTTTCTTCAATGGCCCATTGTGAGCTGAGTTTCCTTAATGGGCCATCAACACATAGCTGTCTGAAACTAATGTAAATTTGATGTGGGGGCGGGCGTTACTCAGGAACAAAACACATGTGTAAGATACCAGAACATAGCCAATATTCATAACTTCAGATAGAAAGATGATACATGCATATAAATAGGATAGTCATACTTAGCAAATCGTAATGTTTCCATTCATACCTCACATAACATACTTTTGTTTTGTTAGATTTGTTGCATTTGTATAACAGTGATAATATCAATGATATAAATGGTGATATTCAATCATACAGCATCACTTCAGGTGCTTAACAGTTCAGGATGTAAATATCTTCATATGGATTATGTTTTTATTATTGATTGTTTTTTTCTTAAAATATATTGTTTTTGTCCCCTAAATCTACTGGTTTTTAATGGATTGATTTCCACATGAAAATGCATTCTATGAGAGGATAAGTTTACTGTTGTTGTGTATTGGTTTGTGCATATGGTATGTTGGACTGACTGATAATAAATCATGTTTGTGACAGTTTGTTATATTGGTGTGAGTAAATGATATTACTTTGCTTGTGAGCCACATAATTTTTCATTTCAATTATATTGGTGTGGTCAGTTAATGTCAATATGTGCATTTTATTCATTGATTTGAAAACATATTTTGATTTGAAGAAATAATACATACTTATATGAAAATGAATTAGACTAGTTGTGTAAATTATGTTCGCTCACCTTTTCCATATTTAAAATATGTTGCCTTGGTTTAATTTTATTGATACACACACGTCATAGATAGGGTTGTTTGTGAATTGCCATATGTTAGTTTAAAACTGGAAGCCATAAACTGATTGTTATCTCTCATATCATTAACTATGTATGAATTTTATTAGGCGGTAAGAATGAAACACTCATTTGCACTTGAAAGACATAGAATTCACAAAGCAGCTAAGTATATTCAGAACCTTTTTGGTTTATGTTTGAATTACACTGATTTTCTTGGTTAGAGACACACAGGGCCTTATTCTCCTCCTACTTTTATCAGTATATATTGATGTAAATTAGCAGTATCTCCAGTGAAATCAATGGAGTTATACCAGTGATATAAGCAAGAAATATAAGCAAGATCTGAATCAGGTTCTACATAGTCATCATGGTTATTTGTGTGCTGAGCTGGGTGAACCTGATAGAAGTGTTGGAAAGAATTGGTTCTGACAGAATTTTCATGACAGTTTTATGTGAAGGACTAGATTCTAAATTAGCAAGAATTGCAAAATCAGAGAAAATAGAGTTTTGTATGCTGTCCCAGGACTTACTGGCCACTCAGAGTCTTATATATGTCATTCAATATAAGCTGCAAAATCTCATTTCTCCTGCATGACTATATAGCCTCACACAGTTAATTTGCTGTAGCAATCACCCAGCAGATATGGATTATCAGTACAGTAACAGGATTACATGCAAGATACGTAACATTTTACCACCCAATATGAAAAATCATGCTGCTTATAGATAAAAAACAGAGTGATTTGCTTGAGTATTATCAAGAACAATCCTCTCTTTTACATTCCAGAACCAAATATAGCTGTGGATATAATAATTGAGGAAAAGATGCCTCATCTGAATTGCAGCATGGATCCAGGTGATTTAAAACAGATACCTCATCACCTTCCACCTTCGGGCTCTGGACTCTTTGGGCCAAAAATCAATGGCAGTTATTTAGGTGTCTGAAAAGAGTTCAGCCCTTATGCTTCTCAAGCTACAATATCAACCACAGGTGCCTTGATTTTTTTCTGTGAAATATGCACTTGCAGCATATTATTTTGTGCATGTGAATAAGAGATTGAATTCTTGTTCACATGTTTTGAATATGAAATTTGGGGATCCAGTGCTGAATGTCATCCTTATACTATTAGAAATCAGCCTTTGGGCAAAATGAAGAGTAAATAAAGCAGAAGAAATAAAAATAAAGCCAACTGTGAATATTTGAATATACAGTTGGAAATTTGCATTGTGTTCACTAGCTACATAAATCTTACGGTACCATTTCTGTTCCCCGACTGGACAACATAAATAAACCAATACAGTATGGATTGTTAATTCTACAAAATGTTCCTTCTGAAATTTGCTTCTGGTGAACATTCAAGTATTTGAGGGCATAACTGTTTTTCTGCAAATATTTGTTCTAATAAGTCTTGACCCTTTGAATACTGATAGAACCAAACACGAAAAGAGGGTTAAATTAAAATTCACGTATGGAAATTTTCTTTTGTTAGTCACTCAGTACTACTAATAACTATTTTCTTATAACTATTTATTTTTTCTTAACCCATTTTAGTACGTAGCTCTTTACTAACATAAAACATAAGGTCCCAGCCAACAATGTAAAGTATAGGGAGCAAATTGTGCTCCTTGTGGGACCACTGTTACTGTTTTCTCCCCAAAGGGAAGACTGTATGCATTGCCTTACCTGACCCTCTTTTATTTAAAATAGCTGGATGTCAGACATGGGGCAAGGAAGGGTCTAGAATGTGGTTCAGGGAGGAAAGCCAGCTGACAAAGATGAATATTGACACTTGATCAGAGGAAGCTTTCCAGGGCAGGGAGTGATTACACGTTTTGAATCAGCTACTTGACTATTTTTACCTCCTGCTATGTCAGCGGTTGTGAGCACAGCTTTCTGTGTCATTTTTTCCTACCCATTTTCACCACACTGCCCTGGATTTGAGAGAAGATAACAAAGTTAATCATGAAAGCCTTACAGGTTATCAGGAGAAGAGACCAATGACTGAACAATATTATCCCTCAGATAAATCTCAAACCCTACTGTATTGATCTTTCTCCAAGTGTGGACTAACGAAAGAATACACCATGATAGCATGAGAGTCAAGTGATGACCTAACTATGATCTTGCTATCTGAAATCTGGTAACCTGTTTCTCAAATGTCTTGTATCAATCTGCCGTGGAACCTAAAGAGTTCTAAAAATCACTGTGCCTCCTCCAGTTTCAAAGGAACTTTCCAATCTAGTCCTCCTTACAGGGGCTCCAGTCCTTCACTAATTATATCTATCTATCTATCTATCTATATGATGTAAATTACAAATTAATATTAATTTCTAAAAAGGAAAAGGACGTGTGGCACCATAGAGACTAACAAATTTATTTGAGCAGAAGCTTTCATGAGCTACAGCTCACTTCATCGGATGCATTCAGTGGAAAATACAGTGGGGAGATTTATATACACAGAGAACATGAAACAATGGGTGTTATCATACACACTGTAATGAGAGTGATCAGGTAAGGTGAGCTATAACCAGCAGGAGTGGGGGAAACTTTTGTACTGAAAATCAAGGTGGGCCATTTCCAGCAGTTGACAAGAACGTCTGAGGAACAGCGGGGGGGAGGGGGCGAGGAATAAACATGGGGAAATAGTTTTACTTTGTGTAATAACACATCCACTCCCAGTCTTTATTCAAGCCTAAGTTAATTGTATCCAGTTTGCAAATTAATTCCAATTCAGCAATCTCTCCTTGGAGTCTGTTTCTGAAGTTTTTTTGTTGAAGAATTACCACTTTTAGGTCTGTAATCAAGTGACCAAAGAGTTTGAAGTGTTCTCCGACTGGTTTTTGAATGTTATAATTATTGATGTCTGATTTGTGTCCATTTATTCTTTTACGTAGAGACTGTCCAGTTTGACCAATGTACATGGCAAAGGGGCATTGCTGGCACATGATGGCATATATCACATTGGTAGATGTGCAGGTGAATGAGCCTCTGATAGTGTGGCTGATGTGATTAGGCCCTACGATGGTGTCCCCTGAATAGATATATGGACACATTTGGCAACGGACTTTGTTGCAAGGATAGGTTCCTGGGTTAGTGGTTCTGTTGTGTGGTGTGTGGTTGCTGGTGAGTATTTGCTTCAGGTTGGGGGGCTGTCTGTAAGCAAGGACTGGCCTGTCTCCCAAGATCTGTGAGAGTGATGGGGTCGTCCTTCAGGATAGGTTGTAGATCCTTGATGATGCATTGGAGAGGTTTTAGTTGGGGGCTGAAGGTGATAGCTAGTGGCATTCTGTTATTTTCTTTGTTGGGCCTGTCCTGTAGTAGGTAACTTCTGGGTACTCTTCTGGCTCTGTCAATCTGTTTCTTCACTTCAGCAGGTGGGTATTGTAGTTGTAAGAACGCTTGATAGGGATCTTGTAGGTGTTTGTCTCTGTCTGAGGGGTTGGAGCAAATGTGGTTGTATTGTAGAGCTTGGCTGTAGACAATGGATCATGTGGTGTGGTCTGGATGAAAGCTGGAGGCATGTAGGTAGGAATAGCGGTCAACAGGTTTCCGGTATAAGGTGGTGTTTATGTGACCATTGCTTATTAGCACTGTAGTGTCCAGGAAGTGGATCTCTTGAGTGGACTGGTCCAGGCTGAGGTTGATGGTGCGATGGAAATTGTTGAAATCATGCTGGAATTCCTCAAGGGCTTCTTTTCCATGGGACCAGATGATGAAGATTTCATCAGTGTAGCGCAAGAAGAGTAAGGGCATTAGGGGACGAGAGCTGAGGAAGCGTTGTTCTAAGTCAGCCATAAAAATGTTGGCATACTGTGAGGCCATGCAGGTACCCATAGCAGAGCCGCTGATTTGAAGGTATACTTTGTCCCCAAATGTGAAATAGTTATGGGTGAAGACAAAGTCACAAAGTTCAGCCACCAGGTTTGCCATGACATTATCAGGGATACTGTTCCTGACGGCTTGTAGTCCATCTTTGTGTGGAATGTTGGTGTAGAGGGCTTCTACATCCATAGTGGCTAGGATGGTGTTTTCAGGAAGATCACCAATGGATTGTAGTTTCCTCAGGAAGTCAGTGGTGTCTTGAAGATAGCTGGGAGTGCTGGTAGTGTAGGGCCTGAGGAGGGAGTCTACATAGCTAGACAACCCTGCTGTCAGGGTGCCAATGCCTGAGATGATAGGGTGTCCAGGATTTCCAGGTTTATGGATCTTGGGTAGCAGATAGAATACCCCAGGTCGGGATTCCAGGGGTGTGTCTGTGCGGATTTGTTCTTGTGCTTTTTCAGGGAGTTTCTTGAGCAAATGCTGTAGGTTTTTTTGGTAACCGTCAGTGGGATCAGAGGGTAATGGCTTGTAGAAAGTGGTGTTGGAGAGCTGCCTAGCAGCCTCTTGTTCATATTCTGACCTATTCATGATGACGACAGCACCTCCTTTGTCAGCCTTTTTGATTATGATGTCAGAGTTGTTTCTGAGGCTGTGGATGACACTGTGTTCTGCATGGCTGAGGTTATGGGGCAAGTGATGCTGCTTTTCCACTATTTCAGCCCGTACACGTTGGCAGAAGCACTCTATGTAGAAGTCCAGTCTGTTGTTTCGACCTTCAGGAGGAGTCCACCAAGAATCCTTCTTTTTGTAGTGTTGGTAGGAAGGTCTCTGTGGGTTAGTATGTTGTTCAGAGGTGTGTTGGAAATATTCCTTGAGTCGGATATGTCAAAAATAGGATGCTAGGTCACCACAGAACTGTATCATGTTTTTGGGGGTGACGGGGCAGAAGGAGAGGCCCCGAGATAGGATAGATTCTTCTGCTGGGCTAAGAGTATAGTTGGATAGATTAACAATATTGCTGGGTGCGTTAAGGGAACCACTGTTGTGGCCCCTTGTGGCATGTAGTAGTTTAGATAGTTTAGTGTCCTTTTTGTTTTGTAGAGAAGCAAAGTGTGTGTTGTAAATGGCTTGTCTAGTTTTTGTAAAGTCCAGCCACGAGGAAGTTTGTGTGGAAGGTTGGATTTTTATAAGAGTATCCAGTTTTGAGAGCTCATTCTTAATCTTTCCCTGTTTGCTGTAGAGAATGTTGATCAGGTGGTTCCTCAGTTTGCAATTCTTGAACAACAAAAAACTTCAAAAAGAGACTCCAAGGAGAGACTGCTGAATTGGAATTAATTTGCAAACTGGGTACAATTAACTTAGGCTTGAATAAAGACTGGGAGTGGATGGATCATTACACAAATTAAAACTATTTCCCCATATTTATTCTCAAACCCCCCCCCCCCCCCGCCGCTATTCCTCAGACGTTCTTGTCAACTGCTGGAAATGGCCCACCTTGATTATCACTACAAAAGGTCCCCCCGCCCCGCTCTCCTGCTGGTAATAGCTCACCTTAAGTGATCACTCTGGTTACAGTGTGTATGGTAACACCCATTGTTTCATGTTCTCTGTGTATATAAATCCCCCCCCTGTATTTTCCACTGAATGCATCCGATGAAGTGAGCTGTAGCTCACGAAAGCTTATGCTCAAATAAATTTGTTAGTCTCTAAGGTGCCACAAGTACTCCTTTTCTTTTTGCGGATACAGACTAACACGGCTGCTACTCTGAAACCTATTAATTTCTAGACAATCCAAACTCTTTCACCTTAAAGAGCTTTAAAATCCTTCATTCCAATTCATCTTCCTTTATGGGAAAAAAATGAGACCTGGTTGGTATGTAAGGAGGTTTACAGTTCTCCAGACTTTGGTTAGATCTGTAGCTACCTTATGGAATGTTTCACGACCATTCGTCAGTCTGACATCATCCAGTTCCAAAAGGGTTCACAGGATTTCACAAAGACAAGTTTTTCTTGATTGCTCTTTGCTACTTCAATTCAATCTGATGATACCCAGTTTATCAAATCAAAATTACTAACACTTTTTGCCCATGTCATTTTATCAGGTGTGTCATTTATGCTAAGGAGTTGCTAGCTGTCTCAAATTGTGTGAAAATTAAGGGCCAGATTCTCAGTTCATATAAATCATCATAGCCCCATTGATTTCAGTAGAGCTACACTCCTTGACAGTGGTGGAGATTCTTGCCCTAAGCTTTCTGTAGTTTCTAGTATGCTAGGGAAATTTGATGTGGTGTCTGCCTTATTAGGATTTTCCCTAGTTTAAAGATAGCCTGATGCTCCACTGGATCATACTTTCTCAGCTCTTTTTTATCCCTTTTAGCACACAATATAAAGAGCTGTCATAATTGCTTTCTTTCATCTCCAGGATGAGGGAACTACAACCAGCTTCTCCTTGCCCATTCCACTATAATTACTTCCCAAAAAGACTGGGAGCAGCTGAGAATCCAACTCTATAAATTTTATCATTTAAAAATTTGAATGTATGTTAAGCTTCTTAATGAAACACCTAACAGCTATGGTACCAATTAATAACTATTCTTTTAACAATCTATTATTATTGGTCTGAATAACTTACCGAAGTCTTAGGTCCTGATTCTCATTTATATCTTTAAGGCCATTTTACACCACTCTGGCGGAGAAAAGGGGTCTGAAATGGGAGAATGAATTTCAAATACACTCACTTTACAGTACCAGAGTGGTGTAAAGTGGCCTTATAATGTAAATGAAAGTTGAAGCCATTTTTATCTAAACTTATGGCTTATTTAACTATGCATATTTGTTATAAAAGAGCAACTTTGCACTCTAATTGTGGCTGGATAATAGCTTTCACAACATTTTGGTACTCCTCATTATTATAGTAAACATATTACAATATGTGAAATCTTAATAACCATATAACAGATAGTAGAGTACAGTTAAGGTTTTATACCCGTTTCTGATGTCAGTTACACCAGTGTACATTCATGACAATTTTTGTGAAATCAAGGCAGTTACTTCATCTTTATGCTAATGTAAATTAGAGTAGAATCTAGCCCATTTTGTGGGAAGGAGAACTCTCTTTCTAAATAGTTTCCTGGCTTGAACAGAAGTTGTACATTTTGTACTATGTAAATGCGTGTTCTACCCATGAAATTACTGGTTTGGGTATGTGTATATATTATAGGAAAATGAAGGGTTTTTTGTGCCTGGGTTACACATGAAAAAATGTATAGTTTTTTTGTGAATAAATGTTAATAGATTAAATTTGTGCACACATAACTTGCTAGATACTCAAAGAAGCAACTGAGCCTAAGGCATGGGCATCTAGTTAAGCATACAGGTGCATTTTCAGTGTGATGTAAATTGTGCTTCTAAACTTAGACTAATGGATGTGTGTGATTAAGGTCTTTTGAAAGACTAAAAAGCACTGTGGGCTGGATTCTTAAATAGTGCTTGTGAAATAAGCATAAAATTCTAGATTTTCAGATGTGCTAGGCATTTCAAATGAACTACTGAAAATTGCACAGATGAACAGTTATTGCAAGTCTAAATGCTCAGTGTATGCCTACTATACATTATTTGAAAATTTAATTAAAGATATTTTCACAATTACTAAATCTGTTATTGGAATGTCCTTTATATGTAGCTTCATTCGTTAAAATTCTAGTTAATTAAAACACAATCATATTTCATGAGTACCATGTCAATTATTTGAAGTAAATCTCTTATAACTTAATTTCTTCCTGTGCAAATAAAGGGGGATATTTTTTTTAATTGAATAGTTTACTGAAAATTATTCCTGCCCACATTCCTTTGATGGAAAAATGAGCCTGTAGTGATTGCTGGTAGCTAGAAAATTAGAGTCTGATCCAAAACTTATTGAAGTTTATTGGACAAATTCCCATTGACTTCAGTGGGCTTTGGATCATGCCCATAAAGCATTCACTATGGCCCCAGTATCCTTGGGTGAAAGTTTTTAAACTTCTGTGTTTCCTTTGAAATAGGATGAAGGCTCCTATATAGTGCATAGATTCTTTCAATGTTTAAGTAAATAATATTGCATTCTACAGGAACATATAAGGATCTTTTAAGTTTACACACATTGTTTCATGGCTTGTTGCAACTTTATGTCATGATTAAATATGACATAAAAACGTTATAAACGGTATAAACGTTAAAAACACAATGTCCTGTTTTCCCCATTTTACTACTGAATCCAAACATAATGTGTGGTTATGTAACACACAAGGAGTGAGCCATACCTGACAGGTCTGTGTGGGAAGGGATATTGAACTGGTTCCATAGTATGCTCTCTCTGTTCTTAGCTTGGCAGAGACTATTCTCCTCCAACTCAATGGTATGACAGAAATCTTAAGCTTTGAAGATATGTCCAAGATAGGAAGAAAAACATTCTACAACATTGTTAGCTCCCACACGCAAGCAAATATCAACACTGAAATTAGAGATACTACAATAATCATTAACTCTAGTAGTGCTCCCCCAATAGCTTCTGCTGCAAAATTGTGGAGGAAGCAACCAAAGGTACTACAGATTCTGATTAAATAGTGCTGCCTAGAGATCATATCAGTGAATGACAAGTTCTCCTTGCTGGAGTTCTGGAATCAACAGAGCTAGAGCAGAATTCCCTATGGATCCCTGGGCTCCATAGATCCCTGTACCCTGACTCCACTACAGCCCTCAAGCCTTCCTTCTTAATGGGAACATTAAGTACGAACTGCAAGGTGAGCCATGTAGTGTAGCCTGGATGCCCTGCTCTGTTTCTCTGCTAAAGAACAATAAAATACGGCTCCTAGTCAAGGAGACATATCTCATCCCTTTACATTATCAGCGTATTTACATAGTGCCCTTATATAAAATTAAATGACAAAAGAAATAGAGCAAAAGAATGGATGAGTAGAACATTCGGTTATGGGAAATTTCATAAATATTTGATATTTGTTCTCTACAATGGGAAATTTCTGGAAACTAATATGTAAAACAAACTACTTAGTTTTAAACTATATTTTGGAAACTACTAGAATTGTAGTAGAGATTCTAGCATAATCATAGAAAGGATTTGATAGATTTGAAGTGTAAACACGATTGTGGTGCAGCTCAGCTGGACCCCTCCATCTAATGGCTTCGGAAAATGCATGTACCAACACGTTTGTTATTGGGTGTGTCAGGGTTCCTTCCCCACTCTGAACTCTAGGGTGCAGATGTGGGGACCCGCATAAAAGACCCCCTAAGCTTATTCTTACCAGCTTAGGTTAAAAACTTCCCCAAGGTACAAACTTTGCCTTGTCCTTGAACAGTATGCTGCCACCACCAAGCATTTTAAACAAAGAGCAGGGAAAGAGACCACTTGGAGACGTCTTCCCTCAAAATATCCCCCTAAGCCCTACACACCCCCTTTCCTGGGGAGGCTTGAGAATAATATCCTAACCAATTGGTTAGAAAATCATCAAATACCCAAACCCCTGGATCTTGGAACAATGGAAAAAATCAGTCAGGTTCTTAAAAGAAGGGTTTTATTAAAAAAAAGGTAAAAATCATCTCTGTAAAATCAGGATGGAAAATACTTTACAGAGTATTCAGATTCAAAACACAGAGGATCCCCCTGTGGGCAAAACCTTAAAGTTACAGAAAACAGGAATAAATCTCCCTCTTAACACAGGGAAAATTCACATAAAACAAAAGATAAACTAATCCTCCTTGCCTGGTTTACCTATACTGGTTGCAATATTGGAGACTTGGATTAGGATGGGTTGAAGAAGATGGATTTCTGTCTGGTTTCTCTCAGTCCCAAGAGAGAACAACCCCGTAAACAAAGAGCACCAACAAAAACCTCCCTCCCACCCCAAGATTTGAAAGTATCTTGTCCCCTTATTGTTCCTTTGGGTCAGGTGCCAGCCAGATTAGCTGAGCTTCTTAACCCTTTACAGGTAACAGGATGTTGCCTCTGGCCAGGAGGGACTTTATAGCACTGTATACAGAAAGGTTGTTACCCTTCCCTTTATATTTATGACAGGGTGACAAAAGAGAGGATGTGTGAATTAACAGAACACCCTCTGACCTGTCATTGACGTTGAGTCCCTGGGAATTTTTCTGTAGAAAGCCAGCAGGATGGCTTTTCTTGAGATGCCATATTTGGACAAATAACAGCTTTTTGACTAGTGAATTACCAGAATTCAGTCGATGGGAGGGGATGGAGAGGAGGGTGCTGAGTGCTACAAGACATGCTTGCAAAGTGCTCTGTTTATGGGCTAGATAAAGAACCTAGACTCAGATACCATAAAGAACCTAGACATAGAAACCATTAAGAGCGTTAGCCATAAAATACATGTTTAAATATACTGCAAACACAAAATATTGTATTACAATAGTGAAAAGGTCTTGGAGGGAATCCTAACACATAGGTAGACATGTAACAATATTATAAAATGGTACTTGTCCGTAGCCGGAATTAATTGATGCTTATAAACAGAAATTTTGATTGCATCCCTGATATCCAGCTATTGGGAATAGAAAAATGTGGAACACAAAGAATAGCTGACAATCCATCAGCTTCCCTCTCAGGAGAAAGAACAAACAAACCATCTCAGGGTTTGCTATTACTTTTTAGTTTTTTAAAAATTACACATGATGCCACTGATGTAGCACAGGTGCACTCAAGCACAGGGAATGGAATGACCACTGCCACGTATCCATTGACAAAATAAATGCCAACCACTAGTTCCTTAATGTGATGCATAAGGAGCCATAAACAGTAAGTTATGTATGCTGACATGAGTAATCACATTACAATGAAATCACTATGAATTTAATGTATCCCCCTCATTGTACATAAAAATAAGACCAAAAAAAAGCTTTTAAATTTTCCATGGCAATGTTTGAAATCACCCTTTCTTGGTATTTAAACTATTGTTGTTCTATATCATCTGATATGTAACATGAAACTTTAACCATTGGGTGAAATCTTAAGTGCCTTTTGGTAAACATTTCAGGCAAAATATTGCAGTCCTTACTCAGTTTTCACTAACACAAAACTCCAGTCCAGTTACTTTGCTATGTCATAGCCATCAATGAAATGGACCCATCCCTTTAAAATAAACTATTTTCTCCCTGAAAACTAAAACATATCAATTTAAAGTGCATTTTCCATGAGCATTCATGTGAATAAAACTCAATTACTCAAATTTTCATAGAGCCAACATAAATGGGGTGCATATATGATTGCAACAAATTCAAGAATATAGCAATAGAAATTTTGTTGTAATCGTCATCACTGTCCGGTAAACATGGAGTGAGGTCTTCGGGATTTGGACCCTTATTAGGGCATATGTTTAAGAATGCTACTAGAGATAATAAGGTACAACCTTGATTTTCCCCCCTCCTGTATATTTATTATGATAGTCAATAATGCATCACATATCCAATTGTTACAATAGAACATAATCATATTTTTTCTATAACCTTCATTATGCATATGCCTAAATTTTATAAGCTCTAGCAGTGCTTTTTGGTGCTACCATTAGGTCACAATGAAAATCGGAATCTGTCAAGATAGCTGGATAGGTTTATGAACAATGTGGGAGTCATTACCATGGCTAGGGGCTGGTCTGAACTGCTGGCCACAGTGCCATAAAGGCAGTGTTGCCAGCCTTCAAATTATAAAATCAAAATTTGGACCCAAAAAAATCATGAGACTGGACTAAATTCAAGAGCCATTAAACATTACATTTTGTTTTCTGGTCTGCTTTGATCTTTTTTTAACTCCCTCCTCTTCTTCCTAAACCCCATTTGTGAGCAATAATTTCAGATTAAGTGTTCAACCTTATATGCATAGAAACTGCCTGCCTCCCCACAAATGTTCCTGACTCAATGTCTCCTGTTCCCTTCCCACTACCCAGCCTCCTCACAACTCCTGGGTCTTTGCAGGCACCTCCCTACCTGTTTGTCCCAATTCCCCTCCCTCTCCCTGCCATGGCCCTGACCCCTCCTTGATTTCTCTCCCCTATATCCCAAAGGCCCACAAAGAACCTTCCATCCCTTCATCCCACTTCCCCAGTGTCACCCTAGCACCTGTTCCTTAGGTCTCTCTACCTCCTCGATGCCCCCCCACCACCACCTGACTATATACTCCATCCTATTTCCCTGATCCCTCCATATGGTAGCCTGATCCATAGATTAAGTATTAATTACATTGATTATTTAAGATTTCCCAGTTATCACTTTGAGAGTTAACAATTTCTTGTCCCAAGATCAGGCTTAGTATTATTAAAATTATGATATAGTTGGGAACCCCAAAGTGCACAGCTGCAACACTCATACTATAGGAACTCTTCTAATATCTTGGGTATAAGATATTTTGTTTGAAGGAGTGGCTTGCACAATCACTGACTTTCCACCCCCATGCCACCACTTCCCCCAAGGCCCCACCCCTGCCCTGCGTCTTCCCACTCTGCCCCTCCCCCAAGCACGCCATGTCCTTGCTCCTCCCCTCTCCCTCCCAGCCTCCCCCCATGCCGACAAACAGCTGTTTGCGGTGGGGGAAGGGGGGTGGTGCTGATCTGCGGGGCCCACCAGCAGGTGGAAGGTGCTGGGGGTGTGGAAGGGAGCTGATGGGGAGGCTGCCAGTGGGTGCTCAGCACCCACCATTTTTTCCACGTGGGTGCTCCAGCCCCCGAGCACCCATGGAGTCGGTGCCTATGGTGGCTTGGAAGGGATTTGGTGCCCTGTTGGTTTTATTCTTGAGGAGAGGTGAAAGTGGTATGATGATAAGGAAGGATGGTTCAGTGGTTTGGGAGACCTAGGTTCAATGCTTGGTTTGATGCAGACTCCCTATGTGACCTTGGAAAAAAACAATTGCTCTCTGCCTCTGTTCCCTTTCTGTAAAATGAGGATTATGGTATCTCACATGGGGTGTTGGAAGGATTAATATGTTAAAAATTGTGGGGCACTCAGCTACTGTGGCTAAGGGGGCCAAATAAACACCTAAGATAGATGGAGGAGCCTGGGAAATAATTCAAAGATGTCCATAGTATGAAGGAAATACTATTAATGCAGACTTTTTCTTTGGCATTGCATCCAATTTCATGTGTAATCTCTAATCCAGTCACTTTAATTTCTGTGATGGGAGGTCTGTGTAAAAGTATCAGACTGTTAAACAATAGCTTTTCAGATGTGATCTCCCATTGCTAGGCTGTGTTTGATCCAGGACTCAGGTTGGCTTGGTGAAATAGAAGTGGTAGTTTCCTGGCCTAACATGGAGCTGTTTGAAACCATGGGTAAAGTGGTCGTGGGTATCATAGAATCATAGAATATCAGGGTTGGAAGGGACCTCAGGAGGTCATCTAGTCCAACCCCCTGCTCAAAGCAGGACCAATCCCCAACTAAATCATCCCACCCAGGGCTTTGTCAAGCCTGACCTTAAAAACTTCTAAGGAAGGAGATTCCACCACCTCCCTAGGTAACCCATTCCAGTGCTTCACCACCCTCCTAGTGAAAAAGTTTTTCCTAATATCCAACCTAAATCTCCCCCACTGCAACTTGAGACTATTACTCCTTGTTCTGTCATCTGCTACCACTGAGAACAGTCTAGAGCCATCCTCTATTTGGAACCCCCTTTCAGGTAGTTGAAAGCAGCTATCAAATCCCCCCTCATTCTTCTCTTCCGCAGACTAAACATCCACAGTTCCCTCAGCCTCTCCTCATAACTCATGTGTTCCAGTCCCCTAATCATTTTTGTTGCCCTCTGCTGGACTCTCTCCAATTTTGATCATGGGACACTGTTCCAGGACGGAGGGCTGCTGGGAAGAGATGGAGTCCACCTGAAGAAGAATGGAAAGAGTGTCCTGGGACACCAACATGCCAACTTAATGAAGAAGGCTTCAAACTAGGGTCCAAGAGGGAAGGTGACAAAGGCCCATAGGTAAGTATAAAAGGTGATCTTGATAGAAGGGTGGAATTTGGGGAATTGGGGAATAGAAAATTCCAATAGGATCATAGGAACAACAAGAGGGAAAACAATGGGGGAATCTGCTCAACAACTTGGATATCTACATACAAATGCAAACTGGGAATAAACAGGAAAAACTGGAATTATTAGTACAAAAGCTAAATTATGACTTAACTGGCATCAGGGATTTGTTGGGATAAATCTCATGAGTGGAATAATGGTATAGAAGGGCATAGCTTGTTTAGGAAGGACAGGAAAGGAAAAAGAGTTGAAGTGTTGCATTGGACCTCAAGAATATATATACCTTTTATGATGTCCAGAAGGAGGTGAGAGGCAGACCTGTTGAAAATCTCTGAGTGAAGATAAAAAGGGGGAAAAAACAACAGGAGTGAGGTCATCATAGGGGTCTACTATAGACCACCAAATCAGGACAAGGAGGAAGAGGTTGCGGCAGTATTTCTAGAACAAAACACAAGACCTGTCATTAACTGTGTACTTTAACTACTCCCACATCTGTTAGAGAAGTAACATGGCAAAACACAAAATATCCAATAATGTCTTTGAATGTATTGGGAACAACTTTTTTTCAGAAAATGGAGGGAATAACCAGGGGAACAACCAGGAGAGCAGCCATTTTACACTTGATTTGACTAACAGGAAGGAATATAAAGAAGGCTGAGGTTTTAATGCCTATTTTGCTTTAGTCTTCTCTAATGTAATTACAACCAGATGATTAACACAATATTAACAAGCCTCGGGAAAGAAAAGGGTAAAGAATATTTAGATAAGTTAGATGTACTCAAATTGACAGGGCCTGATGAAATTCACCTGATGGTACTTAAGGAACTAGCTGTAGCAATCTTGGAACCATTATTGATTATCATACAGAACTCATGGAGGATGGGTGAGGTCCCAGAGGACAGGAGAAGGGCAAATATACTAATTTTCCAAAAAAGGGGCAACAAAGAGGACCTAGGGAATTATAGACCCATCAACCTAACTTCAATTCTTGCCAAGATATTGGGAAAATGATTGAACAACCTATTAATTAGCAATAAGGTGATAAATAATAGCCAGCATGGATTTGTCAAGAACAAATCTCTCACAACCAATCTATTTTCCCTTTTTGACAGTGTTATTGGCCTAGTGGATAGGGGGAAGCTGTAGACATGAGATCTTGATTTTAGTAAGGCTTCTGACTCAGTCCCATGAGACATTCACATAAGCAAACTAGGAAAATGTGATCTAGAATAAATCACTAAAAGCAGGTACTCAATTGTTTGAAAAACATCCTCAAAGGGTAGTAGGGTCCTGCAAGACTCAATCCTGAGTCTGATACTATTCAAGATTTTCATTAATGATTTGGAGAATGGAGTGAAGTGTACACTTACAAATTTGCAGATGAAACCAACCTAGGAGGGGGTTACATGGACTTTGGAGGACAGGATTCAAATTAAAAATGAACCTTAATAATCAGGAGAATTGGTCTGAAATCAACAAGATGAAATTCAATAAACACAAGAGCAAAGTATGAGACTCAGGAAGGAAAAAGTCAAATGCACAAATAGAAAATGGGGAATAACTATCTAGGTGTAGTATTGCAGAAAAGGATCTGGAGGTCATAGCGGATAACAGATTTAATATGAGGCAACAGTGTGATGCAGTCGTATAAAGGCAAGTATCATTCTGCGGTGTATTAACAGGAGTGCCATTTGTAAGACACGAGAGGGAAATGTTCTACTCTACTTGGCGCTGGTGAGGCTCCAGCTGGAGTATTGTGTCCAGTTGGGCAACACACTTGAAAAAAAAGAGGTAGACATATTGGATAAAGCACAGAGGAGAGCGACAAAAATGATAAATATGTTTAGAAAACCTGACCTATGAGGAAAGGTTTAAAAAAACCGGGCATGTTTAGGCTTGAGAAAAGAAGACTGTGAAGGACCTGATAATAGTGTTTATATATGTTAAAGGCTGTCATAAAGAGAACAGTAATCATCTGTTTTCCATGTCCATTGAAGGTAGGATAAGAAATAAGGGACTTACTCTTAATCCTAAAGAAGAATTAGGTTAGATATTAAGAAAAACCTTTTCAACTATAAGGATAGTTAAGTACTGGAATAAGTTACCAAGGTAGGCTGAAGAATCCCCATCACTGGATGTTTTTGAGAACAGGGTCAGACAGGCAAACACCTGTCAGGAATGGTCTAGGTATACTCGGTCCTGCCTCAGTGTATGGGTGTGTGTGTGTGTGTGGGGGGGTTGATAGACTAAATGATTTCTTCAAGGTCCCTTTCAGACCTACATTTCTGTGCATAGATGCGGGAAGTATGGGTTCTGAGGGTGCTGCTGCACCTCCTGGATTTAAGTGGTTTCCATCTATACACGGTTTACAGTTTGGTTCAATGGCTCTCAGCATCCTCACTGTACAAATTGTTCCAGCACCCCTGTTTCTGTGATTCTAGGAAAAAGGTCCTGACTCCATTTTAGTCAGGTTATATTATTAACTAGCTTCCTTTCAGATCCTGCAAATACATTTTACATTTCTCTCTCTCTCACACTCACTCTCACACACACACACAATTTTGCATCCACAAATCAATAAAAACCAAGAAAATAGATTCTGGTTGATAGATCAGAAAGACATTAAAATATGTCTAAATATGTTTTTGTTATGTCAATTGCGGTACTGCACTGCTGTATTTTCTAAGCTCAAAGCAGATACATCAATTAAAGGAGGTACATTTAAATTACATACAGATCATATACAATCAGCAATACTACAGCTAAGATGCAATCCTGATTTAGAAAACATAATATTGGCAGATGCACTTGAGGCCCATAATGAAAATAAATATTACAACACACACAATTATTTTGGGCCATATTAAGCATGATGACTGTTTAGAGGATGGTTTTATGTAAGATTCCAACTAGACATTTGAAAAACAAAGTAATATAAAAGAGCATGGAATGATCAAAGGATTTGTTAGCCATAGACCCAGCAAAAACCTCTAATGACTTAACTTTGTGTGTAGTTGGAGATATTAAGCCACACTGATCAATATGGTATGTTTAAAAAAGTATAAACAGCTGTCTGTATTGGAATTGGAAACGTGTTTTGATAACATGAGCACCTGAAAGAATTAAAAATACAAACACTTACACACACTAAATGTACAAAATGAAAATTCAGCACGGATGCTAAACAAAACTGCGGTAAAGAAGAAACAAGAAAACTCAATTTTAGCTAATGAGTAAATTGCTTGGGCCACTGATAAATAGAAATGCAAAACTAAACATGATTGTTACCAACTGGCATATTCCAAATTATAAGAAAAGAAGGAAGTTATTGTTTTAATTATTTAAAGTTAAACACATTGATTTTTTTATTTAGGGTATATTTGGGATTTTTTTTTTAACTTTAGAAGTATCAAGAACTTCTAAGGCACGGGAACATTTACAGTTTAGTAACAGTTTAGTAACAGATAATAGGTTCTAATATAAACAGTGGATGTTAGGCTGGTTTATGCATAACACATTTGAGTATCTTTGACAGCTCCATCAAGGGCTGAATCATACTTCATGCAAAGGCATAAAGATTTGCATGGGATATATAAGAGTATCTGGGCTCTATGCAGTGGTGTTGTAGCTATGTTGATCCCAATATATTAGAGAGACAATGCAGGTGAAGTAATATTGGACTAACTTCTGATGGTGAGAGAGACAAAGCTTTTGAGCTTACACAGAGCTCTTTGTCAGGTCTTGGAAACTAACGCAGGCCTGGTCTACACTATAGAGTTAGATAGATGAAAGGCAGCTTACTTTGACCTAACAATAGAAGTGTCTATACTAAAATTTCGCTCCCACTGTCACCCCAATTTTGGGACCCAAGGCACTTCAATATTGGTATTCCTATAATTATAAATTGATTTATTAATTTATTCTGTTCAAATCATAGAATCATAGAATCATAGAATATCAGGGTTGGAAGGGACCCCAGAAGGTCATCTAGTCCAACCCCCTGCTCGAAGCAGGACCAATTCCCAGTTAAATCATCCCAGCCAGGGCTTTGTCAAGCCTGACCTTAAAAACCTCTAAGGAAGGAGATTCTACCACCTCCCTAGGTAACGCATTCCAGTGTTTCACCACCCTCTTAGTGAAAAAGTTTTTCTAATATCCAATCTAAACCTCCCCCATTGCAACTTGAGACCATTACTCCTCGTTCTGTCATCTGCTACCATTGAGAACAGTCTAGAGCTATCCTCTTTGGAACCCCCTTTCAGGTAGTTGAAAGCAGCTATCAAATCCCCCCTCATTCTTCTCTTCTGCAGACTAAACAATCCCAGCTCCCTCAGCCTCTCTTCATAAGTCATGTGCTCTAGACCCCTAATCATTTTTGTTGCCCTTCGCTGGACTCTCTCCAATTTATCCACATCCTTCTTGTAGTGTGGGGCCCAAAACTGGACACAGTACTCCAGATGAGGCCTCACCAGTGTCGAATAGAGGGGAACGATCACATCCCTCGATCTGCTCGCTATGCCCCTACTTATACATCCCAAAATGCCATTGGCCTTCTTGGCAACAAGGGCACACTGTTGACTCATATCCAGCTTCTCGTCCACTGTCACCCCTAGGTCCTTTTCCGCAGAACTGCTGCCTAGCCATTCGGTCCCTAGTCTGTAGCGGTGCATTGGATTCTTCCATCCTAAGTGCAGGACCCAGCACTTATCCTTATTGAACCTCATCAGATTTCTTTTGGCCCAATCCTCCAATTTGTCTAGGTCCTTCTGTATCCTATCCCTCCCCTCCAGCGTATCTACCACTCCTCCCAGTTTAGTATCATCTGAAAATTTGCTGAGAGTGCAATCCACACCATCCTCCAGATCATTTATGAAGATATTGAACAAAACCGGCTCCAGGACCGACCCCTGGGGCACTCCACTTGACACCGGCTGCCAACTAGACATGGAGCCATTGATCACTACCCCTTGAGCCCGACAATCTAGCCAGCTTTCTACCCACCTTATAGTGCATTCATCTAGCCCATACTTCCTTAACTTGCTGACAAGAATACTGTGGGAGACCGTGTCAAAAGCTTTGCTAAAGTCAAGAAACAATACATCCACTGCTTTCCCTTCATCCACAGAACCAGTAATCATCATAAAAGGCGATTAGATTAGTCAGGCATGACCTTCCCTTGGTGAATCCATGCTGACTGTTCCTGATCACTTTCCTCTCATGTAAGTGCTTCAGGATTGATTCTTTGAGGACCTGCTCCATGGTTTTTCCAGGGACTGAGGTGAGGCTGACTGGCCTGTAGTTCCCAGGATCCTCCTTCTTCCCTTTTTTAAAGATTGGCACTACATTAGCCTTTTTCCAGTCATCCGGGACTTCCCCCATTCGCCACGAGTTTTCAAAGATAATGGCCAAGGGCTCTGCAATCACAGCCGCCAATTCCTTCAGCACTCTCGGATGTAACTCGTCTGGCCCCATGGACTTGTGCACGTCCAGCTTTTCTAAATAGTCCCTAACCACCTCTATCTCCACAGAGGGCTGGCCATCTCTTCCCCAGTCTGTGATGCCCAGCGCAGCAGTCTGGGAGCTGACCTTGTTAGTGAAAACAGAGGCAAAAAAAGCATTGAGTACATTAGCTTTTTCCACATCCTCTGTCACTAGGTTGCCTCCCTCATTCAGTAAGGGGCCCACACTTTCCTTGGCTTTCTTCTTGTTGCCAACATACCTGAAGAAACCCTTCTTGTTACTCTTGACATCTCTTGCTAGCTGCAGCTCCAGGTGCGATTTGGCTCTCCTGATATCTTTCCTACATGCCCGAGCAATATTTTTATACTCTTCCCTGGTCATATGTCCAACCTTCCACTTCTTGTAAGCTTCTTTTTTATGTTTAAGATCCGCTAGGATTTCACCATTAAGCCAAGCTGGTCGCTTGCCATGTTTACTATTCTTTCGACTCATCGGGATGGTTTGTCCCTGTAACCTCAACAGGGATTCCTTGAAATACAGCCAGCTCTCCTGGACTCCCTTCCCCTTCATGTTAGTCCCCCAGGGGATCCTGGCCATCTGTTCCCTGAGGGAGTCGAAGTCTGCTTTCCTGAAGTCCAGGGTCCGTATCCTGCTGCTTACCTTTCTTCCCTGTGTCAGGATCCTGAACTCAACCAACTCATGGTCACTGCCTCCCAGATTCCCATCCACTTTTGCTTCCCCCACTAATTCTACCCGGTTTGTGAGCAGCAGGTCAAGAAAAGCGCCCCCCCTTCCTAAATGGGGAAGAAGGTAGTGACCCGCTCTAAGGGATTTGCTGGATATTACCAGGAAGTTCTTAGTTGAAGTTGAATTTCCATCCACTTTTTACAGCCCTCAAATAATGGGTTAGTGTTCTTTTTGCATCTGGATTTTGATGGGACATATTCATATGCTATCGATCTATTATTATTTTCTTTAGAGAATATGTGGGATCTTTTATCAACTGTTTCTTGATATCTTCTTTCACAACATAGGGACCAATGCCCATTGACTCTGGTTTAGATATCCATGTAAAAGAGAAAGGATAACTAAAGTGAGGACCATTAATTCTCAGAGTCCCACTTCCTCATCTTCTAGTTATAGTTACAGTACCTTCACACCAATAATGAAATAAAACTTGACCCAAATTTCCTTTTTCACCTTCTATCATATTGGTATGCCATAGTATCTGTAATTTCATCTGATTTTTACATATAATTTCAACTCGTAATTCATACCAAACATCTATTCTACTGACCGCTCCTTGCAGGTCTATAATTTGAAATAGAGCTTCTGTCAAATTAACCCAATTATGATATCATTGTATGAGTATTGTTTTTGAACTCTCCTTACTCCATGTAGGGACATACCATGCTATGACAGCACAGGAAGAATTTTTATTTGGATATATGATTAATTATCTGATCGTGCCATTACATTTGGTCCCATTACATTGCCATTGTTCCGCTCTTTCTAACTTTCCTGTATATTTTAACCATATTATCAGTGGCATCCCAATCACAATTTGATGGCTTTGGTGAGGTATGATAATCTGGATGGATCATTAAGTGTCCCCACCCTTGAGAGGCATACACAATAAAACACTTATGAGCATTGTAATTGGTTGTGACAAACTTCCATCTCTCATCTTCCATACTTTATTCTATGGCTTTTATAGGACCCATGATAATAGTTATTGCTTTTGCCCTATCATTCTTTTGAATTGTGAACTTGCACCCTTGAATACTGTTGACAATAGTTGCTGGATTCAGTTTGATCCACTGTATTGCTGTTTGCCATCATTGTTCTTTTCATAACTCTCTTTGGGCATTTAACTGTGGGTTCTATAACTGAATTCACCCTCTCTTACGTACTTACTAATAAATTTGGTGAGTGTGCAATTGTTTTTAATCCTTCTCGTACTGCACACTGCCATGGTCCAACCCTAACTATTTTACCACATATGGTTCCTATTCCTTCCTCTGATTTTCATGTAAAATTTGAAGGTTGTGGTGATTTCTCATCAGACCTTTGCCACATCAATACTGCCTTTTCTTGATCTCTGAATAAAATACTAAATTTATGGGCATCATCTGTGATGAGTACCTTACCCATATAATTTTGTGCCATAAACTCTATAATTTGAACAGATCCCATTACTATTTTTATTACTGTATTTCTTAATTTAGGAATTGTGAAAATACATTCCTCTATATTAATAGCCGAGACCTTATCACTGGAATGAGACTTGGCCTATCGGATCACAGGTGTTGTGTCCGAATTCACACCATCATACTAGAATACTCAGAAGAGCCAAGATGAATAGAACCGAATCTTCTACCATTTGGCTTCCCCTTCTGAAAGATATAAAAAATGAGTTTTCTCTTCAAAACAATTTAATAATTTGTTTAAAAAAAATTAAGAATATTAACTTTCCCTAAATCACTTACTAACAATATATTTTTTTTAAAAAATTAATGCACACCTTATATTAACAATAACCCAACAATATTATTCTAATTCTCAACAATAAGTTATTTTAATATTTAATTTTTTTAATAAAACACATAGTCAATAAAATTATACTGCAATCCATAAGGCTCGATGATTCAAATCTATGAGACAATTTAAAATTCTGATAACATCTACTTCAATAATTCCATATCCTCCCATGCCCCTACGCATTAATCCAAAGCGAGTCAGAATCAACCAGTTCCCTATGCTGATAGACATGGGCTGGCTAATATGGATCGGGATTTGTCCCTCTACCCCATTAACCATCATAGTATCTCCTGATTGATAGGGGCCGAGATTTACATTCAGGTCTATATTTAGTATGGACATTGACGATCCTGTATCGATGTAGCAGAGTATCCCTACTCTAACCCCTGAGTAGTTTAGCAGTACTGGGACCAAAGGTCTCCCTTGAGGGTCTATTGTTAATTGGGTTATCATTAACGGGTGAGCTGCTTCTACCTCATCCTCAGTTGTTTCCTCTATGCCGCTATCTGTAGACTGGGATTCATCACTATCTTCCTCTATGTTGTCTATGCCTTCTAAGTCCTCGATTATCTCTTCTAATTCTTCCTCAGGCATGTTTATTAAGTCCATCATTTCATTTTCATTTAATTTAAATCTGGTAAATCACGAAACTACTCTTCTGCCATTTCTTATCTCTTTCTATTCTTGAATTGATGTTCTCCTTTCTGTCTGACTATCTTTCTCTCTTTCCCTATTTATTTAAGATTAAAATATTATTACTTTACTATCATTAATTTATTATCTTACTGTTAATTCAACTTTGTCTTATATTTACTATTAGTATAACTTATTTTTACACTTACTATTAGTATTGTTAATCTTATTATTATACTTATTTTCTATCCTATACGCTATACTTATAACTATTCTTATTACTATACTTAATATTTATCTATTGATATTTGACCTTTTATATCATACCTTTCCTATTCTTGCTTCTTATTGTCCTATTCAACTTTCCATAGTACTTTTGCTTTTATATCTATCATACAATTTAACCTTTTTATAATATCTATACCAATGAGTCCTCTATTACCAACTCCCATATTCACTAAACCAAATCATACATTGTCTATTCATTGAATACCTATGTCAATAGACACAGGAATACTTAAGGGAATAAATATTTGTTCTCCCAATAGTCCCATAAGTGTGTACATATCCCCTGACATATATATATCCACATATATTGCTGTATTTATTATTGAAACCAATGACCCAGTATCCATATAGCAGAGCGTTTCAATTTCTGCCTCAGTAATTTGGATTGGAACCATCGGTCTCATGTACGGATCTAAATTTACTGTGACACAATTAGAGGGGGTGCTCCTTCTTCTTCTTCTTCCTCCTTAATCCTACTATCTTCATCTGTGTCTCTTTCATCCACTGCTGCATCTAGTCTCATAAATTCATCTATTGGCACATCTACATTCAATAAATCTCTTATTGCTTCATCATCCATTAAATCTCCCATTTCATCTTCCTCCATATTTGAGATTTTCTCAAACCAAGCTGCCATTTTAATTATCTATTCTATTCTTCCCTTTTTCTTTCTCTACCAAATAAAAATAAGAAAAACAACTCACTACTTTACTTGTATATACATATATTTTATTAACAATATACTTTTCAGTTGGCCCACAGGACATTTTTATCTAAATCTACTGTACATAGTAATGCATTAATATGGATGGACATCCTTATTCTGAGTCCATTTTGTGCCAGCTCCATAACTCCAAAATGTATATTCTGTATTTCTTTATTCCCTATATTCACTTTCAATGGGATTGTTACAACTTCACTTTTTATTCCCAATATTCCTCACACTTCAGCTACATCTGAAGAAATATAGGGTAAGAAATACAAGGGGTTATTATGTTGTTCAACATAGAATATGAAGATCCTGTGTCTAGATAACCTATCTGCCATATTTTTCCTCCCTCTAATTTCATCAGGACTATTGGTCTCCTACATTGGTCCTTTCCTAATGAAGTTACAACTTTCAAGGGTTGTCCTTCTGTTTGGTAAATTATAGCTTCCATTTGGGATGATTGGTCCAGCTTTGAACTCTGACTAGCTGGTTCAAGAACAGGCAAATGTTCCAGGAACTCATCTAATTCTTGTTCTGTCCAGGTAGAGGAAGTTGCAGATGGGTACCAATCTTCTTCATCCCACATCTCGTTCAATACTCCTTTCTGCATTTTTTCTATCTTATCTTTTTTTGATCCTATAATAATAGAAATATTAATTAATTTTGTTCTCCCTTGCACTCTTTCAACTGTGATGAGTGAAACCATTTTGACACCTTTCTTTTTCCTTATCAAATATCCAATGACACATTGTAGGGTTTGCTTTATTGACTATTCTAACTTGTCCTTCCCAAACAGAGCTTAGGACATGGCCTTTTTCTTTTATGTGTGTATACAGAACCATATAATTGATCTGCCATTCCTGAAGGTGCAAGATTGGTCCCATTTTCCTATCCATTTGCTGAACCTTTGCTTTAAGTGCTATAACTACTTGTTTATGCATTTCAGCAATAGATTCTAGTAACTTCTGCATCCATCGGTCTATTAACACCCTAGGTTGTAATCCATCTGGGGATGCACCAATTACCCATCATTGTTCAGGCAACCTCATATCTCTTCCTGTCATAGATTTAAATGGAGTTACATCATGTGATGCTATAGTTCCCCTAATGGCCATCAATATTAGTGGTAGTTTCTGATCCAAATCTTTACTCTGTTGATTTACTACTTAGAGCAGTTTTTATCATTCTATTGGCCCTTTCTACCTGTCCTGAGCTCTGAGGATGTCCGGCTATATGCAACCTTTGTTTAATACTAAAAGCCCGACACAATCTTTTTGTAATTTCGCCAATAAAGTGAGGTTCCTGATCTGAATCTATTTCTTTAGGGATACCACATCTCGTAAAAAACTTGATGCACCAGAACTCTAGCTGTTGTTAATGCTGTATTATTTCTTGTGGGGATTGCCTCCCGCCCATTTAGTAAAAGGATCCACTATTACCAAACAATACTGGTTTCCTTTTGCAGTTTTTGCCAATGGACTAATAAAATCAATTTGCAACCTAGCCCATGGACCCTCTCTTCTCTGATGTCCAAATGATCCTTTTGTTATTTTAGTATCTGCATTAGTTGCTGCACAGGGTAAACAATTATTTACATAATGTTCTACATCGGCCTGCATATTTGGCCAGTAACCTACCATTTGAAGTCTATCAAGGATTTTATTTATTCCCATATGTCCATTATCATGTACCAGTGAGATAATTTCAGTTCTAATTTCTTTTGGAACTATCCATACAGACATATCTTCATCCGTTTTGGTTGCTAATACTAATCCTGTTTTATGTTGCCAGATTTTCCATCCTTGGTGTCTTTCTTTTGACACCAGTTTTTGTACCTTAGGGTCTTTTCTTTGTAAAGCTACTAAATTAGTCTGTTCTATTCTTTCTCCTTCTATCTTAGCTAGTGGGATCAATTGGATTTGTGGCTGCCATACTATCTTTTCCTTGGCTTCTTTAGCTTGTTCATCTGCCTTTTTATTCCACTGAGCTCCTTCAACATTTTTCTTATGGGCTTTTATTTTTCCCATTAATACTGGTTGTGTCCTTTGTTGTGCTAATTCCCACAAGTATATCAACTTTTCAGCATGAGCAATGTATTTACTATCTGCTGATTTCATGCCCCTCTTTTGCCATGGAGGCATCCAATCTATGATAGCCCATAAGACCCATTCAGAATCTGTGAAAATAGTTAGTTATATCTGTTGGCATATTTTCCAATGCTACTGGTACAACTACAATTTCAGCAGTGTGTGCCAAATGAGGTAAACACTGTCCCTTGAAGACCTTTTCATTGGATATCCTTACAGCTGCATATCCCATGTACACCTTACCTTTCTTGTAAAAGCTCGACCCATCCACAAGCCAAATTACATCTACTCTATCCATGATCTCACTTAGAATTACTCCACCCTGGAATATAGGTCCTTCAGGAGGAATCTCTGGTAAAGGACAGTCATGTTGTTCCCCTTCAATTATGAGGCCACAAGGAACTGGTGATAGACTTGGAACTTTTTTCCCATTTGTAACAATATTTTTTTTATTCAGTAAGGCTAATGTCCATTTTGCTAATCTAGGATTAGATACATGTCCATCATTATTTTTTCCTGCTAACACATATTTTGCAGGAGAATGGGATGTTTTAACAAGCACTGGGGATAGTCCTACTAAATACTCCCAATCTTGCAGGGCCCAAACCAAGGCTAATACCTCTTTTTCACAAGGAGTAAATCCTTGTTCTACTCCATTCAGAACCTTAGAGGCATATGACACTGGTCGAAGATCTGTACCATGGTCTTGACTCAATATAGCACTCATTCCATTACTAGTAGTAGCCAACTGAAGCATAAAAGGTTGTTATACTTTTGGGTATGCTTAAGCTGGGGCTTGTACTAACATTTTCTTAAGTTGCATAAAAGCTTCCTGCTGTTCTACTCCCCATTCCCAGTTATTACCCTTTTTAAATTACTTACACAGGAGACTAGCTTTCTCTGCATAATTCTCTATAAATTCTCTGGAAAAAATCAGTCATGCCCCAGAATGACCTTAGAATAGATACATCTGTAGGGGCTGGTAATTTTTGCAACAATTCTATCCTTTGTTTATCTGGTGATCATCCTTCTTGTCCCAACGTTACTCCTAGGTAGTTCACTTGCTGTTGGCATATTTGAGCCTTTTCTGGGCTTACCTTAAACCCTTTTTCTTTTATTTTCTGTAACTTGATCAAATATTTCTAAATTTTCTTCCTTAGTTTTTGTGCTTATAAGGATATCATCTACGTATGATATGATGCTATCCTTATTAGGCATGTCATCCCACATTTTGTTCATGTGCATGTGGCAGATAGCAGGACTCTTGTGGAAACCTTGTGGGGTTCTGGTGAAACAGAACGGTCTTCCCTGGAAAGTAAAGACAAAGTTGTACCAAGAGTCTGGGTGCAAAGGGATTGCAATGAATGCATTGGCTAAATCCAGGATAGTGAATCATTGTGCTCCTCCCATAATGGAAGTAATCACCTCAGGATACATTGCAACCACTGGAGAAGTCATTGGAGTTACCTTATTCAATGGCCTAAGATCAATGATTAATCTCCAAGTTTTACCATCTGCCTTTAAAACTGGCCAAATAGCAGCATTATTTGTGCTTTTTTGCTCTACAATTACTCCTTGATCCAAAAGCCCTTGAATAGTTTTCATTAAACTAGGTTCTGCTTTCTTAGGGTACTTGTCCTGTCTTTGAGGTAGGGGATCAGGTCCAGTGATCAAGATTTCTGCTTCTATTTTTCCACATTCAGCCTTATTGGTTGTCCAGATTTCCTTATACTTTTGTGCTATTTCCAGAGCCTCTGTCGACCAATCAGGGCATTTTATTTCTTCAGCAGCCTTGATAGCAGCTAACCTATATCCTGCCTCAATAACAATTGGTTGATCTTCTGTTCTGATCCTATTAGAAGATATTTCCCATAATACCTTACTTTCCAAATCCACTGTCACCTCAAGTTTACCTAATACATCAATACCGATTATTCCATGATCATCTAAATTCATCAGGCCAAACTGTTCTTCACCTTGTTTTCTCCCTAATTGAAAATGAATTGGAACACTAAATGGTACTCTACTTCTTGCTTCATTAAATCCCTGCAACTTTCTGACTGTCACAGGAGGTCCAAATAAATCCTTATTCTTTGTACTAACTAAAGAACATGTGGCAACTGAGTCTATCAACATGTTTTGTCCCAACACTCCCCTATTAAATTCCACATACACAGTGGGTCTCCCACAGTCATCTGTTTGTATATGTGCCACTAAATTAACCTGATCTTCTTTTGCCAATATTAGGGAGATAGAGGGTGCTCGGCCTCCCTAGTCCTGGTTTCTATGGTGTGATGGAGCCATAGATGCACTATTCTTGTGGTCCGCCAATCTTCAAAGTAGTTGTTCTGTAGGTAACCTATCGATTTGTTTGTAAGGTTCATACTGCAGCAATTTTCTCCATAGCCAATTTCGTCATGGATCACCTTTCCTTTCATAAGGAAAACGTTTTGTTCCTATCCTCTTCTTGGTTTAACCCTTCTTTGTTTTGTTGGCTCTGCTGATTTCCTTGTCCTTTGGGACCATTATTAGAGAACAGTTTTACTTATACTTTTTCAAGTTTTCCTTTCTGAGGTGGTTTTGAAGGTGGCATGGTATCCCTCTATCTCACACAGTCTATTTACTTTATCTTCTATAATATGCAGAGGGGTTTGTGCAGGATCATTAGAGACCATTGCCATTCTGATGGTTGGATCAAAGTCTAGAACTGTGGGGAATCATATATTAGTTGATATCCCAATGGAATGATTCCCGCATGTTTATATAATAATTTCTTCCTGGCTATATATGGTTCAGGTCTTTCTTTTGGTTTTTGCTTCTCCTGATGAAACTATACCACTGGATAGTGGAAAGAAAAAAAGAAAACTTAAATTCCTCTTCCTACTAAATCAGTATCACCTTCTCCTCCTCCCTGGATGTCATAAAAGAATTCATGAATTTAGATGAATTTGCTGGACTTTCTTATTAATGCAAAGAGGTCACTTCCTGTTAATCCAGGTATCCCTGTTGTCTTAGCTAATCATTTGATCACTGTGTTTATGTTCAAAGGACCCAGGGATTTTCCAAGAGCTCTAATTTGTTTAGGGGCATAAGGTCTTTCCTCTACCCTTTCTTCTGTACCTCCTCCGTGTCCTTGTGCGGTAGTTTTGGTTACTGTGGAGGTAATAATTGGAGCTACAGGAGGTGGCCTTTGATATTCTTTTGGCTCTTCTCTTGGTATATTATAAAATTCTAGAATAGATTCCTTGGAATACTCATTATAATAAGGAGGACCTATGTCTTCTGCATCTGATTCCTCCTCTTCATCACATAGGGATTTTATAGCTGCTATGGCTCCCTTTTTGGTTTTCAATTCTTCCTCTAATGTGTGAATTTTCCTTTTACATGCTTCATGATTTAATTTTCTCTTCTTTTTTACATCTGAGACAATCAATTTCATTGCAGCTTGTCTATTGATTGCCTTCTATTTCCATTCTACAAATTCTACTATTAGCGTCTCCCACTCCTCTTTCATTTTACTTAGTTCCTTTTGTGGCTCAACCATCTGAAGTGACTGAGTCAGAATAGTGGCTCTCAGTGTGTCAACTTCTGCTGTTAGATTAGCTTTCTCTTTTCTTAGTTCTCTTAGTTCCTTCAATGCTTTATTCATTTCTATATCTAGAGTTGTAGCTGTAAGCAAGAGTCCTTGCAAGGCAATGCGTTTCTTTTCCTTTTTGCTTAGTTCCGTTGAGAGCAAGCCTTTCTTCTTTGGTTGGATCCATTGTTTCCATTGCTTGCATAATTGTTGATAGGCATCAGGCCCAATAAATACATATTCTTTCCAAAAACCCATTTTTTTACAAAATTCTCCAAGCTGTTTTCCAACATCATTTCTGAATTATCATCATGCCTCAGCTTCCCTTTCATGGTCATTTTGATATTATTGATCCTAGCTGTTACCCTTTTTCACTGTCTAGAAATGTCTTGTAATAAAAATACTGATACATCAGTAAGGCCATTACAAATATCCAAACCCAATAGATAGCATTTACTGTGATCTATATTTGCTTTTACTTCCCAATTCCTCAGAACAGGAAAGTAAAACAAAAATAAAACAAACATTCCTTCTTCCCAATTCCTCTGAAAGCAAGAAACTTTACCTTCCTATCCCTCAGAACAGGAAAACTTTACTTTTCTATCCCTCAGAATAGGAAAGCACTACCATGTTGGTGACACTGGGCATCATACTAGGTAACTCGGGAGGATGGAAGGCCACGAGTGCCGAGGAAGCCCCCCCGTGCTAGGCCCAGACAAACCAAAGCTTCTCCATTCCATGAACTTTCTGTAATCCTGCCAGACTATGAGGAAGCTAGTATAAAAACAGAGACAGAAAGCTGCAAAAACAGTTTAGAGCAGATAGCCTGCTCTCAGAGACAGCCTTCAGACAGCTCTGGCCAGGGTAAGCGTATAGATAAGAAAGGAATGGTTTGCACTAGCTTTCTGCAACACAGGAATGGATACAACCAAATAAGGCAGGGCTTACATGATGCTAATGAGGAAACATCTAATTGGCCGCTTTGGCTGTATTATGGTATAGGGCAATAGGTAATTGGTTGTATATTCTTCTGTAGCTAAGTTGGGAAAAAAGGTATAAATTGTATGATGTAATCTGCAGTCAGGGCTGCAGGATTTGAGACAGCTGTGTCTCCCTGGGCCTGTTTGCAGCTGCAAATAAACTCTCTGCTTCTCCACCCCGTTGTGATTATTGGGTGACGCATACCGGGCAACGAACCCTTACTGTTGCTTGCCTCTGGCACTGCGTGCCGTCAACAAACAGATTCTACCATTCTATCCCTCAGAATAGGAAAGCACAAACAAAGTCTACCTTCCTGTCTCTCAGAACAGGAAAGCACTTAGTTTCACCATGGTTTCAGGATTATATACTGTACAACAATTACTTTTGAGATCTTATGAATGACATATTTTATTTAACTTAATTACCTACCTTTTATGTTCTTACCTTTGATGTAACTTACCTTTTCTTGAACTCATAGAAGAAATCAGTAGAAAGAAAGAGTAAAGAAAATTAAAATAAACAAGTTAAAAGAAAGAAAGATGGTGAAAAAGAAAAGGAAAAAAGATATTGCTTGTTGTCTCTTATCCATTTTTCCAATAAGGAGTGCTAGAACCTCTCTTTAGGCCTTAAAATAATGCCTTCAAGCCTTAGGGTTTTAATAGCACTTTGAGCACAGTGCCCAGCCAGGGACGCCAATTTATTACCCCAAATTTTGTATAGGAAGCAGAGGCCAGCACGTCCCTGCAGCCCACGCCGCTTCCTGCATCTCTCATTGGCCGGGAAAGGTGAACCGCAACCATTGGGAGCTGCAGGGGGGCTGTGCCTGCAGACGGTCAAGGTAAACAAAATGTCTCACAGCCCGCCAGTGGATTACCCTGATGGGCCATGTGCTGAAGGTTACTGACCCCTGATATAGTGTATTTAGATTTTCAGAAAGCCTTCGACAAGGTCCCTCACCAAAGGTGATTAAGGAAAGTGAGAAGTCATGGGATAAGAGGGAAGGTCCTCTCATGGATTTGGAACTGGCTAAAAGATAGGAAACAAAGGCTTGGAATAAACGGTGAGTTTTCAGAATGGAGAAAGGTAAATAGTGGTGTCCCCCAGGGGTCTGTAATGGGACAAGTCCTATTCAACATATTAATAAATGATTTCGAAAAAAGTGAGGTGGCAAAATTTGCACGATACAAGACTCAAGAGACTTAAGTCAAACAAAATGGGAGATGAAATTAAATATTGATAAATGCAAAGTAATGCACATAGGAAAACATAATCCCAACTATACCTATAAAATGATGGGGTCTAAATTAGCTGTTACCACTCAAGAAAGAGATCTTGGAATTATTGTGGATAGTCCTCTGAAAACACCCACTTAATATACAACAGCTCACTTCATCGGATGCGTCCGATGAAGTGAGCTGTAGCTCACGAAAGCTCATGCTCAAATAAACTGGTTAGTCTCTAAGGTGCCACAAGTACTCCTTTTCTTTTTTCTTTTTACGAATACAGACTAACACGGCTGTTACTCTGAAACCTGTTAATATACAACAGCAGTCAAAAAAAGCAAACAGAATGCTGGGAATCATTAAGAAAGGGATAGATAATAAGACAGAAAATATCATATTGCCTCTATATAAATCCATGGTATGCCCACATTTTGAATACTGAGTGCAGATGTGGTCACCCTATCTCAAAAAAAAAAGATATTAGAATTAGAAAAGGTTCAGAAAAGGGCAAAAAATGATTAGGGGTATGGAGCATCTGCCATATGAGGAGAGATTAATAAGACTGGGACTTTTCAGCTTGGAAAAGAAATTATTAAGGGGGGATATGGTAGACGTCTATAAAATCATGACTGGTTTGGAGAAAGTAAATAAGGAAATGTTATTTACTCCTTCTCGTAACACAAGAACTAGAGGTCACCAAATGAAATTAATAGGCAGCAGGTTTAAAACAAACAAAAGGAAGTATTTTTTCACAGAATGCACAGTCAACCTGTGGAACTCCTTGCCAGAGGATGTTGTGAAGGCCAAGACTATAACAGGGTTCAAAAAAGAACTAGATAAATTCATGGAGGATAGGTCCATCAATGGCTATTAGCCAGTATGGGCAGGGATGGTGTCCCTGGCCTCTGTTTGCTAGACAATGGGAATGGATAACTTGATGATTACCTGTTCTATTCAGTCCCTCTGGGGCACCTGGCATTGGCCACGGTTGGAAGACAGGATACTGAGCTAGATGGACCTTTGGTCTGACCCAGTATGGCTGTTCTTATGTTCTTATGTCTCTCTCAGCAACAGAAGTTGGTCAAATAAAATATATTACCTCACCCACCTTATCTTGTCTCTAGGCAAATAAATGCACTCCTGACACACACAGAGATCAATCCTCTCCCCCATGGAAAGAGGACTCAATTCTATCTGTGGTAGGGATCCATCTTCTCCTGGAAGGGGCTGGGGAGAATGTATTGGCCCCACAAACCATGGGGAGAAAGATAATACAGCCCATCTGGAGTGAGACTATCCATTTAAAGAAGACTCCGGGACAGTTGCTGGCTTTAGAATCCCTGTCTACAATCCCACCATTGTTTTTATAGAGCCATGCTACCAGGGAATGGAGACCAGGAAGGCCCAGAAGACACAAAGGAAGGATTTGAATGAAAAGAGTATAGTGACTCTATGGGTCAGTCCAGAGGGCACATTCCATATATAGGGAGAATTGTGGAAGAAGACATGGAAAAGTTTGAGGGAGGAGCAGACAAAAGAGTTTTCAAGGCTGGCACTATTAGTGAAGCAGAAGGGCCATATTAATGGTTCATAAATTGCTATTGTACTTTAGAAAAAAGTGGGATTTCCATAGTGCCAACATTAGGTAGACATATTCTTAAAAGAATAATCTGCTTCATTCTGTAAATGCACGTGAACATAACTATATTCATCTTTCAGGACAAAAGGCAAGAGCTAATATAGAGAACAAGCTGTCAAGAGCTATCCACTCTGAACTCCAAACCTCTTTAAAAGTGATACTAGGTTTGGAGAACTTGCAAGAACCAGCCTTTAAAGATGTGTCTGGCTACACAAAACCCACAAGATTAAAAAGTAAAAAGAAGTGTCACTTAGGAATAATCACAACATGCATTAGTTAAGCTGATTGTATTCACACCATAGGTTCTGGATATACTAGGTTAGGTCATGCTATTAAGAAGCGTCCTAGAAAGCCAACCATTTGAACAACCATGCCTTTCAGGTTATTTCCCAGCAGGCAGATGGCAGACGACTGATTCCTTCTAAGCTTGGAAGCTAGAGAGTTCAGCTGTAAAAAAGAGATGTTCCCATTTGTGTTCAGTTATGTCTTATATGAGTTCAATTATAAGCTGCAGTGTGAAAGGAATGGGTGCCCAGTAACTCTCAACATTGGAGTCTTCAATTGCTAAGCTTTCTGGCCTTTTTATTTTAAGCACAGATACTTAAGTCACTTACCAAGAGTTTTTCATCAGTAACATCCTAGTGGGAATAAGAATTGCTAACAGTAGGTTGGCAGCAGCTAACTATTACAAAAACTATAGGCCATGAATTCACATTCTTTCGCAGTGGTGAGCCAAATAGGGTTAGAAAGCTTTACAAGTGTTGAGTTTGGTAGCATAGAAACACAAAAAAAGTCATATTAAAGCTTGGTAGAGGTCAGAAGTCCACCATAAGGAATATTACAGCTGAGCAAAAAGTTAAACAAATGACCATACTACCAGTTTGAATTTGAAAACAAATTTAATTTTGACCATTTTCTCTTCCCACAAAAACCGAGTACTTGAGCTTTACTAGCATGTAAATAAACTGCCATTTTTGAATTACAGAATCAATGTCTATGTTCTGGGTTTTTTTGAAACTACAGAAGCCAGAATGGAAGCATCCATTGCCCTCAGATACTTGTGGTACCTCCATTCCCCAAACCATGTTGGCTTGGAGAAGAAAGAAATTCCAGGGTGTATCCATCCCACTGGGGGGCAAAGAAACTGAAGCCTGCAGTAGCCAGAAAATGAACCAGCCACAACAGATGCTGTAGAAGGGACTAGAGCAGTGGTTCTCAAAGCCGGTCCGCCGCTTGTTCAGGGAAAGCCCCTGGAGGGCCAGACTGGTTTGTTTACCTGCCGCGTCTGCAGGTTCAGCTGATCGCAGCTCCCACTGGCCACGGTTCGCCGCTCCAGGCCAAAGGGGGCTGCGGGAAGCAGTGCGGGCCAAGGGACGTGCTAGCTGCCCTTCCCACAGCCCCCACTGGCATGGAGTGGCGAACCGCGGCCAGTGGGAGCCGCAATCGGCCAAACCTGTGGATGTGGCAGGTAAACAAACCGGTCTGGCCCACCAGGTGCTTTCCCTGAACAAGCGGCAGACCGGCTTTGAGAACCACTGGACTAGAGGACACTGCTGATGTCAGAGTCTTTTCTAAGTTTTGACTCTGGACACATTATCTCCCACGTGCTGATCGGCTGTTTGCTCAACATCCCCCACCATCATTGCTGAAAGGAAATTCTAGAATTAATTACCAGAAATACTCTGGATATGAACCTAATGGTTTGCATATTTGAATCAGTTACTCATCGGTCCATTAAATGTTAGAGTGGCCATTCATGCACTCCCAGAATACCGGACATTTTGGTATTTCCACAGATTTCCGGATATTTTCGTATGTCTTCATGAGCTCCTCCCCTTGATGGCATGACCTTGCATGTAAAATGCATGAAAGCTCATATCACACAGGGAACACCATTTTGAAGAGCGCCCTGCCCCCATACCAGCAAGGTGCACTCTTCAAAATGGTATTTCCTGTCCAATACTGGCCAAAACCATGTCTGGTTTTGTCTCAGTGCCAGACCACAAGTTCCAGAATAGACAACCTGCATTCACCCCCACCACAAGCTGAAATCTGGTATCTATAGAGTAACCTGTGCTTAATTGCTAAAGCTTGGCTGTCTTGTAAATTGATATGTAAAGAGGAAACAATAAACAAGGGATTAACAATTGTTTTTAACCCAGCAGATTTTTTTGGTTGTAGAATAATATTTGATATGAATCAGAATAACTCACGTGCCAGACAACTGCCTATACTCGCAAGTCAGTAATTCTCACAGTAAATAACACTTTGATATGTTTATTTCTCCTTCAGGAATTTCTCTATGAAATGCTGTAATTTCTGCACTTTCATCTAGAAATAAGTTCTATCAGTTTAAAATTTAAAGTATGTCACTGTTTGTTGTCATTTCAATACATTACATCATCTGTAATTATAATGCAAAAAGTAAAAACTTTTTTTCCTCCATGGAGCCATTGTTCTGGTAGTGCATAACACAGACTAAACATTCAGTAAGAGCACATCTCGTCCTTCATCAAATCAAAAAGTAAAGTCAGATCATCTCTAGATGTAAGTTAAAATTATAAATGATATAAATTAATTGCACCCTGGAATGTCATAGTGAGTTCACCACATACAGTGAGGACAAAAAGAAAAAAAATAGTGAACTAACATTCTGGGTGAAATTCTGGTTGCATTGAAGTCAATGGCAGAATTCCCATTGACTTCAAATGCATTAAAATTTCACACAGAATATTCTACAACACATAGATCTTGAGAGTCATTTTTTCTCATTCCACCCATAACTCTGACCCACTTTGCCCGCCTTTGAAACTAGAGAGGATACTCTTTTGGGTGGCATTCAATGTTCATAAGTCATAAAATTTACAATTACTGCAGTTACCACATTTACAATTTTTTCCCTGCAAGAAAAAAATCAGTGTGGCACAATGTCATGTCTTTTTCATTGCATGAAGTTCTAAACCATAACACCATGCAATGACTCATTATTAGCATATTCTAATATCATGGGAGCTCCCGAAATCCTTAGCTGGTATTTGGGCCTCATAGTGCAGGGGGTTGTATGACATAAATAAGAGGCAATCTCTGTTTTGGAGGGATTTATAATCTATGGCATGATGTCACTCTGAAATAGTTACTGAAATAACACTTTTTTTCCTGAAAGTCCTTTCAAGACATTACATACATACCCACCTTTCCCCTCACAGTTAGCACTGCCCCACAATGTGCTAGATATGTAGAAATCTCCATTTCAACTGGTCCAAATGCAATACCTAACTTCAAATTTTTCTGGGCTTCTTATTTTTGTGGAAAAGACCACTTAGTCTTTTATTTTGCGAGGAAAGACTATTTGTTTTTGCTGAAGAGGGTCACTTTTCTCTTTAATCCAGATTTAGCTCTCATATTATATCATTTTTAACATATTATATTATAAATTTATCTCATTCTATAACATTTTTCCTCAGAAGGTGTTTTGTAGTGAGGTATTTCCTCAGATGTACTGTCTGCAGCAGCAACAGCAGGTGAAACATTAGCAACATCTTTCCTTTCTTTTGTGAATCTTCAGAGGTGTCAGGGTTCCCTCCCCACTCTGAACTCTAGGGTACAGATGTGGGGACCCGCATGAAAGACCCCCTAAGTTTATTTCTACCAGCTTAGAGTAAAACTTCCCCAAGGCACAAACTCTTTGCTCTTGGAGGGTACGCTGCCACCACCAAGTGATTTAACAAAGAATCAGGGAAAGGACCACTTGGAGTTCCTATTCCCCCAAAATATCCCCCCAAGCCCTTACACCCGCTTTCCTGGGGAGGCTTGAGAATAATATTGTAACAAATTGGTTACAAAATGATCACAGATCCAAACCCCTGGATCTTAGGACAATAGAGAAATCAGTCAGGCTCTTAAAAGAAACAGAACTTTATTAGAAAGAAAAAAGGTAAAAGAAGCACCTCTGTAAAATTAGAAGGGAAGCTAATCTCACAGGGCACTCAGATTTAAAACACAGAGGATCTCCCTCTGGGCAAAAACTTTAAAGTTACAAAAAGAAAACCAGGAATACACCTTCCTCTCAGCACAGAGAAAATCGCAAGCCAAAACAAAAGTAAACTAATGCATTTCCTTGCTAGCATTTACTAATTCTAATGGAGTTGGATTGCTTGCTTTCTTGATCTCTCTCCGGCAAGCACACAGAACAGACAGTCAAAAGCTTTCCCCCCTCTCCCCACCCAGATTTGAAAGTATCTTGTCCCCTTATTGGTCCTTTTGGTCAGGTGCCAGCCAGGTTACCTGAGCTTCTTAACCCTTTACAGGTAAAAGGATATTGTGACTCTGGCCAGGAGGAATTTTATAGGACTGTATACATGAAGGTTGTTATCCTTCCCTTTATATTTATGACAAAGGTTACTGCAGAAAGTTGTAGATCTTAGCTTCTGTGGCTTTTTTTAAATCCTCATGGGACATTAGCACTAGACTTTGCAAAGAGTTAAGGAGTTGGAATTTCAAGAGTTAAAGGTCATAAGGGATCACTAAATAGACAGATTTCTTGTATATCACCAGTCACCAACACAACCCAGGACCCGCCAACTAAATCCAGCAAGCAAAATCAGACCAGAATATTACAACTCACAGGAAACTAGATTATTATGTGCCACAGGCAGAGAATAAAAGAGACCAAGTTGCACCAGTGCCTGAGGCTCCCACAATGTAAGGGGAATGATTAAGTGAGATACACCCAAATAATCTGAGCAAGTCACCCGCAACCACACTCTGCAGAGAAAAGTAACTTTCCCTCCTCGCCCAAAGGTCACTGCCAATCTGACCTGAGGGAAAATTCCTTCCCAGCACCACAGATGGCAATCAATTAGACCCTGATCATGTGAGCAAGTACCAGCGAGATAAGCAAATGAGAGAGAGAGAATTCTCAGTGCCACCTCAGAGCCCTTTCCCACCCCGCTCAATGTCCCATCCCCAGCTGTGGCCATCCCTGATGCTTCAGAGGATGAGAATAAAAAACCCTTCCAGAGCACCCTGGGGGGGAAAATCCCTTCCTTACTCTTGACGGTGAACAGCTGAAACCCAGATGAATAAGCTTTAGGAACATGAAACATAAACCAGAAGTGAATTCTAGGGCTGTTGGGCCCTCATTGAAATATTATACAGATTCATATATTTATAGATTCCAAGGGTGGAAGTTTGACCTCCTGTATAAAACAGGCCATAGAAATTTCCCAAAATAATTTGTAGAGCAGAGCTTTTAGAAAAACATCTAAACTTGATTTAAAATTGCCAGTGATGGAGATGCTACCACGATCTTTGGATGCATGAACACTGTGTAAAAATATACATAACAAGACAGTGCGTCACATTCAGGTCTTGTTTACATTAATTATTTCTTGCATGGTAGCACCTAAATTCCCCAATTAAGGATTAAAACCCCTTTGCACTACACATTTTACAGCAGAAAGTTAAAGACAGTGTCCTGAAGAGTGTATAATGTAAGTAAAATAGACATCCAAACACAGACAATTGTGGCTAACCATCCATTCAGCAATATCTCCAAAGTACAGAACTTGTTAGTTCCATTTCCCCCCAGAAATACCCTTGTCCCATTTCTTAACTTCTCCCAAGAGAACCCTAACCTTAACCCTAACTTCTCCCAAGAGACATTTCATATTTAGGGTCAGTTGATGGCTGGGCTTGTATAGGTGGGAGGAAAGTTTTCAGGGGAAATGAACACAGACCATGTGCAGCCATAATTTAGCTGCAGGCACTAAGGCTCACAAGGGAGTGTGTTGGCAGAGCAAAGAGAGTCCTGGCCCAACCCAGCTCACCCACCAACTCTGACTAAGAAGCACGACCTAAAGTATAGCAAGGCTGGTGATCATAGCTCCCTCCCAAGTATCTAGGAAAGATTTTACCCAATAATAGTCATAATGCCTTCAGACAACAGTGTTCATGTAGTGAACTGCCTCCTTCTCCCCAAAGTGGTTCTCTCTTGTAACATATTTGTAATGCAGTAGAGCCTAGAAGCCCCAACTAAAATTGCGGACCCATTATGTTCGGCACTATGCAAACATATAGTAAGAAGCAGTCCTATCCTGAAAAGTTTATAATCTAAATAAACAAGGCAGACAAGGAAAAAATAGCATCTCCTGTTTATAGATGAGGAGCTGAGGCACAGAGACATTAAGTGACTAGCCCAAGGTTACATGGGAAGTTAGTGACAGAACTGAAAAGTCAACCCACATCTCCTGAGTCTGTGCAGCACGCTAAATGCAACATTCCTTTATATGCATAATTGCAAAAGGCATAATTTAGACCTTACATTTTACATTTCAACAATGGCCAAATGTGTATATTTTTATGCTCTCTTATGTATAAAATAGTTTTACTATATGCAAGAGATAATTATATAATATTGTTTATTGAAGAGTTGTACATGTGCATTTTCACTCTTTATGTAACAAAATAAATAGCAGGAGGTTCATTATCAACCTCAAGGTCAGCCCAGCTTTATCACTTCCACTATGATGCACAGATTTCCATTTCAGTATATGAAAACCAGTCTTTGCCGTTGAAAACAACATTTACCTTTAAGCAAAATTCATGAAGCTACCAGTGGGTGGAAAGCTACTCTTCATTATCTCACAAGATGCAGAAAAACCTGAGATTTTTTCTGGATTATTCTATGTGTTGATTTTCTCCTCCTCCCACCCTTGCCTTTGCTCCCAGAGCATTAGCATCGAGTTCTCAAAAGCAGTTCAACCTACCTGTAATTGAAATTTCATCTAACGGTCATAGATGAAAAATATTGAAAAGGTTTTCTGCATATTTACAAATCAGGCAGTAAGTATATTTCATGCATAGGCATAAACAACATTCATTTTTAATTATGTAATTTACTGTCAATTGCTTAGATGCAACGGGTGAAGGATTACATCTTTATTCATACCACAGGCTCACTTTCAGAATAGGGCAAATGTAGTGTGAAAATGTCAGCAGCATGTCTTTGAATTACTGTTTTTAAGTGCAGTACTTTTTGTTTGTTTGGCCATGTGTAAGAAATGGGTGATTGGATAGGACCATTCATTGTGCTCAGATTACAGGAGAGTATGAGATGAATAAAATCCTTTCCTGTAAAGCATAATAATAAACAGGACTTTCTTCTAGTTTCAAAGACTTGTGACTCCTACCTAACCAGAAAAGAAAGCGATATTGTATTTACCTTCAATTCAATGTTATTTGGGGGTGTTCAGGATTTATAATCCAAAAACCATGTTCCAACATGAAAAATTTTATGTCCTTGATCAGTTGCAATGGTACTTCTAATGCTTTGGATATCCTTGGTGGCAACTCAGAGCATGGTAATGGATTAAAGAGAGATGCCGTACCTCTGGGAGTTTCAAGAGAGGCATTGTACAGACTTAAGCAAGATTTAATTCTTCCCCTTCATTTAATGGTGCCAAAGTGCTCACTGCTTGCCATTTTCAAAGAAAATGGCTCAGTTCCATTAACAAGGAAACATCCTAATTCACAAATATACACAGTGGGTGACATGAGTTAATAGCACTATTATCAGCTGATAACATGTTGCAGTTAATGTCTCTCAGCATGAGTTGACTTTACCACAAGCCATTGTTTCCTTTTAAAACAGCATGAAATCTTGTGAAAAATATCTCACAAAAGGGACTCAACAAACATTGGTCATAAGAGTACAGAAACAGGAAAAATATAGGTACTTTAACCTCTCTTCTGTTCCATGCTGTTCTGGTCAACCCTATTTAATTAGTTAGGTCCCTTTATTGCTGTATCTCCAAATTTTAAAGTCCATTTGGTGGTTTATGAATAACTTACCCAAGACAAAAGATGGGATATTTGTAGGTAGGTAGTAGGTCTATCAGGTTATTTGGACGTAGAGAGCCCAGACTAGAATGCTGGTTCTGAACCTCCAGATCCAAATGTTTTTGTAAGTTGTATCAGAATTGAAAAAAAGAAAGCCAAACCTTTTTGACTCCAAGGGAAGTTTATATATGGAGGTAAATTTTGCAATTCGGGTGCATTTTGAGAGAAAAGAGTGTCTCTCTTTGACCAAGGAGATCAAATTGGTTGCTTCTTGCAACCTGTTACTAAGCAGCATAAACTTCCATTATTTGGCCAACAGTTGGAAAGTTGAAGGACCTTTGGGTCATATTTTTAAAGATATTTACATATTGATTTCAATGGGAATTAAGTGCTTACTGGGTTTTTCCAAAGTGTCTATCTACATATTTAGATGCTTCAATACCTTTAAAAATCTGTCCCTTTGTCTTTAATGAGGCACGACTTGTATACACCTGCACAAAGTGGGGTCTCTTCAAAACAGAATTTTGCTATATGTTATTGTGACAGGTAAACTCACCACTGGGATGTCTCTTTGTAGCTGAGTCTGGGGATTAGCTCTCACCTGGTCTGGTACCCCTTTCCATAGGTTGCTCACACCATAGACTCTCTGCCTCTTTGGGACTCAGAGTATGCTCTCTTCGTGACACAGCCCTCTGGCCAGGTCACTTCATAATCTTCCCCTTCAGGGGTGTCAAAGTTCCACTGAACTGGCTATCTGTATGCCGTGTCAGGCAGTCTTCTGGTCCCAGTCCAGGTCAATGCCACTTCCCCAGCAGCTGTTAGAGGAACCAGGGCCTGCCTACTACTCAGGGTTCCAGCCCAGATACCCTATGTCCAGTAACCATGATGTACACAATCTTAAACTTTGTTGCTATTTCTCTGGGCTCCTTCCTACCTTTTTTCTGGCTTACCATACCACAGCAAATTTCCTTTTCTCCCAGTGGCCGCTTAATCCCTTTCTACAGCTTGTCAGATTCTGTAGGGCAGGGGAGGATCCCAGGGCTTACTCTCCCTCTAGAACTTCTTGTTCTTAGTCAACTCCCTTTCTATCTAGGGAGTGACTGCAGAGCTCCTCCCTGCAGCCTATAAGGTTAATTGGCTCTTTATAACCTGCTCAGGTCTTCCGTGGGGTGGACACCCAATCACTGTTACTGTTTCTAATGGTTGAATACTTCTAGATATCTAGAATGCTTTTGTTAGTTTTAAGAAAAAAAGAACAGAATTTTACCCTCAAAAGAAACTGCTGCTTAAAAGCAGTAAGCATGTAGTTATTAATTCCTAGTAGTACCAAGTGATTACCCAATTCCATTAACAAAAAACCCTCCTAATTCACACATGTGCTATGTATATCAGTGCGGAAAAAAAGCAACTTAGCAGCCTAAGACAGTATTCTGAAAGACTAGTGCTTTAAACCATTGTGTCTGCTATTCCTAAACACTTTAATTTGGCACTTTGATCAGCAATGTCATTGATCCAGACATTAGAGGCTGCACAGTCCCACGTTGACAAGAGGCAACAAATATGGACAATACAGTAAAGTCATATTCAGTATACAGGTGTCACCCAGCTGCTCTTAAATTTGATATGGTTACAAACTGTGGATAGAAAGAATCATCATTTCCTTTCTTTATGTAACAAATCTGCAGGTTTCAATGCAACAGCACAACACTGACAAACTTGTTCATTAACTAGGTTTTGATACATTAACGTTTCTCCTCACTGTTCAGAAATAATAGTACATTTTTATAATTCATGACATAATTTACATATACAGCTTCAGGCCATTTTATTCATATGCATTTTATATCTTGTTTCTATTAGCTAGCACTATAAACAATTATTCTAATGTTGCTAATTTATAACAACAAAACCTGGGATAACTGTAAATGTTTCAAGTACCTTGGTTTTAGGGAATCTATGGATTGAATTAGTTGCTGGTGTGATTTCACTTATGTTGCAACTTCTTGGAGTTACAACAGGATGAGCTTGACTCATCTTTTTTTTACTGACAATGTGGCAGATTTACGTTGGATCATTATCTATTTTAATCAGTTCTCCATGTGTTTACTAACAAAATTCCAAAAACTTTTAAATGTTAAAGAAAAAAAAGCTATTTTAAAATGAGGAAATTAAAATAGAATTTGAAACTACTTTATTATTTATTATTCTTTAATTTAAAATTATAGCCAGTTTGGAAGAAAAAAACAAGTCTTCCTGACTCAGGTTTTGTAGAATGTCAGGTTACACCTGAGAGTGATTGTTTTAACAGGTGAGTGTATATGAATCACTATTTTCATGGGGTTATAGGGAAACAATGACAGATGTTTAAATATATTGACACTAGCAGGTGACACTACCATAAAGATTAAAGCCATAACTGATCTTACAAAAAATGTGAATTGTGAAGTATTTTTCATTGCTGTCATCATTATTGTTTTGAAATGCAAATATATCATGGTTCACTACAGCAATTTTAAAACTAAAATTGTATTCAGTAGGAAATAACAAACAAGTTTGGAATTATTACAGTAGGTTTAATCTTTATAGTTGTAGTATGGCTATATGTTAATATTTTTACACTAGCTTCAAAAAATGGAAGCTATATGACAAACTAAAAGGCAATTATCATTAGCCAGTATAAAGAACAACCTGTTGAGGCTTCACTGATTAAAAACTAGCTAAATTGCTCCTACACAAATCCCCAAAACAGGTTTATAAATTTCATCTTCCAATTCAATCCTTAGAGTAGAAAAATCTGAAACAATCTTGACAACCTTCCTAACCTATATTTAATCAGCTTCCCTTACTTTGCTAGTAAGAAGGTGGCATGGTCTTAAAGAGGAAAAAGAAAATTTTGAACATAGCGATTGTTAATAAGGCCATGCTGTATATTCACTATAGGGTTGTTAATGCCACAGTGCTGGATAAATTTCCATGTGGGTAACTTCATTCTGCCACCTTCTCTTTCCCCGGCAGTTTCAGTTACATGTATCATTCTTCTCCACTTAACTCTTACATAGTGTTGATTTCACTTGTTTAAGTATTCTTGCATTCTTCCCCAGAAATAGTTGCCCTTTAGTGAGTGATGCAATTCCTTTATATGTATAGAGCCAAATTCTGGGACAAAGCAAAAATCCTACCCTTCATCCCCAAACAAGCTCAAGTATAAAACAGAGCTAATGTGGACTTCTAAGTAGTCACACAAAAACATTATTCTTGCTAGCAGTGGAGGTAATCTCAAAAGGGATGAGTGTGTGGTGTTATGGCCAAAAAAGGGGGTCATAAATGCACACATCTGAGGCCCATTTCCTCTGGCTGCTAGGACCGACCCACCCACCAGGTTACCTCAGCTCCTGCTTTACAGGGTCTCTTCAGCTGCTCCTTTATGAGTTTGAGGAGACTTGATTGGAATAGACACTTGCCTCACATCCACCTACCCTTTATAGATTTTCTGGCTTGCAGTTATGTGCATCATACTACCAGCATTTGGCCAGCAGTTTTGTAAAGTACTTTGCTGTCCTTTAGCATGACAAATAGGATGTAAATGTACGTGGCATAGTATATAAAATATATAGTTTAATGCAAGATTCACTCTAACGTAATTGCTTTTCACTTGCAGGAGTAAAGAAATCTTAAAGGAAGGTGAACACTGAACAATCATAAGAATAGAAGCAATGCTACAGGTGATTGCTATCTGTTGTGACAGCAGCATTTTTCCATTAGTTTATATTTTCTGTTTGCTTTCTATGCAATATTCTTGTCAATAGAGCTGAGCAAATATTATGGTGAATTCCCTTGTGTCATGCTTATGCCCTTTAGACATTCATTTTCACTAATAAGTGTATACCTAGACATTCCTCTGTGCTATCTTTCGAGTTTAGTTTTCTAAAGATGTACCGTAGAATATGACATTATAACAATGGTACAAAACATTGCATCTTAAAATAGAATTATTACAGTGGTTTGGACATAACTGTAGAATAGTGTGCATCATTTGAAAGGAAAACCAACTAAATTAATGCCTATACAGAATATGTTTTGAAATCATGAAAAATGTTCACTATTCACTTGATTTATCTTGAGTTACTGTCAAATCTGTGGATAAAAGAAAAAGATGAACTCAAGAGTTGCATGCAATACATTCTTCAGGCAATGCATTCTACATACTTAGAGGTGTCTACAGTGTATGAAATGGATGAAGAAAAATGTATTTTTTCTGGCTTTTTTCCTCCTTGCAAATGGATACAAGGGGAACATATACTGGACTTAGTAACCACATGTGGAGATTCTTATAGTATCATTATTTATTGGATAAATGACTAACTGTCTCTAGTAGAACACTTAGAAAATTGTTCTGGCAGTCCTCTTGATACAGATCAGAAGCAGTTCTGTTGTATATATATTAGCAGTGATTTGACAAAATATATACATTTTAGCAGTGATGTGACAAATTCAATTCTTTTGGAATCAGTGGACAGCAAATACTATCTTTTCCTTTTGGATGGCAAGTACAGATTCAGATAGTTACCATGATACTGTGACACAACCGGCTATCTGTAGCTTCTGCCAGTGTGATGCTCTACACAAAACACAAGGTCTGCTTTTGTCTATTAACAAGGACCCTGGAGTATGAGAGGCAGCTTGGCTGACCCTCAGCTCTCATCGAGTATGCAGCCATTCAAAGCTTCATTGCACAAATCCTGCCAGGAAGCAACACTATATAAAAATGCTAGTTGCAGTTAAAGTGATTTCACATTAAGTGATAGAAATGGAGGGAAAGATATGCATAAAATCTATATTTGAAACATTTTTGATGTATAGTTTTATAATACTGTAGTTTAAAAGTTTCACTTATTATCCAGTATTAGTACTTTGGGTTGGAATCAAGAATCATTTAATCAAAATGTTAAATTTGAGTGAATTATTGTTAAACTCCATTCCAAATCAGGGTATGGGCATCATCACATCCCCAATTAGCTATGACAGGCCATAAAATTGCAACACATTAAGTATCTGAAAAGCAAGAATAAGGTTAAATTATTTAGGCACAACTACAGTAAAGAATTAACACTTTCTGACAACTCCACCGCCTTCCGTGCCACTCAGGCTCACAATCTCAGTGACATGTTTGAATTCTCTCTCCCATATCCATGCTCTTGCAAGTTGTTAGTTTTCCCTGTATGACATCTCCAATATCTGTCCTAGTCCTTTCCTTGTAGTCTTTACTGCTAAAGACACAGGAGTGGTTCTCTCTCACCTTGACTAGTTTAGTAGACACTTAATGGTACACACATTATGATTCCCCTCCCATAAGCTTTGCTCTGCCCTAGACTTACCATCCCACTGTATCCTTCTCTCACACCTTCATGCTTTCTTCTGTGTTTCTCCTTACAGCATCCCTGCTATTGTGTGTAAAATCTCTCTCCTTTCCACATTCTGTCTTTACAGCTACCACAGAGCCTTAACCAAAGCCACTGAAGTCAATGGAAAGACTCCCATAGACTTCATTGGACTTTGACTTAGGTTCTGTATTCTGCAAAGCCTACCAATACAGCCAGTCAAAAATTTTCAGAATTTGTAATTTCAATACAATTGTTTAATTGAAAATTTAATTTTCAATTTTAAAAAGGCACAACTTTTTGGGGATGTGGTGGGGAGGAAATTACTTCTCATTTTTCCACCCCCTCTAGCTAATGCCACCATTGAAACAAACGCTAATAATACTGATCCCTTTCATGCTATGAAATGTAACAAATGTAGAGTACTAGCAGCTTTTATCTTTCTCTCTTCACATGAAACCCCATTCCCCTCAAAAGTGTGGTATTCCCTGTTCTATTGTTTATTGTTTCCTGCTCTATGACTATTGTACTTTTCAATGTGTTTTCAGTCAAAAGTTTATATGTTGAGTGCCTTGGGGAGGGACCTTTTCTTAATATTTGCTTTTAAAATGTCATGCACACCTATTAGTCTACATAAGTAATGCATAATGCTATTAAAACAGCCACCCTTCCCCCCCCCCAAACACCTTTATGACTGAAATTGAACTACAATGTGAAATATGATGAGTAGGGAGAGAGAACAGCCTTAAAAAAATCACACTGAGAGGCAGACAGGAAAGTGCTTTTTTTTTCTTATGTAGTCATGGTGCTCTTGCTGAAATATATGCCAGAGATTGAGGCAATTCTGGGTGGGCAGACCATAGCAAATAGGAATGAGACCAGAATGCCAGCAATAAATGGGAATTGCTAGTAAATAGGCAACAGGATATTTATGGCATGCCAGAGTTCATAAGTTCAGCACACGCAGTAGAAGCCACAGCAAATTAAAATGGTTAAAAGAAGAATAGTGTTGCAACCACAGAGAAGTGCCCAGGTCTCAGAATTTTTTATTACTTTCATTTTGTATGAATGTCACACACGAGGATCAAAAAACTACGCACCTCTTGACTCAGTAATACTACAGAGATTTAATTTGTAGAATACTGACCATGATATTTTTTTCTCCTGCACTGACACTAAACCACAATTTTCCAGAAGTGATGGTTGAAGAGGTGATGTGTGGCTCTGAATGAGGTTTAAGATAGGGTTCAAGTTAGAGGCTGAATGTAATCTACTATAAAGTTTGGGTTTGGGATCAATGCCTCAGAAGCAGGAAAGTCTTACAAGCTGTTCCCATAAGATTTAAGTCAGATATGTAAACCATACATACTGACTGCTGTGCTCTGTCCCATCCTTTAGTGGTGGTCACATATAGTGAACTATAAGCCGGCTACAGACTTGGCTAATGGAGCTGGATCCTTTAGCTCAGAAGTAAAGTCTCGTGGTTTTAGATCCAGGGGTCTCAAGTTGAATCACTGCTGCTGATTACCAAGGGCATTGTGTAACATCCAAAATGAGCCAGCTGTGCAGAGGATATTAGCAAGAAGGGCCTTAGACAAGATCCTAGTATGAATGAATTTATATTAGAAGTTTCAGTTTTGGAGACTCTCTTTTATTCAGCGACAACAGCACTCAAGGCAAGTGAGAAATAACTGTAAGATCATCAAGATACAGCACACTTAACATGAACTAAGAATGCACTAACTGCCAGATCTCAAAAAATAATCATCAGTAAGGAATCAGCTTTGAATTGGGGTGTTTCTAGGAGGTTTCTGCAGGAATTGGGACTATACCCTACAATATTCAACATTTTCATCAATGATCTGGAAGTAAATATACAAATCACTACTGATACAATTTGCAGATTGGCTAAGTGATAAATAATGGTGAAGACAGGGAAGTCATACAGAGCAATCTGTTTTGCTTGATAAATTGGACCCATGCAAAAAAAAGTCTTTTTAATATAGACAAATGCAAAGTTATACATCTATGAACAGGAAACACAGGCCAAATCTACAGAATGGGGGACTGTATCATGGAAAGCAGTGACTATGAAAAGGATTTAGGTGTTGTAACCATGTCTTCTTGGGCCACAACCGAGAATGCCAAATTCAGGACAAACTGCTGAGAAATAACAAGGAGTCCGGTGGCACCTTAAAGACTAACAGATTTATTTGAGCATAAGCTTTCATGGGTAAAGCCCCCACTTCTTCAGATGCATGGGGTGAAAATTACAGATGCAGACATAAATATACTGACACATGAAGAGAAGGGAGTTACCTCACAAGTGGAGAACCAGCGCTGACAGGGCCAATTCGATCAGGTTGGATGTAGTCCACTCCCAATAATAGATGAGGAGGTGTCAATTCCAGGAAAGGCAAAGCTGCTTTTGCAATGAGCCAGCCACTCCCAATCCCTATTCAAGCCCAAATTAATGGTGTTAAATTTGCAAATGAATTTTAGTTCTGCTGTTTCTCTTTGAAGTTTGTTTCTGAAGTTTTTTTTTTGTTCAAATATAGCTACTTTCAAATCTGTTATAGAATGTCCAGGAAGATTGAAGCGTTCTCCTACTGGCTTTTGTATGTTACCATTCCTGATGTCTGATTTGTGCCCATTTATTCTTTTTTGTAGGGACTGTCCAGTTTGGCCAATGTACATGGCAGAGGGGCATTGCTGGCACATGATGGCCTATATAACATTAGTAGACGTGCCGGTGAATGAGGCTGTGATGGTGTGGCTGATGTGGTTGGGTCCTCTGATGGTGTTGCTAGAGTAGATATGGGGACAGACAAGGCAACGAGGTTTATGACAAAAAGTCATAAAAGCATTTTCCTTAGATATCCCAGTCCTTATATCACCACCAAAACCACTAGATGAGAAGATGAGTGGTTCTTTAAAACCAATTTAATCAAATAAGTTCTTCTGATCCCAAAGGACCAGCCACACACCCAGGTCAATATATAACTTAGATTTTAACCAAAAATCATGCTTATGCCAATCCTTTAGTATCTAACATCTAAAGGTTTGTTCATAAAAAGAAAGAAGGAAAGGTGAGAGTCAAAACTGGTTAAAGGAATCAAATATATTCAATAAATGCAAAGTTCTTGGTTCAGGCTTGTAGTGGTAATGGAATAAACTGCTGGCTTAAGTCAAGTCTCTGTGTGCTTCCAAATCATTGGAATTTCCTCAGTGCATTGGTTAGAAAGCTTCTATTAGTATAGTTCATAGTCCAGAGGTTTGAGCAGGAAAGAGGCAAAATGGATGGCCTTTTATATCTTCTGCCATGTGGAGGGAATCCCAGTGTTCTTACTGTGGAAAAGTACAGTAACAATGCGGTTTGGAATCACATGGATAAGTCACATGCCCATGCATTTCACCTAGTCAGTGCAGGAAATCATTACCTATACCCCAGACAGTAAGTTTGCAAGACAGTTCATTCAGTGTAGACGGGTGTCTCCCAGGGTCCATTTCAGTTAAGTGTTTCTTGATGAGCTACTTAATTTGAATAAGCAGCAAAGAGTCCTTTCACATCTTATAGACTAACAGACGTATTGGAGCATAAGCTTTCATGGGTGAATACCCACTTGGTCTGATGCACGTAGTGGAAATTTCCAGAGGCCTGCATTTTCCTCCAGGGATCATATTAGTCCCTTTTGCCACAGCACTGCACTCAGAGCTCATGTTCAGTTGTTTGTCTACTATAACCCACTATAAGGCCTCTGGAAATTTCCACTACATGCATCCGACCAAGTGGGTATTCACCCATAAAAGCTTATGCTCCAATACGTCTGTTAGTCTATAAGGTGCCACAGGACTCTTCGCCACTTTTACAGATCCAGACTAACACGGCTACCCCTCTGATATTTAATTTGAATAGTCCCTTGAAAATGTTTTGGCTAAGAACCTTATGGGTGTTACCCCAGGAGCAAACATTTGAAATACAGGCATAGAGCCAATACTCATAACTTCAAATACAAAAGTGATACATGCATATAAATAGCATAATCATATTCAGCAAATCATAACCTTTCCATAGACATCTTACACGACACATTGTGCAAAAGATTTGTTGCAAATATATAACATTGGTTGCAACAATGATCGATATCAGAGGTTCTCAACCTTTTTCTTACTACCCCCCAACATTCTATAAAAACTCCACAGCCCACCTGTGCTGCAATAACTGGTTTTCTGCATATAAAAGCCACGGCTGACATTAGAGGGTAGCAAGTAGGGCAATTGCCTGGGGCTCCATGGCACAGGGGCCCCCACAAAGCTACATTGCTCAGGCTTCAGCTTCAGCCCTGGATGGCAAGGCTCAGGGACCTGGACTTCAGCCCCATGCGGTGGGGCTTCGGCTTTCTGCCCTGGCCTCCAGTGAGTCTAATGCTGGCCCTGCTTGTAGGCCCCCCTGAAACTTGTTTGAGGCCCCCTAGGGGGCCCTGGACCCCTGGTTAAGAACTATTGATCTATTTGGTCATATTTCAATCACATAACTCACCGGGGTTATAGTGGACAAACAACTGAACATGAGCTCTGAGTGCAGTGCTGTAGCAAAAAGGACTAATATGATCCCTGGAGGAAAAGGCAATCCAGGGGAGTAGTGACGAGGGTAGGGAGATGATTTTACCTCTGTATATGGCTTTGATGAGGCTGATACTGCCTCTCTGTTAAAAGTTCCATTTGGACAAGAAATACGGCAAGAACATTCGTTCAAATACTACTTCTGCTTCCATAGACTTGCCTCTTCTTAGGAAACCAGGATTTGGAGAAAGATGAGATAATAACTCAGTGAAAACCTTGTAAAGATTTGTTCAAACTTTGGGTGAAGACCAAGATTCTTTCTTATTTTATCTAATTGGCTTGTACATCTCTAATGATAAAATTATTAATATTTTAAATACAGGGCTAACTGAACCACAAAATGTTTATAAATCTCAGTGGACTACCCATTTGCTCAAGGAATTTTGTGGATATTTTACTGAGGACCTTAATAGCTTGCCAGATTTGAACAGTAGTATATGAAGCATCCAACTAATTAACCTTTTTCATTTTAAGTCATTTTTGTCAAATGAATACCCTCTTGAGAAAAGTGTCAATTACAATCAGACACTTGAATCAGCTCAGATACAGACATATCTATCCTAAAATTTTAGGAATAACAAGTTTTCTTGGAAGATAATTTTGTCTATAAATCTGTAAAGTTTGATTAGTAATCGCTTTTCAGGCACTAATCAGGTATTTGTTGGCTTTGTCATTATAATCATAAATATTTTCTTTGGAAACTAAAGCCTAAAGTAAGACAATTCTTCAGAAATCCCCAAATCTTCAGAAATACTGCACAGTAATTCGAGAACATGGAAGTGCAATTCCAATCCTACTTATATGGGATTTGATTTCTTTGTCCTGTCTGCAGCACAGCTATCTGCATACTGCTTTCAGAGCTTAGCAAATCTCTTGCTATCGAGTAAAGTTTCCATGAGCTATGATGTATTTAGATGTGTATTTTATGCATGAATAAAACAAATGAACCATTTTAATTAACAGTTACATTTGCACCTCCTTTTGCCAGCTGCAGAACAGGATTTTTAGAGTTGCTGTAATTTGTGGCATGACCAGAGAGCAAAGATATCATGTGTAAGAGGGTAAACCACATCCTTAAATAGAGATTGAGTTTCAGCTCATGTATTTCAGAATCAAGCATGGCTTGTAGAATACTATTCTATATTTAAAATATCTGAAAAAAAACAAACAATCAACCTATTCTTCAAGGACCCATAATTTTTACTTGATCCTTCTACTGATAGTGACATGCTGTTTTAGAGATTTTTATCTAGGTAGGTGTCAAAGTTCCTCCCCCACTCTGAACGCTAGGGTACAGATGTGGGGACCTGCATGAAAACCTCCTAAGCTTATCTTTACCAGCTTAAGTCAAAAACTTCCCCAAGGTACAAAATATTCCACCCTTTGTCCTTGGATTGGCCGCTACCACCACCAAACAAATACTGGTTACTGGGGAAGAGCTGTTTGGAAACGTCTTTCCCCCCAAAATACTTCCCAAAACCTTGCACCCCACTTCCTGGACAAGGTTTGGTAAAAAGCCTCACCAATTTGCCTAGGTGACTACAAACCGAGACCCTTGGATCTTAAGAACAATGAACAATCCTCCCAACACTTGCACCCCCCCTTTCCTGGGAAATGTTGGATAAAAAGCCTCACCAATTTGCATAGGTGACCACAGACCCAAACTCTTGGATCTGAGGACAATGAAAAAGCATTCCGTTTTCTTACAAGAAGACTTTTAATAGAAATAGAAGTAAATAGGAGTAAAGGAATCACCCCTGTAAAATCCGGATGGTAGGTACCTTACAGGGTAATTAGATTCAAAACATAGAGAATCCCTCTAGGCAAAACCTTAAGTTACAAAAAGACACACAGACAGAAATAGTCATTCTATTCAGCACAATTCTTTTCTCAGCCATTTAAAGAAATCATAATCTAACGCATACCTAGCTAGATTACTTACTAAAAGTTCTAAGACTCCATTCCTGGTCTATCCCCGGCAAAAGCAGCATATAGACAGACAGAGACCCTTGGTTTCTCTCTATCCTCCCAGCTTTTGATAGTATCTTGTCTCCTCATTGGTCATTTTGGTCAGGTGCCAGCGAGGTTACCTTTAGCTTCTTAACCCTTCACAGGTGAGAGGATTTTTCCTCTGGCCAGGAGGGATTTTAAAGGGGTTTACCCTTCCCTTTATATTTATGACAGCAGGCAACGAAACAGATGTCTCTAACACTGAATTAAAATAGAATCAACTTGTACAGTAGCTACAGGATGAACATAGCTTGGACTATTTTTGTAAAAAAGAGAAAGGGATTATATCTTAATGATTAAAGGGAATATTTAAAATGCAATTTAAGATAGAGAGTTCGAAAACATTAAAAAACAGCTCAGAATCTCGCTAAAAAGGATTAACTTCCATAACACACGTTTATTCTGAAAGCCCCAGACTAGAAATAGAGGAGATGTAATAAAATATCCCCCCAAAATAATGATTGCCTGAATCACAGAATTGTGAATGACAGAAACTATATTGGGTTAGCAGAACTCTTCTGTTACAATAAAACACTTGAAGAAAGATGGTGTCATAAACATAAAGGGAAGGGTAAACCCCTTTAAAATCCCTCCTGGCCAGAGGAAAACTCCTCTCACCTGTAAAGGGTTAAGAAGCTAAAGGTAACCTCTCTGGCACCTGACCAAAATGACCAATGAGGAGACAAGATACTTTCAAAAGCCGGGAGGAGGGAGAGAAACAAAAGGTCTGTGTGTCTGTCTATATGCTGCTTTTGCCGGGGATAGAACAGGAATGGAGTCTTAGAACTTTTAGTAAGTAATCTAGCTAGGTATGCGTTAGATTATGATTTCTTTAAATGGCTGAGAAAAGAATTGTGCTGAATAGAATGACTATTTCTGTCTGTGTGTCTTTTTTGTAACTTAAGGTTTTGCCTAGAGGGATTCTCTATGTTTTGAATCTAATTACCCTGTAAGGTACCTACCATCCGGATTTTACAGGGGTGATTCCTTTACTCCTATTTACTTCTATTTCTATTAAAAGTCTTCTTGTAAGAAAACGGAATGCTTTTTCATTGTCCTCAGATCCAAGAGTTTGGGTCTGTGGTCACCTATGCAAATTGGTGAGGATTTTTACCAAACCTTTCCCAGGAAGTGGGGTGCAAGGGTTGGGAGGATTTTGGGGGGGAAAGACGTGTCCAAACTACGTTTCCCAGTAAACCCAGTTAGAGTTTGGTGGTGGCAGTGGTTATTCCAAGGACAAAAGATAAAATTAATTTGTACCTTGGGGAAGTTTTAACCCAATCTGGTAAAAGTAAGCTTAGGAGGTTTTCATGCAGGTCCCCACATCTGTACCCTAGAGTTCAGAGTGGGGGAGGAACCTGGACATGGTGGCAGAGCGGTGGGATTAACCTGAAATCATTTTGAGATCAATTTGAGATTTTGTGAACCAGAAATACAGATTTTAAAAAGGAAATTTTTTTTTCCTTTGGGACTGCTGGAAAAGAGGTCCAGAAAGCAGCTGAAACTGAAAGCAGCTTGTTTTTTCTCTGCTTTGGAGCCAGAGGAGAGACAAAAGGGGATTATCTTTGTGAATTGCAGGTTTTCTTTGCCTGGAGGCAGGGTACTTAACTCCTGCAGGGAAATTCACAGTCTTCCAAACCAGAAAGGTTTTTTTTTTTCTCCCTAAAGTAAATAGGGGGGGTGTTCTTCCCATTTGCCTGGAGACAAAAGTGGCAGGGGCTTTTTTTTTTTTTTTTTTTTAGGATTTTGATTCTTTTTTTACAAGGAGCACAAGTTTGAAAAGGAATTTTTTTTTCCTTTGGGCTGCTGGTAAGCAGGTTTCCAAGTAGTTGGAGGTTTTTTGCTTTGATTTGGGGCCAGAGCAGAGACACGGGAATTGTCTTTTTCTGTAGGCTGACAATCACTATCAGAGAATAGGTATTCTATTCCAGCACAGCAAAATTTTACAGCCAAGTTTTGTTTGTTTATTTCTAAACCTCGGGTGTAAAGTTAGTTAAAAAACAGAGAGGTTAGGATGACAAAATCCACGGCTCGACAAAAGCTGGAATTAGCCAGATTTCAGGCTAAGGAAAAACAAAGGGAACATGAAAGACAGATAGAACTCATGCGGCTGAAGAAGGAGGAGAAGGAAGAAGAAAGGAAGCATGTGGAAGAAGAGAGGAAGCATGTGGAGGAGGAGAGGGAAAAAGAGAGGAAGCATGCGCTGGAGATGGAGAAGGTAAAGGCTCAGCAAAATACACCAACAAACCCTAGCAATCCTTCTCCAGGTACCAATCCCCATCCCAGAAAGTTCCCCACCTACAAGGCAGGCCATGATACTGAGGCCTTCCTAGAAAACTTCGAAAGGGCCTGCCTTGGGTACAACATCTCTACTGACCAATACATGGTAGAGCTAAGGCTGCAGTGGACCCTTAGCTGAGGTGGCAGCTGAAATGCCTAAAGAACACATGAACAAGTATGAACTGTTCAAATCCAAGGCGAGAGTCAGAATGGGGATAACATCCGAACAGTCTCATCGGAGGTTCAGAGCCCTAAGGTGGAAACCAGACGTGCCATTTACCTGACATGCCTACCACATTGTGAAACATTGGGATGCCTGGATATCAGGAGCAAGTGTTGAATCTCCAGTAAATTTGCCCTTCCTAATGCAAATGGAACAATTCTTAGAGGGGGTTCCTGAGGAAATAGAAAGATACATCCTAGATGGGAAGCCCAAAACTGTAATCGAGGCAGGAGAGATTGGAGCCAGATGGGTGGAGGTGGCCGAGAAGAAGAAAACTGGTCGCAGTTGGAGTGGAGACCAGAAGGGACAACCCCAGATGACACCCTATCACCGGGGGCCGCCCAAAGCCCCACCTACCTCCCAAAGAACCCTCCAGACCCCTTATCGTCCCACCACCCCGTTCTCCAGCAACCCACCTCTCCCCAGTGACCCGTCAGCTGGACGATGTTTTAAATGTAACGAGCTGGGGCATGTAAAGGCCAACTGCCCCAAGAACCCCAACAGATTACAGTTCATTGCACCGGGATCACACCAGAGGTCCGCAGGCCCAGATACCTCCCAGATACCCTTGGAGCAGAGGGAAACTGTGAGTGTGGGCAGGAAGAAGGTCACCGCGTGGAGGGACACCGGAGCACAAGTGTCAGCTATCCATGCTTCCTTAGTGGACCCCAATTTAATCAACCCAGAGATCCAAGTGACGATTCAACCCTTCAAGTCCAACTCTTTCAATTTGCCTACAGCCAAGTTGCCTGTCCAGTACCAGGGCTGGTCAGGAACGTGGACTTTTGCAGTCTATGATGATTATCCGATCCCCATGCTGTTGGGGGAAGACTTGGCCAATCATGTGAAGTGGGCCAAGAGGGAGGGAATGGTCACCCATAGCCAGGCTAAACAAGCCGTGAGGCCTAGCTCTATTCCGGAAACTTCTATTAGGACCCAGTCAGAGGTGATGGACCCGGACCCCAGGCCAATGTCTGCAACAGCAGTAGTGGATCCAGTCCCAGAGACCCAGACGGAACCAGTCCCAGAACCGGAACCAGCCAAACAACCAACACCAGACCCATTGCCAACACTGAATCCAGTACTTGCAACCTCAAAACCAGAGGGCCCCACCGAACCTGAACCGGCAGCAGCCGATAACACTACACAAGAGGCTCAGCCGGAGCCTGAATCCCAACATAGTGCACCAGCGGAGAGCGGTTCACTGTCAACAGAAACAGCTCCATCCCCTACATCGCTTCCAGAGGGACCAAGCCTAGGTCCACAATCCCATGAGGAACTGATGTCTCCAACATCAAGGGAACAGTTCCAGACCGAACAGGAAGCAGATGAAAGCCTCCAGAGAGCTTGGACGGCGGCACGGAGCAACCCACCGCCTCTCAGCTCTTCTAATCGATCCAGATTTGTTGTAGAAAGAGGACTTTTATACAAGAAAACTCTTTCTGGTGGACACCAGGAAGACTGGCATCCTCAGAGACAGTTGGTAGTTCCAACTAAATACCGGGCCAAGCTCTTGAACTTAGCACACGATCACCCTAGTGGCCATGCTGGGGTGAACAGGACCAAAGACCGTTGGGGGGGTCATTCCACTGGGAGGGAATGGGCAAGGATGTTTCTACCTATGTCCGGTTTTGTGAAGTATGCCAAAGAGTGGGAAAACCCCAAGACCAGGTCAAAGCCCCTCTCCAGCCACTCCCCATCATTGAAGTTCCATTTCAGCGAGTAGCTGTGGATATTCTGGGTCCTTTTCTGAAAAAAGACACCCAGAGAAAAGCAGTACATACTGACTTTCATGGATTTTGCCACCCGATGGCTGGAAGCAGTAGCTCTAAGCAACACTAGGGCTAAAAGTGTGTGCCAGGCACTAGCAGACATTTTTGCCAGGGTAGGTTGGCCCTCCGACATCCTCACAGATGCAGGGACTAATTTCCTGGCAGGAACCATGGAAAACCTTTGGGAAGCTCATGGGGTAAATCACTTGGTTGTCACTCCTTACCACCATCAAACAAATGGCATGGTGGAGAAGTTTAATGGAACTTTGGGGGCCATGATACGTAAATTCGTAAATGAGCACTCCAATGATTGGGACCTAGTGTTGCAGCAGTTGCTCTTTGCCTACAGAGCTGTACCACACCCCAGTTTAGGGTTTTCCCCATTTGAACTTGTATATGGCCCTGAGGTTAAGCGGCCATTACAGTTGGTGAAGCAGCAATGGGAGGGATTTACACATTCTCCAGGAACTAACATTCTGGACTTTGTAACCAGCCTACAAAACACCCTCCGAACCTCTTTAGCCCTTGCTAAAGAAAACTTACAGGATGCTCAAAAACAGCAAAAAGCCTGGTATGATAAACATGCCAGAGAGCGTTCCTTCAAAGTAGGGGACCAGGTCATGGTCTTAAAGGCGCTCCAGGTCCATAAAATGGAAGCATCGTGGGAAGGGCCATTCACGGTCCAGGAACGCCTGGGAGCTGTTAATTATCTCATAGCATTCCCCACCTCCAACCGAAAGCCTAAGGTGTACCATATTAATTCTCTAAAGCCCTTTTATTCCAGAGAATTAAAGGTTTGTCAGTTTACAGCCCAGGGAGGAGACGACGCTGAGTGGCCTGAAGGTGTCTACTACGAAGGGAAAAGTGCTGGTGGTGTGGAAGAGGTGAACCTCTCCATGACCCTTGGGCGTATGCAGCAACAGCAGATCAAGGAGCTGTGCACTAGCTACGCACCAACATTCTCAGCCACCCCAGGACTGACTGAACGGGCATACCACTCCATTGACACAGGTAATGCTCACCCAATTAGAGTCCAACCTTACCGGGTGTCTCCTCAAGCTAAAACTGCTATAGAATGGGAGATCCGGGATATGTTACAGATGGGTGTAATCCGCCCCCTGGAAGTGCATGGGCATCTCCAGTGGTTCTAGTTCCCAAACCAGATGGGGAAATACGTTTTTGCGTGGACTACCGTAAGCTAAATGCTGTAACTCGCCCAGACAACTATCCAATGCCACGCACAGATGAACTATTAGAGAAACTGGGACGAGCCCAGTTCATCTCTACCTTGGACTTAACCAAGGGGTACTGGCAGGTACCGCTAGATGAATCTGCCAAGGAAAGCCTTCACCACACATCTCGGGCTGTATGAATTTACTGTACTCCCTTTCGGGCTGCGAAATGCACTCACCACCTTCCAAAGACTTGTAGATGGTCTCCTAGTGGGATTAGGAGAATATGCAGTCGCCTACCTTGACGATGTGGCCATATTTTCGGATTCCTGGGCAGACCACCTGGAACATCTACAAAAAGTCCTTGAGCGCATAAGGGAGGCAGGACTAACTGTTAAGGCTAAGAAGTGTCAAATAGGCCTGAACAGAGTGACTTACCTTGGACACCAGGTGGGTCAAGGAACTATCAGCCCCCTACAGGCCAAAGTGGATGCTATCCAAAAGTGGCCTGTCCCAAAGTCAAAGAAACAGGTTCAATCCTTCTTAGGCTTGGCCGGTTATTACAGACGATTTGTACCGCAATACAGCCAAATCGCCACCCCACTGACAGACCTAACCAAAAAGAAACAGCCAAAGCCGTTCAGTGGACCGAAAAGTGTCAGAAGGCCTTTAACAAGCTTAAAGCGACACTCATGTCTGACCCTGTACTAAGGGCCCCAGACTTTGACAAACCGTTCCTAGTAACCACAGATGAGTCCGAGCGTGGTGTGGGAGCAGTTTTAATGCAGAAGGGACCTGATCAAGAATTCCACTCTGTAGTGTTTCTCAGCAAAAAACTGTCTGAGAGGGAAAGCAACTGGTCAGTCAGTGAAAAAGAATGTTACGCCATTGTCTACGCTCTGGAAAAGCTACGCCCATATGTTTGGGGACGGCGTTTCCACCTGCAAACCGACCATGCTGCACTGAAGTGGCTTCACACCGTCAAAGACACTAACAAAAAACTTCTTCGGTGGAGTTTAGCTCTCCAAGATTTTGATTTCGACATCCAACACATCTCAGGAGCTTCTAACAAAGTGGCTGATGCACTCTCCCGTGAAAGTTTCCCAGAATCAACTGGTTAAATCGTCCTTGAGATGTGGAAAATATTGTTAGTCTTTATGTACTTGGTACTATATTTAGAGATGCATGTGTCTTATTAACTCTGTTTTTCCTAGAGCTCCAGGAAGAAATCCCAGCCAGTGTTTCACCCTAGCTGAGATTTGGGGGGCGTGTCATAAATAGAAAGGGAAGGGTAAACCCCTTTAAAATCCCTCCTGGCCAGAGGAAATCTCCTCTCACCTGTAAAGGGTTAAGAAGCTAAAGGTAACCTCGCTGGCACCTGACCAAAATGACCAATGAGGAGACAAGATACTTTCAAAAGCTGGGAGGAGGGAGAGAAACAAAGGGTATATGTGGTCTGTCTATATTTTGTCTCTGCCGGAGATAGACCAAGAATGAAGCCTTAGAACTTTTAGTAAGTAATCTAGCTAGGTACGTGTTAGATTATGATTTCTTTAAATGGCTGAGAAAAGAATTGTGCTGAATAGAATGACTATTTCTGTCTGTGTATCTTTTTTGTAACTTAAGATTTTGCCTAGAGGGATTCTCTATGTTTTGAATCTAATTACCCTGTAAGGTACCTACCATCCTGATTTTACAGGGGTGATTCCTTTACTCCTATTTACTTCTATTTCTATTAAAAGTCTTCTTGTAGGAAAACTGAATGCTTTTTCATTGTTCTCAGATCCAAGGGTTTGGGTCTGTGGTCACCTATGCAAATTGGTGAGGATTTTTACCAAACCTTTTCCAGGAAGTGGGGTGCAAGGGTGGGGAGGATTTTTGGGGGAAAGACGTGTCCAAACTACGTTTCCCAGTAAACCCAGTTAGAGTTTGGTGGTGGCAGTGGTTATTCCAAGGACAAAAGATAAAATTAATTTGTACCTTGGGGAAGTTTTAACCTAATCTGGTAAAAGTAAGCTTAGGAGGTTTTCATGCAGGTGTCCACATCTGTACCCTAGAGTTCAGAGTGGGGGAGGAACCTTGACAGATGGGTTAGCTCTCACATTAGAAATAAATAAATGAATAAAATATCTCCAGTTCCAGGATCCTCTTTTAAAAATATTTGCTTAAGCAGAGCAAAATCTTCTTTGTTTTAATAATTTTGATTGATAATTTAATAATCTAGAACATAATTTTTATGAGGATTTTTTGATATAGATAATTTGTGTTTTATAGGAAGGTATAATTTTAAACTAGAAACTAATTTACAAATTTTAAAAGCCTCAAACTGTGTAGCCTATACATATTACAATCCATACACAATAGCTCTCAGTATAGGGAATACATTTATTTTAGATAAGTGACTTCTCAAAGGCCAGACTTGCCATATATAATACTGTCCTCCTTCCACACATTTAATTACTATTCTATTGATATCATTTGGAGTTTCATCATGCCCATCAAGTCCTGTAAACATCTGATCATGCAATATGAACATTCCAAAGATCAATCCATTCCACTCATTGCTTTTCAAATAATTGGGAATTGAGGGTGGTCACAGTGCAACCTGGCACAAGTACTAGAAAATTAGTCATCCCCCAAAATAATAAAATGTTTAAAAATAATAATTTTGTGTTCCTTTGGTTTACCTACTGGGTTTTGAGACTGCTAGGGTTCACATTTTCAGACTAATTTCTGCAACCATGAGGGCTAGAATTTTTTTTAAAGTAAAAAGCAAGCTAAGATTCTCAGGTAATCCCATGACTCCAGGAGCTGGGCATTTGAGAAAAAAACACCAAATATTATGAGACTCTCAATAAAAATCACAGAAGTTAGCAACACTCTAGTTCAGCACTTCACAAGATTCGACTTGAAGGTTTAGGTTTTATGATAACACAAGAATTCTGCCTATTCGTATTTCAACTAGTGCTGATTTTTCACTAGCAAGTGAATTGCATTTCCTTGTGCCGTGAGAAGCAACAATGCTTCTTTATATTGTCAAGGCCTAACCTAAGCCCACCTGTGTCAATCAGAAGACTTCCATTGACTCCAGTGGACCTTGGATCAGTCCCTTATGCAGCAACTTCGCATGAAAGACTATATTCATTTCTGAGCCCCTTATCACCAGAGACATATTGACAAACTGGAAAGAGATGATCAAAAAGCAGTTAAACATTGGTAGTGGTCTGGAAATACTTACTATGGTTCCAAACTGCACTCTATTCAAACCAGTGGCAAAATGCTACAGTTTGGTCCTAAGGAAGATGAAGAATGGTTTGGTTTAATAAAAGGGACTATAACTAGAAATAATGGAATTAAATTTTGAAAGAGGAATTCTGACAGTGAGTTTATCAGGCTGTGGAATAGTCCTCCCAAGGAAAGAAATGAAAGCCCCATTTCTTGGGATGTTTAAAAGGGATTGTACAAAACAAACAAACAATCAAACAAAAAACAAAAGCCAACAATCTTTCATGGAAGAGAAGTGGACTAATCAGCCTAATATATCTTTTCCATATATAAAGTCTAGGATTTATATGAGTTTGAGTCCTTTTCTGGACAAACAAGGATATAGCAGATGATAAAGCATGTCTGTCCCTACCTATAAACACAGTAAATTAGTCATTTGGAATATACCTTATTGATCCTAACAGATGATCTCTAGTGTATGCTCAAAAGGAAATTGAAAATACCCCTTTGCCTTATTTTTGGAATATGCATTTACTCTTTCAACCTGTGTTTCTCCTGTTTGTTTGAATCAGGCAATTACTGACTTGTGCTAAAATCCTCTATTGTCTTTGTCAACTTTCCAAAGAGTGTGGTTGCTACCAGATGAGCAGTTAATTATTTTCCTTTTTACAGATCCAGGTATGAAGTTTTTGATGGCTGTTTTGTATTATCTTTGTAAAGCAGTTAACTGATGTATACTGTGTACTAAAGGTTTTATACACCTCAGTGACTTTGGGGTTCTATGTTTGAACTGTAAATATTATTTCTATAAAGTGAAGTGTGCCATGTAAAATGTTCTGAACCTGAAATATTTCAGTGAATAGGTTTTGCTGTAGTATTTGAAGGGTTTGTGTTATAGTTCTTGTTTTATTAGAGATAGGTAAACACTGCAACAACAGTGTCTGCAAATATTCTCTCAAATTTAACAGTGAACTTGTTTAGGCCACATCTTATTTGTGTTCATTTTCTGCAGATATTAGAATGATTACATTTTATTAATGTTTACAGGAAGGAAATAATTGTACATCAAATGAAAATCATCAGGGTGGGAGGAAATTCTGTTGAATATATAACTGAGCAGATAGTGTCCTGTGAATCTGCAGACCAACAAGAGGAAAAACTTCCAGGAGAAACAAACAAAGTAGTCTACATTATAGGTATGTTGACATGCCACCAGAACAGCAGCATTTAAACCAACTCGGAAGTTCATGAAACTACTTATATGGAGTAGCTGGGGGTGATGGGATTGCTTTAGAGTGGCGCTGTTCATTTCAGTTAGTGCTATAGTATAGTTCACTGAACCAGCAAGTCCTCCCTTCTGTAGCTCCACAGGGGTTATTTCTGTCACTGTTATTCAGTGAGCACGTGAAGTCACTCAGGGAACTGTCATAGCAGCGTGGTGTGAGGTATCATCATTGTACTGCTGACACCAGTTTCACTTTCCTGTCTCATTTGATCACTGTCTCTCTACTACAATATTGTCTTGTAGCTTAACTGCATAATGGATGAAGGACAGTTGATGGCTACCTTTCGCGAGGTTAAGGTATTAGTTAATGAGATGGGAAATATCTTGATGATGTTACCTGTAAAACAGAGGCCCTATTTTATTTATTTCCAATCATTTCTATGTCATTCATCATCATAGCATCCATGTGCTTAATTGGTATTTATGCCAAACACGTTGATTATATTTGTAAACTTCAGCTTATTTTCACTGCAGGGTGAGTTGCAACCTGCATCATTTTTTCCCTTTCATAACTTTAGCCTTGTTTATACAGAGAAGATTCTCTTTAATTCACTTTTAATCAACTTTGTTAATCTGGACTATTTAAAATACATGGATTTTTCTGTATCAGAATGAAAATCCATGTCAGTATTGATAGAATTTAGAATTTCAGTAAAACAGCCAACCCTATAATTCTGAGAATGAAGAGCCATCCTAAAAGCAGTCAGTAGAAGGCAAATAAAAATGATGATTCAACACATTTACGTAGATTAACAACAAAATACTTTATTGATGCTATTATGTTTCCCTCTTTTGTGAAGGCAGGTTCATTCTAGTCATGTTGAATAAATCAGACATTTATCCGAGAGAGAGAGAGAGAGAGAGAGAGGAAATGATTCATCAAGATACCCACGAACAAAAGATAAAAGTGGAGGAAAGGGAAGAGGAAAATGAGTAAAAGAAGAACAAATGCTAGGAAGACAAAATAATAATAAAAAAATAGTAGACAGCTTAATGTATGTATTTTAAATATTGGGGTGTTACAGGAGGAAGGATTGGTGGTTGCACTTACTGAAATTCCAGAAGAATAGCAAAATACCAAGTTATGAGCCTCTCTGTACATCCTGACCCACTGCTCCTAATTTTATCCCCCCCCCAAAAAAAATTATATATAGAATATAAGCTCTTTATTTGAGCATTTGACTAGATAGCACATACATCTGACCCAGGGCTCCTGGAAATTCCTACTTTCCTAATTGCGTATCTAAAGTTATAGCTGCATTTATCCTTCATACCTTTGTACAAGATGCTGCGTGATGCTGCACATGGGGTTTGTTTCTTCTTTGAAGGTTCTTATTCAGGCAGCTAGTTTCTCCACATGACAGGCTCAACATATTTTGATGATCTGGCTGCCTTATGTATATCTATTTTTTTAAGCAAGTGTGGAGTCAGTCATTTATCTACAAAGAGAAAAGGGAAGAGGGCTTTTTTTTTTGTCTTTCAGAATTTCCAAATAAACATAATGCAAACATTTTATGAATGAAATAACTATCATTATATTTTGTTCTTACACCTCATTAATCTGATGAGCTAAGTAGTATTCTTTAAAAGTAAGACTAGCAAAGCAAAGTGTTAAGGTTGTGGGAGAGAAAAAATAAAGTCTTAGTTTATCTGTTGTGCCTGAATTTTTCTCATGGGCTTGCAACAGAAATGCCACTTTTCATTCTAATAATATATTTTGATGTGGATTTATTCTTAGATTAATTCCATCTTGTTTTTCTCCCCTTTGCAGCAAGTATGCTAATAGAATGTACTGAATACATTTCTTTTAATAAGTTTCTGCCTTTTTCCCCCTCACAGTAAGCTGTAAATCAATAGTAACTAATTCCTGGGGCCAAATATGTTGACAGCAGCTTAATCAACCCATGTCCATACTACTTTCAATGTCATCTCTAGCCAGAAGGCAGAAAATACTTCAGAGCATTTCTCTTTGAACCATGCTTCTGTATCTTCTCTTTGTTTATTTCTGAATGTATTTCTGGCCTATTCCCCCCAGAACTGCTTTTAGTCAGCAATTTTAGGTAGACTTATCCCTCTCCCACTCCTCCCCCTGCTACCCCTTCATCTATTTTCTTTATAGTCTTGTCTCTCCCCAAATAATACTTTTTATGTAAGATCCCTTTGGTTGAGATTATGTTTGATCTTAATAGACTTTTTATTCTTGCAACAACACTAACATTTGAGAGATAAAGTACTTCCTCAATGTGCCATATACTGTTGTGTCAGATTTGTGGCTTTCCTAGACTAACAACATGTTCACAAACATGAACAAACCTTATTTTGGGGAAAGGGCCAGAAAAAGGAAAGAAAAGAAAGTAAAAGAGTGATATTTAGCACCCGGAGAGATGTAGGACAGCACCTGGGATATTTCTCCATTATCTTGGATACAAGTTACATTCCTCTTTCTGGACACATGTGGTCTAGCAATATAATTGTCAGACTGTCTGAAATGGTTCAAGAGCGAGAATATGAACCTTAGGTCAGACTGTTAAGAAGCAGGGCACAAAGCTCAAACTGGTTGTGAGTGCTATACTTAGATTTCACCAACCTAGTAACAAGTGTGAACTCCTCAGGCACTATACAGTTTTAACATGGAGTCACAGACAGTCCCCTTGGGCATTGCAATCTATCTTGCCACCCATGCACGCTTGACTCTATTTTGCCATCCAGGGAAGACAGTCACTTTACACCAAAGATCACAAAATATTCAGGTTACTCCGAGTTCAACGGAACCAGTCACTTAGCCCAGGTCAGCATGCACCTTCGATCTCACACCAGAGACAAGGCTTGCAGCCAATCCTGTAACAAACTAACTAAAGGTTTATTGATTAGGAAAAAGAAATAAGAGTTATTTACAAGTTTTAAACTGGTAACAAGCAGTTTGGGGATCTCTTGCTTATGTTTAGGAATCTTTTCCCCTCAGAGTCCAGACAGCGTAAAGAGATCCTAATTCCACCTGGTTAGGGATCTCTATCTCCACCTCCCTAGAGTCTAACCTGATGGGATGAGATCTTCTGCACATAATCTCTTCATGGGTGGGTGGGGGAGCTATCGACAAAATCTTTGTGCCACAAAGACTCATTTGGATTCAACTGTCATTCCTGATGGGCAGAAGGTAACACCTTCTGTAGAAATCCAGCATTTTGCATTAGGCGAGGTCCCCGCCATCCCTATTTGGTGAGGTACAGAGTTTCAGAACAAACATTTTACAGTTATAGAGAAAACACCTAAGTATTACGTTATAGCATGGAATACAGATATTATAAGTAGGATTAATACATGCAGCATCCTACAGCATTCCATAAAGTTTAAACAGTAAATACATTCTTATAACACTAATATCCATTTTAAATATACTAATCCACTGGTAAACCAGACTGGTTTCTGGGTATGCATTTGTCAGTGTTCAGTGAGGCCCCTGACCTTGGCATATAGTGTGCAATAATATTTTTTGAAACTAAAAAGAAATATTTATAACAAACTGCATCCCCTGAATATCAAAATTAACAAGGTAAATGTAACAAGTAAATGAATGCAGTTGCTAATAAAATATATTTCCTAAACATTGAAACCTTTACAGTGGTACTTGTGTAAGTGGGTGGATTGCATACTGGAGACTCAGTAACCCACAGCACAGAACAGAAATGCCTTATACACTGAAACAACACCAGAAATATACAAGTACAATATTTATGATTGATAATCAAGCTGATTTATTCAAAGATCAGATATGTCCCCATTAGTTTTGCTCCAAGATTATCTAATTTCTATTTTTATATCCTACATTTGATAGGTTCTTGCTACTTTAAAATTTGTTTACCACTATCTTTATGTGACAGGTAACAGATTTTAGACATATGTTGCACTGCATAATGATTTCTGATGACTTCTCTCTCTTTTAATGGCTGTTTGATTAATGCTGCTTTTCAGAATGGCCCTTAGTAGCTTGTGAGCCCATGGTAATCCTACCATTACTTTTTGTGACTTCAGAGTTTCAAATGTAAAATAATCGCAAGCTCTTGTCCAAGAAACCAAGCTGACCATTTGACGTCTACATAGAGTGCTTTTGCCAAAGCACGGGCTGAAACTGTGGAAAAGCAGAGTCACTTGCCCCATAACCTCAGCCGTGCAGAACACAATGCCATCCACAGCCTCAGAAACAACTCTGACATCATAATCAACAAGGCTGACAAAGGAGGTGCTGTCGTCATCATGAATAGGTCGGAATATGAACAAGAGCCTGCCAGGCAGCTCTCCAACACCACTTTCTACAAGACATTACCTTCTGATCCCACTAACGGTCACCAAAATAAACTACACCGTCTGCTCAAGAAACTCCCTGAAAAAGCACAATCTGCACAGAAACACCCCTGGAATCCCGACCAGGGGTATTCTATCTGCTACCCAAGATCCATAAACCTGGAAATCCTGGATGCCCGATCATCTCAGGCATTGGCAACCTGACAGCACGATTGTCTGGCTATGTAGACTCCCTCCTCAGGCCCTACGCTACCAGCACTCCCAGCTATCTTCAAGACACCACTGACATCCTGAGGAAACTACAATCCATCAGTGATCTTCCTGAAAACACCACCTGAGCCACTATGGATGTAGAAGCCCTCTACTCCAGCATTCCACACAAAGATGGAATACAAGCCATCAGGAACAGTATCCCCGATAATTTCACGGCAAACCTGGTGGCTGAACTTTGTGTCTTTGTCCTCACCCATAACTATTTCACATTTGGGGACAATGTATACCTTCAAATCAGTGGCACTGCTATGGGTACCCGCATGGCCCCACAGTATGCCAACATTTTTATGGCTGACTTAGAACAATGCTTCCTCAGCTCTCATCCCCTAATGCCCCTACTCTACTTGCGCTACATTGATGACATCTTCATCATCTGGACCCATGGAAAAGAAGCCCTTGAGGAATTCCACCATGATTTCAACAATTTCCATCCCACCATCAACCTCAGCCTGGACCAGTCCACACAAGAGATCCACTTCCTGGACACTATGGTGCTAATACGCGATGGTCACATAAACACCACCCTATACCAGAAATCTACAGACTGCTATTCCTACCTACATGCCTCCAGCTTTCATCCAGACCACAACACACGATCCATTGTCTACAGCCAAGCTCTACAATACAACCGCATTTGCTCCAACCCCTCAGACAGAGACAAACACCTACAAGATCTCTATCAAGCATTCTTACAACTACGGTACCCACCTGCTGAAGAGAAGAAACAGATTGACAGAGCCAGAAGAGTACCCAGAAGTCACCTACTACAGGACAGGTCCAACAAAGAAAATAACAGAACGCCACTAGCCATCACCTTCAGCCCCCAACTAAAACCTCTCCAACGCATCATCAAGGATCTACAACCTATTCTGAAGGATGACCCACCACTCTCACAGATCTTGGGAGACAGCCTAGTCCTTGCTTACAGACAGCCCCCCAACCTGAAGCAAATACTCACCAGCAACCACACACCACACAACAGAACCACTAACCCAGGAACCTATCCTTGCAACAAAGCCCGTTGCCAACTGTGTCCACATATCTATTCAGGGGACATCATCATAGGGCCTAATCACATCAGCCACATTATCAGAGGCTCATTCACCTGCACATCTACCAATGTGATATATGCCTTCATGTGCCAGCAATGCCCCTCTGCCACGTACATTGGTCAAACCGGACAGTCTCTACATAAAAGAATAAATGGACACAAATCAGACGTCAAGAATTATAACATTCAAAAACCAGTTGGAGAACACTTCAACCTCTTTGGTCACTCGATTACAGACCTAAAAGTTGCAATTCTTCAACAAAAAAGCTTCAAAAAGAGACTCCAAGGAGAGACTGATGAATTGGAATTAATTTGCAAACTGGACACCATTAACTTAGGCTTGAATAAAGACTGGGAGTGGATGTGTCATTACACAAAGTAAAACTATTTCCCCATGCTTATTCCCCCCAACCCCCGCTGTTACTCTCACCTTCTTGTCAACTGTTGCAAATGGGCCATCCTGATTATCACTACAAAAGGTTTTTTTCCCCCAGCTCTCCTGCTGGTAATAGCTCACCTTACCTGATCACTCTCATTACAGTGTGTATGGTAACACCCATTGTTTCATGTTCTCTATCTATATAAATCTCCCCACTGTATTTTCCACTGAATGCATCCGATGAAGTGAGCTGTAGCTCACGAAAGCTTATGCTCAAATAAATGTATTAGTCTCTAAGGTGCCACAAGTACTCCTTTTCTTTTTGCGAATACAGACTAACATGGCTGCTACTCTGAAACCTGTCATTTGGTAGTAGTTAGCTTATTCATGATAATCATAAAATGAAAGCTATATAACAACAGAAAATCCATTCTTCCCATTTCTACATTTCATATATAGACTGAATATAACCAATGAGACTAATGTGCTTTTGCTGGAAGGCCAATATCAGAAAAGCCAATTCAAATTATTTTTTCCATGATGGATTCATGCAGTCAATCCTTGATAAAAGCTTTATATACCATGCATAAACCTACTTAGTAATCCTTATCCTGGACACTAATTGTTATTCCAGATTTACACTAGTGTCAGCAGAAGTTAGTCCTCTGTGTCTAACAATATGCACTGCTACCAAGTGGTTAAACTGCAACAGGAAGTATTGAAGCCTGTAAAACTTTGCTAATGTTGTATGTACCTCAGCACAATGAAATGAACCTGACACATGTGGACCCGAAACATGCATTTGGATCTGCATAGTACAGTTGCAGCTGAGTGATGTTATAAGCTATGTTATTTTCAGATATTGCTGTGCACCCCCCTGGTGCATGACATGGTGCAAAACATGGCAGAAAACTATTGTCCGGTTGGTAGGATTTGGAATTATGTGCTGATACCTAACATATGATACTCAGCTGTGATTAACGCACCATTGTTCATTTACCTCCTCATGGGGGTATGCAAATTTGTTTGACACAAGTCATTGTAACTAATATATTTTGCAACTTTTAAAAGTTATTTTTAAATTAATATCTACCTCACAGATGTGTTGTGAGGATTATTTTTTTAAATAATTGGATGAATTAAAAACTCTTGGCTCATATTTAATCAAGGGAAAATGTGATGATGGTAGGAAGAGGGAAATGAGAGGAGATTGCTGCTACACTATCTTCACCAACAACTGAGGGCATGTAATAACCAATTTCAAACCAAGTGCACAGCCTCAGACTCTTCACTGCTCTTAGATGTAGAGATTGTAACAGCAGCAAAGAATGTCCTGTATGGTAAATGTGTAAGATACATGATGCATGGTAAAAGAGTGATCTTAATTTCTAAGCCTATCACATGAGAAGGCTCATGACAAGTGTGACCAGGGACATTTTGCTGCCAACTGGCAGAGGACACAGGGATGCATAAGGATTAGGGGGATACTCTGGGTCTAGTATCTACATAATAGTATGCCAGAGTGTGGCATGTAAAGTCTCTACCAACATGCAATAACTTTCTGGTCATCTTAGTCATTATGGAATGTATGTGCAGCTAATATTTAAGATGGTATGTATGCATAATGGTAATTTATGTTCTTAAAGCCTTGAAGTTTAAAGCAGTTCACCAGGAGGTGACCAGCCTTGGACGGATTCTGTTCAGGCAGAGGACATGAGATGCTTATCTCGCCTTGTTCGATCAAGTATGTATTGTTCAGTGTGTGTCTCACAGTGTAAGCATATCTGCATGCAGAGCCAGATGTTAAGGTTGCAAAGTCAACAAGAGAGAGGTTATAGGGAAGAACAATTAGCAGGGAGTATCCTATTTGTGAATAAAGATCAAAGAACTGTACTGATATATATGGGATCTCAAAGAGATACGGTCTTTCCACTGAGGAGGTAAGAGGAATGTATGACTTTTCTCATGAATGGAGGATCACAGCCAAGCTTGACTGTATTACACTGGAAGATTTTGGAGGAGCTTTGTCTCTCTATGTCATGACAATATCTTGTCAGGTAAGTTTAGGCTCTAGAAAGTGTGCTATGATTTTATTTTGTATGTTACATTTGTTTCCTTTTTTTTTACTCACCTCTTCTTGATTCTCTGTTCTTTGTTAAATAACCTACTTCTGTTTTTTACTATAAACATATCTAAATGTTGTGTGTTGAATGGAGTGGTGACTGGTTTAACTGGTAAGCTGATGGATACTATTCCTTTGGGAGTAGCAGCTCTGTTAATTGTGTGAATGTCCAGTAGAACAAGGGCTGGACACTCCAGGGGGAAGCTTGGGGGTTGGAGTGTGCCTGTGATTAACCTGTAAAGACAGAGCAGGGCCCTTGGAAGCATGGAAGGCAGTGCTTGTGTTGCCAAAGTTGGTGGTCTTGGGGAATTGAACTACAACAGGCACAGAAAAGTCTTCCTTATGCTAAGGGCAGGTGGTAATAAGGAGTTTCATAATTCTGTGCACCCTCAGAAAGTGTCAAAACAAGACACATGAAAAGGGTTAAAATTGTCATATTCCTGTCACAAGGCTTAGGCCAGTATTCACTAGTTTCAGCGGGTGCAACTTCATCTTCCTTCTTTGGTTAGCCAAGAAATGGTCCTTAACATCAAGTGATTATTTTTCACTGTGATCCTCACTCTCAGCAGCTCCATGTTAGACTACTGCTGTCCAGTTTTCTTGGGGCTGAATGTAAATGCCTCATGGAAGTTGCATCTGTTTCAGTATGAAGCGCGTCTTCTCCCAAATAAGGAAGGCTGGTTTCATACTGGTGTTCTATGTATTGCACTGGTCCCCTGTTCATTTTTGTACTGAAATAAAAATCTTAGATCCACTCCAAAGGGACCTCAATGGGTTATCTCAAAGACCAGCCCACCATTCCTGACAGCTTTGCATACCAGTAGTCATGCAGCTGAGGTTAGGCAGAATAGGATTCTTAGGCAGGGAAGCAGAACTTTCTAACTTGCAGGACCCTAGCTATGGAACTGCTTATCAAGGAGAGAGCCTGAATCCAAGCCTACCCATCTTAAGGTCAAATTTCAAGACCCATCTTTCAGCTAATGCTTTCTCCTTTGGTGGCACATTTTACATGGCCAGCAAAGAGAAGGGGAAAAGAGACCAAGAGAGTAAAAAGGATAGAGAAGAAAAAAAAATTGGAGTTATGAAAGATGAAGAGACCCTAAAGCTATCATATTTTTGTCTGATTTGTCACATTTGGCGCTCAGATAGCACAGTGATAAGCACCTGAAAGATACCCTACTACAAATGGACAAATTAGATAAATAATTAAAAATTTCCATCATAATTTTAATTGCCACATGCTAATTTCAACTGTTAATTAGGTTTGTAAAGTTCTTATCTTTGGGAAAAAGTCTTAATGTAAATGGTTTGTAAATGTCTTAAATGGCTAACAATCAGCTTTTGAGTATTAAGTTTGTTAAGACCTGTGCACATATAAATCCATAATGAATCTATGAATTTCATAGCTTGGGCACATAAAAAGTAGAGTGGAAGCATGGTGAATGCGAAACCCTATTAGCTCACACAATGTGTTTTTAACTGGTTTGTTTCTTTAAAAAGACCATTTCTTTCTAAAATAAGATTTTGAATTTACATATGGCAAGTGTATTCCTATAGGTGATTTACTTCTTATATTGATCTACAGTACCTTGTGGGTTATTGAAAATAAATGGAGGCCTTTCTCAGATACTCACTCAAGAGAGCTTCAGTTATTTGCTTTGTATGTTTTGACTTGCCAGGCAGGAAAAGTAGTTCTTTAAAAGATTTGTCCTTTTAAAATAAGCACTCAAATTGTCTGTAATAGATTTGAGCACTTCTTCCCCAAGAGTTAAACAGGTAAGCTTATTGCATTTTTCTCATCTGTATGCACCAGGTCAGAATTAAGTTATTTTGCTTTTTGCTCATTAATTTGGAGACATAAAAGGTCCTGTCACAGCAGAAAAGAGACAGTGGTACAAAATGTTTTTACTCTAAATAGAGGAAGGATTTAACACACAGAAATTAGAAAACCATTTTAGACAAAGAACTTAATTTTGAGAAACATCTGGCATGCTAGTGTAACCCATACACCTTCTGGGAATGGTGGTCTGTCCCATCTAGTGGCACTGAGACCACTTAGAGAGAGATTAATGAATCTGTTCTAAAGCTTGGGCTAACAAGCATATGGCTTTTAGCTCATGCAGTAGAGGCTCATGCATTTAGCTCCAGAGGTCCCAGGATCAATCCAGCCTGCTAATAACCAGGGTCTGTTGGAGTTACACTAGTTTTTTGTACTAGTGACTTAAGAGTAACAAATGTATGTGATTAATGCAGATACTATACCTCCTATGTTTTAATAATGTTATTTTAACTGCAAAAGAAAGAGTGATCAACACAGTGCAGCTGGTGAAGAACCCTCAGTGACCACTAACTTCAATGAAGCAGAGGGCACTCTACACCTAACAAGACAAAGGCTCCAGCCTCATCACCCCTTTTCTGGAATCTGACACCTACTAACTAACCCCCAGGAATAGGCACCCAACTCTCAAAAAGGATTCTGATCCTCTTCTGCACAGGAATGGGGCTGGTCAGAATCTGGCCCTAAATAACTGTAGCAAAACAAGAAGGATTATGAAGGCCAGACAGTAGAAGGGGCTTGGACTTGGGTTTCTAGCCATTCTGCTGGGTCAGGTCCTCCTGGATCCCCTCAACACACTGGCTATTGACCTAATCCTGCATTGCTGAAGTCAATGGGCATGTTGCCATTAATTTCAAAGATGTAGAATCAAGCCCTATACCAAGAAGGAACTTTGTTCCTGTTCTTTTCCCTGTGAGATTCCCTGATTTCCCAAAATATCTGGGAAGTTTTCATGGCTAGTTTCATTCTGGGAACTAGCCAGTCCCTAGTAAAGTTAAAATAGTTATGCACGTTTGCAGGCAGTGTATCAATTTTTAGATTAAACTTGGTATTAAAAACAAAGTCGACCAGGCATGCTCAATACATAATTTTGAAACACTCATAACACAGTCCAAGCTAAACTAATTTCTTCGGCAAGGCTGCACATATTGAAGCTCATCAAAAACTGGTTCATAGTGAACTGCTATTTTTAAACCTCTGTCTTTCTTGATGTTCGATATATCTGTATTAATAAGGGCTTTATAATGTAAATCATTCACAGCTTTAAATATTGTGATCACTGCCTCTCCTGCTGTGTTACATTGGGGGATGAAGCAACAGTCCTGTATGTTTCAAGAAAGATCACAACATTTGATATTCTATTTGTTTTACTTGACCACTCTATTTGAAAAGGAATGCATAAAGGTATTGCAATGCAACATCTTCTTTGCTTAAGTGTTCATAAATATTTTATACATCTGTTTACATTCCACTCCATCTTTTTTCTCTCATTCCCTCTCCACTTAAAATTTATTCATCCTAAGTGTACTGCAAAACCTATAAAATGTATCCATTCTAAGTGTTGTTTAGGAGACTTCCCTTAACATCTTTCTCTATTACTACTGTGTTTATCTTGTGTTCTTTTTAGAATTCCCACACAAGACCAAGTTTTATCTGTTATGGGCTTTCTATTTTCTCCATGAACCAGCTAATTTTAATGATTTATTATCTCATTATCATGACTGTTGCTGTGAAAAACCAAATGTGTAAGGATAATGTTTGTTGTCTGCAAGTTATTTTCACATCTTTTGATCTTTCTTGACCCTTTGGTCATTATCAGGCTCCAATTATTTTTAATTCAGTATCTCTGATGATGATCCCTTTAATTGTTCTTTAAAAAGATGAAAAATAGAGCTACCAGCAGTCAGAACAAATTCCTGTATTTCCACACCTTTGAGAAAAATGAATAAATAAAGATGACATGATACCAAGTAAAGCTAGCTAAATTCTGTTGTTAACCAAATAAACTAGATTTAGTTCATTATTACTTTAGCGAGTCTCCAAAGCACAAGATTTCCAGCAGTTTTAAATTTATTGACATATTGTAACTTGTAGTAGGAAAAATCATATTTTCTCCCAAATACTTCAGAATGCCGGAGGCCATTCTGATCTGCAGTGCTAAACTTTGGGGATTTAGGGCACGCTTATTAGCCATTTAAGGTGAGACTGCAGTGCAGTTCCCCTTCCACCAATCTCTGTAGTATTTTATGGGCATTGTGTGGATAGCATTCTGATCTTACGGGTGAACAGCATTTTTGCAAAATAAAGTTTTCCAGACTCCAGTTAAGCTGTATTTCAATATTAAATAATTAATTAATTAGTTATTGTGCTGCAAAAGGGTTAAGTATTGAATAAGAAATAGATATAGGACAGTCCATCCTGCAAACACAGATCACTCTTTTAATACAAGGTACTCTGTGACCCCTTGGTAGGGTGGACATCTCATATCACGCCACTAGTTATCAAGCTGCAGTGCTATAGCCATTTCTGCACTAATCACATTGCTTCCCTTGAAGCCCAGCCCTCAACCCCCTTCTCAGGCAAAATCTCACTGAAGTAAGCACAAGTTTCAGCTGAGTGAGTTGCTTTGTGCAAGTTCAGTTCCATGATATGGTACTCTCAGAATGTAGATTTAAAAATAAAAATAAAATAAAAATAAAATAAAATAAAATGCACAATCATTGGTGCTCCTGAAATCTCATCTCTACAAGTGCTGCATGCCCAAAGCTGACATTTCACTAGAACAATCACAAAGTTGTAGTTATAGTTGTTTGTTTTAAAAATGGGGAAAAATCAATATTTAATTAGAGTTTAGCATGTGCACATTGAACATCTGTGAAGTCTTTCATAGAATCAAAATATCAAATGACATCCCTACTGTTTCCTGCCACTTCTTTGTCATTTGAATTAATTCGAACTGTAAATGCAAATATCTCTTTATAAACTAATCTTCAAAACAAAAATAAGCAAAGGAGGAGCAAGAAATAGAATTATTTAAATCAATAAAATGCTTTAATATTTCCAATCAATTAAGAATGATGATGGTCTGCTGAGGAACATCAGAACACGAATGCTTCTAAAAGTATCTAGGAGGATTAAACACAACAAAGGCTTTGGCAGACTACATGAAGCATTTGGTGTAAGTTTCTATCACGTTTAATGTTTTGATTATTTCTGAATAACATTTATCTGGCAACTCCTTCTCATAAATATATGGCTGTATCCATTTCTTGTTGTTGTTTTTTCAAACCAAACCAACAACTCTCTCTACTATAAATAACTTGGCATCTATAGCAGTTTGTGATAATATATTTGTATATTAACTTTCCTTATGAAATTGATTTTTTTCATCCTTTTAGCAGAAGTACTAACTGCCACATTGGACATAGACATAATTTCCTAAATATATTAGAGATGTGCCAAATGATCCACCTTTTACCCATATGCTTTTGTGTAGAACAGTTATAGCAGCAAATTGTTACTACGGCAGAAAAAAAAATCTGTTTATTCTTTACAGATGTCTCAGTTTAATTAAAAATGTGTGTAAGAATTTAGGCAAGTATAAACTATCTGATAGCTGAATGAATTTCTGGTTTTGGTACATGGCATATATTACACTTTTTAAAATCCAAGAATAAAATCTAGGATGAACATTAGGTTTAGACATAATTCTTATAAAATGTAATTGATAGACAGTAAAAGCAAATATATGCTATATTCTCCTTTCATAGGTGATCTGTCTAAACCACATTTTAGTTTTCTTTTAAATTATTATTCTGCACCACATTAATTTCCTATTAAAACTTCAGCTACATTAATTCTGTATCAGCTTAAAGAAATATGAAGACCCAAAAAGCCAAAACAAGAGTCAGGATTTCCAAAGGTCACTAATGATTTTGGGCACCTAATTTTTGTGGTTATCTGATTTTCAGAAAGTGCTGGGCTGAAAATCAGGCCTTTTTAAGGTGTGTCAAGTTGGGCATCCAATAACCGAGGCACAAGAAACTACCAGTAATTATTAAAGAAAAAAAAAGCACATGCTTAAGCTCTCACAAGAGCATAGCTTTAAAAAAGCATCTGCATATAGCACACAGATGAAAGTTTTTGCCTTGATATGCAAAGCCCTCCCTGGGACTGGCCCTCACTGCCTGAGAGATTGCCTCATCCTCTGCAATCCTGACCTCCCACTACAGTACATCTACTGGAACAATGAAAATACTGACCAATAATCGGTTTGTGAGAACAAGAGAAGCTGAACCTGGAATTAGGGAATTCCTTGACTCGGTATTCCTGCAATAATTTCTTCTCTCACACAAATAAGCAAAGAAAATTATATGTAAACTAATCAAGCTATTTCTCTACAGACTACAAAGGAAGAGAGAAGGAGAATGTTATTTTTATTTTCAAATAGTCAGGAGACATACAGATGCTGTAATGAGAAGGAGAGATAAGCCTCTCAGTATGTAAAAATTGCAATTAAATCACAGATAGCAGAGTCAGCTATTGACATAGAAAAGTCTCCAAGAGTTCTAAAAATCTGGACCACATCCTGTCATAAATATAAAGGGAAGGGTAAACACCTTTAAAGTCCCTCCTGGCTAGAGGAAAAACCCTTTCACCTGTAAAGGGTTAAGAAGCCAGGATAACCTGACCAAAATGACGAATGAGGAGACAAGATACTTTCAAAGCTGGGGGGGGGGGGGAAACAAAGGCTCTCTCTGTCTGTGTGATGCTTTTGCTGGGAACAGAAAAGGAATGGAGTCTTAGAACTTAGTAAGTAATCTAGCTAGATATGTGTTAAATTCTGTTTTGTTTAATGGCTGATAAAATAAGTTGTGCTGAATGGAATGTATATTCCTGTTTTTGTGTGTTTTTGTAACTTAAGGTTTTGCCTAGAGGGATTCTCTATGTTTTGAATCTGATTACCCTGTAATGTATTTACCATCCTGATTTTACAGAGGTGATTCTTTTATTTTTTCTTTAATTAAAATTCTTCTTTTAAGAACCTGATTGCTTTTTCATTGTACTTAAGATCCAAGGGTTTGGGTCTGTATTCACATATGCAAATTGGTGAGGATTTTTATCAAGCCTTCCCCAGGAAAGGGGGTGTAGGGTTTGGGAGGATTTTGCAGGGAAAGACGTTTCCAAGTGGGCTCTTTCCCTGTTATATATTTGTTAGACACTTGGTGGTGGCAGCAATAAAGTCCAACAGCAAAAGGTAAAATAGTTTGTACCTTGGGGAACTTTTAACCTAAGCTGGTTAAAACTTAAAAATAAGCTTAGGGGGTTTTTCATGCAGGTCCCCACATCTGTACCCTAGAGTTCAGAGTGGGCAAGGAACCTTGACACATCCTAAACTGGTTTAAATCAGAGTAGAAGAAATGAAGTCAATTAAATTACACTGATTGACACCAGCTAAGGATCTGGCCCAATATATGACAGCCAGCTGTTCAATGATATAAGCAGAGCCCACTAGACCACAAAGCCTACTTCCATCAGTGTGCTTCACATTATTGACTTATGCATAACAAATCAATGTGCCGATCAGCCCTATCAGTGGTGGCTCACATCCCTTTATCTATACCCAGGTAGCTTCAAGCCCCGCAGTAGAAAAGAACACCGAGCAACCTTAAATTGTAAGTATTGAGTAACGTTAACAGAAAACATTTGCTTCTGGATATTGTGGAAGTTTGTATTTCACTCCCACTTCATGCTGGATTCACACTCTGTAGTGTAAATGATATTTCAAAGCTTGTCAATCTTATAGGAATAACTAGGTCCTGACCCACTATTCTTGAACAGAGAAGTAGTGACTCCATGAAATGATTTTAAGAGTAAAAACTAGAAGTAAGATCCCCGGGTCATACCTGTTCTATGAAATTGAAAGGAAACACAATTCACAAAAATTCCTTTAAACCTTTGTTCATTTCTGGCTCAAATCCTATGAACTCAGTGCATGAGCTGCTGCCTAGCATTTATATATTTGCACAGTTTCAGCTTTAAACCAAAAATGGCATCTCTCTTTTCCCTCAGCTTCACTCTGTTTATTTAGCAAGCACTTCCAGTATGGAGTTGTACAGAATTAAAGCACATTGTTGTGTATTGCGTTAATCCCTGCTATGGATTGCACATAACCATCATTCTTCATTCAGGATAACTGTAAAGAAGGCTTTGTAACCAGGTGACTGAAAAAAAACAAGCACATGTAAAAGCTCAAGCAGAGCTGACCTATGTGACCAAAGTGTTTCCCAGGGCACTGATAGCAAATGCAGAGTCTAGGACTGGTTGGTGGAACTGTTTTTGTCTGTGTGTATGTGAGAAATAAAAGGGGCAGAGACAGACAGGAGCAGCCAGAAAGCCAAGCACATAGTAACAGAAGCACTGGAAAATGTGATCCTGAGAGAAAGCTAAGAAGCTTTTTGGCACAGAGTTCTGGATGGAATGGCAGGTTTGGAACAGTGAGCAAAGGCATGTCTCCTGCTGTTAGAATCCCACCGTGTTCAGGAAACAGGACTTTTTGTGTATGTATAATCTTGTAAATAAGCAAGTTTTCATAAAAAAAAATCTGGCTCTATTATCCATTTATAATTGAAACAACCCAAAGAGCCACAACTTGGCTACCTGCTTAGGTAAAAAAAAAAAAAAAAAAAAAGTGACCATTTATTCCTGCCTCAAGGAACTGGAACTGTAAGTTAGGTTTATTTTACAACTTACTTACTATAGCCTAGTAAGCCAGATATCTGTATGTAGGTCCAAACATAAAACAATGCAGAAATGTATTTGCTTTAAAACAGTCTTCTTTCTTGGATGGATTCAAGTGCCATTATTCTACAGACATCCTGTATGACCTTAAACAGATCACTTAAAATCTCAGTGCCCCAGCTCTCCATCTGCCAAATGATGATGATATTACTTCCCTGCCTCACAGAGGTGTTGCATTCATAACTGTGAAATGCTCAGATACTACACTGATGAGGGCCACATAACTACCACTGATGGACCAAAAGATCAATTTCTAATTGCTTACAACATTAAAAAGTGTCAAACTCTCCTTGATTGCATTAGAAGAAAAATAACCAGCCTATTTTGAGGGTGGAAGAAAAACTTCTTAAATTGTTCATGAACACTTCTTGGAATCACCAGGACATTAAACTCCTCAGAATAAAGGGGTATACAACAATCTGAATCAAAATTTTATCTTTAGTCTCATAATACTAAAGGTCTACTCTGGGACTATCTGTGATTAGATGTTTGTTCTTTATACCAACAGTTTCAAAGAACACAAATGCAACCTCTTCAAAGACAGAGAGTGAATCTTTCCCTGCCATGAGTCTTTGGGATGAAATTTAGGATAATTCCATTAGGTGAGTGTTGTAGCAACCAGGCAAGGTACTAACACACTTCAGCAGGTCTTTATTTTTAAAGTGGAAACCTCTTTACCAAGCTGCTGCTGCATCCTCAGTAGCTCTTACTCCGCCTCTCCCCTTTCTGTTTCCTGTCCTTTCAGACTCCCAGCAGCCAGTGCTCCCAGTTCTAATAATTACAAGCAACATGTAAACACTACAGTGAGTTTTCATAGAATCATAGAATATCAGGGTTGGAAGGGACCTCAGGACGTCATCTAGTCCAACCCCCTGCTCAAAGCAGGACCAATCCCCAATCAAATCATCCCAGCCAGGGCTTTGTCAAGCCTGACCTTAAAAACTTCCAAGGAAGGAGATTCTACCACCTCCCTAGGTAACGCATTCCAGTGTTTCACCACCCTCCTAGTGAAAAAGTTTTTCCTAATATCCAACCTAAACCTCCCCCACTGGAACTTGAGACCATTACTCCTTGTCCTGTCCTCTTCTACCACTGAGAATAGTCTAGAACCATCCTCTCTGGAACCACCTCTCAGGTAGTTGAAAGCAGCTATCAAATCCCCCCTCATTCTTCTCTTCCGTAGACTAAACATTCCCAGTTCCCTCAGCCTCTCCTCATAAGTCATGTGTTCCAGACCCCTAATCATTTTTGTTGCCCTTCGCTGGACTCTCTCCAATTTATCCACATCCTTCTTGTAGTGTGGGGCCCAAAACTGGACACAGTACTCCAGATGAGGCCTCACCAATGTTGAATAGAGGGGAACAATCACGTCCCTCGATCTGCTCACTATGCCCCTACTTATACATCCCAAAATGCCATTGGCCTTCTTGGCAACAAGGGCACACTGTTGACTCATATCCAGCTTCTCATCCACTGTAACCTCTAGGTCCTTTTCCGCAGAACTGCTGCCTAGCCATTCGGTCCCTAGTCTGTAGCTGTGCATTGGGTTCTTCCGTCCTAAGTGCAGGACCCTGTACTTATCCTTATTGAACCTCATCAGGTTTCTTTTGGCCCAATCCTCCAATTTGTCTAGGTCCCTCTCTATCCTATCCCTGCCCTCCAGCGTATCTACCACTCCTCCCCGTTTAGTATCATCCGCAAATTTGCTGAGAGTGCAATCCACACCATCCTCCAGATCATTTATGAAGATATTGAACAAAACCGGCCCCAGGACCGACCCCTGGGGCACTCCACTTGACACCGGCTGCCAACTAGACATGGAGCCATTGATCACTACCCGTTGAGCCCGACAATCTAGCCAACTTTCTACCCACCTTATAGTGCATTCATCCAGCCCATACTTCTTTAACTTGCTGACAAGAATACTGTGGGAGACCGTGTCAAAAGCTTTGCTAAAGTCAAGAAACAATACATCCACTGCTTTCCCTTCATCCACAGAATCAGTAATCTCATCATAGAAGGCGATTAGATTAGTCAGGCATGACCTACCCTTGGTGAATCCATGCTGACTGTTCCTGATCACTTTCCTCTCGTGTAAGTGCTTCAGGATTGATTCCTTGAGGACCTGCTCCATGATTTTTCCGGGGACTGAGGTGAGACTGACTGGCCTGTAGTTCCCAGGATCCTCCTCCTTCCCTTTTTTAAAGATTGGCACTACATTAGCCTTTTTCCAGTCATCTAGGACTTCCCCCGTTCGCCACGAGTTTTCAAAGATAATGGCCAATGGCTCTGCAATCACATCCGCCAATTCCTTTAGCACTCTCGGATGCAACTCGTCCGGCCCCATGGACTTGTGCACGTCCAGCTTTTCTAAATAGTCCCTAACCACCTCTTTCTCCACAGAGGGCTGGCCATCTACTCCCCATGTTGTGATGCCCAGTGCAGCAGTCTGGGAGCTGACCTTGTTCGTGAAGACAGAGGCAAAAAAAGCATTGAGTACATTAGCTTTTTCCACATCCTCTGTCATTAGGTTGCCTCCCTCATTCAGTAAGGGGCCCACACTTTCCTTGGCTTTCTTCTTGTTGCCAACATACCTGAAGAAACCCTTCTTGTTACTCTTGACATCTCTTGCTAGCTGCAGCTCCAGGTGCGATTTGGCCCTCCTGATTTCATTCCTACATGTTTTCAGAAAACAAATATTGTAAAAGGTGAAAGATATCCATTTTTAGTGTCTGAAATACTCATAATGAAATAGAAATTATTTGAAATTAAAGAATTTTGCACTTCATTATGAATTAGAAAAGAAGTTTGATTTTTGTTTAAAATTTCACTTGTTCAAAGCAAAACTAAGCCCATTTTGTAGTGAAAATTTGCTACTCTGGAAGCAAAAATGTACCTGTTTCACAGAAAAAACCCCCATGAAAGTGGGCCTTTTTTTCAAAAAAATATGGATTTTGATTCAAAAACTCAGGACAATTCTCAGTTAATCATAACCACAAAAAAGGTAAGATTGTGAGGACAGTTGGGAAGGAAAATAAGTTGGGTCAAACAAAACTAGAAATAATTTCATGCAGAATTCTTAAAAAACAAAAATTGTGACATGGACGCAGCTCTAATTTTAATCCATAATCAGAGGCTGTATATGTTTAACTGGAACATCTTCTGAAAAAAAAAAAAGTCTTGCTGTGAATGAATAAATAAGTAATAAAGAAATTCCTGCAGTCTGACCAGAGCTGGCAGTTATGGCTGCCATTGTTTCCTATAATTGCAGTATGAATTGATCAGAACCTCTAAAAGCCAAGGCACCTTGCTTTCACACAAGGAAGGATATACAGATAAAATACTCAAAAATTTATTACTTATACATCACAGTGTATTGATCTAGCTTACGACAGCGATGCCCATCTCTCAAAAGAATCAGGAAAGATGTATTCCCCTTATATCAATGGCTTAAGAAAAAAGACCCCAGAAGTGGCATTATACAGTATGTTGAAAGTGTTTTCTGACATCTTGAAACCCCCTAACTGATGCCTCTCTGCTTTTTATCAAGTACTGTCCAATAAAGCATTTGTCCCAATCCTGTTTTTGGTGTGCTTGGCTTTTCTTGCTAGCATAATTTGAACACTGTTGCGGGTTAACTCTTGTACTGACCTTAACTCTTTCCTGAAACAGAGCAGGCAAGTTCTTTCATGCTCTGGATGTGAAAGATATAAAAGATTAGACAATTTGAAGGCCCAAAGAAATTTGTCTAATTTGTTCATTTATTGTCCAACTATAAAATACATACTCCGATTAACATACTTTTCTAATACACTCTGTTTCATGCTGCATTATGAGGAAATAGGGAGAACAGTCTTTCAGACAGACTACTTGTTTTATTTAATAAGTTGTATTCAGATACCACAGTAATGGCAGTCTTATAAATTATTAGACAGACTAGATTAAGTAGCTGCTGTAAGAACCAAAAAGTTGAATTGCTTTAAAATACACTTATGGGTATCATGAATAAAGTATTAGCCCTAAAAGGGATATACTGATGGCACAAAACATGAGAGTGGAAGAGGAAGCTGTTGCTGTGTAGGAGAAAAAATAACAAAAAACTGGAACTTCATTAGAAATTTGTTGCAGCTATTTATAACACTTACAAGAATTCATCACAAATCATCTATTGTGACCTATTGATCAAAATTACACACACACAAACACACATACACCTTTGTGTCTAAGTACTTTATATACCATTATGGACTTTTGTTTATTCCATTTTAATTCAATGGTCTTCTGCACTTCATTTACAATCTAAACTTGTTTAATCAACCATTTAGGTAGGAATTGTCTGACTGCTTCTATGTTCAAATGTAGAGCTACAAATTTAGGCTGGAATAATATTGCAGGAAATGCAGCAGACTGCTGACCCTTCCTGTAGCATTTGAAACTTTGGCTTTCATTTGACTAGGATAAGGCTTCCAGAGCAATGTACACAGTTTATGGAAGGTGATAAGAAGGTGATCACAGGCTGTTTAAGTATGCTCATTCACGTGTTCATTCATGAGGGGAAATGGAGAAGATGCCAATACTCTATGAATGTGGAGGTCTTTATATGTGGTGTTGAAACTAACTAAAATCCTGACATGGCTGCAAAACAAGCACAAGTTGTCAAAGTATTCCTTGACATGGTTAGTCTTAACTGAAAGTTTTTATTGATTTATCGTTTAGGGAGAGAGACCATTTAGGTTTGTTTAGAGGTGACACAACTATGAATAATGGGATGAAATTAAGAAAGGGGAAAAATGTAGGCTGCTATTACAACTTCCTGACAATGAGATGCACTAAGCTGAAATTACTGGAAGCTATCTCACTCGGTACGATTAAAACTAGACTTGAAAAAGCATCAGATAACATACAGCAGGAACATTCTTCCATTGACTAGGAGATGGATGAAATGACCTAACCTGCTTATTTATTATTTGTATAGTCCCATAGGTATGCATAGCAATTACAGACATGGAAAACATGACCATTCCCTTCCTACCCCCATATACAAGCTTCCCACTGAAAGTAATGGGAGTTTGCCACTGACATCAGAAGGAGCAGGATTCTTCTTATTGTAAGCTAAGATAGTGATTCACTGACATGAGTTTAGAGCAAAGAGCCAAGCATTGGTTCAGGTCTTAGTCTTGCAAAGTGCTGAGTCTCTACTGGCAAGTTCAAAACTTCAGCTTCCATTGGTGCAGAAGGGACATTGTGGGACCTGATGTTCTGTGTGAAACTACCAATTCTTAAGTCTCTCTACCTCTTGCATCGGCTGGTACAATCCAAAGGTAAATATATATCTGCTGTGATAGTATCTACAAGAGGCCAGTTCTCTTTCCATGTTCTGAAATTCCCCTATCTGTATTTTTTGTAAATATCATGTGCCCCTCAGCATATCTGAATGATATTGCCCATCCTCGATGCATAGTTAGGTCAAAATAGGTTGTTTAAAGAAATCAGAGAGGGAAGGTAAAACAATGGCTTCAATAAGGTACATTGTCTCCAGCAACAGGCAGGTTTATATCTAGGAAGGATGCCTCATCTCCAACTCTGGTGACCGGGTTGTTTGCCAAGTCTGAGAATCTGGAAATCAAAAGACAGTGATCTGTTTAAGGTCTCTTAGCAGAAGGGGAAGAGATGAAGTGGTCAGCTCAGCTGGAAGCTGTCACAGAAAGAGTATGCTGCTGGCTGATCCAGAGACTGACTGAGACAGAGTCAAGGATTTGCAGCAAGCAGGCTACAACTTGGTAAGAACAGGGGACACCAAGGGTGGGTCATATCTAAGTAGGGGCTTGAGGGAATGCAAAGCTTGGGTGAGACAATATACAGTTTGTTTTTATTCCACTTCTTTAAGTGCCGTGTACCTTTTTGGGCAACATACATCACCCTATTTTGGAGAAGTTGCTTCTGTGTCATTGCATACCATCATTGTCCACCAGCTTCCTGAGGGAAGCTATTGCAGGTGCCAGTCCCATTGGTTCTACTAGGTATCAGAGTTGGCTACCAGTAGGTGTAACCCAGAGCCCCACTCTGACAGTTGTTGGATTGCCTCGCACACCAAAAAGAAGTGGAGGCATGTGCATCTTACTTGAAAGGGGTGCATTCGGGGAACTGGAAGAAGGTGTCAGAAGGGACAGCCTATCCAGGGACCATAACATTTTGCCCAAAGTCTATAAATTATTTCCAAAGACACGTCTGGTATCAACAGCTTAAGCAATCTTTTCTAAACAACCCCTGTGTGTATGTTAGACTTGTCAAAACTACTGTTTTCTCTGAAGACTACAGTGTTTTGGCTCTTTCTACAGGGAAACAATCTCTCTCTCTCTCTTTTTGTTTTGTTTTGGCCTTTATGTCACGTTACTATTTTGTCATTGACACTATTCAGTTTTTCAACTGTAGATTTTTCAACAAGCTGTTTGTGAGTATATTCAATATCACAAATTTGAGTGTGATCCAACTTAGTTTTCAATGGACACAAGTAAAAATGTTATGCTTCTGTTCTGATTAGATGAGTGAGACATTTATGATTTTTTGTTATTGCTGTGAACACTCATTTGAAAATATCTAAATTCCATTGTTGTGAACTTAATCTGGTTATGGTTTTCGCAAACATTTTTGCCAGTAACCTCATTTGGTGGAATATTTGTGAAAAGTGATTAAAAAAGGGATGAAAACATCTGAAGATCATTTAGTATTTTACTTAAGAAATATTCGCAGAAAAATGTGTGAGGTATTTGCTCATCTCTTTAAAATATTGACATATTTATTTATTATAATATTTCTAGGTGACTGTTGCCTTACCTTTCACAAACCCAACACACCAAGAGACATATACTTTGAATATCAGGGTTTTTTTCTAAAAATCATAATATATTGTTTCAGATAAAGTATCATAAAATGCAGTTACTATTCAGATCTACACAGCTAACATTTATAAAATATTATAGGACACAGACATATAGGTAAATGGCCTGACCCAATCAGTCATGTTTTTCTTATAGATCCTTACACTTTCTTTCAATTCCATCTTTTTCCCCAGTGACTTGACAGAAGTAAAGATAATTTCTATCAGAATTAGATTTCACATGGCATCTCACAATTATTTTAGCAATTGTAATTTGAGAAACTGTCAGAGATCTGATGTGTACTATAGGAAATAATATTGTATTTTTAAAATGTCTAGTTCAATATGCTGAAAGAGATAATTGTAGAACTGCAAATACAATTTCCAAAGTACAGTAACACATTTTTATTTCCTAAGAAGATTTTATTACAGATGAAAATACAAAGGAAATGGGTTCTCACAGCAGTAGAGAGACAATACCTGTTTTAAAGAAGCACTCATGCTTCTAGTTATAATGATACAGTTCTATAAACCTGAGCCTGATTCACCATTGCAAGCTCCAGTTTTATGCTGGAGTAACTCCAGATTCCATCAATTTTTAATGACCAGCAGATTCACTTCTGTATCACTCCCACTGAATGGCCTGATGAGGCTACTTCAGATAGTTAGAAAATATACATTCATCACTTTCTAATAATCAAACAGAAAATAGTAAGACTAAATTCCAGGACATTCGAAGGCTACCTAATTTAACTCTTAGTAGGACACATCTACATCACAGTCGCATGTGTGAATGGCAGCTCATGTAGATATACTCATGCTAGTTTGCTAAAAATAGAGGTGAGGAAGCTACCGTGTGGGCTTCAGCACCAGCTGCACAAGAGAATAAATATCCAGGGGTGGTCGGACAGGCTTTTGCAGCCTGTCATGGCATTCTCATGTCTATTTTTAGTGAACTAACTAGAGTACAGCTAGCAGAGGTATAGCTACATGGGCTGCCATTTACACAACGGCTGCAATGTAGGCATGCCCTTAGTATATTATTACTTTAGTTACATGAGCTCCCCATTATGGACTTCTTTGTTCTCATAATCGGCAAAACCCCCTCTCTGAGCCACACAATGAAACTCAACTCCAATATACCCTTGTTATAGTCATGTTAATCCAATTTCCACAAATGTAGAATGAGCAGAATACTGGGGTCAATATCTGTCATGTTGGAGAGAGAGAAGTTTGTCCTGAGGTAGGTTCTCAGGGCCAAGCAATTGCCAAAACTCCCACTCCTTCTGCAACTCACAAAGGCAATTGCAGTCAACAGGGAAATATTGGCTCACCATTGTCAAAGTTTGACTCAGACTCACAATTTATCAGACCACTCCTTTTTATAAGCAAAGCTGCTCTGCTAATACATTTAGAAGTGAGCCCCCCGAGTGGGGCTTGTGTCTCTTAATTTATACAGTTTTTTGGAGAACAAGTTACAGAGAAGTTACAGACGAAAGAAGAAAAAAGATTTTAGTCACCACCCTTCGAGATCCCTGAGACCAGTCACGTATCTTCAATTACCTGCCACCCTTAACAATCTCCTTTAACAGCTTCCAGTTAACTTAACTAATTGCCCTTCACACCTTCCATTCTGATGCCTGCTTCTTAGACGTGCTGGCTCTATCTTAATTGCTTCTCCATTCAAAAACTAACTGTCCCTAAGTGTGCTCCCTCAGATACTTTGTAACATGTTTTGGCATGCCCTCTCATATACAATGTATCCAGCATGTCCCCTTATACAACGTTATACTTATACAATGTTATACTTCCACACCATCCTTAAAGGTGGAGTCAAGAGTTAACTGAGAGCTCTTAGGTATGACACACACTACCAACAGAACTCAGAATGTCCCAGTGTTAAATTCATCTTTTTAATCAGGCCTTTCCTCAAGGAAATGAGATAAAGTCCTGACAAGGTTTCCTCCAAGAAATAATCAAAGGTGAATCCCATTTGAGAAAAAGGCATAAATACAGAGGGGACTTAGGTCCAACTTTTAGGTATATGGTCCTTAGGGCTTGACTAGACTAGGGAAATTTACATCAGTGTAACTATCAATGTAGTTACACCAATGCAAATCTCTAATGTATATGTACTGCACGAGTGCAAAAGAGAGCTTATCATATAGCCATTTACCTGCCAATAAGTCCAATCTTAGGGCGGGGGGAGGGGGAGGGAAGGTTGCACTGGCAAAGTGACTCTAGTGCAAAACCCACCAAATATCCAGGTGCTTAGATACTACTATATATTTGCTTTAGAAATTCAGATTCACAGTTCTCTTTGCCCACATTTGTATTACTACTTCTTCCCTTGATGTATTGTTCTGCGGGGGTGTGGGAAAGCGAGAAGGGTTGTACTTTCTACCTGAATTTATTTTGCTTTGAGTTCTTATTTTTGGTTGCCCAAATATTTGATCATTTTATTGTACAGTCTCCCCTCGTATATATTTTATCCATCTATCTTCAAGTAATTAGATGAAGCGTAACTATTCCTGTAAGAAACTCCTATTTTCTCAACTTTTCCTAATAAAAAGCAATCAATGTGGGCTGTTCAGTGCATGGCAGGAACTTTAACTGTTGCTGCTTAGCAGTCCTTGTGCCATATGGAATCTTTAAGACATAGACTGACTTTTCCAGGAGCTGCCACAGAATCAGCTCTTTTGCAAACAATCAGACTACTAATTTAGGTAACTTAATATTAAGCTAGGAGCCTATTTTTTTCACTTCCTTGCTGCTGTTCATATGAGTGCAAAATAGGTGTACAAGTACTTCCAAATCACAGTGGCAGTGTATCACTGCCTGGTGTAAATAAATATAGGAAGATCAAGATAGAAAAGAGTTAGGACCACATATTTTTGCTTTTTAAATCTTTCCCCAAGTTTGTAGAATTGCCTTCTGGGAAGAACAATGATTCCCTGAAGTTAAAAAACATAGTAGGGAGCACTCTGGAATGCAATGGATTGTAAATAAAGCTGTTCCCTTGTATTACCATGTATACCTTGTATGGTTATCTGAGGGCAGGAAGGGAAAAATAAATAGAGAGAGGTGGTTTTGTTAATGGTTAGTATTATTTGTATTTCTCACATCAGCTACAGGATAGTTTTAAACTTTTGGTTTTTAATTCTTAGCTCAACAAATTACCTGAGTTACAGGGCTGTGTGCTGGAGAGTGCTACAAAGAGGCCTCCTTACCACAAAACCCACTTCAGTCACTACTACATAGCAGCACCCAGCCCTCCTGTTCCATGAAGTCAAACAACCTGTTCTCCCTGAATGTCTACTCCACAGGGTAAAGAACCAGTGGACTTGCCAGTACACACCTTCACTGATCCATTCCCCGTGTCCTCCATCCTTACCCACCGTCCGTTGTTACTCTGCATGCTGGGGTACCACAGTTCTACAGCAAACAATCTAAATTCCACACATGGAGTCCTGGAATCCTACCAGCCACCTTTGACAGTAACCCTGCACCCCAACTGGCTTCTACTAACATAAAAGATATTTCCTCTTTCCCCCCCATGTGCTTGAGATGTCATTATTCTATATTTACTATCCTTGATTAGCATTAACTTGGATTTGACATCTATTGAAATGATGATATAAACGGTTTAAACTCATGAGCTCTTTTTCTCTTTCTTTTTAGAATCTTCTTTAACTGGAGATGTTGCTTTTAAACATAAATACAACTATTGTGCAAGTCATTTAAATAAACTGTTGAGCCCAAACTATTTCTTGTGGCACACAAACTCATTCCAGATTAGGAAGTTTCCATTTAGGGCTATACTTTGTTCCTGGCCTTTCGTCTACTCTCACTTCCTTGAGGTAATGTTCTGCTTTATTTCATCACAACTTGATACCTTAGACATTAATCTCCAATAGGGAAATTATTCAAAAAACTTCAGAAGTTAGAAATATTTGATATTCACTTCACTGCACTTTCTTGCCTATTTTGGGTAGTAGTATCCTTAAATAACTTCTGCTGTTAGTGAAGGAAATCATTATTTCCCTGAAATCACATAGCTAGACTTATCTTTAATCAAGCAACTTTAAAAAAAAAACCTTGAAAATGTTTCTAAAGTCTTCCCTGTAACTTAAACTAACCCTACGATTGTGCTAAACCCAAAGCATGTACAGGGTTATCCAAGGTATTCTATTTTAAAATGTTTTAAAGCTATAATTAGTGGTTAATTTAACTGTTTTATCCAGTTACCATGTCCATTTAGTATACCTAAGAGTATGACAACAACATAATCACATTGCTATAGTTAAAGGGTGAATAATTTTTATTCCATTTTAGCCCCCTATTTTTGAACAGTTATATAGAGATTGCCTGGATGACCTACGATTAGTAGGCCTTTTTCATCTCTAACTCTTATGATTAATAGTGTGTGTATGGTGGGGAACAGGTTTAATGCAAGAGCATTTCATATTGCATCCACTGGTCTCTGTACAACAGAAAATGTGGAGGATTGCACAAAGCCTACCTACTAAATAAGAATGTTGTGAAGATTAATGAATGAATATTTGCACACTGCTTTGAGGATATAAAACTAAGGGTCAGATTGTCAGCCCCTTGCTCTGGTGCAATATAAATGGGATGAAAATCTGTCCCAGTGTGGCAGCTGGGATTCTCTTGGCTGCTAGAGTTGTCCAAATTGAGTCTTAACCACCCAGCATAGATCACAAAATTCCAAGTAGTATGTTCGCCTTTCTCCAATCCTCAAGGACCTTGCCAGTGTGAATTATAATTGCTATTGGTTCTGAGATTGCTTCTGATAGTTCCTTAACTACCCTATGGTAGATTCTGTCAGGTCCTGCTTGAATGCATCTAAGCATTTTCTGTGCTGGCATGTGTTCCTTCCCCCTTGTTAATATTATTTGTTTTAAACAAGTGGTCAAAATTAACCTTTTTAGTGAAGACTGAAACAAAATATGCATGAAACACTTCAGCTTCTTGCTGTCATCTGTTATTAGTTCTCCTTCTCTCTTATGTAATGGACCTACACTTTCTCTCATTTTATCTTCAAGAGTGTTGAAAATAGGCTCATTGCCTTGTATTATAGGTAAATGTACTCTAAACCCAGAGGATTTTGTATAACATATGAAAAGGGATTCAGATGATGTTAAATATAGAGAGAACTACTCCTATGTTTTCTGATCATGGTTACTATGATGGTCTAAAATTGTTGCATGTCCAGAATAACGTAGCCACCCTGTTGTTTTTCAGAAGGTAAAAGATCTTGACTTGTGCACCTACATGCTGGATGCCAGACCATTTTGTATGTGAACAGTGTATGAGTGAAAATTGTATTAAGCTGTCTCTAAAGTAATTAAGGAGAATACAGATTTAACATTTACACTTGAGACCTTTAAAGTGTGTTTCAGAAGACAGGAGTCAAATGTTCTTTGGCAGGCCTCCTCACAGTGACACTGGTCCTATCACCACATAGCTTCTAACAATATGAGTTTCATCCTGCCTCACTCCCAAACCCAAAGCATTCTGCACTCCCCAAATCCATGTTCCTCCACCTCCTTTATGAAAGTGAGTCATTCTATAATATTTGTAGTGCTATAAACAGTCCTAAACACCTTGATATATATTTTGAGTGTTGTACAATAGGCATCTGACAGGAAAACTGCTATGATTTCAATCCTTTCTAGTAGGAAGTTAGCCAGCTACAAGAATTCATTACCTTGTGAACTCTGCAGATAATGGGGGCGGGGCGAAACAGACTTGAGAATAATACAATATTATTTGTTTTTCCTCTGCCAGAAGGACATTGCATATTTCGATTCATAAGTTTTAAGATTTTTTTCATAGTTAATTTAACACTTCAATAAGCTAATCTAGTAGTAGCTTCCTCTTTTGAACACTGCTTTCAGTTATACACTTACTTCAGTAAAACACTTGACTGACAATGGCAACAAATGTTGCTGCCACATGTTTATATCATACTTTATATTTTCTTAAATATCAGATATTTCCAGTATCAGAATTTTCTAGTCTTTTGGCTCTTCCTTAAAGTTATGCAAATTCTTCTTTATGGACAATCTGCATTATCCCCTTCCATATGGGCATTATTAGGGCATGACCAGTACTGCCTTGATACAGGTAGTATGTTTTACCCTCTCAAATTTCCTTTTCTTTAAAGTAGATAGTCCAGTTGCTATATTTGATGGCCAGATTGGAAGTGGATACCACCCAGCATAGATCACAAAATTCTAAGTAAAAAGGCAAATGGTTTTAATTTTGTTCTGTTCTTTAGGACCTAAAGCTCCTGAAAAAGTATACCTATGTAGCAATTACTCACAGGGCAACTTTACACACCCTGGTTTATCTTGCTGAGAAAATACTTAAGTCAGTTAAGTGTTTACATAGAAAAATTAATCAAATGCAGAACAAGCCTTACAACCTTATCTTTCAATTTCCTCGATTTCAAACATTTGGCATGTTTAAAACAACACCAGTCCTGTTGATGCTAATTTCCCTTACGGTCTTGATCACACATATTTACAACCTTAGCTCCAGTTTAGATTTGTTTCATTTGGGAATTTCCTTTACTTTGTGGCACTTTTCAAAGAGCTATTCGGTGACAACACTGGACATATTTAGTAGGCAGGACGCTTCACTCTGGCTGGTTTTAAGGCTGCCATCTTATAAGGAGGCAAAGAAAGAAATAATCTCAATCAGCAGTTACAGTAAATCAAGTGAAGGGGGAGGCCAATCCTACCCTGAAACTGTTGCTAGGGCCACTTCATGATTTCTCTTCCCCCATTGGGGTTGGGGCTCTCTCAAGAGGTCTCTGCAGCTGTGTGGTTCTCAGGCTTTGCCCTCACTTTGTACTCTTTTCCACAGCTTCCTTAACACAACAAGCAGACAGTGTTCTTTTTTCAGCTCTGCTGAACTGCAGCAACAGGCTTCTGAAAAGCATGTACTCATTCAACTTGTGCTTTCCCAAGGGATGTGGAAGGAGCTTAGCAACAGAGATGGAGGCAAAAAACTGACAGAACAAACACAGCTGGTCAAATGAGAGCTGGGTCTTGGTGGGAAGGGACAGGACCCTCTCTATCTCAGAGTTGCCAACTGGAGGAAAAGGAATAGAGGGACAAAGGTGCACTCAGATCATGACAAGTCAAAACTTTTGAATTGGTAATAGTCTCCATTCATCTGCAGACCTTGCAAGTATTGAGATGCCCTGGCTAAACTTGAAAACTCCATAGTAAATACCTGCACATTGTGTCAGCTCTCTAGCCATAGACACAAACTTAGAAGTTTGGTAACAGTAAGCATGGCATTAAAGAGATCCAAAAGAAATCTGAGTTCACAATACATGGTGGGCGGAAGCGGGGGGGGGGAAGGTGGGACACAAACAGAGTGGCTATTGTGGCTTCATAGTTAGTTGCTCAAGTAAAAATTTGCTTAATCTAGCATGTGTGTCATCTAGGGGTTTTTTACTGTTGACCACTAAGTCAAATCTAGCCTAAATCATGACCCACAACTATTTTCTCCTAGCCATTTTTTATGGTATTCAGAACAATGAATTATTCACCTGTAATTCAAGGCCTTCAAGATGAAGTCTGTACAGTCACACTCAGGGGACACAATGTTAGTGTAGCTCGCATGGTGGCCCTTGGATGGAGGACTCTCCCTCAGAACACTTGGGAAGGGAAAGTCCTCCCTGCAAGAGGCACTGCTGTGGAGGGAAAGACCACAAAACAGACCCTCAGTTCCTTCCACAACCTCCCCCTGCTGAAAGTTGCAATTATGACTCTGAAGAGGGCAAGCTGCACGGGGAGTGTAAATTGCAGAATCTATCTCAAAGAACTCTAGTTGCAGGTGAGTAACCTTCATTTCTTCTTCTTCCATTGACCTCTGCACAATCTCACTCAAGGGATAGTCTGATTAGCAGTACTGCAGTTTTTGGAAGATGGGATATGGAGTCTTAATTGACTAAGGATTGTAGTACTGCCTTTGTAAACTGAGGCTATGTCTACACTACACAGCTTTTAGCGACATGGCTGTATCGCTACAGCTGTGCCGCTAAAAGGCGCACAGTGTAGCTGCGGTTTGTCAGCTCTCCTGCTGACAAAACACTTCCACCCCAATGAGAAGTGTTTGCTTTGTCGGCAGGAGAGCGCTCCTGCTGACAACACACTGTTCACACTGGTGCTTGTCACGGCAAAACTTTTGTCTTTTTGGGGGGAGGGGAAGGGGATTAACACATCTGAAAGACAAACGTTTTGTCATTCAATTGCCAGTGTAGACATAGGCTGCGTGTCCAAACAGGATGCTAGATCTAGTGAATAGTGTTTTGTGAAATTGTGGCTAGAGCGCCAGTTTGCATCACTGCATATTTCTAAAAATGAGGATATGCCCAAGGAATGCCACAGAAGTTGTTTTGCCCTTGTGGGCTGTGATCTAAAACCCATGGGGAGAGGAACAAAGATTTGCTTGTAGCTTTCCTTTATAAAGAGCGTAATCCATTTAGATAATGCGGAGCTGTAATTGCCTGTGTTATTACTATCCCCAAATGAAATATAAAGTTTGTGACTTTTTTAAGTTCTCTAGTCCTATTTTGAAAAGTTAATATCCTTTTGGTGTGTAAGATGTTTAGTTTTGGCTCACCTGGATTTGAATGTGGTCTGGGAAAAAAATACTGGTAAGGTAATGGACTGACTGAGGTAGAATTCTGTTAGGATGTGATATACAGGACTGCTTTGCCCTTGTGAAAGATTGTGAATAGTGGGTCAGCCCTAATGGTTTGTAATCAAGGCTGCTTTGGTTGAAAGGTGAAAAACATTCCCCTGTGGGTTCAAAGGAGGGTTTCAGGAGCTGAGCATGTACAGGGTAGGATCTTTGACTGGAGGCTAAGCTTTTCTAGTCCCTTCATGAATCACTTTTGTGTTATGTGTAACTATTGTCTGATTCGCAAACAGAAAAGGAGTACTTGTGGCACCTTAGAGACTAACAGCTTATGCTCAAATAAATTGGTTAGTCTCTAAGGTGCCACAAGTACTCCTTTTCTTTTTGCGAATACAGACTAACACGGCTGTTACTCTGAATACTGTCTGATTATTGCATCTGAAGAAGTGAGGTTTTTACCCACGAAAGCTTATGCTCAAATAAATCTGTTAGTCTTTAAGGTGCTACCGGACTCCTTGTTGTTTTTGTGGATACAGACTAACATGGCTACCTCCTGATATTGTCTGGTTATCAGTCAATGTTTGGTTTTCCAATAATGGCTGGTAAGTGGACTTTCAGGGATGATAGAGAATCTTAATAGCTTCTGTTGGAAAAAGAGAGGCTTTTGAGCCACATAGAACTCTTCTACAGATCTGGGAAAGGAACTCCCAGTGTCACTGCAAAATGCAAGCTAGAAGAGATTGTCTGGCATAAGTAGTGAGCACATATTGTAGGGGGCCATTCAAGGTAGAGTAGCCACTTAACACCTCTGCACTAATAGGACAAATCAAGAGGGGGTTAGAGTTTAGATTGTTGTAATAAGCCATAAATCCATTGTCTGTTCAGTCCATGATTTTTAGTGTCTAGCAGTAATGAATTTAAGCTCTCAGGTCGCCTTTTGAAAATATTGTGCAGGTTTCCTTAGAGGATGAGGACTGAGAGATCAGATATAGAATGATCACTTTGTGAAAAGTTTCCACCCCAGGTGATCTGGTGATTTTGCCTTTTATCATTTTCCTGTGAGAGTTCATTTGAAAGTGTAGAGATTGGGTTCACCCACATAGTTGCTATTGGGGCATTTAGTGCACTGGATGAGGTACACCACATGTTGTGATGGGTTCTACACATGTCTATGGATCTTGAAAGGTGTGTTGTGGGGGATGTTGATCATCATAGCAGTGGAGATGTGTTTGCAGGTTTTGTATCTGTTGTTCTGGCAGGTCTGGTTCTGCTTTGAGTTGGTGCATCCTGATCCGTGAGGAGCTTGTTTCTGATGACAGCTTGGAGAGATAGTGGATTGTTTGAAGGCTAGAAGTGGGGGTTCAGGAAAGATTTGTTTCATCATGGGTCCCCACTGAGTACAGGTTATAGTTGTTTGATGATGCCTTGTATGGGTTCCACTGTAGGGTGGTAGGTGACAAGTAGAGGTGTGCAGTCAGAAGGCATTTTATTTCTGTATTGAAGCTGGTTCTCTTTGAGTATTTGGGTGGCCCATTGCATGACGCAATCTAAATCTCTGGTGGAGAGTCCTTGTTTGGTGAAGGCAGTTCTGAGTGTGTTAAGTTGTATATCCCAGACTTTCTCCTCAGAGTACATTCAGTGCTACCAGAATGCCTGGCTGTAGATAACAGATTGTTTGGTGTGTTTGGGGTGGTTACTGGATCTATGAAGGTAGGTGTGGTGATCCATGGGATTCGTGTATAGGGTTGTCTCTAGAGTTCCATTGTTGAAGCTGATCAGGACATCCAGGACATTGATGCTAGTGTGGGAGTGTTCCACAGAGTGTTGAATGGATGGGTGGTGGTTGTTAAGTTTGTTTTTTTTTAAACAATGAATCTCGAGTGAATGTTTTCTAGTGAGAATGACCAGGTTCCTTGTCCATCTGTGACTGTGATTCCATTGTCAGAGCAATGTCAGAGCAAATCCCGTAAGCATGAATGTGCACAGGCTAATCCCATAAAATCTGGACCGTACATAGTTAGAACCTCTCAGTTGGAATTAAAATAAATAATAATTAAAAACAATTCTCATCCCATAGGATTTGCAGTACTGCAGTCTCCAGATAAAAAAGCACTATTCACTAGATAGACTGATCCCTAAAAATTCTTTTAAAGAACACTAAACATTACTACAGCAATTTTTCTGTTATCCATTCCTTATAACTTGATATATAAATTTAAGGTAACAGAAACAGATGAGTAATTTTATAGACATCCTCTATTTATAGCTGCATGAGGGGGCTATCAGTATAAGTATGCTGACTGGGGCCAATTAGATCTGCTAATGCCAGGGCCAGCTCCAGTGTTTTTACCGCCCCAAGCAGCAAAAAAAACAAAACAAAAAACCTTTCCGCCGAACACGGAGGCGGCGTGATGGTGCGGCCGCCGAATTGCCGCCGGCAACCGAAGAAGAGTCGCGTCCCCGCTGCCAAATTGCCGCTGAGCGCAAAACGCACTGTGATGGAGTAGCCGCCGAATTGCTGCCACCGCCAAGGGCGGATTGCCACCCCAGAGCCCAAAGTCCTGCCACCCCTTTATATTTGCTGCCCCAGGTACCTGCTTGGTTCGCTGGTGCCTGGAGCTGGCCCTGGCTAATGCACACCTGTGTACAAATGCAATGCCCCACTTCAACCACGATATTGGACTTAGCTGAAAGACTGGGCCCTAAGAATGAACCATCCAAATCCCCTTTTGTAGATCTTATGATGAGGCAAAGGATACTTACTCATTCAGGGATATATTAAGAAAAAGACTGGACTAGACAGTCATTCTCACTGGCCCATTTGCTATTTATATGCTGTGGAACACCTTCAACAGGAGAGATCAAGAAAGACCTGCCCCAAAATATCCCTAGCCCTTCTCCCTGTCAGGCGAAGGAGGGAACTGAACCCAGGTCTCCCACATCTCAGGTGACTCCCTAGTTATCAGGCTAGAAATTATAAGGTATATACCACGACCTCCTGCCATTTTGTATGGGTTTGGGCAAGCCCTGAGAACCCTACCAGATTGCGCAAAAAAGGCAATATAGACAGAGAAACACCTACTCTGTGAATCCTGCTGGGTTTAGGGGCAAGTTAGATACCAAGCTGCTGGGTGATGACAGGACTGAGGAAACTGTGTCCATGTCCAGGCAATGAAAATTTAAGTGCCTGAAGTAATTTAACTATGGAAACATAGCACTTAGGGACTCTACAGGGATTGGCAGCAACTGAGTGGGGGTTTTGTAAATGCTGGCGGTGTCTACATGTTGGATTTTGCTGCCTAAAGTGGCAGTAAGGTGCCTAAGTCCCTATATGATGTAGCCCTGAGTGTCTTCCATAAATATAAAGATGAAAACTGTTTTTTTGACTCATCCATGGTTACAATAAAACCTGTCAGCCATTACTTTGAGAAAAGGATAGCCATTGCCCAGGTATGCACAGTACAATATTTAAAATGTGCATCATCACCTGCTAAGCTAGAATGCTTTCTTCAAATGGAATGGCTGTACAATTGTTATATTTTCCCCATAAAAGGTGCTAAACTATGTGCAATGGACATATTCTAATGTATTCTGTAATTATTCAATTAGACAATAACACACTGACATGCAGGAGGTGATTTTAAAATTTATATGTAGCTCTTTCTCCTTTTTTCTCGGTAACAAAAGTAATTAGGTCACACCAAAGTGAGTATTTTCCAAATCTCATTTTGCAAATCAATGCCTCTTTGTAAATGATTTAAAGAAAGAAAAAAAAAGGTGTCTTAAACCCATAAAAATAAGTAGTACTGTATTATATATGCTCTCCTGCCTAAAAATTGACTAAAGGGATTATGTTAATTTGTAAACAATTCCTTGCTTAGGGGATGATGCAGGACATGCAGAGATCCAGCCTGCAGCAAACTCCAAAAAGCCAGGTTTGCAATGGATGTGCTGACACAAACTTCCTGTTAACACAGCATCATAAGCATGCATACCTGCTATGTTATTCAATAATTTAGGTAACTTGAATTAATTTGGGATTCTGTTGTTTGTAGTGCTTTTTTTTTTTTTTGCTATTGTGCTTTCCCGAGAGGCAGAGGAAAACAAGTTTCTTTGTTCTTTTCTCATTATAAAAAAATGTCCTGAGATATAAAGAGTTCTATATTTTGAACTGTAGTTACTGATATTTATTTACTCAAGATGAATTAAGGTAAAGAAAAAAGTTTTGTAGCTCTTCTTTTGTTATGTAATTAACTACAGTATTAGGACAAGTGCTATAAAGGACTCAATCATTTTGGGAGTTTCTCTCGGGAAAACAAAGCTGATGTACAGTGCTGTACATATTTTACTTTGCTAGAGCAAAGAGGAATTGTTAGGGACTTCTAACCAGGGACTCTGCCTTTTGGGGCATCCACCTCTTTTGTGTTTAAGGGAATACAGTAAAAAGATTTTTTAAAATACTAAAAAGAAAAACAAACAATTTGAACGATACTATCAAAGACTTGCATCCGACGAAGTGGGTATTCACCCATGAAAGCTTATGCTCCAATATGTCTGTTAGTCTATAAGGTGCCACAGGACTCTGCCACTTTTGTCAAAGACTTCACCTTTCTTATATTTTGTACTCTCTTTTTGGGTCAAAAAGACCGGAGAATTGTTTGTTTTTGCTGTACTAATATAAAGTAAAAGGTCATATTAAGATTTGTGCTTTCAAGGACTGTCATTTTGGATAACTTCTTTTTATAATGCTTTCTTCAGAGATATTATCAGGATTACTCTTGATTAAACTGAAAGCTGTCAGCATGATGCCAATACATTGACTCACAGCTAGATAACCACAGAAACTGACACTACAACAGACTAGAACACATGTAAGGCCCAAATCTGCAGCTAGATAGTGCAGGCTGACCTTTGTTTCTGTGCAAAGCCCCCTTGACTTCCATAAGGCTTAGACACCAGGGTCTGATCGTGCAGATGTAATGGAGTTTTGGGGCTAATACAGAGGGCCTAACTCATTCACGATAAGGCAACTTTACAAAGGGGCCTTATAATGGATATAAATATAATGTACTTCCTCTTTAAGGCTTCTTTATGCCATGAAAATGCTATAGAGTAAGTTTACCATAAAATGAGCATCAAGCCCAGAATGTTTTAATGAAATCACATTTTCTCTTGTATGGGATATGTTGTGATCTCAATACTGGTCAAAGTACAAACTGCCCTCTCATTTTGGTAGTGCACAGTTAAGGTTGCCCAGTGATGCATCAGGTCCTTCTAGAATCTTATGCTCAGTTTCTCCCAAACCTCTTAAAATCAGGTAATCAAGGCTGAACTGCAGGTGTGACCTCTTTGAACAACACCACCACCAACACGCATACTAGCACTCTCCCTACACATTCTCTAGAACAGTCTGGGAACAGAGCATATGAGCACTGTAGGACAAAGTCTAGGATCTTTCTTTTGCTAAGGGTTATGCATAGAACACAGGAGCTACACTCAAACCCTGAGCCTGCTACAAACAAACTGCCCTAGACTTACAGAGTATTACCACCTCATTCACCTTACCCTGAGTATTCCTTCTGGCTGCTCATTAAGCCCTAGAGACCACTTTTATGTATGCTACAACTGTATGCCGACAGTTCCCAGGTCAGGAAGACCTTTGTGTACAGTTATGAATATAAACTGCAGAACTCAGTGCTACAGTGAGGCCTACGTGATCACTCAAGGTACGCATGCACTTCTCATATCACCATGGCAACTCTTCCAGTCCGTTCCCATTAATGTTTCTGCCATTCAGCAGGGCTACATTTATCATTCTGACCCTTGGAGCAGTAGCCTCTGTTCAGTGATGGTGGTGCCATAACAAGGAGACAAGAATGACCAACATAACTTGCCATGGTCTGTGTTGTGTTTACAGATTTGAATTCCAGCTTTCACCAGCATGCACCCCAGCTACATTCACTGGGTAGCTGTGCTGAATGATGGATGAGTATGCAGGAATGGACTGAGTCTGAAGGGGAATATTTTGAAGGAGGGACAGAAACGGATGGGGCATGGAGATGAGGGATGCACATCTGAAGCCCTCCCTTCATACCCCCCTGCACAGTTCTGAACTCCTCTTTTCTGTTAGAAACAGCAGTATTGGGGGGTAAGGCGGGGGATGAGCCTGGTGTCCCTTGCCCACTGCTGGAGGCAGCATGGGGAACAGCGGGTTGTAAGTTCTCTATCCTGATCAGGGAGCAGTGAAGGGAAGGGGAGCCCCTAAGGTCCCTCTCTTAGCCTGGTGGAGCAGCCATTGGGAGGAATTATTAAGGATGGAGGGGGAGAATAGATGATTCCATTTCCATTCCTTCCCAATATGTTCCTGGAGGAGAAGATACCCAGCTTTCTCCCCTTATGGTTCTGCTCTATCAAAGCTTCTTAGCTCCTAGAAAACAAAGGTCCCTTTTGATGATGGTCTCTTATTTATCATGGAATCAAGGACAAACTACATTTTGGAAATCCATTTCTCTGTCAAAGATCTAGTCATTGAACTGCTTCTGTCACACACACACTTTCTTTTCTCAAAAAAGAATCTGAAGGATCCCTTACGCTATTAACAGTGTTCATCTAGGGGTGTGATGACCCCTCAGTAGTTCCACCAGAGCACACCTCCAGAAGGGCAAAGGGTCTCTGCTCCCCCACATGCTGCTAACACCCGCATACATCCTCCCTCACGGCTCTGACATACTTTCCTTAGCTTTGCCCTGCCAGCCCTGGTCAAATTATAAAAATTGTGAAAACGTTATGAGTAGCTCATGTGTGTTTGTGGGGGAGGCGGGAGGGCTGTGTATCAGGAACTCCTTGACCAAATGAGCCATCGCCTTGCTCTTCTTTGATCACAGTCAGTCACATTGTTCAGGACATGGTAAAGAAGCACAATTACATTATCCAAACTGCTTACTATAGTTAGTAATCTTTGTTCTGATTCATTAGTGCTAATTTGACACTGCTTCTAATGTAAAATCAATCTGCCTCTGGATATGAAAGCAGTTTTAAATATAGGCACTCAAACCAGAGCAAAGCTTTCAAAAGAAACTCTCCAAAATGAAGCCAAAAAGACTGCTAAAGCTCATGCAACTCATTCTCTGAAAGTGGCCAAGAATAGTACTCTCATTGAATAGTCATCGGTCAGGTTCAAGGGCCACAGCATATCACTTTGAGCCACCCATAGGGTTACATGGAGTAGAATTACTAAGTAGAGGTCTCTCTGGGCTAGGGTTAGGCTACATGCCCATTTGTCTCCCCAGGCTTGGCTTACAGTTACAAAAGGCAAGGCTTAAAAATTGATTGCTTAATAATTTGTTCAAGTATCTTTCCAGGTATCAAAGTTAGGCTGACTGGTCCATAATTCCCTTGATTCTCTTTGTTCCCCTTTATCAAATAGGTACTATGTTTTCCCTTCTTCAGGCTTCTGGAACCTCACCCATTCTCCAGGAGTTCTCAAAGATAATTAACAACAGTTCCAAAATTACTTCAGCCAGCTCCTTAAATACCCTAGGATTAAACTTCATCAGGCCCTGCTGACTGGAATATATCTAACTTATCTAAATATTCTTTAACCTGTTCTTTCCCTATTTTGGCTTGGATTCCTTTCCTCTTTTTGTTAATATTAATTGTGTTGTGTATCTGTTACCATTGACCTTTTTAGTGAAGACTGAGAAAAATAGGCATTAAACACACTTGCTTTGTTGGGGTCATCAGTTATTAGCTGCTTTTCCCCACTAAATAGAGGATCTACACTTTCCTTTATCTTTCTCTTACTCCTAATATATTTAAAGAACCTCTTTTTATTGCCTTTTTCTCCCGAGTTAGGACTATATCTAGCAAGGTGTGAAACATAATTAAAGAAGAGATAAGGAAGTAGATGTTAGATTAGCAGCTACAAAAGCAAAATGGCAGAAGGTTGTGCCAGAGTATGGTATCAAGACTTTTTATTAAAATAACCTGTTTTGCACTCACAATTTTGGGTTCAGTAAAGAGTGACACAAATAATAAAATGTACATGTCTATTGAACCGCACTTGGTGTCAAGTGCAGTAAATCAATATTAATGTGATTTGACAGTTAAGTTTGTCAGCAGTTTTAGCCCTCAGTTGACTATGAGAACAAAGTTGTGGAAATTAGAGGCTTGGTCGAAGCCTCTTTTAATACACGGAACAATATCTTTATACAGCTAGTTACACTGCACCCAATGAATTGACTTACGCCAGAAACACCTTTGTGCACTGTATCTCAGTTCTGAAGATTTCATCTTGATGAAAGCACTACTAGAAAAATGAAAAATGAAGAACTCCACTCTATATATTGGAGTAGACAAGAAAAGAAACGTGGTCATGGCTGAGTTGATGCTCCTTCAGCAATTGTGAGATGCACATATAGGAGGTAACTTATTAATCAACTGCACAGTCAGGCAGTTGTTCTGAGAGACATGTTTCATGGTTCCATAGTTAAGGTTGCAACCTAGTTCCAGTGTAAGTCATATTTCAGCACTTTTATAACTAAATAGAATAACTGGTTTAGCTTTAAAATTGTCATTTACTCCAAAGGCAAAAGGAAATGTTCTGCAAAACTTTAGGAATATTGGTGCAAACCTTTCGTGACTTGTACATTCAATTTTAAAAAGTTACCCTTGAATAGTGTCTAATATTTGTTTGGGTCCCTCTGACTCAGAAGTCACATGTTAATATCTCTTAACATTTTATAGAATGTTACAACTCCTTAAAAACTAGTTTGCATGTGATTTTTGAAGAAATTGGGTTATCTTATCGTCAACCTCACAGTGGTGTCATTTAACTCAATAGGGTCAGAACTTACACCACTGCCTTTTAACAGTGAGACTGTCACATTGCTGAATGCAACTTTGGGTTTGTCTACATAAGGACATCCTGAATATGTATCCCAATTAATCAAAGCTATGAACTTGAAATGGATTGGTTTATCTTAATTCGCTTTGAAGGAGAATTAAGCCAAGCAAAATTAAGGCCACTTACATTCTGAACAAGAGGATCCACACAGGGATTTAATACAGTTTAACTAAGCTACTTCAAGAAAACTAATCCATATTTAAATTAAAGCTGTTGTGAATTTGAAGTAGATTAGTTAAACTTCATTAATTTCCCATGTGGACAATGTTATTCAAAATTAATGTGGCCTTAAATTTGTTTACTATGAGTCACTTTGGAAGAAAATTAAAATAAACCAATCCACTTCATAAAATAAACCAATCAAGTTCATAGCTTTAGTTAATTTGGATTAGTTTTCCTGGATGTCCCCATGTACTCAAGTCCTTAGAGAGAACATAAGTGTTCTAGAGCTGACAGCTCATAAAGAGCTTCCTTTAACTCAAGTGGCAGAAACCTTTATTTTTTGAAATTGCTGTGAAGAGAACAAAGACACAACATTGAAAATATGGGAAAACCAGAGTGGCACAGTTGGATTCCAGATAACCATTTATATTAAATAGTATAAATATACAAGAACTTATGTACACAGCTGCTCTGGCAGTGTTCCTATGGCTTCTGAAATAGAAACAGAAAGACTAAAAGACTCCAAACTATTTAAAGGGATATTACCCAATTCCTAAACACTATAGAAATATAGGACAAGGGTTCCGGTCCCAGCTGTGCAGATGTATCACTTATCCCTGCAGATCTCAAGCAATTCAAAAGACAGATTCCTAGATGTTAAGGCTTGGACCATTATGATCATGTAGTGTGACTTCTTGCAAAACATAACACTTCACCCACTGATTTCTGAATTCAGCCTGAGCACTTGTAGGGTTGAGCTAGAGTTCATCTTTTAGAAAGATATCTAATCTTTATATGCAAAAAGAAAAAGGAGTACTTGTGGCACCTTAGATACTAATAAATTTATTTGAGCATAAGCTTTCATGAGCTAAAGCTCAATTCATTGGATGCATACAGTGGAAAATACACAGAGAACATGAAACAATGGGTGTTACCATACATACTGTAACAAGAGTGATCAGATAAGGTGAGGTATTACCAGCAGGAGAGCGGGGGAAAGAGGGGGAACATTTTGTAGTGATAATCAAGGTGGGCCATTTCCAGCAGTTGACAAGAATGTGCGAGGAACACTAGGGGGGGAAATAAACATGGTGAAATAGTTTTAATTTGTGTAATGACACATCCACTCCCAGTCTTTATTCAAGCCTAAGTTAATTGTATCCAGTTTGCAAATTAATTCCAATTCAGCAGTCTCTCCTTGGAGTCTTTTTCTGAAGTTTTTTTGTTGAAGTATTGCCACTTTTAGGTCTGTAATCGAGTGTTGAAGTGTTCTCAAACTGGTTTTTGAATGTTATAATTCTTGACGTCTGATTTGTGTCCATTTATTCTTTGACATAGAGACTGTCCAGTTTGGCCAATGTACAGGGCAGAGGGGCATTGCTGACACATGATGGCATATATCATATTGGTAGATGTGCAGGTGAACAAGCCTTTGGTAGTGTGGCTGATGTGATTAGGCCCTATGATGGTGTCCAGTAAATAGATATGTGGACAGAGTTGGCAACAGGCTTTGTTGCAAGGATAGGTTCCTGGGTTAGTGGTTCTGTTGTGTGGTGTGTGGTTGCTGGTGAGTATTTGCTTCAGGTTGGGGGGCTGTCTGTAAGCAAGGACTGGCCTGTCCCCCAAGATCTGTGAGAGTGATGGGTCGTCCTTCAGGATAGGTTGTAGATCCTTGATGATGCGTTGGAGAGGTTTTAGTTGGGGGCTGAAGGTGATGGCTAGTGGCATTCTGTTATTTTCTTTGTTGGGCCTGTCCTGTAGTAGGTAACTTCTGGGTACTCTTCTGGCTCTGTCAATCTGTTTCTTCACTTCAGCAGGTGGGTATTGTAGTTGTAAGAATGCTTGATAGAGATCTTGTAGGTGTTTGTCTCTGTCTGAGGGGTTGGAGCAAATGCGGTTGTATCGTAGAGCTTGGCTGTGGACAATGGATCATGTGGTTTGGTCTGGATGAAAGCTGGAGGCATGTAGGTAGACTTAGCGGTCAGTAGGTTTCCGGTATACGGTGGTGTTTATGTGACCATCGCTTATTAGCAATGTAGTGTCCAGGAAGTGGATCCCTTGTGAGGACTGGTCCAGGCTGAGGTCGATGGTCGGATGGAAATTGTTGAAATCATGGTGGAATTCCTCAAGGGCTTCTTTTCCATGGGTCCAGATGATGAAGATGTCATCAATGTAGCGCAAGTAGAGTAGGGGCATTAGGGGATGAGAGCTGAGGAAGCGTTGTTCTATGTCAGCCATAAAAATGTTGGCATACTGTAGGGCCATGCGGGTACCCATAGCAGTGCCGCTGATTTGAAGGTATACATTGTCCCCAAATGTGAAATAGTTATGGGTGAGGACAAAGTCACAAAGTTCAGCCACCAGGTTTACCGTGACATTATCGGGGATACTGTTCCTGATGGCTTGTATTCCATCTTTGTGTGGAATGTTGGTGTTGAGGGCTTCTACATCCATAGTGGGTAGGATGGTGTTTTCAGGAAGATCACTGATGGATAGTAGTTTCCTCAGGAAGTCAGTGGAGTCTCGAAGATAGCTGGGAGTGATGGTAGCATAGGGCCTGAGGAGGGAATCTACATAGCTAGACAATCCTGCTGTCAGGGTGCCAATGCCTGAGATGATGGGGCGTCCAGGATTTCCAGGTTTATGGATCTTGGGTAGCAGATAGTGGTGTGTCTGTGCAGATTTGTTCGTGTGCTTTTTCAGGGAGTTTCTTGAGCAAATGCTGTAGGTTTTTTTGGTAACCGTCAGTGGGATCAGAGGGTAATGGCTTGTAGAATGTGGTGTTGGAGAGCTGCCTAGCAGCCTCTTGTTCATATTCCGACCTATTCATGATGACGACAGCACCTCCTTTGTCAGCCTTTTTGATTATGATATCAGAGTTGTTTCTGAGGCTGTGGATGGCATTGTGTTCTGCACAGCTGAGGTTATGGGGCAAGTGATTCTGCTTTTCCACAATTTCAGCCCGTGCATGTTGGCAGAAGCACTCTATGTAGAAGTCCAGTCTGTTGTTTCGACCTTCAGGAGGAGCCCACCCAGAATCCTTCTTTTTGTAGTCTTGGTAGGAAGGTCTCTGTAGGTTAGTATGTTGTTCAGAGGTGTGTTAGAAATATTCCTTGAGTCGGAGACGTCGAAAATAGGATTCTAGGTCACCACAGAACTGTATCATGTTCTTGGGGGTGGAGGGGCAGAAGGAGAGGCCCCGAGATAGGATAGATTCTTCTGCTGGGCTAAGAGTATAGTTGGATAGATTAACAATATTGCTGGGTGGGTTAAGAGCACCACTGTTGTGGCCCCTTGTGGCATGTAGTAGTTTAGATAGTTTAGTGTCCTTTTTGTTTTGTAGAGAAGCAAAGTGTGTGTTGTAAATGGCTTGTCTAGTTTTTGTAAAGTCCAGCAACGAGGAAGTCTGTGTGGAAGGTTGTTTTTTTTTTTTATGAAAGTATCCAGTTTTGAGAGCTCATTCTTAATCTTTCCCTGTTTGCTGAAGAGGATGTTTATCAGGTGGTTCCGCAGTTTCTTTGAGAGTGTGTGGCACAAGCTGTCAGTATAGTCTGTGTGGTATGTAGATTGTAATGGGTTTTTTACCTTCAGTCCTTTTGGTATGATGTCTATCTGTTTGCATTTGGAAAGGAAGATGATGTCTGTCTGTATCTGTACTAGTTTTTTCATGAAGTTGATAGATTTCCACTCCATACGGCTAAATTCATTGCCTTGCATAATGACAGGTTTCAGAGTAGCAGCCGTGTTAGTCTGTGTCTGCAAAAAGAAAAGGAGTACTTGTGGCACCTTGGAGACTAACAAATTTATTTCAGCATAAGCTTTTGTGAGCTACAGCTCACTTCATCGGATGCATGCAGTGGAAAATACAGTGAGGAGATTTATATACACAGTGAACATGAAACAATGGGTGTTACCATAAACACTGTAACAAGAGTGATCAGGTAAGGTGAGCTATTGTATGGTGTCAAGGTTCCTCCCCCACTCTGAACTCTAGGGTACAGATGTGGGGACCTGCATGAAAAACCTCCTAAGCTTATCTTTACCAGCTTAGGTCAAAACTTCCCCAAGGTACAAAATATTCCACCCTTTTGTCCTTGGATTGGCCGCTACCACCACCAAACAAATACTGGTTACTGGGGAAGAGCTGTTTGGACACGTCTTTCCCCCCAAAAATACTTCCCCAAAACCTTGCACCCTACTTCCTGGACAAGGTTTGGTAAAAAGCCTCACCAATTTGCCTAGGTGACTACAGACCCAGACCCTTGGATCTTAAGGACAATGAACAATCCTCCCAACACTTGCACCCTCCCTTTCCTGGGAAATGTTGGATAAAAAGCCTCACCAATTTGCATAGGTGACCACAGACCCAAACCCCTGGATCTGAGAACAATGAAAAAGCATTCAGTTTTCTTACAAGAAGACTTTTAATAAAAATAGAAGTAATTAGAAATAAGAAATCCCCCCTGTAAAATCAGGATGGTAAATACCTTACAGGGTAATTAGATTCAAAACATAGAGAACCCCTCTAGGCAAAAACCTTAAGTTACAAAAAAGATACACAGACAGAAATAGTTATTCTATTCAGCACAATTCTTTTCTCAGCCATTTAAAGAAATCATAATCTAACACATACCTAGCTAGATTACTTACTAAAAGTTCTAAGGCTTCATTCCTGGTCTATCTCCGGCAAAGACAAAATGTAGACAGACACACAAACCCTTTGTTTCTCTCCCTCCTCCCAGCTTTTGAAAGTATCTTGTCTCCTCATTGGTCATTTTGGTCAGGTGCCAGCGAGGTTACCTTTAGCTTCTTAACCCTTTACAGGTGAGAGGAGATTTCCTCTGGCCAGGAGGGATTTTAAAGGGGTTTACCCTTCCCTTTATATTTATGACATATGGTAACACCCATTGTTTCATATTCTCTGAGTATATAAATCTCCCCACTGTATTTTCCACTGCATGCATCCGATGAAGTGAGCTGTAGCTCACGAAAGCTTATGCTGAAATAAATTTGTTTGTCTCTAAAGTGCCACAAGTACTCCTTTTCTTTTTGAGGACACAGACTAACATGGCTGCTACTCTGAAACTAATCTTTATATGATTACGCTTAGCAATGGAACTTTTACCATATTCCTTCAGTAAATCTGTTCCAATGGTTAGTCACCCTGTTAAAATTTGCATCTTGTTTCCTTTTTGAATTTTTCAGATTTTAGTTTCCAACCATGTCTACACGACATAGTGTATGCATGTATATTTATGTCTGCTAGCCATGCCAGTAGAATCCCCCTGTGTAGAAACAGCACATGCCAAATGAAGGGCAGTGTTAGGTATGATGACAGAAGCCCTCTTTTGTCAGCATAGCTGCATCTGCACTATGGGTTTTATTGGGAAAGCTATGTCACTTAGGAGGGAGAGGGGGGGGCTATTTCTTTCACACCCCTGACTTATATAGTTATGTTGATACAAATTTTAAGTGTAGACCAAAAACCCTTCTATCATCAGACATCATCTCCCTACACAGGTATGTGTAGGTTATGGAAGAAGTCATGTGACATATAACAGCCATTTATGCTGCAGGAATCCAAAGCTCCATGAGTCAATAAGAACACAGTATACCTGAGAACACCATTGAGCTCTTAAGCTTAAGTAAGTTTACAGAGCAAGAAAAGATGTAAAATAAAGGTTAAAATACCAAAACTATTACCTTTAACTTATGTTTGGTAGTTAACATTAAAATGGCAGTGTATGTATACCAAGGAATATTACTCTTTAGAGAAAACTTAGGAATTTAAAATTATGGAAATTAACAGTTAATGTAAGGTTCAAAGATATTTAAATGTGCTCACAGTCAATCTTTTTGCTAAAATATCACATTGAAAAGACAAAAAACAAACAAACAAAAACCTCTGCAAGCTTAATTCTACATCTAGGGATAAAACATGCACTGCCTACATCCTTGCCTCAGCACTCCCAGGTTGTAGCAATCCATAGTCTACAGCAGCGGTTCTCAAATTGACGGTCGGGACCCCAAAGTGGTTCACAACTTTATTTTAATGGGATCACCAGGGTTGCCACTAGACTTGCTGGGGCCCAGGGCCAAAGCCCAAGCCCCACTGCCCAAGGTGGGAGTTGCAGTAGAGGAGTTTTAGGTTGGATATTAGGAAAAACTTTTTCACTAGGAGGGTGGTGAAGCACTGGAATACATTACCTAGGGATCTCCTTCCTTTGAGGTTTTTAAGGTCAGGCTTGACAAAGCCCTTGCTGAGATGATTTAGTTGGTGTTGGTCCTGCTTTGAGCAGGGGGTTGGACTAGATGACCTCCTGAGGTCCCTTCCAACCCTGATATTCCATGACTCCATGATTCTATAAAGTTTTCAGCCCCAGGTGGTGGAGCTCAGCTTACAGGCTCCCTTCCCCAGGGCTCAGTTCTTTCAGTTTCTGCTTGGCCCTCCACATGGGACTCGGGCTGGCTCAGGGTTCAGTTCCGCACCTTGGGGTTATGTAGTAATTTTTGTTGTTAGAAAGGGGGTGTGGTGCAATGAGGTTTGAGAACCAGGTCTACAGGAGCCTCAAACATTACAAACAAAAACAAACAAACAAACAAGTGTAAGAACTGTTAATGTAAGTCACTGGTGTTTATTAGCTCTGAACTCAACACAGCACTTTTTTCATACTTCTTGAGTTTAGAAGACCCCCCCAAAATAGCTTCTCTAAAAAGGAGCTATAGAGGAATGACTCTCCCAGCCAACATTTCCCTTGTAACTAGGCACAGCAGGACCTGCCCCTCAGTTGCCTCTTTCTGTTGGTTATTCAGGCCCTGTGGTGGACTAATTCTTCTAGTGACTTGTCCTTCCAGGTAGTTCATGTACAATCTATCCCCTCTGGGGCATCAATGTCCCAAACAAACAGCACCTATCACAATACCAGTCATCCATACAGTGTCTCCCTTCCCTCGTGGGCTCCTCTTCAGTTCCAGTCTTCTTTCAGAGTGGTGTGTTCCTGGGCTTCTCTCTACAACCCCCAGCAGAGCTAAAATATCCCAAACACTACCAAACACCATTTAAATCACTATTGCTTGTCCCAGACTTCAGCTGTTCCTCTTCTGAAAAAGTGACCCATAAGGCTACCTTCCTGGAGTCTTGTCCCTGGTTCAGGGCCCAACAAGGGGCTACTGCCACCTCTGTAACTTCCTAGTAGCTCCTTTCCCAAGGAACAGATCAGACCCGACCCACCCCTTTATGGAGCTCCTCCCTCAGTGCTCTGACCGCCTTTATGACTTCTGATCTCCTTTATGAAGAACCTAACTCCTCCCCAGCTGGATCTGATAACAAATTGAGCTGACAGACCCTCCAGGTGTAACTAAATGAGCTAACTGAGCCCTCAAGCTCCCATTAACCCTCTGTCTACGAGTATGGGGTCTATACACAGCATCACAAGGCATAAAGAATTCTATATTTGTTAAAGATTTTTGCATGATACTATTATATGATTTTACACCTGCTTAATCAGTTATGTTTTGAGAAAACTTTAATTAAAGTTGTAACTATACTGTGAGTCACAGCAAACCCTACATCAGATAGGAGCAATACAAATAAAATGTAGTGATACTACTAACAATAATAGCAATGGTCCCTCAGACCGGAGCCTGATAGGCAGAGAGATATTAATTTGTCTTTGTTTTATGGTTGATTCTCAGGGGGAAAAACTGCAGTCAAAATATTGCATTGTATGAAGAAGGGTTAAAGAAGCAAACAAGGAACAAAGTTTTCTGAATGTAGACAACAAGCCTCAGTAAGGTTAGATATCTTTTTGTGCTTTCTTCATATTCAAAATAAAGTTAAGCATGGTGTGTTCTGAAAATGAAAAATAAACTGTGAAAGTTCTCAACATCACATATATTATGTTGAAAAGCTGAATACTTTTCTCATATTCATTTTCTAATTAACTCCACCAGCAGTTCACTCCTTTAGGTCAATATCTCTCAGGAGATATATAGTTATAAATATGGTTTTTCAATTGCAATACTTTTCTTTAACCACAGTAAACATTTAAAACATTTAACAAGTTAAGTATTGTTATTCATGAATACAGTCTTAGCATTTCCTTTTACTTTCCATTTGTGGATTTCAAGGTGATTGTGCCCTCCCAAATTCTTTTGCACATTAACATCTACTGTTGGATTACTACGGCAGGCATTGCAGAGGCTTTTATGAGTGGGAGATAGAAAACTTTGTGGGCTTGCAATGATAGGGGCTTTTTTTGGCAGGGGGGAGGGAGAAATGGACAGAAAATGGGGTTGGAAGTGCAAATCCATTCAAAAGTCCTGCTTAGCTCCCAATTTTTCAGACTGTGTGAGGAGAAAAGGGATGTGTCTCATGACTGAATTAGGCTTCAACACTTTTGTGCAATAGGTAAGTATTGTTACACAAGTTACCTCATGGCCTGCCTAGGAACAGATATTTTCTATGTATGGACAAACAGACAGATATTATTGTTAAGTGAATTTGAGAGTCCTAATATTTGGGTTGTGGACAAAACTCCAAGTATGAATATCAGCCTGCTGGGCAATTCCTATTCATTTGCCACTGAGTAAAACTAGAATCACATTACCTAACAAGCTCAGCTCTTTGATAGGAAAGAAGAGGTTGGAGCTGCTCTAGGCTCAGGGTTGGTCCCTAAGCTGCTCTACAATAGGAGGTAGACCTCAGTGATAAGATAGGAAAGGACCCTAACACATAATCACCAACAGGACCCCCTTTCCATCTTTACAGGGGTTCCTCCTTCCTCTGAGTAAGGGCCAATTCTCATCTCAAGCAGGAGGTTAACATGAAATAACATTTAACTTGATAATTGGTGAGGGACCATCTGTGTTCATACAGTGCCCAGCAAAATGGAGGTCCTGGTCCATTACTGGGGCTCATACGCACTAAATAATGCATGTCCTAACAGCTGTAAGAGACACAACCAAGATGGTGAGCAGGGATAAAAGTATCAGGTATTCCATTCACATGCTGATTATATATATACATATTTTCTTCTTGATTCATCATTATGATTAGGCAGATTAGATCCCACTATCCTAGGTAATCAGAATGAAATCTATTCTGCAGTATCCCCTGTTCATCACTGAAATATGGCAAAGGCACACTATTTGGATCCATGACTGAAAAGGACCCAGGAGACAGTACAAGTGAAGGTTATTTGATGGAGACCATGTAAATCAAGGATGAGCTCAGCCAATATTCCAGTCATGACACCAGTTGACCACAATAGTAGAATAAGGGGTGAATGGAACCAGGAGAGAAGCAGCCAATAGCATACTGAAGTTGACACCAGCAACAGATATGGTAAAAAATCCTATGGTGACACCCTGAAGTATTTCAGATCTTTGTATATGGTTACCCTATCCTCTGTAGCTACAAGGGTTACACAGATGTTTAGAATATTATTTCCAAAATATCTCTGATTTTTCCATCAACACAGAATGCTATTTATGCAAGATGATCACCCAGTGATATATGCTTCTGAATTACTGACTAATGCACAATGGATATTAGAGCTGGTCAGAAAACAGTCTGTCTCACCTCCAAAAAAACCCTGAATTTTTCTGAGGAAACAACCCCTTTCAATCTGAGTCAAAAATTCAATATTGTTCATGGGAGGAAAAGACTGAAAAAATGTGTTTTGGGAAAACCAATTTGGAATTCTTATGCTTATTCCCCAGACTGCCTAACTTCCTGGTAAACAAGGTAACCTAAGAAGATGGAACAGTTTCTCATGGAATGCTTTGATTTCAATGAACCAGCAGTTTCAGATGTAAGAAAGCATTCCTTCAGAAAATTTCCAATCAGGTCTAACAGAAGCATACTTAATAGTGTAATAAAATACAATAGAATAATGACAATATGAAAAATTGTTTCAGAACAAAAATAAATCAAAATGTTTAATTCCAAGAAGTGTCAAAACTGGTTGTTTTGACAATATTGGAACTTTTTCCCCTTGGTTTTATTCTGAAACAGAATTCTGGCAAAATCATCCTGATTTTATGCAGTGTTTCAATTTCAGTGGAACCACATATTCTGATGGAATATGGTTCTATCTACATTTCTCTGAGCAGCTGTAATCCTTATAGTTTATCATGAGGCTAGTATTCAGAGGCTAGTATGACCCACTCTTGCTCCTTGCATGTCTGGAAGTAAATAATTATTAGTCTGGGCCTGTTTTTATTGTGGTTCCTGCCATGTTGTCTTCTTTCAAACAGAACTGGTCTCTCTAATTTAAGTGTCTCTTTCAGTCATAGCATTCAACAGGATTTCTCCCCTCTTGAATCTGTGGTAAACTGGTGACAAATACATTCTCTCTTCTCTCAGTTTTTCAGGCCTTCCCCTTTACCTACAAATGCTTTGATATATATTTTTCAAATTGACTTCCCTTGGCTGTACTCGCTACTTAATCATCTGCTATTTCTGATTCTCTTCCCACAGTATTCTTCACCATTTCAGGCATGGTCAACAGTTTCTTTTTCAAAATTCACGTCCATAATTGTGGCAATGTTTATAGATATTTTATTCATAATTTTCTTTGTTATTCCAACAGTCGTGCTCGCCATCTTAAGCTTCCACACCTTCTGCCATCTGCATCGCTTCTCATACTGCTTTTTCCCCCGATATATATATTTGCACACAATTTTTAGTATCAATCTCCAATATTTTGTCCCACATTTCTTGTAGGGAAAATTTCCTTGAGCACTTGGATCTCTCTTCATTTTTCTTTTTTAAAAAGCCAACTGTATTCCCCCAGAACCCCCCCCCCCCAACTTATGACAGAAATTGAAAGGTCTAAAGGAAGCATTGCCACCTTGACTTATCTCCTTTTAATAAATTTCACTTTTTGTTTTCATGTACTAGCACAGTATTTCACTGTTTGACTTGCAGAACCTGAAGACAGATGTAAAAAAGCAAGTCCCTCCTGAATGAAGGTTAACAAAAAGGTTTACTATTTGCCATTCCATAGATTTTAAAGCCAAAAATCTGAACTCCTGAATAATAAAGACTCATAGACAGTCACCTAGTAATTTCTGCCTCAAACCCATAACTTTGGGCAAAAGCATATCTTTTAGAAAGTTATTCTGTCTGATTACCTCCTTTAGGTGTATAAATAGGAATGTGGCCTTAATTGTGGGTCTGAGGACATTTTTTTTCTTTTATTTTGAGGGGGTACTAATATGTTTGTAATACAAACATCTTTTCAATTATTTTTTCCCCTGAGGTGTAACTTTACTAGTGTGCAGCATTAAGTGTATAAACATTCAAAGTCCCAGGCTGGAAAAATACAGAATCAGGCTACTCACAAGTTCTATTTGTAATGGCTTCCTTTCAGTCATCACCATAAATCATATCACCCTTGTAATAGGCTTACAGATGTTATTTATCTCCAAGCTTGCTGTTATGTTATTTCTTGTGTCACTGTCACCATCTTCATCTTCCTCACTCTGTCACTCTTTCACATTAACATATTATTTTCCCTTCTCCATTTTCCTTGATTCTTTGCCATCGTTCTATATTTAAACTATCAGACTCTCTAAATATGTATTTCCTTTTTATACATTCTTGACAAATGTTCACTTCAGATCAGTGCATTCCAGGTTTCTTTCCCTTTCTGCTATATTTCAAGCATTTTATAGTAAAATAAAGGGGTCTGGTTTTTATTGAACCTATGTGTGTGTGCTTCAGCTTCTTCTACTTTGTAGTTCTGTGGCATCTCTTGCTGGCATCACCTTTGTCATTGAAATCTCTATTGTCTTGGTTTACAGCATATAAAGTCTTCATCTGAAAATAAGCAGTCTGGAATACGTTCTGAAGTCCACAGAGTAATTCAATTCAGAGGGAATGACTGGGAATCATTAAATTTTCTCTAACATTACAATGGTTTGATGACTTTATCAGTTTTGTCACATAAGCACTAACACATTTTTCTACATGCTAGCAGTGCTTATGAAATCTTATCATACTTGGCTGTTACTGTATAATGAACACTATTTCATTGAAAACCTTGTTCTTTAATTTCTCTATGGCCATCAAATTAAGGACTTAAATGTGTCTTTCATTTTATTAAACTGAACTATGACAGGCAGAATATTCTTTTCTCCTCCTGACAGTCTTCTAAATAGTCCATAGCAGCTGATTTCACTGTTCTAAATGTGAATATTTTGACCAGCCTTCCCGACTCATTGATTATTCCCACCATTTAAATGATACTTCCTGTAGCTCAGGAGTTATTTCCAAGTGCATTTAATTCCAATGGAGATTGATTTTTGAGTAGGCAGCCTGACTGTATATTTAGTCACATATCTTACTGCTCCTGAAATGAAGACGGTGCATATCATTATTCCATCAAAGGGTCTGTTGCCTGGAATAGTTTTAGGATAAGACGCTGAGTAAATGCTGGACACAGATGTAAAAGAGATCTCAGTACACAAGATAGTCAGTACTCAGAGAATGAATCAAGTTTATATAGTGTGAGACTTTTGTCTGTAAGACCCCTACTTCATTTGCTCTAGAAGTTGGAGCATGTGTAGCACATGTCACAGGTAAATGTAGAAAGAAAAACAACAACAACATGGTCTTGTGGTTAAGGCAGTTAAATATCATGCAAGAGAACCTGGCTCTGTACCTGACTTGATCACAGATATACTGTATATGTCAGTACAAGTCACCTAAACCAAAATTATGGCAAGTGGACAGCTGTTTTTCTCATTTTCTGGATGACCAAGCTGGCACAGCTGAAGCTTGATTTTCATGCATGCACAGCACTCTTAGATTCAAACAAGTTAATGGGCGCTGTAGCTGCCCAGCGGATCAGGCAGACTATTATGGTGAATTAGCAGAGGCCTGGTCAACAAAGAGACATGAGTTCTAATCCAGGCCTCAGCAATACCACTTTTCACAGCTGTAATACTCTATTATGCAGGGGAGTTCTGATGATAAATCAATGTTTGTGAAACACTCAGATGCTATAGAGGTGAAGAAAAATCACATGAAAAAAATGAATAATTTCATATTCAGTGCAGGGTCTGCATGGAAGGCACCATATAAGACTTGGGGCCAACATTGAATGAGGACGATGAAGAGAAATATTCTACACCTGCCTCATTCTCAAAGCACTGTCCATCCTATGTATTGTGCATGTGCATTGTAACATGATTTAATTACATGATCTCATACTTTTTTTGTACAGGACTCCTGCCTCTTTCAGTACACAGTGCCTAACACACACACACACACAGTTATTTTTCATGGCCTCTCCATGTGCTTAATGTGTCTTCTTTTGACAAAAAAACTGTGATTTTGTCATTAACCAACCAACCACTTAGAAGGTTGTATTGTTTTATCACATCACTATTTTATGGCCTGAATCTGATAAATTTTGGGTTGAGTTCATTCTTGATCTGTCAGAGATTGTTAATTTTCAAATGCTAACATTAATAGGACAAATTGTTGGATGGCAAACAAGTAAATTAATTCCAGTTGGCAAAGTTCCTTCTAAACATTTTGCATATTTCTACAGAATCAGTTTTTGAGAAGTGACAAGTATGCTGTCTTGGAATCAAAAACCTCCAGAGAATACAAATAATAAGAGAAATTATTTAGTTTGTACTGAATATATATATATATATATATATATATATATATATATGAAATGTAAAAACAGAAAAACTCTATTCACATTTTATAAGGACATATGGTGCCTCATTCAATTTATTTTGTGGGATTTTTTTAGTGAAATGGCCCACATTTAATTATATTTGTAACTCTACATTTTACTGTTTAATATGTCAGACAAAGTGATTTAGTTTCCTTCTGTAACAAGCCTACTATAACTAATAAGTATCATTATAAAAATATTAACATACTGAAATATTTCCCACTCCCACAATAAGCTGTTTTGAATATAGTGCTAGAAAAAGGTCCTATTGACTGTACTAGAGTCTGAAGTTTTCTAGCCAGGGAGAAAACATAGAATGGGCAGTTACTATGCATGTTCCCCAACATTTCCCTATCACTTTGATTCTTTCAGAAGTTGACTCACTACTTTTGCAGGTGAGATGTAAGATTCAGTCTCCTTTCGATTCAGTCTTTGACTTAGTTTTGAGACTGTTCATGTGTAAGTTGTAGACCAGGCATTCTGGATTTAGCTTCTGTGCATTCTGCTTTCTCCCTTCTGCTGTTCTTTCCAAGGTTGAAAAAACAATTTTTTTTCCCATTAGTTCTTCATTGGGTCAAAAAAGACTAGCAGAGATATAAACTAAATGTATGAGCTGTGCATTTACAAATGTCACTGTGAAGGTGCTGTCTCTGTTTTGATGTTCTATAACTTACCTGGTTTTGTTTGGTCTGAAAATTAAAACAAATAACTGTAAGCCTTCCTCTAATTAAGCAAAAAACACCCTCTTTTAGCAAAGGATATCATCTTGCTCCCTTTTCCCCTGTAGTGGATTCTAAGATTCTCCCAGCATATATGTTTAGAAACAATAGCCACAAAGTCCATTGTTCTCTCCCACTCAAGTTTACATGATGGATAATTATTGCACAAAAATCTGTAGGGGAATATGAGAACTGCAAGGAAAGTAAAGCCATAGATAACCCCATAGATCCCTGGACTGCCAAATGAAGGGACTAGTGCCTTCAGGCTGCTTCTTGGCCACACCCTCAGCATAGCTTCTTTAAGAGTCACTGAAATAGAGTTTACAAACCTCACACTGGGCAGAGGCAGAGGGGACAGGACTGTCTTTCCTGTTTATTAGCAAGCAGCTTGATCGCACCCCCATGTAGATGCCAGCTCTGGCAATTATGGAGATGGGAACCCACAGCTGCAACCAACAGAGAAATCAAGACCTGCTATGAAGTTGAGAGCACAGACAGGGAGGAGGAGGCAGAAAGGCCTGAGATAGCAAAGGGGCGAGAGCATCACACCAGGCTGCTTTCAGGAAAACAACCCAGGAAACTACAAGACCCAAATTTGAAGGGCTGATAAACTCAATTGGAGATGATGGTCCAGGAACTTGTCTGAATGAGAACAAAGCTGTTACCAGCAGGAGAGTGGGGTGGGAGGAAGTTTTGTTTCATGGTCTCTGTGTGTATATAATGTCTTCTGCAGTTTCCACGATATGCTATGCATCCGATGAAGTGAGCTGTAGCTCACGAAAGCTCATGCTCAAATAAACTGGTTAGTCTCTAAGGTGCCACAAGTACTCCTTTTCTTTTTTTCTTTTTAAAGTAAGGAAGATCAGTTAGGAGAAGATGAGACCTCTAGAAAGACCACACCAAATAGCGGTGATAATCACACTCTTATTAGCTAACCCCCTGTCCCTACATCCTGCTGCAGAGGAGGCTAGAAATTGGAGGGAGAATAACTGCTAGTCCAAGCAGAATTAACTATTAATGTTAAATACATAAACTGAATGTTGCAATGCCTCACTTTAGGCACCCTGGTGCCAGTGGAACCCACAACCCTCAGTTAGGCAACGGGACTCCCTATACAATGCATGGAAAGAATTAGATTCTTGAATATTTATTTATTATTTGAGCAGAGAGAGGCAGAATGACTCCATAGCCTAGTGGTTAGAGGGGTGTGAGAGTCAGGTTCAAGTCTCTGCTCCAATTAATATTATAGTATGTTATTAGGGCTGTCAATTAATCACAATTAACTCACACAATTAACTCAGAAAAATTAATTGTGATTCAAAAAATTAATCGTGATTAATTGCAGTTTTAATCACACTGTTAAATAAAAGAATATCAATTTAAATTTATTAAATATTTTGGATGTTTTTGTACATTTTAAAATATATTGTTTTCAATTGCAACACAGAATACAAAGTGTACAGTGCTCACTTTATATTATTTTTATTACAAATATTTGCAATATAAAAATGATCAACAAAATAAACAGTATTTTTCAATTCACCTCATACAAGTACTGTAGTGCAATCTCTTTATTATGAAAGTGCATCTTACAAATGTAGATTTTATTTTTGCTACATAACTGCAGTCAGAAACAAAACAATGTAAAATTGTAGAGCCTACAAGTCCACTCAGTCAGACTTCTTGTTCAGCCAATTGCTAAGACAAAAAAGTTTGTTTACATTTAAGGGAGATAATGCTGCCCTCTTCTTATTTATAATGTCACCTGAAAGTGAGAACAGACGTTTACATGGCATTTTTGAAGCTGACATTGCAAGGTATTTACATGCCAGATATGCTAAACATTCGTATGTCCTTTCATGCTTTGGCCACCATTCCAGAGGACATGCTTCCTTGATGACGACACTCGTTAAAAAAATAATGCATTAATTAAATTTGTGATTGAACTCCTTGGGGGAGAATTGTATGTCTCCTTCTCTGTTTTACCTGCATTCTGCCATATATTTCATGTGATAGCAGTCTTGGAAGATGACACAGCATGCTGTTTGTTTTAAGAACACTTCCACTGCAGATTTGACAAAATGCAAAAAAGGTACTAATGTGAGATTTCTAAAGATAGCTACAGCACTTAACCCAAAGTTTAAGAATCTGAAGTGCCTTCCAAAATCTGAGAGGTACGAGGTATGGAGCATGCTTTCAGATTTCTTAAAAGATCAACACTGTGATGTGGAAACTACAGAACTCGAACCACCAAAAAAGAAAATCAACCTTGTGCTGGTGGCAGCTGACTCAGATGATGAAAATGAACATGCATCGATCTGCACTGCTTTGGATCATTATTGAGCAGAACCCATCAGCAGCATGGACTCGTGTCCTCTGGAAAGGTGGTTGAAGAACGAAGGGACATATGAATCTTTAGCACATCTGACACGTAAATATCTTGCAATGCCAGCTACAACAATACCATAAGAACGCCTGTTCTCACTTTCAGGTGACATTGTAAACAAGAAGCAGACAGTATTGTCTCCTGCACATGTAAACAAACTTGTTTGTCTGGCTGATTGGCTGAAGAAGAAGTAGGATTGAGTGGACTTGTAGGCTCTAAAGTTTGACTTTGTTTTATTTTTGAATACAGAAAACTAGGCACCAGGGGACTGTTGATGCTTTGGGAATTCAGGCACCTACATAGTTAAGTGGTAGTTTAGTAGGGGTTCTGAGGAACTAAATTTTGGGCTTAGGCACCTAAACGGGAAGTTAGGTGCCTAAATCCCTTTTGAAGATGAGCTTTAGACACCTAAATCAATTAGGCATTGCAATGCTGAGCCCCATAATGCCTAAATACCTTTTAAAATCTGGGCCCTAGCCCACAGTACCTAAAGACCCAATTAGAAGCCTGGCTCCATTGCACTAGGCACTGTGCAAACACAGTGGGAGACATGGGCCTTGCTTAGAACAACTTACAATTTAAGACAAATCAGGAAATCCACAAGCTTCAATAGCGGAGAAGGATAATCCATGGGACTTCCTCTTCCCAATGCCCGTTCTAATGCCCCCTAACAAAAGTACAGATATATGACAAGCCCTCTGCTGTCTTAGAGGGAGCGAGCAGTGGAAGTGTTTCTCAACACTTTCCCCTTGTTTGTTCCCTGGCAGTTCACACAGTGAAGGGTGGAATGGAGTCCAATAATCTTCTCAGACAATATCACTTGATGCCAATTGTTCCAGCTGGTAGAGTTGCTTGTAAAAACAGTAACATCAAAGCTGTTTCTGGAACAAAAACTTGGCAGAATATTTAAATATTAGAGCAACTGTGTAGGAATGCTTTCTACAGTAATATACTTATGGGACATAAAGTCATAACTGGAATATTTCTCAGCGTAAAACACCTGCTCTTCACACACTGGAGAGAGCAACAAAATATTTGCATTAAATTTAAATGTCAAAGAACCATGTTTGCACATTACAATAAGAGGCCAGTTTATATATGTGTACTCAGTATTGTAGTTCATATTCTTAAAGTTATTTTTTTTTAATTGCACCTCCAACGACATAATTTTAATTTGATTAATGAAAACAAAAATAAAATTGTAGGAGGATTTATCACCAATGTGTTTCTGGCTTTTAAATTGTCAGATTAAGAAAGATAATGTGAGGAATCAGATTATAATTATGGTAAAATACCTTTTCACTCAGGTCTTTAACTCAAATGTAATTATTTAATGTGATTAGAAATTTGACAAGGAAAGTCAATTTGTAGTTAGAAAATTGAAAGTTTCAAAAGACCAGGAAAAGAACAGTATGATGCCACACGTTTTCTCTCTGAAAGGACACACTGGTGAGATTATCACAGATGCCAGTATGGCTAACCTAGTGCAAGACATTGAGAGAGATACAGAAGAGTAAGACCATACAAGACATTTAAAATTAGAATGAAAAATTTTATTAAGATACCTGGATGAAACTGCACACTTGGACCAAATTTGATTTACTACTATTCTCAAATGCTGTTTCAACAATAATGCCTTCAGGCTCTTATCTAGATCGGGACCTTACTGTGCTAGGCAATCTACAAATAATTAGTATGAGACAGTCCCTGCCTCAAGAGTTAATAATCTAAATAGATAAGATAGACAGAGGATGGGAGAAGTAGTACTATCACCATTCTGCAGATGAAAAACTGAGGCTTAGAGGAATTCAGTGATTCACATAAGGTCCCATAGGAAGTCTGTGGCTAAACCAGGAATTTAACCCTGAGCTCTTGAGTTTCAATCCAGCAACTCAACCACAAAGTTACATCCATACTGGGGTGGATGGGGGATGGAGGAGGAAAATCATACTATTTTTTTGTATTTTGTCAGTCACCGCTCACGGAGCTGTGCTCTGACAGCAGAAAACATCACAATGAGATAGTCAGGTTTCAGGAAAAAAAAAAAGATGTCACCCTAGTAAAAGTAAATGTGTCATTCCCAAAGCTAGCTTCCTCAGCTGCTGACATCCTTCATATGCATAGGAGCTATATGGATCAGAACAATAACTTATTTCATCATAAAGATGGAATAAGCCAGTATACCGAGAGGCCATATTTGCCTCCCAAATCAGAGTGCTAATTTAGAAAGGAGGCTTGTGATACCTTCAGGAGCTGAGACAAGGAACCAACAGGAGGACAAGGCCTCCTGGTTTGCATTACTTCTGCATGATGGTTTATTTAGAGGACAGACTGTGTTGCAGACCTCTCTATCTCAGAAGCCTCAGCTCTCTCTCTTAAGTTTTCATACTGCCACCCATCGCCACAATATATCAGCAACTTCCACCTAAAACCATAGAAATATCAAAGTCCCTCATGGACTTAATGGAGACTTTGGCAATTCTCCCTTTTCAAGGTTAAGACTGCTTGGAGCAGGATTTTTGTTATTGACGATTTATTTATTGTTTGGTTGGTAGGATTTAGATGTAGAAGGGGGTGTTAGTGTTCTAAGTGTCATTCTTATAGAACTACTTCTCTTCACTAAGGCCCTTCATGACCTACCTGTATCTTTCTTCTTATCTTTTACTATTTTACTATCTTATTACGTTATTGAGATGTCAGTTCCCACCTCCACTCTGCTAATCTTGATTGCACATTTGTGGAAATTTGCCCACAAGCCTTCTCCCTTGCTTCCCCTATGTATTCAAGATGATTCCCCAAAACAACAACAAATCAGCCTAATTGCCCTCCTTCAAATCCCTTCTCTAAACTTTCTTCTGCCATGCCTCCTACAAAAAACCTCAATAGTTAGGTGGCTGGCATGTTGTAACTGCTATTTACCACCCTAATTGCATCTGTCTCATTGTTACCTGGGGCTTCCCCCATCTGATCTTGTATCTACCTGTTGTTTCTGGCCTTATACATAGATTGAAGTCTCTCTGGGGCAGGGGCTAGCTTTTGGTGTGTATTCATATAGGGTCTAGCTAAATAGGGTACTGATCTCTGATTAGACACTATCTCAATACAAATAATAATACAATAGTAAGATCAAGACATGGATGTATCTTGGTATGAACAAGGGAATGGGAAATAAATTTTCAGAGCCTTTTGAATAAGAACTTTTGACGAGTATCTAAATATCTGCTCATTGTCACTTCCAAAGATCCAGCAGCAGCCAGTGCTACTGATTTTGGTGCTCTGTTACCAGGCATATAGGAAGAGAAACTCTGCTGAACTGAAACACAAAAGGGCAGCTATTCAGAAGGGAGACTCTTCTACATTTTAAAGGCACAAAAGAGAATGTCATCTTTCTTTTAATGACATATCTTCATATATTAACTTCTTTGTAAAACAAGGGTAGAGGAATTTAAAAAAGAAAAGAAAAAAGATTTAATCTTATAGAGCTGCATTTGTGATATGCCTGAAGATACCATGAAGAACATCTACTTTCTCTGGTTCCTCATATGCACCCTAAAATTCACCCATTAGAGTCACATTTTCATTTACAACTTCCTCAGTCCCTCCCCTGCCAAAAACTAATTTTTAAAATAGTAATTGTGTTGGCATCATCTTCAATTTCATTCCCTTTTATCATGGATCTGGACCTTTATCTTTTAACAGCTATCCCCTCCCCTCAATTATTCATTATACAGTGAATACGGCTGTACATTGGACTGTAATGTAGATTTCCTTCATTCCCTGCAGGCTTCTGCAGACACATAGTGTAGACCCTGGCAAAGAAAGTGAAATTTTTAATCTATCTCCACTGTACTTCTGAGTAAACACAAACTGACAGGTATAAGTCACGTTGTGATACTCTGTACTTCCAAGTAGCACCCTGGAACCCACATATTCACCACTGTCTTATAATTATGATATGTTTTGTACAAATGATACCTTGTAAGGTATCATTTTAAAGTCTCAGTCTGTTGAACATTAATATCCTGCTGGATTGTATGTGAAGTTAAGAAGTTTTGTTATGTGTGTTACTGAAATATGTTGTGAGGTTGGGAGACGCCTACAGCCTACCTTTCAGTTACAACAAAGGGCCAGTCAGACATGTGCTGACGGCCCATTACAGGGAATCCACTCTTCCAATGGCCATCCAAGAGTCACCCCAGAGAGCACTTAAGCAACGGAGACTGCCTGACCAATGGGGGCTGTCTAAGTCCCACATCACAGCAAGGATCTTTCTAACAAGCAAGGTATAAAAAGAGAGACAGTGACATCATCACTTGGCCTCTCTCACCCCCCACCCACCAACTCAACACCTGGAAGAATGTCTGGAGGACAAATACTTTGAACTGGGGAAGTTTGGTCCCAGTTTGGAAGGTAGTCCCAGAATGGGTATTGAGGAACTGTAACCTGCTTGTAAACATCTCTCAGGGTGAGAAAAGCTGTTGAGTTTGTCTAAAGGGCTTGGGAAATCTCCTCAGGTTACAAAGGCTGGTAAATGTCCACTTTCCTATAAAGAAGTGGCAAACTAAGTAATGAACTTACACTGATAAAGTTCTGGGGTGTAGGGATGGAGCTGGGGGGGAGCTCGCTAGTTCATGAGAGTCTGGGAGATCATTCACGTAACACAGTTGGGTATGACCCTGACTGTGGATGTCTATGTATGTGCAGTGCCTATCAGAGGTCTGCAGCTTAACATCAGCACCACAGTGTGAGAGGCCACCCAGAATGGTGGGTTTGGAGGGCTCAGTGGTCACAACAGTCCAGGTTGCACCACGGGGACCCTGTCACACATGTAAATCAGGGTTTGTTGGGATTCCCTCTTTCCACTCGGCTTCCCAAGAACTCAGCTCAAATCCAGTCTTCATCTCTCAAGTATCTTTATTTGGCATACAACAGTGCTATACTGAGCTGATCAGACTCAAACACAGGGAGGATGGATGCAGGGTACATCACATCTCCAAAGTTACCCAGATACCCTCTCCCTTTATATACATTACACATCTAATTGCATTTACTATACATTGCATCACACATTTTTGGATTGGCTACTTTGCAGGAACCAATCCCTGTGCAGCAGGCACTGTCCATGCACTGAAATCTTTTTTACTTCCTTTTTATCTGATCTCTACATTCCTAACTTCCCTTGTTATCTAAGTCATAGTAAAGAATTCCCTGCATATTCTCTCTCTGATCTGAAACCAGTGGTTCTCAACCTATTTACCATTGTGGGTCATATCTACACTATATATATATATACACACACTATCTGTATGACTCTGAGGATGTCCCATGGGCTGCAGCTGCGTGCTGATTGGGTGGCATGAGGTCCATGGTCTGTGGGTTGAGAACCACTGGCTTAGGCATTCTGTCTTCTTAGCCTCTTGACGTATTTACTTATCTTATTTAACACAACTATTCTGTTTTCAATCAGATGATTCATTTACATTCCTAATTCTATCTTCCAAAAAATGAGGCCTTCCTCCATGTGTTAATTATTCATGTCAGGCCAGGCATCAGCTACAGGGTTTCCTCAACCCAAAATTGGGTCACCAGAATACATCAAAGGATGGAGAGGTGCTCCAGGCATGCTGACTTGATGCACAGGGTATTACCACTCACTCAGATTTGGCCCAGCCACATTTCTCTCATGATGATGTGGGAGCTGAGCAGGCCAAATTTGAGTAACTGGCATTGGAATGCCAAAGTTGAGCAGTGCTGTGAGTCCAAAGGTTGCAATGCCTGGAGTGGTGAGCCAAGCCCAACTAGCCCCATAGGACAGAAGCCAGCAAGGAGCAGTTGGTGTCACATTCTCTCATAAGTGCCAGCCCTCTGATGTACCTACTATCCTACAGTCAGGCAACACTTCATGTTCCATAGCTCCTCTCTTGACCCCCAGCCCAGACCCCCGATATACTCCTCCTTCACAGGTGGGCTACTCCCCCTTTGGCATACCAATCATCCTAGCCCCACAGATCTTCCTCTATTGCACCCTAAGTTACTTCCTTCAGCCCTCCACTCTACCCACAAGACTCCGCCACACCTTACTCTCTTCTCCCCCATTGGACATGTGTGGAGGCTGTGTTTTGGGGTTGGGTTCAGCTCACCACCCTTTGCTCCCCCCAGTTCCTTTCCCTGCCCACTGAATCCTCAACTCCTTCCTCTCTACACACCTAGCCCCCCAGTCTCCCCACTTTACCTCCAGGCTCAGAAATCCCACTCTCTACCCTCCGCAATCCCTCCCCACAGTGGCTGGAGAAGGAGTTCCCTGGTTGTTCACATATGCCCAGAGCACCTGGAAACTTAGCTCCACGGTCTTCTCACCCATCCATGGACTGTATTGAGGGAGGCATTGGGTCTGGGGAATCTTATGATGCGGGGGTGTCTCTGGGATTTGTGACAGGATATTAAGGTATACAATTGGATCCTCAGCTCCAAAAGGTTAAGAATCTACTGTACTGTAACAACAGACTTAGGGCTGGAAAACGTTAGGAAGGAAAATGAGAGCCACATACCATAGAACTACTGAGGAAGAGAATCTATTGAAAGCTCACTCCCAATTTGAAAATTTGCAAGAATCCCAGGTTGTGCAGCAATGATGTTCAATGCAAAGTATCAATAAGCCAAATCGAACAAGTAATGTTCGTAGTGCCAAAACCTACACCAGTAATCGAATCCCCCAAACTGAAACAAGAGTCAAGAAATGTCAAAATACACCAAAAGAATAAATATTACAGCTGGAATGTTAGGAAAAAATGGCAAAATCATTGATTTGTCATAACGTATTAAAATTTGTATACAAATAGCCATGGAAAGTGTGCTTTCAAGATTTGCAAGCAGCAATTTCCTGCTTCTGACACAACTGAAAACTCTTACAACTCCTAGCTGGCATTAATTATGAGGAAAAAATTGCATATAAAATATAGGAATAAAAGCAATAGCCCAGATCATTCCGTCCTGTGGAAAATCCTGTGGGTGGAAGTTCTGGGGAAGAAAATTTCTGTGAGGAATTCTCCTTAATGATCCCCTCCACCGTGTCCCATTGGGGGTGGGGTTTGCACCCATGCAGTAATTTTGCCAGCACAGTGTGTGTGGCAGGGGAAAACAGAGGAACACAGAGACCTTCAGAGTAGGATGATCAGACTTCCCATTTTTAAAGGGACAGTCTCATATTTAAGCCCTCCTGTAGATGTCCTGACATTTTCTTAAAAATGGACAAATTGTCCCATTTTATGTGCTCCCCTCTTACTGTCCTCTCCCTGCTTTGCTCCTTCACCTCCCCAGCCATGCTGCTCCTCCATATCCCCACTGGTGAGGCACGTCCTGCTCCCAGAGCTGTTTGGAGAACCAGCCCCTGGTCAGAGCGCTCAGCTCACCAGCAGCCTGGCTGGCAGGCTCCTTCCTTCCCCCCCTGCCTCTGACTGGGCCGGCACTCTGGGAAAGCCCGAGACCCTCCGGCTCAGGGTGCTGGCCAGGAGGAGCTGAGCCCTGCATGTGGCAAAGCCCTGGGGGGCAGTGGGGCAGGGAAGAAGAAGAGATGAGCTCTGCGAACACACAGGCCAGGTCATCCCTTCCCCCCACTCCCCTTGTGACTGGAAGCACTCTCATCCCTTCCCTCCCACACAGCGCCAAAAGGCTGCTGCTGGCCACATTCTGGTGCGAACCCTGGCAGAAATTGGGGGGAAGCATGTGACCCTGCATGTCCCCACACATGTGTTGTCTCGGGAAGATGCGGCACCAGTTACCAGGAGAGGCAGGTCTGTCCCAGGAGCCCAGCTAGGCATGGAGGGCGGAGAGCACCAGGCAGGGAGGGGACGGTTGGTTGGTTGGTCACTGCCCCCACCATGTGAGAGAGGGATACATGTGTGTGTGTGTGTGTGTGTGTGTGTGTAACCTCTCCCCATGTGTGTGGGGGAGGGGGATAGGAGTGTGTGTGTGTCACCCCTCCCTGTGTGAACTCTAACGTCTTAAAGATAAGAAGGATCCAGCTACACAGTATTTCTTTTTAATAGGGGCTCAGTCAATCTGATGTTAATTTGAACAGTTGTACTGCATAGTTCTGATTGATTGCTGTTGAACTCGCTTGTATATGAATAATTTTCCCAGGTGTCCCCTATTAAGCATAGGGAAATATGGTCACCCTACTTCAGAGTACCATGATTGTAGTGCTCCCCCTCTCCCAATGAGTCATCAATAGTATAAGTTCCATCCAATTCCTAACCCCTCATCCATGCATGAGCTTGTGGGCACCTCTGTTTCTCTAAACAGTATGTTCTCCCTCCCCTTTCCAAATTTCCTGTCTCTCCTCCCTTTCCCTCCAAGATGCTCTTTTCCCCAAAATACCTTTTATTCTCCCCTTCCACCAAATCCCCTCTCCCCCAAACACCCTGTCATAAATTTAAAGGGAAGGGTAAACACCTTTAAATCCCTCCTGGCCAGAGGAAAAACCCTTTCACCTGTAAAGGGTTAAGAAGATAGGATAACCTCGCTGGCACCTGACTAAAATGACCAATGAGGAGACAAGATACTTTCAAAGCTGGCGTGGGGAGAGAAACAAAGTTTCTCTCTGTGGGAGGCTTTTGCTGGGAACAGAAAAGGAATGGAGTCTTAGAACTTAGTAAGTAATCTAGCTAGATATGCGTTAGATTCTGTTTTGTTTAAATGGCTGATAAAATAAGCTGTTCTGAATGGAATGTATATTCCTGTTTTTGTGTCTTTTTGTAACTTAAGGTTTTGCCTAGAGGGATTCTCTGTGTTTTGAATCTGATTACCCTGTAAAGTATTTACCATCCTGATTTTACAGAGGTGATTCTTTTATTTTTTTTCTTCTATTAAAATTCTTCTTTTAAGAACCTGATTGCTTTTTCATTGTTCTTAAGATCCAAGGGTTTAGGTCTGTGTTCACCTATGCAAATTGGTGAGGATTTTTATCAAGCCTTCCCCAGGAAAGGGGGTATAGGGTTTGGGAGGATTTTTTGGGGGGAAAGATGTTTCCAAGTGGGCTCTTTCCCTGTTATATATTTATTAGATGCTTGGTGGTGGCAGCAAATAAGTCCAAGGGCAAAAGGTAAATAGTTTGTACCTTGGGGAAGTTTTAACCTAAGCTGGTAAAAATAAGCTTAGGGGGTTTTTCATGCAGGTCCCCACATCTGTACTCTAGCATTCAGAGTGGGGAAGGAACCTTGACACACTCCATGCTCCTCTGCAAACACTCATCTCCCTTTCATGTCTGTGCCCCCTTTCACATCTTCCCTCACACCATGGCATTGTATCTCCATCCCTCCTCCAAAGTCCTCCCCATTCAGCTCCGTTAGTCCCTTCCCTCATTCCTGACAGAGGAGGCACTGCTGCTGGCCTCATTCTGTCCTCTGCAACAAACTCATCCCACTTCTCTGCACTCCGAGCTGTTGAGTGGGTAAGCAGAAGGAGCTCACCTCGCCCTAAAGAGCAGCCTCCTGTCTGGCCTGCAAAGGGGCAGAGTGTCTCTGCCTCTCAGGTGGCTCCAAATGAAACTGCTTCCCCACTGCGCTAAATAGCCTCAGAATTCCTTCAATCCAGGTGGGGGACAGGGGGAAGAGAAACACATTGCTGTCCCATGCCTGAAAGCTGTGGAGGGAGATGTCGAGAGATTTAGAGTTTTCTTTATAGAAAAATAAAACAACAGTCTGGTGTCATGTGATCATGAGACTCTCAGCTTTTAAGTAGACCTCATGACTGTGAAGAAAAACTCAAAAACATGATTCCTAATGGCTTAAAACCCAGAAGGTAAATGAAAAGATCCCAAAATATATTATTTCTCAAATCTCATGATTTTAAGCCAATCTCGTGATTTTAGGGTATGACATTATTTTTGAATGTTTGGGGTTGGCAATATTATGCCCCCACCCTAAACTTACACCTATCATTTTACACACCACACAGAAAAAGCTGATGAGCCCTTCCCCAAACATGGAGGATCTCAGGAGATTCATTGGAGAATGGGGCCTCATGGGCTCCTTTAGAGCTGTGCTACAAGGGACTCCTTCCCAGACATGCTGTTCCTGTGACTACTGAACTGTTCTGCACAGAAGAGATGGTAATTTTCTGGCTAGTTTCCACAGGGCAGTTAGAAGGAACAATGTGCCCCCTTGCCTTGGCCTCATCCCATCATCCCACCCAGTGTCCCCAAGTACAGATTCTGGACAATGCAGAGAGTCCTCAGTAGGGGCTGAGTGGTGAGGGGGTGAAAAAGGGAATAATACCATTCAGACAACTGAGACCTCTCCATGCAGAAGTGTGTGTGTGGGGGGGGGAAAGAATCTACATATGAAGGATAGTCTCTGCATGGGAATCTAGGGGGAAAAATTTGTCCCAAACTAGACACTAAAGAGTAGAAAAAGAGAATACATATGAAAATAATATATTAAACTCTCTCAATATTGTGGGTGAAGCAGGAAATGCTCTTGAAAGCAATTTTCCATTTTGCAGCCCTGCAATGATAGTTTAATTGGATTTACTGTATTATTTGAATACTTTAGCTGTTCAGGTGAAAAGGGCATAATGAATTTGAAACCATACCAAGGAAAGCCCATTTCAAGTTCAGAACTCCTTTTAAATAATAATAATAATAATTAATTAACAATTAATAATTTAATTATCAGAAATTTTGACTTTTAAAAACAATATTTTATTAAGCAGCAGGGGGCAATGAAACATAAATTCACAATAAAAACAGAATCTTTTTCTAAAACAGATGGAACATAAAATAGAGTAGCAACACCTGAACATTGTGTTTGCTTTAGTGAATGTTTTATCAACAGATAAAACATACAATGCGGATTTTTTTCAGTGGGGAGGAAAAAGGAGAATTTTTCATGTTAGCTACAAAAGTACATGACCAGTGGTATGTGTAATTTTAAATACCCTGTGAAATGTCAATAACTCAATACATATGTTTTCTAGAAATTTGTAAGTGCTTTAAGTGGTTACAGGTTTCAAGGCTGAAAACCTCCTGAAATATCTATAAGTTGTAATCAAGTGGTATGAAAGTTCTGTGGAAATAACATTGTGCAAAAAAGAACGGGATCATATTCTTCTAAAACCACAGATTACTGTATTATACTTACTTGTCACTCTTGGGTAGTAGCATATGTTTGGTGTATATAATTATATATTTTTATTCCTTTCCCTACTTTACACAAAACAGTGAAGTGCTTAAACATTTGGAAGCTTTATTTATTATCAAAAAGTGCTAAATAGATTCACATTTAAAATGTAATTATCCTTATATGTTGTAGCTCCTTATTTTCACAGCACATATTTCAAAATTAAAATGTGCAATTGTACATTTTGTCATACAAATACAAGACTACCTATTTTCCCAGCCAGCAAATGTATTGATGTATGTATAGTACTATGCGTACAATATGAACTTTTTTATATTTACATACCTGAATATTTACAATGTGTGTTTCTAGCACTGCTCAGATTCCACAGTGATAAGACCTAAGACAGATAGACTGAATTTATTTACAGTACATGTAGAGTTTATAGTACAATATAATTGTTAAATTAAGGCCCGATGAGGGTTGCTGATATTTGTATTTTTTTAAAAAAAACTTAAACAAACATATAATTGATCTGGGACGTTATGCGAATCTCTAACTAGACGCCGTAGCTGTGCCTCCTTAGTACTAGTACACTTGTCTTGCTGTTGTTTGTTAAACTCACTTGTTGCATCTAGTCTTAAATCACAAGCTCTTTAGCTATTCACTGTGTCATTTTATGTATTTGTACAGAACTTAGCACTATATGGTCTTTACCCTGATTGAAGAGTTTTGGTACTACAACAATAGTGGCCATTATCTTTGAAAACTTGTGGCAATCGGGGGAGGTCCCTGACAATTGGAAAAAGACAAATATAGTGCCCATCTTTTAAAAAGGGAAGAAGGAGAATCCGGGGAACTACAGACTGGTCAGCATCACCTCAGTCCCGCAAAAAATCATAGAGCACGTCCTCAAGGAATCTATTTTGAAGCACTTGGAGGACAAGCAAGTGATCAGGAACAGTCAACATGGGTTCACCAGTGGCAAGTCATGCCTGACCAACCTGACTGCCTTCTATGATGAGATAACTGGCTCTGTGGATATGGGGAAAGCAGTGGACGTGATATATCTTGAGACTTTAGCAAAGCTTTTGATACGGTCTCCCACAGTATTCTTGCCAGCAAGTTAAAAAAGTATAGATTGGATGAATGGACTATAAAGTGGATACAAAACTGGTTAGATTGTTGGGCTCAATGGGTAATGATCAATGTTTTGATGTCTAGTTGGCAGCCGGTGTCAAGCAGAGTGCCCCAGGGGTCCGTCCTGGAGCAGGTTTTGTTCAGCATCTTCATTAATGATCTGGATGATGGGATGGATTGCACCCTCAGCAAGTTTGCAGATGACACTAAGATGGGGAGAGAGGTAGATATGCTGGAGGGTAGGGATAGGGTCCAGAGTGACCTAGATAAATTGGAGGATTGGGCCAAAAGAAATCTGATGAGGTTCAACAAGGACAAGTGCAGAGTCCTACACTAAGGATGGAAGAATCCCATGCACTCCTACTGGCTGGGGACCGACTGGCTAAGCGGCAGTTCTGCAGAAAAGGACCTGGGGATTACAGTGGATGAGAAGCTGGATATGAGTCAACATTGTGGCCTTGTTGCCAAGAAGGGTCCCGGCATGTTGGGCTGCATTAGTAGGAGCATTGCCAGCAAATCGAGGGAAGTGATTATTCCCTTCTATTCGGCACAGGTGAGGCCACACCTGGAGTACTGTGTCCAGTTTTGGGCCCCTCAGTACAGAAAGGATGTGGACAAATTGGAGAGGGTAACTGGGCTGAGGTTCCCCTTAACTCCTACCATAGCATCCAGCATATGGTCTCCCAGCATCTTACATAGGGCACCATAAGGGGCGGGAGCTGAGAGAGACACAGTCAGTCCAGGCTCCCTCAAAAACTCCTACAGACCCTGCATATCCATTCGCCCTCTGGGGGAATAACATGGGCCAGAGCTTCCCCAATGTCTGGGATGGAAGAGAGAGCCAAACTCTAACCATAATTCCCTGGATCCAGCATGTGGTGCCAGCAGCTCATTTCTGACTCCAGGGTCACCACTTGGGGCAGAAGCCATCCACCTTCCAAGATGGGAAAAATACAGAGCTAGGTTAGTCCTCCAAACCACTCCCTCAATCCAGCACATGCTGCCAGCAGACAATTACCCCTGCATCCTGGGATAAGCACTCTTCTCCTGATGCCTGCTAATGCATTTAGTTCTCTAGCTTAAGTGGTAGCAGTATGTGCTGAATGCTCAGGGTTCAAACCCTGCTGTGGTTGCATGATGGGGAAGTTGTTATAGGTTCACATAGTAGAATTTTTTTTTTACCTTTCCCATTAAAAATAGGAAATTAATTATAAAAATGTTAAAGAGATGTTAGTTAGATACAAAATCAAGCACTTAAAATTAGCAAATAGATTTACAGTTGCTAGTTAAGCTCAGCCCTATTGTGCATATGCTTTATGATCTTTAATTACATGATTATAGACTAGTTTTTTCTACAGAATCGCTGCCTCATTTGTGCACAGGCTGAAAGCACAGAGGGGCTAAATTAAGGTTACACAAACAATTGTAAATCTGAAATTTCCTATCTTCCAAGTGCTTGACTGTGCAACCTAAAATGTTCTTTGAATGTAGTTTTTTGATATAGTAATAATTATAATAATAAATACCTAAGAAATTATTAGAGACTTTCTTATATACATAAAATCTATCCTAGACAATCCTTTGTCCACTATTTGACAGAGATAATTGAATGATCTAAATAATCCATTTCAGCGAGGCACTGGATGATCACCTAAAAGGCCCTGAAGACTATGTACCATACCCAGCTCCCACTGAAGTCAGTGGAAAGACTTCCATTGATTTCAATGGAATTTGGAATACACCCTAGCTAAGGGTGTAAAGATTCAGAAAACTGGTAGTGTGTGTATTGATACATATTCACATATATAAAATATATCAGATATTGAAAGATAATGTGTAATAAAATTGTATGTAAAAAAATAAGAAATGTACAATATATAGGACCAGGAAATGCATATCTACATCCAAGCTTATCAATGTGAGGGAGGGAAAAGGAGGGAGAATAGCCATATTCTGGCTTTGGCTATGAATGTGTTTACTGAAGTCAACAGGGACTTGTAACATGCATCTGAAACTAGAATATGGCCTGTTTTACTATATGAATTATGCATACATGCAGAAATATCAATTATAATCAGTAATACACTGTATCTTGTATTGTTTTATATATTTATAAGCAATAGTGTGTAATATGTCACAAACATTTTATGGTACATATTGCATTCTACTGCAAAGCTCTCGTGTTGTCATATTACACATTTAGCTTCTAAGACTGATTGATTGCTTCAGTAAGGAGTGTATATGGTATTCCACTTCTTATCTGAGTCAATGTTTTTCTCAATACTGTGAAGTAAATTAAAATAAAGTGTTTAAATCTACTGCTTATGATAAAGAAGACTAAATCTCATTCTAATAAATGTGAAATACATCTTGTCATGTTCCTTTCACTTTGCAGAAATGCTACCACAAGGCTTAGCCAGTTAAGTCTAATATGTTGACATTTATTTTTGCTGCAATAAATGTTAGGATTATATTTTTGCATTAAATTCTGGCATTTTTAAAGATCACGATGACAAGTAATTTATTCTTCAAATCACTCTGGTTTGTTTTTACTTTTTGAATATGGATTTGGCCATGTGTCTCCAAGGCACAGTACAAAGCATATTTCATATGTTTTGCAACCTATTAGTTTGATTTAAATCCACTTTTTTCTGTCAGGATTTACGCAAGCCTTTCTTGATGTTATTTGCTCTGAATTATTGCCCAGAAATAATCACACTGAATCCAATTTCACACAGGCTGTGTGGCCTATGAAGTCTGTCACTGTAAAGCTTTAAAGCTTTTATATTTGGTTCAATGGAGGTGATTCTTCAAATTAGCTATATATGTAGGGCGCCATTTCTTATTTTACTTTCATATTTGTCCCTTACTCTCTTATTTTAATTTGATTACATACAGTGTGAAGCTGGCTATCTGTAATGAGTGTTGGGGGAAAAACTGGGAATTTTTTAAAGCAGTGTAATTTCTAAAATGAAGGATGAAATAAGGACCAATAGTAGATGCATCTTAAAAATTGCATCCTTTCATATTTAAGTGCTCAGTCCTTCAATAAATATGCACCCTTCCCACATATTTTACATAGTTCCATACAGCCCTCCCCAGATTTCCTTTCGGTGAGGATATGTCACCAGGAAAGTGTCCTGAGTTTTTGATGTTTACTAAACTTTTCTGAACAAATTACTCATTCTCAACAGATCCTGGAAAAACAGAGCCACATAAGTCTCCCTGTTCCAAAACACTTGTATTAACTGAGCAACTACAGTATACTTATTGGTTAATTTACATAACTGAATGTGTGGGTGTGTTACTGGCCCAGAGGCAGACTTAATTTGCATCCTAACCATATCTGATGAATTCCCTCTACCTAGCGAATTCCCTCCCACTAAACTCAGGAAAATATTCTGGCAATCCTTGCATTGCAGGAAGAGATATACTCGTCTATAGCCTTAAAGAAAACAAATCAGGATAGAATAACAATGGGAAAGTAGGGGGTTAGTTTACACTAGCAAACAGTTTTAAGCTTCCAATTAAATATTTGCACTTTTTGTGTCATATTACTTTTATAACAAATAACCAAATCAAATTATAGAAGTTGAGGATAAGGCACTTCAGAGGATGTGATGTTTCTTTGTTTCTCAGACACAGTCATAGAATTATTCATCCAACACAGTACTAGTTCTCAACCTTTATCCTCTTTGTCACCAGACGTCAGCTATGTTTTTCTCTCATGACTCCACAGAATGAATTTGCAAGACACCTTTCCTAGCATTGATTACACTGTTATTAACCATACTCCCATTATTGTTAAACTGTGCAGATCTAAACAAACCCTGTGGGGCTGATCTTTGTACCTCTATCAAGCTTTTCCCCTTCAGTTTGGTATTCCCCCATTTCCTGACCTGGGAGAGAGGCTTTCACCAAACATTTACACTAGTCTGTCTTGGCCTGCCTTAAATGTATAACAGTCCTTCTTTTTGTGGCCAATTTTGTCACCATACTATTATTCAACTGAACTGTTTCCTTTAATTTTGCATTATTGACAATTTCCCTTGTTTTACAACCCAAATTTATCATTTCTTATTATTCAATACAGTCATGAACCAGATTAGAATCTTTTCTTTCATCATATATATTCAACACACATCTGTATTTACATGGCTCATGGTGATCAGCTTCCATCTTCCTCACTAGTAGCAAGATTACACAGTGAACTGCTTGTACACTGCTGCAAGAAAAAAAATAATTTCTTGCAGAAAATTCCACAGCCTCTCAGCTTGTCTTCAGCCACCTTTCACTTAGCACGATCTTCAAGTCCAAGTCCAGCTGAACATCTATAAATTGGTCCATTGCCAGTCTATCCTGGAAGTCCTCAGTGGTATCTGGATATGACAGGAACACAAGTCTCTGCAGATCCTCAGCCAGTTCAGGTGAGGTTTCTTCTTTCTCTCTGTTTCTAGCTCTAAACTGTGCTCAGATTGATGACTAGCTTCAAACTTCATGTCAAAGATTTGTATCTGGATAACTCAGTCTCTTTTCTGGGGGTAAATTCTGTAACACCATAAGAATTTGACCATTTAAATTGACTGCTAGTAACCCGTCTTTCTGTCCCTATTCCCAACCAATCATTCAAGCTATAATGTTGGATTGAATCAAATAAGCCCCCTAGGGAGTTTCCCGCCCCCTCAAACATAGTGTTTTTTTGTATTATTTGAGCCGGGATAGCGCAACTTCTCCCCTCTGGGCCTCTGTGGGTTACAAGCAGAGTAGAAAACTGTTGCAAATGTCTGCTCTTACTCAATGCTGTATGCTGTGTTATTGTAGCCCTGTTTGTCCCAGACCAGAGAGACAAGGTGGCTGAGGGAATATCTTTTATTGGACCAACAACAGAAGTTAGTCCAGTAAAAGATATTACTTTACCCATCTTGTCTCTCTGGTCTTACCCAAGTACTCTGGCTGGCTCAATTCCTCATACAAATGGCAGCCTTCCACTGTGATCTGTGACCGTTTGATTTCCTTTTGGAGCTCAATTTTCAGTTTCTTAAGTCCTTGCTGCAGCTCATCACTATTAACATGTTTCAAGTTGGCTGAAGCTTTCCTGGTTTCCACTATTTCTTAGAAAGAACTTCTGGTCTATAGCAGTCAGGTTGCAGGTCACCTCTTTGATCTGTCCTGCCATTACAACCTGGGAGCTTTGCAGCTGAGCTTCCTGTCTGGACAGTTTGTAGTTGTTGCTCCAATAGATATTTGATCTCTGCCTGCAAGGCAACACTCAGCCCTTTCTGGGAATCCTCCAGATGTTGCTTTAGTTCCTTTTGCAAAGCCTACAGGTCTTGTTTTAAATTATTTTGTTCATCTTTGGTTGCTGCAAGCATCACCATCATTTGCACCATTTTGGTTGAACAGGAATACCTGCTAACAATTTCTCTCATTGGAAACTGGATTCCACACATAACACCAGTGTTACCCCTTTTTGATCCAAGCAGCATACAATTTCAGGGCCAGGGGCATAATCCAGGTGGACATAAAAATTGATGGAGTAGGGTATTTTCTTTGATGCAATCTTGTTTGTTTGCAACTTCCAGCTCCTCCAAACACAGGAAGAACCAAGAACAAAAGGAGCAGTTTCTTAGCTTAGCCTGAAGCCTCTACAGACAACAGATGCAAAAGCGCTCTCTCGAGCTTTTTCAGGGTCACACTGAACTCACAGGCTACTGTTAAGCTTTCTTGCTTTCTGTCTTTCTCTGCTCAATTTATCAGTTTCTGGGTGTTCTCCCTTGCCTCACAAGTCCACCTGCTTCTGTCCACTTGATGCTAGTTTCTCAGAAGACTCTGTTGGGCTTTTTTGATGAAAACATCACTATCCCCAAATGTTCCAACATGAAAAAGCTATCTAGATATGTGTGTGGTTTGAAAGCATCTGACACCAATGTCATTTACAATTGCAGGTTTAAATTTAATTGGGGAGAGAGGAGGGAATTTGCAATTCAATTTTAAGCTGAGATATAAAACATGGATAACCTCCTTTTTTTAAAGGAGGCTTTAAGGGGAAAAAAAAGATTTGCATATTTAGATTCACATTAAACTCAGATGAAACTATTAGCACAAACAGACCTGTCACTGAGAAATGCTTTGGACATAGCTTCTAACTATAAGACTGCAAAGGAACAGGTCAATGAGTCAAATGTGTGTCTCGGTTTATAAGATAAACTCAAAGCCACAAGGATGTTTTAATTGTAACAAATACCACCACTAAACTGATGTATGCTATTATAACAGCTCAGTATAAGGAGGAAATGGGACATACTAGCCAGACACAAGAAGAGAATGAGAACAAAAAACAACCACCCAACCATATTTCGTGAGAAGATGGAAGAACCAACAGCAGTTTAAAGCAAAAAGTATCCAAATTAAAATATGTGAAAACTACAATAGAGAATGAGGAAAAGTGATGGGGAAAATGATTGACATTAAAGCAGTAAATTATCCATTCTACGGAAAGTATAAATCTAAAATATTTGAGAAATTATGACTGCAGTTGTGATAGAACCCGATCCATTGAATGGAAACCAGCCTGGTGTTGTTTAACTGGACATAAGAGAATCTTGCCAGAAGCTGGGAATGGGGAACAGGAGATGGATCACTTGTTCTGTTCATTCCCTCTGAAGCACCTGGCATTAGCCACTGTCAGAAGACAAGATTCTGGGCTAAATGGACCTTTGGTATGACCCAGTATGGCCGTTCTTATGTTCTTAACTGGACACAAGAGAATCTTGCTTCCTGAAAAACTAGGGCTTGTGAAACTACCATATAGAGTGTCATATGTCAAACTCAGCAGTTCCTGGAAAACTAAAAGTGGCAGTGAACTCTGAAGAGCAAAGTAGCTCTTGCATGTAGTCTGGGAATGAGGATTTACCTCATTGGTTAGCAATAACTGTGTTCCTCAACCTGAAAGAGAGGAAAGTCAAATCCATGTACTTAAAAAGTGACCTTGAAAATTTTCCAGCAAAACCCATGATTCTGTACTGTCTTGCACCTTCTGTAGATATTTGAAATATCTGGAGACATTAAGTCTTATAGACCTTGAAAGAATATGAGAAACGTTCTGTACATTTCTGGAGTTTCATATAATAGAATCATAGACTATCAGGGTTGGAAGGGACCTCAGGAGGTCATCTAGTCCAACCCCCTGCTCAAAGCAGGACCAATCCCCAACTAAATGATCCCAGCCAGGGCTTTATCAAGCCTGACCTTGAAAACCTCTAAGGAAGGAGATTCCACTACCTCCCTAGGTAACCCATTCCAGTGCTTCACCACCCTCCTAGTGAAAACGTTTTTCCTGACATCCAACCTAAACCTCCCCCACTGCAGCTTGAGTCCATTGTTGCTTGTTCTGTCATCTGCCACCACTGAGAACAGTCTAGCTCCATCCTCTTTGGAACCCCCTTTCAGGTAGTTGAAAGCAGCTATCAAATCCCTCCTCATTCTTCTCTTCTGCAGACTAAACAAGCCCAGTTCCCTCAGCCTCTCCTCATAAGTGATGTGCTCCAGCCCCCTAACCATTTTTGTTGCCCTCCGCTGGACTCTTTCCAGTTTTTCCACATCCTTCTTGTAGTGTGAGGCCCCAAACTGGACACAGTATTCCAGATGAGGCCTCACCAATGTTGAACAGAGGGGAATGATTTCGTCCCTCGATCTGCTGGCAATGCCCCTACTTATACAGCCCAAAATACTGTTAGCCTTCTTGGCAACAAAGGCAAACTGTTGACTCATATCCAGCTTCTTGTCCATTGTAACCCCTAAGTCCTTTTCTGCAGAACTGCTTCCTAGACATTCAGTGCCTAGTCTGTAGCAGTGCATGGGATTCTTCCGTCCTAAATGCAGGACTCTGCACTTGTTCTTGTTGAACCTCATCAGATTTTTTTTTTGGCCCAATGCTCTAATTTCTCTAGGTTCCTCTGTATCCTATACCTACCCTCCAGCGTATCTACCACTCCTCCCAGTTAGTGTCATCTGCAAACTTGCTAAGGGTGCAGTCCACACCATCCTCCAGATCATTAATAAAGATACTGAACAAAACTGGCACTAGGACCGACCCTTGGGTCACTCCACTTGATACCGGCTGCCAACTAGACATGGAGGCATTAATCACTACCCGTTGAGCCAGACGATCTAGCCAGCTTTCTATTCACCTTATAGTCCATTCATCCAGACCATACTTCTTTAACTTGCTGGCAAGAATACTGTGGATGACCGTATCAAAAGCTTTGCTAAAGTCAAGGAATAACACATCCACTGCTTTCCCCTTATCCACAGAGCCAGTTATCTCATCATAGAAGGCAATTACGTTAGCCAATTAGACTTGTTCTTGGTGAATCCATGCTGACTGTTCCTGATCACTTTCTTCTCCTCTAAGTGCTTCAGACTTGATTCCTTGAGGACCTGCTCCATGATTTTTCTAGGGACTGAGGTGAAGCTGATTGGCCTGTAGTTCCTCGGATCCTCCTCCTTCTCTTTTTTTAAAGATGGGCACTACATTAGGCTTTTGTTAGTCTTCCGGGACCTCACCCAATCGCCATGAGTTTTCAAAGATAATGGCCAATGGCTCTGCAGTCACATACACCAACTCCTTTAACACCCTCGGATGCAGTGCATCCGGTCCCATGGACTTGTGCTCATCCAGCTTTTCTGAATAGTCCTAAACCACTTCTTTCTCCACAGAGGGCTGGTCACTTTCTCCCCATGCTGCGCTGCCCAGTGCAGCAGTCTGGGAGCTGACCTTGTTCGTGAAGACAAGAGGCAAAAAAAAACATTGAGTACATTAGCTTTTTCCACATTCTCTGTCACTAGGTTGCCTCCCTCATTCGGTAAGGGGCAGACACTTTCCTTGACTCTTTTTGTTTCTAACATACCTGAAGAAACCCTTCTTGTTACTCTTAACATCTCTTGCTGCTGCAACTCCAAGTGTGATTTGGCCTTCCTGATTTCACTCCTGCATGCCCGAGCAATATTTTTATACTTGTCCCTGGTCATTTGTCCAATCTTCCACTTCTTGTAGGCCTCTTTTTTGTGTTTAAGATCAGCAAGGATTTCACTGTTAAGCCAAGCTGGTCGCCTGCCATATTTACTATTCTTTCTACACATCGGGATGGTTTGTTCCTGTAAGCTCAATAAGGATTCTTTAAAATACAACCAGCTTTCCTGGGCTCCTTTCCCCCTCATATTATTCTCCCAGGGGATCCTGCCCATCAGTTCCCTGAGGGAGTCAAAGTCTGCTTTTCTGAAGTCCAGGGTCCGTATTCTGCTGCGCTCCTTTCTTCCTTGTGTCAGGATCCTGAACTCGACAATCTCATGGTCACTGCCTCCCACGTTCCCATCCACTTTTGCTTCCCATACTAATTCTTCCCGGTTTGTGAGCAGCAGGTTAAGAAGAGCTCTCCCCCTAGTTGGTTCCTCCAGCACTTGCACCAGGAAATTGTCCCCTACACTTTCCAAAAACTTCCCTATGATGAGGATCATTCCACCCTAGCTCTGCATATGGATCCTCCCCCTCCCCCGCTGCTCAGGGGAAGAAGGGAGTCAGCTATCTCTACCATACCCTTTTCTCCTTCCGCAGCTCCCATGCTGTGGGTCTGGGCTCCATTCTGGTGGAGGGGAAGCAGAGACTGGCCAAGCCAGGGGCAAGATCAGGTTCAGCTGGGACACACAGGATAGAGCCTAGGATGGGCTTCAGAGCCCAAGTTCTAGCCTGAGCTGCAACCTCAAAGTGCTGTCTCCACAACTATTTTGATAATGTTAACCAAGCCCCACTAGCCCAAGTCTATTCAGTAGCCTGTATAGACATATGTTGTCTCTGCTACAGATGTGTGAGAATTATGGGAAAAGATAACACAGATTGGTACAATGTCATCTTTTCTGTGGAACAACTTCCTTCCTCACAAATACACACAGAGGATCTTGAAGGCAACCATGGCCTGAGTGTAGTTCTATTAGGGACCAGAGTCTGTGTGTAGGCAGAGGGCATTTGTGCAGATGGTATCAGGCAGGGTTTTTGTGGGCAGGCCCCCTAGGCTATTATTTTGGGTTCAAACCATCCCCTAATATAATAACATTGGAGGATTTCTGTGAGGGGATTCTCATTTCCTTCCTCAAAGTCCCCCTCTGCAAGTTGGGATGAACCAGGTCTCGGAATTCTTCATATTCCACCATTCTTTTTGGTTAAAATAACCTACACAAAGGATGTAATACATTATGCAGGTTGTTAGAGTAATTTCTATCCAATCCTATTAAATTTCTATAGAACCCCATGGTTTTTTTCTCTATTAAACACCACAGGGTTTTTCCTTAAGTATTAAAGGCGAATCAAATCTAACAACAAAAGGGGAAGGATATTCTCACTATTTGTACATCATACTGAATCACTGTATTTTCCAATTAAGAGCACTAGTAAATTATTTAAAACCGTTTAATTCAGTTTTCATATGAGCCTGCTCATTTAAATAACTCCTGTTGCATCTTGTGTACTGTGCCATCATGCTAATTACTTTGGAACTACAGCAGCTAGTCACTCATCAGTATTCCTGATTGAGAAATCCATTCCTACTTTGTCTGGCACCAGGAAGAAGACAAAATACCAGAGGATGCACTCAGATACAAGATCTCATCCATGTTCCTGATTATTCCTGATTTTAGATTTTAAACCAGTAATTTATTTCACTGGGATTTGACTAGTGTCTTTCTTCGTTTTTGAAAGAGCCAAAGGGTACGTAGAAAGACTGTTTGTGTAGAAACTTGACAAAAAGCAACTAGTTAAACAATTATTCAAAACCACATCTGAAACAGCACAACTTTGATCCTTCCAAAGTAAATATCTCTACCACTAATGTGTAACAACTCAGTCACAAACTGCAGTCTCACACATACACATACAACCTTTCCAAGAGGGAAACATACTAAATTAAATGTCAAAATAGTATAAATTAATCAGCACACCAAAAACAAAAAATAGAAACAAAGTCAGTGTATCCCTCCCTCCCTCCCCCTATCCAATATGTAACAATAAACTGTCACTGCCCATAAAAACTTAAGATCTAATACCCTGATCATGCAAGCACTATGCACTTACTTAATGCTAATTGCACGTGTAAGGTTTTACAGAACTAGGGCCTAAGAGGATGAACAAGAGGATAGGCAAGAAAGATACAACCTGTCACTCTCACACAAAGCCCCTCAGTTATCCCCAACAGAAATGGTTGTCCATATAATATGAAATTATAGAAAGATTGTGCCACTGGCTTGTGAAACAACCAACAGACACTCTTTAATATAAGCTTCTTCAAGGGTAATACTGATAGGTCACTTAAATTCCCACGCCCAGCATCTATCTGATATTAAAATACCCACATTTTGCTCCATTTCCAAGGATGTTAAAATGTTGCCTTACACATTTCTAAAAAATACATCTTTCTGTGGTCTGAAGTACCCAAAGAATAGACTCCTTTATGGCAGCCTGCAGGCAAGCTTTTAAGGTTTAAAAGCCAGCCTCTAGAGAAGCTTAAAAAAAAAGACGACAAAGTCAATTATGTTATAAGAAATCCTTTATTTTTATGAAGAGGGAACCTATTCGGAATTTTATTATCAGCTGACACTGTTGTGCACATGTTTCTCCTTAGCAATTTAGAAATATTGACTACTGTTGAATATTAACTGCTACATATTATATAATTGAGATACTTCTGAGAGGAACTCTGTGCAGGTTTTCAGTCTGTGTTGAAAAAAAGGAGAGTATCTTAATTTAAGGACTGCAGCATACTACAAAATGTTTTATTTCTTAGGCCTTGATGAATATCTTAAATACAGATTTTACTATCACCACAAAGCAAGACATTGTAGACAATGCATAAACACATCCATTGAACTCAAAGATGTATTCCAAGTAAGCAGCATCTTTGAAACAATCAGTTCAAAATGCAGTACCAGGTGTTACAATGATAAATGACACAGTCAGAGACTATCACTAGGGGCCTTTTACTGAATGACAAAGCACAAGAAGCCTTCCACAGATGTTGAAATTATGAAGGAGCGAAACAGGTGTTTAAATCCTATTTGCTAAAAATAGGAACAATGATCAGGTTAAAAAAGAAGCCTACATTTCATCTGTCAAGCTCAACCTGTGCTGCACAGCGCTTACCAATAAGCTGTTCTACAATGTGTGTAAAACACACTCCATATTTTGGTCCAAACGAATATATCTGCTCTGGATTTTACAGGTGGAATAAAGAAGCAAGCATGTTAAATCAGTAACAGTTCTTTTAAATATGTGACTACTATATATATATAAACCTTCTAGAGTAGATATCCTTAACTATTCTCTTTTATTATCATACAGGCTGGTAGCCATAACATAAACAAAGGAATCCCATTGAAATTATTATGGGCAGAATTTAACAAATGGATGAATGTAACCAGTCATGCGAAAGCTCTGGGTCATTTTCAATATCATCAAGTTCTGCTCCTTAGGATCCATTGCACACCTACTTCTGCTGCATTTTTGGGGGCAGGACAGACAAAGGACACAGCTGCCCTTCCTGATTTTATAACCAATGACTGAAGTTGATGTACTTAATACATTATTATTATCATCATTGTCCAATTTAGATAATGGCATAGAGAGTACACTTATAAATGTTATGGATGATATCAAGCTGGGAGGGGTTGCAAGTACTTTGGAGGATAGAATTAAAATTCAAAATGATCTGGACACCTCAAAAAATGGTCTGAAGTAAATAGGATGAAATTAAATAAGGACAAATGCAAAATACTCCACTTAGGAAGGAACAATCAGCTACAAAATGGGAAATGACTGCTTAGGAAGGAGTACTGCAGAAAGGGATTTGGGGGTCACAGTGGATCACAAGCTAAATATGAGTCAACTGTGTAACATTGTTGTAAAAAAAGCAAACATCGTTCTGGGATGTATTAGCAGGAGTGTTGTAAGCAAGACACGAGAAATAATTCTTCCACTCTACTCCATGCTGAGAAGACCTCAGCTGGAGTATTATGTCCAGTTCTGGGTGCCACATTTCAGGAAAGATGTGGACAAATTGGAGAAAGTCCAGAGGAGAGCAACAAAAATTATTAAAGTTCTAGAAAACATAACCTTTGAGGAAAGATTGAAAAAAAAAACCTGGGTTTGTTTAGTCTGAGGAATTGCAGACAAATGGGGGACATGATAACAGCTTTTGAAATACTTGAAAGGTTGTTACAAGGAGGAAGATGAAAAATTGTTCTCCTTAACCTCTGAGGATAGGACAAGAAGGAACAGGCTTAAATTGAAACAAGAGAGGTTTAGTTTGGACATTAGGAAAAACTTCCTGTCAGGGTAGTTAAACACTGGAACAAATTGCCTAGGGAAGTTGTGATATCTCTGGAGGTTTTTCAGAACAGATTAGACAAACACTTGTCGGGAATGATCTAGTTATTACGTAATCCTGTTGTAAGTGCAGGGGACTGGACTAGATCACCTTTCGAGATCCCTTCCAGTCTTACAATTCTAGGATTCTATGAAATACTTGGCCGATGACATATTTTGGTAGAGAATTATTATTTCTATTGCAGAGTGCAAAACTCCAGAGAACCAAATGAAAAGTAGGTAAGTGCATTGTACAAATTAGTTTTCACATGCAATTTTGGTAGCCTCACTGATTAAATGATTCATGATCAAATAGTTGAAAAGACAAATATCTCCAACTTGAGAGAAAGAATGAGAGAGCTTGTTAATGGAAAAAAAAATTGAATCTTAATAAGACTCTTGGGATAGTAACAAGCATTAAAGCAGCCATAAAAGATGCAAAATAATTATGTACGGTGCAATCCAATGACACTTCACAGACAGTGGCAGTTATAGGCCAAAACTGTGGAAGAGACACAGTAATTTATCTTACTTACCTGTGCTCATTAGGTAAGAGCACTTTTGAAAGTTGCCTTTAGGACTATACTAAACGTGATTTATAATGTAAGTGTTTACCTTTATTTTAACATTTACATAAAACTAACCTAAGAATATGGTTACAAATTATCTGTATACCTACCTACCGAAGAGATTCAAAGGAAATAAGAATGAACTTTGAAACACTAATTGCATATTTGTGTCTGTGTGTGTGAGAGAGAGACAGGGCTTGACTCTAAATTATCATTAGTAGAATCACAGAATCATAGAAGATTAGAGTTGGACGAGACTTCAGGAGGTCATCTAGTCCAACCCCCTGCTCAAAGCAGGACCAACCCAAACTAAATCATCCCAGGCATGGCTTTGTCAAACCAGGCCTTAAAAACCTCTAAGGAAGGAGATTCCACCACCTCCCTAGGTAACCCATTCCAGTGCTTCACCACCCTCCTAGTGAAATAGTTTTTCCTAATATCCAACCTAGACCTCCTCCACTGCAACTTGAGACCATTGCTCCTTGTTCTGTCATCTGCCACCACTGAGAACAGCCTAGCTCCATCCTCTTTGGAACCCTCCTTCAGGTAGTTGAAGGCTGCTATCAAATCCCCCCTCACTCTTCTTTTCTGCAGACTAAATAAGCCCAGTTTCCTCAGCTCTTCACATAAGTCATATGCCCCAACCCCTAATCAGTTTCACTGCCCTCCACTGGACCCTCTCCAACTTATCCACATCCTTTCTATAGTGAGGGGCCCAAAACAGATACGGCCGCACCAGTGCCGAATAGAGGGCAATAATCACTTCCCTCAATCTGCTGGCAATACTCTTACTAATGCAGCCCAATATGCCGTTAGTCTTCTTGGCAACAAGGGCACACTGTTGACTCATATCCAGGTTTTCATCCACTCTAATCCCTGGGTCCTTTTCTGCAGAACTGCCACTTAGCCAGTAAGTCCCCAGCCTGTACCAGTTCATGATGTTAGAATATAGATATTCAAGCCTGCCTGTAAAGGCCTATACTTTAAGAACTTAGGTGTATTTTTATCACTTAGCTGGTTATAGAGGTATAAAAACAAAGAATCAAAATCACCGTCTGCCTGGGTATGGGCCTTCTCTCACTAGGATAGTCTGAGGCCTTGTTCTTAGGCTAATGCCTTTGGCTAAGCAGCAGGTACAGCCATAAGCTGGGAAGTGTACAGTCACATCCTCACATTCCAAACCAGTCACATTGAAATAAGGTAGTATTGGTCTGTTAGGAAGATGATCCTGTCCTGATAGCGTCCGTCACCACCATATAGAGAAACAGATCTTAAGATGGTTAAAGAAAAATTAGTTTGATAGCATCCTGTCTGGAAAAAAAATCACTTATCAATGGTTATGGTTGTGAAACCCTCATTTCTGTATGTTTTATCTTTATGGCCCCCACTTTTCTATTGATAGTCTGTCTGGTTCTCTAATTGTTTCTGTCTGCCATATAATTAATTTTACTAGGTGTAAGTTAATTAGTGTAGTGGGATATAATTGGTTAGAGAATCATGTTACAATTGGGACTGGTTAGGATTGGTTAGCTAAATTTCAGTAAAATGATTGGTTAAGGTATAACTGAGAATATTACTATATAAACTGTGGTCACAGAGGAAGTGAGGGGAAGGGAAATTGGAATCATGTTTGCTAAGGCAGAGGGGTACAAGAATAGGGAACAGGGACACAGGCAAGGCTCTGCGGTGTCAGAGCTGGGAAGGGGGTCATGGGGTAATCACTCTGCAGAGTCAGAGCTGGGAACAAAACACTGGGGAACAGACTCTATCGGCATATAGAGATAAGTCCGACTGGTGTGAAGGGCTTCGGAATAAGCTTGCTTGGAAACTAAACCCAATAAACATTGAATTGTTTGCACTTTGGATATCTGGTCTTCTTCTTTCCGTCTACATGACAAGAACCAGGGGCGAGGGTGAAGGGAAAGCTCTCTAACACATGGGAAAGGAAGGGTAATTTTTAATTTAGTTTTTAATTTAGTTTATTTTGATTTGATTTATTAATACTATTTATTATTTTAACATCCCATTCCTTCATTTAAACTTTGTAAATGCTATCATATAACCATCATTTGACAGTATGTAATTTCTTATTCTTATTAATTTTATTATTTATCTTAGTTTATATTATATTTTGATTATTAAAACTTGTAAATTTGTAAGAATTCCTGAGCATGTACTTTAGCTATGCAATTCCAGTTCAACAGATTCATGAGAAACATGGTATTCATAAAGAACGAGGAGTACTTGTGGCACCTTAGAGACTAACAAATTTATTTGAGCATAAGCTTTCGTGGGCTAAAACCCACTTCATCAGATGCATGTAGTGGAAAATACAGTAGGAAGATATATATACACAGAACATGAAAAATGGGTGTTGCCATACACACGATAACGAGAGTGATCAATTAAGGTGAGCTATTATCAGCAGGAGAAAAAAACCTTTTGTAGTGATAATCAGGATGGTCCACTTCCAACAGTTGACAAGAAGGTGAGAGTGACAGTGGGGGTTGGGGGGAATAAGCATGGGGAAATAGTTTTACTTTGTGTAATGACCTGTCCACTTCCAGTCTTTATTCAAGCCTAATTTAATGGTGTCCAGTTTGCAAATTAATTCCAATTCAGCAGTCTCTCCTTGGAGTCTCTTTTTGAAGTTTTTTTGTTGAAGAATTGCAAGTTTTAGGTCTGTAATCGAGTGACCAGGGAGATTGAAGTGTTCTCCGACTGGTTTTTGACTGTTATAATTCTTGGCATCCAATTTGTGTCCATTTATTCTTTTACGTAGAGACTGTCCAGTTTGGCCAATGTACATGGCAGATGGGCATTGCTGGCACATGATGGCATATATCACATTGGTAGATGTGCGGGTGAACGAGACTCTGATAGTGTGGCTGATGTGATTAGGTCCTGTGATGGTGTCCCCTGAATAGATATGTGGACACAGTTGGCAACGGGCTCTGTTGCAAGGATAGATTCCTGGATTAGTGTTTTTATTGTGTGGTGTGTGGTTGCTGGTGAGTATTTGCTTCAGTATGGGGGGCTGTCTGTAAGCAAGGACTGGCCTGTCTCCCAAGATCTGTGAGAGTGAGGGATCGTCCTTCAGGATAGGCTGTAGATCTTTGATGATGCGCTGGAAAGGTTTTGGTGGAGGCTGAAGGTGACGGCTGGTAGCGTTCTGTTATTTTCTTTGTTGGGCCTGTCCTGTAGTAGGTGACTTCTGGGTACTCTTCTGACTCTGTCAATCTGTTTCTTCAGTTCAGCAGGTGGGTATTGTAGTTGTAAGAACGCTTGATAGAGATCTTGTAGGTGTAAGGAGAATCACACAAATCTAGTCTGACCTCCTGTATAACACAGGCCATACAATTTCAACCACTGATTTTTGTATGTAGCTCAATAACTTGTGATTGAATGATGGGGGAGGGGAGGGATAGCTCAGTGGTTTGAGCATTGGCCTGCTAAACCCAGGGTTGTTACTTCAATCCTTGATGGGGCCATTTAGGGATCTGGGGCAAAAATTGGGGATTGGTCTTGCTTTGAGCAGGGGATTGGACTAGATGACCTCCTGAGGTCCGTTCCAACCTGGATATTCTATGATTCTATGATTGCATATAAGGTGTGGGCACATGGTTAACTAAAACTACTTAACCAATATGTATTTTATGCATGTAACAGGGTAGCTGGTCTCTGTGGATAGTCTGAGCCAAGCGCCCTGGACTGTAGCAGGTGATCCTAATTTGGCTAATTAACAGGGGCTAGGATTCATCTGGTTTTATAAAGGGTTACTACTAGGCAACTGAAAAGGAAAGACTGAGGTAGGCTGAGCCCTGGACAGCAAAGGTCACACTGGAGGGGAGCTAACTCCAGTGGTGAGTCCCTGGAGCAAGGGGTGCTCAGGGAAGCAACCCTGTGGCTGCTGTCTAAGGGGGGAGCTGAGGCTAGGAAGCTGCCAGGAACTGGATTTTCAGAGACTCATAGGAAGGGTGGTCCTGAAGGTTGTGGACCAGGTATTGACTTAAGACTGTGTTGTTTGTTTGTTTGTTTAACCTTTGTTATAAAAGAATAAAGCTCCTTAACTGAAACCAGGTGTGGCAGCACGTGTTTGGAGCTGGCATGCAGTGACAGCTCCCCGGTGACAAAGCAATGTCTGCTATAGTATGCTCACAAGAAATTGTGTGATGCTAAAAGGAATAGAGCACAGAAGACCATGTAATGCTGATGAAAATTGTCTAGCTCCATTGAGTTCAATGAAGATGTCAATTGTATCAGCTGATGATCTAGCTCACAAATTCGCCTGAGTTAGTCTTCAGTAATAATAGAACAAAATACAATGGTCATCTATGAATACGTCTGAACCTTAAAAATTGAACAACACATTGTAATACAGAAGTAGATTGCTATTCCATATAAAAAATAAATGGAATGCTGATCAACCTAAAGATGTTTAAGTCATACAAAAACTATATTCATAAGATCAGATATTTTTGATGGAAATTTGTCAGAACGGCCTATCATTTACAACAAGCACAAAAATACCCTCTAACAGCTTCTGAAGTCCAAAAATTTTAAATGTGATGCCAGATATATACCGCTTGTAACTTAGGAAGAACATAATGCAAAAGAAAACTTTTAAGGAACATGCAAATCAGAGCATGTCTGCCACAAGAATGTTTAAGTGGTCAAACAAGGCAAATTAAACAACAGCAAGTAAAACATACAAAGCCAAGCCCTTTTTAATCTTGGAAGCAAAACAATAACCATTACTTCATGTGTAAATGAATGAGTTTTGGATGCTGAATTTACCAAGATAGATACTAATTACAAAAAGAACAGGAGTACTTGTGGCACCCTAGAGACTAACAAATTTATTAGAGCATAAGCTTTCGTGGGCTACAGCCCACTTCATTGGATGCATAGAATGGAACATATAGTAATATATATATATATACATATAGATATACACACATACAGATAAGTTGGAAGTTACCATACAAATTGTGAGAGGCTAATTAGTTAAGATGAGCTATTATCAGCAGGAGAAAAAAACTTTTGTAGTGATAATCAAGATGGCCCTTTTAGACAGTTGACAAGAAGGTGTGAGGATACTTAACTTAAGGATATAGATTCAATTTGTGGAATGTATTCTATATTACATTTGCCAAACTGGACAATCTCTACGCAAAAGAATAAATGGATACAAATCTGACATCAGGAATCATAACATTCAAAAACCGGTAGGAGAACACTTCAGCCTCTCTGGCCACTCAGTAAAAGATTTAAGGGTGGCAATTTTGCAACAGAAAAGCTTCAAAAACAGACTCCAACGAGAAACTGCTGAGCTTGAATTAATATGCAAACTAGATACCATTAACTTGGGTTTGAATAGAGACTGGGAGTGGCTGGGTCATTACACATATTGAATCTATTTCCCTAAGTTAAGCATCCTCACACCTTCTTGTCAACTGTCTAAATGGGCCATCTTGATTATCACTACAATTTTTTTTTCTCCTGTTGATAATAGCTCATCTTAACTAATTAGCCTCTCACAGTTTGTATGGTAACTTTCTATCTGTGTGTGTATATATATATATATAAGTTCCATTCTATGCATCTAATGAAGTGGGCTGTAGCCCACGAAAGCTTATGCTCTAATAAATTTGTTAGTCTCTAAAGTGCCACAAGTACTCCTGTTCTTTTTGCGGATACAGACTAACACGGCTGCTACTCTGAAACCTGTAATTACAAAAAAACTCTTACATTTGCATTTCTTTCATGAGCCTTAAGTTATATTCAATAATTGAAAAAGTAATACTAGCCTGGTGTACCTTCGTGTGGGACTGAAAATTCATTATAAGGTCTGATAACTATCACTGAACCTGTATTGTTTACTATGCCACCAATGTCTCAGAAATGCCAATACCAAGAATTGCTTGGGAGTCAGGTAAGTTAATTGAATTTATTTTCCAAACAAACTATTTTATTGGATTTATTTGAAAGTGAAATGCATTTATTCTGTCCTCCTTTTGCCTTAGTTAGCCAGAGGGGTTACTGCGGGAGGCGTGGCCCTCATAACTCAATGAGGCGAGAGATATGACCAGGATACACCATCCGCTTGCACAGGGTGCTCACTTACGTAAGTGCCTCTCCTGAGAAGTTCCACAGCTCCCAACCATGTAGGAGATGCAACTTCTCTCTTCCATACTTTATGTGTACCCCACTGATGAGTGTGTGTTATAGGTCCCCCTCTGTGCCAATCCACAGAGGGTATGAATTGTTACAGTCTGCAGCTACAGAGCCTTAGGTATTTAGCGCAAACTTATGTTTGCCAATGGATCAGGGACTTAACCAGGGACTTCCAAAGATAAACACACCAGCAACTAAATCTTTATCTAAAGCCCTGTAGGTGGGTGTTATAATAGCTCATATGGATTGGAACAAGGGGACAGGGACCTGAAATACACACTCACCAGTGAGTTACATACTTCCTCTGCTCAAAGGTTTGATTTGAATCCTGGACACCATGAACCTATGTGAGGGCTATCATCTTGGCTGACATACTGGGTATTGAACTGGGGGCTTCCAGAGCTAAAAGCATGAGTTGCTGCAGCTTGAGCTGGAGGCTGTAATAACTCTTATCCTCTGTGGATCATCACAGATGGGGACTGTAGCGGGGTATTAACCCTGCTCCTGCTGGAAGGGGATAAAACAGCCCTGGAGAGGGCTGCAGCAAGGAAAGCTGGGCTAATTGGGAAAGCAGCCAAAGCTGTAGCCAGTACAATCAGGGCCCAGCTGACCCTTATAAGAGGGCAGTGGGCCAGAAAGACTCAGAGTCTCTCTCTAGCTTCTTGAGAGAGAAGGATCAAGCTGCTAGGGAGCTGAGAAGGGTACCTAGGGTGGAGCAGTGCTGGGGAAGGGCAGAGGGAGCTGAGGAGCTCCAGCCTAGCAAAACCCCAGGCTGCAGGCCTAGTTAAAGGCCTATTAAAAGGTAGTGGGGCTGCAGAGGGGCAGCCCAGAGATCGGTAAGAGGGGTTGGACCAGCTGCCTCTGCCTATGATGAGTGGTTCATAGACTGCAGTCTTCCCCAGGGAGTGGGGGCTAGATGATGACTGGCAGTAGCTACTGAGGCAAGGGAAGGATAGGGGTTTGGGGGTTCCCCTGGGAGGGGAGACTCAGACTGAGGGGGTACTGCCAGGGGGCAGAACTCTAATCTAGAAGGCAGCGGGGTCCAGGAGGGACATGGGGGCCAGTGGCAGGCGAGACACCACCTGCAGAGGGCGTTCCTGGCCAGAAGAGCTAATTCCCAGGATGACCAACAGGAGGTGCCACACCGGTGAGTTGTCACCCTGTGACAGGGACCTATAATACATACTCATTGATGGGTTACGGATGCACTGGGTCCAGTTTTCCTTATGGTCAATCAGGTGAACAGACACACTAATGCAGCCTTCTTAATTTGGCACAATTATGTGCAGAAGAAAGGGTTCCTCAGATTTTAACTCTATGTAAGTTAGAGAATTAGCATAAGTCTTGCCAAATGTAAAGTTTAAACTAAGATCTGTGTAGGAAGTTGTTTCAGGCTATGTTAATGTTCTTTTAATTCTGTGTAATTTGCTTGCTTTAAGTAAAACAACATAATTTGAAAATTAAAATATTTAGTTGAGTTGAATATTATATTCTTGTTAAGAGACATCCCTCCTCCCCAACATGAATTAAAGCCTATTCCCAAGCCAGCCCTTCTGACCCTTTGCATCCCTACTGTATTATCTCCAGTCTCTTATGCATTTTATATAACCTGGATTCTGAGATTTTTTACCTGTCCAAAATTAAACAGCAAAACACACATTAAAGCAAGGATTGAGTACCATCAGCTATAGCTAGTGAATGTAGTATTAGGGAAAATCAAAGAGGCGTCCTAGGGTGAGCCGTTGTCCCATTTTTATAGGGACAGTCCTGGGTTTTGGGACTTTTTCTTATATAGGCACCTATTACCCCCCCACCCACTCCCTGTCCCATTTTTTCCACACTTGCTATCTAGTCACCCTACACTCACAATGATGGATTCCCTTCTCCCCATTGTCTATGCATGGTTGCTATGTTTTTGCAACTGGCTAAGTGTTTTGAACTGTTTTTCCCAATACAGTGGCAGTGAGTTGTATTAGAACAAAGTACTGGATGTGTTGTGGAGAAAATAAATCTTGCTAATGATTTAGAATAATCTAAATTCAGAAATTATTTTAGTCCAGTAGAGAGTAAAATTATAGGGTGTTATACTCTTTCCAGTAAGAGGAATTGGAATGGATAAGATATGGAGATTAAGTTCAAACTATTGCATAGATCCCACATAGTGCGTGCATGCATGCACTAAATGAGTGGGCAAAGGAATAAGGGAATTCTGGGAAATTTTAAAACAAGACTGCCATCTCATTAACTCCAAAGCTGTATACAAGTCAGATATTTTATAAATGTAAAGCATTTAATTATCAAGGATGACCCCAATTAAATGACAAAATTGAAAACTACTGCACCCACAAATAGCTAGCTCAATCTATTAGAATGCACAATTATGCAATTTGCATATACATTGGCAATAACTGCACACCCAATTTCTTATGTTACTCAGGGCAGTGGACCCTCCAACAGCAGGGGACATCTCTGCTCCTGCTGCATGACCAAGTTCTTCATTTTTATTTGAGAACAGCATACACAAAGCTACCACGGAAGCTGCTTAACAGAGTTGCTTTGTTACAGTAGCTGTGATACGTGGACTGAAATCTCAGTTGCTGTGTTTTGGCATCACCATGGTACCACAAAAAGGCAAATTTATTATGTTCCAGAGCCCAGTGGGGGAAAAAAAGACTCCCATTGATTTCACTGGGTTTTAAATCAGGCCCTACCAGAGTCCAAGCTACAGGACACTTTGCCACAACACAAACCCTGCCCCCAATTACTATTGCTATATAAAAATCACGTATGTGACACTAAGTTTTCATGTCACTTTTCAAAAATAGTGGAAAACATTTGTTCCTGAACAGAGAGGTGTTACTCCAGATCTAGCCTGTCTGAAGTAAGGGTCAAGGCTACAAAAAAATTGAATATCCCATAAACTGTAGGTGTAAAGAGCCTCAGCATGTACTTTCCTTTCTTTCTCCACACCACACTCCCACTTCACTCCTCAGGGGTCTGCTTGTCCTGGGGCTACTGATCAGAAATGTGTTCTGCATGACAACTAACTGTGCAGTAGAATAGGCCAACCTGATAGAGACACAATATTTGTTGCCTTTTATGGCCTTGTACAGAATACACAGGTTCAGATACGTTTCAGTTGAAATGAATCCTACTGGACTCAGCAGAGTTTCTAGTTTAACTTTTTTTTTTTTTAGTAAGAAGTCATTTTGATCTTTTTCAGAACTATTTCCATTAAAAAACATCTTGGGAGATCATTATTTAGCCAACAATGGTTATCCAATCTGGAGTTTTTCATACTTACAGCTAATACTACTAAAGAATTACTACTAATAGTACTAATACTAATGAATTGAACTCTCTTAAATATCGCCTCCAGTAATTAATATCATTTTATATAGTTTTAGCGTCTTTCCTGAACTATGAATTTTATATATTGGTAAAACAAAACTAAATAACAGTTTCAGCAACATAATCATCATAAAGAAGATTATTATATCTAAAATGATATCTTGAATCTCTCTTGCTACCATGACAGCAACGTGTGTTCTATCTCTGGCTACCTGTCACATACTTGCTGTAAACTGCATGCAGTTTTAAAATATTTCAAAACCTGGTGAAATGAACTATTAGTAAACTGCAACTTGATGATGATTAGGCAGGTGGAAAACTGATGACTCTACTGATGACTAAGAATATATATTTCTTATCCCATCACCCCCATTCTACCTTAATCTACTTGTTTGTCTCAGATCTATTTTATCTTGTCTTTTAGATGGCAAGCCCTCTGAGGAACAGGAATTGTCTTTTTTGTGTATGTTTAGAGGCCCCTACTATAATGGGGCCTCACAACCTGGTTGTGGCCCACAAACTGTACCACAATATAAATGTTAACTAACAATAAATAATACAGTTTATGTAAACTAGTGTGCTTAAAACAAAATTGTGTGTATAGTAATTTAGTTTGCCAAACTGACTTCACTGAGAAACTTTACTTGATTCCAGTCCTAACTAACATGAGAATTCCTAAAAATAGATACAGACACTTAAAAAAATCTCATTTCTAATTCATATCTTTTTATTGTTAAAAGCTAAGAAATCAGTCTCATGAACAGCAGAACTATATCAGTCTATATCTGGAAAGTTAAAGTCTCCCATGATCACGCAGTTTCCATCAGTATTACTTCATTAAAAAAAGAGGGCTCTATCCATATCCAAATTAGATCCCAGCAGCCTATAGCACGCCCCAAGAACTATCGCAGGGGAGGCTCTAGTAGTTTTCTTCCCCAATGTGATTTTTGCCCAAATAAATGGAGCTCTCTTCTTGTTGCTGCAAAACTCTGAGAGTTGCACGTGCTTAGTCCCTCTCTAGATCAGCATCTTAAAGCAGACAAAATATCAAATGAATCCTAGTGTAAGGTATAGAAAGTGCTTAGAGAAATGAAGAGGTTTCCTGGTTAAAAGGAAGAAAAACTGTACAGAAAACTGAAATCAAAGGAATAGAATGGTATCTAGCTTCATGAAAGGGAGGAAGAATTTCAATCATATATTCTGAGAAGTGTTCAATAAAGGACCCATTAGAAGAAGTGTAAACATGTCACTTGCAGAACTCAGTGGATGGGCTGAAATGATTGTGTTTTTCAGGATCTTAGAGCAACAAGAAATTCCCCATTTTCTGCTCCCCTCTCCATTCTTTCAAATACCCACCTCAACTCTGGGTCCAGGATCACCTACTTCCTTTCCCTCCACCCTCAATATGCAATCAGTATTGCCAACCCTAATCAATCAAAATTCCTGGATCAGGCTACACAAAACCATGACCTTTTAAAAAAATATTATATTCTGGCTTATTTTCATTTGTTTTTAGGTGCCAAAACATTTAGGGTTCATTTTTCAAGCTTTTTCTCTTCAGACATAAGGGCTAGAAACTTGAAGGAAAGTGTCAATATCATGAGAGCTGGCAACAGTGTTTAAATGTCCCCTCTCCTGCTCCCTCCTGGAGCTGGGTTGCCCCCTTCTCAGTGTTCAAGAGACACCAAATGATCAATTCTCCTTAGAGACAGAATAAGGCAATCCATGATCCTACCTACCCCCCCACCGCCATACGATACAGTTTTTGCCAGTTTTCTAAAACTTCAGATACAGCTATGTGAAGTTCTAACATGGTAGAAAGTATAAATATATGCTTTCAAATTCTTCTTCAGTGCAACACTTTTAAGGAAGCCAATCTCACTTTTATAATTCTCTGAGAAATAAAATGATTGTGTAATATTGTGATGGGGTATACAAACCCCATGCTGGGTAACAAGGGGTTAAGGGATTATTTTGGGCTCAGACAGCCCCTTGCTGCCACACCTGCAGCAAATGATTCATCTGCTGGAGGAATTAAAGGGCAGGGAATTAGCTCATTTAGATGGTAGACCTGCAGGTGAGCAGACCTGCAGCCCACAGTTCCAGCAGCAGAGAGAAGCCTAAGACTCTGATACTGCCCAAAGGGGCCCTCGGGAAGGGAAGGGAAGGGAGGGCCCACCCCAGAGACAATCAGAGAGGGAAGTATCCTGTGGATTTTGGACATTGATAACCCCCTCTTATTTATTGCAGTTTAGATTTTTCCACCGGGGAAAGCCTTGCACTAAACTGACCTGGGGCGGGCAGGCGGGGGGGAGAGGCCCAGGGAGGACAGCCTTGGTTGCCAGATTCCAACCCAGGGTCCTTTCGGTTATCCATAGCCTGTTGGAGTAGGAGGGCTCAGCTCCTCTTCCCACAACCCCCTTGACTTTCAGGAGTTGGGGCTGTGACCACTAGGCCATGTTCCCTAACCAGATGCCAAATTAGGACTGTTACAAATATAGATAAATAAAAGGAAAGTCACATGACTTATCAACCTCACTGCTCTTTTATGTTTTTTCCTCTAATTTCTCTACCGATTCCTGATGTTGACTTTCCTCACCTCTGTGGTGTCAATTAACTGAATGCCTTGATACCTCTTTCTACAGCATACTCATTTCAGCTATGTTGCATCTTCTTTAGGATAACTATCTGCCTGAGACTGATTTATTTATTTCTTTTATCTCTATTTATATGATTCCTGCCTCTTGTTTTCACTACAGGGATTTTTTTTTTAAATCCCTGTCACTTTTATTTATAATTTTACATTAAATAGTCCAAAGCAATGGAAGTGAAATAGTAGGCCAAAATTTTAAAATTTGGCTAACTACAATTAGCCACTGAAATCTCTATTTAGGTTCCTAAATAAGGAAACTGATTTTCAACATCTGCAGCTCCTGATTAGTTTTAAAATAACCCACCTACTTGAAGGTCTAAATCTGGATTTACATTAGTAAGAGTGATAGTTCCAGAAAATAAATATTTTTGACATGGTCTTATTTCTTTGAATGGACTAATTTTCTTGACTACCTGTAAAAGGCTCATCTTGTATGAGCATCGAAGTGAAAGAAGCACTAAACGTTTCAAAGTTGTCTTTTTACAACTTTAATTTTGTTCTGTCATACTATGTTTTTCAATATGTGGGTTCAATTAGCATTTACATTTATAGGGTTAGTTATTACAACATTAATGGGAGCATAATGTCACAACCCAAAGTTGCCTAACTAAAATTAACTAATTGCCACTCTGCAAAAGTTTGGAATTGTTTCACACTTAGGACTTCAGTGGGCTTTGGATCAAGCCCATAATGATTAATGGTGAATATTGTGTTTTAAATGTTCTTTAGTTTGTCTTATTTTTAGAGTTCCTTGGTCTGTTAGATGTAAACTTGAATTCTCACAACATTATAGGAGATATGGTACCCTTTTTAAAATTGGGTATCCTGTCTCATAACCAATTTAGTCTGGTTCAGAAGACTCATTTGTGAAGGTTTTTAAATCTAACCCCACCTCTGAAGCTGCCCTGCACAGATATACCTGTCAACCTATACTAACTGTGACAAAGTTCCTGCTCTACCTTGGTGGGTCTTGCGCTTATTGGCGGATTTGCTCACCTTGGAGCTTCATGGCAGCCCTCAGCTTGGCCGTTTTTTCTGAATTCACAGTTCAGATCAACTCCTCTTGTGTCTGACCAGGATTTGGGGGGAACCAGGGCCCGCCCTCTACTCTGGGTTCCAGCCCAGGGCCCTGTGGAATGCAGCTGTCTAGAGTGACTCCTGGAACAGCTGTGCGACATCTACAACTCGCTGGGCTACTTCCCCATGGCCTCCTCCCAACACCTTCTTTATCCTCACCATAGGACCTTCCTCCTGCTGTCTAATGCTTGTACACCTCCGTCCTCCAACAGTCCGCGTTCTCACTCTTAGCCCCTAGTGCCTCTTGCTCCCAGCTCCTCACGCACACCATAAACTGAAGTGAGCTCCTTTTTAAAACCTAGGCGTCCTGATTAGCCTGCCTTAATTGAGTCTAGCAGCTTCTTGACTGGCTGCAGGTGTTCAAATCAGCCTTAGAATCATAGAATATCAGGGTTGGAAGGGACCTCAGGAGGTCATCTAGTCCAACCCCCTGCTCAAAGCAGGACCAATCCCCAATTAAATCATCCCAGCCAGGGCTTTGTCAAGCCTGACCTTAAAAACTTCTAAGGAAGGAGATTCTACCACCTGAGCTGCGAGGAAAGCTGCGGAAGTTTTTAGAGGATGTCCATGGCTCCCGCAGCGAGGTATAGCTTGCTCTCCAGCGATAGGGGGACTTTTTTCAAATCCTCCAGGCCAGAAGGGCCCTCATGGGGGAAGGTAAAGGGACGGGGAAGCAGGATGCCGTGGCCTACTGGTGGGTCCGCATCTTCCGTGACCAATTACTCACCTACAGGACGGGTCAAGGACAGTTGCGCGGCCCGCTGTGGGATGCGAGCATCCCTGCCAGTGAGGATCCCCCCTGGCCCTCCCCATGACACCTCTCACCATCTCAACGTTGAACACCCGGGGTTGTAGGATGGCTCTCCGCAGGTCCCAGGTGCTCTCCTTCCTTCGGGAGGGAGGGTACTCTGTGATTTTCCTGCAGGAGACCCAAACGGATCTGACCGCCGAAGACAGTTGGTGACTGGATTCGGGGGACAGGGTCTATTTTAGCCATTCCACAGTTCAGCATGCTGGAGTGGCGACCCTGTTCTCCCCCAACCTACGGCCCGAGGTGCTAGGGGTCGCCGAGGCTGTGCCAGGTCACCTGCTGCATCTCCGGGTCTGTATAGAGGGGCTCGTGGTTAACCTCATTAACGTCTATGCCCCAACATCGGGCCTGGAGCGGCTGCAATTCTATCAGCAGGCGTCCTCCTTCCTCAGCACCTTAGATTCTCATGAGTGCCTGGTCCTGGGAGGGGATTTTAATACCACCCTCAAGGAGCCAGACCACTCGGGGACCGAGCAGAGCCCGGCCGCCGCGGACACACTCCGGGAGATAGTTGAACATCACTCCCTAGTGGACATCTGGCGTGACCACCACCCGGATGTCACCTCCATGGTCACCTTTGTCCGGGTGCAAGCCCATCGGTCGAGCCACTCCCGGTTGGACCGCATTTGTCTATCATGCTTCCATCTCTCACGAGCCCACTCCTCCAGCATTCGGCTGGCCCCATTTTCTGACCATCACCTAGCCACCGTGACAGCCTCCCTCTGTGCGGAGAGGCCGGGGCTGGCCTATTGGCATTTTAACAACCTCCTGTTGGAGGATGAGGGCTTCGTGACATCCTTCCGGGAATTCTGGCTGGCCTGGCGAGGGCAGCGGCGTGCCTTTCCCTCGGCGTGGCGATGGTGGGACCTGGGGAAGGTGCGCGCCCGGCTTTTCTGCCGCGACTACACCCGGTGCACCAGCCGACAGAGAAATGTGGACATAGAGCAGTTGGAATGGGAGGTCTTAGAGCTGGAGAGGCGTCCGGCCGCCAGCCCCGAGGACCCGCTCCTCTGCAGAGCATGCAGGGAGAAGCGGGAGGAGCTCCCGGCCCTCGAGGACCATCGGGCCCGGGGTGTCTTTGTTCGATCCCGCATCCACCTCCTTCGGGAGATGGATCGTGGCTCCCGCTTCTTCTATGCCCTGGAGAAAACGAGGGGGGCCAAGAAACACGCCACCTGCCTCCTGGCAGAAGATGGCACCCCCCTCACGGAACCGGTGGAGATGTGCGGGAGGGCCCAAGCTTTCTACGCAAGTCTTTTCTCCCCGGATCCGACAGACCCTAGCGCTTGCAGAGTGCTTTGGGAGGAGCTCCCTATGGTCAGCGCGAGCGACCAAAACCAGCTAAAGTTGCCTCTCACTCTGGCCGAGTTCTCGGAAGCCCGCCGTCATATGCCCACTAATAAGTCTCCAGGCATGGACGGGTTGACCGTGGAGTTCTACCACATGTTTTGGGACGTCCTCAGCCCAGGCCTAGTCACCATCTGGGCTGAGTCTCTGCAGAGCGGGGTCCTCCCTCTTTCGTGCAGGCGAGCTGTGCTCGCCTTATTGCTGAAGAAGGGGGACCTCTGCGATTTACGAAATTGGCGTCCCGTCTCGCTCCTCAGCATGGACCACAAAATCGTAGTGAAAGCAATCTCGCTGCGGCTAGGGTCTGTGCTGGTGGACGTGATCCACCCAGTCTAGACCTACTGCGGTCCAGGACGGTGTATCTTTGATAACCTATTTCTGGTTCGGGACCTTTTTGAACTCGGGCGTAGAGATGGTCTGTCATTCGCTCTCCTGTCCCTAGATCAGGAGAAGGCGTTCGATAGGGGGGACCACGGGTACCTCCTGAGCACTCTGCGGGCATTTGGCTTCGGACCCCAGTTTGTGGGTTTTCTCTGGGTGCTGTACGCTTCCACAGAGTGTCTGATTAAGCTCAACTGGACCCTGACCAAACCAGTCAGCTTCGGGCAAGGAGTACGGCAGGGGTGCCCCCTCTCAGGCCAGCTGTACACTCTGGCGATCGAGCCCTTCCTCTGTCTCCTCTGCAGGAGGTTGACAGGGTTGGTGTTGCGGGAGCCGGAGCTGTGGCTGGTCCTGTCGGCATACACTGATGATGTGCTCCTCGTGATCCAGGACCCCGGCGACTTGGCACGGGTGGAGGCTTGCCAGGCCATCTATTCGGCAGCCTTCTCCACCTGGGTCAACTGGGTCAAGAGCTCTCGCTTGGCAGTAGGAGACTGGCGGCAGGCAAGCTCCCTCCCACCCACGCTTCAGACCATCCGGTGGAGCGCGGGTCCGCTGCTCTACCTCGGCGTTCACCTTTCTGCCACGCATCCCTCTCCACTAGAGGGCGGGGTGATAGAGCGGCTCCAGAAATGGATGGGACTACTCCGATGTCTCTCCCTCAGAGAGAGCACTGGTGCTTGATCAATTAGTCCTGTGCATGCTCTGGTACCGGCTCAACACCCTGGTCCCGGCCCCGGGTTTCCTGACCAACCTCCGGACATCGATTCTGGGGTTCTTTTGGTCAGGAATGCACTGGGCCCCTGTAGGGGTTCTTCATCTACCCCTGAAGGAAGAAGGACAGGGCCTGAAGTGTCTACACACTCAGGTCCACGTCTTCCACCTCCGGGCCCTACAGAGGTTCCTTTATGGTGCAGGCAGTTCGGCGTGGAGCACACTGGCGCATGCCATCCTGCGCCGCATCCGAGGGCTCCGATATGACCAGCAGCACTTTTTTCTCCATCCAGGAGGACTTCCGCGAGACCTCTCCGGGCTGCTGGTCTTCTACCAGGACCTCCTCCGGACTTGGAAACTGTTTTTAATGACCAGATCCGTGGTGGCCACCGAGGAGGTAGATCTCCTTGCGGAGCCCCTGCTACACAACCCCCAGCTCCGTGTGCAGGTGGCGGAGTCCCGCTCGGTGCGCCAGAGCTTGATCCTGGCAGAAGTCACGAGAGTCGGAGACCTCCTGGAGTACGACCGGGGAGACTGGCTAGATCCCCTGACGCTCACCCGGCGCATGGGGCTCTCCAGCCCTCGTACCCCTGCGGCGCGTACTTCGGGAGGTGAAGGCCGCTTTGCTGCCCGCTGCTCGAGCTTACTTTGACCGGGTCCTGCTCGAGGGCACGCCCCGCCCACCCTCTACCCCAGGCCTGCGACCTTTTAATTGGACCCCTGCCCCGCAGACCCAATCGACCCCCCCCCCCCCCCCCCCACCACCACCACCACCACCACCACCCCTTTACTGAGAGCCGGCTGCATGAACTGCAGCCGGTACGCTTCCAAACCGCGCCAAGGAAACATCTATACATGCTCGTGCTCCACACCCTTCACCCTAGTGTCCCACCCCGACACAAAGTGGCGAGACTTTCTGCCAGCTTTGGAGGGTGAGCAGCCCCAGTGGGCCAGCCTATATTCCACCTTGGTTCCGAGGCCCATCGGGAACATCAGTTGGCAGCTCCTTCATGGAGCTGTGAGCACAGGCACATCCTTGGCGCGGTTCAACCCCATCCCAAATACTTGTCCCTTTTGTGGTGTGAGGGAAACCCTGGTGCACGTATATTTGGAGTGCGCCAGGCTGCAGCCCCTGTTCCAGCTCCTCACAAATCTTTTATTACGTTTTTGGTTGCATTTTTCCTCTCGCCTTTTTATTTGTGCACTCCCCATCCGTGGCCTCACAAAGTCACGGGATCTCCTAGTTAACCTCCTCCTGGCCCTGGCTAAAATGGCCATCTATAAAACCAGAGAGAGGAGGTTGGCCGATGGAGTTTCCTGTGACTGTGGGGCCGTTTTCCGATCCTCGGTCCATTCGCATATCCGAGTGGAGTTCCTCTGGGCGGCGTCCACCGACTCCCTTGATGCTTTTGAGGAGCGGTGGGCGCTGTCCGAGGTTCTCTGCTCGGTGTCCCCATCTGGGTCCCTTTGTCTGACCCTTGATTGGGGGAGAGAGAGTAAGGGGCCCCAGCCATTGCTCCTGCGGACACCACCACCTTAGAGGAGTCCTTTCACACGTGGATGCACGTGCCCCCACCCCCCCGGATTGTCCACCCCACAGCCTGCCCCTCTTGTTGGGTGCTTTCAGAGGAGGGCATTGTTGGTGACACTGGGCGTGGTGCCAGGTAACTCGAGGGGGTGGCAGACCTTGAGAGTCTATGAAGCCCCCTCGCTTTGGGCCACCAGGTAACTCGGAAGGGTGGAAGACCACGCGAGTCAAGGAAGCCCTCCGCTCTGGGCCCAGGCAAGATTGAACACTTCCCTTCCCTGAAGCTAATGAGAAAACAATTGTGACTGGTTGCTGTGTTACACATTGCATATGCTGCTGTTTTTACTTGTGTGTTATGCAAATAAAAATATCTTTTGCTTCAAAAAAAAATTACTCTCCTATAGTCATCTGGTCCGACCCTGTCACATAACACAATCACCAAGAGACAGGAAATATACATGTGGGATAAACAGTTGCATCCAACACATTGCAATAGTAAAGGAACCACCAAAAATATAATACTGCAGCAAGAGGCTTACACACTTATTTTCCATTGATGCTAGTTATCTTAGCAGGAAAATGGCTGTTTATCGACATGGCACTATTGCTACATAAGCAGACATTCTTATCACTTTACATTACAATTTACTTTAAAAAAAGCATTCAGAACGCCTATCTACATATAGTGCTCAATGCCCAACTGCACTGGGGTGGTACACTTTGTCTAACTGAGGAGGAGGGTCAAGGTGGTCCTAAGCCCTGTTTCCACTTCCCAGATCTGAGGCCTTTAAGTTAAGTGGCTGACCACAGCCAGCCTCATAGACAAAATGTCTAGTCTTAAACACCCACCATCATATGGTGAGAGGGGAAGACCACCTTGCAAAATTTTCCTTAAAGCTTCAGGCTGCACTTTATCTCATAACACACAGTACTTAATAAAGTGCGTGGCACTTTGTCTGATGCATGTTTATAATTGTCATACAAAGTGGGTCTTCACCTTCACTTCCAATGTGTCTGTTAGTCTATAAGGTGCCACAGGACTCTTTGCCAATTATAAACAAGTAACTATTATAGCATTAAATCATTTTAAATTTTTGATGAAAATAACATAAGCATCCAAGTTTGACATTTTGAGGTATAGTTTTAAAAGGGAATAGGACCACCTTTCAAAATTTGACAGTTCAAGGTTCCTTTCTGTAGTGCAGAAGCAGGCACATTTTTCCTTGCCTTCAGTGGGGTTTTTGCCAGTGTCAAAACTACAGAATCAGACTCGTATTCTTTACAGTTCTGTTGCCATTTCATAACATTGGTCGCAGCAAGTGAGGCTTAAACAACATCCGGAAAATGAAATGGCAACAAAGTATAAGGGGAAGAAAGTGTCAACAGAAAACTGTACATAACTGTCTATCTTCTAGGAAGAAGCAACTAAATTTAGAAAAAAGAAAAGGAGTACTTGCGGCACCTTAGACTGACAAATTTGTTTGAGCATAAGCTTTCATGAGCTACAGCTCACTTCATCAGATGCATTCAGTGGAAAATACAGTGGGGAGATTTATATACATAGAGAATGTGAAACAATGGGTGTTACCATACACACTGTAACCAGAGTGATCACTTAAGGTGAGCTATTACCAGCAGGAGAGCCGGAGTGGGGGGGGACTTTTGTAGTGATAATCAAGGTGGGGGATAAACATGGGGAAATAGTTTTACTTTGTGTAATGACCCATTTTTATGGCTGACTTAGAACAATGCTTCCTCAGCTCTCGTCCCCTAATGCCCCTACTCTACTTGCGCTACATTGATGACATTTTCATCATCTGGACCCATGGAAAAGAAGCCCTTGAGGAATTCCACCATGATTTCAACAATTTCCATCCCACCATCAACCTCAGCCTAGACCAGTCCACACAAGAGATCCACTTCCTGGACACTATGGTGCTAATAAGCGATGGTCCCATAAACACCACCGTATACCGGAAACCTACTGACCACTATTCCTACCTAGATGCCTCCAGCTTTCATCCAGACCACACCACACGATCCATCGTCTACAGCCAAGCTCTACGATACAACTGCATTTGCTCCAATCCCTCAGACAGAGACAAACACCTACAAGATCTCTATCAAGCATTCTTACAACTACGGTACCCACCTGCTGAAGTGAAGAAACAGATTGACAGAGCTAGAAGAGTACCCAGAAGTCACCTACTACAGGACAGGCCCAACAAAGGAAATAACAGAATGCCACTAGCCATCACCTGCAGCCCCCAACTAAAACCTCTCCAACGCATCATCAAGGATCTACAACCTATCCTGAAGGACGACCCAACATTCTCACAGATCTTGGGAGCCAGGCCGTCCTTGCTTACAGACAGCCCCCCAACCTGAAGCAAATACTCACCAGGAACCACACAACAAAAACACTAACCCAGGAACCTATCCTTGCAATAAAGCCTGTTGCCAACTGTGTCCACATATCTATTCAGGGGACACCATCATAGGGCCTAATCACATCAGCCACACTATCAGAGGCTCATTCACCTGCACATCTACCAATGTGATATCATGCGCCAGCAATGCCCCTCTGCCATGTACATTGGCCAAACCGGACAGTCTCTACATAAAAGAATAAATGGACACGAATCAGACATCAAGAATTATAACATTCATAAACCAGTTGGAGAACACTTCAATCTCTCTCTCTGGTCACTCAATTGCAGACCTAAAAGTGGCAATACTTCAACAAAAAAAACTTCAAAAACAGACTCCAATGAGAGACTGCTGAACTGGAATTAATTTGCAAACTGGATACAATTAACTTAGGCTTGAATAGAGACTGGAACTGGATGGGTCATTACACAAAGTAAAACTATTTCCCCATGTTTATCCCCCACCTTGATTATCACTACAAAAATTTCTCCCCCCGCCCCACCCCCCGGCTCTCCTGCTGGTAATAGCTCACCTTAAGTGATCACTCTCATTACAGTGTGTATGGTAACACCCATTGTTTCATGTTCTCTATCTATATAAATCTCCCCACTGTATTTTCCACTGAATGCATCCGATGAAGTGAGCTGTAGCTCACGAAAGCTTATGCTCAAATAAATTGGTTTGTCTCTAAGGTGCCACAAGTCCTCCTTTTCTTTTTGTGAATACAGACTAATACGGCTGCTACTCTGGAACCTAAATTTAGAAGGGATTGATGTTTTGAGGTATTCTATTTTTATTTAGATAGAAGAAACTTTTTTTAAAATTAAGAAAACTTTATAGTTAGACAAACCTTTTTAAACCTTTTCTAGAGGCTTTGAAGAAAGGAAAGCACTTTGAAAAGGCAGCTTCAAATTCAGACCCCCTAGTAACTATAAAAGCAAGAATAGGAAGTGTTACCAAATTGATTTTTTCATGACAAAAACTGCAGCAGATTCAAACTCTAATGAATAAGCGCCAATAATAAAATGCTCCCTTTTCCAACCACTGCTCACTCAAAAAATAAAAAACAAAAAAAATAGGCACATGTCTCAGCTCACTTTCAAGCCTTGGATTGAGCCCACAAGCCACTGAAGTAACAGTGACTGAAACTGGTATTGCATGAAGGCAGCTGCCTTCATGGTCACTTTTCAGTGAAAAGACAGAAACCAGGACTGATACTGTTGGTGAAGAGAGATGCAGGGAAAGCACTGCACATTCAGGGTGGGGGAGATGAAGAAGCCAAACTGAGCCTGAAGAGCTACTACATATGGGTGAAGCTTATTTTGGGGCATATGAGGATTAAAGAAGTGGAATGAACTGTCAGATTTATTGACAAGTGAACTTCAGAAGTTTCAGAGTTTTTATGTGGGAATCAAATTAGATCCATAGTTTTGAAGGAGGCAAAAGCAACAAAGCCTAATGGAAAAATCCACTCAAGTTTAGGACCAGGGGAAAATTTGTTGTCAACTACGTGTTTGTGATTTTTTTTTTTTATCATCCAAGTCTTCATTCCCCATTTTATAAATTCAACCACATGTATTTGTATAAATATACCAGTATGAAGTATTGGGAACCTCTCATTTGCTAGCAGGAGGATAGACTAAATAATGAAACAAGTCATTACATCTTTGATTTCAGTGATCCTATAAGATGTATTCCTATGAGATGCATTTGTAAAATCTAGGTACCATATCATTTTTTCAAAGACTGTCCTTCTGACTGAGAACAGTGTTTCCTAGTCTATTTTTGTTCAGGTGATCTCATAGTACAGCTAAACGAAGATTTTTCTTGTCTTCACATTGCCCTGTTCCCCCAAAATGAGAGAGTTAAATATCCATGCCTTAGATATATTGCTCAAAGGGTCATGAGCTTCTTTCTGGACATGAGATACAAACTTTCATTGCTAGTAAAATACTATCATGGGACAAAGCATGGGGAAGTTTTTCTTCATTGAGAGGAAGGTCATTCCGTCTTTGATGTTGGTGATCTTATATTTGTAAAAATCTACATCATGTATTCCACATTTTTCTAAAGGACATTAGTTTTGTTAGGTTCATTAAATTCTAGGAGCATCAAAGCCCATTCCAGCAGAGCAACTTCTTAGTTAAATGGAAGTTTTATATAAGGGATAGGTTATTGACTTCAATGGAAATACTCATCAGTTGACACAAGCTGAGAATTTGAGCAATGCTATCGACAAGTTACAGGCATTACTTAGATACCAGGTCATCTTTGCGCACATTTCTGAGAGAACAGGTCTCCTCGTGCTGACTTTTCCACTTTCTTAGTTTTTGACTACTCATGACACCCTGCAGTTCCTAACTGCTGCAAAGGACTGTGCAGAAAACCAAACTGGTCTTTACCTTTTCATATTTTCTCCAAGTTATCTAAACAAATTTGTAATCACCCACACTCCTTCCCCCACCTCCACTTTTTTCAACAACTCATCACTTCTTTGAAATATTCACTGTTAAAGTTAGCAGGCTTAGAAATCAGATTAAAGCCAATATATGTAAGGGGGAAAGTTCAGCATCTTCACCTGTAAGTATAGAGAGGATTTTCCACTATGAATTAAACGCAAATGTGCCTTTATACTCATGTAAGAAAATATGGGATTAATTGACTGCTATTGAATAATTGATATTTAATAGGAGTACTTTACTGCCCCTTGCCCAGAAAATCATTCTGCTATGCTAGTCATCATTCAATTAACTGTAGGCCTTGACTAAATAGTATTTGTCCTGTAGACTCATGTAATATTTTAATGTCTACAACATCTAAACTATTGGATCCATAATAAAAATCTAAATTATAGACCATAAAAATGTAAACATTCTGATGCCTCAGTAGTTTGGTTTAACATCTTTTCATAATATTGTATTAGTTATAAAAAAGTGTTTAGTCCTGTTTATATCCTGCAATGAATACATTCTGGTTCATTACTGCCATTTTTCCTTGAGTTTTTATGTTCTTTATAAGATGCATTGTGATGTTACGGCTCCAAAGAAAATTTTAACTTATTTCTAAGAGAAAACTAACATCTCTCCCCAAGGATACTATAATTTTAAAAGGTGGCCTACTGTCTTATTTTAATACCCATTTGTTCTGCAGCTGCTAAAAATCAGGAAAAATGGTCTTGTAATAGCAAAACAGTTTTTATAATCACAAAATGTATTTCATCTTTCCTTAGCACAAAAAATACCAGCTCATATCCAGTGCCCATCCAATGACACATTCATATTCCTCTGCTGGACCAGAAAGATGGATTTCGGATAATTGATTATCATGTGAGAAAGTAAAAACTAGAACAAACTGAAAAACCTGCATTTCAGTCCTGTATTGTATTAGAACTGGAGCTGGTTAGGATATTGCTTTCTGTCAGAAAATGCTATTTTGTCAAAATCTAAACTTCACATGCAGCACAGATTCTTTTTCGGGGGGTGGGTAGGCAGGCTGTCATAAATATAAAGGGAAGGGTAAACACCTTTAAAATCCCTCCTGGCCAGAGGAAAAACCGTTTCACCTGAAAAGGGTTAAGAAGCTAGGATAACCTCACTGGCACCTGACCAAAATGACCAATGAGGAGACAAAATACTTTAAAAAGCTGGAGGGGGGAGAAATAAAGGCTCTCTCTGTCTGTGTGATGCTTTTGCCGGGAACAGAAAGGAATGGAGTCTTAGAACTTAGTAAGTAATCTAGCTAGATATGCGTTAGATTCTGCTTGTTTAAATGGCTGAGAAAATAAGCTGTGCTGAATGGAATGGATATTCCTGTTTTTGTGTCTTTTTGTAACTTAAGGTTTTGCCTAGAGGGATTCTCTATGTTTTGAATCTGATTACCCTGTAAGGTATTTACCATCCTGATTTTACAGAGGTGATTCATTTACTTTTTCTTCAATTAAAATTCTTCTTTTAAGAACCTGATTGCTTTTTCATCGTTCTTAAGATCCAAGGGTTTGGGTCTGTGTTCACCTATGCAAATTGGTGAGGATTTTCACGAAACCTTCCCCAGGAAAGGGGGGTGTAGGGTTTGGGGAGGATTTTATGGGGAAAGATGTTTCCAAGTGGGCTCTTTCCCGGTTATATATCTGTTGGACGCTTGGTGGTGGCAGCAATAAAGTCCAAGGGAAAAAAGAAAATAGTTTGTACCTTGGGGAAGTTTTAACCTAAGCTGGTAAAAATAAGCTTAGAAGGTTTTCATGCAGGTCCCCACATCCTGTACCCTAGAGTTCAGAGTGGGGAAGGAACCTTGACACAGGTATTTTGATAGAATTGGGGTATTTTTAGTTTATTTGTTTAAAATAACTGTCTAAATGTATCTTACTTGATATGTTAATACAAATTTGAAATTGGAACAAAATATTTTGATCTGCAATGTTTTTGAAAATGTTATCTTGTAGGAAATGTTGATATTTGTTTTGGTTTCAATTATAAATTTTGAAATGTCATCATTTCTCACAGAACAGAATTTTAGAATTTTGACCTGCTCTAATTAGAATATTACATAAATTGTCTTCAAATTATTGCTTTTCTGATTTAATGACTTCACGTTTGATGGTACTTCAAAATCAGAGGTCAGAGGAAATCTTAGCAGCAAAGTCTCTTAACTCTCTGTCAAGCAGTGGTGGTTTCCTGGTTGTTTGGAATATGTTAGTAGCTTGTTGGAACAGTGTTTAGTGACAAAGAGGCTCAGGATATTTCCTAATTTAGTATATTCACAATACATACACAAGTCCTCTTTACCATAAACAGAGATGATAATCCATTGTGAAGAGAGAGAGAGAGAGAGAGAGACACACACACACACACACACACACACACACACACACACACACACACACACACACACACAGTCAATTCCACTTCAAAAACCCCAACTAACACAGTAGATATTCAACAAATCTGAAAGAATATGTAATTTACATATTTTCTTTCAAAATATGTATTCTCCCCATTTTGAATGTGAACCCTGCTGATCTCACAGGTGATATTTAGAGTGATTGAAAACAAGGCATTCACTCTAAGTCCTTCACTTCTTCTCTCACCTCTGATGAGAAAATGCTGCCTTCTCTAATCCAGAAGCTGTACCACAGCAAAATCAACTCATGCAAAGTGAGTAAAATTACACTGGATTTAGGGCAAGAGGAACGAATCATCATATTTTGCACTGCTCTGTTTAGAGACCGATAGTTTGTCTATAAAACCTAGAAATACTGCTAGAACAACAAAATGTAGAATCTACATAAGAAAAATAAACATTAATATAACTTTGAGCCTTCTACAGTCATAGCAGGATACATGCCTTCTAGACCATAAGAAGGTGAAGTTCTCACTCTACTCCAAACAGAACATAAGTATAAATTATGTATGACTTGTTTATGACCCTTCCTTGGGTCAGGCCTTAACATTAGTCTGATTTTTTTTTCCCACAAGCTTGGCTGTTTCTAGGGGTTTTATTAATTATAATCATTATTAGCATTGCAGTAGCAGATCTGGGCCCCAAATAACTGGCAGGCCCCACTTTTCCAGGCACTGTAAAAAGCAGATGAGAGAGACATTTCCTTCCCTAGAGAGTTCAAAGTCTGCAATTATAATAAGAAGCAACTGAACATATAGTGGGGTCTGTAGTAAAGCAAACACATTTTGCTTAAGTGTTATCTCAGCTCACCACCTGCCTAGCCATTGTCAAATAGCCACGTTCTGTAGGCACCATGGCAGAGTTAATTCTTATGGAAGTTTTTGAAGGAGGACAAGTTGTTGGCTAGGGCTGGTCAAAAAAATTCCCTCAACTGTATTATGATGGATGAGTTTTTGACTTTTTTTCACAAAGTTTCTGCTTTCTGCAGAAATTGAAATTTCATTCAACTATTTCAGCCAAAAACAAAACTTTTGAGCCCAAACTGGGAGCTGTCACATCTCATGAAATTTGTACTTTGCTCCTCATGTCTCCATTTTCCTCTCTAGGCTGGGATCCCCCATCTTGACTGCATCACCCATAATGCACCATAGCCAGGGACTCCAGGTTACTCAGTTTTCCCTCACCAAAGGTGAAACCTTTGGTGCTAGAGGGTGAAGCAGGCTACAGGACAATAAAGTCACTGGCAGAGCAGAAACTACAACTTTCCCTTTGTCCCAACCCCAACTCCCCTCTACAACAGAGGTGCTCCAATTCCTCTTATATTCTGGTTGGAACTAAGAGTAACTGCCACTGCCAGTATGTATCAGCACCAGTTATTTATCTTTAGTTCACTTTCTAGCACTTGAAATTAGGATAATTTAATGGTAGAGCTCTGCATTCCATTACAGGGAGCCAAAACCTACTATATTGTTAAACAAAACTGATACAGAATTTAATTTTGGCAGAATCACTGTTGGTTGAGAGTTTTAATCCATTGCAGTACCAGTCATTCCCAGGTAGACAGCTACCGCTGAGAATAGCTCACCATTGAATTGTAGAGACGCATGGAAGTAAGAGATATTATAGAAATAGGATTTTCAATACAGGATCTGGTCACTGGACCATCATGTATAATGTCTCCTGCAGCAGACAGCATCTGAGGATGCAACCAAAAAAAAAAGATACCCAATCCTGAATAACTCATAACGTACATAATCAATACAGGGAGGAGGGTTGCTATTTCTGTCTCACACATATGCCATTTCATGCCTTGAAGCTCAGGTGTTGTGGTGGAAATATTGGAGGGGGTGGGGGAGGAATCATGTATTTTCTTTCTTGTAACTTCTTTAGCCTGTGGAGGAGTATGAAATTGTTTTCATGATATTTGTCAAATCTCTGCTGCATCATGTTTAAAATTAAATATTGTCAGATAATCTACAACATTTGTAATGTATTAGCTGTGTGTTTAACGGTTTGTCTATGACAAGGCAATTAATTATGCAAGGACCCTAGTTTCATGTCTCTTTAGAGGGCTTTTTCCCACATAATGCTGACACCTATGCTACAGTATTTTAATTTTCTTGGTGTATATTTTTCTTTATATTTATGTAGAGCAAATTTTAAATGAAGGGCAAATGAAATATCAACATAGTATACTAGCAGCCACATAAAAAGAAGTAGAAAATAAGCAAAGGCTCTCAATAGATAAAGCAAAACTGGAATGCTAGCATTGAACTTCTTGTAAGACTCTCATACTTTCTTGAGCAAAATAAATTGGAAATGTTCCACAATGGGAACATGGGAAATAAAGGCAGATCATGAATAGTTTGAGATCAAAGTCTGAATCTGTAATGCATTTTCCCAGAGTAGACATATGAATCTCTTATTTTAGTATTTCAATTCCAGTTGAAGAGGTATATAAATAGGTCATCGCTGTACTTGAAAGGTGACTCAAATGGGATACTGAAGCATCTTTGCTAACGGGTCAAATCCTGGACTCCTGGGGTGTATTTCACATAGAATAAATAGAAATTGAAGTCTGGAAGGGATCTCAACAGATCATATGGTCCAGCCCCCTGCATTGAGACAGGAGTCAGTATTACCTAGACCATCCTTCATAGGTGTTTGTCTAACCTGTTCTTAAAAACCTACAATGATGGAGATTATACAACCTCCCTAGGTAATTTGTTCCAGTCCTTAACTACCTTTATGCTTAGGAAGTTTTCCCTAATGTCTAACCTAAATCTCACTTACTGCAATTTAAGCCCATTATTTCATGTCCTGTCCTCAGTGAATAAGAAGAACAGTTTATCAGTCTCTTCTTTAAAACAACTGTTTTCAAACTTGAAGAATTTGTCCACCCTTGGTCTTTTCCAGACTAAAGAAACCCACGTTTTTTTCCATCTTTTCTCTTTAATCATCCTCATTGATCTACTCTGGATATTCTCCAGTTTATCCATATCTTTCCTGAAGTGTGGTGCCCAGAAGTGGACACACTACTCCAGTTGTGGTCTTTCCCATTTTGTATTTTTGCAACTGATATTCCTCAAATGTAATACTTCGCAGTTGTCCTTATTGAAATTCATCCTAATTATTTCAGACTATATTTCCAGGTTGTCAAGATCATTTTGAATTCAAATCCTGTCCTCCAAAGTATTTACAACCCCTCCTGGCTTGCTATAGTACACAAAGTTTGCAACTCTATTCTCTGTGCCATTAACCAATTCATTTATTAAGATACATCCATGTGGGACTCCCCTCAATATGTCCTATCCTGCTTGACTGTGAACCACTGATAACTGAGTATGGCTTTCCAAGCAGTTGTACAACCACCTTATAGTAGATTTGTCTAGGCTATATTTCCCAAGTTTGCTTATGAAAAGTCACATGAGATAGCACCAAAAACCTTACCAAAATTGAGATATATAATATCTAATGACAAGTTTCAGAGTAGCAGCCGTGTTAGTCTGTATTCGCAAAAAGAAAAGGAGTACTAGTGGTACCTTAGAGACTAACCAATTTATTTGAGCATAAGCTTATGCTAAATAAATTGGTTAGTCTCTAAGGTGCCACTACTACTCCTTTTCTTTTTGATAATATCTAATGCTTCCCCCTAATTCATAAGATTACCCTGTTAAAGAAGCATATTAGCTTGGTTTGACATGATTTGTTCTTGACAAAGCCATGTTGACTGACCGTCTCTGCCTTATTACCTTCAAGGTGATTGTTTGATGATTTTCTCCATTATCTTTCCAGGCCCCGAAGCTAAGCTGACTGGTCTATAATTCCCAGGGTTGTCCTTACTTAACTTTTTATAGATAGTTACTATATTTGCCCTTTTCCAGTCCTCTGGGATCTCTCCCATTCTCAGCGTTCTCAAAAATAATCGCTAATAGCTCAGAGATCTCTTCAGCCAGCTTAAGTGTTCTAGGATGTATTGAGTCCCTGCCAACTTGAAGACATCTAGCTTGTCTCAGGGCATATGCAGCATTTTAAATACACACAAGCGCAACTGCACCAATGGAGCTATGCTGCTGGAACTCAAATCAACATGCTCCTATGCTGACAGAGTTTCACTTCCTCGAGCAATGTAGTTTTACTGATATAGGTCTCTAGTGTAGACCTGGCCTAAGTAATTAACTTATTTCCCTAATTTAGCCTGAGAACCTACCCCATTTATACCAATGTTCACTGTTTATAGTCTAATCACTGCTAGCCTTTTTGGTGAAAACAAACAAAGTTTTTAACACTTTAGCGATTGTTGTGTTTTCTGTTATCTTTTCCTCCTCGAGTAATTGGCCTACGCTGTCCTTCGTCTTCCTCTTATTTCTAATGTATTTGTAAAATGTTTTCTTGTTACCTCTTATGTCCCTAATTATCTTTCTCATTTTGTGCCCATATGCTTGTGAGTTTATATATTATATATAATTATCATCCTGCATAATTTGACCTAGTTTCCATTTTTTGGTATGACTCTTATTTGGTTAATCCCGGGTGGTCTTTACTATTCTGTCTTTCCTATGCTTTGGGATAGTTTGCTTTTGTGCCCTTAGTAATGTGTCTTTTTTTAAAAACTGCTGAATGTCCTTAACTTTTTTTTCTCCTTAGACTTGCTTCCTATGGGATCTTACCTACCAATTCTGAGTCTGATAAAGTCTGCCTTCTTGAAGTCTATTTTCTTTAGTCTGTTCTTTTCCCTCCTACCATTCCTTAGAATCATGAACTCCATTTCATGATCACTTTCACCCAACCTGCCTTTCACCTTCAAATTCTCAACCAGTTCCTCCCTCTCAGAATCAAATCTAGAACAACCTCTCCTAGTTTCTCTCTACAACTTCTGTAATAAAGTTGTTTCCAATATATTCAAAGAACTTGTTGGATAATCTGTGCCCAACTGTATTATTTTGCCCAACAGATGTGTGGGTAGTTGATGTCCCATCGTGTGCTTTGGATGATTTTGTAGGTTGCTTAAAAAGTTTCACCCACCTCTTTCTGGTTAGGTGGTGTATCATAGATGGCTATCATGACATGACCTGTTTTTTTTTAAAAAAACTCCTTTTATCCATACCCAGAAACTTTCAGCAGGTCAGCTTCCCATTTCTATCTCAATCTCATTGCAAGTGTATCTTTGATATACAAGGCAACACCTCCTATGGTAATGGTAAGTGTCACATTGGTGGAGGAGTAGAGATAGCTCTGTAGTTTGAGCATTAACTTGCTTGAGGGAGCCATTTGGGATCTGGGGCAAAAATTGGGGATTGGTCCTGCTTTGAGCAGGGGGTTGGACTAGATGATCTCCTGAGGTCCCTTCCAACCCTGATATTCTATTCTGTGATTATATATTATGTGGTTTAATATTTCATTTCTTTGACTTTGTGGGTTTGTGTCATGTGTTGTCAGGAGTCAGGCCCTGCAGCACAGCCAGTCTCTGGGCAACCTAAGGCACACAGCTGGCCTGCAGTAGGTTGCCCAAGTGGCTACATCTCCTCATTGGCTGAAAGAGTCATCCCCCTCTTAAACCTAGCAACAGGTCAGCAGCTGCTCAAAGCATTTGCCAATAAATGTGATCGCTCCTGTGCTTGCTTGTACCCAGCCTTGACTCACTTTTGGCTCAGATTCCTGATGTCTGACTTCGGCTTTGACCCTTGGCTTTGGTATCTGGCCTCTGACTCTAGTTCTGACCTTTGGCTCCAATTCCTGGGTACCAACTCCTGGTCCAACCAGCAGGCACAACTACCCACATCTTTGTCATGTGACAGGTGGTTTTTTGCATGTAACAACCTTAATTATTTCACAATGAATATTTTTGTATTTTAATTCATATTTCCTAATGATTTAAGTGCTCGTATTGTGTCCAGCACTCTCCAAGATACACAAATAAGGATAATCGTTGCCTCAAGCAGTTGATACCTAAAAGAAATGTAGAAAAAAGGACATTCTTGGAAATCCATAGGAGGAAGCCACTTATATTTAAGAAAACTCACTAATTCCATGAATCTGTCTTCACAGTTATTAATATTATGGACTCACATTGTGGATTAAGTGCATTTCTGGAGGGATTTGAATGAAAAGACGATAGTGGGTGTGTGTAGCAGGATCTGTGAAACTGAGAGTTCTGCCATTGTTTTCAAATCCACTGAACAGTAGAAATGTCACTGCATGTGATTAACTTCCAGTATCTAATCAGAGGAATAATCATTTAATGATGGAATCAATGTATATCCACTCTGAGTCCTAAAAGCATAAAGTGTATGTGTGTGTATAATAATTTCAAAGACTTTTTTTTTTAAGTCAAACATACTGTTTAGCATCTTAACAGCTAACCTCCCTTTTAGGTGTCCTGAAGTCCTGGCATTTATACGTGAAATGCAATTACAGTCATGCATGAGAACTAAAACACATCTCAGAAGATTTATAAAATTTTCATCACTTTCACAATTTCCCCCTCCCTCTTTTTTTGTGTGCTACTTCTTAACAAGACTCTGGAGAAAGCAAAAATCTTAGCTCTGTTAACTTTTTTTTTTTTAAGCTGTCACACAAGAGCAAAAGCTGCAAAGCCAGGAGTCTTAGGATAGTTATTTCAAGTTATGCAAACTGTTATGTTCACTCTTTTTGGGTCTCACTTTTTTGTATTCCTCTATTAAACTGTATTTCTAAAAGCAAATTAAGAAACTTTGAGAACCATAGAATTTTGATAATAGTAATAGAACTAAGCAGTAATTTTAGGTCTGTACCCTGCACTCCTTACACTCATAATGAATTTAGTTTGCATGATTACAATACTCAAATGTCTTCAGTGAGAGTACTGGTAGTACCATTGTGCGTGAGAGCCCTAGTGATGGACTAGGACCTCTATTGTAGGCATTATACAATCTCAGAACAAAAAGACATTCCTGCTCTACATGACAGTGACTACAGTGTTTAATATTACAAACTTTTCAAAAGTCTGACTGTTAGTTATGAAGCATATTGAATTAGCAAATCAGAATGTTTATTGGTTATTTATTTTTATTATGGTATCACTTAGGGTCCCATTGTATAGGCCCAGTACATACTCTTATCAAGACATAGTCCCTGCCCCAAAGGGCTTGCAATCTAAATGAGAGCTTACAATCAAACTAATAATTAATGAGAAAATAAATGTGTCTAGCTGTCTAATAAAAGACCCTGACTCTATCAACTTTATTAACATACAAATAGTTCCACAGAAGTCAGTAGTGAGTAAGGAATTGTATAAAATGAATTGGGGGGCAGATTCTGACCTTTGGCTTTTCAAATAGTTACAATAATAAATACAAAGAATACAATCTTCAAAAAACACTTGACCAAAAACCCTATTAAACTGTTCACATAATATCATGCTAGCTGCCCACCATAACTCAACATCTGACCAGTTATATCACTCAACCCAACCCATCCCCAAATTCCTGAAAACAAATTAGTTTTGCAGAATGGCAGGCAGGGTAATAAATCTGGGCTTTGAGGCAGCAAGAAGGGAAATAAGCTCCAAAATGGAAGGTTGTCTATGAAATATGCCCTGCCTACGCTCAACACACAATGCACCAGACATCCCATAAGTAACCTGAAAAATCAAAATGGATTGTGATTGTAAATCACTGTAGTTACCCCATCTTTAGTACAGAGCACTGGACTAGGAGTAATAGACTGTAAGTTCTCATTTATTTTAGGCTTTTCTGTGGAGCAATGCACTAACTAATCTTAATGGCATCCTATCACCTTCATCCTACCATGCTAGTTAGAGCAGTGTTCACATAAAAAAAGAGTGAGTGTGGGGCAGTGACCATGGACTGTCCCACTGGGAGAGGTAAACCCTCCAAAAATGCTTAATATTTTTATTTTACTGGTACCAATTAGAACTGGAGAGAGCAAATTTTGTATAGATAGAATTAATTGTTATAATAACTCACCATCTCAGAGTGTATAGATTTTACAAATAAATGAAAATTGATACATCCTTCTGGCTTAAACAAGAAAGCAGGAGGCACAGAAGGAGTATGGTGGGGAAATGGGGACTGAAAGTATGAGGTTAAAAAAAGGCAGCTTTAGTGTCATGCTTATCCTGTTAGCTTCTCTTATTACTTTTAAGACAACATAAGATAATACATTAAAGTAGAGAACTTCTCCAGTATTCAGACTGAGGTTTTACTTAGCAATGAAAAGCTAATGGAAATAGTGAGTTTTGAGACAAATCTGATGAAAAACAAGGAGGTAGCATGGTACACTGGTCTAAGGAAGATGTCCCAGGCATAGAAGATAAGTCAAGAAGGCATGGACCAAACTATTGAAAATGAACTCTTGATAGATTATAGGGTGCTAAATTTTTGGGAGCCAACCTGAAGCACCTCAAAGGGAGTTAGTTTTCAGATGGTTTCTCAGCACTTTCTGAATATGATGCCTCGTTCATAGGTCTCACCTAAAACTTGAGGTACCCAATGTCTCTAGTTACATTTTGAAAATTTAAACCAGGGATTTTTAATGACATTTCCAAATCTGATACTTAAAACTTGTTGGGAAAAAGCCTTGATGATGTCATAACCATGTTAGGTACAATCCTTTAGACTATTGCACAATGTCTTTAGAACATTAAAAGCAGGTGGATTTACAAATGGTCCTGTGAATTATGCATTTGCAAAAAGGAAAATATGCCACCATTTGGGGGATAATTTGGTAGAACCAGGGAAAGCTAATGCAGAAGTACTCCAGGTTCCTGTACCCAGTGCAGAAAGAAGCAATTAAATCATCTCTGGGTCTAGCAAAATAATAATTAGGGTTGTCAAGCGATTAAAAACATCTGAATAATCGTGTGATTTAAATCATGATCACATGATTGAGATTTATATCATTGATCACACGATTAATTGCACTGTTAAACAATACAATAGAATATTTATTTAAATATATGGATTTCAATTACAATACAGAATAGAAAGTGTACGGTGCTCACTTTATTTTTGATTGCAAATATTTGCACTGTAAAAAACAAAATAATTTTCAATTCGCCTATACAAGTACTGTAGTGCAATCCCTTATCATGAAAGTTGAATTTACAAAAGTAGAATTATGCACAAAAAACCCTGTTTTATTTTTTAATGCAATGTAAAACTTTAGAGCCTACATGTACAATCAGTCCTACTTCTTCAGCCAATTGCTCAGACAAACAAGTTTGTTTACATTTATAGGAAATAATGCTGCCTGCTTCTCGTTTACAATGTCACCTGAAAGTCTGACCAGGCGTTCGCATGGCACTGTTGTACCTAGTGTTGCAAGATATTTACATGCCAGATGCACTAAAGATTCATATGTCCCTTCATGCTTCAACCACCATTTCAGGGGACATTGGCCATGCTGATGACAGGTTCTGCTTGATAACCATCCAAAGCAGCGTAGAATGACGCATGTTCATTTTCATCATCATGAGTCAGATGCCACCAACAGAAGGTTGATTTTTCTTTTTTGGTGGCTTGGGTTCTGTAGTTTCTGCATCAGAGTGTTGCTTTCAGAAGTCTTAAAAGAGCATGCTCCACATCTCATACCTCTCAGATTTTGGAAGGCACTTCAGATTCTTAAACCTTGGGTTGAGTGCTGTAGCTATCTGTAGAAATTTCACATTGATGATATCTTTGCATTTGTCAAATTTGCAGTGAAAATGTTAACATGAACATGTGATGGGTCATCATCCAAGACTCCTATAACATGAAATATATGGCAGAATGTGGGTAAAACAGCAGGAGACATACAATTATCCCCCAAGGAGTTCAGTCACAAAAATTTAATTAATGCATTTTTTTAAACAAGCGTCATCAGCATGGAAGCTTGTCCGCTGGAACAATGGCCGAAGCATGAAGAGGCATATGAATCTTTAGCGCATCTGGCACATAAATAGCTTGTGACACCAGCTACAACACTGCTATATGAATGCCTGGTCTCACTTTCAGGCAACATTGTAATGAAGTGGGCAGCATTATCTCCCATAAATGTAAACAAACTTATTTCTCTTAGTGATTGGCTGAACAAGAAGTAGGACTGAGTGGACTTGTAGGCTCTAAAGTTTCATTGTTTTTGAGTGTAGCTATGTACAAAAACCGACATTTATAAGTTGCACTTTCATGATGAAAAGATTGCACTACAGTACTTATTCACACTATAAAAATAAGAAATTGAAAAATACTCTCATTTTCAATAAATATAAAGTGAGCACTGTACACTTTGATTGAAATAGATATATTTGAAAATGTAGAAACATCCAACAATTAATAAATTTTAGTTCGTATTCTATTGTTTAACAGTGCGATTAATCAGTTTTTTTAATCGCAATTAATTTTGAGTTAATCGTGTGAGTTAACTGTGATTGACAGCCCTAATAATAATTTGCAGCCATTCAAGGCCCATTATACACACATATTGTAAGAGATCATAAAAAGAAGCCTGATAGAGTTAAGTGTGATATTCAAGCTTTATATCATGAAGCACAAGTTTTGCAATAATCCAGCATTGGCATAGTCCTGATTTCACCCAGCCTTTTACTGTTCACACTGATGTATCGGAAGTATGCCTTGGGGCTGTATTGAGCCAGGAAGTAAAAGAGAAAAAAGCACCCAATAATTTACATTAGTCAGAAGTTATTTAATTCATAATGAAATTATTCAACTATTGAAAAAAAGTGCATCATAAAATGGACTTTGGAAGCCATCAGATATTATTTAATGGGAACAGGATTTTTTCTACTGACCATCACCCTTTGGCATGGATTAATTAGATGTGGAAAAGGAAAGCCTGTATGAAATGATACTTAGCTCTGCAACCTTTTTAAAGTCACAATTAGTCATTGGACTGGTACCATGATTATCAGTACAGATTTATTCTGATATGGGGTTAGTTAGATTTGTTCAATAAAGAGGAAATAGGATGTTTGTGGTACAGTAAGTTGGGAGGATTTTGGGCTTGCCATAATTAGGAAAAAAGGTTCAGTGCTCACTCTTGAGTCTGTTTGTTTGATGCAGTATAAGTCAAGGCCTTGAGGATCTGCTTCTTTTGTATTTTACACGGACTCTGAAATGAAGCCCCTGAATGAAGCAGGACTTAGTAACAGGGACTCACACCCTTATGTTTAGGGAGAACAAGAGCCTTCCAGCAGTGTAAGGGTCAAGCCACCCCATGGCTATGTGTGGCAAAGCAGATTCTTCTACTTTGGCGCTCCTGAAGACAATCTCTTCAGCCCTATAGTAGTCTGCCACTTCTTTTGACTCAGCCCTCCAGTCAGGTTACTTGTAGTCCTACCCCTTTGAGATAAACAGAGTCCAACACATCAATAATCTGGAAGCATCATACAGGAGCTTCAGTCCACCTTTAAATTCTGTAAGCCTTCCAGCCCAGGGCTCCAGGGTCTTTACACCACTGTCCAAGAGTACCTTTAGAGGAACCCAGGCCTGCCCTCTACTTGGAGTTCAAGCCCAGAGACCCTGTATGAAGTAAAGAAGGACTGGTTGTTCAGATCTGCAGTATCCCTGAGCTGCTTCCTACTGTGGCACATAGTTAGGCATTTCTCAGTCTCTTCTGTGGATCGGTTTTTGCATGGCCCAAAAAGGGGAACCAAACTAGTTATGGGGAACAAAAGAAACAAAGGCCCACATAGCCATCTGTGTCCCAAGAAGGCTCTGACATTTAGAAGTCTCAGCTAAGCTCTTTCTTTCCAGGGCTACCTCAAGAGGTCTACTCCCTCTCCCCATCAGCAACTACAGAGCTGGACTTTTCCTCTTCTAACTCCTCCCTGCAGGCTTGAACCCTCACAGAGGTTCAATGGTGTGTGTCTGATATAGCCCATGGTCTCTCATTATCCTCTTGTTGGCCAGCATGGCATCTCAATGTAACTACATCACAGTGATCTTTGCCTGCTCTGTGACCCCTAGGAGAGAGGCAGAAACCTACTACTTCATAAAGTTAAGAATTCTTGGAATTTCTTTTTTTTCCCCCTGAGGCTGACTGGTTGTCATCTTCTCGTCCTGCCCCTTTCCCCCATATCATCTTGTTATCTCCAGGTTGCTCCGTGAATTAAACCTTTGTTCTTCCCCAGATGGAGACTACAGAGTGGAAGACAAAGGAAGAAAACTGTCATGTATCCTTTGAGTATGAGGTTAAGAATATAAGGGTGAGTCAATAAGCAGGTTTAAAAGGAAACAGTCCTTTTACCTGCTGAAAGGGTAGACTCAAATTCAGCCCAGAGTCCTGTTTGGGGAGTGCTTGTGCACACACGAGTGGATAGAGCAATGGACTGAGACTTTAGAGACTTGGGTTCTAATTCTGGCTTTGCCGCTGGATAACCTTGGGCAAATCTCTTCAGAGGTCTGTTCCTCAGTTTCCCTAAATGCGCCATGGTTGATACTCATCCCTTTTGTAAAGCACTTTTAGATCTACTGAAAAGCTCTAGATGAGGACTAGGCCTTATTAATATGTGTTGTTCTTCTGTGGAATTAACGGGAAGAAGGTGAATGGTCAAATAATATAAACGCCTGACTTGAGGAAGAAGTAGTCAGTCTGAAGACAGAAGAAGGGAGCTGGATGCTCCCTTCTTGTAACTTAATTCTGTTCTGATAAATGCTGCATTTCGTTAATGAATTAGTGCAATATTTTAAACCAGTCAGACTGGCTTCTGCACGTATTTTCCCGAACAGAACAATCCAGAAACTGCAGAGTGAGAACTTATTGACTTTCCTGCTTCCTGTGTTGGCTTTTCCCTGTAGATCTGGCCAAAAAGAGCTCACACTAATAAATAATGTGTGTGCCCCTCCCCTCTCGTAGTATATACAACAGTATAAAGCATTCAAGGAAGACTGGTTTCAGAGTAACAGCCGTGTTAGTCTGTATTCGCAAAAAGAAAAAGGAGTACTTGTGGCACCTTAGAGACTAACCAATTTATTTGAGCATAAGCTTTCATGAGGTACAGCTCACTTCATCAGATGCATACCGATGAAGTGAGCTGTAGCTCACGAAAGCTTACGCTCAAATAAATTGGTTAGTCTCTAAGGTGCCAAAAGTACTCCTTTTCTTCAAGGAAGATTGATGGTTGTATACACTTTGTTGGGTACTCTGCAGCAAATTTATTAAGAAAAAAAGTTGCACTAATTTCATTCAGTAAAAATACCTTAGTAAAGAAGAGAGTATATCCTATTGTCCTAAACAATAAAATTAAAGTACCTACTTTAATATTTATTTTAGATATATAAACCAGACCCTAAAATGGTATAAATCAGTATAGCTTCTTAGAGAGCTAATTTACACCAACTGAAGGACTCACCCATGCTTTTTTCCTTCACAGACTGAGAAAAATGGAAGAGGATGTTCTAAATTTGTTAATTATAAATTGCTTCTATTTATGACTTAGCGAATAACTAAAGTATATATTCTAGTGTCTATGTATCTATTACTCTAATTAGTGTTTACAAATTTAGAATTATCACCACATCAAAAACAGTGACCAAAAAATAAAAGCAAGATTTTTGGAGCTTATTTGAACTGAATGAACCAGTCAACCCTATGTTTGAGGTTCAAAAAACTTCTCTACTTAAATCCACATTGCAGATCACTTTCCCATAGTATGTGTTCCCTCCATGTACTCTGCATTCATTCCATGTGCAGAGCTCCCATCAACAATCCAAATATGTAGCATTTACAATTAATGTTGTTCAGATTTTCTGGACAAAGCTTCCATGGAAAAGGCTGATTAACCTGAAAAATTTCACAAAAGCTGTTCAGGTTTGATGATTTGGGGGTCAAATCTCTGTCTTGTACTGCCCCAAGTAATGGGCGGTTGTTAAATTTACAGTCCAACCTGCTCTTGAAGAACTTTTCATTTTCTGTTTAATTATGATCATTAACTATTGTGTTATCGACAAGTGCTATAGCCAATCTTCTATAGTTGGTAAGAAATTGAGTACTTTTTAAATAAAATGATATTTTATCCTTGTTTATGGCTCTAAACGTGAGCCCTGATATTAAAATGATTAATAAATCAAAAGATGTTTTTATCTCCAGTTCTTACATCACTATTTTACAAGGCACTCCTAATGTCTCCTGTCTAATGCGGAGAGACCAGGTATAAAATGTGGTTGTATTAAAATATGATAAAAACCCCTTTCATTTAGCTCTATTTGAAACAGAGAATTATCACCGAGTGTATATCCATCAGCCTTTGACGTGCGATGTAACATGCACACGTACACTTAAAAAGAAAGAAGAACTTATTCCTGTGAACAAGATGCATTAAGTGCAGGAAGTTAATATTTAACTTTGAAAGTTATTTTGTTCCTGATCTTTCAATATTTGGTGTATTTTAACTAGCAACACATGGAGACCAAAGCTACTTTTCATGTCTTGTGTAAAAAAAAAAAAAAAAAAAAAACACATTCTAAAATGAACCACCTTTTTTTATTCCTAAAATATAGTAGGAGAGAAAAGTACATTAACTCTAAATGCATCACTCTGAATTTAACTTTATGGTCTTCATTAATAGTCCAATTCTGTAACCTTATACAGGTAAAACTAAAGAAAGCAAGCACTAGCACTTCTTTGCAGATTATACTTCTATGCAGATTAGTGTAATCTAAGTTTTAAATTGATTTTAAAAAGATTGGATTTAAGTCTTCATTCATATCTAACCATAACTTCTACAGGCTACTGTTCCATCACTGATTAACTACCCTTCTGTCTACTTCCAACTGTCCAGTTTACATAGTAAGGGCCTTGTCATGGTTCCTCCCCCACTCTGAACTCTAGGGTACAGATGTGGGGACCTTCATGAAAACCTCCTAAGCTTACTTTTACCAGCTTAGGTTAAAACTTCCACAAGGTACAAAATTAATTTTACCCTTTGCCCTTGTAATTTCCACTGCCACCACCAAACTTTAAGTGGGTTTACTGGGAAACGTAGTTTGGACACGTCTTTCCCCCCAAAATCCTCCCAACCCTTGCACCCACTTCCTGGGGAAGGTTTGGTAAAAATCCTCACCAATTTGCATAGGTGACCACAGACCCAAACCCTTGGATCTTAGAACAATGAAAAAGCATTCAGTTTCCTTACAAGAAGACTTTTAATAGAAGTAAAAAAGAATCACCCTCTGTAAAATCAGGATGGTGAATACCTTACAGGGTAATTAGATTCAAAACATAGAGAATCCCTCTAGGCAAAACCTTAAGTTACAAAAAGGACACAGACAGAAATATTCATTCTATTCAGCACAGCTATTTTCTCAGCCATTTACAGAAATCATAATCTAACACATACCTAGCTAGATTACTTACTAAGTTCTAAGACTCCATTCCTGTTCTGTCCCCAGCAAAAGCATCACACAGACAGACACAGACCCTTTGTTTTTCTCCCTCCTCCTAGCTTTTGAAAGGATCTTGTCTCCCCATTGGTCATTTTGGTCAGGTGCCAGCAAGGTTACCTTTAGCTTCTTAACCCTTTACAGGTGAGAGGATTTTTCCTCTGGCCAGGAGGGATTTTAAAGGGGTTTACCCTTCCCTTTATATTTATGACAGGCCTTGTGTCAGAGACACATATAATGTATGATTCGGTAATGGGCATACCTATGATCATTCAAAAAATAACGGTAGAGTAAATGGGGATGGAATTTCCTGAGAAGGTAGGAGGGGTGCATCTCTTACTTGTTTTCCCCCTTCAGAGAAATCAATATGGGATCTTTTATTCTAACACTGCAGGTTGTTGGAAGCAAGCTGTGGCAGGAGAGCTCTCTCTAACATTGCATGGTTAGAGTTTTGAGAGCAGGGCAGGAAGGAACAAAACTGGGGAATAGCTGTTCTACATTGCATGGTCTCCTCCAAACCTAGTGGTGTTTCAGCCAGAAATCATTGAGTTTAATACTTATAGCACCAGTGTTTACTTCCACTTCACATTGTCCACACATCACAAAGGGGAACCAGGATGTAAGACTCCAATCGTACTCCGACTGAGGTGAAAAAACAAACTTAATTGGGAGCAGGATCTAGCCCTTTATCAGCGAACATATCTCAGCCACCTTATTCACCCCCCACCATATATACATCACAACTTTAAAGGTCATTGTGACGTTTCACTCCATATTCTTTATGAAAATGCTTATGATATGAATGACATAACAGATATACTTTATGTAAGATGGCTCATGTAAGATATCATTGGAAAGGTTATGATATGTGATTGGTTACTGGAAAGGTTACTGAATGTGATTATCCAATTTGTATGACTGTATCATTTTTGTATCTGAAGTTAGGAATATTGGCTATGTATCTGTATTTCAAATGTGTTACTTTGGGTGTCACCCCCAACTAGCCCTTCAGGTACAACAATGGCAAAGCTAGACAGCGATAATGGCCCATTAGTAAGGACAGTGGACTGTGAAAGAGCTTAGTCTTCCTGTGGACACTCCATACAGCCTACGAGTAATGGCTGCAACAGCCCTGCAGAGAGATGGGTCTGAGTCACCTGGTACGGGACCCACCTCTTGGAATGCCAGTGTTCTTCCACTGGAAGACAAATGGTTCCCGCCATACACAAGAGCTATATGTGTCAGGGGAGTGACATCTGGAGTCTCTTCTACCTCCCCACCCAAGAGACACTGAAAAACATCTGGAAACAAGAACTGAATGGGGTGGGGGAGAAGGGATGAGCACAAGCTAGAAGGACATCTAGCTTGTGAGTAACAATATCTGAGGTCTCAAGCTAGAGACCAGTGTAGCAACAATATCTAGGGTGAGAAACTATTATTGCTAACCAATTTCTTTAGTGGAAAAAAAGCTTAGTTTGTGTGTTGGTTTTATTTGCTTAGTAATTCACTTTGTTCTGTTTGCTGTCTCTTTCACCACTTAAAATCCACCTTTTGTAGTTAAACTTATTTCTTGTTTATAATATAACCCAGTTTATGCAATTCATAATGGGGGGGAGGAGAAATAAGAGGCTTCCTCCATATTGAGAGAGGAGGCAGAGTTCATAATATAGCTTTAGGTCTGCACTCCAAAGAAGGTGGATACCTGCATGCTGGGGCAAGTCCCTTAAGCTGAGACTTCCTGAACTGATTTCAGTGTTTATTTCGTTCTGTAGTTGGGTGTGGCCCTGCCTGTGTGTTTGCTGCAGGAAGCTTAATAGCCTATCTCAGCAAGACAGGTAAAAAGGGTGCCCAGGCTGGCATAACAGGCAGGTTCACTGGTATCTCAGCACACCAGGTGGCACCTTAAGGGGTCCAACCTGTCACAGTCATATATAGAGAAAAGTCTACCTCTTAATCTAAACACCATGGATTCCAGAGGCCACAGGTAAGAGCCGAAGAGTCTGAAAACTAATATGCACCTGGCAACACATTCTAAGCTTATGACCAAGTTCCTTACAGATATTTCTTGCAAAAGCAAAATATCAAGGTGGCCCTGCACTCATCTCAAGTTAGCTTCATTTTTGGATGGCTTAAGTGTGCCTGATGTACAATAGCAGTCTGAAAGGGAGATATGGCCCCAGGTAACTTGGACCAAGTCAGTTTAGAATTCTGCAGAGTAAGCAGCTCCTTGAGTTTCACCTGGAAATGGATTGCACAGAGTGGAAACCTAATGTAATATTCTGTCACTGATCTGCTTCACTCAGAAGATAGATGCCTTTTGTATAAGGCAAAAACTTCAAAATTAGTCCCTGGGAGAATGTTTTGCAGTAGTGTAGCTGGGGGGGGGCGGGGCGGGGAGGATAACTTTGGTCCACTTCTGAGAGGCATACTTTCTTCGCCAGACCTATATGTTAAAAGCATTAATTTTCCACAAAGGAAATGAGTGTCTAGGATCAATGATTAATCTAGTAAGAAACTAAGATGTCACTGTGATAATAGGTAGGCGGATTAATACATTGGAAGGGTTGTTTATAGCCTTCACCAGACACTCAAAATGCTCATGACAGAGACAAGGTGGATGAGGAAATGTCTTTTATTTCTGTTGGTGAAAGAGACAAGCTTTCAGGTTACTCAGAGCTCTTCTGAAGAAGAGAGTAATAATGACCTGAAGAAGTGCTCTGGCTAGCTCAAAAGCTTGTCTCTTTCACCAACAGGATTTAGTCTAATAAAAGATATTACCTCACCTACCTTTTCTCTCATATTGTGGGACCAACATGGCAACAACAGTACTACCTCTTAAGATGACCTAAGTCTTTTTTTAATTGAGTTTTAGCCCAGTAGCTTTAATCAGTTTCCAAAACTGTGCTCAACTCTGGGAGGGTACAGAGAAGACTATACCTGGGCCTACAGCTGACCTTCACGTTGCACACAGTCTTAGAGGTAGGGTGCCCCTAGAACACCAGCACCCCTAGGCATGTGCCTACTGTACCTAATTGGAAATCTGGCCCTGGGTAGGTACCGGACACTAAAAGATACAGATTGCTTTGATTCAATTCTTCTAGGCACCTTCAACTGCCAGCCTGAGAGGAAATCAAAAGTCACCCTTCCCTAACAAAGTACTGTGGTGATAGATGTTAGAGAGCTTATTCCTTCACTCTCCCACTTCCCTGGTCCTTCTCGCATGAACAGAGCGCAACAATACCCAAAGTCCAAAGGTGCAAACAATTTGTTTATTGGGGTGAACTTCCAGCAAGTTTAAATCCAAGTTCCTTTTTCTTTATGTTCGAATCCCAACCTACTTCCTGTTTGCCCCTAATTTATATAGTAATATTCTTAGCTATACCTTAACCAATCATTCTTCTGAAGTTTACCTAACCAATCCTAACATATTGTAACATGATTAGCTAACCAATTATAACCCACCACCTTAATTAGTTTACACCCAGCAAAATTAATTATACAGCAGACAGAAACAATCACAGAACCAGACAGAGACCATGCCAATAAACAATAGCAAAGTGGGAACTATAATGACAAAATACAGAAGTGAGGATTTCCCAGCTACCTCTATAAAGACATAAGGGTTTCCCAGTTGTGTCTATTCATAAGTGAGTTCTTACCAGACAGAAAACTATCAACCTAAATTTCCTTTTACATCTTCTAGGCTCTTCCCTTTCTCTGGAGGTGATAGATCGGATCACCTTCCTAACAGCCCCATATCAACTAGTTTGGAATGTGAGGATGTGACCGTACGCTTCCCAGCTTATGGCTGCCTCTGCTGCTTAGCCAGAGGCATTGGCCTAAGAACAGGGCCTCAAACTGTCACAGTAAGAGCAGGCCCTTACACAGATTCTTTCTTGTATACCTCTATTACTAGCTAAATGATAAACATATACCTACATTCTTAGTGTATAGGCCTTTACAGACAGGCCTGAATATCTATATCCTAGCAATACCACTGTCTGCCCTTCCCCTGTGGTGGAGCCTTGCTTGGTCATTCTTCCATTGGGGTATAAATTGGTGTACAGATTTTACCCTCCTGTTCCCAGATGGGTGATTCAAGCCTTTAGAATTTATAATGCTCAGTCATAGATACTATGGTGGTACATAGAGAAAGCCTGAATATATTTACCTTTTCTTTTATGAAAAAATGTTGGATGTTTTTGACCTTGAGAGATGAAGAAAACATGTCATAATAGGGGTGCTACTGTCTGTCTGAGCCATTCTGTAGGATTGGAAAGATAGTGGAACAAAACACAGTCAAATACTTAATGGAAATGGTGAAATCATGGATGAGCAAATCCTGCTCACCTTGTTCATGCAAGTGTCCCATTGACTACAATGGTCTATTTATGTTAATGGGACTACTGGTGTGAGTCATGAAAGCAAAATAAAAATCTTATTACTGTTGCTACTCAGTCTCTTCAGGTGCTAAAGAAAATAAGATAACCATAACTGGAGCAGCATCCAGTTTATGGGAGAATAGGATGATCATGTAGGCAATATAACTGATGCAGTGGTAAATAAAGGGTCCATTGTGTCTTCTTCCTTTTACTTTACTTCCTGCCTTGACTTTGAACAAGTTCTACACACAGCACCTGATCTGGTTATAATAGCATGCTTTTGGTGGTAACCTTAAATCTCTGTCTCCACTAATATTGCATTGAATCAATATCAAGCTAATTCAGGCCTTACAATTTTTTGAAACATATCCTTGAAAAATGAACTGTCACTTAGTAACCTGAAGGTGAATATCAGGCTTATCCACATCTAGTCAAGTTCATTCAAAAAGTTGTCCTGAAACTGCAATTAGTTTGTTAATCCGTTCCCTTCTACATACTCTTTTGTTGTCTTACACAGAGGTCTGATTTATTTTACCTGGATGTACTTAAACTTTTCAAGAGCAGCCATATGTCTAGATAAATACCATAGCAGTGGAGTGGGTGTTGTATAAAAATCCAAGTAGAATAATTGTGAAGATGAGAAAATAAGGACAAGAAATGTAAAAAATTGCCACTACCACATCTACTGTGGAAACAGAGTTTTAATCACAAAAAATGGTCTTTTGTTTAAAGCACAGGACTAGGAGTCAGTTGGTCTGGTTCTGTTCCTGGTTCTTCTATAGACTTCATATGTGATGTTGCTAAGTCACTTGACAACTTTTCCTGTCAATAAAAGGGCGATAATAATGCTGATCAAGTATCACAGGGATAGCCATGTTAGTCTGTATCCACAAAAACAATGAGGAGTCCGGTGGCACCTTAAAGACTAACAGATTTATTTGGGAATAAGTTTCTGTGGGTAAAAAACCCACTTCTTCAGATGAATGGAGTGAAATTAACAGATGCAGGCATAAATATACTGACACATGAAGAGAAGGGAGTTACCTTACAAACTTACAAAATAATGCTGATGTACCTCATGGAAGTGCTATGAAGATTAATTGAGCTCCTCAAATGGAAGGTATTGCTGAAGTGCAAAGTATTATCTATATACAGCAGACAAATACTTGCTTTAAGTAGCACAGACTGTTAATTACCTGCAAAACTGTGTTTGGAAAACATTTGATCTGAAATTTAGTAGATAAGATTGTGGGTTAATTTCTTTCCCCATCCTTGTTTCTATTCTTCTTCTCCTCACTTACTGTAAAGCACAGAAATTTTTAATGCCAGCCTTAAATTTTTGCATAGCTTTAAATTAATGTTTAATTAGATTGGATATTGACCTTGTGACTACTCTGTACTTTAATAATATTTGCATGTAATCTGCTAAACATTCATAAATGTCATGTAAGTGATACAACACAGACTAATTTGGAGAGTTCTATGAATGGGGTGATGAAAGTTCAAATGTGTAAAATGTGGTTTAATCATTAAATTAGACTGAGTGTTAAGACAAGTTCCTTAGTGAGTGTAGGGAAAAGTTTCTATGTTGGGAGTATTATTAGACAATTGAATTTTTCAGTAAATGTTTGGTTTTAATATTTGCGATAATTTATTTTATTTATCTGTAGGTTTTGGATTTGACTAGTGATTTTTGGGTGCCTCAGTTTTAGGATATGCAATTTGGGATTATTTTTTCTTTAAGGGGGCAAAATTTTCAAAAAGTGCTGAAAACCTGATACCTTAAAAGAAAAAAAACCTGACCCCTAGTGGCAGACAAACCTCTTAAAGAGGTAAAATGCTTCAGCCCACTCCTATTTACCGATAAATGTGGTAGGTTTGACTATCTGAGGATTAATTGTAGTTTGGCTCAATGTAAATTTAAAGTAGACTGTATTAATATGAATACAACAATTTTTAAAACATTTATAAGGTGTACATCCTATGTACCAAATCTAGAGGAAGCCTTGCAAAATATAGTTTTATTAAAACAATTCAAAGAAAATCTAAAGCAACATGATAGGTAAAGAGATGGGGAAGTTGGTGATTTTCTTGAAGTTAGGCTTTTTTTCCCCTTTGCAGGTTGCCCATGGCCCTAATTCAGCAAGATATTTTAGTATTTGTAGTATTTAGTATTAGGTTTGTAATGTTAGGCACAGGAATAATCTCATTTAAGTCAATGGGACTACTTGTGCTGAAGTGCATTGCTGAATCAAAGCCCATGTCCAGTAAAGTGTAAAAATCTAGATAGCCATACCTCCATATTGCCACTCAACTGGCAGAGCAGAGTGGCATTTAATACAATGGTTGTGTACTGCTTGCATGGACATCCACAATAATACCACCACCCTTTTGACTACAGAACCTTCTCTGTTCTGATGCTAAGCCAGCCTCTGTGAATGCAGGACAGAAAAACAATTTACCCATTGTTTACCTCTTTCGGAGGCTGAAAAAGTTGTGGGCAGGAAGCAACTACAAACCTCTAATTGTTAGTAATTACCCTTTGAAGTAGGGGTAAACATGAAGGAGGAGGGAAAAATTATTTATCTTGGTCCAAGGTGTAAAAATGTGAAGTTGAGGAAAGGGAAATTTAGGCTGAACATCAAGGAAAATATCCAAATGTATAAATCTCAGATGAAAGTGCATTTTCCATCCTAGTTATTTTTCCATATCTGAAAGTATAACAATATCCACTTTTCAGTATGGAACACTGAAGAGTCCTTCTTCCACCAGGCATAGAAAAATATAGACAGTAGAATTCTTCCAACAATACTGAAAGATCAGATCTGTAGAAATTATGGTCCAGAGATCTATAATATGATGTTGAAAATGAAGAAACTTTTCATGGACTGTACACATTCTATTACCACCTCTGCAAAGAATTATTCCTCCAAATTAATACTGAGGCTTTTCATTATCCAATCAAAGGTGTTCTATCAATAATGCATTGTATATAGAAGCCTTTTGTGTTGAAACACTCCTTACATAATAGTCACTGAAGTACAATATTCCTTTAGCAGTTTCTGTACCTTCTCATGAATCTCTAAAATTGTTTTGCTGTCGCTCAGATCTCACTGGATAGTGAAGTTTTCTAAGTGATCCTTGAGACTTCTGGAAATTATACAGGATGGCAGACATATCAGAGCAGTTCTTTAACAAATTTTACAAAGAATTATAGTGTTAAAAGACCTGCCTTGGATCTCTTACAACACTGCATAACCCTCAATCTGATAGTACAAAAGATTTCAGAGAGTATATCACTGAAACAGATACATTTCGCCTTTTAAAATTGAGAGGGATACATCACTTAGGCACTTTAATTGAGTTACAATCTCCCAAGATGTCCAGGAAGTCCCTGCCTGAGCCTAGGTTATTTATGGAATCTTATTAGGTTTGTTTTTTCCCCTGAAATGTGGTTAAACACCAGGATGTAGTTGGAGAACTGTGTGACAGTCAATGTACAGATCTTTAACTCAGGAAAGGATTCCTTGCCCATGTCTCTCCATCATGAGCTAATTTTACAGTTGTTCTCATCCCCCAGAGAAAGTGAGAAAAGGCTTATATTTTAGTTAGCACCATTGAAAACTAGACTGGACTGGTATCCAACAATATTCTATACAGGCAATCCTGCACTGGCAAGGGAACAAACAAGACTATCTTTCCTCTCTCAGGTCTGATCAAGAGGCATGGATGTCAATATGAGTCTTCTTATTGACTTCAATGGGCTTTGAATCAGGCTCTATGACTTATATAATTATCTAATATTTTAAATGTTTCTCTACTCAGAGTTTGGTCTTTGTCCTTCAAGTGGTTGTTTGTTTAGACTTGTTTTAGACTGTACCTGTGCCCCTACTTGCCATACTATACCGTATATTAAGTTTTAAGGGGAAAATACAGAAAAATATAGAAAGTAGAATACTTCAACAATATTGAAAGTAGAAAATAGAAACTATTGTCTAGAACTCAATAATATAACGTGAGAATGAAGAAAAGCTTTTCATTGACTGTACACATTCTGCTCCCTCTTCTGAAGAAGAATTATGCATCCAAATAAATACCGAGGCTTTTCATTATCCAATCAAAGGTGTTCTATCAATGATGCATTGCATATGGAAGCCTCTTGTGTTGAAACTCTCCTTCTATAATCCTCACGGAAGTACGGTACATTAGCAGTATACTTCTGTATTAATGAGTCCCTAAAATATCATTCTGTTATAGCTCAGACCTCACTTGCTAATAAAATTTTCTAAATGATCCCTGAAACTTCTGAAAATTGTACAGGACGGAGAGCAAATTATAACAGTTCTTTAAACCATTTACAAAGCATTAGAGGGTTAATATAGCTGCCTGCATGGCTCACGAGATTGCTTTTGTTAATTTTTGTAGTGACTCTTTCTGCTCAGGGGTTACTTTATAGGTTGCAATTTGGAAATATGTATATGTAAAAGCTGAATAGCAGTTTATTTTCCAGAGTGCAACCACAAATGTAATTGCTACTTAGTATAATGACAGAGAACCATCAGACCTATTTGCTTGTGAACGGAGATGTAATGATCAAAACTTCAGACATACAGCTGACACTTTCAGAAAGCTGAGTGACAAGAAAGAGGAGTTGGACTAGAAATAGTTCAGGTTGCTTAAGTTTGGCAAATAAGTAGTAATTATACACTATGGACTTGCTTATGGATCCAAGATTATGCACTGGCCTAACCTGGACTTGAGTTAAAACAGCCATGGAGCTACAGTAACTTATCCCTCTGAAGACTTGTTATAGCAGAAGGGAACTTCACCAAACCCATATCTCATTCCTGTCTTACCCCTATTACATGCAGAATGCCTCCTGTGCCAGGAGTGGGGGAAGCAGTTGGCACAGGAGCTGTATCCCCCTAGCTTTACATAAGTGGGGAGTTCCCCTTCACTATAGGAATTCTCCACTACGCATTTACAGTCAAAATCAACTCCTTTGCACTGCCTGAGCAGTACAAAGAGCTCGGGAGAAATGTGACCTATGTCTAATATTGATGTGACAACATTAAAGGTTCCATCTTCAAGGTACTGAGCACTGCTATGAGATGCTGATTGCCCCCACCTCTGACTTCACTGGGCATTGGAAGTTCTCAGCATCTTCCAGGACTGAAGGTTTCAGGGGAAATTTCTTTTTTCAATCCAAAAGAAATATTTTGAAGACCATATTTTAAACGATAGTACTCTGAACATTCTATTAACCGGGAAAATTAGTAAAGGGGTGTCAGGGTTCCCTCCCCACTCTGAACTCTAGGGTACAGATGTGGGGACCCACATGAAAGACTCCCTAAGCTTATTTCTACCAGCTTAGGTTAAAACTTCCTCAAGACACAAATTCTTTGCCCTTGGAGGGTACGCTGCCGCCACCAAGTGATTTAACAAAGAATCAGGGAAAGCACCATTTGGAGTTCCTATTCCCCCAAAATATCCCTCCAAGCCCTTACACCCCCTTTCCTGGGGAGTCTTGAGAATAATATAATATCCTAATCAATTGGTTACAAAGTGATCACAGACCCAAACCCCTGGGTCTTAGGACAATAGAGAAATCAGTCAGGTTCTTAAAAGAAGGATTTTATTTTAAAAAAAGGTAAAAATCACCTCTGTAAAATCAGGATGTTAAATAACTTTACAGGGTAACAAAAGATTCAAAAACACAGCAGAACTCTCTCTAGGCTTAGTTTCAAAGTTACAAAAAACAGGAATAAACCTCCCTCCAGCAAAGGAAAAATTTACAAGCAAAACAAAAGTATCTAACATGCCTTGCCTGGCTTTTACTTACAATTTCTGTAATATGAGAGACTTTTAGGATGGTTTATAGGAGGAGTTTTCTGACCTGATGCTTCTCTGCTTCCCAAGAGAACACACAAAACAAAGCCTTCCCCAACCCCCACAGATCTGAAAGTATCTTCTTTCCCCATTGGTCCTTTTGGTCAGGTGCCAACCAGGTTATGTGAGCTTCTTATTCATAGATTCATAGATATTTAGGTCAGAAGGGACCATTATGATCATCTAGTGTGACCTCCTGCACAACGCAGGCCACAGAATTTCACCCACCACTCCTACAAAAAAAACCCTCACACCTATATCCGTGCTATTGAAGTCCTCAAATCGTAGTTTAAAGACTTCAAGGAGCAGAGATTCCTCCAGCAAGTGACCCGTGCCCCATGCTACAGAGGAAGGCGAAAAACCTCCAGGGCCTCTTCCAATCTGCCCTGGAGGAAAATTCCTTCCTGACCCCAAATATGGCGATCAGCTAAACTCTGAGCGTATGGGCAAGATTCATCAGCCAGATACTACAGAAAATTCTTTCCTGGGTAACTCGGATCTCACCCCATCTAATAGCTCATCACAGGCCATTGGGCCTATTTACCATGAATATTTCATTACCAAAACCATGTTATCCCATCATACCATCTCCTCCATAAACTTACGGAGTTTAATCTTAAAGCCAGATAGATCTTTTGCCCCTACTGCTTCCCTAGGAAGGCTATTCTTAACCCCTTACAGATAAGGAGAAATTCTAAGCTACCCTTAGCTGTATGGTTATGACAAGGTGCATACCGGGCCGGCCCACAACATTTTGGCACCTGAGGCGGGGAGCTCAAATGACACCCCCATGCCTCCTCGCTTGAGCCAAAACTTTGAAACTCTGGGTCCTAGTGGCACTCCCCCACAATCTGGCACCTGAGGCAGCTGCCTCAGTTTGCCTCATGGTAAGGCCAGCCCTGGGTGCAAAGCCTTCACACACTATCTGAAGCCTCTTCCATTTATTTTTGTAAAACTGGGAGGGATCCATCACTTGGGCACTTGAAGTCACTTACATTCCCACAGGATGTCCTTGTCGTCCCTGCCTGAGTCCAGGTGATTTCGAAAATCCCAGTAGTTCTTCCCCCATTTTCCCCCCTCCCCCCCCCAAAAAAAGATTCCTGAAATGTGCAGTTATACAACAGGGCACAATTGGAGAACTGAGTTTCAGTCAATGAATAGATCTTTTTATCCATGTAAAGAGGCTAGCTGGGGCTCGTCCCCCTCCAGGGCGGCGGGGAGCCACACCAGCTCACTACACACTGTTGATGTTTACGGGGAATTAGTTCTGCCACAGGAGTCTCTCTCGGCAGCCCTTGCAGCAATAAGCACAGTGAGCCTGGGCCCTAGATCAGGGCGGGGCAACAATGAGTCAGACACTCAGGCCTTCAGGCAGGGGCTGAGCAGTAGCAGTATACACAGTAGGAATAAGCCCAGGCCCTTGGTCAGAGCAGGGCAACAATGAGTCAGGCTCTCAGGGAGGGGCTGAGCAGTAGCAGTACAATAGAAGCAATAAGCCCAGGTCCCAAAGGACCTGGGAGAGGGGGAGTCTGTCACCCATGGCAGGGGGGACACAGGCCCTCCCACTCCACTGCATCCCAGCCTGGGGCCCTAGCAGTGGCAGAAGACCCACTGCTGTGTCAGTGGGGATCCTGGACGCAACACACTGACATGGGCTCTGGCAGTGTTGCAGCCAGACTAGGGTCGGCAGCCCCCAGGCTACTTCCAGACTCCCCCTTGGTGGTACCTGGGTCACAGTGGTGTCCTCTGGGGGGTCCAGCACCATGGGTTCCTCGGGGTAGGTGGTGAGAGGCAGACCCGGCAACTCCTCTGGGTAGCGGGCATGGGACAGGCCCGGCAACTCCTCTGGGTAGCGGGCACAGGACAGGTCAGAAGCATCTGGCCTCCCCAGCAGCTGTCTCCATAGTGAGTTCTGAGGTCGAGCCTTTATACTTCCGGGGCGTCGCCTGATCCTCTGAGGGGTGGGCTCAGAGCTCTCTAGCTCCGCCCACTCCAGTGTCTGGAAGGGCTCGTCCTTCTCCGGGGTGGTGGGGAGCCACACCGGCTCACTACAATCCATTACAGGATTCCTTACCTTTTTCTCTCCGGCTGTTTAGAACATAATCATGCCGTGATTGTACAGTTTTCCTCATCTTAATTCACTTTTATGTAATTATTCTTTCACTATTACAACTCTTGGTGATACATGCTGCTTCTTTAAAACCCAGTACTCAGTATCACAAATTAGGCACATGAGCGGGAACACAGGAAAGTACTTGAGTTATTTTTTCACTGTACTCTGTTTTTCCCCAATTTGCATTGATTTAAATATAACTCCGGGGCCAAATAGTCCTGTAAAATTGGCACCTGCTCTTGGGGGGAGGTGGGAAGAAGATTGGGAAAGGGCTTCATACCATACTCATTACTTAATTCAAAGTCTGCCAAAACCCAGACTTTGCTTGCAAGCTAGGGGCTAACAGCAGATTTCTCACTTAATTTTAACTCTGTCGAAACCCAGAATCTGCACCCCTAAAGGGTATTGACAGTTGAAGCATTTTTCTCCCCATTGTCTTGTAACTGTGCCGAGACCTTCCATCTGCTTGTGCAGAGGTGTTGACAGTTTGAGCTTTAGCACTTTCCCATTGTACAGTTACTCTGCCGAAATCTGGCATCTGCTCACACATAGAGGTGTTGACAGCTTAAGTTAGTCTAAAACTATGTTCCTATGAGATTGGCAGACACAGGCGGACAATGGGTGTTGGGAAAGTTTTTCCTCCCCTAATGCCAAGTCCTTGCGAGATAGGGAGGCAAGGTGGGATACTAAAGGCTGAACAATTCTCCCTTTATAAAGAAGTCTCTCAGAGATTGGCAGACACACTGTGTTACTGTGTTATGTGGAGAATTCACCCCTCAGAACAGAGAGCATTGGAGTGATTTTGGTCACCAGTCTAGAACATCTCTGTCTCTAGCATATTACGGCCTCATCTCCTCGTCACAAGAATGTGATCTCAGGATAACACGTGGCCAGTATGCTGGAAGAACCTTTCAATGTCCAGCTATGCAGTTTGGACTTAACCCAGTGTGAAATCACAGCCTTCCAGCAGAACTTTAACATCCTGCATTTCTCAAGGCTGTGTTAAACCTTTGCACACTGGCACCCTGAGGTTGGTTGGAGGAAGGGAAACTTTTGTGATGGGGCCTGACCTATTCTGGAATGTTACTGCTTCTAGCTAATAAATGTCAAACACACTGGAGGCAAGGCCCAGTTGTAAGATAAAGGCCCATCCTCTTTCTTAGTGTTGGGAATCAATGAAGAAACCAGAAGATGAGCAAACAAAGACCAAATCCAGAATGAGAAACACCTTAACTTGTGATTCAATAGACTTTACACATTTTGTTCTGGACTGTGATGCAGTGATACAGCTAATGTTCAAGTCATAGCATAGGCCAAACATAAGAGAATAAAATAAATCAGTTTTCAAAGGACCAGATTCTAGTACAGCTTACTTCAAAACAGTTCTGTTGAAGTCCTGGGACCACTGATGGAGTAAGATGCTATTCAACGTGAGTAAGGGTTTCAGAATCTGGTCCAAAGTAATTAAAGAATATGATTAATATGCTATTGCAGGCCATTCCTTGGCATCATCATACTGACATGGATTCTCAGACATCACAGTGGTATAATACTCTATTCATTCTTCTATACAGGTTATGAAAAATGACTAAAAGAAAACATGTTTCCAGATGGAGCAGACATATTAAGTGAAATAGAAACAAACATTCTCTAAGAAAACAGGGGAAAATAGCTTCAGCTGCGCTAAGCCTCATGATCACATTAGCTAATCAAGGACACAGTAGAAATACCAGACAATTTTCACCATGTGTCCAGTACAACATTTCAAACCAGACAACAAGTCTAAATATATTGCAAACAGCAACCTGATAAAGTGAGGGGGGAGGGAAGAATCAAAACAAAATAATTGAAATTAATTTGCTGGTGCTCAGAAAATTGAACTAAAATGTGGACTTCTGCATTAGCATTTCTGCACTTTGATATGAACAGTTCATATAGCACTATTCCGAACAGATAATACCAGGAAGTTGAGGATGTTTATGGCCAAAAAACATGATGTGAAAAAGAAATGCAAAGATAGCATACCCCTTTGATATGACCCACTGCTGCAGTCTGTATTTCCAGTATATTTAAATAGTGTTTTAAGTAGATGCACCTGTATATATTTTGTTTTTTACAATTGTCCAAAAGACTGCTAACTCCATGCTTTTCTATTGTATTCTTGTACAGTTCCACTTCATGTTTGCATCAGACAATTAGGGTGGTAATTACTATGGTGCTATATTTGTAGAGATGATTCAAGTGTTTCTAACTATCTGCTACAACTTGGATGGTTACCTTGAAACTACATTAATTATCAGAAGTCTGGCTCTTTACATATGGATATGTTGTTTTCCTGTGCAACAGAAACTCACCAGCATTACTGAATAGGGGCACCAAGCAGTCAGACAAACTGAAATTTTGTTGTTCTCCTCTGGAATCTCTCCAATTTGTCCACATCTTTCCTGAAGCCTGGAGCCAGACACAGTACTCCAGTTGAGGCCTCACCAGTGTGGAGTGGGACAATTCTCTCCCGTGTCTTATGTACACCCCAGAGTGACATTTGCTATTTTTTAAACTGCATCATGTTGCTGATTCATTCAATTTGTTATCCACTAGAACACCCAGATCCAGACCAACACCACAAAATCCTGAGACAGAGGAGACTGCTCCCTAAGGCAGAGAGACACTACTCACCCCCACCATTTTATAGACTCTCTTTTCAGATGGAGTCTGATTGCACATTTTGCTACAAAGCCCCCTAGTCTAGAGGTCTGCTCAGGTCTAATTTTAAAGCCCAACCTGGACTCAAACCTGACCTGTGCCCAAGAAGATTGAGTCATTTTCAGACGTGATCTGAACCCATGTCAGTGCCACCACCTCATGTGGGCCTTGGCTTCATGAGGGCTTCCCTCTCCACCCCACAAGTGCCTGCAATCCACCTTTGGATGCCTCCCATCTGTGAGATTGGCTTGATGGTAGCTATGTGCTGCAGAGTGAAAGGCAGCTGCGTGCCCCATCCTCACCAGCTGCCACATAGCTGCAGAGTGAGAGGTTTGACAACTTGTCATCACACTGTCTTTACACCAGACACACAGCATAGCGAGGTGGTAGTGGCCAGCAGGAGTGGGTCACACAGCCGCCACTACTCTGACTCCAGGGGCACGAGGAGGTGATTGGAGCTGACCTGACCCAAGCTCAAGTTGGTTGTGTCATTTGCAGACCCAGCCTGACCCAGACACTTTTCATCAGGGGTGGGGTGTAGGGCTCTACTCTAGCCTGCAAGCAGGAGCAAGCAACTTCCCTACTCTTCAAGTGGTAGCTTGTAAATCCAGCACAGTCCTCATTACACCACAGAGCTGAAAGCAGGAGCCTCTCAGCTGACAGCATGCTGGAGACAGAGATATATGGGAGATTTTGCCTGTGTTTCCAGAGAGTGGAAGCCACAGGGTCTTCCATTATGAAAATGCTAAAAAAGGTCAGACCTTGATTTTAATAAAATCATTTCCTTGTAGAAAGCAAACTTAGTCTCAAAGATACCACATTAGTATTTATGGAGACTGGGTGTCTCACCTCTTTGATAATGAGCTATAGAGCCTGCAACTGGGGGTCACCAGTTTGAATCCTGCCCAGCTCAGTAATGATTAAAAAAGGTTTTCCCTACCTAATGAAACTTTAGTAGCCCTCCTTCCCCCCAATCAAGATGAGTCTGGAGAGTCCTAGGTCCATACTCACAAACTGACCCCTAGGCTTTTCACTAGATTGTAAGCTCCATGGGTCAAGGACTGTCTCTTACTGGGTATCTATATAGTGCCTAGCACAATAAGGCTCTGAGCTAGTTGGGTCCTCTAGTGACAGCTCCTGCATTAGGTGGCCAAAATCACCATACACACTATAAGGATATGTCTACACACTTCTTTCAGCAGAGCGTAATGTAACACTCGCATAGTCACTCTAGCATGGGTATAAATAGCAGTGTACATGGTGAGACATGGCTTAGGCCAGTAAAAGGTACACCTGAAGAGTGTGAGTATGTACCTGAGTGCATATCCTACATGACTCTCTACTCACCCAAGCTGTGCTTCCCCATTAGCCTGATAACACAAGCACTCCCCTCTAGGCCCCCTATACATTAGTGGTTGGCACACTCCAACCCTTGAGCCCTCTAAGCACCCTTGTGGAGGGGGAGGGTCCAGTCACCGGCCAGCTTGACCCTCTCAGAATTCACCATTCCACTGCTTTCAAAAAAGATTACATTCCAGATCACCAGTTTCACCTCAGATCACCACTCTGCTTAACACACAGCACTTAGATATGTTTATTGTGACATCAAGTCTATGCTTATTTAACAAAGTGTACAATTTCTAGTAGTAGTAAGTAGACATATTGGAAACAAATGGTTACATATAAAAATCATTACAAGCATTCTAGAGTCTAGACTTAATTAAACACTCACATCTAATAAACTTAAATAAACTCCATTCAGAGCCAGGCTGGTTGTGAGCATTCTTTCTTGAGATAAGGACAGTATCTGTTTGCCTCCTAAGTTAAGGATTCAGTGACTCTGAACTCCAACATATACCAGACCAATCCTTTGTCTTTATTCATAACAATAAATTGAATATAATTGAAATTAATTTGCTGGTGCTCAGAAAATTGAACTAAAATGTGGACTTCTGCATTAGCATTTCTGCACTTCGATATGAACAGTTCATATAGCACTATTCAGAACAGATAATACCAGGAAGTTGAGGATGTTTATGGCTGTCTTCTGTTTGTTTCTTCTTCTAGATTTCACAGTCTCTCAATTTACACCTTGCTATGTATGCAGATAGGCATACAATACACAAATGGTCAGACAGGGAAATAAATGTCCGTGCCTAATAGGAACATTTCTTAGGAACCTTTCTGAGGTATGTCACCTCCTGGTGACTGGCCTCAACTCCAAGACCTTAAGAACATATTTTTTTTAATTAGAGATACATAACTCCTTAAATAGCCCTACATAATTTTTCTATGATTATAAGTGTCAATGGGCTACTGGAGGTCGGTTTGAGAACTCATATCATAGAAGATTATGCTTGGAAGAGACCTCAGGAGGTCATCTAATCCAACCCTCTGCTCAAAGCAGGACCAACACCAACTAAATCATCCCAGCCAGGGCTTTGTCAAGCTGGGCCTTAAAAACTTCTAAGGATGGAGATTCCACCACCTCCCTAGGTAACCCATTCCAGTGCTTCACCACCCTCCTAGTGACATAGTGTTTCCTAATATCCATCCTATGTTGTAGTTAAAGTACTGCACAGGATCTTTTCAGGGGGAATAAGACAAAGCCCCACATTTATTGGTAATACATGTATCAATCAACACTGTATCATATGCATATGATATATATTACACTCATGCACGCACACACACACAAGCACCCTCAGTCTTGTTGTTGTTACCAACTAGTTGCTCCCCTTAACTTCACTGGCCAGGTGAGTTAGATGGGGGAAGGGTGGAGCCGGACTTCTGCCGATCTGGATTGATGCTCCGATGTTGACAAGATGAGACCTGGGGTCCTCTGCAAGACACCTCACATTTATAACAGCTTCCCTCTCACGCAAATCTATCCCAGATACAAAATCTGTGTCTGTGTCCCTTGGTCCTTTGTGCTGCTTCCTTCTGGGTTTTGTCCCAATGCTGTTCAAATAGGGTGTTTTCAAAAGAAGGTGCTCGCTTCTAAGTCCCAAGACCGTCAATATGTCTGCTTTTCTTTAGTGAGCCCACTTGACAAGTTTTATTGTCCTGGCTTCCATCCCCTTTCCAACTGTTGCAGCTGTCTGGAGGTGCCTGCCTTCCACACCTTCCTCATTCACACCTCATTTATTCAACAGGGCAATTGATTAAAAGAGTGGGGGGAGATCTTATTCTACTCCTTAACAAAAAAAAAGAAGACTTTTTCTTCTACTTTAGCTATCCTTCGGGGCTATAACATTATACCAAGACTCAATACAAAGTTTTCTATATGTTTTCTATATAGGGATCTGATACCAAGTTGTGTGAAAATAGAGGCATAATACAAAGTCATATGATTTTTCTACACGCAGACTTCCCGCACTTCAACTTGAGATCATTGCTTCTTGTTCTGCCATCTGCCACCACTGAGAACAGCCTAGCTCCATCCTCTTTGGAAACCCCTTTCAGGTAGTTGAAGGCTGCTATCAAATCCCCCTTCACTCTTCTCTTCTGAAGACTAAACAAGCCCAGTTCCCTCAGCCTCTCCTCATAAGTCATATGCTCCAGTCCCCTAATCATTTTTGTTGCCCTTTGCTGGACTCTCTCCAATTTGTCTACACCCTTTCTGTAGTGGGGGGCCCAAAACTGGACCCAATATTCCAGATGTGGCCTCACCAGTGCTGAATAGAGGGGAATAATCACTTCCCTCAATCTGCTGGCAATGCTCCTACTAATGCAGCCCAATATGCCGTTAGAATTCTTGGCAACAAGGGCACACTGTTGATTCATATCCAGCTTCTTGTCCACTGTAATCTCCAGGTCCTTTTCTGCAGAACTGCTGCTTAGCCAGTCGGTCCCCAGACTGTAGTGGTGCCTGGGATTCTTCCATCCTAAGTACAGGACTCTGCACTTGTCCTTGTTGAACCTCATCCAATTTCTTTTAGCCCAATCCTCCAATGTATCTAGGTCACTCTGGACCCTACCTTCCAGCGTATCTACCTCTCCCCCCAGCTTAGTGTCATCTGAACACTTGCTGAGGGTGCAATCCATCCCGTCATCCAGATCATTAATAAAGATGTTGAAAAAAAAATAGCCCCAGGACCAACCCCTGGGGCACTCCACTTGATACTGGCTGCCAACTAGACATCGAGCCGTTGATTGCTACCTGTTGAACCCAACAATCTAGTCAGCTTTCTAGCCACCTTATAGTCCATTCATCCAATCCATACTTTTTTAACTTGCTGGCAAGAATACTCTGGGAGACCGTATCAAAAGCGTTGCTAAAGTCAAGATATATCATGTCTACTGCTTTCCCCATATCCACAGAGCCAGTTATCGCATCATAGAAGGCAATCAGGTTGGTCAGGCATGACTTGCCCTTGGTGAATCCATGCTGACTGTTCCTGATCACCTTCTGCTCCTCCAAGTGCTTCAGAATGGTTTCCTTGAGGACCTGCTCCATGATTTTTCCAGGGACTGAGGTGAGGCTGACTGTTCTGTAGTTCCCTGTTTTTCCTTCTTCCATTTAGTGATCTATTATGCAGATAACAAACCCAGAGGATCTATGTAAAACCTAGGGAACCCCTCTGACAGTTGGCGCCACAGAGTCCCTGAGTCACTAATATGTATGGCATTAAAGAAACATTACATTCCTCCTCCAATACCTTACAAACCATCAAGTGCAAATTATAAGCAAGGCTGGTAGACTGGGACAAGGAGCCTCCGAAGGGAAGGGATAGAAACTGGGACTGGAAGCTAGCAGAGAGGGAGAGAGAAACTAGGACTGGTAAGTAAAGGAGACAGGGTAGCTGGGGACTGTGACCGACTGGACAAGGAGAGTAGGACTGGGTGGAGGGAACAGGATTGGGAGCTGGAGGAGGAAACCAATACTGGGATCAGGGGAGTAAAGTAAGAGAGGGCTAGCAGTTAGTGGCGGGGGGCGGGGGGAGGAAATGACACTGGATGAGCCAGAGGGAAGGGAGACTGAAACTGATTGGATAAGACGACTGGGACTAAAAATTACAGGGTAAGGGAAGACAGATCTGACTAGAGCTGGGTGCAGGGGTTGAACTGAAAGTTGGGCAAAGAGAATGTGACATGGAGCTGGAGTGGAGTGGAGAGGGACTGTGGGGAGGTAATGCTGATTTTGGATGAGGAGCCCAAGGAGGAAGATTGGAACTGGGACCCAGTGTGGATGGAAAACCTGGTCAGGCATGAACATGACTGGAAGCTAGGATAGGGGATAGACAAATTGGTTGAAAAGACAAAATGGAAAGAACTGGGACTGGTTGGTCAAGGAGACAAGGAGCTGGGGGGCGGGAGAAAATGTAATGCCTGGGCCAGGATACTGGGAGAGGGTAAGAGGAAACAAACTGGAATGGGGAGTATGGAGGGGAGAGACTAGGACTTGCTGGGCAAAAAATACTGGGATGAGAAGTCTGAGGAATGGAGACTGGGAGTGGGAGGCTGAGGAGAATGGAACTGAGATGAGGAGTTTTCAGGTATGGAAGAGACAGGAATGGGACAGAAATAGGCAAAGAAAAAGTGGTAACCCTTGTAGGGAATTGGGAATTTTTGGGAAATAGGAATTTTTCTGCTGTCAGCCAATATCTGTGAAACTCAAGGGAAAAAAGTTCCATCCACACAGGTGCCAACTTTTCAAAGTTCCAGGGGGTCTGCTCACTGGATCTGAAGGTTCTAACTCTGCTAACAGGTTCTGGATGTTTCAAGATGATACATTTCTTTTTTTTTTCTTTTCTTTTTTTTTTTTTAGTTTTTTTCTCCCTATTTTTTTAAAATGAGGAAATTACAGTGCTGAGCTCTCATAGCTAGTATTGAAGTGAATAGGGAGCTGTTCTTTGAACCTAGAAAGTACTGTGAAAAGTCTGGTACCAGGCATCCTGAATTGGGCACCCAAAATTAGTGGTTACTTTTTGCATTAATTACTTTACTTTATGCATTAATTACTTTGCTTCCATTTCCCATCAGTAAAATTGAGCTAATACCACCCACTAACCTCACCAGGGTGTTATGAAGATGAATTCATTAATATTTGTGAAGTGCTCAAATACTACAGAGATAGACACCATAGAAAATACTGTGGGAAAATTAATAATTCTGTCTTTAGAGTGGTGTTTGAATAATGTCCAGTTAATAAGGCCTGAACCCATTGAACAATGAGGAGAATGCAAAGTATTGTATAGCTGCTTGTTCAGTAAGTACAGTATCAATGAGGCCGGGGTCCTATCAGGAGGGGAAGAAGAATAAAAAAGGATGTCATCGTGTAACTAGAGACTATATAATAATGCATACACACAAGGGGTCTGAATTATAGATGCATAGGCAGCCTTATTAATGGCATTAACTATTTCTGAGTGCTGGACTTTGGAACTTTAATAATGTTCTTTTAACTTTGTTGTGTGAAATAAAATAGTTCTCCAAATTTGCATTAAAAACATTTGTTACTGTTCCAGTCCTATAGTATCTTTACTAGCCTTCATCTTCTCGCTTTGGTCACATTCAAAACACTACTTGGTCCACTTTTTCTAAAATGGTGTTAAGGCCTGTTTTTAAAAAGTTTCTAATGTACTGCTACGATTTGATGTCATTTTACCAACAACAATATTCTGAGATACTTTCAGTTTCATATAACTTCTTCCTTAAAGAACTTGCTTATTTTTTTCCTGGTGTCCTTGCAAAACTCAGCCCTGTCGTCTTAGTTCTGCCTTTTTTCTAATTAACTGAAATGTCCAGACTTCCTCCAGCAACCATTTTATTTTTTTCCTCTTTGCCTATTTTTGCCACTGGATCTTCACTTGCACTCTGATTTAACAACTTTTTTCCTCTTTCCCTTTTGTAACTCCATCAATTTGTTCCTTCACCTTCTATAGTACTTTTTCAAATACAATCTTTTCAAGACTTCAGGCAACTAACTGTACGCTGAATTTGCAGCACCTTCCAGCTTCTTTACTTTGCTTCTAGTTTTTTTCTTCATAGCATAGCTTTTTTGTCTATTCTTTTACACAAGTGTATTCCAACAACACTGCTGTTGTTCCCTAACAGATCCCTCCCCTTCTCCTACTTTCAGATCACTGTAAATCAGTCAGGATATAAGCTAACCTCGCATCATATGAATGTGTTCAGCTCAGTCAATATTGACTTTTCTCATGCCCCTGGCCTAACTGGGAGTTTTGTCATACTGGCCGTATGTTTGCATTGTCCATAGCAGGTGGCTCTCAATTTCCCTGACTTGTGTTTGAATTTTATCATCTGGGATAGATGACATAACATTTTTTCTTGCACATTTTCAGCTCTTTTACAAATGTTGGGCAAGCTGAGTATGCTTTGGGTAAAGGTATAATCCAGCTCAAATTCTGCAAGTGCTTTGAAACTGATTCATACTTCTTGGGACTGACCTTATTTGCCTTTAGTATGCACACAAGTTTTAAATTATCCCTCCTCCTACTGCCTCCAGGGTACTCTGAGCCTGAAACTCTTCCATAACCATAGCTCATCGACTGTCCAAAATATGTCTGGCATGAGCTCTGGTTCACTAAGAAACTGTCCAGAGTCTCATTAATAATGCACAATTTGCATTTGATCTGAAGGGCCAATGCAACAGATTCCTGTGTGCTTACCAACTGGTATAAGCCAAGAGGAAAGCTGCTCAGTGTTTCTCCTGATTCTTGTCTCACTTACCCGAAAATTACTGTTTCATAAGCCGTATTCTTTTCTGGACAGAAATGGTCAGCCAGAACACACAGGGCATTTTCAAGTGCATCTTGATCTCCGCCACATTTTGTTGCTGGGCAGTGAATCAGATGTCTTTTACAGTATTGCCCATATAGTGCTGCTGAAAACAAACTCGTCATGTTGGACTTCAAATTTTGAGTACGTCCAACATACTTCTGAATCTGCTTATCTATTGCTGCCAGCACTCTGCAACATCTCTAGCCTGACAGATTGCCTCCATTCCCAGCATGGCCTATGCAAATATCCTGGTGCTTTTTAGTTTTTTCCTAGTTGTACCTTCACAAACCAGGTAGAATTAGTGGGGGAAGCATAAGTGGATGGGAATCTGGGAGGCAGTGACCATGAGTTGGTTGAGTTCAGGATCCTGACGCAGGGAAGAAAGGTAAGCAGCAGGATACGGACCCTGGACTTCAGGAAAGCAGACTTCGACTCCCTCAGGGAACAGATGGCCAGGATCCCCTGGGGGACTAACATGAAGGGGAAGGGAGTCCAGGAGAGCTGGCTGTATTTCAAGGAATCCCTGTTGAGGTTACAGGGACAAACCATCCCGATGAGTCGAAAGAATAGTAAACATGGCAGGCGACCAGCTTGGCTTAATGGTGAAATCCTAGCGGATCTTAAACATAAAAAAGAAGCTTACAAGAAGTGGAAGGTTGGACATATGACCAGGGAAGAGTATAAAAATATTGCTCGGGCATGTAGGAAAGATATCAGGAGGGCCAAATCGCACCTGGAGCTGCAGCTAGCAAGAGATGTCAAGAGTAACAAGAAGGGTTTCTTCAGGTATGTTGGCTACAAGAAGAAAGCCAAGGAAAGTGTGGGCCCCTTACTGAATGAGGGAGGCAACCTAATGACAGAGGATGTGGAAAAAGCTAATGTACTCAATGCTTTTTTTGCCTCTGTTTTCACTAACAAGGTCAGCTCCCAGACTGCTGCGCTGGGCATCACAAAATGGGGAAGAGATGGCCAGCCCTCTGTGGAGATAGAGGTGGTTAGGACTATTTAGAAAAGCTGGACGTGCACAAGTCCATGGGGCCGGACGAGTTGCATCCGAGAGTGCTGAAGGAATTGGCGGCTGTGATTGCAGAGCCCTTGGCCATTATCTTTGAAAACTCGTGGCGAACGGGGGAAGTCCCGGATGACTGGAAAAAGGCTAATGTAGTGCCAATCTTTAAAAAAGGGAAGAAGGAGGATCCTGGGAACTACAGGCCAGTCAGCCTCACCTCAGTCCCTGGAAAAATCATGGAGCAGGTCCTCAAAGAATCAATCCTGAAGCACTTACATGAGAGGAAAGTGATCAGGAACAGTCAGCGTGGATTCACCAAGGGAAGGTCATGCCTGACTAATCTAATCGCCTTTTATGATGAGATTACTGGTTCTGTGGATGAAGGGAAAGCAGTGGATGTATTGTTTCTTGACTTTAGCAAAGCTTTTGACACGGTCTCCCACAGTATTCTTGTCAGCAAGTTAAGGAAGTATGGGCTGGATGAATGCACTATAAGGTGGGTAGAAAGCTGGCTAGATTGTCGGGCTCAACGGGTAGTGATCAATGGCTCCATGTCTAGTTGGCAGCCGGTGTCAAGTGGAGTGCCCCAGGGGTCGGTCCTGGGGCCGGTTTTGTTCAATATCTTCATAAATGATCTGGAGGATGGTGTGGATTGCACTCTCAGCAAATTTGCAGATGATACTAAACTGGGAGGAGTGGTAGATACGCTGGAGGGGAGGGATAGGATACAGAAGGACCTAGACAAATTGGAGGATTGGGCCAAAAGAAATCTGATGAGGTTCAATAAGGATAAGTGCAGGGTCCTACACTTAGGATGGAAGAATCCAATGCACCGCTACAGACTAGGGACCGAATGGCTAGGCAGCAGTTCTGCGGAAAAGGACCTAGGGGTGACAGTGGACGAGAAGCTGGATATGAGTCAGCAGTGTGCCCTTGTTGCCAAGAAGGCCAATGGCATTTTGGGATGTATAAGTAGGGGCATAGCGAGCAGATCGAGGGACGTGATCGTTCCCCTCTATTCGACACTGGTGAGGCCTCATCTGGAGTACTGTGTCCAGTTTTGGGCCCCACACTACAAGAAGGATGTGGAGAAATTGGAGAGAGTCCAGCGAAGGGCAACAAAAATGATTAGGGGACCAGAACACATGAGTTATGAGGAGAGGCTGAGGGAACTGGGATTGTTTAGTCTGCAGAAGAGAAGAATGAGGGGGGATTTGATAGCTGCTTTCAACTACCTGAAAGGGGGTTCCAAAGAGGATGGCTCTAGACTGTTCTCAATGGTAGCAGATGACAGAACAAAGAGTAATGGTCTCAAGTTGCAATGGGGGAGGTTTAGATTGGATATTAGGAAAAACTTTTTCACTAAGAGGGTGGTGAAACACTGGAATGCGTTACCTAGGGAGGTGGTAGAATCTCCTTCCTTAGAGGTTTTTAAGGTCAGGCTTGACAAAGCCCTGGCTGGGATGATTTAACTGGGAATTGGTCCTGCTTCGAGCAGGGGGTTGGACTAGATGACCTTCTGGGGTCCCTTCCAACCCTGATATTCTATGATTCTATGATTTCCCCCCACTCCTGGATGTCATTTCAGTTTAACTTATTGCTGGCTTGTTCTCATTAGTTTCCTATAATTCTGTTGCTGCAGGCTTTATGAATTGGTCCCCATTAAGAACTTCCAAGAGCTTGAAAGTGTGAACTATTGCCCATACCAGAGATAAACACAATGTCATTACTGTTAGCTTTTTGCCCGCACCAAAGATGCCCAATATTCTTTCAGAAAACAACTTTAATTTCAAAGTTGTAAAAGAATAATTTTTTTCCCTTTTCTTCACTGTAATCTGAATGAGTTTGTTCTCTTGCTAGTTCTGTTGTCCAATTGCAGATTGGTAGTGTTTCATTACACTGGACTCATTCTAGTTGCCTTTCTACTTTCTCTTTCCTTCCAGATCTATATCTTCACAACACAGATTCATTGGCCTTACTGCCAGTTGTAAAAACTTTTGGAATACACCCAAACCCATATTAATGTACAATATTGGGTACACTGAGGCTGCAGTGGCAGGTTAGTGCTAGTGTGAAGTTGACTAACTTCCAGCAACGCTGAGTTCATTTGGCAGCATTTGGCTGTTAGGATATAGCTCGGTTTCCGGGTTTGGCTACACATTTACAGCAATGAGAAAGGATCTTTATCTAGAGCGGGCTGGAAGGTCTGACTAAAGGTAGCTTCTGCAGGTTTGTGTTCCTATACTTTCTATGATTTATCATCCACAATCCTGTCAGCTTATTGTTTATTGCATACAGGTCATGAAATTCATGCTAGTGCAGAGGATTTCTCAAGGGTCTTTATGCCATTTACCACCACTATTAAGGGATGAAGTGAAGCATAAATTGTGTTATTTCTTTCAAAAGTGACTGTAGAACTGGCACCATACTCAACATAACTCTCCCATGACTGTATTAAGAGTCAAATCTTCTAATTTTAGTGACTAGGAGACACCTTACTGCTTTTTACTCCTGTCAGCACTACAAAGCCAACTGATCTAAGATTGATTGAGCAGGATTATATTCCTCCTTGTGCATCATCATTGGAATCTTTGTCCTGGACCTGGCCAGAAGACAGACAAGAATCCAGTTTCACTAGATTGCAATGCTATTAAGTAACTCTTCTGGAGACTATACAGCAGTAACTCATCCAGTGAAGCTCATCTTTCCTTTGTATTCCATACCACCTGGTGGTGGGCTGCTGTCAGCCGTCCACCTAGTTACCTCTCCCCAGAACCATTGTTGGGATTCCATCACCATCCCCGTCTATGAGGGTTAAAGGGATGAGGAAGAGGGCAATGTCTCTTTGCTGTGCCAAACTTCAGGAGCCCCAACCCGGTTCCTCTAGGAGATGCTTACTCGTAATCTACTTCCAATTCTGGTTTACCATGGAGCTGGACCTGCTCTTGAACAAGTACCCGCACTGGGCACCTGTCAAATTGGGATATTATAAATTTTACAACCTAATCTACCCACCCGGTCCCTGGGTTGCTGAGAGGAAAATTTCCTTCCCAGCCCCCAAAAGGGGACTAGCATGATGTCCACAAGACCCACCAAAATTCCATACAATTCTAGTCCCAAAGTCTTGGGGGGAGGGACAGATTTTTTCTTTCCAGTGCAGAAAATCATCCCAGATAGGGCGAAGAGCATATATATATACTCCACTTATGTGTGTGAGAGACAATAGGCTTTTTATGCTGCACATGGCTCATTGTTTGGGCAGAAGAATGCCCCCCAGAAGTTGTTCAAGACAATGTCCCATTCAGTGGGCCCCTCCTCACTCCCTTTACACAGTGTGCACCCGGCATGCATTAACTGTTTCTTAACATAGACACTGGGTCTGTAAGAGTTTTGGTGGGGTCCTGGGGTCAAAGTCCTCAGCAGATATGCAAGGTGGAGAGCTCCCTATAGTCTGGTCCACACAAACTAGATCAAACTGTGGTGCTAAACCTAGCTAAAGCCCTAGCCTGGATAGGTAAGTGACCTTCCTCCTCATGCCCGGGATCTGGTATAAAGGAGTATGGGACCTAAGTAACTCAATGGGAATGGCAGCCACATTTCAAAGGAGATGGCCCATGCAGACAGGATTGACCCCACACATGACTTTCTGACAGTGCCCCACCAGGTCAGTACTCCTTTTTTTTGCAGTGGTCAGAGAGGCAAATACAGCCTCATGCTCCTACATAAACAGGCTTCCCACTGGGGGTCCCACACCTCGAGGAGCCAGCAGCCCTGCCCAGATCCCCATTGGTGGAATCTATCCTCAGGAGCACCAAGTGTGCCCCCCACCCCTGCTGAGCTCTGCTCCCCCTCCTAAGGAACCCCCTCTAGGTGTCAATTTGAAGGGCATCCTAGAGTGCAGGGGAAGATGCACGAGGCCAGAGGGCATCCTCCACATGAGGCTGGGAGAAGATGGCACGTGCAATACATAAGTGGAACAATGTGTGTGGGGGGGTGGGGGGTGGAGGTAATACTGGGGACACAGGGTGGGAATGGGAGCCAGGGCCCAGAGGGAGATCAGGACACAGGGGACAGATGGGGCAGACACTACAGAAGGGAGTTGATAGCACTGGGAGGTCAGGACCCTAGGGAGTAGGAGGATTGGGGAAATGGAACAGACCCCTGGGCAGGAGGTCAGGGTGCATTTTAGGTGAGAGATAGATGGGACAATAGGATCCCAGGTGGGAAACAGGCTAGGACATGAGGGCAAGAAGGCTAGGAGGGGTTAGGACATTAGGAAAAATGGGGGTAGGACCCTGGGGAGGCAGGGGCAGCTGGGGTGGGGGTATAGAAAAGCAGAAGGACTGAGGCAAGGGATGCCACTTACATACTCAGTTCCCATCCTGGGAGCCCCCATGCTCAGGCTCTTCCAAGGAGAATCTGCCAGGGGCTAAGCTACGGCTGGGCTCCCCTCACTGGGCTGGGACCTCCATCTGCATGGTAAGACAAAAACATGGAGATCTGGAAGAAGGGTTGGAATCTGGGACAGGGGGGTGCGGGGAGCATAGGCCATTATAGCAGGGATAAGGGAGAGACCAGAGAGAACATAGGGGGAAATCAAGTCAGATCTTAGTCTGTACACGAATGAGACAAGTATAGGGAATAAGCAGGAAGAGTTTAAAATGCTAGTGAATAAATACAACTATGACATAATTGGCAACACAGAGACTTAGTGGGATAATATGTATGACTGGAATATTGGTACAGAAGGGTACAGCTTGCTCAGGAAGGACAGGCAGGGAAAAAAGGGAGGAGGGGTTGTCTTATATATTAAAAATGTATACAATTGGACTGGGGTTAAGATGGAAACAGGAGACAGACTTGTTGAAAGTCTCTGAAAAAAGATGAAAGGAGTAAAAAACAAAAGTGATGTCATGCAGAGGTCTACTACAGACCACCTAATCAGGAAGAATTGTTGGATGAGGCTTTTTTTAAACAATTAACAAAATCATCCAAATCCCAGGACTTGGTGATACAGGACGTCAAGTACACAGACATCTGCTGGGAACATAATACAGCAGGGCACAGATTATCCAACAAGTTCTTGGAATGTAGTAGAAACATTTTTTTTATTTCAGAAGGTGGAGAAAACTAATAGGAGAGAGGCTCTTCTAAATTTGATTTTAACAAATAGGGAGGAACTGTTTGATAATTTGAAGGGGGACTACAAATTAGATGAAAGTGATCATGGAATAGCAGAGTTTATGATTCTAAGGAAGGGTAGAAGGAAAACTGCACAATAAAAGTAATGGATTTCAAGAAGGCAGACTTTAGCAAACTCAGGAATTGGTAGGGAGCAAGTCTATGGGGGAACACAGTTCAAGAGGGTTGGCAGTTTTTCAAAGAAACATTGTTAAGGGCACAAGAGCAAACTATCCCACTGCATAAGAAAGATAGGAAGTATGGCAAGAGACCACCTTGGCTTAACCAGGAGATTGTCAATGTTCTAAAACTCAAAAAAAAAAAAAAAGAGTCCTACAAAAAAAGAGGACACTAGGTCAAATTAAAAGGATGAATATAAACAAATAACTCAAATATGTAGGGACAAAATTAGAAGGGCCAAGGCAAAAAATGAGATCAAACTAGCTAGAGGCATAAAGGGTAACAAGAAAAACATTCTATAAATATATTAGATGCAAGAAAAAGACCAAAGACAAGGTAGGCCTATTACTCAATGAGGCGGAAAAACAATGACAGAAAATGTGGAAATGGCAGAAGAGTTAAATGACTTTCTTCTTTCAGTTTTAACCAAAAAGTTTAGTAGCAATTGGATGTCTAACACAGTAAATAGCAATGAAAATGAGGCAGGATCAATAGAGGAAATAGGGAAAGAACAAGTTAAAAATTCCTTAGTCAAGTTAGATGTCTTTAAGTAACCAGAGCCTGCTCAAATACATCCTAGAATACTCAAAGACTGACCGAGGAAATATCTAAGCCATTAACAATACTCTTTGAAAAGTCATGGAAGACAGGTGAGATTCTAGAAGACTGGGGAAAGGGACAATTATAATGCCCATTTATTTAAAAAAGGGAAATAAGAACAACCCAGGGAATTACAGACCAGTTATCTTAATTTCAGTTCCTGGAACGATAATGGAGCAAATAATTAAGCAATCAATTTGCAAATACCTAGAAGATAAGTAACAGCATGGATTTGCCAAGAACAAATCATGTCATCCCAAACGAAAAGCTTTCTTTGACAAGCTAACAACCCTTGTGGATGGGGGAGGGGGAAGCAGTAGATGTGGTATATCTTGCCTTTAATAAGGCTTTTGATACAGTCTTGCATGGTCTTCCCATAAACAGACGAGGGAAATACAACCTAGATGGAGCTAATATAAGATGGGTGCATAAGTGGTTGGAAAACTGTTCCCAGAGAGTAGTTATCAGTGGTTCACAGTTCACAGTGGAAGTGAATATTGAGAGGAATCCCTCAGGGGAAACTCTGAGCCTGGTTCTGTTCAATATCTTCATCAATGATTTAGATAATGGCATAGAGTACACTTATAAAGTTTTCGGACAATACCAAGCTGGGAGGGGTTGCAAGTGCTTTGGAGGATAGGATTAAAATTCAAAATGATCTGGACAAACTGGAGAAGTGGTCTGAAGTAAATAGGAAGAAATGCAATAAAGACAAGTACAAAGTATTTCAGTTGGGAAGGAATAATTAGTTGCACACATACAAAATGGGAAATGATTGCCTATGAAGGAGTAAGGCAGAAAGGGATCTGAGGGTCATAGCGGATCACAAGCTAAACAGGAGTAAACAGTGTAACACTGTTGCAAAAAAAGTAAAGCAAACAATTCTGGGCTGTATTAGCAGGAGTGTTGTAAGTAAGATGCAAGTAATTCTTCTGCTTTACTTCACACTGATTAGGCCTCAGCTGGAGTATTATGTCCAGTTCTGGGAACCACATTTCAGGAAAGATGTGGACAAATTGGAGAAAGTCCAGAGAAGAACAACAAGAATGATTAAAGGTCTAGAAAACATGAACTCTGAAGGAAGATTGAAAACATTGTTTAGTCTGGAGAAGAGAAGACTGAGAGGGGACATAACAGTTTTCAAATACATAAAATATTGTTACAAGGAGGAGGGAGAAAAATTATTCTTGTTAACCTCTGAGGATAGGACAAGAAGCAATGGACTTAAATTGAAGCAGGGTCGGTTTAGGTTGGACATTAGGAAAAACTTCCTGTCAGGGTAGTTAAGCACTGGAATAAGTTGCCAAGGGAGGTTGTGGAATCTCTATCGTTGGAGCTTTTTAAGAACAGGTTGGACAAACACCTGTCAGGGATGGTCTAGATAATACTTAGTGCGACCTTGAGTGGAAGTGACTGACTAGATAACTTCTCAAGGCCCTTCCAGTCCTATGATTCTGTGGTACATGCAGAGGACTCTGCACAGGTGTTAATATTGGCAGTGTGCAACCTGTGTGCACATGGTTCACACCCTGCTGATATGCAGTAACAGTTTGTTAATGTGCTTCTAGTCTCATTTCAAAGAGAACCAGGTCAAAGTTCAGTAAGGGACTGCTAAGGAGAGTTAATGTACACCATGGCAAGCTAGGTCACACCTTTGCTTGCTGAGAATTTGCTGCTATAGGCTGCTGCCTACCTTGCCTGTGCCTAGAGCAGTCTCTGGTGCCTACCTCCTTCCACAGAAAGGCCGAGCACTCATGAGGTGGTGGGATACACGCTTTAAAGGGAGTGAGTTTTTTTTTAATCCCTGCTGGCATGGACAAAGCCTCCCCACCTCTGAGGCTGCGGAGGGAGGAGGGGCATTTACTCAGTTCCAGCTAGTTACATATGAGCGAAATTCACTGGAGTTAATGGGAGTACACAAGTGTCATGGAGAGCAAAATCTAAGACACTAGGTTTGCCCAGGTGCAACTGAGGATCCAGATTGGCTTGCAGAACCTTTAGTACTGGTGATGAGACAAGGTGGAAAGAATTCTGCTTGAATCTCTATTTTCCTTTCCTGTATTTTCTTCTTAATTTCATTTTACTGTAATAAACAGTATTTAGATAGAAATTGACATGTAACTGGACCCAATTTAAATCAACAAGAATGAATATTGGCTATTAAGATATTCAGTTGAAAATAAGGCATGTAGTCCCAACATCACTCATTAATTAAATAAAAATATTGAGTATTGAAAAAATTCACCACAAGCTCATTTTCTTCTCTGAATAACTGGTACAGTAATTTTGCACAAAAATAAGTAGTATATCATGGATTGTTCATTATATATAATAAAGTTGTTCAAAATAAGAGTTTTGGGGACTATGATAAGTAAATATATAGATGGATATCCAGTTACTGTATGCTTTGTTTTTATATAAATTCTTTAATTTTTTCCACCCTTTAGCATTTTTCAGTTTAATTTACGGTCACAGCACCTAATCTGCCTTTGTCAGTAAGATCCCCAATTCAAGGTGAATAACTCTTCCTGTCACTGCATTCCAAGATGTGAGCTCTTTTTGTTCAGTGCTTGTACAGCATCTAGCACAAGGGTGCGCTGGTCCAGGAATGGAACTCCAAAAACCTACTACAATAGTAATAATGCACTCATAAGCCAATAAGGGCCTATTTCTGCTTTCGCACTAGTGTATGTCAGAATTAACTCAAGTCAATGAAAATTACACAGATGTAAAATGTATGGCAGTGTTGCCAATTTTAACCTGAGCCTCATGCTATTTGAAGCTTTTTCTGAAGCTCCAGCTCTTCGAATAAATCTATTGCTGAGAATCTCAGCTTTCATTTAAAAGCCACGAGCCCTTACAATTGTGGAAAAAAGTTTGACACCATTAAGCCTAGAGACTCTAAATCCAGAGGGTAAATAAGACCTACTCAACATTTACTATTTTGAAAAAGTATGGTGTCAGGCTCTCTGTGTTCTCAGACATCTCTGTAAAGGTTATGTTCACTTCACATTTTGAAATTGAACTCAGAACAGTTACTAAATGAAAGCTATGGTTCTGAAGAACAATGCTAGATCTGTCTGTGCCCCCAAGGCTAGTCCTTTAGGAGTTTCAAGGGGATACAGTCACATTTTGGAAGACACTGATTTAAGGGATGAAATGCACCAGCAACAATTTGAATAAATATTTCCATCAAATTATTCAGGTAATTTTATTTGCTGTGATGCACATGCCTAGTTTAGGGGCAACCTCATAAAAGTTACAGCTCTAAAGTTTTGTGCAGTACCAGAAGCCCAGTGTAGCTGAGACTATTTTTTATTTTTATTGCTTAGCACCTTTCTATGTTGAATCTGATGCTGCAAAGTCTATTCAAACATAAACTAGAGAACTCAGAGTGCCATAATATTTACATTCCAGTTTGAAGATGAATGTGAACAGAATAATTTCTTAAATAAACAAATATGGTACTCTTTATCTATACACTTTATTTGGATTTCCAATGGACCAATCCATTCTGCAGAGTGGATGATTTAAGGTTTTGAATGTCAGCTGAAAGCTGTATACTACAGGAGAGTCATGTTTTGAGATCTCCCAGCGTACAATAAGAACTGCTTATGGCTCCAAACATAAAACTGAATATTAATTTATGGGAGTCAAAGGCCAAGTCTACACCTACACTTGAAAAGCTTTACTGGCATAACTGTGTCAGTTAGGTATTTACCAACGTAGTTATGTCAGCCAAATCCCTAATTATCCTGATACAATTGTGTTGGCACTAAGGATTTTTGCCACTTTAATTATGACAGCATAGTTCATACAGCAAAACTTAAGTATAGACAAGGCCAAACTACTATAATATCATTTTTCTTGGTAAAGAGTGAATACTTATTTCTGCTGTGCATAGATGTTTAAAGGATCCCCAAAAGGGAGGGAAAGGCTTCTCCTCTCAAAAAATGTCAGAAGGAGAAAGGAACGTTTACCCCTCTGCTCAAAGCTTCTCCCTCTGAAGAGCATGTGGTTGGTGGTTGAACAGGGTTTAGAGTATAAATCTGGGCTAGAGGTATAGTGGCAGATTAATCATTCTACCTGGTAAACATAAGGCAATGCCAGGACATTTACACTGCTCAATGCAGACTTAACTTCTCCCCTAAAAGAATGCCCATTGACTTCAATGCAGGTTAAGTCACGGGCTAACTCTTCTAAGACTCGCTTGCAGAGAGTACAGCTAAGGCACAAGGCTGGTGGGTGGAACAATGGAAATGGAGCACTTACTTGTATCAGTGCCCCAGGGAGCAACATAAAGATGCCCATAGTCTCAATGTATTGTACAAACAGGCTGTATTTTGTGTAGATGAAATGCTGGAGTATGTTATGACTTTAGCTTAATATGAATAAAGTTTTTTTTTGAAGTTAAGTCTGCAATTCTTTCTCGGTAGGAAAGATTACATTTTTATTTTCAGCCTCTTCACATTTCAGTTAGAGTAAGCCCTCCTGTTTACACCAACCATTTACTAGAGCTACAGCAATGAACATTAAAGCACAGAGACCTCTAAAAAAGGGGAAAAAACAAAGAGAAAGAAAGAACAATAGAATGAACTCCATCTCTGCTTGGAAGTCAGGTTTCTACATCCTTCATCTAATTCTTTCTCCTTTCGGGTATCACTCTAAACAGTAGCTCTGACAGGAATTGACAGGCTAGCAAAGTCCAGTTAGTATTTCAAGTCTATTAATATCTATTTGTCTTCAGCATTAATTCTAGGCAACTATGAATAAAGCCAATCATAACATTTGATGAGTAGGTCATAAAAACATTCCAGAACTTTTCATTTAATATACCTTGGAGGCCAAATTCACTAAACGATACACTACACAATACACGATACAGCCAATACAACCCTGCTGATTACAATGGAGTTGAATCCAATGGTGAACTGGGGACCCTTCTATTTAAATCCATACAATAGCCATCTTGTTACGGAGCCATAGTCACAATAAAGTTTTATAACTGAGAATTCTTTTGGGCCACAAACCTGGTTTCTTTGTCGAGAAAAAATGTGACTTACCATCTCATGACTTAGGCCTTTGTCCAGATCACTTATAGTTCTTCCACCACAACCTCACTTCCCAAGTCACAGGCTCATACCAGGTCTTCAGCCAGTTCTGGGCTCAATAGTCCTTACACCCATTGTATCAGGGGCTTTCACACACCCTTCCTTAGTGGCCAGTAGGGAAACTCCAGACCCCCCTTTAGTCTGAATTTGAGCACAGGGACCCTATAAACAAGCTTCTAAAGTCTGCTCCCTAAAACTCCTTACTGGCTCCCCACACCACTTCCTAATTCAGTACATCTCTAGGCCCTTCTCCCCCAGCTGTTTCTAGGGCTCACTCCTCTTCAAGTTCTTCACCCCTTCCCATACACTGCAGAGTTCTTTCCTGCTCTTGTACAGAGCGATGCCTCCTAGAGCTTTCTCCTTGGAGGTCCCAGCTTCTTGTCTGCTTCTTCCCAAATGAGTGGTTTGGGGTGGGGGACATCCCCATCCCAGAGGTGCCTTCCTGGTGGCTAGTGCTTTTATCAAGGCTGAAAGAGGCGCTTACATCATTCCTGTCTTTTCTCTAAAAGAAAAGGAGTACTTGTGGCACCTTAGAGACTAACAAATTTATTTGAGCATAAGCTTTCATGGCTACAGCTCACTTCATTGGATGCATTCAGTGGAAAATACAGTGGGGAGATTTATATACACAGAGAACATGAAACAATGGGTGTTACCATACACACTGTAACCAGAGTGATCAGTTAAGGTGAGCTATTACCACCTGGAGAGCGGGGCGGGGGAGGGAACCTTTTGTAGTGATAATCAAGGTGGGCCATTTCCAGCAGTTGACAAGAACGTCTGAGGAACAGTGGGGGGGAGGGGGAAACATGGGGAAATAGTTTTACTTTGTGTAATGACCCATCCACTCCCAGTCTCTATTCAAGCCTAAGTTAATTGTATCCAGTTTGCAAATTAATTCCAATTCGGCAGTTTCTCCTTGGAGTCTGTTTTTGAAGTTTTTTTGTTGAAGAATTGCCACTTTTAGGTCTGTAATCGACCTAAAAGTGGCAATACTTCAACAAAAAAATTTCAAAAACAGACTCCAATGAGAGACTGCCGAATTGGAATTAATTTGCAAACTGGATACAATTAACTTAGGCTTGAATAGAGACTGGGAGTGGATGGGTCATTACACAAAGTAAAACTATTTCTCCATGTTTCCCCCACCCCCAACCCCCCACTGTTCCTCAGACGTTCTTGTCAACTGCTGGAAATGGCCCACCTTGATTATCATTACAAAAGGTTCCCCCTTAATTCACCAATCCAGCTCCTCCCAAACTGGGACTAATCCTAAACTGGGACTGGCCTATCATTCAGGTGTACTAATTGCTCTCCGCCTCCAGTTAATTCTTTGTCTGCCAGAAACACCCTATCACACCTGGATTTTAATTAGAGAGAGATCCAGACTTTGTAGTTGTTTACTATCTAGATTCAAACATTCCTATATTTTTGGCAATCACGGAGCTAACATTTTTGTTTGCATCCTTTCTAGGATATATATATATATATACACATTCACTTTTGGTTTACTTGCCATCACATCTATTTTTTTTAAATGATTTGGATCTTGGACATGGACTTGGAACTACCCTCTTAGTTCTAGAACTTAGGGTTTAGTGTTCAGATCCTCAAAGGTATTTTGGAGTCTAAACTCCCAATAACTGGGAGTTAAGCTCCCTGATACCTTTGAGGATCTACACTTAGGTGCTATGCATTGGTGGTGTTGGGTGTGGAAGTCTACGCTGCTCCCTGAACTGCACCTGGTTATATGGATAGGGAGGCTTTAAGGCTCAGATCGTCAGCAATATATAGGCACTTAACTCCTTCATTCAAGGGAGTTAGGCACCTAATATATTTGAAGATCTGGGCCTAAATCTCCAAAGCGATCAATCCAGATTATACTTCATAACTTTCTTGACCTTTGACATTATATAAACTCCATGTCCTCAGACACATTTATTAGATAGTATTATGTGCATTAGCCATTTAAAATATATTTTCCAATTAGTCAAAATTGTCAAAACTATAACAAATATTCTGAAATACAGGTTGAAATTTCAGCATTTTATTATTTTGTTTTGTTTTGTTTTTTTCTTTTTCACAGTTGGTCAAAATTCCAAGCATAAGACAGTGTTCAAAACAAGAGCAATTAAAAGGCCTTTAAATAACAGGAAATGGGCATGATATGGTTTACCTGTACATAAGTGTGTGTGTGTGGGAGGAAGAATCCATAGCCTAGAAAATCAGCACTAATGAGAATAGAACACAAGCTTTTAAAATTATAATAAACAGCTAATATAAAACCACTGCAGAGCTTCATTATCAAAAAAGGGTGATCTGCAGTGACAAGAGAGAATTCTGGAGACAGCAAAGGAGCTGACTAGTAGTTTAGCTAATTCACATGATTTTATCACAAGTCTCATGATATTTGGTCCTCTTCCTAAAGCTTCAGCACTTAGAATTATATGAATAGCTGAGAGTCTCAACTTTCATTGAAAAAAAAAGAAGAAATCTTGATTTTTTGGGGCTGATTTGTGATTTTTTATTGTTAGGGATTAACGATATTGGGAAAACATAAATGGAGTTCTCAGCCAAGATGACAGATATGTTTGGACCAGACGACCACCCACTCATCCATGAATAACAGTTTACTGCACATGTCCCAATCTCCTGATTAAGGTAGCATAGCCTCTGTTGATCCAATCACGAAGACAAGCGAGATCTCCCAGTCCCCAACCTATTGTACAGCTTCTGCAAAACAACTTCATATCCCCTTAACCACTAACCTGACTATCCTAGGAATCAGTCAGGCTGTTGCAGACTCCCCTTACATGGAAGGGGTTAAGGATTTGGCTTCTAGTTTCTGTTTCTGTTTCTCCACCTGTCATCTCTAGGAAGAGTAGTTCAGTGCCCTTTCATAGAATCATAGAATATCAGGGTTGGAAGGGACCTCAGGTGGTAATCTAGTCCAACCCCCTGCTCAAAGCAGGACCAATCCCCAACTAAATCATCCCAGCCAGGGCTTTGTCAAGCCTGACCTTAAAAACCTCTAAGGAAGGAGATTTCACCACCTCCCTAGGTAATCCATTCCAGTGCTTCACCACCCTCCTAGTGAAAAAGTTTTTCCTAATATCCAACCTAAACCTCCTCCACTGCAACTTGAGACCATTACTCCTGGTTCTATCATCTGGTACCACAGAGAACAATCTAGATCCATCCTCTTTGGAACCCCCTTTCAGGTAGTTGAAAGCAGCTATCAAATCCCCCCTCATTCTTCTCTTCTGCAGACTAAACAATCCCAGTCCCCTCAGTCTCTCCTCAAAAGTCATGTGCCCCTAACCATTTTTTGTTGCCCTCCGCTGGACTCTTTCCAATGTTTCCACATCCTTCTTGTAGTGTGGGGCCCAAAACTGGACACAGTACTCCAGATGAGGCCTCACCAATGCCAAATAGAGGGGAATGATCAAATCCCTTCATCTGCTGGCAATGATCCTATTTATACATCCCAGAATGCCATTGGCCTTCTTGGCAACAAAGGCACACTGTTGACTCATATCCAGCTTCTCGTCCACTGTAACCCCTAGGTCCTTTTCCGCAGAACTGCTGCCTAGCCACTCAGTCCCTAGTCTGTAGCAGTGCATGGGATTCTTCCTTCCTAAGTGCAGGATTCTGCACTTGTCCTTGTTGAACCTCATCAGATTTATTTTGGCCCATTCATCTAATTTGTCTAGGTCCCTCTGTATGCTGTCCCTACCTTCCAGCATATATACCCCTCCTCCCAGTTTAGTGTCATCTGCAAACTTGATGAGGGTGCAATCCATGCCATCCTCCAGATCATTAATGAAAATATTGAACAAAACCGGCCCCAGGACCGACCCTTGGGGCACTCCGCTTGATACCGTCTGCCAACTAGACATGAAGCCATTTATCACTACTCGTTGAGCCCAACGATCTATCCAGCTTTCTATCCACCTTAAAGTCCATTCATCCAGCCCATACTTCTTTAACTTGCTGGCAAGAATACTGTGGGACACATGTCAAAAGCTTTGCTAAAGTCAAAGAATAATATGTCCACTGCTTTCCCCTCATCCACAGAGCCAGTTATCTCATCATGGAAGGCAATTAGGTTAGCCAATTAGATTTGCCTTTGGTGAATCCATGCTGACTGATCACTTTCCTCTCCTCAAAGTGTTTCAAGATTGATTCCTTGAGGACCTGCTCCATGATTTTTCCAGGGCCTGAGGTGAGGCTGACTGGCCTGTAGTTCCCCGGATCCTCCTTCTTCCCTTTTTAAAAGATGGGCACGACATTAGCCTTTTTCCAGTCATCCAGGACCTCACCCGATCACCATGAATTTTCAAAGATAATTGCCAATGGCTCTGCAATCACATCTGCCAACTCCTTTAGCACCCTCGGATGCAGTGCATCCAGCCCCATGGACTTGTGCTCGTCCAGCTTTCCTAAATAGTCCAGAACCACTTCTTTCTCCACAGAGGGCTGGTCACCTCCTCCCCATACTGTGCTGCTCAGTGCAGTAGTCTGGGAGCTGACCTTGTTCGTGAAGACAGAGGCGAAAAAAGCATTTAGTACATTAGCTTTTTCCACATCCTCTGTCACTAGGTTGCCTCCCTCATTCAGTAAGGGGCCCACACTTTCCCTGACCTTCTTCTTGTTGCTAACATACCTGTAGAACCCCTTCTTGTTACTCTTGACATCCATTGCTAGCTGCAACTCCAGGTGTGATTTGGCCTTCCTGATTTCACTCCTGCATGCCTGAGCAATATTTTTATACTCCTCCCTGGTCATTTGTCCAAGCTTCCACTTCTTGTAAGCTTCTTTTTTGTGTTTAAGATCAGCAAGGATTTCACTGTTAAGCCAAGCTGGTCGCCTGCCATATTTACTATTCTTTCTATACATCGAGATGGTTTGTTCCTGCAACGTCAATAACGATTCAGTCTCTGGCTTCTCTGCTGTTATTACTGATGAGTGTCAATTAGTGTCATTTACAGTGGTTCTCTCTGACGTGCAATTTTGTTCACTAGACTGATGCCACCTATGGGAAATTTACTGCAAAAGAAGACAAATGAGAAACAACAAATATTAATCTCAAATACACACAACAAAGCAGACTTTCTTGAAAATGCTGTAATACATACCATGCATGAGAGACTAAACTTTTTGTTATAGATGTCTTAATAGATGCTATATAATGTGTGCAGTTGGAACACTGTGAAATAAGAATTTAATTGTTGTGGCCGAGCTCACAACACCCTAGACTGCTTTTGCATGTAACCTTAAGGAAACCAGAAAGGCTACCATTTTCATACCCACATGCCTAAAGTGAGGCACCTAAGTAAGTACATATTTAAGTGCCTAAGTAACTGTGTTTTCAAATGTGCAGAAAATTGCATATAAGTCAATGGCCTCTGTGCTTGTGCACCACCTCAGAAGCTCAAGCTACCTGCCTAAATATGGATTCAAGTACCTAGATTTAGGTACTCAAGTCTGTTTTGCCTTTAATAAAAATAAGAAAACATATTTTTAAAGTCTGAATTATGGGAACAAATAGGAATTAGTCACGCTTTATTTACATAGATTTAGCTCAATCTCCACTTTATCTACATGTGAACTTTTGTGCTAAAATAAAATGTTGGGGATAAATTATTATTTAATATTTCAGAAAGTCCAACAGGTTTGCTGTTTGCTTCAGAATATACATTGTCCTTGCCTTAAAAGGCTTGCATTCTAATGACTCAATCCTATGCCCACTGAAGTCATTATCAAAGTTCCCATTGACTTTTGTGGTTCTGACTCAAGTCTAGATTCAGACATAAAAAATAAAACTCCAATCCTGCAAAGCACCTGAGCATGTCTAACTTTAAGCATGAGTGATCCCACTTAATTCAACAGGACATACTTATATGCTTAAAGCTATCCACGTACTTAGCTGAATTGCTGGATCAGGACCCAACTGAGGGTTATCAACAGACAACAAATGAGGAAAAAGTATCCAATGATGAGATCAGGCAAAAAAGGGGCATATCCAATTAGTCTTCTCAATCACATTGGTTTGTTTGGAGAGGTTTGGTACCAAATGTAGATTTAAAAAAAAAACAAAAAACTATTTTTGGTACTGAGAAACTTAGTATCCTGATGTTTTGTACACCATCTGTGAAATTTAATTATACAAAATTTTAACTGGAAAAAATATAATATAAAGCCAATCCACAGCAGATTGGATCATATGCTCTATAATTCAAAGAACATTAGAGTATTCCTGAAATGCAGGGTCATGCAAGAGTCCAATTTCAACCTTGTCTCTCAGGTTTTAAAATCATTTTGTGCATTCTTATGGAAAGCTAACTTTTAGGGATCCAATAAGAATATATTTTCAGTGATGGACTAAGCAGAAATATGTGCAGAAAACATTTTCTGTTCTTTTCATAATCTAAGACACTTGATTTATTTCACAGTTCACTTCAGAATTCCAGTTTTGCTTTAACATTCACGATCTTTCATCTGTTTGCAGCATGGCATGCCAACTTCCCCATTATAACCATTAATTTTAGAAAATCAATACTCTGATAAAAATACTCTTTATTTCCCCCTTTATCTTGTATATTTATCTTCTTGTAAATAAACTTCAAATTATTCAAAAGCACTGTTAATTAATTCTTTGATAATATACATTTGCTCCTTTCAAATAAAATTAGAATCCAGACTAAAATGGAAAGGATACTTAGGCCACATATATTTAGGGAAGAGTTTATATTGTGGTTTTCTGAAATGGATACATCATCAATAAGAATATAACACATAGTATTGTAAATTCTAGTTGTATATATTGAATTATGCTGGTGGTGAGACATATTAAATGTATAATTGATTCCTAGACAGGTAACAATTGGCTTGCAAATTTAACCATGGGCATTGAGGTCATTTGTCTTCTATTGTAAATCATTTATAAATATAATGTTTTGCCAGAGCAAAGGGGATACAAAGTCTATACAATAACAGTAGTGATAATTATCAACATTTATAGATACTTTTGTGTTCAGGTGCAATATGTATCATAATCTTGTGCAAATCCTACAAAGAGTGAACAGTGTATATTTTGTGAACTGATCCCTTATCTGTTTTGATATTTTATTATTTACTTTTGGGGGGATTGCAGTAGCCTCCTGAGCAGAGCTGGTCAGAAAATATTTGTTGAAACTGTTTTCTGTCGGAAAATATCATTTGACCAAAACCAATTTTTTTTGTGAAATCGTATATATTTCAATGACATTTTCCATAGAAAAAATGTTTTTGAGATGACAAAAAAAAAAGAAGAGTGATTTGGAATAGCTTTTTTTTCATTTAGGAAAAGTTTCAAAAAATTGTGTTTTTTTGTTTGTTTTTATACATTTTTTACATTTTTATATTTTATTATTTATACATTATGTCATGACATGTCAGTAGTGCATAATATGACATGCTCATGTCATTTTATGACAATATAATATGTTAACTCATGTCAAGTCATGTTGTTCACTATTATCTCTGACATCATCACAATGTAAAAACAATAAAAATAATGTAAAACAATACAATTAATATAAAAAGAAAATTAAAAATTAAATAACATCAAAATAAAATTTTAATTTTAAAATTTAATTTTGAGATTGTCCTAAATTAAATTTTCCAAAATGGATTTTTTCAGAATTTCCATTTCATGGAAAAAATTGGGAAAATATTTGTTTGCAATGAAAACTGGGAGATATATAGATCAGTTTGTCAGATGTGATTGTCTTTTTTTCAAATAAATACGAGATAAAAGAGTCCACTGTATCTGACATAATGAGCTAACTATCAAGTATGGACAGTATTTGAGGTCAAGTTTAGGCTATAATGGAAGTAGAAGTGTACAAAACTCAACGAAAATGTCAAATCTAAATAAAGGTCAAGACCAGTCAGGTCATTATGAGTAATCCAATTACCATTTTTCAGACAGTGGGCCAAAGTCTCAGTTAAACTGATGGAGATTCCTTGAAACACTGATATGGACACCAAGGAAAATCAATGGAGCTCCTTCAGGTTTATACTTTTGCAAAGGTGTGTAAATTTTGGCCTATTGTGTATTGTGTGTACCAGGCATCTGAGAAAATTGAGAAAAAATGTTATCAGTTTAAATAATTTGTTTAGCTAGTGCATCTGTCATGTTTGCTTTTACTGTCACTTGCAATGACTAAAGGGATGAAAAACGCTCTAAGAGAAGAAGTGACCAGGGAAGCCAAGGTGGAAAGCTGATTAAATGGACTCCGAAAATGATGTGCAGCAGTGCTGTTACAATGCCTTTCTTATTCTTGTTAAAAAATAAGCACAAGGTGTCATAAATATAAAGGGAAGGGTAAACATCTTTAAATCCCTCCTGGCCAGAAGAAAAATCCTTTCACCTGTAAAGGGTTAAGAAGCTAGGATAACCTCGCTGACACCTGACCAAAATGACCAATGAGGAGACAAGATACTTTCAAAGCTGGAGGGAGGGAGAAACAAAGGGTTCTCTCTGTCTGTGTGATGCTTTTGGCGGGAACAGAAAAGGAATGGAGTCTTAGAATTTAGTAAGTAATCTAGCTAGATATTCATTAGATTCTGTTTTGTTTAAATGGCTGATAAAATAGCTGTGCTGAATGGAATGTATATTCCTGTTTTTGTATCTTTTTGTAACTTAAGGTTTTGCCTAGAGGGATTCTCTATGTTTTGAATTTGATTACCCTGTAAGGTATTTACCATCCTGATTTTACAGAGGTGACTCTTTTACTTTTTTTCTTCTATTAAAATTCTTCTTTTAAGAACCTGATTGCTTTTTCATTGTTCTTAAGATCCAAGGGTGTGGGTCTGTGTTCACCTATGCAACTTGGTGAGGATTTTTATCAAGCCTTCCCCAGGAAAGGGGGTGTAGGGTTTGGGGAGGATTTTGGGGGGAAAGACTTTTCCAAACGGGCTCTTTCCCGGTTAAATATCTGTTAGACGCTTGGTGGTGGCAGCAATAAAGTCCAAGGGCAAAAGGTAAAATAGTTTGTATCTTGGGGAAGTTTTAACCTAAGCTGGTAAAAATAAGCTTAGGGGGGTTTTCATGCAGGTCCCCATATCTGTACCCTAGAGTTCAAAGAGGGGAAGGAACCTTGACATGATGGCAGAGGGGTGGGATTAACTTGAAATCATTTTGAGATCAATTTGAGATTTTTTGAACAAGAAGCACAGATTTTAAAAAGGGATTTTTTTGTCCTTTGAGCTGCTGGAAAGCAGGTTTTCAGCTGAAAGCAGTTAGAGGTTTTTTGTCTCTGCTTGGGGGCCAGAGCAGAGACAAAAGGGAATTTTCTTTTGTGAGCTGGAGTTTTCTCTACCTAAAGGCAGGGTAGTTAACCTCCTGCAGGAAAATTCACAAGTCTTCACAGATCTGAAGAAGTTTTTTTTTTTTTACCTAAGAGCAACTAGAGGGGTTTTCTGCCTATTTGCCTGGAGACAAAGGTGTTAGGTTTTTTTTTTTAAGGATTTTTCTGTAGGCTGACAATCACTATCAGAGAACATAGGTATCTGGACAGCACAGCAAAAATTTACAAGCCAAGTTTTTTTGTTTGTTTTATTTCTAACTCTCAGGTGTTAAGTTAGTTAAAAACAGAGAGGCAAACATGACAGAGTCCAAAACAGAAACAGCCAAAGAGGCTGCGCACAGGAGAGCTGTGGAGGCAAAGGAAAAAGAAATGGAAGCAAGGGCCAAAGAACTGGAGGAGAAGGAAAAAGAGAGGAAGCATGCACTGGACATGGAGAAGGCAAAGACTCAACAGAATATACCAACAAACCCTAGCAATCCTTCTCCAGGTACCACTTCCCATCCCAGAAAGTTCCCCACCTACAAGGCAGGCGATGATGCCGAGGCCTTCTTAGAAAACTTCGAAAGGGCCTGCCTTGGGTACAGCATCTCTACAGACCAATACATGGTAGAGCTGAGGCCGCAGCTCAGTGGACTCTTAGCTGAGGTGGCGGCTGAAGTGACTAAGGAACACATGAACCAGTATGAACTGTTTAAAACCAAGGTGAGAGTCAGAATGGGGCTAACACCCGAGCATTCCCATCGGCGGTTCAGAGCCCTAAGGTGGAAACGGACATGTCATTTACCAGACACGCCTACCACATCGTGAAACATTGGGGTGCCTGGATATCAGGAGCAAGTGTTAAATCTCCAGAAGATTTGCCCTTCCTAATGCAAATGGAGCACTTCTTAGAGGGTGTTCCTGAGGAAATAGAAAGATACATCCTAGATGGGAAGCCCAAAACTGTAATCGAGACGGGGGAGATTCGAGCCAAATGGGTGGAGGTGGCAGAAAAGAAAAAAACTGGTCGCAGTTGGAGTGGATACCAGAAGGGAAAACCTCAGACCACATCCTACCACCGGGGGCAGCCCAAGGCCCCAACTACCCCCCAAGGAACCCTCCAGAAACCTTATTATCCTGCCACACCCTTCTCCAGCAACCCACCTCGCCGCAGTGATCCATCAGCTGGACGATATTTTAAATGTAACAAGCCGGGGCATGTGAAGGCCAACTGCCTCAGGAACCCCGACAGATTACAGTTCATTGCACCGGAATCACACCAGAGGTCCTCAGGCCCAGATACCTCCCAGATACCCTTGGAGCGGAGGGAAACTGTGAGTGTGGGCAGGAAGAAGGTCACCACGTGGAGGGACACCGGAGCATAAGTGTCGGATATCTATGCTTCCTTAGTAGACCCCAGTTTAATCAACCCAGACATCCAAGTGATGATTCAACCCTTCAAGTCAAACTCTATCAATTTGCCTGCAGCCAAGTTGCCTGTCTAGTACAAGGGCTGGTCAGGAATGTGGACTTTTGCAGTCTATGATGATTATCCCATCCCCATGCTGTTGGGGAAAGACTTGGCCAATCATGTGAAGCTAGCCAAGAGGGTGGGAATGGTCAACTGAAGCCAGGCTAAACAAGCCGTCATGCCTAGCTCTGTTCTGGAAAATTCTACCAGGACCCGGTCAGAGGTGATGGACCCAGACCCCAGGCCAATGTCTGCAACAGCAGTAGTGGATCCAGTCCCAGAGACCCAGACGGAGCCAGTCCCAGAACCGGAACCGGCGGAACAACCAGCACTGGACCCATTGTCAGCACTGAATCCAGTACTTGCAACCCCAACACCAGAGGGCCCCACCGAACCTGAACCGGCAGCAGCCAATAACCCTACACAAGGGGCTCAGCCGGAGCCTGAACCCCAACATAGTGCAGCAGCGGAGAGCGGTTCACAGTCAACGGAAACAGCCCCATCCCCTACATCACTTCCAGAGGGACCAAGCCTGGGTCCACAATCCAATGAGGAAGTGATGTCTCCAGCATCAAGGGAACAGTTGCAGACCGAACAGGAAGCAGATGAAAGCTTCCAAAGAGCTTGGACAGCAGCACGGAGCAACCCACTGCCTCTCAACTCTTCTAATCGATCCAGGTTTGTTGTAGAAAGAGGACTTTTATATAAGGAAACACTTTCTGGTGGACACCAGGAAGACTGGCATCCTTAGAGAGAGTTGGTAGTTTCAACTAAGCACCAGGTAAAGCTCTTGAGCTTAGCCCACGATCATCCTAGTGGCCATGCTGGGGTGAACAGAACCAAAGACTGTTTAGGGAGGTCACCACTGGGAGGGAATGGGCAAGGATGTTTCTACCTATGTCCGGTCTTGTGAGGTATGCCAAAGAGTGGGAAAACCCCAAGACCAGGTCAAAGCCCCTCTCCAGCCACTCCCCATCATTGAGGTTCCATTTCAGTGACTAGCTGAGGATATTCTGGGTCCTTTTCCGAAAAAGAGACCCAGAAGAAAGCAGTACATACTGACTTTCATGAATTTTGCCACCCGATGGCCGGAAGCAGTAGCTCGAACCAACACCAGAGCTAAAAGTGTGTGCCAGGCACTAGCAGACATTTTTGCCAGGGTGGGTTGGCCCTCCAACTTCCTCACAGATGCAGAAACTAATTTCCTGACAGGAACTATGGAAAACCTTTGGGAAGCTCATGGGGTAAATCACTTGGTTGCCACTCCTTACCACCATCAAACAAATGGCATGGTGGAGAAGTTTAATGGAACTTTGGGGGCCATGATACGTAAATTTGTAAATGAGCACTCCAATGACTGGGATCGAGTGTTGCTGCAGTTGCTTTTTGCCTACAGAGCTGTACTACATCCCAGTTTAGGGTTTTCCCCATTTGAACTTGTATATGGCCGCAAGGTTAAGGGGCCATTAAAGTTGGTGAAGCAGCAATGGGAGGGGTTTACACCTTCTCCAGGGACTAACATTCTGGACTTTGTAACCAACCTACAAAACACCCTCCGAACCTCTTTAGCCCTTGCTAAAGAAAACCTACAGGATACTCAAAAAGAGCAAAAAGCCTGGTATGATAAACATGCCAGAGAGCGTTCCTTCAAAGTAGGGGACCAGGTCATGGTCTTAAAGGTGCTCCAGGCCCATAAAATGGAAGCATCGTGGGAAGGGCCATTCATGGTCCAGAAGCGGCTGGGAGCTGTTAATTATCTCATAGCATTCCACACCTCAAACTGAAAGCCTAAGGTGTACCATTTTAATTCTCTAAAGCCCTTTTATTCCAGAGAATTAAAGGTTTGTCAGTTTACAGCCCAGGGAGCAGATGATGCTGAGTGGCTTGAAGGTGTCCACTATGAAGGGAAAAGTGCTGGTGGCGTGGAAGAGGTGAACCTCTCCATGACCCTTGGGCATATGCAGCGACAGCAGTTCAAGGAGCTGTGCAATAGCTATGCGCCGACGTTCTCAGCCACCCCAGGGACTGACTGAACGGGCATACCACTCTATTGACACAGGTAATGCTCTCCCAATTAAAGTCCAACCTACCGGGTGTCTCCTCAAGCTAAAACTGCTACAGAATGAGAAATCCAGGATATGCTACAGATGGATGTAATCCGCCCTTCTGGCAGTGCATGGGTATCTCCAGTGGTTCTAGTTCCCAAATCAGATGGGGAGATACGTTTTTGCATGGACTACCATAAGCTAAGTGCTGTAACTCGCCCCGACAACTATCCAGTGCCACTCACAGATGAACTATTAGAGAAACTGGGACGGGCCCAGTTCATCTCTACCTTGGACTTAACCAAGGGGTACTGGCAGGTACCGCTAGATGAATCTGCCAAGGAAAGGTCAGCCTTCACCACACATGTCGGGCTGTATGAATTTAATGTACTCCCTTTCGGGCTGCGGAATGCACCCGCCACCTTCCAAAGACTTGTAGATTCTTGTAGGTCTCCTAGCGGGATTAGGAGAATATGCAGTTGCCTACCTTGACGATGTGGCCATATTTTCGGATTCCTGGGCAGAACACCTGGAACATCTACAAAAAGTCTTTGAGCGCATAAGGGAGCCAGGACTAACAGTTAAAGGCTAAGACTTGTCAAATAGGCCTAAACAGAGTGACTGATCTTGGACACCAGGTGGGTCAAGGAACTATCAACCACCTACAGGCCAAGGTGGAGGCTACCCAAAAGTGGCCTGTCCCAAAGTCAAAGAAACAAGTCCAATCCTTCTTAGGCTTGGCCGGTTATTACAGACAATTTGTACCGCAATACAGCCAAATCGCCACCCCACTGACAGACCTAACCAAAAAGAAACAGCCAAATGCTGTTCAGTGGACCGAAGAGTGTCAGAAGGCCTTTAACCAGCTTAAAGTGACACTCATGTCTGACCCTGTACTAAGGGCTCCAGACTTTGACAAACCGTTCCTAGTAACCACAGATGCATCCGAGCGTGGTGTGGGAGCAGTTTTAATGCAGGAAGGACCGGATCAAGAATTCCACCCTGTAGTGTTTCTCAGCAAGAAGCTGTCTGAGAGGGAAAGCAACTGGTCAGTCAGTGAAAAAGAATGTTACGCCATTGTCTACGCTCTGGAAAAGCTACCCCCATATGTTTGGGGATGGCGTTTCCACCTGCAAACTGACCACGCTGTGCTACAGTGTTTTCATACCGCCACGGGAAATAACAAAAAACTTATTCGGTGGAGTTTAGCTCTCCAAGATTTTGATTTCGACATCCAACATGTCAGGAGCTTCTAACAAAGTGGCTGATGCACTCTCCCATGAAAGTTTCCCAGAATCAACTGGTTAAAATCATCCTTGAGATGTGGAAAATATTGTTAGTCTTTATATACTTGGTAGTATATTTAGAGGTGCATGTGTCTTATTAACTCTGTTTTCTCCTAGAGCTCCAGGAAGAAATCACAGCCAGCGTTTCACCCTATCTGTGATTTGGGAAGCATGTCATAAATACAAAGGGAAGGGTAAACACCTTTAAATCCCTCCTGGCCAGAGGAAAAACCCCTTTCACCTGTGAAGGGTTAAGAAGCTAGGATAACCTCCCTGGCACCTGACTAAAATGACCAATGAGGAGAGAAGATATTTTCAAAGCTGGAGGGAGGGAGAAACAAAGGGTTCTCTCTGTCTGTGTGATGCTTTTGGCAGGAACAGAAAAGGAACGGAGTCTTAGAACTTAGTAAGTAATCTAGCTAGATATGCGTTAGATTCTGTTTTGTTTAAATGGCTGATAAAATAAGCTGTTCTGAATGGAATGTACATTCCTGTTTTTGTGTCTTTTTGTAACTTAAGGTTTTGCCTAGAGGGATTCTCTATGTTTTGAATCTGATTATCCTGTAAGGTATTTACCATCCTGATTTTACAGAGGTGATTCTTTTACTTTTTTTCTTCTATTAAAATTCTTCTTTTAAGAACCTGATTGCTTTTTCATTGTTCTTAAGATCCAAGGGTTTGGGTCTGTGTTCACCTATGCAAATTGGTGAGGATTTTTATCAAGCCTTCCCCAGGAAAGGGGGTGTAGGGTTTGGGAGGATTTGCTGGGGGGGGGGAAGCTGTTTCCACGCGGGCTCTTTCCCGGTTATATATCTGTTAGACTCTTGGTGGTGGCAGCAATAAAGTCCAAGGGCAAAAGGTAAAATAGTTTGTACCTTGGGGAAGTTGTAACCTAAGCTGGTAAAATAAGCTTAGGGGGTTTTCATGCAGGTCCCCACATCTATACCCTAGAGTTCAGAGTGGGGAAGGAACCTTGACACAAGGTAACCCCCTACAGTCCCTAAATGACATTCCTAACAATGAGATTTGATGCCTTATAGTGAGGTTTGATGTCTTAGGTTTTAGTAACTCAGTGTGATGTTATGAGACAGAAATGACCATCATGATAATCTAGGCTGACTTCCTGCACATCACAGGGCACAGAACTTCACCCATCAACTCCTGTAATATCAGACTCATAATATCAGGCTGAGTTACTAAAATCCTCAACTCTTCATTTAAAGAATACTCCACTTACTCTAGCTCAAACCAACAAGTGACCCTTGCCCCAGGCTGAAGATGAAGACCAAAAAAAATCAAGGACTCTGACCACAGGGAAAATTCCTTTCCAACCCCAAATATGGTGATCAGTTAGGACCCTCAGCATGTAGGAGAAACCCACCAGCAAGATACCTAGGAAAGAATTCTCTGTGTAACTTAAAGCTCTCCCCCTCTAGTGTGCCATCTGCAACCATTGGATATATTTGCCAAATAACAATCACAGCTGGGCTATGTGCCATTGTATGCAATATCATCATTACCATCCCCTCCATAAAATTATTAATCTCAGTCTTAAAACAAGTTAGTATTTTGCCCTTACTACTCCCCTTGGAAGTCTGATTCAGCACTTCACTCCTCTGAGTAATAGAAATCTTTGTCTAATGTGGACACAAGAACAAATGAAAGGTGAAAGAACAGGGTAAGGACTATTTAGAAAAGCTGGACATGCACAAGTCCATGGGGTTGGATCTATTGCATCCGAGGGTGCTGAAAGAGTTGGCTGATGTGATGGCAGAGCCATTGGCCATTATTTTTGAAAACTCGTGGCAATCAGGAGAGGTTCCAAATGATTGGGAAAAGGCAAATATAGTGCCCAGGTTTAAAAAAGGGAAGAAGGAGAATCTGGGGAACTACAGAGCAGTCAGCCTCACTTCTGTCTCTGGAAAAATCATGGAGCAGGTCCTCAAGGAATCCATTTTGAAGCACTTGAAGGAGAGGAAGGTGATTAGGAGCAGTCAACGTGGATTCACCAAGGGCAAGTCATGGCTGACCAACCTGATTGCCTTCTATGGTGAGATAACTGGCTCTGTGGATATGGGGAAAGTGGTGGACATGATATGCCTTGACTTTAGCAAAGCTTTTGATACAGTCTTCCACAGTATTCTTGCCAGCAAGTTAAAGAACTATGGATTGGATGAATGGACTATAAGGTGGATAGAAAGCTGAGCAGCTCATCAGGCTCAATGAGTAGTGATCAATGGCTTCATGTCTAGTTGGCAGCCGGTATCAAGCAGAGTGCCCCCATGGGTCAGTCCTAGGGCCAGTTTTGTTCAACATCTTTATTAATGATCTGGATGATGGGATGGATTGCACCCTCAGCTGGATGGTAGGGATAGGGTTCAGAGTGACCTAGACAAATTGGAGGATTGGGCCAAAAGAAATCTGATGAAGTTCAACAAGGACAAGTACAGAGTCCTGCACTTAGGATGGAAGAATCCCATGCACTGCTATAGGCTGGGGACTGACTTGCTAAGCGGCACTTCTGCAGAAAATGACCTGGGCATTACAGTGGATGACAAGCTGGATATGAGTCAGCAGTGTGCCCTTGTTGCCAAGAAGGCTAACGACATATTGGACTGCATTAGTAGGAGCATTGCCAGCAGATTGGAGTAAGTGATTATTCCCCTCTATTCAGCACTGGTGAGGCCACATCTGGAGTATTGCTTCAGAAAGGATGTGGAAAAATGGGAGAGAGTCCAGCTGAAGGCAACAAAAATGATTAGGGGGCTCGGACACATGACTTATGAGGAGAGGCTGAGGGAACTAGGCTTATTTAGTCTGCAGAAGAGAAGAGTGAGTGGGGATTTAATAGCAACCTTCAACCACCTGAAGGGAGGTTCCAAAGAGGATGGAGGTAGGCTGCTCTCAGTGGTGACAGATGACAGAACCAGGAGTAATGGTCTCAAGTTGCAGTGTGGGAAGTCTAGGTTAGATATTAGGAGGGTGGTGAAGCACTGGAATGGGTTACCTAGGGAGATGTCTCTTCCCCTGTTCTTGTAGGACCGTACACTCTTTTATTCTTCCTTGCTCTCACATCTTCTGTTACTGCCTGCCTCTTCCCTTCACTTCCCAACTCAGTGAACCTCTTCTTCAGCTCTCTCTTTCCTCCATTAGCCAGTCTTTTCCTCTGCCTTGTTCTCAGTCACATGATTAAATGGGCCACTTTCCTCATCCAACAGTCTACCCTCAGAGTTCTCTGGTCCAGCATGCATCTTCAGTCTTGATGTTTCCTTTCAGTCTCCTTTCTCCTTCCCTCCGTCATCCACTGAAATCCTCCTGGAAACTCAACCATAGTTTCTGGCTGCATCTCCAAACCTCAGATCATCTCTTCCATCAGATCTATGAAGGGGCACTTCATAGAAACAAAGCACCATTCTGGTATCCTCTCTACACTAATGTATATCTTGCAGCTTCAACATCTAGTCAGCTCTATTGCCTCTTCCATTTTTCAGGTCAAAGGCACTACTGCCACTGTAGTTGTCATAGCCTTCCCTCCTAAGCTCCTGCCAAGAAGGGAAAAACACACACACACACACACACACACACACACACACACACACACACACACCCTTTTCAGCTCCGTTTGCTGACTCTAGGACTGCTAGCTGGCTGCCTTTATAGGCCTGCTGATTAGGGGATCCCTCCCACCTACTCAAGGTTCAGCTGTGCCCAAAGGCTCTGCTTTTCTTACAACACACTGTCCCCTACTAGACTTTGCAAACTGACATTCTTTTCCACTATATTTAATCCATACATTGGCATTTGCACTCCTACTTACGGTCATGATCCTCCAATTCTTCTATATGCAGTCTTCACATTAAAGTAAATGGAAACTCAGTTTGGGTTCAGGTACTTTGTAAAATATAGGTTGTACTGTCTTTTTCCCTTTCTCTTCAAGAGTAGATTTAGCTAGCTAAGGACTTTAGAATGCACCCCACATTTAGTATACTGGGAGTATATTTTACCTACAATGGGAATATAATTCATCAAAGAACTTAAGCATATATGTAGCTTTATTTAAAGAATCATGCTTAAAATGTTTTACTGGATCAGAGCATAATGTCCTATACTAAAATACTGCTTTTTTTGGCCCTGATCCTGAAAAAAATTATGCATATGTTTAACTCCTAATAACATAAGTAGTCCCATTGAGTTCACTGGGTCAACTCACAGGATCCAAGTAAAGCATATGCATAAGTCTTTGAAGAATCAGGGTCTTAGCTGCCACATATATCCAATTAATGGGAATTTCTTCTGAATCTCAGAAGGATATGTTGTGTCTAACTGTGAGGCTGTCTAAACTCACTGATTAATTCAAAACAATTATGTTTTAATCAACACTGAAATCCTGATGTGAAATGTTGCATGTATGGGAATTATAATTTGATAAATGGTAACATTTTAGGTTCCATATTGAGTACAGATGGCTCCATATTTTTCATATATGTATCCATTTGGCATTTGCACATTTGTGTATAGCAGTCTTCTTCTCATTTATGTTTAATGATGGACTGAATCCAAACATTGCAAGATGTTCTCCAGCATGTTAAGCTTTTGTTAAGTGGACCGATGGTAGGATCCTTCTGCATGTGATCCTTTGTGCTCTCAGCATGCTTGCATTCCAAAACATTCTGTCTTCATTTCTGAGACAGTTTAATTGACAATATTTCATATATAAGCAAATAACGGCATGAAGAGCCCCCTTGGTTATACAGGGAGAGGCCTGACCTGACACAACTGCAGTAAGGACACATTGTCATAGCCCAACTAACCTCTCAATTTTATTTTAACTCAGACCCAGTTCTGTAAATGCTTGAAAGAAAATTAGAGCTTTGCTATAATATTATTTGTCAAACTGCATTTGCTCCTGCACCATAGCTGCAATTTTCAATAAGCATGAAGTACTCAAGATTATTTATATTTTGTGGGGGGAATAGAATTCCAGACACTCATTCCATCATTATGATATGTTTCTGTCTTCTTGCCTCTGTTCCCCCAAGCCCAAAGAATGTGTGTTTCCTTGCTGCTGGAAAGTAGGAGAATAATTAAATGGATTCCCACTAAATAATTCAATTCACTGAGATAAAAGCTTGTTCTCAGGTCAAAAGGTCCAGTGAGCTAGCCATTTGAACATTACTTTTCTAATGGAAGAAACAGCATGTTCACTAGGAATTGACTTGGAATTTGCTGATAGTCATAATGTGGGAAATTCTAAATGGATGCCTTTGTGTGTGTATGTGTGTTAATACTATAATAAATAGGAGGCACCGGAGCTGTTGTGGGTTTACTGTAGCTTAGGAGTACTCTTAGATTCCTTGCTGACTTTGCAGTGTCCTCAAGTAACAACTTTCTACCTTTTTTACTTAGCTAGAAGTCTGTCCCATCTTGGTGGACGATGACTTGGTTTCAGTTATACATTCTTTTGTCAACTCCTTGCTGGACTACAGCAATGTGATATATGTGGGCATGAAGCTGTTAGTTCTTTGTAAATTCCAACTAGTACAGAACACTGCAGTGTGTCTTATCAGTAATCCTGGCTACTGCAAGCACATAAACCTGTGCTGTGCTCACGATGCTGGCTTTCCATAGAAAATTGAGTCAAGTTCAAGGTGTCAGTCTTTATCTTCAAGGTGCTCGATGATCTCGGTCTAAGACATCTGGAAGTACAGGTGATCTTTTAAAAGGAGACCGTGGTTTGGCACATCAGACACAAAGAAAGTTCATGTACATCACTATATGACATAATATAAAAAAGTAGCTGTTATTAATTCATAAACTATTGCCCCATTTCTCTAGCCATTCTTTCTCACCTGTAAAATGTGTTCTTGCAGTTTCTCATACAAAGATTCTTCCACAGACAGCCCCTCTCTTGGCCTATTAAAGTGGCTCTGCTGGAAGCATCAGTGAGAAGTCACTGCTTACCAAAGACCCAATTTAGTTCTGCAATGAACAGGTGGGGGCAATAGTGGGCAGTATCTTTTAAAATCTAACTTTTTTTGGCAGTTTTTGAAGAGTAATAAAGTTGTTAGCAAGTCTGTTTGCAGACTGAAGTGGCAAGTAATCTTGGGTTGAATCCTTGCTCTATTCAAGAAAGTGGCAAAATTCCCACTGATTTCCATGGGGCCACGAATTCTCCCCTTGACTTTAACAGTGTCTATATATGTCCAACACTGACCACAACCTCATATTAATACAGGTATGTACATAACACTGAGAGCTGTATATGGAACAAATATTTTAAATTGGAAAGACTGTAAATATTGCGACAAAGGGTCTGGTATCTTTCGGTTAGTCATTGTGGAGTATAATTGGGTTAAGACTGAGTTATGAAAGTCTCTGGACAGCATTTGTAAACACTAAGAAAACGATTTGTAATGTACCTCACTCGGCAGGCCAGGAACTGTCTCTTTAGCCTGGAAGTTAAGCACTTGAAAGAGGTCAATTAGCACCCCTAAAAGACCTTGCTCCCCACAAGGGAAAGTTATCTCGAGTATGGGAGGATGCAAATGTTTACAGACACTTTAAAGGAGTGTTTGGGGACAAACCCGAGGTGGAAGGTAGCGGAGAAGTTCGCAGTCAGGCTCCAGGCAGGAGCTGATACCAAGGGTCAGAGTGTGACTCGGGTTTCAGGGTCCAAGTCAGGAGGCAAATTCCAAATCAAACTAAAGTAAAAGTCAAACATCCAGGATCAGGAATAGTCATGGCAACTACAGAAGATCCATGCTGTGACCTGGACACTTCCTGGAATGCCCCTTGGGTTTATGTAGGGAGGGAAGCCATGGGAAGAAGAAAAGAAAAAAAGCTTGTTTTGGGAAGAGCACTGGCTGGGAAGGCAGACTTGAAAACTGTAATTAAGGAAATTGCTTCCTGTTGTTTGTTCCTAGGTATTCAGGGAAATAGGATTTTGTCTACATTCTTTGTCAGTTAAACAGGATCACACCAATAAAATATATGACTCATTTAATCAATTCTACCTCCTAACAGAAAACAACCGACATGGCCCTGAATGTTAGCTAACAGCTCAGGCCAAAGGGGCAACAAGAGACCCTGGAAGACAGAAAGAGGCGATAAATTGCTCTCAGTCTCTGACAAAACAGGGCCAATTGCCCTCTAGAAATGTCATGTGTTTGCTTTTTATTACAAGAGAGCTTTATCTCAACCATGGAAACTCTGGGCGCGAACTTAAAGGTTCCGAGTTCACACTATTGCAGCCTTCCTCATAGTTTGCACTTGCAGCTTCCACATGGGGGAGTTACAGCACAGCATTTTGGTGCACACTGCTATTCACATCTCCTTAGTCTGGACTGCAGGGCACTGTAGCCATGCCCTAACACCCAATATTCATTCCTTCCTTAATACTCCCTCTTAGCTGGAAAGCACCTAAGCATTGTCATTTCATATTTTGCTTGACATAATTGTATCTCAGCTTCACATGGAGAATTTTTCCTGATATTTGAGTTCTTTTGTGTCATGGCACTGATACAGAGCGAAGGCTTTCATAGATTCATAAATATTTAGGTCAGAAGGGACCATTATGATCATCTAGTCTGACCTCCTGCACAGCGCAGGCCACAGAATTTCACCCACCACTCCTGCAAAACACCTCACACCTATATCTGTGCTATTGAAGTCCTCAAATCGTAGTTTAAAGACTTCAAGGAGCAGAGAATCCTCCAGCAAGTGACTCGTGCCCCATGCTACAGAGGAAGGCGAAAAACCTCCAGGGCCTCTTCCAATCTGCTCTGGAGGAAAATTCCTTCCCGACCCCAAATATGGCGATCAGCTAAACCCTGAGCATATGGACAAGAGGGGAGAAGCAAGGGGTTTCAGTGAACAGAACATTTGACAAGGTGCAGTGCTTGTTATCAAACTTGGAGTCCAGTTGTTCCCAGATAGTGTGAAACACAGTACAAAAGAAAAAAATTGTAATGAAAAAATCTGCCTACTTAATGGAATGCAATGTACATTTAAGCAGCATCATCTATGTACATTGGTCCATGCTCAGAGGCTTCATTAGGTGTCTTCAACAGCAGCCCTCCACATTCAAAGCCTGAATCTGCACAGCTGTAATAGCCTCTCTTTCATGTCAGTCGTCCTTATAAGGGGAGGGGGGGAAGGGTGACATCATGAAGAGAACAGCAATAAGGAGGGAATCCCCATATTACTCAAGCAAAGCGTATTTTGGCTGCATGAGAGTGAAACCCTGCTAGGCACAGCAATCTCCAGCTGCCATAATGGCTATCTGGGCTACTGGAAGTTAGAGCAAATTAAAAAGAAAAAAGAAAAGAAGTACTTGTGGCACCTTAGAGACTAACCAGTTTATTTGAGCATGAGCTTTCGTGAGCTACAGCTCACCGATGAAGTGAGCTGTAGCTCACGAAAGCTCATGCTCAAATAAACTGGTTAGTCTCTAAGGTGCCACAAGTACTTCTTTTCTTTTTTCTTTTTACGAATACAGATTAACACGGCTGTTACTCTGAAACAGAGCAAATTAAAACAGCCCCACAATCCGAGGAACAGAAAATTGGCCTACACTCATATTTGCACATTTACCCCTGAGCTGCAGCAAGGAATCTTCATCAGCTGATCTAAGGACTCTTCAGCTGCAAAGCTAAGCTTCTCACTCAGACATTCTGGAGGTGGGATGCCATACCAGTACCTAGATAACTAGACTGATCATTCTGATCATCATCTTGCTTTCTCATCCCAGTTCAGTTTCAACAACCAATACTCTCATTAACTCCTAGAGCTAAATATTAGGGGTTTGATGCTATCTGAAAGGTAGGATTACCCAGCTTTCAGACAGTATATAAGGTTGGTTTTATCTTTATCAGGTCTTGAGATAGCAGCCACTAAAATAAGCTGAAATAAAATGAACAGAAAGAGGAAAATCTCAATGATGTGGCTTTAAAGACTAATATTTTACAAATCACAAGGCTATTTAAGAGGAAGATGAAATTCCTTGCTCTCCAGTGGTGGACATGTGGCATTAAAGCCAAAATTTCCAAACTTGGGTGTCTATAGTTACACATCCAAATCCATATTTAGAGGTGCCAAGGAAACTAGGGTGCTCAGCATCTCCGGCAATCAGGTCATTTTTATTTATGTGCTTAATTATAGGCATCCAAGCTTGAGATACTGGCTTTAGTTTCTGCTGTCCCTGTTGTATAACAATATTTTATGGTTGCTAGTCCCTCAAACTAGGAAAAAATACAGGTTATTAGAAGACATTTATTTGACAGACCAGGATGCTTGTAGCACCTCAGGAGTCCATCCCAGTAGGCATGAAAAAAAATTGGCAAAATGATCCTTTGTGTTTCTTGTGAACATGGTTCAGAGAAAACTGAATTAGAAGCAGACTGCTTTACTATGCAGGTAACAAATTATCTTTATATGCTGAGAAAAAAATCGTTCTTTCATTTTACAGTATCTGAAAAGTTTGTGTTGTGTTGCACATCTCTGGTGTCATGCCACCTGAATGTTATCAAATAACAAAATCAAGATAGATGAACAAGTATACACTGGATATTCCAGCTGCAACTGAGTAGAGGGAACAAGAGAAATTATTTATCTGCCATTTCACATTTTGCTGCAGCTACATTATCTGGTTCAAGGCAAGCAACAAAGTCTGAAACATTACAGAAGAAAGGCTGCTTTACCATCAATCACTGTGACATCTGAGATAACTAGAGGAAGTGCAAGAAATCATAGGGCTTTAATCATTCCCTGTTAGACAATAGAGGTTTTAATAAGTCCACTCATTAAAGGTTTTAGGCTGCTTAGAATATTGAACTCTAAAAAAAACTAATAAACCACTTGTGACAAAGTTCCTGCTCTACCTTGGTGGGTCTTGCACTAATTGGTGGACTTGCTCGCCTTGGAGCTTCATGGCAGCCCTCAGCTTGGCCATTTTTCTGAATTCACAATCCAGGTCGACTCCTCCTGTGTCTGACCAGGATTTGGGGGGAACCCAGGCCCGCCCTCTACTCCGGGTTCCAGCCCAGTGCCCTGTGGAATGCAGCTGTCTAGAGTGCCTCCTGGAACAGCTGTGCTACAGCTACAACTCCCTGGGCTACTTCCCCATGGTCTCCGCCCAACACCTTCTTTATCCTCACCATAGGACCTTCCTCCTGCTGTCTGATAATGCTTGTACACCTCAGTTCTCCAGCAGTCCGCGTTCTCACTCTCAGCTCCTAGTGCCTCTTGCTCCCAGCTCCTCACACGCTTACCACAAACTGAAGTGAGCTCCTTTTTAAAATGCAGGTGCCCTGATTAGCCTGCCTTAATTGATTCTAGCAGCTTCTTGATTAGCTGCAGGTGTTCTAATCAGCCTGTCTTAATTGTCTCCAGAAGGTTCCTGATTGTTCTGGAATCTTCCCTGTTACCTTACTCAGGGAAAAGGGACCTACTTATCCTGGGGCTAATATATCTGCCTTCTATTACTCTCCTATAGCCATCTGGCCTGACCCGTTACAGTAGGTACCACTGACATCATAGATCACAGCTCAGATCCTCTTTTTAATTATCCAAAGTCACAAATTCATAATATAGATTAAAAGTGAGAAAGTTTTTAGGGACAGAATAACTTTTTGAATGATTGTTATACAAAACAGCATCTGTCTCACTAACAGACCCCAGCTGTCAGAATCAAACCTGGGCTCTTTGAAAGTTAATGTAAGAGCCTTTAATGCATGAGCTATATGCTACATGACTCTGACCTCAGGCTGTAGCAGACTCATCAAACGTTAAGTGGGTTAGGTGCCACTAGAGGGGGACAGAGCGCCATACCAAGCAGGCACGGGTGACACATATATGAAACTTTGCTCCATATCCTGCAAAAATGCCCAAAACACACAAAGTAAATAATGTGACTCACTTCTAGGCTAAGATATTTTATCTCAGAAAAACAGTTCTATTAACTTTCTAAAACTGGGATTCGTAATAGAAACACAGACAGAGACTTAACTAAAGAAGCTCTAGTAGAAAACTCAGTAAATAATAATATAATTTATCCTCTCAATTCTTCTTTATTGATTCTTCAAATTTTAACTTGAAGCTTCCTGGAGGGGGAGGAAAGGGGAAGAAGAAGAAGAAAAAAGCTTTAAATTCAGAGCTTGGTGACAAATAATAGATATTAGTATAATAAATTGCAGGTACTGCTCCTATCTGCATTTTTGACTTTGGGCTTTACTGTATGGAGTACATTCTTCAAAATACAAAGGAGAACAACAGATTTTCATCGTAAATAAGAAAGATTCAGAGAGCTTTCTGAAGGCATTCTTTATTAGGCAAAACAAGCAGAATTAGCAAGTATTTTTCCTGCAGCTTCTCTGCCTTTGGTTGTAATTTCATCACATTTTTCAAGCCTGGCAGGATCAAACTTTGTCAGTAGTTGGATGGGAGACCCCCAAGGAAAGCCCATTGTGCTACAAGAACTAGCATTGGTGTTTCAGTAGGTGACTCTCTTCTTTCTTGGTAATGGTCCAGTGGCTTAGATGGATTGTGGCATCTTTAGGATAAAGTGAAAGGTGAGACACTGAGCTATGATTATTGATCATTTATACATTGCCATGAACATAAGTGAAACTTTACAACAGATAAAGCAGGCTATACAAAGAACAGAAACCCTGATAGGAAAGGTTTTTTTTAGTTTTGGTCTCTGCTGAAAGGTGAATTTATTTGTGGTACTACATTTTATTCACTCTTTGCATTAATAAACAGATTAACTATTTCCCCTCAAATTATCAAAACAAAAACATTTTTAGGTAGAGACCTCCTCAAAGGTGAGATGTTCAGAAAGTTATGAGCAACTGGGGGAAAAAAGGTTTAGAAAAATAAACTATTATGTAACCATAACTCTTGTGGTCACTGCCACTCTTGCTGGAATGTAGAACCTCATTGAATTTGTGGGGTAACTGAAGTAGGCAGAATATAATTTAATCAATTTTTAAATTGAAGAGTTCAATGTGGCTAAAACCAATATTTTTACCATACTACATGGAGCCAGTTATAACAAAAAGCCAAAGGATCTTCGTCTTATATGGCTGTCCATGAAGAATATAGTATTTTATACTAAAAATAAGAAGGGTGAGATTTTGAAAACACAGTTAGTGCCAGCATAAGTCTGCCCCCACTGAAGTCAACTGGAGTTTTACCATGGATGCCTATGGGAGCGGAATTCAGCTATCAAAATGAGATTTTCAAAAGCTTTCTTTAAGATTCTTAATTAAAATAAACCTGTCCTGAAAACTAAATGAGATGATTATATGAACAAATACCACTGCAGCTGAATGTTGAGGGGGGAAATTGTTCCAATTACACTTTACTTAATAGTCAGAGAACTGAGAACCCAGCAGCAATGAGTTGTCCCTGTACTAATCCTGTAGTACCGTCAAACCAGGTCTCAGTGGTGATGGTGAGTTTCACAGCATACACACCGAAGTTGGATTAAAAAACCCCATAAAATATGCTTGCTTGAAGGATGCACCATAACACTACTATTTCTTAACATTGAGAACCCTAACATGCAAGACACCAAACACAGAGAGCGACAAAGCAGGCTGCTCCCTAGCAGAAAAGAACAAATAATCCCACCTTACTATAGACTGTCTGTGTGCAGACTGGCTGAACAAGACCCAGATTGCACACTTCCTTACAGAGGCCCTTTCTTGCAAGCAGGTGCAGGAAACCCTTTACATTTATTCTACATCTACACTTGGAGGTAGGTGTCTGATTCCCAGCTTGCATAGACATACTCACATAGCTTTCATTGAGTGAATGCTCTAAAAATAATAGTGTACCCATGGTAGCACAGGCAGCAGCAAAGGACAGCACTGGCTAGCTGCCCCGACTATAAACCTGCCTGGACCCCATGGATATGCACGTGAGGCAGCTAGCCCATATTGCTGTTCACTGTTGCCCAAGCTACACTATTTTTAGCATGCTAGCTCGATGAAAGCTAGCACAAGTATGTCCATGTGACCTGGGAATCACCTCCTGCCACCTCATGTCTAAGGGACAATGCAACCTCAGAGTGATAGCCTGAAATTTTAACACAGTTTTCAATACACCACATGTGGCACCTACTAATTTACTATTCCATTGTTCCCTAAAGATCTTCCATCCACATAATGGCTCATATCACTCTTACGAAAACTATAGTATTTACAGTTTTTATAGAACAAAGGATAAAGACCCCTTATTGACATAGTAAGTTGACAGTGAAATACAGTCCCCCACTTTTTCAGTGGAAACCTGCCTCCCCCCAAAAAAAGTCCACGAGATAAATTTGATGTTAATTAATTGTGAGAAGTGTAACTTTTTAATCATCCTGTAATAATGAGGTATAGCTGTGATAATCATATAGCATAGAATTTGATGTGAGCTATATGAGATTCAAGGTATAAATAACTAATTTCTTATGTATGGGAGAGAAACAGAAAGGAAGGACTATTCCCATTGTCAAAAGCTAACCACTCAGGCTTTGCTCATGCATGTAATATTGCAGATGAAGATTTAGTAGGCAGCTTCTATTCCCATCACAGAATGGTGGATGGGTAGAGAAGTGATGACAGAAAAGAGAGGTTGTTGAAATTTTCTGGTGAAATTTTTTTCCCAAAGAAAAATGGCCTTTTATTTTCTTCCAAAACCACCATTTCCATGGAAAAATTTTGTTTAATTAAAAAAAATGGAAAAAAAAATGAAAACTGGAAAAAGTTGAAAATCAAATGATTTTGATACTCATTTTTGTTTTAAAAAAAGAAAAGAAAATTCCCTTGAAATTCTAGAAAAATAATTTAACTTTTGTGTGTGTGTGTGATTGTGTGTCTTTCAAGATTTATCAGGAAAAATCCTTGCCATTTTCTGACCAGCTGTAACCTGAGGCAGCCATGCTGCCCTGGGATCTGTAGTTTTGGAGATTGCTTTGTCTATGGATTCTTGGGGTCGGTAGACATCACACTGCTGCCTCCTTCACAAGGCCATAAATAGAAAAGGAGTACTTGTGGCACCTTAGAGACTAACCAATTTATTTGAGCATAAGCTTTTGTGAGCTACAGCTCACTTCATCGGATGCATACTGTGGAAACTGCAGAAGACATTATATACACAGAGACCATGAAACAATACCTCCTCCCACCCCACTCTCCTGCTGGTAATAGCTTATCTAAAGTGATCACTCTCCTTACAATGTGTATGATAATCAAGTTGGGCCATTTCCAGCACAAATCCAGGTTTTCTCACCCCCCCCACCCCCATACACACACAAACTCACTCTCCTGCTGGTAATAGCTCATCCAAAGTGACCACTCTCCCTACAATGTGCATGATAATCAAGGTGGGCCATTTCCAGCACAAATCCAGGTTTTCTCACCCCCCCACACACACAAACTCACTCTCCTGGTGGTAATAGCTCATCCAAACTGACCACTCTCCTTACAATGTATATGATAATCAAGGTGGGCCATGTCCAGCATAAATCCAAGTTTAACCAGAACGTCTGGGGGGAGGGGGGGTAGGAAAAAACAAGGGGAAATAGGCTATTTCCCCTTGTTTTTTCCTACCCCCCCCCCAGACACAGTGAGTTTGTGTGTGGGGGGGGGTGAGAAAACCTGGATTTGTGCTGGAAATGACCCACCTTGATTATCATGCACATTGTAGGGAGAGTGGTCACTTTGGATGAGCTATTACCAGCAGGAGAGTGAGTTTGTGTGTGTATGGGGGTGGGGGGGGTGAGAAAACCTGGATTTGTGCTGGAAATGGCCCAACTTGATTATCATACACATTGTAAGGAGAGTGATCACTTTAGATAAGCTATTACCAGCAGGAGAGTGGGGTGGGAGGAGGTATTGTTTCATGGTCTCTGTGTATATAATGTCTTCTGCAGTTTCCACAGTATGCATCCGATGAAGTGAGCTGTAGCTCACAAAAGCTTATGCTCAAATAAATTGGTTAGTCTCTAAGGTGCCACAAGTACTCCTTTTCTTTTTGCGAATACAGACTAACACGGCTGTTACTCTGAAAAGGCCATAAATCTTTCCCATATTGAATCTCATGGAATATTGTGAGTTCTTTCTTTTTTTCTTGTCTTACAATTTGACCCTGTGCAAATAATTATACATTTAAGGGATATGCATGGTTGAATATGAATTCCATTAAATAGCAATGCTGTACATTTTTTAAAGTTACATTGTTTTGAAGAAGGAAAAAAAATCCCTGAGGATGTGAATACGTCCTATCATATCTGATAACTTTGTGACTTTTCCCTCTTTTATAATTTTCATTTCCTTCTGTTTGGGAGACTCCTATGATGATCTGCACAGTTACAGTTTAGCCCTCCCTCCAACAAACTAAAGTACAAAGTTCAGTACATCTTATGGACTTCAGGTGAGGCAATCTTTGACACAAATGATTGTCCCTGATTGTATGCAGTATCATTGTAGCCCTGTCAGTCCCAGTATATTGGAGAGACAAGGTCAGTGAGGTAATATCTTTTATTGGGCCAATTTAACCTTGCTCTTGATTGGTTCATTTGTATGGCTGCTACCTATCTGATCTTTTTCCAGGTTCAGATTTCCATAAATGACTAGTGATTTGAGTACCTAAATGTTTGGGGCCCAATTTGAGACTTTTTCAGAGGGTAAGTTTGTAACACTTTCTTAAAATCAGGCCCTTTTCAAGTGACTCCAATTAAGCACCCAGTACGCAAAGCACCCAAAATCACTAGTGACTTTTGAAAGTAACGTGTTTTTTATTTAAAGGGAAAACAAAGTCAAGATGTCTGTAATGATCATACTCTTGATATTTTAAAGAAAGTTTATTTCTAAGAAATTCCATCCAGATCATGATAAGAAGCCCCTTCTCCATTATTAAATGGCACAAAGCTGTGAAATAATGACACAATTTTTTTATTGATAGCTTTCAAATAGAATTAATCAGTATTAGCCAATGAAGGACCTAAAGCAAAACTATTGGGAATGATTGCCTTGTTTTTAGAAAAATGAACTAATTTAAAGAAAAAATTTTGCAGTCATAATAAACTCACATTTTGTGCAAAGCTATTGTGGCTTCCCAGATTGCTGAAGGTACTCGACTTGGTCTCACACTTCACAACACACCTTTATTACAGTGTTATCAGCCTGACACATGCTTTGTAACATTTCCTAGCTTAAGTAATTGGATTTAGGAAAATATATGCAAAATCTTCTTCAAAAATCAATTATACAGCAAAATAGTACTGTTTTTTGCAATATTAATAAAGTCCTAAGAGACTGCTCGGTTAATTTTACTCCAAATATAGTAAATTTATCCTCATGTATTATACATTGTTTAAATTTGTGTAACATAAATAATACATAGTGGCTAGTAATTTATTTATGAGAAATAAACATAATTTCTTTGCCTTTTGTAGTTCTAAGCCACATTGTTATTCATGTATTTCAGGTATACCAATTAGCTATGCATGCTAAGAGTATGAAGTAATGTGTGCAAATTATAAAATGATTTAAGGTAACAAATCTTAACTTTTGACATCGATCAAGAAATATTATGAACCAAAGCAATGTTTTATTTAATAGAAGAGATACTGGCTTTTTTATGTTATTGTTTAGTCATACACAGGACTCATGCTTGAGTGTTTAGAAAAGAAAAGAAAAGAAAAGAAAAGAAAAGAAAAGAAAAGAAAAGAAAAGAAAAGAAAAGAAAAGAAAAAGCCTTCTCACACAAAGATAAACTGGAGCAAGGAAGTCAAGGTAAATTATTTGTTAAAGTATTTCGCAGTAGGATGTTGTTGGAGCAACAAGTGGAGTTTTTAAGCTATGGATGAACTTCATAAAGTTCCGGGTCCCATTTGGATGAGTAAACAAAAATTCACCAGTTTATCCAAAGCATATTCAAACTTATCTATACCTCTTTGGGTTTGTAAATTGGGCTGTAAATCTTTCAAACACAGGATCTCTCATGAGATTTCAATGTGCCTTGGTTTCATCTGAAAAGTAACTTTTGTTCATGGTATTGCGCTATTTCTGCTTCTAGTCCTTGACAAAACCAGGAAGTCCAGAAAAAGATGCAGAATACATGTTCAAATAAGCAACATTTATCCTGAATAAAGGCTCTGACCATATATTATTTGAACCAGCTTGTCCACCCCTGCTAAAGTCACTCAGACACCATGATGATAGACATGAAATATCCAAACCCTACATAGATTAGAATGTGATCTAATCTTTAGATTGATAGAGTAGACAGACTGGATCAGAATTATTTTATGCTAGTATTCAGCATAAGGGAGTGGGATGATGCTATCAGCTCACCACATAGTGTGCATAAAGGTTCAATTCTACAGAGAAGAGTGAAAGTATAAAACACTAAGATAATGTGTATTATTACCATTTAAAATTAAAACTATATATAATTGTCCAAAACTAGGACAAAAAGCCAAAGCCACAGAGTTCCTTGGAAACAGATTTCAAGGGGGGTGAAAAAAATCAATTCAGGAAACAGGAAAAGGAACTTCTCAGCTTTCTGGCTGCCCCAGTGCAAGGCTATTGTCAATTTCTAGCCCAGCTGAAGGAAAAGCTCACAGCCCTGATGCTCAGCCTCCCCACTACTCCCTCAGATCTGGGACCAGAAAGGCAGAGAGCTGGGGTGCTCAGCTTCTCTGGCCCTGGAACTGGGAACAGCAGGGAAAGCAGGGAGACTGAGAGCTAAGAACACACAGTCAGGGATCTCAGTCTCTGCAGTCCTCCTGGGTAGTTTTAGTCAATTTCACTTTCTGCCTGCAGAGGATGAAAGTGACAAGAGCATTTTAGGCAGCCAGCCATCATTTCAATTTGCCTAGCAGAGAGGGTGGGAGTGTAAAATTTTGGCATAATTGGCAAAATTTTGATTTTAGGAAGAGGGGATTCTGAGACAGAAAGTCATTTAGATGAAAAATTCCCAACCAGCTCTACTTAAGACTCCATTCCAGCAGTTTAATGCTCACACAACATAGTCAGAGAGTCTTTTGTAGAGCTGGATAGAGCAGATTGGTACCCCCCAGCAAGCACTACATCTTTCTGATTCTACTATGCCAATTGTCCTAGATCTGTAATGTCACCAGTCCCTGAACAGAGCCTTAATATTGGATGCTCAATAGTGCCACTGAGTAGGAAGACAGACAAATGTTCTCCAGAGAAACAGATCACCTTTAAAGTTATGAGATATAGTATTTGGGGAGTAAATATAAGTGCCCCTATGATGGGGCTTAGTAATGACAAAAAAGAGGGTCTGACTAGCCATGGAATAGGAATAGCACTTATCCTCCATGGATAAAAGGAGTGAAGGGACTGCCCTTCTGTTGTCCACCTCCCATGGGGTCACATAATACTTAAAAATTGATGGTATAATATGAAGCCTAGAAAGGATCACAGAAAAAGGTGGACTTCCATATAGCTTTTAAAAATTCCATACCTAATAATTTGGTTGCTAATATACCAGATGTTGTTTGATTAGTTATTATTAGTGGTAACACCATTAAAACTAAAATAATTTAAGACCACCAGCTTTACAAACAAAAGTTTAAAACAACAAACAAAAATAGATGCTCAACACCCAAAGTAGTCCCCCTTTGCCTACTGCTTCATTTTGCATTTGTCTTCAGATTTATGAGGACAGCAACAATCTTCATCATCAAGTGTTTCTCACACAAGTTACAGCAGTTAATACATTCTTAATTCTCTGCTTTGCAATGCAGTAGCAGGACATGCATTAGTCTCCATGTTTGTTACTATACACCTTCTAACAAGGTCTTTTAGTCTCGTTTTGGCAGCAGGGCAGCAAAGGACTCAATCTCACTTTTCAGTCAAACTCACTAAAGCCATGTGTTGATGTGCCTTCTATGCCAACAGAAAATTTGCTGTTGTCTTGAGGACTTCTGGGAAAATATATTTTGTAGACTGACAAGAGAAAGATGATGGTGGGATGTTATTAACTAGAATGAGATGAAATTTAGAGGACAAAATTCTTTCTATAATTGCTTTTCTCCACTGTAGCTGCCATTGACCTTGAAGATCCTGGCATAGGTTCTCTTAATTATTTATGACAATGATTTACTATGAAATACACTGATTAAAAAAATTTCACCCAAATTTGGCTCCATACCACTCTCCATCCCCCATGTAAAAAGGATTTTCAAATAAATTGAAATAATTGTGGGGGGAAATCTATTTTTATTTACAATTTTTATGTTTTTGTTTGGAAAAAGAAACCTCCTAAAACTAAAATTTTAGAAACCAAAACAAAAAAGAGTTTTAAGCAGAAAAAAAACCCCATACTTTTCAGTTGCCACAAACAACAAAAAATAAAAATCCAGTTTTTCAATGAAAATCTATATTATGAAGAAAACATTGAATGAAAATGAAAAGTATTCCTTTCATGGGGAGGTTATCAACTTTTTTTTTATTGTGGAAGCACTGAGAAATGCCCTAAAGGTTAGGACAAGAAACTGGATCTCAGAGTAGTGAAACAAAAGGCACAAAGGAAATTAACTAGGGAGGGAAGTGATGTGGTCAGAGAAATGGCCAGGGAAGATAATCCTAGAAGCTGCATTTAGAACTGTGCAGAAGAAGGTGCGGTGTGTTTTAGAAAAAAAAACAGAGAGGAGGAGGTTGTAGTAGTCAAGATGGAAGATGATAAAGGTCTGAAGAAGAGTTTTAGAGGTGCAAACAGAAAGAAAAAGTCAGATGTTGGAAACATTATGGAGTAATAAGTGGCTGTATTTGGACACAGCTTGGATGTGCAGGGCAAAAGAAAGGGAGGAGTCCAAGATGAGTCCCAAATTATAAACCTGAATGAGAGGGAGGATAATTTTTGTAAATTATGAGGGAGTAGATTATGGCTGGCTTTACACAAGTGTGAAAGAGGGCTAGATGGTGAAAGGAGACATCTTCAGTGTTTAATTTCTGTGCTGGAGCCAGGCACAAGACCAGCACATGCCCTCAGACTCATGTAGTTCTTGTGGTGTGTAGCACCTCAAAAAGGGAGAACCCAGTCCCAGGTTTAGAGGCCTGTGTAATTCTGGCCTGTACTGCTCCAGGCAACTCAGCTGTGGCAGCTTCTCCCACTCTCCCTGTCATAAATATAAAGGGAAGAGTAACAACCTTCCTGTATACAGTACTATAAAATCCCTCCTGCCTAGAGGCACAAAATCCTTTTACCTGTAAAGGGTTAAGAAGCTCAGGTAACCAGGCTGGCACCTGACCAAAAGGACCATTAAGGGGACAAGATACTTTCAAGTCTGGGGGGGGGGAAGGTTTTGGTCTGTCTGTTTTGTGTGCTTGCCGGACACAGATCAAGGAAGCAACCAATCCAACTCCATTAGAATTAGTAAGTACTAGCAAGGGAATGCATTAACTTATTTTTGTTTTGGCTTGTGATTTTCTCTGTGCTGAGAGGAAGGTGTATTTCTGGTTTTCTTTTTGTAACTTTAAAGTTTGCCCAGAGGGAAATCCTCTGTGTTTTTGAATCTGATTGTCCTGTAATATTATCTTCCATTCTAATCTTACAGAGGTGCTTCTTTTACCTTTTTTTCTTTATAATAAAGTTCTGTTTCTTTTAGAATCTGATTGGGGTTTTTTTGTCTTAAAAAAACCCAAGGTTGGTCTGTGCTCATCTTGTTTATTCCTAAGCCTCCCCAGGAAAGGGGGTGTGGGGCCTTGGGGGGATATTAGGGGAGAGTAGGAACTCCAAGTGATCCTTTCCCTAAGTTTGTCTAAATCACTTGGTGGTAGCAGCGTTACCTAATCCAAGGTACAAGGGAGAATTTGTGCCTTTTGGAGTTTTTAACCTAAGCTGGTAGAAATAAGCTTAGGGGGTCTTTAATGCAGGTCCCCACACCTGTACCCTAGAGTTCAGAGTCGGGAGGGAACCTTGACACCCCCATAAGTGAATGTGTCTTCAAGTCTTGGGGCTAAAGAGCAGAGTGCTGGCTTCTTCTGCCCAAGGCATCTCCTGACAACTAATTCCTGGTAGCTCATTCCACTTGCTCATGGTGGTTTGGTGGGTAGTCAGGTCTTCAAATGCCAGGGCCCCAGCTGATGCATTCTCCCTTTCAAGGAAGATGCTATAATATAGTGCTACAGAACATATACACAGACCTCAAAATAGGTCCATTGCTGCTTCTTGCCACTAACTCGGCAGTGCCTGCCTCTCTGCCTTTTGCTCATCACTCTGTCAAAATAAAGTTCAGTTGCAAAATCTGTATACAGATATGATGTATAAACCATTTAAGATCCCAAAATGTTCATTAATTATAATGAAATATATTTTAAAACCAACTATTTAATAGTCAGTTCCTCCAGTGCAGAAGTACAGCAAATTGCAGGGAAGAAGTAGAAATTTCAATGGAAATTTCAATTATTACAGATTGTTGCAATAAGCCATAAATCCAGTATTCTTTAACTCCCAAGTTAAAAGGATCAGAGGGGAGGGGGAAGGAGATAAGCTCTAAAAATGAATGATTTTAAAGATTGAGAATGTCCTTTATTGCAGCTCATCTAGAAAAGGAAAAACAGATGCTGTGTGATTCATTTCTGAGGACCTATGGGAAGATTTCATTTATGTTCACTCTAATTTACTCTATCTCTGCAAAACAGCCCAAAGTAGAGCACATCCCCCCTTATTTACAACATACAGTACAACACTAAACACTTTTTTTCAGGTCACTAAAGGAAGAAAAATGGCAGCTGATATGTGATAGCATGCAGCCGTGCTCTGCCTTCATCTAGAGCACTTGTAATGAGAGAGAAATACTGGGAACTGAGGCAAAAGAATATTTGCTTAGACACTTTGTTCACAGCTCATTCTTACTTTTAAGCAAGTATTACATTCTCTGCAATTACCCGAGGCTTGTTTTGGATGACATACATTGGAAAGATCTACTATTATTGTACCCTCATTTACATAGCTCTTTTATATGTATCAAAACAGGTTACAAGCTAGAATAAAGTGAATTAGCAAATATAAGTCACAATAGATACAGTGTGCAATAAAATCAGTTATAAATATTGATAACAGATAAACTTAAAATAAACAATAATATATGATAAACAAACAACAACAGTAAACTTGGCATTGAAGATGGTAAGGACAAAAAGAAGTGAGTGGCTTACAGATTGTTGTAATAAGCCATAAATCCAGCATTCTTATTAAGATCATGATTTTTAGTGTCTAGCGAAATTATGAATTTAAGCTCCCAGGCTTATATTTTCAAACTGTTGTGCAGGTTCCCTTTGAGGATGAGGACTGAGAGGTCAAATATAGAGTGATCACTTTGTGAAAGGTGTTCAACCACAGGTGATGCAGTCATTTTCCTGTGTGAGTTCATTCAAGAGTATAATTTGGTTTCACCCCCATCATAGTTTTTGGAGCATTTAGTGATAAGCATGCGTAGGACCCATGGATCTTGAAAGACGCATTGTGGAGGGTGTTGATTATGGTAGCAGTGGAGATCAACGTTCGCTGTAATTTTTTCCATCCATGTACAGAATGAATTTTGTTATGTGCAGCAATATTGAGGTAATGTGCAGATGTGCACTACCAGCAGAAACAAAACAAAAAGTTACAATAGGAATAATTACCCCAGCTAGGACAGGTTAGGCATTTTAGAAAACACTACTCTAAGAATTACATTTAAGCATAAGAGAGAAATAAAATTATGAAATGCATAGACCAGTCCAGAAACTAAAATAACAGTGTGACAGGTTTCCCGCCCCCCACCCTACCTCCTTTGGGGTGCCACCTGGAACTGGGGTGTGACGTTGCACTCTATATGATTTTATGAAAATATGCTTATGAGTGTGAATATAATGTAACTGAAACATGCTTCATGCAAAAGGTCTCTTGTAAGGTATCATTAAAATCTTATAATCTACTGAGTGTGTTCATCTTATTTGTATGCACGTATCATTTTTTGTATTCGAAGTTATGAATATGGGCTGTGTACTTGTTTGAGTTTAAGTAGCCTTAGTAAAGCATTTGGTCAGCTTCTTTAGAAAGTAATTTACAAGTTAAGTGCCCAGTCAAGAAACATTTAATGGACTATGGATCTTGGAAGACTCCACATAAGACTCCACATAAGAAGTCTACCTGAGGATGTTCAAGGTAGCATGTGAATAATGGCTGCCACCTGTAAAGTCCTGAGTCATGCATGGACATGTGACTTGCCCATGTGACTCCAAAACTCCATCTTGGAGCTGAATTTTTCATAGGAGAGAGGAGGGGGTCTCCACCCACAAGAGAAAGTTTATTTAAGCCTCTGAGAGACCCCTCCATTTTGTCTTGAGCTGGCTCAAGAGAGAGCCTCTCCACCCCCAAAGGATACCTGAAAGAAACTGGAACAAAGGACTGTAACCACGGTGGTGTGAGTGATTTCTGGACCCAGACTTGAAGGAGTCTAGTCTGTAAAAGAAGCTTACTGGAACATCTCTGAGGGTGAGATTTCATCTGTAATCACTTTCTTACTGTATTAGGTTTAGACTTGCATGTTTTATTTTGTTTTGATGGTAATTTACTTTGTTCTGTCTGTTATTACTTGGACCCACTTAAATCCTACTTTTTGTATTTAATAAAATCGCTTTTTACTTATTTATTAACCCAGAGTATGTATTAATACCTGGCTGGGGGATGGGACAAACAGCTGTGCATATCTCTCTATCAGTGTTATAGAGGGCGAACAATTCATGTGTTCACCCTGTATAAGCTTTATACAGGGTAAAACAGATTTATTTGGGGTTTGGACCCCATTGGGAGCTGGGCATCTGAGTATCAGAGACAGGAACACTTCTTAAGCTGTTTTCAGTTAAGCCTGCAGCAGCTGGGGGATGTGCTTCCGACCTGGGTCTGGGTTTGTAACAGGCTAGCATGTCTGACTCAAACCGGGCAGGGTTCTGAAGTCCCAAACTGCCAGGGAAACCAGGATTAGAAAATAGTCCCAGCACATCAGTTGGCAGTGCCCAAGGGGTTTTCTGTGATACAACCCATCACATGGGGTACCACTGAACCCACCTGACCCACCAGCCTGGGCTCCCTTTCACCCTGTAATGATGTGACAAGCTGCATAACACTCCTGGTCTCACACTTTCACCAGCACACAGGTAGGGGCACACCCAGCTGCAGAAACACACAGACACTGAAATCAGCTCTGCATGGGAAGGCTCAGCTAAAGAATTGCCCAGTACTCAAGTGCACCCCCCTCCCCTTCTAGAAGGTAAACCCAAACTTGTACCATCTTGCACTGCACAGAGAACTGAAAAATGAAATCTAAGCTTAATATACTAACAAAATGTTCTAGGCAGTTTGTAAAGAGTCTTGAAGGCAAGTTGCACTTTCTTGCAGCTTAAAACTCCAGATATATCTTTCCAGGCTATACAACGCTCTAGGCCAGGTTCAGCCCTTCCCCTTAGTTCAGTCCGTTTGCTTCTCAAGTGTTTTGAGCAGTCCTCTTTCTTGGGCAGGGAGTCAGTGAAGAACGAACCACAGTGATGTCACTCCCCTGCCTTAAATAGTTTTTGCATATGGCAGGAATCCTTTTTCTCCCAGTTTGATTCCCACCCCTGGTCAGTGGAAAAACACTGTTATCATGGAGTCCAGTACCAGGTGACTTGGGCACATGTCCCTGTAGCGATAACTCAGAGGCTGTTTGCGGTGTCCCCAGGAAAACTTCCCAGGAAAGCTCCCAGGTGGGAAATTAGCATCTTCAAAGACCTGTTGTTCTCCCTAATGGCCCTTCCCAACCGGCCATCTAGACTGATTGCATTCTGCCTAGTGGGTGTTCCCCAGGTTTAAACACATTTGTAATAGATGCGTAGACAATATTCCTAACTTCAGATACCAAAATGATACATGTATACAAATAGGATAATCATATTCAGTAAATCATAACCTTTCCAATGATATCTCACATGCCTTATCTTGTATAAAATACATCATAGTTATGCCATAATTATATTGTAACAATATACTATGAAGAATATGAGGCATAATGCTACAAATAGCTCTTTGAAAGAATAAAATTAGAGAGAATATATGTGCATTGCAGGAAGCACCAAGAAGTAACAACACCAACAACAACACCAGTATGTGTTGGGAGGTGAGTGTGTCAGAGACAGAGTATGTGTGTGTCTGTGTGTATGAGAGAGAGAGAGAGACAGAGACAGAGACTGAGTGTGTGTGTGCTGGCTGCTGGGGAAGTCTATGAGAGATCTGTGTGCACTCACTCACCAGAAAGCTGGTTTTTCAGACTGCAGCAGCTGTCACCAGCTCTCCTGCCCCTGAGCTCTGTCCCCCCTCCCCTACCCTGCGGAGATGGGGTACATGGGCAGGGGGGAATCAAGGGGGAAGAGGGGAACACCCTGATATTTGCATCCACCCTTCCCCCTACTCTGCACACTCAGTGGGAGGGTCCCGGGAGCAGCTCTCCAGGGGCTTCAAGGCTGAGGGCAGGAGCAATGCAGCCGCAGAGCAGCAGGGGGAGGGGCACCTGAACATGTTGCCGGATGTGTGCAGCTCTGCTAATCAATTGCATGCACTTGATTCACTCCCGGGCGGCTGCGCAACCGCACAGCTTAGAGAGAAGACAGGTGGGGATAAATCTGCAGCTTTACACCTATTGTTCTGGCACCACTTTGAGTTGGTGTGCCCTGGAATAAATTCCATGTCTACCTCTATAGAGTCAGACCTCACAAAATTGATCAGAGGAACAGCAGATACCTCTTGTGGTTCTGTGTTAAGGGCAGCTGCATTAATCTGGATGGACATAGTATAGGATTAATTTCTTTGAGTTTAGAGCAATGATTTCCCAGGTGCTCACTTATCTAGATCCCAACAAGGGCAGTCAGGACCCAGGGTTAGAGCAGGGATAAACCTGTGTCTGGCAATAACAAAAGACTACATATTCAGTTTCCAGGCCATGGTAGATACAAAGGGTCAGAGTCCAAGTCAGGAGGCAAGGTCCAAATCAAGTCAAAGCCACAAATGCAGGAGAAGGACCAGTCACTGCAGGTACAGAAGATCCATATTGTTGCCTGGGCACTTCCTGGAATACCCCTTGAGTTTATATAGGGCAGGGAGCCAATAAAACACTATGACACTGCTGTCTGTCAAACACTTGAGGCAGAACCTCCCATGGTCTGTATCCTCAGTGGGTCATGGGAAGTGGAGTGCAAGCTACTTACAGCTGCTTCTGGGTGGCACCCTGGAGATGCCAGGTGACTGGTGGCTCTGGGGGCCTGGCTCCTACGCTGGTGGGGAAGCACCTTCTTGGACCATTTTCCTGTAAAGGGGGTCTCTGATGCGGATTTCCAGGAGGGAATGATTCTGGGGAGGTTAGTGCCTGGACTCCCAGCCACGCTTCTACTTCCTGGGGTAAAACAGGGTCCCCCCTTTACATTAGGTTTGTGACCCTCATTCTGTGTCTTGCATCCATCAGACGTTCAGGCTTGCACAAAAGGAATCAGCTGAGATGGCAATTTCCTGTGCATAATTTAAAGATTTATCCCATATTGTGCATCTAACTTCCTCAGAACAGATGCTTAGGAAATGTTCTTCAGCAAAGACACCATAATAGAGGCTCAACTTAAAAGTATACCCCAAATTAAAAAACACAGTAAAAGAACTAAAAAAGAGCCACTGTGGCTTAACAACCATGTAAAAGAAGCAGTGAGAGATAAAAAGGCATCTTTTAAAAAGTGGAAGTCAAATCCTAGTGAGGTAAATAGAAAGGAGCATAAACACTGCCAAATTAAATGTAAAAATGTAATAAAAAAAGCCAAAAAGGAGTATGAAGAACAGCTAGCCAAAAACTCAAAAGGTTATAACAAAACATTGTTTAAGTACTTCAGAAGCAGGAAGCCTGCTAAACAACCAGTGGGGCCCCTGGACGATCAAGAAACAAAAGGAACACTTAAAGACGATAAAGTCATCGCAGAGAATCTAAATGAATTATTTGCTTCAGTCTTCATGGCTGAGGTTGTTAGGGAGATTCGCAAACCTGGGCCATCTTTTGTAGGTGACAAATCTGAGGAATTGTCACAGATTGAAGTGTCACTAGAGGAGGTTTTGGATTTAATTGAGAAACTTAACAGTAAAAAGTCACTGGGACCAGATGGTATTCACCTAAGAGTTCTGAAAGAACTCAAATGTGAAATTGCAGAACTATTAACTATGGTTTGTAACCTGTCCTTTAAATCAGCTACTGTACCCAATGACTGGAAGATAGCTAACGTAATGTCAGTATTTAAGAAGGGCTCTAGAGGTGATCCTGGCAATTACAGACCAGTAAGTCTAATGTCAGTACCGGGCAAATTAATTGAAACAACAGTAAAGAATAAAATTGTCAGACACATAGAAGAACATAAATTGTTGTGCAAAAGTCAACATGGTTTCTGTAAAGGGACATCATGTCTTACTAATCTATTAGAGTTCTTTGAGGGAGTCAACAAACATGTGGACAAGGGGGAATCCAGCAGACATAGTGTACTTAGATTTCCAGAAAGCCTTTGACAAGGTCCCTCACCAGAGACTCTTACATAAATTAAGTTGTCATGGGATAAGAGAGAAGATCCTTTCAGGGATTGAGAACTGGTCAAAAGACAGGGAACAAAGGGTAGGAATAAATGGTAAATTTTCAGAATAGAGAGGGGTAATCAGTGGTGAGCTGGAGCCTGTTTGCACCAGTTCGCACGAACCAGTTTTTAAATTTTGAAGCCGGTTTAGAACTGGTTGTTAAAGGGGTGGGCAAACTCCAGCCCGTGGGCCACATCCAGCCCACGGGACCATCCTGTCCGGCCCTCCTGAGCTCTCAGCTGGGGAGGCTCCCCTGAGAATCCCTTTTACTCACCTGGCGGCGCTCCGGGTCTTCGGTGGCACTTCAGCGGTGGGTCCTTCAGTGCCACCGAAGACCCGGAGCGACTGAAGGAACTGGTTCTTCAGCTTTTGGCAGCTCATCACTGGGGTAACTAGTGGTGTTCCCCAAGGGTCAGTCCTAGGACCAATCCTATTCAACTTATTCATAAATGATCTGGAGAAAGGGGTAAACAGTGAGGTGGCAAAGTTTGCATACGATACTAAACTGCTCAAGATAATTAAGACCAAAGCAGACTGTGAAGATCTTCAAAAAGATCTCACAAAACCAAGTGACTGGGCAACAAAATGGCAATCAAAATTTAATGTGGCTAAATGTAAAGTAATGCACATTGGAAAAAATAACCCGAACTATACATACAATATGTTGGGGGCTAATTTAGCTGCAACTAATCAGGAGAAAGATCTTGGAGTCATCGTGGATAGTTCTCTGAAGACATCCACACAGTGTGCAGCGGCAGTCAAAAAAGCAAACGGGTTGTTAGGAATCATTAAAAAACGGGATAGAGAATATCTTATTGCCCTTATATAAATCCATGGTATGCCCACATCTTGAATGCTGCGTACAGATGTGGTCCCCTCATCTCAAAAAAGATATACTGGCATTAGAAAAGGTTCAGAAAAGGGCAACTAAAATGTTTAGGGCTTTGGAACGGGTCCCATATGAGAAGAGATTAAAGAGGCTAGGACTTTTCAGCTTGGAAAAGAGGAGACTAAGGGGGGATATGATAGAGGTATATAAAATAATGAGTGGTGTGGAGAAAGTGAATAAGGAAAAGTTATTTACTTGTTCCCATAATATAAGAACTAGGGGCCACCAAATGAAAATAATGGGTAGCAGGTTTAAAACAAATAAAAGGAAGTTCCTCACTCAGCGCACAGTCAACATGTGGAACTCCTTGCCTGAGGAGGTTGTGAAGGCTAGGACCATAACAGGGTTTAAAAGAGAACTGGATAAATTGATGGAGGTTAAGTCCATTAATGGCTATTAGCCAGGATGGGTAAGGAATGGTGTCCCTAGCCTCTGTTTCTCAGAGGGTGGGGATGGATGGCAGGAGAGAGACCACTAGATCATTACCTGTAAAGTTCACTCCCTCTGGGGCACCTGGCATTGGCCACTGTCGGTAGACAAGGTACTGGGCTGGATGAACGTTTGCTCTGACCCAGTATGGCCATTCTTATGTTCTTATGTTCTTAAAGAGATCAAATTGATCATAGTTTTCAGCCTCCTTTCCCTTTCCCCATTTTCTCATTAGGGGACACATTTTATAGGCATACTCACTATGACTCATGTGAGCACTTTTCCTGAGATGTCTAAATTTCAACCTTTACGTTTCAGGGGTAATTTGAAACCTTTGCAAAGCAGCTCTTTTAAATTCAGGATAATCCAAAGCCTCTCCAATAGGCATTTCATTAAATACATTTAAAGCTTTACCAGAAAGTTTTACGATCAGTGTGGGGACATGCTTGTCCTCTGGAACCTTATGAACCTCACATAGCCTTTCAAAAGTGGTAAGGTATTCTTCAATACTGTCTGATCTATCTCAATTTCCCACCTATAAAATGGGAATAAGTCTTTCTTCTTCTCTTGTCTATTCTGGTTTTAAGCTCTTTGGGGCACTTGAATATGTACTTACAGTTTCTACCAATCTGGAGTTCTGGTGCCAGTTGGGGTCTTTAATCACTACTGTAATCTCATTATCATAATAATAGCTCATTTATGGCCAGATGGTGATTGCAGTGAAGTCAATGGGAATTTTGTCACTGACATCAGTGGCAACAGGTCAGGTCTTTGGTGGATGTCATTTCAATGCAAAGTCACAGACTACAATGGACAAAGTTATGGTGTCACCTCTCTTGCTTGCCTCTGAAATACTTTATAAAAGTTTTCTTTTTACAATTATAAAACTTTTCAGATAAAATTACCAAACAACAAAAGTATTTTTTCATCTGAGGAATCTTTTTTATGAGAAATCTCAGGAGAAAGCTCATAATTGCAGGTACTGCATTCATCTGAAGGGTAGAAAGAGGACAGAAAATTGAAGGTGAATTCAGTGAGATTTCTAGCACAAACATCTGAATTAAATATTACAAGTGGCAGAAATGTTAGAAAGGCTTGTAAAGAAAAGAGAATCTAATTGTTTATCTTCATTAAATTACAAGCATAAGCACTTCAAAGGTTATGTGCAGGTTTTTTTTCCTGGGGTTATTAACTATCATAAGGTCTACTTCCATGGATTGAAGAGAGATTTTGTTGTACATATTTCATTGTGGGTTTTTTCCCTTTCAAAGTATATTTTCCAGAGATCTATTGTACACTGGTTATTTTTGTGCTGCTGTAAGTTTCTCCCTTGTGAGAGCTCGAAATTCAGTCATCTTTGTTCTCCAATGTCAAACAATCTACTGATTTTTATTCCTTGAGAAAATAATTAAAAAATAATAAATAATGAATTGGAAATTAATATACATGTAAAAAAACAAAGAATTCAGTGAAACTTTGCTGCGAACATGTTGCAGGCCATATGCCAAGGTCCCTGATGATTATTTATTTCCTAGCTGGAAGCAGTCAACCCATTTCTTTGCTTGTGAGGGGAAATGGAAATACTCTTGCTTCTTCACATTCTTATTCTCCTTCCCCTTCAGCCCAAACCAGATAGTGCACACACATAATGGATATTCTAAACTAACATTGGAATTAATGAATTAGTCCCAGGGACACATGGGCATGGAGGCATCTCTACATTATTAGTTTATTTAACCCTTTGCATAATCAAGAGGAAAGGATTAACCTAATGATTCAACAAATTATGGAGATTTGTTAGCATAAATAATATTGCAGAGCATGAACTTGCTCTCACATATCTCACTAAAGGCTTTTAGCACAAACCTTGTGCACTTCTCTTTTGTAATTTTGTGAGATCCTTCAGGGAATCAAGAAAATTCGTACTTGACTTGTATACCCAAAAGGCCAACCTCTTTATAAACTTATTTAAAAAAAAAATCAGGCTGGATCTGGGATCAAGCACAAGAATCTGAAGGTGTAAAGGATTTATTGATTATATGCCTTCCGTATCACTATTTCAGCAGATACCAGTAGCTATTGTACGTGTTGCTACAACTAGAAAGGGAAGCCTGAAGCATATTACTCCAGATGAATTGCATGATGCCAACATCAACTACACCAAAATAGAAAAAAAAATCCTGGTGAATATACTGGCATGCACAAAATTAACAAGATACTTTCAGAATTCCAATAATTTTAAGAAAGTCACAGCTAATAAGCCAATAGTTTTGCTAAAGGTGTAGAGAAGGTGCTTCTTATATACTACGTTGCCTATACACCTGGGATTTCTGTAAGGATGAACTCAGTCTTCCTTTGGTTTTCAGATTTGAATCCAAAAACTAAAAGTGAAACTGAACCAAAGGCACAGCATGTTGCCTGGATTTGGTAGAAACCATCCCAAACCCCTGGCTTTCCTATGGTTACCACTCAAAATCATAAAGTACCCCAGTTTTATTCTGTGACCAAATAGCTTGAAAACTCAGCTCCATTTAGACCTGAGCCCAGGCCTGCTGAAAGGTTTGTAAAGCTCATTAAACTTTCAGCAAACTTGTTTGACTTATCTCCCTCACTGTATTTTTGCAGTATGTCTTGTCCATCTACATAAGGAGGTAAGGTGGTAAGCTTATAAGGTAGTTAACTTAGTCTAAAATTTGTGACCTCTCTCCTCATTCAATTCTATGACCATTTCTCAGATAGCTCATGCTGAATGAAATCACTGTCCAAAGTGCCTCCTCTCCCTGCTTCTCTATCATTATGGACAGTTCCACTGTTCACCTATGGCTCATAAATTTGGCATCATGTCTTCTTCCTGACACAGTCAGGTTGTTGCTAAATCTGGCCATTTCTTCCATTGTAATATCTCCATGTTGTCCCTCCCTCTCTGCTGCCCTGTCTTATTCAGCTCTAACTTTGACAACTGCAACTTCCTTCTCTCTGCCCTTCCTTACATCCTGATTCTCATGTCACACATGTCAAGTCTATCCCTTGAATCAACTTTAAACATTGCGTGCATCCCATCAAGACTTCAGATACCACTCTCTATGCCTCCTCTTTAATCTTCTCCCACTCCACACTTGGCACCCCTCGATTGGTGTGCTTTTCCACTCCCTAGAACCGTACTACCACAAACAACTCTGTCACTTTTCTGTTCCTTGTGTCTAGAATAATCTTCCTTTTTTCTCTATGGTTGTTATTGAAATATGTTGTGAGTTTGGGGGTCACCCACTGCTAGTTCTCCAGTGACAATAAAGGAGGTGACCCATACCCAGGCTGGTGTTAAATTACCAATAATCAGCAAGGGAGTTGTAAACAAGGGATTTACAATTCTGTAAAGGACAGTGGCATCATGTGATTTCCTCTCTCCTCCCCCACCTATGCTGAAAGCAACAAGAATGCTGGGAAGACAAAGACTTGAACTGAGGAGACTGGTCCCAAGCTGAGAAGGAAAGTCAGTCTGTGTATTGAGGACTGTAAACTGCTGGCAACATCCAGTGGGGTGAGAAAAACTCCTTGATCCAAATACTGCTTAGTCTAATGAGGTTTAGGATTTAGACTGCATGCTTAACTTTTATTTTCTTTGGTAACTATCTCTGACCTTTATGCTTCCCACTTATAGTAATCACTTAAAATCAATCTTTCTGTAGTTAATAAACTTATTTTAATGTTTTATCCTTACCAGTGAGTTTAGATAAAGTGCTTGGGAAATCTTCATGTTACAGAGGCTGGTGTGTGTCCACTTTCCTTTGAAGAAGTGGTGAACTAATTAATATGTTTGCACTGTTCAAAAGAAGGTCTTGAGACAATATATTTCTGGGGTGCAAGGCTGGCAGTTTGGAAGATATGCCGGTGTTTCTCTGTGTATGGTTCATGAGTGGCTTGGGGTGCCTTAATGCTACTTAACTGGGTGTGACTCTGCATGATGGTGGCTGAGTGATAACAGTGCCTGGAGAGGTTTGCTGCTTGTCATTAGCAAAGAGCCAGCCCAGGCTGGAGAGTAAAGTGGACACAGTGGTCCCATAGTTCCACTTTGTACCCGAAGAGTCCCATCAGACTGACCCACTGGAAGTCCACAGTAGAGCTAGGAACTGAAGCCAAGCCTCCTGAGCTCCGCTGTAGTGACTAGACAACAAGACCATGCTTCCACTCCCTTCTAACTTCTTCTGTGGAGGGTATTGCAGGGTGTATAGCTCTGGTTACTGGTATGCTCCTCGACCCAAAGACTAGTAACCTGGATGCAAGGGGGTTCTTATTCCCTTGTGTGGGCATGTAGCCAGGGACACAATCTAGCCTCGTGCATTTACTGTTATGCCCTCTTTTGTTATGAAATAGACTGAAATATCGTCTTGAGCAGGAATCTAACTTTTTATTAGTTCTCAAAGGCACACAGGAAATCTGGTTTATCATCATGAATTGCTGTGTACTTTTTACAGTGAACTTTATACTATGCATATCGGATTTTGGAGTTCCTTACTAAAGGTTTTCCGAGCTCTAATTACCATTCCCGTCACAAAATAGGAGGAAATAAATGAGATAGTTTCATTTGGGAGTATAAAGCAGACACAGAAATACAATATAGATTATGTGCTGGAAATATACAACACATACTCTTTCTGTGTGTAGATCTGTTCTGTAAGTGGATTACTATTTGACTAATCATTTTTGAAAAGATCAGATCACTTTTCTAATGGAATAAATCACAGTTTAAGGCACCATGTTTCACACTGTGCTGTAAAGTGTTGCCAATGAAGCATGATTCACCACATTCCTTGCATAATCCCATTACTTCATGCTCTGTGATTGACATGACTTAGATTCTTTTTGCATACTCCTAATTTCAAATGCATGGATGTTCTGCAGTCATTAAACGCCTTTCAGATTTTTTCTTGTATGCTTCCCACTGTGCCACATGAGCTTCAAACTCAAGTAAAGGCTTCCATAAAAATCTTATTATATGTCATCCTCAGTTACTGAGGTGGAGCTCTGGAACCCTTGCATAACTGTTTGACATTTAGGAAATGCAATGGCATTCACAGCTGTGGTTTCTTTAGCAGATGATTATTTATGAAAGTACATGGAGAACAAATGATCCCCAGTGTCACAGTGTCATATGTGAACCTACAGCACATATATTAAACAGGGAGAGTATGATAGTCTCAATAAGATGTTTGTTATCTAGAATGAAATATATCCTAAGAAGAATGTAATGGAAGAGAATTAGCCAAAGAAAGGAACATGGCCCAGATTCTGCACCATAGGCATAAGGCAGCCCTAAAGCTGGCAAAGTCTGCCATAGAGGGACTGTCCTACTGCAGGAAGATTTTCTGGTAGCATAAAGGCAGTGTAGCAGGCAGATCTCCACCCAGATGCTGTCACAGAAGGCAATGATGGAAGAAAGAGAACATGGCCAGGACTAACGGCCATATGGGGTTCTTGGATCTGATAGCAGCTGTTGTAACGAAGAGGAAGACCAGACTAGAATGGAACTAGTAAACACAAAGGCAATCTTTTCACCTTAACTGTCCTGACTTTCCCTCAGCCATAGCTGAGAATCTGCGCCTATACAAATCAAGAATTCCCTGCTTAAAAAAAGCATTATCCAAACAGGATAAATATTTCATAGGAATAAGTTAGCTTTCCACCACCCCAATTCAAGTATAATGATCAACTAATATGCAAGAACGTAATTGTATTTTTATAAAGCAAGTACTATCTAATTGCAGGATACTGATGGCATGGGACAAATGTGGTGCCTTCAAAATGTAGCAATGCAAAAAGTGGTTTGCATTAAGCTCTTAAAGTAAAAAGTTATTCTTTCTAGCATCTTCAATAAAAATTATACATTGCATACAGCATGCTTTCCTTACCTAAATTATGCAACTGCAAAGCAAACAATAGCAGCAGGGGAGAGGAATGCAGAGACATGGGCATGAGAAGAAATATACATTTACAGCTGAGACTTAAAATGAATTGAGAATGGTGAGATAGAGGTAGATTGTTCAGATTCTAATGCTGCAAAGAAGAAGCCTTTTTGCACCAGATTGTGTAGAGGGACAGAAGAGGCCAAATTTGGATGGGGGGAGAAAGAGGAGAGCCAATCGAAATTAAATATTAGAGAATATGTAGCTGTCAATAAGTGATTTGGCACAGTTTTCTCAAACTTGGCTGCCCTAGAAAATATTTCAAAGACATTATCAAATATAAACTGTTTAAAAACATTGGTGAACATTAAAAACAAACAAAAAGAGGGTTACATTTAAAAAACATACAATGGCATGATATTTTTGGAATTTTTCTTTCACAGTAAAAAGGCTCAATGATCCTCTTTGGAGTAAAAAAAAAAATGTGGAAGGAGAAGGAAGTTTCAATAAGTACTCCTGAACAGAAAGTCAGAAAGCATACTCTCTCATCCACTCAAACCATAGCATATTCTGATTTTAGCAGCAACCAGTGGGTGAAAGGGGATATTCTATGTAAGCAGGACAATGTATATTCCACGGCTTTGAAATTTGTAGCAAAATTCACCTCTTGCCCACTCCTTTGTGCAGAATTGTGATCCAGAATCTAAGATTGACTTGAAATTGTTTCTAGGCCAGAGTTTTAAAGATAACCTTGAAAACATAAACCAAATGTAATCTGATAAAGTGCCATCTTTCTGCGTCTGCAGATTGTGTGTGAGGCATGAAATGCTTCTTTCATCTTCTCCTACCTCATCTCTTCATGTTAACTCTGAAACTTACAAGTTGACAACCGAAGGCCCTAATGTTGCAAAGACGTATGCACCTGATAACTTGAATAACTTTAACTCTTTTTTTTTAAACCACACACTGCTGTTGGTAGGGAGCGTATTGAGTAAGAGATTTGGTTCTATCTAGACCTCTTTTTTGGAAGGTGTCATAAATATAAAGGGAAGGGTAACAGCCTTTATGCATGAAGTAACATCAAATCCCTCCTGGCCAGAGGTACAGAATCACTAACCTGTAAGGGGTTAATCAGGTCCTTTAACCTAGTTGGCACCTGACCAGAAGGACCAATGGGGAAAGAAGATACTTTCAAATCTGGGGTGGGGAAGGTTTTGTTTGTGTTCTTTTGTTGTGTGCCCTCTCGGACAGAGAGAGGGACCAGGGCAAGGAAAAACATCTCCTAAAAAGATCCTGAAATGATACATTTAAAATTACAGAAATTGTAAGTAATAGCAAGGAAATGCATTAGAGTATCTTTTGTTTTAGCTTGTGAATTTTCCCTGTGCTAAGTGGGAGGTTTATTCCTGTTTTGTAACTTTGGAGTTGAGCCTAGAGGGGAATCCTCTGTGTTTTACATATTTATATTACCCTGAAAAATTACCTTCCATCCTGATTTTACTCTCTTTTACTCTCTTTTTTTTTTAATAATAAAGTTATTCTTTTAAGAACCTGATTGGTTTTTAGTGTCCTAAAACCCCAAGGGTCTGGTCTGTGTTCACCTTGATAACCTATTGGTTGGTATATTATTCTCAAGCCTTCCCAGGAAAGGGGGTGAAGAGGCTTGGGAGGATATTTTTGGGGGGGGATAGGGCTCCAAGTGGCCCCTCCCTGAATGTTTGTTTAAATCACTTGGTGGTGGCAGCAATACCATATAAGGAGAAGGAAAGGAATTTGTGCCTTGGGGAAGTTTTTAACCTAAGGTTGTGGAATATAAGCTTAGGGGTCTTTCATGTGGGTCCCCACATCTATACCACAGAGTTCAGAGTGGGGAGGGAATCCTGACAGAAGGCTATGCCCATTTTTTCTAAGATATGGCCAAAAGTGAATGAATCACTATGCCCTCACGCCCTGGGATCAAAAGGAAGTAAAGTTTCCGTTAGTACAGCTTTTGATACTGTCTCGCATGACCTTCACATAAACTAACTAGGGAAATGTAACCTAGATGGAGCTACTACAAGATGGGTGCATAACTGGTTGTAAAACCGTTCCCTGAGGGTTGTTATCAGTGGTTCACAGTCATGCTGGAACAGCATAAAGAGTGGGATCCCGCTGCGATCAGTTCTGAGTCCAGTTCTGTTCAATATCTTAATCAATTATTTAGATAGTGGCATAGAAAGTACACTTAGAAAGTTTGTGGACGATACCATGCTGGGAAGGGTTGCAAGTGCTTTGGAGGATAGGATTATAATTCAAAATGATCTGGAAAACCTGGAAGTAAATAGCATGAAATTCAATAAGGACAAATGCAAAGTGCTCCACTTAGGAAGGAACAATCAGTTGCACACATCCAAAGTGGGAAATGACTGCTTAGGAAGGAGTACTGTGGAAAGGGATCGGGGGTCATAGTGGACCACAAGCTAAATATGAGTCTACAGTGTAACAAAGTTGCAAAAATAGCAAATCATTCTGGGATGTATCAGAAGGAGTGCTGTAAGAAAGACAGGAGAAGTAATTCTTCCACTCTATTCTGCACTGATTAGGCCTCAACTGGAGTATTGTGTCCAGTTCTGGGCGCCACATTTCAGGAAGAATGTGGACAAATTGGAGATAATCCAGAGTAGAGCGACAAAAATGATTAAAGGTCTAGAAAGCATGACATATGAGGGAAGATTGAAAAAACTGTGGTTGTTTAGTCTGGAGAAGAAAAGACTGAGAGGGGACATGATAACAGTTTTCAAGTACATAAAAGGTTGTTACAAGGAGGAGGGAGAAAAATTGTTCTTCTTAACATCTGAGGATAGCCAAGAAGCAATGGGTTTAAATTGCAGCAATTTAAGGAGGTTTAGGTTGGACATTAGGAAAAACTTCCTAACTGTCAGAGTGGTTAAGCACTAGAATAAATTGCCTAGGGAGGTTGTGGAATCTCCATCATTGGAGATTTTTAAGAGCAGGTAGACAAACATCTGTCAGGGATGGTCTAGATAATACTTAGTCCTGCCATGAGTCCAGGGGACTGGACTTCATGACCTCTCGAGGTCTCTTCCAGTTCTATGATTCTATCTTTCTTGGTACAGATAATATTGTTTTGAGATGGTTAGGTGTAACTCTCAAATGCACACCTAGCACCAGACTGGCTTTAGGAGTTCCTGCCTTCCAAGCCTGTGCACAAACCTTTCATTTGCAGCAGTCTGGAGTCAACACTACTAAATACTGAACTTTGGTTCAGGAATCTTTATTATTTTTTTCTTTTTTCTTCTGCACTTGTATTGTTCAATTTAATTCGGTCACTGAATCTTTTTTACATTCCACTTCTCTTTTTCCCATGAAGCCCCACTAGTAAGATTAGCTGGATTTTGTTTGTGGGTTCTTCACTATTTCACCATATGTTTCAGTTGGCCTGATCTTTGTTCTCTGAGCCAAGAGAAAGGGGATATCAGAGGTGTGCACAGGAATGTAAATTTCACTGCTTTTGCTTTTGGAAGCCCCGGGGTCAGAGGACTTCTGTGCCCCCGCCAATTATTGCAGGGGGGCCATGTCCCCACTTGTAGCTATCGTTATACCAATGAGCTAGCAGTGGTATAACATTGTAAAGAGGCAAGCAGGAGGAGCTGCTAATCATTTATTCTTTTATGTGCAGTGCTGATCCCCATTCCAATGCCAATTCAACAGGAAACAAGAAACTTCACGGAACTGTACGGTGCCAACCCCTTCCATCTAAACATCTGCCCGCCATGACTTCTCAGCAGGTTTCACAGCTGTGCCTTCTACCTCCTACCTACTCTGAAACCTACCTACTACTGTAAATCTGATTGCCAAAGGGCAGTGTCTGTCATTTGCCGATAGAGTACCATGCATATTATAAGTGTATTAATAATAGTCATAATATTGACTCAAATCCCTATCACTGGCTGAGCTGTCCTTTACTTTAGAATGGAGTAGGAAGCATACGGCACTTTATGATACCTTCACATCCTCCTGATTCTGGAGCCAACTGGGGTCTCTAGCTTATACCCAGTGACTCTAATTTTTCACCTAGCAGCTTATGCCCTACCCCTTGGGCCAAGGACTGGAAAGAAAGTGTCATAGCATGGCAAAAAGATTCCACACTGCACAGGAAATTGGCGGGGGGGGGAGGAGGAAGGGGGAAGGACTGAACTACTGGGTTCATGGCAGCTTTGGACAAAGAAGTGTATGAACTAAAACAGGTTGCAATATCCTACCATTAAATGCACAGGATCTACATAGCAAAATATAATCGTGCTTCAGTCTGTAGTGTGTAAAAATGAATTCTGGGCCACGATCTTTCATTGAATATTCACTTCCAGATTTGCTTTGAATTTCCCGAGCTACTGTACAACTGAGATCTCCACGTTAGCTTTTATTTGTAGCGTTTCCCATTATGGGCCAGATTCGGATACTGTCACCTTCGAGGACGAGACTAAAGGGACAACTGGTGGAATGTGGTTCTATTCAACATGAATAAGAGAATCAGAGTCTAGCACCATATAAAGAAGTCACCCATTGCCTTTATAAATACTTATCAAAATTTCTCACTGATGCAAAGACTACAAACTTCACTTTGAGTCACTCCAAATTGGAAAAGTATAACTAAGAGAGAAATTTCACCATATTTAAGGTACTTATATGGCCACCATTTCTGTAGCATCTGGGCACCTCACTATCTTAATATATTTATCCTCACAACATCGCTGTGAGATAAGGAAGTGCTATTATCCCCATTATGCACATGGGGAAAATGAGGCACAAAGGGCAAATACCTTCAAAAATCTTACCCTAAGAAACTAAATGACATATGCAGGGTTATACAGGAAGTCTATGGAAGTTTAGGGAATTAAATCAGAGTGTTCTGTGTCTCAGATAAGTACTCTAACCACTGGACTATTCTTCCTCTACAGATATCCTCATTTTCAATGCAGAGAAAAAAAATGGACTCAAATATTTTGGTTGCATGCAAACAAACTGCTTTTTCTAAACACCCCCTCGTCCCAAAGTACAATCATATTTGGAATCACACATTGCTTATTTTAAATTGCAACAACAGCATCACTTAGGGGAACAAAGAAAATGAAGAAAAATTAGCTGGAGAGATGAATAAGTATGTATTTTATTTAGGGTTCTCAAGCTATTAAAATTAATTGTGATTAATTGCACGATTAAAACATTAATCGTGATTAATCACATGATTAATCATGCTGTTAAACAATAATAGAATACCATTTATTTAAATATTTTTGCACGTTTTCTACATTTTTAAATATATTGATTTCAATTACAACACATAATACAAAGTGTACAGTGCTCACTTTATTTTTGATTACAAATATTTGCACTGTAAAAAAACAAAAGAAACAGTATTTTTCAATTCACCTAATACAAGTACTGCAGTGGAATCTCTTTATCATGAAAATTGAACTTACAAACATATAATTATGTACAAAAAAACACTGCATTCAAAAATAAAACAATGTAAAACTTTACTGCCTATGTGTCCAATCAGTCCTACTTCTTGTTCAGCCAATTGCTCAGACAAACAAGTTTGTTTACATTTGCAGGAGATAATGCTGCCTGCTTCTTGTTTACAATGTCACCTGAAAGTGAGAACAGGCATTTGCATGGCACTGTTGTAGCTAGTGTCTCAGATATTTACATGCTAGATGCACTAAAGATTCATATGTCCCTTCATGCTTCAACCACCATTCTAGGGAACATCTGTACATGCTGGTGACAGGTTCTGCTTGATAACGATTCACAGCAATGTAGACCAACACGTGTTCATTTTCATCATCATGAGTCAGATGCCACCAGCAGAAGATTGATTTTCCTTTTTTTTTTTTTTGGTGGTTTGGGTTCTGTAGTTTCTGCATCAGAGTGTTGTTCTTGTAAGACTTCTGAAAGCATGCTCTACACCTTATGCCTCTCAGATTTTGGAAGGCACTTCAGAGTCTTAAACCTTGGGTCGAGTGCTGTAGCTATCTTTAGAAATTTCACATTGGTATCTTCTTTGCATTTTGTCAAATTTGAAGTGAAAGTGTACTTAAAATGAACAACATGTGCTGGGTCATCATCCGAGACTGCTATAACGTGAAATATATGGCAGAATGCGGGTGAACAGAGAAGGAGACATACAATTCTCTCCCAAGGAGTTCAATCACAAATTTAATTAATGCATTATTTTTTTAAGAAGCATCATCAGCATGGAAGCATGTCGTCTGGAATGATGGCCAAAGTGTGAAGAGGCATATGAATCTTTAGAATATCTGGAACATAAATATTGTGCAACCCCAGATACAACTGTGCCATGCGAATACCTGTTCTCACTTTCAGGTGACATTGTAATTAAGAAGTGGGCAGCATTATCTCCCGTAAATGTAAACAAACTTATTTCTCTTAGCAATTGGCTGAACAAGAAGTAGGACTGAGTGGACTTGTAGGCTCTAAAGTTTTACATTGTTTTTGAGTGCAGTTATGTTACAAAAAACCCTACATTTGTAGGTTGCACTTTCATGATAAAAAGATGACTAGATGACCTCCTGAGGTCCCTTCCAACTCTGATATTCTATGATATTCTATGATTCTATGTATGAGGTGAATTGAAAAATACTATTTCTTTTGTTTATCATTTTTACAGTGCAAATATTTGTAATAAAAATAATATAAAGTGAGCACTGTACACTTTGTATTCTGTGTTGTAATTGAAATAGATGTATTTGAAAATGTAGAAAACGTCCAAAATATATAATAAATATCAGCTGGTATTCTACTGTTTAACAGTGCAATTAATCACGATGAATTTTTTTCATCATGATGAATTTTTTTGATTTAATCGCTTGAGTTAACTGCTATTAATCAACAGCCCTAATTTTATTCCTATTAATTGTTTTTTTTCTAGTCCTGAAACTTGTTCAGCAACAGAAATATTTTTTCCTCTAATTGATTCCGAGGAAGAACTCTTTACATTCAGGGTTGTTTTTTTAAGTGGATAAATTGAAAGACGTGATGTTAGGATTTTGGACTAAAGAACAGCATATGCAGCTTGCACTTGTAGGTGAATATTAGCCAGGCTTTGTTGTTTGTGTGAGAAAAACAAGACAGGCACTCGAGGCTTTTGTGAGACTGTAGATATTAAAGTTTCTGTTCACTAAGTAGAATGAGAAAGTTACATAATAAACTTGTATCTCATTTAAATGCAATCATCAGATTGGAAGGACATAAGATGAAAGTCCATTAGCTGAGATCATGCTAGTTGGAAAAAGAGTAAAAAAAAACCCCTGCATTTGCTTTTATGCATGAATGTTGAAAGTGTGGTTTGTCTTGGAATTCCAGAAAAAGCATTTACCTACATAATTATTTGGTAGTTCTCTTGCTTTATCCTAGTTATAATTTTTAACATGCAAAAAGGATATTACATCAGATCTAAGTTTCCCACAGCCTGCATTTTTAAAAATCTATATTTTACCCATCTAATACTGTTACAAGAGGGGGTCCCTTACTATGAAACTGTACACAAATCTAATGATTTTTCTATAAGGAGAAATGATTACGCATTTTTCAAGTGAATAATAATAACTCATATCATGTGGATACTAATTAAGACAAAATATGAAAGAATTTGTAAGGGACATCATGACAGGAAGTACAAAAATACATTTTAACCATTGCTGTCAGAGAAGGAGAGCTGTAACAGTGAATATTATCTTAAAGGGAAAGTAAATGCTCAAGAATTAAACAGGGTTTCGCACGAAGCTACAAAAATATATAATTCTTCCCTAAGTGCGCTCATAATCAGAGTTTCCAAAACTGTTTAGCACTTGATGTCACTGTGGCTTCAGCAGATGTACATCAGTGTCCTGTGTAAAACGGCTATTTTCTTCTGTAAAATGAAATTTTACTCTTAGACTATGGTGCTGACAGCTTGATTGGTAGGGTAATTTTCTGATACTTAGAGTCAATTTTTCTAGACTTTGGCTACTAAGATATAATTCTTTCTGGATAAGATTGACTGTCCCATATCTTAGAGGTTTACATAACTAACTGTTGATAACTCTGAGCTCAAACCTGTGAGCATTTATACACTAGTAACTTTGAAATCCATTGGATTTTTTACTAGAGTAAAAATGATGCACATAAACTTCTCACATAAAGCCATCTTCTATTCACATCAAGAGAAACAAACATTCCCACAACAACAAAAAATCACTTTCACTCACTTGTACTCTAAGGCCCTGATCCTGCAATGAGTTGTGTGTTTTTTGTCATTCAAACTGCAAGAATATTTTTATTGACTTCACAGTGCATAGAGTTAAGCACTTGTATAACTCTTTGAATCACAGGTGCCTAAATACACACACAGAAGAAAGAAGGGGAGCTCTCACTAAATCTTCTAATTTACTTAAGTAACCTCTTCAAAGGATTTTTTTAATTCTTTTTTTCTCCTCTCCCTTTACCCATCCCTCCCATAATGGCATGCTTGAGGAGATTGGGACTGGGAACTGGGGGGAAACAAGAGGCTGGGACAGGTAGGGTGGGGAGGGAAACAGGGGGTGGGAAGGACAGGAGCCAGTTGGCTCAGGAAGGGAAAAACAAAACTGTACAAGGGGCTGGGGATATTGGGACTGGCTAGACAAGAAGACTGAGGCTAAAAACCAGCCGGGAAGGAATGGGGCCAGAGACATTTGAGATGGAACTGAGGTGGGGTGAGAACTGGGACAGACTGAGCAAAGATACTGGGACTGTGAGCCACTTTAGGTGAGGCGAGACAATGGAAAAAAACATGTTGTTAAAGACTCATAAAGCATATGCACAAGGGGGTGGTGAGAATTAAGATTGCACCCACATTTGACAATGCTCTAAAACAACACATTTTTAACACAATCCCTGAGAAAGTGACATATGCCACATAACATTTAGGGGATGACAGGAAGGGAGTTGGTCATTTTCTTCTCTCCTTCTTCCCCCATGACCTGTTTCTTTCACAGTGCAAATTGTAAGAGATAGGGGAGCAAAGAGAAGAAGGTGATGCTGATGTGACCTTGGTTGGGGTTGTCAGCAGAAGCAGAGGACCTCTGGAAGTAGATATTAATGCCTTTTTTCTAAAGATCTCTGAGCTCCATACAGTATGTGTGAGGATCACCCCTAAGAGTGGGGTATGCACACAACTGGTATGATCGTAATCTTAGACCCTAAAAAAATGTCTATGTGCTAAATCAGGGACCTGAAGCAAAGCCATCTGAACTCATCTGAAGACTTTTCATTGACTTCATTGAATTTAGGCATAGATCTTTATAATAAAACAAAGATTTGTGAGTGTTTTTAAAGCATCTTGTATTGTGTTACTCTCTAAAGGCAAAGTTTCCAACCTGGGTGTCAAAACTAGGCTTCCAAATCCACATAGAAATTCTCCAAAGAGCATGCCATGCAATTGTTGCTAAACAGCATTTTGATAATCAGACTATACATGTGTCTTGAGACTGATGGTTATTTGCATATTACGTTTACAGTTTCAGCAAGAGAATAAAGATGGAAATTCCAGTTGTACACAGTAGCTTATTAAAACAAACAAACAAACAAACAAACCACATTACTCGGTCACTGAAAATCCTAGCCTTTTCAAAATATTATGCTCTGAAAGTGTATGAAGCAAAAATTAGCTTGTTTTAGTTATACTTTTGTGTATCTTAAACCAATCTGGCTGGAAGTGACCTGCCCTACTTTTATATTCTTTGTTATGTTAATTTAGCTCTCTCCCTGGGGGGCAATCCTGTTCATATTGAAGCCAATGATAGTTTTGCCAAAAACTGCAGGTCTGAATCCAAAACTTATTGTGACATTGCTTTTAAAAGCAAAGAAACATTTCTTCTGAACTATGTAAAAAGTTGGAATTATGAGGCAAAAATAAATAAATAAACCACCTTCACAATTAAATATCAATACAATCTCTGATTTCTACAATCTGAAATAAATGGTTTCTCATTGGGCCTAGCAGAATTCAGTCTCATTAGAGAAAAAGCACAGGTTGATAAGTGCCTATAATAATCCTAAGTGATGAGCTGCATTATTGACAATTGGCTCCCAATTACCAAAAGATCTTTATTAGCAAAACATGATTTTGATTTTTATGAGAAAAACAGACCTGATTACAGACATTGTTCTTTGTAAGCTATTTGACTCTTCCCTCTTGAGTAGCATTCGAAGAGATATTTCACAGGCTTTCAGCATCAGCACAGTCACACCAATTTATTTAATCATCTTCTGAGTGCAAGCCATAGTTTAGCGTGTGAAGGGTGTCTAACATACAGTACTTAAACAGAGTGTCCTAAATCCATCAGAGGGGTTGTAACTCTCTCTATTCACTTGCTTTAACTCCATTCAGTTAACTTTAACTGCTTTAACAGTTTCAGTGTGCAGTGTGATTGAAGCATGCTGTGTGAGGCAAAATGCTCTGGCATTTTTTCTCCTCTTCTGATTGCTCTATCTGATCAGCTTAGATGGAAGACTATAATTGTTAAAATCATAGGCAGGAAATGGGAAGTGAAGTATCCCATTTCAACACTATTGCTCCAAAAGATGACTGGCACTGTTCACACTTTATCTAATTTCCAAAGACAATTTAAAAAAAAATAAATCTAGCTCGATAGTCACACTGGGATCAGATTGTTCGTTGTTGTGGATGGATGTCAATTGAATTGGTTGTTTCCTTTAAATATTTAAGAAAAAGTGGTATATCTTAGTTCTGATACAAAAGACTAAGTCTGATTTGATTACCGACAGTTTTGAAAATGAATTTTGGATTAAGAGACAAGTTAATAATTATTCTTGCATTAAGCAGTTGGGGATATGTTATACAGTGAAAGTATCACTAAAACCAAGCCAAAAAATACTGCTTGAGTACACCATTGTTTTAGCAGTGCCATGTAACATTGCTATAGTTGGGGCTGTCAGCATTTTGAGAAAATTGCCTTTTGCTTATGACAAAAATGCATTGATTATTTTTGCCTTTTTTGTGACCAGAGAAGAGTCAAAATTCATTGATTTCTTTTGCTGTAATCTGCTTTTAAACATTCTCTATAGTTCCCCAATGCATGAAATCAAGAAATAGGTTTCAGGTAGGGGACCAACTAAGTAAGGAATATTATAAAACAAATGGAATCCTGAAAGAGTTGTGCAGCATAAACACTACCATGTTTTTTGTATCCAATTCTTAGCTCTATCATCTGACCCGGTTACTAACACAGTTGTGTTTACACTGACGTTTACTTGAAAACACAGCCATTTGTTACCCATATTCAATGAACTTATCTAGTTCTTTTTGAATCGTGTAATAATTTTGGCCTACACAACATGCCCTGGAAAAGAGTTCCACAAGTTGACTGTGCATTGTGTAAAGTACTTCCTTTTGTTTTAAACCTGCTGCCTATTAATTCATTGGGTGACCACAAGTTTTTGGGTTATGTGAAGGAGTAACTAACATTTCCTATTCACTTTCTTCACAGCAAGATTTTATTGACCTGTATTGACTAGCTGCTCCAAAAAACAGTGATATATGGTATCAAGAAACTTTATCTCTGCATACCATCCTCAGGCAACGTGTACCCAGTCAATATGGGGATAGTTGAAATGGCCTTCCTGCATCTTTAAGCAGGGGGGTATTTGGCTGGATTGCCAAAGGAAGGGAACAGTGCTTTATGGCTGCGGCGGGGGGAGAGATGAAAACTGCTGCAAAAGGGGTCAGTGTGGTTGCTGAGTCACCCGGTATGCCCTGAGCCGGGATCATCCCTTTTACGTGGAGCAGTCTGAAGCAGGCGGCAACACAGCACTGCAGCAGGTCTCAGCCACCAGGCTCCATGTGGAAGCAAAACAGTAAGAAAGGGGGAAGGGAAGTAATTTATCCCTTCCTCTGACTGGGGTCGGGCGAAGCAGGCACCAGAGAGTAGCTCCACAGGGGGAGGGGGTCAGGAGGATATGGCTCGCAAGGCAGTCTGCAGTCTCATTCATTCCCTAGGTAGGGGGCACAAGGACAGGGAGTGTCCCCCCTCGACCTCCGCTGCTAGGGGTAGGGAATGGCAGGGGGCAATTCTGCTCAGTTCAGCACCCTCTGGAGGCAGGACTGTAAGCAGTGTAGGGCAGATCAAGAGGGACAGGAATCATGTTTCAAATTTCCCTGCTGAAGGCAGGGGACAGCAGGCTCTATGTGGAAGCGCAACAAAAAAGGGAGGAGGAGTTACCTGGTTAGTCAGCTATAAGGAGCATACTGGCATGGGGTATAGGTGGGAGGAGCAGGGGAAAACATTCATAGACAGGAGTTGTAGACCAAGCTGGATGAGCAAGCATCTCAGAGAGGTGATTAAGAAAAAGCAGAAAGCATACAGGGAGTGGAAGATGGGAGGGATCAGCAAGGAAAGCTACCTTATTGAGGTCAGAACATGTAGGGATAAAGTGAGACAGGTTAAAAGTCAAGTAGAGTTAGACCTTGCAAAGGGAATTAAAACCAATAGTAAAAGGTTCTATAACCATATAAGTAAGAAGAAAACAAAGAAAGAAGAAGTGGGACCGCTAAACACTGAGGATGGAGTGGAGGTTAAGGATAATCTAGGCATGGCCCCATATCTAAACAGATACTTTGCCTCAGTCTTTAATGAGGCTAATGAGGATCTTAGGGATAATGGTAGCATGACAAATGGGAATGAGGATATGGTGGTAGATATTACCATATCTGAGGTAGAAGCGAAACTCAAACAGCTTAATGGGACTAAATCAGGGGGCCCAGATAATCTTCATCCAAAAATATTAAAGGAATTGGCACATGAAGTTGCAAGCCCATTAGCAAGAATTTTTAATGAATCTGTAAACTCAGGGGTTGTACCGTATGACTGGAGAATTGCTAACATTGTTCCTATTTTTAAGAAAGGGGAAAAAAGTGATCTGGGTAACTACAGGCCTCTTAGTTTGACATCTGTAGTATGCAAGGTCTTGGAAAAAAATTTGAAGGAGAAAGTAGTTAAGGACATTGAGGTCAATGGTAAATGGGACAAAATACAACATGGTTTTACAAAAGATAGATCGTGCCAAACCAACCTGATCTCCTTCTTTGAGAGGGTAACAGATTTTTTAGACAAAGGAAATGCAGTGGATCTAATTTACCTAGATTTTAGTAAGGCGTTTGATACGGTGCCACATGGGGAATTATTAGTTAAATTGAAAAAGATGGGCATCAATATGAAAATTGAAAGGTGGATAAGGAATTTGTTAAAGGGGAGACTACAGCGCGTCATATTGAAAGGTGAACTATCAGGCTGGAGGGAGGTTACCAGTGGAGTTCCTCAGGAATCGGTTTTGGGACCAATCTTATTTAATCTTTTTATTACTGACCTCAGCACAAAAAGTGGGAGTGTCCTAATAAAGTTTGCGGATGATGCAAAGCTGGGAGGTATTGCCAATTTAGAGAAGGACCGGGATATCCTACAGGAGGATCTGGATGACCTTGTAAACTGGAGTAATAGTAATAGGATGAAATTTAATAGTGAGAAGTGTAAGGTCATGCATTTAGGGATTAAATGTGATATGGCCGTGAAAAAAGCTAATGCGGTCTTGGGATGCATCAGGCGACATATTTCCAGTAGAGATAAGGAGGTGTTAGTACCATTATACAAGGCACTGGTGAGACCTCACCTGGAATACTGTGTGCAGTTCTGGTCTCCCATGTTCAAGAAGGATGAATTCAAACTGGAACAGGTACAGAGAAGGGCTACTAGGATGATCTGAGGAATGGAAAACCTGTCTTATGAAAGGAGACTCAAGGAGCTTGGCTTGTTTAGCCTAACCAAAAGAAGGTTGAGGGGAGATATGATTGTTCTCTATAAATATATAAGAGGGATAAATACCAGAGAGGGAGAGGAATTATTTAATCTCAGTACCAATGTGGACACAAGAACAAATGGATATAAACTGGTCATTGGGAAATTTAGACTTGTAATTAGACGAAGGTTTCTAACCATCAGAGGAGTGAAGTTCTGGAATAGCCTTCCAAGGGAAACAGTGAGTGCAAAAGACCTATCTGGCTTCAAGATTAAACTCGATACGTTTATGGAGGAGATGGTATGATGGGATAACATGATTTTGGCAATTAATTGATCTTTAACTATTCATGGTAAATAGGCCCAATGGCCTGTGATGGGATGTTAGATGGGGTGGGATCTGAGTTACTACAGAGAATTCTTTCCTGGGTATCTGGCTGGTGAATCTTGCCCACATGCTCAGGGTTCAGCTGATCGCCATATTTGGGGTCGGGAAGGAATTTTCCTCCAGGGCAGATTGGAAGAGGCCCAGGTGGTTTTTCGCCTTCCTCTGTAACATGGGGCCTGGGTCACTTGCTGGAGGTTTCTCTGCTCCTTGAAGTCTTTAAACCATGATTTGAGGACTTCAATAGCTCAGACATAGGTGAGAGGTTTGTTGCAGGAGTGGGTGGGTGAGATTCTGTGGCCTGCATTGTGCAGGAGGTCAGACTAGATGATCATAATGGTCCCTTCTGACCTTAAAATCTATGAGTCTATGACACAGCAAAGCCCCTCCCCCCCCCTCCCCCCCCACACACACAACTGAACTGTGATAATTGGGTTAGGGGCTGATTTTTAGGTTTTTGCTTGGGGCGCACCCAGGGAATTTTCACTTCTTCCCCTTTCTGTCACGCTCAGCACTAGCACTGGGAGAAGGGCAGGGAGATTCAAAGACTGCACAAGGCATATGTAGTGGGGTTGTGGGAGTTAGTGGCAGTCAGGGGAGTAGCCATGCAACTGGGGCATGGGTCTGGTGCTAGGCCAGGGGCAGGGGAACCTCGGGGGGTTTTCCTGTTTCATTACCATAGGCAGTCCCCCGACCCCAAGGTTCATGGCTTGGGAGACTCCAAAGGAACCAAACTTCTACCTCAGTCAGAAAGAATTTTCAGGCAAGTGGTTAAGACTGTTGTTTGTAAGGTTGTCTTCACAGCATTTGAGGTTTCCAGAGGATTCAGAATTGCCCAGAGTATTGATGTTCATTCCTCCCAACTGATTACAAGCCGTGAGGACAACGCTGATGCAGCGGTGTGTCAGGGCAGCAACAAATGTATGTAACATTGGGTGCAGGCTTCTGAAAGGTGCATACATGTATCAGTGCAGGCATGTTTGCACATTATGTTTTGGGGCGCATGCAGTGTGTTCATGCCACAGCAGTATGGAAAGGATCCCGGGGGAACCAGCATCGGAGTCAAATCAAGTGTCACCCACAGGTTGGCAAGGGCACCATTTCCAGTTCAGTTGGAGATGTTAAGGTTCTGCATTTGGCAGTGCCTTTATAAAGCAGATGGGGGCACATTTCTGTGGGTTTTGGATTCTGTTCATGGGGACTATAAATAATACACAGTCACACAAAACCACTATGAGTCATGGGTGTGCATGGGATATGTAGAGTGTGATCAAGTAAAACATGTTAAAAGACAACAACGTGATTGGGGCTATGTGGTTTAAAAAACACCCCCCAAAAACAAAAAAACCCCTGGGATTCTACAGGAATCAACTGAAGACGGGGTAGCAGGGCCCATCACACAATGGCCTGCACAAAACTCATAGGTTTACCTCCTGGGGCTTGGTCATCAAATAGGCTCCAGGATAATATCCATTACTTTATTACCTTTCCTGGGTTTATACTAGCATAGCAGTTGCCTCACTTTTGCATAACAGGTTTTGAAACTGGCACCAGGAGCCAGCCAACAACCTGAGCAAATTCTGGTAGCTACATGGAACTTGGGGGTGGGATGGTTACCCATGTAGCATGGAGATCCACTGATGCCTTTCCAATGGCAGGGCTATGGGAAAAGTCTTAACAAATTCATGTAATTACAGGAGTGGAAAGGCTGGTCACTGAATGGCCCATTACATAGCAACTGGTGCTGCAGAACACGGGGTCACAGGAAACTGTCAACTGGCATCCTCAACGATCTTGGAATTGCCTCCCGGCTGTTACATTTATCAGTGGGGCTAATGGGTTATCCATATCCATACACCAGTCTTCACATAAGGGTTGCTCAGTCATTTGCAATCAACCGGGCCACAACAGCTGTGGTGCAGCAGGGTACAAGGGTACAGGCAATTCTGACAAGTGGGCATTGGCATTTGGAAGCACACAATATGGTGTGCAACCTCGGGTGATCACTCGCCATTAATGTGTTGTCATTCCATTCCAGATGTGGGCAGACCAGTCATGGATGAGGTGGTGTGGATTGGTAGGCACAGGATTGTTTTTCTTATGCACATAGGTGGATGTCCTAGTGACCTTAAGGGTTGGCAAGTGGGGTCCAGGATGGGGCAAGGCTGTGTTGGCATGGAAGGTGAAGCATGTTCTGGGACCAGCTTATGTCACTGCTGTGCGCTGAGGGGCTCGTTAGCAGTCACTGACATAATGTGGTATACAATGGAGAACACTATTTGGGAATGTGTAAAGTAGTTCAAAAACTGCCCCAAAAACGAAGGGACTTGATGCAAATCTGTGTTGTCACACATGCCTTCATGCATGTTCTGGCTGAGAGCCATGGAGTGCCGCCCAGATAGACAAGGCTCAACAAATTCTAACAGGGGGGTGGCCAAATCCTGGGGGTCATAAATGCTCAGCAGTTTGTGCACTCTGGGGCACCAAATTATTCAAGGAGTATGGGGGTCCCCTGTAAAGCCTGGGAGCCCATTTGTTTTGGCCAATTAAAAAGTGGGGGGCAGTAAAAGATGTCTGGGAACCTGACTGGGTGTGGGGAGGAGGCAGCCAAGCCAATTGCTGGTGCCCCCTTGCGGTGGATGTCCAGTGCAGGTACTCCATAGGAAAGATATACAGTGACCAGAAAAATGGCTTGGAAAAGGACTTTAAAAGAAGTGTACATTAAAGGAAGAATTGGGGGGGGCGGTTGGGGACTCCTATGATTGGCACAGCAGGGAGCCAACCTCCCATTCTTATAGCATACATTAGCCCTCCTGTGTGTGGGGGGGGTGGATGGTAAGGTCCTGGCAATGGATTTTCTGGAGGGACCTGGATGGAAAAAGAGGGGGAACTGGTGGGAGCCCCTCCCCAGGTATGGTAAAGTCCCAGCAATAAATTTGCAGGAGAGACTTTGATGGAAAAGGGGGGGGGCTGGGAAAAGCCCCCGGGTAATTATGGAAAAACATTGGGTTACCTGCACTGTACACTTTTATCTGCTGGGTAGTCCCAGACATCTAATAATAAAGTTGCAGCCTGATTAAACCCATGTCAAATGTCTCCTGTTCTTCCTTCGGTATAGCCAGACAATCCCGCATTATTATTGAGGTTTTTTTAATTTTTATTTTTATAGCCTCTCTAATCATGCTGAGCAGTTTACAGTCACCATCACTATCCTGGTCAGGTGGTCAATAGTATAACCCTACTGCTATATTCTTATTATTCCATGTAACAAACACTTCAGACATGGGTGAATCTAATCATATAAACTAGAAACACCCATTTAGTTGTCCTTCACAGAGATACAGAAGTCTAGAGGAGATTCCAAAGAGATTAATGATGTATGTTTTATTAGATGTACCTTTATATTTTCCTTTGTAACTATATTCTGTCATCATTAATAATACCTTTAGCTAGTTTTCAGCAGTTATGTCCAAGCATGTCCTAGTATGTTGTGTGAAATAAACGTCTCATCTCTAATGCTCCTTTACTCTCTTGTTTTTAAGATAGTTATTTTTCTGTGTGTCTCTTGATGGTATGTTACCAGAGGGTATTCTTTAAGTTCGGACCTCATTAGATGGGAAAAGGAGCGTGTACGGATTTCAGCCCTCAGTGTCCAGGTTACGTCACTTTAAGTAGAAGGCAATGAGTTTGTATTCCAGCAAAATATCTTGGGTATCTAATACATTTTTGATTGTATTTTAAGGGCATGCGTTGAATGGACACAGAAAGGATGCATTTGGGTGAGAGGTTTATGACAGGACGTATTGCCTCATAACAGGCACTAGTCACATTTCCTTTGAGTTATTTTCTCATCACAGATATATTAAAAATTTATAGCCAAATATGGAGATCTTAGAATTGAAAGAAATTGCCCGAGCCCTTTCAATGTGTGACACTTAATGCACATCCCACTGTATATATTACTTCTCATACATCAAATACTGTGCAGTCCTGTCTTTATTGTGTTGAAACTATGGTTTAGTCCCCACCAGGTTGCTAATGCAAAAAAACAATCATGCTTAGGTGAGAATGCTATGAATTATTTTCTATTACTAGAGGGAAGGGGAGGGATGGACAACTGTAATAAAAAGTAATTTTATTACTGCTTCTGAATTTGATCTGCACTTCCATTAATCTAAGTGTTTCCAGCCTCTGCCACTTCTCTTTGTACTGTACGATAGCCACACTTGTGCCTTTGTCCAGGATACTAAACACACAAACAGCAATACAGATCAGCAGCATTTTGAAGTTGTTCAGGGAACATATCGATAACATGGTCTCATTAATTTGATTTGAGACAAGAGAAAAGACTGTAACATTCCCAAATAGATATATAAATCCTGGCTACACTGGCAGACAGAACTCCTGGCAACTGTAAGTGGGGATGCTTCATTTGCCAGTACTGCTGTTCCTCTGTTCTTTGTCATATTTACATCTAGTGAAGAGAACTATACAGATTAATAGATTCTAGGTCCAGAAGGGACCACTGTGATCATCTAGTCTGACTATGCCCAAGTGCCATTATGATGGTAAGGCTCCAAATGAGTCCCACTAAGCTAAGGAAAGCTATTTGTGTCAGTAATGCTCCCAGTATTTATTTGGGGAGATTGGCTCATGCCGGGTACCAATCTCATCAGTCCAAGGTGGCTGGGATGATCCATTTCCTAACCACAAGAGGGTTGAAAGACTGCACCTAACAGTGGAAGATATGTGGATCTATTCTTCCACGATTACGTGATTACTCTAAGTAGCCTAAACAATGTGATCCTGTTACAGAAATAATCTATGCTACTTGATATGTGACATTGTAAATGCCTAGGAATCACCTCAAATATACACTTTGCTACACCTGTGCTTATGTAAGGGAGGATGGAAATATTCTTTCTGGTCACAGAAAGGAGAGGCATTGTTTTTCACATGGCTGGTTCAGTCTGATCATCTGGCAGACCTCTAGAGCCATATGGCCTTGTACAGTATTGCCTTTCTCTACTGAAGGATGAGAATAATTTGTCAGCCAGATTGTAGGAGGGGCAAGCCATTTTTGGTGGCCCTTGTGGGATGCTCTGAAAAGAGGATTGAAGCAAATTCTAAAAGAAAGGGGATGGTGTTTTTTGCTTATTTAGCTGTAATCAGAATCTTTTAATTCTTTTTATGTGAGCATGCAGTACAAGGCGGGTTCCCCTAGTGAGAGCAGTAATATTCACAACTGCATAAGTGGTTGGAATTTTATGGTTGGAATTTTATGGTTGCACAAAAAAGATGAAATTTTAATTATGGTAATGGGAGTAGGTGTGGGTTCCTTTATTGTGATCATAAAACAAAGAAGAATAAATTCCAACCTTTGTTATATCTTTCTGCACCTCCCAGGAGTGGGAAAAGATACAGGGAAATGGCTTTCCACTTTTTCCTTCATATTTTTCCCTCTGATACAGAGATTGATATTTAAGGTGCCTCAAGCTGAAGATGACCTACGTATGGACTTGATTCTGCAGTCCCTACACGAGCAAAGAGCCCACTGATGTCACTGGGAAATTTGCCTGAGAGAGGATAGTAATACTGGACTCATTGTCCAAGCCACTCAAGAAACATAAATGCAGACTAAAATACGGAAGGGGGATCACAATAGTGAGTGAGGGATAGAGACAATTCCAATTCCCGTCCTGCCACTAACATCTTCCTCTTTCCCTTCTCTCAACTGTACAATGGAAATGTGACCCAAGAAGATGTATGCCCATATCAGTGATGTCACCATCCTATGGTAATATGCATCTAATACCTGAACACGAAAATATTTACACTTATGCTTAATTTTAACCATGGTCTCAAGGGGACTACTCTTGTCAGTGAAGTTAAGCACACACTACTCTGGTAAGTGAAGTTAAGTGGTTGCAGGATCAGGGTATTACACTCATTTGTTTTATTTAAGTTATTGCTTATTTAGAAAATAAATAATTAGTTGGATAACTTGAGCAAAATTGTTTTTTTGTGACACTCAAGACTATAACAGGGTTCAAAAAAGAAATAGCCATTGATGGACCTATCCTCCATGAATTTATCTATTAGCCAGGATGGGCAGGGATAGTGTCCCTAGCCTCTGTTTGCCAGAAGCCAGGAATGGGCGACAGGGGATGGAGCACTTGATGATTACCTGTTCTGTTCAATTCCCTCAATCACACCTGGCACTGGCCATAGTTGGAAGGCAGGATACTTGGCTAGATTGGCCTTTGGTCTGACCTAGAATGTCCATACTTATGTTCTTATATTTTCTTAGTTAAATTATTACTTTGTTTATGGCAGGCTGATGCACAAGCCAGATAAACAAAACAAATCAAGGATATGTTTTGTTTTAAAAAAAGAACAGACTTTTAAATTTCTTAATTATGAACATTTAATGTATAATTGTAATGTTGAAATTTTACCTGTACTGGCATTGTATAGTATAGACTGAATGAGAAGGGTTGTGATTACATGGAGTGGGTGGGTGAGATTCTATGGCCTGCGTAGTGCAGGAGGTCAGAATAGATGATCATAATGGTCCCTTCTGACCTTAGTATATATGAATGTATGAATCTACATCATGTATGTGGTGGTGATCTTCAAAGGAAATACTGAAGAATCATATGATAGATTATATGTCTTGAATCTTTGACTTCCTCACTCGCTGTCTACCTGCTTATCTGAACATCTCAAACCACTGACCAGCTTCAGACATCCAGTTTTCATATTAAAACCAACCTATCAGGTCAAATATTTCACCCTTCTTCCCTCTTCCCTCCCTCCCAAATAACCCTTTTGGGCCACAAACAAGGTAAGATACAAGCCTGGACCAGTGACTTGTTTTCTCTGTAGAAATATGGAAAGCTCATTACTTTGATACCTTGCACAGCTAGTTACAGGAGATTTATACATGGCTGTCAGAAGGTATGTATACATTGCAATTAGAAACCCATGGCTGGCCCAGGCCTCCTGACTTGGGTTAAAGGACTCAGGCAAAGGGGATGTTTAATTGCACTGTAGATGTTTGGGCTCAGGCTGGAACCTGGGCTCTAGTACCCTGTGAGGTGGGAGGGTCCCAGAGTTCTACACTGAAGTTAAAAAGCACCTTGGCCTGAGCCCCAGGAGCCTGAGTCAGATGGCACAGGCCAGCTGCGGGTGTCTAATTACAGTGTAGATGTATGCAGAGTGTGTGTCACAGAAAGCTAAGCCAGGAGGAGAGCTTCAAGATTTTGAAGGCAAAGATAAACTTTGGGATGTAAGGAACTGCTGAAAGATTTTGGAGTATTCATCTCCTGAGGGAACAAAGAAACCAGCACTTTGATTCTGTGAGGGTGGGATCCTGGCTGGGAAAGCCAAACATGCTGGAGAATGCTAACAATTGTGTGTGAGTAAGACACTATTAGCAAGCTATAACTTTACCTAGAATTGAATTTTAGATACTAGAAAGTATGTTATGAAAGGGTTAAAACAAAAATATTTCACTCGTTCTCTCTTGAAATCACTTAAATCTATGTTTTGTTAATAAACTTATTCTAAGTTGTACTACAAATCATCACAGTGCTATTATAGTGGAGTAAATGTGAGTCTTCTGTAAACCTAACAGGCTGGCGTGTACATGGTCTCTTTGGAGGCAGCAAACAACTTCTGAGAGTGTCCATGAGAGAGACTGCCAGAGAGATGGTTTTGGGGACACTTTTTGTGGAGGTCAACCTCCCAGGAGTACCTGGGCTAGTGGAAGCCAGGGTGAGACCATTGTGTTATGAGCACACTGCTGGTGTCAGGACTCTGAGCCAAAGCTGCACAGAACAGAGGCTCCCAAGATTACACAGCAGGTGGTGAGAAAACCTGGGTGAACTCCCTCAGTGTCACAACCATGTCATGAAGTCTTTCTCTCTCCAAACATATGAACAAGTTATATATTTTGTATATCAGTTCATGGCCTTTTTCAAACTTCATGAAAGATATTCTGTAGGTGCATTAGTATCAAATTTCATTTTTGTCTTTAAAATGTGGGCAACTTGGGTATATGTGAAAGCAAGAGTTATAAGCATTTCCTAAGAACAACTCTCATTAAACATATAGCCCAAATTTTCAGACCTGGGCTGGCAAGCAGCAATTTGGATCCTGAGGCACCCAAGTTTGACAACGCTGGCCTCCACATGGCCCACAACAAGCTGCCCAATGCTTCTCTGCCAGTGCTGTTCAGGAGTGACTTGCAATGCCTCTGCTCTTCTGGTCCTGGCTTTCTGCTGAAAAGAGGCTGCTAAATATGCCAGATTGTAACAGATAATGTAATATAGACAAATGCCCAACAATGAGTAGGATCAGACCACTCAGTTTTACTTGTGTCTCAAAGTGAATTTGAATACTTGCCTCCAAAGGAAGCGAGCTATTGCATTAACCTATTGTGTCATCGAGTCATTTTAAGACTAGCATTTCAGGCTATTCCATAAAACATCCCAGGTACATATCAAGCTATTTATTTTTTATTTTTTACCCCACAGAATATAACAACATCATAGCCTTCTATCAATTAATCCACTATTTGACTGACTGACCTGATATCTAAGGTCTAAGACAGGTCAATTTATGATAATATTACTAACATATGACTACTTAATCTTCTAAGCCAATGTTCTCTCCCTAAGTGCTTGAGCGAGTTTATAATTTTTAAAGTTGATTCAACAGACATTTCAAAAATCATTCATCAGCCAAAAGCCTAATTCCTCTGCTCACAACAGCTTGTTTGATCAATAAACTGATGCAAATTACTCCTAACAAATTATTCTTATGAGCTTTATTCTGCCTTATATCAAAGAGTTTGTTTCTTGCTTTTCATTTATGCTGCCATGATCCATTTTCTCAAACTCAAAAGAGAGATTGTAAGAAATTGACTTTTACTAATTCACTTTTTTTGTCAATTGATTCCTGTACACTACATAAAACAATCTGCTTCTAGTAACCTATAACCTTCCCGGTCTTACAACAAGGCTGGATTTTTAAAATAATGATTTTATACAGATTTGTTCCTTCCAGAAAACCTAATGCAGCTAGAATCTGTACTTTCTCACATTTTAAACTCTTTGGGGGCAATGTCTTCATATGGGCTTATTTGCAAAGTACGCTACCCAGTGGGATTCTGCCTAACTGGGCCTCTGGATACTACTGTCATATAATATTGATTAATAATAAAGTGATAATTTTAAATCAGCTAAGTCACCACACTTTAAGGATGGTGACATTTTGTAAATTGATACCTTTTGTTAAGATCACTAGTTGTTTTAATAAGAACTCATTTTTTTCACCATTAAGGAACAATTTGTGAAAAAAGGGAACTAGAACTTACAGAAAAGAGATATGATTATTATAATCCACTGAAGATTTCAGCAAACTGGACCTTTAAATGGGGATTTTCTCAAGAGCAGCATTGCTTAAAATGAGATTTTCTAGGCACCCAATCAAATTGTTATAACAGTGTAGTTTTATGAAAAACAGGGTCTTCTGCATGTTGTATTTTCATCCTTTTTTTATTATTATTACTGTGTTCCCTTAATTACTCCTTGAATTCTTGCCCTCACAGGCAGAGGTGTTTTTTTCCCCAAAAGACAGTGTGCAGGTAAAAGCAGGTATCTGACATCTTTTAAAAATAACTAGACAGCTTGGGACAGCTGGAGCTCTCCAATCCAGGAAGGCAGCCTACATAGGAGAAGGAAAACACTGACTTAAAACCCCTATCCCGAGGTTAAATGAAGCGTTGTGGTAGGCAGAACCAATACCAATACCAGCTATTGATAGTCCACCAGGACTACAGCAACAATATGGAAAGAGGGTGGGCACATACATAGTTTAACTGGGAAAAGGCCCTCCCACTGTGGTGTACATCAGGGACACCGACCAATACCCTGCAGTCTCTGGCAGAAGGTGTCTATGTTGTAATAGATGCTTGCATAACAACCTGATCCCTGATGTTGTGATCAAGTGAAGAAGAAACCCTTAAACAGCACATAAAATATCTATGTTAACAGAAAAATATATCCTCAGGCTACTGCCTCAGCCTCTTATCTTCACTGAATTAAAAAACCCACTCGCAATAGCTTGGACAAACAGCTCCATTTGCAGTTCACAGTTATTGATGCCACCCTGCTAAGCACAGAAAGTCACTTCACCAAGCAAACTGTATTGTGACTTTTCTTTGTTTTCCCCAGTTGTGTGTTTTGTCATTGGTACGATACATTACACGTACTAGAATACATAGCATAGTTATATTTTGGGGTTTCCCCTATAGAAGTGTTTTTCAAAGATGTTTGTCATTGTTTTGGGTTAAATCTATAAAAAAACACAATAAACTCTCTAATAATCTATTAGGTAAGTATAAATTCCTTAAATGAAATATCAAAGAGACTTTTAAAGTCTTTCCCCTTGATTTATGTAGAGCTGACTTTCTCTGCAGTATGACGATGTTCAATAACTGCTTTGGTTGGCTCCAGTTAACTAAATTGTCTGCAGTCTAGAATAGATCTGAATCCTGGAAGAAGCTATTTTATTTGACTTGAGCATAATGAAGGTTTAGCTGCCTTTCTCTCCTCTCTCCACCACCAGTTCTGAATGTTTTAAGGCTTGACCCTTGGCATTAACACCCCCCATCCCAGTCTTTGTTCATTTTCTCAATTATTCTAGACTGTGATATTCTCCCATCCTCTGAACAAATGGTCTCCTTTTCATTAGCTGTAACTGGACAAAATAAATGTTCTATATACCTTGTAAATCTAGCTATTTACTGATAAATTCAAGTAGTATGTCAAGGACTCATTTATTCAGATGAAATAAGACTTGTCAAACAGTGCCATGATTCCAGTTATACAAAACAACTTTTAAAACTAAATGCAATAATGATGACCTGGTATCAGCAGGAAGGCTTGACTGAGAAATGGCCTTTGATAGAGTTACCTAGGAACATTACTTTATCCTCAGTGAAGTTGTGGTCAGGTTCAGTTTGCCTCTTAAGTTGTTACACACTATACTCCACTTGTGATGAATGCTTCTTTTACTAGTCAATTCTCCACTGGTTTTGAGATTCTTGGTAATTGTGAACTTCCATTATACATTGTGTGATATGGTAGAAAGAGGTCATGCAGACTGACATAGCACAGGACAAATTCTGCTTGTTACAATTCTGTATAATATGGAGCAACTTGACTCATTTTTCCCTCTGTTGACTTGCTCTGGATTTTCACTTATGCATACAAGAGCAGAATAGTGCCCCATATCTGATAGGACTCAAATCATCAAAAGCACTTAAGCATGTGCTTAACTTTAGTGAGTTCTTAAGTACATGCTAAATACTTTGCTGAACAGGGGTAGATTTAAACACATGATTAAATGTACTTTGAAATTGGGGCCACAGTGAATTCAGGAAGTTGCTTAATTTAAAACTAATTAAAAGTCCTCGGTGATCTTTATGACTTCTTCACATCAGATTGTAGTTTTAAGCAGGTATCTACAATGATTAACAAATAACAAATTTATCCAGTTTTTAAAATTGGCTTTCCAGCCAAAATACATATGTCAAAGTTTCAATCACTCGTTGGTCTGCCCCCTGCATAGCTGGGCATAGCACAGCAGCCCCTTTGTAAGCCACAGCTCAAGCCACCTGCTTATCTGTTCCTTCGTGCAACTCAGCCCCTTGATCAGGTTGCCTGAAGCCTCACTCCTTCCAAACAACAGGAAAGTCCAAACAAAAGCCTGAAGTCCAGTGACTCTATACCAGTCTCAGTCTGAGCAGGATAATCTTTGCCCCTTTACTCCCAAGGCTTACAGCTTCTCTCCTGCAGGGGATGGTGGTGAACCCAGGCCCATCCTCACTTCTGGGTTCCTGCCTAGAGCCCTCACAATAAGCAGCTAGGGTATGTTTCTTAAAATCCCTAGCCGGTTCTGTGGGCTGCTTCCTACCTTTGCCTGTTTGCAGGCATCTCCCGTACAGCTGCATTCTCCAGTCATCTCTCTAGAGTTTCACCTCCCTGTGCTTCTTTCTCAGGATGGCCCTAGCCCCTTCTGGTACATCTACACTGCAGTTAGACGTCCGCAGCTGGCCTGTACCAGCTGATTCAGGCTCATGGAGCTTGGGCTGTGGGGCTGTTTAACTGCAGTGTAGATGTTTGGGCTTGGGCTGTAGCAAGAATTCTAGGACTCTCCCACCGCAGAGGGTACTAGAGCACAGGATCCAACCCAAGCACAAACATCTACACCTCAATTAAACATCCCCACAGTCTCTCTCTCTTAGCTCAAGTCAGAGGGGATTGGTCATCCGTGGGTTTTGCAGTGTAGATGTACCTTCAGACAGCCACTGTCTCTGCATGAGTTGTTGCCTTTTATCCCAGCTGCGGTTAATCAGCTAGTTGTCTTGCACCCAGAGAGGTAGCTGACCATTCTGTTAATCCCTTCCTGGCTGCCACATCATGGGGTCTATATACACCATCACAACATGTTAGTGTGGTACATGCTAATTTAGATGTTTGATTAGCAACAATGAATGTATACTTAGGCTTTCACTTTCTGTGTCAGAGCATTTGTGTTACGGTACAAAATATCTGTTGGCTGTTATCGAATTAAAGTCATCCTAAGGGTATGCAGTTTTTCTAAGACTATTAATACATTCAATATGTTCACAGTTGCCTTGATTGGGATGTACAGACCCATTTAAAGTGCAAGCGTATCGCTGACAAACCCTTGTCGTCAATGGGGCAGGATTGAACTGGGGCTTAGTGCATGAGCCTCTACAGCATGAGCTAAAAGCCAACTGCCTGTTAGCTAAGGCTGTAGAGCAGACTCATTTTCTCTCTCTCTCTAAGTGGTCTCAGCACCACAGAAAGATACATAATACTGGCCCTAACTATTGCTTGGGAGTGGAGGGGTTGTGTGCTCTCTTTCTTTCAAATCTAAACTCTCCTGAACTTTGAGTATGATCTACGTCTGGATTTTGTGGTTCATTGCATGCGCATAACTGCGTATCCCAAACTTTGTAAGGGGCTGTGAAATCTGCATCTGAATCTGTATCAGGCACATTTCTAGGCCCCATCTCTCAGGTTTGTCTGAGCTTCAGTAGGCACAGGACCAAAAAGACAAGGCAGGGCAAAGGTGGCATAAAGCTGCCTCTGTAACTTGCTGATTCTAAGCCAGTTCTTCCCTGACATAAGTCTGATACAACTTCAAGGCTCCTCTAATGTACATCAGCTGCCCACAATGCCAATGGACTGCACTGGCAGCCAGAAATAGCAGGAGCACAGAGGCAATCTGGTTACAGTTCCTATACTGGTGGAGGGCAGTTCTATAGAGTCACTGTGCTTGATTCCCACTACGCAAGGGGAATTTCCTGCTGGCTGGATCTGCTGGGTTTACATCCCATTTGTGCCACTGAAGCAGTACACAGGAGCTTTACTGTTACAGATAACTGGCCTTCAAACATTTCTGATGTAAAAAGAGAAAACAATCTGAAAGCCCATAAAAAGAACCTGCATGGGGGGAAGTGGGATCTAGCCAATTCAAGACTGCTGAAGTTCCATTACGACAATGCTGAAGTAATAGCTGCAGAATGCCTAAAACCCAGATCTACAAAGGAACTTAAGCTTTCTGAAGCTGTTTGTAATGCCTAACTATTAGGTGCCTAGAAAATCATAACAATACTGTGATCCACAAGGCCTGAGTTCAGTGCCTAGGCTCCTATACAGTGAACGGAAAGAGATAAGTACCTAAAAATGCCATCCACAAAAAAAGCATGCTAGGCGGGGAGCTAATAGGAGATGCTGATGTGTTTTATAAGCTCCACCCTTCTCATAGCGTTAGGCACCCAAGTCTGGCCTTGAGGGAGGATCCTATCTCTCCTTGTGATCCACAACTGAGAAGCCCTCTTCTGGAGTCAGGTGGCTTAGGTGCCAAAGTCTTTTCTTCAGAAATTAGGTTAGGTGCCTGCCTCACTCCACACAAAATGATCACAGGAAGAGGTGATGCCCACCTTATAACTTTTAGTGCAGTGGGTTAGAGCACTCACCCGAGCTGTGGGATACCCAGGTTTGTTTTCCCCTTCTGCTTAATGTGGAGAAAGGATCCAAACACAAGTCTCTCACCTCTCAAGACAGTGCTCTAGTCACTGACCTATGGGATATTCTGACGTGGGCGGGACTCCTTCAGTCTCTCCTTTTGAAGCTGTTCCATTTTGGATTAAATCAAGAGTCACTGGGCCAGAGAGAGATAGAGAAAGAGAAAGACACTTTGTTTCCTGGTGTTTAGGGCACCCACCTGGCAGGTGGCAGACCCACAGTCCAGTCTCCCTGCTCCAAGAGCTCTTTAATTATTTATCCACCCTAGAACAGCTTCAACAGGAGAGACTGAGGGAGACTATCCTGGGAGAAACAGTGGCAATAAAGCAGAATTTAACATCAGGGATCAAAGGACTGGCCAAACATCTTCTTGTAGCCAGGTGTAGCACTGCAGGTGCATCCTGACTTAATATCTCCAGTTGGGTCATCAATAATTTCACTGTAAAGGCTCTGGACCGGGGAAGCCAAATCAAGCTAACAAAGTAAGTACGTCCAATTTAAAAAGATCTCAGGGGCAGAAAAGGGTCATGAATACAGCTGACACAAATGAAGAAAATTGAGGTATTCCCACAACTCTGTATTTTATATGGGGTAGGGCACTGCTTGGAATATGTGCTGAAGAATAAAGGCTTCACAAGAACTCATTTGGGCGTGAGGGGAAGGTTGCACTATGAAAGTTTAGCAGTCCTTCCCAAATGAGTGCTGATAAATCCACATCATTGTGTATTCTAGATATGCCACATTTTACAGAAAAAAACACCACATTTTATAAATGTTTTAGCGTCAAACTGTATTGGGATTAATTCAACTGTCTTTTTTCTCTAAAGCCATGTAAATGCCTTTAGTTTCCATGAATCCAACTGCCAAGAGCTCACAAGGAGAAAATGTTAAAATGCTACATTTAAAAAATCTGTCTGTTTCTATATATAAAAATCACACAGTTTTAAGGTCTGATATCTTGGGACTTTTCAGAGCTAGGAGCAAGTGCTGTGCATTCCAAAACAATGCTAGGAACAGTTCCTTTCCAATGGCATAAACTTCCCATTCCCAGTTCTGCAAGGCAGTCAGACATTAAGCCTGTAGGACAGAATAACGCCTGTTATAGGCCTCGGGCTAGTCTGATTTTGTTAGTAATATGCAATATTATGTGAAAGAGCAGACCATTTTTGTAGCAGGGTGTTGGGTTTTTTTTATTAAAGGGGTGGCTGGTTAAAGCTTCTTAGAGGTTTGGAATGGTGGAAGCAGTCCCAATAGAGATGGATTCAGTGGACAGAGGTCAAGAGAGGAGTTCAAAGGTATATAACAAATGCAATTTATCATATGGCTCCACTGTTTATCACCGGGAAATTGCCAGCACATTGGAGATGAGTATGTGAATTTTATGGTGACAAAACTCAAATGTGAACTTACATAGAATGAAGAGCAGTTTGAGATTTTAACTAAGATACCTAATCTCACATGCAAAAGGTAAGTGTTTGCTACTTTGAAAATGTCATAACAGTAAGGGGGAAAAAAGAAGAAGAAAATCTGAGCTGTCAGGTACAATAAAATGAACAAGCAAACAAACTTTAGAAAAAGTTGACTTTTAAATGTTATTGTTTTCTTCCTTTGAATTATGGTGGACAGAAATAAGTGTAGCCCAATTTTAGAAGATGTTTGCAAAAGTTTTTAAAAAGGAACGTTTTAAAAAAAAATGGCTTACATGTTAAAAAGGCTTCATTACTGGTAAAGCTTTAAAATAAAATACTGTCCTCCCTGCTTTGGCTGCATCTATTCTTACTGGCTGGAGTGTCCCACTGGCTGCTGTCTGCAGTTTTTCTTCCAAGGCTTCATGGCAGGAGGGAAGGAAGGCTCCACCTGGATTTCAGTGCCCTCCAAAGGAATCTCCCCTACACAGTTGTGGATCCTGACAGATGCTGGGAGGACAGGATGAAGAGGCCACAACTGAGCCCATTTTAACCCCTGTCACCTGTGCAGCAGTCCCTGAGTCCCAATGGGTGGAAGATGAAGCTAAACAAGTTCAGAGTGGAAATATGGTTGACACCTCCGACATGCAGAGAACCCGGCCAGAGGCCATCCCCAGTCCCACCAACAAAAACTGGCCACTGGCCTTGCCCCACCCCCATAAAGAGGGATCCTACTACTGACTATAGCTAATTATTACTAAAATGTTTTAGTGATGTTTACAAACAATTAAACAATCAAACAACAATGCAACAAACCAAACACAACCAAAATGTGTATTTTAGGTTATTTTTTTCATTTTTCTTACCTGAATGTAGCATGGCACCACAGTCTGGACTACGGGGTGTGAATTATAGAGCTTTCTAACGTGTCCCAAAGGAGAAAAAAAATAATCCCACACATTAAATCTTTTAACTCCTGGCCACAAAAACTGGCCAGGCCAGTTAAAAACCAGCTAAGTGACACTCTAACTGGAAATAAGGTGCACATTTTTAAGAGTGAGGGTAATTAACTATTGGAACAACTTTCCATGGGTTGTGGTGGACACACAGGCTACATGTATATGGAAGTGAGGCTGCCCTTAATAAAGTTGATTGCCACAGCCTGCCGTTTTCAGTGAGATTCATGCCCATGGACATAATGGCTGCCATTCTGTAGTTCAGGGAGCTAGACAGGAATTAGGGATGGTGAGGAGCTGCTGAGACAATGTGGAAGGTTGATGAGGAAACTGAGGGGGAATAGAAGGCAGATTTAGGTATTGTGTGAGAATGGAGGGCAGGAGGGGATGGCAGTGGGAGGCAGGGCAGGGATGGGCAAGGGTCCAAAGCAGCAGGAGGCAGGGGAGAAATGTGGAGGGAGTGCTATCCAGTCTTGGATGTGGGGGGAAAGGGAACGTCAGGGAAGTATTGCTTCTTGCAAAACACAATCACATATTGTTTTGGCTGTGAATTAACACTTATATGAATGATTGATATAAATTTAAAGTTCATTAATATTTATACCTGTAAGCCTTCAATCATTAAGAGTAATATGTGAAAGTGTGAATCATGCTAAATTAGTTCTCAAACTATGTGCTATCTACTCCTTTTATTGAAAGAAATAATCTAGGAGGAGAAAGAGTCAAACAGGAAAGAAAACAGATGGCAGTTCCCCTGTTTTAGGGGTGAGGTGAGGGCAAGTGAAGTCTCCATCTGAGCAGCCAGGAAGAGGCATGCATTGTGCATACATTAAAAATTAACTTTTCAAGATGTAATTATCACACACACTGGCAGAGGAGTAGAGGGGAGTTTTAAAAAATCAAAAGACAAGCTAAAAACATGATTTGAAATATTTTTAAATCTCATGATTTTGGGGGGGCCTGACATGATTTTTGATCTCTTGATGTTTGTAATACTGTAAACTGAATGGCTGTTTTTACTTTGAATCATGTCTATCTTGGCTGTAATTATTTATATTAATTTATTTCTTCAATGTATACAATTCAGAGAGAACCTTACAATACAATAAACACATAAGCAAAAAGTATGTACATTGTCATAAAGTCAACAGTGCTGAAATATATCCCCTGACCCTGTACCTCTCAAAGAATAAATGAACTGATCCCACCAGGCAAAGCTAGCTAGGTTATCCAAATACTGCTTTAGTATTTGTGGAATGATATCTTCCAGTATCAGTATACTCCAAAGAATAAAGAGTTTGTAACATGAGAAAGACTTTACTTAAAGTCCCATACTAAGTAGATTTATCAGTTTCCTTTTTTCAACCCCAAGGACTTTACTGCAAGACTATTTGTCTTTCATTCTCATTTGTGGAGCCCTCGTTTCTTTCTGCTTTCTCAGAATGCAGTTTTATTTTGTCATTTCATGGTGCGATGAAATGTTGAGGAAAAAAACAAAAGAATTATATTCATCAAATTGTCCAACACCTTCACCGGGGATTTGCTGAGTCTGTGAATTTACATCATCTGTCACTAATAAATTATATCATGCAGTATTGGTTCCTGCAAAGTGTGGGATGTGGAAAGGATATGACGTCTGTGTAAAATGTTTCACCGAGAAAGTGAACTTGGGAATTTTATTTTTACTGACAAAAATAAAGATTCTTTTATTTATTTAAATTTATTTATTTTATTTTTATTTAAACTTGTTATCAGTGAAGTTGTGCATGTATTTGCAAAGAATTTCTGCATGGATTTGAAAGGTTTTCTTGACAGTAAGAAGAGAACTCTTCATACAATTTAATTAAAATTATTGTGAAGCTAAAGGAAGGCTTGAAAAAATTATTGATCTTGTGTGAAATCTTTAATATTTTGCAATATGTTTCAGTGTATCCTGGACATGGTCAGACCCTTTCTTCTACTTATTTTTCAAAACTTCTTACCACTGCTATTAGAGCAGGGGCGGTCAAACTTTTTGGCCTGAGGGCCGCATCGGGTTTCAGAAATTGTATGGAGGGCCAGTTAGGGGAGGCTGTGCCTCCCCAAACGGCCAGGCATGGCCCGGACCCCACCCCCCAATCCCTCCCACCTGCTTCTCGCCCCCTGATGCCCCCCTCCCAGGACTCCTGCCCCATCCAACGCCCCTGTTCCCTGATGGCCCCCCCAGAACCCCTGACCCATCCACCCCTCCTGCTCCCTGTCCCTTGCCGCACTGCCTGGAGCACCAGTGGCTGGTGGCACAACAGCCGTGCAGCCCGGCTGGAGCCAGCCACCCCACCGCGCAGCACAGAGCACCAGGTCAGGCTGGGCTCTGCAGCTGCGCTGCCCCAGGAGCTCGCAGCCCCGCCGCCCAGAGCATTGCGCCAGCGGCACAGTGAGCTGAGGCTGCAGGGGAGGGGGAACAGCAGTCGAGGAGCCGGGGGCTAGCCTCCCGGGCCAGGAGCTCAGGGGCTGGGCAGGAGGGTCCCGTGGGCCATAGTTTGCCCACCTCTGTATTAGAGGATCCCTACAAATCTTCTTACAGTGAGTCTAGCCCCAGATAATAATTGTTGCAAGTAGTCCGTCTGTCTGCCTAGGCTCTTATAGTGCCCATCACTAAAGTATCTGAGCACCTTTCCAGGGATAAAGCAGAAATATGATAGATCAATGGACAAAGCCTCGTTTTCCTCCCCATTTACCTTAAGGCTGTTCGGTTTTTCTTTCTGTAAAATGATATCCGTTTAATGCTATTCTTTCCTCTATGCTGCAGAATGTAGGTAAAATGTAAGAGCACACTGATTTCATTTCAGAGTAACTGCCGTGTTAGTCTGTATTCGCAAAAAGAAAAGGAGTACTTGTGGCACCTTAGAGACTAACCAATTTATTTGAGCATAAGCTTTCGTGAGCTACAGCTCACTTCATCGGATGTATTTCACTGATTTCATTGTCTCTTATCTCAATACATTTTCATTCTTTCTATAGTACCTGACTTGTTTATTTGGGCTTAAATAAAATTGTTTACCAGCCTGTTTACATATTGGCTTGTTAATAGTCTGGATATAGTATTAATAGAGTCTCATTTGTGGAGCATACACAATGGATATACAATGGTGTAACAGAGATCAGATTCTCCTCAAACACTGGAGAGCAGAAAAAGCTCTTACCCATTCTGAATGACTCCAAGAAATAGTTCATATCTTTGATGGACAATGTTATACAAGAAACTGAAAATAAAACCAGAGAGGTGTAAACATTGAAAGAACTGTTCTTTTGATGGTTAGGACTTAAAAGTTTGCTAGGTTTGAGATAGAGGTTAATCACACTGGTTAATTCCCAAGACTTTTCTAGATAGTATTTTATGTTAAACTACTTAGGAAAACTGCATTACTATGTTATATTATCTCCATAACAAAACTATGTTGCCCTGCAATATCCTCATTTATTCATGGAACCATTTGTTCCATACAGTCAGCACATTTTTGGGCTAGATCGTGACTTTGATCCCACCTTGAGCAAGACGTGGTATATCAGTTGCACCTACCAAAGCAGCACTGAAATTCAGAGACTCAATTGCCTTTTCCTTGTTTCGGGGGATAGTAATTTATTGCTGATGTAATCCTTGTGCCCGTCAGATTTGGTAGCAACAAGGGCCGGGTTCAATATCTAGGGGATCCATTCCAATAACACAATGCAAACTGGCTCGAGCCCCCACCCAGTGACCTGGGACAAATATATACCATCCCCGCTGGGCGCCTCCAAGAGGCAATACTTCCCCTCTCGCAAGCACATAGTCTGAGTGTAGCAAAAAGCCTTTTAATAACAGAGGGAAACAATGTGGCATTATGTTGGGGAAACACCACCAACAGGATTCATAACACAACCCATGAGCAAAAACCCACCCCAAGCAAATTGGGGCATGCCCCTTTCCCTTTGGTTCTTGAGTCCAGCAAGCCCAAATCACCCAAAGTCCCAAAAATCCAATGACCCAAAAGTCTCTGTCCCTGGTCAGGGCAGCCCCAGAGTTCAAAAGTTTATCTGCGGAGCTTTACCTCCCAACCTGGGTGGAGATGGGGGAGGGGGGGAGAGAGAGATAAGGGGCACCTTACATGATCTGAAGCTGACCGCCCCACAGCTCCATAGGCATTCGCTCCGCTCCGCCAGCCGCCCCACAAACTGCTTCGCTCGGCTCCTCTCTGCGGCCCACAAGCATCTCCCGCCGTCCCACAAACTGCTCCACCAGCCGGTCCACGAACTGCTCCGCTCTGTGGCCCACAAGCAGCTCCTGCCGTCCTATGAACTGCTCCACCAACCTGTCCACAAGGCACTCCAGCCATCCCGCAAACTGCTCCACAATATATCTTCAGGCTCCCCCACTACTTAACACAACGCTCAGTGATTTCAGTTGTTAGTCAGTTTAGCTCTTTGGTGAATTCAGCTTGTAGTAGGGGAGACTCAGTGCTGGTGCACCATTAGCTCAAAGTGAGCTCAGAAGCCTGTAACTAGACTCCTAATGGGATCAAAATTAGCTCTGATATTCCACAGTGGAGAGAGGAGGAAGTGCAATTAGCATGTAAGGCCCTCACCAAGGGGCCCATACCACCAAGTATTAATACTTGTCCTCAGCCTCTCTCCATTCACAGAGTTTTGGAACCCATGACCCTTGCCTAGCGAGTGCTACTTAGTTGATGGCGAGTCCCTCCATCATAACAAAAGGCCAAGTACAGTTCCAAGCACAGTTCCCATAATCAGGGTAATAACAATTTATTCTTCCTGCCCCAATAACAGAGACACTGGGGATCCCACAGCAGCCAAAGTGACCATTTGGGCAGCAATGGCCTCATTCTAGGGGGGGTGGGTGTGCCTATGCAAATGAGATTGGCCCCTGAAGTTCTTTTCCACAACTTGCCACACCTCACCACCAGATGTCAGGGTGGAGCTCATCCTGACACTGCTTACACTGACATTCAAGTAATAGCTTGGCTTCTCAGGCCAATACATTCAGTTCACCCCTCATCCGTCCCTCTATTCTTATGGAGACAGGGGAGTATACAGGCATGTAGCACTTTGCTTAATTGTAGGAGTCTGAATGAAAAGTGTGGGTAGCCTGCTGAGGAGTTCTTACTCACCCTTGCTCTAGTTCAGATACGATTCAATTGAGTTCAAAATTGTCATTCAACTAAAATAAAGTTCTAATTGTTTTGTTTGAATTTGATTAACTCCTTTTATCCACCTTTTATCTTGAAGGGGGTTGAGATGGATGGAGTCAGTAACATCACTTGGAAGTCCATTGGCTTTCACACACCACATTTTATTTCTGGGAATTTCCCTGCCTAGAGAATAGATACCTGATTGTAACCCTGTAAGCAACATCCACGTATGTATTGGCAAAATACTAATGTAGTAATTAAACCAAATTTGATTCAGAAAAATCTAATCATGAAAGGTATTTTAAATTACTTTTGTGTTCTGTAGTTGTCAACTTAATTCAATGTAGTCTCAGATTTACTTCCTATAGAATGTTGATGTTTGATTCAGAAATAACTGGTGGTTTGCCCAATATTCAATATTTTAAACCTCCATAACAGCCACTCTTCTAATGTTATATGTTAAAAAGTTAAAAAAAAAAGTCAGCTCTAAGTATTGTTTCTTGTGACCTGTACATTTACGATAATACGGCAGACTCCTTAAATTAAGTTGGGGAAGAGGGCTATCTGAAGTTTAACTATTATTTCTAATTTAATATTTGTATTAATGTAAAGCCTGGGACTGCTAGTCAAGGACCAGAACAACATTCTGCTAGGGGCTGAACAAAAAATTATCCCTGTTCCATACAGTTTACAATCTAAATATTTAATGTAATTGGCTTTAATACAGCTATGGTAAAATAGAGGTCATCATTGATGTACACTTTACCAATACTTAATGTATATTTTCTTATCAAAGCCATACTATTTATATGCAGGACAATATAAATAAAGAAACGCCATCAGCCTGTATTTTGGGTAAACATTTTATCAATATGCATGCAATCCTATATTTATGTATGTATATAAAATTTCAGTTGAATGATATATACTGATAGAAAATTAAGACAATGTTAGGTTTTCAAAATAAGACCCTCTAGAATCAGGAAAACCAACTACTTGCATTTCAGTAATTTAAAAATTAAAATTAAGTGGTTTCACATACTATACCTGCCCCTGATTTTTGAAGTAAGATTTTGTGTTTGTACAGATTTTCATCTTTTTAAAGTGTGTTTTTTCTCCCCTCTTTCTTTGTAAATAGCCACACGTAACTGGGGAAATACTAACTGCAGAAAAGGCTGTCGAATTCACAAAATAGACAAACTTTAAAAAGAAAGAATTGATCTTCAGATCTCTTTTCTAGTCATCTTAAGTGTTACTTGTAACAATATTAAGTAAAAGAAATCAAATATAAGTGGTGTTATTAAGTTGAGAGTTCCTATTTAAAATATTCTGCTAAACCTTAATGCTACTTCCTTGTATGAATGCATTAGCCTCCGGTCTTTAGTTAAAGATTACGCACCATTTTGTGTAAGACTCCTTCCTCATGCATTGCTTAGGCTGGATGGTGCACAGCGAATGAGGCAGCTGCTCAGAAGGTTTTTTTTTAACCCTCCCTATTTAATGAGTGAACCTCTACTTCATCCATTGCAAATGGTTCAAACAACATCAATAGGATTCAAGTCAATAGAGTGCATGGTTGCTATGGAGATAAGAACTTGGAAGAATATACATTATCCTTTTAGAAACTCATTTGCCTTTTTTACACTGAGAAAATAGCATTACTATCAGAAACTCTGATCCACTTGTTACTCAGGACATTTGTAAGAAGAGATTTAAAGAAAAAAAAAGTGGGAACACATTTCCTGAAGTTTTTCAAGGCTTCCCCCACTCCCCACAAAGCATTCTGTTTAGCCTGAAGATCTCCCATTACTCCTACGCCAGAGAGGCACCACCCAGGCAACATATAAGCTGCACAGTACTGCTAGCTCCAGCATCCCAGAAGCAGATTATTGAACCATTTTATAAAAAGAGAAATATTTTTGTAACTACTATGTGATTACTTAAGTGACTGAGTGCAATTAGACCTGCACTCTATCAAATATTTCCTAGGAGAAATTCAGGGATATCTGAAAAAGTCATGGGAAGCATCATCATGCTATTTAAGCTGATGTGAAACTGACAGCAACTTTATTTTTGTAATACCACTGGAACTTTTCAGTTTCTGGTCAGAGCAATGTCTGGAATCTGTCAATCATTTGCGTCCTCCAGAATGCAACATCAGATAACTCTATCCATTGTCAGGAGAACAGAATACATTCACCTACATTCCACACTTCCACAGCTGCAAAAGAGAATTTTTATATTCTTTGTTGCTGGAATCCCTAGTGTTAGTTTAAATGGATTGAATGTGTATAGTTATTGAGAACCCTGAGTTTCCATAACCAATCCTTTACAAATGGCAAGAGATTTGGAATCATCCAACATTCACGTGGCTGTGCTACTAGTCTCTGGGATAATTATCTGCACGCTTATCACAATGCATACACACGGCAGCAAGACAAAGCAATTCAGAACTAAACATGTAAAATACTTTGTTCAGAAACATTTGGGGATGAGATTTCCTTTTCTGTCTGCAGTTTTAGAAATATATATCTTTAGTAATTATTAAATGCCTTACTGTCATAAATATAAAGGGAAGGGTAAACACCTTTAAAATCCCTCCTGGCCAGAGGAAAAACCCTTTCACCTGTAAAGGGTTAAGAAGCTAGGATAACCTCCCTGGCACCTGACCAAAATGACCAATGAGGAGACAAGATACTTTCAAAGCTGGAGGCGGAGGGGAAACAAAGGCTTTCTCTGTCTGTGTGATGCTTTTGCCAGGAACAGAACAGGAATGGAGTCTTAGAACTTAGTAAGTAATCTAGCTAGATATGCGTTAGATTCTGTTTTGTTTAAATGGCTGATAAAATAGCTGTGCTGAATGGAATGTATATTCCTGTTTTTGTGTCTTTTTGTAACTTAAGGTTTTGCCTAGAGGGATTCTCTATGTTTTGAATCTGATTACCCTGTAAGGTATTTACATCCTGATTTTACAGAGGTGATTCTTTTACTTTTTCTTCTCTTAAAATTCTTCTTTTAAGAACCTGATTGCTTTTTCATTGTTCTTAAGATCCAAGGGTTTGGGTCTGTGTTCACCTATGCAAATTGGTGAGGATTTTTATCAAGCCTTCCCCAGGAAAGGGGGTGTAGGGTTTGGGGAGGATTTGGGGGGGAAAGACTTTTCCAAGCGGGCTCTTTCCCGGTTATATATCTGTTAGACGCTTGGTGGTGGCAACAAGAAAGTCCAAGGGAAAAAGGAAAATAGTTTGTACCTTGGGGAAGTTTTAACCTAAGCTGATAAAAATAAGCTTAGGAGGTTTTCATGCGGGTCCCCACATCTGTACCCTAGAGTTCAGAGTGGGGAAGGAACCTTGACACTTACATACAGTGTATTCATGCATTTTACTTCCATTGACAAATATGGAGCCTATCTGCAAAATAGAACCAGTGCAATGTGATTAACAGTTATTTGACATAAAGGAGTATGATTTTTAAATGCTGAGGTTTTTCTAGGACAAACCACATTCTCATTTGGACAAGCAACTCAGTGCTTGAATCTTAATTAGCCTTATATGATGCTTTGACTCACTTCTCAAAAGTGCTTTACAAAGCGAGTAAGCATGGTTATCCCTATTTTACAGAAGATAAACTGAGACACAAACATGTGAAACAAGTTGCCTACGGTCACACAGTGAGTCACTAATAGAACCCCAGTCACCTGTCTCCTATTCCCATGTTCAATCTACAAAACCTACCTCACAAATACCCATTTTGCACTTGACAATGTGCATGTCCATTAAGGTGGCCACATATGAAAATTAGATTTGATGGGCCTGATTCACTGTACTGAATAGTGGTGCCAACTCTCATGATTTTATCACAAGCCTTCTGATATTTGGGGTTTTTCTCAAAGCTCCAGCCTGTTCAAGTGAGGTTATTACCTGACAATTTTAGCTTTCATTTACCAAAACAGTAAGTTTCCAGTCCTCATGATTGTGAAGAAAAGCTTGAAACTGTACCACTCCTGCAGCAAGAGTCAAATAAAATGAAGCTTCCCCCCCGCCCTTGTGATGTTTAAGCCAGTATCATATTTGTGGGGCCTTCCTCATAATTTTGAATGATTGGGGTTGGCAATATTGTGAACAGCCACAATTCAGATGCATTTCACATGGAGTCATGGGTGCTCAGCAGCTCCTCTGAAAATTGGGCCCCATTTTCTTTTATACCATAGTGTTCAGAAAAGAACTGAAGATGGCTTTTTAAAATACATTTATAGTCACACTGTACTACAGGGAGAGTAAGCTTTGGGGAAGCACCTCCATATCGGGAGCAGCACAATGAGGAAAGGACGAACCTCCAGGACTGTAGTGGGAGTGATTTCCCTGCTGCACTTTTTCAAATATAGCATGTGCCTACATGCTAACCCAACTCCATGGACTTATGCAGAACAGCCCAGAGCTACAGCCTACTCTGGGGAGTGTAATCACTGCCAACTCTGTGCTCATTAAAACTTCTTGAGTGCAATTAGTGGAATTTTGCCCTGGTCTAGAGTGCCAGGGTGGGGATAGCTTCTCTGTGCACTCTCCATCTCCCCTACCTTCTGCACCCATACAGAGCTGTACACGAGTGAGCATTAATAGCTGACTGTGATGATAATAGAACACATGAATAAAGATATCACGATTATCTATTTTCAGTAGCTTGGTGTGGCGAATTGGGCTATGTCTGTACAATTTAGGATTTCTGATTGATATTGTGAAATATTATGAAGAATCACTGTATTGTGAGTGACTATATGATGTGGATCCACCATTGCTGACAGGGCCTGTAGCATGCACATTCAGCCAGATACAAAGGGAAATACTTATGGCTTACAATGGCAGTTAGATTTCACGAAGGTTATGAAAGAAAAAAAAAAGAAAAAAGAGAGAGAGAATCTGCATTCTTAGGGAAAAAACGTTTAGCTGATTCCTCTGGAGGGAAAGGGGCAGGTAGAAGCAGCAGAAACTTAGTAGGAGTAGAACAAAAGAAACCTGGTCACCAGGAGGAGTTTAAATGAAGTGTAACCCTTCTGCCCATCAGAGTTGGCATCAACAAGGGCCGGCTTCAATATCTAGGGGATCCATTCCAATAACACAATGCAAACCGGCTCGAGCCCCCACCCAGTGACCTGGGACAAATATATACCACCCCCTCTGGGCGCCTCCAAGAGGCAATACTTCCCCTCTTGCAAGCACATAGTCTGAGTGTAGCAAAAAGCCTTTTAATAACAGAGAGAAACAATGTGGCATTATGTTGGGGAAACACCACCAACAGGATTCATAACACAACCCATGAGCAAAAAAAACCCACCCCAAGCAAATTGGGGCATGCCCCTTTCCCTTTGGTTCTTGAGTCCAGCAAGCCCAAATCACCCAAAGTCCCAAAAATCCAATGACCCAAAAGTCTCTGTCCCTGGTCAGGGCAGCCCCAGAGTTCAAAAGTTTATCTGCGGAGCTTTACCTCCCAACCTGGGTGGAGATGGGATGGGGGTAAGAGGCACCTTACATGATCTGAAGCTGACCGCCCCACAGCTCCATAGGCCTTCGCTCCACTCCGCTCTGCCAGCCGCCCCACAAACTCCTTCGCTCAGCTCCGCTCCACTCCGCTCCGCGGCCCGCCAGCAGCTCCTGCCATCCTACGAACTGCTCCACCAGCCTGTCCACAAGACACTCCAGCCGTCCCACAAACTGCTCCACAATATATCTTCAGGCTCCCCCACTACTTAACACAACGCTCAGTGATTTCAGCTCTTAATCAGTTCAGCTCTTTGGTGAATTCAGCTTGTAGTAGGGGAGCCTCAATGCTGGTGCACTATTAGCCCAAAGTGAGCTCAGCAGCCTGTAACCGGACTTGTAATGAAATCAAAATTAGCTCTGATATTCCACAGTGGAGAGAGGAGGAAGTGCAATTAGCACGTAAGGCCCTCACCAAGGGGCCCATACCACCAAGTATTAATACTTGTCCTCAGCCTCTCTCCATTCACAGAGTTTTGGAACCCATGACCCTTGCCTAGCGAGTGCTACTTAGTTGATGGCGAGTCCCTCCATCATAACAAAAGGCCAAGTACAGTTCCAAGCACAGTTCCCATAATCAGGGTAATAATTTATTCTTCCTGCCCCAATAACAGAGACACTGGGGATCCCACAGCAGCCAAAGTGACCATTTGGGCAGCTATGGCCTCATTCTAGGCGGGATGGTGTGCCTATGCAAATGAGATCGGCCCCTGAAGTTCTTTTCCACAACTTGCCACACCTCACCACCAGATGTCAGGGTGGAGCTCATCCTGACACTGCTTACATCAGAAATGTACAGGAACAGGGGTAGACAGGAAGAGGAAGCCTGGGATAGAAGACAAGGTCACAGAAGCTGAGTAAGGGACTCCAGGATGGAGAAGTCACCCAGCATGTAATAGCCTCATGGGTCGGGGGCCCTGTCTGCTTTCCCGAGCTCATACATATCGTAAGCACACTGTACAACCCAAGGGATTTGGAACCCAATCCAAAGAATGCCCTGGAATAGTAAGGAAACCACATTTAGCGTGATCTATACTCTCCTATGCTTGACACTATTAAATATAAAAGAGCATAAAAGTCTTAAACCCTGTGAAAAGTGTATGTCTGTGTGCGTTGACTGCTTCACAACTGCTGAGTGCCCCTGAGAGAGTTAGGGTGTGTCAACACTACGAAATTAGGTCGAATTTATAGAAGTCAGTTTTGTAGAAAGCATTTTTATACAGTTGATTGTGTGTGTCCCCACACAAATGCTCTAAGTGCATGTAGTCGGCGGAGTGTGTCCACAATACCGAGGCAACCATTGACTTCTGGAGCATTGCACTGTGGGTGGCTATCCCACAGTTCCCACAGTCACCGCTGGCCATTTGAATTCTGGGTAGAAATCCCAGTGCCTGATGGGGCTAAAACATTGTCGCTGGTGGTTCTGGGTACATATTGTCAGGCCCCCGTTCCCTCCCTCCCTCCATGAAAGCAAAAGCAGACAATCGTTTTGCGCCTTTTTTCCTGAGTTACCTGTGCAGACGCCATACCACGGCAAGCGTGGAGCCCGCTCAGCTCACGGTCACCGTACGTCTCCTGGGTGCTGGCAGATGTGGTACTGCATTGCTACACAGCAGCAGCAACCCATTGCCTTGTGGCAGCAGATGGTACAATAGGCCTGAAAACCATCCTCATCATGTCCGAGGTGCTCCTGGCCACCTCGGTAAGGTCGGTCAGGAGCGCCTGGGCAGATATGGGTTCAGGGACTAGAATGACTTGACCAGGTGATTCTCTTTAGTCCTGCAAGTAGTCCTATTGTACCATCTTATCGTGAGCAGGCAGGAGATGCGGATGGCTAGCAGTCCTATTGCACCATCTTCTGCTGAGCAGCCAGGAGATGTGGATGGCTTGCAGTCCTTCTGCACTGTCTGCTGCCAGCCAAAGATGTAAAAGATAGATGGAGTGGATCAAAACAAGAAATAGACCAGATTTGTTTTGTATTCATTTGCTCCCCCCTTCCTCTCTCCCTCCATGAAGTCCTACCTGAAATACCAGAGGGAGGGATAGCTTAGTGGGTTAGCATTGGCCTGCTAAACGCAGGGTTTTGAGTTCAATCCTTGAGGGGGCCATTCTGTGTGACAGGTGTTTTTGTTTCTCCTTGATGTAAAGCCACCCCTTTGTTGATTTTAATTCCCTGTAAGCCAACCCTGTAAGCAATGTCGTCAGTCTCCCCTCCCTCTGTCAGAGCAACGGCAGACAATTGTTCCGCGCCTTTTTTCTGTGCGGACGCCATACCAAGGTAAGCATGGAGGTCGCTCAGCTCACTTTGGCAATTAGGAGCACATTAAACACCACACGCATTATCCAGCAGTATATGCAGCACCAGAACCTGGCAAAGCGAAACCAGGCGAGTAGGCGACATCAGCGTGGTGACGAGAGTGATGAGGACATGGACACAGACTTCTCTCAAAGCATGAGCCCTGGCAATGTGGGCATCATGGTGTTAATGGGGCAGGTTCATGCGGTGGAACGCTGATTCTGGGCTCGGGAAACAAGCACAGACTGGTGGGACCGCATAGTGTTGCAGGTCTGGGACGATTCCCAGTGGCTGCGAAACTTTTGCATGCGTAAGGGCACTTTCATGGAACTTTGTGACTTGCTTTCCCCTGCCCTGAAGCGCATGAATACCAAGATGAGAGCAGCCCTCACAGTTGAGAAGAAAGTGGCAATAGCCCTGTGGAAGCTTGCAACACCAGACAGCTACCGGTCCGTTGGGAATCAATTTGGAGTGGGCAAATCTACTGTGGGGGCTGCTGTGATGCAAGTAGCCCACGCAATCAAAGATCTGCTGATATCAAGGGTAGTGACCCTGGGAAATGTGCAGGTCATAGTGGATGGCTTTGCTGCAATGGGATTCCCTAACTGTGGTGGGGCAATAGACGGAACCCACATCCCTATCTTGGCACCGGAGCACCAAGCTGGTGAGTACATAAACCGCAAGGGGTACTTTTCAAGAGTGCTGCAAGCACAAGGGACGTTTCACCAACATCAACGTGCGATGGCCGGGAAAGGTACATGACGCTCGCATCTTCAGGAACTCTGGTCTGTTTCAAAAGCTGCAGGAAGGGACTTTATTCCCAGGCCAGAAAATAACCGTTGGGGATGTTGAAAAGCCTACAGCGATCCTTGGGGACCCAGCCTACCCCTTAATGCCCTGGCTCATGAAGTCATACACAGGCAGCCTGGACAGTAGTCAGGAACTATTCAACTACAGGCTGAGCAAGTGCAGAATGGTGGTAGAATGTGCATTTGGACATTTAAAAGTATGTGGGCACAGTTTACTGACTCGGTTAGACCTCAGCAAAACCAATATTCCCACTGTTATTACTGCTTGCTGTGCACGCCACAATATCTGTGAGAGTAAGGGGGAGACATTTAGGGTGGTGTGGGAGGTTGAGGCAAATCACCTGGCCGCTGGTTACACACAGCCAGACACCACGGTGGTTAGAAGAGCACAGGAGGGTGCGGTGCGCATCAGAGAAGCTTTGAAAACCAATTTCATGACTGGCCAGGCTACGGTGTGAAAGTTCTGTTTGTTTCTCCTTGATGAAACCCCCTGCCAACCCGGTTCTACTTCCCTGTAAGCTAACCACCCTCCCCTCCTCTCTTCGATCACCGCTTGCAGAGGCAATAAAGTCATTGTTGCTTCACATTCATGCATTCTTTATTAATTCATCACACAAATAGGGGGATAACTACCAAGGTAGCCCAGGAGGGGTGGTGGAGGAGAGAAACACCAGGAGGGATGGTGGAGGAGGGAAGGACAAGGCCACACAACACTTTAAAAGTTTAAAACTTATTGAATGCCAGCCTTCTGTTGCTTGGGCAATCCTCTGGGGTGGAGTGGCTGGGTGGCCAGAGGCCCCCCCACTGCGTTTTTGGGCATCTGGGTGAGGAGGCTATGGAACTTGGGGAGGAGGGCGGTTGGTTACACAGGGGCTGTAGCGGCGGTCTGTGCTCCTGCTGCCTTTCCTGCAGCTCAACCATACGCTGAAGCGTATTAGTTTGATCCTCCAGCAGCCCCAGCATTGAATCCTGCCCCCTCTCATTACTGCTGCCGCCACCTTTCAGCTTCAGCCCTGTCTTCAGCCCGCCACTTACTCTCATCAGCCCACCACCTCTCTTCCCGGTCATTTTGTGCTTTCCTGCACTCTGACATTGCCTCCACGCATTCGTCTGTGCTCTGTCAGTGTGGGAGGACAGCATGAGCTCAGAGAACATTTCATCACGAGTGCGTTTTTTTCTCCTTCTAATCTTCACTAGCCTCTGGGAAGGAGAAGATCCTGTGATCCTTGAAACATATGCAGCTGGTGGAAAAAAAACAAAGGGACAGTGGTATTTAAAAAGACACATTTTATAGAACAATGGCTACACTCTTTCATGGTAAACCTTGCTGTTAATATTACTTATACAGCGCATGTGCTTTCGTTCCAAGGTCACATTTTGGCTCCCCCCACCACATGGCTAGCCCCTCTCCCCTCCCCCCTTCCCCGTGGCTAACAGCGGGGAAAATTTCTGTTCAGCCACAGGCAAACAGCCCAACAGGAACGGGCACCTCTGAATGTCCCCTTAAGAAAAGCACTCTATTTCAACCAGGTGACCATGAATGATATCACTCTCCTGAGGATAGCACAGAGAGATAAAGAATGGATGTTGTTTGAATGCCAGCAAATATACACTGCAATGCTTTGTTCTACAATGATTCCCGAGTACGTGCTACTGGACTGGAGTGGTAAAGTGTCCTACCATGGTGGACGGAATAAGGCTGCCCTCCCCAGAAACCTTTTGCAAAGGCTTTGGGAGTACATCCAGGAGAGCCGCAAATGCCAGGGCAAATTAATCATTAAACATGCTTGCTTTTAAACCATGTATAGTATTTTAAAAGGTACACTCACCAGAGGTCCCTTCTCCGCCTGGAGGGTCCGGGAGGCAGCCTTGGGTGGGTTCGGGGGGTACTGGCTCCAGGTCCAGGGTGAGAAACAGTTTCTGGCTGTCGGGAAAACCAGTTTCTCCATTTGCTTGCTGTGAGCTATCTACAACTTCATCATCATCATCTTCCTCGTCTCCAAAACCTGATTCCGTGTTGCCTCCATCTCCATTGAAGGAGTCAAACAACACGGCTGGGGTAGTGGTGGCTGAACCCTCTAAAATGGCATGCAGCTTATCATAGAAGCGGCATGTTTGGGGCTCTGACCCAGAGCGGCCGTTTGCCTCTCTGATTTTCTGGTAGGCTTACCTCAGCTCCTTAAGTTTCATGCGGCACTGCTTCGGGTCCCTGTTATGGCCTCTGTCCTTCATGCCCTGGGAGATTTTGACAAATGTTTTGGCATTTCAAAAACTGGAACGGAGTTCTGATAGCACGGATTCCTCTCCCCATACAGCGATCAGATCCCGTACTCTCCCGTTCGGTCCATGCTGGAGCTCTTTTGCGATTCTGGGACTCCATCATTGTCACCTCCGCTGATGAGCTCTGCACGGTCACCTCTGCTGATGAGCTCTGCACTCACCTGCAGCTTGCCATGCTGGCCAAACAGGAAATTGAAATTCAAAAGTTTGCGGGCCTTTTCCTGTCTACCTGGCCAGTGCATCTGAGTTGAGAGTGCTATCCAGAGAGGTCACAATGGAGCACTCTGGGACAGCTCCCGGAGGCCAATACCATCTAATTGCGTCCACAATACCCCAAATTCGACCCAGCAAGGCCTATTTCAGCGCTAATCCCCTTGTCGGGGGTGGAGTAAGGAAATCGATTTTAAGAGCCCTTTAAGTTGAAAAAAAGGGCTTTGTCGTGTGGACAAGTGCAGGGTTAAATCGATTTAACGCTGCTAAATTCGACCTCAACTCCTAGTGTAGACCAGGTCTCAGACTGTACCCTGAAGCTTCATACCTTTTGTTTGGAGTATTGGAAGAAAGGAGTTTTTAAGTACCAGTTGTGGAGGCCTAGGGCAGGCCAGTTGAGGAGCTCCATTTCTGTGAAGGGTGAGCAGATGGAGAGTCAGTGCCCAGGAATTGTGCCCTTGAGGACAAGGGAAGAAACAGTGTGGCAGCCTGCTGGGGCTCTAGGAGCTTACCACACCCCAGGAGATCCAAAGCAGGCTTGGATTCCCTTCACAGCAGTCCTCGTGGATGGCCAATGGAGCGCTTGCTAGCATCTGTGAGTCCTGCATCCCATTTGTGGCTGAACATCTAAGTATGCTGCATGTATGGTAACATATACAATCTGATCTTATTTTAGCTGCTTTAGGTGCATTGCGCAAGTACACTGGAAAAATTATTCTTTCCATGACACGTAAAGTGTGGGCTAAAATTGCATAAGGCACGGTTTCTGATTTTTCTTTCACTTTTCATATGCTGAATATAATAAAGATATTTCACGAGCCTATTGAACAGAAAAAAACCCATATGCTAGTTTTAAATAGAAACTTTCCCACTTTTACTTCAAATCTGCAAATGCAAGTCATTTTAAAAGCTGAAGCTGTCTAAATAATACTTCATATAAAGTAACATTAAAAGCAAATTGATTTCATGTACAGTTAGAATCAGATAGGCTTATACTGTGTGTGAGGCAAGATTTTTTTTCTTTTCATTTTATCATATCTTGCAGTGCTCTTTAACAACAACCCCTTGGGATAATATGTAGCACAGCATTTAAATAGAGTTAACAGCTTGGCTGTTTGTCAAAAAGAAAGAAATGAAAGTGTCTTCTCTAGTAATGCTAGCAGAATTACTTATGTAAATAACTACTAAGTATGTAGGTACTGCATGTGTAAGATACTGATTTAGATACCTCTTTTGGCTAAAGGTTATGTGTAACTAATATTCACCAGAAGGAGCCATTATGGACTAGCACATATTTTGTGAACGATTATACATTTGGAAATGTTTATTAATTTTTTCAGTAAGTTATGTGCGTAAATATATATTTATGGCCCTTTCCAAAATGGTATTTTTGACTGAACAGACACTATTGTCTTCAGTGGATTTAACCATGTAAATCTTTCCTAGTTCAAGGATCAGTGAGTAGATGAGAGAGTTTTAAGTCCTGAAATTACCTAAAAATTATACTGCAACTGTCTTGGAAATCTGCATTCCATGAGAGAATGCTTGCTCATAAAACTGATTCCTATCATCCATCGAAAATTGGCTTCAATCTTCCACTGGAATGGACTATTTATCACTGCTATCTATCTTTACCTACTGATTCTTCTGGGGCTGTTATCCTAGCTGGAAGATATTCAGATTCTCAAAAGGCCTAGAAACTAAATCTCTCTCAGATGGGGTTCATATCAATACGTACTCTTAGTTTTAATAGTGCTGATGCTTTGATGACATAAGAGGTTAACCTTGCAAGTGTCAGTATGTACTTGGGAACAATGATGTATTGAGGTTTGTCTTCCATGGCCTGCTCCAGGGCCGAGTGAAAGGATCCCATTAACGTCACTAACCTTTGGCTCTTGGAAGAATTGGACTGTCATGTTCTGTGTTTGCACAGGACCTAGCCAGTGAAGTAGTGCTAAATTTTATAGTGCTGGAGCTCTTCAGAAGTGCACCCACCATGCATGCACTGGGAATCACACCAGCAACAGACATATCCTGGTGGTCAGAAAGCAACAGGGCAGAGCTGCCGGTGTTTAGCTTTCTGAAATGCCAGAGCATAGTTCAATTCTGGATTTCAGAGGCCCAAGTGATACTCCAGACCACTCCAGCAGTGCTATACCCTTGTACTAAGCACAATAGGACCCTAACCTGGTTGTCCTCTAAGTACTATCACAGTACAAATGTTAAAGTTTAGATCAAGCCCTTAAAGAATTATCGAGGCTCATAGTAGCAACTGCATAGTTTTTTATAATGGGCTTAAAGCGATACATAAATTCTTGTTTTTCTCTACAAGTAGGTGACCAATTGGTGTCAAATTAGGGTTCATTTTAATGCCCTATACATTTTCAGAGCAATTTCTGCTTGGTTTCTCTTCATACTTTTTTAGTACAAATTTGAAATCCAGTTTATTTTTTTTTCCTTCACAGTTTTGCTTTTCATTGTTCACCTTTTATCTCTGAAAAGAACATTGTCTATCTCCAAAAGAACTTGGTGGAGGGGCAGATTCTCCCTAGATAAGTGGAGATTTATGCACTGTGCACAAAAACTCATTGATGGGGCTGGCTGCCCACAGACCTGATTGATGCGTGCCGGGCATCCATAAGCATGACTGATTAATGGGGGTGTGGAAAGCACACACATGATTGATGGGAGGGGTGGATGTACATAAACACTTCTGTCTGGAGCTACACTTTTCTGATAGATTTTATTCTTCAACCAAAAAAAGTTAATGCACAGCTGGCGACTTCAAGGTTCTTTTGCAGCTGCTCACAAATAAAATTCTGTCAGCAGCTTCACTTCATCCTCTCATAGGTCCATGTCCCCCACGCCCCATTTCAACTCTCTGCAGTTTCACACTGAAAACACTTTGTAAGCAATTAGGGTTCACACACATGCACATGCCCTGAAAAGACACTTAATAGCAAATACTTTCTCCCTTCACCCAAGAGCACACACACCTTACCATTACCATAACTACAGTACCCCACAGACTGCAGCCTTAACTCTGCCCCCACAAGGGTGCCAGCCTTCCATTACCACCTATTAACTTCCCTTTTCCAAACTACCCTCTCCCAACACACCATCTGCTCCACCAAACTTCTACAGGCACTAGAGCTGAGAAGTTATAAAGGGGCAGATTTAAGGTTGTGCTGCATGTCAGTTGTAGTGCTAAAGGTGTGTAGGCACTTTAAGTATGTAGCAACCCTAACTGTGTCACAATAATGTATTTTGCGTTAATACCATACACATGATTAGTGGTCAGAACATCATCCTCCCACTGTATTTCAATAATATTTTAGTATGTGGTCCCTATTGTTTTGATTTGACAATGAATTACTGATTCACATTTTACTTACTTTCTAAATTGTATTATTCACAGTGTACAGTGCTGGCACAAATTCAGCTTTTAAATCTAGTTTTAAATTCAATTCAATATGTGAACCTTAATTTTACAGTGTAATTCATTTTATTGTGTTAATTTTATTTTTAGGTAAAATCTCCTAGGCTACATTACACTAAAACAAGTGTAATAAGAAGTGAATTGATTTAATAGTAACTCTTTAAACTTTATAGTTTTAACTGGAAGGTGACAGCCAGTGTTCACTGAATTATTAGATGCCTGGATATGGGAATCAGCCAGGCAATCAAATAAATATGTAGGCGTTTTAAATATTTGTCTAATAGTCAATACCAGTTCTTCACAAAACATTACAGTTAGGAATGGCCCAAGAGAACTAGCTCTCCAATCTACATAAGGAGGTTGAATGTTACCTGCTCACCAACTCAGATTCCTACTGCCACTAGCTTAGATTTCTTTTGCCAGGACATAAAATGGAAAAAGAATGAATCCGTACATGTACTTAAAAAGTGGTACAATAAAATAGAGTCTAATATATACTGCTGAGTTTACTTGGTTGTTTCACAAGGTTGTGTTTAATTGCTAGAGGTATGTTATTAAATATACACAGGAAAAAAATCTAAGTGGTAATTGGAACCTGAGTTGGTTATATAGTGTGTGTGTGTATGTACATGTGTGTGTTATGTGTGAGTTGGAACACAAAAGTTTGCAGAAGCAACCCTTGCTGACAAGAAAGAGCTCTGTGTAAGTGAATCAAGCAAGCCAATGTTTTCATGCACATCTCCAAACGGATGCCGCGTATCAATAGCTGATAACTCATACCCATGGAGAAATCCACAGGAAAGAGGTCTTAAAACTTCTGCAGAGTTCCCCTTTTCTACACCTTTTCTATACAGTCAAATTTATAATTGTTCCAAAGCTTATATGCTTTTCCTTAGAATCTTTAATAGCAGCCTTCAGTATTCTCCCATGGATTACTTGATTGCACATCTATATCTATAGCTTTCTTTTTTCTTATTATTGTATCTTACAATATCATAGTCCTGGTCCTTTAAAATTTCTCCTGTCTGGCCAGAAAGGATTTTCTTTTCCATAGGAACTCACTGTTATTCAACAGACTTTCCTGAAAGGCAGGAATCTTCCTGCAAAATAGGAGGAATTTTAAAGGACAATAATTTATATAATGCTATACTGAATTGTACCTTCTAACACTAATCTGTATAACATTTTTTCAAATAAACATGAAAAAGAAAGCAATATTGGAAGGAAATAAAAGTAATGTCCCTGAAAATGTGATCCAAAGTACATATATTTGATGGGAGAGAGAGATGTTGAAATTTATAAAGCTGGAAGAGTGCTAGAACTGGAAAGGGAATTGGATATCAGTCTGAATTATGATGTGGTGGCAACCCCAATATGATATCAGTGCAAAGGCATTGTCATGCAGAATGGAGGAGGTAATCCCTTTCTGTGTAGCACAAGTGAGCCAGCACCTAGAAGCCTGCACTCAATTCTGGGCATCTCTGGATCAAGTCAGGGAAAACTCAAAGAAGATTTGGAAAAAATAATTACGTGGCCGGATGTGTGAAGAGGGAAATGTGAAATAAGAATGGAACAAAATATGTGTGAAAAAGTATCCTGATTGTGAATGTTTTATTTTAGATTAACATTCTTCATAATCTTGAAATGGAAAATGTATGGCAGTTAAATATTCAGATTTTTAATGCTCTGAAGTTGGGAATATTATTTAATATTTAATTCCGTTTGTATTCACTCAGTTTCAGTTATGAATTACTAGAGGACTCGTGGATAAAATAAGTATAATTTTTGCAATGCTTACTCTGGGTACAGTTGCAGTCAAAATTATACTTTGACATTACCTGTTGTTTTATATTTTAAGGTGAATTTGTGCTTAGGAAAAGAGAGTGACTGACAGAGCAGAAAACTGATGGATTCTGTTTATTCCAGGGTCAGATCTAGTGCATGCAATTACTAACAAGACTCACATGATTTTGCCATTGGCAGCAATCCTGGAAGAAATCTTTCTTCCCTTCCTTCTTCTCCCTCCCACTCCCTAGGAGAGAAATGATTAGATTTTCATACTTGCTGGTCCAAATTCTGCTCTGAATTATAACTGTGCAAAGCTACAGAAACTCCACTTAAGTCACCAGTGTAAATGATAGTCCCTCTGTCTGGGACACAGGCAACACCATATCTGTTATACACAGCAGTTTTCTGATGTGGAATTCTGTCCACAACACTTAGGTTTCTAGCATAAACCTCCAGCTTTATTTTATTGCTAATCAAAGACTAACCTTTCCTACCTCTGTAGCAATTCAAACTGCTACTTTATTCAGAACATTATAAAACTTCCAGAGACTGAATGAAAGAGGGTTTCAGGGACAGATGGGTGACTACGTACTGTACCGCACTTGTCTCATATTATCTTATCATTTCCTATGAAGTCATAGATTTGTTTCTATATATGTAAACTGAAAACACTATTTTGTGGTAATTCTGCTATTACCCTTATTCTGTTAGTTGTTTGCTTTTGACAGAAAAGACAGAATAAGAAGGATTACAGCATAGAATTTGCTTTTGAAGTAGTTCCTTGAAAAATATTTCAATAATATTGATCTTTTTTCAAGTCAGTTGCTGAGACATTGGAGGAGGCTTATGGACTCACAAATCCATGTTAAAAGGATGTATTAGGCTGAAAATACAAACTTCTATAAAAAGAAAAGGAGTACTTGTGGCACCTTAGAGACTAACCAATTTATTTGAGCATAAGCTTTCGTGAGCTACAGCTCACTTCATCGGATGCATACTGTGGAAACTTCTATGTTTTTGATTGATTTGATTTGATTTGATTTGATAATTGAAAGCAATTGATTACTTTTTAGAACATGGCACATAATCCAAAACTTGGAAATTCTACATTACTTTCAGAGTTTTATGTATTTAAAAAAGACACAAAGATAATTAATATTTTTAGTTGCATGAACCCTATATAGTAACTGCAATATATCTGCCATGCAGAGTGAGTGATTTGTACTTTTGTTTATAATGTTTTTATGCCAGAGATCTGTGATGGTATCTGCCTTAATTGCCCTAAATTACTGATTGAAAGAAGTTCTTAATTTTCTTAATGATATTTAAAACTCATTTGAGTAATTACCTCACCTTGGATAGTTACCTGCATCAGTAATTGTCTCTTTGAAAATACAGTATTAGACTAGATCAGATTCATTCAGCAGAAACCATCTCTGTCAATCTGAATACATAACATCAATATTATAAACATTCATAAACAACTGTATGCCCAAAAGACTAAGCTGTAAGTAACGTTCCCATCAAACTTCCACATTTGCAATAAAGGGCTCCATATTCAGACAACAAATTACCCATTGCACTGCTATGGGTACCCGCATGGCCCCACAGTATGTCAACATTTTTATGGCTGACTTAGAACAACACTTCCTCAGCTCTCGTCCCCTAACGCCCCACTCTACTTCCGCTACATTGATGATATCTTCATCATCTGAACACACGGAAAAGAAGCCCTTGAGGAATTCCACCATGATTTCTACAATTTCCATCCCACCATCAACCTCAGCCTGTACCAGTCCACACAAGAGATCCACTTCCTGGACACTACAGTGCTAATAAGTGATGATCACATAAACCCCACCCTATACTGGAAACCTACTGACTGCTATACTTACCTACATGCTCAGGGTTTTGCCCACATGCTCAGGGTTTAATTGCCCACATGCTCAGGGTTTAGCTGATCATCATATTTGGGGTCGGGAAGGAATTTTCCTCCAGGGCAGATTGGAAGAGGCCCTGGGGTTTTTCGCCTTCCTCTGCAGCGTGGGGCACAGGTCACTTGCTGGAGAATTCTCTTCACCTCAAAGTCTTTAAACCATGATTTGAGGACTTCAATAGCTCAGACTTAGGTTAGAGGTTTATAACAGGAGTGCGTGGGTGAGATTCTGTGGCCTGCGTTGTGCAGGAGGTCAGACTAGATGATCATAATGGTCCCTTCTGACCTTAAAGTCTATGTATATGATTCTATGAACTGCAGAACTGGAATTAATTTGCAAACTGGACACCATTAAATAAAGACTGGGAGCGGATGAGTCATTACACAAACTAAAAACTATTTCCCCATGCTAATTTTTCCCCTACTGTTACTCACACCTTCTTGTCAACTGTTTTAAATGGGCCATCCTGATTATCATTACAAAAGTTTTTTTTCTCCTGCTGATAATAGCCCACCTTAATTGATTAGTCTTGTTAGAGTTAGTATGGCAACCCCCATCTTTTCATGTTCTCTCTGTGTGTATATATATATTGTGACGGGTCAAGGCCAGATGGCTATAGAAAAGTAGTGTGAAACAGATATATTAGCTCCAGGCTAAACAAATCCCTGGTACCAGGATAAGTGAAATGGCAGCTGCTCCAGGTCAATTAAGAACTTTCCAGAAGGCAGGGAGAATGCTAGGTTGATTGGGACACCTGAAGCCAATCAGGGGCTGGCTGAAACTACTTAAAAGCCTCCCAGTTGGTCAGGTGGGGGTGCATGTCAGGAGCTGTGGAAGGAAGTTGCGCTGTTGGAGAGTCTGAGTAGTACACACCATATCAGGCACAAGGAAGGAGGCCCTGAGGTAAGGGTGAAGTGGAGCTTGAGGAAGTGAGGGCTGCTGTGGGGGAAGTAGCCCAGGGAATTGTACATGTCATGTTTCTAAAAGGTCAGCTACCATCGCTGATACTATTAGGGTCCCTGGGCTGGAGCCCAGAGTAGAGGGTGGGCCCGGGCTCCCCCCCCACCTTTGCCCCCTGATTAATCACTGAGACTGGGAGAAAACAGACTGTGCAAGGAAGGATAACTTCTCCTCACCTCCCTCGCTGGCTTATGATGAAAATGGCTCAGTAGACTGTGACCCTTGTCTCTAGAGAGAGAAGTGTTACGTGGAGGGTCACAGTGAGCCTCTGAGGCTAGCGAAATCTGCCAGAAAACATGGGACCCACGGAGGCAAGGACAGAGCTTTGTCACTATATATATATATGCATTCCTACTGTATTTTCCACTGCATGCATCCAATGGAGTCGGTTTTAGCCCATGAAACCTTATACCCAAATAAATTTGTTAGTCTCTAAGGTGCCATAAGTAGTACTCGTTCTTTTTGCTGATACAGACTAACACGGCTACCATTCTTAAATATGTCCAAACATTTATACTTACCGTGTTCTTCACCTCCTTGCCAGCTAATAGAAGGGGAAAGGGAATGAACACATTCAGCCCAGGCATAGCATGGGTCCACTAGCCTCATATCTCCCACTGTTAGAAGCAATGGTCTATATCTACCATTCCTCCACATCTTATAGATGTAGCTGCAACTGAAACTTTGTCTTGGAGTTGAAGATTTAGGCTCAGATCCAAAGATATTTATGCACTTAACCCCCGTATTTAGATCCTCAATCCCAATTTATGGCATCATAAAGATCCACAGAACCTATGTTTGGCTGCTGCCTAGCCCTGTAAGCTAAACTCACTCAACATATAAATTGTGATTGTTAAAGTTCTCCGGGAACTTTAATGTTTCTGCCTCTGGGTATGTACACTGCTGCCTCACTCTATATGTCCGGATACCTGTCTCCTACCTAAGCCCAAGTGTGATCCACAAACCAGGGAAGATAGGCATTTGTCCACCTACCTTGCCTTTGCGGCCTGATCCTTGGAGGTGCTCAGATGTCACCTACTGGATCAGACCCCATTCACAATCTGTCCAGAGGAGAAGGATGTGGTAGCATTGCTAACCTTATAATATTTAGCACAGTGGTTACAGCACTCACAGGTGATGTGGGAGATCCAGCTTTGATTTCCCTCTTTGCCTGATGGGTATAGAGAATTTGAATGGGGGTCTCACCTTTTCGGAGAGTTCCTGAATGACAGGGATAGGGGAATATTCTAATGAAGGGCTCCCTCAGAATCTCCTGTTGAAGCTGTCCCACTTTGGAATAAATATTAAAGAGTCACTGGGCCAGAGAGCGAGAGAGAGTATGACTTGATAGCCTGGCAGTTAGGGCACCCATGTGGGAAATAGGAGACCCAGAGTCTTGTCTGATTCCTCTGCTCTAATGACTCCTTAATTATTAAGAGTCACTGGAGCAGGGGGCAAGACACTGGGTTTCTGGTCTCCCAGATGAGTGCACTAACCACGAGGGTCATACAGTCTCTGGCCCCTTGACTACTTAATTATTTAATCTAAAGTGGAATCACTTCAATATAAAAGATTGAGGGAGTCCTTCCTCAGAAAATCTCATAGCTCAGTTGTTGAAGAATTCTCCTTTAAGACATGGGAAATGCCCTCTTCAAATCTTTTCTTACCTTCAAGCAGAGGGAAGAATTGAGTTGGAGTCTCTCACATCCTGGGTTAGTGCTCTAACCACAGGGCTGAGAGTTATAAGATGGGCACCTCTTCTATCAGCTGTTTTGTATGGAGTGAGTCTGGTACTTCAAATAAACCTTAATAAATTATCAAGTAAATTGGTTAGTCTCTAAGGTGCCACAAGTCCTCCTTTTCTTTCTGGTACTTCATTCATTCATACAAGAAGTGACTTTAGCTGCCTAAGCTACCTGCCTCCAGGAAATGGTTCCTGGTTATGCATCATAAGCAGAGATAGACGTCCCACTGTAGCCCAGAGTTAGGCGCCCAACAAAAGGGGGTGGATCTTGGAATACACTCTTCATTGGAATCTCCTATGGGCTAGCTTAGGTAGTTCCCCATGTAGCATGCTGCCTTTTGTGGATTCCATTTTTTGGCACCTATCCCTCCCTACACATTAAAAAGGAAGCCTAGGCAACTAATTCAGGCCTTGTGGATTCCAGTAATTTTCTAGGTGCCCAAAAGTATTTTTATATCCAGTCCTTAGTTCCCAAACTCAGATGCTTTCAAGCACATTTTTGTTTGCACACACAACTCCTTTAGTGTCTAATCCTGTACCCATTGAAGTGACTAGCACAGGTACAAGCCTTTACTCAGACTATGTGCTCTTTTACAGGATTTTATCTCAAGGGCTGAATCCTTCAAAGACATGTTAACTGTCCCACTGACTTCAATTGGATGACTCAAGGTCCTGAGTGAAGCCTACTGAAGATAATGAAAGTCTTTCTATTTACTTCAATAGGCAAGGGATCAGATCCCAAGGATATAAAAATACTCACATGTGTAACTATTGCAGCACTGAGGTATAGACATGTAAAAATGCATACTGACTGAAAAGTCAGTAAAAGTACAGTAGGTATACATAAGTATACATGCCCTTCATTTGTCTATTAGATACATACATTGTCTAATTTGGAGTGCTCATTTTTTGTTACATCCTTCCATGTCGCACAGCAATAGTGGCTGACTTAAGAAAATGAGTTGAAGTTTTCAAATATCTAAATAGTTTAATACAAAATACCATAATAGCCAGGAACTCTATTTCCCTCGGTATTTTGTTAAGCTGCTTGTAAAGAGACTATATTCTTGTTTCTTTGAATTAGTCTCATTTAGACATTTTAAAATCAATTGTTTTAAAACATGCTATAGTTCTTACATCCAAATCTTTAATTAGTTTTAATTCTACAAGCTTTACAGACACACTCTTACATTTTTCATTATGCCATTATCACCCTCTAATACAAGGGAATCTCATTTTATGTCACATTATAATTTAAAATTAATTATTTTAAAAGTTGTAAGAACATTGTCCTTGGTTAAAAGAATTACATATTCAAAGTATGCACAGATCCTGGGATTTAGATGTGGGATTATGTGGAAATACTGATGTCCTACTCCTATCATAGATTTAAAGCAAAAATAAGTCAAACATAATGAAAAATGTATTTTAACTAGTAGCACAAGTAACAAGGATGAATAGATCAAGGCAATATGTTTACCTTCAGTTTGTGGATGAGTATTGCCATGAAGCAATTTTCTAATTAATAAGTCAAAATTAATAAGGCATAGAAAAAGCATACATCAAAACAAAATTGACCTTCTATCTCCACACACTAAACTGCTCAACCTTAAGTTTTCATCTGAACATGGGGTTAATTGTTCAATTAAACTTGAACTACTTGAGTAGAAACAACTTGTTTTTTTTCCCCAAGGGTAATTCTGCTTCTAATTACCAGTGCAGAAAGCTAATACTCTGCTTGACTCATTTAGTGAATACTATACTTTCCCCCTGCATTTTGGCTACAGATATTCCCATGCTGGTTTTATTTCTTTGTTATAGCTTTCAGTAACATGTAGGGTTATTTCATTTTTTTTTCAGTGTTATTTCATGTTAATACATGTCAGTAGATTGAGCTTCTCACTTACTCATGTTATGTTATATGCTTTGATGGTGATACATCATGACAGATTACCATCTAAGAGAAAAAAAAAGTCTTTTTTTTTCAATTGAGTACCATAGATTCCTGCTTTATTTTCAGATTAACAAAAAAACATGCAAGAGTTTTAAAAGAGCTGGCTGGGGATATTGCTGGACTGTTAAAATTGATTTTCAATAAGTTTTGGAACACTTAGGAAGTTCCAGAAGACTAAAAGAAAGCTAATATTATGCACCTATTTTAAAAGGCTAAATGGGATGACTTGGGCAATTATAGACGGGTTAGTCTGACATCAACCCGAGGCAAGATAATGAAGCAGCTGATACGAGACTTAATAAAAATTAAAGGAAGGTGATATACTGATGCCAATTGAAGGAACAAAATGGACACCGTGTAGAATCAAGCACTTGGGTTTATTATGCACAGCGCTGATGGAGTGTCACTTTGCTTATTAGGCTCAGAGACACTGCCAAACAATTGATTACAATGGATTAGATGAAATTTTCATGGGTGGAGGGAAGTGACGGAGTAGGAGGTCCCAAGCCCCTGGATAGGTCTAGCAGTAAGACAAGATAAGCACAATAAGCCAATAGTCTCTGCCCATGGTTTCAGGTTAACATACTGTTAGTACACAGGTGTTTTCCTTTAAACAATGTATAAAGTGTATAAGTATAAAATATATTGTTGAATTCTGATTTGGGGTCCATAGGAATGAAGTAGCTCCTCTGATTGTCCAACAGGTACATACCTGGGGGTTAAAGCAAAAAGACATTGAAAAGTACATGGCAATAGAAATGGTCTTTCAAGTTGCCCATTGTGAAGATACTGGCATCTGGGAGGGAGAAGGTGCACCAATTAGAAGGGGGAATGTCATTTCTCATACGGACATGCTTGGACCTTTCCATGAACCCAAGTTTGGTATGTGGGGAGGGCATGGCTATCTTTTCTGCAGAGGAGTGGACACAGAGTCCCCTTTCAATACTTTGGTATTCTTATCTGAAGCTGAAAAAAAGACCAATTACTGCTCCGCATCTGGCATTTTGCTGACCATGCTTATCTTAGTAAAAAACAAGGTTGTCTCTTGTTTGTTCTGCTTCTCTTAGCCTATATTGTTCACTGTTTGCTAGGCCTCTGGACAATCTCTGGACTTTGGGCCTGTGAAAAGTTGCCTGTGTCAGGATTTTACATTCACAGCACATGGATTTTGGCCCTTCAATCATCATGGGTTTATGGAAAATAATTCCTGACAAACTCACTCAATATCTTTGGTGAAATTACAAGTTTGGTTGATAAAGATAATAGTGTTGAGGTAATATATTTGACTTTATGTAAGGTGCTGCACAACATTGATTAAAAAACCAGAATACAAAATTAAGAAGGCACACATTAAATGGATCAAAAACTAGCTAACCGATGCATCTAAAAATGTAACTGTTAAAGAGGAATCAAGTGTGTTCCTGAAAAGATCAATGTTTGGCCCTATGCTATTTTAAATTTTTCATCAACATCCCGGAAAAGAACATAAAATTATCACTGATTAAGTTTGCAAATGACATAAAAATTGGGAGTGGTAAATAATGAAGAGGACAGGTCACTAATGCAAAGCAATCTGGATCATTTGGTAAACTGGACACACATAATTTTTATTATGACTGTATATAAACTGCTGCTGGACTGCTGTGTTGAGTTCTGGTGTTCACAATTCAAGAAGAATGTTGATAATTGGAGACAATTCAGGGAAGAGGCATAAGAACAATTAAAGGTTAGAAATAAAATTATACACTCAAGGAGCTCAATCTATTAACTTTAACAAGAAGGTGGCTCAGGGGTAACTTGATCACAGTTTATGAGTACCTATATGTGGAACAGATATTTGATAGTGGACTCTTCAACTTAGCAAAAAAAGGTATAATATGATCCCATGGCTGGAATTTTGAAGCTAGAAAAATGCAGAGTGGAAATAAGACAAGTTTTTAACAAGGTAATTAACCATTTGAATAATTCAATTAAGCATTGTAGTGCATCCTCCATCACTAGCATTTAAAAAAAAAAAAAAAATCTGATGTTTTCTAATGCTATGTCTACACTATAAGCTAGGGGTGTGATTCCCCAGCGCACATAAACATGCTCACAGTATCTCAATGAGAGCTACTGCAAGAATAAATAGTGTAGCCATGGTAACATGGGCAGCGGCCATGGTGGCACAGCTTAGCTGTGCCAAGTACATATTCACCAGTTTCAGGTGGCTTTGTACTGTGGCAGCCTAGGACCTATGAAAACTACAGCCACAGCTCTCTCAATTTCAAGAGGTTGCCAGATCAGGTTACAGTTGGGGTGGGTAATAACTCAGTTAACTACTGCACCAAGGATACAACAAACTTCCTTCTGGTTTGCAAGCTGCCTGCAATTGCTGCACCTCCATCCAGAATAGTTAATTGCATATCAGACCAAAAAGAGAAACTGTTCAGTAGAGTAAGTGCAACATTATCTAGCAGAGAACTAAAAACAAGGAGCTTCTGCATTCTAATCCTGTTGCTGACATTGGCTCCAATGGTGACATGATCTGGGTCATTGATGGGGTTCAACTCATCCCCATGGCATCTCCTGCTGGCTGTCCTGGGAATTAGCTTGGGGTTGCCAGTGTGCCCTCATCAGGTGGTGTCACTCCCATTGTCACTTCTATCTCCACGTACAGGACCCGTGTTGCTCCCCAGACCGCGTCGTCCTCTTCTGGGCATAGCCCTCTGGCTGTTCCCCGCTCTGTTCTTTCCCCCCTTCCCGGGGGCCAACAGTCCTCAGTCCAACCATTTGCCTTACTGGCAATCTGTAGTCCAAGTTCTAGCCACTCATCTCACTGGCAGACTGCAGTCCATGTACTAGTCACTTCCCTCAGTGGCCATTGGGGGAGAGCGCAGGCCTGCCCATTACTCCAGGCCCTAATGGCAGGGACCCTATAGCTGGCAGCCACATACTGGTCCTCCTTCAAACCGGCTGCCTCCTTCCCTGGGCCACTTCCCTGCAGCCCTAGCACCTCCTCTGCCCTTGTATCAGGGCCTCCGTTTAGCAGCCATCAGCCTGGCCCTGGCCCTGGCCCTGGCCCTGGCCCTGGCCCTGGCCCTGGCCCTGGCCCTGGCCCTGGCCCTGGCCCTGGCCCTGGCCCTGGCCCTGGCCCTGGCCCTGGCCCTGGCCCTGGCCCTCGCCCTCGCCCTCGCCCTCGCCCTCGCCCTCACCCTCCAGGGAGTGATTGCCCTCTGCTTTACTCAGTAGCCCCTTCTTATATGAGCCAGCTTGGCCCTGATTGGGTCCTCCAACAAACCTTCCCCTAATTGGCTGGCACTACAAGCCTTTTCCTTATTGTTTGTCTCCTGCGCAGCCTCCCCAGGGTTGCTTTAACCCCTTATATATCAGTGAGGGGCAGCCACCCCATCAAAGTCACCTAATCTTCCTACCAGTTTCCCCATCTGTAAAATAGAGACAATACTACTTATCTACCTAATGGGGGTTTAAAGGGCTGTGATATATTTATTAGCAAATGCTGTAAATTTATATGTACGTACTAAAATTCACTAGAATCTACACAAAACGCCCAGTGACTGGCGACCTACTATTCTCCAAACCTCTAGCTTATGTGAACAATCCTCCCTTATAAAAAAAAACTTTTTAAAATGTTGATTAAGCACAGATACCAGCACCAGTGACCAGGCTTCATGTCTGCAGCAAGAGAATAATGGCAACACAAAATACATACTGACTTTCTATGTAAAGTTAAGGTTGGTGTGTTTAAAAAAAAAATCACAAACCTGCTGTAAAATCCTCAGATCAGCCCTTGTGTTATGAGGTAATGTGACTCAGACTTCTTGAGGGCATCGGGTGAATCAGGGTTGCTGGAAATCCCCTGTGTGTGGTATTTACATTCTAGTTCAGAGAGTAAGGTCTCTGCTGAAAGCCTGTATCATACTGGTCCTCATAATCACTGAAAAATGTATGGATGGATAATATGTAAGGAGATACGTATACTGTCCTGAAAATTATGTTCTTTAAGTCTGACTTGGAGCTGATCACCAAAAAGTGAGAAAAAGGTTTCTTTCAGGTAAGAGATGCTTATCTATCTGCCTATTTACATGTAAATTAGCATTGTAGTGTTGTATGAATGCCCACAGTCTGAGCTGAATGCTTGTGATGGGGTGTCCACCCCACACATGGCCTGGAAGGCTTAAGGTTGCTCGCTGAGCTAATTAACTCCGCAGGCTGCACCTGGAGGAGGAGCCAGGGAGCATAGATTGATTAAATAAGGCCCAGATGGATGGAAATAGGAAGGGCCTGTATAAATCCCAGGAGATGAAAGCAGCTGGGGACTGCAGGAGGAGTAGTCTACAGTCACTCTCTGGGAGAAGGGAGGTGTTTTCAGGTGTCTTGAGAGTAACCTACAGTTACTCCCTGTTGGTCCCAAGCAAGGGGGCTTGGATAGACTCAGTGAAGCCACGCCATGTGCATAAGTATAACCGATTTTATTGCCAAAGTATAATAAGCCTCTCAGCCTTCATGCATTACTAAATACATGCTTTCCAGCAAGCAAGCAAGCAAGAATCAATGCTTACATCCCTTCTGCTATGGACAGTCCCAGACCCTCCAGCCTTGTCCTTGAGAGCTCGTAACAGGTGCTGCTCCTGCACAGGGACTTCCTGGGCACCCACAAGGCCAGGGTCTGCAGGTGAGACTGTTCGTCTCAGGCAATTCACATAGCTGCTTTTATCATCATTTCCTTCTGGGGCTGGGGGGGGGAGGGATGTATTCACCCACAAGCAGGCTCTGGCAGGAAGCACTGCTGTTTTCTATTCCCACACTTCACAGTTTCAGGCCTTCCTTATCTCTTCACTTGTTTATCTAGCCGAGTGGCTGCAAGCCAGCTCCGCAGGTCAAAGCCAGTTCACTACTAGCTCCCCCCACACCATTCTGTAGCATCAGCCCAAGGTAACTTGCGGTCAGCCCCAACACTCCCTGAGAGGAGGGAGTTTGGGAAGGCAAATTCAGAGAAGCGGGAGAGCCAGAAAGTTAGGAAAAGCAGCAAGGAATAGGAGTGCAGACTTTGGCTGCTGTTAGAGGGCTCCTGAGTTGGAACCTGGAGTAGATGGTGGACTTGGGTTCCCCTACCAGCTGCTGAAGAAGTGGCACTGGCTGGGCAGTGAGCAGGAAGACTGCCTGAGACCATTTGTCAAGAGCAATGGTTCTCAACCTATTTAATATTGTGGGTCGCATCCACACAATATATATACTATGTATATGGCCCGAGGATGTCACATGGCTGCAGCTGTGTGCTGCTTGGGCTCCAAGCAACGCATAGGCCATGGGTTGAGAACCACTGGTCAAGACAGATTTTGATGCCCTGGAAGTGGCAAATATGGATAGTGACCTGGCTGGAGGGTGAAGCCATGAAGAGGAAGATGGAGCAAGGGGGGGTTACAGGGAGAGAGAGGATGGATGGAGAGAGCACCAGGGGATGGTGCAACTCCTGGAAGAGCTAATCCACAGAGTGACCAGGAGGAGGTACCACAAGCAGTGAGTGGACCCTGTGACAGTGCTAATGAAGGAATTGTCAAATCTTCCAGAGAGGGAATTTACAGGCTAAAATAAACCAGCAGAAGGGAATCCTGTTTACAAGTGAAGACAATGGATTTTTGGACTTTAGGTATAGAGGTAGGTACAGAGCTACACACTGCATCTTTTACTGAGGGGACAGGCTGAGAGTGTGGCTTGTTTCATGAAAAAGGAATCACAGCCTACCGGACTGAAAAATACTGGTGAGTAACACTAGGTTCTACAATGCCTGTTGTGCTTTTATTTTATATGTAACTCTGTTTCCAATACTTCCATGTACTTGTTATTAATTTAATCTCTTCTTTATTAAAAAAAAAAACACCTTCTTGTTTTTACTATAAACATAGCTAAGTGCTATGTGTTGAATGGAGTGGTGATCCTGAGGTGAAACTGGTGAGCTGGGGTGTACTGGGGAATGTTCATAAGACTTGGGGGTTGGTGTGTACCTCTCATTAACCTGTAAAGAGAGACTGGGGCCTGTGGAGACCTGCAGGGCAGGACTTATGTTGCCAGAAGCTGGTGGAGTTGAGGAGCTGACCCACAGCAGGCACAGGCCAGGTTTCCTCATGCTCAGGCAGATGGTAGCAAGGTACCTTGCAACCTTGGGTCCCCCCAGGAAGGGTCATAGGTGATCATATCTTTAACATGCTCCAGGTGTGAATACACAGGTTTACTAATTGAAAATTTGCTGTTCACTAAGTATAGCTTGTCAAACCACATAAGCTTTTCAAATATTTTGGAAAACATAACGGTGACTTTGTTTTCAGAAATGGAAAATGTTTTGGGTTTTGTTTTTGAGAAGATTGAAAAAAGTTCACTGAAAAGACAGAAAATGTTCACCTCAGAATAACTCACAAAAGAGTCAAGTCATTAATGTGTTATGCAACTCAATATTGAGAACAGATCAGGAAATTCAGTCATTACAGCACATTTCTGCTCTTCAGCTAATAGCCAGTTGCTCAAACAAGAACCCTTTGCCCTCACTCTCCTCTGAATTATCATGTTTAATAAATCTGTTGAACTCAGAAGGGTAGTAGCTTTTGCTTTCACTTAGTGAACAAAGGAACCACAGCACTCAGAGCTGCTTCTAGTAACACCCATATGTTCTTTAGTTTGTTGTATTTCAGTGACATGCATGCCCTGATCTTTTACTTTGCTCTTTTATAAAGTAGAAATTCTGTGATCTCAGGGCAAAGGTTCTCTTCTTTGAGATATGCTTGTTCAAACCGGGCATTTACTAGTTGTATTGTGTGAGCTCTCTTTTGGAAAAAAAGTTAGAAAGGGGGCATTCATTGCAATGCAGAACACAGAAATTCTTTAGCCCCAGTAGTGATTGTACTTGTGGTATTCTTCTACAGTGGTAGTACATAGTTCACAGTAGGCAATTTGGTTGCTGGGCAGTCAAAGGGATTTTCCCCTCATTTTCTTACTCTTGTTTCGTCTCTGTTCAGTATTTTTATTTATTGGTGAAAGTGCCATTGTTAAGTCATATCAAACTAAGCTAATTTAAAATATAAGACGTTATAGCAGAGATTTTTCAAAAGTGACTAGAAATTTTGAGTGCCTCTATTTTTGTGAAGCCAACCTGAGATACCTAAAAGGGCCCCTATTTTCAGTAGATGCATGCTTAGGACTTTTCCATCTAAGTATTTTCAACCACAAGAGTAATATCAGGTAGAGAGAGGAGAATTTTGTATTTTCTTTCAACTAAGATTTTGTTGTTTATTTGGTTAAACCTCGCTGATGCTCGGGAGTGTAAGAAAAAATGAAGCCCATTTATGGAACTAGATAGCCAAAACAATAGGAGCCTACAATGAATAAACAAGCACATGTCACCACCCAACCCAAAAGCACATGCAAGGCCCATCAGAAACTGAGCTATGTGGGCAGTGGAGGCTTCACTGGGTATTGCTTGGTGTGGGTCCATGTGTATGTGAAAGAAGCAACAGACAGACCAGAGAAGCTGACAAAAAGGCAGCAAGAAAGCCAAGAAAATGGACAGGAAAGGTACTGGGAGCCTGGCCCTGACAAAAAGCTAAGTGCTGACTAGAAAGGGGCTTGGAACTGTGAGCAAAGAAACTGACACTCATTTGATTCATACTGTGTTCAGGAAAACAGAACTTTATACATCAACAGGATTTCATCAAAGAAGTACCTGACTACCATCAATAGCTCCTTTTTATGGGAACAACCCACAGGACTCTTAATGCTGGCTAACCACTCAGGTCAAAAAAGGTGTAATATTATTTTAGAAAACTGTAAGACCTCAGGACAGCTAAAACTAGATTTATCCCCAGTAGAAAATGATGTAAGGAAGTTACAAGATAATCACATATGTAGTAAAAAGAACTAAACTGCATTGTATTTCTTTTTCCCTATAGAACAGAGGTGGGCAAACTACGGCCCATGGGCCACATCCATCCACGGGACCCTCCTGCCCGGACCCTGAGCTCCTGGCCCTGGAGGCTCACCCCTAGCTCCTCCCCGCTGTTCCCTCCTCCCCTGCAGGCTCAGCTCACTGCAATGCTCTAGGCAGCGAGGCTCCTGGGGCAGCACAGCTGCAGAGCCCAGCCTGACCCAGTGCTCTGTGCTGCGCGGTGGCGTGGCTGGCTACAGCTGGGCAGCACAGCTGTTGTGCTGGCAGCCACCAGTGCTCCAGGCACCGCGGTAAGGGGCCGGGGGCAGGGGGGGTTGGGTAGAGGGCAGGAGAGTTTGGGATGGTGGTCAGGGGGCGGGAGTGTGGATAGGGGTTGGGACGGCCAGAGGGCAGGGAACAGGGGGGTTGAATGGGGGCAGGGGTCTTGGGGGGGCAGTCAGGAAGGAGGGGGGTTTGGATGGGGCATCAGGGGGCAGTCAGGGGCAGCAGTACCAGGGGCAGTCAGGGGACAGGGAGCAGGGGGGTGGATGGGGCAGGGGTTCCGGGGGGGGGGGGGGGGGGCGTCAGGGAACGGGGGGGTTGGATGGGACAGGAGTTCCGGGGGGGGGCATCAGGGGGTGAGAAGCAGGGTGGGGGCGGATAGGGGGTGGGGGCCGGGCTACGCCTGGTTGTTGGGGAGGCACAGCCTCCCCTAACTGGCCCTCCATACAATTTCCGAAACCCGATGCAGCCCTCAGGCCAAAACATTTGCCCACTCCTGCTATAGAATGTCAGGACAATATTGATAATGTAAGGCTAGATTGAGAAAAAGAAATGAAGCAACCAATTTTGTCCAGAAAATTGGAAGGATATAATGCTTGCTACTATAAGATATACAAGTTTCTTTTTGTGCAGAGAAAATCATGATTAGATATTTGCAAACCCCAGTCCTACAAAATAGACAAAATTCACATAAAAATGCTGAAGGAAATGCCAAGTTATAGGAAATCATTTTCATATTTTTCTGGGTTTATCCCAAATTGAAAGCTTGTGGTCTTATATTTCAAAGTATATTTTCCTAATTAAAACAAAAGACAGATACTTATTCAGAATTCTTGTCATCACAACCCAAAACTGGATATCACCACATTGAGAAAACAATACCAACTAGAGAAGACTGACCAGATTAAAGTTAAAAAATGGAATGACTTGCTGATCCACGTTTTATATCTCCATTTGTCTGTTTTATTAAATAGCTACATTAGTTTATAAAGACTTGTTTTTGGTATGTTATCCTGACCCACATCATTTAGTTTGGACCAGGAAATAAAGATTAATAAAAGTAGAGGATTAGTGGGAAACTATAGAGTTTATATGTGAAAATTCTTTCCAGAGATTCCCTTCTCTCTACATCTATTTCTCAGCAGGTGGGTCATGACTCATGGGGTGTGTGTATTATGAAAGGCAATCAGGAGGTTGTGAGACTAAGATTTTTATTGCAACCAAAAGCAGAGAAATCTCATTGCCTCAAGCCCTCAGCCTTCAAGGGTAATTATTGTCTGTCAACATCTTGAAAACACGAATTATTCAGGCTCATCACTGATGTACTTTTCACTCTGACTTTTACAGTAAATACAAGGTGGAGGGGCAGGTTACAACATTTTGATTTTGAATAGGAAATCGTCAATTGCTAACAGATTTTCCTTTAGCTCTAGTCATAGGGGTGCTGCACTTCTGGAGAAGAATCTACGTTCTACCTCCATCTCTTTCTTGGAGATCAAAGTGGTGATCAGTGTCACGCCATCTGGAGTGACCCACAACTGTGAGTACCTATCTCAGGGCAGACTGTCAGAAAACAAGACAGACTGTGTCCTATAATTAGATTTCACTAAGCCAGTAACAAATGTGAACTCCTGGTTTGCTATACCAGTCCTACCATGGAGTCAAAGTCTCCTTACACCTCCAGTCTATCTTGCCACCCAGATAAATTGAACTTTGTGATAAAAGGTGACTCACCAAAAATCTACACCACATCATGTTTCTAACAGTCCCAAGAGACCCGTCACTTACCCCAAATCAACTGGTACTCCAGATCTTACACTAAAGACAATGCTGGTAGCCAATTCTATAGTAAACTAATTAAAGATTCATTAACAAAGAAAAGGAAGTGAGTTACTAAGATTAAAGCAGGTAAAATATATGTATAGGTGAATCACAATTTGTAATTCCAAATGGTGGCAATGATGTAATAAACTGTCAGTTTTCCAAAAGTGTTTCTGGGGTTCCTGGAAGAATCTGGGTATCTCTGCTTTGCATCTGGTACACTTCCCTGTACGAGTCCAAACAGTCCAGAGAGAAGGGATCTTTCTTTGAATCCATTATCTTCTGACAGAAAGCAACCTGACAGTGTCTTGGCCCATGTGGGCTTTTTCCTTTGAGGATGAGCCTGACCTCTGGTCATCACACACAATAGTCACATGCTTTGGAATTAGCACTTTTTCTGATAAAGTCCTCCATTAGCACTGCATAAGGCTTCTTAGATGACTGCTGAGTTATTTAGTTACAGTGTTATTTACAATGTAAACGTCTGCTCCTGCATAACAGAATATAGATAAGAGAAAACAATGCACATAACACTCCATTAGTTTTATGAAGTTTAAAAACTCAATACCCGTATGCATTTAACAATCATTTTGATCTATCTAGACTAATACCCAAGTGAATTGGCCTGAATACACTGACATAACCTGGTCTACCAGCATCACAATCAACACAGTAACAACCATGAAATTCTAGGTGACCATAAATTTGTTACAGTAGTGTCAAGTGTCTTGGTAGAGGGTGACCCCTGAAAATAGATCCATAATCCCTGTCATCTTTTACGTTCAGGGAGCAGTAGCCTTTGTCAAAATATGGCCACATGGGGCTAGTCTTTCATCATCATCATCATCATCCAGCTCCTTAATTCCTCCTATCATTATCATTTTTTCCCCTCCTACAGATGGGAGAAAAAGCTGCTGCTTACTGAACTTCCCTTATGGAATGATGAGGAGCAGTGGGGAACCCTCTATAGAGAGGAGGGAAGAGTTGTTACTGTGGCTGTGTCAGGGATAAAGAAGAGGGGCCATTCTTACCATCCACCTTTTTCTTTCCTTGGTGTTCTCTAGTATGTCAGATGTAATGGTCCTGATGTAAGTCATGGCCTTCTCTTTAGGCACTTTAACTTCAGCCAGTCAAATAAGAAAGGAGGGACTGTCTGTCACTGTTTGTGACTACTGTTCACTAATCAAATAAATCCTGTAGAAACTGCTTAATCAAGATGTCCTGGTTACAAATTCAACTCATTTAAACAAACCATAACATCAGTTAACATTATAACCAGATGTCTCTAACTCATTCCGTTCAACTTAAGCATTTGTGACTTTAAAGCATCATAGTAACACCCTAACTGTAATTGACAAGATAATTTCTTGGTTGCCCTTGTGTGAGGCACACAGAACACTAGCCATGAACCTTTAACTGCCATATTAACTCCTCTAACTGCAACTGGCAGGACAATTAGGTGGAAAAATCATCCCAGCAAAGCAGTTCATTGTCCCACTACTGCAAAGAAAAACTCATTCAGTTTAATCGGTAGGACCTGATTCTTTCAGGTTTCTCAGCTAATATTGGCTTTCCTGATAATCCATGTCCCATTTATGTGGCTTTAATTACAGTTTCATATTTACAGCCATATTTCCAAAGTTTAATATCCACTCTGAACTTTGAAATCAACATTTTCACAGTAATCTCTCTACAAAACATGTGTGTGTGAGAGAGAGAGAGAGAGACCAAAAACCTAACAGCCATCTAAACTTAAAGCTGAACTGACATCAGCATGTATGCTAATTACATGGTACCACAGCTTCCATTAATCAGAACTAAATAATGAAACTAGAAAAAGTAGATATTTCTAGGGAAGAGGCAGAATATTTTAAATTTCATTAAGTTCAGATTCAGTAAATAAAGACCCTAATTGCATCCCTCATGCTCAACCTGAGTAACTAGGTTGAGTACTGAAAGAAGCATAGAAAATCTACCTCACAGCAGAGCAAGCTGCTGCAGAGTGTATCCCAAAGTGTTACAGTAATCCTAGGGTTTTGATATGTCCATATAACCTATGGCATTCTCTCCACCTGCCTCCTCTCCTGGAGCTTCACTATCCTCTGCATTAGCAATAAAAATCTTGTGCATATTCTTCCCAAATCTTCCTTGTGCACAAGAATGACACCGAAACAACAGCAAGAGGACCCTCCACTTCCCCAAAGGACGGGGTATAATTTGTCCGTATGGGCCATATCCTGGAGTCCTTACTCGGGCGAACCCCTATTATCTTGTAAGGACCTCAGGATTTGACCAAGTGTGCAAAACAAATGAAGTTTGTTTGGTTCTTTTCTTCAAATATTTACCTCTTCTGATTAAAAATTGATCCTACAGTATATGGTATGGCTTAGACTTTATGGTTGTCTCTCACCATAGACAATATTTGAACTTCTCTATCAAAAGACTTTTGAAGAAGGTAGCATTTTAATATAAATTCACTTCTTGATTGACAACTTGACAAGGAATATCAGTATTTTGAAAATTTCAGAAAACTGTCATATAGGCTATCTGACTCTAGACAAACAATAGTGATATTATAAAGGAGGTCACTTACTGTGATTTTTGGAATTAAAACTTATCCAACAGTGTACCCATTCCACCATGTATGGTGAAAGCAATTTACTGCTGCTTTCCAGTATTGGAAAAGAAAAAGTTCATGCTGTCATTGATTGACCTTTAAAAAGAAAAATGTTGCTGGCTTATGAGTAATAAGAAAGCAATGATTTTTTTCTCTCTCCTCACTAGTAGACTTTCTCCATTAGGGTTCACTGCTTAGTTTCACAACACTTTAAAAAAGCGTGCCAACATAAATCAACCGTGAAGCTGTCACACAAGCACAAAGATATGACTGTATAAACAGTTGATTAACAGTAATGCTTCATGATTTCCATTAATTTTCTGATGAAGCAGTCATTAAAAGTACATGTGATAGCCTACTGACCATTTGTATTTTGGCTCCATTCTAGACAAGTCTGTGGAAGATTAGTGTATCCACATTTAAAATTCATCACTTTGTCCACACACAGTTGTCACTAAATTCCTGATCTTTCAGTTTACTAGGAAGCATGAATATCTATAAGATGAAGGTTGATTATCAGGTTTACCTGATAAATGATCACTGCCAATAATTGATCTTTCAACTTTACTAGTGCATGATTGCCTGTTGACATTTGACACCGGTTTCTACTATTTGATCTTCCCATCTGGAAATAGCACCTCTATTGCACTTCATGCTTTCTTGAATCAGCTATGGTACTTTATCTTTATTTTAAAATTCAACAAAACAATATACCCCAGTTCAGGCATAGCAGTCTCTCTTTCAGTCCTAGAGCAATATAAATCAACCTGTCCTGCAGGCAGGAAGTGTCTTTTTGTGTTTTTTTTTTAAATGGAATTTAGTGTTAGTCAGTAGAATTCACTCTTCAGGCAGAAAATCTTCTGCAGGACAGGTGGACATTTTGAAGTGCTTCAACAGTATAGATGACATTATATTCGGAGCTGGTGCCTGATCACAGTAAATCAATTAAAACAAAAATGATAAATAAAATCAACTCCCCCCAGTGTTTTCGAGGGAAGAGAATCTTTGTCCTATGGCTCCATATATATTATTGCTTTGTACCATACATACAGATCCATCCTATAAAAACAAATTGCACAAGAGCCATGTTACAGAGAAGGAAATTGTTGAATGCACTCTTATGTGCTCACACAAAATTTGTGCTCTATTTCAAAATGCGTATTTGCACCAATTTTGGGGCACAGTTGCTGAACTGGCTTGTGCAAATATAGTTTCCACATACCCAACTTGAAACACCTCTCTCCTCAATGATATGAAAATATTTTAATTGTGTGCATGAACTGGCGCAAAATTGAATAGGCACATTTTGTACATACACTTCATTGACTATATTTGCACAGGACCCCCCTTTGCCTAAAATACAATAAGGCAGAAAGGTATAAAGTAAGGCTCTCAGGCGATTAAAAAAAATAATTGCAAATAATCGTGCAATTAAAATGAATCATGATTAATCATGCTGTTAAACAATAACTGCCATTTATTTAAATATGTATTGATGTTTTCTACAATTTCAAATATATTGCTTTCAATTACAAAACAGAATACGAAGTGTACAGTTCTCACTTTATTTTTATTACAAATATTTGCACTGTAAAAAACAAATTGTATTTTTCAATTCACCTAATACAAGTACTGTAATGCAATCTCTTTGTCATGAAAGTTTAACTTACAAATGTGGACTGATGTACAAAAAATAACTGTTTTATTCTTGAATGCAATGTAAAACTTGAGAGCCTACAATTCCACTCAGTCCTACTTCAGCCAATCGCTCAGACAAACAAGTTTGGTTACAATTTACAGGAGACAATGCTGTCCATGTTTTGTTTAAAATGTTACTTGAAAGTGAAAACAGCCATTTGCATGGCACTGTTGTAGCCGGCATCGTAAGATATTTATGTGCCAGATGCGCTAAAGATTCATATAAGAACGGCCATACTGGGTCAGACCAAAGGTCCATCTAGCCCACTATCCTGTCTTCCAACAGTGGCCAATGCCAGGTGCCACAAAGGAAATGAACAGAGCAGGTAATCACCAGGTGATCCATCCCCTGTGACACATTCCCAGCTTCTGGCAAACAGAGGCTAGTGATACCATGCCTGTCTATCCTGGCTAAAAGACATTGATGGACCTATCCTACATGAACTTATATAGTTCTTTTTTTAACCCTGTTATAGACTTGGCCTTCGCAACATCCTCTGGCAAGGAGTTCCACAAGTTGACTGTGCGTTGTGTGAAAAAATACTTCCTTTAGTTTGTTTTAAACCTACTGCCTATTAATTTCATTTGGTGACCCCTAATTCTTGTGTTATGACGAGGAGTAAATAACACTTCCTTATTTATTTTCTCAACACCAGTCATGATTTTATAGACCTCTATCATATCCCACCTTAGTAGTCTCTTTTCCAAGCTGAAAAGTCCCAGTCTTATTAATCTCTCCTCATATGGAAGCTATTCCATACCCCTAATCATTTTTGTTGCCCTTTCTGAACCTTTTCCAATTCCAATATAACTTTTTTTTTTGAGATGGAGCGACCACATCTGCAAACAGTTTTCAAGATGTGCGAGTACCATGGATTTACATAGAGGCAATATGATATTTTCTGTCTTATTATCTATCCCTGTCTTAATGATTCCCAACATTCTGTTTGCTTTTTGTGACTTCCTCTGCACATTGAGTGGATGTTTTCAGAGAACTATCCATAATGACTCCGAGATCTTTCTTGAGTGGTAACAGCCAATTTAGACCCCATCATTTTGTACATTTAGTTGGGATTATATTTTCAAATGTGCATTATTTTGCATACTTTGCATGTCCCATGCTGATGATGGGTTCTGCTCGATAACGATCCAAAGAAGAGTGGACTGACGCATGTTCATTTTCATCATTTGAGTCATATGCCAGCAGGAGAAAGTTGATTTTCTGTTTGGGTTCTATAGTTTCCACATCTGAGAGTTGCTCTTTTAAGACTTCTGAAAGCATGCTCCACACCTTATCCTCAGATTTTGGATGGCACTTCAGATTCTTAAACCTAGGGTCGAGTGCTGTAGATATTTTAGAAATCTCACATTGGTACCTTCTTTGTGTTTTGTCAAATCTGCTGTGAAAGTGTTCTTAAAATGAACCAGTCATCATCCAAGACTGCTATAACATGAAATATATGGCAGAATGCAGGTAAAATGGAACAGGAGACATACAATCCTTCCCCAAGGAGTTCAGTCACACATTTAATTAACACATTTTTTAATGAGCATCATCAGCATAGAAGCATGTCCTCTGGAATGGTGGCTGAAGCATGAAGGGGCATATGAATGTTTAGCATATCTGGCACATACGTACTTTGCAACGCTGGCTACAAAAGTGCTTGTTCTCTCTTTCAGGTGACTGTAAATAAGAAGCAGGCAGCAATATGTCCCATAAATGTAAACTTGTTTGTCTTAGTGATTGGCTGAACAAGAAATAGGACTGAGTGGACTTGTAGGAGCTAAAGTTTTATATTGTTTTGGTTTTGAGTGCAATTATTTAACAACAAAAAATCAACATTTGTAAGTTACACTTTCACAATAAAGAGTATTTTTCAGTTCACCTCATACAATTTCTTTTTTTATCATCTTTAAAGTGCAAATATTTGTAATCAATGGTAATAATATAAAGTAAGAACTGTACATTTTGTATTCTGTGTGGAAACAGAAATCAATATATTTGAAAATGTAGAAAAACATTCAAAAATATATAATAAATTTCAATTGGTGTTCTATTGTTTACCTGTGCGATTAATCACAATATTTTTTTAAAATTGTGGTTAATTTTTTGAGTTAATCGCATGAGTTAACTGCAATTAATTGACAGCCCTAGTATAAAGAATTTTGTTTAAACTATTATTAATGATAATGAACTGCATTTCGAGTGAGATAGGGAATTGCATTTACTACTGAAAGGTTTACAATGGGGAAAGGTCTCTCCCTATCATTTTAGATTTATTTCTTTTATTTATAGTAGAAAAACTGAAGGTATTAGAAGGATTGCATTTCTAAGAAGGGAAACTGTCTTAATTTCTTCTAATGCTCTTGCTTTATCTGTATTAAGCAGACTTGGGACAAAACCTGGTTGCACTGAAGTCAACAGCAAAAGTCCCATTGACTACAATAGGACCAGAACTTGATCTTTAAACCACTGTTACAAAGCACCATATAAAAGTTTAGGGGCAAGCATTAGACAGATAATTTGGAATAGGTATGCAAGTCTCCCATTAACACATCCACTGTCATGAACCAGATTTTCCCCTATTAGTTTCATTAAATGCATTGTATTTGTTTTCCTAGCCCAGCCAACTCAACCTAGGATCCAACATGAATTTGTGTTTTCCTTTTTGTGCATAATTACAGTAATAAAGTTTCTCTGGTTCAAATTCTGCCCTATTTTTTACCTGTGATTCCACGTATTGTATTTATCACATCTTCCTGGTGCTTAATGAGAGAAAGTTACTTTTGAACTTTGATGCTTCTATAGATGTCTAAGGTGTACTATCAAGGTTACAGTAATTCATATAAATCAGTAAACTGATGTGAGAAATTACCTTGGGAAAAGAAAGGAAATTAGTGAATACGTTGATTTTTTTTTTTTTTTACTGGAAATTAAGTTCAAATGTGTGTGTGTAAATGTTCGTATATGTCAACATAGTTGTCAACTGGCTTGTCATCTGGAATATCACATATGGAAAGAAAATAGCCTAACATTATTTGATTATCAGGACAATAGAGTTCAAAACTCATTTAACTGAAATGAAAAGGGAACTGAATACATGCAGTGAAAGAGGCTTGGAGCCAAAATGCTGCTGGATGTCTGGCTCTCTTGTCTGTCTTGAGAGCTGGTTAATTAAAACTTGAGTTCTTCTATTAGAATTTTGTGAGTTTGGTTTTTATTTTTTTAACTGTGGTTTCTTTTATCCCTTGGGACATGAACTTAGTCACCTTTTTATTTTTGATTGATTGATTGAAGTGGTTGCCTCTTTGCTTCAGAATAATCACTTAGCACTTTTAGTTTTTACTTTTATTTTAGAATAGTCTGTTAGAAACCAAGATAAATCCAACCATCTAAGTGTTTTACACTGTTGCCCATCAATGAATATTTGAACCACCTTCCACTTGAAATTGATAGCAATAGCCATGTCCCTCATGGATTTAATGGAGACTGGTGTGCCTCCCTCTTTAGGGTTAAAACTTTTTGTTTCTTGGTTGGTGGCAGTTTAGGGATACAAGGGGGTGTCAGTGCTTTGAGTGCCATTCTTAATATGGAAAGAATTATTAAAAAGGAAGTTTTTGCAGTGCTTCCTAAATTCTGTTTCAGTTATTGGGTTTTTTGTGTAAAAAGCAAACAACCCCCCCCCCCAAAACCAACAAAAAACCCAACAATAATACATTTTTGTTGGTTGCTAGACCAGGTCTTCTCTTGGACAAGCATTTGAACATGCAAGTGGTATCAAGATGGTACAAATCTACTCATGTTTCCATATTATACACGAGGATCAAGATTTAAGTCAAATCCCAAGTAATGCACTTTTCAAATTCAGAGAACCCCCCCAAAAGAGAGAGAAACCACGGATTATTATTTACAGGATCAGGATCTGAAAGAATTAACATACTGCTGTGTGCTAAAAATGCTTGACAGGAAACAGGCTGTGGAGTTATTTTCATGAAAGACATAGTTTGTAAACGTTCTTCACATTGTGATGAAAGTGCTTTTGCAGACAGTGTAGGATGTATATTTATGAAGACGACCAGACAGTCCTAATTCAATGAGACAGTTCTGTTCATTTAAAAAAAGAAACAGACTCCTATGGTCTATCCTCAGTTTCCCCTTGATGCTGAATTTACGCGCTTTTTTTTCTTCCCTCAGGCTTTCACAATCTTTAGCACACTTTCATTTCTAGCTGAGAAATTTGAAACTTATGCTGACATATAAAATTCATTCTAGAAAGGAGAAATTAAAGAAATTGTGTAATTGTGAGGACTTTGTCATTTAGAAAATAGTATCCTACTGAAAATTACAAAATTTATATGAAGGAAATGTGGTTTCTTCTTAAAACAAAAACATTACTCATACTTTTCTGCTATACTCCCTTGGATTCTCATTGTCATATTGGCAACTTAGTCTTGCAAACCCTCACAAATGATCCTGCTGACCTGTTTCTATGAAGATTTGCGTAAGGGTTTGCACTAATTAACCAGTGAGGTTCAATGGAATGATTGAGGACAGAATTTGCCTCTAAGCCTCTCAGAACTCCTGTGAAAAATGTTAGTTTTTTTAAAAATAAACAACCACCAACAAAACAAAGCAAAATCACTACTTTAAAAGAATGTTGCATAAACAAACTAGGGAAATACAACCTAGATGGAGCTGCTATAAAGTAGGTGCCTAAGTGGTTGGAAAATCATTGCTAGAGAGTAGTTATCAGTGGTTCACAGTCAAGCTGGAAGGGCATATAGAGTGGGGTTCCACAGGGATTGATTCTGGGTCCTGTTCTATTCAATATCTTCATCAATGATTTAGATAATGGCATAGAGACTACACTCAAAGTTTGCAGATTATACCAAGCTGGGAGGGGTTGCAAGTGCTTTTGGAGGACAGGATTAAAATTCAAAATGATCTGGACAAAACGGAGAAATGGTCTGAAGTAAACAGGATGAAATTCAGTAAGGACAAATGCAAAGTACTTCACTTGGGAAAGAACGATCAGTTGCATGTATACAAAATGGGAAATGACTGCCTAGAAAGGAGTACTACTGGAAGGGATCTGCGAGTGATAATGGATCACAGCTAAATATGAGTCAGTGTAACACTGTTGTGGGGAAGAAAAGCAAACATCATTCTGGGATGAATTAGCAGGAGTGTTGTAAGCAAGACAAAACAAGTAATTCTTCTGCTCTACTCTGTGGTGATTAGGCCTCAACTGGAGTATTGTGCCCAGTTCTGGGCACTACATTTCAGGAAAGATGTGAATAAATTGGAGAAACATTGGAGAAGGACAACAAAAATGATTAAAGGTCTAAAAACCATGACTTATAAAGGAAGATTGAAAACATTGGGTTTGTTTAGTCTGGAGAAGAAAAGACAGAGGGGACATAACAGTTTTCAGCTACATAAAACGTGCTTACAAGGAGGAAGCAGAAAAATTATTCTCGTTAACCTATGAGGATAGGACAAGAAACAATGGACTTAAATTGCAGCAAAGGTGGTTTGGGTTGGACATTAGGAAAAATCTTCATGTCAGGGTAGTTAAGCACCAGAATAAATTGCCTAGGTAGGTTGTGGAATCTTCATCACTGGAAATTTTTAAGAGCAGGTTAGATAAACACCTTTCAGGCATGGTCTAGATAATACTTAATACTGCTATGAGTGCAGGGGACTGGACTAGATGACCCTTTGAGGTCCCTTGCAGTCCTATGAAAGTCAAGCACTCAGAGAAATGCCAGAATTAAGATTGTACAGGCAACTTAATTTGCCTCCTTTGGTCATATGCATTATGAGGCAGTCTTTAATTACAGGCTTTAATTAAAGGATCACCTAGTTTCTTTTCCATAGGACTCCCACCTAATGATTGCAAACGGGACATCCCTTAAACTTTGTCAGGAAGGTCACCATAGGTATGTCCATACAAAAAGCATGGAGGTGCTAAAGTTTGTCAACAAAATGGTTCTATTATTTTTTTAACATAGGCAAAAACATTTCTCTTATTTCATTTTCTGAAATGGCTGAACCATTTGGGCCTAAAGTTTCCAAAATTATTCAGCCTGAGGCAGACATCAGGTATGAGAAATTTTAGTCCAAATATTTAAAGCTTGGCAAGTTATAAGCAACTAAAAATGAGGCCTTATAATGAGAGGTGTTAAACAATCTTAACCATAGTATCAGTACAAAAATTATAAGGGACAGTACAGGTGTCACTACCTGTGCTGCCTACAATACCCATTTTACACTATTCCCCTTTTGAGAGATGGGTTCTCTGAAGTATGGGACAAATAATTTATTTCAAGTCACATAAGGCTTGATTCTGCCCCCTTTACTCATATTGAATAGTGTCTTACAGCACAAGGTGTCTGCTGGCTACTCCTGTACCATTCTATACGAGTAAAGCTGGCTGAGTCAGGTCTACAATGGGTATGTCTACATTGCATGTGGGAGTGAATATCCCAGGCTGGGTTCACAGACTTGTGCTAGTGGGGTTTGCGCTAGTAGTCTAAAAATAGCTGTGCAGACACTGAAGCTCAGGCTGTGAAGCCTTGCTGCTGGGGATGGGAGTGTGGGCTTACAGAACAATTTTTAGAGCACTAGCACTAGAGTTTGCCATGATGAGGACAATGATAATACTGTCTATCACTTCCTGTTGAATCCCTTCCAATATTTGCTAACAATTTTTTTCAATTTTCATTCAACTTTTTATTTTCAAACTGGCTTTGTAGATTGATTTGATTATTTTATCTCTCACAGATTTTGCTTTCTTTTCATTCTTCTTCTAGTGCTGTTAATTTCATTTTGAGAAAATTGTATATCAGACAAAGAGCATGGGCCATTGTACTGGTGAAGATGTGAGTTGTGTAGTGCCTATGGACCGTCAGCCAGCAGCCAGCAACAATAACAAATAAATAATGTATTGCTGAGTTGGTAAGGGGATAAGGGAGCAACTACCCCAACTTTTAGGGATTGTAATAGCTATTTTTGTTGCTAGTAGTAGCTACCTTTTGGTGCCTTGGGGAAAAGAAAAACATGACCACTTTGCATAGCATTTCTCTTTCTGACTCTCATAGCCAGGGAAAGGGCAAACTGTACTGTGTCCAATAAATCATAGTATCCCTTTCAGTAAGCAAAAAATGATATACACAGAGAGAGAGAGAGAGATTTGTTAATCACTTTGTTTCTCTGTATTGCAAGTGTTTGATTAGTCTCTTGGCTACCTGTGCTAGGTGCAGTTCCTGTTGTGGTGGTGTGAGATCAGTAGGGGCTGTTCCTCAGACAGGAGTTATTTGCTGCATTTATAACATTTGAATAGCCCCATGTGGTGGTCTACAAATCTAGACTTATTAGAGTTTGTTTCTCGTTCCACAGGAGCTGGCAGTGCTGTGGTTTCTGCAATGTGACATTTTTAGTTTGGTGACCTTTATCATTCAGAAATAAGTATTGAGCAGAGAAAAGGCTACTTATGCCTACACAGGTAAGAAGGGTGTGTAAAAGTTGGTGGAGTAACTCACTAGCTCCAATGCTGAATAATTTAATTAGCAGTTCAGTGTTAACTCAGCACAGTACAAATCTTTCTCAGACTTTACAGTTCCTTCCTGAAACGCAGAACCTGCTTCCTGGCCCTTCCTAAAGCCTCTTTCTATTAAAACTTCTGCTTCCTGCACATATTCTCCACCAGGATGTTGAGCAGACTCCTTGCTGAGTCTTCCCCTGAACTTATATCTCTTTCTGACCATGCAGTTTCCATCTTCTAGGAAACTCTGCCTCTGAGCTGTCACATGATTCTCAGTCACCTAACTCAACCCATCAGCCAGTGTCTTGAAACAGGGTGCATGCACTCTAGCATCAGTGCCCCTGTTATAGGATAACTTTCCCCAATCCTGTTGGAGCAGAATTCTGCTACCTATATCTAATTTCTGCTTATCTAAAGCTGCAAAGAATAAAAAATCCATCTGCTAATGTATTTACTCCAACATTGTAGCATGTGGATAAGGGAGCAAGGAAGGTTAAACATATGTAATTTATACCTGCATAGATTTTTAGTAAACTCCAAGTAATTATTTGAGAAACCCTTTGGATATGTCTACACTTGAAGCTGGGGTGCGAATGGAGCGCAGGCAGACATACTTGCACTAGACCTAATTGAACTAGTGTGTTAAAAAATAGTGTAGCTGGGTTAGCATGGACAGTGACGAGTAGTGAGATGGACTAGCCACCCCAAATACAAACCCAGCCAGACCCCTTGGGTACGTACTCAAGCACCTAGAGCTAAGCTGCGCCCCATGCTACTGCAGTTGCACTAAATATAGTGTACTAGCTGGGAAACACACTCCCAGTTCCAAGTGTAGACATACCCTTTGGATGCATGTTGCCATAATTTCCTTTTAATTGGATATTGAGACAGGCAGCATCCCCAAGTAGCTCCAGAAGAAAAAGAAAGAAAATCCAATTGGAAAAAGCAAGGAGAAAAAGGGGGAGAGAGGAGAGTGCCAGAGACACACTGGAGAATTGCTTCTGGAACTCTGCCAAGGCCATTTTTTTTAAACATGAAATTTCACACATCTGTTGTTTCATTTCATGCAATTGCCCACCACCTTAAATATGGCCTCTATGTGCAATTTTAATGAAATGACTAGTTTTGCGATGGCAGTATCTATATTAAAGAAAATCTTCAGGTTTTTCAGACAAAAATAATCTTTGCTGGAAAAAATGGGCTCATTTACACTTAAAATTTGGATCATTAGTTTTGCCCCCACAATATTGCATTTTAGTGTTTCCTATGCTACTGGACATTACAAATAAAATCCCTTGTATTCTGAGTAGATTTAGATTTTGCTACAAATTTTTAAAACTTAAAAAAAAAAATGAAAAATATGCCTAAACATGCCCAGAAAACAAGCTGCTCATATACCACTAACTGGCCATTCTGCTTCCTCATTGATATTATAGAGATGAGTCACAGAAAATTTAAGAGACTAACAGAAAAAGCAGCTTACAAGATGTGCTAAACTCTGGAAATAATGTGAATAGCCATCCAACATCTGTTTTAGCCCTATTTCTTCTATCTAGCTAAAAAAAAAACTTAAGTTTTGAAAATAAACTGACAAAAGAAATCACTACAATAAGGAGGATGTTCTGAGATGCTTGACAAGATCTGTGTCAAGGAAGCCTCACTCTTTGTAGAATAATATGATAAGACAGTAGAAGACTAGAAATGAACTAGTGTTACTCATTTAGACTCCTGGTGATATCTGCAGTGTTACACCCCCATGAATTTAGGTCTATACGTTTTCTTTATTATTTTATTTAAGTATCTTTATTGGGCATTCATAGTAAAAGAGCAATTAGTGCAACAGTGTTGTTTCTGGTTCTCATTATCTTGCACAAGGGATCACCCAAAGGATGCTCACAAACCAGGAATAATTTATGACCCATAGGCTACAACCTTGATAGTGAAATATATACCAGGAACATAAACAAACTGAAGAGAAGGAGTAAAGTAGTCTCTACAGCTAATAGTGGCTATAGCCACTCAGTCCAAACATGAGCCACCCTTTTTCCTGACTGCCAGATCCCAAGGTCAAAATGGCTACCTACCCAGATAAACCATCTAACCTATGTAGCTTTGGATGTGAGGCTTGGACCACAGACCATTCTTAAATGGACTACAGACCATTCTTTACCCCTATAAAGAGGGTAGAGCCACCACTGAGCCATACCTCAGATGGTCTCCGTCAGCGGGACTTTTAGTCCCAGTGACATGCTGAATACGACGATTCTGGAAGGTGAATAGCTTTTCTTATTGTCCTGTCCCAAACAGATGAACATATTTACACCCCAGCAAAGAGTCATGCCTGCCCATCAGGGGCTGGCATTCATATGCTAGAACATATGGAAACCTGAACACAATTTTCACTTGACCTAAAGTAAAAAGTCAATGGTTAGTGAAGTATAAAGTATATCATTATCCCAGGGAAAAGGACTAACCACTTGTTCTAAGCCCTGTCCCCTAGAAGATCAGGTGAAAGGCAAAACCTTGCAAAAACTGGAAGAGAGCATGAATGTAACTTTGCTCCTCCCCAGCTCAGCCTATAGGGGGAAGGAGCAACTCCTTTCCTCCTAGCCAGACAAAGGCAGAGGCATGACAAATGAAGCTGGAACATAGTTGGTCTGGAACTTTTGTCATCTTTCCAGTAAATCCCCCAGAAATGCAGCTGGCTATCACCCCACGAGCCTGTGCTTCTGTGGAGAGCAGAGGGGCAGAGGAAGCAGCAGAGCTGAATTGTTATTCTAGTGAGCCTGTGATACATTTCTGATTGACAGCACTTGAAGATGAATTTCTCCACATGATCATGTACATATGCATCACATGAGGCATCAGTATAAGCATCCCCATGCTCCCTGACTAATGTGCCTCAATCTGGGCCTAGCGGGACCATGTCTAGCCATGAAAAAAGACTTCACAGCCCAGTCTTCATAGCCCATTCCATACTCTGTAAGACTGTCAGTTTGAGCCACTTGTAACAGTTTGTATGTAGCCACTTGTTTGCTACTGAAACTGGACTAAGGCCAAACCCATTTCACTTAGGCAAGCAAAATATTTCACCAGATAACAATTCTGCATTCTGGCAGACCAAGGGTAACTTTCTGGATATCTGCAAAACCCATCTTTCCCCCCTCTTTAAGGAGGGCGTGGGCTGAGGCTGGCTGGTATGTTTAAGGGCAGTCTTATACTTGTTTACTTTGTAATTTTTAATGTATGGATGGATTTCAGATCTGGATGTCACTACAGTTGTAGTGCAGGGTTTTTTTAAAATAAAAGTAAGTCTATATTGAAGTTGGACTCAGACCAAAGAGGTATCACAAGGTAACTTCCAGTCCGTCACAGGAGCTACTAGTTAATAAGTTATTTAGATGTGAAAGGCAGAGAACCTGCTAAGCCATAAAGTGCCCCATTCCTCCTCCCCACCATACAAAATCCTTTACTGTATGCCATAAAATAACTCAACGTTCTTTCAGTGATGAGTAAAGCTACTGTATTTAACATTCATTTTAGGGGAGCTTTACCTGAAGTTACTACTGGATGTAGGCACCATGGTCTCCAAAGGCCTGATCCCATCACCATTATAAATCAATAGCAAACCTCCCAATGACTTCAGTGGTTAGTGATCAGGCCCCCGTACAACTGGCAGACAATGATTCATATGAAAATATGTTAAAGTAGTTTTTAATAAATGACTAGTGACATCAACATAGGAATATAAAGGATATGTAAATTGAGCCAATGAATCTGACTAGTGCTGCAGCAATAAACCAAACTATGTTAACTTCTGCCTTAGAAGGGAAAACAAAAACCAAAACACTATAATAAAAATGAATAACTGCCAAATTGTATCCTTAGGAACTCCAGTGGATTCAGTGAAGTTATCTGAGATGTACATGAGTTCAACACAGCAGAATTTAGCCCTGCTAAACAGAACTACAGATTTTAAGGATCGAATTTTGATCTCACTTTAGTGGTTTTACACCTACTGTATGACCTCACTGAGATTCCTGGACTTATCATGGGATTTTACTGACTAGGGCATGATTTACCCTTCAGTAAGGACTGTGGGCCTGATTCTACACTAGTGTAAATCAGGAGTAACTTCATTGACGTAGATGGAGATGAGCCCAGAAAGTTAGTGTAACTGATAGAATCAGGTTCTGTATATTTTGCACCTGCTGAATGTGATGTTCCAGTTTTGCAAATCATAGCAGATAGTAAAATACAGAGAAGGTGACCTATCAATCCAGCAGCATTACCTCATATGCAAAAATATAGTCGGGAAGTCAAATATTAGAGAGACAGGTTCTAAATGTGGATTTTATGTCTGAGGAACAATAGAAGGATTTGCAGGAAGCTTTACTAATCTACTGCTTCTATAAATATTCAACTCCTTGCTGTTAGTAATGCATTGATGGTGTTAAAACTTAACATTTGTTCAATTGTTCCCCCACTTCTCATTAAATAGTATTTGAATACCTCTTTTAGAATTTTCTTTTACAAATAGCATGGCACAATGTGGAACTTTCTTGGCATTCTAATCAATGATGCGCAGAGTATTTTACTAGCATAAAGAAAATCTACTTTAAACTGAGAATTATTCTTAGTTTCTTCATCCTTACTGTTGAACTATGCAGACCCATATCACATTAGTACTGCACAGCCTAGACTCTAGAGGAATGGTAATTGTATCATCAGTCTCTGTTACTCTGTGTCTCAGCCCTTTTTAACACAATCGTCCTTTCCATTATTTCATGACTTCATTTAATATTCTCCCAGGTTAGAATAATATCAGCAACAGGAGAGTGTTGAATTAACAGTTTCAGTATGCTCTTTTCTAGAATCCTTTTCTGGTGGATTGGAGGGCATTGATATATTTGTATAAATAGGAATATTAATTAAAAATGGACTAAGTAAATGAATATTGAATTTGCAGTTTAGACTGTATTTGAAATGTGAACAGGTAACCCAATCCAGTCTGTAATATGATTACAGGAGCAAAATTGCATATGTAGTGTCAAATCTTTTGGTTCCTAGTGCAATCACATTCTTTTCAGAAACGCTATAGAAATTTGAAACTTGTCTCTGGAGCGTGGTAAAACCAGAGTGTATTCTTTTCTTCAGTGGACAGATTATTATTCTTTTGCTACTCTGTTGCTGAAAACTAGAAATCCTGACTTTTCCCCTTCCAAATTTACATTCTCTAAAGTAACAGATGGGATTTCTGCTTTGTATAATCCAAGGGATGCTACATGTGGAAATTTAGTTGTTATTAATTGATGCAACTCTTGATTTTGTTTAAGAATGTCAAATCTATTTTTAGGTGTCTAGGTTTGGATTCCTTGTGATAATTATAATGAAATGTAAAGGTATACAAACAAATGTATTTGAACTCTTAGAAGGATATTCTTGTGTATCATAGGAAACAGCACATCATTGGCAGAAAGGGAGAGTCGGTGATCTGATAGGGCGATACAAAAGACCTAATTGTTCACACGGAGTGTGCCCCTAGCATCCACATGGAAGCAAAATGAAAATTTCAACCTTAATGATGAAAATAACTTCAATTGAAGTTCTCTAACTAACAGATTCTGTCACTATTAATGCAAAGTAGCAGTTGACTCTGAAAATAGTTCCATTTAATCATGGAGTAATGTACTGTATGAATAAGAAAGGGAGAATCTCACCCTGAATGAGATTTGTTAAGTATGGGTTGATTTAGCCCAAAACATTACAGCTTTTGTCTTAGCTGGATGTTGTCCTGTGGGGCTTGGTGCAGAGAGGAGAAATAAGAAATGGGCTGCCAAAAGGCTCAAATAGTGCCTGTGGATGGGAACCAGAGCTGTACCCTCTGCTACTCCCTCCCCTCTGACCATAAAAGCCCATGGTTGCAGCTTTAATTTTTCTGGAAGGGGGCATGTTTCACCCAGGAGATGGAGGTAAGGAGCATACTACACGAGTCCTTCAGAGGCACACAAAATTTCCATGCCAAAATCCCCATAGATTTAAAACTGCACCGAGCAGCATCAACATATTCCTGCTTCACAAATTCCTGGGAGAGAGAAATAGTGAATATTTTGATGCTGGAACTAATGGCAGTACAGTATCCAAGAGTTGTGCTGCCAGCCATGGGGAAAGGATGCAGAGCAGAATGGAGGTCCAAGCTCTCTGTGTGGATTAATCAAGATCTAGACTGTTGATACCTGATGTCTATCTGAGGCTCCATATTGTTGCAAAGCTAAGTCTCTTACTGCCTTTGCATGGCCATAAATACCTCCTAATATGGAGAGTGTAGTAGGAAACCTACAAATTCATAATCACAAATGGCCATTGTTCTGAGTTAAATCAGTGTCAATCTGAAATAATTCCATTAACAACAATGGAGTCACTTTGGGTTTACACCAGCATAAGAGAGTAGAACAGAGCCAGAGTTTTTAAAAGTACCTTTTCCCCCAATCGGAGTGAGGGAGGGGTTTTTTGGGGGGGGGGGGGTGGAGACTAACCTTGTTCTTTATTATCTGCATAATTTGTAACTGGCAAAGATTATGACGGAGGCTGTCGCAAGACCTAAACTTGCCTGGTATATTCACAAATACCAGACTTTTAATTGAATGTGACTATTTTAGTTTTAAAAGTTCCCAAAAAGTATCTCTAACTTATCTACAAATGTTACTAAAGAAGTCAACTTTGTATCTTATTGTTAACTACAAAAGAAACTAGCAGATATAAATAATGCAAGGAGCTTGTGAATCTCAGTGACTATAGGTACGCATGGGAATTTCAGATTTTAGGGTCATTTAAAATCAGATGAGTTTCTGAAGCATACATCTTCAGATTTCACTTTTAAGTTGATAAAACAAGATCCAGTTTTACAGAGATCTCATTGCATTGTATTTGTATCATGTATGATTAGCAATAGCTGCAGAAGCATTCCAGATCTGAAATGAAGATAGTGTATAACAGTGGTGGGCAACCTGCAGCCCATCAGGGTAGTCCACTGGTGGGCTGCCAGATGGTTTGTTTACATTTGCATGGCCACCTGCAGCTCCCAGTGGCCACAGTTCACCGTTCCTGGCCAATGGTAGCTGCGGGAAGCAGCACGGGCCTCAGGGACCTGCTGGCCGCTGTTTCCCACAGACCCATTTGCCGGGAACAGTGAACTGCGGCCACTGGGAGCTGTGGGCAGCCATGCAAATGTAAACAAACCATCTGGCAGCCTGCCAGTGGATTACCCTGATGGGCTGCGTGTGGCCTGCGGGCTGCAGGTTGCCCACTACTGGTGTATAAAGTATGGTAGCAGTTAGATAAAAGGGCTGGCTATCAGCAATGTTCTGGTAACTCTAGTGATTTAGAGCCCCAGCCTTGCCCTTCTTGGGGAACTCCTAATGAAGCCAATGGGAGTTTGTTCACAGAGCCAGATCACAAGATGGAAGAAAACATATACAAAGTAAATTTAGGAGTATCACTGGACCAACCAAAATTATTATATAGTGCCCCAAGAGCTCCACTCAGGATTGGAAGCTCAGTGGGATAAAGGCACAGGAAAACATGGAACACAAGATGCATTTTAAAAAATGTGAACAATATGAAAATGAGTACGGCTATGGTTGGGATAATAGTTAATGCTAAGAATCACCATAGTTGTGCATGCCACAATTTTCTATTCAATTGTTTCTCTGTATTCTGACCATTGTACAGAAGAGTAGTGTAAATTACTATCAGTTTATCTCATATGCTAGGAGTGGTAACAATCTCATTTTCTTCATATAAAAAAAATAAACCAAATAAACCACCTAAGCTGCGAAGGTAGTTTTCTTTTTATTATCCCATTCCCAAAGAAGAATTGCACTGAATAAATCATGGATGCACTGCAGGTAGGAAATCCATTGGTTTCTGTCTATTTTTGTTTATACGTTCTCTAATTTCCCTAAATTATTAATAATAATAATTTGTAAACAAAATCAAATATGTGGATCTAGAAAATCCAGAACTGTAATGTCATTTTATTATTTCCCCCTTGAATAAACAGTAGTTTACACTATGTTAGGAACTACTGATTGTATCTGAGATTGTCAGAGGCATATTATATAAAACAAAGAAACAAAACAAAAAGACCAAGAAAAGTCTGAAATAAAATCTTTGGTAATGCTGTGAAAATAATTAAGCAGGGAAGTGGTAGGACAATGGTGGCATAAAGACTGACTAGTGCAAGCTTTAAATTTGCTAGTGAAGTACTAGTCAGTGAGATTAATCCAAGTAACCCTTATTTTGAGAAGCAGTGTTTCTGAAAGGCTGTAACAAATACTGGCCCCAAATGAACACAGTAAATGGCCCTATTCATAATTCCTTAGACAGAAAAATCTCCCCTTGACATTAGGGGAAATTTTGACTAAGAAGAGAGTGATCATTTACTACGTGGCTCACCTAGTTGACCACCAGCCTCTTGGTTTGTCCCAGACACAGAACTGCTCGCATAAGCCTGTACCCTGCTACATGTCACTTCTGAACTGATACTGAGTATTGAACAGCAGCCTGAAACTCTTAGGACCAAATCATGCTACTGCAGCCATAGATGTGAGGCAGAATTGGTTGGGAGCAAGTTAAGTTGGATTTCAGAGTAGCAGCCGTGTTAGTCTGTATTCGCAAAAAGAGAAGGAGTACTTGTGGCTCCTTAAAGACTAACCAATATATTTGAGCATAAGCTTTCATGAGCTGCAGCTCACTTCATCGGATGCATAAAGTGGAAAGTACAGTGAGGAGATTTTATATACACACAGACCATGAAAAAATACACATTGTAAGGAGAGTGATCACTTAAGATGAGCTATTACCAGCAGGAGAGTGGGGTGGGGGGAGAGAAAACCTTTTGAAGTGATAATCAAGGTGGGCCATTTCCAGCACATTTTCAGGAGTTAACAAGAACGTCTGAGGAACAGTGGGGGGTGGGGGGAAGGAATAAACAATGGGAAATCGTTTTACTTAATATAATGACTCAACCACTCCCAGTCTCTATTCAAGCCTAAGTTAATTGTATCCAATTTGCAAATTAATTCCAATTCAGCAGTCTCTCGTTGGAGTCTGTTTTTGAAGTTTTTTTGTTGAAGGATAGTCACTTTGAGATCAGAAATCAAGTGACCAGACAGATTGAAGTGTTCTCCGACTGGAATTTAGTTGGAATCATTCTGAGTCAGGTTGAAAAACCAAATATAGATCACCAAGAAGCATGTCCAAGAAAAACATCCAACTCCCAGGCATCTACTCCTAGGCAACAGTGCAGGAACTTGCAGTAAAACTCAATTTGCTCTTAAAGAGATCAGTGGGACTTGCAAAGCATATATTTTGTGAAACATATTAAATGTATATCATACACAAGCTTTTGTTAGTGGATATTCTGAAGCAGCATAAGAGACAATAGCACCCTTATAAAGTAGTTCCAAAATGTACCATCTGGGCTCTGAACTGCAATATAGATAGTATGTTGTACCAATCCCTTCTCAAAGGCCTGTGTGTGTGCGGGTGTGCGTGTGTAGATTCACCATTTTTTAGCGGTTTTAGGATAGTGCAGACGGGTGTTTTCAGGGCTGCTGACATGCTCCCTAGATTGGTGCAAAGCAGGAGTGCGAGGAAGGGATAGCCAATCCTCATTACCAGCACTGGGTGATGTGTGTCCTAACAGATGCAGGAGCAGAGCAGCTCCTGTGTACCTCCAATCCCAGGAACTGCCAGGATACATGAGTGGAGGAGGGGAACAGACTCATCGTGCCTTTTGCCCCCTTTCCTCACAGAATATTCAGAAGAGAAACAGTCGCCCTCTGGCCCTAATTATACAATATACCCATATTCCATGAATGGACAAACATAACCAGTTCCCTTTTACATTACTCTGATGTTTTAAAGCTGTCCTTCACCTTTTTTTGGATTCAGCAATCCCAGTCCAACATCAGACCTTGGACTCCTGTGAAGCTAACAATGCACAACACCTCTAGTCTAATGCAGCATATCTAGTCCATGTATTTTTGCTGTGGGCTTCCTTCAATAGTCCTCCAAGCAAAAAATGAATTTTCCAGTTAAATGATTTTAATCTATATATAGGGCTGAACTTTGCATTGCAGTCCACACATGCAAGTTTATTTACCTAGCATAGAAAAGATTAGCCCTAGCCCTCTATAGTTTATCTAATAAAGGTAGGACATAGTATGTGGACAATATTATTATTCAGGTAATTCAAAGGCACGCAAATTTGAGTAATAATATTTTGTTCTTTTACAACACTATCTTTAAAGTGCTTTGCAAAGATGAAATAATGGACTAGAATTAGGAAAAATTAGGTTGAATATCATGAAAAAACTTCCTAAATGTGAAATTGATTAGACTTAGGTTATCTGAGAGTTCCTTAAGGGAGGCTGAGACATTTAAATTTACCTTAGACATTTAAAAACTAGACTAAACAAAGCAGTAGCAAAAGTGCTATCAGAAACAAACATTATGCGGCAGTAACAGCAGAAATGCCTCTTCTCTTCCCCTTGGTCATTGAAGAGGACTAGAAATAGATTGGATATCATTGTTCAGTGTTCATTCTTATGGCCAATGCTGACCTTGGAGACATATGTTGGTTTTATGCCTTGTAGCTGGTTTAAACACATGCCCATAATTCACTGCAGCCTGCTGGTTCCCATTGATGTCAGTGGCAACATTTCTATTGATTGTAATGGTGAAGAATTAGGCTCTTATTTATTTCAGTACAATTTAATCAGCCAGGATTAGATTAGTGCATAGCAGTACTCTAGACTTATAGTATAAAATATAAGACAGTACTAACTTATTTATTTTGTTTGATATGAATCCAACTGGTACAGTAAGTAATGTAGAAGCTGTTTTGAGTCTCACACTGATATGCAGGTTTGTTATTTTGGCACAAAAATTCTGAGATTCCTCTGAAGTGTGCTAACTTTACTTTTATTTAAATTAGCTTTGTTCTATATAAATCAAATTCCTTCCAAACAGACCGAATCTGTTCAAATCAGACAATAGGTGTTCCAAACTGGATAGATGATGGCAATGTTACCAATATGTAGATAGCCCTAGTTCCTAACTTTGAACCCAAACTTCTCCAACATTTATAGACATGTCAGATATAGAGGTTTGGACTTGTCTGTTAACAGATGAAAATGTTTGCCTCTCTCTTTATGCAGATCCTTCCTTTATATAGCAATGTTTGTGTGTTTCAGTTTTAGAAGTGAAAAGATGGGAGAAAAGACAAAACATAAAATCTTTCAAATTTGGGGGAGGAGGGTTCTCCTTGAGTTTACCTTCCTTTTTTTCCAAAATGTATGCTGGATCAGATCCCATGCTATGAAGGATTGTATCTGTTTGATAGATAGCACATAGTCAAACAAATATTCTACCTGTCCCAAAAATGATGGAAATGTCAGTCAAGCCTTATTAACTTAGACATTAGTTATACCAAGTTCACCAAAACTGCAAAGCAAAGAATAGCTCTTCCAATTGCCAATTTCCCCTTCTTTCCCCCCTCAGCTACTGCAACACATGCAAACATCTCTGAAAGCTTGAAGTTCTCTGCTGTTTTTTCAGAGAGAGAGTCTGATTATGAGAGAGTGTGCATCCAAAAATTCCCATTGAACCTAATTCCAATTTGTACGGACTTCAGAGAGAGAAACAAGAACAAAAAATGACTGAAGAGTAATGGGAAAGTAAAAAGGAGTGGGAGACAGAGGAAAGGAGAAACTAGGAAATGAAGGAATAGCTGCAGTGAAGGAAAGGAATATTTTATTGAAAGAAAGTAAGTAGGATAGGTAATTTTTAATTCTTCTCTGGGTTTTCATTGACAATCACATTTGCCAATGTCAAAATAACTGCTGTTTTGTTTTCATGCCACTATTAACATTGTGCCACATGCTAGTGATTTTTCCTAGTACCATGCCAGACAGAACTGTTCTCTGCCAAATTTTCTAAACCTAGCAACATCTTTACACCAGCAAAAAATGAGAATGGATGTATCCACCCAAGTTTGCATATGCAAAATGTGGTAATTATGTATTCAAAGGCCAATTTGCACACACAAAATGAGGGCTCATTACTTTCTTGGGTTCAAGTCATCTTCCCCTTTTTGAAAATTTGCTATCCCTCGGCAAAATGGAGAGAAGCTTAGCACAGACTTCTAACTTCTCCTGAAATTAACAGGCTAGATGTCTGTGACATCTTTAGAGACACAGCCATTTCTCCATGAGCTTATGATGAATACCTTGTATTCCCAATAGGCCCATTCTAATCATTTAAGTTTCATTTCATACCCCCTTTAGCCTTCAGAGTTTTTCCATAGATGCATGATACAGAAGGACAAATCCATAATATGAAGAGCACCAATGTTTTTCACATGTACAAAAGTATACTCTGGTTGTAAATTTAGAAAGATTTTTAATTGCCTGTGTAGTTTTGGTTTCATTCATCATTAATTTGTGGCTAGAAGTAATGCAAGGGGCCAGATTCTCCACTACTTTACACCTTATGTAGACATTTTCATTTATGCAAAGCGAGTGCAAAACAGGTCTACAAAATTATAAAGGCAGTATTTTACACCCACTTTGCACTCTTTATGTACCAGACACAAGGCAGTGAAGAATCAGCCCCAACTTATTGAACAAGCTACAGCCTGAATCTAAGGGTATGTCTACACTGGCTTGTGTCGGTTGACTCAGGATCAAGGACATGAGCTACAGGGCTGTTTAATTGCAGTTTAGACATTTGGGCTTGGGCTGAACCCTGGGCCCTATGGCAGCATTCTCTAAAATGCTTTCAGTTCCATGCACAGGGTCAGATGGACAGGCAGGACTGCAGGGTCTCAATGTATGGATGAGATGATGGTGTAGGAAGGAGAGGTTTAGATTTATTAGGAACTGGGGAACCTTTTGGGAAAGTGGGTGGCAATATAGGAAGGATGGGCTCCACCTAAACCAAAATGGAACTGGATTGCTGGCACATAAAATTAAAAAGGTCATAGAGCAGTTTTTAAATTAAGGGCTGGGGGAAAGCTGACAGGAATGGAAGAGCATGTGGTTTGGACTGAGACATCCCTTAGAGGAGGATGTATTAATGGAGATTCTCTACATCTGACTAAGGAGGGGAGTATGGAAAATGATAAAATATGGGTAGGATCTAAAGAGAAATAGTCAAATGAAAAAGAGTCCCATTCAATTACATCACATAACAGCAGACAGTTAAAAAAAAGTCACTTTTTAAGTGCTTCTATACAAATGCTAGAAGTCTAAATAGTAAGATGGGTGAACTTGAGTGCCTCGTATTAAATCAGGATATTGTCTTAATAGGTATCACAGAAACTTGATGAAATGAGGATAAGCAATGGGACATGCTAATACCAGGGTATAAAATATATCAAGAGGACAGAATAGGTCATGCTGGTGGGGGAGTGACACTATATGGGAAATAAAGCAGTCAAATGAAGTAAACATCTTAAATGAATCAAACAGTACCATAGAATCTCTATGGATAGTAATTCCATGCTTGAAGAATAAGAATATAGCAGTAGGGATGTACTACCAATCATCTGATCAGGGTGATGACAGTGACTTTGAAATGCTCAGGGAGATTAGAGAGCCTACCAAAAAAAACCCCAAAAAACAACAACGCCCCCATCAATAATACTGGGGGATTTTAACTATCCCCATATTGATTGCATCCCATCCTGAGGTGACATGTACCCAGAAATAAAGTTTGACACCTCAAATCACTGCTTCTTAGAGCAGCTAGTCCTGGAACCCACATAAGGACTAAATAAAGAATTGACTCTCCTAAGTGGAACACAGGATCTGATCCAAGAGGTGAATATACCTGAACTGCTTGGCAATAGTGATCCTAGCATAATAAAATTTAACATCCCTGTGTGGGGGGAACATCAAAGCAGCTCACCACAGTAGCATTTAATTTCAGAAAGGGGGACTACACAAAAATGAGGAAGTTAGTGAAATAGAAACTAAAAGGTACAGTGCCAAAAGTGAAATCCCTGTAAGCTGCATGGAAGCTTCTTAAAGACACCATAATAAAGGCTTAATTTAAATTCATACCCCAAATTAAAAAACAAACAAACAAACAAACAAACATAAGAGGAGCAAAAAATTGTCACCATTGCTAAACAAAGTAAAATAATCTGTTAGAGGCAAAAAAGCATCTTTTAAAAAGTGGAAGTTAAATCCTATTGAGGAAAATAGAAAGGCGCATAAACTCTGGAAACTGAAGTGTAAAAATATAATTAGGCAAAGAAGAATTTAAAAAGCAACTAGCTAAACAAACACCAAACCATTTAAGTACATTAGAAGCAGGGAACCTGCTAAAGAACTAGTGGGGGCACTGGACGATTGAGATGCTAAAGGAGCAACTCAAGGAAGATAAAGCTGTTGGGGAGAAGCTAAATGAATATTTTGCATCGGTCTTCATGGCTGAGAATATGAAGGAGATTCCCAAAACCAAGCCGTTCTTTTTAGGTGACAAGCCTCAGAAAATGTGCCAGATTGAGGTGTCATTAGAGTTGGTTTGGAACAAACCGATAAATTCAACAGTAATAAGTCACCAGGACTGGATGGCATTTACCCAAGAGTCCTGAAGGAACTTTAAACAAGGAATTTGGGGGAGATGGTTGGGAGATGTCCCGATAATCTCCACGCCGGATTTTAGCATTGAGCGGGAAGAAAACAAAGTAAGAAAGGATACAGCCGTGGGTAGGAGAATGTATATGAGGAAGGGCAGTGTGGATACCAGTCTAATAGGTTATACTGGCTGTAGAATGACCATGCCTAAAAGGGTACAGAGTGTGAGCGAGGCCCAACAGCAAAAATAAGATGTTTGGACACCAATGCAAGGAGCCTAGGTAACAAAATGGAGGAACTAGAGCTACTGGTGCAGGAAGTGAAACCAGATATTATAGGGATAACAGAAACATGGTGGAATAGTAGTCATGACTGGACTACAGGTATTGAAGGGTATGTGCTGTTTAGGAAAGACCGAAATAAAGGTAAAGGTGGTGGAGTACCATTGTATATCAATGATGAGGTAGAATGTAAAGAAATAAGAAGCGATGCAATGGATAAGACAGAGTCCGTCTGGGCAAAAATTACATTGGGGAAGAAAACTATTAGAGCCTCCCCTAGGATAGTGCTTGGGGTGTGCTATAGACCGCTGGAATCTAATTTGGATATGGATAGAGCCCTTTTTAATGTTTTTAATAAAGTAAATACTAATGGAAACTGCATGATCATGGAAGACTTTAACTTCCCAGATATAGACTGGAGGACGAGTGCTAGTAATAATAATAGGGCTCAGATTTTCCTAGATGCGATAGCTGATGGATTCCTTCATCAAGTAGTTGCTGAACCGACTAGAGGGGATGCCATTTTAGATTTGGTTTTGGTAAGTAGTGAGGACCTCATAGAAGAAATGGTTCTAGGGACAATCTTGGTTCAAGTGATCATGAGCTAATTCAGTTCAAACTGAATGGAAGGATTAATAAAAATAAATCTGCAACTAGGGTTTTTGATTTCAAAAGGGCTGACTTTCAAAAATTAAGGAAATTAGTTAGGGAAGTGGATTGGACTGAAGAACTTATGGATCTAAAGGCAGAGGAGGCCTGGGATTATTTTAAATCAAAGCTGCAGAAGCTATCGGAAGCCTGCATCCCAAGAAAGGGGAAAAAATTCATAGGCAGGAGTTGTAAACCAAGCTGGATGAGCAAGCATCTCAGAGAGGTGATTAAGAAAAAGCAGAAAGCATACAGGAAGTGGAAGATGGGAGGGATCAGAAAGGAAAGCTACCTTATTGAGGTCAGAACATGTAGCGATAAAGTGAGAAAGACTGAAAGTCAAGTAGAGTTGGACCTTGCAAAGGGGATTAAAACCAATAGTAAAAGGTTCTATAGCCATATAAGTAAGAAGAAAACAAAGAAAGAAGAAGTGGGACCGCTAAACACTGAGGATGGAGTGGAGGTCAAGGATAATCTAGGCATGGCCCAATATCTAAACAAATACTTTGCCTCAGTCTTTAATAAGGCTAAAGAGGATCGTAGGGATAATGGTAGCATTGGGAATGGGACAAATGGGAATGAGGATACGGAGGTAGATATTACCATATCTGGGGTAGAAGTGAAACTCAAACAGCTTAATGGGACTAAATCGGGGGGCCCAGATAATCTTCATCCAAAAATATTAAAGGAATTGGCACATGAAATTGCAAGCCCATTAGCAAGAATTTTTAATGAATCTGTAAACTCAGGGGTTGTACCGTATGATTGGAGAATTGCTAACATAGTTCCTATTTTTAAGAAAGGGAAAAAAGTGATCCGGGTAATTCCAGGCCTGTTAGTTTGACATCTGTAGTATGCAAGGTCTTGGAAAAAATTTTGAAGGAGAAGGTAGTTAAGGACATTGAAGTCAATGGTAAATGGGACAAAATACAACATGGTTTTACAAAAGGTAGATCGTGCCAAACCAACCTGATCTCCTTCTTTGAGAAAGTAACAGATTTTTTAGACAAAGGAAATGCAGTGCGCAGAGCTGGGATGGCACACAAAGAGAACAGATGTTTGGCTGTATGCGTGTGATGACAGATACAAAGCTCCTCAAGATAGTTAAGTCCAAAGCAGACTGTGAAGATTTAAAGGGATCTCACAAAACTGGGTGACTGGGTAACAAAATGCAGGTGAAATTCAATGTTGATAAATGCAAAGTAATGCATATTGAAAAACAATCTCAGCTATACATATAAAATGATGGAGATCTCAATTAGCTGTTATCACTCAAGAAAGATCTTGGAGTCACTGTGGATAGTTCTCTGAAAACATCCACTCAATGTGCAGTGGCAGTCAAAAAAGCTAACAATGCTGGGACTCAGTAGGAAAGGGATAGAGAGCAAGATAGACAATGTCATATTGTCTCTATATAAATCCATGGTACACCCACATCTTGAGTCCTGTGCGCCGATCTAGTCATCCCATCTCAAAAAAACCCATATTGAAATTGGAAAAGGTACAGAAAAGGGCAACAAATGAAGCAATAGCTTCCATATGAGGAGATAGGAGGACATAAATGCAGCTATGAAGATGCTTAGGTAATGATCATCTGATTTAATTTCTTCCATACTGCAAAAAGACTCAAACTGACTAATGAAAACATACACATTAGAAACTACCATACCTGTGAAAAACAACTCTTAGCAGAAATGTTAGCTGTACCAGGAACTTGCCTGTAATGTGGGTATAAGATAAAGAATGCTTCCAGTGCTAAAGCGTTCAGCAATATATTGGCTCTCTTAAAGCAATTCTGTTCTTGTTTTACCTTTTTAATTTTCTCAGAGATTCATTAAAAGATGCTTCCCCTTCTGATCTTTTTTAGAACCGTCCAGGAGTTATGAGAATATATCAGGCTGATAAAGAATGTAAGACTATTGCTCTACATACATCTATTTCTGCAGGCAACAAGGTGACAAATGGACAGGAATTTAGCCTCCAAGAGTTCAATAAGCTGGTATTGTCCTGACATTGCAAACTGTTTACCACAAAAATCCTCTTCATCTATCACCCATGCCCAGCCTCTCTGACTGATTCTAATTCCACTGACATTGAAACCTCAAGCCCTTTGTGAGTCATTTATCACACTTATTAAAATGTTCAGTTGTGGATTAGAATAGCAATTCACTATTATTTGAGAATGCTGCCCAAGGGCTATTCCATACAGCAAATTTTAATGCTTTAATGAAACAGTAGTTTGGTTTTAATAAATTATTCTTTGCTAAGGTACTATGCTTTCAGTTATGAGAGATGGTGTTGGCATTTCAAATATGGCATCAGTGTCCAATATTATGCAAATCCCTTCACTTAATACTGCATTTAAATCTGCCCTAAATACTTCACACATAATATTTTAACAAGTATGTGTCAATTGGATTATACAGGAAGCAATATCTGTTCAGCTCTCAACCTTTTGGGCATAAACATGAGTTCTTCCCTTTGGAATGTGGAGTAAAGATCACAGCAAAGAACACTTTCAAAAGATTTATCCCTTCCCCACTAAGGAAAAAAATGGATTTGCTACAAATAAATATTTTTATTGAAGGCCCAATCTTGCTCCTCCGAAAGTCAATAATTCAACAGGAGCAGGCCCAAAATAACATTCTAAATGGCTTTGGTGATTAATACAAGTTACAAGTGTGCAGGTTAGTGAAAATATAGGTCAGTGTTTCCTCCTGCAAAACCTGACGTTTCAGTTTGAAGCTTGAAATGTTTGCATATAAACACAGTTGGAGTATAATGAGCATGCAAGATATGTTCTTATTTTTGTACTTTTGAAAGCATGGCCTGCAGTGTCAAGGTAGTACATGCAAGGAGTACAGCTGAAGGGTTTTGAGAGTCTATATCCCCCTTAAAAATAAAGATACTGCACTTAAATACACATTGATTTGGAAGGATGGAACAGTGGTTGGGCTCCTAGCCAGGGTCTTATGAGACCTGGGCTCAATTCCCTGCTCTACCGCCAACTTTGTGTGTGATCTTGGCCATGTAACTGAGTCTCTCTAGTTATCCACCTGAAAAATTATAACAGTACTTCTCTATCTTAAAACCACGTTGTAAAGATAAATACTCAGGACTGTGAGGTATTTAGATGCTATGGTAATAGAGGCCATATAAATAGCTAACATAAAAAGATTTTATATCAGCCTCAGAGATGTCTCACTGGTCCTTCTAGAAGGGAAGAAAATAAAAGAAAGCTTTGAGAGAATGTGAGATATATTGTATCATTAGGACTGACTCCAGACCAGTCCTAATTAGACATATTGAGCACAGAAAGTTTAAAAAACAAAAACAAAACACACCACACAAAAAAAACCCAAACAAAAACAAAAAACCCCACTACCCTAAAAATAAAAAGCATTTGAAAACAAAGGACTTTGCAAAGGGAAGCATGTGATATGCATAATACTATATGCTCAGCTAGATGAATTCCAAACTACTTATTTTAGAAGAAATTTTATGGAAAAGTGGCAACATTTCAACCACTTAAAAAAAAAAGGCATAGCCTCAAACAAACACTCTATTTCATAGATATATTTTCCCCAAAGATTTACCCCTTTTACATTGTGTAAGAGGGAATTCACCCTGTATCAGTTAATCTGAAAAAAAGGGTAATTTTGTGCAATGTAAAACTTGTCAATACAACACCATGTTAACTTTCTAGCTACACAGGTTTTTGGACCCAGGGTTGGGACAGGGGTGAAATTGAAAGCTGAGTATGCAAAGTTACAGCTAATTAAATACCACAAAGCTATTTAAAACACCACAAACAAGAAAAAGCCAAGACATTCAAAGTGGAAGCTGAATTTCCACCTTGAACTCTTGCTGCTGTTGTCACATTTGCTGTATATCTTTAAAGCATCTCTTAATAAATCCATTGAAATTGTTTATGGATCAAGGGCTTGATCCAAGTTATTTTGAAGTCAATGGGAAGACTCTAATTGACTTACAGATCAGACCCAAATCCTGACACCATATTCATGAGCATTGTCCCATTGAAGTGAGTGTAGCAGAGCACAGCAGGACCCCCTCAGCTCCTGCCTCTGCTAGGTCCACAAAGTCACTCTGAGACCCTCAGGATGGTATCCACTGATGTAGTTTATTCATTTCAACATACACAGTTAGACCTTCACTGTCTGCAAGAGAAAGAGAGGGAATCACTACTTTTCCTACTCCCTAGCTTCTTCCTTTCTTTCTACTCCCCCATTTGGCTTCTGGCCCCCTCAAGGCTTTTATACAGCCCCAGGCTAATTAGGCTGTCCCTGATTCCCCAATTAGGGCCAGGTTATCTTCAGCCAGCTCTAATTTATTCCCCTAAATGGGAACTGACATGACAGAGGGCTGCATCAACAACCATTGGCCCAGCACCCATTGAGGCACACAGGATTAAATCAAGCAATATTTGCCTTAAAGATTACTAATCATTAAGGGCAAAATGCACTCGAGCCACATACAGCCTGGGTAGCTGGGCTCTATAAAAGTGGATTTCAGAGGATTTGGGGCAATGAGATCTACCACCTCCAGCCCAACAAGAATACAGGACAATACATTTATATCCAGTACTAAATACTATTTCAAATTCAATTCAAATTGAAGGTGAAGTATTGTATTTTGTTATTTTTGTTTAGAAAAATTATACTGTATATAATCACCTTGCAGAGTCATTCAATTCTGCTCCCCAGTCACGGAGGCTCAGTGTGAAAGCAGTCCCTGGTGGCTAAGAGATTCTACTCCCCAGGCAGGGTCTCAGAGCCAAGACAGCAAGCAGCATTACCAGCAGCACTTTGGATTTTTGTCTTATGGTTTGATTCTGGATATTTTGTTTCATTGCTGATTCGTTATTTCCTCCAACTCCAGCCCACCCCTCTCTCAGGCTCTCATACTGAAATTTCTCTCTCTGCTCCACTCCTTCCTTCTCTCTATTATTTCCTCTCCTCTGCCCCCATTCCATACTCCCTCTCTTATGCTTGTGTTGACATACAAACAGAGAAATTGGACAAAAATATACAGTATTCCTGCTGGAAGTTTACAAAGTAATATGACTATTTCTAGAAGTCAGAACAATACACAAAAAACCCAGAATCAGAGAGAGACAAAAACAGACTGCTTCCTAAAACAGAGGCACACCTCACCCATCTTACTCTAATGATCTATCTGTAAACTCACTTAGCAAGACCCAGATTGCACAGATCTCCCTAGCCTGCAAGCAGGGCCTCGGTTTAAAGTGTCAGCTGGCAATTTTTACAGTTTAATACACCATACCATGCTTCTATTAACTCATCTCCTCCCCCTTCCCCCCATCTCACACCATCTCCCACTATCGGTACTTAAAATAAAAAGGAAAAAACATGTTTTGGACCTCACCCCCACCCCCCTGGACAACTAACATGACATTTGCCACCCACCATTCCAATCACTCTGGTAATGTGTTAGATCATTAACCCTACCTTTTGTCTTCTATTTAAAGTCACAAGTCCTTTGGGGCAGGCATTGTCTATTATATGTTTTTACAGTGCTTGGCACAATGGGGTCCCAATCTTGATCTGTGACATTGGAATACAAATAGCAGTTTGTACTCCTTTCTCCTGCTTGCCATGATTTTTCCCTGATAAGGCATTGTAAAGAACTGGTCTGTAACTAGTCAGCTGATCCCTGCAGCAACACAATATTGTAATTGGTAGGTTTCTTCTAGTGATAAAGCCAGCAAAGCTGGATGTTTCGATTTACAGTTAGTGGCTGAAATCGCACCCACTGGATCTGTGCATGAAGAGAAATTTCTAAACCCAGATCTCACCCCTCACATGCAGAAGAATGGGTTCAGTTGACTCTGTTGCCTGCCCTCCCCCTCCTTTCCTATGTTTGCCAGAAGGACTGTTAGGTGTGTGGAATTTGCAAAAGGCTCAGGAGTGCATGCACCACAGGCAAGAGTGTATGAACCAGGCAGCAGCTTTTTGTCCCCCTCATTAGCCCCATGGAAATTAATTTCTGTGCAGATTGCTTTACACTGGGAAACTCCTTTTTAGAGCAGTCCTGTTCCCCAGCAGCTGTTCTGGGGAACTCTGATAGCATGAATCTACTTGAGCTGGAGGGGTGGGGCCAGGTTGTTTTGTTACTTCCTCCTCCTCACTTCCCACCAACCTAACTCTCATTTGTCCCATCTACCTCTTATGTCTGATCAGTTAGATTGGAAGGTCCTTGGATCAGGGACAATCACAATAGTCAGTGATTGTCATTTACTATATGTTTGTACCTAGCAAAATGGAATCTTGACATGGCTGATGGCTCCAGGTGCTACTGCATTATAAATGTTAAAACAATAGTAAGTCAGGTAGTGGAGAAGAAGCTCCCTTCTGCTCTTAGCAGAGTAACAGGAGCTGTGCTCCATTGTACTTTAACCTCTGATGGTAAGTCTGACCCTCAATGTTGGTGATCAATATCATCCATGCAGGTGCCTTATATTTTTATCTTTTGGGTAGACTGCCTTCAGTTTAGCATACTTCCACAAGTAAACTAAAATAATGACCAATTTGACTGTGACTCATCTATGGTAGGTCAAGTTTTCCAAACAAGGTGGCAGTCATGCTCCCATAGGCAAGGTGGTGTGTCAAGCTATTTATACAGAGCCCCATTTAGAAAAATCCAGCTACGAAACATGTGCTAATGGCTAGGTAGCTGGCATACTGAGACTTCTGTTCATTATACCAGTCTAGAGCTGATCGAAGAAACTTTGCTGGAACCGTTCTCCATCAGACAGCGCAGTTCCATTGAAATCAAAGTGCTTTGAGAAGTTGTGCCAATTATGCCAAAATTTTGTTTTGAAGAAAAACAGAAAAAAGTTCCAACAATATTGAAACATCCCATTTTGATGCTTTCAGAAGAAAAAGTTTTAAAATGAATTTGTTTCAAAAGTTTGTTAAATTTGTATATTATATTATAAATGTCAAACCCAAACAAATATTTCTGATTAGGGCTTGTATTGGTACTATTGCAGAAAATAATAATAATAGGAATGGAAACACCTTTATAATCATAACTATTGTATAGTAGCTTGAGCAGTGCCACAAACCTAAAACATATACTGGGGGGAGGGGGTAGGGAGAAAGTAAGGAAGTTAGCAAGCTGAACACCTCTGTTGTTCCTTATACTTTCACCTCTTATTTGGCTCATTTTGAGACAATGAATCTGACTTTCCTTTGCTACCTCTCATTGGCTAGATGCACTATTTAATGGCTCATTTCAAAATATAGGTCTCTTTCCCTCTCCTGATGTAATATAAGGGCTCATTAAAACTGAATATGTCTATGGCTTTTTTATAAGGAAGTATCACAATACAGAATCTCATTTAAATTGAAATCTACTCTACTTTTTTTGCAGTCTCTCTTCCAAGACTGATGCCATATAATGACTTTTTTAAGGGAAGTCTTGCCATTTTTAGCATCTAATAGGGCTATACTGTGAAACAAGGAAGAAACTGAATAATTTCCTTTACAGAACATAAAGATGGCATATTGCAATACAAATCTCTCTCTCTCCCATCTCCTCCACTCTCCCCACCAATGCCATTGGTTTTTATATTAAAAATTGTCTGAAACAGTCTCTCTCTGAGTATGTCTACACTGCAATTAGACACCCATGGCAGGCTTATGCCAGCTGACATGGGCTGGTGGAACTCGGGCTAAGGGGATGTTGAACTGAAGTGTAAATGTTTGGACTCAGGATGCAGCCGGACCTCTGGGACTCTCCCACTTCTCAGACTCCTAGATCTGGGGCTCCAGCCCAACTCTGAATGTCTACACCACAGTTAAACAGCCCCTTAGCCTGAGCCCAGTGAACCCAAGTCAGTTGGCATGGGCCAGCCATAGGTTTTTAACTACAGTGTAGGCATACTCTCAGTGACGCTGCAAGGGAAGTGAGATAAAGAGAAGGTCTGGGGAACAATTTGAAATGTAATGATTTGTGGAGGGGTGTGGTGTATTTAACTTTTTTGGTCTTGGCCTTTACTTTTTTATTTCTCCCTTTCCTCCTCCATTCTTACCTCTAATTTTATCCTTTCAGGTGTCTGGAATTTCACAATTCCAGATATTGCCAGGTTTAGCCATAAATACTGTCTGCAAAATCTATATCCTATGGGCTAACATTGAGTCCTAGAGTTTAAGGCCAGAAGGGATCACTAGATCAGCTTGTCTGATCTCCTGTACATCACAGGGCACCAGCACTTGCACACTAAACCCAACAACAGAAATGAGATTAAAGTAAATGAGACCCACAGAAAACTAATATTATGTGGCACAGGCAGAGAATAGGAGTGTCCAAGGAGCACCAGTGCTCAAGACCCCTGCATTGGCAGGGAAATGATTACATGAGATATTACAGATAATCATGGCAAGTGACCAGCACCTACACACAGCCGAAAAAATGCAAAACCCCCCAAAGTAACTGCCAATCTGACCTCGGGGAAAATTCCTTCCTGATACCATGTATGGCGATCAGTTAGACCCCGAACATCTGAACAAGAACCAGCCAGCCAGGCACCTGAGAATATTTGGAGCCACCTCAGAGCTCTGGCCCACCCTACGTAGCATCCCATCTCCAGTTGTGGCCACCCCTGATGCTCAAGAGGCAGGAGTTGAAAAAAACTCCCAGAATGCATTGGAATAATCTTCAGCATGTGGCATCCCCTGACTCAATATGTATGGCATCGTGGTCAATATAAAGGCTGCAGCTGACATTGCTTTTTTCTCTTCTGTCATGTCACATTCCTAATTTTGCTTGATGGTTTGGTAAGCATAATGAAAATTCACCTTCTGAAATTAATTTTGCTATTAATAAGTTCCCAGTTAGGAAGTGGGAAATTAGTCTTCCCATTATTGTGTGAAGCAGACCTGGCATGAACCACTAGTTCAGTGGGCAGCTCCCTTGTTTGAATCACTAATCTGGCCCTGTTCCTAGCACGCACATATTCTGTCTAAGTGCCTTAGTGACTACCTCAGGCCACTCACACACAAGAAGGAGTTAGTATCCTCTACTGGCTGCTGTTGCTGGAGCTCAGTAGTACTGATTGAAATGTTTAACATTTTCATTTCAGTTTTTGGCTATTGTTAGAGTTCAGTTCAATTCAAGGACCTCTTGATCTACTCCATTACCATCCCAGACTCCTGCTGTTTTACACTCATAAGGCAAAACAGCTCTGTGGCCTCCCTCCTCTGTAGCCCCATAACAGTGTGGGGTCAGCGATAATCTTACTGGAGGTGGGTTGAAGATCAGATGAGGAGACAAACATAGGGAGGTGTTTGAACAAAGAGACTGGTGGGAAGAGGGAGAGAGAGATCTAATAGCTGATAGATTCTTGTCTGTGGTGGGGGAAAACAGGAGCTAATAGTTCTGGCCTGGGGACAGAAGCTGGGAACAATTAGATTTGTGATTAGGCAGAAGATTGGGAGAAGCTGAATTTTTTGTGGAGTGTCTTAGAGCAGACAGATATGTTGGAGGAAACTAATGTATTTCAGTGAGAGGAAGAGATGTAAGAACATAAGAGCGGCCATACTGGGTCAGACCAAAGGTCCATCTAGCCCAGTATCCTGTCTTCTGACGGTGGCCAGTGCCAAGTGCCCCAGAGGGAATGAACAGAACAGGTAATCCTCAAGTGATCCATTTCCTATCTCTCATTCCCAGTCCACACAGTATCTTTAAAAATGTTCATTCAAATAGTATCACATCCTAACTTTCTGCAGCATGAAAATGCTTTGTATCTGCATTAGAGATAGGTTCACAACAAAATCTTTGGGCAAGTTCAGATCCAGATCCATACTTCAAGGTTGGCTTCTCTCTAAGATGGATTAGATGTCTGAATATCCCCTCCCACTCTTGGAATGACTGCACCACAACTAAAGGGGGGCAGAATTTGTCTGGGTTTACCCAAAGAAGGGCAGCTATGGCTTTTTTTTTGGGGGGGGGGTTAGGGGGAGGAAGAAGGTCAGAAACTGTTGTAAAAAAGGTGCTCGGTGGTCAGCTTTGCAGCAGTGACTTGCCCCCACCACCCCAGGAATGTGCATAAAGGTATGAAACCTGGGTTGGGCAAGTCTCTTTGTGGGCCCCAATGCCAGTTAGGCTGGATGTGTTAAGGGTTCTCCTATGGGATTACCCTAACAGGTCAGATGGGGCATATTTGTGGGAGGGGTTTACAGCAGGATTTCAGATCCCTTTTGTGGGAAATAGAATTCATTTGATGTCAAAAAACTTAAAGTCAGCAGCTGGGATGGGACATATTGTTCAAAAAAAGATTGCACAAGAATTAGAGGACACGATAGCTGGGACATTCAATCAATTGCCTATAGCACATTTAAGAATTTCTCTCCTGGGGCTGGTCCCCAAGAAGACCCCAGGGACATATTGATTAATTCATCACCTGTCATACATGCAAGGTAGCTCTGTTAATGATGGAATAGACCTGGCACTGCGTTCCATACGCTATTCCTCCATTGATGAAGCCGTTTGTATCGTTAGGGTGTGTGGCCCTGGGGCGCTAATGGCTAAATGTGATATCAAGTCTGCTTTCCAACTCCTGCCGGTGCACCCACTGGACTTTGACCCGCTGGGTTTCTGTTTTGAGGGGTAATTTTATTTTGACAAGGCTGAACAGCCCATGGGCTGTTCAGTATCCTGTGCAGCTTTTGAGAAATTCAGTACAATGTTGCACTGGGCAGTGGGGTGGTTAGTGGGACTAAATCAAGTGGTGCATTACTTGGATGATTTTTTTGTTCACAGGGCGAGCCGGGTCAAATGAGTGTGTTCACCTATTACAGATATTTCAGGCCCTGGCTAAAGAGTTGGGGGTACCCCTAGTGGAGGAGAAAACAGACGGCCCTTCCACTACATTGACCTACCTGGGCATTGAGCTGGACTCCAAGGAGGGCATATCTTGGCTCCCTCAGGATAAGCTTCAGGAGCTATTGGGGTTTCTCCAGAGAGCACTGGAGGCTAAAAAGCTTAGGCTGCAGGAACTGCAATCTATTTTGGGGCACCTGAACTTTGCTTGCAGGGTTGTTGCCCTGGGGCGGGCATTTTGTGCCCAGCTGGCAGCGGCAATGGCCGGCATAGCCAGGCCACACCATTACATATGAGTCACTAGAGAGATGAAGGAAGACTTGAGGGTGTGGGACTCAGCTTTTCTGAGTTGATTTAATGGGGTATCATTGTGGAGGGAAGAATGGTTATTACAAAGGGGGTTCAAAATCCTCTTGGATGCGGCAGGGGGTGCAGGTTTTGGGGTGTTTTATCAAGGCAAATGGTGTGCACAAAAATGGCCCATTGCCTGGACACAAAACAGGGTTGTGCGTTACATGACCTTCTTGGAATTTTCCCCATTTTAATTGTGATGGTGATTTGGGGATCAGAGCTGGCTAATAAAAGGGTGTACTTCTGGCACGGCAACATGGCAGTGGTACAGGTTATCAACTGCCAAACTTCCAGATCTCACAGGTTATGAAGTTTGGTAAGGGCATTTGTTCTACCATGCTTATCCTTCAACATCTGTTTTTCTTCAAAGCATGTGCCAGGCATGGATAATGGCATAGCAGATGCCTTGTCTCGTTTCCAGTTTGACAGATTTCGTGAGCTTGCACCAGGGCTAGCAGTGAACCTGAGCAGATGCTGCTGGCTCTCTGGAACCTCAGAATTTGATGTGGTGGTGGAAGTGAGATTTTTGGCTTCAGCTTACAAGTTGTTTATTCTGTTTTCTTTTAAGGAGTCTTGTCAATTCCAGGATCCAGAGAATGGGTCACCTATGCTGTCCTCTGTGGAGGGCAGTTGTTATAGTACTAGGTCAAGGACAATGCAGCTGCTGGTGCCCCTTGACGAACACACATGGGGCAATGGGTTCTTTGTCCCCAGTAGGGCTGCTAGGCAACAGGCCATTTGAGATGTGTGGGAACCAGGCGGGGTTGCGGGGAGGCAGCCAAGCAAATTGCTGGTGCCTCCTTGTGTCAGATGTTCAGTGCAGGTACTCCATAGGGAGGGCAGCCAGTGACCAGATGAATAGCCTGGTAAAGGACTTAAAAGGAGGTCCTGGATAAAGGAACAGAATGGGGGAGGGGTTTGGGGACTCCTATGATTGGTACAGCAGGGAGCCAACCCACACCCCTCCTCGCCCCCCATTCTCATAGCCCTCCTTAACCCTCTTACGAGGCTGGTGGATGGAAAGGTCTAAGCCATGGGTCGGCTGGGGGACCTGGATGGAAACAAAGGAGGGCTGGTGGAAGCCCCAGAGTATTGATTTGAATAAGCATGGATTAAATAAAAGGGGGCTGGTGGAAGCCCTGGAGAATTGATTTGAATAAGAATGGATTTGCCTGAACTGTACATTTTAGCTGCTGAGTAGTTCCAGACATATATAATAAAGTTGCGGCCTGATTAAAACCCATAACAAGTCTCCTGTCCTTCTTGCGGTGTACTTAGACAATGACTCCTGTACTAGGATAGGCTGAAGTAGTTGAGTTAGGAGTTGGCTTTGTTAGGTTGACATCAGTGAAGGGCTTCCCCACATTAAGGGAATTCTCAACTAGTAGTTAGGGGTAGATTACAGCTGCATTTGTACCAGCTGAGTGGAGAAAATCTAGCCTGTTGTCAAACATACACACATGTACCCACTCTCCCACATTTCTTTTTACCTCTCCTAACCCAAACTCACGTATTTTCTACTCCTTTTTTAGGCATAGGTTTATTAAAGGATGTCATATTCCCTCATGGTAGGCCAATTTTATGCAGCACTTGTGGTAGGACTGACTTTAGACTGTTCTGTTAATTGTAGGACTCTTTTTATAGTAATAAGTTGATTGCTAGGATCTGTATGCAACATCTTCCCTCAAGATGTTTTACATTACAAATTAACATTACACTTTGGATAGCTGCTATTAACTTTCACTTTACTGAAGATTGAGGAAAATGAAATGAGAAAGTGGTGCAGCTTAGTGGTCTGAAAACAGAAGTGAGAGGGTGCCCAGAAATCCTCATAAGACCTAAATGTTCCTCTCATACTGCACTCCTTCTGCAGCTTTGGGCAAGTCACGTAGGTGTATCTGTACTGCAGCTGGGAGTGAACATGTGAGCCCGGGTAGACGGACACGTGCTAGGTCTGCTGGAGTAAGCATGCTAAACGTGACAACATGGCCGTTGCTCCGTGGGCATAGGCCAGCTGTCTGAGTCTAAGCTTGCCCAGCCCCCTAGCTCTGTAGTCAGGTGATTTGCCTGTGTTGCAACATGTGCTGCAATACCTACACTGCTATTTTGAGTGTGCTAGCTGGAGCAGAACTAGCACTTGTCTGCCTGCCTGGGCTGGGAGGCTCACTCTTCATGGCACTGTAGGCAATCTTCAGGAACTATTTTGAAAGACAATTAACTGGTCTAGGAGCCTAAGTCCCACTTTCAAAAGTGAATAAGGCACTTCGGCACCTACATAATTTAGGTGCTTTTGAAAATTTTACTTTTAGCCTTTCCCCTTCAATCTTCTCATCTGTAGAACTGTGATAATGATAAATATCTATTTTTAAGGGATGTGCAGGGTTTGTTTGAAATGTGCTTTACAAATTAAATAATTTAGAGTATATTACAACTAAGTATTATTAAAATGAAAACAAACCCTCTGCTGATTTTTTTCTTGAAACATTGGCACTTATGCTTTGTCAGAGAAGACAGATTGAATACAAAATTGGTAAGTATGAAATTCAGTAAATCTTCCCTCAATGTGGTTTTAAAGATGAGGTTACTAATTGTAGTGATCTGCTTGTCTTGCTATTTGGGTTATATGTCACTGAGCATGTGTGTCATCCATGGCTTTGACATATAAATGAAAGCTGCCTGGAGTTAGATTTAGCTTAAATACTCTTTTTCAAACTTTCTCAAAAGTGTGGCGTTGACAAGAATTTGTATAATAATCCATTCTTCCATGTGCTTTTCACATCACATACCTGATAAGTACCCAGACTTGTGTCCCAAATTTCAAAAAGCAAGATGCCAATCCCATCTGTAGATTCCTTGTTTTAGATCAATATGATGTAAGTGTTTTGGCTATTTTTCTCAAAGAATGTAATTATCATATAATACCAGTGTTGTATATAGTTTTATAAAGTATTAAAGGTGAATCATTTATTAGACTTGTAGTGCAGGAAATATTTCTTCAGAGGCAATAATTTGGAATGTGTCTAACAAATTAATGATCTGAAAATGTTAAATATCAGACAGTAGCAATGTTGCACTACAGTAAGAGATTTAATTGTTTTGATTTGTTGTCATGATTTAAACATGCAATTCTGCATTTTCTTTTTCTGCCTCAGGACACTTTTCAGAACATAATATCTCACTGCGACATTTTGGGGTTCAACCCACACCAGTAAGGGGCTGTGTCATTGCCTACCCTGCAACTCTGGGTGCCTTAAATGCTATGTGCTATGGCTCATACCCCGGACACCAATAGGCAGCCTACAAACATACAGGTCATACCCTGGTTTCCGCCGTCCAATTATAGTTTGCAGAGTGACTCCAACCCACCACACTCTAAAATGTGCCCAAAACTGTCTCCCTGCAGGGTGCAGCCCTCCCCTGGAACATCCACAGAACTTATTAAGTTTGCTGCTCTTTTAAGGAGACAGAAACAGCAACTTGTTATCTTGACTGCAGCCAGCAATCAATTGAATTCAATCAAAGTACTGGGCTGGTTTAGATAAAAGGTAAAACAAGTTTATACAATCAGAACAAGATAGCTTTTAAGTGAGTTCAGCTATAAGGGCTAAAGATAGAAATGGCTACAAATAAACAAAAGTAAACATATACTGTCAAATGGCTAAGACTGGATTTAACAAGCTATAGTCTTTAGTTTTCTCACCAATCTTCCTTTTCCAGCAATGGCTGTCTAGCACTTAGGACTCTCACAGAGTCCAAGGCACAAGGTTTTCCTTACCTCATCAGGTGAAGAATAATATAGGGGTTCTCTGCCCCTCTCTTTATTGTCAAGTAAACCTTTGAAAAATATTTCTCTCAAAGTCCATTGACCTTGCTTCAAGAGGCAGGAAAGCTTTCTGGGGGTGCCATCTCCATCCCCCCGCACTTGCTCTCCTGATGGCTTTTTTTGCCCAGCATGTGCTTTGTCTTTGGTCATACCTTACTCAATTTACATAGGAAACACATTCAGGCAGACAGAATCACATTCCTTTGCCTAGAAAAAAAAATCTTTAAATTTGGCATGTCAGGGGAAGTTGATAAATACATTTTATTCAGTTTCAGCACAGTTTTATGACTCTTTGTGACTTGACCTACATATATAGTGCAAGAATATTAGTGACCAGTAATTTATTGGTTGGCCAATGACATATTACCTGACATCTTTTAAGTTCAGATTATATCAATGAGTTGGAATATACTTGAGCTAGTCAGGCCAGCTGTAACTTACTGCTAGATTCCAGGGACCTCCGTGCCTTCTGATATAAGGATGCTTTTATGGTCACACCCACCTAGACATTCATAGAATCATAGAATCTCAGGGCTGGAAGGGACCTCTGGAGGTCATCTAGTCCAACCCCCTGCTCAAAGCAGGACCAATCCCCAATTTTTGCCCAAGATCCCCTAAATGGCCCCCTCAAGGATTGAACTCACAACCCTGGGTTTAGCAGGCCAATGCTCAAACCACTGAGCTATCCCTCCCCCCCTCAATTCAACATTCCCCCCCTCATTTAAAAAAAATTGAATGTTAATTTACTGACTGAATTATTGATTAATGTAGATTACCTCTTTTGTACATTGTAACACAACATGGTATTGTTAATTTTAACATTCAAATTCTCTATTATTATTCTTTCATTATATACATTTGTTTTCATTGCTTTTAAAAGAATGATTTAACCAGAAAACAATGGGCAGATTGTGATCTCCATTACATGAAGTGAACTGGAATAACTCTACTGATGTCAATGGATGTACACTGATTTAACTCAGAACAGAATCAGTCAAAATGTGTCTCTCTCTATTCTTTTTCCTTGTAGGTTAATAATACATTTTGATTTGACATTCTCCCAAAGGTGGCTGTAGGAGTAAAGTCAAATGATGATGGATTTTAAGTACAACTCAAAATAAGAGGAATATGTCAGATCATCTCTTCCCCTTCTGCTAATGGGTAGAATATGTGTGTGCTTTGTAGGAGTTCATGAACTAGGCTCTCTTCTTGGGTTTTTATGTATAGGTGTGTACACGTAGTTTCTGAATCTGGTAACTATTGTATTAGTATTCAATAGAAATGGCATTAGTTTATTTAGGTGCTTGTCTGTAACAAAAAAAGTAGTATTTGATGCATGAACAGATTTCCTGTTTTCGCCAATGGTAAGTTGATACCCACACATGAGGAGAAAGGATCACTAAGGAAGAGGTTGTTTATGATTATAAACCTACTCTTGTCAAAATCATCACTAACTTTCTGCATAATTTATATTCTCTTAGTTTCAGTCTATGAAAGTACATTACGCCCACACAATATTAAATACAATCCACAGATTTAGGCTGAGCCCAGTGCTTAATAGTGCCTCCACTGTTTAAAGATTTTAGATTTATCAAAAGAATCTAACAGAAAAGGCTATTGCTTACATGCCCCCCCCCCCATAAAGTACTAACAGAGATGAGAGGAATCCTGTCATGAATATATGAAAAAAAACCATAATATTTATTACTTCAGAACTCAGAACCAGTTTCCTTCAAACACAGCATATCCCTTAGAACTCAGTGCAGTCTACAAAGCTCTCTCTCACACACACACTTCTAAATTATGCATTGATTTATTTATTCAGTATATTGTTGCTTCCTTGGCCAAGCAGTAGCTGAAAATCAGAATGTTGCAGGTCAATTGTCAGAATGGGGCAGAATGAAGTCAGGTATTAGCGTAATTTGTTTATATACAAGTTATACAGCAGTTCTGAATTCCTGAACGCTGATAGGAAAATATTGCTCAGAGGCCGATCCCTTTTATAGGAATCCCAGGTAAATAACCACTGCCCTGTCAAATATATTTGAGAATATACTCCATACTAAAAAAGAAAAGAACAAAAAGGTTAGGAGGTAAATGCAATGGATAATTTATTAGCAATAAATAATTTGCCCATTGTCATGAGGAGCCAATCCAAGATCTCAAGGAGTAGTAACTCCATTCCACGGAATACGATTTTATTTAGCAATAATTTACTATGCTGCATGACTTATCTGAGCCACATTGTGCCAGTAATTCTTGAGCAGAACACCACGCTGGATCAATGAAGAGTTCTGTTTAAAAAGCAAACAAACACCACAAAACAAAAAACAAAACAAAAAAGCCCCCAAAGAAACACTCCACAGTGGCTCTCCGATTAGAATAATTATTGTTTAGGTATTGCTACTTATTTTTAGAGAGAATATTGATGAAAACAAACCGTTTGAGGCAATATCATTATTCCACTTGGCTTTAAGTGGTATAATTAGTGTCTTTTGTGATGTTGAGCTCATGACCTGTAATAATGCACATAGGGCACTTTTACAACAACAGAGTAACTATAAAGTGGGTTAAATAAATACAGTTCTGTTTTACCAGACTGCAAACTCTTTCAAGAGCCTAGAAGCCCCAAACTAAATTAATTTCCCAAGGCATTAGTATCTCTATAGAGGGCAAGTCATTCTGAGGGACGGTAGCTTTAAATTCTAGTGAGGGCTTTACTCCTGGGAAAGTTTACTTGGGAAATACACAGAGTAAGAGCACCACTTAGTCTGTACCAGCCCTCTTCCATACCAGCTCCTGTCATTTTGGAGCATCATTGGCCAATTCTGCCTCTTCAGTCCTCAAGGGAGTGGAAAGTTCCATGAGGTTTCCCTCAGAGTTTCCTCCAATTTTTTCTCAGTGGGGAAAGAGAGAGAGTAAAGTTGACTCCCAAGCAAAAGACGCTTGGGACTCAGAACTCACATGGATTTCTGGGGGTCCACTAGGTAAGGTAAAAGTGTGACATTGGCACAAAAATGCAGCAGATACAATGTTATGCAATACTCAGATCTCTCCAAAAAGAACCAACACACCAAATATGACACCACATCTCATGGGGGTTTCAAAGCATGTGAGCTCGCTAATGTGACTGAAACATATTTTCTAGAGCAAGCTTGAAAACAGAATTTCTATACTGTGGGAAATTCTAAGATTTTGTTTCCATCTGAAATGAAATGTTGAACCTTAGAATTTCCTGGGAAAGGGAAAATTCCAATTTGGGAACACACTAGTTCCACTGCTACCCTCTCCTCCAGCTCTGATCATTCCTCTCTGAGGAGACAGAGAGAGAAAAAACGCTAGGGCTGATGTCAGGCAGAGAGGAAATCCCCACAGTGATGAAGGTATGGTTGGGGGAAACTCCTGGGCTAAGGATAGGAAGGTAAGCAATCCCCAGACTGAGGACAGAAAGAGGGAAGAGAAACCCACAGACTGACAATGAGAGGCAATCATGCACTAATCATGACAGGAGGGAAAACACCATCACCCCAGCACTACTTTTACTCTTTGCGTCTAAGCTTTAATCAGAATTGACATGTTCCCACAATTATTATTTCAATTTGCAGATGGCAACATGTTCATCAATTCATTAATGTACTGATGAGACAATTTGAACCAAGGCTACTGTACTCATCTCTGAAATATGGCACGCATGTTGTGGTGGTCAGGTTCATGAGTCACTTTCAAGGATGACAGGTTTCAGAGTAGCAGCCGTGTTAATCTGTATTCGCAAAAAGAAAAGGAGTACCTGTGGCACCTTAGAGACATGCTCAAATAAATTTGTTAGTCTCTAAGGTGCCACAAGTACGCCTTTTCTTTTTCAAGGATGAGCAAAGGATATTTTTTTATTAAAAATGACACTAGTTTTTCTCAATCTTGGTTCCAGAACCCTGCACCCAGGAATCCCATAACTCAAATCAAAGTTCATGAAAAAGGTGACATTTAAAATTAAAATTTAACAATAAAACCAGTGGAAACAAATCTGAAATAGAACAGATTTGGATTTTCAGTTCACAAAACACTGCAGAATGCTTTCTTTACAAACAAATAAACCAAATAAAATAACTGTAATAGCTAATGTGGACAAGTGGTTATATTTCCTAATAATTTAGAGGCTGAAGATTAAAGATGTGCAAAAATATTTCTAGTAAAAGTAAACCCATCAGAGATTTTCCCAGTTGGAGTTTGCAGGGATTCTGTGAAATTGCTGTTTTGTGTAGAATTTTCTGCACAAACAGAACTTCAAGAGATGTTGGACACAGAGATTCTGATCCTCAGCTGTGGCTGAGGAGTGGCCAATGCAACATGGGGGTGAGGAGTAGGTGGAAATGTGGCACCACGCTTCTCCAATTCTAGGCCAGCTGTACACCTAGGTCAGTCTTACAGTATTTAGAGTAGGTTACCAGTGGACCTGGCCATCTCTCCTTTTTCCTAGCCATGCCCCCGACCCTGGCCACAGTTAGGGGTTGGCAAAGAAGCCATTACATGAGAGGAATGACAGTCCAGTCCTTAGTGCCCGAGCTTTGGACTGTGGAAATCTGGATTCTGTCCCAGATGACTTCCAGTATGACTATTCACTTAGAACCACTTAGATTGTTAAAGATATTTAGACACCTAAAGATGCAGACAGGCATCTACTGGGATTTACAAAAGCATCCAGATGCCTAATGGCCATTGATTTCAATGGAACTTAGATGCTTAGGTGTTTTTGAAAAAAATCCCACTAGGCACCTAGTTGCATCTTTAGATGTGTAAATACCTTTGAAAATCTAGATCTTCATTTCTCTGTTTCTTGGTACCCATCTATGAAAAGGGGATAATAGCACTTCCCTATCTCACAGGGATGTTATGAGGATAACTACATTAAAAGATTGTGAAGTGTTGTCAAATGTTGTGTGCTCAGGTCACCACCTTTGGGGTGAAGGTGGATGCTGCTTACCTTGGACATCATCCCTTAGTGACAGCAGTCCTGGGACTAACCCTCCAGTTCTAACTCTTAGTAAGTCTACCCCCTTATGAGACATGAAACAGTCCAAACAAAAAGGAAAATAGTTCTAAGGCCCAAAAGCGGCCAATCCGCCCTCCCTCACACAAAGGAGGAGAAGTAGCCTTTCAGGGTCTGCAGGAAGCCTCAGCTCCAACCCTGCTACATAATTAAAGGCCAGTGCTTTGTACTGGGGGGGGGGGGCGCTAATAAAAGAAACAAACTGGCCCATCTTCTTTTCTCCAAAGTCTGAGGATGCTGGAGCTTTCAACAACAGATAACCCAATACCCTAGGTTATTGCTCTACCTCTGGGTGCTGCCCCAACTCCCTTTAAAGACCCACACCCAAGTCTGACAAGGTGCATAGGTGAAGCAGGTTGGGGACCGAGTGTAGTCACTGGTGTTTTTTCACCCCTTCTTGAGTAGAACTGCCAGAAGTTAACTGCCTCACTACAGGGGCTCAGATACTATGGTAATGGAGGCTATTTAAGTACATAAAGTTAAAAAGATAGATTACATTAGTTCTGTACCACTCCTTACACTTGCTAATCCTCCTATGGCCATCTATACTAGCTTTGTCTGAGTTCTAGCTTCAAACTCACCAGGGCTAAACAATTTTCATTAGGTTCCTCTGAGGGTGTCATATGTTAATGCATTAGCAATGACTTTAGTGGAAGAGCAGGCTTTTAAAAGGCTAAAGGATGAGAGTAGTAGCCAGTTAGTTAATCTTTCCTCCCTTAACAACAGGGTTGAATCCTCTCAATACCACAATTTGGTAAAATGAATTCATATCAAGCGGAATACTAATTCTCAAATTAAATGGACATTTTTAAACTAAAAATAGGATCAAACATATATTGCTTAAGAAAAGATGCTTAAAAACCATGGATACATTTTGCAAATTAAAATCAGTCTTTCAACCTTTGCCAAATATCACCATATTTTAAACCGACAAATAATAAATAACAAAAATTCAAACTAATGAAATAAAGGAAAAAGGATAAAGTGATAAATTACAAACTGATCTGGGAAAACAGATAGCAAAAACAACTAATAATCATTTTAAAAAATTGGTGAATATAGCCCTTTATCCCATTATATGTGAACAGTTTGGGATTTTAACTAACTTGTTCCCAATTTGAAATAATTTGGATTTTTCTGTGATAAAATTTTAGCCTGTGGATTGCTTGGGAACTGTTAGCTGGAATTTTAACACATGATTAATAAATGCTCAAACTCACAGCACTCACCTAAATCACTTTATTATCATTTAATTACCCTATCACTAGGCGTTCCAACTGGGATCAGGGCACTATTGTGCTAGGTGCTCTAGAGGCATATAGTAAGAGAGAACGTCTGCCTGAGCAGCTTTGCAATTCAAATAGACAAAACAGGAAAAACTGAGGTGCTGAGACATTAAGTGATTTATTCTGGGTCACACAGGAAGTCAGTGGTAGATTAGAGGACTAGACCCAAAATCCCAATCTGGTGCCTTAGCCCCAAGACCCTCCTTCTTCTCTTCCTAAATCACACAGCATTGTTTCTGTTCTCTGAATGGATGATCTCAATTATACTATATTACTTCAGGTCAAAATAAGACTACTTCTGTTACTATAAAACTTTATTTCCATGAATGTTTGTAAAATTAATGATATCCACTTCACTGATGTAAAGTACAAACTCCGTATGAGGGTGGAATGCAGACGTATTGGGAGGTGAAATTCATCCCTTCAACTCACTGCCAGAAAAAATGCAGTTACACGAGCTAAATCTCAGGGAAAACTTCCTAGCTGTAAGAACAGTAGAACAATGGAACAGACCGCCTTGGGAGATTCTTCACTGGAGGTTTAAAAAAGGAGGCTGGAAAGCCATTTGTTGTGGATGGTTTAGACACAACAAATCCTGCATCTTGGAAGGAGGTTAGACTAGATGACCCTTGTGGTCCTTTCTTACCCTAGGATTCTAAGCCATGGAGAGTGAACTAGAGCCACGTAGATGTGGATTGCTTCACTCTTTCCTTGGCTTGCCCATGTTATAACTGTACATCCTGCCATATGCTGGGCCAGCAAAGATCTGTTCTGTGATGAAAAGGTGGGGCACAGAGCCTCCTGTACAGCTTAAGTGGGGCAAACGGTGCTTGGCCCTCTGACCTACGCTTTGGATGAAAATCACTCAAACAAAAAGGATGCGCACACAAAGAAAAAATCACTATAGATGTCAATGAGACATTTGGAAATATTTGTTCACATGCTTCACTTAGCTCTGATTGCATTCCAGGTATTATTAATCCAGACAGGATTATTTCATTTACTGTTAAAAATGTACTTAACACTGTTTCAGCAGGCATTCCTCACCTCCATATATCTACATAGACCCAGTGGTCCAACCACAAGATGTAACTAGAAATCAATCTCAGTATGAGACTCTTCTCAACAACCCATTTTTCAAGCCACCATGCATTTCCCAAAGCTTTCCAACCAGGTAATATAATGTTCCCCTCCTAACTTCACTAGCACAATGTCCTTAGGAGTCTCTAATATTTACCCTCAGTGGAAACAGTCAAGAGGCATCATTGAGACCTAAACTATTATGTAGAAATATAAATATCCATCCATCTGTCCAGCCCCATTACTGCTAAGGAGAAGAAATGACTTTTGAATTTAGTTCTTGCTGATGTGAACTCCATAATATAGGTCTAGCTGCTCTTCAGTGATAAACCTCTTCTTAGTATGCAGCTCACATATGAAGTCATGGTCATGAAAAGATAAGCAATATCTCAACTAGCTTTAGCCATTTCCATGACGGGCTCTGAATACAAGAATCGAGATTTTGAATTCTACTTTGTATTCAAAGGAAAGCCAGTGCACAGAATGAAGCATTGAGCTGATGTGTTTGTGTCAGCTATGTTGATAAGGAGGTGAATAGTTGAATTTTGTAAAAGTTGGAGTTATTTTCCAGAGTCTGTGGCTTCATACCTCTCTTGGCTGCAATTAGTTGCAATAAATTATTCCTGGAAACGAAGAACCTATGGAACATTGTGGAGAGGATTGCGTCTGATAGGATGAATGCTTCTGCTTATTCACAGATGCAAGTGCCCTCATGACTATTTAAGCATCTAGTCCATTGAGGACCCTAAAAGAATCATGAGGCTATAGCCAGTTTAACAATCTGAGGGCAGATGCTTTCAGTATCAGTCAATTCTCTACAAAAGGCAAGCTGTATGAAGCACTATCTTCCTGCAAGGATCAACTCTGTTTCACTGGGTTCAAGCTCTAGTCAGTTTCTTTACAGCCAGGTGCTGATTCTAGCTAGGCACTGAGGAAGTGGGGAGATGATATAAGACAGATATAGGTCTAAGTTTATTCAGTGTATTACTAACACTTCAGTCCATGTTGTCTTGCCAAACAGCTTCACATTGAATGGTATAGGGGAGACAACTGAGCCTTATGAAGCTCTGCAGATGTGGGGTCTGGTGGTAGAGAAAAGTTGTCCCAAACACCCCTCTAGATTTGGTTTGAGAGAAAAATTTGATCTACTTCAGGGTGTTTCCATTTACCCCTGAGCAAAGCAAATAAGAAAACAAGGTCCAACCCACCATGAACTATTTTGATTAAAACAAAAAATGTATTTTTTTGTCAAAAGGTTCAACAGAAAAAAAATGTGGTTTTTTTCCCACCATATTTTGATTTGGAAAGGTTGCCCCAGTGTCTTGTGGTTGTTGTAGTTTAGGTGCCTCAGGCCTCCATTGTTCTCTGTGGGCCTGGCCCCCTAGGTAGACTACATTTCCCAGGTGGCAACATGGCTTATTGCTGTGCTACAACAATGCATTTGGGGAGACCCTGGCTTCAGTGTCTCATGGTAAATGAAGTCCAGCCAGGGACACTGGCCCATAGAAGAAAATGGAGGCATGAGATACCCAAATTACTACTTCCATGAGGCACTGTGGGGGCATTTCCAAATTGAACATTTTCCATTTCTCCAGAAAACCAAAATCTTTTGTGTTTTAAGGATGTTTGTTTGTTTTTCTGTTTGTTTTTTTTTTCCTGTGCAAAGCGGACACTTTTTGCATCAAAAAAAATGTTTGGTTGAAAATTTTCAACCAATCCTCCCTTAAATCTTAGAGATGGGAAAGGAGTATTTTGAGATTAATGATATCATTAATCATACTGGGAATGAGGGGCGATCAACAGGTTCTCTCAAGTGCTTATATACAAATGCACAAAGCCTTGGAAACAAGCAGGGAGAACTGGAGGTCCTGGTGATGTCAAGGAACTATGACGTGATTGGAATAACAGAGACTTGGTGGGATAGCTCACATGACTGGAGTACAGTCATGGATGGTTATAAACTGTTCAGGAAGGACAGGCAGGGCAGAAAAGGTGGGGGAGTAGCACTGTATGTAAGGGAGCAGTATGACTGCTCAGAGCTCCGGTACGAAACTGTGGAAAAACCTGAGTGTCTCTGGATTAAGTTTAGAAGTGTGTGCAACAAGAGTGATGTAGTGGTGGGAGTCTGCTATAGACCACCGGACCAGGGGGATGAGGTGGATGAGGCTTTCTTCCGGCAACTCACGGAAGCTACTAGATCGCATGCCCTGATTCTCATGGGTGACTTTAATTTTCCTGATATCTGCTGGGAGAGCAATACAGCGGTGCATAGACAATCCAGGAAGTTTTTGGAAAGCGTAGGGGACAATTTTCTGGTGCAAGTGCTAGGGGAGCCAACTAGGGGGGGCGCTTTTCTTGACCTGCTGCTCACAAACCGGGTAGAATTAGTGGGGGAAGCAAAAGTGGATGGGAATCTGGGAGGCAGTGACCATGAGTTGGTTGAGTTCAGGATCCTGACGCAGGGAAGAAAGGTAAGCAGCAGGATACGGACCCTGGACTTCAGGAAAGCAGACTTCAACTCCCTCAGGGAACGGATGGGTAGGATCCCCTGGGGGACTATCATGAAGGGGAAGGGAGTCCAGGAGAGCTGGCTGTATTTCAAGGAATCCCTGTTGAGGTTACAGGGACAAACCATCCCGATGAGTCGAAAGAATAGTAAACATGGCAAGCGACCAGCTTGGCTTAATGGTGAAATCCTAGCGGATCTTAAACATAAAAAAGAAGCTTACAAGAAGTGGAAGGTTGGACATATGACCAGGGAAGAGTATAAAAATATTGCTCAGGCATGTAGGAAAGATATCAGGAGGGCCAAATCGCACCTGGAGCTGCAGCTAGCAAGAGATGTCAAGAGTAACAAGAAGGGTTTCTTCAGGTATGTTGGCAACAAGAAGAAAGCCAAGGAAAGAGTGGGCCCCTTACTGAATGAGGGAGGCAACCTAGTGACAGAGGATGTGGAAAAAGCTAATGTACTCAATGCTTTTTTTGCCTCTGTTTTCACTAACAAGGTCAGCTCCCAGACTGCTGCGCTGGGCATCACAGAATGGGGAAGAGATGGCCAGCCCTCTGTGGAGATAGAGGTGGTTAGGGACTATTTAGAAAAGCTGGACGTGCACAAGTCCATGGGGCCGGACGAGTTACATCCGAGAGTGCTGAAGGAATTGGCGGCTGTGATTGCAGAGCCCTTGGCCATTATCTTTGAAAACTCGTGGCGAACGGGGGAAGTCCCGGATGACTGGAAAAAGGCTAATGTAGTGCCAATCTTTAAAAAAGGGAAGAAGGAGGATCCTGGGAACTACAGGCCAGTCAGCCTCACCTCAGTCCCTGGAAAAATCATGGAGCAGGTCCTCAAAGAATCAATCCTGAAGCACTTACATGAGAGGAAAGTGATCAGGAACAGTCAGCATGGATTCACCAAGGGAAGGTCATGCCTGACTAATCTAATCGCCTTTTATGATATTACTGGTTCTGTGGATGAAGGGAAAGCAGTGGATGTATTGTTTCTTGACTTTAGCAAAGCTTTTGACACTGTCTCCCACAGTATTCTTGTCAGCAAGTTAAGGAAGTATGGGCTAGATGAATGCACTATAAGGTGGGTAGAAAGCTGGCTAGATTGTCGGGCTCAACGGGTAGTGATAAATGGCTCCATGTCTAGTTGGCAGCCGGTGTCAAGTGGAGTGCCCCAGGGGTCGGTCCTGGGGCCGGTTTTGTTCAATATCTTCATAAATGATCTGGAGGATGGTGTGGATTGCACTCTCAGCAAATTTGCAGATGATACTAAACTGGGAGGAGTGGTAGATACGCTGGAGGGGAGGGATAGGATACAGAAGGACCTAGACAAATTGGAGGATTGGGCCAAAAGAAATCTGATGAGGTTCAATAAGGATAAGTGCAGGGTCCTGCACTTAGGATGGAAGAATCCAATGCACCGCTACAGACTAGGGACCGAATGGCTAGGCAGCAGTTCTGCGGAAAAGGACCTAGGGGTGACAGTGGACGAGAAGCTGGATATGAGTCAACAGTGTGCCCTTGTTGCCAAGAAGGCCAATGGCATTTTGGGATGTATAAGTAGGGGCATAGCGAGCAGATCGAGGGACGTGATCGTTCCCCTCTATTCGACACTGGTGAGGCCTCATCTGGAGTACTGTGTCCAGTTTTGGGCCCCACACTACAAGAAGGATGTGGATAAATTGGAGAGAGTCCAGCGAAGGGCAACAAAAATGATGAGGGGTCTAGAGCACATGACTTATGAGGAGAGGCTGAGGGAGCTGGGATTGTTTAGTCTGCAGAAGAGAAGAATGAGGGGGGATTTGATAGCTGCTTTCAACTACCTGAAAGGGGGTTCCAAAGAGGATGGCTCTAGACTGTTCTCAATGGTAGCAGATGACAGAACGAGGAGTAATGGTCTCAAGTTGCAATGGGGGAGGTTTAGATTGGATATTAGGAAAAACTTTTTCACTAAGAGGGTGGTGAAACACTGGAATGCGTTACCTAGGGAGGTGGTAGAATCTCCTTCCTTAGAGGTTTTTAAGGTCAGGCTTGACAAAGCCCTGGCTGGGATGATTTAACTGGGAATTGGTCCTGCTTCGAGCAGGGGGTTGGACTAGATGACCTTCTGGGGTCCCTTCCAACCCTGATATTCTATGATTCAAATGTCATAGTGAGGTCAATCACGGTGCAAATAGATGTCCTTCCCCGTTTATGGACAGGAAGAATTAATCTACCAGAATTACAAGTGTTGCCTCTGTAATGTGAAGGGTTGCCAGTTTTGGTTGGACGTAATCCTGGAGGTTTCATCCCATGACATAATCTTTAATTAAAGATTAATCTTTAATTCCTGGAGACTCCACAACAATCCTGGAGGGTTGGCAAGCATAGTAGCATGTTGTGGCTTGAAGTCTGGTTGAGAGGAGTCCAAAACCTTTCTGCTAGCTTCTTGATTTGCTTAGTTAAAGAGAAGTTAAACACTGGGGACTGTGCATGAGATCACTAGTATTCTTATTCTTCTTAGTGTATGCACAACATGCCTCAGGTGACACGTTACCAGGATTCATCACTGAATTTGTTTTGCTGATTGAATGATTACCTTTTCCAGTTTGAGCTGGATACTGACGGGAAGTGCATTGAACAATGGTTTCTTTAGCACTGGTTCGATTATTGCATATTTTGGGGGTAGATTCACACCATCAAAAAACTTTCTGTTTCTAGGGGTCCCAGTGAAAGTGCAGATATCAAGCACATGCTGTTGATGTTTCCATGACCTAAAAGTATGCCCAGGAGCTCACAGAACAAATAAAAAGGTAACTCCTTCACAATGGACAAAACACAACTTGAGAGACAGCAAAAGAGGAGGTGAGAGTAGAGGAGGAGAGGACACTGAGAAAATGAGATAACTTTGGCAATGTATGTTTTAATATATTTACATGATATCATTTAAATAATACTTAATTGAAGTTGGAAGACACGATGAGTTCAGTGGATTATAAGGGGAAAGCAGGAGGGGAAGGGAGAGGGAGAGGTGTTATAGCAGAAAAGTAGCACAGGGATGAGACAAAAGGTGAAGAAGGAAGGGGGGTAGAAGGGGAGGGAGGATGGGATGAGAAAGGTAGCCAACTGTAGGTGGAGGAAGTGAAGGGGGAGTATAGCAAGAAAGAAGGAACATTTCTTATAAATATATAGTTTTACCCTGTGAATATTATCCTGTCCTTTCTCTCTAGCAGTTATTTTTTTCATCTTTAAAATATATTTGATTAACTTTATTTTCCTTTCCCTGTTGGCTGCCCTCCAGCTATTGCTGCTCCCAGTTTTATACTGTCTGCTTCTGTCAGCCACAAGAGCTCAAGATGTGTCTCCTATATTTTAGTAATTTTAAAAAATAGAACTACCTGATCTGGAAAAATACAGAATATTAAGTGTTTTTAAATGCAAATGCAGTGTATGGAAGGTTATATAAAAATCCCAATTCATATTCTATTATACAAAAATTACAAGTTGTGGGAGTGCAATGATTGCTATAGTTAAGGGTTGTAGAATGGTTTCCATTCTAACCTCTTTTCAACTATTCCTAGCTGTCTGGAACATTGACTTTTCAGGTTGATATATGCTATGCTTGGTCTTTGCCTGATGTTGATTTTTTTGGGAAGTTTCAGCAACAATGGTTCAATCTTCAGCCTTTTTCATAATTTTTTCAATTATTTAAAAAACAAAACAAAAACAACTTTTAAGCAGTTTTTGAACAGTTTCAAAGTAAAATGGCAGGGGAAAGAAAGATTGAATTTGTTATGAGAAGAAGGACTTTTGAGCATTCTGGAGAAAACTGACTCTGATTTGCCATAGCTGTGACCCTTTGATAATAGTATGCTGTCTGTGGGCAATTCATTTTGCATAAGTTTTATTGTTTTTTTGATATGGTGAGGGGAGGGTTTGCTAAGCTAGTAAATGTGCAACTGAAGAAGGTAGCATTAGGCTAACATCAAAACTTATGGTTTGATCCAAAGCCATAACTAGCTTGTGAAAAGCAATGGGTTGCAGGTTCCTGCATACATTACAATGAGGAAGACACCACCACAGTCTCTCCAAGACCTGGTCATTAGAGAGAGAGAGAGAGAGAGAGAGAGAATATGTCTCCAAAGCCTGGTGGTTAGGACACTCAACAGGGAGACGGGAAACCCAAATTTAATTCTCTTCTCCAATAGCTATTCAAGTATATTATATGAAGTAGAACAGATTCAATGGAAGAGACTGAGACAGAGAGAGAGACTTAATCCAGAATGCCCCAGAGTTTGTTGGTTAGGGCACTTTCTTGGGAGATGAGAGACCCAAGTTCAAATCCTTGCTCCATATCAGTCAGAGGGGGAATTGAATACAGGTCTGAACATGAACTCTGGGGAATGCCCTAACCACAGGGCTAATAGTTATAAAGAGGGACCACCAGCACCCCCATTTTTTGAATGGCACCAAAGTCCTTGAAAAAATTGTCTGAAGCCATTTGGCATATGTGTGTCAAATTTGCAAATAGTTTCAGATCCAATTGAAACTATATTTACAGCAAATAAAGCATACATACAAAATTTTTGCCCAGCTCTATCAACAAACGTGCTTATGCTATAAAACATAACTGTTATGATGTTTGTAGTTAGTTTAAGGTTGGGATAAAAGAAATATGTTAGAAAACAAAGGAGACAGCTGGGGTGAGAAAATAATTTAAATAATGATGAAACTTGCTGAGCCTGATAAGTTCACTCCAATCAGACAACAGGGAGGGTATATCTTCTGAAGATACTGTAAAGGGAAATCCACAATTTCTAAATGGTTTGTGAGCAGAATGAGGATGTTTGTTTAATTTAAAAATATATGCCTCTCACTCAGGATCAAAAGCATCATTTGAAATTGCCCTGGACTTTGTAAAATGCCCAAAATGCGACTAAGAAGAAAACTGAAAGGCCTGTGTCAAGATTGAAGTCATGTCTCAAAATTAAAATGGAGGAAATACAGGACAAGGTATAGGTTGCTCAGTGACACACTTTAGGGAACTATATTGCAGTGATATGCTGCTTGCTCCCAGGGAGATAAATTTGAGAACCCAAAGCAGATGACATTCAGATGGACACAAATTTAATCAAAGATCATAACACAAGTTAGTTTACAGTTGCTTTGTTTAAGTTACAACTATTACAGTGCATGCTATATGTCATACAGTCTTTATATTCATGCTCCAAAGGGCAGGCATATATGAGCATAGGTTAAGAATTTTGACAAGTCTTTATTACATCAACTACCATGTCAATGTGTTTATGAAAAAACAGTCAACCCATTATGGTAGCTCTCTACCACACCATGTTTAAGCTACATCTTGACACACCCCCAGGCACTGAATGATCTCCACTCAGTTATGACACTGACTGGCATTTTAGAAAATACAGATAAAGCAACATTACTGTTTGAATATTAAGCTATAGCACATTCAGATGTAATGTCAGCATAAAAATATCTGGACACTCAGGGAAATGTAGCTTGCCTGAATTATCTGTGTGCAGCTCCAATTTCACCCTTCATAGCTGCTGAAGTCAACCTTATAATCACCATATTAACTAGACAGCATCTCCTCATCTTGAAGAAACAGCAGTTCAGACATTTCTTGAACCCATTAACTTTTCAACTTTCATTTTTACCTTTGTCATGGCCATACCTTTGCAAATCATCCTTTTCTATGCCTCCAGCTGTAATTCATAAGAATAATTCTCACCATGACCCGCTATATGCAGAGTGCAGGCAAAGTCAGTTAAATCTGTTGGTGACTAATTTTCTAGTTGAACAAATAACATGATTTACCTCAGCAAACAAACAGGCAGTCCTATCCCCTGTTAAAATAAAAACTATTTTGCTGCTTACCCTGGGATTAATTTTGTTTTTTTCTCTGTGACTGTGGATTATTCAACTGAAAGGCTCATTTATAATTCATGGAGAATTATATGGGACACTACATGGTGCTTTCAAAAGTTCTTAAAGTAAAATCTGTTTTTAACTGTGTCTTAAATCTGTTTTTTTCTTTTTTTCTTTTTTTTTAAATTTACCAAAGATCAATGGTTTTCAAATAGGTTTGAAGCCAATCATTATGTATTCCCAGACTAGAAGTATTAATGTTTTTTGCACACCCCAACCCCATTTTTTTAAAGTAATTTAATTTTACTTCCATTTCCTGGAGGAAATATTCTTAAGATAACTTTTTTTATTTCTTCATTTATAGTATGTGTTCGTTCATGAGATAGTTGACCCAGGCTAATTTGTACTGTTACTAGTGAAAAGACATACATTTTCTGGAGAAAGAAAAATATTTGAAATAAAAACTCTATAACAAAAATAAGATATCTAGCTCTTTAAACCCTAGGCATCACTAAAAGGCTTATGTCTCTCTCAGTGAGATATTTACACTATCCAGTCTACTATATCACTGAATTCTTCTTCTTATAGTCCCTGCAGAGTTGTTAGTGTGTAAATGCACATACCTTTGCTTGACTGTCAGGAAAAGCATTGTCCTCTCCTAGTACTACTTGTAGGCAACATAAATAATCTTTAGTCTCTGTCTTCAAAAATAGGATCTAAGACTAGGCACTGGGGACTTATTCATAGCCGACTACATAAAGATTACTTGAAGTTATGGACAACTTGTGAACAGCTCTAAAAACAATGCTAATTCCAAAAACTGACTTTGAATTCTCTGTGGTCTATAAACTCAGACTGAAATATCTAGATGAATACCATGGCCAATGGACTAACCAATCTACTCCTATGAAACGTATGGCTTAGGAGTATAAAGAATATTTTGTAGTAATGAGTGGGTCGAATGCAGTAATGAGTGAAAAGGATACTATTTGTATTGAGATGATATTTGCATATTGGAGCATTCAGGTTTGGAAAAAACAAAGTGGACATAATTAGAGTGTAATATGGACTATGATGAGCTGTGAATTTAGAGCAGAAGCAGCAAAAAGAAGAAAACAGATTTAAAAAAATCAATTATAAATGCTTTCTTCTGATAGTAGCAGCGGAGAGACAGGGCTCCCTGGTATACAAGGACCCTGGGATAGCAACAACAAATCGAAATATCGCAGAAATAGGAGACAGTGTATAAGTCAAGTGGACCGGCAGCTGGACAAATACAGTAATACCTACATAGACCTTATATAACACTTCTCATCTATAAATATCAAAAGTACTTTACAAAGGAGGTAAGTAACATTATTCAAAGCATATATAGAACAGTAGCACAAGGGAAAGAACTGAGATTTGGTTGTTTTTCACTTTTATGTTTTTCATTGTTTATTTGTACAGCAGAATGTATTGCAATGGCCTGTGGCTACTGCTCAGCCAGAGGTACAGATGGATATTTGCTCTTACTTTGGTTATACTATACATTCTTGGGTTCACTTTCAACATGATTGCTGAAAGGCACTCTAAGAGGCACCTAGTTGAACAAAACATTTCCTTTTTTCTCTTGTGTAAATTGCTTTTGAAATCTGTCTTGCACAGAGACGATTCCAAATGGCATACAAATGAACTGCCATGGAACAAAAGATATGTTAAATGCTGTCAACTTTCTGTTATTTTCAGTGTAACTTCATTTGCCAATATTTATGTTGTTCATCTACTATGCTGAAGAAAACAGCTAGCTTGTGGGCAATAACAGCTGAAGAGCCACCTTTCTAGGCATATCTGAAATTTGGCACCTTTTCTTTTTTCCCCTTCTGCCATAGAAATGGCCCATTCTGTTGGTCCATCAGCTTTTGTCTTATTTACTTCAGTTTATTCTCTTCCTTTCCTCTCACTGCTCTGGATCCTCTTTTGCGTTTGCACAATGGGCAGGTATTCCATCCCTTGGAAAAAGTCTGGGATATTTTTCCCTTCATTGCTGCTTCTGTGAAGTCTGGGTTTGCTGTTTCTATTGTTATGATTTGTACTAGTTGAAGTAACTTGGAGTTTTTTATTACAAGAAGAGAATTTGTAGGACAATGTGGCAGATCAGTTTTATCTATCAATAATTCATATTTCACGTAGAGTAGAAATATTGATAAGGATTAAAAAGAAAAACATATGAATCCTGTCTCTTTAAAAAGCAGATAATGAGCTGCCTATTGGGCTCACACTTTCAGTCAGGGACAGTGTGCATTAGACAGGAGGTTAATTAGCATCCGAAAAGGGCTACTTCAAAACAACAAGACACTCAGAAGATGGAGGAATGCAAAAGCAGTCTGAAAAGCCAGCTATGGTGTGAATACATCTTCAAGAAATAAAAATCTGAAGAAATAAAGGTAACACAAGAAACAGAATTCCACACTGGTTTGTCAAGGTTAATGAAAACAACAGTGAATAACCTTAAATGAGCAATTAATGAGAAAAGTTGATAATCTCCTGAAAGAGGATATCTGTGTAAATACCTTTTTAGAAACAACTGATATTACAGTGGCCATGCTCTCTCAGAATTGTATAGTGTTTCCATTTATTCACTGTAACTAAACCTAAGATGTACTGGTCTAGAAGAGTTTGTGCAGCATTTCAGCCTAGATAAGTTATGCACACTATTTATTTAGTTTTAATATGAATCTCTCTCTCTAGTCCTAATCATTCTTGCTTTTAATTGACAGGAAAGCAGTATTCAGCCTTTAAAGTGGAAGTGAAGCAATTTTGCTTGGAGTCTTATCTACTTGGGTATCAGTAATTCCATCCATCTCAGCTTCTGTAGTATGAGACACCAGAAGCAGTACAGTGTCCTGTCTTGCACAGCCTTCTGATTCATATGTCATCTTGACTATGTTCTTTCCTTAATGGGCCTTTAATTGGCTGAGAAGCACATACAGATAAAATGGTTTCTCTTTTTAGACATGACACATACCTTGCTTAGTTCATCTCTCTCACCCCCACGCCCTGCCCTGTTTTTTTTTCTGTTTTTTTTTTTTAAATCTTCTACCTATGTTTGCCAGAGCTTAGGTCACTCATTTTTTCTTTTTTTTGTTCACCTTTTCTAAATGGAGCTGATGAGACTCAAAAATGTCATTCTTGTTTTCTTCAGCCTTTTTCGGTGTCCACATTTCACTTCCATACAACAGTGTTGGTAGAACTGTGGTTCTCTAGATCTGCAGCTTTCTAGTAAGCTTGTTGTCACAACACCCCCACTAAGGTTGCTAAAGGGTCTGAAATATGGCAGCATCAGCTAGGCAAGCATCCACATCTTTCAAGCATCCTCCAACACTGCTTATGACAGTTGCCACCCGCTCAATATCCAATCCAGACAGGTTAATATTGAGCTACTTGTAATCTGGAGCTGGAAGCTTTTTGTAATGGCCAGGGATTTAGTTTTGTCCAGATTAATAATCAGAACAATACAGACTACTCTTGCCCAATCAGATCAAACATCAGCTGCAGCGATTCACCAACCTGAGCCAACAAAACAGTGTCATTGGTGTATTCAAGATCTTGAAGCAGAATGGTGCTCAGCTCAATGACAATAACAGCTGCTTCCTCAAGCTTATCCATCAACCAATCAATGGTGATATTGAACATTGATGATGACACAACACAGACTTTTGATTCTTATTATCTCCATCACCTGCTCCACATCAAGTCCCCGGATAAGATCATAAATGAAGATATTAAAAGCTGAACCCAGCAACTGCCTTCAGCTACACTGGTTTGGTTTTGGTGGCCTTCTTGGTATGGACATTTGCATCCCAAGCAAGGGAGGTAAAAATTTTAGGGACAAGCTGCAGATCCAGTTGGATGAATAACCATCTCAAAAAGGTTATTAGGAGTAAAAAGAGCCTCTATAGGGAATGGAAAATGGACTGGCAAGCAAAGAAAGCTACATCTTGGAGAGTAGAAAATGTAGGAATAAAGTGAGAATTGCTAAAAATCAAGCTGAATTAGCTCCTGTCAAGGAAATTAAAATAAGTAATAAGAATTTTTAGTTACATAAATTAAAAAAAATAAATAAAGAAGGATGAGGTTGGATCACTTTGCAGTGAGGATGAGAAAGAGATTAAAAATAATCTAGGAATGGCCCAAAAACTAAATGAACGCTTTGCTTCAGTTTTCAATAAAGATGATAATATGGAACATTGGCATGAAATCAGGATGGCTAATGGAAATGAATGTATAGAAATGGAGATTTAAAAAAACATAAAGAGCTCAAATCAGGGGACTGGATGATTTCCAACCTGAATACTTAAAGAATTGGCACATGAGATTGCTAGTCCAGTTACAAGGATTTTTAATAAATCAGTCTTTTGGAGGGTTTACCATATGATTGGCTAATAGCTAATGCTGAACGGATATTTAATAAATGGGGGGAAATGATTCAGGCATTACAGACTTTTTAGTCTGTCTTCAGTAGTGTGCAAGGCTTTAGAACAAATTATTAAAGAAAGACTAATTAAATTCATGGAGGTAAATGGTAAAGCGAATGTAATACAAAATGGGGCTAGCAAAGGTAGATTATGCCAGACTAACTTGATGCCTTCTTTGAGAAAATAACTGACTTTTTATATAAAGGAAATGCAGTAGATCTAACATACTTGGACTTTATTAAAGCATTTGACATGCTACCACATGGTAAATTAGTTAAATTAGAAAAGATAGGCATTAGTACAAGAACTGTAAGGTGCATAAGGAAATTGCTAAAGGGGATAAGGCAATGGGTTGTGCTGAAAGGTGAACTATTAGACTGGAGGGAGTTTACTGGTAGATGTTAGGGGGCTTATTCCTTCACCCACTTACTTCCCTGGTTCTTCTCGCATGAACAGAGAGCAACAATACCCGAAGTCCAAAAGTGCAAACAATTCGATGTTTATTGGGGTGAACTTCCAGCAAGCATGATTCCAGTTTCCTTCCTTAGTATCCTCCTTCCCAGCTCTGACACCACAGAGCCTTATACCTGTGTCCCTGTTCCCATTTCTCCCTTTAACCAAACAGGATTCCAGTTTCCTTACTCCCATTCCCTGTTCCCATTTCCCCCTTTAGCAAAACATGGTTCCAATTTCTCCACCCCCATACCCTGTTCCCGTCTCTCCCTCACACACACCCACCCCCTCCCACCAAGGCCCACCCACTTCCTCATTGACTACAGATTATATAGTAAAACTTGAGTTCGGCTTAGCTATACCTTAACCAATCATTTTCCTGAAATTTAACTAACCAATCCTAACATATTGTAACATGATTATGTAACCAGTTATATCCCACCACCTTAATTAGTTTACACCCAGCAAAATTAATTATACAGCAGACAGGAACAATCACAGAACCAGACAGAGATTATACAGACAAACAATAGCAAAGTGGGAACTATAATGACAAAACAATACAGAAGTGAGGATTTCACATCCCAGTATTGATAAGTGAGTTCTTGCCAGACAGGATGCTGTTTCCTTTTACATTTTCTAGGCACTTCCCTTTCTCTGGAGGTGATAGGAATACAATCCTGTCCTGATAATGCCTAACAGCCCAATAGCACCTTCTTTCAATGTGACTAGTTTGGAATGTGAGGATGTGACCTGTCGCTTCCTAGCTTATGGCTGCCTCTGCTGCTTAGCCAAAGGCCTTAGCCTAAGCACAGGGCCTCAGACTGTCACAGTAAGAGAAGGCCCTTACACCAGCAGACAGTGATTTTGATTCTTTCTTTCTTTCTCTCTTTCTTTCTTTCTTTCTTTCTTTCTTTTATACTTCTAGAACTAGCCAAGTGATAAGAATACCCCTAAATTCTTAAAGTACAGGCCTTTACAGACAGGCCTGAATATCTATATCCTAACAGTGGAGATCCTCAAACATCAGTCTTGGGACCAATCTTATTCAATATTTTAATTAATGACTTTGGCAGAAGACATAGGCTAGTGCTAATGACATTTTCTGGGAATACAAGTTGGGAGTCATCATCAATACAGAGGAGGACCAGATTATTATATACGAAGACCTGGATGACCTTGAAAACTGGAGTGATAGAAATGGGATGAAATTCAATAGGTCATGCACTTAGGGTCTAATAATAAGAATTTCTGCTTCAACCTCAGGGCTCATCAGCTGGAAGTGACAGAGAAGGAAAGAGACCTTGGGCTGATCACAACATGACTATGGGTCACCAGTATTATGCAGCTTTGAACAAGGCAAGTGTGATCCTATTATATATCAGGAGAGCCTTTTCCTCTGGCAATGGAGAATATTAATGACATTGTACCAGGCACTGATAAGACCCACCAGGTACATTTCTGGGAGCAAACCCTGCAATACCAAGTCTGTAGATCCACGTTCTCAGACTCTTTGCAACAGGATCGTGAGGGGTTTTTTTGTTTGTTTTTTTGCCTGTAGGCATATTGTAAATGGCGAAGCCACCCTGTTAGTCTGAAACTGTTTACTCTTGTAGTACCACGTTTTGAATGATTTCATTTTGTCCTGCAGCTAGTGACATAAAGACAGGCAGTTCAAAGATAAAAAGGAAGAGTACGGAGTAATATTTCATCTAGTTAAATGTAGTAAACATTTTAAATAACCAAAGATCTTTGTTTCAAATTTAATTTTTAAACCATGAAGAGTTGTATTTTCTTTTCAATTAATATATTTTGCCATATAAATTTTAGCTGCTGCCATTTTTAAAAAAAATGACAGCATTCCATAAGCTTTTTCCCCCATTTGCCCAATACTTCTGCACTTTAGATTTGATATCATTTATTTATAAAAGTAGAAAATCATATCCTCAGGCAACGCACTGAAGGAAACTTTCATGTTTAAATGACAGCTATTGAAGGAACAAGACATGCTACAAAAATAATACTAGTGAATAAGAGTTTCCATTATAAGAATACATTAAACTGACACCAAATCTCTTTGATGTTCTGTATCATTTATCAACATTTAAAAATATGAAAGTTTTATTCAAAATTACTAGTTTGTTAAATATCTGTTTCTTAACATGTTTCCCATGAAACATTAACTATAAAATGATTATATTTTCATTCTTATGTGGTAGTTATTTTATTATGAAAGCATAATATATATTTTATGAATACTAAGCATTTGCCTTAATTTTTTTAATGAAGGAAGCTTAAGATTCTGAAATGAAATAAGTAAAGGCTAATGAAAAGAAAGTTGATTCCTCTATATATGCTAACAAATGAAAACTTTTCCCAATAAATATTAAGAAAAAGCCATATACACAAGGAATTCCATTAACAGAAAGTACAAAATAATGTATCTTTAAGGAACAAAAGGAATGTATATTGGAAGATGCCCAAGAACAGAGCAACTGCTGTATAGGATAGTATAAGAAATTACCTAAAGTCATGTTCTCCTTTTAGTCTGAGTACTTAAGTTCTTCTCTCTTGCCTTACGTGGATTCTTTCTTGAAAATTTCACCTAGTCTCCCATGTCTTCACTTCTTCAGCAATATCATTAAGAGAGTTCAGGCCATCTTGTTGAATGACTGGGTTAACTTCTAGTAACCTAACAGAATATTCTGTCAAATATGTTAATTACTCCAGTGCTTCCTGTGACATTTGTCTGAAATCTAGACCTTACATCTTAATAAGTGAATCCAGAAGCTATTGCTTGAAAAGGCAGGTTGGATACTGAGGAGATGTGCTGATGTGGAAAGGGACTGGCATTCCATAGAGGAACTGCAGAAGTTAATACAACAAATGCCTGGACCTAGTCTTAGTGGGGCCTTATTTGCATCCTCCCCATCAAACTGTGGGGAGAACAGGGCAATCTTTGTGACAGTGGATCCTCCAGTCCTACTGGTCCTCCCCCCCTGCACTGCTCTTCAGAAAAGTGGGCTCCATTCATGGGTTATGTATGTGCTCCCTGTGAAAACACCTGCAATTCTCACTCCTCCTCTTTTACAAAGCAGGACAACATTGGTAGTTCTGCTTGGCATCTCACCATAGCTATGGTATCAACAGCACAATTTATCCCAAGACAAGTTTTGATCACCTTCCAAAAACTACTGCCAAAAAATCCTTTAAGATTTCCAGTGTTGGGGTAGCCCTGTTGGTCCCAAGATATTAGAGAGAGAAGGTGGGTGAGGTACTCTCTTTTATTGAACCAACTTCTGTTGGTGAAAGAGACAAGTTTTCAATTTACACAGAGATGTGTAGCTTGTCTCTCTATAAATCCTTTAAAGTTGTTGCCAGTGAATTGTAAGAGACTCTCTCTATTTAAAGTATTTCTATATTGATAATGATAAAGATGTCTTCTGTTTTTGAACTGCTATGCATTTGTCCTGTTTTCTTAACTTCTAAAGGCAATCTGTTTTATGCAATTTTTATCTCATGCTTTGTCCATTGCGTAAGGTGAATGTGAATGAATCTACTGAAATGGATAATTGGTGTAAGGAAAAGATACTGGGAAGACTGGGGGGGTAGGCAGAAAAGGTTCAAACTGAGTGGCTAGAGATAGTGTGCTGATAGTTGGCTATTACAGCAGGCAAACTATAGGAAAGCTAAATATCTCCATTGTATACATCCACTAGGAAAACTAAAGTGGATGTATACAAGTGAGATATTAGAATGTTACTACTTCATTAGAATTAAAATGTACATGTATAGTTTAAATCAATAACAGAAAAAAAAATGAATAGTTGGGGTTGCTGGACAAGTGGACCATCTTGATTAGTAAGTTTCAGTGGAAAGTGAACAACTTAGAGGAAATAATGAATGAAAGTGATATTGGTTTATTCTTCCTTCTTTACTTCCTCAAATAAAACTTTTGCAAGTGCTTAAATGACTGCAGGTTTTCTGTTTCCTTTTAATTAATTGAATTCAAATGCAAAACAGAATCCTACAAATAATCATGAATGGTATCTGATTGTAAATCCAGTTTCAGTTCTAGCTTACAGTAGGAAGAATACTAGGTTTCTTGTTTAAGTCACAAAATTGTCCATAGGGACTTTATTAAATACAAAAACCCCTCCAGACATAATACACTCTGAATTTATATGAAATGCAAACAAGATTTTCTTTGGTATATGCAGCACAGATGGGCTGGGGTGAAGAAAAGGGAATATTGAAATAGTGAACTTTGCCAGCTACTAGTAATATACCCACTGGTATTGTTTCATTTTGCAGCTATCTGTTAAAATACTATGATATTTGAATCTAAAATATAAGTGTCGTTAGTTTTGAGATTGTATGAAAAAGAGCCCTGGAGAGATTTTCAACATCCTTAATGATATGACTGAACTAAAACTAGTCTGTAGAACTGCAAATAAAATTCTCCATGCTGCCTATTTAATGTAAGGTAATCAATATAGATGCTGTGGTGTCAAAAAAACCTAGGGAACTTATCTGTCTACTAAATTGGAACCATCACAGCGGAACTCAATATGGCACAACTCCAGAACTGGCACAAGCTTCATCCTCTGTTTAAGAACAGATGGCATGTTTTATCCTTCTTTGTGTGCCCGGTAAGATATTGTTCTCAGATTTTAGTGGCAAAGAAGTGCTGGTCTTGCCAGGAACATAATACTGTATTAATCTGTTTTGAATGTAAAGGACCAGCTTCTGCCTAGCCCTGAGTTGGCACACTGAAATGGAGAGGGCAAGAGAATGACTGCACTGCAACTTATATGGGGGGCCAGGTGTTGTCTGACTGGCTGGGGTTTATCATTTCAAGGGTAGAAAGGCATAGACTCTGCTGCAAAAGTAGAGAGGGTTAGCGTGGCAATGCTGACTCATCCACCAGGGACCAGAAGGGTAGAGAGTGATAAGGGGCAAGGCCTGTGGGAGAAGCCCCATTTTCCCCAGACCAGGTGGAGCAACACTCACCCTCTGAAGTGGAAAATACCAGATTTGGTCAGAACCCACTGTGGGCAGAAGTCCCACAAAGGAAACCAAAGAAAGGTGAAATGAATGGACCTTTTGCCTTGATCTACTCTTCACAGATCAACAGTGCTCAAATCAGTGTATGTGTGAATGAGAGAGGACATGTAATATTGCAAGGGTGAGGGAGCGGATACTGCACTGCATGCTCCAAAAAGAGCTCTGTGAGGGATTCTGAGTCATTGCTAGGGATTCAGTGGCCGAGTGCATTCACTCCAGTGCACCTCTGGCTGGAATGACCAGGATTTACTTCTAAAGCATTATTGATTTTTTTTAAACACAGATAAGAGACTTTGTTCAAGAATTCTTATGTCTTCAGACTATTATCTCTTATTTTGAAAAACAAAAATCAGCAATATAATCTTCTCTGCTATGACCCTGATTCAGCAAAGCAGTCAAGCTTGTGCTTATTTTGCTAAATATGTAGCTGGAATTAAGCATCAACACAAAAGTTAAGCATCGCTTTAGTATATTGGTGCATCAAAGCCTAAATAGGTACATCCTTGGGATAGTTAGTGAGGTGCTGTGCAGAAATGGACAGAATTAATAAATCATCACCCATTGAGTTACAATGGTTGCCCTATAACAGACAAGAGTTACTGCACACTGGTTTTTCCTAAAATTATATATTTGGAAATAATTGTGGAAGTCACGGTTCAACTGTATGGAAACTATAGACAAATTTTGATTTTTTAATGGATACCACTGTCTCATTTATTGCAACTGAAATTTCATGGTGATTTAATAGATGCTCTTTAATACACTAGGACAAAAAAGTAGCAACAAAGATGTACAAAATAATCAAACCCATCTCCTTAATAAGGAGAGATCTGTACATTTTTCCAAAACTCTAGAATAAGCTACAAGTAAATATTTTGGTAAGACCAATTTGGTGTTATCTTGGTGGTTTAGGTACACAGAATGTCACACAAACCATGTTTTCTGGTTTTGCTTCTTTGGAGTTGGTCACCTTTGACTTTTGCATTCAGTTTGGGTTGAATGAACCCAAAAATTTCACAGTGAAATTCAGATAGATAATGCCATAATGTTGGAGTGGATGAGAGGATATATTGTCTTGTGGTTAAAGCACTAGATTGCGATTCAGAAGGTCTGGGTTCATTTCTGACTCTGCCACTGATCTCCTGTGTGACCTTGGACAAGTACTTTCTCTCTCTCTGCCACCTATATAAAATGCAAGTCAGAATACTTCCTTTCTTCTACACTTTTTTCTCTCTATTTAGATTATAAATTTGTCAGGACAGAAACTGGCCCAAGCAGCTCAGATTCATAAACCTGGCCTGAATCTTTTGTTTCTCTCTACACAACTTTGGAAAACACTACAAGACTTCACAGTAATTGGATGGTGTGCTTCCTCAGCATTTAAAAATATTTGCTACAAATCTTGGAATTTAATGTTTTGGGTTCTCTTTATTTGGATTTATTTGGATTTATTTGGACAGTGGGGTGGGAGGAAGTTTTGTTTCATGGTCTCTGTGTGTATATAATGTCTTCTGCAGTTTCCACGATATGCTATGCATCCGATGAAGTGAGCTGTAGCTCACGAAAGCTCATGCTCAAATAAACTGGTTAGTCTCTAAGGTGCCACAAGTACTCCTTTTCTTTTTACTACTGTTCTGGTAACATTTCACCCACCAGGTATATATGACTACATAAAATGCATTGTGGCAGAGAATCAGACCCAAGGGGCCTGATTATGAAATGCGTTTCAATCTGCTCTTCTACTTTGTGTCAACAATTTTACAACTGACAATTACTGTGGATGCAAATGACTGAAAGGATATTTTATATCATATTGCCTGATTTTAGGAGGTTAATATTATTAAATGGGATAATGTAGGTTATAGGCTCACCAATTAATCTGATCAAAATATAATAAGGGTCTTGTCCCAGAATTAGGCTACACAGAGTTTGCAAGGACCCTCGGATGTATGAAAGGACACTCACACTGAGACAAATGTAGCCTTAAAGACTTATTAAGATAAATGGAATAATAATCAAATAGTAATCAAATGGTAAATCATAAGAACATAAGAATGACCATACTGGGTCAGATCAAAGGTCTATCTAGCCCAGTATTCTCTCTTCTGACAGTGGAAAATGCCAGGTGCCCCTGAGGAAATGAACAGAACAGGTGATCATCAAGTGGTAATCATCCCCTGTCGCCTCTTCCCATCTTCTGGCAAATACAGGCTAGGGACACCATCCCTGCCCATCCTGGCTAATAGCCATTGATGGACCTATCCTCCATGAATTTATCTAGTTCTTTTTCAGAGTTACAAATGCAATAATACTGTTCTAGGGATACATGTGATGTCATATACTATAAAGCTTTTGATTATACTCTTCCTTGATAACCTGGTGGTAAGAGACAAAGACACGCCAAGAAAGTTCAGGTCTAGGTTCCTCAATTCTTGAGTGTGTAGAGTTTAGGAGAAGCTAAACAGATTTTTACTTAAAAAACGGACTTAAAAACTTACAATTAAGAACGCACAGACTAATAGACTAACAAACAAAGAAGCCTTGAAACTTGAAGCTCGAAGCTTCAAAACCCTGACGCTTAGAAACGTAGAAGCTTCCTTGGCATGGTGAGTCACCCCTCTTCTAGAACTTGAGCCCTTTATGTCCAAACTTGGTTTCCTCACTCACAAAATGTTAGGGTACACTTACGCCATAGGCTGGTATGTTCTGACATACTAAGGACATATACATACTAATGAGATTAGATCAGTCTCACATTTATTATTTCTGTCCTACCCAGTTATTTCAGTTCTTTCCCTTGTGGTGTACCTGTTAAATTTACAGAGGGTATGAACTTAGGAAGCCCCCTATGCCAACCTGCTTCAACACATCCTTTACCCATCTATGTTAAAGGTCGCAGCCATATATGGATCTTATGCTTTAGCTCATCACCACCTAACTGGGTGAAAAGTCCCAGACATATGTATGCTAACTTTACCTTAACTCAACGTACAGGATGTGGCCTGTAGGTCCCTTGTGCAACAGCCAAAATACTTTAATATAAACCTAAAAAATCTATTATGGTAAAACAAATAATCAAACTGTCAAGGTTCCTTCCCCACTCTGAACTCTAGGGTGGGGACCTGCATGAAAGACCCCCTAAGCTTATTTTTACCAGCTTAGGTTAAAACTTCCCCAAGGTACAAACTATTTTACCTTTTGCCCCTGGACTTTATGCTGCCAAAGTGTCTAATAAAAATAACAGGGGAAGTGCCCACTTGGAAACATCCCCCCCCCCCCCGCCCCAAGCACTACACCCCCTTTCCTGTGGAAGGTTTGATAAAAATCCTCACCAATTTGCATAGGTGAACACAGACCCAAACCCTTGGATCTTAAGAACAATGAAAAAGCAATCAGGTTCTTAACATTCTCTTTTAATTAAAGTAAAAGAAAAACCTCTGTAAAAATCAGGAAGGGAAATACCTTACAGAGTAGTCAGATTCAAAACACAGAGAATCCCTCCAGGCAAAACCTTAAGTTACAAAAATATACATTCCATTCAGCACAACTTATTTTATCAGCCATTGAAACAAAACAGAATCTAATGCATATTTAACTAGATTCCTTACTAACTTTTTCCAGGAGTTCTGACCTGCATTCCTGCTTTGGTCCCCAGCAAAAGCATTACACAGACAGAGAGGACCCTTTGTTCCCCCACCCCCCCCTCCAGCTTTGAAAGTATCTTGTCTCCTCATTGGTCATTTTGGTCAGGTGCCAGTGAGGTTATCTTAGCTTCTTAACCCTTTACAGGTGAAAGGGTTTTTCCTCTGGCCGGTTGGGATTTAAAGGTGTTTACCCTTCCCTTTATATTTATGACACAAACCCATAAGAAAATCCTTGAGAAAAAGATATATAGGCAAGTAACCAAGCTAGCCTTATAGGCTATAATCAATCAGCCACCTAACTACCTGATTTGTGGGAGCAATCAAGTAATTAGATGTCTAAGTTGCACCAAATTGGCCTGCAAATAATTGTGGTGGAAAATAAGAGGCAACTTATAAAGCTCAGGTTCATAATGTCATGTTGCAGAGTTTTCATACTCTTTTTTTCTAAGAATGAATCAAGTTGTGGATTCTTTATATAATAAAAAGAAAAAAGAAATCAGATTTTTACAGAAGTCACTGGCATGTGGGCAGGAAGTTTCATCCTATAAGGTGTCTGAGCAATTCCATGGGGAATTAATGATCTTCTATATTCAAGAACAGCTAAAAAGCAATGCCATCTGGTGTTAAGTAGAATTCTAGCCAAGAGCTGGCAGAAAAATAGGTTTGACAACCTTGACATAAAAAACTACTTATTCCCAATGCCAATTATTTGCTCCCCGCCAGCTCAAAAGCATACATTTCCAAGAATGGCATTTAGCCCTGCTGGCATCTGAAATACAATACACACAATCTTTATACCTCAGAGATTAAAGTGCAAATGCTTATGCAAAGTGCCAAGCAGAAACAGGAATGTGGATATAAAATATCCAAAAAGCTGAACAACAAATCAGCATATTAATGACAAAGAAATAGTTGGTGACATCATTAATGGTGTCACAGGTCCAATAGAAACAGAGAAAATAGAGGATGAGTCATTAGTCCGTCTGGGGACACCAGAATCCATTCTTTGTTTCACTGGTTTTAGTCATTTGGTGACACTCGGATTCTTTTTATTCTCCTCACAGAATGTATGTGAGTGCCCCAGCTGAGGCCTATTTTCTCTAAATAAATTAAATTTGGTGTTTGGTCTACACTCTACTGTATACATTTACTTAGATTAAGGACCTGAAATAAAAGTAGACTAAGCCTTCTGTGCCAAATTCTCTCCTGGTGTACTTTGGCTCACATCCACTGACTGAAGAAAATTTGGCTTGGTGTCTTCATTTTCACATACTATTTGACAAATTTCAAATGCTAAAGTAAAGGACATGAATCATGGCTTGTAGTGTTGTTGTAGTCATGTTAGTTCCAGGATATTAGTGAGAAAAGGTGAGTGAAGTAATTTCTTTTATTGAACCAGCTTCTGTTAGTGAAAGAGACAAGTTTTCAAACTTGCACAAAGCTCTTCTTGCACATACTGTATTTCTTCTCTGAAAAGAGTACCCTATTTCCAGGAGCTCCATTGTGTTTCTATCTGAAGGCTGAATTGAGAGAGAGAGAGAGAGCGAGCGCCATAGACTCTCCTGTTCTAAATGTAAAAATTCAATTCCAAAGTCAGTGGCATTGATAGAAATGGCATCTCACTTATAATTCATAAAATGTAAAACAAGTGCTCAAGTCTAAACAGATGGGGATTTCAGGAAAATGGCAATAGTAACCTTTCTGATCTATAAATATGTATGCTGATTGAAAAAGGAACCCACTGTTTGTATATTTGGCATATATATATGGACACAATGGCTCTCAGAACATCAGGAACTGGATTTTTAAAAGATAACCTATGGAAAATCACAGGCAGCATTCTGTAGATTTGTAATTGTATAAGCCCTACTATTCTAAATAGATTTTAAACTGTAGAATCTGTTAGCATAACTTGTGAGATGTAAAATCTTATTAGCCTAGAGAAGCGTTGAGTGTGGTTGCATAATATGTCCTTGCTGTGGCTACAGGCCCTGCTGGATGGAGTGTTACAATTCATTTCTTCTTTCACTGGTGCTAATCTTGCTTACATCTTCTTTGACAAGAAATTTAGAAAAAAAACCAGGATCCAACTGCAAAGAACTACTACTAATATGAGATTTAAATATTGAGTTATTCCCAGAACATAGGCATTATATACAAGGATTGTGGTTTTCAGCCTAACAAAAAATTCCAGTAACACAGATCATACATTTTTAGCAACAGGTTTCAAAAAGTAAACACTGAGCCCCTCTTCCTGAAACTGGAAATGTTCCTTTAAAAATCTTTTTACGGTATTCACATCCTATTCCAGCTACCTATCAAAAAATCATAACAGTATCATTTCGTGTTCCTGCTCTCTACTTCTTCACTTCTCTGACGAAGTTTGGTTGGTTTTTTTTGTTTGTGTTTTTTTTTTTTGGGGGGGGGGGTGGAAAGGGTATGGGAGGAGAACAAACAAACAAAGCTATTCATAATTTTTTTTTTTTTTACTTTTAGATTACAATTGATTTCCACTCAAATTTATGCAATAACAATTCAAATTAAGCAGTGAAAACAGATTATGTAGGAAACTGAGTCATTAAAGCAGAAAAAAAAAAAACCCAAACACTGCAAGTGAATACAAAGAGAAACAGAAAAGTAAATTCCCTAATTATAGTTGACCAAATTTTCTCTGCATATTTTTAGGCATTTGCTGTAAGGCAAATATAAAGAATCACTGAAAGTGCTGAAAATCTTTTTGCTCTGAGCTACAACCTTCAAACTAACTTGAAGGACATGAACTGAATTGCAAATATGGTTACTGTTCAATGAAATGCTGCTTTGGGTTCTACTGGGTTACTGATTCAGCAAATTCAGAATACTGTATAGTAATGCAAAAAGCAAATAAGGCTCAGATGTTTTTAAATATATATATAAAAAAATGCCATATTACCAATGGATATTGTTTTTCTATTTCACACATATGATGTATTTACTTAGGCATTTATATACTGTGATTTCAGTTTAGTTATACACAGTATTTAGAGAAGCCTAACAACATATATATCATATCAGTTTCATTCATAAGAAAGATTCTACCCAATGGTTTCTATGAGATTTAGCTCATCACTCGGGGAAAAATATTTCTTTTTAAATGCTGAATGAGCACTCAGTTCTCCTATGAGAAGTTGAAACATGGGCAATGCACATAGAATCAATGGACCTTATTAACACTTCACTACTGTAGAATGTTTAGAACATTTTTTTTTTCAGTATTTCAAAAGGTTTATTCATAATGAATAAGATTCAGTTCCCATAGAAGATAATGGCAGTCTGACTTCATTAAAAGCTGGATCAGGCTTATCACCAGCAGGTAAAATACAGAGACAACTAAGTTCCATTAAAAGTCAATGGGACATAGACACTTACAGAAATTTTACCCAGTATCTTCAGTAAAGGTGGTCAGAAAATTGTCCTGTCCCCCCCGACAGAAATGTTAACTTTTTAGAAAAAATAGCCAAAATATTTTGGTCAAAACTCAAAATATTTCTGTTCAGAAGTGATACCACAGTGCCACATGTTCTGATTCTCCTCAGTGGGCTTAGCTCCCACACCAGACACCATGGCCATAGGACTCCCATGATGCAGTGCCTATTCTAACCAAGAGAGGTGACCATGGTGCATCATGGGAGATGCTGTTTGAGGAGGGTGCTTGGCTAACACATGGATGCTTGTGGCTCCCCAGCTACAATTCTCAAACCACTGCAGTGGCATTTCTGGATTGAAGTACAGTATTTAGTTTTTAAATCACACGAATTCAGGGTTGATTTGTGTCAATTCAGAAATGTAAGAACAGTGTCTCATAGAAGGTGGAGCCAGCTTAACTCCTTTTCCTGGACGAGAAGCTGGATATGAGTCAACAGTGTGCCCTTGTAGCCAAAAAGGCCAATGGCATTTTGGGATGTATAAGTAGGGGCATTGCCAGCAGATCAAGGGACATGATTGTTCCCCTCTATTAGACATTGGTGAGGCCTCATCTGGAGTACTGTGTCCAGTTTTGGGCCCCACACTACAAGAAGGATGTGGAAAAATTGGAGACAGTCCAGCGGAGGGCAACAAAAATGATTAGGGGACTGGAACACATGACTTACGAGGAGAGGCTGAGGGAACTGGGATTGTTTAGTCTATGGAAGAGAAGAATGAGGGGAGATTTGATAGCTGCTTTCAGCTACCTGAAAGGTGGTTCCAAAGAGGATGGATCTAGACTATTCTCAGTGGTAGCGGATGACAGGACAAGGAGTAATGGTCTCAAGTTGCAGTGGGGAAGATTTAGGTCGGATATTAGGAAAAACTTTTTCACTAGGAGGGTGGTGAAACACTGGAATGCGTTACCTAGGGAGGTGGTGGAATCTCCTTCCTTAGAAGTTTAAGGTCAGGCTTGACAAAGCCCTGGCTGGGATGATTTAATTGGTGATCGGTCCTGCTTTGAGCAGGGGGTTGGACTAGATGACCTCCTGAGGTCCCTTCCAACCCTGATATTCTATGAGTTCTGTGCTGCATCTATTAAAGGTTCAGCAGAAAAATCTCACACTTTAAAATAAAAAAAAAGAAAGAAAAAAAAATGGAAAAACTGAAGAGGGTTCAGAAAAAGCTACAAGAACAATTTGCGATCTGGAAAACTGTTTTTGCAGGGAGAGGCAAAATAAACTATCTATTGAGTTTATCCAGGAGAAAGCTAAGAAGTGACTCAATTATAGACAATAAATACTTACTTGGGAAGAACATTTCTGATAGCGGAGGACTATATAACCTAACTGTGGACGAAACTGTAACACAATACAATGTCTGGAATCTAAAGGGAGACATGCACCCTAGAAATAAGCCACAGATTTTCCCTGAAGGTAGTAACCATTGAAATAATTTACCAAGGCTGTCATCTGAAGTATTTTAATCAGGACTGAGCCTCTTTCAAAAAAAATATATGCTCTAGTTCATCCAGAGTTATGGGCTTAATGCAGAAATTTCTGGGTGGGATTCTATGACCTCGGGTTATTTAGGAGGACAGTCTACATCATCATAATGATCCCTTCCTAGCCTTTAAAAACAAAAAACAAAACAAAAAAACCCACCATTACAAATCTAGGATGTTAAATGTATTAATGATCTTGAAAAGACAAAAATGTCTGCAAAGTTGGAGACTAACATGCCTCTACATCATACTTTGTTTAGTTGGAAAATATTTTAACTTATTGCTTAAATGATATATTATAGTTAATACAGATATTGTAATTAACTTGATTTATTGGTTATAGTTCTTCTCTCCACTCACCCCCACCTCAGCCTTAATTTTGACCACCACCAATAACTTGATTTTTTTATACTAAACCACCAGAACAGAGCTAAATATACTATAAATTGACTATTAAAACATGTCACTATTGTAATTCATCTTTACATACACATTTCTCTGTTTGTTTATTCCTTTTCGCCACTGTCTTAAGTGTAACTTGGATTGTAAGATCCTTGGGGCAGGAACCCAATTTTATGTGTCCACATGATATGTAATGTGATTGTGACTTTAATGCATTATAAATTGCATGTTTGTTGCTCTAGCCAAAAAGTTAGGTAAACTATATCACTCAGACCTGTGAAAAGCTGTGAAAAATTTCATAGTCGGTATGATTTAGTTAAGCTGATCAAAGCCCTAGCATAAATACTGCTAGGTTGATGGAAGAATTCTTCTGTTGACCTAGCTACAGCCTCTTGGAGAGGTGGATTTACTACAGTGAAGGAAGAATACTTAAAGTGGAAGTAAAAGTGTCTACTTTCCAGCAGTGCAGCTTCAGCATTGTTGCTGTGCCACTGTAGCATTTCTAGTGTAGGCATAGCCTGAGTCTCTCATATGCCACAGATACTAAAGGCAGTGCTCATGGTAATCGCACAAGAAATTTTGAATGTATGGTAATTGTGACATGAAAACATTTCAAGCTAAAAGTGTATTTTGCAAGTTGACCTGCAGAAAGAACTTTAGGACCTAGAATTTTTATGTGAATTTAAATTTGGCAGGTGCACAAAAACAGCACAAAATAAAGAGCAAAGTGTTCTGGGATATGTTCTGGATAACTGTTCAGCAATTTTTGCTAGCCCTATTAACAGGGAATAGGGCAGAATTTGAGACGACTGGAATATGTCTGTGTGCAATGTCCAGAAGTGTTAAGTTTCATTTGGAACAGCTCTATAAATAGTTGCTTAATAAAAAGGAGACAGTTTAATTTAATAAGAATGGCGCTCTCAAGTTATCACCCAGCTGTAGCAGATGAAACAATAAGAAACCCTGTCCCAATCCTCTGATGATAAATCCGATGCTGGTAACGTGTCATCCAAATAGACACATTTTATTTTTATCTTTTATGTAGAAAGCCCTAGCTTAAGTATATCCAGTAAGTAAGCTAAAAATTACACCCATATTAGCTACAACTCATCCATCTATTGTAGTGGGAATTTTCCACCCACTGATACCACTCATGCTCACAAGGGCAACACTATTCAGAAAAATCCAGCTATAAAGTACTCATATTTATAACATTCTTGCCAAAAATCAAGTATTGGGGAAAAAAAAAAAAAGAAGAGGAAATGAAGTGGGGAAAGGGACAGTTTAGAACATGAGTTCAGCTATAGAGCTCCATTTCATTGCTACCCTATTCAAAACCAGAAGCCGCCATCTGTGAGTTTTGGGATGTTCAAAATCTGGATCCCAGTTTTTCAGCTTGAAAGTATTTTTGGAAAAAACAAACTCACTACCCCACTTTACTACTCAATCACCCCTAGCCCTTTGGCTACAATTAAACAAACCCACCCTCACACACCAAGCATCTTTAGTTTTTACTTCTGTTATGGGAGGCCATGAAGGAGATATGATCTTGCCAGTAGCTAAGGCCAATCCGATAGAGAGCTTCAGTTACCAAGACAGATATTGTGAACTGATTTGTATTTGGGGTGGGAGAGGAGCTATGATCTGATTACTTGAGTTGCTAAGCAGATGGACTGCTGTGCTTTGTACCCTGATGTCAGCTAGTATAGGGCTTCATTGCTCAACACAAGGAGTTGCAACTATCAAACTACCAAATCTGTGGGTCACCAGGGGTAGGTTTGTATTTAGTAAGACTGTGAGCAATCCACTAGCCCATCAGATGGAAATGAGTGGGTTTCCTTATTTGGACATGTCATAACATTCAGTCAAAAAGCACCCCCAAGGCTGCAAACCAGTTTAGCACTCCAAGGTATCGCTGCAGCAGTAGTAAGGGAGGAATGTAGTTTGTAGTGCTTCTTTCTGCATTCCAGTATTATCTCCATCTTCCTGACTTCCTCTGTTCTTCCCACATATGCTGAATTTTTTTAGGTGGGAGATATTGCTACTTAAATATAATGTACAAGAGCTGTAGAAGCACCAGTTTCACAGGACTGAGGACAAAGTGATAAAACCAACTTATTTTTGCTCAACCTCTTTTCTTTTTAAACAAACAGTTTATGACATTGAATGTAAAATATTTTACAAAGAGCATCCAAGAGCATGCAAACACACGAGGAGTGCCGGCCTTTAGCAGCCTTGCTTCAGCACCACTTCCTAGCTCTGCCCTAGCCCATTTCCAACCTCCAAGCAGGCCTCCCTCCGACTCCCCTTCCCCACAGCACATCACATCTCCCCAGAGCCCTCAGTCCCTACTCTACAAACATGTCTATTGCCATTATTTTTGCCCCACCTATAACTTGAGACAAACAGTGGCAAGAGTGAAGGGGGGGGTACATTATAGTGGAATGGTGTTTCTTGTCATGTTTCAGAATGATTTGAGGGTGGAATTTGTGGCAAGATCCACAAGAGAAGTCAGAAACCAGGTTTCTGTTCCAAAATACTGACACTTATATCGAAAGAGATCCTCTAGCCCCGTCCAACAGATGCACCCCTATCTATGCACATGAAGTGGTGTTTAAGAAATTGTACTCTCTCAGTTTGGGTCCCCAAAGATTAGTAGGTGCCATGTAGTACCCTAGTTACAATTCAACATTTTGAGACTATTTTGAACTGCATCACATCAAATCAATAGTTTAATCTCTAGAGGCACCTACCCAGGCTATTTTTTCCCCCCTGAGGCTTCGCTCTCTGCAACCCCAGCCTTGTTGCTGACCCAAATGTTGGTCACTAGCCCTACCCTGAATCGTCTAGATTTCAAAGGAATCTGTTCTGATTTTAAACGTACTTAGGAAAATTAACAAAACACAAATCATGACACAACCTTAACTATAGTGACACTGCCATGCTACTATAGTCCTCTGAGCAATTATAAGCAGATTCTCTATGTTCTCCATTCTCTATGTTGGCCTTTAGAATGGTCCCTTGAGAGGATCCCTGCAGTGTGCCACCTTTAAGCCTCTGGTGTGGGGGGTAAGGGAATCTATCACAAGTTAAGACTGTGTGGTCTTCCTGCCTCTGAGCATTGCTGTTTCTTATCATAAGCTCCGCCCTGCGAGTCCCACTGAGGTAGGGCTCACGGGACACACTGCATCGGAGACTTTTAATCCCCCTCAGGGATCAATTCACTTCAGCAAATATCTGCAGTAACACCAGTCAGACTTTCCCAAAACAGGAAGGTTTATTAGTCAACTGGAATTGTGCATTGGGAAGTCCTTACGTTAAGTCATAATCCATACTAACTAAAGCCAGTGTCTCATAAGCCATGATACCATAGGAAACATTGGTTTCTTTTTTCCATCTGTCCCTATGTCTTTGTCCCAGTTAAGAGGCTTGTGTCTCTGTGAGCCCAGTTCTTATTACTGCCTCCTGTCACCTCTGCTCATTGTTCTCCTGCTGCAAAGGCATGCTGAGTTCACATATTCAGCCTGCTGGCAGCCTCCCATTCGTAAGTGGGTACCGTTCATTCATTGGGGTCTTAACTGTCTTTGTAATAATTCCATGGGTGGCGTACCCGAGTCCACTTATCCACTGATGTTTTAAAAACTCCCGCACCCCAATCTGGATCTATGCTGGTTATGTGGTGTGTGTACCTCGTGAACCTTGTAACCGATACTTGCAGTCCCCCATAACCCAAGCCTGACCCCAGATGTACAGTACCTTCCCTCTTAACTTGTGTAAATTTGATTTTAAACATTAACTTTAATAAAATCTTCTGTTGATATGGGTTGCCCCCAGCCACTCCATAATGACTTCTTATCGCCCCAGACAGCCATGTGACAGTCACTTCAGGTCTCCTGCTTTGCACGGGGACAGTATTATATCGTTTCTGTACACATTTGGTAGCAATACTAAAGGTGATAATCACAGAGTTATACAGATAGTTGATAAAAACACAGTCTTCTTCCCCTTATCCCATCACCATGGGTTGGGTTGTCATGCAAACATCCAACATCTTCATCTGAGGTGGCACTAAGGTCCACCAGTTTTATCATATTCTTTAATGCAATCCATCCATTGCTTCTTCAGCTTTCATGAGGTCTATTCCTACCATTCTTTCTGCACCAGGTCTCCTTCATTCATCCTCTGCATGTGTCCAAACTAGCATAGTCACACTTCCTGCATTTTGTCAGCCCCATCACAGATTTTGACTTCTACCCTAATACTTTCATTTCAAAATCTGTCTGTGTAACTCCTCTTAAGATTTCTTTGTACATCTCAAACATCTGTAGGTGTTAAACATACCATCTCTTCTTTGCCCATGCAGAATGCAATTTTTTTCTATGCAGTTGGGCTTTCATCTCAGTGGTGTATGTTTGTGATACACTCTTCCTACCCCCTCCACACTCTGCCAAGATGTTATTCCACATTCTTCCTGTACTCTCTAAACTGGACTGTATCTTTGGTTCAAGCTTACCATTTTCCATGAATAAGCAACCAAGGTACTTGAACTAGTCTGGTTTAGTCACTCCACTCATCTCTATATCCAAATTTTCCTGTGGCACCTCTACATGAGATCAGTCTTATGCTCATTTTTATTCTTTAGCTGATCCCGCCTCTGGTTTTCAATTGCCTCTAGATCTTTTTGAAGAGGTCTTTATAGATATTTTAAACACTTCCAATAGTGATGTAAAAGCATGAGTATTAACCTCAGGGGAAACTGTTAAAAACCAGGGTACAAACCCCAAATTGGTTGCGAGTTTCAAACTTAGGTTTCACTAAGTGCAAAAAGCGAGAACTCCTCAAGTATTTTAACATGGAGTTGCAGAGTCCCCTTGGATACTCTGGCCTGTCTTGCCAGTGAGGTGAAGATCTCTGAGATAGTGGAGTCCCCTTACACTAAGAATCACAGCAATATTCAAGTTACTCCTAATTCCAAAGAACCAGTCGTTCACCTAAGGTTAATTGCATTTTAGGTCTCACAATACAGACAATGCTTGTAGCCGATCCTTTAGTAAATACTATGAAGATATATTAAATAGGAAAAGTAGTTAGATAGTTATTTGCGATGTTAAATCAGGCAAACAGACAAAGGTAATATAGACTTCTATAATCAACAAGCTCTATTTGACTTTTAAGGCCAACCATGGCTAAGCAGATGGGGATCTCTTGCTTATGCCTAGAAAAAAAAAAATCTTGCCCCTGCTCAAAGTCCAAACAGTAGAGAGTTCCCTAGGGTTTTTTTGTTTGGTTTTTATCCCCTTTCTGCCATGTGCTCTGAGCTGCAAACTCAGCTGATAAGTGGAGTCCACTTGCATGGCTCATCTTCAAGGGGAGGAGAGCAGAATAATAAATCTTTAGTCCTTTTGTTGACTGTTTCTCAATCCAGATGTAGGGAGTTTCCAGATGCTTGTATGTTTTTGATGGGTCTCCTCTTTTGGGAGGGGTATAACAACTTCTGTTGAAGAACTCTTCACACTAGTGTTCTTCTCCTATATGAGAGTTAATACAATCAGAGGCTCATGATGCAATATTTGAGTGGATGCATCACTTAATATCTGTGTTCCATAGTATAAGATTAATGCACACAGCAACTCACAAGCATTCAGAGTCCAAACACTAAAATATTCTATCAATATTAACACACAACTGAACCTCACAGATTCCAGCTATGTCTCAGATGAACATTGGCAGATGCATGGAGACCTTTGCTTGAGCTGGCACAATCTTAGTGTCCAGGATATGTTCAGCATCTTCATACCATGCAACAATATCTTTATCCCTTGAAGCATCCATTAATGTAGAAACTACCACTCTGCTTATCCATTTGTGCTTCTCTCACCCAAGACTTCCACCAGGTCCACTGTTACCTTATCAAGTCCTGCTGCTTTACTCTTCTTTATTTCCTGGATTGTATTTCTCACTTCCTCCCTTGTGTCAGGCTCAGGCACCATGTGTTGACAATTCCACAAAGTGTTTGCCTCATTTAAGAGGCACAAAGTCTTGTTTCCATTTTTTTCTTCACACGTGTGTGTGTGTTCAGGGGTTACCAGCAATCTCCTTGTTATTTACAAATGGTGTTACAATATCACCCTCCTTCCCTTGTCTCATTTTTCAATGCAATACATCTGTTTGCCAGCCAGCTGAATGTTATTTACGATCACAGTGTACAAATAGTCAAGAGCAGTCTTTGGCCTTCTTCACTGCTTGTGCTTTTATTTGTTTTGCTTTGCTTTTTTTAATTTGTTTTCATTTACATTTAAGGGATTCATCTCTTTTCTTTATGTGCCATTTTCTTGTTTTAGATCACTACTTGCACTTTGTTACCACCACTCCTCTTTACTTGGTTTCTCCACCACCCATCTGCATCATCCACAAACTTCTTCTGCCAGTGCAATCCATGTTCTTTTGAGGTGGTTCCACTCCTCTACAGCTGGACCCAAATCTGTTTCTGGACACTCATCCTGTGCTGCTTGTACAAATTTCTTTGCTACTCTTCTCCTTAGATACTTGTACTTTAGTCATGCATCTTTTGAGCTTAGTTCCATCCTTGTCCAACACTCTACTGCAATAAGAGATGTGTTACAGTGCTACTGCCTCCCTAGGTATCACTTTTCAGTCCACTTAGATTTCTTTACCATCATATCAGTCGGACTTGTTTCAATCACTGAAGTACATAACCAAGTGACTTACCCTGTCTGAAACCATTCATTAGCTATTACCCGTTGGTTGGCAATGCATGTCTCCTATCACTTTCCCTTCCTCATTTATAGTGCCTTGTCCGCATTTTCCTAAACACATTTTGATACGCCCTTCTGTTTGTGTCTGTGTGTACATTCAGATCGCTCAGCACCAACTGCAGCTCCCAATTATACCAAAATGGTTGAACTGGTGGCCAGAATTCTTGCTGACCAGGAGTCCTTCAAAGTGTATTCAAGGAGGGGTCATTGTCCCCAGCTGGAGAAGCCTCAGATGATGTTCTTAATAGCCAACCTGCAACAAAATCTGAGGGGCTTAATATTGGGCATGTGGAGGTAGAGAAGAAGCTTAATAGTCAGCCTCCAAAGAGGAAATTGTAGGTTTTGAGACTGGGGTCCCTGGACCTGATCCTTCTAACTGCTGGCTGGTCAGAGGCAGCCCAACAAGCCAAGAATGGAACACCTCAGTTAGCCAGAAAGAATGTTCTCCCCAAATGGCAGAGATACCCCTCTGCATTAGGAATACATGTCTGGGGTTCCTTGGACCCAACACTGGTGCACAGTACCCTTCCAACCCTAACAAGGTGCACCCAAGTCAGCCATAAAAGGATGGGGAACCAGCTGTTCCTCCGATGCTCTTCTGTCCCTCTAATGGGTCCACAGCCTGGTTAAATGAGAGAAGTCTGTAGCATTTATTTACAGCCAATATCAAGGGTGCCAGAACCTTTGTAAAAGTGTGTGCGTGGGCCACCGGTACTGGAACCAGGGGTCTTGCACCCCACTTTTTAACATGGGTGTAGTTTGTGCGGGACAAAGGTCATGTTGCTCCCCCCCCAAACTGCAAACCTCAGGCAGGCATGGAGCAGCACTGGCAGGGGCTGCACTTTGCAGAGGGGGAGCTGATAACTAATGGGAAACACTTGGTTTTATTATTATTCCTATCAAAAACCGGAGGAAACCTCAAAAAGTCTGAATTTCAGGCACACTTGTTGGGGTCCAGTTCCACATCCATGAATGGGTTGATAAATTGTGGGCATGTTGATTTTGGTATGAATAGTACATGAAGGCTCTGTGCAACCAAAACAAAAAACAAACCAAAAAAAAAAAAAAAAAAAAACACAGACCAGAAGCCCTCACTAATGAAAACCACCACCACCACCCACACACACAATTTGTGTGAAATCAGCATTGTTCACTCTGCCTCTCCACACAGAGGTGAAGTGTCTTTGCAGAAGGCTGGAGTTGTGGGTTCAGTCCAATTATCAACTTGCTCACCTTGGTAGATTCCATCCATGGGAGAAATTTCTCAGAGGCCCAGCCTGATGCACAAAATACATCTTGGACTGGATTTCAGAAGGAAGGAAGAAAGAAAAGTTGACTACAAAGAATGAGTTATTACAGGGTGACTGAATAAGTTTCCTCCACTTCATGGATGGTATCTTACTGAGGCTGACACTGCTGATCTGCCCAAGGTAAGTGTGTTAAAATGGCAGTTCTGCCTCAAGCAAATGAGCTAGTTTTCCCCACCAGAAGTAATGGCTGTCATGAACTGGCTGCCTTGTGGATGTACCAGATACTTAAAAGGTGTATGTAGTACACTGGTTAGTTTGTCTCCCAGAACTAGAGTACAGGAAATATCTGGGTGCTGGTACATTGCAGACATACTAGATTTACGTAGAGGCACAGTGAAGTGGATAGAGAAGCAAAGGTTAAGATGGGAGTCAGTATGGACTGTCAGAGCCATACTACTGTAGGCATCATCTTGGTTTCCTTTCTTTGTCTCAGTCTCTTTGTCTTTAGACCAAGAAAGATCTGTGTCTCTGTAAGCCCAGTTCTTATCACTGCTGCCAGTCACCTCTGCCCATTGTTCTCCTGCTGCAAAGTCATGCTGTGTTCACAGGTTCACCCTGCTGGGAGCCTACCATTGATAAGCATCAATTCTTCAACCATCTTCCATTCTAGTCCTTTTTGACCCATTGTCCATTCATATCACCCCAGACAGCTGTGTGACAAAGGCACCTCAAATCTACAACTGTACCCCAAGGGCAGCATTTTAACTCCTCCTCTGCATCCACCGGGTAGCAATATGAAGGTGATAAGTACAGAGTTATACAGATATTTTTATGAACTAGTTAGACAATTCCCACTTCTGTCATAGCAATAATATCAAAAGGCTAGGATCCTAAAAGAAAATGCAGGATGCAAGTACAGTATTTTTAAGAGGAGGAAAAGGAATGATGATTCATTTCAGTCCCTTTTAGAAGCTGACCTGCAGATTACTAAATTCAAGTATTGTAGTTTTACACATTTTTAGGCATGAAACTGATGAAATGTCATATCAATACCCCTTTTTAATGAAAAAAAACACTGTACTAGTATCATCTGCCCACTATAAACTGGAGGGAAACTCAGGACCCAAGAAAGTTACATAAGAGGGCATCAGGATATGCAAGTATGGATAAACTGCCTCATGGTACATATGGATGCTGCTGCTATAAAACCACGTCAGTGGGACAAAGGAATAACGCCCACAGCAGCTGACAAGTTACAACTTGAATTTTGATTAACAGAAGCCCTGATGAGCTTATCCAAAAACTCTCCACAAACAAGACACATTACCAATGGTTTTGCAAGAGAACACACACAGAAATCCTTGATTACATTTATTAGCTGGTGAAAGGTTGGAGTGTTCGTGAAATTGAAAATCAGAAACTAACCAATAACTTGAAATTCAGATGAACTGAACCTTTGCAGCTAGAGGGACTAGTTCAAATAATGCCTTCAGCTGCAGGAAGCACCCAGGTTATTGGGGTGCAACCTCCCTCCCCCAGGACAGATGGCAGTGTGATCTTTAGCTCTCATATGCCAGGGCCATGTGGTGTGGACTGCAAGTAGCTTGTGCTGACAGAGTGACAACTTTAGCTGCTTGGGGATCTGGAGATTTTCTAGATCTGTGACCTTCAGTGGGAACCACCATAAATTTCACCTCCCTTTTAAACAGGCAACCTTCATTAACAATTCCCTCAACTCTTTTTTTTTTTTTTTGGTGGGGGAGGAAGGGAAGGGAGAAATATTTGCAGATACTTCCCTCATCCAAACCAAGTTATGTAAAGCCAGAGATGAGGCAGTCCACAGTAAGCACAATTTTCCAGTATACAATTATACAGCCTCCGCCACATCCCACAGCTCCCATTGGCTGGGAACATCGGACTGCGGCCACTGGGAGTTGTGGGCAGCCATGCCTGTGAACAGTGAATGTAATCACTGTCTTGAGGTCTGCCAATGGATTACCTTGATGGGCCGCAGGTTGCCCATCACTGTCCTACAACCTAAGAACAGCCATACAGGGTCAGACCAAAGATCCACCCAGCCCAGTATCCTGTCTTTCAACAGTGGCCAAAGCAAGGTGCACCAGAGGGAATGAACAGAACAGGTAATCATCAAGTGATCCATCCCCTGTAGCCCATTCCCAGCTTCTGGCAAACAGAGGCTTGGGACACCATCCCTGCCCATCATGGCTAATAGCCATTGATGGACCTATCCTCCATGAACTTAGCTAGTACTTTTTTGAACCCTGTTATAGTCTTGGCCTTCACAACATCCTCTGGCAAGGAGTTTCCCAGGTTGACTGTGCCCTGTGTGAAAAAATACTTCCTTTGTTTGTTTTAAACCTGCTGCCTATTAATTTCATTTGATGACCCCTAGTTCTTGTGTTATGAGAAGGAGTAAACAACACTTCCTTATTTACTTTCCCCAAACCAGTCATGATTTTACAGACCTCTATCATATCCCCAGCTTAGTCGTCTCTTTTCCAAGCTGAAAAGTTCCAGTCTTATTAATCTCTTCTCATATGGAAGCTGTTCCATACCCCTAATCATTTTTGTTGCCCTTTTCTGAACCTTTTCCAATTCCAATATACCTTTTCTGAGATGGGGCGACCACATCCGCATTCAGTATTCAAGATGTGGGCATACCATGGATTTAAATAGAGGCAATATGATATTTTTGTCTTATTATCTATCCCTTTCTTAATGATTCCCAACATTGTTTGTTTTTTTGCTCCACATTGAGTGGATGTTTTCAGAGAACTATCCACAATGACTCCAAGATCTCTTTCTTGAGTGGTAAAAACTAATGTAGACCCCATAATGTTATCTGTATAGTTAAGATGATGTTTTCCAATGTACTATACTTTGCTTGTATCAACACATCTGCCTTTTTGTTGCCTAGTCACCCAGTTTTGAGAGATCCTTTTGTAGCTCTTCACAGTCTGCCTGAGACTTAACTATCTTGAGTAGTTTTGTACCATCTGCAAATTTTGCCTCCTCACTTTTTACCCCTTTTTCCAGATCATTTATGAATATGTTGAATGGGACAGTATAGACCCCTGGGGGACACCACTATTTCCCTCTCTGTATTCTGAGAACTGACCATTTGTTCCTACCCTTTGTTTCCTATCTTTTAACCAGTTACAGATCCATGAGAGGACCTTCCCTCTTATCCCATCACAGCTTACTTTAAGAGCTTTTGGTGAGGAACCTTGTCAAAGGCTTTCTGAAAATCTAAGTACACTATATCCACTGGATCATTGTCTACATGCTTTTGACCCCCTCAAAGAATTCTGGAAGATTGGTGAGGTATGATTTCCCTTTACAAAAACCATGTTGACTTTTCCCCAACAAATTATGTTTATCTAGGTGTCTGACAATTTTGTTCTTTACTATAGTTTCAACCAGTTTGCCCAGTACTGAAGCCAGGCTTACCCGCCTGTAATTGCTGGGATCTGCTCTGAAGCCCTTTTTAAAAATTGGTGTCACGTTAGCTGTCCTCCAGTCGTTTGGTACAGAAGCTGATTTAAATGATGGGTTACTACTACAGTTAGTAGTTCTGCAGTTTCACATTTGAGTTCCTTCAGAACTCTTGGGTGAGTACCATCTGGTCCTGGTGACTTATTACTGTTTAGTTGATCAATTTGTTCCAAAACCTCCTCTAACAACACCTCAGTCTGGGGCAGTTCCTCAGATTTGTCACCTAAAAAGAATGGGTCAGGTCTGGGAATCTCTCTCACATCCTCAGCTGTGAAGACCAATGCAAAGAATTCATGGCCTTATCATTCTTGAGTGCTACTTTAGCATCTCAATCATCCAGTGGCCCCACTGGTTGTTTAGCAGTCTTCCTGTTTCTGATGTACTTTTTTGCTATTTCTTTTTGAGTTGTTGGCTGGCTGTTCAAGTTCTTTTTTGGGCCTCCTAATTATATTTTTACATTTCAGTTGCCAGAGTTTGTGCTCCTATTTTCCTCACTAGGATTTAACTTCCACTTTTTAGAGGATGCCTTTTTGTCTCTCAGTACTTCTTATACGTTGTGGTTTAGCCACAGTGGCACTTTTCTGGTTTTCTTAGTATGTTTTTTAATTTGGGTATACGTTTAAATTGAGCCTCTATTATGGTGTCTTTTAAAAGTTTCCATGCAGCTCGCAGGGATTTCATTTTTGGCACTGTATCTTTTAATTTCTGTTTAACTAACTTCCTCATTTTTTGTATAGTCCCCCTTTCTGAAATTAAATGCTACAGTGTTGGACTGCTGTGGTGTTTTCCCCACCACAGGGATGGTAAATCCTATTCTTATAACCTGCAATTAACCAAGAAAATCCAGGGAAACCATATGATTTCATATCAGATGATAGATTAATAGGTTAGTATGACAAGGTCTATCAGGCTCTCTGCCCCCTGCTAGAGGTGTCAGTTCCCTGAGACCCTTCTGCTTAAGGAAAACCCTCTCAGTCCATATGACCAACAAGACTTAGCCCACCAGAGACATAGAAGGGACAATCAACAACCAGCCAGCCATTTAAGAAGGCCTGACTGCTTCCTAACCTAGGAACACTGGGTGAGGCTGGGGCAGGAGAACAGAGCTTCATTCCTAACCTTGACATGAAGTGCTGTGCACATTCAGTTGTCATTTTATGTTTGTTCAATAGTTTAGAGGTACAGGAAAAAAAAAAAAGCAAGAGTTTGGCTAACTGCTTAAAGACGGATGCCAAGCTCACAGCACAGGCCACTGTGCTCCAGACATGTCACACCTTGTAAACTGAGGCAGGGAGTGCATGTAGTGTCAGGCTCAACCAGAAAAGGGTGCTGAGGGAAGACCACACCTGTGACAGCTAGGCACATAGAAGTGTCAAAAGAGTTCTGTATTTTGTTTGCAGAAACTCCAAGGTTCATAAAAATAAGTTTAATAACAAAGCCAATAGTATAACACTACTCAATATGGTATGAAGCTTTTTAGACATATTTCAGAGTGCTTTACATAAGTAGTTATCATCCCTGTTTTACGTTATGAGAAAGTGAGGCAGATAAATTTGAATAGAAACATTCAAAACTGGTATCCACTTTTTCATACTTCAGATATTTGATCCCCATATACAGTCTGATTTTCATTGATGCTGTAAACTTTCTGGATTAATTATTTCTGTGGAGTTGCTGATGCTTTGCACCTCTGATCTTAGGTCTAATGATGCTGATACAAAGCCCCCTGAAGGTGGGCTTGCCCAAGGTGGCAGAGAATCAGCATCAGAGCTGGAAACAGAACTCAGGTCTGGCCCCTGGTGCACATGAATTATGATACTTTCGCCCCCAGCACCTGTCTCTTTCAGTGCATAGGATGGACAGTGCCCACTGAGTAAGCAGCTATTCAATATTTTGTTGTATTGCCATTGTACAATGTGTTTCCTGATGTCTTATTTGCCACACACTATCCACAATAATAATAATTTCCTCATGGGCTTTTTGATGACATTCATCACTACAGTATGAGTGTTTCATAAACAATGAATTTATCTTCACACTTCTGAGATGAGGGGATGGCATAATTACCATCTTAATCTACCAGTACCTTGATCCCTCATTAAGTTAAGACGTGTCCACTAATTTTGGATGCACAGTTTGAGATACTTAGGAACTGATTTTTCAAATAATTCATCCTTATAGTATATTAAAAAAACAAACCACCACCACCACCCACACCCACACACTGTTCTAAGCACAACTCCCATTGGTTTCAGTTGCAGCTGTGAGCACTCAGCACTTTTCCAAATCGGACTCAATGGTCTCATCTCAGGCACCTGGAAAATGAGGAATACATAATGGCCACCCATGTAGAAGTTTTAAGCGACTTGCCTAGCATCAAAGGCACTATGACAGATGGGAGGGGAGTAGAATTCAATTCTCCAGAGCAATGTGCAACTGCCTTCACCCTAAGACCTTCATATCTTTTACTGAACTCCCCTGTTTCCTTCATTACACTTTCCAACTTCTGCAACAAAGGAGGTGGGAGTCTACAGATAGCAGCCTCTTTCACTACATAATTTAGTCATCCTCAAAACACTGGCCATCCTGTGCAGTGAATGAGGGAGGGTCTTACTGAAAAAATACTGTGTGTTCACAAGGCTGTAATTAAAGAATATCATAAAGCATACAAACAAGAGGGGCAAATTAAGGTTGCACAGGTAACTTGAGTATTTGATTGGCAACCTTGACATTAATAGTTTTATGTGATTTTTATGTACCTCCAACTGAAAAAAAAAAAACCCCAAACCCCACAAACACAGAAGGATTCCAGGATGCAGCTGATTGCATGTGTATGTCCATTACCTATACCACCAAGAATTAAGCTTGCATTGGATTCCTCAGGGGTTGTTTGCCTTTTATATTTCACTAAACTTTAAGTACAGAAAAAGAAATCTAGCAGCTGTGCAGAAGTTTCCTGGATTTAATTAAGAAAATGGTAAGTAATTTCCTCTTCCTATAATGAAATTAAGCAATTTAGCTTTCCATGGAAAGCATCTTTACCAACAGATATTTAGAGCTATGTGAATACCTTAAGAGTCGGAGAATATTTACTGAAATAACTGAATTAGCTTCAGCTGCATTTGGGCTTTTGCATTTGTTTTCCACAATTATAACAATTGAGTTTACTGGGGATAATGGTCATAGAAACAGCAGCTGTGTTCCCCAACCCCCAGAAAAAAAAACAAACACAATTACAAGCTATTTGTAGGAAACAAATTCTGAACATATTAATGCCCTCTTCGAAAAGGTCATCATTGTTTATTCTTCCCAACAGTAGGAAAGTCCTGTTCTCGTCAGGAAAGAAGTACTTCTGTACTTTCAGGAAGCAGAAAGAGATGCTGTGGGGAACAAGTGAAGAGAGGGAGCAATAGACCTTACTAAAGTAGTATGTGCCCTCAGTTCCACTGAGAACAATAGAACACCACAGATATTTTGAAAGTGGGCTGTTCTTTGTAGAACATTCTTCTTCATTATTATTCTTATTATTCTTCATTCCTGACTTTTCCACCTTACAGATAACACAAGCCCTAAAGACAGGTGTTGGTGTGTGAGTTAGATGGAAAGGGGCAGATATTGTGTGATACATCACAATGGTTTGGTTTCACTTCTTTAAAATGTTGTAACTCCATTGATTTAAATGGGCTTATAAGAGGATTGATTGTGACCAGAGACACATGTAGTTACTTATGTGTTCTATAAACATTAAATATGAAAAGTAGAAAGGATTTATATTTGAAGACAAGAAATAGAATAGGCTGACCTACAAAGATTAAACTCGTATCCAGCATCTGATGAAACTTGCTAAAGAGCTCAGAAAAAAAAAATATCTAGAGATACTAGAGATTTAGCCACTGTACTTCTAAGCACAGTATTAAAACATTTGAGAAATAAACCATCTTAGACAGTTCTCACTATCCGATGTCTAGAATACCACCTGGGTTGAGTTCTACAAGAACGATGCCAATTGACAGCAGTGAATTTACCCTCTGTTCTTTATGGATGAAAGGTGATACCAATGGTTAGACAAAGCTACCAGCATTTAAATAACTACACTGTTTGCCTTCATTTGCTTAAACTAATCAATTTAGCAAAAAAAATATACTGGCCTGAAAAGATCTAAGCAAGAGATCAGTGTAAGCAACACTACACTAGAAGTAGACCTGGTAGATAGATATTGTACCTTAGAGAATCCTCAGAAACGATTCCCTTCTTGCTTCCCCTTTGCTCTAGAGGAAGGGGTAGTAATTGCTGTTGGTATGACCCAGCCACAAGCTCTAACACTGCCCATGTCAGCTCAGCTACACTACCTGGCCTATTGGAGAGAAGAGCCAGGACTCCCCTCATTCACTTTATGTGGTGTAACTTATGCAATGTAGTGCTGCTTACTGTTAAAATGCCTGGGCCTAACTTCTACATTGCCTAGGCAAAAGAGTGAAGAGGGGATGCTTATTTTCTTTCATCCCATGCATATCCAAGTCACAACAACACCCATTTATAATGCAGATCTCAAAGTATTTTTAAAATATTAAAAAATTAAGCCTCCCATCACATGGGAGGCAATTAAACACTCAATCCCCATTTTAACAATGAGAAAACCAAGGTACAGAGAAGTTGTGTTTCAGAGTAACAGCCGTGTTAGTCTGTATTCGCAAAAAGAAAAGGAGTACTTGTGGCACCTTAGAGAGTAACCAATTTATTTGAGCATAAGCTCTCGTGAGCTACAGCTCACTTCATCGGATGCATACTGTGTGATTTGCTAAAGAGTCACTCAACAATCTGAATGAGAACCTAGATCACCTGACTTGCAGGCAATGCTTCCTTTTGAATGTAATTGAACAGCCTCTTAAAGAATCAATAAAATTTAGTTTATAGGTATGCCTTAAAATGAAGTGGCACCCAGTATAGTTATATAGATAAATAGTAAGTCTTCTATGGTTCTGAGGGCATTTCAGCCTATTAGTCTCTTAGTGGAGTAAAGTTGTAGGTTAAAAACAGAGCACTGTGAAGTTACAATAAATTCATAAAATCATATTCCAATTAGAGAACATGTTCCTACTTATGGAACACTCAGTGCAAATATATTTTTGTAAAGTATTGAAGCAGAGCTTCTGTAATATGTATTGTGTTCATCCCAGCCAAGTAGTTCCCTATTAATGCATAATTATGGGCACTTTGCTTATAAAGTTACTGCTATAAATAGGATGCTTTCATATTTATGATGTAATAAGCTGAGAAGTGTTCAGAGAAGCTCAGACAGCTGAACAATGAATATATATATTCACACACTGAATAAAGCTTAGGTCACCATCATTCTGTTATACACCTTTCAGAGGTTTGTTTTCAGGTGTTTTAACTGTTTATTATTCAACAATAGAGATACCTATGTATACCAAAGGTAATTAGCTGAATGCCATATTATGCTAGCTACTAACCTGTTACATTTACACTTCCTATGTGTGTCATAGTACAAGTAATACAATATGGGTGCACAGCAGGATCAAAGTGCATACTCTGTAACAAATGGAAGTTTAACCATATTTAAAAGAAAAAAAACTGATTTTCTCTGCTACACTGTGTATAGGGGTTTTTTTTTTTAGACCTGCATAATATACCACATGCAATTTCTTCAGTGTCAGCCATATTCAGTATATGTATTACTTTTCTTTAGTTTGGATCCCAGTATTAAATTTAGGCAGGTACATGGCTTTTTTGTTATTGTGAGGAGGTGGGGGATAGAATTAGGAAGTCATTATTTCCTTTTTGGAGGCCTTAAAAAAACTTCAAAAGAATATGTTGTGTAAAGGATACTTGAGGAATAGTGGTGAAAAAAAAGAAGCTATAATAATTTAGGAGTCAAGGTCATAAAGATTAAGAAGTGAAAGAAATATCAGAATTGTTCTGTATTTGTTTCAATTGACTTGTTTCCTTAACTGAAACCTGTCACTTTTCTGACCACGGTTTCTCCTTTTTTTTGTGGACCATAAATAAATATGTACTGAAGTTTTTATTACAGTACCATCTACAGGCCCCAACTAAGATTGTTGTTAATTGTTGTTATGGTTAATTGTTGTCCATAACCATACTTTGAGACAGATACTGTGCTATGGAGCTTACAATGTATACAGATAAGACAGAGTGGGGGGAAGGAAGTATTGGTAATTGTTGTTATACTGACCTCATTTTTACAGATACCTACCTCTTATACAGCCTCTTCAGCAGTTTTGTAATTATAGGTTTCCTCATTATACTGATGGGGAATAAAATACAGAGATATTAAGTGACTTGCCTGAGGTTGAACAGGAAGTTCATGGGAGAGCTTGGAAATTACTTCAGGTCTCCTAAGGCTTAGTCCACTACTTAAAAGGAAAAAAAAAATATCTTTCCTTTCTAATTGAGGTTCAAATAGGTAGCTGAAATAGTAATAGCTGGCTTTCAACAAGTATTATTTTGAATACATGAAAGAATGAGAAGAAAGGAAGAGATTAATTTTCCTTCTGCTGCAGCACTGCTGGTTTGGTCAATTCAACACAGGGCTGAGTTGTGGGGAGGGGAGGGTGAAATGGGGACAGAGTTTTCCTGACACCTGGAGCATAGCAAGTTTGGCAGTGTTTTGTCTTTTGCACCTCGCACAGATCTGGAGAGAAAGGAGTGCTAGAAGGAGGTCTCAATAACCTCTCTTTTGCCCTGCAGTATGACTAGCCAGTATGTTTCTTATCTTCTACATTTTACAGATGCAAGAGGAAGGAAAATGGGTGAGCCTCAGGTGACTTAAGAAAGTAAAGAGATAAGGAAGAGTCAGGTGACCTGGGAAGGGAGTGTTATGGAGGGGAATATGAGAAATGGAGAACATGGCAGGCACAGGGAAAGATGAGAGGAAACAGGGTTAGAGGCAGTGAGAGATGAGGGAGAACTCAGGGAAGCATAGGAAGACAGGAACTGTCAGGCTGAATCAGACTTGAGGTCTACCTAGTTCAGTGTCCTGTTTCAATTCAAAATTGAAATTTTTATTTTGTGTTGCTTTTTAGAGCTGAATTTTTCCAGAGCTCAAAAAGTTGAATATTTGGGTATTCCTCTGTGTCCCCTTTTTTGCCATTAGATGCAGTAGAATGAATGAGTAGAAGAGGTTCTTTACACTTCCCCCCTTTCTACTTTACCTTTCAAAAGTTCTCCTCTTTAGAAAAGTTTGAGTTACAAAAGGAAAAAAATGAAAGATCATAAGTTTGCACCTGTAGCTTTTCAAAAGAGTCAAGGAAGTTTTGAAAATGTGGAATTAAGAAACCAAACCGGTGGGGGGGGGGGGGGGAAGAGAGAGAAACCAAAAAACCCTAAAAGACTATATGCAACTGTAGACACAATTCATTGTTTCACTCATTGCAAAGGAGAATAAAAGAGTGAGGAAATGAAAATTCAAAATTTTCAAAGGTTTTCAATTTTCTAAAACCAAAAATGAAATGAGAGTTCATTTCATTTAGAGTCCCAATAATTTTGATGAAGACATTTCCCCATAAGAAGTTTCATTTGGGGGGGGGGGGGGGGGGAGGGAGGGAGCAGGAAATGTTTTCAATCAACATTTTGACCAGCTCTAATACAGAGTATACATTATAAGTATCTTTTCACTGAAATCTGACCAGCTCCTATATGAAATACAATAGCTGCTTTGGAGCACAGAGCAAAGTTACAAATACTGGAAGGTAGATAATCACAACAAGCTTCAGAATTCCTATAGCAGTGGCTCTCAATCCTTTTCCATATCACGAACTATGTTACCTCAGAAAAAAAGGTTTGGAATCTATGCCCCATTTACCGATAAAGAAAGGAAGGGATAGTCACTAGTCTCCTGGACTGGCAGATTGAAAATCCATATCCTATAACATTTTTCAGAAGTAGCTTCTGAAAAGCAACTGGGTTTGCCCCAGCTAGTTATACAACCATATACAGTAAGTAGTGTTACAACTGTAGTTATACAACATAATAAAGGCACAAAGTTCAGAAAGCTAGTTCTCCGGTGGCATCTGCATTTCTGTATCATTACTACTCGGAAGGGTCCACTAGAAATTCCTTACAGTGCTGTTGTCTGAATTCTGGCTCTGCATTTGACCTCACTATTCTTTTAAAGTTACTTTTTAAAATGAAGCTGTATTGAGTGAGGAAAGTTTTAAAGCAACAGAATTTGATCAAGGTCTACATTTGTTTCCACTTTATTCTTTTAAGTTTCCTTATAATTATAATATAAAGTAGCATTTGTTTTTGTTTGACTTTGAGAGAATTGAATAGCTTTGTAAAAAAAACAAACAAAACCACACCCCACAATCCTTTCCTGGAAGGAAATTTAGACAGTGCAGAGTTTTTCTTGGCCTTTACAAACAAACTAGCTACACATATGCAACCCCTTAACCTTTAATATGTGGCTATGAAGTGTAAGTCAGTGCAGAATTTGGCCCATTGTTTACAATGGAAACATAACTGTTGGCCTTACTTGGGGTTAACGATCTGGTAAACAGAAGTGAGAGGGAAACAAGTTGTTATGAATGTGTAATGTACCTATCTGAAAGTCCTGTAAAATGTAATGCACAGATTAAATTGTAACTTAAAATCAAAGATTCTGAGCAGGTCATATTCCACTATAAAGAATACGTTGCAGGTTTCCTTTGAGAATCCCAGGGCACTTTGCAAATTTTGAGAGTATTTTGAGATGGCAAGAATCAGTTTATTTGGTTGTTATATATTCCTCTCTTGGCACATCTCTAATGCCAAATAGCTTCTTGGCCGAAAGATTTTATGCCATGTGATAGCACATCTCTGAACTAAGCAAACGAAAAATAACCCAAACAGCTGGAAAACCGTGATGTCTGCTGGTTCACAAACAATGCAGGCACTTTTGTGTTCTCTGCTTCTGTCCATGCAATAAAATCTAATAGAATATTGAATATCTGAATTGATTATCTAACTTTCCAAACCAATAAAATAGAACTGCCAGAACAAACTGCATGTGGTCCTGGATGCTATTCTGACACTTCTAGGGGAGACTTTTTCCTTGTTATCATTTCCACAATGAGTGTTACAGTATGTACGTTATTTCTTGTTCCTTAGTCTAAATTAGACAGCTATGGACAATAATATTTTAGTATACAAAATGATACAGTAAATGTGGGGAAATTATGTTAAAGAACAAGACCAGTACAGTTGGTGCAAGTGAGCCTCTTGTTAGCAGTCTCAGCTGAAAGACCACAGATTGAATATGGTCAATATGCCTCTAGTACTCTCTGTTGTGCAGAAAGGCACTAAACAATGGAGAATATGCACAGGGAAGATTATATGCATCTGATCTGTGCTGGTGCCATGCTGCTCCTGGTGAGGAATTAAGTAAAGGAACCACTTTGCAACGCTGAATGTGGCTGGGAACATCTGGTCATGGTTGGAGGTAGCAGGATGCTGCAACTACATGCCCATGCAAATACTATGTTGCTAGTCTCGACATCTAGTCCATTAGAAATATACTACAGAACCTCTTATAGCTCCCCCTTCATGTACATGCCTTAGCAGCATTCTGCACTATTCCATGCCCTTTAGGGCATTCAATTCCATCATATTACAATCCAAACTGCAGATCTCACTCCCTTCTCTCCTCTATCAGTATCTAGTCCAACTTTAGCCACAAGCTTTTCTTCTTATCTCCCACTTGAGCTCGTAACCACATCTGCCACCCTCATCAGGCATTAGTACTGCCATTCTTGTGTCTAATTGTATCTCCGTAAACCCCTGCCTTTCACAGAGTGATCTCCTTCCCATAATCAGTATTGTCAGCTTCCTTGCACCTGGATACCTAGTTTCAGCCAGCAGCAGATGTTTCAGAGCTCTGCCTGGAGTTTGGCAGAGTTATCAGGGTATACTCTCAAATTCCTTGCTTGGGGGAGTTTTATCTCAAATTTAAAAAAAAAAATCTGCAATTCCTATTCCACATTCATATGCAATTTTACTCCTGCTTCCCATGGACTTTGCCCTAAATCAGACTTAGTGTTTATGGATGAAAGATTTCTTCAAATGTTGTTCCTCCAAAAAGGGGAAGGCACATTGGTATGGTGGTATATGGAACCTGTAGATTGTTTGATCCTAGAGTGTGCTCCTAGTAGAGGTGCATACCATTACAGTTCCCTGCCTGTTTCCCTTCAGGTTACTAGAAATAATCCAGTCACAGACAAAGCCATTGAAACAATATTCCCCCTCTCCTAGGATCTAATTTATTAACCATCATTCAGTTCACCAAAAGGTCCTTTCCACTCACCACTCACAGTCTTCCTCCTCCTTGGGATAGTGGGTTTCATATCCTGGCCTCTCCAGCCCATGTGCTCACCCCTCAAATTGAGAGTCTTGAAACACACCTTTTTGGGACTATATCCCAACTGACTTCTCCCTCACAGGAATGTCTTCAGCAGATCCCTTCCTTGAGGGGCATTGGAGCCTCCTTTTCAATTATTCATCTAATAAACTAATTATGTTCTTGATCCTCCCCAGGTGGGTCTAATAACATCAAACACCTCTCATTACTACCTGGGAGAGAGGAGAGACTTGCCCACACTCCCCAAAACACTTGGTTTTGCAATACTACAACACCTAACTCTGAGGTGCCCAGAAAATCACTAGAGCAACACTAAGATACACAAAGCCTGAGTTAGACACCTAGGCTCCCCATAAAATGAACAGGGAGAGAGAGGCACCTAAGAATGGGATCCACAAAAGCCAGCAACGGTATATGCTGACAAAAAGGGTGTGTCCTAAGCTCCACCCCTCTCCTGGAGATAGATAAGTGCCTAAGCCCTGACTGTGGGAAGGCACTTAACTATGCTTGCAATCCATAATCAGGAACTCCTCTCCTGGAGTCTGGCAGCTTAGGTGCGTAAATTGTTTCTTGTGAGAATGAGTTAGGCACCTGCCTCACTCCACACAAAACAGGGGGAGTGGCAGTGCTGCTGTCTCTCACAGTGCTTTGCTAGTGACAAGCAGCAAACCCCTCCGGGCACTGTTATCATTCAGCACAACAACATGTGGAGCCCCAGATCCAGCTAAATTGAATCCTGAGCCACACATGAATCACACACAGAGAAGGGCACCAGGAAATCTCCCAAGTCTCCAGCCTTGCACCCCAGAACTGCGCCCTCTTGTCCCGGTGAGAAGCATGACCAGTGCAAGTTCATTACCCACTCCACCCTTCCCTCGATGTGGAGAGGACACACATTAACCTTTGTAAACTGAGTTGAGATTTCCCAAGCACTTCAACCAAAACACACTGTTTTAGGGAATATATAAATTGATTAACTACAGAAAGATAGATGTTAAGTGATTATAATTGGCAGGCACAAAAGGTCAGAGATAGTTACCAAAGAAGATAAAAGTTAAGCATGCAGACTAAAGCATAAACCTTTTAACAAGGCAATATTTGGATCAAGCAGTTTTTCTCCCCCACTGGATGTTGCAGGTAGGTTACAGTTCTTAATCATAGAATATCAGGGTTGGAAGGAACCTCAGGAGGTCATCTAGTCCAAACCCCTGCTCAAAGCAGGACCAATCCCCAACTAAATCATCCCAGCCAGCCTGACCTTAAAAACCTCAAAGGAAGGAGATTCCACCACTTCCCTAGGTAACGCATTCCAGTGTTTCACCACCCTCCTAGTGAAAAAGTTTTTCCTAATATCCAACCTAAACCTCCCCCACTGCAACTTGAGACCATTACTCCTTGTTCTGTCATCAGCTACCGCTGAGAACAGTCTAGATCCATCCTCTTTGGAACCCCCTTTCAGGTAGTTGAAAGCAACTATCAAAACCCCCCTCATTCTTCTCTTCCGCAGACTCAACAATCCCAGTTCCCTCAGCCTCTCCTCAAAAGTCATGTGTTCCAGTCCCCTAATCATTTTTGTTGCCCTCCGCTGGACTCTCTCTCCAATTTTTCCACATCCTTCTTGTAGTGTGGGGCCCAAAACTGGACACAGTACTCCAGATGAGGCCTCACCAATGTCGAATAGAGGGGAACAATCACGTCCCTCGATCTGCTGGCAATGCCCCTACATATACATCCCAAAATGCCATTGGCCTTCTTGGCAACAAGGGCACACTGTTGACTCATATCCAGCTTCTCGTCCACTGTAACCCCTAGGTACTTTTCTGCAGAACTGCTGCCGAGCCATTCGGTCCCTAGTCTGTAGCGGTGCATGGGATTCTTCCGTCCTAAGTGCAGGATTCTGCACTTGTCCTTGTTGAATCTCATCAGATTTCTTTTGGCCCAATCCTCTAATTTGTCTAGGGCCCTCTGTATCCTATCCCTACCCTCCAGCGTATCTACCTCTCCTCCCAGTTTAGTTTGGGTCAGATCAAAGGTCCATCTAGGCCAGTATTGTGTTTTCCACCAGTGACTAATGCTACGTGCCCCAGAGGGAATGAACAGAGCAGGTAATCATCAAGTGATCCATCCCCTGTCGCCCATTACCAGCTTCTGGCTAGGGACACCATCCCTGTCCATCCTGGCTAATAGCCATTGATGGGCCTATCCTCCATGAACTTATCTAGTTCTTTTTTAACCCTGTTATAGTCTTGGTCTTCACAACATCTTCTGGCAAGGAGTTCCACAGGTTGACTGTGCATTGGGTGAAAAAATACTTCCTTTTGTTTTAAACCTGCTGCCTATTAATTTCATTTGGTGACCCCCTAGTTCTAATGTAATGAGAAGGAATAAATAACGCTTCCTTATTTACTTTCTCTACACCAGTCATATAGACCTCTATTGTATCCCCCCTTAGTCGTCTCTTTTCCAAGCTGAAAAGTCCCAGTTTTATTAATCTCTCCTCATATGGCAGCAGTTCCATACCCCTAATCCTTTTTGTTGCCATTTTCTGAACCTTTTCCAATTCCAATATATCTTTTTTGAGATGGGGCGACCACATCTGCACGCAGTATTCAGGATGTGGGCATACCATGGATTTATAGAGAGGCAATATGATATTTTCTGTCTTATTATCTATCCCTTTCTTAATGATTCCGAACATTCTGTTTGCTTTTTTCACGCCGCTGCACTGTGACAGTGCACCCCATAAGGCTTTATGGAAATATGCCTATGAATGTATATATGACATAACTGGAATATGTTTTATGTTGCATATGCCATGTAACATATCTCTGTAAAGGTTATGATCTACTGAATCTATTCATCCTACGTGTATGCATGTATCATTTTGTATTCAAAGCTATGAATATTGGCTGTGTACTTGCTTGATTTTTAAGTAGCCTTAGTAAAGTGTTTGGTCAACTTCTTGAGAACAGAATGTGCAAATTAAGTGCCCATTCAAGAAGCACTTAACAAACAATGGATCTTGGAAGGCTCCAATCCACAGAAGAAGCCTTCCTGGAGACATTCAAGATAGCATGTGGACAATGGCTGCTGCCTGTAAAAACTGAGTCATGCAGGGACATGTGACTTGCCCGGGTGCCTGCAAAACTCCATCTTAGAGCTGAACTTTGTATAGGAGAGAGGAGGGTGTCTCCACCCACAAGAGAAAGTATATTTAAGCCCGTGGGAGACCCCTCCATTTGGTCTTCAGCGGGCTAAGGAGATAGCCTCTCCACCCCCAAGGATACCTCAAAGAGACTGGAACAAAGGACAATAACTACAGGGTGTGTGAGTGATTGCTGGACCCAGAATAGAAGGAGACTAATCTGTAAAAGGAAGCTTACTGGAATTCCTCTTAGGGTGAGGTTTTATCTGTATTCATTTTTCTTAGACATAGACTTGCATATTCTATTTTATTTTGCTTCGTAATTCAGTTTGTTCTGTCTGTTATTCCTTGGACCTACTTAAATCCCACTTTCTGAATTTAATAAAATCACTTTTTTACTTATTAATTAACCCAGAGTATGTATTAATACCTGGTGGGGGGGGGCAAACAGCTATGCATATCTCTCTATCAGTGTTATAGAGGGTGAACAATTTATGAGTTTACCCTGTATAAGCTTTATGCAGGGTAAAATGGATTTATTTGGGGTTTGGACCCCATTGGGAGTTGAGTATTTGAGTGTTAAAGACAGGAACACTTCTTAAGCTGCTTTCAGTTTAAGCCTACAGCTGTTAGGGGATTTGGTTCAGACCTGGCTCTGGGTTTGCAGCAGGCTAGCGTGTCTGGCTCAAACAAGGCAGGACACTGAAGTCCCAAGCTGCCAGGGCAGGAAAGCAGGGGCAGAAGTAGTTGTGGGTGTATCATGGATTTATAGAGAGACAATATGATATTTTCTGCCTTATTATCTATCGCTTTCTTAATGAGTCCAAACATTCTGTTTGCTTTTTTCACTGCTGCTGCACACTGAGTACATGTTTTCAGACAACTGTCCCCAGTGACTCCAAGATCTCTCTCATGAGTGGTAACAGCCAATTTAGACCCCATCATTGTATATGAATAGTGGGGATCTGCGTTCCCTGTAAGCTGCGTGGCTGCACAGCAGCTTATTTAACGTCGTGCAGGTGCTCAGAGAACCCAGCCATCCAGGACCTGCCATGGCTGGTGGAAGGGTGCCCCTCCCCCGGCCCTAAGCTAGCCCCAGCTTGCTGTGGCCGGGGGAGGGACGCTCATAGGTGCTAACTTCCCCTCTAGCCAGGGGCTGCTTGATCCCCACTCTGCCCCAGGCCCCGCCCCTGCCCTGCCTCTTCCTGTCCCTTTCCCATCTCCTCCCCTGAGTGTGCCCCACCCCCGCTCCTCTCCCTCCCTCCCAGACCTTCCTACTCTCCGTGAAACAGCTGATTGTGGCAGCGGGCAAGAGGTGCTGCGAGGGAGGGGGAGGAGTCAGTGGGGCCACCAGCAGGTAAGAGGCACTGGGGGATGGAAGGAGCTTGGCTGGCTGCTAATTTTACTCTATGGGTGCTCCAGCCCTGAAACAGCAATGGCCATCACTTTCAGCCCCCCACCTAAAACATCTCCAGAACATCATCAACGATCTACAACCTATCCTCGAAAACGATCCCTCACTCTCACAGACCTTGGGAGGCAGGCCAGTCCTCACTTACAGACAGGCCCCCAACCTGAAGCAAATACTCATCAGCAACTATACACCACACCACATCGCACCGCAGAAAAACTAACCCAGGAACCAATTCCTGTAACAAACCCCGCTACCTACTCTGTCCCCATATCTACTCTAGCAACACCATCAGAAGACCCAATCACATGAGCCACACCATCAGGGGGCTCATTCACCTGCACATCTACTAATGTGATGTGTGCCAGCAATGCCCCTCTGCCATGTACATTGGCCAAACCGGACAGTCTCTACGTAAAAGAATAAATGGACACAAATTAGACATCAGGAATGGTAACATATAAAAGCCAGTAGGAGAACACTTCAATGTCCCTGGACATTCAATAGCAGTTTAAAAGTAGCCATCCTTCAACAAAAACACTTCAAAAACAGACTATAAAGAGAAACTGTGGAGCTACAATTCATTTGCAAATTTAACACCATTAATTTGGGCTTGAATAGGGACTGGGAGTGGCTGGCTCACTACAAAAGCAATTTTTCCTCTTTTGGCATTGACACCTCATCAGCTTTTGGGAGTGGACCACATCCACCCTGAATGTATTTATCTTGTCAACCGCTTGTAAGGTAACTCCCTTCTCTTCATGTGTCAGTATATTTACGCCTGCATCTGTAATTTTCACTCCATGGATCTGAAGAAGTAGAGCTTTTTACCCACAAAAATTTATGCACAAATAAATCTGTTAGTCTTTAAGGCTTATCTCTCTCCTCATTGTTTATCTGCTATTTTGTAGCCCAGTCACCCAGTTTTGAGAGATCCTTTTTAGCTCTTTGAAGACTGCCTGGACCTTAACTATCCTGAGCAATTTTGTATCATCTGCAAATTTTGCCACCTCACTGTTGACCCCTTTTTCCAGTACATTTATGAATATATTAAATAGGACTGGTTCCAATACAGACCCCAGGGGGACATCACTATTTACCTCTCTCCATTCTGAAAACTGACCATTTATTCCTACCCTTTGTTTCCTATCTTTTATCCAGTTACCAATCCGTGAGAGGACCTTCCCTCTTATCCCATGACAGCTTATTTTGCTTAAGAGCCTTTGGTAAGGGACCTTGTCAAAGGTTTTCTGAAAATCTAAGTATACTATATCCAGTGGTGAGCTGGAGCCGGTTCGCACCGGTTCGCGTGAACCGGTTGTTAAATTTTGAAGCCGGTTTAGAACCGGTTGTTAAAGGGGTGGGCAAACTGTGGCCCATGGGCCACACGTGGCCTGCAGGACCGTCCTTTCCATCCCGCCTGAGCTCTCGGCTGGGGAAGCTCCCCGGAGAATTTTTACTCACCCAGCGGCACTCCGGGCCTTCGGCGGCACTTTGGCGGCACTTCGGCGGCGGGTCCTTCAGTGCCACCGAAGGTCCGGAGCGAGTGAAAGACCTGCCGCCAAAGTGGTGCCGAAGACCCGGAGCGACTGAAGGAACTGGTTCTTTAGCTTCTGGCAGTCATCACTGACTATATCCACTGGATCCCCCTGTCCATATGCTTGTTGGACCCCCCCACCCCCCAGCCCCCAAAGAATTCTAGTAGACTGGTGAGGCATGATTTGCCTTTACAAAAACCATGTTGATGTTTCCCCAACAAATTATGTTCATCCATGTGTCTAACAATTTTGTTCTTCACTATGTTTTCAACCAGTTTGCCCAGTACTGAAATAAGGCTTACCGGCCTGTAATTGCCGGGATCACCTCTGGAGCCCTATTTAAAAACTAGCAACCCATTAGCTATCCTCCAGTCATTTGGAACAGAAGCTGATTTAAATGATAGGTTACAGACTACAATTAGTATTTCTGCAATTTCACATTTAAGTTCTTTCAGAGTATTTTACTGTCACTATCACCATCCTAGTCAGGTGGTCAGTAATATATTATGATTATAGCATGGAATTACTATCCAAAGAGATTCTAAGGCACAGCTTGGTTTATATAAGATTTCTACTTCATTTGATTCTATGCTTTGTTTCACATATAGTTCCACTCCACTACCAGCATGACCTGATCTGTCCTTCCGATATATTTTTGTCCCCTGCTATTACTTTGTCCCATTGATTATCCTCATTCCACCAAGTTTCTGTGATGCCTAATATCTTCATTTAAAATGAGGCAATCTAGTTCACCCATCTTATTATTTAGACTTCTGGAATTGGTATATAAATACTTAAAATACTTGTCACTCTTTAGCTGTCTGCCATTACATGATGTAATTAAACAGGACTTTTTTTCATTTGACTGTTTCTCATCAGATCCTACCTGTAATTTATCAATTTCCAACCTCTCCTCTTACTAGGACTTAGAGAATCTCCATTAATAGATCTTCCCCTCAGGGATGTCTCTGTCCGAACCACATGCTCCTCCGCACCTGTCTGCTTTTCCCCAGCCCTTAGTTTAAAACTGCTCTACAACCTTTTTAATGTTAAGTGCCAGCAATCTGGTCCCATTTTGGTTTAGGTGGAACCCATCCTTCCTGTATAGGCTCCCCCTTTCCGAAAAGTTTCTCCAGTTCCTAATAACCCCTCTTCCCTATACCATTGTCTCATCCACACATTGAGACTCAGCAGTTCTGTGTGTCCAACTGGCCCCATGTGTGGAACTGGAAGTATTTCAGAGAATGCTACCCTGGAGGTCTGGGACTTTAATCTCTTACCTAGCACCATAAATTTGGCTTCCAGGACTTCTCTCCTATCCTTCCCTATGTCATTGGTACCTACATTTTCCATGACCTCTGGCTCCTCCCCAGCACTACACATAAGTCTATCAAAATTGTTGTCCCTTTTTGACCCAAGTGGCTAGGCAAAATTCCAGGAGCAGAATTTGGTCGTAATCTGATATTTACAATGAATATACAAAGTCCGGTGACTCTGACCGCAGATGTAACCAAGAACGAAAGGTGCAGTTTCTTAGCTTACAGGCCCAAGCCTCTCAAGCCAACAGCCCAAAAGCTCTCTAGCTATTCCCAGGGTCACACTGTGTTTACAGGCTCCTGCCATGCTTTTTCTTTTTCCTCTGCCTTTCTCTTTTCTTGTCTGTGATGTCAGTGAGTTCTCTTATATTTCCACACAGTCCTACCCACAACAATACCCAGCCCAAAAGTTTCTAGGCAGGTTCACAAAAACCTTTTGCCTTAGGTGGATCTTATATTTTACAGTTACGTTAATTGAAGGGTGAGTTTTACACCTATCAAACGCAACAGTATACTGCCTATAATGTGCCTGCTTTATGAATAAAGAAAGGACTTCTGCAGATATTAAGGCCAGAAGGGATGATTATGATTTAGACTGACTTCCTGCATAACAGACAATAAAATTAACCCAGTAATTCCTGCATCAAGCCATAACTTTTGTTTGAGTTAAATCTTTCTAAAAGATGTGCTCTAACATTCACTTAAAAGCTACAAGTGATGGAGAATCCACCACTTCCTTATCAAGGTTGTTCCAGTGGTTAATTACCCTCATGGCTGAAGAACAGCCTCTACTTTCTGGGCTGAATTTGTCTAGCTTTAGCTTTCAGACCTTGGCTCTTACTATATTTTCATTAGCTAGATTCAATAGCCCTCTACTATCAGAACTGTTCTACCGAGGTAGTTTCTTATACACCATGACCAAGTTATCCCTTAACCTTCTCTGTGATAAGTAACATAGATTGAGCTTCTTTAGTTTCTTACTGTAAGGCATGTTTTCCAGACCTCAGATAATTCTTTTGGCTCTTTTCTGGAGCCTTCCAAATTTTGATAATATTTTTGAAGTGTTGACTTCCATTATTCCAGTAATGGTCTTACCAGTGTCTTATACAATGGTAGTACCACCTTCCTATTCCTGTATAAACAGGGAGATATAATATATCAAGTGATTGCCTTAATACCCTTGCCATAGCATCACACTAGGAGCTCATGTTTAGCTTGTTACGTCCTGTGGTGTTACTGTGGCTTTAGAAGAATGAATAGAATCACCAGGGTGTGGGAGCCAACAGTGGGAGTAGGCAGTTGTTTTAGGTTAGACTGATGAAAGGATCTGACTTAAGATGCTCTGTATGTATGTTATGTATCTTATAAAGACTGTTAAGTTACTAGCAATGAATTATTAGTAAAACTAACAGATTACTTGAATATCAGACAACACATTGACCATGTCTTTTTCGGCTGCTGCTTTCCAGGATGCAGTCCCCCGTTGAACTCCCCGAGGAATTAAGAACTGTTACAAACATCCCCAACTTCTGCTGTAAGTGCAAGACAAACCTCTTCAGCCTTGCTTTTGTTCATATAAACCACACATCACAGTGTACATATAATACATTCAATTATAGAAAAGTAGAAAAAATCCATGATGATTCTCCATTTAAACTTATTTTGATGTCTGCCATTTAACCAGTTTTAATTTATTTAATATGTACTACATTGATTTAGTAGAGAGAAACTTTTTAAACAGAATGTTGTGTAGTACCGAGTCAAATACCTTACAAACATCCAGATATATTGGCTCTGATCCTCCTCCCACAGAAATTAATGACAAAACTGGTATTGGCTTCAACGGTGCAGGATTAAGCCCATTATATGTGTACATTGTTAACTTTATCAACAGACTTTGTAATCTCATCAAAATGATATGTTCATTTGACAGGGAGTATTTTGCATAAAATTATAGTGATTAACATTAATTATGCTACCACCCATTAATTTTTCACTGATTGCATCTCATAGTACTTCCATAATTTTGTCCAGGATTGATGTAAGGCTAACTGGGCTATAGCTTAGGTCATCCTGTTCATCCATTGTATATATTCACACAACATTAGCTTTTTTGCTATCCTCTCAAACTTCCACAGTGTTCCAAAATATTCTAAAAAATCAACATTAATGGTTCAGTGAGTTCCTTGATTAATTCTTTTAAAAAGTGTAAGTTATAAAGAATGTTATCATAGCCCTGCTCAATCTTCTCTTCACACTAAACAAACCCTTTCCTCCCCACCCCCCCAATCTTTCCTCAGAGGTCATGACTTCTAGACCTGTAATCATTTGTCTACATCTTTCCTGAAGTATGGTGCCCGGAACTGGACACAGTATTCCAGTTGGGGCCTTATCAGTGCTGAGTAGAGTGGAAGAATTACTCCTCATGTCTTGCTTACATTACTCCTGCTAATAATCCCAGAATGATGTTTGATTTTTTTTGAAACTTGATTACATTGTTGACATATTTATTTGTGATCCACTATAACCCCCAAATCCTTTTCTACCATCCTCCTTCCTACACTGCCATTTCTCATTTTGCAATTGATAATTCCTTCTAAGTGTAATACTTTCCATTTGTACTTATTTAATTTTATGCTATTTGTTTCGGACTATTTCTCCAGTTTGTCAAGATCATTTTGAATTCTAATCCTGTCCTCCAAAGTGCTTGCTACCCCTCCCAGCTTGGTACTGTCCACAAACTTTATAAATGTACTCTCTGTGCCCTTATCCAAATCATTTATGAAGATATTGAATACAACTGGGCCCAGGACAGACCTCTGCAGGACCCACTCCATATGAGCTTTCAGCTTGAATGTGAACCGTTGAAATACTCTGAATACGGTTTTCCAACCAGTTGTGCACCCACCTTATAGGAGGTTCATCTAGCCTATATTTCATAGTTTGCTTATGAGATGGTCATGTGAGACAGTAACAAAAGACTTACTAAAATTGAAATATCACATCCGCTGCTTCCACCCACCCCATCCACAAAGCTTGTTACCCTGGCAAAGAAGGGTATTAGTTTGGGTTAACATGATTTGTTCTTGACAAATCCATGTTGATTATTACTTGACACCTTATTACGTTCTAGGTGCTTACAAATTGATTGTTTGATTATTTGTGCCATTATCTTTCTGGATACCAAAGTTATATTGACTGGTCTATAATTTCCTGGGTTGTCTTTATTTCCCTTTTTTTTTTTTTGATAGGCACTATATTTGCCCTTTTTTCAGTCCTCTGGAAAACGTGTGGCTACTGGACTACTGATGAGATTCCAGATCTCCTCTATTTGTTCAATTCACAAGAAATATACAGAATGCCTTTCTATAACAAAGGTGCAGAACAAGGACTGTCTATGTTATCTTAATGTGTATTTGTAGAGTATTCAGAAGAATGGAACCCTGGTCCTCCTAGGGGTCTTTGGGTGCTACCATAATATTAATCAGTGCTACTAAACAACACTACTACTAAGCTCATCTAATAGAAATTAGAGACAAAAATATCTATTAGCACATCTAGTCCAAAAGACTGTCTCTACAGTTATTTTATTAATGCTTTATGTAGTCCATAATTAATATTGTGCATTCTCAGCAATTCTAAATTTCATCTTTACAATTTGCTTTCCATGAAGTCCCTGTATTGCTACTGAGCTTAACATCTGAAACTTCCCTGAAGATACAAGATACTGAAGTTTAAAAAATAGACAAACAAAAAGTTATCAAACGTGCTCTTTCGTTTCTTTGTGGCAAAAACTCTGAATGACAAACCCTAGAGCTTCAGTCGAAGTTTTATCACTGTTTTTGTTTCGTTTTATATAAAAGCTAATACTGGAGCTATTACTTTAAGGTTGCATGATATGAAGATCTGTGTTTATATGCAAGTATCACTCCTGCCAAAGTTGTATTGAAATGTGAGGTAGAAATATGACTGCTTAACTCTTCTTCCAGGTGGAGCTAGCAGCAACCAGGCCCGGGTTCAATATCTAGGGGTTCCTTTCCATTAATTCAACACAGAGCCAGCTTGAGCCCACACCCACTAACCTGGGAAAATTACACACCACCCCTAGGTGCCTCTGAGAGTCAATACTTCCCCACTCGCAAGCACAGAGTCCAAGTGTAAAAAAGAAACTTTTAATAAAAGGAGGGAAGTAACTCAGGGTTAATTTGGGAAAACACCACAAACAGGGTTCATAAACATAAACCATTAGTAAAAGACCGACCCCCAAGTAGTTTGGACAGTGCCCTTTTCCCCTCCGGTTCTTAAGTCCAGCAACCCAAAAATCCTTTCCACATGCCCGAACCTTCTCTGAACCCCACTCACAGTAGCTGTATTTGGTCAGTGCAGACCCAGAGTTCAGAGGTCCATCTGCAGAGTTCACCTCCAACCCTAGGTGGCAGGTAAACAAGCATCTTACTTGCTCTGCTGGCCGCTCACCGGGTTCCAATCACCGCTCTCATGGCACCCCTCCACTTGCTCTGCTGGCTGCTCATCGTACCTCTCTGCCACCACCCTGCTGGCCACGCCTCTCTGCTGCCATCCTGCTGGCCGCTCATCATACCTCTTCACCACCACCCTGCTGGCTGTCAGTCACCTTCTGCCTCTCTGCTGTGACCTCTGCACATCAGTCTCTCTGTGATTTTCAGCTCTTTTGCAGGCTGGCCAGAAACATTGCCCCATCTCAAGTGATTTCGCTTCTCAGTGTTTTTAGTTCTTAGCAGGCAGGGCAGAAACACAGTCCTACCACAATTGGTTTCAGCTCTTATTGAGCAATTAAAATAACAAAAAAGCCTCCTAATGAAACCTATTTAGCTCTATTCTTCAAACAGAGGGGAAGAACAGGTTAAGCCAGTCTAGAGAGGACACCTGCCAGTGTGTGTGTGTGTGTGGGGGGGGGGGGGGCTTCAGCCTCCTGACCAGGACTCCTGTCCCCACCCCTCTTATTTTCACAGGGCTTTGACATTCAAGCCTCTGCTTAATTATGCTCTTTCAATTGTGGGTGCCCTGCCACATTTGGGACAGGTTAAGCACAGTTCTGCTTTCCTGTATTGCTACATTAATTACAACATTTGTAATCATATTTCACTACCCCTGTATTCAGTACTAAGGTCATTTGTACCCAACACCAGCCAAAGTTGATCCTTTGACGCAGCCATAAATGATGAATATGTAAACAGAGCAGGAGCAACCTGTATTGACATATTTCAGAGTAGCAGCCGTGTTAGTCTGTATTCGCAAAAAGAAAAGGAGTACTTGTGGCACCTTAGAGACTAACCAATTTATTTGAGCATAAGCTTTCGTGAGCTACAGCTCACTTCATTGGATGCATTCATTGTCTCATCCCCTTCCAACTAGCTGTCAGGGAAGCATTCATTAGGTCCTACTTACAACTGACAATTAACTTCCTTGGTTCAGTTCTGCATTTTTATTTTTAATCAGTAGATTAGAATTAAATCATTGTTCTAAGCAAACTATATTCAGAAGTTTGCAACGGTTATTTTGAATTTTTAATTAGCATCAAATCTAATGTACTGGAGCAGGTATAGGTAATGATACTGAAGTCTTATATTTTTTCCCCTGTGCTGCTTTTTAGAAGGTAAATAAAAAAAACATGTTTTTCCCATTTCCATTAATACAAAGGAGAAAAATAAACATTGGTAATGCAGTAGCTTAAGTGGCCCTTCATGAACAAAGGCACCTACAGGATCTCAAGCAGAAGAGACCAGTTATGAGTGAAGATAACAAATACACCGCCAGCTCTTTGTGCCTGGCCTAAGAGTACTGTGGATAACATTTGTGGTAGGGATAAATTTGGCTTTCTAAGATTAAAGGGATCCCTAATTTTGGTACAAATGTGAGCACTGACCAACATCTTGGCTAATAATGAGCCTGGTCCAAAGCCAGCTAAAAGCCACAACTCATTAATCTCAATAACAAATACTCCACAACTGACATTGGTTTCAATGGCCTTTGGAGTAAGCCTAAATATGCAGTCCTTATGCAGGTAAATCTCCCATTTGATCTTTGAGATATCACTCTAAAGATATATAACTAGAGAGAAATGATGTAACAAGAAATGCTACACTTTGAAAAGAACATTACGGAGATGAAAGAGAAAGTATTCATATTTAATTTTCTGTGCAATTCAAAAAAAATCTGTCTAAAATATAAACACAATGGACTTCCATTAGTTGCTCGGCAACATATATTTTTGATTTTCTGCTTTTGAATTTCATATTGATGAATTAATTTAAAAACAAATTCTTCAAGGACCCTTTCACTTGAATGCTTTAATTTGAAAATATACGCTTCACTTCATTGGGGATTTGGCCAAAACTGTTGTCAAATTAGGAGATTAAAAGATATATAAATTGCCTGATAGTGTATATAATTATTTATTCCCTGATCCGCCAAACACTTCAGCATATGTGCAACTTTATTCCTATTAGAGTCAGGACCTTACAGCTTATTCGAATGGGACACTAGGTAAACTTCAGAATTAAGAATTCATTATAAGGGTCTCAATTCTATACCCTAGCAACTGGTGTTAGTACCACTACAAACCCCACCATTAATTGACACTCTACTTGGAAGTCTCAACAAAGACCAAGAATAATATGGACATGGAGACTGAACTACCCTCTCATAACTCACAACAGAATTGCAGGGCATATTCTCAGGCAGTATGAGAAATGTTGCTGCCATGGCCCATTCTGTATGTGTTCTGTATTCTTTCTGGTTTTACTATTTCCTCATCAATCTGACTAATGATTTTTTACAATTATTTTTAAATCAAACCACTCCTATTACATTTTTTAAATCACTATGATAGAGTAAAGCATATCTAATAAAATACCATACCATTTTGTTCCCATAGGGCAGCATGATATAAAAATGTTTCTAAGAATGAAGTCCAAGGTCAGTAACATTTCCCAGTCCTAAAGTTGGTAACAAGAGATGATGTGTGAGAAAAACAATTACACATTACAGAGATTAATGGGAAATACTTACATAAGTGGAGAATTAGAAAGAGAATTTATACAGCTTTCAAAAGAGATAAATTATAAAATATATAGTGAGCTAAATAATAATGTTGCTTTAGTAATTCAAAACATTAATATACTTTATATTGGCTAAGCATGCAAGGATCCCACTTAGTCGTCTGCTGTTGATATCTCATATTAGGGCAACTTTTCATCAATAAGAATAATTAGCCCAATTAAAATTCAAGGGAACTGTAATGTATTTCTAGCAATATGCTTTAGAATGATGATCCACTACAAAGTCTATGACTCCAAATGGATGCCAGGTAAGAAACACGATACAGTAGATTAAAACCATGTATCTTCTATTGCTAAGACAGTTTGGATATATGAAAAACATATAGAATCTGAGAAGGAGTTTAAATATTACAGTGGACATTGTGATTCATGCCTTATTGTATATAGTCAAAAGGAATTCAAAACAGTTCTAATCATATTATATTAAAATCAGGGATGTCGATTAATCGCAGTTAACTCGTGATTAACTCAAAATATTTAGTGTGATTAAAAAAATTAATAGTGATTGATCACAGTTTTAATCTCATTGTTAACAATAGAATACCAATTGAAATACATTAAATACGTTGAATGTTTTTTCTACATTTTCATGTATATTGTATTCCGTGTTGCAATTGAAATCAAATTGTATATTATTTTAATTACAAATATTTGCACTGTAAAAATGATTAAAAAAAAAGAAATAGTATTTTTCAATTCACCTCACACAAGTACCGAAGTGCAATCTCTTTGTCGTGAAAGTGCAACTTACACATGTAGATTTTTTTTTGTTACATAACTGGACTCAAAAACAAAACAATGTAAAACTTTAGTGCATACAAGTCCACTCAGTCCTATTTCTTGTTCAGCCAATTGCTAAGACAAATAAGTTTGTTTACATTTACAGGAGATAATGCTGCCCTATTCTTATCTACAATGTCACCAGAAAGTGAAAACAGGTATTTTCATGGCACTTTTGTAGCCTGCATTGCAAGGTATTTACATGCCAGATATGCTAAACATTGGTATACCCCTTCATGCTTTGGCCACCATTCCAGGGGACATGCTTCCATGCTGATGATGCTCATTTAAAAAAAAATCGGTAATTAAATTTGTTCCTGAACTCCTTGGGGGAAAATTGTATGTCCCCTGCTCTGTTTTACCCCCATTCTGCCATATATTTCATGTTATAGCAGTCTTGGATGATGATCTAGCACATGTTCATTTTAAGAACACTTTCGCTGGAGATTTGACAAAATTCAAAGAAGATACCAATGTGAGATTTCTAAAGATAGCTACAGCACTTGACCCAAGGTTTAAGAATCTGAAGTGCCTTCCAAAATCTGAGAGGGACAAGGTGTTGAGCATGCTTTCAGAAGTCTTAAAAGAGCAACACTCCGGTGCAGAAACTACAGAATCCAAAATACCAAAAAAGAAAATCAACCTTCTGCTGATGGCATCTGACTCAGATAATGAAAGTGAACATGCGTTGGACTGCATCGCTTTGGATTGTTATTGAGCAGAACCTGTCATCAGCATGGATGCATGGCCCCTGGAATAGTGGTTAAAGCATAAAGGGACATATGAATCTTTGTGCATCTGGCAAGTAAATATCTTGTGATGCCGGCTACAACAGTGCCATGAGAATGCCTGTTCTCCCTTCCAGGTGACACTGTCAACAAGAAGCGGGCAGCATTATCTCCTGCAAATGTAACCAAACTTGTTTGTCTGAGCGACTAGGTGAACAAGAAGTAGGACTGAGTGGACTGGTAGGCTCTAAAATTGTACATTGTTTTATTTTTGAATGCAGGTTTTTTGTCCATAATTCTACATTTGTAAGTACAACTTTCATGATAAAGAGATTGCACTAAAGTACTTGTATTAGGTGAATTGAAAAATACTATTTCTTTTGTTTTTTACAGTGCAAATATTGTAATAAAAATAAATATAAAGTGAGAACTGTACACTTTATATTCTCTGTTGTAATTTAAATCCATATATCTGAAAATGTGGAAAAATCAAAAATATTTCAATAAATGGTATTCTATTATTGTTAAACAGTGCGATTTAATTGTGCAATTAATAGTGATTTTTTAAAATCACTTAATAGCCCTAATTAAAATGTAAATATCAAAAGTTTTTTACAGTGAGATTTTTGCTTCCACTCCGCCATAATTTTATGTATAATTCTTCAGTGACATCCATAAAAAAGAAAACTACTGATTAAGGGTTTGATCCTGCTCCTATCAAAGTCAATGATGTGGGATTAGGCCGACTAGGACAAACATTTGTGAATATATATATATATGAAAGATGTTCAGAAAACACCTTGGATTATTTAAGGGAAGATCTACTGAAGAAGAGATATTGAACAATTCAGCAAATAGATAATCTAAAATATGTCAAATGGGCATTTAACTGGTGATATTCCATTTTTTTTAGTTTAATATCCAAAATAGGAAATGGAAGTTATATCAAAGTGTATTTTATACATTTTTTAGGTTGACTAAGCAGATATAACCTATTCTTTACTTTTTCAGTGTGGTAAACCCCAGCCTAAAAGGCATTACAGCCCCCTCTTTCAACAACATCTATGTAAGAGCAATGTACTCTACCTTATGGAACTAGGAAGAGTTGTATCACCTTACAGTGGCCCCAGTGAAGTGCTGGTTACATCTTCTTTTCTTTCAATTAGTTGATTCTCTGCAATGTACAGCATGCATTCACAGTGATGATTCAAGTGTTAGAAATCCCACATTTGGGACCATGACCCTCTACATTCATGAGCACAAAGAGAATAGAATTTACAGGATTCCAGTCCAGTGAATGTAGAAGAGGGAGGTGCTGCTTCTGTGGCATTATTCTTTTCTTTCCCCCAAATGTCCCATTGTAGGTATTCCGCTTGATTTGGGGTACTCAGCACAAGAGGACATGGGCTCAACATAACAACATTGTCCCCTTCTGCATCTTCTTTCTGTAAGTGAATGACTCTTTCTGTAGAGTGGGTCAGGAATTTTCCATTGGAATGAGTTTCTGACAAAAATGTCGCTTTTCAGAAAATCAAAATTTCCACTGGAATGTTTCAATTTTTCTGGAAAATGCTATTTCCCATCAGAAAGTTGTTTCTACCTGTGCACCTCCACAATTTCTCAGAAGCCCACCTGGTGAAAACTGGAATTTCCATTCTGTGGGAAATTCTGCAATTTTGAGGTTTGTTTTTATTCCAATTTGGAATGAAAACAAAACTTCTAAATTTCCATCATACTCAACTTAAAAAAAATCAGGTCTGTTGAAAAAAGGTCATTTAAATAAAACCAAAACATTTCATTTTGATTTTATTTTAAAAATTGAAATAAAAAAATGAATCAAAATTAATTTCAAGATGAAAAATTGAAATATTACATTCTGAAAATGTCAAAATGGAACATTGAAAATGGAACATTTTGACATTTTCAAAACACTGTTTTTGTTTTTTTCCCCTCAAAGTGAAATTTATTTAAATTGACAAATTCCTACAGAAAGTTTTCATTTCTGATGGAAAAAGTTCCATTGGAACATTTTTGACCAACTTTAATTTTGATGTCCAGAAAACCTTTGACTGTCTCTTACACAACTCTACTAAGGAGACAAAGTAGTCATGGGATAAAGGGTAACATCTTGGATTGGAATTTGGCTAGGAGACAGAGGGAAAAGTAAGAATATTCAGCAAGACTGAAGTTAACAGTCCCGAGCTGTAAGGCCCTTATGAATAGTAACTGATTTTAATGACATTGCATATTTTGATGGCATCACACCCACTTCACTTTAAAGTTTCTTTTTAATTTTTGGATGAATGTCATCCAATCCCAGTGATGTGTTGAGGTTTAATATCTCTGTTTGTTCTAGCACCTCCTCTTCAGACACCTCATTCTGACACTGCTTCATCTTTATTATATGAAAAGAGTAGGAGCAGGATAGGTGTCTCATTAACATCCTTTGTGATGAAGGCTGATTCAAATATATTATTTTGTTTCTCTGCAATGTCCTTAAAACTCTTTAATTGCTCCCTTGACTTCCTTGAATACCAGCAGACCAATTTTTTTACTAGCTTTCTGCTTCTGATACACTGAAATGATTTCTTGTTTGTTTTGTATGTTTTTGATTAATTGCTCTTGTTCCCCCAGTTCTAATTTCCACATTACTTTAAGTGTTAAATTTTACCTCCATTCCTTTCATGTAGCTTTCATTTTGGTAAGGATTTCTGTTCAGTTAAAATAACCTCCTGTACCTTGTTATTTTACCATATTGTATTTTTTCCTCTCTGCCTTCCTGTTTCCTGTTTTCTTTAGGTATATACTTACCTTCGTGACTCAGTTATGGGATGATTAGTCACCTTTATGCTGAGCCTAAGGGCATTTCTACATGGAGATGTAGTGCACAGTAAAAAAGTGCACTGTAGATTCACCCCCTGTCTTTTTATGCACTAGGGCTATGTCTACGCAGCCCTACAGTTCAGACTACGGGGGTATGAATTGCAGTGAGTACTAGCATTCTGTATTGTAACTCCACTGTGTAGACATTGCTGGCATGAAATAAAGGCTACCTACTTTGTGTTAATGTAGTCTTCTTTAAACAGGGCTATGTTAATGCAAACCAGGTACCTTTCAGTTCTCACCCACAGTATCCACATGAGATAGTTACAGTGCAGAATGCTTGTATGCACTGCAATTTACACCCGCATAGTCTGAACTGCAGGGCTGTGTAGACAACACCAACGTATTATAATTGCTTCATCTGGGGGCTTTAGCGTGGTTTTTTTAACCTCTCTCTTCTAGGCTCTCCAAAGTTTATCCAGCAACTTTGCTACAGGACAGTCTTATCAAAACTTGCAAGTGTCTGGATTTTGTACAGGTGAATAACCTGATAATTGCATTGCTTGGTCATCCCAAAATCCCACCAGAGTCCATGGGAATTTGGGATATGCAAGTAATGAAAGACTGGACCTTAAACTGGAAATGAATCCTACATCTAAGGTCTTATCAATGAGACATAATCAGGTCTTGTAAACTACCGAAAAGCTCAAGGTAACAGGGAAATGACACCAGTTATATTAATTTTCATTGTGTAAAGGGGCACTCACTTGAGCACCTCTGAGTAGCTGGGTGTGGTACCACAGTCCTTTTCATGCCCCTGGTACCTCCTGCAGGCTGCCAAACAACTTTGGCAGGTCTTCAGTGGTTTGGCCTTCCATCCAAGTCACAAAGTTCAATTTAACACCTTCTAGGGTATTAAAGAGTTCAATAAACAAACAGTCTATTTCTTTTGCTCGGGTCAGCTCAGGGCCCTTTAAATTCAGCCCATTGTTCAAGCTCCCAAATAAGTCTTGTCCCCTTCTTCAGGTTTACACCACTTTACCTGTGGCTCGTAGGGAAACCTGGGTCCACCCGCTACTCCAGGTTACAACCTAGGGACCCTATAAACAACAGACACATGCAACTGGATCCAATTCATTGCTGCTTCTTTCCTGTTCTTTTCCTACCTTGCCCCATTTTCATCACAGTCATGTCATGGTTAACATTCTTGTACTTCCCTCTCCCTGCAAACCCAGTTATGCAAAATGCAGCCAGAAATAGACTCTGGCTATCCCTCAAGTTCCTTTGGCCAGAGCAGAGCATCCTTCTTTATTCCTCTCATTCCAGCCAGAAGCTGAACAGCTCTGGCTAGGCAGCTCCTTTTATCTGAGCCTGCTGGGCTCTGATTGGCTGTTACTACTCCTTGTAGCCCTTGGAGTACCAAGTCTCTCTAGTCTCCAAGATGGCTGTTTCCAAGAGGCCTCTCTAAGCCGTCCGGGAGGCCACACCATTGCTGCTCCATTCCACACACATTGCTACTTCCTGGGGTAGGGTGTAGTAGGACTTTGAGATCTCCCATAGGGAGCCACAAAGACTAAGTACACCCCAACACACTGTGCCTCTCCAAACAATTCAGGAACTTGAAAAAATTCTTTCCAAGTCATGTGAATGATGAAATTTCAATGAAATAAACAACTCCCTTTAATATATGTTACTCTTTAGATTTTCCTCTATTTCTGCATTATCCCCATTACCGTTACCTGTACACATCAAAAGCAAAATACGTTCATTCCTTTAGTCTACAACTTTCTTCTGGCTTAGTGACGGGTAAATTTTCTAAAGATGCAGGGCTTTGATTTGGTTATTGGATGTTTATAAATTAAATGTATAGGAGTGTTGTAAGCAAGGCATGAGAAGTCATTCTTCCACTCTACTCTGTGCTGATTAGGCCTCAACTGGAGTATTGTATCCTGTTCTGGGCACCACATTTCAGGAAAGATGTGGAAAAATTGGAGAAAGACCAGAGAAGAGCAACAAAAATGATTCAAGGTCTAAAAAACATGACCTATGAGGAAAGATTGAAAAAAATGGGTTTCTTTAGTCTGGAGAGGAGAAGACTATGGGGGACATGATAACAATTTTCAATTACATAAAAGGTTGTTACGAGGAGTAGGGTGAAAAATTATTCTCCTTAACTTCTGGGGATAGGACAAGAAGCAATGGGCTTAAATGGCAGCAAGGGTGGTTTAGGTTGGACATTAGGAAAAATCTTGCTAACAGTCAGGTTAGCACTGGTTAAGCACTGGAATAAAGTGCCCAGGGAAGTTGTGGAATCTCCATCATTGGAGATTTTTAAGAGCAGGTTAGACAAACACCTGTCAGGGATTGTCTAGATAATACTTAGTCCTGCCATGAGTGCTTTGAGGTCCCTATCAGTACTTTGATTCTATGATTCGATTCTATGATTCTATCTGAACTTCTGTAGATACAGGAGGACATGAAAAACTGCAGAAAATAAAAAATAAAAATAAAAATGGAAGGATGGAGTTAACCTTGACTTTGGTTTGAGCTTTTAGGTGCAGATTTGGGACAGATCTTTTTCCAGATGTATCAATTCATCCATCCACAACAATAATCTAACTTCACTAATTTGATTCTGCCAACTACAGTGATGATTTCTTAATATGTAGTAGTACATGATCATTCCTACTTTCCATTTGTGAACACACCAAAAAAGTTTGATACAGTACCAACCAAAATATTAGTGACTGATTATTTTTCTATATTGTTATGTCAGTAAAGCCCTGCTGATGGTTTGGAATGTCTGATTAATAAATTATGACAAAGTGTGTATTATTATGTAATAATTCATGCTTATGTGAATTATTCACGTTATGAAAGATCTATTTCTAAATCATCATCTCTTTAGATTTTACTGTGATTGGTTGCTTAGGACCTGATCCAAAGTCTGTTGGGAGTACATGAACATACCTCTATTGATTTTAATGGTCTTGGGATAATCCCTTAGGCCGTACAGTGGATTACTGCTAGAGATGAGTTTAAATCCTTAATCTCCAATATATGTTTCTGGATATCAAATTTATTTCAAAATTTGGTTCTAGTCAACACTGAAGCCAGCGTTTATTAGAACTTTAGGAATGGATAAGAAGCAAGGTTTTTAATTGTGTAGGTTTTTGTTGTGTTGTGTTTTAGTTATCACAAAATTCATGTAACTTCTCAAATGGAATTCCTGTTTCACACAAATCATATGCCTGCAGTTTATGTGGTCATTTATGCCTTGGCCCACCAAAGTGCTTAAGCATTTGCTTAACTTCAAGTATGAGAGTAGTCCAAATGACTTGCAATGCTTAGGCATAGAACTATATTGGGCCCTTATTCCTGTGTATATAGATGTAAAACACAACTAATATAGGTTTCAGAATAGCAGCCGTGTTAGTCTGTGTTCGCAAAAAGAAAGAGTACTTGTGGCACCTTAGAGACTAACAAATTTATTTGAGCATAAGTTTCGGGAGCTACAGCTCACATCATCGGGAAATGAGCTGTAGCTCACGAAAGCTTATGCTCAAATAAATTTGTTAGTCTCTAAGGTGCCACAAGTACTCCTTTTCTTTTTACAACTAATATAATTAGCTGAACAGGGCATGATCGCATAACTGATTTAATCTCACTTCATAATTAATTATTATAGCCACATCACATTACCCCAATATTCCTACAAGTGTGCAATACATGACCTTACCACATACAATGTGATGCAGCTGATCTCTGAGCCATGCAACCTGGAGGGAGCCATCAATGCTTTTTTCACAGCAGCAACTATCAGGTGGAAAAGGGACTTATTACAAAAGGCATCATACTCCAGCTACATGTTTGTGTTATGCAGATGCTCAAGAAGCAAAAGTTTGTGCAATTGAGCTCCTCTGGCCACATCCTGGCTGGATCCCTGGTCCCTCTTCACTGATCTGGGCAGCTGAGGTCTTCTTCAGTGTGAAGGAGTCTTAAGCTGGTGTAGAGGCTATGTGTAGGAGCTTTGGAGTAGTAACCAAAGTTACCCATGGTGTTGCATGATGGGAATCATTATGTAGTCAGCCTTATCAGCAGTAGCACATGGCTTGCAGTTGGAGCCAGGCAAGCAAGCCAGCAACATCTGGCTTTACAGATCTCAACAGGAAGTTAAGTGTTTACTGTTACTTTAAAGAGTCTCCAGTATCATTTCTTATGTTATAATAGCAAGCTGGCAACAGCTATTACACTACTTAGCTGGCAGAGTGCTTGGGATGGTAGATGGCATGACTGGAATGTGCTGTGCTCCAATGAAATGAGGCCAGTACGACAGCCTCTGTGGGCTGCTACAAACCAGCTTCCAGATGTCTGCGGGAATAAAGATGGCATAAAGCTTTGAGGAGCTGACAAAAAATGCTCTTGCACAAATGAGGCTCTGGCCTTCTTTCTTGGACTTCTATTTTCAGAGCAGGCAGAACCTGATTGCATCGATATGTACAGGGCCAGCCTGGAGAGGAAGTTTAGCAATAGAATTAGAAATTGATACGTGTTCCTGTGTATTATGTCAGTTTCGATGAAGCTGCATTTTCCTATGGAAAACTGTTCTGCTGAATTTTTTTTACCAGATCTACTTGACCAAACCAGTCTACTCCCAAATCACACCCAGTATGCATGCACATTCTATTGACATTGTGCTCATAAACATGAACTATTCATTTCAAACCAGCATGTGTCCACATGGGGCAGATAGGAATGATCACCTTTTTGACTCCTGATTGCTAACTGAGATTTCCTTTTAGCTCAAACGGTGAGAAACCCGTGCTTTTGCAGCAAGAGGCATCCTGACCCTTCTGTCAACAGGAAGTTCTGAGTTATCATGTGCAGCAAATTAAGAACTGTCAAGTCCTAACTTTGGCCATGGCTGCATTTCAGTAGTAAAGAATCCATTTGGCTCTTAGAGCCAGGACACAATGGAGAGCATGGAGGAAAGATGGCACGTTAACAAAACTAGTGGTGACTGGAGGAATTATTCCTCCAGAGTCCACGAGCAGTTGGACACCTGCAGGGGCACTCAGAAGATGTGCTCAGCTGTGGTGTATTTGAAAACTGGGTTGGAATTGTAGGTTGTCACTTTAATTTGTAAGGAATTTCCTGGGGTCCTGCTTGCAGGCTAGATTGCTCTGTAGGAAAGCATGTCTGTCTGGAAAGAGCCAGCCTACAGCAAGGTGGAATGAGTTGTGCCTCACCGCCTTAGGGAGCAGCCTGCTTCCCCTCTCTCTGTTTTTGGTCTCTGTTTTTGGTTCTTGTGTGTTAACGTTTGGGATTTTAAGAAATAAAGTAATGTTACACTGCAACCTCTCTAAAAGAGTATTTGATGTTTTTACCTCTGATGGCATGCCATGGACATAACAGTGGCTATGTCTGCAGAAAGGATGCAGCATATGCTCAGTTCTCTCTCACAGCACAGTTTTCTAATACTTCGCCAGAACACAGGTGGCTTCAGTGCTGTGGCCATGCCATTACCCACGCCCTCACAGAAACATCCCCTGTGGGCCACTGAGCACTGCTACCGGTGTTAGCAAGGTGCTGCTTCTCTCCACCACACTCATAATTAGGCCTCATGCAACTCTAATGGACAGTCTCGGGTACTTTTTTGGAATACACCAAACATTTGCAAGGTATATCTCATGGATTGTCTATTGCCAAATTAGCACTAGTTAGCATATGTAAGATAATTTTATTTAGAAGATGTTAGATTCACATTTATTCAGTGTGATGTCAATATGGAGGGGAAATTATTAAAATTCATAGAGGATTATTCAGTCAATCTTTGAATAAATTACATTCAACTCTGTTTCCATAAATCAGAATGCATTATTTATTTTTACATGTGTTTGTCAAATTTTACAATGAATAATGTATTCATCTCATAGTATTTGACCTATTTAGCGTTTCATTAAGTGTAAATCAATACGTACATACTGAGCTAGGAACACTGGAGTGACACATTTTTTTTCTGGTTATGGACTATATGGTATGTTTGGCTTTTTAAAATGAAGCCTTTATTTAGGAAGTTTGAACAGATTTGCCAATCCTAGCCATATAAATATCAGAAACAATAATAATCATTGCAAGAATGAACTTTTGTTTAGAGCAACATTATACAGTAATATCACAAGATCTCTCTGTTTAATAGAGTGTTACCGAGTGAGTGTCTTTGCACTACCCAGGACATCATTTCTAGTGATTTTATTAAATTGAATGAATTGTCTGATTACACATTTAATAAACCAGGCACGTCTATCAAATAATAAGATTCAAAAAAATTGGACAGGTGTACTTTTTCATGATTTTGTCACAGCATTTGGTGATGAAAGTCATGGTGAATATATACATGCATAATAATATCTAGGGATGAAAATAGATTATATGAATTATCAGGATCTTTGGTTTAAAAAAAAGTTACTGCTCGGTGTTGCAATAATTTCTCTTGGGTTTCCTCCGCAATTATTCCTGACCCCTTCATTTTCTCTCTTATTCTGTCTCTAACCTAATTTAACCCAACAAGTTCTGTGCTCTCAATATCCTCTGTTCCTTCACAAATACTAGCCCCCAACCCTGCACATAGACCTTGTTCCCTCTATTCCCACCCTTGAATTCCTTAACCAATCACCACTGTCCCCAAGACATCTGTCCTTCCTAGGATCTCCTTGTTGTTCGTGGCATTACCACTACTAGCCCAGGATCACTTTATCCCCTCTCCAGGATGCCTCTCATTCCCTGTCTCTGTCACTGTCCACACCTATGGTATCCATTTAGCTCTTAAATCTCTGTCCATGTCTACCATGTTTCCCCACCCCCTTAATCTATATTCTGCCCCTCAACTCTCAGGGTCACTATTCCTGTTACTTACTCCCCAGCATGTCAATTTTCTCTCCTTGCAGTGTAATTGTGTCCCCACTATGGTCACTTCCTCCACTCCACAGGGACACTGTTCCTATGCTCCATTCTCTAGATTCCTTCCCCCATCTCCTGCTAGAGTCACCGTTCTTGTCCCACACTCTGCAATCACTGTCCATGTCCTAACTCCCCAGCATCTCAGTTCTCACTCCCCACGTTCATGTCTTCCCGAGAGTCACTGTATCTGTGTCCCAGTTCCTACATTCCTGGACTCTCTATCACCAATAGCACCCTCCCTGTCCTCTCTTTGCCAGTGTCACTTTGCAAGTCCCCCAGTTTAGAATTTCTGTGACCCATTACCATAGTGTCTCTGTGTCTCACTTACCTCTGTGGTCACTCTTCCTCCTGCCCCCAACTCCCCAGAGTCTCTCAGAGTTAGTGGAGGACATGTCTTTCCATTTCCCTTTGTAATTGCACCTGTGCTAGTGGTATCTGTTTTCTCACTGTTCTGTATCATCCTTGATCCCACAACAGGAATCAAGGAGCCCGCTTTGCCACAAATCAATCTTTCCCCCAATCCACCCACCATCCACACCTAGTTGTGTATTCAATGTACACCTACTTAGCACATAGTTCCTCTTGTGCCACTGACATTTCAGACAGTCCAGTTCCTTCACTGATTAGAATCAATCATTAATTGTGGTACTTCTTCCCAGGTGATAACAGTACATACAAAACTCTGTTACTGTTAGTAACAGTGCTGGTCCAAGCCTGGATAAAAGAGGACTCTGCTGTTGGGTTTGCAACTCACTCAGGTAATAACTTGCTTCAACAGAAACAGCTGTATCTCCTACTGCTGATGTAAAATAGACAGTGAGGTTAAGTAACTTACTTAAGACCACAGGAGAAATCAGGGTTGAAGCCACAAGAGTTTCTAGCTCCCAGCCTCATGCCTAATGCACTAGACTACAATTACTGTCATCAGCCAAACTTCCTAGACCTTCCCAATATCCTCTTGAAAATGGTTTGCATTAGTGAACTGATGATGTCTGAAACCATATGGGATTCTACACAAGCCCTAATTAAAATTAATTGTTCCATGAATAATTAATGTTTACTCTGAATTTTGCTGGCTCCAGTACTAGGGAGATACAAAACAATTGCCTTTGTTTAAAAATCAAGTTACATATTTAACCTCCGAAATTAAACATTGTTCTGGAGAAGAGTAGGATGTGCCAAACCTACTTTATATGGAATTATACTCTATCAAATACCAACATCGGGCAATTTGATAGGGTAGTAAGATAGGTCATACATTTTGTTCAGAAAAAAATGTCTTATTTATTCCAGTGGTGCTTTAAAGAATAACAAATAACTACATAAAAATGGCAATGCACAAAACATCCATTTAATGTAAGACATCTTCTGCCTCCACAATATATCTGATTGAATATATTCAATTGGGGGGAGGGATAGCTCAGTGGGTTGAGCATTGGCCTGCTAAACCCAGGGTTGTGAGTTCAATCCTTGAGGGAGCCATTTAGGGATCTGGGGCAAAAAAAATTGGGGATTGGTCCTGCTTTGAGCAGGGGGTTGGGCTAGATGACCTCCTGAGGTCCCTTCTAACCCTGCTATTCTATGATTCTATGAATATGTCCATCTTGCATGAGTCCTTAGATAGAAATGAGGATGTATCATCCCACTGCACTGCAGTAGCCTTCAGCAGATTGACCAGGTTCTTCTCTGAAAATCACTGGGATGGTGCTGGTGCTAGCTGTGCTTGGTCACTTCAACGTCCACACAGATGACAATGCTTCTGGTGGACTTGGAATTTCTTGGCTGCCATAGGATAGTCCTCAGATAGTTTGTAGCTCAACTCTTACATCTAACAACTCTTTGGATATGGTGTTCAGATTGTAGTTCAGGGAGCTGGCACTCATCTATCTATCTAGTGCCTTTCTGTTGTTATCAACAACAGAATACAATTGTATACATCAACTGTATAGTCAATTGCTTGACCATACTTTGGTTCGGTATGAAATATATTCAAGAGACCAAATAACCAATATCAGTCAGCTTTATTGCTAAAAGTCAATAATAATATAGTACAAGAAAAAAGTTTGCTACAATATAAGTTTCTAGGAAGCTGTCTTGTGCAGCATTATTAAGTTTACCTTACACAGAATATGTGGTCCCAAAGTTACACAATGGTGATATTTATAGGTGATAGTTAAAAACTTTGTACATGTCATTGAAATCCAATCCACCAGTTTGTACCAGTTCCTTAACTTGTTGTTCTGTACCTTTTCTTATCATTGTTTTGGATATTAGCATTCTAGGTTCTGGTCCATGAAGGTACTTCTCCAGCATGTACCATGGCAGAACATTAATGTATTATGCCTTTGACATGTTTCTTATTTTCTGAGCTTGACTTCAGCTTTGCAAAGTGTTATAGGATAGTTATAACAAGTGAACAGGATTATAGAAAGACATAGGCCAATTCAGGCCATGTAATGGCTTGAAATACATACACTACATAATGTTATATTGATATCATGTGCTTCACAGCTTAATGCATACAAATATATGTGGTGTGAATAACACATATTGATAATGTGATTATGCGCGCACACACACACACACACACACACAAGCCCATCATATATCGGTCAGTATTTGAGTGCCTATCATGGACCTACAATTATCTTCTTCAATTTGGAACTGGGAAACTTTTCTCCCATCAGGAAGTGGACCCATTTTAATAGTTAACCCTGAGAAGATAAAATAAGCTTAGGAGTTTCCAGAGGGCACTGGAGGAAAACACTGTTTTTTTTGACAGAATACTCTAGACTTTGTTACAATCCTTTGTCTTAATGACCCTTAAACATCATCTCCTCTATCTTTGCTCTCACGGGTCACTGTAGTTTGCTGCAACTCATATCTAGGAATGACATCACATTCTTGAACGACCTGCAACTGATACACAACCCAGTAGCCTGTACATTAACTAATGAAGGTTTCCAGGAGCATTTCACTTACTACAGAATCATGTTCTAAGATTGATTTTCAAGGACCACAGGCAGTGAGGATCCATTGCATGGTACTACCATAACTCTTCATGACAGCTACACTCCATGGGAACAATGCAATAGGTGAAGATCCATGAATGCACAAAACAGGACTTCAACAAGAGTGGGACCTGGACTGTGGAACTCACTCATGCAAAAGATTGAATTGACATCAGTTGTCACTGCCTTCAGAAACAAATGTCCCAACTCTTTGAACTAACATTCCTCAAATAAAACACACACACACTCACCCCTTAACTTTATTCAAGCATTTTACTCCTATATGATGAGAAAGAAGAGCTTTTTTTAGATGCATTGCAGGCTCTCGGATACTACAGTGATGGAAGCCAATATCGGAACTTAGAAGATAGATAGATAGATTCCAGAAAGAGAGGGTAAGAAGGCCGGCATGTGGATCTGGAGGCAATCATCTTGTGACACATATTCTTATATTCAAAATTGTACCAGAAAAAAGTACACATTTTAACAAGACAAATCGAGTATAAAACATTTTGTCTCAAGTTTGAACAAAATTTCTTGCATATCTAGCTCTTATTCTTATTCCACTTTCATATTTGTATCAGTCAGTTCAAGAATTGATGTCATCATGGAGATGCAAGAGGATGTTATCATCTTCCTCATTGCCCCCGAGGAAAGGAAAGGTCATGTTAGCCTCATTGGTAAGTGTCTTCTGTTTAAAAAGATTAAAAGGAAAGAAACCGAATTCACCATATTCACATTAAGGGCTATCTGACTTACATGCCTGAATGTTAGCATGATTTTCTTTTGGGAACAATGCAATTTATCTCCCTCTCCTCTGCTACATTAATGAACACTCAAATATAACTGTCTGTTGGAAATGTTGCTCGTAAAAAGTATGGTGAAAATAAGTAAAACTATATTATTGAAAAGTGATTTGTGACACCTTTCTCTGCAATAATGCCAAAAGAGTTCATACTTGCTATTTTTGGTTTTGGTGCAACACCTTTCACAGACAACTGAGTGAATCTTATTTTACCTTGTATCTAAAAATCTGAGCCAGAGTCTCACAAATTCAACTTTCTAGTTCTTCTTGCTTTCAGCTGGGATGGCAACTCTATCAGAGATTTATCATTTTTGTGATGTTTTGGCACTTGCACTCTTAGTCCAGAAATGAAAAATAATAAGAGAAAAATTACCAAACTTTTTTTAAACCTCAGAAATTTCAGCTCAAGGTTCCCTCTGAATTTTGACTGAAAGTTCAAATCAATAATTATTTAATCTCAACTGGTTCTTCTATTCATTGTTAATATAATATTAATCTTATCACCTTTAAATAGCAACTCTAGGTCGTCAATCAAGGTCTAATCCAGCTCTCACTGACGTGAATGAAAGTCTTTCAAGTTTCTTCAATGGGAGTTGAATCAGGCTCTCAGTTCTTTGAGTGATCCATTGAAAATATTCACAGGATAAACACAGGTAGCCCCTGGATGATGTCATGAGCCACAACTAATTTTAAGCTGTAACTAACATTTTGCCAGCTCACTAACACATACAATTTATCAAACTTCCACTCACATCTCATAGCTTCTTTGTGACTTAAAGGGTATTTTTAGTTCCCTGAGCAACTTACTAGCTATAAAGCCAAGTATGCATGATGAAGCTGAAGGACTTCATAGTAATCTCAAGTCATGCACACTGGTAGAAATCTTTGTTACCTTTCCCAAGATTGATGCACATAGAAATCAATTCTAAGATGTGATTACAGGTCATCAGTTCAGTTGAAGCTGTTACCTTGTGAGCATACAAAAATGACTGAGTTCATTTCCAGTTGATATTATAGCTATAGACTTTTCTCTTAGTATTGTTCTGGGCTCTTTCTTGCAGGATGAAAGGAGAGGTTCAAAAGCTAGCTATTCCATCCTCTTAAAAGGACTGGGTTTTTACCAGTAAATATGGAACCTCAGGTGGCAAGATAAGGCACAAGTTAATCTTTCTGATTAACTGTAGAAGTGATTTTTGTCTCAGAAGCGCAAGTTGCTCGAGCTGATTTGGCCTCTTTAATGAGACTTTTTTAGGGGAAGACCTGTGTTAGTTTCCCTCTCAAAAGACATTCACAGAATAATGAACACGTGCATCTTCCATCACATGCCATCTCCTTCACAATCCTGCTAGCTGTATTTCTCAAAACTTCACATCACCAGGTCTACACATGCTATTCTCTTGTTCCCTTCCCATCCCCTTGTTCATTTTTTGAAATGTTAAGTGTCTTTAAATGACTGATGGTTTCCACCCCTATATCTTGTGTCACAATCATTCTCTTTGCTTGGGCAACTATGGAGCACTTTGATACTTCTGTAGGATTTGATCCTCCATTGTATGGAAGAGAGATGTGCAAATATACTCTGTGGGTGTAAAGACAGAAACTACACAATGTGTTAAGAAGTTCCCCATGCTCAGCATTGTGAGCCGCCCCCCACTTGTGCCAACATTCCTTTCTGCATGGCTACACAGTACCAAAAAGAGGGGAGCTCATTGCCGAGTGCATTGACATTAAACCCTCATCCATACCATAGCCCAATCCTGTTCCCAATGAAGTAAATTATAAACCTCCATGGTGCAGGATATGGATTTATGAGAGGTGCTTAGCAGGGATTATGGAAGAAAACAGGTACTTCTGTTAGTGTTGGAACTGCGCTAGCCTGCTACAGCCCCTCAGGATGGTGTGTAGCACTACACTGAGACAAATTGCTCCCTCATGCCTCATCATGGTTTTCTCCAGATTGGACCCAAAGCCTATTGAAGCACCATAAGTTGGATCAGCCTATTAGTTAGCAATAGAGCCCTGGGTTTTCCATTTTTCTTTCTGTAGGTGTGTCATTATTTGTCTTTCTTTGCAAAATATCCATTGTAGTGTTTAATGTGTACAGCCATTATTCACTTCTACTTTCTGTATGATTCTTTTTCATTAGCCCATCATAAAAAAGGAAACGTTAGTCATGCTTTTTTTTTTTTACTTACACAAGTGTCAAAGTTTTTCAAAAATAAAATGGATATACAGCTTTTTTAAATTTCTGAATTCAACTGTTCAATGGTGTTCTTAGACGGACAAGTTAGGTGAGGTAATATCTTTCATTGGACCAACCTCTGTTGGTGAGAGAGACAAGCTTTCAAGCTTACATACAGTTCTTCTTCCCAGACCTGAAGAAGAGCTTTGTGTAAGTTTGTAAGCTTGTCTCTCTCACCAAGAGAAGTTGGTCCAATAAAAGATTTTACCTCACCTGCCTGGTATCTCTAATATCCTGGGACCAACATGGCTACAACAATGCTGCATACAACAATGATGATGATCTTATTATTCAGTCCATTTATGAAAATATATAGCTGTCAAGGTTCCTCCCCCACTCTGAACTCTAGGGTACAGATGTGGGGACCTGCATGAAAAACCTCCTAAGCTTATCTTTACCAGCTTAGGTCAAAACTTCCCCAAAGTACAAAATATTCCACCCTTTTGTCCTTGGATTGGCCGCTACCACCACCAAACAAATACTGGTTACTGGGGAAGAGCTGTTTGGACACGTCTTTCCCCCCAAAATACTTCCCAAAACCTTGCACCCCACTTCCTGGACAAGGTTTGGTAAAAAGCCTCACCAATTTGCCTAGGTGACTACAGACCCAGACCCTTGGATCTTAAGAGCAATGAACAATCCTCCCAACACTTGCACCCCCCCTTTCCAGGGAAATGTTGGATAAAAAGCCTCACCAATTTGCATAGGTGACCACAGACCCAAACCCTTGGATCTGAGAACAATGAAAAAGCATTCAGTTTTCTTACAAAAAGACTTTTAATAGAAATAGAAGTAAATAGAAATAATGAAAAAAATCCCCCCTGTAAAGTCAGGATGGTAGATACCTTACAGGGTAATTAGATTCAAAACATAGAGAACCCCTCTAGGCAAAAACCTTAAGTTACAAAAAAGATACACAGACAGAAATAGTTATTCTATTCAGCACAATTCTTTTCTCAGCCATTTAAAGAAATCATAATCTAACACGTACCTAGCTAGATTACTTACTAAAAGTTCTAAGGCTTCATTCCTGGCCTATCCCTGGCAAAGACAAAATATAGACAGACACACATACCCTTTGTTTCTCTCCCTCCTCCCAGCTTTTGAAAGTATCTTGTCTCCTCATTGGTCATTTTGGTCAGGTGCCAGCGAGGTTACCTTTAGCTTCTTAACCCTTTACAGGTGAGAGGAGATTTCCTCTGGCCAGGAGGGATTTTAAAGGGGTTTACCCTTCCCTTTATATTTATGACAATAACACAACCCCTCTGCTTGAGTTAGAGGGATTTCAACCTGGGACATTCGGTGCTAAGAGCACGAGCTAGAGTTAAAACAGTAACTCTGTTAGCTGACAGCTAAAGTAGCCCCTATGCGGATCAGCCACAGGTGTGGGGAGCAGACACAAGAGTAGAATCTCAGCTAGTGTAAACTGTCAATGTTCTGCTGATTTTATTCAAAGCAGCATATGAGTCTGAAATCCTGAATTATTGAAGTATTGAATGAAATATTAAGAAAAAAAATCTACATTTTAAAGACAGATGAAATGTTCCAAAAGTAACCCACACTACAACAGTGGGACAGACCTTCAATGGGTATAAATCAATAGCTCTCTGTTATTGGTTCATATTATTTTATTCAATATATCAATACATTCAAGATCATAGCTATGCTCAAATAATGGACTGATGACTATATAACTGTAACCAACTATTATCACACATCTATGGAATTAGTTTCTTTAGTACGTTTTTCTGCTCCTAGTCTTTCCCCCAACATTAATGTTAAATTAGACATTGCTTTTTCAATGTACATTTTGAAAATTCCAATTTGATCTCTCAAACGCAGCAAGCCCTATAAGCACTTGTTACTTGTCTGAGAATTAATCATGATTTAATTCATTTTGTAGTTCAAGACAGTAGATATTATTAACATCTGATATCTCGTGGCCCAGTCTTCTTATTAAAAAGATGTTATGCTAAAACTGAAACTTGTAGGTCCAGGATCTCTGTTCAAAGTTACATTTTCATGAAGAAACTGATGCAGTGTTATTGTTTTCAGTGGAGTTATACCAATTTACATCTGCTGAGGACATGGCCCTTTGATTCTAGTGCAGCTACATGAATTATATTATCTATGTACTGGAGATAACTTGATAGATAGATCTGCCTCAATTTTAGTGAGATTACTTACTGAAGGAATATTTATCCTTCTCTGTCTGCAGAATTTAAGCATCAGCTTTGGGCTTAACAAAGCTAGTCCTTGGACAATTTGGTTGGCATTTCCACTAATGAAACATTTCTGTGAAGAGCCAATAGTTGCTTTTCCAAGTTCTTCTTTTGTATAAGTTTTAATTCCCCATATACTTACTTGCTTAATCTATTTGTTCTTTAATATCTTGAGCTGTCATCCTGTATGAGCAATTTTAAATTATTTTTACCTCATGTATCTCTTCTACCAAACGCACAGCATTAGTTCTTTATTTCATAAGACTACCAATGTTCTGCAATACTGTATACTTTCATAAGTCTCTAGCTTTTCCAATTTAAGAATCTCCCCCTCACTGATCTTCCACCCATCCCAACTTTCTTCTGCAACACTTATACTTAGGGCCTGATTTTCATAGACAGCTTCAATTATGCAATTGTGTCCATAAATAATATCACTCCCCCCCACACTTTTTTTTGCAGGTTCATATCATAGAATTACAACATCCAACTGCCTGACTGTGCCTACAAATTAGGCTGTTAAATATCTAGGGCATGATTCTGAAGTCCATTTGAGCAGCTTTGCTCCATCTCCTGATGCAAAGTTGCCACAAAGAAGGAAAACCTAGCCAGTTGAAGAATCCCCTTACATAGGACAACTATTAAGTGGCAGTGCACCTTAGTGGCTCCAGCATCTGTGGGGTTAGTTATGAATGTTTAGAGACACTATTCAAAAGGGGCCCTAGGGATCATATAATAAAGGAGTTAAGAATCTGTGTGAACAAGAATTGAAGACCGTGTTGCATTCAACTCAGCCACAAATTTTCTATCTCTCTGTAATCTCTACAGAACTCTGAGTCCTCCAGCTGCTGGGATGCTCAAGGAAAAGAGGTCACAGCAAGGGCACCCATATTACAGATTGTTCCTTGGTCTTTGGAACAGCCTATAAGGGGCCTATGGCATCTGGCATAATTTAAACCACGCTTAAGTCTGCTGCAAATTATATTGGTAACTGGGATGGCCCTGAACAAGACCCAAGTTCGTGAGACACAAATTGAGACTTTTAAACCCAGCATTCCTTGGACAAAATTGTAAGTCAGCTGATGTTCCAGAGGAGAGAAGGTTAAGAAGTGATTTGATTGTGGTCTATTAAAACTGGAAGGTGAAGCTGGACAAATTCAGATAAGAAATCAAATGGCAAATTTTAATAATGAAGGTAATTAATCATTGAAATGACTTGGCTAGGCAGGTGATGTATTCTCCATTATTTAGATGCCTTTGAAAGAAATATGTTCTAGCTCAACCAGAAATTATGGTGCAGGAAATAGTGGTTAGGATTCTATGCCTTGTGTTATACCTGAAAACAGACTAGATGAGGTAATGGTCCCTTCTGGCCTTAAAAATCTATGAACCAGTTAGCTGTGGACAAAATATCATACATACAAATATTTGTGGGTGCAAAATTCCATCTGTAAAATTGGAGGCCCAATTTAGGCCCTTTACAAATCCAGGGTGAAGTCCTAATCCCAATCCTTTGCCCTTGACTTCAGTTGGGCTAGGATTTCCTCCTAACCTCTTAATATTTCTTGACTAAACTTTCACATATGATATTCGGTTTCTAAAACATAAAAAAAGTTACCATATTAAGGTGTTATAGTAGGGTGTTAACTTGGAGTCTACATTATGGACCAGATTGCCTCAACACTTTGAGGATGGGGGGGTTGGAAGGCACTAGCATTCCGCCTTCACCACCCCTCCTCATCACCTGTATGGGAGGGTAAAGGGGCCTCATGGGGTAATTTACAAGAGCTGTGCAGAGGAATCTTTTAGTGTCAATGATAATCAGGCCCATAGTTGAATTACTAACGTTTTTCTCTTACTCTCCTATCCTGAACTCGAATCTCTGTACATAGGTATAGGAAGAATTATATCATAATGTGATGTTGTACATCATGGGTGAAATACTGGCCCCATTGAAGTCAATGGCAAAATTTCTATCAATTTCAGTGGGGTCAGGATTCATTCCACATTTTCTGCTGTGTTAATTTATTTTGGAGAGGGGAAGCGGAAGAGTTAAATTCTGACAAAATATTAAAGATTAAAGATGAGTTTTAGCTGTAATTTCATGTTCTGCTTATTTGGCTTGCCATATTTCGATATTTAAATGTAAGTTTGTTGTAATTTTTTTTTTAAAAAATCCCACAGCAGTATATAATTCTAATTATTATTATAATTAGCACTAATTATTCTATTTCAAGATTTTTGATCCCACTACTTTGCAGAAGTCTAGTACTATGCTTGTTTGTGTTCAGTTATGTTGATTACCATTTATGAATCATATTATTGTTCACGTTGTGTGGTATTCTGAGAATGTAGTAGCCTTCTTGTACTTTCTTAGTGTCATAATACAAACATTTCTGTAGTTCCCTCAGGCAGTGATTAAATTATATATTTAATTTTTAGCTTGTTTTAATTACATAATGGTTGATAAGAATAATATTGCAGTCTACTAAACAAATCCAATGGTTGGAAGTAAGGTGCAACACTATTTCTACAGAGTTCCATTATTCCATTACTAGGCATTAATTACACATTTATTTAAGCAATTAAACATGAAAGTGGCATTATTGTGATGTATGACCTGAAAGTAATTTGGTTAATGAGGAACAAGAAGTGCTTGCTAACCAGGGCAGGTATTTTATTAGCAGCATTGCTAATTACCCCTGACAAGTTTAGGATTGAGTACTTCATATCTAAAAGTCTCCCTCTCTCCCAACTGAGAGGCCTGTAAAAGTTACTGAGAGGCCTTTTACATTTTAAAATATCTATAGAATATTCATCTCCATTTAGGAGAGGAAATTATATTATTGTGCATAGTCAGCCATTGTTGTGGCAGACACTATACAAGCATCCCAGCCATATACATCAATCAATAGTAATATATTCTCATTAGTAGCACTCCTATTATGCCATGTTTGTGTCTCTGCTAAGTACTACAGAGATCTGTTTCTTGATCTACATTGTGTGGCTGATTAAAGATGTAGACAAATGCCCACGATTATATTGTGACAAACTTTGCTAGAATGCCCCTCCCCCCAAATAAATAAATAAAAATAGCAAAAGTCGGTATGCTTTGTTTAAAAAAAAAAAAAATCCACTTTATTTTTTCCAACAGAAATTTCCCTACTTTTTAGGCCCTGAGCCAGCAAATACTTATACAAGTAGCTAATTGTGAGCATGAGTAATCCTACTGAAGTCAATAAGACTAAGTACATGCTTAAAGTTAAACACAAGATAAAGCAGGTCCTAACTGTACTACATTCTGCCAAACTATTTTTCAGGTTTGGTAGGTCAAAGGTCATATTAAAATATCTCATTAGTTTAATATTGTTATGCAAAGACTAGTCATAAACAGAAACAATAAGATAATTTGGCAGAGTACCAGCATCATCCTGCCCTTCAGTACATTTAAGGCCTAAACAAAATCATTCACTTCCATATACTTTTATCCAGAGGTGCTTTAATAATTAGAGAGTTATCTGTGGTCTTCAGTTGATCTTTATTCCAAATAAATGTAATAGCAAAGATTAAAAAAAAAAGCAGCTCACATGTAAACTTATTTATAATAACCAACAGAAAAACTCAACTAAAACTGCCTCCACAAAAAAAACTACCAAATTCTTCTTTACTTAGAACAAAGTCTTTCCATACTCATCCTCTTCAATCTCCCTGTTGCCATTCATATAGAATCATAGAATATCAGGGTTGGAAGGGACGGGTCATCTAGTCCAACCACCTGCTCAAAGCAGGACCAATCCCCAATTTTTGCCCCAGATCCCTAAATGGCCCCCTCAAGGATTAAACTCACAACCCTGGGTTTAGTAGGCCAATGCTCAAACCACTGAGCTATCCCTCCCTTTCCCAGCATGTGCTTGAAATTAAAAACAGATGTTGGAGGTTAAGCATTGGAGAACAAATGCCCTTACCAACTTTCCAATCCTGTGCGATCTGGAAGTTTGGCGATTGATAACCTGTACCACTGCCATGTTATCGCACCAGAGGCACACCCTTATATTAGCCCCAAATTAATAACCATTTGTACCTGCACAGTGATACCCCATATAGTTGATAACTTCTTCAGACATCTGTGTCTGGAGTATGTTACAAAGATGTGCTTGACTTTCTCGTATTCTATCCCACCTGTCTTCTCTCCACAACCCAAAATTACCAAACATGTGTGTCTCACACCTTCTCTGTTACTTTTTTGAGAAAGAAAGGTGATTTTGTCAGTTGATTTTTGAAAACAATTTAAGACCATTAACATTTCTTGAACAATGAAATATTGAGATCTCAATACAATTGTAAAACAGTACAATGAATTTATAAAGAAATATCATGATATTTTCACCAATTTCACCATCCCTAATTCATACAGAAACCTGCTAGTTGTATATTAATACATTATGCAATAGATTTTTTTTTTCACAAATCACCCACCACATCCTAGTGCGGTACATATGTGTCTGTGTCTATTGTTTTTTTCCTCTTTCACAATACTAATTTCATTACCCTTAGTCAGACCATATGCTATAATGGCCACTGATAAAGTAGGCATGTCAATATTCAATCCACAGGTATGTCAACAATCATACTTTTCTACAACAGTTAGCACAGATTTTTATTACAGTTATATGGAGAGTACTATGTAGCTCAAATTGCAGTGGGGGAGGTCTAGGTTGGATAGTAGGAAAAGCTATTTAACTAGGAGGGTGGTGAAGCACTGGAATGGGTTACCTAGGGAGGTGGTGGATTGTCTGGGTATACTGCAAGAAGACAGGAGACTTGTTATGGGTTTTAATCAGGGCACAACTTTATTATATAGATGTCTGGGACTACCTGGCAGATCAAGTGTACAGTGCAGGCAAATCCATGCTTATTCAAATCAATTCTCCAGTGCTTTCACCAGTCCCCCCCTTTGTTTCCATCCAGGTCCTGCAACCGAACCATGGTTTGGACCTTACCATCCACCAGCCTCGTAAGAGGGTTAAGGAGGGCTATGAGAACGAGGGGGTTGGCTCCCTGCCTACTGATCATAGGAGTCCCCCAAACCCCTTCCCCGTTCTATTCTTTTATCCAGGACCTCCTTTTAAGTCCTTTACCAGGCCAGTTATCTGGTCACTGGATGCCCTCCCTATGGAGTACCTGCAGTGAACATCCACCAGAAGGAGGCGCCAGCCATTTGCTTGGCTGCCTCCCCGCCAACCCCGCTGGGTTCCCAGACATCTGCAAATGGCCTCTTGGCTAGCAGCCCTACTGGGGAGAAAGAACCCATTGTCCCATGTGTGATCGTCAAGGGGCACCAGCAACTGCATTGTCCTTGACCTGGTACTGGAATAACCGCCCTTAACGGAGGGCCACAGAGGCAACCCATTTTCTGGATCCTTGACTTGACAGGACTCCTTAAAAACAAAGCAAAATAAACAGCTTGTAAGCTGGAGCCAATAATGTACATTCCGCCAACCACATGACATTCCTAGGTTCCAGAGAGCCCGCGACTTACGTAATTTGGCAAACTGTAAATGAGAAAAGGCGTCTGCTATGCCATTATCCATGCCCGGCACGTGCTTGAAAGAAAAAACAGATGTTGAAGGTTAAGCATTGGAGAACAAATGCCCTTACCAACTTTCCAATCCTGTGCGATCTGGAAGTTTGGTGATTGATAACCTGTACCACTGCCATGTTATCGCACCAGAGGAACACCCTTATATTAACCCCAAATTAATAATCATTTGTACCTTCACAATGATACCCCATTAAATTGAGTTAGAAAACTTTTCCACACCCACAAGTCTTACTACATCTTTTTATTGACTCGTACGTAATTGTATGGTCTGGCTATGCCAGCCACTGCCGCTGCCAGCCGAGCACAAAACGCCCGCCCCAGTGCAACAACCCTGCAAACAAAATTCAGCTCAAAGCCTGGGTGGGTTAATGTAGTGGAGGGGCTTTTGTTTTGGTTTTTTTTTTTGCTCGGAGTTCACTCAACTATTTAGCCAGGACCTAAAATGTGCCCAACAGGTGAAAACACTCATTTGAACCAGCTCGGCCTGCGAACAAAATTATACAAATAATGCACTATTTGGTTTAGTCCTGCCGACAACACTACTGCCCAGTGCAACATTGTACTGAATTTCTGAAAAGCTGCACAGGATACTGAACAGCCCATGGGCATAGCCTTGTCGAAATAAAATTGCCGGTGGCAGGCATCTTACAAACATGCCTGTATTTAAAGGGGTTGCGGAAACAACTACCATTATTAAATGTCCAGCAAATACTATTATGTGCCCAGGGCCCCTTTCGAGCTTGTTGCGGTATGAACAAACCCCTGGCGCCCTTGGTGTTATGCCTGTGAACCACAGTGTGTGATGCCACCCTATTCCAGTTTGTGTTGCTGCCCTTAATGGAAACTGCTTATGACATGCCCCCAAACATATTGGGTGCCCACCTAATTATATCCATATAATTAACAAAGGCAAGGCTGCTATCTGGGTAGGCCTGTCCCATAACACCCGCCTAGATGACGAGGGCAGCCTCCCAAGTTTTTCCATGTTCTCGGCACCCTTGCCCTCTTCGGCAGTTCACTGTTTTGCTTGCCTTGTCCATGTTTACTGTCTCTGAACACCTTCCTGTGCCATAGGGATATTATATCCACATATTTGCCTGTGAGGATTCTATATTGAGTTGCACTTACTATGTGAACTCCCATCGGGTAAGCTACCCCAGCATAACCATAGTGAGGACTGCATGGAGGGAGTTCTGCAGAGCCCTGCTCCCCCATAGCAGCATAGAGTTGCCATGTGCCCTTCCCTGTCCTGCTGCTGAAACTTGAGCCCATGCTGGGCCTACCCTGTCACCCTGTGCGGGCCCCTCACATCTAGCTGCCTGAAGTTGCTGTTGTAAATGCAAATTAGCTTGCAGCAGCTGTGTAATACCATCAGTGCCCCCCACTGAAGTTGCCACCCCTAGGTGGGTCTGCCCAGGCTTCTCGACCTTCCACTCCTGGGCCCAGAGTATTTAATACCCCAGTAGGCTGACTCCTGTTCCCCTTAGGTGAACTCACTGAGTGACTGGTTGAGCACGGTCCCTGCACCTGGCTGTGGCCCCTGCAACTGCCACCCTTTACCAGGCTGGAAGGCCAGATACCGCCTCTGCCACCCATGCCCCCAACCTCTGTGTGGTTTAGATTACACTCACCCCCGGGATCAGCATTACTGCCATCCCTTGTGTTTGGTGGAAGAAAACATCCTGGTCTTTAGCTGCCCTTGTGCCCTCTGAAGCGTTGTAATGCTGTGGAGAAAACCTCAGAAACAAGGTCACTGACCATTCACTGCACAGCTTAGCTGACTACCCCATTAATGCACACAGCCTGCTCACCTGAATGCGTGGACACTTTCCTTTGGTCATTTGCCTCCCTTCGTCCATGAGGTTGCCCTGGGTTATGCCTTGGGTTATTAAACCCACCACCCTGGGCAGTAGCAGTCCACATACTTGTGAGCTCCCTTGCCCCTGCTGCAATACTTCTGTCTTGGGTTTCCTTCCAGTCCATGGGCTCCCTGGGGGCTGCCCTGCCTGTGCCTGTCCCCTTTCCAGCAAAGGTATAGGCACCTGAGCAGCAACCAGCACACAGCCAGAAAGCAGCATGGCTGGTATATGAAACAGTTACATTTTCCTTGCCTTGCTCTGTCCCCTGAATTGTTTCTGGACATTGACTCCCTTGCCTTGCTCCCTGCCTCTCCCAGGAGACACCCGGCTTGCTCCAAGTGAAAAGAGAGGTGGGGCCAAGCCTATGCTGATGTTTATAACTCCTCATTCCTAGGTGAAAAGAAAAGGAGTACTTGTGGCACCTTAGAGACTAACAGATTTATTTGAGCATAAACTTTCGTGAGCTACAGCTCACTTCATCGGATGCATTCAGTGCAAAATACAGTGGCGAGATTTATATACACAGAGAACATGAAACAATGGGTGTTACCATACACACTGTAACGAGTGATCAGGTAAGGCATGTAGGTAGGCATAGCGGTCAGTAGGTTTCCGGGATAGGGTGGTGTTTATGTGACCATTGCTTATTAGCACCGTAGTGTCCAGGAAGTGGATCTCTTGCGTGGACTGGCCTAGGCTGAGGTTGATGGTGGGATGGAAATTGTTGAAATCGGGGTGGAATTCCTCAAGGGCTTCTTTTCCACGGGTCCAGATGATGAATATGTCATCAATGTAGCGCAAGTAGAGTAGGAGCATTAGGGGACGAGAGCTGAGGAAGCATTGTTCTAAGTCAGCCATAAAAATGTTGGCATAGTGTGGGGCCTTTCGGGTACCCATAGCAGTGCCACTGATTTGAAGGTATACATTGTCCCCAAATGTGAAATAGTAATGGGTTAGGACAAAGTCACAAAGTTCAGCCACCAGGTTTGCCGTGACATTATCGGGGATACTGTTCCTGATGCCTTGTAGTCCATCTTTGTGTGGAATGTTGGTGTAGAGGGCTTCTAAAAGTGGCAATTCTTCAACAAAAAAACTTCAAAAACAGACTCCAACGAGAGACTGCTGAACTGGAATTAATTTGCAAACTGGATACAATTAACTTAGGCTTGAATAAAGACTGGGAGTGGATGGGTCATTACAAAAAGTAAAACTATTTCCCCATGTCCCCCCCTCCTCCAGTTCCTCAGACGTTCTTGTCAACTGCTGGAAATGGCCCACCTTGTTTATCACTACATAAGGTTCCCCCCACCGCCTCCGCTCTCCTGCTGGTAATAGCTCACCTTACCTGATCACTCTTGTTACAGTGTGTATGGTAACACCCATTGTTTCATGTTCTCTGTGTATATAAATCTTCCCACTGTATTTTCCACTGAATGCATCCGATGAAGTGAGCTGTAGCTCACGAAAGCTTATGCTCAAATATATTTGTTAGTCTTTAAGGTACCACAAGTACTCCTTTTCTTTTTGCGAATACAGACTAACACGGCTGCTACTCTGAAACCTACCCTCTATAAGTTACATTTATTTATTGTTTCCTGAATTCACAGGTATCTGTGTACAACAATATTGCACCACATATCTGTGAATCTACTCATGTATGTTACATGTATATTTTCATGGGTACATACTTGTAAATAACCTACAAAACAGAGTAATAATATTTATTTTAATCATCTTTATTATTGCTTATCTTTACCAGCAAAAATATATCCTATACTTGATTAACAAGTGGTAAATCTTGAATTTACCCAGAGGCAAGAACACTTACATGGATCAATAGGAAAAAGACATATCTTCAGTGCAGTGCAGTTTATTGTTACCTATAGTTTTGGCATGAACCGTCTGTTTTAAATCAAATCCTAATAAAGCTGTTGAAACTGAATGCTTTTATCATTTCTTCAGTTGGTTAAATATATACTGATGTCCCCAAATTACTAAATTTTGGAATAGTTCCACTAGCTGCATCAAAAATGACAATTTCTGTAATAGTCATTCGAACATCTAGAATGCCGTTTACTTAGATAGTGTGAAGAAGGACTACTTGTGCATTCCACCTATTACCTACCTAGTCAGGAGGCAGGCACAAAGCTAACATATTGTCAAAGCACCAACTATCATATTCTGAAAAACAGCACTAAAAAAAAAATCTACTAAAGAATCCTAACTGTGCACTTAAAAAAAAAAGTTTGACAGTTCTATCATAAATTAACATCAGGGAGTCTGAATGGCAACATCAGAATGTTTCTTTTTAGCTCTTCCGAATACATGAGGTTTTGAAAAGTTAGAGTGAAGAAAAGGAAAAGCTGAGAAAAATCTAGACATTGATTCTAAAACTGGGGGGGGAGGGAAAAATAAAAATCTCAAATTTGGAACTTTTTTCTGGTTTTCAAAAATCAAGACAAAGCAAAATGTTCAATTTGAAAAAGATTTTTTTTAATTTCAATTTTGAAATTTCCCATCATAAACTGAAAATTGTCAGTGAAAATGACATTTTTTCTAAGAAAAAAAATAATTTTGTATGAAACTCCACTTTTTGGGAGAAACATAGAGTTGGTTGAGAAATTTCAATCAACACTATCTAGTCTAATGGCCTGCTGTTGGGTGATTTTTAATATTATAAAGCTTGATACTGTATTAGTTGAAGTCAAGCGCAAACCTCCCATTGTGTTTACTGGTGTAAGATCAGTGCCATAGTTAGAATTTTGTTCGGGTTGGTCACTTGTATTTGTGAGAAGGAGGGTGAGGGAAGTTGTTCATTCCACTGGCACCAATTAAAATAATGCTCCTATACAGGCAACTCAGTGTTTAAGCAACAGACAGTATTTTCACATTACACTTCTTGACCAAGGACACATGGAGGTGGTATAATTAATTGCAACTTGGAAGCTTATTAATTTTTACCACATCACTACTACTTGTTATTTTCACCGTTTGTTCATTGTTTCTGATGATGATGGTGGTGTTATCTGGGGGGTTGTGGAAGAGGACAATTTATGAACAGCAGTCCCATGGTAATGTTTAAGGATTTCCTATATGTTGACAAATCCCTGAATACTAAAAGTATAACCCATATGCCTAATAGGGAGATATCTCTTTAAGAGACCCACCTGGGGGGAGGTAGGAGTGCGCTGTGTCTGGGTCATCGTTGCTAGGCAGATTAGGTACTCCACATCCAGAAGCTTCTGGACTTGGGTGTGGTAGTTTTGGGTATGCTTCAACAGGTTTCCTGTTGCTGGAGTCATACTCCATGAGGGCAAGCAGTCAGGGCAGCTACTTGGCAGAAGGCATTGTGCCCTGTGTGAGTTGGGAGAAGCTGAGCCCAGGACCAGAAAGCAGGCTGTTGTCTCTAGCCCTGAAGCATTTTACAGCAGGGTTTTCTTTAAATCTATACACTTAACTGAGTGATTGGTTAATCAGTTAGCTGATTGGCTAGTAGTGATTTCAGCAGAGGAAGAGTCTGCATGGATTCCAACTAAAGATTCCTGCAAGCAAGTGAAGGGAAGATGTTGTTTTAGACTCAGCAGACTGTATAGCAGCAGACTGTATTAGCATTGAGCTAATGTACTCAATGCTTTTTTTGCCTCTGTTTTCACTAACAAGGTCAGCTCCCAGACTGCTGCGCTGGGCATCACAGAATGGGGAAGAGATGGCCAGCCCTCTGTGGAGATAGAGGTGGTTAGGGACTATTTAGAAAAGCTGGACGTGCACAAATCCATGGGGCCGGACGAGTTACATCCGAGAGTGCTGAAGGAATTGGCGGCTGTGATTGCAGAGCCCTTGGCCATTATCTTTGAAAACTCGTGGCGAACGGGGGAAGTCCCGGATGACTGGAAAAAGGCTAATGTAGTGCCAATCTTTAAAAAAGGGAAGAAGGAGGATCCTGGGAACTACAGGCCAGTCAGCCTCACCTCAGTCCCTGGAAAAATCATGGAGCAGGTCCTCAAAGAATCAATCCTGAAGCACTTACATGAGAGGAAAGTGATCAGGAACAGTCAGCATGGATTCACCAAGGGAAGGTCATGCCTGACTAATCTAATCGCCTTTTATGATGAGATTACTGGTTCTGTGGATGAAGGGAAAGCAGTGGATGTATTGTTTCTTGACTTTAGCAAAGCTTTTGACACGGTCTCCCACAGTATTCTTGTCAGCAAGTTAAGGAAGTATGGGCTGGATGAATGCACTATAAGGTGGGTAGAAAGCTGGCTAGATTGTCGGGCTCAACGGGTAGTGATCAATGGCTCCATGTCTAGTTGGCAGCCGGTGTCAAGTGGTGTGCCCCAGGGGTCGGTCCTGGGGCCGGTTTTGTTCAATATCTTCATAAATGATCTGGAGGATGGTGTGGATTGCACTCTCAGCAAATTTGCGGATGATACTAAACTGGGAGGAGTGGTAGATATGCTGGAGGGGAGGGATAGGATACAGAAGGACCTAGACAAATTGGAGGATTGGGCCAAAAGAAATCTGATGAGGTTCAATAAGGATAAGTGCAGGGTCCTGCACTTAGGATGGAAGAATCCAATGCACCGCTACAGACTAGGGACCGAATGGCTAGGCAGCAGTTCTGCGGAAAAGGACCTAGGGGTGACAGTGGACGAGAAGCTGGATATGAGTCAACAGTGTGCCCTTGTTGCCAAGAAGGCCAATGGCATTTTGGGATGTATAAGTAGGGGCATAGCGAGCAGATCGAGGGACGTGATCGTTCCCCTCTATTCGACACTGGTGAGGCCTCATCTGGAGTACTGTGTCCAGTTTTGGGCCCCACACTACAAGAAGGATGTGGATAAATTGGAGAGAGTCCAGCGAAGGGCAACAAAAATGATTAGGGGTCTAGAGCACATGACTTATGAAGAGAGGCTGAGGGAGCTGGGATTGTTTAGTCTGCAGAAGAGAAGAATGAGGGGGGATTTGATAGCTGCTTTCAACTACCTGAAAGGGGGTTCCAAAGAGGATGGCTCTAGACTGTTCTCAATGGTAGCAGATGACAGAATGAGGAGTAATGGTCTCAAGTTGCAATGGGGGAGGTTTAGATTGGATATTAGGAAAAACTTTTTCACTAAGAGGGTGGTGAAACACTGGAATGCGTTACCTCGGGAGGTGGTAGAATCTCCTTCCTTAGAGGTTTTTAAGGTCAGGCTTGACAAAGCCCTGGCTGGGATGATTTAACTGGGAATTGGTCCTGCTTCGAGCAGGGGGTTGGACTAGATGACCTTCTGGGGTCCCTTCCAACCCTGATATTCTATGATTCTATGAATTCTTAATCTGAATGCCAACTTTTTGAGAAAACTGAACAAAAGCACCCACTTTTCTCCTCCTTTGGGGTCTTAGGGGCACAAAAACTACCAACAAATTAACATCCGATGTGTGGGGTACTTAAGCTTCAAACTGATATGTGACCAATGGTATTTGCTTTCAACAACAAGATGAATGTGGAAAGACTGGAATCTAACTTGGCATTTTATACCCCAACACAATCTATTGCAAAACTAGTTTATCTGCTTGTGTAACCTTTTGGTGGGCTAGAGTTCACTCCATTACCCTTCTCCTGTGCCTAAAAAAACCCCAACTCTCATAGAAGTGTAGCCAGAGACCCAGAGTTTAATCTCTAAGGATTTTCAGCAAGGATTGCACAGGGTCAACCGCCCCATATTCAAGTCCCAAAAGGAACTAAAATGAATTTAATTAAATAACTTTATAAAATCTTATGATAAAGAAACAAATAATAATCTAATTTTTACAGCATGACATGGCTATTTTATAATCCACAGACATTACCTACACAGTTATACATAAACAAAGAAAAAAATTAAAATCAGAACAGAGAGAAGAAATTGAAAGTTCCCAAAAGCTTAGGTTTTGTTCACCTAAGTCTCAATTAGAGTCTTTGATCAGCAAATCTATAGAATCATAGAATCATAGAATCTCAGGGTTGGAAGGGACCCCAGAAGGTCATCTAGTCCAACCCCCTGCTTGAAGCAGGACCAATTCCCAGTTAAATCATTCCAGCCAGGGCTTTGTCAAGCCTGACCTTAAAAACCTCTAAGGAAGGAGATTCTACCACCTCCCTAGGTAACGCATTCCAGTGTTTCACCACCCTCTTAGTGAAAAAGTTTTTCCTAATATCCAATCTAAACCTCCCCCATTGCAACTTGAGACCATTACTCCTCGTTCTGTCATCTGCTACCATTGAGAACAGTCTAGAGCCATCCTCTTTGGAACCCCCTTTCAGGTAGTTGAAAGCAGCTATCAAATCCCCCCTCATTCTTCTCTTCTGCAGACTAAACAATCCCAGCTCCCTCAGCCTCTCTTCATAAGTCATGTGCTCTAGACCCCTAATCATTTTTGTTGCCCTTCGCTGGACTCTCTCCAATTTATCCACATCCTTCTTGTAGTGTGGGGCCCAAAACTGGACACAGTACTCCAGATGAGGCCTCACCAGTGTCGAATAGAGGGGAACGATCACGTCCCTCGATCTGCTCGCTATGCCCCTACTTATACATCCCAAAATGCCATTGGCCTTCTTGGCAACAAGGGCACACTGTTGACTCATATCCAGCTTCTCGTCCACTGTCACCCCTAGGTCCTTTTCCGCAGAACTGCTGCCTAGCCATTCGGTCCCTAGTCTGTAGCGGTGCATTGGATTCTTCCATCCTAAGTGCAGGACCCTGCACTTATCCTTATTGAACCTCATCAGATTTCTTTTGGCCCAATCCTCCAATTTGTCTAGGTCCTTCTGTATCCTATCCCTCCCCTCCAGCATATCTACCACTCCTCCCAGTTTAGTATCATCCGCAAATTTGCTGAGAGTGCAATCCACACCATCCTCCAGATCATTTATGAAGATATTGAACAAAACCGGCCCCAGGACCGACCCCTGGGGCACACCACTTGACACCGGCTGCCAACTAGACATGGAGCCATTGATCACTACCCGTTGAGCCCGACAATCTAGCCAGCTTTCTACCCACCTTATAGTGCATTCATCCAGCCCATACTTCCTTAACTTGCTGACAAGAATACTGTGGGAGACAGTGTCAAAAGCTTTGCTAAAGTCAAGAAACAATACATCCACTGCTTTCCCTTCATCCACAGAACCAGTAATCTCATCATAAAAGGCGATTAGATTAGTCAGGCATGACCTTCCCTTGGTGAACCCATGCTGACTGTTCCTGATCACTTTCCTCTCATGTAAGTGCTTCAGGATTGATTCTTTGAGGACCTGCTCCATGATTTTTCCAGGGACTGAGGTGAGGCTGACTGGCCTGTAGTTCCCAGGATCCTCCTTCTTCCCTTTTTTAAAGATTGGCACTACATTAGCCTTTTTCCAGTCATCCGGGACTTCCCCCATTCGCCACGAGTTTTCAAAGATAATGGCCAAGGGCTCTGCAATCACAGCCGCCAATTCCTTCAGCACTCTCGGATGCAACTCGTCCGGCCCCATGGACTTGTGCACGTCCAGCTTTTCTAAATAGTCCCTAACCACCTCTATCTCCACAGAGGGCTGGCCATCTCTTCCCCATTCTGTGATGCCCAGCGCAGCAGTCTGGGATTATGCACCTCTCCCTACACATGGTGTGTGTGAATGTGCAATGGTGTTGTCAGTGTAATCAATGTACTATGCATACTCAAATTAATTGCACGTAGTTGGACAGATTCATCCCCCATGTATACTTGCATGTGTCATAGTTGTATATTCATTTTTTGCTTTTTATAAAAAAAGAGATCTATTGAAAAATATTTCTGTAAAGAAAAATAAGTCTTCTCACAGGACTGCAGGCTGGGAACTTGCTGCTTTACTTAACTGCATCACAACAGCATGGGGTAGCGGGAACTCCTACTGACTAAACAGGAAGTAAGGGAGTGCTGGAGCATGGCTCCATCCCATAATCTTCTGAGTAACCAAGTTAGTCCTTGTTGACCACTTTACTACAAATACATTAATTCAGATTTATGGGAGAAAATTTTACAAGTAGTTAACATTTTAAACAGGGCTTTCATTGTCAAAGCAGTTTGCAAAACTTAACTAGTTAATGAAGTCATATGATAGGTTTAGAAAACATGACCTATTTAGAAAGGTTGAAGGGCATGTTTAGAGAAGAGAAGTCTGAGGGGAGACATGATAGTCTTCAAATATGTAAAAAGTTACAAAGGAGGATGTTGATTGATTGATCTCACCGAGAGTAGGACAAAAGGTAATTGGCTTATTTTGCAGCAAGGGAAATTTGGGATCAATATTAGGAAAAAGTTTCTAACTACAGGGATAGTTAAAATTGAAGCAGGTTCTCTAGGAATGTTGTGGAATTCTTGTTATTGGAAGTTTCTAAGAGAACAGGTTAGACAAACACCTGTCCGTGATGATCTAGGTATACTTGGTCCTGCCTCAGCATACAGGGGAGAGGGGATGGACTAGATGATCTGTTGAAATCTCTTCCAGCCCTATATTTCTATCATTCTATGTTCACAACACATATGTAGGGTTTATAAGTATTATTAGCTTCATTTTACAGATGAGGAAGCTAAAGGAGAGTGTAAGTGATTTATCTAAGGTTACAGAAAGATTTGTTAATGGATATGGGATAAGAAGACGGAGAGTCTAGTTTCTAGTCCTGGAATAAGCACCCCCAACCCCCCAGAAAGTTAATGAAAGTCACACAATGTAAAGCTGTGATCACTACAATAACCATAAATCTGTCTCCTTCCATATATATATATTTGTGCATCATGACATCTTTCTCTCTTTGTTTTGCAACATCATAATTTCTATGGGAATTAAGATATATTTGAATTACCTAATTTTTGTGCATTTAAATTTTCAACCATGACATGTTTTGCTGAGTGTGGATTTTTGTTTGTTTGTTTGGTTAATTGGTTAATCTAGTGCATTTTCTATCTAATAATACTTTAAACTGTAAAACATTTTTGGTCAGATTAAAATTACTATCTGAGGACAATGAAAACTGCACTGCCCTTGCAGAAACTTTAGGGAGAATTATGCCTCAAAAAACACACATCTCTTGCCCAGCTCCATTGGATAGTGCAGGCTTTATCGTCATGTGTGCCTGGCCAATGGCGGGGGAGGGACATATCCTTGCTTCCTTTCGTCTCCTCTTTGCCACTTCTGGGGTGGCTTGTGTCTTAGGTACTGTCAGGAGGGAGCAGTCTAATTACGCTGCATGAAATAGATGGGGATAACCATGCCAGTCTTCAAGTGACTATCAAAACTCAATCTGGATTCCAAACCTTTTGAGGTATACCCATCGATAGACATCATATAATGAAGGCATGATCATGTGATTTCATATTCAGAGAGAGACAGATATTTTGATCAAGTTTACACTTTTGCTACATTATTGTACGGTGCCTTATTTAATATTTATATTTCTTTACTACTAACTGGAGGTAAGTATAAGATATTTTAGCAGCTTCTTTTCAGCAGATAGTACAGAGGAGTTTGGGGAGTAGAGTTTGGTGTATATATGTAGCTCAAGCAAAGTGTTTTGACTGAGTTATATATGCATAATAATAGTGTGAAAAGTAGAAAGGGACAAAATAGGCATTAAGTGGTAGAGTATAAACTACAGAAATACATACAAATAAATGTGTTTTTTTCAAAATATTACAAGAACAGCTACAAATAAAGATGAAACAGACCTGAGCCAAATGAGTCTGTGTCTCTTTGAAAGTTTTGGAGTTCTCTTTTTAATAGCCCAAGAAAAACAATCATATAAATATTGCTACATCAGCGCAAGAAACATAACCGAGGATTCTTTGAAAGTGTGAAATGAACACTAATTTACTGAAATTGTGTGGAGACAGGTGTGCAAACCGTAACAGGCATAAAATTCTTCCATATGAGAAAAAATCTCCTACTATTGGTGGTCCATAGTACAATCTGCAAAAACTTGCACAATGTGCAAAATACTTGCTGGCCTAAGGGGAAACAACATTTGGACAAAGCTGATTTATGTCTTTAGTGTTTTATAGAGACAAAACATTAGGCAAATATACAGCATTAGCAAAACAAAATTGGTTATTGCTATGAGCAATTTACAAACCTTCTTAACTCACAAATCAATTGCTATTTAGTTCTCCACTTACTTTAACGTTTTTTTAAAATATCTTAATGGTGTATAGGCATATAATAGCGAAAGAGAAAGCACCTGTTAGATGCTTACATCATGCAACCCATCCTCCCCCAAGGATAAAGATAGCTCTGAGAGAGGACATTGGAATTCCAGTGATTGTTCTCATTTCCCTTTATGGAATTATTTCTGGGCACAATTAATATTAGGGACCATCAATAACAGTTTATAAAGAGTTAAGTGATTAATAGAGGTTTTAATAAATTGTTAATCAGTTAGTATTGACTGAATCCAACAGGTCAATAGATTTCTTGTTATCATAGCTTGAATTTATTTATAACACATTCTACTGATATGCTTATAACCATCTATAACCTGTGTAACATGATTATAACACCTATTAATCATTTATTAACTCTGTAGCCTTGTCAGATACTGAAACTTCACATTTATCACACTGATAGTCTTTATTGTTTATAACAGGTTCTTTCCAAATTGGCTACATAGAAGTTTCTTGTTAATTGTGGGATTGATGTGATTTGCAATAGAGATATATATACCATCAAGCAAAACTTTATTTAAGAACCAAAGTAATATACTCATTAATATAATAAAGTAATACAATAATAACAGAGGATTTCAGCTGTCCCCCGAGTAAGTGAGTGCATGTCACCTCAGGACAGGATCCACAGATAACATGTCTAGACACTATTAATGACTGCTGCTTGGAGCAGCTAGTTCTGGAACCCACAAAGGGAGAGGCAATTCTTGAGTTAGTCCTATGTGGAGCACAGTATCTGGTACAAAAGGTGAATATAGCTGAACCACTCAGTAATAGTGACCATAATGTAATTAAATGTAACATGGTTGTAGGGGGGGAAATGCCCCAAACCACCATCACAGTAGCATTTATTTTCAAAAAGGGAACTAAACAAAAATGAGAAAGCTAGTTAAATGGAAATTAAAAGGAACAGTCACAAGAGTGAAATGTCAGGAAGCAGCATGGAAACTATCAAAAACACAATTATAGAGGCTCAAACTGAATGTACACCATAAAATAAATAAAAATAAATAATAATAATGAATATAAAAGCATAGGAGGACAAAGAAATTCATCATGACTAAACAACAGAGTAAAAGAGCCGGTTAGAGGCAAAAAGGCATCTTTTAAAAACTGGAAGTCAAAGCCCCCTGAGGAAAATAGAAAGGAGCATAAACTCTGGCAAGTCAAGTGTAAAAACATTATTAGGCAGGCTAAAAAAGGCTTTGAAGAGCAACTAGCCAAAGACACAAAAACTAACAGCAATTTTTTTAAGCCCATCAAAAGCAGGAAGCCTGCCAAATAATCACTGGGGCCACTGGACAATCAAGGTACTAAAGGAACACTCAAAGAAGACAATCCCATTGTGGAAAAACTAAACAAAGTGTGTGTGTGTGTGTTGGTCTTCACGGTAGATGATGTGATGGAGATTCCCACACCTGAGCCATTCTTTTTAGGTGACAAATCTGAGGAACTCTCCCAGATTGAAGTGTCAATAGAGGAGATTTTGGAACAAATTGATACATGAAACATTAATAAGTTACCAGGAGCAGATGGTATTCACCCAAGAGTTCTGAAGGAACTCAGGTATGAAATTGCAGAACTACTAAATGTGGTATGTAACTTATTGCTTAAATGAGCCTCTGTACCAGATGACTGGAGGATAGCTAATGTAACTCTGATCTTTTTAAAAAGGGCTCCAGAGGCAATTACAGGAGATACAGGTTAATTTCAGTACCAAGTGAAGTGGTTGACTCTGTAGTAAAAAACAGAATTATCAAACACATAGATGGACCCGATATGTTGGGGAAGAATCAACACAGATTTTGTGAAGGAAAATCATGACTCACTATTACAATTATTTGAGCATATCAAATAAGCATCTGGACAAGGGTGATCCAGTTGATATACTTTACTTGGACTTTCAGAAAACCTTTGACCAGATCCCACACTAAAGGCTCTTCAGAAAACTAAGCAGTCATGGGATAAGAGAGAAGGTTCTCTAATGAGACAGTAACTGCTAAAAGAGAATAAAGGGTCGGAATAAATGGTCAGTATTCACAATGGAGAGAAGTATATAGGTAGGTCCCCCAAGGATCTGAACTGGGACCTGAGCTATTCAACATATTCATAAGTGATCTGAAATAGGGAGTAAACAGTGAAGTGGCAAAGTTTACAGAAGACACAAAATTACTCAAGTTAGTTAAGTCCAAATCAGACTGCGAAGAGTTACAAAGGGACTCACGAAACTGGGTGACTGGGCAACAAAATGGCAGATGAAATTCAATGTTGTTAAATGTAAAGTAATGCCCATTGGAAAACATAATCTCATAACATAATACATACAAAATGATAGGGTCTAAATTAACTATTACCACTCAAGAAAGAGATCTTGGAATTCTCATGGATAGTTCTCAGAATACATCTACTCAATGTGCAGTGGCACTCAAAAATCTAACAAAATATTAGGAATAATAAGAAAAGAGATAGATAATAGGACACAAAATATCATAATGCCACTATATAAATCCATAATATGCCCACACCTTGAATATTGCATGCAGCTCTGGGCATCCCATCTCAGAATTAAAAACGGTACAGAGAAGGCAACACAAATGATTACAGGTTTGGAACAGCTTCCATATGAGGAGAGATTAAAAAGACTGCGACTGTTCATCTTAGAAACAAGACAACTAAGGGAGGATATAATAGAGGTCTATAAAATCATGAATGGTGTGGAGAAAGTGAAAAAGGAAGTGTTATTTACTCCTTTACATATCACAAGAAACAGGGGTCACCCAAAGAAATTAATAGGAAGCACGTTTAAAACAAACAAAAGAAAGTACTTCTTTGCATGATGCACAGTCAACCTCTGGAACTTGTTGCCATGGGATGTTGTGAAGGCAAAAGTATAACTGGGTTCAAAAAAGAAAAGGAGTACTAGTGGCACCTTAGAGACTAACCAATTTATTTGAGCATAAGCTTTCATGAGCTACAGCTGTGAGGAACAGCTGTGCGACAGCTACAACTCCCTGGGCTACTTCCCCATGGCCTCCTCCCAACACCTTCTTTATCCTCACCATAGGACCTTCCTCCTGCTGTCTGATAATGCTTGTACACCTCAGTCCTCCAACAGTCAGCATTCTCACTCTCAGCTCCTTGTGCCTCTTGCTCCCAGCTCCTCAAACGCACACCACAAGCTGAAGTGAGCTCCTTTTTAAAACCCAGGTGCCCTGATTAGCCTGCCTTAATTGATTCTAGCAGCTTCTTGATTGGTTGCAGGTGTTCTAATCAGCCTGTCTTAATTGTCTCAAGAAGGTTCCTGATTGTTCTGGAACCTTCCTTGTTACCACCCCTCAGGCCCACACCCTGGTGTCCCGCCCCGACACAAAGTGGCGGGACCTCCTGCCACCTTTGGAGGGTGAGCAACCTCGATGGGCCAGCTTGTATTCCACCTTGGTCCCGAGGCCCGTCGGAGACATCAGTTGGCGGCTCCTTCACGGAGCTGTGAGCACGGGCGTGTTTTTGACACGGTTTACTTCCATCCCGGAGACTTGCCCTTTTTGTAATGTGAGGGAAACCCTGGCGCACGTCTATTTAGAGTGTGCCAGATTGCAGCCTCTCTTTCGGCTCCTCACAAATATTCTCTTGCGCTTTTGGCTTCATTTCTCCCCTCACCTCTTTATCTATACGCTCCCCATCCGTGGCCCCACCAAGTCGCGGGATCTCCTGGTTAGCCTCCTCCTAGCCTTGGCTAAGACAGCCATTTATAAGACCAGAGAGCGGAGGTTGGCTCATGAGGCGTCCTGCGATTGTAGGGCCGTTTTCCGATCTTCAGTACATTCACGCATTCGGGCGGAGTTCCTCTGGGCGGCGTCCACCGATTCCCTTGACACCTTCGAAGAACGGTGGGCGCTGTCCGGGGTTCTCTGCTCGGTGACCCCGTCCGGCTCCCTCCGTCTGACCCTCTGATTGAGGGACAGAGCGAGAGATGCCAGCCACAGCCGCTAGCTGCTGTGAATACCATCATTATTGTTATTTAGTAGGGGTTTATAATGCATGGGTGTGCCCCCCTCCCTCCCAACCACCCACCCCGCAGCCGTGCCCATCTTGTCGGGCACTCTCAGGAGAGGGAGGGTCGGTGACCCTGGGCGCGGCACTAGGTAACTCGAGGGGGTGGAAGACCACGAGTGTCGAGGAAGCCCCCCCGCTCTAGGCCACCAGGTAACTCAGGAGGGTGGAAGACCACGAGTGTCGAGGAAGCCCCCCCGCTCTGGGCCTGGGCTAGCCTGACCACCTCTCCCTCCTGAAAGCTGTTGTGTTATACCTTCTGATTGCGTTGTTTTGTTGCTAAGTTTTTCTTTATCTTTTTGTAATCTCTGTAACTGTTACAAATAAATTTCTTTTCTGTTTCAAATAAAAAAAAAAAAAAAAAAAAACCTTCCTTGTTACCACCCCTCAGGCCCACACCCTGGTGTCCCGCCCCGACACAAAGTGGCGGGACCTCCTGCCACCTTTGGAGGGTGAGCAACCTCGATGGGCCAGCTTGTATTCCACCTTGGTCCCGAGGCCCGTCGGAGACATCAGTTGGCGGCTCCTTCACGGAGCTGTGAGCACGGGCGTGTTTTTGACACGGTTTACTTCCATCCCGGAGACTTGCCCTTTTTGTAATGTGAGGGAAACCCTGGCGCACGTCTATTTAGAGTGTGCCAGATTGCAGCCTCTTTTTCGGCTCCTCACAAATATTCTCTTGCGCTTTTGGCTTCATTTCTCCCCTCACCTCTTTATCTATACGCTCCCCATCCGTGGCCCCACCAAGTCGCGGGATCTCCTGGTTAGCCTCCTCCTAGCCTTGGCTAAGACAGCCATTTATAAGACCAGAGAGCGGAGGTTGGCTCATGAGGCGTCCTGCGATTGTAGGGCCGTTTTCCGATCTTCAGTACATTCACGCATTCGGGCGGAGTTCCTCTGGGCGGCGTCCACCGATTCCCTTGACACCTTCGAAGAACGGTGGGCGCTGTCCGGGGTTCTCTGCTCGGTGACCCCGTCCGGCTCCCTCCGTCTGACCCTCTGATTGAGGGACAGAGCGAGAGATGCCAGCCACAGCCGCTAGCTGCTGTGAATACCATCATTATTGTTATTTAGTAGGGGTTTATAATGCATGGGTGTGCCCCCCTCCCTCCCAACCACCCACCCCGCAGCCGTGCCCATCTTGTCGGGCACTCTCAGGAGAGGGAGGGTCGGTGACCCTGGGCGCGGCACTAGGTAACTCGAGGGGGTGGAAGACCACGAGTGTCGAGGAAGCCCCCCGCTCTAGGCCACCAGGTAACTCAGGAGGGTGGAAGACCACGAGTGTCGAGGAAGCCCCCCCGCTCTGGGCCTGGGCTAGCCTGAACACCTCTCCCTCCTGAAAGCTGTTGTGTTATACCTTCTGATTGCGTTGTTTTGTTGCTAAGTTTTTCTTTATCTTTTTGTAATCTCTGTAACTGTTACAAATAAATTTCTTTTCTGTTTCAAATAAAAAAAAAAAAAAAAAAAAAACCTTCCTTGTTACCACCCCTCAGGCCCACACCCTGGTGTCCCGCCCCGACACAAAGTGGCGGGACCTCCTGCCACCTTTGGAGGGTGAGCAACCTCGATGGGCCAGCTTGTATTCCACCTTGGTCCCGAGGCCCGTCGGAGACATCAGTTCGCGGCTCCTTCACGGAGCTGTGAGCACGGGCGTGTTTTTGACACGGTTTACTTCCATCCCGGAGACTTGCCCTTTTTGTAATGTGAGGGAAACCCTGGCGCACGTCTATTTAGAGTGTGCCAGATTGCAGCCTCTTTTTCGGCTCCTCACAAATATTCTCTTGCGCTTTTGGCTTCATTTCTCCCCTCACCTCTTTATCTATACGCTCCCCATCCGTGGCCCCACCAAGTCGCGGGATCTCCTGGTTAGCCTCCTCCTAGCCTTGGCTAAGACAGCCATTTATAAGACCAGAGAGCGGAGGTTGGCTCATGAGGCGTCCTGCGATTGTAGGGCCGTTTTCCGATCTTCAGTACATTCACGCATTCGGGCGGAGTTCCTCTGGGCGGCGTCCACCGATTCCCTTGACACCTTCGAAGAACGGTGGGCGCTGTCCGGGGTTCTCTGCTCGGTGACCCCGTCCGGCTCCCTCCGTCTGACCCTCTGATTGAGGGACAGAGCGAGAGATGCCAGCCACAGCCGCTAGCTGCTGTGAATACCATCATTATTGTTATTTAGTAGGGGTTTATAATGCATGGGTGTGCCCCCCTCCCTCCCAACCACCCACCCCGCAGCCGTGCCCATCTTGTCGGGCACTCTCAGGAGAGGGAGGGTCGGTGACCCTGGGCGCGGCACTAGGTAACTCGAGGGGGTGGAAGACCACGAGTGTCGAGGAAGCCCCCCCGCTCTAGGCCACCAGGTAACTCAGGAGGGTGGAAGACCACGAGTGTCGAGGAAGCCCCCCCGCTCTGGGCCTGGGCTAGCCTGAACACCTCTCCCTCCTGAAAGCTGTTGTGTTATACCTTCTGATTGCGTTGTTTTGTTGCTAAGTTTTTCTTTATCTTTTTGTAATCTCTGTAACTGTTACAAATAAATTTCTTTTCTGTTTCAAATAAAAAAAAAAAAAAAAAAAAAACCTTCCTTGTTACCACCCCTCAGGCCCACACCCTGGTGTCCCGCCCCGACACAAAGTGGCGGGACCTCCTGCCACCTTTGGAGGGTGAGCAACCTCGATGGGCCAGCTTGTATTCCACCTTGGTCCCGAGGCCCGTCGGAGACATCAGTTGGCGGCTCCTTCACGGAGCTGTGAGCACGGGCGTGTTTTTGACACGGTTTACTTCCATCCCGGAGACTTGCCCTTTTTGTAATGTGAGGGAAACCCTGGCGCACGTCTATTTAGAGTGTGCCAGATTGCAGCCTCTTTTTCGGCTCCTCACAAATATTCTCTTGCGCTTTTGGCTTCATTTCTCCCCTCACCTCTTTATCTATACGCTCCCCATCCGTGGCCCCACCAAGTCGCGGGATCTCCTGGTTAGCCTCCTCCTAGCCTTGGCTAAGACAGCCATTTATAAGACCAGAGAGCGGAGGTTGGCTCATGAGGCGTCCTGCGATTGTAGGGCCGTTTTCCGATCCTCAGTACATTCACGCATCCGGGCGGAGTTCCTCTGGGCGGCGTCCACCGACTCCCTTGACACCTTCGAGGAACGGTGGGCGCTGTCCGGGGTTCTCTGCTCGGTGACCCCGTCCGGTTCCCTCCGTCTGACCCTCTGATTGAGGGACAGAGCGAGAGACGCCAGCCACAGCCGTTAGCTGCTGTGAACACCATCATTATTGTTATTTAGGAGGGGTCTTATAATACATGGGTGTGCCCCCCTCCCTCCCAACCACCCACCCCGCAGCCGTGTCCATCTTGTCGGGCACTCTCAGGAGAGGGAGGGTCGGTGACCCTGGGCGCGGCACTAGGTAACTCGAGGGGGTGGAAGACCACGAGTGTCGAGGAAGCCCCCCCGCTCTAGGCCACCAGGTAACTCAGGAGGGTGGAAGACCACGAGTGTCGAGGAAGCCCCCCCGCTCTGGGCCTGGGCTAGCCTGACCACCTCTCCCTCCTGAAAGCTGTTGTGTTATACCTTCTGATTGCGTTGTTTTGTTGCTAAGTTTTTCTTTCTCTTTTTGTAATCTCTGTAACTGTTACAAATAAATTTCTTTTCTGTTTCAAAAAAACCTTCCTTGTTACCACCCCTCAGGCCCACACCCTGGTGTCCCGCCCCGACACAAAGTGGCGGGACCTCCTGCCACCTTTGGAGGGTGAGCAACCTCGATGGGCCAGCTTGTATTCCACCTTGGTCCCGAGGCCCGTCGGAGACATCAGTTGGCGGCTCCTTCACGGAGCTGTGAGCACGGGCGTGTTTTTGACACGGTTTACTTCCATCCCGGAGACTTGCCCTTTTTGTAATGTGAGGGAAACCCTGGCGCACGTCTATTTAGAGTGTGCCAGATTGCAGCCTCTTTTTCGGCTCCTCACAAATATTCTCTTGCGCTTTTGGCTTCATTTCTCCCCTCACCTCTTTATCTATACGCTCCCCATCCGTGGCCCCACCAAGTCGCGGGATCTCCTGGTTAGCCTCCTCCTAGCCTTGGCTAAGACAGCCATTTATAAGACCAGAGAGCGGAGGTTGGCTCATGAGGCGTCCTGCGATTGTAGGGCCGTTTTCCGATCCTCAGTACATTCACGCATCCGGGCGGAGTTCCTCTGGGCGGCGTCCACCGACTCCCTTGACACCTTCGAGGAACGGTGGGCGCTGTCCGGGGTTCTCTGCTCGGTGACCCCGTCCGGTTCCCTCCGTCTGACCCTCTGATTGAGGGACAGAGCGAGAGACGCCAGCCACAGCCGTTAGCTGCTGTGAACACCATCATTATTGTTATTTAGGAGGGGTCTTATAATACATGGGTGTGCCCCCCTCCCTCCCAACCACCCACCCCGCAGCCGTGTCCATCTTGTCGGGCACTCTCAGGAGAGGGAGGGTCGGTGACCCTGGGCGCGGCACTAGGTAACTCGAGGGGGTGGAAGACCACGAGTGTCGAGGAAGCCCCCCCGCTCTAGGCCACCAGGTAACTCAGGAGGGTGGAAGACCACGAGTGTCGAGGAAGCCCCCCCGCTCTGGGCCTGGGCTAGCCTGACCACCTCTCCCTCCTGAAAGCTGTTGTGTTATACCTTCTGATTGCGTTGTTTTGTTGCTAAGTTTTTCTTTCTCTTTTTGTAATCTCTGTAACTGTTACAAATAAATTTCTTTTCTGTTTCAAAAAAACCTTCCTTGTTACCACCCCTCAGGCCCACACCCTGGTGTCCCGCCCCGACACAAAGTGGCGGGACCTCCTGCCACCTTTGGAGGGTGAGCAACCTCGATGGGCCAGCTTGTATTCCACCTTGGTCCCGAGGCCCGTCGGAGACATCAGTTGGCGGCTCCTTCACGGAGCTGTGAGCACGGGCGTGTTTTTGACACGGTTTACTTCCATCCCGGAGACTTGCCCTTTTTGTAATGTGAGGGAAACCCTGGCGCACGTCTATTTAGAGTGTGCCAGATTGCAGCCTCTTTTTCGGCTCCTCACAAATATTCTCTTGCGCTTTTGGCTTCATTTCTCCCCTCACCTCTTTATCTATACGCTCCCCATCCGTGGCCCCACCAAGTCGCGGGATCTCCTGGTTAGCCTCCTCCTAGCCTTGGCTAAGACAGCCATTTATAAGACCAGAGAGCGGAGGTTGGCTCATGAGGCGTCCTGCGATTGTAGGGCCGTTTTCCGATCCTCAGTACATTCACGCATCCGGGCGGAGTTCCTCTGGGCGGCGTCCACCGACTCCCTTGACACCTTCGAAGAACGGTGGGCGCTGTCCGGGGTTCTCTGCTCGGTGACCCCGTCCGGTTCCCTCCGTCTGACCCTCTGATTGAGGGACAGAGCGAGAGACGCCAGCCACAGCCGTTAGCTGCTGTGAATACCATCATTATTGTTATTTAGGAGGGGTCTTATAATACATGAGTGTGCCCCCCTCCCTCCCAACCACCCACCCCGCAGCCGTGCCCATCTTGTCGGGCACTCTCAGGAGAGGGAGGGTCGGTGACCCTGGGCGCGGCACTAGGTAACTCGAGGGGGTGGAAGACCACGAGTGTCGAGGAAGCCCCCCCGCTCTAGGCCACCAGGTAACTCAGGAGGGTGGAAGACCACGAGTGTCGAGGAAGCCCCCCCGCTCTGGGCCTGGGCTAGCCTGACCACCTCTCCCTCCTGAAAGCTGTTGTGTTATACCTTTTGATTGCGTTGTTTTGTTGCTAAGTTTTTCTTTATCTTTTTGTAATCTCTGTAACTGTTACAAATAAACTTCTTTTCTGTTTAAAAAAAAAAAAAAACAAAAACCCTTCCTTGTTACCACCCCTCAGGCCCACACCCTGGTGTCCCGCCCCGACACAAAGTGGCGGGACCTCCTGCCACCTTTGGAGGGTGAGCAACCTCGATGGGCCAGCTTGTATTCCACCTTGGTCCCGAGGCCCGTCGGAGACATCAGTTGGCGGCTCCTTCACGGAGCTGTGAGCACGGGCGTGTTTTTGACACGGTTTACTTCCATCCCGGAGACTTGCCCTTTTTGTAATGTGAGGGAAACCCTGGCGCACGTCTATTTAGAGTGTGCCAGATTGCAGCCTCTTTTTCGGCTCCTCACAAATATTCTCTTGCGCTTTTGGCTTCATTTCTCCCCTCACCTCTTTATCTATACGCTCCCCATCCGTGGCCCCACCAAGTCGCGGGATCTCCTGGTTAGCCTCCTCCTAGCCTTGGCTAAGACAGCCATTTATAAGACCAGAGAGCGGAGGTTGGCTCATGAGGCGTCCTGCGATTGTAGGGCCGTTTTCCGATCCTCAGTACATTCACGCATCCGGGCGGAGTTCCTCTGGGCGGCGTCCACCGACTCCCTTGACACCTTCGAAGAACGGTGGGCGCTGTCCGGGGTTCTCTGCTCGGTGACCCCGTCCGGTTCCCTCCGTCTGACCCTCTGATTGAGGGACAGAGCGAGAGACGCCAGCCACAGCCGTTAGCTGCTGTGAATACCATCATTATTGTTATTTAGGAGGGGTCTTATAATACATGAGTGTGCCCCCCTCCCTCCCAACCACCCACCCCGCAGCCGTGCCCATCTTGTCGGGCACTCTCAGGAGAGGGAGGGTCGGTGACCCTGGGCGCGGCACTAGGTAACTCGAGGGGGTGGAAGACCACGAGTGTCGAGGAAGCCCCCCCGCTCTAGGCCACCAGGTAACTCAGGAGGGTGGAAGACCACGAGTGTCGAGGAAGCCCCCCCGCTCTGGGCCTGGGCTAGCCTGAACACCTCTCCCTCCTGAAAGCTGTTGTGTTATACCTTTTGATTGCGTTGTTTTGTTGCTAAGTTTTTCTTTATCTTTTTGTAATCTCTGTAACTGTTACAAATAAACTTCTTTTCTGTTTAAAAAAAAAAAAAAACAAAAACCCTTCCTTGTTACCACCCCTCAGGCCCACACCCTGGTGTCCCGCCCCGACACAAAGTGGCGGGACCTCCTGCCACCTTTGGAGGGTGAGCAACCTCGATGGGCCAGCTTGTATTCCACCTTGGTCCCGAGGCCCGTCGGAGACATCAGTTGGCGGCTCCTTCACGGAGCTGTGAGCACGGGCGTGTTTTTGACACGGTTTACTTCCATCCCGGAGACTTGCCCTTTTTGTAATGTGAGGGAAACCCTGGCGCACGTCTATTTAGAGTGTGCCAGATTGCAGCCTCTTTTTCGGCTCCTCACAAATATTCTCTTGCGCTTTTGGCTTCATTTCTCCCCTCACCTCTTTATCTATACGCTCCCCATCCGTGGCCCCACCAAGTCGCGGGATCTCCTGGTTAGCCTCCTCCTAGCCTTGGCTAAGACAGCCATTTATAAGACCAGAGAGCGGAGGTTGGCTCATGAGGCGTCCTGCGATTGTAGGGCCGTTTTCCGATCCTCAGTACATTCACGCATCCGGGCGGAGTTCCTCTGGGCGGCGTCCACCGACTCCCTTGACACCTTCGAAGAACGGTGGGCGCTGTCCGGGGTTCTCTGCTCGGTGACCCCGTCCGGTTCCCTCCGTCTGACCCTCTGATTGAGGGACAGAGCGAGAGACGCCAGCCACAGCCGTTAGCTGCTGTGAATACCATCATTATTGTTATTTAGGAGGGGTCTTATAATACATGAGTGTGCCCCCCTCCCTCCCAACCACCCACCCCGCAGCCGTGCCCATCTTGTCGGGCACTCTCAGGAGAGGGAGGGTCGGTGACCCTGGGCGCGGCACTAGGTAACTCGAGGGGGTGGAAGACCACGAGTGTCGAGGAAGCCCCCCCGCTCTAGGCCACCAGGTAACTCAGGAGGGTGGAAGACCACGAGTGTCGAGGAAGCCCCCCCGCTCTGGGCCTGGGCTAGCCTGAACACCTCTCCCTCCTGAAAGCTGTTGTGTTATACCTTTTGATTGCGTTGTTTTGTTGCTAAGTTTTTCTTTATCTTTTTGTAATCTCTGTAACTGTTACAAATAAACTTCTTTTCTGTTTAAAAAAAAAAAAAAACAAAAACCCTTCCTTGTTACCACCCCTCAGGCCCACACCCTGGTGTCCCGCCCCGACACAAAGTGGCGGGACCTCCTGCCACCTTTGGAGGGTGAGCAACCTCGATGGGCCAGCTTGTATTCCACCTTGGTCCCGAGGCCCGTCGGAGACATCAGTTGGCGGCTCCTTCACGGAGCTGTGAGCACGGGCGTGTTTTTGACACGGTTTACTTCCATCCCGGAGACTTGCCCTTTTTGTAATGTGAGGGAAACCCTGGCGCACGTCTATTTAGAGTGTGCCAGATTGCAGCCTCTTTTTCGGCTCCTCACAAATATTCTCTTGCGCTTTTGGCTTCATTTCTCCCCTCACCTCTTTATCTATACGCTCCCCATCCGTGGCCCCACCAAGTCGCGGGATCTCCTGGTTAGCCTCCTCCTAGCCTTGGCTAAGACAGCCATTTATAAGACCAGAGAGCGGAGGTTGGCTCATGAGGCGTCCTGCGATTGTAGGGCCGTTTTCCGATCCTCAGTACATTCACGCATCCGGGCGGAGTTCCTCTGGGCGGCGTCCACCGACTCCCTTGACACCTTCGAAGAACGGTGGGCGCTGTCCGGGGTTCTCTGCTCGGTGACCCCGTCCGGTTCCCTCCGTCTGACCCTCTGATTGAGGGACAGAGCGAGAGACGCCAGCCACAGCCGTTAGCTGCTGTGAATACCATCATTATTGTTATTTAGGAGGGGTCTTATAATACATGAGTGTGCCCCCCTCCCTCCCAACCACCCACCCCGCAGCCGTGCCCATCTTGTCGGGCACTCTCAGGAGAGGGAGGGTCGGTGACCCTGGGCGCGGCACTAGGTAACTCGAGGGGGTGGAAGACCACGAGTGTCGAGGAAGCCCCCCCGCTCTAGGCCACCAGGTAACTCAGGAGGGTGGAAGACCACGAGTGTCGAGGAAGCCCCCCCGCTCTGGGCCTGGGCTAGCCTGAACACCTCTCCCTCCTGAAAGCTGTTGTGTTATACCTTTTGATTGCGTTGTTTTGTTGCTAAGTTTTTCTTTATCTTTTTGTAATCTCTGTAACTGTTACAAATAAACTTCTTTTCTGTTTAAAAAAAAAAAAAAACAAAAACCCTTCCTTGTTACCACCCCTCAGGCCCACACCCTGGTGTCCCGCCCCGACACAAAGTGGCGGGACCTCCTGCCACCTTTGGAGGGTGAGCAACCTCGATGGGCCAGCTTGTATTCCACCTTGGTCCCGAGGCCCGTCGGAGACATCAGTTGGCGGCTCCTTCACGGAGCTGTGAGCACGGGCGTGTTTTTGACACGGTTTACTTCCATCCCGGAGACTTGCCCTTTTTGTAATGTGAGGGAAACCCTGGCACACGTCTATTTAGAGTGTACCAGATTACAGCCCCTTTTTCGGCTCCTCACAAATATTCTGTTGCGCTTTTGGCTTCATTTTTCTCCCCACCTCTTTATCTATACACTCCCCATCCACGGCCCCACAAAGTCGCGGGATCTCCTGGTTAACCTCCTCCTAGCTTTGGCAAAATCAGCCATTTATAACACCAGTGAGAGGAGGTTGGCCCATGAAACGTCCTGCGATTGTAAGGCCTTTTTCCTATCCTCAGTACATTCACGTATCCGGGCGGAGTTTCTTTGGGCGGCGACCACCGACTCCCTTGACACCTTTGAAGAGCGGTGGGCGCTGTCCGGGGTTCTTTGCTCGGTGACCCCATCCGGTTCCCTCCGTCTAACCCTTTGCTAGGAGGGCCCTATAATACGTGGGTGTCTACCCCCCCACCCCCAAACTGCCCACCCCGCAGCCGTGCCCATCTTGCCGGGCACTCTCAGGGGGGGGATAATCGGTGACACTGGCCGCGGCCCTAGGTAACTCGAGGGGGTGGAAGACCATGAGTGTCGAGGAAGCCCCCCCGCTCTAGGCCACCAGGTAACTCAGGAGGGTGGAAGACCAAGCCCCCCACTCTGGGCCCAGGCTAGCCTGAACAGTTCTCCCTCCTGAAAGCTGCTGTGTTATACCTTCTGTTTGCGTTGTTTTGTTGCATACTTTGATTGGTTCTTGATAATTCTTGTAATTGTCACAATAAATTTTTTTTTTCTGTTTCAAAAAAAAAAAAAAAAAAAAAACCTTCCTTGTTACCACCCCTCACGCCCACACCCTGGTGTCCCGCCCCGACACAAAGTGGCGGGACCTCCTGCCACCTTTGGAGGGTGAGCAACCTCGATGGGCCAGCTTGTATTCCACCTTGGTCCCGAGGCCCGTCGGAGACATCAGTTGGCGGCTCCTTCACGGAGCTGTGAGCACGGGCGTGTTTTTGACACGGTTTACTTCCATCCCGGAGACTTGCCCTTTTTGTAATGTGAGGGAAACCCTGGCACACGTCTATTTAGAGTGTACCAGATTACAGCCCCTTTTTCGGCTCCTCACAAATATTCTGTTGCGCTTTTGGCTTCATTTTTCTCCCCACCTCTTTATCTATACACTCCCCATCCATGGCCCCACAAAGTCGCGGGATCTCCTGGTTAACCTCCTCCTAGCTTTGGCAAAAACAGCCATTCATAAAACCAGAGAGAGGAGGTTGGCCCATGAAACGTCCTGCGATTGTAGGGCCTTTTTCCTATCCTCAGTACATTCACGTATCCGGGCGGAGTTTCCTTGGGCAGCGACCACCGACTCCCTTGACACCATTGAAGAGCGGTGGGCGCTGTCCGGGGTTCTCTGCTCGGTGACCCCATCCGGTTCCCTCCGTCTAACCCTTTGCTAGGAGGGCCCTATAATACGTGGGTGTCTACCCCCCCACCCCCAAACTGCCCACCTCGCAGCCGTGCCCATCTTGCCGGGCACTCTCAGGGGGGGAATAATCGGTGACACTGGGCGCGGCACTAGGTAACTCGAGGGGGTGGAAGACCACGAGTGTCGAGGAAGCCCCCCCGCTCTAGACCACCAGGTAACTCAGGAGGGTGGAAGACCAAGCCCCCCGCTCTGGGCCCAGGCTAGCCTGAACCCTTCTCCCTCCTGAAAGCTGCTGTGTTATACCTTCTGTTTGCGTTGTTTTGTTGCATACTTTGATTTGGTTTTTGATAATTCTTGTAATTGTCACAATAAATTTTTTTTTCTGTTTCAATAAAAAAGAAAAAAAAAAACCTTCCTTGTTACCACCCTTCACGCCCACACCCTGGTGTCCCGCCCCGACACAAAGTGGCAGGACCTCCTGCCACCTTTGGAGGGTGAGCAACCTCGGTGGGCCAGCCTGTATTCCACCTTGGTCCCGAGGCCCGTCGGAGACATCAGTTGGCGGCTCCTTCACGGAGCTGTGAGCACGGGCGTGTTTTTGACATGGTTTACTTCCATCCCGGATACTTGCCCTTTTTGTAATGTGAGGGAAACCCTGGCGCACGTCTATTTAGAGTGTGCCAGATTGCAGCCCCTTTTTCGGCTCCTCACAAATATTCTGTTGCGCTTCTGGCTTCATTTTTCCCCCCACCTCTTTATCTATACACTCCCCATGCATGGCCCCACAAAGTCGCGGGATCTCCTGGTTAACCTCCTCCTAGCTTTGGCAAAAACAGCCATTCATAAAACCAGAGAGAGGAGGTTGGCCCATGAAACGTCCTGCGATTGTAGGGCCTTTTTCCTATCCTCAGTACATTCACGTATCCGGGCGGAGTTCCTCTGGGCGGCGTCCACCGACTCCCTTGACACCTTTGAAGAGCGGTGGGTGCTGTCCGGGGTTCTCTGCTTGGTGACCCCATCCGGTTCCCTCCGTCTAAGCCTTTGATTGAGGGGAAGAGCGAGAGACACCAGCCCCAGCCGTTGCCGCTGTGGATACCATCGTTACTGTCATCTAGGAGGGCCCTATAATATGTGGGTGTCTACCCCCCCACCCCCAAACTGCCCACCCCGCAGCCGTGCCCATCTTGCCGGGCACTCTCAGGCGGGGGATAATCGGTGACACTGGGCGCGGCACTAGGTAACTCGAGGGGGTGGAAGACCACGAGTGTTGAGGAAGCCCCCCCGCTCTAGGCCACCAGGTAACTCAGGAGGGTGGAAGACCACGAGTGTCGAGGAAGCCCCCCGCTCTGGGCCCAGGCTAGCCTGAACACTTTTCCCTCCTGAAAGCTGCTGTGTTATACCTTCTGTTTGCGTTTTTTTGTTGCATACTTTGATTTGGTTCTTTGGTAATTCTTGTAATTGTCACAATAATTTTTTTTTTCTGTTTCAAAAAAAAAAAAAAAAAAAACCCTTCCTTGTTACCACCCTTCACGCCAACACCCTGGTGTCCCGCCCTGACACAAAGTGGCGGGACCTCCTGCCACCTTTGGAGGGTGAGCAACCTCGGTGGGCCAGCCTGTATTCCACCTTGGTCTCGAGGCCCGTCGGAGACATCAGTTGGCGGCTCCTTCACGGAGCTGTGAGCACGGGTGTGTTTTTGACACGGTTTACTTCCATCCCGGATACTTGCCCTTTTTGTAATGTGAGGGAAACCCTGGCGTACGTCTATTTAGAGTGTGCCAGATTGGAGCCCCTTTTTCGGCTCCTCACAAATATTCTATTGCGCTTCTGGCTTCATTTTTCCGCCCACCTCTTTATCTATACACTCCCCATCCATGGCCCCACAAAATCGCGGGATCTCCTGGTTAACCTCCTCCTAGCTTTGGCAAAAACAGCCATTCATAAAACCAGAGAGAGGAGGTTGGCCCATGAAACGTCCTGCGATTGTAGGGCCTTTTTCCTATCCTCAGTACATTCACGTATCCGGGCGGAGTTCCTCTGGGCGGCGTCCACCGACTCCCTTGACACCTTTGAAGAGCGGTGGGTGCTGTCTGGGGTTCTCTGCTCGGTGACCCCATCCGGTTCCCTCCGTCTAACCCTTTGATTGAGGGGAAGAGCGAGAGACACCAGCCCCAGCCGTTGCCGCTGTGGATACCATCGTTACTGTCATCTAGGAGGGCCCTATAATACGTGGGTGTGTACCCCCCCACCCCCAAACTGCCCACCCCGCAGCCGTGCCCATCTTGCCGGGCACTCTCAGGGGGGGGATAATCGGTGACACTGGGCGCGGCACTAGGTAACTCGAGGGGGTGGAAGACCACGAGTGTTGAGGAAGCCCCCCCGCTCTAGGCCACCGGGTAACTCAGGAGGGTGGAAGACCACGAGTGTCGAGGAAGCCCCCCCGCTCTGGGCCCAGGCTAGCCTGAACAATTCTCCCTCCTGAAAGCTGCTGTGTTATACCTTCTCTTTGCGTTGTTTTGTTGCATACTATGGTTTATTTCTTTGGTAATTTCTTGTATCTGTCACAATAAATTTTTTTTTCTATTTCAAAAAAAAAAAAAAAAAACCTTCCTTGTTACCTTACCCAGGGAAAAGGGACCTACTTAGTCTGCTCTCCTACTGCTACCCTCTGGCCTGGGCTTTCCTTGCTTTTCGCCCCTGCTTTCGGCTTCCCCCCCCCCGTCCCGACCGGGCCAGATGCTCTCCCCCTTTCTTTTCTTTTTGTTGTTTTTTTTTCTCTTTTTGCTGTTGCTAGAGTGCTGGCCAGCTGCTGGCTGGCTGTTAGCCCCCGCCCGCCCGCCCGCCCTCGGATGCTGATGCCGCTCCCGCTCCAGCTGAAACCCCCGCCCTGAGAGAGGCGGGGCCTGCTGACCCACTCCGCGGAGGAGGGGAGTGGAAGGACCCAGCCCCCAGACCCAGCCGCTTGCTGTTTGTCTGCGGACCCATCTCCAGCTGAGAGAATTTCTTATCATCTGCTCCCGCATCCCTGGAATGTTTGCAGCTGCGACCCGGAACAGACAGAGAAAAAGCCGTCTACCAGAGGAACACCGCCCAGAGAATCTACAAATCGCCGTGGAGGGGGCCTAAGACTGAGTAACTTTCGAACTGTGCTCTCGTGTGGGGGGAGGCCTTGACTGTGTCTTAACTGTGTATGTAGGGACACAGGGGGTGTGCCACGGAGCTGCCCCCCGATCCATCTGTGTCCTCCCAACCCCCACGCTACCATCTTCACAACTGCCTCCTCCACCAGCTTTGCTGGCTGTCTAACATCTGCCTCTGGATTTAGCTGCTCGCCCTGATTCCACCGCGTGGTCCAGAAGCACCAGCCAACCAAACAGGACTCTCTGGACAAGCGTACAGTGGTTCATGTGCCCCCCCCCCGAATTGTCCACTCCACAGCTTGTCCCTTTCTACCTGACCCCAACTCCTGTCAATCACCTGCCACCGCCCCTGCTGGGGCATCGGCAATGGAGGGCAACAGGGTGACCTCCACCGCTGCCATGTCCATCGCCTCCCCAGACTCTAGGGAAGCCCCCCGAGCCAGCAGGAAAGGCCAGGGCAAGAAGAAGGGGAAGGCTCCAGCTAAAACCACCAGGCCCTCTGTGGCAGGGGCCATCTCCACTGCTGCGGCCCTGCCACCAACCATGGCGTCCTCCCCCGCTGCCTCCTCCACCAGCTCTGCGGCTGTCCCTCCCTCAGCCCCCAGGATGTATGCCTGGGCAGCGGCAGCCCCCCCGCCTGCCGCCTCATTATCTCTCCCGCCCACCGCCTCCGCCACCATCAATAGCGGCTGGAGCCCCTTTCCCAACATGACAAGGAAGCATGGAGTCCGATGCCTCCTGGTGCCCGCCTCGCCCCCCATGGAGAACTATGTGTGGGCGTTGGCGAGGGTGGTGGGGCCCTCGGCCATTGTGGTGGCCTCCAAAATGTACGGGAAGGTTGTCTTCTTCTTAGCATTGGAGGCTGCCGCCCAGGAAGCGGTGGAGAGGGGCCTGGCAGTGGGGGGGGGGGTGTTTGTCCCCCTAGAGCCGCTAGAGGACCTGGGTGTCCGCCTGGTCCTGACCTCTGTCCCTCCTTTTCTCCCCAATGCTGCCCTGTTACCCGCCCTTTCCACCCTGGGGAAACCTGTTTCTGTCATCAGCCCTCTCCCATTGGGCTGCAAGGACCACACCCTCCATCACATCTTTTCCTTCTGCCGGTAAGTGCAGCTTCTACTGCCGTCAGCGGCACGTGATGGAGAGGTGCTCTAGGGGGTCTTTCCTAGTCCCACATCAGGGGGCCCGTTACCGGGTGTATTTCTCCACGGGGGAAGCCCGGTGCTACCTCTGCCGGGTGTCAGGGCATGTCTGGAGGGACTGCCCCTTAGCCCGGCAAGGAGAGGCACCTGGGATCCCCGAGACCTGGCAGGACATCAGCCCCGTCATTGCTGACGCCCCTGGCCGTCCGATACCCGAACCTACCCCCGCTCCTATTCGGACCACCACTTCTCCCACTCAGGTCCAAGGGGCACCTCCCCTACAACGCCCAGACGAGTGGGAGAGCCCGGCCCTCGCTGCTGACAATTGGGCGGGGCCTATGAAGGAGGGTGTGGCAGAGATACCACCAGGCATAGGAGAGAGCCTGCCCCAGGGAGAATCCTCCCTCCCTTATGCCACCCCACCATCCCCCCGCCCAAGCCCCTGAGCCATCGCCTTTACCCCCTGATACGACCCCTGCTATCCAGCCCCCAGATGATGCCATGGAGGGCTGGGCCCTAGTCCAGAGGAAGCGAGGCAAGTGGAAGGCTCAAGCTCTGCCTCATTTACCCAAAGCGGAGAACCCCCAGAAGACCAGGAAGGGGGACACCGATGCCAAACCTTCTGCTTTGCCCACGAGTGCATCCCATCCACCGGTGTCAGCCGGGAAAGATGTGGTAGCACCGGAAGGTAGTGTCTCCCCTCCACGGGAGACCCTCCCCTCTGAGACCCTTGAGGAAGCCAATTACTCACCTACGGGATGGGTCAAGGACTGTTGCGCGGCCCGCTGGGGGATGTGAGCATCCCTGCCAGTGAGGATCCCCCCTGGCCCTCCCCATGACACCTCTCACCATCGCAACGTTGAACACCCGGGGTTGTAGGATCTCTCTCCGCAGGTCGCAGGTGCTCTCCTTCCTTCGGGAGGGAGGGTACTCTGTGATTTTCCTGCAGGAGACCCATATGGATCCGACCGCCGAAGATAGTTGGCGGCTGGAGTGGGGGGACAGGGTTTACTTTAGCCATTCCACGATTTGGGAGGCTGGAGTGGCGACCCTGTTCTCCCCCAACCTACAGCCCAAGGTGCTAGGAGTCGCCGAGGCCGTGCAGGGTCGCCTTCTGCATCTCCAGGTCCGTATAGAGGGGCTCATGGTTAACCTCATTAATGTCTATACCCCGAGCAGCTGCAATTCTATCAGCAGGTGTTCGCCTTCCTCGGCACCTTAGATTCTCACGAGTGCCTGGTCCTGGGAGGGGATTTTAATACCACCCTCGAGAAGCAAGACCGCTCGGGGACCGAGCAGTGCCTGGCCACCGCGGACACCCTCCGGGAGATAGTTGAACATCACTCCCTAGTGGACACCTGGCATGACCACCACCCGGATGACACTTCCACGTTCACCTTTGTCTGGGTGCAAGCCCATCTGTTGAGCCACTCCTGGTTGGACCGCATTTGTCTATCACGCTTTCATCTCTCATGACCCCACTCCTCCAGCATTCAGCTGGCCCCATTTTCTGACCATCACCTAGCCACCATGACAGCCTCCCTCTGTGCGGAGAGGCCAGGGCCGGCCTATTGGCATTTTAACAACAGCCTGTTGGAGGATGAGGGCTTCGTGACATCCTTCCGGGAATTCTGGCTGGCCTGGCTAGGGCAGCGGTGTGTCTTTCTCTCGGCACGGTGATGGTGGGACCTGGGGAAGGTGCGCACCCGGCTTTTCGGCCACGACTACACCCGGGGCACCAGCCGACGGAGAAATGCGGCGATAGAGCAGTTGGAACCGGAGGTCTTAGAGATGGAGAGGTGTCTGGCCGCCAGCCCCGAAGACCCGCTCCTCTGCGGAGCATGCCGGGAGAAGCGGGAGGAGCTCTGGGCCCTCGAGGACCATCGGGCTCAGGGCGCCTTTGTTCGATCCTGCATCCGCCTCTTTCGGGAGATGGATCGCGGCTCCCGCTTCTTCTATGACCTGGAGAAAATGAGGGGGGCCAAGAAACACGTCACCTGCCTCCTGGCAGAAGACGGCACCCCCCTCACGGAACCGGCGGAGATGTGCGGGAGGGCCCAAGCCTTCTACGCAAGTCTTTTCTCCCTGGATCCGACCGTCCCTAGCGCTTGCAGAGTGCTTTCAGAGGAGCTCCCTATGGTCAGTGCGAGCGACCGAGACCGGCTACAGTTGCCTATCACTCTGGCCGAGTTCGCAGAAGCCCTCCGTCGTATGCCCACCAATAAGTCTCCAGGCATGGACGGGCTGACCGTGGAGTTCTACCGCATGTTTTGGGATGTCCTCGGCCCAGACCTATTCATCGTCTGGGCTGAGTCTCTGCAGAGCAGGGTCCTCCCTCTTTCATGCAGGTGAGCTGTGCTCGCCTTATTGCCAAAGAAGGGGGACCTCCACGATTTACGAAATTGGCGTCCCGTCTCGCTCCTCAGCACGGACTACAGAATTGTAGCGAAAGCAATCTCTTTGCGGCTAGGGTCTGTGCTGGCGGATGTGATCCACCCAGACCAGACCTACACCATCCCGGACCGCAGTATCTTTGATAACCTATTTCTGGTTCGGGACCTTCTGGAACTCAGGCGTAGAGATGGTCTGTCATTCACCCTCCTGTCCCTAGATCAGGAGAAGGCATTCAATAGGGTGGACCACGGGTACCTCCTGAGCACTCTGCAGGCGTTTGGCTTCGGACCCCAGTTTGTGGGTTTTTTCCGGGTGCTGTACGCTTCTGCAGAGTGTCTGGTTAAGCTCAACTGGACCCTGAGCGAACCGGTCAGCTTCGGGCAAGGAGTACGGCAGGGGTTCCCCCTCTTGGGCCAGCTGTATGCTCTGGTGATCGAGCCCTTCCTCTGTCTCCTCTGCAGGAGGTTGACAGGGTTGGCGCTGCGGGAGCCGAAGCTGTGGCTGGTCCTGTTGGCGTACGCTGATGACGTGCTCCTTGTGATCCAGGACCCTGGCGACTTGGCGCGGGTGGAGGCTTGCCAGGCCATCTATTCGGCAACCTCCTCCACCCGGGTCAACTGGGTCAAGAGCTCTGGCTTGGCGGTAGGAGACTGGCAGCAGGTGAGGTCCCTCCCACCCACGCTTCAGACCATCCAGTGGAGCGCAAGTCCGCTGCTCTACCTCGGTGTTTACCTTTCTGCCATGCATCCCTCTCCACCAGAGAACTGGGAAAATTTAGAGGGCGGGGTGATAGAGCGGCTCCGGAAATGGATGGGACTACGCTGATGTCTCTCCATCCGAGGGAGAGCGCTGGTGCTTGATCAACTAGTCCTGTCCATGCTCTGGTACCGGCTCAACACCCTGGTCCCAGCCCCGGGTTTCCTGACCAACCTCCGGACATCGATTCTGGGGTTCTTTTGGTCAGGAACACACTGGGTCCCTGTAGGGGTTCTTCATCTACCCCTGAAGGAAGAAGGACAGGGCCTGAAGTGTCTACACACTCAGGTCCATGTCTTCCACCTCCGGGCCCTACAGAGGTTCCTTTATGGTGCAGGCAGTTCGGCGTGGAGCACACTGGCGCACACCATCCTGCGCCGCATCCGAGGCTCCGATATGACCAGCAGCGCTTTTAACTCCATCCGGGAGGTCTTCCGTGAGACCTCTCTGGGCTGCCGGTCTTCTACCAGGACCTCCTCCGGACTTGGAAACTGTTTTTAACGACCAGGTCCGTGGCGGCCACCGAGGGGGTAGATCTCCTCACGGAGCCCCTGCTACACAATTCCCAGCTCCGTGTGCAGGTGGCGGAGTCCCGCTCGGTGCACCAGAGCTTGATCCTGGCAGAAGTCACGAGAGTCGGAGACCTCCTGGACTACGACCGGGGAGACTGGCTGGATCCCCTGACGCTCGCCCGGAGCATGGGGCTCTCCAGACCTCGTACCCCCCGGCGCGTACTTCAGGAGGTGAAGGCCACTTTGCCGCCCGCTGCTAGAGCTTACCTCACCCGGGTCCTGTTCGAGGACATGCCCCGCCCACCCTTTACCCCAGGCCCGTCGGACTTTTTAATTGGACCCCTACCCCGCAGATCCAATCGACTGCTCCCCCCCTTCACTGTGAGCCGGCTGCATGAACTGCAGCCGGTACGCTTCCAAATCGTGCCAAGGAAACATCTATACACGCTCGCGCTCCACACCCTTCACGCCCTCACCCTAGTGTCCCACCCCGACACAAAGTGGCGAGACTTTCTGCCAGCTTTGGAGGGTGAGCAGCCCCGGTGGGCCAGCCTATATTCCACCTTGGTTCCGAGGCCTATCGGAGACATCAGTTGGTGGCTCCTTCACGGAGCTGTGAGCATGGGCACGTATTTGGGGTTCAACCCCATCGCAGATACTTGTCCCTTTTGTGGTGTGAGGGAAACCCTGGCGCACGTATATTTGGAGTGCGCCAGGCTGCAGCCCCTGTTTCAGCTCCTCACAAATCTTTTATTACGTTTTTGGTTGCATTTTTCCCCTCACCTTTTTATTTGTGCACTCCCCATCCGTGGCCTCACAAAGTCACGGGATCTCCTAGTTAACCTCCTCCTGGCCCTGGCTAAAATGGCCATCTATAAAACCAGAGAGAGGAGGTTGGCCGATGGAGTTTCCTGTGACTGTGGGGCTGTTTTCTGATCCTCACGTATCTGGGCAGAGTTCCTCTGGGCAGCGTCCACCAACTCCCTTGATGCTTTTGAGGAGTGGTGGGCGCTGTCCGAGGTTCTCTGGTCAGTGTCCCCGTCCGGGTCCCTTTGTCTGACCCTTTGATTGGGGGAGAGAGTAAGGGACCCCAGCCCCAGCCATTGCTGCTGTGGACACCACCACCCTAGAGGGGTCCTTTCACACGTGGGTGCACTTTCCCCCCCCCCGATTGTCCACCCCACAGTCTGCCCCTCTTGTTGGGTGCTTTCAGAGGAGGGAATTGTTGGTGACACTTGGGCTTGGCGCCAGGTAACTCGGGGGGGTGGAAGACCACGAGAGTCGAGGAAGCGCCCTGCTCTGGGCCCAGGCAAGCTTGAACACTTCCCTCCCCTGAAGCTAATGAGAAAACAATTGTGATTGGTTGCTGTGTTACACATTGCATATGCTGCTGTTTTTACTTTGTAAGTGTGTTATGCAAATAAAAACATCTTTTGCTTAAAAAAAAATACTCTCCTATAGCCATCTATCTGGTCCAACCCTGTCACAATATATATATCTTCTTACTATATGTTCCATTCTATGCATCCGATGAAGTGGGCTTTAGCCCACAAAAGCTTATGCTCTAATAAATGTGTTAGTCTCTAAGGTGCCACAAGTACTCTTGTTCTTATTTCTTATGTTCACAGAGCAATAAACTGCATAATTGTTCATCAGAGCATTAATATAATATGCTCATACCTCAAAATGGAAAACAAAGATAGAAATAACAGTCAGTAGAGCACCTGAGAATGCCACAAATCAGTTCATACCATTTCAGGAGCCCAAAGCACCCAAATTTTAGGGAATAGGCTAGATCTTTTATACCTCTTCCTTATGCAACTACTCAGATTCATAACCATATTTGCCCATGATTTATGAACATAATAACATTGTACCTGCTCATTATCTATAGGTGGCATTCTAGGTATCCATAATTATATTTCCAATCATGGACTTAACCATTTATGTCAATCAATTTCTTAATAAATCGTATATACAATGATGTCTCAGCCTACTTATAATATTGCAGAAGCCCCCAACCTGTTCCTCTATTTCAAGATGACTTTTGCAAGCTTGTGGTGTACCTGTCCTTCTGTGGTTACTTGTTTGCCACACAGAATAATAAGATATAATTCATAACCTAGGGTTAAGCCCTTAGCTTTGTTTGATTTACTAAAAATAGTTCCTTAGCATGAGCATATCACACTGGGCCTCACAGAAATAAATCATGTCAAAGCCTTATAACCCAATTATTTGCATTCTCCTCTTTGCCCACATGTTTCAAGCTATTCATATTATACCCCTATAGTATTATTAAAGAAGTATGACATGATCATAGGTCAAGAATCATTTGTTAACTAATTTTAAATGGAAATTTAATATAAAGTTTGAAAGTATTCCCTCCATTTTCATTCTTTTCATATGCATAGCTATAGCTGTATAACTCCACTGATCTCTTTTTACTGAAACATTTCACATGGGAGAGGCATTCATGAGGTCTTCATGGATTCACAGGCATGGAAGAAATCTATTGAAATAAACTCCATTGAAATGAGTCCCTGAATGAAGAGTGCCCCAGCTAAATCTAATCACAGTTTTACTTTCTGACAGTTGAAATGCAGTGATCTCTCACGTTTGTAGATCAACTTCTTATATGAAAATACAAAACTGAGGCTACAGACAATTGCATTAACTCCAAAATATCATTTAACAAATGATTTAAAGATATTGTGCTATTATTTGTCATTTGACTCTCATTTTGGTTCTTTGCTCATCCTTCCCTGCAACCATATCTCCACTTTGGTTTACAGGTTTGGTGCTGTAAAGCCTCAGGTCATCACCTCCACAGTGCAGGAAGATATGTTACTCAGAAAACTCTTTTTGCGCAGAAGTCCAGCTGAGCTATGCTCTTCATAGGATCTGATAGGAGGTGGATGGAGGCGAGGTGGTTTTAAATCACCCCTATGTTCCCAGATGTAGGGGGGCCAGCTGTGGTTTGGTCCCTGGCAGAACTTAGAGCTGCCTCAGAGATGTTCAGACCTGTGCCTGGCTACCAACTGCCCCAAGGAACTGTTCCAGCAGACGGGAAAAATGTTTTGCAGAGTTGCTTCACTCATGTCCCCAACATGCCCCAAGTCTTCAGCTAGTCCAATTAAAAGGGCTTTAAGGGTTTTTTTTTTTTGAATGCTGCCAGAAAAGTGCAAAGAAGCCACAGCCATGACTTTCTGAGGAATATCATAGACCATCAGTGTGAATCTCAGGGAATTTGTACAGAAGGCTGAGGTATTAGCACAAGCAGTAGCTTGGCCATGTTTTTTTCTCTGAGCCCTCATCATGGGTTATGTTGCTCCAGAAATGCCTTACCCTTCTCACCTGTGGGTCACAGATCAGGATATGTGGAAATTAATGGTGTGGTCTTTGCATTTTTTTTTTACCTTTTGTGACTTTAGAGTCTTCTCCTTTTGAAAAATAAGTTTATACTTTGTCATTTTCAACGTTGTTTAGTTGTCAGTCATTTAAAAATACGGCTTAAAGAATATAGAACAATATTCTGGTAAGGGAACTCTGTGTTTGTGTGTTGCTATGGTGGATGTCATCACCTAGTCTTACAAGTTATATTTATTAGCATGCAAGCCATGTTCAGGTTTTAGAAAAATGCTTCTATTGTTACTTTTTGCAATTCAGTTTCTGTTGGGGGAGCTGTGGCAGCCAATAAAGGAGTTTACTCTTCCTTAATCTAATTAGAGTCAATTGTTGGGGCAGGGTTGCCTGTGGGAATCAGGCATTGGTGTTTTTGGCTGAGATTCGTGAAAGAAGGTTTCTTTCCATTTGTGAGACCTATGCTGAAGGACTGGTGTATACAGTGAAACTAAAACAAACTGTACTAAAAATAATAATAATAATTAATAATAATAATAAAAATACAGACTCTGTTACTGTTTTCTCTTCCAACAAGAAACAAACCTTCAAACCCAACATCTGCTACTAGTTGATAGAGGGTGACAATATAGAGCTTATGAATCCGCAGCTGCAAACCTCAAGTGCTAAAAATGCATGTGTCTTCTTCTTCTAGCCATAGTTCCACCTATATGGGGTTGGCTCTTTGAGTTCTTCTCCATACCAGTCTGTCTTTAAGCAAATCCTTGAAAACTCTGCTATGCTATGATTTGTTCCTGAGAAACACTTTAGTTTTCAGATAGGGTGCATAAATGACTAATTTCATGCTCAAAATCCGTGAGTCAGGTCATCAAAAATCATGTGATTGGCTTGAAAATAATGATTTCTTTAAAAAAAAACTTTTGTGTATTCTTCATTTGCCTTCTTGTTTTTGAGCATTTAGGGTTCAGACTTTCCAGCTTTTCTGCACAACCATGAGTACTAGAAACTACCTTGTTTAAATGAAAGCTGAGATTTTCTGAACACCAAATTACTTCAGGAGTTAGAGCTTTAAGGAAAACACCAAATATCATTAGACTCTTGATAACATTGGAGGAGGTGACAACAGTGTGAATGAGTGTCTATTTCACAAATCCCAGCATCACCAAGATTAGCCAAGTGGCATCAAAGTAATTCTCTGTATTATTGCCTACCTGACTTCATGTAGGTGTCTTGGTCCTGATAAATTATTTCCTGAACTATATGGGACTGGGCGTGCTTCAGAGTCAGAGACCGAACAAAATCTTTTTTACCCAGAGTAGAGAAATTCTAACCAGACTCTTGAAATGGGCGACAGCAAAATATGGCTGAAGACTGAACTTTGATACATGGCATAGGTACAGTTCTCATGGGGGATTAGTAAATTTGCTTTGTTTGGAGACAAGTAAAGTATTTGTAAGAGATTAAAGTATCACTTCCAAGCACTGTATCTGGGAGAGTTGATGGAAGAATTGATGGCATTTGGAGGAGGAGAGAAAAGGCAATTGGCTAAAACAGAGTGGGAAACAATAACACGTAAAAGGGTACCCTTTGTTTCAATTTCAGTTATTTGATCATCTGAATTAGCTGAGAAATATGTTTAAAAATTCTTCGGCTATTGTATCCTCTACATTTGTGTTTATGTTTGATGTTTTCTGAGCCTTTGCCATTTTTCATTCATTTAACAAATGCTTATTCTATCTGTTGGCCCTGTGCCTGTGGCATTTAAATGAGCTATTTTTCATCTGTGTTTTAATGAAGTGGGACTCTAATAATATACAGGAACCAACCTCTTATTGTCATTGAACAGTGTGCTTTGCACAAAAAGTACAGTGAGTTGCCTCTTTCTTTTTCTTAATATTTTCAAAGCCTGCCTCTTAAAAGAAAAAAATGTGTATATGGGCGCACACACACATAAATAAATCAGTTACATCTACAGTTACAAATACCCCTCTAAAATAGGAGTGTAATATTGACTATAACAGCTACTAGATTTCAAAAGAAGGATTGTATCCAGAAAAATCAAATATTCTCTTACAAATTAGACTGAAAACCTGACTGACACCTCTTGTAAAGTAAGTATCTTCTAATATGTTTTTTGCCTTTTGAAATAGTCTCAATTGCTAGTGAACTTTCCAATTATATAAATAGGAAATACCACTCAACAATACAATAAAATAAACAATAACATATTTCAAAATAATAGAAATTTAAAAGTACAGCCAGTGTATGTCCCAAATCTATTCTATGAATAAATTCACCATAGTAATTTGAGTGACAAGGAGAAATATTTTAGAGAACAGAGAGTAGAGACTGTATGTTAACACACACCCATATTTCAGCACACAATAAAAAAATAAGAACAGCCATACTGGGTCAGACCAATGGTTTGACTAGCCCAGTATCCTATCTCAGATAGTGCTCAGTGCCAGATGCTTCAAACAGAATGAACAGAACAGAGCAATTTCAAGTGATCCATTCCCTGTCATCTAATCCAGTTTTTGGTTGTTGGAGTTCTAGGGACACCTGGAGCATGACTATCCTGTCTAAAAGCCTTTCATGGCTCCATCCTCTATTAACTAGTCTAATTCTTTTTTAACCCAATTATACTTTTGGTCTTCACAACATCCCATGCCAACAAGTTCCATAGGTCGACTATGCATTGTGAGAAGAAGTATTCTATTTTGTTTGTTTTAAACCTGCTGCCTAATAATTTCATAAGGAAACCCCGAGTTCTTATGTTACATGAAGTGGTAAATAGCACTTCCCTATTCACTTTCTCCATATAATTTGTCTCTTTTGTAAACTGAACAGGCACGGTCTTTTTAATTTCTCCTCAAATGGAAGCTATTACATAATCCCAATAATTTTGCCTTTCTCTATATCTTTTCCAATTCTAATATATCTTGTTTGAGATGGGGCATTTACCCCAGATGTTCAATGCAAATCAAGAAAATGCACCCACAAAGATAGCATTACAACTACATTTTTGGTGGGCAAATGTGGGCCTCACATTTGAAAGTTTAACATTATATGTCCAAGCCCACACTCCGTTTGCACCCTGGCTACTTTCTGAAAGAGCTATCCATCAGTTAAGCCCATAACCAAACATCTACATTAGAAGATACTTAAAACTCAAGCTTTGCTATCCATTACTATTAGCTGAAGTATGGAGACTTTATAAGTATTACTGATAGGGAGCTATGTCTCCTTGATACATGCAAAGCATTTCATACAAAGGAGAAATTGGGACACTGAATGGATACTATCATCAAAGATTGTGCTGAACAGGGATGAAATAATCTGTGGTCTCAACATTCTGATGTTCTATTTAGCATAAACTTTTTTTTTCAGAAAAACCTGGACAAAATCTGATTAGAATGTGTGTCTTCAAGGTCTAATGTAAGTGCTCTCCTTACCATACTCTATGGGATATTATGCCATTGTATGTGTATTTTGAATTCTCCTGGTTTAATATAAGAGGAAGATGCCTTTAAAATTATGGATTTGTTCCACAATTGTTTCAGTATTAGGAAAGGGAAACCACTGGGTAAAGAGGTGCTTTAAAATATTTTATGGCTTTGTAATGAACACCCAAGGCAGGAGGCAAAGGGAATTTTTAGCCATTTTTATATTTTTTCTTATTGCATCACAACATCTAAATGTGCTCAAGACCACAAAAAGGGTGTAAAGGAAATTTATTACGTAGGATTTGTTAAGAACCTGAGTTCACAATTTCTCATTGGTTATTCAATTTTCAGTCATTTCATTATCACCACATAAGGTCTACAAAGTTCTATTATACTCAGATCCATCTGAAAGATTCTGCCACAAAATTTTCTAGAAATTACTAGGCAATTAACTCAAACAATACATTATTGATCCCAAATAGAAAGCTAATCCCTAACTCTAAAAAAGTACTAGATATGTTCATAGAGGATAGGCCCATCAATGGCTATTAGCCAGGTTGGGCAGGGATGATGTCTCTAGCCTCTGTTTGGCAGAAGCTGGGAATGGGTGACAGGGGATGGATCACTTGATGGTTACCTGTTCTGTTCATTCTCTCTGGGGCATGTGGCATTGGCCAGTGTCAGAAGACAGGATATTGGGCTAGATGAACCTTTGATCTGACCCAATATGGGTGTTCTTATGTTCTATAAAAGTACAGTCTACTGTTGCTGGGTTGTAGAGATATGTTACTACTCTAAATTAATTCTTCTATTCCTCTATTACTCCTTGGGATAGAAAGTTACTCTAACATGTCCCATTTTATTCATGTGTTACTGTATTTGAGAAGTAAGCAGTATTTAAGAAGTCTATCCAGTTGCAAAATAAAATAAAACTGGCCTTAGTTATGTTGTCTTTGTTTTCGACTTAATTTTCTTCTACAGTTTAGTTTACGTAATTCACACCCTTTCATTTTCTCCATCCCTAAACTCAAAAAATATTCAATAATCAGTCACAGATTTTGATCTTGTTGAAGTAAATCCAGTTTTGACAGCTGTCTCTGGTCCTTGTAGCAAAATTCCTTGATATTCTTAAGGATTTATTTCACTTTTTCCTCTTTAATCATCTTGGGGCTAATCCTGTGCTGAGTGCTCTTAATTCCCTTCAGCTTCAATGGGAGTAGAAGTTGAAAGGCATTCAATAACTCCCAGGAGGTGCTCATATAGGACCTGGCGCTCTGTAAGAAGCAGTGTTAAATTTACAGGAGTTTGCTGTCAAGGAGTTCTGTTAAGACTAATGGGGAAAAAGTGTGTCAGGTGGAAAACCAAGTCTTTTCGACTTTATACATGTAAAGTGAAACCTTGACTCCTTTGAAATCAATGAGATTTTGCAACTGCATTCAATAGAGCCAGGATTTTATCTGTAGGATCAGGTTATCTTGGGATGCACAGTTAAGAGAACCATATTAAAAATTGTTCTTAAAGAGACAAAGGAGCAGGAAAGCAGTTAGAGTTAGCTAGAGACTGGCAGCCCACACCATGGCCAGAAATGTTCAGATGAAAGTGTGTGAGAGGTCAGAAAAGAGGCCTCGGGGCGGGGGTGGCGGGGATGGGGAGGAGAGGTGGTGGAAGGGGAGTCAAAAACAACTCAGTATGTAGACAACATAATGCAATGGCTGTAAATAGCTGACAATCTGCAACAGATAGACCAAAGATATCAGTGAATCTGCTGCTAACAGCAAAAATCACACCGTGACTGTTAGAAGTCATGGAGCAGAACAGACAAGTGGTGGCCACATGAAGTGACTAGGAGGAACCAGAGCTCCTCCAAGGCAATTATATCAGTAACCAGTATTAGTCGGTGTGAATATGACACAGGGAAGATGTCTTATATTTCCAAACCATACACATAACATTCTAGAAGTGGAATCAAAAGGAGCCAATGGTTGTACATGACAATACCTCTACTGAGAGCACCAAACGAGCAACTCTGTGGCCAGAAGCCAAGTACAAGTAAGAAAAAACATAGCCCAAATAGTGCCACAAAAATCAGAAGCCTGGGCACAAATAAGGCCTGTACAAACACTCCATTCATGGTGAGGGAGCATCATCAGAGTACCTGCATTGGGAGAAGATACATAAAACAGTAGTCAAATGGATCATAACAGAAATCTTAAGTACGTGGTTAGGGTGAGAGCAATGAAGGAAACCTATGCAAAAATGAGGCAGGAATAATTGCTGAGACAACTTGTCAGGATCCTGCTTTTGTAATATCAGGAATCTCTGCACCTTGGTCCTCTAGCCTCTTGCAATCAGTTGTTTATTTTAAAGTACATTGAATCTGCTTCATTTTGCACCCTACTTGCATATCTAATGTGTGTGGACCAAGGGAAACATGTTGCTACCGTTATTTCTGTGGCCATACCCAGAGTATCATGTTAAATCCCGCGTCCCAGGCATAGCATTCACTCAGCCAGACTTCAGCACACCTGGAAGCAATACACAAAACATTCTTTCGTTTGCCCCATTCGTCTCTTTGAGGGGAATATTACTCACATCTTTTGAAACTGCTGAGCAGAGCACAGCTGGGGTAGGGGTGAGAGGGAAGAATACTCTTTGTCCATTTTGTCCTAAGAAAGTGTGCCTTCAACTACTCATGTGCTTGAGCATGACTCAGCACGTAGATTTAATTAAGGAAGATACTCAAGACAATACTGCTGATATTTTGTTTGAATTTGGCAATAAAGTTGGATGCAATAAAGGTTGGGCAGATTGTTGTCCAGGTTGCAAATTATATTGGCCAATGCTGTGATGAAATGGAGAGTCATAATTGTTACCTCAAGGGGAGTAAGGAAATGTTTCAGAGAGAAAATACTTGAGAACTGGTAGGGGGAAAGATAGAAAAGGAAAGCCCCTTTTCTCAGAAGAGCAGACTCAGCTCCCTTCCGTGTCTGTCACCGGTGGATTTAGCTTTCAGGAAGGGTGTCCCTCCCTCCCTGTGTGATATAATAAAAATAAAGATAGACAAGGTAATATGGTGCAAACAAAGGTAAATGTATTAAGGGCAAAGGTACAGAAAACTGGGAAAAATGGGGCGGCGGGAGGGGAAGAAACACAAACTTAACCATACAGTGATTCAGTGACTGGCTTTAGGAACTTGAAGCTCAGACACACAAAACCTCCCTTTGCTTTCAGAAAAACAATAAATGAAACCCCAATACAGAAACCTTTCCTATGATTTAGGCGCAATTGACACAGTGCACAGATGTGAGGCCCAGGACCTTCTACTCTCTGGCTGATTGAGAGCTTTTGAGGAGGACCACTGGGGAGTCCCAATGACTGTTGGACTTCGTCACAGGCGGGGATACCCTCTGGGATGTTGGACACCAGGAAAGCAGGACCTCCACAGGTAAGATGGATTCGATTCACTGTGACGGGGATAGAAAAGGAGTACTTGTGGCACCTTAGAGACTAACAAATTTTATTTGAGCATAAGCTTTCATGAGCTACAGCTCACTTCATCGGATGCATTCATTGGAAAATACAGTGGGGAGATTTATATACATAGAGAACATGAAGGTGATGGCTAGTGGCGTTCTGTTATTTTCTTTGTTGGGCCTGTCCTGTAGTAGGTGACAGAGCCAGAAGAGTAGCCAGAAGTCACCTGCTACAGGACAGGCCCAACAAAGAAAATAACAGAACGCTACTAGCCATCACCTTCAGCCCCCAACTAAAACCTCTCCAATGCATCATCAAGGATCTACAACCTACCCTGAAGGATGACCCATCACTCTCACAGATCTTGGGAGACTGTCCAGTCCTTGCTTACAGACAGCCCCCCAACCTGAAGCAAATACTCACCAGCAACCACACACCACACAACAGAACCAGTAACCCAGGAACCTATCCTTGCAACAAAGCCCGTTGCCAACTGTGTCCACATATCTATTCAGGGGACACCATCACAGGGCCCAATCACATTAGCCACACTATCAGAGGCTCATTCACCTGCACATCTACCAATGTGATATATGCCATCATGTACCAGCAATGCCCCTCTGCCATGTACATTGGTCAAACTGGACAGTCTCTGCGTAAAAGAATAAATGGACACAAATCAGACATCAAGAATTATAACATTCAAAAACCAGTTGGAGAACACTTCAATCTCTCTGGTCACTCAATTACAGACCTAAAAGTGGCAATACTTCAACAAAAAAACTTCAAAAACAGACTCCAACGAGAGACTGCTGAATTGGAATTAATTTGCAAACTGGATACAATTAACTTAGGCTTGAATAGAGACTGGGAGTGGATGGGTCATTACATAAAGTAAAACTATTTCCCCATGTTTATCCCCCCCACCCCCACCCCCCACTGTTCCTCAGATGTTCTTGTCAACTGCTGGAAATGGCCCACCTTGATTATCACTACAAAAGGTCCCCCCCCGCCCCCCGCTCTCCTGCTGGTAATAGCTCACCTTAAGTGATCACTCTGGTCACAGTGTGTATGGTAACACCCATTGTTTCATGTTCTCTATGTATATAAATCTCCCCACTGTATTTCCCACTGAATGCATCCGATGAAGTAGCTCACGAAAGCTTATGCTCAAATAAATTTGTTAGTCTCCAAGGTGCCACAAGTACTCCTTTTCTTCTTGTGAATACAGACTAACATGGCTGCTACTCTGAAAAATGTGACAGGGATAGTGATGACAGGTCTCTCCTTCTCAGCCTCGCTGCTGGATAGAAGGTACTCTTCTATCTAGCTTTGGAGAGTTAGGAAGACCTGACCATGCACGCACTTTCGCTGTAATGGACAGCACCGCGCAGGCGCTGAGCAAGATCTTATATAATCTCTAAGGTGGGAAAAGCTGATTCAATCCAGTTTGAGCCAGAGGACTCCAGCGTCTAAGTTGTAAACAAGTTCGCTTACAAAGATGGAGTCCAAGGATCATAGTTCATAGACTCCATATTAGATTCTATTAAAGCCAGTGATTCACTTAACATTACTTCAAAAGTACATTATTAAAACAACTAATTGAACATATTAAACAATACCAACATTTCTTACTTCTTTATACCTAATGTTATGAAGAGCAATGATAATATTACAGCAATACTGTACTAGAGCTACTGTCTTGATTCAGAGAAGTTGAAACTTTAATAGAAGTTGCAGTGCTCAGCATATCAGGATGTTTGGCCATATGATTTACTTGTATATATGTATCTTAGATTAATAGAATCTTCTAAAATATTCTATTTTTCTACCTCTCCTTTTCCATTCAGAATTCCTCAGTTCTGCTTTCAAATAGCTCAGAAATCACATCCACACTCTTCACTTATATAATATATCCAATAAGAATGCAGGAGAAACTATTAGCAAAAAAAGGATTGTGCTGTCAAACTAGACAAATAATCTGTGTATCTACCTTCTAATTGCAGACCTACTTCTAATATCCCATTTATTTATATCTAAGGTCACTGCATGTGTATCATATCTCACTTGTGATCAGTGCTAGCCTAACAATCAATCTTGGTTCAGGACAACACAGCCACTGCTCTGCAAATGACCTCATAACTAGGTGTTCTTGCCTCTGGTGAGATTTATTTATTAACACCAGATACTGCTGCCACACTTGTCATTATTAATCATCAAATCTTGTTAGACAGACTGAGCTGTCTGTTTGGGGCTCACCTCAGTTGATCTTTGTTGGCTTGAATAGCCTTTATCTGATTGATCATTCACTACATGGTTTAGACAGCTCCCATTTGAATCACTTTATAATTCTTGCCAGTGCCTCATCTCAGGGCCTCTTTTATTCTCTCTGTACTTTATTTCATTAGCACTCATTATTACATATTATGGGCTCAGGTAGCATTGTCATGCATATGATGCATCATTTTACAGTTTTGTTTATGCCTTCCTTGACTTTCGGATCCCACTTAAACTTTCTGAGAGCATCTGTCTGAGATATAATAGTGATAGATGCTAATATTTTGATCCATAATATTTCCAAAAGAGATTTCTCAGTTGTTGACACTGATGTGGCTTGTGTTTGATACCAAATAAATTATGTGAAAATATAACCCTTAATGCTGAGCTTGTGAAATACAGTCTTCCTCACCAGAAATCTCTCTCTGGTACATCTTAGAGAAACCACAGACATTTATGCTGACTGGCTTACAGAATGCTTCCCACTTTGCAAAAATAGAACATTTCACAAACCCACTAGAAAATAACTATACAATGTCATAAAAAGTGACTTCACCTGCTAGTATATTGGTAGTACGTTATGAAGCTAAATGACATTTATCAACAGTTTTATTTGCCTGAAAAAACTTGTAAAGCATTGATTGAAAATCCAGAGCATTTCCATGACAATTAATTTCTCTCATGAATGGAAAGCAGGGATATTATGCCTCTTTTAGTTGTCTGGAATTAATACCATGTAGGGGTTGAAAAAGGAAATGATATTTATATAGGTCAAATATTGATCAGAAAAAAAAACATATCAGACAAGACAACTCAACTGAAATGTCACCGGGGCAGAGGGGAATGGGACCAGGGTATTGTTATTATTGTATTTATTATGTAACCCCAGCCCTGAGGTGTGGCTGCAGCTGTCTCCCTGTTCTTGTCAGGGGTATGGGTCCTGGTTTCATCTATATGGGCTCCTGATGCCCCTGAGGAAACACCTCCTAGTGTAGAGAACACAGAGGGCCTGTCCCTTGGGAAAATATTTAATATACAATCTGTTACAGAGGTGTGTCAGTCAGAGCAAAAAAAAAAAAAAACAGCTATCACAATTCCCAGAGTAATAAAACAGTAACTGGGTCTTTATTAGGTATGGGAAACTCAGGATAGAGGACAACAGAAAAAGGAATTAGGATAATAAAAGACAAAAAAAACAATACATAAATTCTACCCATCCCAAGATGTACATCCAGTCTAAACCTCTGTGCTCCCTCTGAGCATCTGCCCAGGCAAACAGTGAGTTTAGACTCAATCTTTGATGGGTAGTGTAGCCTTGAGGTCAGTGGCCAACTTGAAACAAAATCGTAAAATGAATAAACAGGGGTCTTCTTACGAAGTATACACACCAAAGGTGGTAATGTTGTCCTTCTGGCTCTCTGGTCTGGATTCCAATGTGCAGTTAGGCTGGCTCATGGTAGTCTGACCTTGACCCTCTCCTCAGCCTCCTAGGTTTCTGGTCTCTGCTGAAATGACACCGTTCAATGTCCCAGAAATCCCAGTTTTCACTTGAGCGTGAACATGGAGGGTAGAAGGCTCCTCCCTGGATGTGATGCTTCTCTCCCTGCTCCATTCTCTCCCCAGACACAGCCAAAACTGAAAGTAAAACCAAACCCTTCTGTCTCTGGGCTGTGGCTTATGATTGGTTCTGGTAGTGTTGCTAGTCCGCTATCTCTCCATCCTGGACCCTAGGCAGTCTGGCAAAATAGACTCTGCCTAAATGTCTGCCACCATAACTGCTGTTGTCTGGGTTGACTCCCTTCAAGGCTTAGGGTGGGAATTTCAGGAGCACCCTCTCCAAAGGGGTTATACCATTTGTATTTCCATAGTGCCTAGAATCTCTAGTCATGGACAAGGACCCCACTGTGATAGGTGTTATACAAACAGGAAAAAAAAAGATGGTACCTGTTCTAAAGAGCTTACATTTTACGTACTGCTGCTCCCAGTCTTCAGGAGGCAGGGAAAGAAGAGGGGTGCCCCATTGCCACTTCCAATCTCTTGGTTGCTGGGGTCAGATTGAAGCCCCTGGCCAGCATTCCTCCTAAGGTGGTTGTATCCCACTGCTTCTGCTGGGCATTGAATGGATGGAGAAGAAGGGGAGAGAGCCCTCAAAGCAATTGTTCTTGATCTTCCGTAGGTGACTAAAGAAGGGTCCTTTTGCTTCAGCCATCACCTAGAGTAGAGGGCAGTGTGGGAGGTAACCCAAAGTAGTGGGTTCCTGTGGGGGTAGAGATTCTGCCATCCACACTTCCTTAGACAAAAGGACCTTATCCTTGGGGTGCCTGCAATGCCAACATTCCTGAGCAGGGGCAGCAGTCACTCCCACGCCCATGCTTCAAAGAACTGTGTGGGTCAGGAAGGGCATCTGCTGGACCTACCCTGGAGAGCAGAGAGTGGTGTGGCTCTGCGCAAAAAGCTTCTCTCAAATGGTCCCACTGCCTCCCTCCAAGTCTCCCCAAGAGTCCTCAGTTGAGGTGAATGAATGAACAGCACGCTCTGTGCTGCCTGGAGCAGCAGTTCCCCCTTCCCAACAGCCTTTTAGATCAGACTGTCAAGAAGTTTTCCATCTACTCAGCATAAATGTTCCTTTTCCCTAATTCATCTCCTTGCTTTGATTAAATTTTTGTGTACCAGCCTTAGTGACTCTTTTTTGTCCTTTGTGAAAGTATTCCTCCTTTAACAATTTGAACATGATTATCCATATACCCCTGCAGAATCATCTGTGCATATTTACTTGTTTTAGTAATTTCTCACAAATAGAGCTGGTTAAATAATGCAAATATGAAAACATTCATATGAATAAAACCTCTCTTCAATGGTGTTCATGTCCTTTTTATTCATTTTCTGCAAACATTTCCCTAAACAATTTCTTTTTTGTTTTATTTGTTTGATTTGCAAGAATCTGGGGGGCAGTGACCATGAGTTGGTTGAGTTCAGGATCCTGACACAGGGAAGAAAGGTAAGCAGCAGGATACGGACCCTGGACTTCAGGAAAGCAGACTTTGACTCCCTCAGGGAACGGATGGGTAGGATCCCCTGGGGGACTAACATGAAGGGGAAAGGAGTCCAGGAGAGCTGGCTGTATTTCAAGGAATCCCTGTTGAGGTTACAGGGACAAACCATCCCGATGAGTCGAAAGAATAGTAAATATGGCAGGCAACCAGCTTGGCTTAACGGTGAAATCCTAGCAGATCTTAAAAATAAAAAAGAAGTTTACAAGAAGTGGAAGGTTGGACATATGACCAGGGAAGAGTATAAAAATATTGCTCGGGCATGTAGGAATGAAATCAGGAGGGCCAAATCGCACCTGGAGCTGCAGCTAGCAAGAGATGTCAAGTGTAACAAGAAGGGTTTCTTCAGGTATGTTGGCAACAAGAAGAAAGCCAAGGAAAGTGTGGGCCCCTTACTGAATGAGGGAGGCAACCTAGTGACAGAGGATGTGGAAAAAGCTAATGTACTCAATGCTTTTTTTGCCTCTGTCTTCACGAACAAGGTCAGCTCCCAGACTGCTGCGCTGGGCATCACAGCATGGGGAGTAGATGGCCAGCCCTCAGTGGAGAAAGAGGTGGTTAGGGACTATTTAGAAAAGCTGGATGTGCACAAGTCCATGGGGCCAGACGAGTTGCATCCGAGAGTGCTTAAGGAATTGGCGGCTGTGATTGCAGAGCCATTGGTCATTATCTTTGAAAACTCGTGGCGAACGGGGGAAGTCCCAGATGACTGGAAAAAGGCTAATGTAGTGCCAATCTTTAAAAAAGGGAAGAAGGAGGATCCTGGGAACTACAGGCCAGTCAACCTCACCTCAGTCCCTCGAAAAATCATGGAGCAGGTCCTCAAAGAATCAATCCTGAAGCACTTACATGAGAGGAAAGTGATCAGGAACAGTCAGCATGGATTCACCAAGGGAAGGTCATGCCTGACTAATCTAATCGTCTTCTATGATGAGATTACTGGTTCTGTGGATGAAGGGAAAGCAGTGGATGTATTGTTTCTTGACTTTAGCAAAGCTTTTGAAACGGTCTCCCACAGTATTCTTGTCAGCAAGTTAAAGAAGTATGGGCTGGATGAATGCACTATAAGGTGGGTAGAAAGTTGGCTAGATTGTCGGGCTCAACGGGTAGTGATCAATGGCTCCATGTCTAGTTGGCAGCCGGTGTCAAGTGGAGTGCCCCAGGGGTCGGTCCTGGGGCCAGTTTTGTTCAATATCTTCATAAATGATCTGGAGGATGGTGTGGATTGCACTCTCAGCAAATTTGCGGATGATACTAAACTAGGAGGAGTGGTAGATACGCTGGAGGGCAGGGATAGGATACAGAGGGACCTAGACAAATTGGAGGATTGGGCCAAAAGAAATCTGATGAGGTTCAATAAGGATAAGTGCGGGGTCCTGCACTTAGGACGGAAGAACCCAATGCACCGCTACAGACTAGGGACCGAATGGCTAGGCAGCAGTTCTGCGGAAAAGGACCTAGGGGTGACAGTGGACGAGAAGCTGGATATGAGTCAGCAGTGTGTCCTTGTTGCCAAGAAGGCCAATGGCATTTTGGGATGTATAAGTAGGGGCATAGCGAGCAGATCGAGGGACATGATTGTTCCCCTCTATTCGACATTGGTGAGGCCTCATCTGGAGTAGTGTGTCCAGTTTTGGGCCCCACACTACAAGAAGGATGTGGATAAATTGGAGAGAGTCCAGCGAAGGGCAACAAAAATTATTAGGGGTCTGGAACACATGACTTATGAGGAGAGGCTGAGGGAACTGGGATTGTTTAGTCTGCAGAAGAGAAGAATGAGGGGGGATTTGATAGCTGCTTTCAACTACCTGAGAGGTGGTTCCAGAGAGGATGGTTTTCGACTATTCTCAGTGGTAGAAGAGGACAGGACAAGGAGTAATGGTCTCAAGTTGCAGTGGGGGAGGTTTAGGTTGGATATTAGGAAAAACTTTTTCACTAGGAGGGTGGTGAAACACTGGAATGCGTTACCTAGGGAGGTGTAGAATCTCCTTCCTTAGAAGTTTTTAAGGTCAGGCTTGACAAAGCCCTGGCTGGGATGATTTAATTGGGGATTGGTCCTGCTTTGAGCAGGGGGTTGGACTAGATGACCTCCTGAGGTCCCTTCCAACCCTGATATTCTATGATTCTATGAATGTTAGCAGACTAATAAGTCTCACAAGTGCTCATGAAAATGTTTGCTTGCACAAAGGTTCACCTCAGATATGTTTGCATATCACCTGGAAACTTTTAAACAACCCCACTGACTTAGTCCCTCCCCTCCACTTGTTTATAAATTTCATTTATCCACTACCTCATGACTACAAAGACTGTGCTCATCCAAAATTATGAATAGTGTATTTGCCAAGCAATAGTTTGCAAGCATTTTATAGTCTGAAATTTGTTTGCATAAAACAGGTGCCAAAACATTTCTACTACACAAAGTAGTTAGTTCCTGGGTGATTCATGAAGAGGAAAAGGAAGAATGCAACTTATTTGCAGAATAAGTTATTTGCTATGAGATGTTCACTCAGCTCTGCTCATAATTCAATACTTTCAGTGCCATATTCATTGCTCCCTCCTGCTTGTATGCATTTTCCACATAATGAAGTGTGCAGAATTTAAGAATAGAAAGGTATTATTACCTCCTTCACCATGATATTTTGAAGTATTTTGTGTATTCATCTTTAGATCACACTGCCTCATTTTACTGCCTTTTCTCATTGCAAAATCATCTCAAATTTGCCATCTACTGTCATCTCCAGGCTTCTTCTTGCATGATTCATTCCCAGATTCCTTCAGAATAATGTTTCTGTGTTTTGGGTTTTTTTACTCTAGCTTTAAGATTGCATTTTATAGTTTGAATCTAAGTTCACTATAAATCTTAAGAATACATAATCAATAACAGAGCAGACACTGGCTCTGAATATTGCCTATTCTAAGCTGAGGCCACAATTTGTTTTCATTTTCTACTTAAGATTTTATTTAGCAGTTTTAAAATTACAAACATAAAAACCACATAGAGATTTGTATAAACCAGAGTTGGTGCAATTCTACCCCACAGGAAAAAGAACAATGTTAGGTTTGTACTGAGATGCAAAACACAGTACATCTGGTATCGTATAACACAGTTCCCCGGCGACATACTAACAAAACTGCAGCAGCATATTGTGTGTCACAACCAGACAAAGAAAACAAATAACTAACAAATTTAGCATGTGAGAAGATTTTCAACAGAGGAGTCATCCAATACAAAACTAAACAGATAACCAAACACATAAGAGTAAATGTCACCTCACAGAAGACTGCAGGAATGTTAGATATCACCTAAAAATGTAGCCAGGAGAGGTAATACATGGGAATCCAACTTTATCCCTTCTCCAGGAAGCCAACCAGGCCACAGCCAAAAGAGAAACATTTCAAAAGGGTCAGAGTTGTAGTTTATTAAAAACCTGCAGGAAGCATTAGGGGACTGATCCAAAGCCTTCTAAAGTCAATAGGGGTCTACACTGCAATAAAAGACCCATGGCTGACTTGGGTTGCAGAGCTATAAAATTGCAGTGTAGACATTAGGGCTCAGACTGGAGCCCAGAGTCCAAGACTCCATGAGGGAGTTGGTCTCAGAGCCTGGGCTCAGCCAAACCCTGAACATCTACAGTACAATTTTATAGCCTCACAGCCCGAACCCCACAAGCCAGTGTCACCTGATCTGGGCTCTGAGACTCATGGCTGCAGGTGTTTTATCACAGTGTAGAAATACACTGGGAGTCTGTCTCTTGGTTTCAATGGGCTTTGGATCAAATTGTGAAGGCCAAATTCTGCTTTTACTAACACTAGTGTAAATCCAGACGTTCTCTATTCAAAGCAATCATAGAACTCCAGATTTAAACCTGGGCAACTGAAAGCAGAACTAAATCTCAAGTATTCCACCTGCATAAATCTTAGCAAAATGTTATGTTCCTGGGGGGGTAGGGATCATGCCTCTTTGTGTGTTTGTATGGAACCTAGCAATGGGGCACCAATCCTGACTGGAGCTTTTGGGCACCACTGTAATGCAAATAGTAAAGGACTAGATTTGATAGTCCAGCCATCCTGAACTCAGGATTCTAATCAGACACAAGTGGAAAAACAAATAAATAATGAAACTTGAAGACCTTTTTCAAGCTTAAATGGTTCCAAAAGCCCCAGGGGAATTTGAGTTGCTGCCAGACTAGGGCCCAGATTTTTAAAGGTATTTAGGCATTCCTGCACTTAGCACTAAAATGTCTAAAATAATTTTCAAAAGGTATCGAAGCACTTAGGAGCCAAAATGACATTGATAATAGTCTAAATTCCATCAACTAAGTGCCTAAATCACTTGGGAAAATATTTAGACTCCTAAACCAGTTAGGTGTTGCAGTGCTGAGCACAGCAATGCCTAAAAATCTGGCCTCAATACTTAGACAGAAACTTCTGGAAAGCTTTGGGTATATTGTGAGCAAAAGTTGGGTCAATTCTTATCTGAATCATTAATACACACGCACTGTAAGAAAGTTAAAGACTTTCTAATACACACGCACTGGAAACTATCAGACATACATTGCTGTACGTTATAACTCTTTTGGAGCTAGAGCAAAATATATCAGAGTTTCATTTAATCCAAGCAGATGAATTCTGATGTACTCACTCTGGACTAGATCTTTAACTGTGAAAGCTGTCATAGCTCCATTGAAGTCAATCAAGCTATGACAGTAGAGCATCTGAGGATCTGCCCCCCTCTATTTGGAAGTGTCCATGTGCTATTGTCACACCCCAACTCTCTCCCCCTCCCCCCGCAGGGAGTCTCCAGGGAAGGCAGATCAGCATGATATGTGGCTAACACTGTTGCAAGCATTGCAAAGCATTTTGGGAAGTGTCAAAGATTTGTGAGTGAGAATGGAAGTTTCCTTTGCAGAATACGAGAGGCCGGAAGGGGGGGGGGGGAGAAAGAAGAAGAGGAGAGAATGGGTAAACTCAACACTTCAGCTAGCTCCATGTGAAGAAAAGACGCAGGCACCGGCCCAAGGTCATGGGCTTGATGAGAAATCAGCAGCTGCCCAGCCGTGAGAAGAGGAGAACTAAGTTGAGCAGAACTGCAGAGATAGCAGCGAGAACAGTGAGAGCAAATGAGACAGCGACAGCGAAGGCCAATAGAAGGGAAAACAAAGTCTCCGGAGCCAGGATGTTTTGGGAAACCGAGGAGGCCATAGCAAGCCAGTTTGGACTGGCACAAAGAGCACAAGAAGCAGAGGTCCCTGAGTGGAATACCCCCTGACCCCAAAGAGCCCAGGACTTAAAACCCTCCTGAGAGCTGGAGAAACTTGGACAGCAACAGCAGACTTGGACGGCCTGGGCCCAAGACAGCACTCCCATCCACCTTCCCCCCACCTCTTCTTCTGACGTTACATCCAGGCCTGACCAGTCTTGGGTAGTGCATGTGTGAGTATGAAAGTGGGTTAGGGCTTGGGGCGTTAACACTTTTTTTCTTCTCATGAGTGACATGGGAGCGTTCCCAGCACTCTCTGCTGTTCTTTTATTATTTTATTAATAAAGCTTTAAAATTTAGACACTTGGTGTGGCTCGTCATCTCCTCCCCAAAAGGATCCTGTGGCCCCAGCCTGATCAACTGTGGCCCTAGGCAGATTGGTAATGAAAATCTGTCACACTATGACACACTCAACTTTTTTATGACCATAAATAGAGCTGTTTACTAGAATAATCCATTTAAATTATACATGTCCAGTTTCATTACACTATGACCTACCATCATCCTGTCCAAGGGCCAAGGATGCTTAATGGGACAACTACAACTACCAGATTTGGCTTCATTAAAAAGGTTGTAAGGAGGCTGGTTATTTTCCATGTACTTTACGTGCTTCAAAATTAGTTCGACATTTCTTCCAGTGACTCTAGTTAGTATGCTTTTTTGCTAAAGATCTAGCAGTAAATCCTCAGGTGGTGTAAATTGGCAGAACTACATTAGCCGCACTGGAGTTATACCAATTTACACCAACTGAAGTTCTGGTCCATAAACTTTACAAATTTGTTTAAAAGCAAGTACAAGGATTGCTTGAATGTATTTTTTTCTTAAAAACAAACATCAAACCAAACAAAAAAAGTCCAAAGTCATGAGGTCCTATAAGGTAATGGCATAAAAATCTCCCCATTTTTAACTTTCTTTACTCAGAGTTCTATTATCTGGTAGATTCATGTTATTTCTAGTGAATAATGTCTGTTATGTTGTAAACCTAGATTTATTATGGTATACTAATATTTTCCCAGGGTTTTGAAAGGAACAGTTAAATAATCTGTGTCATGCCTTACAGCAAGAACATATTGGTTTGAACTACAGGGCAAACTTTCCCCACTGTAGGAAGACTATATTTTTATTTCTATCAATAACTTGCAAAATTTCATCAAATTCAAATAAATATGATGGAAGGATCAGTGAGTAGATGACTCATGTAAATCTAGAATAGAATGTGGACAATTCTGAAGTCTCACTGATTGGAACATCTGATCAGTATGCTTCCCCTAACCTCACACCTCAGCAGTTTGCAACTAAAGAAAAACAGTGTTTAAAAAATAAATAAATACTCTTACCTTGGATATATCACAAGGACATTTTTAGAGATGTCTTCTACAGTTAGAGGTTAAGAGGGGATAAAACCAGGAGTCATGGTGAGGGGAGATAGATTAATAGAGTCCAAAGGCAGAAGAGACCATTGTCATCATCCAGTCTGACCTCCTGTATCACACACATCATAGAACTTCCCCAAAATAAGTCTTAGACCATATCTTTTAGAAAAAATATCCAATCTTAATTTAAAAATTGCTAGTAATGGAGAATTCTCCATGACCCCAAGTATATTTTTCCAATGGTTAATTACCCTCACTGTTAAAAATTTATGCCTTATTTCTAGTCTGAATTTGTCTAGCTTCAACTTCCAGCCATTTGATCCTGTTATATCTTTCTCTAGACTGAAGAGCTTGTTATTAAATATTTGTTCCCCATGTAAATACTCAGAGTCTATAATCAAGTTACCTCATAACCTTCTCTTTGTTATGTTAAATGATGAGCTCCTTGAGCCTATCACTATAAAGCATGTTTTCTAATCCTTTAATCTTCCTCATGGCTCCTCTCTGAACTCTCTCCAATTTATCACCATCCTTCATGAATTGTGGATGCAAGAAATGGACACAGGATTCCAACAGCAGCTGCACTAGTGCCAAATACAGAAGTAAAATAGCCTCTGTACTCCTACTTGAGATTCCCCTGTTTATGTGTCCAGGATTGCATTAGTCCTTTTGGCCAGACTTGTACTGGGAGCTCATGTTCAGCTGCTTATCTGCCATGACCCCAAATCTTTTTCAGAGTCAATGCTTCCCAGGATTCAGTCCTCCATCCTGTAAATATGGCCTATGGTCTTTTTTCCTACATGTATACATGTATCAGAACACAAATTGTTTGCATGCTCTTCGCTTACCAAGTGATCCAGATCACTCTGTATCAGTGGCCTGTACTTTTCATTATTTACCAGTCCCCAACTTTTGTGTCGTCTGCAATCTTTATCAGTGATCAGTTATGTTTTCTTCCAGGTCATTGATAAAAGTGTTAAACAGCATAAGAACCAAACCTGGCTGGACTCCACTAGAAAAGTACCCCTGTGATAATGATTCCCTGTTTATAATTACATGTTGAGATCTACCATTCAGCCAATTTTTATCCATTTAATGTGTGCAATATTAATTTTGTATTATTCTAGATATCTAATCAAAATGTCATGAAGTACCAAGTCAAATGACTTAAAGAAGTCCAAGTATATTACATCAAACAAACTTGTAACCTCATCAAAAAAGATATCACGTTACTTTGGCAGTATGCCTTAGTCTGGAATAAATGCTTTCCCAGAATAAAGTAATGGAGGAAATTTTATAGTACTCTGTTTCAGGTTCATTGTGTTGATATGTTGGAATCTATTTACAGATTATAAGAAAAAAAGATGGGATCATTAGATCATCTAATCTGGCCTTTTGCATATCACAGGACACTTTCACTCAGTTACCCTTGTAATGAGCCAATAAATTGTGTTTGACTAAAGCATATCATTCAGAAAGGTATCCAATCTTGATTTGAACACATGAAGAGATGCTGAATCTACCACTTCCCTTGGCACTTTGTTCCAATGGTTAATCACCCTCATTATGAAAAATTTGTTCCCTGTTTCTAATTTGAATCTGTCTGGCTTTAGCTTCCTGCCATTGGCTCTTGTTATGCCTTTCTCTGCTAGACTAAAAATCCCTTTAGTACCTGGTATTTTCCTATAGTCATAAAAATGTAGGTCTAGAAGGAAACTCGATAGGTCATCTAGTTCAGTCCCCTACACTGAGGCACAACTATGTATTATCTAGACCATCATTGACAGGTGTTTGTCTAAACTACTATTAAAACCTCCAGTGATGGAGATTCCAAAACATCCCTCGATAGTCTACTCCTGTGCTTATCTACCCTTACAGTTAGGAAGTTTTACTGAATATCTGACCTAGATCTCTTTGCTGCAATTTAAGCCCATTATTTCTCGTTCTATTCTCAATGGTTAAGGAGAACAATTTATCACCCTCCTCTTTATAACAACTTTTTATGTACTTGAAGACTTATGTTCCCCCTCACTCTTGTCTTGTCCAAACTAAACAAACACAGTTTTTTTTTTCAATCCTTCCTCATAGGTCATGGTTTCTAGACCTTTAATAATTTTTATTGCTCTCCCCTGGAGATTCTCCAATTTGTCTATATCTTTCCTGAAGAGTGGTGCCCAGAACTGGACTCAGTACTCTAGCTGAGGCTTTATCAGTGCGGAGTAGTGTGGAAGAATTACTTCTCATGTCTAGTTTACAACGCTCCTGCTAATTTTCTCCCCATGAAGATACTTACTAGAGCTAGATGGAGAAAGGTGATTCTGTTTTGCAGAAGATTTAGATATTTTGAAATTTGGTTTCATTCTGATTCCAAATGAAAACCACATTTTTAAAGTGCTCCACAAAATGGAAAAGAGCAAGTGCTCCAAGGCAAACTGTCAGGCTGGCCCCCCTATGGGGGGAGGGGCAAAGGGGGCAATTGCCCAGCGGCCTGTGTGATTTAAAAGGCTACCATCTACTGCTGCTGCTGCTGCAGTAGTGGCAGAGGCAGCCGGGGGCCCCAGGCCTTTTTAAATCACCCGGGCAGGCCGCAGGGCTCCTAGGCACATGTGACCATTCCAGGCCCAGCGCTTTGGGGGGCCCACCGGCTGGCGCGATTGGCCAGCATGGTTGGTCCCAGAAGTGACGGCATCCTGGAAGCGATGGATTCATCAATTCTGCCCTGGGCCCCATCCCCTCAGGGACAGCCATGGCCCTGGCCCTGGCCCCGGGGCCCAGACTTGCTGTTGGCGGGCCTGCTGTCAAGTGAGTTGACAGGAAACTAGAGAGGTTTCTGATGTCAAGTTTGTATGATCCACAAATGTTATCAGCAGCGATTTTGTATTTACTTCCAGGTCATTAGTGAAAATCTTGACAAGTGTTGGCCTAGTACTGATCTCTGAGGAACCCCACTAATCAATGTCAATCTTAATTTTAAATATTAATATCTGGAGGAGTGATATTCAGAGCAGGAGCACATTCAATCTGTATGAATTAAACATCCAGTGATATGCTATAAAGAGGTCACATTAAATCAGTCCAATATATGAAAATAAACTAAACCAACCAGCCACAATGAGGGTGAAAATGATAGGGTAAAGATGGGAATTAAAATAACATTAGGGATCTCAGCTAACTCCAATTCCTATCATTGGAAGTCTTTGGTAAGCATCAATGCAAAAAAGGTTGGAACCCTAAGAGATGGGCCCCAAGTTGTTGAATGATCCTTCTTTGAGTTTAAAAACAAACTTAGGTCATGTTCCTGTTATGATTGATGTCAATGTCAAATGTCAAGTTTGTGTGATCCGCAAATGTTATCAGCAGTATTGTATTTGTATTTACTTCCAGGTCATTAATGAAAATCTTGACTCGTGTTGGCCTAGTACTGATCTCTGAGGAACCCCACTATTCAATGTCAATCTTAATTTGAAATATTAGTATCTGGGGGAGTGATATTCAGAGCAGGAGCACATTCAATCTGTATGAATTAAACATCCAGACTTAATGTTTCTTTGACTTTAGTGGTACAGGATCAGGAATTTATTGTCCTTATTGATATTTTATTTTAAAGTTTAATCCAAAATGGTTAACACTTTTCTGAGAATGAGCCTAGGGGGAAATACTCTTTACCCATGATAAAAAATTCTCGAGACCTTTTGTTTGGAATGATTTAGCACTTCTATGATTTGGATCAGGGATCTGAAATATGGCAAAGTGGGTTGAACCTGGTGTGTGTGGGGAGGGCCTTTTGCTGTCCACATGAAAATCTGCCCATAATTTGGCCTAGTTATAAGCCTTTGGAAAATTGCAGTTCAGGCATGCTCAGTAGAGACTCTCTAGGGTTTAACAGCTGATTCCATGTTCACTGAGCATGTTCAAGCCTCACATGGGTCCTACTGTTGACCATATAATGCATGCACAATTGCCACAGAATGACTGAGCATGCTCCAGCCCCCGTTTATGTGGGGGGAGGGGCAATTCAGAAGGATTTCCCCTCTAATTGCTGCTCCGGGCCAGGTGCTAGAGCTAAGATTATGAAGCCTGTCTCTCCTGTGCTCTCAATGACCCGTTATTGGTACTCAGGCAGTGTGGAGGAGGAAACTGTTTGATTCAAATGCAGAAAGGACAAAAACTGGACCAAGATGAGATAAATCAGGGACAAGGAATCTGGTCAGATAGGGAATGAGAGGGGGAGAGAAACTGTGGAGGGAATTCTGGGTAAGGAGACTGGGTTTGCGGGGAGGGTATTCTAGGACTGGTTCGGTGGGGAAGCTGGGACTGGAATCTGAGAAGGGGAAGGGAGACTTGGACCGGCAGATATGGGATGAGGCGACAACACTGGGACTAAGACCTGGTGAGAGAAGACCAGGGGAAAATGAAAGCCAGTGGGCTGGAGCGGGGAGAACACTGATATCAGATGAGGAGTTGCAGAGTAGGGGAGACTGGAAAGAACTGCAAAAGGAACTGAGACAAGGGAACATGGGCAGAAATGGAGGCAGGGGGAAGAAGAGACAGAACTGACAGGCCACTGAGATGTAAGAGGAAAATGTGGGACTGGCTGGGCAAAGAGACTTGGACAAGGAGCTGGGGATGGGGGAGAGAAGAGGGAAGATCAAGATTGGATGAGGAGCCCGGGGAGTGAGACTGGGACTAGAAAATATTGTGGAGTAGGGGAGGGGGAACATCAAATAGGTGGCACTGACAGTCTTTATGCTGGCATTTCCTAACATTTGAGTGTTTGACTTTGAAACCTTAAAAATGTTATTTTAACATAGTTTTGTGTGTGATAGCTAGATAGAACTTAAGTTATATTCTGTTCTCACAAATCCTAGCATAAATCTGGGGAAGGGATTACTGTAGATTTACAGCAGTATAACTTCACATTCAGCCCAGCACCTTTAATTTAATGTTCTGTTATGAAAAACTTTCAGTATATATGGTTATATCAAAGGCAAACTAATCCTCCATGGCTGCAAATTGTTTACTGCAATGTGTGATATGCATATTGTCTGGATAAAGCAACTGTTCTGCAATATGCTGAGAATCATTGATGCAGTGTAGATATTAAAATATGTTTATGCTAATACCACTAGGTAAAATCAAATTGTACTGAATGCTACCTCTCAGTATGAAAAACCTACCTATGAACTCATGGCCAGGTACTGACAGTGAGTGGCACCTTGCTCTGTCAGTAACGGCCTTGAAATAAATGGAACCATTCCTTGTGTAAAGTTCTGTTAATTATAACTAAGGGGATCTGAATCTGGCCTTCAATTTACTGTTAGTGAGACTCTCAGGAAAGTAACAATAGCAATATTTTGTATATGGAATTATAATTTAATCATAACTCATTCCCATATTATGGAACATCTTGCCCCATCCCAGCCCCTTCACTGCTGAGAAAAGTCCTGACTGAGGAAGTGGTATGCTTATATGACACAGCATGCACAGAATTTGGGGAGGATGCAGAGAGGATGGGGACAGGGCGTTGTGGGTTGAACACAGTAGATCTACAGCTATGAATCTACTGACCTTCACCAAACTTCCAAATGAAGAGGCAGGGCAGCTATGTATCACACAGATGGCTCCACTGCTCCTGCCTGATTTGGGGATGGGGGAAAATTGATTCCTCCACTAAGCTCCCATGAAGCTCCTCTAAGTCAAGGATCTGTACTCAGTTCTGGTATGTGCAACAGAATTTACTCCACTTTGCAGAAAGTTTTAGGATGAGAACTCTAATCGTATTTCTCTTCTGGAGAACATCTTCCTTTATGAAATGTCAAAATTAAGAATTTAACCTGCAGACATTGGGACTCAAGGAAAGTGGGCACAGAACTGTCACTAAACAATATGTGAACATTGGAAAGAACACTCTGGAAATCCAGGATAAGAACTCATGCCATACACCTACTTTCCTGAATTATACTTTAATACAGCTTTAGTATAAGAGTATCATCTTGTAAGTGGAAAGGTTGAGAACTACAAAGCAAATCAGCTCACTTTTGGCACCTATGTACCAAGTGAGATGACACGTATATATTGGTACTATAAAAGAAAATCCAAATTGATATGTTCATTCATTTAAAAAAATCATTCAATTTTATTAATCAGGATTACCTGATATTCTGAGACTGGCAGGAAATAACAGCAATGCAGAAGTACTTCAGAAATTTTGGCAAACCTATCATGATGGCCGGATGAAAAGGGAATGATTTATTATATGAGTTTATAATTGTTTCTCTGCCTGTATCTTTCTCACATTATAAAGTGTTCTTATTCAATTTGGGGGTAATAAAAATAGTGCAAACCACACGAGTTCTTGGAATTACTAACAGTGAGAGCACTTTAACATTTTGTGTAAGACATGCATAGGAGCAATTATAACTATATTATTGAGAAATAAAACTTTGATATGTAATAATTGTTTTGAACAAGAAAGAAAACGGTAGTTACTGTAGCCCATCTCCTCCATGCCAGCAGTTTCCTCTCTAGTGGAATTTCTTGGAATATCTCTTTCTGTAGTTGTTCTTGCCATGCACATGAAGGTTCTACAACAATAGGTAATTTCTTTGGGTGGAAAAAAAGACATGCAAAATTAGTATACATTATTAATTATTAGAATTGTGATGGCTTCCAAAATGTACTATACAGTTTCCAAACACAGATGAAGAATGTGCTTGGCTGTAATTAGTAGGCTGGTTTTCAGTGCTTTGTATGGAAAGTAGGATTTGTCACTGCAATCAAGAGAGCTAGTAAAGCATACAAAATGCAAGGAATGGTTACACTTGAAATTAAAAAGAAAAGGAGTACTTGTGGCACCTTAGAGACTAACCAATTTATTTGAGCATAAGCTTTCGTGAGCTACAGCTCACTTCATTGGATGCATAAAGTGGAAAATACAGTGAGGAGCTGTAGCTCATGAAAGCTTATGTTCAAATAAATTGGTTAGTCGCTAAGGTGCCACAAATACTCCTTTTCTTTTTGCGAATACAGACTAACACGGCTGCTACTCTGAAAGTTGAAATTAACTTTCCTAAATAGTTTACTGATAAAGAACTGGTAAGCTCTGTTTAAGATGTGTTGTAATATTCTGCAGTCATAGGCATATAAAGAAAAGGCATAAGCTCTTTTGTGGTCTTTTGTGGAAGGTGTTAAAGCATGCTAAAAAGAGAGTGATGGGTGTGAGCAGAGAAGACATGGGATGATAGGTAAGCAAGAGATCTGTGCAACTGAGAGAAAGTTCTAATATCTTCCAAAAGGACACCAGAAGCCTGTTCTTGGAGTCACACATGGAGGTGATTAATGAGTGGGTAGGGAAGAAAACTTTAACTAGAGCCTGTTGAGGGAAGTGATATGTGAAATGAGAAGGACAGAGAGAAGAGGAGGTTGTAGAAGTTGAAGTGACTTGTGCTATTTATAGTATTTCATTAAAAAGAGCAATTTTATTGATAATGTATTTGCATTCTACTACTACCCAGTGAACTACCTTTAGCACTTCTTACATACAGTTCAGGATTCTCTAGTACAGTACACAAAAACTAACAAGAGGTTAGTTATTGTCTTAGTTTCCCTTGTGGTAATCTTCAGGAAAAAAGAGGGCAATGCAGCTCTGATCAGAGACATACTCTTTTAACAGCAAACTGGTAGCTGTATTGTGCCTTATAGATGGGACTGTATGGAAGAGGGCCAGGACATAGCAGCAAATCCCACAAAGGACAGTCATCTGTGGGACTTGCTGTGACGTTATTTGATTAAACTATGATCACGTACATCATTGTTGTCACCACTGTTATATAATTGCAACACATCTTGTACAAAATGTGGCATATAAAATGACTATGGAAAGGTTATGATTTGCTGAATATGATGATATTTGTATGCATGTATCATTTTTGTAGCTGAAGTTAGGAATATTAACTATGTACCTGTTATTTCTAAGGTGTTTGCTTCTGGATAGCACCAACAAGGTGTTTAGCTAGCACATTGGAAAGGGACTATTCAAGTGAATGGTACATTAAAGAACACTCAACTCGCAATGGAAGATGCCCATCTACAATTAACGGACTTTTCTGCTGTGACTAAGCAAAATCATGCATGGACATGGGACTTGCCCATGTGACCCCAAACAGCATCTTATTTCCCTGTCATTTTCCACTAGCTGTGCTGAGGGCTTTGTTTGAAACAATGATTTCCCTCCACATGGCAGAAGCTATAAAGGTGCTGGAAACATCTCTATTTTGCCTCTTTCCTGCTCAAGTCTCTGTCCTGCTGAAACCTCTGAACTATGGACTTATACTAATGGGAGCATTCTAATCATTGGAAGGTTCTCAGTCCATTGATTTGGAAGCAACCAGAGACTTGTCTTAAGCCAGCAGTTTATTCCATCACTGCTACAAGCCTGAACCAACAGTTTAGCAATTATTGTATGTATTTGATTCCTTTAACCAATTTTGACGCTCACCTTTCTTTCTTTTTGTAAATAAACCTTTAGATTTTAGATACTAAAGGATTAGCAACAGCATGATTATTGGGTAAGACCTGAGTTATATATTGACCTGGGTGTGTGGCTGATTCTTGGGATCAGCAGAACCTTTCACTTGATGAAATTGGTTGTAAAGAACCATTCATCTTAAAGTCTAGTGTTTTTGATGGTGATACAAGGACTGGAATGCCTAAGAAAACTGCTGTTCTGATTTCTTGTTAGCCAGTGTGATGAAGCAGAAGTTTACTTTTGTTGCTAGTTTGGTATATTTTAAGGGAAAAACAGCCCAAAACTGGCAGTTAATCTGCCCTATTTCTCAGCAGTTTGTCCTGAATTTGTTATTCTCAGTTGTGGTACACAAAGGCATGGTGACACTTGCCAACAAAGATTCTGTGAGTGTCAGACATTGTGGTGGTAACTGAGCCCAAAAGCAGCTACATGGGTCACCAGAGTGCTCTGCTGCCTTTGGCATGTGACTGGATATCCAACACCTCTGAAAGAGCAATACAATGCAGTGCTGTTTTCATCATCCGTGTAGCTGCACTGAGAGAAGAACATGCCTTATAAAGCAGTTCTTTAAGACTCTTCCTCTTGGTCCCACCTCCCACAACCACGTGACCAAATTTTCAAGAGTACTGATCACTCAGTAGCTCCTGTTCTCAGTGGGAGCTCTTGGATACTGAGCACTTTTGAAAATCTGTCCAATGGCACAGACACATCCAGTAGTCAGAGTGGATGCAGAGAATACATAACCATCTTTCTCTGCTAGACTTCTCTGGGACCTTCTGCTCTCCTCCACACCATGTAAACTGGGAGAGACAGTTATGTTTAATTTCCGGGGCAGGGGGTGAGGGGGGAAGGGAGGAGGGGTTGTGATCACCCTAAGCTCAGGCTACATAACAATAACACAATGTTACATAGAAAAAATGAAAAGATCTGGAACAAGATAAAAAGACATCCAACCCCCTTAATGACAGCGACCCATCAAAAGACGCAGAGGATCCATGTGAAAGAATTAAAATGCATCATTTATTATAAATGTTTGTGTTAGAGAAAATGGGCTAAAGTCACCTTTGGTGTAACTCCATTGACTCCAGTGGGCTAATATCGGTGATAGAAACAGCTCTAGGGAGAACGTCTTTTCGAGTATATCTACACTGCAGTTAAAAGTCCATGGCTGGTCATGCCAGCTGACTTGGGCTCACAGGGCTTGGGCTGCAAGGTTGTTTAACGGTAGTGTAGACATTCGGGCTAAGCCTGGAGCTTGGCTCTAGGACCCTGTGAGGTGGGAGGGTCCCAGAGCTTAGGCTGCAGCCTGGGCTGGAACACTTCCGCCACAATTAAACAGCCCTACAGCCTGAGTCCAGTGAGCCCAAGTCAGCTGTGGGTGTCTAATTGCAGTATAGATATACCACTGGTTTCCGCTGTTTACTTAATTTAGCATCCTTCTATTAAAAGTCTGCTAACGTTCACTAAACAGGATCTTACTTTCGTACATAAATGTATATTTATCTCTGTGAATCTTAATGTTTCTAGTTGCTTTGCTAGGATTAAAGCCAGCTCTTGTTTAAAAATTAGATCTAGTGCTATAAGCAGCACACACTATAGGCAAAGGATTTCTCTGGAGCCATTTTTGCTTGAAATCTGAGCTAGATTCCGTTCAGTTTGCTTTTGAGGAAAGAAGGATTTCGCTTGCTTAGCCTTTCATTGATGTAAAAATGCCTTTGAAATTATTCTATCCTCCTGATGTTTCCATATTATTGTTGCTGCAGAAAAATCAATATTGTTAAGTGTGTTTATCCACTTCCTTACCTTTTCCTCCTGCACTAGTTGGTAGACTAGTAGGTCTTCAGGAGACTTTTTTGCAACCAGGAATGGCTAGTTTGTTTTAAATATATATAAAAAACCCCCACAACAAACAAAGATGTAGAACAATAATGTTGCTAAGGATACCCATGCTGCAGATCATGGTGCTGATCCATGTAGTTCTATTCTGCCAGTGATGCCAACCCTGACTGCCCATTGGTTAACTTTTCTAATGCACACATTTACATTCTCTTCCATGCTGACTGATGTGTATGGAAAGAGGTCCCCCAAAAAATCTGCAAAGACATTGTAAATTATGAGAGCTTGAAGAAATTCCAGTGACACTTGGATTTGATGAAATGGTTATTTCCAATGATGAAGTGTTTGCTGCGAGGGGTAGATTCAAAAGTTCCAACAAAAAACACGTTGTGCTTTAATGGAAACCTACCTGGTTTCCTGCCAGTTTACCTGCCCAACTCCATGGCAGCCCACCTGTCGGACTGCCTCAGAGTCAGGGACCCCGGATTGTGCAGCACAGAGGTAGCCCACCACATTAACTACTCTGAAGCTGGTTCACACATTGAGTGGTGGATTTTTTTTTTGGTTTCATCCAAATTTGGAACAAAACCAGAATCAGAAATATTGAAATCCTCTGTGAAACAGAAGTATCTCTCTCTGCCTAGCTCTATTATCTGTTTGTATTACCACAGAGTCAAGTCCTTCCTTAAAATTATTCTTTGCTGTGGGGATGCCTGCAGCTATTGCTTATCTCACTGTTCATAATCATCTCATTGTTACCTTATGCTCCCCTTATCAGTAGCATCCATTCTATTTTGTCAGACTTAGAATGTAAGCTTCAACATGGACTGTCTTTTCAGTATGCATGTGTACACACTCCTGGGGGGAATTCTGCATCAAATAATTTTAAAATTCTGCATATTTTATTTATTAAAATAAATACAATATAATCATTCCAGTTTCAATTATTTTGGTAATTTATTTCAAAATATCGGTCAGCAAGTGTGTCTGTAACAATACACACCAAAAAAAGATTCTGGTAATATTTTTTGATAAAGATTCCTTACTAGGCATATTAATACAGAACTTTGAGTGAAAATATGTTGGCTTCTTTGCGGAAAAATCTATTGGTTTTTTTTCTAATATCACCACCAGCCACTATCTGTATAGGAAATATTGCACTATAAGGGTATATCTACACTGCAAAACAAAATACCTTGGTGTGGGGTGAGGGGGCAATTTAGTAGAGATGGAGAAGCCTAACAAAAATAGTTAGGCTCTCTTTGCTATTGCAGCTCAGCTTTAGGGTCAATTATTTCCCTTTGCCATTTCTGCATCTACCTCTGTTACTGATCACTCATGTATTTCAACTTTCATAGGCCTCAGGGTTGTCATATTAATTTAGATTGAAGGTATGGGCTAAAGGTGTTACCATAACCCTGTCGCTGCCCAGCATTAAACAAGATCCAGGGTTTGGTATACAGAGATCTCAGCCTGCTTAGAACCATGGCAAATACCACTAAAATCCCTTTAACTCTTTTATTACAGTTAAAGCATTTGAAATATAAAGTATTCTGTAAGGCATTCATTTCTTGTCTGCTTTCCCTTTAGCTGGATAAAGTTTTAGAAGGAAAAACCCTTGTTCGACAGTCTTAGATCATATCAAAAATGAGAATAACTGTCTTTTGGGGTAAAAAGTTAACTGAGATGAACTTGAACTGTTGTTCCTATCATTAAAGTCCAATCTCATTTCACTTTGGGTGATATTTGAGATTCAGCTGAAGCTTGTAGTGGTGGTGATGCCATCTGGATCCCTCTCTCTGGCCGGGTCTGGTCTGGTAAGGACATCTCAAGATCAGGAGGACAAAGACCCAGAATCTCAGAAAACAATGGGGATGGAGCCATGATGATGGAGCTCACTCCAGTAGCTTGTCAGTTCTTCTCTAAAGAAAGACTTTGAGGGGGAAAAAGAAAGACCCAGAAAGGAGTGATGGGTGGAACAGCCTATCCCCTCATTATTTTGTCCATCAAGCAGGCCTAGTTTCCAACACATCAATTTTGGTTCACTGATTCACTAATCCATATGTTCTTGTTTACAAAGTATGATCTTAAACACAATCTTTAAATATATTAATAGGCCTTTTTTGTTTAGACTAGTGGTTCTCAGCCTATTTACCATTGTGGGCCGCATATGCGGGTTTCTGTGTGTTAGGTGGGCTGTATCCACACAATACATTTTTTATCACACACACACACTATGGCCTTGATTGGGCCATGGGTTGAGAACAACTGGTTTAGACTAATTTAATCTGTCTCCTTTTCATACCTTTTCTCATTAACAAATGTTTTTCTAGGTTATTGTGACCTCTTATTTTTTTACATAGACTCTTTACAGTGGAGCTCACAGTTGGACCAACATTTTTTTCCTAATTATCACAACAGGGTCTTGAGATTGTTCAGGAAGAGTTTTGTTTTGTTTCCTTCTGCCTGTCCCCGTATAACAGTTTTATATTACAGCTAGATGAACCAATTCTTAACACATTATGCCTATCCCTATCTCAATTATTTCCTTTAATGAAGGATACTACTTTTCTGTGAAATTACATTGAAGTGAGACTCAGAATTGCATAGCTTCAGGCTTCCCCTGGGTAACTGATTAAAAAAAATTGCTTTGGCATATTTGTTCAAGCCAAATACTGTAGGCTTTAAATGAATCCAGCCTTCACCCAGATATTGTGGAGGAACATTAGGACAGTCAGCCTAATTCTATTAAGAGGCACAGATTTTATTCCATGAACAGTAAAAGCTCTCTGTTTACTGAATTCTTCAAATTCTTAATTGCAAGTCTAGATTCCTTTTCAGACTCTGGGACTGGACTTCTGAAGCTACTAACCAGCCCCTTGAGGATTAGCCCTGTGTGGTGTACAGCTGCAAACAGCAGTTCGTAAGTCACCCACTATTCCTTGTGGCTTGTGTTTGGGGATATGGCTGGCTACACAGGGTATGGCAAGAGCATCCTGACAATCCAGCAATTCTGTGCTGCTGGAATGCCCTCTTGGAGACACAAGTAGCTAGCTTGAAACAGAGCAGACCAAAGGCTGCTCTCATTTATTCCAAGGACCTCTTTAAAGATAATCTTTTGATCAAATTAGGAAGGGCATGCAAAAGGTAAGGACAATTAGGGGAAAAAAGGTCACTAAGCATCTCATGGCTCCCAAGTCTCCTAAGGTTTCAGAACTTTAATGGGGAAGGCAGGAGAAGTCATTGGTACTGAAGGCCCAAGTGTGTCAATACTTTGTTTTTTACTTCAGTATATTTCCAGTTTCAGTAACAGCAGAAACCAGCACCTTGTTTCCTTGAAACCTGTATAAAGTCAGCCTGGTCTTTCCTCCTTTTCTGAGCAATCCATCCAATTAGACATTTCACTGCATAGGCAATTTAGCTCTGCATGCTCGGGTGGTGCACTCAGTTCACACAAACACTTCCACCTTAACAGTTTTATTTTGCACTTGTTCTGAGAGCTTTACAGATGTTCATGACTGTCATGTTGCAGCCACATTTCCTTACATTTAGCAAAGAATGTATTACATTTGAAGAGCTGCATGCAAGTCCATTTAAACTTGAGGAGGAGATTTTCAGAAGACCTCAACAGGACAGTTCTGATCCTATTTAAGTCAATGATAAAGATCCCATTCACTTCACTTGGAGCAGAGTTTGGGTGATATTGTATGCTTTTGAAAATCCTTCCCAAATTGATTAAGATAGAATTTCCATAGGCATCTAAATGACTTAGACCAAAAGATAGTGGGACTCAATCACTTAATGCTTTTGGAAAGCTTACCTGTAGCCAGCTTTTGCACTAGCTTCTTCGGAAAAATTGTAGAGCAGTTTAAGATCTGGGATAGTATGTTTTTCCCTGTTCAAGTGGTGAGAGGTTGTGTTAAAACTTTAATTTGACTTTGGGGCAAAAACAATGCATGAGAAATATAGACCCCAAAGTCGAGGCTTTCAGAAAACTGAGCAACTGAAAATGGAGAGTTATAATAGAAACTATTTTGCAACAATAAGTATAGCAGCCCTGCTGTGGCCAGAAGAGGGAGAGCCTGTCCCTGCCACAAATTAGCACAGCCTGTGTGCCACGCTCCCATCAAAGGACCATCCACAAGCTAAAGGTAGTTGGGCTGGCTCTGGATATGTTGGTTCATCCCCTATTGGAGACTGACTCCCCCACTGGAGACTCCCACATATATCCACTTGGCATTATCAAAGCATCAAAAAGCTGATGGTGTGGTCCAGAGAATTTCACCCGCTGTTTTGGAATTCACTGGTTGTAAATGAGCTACTGATCTTTTTTGGTCCCATATAATCACCATTTACCAGATAGTTTGGGCAAAGAAAAACGCTCAGCCCTTGCAAAGTATCTGGTTTCTTTACTATAACTTCAACTATCGAGGTCTTTTAATGAGCGCAGTGATGCTTCCTACTTTGGTTCCTTTATTAACAATTTAGCTCATGCTGTGAATGAAAACATGTGCTTGAATTTCAGTTTTAGTTCTCACCCTCCCAACTTTTAGATCATATTCTGCTGATGTCTTCTATACCAGCATAAGAAATGTATCTGGATTAATTTTAGCTTCCTGAATTTAGGAATTTCCATGAAGTCACTAAAAAGTTAATGTCCCTTATTAACTAAATTTGCCTTCTTTCCCCTCAAACTGAGTTTCCAAGTAAAATAATTGGTTCTTGATGCTCAATGCTGCATACACTCTAGGTTAATTAGGTCTTTAAGATATAGGGCTTGATTATCCACTGCATCACACCTTGGACTCATTTACAATGATGCAAAATACTGGATGTTGTTCAGTACTCTCCAGTGTGTTCTAGTTATATCTAAACAGAGGGTAATATAAATCATGTTTCGGATGTATATTACATTCATCTCATACTATTTGTTATCTTTGCAGCTACACATTGGGTTAGAGGTACATGGATTTATCCACAATGACCCCTAAATCTCTTTCTATTTAGAAGATGCTAGCTAATTTGCTATTCTATACCTCACACTGCAGCATCGTTGCCCGTGCATGTAGCTAAGGGTCAGGAATGATCTAAATGGCCAGTGGGTGTTTATTTCCCCATTGTTTCATAATAAGAACTGTAATTCTGTACTCTCTAAATAGGACAACACAAATACCCAAGTTAAAAACATTATAAAACAGCTCTCAGATACTCATTATTAGCTTCTAGCAGATTGAAAGATAACGGGCTTGACCTCATTCAGACTCCAGTAAATGCTCAGTGCAGTTGAGAGCTGCTAAGGAGTCATTTACAGATCCCTGTTCCTGAGGCAAGTTTTACATTAGTCCTGAACCCAACACAATTTAGAACAGCTTACTGGGATGTACCAGCTGCACAGAATCTAGCCCAGTTGGTGCAGAAAGTAGAAGTTAAAAGTCTGATATCTTAAGATTAGGCTCAAGAAGTTGGAACTCAGTCTACATGTTACCATAGTACTGAGCACCTCATCATCATCATCATATTCATCCTCACAATACCCCTATGTGGGAGAGAGTTATTGTTCCCAATTTACAGATGGGGAATGGAGGCACAGAGACACCAAGTGATTTGCCCAAGGTCACACAGGAAGTCTGTGGCAGAGCATGGAATTGAACCATAGTCTCCCAAGCCAATGCCCTAACTAGTGAGCCACTTATCCTCTGTAATATTCCAGCACTAATTTACAATCAGTTAATCCCAGTCCGAATTTGGCCAATGTCCTTTTCTTCCATAAAAGAGGTCAAATTCTGCTTTTTGTTATACTGTGCAACCCAGCTATGCAACCCAGATCAATAGTGGTGCATGAGTCTAGCAGGGGACAGAATATGGAAAGATGTTGATTATCCTCATATAATACTTCCCCAACTTGCTCTCCATTAGGCAACTTTAAATAGTTACAAGAAATCCCCAGTTATAATCCATAACTAGGGAAAAACCTAATCACAAATCAGTAAGAACTCTACAAACTGTTCACAATTAATCTTGCTTCAAAACCGTGCAACACCTGGTTACAAATTCCAAAATAGGCTGCATTCAAACAGTTCATGCTTTTAAAACTAATATTTAAGAATTCTAATTTATCAATCATTATACACGTATCCTAATCCCGTTATCTTCTCTTGCTGGATTAGAGTCCCTTGATATAAAGCAGCTACCCACCCTTACATGCATTTAAGAGAAGAAGGAAATGTTTGGTTTACTGCAAAGTTAAATTAAAGAGCTGGTTTTCAAGTCTAGACTAGATTTAGGATTTGGACTTGAATCATGGGTAGGGGTTAGATCCTCTTTTTGCTATGTGTTTGTACAGTGCCTAGGACAACTGAGCTTTGCTCACAGTCTCTAGGCACTATAAAAACAACTATAACCATCTTCAAAATTATGGATGCATCCAAGAGTCAATACCTCCAGGAACACAATGCCCCATTGCACCATAGTGAGATTGGTTCAGTACTGACTCAGAAGATCATAAAATACCATACGACAGATACATTAAAAATAAATTAATAAAAGGTTTCCCATCCATAAACTGACTAGGCAAAGTCTCTCTTAGCTCACCAAATCTAAGTTTAGCTTGAGGTGTCCAAATAGGAATGAAAAATGACAGCGGAAAGGATAAAGACTTACCATTGGAAATGACAGGGACTATTTTACAGATGATATACAGTTCTATACATTACCCAAAAGGAGTCACAAAAAGAGCTGTTGGAATGCCTAAAGTCCAGGTGTCCTGTCGTGGTGTGGAATTCACAACTCCGAGTTAGACACCCAAGCTCCCTGTACACTATATTAAATATTGTATATTAATAAATTAAATATTAATTGGACTAGAAAGAAAAAGAGATTGATCTGTAGTCCAGTGGTTAGGGCACTGATGTGGGACAGTCAGGTTGTAAATATTTAATGATTTATAGAGTGGAACAGTGCCCAGCAGGTGAGGCACCCCCCCCCAGCATACCTAGGTAGTTAATGCACTCATCTAGTATGTGAGACACTGGGAATCCTTCCAAATCAGGGATTTGTACTGAGGTCTCCAATGTTACAGGCAAGTGCCCTAACCATCAGGCTATTTAATATACACACATAGGACAGCCAACCATCCTCAAAAATGCCCAGCTGTTCTGTTGTGCAGGACAGACGATCTAAGAGAACGCCTACTGGATTGGGCCTTGCAGACAAGAAAGTCAGAGGAACATCTGTGAATCCCACTGGGACAGAGGTAGTGCCAGCCTCTTCCTGGTGGGCTAGACAGAAAAATGGAGGGGCTGCACTATACATCATGTGGGCACACGCTACCCTTACTTCTGCAGTTCTGCACTGCTGCTGGCAGTGGCGAGGTCTTCAGAGCTGGGCACCTGGCCAGCAGCCGCTGCTCTGCACCACTCTTCTCTGAAGGCAGCACCAATGCCAGCAGCGTGAGTGGCATTGCCACCCTTACTTTTTCATGCTGCTGATGGTGCTGCTATCTTCAGAGTTGGTTGCTGGTCCAGCAGCCACAGCTCTCTGCACTCTGCCTTCAGAGATGGGCGGTCAGAGAGCCGTGGCTGCTGGCTAGGCACCTAGATCTGATGACAGCATTGTGGCCAGCAGCAGCACAAAAGTAAGGGTGCCAAACTATGCCATGCCACCCTTACTTCTGAGTAAGATTTGACCTTTGGGCTTGGAGGGGTGGCTATGGAAAACTTTGGAGTCATTGCAGCCCTCTTAAGCCCCCTCTCCCTCCCCTCAAGCGCCACACCTGCACTGAAGTTTAATCATGACCTACGACACCAAGCAGTTTATTAGCTGTGTGGCAGCATCAGAACTTCAGCGGCTTTGCACATGGCCTCCAATGGAAACTTAGCTGCTTATGGGACTTTAGGAACCTCCAGGATAAGACAACAACTGAGGAGGGTTTAGAAAATATCACTGGCATCTAAATGTTGGACTTACGTGTCTGAACAGATAATTAGGCACCTATGTACCGATGTGAATCTTGCCCTTACTCTATACTCTCGTCTGATTCTGCATATATAAAAGTCAGTGGGAGCCTCCCTTTAGGCTTCAAATAAAAATAATGTTTTTCACTTCCTGGGCCTGATTTTTCCTGGGCCTGATTTTTCGGTCATCCTCAAAGTCTGGATTTCTGCATTTTGTGGGGAAAAACAATAAGGTGCAATTTTAGGGTCACCATTTTTTGTGAGTGCAATTGATGGCCTTACAGATTTAATTACCTTGTATATGGTAGGCATTTATATTGCCCTTATCACCATGGCACGAACAGTTGGGTCGGTTGTGAAGTCTAAATTACATCAACTGCATCCACAGTTAACTGATCCTTCTACATGGGGAGGTCAGAATCACAATCAACCCCGCAATTATGCTGTAGCTTCTAAATGGCTGCTGAGTTCACTTCACTGGTTAACACAATTCATAGTTTACATGACTATGATATAGACAAAAAACAGCACTATGATCAGATGACATTAGGTCTGATATTTTTCCAGTACTTCAGACAGTTATCACTTTATCAGTGACTTCAGTTAATTACTGCTTGCATAATTCACTTGAGAGATTATTTAACAATTTTATGCTGATTTTTCAAGGGTTTTATTTTCTCCACTTTTAGTCTTAAACTTACGTCTTACTGAAGACTAGCGTACCGCTTACATCATTCTATTTCAAAAGGAATTTATTCCAACTCACAGAGCAGCATTTTGACTAAATGCAAGATAGTTCATTTTCTTGGTATTGCCCAGGATTTCAGCATTTTTAGTATCAAAATGTTTTTCAGAGAACTCAGTAAAAAAAACACACACCACCCAAGGTGAGCTAACACTTGACAAACTTAGAGTCAAATCCTGCTTGATCCATGACTGAAAAATATTGTAGCTGTGGAATGCAAGATGTCCTCTCCCCACCCAACCTGGCTTTAGTACCTGATTTCTCCCAAATTCCCACTCTTCTAGATTTCTCTTCAATGTTTTTGTTTGTTTGGAGGGTTGTGGTTTTTTTTGGGGGGGGGGGGGGCGGGAGGAGGGAGGCAGGAGGGGAATTGGTATTTCCAAAAAAATAACTTATTCCAAATGAGGAGATCAGGCAGGGAGAATCATTAAAAAGGGTGAAAGAACTAATGAAAAAAAAGATAGCCAGACTTAGAAATCAAATAAACCTGTAGGCAAAAAGTACTATCAGATGAAAGCAAATGGATAGCTTAGGTTTTTTAGGTTTTCCTTATGACTACTTGTAACTGAAAACTAATTTGCTAGCAAATGGTTTACTGTGCTATACCAGGGGTTGCCAACCTTTTTCTTTCTGAGGCCCCTGCAACACACTATAAAAACTCCATGGTCCACCTGTGCCACAACAACTAGTTTTCTGGATATAAAAGCCAGGGCTGGCAAGCGGGGCAATTGCATGTGGCCGCATGCCACAGGGTGCCCCGCGAAACTAAGTTGCTCAGGCTTCACCTTCAGCCCCAAATGGTGGGGCCCCGGGCTTCAGCACTACGTGGGGGGGCTCCGGCTTTCTACCTTGTACTCCAGCAAGTCTAACACTGGCCCTGTTTGGCAGTCCCCCCAAAACTTGCTTGTGGTCCTGCAGGGGGGCCCCAGACTCCTTGTTGAGAACAACTGTGCTATTGTTTGATTACTTTTTCCCCTTTTAGCCTGAGCAGCTAGTCAATATTTGGGGCCTCTCCAGGTTGATGCCTTTAGGATGAAGGGGGCGGGGGGGAAGAGTCTGGTACTTCTTTGGGGTAATTCTACTTATTTACAACACACGCACACACACACACACACACACACACAGACAGAGTTCTGCTTCCTTTAATAGAGTAGAAACTAGTGACATGGATGCAGTTTCCTTGTTAAGAAATCCAAGCCTGCCTCCAATGAACATTCTGCCCAAAAAGAATCTGTCTTTTGGCTTCATCCCAGGGCCACATTAGCACTGTCTCTTCAGTGTTCTCCTAGCTTTCCTGTTGTGTGTGAGCAAAAAACTAATCTTGTAATCTAATCAATTCCCAACATGTGCATTTGCAATCCATTGCCTGGGAACCTACCCCAGTCTGATCTGGGCTGTGGCTTTTAGTGTTTCAGCTATCTCAAAACAAAGGGACATTTAATTGCTCCCTCATTTATGCTGCTTTGCAATTGATTCAGTCTTTCAACCACATTAAAAAGCTGGCAGGAACAGAGGTGAGACTGCATCAGACCTGCAACTGCATCACGGGGGACATCCTCAGGTTAGTTAAAAATATTTGGGATGCCAGGAGGAATTGAGACTCCATCCTCCTAACCACCCAGTGGTTGCACATGTTGTAAAGGGTTCTGCAGTGAAAGTTATGCATTGTGCCTTGATATTATTGACCTAGTACATGAAAGCTTCACCTTGTTGGCTGAATGGAAAGGATTCATTAATCATAAACAGTATCTGAGCACTTTGGCAAGTTGAAGTCAGTTGCTTGCCATGGGCAGGCCAGTGTGTCCTGTCAATGCACAGTCTGACAAGTCAGCAGATTTCACCACCTTGGAATCCTTTGGTACAGGCATTGGAGGAGCACACACTATTCTAGATATACTTGGCTGGTTAAGGGATGTAGAGGGGATAGAGCAGTGGCTCTCAACCTCTCCAGACTGTTGTACCCCTTTCAGGAGTCTGATTTGTCTTGCATACCCCCAAGTTTTACCTCACAAACTACTTGCATACAAAAATCAAACAAAAAACCACAAAAGTGTCACAGCACACTATTACTGAAAAATTGCTTACTTTCTCATTTTCCCCAGATAATTATCAAAATCAATTGGAATATAAATACTGTACTTACATTTCAGTATATAGAGCAGTATAAACAAGTCATTGTATGAAATTTTAGTTTGTACTGACTTCACTAGTGCTGTTTATAAAACGATGCAAATATCTAGAAGAGTTGATATACTCCCTGGAAGACCTCGGTTTACCCCCGATGAACACCTACCCCTGGTTAAGAACCACTGGGTTAAAGCAACCCTATCCAAGAGTATTCCCCAGGGAGTAGATCCACCAGCTTTACAGCCTGCTCAGGCCTCCACACCTAGTGGAGAAGGTGTTAAGTGGAGTGGGGCTTCAAAGGTTTTGAATGAAAAAATAAAAGTAACCCCAAAATGGCCTTTTACTGGGGGGAGGGGAAAGTGCGAGGGGGGATTTTTTTTCCAGTGTCCCATTTTTTGGCAAAGCCCCACAAATGGAGGGTGGGGAGAAATCAGCTAGCATCTGCACATCGCTTTCTCTCCAGGGGCTATGAACACTTCTAATTGCCCACAGTTATAAGTTACCCCACAGCTCTTTCCAGGGGTGAAAGTAAATTAAAGTACTTACAGGTACGCCAGAGTCCTGAGCAGGGGGGCAGGGCCTCAACCAGAAGAGGGCAGGGCCGTTAAATCCCCAGGCCCTTTATGGAGCTCCGGCTGTGGTAGCGGCGTCTGGGAGCCCCGTGCCCTTTAAATCGCTACCCGAGCCCCAGGGCTCCTGGCCACAGCCACCCCGGGGTAGCAGTGGCAGCCCAGGGCTCTGGGGGTGATTTAAAGGGCCCGGGGCTCCCAGCCAGCCCGAGCCCTAGACCCTTTAAATTGCCAATGGAGCCCTGGGGGCTCCCGGCTGCCGCCGATACCCTGGGGCTCCAGCAGCGGGGCTCTAGCAGCAATTTAAAGGGCCCAGACCACTTTACATTGCCGGCCTAGGGAAGCCGGCTCTTTCTAAGCAAACACATTTATTCTAAAGGTGAAATCCTAACAGGAAAAGAACAAACCTACACACATGCTAATGAGCTTCCCACAAGGGCTCTGGTAGGGGTTTTCTTGTGGTTCCAAATTCATAACAGCCTTATCTCAGAACAAGCACACCCATAAATCTGTGAATCGATCCTTTTTACAGTTTGGGCCTTTGATCCTGGGACCAGGTAACTAGCAGATGATGGATTTCTCCTCGGGGCATATCTTCCAAAGATTGGGTTCAGAAATGGGAATTTTCATTCCCCACATCCCAGATATTTCCTAGGAAACCCACTCAACTAAAAGTTCATTCTTGTCTGGCAGACTGTTTAAAAGTGTCCATTGAAGGTTCGCTGGTTTTACATTAGTCACATCTCACCGCTAAATTCCACAAAAATATATAAACGTGTATTTTTAATACAATGAACTTTAAGATACTTAAACTTAATTCAGTAAGGTTTGACCAGGATATGGCAGGAAACTGCCATATCTGTCACACATAATAACCATTTATTTTTATCATGGTATGCTAAACAGAGGCATTGGGCTAGATTCAGCCCATTTTCACTCTAGCTTCCTCTCAAATAAGTCTACATGCAGGGCACCCCAGCTGATCTGCCAGTGTGGAGGCTGCAGGAGTTGAAAGCAGCCACCGTATCTGCTGGAAGCCTCCCAAGCAGCTAGCATTGGGAAACAGCTGCTGGGATATAGCTAGTGTATGGCTGACTCAGCATATCATTCGATGAAGTGGGTTCTAGCCCACGAAAGCTTATGCCCAGATAAATGTGTTAGTCTCTAAGGTGCCACAAGGACTCCTCGTTGTTTTTGATGATACAGACTAACATGACTAACACTCTGAAGCCTTCTCTATAAAAGATACCCTTAGGGCTCCTGGGGAAAAGGTTGGAGAGTCTAAGGGTATCTTTACACTTCAAGCTTGGAGTGTGATTCCTAGCTCAAAGAGACCTACCTATGCTAGCTCTAATTGAGCTATTGTGCTAAAAATAGAGTGTAACCATCATGGTGTGAGCAGGGCTAACCCCACCCAGTACATACCTGTCCAAGACTCTAAACTTCTACTCTGGGGGGTAGCCCCTCCCAAGGCAAAAGCTACACTAATTTTAGCACATTAGCTTGATCAGAGCTATCACAGGTGGTCTCCTCCAGCTGAAATCACACACCCCAGCTCCAAGTGTGGACATTCCAGCATAAAAATTGAGGAAGGCCAAGCAGGGTCAATGCCACCTGCTATCACTCATGTCAAACCTCTCTTGGGTGTAACAAGCCAAGATAGAGAAGGAAGATTTATTTTATACCAACCAGGGGTGATGCTTGTATATTTGTGTATTTCCATTTTTTCCTTAAAACCATCATTTTGATCTGGAGTTTATTCCACAAGAGCAAATAAATTCCATATTATGTCTAAACTTCCAAACCAGCATTATGAGCAATGGGGTTAGATGGGTACAAGTCTAATATTGTAATAAGTGAGGTTGCATGGTGGAAGCATTTTGCTTTCTATCCTTAACAGGAACAAAATATCAAATAATGGCTAGAGCGCAAAAATGAGAGCCAATACTCCTAGGAAGGCAGTATTGCCCAGGTAGGTAGAGAACTGGATTGTGAATCAGGAAACATCAGTGCTGATCCCAGGTCTGCCACTGGCCTGTGAGGTGACCTTCAGCAAATTGCTTCCTTTCTATATCTGAGTTTTCCTATCTTTAAAGTGGGGATAATGATACAGACCTACCTTCTTGGTAAAGTGCTTTGAGATCTACTGATGAAAAGCACTCTGTAAGAGCTGTCTATTATTATATTCCCAGCTCTTTCATCAATTCACAATACAAACATACTATAGAAGAGCAACTTACCAGCTGGCACTCCCCTTCCTGGCTGTGTATGGTATAGCAGGCTCTCCTCCTCTGGCACACCATTCTGACCGCGGCTCCAGCCCTGCAGTGGTCTGTTTATTTTTTTTGGTTTTTATTGTGATATGGCTTTCTGGCCAGTTCACTTACAGTCTCCACCTCACTTTCCAGGGTAACAAAGTCCCACCAACAAAGCTAAAAACCTTGTGCCAGGTCTTCAGCCCAATGCTGTCTCAATAGTCTTAACACTTGTTGAGTCAAGGGGCTTTTCATACCAGCTTCCTCAGTTGCCAAATGGGGAACCCACATCCTCCTTCTCTCTGCTTTCCTGTGCACGATCCCTATAACCAGCAGCTAAGGTCACATTCCTTGCTGTCTCACTGGACAACTTCCTAGCTCAACCATTCTGTAGGCCTTTTTCCCCAGTACTTCCTAGGCTCACTTCACTGCTCTTTGTACAAAGCAACACTTCCCAGAGCTTTCATCTTTGAGGTCTGGACCCTTATCTATCTCTTTCTACATCTTTCTCTTACCCAGAAGATTGATGCCAAGGCTACCTCCTTAGCTTCTGTGCCGTTATTCAAGACTCACCCATATCCTGTCCTTTCCAACTGTCTCTATTAACCCTTTACTGGAGCTCTAAAAGTACTACTCTCCCCCTTGATCTTCTACTTCCTGAAGTCCTTCTTGTATTGGTCACTCAGTTCCTCCTCAGCTGGGCCTAATACTAGACTGGGCCTCGCTCACTCTCCAGGTGCAACTGGGAGCATTAATTGCTCTCAGGCTTCAGGTTAATCCTTCCACAGCCTGTGTAGGGAACACACCCTTCAGGGGACCAAATTTACCCATCTGTAAAAGAGAATATCATACCAACTGGCTTCATAAGGGATGTTCTGAACCTTAATATCTTGAAACTGCTTTGAGAGCCTTGAGTATTTATAGGGCCAAATCCTTCCATTCCATTCGCCTTCTTCTGTAGTATGGGGCATGGGTCACTTACTGCAGGATTCTCTGCTCCTTGAAGTCTTCAAACCACAATTTGAGGACTTCAATAGCTCAGATATAAGTGAGAGGTTTTTCGCAGGAGTGGGTGAGTGAAATTCTGTGGCCTGTGTTGTGCAGGAGGTCAGACTAGATGATCATAATGGTCCCTTCTGACCTTAGTATCTATGAATAATTCTTACAGAGGCAAAGCTCCAGCTGAAGCCATGCGTAGTTTTGCTCGAGTAAGAACTGAAAAGGACTTCAGGATTTGGCCCACAGTTAACTCATACCAATGTACCAAGCTGTTGCAGACAGCTGCTAGTAAGTGCTATGTATCAGGCAGGCTGCAATACTTAGGCACAGCTAGTGTTAAGTGGATAGAGTGTCAGTATTGGTCTGTGACCTTATCTCTATAATCTATTTCTTTAAGGGGTTTAAGTCACAACTGTGACAGTCACTCAATACAATCTTTTTTTCATGAGTTTTTGTTTAAACAGATGTAAGATTCTAGCAAATGGACATGAAAGATCACCTGGAGAGCAAGATAATACAGATGATTTCCAGATCTAATTGCACAACAATTTGTAACAGGTTGATTCTCATTTCTTGTGTTGTCAGTTATTTAGTTCTTCTATACTTTCAGATACAGCTTTATGTCCAATTTGCCATAAAATGTCTTTATGCATTTACAGCAGTAGTGATTTCATCTTCTCTTTGTAACAACAATTACCTTTCACGTCTAACTTCTATGTGTTTTTTTTTAGGATTAATATTTGATGCTTTCTATAGAGTCCCTGAATTGTGAGTTTATTCTAATTATTGTCATTTCATTTGGATTAAACCCTAATTTAACGACCTGGGCTACAATAGTAAGCCTTTATATAACATATTCTCCAGTGCCACCATTTTTATGTCATAACGTTAATTCAGCTGTCATAGTACAACTTTTCCATTTTAATTAATCATTTAACGCAGTGTAATTACTAATAATGGATTCAAACTTGCTGCTTATTTTAATAGAGATGTGTAGTTCAATCTATCCAAAATATAGTTGAGAAAGAACAAAAGTTACAATGTCATCTTGTTTTTTTGTCTGTTTATAACATGCAGTTCTAATGCCTTAACATTTCTTATGTCCTGCAGGTTAGTTTCTATTGAATCCCACCCGGACTGACTTTTCACTGCCTTGCACATTGTGCAGTCATTTATAGCTGTGCAGATTCAGTGTAAAATGCTATCTGCTTTTCATAGATGTAAATAACTACACAAAATGCAAGACAGTAGTGAATGTGGCTTAGTCGAAAACAAAATTCTACTTCATGAAAAAAATTGAAGTTTCATTTTGCCTCAGAATGAATTTGAGACTGTTAGAAATTTTTCATTTAATAAATAAATAAAAAGGAGCATATTCCAGAGCAATGTTCCCTCTAATTTTTGACAGGCCGTGTGCACAAAAAATTTCTTCTGTGCAAATTTTTGAAGCAGTGTTCAAATTTGTGCGCCATGAGGCAAATGTGCCCAAGCGAGTAAAATGCTTACACATTATACATTATCCCTTCCCCCCATGGCCAGCTAGTAGAATCTGGCTGTGTTGGTAGATGGCAGGCGAACAATATCAAAAGTTGCCGGTAAATTATATTTCGGCCTGGCTCCGATGTAGTATTTCATTTTTGTGTGTGCGGTGTTTCGCCATGTGCGTGGGGTTTAGGATCTGTGTGCGCGTGCACACGTGCACAGCTTAGAGGGAACAGTGCTTCAGAGTAGCCTGTAGCCCTCTGGTGCAGCCACTCAAATGGTCTATAAGAAATCAAGGGTTCTAGGCCTTGGTCTGGCTTATTTGGAGCAGGGACTTAAACGTTGGTGTCTCACATCCCTGGTGAATGGCCTCATAAGGCTATGCAGTCAGTTTCTCCTGTTGGAGCTGTTGCCCTTATTTAATAAATAATTAAATATTCATTGGGCCATAGTAAGAAACATTTCATTGAGTTGTTTCTGGTGATCTTTATTGATGAAAACAGCCTGGTGTCTCAGTGACTGAAAGCTCTGTGGACCTTATCCCTCAAGTGGTGCTCAATCCTAATCCCCAGCTGCAGTTCTTTTTCTTGTTCTTGACACACAGCAATGGCTTCAATTCTTAAGGAAGAATGGCCTCTTAAGTGCTTAACATCAACAACAGTACATTTTAGGTCACTCATTTCAGTCCCCAAATCTTGCTAATCATGTTATGCTCCCCGCAACATATCCGTGGTTCTGTGTTACCCATAAATACATTTATTAACATCAATAATTAAAGATTAAATCTAAGATGTCTTAGTATTGTGGAATTCTCAGAACAATGTGGAGGAAGGTTCCTAAGTGTGAATCTGTATGGTTATTAGATAATTTATGCAAATAGGCAGATAGAAGGTCAACATAATCACAATCACATCATTTCATGAAGAAAGTTGTAAGGGCTGAAACCTTTCTAGCATGAGTATTTCCCTGGAACATAAGACCGACAGAGTTACTACACCACAATGCCAAGAAGACACATTACTAGCTGCTGAGTAGCAGATATCACAAGGACTTATGAATTGCAGTCAGTCATTCGTTTCTGTCCTGGCTACTTTATTCAGATGGTATTTGATCGTTTCTTTGCTCTTTTGCAAACAGATGTTGAAGCCAATAGAAATTATCTGCAAATAGCAGGTTTTATTCCCTACCACTTCACACTTTTGCACCTGTGTCAAGTAGATGCCAAGTCAGGATGGTAGCATTTTACATCCACTTTGAATTCACATATGTATAGCTACACAAAGTGAATTAGACCAGATTTTCAGATAGTGTAAACTTTCCTAGCTCTACTGCAGTCAATGAAGCACTCCAGTTTACACCAATAGAAGATCTGGCTCCTAGTCTGTTTGTGTGGATTTTGGCACCCTCTTTCCCACAACAACCTCAAAATAGAGACTGATATGTTTTAAACAAAACAAAAGCAGAATGAATAAAACAGATGTTTTTCTTATATCAAATAGAGACAACTATTCCATCTGTTTTATATGAGGCTAAATAGGGGATTACTGAGAGCTACCTACCAGGTGATTCTGTCTGATCACTTTTATTTTCACTTTTGACTACATTCAACATCAAATTCAGAATTGTTTTCTTTCAACCTTTTTCCTTTCCCCTCCCCCCTTTATGTGTTCAAAGACATATGAATATGTAATCAATATCAGTAATTATACAGTATATTCTCATTACAAAAATTTCCTGAAAGAACCAACAAAAGAGTTTTTACTTACAGTGCAAGGAGAAGAAGTAGTCAGAACCATTAACTCCATCTTTTCTAGTTCTTCCTTGCCATATCTGGCACATTTTTACTAAGGGAATGCAGTGATCATCAGTAGTTGTTAAAAAAAAAAATAAACCCAGAGTGATTTGCATTTTCATTAGCTCAGACTGAGGTTTCAGTTACACTCCATTTTCCAGAGTTGGTCAGATATAACAAGCATCGGTAAATTACTTGAGTGCTTATTACCATATCTGAGTTTCCAGAAGTTGTCTTCACCAGGTAACCTCTGCAAAAACTTCCAGATGGAACATGCTTTTCATACAGACAGAAGACATCTCCTCTACAGATTAATCAGTGTATTTCATGGCTGGCTCAGATATGTCCAATTCTTCCTTTCCCACCATTTTGAAATCTGGCAATACTTCCACAGATTATTGACTCCATCAAAACAGTCACCTGCCTATCTGGATTATTAGCCAAACACCTGGAACTGTTTTCCTACCTCTCTCCCTTTGTTCCCTGTTGTCCTAAACTACATCTTCTCAGGTTCTTGTGTTCATCCTTAAGCTTCTCACACTTCTCTGCCTCCCGCTCCCCTAATCATATCCATTTGCACTGGGGCCAAAAGCCATTTAAAATTTGCAGCGCCTGTGCTGTATATGGAAAAAAATTAATAAATTATCTTACTTCCCAAACCAATGAAAGGGCACCAGCTGTTGTCAAGACCAACAAACTGAAAAAAATTAAATAAAATTGGAGTTATTAGTCATAGAGATTTTGAAGAATCAAAAATGTATAAGGAAATTGAAATTACCTTGTATTTTTAACCATCATATCCCTCAGATTCCTTTTCTGATTTGTTCCAGATAAAATTCTACCCTGGCATAAATTGTGCCATGCAAAAGTTTAAGCTGATAGGTTAGTCTGAACAAAATTAGGAGTGGGGTTCAAACTCAAGCTTCTAATGGGAAAGTAGCTTCAACATTAATTATGGAGGAAGTAGTGTCTTTCCATAATATGGAGCAAAGCTCCTTTACTAAGCTAGTCACACTTAGATAGCCACTATTATTACTTTTCTAACTCCCTGTTAATCATTTTTTACAATTTTCTGTTTCCCAGTATATAACAAATTCTGCAAAAAGCTTATCTGCTTATATCTGTATTCCGTGGCTCAGTCACACATTGCTTGTAGCAAAGGCTTTCTTCCTTGTTCTTCCAGAGCTGTTTTCCTTGTGTAATCACTTCAGGAATTCTCCTTGCTACATGCAATTCACAGTGGTCTGGTTTTCACCGAGATTTCTAAAGGGCAGGGGAAGCATGACAACTTTTTAAACATTGTCTGCCAGAAACTAGAAAATCATTATATAACCTAAGCAGTTTTGAAATGTTCAAGATTATCATGCCTGAAGATTTCCATTAGTCCTGGTATTAATACAGATTTTTATTATTTGTGTGCTGTGGGTAGATGTTACTTTCAAGCAACTTTTCTTCAGCAATATCTTTGGAACTCTATATCTTTCATTTATATTACCTTAAAAGAACTATTGACCTCTTTTTGGAGTGATACTTGTTATTGGCCAACTCCCTGAGGTCACCGACAGCTAGTGGATTGAGGAAAAGGTAGCAAAGTTCCAAATTAGAGATTGTTTGTTTCTGGAGTCCAAGGAAGTTACAAAATCTGGCATAGTTCTTCAGTATGGGCCTGATCTAACCTAAGGGACTATTTCCTTCTACATGAATGGGCTTTGGATCAAGCTTTATAGGAGGAAAAATCATCAAACTGTACATGAACTCCTCTGAAAACAGAACATTTTATACTAGTCAATACAGTTAGATATATTTTACTTTATTTACAACATGTACACCGTGGCACATCTTAGTTAACATATCTTTACTGTAGATAATATAGCAAATAGACTATCAGAGAATACAAAAACATTTTGTTTCATCAAATATTTTCATTGTCATGATATCCCAAAGCACAGATTCTCATTGAGGCAATGTCATCTAAATGAAAAAGCACAGAGCTGGGAATCTTGGACTCTTGAGCATGAAAGACCCCTAAGCTTATTCTTACCAGCCTAGGTTAAAAAATTCCTCAAGGTACAAACTTTGCCTTGTCCTTGAACCCTATGCTGCCACCACCAAGTGTGTTAAACAAAGAACAGGGAAAGAGCCCATTTGGAGACGTCTTCCCCCCAAAATATCCCCCCAAGCCCTACACCTCTTTTCCTGGGGAAGGCTTGATAAAAATCCTCACCAATTTGCATAGGTGAATACAGACCCAAACCCTTGGATCTTAAGCACAATGAAAAAACAATCAGGTTCTTAACAGAAGAATTTTAATTAAAGAAAAGGTAAAAGAATCACCTCTGTAAAATCAGGATGGTAAATACCTTACAGGGTAATCAGATTCAAAACATAGAGAATCCCTCTAGGCAAAACCTTAAGTTACAAAAAGACACAAAAACAGAAATATGCATTCCATTCAGCGCAGCTATTTTACCAGCCATTAAAGAAAAGAAAATCTAACACATTTCTAGCTAGATTGCTTACTAACTATTTACAGCAGTTCTGAAGAGTATTCCTGATCTGTTAGTGGCAAAAGCATCACACAGACAGGCAGACCTTTTGTCTCCCCTCCCCCCTCCAGCTTTGAAAGTATCTTGTCTCCTCATTGGTCATTTTGGTCAGGTGCCAGTGAGGTTATCTTAGCTTCTTAACCCTTTACAGATGAAAGGGTTTTGCCTCTGGCTTGGAGGGATTTTATAGTTCTGTATACTGAAAGGTGGTTACCCTTCCCTTTATATTTATGACACGTCCCCCAAATCACAGATGGGTGAAACACTGGCTGTGATTTCTTCCTGGAGCTCTAGGAGAAAACAGAGTTAAAAAAACTCATGCACCTCTAAATATACTACCAAGTGTATAAAGACTAACAATATTTTCCACATCTCAAAGATGATTTTAACCAGTTGATTCTGGGAAACTTTCACGGGAGAGTGCATCAGCCACTTTGTTAGAAGCTCCTGAGATGTGTTGGATGTCGAAATTAAAAGCTTGGAGAGCTAAACTCCACCGAATAAGTTTTTTGTTATTTCCCGTGGCGGTATGAAGCAACTGTAAGGCAGCATGATTGGTTTGCAGGTGGAAACGCCATCCCCAAATGTATCGGTGTAGCTTCTCCAGAGCGTAGACAATGGCGTAACATTCTTTTTCACTGACTGACCAGTTACTTTCCCTCTCAGACAGCTTCTTGCTGAGAAACACTACAGGGTGGAATTCTTAATCTGGTCCTTCCTGCATTAAAACTGCTCCCACGCCACGTTTGGATGCAACTGTGGTTATTAGGAACCGTTTGTGAAAGTCTGGGGCCCTTAGCACAGGGTCAGACATGCGTGTCATTTTAAGTTGGTTAAAGGCCTTCTGACACTCTTCGGTCCACTGAACAGCATTTGGCTGTTTCTTTTTGGTTAGGTCTGTCAGTGGGGCGGCAATTTGGCTGCATTGTGGTACAAATCGCCTGTAATATCCAGCCAAGCCTAAGAAGGATTGGACCTGTTTCTTTGACTTTGGGACAGGCCACTTTTGGATAGCATCCACTTTGGCCTGTAGGGGGTTGATAGTTCCTTGACCCACCTGGTGTCCAAGGTAAGTCACTCTTTTTCAGCCTATTTGACGCTTCTTAGCCTTAACAGTTAGTGCTGCCTCCCATATGCGCTCAAAGACTTTTTGTAGATGTTCCAGGTGTTCTGCCCAGGAATCCGAAAATATGGCCACATCGTCAAGGTAGGCGACTGCATATTCTCCTAATCCCACTAGGAGACCATCTACAAGTCTTTGGAAGGTGGTGGGTGCATTCCGCAGCCTGAAAGGGAGTACATTAAATTCATACAGCCCGACATGTGTGGTGAAGGTTGACCTTTCCTTCGTGGATTCATCTAGTGGTACCTGCCAGTACCCCTTAGGTTAAGTCCAAGGTAGAGATGAACTGGGCCCATCCTAGTTTCTCCAATAATTCATCTGTGCATGGCATTGGATAGTTGTCTGGGCGAGTCACAGCAGTTAGCTTACAGTAGTCCATGCAAAAACGTATCTCCCCATCCGGTTTGGGAACTAGAACCACTGGAGATGCCCATGCACTTCCAGAGGGGCAGATTACACCCATCTGTAACATATCCTGGATCTCCCGTTCTACTGCAGTTTTAGCTTGAGGAGACACCCGGTAAGGTTGGACTTTAATTGGGTGAGCATTACCTGTGTCAATGGAGTGGTATGCCCGTTCAGTCAGTCCTGGGGTGGCTGAGAATGTTGACGCGTAGCTATTGCACAGCTCCTTGATCTGCTGTCGCTGCATACGCCCAAGGGTCATGGAGAGGTTCACCTCTTCCACACCACCAGCACTTTTCCCTTCATAGTGGACACCTTCAGGCCACTCAGCGTCATCTCCTCCCTGGGCTGTAAACTGACAAGCCTTTAATTGTCTGGAATAAAAGGGCTTTAGAGAATTAATATGGTACACCTTAGGCTTTTGGTTTGAGATGGGGAATGCTCTGAGATAATTAACAGCTCCCAGGCACTCTTGGACCATGAATGGCCCTTCCCACAATGCTTCCATTTTATGAGCCTGGAGCGCCTTTAAGACCATGACCTGGTCCCCTACTTTGAAGGAACACTCTCTGGCTTGTTTATCATACCAAGCTTTTTGCTCTTTTTGAGCATCCTGTAGGTTTTCTTTAGCAAGGGCTAAAGAGGTTCGGAGCATGTTTTGTAGGTTGGTTACAAAGTCCAGAATGTTAGTCCCTGGAGAAGGTGTAAACCCCTCCCATTGCTGCTTCACCAACTGTAATGGCCCCTTAACCTCACGGCCTTATACAAGTTCAAATGGGGAAAACCTTAAACTGGGATGTGGTACAGCTCTGTAGGCAAAGAGCAACTGCTGCAACACTAGGTCCCAATCACTGGAGTGCTCATTTATGAATTTATGTATCATGGCCCCCAAAGTTCCATTAAATTTCTCCATCAGGCCATTTGTTTGATGATGGTAACGGGTGGCAACCAAGTGATTCACCCCATGAGCTTCCCAAAGGCTTTCCATAGTTCCTGCCAGGAAATTAGTTCCTGCATCTGTGAGGACGTCGGAGGGCCAACCTACCCTGGCAAAAATGTCTGTTAGTGCCTGGCACACACTTTTAGCCCTGGTGTTGCTTAGAGCTACTGCTTCCGGCCATCGGGTGGCAAAATCCATGAAAGTCAGTATGTACTGCTTTCCTCTGGGTGTCTTTTTCGGAAAAGGACTCAGAATATCCACAGCTACTCGCTGAAATGGAACCTCAATGATGGGGAGTGGCTGGAGAGGGGCTTTGACCTGGTCTTGGGGTTTTCCCACTCTTTGGCATACCTCAGAAGACTGGACATAGGTAGAAACATCCTTGCCCATTCCCTCCCAGTGGAATGACCTCCCCAAACAGTCTTTGGTCCTGTTCACCCCAGCATGGCCACTAGGATGATCATGGGCTAAGCTCAAGAGCTTGACCCGGTACTTAGTTGGACCTACCAACTGTCTGTGAGGATGCCAGTGTTCCTGGTGTCCACCAGAAAGAGTTTCCTTGTATAAAATTTCTCTTTCTACAACAAACCTGGATTGATTAGAAGAGCTGAGAGGCGGTGGGTAGATACATTAATTCCAGGTTAAGCAGGTCCCTTTTCCCTGGGTAAGAGAACAGGGACTATTTCAGAATACTCAGGAACTTTCTAGAGCTAATTAAGGCAGGCAGGCTAATTAGGACACCTGTAGACAATTGGGAAGCTGCTAGAATTAATTAAGGCTAATCAGGACACCTGGTTTAAAAAGGCTGTCACTCCAGTTAGTTAGGTGTGCATGTAAGGAGTTGGGAGTGAGAGGATATGCTGCTGGAGGACTGAGGAGTACAAGCTTTAACAGACATCAGGAGGAAGGTCCTGTGGTGAGGACAAAGAAGGTGTTGGGAGGAGGCCAAGGGGAAGTAGCCCAGGGAGTTGTAGCTGTTGCACAGCTGTTCCAGAAGGCACTGTAGACAGCTGCAGTCCACAGGGCCCTGGGCTGGAACCCAGGGTAGAGAGTGGGCCTGGGTTCCCCCCAAACCTCCCAACTCCTGATCCAACACAGGAGCTTCCACCAGAGGTGAAGGTCTCTGAGCTGGTCCCTGACCTACATGGTGGATCAGCAGAAACTGCGAGGATTGTTCTTACTCTTTTTCCCCATGCTGGTCAGTGATGAGGTTATCTGAGTGAATGGCAGATTTGAGCCATGAAAGTGGCCAAACTGAGGGCTGCTGTGAATCTTTGAGACAAGCAAAATATGCCAATAAATACAGGACCCACCAAGGTAGAGGAGGAACTTTGTCACACTGTGTGCAGACGTTAGTGCTGAGAAAATGTGCATGCAGGTGTGTGTGGACAGAAGTGGTAGCCAGATGGAGGCCTCAGTGAAAAGAAGGCCCAGGATGTCTAATTGTAAGTGGTCACAATTGTAAATTGAGATATGCATGTAAGAGAGGATTTATTAATACCCTGGTGATATCTCTATCCTGCAGGAGCAGACTGAGGCTGGGAAAGTGACAGTCAGGGTATTTTTCCTCTAAATGTATGTGCATTATTTCCATTAACATTAGTGGGAATTGTGTACACGTTGAAAGGAGAATAAATGACTTAGTCTGCAGACTACTGAAAGTGTGCAGGTGTTACCACTTTCAATTTTTTCTCATTAAACTGCTCATTTGTAATTTCCCTGGCTATGTGTATCCCTTTGCAGCTCTCAGAGGAGCATTTACAGCACATTGCATCCTCACAATCATTCATAGCAACTTGATTCTTGGGAAAATTGTCTGTATCACAGATATTTATATAGGGCTCACTCATGACTTTCCCATGAGCCTCAAGCAAGGAGTCTCATGTTCTTGTGTTGCCCCTGGAGTACACTGGAAAGCGTATGGTCATGCTTATGGGCACCATCTACCTTCTGGGGTTTCCCCTGATCTGAGCGGGAAGCAGGCTGTGCCAAGTATATACCCTGCGCAGGGTATTTCCCTTGCAAACCAGCTTAGCTACATTAGTCAACACATTGAAGGGGCTGAGCCAAAGCTCTGCCCACTCCTCACCCTTTCCTGAACTCCCCACTTTCCTGTGAGGGGATGGAGGCTGTAGCCCAGGCTACTCTTCTCACAGCGCTGCGAGCTGATTCAGGTTGCCAGCTTGTGGCAATAAGGGAATGCCTTAGGCCCCTTACTCCCTTGTGTGGCCATAGAAGCCAAGCCACAATCTGGTCCTTAATAAAACATTCTTAATAACTCATATGTTCAAATTTAACAGTGAGGATAATTAACTGCTAAGTTACTTAGGGAAGCCATGGATTCTCCAGCAGTGACCTCTTTAAGTCATGAAAGGATGGCTTTCTAGAAGATATGCTCTTGCACAAACAGAAGTTATGGGCTTGATGCAGGAATCATTGGGTGAAATTCTTTTGCCTATGTTATGCAGGAGCTCAGACGAGATGACCATAATGGTCCCTTCTGGCCTTAAAATCTTTTAATAAAAAAATTGTTATTTTCTTTCTAAGTTGGCTGACATGGTTTCAAAGAAAGTTCTTAATTTTGTGGAGTAAAGTAACAAGTATCTCCTGTCTTGTGATGTCCTTTGTAGTCTGGGAATCTTTGATACAGAAGATATTTTAGATACGGTTATGGAAATACATAGGGAGGTTTTTGGGGGGCTCCAACAGCTTTTTGTGGTTATCTCCCTATGGATTTCCATAACTTTCTTTGAAACCATGTTAATCAACTTAGAAAGGAAAAAACATTTTTTTTATTAATAGATTGCAAAATTAATCTAGCTGTCCTTGAATGTCAAAATAACAATTTCTGTGCCCATATTCTGCTCCCTCTAGTATATATCTGGCTTCAGTGAAGTTATTCTGAATTTATACAAGTATAATTGATAACAGAATTCAAGACTTTCTTTGGAGTAGTGACCTACCTTTAAGTCATTTTTAGTACAAATCACCATAACTAATTCAAAATTTCTCCCCATGTTGCTGCACTTACCAGAAAATAACACACATGCAGACATAGATAATCAAGAATCAATAGCCTTGCTTTAGACTGTAGGTTTTCAAAATATTTACAATCAAAAGTGAAACTAGCCCTACCCAAACTAAAACTCTCTCAAATCCGGGTTTAGATCAAGATCACTCTCCCATTAAACAACATCCCTGGCATCCCTGCCACTAGGGCTAGGCAGGTATTTCCAGACCAATCTGCTAAATCCGTAATAAGGAACAGAGGGCCTCAGAGAATCTATCCCTTTTCCCACCTGGAGACTAAGCATTGCCATTACAACTCTACCTTCCCCCAAACACATAAATGTAAACCCTGACACTCCACCCTCTGCCTTTGTAAGCTAGAATAATATCATTAATATACCATAGGCTGTTTTTACCTGCACAGATGAAATCCCAGCTGGGGACTGGCACAGGATAGGGGTATTTAGGCCATACCCCATTTCATCCAGTAATGCCCCCTATACTGACAGCTTGGAGCGCAGAAGTGGGATAGACACACCTACAATGGCTACACAGCACTGGAGGATCTCAGTTGCACTGCAATTCTCCAAGGTCCAGATACAAAATATTTAGGGCCAGATTCTATCAGCAATGTGGCACAAGGCAATGATACTGCACCTGAGCATGTGGCCACAGGAGGGGGCCTAAAAATAAATCCCTCTCTCATTTTCCTAAAAGTGAATGAATTAAACTGAGATAAAATTGTGGGGAAAAAATCCTTCTTTTTGAGCAACATTTCCAAATGGGCCTCAATCTCAACCTCAGCAACAGGACTGAAAATTTTGCAGTTAACACAGCTGCAAAAGAGTGAGGGATTTGCATCAGAGTAAAAAGAAGCAGACATTACAGTGATTTTGAAAATGTCTTGAATGTGGTAGAATCTACACACTAAGCTTCCACATGCAGAGTTTACATTGGCTTTTTTAATTATTCTACTCATCTGGTTCTTCATGACAATGCTTACTTATTCAACAAAAAATTTCATACCATATTACAGTTCTGCAAACATGGAATTACCTGCCTCTTGTAAACATGAATGGAAAATTGTACAAATAAATTAGCAGGTTTATTAAGTGACTTCTAAATACTGACATATAAACACTGAATCTCACACTACTACAGTTAGATTTATAAATCAACTCAGAAATGGGAAGTATGTTTTTATTTACCCAATACCACGTTGATTTAAGACATGCAATTGATTGCCAGATAACTCTGCTGCAATAAATGTCATCTGCAAAATCATTTACTAAACGATTCTTGAAAAATACATTCAAAAAGTAATAGCACTTCAATCACTAGTCACTTAGCACTAATTTATAAGGCTAGCTACAGACTAGAAACTACAGACAGTCAAACTAACTTAGACTAGCTTGTTCTCATTCAAAGTCAACAAGGCCTATATCAGCTTTGCAACCATTTTGTTGTGTCTGTTTCACTAATAGGAGTGTGGTATTAAAATGTAACGAAGAAGCCTATTAATGGACAATTTTAGCTGAAAAGCATTATCCAAAAAAGCAAAGTAGGTCAATATGGAGACAAAAAACCCCCAACATTTTCATATTTCAGCCTGGATACTTCTTTCTAAGACAGTTATATCCTTCCCCCATATTCTTTATTTGTATAACCAAAAGATGGCAGTACTTCATCAACAATACCTATACAGTTTAAGAATAATTTTTCCTTGCATCATCAGGTACAATTTGTGTTTACTTTAAGGAAATATGCACTGTTTTAAAAGTTGGCCTGGAACCCCGACCTGGGATATTCTATCTACTACCCAAGATCCATAAACCTGGAAATCCTGGGCGCCCCATCATCTCAGGCATTGGCACCCTGACAGCAGGATTGTCTGGCTATGTAGACTCCCTCCTCAGGCCCTACGCTACCAGCACTCCCAGCTACCTTCGAGACACCACTGACTTCCTGAGGAAACTACAATCCATCGGTGATCTTCCTGATAACACCATCCTGGCCACTATGGATGTAGAAGCCCTCTACACCAACATTCCACACAAAGATGGACTACAAGCCGTCAAGAACACTATCCCCGATAATGTCACGGCTAACCTGGTGGCTGAATTTTGTGACTTTGTCCTTACCCATAACTATTTTACATTTGGGGACAATGTATACCTTCAAATCAGCGGCACTGCTATGGGTACCCGCATGGCCCCACAGTATGCCAACATTTTTATGGCTGACTTAGAACAACGCTTCCTCAGCTCTCGTCCCCTAACGCCCCTACTCTACTTGCGCTATATTGATGACATCTTCATCATCTGGACCCATGGAAAAGAAGCCCTTCAGGAATTCCACCATGATTTCAACAATTTCCATCACACCATCAACCTCAGCCTGGTCCAGTCCACACAAGAGATCCACTTCCTGGACACTACAGTGCTAATAAACGATGGTCACATAAACACCACCCTATACCGGAAACCTACTGACCGCTATTCCTACCTACATGCCTCCAGCTTTCACCCTGACCACACCACACAATCCATTGTCTACAGCCAAGCTCTGCGATACAACCGCATTTGCTCCAACCCCTCAGACAGAGACAAACACCTACAAGATCTCTATCAAGCATTCTTACAACTACAATACCCACCTGCAGAAGTGAAGAAACAGATTGATAGAGCCAGAAGAGTTCCCAGAAGTCACCTACTACAGGACAGGCCTAACAAATAAAATAACAGAACGCCACTAGCCGTCACCTTCAGCCCCCAACTAAAACCCCTCCAACGCATTATCAAGGATCTACAACCTATCCTGAAGGATGACCCAACACTCTCACAAATCTTGGGAGACAGGCCAGTCCTTGCCTACAGACAGCCCCCCAAACCTGAAGCAAATACTCACCAGCAACCACATACCACACAACAGAACCACTAACCCAGGAACCTATCCTTGCAACAAAGCCCGTTGCCAACTGTGCCCACATATCTATTCAGGGGACACCATCATAGGGCCTAATAACATCAGCCACACTATCAGAGGCTCGTTCACCTGCACATCTACCAATGTGATATATGCCATTATGTGCCAGCAATGCCCCTCTGCCATGTACATTGGTCAAACTGGACAGTCTCTACGTAAAAGAATAAATGGACACAAATCAGATGTCAAGAATTATAACATTCATAAACCAGTCAGAGAACACTTCAATCTCTCTGGTCACGCGATTACAGACATGAAAGTTGCGATATTACAACAGAAAAACTTCAAATCCAGACTCCAGCGAGGGACTGCTGAATTGGAATTCATTTGCAAATTGGATACAATTAACTTAGACTTGAATAGAGACTGGGAGTGGCTAAGTCATTATGCAAGGTAACCTATTTCCCCTTGTTTTTTCTACCCCCTTCCCCCCCGCCCCCGTCCTCAGACATTCTTGTTAAACCCTGGATTTGTGCTGGAAATGGCCCACCTTGATTATCATACACATTGTAAGGAGAGTGATCACTTTACATAAGCTATTACCAGCAGGAGAGTGGGGTGGGGGGAGAAAAAACCTTTTGTAGTGATAATCACCCATTTTTTCATGGGTTGTGTGTATAAAAACGTCTTCTGTATTTTCCACAGTATGCATCCGATGAAGTGAGCTGTAGCTCACGAAAGCTTATGCTCAAATAAATTGGTTAGTCTCTAAGGTGCCACAAGTACTCCTTTTCTTATTCCCCTATCTACACTCTCTCTTTTTCTTTTAGCCTGTCTCCACCCAAACTAAGATTGAAAGGAATGCAAAGGAAACTTTTTAAATGTGACCTCTTTCTCTGGGATTTTACAGAGATAATTTGATTAATCTTCTTTGACTTTCTTCAAGAAAGATTTTGAAGAATACTTGGAGATGCATTTCTATTAAGACAATATCCTTGAGTTTATTAAAGATGTTAGCAAACATTAGTTATTTCAGATCTTCAGTGATGTAGAATCTTAATCTTTCCTCTAGTCCATAATATTGTAACTGGTACCAGAAAGAGCACTAAACCATTTCAAATGATCAGAGGTCAAAAACAGAAGTGTAGATTTGGATCTGGATCTGACTGTGTCACTCCATTTTCTCCTATTTCAATTTTTTGTCCGTTTCTTCAAAGAAAAGTTAAGATAAATGGACTATGTTCTTTGATTTTTCTTCTTGCGTTTTCTCAGACCTTTTTCTTCTCCTCATTCAAAAAAAGTCATCTACAGTAATTCTATCTTGTAAACATTTGGGGTCAGATCCTCAGCTGGTGTTAAGTCAGCATAATTCTGTGGACAATGGAGCTATACCAGTTTACATCAGCTGAGGTTTTGGCCCTTGAGTGTTTATTTTTATTAATGCGTCTCAGTAAAATATTTTACTTTCCGTGAAATAGATCTTCCTGACCTGGCCCACATATATTTTACACACAATGTTTGTTCAGATTTTCTTTTCTTTTTTTATTCTTTTCTGATATGTGTTTTTGAATAATGTATATATTTCTTCCAAAATATTAAGCCATATGCTCAGGGTTCCTTTAAATACCTTTTTAGTGAATAGTACTGAGCCTAATGTTCAACCTTATCTCACAGCATACATTTGGGTATCATTTTGGTTGTTCTGTTATAGGTGACTTAGTCTTTTTTAGATTGCAGTATTACCGACTTTTCTTCAGTACTCTTTGTGATACAGGCTAATACAGAAACTAATATATCCAGAAATATGTACCACATGTCATCTTAGACCACACAGATCTCTAACAGATTAGTGGGGAAATTTCCTTAGGAGGGAATGGCTTAGCGGTAGAGCTGGTTGGAAAAATATTTCCCCATGGCAAATTTCAACAATTTGACAAGAAATCAAAAACCATTTTAAAAAATGGTTGAAAACGTTCATATGAAAACCTTAATTTTGACTCAGAAATTCTGCCATGGTGCCTCATGCGCCCCATGCTCCCCTAGAGGATGGGTTCCACCTCCCATGGTGCACCACAGTCTCCCCTTTTGATAAGCTGCCATGACGCTTCATGGGAGATATAGTATGGCTGCAGAACCTGGCCCATAGAAGAGAATGGGGGCATGAGATAACCAAACTACAAATTCCTATCAGGCACTGCAGCAGAATTTCTGAATCAAATCGACCTGATTGCCTGATAGTTCAGCAGCTCACCAGGCAGGCTTTGCCAGTGGTAGTTCTAGGAGGTCTTTAGCTTGTTGGTCATATGAGTCTTTTGCAGTGTTGTTGAAGAAGAGCTCTTTGTAAGCTTGAAAGCTTGTCTCTCTCACAAACCAAAGTTGGTTGAATAAAATATATTACTTCACCAACCTTTCTCTATAGTAGTCTTTGGCATTTGTGTGTATCTCTTCATTTTGTTTATTACTCCTTCCACCTATGCCACTTGTAGTACTGCTGGGGCTATAAGACTATTAGCAAGTACACATGCATCTTATGTGTTATATCAGACTGCTATTAATGTCTTCTGTGGGACTATTCCTCTGTTCAGAGATGGCTTTCCATATTTCCTTTGTTTTTTGAAGCCTTTTTTTAATACTGCTCAAAAATGTTAAATTTCTCACTGGATGAGATTTCCATTTTCTGGCCAACTCTACCTGTTTCCCCAGTAGACATTCACTCCCATTCAACAAACTTGTGATAAGCATGAAAATACCTAGGATAAAGAAGTGAATCCTGGAGCTTTTTGCAGCAACAATTAACAAGGTATTCATTTCACATGTTTATAAATATAACTACTAAAATGAGCATCCTCATTAGCCCTCCAAGTTGAGCCCCTGCACCTTTTGCTTGCAACATCTCTGATGTATAAGAACCTTTCAAATCCAAAACATATCACTAGAATACTGGACTAGATTCTGTATTAATTTGCACCTTATGCAGTCATTTATACCTAAAATGGATGTTCAAAGCTACCATTCTGATTTGTTTACATCTCTTTCAGAAATAGCTGAGATATAGGAAATAAAAATATACAGAAATGAGTTTCCCTCCCAGGATATTTTTAATGCAGAAAATCTGATATGATTTTGCAATCCTCATGGTGGAGGATTTCTGATCTACTCATTTATTTCCCTCTGCAATCATCAGCACTGGGAACACTTTTTAGCTGAGCAAGTTATTTCTTAAGATAATGAAATTCAGTAACTCTGAAAGCTTCTCTCCCCAGCTGGCAAGAGTGCTAATAATGTTTAGACTTTTCTAAGCATGTGGTTTGCAATCAGAATTAACTTTCTTCCTATCCTCAAGTAAACTTATCCTTTAGCTATTTTGGATAGCACTTGAAGAACACCAGCAGTTAAGGAGATTTCTTAATCAAAACACACATTTAGTCCAGTTAGTATGCCATTATAAAGAAAATTATAGAACACTATATCTACATACAGAGTCAGCAATTACAAGCTTACTACCAGGTTTGTACTCAACCTACACAAGGATAAAAAGAATATACCACCTGGTAAAATTTGTTTTTATATTCCATATTTGATTAACCCATGCAAGAGTATAATGATCTGAGGGGGAAATGTAATATCCCTAAGAAAAAGACTTCAGCAAATACACAGTACATGATGCCTCTTCCCATGAGCAGTATAACACAGTACCGTCCTCCCTCCAGTGTCTCTATCTGTAATGGGAAGATCTTAGAAAAATCGGAATTTCTCCAGACGGTGTGGAAAGTTTACACAGAAAACTAAAACCAGGCAAGGATTTTCAGAAACATCTAAAACTAGCTCTGGCTGAGCAAACCTTGGAGAAGATATGGGTTGGCACAATACTGGCCAGGGACATTCCTCATAATGCTTCATGAAATCCTCACTCCCTTCCACAGCCTCACCACAGACCATGGCTCTCCTCATTACTCTTAGGTATCATATGAAGGAAGAAATGCTGTTTGAAAACTTCTTTCCCTCCTATTGTCCTATGGGATGGTCAGGGATATTCAGGGGATGGCAAGCTGTCCCTCAACTGCACATAAGTAGGAACAGATGTAGGCAACTTCCCTATTCCCAGTGGAAATATGGACAAGGGGGCTCATTACTGACCTGTCCCTCCCTTATCAAATTTATCAACAGTGAAGCCAAGAATGCTGCTCTAATTGCACTGCTAACGCTCATTAAAACTCCTTATGTCAGTCTGGTTCTGAAGTACATCATGCCACTAGGAAATCTGCAGCTGAGTTGACCCCTCCCAACAACTAAGTCTACACTTAAATGCACTATAGCATATATAGAGGAAAGTGATCAGGAACAATCAGCATGGATTCACCAAGGGCAAGTCATGCCTGACTAATCTAATTGCCTTCTATGATGAGATAACGGCTCTGTGGATGAGGGGAAAGCAGTAGACGTGTTATTCCTTGACTTTAGCAAAGCTTTTGATACGGTCTCTCACAGTATTCTTGCCAGCAAGTTAAAGAAGTATGGGCTGGATGAATGGACTATAAGGTGGATAGAAAACTGGCTAGATCGTCGAGCTCAACGGGTAGTGATCAATGGCTACATGTCTAGTTGGCAGCCGGTATCAAGTGGAGTGCCCCAAGGGTCAGTCCTGGGGCTGGTTTTGTTCAATATCTTCATTAATGATCTGGAGGATAGCATGGACCGCACCCTCATCAAGTTTGCAGACGACACTAAACTAGGATGAGTGGTAGATCCGCTGGAGGGAAGGGATAGGTACAGAGGGACCTAGACAAATTAGAGGATTGGGCCAAAAGAAATCTGATGAGGTTCAACAAGGACAAGTGCAGAGTCCTGCACTTAGAGCGGAAGAATCCCATGCACTGCTACGGACTAGGGACCAAATGGCTAGGCAACAGTTCTGCAGAAAAGGACCTAGGGGTAAAAGTGGACGAGAAGCTGGATATGAGTCAACAGTGTGCCCTTGTTGCCAAGAAGGGTAACGGCATATTGGGCTGTATAAATAGGGGTATTGCAAACAGATCGAGGGACGTGATTGTTCCCCTCTATTTGACATTGGTGAGGCCTCATCTGGAGTACTGTGTCCAGATTTGGGCCCCACAGTACAAGAAGGATGTGGAAAAACTGGAAAGCGTCCAGCGGAGGGCAACAAAAATGATTAGGGGACTGGAACGCATGACTTATGAGGAAAAGCTGAGGAAACTGGGATTGTTTAGTCTGCAGAAGAGAAGAATGAGGGGGGATTTGATAGCTGCTTTCAACTACCTGAAAGGGGGTTCCAAAGAGGATAGATCTAGACTGTTCTCAGTGGTAGCAGATGACAGAACAAGGAGTAATGGTCTCAAGTTGGAGTGGGGGAGGTTTAGGTTGGATATTAGGAAAAACGTTTTCACTAGGAGGGTGGTGAAGCACTGGAATGTGTTACCTAGGGAGGTGGTGGAATCTCCTTCCTTTGAGGTTTTTAAGGTCAGACTTGACAAAGCCCTGGCTGGGATGATTTAGTTGGGGATTAGTCCTGCTTTGAGCAGGGGGTTGGACTAGATGACCTCCTGAGGTCCCTTCCAGCCCTGATATTCTATGAAGTGCAGACACTAGCTACAACAACAGGAGGGCTTTTCCCATCAGTGGACCTAAACCACCTCCCTGAAGTGTAGTAGCTAGGCTCACAGAAAGATTCTTCCACTGACCTAGTGCTGTCAACACCAGGGATAGGTCAATATAGTTATGTCTCTCCTGGATGTGATTTTTTTTTCACACCCCTGAGAAACGTAACTATAGCAAAGTAAGTTCCTAGTGTAGACCAGGCCTAAGTGCGTTGCCTTTTATCATTACTTTTTTTTTTTTTTGCCATGGTTTTTCAGCTAGTGTTCACTCCATATTGCAATCTCTAAGCCTTGTTTACTTTAATTTGTCAAGCATGATTTCATCAGTTGATCTATCAAATTAATTATGTTTTAAGTCTTCTGCATTCTCTAAATCCATTAATCTTGTAAAATTTAAGAGGGGGCAAATTTGCCCAGTATGATTAGATCTTTATAAAACTGATCCTAATTGTTGATTATATCTCTGTCTAAACTGAACATGTTTGGGGATTTTATCATTGTTGTACAAGGGCTTGAGGTGAGATGAAACAAATGATAATTCCACGATCACTTTATTTTTTTAATCAATGGTACATATTTGCTTTATTTAAATCATCTGTACCTTCCCAATTTTCTATAATTGTTCATAACAAGTGTTAAATAATTATGTTTGTTAGCTAATATCCTTGAAACACATCATTCAGAGTTGCTGAACTGAATACATTCCATTTCTCACTCTCCTAACAATTATTTTTCAATAGTTCATGCCATTTTTCCTTATGTCTTGTTGAAAATCAATTTTTAAATGTAGCATTTCAATGTTATCCTTTTTATAATCAATATTTTCATTTCCTTTTATTAATACTTAAGCATCTTTTTTCTTTCATGTTTTAATGACTGCACACAAGAAGCTATTTGCAGTGCACCAGTTTTGCTAACCCTACAAAAACAAGAAACTATGGTATATATTTTGAGTGTCATCTACTACTACTGACACATTGTCTATTCACTATTTACATATATACAGATATCATTTTTACAGAGCCCCCCCCTGTAACATATTACATTTTCCACACATACATTTCTAAGCCCTCTACCATTAAAGTTCCCTTGTGGGCTTTCATGAGCTATAGGTGCTTGCTTGGGTCTTTCCTCTTTGACCATTTCTAATACAAATTCTTTTCCTATTGCAATTCTTCAGCAATTGCCCCTGCATTAGCACTGCCAATTCTGGTAGAAGTAGTTCAAGAGAATATTTCATTTAGTTAGTTTCCTTCATTTCTGGATGATTATGCAATTCACTACAATTGATGAGATCCTCTTTGAGGATGCATATTTGGGTTATTATTCTTATTTTTTACCCATTTGATAGCAAAGTATGTTTATGCCCTAAAACTCCTCAAGTGTCTAGGGAATTTCTTTCATGCTATTGGTCCAGAAATTTCTTTTATTTACAGGCATTTCTAGGGTGCTCGTCACCATAGTATTTGAGCGATTTAAAGCAGTAAGCCTATTTCACCAACATAGGAACTGAATACAGAAGGGTTAATAGTCTTGCCCAAAGTTGCACATGAAGTCTGTGGAATGGCCAGAAAAGAATGCAAATCTTCTGACTCGCAGTAACCTTCCCTGACCACTAGACAATCCTACCTTACTCATTATCCTCCTGGCTGAGGGAATTTCCCATCCACTGCAGTTTCTCCTTTGTTTTAATGTCTTGTATCCTTACCCCCAAAGTTTACCCCCTTCAGTCTTACCCTTTAATCTCTTGGGTTTTGTAAATTGGTTTTGTAGGATGGTTTCATAAGTGCTTTTGATGTTTACTATCACCCCAACATCTCTTCTTCCCTTTCTCTTTTTCCTACTGTTTACACATCAGTGTTGATACTCCAGATGCGAGTGTAATTCCTCCTACAGTATAATGCTATGGTTATAATCTATACTTTGAATCTAACAATCAGTTCATCAGGGAGGATAAATGGATATGTATCAAATGTAGATGTTTAATTTATTTTTGGACGTTTTATAGCCCATTTCTTTTTTTTTTTTTCTTTTTTTTTTTTTTTTGCTACCACTACCTGTGAGAAGTTTAAAAATCCTGTTGAAAAATCAGGAAAGAATTAGATTGAAAAAAATATATATATTTTAAAAACTTAAGGGCTCAAATTACAGGGGTGAAGAAATAAACTTTACCACCATGCAGTTTAAGAAACTAGCTGCTAATTAAAGTCCCAATCCAGCATATGCTTAATTTTAAGAAAATGTTTATTTCAAATGAAATCAAAGGGATTACTTGTGCTTAAAGTTAAGCACATATTATGTGCTTTGCTGGAACAGGGCCTTACAGCACCAAAAAAAAAAAAAAAGACTTTAAATTCCCAAACTTCTAGTTTGCCATGAGGTCCTTTTCTTTAGGTGCTCTCATCTTATGTCTAGCAGTGACTAACCTCTATTTGAAGGGGATTTTTCAAGGTTATCCATTATCATCCATCCAAAATAATTTAAATCGTCCTTTCCATTCAACTATAATCCCACCCCCAATTTGTTTTCCAAATAACTCACCCCTCCCCACTATTTAAAATAGATATTAAAACCACGTTCTTTGATTATTCAAAAACAGACAAAAGTGTGTGCAATAAAATGTCTGCCCAACAGCTAAACTACATTTCCCCAAAATCCATGGGCCTAAGGCCAAAGTTCACATCACCACCCTTAATGTAAGAAACTCCAAGTTCTAACCAAGCCCCATTATGGGAAACATGTACAAAAATAGTATTTCCTGTATCATTGCTCATTCTGTTCAGTAAGCACCTATAATTTGCAAGCAAGATAAAACATCTTCAATTACACATAATTTAGTGCATTACACATAAACCCTCTCTGGGTTGCATACACATAACAAGTCAAATTCTCTGCTATTTTAACTCTATTGAAATAAATGTAATAACACTAGCAGAGATGTGGGCACAAAAGTTATAATCAGGTTCTTAATTGCTTCTAAATCTCTAGTAAATAAATCCATTGCTAACCTTTAAAGTTTCTTTTAAAGGCAGAGCCTTTAAAATATCCCTCTAATCCAATAAACTACCAGCCATAAATAAAATGTACATGTTTCAGGATTATTTTAGGATTATTTATCAAGCCAAACTAAGATAAAACAAAATGTTCAGGACATCCAAAAGCATATAAAAATTACACATATTCAATCACTCACATTCTAGTAGTTGCTTGTGTTATCTTTCACATGCATTTGTTTTCGTAAAGTCTTCAGATCAACACCTAGACAGACATTACAGTAATTTGTGAACTATAAATGTCTACTCTAAAATCTAATTGACTTCAAGAAGAGTTTTTTCATTAACTTCAGTTGCCTATGTACCAGACCCTAGATGTGCAATACAGACTGGCTTTATCTTTGGGCCTTGTGCAGAATAGAGAACATTGTTGGTGCTAAACAAATAACAACACACAGTGATCACACTTTAAAAAATGTTTTGTTTGGAAGGATTTTTCTGGTTCGAGAGACATTTAAAATGGAAATACCACTGAAACCTTTAATCTGTCTCAAAGGAGAATGTCACCTATCAGCCTCAAGTGCTGATATTTATGACATTATTGTGATGTTTTCCCCCTAGTATTTAACCATTTCCTGTTTTCAGTGTGCATTCCTGATGAATTATTTAATAATGAACTGTCAATCAGGTAAACAAATTTAGGGTTAGAAACAATCAGGGATTGTTGTGGAGAGATAAAATGCATCACCGCACACTATTATGAAATAATCCTTGCTGTTTTTTTAATCTGTATCCATGTTTTCTTCATTTCAATTGTACTTTATTTCAATAGTTTCCACAATTAAATAGATTAATGACTTTGACATTATAGTTAAAATGAAAAAAAATATTTGTTTTTAATATGTTTGTAACTACATTTTGGAGACGATATATCATTAAGCAAGCTGTATTTTGGATAACCACATGCTAATTCCAAGATGTATATTGGTGATACAGTATACCGTGAAGTAATGGGGTTTTTAACTGATTGTCAGTAAAAATCTTCATGAAGCATTAGAGTCAGGAAAAAATCATTGGCAGGTGCATTAAAAAAGCTAGAGGTCTGATTCTCTTCTCACTTACAGTGTGTAAATTAGGAATATCTTCAATGGAATTATACAAGTAAAACATTGGCAGAGTTGAGGAGAATGAGCTTTGAGCAGTCTAAGGTCATATACATATGCATTTTCATAATATTTCTAAAATTTGCTATGTACATAAAGAGTGTTCCAGAGCAAGATGTTTAACTGTAAAACCTGTCCAGTCTGAAAGCCACAGATGGATGTATAGAAAACTTCACTGAGTACTTCACTGGCCACCTGCCATTCTCTAAATGATAGTCAGTAATGATTTTGTGGAAGTTCAGTTAACTAGTTTGTATTAAATATAGTGCACTTAGGTTTCCAAGACATCCAACTAATTTCCTAATGGCGGATTAAAAATACATAACAATAGATATAAAAATACTTGTGAAGTTCCAGTAATCGTTGCTGGATACCCAAAGAAGATTGAAAGTTTTAAACATTTAGGCCAGATTTTCAAAAGTGCAAAGCATTGGATAGTTGCAATATTCAGAGTGCTTTTGAAAATCTGTTCTCAGTTGTGGCTGCTGACTGAACACTTTTGAAAATCTAGTGCATATGGTCAGCTCCTCAGCTAATCTCAGTCATCAGTGAACCATTGATTTACACCAGGTGAGGATCTGGCACTTAAAGTAAAACTGGAGGAGGAGGAGGAGGAGAAGAGAGCAAAGCTGGTAATGCAGATATAGGAGATAAATCAGCAGTCCTTTAAAGTCTGCAGTGTAGCATCCTTCAATTGGAAAAAAAAATGAATTACAATATTGAACATTTCTCTCACTTTTTAAATAAGTGGCACATCAGTGTTTAAGTAATTGTAAAAAAGAGGAGGAGTTAAAAAGCTATATTTTTTATTTACTTATTTTACTGATGATCACATAAGATGATTCAAATATTGTGCAAAAATGTTGTGATGAATTGCAATGCTGTCATAAATATAAAGGGAAGGGTAAACCCATTTAAAATCCCTCCTGGCCAGAAGAAAAATCCTCTCACCTGTAAAGGGTTAAGAAGCTAAAGGTAACCTCGCTGGCACCTGACCAAAATGACCAATGAGGAGACAAGATACTTTCAAAAGCTGGGAGAAGGGAGAGAAACAAAGGGTCTGTGTCTGTCGGTATGCTGCTTTTGCTGGGGATAGACCAGGAATGGAGTCTTAGAACTTTTAGTAAGTAATCTAGCTAGGTATGTGTTAGATTATGATTTCTTTAAATAGCTGAGAAAAGAATTGTGCTGAATAGAATGACTATTTCTGTCTGTGTGTCTTTTTTGTAACTTAAGGTTTTGCCTAGAGGGATTCTCTATGTTTTGAATCTAATTACCCTGTAAGGTATCTACCATCCTGATTTTACAGGGGTGATTCCTTTACTTCTATTTACTTCTATTTCTATTAAAAGTCTTGTAAGAAAACTGAATGCTTTTTCATTGTTCTCAGATCCAAGGGTTTGGGTCTGTGGTCACCTATGCAAATTGGTGAGGATTTTTACCAAACCTTTCCCAGGAAGTGGGGTGCAAGGGTTGGGAGGATTTGGGGGGGAAAGACGTGTCCAAACTACGTTTCCCAGTAAACCCAATTAGAGTTTGGTGGTGGCAGTGGATATTCCAAGGACAAAGGATAAAATTAATTTGTACCTTGGGGAAGTTTTAACCTAAGCTGGCAAAAGTAAGCTTAGGAGGTTTTCATGCAGGTCCCCACATCTGTACCCTAGAGTTCAGAGTGCGGGAGGAACCTTGACAAATGCATTTCTTGCTTCTTTTGGCATAAGCATAAATACAGGATAAAAGTGGCATCATGAACTCTGCGAGTGTGTGAAAGCATATTTGTGAGAGAGACACTGTCCTCTCCTGGATGGACTCCAAAGTGCTCAATGGTTTTGCAAGAGGAACTCAGCTCTTTCCTCTCTGCCAATCTGACGTTCTGAACATGCATGTCTTGATGACTTTGGTAATAAATTAACTGTCTAAACAGAAGGGAACAAAACTAAATTAACAGTAATGTGTGCAAATGGGTGGGATCCAGCTGTATGGCTCTTCATAAAGTTTGTGAGGGCACAGGTGAATGTGTCTGTATGGAGTGAGCACAGGACAGAACAGTTTTGCACATACAGCTGGATCCCACCCATGTGCACACTGGTCCTGGTTCTCAGCAGACAAGGAAAATCCAGGATGCAATATGTTCACACATTCTGGAAGATCTGGGAGCCAGATGGCATGGTGACTATGGTGATAGACACTAGCTTACCCTATCCTGCTACAGGAAAGGTGCACACAGAGTTCTGTGCCCATATTATCTTTTGGGGGGTTTTGATCCCCTGCAGCTGATGTTTATGTACCTATTGACTACAGACAAGTGTGAGGGCACTGAGATGTAACCCCCCCATATTCTTCATAGAAATTATATGAAAATGATCTATGATATTATATGAATATGGTATAACTAAGATATACTTTATGCAAGATGGCTCATGTAAGATATCATTGGAAAGGTTGTGATTTACTGAATGTGATTATCCAAATTTTATGCATGTATTGTTTATGTATCTAAAGTTAGTAATATTGACTATGTAACAATTACAACTGGGTGTGTACTTAGGGGAAACGCCCATCAGACAGTAGGCAATCCTCCTGAATGACTCATTAAAAAGAAACAATAAGACTGTCAAGATACTAATCTCTCTCCTTCCTGAGAGGCATCCTGGGACACAGCTGTGACACTACCAGGTCAGGTGATAAGATGACCTGATACAAAATACCACTTTGGACACTTCTGGTACTTTTCTTCTATAGGGAGATGGAGATCAAACAAAGCATTCCCACCTTAAATAAATCCTTTTTAAGAGCTGGGGAGAGGGTTGATCAGGACTCTTCTCAATTGCCTACCCAAGAAGAAGGACTGGTGATAAAACCTGAATGGACAAAGGAACTAACCTGAAGAGAAAGGCAGGGGTGAGTCCAAGGGTCCAGTCTGTGAGTAAAATAACTGGAACTCTTAAGGTACTGAGACTCTGCAACTTACCTAAAATAACATTTAGGTAAGAAATTACTTCTTGAAACCAGTCTTCTTAAGATCTTAAGATTTGTATGCGTGCTTTGTTTTATTTGCTCAGTAATCTACTTCGTTCTGTTGGCTATCCCTTATAATCACTTAAAATCTGCCTTTTATAGTTAATACATTTGTTTTGTTTATTATTAAATCCAGTTTGTGCAATTTCTAACTGAGGGAGGAGAGCAATAAATTATGTGTATCTCTCTTCACATTGAGGGAGAGGGTCAATTTTTATGAGCTTGTGCTGTGCAGATTTTTCTATACAGCGCAAGACAGTATTATTTTGGGTTTATTCCCCAAAAGGGGTATGCACATGAGTGCTGGGTAAATCTTCTCACACAGAGCTGGCTTCAGTCTGTATCTGCAGCTGGGTGTGGCCCTACTTCTGAGTGTGTGCTGCAAGAAGCCTGAGAGCCTAATTTAGCAAAACAGGGAGAGGGAATCCAACCTAGTGGAGCAGGAGGGGCTCAGTGAAACCCCAGTACATCAGGTGGCATTCCAGAAGTGGGGGGTCTAACCCGTCACAGGTGCCTCCTCAAGACTGACACCTTTGGGGGTGGGTTTGTGCTGTGCAGGGTGTCTACAGAGTTCTACTGCCATCATAGTGGAATATTTCTGTTTTATGGTAAAATCGGTGTTAACAGTGCCTTGTCCGGAGCACTCAATTTTAATGACTAGAAAAACAGTTCTGTAAAGGGTTGGGAGAGGCTTTGAAACGTCTATCTTTACACTGATCCCTTATAGCAGTGATTACAGCACTTATTGCCTATTATTAATGACTACACCCAAGTTCTGAAGGTTTGCTGGGAGCAGGAGGGCAGGGGTCTGATTAAGCTCACTGCCTGATGTCTTTACTGTTAATTTAGTTTTGTTCCCTTCTGTATGGACAGTTAATTTATAACCAAAGCCATAAAGACATGCATATAAACTTTTCCTGTCTTTTTTATTTTGCTGCTGGTGAAAGGAGCAGTTAGTTTGGAGTGTAGTTCACTGTCCTTAGCTCTCTGGTCTTTTCTTTGAAATTAAATGTTTAGGGCTTGGGGGGGGGGGGGATTGGCATGGGAGAGACAGAGAATTCTTTCCAGTGTTATGGTAAGAGACACTTACAAAAATCAAATTCCTGTGCTATGAATCAAGAGAACCTATGCTACATCTTGAGAAATTATCTTGTTGATCATAGTCAGCAAGGAGAGTGTACACACAGAAGTAAATCAAATGGTAACATTTATTGAAAGTGACCCATGTAACAAAACAGTAAACCTTTTTTAAAAAATAAAACGCAAATGAAAACACAATGGTTCCGACTCCTCGAGTAATGTGTACATTTTATTGTTTCTAAACTCATCTCCTTGCCCTTGCCCACCACCTGGGGAATGTCTTTGGAAAATTGTCCAGCAAGACAAACAGGGGTTTCTCCTGTGTGGGGTTTGGGGACCAGACACCTACTGGGCTTGGTGGACAGCCATGGGCTCATCTTCCCCTACCTGCATGCTATGGCAGTTTCCTCTGCAAGGGGTTTCAGATGCTAGCAGCTGGTGTGTTAGGATATAGCTATTCAGGCCTGTCTGTAAAGGCCTATACTTTAAGAACATAGGTATATGTTTATCATTTAGCTAGTTATAGAGGTATAAAAGAAAGAATCAACATCACGTCTGCCTGTGTAAGGGCCTTCTCTCACTGTGACAGTCTGAGGGCCTGTTCTTAAGCTAAGGCCTTTGGCTAAGCAGCAGAGACAGCCATAAAGTGGGAAGCATATGGTCACATCCTCACATTCCAAATTAGTCATATTGAAATAAGGCAATCTGGGGCTGTTAGAAAGGTGATCCAATCTATCACCTCCAGATAAAGGGAAGAGCCTAGAAGATGTAAAAGGAAATTTAGTTTGATAGGTTTCTGTTTGGTGATAACTCCCTTATCAATAGACACAGCTGGGAAACCCTTATGTCTTTATAGATGTAGTTGTGAAATCCTCATTTCTGTATTGTTTTGTCATTATAGTTCCCACTTTGCTATTGTTTATTTGCATAGTCTCTGTCTGGTTCTGTGATTGTTTCTGTCTGCTGTATAATTAATTTTGCTGGGTGTAAACCAATTAATGTGGTGGGATATAAGTGGTTAGATAATCATGTTACAGTATGTTAGGATTGATTAGTTAAATTTCAGTAAAATGATTGCAGAACTCAAGATTTACTATATAGGCTGCAGTCAATCAGGAAGTGGGGGGGAATCAGAATCATGTTTTGCTAAGGGTGGGGAAATGGCAACAGGGAATGGGAACATGGACATAGGCAAGGCTCTGTGGTGTCAGAGCTGGGAAAGGGGACACTGAGGAAGGAAATTGGAATCATTGCTTGCTGAAAGTTCACTCCAATAAACATTGAATTTTTGCACCTTTGGACTTGGGGTATTGCTGCTCTCTGTTTACACGAGAAGGACCAGGGAAGTGGAGAGGGTGAAGGAATAAGCCCTCTAACATGGTGTTCTGCCAGTTCTCCAGCAGGCTCCTTCCTGTCACTGGGTGGGGTTGGATTCTTTGAGCAACAGCACCCTGAGAAGCAGCTGGAGGAGGGGAAGAGGAGGAGAAGCAAAAGGAAGTGGTGAATTTCTGAGAGAGGGGCTGCAGCCATGATGGCAGGTGGGCCCTGAATGTGTTCCGCCACCAGTTGAATACATGATTGCATCAATGCATGATCCCATTCCCTTTGGGCAAACTCCCATTCCCTCTGGACATAGTCCCAGTACCTGAGGCATGTCTCTTGCTCCAGGAACCAGTTCATCAGTGCCTTCTCTTTGGGGGCACAGCATTGTTTGTGCAGTTACCAGAGCAGCTACATCACCCACCCCCACTTCTCCCTGGTCCTGAAGAGTGCCTCAGAGCAGAGAGAGTCCAAACACCAGGGACTGGGAATGGTTAAAAATATTTCCAACATTCACAGGGAGAAAGAACTGCTCTGCTGTTCTTTGGACAATCAAAGGGTTAACTCTCCCTTCTTGGATCCAAGTATTCCTGCACATAAATCACACATCCATCCTACTGCCTGTGGCTTCCATTCATAGGGATGGGAAAACAGGGGGCAGGGAAGGGTGTTTTTAGGGAACTGTGAATTACTATGTTTTCTACAACTGCCCGACTGCAGCTGTCCCCTTTCCAATCCCACCTCAACCCTCCCTTTCTCCCAGTCCACGCCACCCTGGACTAGCACTCGCAGTGTTCTGGCCAAGAAATGCAAAGGTGGGGGGCGGGGAGGGGAATAATGACAGCTTGTTAATAATCTTTGTTATAACTTCCACTAAATGCATAACAGTGGTTCATGGGATTTCAATAAAATCATGTATTTATAGCTGTCTGGCTCTGGCACCATTTGGGGGTGGAGAAGAGCAGGGACTGGGCTTTGGGCATATAGCACCAGACCAAGAGGAGATATCGGTCGGGAGGGTTGGGGTGCATCATCAAATTTATAAGCCTTGGATTCTGGTTCCGGCTGTGGCTTGCAGTCCTCTTGGGGGTAGCTCAATCAGCTCCCTCTGGACAAAGGGGCAGAATCTATGTTCTTCTTCTTTCAGGTCCCCCAGGGCTTCCTCCTTGCTTTCCCCATCATGGGTACCCCATCATACAATGAGGCTGGCAGGCTTGAGGAGGGAGTCATGAACCACTGCAGGCTCTGTACTGGTTGTTCTAGAAAGCACCCAGTCCAACCTATTTCATCATGGGCATATATGAAGTCTCTCATGGAGTGTCTGTGCAAATTCTTCACTTTTCAGTACAGGACCCTGAGATGCTTCCTATGTTCCTGGCAGCGTGCTGCAGTCCAGTGAATGCCCGCCTTCTTCAGCCACCATGAAATCTCCCAGTACAACTGAAGGTACCTGCTGCTCTGAGTGAAACTGTGGAGGATGGTGTGCTCTGACCACACAATTATGAGGAGCCCTGTGGACCAGGCAGCTGCTTGGTGGACCAGGCAGCTGCTCTAGGAACATGATCCATGTTACTCTGTACTGACCAGAGTGTAGCAAAAACTGTTCTGAAGTGGTCACTGCAGCTCACTTCTACTTCTGGCAATGGAGGGCCCAGGACATTGGGTAAGGGTCACATAGAAAATGGGGTCACTATATGGAGGACTATTGAAACATGAGACCTGGTACGCTCCCCTAACTCCTGTTCACCCCATATGTCATTTAACTAATATTACATGCTGTACAAGTCTAAACACAGTAAACCACAAAAATATAAATGTATTATACAGTAAATGCATTACCAGCACCTACGTGATTTTGGCAGAACTCTTAGTAGGAAACGGTACTGAGATGTATTACATCTTAGCTTACTTCCCTTGACATCTCATCTAGATTGTCTCTAAATGTCAGACATTTGAACACCAGGACAAAGAAGACACAAACTCATGGTGTTTTCCTTACAGTTCTTAGGCCTCCTCACCCTCTTCTTTCTCTGTTCTCTCTTGGTTTAATTTGAAGGATTACCTCCATGTTGATAAGGGCATTTTAAAGAACAAATCCACCTTTTCTATTTCAGAAGGCTTTGAGCTACATTACACTGGAAAAATGAAATTGTCAGCCTCAAGAATGAGATGTGTGTGCAGGAGACAAAGCTCCCTTGGCCATAGAAAAGTTGAACTTTCCCTGGGCATTTTTTAGCTTATACAGTGAACACAGTTATTATTTACACTATGAAAGATATTACTGGTTTGAGCTGCATTATTCTAAAAGCACAAGGAATCTCTCTCAAGAGTAACAGGTTTCCCAAAGGAAATGATTGCAGCCACTGTTGTGTTATTTGGATTTCTAGTATGCATATTTGTTAAACTAAACAGCCTTTGAGAAAGAAAATTAGATTCAAAAGCATTTTTACCCCATCCTGTGAGCTAAAACACCCACCTCAAGGTCTGCATTGTTTAACAGTAATCTTCCCTGTTCTCCCAGACTCACCCATTTAAGTTCAAGAGGCTCCACATGAAATGCAGGTTTTTAAATTCATTTAATTTCAAACTCAGTTATCTACAAATACCAGAGCAAAATCTTTCAGTGTCAGATATTTCATTACTCTTAAATGAATCCGTAAAAATCTGTGACCTTGTGTGATATGATCTCTGGCAAAGTATAATACTCATAACCAGCGATCCAGATTTCCAACACCCTTAATAAGATGTAATTATAGTAAGTCATATTTAGCTAGGAAAATGCAGAATTAGCTACAATGACATTCACTGTGACGATACTGTGTCTCTAGAGGGGAAAAAAATTAAAACTTGAGTACCTCTCAGCAGACTGAAAAGAAAGATATATCATGAAACACGGGTGCTCGTATCTGCAGCATAGTTGGAGGATTGATAGCTCTAAATGTTAAGTTTAAATAGACTAAAGCCATTAATAAAACAGTCATCTTTCAGGTTGTTATCCTTAATTCAGTTAGTCACACTGTCTTGGTTTGATTTAATACATGTGGAAGTCACTACACAATATGAATGTGTTACTGCCTTTGTCTTACATTATACTTCTCTTTTTGTAATATCAGTATAAATGAATTGCCACCTACAAATGGAGCTTCCTACATTCCAAGGCCTGAAGAGACCACTGAGATGATCTCTTATACTCCTGGGGGAATTCTGTGCCCCTATTCATACCATCCACAAATTTCTTTGCTCCCCCACAGAAAAATTGGGGAGCGAAGAAATCTGTGAGGAACATGTGCCCATTCCCTGGCAGCCAAAGTGCATCTGCGGGGAGCAGCCGGCAAAGACGCAGATCCACGGGGCTGGGGGGAGACTGGGCATGTCTGCATCTGTGGAGAGACATTGGGGGTGGCGCTGTATGCCAATGAGTGAGAGAGACTTATGGCTTGTCTACGCTGGCAATTTACAGCGCTGCAACTTTCTCGCTCAGGGGTGTGAACGCTCCTTCCCCCGTGTGCAGCAATGCCAGGACCACACAAGGCACATTGAAGCGCTGCTAAGGCAGCGCTTTAGAGTTGCCAGGGTAGACTAGCCCCTACTTTGTCTATCTCACTGTTGAGGCATCCAGGGCTTGGAGGGGTAGGGTTTTGTGAGGTAGGCTATGTCTCTGAGGCAGAGCAGAAATGTAACAACTAAGCAGGCAGGCTGCTAATGTTCCCATTGTCAGTTAATTGTTCCCATTCTTGGTCAATTAAGGCTCCTTTTCATTGCCAGAGTGTTGTAAAGGAGCCTTATTGTAAATGACAGCAAGGGAATCTCAGCTAGGGAGAGCTATGTGCTTTTCCCCTCTTTTCCTGTGCCAAAGTGGCACAATGGGGTTAGATTACAGCTCAGGATCTATTTTACTAACCAATTTTTTTTTAAAAATGCAGGACTATAATTAGAAAATCTATATGACTCATGTGTGAAAGTCTGAGCAATTTAAAGTGATATTCTACTTTACATTTATGTTGGTGTTTGGTATTCTATGATGTAAATTAAATGAAAATCGAGGATTATAACTGGAATGCACAGTATTGGTTACCAAGTATTTGTAATTTAACTTTCATGTGTTTAGGAAATGCGGAACACTTACTATGATTTTTTTTTTCTGTATGGAAGTTTAAATAAATTACCAAAATACGTGAAACTGGTGTGATTGTATTGCATTATTTTGACAAATAAAATATGCAGAATTTTCCAGAATTTTTAATTTTTTGGTGCAGAATGTTTTAGTTTCTGGCACAGAATTCCCCCAGGAGTATTAGTATGACCTCCTGCATAACACAGGCCCGCAGTAATTCCTGTTTGAACTAGAGCATATTTTTTAGAAAAAAATCCAGTCTTGATTTAAATAACAACAGGAGAAAATAAAGTTTCTATGTCTGGTGGTTACAACATATAAAACCTTCAGCTCATCTTAGAAATCTGACATCCACAAACAAAGATGCACACAGGTATTGCTTCAGATGGGGTAGTACTTGAAGCAAGTATTCAGATCACCTCAATCTCTAATGATGTCATCTATGTCAAAGCAACCCTAGCATGGAGGGAAATGATAGCCACTCAATCCCACAATAGTTTTAATCATTCTTCACTAATCATTCTGCACTGTACTAGCTCCACCTATCCCAGCCCTCCATTCCTTCCTTACTGCAGGACATGACATCAACTAAGGAGTTATTCTCTTGGTTTCTCTTCTATACCTCACCCTTCCTTTTTGCCACACAAACCCCTGCTCCAGTAGGCCTAAGAGCAGCCAAGGTAAGTTTGTTTGTTTAATTTAGTCCTAAATATTTTTTTTTCAAAACAAGATTGCTATTGCACATTAATCAAACAAGTGTGCTGGATTTTGAGTCCTACTGCAATGAAGTGACGATGACACAATAAATTTTGTCTTGGGATTTTCTGATGTGCAAAGTTAGGATGGTTAAAATTTGTATGTATTCATCTTTAAACAATTATTTCTGTTTTCTGATTGTGGCCTGTATCTTCAGTTTAAATACCTGAAATGTAATCCGCTAGAATCCAACCAGCTCATCTTCTTTTTGCCCTTCTGTGTCCCGAAGAAATGATTCCTGTATCTTGATGTGTTTGGGGTTGCAGTTGTCAACTAATTGCTGATTGTTCCTGTTCATTTCTTGCACCGCAGTGGCAGTGTTACATTAAACATTTCTGCAAACAATGAGAATTTTTATGGTGAATTTTGAATTAACTGTACTGATGCTGGAAAACGTAAAAAATTGCTTACCTATTAGAAGCCAAACATGTTGCTGTGACAGCTGAAGAAGGTCCTGCTGTGGCACTTGCTTTAAAATAAGAAATTTCCTGCTGTGACAACAGATCTAGCCTGTGTGTATGTCTGCACATTTCCAGTTATATTATATTTATAATAGAATCAGAGGACTTTTGAAAAGTTTTAAGGGCTGAAAAAATGCAGCTTTAAATTTACTGTTGTGTACTGTCTGTTTTGCAAACGGTCATTCAGCCTTTAAAGCACCAGCCAGATCCACTAATATTACACTTTTCTTTATGTAACATTCTGGAATAACGCCTCTATGATTAAGTCAGAAAAGTTTAAAATTTAAGAGTCATGCACAGAAGATCTTACAGTTGAAACAGGCAGAATAGACAAAGAGCAGGAGAAAGAAAGTGACAAGAGATGTTAAATAAGTGATTCATACGCTGACTTGCCACATCTTCTTTCAAATCAGGTTGTCAGATCTTTAGGGCAGGGACTATTTCATGTGTTTGTACAGAGCCTAGATCCTGCTTGAGGTCTTTGGTATTATACTAATTAATAATACTAGCAGAAAACAATATATTCTGTCAAAAAGTGAGGATATTGATTTACAAACAAAATATTTTGTGCAACAGTAAAATGCTTTTATCTTACAGAAGTCCAGATGAATAACACTGTGATATACTTTTTGCGAATACAGACTAACACGGCTGCTACTCTGAAAACTGTGATATAGTAAATGCAAGAGGAAAAACAGTTAATAATAGACCTTTAAAGATTTTAAACCCCCCTCGTTCTTTGTATTTTTAAATTGTAAGCAGGGTAGGAAAGAAGGCATGAATAGAAAAATGAGTTTGACATGATAGTATTAAGAAAATCTTATTTTTAACAAAAGTTAGCTTCAACAAAATGATTAGCTGTTCTTACTAAGAGCCACTGTTGGCAATTAAAATTATATTTAGCATGTTTCAGAGTAACAGCTGTGTTAGTCTGTATTCGCAAAAAGAAAAGGAGTACTTGTGGCACCTTAGAGACTAACCTTACAACCTGCATGAAAATCAAGGTGGGCCATTTCCTGGAAATCAAGGTGGGCCATTTCCAGCACAAATACAGGTTTTCTCACTCCCCCACCCCCATACACACACAAACTCACTCTCCTGCTGGTAATAGCTCATCCAAAGTGACCACTCTCCCCACAATGTGCATGACAATCAAATCAACCTTGATTGTCATGCACATTGTGGGGAGAGTGGTCACTTTGGATGAGCTATTACCAGCAGGAGAGTGAGTTTGTGTGTGTATGGGGGTGGGGGAGTGAGAAGGCCCACCTTGATTTTCATGCAGGTTGTAAGGAGAGTGGTCACTTTGGATAGGCTATTACCAGCAGGAGAGTGAGTTTGTCTGTGTGGTTTTTGGAGGGGGGTGAGGGGGTGAGAGAACCTGGATTTCTTCAGGAAATGGCCCACCTTGATTTTCATACACATTGTGAAGAGAGTGGTCACTTTGGATGGGCTATTACCAGCAAGAGAGTGAGTTTGCCTGTGGGGGGACGGAGGGTGAGAAAACCTGGATTTGTGCTGGAAATGGCCCAACTTGATGATCACTTTAGATAAGCTATTACCAGCAGGAGAGTGGGGTGGGAGGAGGTATTGTTTCATGGTATCTGTGTATATAATGTCTTCTGCAATTTCCACAGTATGCATCCGATGAAGTGAGCTGTAGCTCACGAAAGCTCATGCTCAAATAAATTGGTTAGTCTCTAAGGTGCCACAAGTCCTCCTTTTCTTTTTATATTTAGCATGAATCTCTCAGACCCAAAGTTCCCCATAAGAAGTCTTAAATCGCACGTCTCTTACACCCATATCTCCAAATAAAAAATGATTTTTCTATTTCTTATCATGAATCTTTCAACGCACTGTTCCTAACAAAAAATATTCCTCCATCTTGTCATGAATCTGTCAAAGGCACCACTGCCAACAAAAATGACTTCTCTAATTTATGTCTCTGTCTCTGAATCTCTCAGACCTGTGTTCCCAATAAAAAAAAATATTATTTTTGAGATCCACTGCCCCAGGTGAAAATGACTTGATTTTTTTAAAGAAACTTTTCCCCTCCACACCTAAAGTTCTCTTATAACCATAAGCCTCTAACTTCACAAAAACAAATTACTTATTTCCATGGAAGATTCTCCTTAGAGTCATATTAACAAAACATTTTTTTATCTCAAACTACTAAAAGCCACTGCTTGTAATGTTGTTACTTCCTTAAATATTGGAAACCCAAATATTTGTGGGAAAAAAACCTCTTATCTTGAGTTTTTCTAGTTCAAAATACAGGTTTTGTCAAAACATTATTGAATGAAACACTAAGATCCCCATATGAATTCTATTACACATTTTAGTCCCCTTTAATATTTACCTTAAATTACAAATCCACCCAAAATCCAAAATTCGACTCGTGTTAAGTCAGAGTCCAGATCTGAAAAGAGAGTTTAGGTTTTGCTAAGAATGACATTTTTATTAAAGACTTCTCATTTTTATCAAGAACTTTAGCTAAAGCAAACCAGCTATTTTCATGTATAGCTAGCAAATTACAAGTCAGAAAGCAGTGTCTGAAACCAATGTAACTGTAGCAGTTAAAGAGACCAAATGCAACATGATATTGCATATGATGATTCTTAGCACAAAAGAATGCACTGTACTAGCCACTTCAAAGAAGTCAGGAGTCTAGATTTCTTTCCTTCTGCTGCTTAGATGAAACACTTACTGAAGTCAATGGAAACATTTCATTGGTTTCAGTGAGAGTTTGATTTATCCCTTTGTGAATTACACTAATTGGAGCTGAGATATAAATTCCATATGTAACAGTGTATGAAAGTCTGAAATCTTGAAGTGATAAATGAAATAATGAAAGAGTGCTGAAACAAAATGACCTAGGTAAAGTAAAGAATATCATAAATAAACTTGAATGAATATTTATTAATGTGTTTTATTAGGTTTATTTATGCATTATTAGGCAGAGTGCATAGTGGATAGAGCACTTGATGAGCACATGGGAGACCTGGGCTCTATTCCCAGGTCCACCATTGACCTGCTGGATAACTTTAGCAAGTCACTTCTCTCCTGTGCCTCAGTTTCACCACCTCTAAAATGGGGATAGTGATACTTACCTTCTTGGAAAGCACTTTGAGGTTTATGGCTGAAAAAATGATTTGTAAAAGGCAGGTATTGTTACATTACTTGTCAATGCCCACTCTCATCATGCTGAATTTAGCTCTATAAATGTAACATAAGCAAACTAGGGAAATGTGGTCTAGATGAAATTAGTATAAGACGGGTGCACAGCTGATTGTAAGACCATATTAAAAAAATAGTTATAAATGTTTCACTGTCAAACTGGGAGGTCATATCTATTGGGATGTGTCAGTGCTGGGTCCAGTACTATTCAATATTTTCATTAATGACTTTGACAATGGAGTGGAGAGTATGCTTACAAAAGTTGCAAAGGACACCAAGCTGGGAAGGACTGCAAACATTTTGGAGGATAGGAGTAGAATTCAAAACAACCTTGAATAATTGGAGAATTGGTCTGAAATCAATAAAGATAAGTGCAAAGTTCTACGCTAAGGAAGGAAAAAATCAAATGCATCCCTATAAAATGGGGAATAACTGGCTGAGTGGTATTACTCCTAAAATGGATCAGGGTTCTAGTGGATCACAAGCTGAATATGAGTCAACAGTGTGATGCAGTTGTGAAGAAGGTGTATTAATGGGAGTGTCATTTGTAAGACACGAGGCAATTTTCCTGTTCTACTCAGCACTGGTGAAGCCTCAGCTGGAATACCGTGTCCAGTTCTGGGTGCCACAGTGCAGGAAAGAGCTGGACAAACTTCAGAAACAGACTTCAACGAGAAACTGCAGAACTGGAATTAATTTGCAAACTTGACACCATCAAATTAGGCCTGAATAAAAACTGGGAGTGGCTGGGTCCCTACAAAAAATAATTTCCCTCTGTTGATACGCATACGCTCTTGTCAGCTGCTGGGAATGGGTCACATCCACCTTGATTGAATTGGCTCAGTTAGCACTACAAAAAGTAATTTTCTCTCTGTTGATATTTACCTTTTCTTGTCAACTGTTGGGAATGGGCCACATCCACTCTAATTGAATTGGTCTCGTTAGCACTGACTCCCCCCCCCCCCCCGACACTTGGTAAGGCAACTCCCATCTTTCATGTGCTGTATATTTATACCTGCTTACTGTATTTTCCACTCCATGCATCTGATGAAGTGGATTATAGCCCACGAAAACTTATGCTCAAATAAATTTGTTAGTCTCTAAAGTGCTACAGACTCCTCATTGTTTTTACTGCTACAGACTAACACGGCTACCTCTCTGAAACCTTTGCCCATACTGTTAACAGTTAATGACAATTAAGGCAGTTTTCTATAATGTAGTACTGGACTGATATAACCAACTGTTACCAGATTTCCTCCTATAATTAGCCCATACGGGGCTGGCAAAATGGCTTGCTCTTTTTTAAACTTGATTCTTTGGTTTTCTAGGGTGAGGGGCCATTGAGCAATGCGAGGGTTAGAGACCTGGCTGTCCTGTATTTTCCCCAATATGACGTACTTGAGTGGGGAATGCACATTCTGAACAATGACCTCTGACCCTCCAATAATACATTCCCAATGCGTGAGGCTCCAGACCAACGCAAGACAGTCTTTTTCAAAGGAGATAAAGCCTTGCTCTGTTTGATCCTAGAGTCTGAAGGCATATGCAATGACTCTGAGCTTGTTGCAATGCCTTTTGTTAAGAGTAGCTCTGACGCTTGTCTCCGAAGAGGCCAACTGACTCACAAAGGGCAGGGCAGAGTCAGGACAAACCAGGGCAGGAGCACTAGCCAAAGCTTGTTTAAGGTGGCCAGGGCAGTCTGTAGGTCTGGTCTCCATTCCCAAATCCTGTTTTTCTTTAATAATTGGTACAGAGCAGGGATCGGAAACCTTTGGCACATGGCCCATCAGGGAAATCTGCTGGTGGGCTGGGATAGTTTGTTTACCTGCAGCGTCCACAGGTTTGACTGATTGCAGCTCCCACTGGCCGTGGTTCACTGTTCCAGGCCAATGGGGCCTGCGGGAAGTGGCAGCCAGCACATCCGTTGGCCCACGCCACTTCCTGCAGCCCCCATTGGCCTGGAACAGCAAACCGCAGCCAGTGGGAGCTGCGATTGCTGAACCTGCAGACACTGCAGGTAAACAAACCATCCCGGCCCGCCAGTGGATTTCCCTGATGGGCCACATGCCAATGGTTGACAATCCCTGGTATAGAGGCTTGGCTTTGTCAGAGAACATTTCAATGAGCTCTCTGGAGAAAAGTTCCCAAGAAAGCTAGTAGGGAGTGCATGTCAGTGGGAACAGGTAGCTTGCCTATTGTTTCTACCCTTTCTTGATCAGGAGTCCGGCTATCCTCCCCAAGACACACACCCAGGTATCTCACTTGTTGCTGTACTAACTGAGCCTTTTCTCTATTTACCTTAAATCCAGTTTCCTGCAGTATAGGCAACATCTCCCTGGTGATTTCCCTGTTCATTTCCAAAGTGGGGATATGTGTTAAAATGTCATCCACATATGAAATTACGTGTGAGTGGTGGTCAGGGTGCAAATGGTTCCACATTTTAGTGACTGGGCATGATAAATACTAGGGGAAGAATGGAAACCTTGGGGAGTCTGGCTGAAGGAATATTGTTGTCCCCTATACATAAAAGCAAACTTATACCAAGTTTGAAGGATGAAGGATGGAGGGTGTGATGGGTTGGATCACAGAAACCCCCTGGGGGCTGCCAACTGATGTGCCAAGACTACTTCTGCCCCTGCTTTCCCTGCCCTCCCAGCTCGGGACTTAAGAGCCCCCCTACCTGGTTTGAGCCAGACCCGCTAGCCTGCTGCAATCCCAGACCCAGGTCTGAACCACATCCCCTAACAGCTGTAGGCTTAAACTGAAAGCAGCTTAAGAAGTGTTCCAATCTTTAACACTCAGATGCTCAACTCCCAATGGGATTCAAACCCCAAAATAAATCCGTTTTACCCTGTATAAAGCTTATACAGGGTAAACTCATAAATTGTTCGCCCTCTATAACACTGATAGAAAGATATGCACAGTGTCAAGGTTCCTTCCCCACTCTGAACTCTAGGGTACAGATATGGGGACCTGCATGAAAACCTCCTAAGCTTACTTTCACCAGCTTAGGTTAAAACTTCCCCAAGGTACAAATTAATTTTATCCTTTGCCCCTGGATCCACTGCCACCACCAAACTTTAACTGGGTTTACTGGGAAACGTAGTTTGGACACGTCTTTCCCCCCAAAATCCTCCCAATCCTTGCACCCCACTTCCTGGGGAAAGTTTGGTAAAAATCCTCACCAATTTGCATAGGTGACCACAGACCCAAACCCTTGGATCTTAGAACAATGAAAAAACATTCAGTTTTCTTACAAGAAGACTTTTAATAGAAGTAAAGGAATCACCTCTGTAAAATCAGGATGGTAGATACCTTACAGGGTAATTAGATTCAAAATATAGAGAATCCCTCTAGGGAAAACCTTAAGTTACAAAAAAGACACACAGACAGGAATAGTCATTCTATTCAGCACAGTTCTTTTCTCAGCCATTTAAAGAAATCATAATCTAACACATACCTAGCTAGATTACTTACTAAAGTTCTAAGACTCCATTCCTGTTCTATCCCCAGCAAAAGCAGCATACAGACAGACACAGACCCTTTGTTTCTCTCTCTCCTCCCAGCTTTTGAAAGTATCTTGTCTCCTCATTGGTCATTTTGGTCAGGTGCCAGCGAGGTTACCTTTAGCTTCTTAACCCTTTACAGGTGAGAGGATTTTTCCTCTGGCCAGGAGGGATTTTAAATGGGTTTACCCTTCCCTTTATATTTATGACACCCTGTATAAAGCTTATACAGGGTAAACTCATAAATTGTTTGCCCCCTTATAACACTGATAGAAAGATATGCACAGCTGTTTGCCACCGCCCCCCAAGTATTAATACATACTCTGGGTTAATACGTAAAAAGTGATTTTATTAAATACAGAAAGTAGGATTTAAGTGGTTCCAAGTAGTAACAGACAGAACAAAGTGAATTACCAAGTAAAATAAACCCTGCAAGTCTATGCCTAATGCAGTAAGAAAACAGAATACAGAAAAAAAATCCTCACCCTCAGAGGAGTTCCAGTAAGCTTCCTTTTACAGACTAGTCTCCTTCTAGTCTGGGTCCAGCAATCACTCACACCCCCTGTAGTTTCTGTCCTTTGTTCCAGTTTCTTTCAGGTATCCTTGGGAGTGGAGAGGCTCTCTCTTGAGCCAGCTGAAGACAAAATGGAGGGGTCTCCCAGGGGTTTAAATAGACTTTCTCTTGTGGGTGCATACCCCTCCCTCTCCCTGGGTAGAATTCCAGCTATAAGATGGAGTTTTGAAGTCACGTGGCAAGTCACATGTCCATGCATGACTCAGAACTTACAGGTAGCAGCCATGGTTCACATGCTACCTTGAACGTCCTCATGTAGGCTTCTTATGTGAATTGGAGCCTTCCAAGATCCATTGTCCGTTAAGTGCTTCTTGATTGGGCACTTAATTTACACATTCCTTTCTCAAGAAACTGACCAAATGCTTTACTAAGGCTACTTAAAGATCAAGCAAGTACACAGGCAATATTCATAACTTCTAATACAAACATGATACATGCACACAAATAGGATGAATAGATTCAGTAGATCATAACATTTACAGAGATATATTACATGGCATATGTAGTATAAACATATTCCAGTTATATCATATATACCTTCAAAAGCATATTTCCATAAAGCCTTGTGAGGTGCACCATCACAGTATAGCCATGAAAGCATTAGCCAAATCAATCACAGAGAACCGTTTTGAGCCAGCTGCTACTGCCGGTACGATTTAATTGTATTTAGCTACTATGGGGGCTGCTGCAGGGGTGGCTGCGTTTAATGCATGGACGTCTATTGTCATTCTATAAGTGACCCCGTCTGCCTTAAGGACTGGCCATACTGGTGAATTGCAGATACTTTCCATAGGCATGAGTACCCTTTGTTCCAAGAGACAGTCTAAAATATTTTTAATGCCTTCCTCTGCTGCAGCTAGGTATTTATATTGCCTTTGAGGAAGGGAATCTTTTCCCTCAATCAAAACTTGAGCATCTATTTTTCCACACTTCTCCTTATTTTTAGTCCATACCTTGGGAAATTCTTGTACCCATGGATCACTAACGGAGCTTAGGGTGGCTGTGGGTGCCTTTATAGCAGCACAATGATGTACAGCAGAGATCTCGGCAGGCCCCTCCCCCCACTTCTAACTTCCATACTAGCTAGATCACTGTTAGCTAGATCCACAGTTAGCTGAAATGTTCAGAGGAAAGGAACACCTATGATTCCTTTCTCATTTCCCTCATGAGCACAGCATTCTATTTGTACCTGTATCTCTCAGTTTGCAAGGGAACATCCTGACAGACCGGAGCTTCATGGATTTCTCCCCCATATCCGCTAAGCTGAACCTGTTTAGTGGTGGGTCTCCATCTGGAGATCCACTGGGGATTTAAAATGTTTACTAATGCTCCGGTGTCCACTAGCAATTGAGCTAACATCCATGGGTTCCCCACTGTAGCCCTCACAGTGGGTCTCCCCCCATACATCGCACTGATGTCTTGCAATCAACTGGGTAGCCCCGCAGGGAACCCAGCACCCCTACTGATCAGCAGACTCCCTCAAGTGCCTCCACTCAGGAGAGGGAGCAGGGATCTGGTTTTGACAGGGAGTGGGCATGGGGGACGCACTCTATACCGGGGCAGTGGGCCAAGCAGGGGCTCCCTGCATTAACTCTGTTCTCCGCATAACCTGAGACAAAGCATTAATCAGGATGCTGAGGGAATGGTGATCATATTTTCCCATATCTTCCCCTAAGTTCACCAGCTCCTTCCAAATTATGTTCCTAAGAATCTCCTTAGATCAGTGCTGCCTAGGATTCTGGAAGGTAGGGGGATTAGAATTAGGAGGGTGAGTTGCAGAGCGAAGACCATTGTTCGCAAATGTGGTAGCCTGCATGGGCTCTGAGGTAGTCTTTTTGCTGATTTGTCTTTTTAAGATGCCAGTTTCTCACAGCAAATCCCCTGACTGATTTTTTCCACTAGTTCATTCCATGTTACGTTTTCTACATACACAGCCCCCATGGTCATTTTTCTCTGAGAATTTAGTCCTGCATAAATGCTCTGTACTAATTCAGGACCCTGATAATGGGAAGTGATAATCCCATTCTCTTCTGTCTGGGGTAATGAATCAGAGAGAGCTGCCAGCATCTTCTTTCAAATTAGGTAAGCTTCTCGGGCATCTGCTGGTTTCTGCTCTTCCATAATATATAGTTTCTTAAGGGAAAAAGCAGGCAGTAATATTTTAAGAACACTTATCATCACTCCCAAGAACCTATGCCTATGTCCAGAGCATCTGCATCACAAGGAGAAGCACATAACTGAGCCAATGCGGTTACATCCATTCAGTCAGCAGAGGAGTACATTTGCCAAACAGGAGTCAGCCATTCTATGGCGGTGTCATGGTTCAGTGGCCCCAGTCTCTCAGCAATAGCCTTGGCTTGAGTAGGAGAGCATCTTTCTATGTCTGTGACCAGCTCCATTGTGGAAAGATCGGCTCCTGCAACTATGTGTTTAACCTCCCTTGTGGAAACAGGGACAACATTATGCATGTGTGGCCAATCAGGGTTGAATGGGTTTTTGGGGCCAGCATCAGGAGGTATCTCTACTTTCCCAGGAGGCTTCAAATCATAATCCTCTCTCAATCTTATAGTTGCTACTATCCCCTTATGGGTGCTAAATTGGGCATGGCATTTACTAATCTCTGCCTCGCACTCCTGATGGCCTGCTGCTATTTTGGCTGCCTTATTTTCATCTGCCAGGAAGTGAGTTGCTGCTTTCGCTTCTTCTAACAAAATTGTTGTATGTGTTAACTCTTTCCTATACTGTTCTGCATTCCTGCTGGCCTTGTCTCTCTCCTCTTGTATATTTCTAAGTACAGTCACCATTTTTAGCTTTTCTGCTATAAATTCACACCCATCTGTCTCACATTTGTTCAGACGCTGTTGTAACTTATTTTTCTCCAGCTCTAGTTCCTGCCTTCCCTTTACCATTTCAACCATGTCCAGACATGCATAAAATAATGCCCAGGGGGCAGCCACATCCTTTGCGCTACCACGTGGCTTAATAGTTGTGCAATATTGTTCAAAGCTCAGACTCACTTCAATCACGGGATTCTCACCCTTAAAGCACCCCATTTCCCAGGGGCATTTCCCCTTCTTCATTACCCATCTCTCCAACCTGTTAGTTTTCTCCTGTCTCAAGTGAGCAACCAAGGGGTTTTTTCAGCCATCTCTACTTCCCTTATCTCACTAATGATCCCTACCAAAAGCCCTTTCTTGCAGTCACAATATTGCTCTAAAATCTTTACTTTTATGGCACAACTCTTAACTCCTTATTGCATGGTGCTAGTTATTCCAAGCACGATTCTTAACCTAAAAGTTACAGGATGTTACCAAATTTTCTATGAGAGAGGGACCTCGCTAAAGGAGCTTAGTCTGAAAAAGGAAGAGACAGTTTGCTCAGGTCTGTGCCTCAGTTTGCCCACTCTGCAACAACTATTCAACAATTACTACGTGATTAGGGTCACATGTTCCCCATGTTCTCCACCAATTTGTTACCAGATTTGCCCATTACTTTGGGGTACGCTAATTTATTAGGGTTACTCTTCTGGGGGAGAGGGGTTTCTGTAATTCTGTCCATGTATTGCTTGTGTCCCTTGTGTTTTCATATATAGCTCTACTACACCCTTCTGCAAGTTCCCTCCCAATGGAGCTATCCTGCAGGATCTAGGTTTCCCAGGACTGGGCTCCTCCAACCCCAGAATCAGACGAACACAGGCACACATATTAACAGAGCATGTCTGAGCGGATCGGGTCAATCAGCACTCCCAAGCTAACCCCTTATATGTCCCTGGACTCAGCAGGCTGGGTCAAGCAGCACTTCCAAGCTGTCACCCTCCTATGCCACAGGTTCAGCACATCCCTATCCCCATTTTCACATTACAATTGTTCTGGTAGTAACCCACTTGATGAGCAAACCCCACAGGATTTTTGGGCTCTACAGGGATCCTTAGCTTAGGTAAGAGAAGAGTTGCTGAAGAGCAAAGGGGGAAGCCAAAAACACAAAAGAGAGAGAAAAGGAGAGGGGAAGGGAAGCAACCAGCTTAACCATAAAAGTTACTTATTACCACATAATAACCATACAAGGAGAGCCAAACAAACAAAACAGTTACAATATTAAATCTAGCTTAAAGTTGATTAGAAAAGTCAGGTTTAGAAAACTATACCTGATCACACAAGTCAGGGTTAGAAAGCTATATCTAGAGTAGAAAAAAAAACAGAGAGAGAGAGAGAGTTGGGTTCTCACCACTCCGTGTAGCTTGATCTGGTCGGGGTTCCCAAGTGGTGGTGGTAGCTGAGGGTCTGGAGTACTGGAGACAGGCAGAGCCCCCAACACGATCAGTCAGGAGAAGATGACGTCCCAATGGAACTGATGCAGATTTTGGATTCAGCCATCAGAGCACTTACTTGAGCATGAGTAGGGGTTTTTGTAGGGAAACAACAGTGGTTCAAGGGAGAACACTAGATTTGTTTATGGGTAAACTGATGGCTCAAGGGAATATACCAAGGTTGTTTTGTTCAGGCTAGACAATAGGAACTGATCATTTCTGGGTATGGGCGGTGTTCCTTTGAGGGAGCCCACAATGCAATTAGGCAGCTTCAGTATTTTGGATTCCAATAAAGGATTTATTACTAGAATTGGTCTGATAACTACTGAGCTGGATGTGTGCAGGCATGGTTCACTAGCATCTGGAGCAGAGATCCCCCATCATGCAGTGCTCCCCTGCTTTTCTGGTCCCAGAATTCAGTGCGGTTCTTGCCTTGGAATATCTGTTCTCCATTCTGTATGCTAATGGAGATGCCTCCCTGTCCCATCTTCGATGCAAATGAGGTTAAGGGAGTTGCCTTAATCCTGTCTCCTTTTTCTGGAGGGGTTTGGGTGTGTCCCCCACTGTCTTTTCATTGCTTTTTGTAAGTCTTTCTTCTGATTGGTTTTGGTTCAAGCAGAGACGGGGGGCAAGGGTGTCCTTTGTGAGTCAGACAGGCTGGATACTGCACCCTTGTTCAAGAATACAGAGCTGACAGGTAACACAACTCACCCTAGCCAGCAAACAGCTATTCAGTGGTCACCTGGCCAACTTCAGACCAGTGATATACAAGTAAAAAGCTCTGTGTCCCATTTCCAGTCCCCTGAGCCATCCAGTGCCTGTATGCTTTTTCACCTTTTCATTTCCTAGGTAGTAAATGCTTCCATTGCTTACATTTAGTAGAGGGATTATCATTTAAATTCTCTGGGTAATTTGTCATACACTAGCTTTCTCATTATTATTTACATGCATGCCTGTCATGTCAAGCCTCAGCTCTAGATTCAAGATTTACTGTCACTGCTGACCTGGGAGCACTGATTTTACAGTCTGTGAGGTTGAGCTCTGATAGCCCCCAAAGATGTAAGAGAAATGTATGGGTGACTTCCCATTGCCTTATCCCACATTACATGCTTTGTTGCATTTATTTTTATCACGTCTTTATCCTGGCCTCAGGTGGAGCTTGAATTTTAAATGCTAATGAGATATTTAGTTACATAACTGAGAATAGCTCAAGAAGTAGAGGAAAACAAATCCAAAGCAAGATACAAAAGCTAACCCTACTCAAGAGGCAGCAGGCCCTGCTGGATGGAGCACTGGGGAAGAGAAAGGAAAGCTGACACTATCCCTGGCACTGACACTGACCTTCTGTGTGACTGTAAGCAAATCATTTCACTTCTCTTTACTTCTCTTAACCACACCCTCCCCCTTTGTTGTCATGTGAATTTAGACTGTACATTCTTCAGGTCAGGAATTGATTCTTACTTATGTCATGTCATCCCAATCTCTGATGGAGCCTCTAACACTACTGGGGTACAAATAAAGTAATAATTTACTGCACACCTATGCTACACCCTGCTTCCATGCCTTAGACATATTTTTCCAAATTAAGTTACTAATGATTATAAGTTAGAATAAGGCTACCTCTAATAGTACCTGCCACTGGAGGCAGTGTGTAGTGTACGTGTAGCTACATGCTGCAGTAAAAACCCATCTGTGCCCCATTGTGGCGTGTAGCTACACATGTCAGTAAAAGGCTCAGAGGGGAAACAGCAAGATGAATTCAGCAGGTCCCTGCTCCCAGGGCTTTTCACTGCCCTGAGAAAAAATTCTTGCAGGGGGGAGGCTCAGCCTTTCCCTGCTGCCTTCCCCTTGCCAGAGCCTTTCTTCATTGCCAGAGCCTTTACCTGTGCCAGGGGAATGGCTCCAGCAGTGGGAAGCTGGCAGAGCCTTTCCCAACTACCGGAGTCTCCTTTACTTTAAGGCCAGAGTCACCATCAGGATCATCTAATCTGCCCTCCTGCACATCACAGGCCACAGAATCTCATCCAACCACTCCTGCAGTCTTTTCCCACTGCTGGGGTCTTTCATTGCAGCAGGGAAGGGCTCTAGAGGCTGAAATCTCATTGTTAAGGGGTAGAAATATGGCAGATCCTCCCACCTCCTCATTATTGTGTTACTGCTTTGCCAGAATGTCATTTGGGTACCTGGAAATGGGTAGCATTAGGACTATGATGTCAGATAAATCAGCTAACCATCAGTCTCTTCCTTTTTGCGCATACCACATCTCTCACTTCTTCTCACTTACCCAGCAGGCTTTTGACATCAGAGGTAATGTATCCATTCTCACTCCTTCTTAATACCTTTGCTGATTGATCTTTATCTATTGAATAGAAATTCAAATGAAGAGGTATTTATTGTTTATTGCCATAAAGATGTTTAGGTTAGGACAGTGGTTTTCAACCTTTTTTTCATTTGCGAACAGCTAAAAAATATCAAATGGAAGTGTGGACTCCATTGGAAATCTAAGACCTACTGGGACCACAGGTTGAAAACCACTGGGCTAAGATTTTCAAAAATAGCCAGTGAAAAACGTAGACTACTAAATCCATATTTACTCACTGTAGTGGAGTGGCTGCCCCACTCCAGTAGGCTGGGGTTAAAAGCAGCTCTGGAGAGGACTGCAGCTGGGAAAAGCAGTGAGAGCATCTGAGTGAGTAGCTGACCACAGGTGTGGCCAGCTCAATCAGGGCCCAGCTGGCCCTGATAAGAAGGCTGTGGGCTAGGAACTGTAAGAGTCTTGCTCTAGCCCTGGAGTGGGAAGGACTAGCTGCTTGGGAGCAAGGTACCTGAAGCAGAGCAGAGCAGAGCAGAGCAGAGCAGTGCTGGGGAAGGGCAAAGGCAAAGGCAAAGGGAGCTGGGGAGCTCCAGCCTCGTAAACCCCTAGGCTGCAGGCCTTGCTGAAGGTCTACGAAAGGTACTGGAGCTGCAGAGGGACAGCACGGGAATAGGCAAAGGCAGCAGGTCCCTGCCCCCTTGCCAATGATGAGTGTCCATTATAGACTGCAGTCCCCCCCAGGGGAAGGGGGCCAGATGATGACTGGCAGTAGCCACTGAGGCAAGGTGGGCTTAGAGGGTTGGGGGTTCCCCTGGGAGGGGAGATCCAGAGTGTGGGGGTACTGCTGGGGCAGACCCCTAAGTTAAAGGGCACCGGGGTCTGGGAGGGACACCGTGCCAGTGGCAGGTGAGACACCAGCCTGCAGAGGGAACTCAATATGCTCAGAAAGAACTAATTCCTGAGATGACCAGTAGGAGGCGCTGTGCTGGTGAGTCTTGACCTCGCTACACTCCCTCTAACTAGAGTGAATCTGTATCAGAGGGAGTAATCTCTGTAGCAACTTCCATACCATCCACTTTCCTGTGGTTAGTGTGTGGGGGCTGGCCCTGTACCCTTGTGAACACCAGCTTCTATAATACCTCCTTGAGGTCATAAGCATCTGGCAAAAATTAGAGAAGCCTGACTGGGAGCAAACCCAGGATTTGGGGAGTGAAAAAGTGGTTTAAAGTCTCCTTTGTACCCATCCCATATACCTTCCAACAGTACTGACTGCTCCTTGGCCACAGCTGAAGATCTAGCAATTGTACTGCTGTTAATCTTTCTGGTTTTAAAATGCCTATTAATTTCTTTGATGTTAAATGTTGCAAATGATAGTATTCTGCATATTCAGAATTACCACATAGTACCAGAAGTTTTACTCAGACAAATTTGTGACTTTCATACAGCTACGATGGGTAAATGGATTGATCTTCTGTTCAAAAAGAAGCTTCAAAAGCAGGATAAAAAGATAAAATAAGGTCATTTCATTTGACTTTTCTCAGCAAAGAAACAACCTGCAATATTTGCTCTAAACAGTATATTACAACTAGCTGTGAAAACTCAGGAAAAGAATAAAAAGTAATAGATTATCTTGGATCCTACCTTCATTTACTCAATTAAATAATTTTGAAGGGTGTTTCAAAACTTCTAAGGGTCAAATTTTGCCCTCAGCTCTGTAAATACAATTATCATGGACTTCAAGGAGAGTTATTTAAGATCATCTGACTGTGTAGTTTGCCCATGACTAATGCTTGCTGATTGAGATGTATTTTAGCAATTGTTTCTAAAACTATGTGATGCAATTTGCATTTTATTTACTTATGATAATATGAGAAAATAATCCATTTTAAGTTAGTCAATATCATATAATACCAAAATTCTTTGTATTTAGGCTATATACTATACTCCCAGAATGCTTTGTACTCATGCTAAGCTGTATTGTGGAAAAGTTGCTAGTAGTTAAGGAAAGAGGTTATATACCATTTATCTAAGTTGAATCTCTCAGAAACAATACATATGTTCTCTTGAGGCTTAACAAATATGAACTGTGTGTTAGGTATGGCTGGTGCAGTGTGCCAGAGAGGGTTGGAACAGATGTCTATACTCTGAAAAATATGTATAAAACCTAAATAAGAAAAAGGTTATAGAATCTTTAGAATTTTCTATCCCTTGTAAACAAGGGGAATATAAATATGGGCAGAACTGAGCTCATAATGTGGGAAGAGTGAAGATGTAACTGCTTTAAGCCTGTTTGCCAGATCGGATAATACATTATCGGTTTGTATTGTGCTCATCTATCTTTGATTAATAGAATGAGCCTCATTATCTGATATCTTATCAATAAAGGAACTGAACCCTCAATAAAATATTGACTTTTATATTTAATGTACCATACTGAACTTTTGCATTTGAGTATGCTTCATCGTGGTGAAAGATAAAAGAAATCGCTCCCACTAATGTTTTGCTACCTCCTTCTCCCAACTTCCTGTTACCCCCTTTGTCTGTTTCATCCATATGTTGTGTCAAGTCATAAACCTAGTTTGTAAGCACTCCAGTAAAGTGACTGCCTTTTCTTGTTTGTATAGTGCAGTTAGGCTTTGATCCTGGAGTGGGATCCCTAAGATCTATTGCAACATATAGTTCAAAGCCAGAAGATCATTTCGTCTAACCTCCTGTATAACACATGCCACCGGACACCCCTGCACCGAGCCCAGCAACCAGAGACATGACAGACCAAGGTATGACAGCCCTCAGAAGACTAAGCTATTATGTGCCACAGTCAAACAACAAGAGAAACTAACGTGGAACAATCCCCAAATCCCAGGCAAAGGCAATAGAAATAACAATCGGGCTTGGCCAAATTAATTTTCTTTTATAGTATATCATTTTGACATTTAATACCGATGTTTATTTTTAAGCATTTTTTCATTTTTATCTATTTAAATGTTCAGTCATGGGAAATTATGGGGCACTGGGTCAGACAATAATTTATTTAATGACAGTAGGCCCTGAGATTCAAAGAGTTAAAGCTTTATAATGGTTAAAACACAAATTGTCAACATCGTATATCAAAATATACAAAATAAATATCAAACTTCAGTTTTCAAGCAGCATTTTCTTCTTTTACCTATCTGTAAAATTTTATTATAAATAGAATGTTTTTGTTGGTTTGTGTGTACAATGTAATCAACATTTTCTGACATTTGCCAATAAAAATTTAATCCTTCGAAGTCTAATAATAATATAATATTCAGACATTGTTGATTATTATTATTAGACTTCGAAGGATTACTAATTCATACTAATTCAGAGTAAAGTTGGGGTAGAAGCTCTGCAATTTCCCAGGCCCACTATTTGCTCAGAGCCCAGTTCCCCCACACATCCAAAGAGGCCTTTTGCAGGAGATGGAGAACATGCTGCAGAGTTGGCCCAACACACACTGGGTTCAGTTGTTTGTAGAAGTGGTGGGGGAACATTTGGCCAAAGCTGTTTACTTGCATATGATATAATCATCAGAAAAAAGCATCAATATTGTACTGTGGTTGTGGTGCATTCTATTTATTACTCTGCATAATTCTGTAAGTAACATGCATATTGTGTGTGTGGCGGGGGTGGTGGTGTTTGGGGGTGTATTTTTTGTGCCCCCTTCCCCCCAGAAAAACAGACAGGGAAGGAAAGTTTTTTGTTGCCTAGGAAAAATAAAAACTAGGTCTTTGAGATTTTTTTTTATATTATCAACTCTCAGTGTGTTCAGTATTTTTTCTTTCTATATTTTTCAGGTTAGATCTGGCTGCACAAGACTGGGTTTGTATTGCCTCATAAATCAGCTCTCATATAGATGAACCACCATGAAAATTCTTCAGGACTTAATATATTATTACCACATAATTTACACATTCTACAGACTGCAAATCAGAGAACTGTAAGATAATTTCACATTGTGCTACATCTGTTTTAGGGCGACAAAGTGTGTGTGTGGGGGGGAGAGATTGAAGGATGACTATAATGAATTATTCCACTGCTTATTTTAAAGTGGTGATTGTTAACAAATTATATACTGTATAAACTAGAGAGAGAGAACATTAAAAATATGTGGCTCCTACAGTAATCAGGCTGAACCAGGATGCACTTGCATTCTTAAGTATGGGCTTTAAGAAATATTGCTGACTTGTGTGATCAATATTAAGACCGTACTTTTAGGATCATATGTCAATATATACTTATTGTCATCTTGTGAGAGCCAAACAAGTTACACTGGCAAGTGTATGCCACCGCATGCCAAATCTGCACAGGCAATCTCTGCAAGCTAGTCATTATTGCACACAGTTTGGTACAGATATGTGGAGACATCTAATTGTGATAAATAATTGCACACCTAAATTAGGGACACATTGTGCACATATAATTGTGTGTTTAAACTGTTTGAAATATCAGGTGCCATAAAACTAAATAAAGACCTGTCATTTTAATAAAGAGAATAAGATGGACAACATCAAATTCTTCATTGTACTATGCAATATTTCAGAACCAAGAAAACAAACTGATAGAAATTAGATTAAAAAAACCTCACCCAGTTATCTTACATAAAAGTTAATGAGTTAAAAATCTCTCTCTCTAGCTCTCTCATATGAAAAGGAAAATTTGGTATGACATACTAAACTAGTTCATTTGTATACAGGAGTCAAAATAATGCACCTGCCTTATGGAGACTTTATTAAATAAGGGCTATAATCATCTAGCTCTTTATTTATCACAAAGCAAGCAGACAAAAATATAGTGATCGAGAGTTTCCAGTCCATGTACCCAGTCTTACATTTGTTTGAATGTCTCAGTGTCTACCAGTTGTAATTGCAGTTGGCATGAGATGGAAATGTAGAGTCATAAGACTTGCTGATTTTTAGCATTATGGAGCTGAGAAAGACATGTCTCCTGCTGGTGAAAGAATTTGAATTGTTGATGGTATGAGGACATTTTACAAGACTTTCCTCTTGCAGAGTCAGTTTGTTTTGACATATTTGAAAATCTAGTTTTAATAGCTCCTAGTAATTTTTTTCTTGAGAGAGTTCCAAGAATAGAAGAGGTTTGAGGGAGCTAAAAAATTTAAAGTGCACTTAAGGGACCTGTTAAGGTGACCTATATGGCTGGAAATGATTGACTGGCTTCTCACAGCCTTGTCAAGGTGAAGAATAGGCTTTTTCAAAGCATTTTTTGAATTTTATTTTCAATATTTTTTCCATTTAAGGTAAATCAGATCTATATTTCTACGAAACAAAGGCAAAGAGGAGAAGGCTAGGCTTGTCTTAAAGACAGTAGAATAGAGGGTGGTTACATTAGATTGATACCAGTGGGGTAACTCTCGGTGCATAAGCCAAGGGAAAGGAAATGCCATGGCTAGTGTTTAATCAAGTTAGGGAGATGGGGACAGAGCTCTATTAGCATCCCTACCACATTCCCCTTTGTTTCAACTCTTGGGAATGGGGCTTAGAAGATTAGGGTAGAGATTCTGCCTGTGCCACATGCCTCCTATGTGAGTCTGGGCAAGTGACTTAATCTTGGGCCTCAGTTCCCCATCTGTAAGAGTGGGTTAGTAGCATTCTTCTGACTCACAAAATTATTGTGAGGATCCATTAATTGACCTTTGTGAGGCACTCCAATACTGCAGTGATATCACCAGAGATTCCACATGCAAAGGTCCAGGAACAACTGGGGGTGTCTCCTTTTCTCTTTGGAAAATATGGTCACCCTGCAGCTGCAAGCAGAGGGGGGACCCCACAGCTTCCAGCCACCAAGATGGCGGGGGAAATCATGGAGCCACAGCAGCAAAGTCACAGACAGAATGTGGCTTCCTTGAATTTTTGTTTATTGCCTGTGACCTCTCTGTGACTTCTACTAAAAAGAGCCATGACAAAATCTTAGCCTTAGCCCTAAAAACTGTATAATAACTATCTGAGATCCATATAAAAGACAAGAAAGAGTGAATTAGCAAACAGACCTAGGAAAAAAGCCAGAAAAATGGAGCAAGGATAAGTCAGGAAAAATTGTAGGGCCCAGGGAATTAGAATAAATGAAAAAGGAGTCCGGTGAGCGCACGCCAACATTATCCACTCATAGTGAGGGCTCTGTGTGAGAGCATCTAAAGCAGTAATTCCATTAATATTTTTTTCTATCACCTTGGTAGCTGTACTGCCAGAGAAGCAAAGTCAAGTGTAGTCTGACCTGCCAGGTCAATAACTCGGCAGGAAATGGTAACAAGGACCTATCAGCAAGACTCTTCCAAAGCAGCATCTTTGATATTAATGCTAAAAATGTGATACCCGTACAGTGGGCAGACTGGGTATGGAGAGGAAGGTTTGGGATACGGATTTGTCTCTCTAGTCAATATTTTTGTTAGGTATCTATCACAGTCCATTGCCATCTCATTGATTCTTTGCTTGGGTCTAGTCTAATAATACTATACCCCCTCTGGTGGGCATTATGTTTTAACACCTTCAAAACACAAGCCTGGGAGCTTAAATTCAAAACTTTGCTTGACAATAAAAATCATCAACTAAATAGAGAAACTGTTATTAAGCCATAAATCCAATCTATAATCCACTAACAACCCCCCTGTCTCCCTTCCCCTCCTTTCTTTTCCTCTTCTCTCCTCCCATGACTGGAGAGGTCTTAATGGGCCACTTCACCTTGAATGGTCCCTTGAAATATGTGTTAACTACTCATGCTAAACAATCTGTTCCACCTTGTATTTAGCTGTGACGCTATGGAGATTTCCTAGGCCCAAAGAAGAGCTCTGTGTGGCTCTAAAGCTTGTCTCTCACCAAAAGAAGTTGGCCCAATAAAAGATCTTACCTCACCCACCCTATCTCTTTAACCTTTTGAGTCAGACTGAGTACTGACAAATGTCCTGAGTGTTTTTTTAATACCTCTTAAATATAGACTTTAACAAAGCTTTTTTTATAGTAGTAATTTATTTATTAAACACATTTAAAAGGATTGTCTGTACAACCCTCTTATCTGCCAGTACATAACCATGTATTTCTGATATTCTTAGGTAGAATATCTTATAAAGATAGAAAATTTGCACTCATGAAGCCAAAGACAATTCACAGATCCTGGAATAGCTATGCCTTCTCCAGATTAAAAAAAAGGCATAAAGGCCTTGATATCATAAGTGGTGTTTTATATATAAACACTAGAGCCAAAACAAAAATAAATTTGTATTTACATAATTGAGAGCAATTCAGCTTTAGCAGAAAGACTGAAATTTTAAAAGCTGCCCATGGGTGATAGAACTCAATTCCAATTCATTTTAATATATTAATTTCAGTGGGAATTGGGTGTCCAAATTCCATAGGTGACTTTGAAAATCTCAGCCTGTGTATGCTTCTGCTCAGCACCAGGTAATCATTTTCTCCATATATTATTTGTGTTTTATAAGTTAGTTCTAATCACAAATCATTACCATACTAGAGATGTTGCACTTTAATATCCGTATCCCTTTATTTAGTTGTGTAGAAGATGTTTTGTATTTATGTATTCATCATTAAAGAGATCAGCAAGAAAAAATAATCAGAAGTGAGAACGCAAACAAGAAACGTGTGCTAATGTGTTACATCCCACTTGCCTTTTTGCTTTTAGAGCGTACATTCTTTGGCAGGAAGCATGTCTTCATTGGTGCTTAGAATGTATTTGCTACTCCAACCTCAATGCATAATTAATGAATGATAATAAACAAAAAATGTCAGGAAGTTGGTATGTAAAATCCAGGGCAAGATATGAAATTATTAATCGTTTATTCCAATTTCATCTGTTGGACACAGCAGCAACACTTACAGAGCTATATAAATAAGAGTATGGTGTGTGTCTTTGTGCATCAAAGTTTGTGCTCCTGTCTAAGTTTCTGCATATGTGTATCAAGGCTGAGTGTTCTGGATTTAAAGTTACCTATGAGATGAACTATTTAAAACAGTTAATATTTTTGGTCAGATAGTGGGGTAACCTTTCTTTTTGTCAGGTCTGTGGCTTTTATTTTTTTCCCATTGCTTTATAAAAGTATTACATTGAGACTAAGCCATATCAGTAGGGGGAGCTTTAAGACACATGAGCTAAAATTGTTTCTGTGTTCTGTTACTAGAGGCTTACAGTGCCTGAGAGCTGCAGTGTTAAACATATTGCTTTGCACTGAGTTTTCCACAAATGTATATGTGTTTCTAAAGGGTGTCCATAATCGCTGTCCTTTGTAGCATTGATTTTTAATACATATGGTTAGTGCAGGATATTGTATAACCCAAATGAGAAACTCCTGTAAATATTACAAAGGAATAAAAAGCACATAGTTTATGTATCAAGAAATAAACTCAAGCTGAGTGCGGTAATTGATGACATCTTTACCCCTGAAGTTCAGTGAAATGACTGCAGCATTATATAATTAAAATGTGTCAACAACAATTTAATCATATCCACTGAAATTGTCAAGCATCATTCCAAATACAACTGAAAAGCAAAGCTGTCAAACATGGTATTATCTGTCATTTTAATTTGTAGATTCTTAATAAAAAAAAAAGAGAACTGCCACATACCTTGTATGTACCTACACTCAGTTAAGAACAGGTATCTAATTTTAGACCTTGTGTTTTTTGTTGTTTTCCCCCCCGCCACCCCTGCATCACAGTATTTACCTTTTACTTTTTTTTTTTACATCCTATTTCAGCATTCTTCTTGGGTCTTGTTAACCTCCTTAAACTTTCAAGGGGCACAAGGGGGTGGGAAAACTACGTATCTGATGTATTATATCTAATTTATTAATAAACAAATGACAAACTACATTCACACAAGACCATGTTTAGTATACCTCCTATTGGAATCTTGGATTCTCATTTTTAACAATCTTATCAACAGTGTAGAAGCTGATTGATCTGGAATGATCAATTGGTGTCTAGGCTGTACAAGATACCTAGAAAGAGTTCTGGAAACTAACACCCCACAAAACTCATCACCTGCCTTCACTAAGACTTGACTGCTCATTACCTATGAAATAAGAGGCTACAAATGTATAGCCGTGGTATTCATCTGCCATCTTCTTTTTCACTGGGCCTGTAACCAGCCAAACAAACACAAAAATAAAAATAAAGTTGAATTTGGTATCCCCTTGCCTAGCAAATGTTGAAACATCAAGTACAATTTCCTTCACTTTATATTATTTTAAAATATTTCAAAAATATGCAAGGGTAAGAAGCATTCTCATGAAGTTGTTTATGTACACTTCTGTATTAAAACCGCTCATTGGTAGCATATTCTGCCTATCAAAAGCACAGGATTTCAAACAGTCACTTACTTTCCATCAAATGTATATTAACCTGCAATAAATAATCCATAGAACATTAAGGTTTCTTAGTTCTTCACTAAGGAACCTTAAAGTCGAGAAATGCCAAGTTCAAGGGTGCACATGCAACCTTAACTCTTTCCCTTTTTGTTTAACAGCCTTTATATACAATAACTGCACTCTGGTATTTTCACAGGCCTTCTTTCTCAATTAGTGTGCAGATTGGAATGTGCACACTGAATGAGGCAGGTTTTCAGTAAGAACATAAGAACAGCCATACCAGGTCAGACCAAAGGTCCATCTAGCCCAGTATCCTGTCTTCAGACAGTGGCCAATTCCAGGTGTCCCAGAGGGAATGAAAAGGTAATCATCAAGTGATCCATTCACTGTCGCTCATTCCCAGCTTCTGGAAAACAGGCTAGGGACACCATCCCTGCCCATCCTGGTTAGTAGCCATTCATGGACCTATCCTCCATGAATTTATCTTGTTCTTTTTTTGACCCTGTTATAGTCTTGGCCTTCACAACATCCTCTGGCAAGGAGTTCCACAGGTTGTTTGTGTGGAAAAAATACTACTTTTTTTTTATTTTAAACATGTTGCCTATTAATTTTCAATTGGTGACCCCTAATTCTTGTGTTATGAGGAGTAAATAACACTTCCTTATTTACTTTCTCCACACCAGTCATGATTTTATAGACCTCTATCATATCCTCTCTTAGTCATCTCTTTTCCAAGCTGAAAAGTCCCAGTCCTATTAATCTCTCCTTATATAGCAGCCATTCCATACCCTTAATCATTTTTGTTTCCCTTTTCTGAACCTTTTCCAATTCTAAAATCTCTTCTTTGAGATGGGGCAACCACATCTGCAGGCAGTATTCAAGATGTGGGCATACTATGGATTTATATAGAGGCATGATATTTTCTGCTTTATTTTCTATCCCTTTCTTAATGATTTCCAAAATTCTGTTCACTTTTTTGACTGCCGCAGCACATTGAGTGGATGTTTTCAGAGAACTATTCACAATGACGCCAACATCTTTCTTGAGTGGTAATAGCTATTTTAGACCCCATCATTTTATATGTATAGTTGGAATTATGTTTTCCATTGTGTTGCATTTATCCACATTGAATTTCATCTGCCATTTTGATGCCCATTCACCCGGTTTTGAGAGATCCTGTTGTAGCTCTTCGCAGTCTGCCTGGGCCTTAATTGTCTTGAGTAGTTTTGTATCCTCTGCAAATTTTGCCTCCTCAGTTTACCCCTTTATCTAGATAATTAATAAATATGTTGAATAGGACTGGTACCAGTACAGACCCCTGTGGGACCCCACTATTTATCTCTCTCCATTCTGAAAACTGACCATTGATTCCTACCCTTTGTTTCTTATCTTTTAACCTGTTATCCTCTGTCAAGGTTCCTCCCCCACTCTGAACTCTAGGGTACAGATGTGGGGACCTGCATGAAAAACCTCCTAAGCTTATCTTTACCAGCTTAGGTCAAAACTTCCCCAAGGTACAAAATATTCCACCCTTTGTCCTTGGATTGGCCGCTACCACCACCAAACAAATACTGGTTACTGGGGAAGAGCTGTTTGAACACGTCTTTCCCCCCAAAATACTTCCCAAAACCTTGCACCCCACTTCCTGGGCAAGGTTTGGTAAAAAAGCCTCACCAATTTGCCTAGGTGACTACAGACCCAGACCCTTGGATCTGAGAACAATGAAAAAAGCATTCAGTTTTCTTACAAAAAGACTTTTAATAGAAATAGAAGTAAATAGAAATAAAAAAAAAATCCCCCCTGTAAAGTCAGGATGGTAGATACCTTACAGGGTAATTAGATTCAAAACATAGAGAACCCCTCTAGGCAAAAACCTTAAGTTACAAAAAAGATACACAGACAGAAATAGTTATTCTATTCAGCACAATTCTTTTCTCAGCCATTTAAAGAAATCATAATCTAACACGTACCTAGCTAGATTACTTACTAAAAGTTCTAAGGCTTCATTCCTGGCCTATCCCTGGCAAAGACAAAATATAGACAGACACACATACCCTTTGTTTCTCTCCCTCCTCCCAGCTTTTGAAAGTATCTTGTCTCCTCATTGGTCATTTTGGTCAGGTGCCAGCGAGGTTACCTTTAGCTTCTTAACCCTTTACAGGTGAGAGGAGATTTCCTCTGGCCAGGAGGGATTTTAAAGGGGTTTACCCTTCCCTTTATATTTATGACATCCTCCATGAGAGGATTCTCTCTCTCTCTCTCTCTCTCTCTCTCTCTCTCTCTGTAATGAGAGGCCTGGACTTGACATAACTCACAGCCATCTTATGTATGGACTTAGCATAACCCACAGCCATCTTGAATGTTCAGCCACCATAAGTTGGAAACAAAACTATAGAGTCAGGACAACTTTGCCTTGGCGTAGGCAGATAGAAAAGTATCAGCTGCAGCATTACTAACAGGAGATGGGTATATATTCATGAAGTCATGAGAATGGGGAGAGAATGGACAAGCTAACCTTCAGTTTCTATGGTTTCTTTCTGATAATAAAAAGTATGCAGTTTTGCTGTTGCTAGAGAAATTTTACATAGTTAGAAAGTGTACTTTACGGAAGCAAAAAGTCACAGTCTACTGCTGATTAAGCAATGCTACGCTGACAGTATATCCCACTAGCAAAGCATAAAGATGAGTAGACCTTGAGAAGTTTTTTTTACTAACTTTGAAAAACACAAAAGTTAATGAGTAGGCGGTCTTTGGCGTGTGAACCCTTGCATAGTAATACATGAGGTACAATTGGTTAGTGTTTTTGGATATCTATGCCTTAACCAATTATTTTACTTAAAAGTAGCTAAGAGAAATCCTCATTTTAATTATATGAGTGTCAGAAGACAAGCTTGTTGGAACTTAACTCAAGGATACAGCTCAAGACCAAAGCTGCTAGAACTATTTAACCGCTGCATGACCCAACTGTGAAGAAGTTAGAGCCACAGACAACGTGACACTGACTGGCCATCAGGAGATGTCCATCTGTTTAATTGGTAGGGTTGAGCATTAGATGTGTGGTGTGTGTATTCTGCTGATTAATTCTTTGATTACTAATAGAAACATGGTTTCATAGATATTTAAGTCAGAAGGGACCATTATGATCATCTAGTCTGACCTCCTGCACAACACAGGCACCTCCTGCACAAGGCAGAGTAGCAGCCGTGTTAGTCTGTATTCGCAAAAAGAAAAGGAGTACTTGTGGCACCTTAGAGACTAACAAATTTATTTGAGCATAAGCTTTTGTGAGCTACAGCTCACTTCATCGGAAAGCTTATGCTCAAATAAATTTGTTAGTCTCTAAGGTGCCACAAGTACTCCTTTTCTTTTTAATAAATACATGTACATATTTAAGAATATTCATTAGGTGATAAAGGCTCTTTCACTGGGAAAAGGTCCCGTTAACTCATAGAAGGTCATTGGAACCTGAACCCAGGGATGATACAGGTCAGGAGCCCTCAATTATGTGGGTAACAACACACACACATTAGCATATCACAGTACCAATACTATCACTCTTCAGTGAATTGATCACTGCACAATATTGAGCCCCTGCACTATGGTTCCTCCAGTTCTGCTCTCAGTTAAACTACCCCTTACTTCAAATAAATCTGTCTAAGCCAATTGATTTTGTTGTAATTCCAGAGGCCCATATCATAATCCCTAAGCACATGGGTAGACATAGTGTGTGTCTGGTGTACTCAACCACCTCCTCAGCACTGTACCCTCTATCTCTAAACCCTGGGAGTTCTCTGGGAGTCACAAGGTTTCTGTGCAGGTGTAAGGGAAACCCTCATGTTTCCAATGCTCAGGTGTAGTATTGTGTTTATTGCCAATGGTATATTTTATTTGCAGACTAAGGCCCGGATGTGACAATTTGATCCACTAGGGCACACCCTGCCCCCATGTTGAGTCTCACTGAATTTACGCAGAACAGAAGGAGTCTGTGCTATCCACTGACATTCTAGCACAAGAGCCTAAGTGTTAAACAGTCTATCAAAGTCCCAAATGGCATGAAACTGCAATTACATTCTTGATGTTTTGGTACAAGCTGGACATAAGCATAGTCAGTTTGGAAGCCATGTTCAGTGTAGTGAAGATAACGTTTCTTTTATTAAAATTTCTTCCCATGTAGCAAATTGAATACTGGTGTATTAATTTTTCTGAGTACTATTTTCCAAGAAGTTTGAGGGCAGATTTTTAATACCAGACCCTCTTTATTTAGAAACAGCAGGAAGACAGATAATGATACATTAATGTGATTTAATTAGGCTGAAAATTTATTAATTTACTGCTGAAGAGTCCCAACTTTAGTAACTGTACCAACCTTCCCTTAATAAACATGATCTCCTGGGGATGGCTAACCTAAGACTCTCAATCCAATAATTTGGTTCCAGCCTTTCTTGCTGCAATTCCACAATCTTCTTGCAATCATTGTAGGGATAGCCCCCATCTATACTAGAAGCCACCTCCCTATTTCTATTTTCTTGGGGGATATTCTCCCCTCTTCTTTTTTCTCATACCATTTTACCAGGGAACTGGACCCCTTTTGAACAAATACCAACATTGGACATATGAAAATTTGCAGCAATGTGAAATTACTACCCAACCAGGGTGCGGAGGAGAAGATGAAAACTCGCCAAGCTGTCCTGGTCATTTTGGCAATCTAATGCATAAAAATGGGGTAGTATCCATTTAAGTAGTTTGTGAGCCCTCTGGCAGTGCTCACCATGTTCTGTTTTAGAAATCACTAGAACCCGGTCAGAGCAAAAGCACGAGTGTGTGTAGCTAGACGTTTCATGTTGTGTGTATATTCAGCAAATGCAGTTATTTGAACCCCACCAGACTTCTGTGGTTCCACCATCTTAAGCTTGTTTGGGGAAAATGGCTTTATTTGATAGTTCAGTAGGGAATTGGCCCACCTATACTGAGAAACTGGTATAGTACAGAAAATTATAGTAATTGTATTGACTGCAGTAAGGCTGCTAAAACTTAAAACATGCTACACTAACAATTCCTATTAAACCACCAAGACAAAACATTTGCTGATATTGTGGAAATTTTGAAAAATCACCTATCCCCAAAGCCATTGTTGATTGTGGAGCATTTCTGCTTTTATAAACAGCATCAAAAATAAAATGCAACGATTTCTGAATATGTGGCTGAACTAAGGAAATTAAAAGAGCACTGTCAGTTTGGTGAGAGTTTAAATGATGTACTAAGGGACTAGTTAAAGTGTAGTATGCAAAATGGAACAACCTAAAAATGTTTATTGACTGAGGCTGTTTTGAGCCTAAAGCATGCACTTGAAATTGCGGTATCAGTGGATATAGCTTCCACAAAATGTCAGTGAGATGCAATAGCATCATGTAATCTGTGCAGCAAATAAACTGGGGATCAAGCAGAAAACACAATATAGACCACTCAAAGGCTATGTTTTTTCGTGGTGGGAAAGAGTCTTACAGTGCCAATAAAGTTAAAACAAACTTTGAAAGTTTTCTTTTTATTCATTTTATTTTATTTTATTTTATTCTTATTATTGGAGATATTCTTTCATTTTTTTTTTTAGAGTTTGGCAGGAAATGAAATTCTGTTTTCTAAATTCCGAACACTCCTGTTCTTTATATAAAAGTTTTAAGTTCTCAAAGCAGTCTTTTAAAATTAAATAACTTTTAGAAAGTCTTTAGCAAAAGTTTTTATTTCTACATGAAACTTTTAGAAAGATTATTTTTCTTGTCTTCCTTAGTTGGGTGAGGGTTTGCTTGTGCATTCCAGCAATTAATTCTCTATTTATATACAATTCTATACATAAATGACTTTTAGGCTAGTTTTGCAAGGTCATTAGATTCCATGTTGGTGCATAGAACATTCACAATTTATGTCGCCCTGATATTAGGAGCTATATTAGAAGCTTTGCATTTAGCTAATATATGTGCAAATACACATCCATGTCTGTCCCAGGACATTTGAGATACTATCTCTCTATTTCACCTAAGAAGAAAAAGGAATCAGCCCTTTGGACTTTAAGGGCAGATTCTGAGTTGAGAATTAGGTCAACCTTATTACGGGGAGCAAGTGGTAAGAATTTTACCTTGAACCAAGTCTAGTTTGTTAAGTTTTGGTTACCAGAAAACATTTTATCTTTATTTCTGTTGTATCCATTTCTGACTTTAATGCCTTATACTTGTACTTCCTTAAAACCTATATCTTTGTAGTTAAACTTCTTTTATCCTTTAATTAAAACTAATCCGGTATTGTTTGGCTGTTTGTGAGCTGCCCAGGTTGGAAGCTAGAGCAGCAAAGTATGGTGAGGCACCCAGGGTTGCAGGACAAGTGGTGACACAACCCCTCACTAGTCTGGATTACACCACTGATCATGATAATGGCCCCTTAGAATATGTACTAACTACTAATGCTAAACTATTGATCTTGTATTTAGCTGTGATACTCTTAGCACTTTTCCCAGACTTGAAGAAAAGCTTTGTGTAGCTTGAAAGCTTGTCTCTCACACCAAAAGAAGTTGGCCCAGTAAAAGATATTACCTCACTCACCTTGTCTCTCTAATATTTGAATTTCATAAAGGATTTAATCCTTTCAACATTTATGAAATAAGCAAAAGTTTAAAACATTTCCAGCTATAAGAATACAGATTGGTTTTCTTGAAACAGAGTGGCAAGTCACCACCCCTATCTTTTAGGTGCCTAGAAAATCACTGGGATTCAGAATGTTTGGCACCAAGGCTCCTTATACAATGAAGGAGGAGAGACAGGCACCTCAGAATGAGACTCACAAAAAGCCAGCATGTTGGGCTTTGCCTTGCCTAAGCTAGCTAACTGGGAATGTTAAGCCAAGGGTGTGTGTGATAAACTCTTCCCTCTGGAATCCAGCTCCTATGTTTGGGATGCAGGGAGGTATCTTCCCCCTGCTTGAGATTCTCAGCTGCAGATCTTCTCTTGGTGTTAGGTGCCTATGATATTTTAACAAGAAATGGGAAGAGGGAAGCAAGAGGACCTTCCTCATTTCTTTCAGCCTCGTGGTTAGGGAACATACCTGAGAGGTGGAAGATTCTAATTCAAAATCCCTTTTTCCTCTCAGGCAGGGTGGAGAGGAGCTACAACCAGGGATCTCACATTCCAGGTGAGTACTCTAATCACTGGACTAAAAGTTATGAAGGAGTCCTCCTCCTCTTGCTTATCTCATTAGGAGGTGGTAAGCATTTCTCCATGTTTGACCTAGCCCAAATGAAGAATGAAAACAGTGACAATTAACCTCACAATTAACACATAAGGGCATATTTCAATATAACAGACTTGTGTCTGGAATAGCATCTGCACCTACCATTTGGCAGCTAGTCATGGACCAGGTGTTAACAGAGTATTTCTGGCATTCAATGTTGCTTGGACGATATACTGGTGACAGGCGTGAGTGATTAAGAGCACCCTGAGAACCCACAAAAGGTACTTGAAAGGCGGTTTGAGTAATATATTAGAGAAAATAAGCCAAAATGTGACTTTTTCAAAGATTCAACTCTGATAAAAATGGACAATTCACAAACCTGGAACTATTGTTAGGGCACCCCCAACAACAAGAAAAAAGTATGTGTTACAGTTACTTCTTTTCTGGAGGTTGTCAGTTACTACCATAGATTTTTTTCTAACACAACAACAGTATTACATCCTCCAAATAAACTCTTTCATAATGGACAGAAATGATACTGGTCCACACATTATACCAGGACTTTGATAAGGCCAAGAAGCTAAGTTAAATCATCTGAAAAGCTCCTGGTGGTGAGGCTGACCAGCTCCGAGGCTGACCAGCAGGAACCACTCCCTGCCCCAGGTGGGTGGAGTCAGGCCAGGCCTGCACCAGAAGCAGAGGAGCGGGACAGGAAGTAGAAGAGGTGGGATTCCAGCTTAGTTGAGTGGGAGCCAGAAGTGCCTGCCATCCCCTACATACCCAGAGGAGCTGCTGGGACTGTGCTGTCCACTGAGTACCCCGAGGAGACAGAGGACTTGCAAACAATGGAGCCCTACAAGCAGATGGGGTAGGGAGTAGCCCAGGAAAACCAGACATTAGTCTGGCTGTGGTACTGGGAGTTGAGTCAGCATGTTGTGGTGGGTCCCTGCTGACCCAGTGGTGGGATCCTTTGACACAGCTAGGGCTCTGTGCTGGGACCCGGTTGAGTAGAGTGGGCCTGGGTCCCTTCCCTCTGCTGCTGACTGCTCCCCCTTGGGGACAGCCTACCTACCTGAGGTAGGTTTTTTGTGTTTGTTTGCTGTCTGCCCCCAGCCATGGAGGCTGGATTAAAGACTGCTGACTGCTCTGCCCTGACCAAAGGGCTAGAGTCTGACTGTGGTTGCTCTCTTCCCAAGCAAGGGAGTTTGGGTGATAGAATGCTGGTTACCAGACCCCGCCCCAAGGGTCTGGGCCCTAAACCATTGACTTCTACTGTACCTTGCAAATCATCTGCCAATTGATTACTGATTGCCATGTGGTGTAGCGAGATAGAGTGGCCTCCCTCTGAGACTGACCGGGAGGAACCACTTGAAGCCACTACAGTCCTTACGCACTATAATACTTCTTTGCCTATAAAGTTAGCTTGTAATGCCTCCCCATGTAGAATAGGAGCAGTAATGTCACATGTGATGGAAGATCATAGCAAAAGACCTATAGAACATCAACTGCTGGTTTCCTTTTTTAATCCAAAGAAAGGGATACTGTTAATAGCTGTAGCATGATTATGAAGATGGGCAATCTTATTGATATGAGGGGTCGCCGGGAAAAGAGGGTATGCAGGAAGTTAGGCTGGAAGCAACTCAGCAACATGAACAGAGCTAAGGGTTCAATAAAGTTTCACTTGTTCAGTTTAGCCTGCATTCAGCTTCACTTTTTGCTAATAAAACCAGTATGCCAGCAATTACATTAGGACCATTAGAGAATTGCAAAAGCAAAAGACCTTGCCAGAAACTGGCTATAGATTGATACACAAATAGAGGAAATGGCAAAATGTCAAGGCTCCAGCCAGAATTGGAAGCTATCATGCTGCATACTGTACAAATCTACACATTTCTCCAACCTGGGCTGGGTTAGGTTCTGGAAGTTTTGAGGTATAACATCCAGAGGTCCTGTAACCACTGAAAACAATGAGAGCTTTGTCAGTGACTTCAGGAACAGGCCCTTGGTTTGGTTATCTGAATTTGATCTAAAAGAAATATTTAAGGAATTCACCCAAACTGTTTTATTGCTACATTTAAAAGTTATAGGAATGTTCAACTTGAAGAGTGGAAAATCCGTTTTCACAGGAGAAAATGATCTATTATTTGGAGCTGATTCTGCATTCTCAGTGCACCCAAACAACTGGTTGACTCCCAATGAAGCTCTGAGTATGTAAGGAGAGAAGAATTAGATGTTTCATGAAGCATCCAAATTTAAAGTGAACTTTCTTTTTTTCATTTTACCTATACACTTCTTATTGCATCTCAGGAAATATGCTTCTCCAGTGAAGTAAGACTGAACAAAATAGAATACACTTTTTATCCTGTTGATATAAGCAGATGTTTAAAACTGTTGTTAGAGCACAAACAGGCTTGGGAACAGAGAAGAGGTTTGTTAGGAATCATTGTTGATTCTTTTTGTCAGCTACTTGACCAGATTAGTCAAAGATTAAATAGGGCTGTTTCTTAATATTTTGAATAAGTTTCTTAGACAGCTGTACCCTTTTTATCTTTTTTTTTTTTATTTGGGCCAATTTACACATCAGCTATCGAGGACCTCATCCAAAACCCACTAAATGAAAGGAAATAATTCAATTCACTGCCATGAGCTTTGGAGCAGGCCCATAGGTTTTTGACAAAACTTTAATCTAAATTCACCATTTCCATTTGTGATTACTTGGTTTCCTTCTTCCATTCCCTACAGTGAATAGTGTAAACCTTCCTTAAACTGAGGGAAGGCCAAAGAACCTGCTAACACACCCACCATCAATATTGTTTCATGATAATCTGATCTGGGCTCTCTAAGGTCAGAATGACTTCCAGTGTATCAGTCCTGTTCCACTCAATAAGTGACTAAGCAAATCACTTCTTTAACCCTCAGAGAGAAGGAATTGCTACCAATCGCACTGTGATTTCTTACTATTTTTCAGATGTAGTAGTTTACAGTTTAACTGCCTGTTAATTGGCAAGTTACAAAACAAAGAAATTAGAAATGGTGATGAAGGAAGATCAGAGTGGTTGTCCAAAATGCATCGGAAAGCTGCACTTACAAACACAGAATTATTCTGGATCAAATAAGGGCTATTCTTTTAAGTGATGTATGTTTGTTTCATGGATTTGTACACTCCTTAAGTATGATAATAAGGACCATAATAGGATCTGATGTATTGTAATACAATAAAATGTTTGCTAATATGACACGCTTAACACTGATCTTATTGTGGTAGTGAACATCAGATCATATTAGACTTTATTTTCCTTTCTGCGCTGCAGTGGTTCTGTACTGCACTTCATTGCAGATCAGATTAGTGTGAAAAGAAATATTTTTATTAGCCAGTTTATGGTGGTTTTCTACAAACTGATCATGATGTGAGGAAACATAGTTTATTATAACATGAAAAGATGTGCAGCTATATGGAACAGTAGATATTTACTAATGGAGTGAGCAGGCACTTACATAAAAAATGAATAAGCCATATGTTTTAAGCCAAAGAAGTAAAACATTTTTAGACATGGCACGCTTTTAATCCTTTCACCACATCCAATAATTGCATTGTATCTCTTGACCTTGGGAAAAAGTAATAAATTATTCACCATAAATCCAAATTCATGAAAAATGAATGCATAATTTCTTTAGGATTTAGACAACCTCACAAAATGTCCTGAACACACTTGATTTAGAGTTAAGAGAATAAAAATAACTTTCTTATGACTACAAATGACTGTCATATATCTAAACAAACAATGAAAGGAGAGAGAACAGCATACTGGTATCCTTCATATATACAGTCAATGTAGCCCAGTTGCACTACTACTTAAATTAAATTATTTGAGGCCAAGACACAAGACTATAGTACTGTGCTATATGTACAGTGCACATCACAGCAGGGATGCAGACCCTGATTGGGGCCCTCTAGATGCTACTGCAGTACAAATTAATAATAATATTCTGTTAAAGATGTACTTCCATTAGAGATTCTTCTCTGGAGAGTTTTGTACTTCTATAATGAAATGTTGCTCTGGACTAAAATTTGTAAAACAAGATATAAGTCTGGGAGATATTTTAAATTTTCCCCACATATGCAACAATCTGTTCTTTGTTTATGCAAATATAAAACCTTACAGACCAAGGTGATAGAATACATTTATTAGTCTGTATTCTAGATCGAGCCCTTAAAAATATAAAATATCATTTTTGAATTTCTATTTTATATGGAGTAAAATTCCTCTGTGGGCAGAGAACTAACACAAAGATATTATTAAGTCCCCCATAAGCACTGGCACCAACTCTGTAAGTGCTCTGGGCCTGGGGAACCCACAGAAAAAAAAATAGTGGGTGCTCAGCACCCACCAACAGCCCCATGGATCAGCTTCTCCCTTTCCCTCCCATGGTGATCAGCTGTTCAGAGGCACGCTGGAGGTACTGGGGGAGGGGGGGGGAGGGGGAGTAGCAGGAGGGGGCAGGGTGGAGTAGAGGTGGGATGAGGCCGGGCAGGCATGCAGGCTTGGGGGAAGGGGTGGAGTGGGGGTGGGGCCTGGGGCAGAGCAAGAGTCGAGCACCTGCTGCGAGCTTGAGAAATCAGTGCCTCTGCCCATAAACCCTCAAACAAAGGGATTAAGTTGGATTTATATACTCCCCAAAAGTAGAATTCAGAGGGCAAACAGATGCTACTTAGAAAAAAATATAGTTCAAATTTTTATTCAGAAATCTATCCCCAGTTAATAAGCATTATGACAATTAGGGATGGAAAAATGTGTTTAGCTTAATGTCAACCCACTTAAATATTCAGTGTTGGATTCACAGCTGCAGTCAAAGATTGCTCAGCACTTCTGAGGAGAGGAAATTATCACAGTGCTCTACCCGGAGCTGTTCTGACACAAGTTAGAGTAATCTGAAGGCTGATTTAACCTGCATCAGCTACCAAGGACCCCAAGGACCTGTTAGAACAGTCGCTGATTAGATGGCTGTAGGAGAATCCCACCTACAACTGCAGCCAGCAGAGTGCAGTGCAAGAGCTTGCTACAAAACCTGTACATCAGCTGAGGATTGCCCTACATAGGGGAGATTCTACAGCAGCCAGAACCACTGTGTTTAGGGCCACTTAGCACTAATGGAGTGACACAAAGTAGTCAGAATGTGGTCAAGGATCAGGGCCCGTTGGATTCAAAAGTTGCACTTAAACATAATTGGGTTTAAATTCTGCTTAAAAAAACCTGGAAAAGCAACACAGAAGAACAGAGTTTAAAAAAAAAAGTGAAATATAGGGCACAAAAAGATCATAGAGAAAATAAATGCAGAGAAATTGGCAGCAGGACTAGAGGACAGCAAGGCAGAGATGGTGGAAGATTGGGGCGGGGGGGGGAGGGAATCTGGCTCGCAGTAGAGGAAAGAAAGGAATTCTCTGAATTGTAAAGAAAATTGGCCAGTAGGAGGGAGGATTCAGGTTCTAGCAGGTTGTTTTCTCAAGGAGCTGCAATTTACTCAAAGTGGTGGCAGCCATTTTCATAGACTCCAAGGTCAGAAGGGAACATGGTGATCATCAAATCTGACTCCCTGTATAACACAGGCCATAGAACTTTCCCAAAATAATTCCGAGAGCACATCTTTCAGGGAAACATCCAATCTTGTTTTAAAAATTGTCAGTGATGGAAAATCCATCACAACCCTTGGTAAATTGTTCCAGTGATTAATTACCCTCCCTGTCAAAGATTAATGCCTTATTTCCATGTCTCAATTTGTCAAGCTTCAGCTTCCAGAGACTGGATTATATTATACTTTTTTCTTCTAGATTTAAAAGCCCATTATTAAATATTTGTTCCCACACAGATACTTACAGATTAATCAAGTCACCCCCTAACCTTCTCTTTCTTAAGATAAAGAGATTGAGCCCTTTTGAGTCATCACTATAAGGTATGCTTTCTAATCCTTTAACCATTCTCATGGCTCTTATTTGAACCTTTACAATCTATCAACATCCTTCTTAAACTGGGGGCACTAGAACTAGACACAGTATTCCAGCAGAGGTTGGACCACTGCCAAATAGAAAGGTAAAATAAGCTCTGTATTTGATTCAACTGTTTATGCATCCCAGGATCACATTAGCTCTTTTGGCCACATCGTCACAAGACCAACTCTTTTAGTTGATTATCTTCCATGACCCCCAAATGTTGTAAATATTAGCTCTTTTGAATGGTTTAAGGTTTGTGTTCAGCTCAAGACAAATACCCACAAAGGATTCATATGTGAACTGAAGATTTGTGACACCCCTAAGTTTTACTAGGAAGATAAAACTTCGGATAATGACAGAAATGGATCTCATGCATATACCAATTTGAGGCAGAAAAATGAATAACTGTGTATGAAGAGTTAGTGAAAGAATGAAAGCGAATGTAAAAAATATCAGAAACTAATAACATTTTGGCATTTCAGCAAAGATGACCTGAGACTATAAAAATTCATCCTGTCATCCACAAAAATAGCTTCACTCAGAAAGATAGGAAAATTTAGCTCTGGGAAATGTGCAAGCAATTACTGTATGCAAGTTCTGCTGTAAAGGACCAAATAAAAATTAGTTACTTTCTCTACTAGGATGTATCCCTATTGATGAAAATATGAGCTACATTATCCAAAAACTACACATTAGTTCCAGTTAATATAAAAGGTCAGAGCATAAAAGGGTTTGAACTCCTTTTAATGAATTGTTTCATTTCTGGCATCATCCATTGTGCACCTAATTGAACCATCCTCCCCACCACACACACACTCCTCCAAATAACTGAACATGGTATTTTGCTAAAAAAGTTGTGTTTCATCACTCAAAAGTATTCATTCTGCCTGTCAAACACTGTGTGGGAGTATGCCTCAGGCTACTGAGGGCCTGATGAAATAATGTCAAAAACTGCTGTACACATAATTATTTCAATAAACACTATTTTGTCTTTCCACCACTTCCAAGCCCTGCATTTATAGAATTGTACTTGTATTTTGAATGCTTACTTCTTAGCAGTCACCCAAATACTAAGCTAATAATTAATTTAAAATTACAGCAGTTGCCTTTTAAGAACATTCCAATTTTGCCTCAGATAAATAGATGCCATTACCTTAGTATTTGCAGCATTGCCTTTGCAAACTTACTGTAGGGAATAGCATGAATATTGCAAATGCCCAGGTAAAAGTTATTTCATACATAAATTGTTATTTAAACCAATAAGCATGCGTCTGAGAAGGACCACTGTATTTTTCATATTAAGACCAGATGGTGCAATTGACTCTCAGTTCTAAGTAAGGGGACTGAGGAGTACAGAAGCAGATCTCTCCAAGGACAAAATGCAAGAGAGACTGTGTCTTAGAAGCAGAATCTCTTCAGGAGCTTTAGGGACTGTAAGGGACAAGGACAAATCCACAAAAGGATTTAGGCATCACAATGCTCAGCATTGCAACATCTAACCTTTAGACACATAGCCATCCAATGGATTCCACAAACCGTAGTTCAGTAGTCTAGGTTCCCTAAATACCCATGGGGAAAGATAGGCACCTGAAAATAGGATCCACAAAAGCCAGTGTGCTAGGTGGAGAGCTGCCTACATTAACTAGTAGCTGATACTGGCAAAAGAGGTGTGTCTTAAACCCAGAAACCCTCTGTGATTTTAGGCATCTAAATTTGGAATGTGGGAGGTGTCTCTCACCTGGGATGTGGGATTCACTACTTCAATTCACCCCTTTGCTTGGTGAGGAAAAGGGATTTGAATATGGCTTTCATACCTCTCAGAGGAATGCCCTCACCACTAGACTATGGAGTCACTCACTTTTGCACATATCCCATAGTCCAGTGGTTATGGCACAGGCCTGAAAAGTGGGAAACCCCTGTTCAAATCCCTTCTTCTCCTCATATAGATGAAGGAACTGAACTGTGGTCTCCCACATCCTGGGTGAGTGCCTAATCATTGGGCTAACGGTGATAAGGAAAGCTGTTACCACCTCCTCCTCTGCTCTCTCTCTTGGTTTTGTATGGAGTTAGGCATGCTCTGAGTGCACAGATAAACTAGGTTCTGTCCCACCCATCTTCACCTGGTCTGAGGGATGTCTAGAGTGAGAGAGGCTCCCAGATGCCTGCCTCAGGCAGCAGTGTGGATGACCAGAGGCAGACATTTAAGCATGTAGAAAATTTTATAGTAGAAATTTAGGTGTCAGGAGTTTCAGCACCTACACAGTTAGACAGCAGCTGGACAGGGGTTTGGGGCATTGTAGTAGTGCCTTGCAGCCTATGGGGTATATTATAGATTCTAAGTTAGCTTCAGACAATGTATCATGTTTGTCAGGAATGCAAGGAATCTAAGGCTCAAAACGGTAAAATATTATCTTTAGTGGTTAGTGTAAGGCAGTTAAGCCTATGAGCCTTAGTTGACCAGCAGTGATCCTAAGTCACAAGATGGCATAAGATATTATTTTGCAATATGCAATTTTGCTGAAATCTTGCATAAAACACTGACAGGTTACTGCAAGAAGTCAGTTGACACCAGTTTTGGGTATTTTGGAATAGGAACATCAACAGATGTATAACCTCAAGATTGCCATAGTAACCAATTGAGGTATATAATAATAAGTTTGGGATAATTAATACACTAACCTATAGGATATGGACACCCCAACATTATTAGGGTGAGGCAGTTAATTATGGGCAAAGGAGGCAGAATGCTCATGAATATTCATGGTCGCTATCAGAACCTATAATAGGTCCAATCATGATCTAGGTCACCAAGATCTCAACAATTGGATTTGGTTGGCATGCTGGAGACAGGATAGGACCCCCCAAGGACCAGCAACTGCCTTTCCACCTCTAGGTCTCTACAAGAATTGTATGAATATACACTTGATATGATGCAGGACATCAAATTAATATTAAACTACTGCTATGTTCTTGTTCAGATAATAAGTGTTAGTAAAAATACACGTTCCTAAAATTGTTGAAAACTCAACTTTTTCCTAAGTGTGAGTGTTACAACCATGCACGTTGGGGTTCCTAGCCAAACAGTAATGTTAATACTACTGAGCCTGATTCTCGGACTAGAACCTATCAAACATCAGAGGTCTAATTACTTTGTTAATTGGGGATTTTTAAGTAACCAGCATAATCAATATACAATCAATAGATCAACAACAACCTAAATCCCATTTTGGATCTGAGCCTTACTGTTTTTTTTAGTGTCATGGCTGCTACGCACTGGGTTTTATTTACTACTATGTCTGCTGTGAGGTAGGTGGCTATCACTATATGATAAGCATCCAATTAGTCTAATTGTAAATGTTAATGTCCAGTAGCGGCCCTGAGAGCACCGGATAGGTGTTTGATGGTTTTGTAAGCATAAATAAATGCATGCAAGGGTTGCTTTGTTGGTGTTGTATGTGTTTTAGATTTGTAAACGTTCTTTCCAATAGTACCCAAGAAAATAAGTGATTTTTTTCCCCCTGAAAGTGAATCTACTTGATATTTTAAATTCAAATTAATCAAATTAGGATATTTTTATGGAGAGTATAGCAATATATGGAGTGGAATTTCCCTAACACAATTCATAATAACCATGTTTGTAGAAGGAAAATATAAATATGAGAACAAATGACAATGGAGAAATGTCCTAGAGAGAAGTAGTCCAGAGACAGTTGCTGTCTTTCAAATGGCAGTGTAGCCCAGTAAATAAGATAGAAGACTGGAGACCTAGGTTCTAGCTCCAGGGCTAACAGAAACCTGCTCTTGGAGAAGGCATTTCACCTCTCTTTTCTCCTCCCACCCTTTGTTTGTCTAATTAGACAGTAAACTTTTGGGGGACTCTCTCTTTTGTATTTGCACAGTGCCTACCATAGGGGAGCCTCAATCCCGGTTAGGGTCTATAAGTGCTACTATAATATAAGTAAAAATAATGTGTATAGTACTTTACTACTAAAATCAATTAAATCTATATGAATATCTGGTAGAGAAACAAGTTAAAATGTTAAGTGTTTGCTTTCACTCACACAATTTTTTTCTAAAATACTAAATATTTGTAAGAGAGGAGAATATGAACAACTCGCCAAGCCTTCCTGCCCTTTCATATTTTTAAACAGTTTTTAGACATGTATTGCACCAATTATGTATCTGGCAAACATCACAACACATCAAATTATAGAACAGAATATTCATTTAACACTTTTAACTTGGAGAGACATGTTATGCTCTATTCCACTGAAATTATACAAAAGTGTGTGTTACAGTATGTTCTGCATATTCCATGCAAAATCAGAGAAGTGCCTTGCATGGTGTGAAGATGAAAATTTACTTTTCATGCCATGTATTTGAAATGTACCATACTTGAAATACCCAGGATGAAGTGAGCTAACAAATTTTGATGAATGATTACAAGCCAAATCAATGATGCCATGAAATTTATTTAAAAATTCATTGAATTAGGGTGTGGTACTGAAATGCACTTTGCAAAGGGGATATCTGAGAGGGATTGTGCATCCAGAGACCACAATATCTCCTCATATAGCTGGATGCATAGAGAACAGTACCCGATCCTGTACTACTATAACGTTTGTTCAACTAAAAAATAGAGGAATATTTAGAATAAAGACTAAAAGTAAAACTCTCATTTCCTCCCTCTCATACTTAAAAGGAAGCAAATCTAATTGCTTATTTTCCCAGAGGATGCAGTTGGTACTGTTAGCCAATTTAATTATGAGGTGAAAGCCTACAGAAAAAAGATGTCTTGATTGTGTCTTATAGGTGGTAAGACTTGCTCAGTCTCACAGTGCCTACAAATTGAGATTGACCTAGGCCTGGCTCTGTATTGAGATTGACCTGGGCCTGGATCCACAAAGGGACTTCATAGAATCATAGAATATTAGGGTTGGAAGGGACCTCAGGAGGTCATCTTGGTCCTGCTTTGATCAGGGGGTTGGACTATCCCCAACTAAATCATCCCATTAGACATTGTAATTTTCTAGCTGACTAGAAAATCTCTGGAACAACACTGGATCCAAAAAGTTCGGCCCTAGGCTTCTATACCATGAATGGGCAGAGATAGCTGCCTTATAATAGGTTTAAGAGTGGTAGCCATGTTAGTTTGTATCAGCAAAAAAACTGAGGAGTACTTATGGCACCTTAGAGACAAACAAATTTATTTGGGCATAAAGTTTCGTGGGCTAAAACCCACTTCATCGGATGCATGCATGCATGGGTTTTAGCCCACGAAAGCTTATGTCCAAATAAATTTGTTCGTCTTTAAGGTGCCACAAGTACTCCTTATTTTTTCTGCCTTATGACGTGATCCACAAAAGTCAGTATGCTAGGCTGGGAGCTGTGTAAACTAGCCAATGGATGATGCCACGGACTGGGATGTGTCCTAAGCCCCACATCTTCATAGAGTTAGGCACCTACATCTGGTTTGCATAGAGGCACTTATCTCCACTTGCAATGTACAGCCAAGAATCCTTTCCCTGGAGTCCGGTAGCTTGGGTCCCTGAATCGTTTTTTGCTAAAATGAGTCAGGTGCCTGCCTTAAACTACATAAAACGGGGGGTTATGTTGCCAACATTTTAACTTTCAGTCCAGTGGTTAGAGTACTCACCTGGGATATAGAACTTTCAAGTTAAATTCACCCTCTGCCTGAGGAGGAGAAAAGATTTAAACAGCAGTCTTTCACAAAGGTGCTCTAACCACTAAGCTATGGGATATTCTGAAATGGGCTTTCTCATCTTTCCTGTTGAAGTAGTTCCACTTTGGATTAAATTAGAATAATTAGAGAGGGAGGACTGGACCTTAGATCTCCCAGGTGGGTGCCCTATACTCTCAGACCCTATCACTATTTAAATATTTATCCAACATGGAATAGCTTCAAAAGGCGAAACTGAGATTTAACCACTGTCCTAAAAGATGGGCATTGGCATCACCACATTTTCCTTCAGCCAGTGCCCATCAGATTTTGAATGGGGCTATATCTGGCAGGTGGCCTCTGAGCACACCTATTGGATCAGGCTCTGCAGAAGCATTAAGAGAACCTATCTTCCCCTTCTTTGTATATTGCACTGAGGTTTAGGTGAGTGATAGGTGTCTATGTATCTAGAGTGAGGCATCAGTGTGCATGCTTAAAGGCAGGAAGTTAGGTTCCTAGGGAATTTTTACCCTGAATATTTAGGCATCAAGCTAGCTTAGGTGCCAACAGGGCTAGGTGGTGGCCAAGTAGGGGTTTTGTGGATCACAATGGTGCTTAAATCTGAGACATAGGTATCTAAACCTGGGATTAGGCTCTTAAGTATCTTTGTGTATCTGGTCCCTGTAATTTCAAACATAGGCACCTTCACTTATTAATCACAACTGCCTGAAATGCGAGACAATCTCTGAGGTAGTTAAACCCAAAACCTATTTAGGGCTTTAAAGAGAACATCAATGACTCAGTATTGAATTAACAGCTAGAGTAAAATGAGGAGCTTTGGTGTGATCTTCTTCCTACCATATGCCACTGTGTATTAATCTACCTTGTGTATTTGGGTGGCCTTTACAGTCTGACCAAGAATGGAATGATCCAGTTTCATGGAGATCAAAGCAAATAATGTTGGTTAGTTTGCCTCCAGGACGTAAAGGCACAATTTACCGTTACTGGTTTTACTAGATGTATTCTTGTTGTGTTATTACAAAATCAGGACAGTAAGGGGATGATGATGCCAAGATTTCTGTAGAGTCCTTTGGGTAGTCCCTTTACCCAAGAACATCTTGAATTCTTAAGCATCTACAATGAAATGCTTGAAATTAACAGATTTACAGGAAACATAATGGTATGTTTCTTTCAAAATAGAGACAAGAAATCTGCTATGAAAAGGCATTCTTCCAGATCTGGAGATCTGTCCCAGATTCTTTGCCTTTCATAGAATCATAAAATATCAGGGTTGGAAGGGACCTCAGGAGGTCATCTAGTCCAACTCCCTGCTCAAAGCAGGACCGATCCCCAATTAAATCATCCCAGCCAGGGCTTTGTCAAGCCTGACCTTAAAAACTTCTAAGGAAGGAGATTCCACCACCTCCCTAGGTAACACATTCCAGTGTTTCACCACCCTCCTAGTGAAAAAGTTTTTCCTAATATCCAGTCTAAATCTCCCCCACTGCAACTTGAGACCATTACTCCTTGTTCTGTCATCTGCTACCACTGAGAACAGTCTTGCTCCATCCTCTTTGGAACCCCCTTTCAGGTAGTTGAAAGCAGCTATCAAATCCGCCCTCATTCTTCTCTTCCGCAGACTAAACATCCCCAGTTCCCTCAGCCTCTCCTCAAAAGTCATGTGTTCCAGTCCCCTAATTATTTTTGTTGCCCTCCGCTGGACTCTTTCCAATTTTTCCACATCCTTCTTGTAAGTGTGGGGCCCAAAACTGGACACAGTACTCCAGATGAGGCCTCACCAATGTCGAATAGAGGGAAACGATCACGTCCCTCGATCTGCTGGCAATACCCCTACTTATACATCCCAAAATGCCATTGGCCTTCTTGGCAACAAGGGCACACTGTTGACTCATATCCAGCTTCTCGTCCACTGTAACCCCTAGGTCCTTTTCTGCAGAACTGCTGCCGAGCCATTCGGTCCCTAGTCTGTAGCGGTGCATGGGATTTTTCCGTCCTAAGGTCAGGACTCTGCACTTGTCCTTGTGGAACCTCATCAGATTTCTTTTGGCCCGATCCTCCAATTTGTCTAGGTCCCTCTGTATCCTATCCCTACCCTCCAGTGTATCTACCTCTCCTCTCAGTTTAGTGTCATCTGCAAACTTGCTGAGGGTGCAATCCACGCCAACCTCCAGATCATTTATGAAGATATTGAACAAATCCGGCCCCAGGACCGATCCTTGGGGCACTCCACTTGATACCGGCTGCCAACTAGACATGGAGCCATTGATCACTACCCGTTGAGCCCGACAATCTAGCCAGCTTTCTGTTCACCTTATAGTCCATTCATCCAGCCCATACTTCTTTAACTTGCTGGCAAGAATACTGTGGGAGACCGTGTCAAAAGCTTTGCTAAAGTCAAGGAACAACACGTTCACTGCTTTCCCTTCATCCACAGAGCCAGTTATCTCATCATAGAAGGCAATTGGGTTAGTCAGGCATGACTTACCCTTGGTGAATCCATGCTGACTGTTCCTGATCACTTTCATCTCGTCTAAGTGCTTCAGAATTGATTCCTTGAGGACCTGCTCCATGATTTTTCCAGGGACTGAGGTGAGGCTGACTGGCCTGTAGTTCCCAGGATCCTCCTTCTTCCCTTTATTAAAGATGGTCACTACTTTAGCCTTTTTCCAGTCGTCCGGGATGTCCCCCGATCGCCATGAGTTTTCAAAGATAATGGCCAATGGCTCTGCAATCACATTCGCCAAATCCTTTAGCACTCTCGGATGCAACGCATCCAGCCCCATGGACTTGTGTGCGTCCAGCTTTTCTAAATAGTCCCGAACCACTTCTTTCTCCACAGAGGGCTGGTCACCTCCTCCCCATGCTGTGCTGCCCAGTGCAGTAGTCTGGGAGCTGACCTTGTTCGTGAAGACAGAGGCAAAAAAAGTACTTTCCATGTACTTAGTCATACTGAAGTACTTATACAGCCTTCATCAGCATCATACTATCTGAGCACCTCTCAAAACGACCTAGTCACACTAAAAATAATTGTGATGTCTATTTTGTATCCATCCTGTCTTATTCTTGGGTTTATGCTATTTGACAACAACTTTTGACAATGGACTGCAGCGCTGCATTCTCTGTAGATCATGTATGTCCAAAGTTAACTATTGACTATCATCTGTTTTAGAAATGCATTACTTTAATTTAACTTCTGTATTTTATCATAGTTATGGGAGGAAAACTTATTTTAAACCAAGGAAGTTGACTCTTTCAATATCATTCATGCTCTTGCAGCAGTTTGACAGATATACTTAATAATGCAAAATATTTATTATAACCTGCTCATTTTCACTTGTTTATAACTTTACAAAATGTTCAGCTTTGTGCTGTCATTTTCCCTGTTTGATTTCTGCCTGAAGGTAAATTGTTTTGAAAAGTTCGAATGAAATCCCTTTTCCTGTTTTTGTGCTATAGATGAATGAAGAGAAACTACATTTTTCTCACTTACAAAAATTCTAACTACATTTTCTTTTGAAAAAAGGCTATACAAAAACAAAAAGCTGAAGTTTGAAAGTGGAAAGCTGGCATGAATACAGTCCTGGATTAGGAACAAAACCTTTACTTACTTTGAGGTTTGAAGGGGAAACAACCTATTTTAATTTAACAAAGTGAGGATAATTTCAAAAATTGCATATCGAGTGTGTACAGTAGAATTTCTCATTAAATTAGAACATGTATGCTTAAAGAACAATGGAATACATAAATGTTCCGAGCTCAGGACAGGAGCACTTTTGGCTTTCCTCTTGACATATTTTGTCTTTTAGAATATTATTTGCAATTTAAAAAGATCAAAACCCTCCCTGTGCATTAAACCTGTCAACACTCTCTAATCAAGACTGAAGCTTAATTAATTAAGCTGTGCAGGGGAAATAAACTATATCCCAGAATGGGATGCAATAATAGGCATGCACTCTTCTCTACCTGAAGCAGTTTGACTTTATATCACACAATGCTATGGGCTTTGCCTGAGTAGTACAGTTTTGACCTTCATTTGCAATGTTATTTGTGTCTCAGTTTTTTAATCATTATTACTCACATTGGTGAGCATTTACTCACATGAGTAGGCTTGCTGAAATCAATGAGATTCTACTCAAATGAGTATGTCTTCACCAAAGTAAGTAAGGATTGCACACTTCAGTTTTTTGAATGCCTCAGATTTTTCATCAACGTTTAAGAAAGGAATTGAGAATCCTTTGTTCCAGAACATAATGCTGCATACAACTGAAGTGAACACGTTTGAAATCCTCCCACATACAGTGTCAAGGAGAATTCCTCATGCCTTTAGGAAACATATAGTGACTCTCTCTACTCTTTTCATCTCCTGAAAGAGAAACAACATCTGATTACAAAGTTGTGTGTGTATATATAAGATAGATAGAGATAGATATGCAACTCAACATTTTTGGTGTATGTAATTAATTGTGTGGTTGTCAGAATGCCTGTTCTTTAATGCTGGTCAGTTGATCTTCATTGTTTGTTCATTTCCACAGAAATCAGAACCTAGCTATCTCTGCAAAGAAGTGTCTCCCTTTGGACTAATTTATAAAGTACTGCCTTTCTTCCCATTCCTTCTTCCCTTTCTGTGCAAGTTCTTTCTCGCTTTTCCAAAGACTAAGTTACAAAATCTGCTGTAACTGTGCCACTTCATCCACTGGCTCTATTTCCCCCTCCCCTTCTAACACTCCATATTGCCTTCTTAGATTGTAAAGAACTGCAGCTCTAATTCAGCAAAACACTTAAGAACATGGGACTCATCGGTAGATATATCTAACGTGGCTCCATACATAAAGTTACATTGATGTTTAGGCCAACAAAGAACCTTAGTCGTCTTGAGCAGTGAGAGGAAGCCCATCTAAGATGACCCAACAGATAAACAATGTGTGTGTTTGGAGTGGGTACAGTCTAAGGGTATATGCCCTTTTGTGTTCCCTTAAGATGGTTGATGAGAGAGCCCTCCTTTTGTAAAGTTTCCATACCCTTTATCACGTGGCCCCCTGATCATCCTCCTCAGATAATCCAAGTCACCCACCAGGTGATCCATTGCACAGATACCAGATACCTGGGTGAGCAGGTTTTCTTGGACTAGCAATCTTCTTTGTCCAAGGGGCTTCTATCTAAATAGAAGACTATCAAGGTTCAACAATCCTTCATTGTTAAACCTGTGTCACCATCCCTTGGAATTTCATCCCAAAATGGATAAAAAGACAACAGAAAAGGCAGGCTAGCATTATAATCAAAATAGAGTTTGCAGTTTGATAAAGATATATACAGAGAGTTCATACAACTCAAACTGGAATTCATAAATTTTATCTAGATAAATTTTCCAAATCACCATAGACCTCTTATTAAGGCAACTGGATTTAAAAGTCCCCATGTATTTCTCGGCTCTTACTTACAATACTTTTACTTGCTTTTATGGATAGTCTTCAGATGTCCTTTTTCATCTTTATGCTCTATTCGTTCTCTTTCTTCCATTTAGGAGATATTCTGTGGCTTCTTTATTCATTTAATATGAATAATAATGAATTAGCCTTTTTAAAATTATTTGGTTATTATGGCTAGACCTCTGACTTCTTTGTTATTTCATTCATACTTGGGATAATCCCTTGATTTTTTTAAAATCTTTTCATGTTGTGGGGCTTTCCCCTTGTTTCCAAGAGCTTGTTTATACAGTGGGGTAACGTGATGTACAGGGTATGATTTTTAAAGTGCAATAGTGTATTGTGCATTAATTGGTCTGAGTAGACTCTGCGGGTACACACTAAAGGTTTTCTAGTGTGCTTTAATGTAATCCTGTTTCAAACAGCACTATACTAAAGCGCACCAGCAGGATCTACATGAACCAATTAATGCACAATATGTTAATGCTCTATAGAAATTAAAGCCATGTAGGGTACATTACCTCACTGTGTAGACAAGCTTTCAGGTGTTTTCTTGGCGGTTTTTAAAAACTTTTTTTATGTTTTTTTTTTCTGTTCTCATTTGTCCACTTAATATTGTTTGGGCAACATGTACATTTACATGGGTGTGAAATCTCTGTACTGCTCTAAACTCCCAGTATAACATTAGAGGAAAGCGGCATTTTCTAGAGGAAGGAACATACAGTGAGAACCCAGGAACTCCCTATTCTGCCATTCATCTACTTGGTGACCTTGAAGATATTAATTTGCCAAAGTTTCCCATTTAAAATAGAGATAATATTTACCTACCTCATGAGGAGGTTGAGAAGTATTTAATTAATAGCTGTAAAGCATTGAAAACTGAAAAACACTGTCTAAGTTTCATGAGCTCTTTTTGTATTATCAGATTCAAGCAGAACTCCTCCCCGATTTCATTTTAGATCTATTGGTACAGTACAATGCAATATGGCCCATGTTATTAATACTTTTAAAACTAAACTTGGCAGGTGATGTATGCTGTTTAGGATGATTATTGTTACTCTGTGTGGACGCCATCTTAGACTTATTTCTGAAAGGATTGTGGTAGATGCTCCATAACTGACTTTTTAAAATCATAAATAAAAATCTGGAAGGATGTTTTTATGAAATATGTTATAGGGATTATTTTCAGAAAGTTTTATGGCCTGTTTTATACAGGAGGTCAGACTAGATAATCACAATGGTGTCTTCTGGCCTTGGAATCTATGAATCTATAAAATTATTTAAGAGTAATCTGAATTCATTACTATCCCTTGTATGACCTGTTCTTAGTTCATATTCACCAAGATGTGTGGTTATATCAAATATCTGTTTCCATATATGTATTTTCCTATAATGTGTGGTAACTATTTGCTGAGCTATTATATTATACATTTCCAAAAATACTATACAGGGACAGCATATTTTTGTTCTTTTATAACTCTAGTTACAAATATTTAGGGATATTATTGTGCTCCGTTCACTCACTGATGCACATGTGTAACTCCTATTAACATACACAGAGTTTCATGAATTCATTAGTTGGAAAAGAGACTGTCATTTCTGTGTCTGTTCAGTAGTCATAACTTTTGGAAAATTATGGAAAAGCAGCATCACTTGCCCCATAACCTCAGCCGTGCAGAACACAATGCCTCCACAGCCTCAGAAACAACTCTGATGACATAATCAAAAAGGCTGACAAAGGAGGTGCTGTCGTCATCATGAATAGGTCAGAATATGAACAAGAGGCTGCTAGGCAGTTCTCCAAAACCACGTTCTACAAGCCATTACCCGCTGATCCCGCTGAGGGTTACCAAAAGAATCTACACCATCTGCTCAAGAAACTCCCTGAAAAAGCACAAGAACAAATCTGCACAGACACACCCCTAGAACCTCTACCAGGGGTATTCTATCTGCTACCCAAGATCCATAAACCTGGAAATCCTGGATGCCCCATCATCTCAGGCATTGGCACCCTGACAGCAGGATTGTCTGGCTATGTAGACTCCCTCCTCAGGCCCTACACTATCAGCACTTCCAGCTATCTTCGAGACACCACTGACTTCCTGAGGAAACTATAATCCATCGGTGATCTTCCTGAAAACACCATCATAGACACTATGGATGTAGAAGCCCTCTACTCAAAGATGGACTACAAGCCGTCAGGAATAGTATCCCCAATAACGTCACGGCAAACCTGGTGGCTGGACTATGTGACTTTGTTCTCACCCATAACTATTTCACATTTGGGGACAATGTATACCTTCAAATCAGCAGCACTGCTATGGGTACCCGCATGGCCCCACAGTATGCCAACATTTTTATGGCTGACTTATAACAACGCTTCCTCAGTTCTCGTCCCCTAACGCCCCTACTCTACTTGTGCTACATTGATGACATCTTCATCTGGTCCCATGGAAAAGAAGCCCTTGAGGAATTCCAGCATGATTTCAACAATTTCCATCGCACCATCAACCTCAGCCTGGACCAGTCCACACAAGAGATCCATTTCCTGGACACTACAGTGCTAATAAGCGATGGTCACATAAACACCACCCTATACCGCAAACCTACTGACCGCTATGCTTACCTACATGCCTCCAGCTTTCATCCAGACCACACCACACGATCCATTGTCTACAGCCAAGCTCTACGATACAACTGCATTTGCTCCAACCCCTCAGACAGAGACAAACACCCACAAGATCTCTATCAAGCGTTCTTACAACTACAGTACCCACCTGGTGAAGTGAAGAAACAGATTGACAGAGCCAGAAGAGTATAGCCAGAAGTTACCTACTACAGGACAGGCCCAACAAAGAAAATAACAGAACGCCACTAGCCATCACCTTCAGCCCCCACCTAAAACCTCTCCAACACATCATCAAGGATCTACGGCCCATCACTCTCACAGATCTTGGGAGCCAGGCCAGTCCTTGCTTACAGACAGCCCCCCAACCTGAAGCAAATACTCACCAGCAACCACACACCACACAACAGAACCACTAACCCAGCAACCTATCCTTGCAACAAAGCCCGTTGCCAACTCTGTCCACATATCTATTCAGGGGACACCATCATAGGGCCTAATCACATCAGCCACATTATCAGAGGCTCGTTCACCTGCACATCTACCAATGTGATATATGCCATCATGTGCCAGCAATGCCCCTCTGCCATGTACATTGGCCAAACTGGACAGTCTCTACATAAAAGAATAAATGGACACAAATCAGACGTCAAGAATTATAACATTCAAAAACCAGTTGGAGAACACTTCAATCTCTTTGGTCACTTGATTACAGACCTAAAAGTGGCAATTCTTCAACAAAAAAAAATTCAAAAACAGACTCCAAGGAGAGACTGCTGAATTGGAATTAATTTGCAAACTGGACACAATTAACTTAGGCTTGAATAAAGACCTGGGAGTGGATGTGTCATTACACAAAGTAAAATTGTTTCCCGCCCACCCCCACCCACTCCTCCTGCTGGTAATAGCTCACCTTACCTGATCACTCTCGTTACAGTGTGTATGGTAACACCCATTGTTTCATGTTCTCTGTGTATATAAAATTACCCCACTGTATTTTCTACTGCATACATCCAATGAAGTGAGCTGTAGCTCACAAAAGCTTATGCTCAAATAAATTGGTTAGTCTCTAAGGTGCCACAAGTACTCCTTTTCTTTTTGCGGATACAGACTAACACGGCTGCTACTCTGAAACATAACTTTTCTGTATCCTTAGTAACTGCAGAACACCACTTGCGAAACATTGTGAGAAACATGAGATAAAGCACAAAGTTACTGTGTACTACAAGTTCATCTTGCAATTACAGCACATCTTTGAAAAGGATTGATTTTTTTTTTCACTAAAAATGATTATTTCCCTAATTCTAACCCTAGATGCTCTACAACTTCTTATTCTCTACAAGGAATACTAGTGTCAAAGGAGGACATATGACAGGTTACATTTAATTAAAATGGGAAAATATTCTGCTAAAAAAAGTATTTCAGGAGTTCAGTCTAGGTTTAGGCAGTGCTTAATTTGTGCCAGGGCTTACCAGGGCTGAGCCCCGGAACATCTGGACTTGCTGCATCAGTTGTAAATGTAAAAAAAAATTGCTTGAGCCCCAGCATTTCTTTTGTTACATATTAAGCACTGGTTTTAGTCATTGCATAAGTAAGACTTTCCTTAGAAGTTATTAATTCTGAGATTATATTTTTAAGATTTACTATTATTTATATTAGAGTAGCATCTAGAGGCCCAGGCCTCACCCAGCTGTGCTAGGTGCTGTAGCGTGAACATAAATATCATAAAAGCTGGACACTGCCCCAAAAAACTTGCAGTCTAAATAGACAAGACAGACTAATGAAGTCTTCTCATTTCCATTTTCATAGATAGGCAACTGAGGCATAGAAAGGTTATTTGACATATGCAAAGTAAGACAGGAATTCTGTAGTATAACCTCCCAAGAATTGAACTCGGGACACTGGGTCATGAACGTCTGTCCTTAACAAACGTGTTGTGGGATATTTAAAAATAAGTTGTGTTATTTTGGGGTTTTTTTGCATCTGGTCCAAATGGTAGTATTTCTAGAAGCCCAGTGCTACATAAAGCCAGGCTGCACCACAGATTCTACTATGACAGAGGGAAAACTGGTCTGATTTTTATTTGATATCTTTTAGACCTTCAGCATCTTGGAAGAGACAAAATGGAAATAAAGCTAAGTTAGTTCCCTTAGGAGAAAGAAACTTTAAAAAACAAAGTATATCATACATATGCTAATAAATAATCCTAATAACAAGCTGGGGACACACATTGCTCTTTAGCATTTGATCCTTTTCTCCCTAAACTCATTGTGAGTTTTGTCATTAATTTCTCTAGGACAATGACAGTGGCCTTCTAAAGGAGCAGCATTATTCAGCATTTTACACCTGTTACTCACTCAGCACCCCAACCCTTTCCTCATTTCTGCACTTCTTGACCAGTCCTATCCTGCATCAACAGAATGGCCCACAGAACACATAACCCTGGCATGGTGTGCATCGCAGGTGTGTGGATCATCTTCTGTAACCTGCTCTTGTCTTTATTCCCCTCATTACCTGTGCAACTTCACCAAGTAAGGGCAGACTTTATCTCTAGAATTCATCCCTGATGTTCATTGAGTTCCGGGATGAATCTGGCCTTTGGACTCTAAAATAACCATTGGTATGTTGTGTTTTTTTAAATGTCAGAGAAATCCTAAATCTAGCATATCTACAGTATCCATAACACTAAACAAGGCCTGGGTGAGCAGCCTGTAATAAAATGAAGCAGGTGGTTTCCAAAATGTTTTTCCACATCAGGACCCATAATATTTTACAACACATTATAATTGATTATATGGTTGTTACAAAAATGTTGCCTCTTGCATCCATACACAACTGTAAGAAATATGGGTATTGTGTAAAACTTCAATAATATCAATATAGGACTGTCTAGTCTCCATACACGGAAACACTGCAGCTTTATGATACTACTAATGGACTGTGGTACTGGAAATGGACTACTTATGAAGCAGACTATCAAGGCTGCTTGTACTGTATTAGTTATCAATTTCTTTGAACATCAGTTTTTGGTCCTCAAGTTAGAATTCTGAAGGGAAATTATTAATTGTCGTTCAATGCTCTTACTGACTATCCACAAAGAAGGTATAGTTTTCACTAATCACAATTGTATTGTAGTTATACACTTGTCAAGGTTCCTCCCCCACTCTGAACTCTAGGGTACAGATGTGGGGACCTGCATGAAAAAACCTCCTAAGCTTATCTTTACCAGCTTAGGTCAAAACTTCCCCAAGGTACAAAATAATCCACCCTTTGTCCTTGGATTGGCCGCTACCACCACCAAACAAATACTGGTTACTGGGGAAGAGTTGTTTGGACACGTCTTTCCCCCCAAAATACTTCCCAAAACCTTGCACCCCACTTCCTGGACAAGGTTTGGTAAAAAGCCTCATCAATTTGCCTAGGTGACTACAGACCCAGACCCTTGGATCTTAAGAACAATGAACAATCCTCCCAACACTTGCACCCCCCCTTTCCAGGGAAATGGATAAAAAGCCTCACGAATTTGCATAGATGACCACAGACCCAAACCCTTGGATCTGAGAACAATGAAAAAGCATTCAGTTTTCTTACAAAAATACTTTTAATAAAAATAGAAGTAAATAGAGATAAAGAAATCCCCCCTGTAAAATCAGGATGGTAGATACCTTACAGGGTGATTAGATTAAAAACATAGAGAACCCCTCTAGGCAAAAACCTTAAGTTACAAAAAAGATACACAGACAGAAATAGTTATTCTATTCAGCACAGTTCTTTTCTCAGCCATTTAAAGAAATCATAATCTAACACGTACCTAGCTAGATTACTTACTAAAAGTTCTAAGACTCCATTCCTGGTCTATCCCCGGCAAAGACAGAATATAGACAGACACACAGACCCTTTGTTTCTCTCCCTCCTCCCAGCTTTTGAAAGTATCTTGTCTCCTCATTGGTCATTTTGGTCAGGTGCCAGCGAGGTTACCTTTAGCTTCTTAACCCTTTACAGGTGAGAGGAGATTTCCTCTGGCCAGGAGGGATTTTTAAAGGGGTTTACCCTTCCCTTTATATTTATGACAACACTAAAGATCCAAGTTTGAGTTCTTGATTTTTTTCATTAAAAATGCTTTATTTCTAAAATTTATTAAAAATATCACACTTGAAATTTTTGCATCTTTATCATTCTAAATAAATACATACATTCAATACAGTTAATGATACATAATTATTCTATTATGTACTTTTTTGAACTTCTTGATCACCTTTCACCGAAGGACAAACCCCTGTTAAAGATAGATTCAAACATAGATGTTTCTCTTAAAGTAGCATCAGTAGAAATATGAGATTTTGGAGAGGCAGAATGAGTCAGCATTATTAGCCACTGCAATCACTATAGTTATTTGGATCAGTGCTCACATAGTAGACCACTTGATTAACATTCCTGATTGGTTTTGCTTAACTATCATTTCACCGTAACCAACAGCATAAAAAGTAGAAAATCTATAACTAAGGGGCTTGGCTTCACTGTTTATAATACATGTAAGAACTGACCAGATGCACTGTTAAAGATAATGAAGCCAGCATTGTGCAGAGAGTTCAGGAAGACAGTTTGATGGACGTTTCTTAGGCCATGTCTACATTACAAAGTTAAGTCTACTTCATGTAAGTCGACGTTGAGCCTCCGATTTAAGCAAGACGATCTTATGTATCCACATTATGCTCATTGTGTTGGCGGAGTGCATCCTCATTAGCAGGGCTTGCATCGATGCACAGAGCACTGCACTGTGGGTAGCTATCCCATAGTGCACATAGCCAAGTGGAATTTGGGGTTGGGCTTGCATGCCTTATGGGACCAAAATATTGGTGTGGGTTGTTATGGAAACATGGCATTAGCTTCCCATGATGCACGTATCTCCCTCTCTTCCTCCCTGAAATCAATGGCAAACAAACCAAGCCTTTTTTGTTTTTTTGCCCTTGTACTCTGCCCTGGTGTTGAGGGCAAGGGATACCGAACTTCCATCCCCACCCCTGCCTCAAAGGACATTTGGGGGAGGAGGATGTAGAACTGGCTGATGATGTCATCAGGTTCAGCATAGGCTGAAGAGGGCCTCTAGCATCCAGCTGCGTTTCTTGAACCTCAACATGTCTGATTGCTCCTTCATAATCCACAGCATCTCTTCCTACGTGGCATGTTCTTGTTCCCTGCATGCTCTCCTGTCCTCCCTATCCATGTCCAGGTTCTCAGACAGTGTGATCCTCCATGCTCTGAGGTCCATCTTGTCATCCTCGGAGACAAGCATTGACTCATTGAACATGTCCTCCTGAGTCTTCTTTTTCCACCTTCTAATCTGGGAAAGTCCCTGTCCCGGTGTGGAGGATGCACCGACAGGCAAGGTTTCAGCTGCAAGGAATGCAAAGCACAAGGGTAGCATTGACAGTGCATACATTGTTTCTAGTGCAAGTCTTTAAATAAAAAAAAAAAACACCCCTCAATACACTTAACTGCAAACCACAATGTAATCACAACCGCTGGCTATTGCAAGCGTCGGTTTGCTGCTCCAGACATGGTGAGTAAGGCCACAAGGCATGGGCAAGTGGTCTTGTGCTGCAGCTTTTGGAACTTGAGAAAAGCCCCCTTTCCCCTAGCAACATGGATGGTGCTTGAGGACAGGCACCAGTGTAGTCTGATTTTTACAAAAGCAGCACCAGACTGGGGCGGGGCAGGGAGAAAATCAGGAAGCTCCCCCCCTCTTTTTATTTTCAATGCTGCTTGCAATACACAGTGATACCTTCTAACCACAACCATGGCACATTTGGGAAAGCATGGTTTTGTGACCCAGATTTCACCAAACAGGAGGCAGATTATTTGTTGAATTGTTGTGGTTTAATGACTAGCATTGAAAACTTCCCCCATTTCCCCTAGGTGTCCTATGCGATATCATTCTCCTGAGGGTAACAGAGGCAGTAAGAGAGCAAATGTAAGTGTATGGGTACAGACATGTTCCTTATGCTGCAATGCTATGTGCTGCAGTAATGCCAGCAGAGTTAATACTGGAGTGGTGCGGGAAAGTGTCCTACCGTGGTGAACGAAATAAGGCAGCCCTTCCCAGAAACCTTCTGCAAAGGATTGCAGAGTACCTCCATGAAAGCTTCCTAGAGATCTCCATGGAGGATTCCCAGGCCATCCCCGTGCACATAAACAGTCTTTTTCTGAGAGCACCCTCTGCATAGCTGGAGTGGCCACCGATACCCACTACACCTACTTTTTCATTCAGAATAATCATACAAAATAATAGCACATAATGTGATAGATTTATGTTACCAATCTGCCTGGGGCATCAGGTGATCAGGCTGAGGCCACAGGATCGTAGGAGAGGAGATGAAGGTGCACACAAAGTGACTAAGTTTTAAAGCTTTATTAATAAAATAACAGCGGTGAGTGCTGGGAATGCTCCCATGTCACTCGGAGGGAGAAAGAAAGAGTTACTGCCCCAGCCCTAACCCACTTTCATACTCACACATGCACGACCTGAGGCTGGCCAGACCTGGGTGTAACATAAGAAGAAGAGGGGGAAGGATAGATGAGAGTTCTGTCCGGTGCACAGGTCATCCAGGGTCCGCTGTTGATCTCCCACTTGCTTCAGCTCTCAGGAGGGTTTTAAGTCCTGGGTTCTTCTGGGGACATTTCGTCCAGGGACCTTTGTCTCCTGTGCTATCTGTACCAGTCCAAACCAGCCTTCCGAGGCTTCCTTGGCTTCCCCAAAACACATCAGCTTCAGGGTTGTTATGTTCCCATTTGCTGACCTTCGCATTCTCATTAGTTTTTGCTATCCCCTGCAGTCTTGTTCAGTTTACTGCTCTGTTCTCATGGCTGGTCAGGGTTGGAATCCAGGCTCCCATCTTTCTTGGCATCAGAGAGTCTGCTTGGGTGCATTGGCCTTGGGCGGCTGGAGTCAGCTTCTTCTCTTCGGACCTAGCTGGATCGTCAAGTTAACCCGTTCCTTTCTCCCTTCCTCCCCTTTTGGCCTCTCGCAACCTGCAAAGGAATCTTTCACTCCACACTCACTCCTTCAACCCCTCTCAAAATCCTTTCCCATGCATATGTTATATAGGCGTCAGCGATATACAATGCTGGTGCTTACCTGGGGACCCCATAGGGGGGCAATTTTATTGTGACTGGAACATTCCCATGGGGCTGTTTTATTGTGACTGTGACAAATACCCCTACAGTTTGATTGGAAATGTGTACTCACCAGGGCTGCCTTCCCCGGCATCACACTCCACTGCCAACTAGTCCTGTGAAAGGATGGGCTCCGAGGTTAAAAACAGTTCTTGGCTGTTGAGGAGAATGGATTGTCTTCTTGCCACCTTCTCCTCTTTCTCCTCCTCCTCCTCCTCAACAATGTCATCCTTGTTGTTGCTCGAGATTGCCAGGGCTCCTGGGAGTTATCCATGGAGCATTTTGGGGTAGTAATGGGGTCGCTGCCGAGAATCACATGCAGCGTCTCATAAAAGCAGCATGACTGTGGGGCAGAACCAGAACAATGTTTTGCCTCCCTTGTCCACTGGTACACTTGCCGAAGTGCCTTTATTTTCACGTGGCAGTGCTGCGTGTCCCTGGTGTAGCCCTTCTCCCTCCATGCCCTGTGCAATTTTGGCATAGATGTCAGCATTGCTTCTACTGGATTGGAGCTCTGCCTGCACAGACTCTTCTCCTCAAACAGCAATAAGGTCCACCACCTCCTGTGCACTCCATGCTGGAGCGCATTTGTGGCCTTGAGTCACCTTGCTCAGCTGTGCTGGCAAGCTTTCCATGCTGATCAAACAGGAAATGAAAAATTCAAAAGTTCCCGGGGCTTTAACAGTGGAGCATCTGTTTCCTGTGTACCTGGCTGAGATTCAGTGGAGCTGAAAGCGCTCTCTAGAGCGGTCACAGAGGCGCACCGTGGGACACCTCCTGGAGGCCAATAAATTTGAATTACACAATGCAGTGTCTGCACTATCCCCATGTTGACCCATGGAATCAAGCGCTATGCCTCTCGTGGAGGTGGAGTTCAGAAGTCGACTTTACAGGCCACTTAAGGTCGGCGGAAGGGACTTAGTAGTGTAGACACACACATTATGTGCTGGGACACATGATTTACAAGGAGAGGCTGAGGGAACGGGGCTTATTTAATCTGCAGAAGAGAAGAGTGATGGGGGATTTGATAGCAGCCTTCAACTACCTGAAGGGGGGTTCCAAAGAGGATGGAGCTTGGCTGTTCTCAGTAGTGGCAGAACAAGGAGCAATGGTCTCAAGTTGCAGTGTGGGAGGTCCAGGTTGGATATTGGGAAACACTATTTAACTAGGAGGGTGGTGAAGCACTGGAATGGGTTACCTAGGGAGGTGGTGGAATCTCCATCCTTAGAGGCTTTTAAGGCCCGGCTTGACAAAGCTCTGGCTGGGATGATTTAGTTGGGGTTGGTCCTGCTTTGAGCAGGGGGTTGGACGAGATGACCTCCTGAGGTCTCTTCCAACCCTAATCTTCTATGGTTCTATGATTATTAGATTGACTTAATGTGGCTTATATCCACGTAAGTTTCTAGTGTAGACCAGGCCTTACCCTGCCTGTTGCTTAAAGTAGCTAGTGCATGGCATCTCCAAAGCACCAGACACTACTAAAACATGCCATTCATTTCAAACCACATTTTCTGAGGCATGTACCATGTTGGTTAATTTGCAGGAGCTAAACAGCCTAATAACACATAAGATGAAGGCTGTACAGTGAGATGTGATTTTTACCTCCTACACTTTTAAACATTTATTGGAATGGAGGAGCAGTACATATCTACTATTTGGATGTAGATGAAACAGCGATGGGCATGGAGAAAGAGCTACATAATATATTTATGTAAAATGTATTATACAAAGTGTTCTATAAGGTAATGAAGGGACAGATCTTGAGCTGCTCTAAATTGTCACCATTCTGCTGAAGTCATTAGAGCTTTACTCATTTACACTAGCTGTGGGTCTGCCCCACAGAATCCTGTTTAGAATATTTTAATATAATTCTAATTCCACTGTCTAGATTTCTGCCTGTGCATGCAGAAAGTTGTCTACCATGTATCTGTGGAATGAAGAGAAACAGTAATATTTCTTGAGGGTTAGAGCTGGTCTGCTGAGGGTCAACCTCTAAGAGAGAATCAACTTCATGTGCTATTGGACTAATTGGAGCTGTGCTACCTTCCTCCTCCTCCTCCTCATCATCATCATCACTAACATCAGCACCCTGATTGGTCAGTTGTGCTTTAGACAAATATTCCTCTCCAGAGTTCTCTCCCTCAGGCAAAGTGGATACTGCTGACTCCTCCTCTTGGCAATCTGGTTCCCCTTTCTTCACTTCCTGAGATTCATGATGCAGAGCTTGCACACCAGCTTCTCCACTGAGCAAGCCTAAGTCTCAAGAGCTGGTCATTTTTCCAGTCTAAGTTTTCCCATGGCAAAACACTGCTTCCAAGCAACTTCATGATGGGGTTTGCTGGTTTCAGTAACACAGCTGCCAGATGGGGTCTGTGGGAGGGATAATGTAATGCTGCTTGTACTGGGAGTAGTGTCCAGAAAAGATATTTTTTGTTATTGTTTGGGAGTCACTAGACAGTTGTGAGTCTGACCTAAACTGCGTACCCTTCCTCTTGTCATCCTTACCAGAAGGCCAGGCTTTGTGAGGTGAAATTGTGGCTTCATAACTCCACACAGCCTCTGCATGGGTCAAACAGAGAGAATACCTGGTAAGCCTTGCTCCCTTCTGTCCAAGATAGAGTTCACAGTCATGCACTCACGTCCTCTTCCCTGTTCCCAATGACTGAACGAGGCCGCTAACAGAGAGCTGCCACGCTCACTGTGACATCATTGAACCAACTCCACACCCTCACAATGTACATTCATCCAGTGAAAGAACACACAGGACAACTGACCAACCATTGAAACAAAATGTTTTAACATGAAGTCCAAACAAAATGAAAGAGGAAATGAAATAAAACACACTTCATTTCAAATTGATGTTCCAGTTAAAAACTTTTCCATTGGAAAATATTTGTCAAAATTTGACATATTCCCACAACATATTTCCATTTAGACGAAACAACATTTTCTGACAGAAAACTGATCTGTTGAAAATATTTGACCCATCCTAGTTGTGAAACTTTGTTTCTAGCAGTTTTTCAGGCTGTTTCACAATAACAATTAAATATTAAAGTATAACAGCACTATATGCTTGTCACTGTGTTTAATAGCAATACCTGAACCCAATATATACTTACAAGAGATATTCACTGGTTCTCCACATGAATAGAATTTGAGATGTACATTCATATCCAGAATTACAGAATGAAACTTCACACTGGCAGAGTAGTAACTGAAAAACTAGCACATTTGTCAAAGTTGCTTTGAAAAAAGCAATCTGTTACAAATGACTGATTACTGGATCAGAAAAATAATGTGTTACAGGTACATAATACTGATTGCTTAGAAGTAATTGATTACTGATTACTTTGCTCAGTAAGGCTGTTGCTGCACAGGCTACCAAGACTACCATTATATTGCTCACAATCAAGACAAGATTGGCAAAAAAAGTAACTGAAAGTAATTGGAGTTCCTCTTTGGCATGAAAAGTACTCAGATTACTTGTAAGAACTGTATTTTTTTAAAGTGTTTCATTTATTCTGCTCCATTCTTTTAACAAACCTGTTAATGTCAGCCTGGCTCTTTCCACTCCACTATGCTCTGCTTTGGATAGGTTAACCAGGCTGCCACCTAGTGATTTGGTGCCCTATTGGCAGGTAAACACACCTACCCCCATCGTGCCCAGACATTCATTATCATCATCCCTCTTTTACAGGCAGCTTTTTTTATTATTATTCAATCTAGCAAGTTGACATTAAATTTTGAATAAGTAACTTTTAGAAGATACTTTATCATCTCTCTGTTGGCATTTTCTTCTGTCCCTTTCCTTCACCCCTTTTTTCTTTCCATCAGTTGACATATATACCAAAATATACTCTCCCTTTTTTTTCACTTTCCCTTAAAGATATATTTTTATGGTACAGAACTGTTTTCTTTCTTCTCTCCCCAGTCTCACTCCTTTCACTATCTACTCTTCATTTTTCTTAGTTGTGCTGTCTGACTTGTCTCTTGCTCTCTCCAATATAAGCTGATTGAAGCTGATCTCAAGCAAGACAGAATTGATGCTGGTGGAACAGAGGAAAGCAGAGTTTGCGGTCATGGTGCTCTCTCCTTTGGTTGAAAATACACACCCACAGTTGTTCAGTTTGGTCCATAATTTAGGAGTATTCTCACATTCCTCTCTGACACATAGCAACATCTGAGAGTAATGCTTTCTCTCATCTCCAGTTGGCTAGGAGACTCTGTCCCATTCTGGTAAATGAAGACCTTGCCTCTATTCATGCCTTTGTCACCTCTTGACTGGTTTGCAGAAATATTATATCCCTGGGCATGAAGCCTTCAGAGCTTAGGAAACCCCAGTTGGTACAGAGTGCTGCAATACTTCTCCTCAGCAACACAAGCTGCTGTGAACATGCAAGACTTGTCCTCCACTCCCTGTGCTATTTTCCCATAGATTAATGAATCAAGTTGAAGGTCATTATCTTCAATGCACTAAATGGCCTGGGACTAGGGTATCTAAAAGATCATCTAAAGCTCTGTGATGTTGTCAACCATAGTCCTCTTCATTCTTCTGACACAATAAGGATAAACCTTGTCTGTGTGGGAGACAGAGCTTTTCCGGGGGCCAGCCCAAGACAGTGGAATGAACTCCTGCATGCACTAAGGACCATCACAAACTTCACCACCTTCCATTCTAAATGGAAGGAGCATTTCTTCCACCTTGCCTTCTCTAACATAAACAGACAGCAATGTGTATTTATAAAACAAAAATCCAAAACAATTCTCCCCAAGTGCAGGCGGTGGTGTTGATTAGAGAACAAACATGTTACAGATGTTAGTCATGTTGCTTAATGTACTCCAGGAAGGTGCTCAGCTACTACTGTGATAAGTATGGTTTAAGCACCTATATAGAACAGAATAGTCATAGTCCTTAATGCATTACAAGAAGATATGCAGGTGCTACAGCAGTGAGGTAGTAGAGAACCTGAACAGAACAGAAAAACTAGATAGAAAATATTAAAATTATAATATCATTCTATAAATCAGTACTACCCCATTACCCTTTGTCCATATCACAGTGCTCTCTGTATCCCTATACTGGTTCTCTGTTTTGTCTTTTATCAAACATAAGCTACTTGTTTTCACTTTCAAAGCCCTTCACAGCCTACCTTATATTATAGAGATGTTGATTTCTGCCTCCACTCTGCCAAGTGTGAGGCAGATAGGACTGAATATAAAACATTAACTCTAAAATTATGATTTTAGAAGGAAAAATACCTTTTGCTCTCACTGAGTTAAAAATCCATTCTTTCATACAGATTTTATATGTCAAAAATACTATTCGAAGCTGAGCTGCTGAATACAGAAATATCAGTCTCCATAGAACAGGAACTGTCTCACTATGTGCATGGCAGAGTGAATGTATAGTTGCTGTTTTCCTATTGTTGAGATAATGCCTGTGGGCTGACCCATAACCTCAAGTGTCCCAAAATACTTGCATATCTACTGACTGATGTAGCAGGAAATTACTGGAATGGGGAAGTTCTTCATTTGCATAAAATTGACTTAATCAAATCCTATTGGATGGTGCCAGTGATTTCAAAAGGAGAGTGCCCCATTCTGATTCACCAGGATATTCCTGAGGAGTTCCAAGGAAGTGGAACTAGGCAAGCCACCATCTTCAAAAACTGAAAGAAAGGCAGAACTCTGATTGTTGGCCTTTATTTCTGTATTCTTAGCTTGTTTGGCTTGATTGCCTGCCTAAGCTTCTGCCATGGCTGCTGATCTCTGTCTATGCAATGCCACCATGCCTGACAATGAGGTTTATGCTTCCTCCATCCTCCTATCTTGGTCCCCCAAGGTAGGAGTCCATCAACATGAAACAATTAAGATTCAATATCTACAAGCAAGTGTCCTTTAGCCAGCCAGAATGTCTATTGCCTTTAAAATAGATGAACCAATAAGACCACCAGTTAATTTTTTCAACCACATAGCAGCTTCCTGCAGTTGCATAAAACCACACAAGTCACAACAACCAACCTGCATACGTGTAATCCGTGTGGGTTTTCTTTTCTTTTCCAATTTTTAATTGAGGGATGTCTCTACCTCAGCAGCCTTGCACTTATTGAACTCCATGAGATGACTGGTAGAGAGCATGTATGTGTGTGCACATAGAGGGGTGTGTGTGTGTGTGTGTATGTGTAAATAGAATGGACCATATTTACTTGAGAACAGCGGCTACAGAATAATTCTTCAAATACCTAAACCAGCCCTAGGTTAAACAAGAGCCTTGCTGTCTAAAAGATCTCACACACATATATATGTCATGTTGTAGGAGCTGTATGTTTAATCTTGAGAAATAATGTTAATGTCACTTTAATTTGTTTTTGGAATTTTAAATATAACAACCTGCATCATCTTGAATTCTACTGGAATGTTTTACGTACCAAATATTGGGGTGGGAGTGGAATTGGCTATTAAACAACCACTAATAGTTGGGGCAAGCTGCCTTAACTGGAGTCCGAGCTGTATTCTCAACATAGCTTAGGTTATGTGGTCCTGCCTCAGCCCAGGGGGCTGGACTTGATGACTTCTCAAGGTCCCTTCCAGCCCTACATTTCTATGATTCAACCATGCAATGATTTATCCCTTTTTGTATCAGTTGTTTGTCTGGAACATAAATAGATCTGTTGGCACTAAAATTGATAATGCCCTGTTATTTTGGGGGCTGATAGCTTAAGCAAGTTTGCTCCCTTTCCAAATTAGTACATTTGTCTCTTCTCCAGATGTCAGGGTCCCACGCCTGAGGAGTTCTCTGGAAAGAAGCAACTCTTGTTGACTCAGCTAGTGGAGGTTCAGAGAGAGAATTGTCTCATAGTCCTCCCATAAATGGTACTCAAATAAATACTGCTGTGTTTTGAGGGAAAGTGACTAATGTATCTTTGTTTTTCTAAATTAGCAACCTGGGTTCCAGAATCTTTGAGGGTCTGGTATGGTGATTATCAGTTGATCATCCTAAAAGCTGACCAGTTCTCTATAACAAGTTTATACTTACAATTATGCCATCCTTCATCATCCTCTTTTTAAACTTTCAACCCAGCATGTTTGTGCATTCTTCCATGCTGTCCCTTATGCTTAGGAGGAGCTCCCAGTAAACATCTGCAAAGCCACCCCATGGTCTTCCTTCAAATCCCTCCTTAAAAATCTCCTTTGCCATGACGCTTACAAAAACCCTGTCTGTCAATAGTTAGGCAGCTGGTGTGGTTGAACCACTGCCTAAAAGGTGACCAGTATTATTTATTGCTTCCTTGTGCTCCCCATTTGTCTGTGTATTACAGGTCTCTTGTCTTATACTTAGATTGTAAACTCATTAGGGCAGGGACTTTCTGTTCTTATTTGTACAGTGTGTAGTATAATGAGTTCCTTGTCCTTGCCTGAGGTTCCTAGTCACTACCATAATACAAATAATCAAAACAATAAAGCCCCAGTGAAGTGTTAAAACTCATGGGCTTTTCGGAACGGGCTGTGAATGCCCAATGCAGATTGCTTCTTATATATGCTACACTGCTTTCCTGAGTCCATGACTGATATATGAGAATTCATCAATTCATGTTTAAATAAAACAGCAAAACTGCTAACAGCCTGAAGTCTGACATGTGGACAATCCTACAGGTTAAATATCTATTGTCAACCAGTGAGACATTGTCCTGCTACTAGAATATTCTCAAGTTTGAAGGTTCAAACCACTTCAAATTTGACAGTAGAAGCATAGAAATTTAGTAAGCACAATGAGCATATTTACATATCAATAAGAAAACTGGAGGCAAAGGGTTAGTCCATTAGCTCCTGAGCATCTGCAGCTCCCATGACCTTCAGTGGAAGTTATGACTGTTTAGCACCATTCAGAAATCAGGCCATCTGGGTGTGGTTTGTGTTTGCAGGTTGGCTTTTTGCCATTTTGATGATAGAAAGATTAATTGAGTGAAGTGTGGGAGGTGCAGGAGGAGGAGTTGGACTGGGTTCTAGAACCTCCTTCCAGCTGACAATTTCTTGTGAGGTGTTGGCAGGGCACTTTGTTAATGAAAGCTACTCCAGAAGTGTTACATCCAGCTGATGCTACAAGTAAAGAAAGTAAATTGATATGAACAGCAGTAAGAGGGTGCAGGAGGATAATTTAAAGGTTAGCTTTTGGCTTTGTACCTGTTTTGTAAGAGTGGAGGATAAGCATGCTTTTTTATGGCTGGGATTTCTTTGATTATTTTGATGGACCTTAGCCTCATCTCAGTTCCTTGGGGAAATTATCATCCTCTTTATTCTCACATCTTTCCTCAACTTCTTGCTGCTGGAAAACTCCACCCTCTAGTGTCACTTTTCATGGTCAAAACTGGGGCTTGGATAGTTATACCTAGTGGTTGGAACAATGACAATCAGAGGCCAGGAACAGTAACAAAGATTGGAGCTGGAGTCAGGAACCAGGCATCAGAACCAAGGCTCAGGATTCGAGAAGCACGCTGAGAGGCAGGTCCATCATCACAGCTGGCAGGGGAGTCCACCTTGTTGCCCAGACACTTTCTGGAATGCCTCCTGCACTTAAATAGGGGGCCTGGACCAATCAGAGGCTATGAGAGAAGCTGTGAGTCCAGCCTCGTGAGGTGATACTTCCTGTGATATGTTTCTCCACTAGGTTTATGTGAAAATGCACACAGCCCTCTCTCCGTTAGTGGCATGGAGGTCTGAGAGGTGCAGGAGCAGGCAATCTGCAGACACAGGTTCTAGTCCCCAAAGAACTTCACATCCTGTGGCTGAGTAAGCCTCCTTAATCCTTTCATCACCGATTGGCTAGTAGATAGTGCTACATGAATGCGGTAACATACCATCAATCCTGAAATCATGAACATGATCCTCCTAACCCTTACACATGTCAGAAGTCCTTATTCTGGTGAGTAGTCTCATTGTAAACATTGTAAAAAAGTCCTTCGTAAACTCCTGATACTATTAAAGTCAATAGAAGAACTCCGATAGCTTTCAAAAGAAAGATGTTTTCACTCCTTTACAGGAATGTTGACATCAGTGGGATTACTCATTTCAAAGTCAGGTTGTTACCTATGTAACCCTGAGGTATAAACAAAACATTCATAGTAATGTGGAAAATATTTCTAATGATTTCATAATGACTTTAATCAAGGGATTGTCATTCAAAACTGAATTAAAAAATAAAAATGTAGTTACTGGTATATTAGCCTAGTAAACACCAGATAAAATCAAATTCCTACTGATAAGTGTGGTTAACCTCAGATAATACGAAACAAAGGAATCAGGAAATAATAAACTTTCTGACTTGAATGTTTTTACTAGATTTGTCTGTTTGTTCTAGAATGTAGTTCTAATCTATTTACAATAATTAACTTAAGATACTTTCTTTGTAGACTACAAACCCCTGTAATGCACTTTACATTTAGCATGTTGTCCCCAAAGAATTCCTTTAACAGGCTTCTGTTTAAAAAAACCTCAGCAGTTGTCTGAAATATATTCTGTGTTGGTACATGGAAAATATATCCTTTTTATAAATCAACTACTTTAAGAGCAGTCTTTATTTTATTTTACATTTTGGTGCAGTGGAGGTTTATTCCTTTTGCTAGATAATAATTTAGCTATAATCCACTTTACTTTAGTGCATAATAAAAACGTGCACATTAATAGATGTTTGTAAGGGGCCATATGCATATTTCCCTTAATGTTAACTGTGAGTTGGTGGCAGTTTAAGTTTTTCTTCTGACTTCATCTTAGGTAGTGTTATATAAAGAAATGCCTCTGAATGTATTGTTAACTTTATATTTTATTCTATATTGTAGCCTGATTTACAGATTGTGTATTAATTGTATTGATTACTTAAGAAATCCCAGTTATCACTTTGAGGGTTGACAGGTCTTGTCCCAAGATCAGGCCCAGTATTATTAAAACTACTATATAGCTGGGAACCCTGATGTGCACAGCTGCAACACTCATGCTATAGGAACTCTATATTTACAATAATTTATTAATACATTTAGCACAGTCACAAACACTCTAAGTCAGTAAGGTAGATAGAAATAATGTAGAATGTGCAGCTGAACATCCATACTCACACCATCCCTTGTAGAATAACCTGAAATGTTAGCCATTATCTTCCTTATCACCATCACCTTACTCCCCATCACCAGTGGCCATCTTTCTGGCAACTCCCCAGGGTCACGTCTCCCTCCCTTACCACACACAGGCTGGGATACAGATTTTTATAATATATTTTGCTGATGCCAGCATGTCTAATGTATTCAGTAGGGGTTTCTCCCCTCTTCCTTATTTGTATTTCCTCACCGTACTTATGTTGGGGTGTCCTTCTCCTATAGGTTAGTATATTAATTATCTCAATTTATGAGCATGTACATCAATTCATTGCCATGGCATTCTTGTGGTTGGATATTCTTTCCATAACTTTGTTGGCTGATGTCATTATGGACAAAATTTCCCCTTACATTCTATTTCCAATTCTCCAAAACTTAGGGGTTACCATTGGGCTGTTTATCTGTGCCAAAGTTCATAGGCCTCAAGCCTTATGCAAACTGCTGAAGCTAATTCTTACAGGATAGAGGCCTGTAGGTTCCTTGCATTACTACTGACTATAATAAATGCAAAATATAATGAAGGTAAGTCAGTGAATATAATAAAGGCAAGTTAGCCCTATGGGCTACAATATGATAGTCAGCTGAGGCCAGCTATAATGGTGTGTTTAAAAAAAAAGAAGTGGAATAAATGTTAAAAATAGTAGCAGACTGCAGAATGGAATGATTGTTAGAAAAATGCACTGAGATAATCGTAGGGATAATACAAATAGTAAGTGTTAGTGTGGCTGGACACAAGATATTGGTTAATACATGTGGCATTGCTTCCATTAATCACTGTGATAATAAAATTGGTTGCTTGCTATAGTGACACATTATAAATAGGGGTGGCTGATATGCAGTTCATTTTATTTAGGAACAAAAATTCAGTCCAGGATTTCCAATATGTAACATTGCACTCATGAGCTATGCTGTACAACAAGTCATATCCAAGGGTAAGATGGCATGGGTTTGAATTATGTCTCCCCAAAAGAGTCAGTGGAACCCCTGGAGAAGTAAACTTCAGGTAGGATGAGGAAGCAAGCACAATAAGAAGTGTGAGCTGCCATGGGGCTAAAGTGGAGGCCACTAATAGCAGAAAAGAGAGCCAATGGTAGCCACAAAGGGAGGAGATAAGAGAAAGAGTAAAATAGGAAGAGACCAGCTTTCACATCTTTCCCATTGTATCATATAGAGCCTGGTGTTCAAGAGGTTCAGAGGCACAGGCAGCAAACTTCTCTTTGGGTGAAACCTGGCCCCACTGAAGCCAATGGGCATTTTCCTATTAACTTTAATGGGACCAGGATTTTACCCATTCCCTGACTGGCGTGTGGGTCTCAGGTGTTGAGTCTGTGACCCAAGGTGCCTAGGGTAGCCCACACTGAAAATACCAAGGTCAGGGAAGGCTGCAAAAGGGAGAGCAGATTCTCCCAGAATTGGTAGTTAACACTAATTAGATTCACCAACCAGTCACAAATGGAGCTCCTGAGCTCCCACACTGGTTATCAAGAAGCTAGAAAAAAGAAATAACATAGCCCCCTTTATTGCATTCCAGTCTCTGGCTCCCAATCAGCAAATAGGTCCAGTAAAGTGAGAAGTTACTTAAAACTCTATTCCTTTTATAAAATGTTCTTCTGATCCCTAAAGGACCAGCTACATTACCAGATCAATATTAGTTTGGATCTTATCCAAAATACCACACACTCAGCCAGTCCTTTAGTTTCTAATAAAACCTTTTCTATTAGAAACAAAAAGAAAAGAAAGAGAAGAGAGCTGTTTAAATGGTCAAAGAAATCAGATATATGACTTCAGAGTCCACATATCATGTTCTTAGCAGCACTGGTGAGTTTGCCCATTTGTAAAGTCCCTCTGGAACACATCCAGAGCTTGGATGGGTCTATCAGTCCTTTGTTCAAAGCTTCAGTTTGTAGAGAAGTTACTCCAGAGGTGAGAAGCTGGATTGAGGACAAAATGGAGAGGATGCAGCTGCTGTTTTATATCCTTTGTTATGTGGCTTGTACATCCTCTGTTCCAAACACAAGCTCACAGCATGTGGGCATATAAAAGCACCTGGAGTCCCCTGTCCACAGACATGTCCCTACAGGTCCTGCTGACTCATAGGCGTAGCCCTTGGCTTCCCTCAATGGGTTCATTGTACAGCTGATTCACAGGTTCTATTCTCTTCTTGTTTAACAGGAAACCTCCATCCATTCTACCTTAAATCTTTCCAAGAAATTAAAAATGGAAACATTTTATTCCGACAGATCAAAACAAGACATTTCAGCATTGTCGGAACATTTTTTCCTGTTTTTTTCACAAACATAACAATTTTGGTAACATCAAAACAATTGCACAAAGCATTTTGATTTCAACAGCATTCCATTTTTCCAATGGAAATAGTTCTGTTAGAAAAGTTTCAACAGCTCTAAAACTTATTCTTTCAGGAAATGTCAACTTGCTGTTTAAACATTAATCAGTCTTGTCAAGTCTGATCATTAGAGTTTGATGGGGTTTTCCATGTTAGAACTCTTTTTTAATATAACCTTTTAATTTAGTAAGCCTTGATATCATTAATCAATTTGTGTGAAAACACTGAACTATTCTGCAGTATAATGTTTAGTTGAAGAGAACCTGGTGGTCTCTTGGATTGTATGCATAATTTGTTCTTTGTAACAAAGTAGAACAGTTATGAAAGTCCAGGTTAAGATTCCATTAAATATCAGAAGGAAGTCAACAATCTCTGCTTTAATTATTTCTATAAATAGATCATCATATCAAATCACATTATTTAGGAAATATGTTTGTCAAAGGGTTATATCAGATGTTCTAGCTATCTAAAGTATTTGAACCTTTGCGAGAACAAGGATAAATATCCTATTTCTTATGGAAGAAACAGCTTAATTACATCATTATTGCAGGACATCCAGACAATGAACATTTCATCTGGAACCATCCAGCAAAACATTTTAAATTATAAAAGCAGATTTTACTTCCCTAGCTAGCTTTCACCACAATCTGAAAGAGACATGATTCATTTTCATCAGAATGATGTCAGCATTCTAATTCTTGCTGTTCAAGGGCAAAAAGCATGCCAGCACCAAATGGTATGCAGAAACATAGTATAATAATGGAAACGCTTTGTAATGTGTGTGCCATCACAGGAAGAAAGAAATAACTTTTATGTTAACAGTGTTTATGCATGTCCACTTTCCATCTAGTCACCAGCTATATGCTTCTCCAAAATGTGGGTTTATGTGATTTACCTTTCCATCTAGTAACCAGGTGTGTGCATATCCAAAATTCTACCTATTTACTGGCAATTTGAAACCCTTATAGGCCTCTGTATTGCTTGCCTACAAAATAATCTCTTTTTGGGGAAAAAAAAAATTCTCATTCTCATCATACCTTAATTGATTTCCCAGCTTGTTTTTCACATACACTTTCACTGAGGAGAGAGGTTATTGAGGTACAACAGGCTGGGTGAAGTCGGTAGCTGTGCTCTTACACTTCAGTAACAGAAAACACACCAATTTAGATATTTTTCCTGACCTTTAGTACACTGTGGCATTTCTCCCAATATTTGGTGCTGTATATGCTTTCTCAAGTCTATCATATGCAACTGATGAAAGTTTGAGAGAAATGTGAGATGAGAAAAAAGTAGAAATGTGTCATGTTTAGAAAAATTGTCTTAAAGAAAATCTTGATGATTGCCTGTAGTATAGCATTTGAGCAATGAAGCATTTTGATCTGTTCGTACATCTTGGAATATATGGAATAATAGTCCGAATGCTACTTTTTTTTCCTTCCAATGATCTACAATGCCTACTAAAAGAGAAATGTAAATTAAAAAAATAGATTTATGAGCAAATTACTAGCAGACGGGGGAACTGGATCAAATGCAATGCATTAGAATTTAACTATTTGTTTGTGTTTTACTATATTCACGGGGCCAACTGGTATAAATCAGCATTGACTGACTTCAGTGAAGATGTGTCATTTTATACTGTTGAGTTCAGGGTTTATTGTTAAAGTTGTTCTGAAACAAAAGGTTAGAACAGAAAGATAGTTATATTGGACTAAACATACACAATCTGAAGTATTAAACTAAAACTAGTGGTTTGATTTAAACCCATCCAAAAAGATTACGCTATTCAAGTTAAAAGATCAAAGTCCATCCTTTAGTCATCCTGTTGTGCCTACCAAAAGAAAAAAAAAACATATGGAAGGAGATCCTGGGGAGGTCCATGCAGTTCCTCATTAATACATTTTCCAGAGAGTTTTTCATTAAGGGTGGGGTGAGGTGAACATCTCATTCCTAACTTCGTGAGACCCAGGTCTGAAAACTTTTCAACGTTGAGAAACTTGAAACCACAAGAAAGCCTATCATGCTGGGGGTTGCTTGAATTGCTAGCATGATGTTATCTGCTCCTGCTCCAATGTTTTGTGCTATAGAGTATAATATGGTTTGTGCTGAATGAGGGCTCAGAGGGAAGGGAAAAAAAAGCCCAACACACACACACCACAATTTACTCCCCTGAGGAATCATGACATCTTCCTATCTATCACAGCCAGGGCTTGGGCATGTCACAGGTTCTATTCTCTTCTTGTTTAACAGGAAACCTCCATCCATTCTACCTTAAATATTTCCACAAGCATACAAACTACCTCTGTACACATCACTGCACCTTTATCCTCATGGGTAAACTACTCCAGTGAGCAGAACACAGCAAATGAAGGGAAAGGGTTGTGTAGTGACTCTTGGGGCCAAATGTATCTGCAAGGTCAAACAGCAGAATCCCAGGGGCTCCAGTTTTGGTTGAAATAGTCCTGAAACTCACATACCTTGGGGCCTGCTGGAGGCCACAACAATCCAAACAGAAGTGCTGTGCTTCTGTTCCAGCTGAGGGACTCCTTTCCCAACCCTCCTTCCCTCGTTTCCTCAACTTCCTGCCCATTGGCAAGGCAACTTCAAAAGGAGCCAAATTGACAAGTATTCACCTATCAGCAAATGCTCCTGGAGCCAGTTTTACAATTTCCTAATCCAGAAGAGGCTCTAAATAAATAAATAAATAAATAAAATGTTAATGCAGACTACAGCCTTGTTTACTGCTGGTTGCATAAGGAAACAATGTTGTTCCCCCATCCCCATCCTCACAGCAGGAAAGTAGTGTCCATCAGAGGACATTTGTTAGTGCTTTTCCTTCTGCCTTCTCCATCTCTCACTTTTACCTCAGCTACCTCATTTATCCACATGCCACTTCTCTTTACTGATCTTTCAACACTATTGCTAACTAACAATTTTAACTTCTACCAAAGGTATTTATATGCTCCCATTGCCATAGTACTTGAGAACCTCACAATCATATATTTTTTCTCACAACACTCCTGTGAATCAGGGAAGTACTAGTATTCCTATTTCACCCACAGAAGCTAAGTGATTTGTCCAGGGTCAAACAGGGAGTCTGTGGTGGAGAATGGACTTCAATTTCACCTTTCTTACTCTCTTTTCTGCCTCTCTAGTTTAAAGCAATTTTGTTGCTTGTCTCAACTTTCAAGAGCAAAGCTAAAGTATCTTGGAGACAAAATAGCTTCACTTGGGCAAGAGGAGCAACCATAATCACAACTCTTTTTCATTTATCTCCATCAGCACAAACCTCCCTTTGCCACTGCTTTTTGTACTCATGCATTCATCCTGGACTGTGAATTCTTCTTCTCTTCCCTTATATTTGCAGTGCATTCTGAGATTTTTCTAAATAGAGGGAGCATCATAGACTTCAGACTCTTATTACTATTACATTTTACTTGGTATTTCATTATAATATTTCATAATAACAGGCCAAGATGTTTCAGCAGTAAAGCGGTTAAAAAGACTCCCTTATGATCTCATGAAGTAGCGGTCTAGTGATCAGTTGGTAAGCTCTTGATTTGCAGCTATTGAAGATTTTAAAAGTCTATCATTTCCCAGAAGTCTGACTGGCCTTCCAGGTCCTTGAAGATAAATAGGAATCTCAAATTAATCAAAAGCAATAAATCATTGGCCTTTCTGCTGATTGGGAATCATGTCCTCCACTTTTCAGGCTGGTTGTCAGCTAATATTCTAATGAAACATCTAATGTCTCTCACGGGGCTTCCTACACAAAGTGTTGAGGAAAAAGTGGTCTGTAGAAAAGAAAAGAAACTGGACTTAAAGCAAGAAGGAAGTAGGATGCTTTCAATGAAAGATATAAAATTTAAGAGAGTTCAAAAATTCATTTAATTCCTAAAGTAAAATAAAATTACATTGTGTGCTAATGTGAATTAATTTAAATTGTAGCAATTAATAAAATTGAGGGGAAAAGCTTACAAAAACATAATTTGTATTGCATTAAAATAAATAGCAGAATTTGATATTGGCAGATAATATGTAATCCTGTGGATCCATTGAAGGGAGTGAAAGCCTCAGACATAAGAGTATGGGAGTATTTAAATATGTATGAAAGATAAGGTGTAGCTTTCAAAGATTTCCTGGTAGATATTTAACTTCCAGACAATGTCTGGCTGCTGAGTTTTCCACATTCTATCAGCACATCATGTTAGTGAGAAGAACACACATAAGTGAATATAAATAACTAAGTACTGAACCACTAAATAAACCAAACTATGGCTATGCATTGTGCATAGAAATGGGATGAGACAGATATCTTTTTTCCATTAATGAATAATTAACCATTAAAACATGTTTTTCAAATGCATACTATGTGTACTTGATAAAGTGGCAACAGAGAAACTTTGGAAACTAAAGCTTATCCATTCATACGTCAGATCTGCATTAAAATCATTAACATGAAAGAATACATTAATTATTTCAACATTTACAAAAGAGAGAAATCAAGGGTTCATTTTATTTGTTTATTTCTGTATTGCTCACGTACTGCAGTACTTTGAGTCCACACTATGTCTGATCCCCAACTAGAAGTCAAAGAGGCATGAATCTACTTTCGAGGAGAGGAAAATGATCAGGAACAGTCAGCATGGATTCACCAAGGGCAAATCATGCGTGACTAACCTAATTGCCTTCATTGATGAGATAACTGGCTCTGTGGATGAGGGGAAAGCAGTGGATGTGTTATTCCTTGACTTTAGCAAAGCTTTTGATACGGTCTTCCACAGTATTCTTGCCAGCAAGTTAAAGTAGTATGGGCTGGATGAATGGACTATAAGGTGGATAGAAAGCTGTCTAGATCGTCGGGCTCAATGGGTAGTGATCAATGGCTCCGTGTCTAGTTGGCAGCTGATATCAAGTGGAGTGCCCCAAGCGTCGGTCCTGGGGCCAGTTTTGTTTAATATCTTCATTAATGATCTGGAGGATGGTGTGGATTGCACCCTCAGCAAGTTTGCAGATGACATGAAACTGGAAGGAGTGGTAGATCCACTGGAGGGTAGGGATAGGATACAGAGGGACCAAGATTCCTTAGGATGGAAGAATCCCATGAACTGCTACAGACTAGGGACCGAGTGATTTTAGGCAGCAGTTCTGCAGAAAAGGACCGAGGGGTTACAGTGGACAAGAAGCTGGATATGAGTCAACAGTGTGCCCTTGTTGCCAAGAAGGCTAACAGCATTTTGGGCTGTATAAGAAGGAACATTGCCAGCAGATCGAGGGATGTGAACTTTCCCTTCTATTTGGCATTGGTAAGGCCTCATCTGGAGTACTGTGGCCAGTTTTGGGCCCCACGCTACAAGAAGGATGTGGAAAAATTGGAACGAGTCCAGCAGAGGGCAACAAAAATGATTAGGAGGCTGGAGCACATGATTTATGAGGAGAGGCTGAGGGAACTGGGATTATTTAGTCTGCAGAAGAGAACATATAGAACAATGTAACATTCATAACACACAGACACATCTTTTTTATCCGAAGCATACACATTCATTAACCTTATTTCTATTCTATATCCTGCACTATGGCTGAAATGCTTCCTCTCCATAGTTTTCTTTTCCTGTGCGCTGTCTTAAGGAGCCTTCTGTTCTGTCTCAGGATCCTTTTCTGCTCTGTCCTAGCAGCTCACTGCGGCTGTCACCCTGCAGTTGCTTCTTCCTTACCATTTCTTGCTCTTTTAGGTTTCTCAGAACTTCTCCTCCTTCTCCTGCTCCTATCCTGACTGACTTTTGTCTGCCTGTTCTCTGCCTTATATATCGTTTTTGGCCTGTTGTAATTGGTTTATTTTTCAATCATAGCATTAGCATACCTATCCTCCAATCATCTTCACATGCTCACTGATTGGTCTATAACTATGGATACAAGCTAAATTTGGCTGTCGATCGAAGCTGTTACGCAGCAAGTTTTAAGTATTTTGGGAATGTTACTATAATGGAATGGAGTACTTGTGGCACCTTAGAGACTAACCAATTTATTTGAGCATAAGCTTTTGTGAGCTACAGCTCACTTCATCGGATGCATAAAGTGGAAAGTACAGTGAGGAGATTTTATACATACACACAGACCATGAAAAAATATACATTGTAAGGAGAGTGATCACTTAAGATGAGCTATTACCAGCAGAAGAGTGGGGTGGGGGGAGAGAAAACCTTTTGAAGTGATAATCAAGGTGGGCCATTTCCAGCACATTTCCAGGAGTTAACAAGAACATCTGAGGAACAGTTGGGGGGGGGAATAAACATGGGGAAATAGTTTCACTTAGTATAATGACTCAACCACTCCCAGTCTCTATTCAAGCCTAAGTTAATTGTATCCAATTTGCAAATTAATTCCAATTCAGCAGTCTCTCGTTGGAGTCTGTTTTCGAAGTTTTTTTGTTGAAGGATAGTCACTTTGAGATCAGAAATCGAGTGTCCAGAGAGACTGAAGTGTTCTCCGACTGGTTTATGAATGATTTGACATCTGATTTGTGTCCATTTATTCTTTTACGTAGAGACTGTCCAGTTTGTCCTCAGACGTTCTTGTTAACAATGTTTTTTAATTTGGGGTATACATTTAAGTTGAGTCTCTATTATGGTGTCTTTAAAAATTTTCTCAACTTTTAATTTCTGTTTAAATAACATCCTCATTTTTCTGTAGTCCCCCTTTCTGAAGTACAGAGTTGGGCTGATGTGGTGTTTTCCCCACCACAGGGATGTTAAATTTAATTGTACCATGGTCACTATTACCTAGCAGTCCAGCTATATTCACCTCTTGGACAAGATCCTGTTCTCCACTTATGACTAAATCAGGAATTGACTCTCCTCATGTGGGTTTCAGGACTAGCTGGTCCAAAAAGCAATTATTTAAGGTGTCATGATCTGGAATGCCAGATGAATAAATATTGGAGTTAGGAAGGAATTCTCTTTCTCATCCCATAGCTGTATGACTTGGTCAAGTATTATAGGGTTCATCTTCTTTTTAAGCTTCAGGTGTTCACCATGTTCAGAGAGAGACTATTGAATTGGATGTACTTACTGCCTGATCCAGTGACACAACACTAATTTCTGATTTATATTCCCTTCTTCTCCCAGACATGGTAAATAAAAAGTGTATATACTTAAGAAAGCAACCTTCTGTTACCTTAGACTGTTACCCCATGTTACCCTGTTAATTTCTGTCATTTTAAAACCAAGGTTGGGAAGTAAATTGCTTTCAAGAGGGAACAATCATATTTACCTTGTCCATGTGTATATATTTTTTTAAAGAAATGCTCTCTTATACAAACCCATCATTCAGTTGTCGAGGACATTCTCTTACTAAGGTTTTATATAATCAGGAGTAAACCTGAGAATCTTTCCTCTTTAGAAAAAAAAATAACACACTTTCACTCTGCTCCTATGTAGCTGTCTGAGAGACAGGAAGTACTGAATCTCCTGCTGAGGCAGAAAGAATTTCAAACATCAGTATGGCATAGTACAAGCTGATGAACTATTTGTTATGAAATGCCCATGATGCTCAAATGTTCTTAATAAAAGTAGCTCTCAAGGAGCAAAGCTTGTGTCTATAAATCAAATTACCCATTTTTATTATATCTGGGAACATTGGGGAAAAGCTGTTTGGAAGCAAACAAGCAATTTTCTTTCTTAAATTTACCAGACATGCAAGCCCATGAAAAGCTGAATCTGAATTTTGCATATATGTTTGTGTATGTGTGGGTTTTTTTTTAAAAAGGGAAGAAAACAGAAAAAGGAAAAAAAAAAAGTCAGAAGAGTCTGTCTTCAGTCAGCCTCAATTCCAGATACAGTTTGTGTCAAGACAGTTACACTCTTTAACTATTTCTTCAGTCCAAAACAGCAGTACATGTAAATAGAGAAAATTGAAAATATAAAGCCTAGTCCTGTTCGCACTGAAGTTTATGGCACTATTTCCAAAGTCAGATGTACACTGATATTTCTGATATGTTTAGATTAACTGGATTGGGCAATTTAAGTAAAAATTCAAACCTTTGGATGCGTACAAAACCAAACTGTCCTGGCATAGAGGTAGAAATAAAGAGAGGGACAGTCCAATCATCTGAGCATAGGGGGTGAAACCTAATCCTGTGCAGAGAGCCAGTATGTTGTTTATTCAGCACATCATCAAAATAGGGCAAATGTGGAACATAAGTATGTCAGAGGCCTCAGAACAAGGAGCCAGGCCATCCCAAGTGCTGATCTTCTCTTTTGATACTGACATATTCTGTACCTTTGGACAATTTACCTAACCTTCCTGTGCCTCATTTATAATGACTTGTTTAGAGAACCTTATAAGGATGTTGAGGAGTAACTAGTTGATATATGCAGAGTACTTTAAATGTGATAAGTGTTAAATGTTAAATGCAAAAACATCACCTCTTGTAATATTTCCAGTCAGATATCTAGACCAAAGTACTTCCTACAAACTTAGGCTAAGCATCTTAACTTTTGTAAGCTTATCCAAAACCTCAAAGCCTTTTGAGCTTCATTCATCATTAATTACTGTATGAAGATTCTAGTTCATCTGCTATTGGCAGTTTCAGTAGCAATCTTCATTTCAGTAATGTAGAAAAATAGAAGGAAGTTGCAGCAGTTCATTTATATCAGAAACTATTTTTTTTAAGCAATCAGGCAAAGCAAGACAACCAAAAACTGAAAATCATTTAGATCATTGAGTCTTCCACTTTGGAACGGTCTTCAATCTTGTCACCTTAGCTGAGTCCTGTATTTCTAAAGGACCAACATTAGGTACTTTTCAAGGGCTTTGCACAGTCACCTGAGGGCACATAAGAAACAGGGGGAATTGTCAGAACGCTCTTTTGGCACCCAATTATCTGGGTACTCAGGCCTTGAAGCCATTGTTTTTTTCCAAACCTTACTCCTTTATGATGCTGTCCCCATCCAGCTCAGGTTGGATCCTCTGCTTCTAATTTTTATAATTTCTCTTCCTTCAAAACTACTAGTAGAGTCCTCTTGTGAGACCCAAAGGAATCGACAATGGCCACATTAGTACCTAAGCTAGATATAAAAAAAACATAAAAAGGTTAGGAAATATTATAGTTGGTTTTGAAAGTCTTTCCTAGAATGTTGAAAATGTGAACCTATGAAGAGGCATTTCCTGTTCAGTATGATCCCCGAAGAACACATATTGAATGACACTTGCCTCCCCATGCATATCATGACTTATTCTTTGCCATCTACATATCTGAGAGACTTTCACTGCAGTGTGCCAGGAACATTAGTGTTAGCAATGTGCATTTTATACTTTATGGGTCTTGGTAAGGATGTAGAAAGGGGAACTTGCCTAAAAATGACATATTCTGAGTGCTTCATTCTTTTGTTCTAGGCAGAGAGTTAGGAAACCTAACAAACATTAGACACACTGCAACACACACACAGACAGAGGATGGAATAAAGACGACCTGGTAAAGATAGCATGGCAGGGATGATGATAGGAAAGATACCCTAAGGAAAGGCAAGGAAGTGATGGATGGATTGCATCAAAGAAGATAACCTTAGTGCTGCCTAAGACAGATAAAGTTGGTGGATCCTTCTATGACAACCTGACTCCAGAGGATGGGACAAGGGGAAGAAGAAGATGATCCCAATACAAACATACTGAATGTTTCAATGGCCACTTGTACTTCATATGGGAAGTTTCACCTGTTAAGTTTGTCCTGGAGCTGTTCAAGGTTGTTTGGCCCAACATGTAAAGCCATAGAAGTGGGGAGGGTTCATATGGCTTTAACAGTTAAGCTTCTTGATTGCTATGTAGTTTGGGGTATGGGAAGATTTGTCTATCTCACCAAACCAGTTAAACATAAAATCAGGAATTAACCAACATTTGAGACCCTGAACTCTATTCTTCCTCCAGTGCCAATATGTTCCTGCCTTCTCTTGAAGTAGGTAGCTGCCAAAGAACACTGACTTGCCTGCTAGGAAGCAGGTACAAGTACAGAAAATGCAGTATTTTGCATTCTGAAAAGCTATCCATTCATTGTTTCATTTACGGTTATTCAGCTGGAAAAGGCCTGTATGACCACAATGGGGAAAAGGAGCAGAGAAGGGTGTGCTTATGTGACTAGTGAGTGGGGTGAATCTTATAGTGCTATACAAAGTATCCAAAATGGAAGTGCAGAGTGGCTACTACATTCTCATTCAGCACATTCCCTAAATAATTTCCAGAAGTAGAAGAATGGGAGACGCCTCCTCTACTGACCCTATCCAGCATGAACAACCACAGTACCTGCCAAAGATTCTGCCTCTGTTACCCTGTCTTTGTGATGGGGTATACAAACCCCATACTGAGCAACCAGGGGTTAAGGAACTGCTCTGGGCTCAGCTAGCCGCACCCTGCCACATCTGTAGGAAATGCTCCAACTGGAGGAGTTAAAAAGCAGAGGATCATTTCATTTGGGAGCAGACTAAGGAAGAGAGCAGACCTACAGCCTGCAGCTCCAGCAGAGGAGAGCTGAGGGTAAGGCAGAATCTCTCCCCACAACAACTGCCAAAAGACTCTCCCTTCCCCTCTCCCCCACGAGGGAAGGGAGGACCTGGTACAGAGAGAGCCTGAGAGGGAAGCATTCCCCTTTCCTTCACAAATTTGACCACCTGTATCCAGCTCCCATTGGTTTTCTTTGCCATGGTGCTTGCTCAGCACTTCTGAGACTAAGGTCCCAAGGCACCCAAGATCATCAGTCATTTATAAAAAATATTAGCCTTAATGTCAAAATTAAAGATAGTTTCCAAGTGGAAATGAATAAGACAAAGTTCATGATCAGATTATAATGCTATCTATGGTCTGATTCTAAGTGAAGTATTAAAGTCCTCAAAACCCATCTGTTTGTCTATCAAAAATAAAAAAAATGAGATATGCATATGTATAAATAAATTTGCAATAATTTTAGATATATTATTATTTGTACAATAATAGTACTTTTATTTATAAATAGATAGGTAGGTAGACACTTCCTGAACATTGTCTATTCTTTACACAATTTTCCAAAACCTTACAGCCTCTTCTGGATGATCGAATGTTGTGGTGTTCATACCCATGGTGGTTGTTAACTTGCCTGGCCATACTATGCCATGACTAGTGTTCTTATCCTTACATGCATGTTCCAAGACAGCTTTCTGTGTAAAACAGTTTCTTTTGTCATGTCATTCAGTATCATTCCCTAATTTTCATTACATTTAATGGTTTTACTGTTTATTAGGGGGTTTTATTAATGGCTTCTTTGTGTTGAAGGATTTATTCTTTGTCTGATGAGTTTAACCAGAGTAGATCTCATGGGTTTTCATTAGTGGATTTGGGGGCCTATGTCCCATTAGCCCTTTCCATTTCCCATTATGTATAAGATGTACTATTTATTTTCAAATTTTATTAAGGACTGAGATGATTAATTTATGTTCAATTTCCTCACTTTCAGGCATGCCTAAACCAGAGGGTTTATTTCTTCATATATCAGTACTGTATTCATCAGTTCCATGTATCCCCTTTTTAAACAGTTTGTCCTGTTCTATTACTTTTGTAGGATTTTGTTCCTCACTTTGCTTGAGTCCCCATGTTTAATCTTTTAAACCAGGCTGCATATGCTTCAGTGTTGTTTCTACTGAGGCAATAACTTGACAATCTACTGTAATAAACTTTGTAAGTTTTTATGATTGTTTTCTTATTTCTTCAGTAACATTTTATTTAATCTGGTCATTGCTGGCTGCTAGCACTCTACCTGCTCGAGGTTGATCAGCTATGCAGCTCTCGGGGGGAACACAGGTGAGCAGGAGTGCAGAGTTTTATACATCTAGTTCCTCAAAAGCTGATATTTTCATCCTTAAACATTTGCTTCTTTGTTTTGAAAGTACTTGTTTTAAGCTTACCTTTAGGTTAAATTTAAGCTTGCGAGAACCAAAGAGTAATTTGGGTGGGCTGGTCAAGCTTTTAGGAAGACTGGCTGGAACCCACCCAGATCCCCAAAGTTTCTGGACTCAAATTGCTTATTGAAAGAAAAGTAACTCAGTATTTTTTCATAAATTTTACTAAAAACGCTTAAAAATAAAATCAGCAAAACACATTACTAAAGCTAAGCTGCTACCACTACTTCTGAAAAGCAATACAACTATCACATCAGGGTCAAATCAATGAACCTACAAGATATTATATTGGATTGGAGTTAAATCGTCAACAGAGTTAAATATAACACATGAAGGCAAGCAACTGAATGTGCAAGTGCTTATATACAAATGCTAGAAATCTAAATACTAAGATGGGTGAACTAGAGTGCTTGGCATTAAATGAGGATCTTGATATAATAGGCATCATAGAAACTTTGGAATGAGGATAATCAATGGGACTCAGTAATACCAAGGTACAAAATATATAGGAATGACAGAGTAGATTGCACTGGTTGGGGAGTGACACTATAAGTTAAAAGAAAGCATAGGGTCAAATAAAGTAAAAATTGTAAATGACTCAAACTGTACCATATAATCTCTACGGATAGCAATTTCATGCTTGAACAATTAGAATATAGCAGTAGAACTATACTACTGGCCACCTGCCCACCATGGTGATGTTGATAGGGAAATTCTCAGGCAGATTAGAAAGGCTACGAAAACAAAAAACATAATAAAAATGGGGGATTTCAGCTGTTCTCACAGTGACTAGGAATACTTCATCTCAAGAAGGGAGGCAGATAATATTTCTAGACACCAAAAATAACTGCTTTTAGGAGTAGCTTGTCCTGAGATCCACAAGGGGAGAGGTAATTCTTGATTTAGGACTTAGTGGAGCATAGGATGTGGCCCAAGAAGTTAATATAGCTGAATCACCTGGTAAAAGAGAACATAAGGTAATTATATTTAACATTCTTACAGGGGCAAAATTACCAAAGAAACGTACCACAGAAGCATTTACCTTCAAAAAGGTGAACTATACAAAAATGAGGAAGATAGTTAAATGGAAATTAAATGGAACAGTCAAAAGGGTGAAATGTCTACAAACAGAATGGAGACTATTTAAAAATACCATAGTAGAGGCGCTGACTAATTTGAGTAACCCAAATTTCAAAACAACAACAACAACAAAAGCAGTAGGAGGACCAAAAGAACCAGTTACAGATAAATACACAAACCTTAAAAATTGAAAGTCAGATCTTAGTGAGGAAAATTGAAAGGAGCATAAACTCTGGCAAGCCAAGTGCAAAGCTATAATCATTCCGGCCCAGAAAGAATTTGAAGAGAAACTAGCTAAAGGCTCGAAAACTAACAGCAATTTTGTTTTAAGTCCATAAGAAATAGGAAGCCCACCAAATAATCAGTGGGGCTATCACTAAGCCTCCAACTCATAGGCAATGACTGTGTGGTGCTGCAGCCCTGGAGCACCCACAGAAAAAAATTAGTGGGTGCTTAGTATCCACCGGCAGCCAGCTCTCCCCCTTCTGTCCCAGCACGTCCTGTCTGCTGCAATCAGCTGTTCTGCAGCATGCAGGAGGTGCGGGGAGGGGGAGGAGTGGGGAAGCGGCATGCTCAGGGGAGGGGACAGAACTGGGAGAGAAGAGGATGAGCAGGGGTGGGAAGGGGTGGAATGGGAGCAGGGTCTGGGGCTGAGTGGGGGTTGAGCACCCCCGGGGAAAGGAGGAGGCCAGTGCCTGTGCTCCAACTGCCAGGAGCTGGGACTTGATGGCAGGGATCACTCAGAAATTCTCTGTCATGTTTATTCCTTCTAAAGCATCCAGCACTGGCCACTGTCAGAAGACAGGACACTGGGCTAAATGGACCATTGGTGTCACCTAGTATGTCCATGCTTATTTCTTATGTAAATAATTGAATTAATACTAAAAATAACCAATCATTATAAATTCTATAGAGGACTCTAAGGAGGTGACTGTCCATTTAGTTATAAATCCCATTTAAAGAATTTTACCAAAGTCAGTCAAATCTTTAACTTAAAGCTGCTTAAATATTTTAATACTAATTTAAAACAAATTATTATCTAATGACTAAACCACAATCCCAGAGTGAAATATAAAGCTTCCTCCTTATATTTCAATTTATGTGTGATTGCTAACCCTTTTCCACCCCCCACATTTTCCCCCCCCCGCCAAAAAAAAATCTTATAATACAGACTTTAACAGAACTCTCTTGATAAACATAAAATTTGACAGCTCTTATTTACCAGAATTTAGAGGTGACAAATCTTAAGTCTCTCAGGACTTCTAAACATAGAACACAGAACACAAACTACTGAGTAATTTTAGGAGAGAATATTTAGGACTGTTTATCTGAGGAACTTTTCTTTCAGGTGTCTTTCATATATGGACTTTATTCATTCATACACACATGTATGTAGACAGCCATATTTTCACTTCCACAGCCTGAAAATAAAAAAAAGGCTAAACAGGCAGGTATGTCTTCCAGTTTAAAAATAATAATAATAGTAATTAATAATAATTAATAATAATAGTAAAGGTATTTAAGATAACAGGGAGTTTACAAACTCTTCAGCTCTCAGTGTCTTCTGGACTCTCAGAGAAGGAGCTGGAGCTTCAGTGAAGAAGCCAGTTGATGATGTTCTTTTGGCACATCACTTCTCATGCAGGGGGATGGATACAGTGACCTGGTTCTTGAAATTTTGATTTCCTCTCTCCAAGTTGATGAGTCTTAGGGATTCTGGAACATCAGTCTTCCCAAAGGTAGCTTGTGGATGAGAATGATAAGCCTTCTTAGCCTTCATTTGATTCTTATGGTATGTGAACTTTACTTACTCTGCTTTGCAGCGCCAGCCTCTGCTGTCTTCAGAAAATCAGGTGCAAGGCCCAACATGGAGACATGAAGCCAGAAAGTTGGTCCAATCACATTCAGATGAGGTCATCATAAATCAGGAATTAAGAAAAATGTCCATGTTTTACACATCAGAGACTGTAAATCTCCCCCAAAATATAAAAAATATGGACACATAAGACCACTTTTGAATAAGTTGGCATGGTCTTATCCTGGTGAAAATGTCTTCAGATGACATTGTGTCACCAAATTACAAATTTGACGCAAAAATCCTTCAATAACAGCTAACTATTAGGGTTCATTTTTCACAGCCAACTACTCCATCATCAAAATTGAAAATTAATTGGGAGAATTTAAGACTAATGTCAAAATTCTTGCAAACAAGACAATTTCCAGTAACATTTCTGTTTTGAAACTGGACTATAAATTTCACATTTTATCTTCATTTTGAAAGAGAAGTTATTCTAAAACCTTTGAAGATGAAACCCACTTAAAAAGGTATATATTTAAAAGTTTTATATAAGGTCTGTATTCCCATGAACTCTTGTCCTCACAAGTGCACAGAATTTTCCCAAATGCCTTATTTACAGTACTGTATCATGCCGCACCTTCACTATGGTCAATATTAAAGCTAATGTAACCCTTTCGCCAGGTATTGCTAGCAGCAACAAAGGCCAAATTCAATATCTAGAGGTCTCTCTTAAAATTAACAACCACCATCAGGTCGAACCTCCACCCAAAAACCTGGGAAAAAACTAAAGGCCTTCCCTGGTTCCCTTACCAAGTAATACTTCCCCTATTGTAAGCACTAAGTCTGTGCATAAAATAAAGAAATCATTATTAAGTGGAAAACGAACAGAGCATCAGTCAAATGAACTAGGCACCTAACACTCTTAGTTAAAATGTGTTAACTAACTTATTTAAAATACAAGTCTTGGCTGGAAATATAACATGATTTTCATGACTTCCAAACAGTAAATAAATAATACACTCACTCCCATAGTGTCTTGGGCAGTAGTATTGCCTCAGTTTCATCACCTGCTGGTCTGAATACCCAGTGTTCCGATGTCCTGTTAATACCGCATACCTCACTCATAGTTTGTTGTGAGTGGTTAGTGAAGTGTCAGAGCCTGGGAGTGCACTCATGCAGGTCTGTCTTCAGCTCTTTGGGGGAAGTGCTGGCTATCTTACTTAAAGAAACTCTCTTCCATTGCCTCTGCATTGTCTGTTGCTGTGCCACCACCTCAGGATGCAATGGAATCTCTGTGCCAGATTTTCTCTCCATGCCACCTCCTCTAGTCACAATACCATCTCTGCACTGGTCCATTTCAGTCCTAAGCCACCATCACCCAACCTAGCAATTTCAGCTTTGTGGATGCTGGGTAAAGGGGTCCTTCTCCTGAGCTCCATCAGTTCTGTTGCTTCCCTTTGCAGATTCAGTGAAGAGTCACTACCATCATTATCTCTTCCCGTGTTGCCAGGTACTTTCACGAGGATCCCCCAGCTATAGTGATTTCAGCTTTTTGGGTTTTGGAGTTCATTCAGCGCTGTTGTGAAGCTTCAGTGGAGAGCTACCATCATCTCTCCCTATGATAATAGAACCAGTATTTCATCTCTTTCATTACACTTTACAGGGGGTTCAGTGGTATATGGGACACTTGAGCAGAGTCTGTGGCACTAGGGCTTCACTTCTCCCTAAAAGGTAGGAGCCCCTCTCTCCCTCCCTCTCTTAACATGTGTCCAACTCCACAGTCCAGCCATTTTTCAACTAAACCTTTCCTATTTTTTTTACCACCTTTACTCTTACTTTTGTGAGTAACACCCTGCATGGTGGAACTTCCTCCTAATATCACCTGGTTGTTTCCTGTGTTGAACACTTGGTTACTGATAACATTGTTGAAGAGATCCGTGTTTTGATTGTTAATCTATCCTACATACATTTTTGCCTATTCAAAGGGCTCAGAAAGGAACTGAGTGGCTTGAGCTTGCTAGGGAGATCAATAAGGGTCAACCTAGATACCTTGGAAGCTTCCACCAAACAAGTATTTCAACTTATGCATCTCCAAAAGTTTTGGGGAAATCTAATAGAAATATCTTGTTGAAGGAATACTAAAGGCATCCCTGAATTCAAACCTCAACTGAAAAGTTCAGGTAAATAGAAATAGGCTGTTGATATTCTCAGAGCCTTTGTGTGCTTATCACCTCCAGGCCTTTTAAGTTTTGTCCATGACTAGTTTTTGCTGGTTCTGAGATCATTTTGATGGAGTAATTTCAGGATTTATTTCTGTTTGTTTGTTTATTTAATGATCTTCTAAACAGCAGTTGATGTGCTGATCAAGGCTTCCTAGCATTCTACTCTGTGTCCATACATGATGTGGTTTCTCTCCTCCTTTGTTTTCACAATCTTTCATTTGAACCATGAAATCATGGTAAACAAAGAGGAAAATAATCCCTAAAATAGTAACATTACCCTCCTCCCACATGAGAACCTCATGCAGAGGCTTCTGCATGTCACATGTATAGCTCTTTGCCAATCTAAACAACAAACAATTATGGTGTGTGGGCAGCCTCAAACCATACTTAATATTTATAAGTTCATGTTGGCTTACCTTGTTGGTGAGATGGGTATATTTTATCCTTTTAAAAGTGGCATCATCTCCCACAATTATCAGCATTTTGTATGCCTCTGATGAGTGTTCCCTCCTCAAACTTTTGGTTATTCAAACATATGTCTGTAGGCATTTTAAAGTATCCCTAAAAACCTGGGTATGTACTGCATGTCATTATGCAGGAGGACAAGGTCAATCTTAATGAAAGAATATGTATATTTTCTGGTGATACAAGACTGAAAACACATTTGTTTCAGTTTAAGACAGGTTAAGTATCAGATTTATATTGTATCGTTTTTATTGTACCACCTCAAAGCCAGCAATATGAATACAAGTTTGATTTTATCATCAAAAAAGCAGACTTTAACAAACTAAGATAACTGGTCCCAGGGGAAGAAAATCTAAGGAAAACATGAGTTTAGGAGAACTGGTGTAACCTTTCTAACATCTCCTAGTGCATCAACGCAACTCCTACAGAAAAACACATGGGGACCCAGAATTCAGTCGTCTGATGATTTTCAGCAAGGATTGCACAGGGGCTACCTTCCCACCATCAAGGCCAAAAAGAACAAAGAAATAAATTTAATTCTTAAGTACCAACTTTGTAAAACTTTATAACAATAATGAAAAATAGTAGTTTGTGTACTAAATAATAAGGCTACTTCATAATCCACACACATTATTTTCACAGTTATGCATACATATAAACAAAAGAAACAAATTAAATCTAAACAGATTAGTCCCACAAACACATAGTGAGAAGTAACTCAGAGTTCCAGAAGCTTATTCTGAGTTCACTTGAGACTCAGTTACAGTCTTTGTTCATTGGCTCTATACTATCTGCTGAGTCAAAAGCACTGCAATAATATCTTTCTTCTTTTTGCTTATAGAAGTCTGTAATTAGAAGCCACAAAGACTCTTTCGCCTCCTCTGCTGAACTGCTGGAATCACTCAATTAGCCAGTAGATTAATTAACCAATCACTACTAAGTATAAAAATTGATAACCCTGTTACAAAAAAAAATACAAAACTGAAAATAGCAAAACAAAAGTGACTCCCTATCATTGCATTTAAATAAGAAAAGAGTCAGTGAACCATACTGGTTAAGGCAATTTGACTAAAACAATTTGGCTAAAAGCAAATAACAGTCAAAGTGTACAATTAAAATGAAAAGAAATTAATTTACCCTCCCAATTTCCCCTTTCTATAACTGACACTCCTTGGGCTTCCCTGTAGCAAAGTTAACAATAGCACTACTCCGCTGTAAAATGCTTCAGAGTTAGAGGAAAACAGCCTGCTCCTTTTACTGCACTTCTCCCAACCAAAACTGCAAGTCATGTGTCCTTTTATAAAGCAGATGCCAAGACTACTTGCCCTCAGTGGAGTCTATTAGTTCAGCTACAAGAAGCCTGCTGAGCATGCCCAAAGCTACCACACTCAACTCCAGACATTTCTCGGGGTGGAATATTAATTATGCATCTGCCTATCAACAATGATCCAAACACAACTCATTCCTCCCCTCTTTCTGCTCTCTAAATCTCTTAAAGAGCTACCTCCCTCTTAGGTATGTAGGTTACTCTGGCAGTTTCTCAAGGAGACAATATTAAAGGCACAACTGCAAACTATCCTGATGTGAAGGAAAGGTAAGAAGAATAGGAAGAGGCCAATATGGCTCCATCAGGAGCACTTTAATGAACTGAAAATCTAAAAGGAATTCCACAACAAGTGGTAAGGTGGACAAACTGCTAAGTAGGAGTACAAAATAATTGCACAAGCTTGTCAAAACATAATCAGAAAAGCTAAGGCACAAAATGAGTTACACCTCACAAGGAACATAAAAGGCAATGAGATGAGATTCTTTAAATACATTAGGAGCAAGAGAAAGACAAAGGAAAGTGTAGGTCCTCTCCTTAGCAGGGAAGGAGAGATAATAACTGTTGACATTAAAAAAGCTAAGGTGTCTAATGCCTATTTTACTTCAGTCTTCAAGAAGGAGATTAATGGTGACCGGATACTCAATACAATTAATATTAACAAGGAAGAAGGAATGCCAGCAAAATAGGGAAAGATCCGGTCAAAGAATATTTAGGTAAATTAGGTGTATACAACTTGGCACAACCTGATGAAATTCAGACCAGGGTACTTAGGGAACTAGCTGAAGCAATTTCAGAACCATTAGAAATTATCTTTGAGAACTCCTGGAGGACATGTGAGGGCTTATAAAACTGGAGAACAGCGAACATAGTATCTGTGTTTAAAAGGGGAAACAAGGAGGACCGGGGAAATTATAGACCAGTCAGCCTTAGTCTGATACCTGGAAAGATAAATTATTAAACAGTCAGGATAATAAGGTTATAAGGAATATCCAGCATGGACTTGTCAAAAAGAAATCCTGCCAAACCCACATAATTTCCATCTTTGACAGGGCTGCTGGCCTAGTAGCTTGGGAGGGAAGCTGTAGATGTGAAATATCTTGATTTTAGTAAGGCTTTTGACACAGTGCCACATGACATTCTTATAAGCAAACTAGGGAAATGTGATCTAGAGGAAAACACTATAAGGTGGTTGTGCAATTGGTTGAAAGACTGTACTCAAAGAGTAGTTATCAATGATTCACATTTTTCCCCAAGTTTGGCATGTCTGCCTTCCAGTCCTTTCCTCTCTATGATTCTAAGAGGTTTTGGACTGAAACTGTGCAAAACCCACACATTATTTACTTATTTATTTATTTATTGCAGAGCAGAACCAGTGTACTGGGTGATGCATAAAACACAAAGGAAGATGTATTTGATTCAGAGCCATAAATTATCGCAAGTTCACTTCAAAGGTTTGTCACCCTCAGTTAATATTTTGACAAACTTGGATTGCATATTGTATCTGTAACAACCCCCTCACCACAATCTTCATGCTTCTATGCTGAGCTGGCCTTAGCATTTTTCAGCAAACCTGTTAAACATTCAAAGATACAATCACTCCCTGATCACCATGGTCACATTGCTATATACAGGACCACGCTGTAATTTTGGGAAGAGTTCTCAAGATATTTCTTTAGGGCTACACTCTAAACTAAATTGACTCCTTTACATAAAAAAAAGTATATGCAAAAGGAGAGATCTTTAATTCCTTCCTCAACTCCCTAAATACTCCTGTTGCAAGATAACTTATGTATCTGCCCCACCGTTTGGATTCTGAGTGTCTCATTAGCAGTGTGCCCCAAAGTGCTGTGCTGTAACTCCACTGTGTGCGTGAACTAAAAGGTTCCTACTGTGCAATAATGTAATCCTGTTTCTACTGACCTGCACCTCTTTGTGGTCAGTGAGCACACTCTCTGCTTACCAGAGGTTGCTGCAGTCAACTGGCTGGTTGGGTGCATAAAATTATCTTAGTGTCATCTGGACAAGCTTTCAAGCTCAGTCATTTGTTTATTTTCATCACGATTGGTTTATATTTTCAAGGCTTCCTTAGCAAAGACAAGTGCTATCTATCTATCTATCTTATAAATGAGACCTGAGATTTTATATAATGAGCCAAATTCATCCCTTGGAGTACCTACACTGAAGTCAGTCAAGTCAACTGTGATGATGAATTTGGTTCTGCTTTGCAAAAGGATTTTAAATGTCTTTACAAAGGCTATATTCTTCTGAGGTAGGTATTTTCATTATATAACATAAAAGAAGCAATTCCTAAACTATGATTGGCTGACCATGAAAACTATCAGGTGATGAATCTAAGTTTCTATTGTTTATCCTAATTCAAGAGGATTTTGGTCTGGAGGAAGGTCAACCAATCCATTCACATGTCCATGTAAGCACAATAGTGCACCTCTCTCTGCCTGATTTTCCTTTCCATTACAACATTTTTTAAACTAGTGGTATTCCCATTATCTTCAGTGGAGTTGCTCCTGATTTACCCCAGTCTTTAAGCAGAATCAAGCTGCCCGTCTTTCTCCCTGGTTCCCTCCAACCCCTTTTTTGCTCCTAGATTGGAGGTTACTGGACACATCTGATCTAATCTCAGAGCGATCCAGCAAAACATAGCTCTTCATCTCTATGCAGGGTTCAGGTACCTGACAACATGGTGACTCTGCAAGCAGGATCCTGGAATTTGTCACTCTTACGGTCCAAATTAGTTCATCATGATTGGCCTCAGACTGGTTCAGCACAAACTACTATTTAGTGTTACAAGGTGAGTAATTGTGTTTTCTTGATATCTAATACCATCTCCCCTTTAGAATGCTATCTTAAAAAGAAAAAAAAACCAGTATCACTGAATGGAAATTCAAGTTCATGATGGATAACTTTGCATATAGTTCTGATGCAGACATTCAGTATGTATGTAGCAATAAATTTGGTATTTACTTCCAACTGTGGCGAATATAGCCTCAGTCATTAGTTACCTTTTTGCTCAATAAATAATAATGCTGTCCTCCAATGAAATAAATATCTGCTTATTTTATAGTCTGATAAACCAAGGTGTTCAGAGGATAAGTGACACCATAAGGACACACGAGTCCTCAGTGGCAGAGCTAGCAACAGAACCCATAAGTCCTGGGTGTCATGTCAATGCTATATCACAGTAAGATCAAACATTTCCGTAATGACATTGCTTATGGCGTCTTACAAAGGTTGGTTTCAGAGTAGCAGCCGTGTTAGTCTGTATTCGCAAAAAGAAAAGGAGGACTTGTGGCACCTTAGAGACTAACCAATTTATTTGACCATAAGCTTTCGTGAGCTACAGCCACTTCATCAGGAAGTGAGCTGGAGCTCATGAAAGCTTATGCTCTAATAAATTGGTTAGTCTCTAAGGTGCCACAAGTACTTCTGTTCTTTTTACAAAGGTTGCAAAATCTGAGAACTATTTTATACCCTTGCTTTGCTCAGAAGTTGGTTCAGCACTATTGCTTTCACCTGTGTGTATGCCCTAAGGTACTCTGTGTGTGTGTGTGTGTGTGTGTGTGTGAATTGATGCTGCTTGGCTAGTCTTTTCACCATATGACACGATGAGCTCTATCCTGTCATGGCTGTCTGTTTTAATTTGTACATGCGTAGATACTTTCTTATACACTTCTCTAAAATGTATCCGTTTTTACTGGGTGAATAAAATAGATGCGGAATGAGCAAGCCTTTTGCCAGAAGATGATTGATATTTCTGTTATTCAAGTGTACAGAAGATTCACAGAGTGTCATAAACATGGGACATGTGTGATTTGGCCATCTTGCACTTCACTTACATCATCAGCTCTGTTATCAGTATAAAACAAAACCAGGGCAGAGACCTTGTATACATTTATTGGTTTTTAAACCTGTGATATGTTGACTGTTGAGCAACCTGTATTAAATATAGAGTTTCCCTTTATCTTCTTTAAAGTTGCTGCTAGATAATGAGATTATTTTAGAATAACAGTGAATATTACCTCATAATTCAGCTTCAATGGCATTTATATTACAGAAAGAATAGACTTGGGGTTAAAGTAATGACCTACGACTGGGAAGCTGCGGGTTCTCCTCTTGACTTTATCACAGACTTCGTCTGTGAATTTAGGTAAATCAGTTTTAGTTTCCTGCTTGTAAAAATGGGTATAATAGCATATGTGAGGTGTTGAGATACTAATGTGACAAGCAACATAACAAGTATGTATATATCATAGAAGTGTTTGCCTTCCCACCAAAATAAATCTTAACGTGTGTGGGATGTTTTGGCTTATTTTTTTTCCTTCATGTCTTGCCTCCCTCATTCTTGTAATAAAGAGTGATTCAATTGGGCAAATGATAATGCGCACATGGACTGTGCAGAACTCATTCTTCAGAAGGGCAAAAGAGTTAAACTGTGGGTTTTGTTTTGTCTTTTCATAGGATCTACAAATCCCATACTCACTGCAAGACAAAACTTTACAACAGAACTAAAGCAAGTAAAGCAAATACACATTAGTTACAGCCTAATTTCACACAGTGTTTAGAAGTTGTCCCAGTTAAACCCATCAAAACACATATCTTGACAGTTCCAGTGAAGTCTCTCCTTAAGGGCTGTTCCTTATAACTGCAGACCTATCAGACTCTTCTATACCATATGGTAAGTCAATATTGAATCTCAAGGGGAAGTAGCTCTCTGTTAACGTCAATCCCCCACCTTATTCACCTTATTTCAACTCTAACTCAGATTTCAACAACTACTCTGGTAGTTTCATTCTGAACCCCTTAACTCAGATTGTGCTAGGTGGAAGTTTCAAGTCCCCTATGGGAAGTCTTATTAAAAAAAAACCACACATTAAGTAACGTGGCTATATGAAATCAATTTTATTTATTGTTTCTGAAAGCCTACATCTGGGTTCATTTTAATCCTTTGCAAATGGAGTTTTCTTTTTGGTATCTGCTATTCTTACATTACAAAACAAAGTTGCCTGAAGTTGTAAGAAATGCATGCAAAAAAGCAAAGCCCTTTTGGTAGTACACCACATAATAAATAAATGCACTATAAATTATTATAGGTGTTATTTTTTTTGTTGAAGTCATACAGAAATTTTCAAGAGAGACTCTCTGTGACTGATAGGGTAATTTCCTGCAATATCCTTGAAAAACCTTGAATTATGTTTAAGTATCTTTGGAGTCCATTGCATTGAATGGAAAGTTTATGTATTGTTGTGAGATTGGATGTAACTTCTCTGGGGAGATGTGACCAATGTAAACCTTGGGAAGTGTTATGAACTTCAATGGAACATTTTAAACAATGTGCCAGACAAGAGGGAACTTTTGAGACAAACAAAGTTAAGCGGGTTCCTTAGGAAATACTTGCGGGAGGTGACTGCAAACTCCCACCTCTGGACCCAAACTTTTGAAACTACATCCTGAGGAGAGAACCATTGTCTGATGATTATTCATTCCCAGAATCTGAAGGGCAAAGACCTAAGATGTATAAGGAGAGACTGATTTATTCATGGGGGTTTTTGTTCTGAGCTAAAGTGGTTATGAACTTGTAAAGACAGAAAAACATCTGTATGGACTTTGAAGTACTAATCACTCACCAAAGTCTTAGTTGAAATTGGGGGTGATCTCTGGTAACTTTATTAACATGCAAGTAGGTCCTTTTAGTTTTTTAATATGTTTTCTGTGTAATGCTTTCACATTAAGAATGGATGTGCTTGTTTAGAAAGGGCTGGGCGATAGCTTATAACTGTGAGCAAGTACACTATATATAGTCTCTGGAGAGAAAGAAATGTGCAGACATTGGCCATTTAGGCCATCTGGTTTGCTGGGAATATCACAGTGTAGGCAAGGAATTGTGCAGCCTGGAAAAACCATGGTCAGGAGGGAAAGATACCTAGGTCTCACCCTTAGAGAAGTGACAACTGGGGAGCTGGCAACCTAAAAATGGGTGCTTTACCGGACCAAGGAGGGGGTGTACGGGGAGACAGGGGAATATAGGTGCCATTGCTGTGAACTGTTACCAACAGTGCCTGAAGTGAAGTCACTGGCTTCCTGAGAAGGCATAATAAGGCAAGGCAACGTCACATTTACTCAGCAGGGGGTACTCCAGGTCTGGCACACCCTAGGACATGCTGTAATTTCCTTCCTTTCTGAGCGAACCCAACTTTTCTACTTAGGTAAATTATTTATTAACAACAACCATGGTACTTTAGTGAAAGCTCCATAATGATGATTTTTATCATAGGAATGTTCTTGTAATAAGTATTTATACACATGATCTTAATTCCATAAAAGAGATAAGAAAAACACCTTCCTATTTCAGTAAATATATCTTGCAGATTAAATACCGCAGCTCCTCCCAGTTAACAATGAACTTGGCATCTGCAAAGCTAGCTGTTGTAATTACTTGGATAGCACAATAATGTGTATATAACACTTTAACTGCTTGCAACCTAATTTAAATGGACAACACACTAAAGTAAAACAATAGTGTATTTACAGCATGGAGAAATTTGTGGGCAAAACAAGGGGAGAGGAGAAGGTAAATGGAGGGAAAATGTTTGGGAATCATGTATTTATAATTAATATGTATTTATAGGGAGGTTTTTGAGGTTTTGTTTGCATATATTTTGGGTTGCACTCATGAGAGTTCTTAGCTTTTAATCCCTGGGGTTCATCAACTTGGGGTATGTCTGCATTTCAAGCAGGGGGTGTGATTTGGTGGGAAGGTCTAAGCTGCCATGGAAACATAGCCATGCATGACGCTAGCCATGCACTCAAGGGGCCTGGCCCATCCCACCACTTGCACTGCAGGAACTACACACTATTTTTAGCACGCTAGCTCTCATCAAGCCAGCACAAATGTGTCTCCTTGACCTGAGACTCACACTGCAGCTGGAAGAGTAGATGTGCTTGATCATCCCACTAACTGGTGGGGATTTTTAAATGTAAGCTTTATTTATGTTGTTTCTTGGTTATTCGATTTGATGCAGAGGTAATAGCTGTGCATTTTTGTTTATTAGCACATTTTTAAAAGGTTGTCAAAGGCTTCCAGAGCTCTTATGTTGTAGAGTAGTAAAAATGTAAATAAATGAATAACGGTATGATTTTTAATATCACCTTAGGTACTTAGGCACCCAACTTCCATCAAGATTTCTCTCTCTTAGGCACTTTTGAAAGGCTTACTCGAAATATATAATAAGTCAATAACTACCTAGATAGTGATATTTTGATGCATAAAGGCTAATGTATTCAAAAGCATCAGAGCCTTGTTTGTTGTATCCCTTTGCCAAAGCCTTTTTTAAGGCTATACTTTGATATATGCATGGAAAAAGGTTGGCTTTTTCTTTCTTCACAAAGAAAGGGAAAGCCAACATTCACCAATTTTAACTTTCCGTGTGAAATTTTGCACAAGAATTCCACTCTCTCATGTGTCTTTTGAAGTAGTACTGCACAGGCCACCACAATTTGATGAACTGAGGGATAAAGGAAGGTTTGTTTTTATCTGCTTGTGAAGAACTGCTGCAGTCTGTTACACTGTCTGGATGTCTGAAGCATTACTTTCTTCAACAGTAAAAATCTCCTCCATTTGGCTGGCACAAAACATGCCACATTCCAAAATAAATTTATAGAATGTGCTTAAACATATGTAGTGTAATAGTTACAATTTACCATCAATAACTTGACAAATGTGCTCTCTGTTGTGCCATATGGATTTATGTTATAAACACACCCAAATTATTCTGTTCACCTGAATGGCTCAGGTATCATCTGCATATACCTAGGTAAATTATTTCCATTGTACTAAAGTAATCATAACAGAGAGCGTGTTTCTGTAGATGTGCGTGTGTGTGTCTTTCCAAATACTCCATGACCTAGACAAATTTATTTTATCAAATCTACAAATTCTCCCATGACACTTTGGTTTATGTTTCCCTGTAAATGAAAAGGTAAAGCATGAGGAAGGCAGTTGCAAAGGTAACTATTATTGTTCTGTGAACAGTAAATATTGATGTAAAGTTTCATCAATGTAATTTTCAAATTTTCAAATGTAAGTTTTTGTTGCCCGGGGGCTAGTAACTTATACTGATATATTGTCTGCCCCATTCTCCCAGGTTTCCTTATCTCATGAATAAATCTTTCATATGTAAGTAGCTGGGGCTCCCCTATACTTATTACCATTGTGGTATATTCATGAAGACTGGCCAGCTATGTGGTAGGAAAAAATATCTCCTGAAATTTTGGAATCAGAAAACTAATTATATATATTGTACTGCTGTAAGTTTTTTTTTTTCCACATGCGTGTAATGAGAAATTGTTGTAATATATTCTTTCAGGAAGAAGACCACTAATAGATGTCAAACAATGCTAAAACCTTGTCGTTTGTTTGTTTGTGTGTTTACTTCACTACAACTACTTATTATGAAATGTGGAGTGAGTAATCAACAGTTAATGGCTTCTTGTCTATAATCTACCAAGTACAACTTGAAATTCTCCCTTGCTGTTTGAAGTTAATGTGTTTTTCATATAAACAAACAGTTTATTTTTTAGATTATTTTTGATATTCTCTCCATAAACTGGGGAAAGTATTAAGAAAACTGAATGGTTAAGGCTGCTGATTGCATCACTGTATTAAAACTAGCTTGTTGGCATTAATCAGAAAACACTATATGATCCATTAGCTGTGAAAGGCTTTAAATAATTGATTTGCAGCATGGGGGATTAACATGGAATCTCATTAACTAAGAAAGTTTGCTATAGTTTTCATTTAAGTAGAACTTATGCTTTGGAAATTGCTTGATAGGGGAAAAAACCTAAAGCTGTCTCAACAGAAACTCATTACTTGCGGTATTACAGAACCACCATAATATTATAAATCCATAATATTTTTTTTAAATTGAACATGAGTTGGACACGATAACAAACCAGTGCTATATCCTAGCCCTGTATTGTCCACACAAAAAAAGATTTGTCTGATATTTGCAATATTTTTTATACATTATCCAAGTTTTATCCATGTCCTATTGCAGATATATGCTCTGCTTCTTAATAATCTTTTGAAATGAGTGGTAAGGTCTTTTTTATATTTGACCACAAACAAATTGGATAGAAAAAATTAATACCTGTGGTCCTACTCCTTTTAATTGGATTGCTGTGGTTCCAATCTATTTAACCTCTCCTGGGATACTCAGTATATTTTGCTCACCTTGGGCAATGTTGCTGTCCTTTCTGACACCAGTCTCACCCTTCTGCCAAGCAGTAGCAGGTGTCCAGGGCCTAACAAGGTGGCTTCCCAGTGGAAAACAGTGACAGAGAGTCTTGATATATTCTAAAGTGTAAACTATTCTATTTACATATATACACCAGTTCTGGAATAGAGCTAATGAAACAACATATAGAGCAGTCCCTCCTTACAATAATTTTCTCAGTTGCCACCAATGCCTAGTTCCTGGAAAGCAACTCTGCATCAGGAATTGACTCTAATCAGAAACCAAATCAGAGAGCAAAGTGTCCTGCTGTCCACACAAGCTCTGTTCCAGGAAACACTGCCTCTATATAAAACCTTGCATAACAAAAGCAATAACGCAGCATGTCTCCCCAAAACTAAAAGTTTGCTTGGAGATTAAGGAGAAACATGGAATACTATGTGTCACAGCACAACCGAATGATGATTGCCATGACAGTACTATTACGCATGTCACAATACTACTCTAATGCTAATTAATTGATGTAAAGGGGGAGAGGGCAAACTATATATAGCTCTTTATTTTCAAGAAGTATCTTTTTTTTCCATAACTTGGGAAATTATTAAACCATGTGTTCAATGTTATCAATATCCTCAATAGGAAGTTTATATGATAGGTCAGAAGAAAAAACAGGCCAGTGGTCCATGTGAACTTGGGTCTTGTCTCTGACATTTTTCAATATCAGATGCTTCAGAAAAAAAGGTACAAAAAATCCTGTAATGGACAATTATAAAATAATCTGCCATTAGAGGAAGTTTCTTTCTAACTACAAGTATTTGGTGTTTGGCTTATGCCCTGAAGCATGAGCATTTATATCCTTCATGTTTATTTTTTACCCTGTATAATATAAGTATGGATTTTTCTCATCCAAGTACATGTCTAATCCTTTTTTAATTATTGTTATTACCTTATTAGATGTGATTGCTTCTGTGCTCTCCATGAAAACATTGCCTTCCTATCCTTTCCCTGGTAAAGAGGCCAGTAATATTATATAATATTGGATTTATACCCATGCAGATTCAACTGTATGACCTTCTCTACTCAGAATTTTTACCTCACTAGATATACAGCAGGACTCCCAACATCTATATTTTAAACTGAGGTAATGTAGTATCCCATTGTTTTTGTCAATTCACTATTTTTCAGAAAAAGACTATTACATGATCCTTTTTTTTTAATAGTTAATCTATTTTGCTTTTTTGCCTTAGATATTTGCAGTGGGAGTTGTTATTGGTTTGGATTTTTTTTCTTTTTTTTTAGTTTCTTAGTCTGACATCTTGTTATTTTTCTGGAACATACCTCTGGACCTTAACCTGTCTCTTCTCTACATCAGCTTTCATTTCTGTCCTATCCCTCACACCAGTTTCAGATATTTTTGAATTGCTGACATCCCTAGCAGCTGTCTTAATCTGACACCGGTGTGCGTTGGCTTTTTCCAGCTCCCTGCTTAAATAATCGCCTCAAACCTTGCCTGCTTGGTGTGACACTCTGTCCTTCTCTAGCGGTGGTTAGGCCAGCTAGAGATTGATGAGCCTGCTACTACTCTGGCTAACAGACATGTCTTTTAGCTCAAGCAGTAGAGACTCATGCACTAAGATCAAGAAGTCCCAGGTTTGTTGATCCCTGATATTATGACCTATGACCCTGTATCATGTCTTGTAGGTAATTTTATGCTTGCTAGAGGTAAAATGACATTATCAGCCTGTACAACTGAAATGGGTGTATTGTTTATTAGCTTGAAATATGCATGGGGGCAAGTAGATGAACGTAAGTAAATGGGTTATTAAACTTGCTATAGTTAAGATCCTATTATATTAGGCTGTGTGGGAGTAGTTAAGCCTAAGGAGATAAGCATAGGTCAGATATTTTGCATTCTCATTTTGAAAGGCAAACGAGTAACCACGAATGGGTATGGTACACTCCAGGATTCCACAAGAATGGAGCTTGTGGTGGCTTTAGCAAACAGGTTGTTATTGCAGTATCTAAGTAGTTAGACAGCATTTACATACAGAATTATTTAGAAATAAGTGGTGTAAATCATGAATATTAATGCTTGATGCTTAATTATGGACACCCTGAAGGCCACATAGGAGCAGCTATTGACCTTATCATAATCGGGGTTAAGGAGGAAATATAGTATATATCCATGCTATTACCAAAACGAAGGGTATAAAATACTACACCCAGTTCCCATTTCTTTGGGTTCATCTGGTCCTCTAGAAAGTGTAAACTGAATCAGGACCTTCCTTCTAATGGAATCCCCTGTCTTTCCCTTCCATCTCTGTTTCCAGTGGTCTAGCTGTAACTATGCACAATGAAAGGTTGTAAGTATGAACAATGTAGGAAACCAATTTACTGTACTTATCTTATTCTAAACATTATGTATATTGACCCTTGTCTGTGATTTCAATTATAGTTATCTGTATTAAATAAAGTTCCTCTGTGTTTCACCAAATGCCATCTTCTCAATTAATTTTAAGTAGCCACCTAAGGACAAAAACTGCTATCTGTGACAAGTGCATATTGCACCCCAATACATACTTTTATAAGTGTAATAACTGTTCAGGCTACAGGTTCGATCCCTGTTGCTGACAACCCACCCAAAGGTGTTGATGTTACACTTGTAAATTTTCTGGGCTAGAAGCCTAGTTCCACTTTGGTTAAGGAGGAGACTACCTTAAAATTGTTGTTGCTCACCAGTCCCTGTACATTTCATAACCTTTTCCTAACACTGTTGGGATCTCAACCAGGCATTCAGACTGTAAAGTTCCCAGGGCCTAGCTGGTCCTTATATGAAACTTGAATTGTCTTAGGGAAGACTATTTTAGGGGTCTTCAATTTAAGCCTTTCCTAATAATCTGAATGTAGCTTCCAGCATTTTTCATTTACAGTTCACAATACCATTGATACTCATGCTTACCACAACATTCCCAGCACTCATTAGAACTCTGGCTCAATTACAACATTGTGATACCAGTATAAATGTAACTATGTAGCATATTGGGTGGCTGAGCAGTGGTAATGAGCTATTCATATTTTAATCTGTAGGTCAGCTATTCAAATTTAGCTCAAGCAGTGAACCTACAAAAGTTTTCCAAATTATGGGAGGTCTGATGGGCTAAGTTATCTGGTGGTGGTCTCAAGCCAGCGCCTTTGTGGAAAAGTAGCCACATAACAAAACCATTATCACAGGCATGAGTTGGAACAATTGTTGGTAGTCTCTGCAGACAGACCCAGGGTTAAAGTGGACATGGAAAATGAAATTTTCTTTCTTTTTAAGGGGCTGTGCATGTACAATGTAACTGGAAAACCATGGTGGGGAAAAGATGAGGAGCTTGCACTGCTGCTACATAGTATATACTATGTACTTAGTATATTTTGTGGATAGTTAGATTTGAGTTTCTAGTGCTATTAATCTGTCATCTTTCATAAGCACTGAATACAATCTGTTTTTCAAATAAGGGGGAAAACTTAAAATTATTCAATTAAAGCCCCACCTTTAATCTTCCACATAGCTACCCTGAACCTATCAGATTCAGAAAAATAACGCTAAAAAAAGTTATCCCAGGTGAGTGGACATTATTATATAACCTTTGCAGACTTTATAAATAGATTGTCATATAACTGTATGTCTAGAGATGAAAAAAGTAGAAAGCTACCTGTTTATTTATTGATGGGCATTTCCACACTGCTCAGCAACGCAGTACGGTACAAAAGTATGGTACACACTTAAGAATTTTCTTCTGTTTTGAAAGAGTCTACTAGTTTGAAAGAGATTCCCTCTTCTTAAAACAGGGGATGGGACAGAATCAGACATCTTTCTCAAACAGTTAGGATATCTTAAAGCGCACTCACTGTGTCTGTCAATAACTGCACTGGTCCTAATCCAAACCCCACTGAAGTCAAAGGAAAAAATCCCATTGTCTTCAATGAATCACATCATCACTTAGCATTACAACAGCAATGCATCCTTCATTTCTATTAAAAGTCTGTGCAGTAGCATCTAAGGTTCGTCAGTTTCATTGGTCTATAATAAAGAATACACAATATGTGCCTCCTTGGTTAGGTTCAATTTATGCTTTGTTATAAATCATTCTTTTGAGTTTGTCTCTACTTTAAGATTGTTACCCTTGACATTATAACATAGTTTGTATGCTCCATTGCTGTGGTGAGACAAGGTGGCTGAGGTAATATCTTTTTATTGGACCAACTTCTGTTGGTGAGAGAGCCAAGCTTTCGTGCTTACACAGAGCTCTTCTTTGGGTCTAAGAAACGGACTCAGAGGCTGTATCTATGCTGCAATTAGAGACACGTGGCTGGCCCATGCCACCTGACTCAGGCCCATGAGGCTTGGCTAAGCATCTGTTTAACTGCAGTGTAGATGTTCAGGCTTGAGCTGCAGCCCAAGCTCAGAGACCCTCCCACCTTGCAAGGTCCTAGAGCCAGAGCTTCAGCCCAAACATCTACAACACAGTTAAACAGCCCCTTACCCTGAGACCCATGAGCCTGAGTCAGGTGGCATGGGCCAGCTGCATGTTTTTAATTGCAGTGTAGACATACCCAGAGAAAATACAGGGTGGAACAGACTGTTTAGCATAGTTAACACATTCCAAGGGACCATTGAAGGTGAAGTGGCCTATTAACATCTACCCAGTCATTGGGCAGAGGGAGGTAGTGGGTTATAGATTGTTGTAATAAATTGTAAATCCAGTATCTTTATTAAGACTGTGATTTTTTGTGTCTAGCAAAATTATGAATTTAAGCTCCCAGGCTTGTCTTTTGATGGTGTTGTACAATTTTCCTTTGAGGATGAGGACTGAGCAGTCAGCTATAGAGTGATCGCTTTGTAAAAGCATTCACCCAGAGGTGATATGTTTTTGTCTTTTATCTTTTTTTGGTGTGAGTTCATTCAAGAACATAGTGATTGTCTCGTTTCAGCCACATCATTGTTATTGGGGCATTTAGTGCACTGCATGAGGTACACCAAATGTTGTGATGAGTATGTAGAGGACTCATGGATCTTGAAAGGTGTGTTGTGGGGGGCGTTGATCATCACAGCAGTGGAGATATGTTTACAGATTTTGCATCTTTTGCTCTGGGCAGGGTATGGTGCCATTTTGAGTTGGCCTATCCTGGTATATGCAGAGCTTGCTTCTGATGATGAGTTTGGAGACCACATCCTGAAAGAAATCTATCCTGAACCCCCTCTTCTGGCCTTCAGACAACAACCCCCACAAATTCTTCAAGCTCATCACCAGACCAAAGCTGACAAACTTCTGCTGTATAGGTTTACTTTGAAACTAGAAGTATTATTCCATTCACTCACACTGATTGTGTTAACAGTGTAATATGGATGGAAAACTCTTGACTAATGTTCTTCTTAATTTGTGAGCATGTTAACAATGGAAATGTGGTTTCTATGTTTTCTTTTTTATGTTTAATTTCCTCAGATTTTAACATATCATCTGATTCGATTTATAATGAGACCACTAGAAAATTGTCCGATTAAGAGGATGAGAAATACATATTTTAATTATGAAATGTATATTGCTTTTGATCCATCTTTGATGTTATGATAATTTCAGGGTATACATTTTATTTGAAAACAAAAGGTACTTAGTTCTTATTAACGGCTCGTTAATGGGACTGTAAAGTTTGATTTTTTTAGTGATCAGGTTATTTGGGTGTAAAACCTAAGGGGAAAAATTCCCAAAATGTGTTCATATTCAATTTCTTCTTTATTACAAAGAAAGTGCTTTTATCTATAGACACCACTTACAGTAGAACAAATCATATATAGATTACAAACTGTGTGCCAGACTTCAAGCTGATTTCATAAGAAGATATTAATCTCTCCTTCCCCAAATTTGGGTTTCAAATGGAAAACAAACACACCCCTAACTTTATCAGCAATATCAATATTAACAACACTATCCCACTCTGATCTCTGTTCCCTCTCTGTTAACTCTGCTCTCTTTTGCAGACAGTAAGAGGTATACCTTACCTTTACAACTACTTATCTGTTATGGAATTTTTGTATCTTCTTTAAAAAAAAATCTAAGAGCAAGAAACAGAAGAGTGAGATACTGAAGAATTTGGGATACAGATATATATAGATTAAAAGACAGAAAAAATGGACAAATCCTCAGGAAGTGCCAAAACTGTGGCCATCGTTGCATTCCCAGAAACAGTAGGACACCAGCCATATACAGAAGCTAGCAGTACCTCTTTGATACATTTTATTAAACTATCCAAAGAGCATGACGGTAGAAAGGATTTTTCTTAAGGGAAAAAAGCAGTTCCTTCTGCCCTAGGATGACAGAATCTGACAATATAATCCTGTAACCTCCCTCTCTTAGTTTAAAACCTTCCCCAAATCCTCCCATAACAAGATAATAATTTTTAAGCAAGGGGTCAGAGAGGAGAAATGACAAGATTGATACAACATGGAAACCTTTTATTGTACATGTAAACTTCTTTTCCAGTTTCAGTCCCAGCTAACTCCTCCACCTTATATCACCTCCCCTTTCATCAGGACATGTTTATCTTAGATTGGAAATACTTTAGGAAACTGTTGTTTTCATTTATGTTTGTATAGCACTCAGTACAAAAGGACCTTGATCCTGACGGGACTTCTGGACACTACAGTAATATAAACAGTAAGTAATAATAATAACCTAATTTAAATTACAGAAATATAGTCCTGGAAGGGACCTCAAGAGGTCATTTAGTCCATCCCTCATGGTGAGGCAGGACCAAATATATCTAGAGCACTCCTGACAGATGTTAGTCTAACCTGGTCTTTAAAATATCCAAGGATGGGGATTCCATAACCTCTCTTGGTAACCTATCCAGTGCTTAACTATCCTTATAATTAGAAAGGTTTTTTTTCCAACTGTCTAACCTGAATCTCCATTGCTGCAAACTAAGCTGATTACATCTCATCATACCCTTGGTGGACACAGAGGACAATTGAACATAGTCCCCGCTTTACAACCTCTTACAAATTTGAAGACTGTTATGTCCCCTTCCATCTTTTCTTCACTTGATTAAACATGCCCAGTTTTTTTCAACTTTGCCTCACAGGTCATGTTTTCTAAACCACTTATAATTTTTCTTGATCTCCTCTGGACTCCCTCCAATTTGTCTGCATGGTGCCTAAGACTGGACACAGCACTGCAGCTGGGCCTCATCATAGCCAGTAAGAGCAGAACAATTATGCCTGTGTCTTATGTACAACACTCCTGTTAATATACCCTAGAAAGATATTCACCTTTTTCCCCACAGCATCACATTGTTTGATCCACTGTAAATTTAAGATTATTTTCTGCAGTAACACCACTTAGTGACTTCTCCTCAAGACCTGACCCATGATATAGCTGTGATATCCATTACACTCATGTAAATCAGGAGTAAATTCACTGAAATAAGCAAAATTACAACAGTTTAGACCCGTTGAAAATGGGAGCAGAGTTTCAGTATTATCATGTTTTGGAGGCTAACACTTATAATACTAAATGTCCAGGGTCCAAACCCTAAAATTCACCCCAGGAGGACAGACTAAATGTACACCACATCACAATAAATATTCAGAAGGCGTAATAAAAGATGTGATGGAGAGAAATGTAAGGGAAAATAAGAGGGGGAATTATATGGAATAATGAAAAAATTGTTAAACCTAATTTTTAATCTAATAATGTAAAAGTTTTAAATTTTCTAGTTTCCTCTTAAAAGTAGGAACATAAATGGTTTCAAGCTGAGTATTTTTTTTCCTTTTCACTTAACTTTTCCCAGAATTAAAATAATGCCCTTTTAAACAAGGAGTTTATTCATTTCTGTTATGGCCTTAATGATAGTTAATCATGGTAATGGAAGTTGCTGACGTAAGAGCTCATGATGAGTACATCTTTGGTTGTGTGTATGTATTTAGAGTGCAAGATATATTTCTTCATGTTTCTCAACTCTTCTGCTGTGTCTTTTACCCAGTAAATATATACCTCTACCCTGATATAATGCAGTCCTTGGGAGCCAAAAAATCTTACCGCCTTATAGGTGAAACCACGTTATATCGAACTTGCTTTGGCTTCGAGCATTTCAATTATTAATAGTCACTTCCCACCCCCTGACCGACCCCTCAGAACCTCCGACCCATCCAACCTCCCCGTGCTCCTTGTCCCCTGACCCCCCCCATCTCTAATCACCCCCAGGACCCCACCCCTACCCAACCCCCCTGTCCCCTGACTGCCGCGACTCCTATCCACACCCCGCCCCTTGACAGGCCCCCCCAGGACTCCCACGCCCTATCCAATGCCCCTGTTCCCCATCCGCTGACCACCCTGCCCCCAGAACCTCCGAACCATCCAACCCCCCCTGCTCCCTGTCCCCTGACCATCCCCCGAGACCCTCTGCACCTTATCCAACCCCCAGCCCTCGCCCAGCACCCTTAACATGCCGCTCAGAGCAGCATGTCAGAGCCAGACACATTGATGCGCTGATCCGCCGGAGCACACAGCCCCGCCCCCCAGAGTGCTGCTTTACATGTTATATCCGAATTTGTGTGTTATATAGGGTTGCATTATATCGGGGTACAGGTGTACACTGAAAAACTGGTTCATTTCAACCAGAATGCTGAGAACCAGAGTTTCAGTTAGGCAAATCTTTTCAGGTTTCAGCATTTGTGTTCAACAAGTTTCTTTTATGTGCTTCTTATAGTAATAACTAGCTAAATTTGACATGTTACTCAGCTGGTTCACCAGGAAATTCCAGATGGTGATACAAAGAAAACACATTTTTCTACAGTTCCCTAAGTGTATGCCAAATGGCTGAGACAAGATGAATGCCAACTCTTTTTGGCCCTCTTCTCTGCTTCTGGACTCCTAGACATCACGATGAAGATGAAAGCCCATCTGTTTTCACATCGGCCCTTATACACTGTACAGGGCAGAATTTTTGGATGACAACTTCTGTTCAGGAAAAACAGGTGCATATTTTATAAAAATTACATCTGTGGACATTTGGGAAATGTTTTGGATACTACATCAATTTTTTTTCCTGTACTTTCATAAAAATACTTCATCATATCCCTATAACTTGTTTATTTCTAACCCAAATGTTCTGGCATACTTTACTGCATATGAAATCTATGACTTATCTGAATAAAAAATAAAATAAAATAACATAAAACACTCATTTTTGAATACTTCACAAACAGTAAACAGGGCTACTTTCAACCAGATTTTTATTTCAGATCATTTTGACCAAAAAAAGGGGGGGGGGGGGAAGAAGAAATCTGTAAACTTAAAATGACGGAGAACATTTTAATATATTTTTGAATAGTTCAAAAAGCCATTTTTCATTTAAAAAACAAAACAACAAAAACTCAATGAATTTTTTTCCAATTAGCCCTAGCAGGAACACCTATAATCATAGAATCATAGAACTGGAAGGAACCTCAAGAGGTCATTTAGTCCAGTCCCCTGTACTCATGGCAGGACTAAGTATTATCTAGACCATCCCTGACAGGTGTTTGTCTAACCTGCTCTTAAAAATCTCTAATGATGGAGATTCCACAACCTCCGTAGGCAATTTATTCCAGTGCTTAACCACCCTTACAGTTAGGAAGTTTTTCCTAATGTCTAACCTAAACCTCCTTTGCGGCAATTTAAAACCATTCATTCTGGTCTTATCCTAAGAGGTTAAGAAGAACAATTCTTCTCCCTCCTCTTTGTAACAACCTTTTGTGTGTTTGAAAACTGTTATCAGTCGTCTCTTTTCCAGACTAAACAAACCCAATTTTTTCAGTCTTCCCTCATAGGTCATGCTTTCTAGAACTTTAATCATTTTTGTTGCTCTTCTCTGGACTGTCTCCAGTTTGTCCACATCTTTTTCTGAAATGTGGCACACAGAACTGGACACAGTACTTCAGTTGAGGCCTAAGCAGCGCCAAGTAGAGCGGAAGAATTACTTCTTGTGTCTTGCTTACAACACTCCTGTTAAAACATCCTAGAATGATGTTTGCTTTTTTTGCAACAGTGTTACACTGTTGACTTATATTAAGTTTATGGTCCACTATGGCCCCAAGATCCCTTTCTGCAGAACTCCTCCCTAGGCAGTCATTTCCCATTTTGTATGTGTGCAACTGATTGTTCCTTCCCAAATGGAGTACTTTGCATTTATCCTTATTGAATTTCATCCTATTTACTTCAGACCATTTCTCCAGTCTGTCCAGATCATTTTGAATTTTAATCCTATCCTCCAAAGCACTTGCAACCCCTCCGAGCTTGGTATCATCCGCAAATGTTATAAGTGTATTCTCTATGTCATTATCTTAGTCACTGATGAAGATATTGAACAGAAACGGACCCAGGACTTATCCCTGCAGGATCCCACTCATTATGCCCTTCCAGTGTCACTGTGAACCACTGATAACTACTCGCTGAGAATGGTTTTGTAACCAGTTTTGCACCCACCTTACAGTAGCTCCATCTAGGTTGCATTTCCCTAGTTTGTTTATGACAAGGTCATGTGAGACAGTATCAAAACTTTACTAAAGTCAAGATATATTATGTCTACCACTTCTCCACTATCCATAAGGCTTGTTACCCTGTCAAAGAAAGATATCAGGTTAGTTTGACATGATTTGTTCTTGACAAATCCATGCTGATTGTTACTTATCACCTTATTATCTTCTAGATGTTTGCAAATTGATTGCTTAATTATTTGCTCCATTATCTTTCTGGGTACAGAAGTTAAGCTGACTGGTCTGTAATTCCCCTGGTTGTCCTTATTTCCCTTTTTATAGATTGGCATTATATTTGCCCTTTTCCAGTCTTCTGGAATGTCTCCCGACTTTTCAAAGATAATCGCCAGTGGCTCAGATATCTCTTCAGCTTCTTTAATATTCTAAGATGCATTTCATCAGGGCCTGGTGACTTGAGACATCTAATGTGTCTAAGAAATTTTTAATTTGTTCTTTCCCTGTTTTAGCCTACCTCATTTTCACTGGCATTCACTATGTTAAACGTCCAATCACCACCAACCTTCTTGGTGAAAACCGAAAGAAAGAAGTTATTAATCACCTCTGCCATTTCCACATTTTCTATTATTATTTTTCCTCCCTCATTGAGTAACAGCCCTACCCTGTCCTTGGTCTTCCTCTTGCTACTAATGTATTTGTTTAATGTTTTATTGTTACCCTTTATGTCTTTAGCTAGTTTGATTTCATTTTGTGCCTTGTCCTTTCTAATTTTGTCCCTACATACTTGAGTTATTTGTTTATATTCATCCTTTGTAATTTGACCTAGTTTCTACTTTTTGTAGGATTCATTTTTTATTTTAGATCATTGAAGATCTCCTGGTTAAGCCAGGGTGCTCTCTTGCCATACTTCCTATGTTTCCTATGCAGTGGAATAGTTTGCTCTTGTGTCCTTAATGATGTCTCTTTGAAAAAACTTCCAACTGTCTTCAGTTGTTTTTCCCCGTAGACTTGATTGCCATGGGATCTTACCTACCAACTCCCTGAGTTTGCTAAAGTCTGCCTTCTTGAAATCCATTGTCTTTATTTTGCTGTTCTTCCTCCTACCATTCCTTAGAATCATGAACTCTATCATTTCATGATCACTTTCACCCAAGCTGCCTTCCACTTTCAAATTTTCAACCAGCTCCTCCCTATTTGTCAAAATCAAATCTAGAACAGTCAAATCTAGAAAGCCTCGTAGCTTTCTCCACCTTCTGAAATAATAATAAAAAAAGTCTCCAATACATTCCAAATTGTTGTTGGATAATCTGTGCCCTGCTGTATCATTTTCCCGACAGATGTCTGACTAGTTGAAGTAACCCATCACCACCGAGTCTTGTGCTTTGGATGATTTTGTTAGTTGTTTAAAAAAATCCTCATCCACCTCTTCTTCCTGGTTAGGTGGTCTGTAATAGACCCTTACCATAACATCACCCTGGTTTTTTACCCCTTTTATCCTTACCCAGAGACTTTCAACAAGTCTGTCCCGTACTTCCACCTCAATCTCAGTCCAAATGTATCCATTTTTAATATGTAACGCAACACCTCCCCCCACGTTTTTCCCTGCCTGTCCTTCCTGACCAAGCCGTACTCTTCTATAGCAATATTCTAGTCATGCATATTATCCCACCAAGTCTCTGTTGCCAACTATGTCATAACTGTGTTTATTTATGAGCATTTCGAGTTCTTCCTGTGACATTCCCCATACTTCTCATGTTAGTATACAGACATCTAAGATACTGACTTAATCCCACCCAACCAGTTCTGTCTTGTCTATCCTTTATCCCTGCTATAACAGCCCATGCTCCCCCCAACCCTAACCCGGTCTCCATGTTTTTGACTTACCTGTGGGATTTGGTCACCTTCCCCCTTCGAACCTTTTTTAAAGCCTTCCTCACTAGGTTAGCCAGTCTGTATCCAAATATGCTCTTCCGCTTCCTCGATAGGTGGACCCCATCTCTGTTTAGCAGTCCTTCCTCCTGGAGCAACATCCCGTGGTCAAGAAAGTTGAAGCCCTTCTGGTGACACCATCTTTGGCGCCAGACATTCAACTCCAGGATGCATCTGTCTCTGCGTGGGCCCCTACCCTTGATCAGAAGGATCGAAGAGAAGACCACCTGCATTCCAAACTCCTTCACCCTGACTCCCAGAGCCCTGTATTCACTTCTGTTCTGCTGAGAATCATACCTTCCAGTATCATTAGTGACCACATGGATGAGTAGCATGGGATAGTAGTCAGAGGGTTGGATGAGCCTCAACAATCCCTCCGTAACATCTCGGATACAGGCCCCTGGTAGGCAGGATGCCATGTCAGAGTGACAGATGGCTGCCTCCATCCCCCTCAGAAGAGAGATACCAACGACCTCTAACCTATGTTTTCTCCTATGATCCTCCCATCCTTTGGGGTACATGGCTTCTCCTCCTCCACCTTTGGGGGTGATTCCACATGGCTCATTGCCAGGGCAGCATATTGTTTTTTCATCACAATGGTGGATGGGTTGGGAGTAGGGGTGGAGTACTGCCTGCTGCCAGAAGTAACCATCAGCCAGTTTCCTCCCTGTGACAGAGCCCTATCCTCCTTCCTCGGGGCTATGACAGCAATCCTCTCTAGCTGGATAGCTTCTGCAGCCTTGGATGTCTCCATATGAATACTGTCAATGAATTCTTCGTGGGCACAGATGCTCCTCAGCCTAGCCACCTCCTCCTGTAACTCTCCTACCTGCTTCCTGAGAGATTCTACTTGCAGTCACCTTTTACATTGGATTGTCCCCCCACCCTGGCTTTCTGTGAGTGGGAAATGAAGGCCACAGTCTCTGAAAATCCACACAAGGATCTGGGTAGAGGCATCCATGGTTAGACTGACTGTCTGGATGCGGGCGCAGGTGGAGGAGACAGGAGCAGCATTGGCACTGGCAATGTGGTCCTTCCTAATCTTAGCAGTTATATTATATCTCCAACTCCCTCTCAAACTCCCCTGTTTGTGGTCCCCTGTTCACTAGCTCATTCATGTGACAGTTACAAATTTAAATACAAAAAAGGTCAGGAAATTCAGCATTATTCAAAGGTGCCATGTGAAATTAATATATGTTTTATTGGTTATGGACAAATGGTTTATGTTGTTTGTTTGTTTGTTTGTTTTCATGATGTTCTATGATGAGCCAGTCAAAGATTCAGGCTCTTGGTGGGAGAACCACCCCTAAAATTATTGCATAATACTAAAACAGTACAACAAATGCACTAAAATAAAATAAAAATAGGTCATTCTGGACTCAGAGACCAGACTGGATCACCCATATGTAGTCTAGCAGATATGTTGCATCTTCTGATGCAGCCATGCCTTCAGGCTTCTATATGTGGATATGGCCTTTATCCAGCTATTCTCATTTCAGCCATACACTTTATAGTATACATATGATAGCATACATAATCATCAGGTCTTATTGGGTTTCTGATCCAAACTGAGGGCTTGTCTGGGCCAGCTATCAAAAAACATTAGCATCACCTTGTGGTGCTTGTCTAACTCAACAGCACGATAGTCAGAAATCAAGAGCTGAAAGACAAAACTGGAAATATCTTTGGCTGATAGCGCTGTGATCACTGATATTTCTTCAGAGACCAGAGAAATTAAATAGCTGCAGCTCTTAGAAAATAATATTGTCGTAAAAACGACTCCTACTGCAAATAATTATACATGCTAGGGAAACTTGGGTAGCGCTGTTTAGAAATCTAGTTCTAATGTCTTTGTGAATCTATAGATATAAATCTGCTCTTCAGGACAATCCAGCCATTACAATTGAAAGATAAACATTTTTGGGCTAAACTAGATCAAAGGAGGGGGGAGGGGGTTATTTCTATACAATCAGTCAAGGAATCTGCCCTCATTTTAGTAAGGCAGTCAATTTGCAAAGAAAGAGCACTGGCATTATTTCTCATTTAGGAATGTGCTCAAGTCACTGGTTAGCTGAATTGGATGAAAGATCCTGGTTGAACCATTCCTATTTACTTTTAAATTTCCCAGCAGATACCAAAATCTCAGTGTTCAGTACTTTCAAATATTGATTTTTATTATATTTGCTTAAATATGATTTGACGTGTTGTATATATTCCAAGATATGTGCTACGTATACAATTGGAGTGAGGTTATTTTTAATGCATTTTGTATATAGATGGCAGGAGAACAGCTCATTATTGTTAGGGTATTGGTTATTTATCACATGTTAAATAATTTATATCTAGTTTATATAATTACATATTGGTTTAAAACAGTACCAGAAAAAAGCAGTGAGGCTGGGGCTCTCAGTTACAATATAGTGTGCATTGTGATTCATGAAATAAAAGACAATGTTCTATTATTATTTGGAGTGTCATAGAGAAGTTTTTTCCTTGCATTCCACTGGAGCAAATGATTTGATCATATAGAAACTATCAGACTCCATTTTAAAAAAATCTGAAAACATATTGAATTGAAATATATTATAAAACATTTCAAGTTGAGTGTGATAGCGAGGACTTCTTCAGCAGAGTGAAGTCCACAATGGGTCTTTGGCTTGCTCAAAGCTTCCGGGGCAAAACTCACACACATCAGTCACTGCCTTAAAGATATAACCTTCTGTCTCCACAGCTACAGACCTCCCTGTTTCAAAGCTTTAGGAACCATGGCAAGGTACCTTCTCGGTCTCACCAGCCTCAGCTGTTTTTCACGTTGGTGAGATGGGCTTGGGTAAAACAGTCCTTCTAGGATGCACAGGGGCAGCCCATTCCTTCTCTCAGCCAGTCTTTTGGTCTTGTTTTTCTTCCCTTATGGAAGGGAATGCAGCCTACCCTCCTAGTGAGGCTCACTATCTTGCCACTCCTAACCTACTGGCAGCTTGTCTGACTCTTATTCCCCTGCCCCCTCCCCCAGCAGGGGAGGGTTTAAAAAGGTCTCAGGCAGCCCTTAGTTGGAATAAGCTGATCCTAATTGACCTCAGGTAACTCCCTCTCAACTGATCCTAATTGATTGTCTGGTAACTCCTGCTCAGCTGAACCTGATTGACCTGTAGTTACCCCTCCTCCATTGATAGGGAGGAGGGCCTTTTAACCTTTTGGGACTGTTTTCTACCTCCCTACCCCCATCCTTGCAACTGTCTGACCTGAGTTTATCACAGAGCCTATGGCTAGCTTATCTCCTCCGTTTCCTGATGATTTTCCAGGCAGCTTCTGAAAATGAGGATAAGCTAGCACCATGTGATTTGTCTGTTCTCCACAGGCCATAGATGGATAATTGCTGATCTTGGTGCACCATCCATCAGTTAACCCTTCAAACAATTACAGTGTCACCAAGTCTTATGATTTTATTGTAAGTCTCACAATATTTGGTATTTTAATTAGAAGCCCAGGTTCTAGAATCCTGTGTGTATGTGAAAATCTCAGCTTTTATATATATATATATATAAAGCTTCTAGCCTTTATGGTTGTAGAGGAAATCTTGAAAACTTGACCCAAGTGCACTCTAAAAGCTCAAAAGCCAAATGAAAAGAACTCAACATTTATTATCCTTGGAGCCTGACTTCTGATTTTTGAATGCTTGAGGTTGGCAACAGTGTTTTAAGTCTAGGTTGTGCCTTAATTACATCAACCTGATTTGGAGTAGGGTGCATAGAAGACACTGCAATGAAAGTCACAGGAGAAATGTTTGCTCATTCAGTCAGAATTCCTCCAGTGAGGGTGGTAGGTATCATAAACTGAAGGGGCACCATTTGACTGGATTAAGTGTGCACTCCCCTTGTTCCAGGCCAGTCCAGAGGGAGGATGGAGGAATTATTTATACTCACCCTACTCCTTCTTAGGGAGGCTAGGGTTGCATACAATGCTAGCCTGAAGCAGTGACTTTGCTTTACTGTGTCTGTGACCTCCACTGAGGCTAAAGTGTGTGAATGGGAGAGTCTGGAGAAACACCTTGTATCCTCCTCCCTCCCTTGAATGGCTTTGATACAACTTTAAATTGCAATCATTTGGTTCAAGATACTTTATCATTCACATGCCTGTAAAACTGAATAAAACATAATTATTTGTTCAATGTAGCCTTTCATGTGAACATCTGAAGTGTGATACGTTCAATTCTGAGCTTTTTTGTAAACGAAGAAACTCGGGATGCACATAAGAATGTATTTTATTTTTAAAGACTTAGATAATTTCCTCAATTACTATTATTATTTTGAAGATGGGATCACTCAGGACCTGTACGGAAAAGATTGAACTGTAATCCTCTCAGCTGTGATAATTGTATGTACCTTTTTCTTGTGTCAACACTTTCCCCTCCAATTTCTCTCTGAACTCTTACTGAATAATAAAAAATGAAAGCACAAAGCACTAGACAAGCTCTCAATCAACAAATCATGTAGAAGTGTGCATTGTCCTGTGTATACTTTCGTAAGTCCAATTACATCTAAAAATATATCTGTTCAAATTACAATTTCTAATGGTGTCAACATTTCATTCCAAGCTACCTTCAGATGTGTTTAAATTGCAAATTGAACTTTAACCTCAAGATTTATTTATTTTCTCACAAAGGAGGTCTAGTGCCTTTGAATTCATAGTATTATATCACTTCTGTATCTCAGTACAATCTACTCTAGAATAGAAAACTCAGATATACCATAGCCCTACTATATTAACCAATCAATAATGTGAGACTGCTTGACTCCAAAGGATAGTGTCTTAATTAGAAGGAAGGATATTTCAATATATATTAATAACATTTATCTTCTACTTTGTGCAACTCATTATGTATAGCTTTATTGAAGTGTTGCTCCTTTTAAAAGTACTTTCAGTTCATTTTTGGTTACTAGAAGCGTACACTCCATTGTGGAAACTCTCATGATGTGAGCTGTGGAAATATGTGTTGGAAAGAAAGTGAGAATCATTATGTTTGATCACTGTTCTACTTTTTTTTTTATTCTAGCATCTTTTCTTAAAAAATGTACTTAATTAGTTACATATAAAATTACTATGAATAATTTGCATAATTTTTTCCTGTCTTAAACTGTCTACTAATGTATGTATGTATGTACTTCTGTACAACTGTGTACAGTAAATACAAAGGGCTTGCTCTTGTCACAACTGGGATGAGGGCAGTCAGAACTAGTGGTCGGAACAGTAGTAGGGAGTCAGGCTGAGTCAGGTACCTGGCAGTCAGAGTCTGAAACAGGCCAGAGGGTGAACTGAAAGTCAAATGTCAGGAGGCAGGAGTTGGGCACCAGGTTAAAGATAGCAATTAAACGGCAAAATCAAGGTCAAACCACAGTCAGAAGCCGAAGTCTAAGGTCTATCACAAGCAGGGTCTGTGGTGTTGCTCAGACAGCTCTCCTTCATGGCTTCCTGGTTTAAGTATTGGTATCAGCCAATCAGGGGGCTGTGAGAGACCACCACTAGGGTCCTGCTGGGTGGTAATTCCTGCTGAGCCTAGACAAACAGGGTCATTTCATGGGAGCCCAGACTAAGCCTTTCTTGGCAATGTGGAGGTGTCAGTGGCCCAGACACCCCCAGGTTCCAGCCCTGTAGCTGCTAAGAGCTCTTGTTCATCTAGAACTCAAAAGAGACTATGTTGTGTGACCCTTATTTATGCCAGTGAGCATTGGCATGAATAGTCCCATTGACTTTAATGAACTACTCATGTGAGTAGGTGTTCACCAGCCAGCGTTACATAAACAAACATGAGTTTTGCCACCAACTTCAATGAGATGAGGACTGAACCTGATGTATCTAAATAAGTAATAACAAGAATTAATCATTGTTGTCCTCATAATTTGGATGATAGAGTTTTGGTTTGCTTCACTTAATTTTTCTGAAATACGCCACAACTGGATAAAAATAGGACCAACATCTGAATTACCCCAAATCTGAGATTTGTTTTTGTCAAAACAAAACCTAATTTTTGCCCCTCTCTAACCAGTTTTAATCCTAAAATAATTTCTATCCAGATATCAAAGAGGCAGTACATTAAAAATACATATTAGGAAAATCATGGGGGATAAGGGATCCTTTAAGGATAGAACCATGTGCAGGGTTATCTTTTTTAAGATTAGGGAACTTGTATGGTGCTTTATGGTGCTGAGGGCAGCTCAAGAGATAAGATGGGTAGCTCTACACTGGAAAAAATGTGGCAGTGAGTCTCAGGGTCAACTGATTCAGGCTTGCAGGACTCATGCTATAGAACTAAAAATAGCAGTATAGATGTTCCTGCTCAGGCTGGAGCCTGGGCTCAATCCTGACAAGAGTGGGTGGCCCTCAGAACCCAGGCTCCAGCCTGAGCAGGAACATATACATTATTATTTATAGCCCTACAGCACGAGCCCTGTGAGCCCAAGTCAGTTGACCCAAGCTCTGGGACTCGCTGCCGCAGGGTTTTTTCTTGCAGTGTAGACACATTCTTAACCTATAAAACAGAGAAACATTAATAATCTTGGATGTTCACTCTCACAGATAGATGAAAAGACAGTTACTGCCAGGGATTAATAAAAAAGACATCACTGTACAACATATTTTGAAATTCATGCAGGGTCTCCCTACCTGCTGTGCTTAATTTCAGAATCCAGTACTTATCATTAAAGACAAAAGAAAAAAAAAGTTCTTTACTCTTTTACATGTAAACTACATGATATAAATTTCCCTTAAAAATAAACAGCTTCTGCAAGGGGCATATGCCCTACCCAGGGCTCCAAAGTTCTGACCTCTGCCTCATGTTGTAAATTGGTCTTGTGCGCATTTGTCTGATCTGTAAAATGTGCAAGATCACTTTGATTGTTTTTTTAAAGACCTAGTCACTCATACCGACCAAAACCCAGCTGCCGCTCTTAATGAAATGTACAGCATGGCCTTTCTTCTCTAGATCACAAGATGAAAGCCCAGTGATTACAATGTGGATGACTGTTTGCTAGCCTATATAAAATGAGTGTATTAATCTCAGTCCCCTGCCCATTACATTACATTACAAAAACATTGTCATACACTCATTAATTGACAACTTTATTATTGTCCTCAGCAGAAAAGCCATTGACTTCAATGGTTGTTGATTCAGATTCTTGATATGTTTGTTTTTTAGGGTTTTTGGAACTTAAAGCAGTGGTAACTTAACTGGTTTTATTTTTGTTTTTTTAGGCTGTGAGGAATAAATTAATAGAGACACAGTTCCTTCAACTGATAAATGATTGGTACAAACAAGAGTGCTTTTACCTAAAACTGCTTTTTTATTGGGTCTCAAGAACACACACACATGTATGCTGCAGCAGTAGGTTCAGAGCATCCCAAACACGTATACTTACCCAAAGTCTGAGATTGTTTCGAATTTGCCCTTTCACTTTGTTTATTTTAGTCAGTAAAACTGCAGCTTGCAGCTGTTTTTGTCTACCTAAACAAGGCCAGATTTTTCTCCTGACTCTGTGGTGTTGTTGCTTCCATCTTAGAGGGGAGGGATTAAATGACAAGACGGTTATGGATTATATAAGAACATAAGAACATAAGAATGGCCATACTGGGTCAGACCAAAGGTCCATCCAGCCCAGAATCCTGTCTACCGACAGTGGCCAATGCCAGGTTCCCCAGAGGGAGTGAACCTAACAGGTAATGATCAAGTGATCTCTCTCCTGCCATCCATCTCCACCCTCTGACAAACAGGCATCCTGGCTAATAGCCATTAATTGACTTAATCACCATGAGTTTATCCAGTTCTCTTTTAAACCCTGTTATGGTCCTAGCCTTCACAACCTTCTCAGGCAAGGAGTTCCACAGGTTTGCTGTGCGCTGTGTGAAGAATTTTCTTCTATTTATTTTAAACCTGCTGCCCATTAATTTCATTTGGTGGCCCCTAGTTCTCATTTTATGGGAACAAGTAAATAACTTTTCCTTATTCACTTTCGCCACACCACTCATGATTTTATATACCTCTATCATAGCCCCGCTTAGTCTCCTCTTTTCCAAGCTGAAAAGTCCTAGCCTCTTTAATCTCTCCTCATATGGGACCCGTTCCAAACCCCTAATAATTTTAGTTGCCCTTCTCTGAACCTTTTCTAATGCCAGTATGTCTTTTTTGAAACGAGGAGACCACATCTGTATGCCGTATTCAAGATGTGGGCATACCATGGATTTATATAAGGGCAACTGTCTTATTCTCTATCCCTTTTTAAATGATTCCTAACATCCTGTTTGCTTTTTTGACTGTCGCTGCACACTGCGTGGACATCTTCAGAGAACTATCCACGATGACTCCAAGATCTCTTTCCTGATTAGTTGTAGCTAAATTAGCCCCCATTCATATTGTATGTATAGATTATATATATATATATATATATATATATATATATATATATATATATATATATATATATATAAAATCCAGTTCTCTCACAACATGCTGAAAATCTTTTGGTCACTTTCTGTGAAAAGTTACAATTTAAGTACATGTTCCAAATTTTAAGGATTCTGCATGTGGAATAAAAGTGATTTATATGTAAGGTATATCACATTTCCAGATGTAACTCCATTGTCCTCATGCTGCAGTTGTGATCTTGATATACTTGCTGTGAGCACTGCTACTAAGGGAACTCTTGGCATTTGCAGCATCTTGTGAGGACTAGATCATAGAAACAGGTGATCATTAGTGGTTTGCAGCCTATTGTAGGAAAAAGGCCCATCATGGGAGCAGACAATTTCTTCTCAAATGAATAGAGACGATGAACATGCTAAGGGGGCTTCGGGACTTTAAAGATAAGCTTCCACAGCTCTTTTTACATGAGCTTAAAGTGTATGAAATATAATTATAACAAAAGGCAAAACTACTCAATGTTTGTTTGTGTTTTTCTTGCATTATTATGGACTCAAAAATTGGCCTATTTCACCAAAAGCGAATCACCCAAAACAAAACAGGAATGTGCAAACATCTCCAGATGTTGTATACTGTTACCACTTTAGCACGGTACCTGACTTCCTACTTTAATATTTTATATATAATGAATAAGTCAAATACCATGTTTGACAGCAACGATGATCCTATGATAACTTCATGCTGTAACATGGCACAATATGCATATCATTCTCAAAGGAACAATTTCAATTTTTACACTTTTACATCTCAGTTGTGTCTTTCTTAGGCAGTGCTGCATTGTTATGATAGAAAATTTTATTTTGGATATAATTGGTTAGCTAATCATGTTACAATATTTTTGGATTGGTTAGGTAAATTTCAGAAAAGTGGTTGGTTAAGGTATAGCTGAGAATATTACTATATAAATTAGAGGCAAAGAGGAAGTATGTTGGGATTTGAAAATAAGGAAAAAGGAACTTGGATTTAAGCTTGCTGTTTAAGGTCACCCCAATAAACATCTAATTGTTTGCACATTCGGACACTGGATATTGTTGCTCTCTGTTCATGCAAGAAGGACCAGGGAAGTGAGAGGGGGAAGGAATAAGCCCCCTAACATCTTGGTGCCATGACTTGGATGCATCACATCGGATCGTGATTGGCAGCCTGTAAATCCCCTCCCCCAACAGTCCCTTGGAGGGGGTATAACCAACTCTCATGATGGTAGTTGTGGGTTCTGGCAAACCGGGGTAATGGATTTTTTTGATAAATGGATAAGGAAGAATCAGGGCCCATACCAGGTGCAGGGGTCAACCTGGGATGAGATTAACAAGGAAATGGAGGTAGTGTTAGGGGACCCAGTGGGATGGGGGTGGCTGAGGAGCCATCCTTCTTGGTACATGGGTAGTGGAAGAAGGTCCCTGCCCATGGAGAATGGATGCCGTCCAGGGAAAGGAGGCACTTCAGTCCGCTTGTGAGAGGTTTGAAGTAAGGGCAGCATTACAGGAGCTGGGACTTGGTCCTGGAGGAGTGGGGGGAGGGGGAGGAAAGGTTTCAAAGTGAAAAATGGCAGGGTTTGCAGGAACAGGTAACAACCCCCATTCTTCTCCCAGAGCCAGGATGAAAACCTGGGGGTAAGAGTTCCCGAGTGTTTCAACCCAGGGAGCCTACTCTTGGCTCAGAGTTAACTATATCCTTTTCTTCTTTTCCTTCTTCTTTCTCTCAGTTTACTTAATTTGCTGCAGGTAGCCTGTACTTTAAACTGACCTCACAGGCTTAATTGGTTTCTTTCCACCTCTTCCCCCTCTTCTCCCCCAGCCCTTCCACACTTCTGTTTTTCTGAAGTTTTAATGGAGGGTACTTTGGATACTTATGTAAAATGTTTTTGGTTTTTTGGACAAAGCATGACGGAGGTCTGCTGTATTCCACTGGAATTTTTGGAGTAAAGGATCCATGGGCAACCATGGAGACAAATGTTTTACTGCCTTTTTGAACAGTCTCAAGGTAAAGGTTAAGGCAGCTGTGTGGCAAAAATTGTACTTGGTAAAGAGTAACAGTTGTGGTGTTACAAGAAGGAAATTTTTGGTTTAATGATAAAACCCAGTTATATAAAATGTAACTCTGTGCAGTCACATTGGATGGAACCTTGGTAATTAAATTATCCAAGGGGGTCAGGTAGAGTGGCTACTACCACCACTATGCTTCTGTCCCCAGAAGCCTTTACAGCTATTCTGAGGGAAAATAGGCCCTTTTCCCAAAGAAATGGTCTATAAGGGACTGCTGCAGGCAGCAGGTGGAGAGATAATCTGATCAAAATTATTTGACTATTGGGTAATGTAATCAAAATCACAAAAGGAATGTAAGGGGGTTCTATTAGAACTTTCTTTGGCTGTCTCTAGTTGTACAAGATGGGAGTGTAATCAGGGTACAGTTGTGTAAAAAAAGAGTAATCGCAGTGCAAGGGATGTTAGGCAAAAGAGAATTTTGTGTGTGCACAGGTAAAAGAAAAGAAAAAGGGGAGCAGTGATGGGAACACTGAGCCTTGGGGTGGCTCTGGGGGATCGGACTGTCGCTTTGGTAGGGGTGCATGAAAACCCTGTGGACATCGGGGAGGCAGTTACACCTTGGGTAAAATTGATATGGCTAATATAATGTTATGGAGGTTAAACTATGGAAGGAATGTGTTCAGGATGTGTGTAGTGTATATTGAAGAAGGGGTAAAAGAAATGCAAACAAAACATGGTACTTAATTAAAATCCTGTTAGGGCTCCAAAAGGAGCCACAATAGGTTGTGCTTTCTTTTTCAGATCTCTGTGTGTTTTGGAGCAGGAGATGAAAGTGGAAAGTAATCAGAACTCTGGTGGAAGTGGAATGTTTCCCTTTTAAGACAGTGTCTGAGCTGCTAATAGCTTTGAATCCAAAAGCAAGCCAAAAAGCCTCTGTGTGGATGCAAATTACCTAGCTGATGGGAAAAGGGAAGAACTGCCCATAAGTGGCAGCACAAAGAAACAAAGGAGCTGCAAATAATAAATACATCTGGTCAGCAAACAAGCTACTAGGAGACTCAAATTATGGCCCTCCAGGAAAGGGAGGTGGAAAAACAAGTCAAGCCTGAAAATAAGGGGTACAGGTTAACCCTACAGGGTGTGTATGTGTGTGTACAGTGCTAAAATCTGAAGCTGTCTCTCAGTTATCTGAGAATAAACTTAAAGCTTGGTACAGAAGAAAAACTATTGCAAACCTGGTCTGTTGTACAAGAGGGGAAACTGAGGTACACCACCTTATGAATTTCATAAATAGCCAGTGAGTGGAGTAATTCACTATCCTAACTATAAAACAAAATAAGGTCAGCCTAGAGGTAATTTTTCTGTTTTTCCTGCAATTAGCAAGGAGATTTGTAAAAGAAAGTGGTATTATTATTAAGCAATAACCTTTCCCCACCAGAGGGGTGGAAATTGTTTCTTTTGTTTTTCAGACAAGCTGCAAGCAAGCTGGCACTGGCGGAAGAATAACCCAGAATATCATGGATCTATGTTTTGCGTTGTTTGTCTGTGGTGTTTGTCTTGTTGCTAACATTGTTGTGTTTCAGTGAACACAAAACCTCATGACGTGGGTGGGGGATGGCTTCAAAAGGCTGACCGGGGGGGGCGGGGATATGTGTTTGGGAATGCAAAATGCTCAACTAGGAGGCCAGCACCTGTGTAATAGCTACCGTGGTACCTGGAAATGGAACGGCAACTAAGGCGGTCCCCACAAGCATGTGGGAACAATGAGAAGGGGATTTGCTCACTGGGAATCAATGGAGGGGTGTGTAAAATGGTGTAAATCCAGAGAAGATGTTTGGATGAGCCCCTGCCTGATAGCCATGGAGGAGCACAGCCAATGGCCTATGGTAAGGGGTGGACAATTGGGTGTACTGTGTATGAGGTGTTTAGCTGGGAATGTACGTATTACTAGAGGGCACAATTACACCAGCCCATAACCAAACTACACACATCTACACACTGCTATCTGGACTTTGGTGTACGAATCTGTAAATCTTATTGCTGTACATAATTGAACCAGGGCATACGGCCTGATTCCATACCAAGTGGTTAAGTTGGTTTGGACAATAACCCATTTCTCTGTGGACATTCAATGGACTTATGACATGGACAAAAGCACTCAAAACCTGCAGAGGCAGCTTGTTGCAACTGCCAGCAACTAGACACATTAAGATCATGACCCTGTCGAAGGAGGTGAGGCAGTGTTTTGGTTGTGGATCGGATGTTGGACCATACTGCAGTGGTCAGGACTCTTGGTGCTGCTGTGGATTATCATAGCAGCTGGTGTATTGTTAACTATATTTGTGTGTTACGTTGCATATAAAAACAAGCAATGAGGGCACAACCCCCTAGAGAACAGCCACTAATTATAACCTATAAATAATGTAGTAAGTCCTCCCAACCCCACAGTGTGCTAGACAACCTGGACCCAACCTCCTTGGGCCCACTATAATGGGAAGTCTGGAACACTAATTGGAATAGGTGTGGTATGCCCGTACGAGAGAAGGTACAGGGCAAGGTTCTACATAAGGGGCAGTGGGACAGATGGAGCAACGACGCATTCCACCATGATGCCTGGCCCTATCAGGAAATGTGTCACCATATGTCCTATGCTTTTCCAGGGATACCTGGGCAGGAGGATCCCAAAAGAAAAAGAAAAAAAAAGAGGGGGGGGGGGGAGGTTTGAGTGCTAGGATATAGATATTCAGGCCTGTCTGTAAAGGCCTATACTTTAAGAATGTAGGTAAATGTTTATCATTTAGCTGGTTATAGAAGTATAAAAGAAAGAATCAAAATCACTGTCTGCTTGTGTAAGGGCCTTCTCTCACTGTGGCAGTCTGAGACCCTGTTCTTAAGCTAAGGCCTTTGGCTAAACAGTGGGAACCGCCACAAACTGGGAAATGTATGGTCACATCCTCACATTCCAAACCAGTCATATTGAAATAAGGGAATCCGGACTGTTAGGAAGGTGATCTGATCTATCACCTCCAGGGAAAGGGAAGAGCCTAGAAGATGTAAAAGGAAATTTAGTTTGATAGTTTTCTGTTTGGTAAGAACTCACTTATCCATAGACACAGCTGGGAAACCCTTTTGTCTTTATAGATGTAGTTGGGAAATCCTCACTTTTGTATTGTTTTGTCATTATAGTTCCCACTTTGTTATTGTTTATTTGCACGGTCTCTGTGTGGTTCTGTGATTGTTTCTGTCTGCTGTATAATTAATTTTGCTGGGTGTAAACTAATTAAGGTGGTGGGATATAATTGGTTAGCTAATCATGTTACAATATGTTAGGATTGGTTAGGTAAACTTCAGTAGAATGATTGGTTAAGGTATAGCTGAGAATATTACTATATAAATTAGGGGCAAACAGGAAGTAAGTAAGTCTATAAATACCTAAATGGGGAACAAATATTTAATAATGGGCTGTTCAATCTAGCAGAGACAGGTGTAACATGATCCCATGGCTGGAAGTTGAAGCTAGACAAATTCAGTCTGGAAATAAGGGGTAATTTTTTTAAACAGTGAGATGAACCATTGGAACAGTTTATCATGGTAGATTCTCCATCAATTACAATTTTTAAATCAAGATTGGATGGATATGTAAAACATATCCTCTAAAAATTATTTTAGGGAATTCTATGGCCTGTGTTATACAGAATGTCAGACTAAGTGATCAAAATGATCCCTTCTGGCCTTGATATGTATGAATTTGTGAATTAGCTTCAACGTGACCACACTTGTAGCACAAGGTGCTATTTGTAAGTAAGGGTATCAGAATACAAACCCCAGGTGTTTATCAATGACTGAGATTATGTTGAGTTACCACACCAATCACACCCTAGCTGTTTATCAATGACAGGAATAATGTAGACAGGTGCTCTAGTCACTTCATCACTTGCCACATATGTTCATTCTGTAATCTTTATTTCTGTGGTGTTTATCATATAGTATTTGCTCAATTTCCCCATATTAAGCAGTCTAATGGAAAACAAAACAAAAAACTTAGCTGGAAGGATAACCTGTTTAATGTTTTTGTCTGGAATTTTTCCATCTCTCCTCAATGATGGAGGCACTCATTTGATTGATTCCCCCCCCACCCCCCCCCCTTCTTATTTAAAGGAAGTATCTTTTGCTGATGTCTTCTCAGGGGTATTGACTCCTGTCATATCTATTTTCTGTGGACTGGATCATCATTCCTTTACATTAAACATAGGCAAGGGTGTTCTTTCAATCTGCAGTATGTTTTTTTCAAAGAATCTGACCCTTATCACGAGTAACTTTGGTCCTGATCCTCAAAGATGCCCAACTTCCACACTTCTTATATCTCCAAAAATCCAATCAAATTATTGTGGTCTTGAATTTAACTAAAATGACTTTAACTGGGTCAGACAAATGAAGTTAACACAGGGAGATTGGTTTGATAATAAACTGCAACCATTTAACACAGTTCTTAGGTTCAGTCTCCAGCCTGTTCTCTGATGGAGCTGCTTCCAGCTCATATATATTTTCAACTGCACTATGTAAAATGCTTTAGTAACAACACACAGTTGTCACAGTTCTTAAAATTTCATAAAACGTAACTTGTTTATTCAATGTTGACAATGAGCTATGCAATATACAATACACGTGCAGTTTATTTGTGCTCATCTCTTTCCCCCGTACGCACTCTTCTGCAAAAGCAGATGGTAGGGACTCACATTGTTTAACTGTTTGTAGTGTTGTAGCAGCCGTGTTTGTCCCAGGATATGAGAGAAACTAGGTGGGCAAGGTACTATCTTTTATTGGATCAGCTTCTGTTGGTGAGAGGACAAGCTTTTGAGCTTACACAGAGCTCTTCTTTAGCCTTTCTCAGACCTGAAGAAGAGTTCTGTGTAAACTCAAAAGCTTGCCTCTTTTACCAACAGAAGCTGGTTAAATAAGCTGTGCTGAGATGCTATGTTATTACATGGCTGTAACCTACCTATATTCTAAAATTATTTGGTTTTCCCTGCATACAGAGGTACATGTTATGTTATGGAACCAGGCAAAAGTTCTGTTGAAACTAGGACTTTAGTATGGTTCCATAATTTTAACAAGTCAGTTTTTCTTTCTTTCTCTCATAATAAAAGCAGCTGTGATAGCTCTAATTACCTGGAGGCTAGAAATTTGAAGTAATTAAAATGCAAGTGCAGTGCTTGTTAGAATGTGATACATACCTGTTGTCATTTCTGGTTTGTGGTTGCTCAGTCCAAAATAGATATTAAGTATAATTATGGTTTTTTAAATGTTTTTTCCCCGCAATGTTCTGAAGATCAAATTCAATCAATACATCTTAAATTATTTGATTGCTGCTTGTTTGCATCCATTTTAACTCTAATGTTTTCTTAGTAGAGTGCCAAATATCTCTAACCCCAAGTTGTTATTATATATTGTCTGTATTACAGTAGTGCCAAGATACCCCAGATAAGATCAAGGTCCCCTTAGGCGAGGGGATGAAAGAGACAATTCTTGCTATAGTGAATTCACAATCTGTATAGATGATTGACAAAAGTTGGGAGCATAACTTAAGCACACATAGATGAAGTGACTTGCCCAAGGACATACAGCAGATCAGTGGCAGCAGTGGAAATAGAACCCAGGTCTCCTAGGTTGATTCATTTGAGTTTTAAGGTTTCTGTAGCAAGAATTGTAGGTCTGGTCTCAATTCCATGAACTTCAGTGGGAGAAGGGTTGGGTTCAGCACTGTGGTTTTGGGGTCTTCATCATCATTCCACTGGATATGCCATTATCTTTTAGTCATTAAATTGTCAGTTTTTTTAGGAGACACAGATCAAGTGCCCAGGGCAAACTGTAAAGTAAATAAATATACAAAGGAGTACTAAATTGCTTGAGCATGCAAACACATCTAAAATAAGAGTAGTAAAACCAACAAGAATGTGCAGACAGTCATTTCCAGAGTCATATGCAAGTAGCAAATGAGAGAAAAGGGAATAATTTGATTTCCTATACTAAAATATTATCTCCTAATACTCTTGTAAGTCAGATGATTATATTCCCCATGGGTCAGGCACCAAGAGGAACAACTTACCATCTTATCATGTGAGCAAAAGTAGTAACTAAAGAACCTCCTAGTAAGTCAGCATTTTGCATAACCATTGTGAGTAGAACATGATTCTCCATTATTTTGACAAATTCTATAACTGAAAATGACTTACATATGCATCGCTAAATTATTATTTTTTTTTGGATCACACAAGTTTGAAAAAGAATCACCTTTAGTACAGCACAAAATCATTTGTTTGTTCAAAATGGAAGCATCCCATCACAGATGGAAAAAAACCCAAGTTTATAGAAATAGTGACTGAGTTGTACCCTATTTATTTATGTATTTTTAATCTTGTTTTCTTCAAGGAAGAGACACAGGACCTACAATTTTCATACCAAAGAGCCTACCTGATGATTATTTAATACATGTCAGTGGTTAATACAAATTAATAATTAATTAATAACCACTAAATAAATAATCAGCATTTGATCATGTCTAAGGCCTCAGAATTTTGCATTTATTAATGGAGACCTGAATGATTACCACTGCAGGTCATTATTAACCCATACATTGCCAGATTTGTACTTGGTTCATAATGAGCATGGATAACAAATGTTGTGGTTGCACTTGTTTAATGTATGATATTTCAAAATCCACAACAAAAGTTAATTTAAATGTGTCCAATTTGTGTGGGAGTCCTCGGACAAGATTAAAATGGGAGTACATCCATGTACAGGCTATTACCTGCAGTATCTCAGTTTCAGGCCACACTGGCATTGAAGTTGCCAAGGTCTGTGTTCTTGGTGCTCATGCTGCGCATGTGCATAATGATTAAAAACATAAACATTGGCTTAGAAACCTTTTGGGTTAATTGTCTGTGAAAGCAATGTTCTTATCAGAAGGATGCTGAGTAGAAAGACTGTCTGGCGGAGTGGTGCTATTTTTGAAAGTTTCAGATATTTAAACATTTAGGAGTTTTCTGTGGAGAAGGGGAACAGTATAGGATAGATGAGAAACATCTCAAATGTAACAGATCAAACAGAGTAGATGTTAATACAGAACATTTTGCAATACTGACAATGATAAAATATGTTCAGCAGACTTTTTCAATACTTGCAGTGAATTAATTTCTGTGAAATATCGCAGTGAGAGTTGTAGTAATCCTTTATAAATGATAAAAATACACGAATAAATATTTCCACATGTAATTGCCACAACCAAATATTTCTAAAGGGGGTAGAAAGACATTTTGGCAAAGCATGATTTTTAATCATCGTCAATAGATAAAATGTTTTTTTTCAAAAATACCTCAAAATTGCAAGCAGAGGTGTGGAGGGAGATAGAATCAGCAGGAAAAGAGATGGGGAGCCGGTTATAGGACGTATGAAAACAAAATAAAGGGAGCTGTGAATTCCTTTTCCTTTTTTAAAAAAAATCAGCTACTTGAAGGTTTTATACAGCAAAAATCCATTAATGGGCAGAAATGCACATGAGCAGTGCAAAGTGAAAAAAACCAAGCATTTTTTCCCCGTGGAGCTGTACATATAAATGTGTATGGTGTGCTCTCTTGCTCCATACATGGTCTTTATATCCATACAAATATTTTTGCCTTAAATGTGCTGCCGCTTCAGATATTTGGTACCAAAGCTTCTTTAGTTTATATGACAGTCATGTGACCATCCTGGCAAATAGCCAAGCTCCATCTGTAATGATGACAGCAAGCTTACATTGTTTACAGTGTAAGGATTACATTCCACACACTGTAAGGAAAACCATAATTTATTTTACAATTTCTGTTGTTCGTCATTCACTTGACAATTCTGATTTTACTTAGAAGGGAATTCTGAGGCATCCTTTTCTTATTATAGTAGGTAGCAGAGATTTTTCCAGTTAAAAGGCTGACTGTGGCACCTCTAAAGTTGGTTGAAAATGACAGAAATTTGTACTCATATCCTCAGGTTATGTAATTTTCCCCTGTGGTTCAAAAACCACAATTTAAGTTTACTGATAATCATGAAAATACAGTTACATTATCAACACTACATATTTATGATATACATTAGCAACACAGGCATTCATTGCTGTGACTATGAAGAAATGTTGATTAACAAAAGATTTTTTTGTATTTAAAAATCTTTAATAGTCTAATCACAACACTTTGAAACTTGACAATTACTGATTTCTACATGACAAAATTAGTAATAATAGTTTTTAATATGTTTGTAAGTTACGTGGCAGAGCTTTCATATTTTAAAACTGTTAATCATGTTGAACAACAAAACTGAATCGGCACCCAAAAATATATGTACCTAAAAATCTTGTGTTAGTGTTTAAATGCCACCTTGCAGCTACTGTGTTTCATCTTATTATGCACGAGTAAGCTCCAGCAAAGTTCAGTACAATTTAGACTTCTTTTCCCCCCTCCAAAAATGCACATTTCTGAATAGGTTTCAGAGTAGCAGCCATGTTAGTCTGTATTTGCAAAAAGAAAAGGAGTACTTGTGGCACCTTAGAGACCTAACAAATTTATTTGAGCATAAGCTTTCATGAGCTACAGCTCACTTCATCGGATGCACGAAAGCTTATGCTCAAATAAATTTGTTAGTCTGTAAGGTGCCACAAGTACTCCTTTTCATTTCTGATTATTGGATGAAGCCATGAACAAATTGAAAGTATAGATTTAAATGAGTCCACAAAATCTATATCAAACCAGATGTGAAAAAATTGAAATACCTTCTTCTTACACAGCCAAGACCCTTAGGCCCTTATCTTGCAAACAGTTATGCATATTTATAACTTTATATACTGTGAGTAATCCATTAACAGGATTGAGGCCCAACTTTGCCATAAATATTTTATTCTCTCATTCAGAGTTCTATCAGTGACTCATGTACTGTTTACAAGTAATTAAGTTCCTAAGTATGATGTTTAGATGTTGCTTGTAGTTATTAGAATTGGGAGCACTGGCTGTTGGGAGTCTGAAAGGACAGGAAACAGGAAGGACGGGGGAGCAGTTGAGAGGCTGGGAGAGAGGTACAGAGGGTGCAGCAGCAGCTTGGTAAAGAGGTTTCCACTTTGAAAATAAAGTCCTGTTGAAGCTTGTTAGTACCTTGCCTGGTTGATAGAACATTTTGGCGACGAGGATGGATCTTCTGCCTCTGAACGCACCTGCACCCTTTCTGCAAAGCCCAGGTGAGCCTCCAATTGCTTTTACTGCCTGGATCCATATGTTTGAGACTTATCTGCCTGCAATCAGTGCTACAGAGATTTCTGAAGTAAGAAAGCGTGCTCTGCTAATCCACTGCCTTGGAGCAGAAGGGCAGTGTATATTTTATACTTTTCCCCTTGCAGATGATAAATATGAGACTGCACTCACCGCATTAAAGAATTTTTTTGTGCCAAAAGTGAATGTAGTAGCTAATTGCTACAGATTTCACCAGCGTGAGCAGAAACCAGGGGAAACTATAATGCAGTGTATTGCTTCCCTGAGGAGTCTGATCGTAATTTGTGACTTTGGGAATATGACAGATGAGATGATTAGAGACCAGCTCATTGAGAAAACAACCATGCTTTATGTAAGAGAACGCTTACTTCTAGAACCACAACTTACACTAGAAAAAGCAATAACCAGACTGAGTCAGCTACAGCTGAAGCCAAAATAATGAGCGTGGATACAGGAGGCACAGTCCAGGCTGTGACTCCTTTGCAGAAAAGTTCACTACCACTACAGGCACACAATTGCAAGAGGAAAACGGATGAAAAACCACCGAATCAGGAAATTCAAAATACAGTAAAAGCATGTTTTTGCTGTGGATCCCCACAACACCTTGCAAGCTACACAGGATGTCCGGCAAAAGTAGCTCAGTGCAATCATTGCAAAAAGATTGGACATTTTGCTAAAGTATGTCACAGTAGCCAGTTCAATCAACAGGTGCATGCAGTTACAATACCAGATGTTACTGTGCTGAGCGTGACAAAATTACTACTGCACATATTCCAGAACAGATAAAGTGCACTGTAAACATTTCTGCCATACCCTCAGGCAAACCACACTCTATTCAGCTAATGCTGGACACTGGCTCAGCAGTATCTATACTACCTGATTCCATCTATCTGCATTACTTTAAAGATGTACCTCTTACTGAACCCAAACTTCACTTGATGTGCTATTTGAAAAATCATATTCCACTACGTGGCTGCCTGCCAGTAATAGTTACTTTTGGTGATTGCTGTGTAACTGCAGAGTTCTACGTTGTCCACAAAGTCACTCCTATCCTTGGCAGAGATTTATTGGCTGCTTTTAATCTCAGGGTAGTTGATGGACAAATTGATCTTCCTCAGCAAAGCACTCTTGCGGTACACACACCAGTTTCAGCTGGGACCCAACACCAGATTGAGGAGAAACTTGGCTGTGCTTATGGGTTTCTGCATAAAGTTAAAATGTGGAATAATGTGATGCCTGTACGACAGGAGTTACGGCGCTTACCATTTTCAGTCAGGGAAGCTGTTTCAGAGGAACTTATAAAACTTGTTCAAAAGGACATTATTGAAGAGATTGACTCCTCGGAATCAGTTTCACCTATAGTAGTGACTCAGAAGAAGGGTGGAGGCATTCACCTTTGTGTGGACTTAAGGGAGCCAAATAAAGCTATTGTGATTGACAGCCACCCACTTCCTCACATAGAAGAAGTATTTTCATAGATATAGATATTTAAGTCAGAAGGGACCATTATGATCATCTAGTCTGACCTCCTGCACAACGCAGGCCACAGAATTTCACCCACCACTCCTACAAAAAAAACCTCACACCTATATCTGTGCTATTGAAGTCCTCAAATCGTAGTTTAAAGACTTCAAGGAGCAGAGAATCCTCCAGCAAGTGACCCGTGCCCCATGCTACAGAGGAAGGCGAAAAACCTCCAGGGCCTCTTCCAATCTGCCCTGGAGGAAAATTCCTTCCCGACCCCAAATATGGCGATCAGCTAAACCCTGAGCATATGGGCAAGATTCATCAGCCAGATACTACAGAAAATTCTTTCCTGGGTAACTTGGATCTCACCCCATCTAATAGCCCATCACAGGCCATTGGGCCTATTTACCATGAATATTTAATTACCAAAACCGTGTTATCCCATGTTATCTCCTCCATAAACTTATGGAGTTTAATCTTAAAGCCAGATAGATCTTTTGCCCCCACTGCTTCCCTTGGAAGGCTATTCCAAAACTTCACTCCTCTGATGGTTGAAAACCTTCGTCTAATTTCTAGTCTAAATTTCCTAGTGGCCAGTTTATATCCATTTGTTCTTGTGTCCACATTGGTACTGAGCTTAAATAATTCCTCTCCCTCTCCTGTATTTATCCCTTTGATATATTTATAGAGAGCAATCATATCTCCCCTCAACCTTCTTTTAGTTAGGCTAAACAAGCCAAGCTCGCTGAGTCTCCTTTCATAAGACAAGTTTTCCATTCCTCGGATCATCCTAGTAGCCCTTCTCTGAACCTGTTCAAGTTTGAATTCATCCTTCTTAAACATGGGAGACCAGAACTGCACACAGTATTCCAGGTGAAGTCTCACCAGTGCCTTGTATAACGGTACTAAAACCTCCTTATCCCTACTGGAAATACCTCTCCTGATGCATCCCAAGACCGCATTAGCTTTTTTCACAGCCATATCACATTGGCGGCTCATAGTCATCCTATGATCAACCAATACTCCAAGGTCCTTTTCCTCCTCCATTACTTCTAATTGATGCGTCCCTAGCTTATAACTAAAATTCTTGTTATTAATCCCTAAATGCATGACCTTACACTTCTCACTATTAAATTTCATCCTATTACTATTACTCCAGTTTACAAGGTCATCCAGATCCTCCTGTAGGATATCCCGGTCCTTCTCTAAATTGGCAATACCTCCCAGCTTTGCATCATCCGCAAACTTTATTAGGACACTCCCACTTTTTGTGCTGAGGTCAGTAATAAAAAGATTAAATAAGATTGGTCCCAAAACCGATTCCTGAGGAACTCCACTGGTAACCTCCCTCCAGCCTGATAGTTCACCTTTCAATATGACGCGCTGTAGTCTCCCCTTTAACAAATTCCTTATCCACCTTTCAATTTTCCTATTGATCCCCATCTTATCCAATTTAACTAATAATTCCCCATGTGGCACGGTATCAAATGCCTTACTAAAATCTAGGTAAATTAGATCCACTGCATTTCCTTTGTCTAAAAAATCTGTTACGTTCTCAAAGAAGGAGATCAGGTTGGTTTGGCACGATCTACCTTTTGTAAAACCATGTTGTATTTTATCGCATTTACCATTGACTTCAATGTCCTTAACTACTTCTCCTTCAAAATTTTTTCCAAGACCGTGCATACTACAGATGTCAAACTAACAGGCCTATAATTACCAGGATCACTTTTTTTCCCTTTCTTAAAAATAGGAACTATGTTACCAATTCTCCAATCATACGGTACAACTCCTGAGTTTACAGATTCATTAAAAATTCTTGCTAACGGGCTTGCAATTTCTTGTGCCAATTCCTTTAATATTCTTGGATGAAGATTATCTGGGCCCCTCGATTTAGTCCCATTAAGCTGTTTGAGTTTCGCTTCTACCTCAAATACGGTGATGTCTACTTCCATATCCTCATTCCCATTTGTCATGCTACCATTATCCCTAAGATCCTCTTCAGTCTTATTAAAGACTGAGGCAAAGTATTTGTTTAGATATTGGGCCATGCCTAGATTATCCTTGACCTCCACTCCATCCTCAGGTTTTAGCGGTCCCACTTCTTCTTTCTTTGTTTTCTTCTTATTTATATGACTATAGAACCTTTTACTATTGGTTTTAATTCCCTTTGCAAGGTCCAATTCTACTTGACTTTTAGCCTGACTCACTTTATCCCTACATGTTCTGACCTCAATAAGGTAGCTTTCCTTTCTGATCCCTCCCTTCTTCCACTCCCTATATGCTTTCTGCTTTTTCTTAATCACCTCTCTGAGATGCTTGCTCATCCAGCTTGGTCTACAACTCCTGCCTATGATTTTTTTCTCCTTACTTGGGATGCAGGCTTCCGATAGCTTCTGCAGCTTTGATTTAAAATAATCCCAGGCTTCCTCTACCTTTAGATCAATAAATTCTTCAGTCCAATCCACTTCCCTAACTAATTTCCTTAATTTTTGAAAGTCAGCCCTTTTGAAATCAAAAACCCTAGCTGAAGATTTATTTTTATTAATCCTTCCGTTCAGTTTGAACTGAATTAGCTCATGATCACTTGAGCCAAGATTATCCCCTACAACCATTTCTTCTATGAGGTCCTCACTACTCACCAAAACCAAATCTAAAATGGCATCCCCTCTAGTCGGTTCAGCAACTACTTGCTGAAGGAATCCATCAGCTATCGCATCTAGGAAAATCTGAGCCCTATTATTATTACTAGCACTCATCCTCCAGTCTATATCTGGGAAGTTAAAGTCTCCCATGATCACACAGTTTCCATTAGTATTTACTTTATTAAAAACATTAAAAAGGGCTCTGTCCATATCCAAATTAGATCCCGGCGGTCTATAGCACACCCCAAGCACTATCCCAGAGGAAGCTCTAATAGTTTTCTTCCCCAATTTAATTTTTGCCCAGACGGACTCAGTCATATCCATTTCATCACTTCTTATTTCTTTACATTCTATCTCATCATTGATATACAGTGCTACTCCACCACCTTTACCTTTATTTCGGTCTTTCCTAAACAGCACATACCCTTCAATACCTGTAGCCCAGTCATGACTACTATTCCACCATGTTTCTGTTATCCCTATAATATCTGGTTTCACTTCCTGCACCAGTAGCTCTAGTTCCTCCATTTTGTTACCTAAGCTCCTCGCATTAGTGTACAAACATCTTAATTTTTGTTGTTTGGCCTCACTCACATTCTGTACCCTATTGGGCACAGTCATTTTACTTGCAGAACTCTGTGGAGCAAAGATATTTTCTACTCTTGATTTGCAGAGTGCATACCACCAGGTTATGTTGCATGAAGATAGCAGAGACCTCACAGCATTTATTACACATGAGGGACTATTTCATTTTAAACGTGTTCCATACGGTCTCACATCTGCTCCAAGTGCCTTCCAAAAAATGATGTAATTGATTCTGAAGAATCAACATGGAGTTCAGTGCTATCTGGATGATATTATCATGTTTGGAAATACTTCTGAGGAGCATCACAATAACCTGCAGTCTGTACTAAACTGCATCAGCATAGCAAGCCTCAAGCTCAATAGGTCCAAATGCAAATTTAGACAAACTGAACTCTCCTTTCTGGAGTGTACAATTTCACAGGCTGGACTAAAACCTGATCTGGCTCATATCCTGGCAATTTCTAATGCTCCTCCTCCAACAGATTTGCAAAGCTTACGTTCCTTCTTGGGTCTTACCTCCTGGTATACAAAATTCATTCCCAATTATGCTTCTGTCATTGAACCATTATGGGAATTACTACGGAGAAGTGGACAACGGATGCACAAGCTAGTTTTGAAACAGTGAAAGACTTGATTGTACATAGTCCAGTACTTGCACTATTCAGTCCTGCATTGCCCACAATTGTAACTGCTGATGCTTCTGATTATGGACTTGGGGCTGGTCTCACACAACTGCAGGAGGACAACACAGAGAGGACTGTTGCATTTTCTTCAAGAACACTAAGTAATGCTGAGAGAAATATTCTACAGTCGAAAAAGAAGCACTTGCTTGTGTCTAGGCTACTGAAAAATGGAGAATTTACCTGTGGGGCCACAGGTTCAAGTTGCACACAGACCATAGCCCTTTGATGACGTTGCTCACCATGAAAGGACTGGGAAGAGCAGGATACCGTATTGCTCAATGGTCTGCAAGACTACTCTCTTTCAATTATGAACTGGAATATAAGCCTGGAAACCAAAATGTGGTAGCTGATTGCCTTTCTCGCCTACCTTTGTCCACCGGAGGATGAGGATGTTGTGGTTGCGCTTATTACAAACGCTCTTACTGAAGTTACAAGAGAACAATTTCAAGCTGCTTGTTCAGCGTGTCCAATTCAACAAAAGCTATGGGAATTTCTGACAAAGAGATGGCCCAGTCACCCTAAAAACCTTGACCCAGTTTTGCTCCCTTATTTTAGAATTCGGGATGAACTTTCTTTGTTTGATGACTGTGTGCTACAAAGTACACACCGGCTCCTTGTGCCAGAAGAATTACAGTCAAAACTCATACACCTGGCACACGATACTCATCAAGGAATTGTCCCAACCAAACAATGACTATGGGTTCTGTATTGGTGGCCAGGGATGGACTCTCAAACTGAAGCACTCATAAAATCCTGTGTCACTTGCCAAATGCATGATAAGACAGCAGTGACATGTACCCCTCCATTACAGCCTGTTCCTCTTTCCTGCATGGGAAAAAGTGGCGACTGACATTGTAGGACCCTTTGATACTGCTCCAGTTAACTGCTGTTATGCCATCACTTTAATAGACTATTTCAGTAAATGGCCTGAGGAAGCGTTTACATCGCAAATCTCTTCTGCTACAGTAATTAAGTTCCTCTCTTCAGTTTTTAGCTGGGAAGGTAACCCCAAAGAACTGGTTTCAGATAATGGTAGTCAATTTACTTCCCTGGAGTTTGAAACTTTTCTAGCACAGAGGAACATTTTACACAGAAGGTCATCCCTATATTACCCTCAAGCCAATGGGGAAATCGAACGGTTTAACAGAAGTTTGAAAGAGAGTTTGTAAACGGCTAAACTGGAAGGACGATTGTGGATACCCTTCACTATTGATTTCTTGCAAGCATACCAGGCTACACAACATGCCACAATGCAAAGATCACCCACAGAGTCACTGCATGGGAAACAGATGAATACTAAACTGAACATTGCTGGATTGTTAAATGCATGACCTGATGCCCCAAACGAGGATGATGTGAGAAAAACAGTTGAACAGAACCAAGCAAAGTCTAAGGCTTTCATAGACAAGCGGCGGGGTGCTAAGGAACCAAATTTGAGTTTGGTTCCTTCGTTAGAATACGAAAACCTGGAATTTTACGCAAAGGGGGCCATAAATTCACAGCTCCTCTTAAAATCATAGAGAAGAAGGGACCTTACACCTATCGACTTTCTGATGGGCAGGTATGGAATGCTTCTTATCTTGCACCTGCCTGTGCACCAAGAGGAGATTATGCCAACAACCAGTCTGCATTGGATGACTTCACCGTAGTACCAACACAACAAGACATTGCACTGGAACCGGCGCTTGAGAGATGGCCTATCAGACCCAGACGACCACCTGTCTGGACTAGAGACTATGTTATGTAGTGTTTTCAGTGTAATATTTCTGCCAACAGTATAGTGTCTTGTTTCATATTTGTTCCAGTGGTTAGAACAATAATGTTTATTTTAATTGGGAGAGTTTCTTAAGAGAGGAGGGAATGTGGTGTTTAGATGTTGCTTGTAATTATTAGAATTGGGAGCACTGGCTGTTGGGAGTCTGAAAGGACAGGAAACAGGAAGGACGGGGGAGCAGTTGAGAGGCTGGGAGAGAGGTACAGAGGGTGCAGCAGCAGCTTGGTAAAGAGGTTTCCACTTTGAAAATAAAGTCCTGTTGAAGCTTGTTAGTACCTTGCCTGGTTGATACAACATAAAGCTGGAAGGGAACTAGATGACAGCAGAATTGCCTTAAATACATACTGTGGTCTTGGATGAACTTCATAACTTGTCTCTAAAATAGTTTGGTTTTGGGAAGAAAAATGATAACAAAAGAAAACGGTTGAGAAAATTAAGCTCAGTTTTACCCTTTTCCCAACTACTGTAGCTGCTACAAAGGTTTTTTGGGTTATACTCTCTAACCCTATGAAAATAGACATATCTGTTCTTATTCAGTGTTATTCATGAATTGGTGAATGTTGGAAACTGAAATATGTCTTGCCATTAATTCTAACTGAAGTTGTCAATCTTTTTTTCCCCCTCCTAATGGGTTATATACTATTCATTTCTTGATACTTTGTTATAAAGCTGCCTGGAAATGGCGAGGTTGGTCATTGCTAATTTTAAATCTGACGTTTCGTAATAAATAGCATTTGATGTTTCTTTTTAGTAAGGATGGGGAGAAAAAAACCACACACAATATAAATGTAGACTTCTGGGTTAACTTTCCTTTATTCTGCAGCAGCCAGGTGGCAAGCTGACAACCAATGGCTCTTCCCATTCTTCTAAAGACTATTTAGACGTTTGTAATATACAACTGTGAGATAAGACAACCATGAAATAAATAAAATAACACAGAGAATAAAGTCACATTTCTAAATCAACATTTCATAACGCAGCCTCCCAAATGATAAAGTATGTGTGTGAATCTCCTGATATTAGAAATGTTATATTGTATATAGAGAGAGCTCAGGATGAGAGTTTCAGATTATAACCCTTTACATAAGCATTACATATAACCTCTGCCAGCACCTTCTAACTATGCCACAGTCTTCCCTGCTCCCAGGAGAGTTCTAGCCCATAGCATCTCCTAGTTGTACCAGTGTAACACCACTTCCAGCAGCATTCTTGGCCACACTCATCTTTGGCTCAGTTTCCCCTATGAGGGTAGACAGTGACCTTGCCCCCTTGGTTGCTGCATGCCCCTGAGAGAGTTAAACTGTAAACCAGAAGCTTCATGGCTTTGGGATGGAGTTGTGGGAGAGGGGTGTGTTTAGGTACTGTGGAGTGTGAAGTGTCAGTGCTGCACCCAGAGAGGCTAGGCAGTTGGGCAGCAGGTTCCAATATTTCGAGGTGGGTTCCAAATAGAAGAGCCATATCAGTTTGTGCCTGGGGCCTCGAGATTGGGGCAGTGCCTGGACTCCATTCAGGTTCCAAGAGATCCAGAACATAGAGGCTTAGCTTAACCTCACAGCAGTCCTAGTGCATGGGCGGAAACGGGGGCTCACTAGGATCTGTGACAATAAACCTTTGCATAACCAACCCTTAATTCATCTGATATTAAAAAAAGAGTCCTACAAAAAGTGCAAACTAGGTCAAATTACAAAGGATGAACAACACAAGTATGTAGGGACAAAATTAGAAAGGCCAAATCACAAAATGAGATTAAACTAGCTAGAGATATAAAGGGTAACAATAAACATTTTATAAATAAATTAGAGGCAAGAGGAAGACCAATGACAGGGTAGGCCCATTATTCAATGAGGGGGGGAACAATAACAGAAAGTGTGGAAATGGCAGAAGTGTTAAATGATATTTTTGTTTTGGTTTTCATCAAAAACCTTAGTAGTGATTAGCCGTCTAGCACAGTGAATGCCAGTGAAAATGAGGTAGGATCAGAGGCTAAAATAGGGAAAGAACAAGTTAAAAATTACATCGACAAATTAGATGTCTTCAAATAACCAAGGCCTGATGAAATACATCCTAGAACACTCAAGGACTGAGGAGGTTTCTGAAACATTAGTAATTATCTTCAAAAAATTATGGAAGACAGGTGAGATTCCAGAGGACTGGAAAAGGGCAAATATAGTGCCCATCTATAAAAAGGGAAATAAGGACAACTTGGGGAATTACAGACCAGCCATCTTAATTTCAGTACCTGGAAAGATAATGGAGCAAATAATTAAGCAATCAATTTGCAAACACCGAGAAGATAAGCAACGGTCAGCCTGGATTTGTCAAGAACAAATTGTGTCCAACCAAACTAATAGCTTTTTTTGACAGGATAACAAGCCTTGTGGGTGGGGGAAAGCGGTAGACATGGTATATCTTGACTTTAATAAGGCTTTTGATACTGTCTTGCATGACCTACTCCCAAACAAACTAGGGAAGTACAACCTAGATGGAGCTTGTCATAAATATAAAGGGAAGGCTAACCACCTTTAAATCCCTCCTGGCCAGAGGAAAAACCCTTTCACCTGTAAAGGGTTAAGAAGCTAAAGATAACCTCACTGGCACCTGACCAAAATGACCAATGAGGAGATAAGATACCTTCAAAGCTGGACTGGGGGGAGGGGGGCAAAGGGTTCTTTCTGTCTGTGTGTTGCTTTTGCTGGGACCAGAGCAGGAATGCAGGTCAGAACTCCTGTAAAAAGTCAATAAGCAATCTAGTTAGATATGCATTAGATTCTGTTTTGTTTAAATGGCTGATAAAATAAGTTGTGCTGAATGGAATGTATATTCCTGTTTTTGTGTCTTTTTGTAACTTAAGGTTTAGCCTAAAGGGATTCTCTGTGTTTTGAATCTGATTACCCTGTAAGGTATTTACCATCCTGATTTTACAGAGGTGATTCTTTTACTTTTCTTTAATTAAAATTCTTCTTTTAAGAACCTGATGGCTTTTCCCTTGTTCTTAGGATCCAAGTGTTTGGGTCTGTGTTCACCTATGCAAATTGGTGAGGATTTTTATGAAGCCTTCCCCAGGAAAGGGGGTATAGGGCTTTGGGGGATTTTGGGGGGAAAGACGTTTCCAAGTGGGCTCTTTCCCTGTTATGTATTTGTTAGACGCTTGGTGGTGGCAGCAATAAAGTCCAGGGACAAAAGGTAAAATAGTTTGTACCTTGGGGAAGTTTTAACCTAAGCTGGTAAAAATAAGCTTAGGGGGTTTTTCATGTAGGTCCCCTCATCTGTACCCAAGAGTTCAGAGTGGGGAAGGAACCTTGACAGAGCTACTATAAGGTGGGTGCATAACTGGTTGGAAAATCATTTCTAGAGAGTAATTATCAGTGATTCACAGTCAAGCTCAAAGAGAATATGAAGTGGGCAGGGATCAGTTCTGGGTTCAGTTCTGTTCAATATCTTTATCAATGATTTAGATAATGGCACAGAGCACAGATTCTCAACTACCCCACCCCACCCCCTGCTATAAAAACTCCACGTCTCACCTGTGCCACAACAACTGCTTTTCTGAATATAAAAGCAATGGCTGGCATTAGGGGGTAGCAAGCAGGGCAATTGCCCAGGGCCCCACACCACAAAGCTAATTTGCTCAGGCTTCAGCGCCAGGCAGCGGGGCTCAGGGCGGAGGGCCTTTGACTTTCTGCCTGGGGTCCCAGTGAGCCTAATGCCGGCCCTGGTTGGCGGATCCTCCTGAAACTGACTTGCAGCCCTCCAAGGTGCCTTGGACCTCTGGTTGAGAACTGCTGGCATAAAGAGTACACTCATAAAGTTTGCAGACAATACCATGCTGGGAAGGGTTACAAATGCTTTGGATTAAAATTAAAAATGACCTTCCGGACAAACTGGAGAAATGGTCTTAATGAAATTCAGGATGAAATTCAATAAGGACAAAAGCAAAGTACTCCACTTAGCAAGGAATGATCCATTTCACACATATGAAATGGGAAATGTCTGCCTAGGAAGGAGGACTGTGGAAAGGGATCTGGGGGTCATAGTGGGTCACAAGCTAAATATAAGTCAACAGTGTATCACTGTTGCAAAAACAGCAAACATCTTTCTGGAATGTATTAGCAGGAGTGTTCTAAGCAAGACACAAGAAGTAATTCTTCCGCTCTACTCCATACTGATTAGTCTTCAACTGGAGTATTGTGTTGAGTTCTGGGTGCCACATTTCAGGAAAGATGTGGACAAATTGGAGAAAGTCCAGAGAAAAGTAATAAAAATGATTCAAGGTCTAAAAACATGACCTATGTGTTGGGATATGTAAGGCATATCCGAGCCTGGCCTTCCAAAGCCACAGGCTTCAGTGCTCACGAGCTGCTAACAAGCAGACCAATGCCTCGGTGGGAGAACCTACTCACACCCCCACTTGTGGAACAGGTCATGCAGGTGAACATGGAGGATTGGGTCCTTCAACTTCAGGAGCAAATCCGTATACTTCTCATGGAGGCTGCCCAATCATAGGGCAAGGCTAAGGCCAAAGCCAAGGCCTGGTATAATCCCCCACACAATCCCCTGGATCAAATATGAACGGGGAGATTGGTAATGTATCGTGCCCACGGCCCCCACCCCTTCCCAGTGCTTTGGTGGGAGGGTCCTTATCTGGTAGCATACATGATTCATCCATCTCTAGTGTGACTATCCCATGAGGGTCAGCCCCGGTGGTCATGTCTCATAGGCAAAGCGCTACAATGCCTTAACCAAATGCCAAAAGGAAAGAAGTGATTTTGTTTTTCAGGATTATGGCCACTTGTAAGAGTGTGGGACTCACCCCTGAGGCAACTCCTGGGAATTAGCTCTACTTCCAGCCTTGGAGCGCCCTCTGCAGGCCGGTGTCCCGCTTACGCCAGGCCCCCGTGTTCCTCCCAGACTTGGTGCCCCTTGTAAGCCAGGGTGCTGCCCCCTCGCAGTAACCCCTCACTTGCAGGGTCTCCCCACCCAGGGGAACCCCCACCCCCTATCCCCACCTCACCTCAGTCTTTGGCTACTGCCCAGTCACTATCTAGCCCCCATTCACTGGGGCTGACTGCAGTATATAAGCCACTCATCACAGGCAAGGGGGGGTTGGACCTGCTGCCTCTGCCTACCCGCGGGCTTCCCCCTGCAACCCCAGTACCTAACTGGCCTTCCACTAGGCCACAGCTTGGGGGGTTTCCAGGCCGAAGCTCCCCAGCTCCCTTGGCCGCTCCCCAGCCCTGCTCCACTCTAGGCACTTGGTTAGGCTCCCCAGCAGCCAGGGCATTCTCTCTCTACAGGCAGAGAGAGTCTGTTTGGACTCCTGGCTCGCAGCCTCTTATAGGAGCCAGCTGGGTCTGACTGGGGCATGGCCCCAGCTGTTGTTGCCTTCCCCAATCAGCCCAGGCTTCTTGTCCCCAGCCCACAGCCCTCTCCAGGGCTGTTCTAAGCCCCTCAGGGCAGGAATGGGTGTCTACCCCGCTACACCACTCCTATGGATACTTCCCACAATTGTATGGGTCGGGTTTAGTTGGCCTCGTTAACCAACCCCAGATCCGGTGGATATTGCAGAATAAAGGATAGTTATCCCAGACGTCTACATTTATATTGTGTGTGGGGTTTTTTCCTATACTCCAGAGCAAGTCCGACATTGGCCCTGGTATCGAAGGCGAACAATTCCTTGGTGGCAGGGAGGGGCTTGTGGTACAACAGGCTGTGGTTATGCATACTACTGGGGATTTATTCCCTATGCTCGCCAGTGTAGATTTGGAGAGGTGGGATTGGGGTGTGGGCAGTTACAAACTTGGCCTTACCCGAAGCACCTGATGTGGTCAGTGACCTTAAACCTACACCCTTTGTGTATGGGACACCCACAGATACCCCATGTCAATCCACTCTCCCCTCCCCTTTCCCTAACTCACCATCTACTGACCCTGACACCCTCAGTGTGTTGTGCCACGCATACTTGCAAAATGGGTGCAGCTCAACCAAGTGCTTTGTTCAATGGTTTAATAATGGCTCCTTGCAAGCATCTGAATATACCCACAATAGGTCAGCAAAGTGGACATTTAAAGTGGGGGGGAATGAGTAGTCACTTTGGTCACTTTGTACAAACCACCCAGGCATTTATTTATGTTCCTTGTTAACCCTGCAGAGAAATGATTCGGCTCTCTGGGGAACATGGACATGGGATGGAAATCTCACTCCCCTCTGGATTCCCCTAAATTCTTTAGGCATGGCACCCCCTTTTTATTGGACATGTCATGCTGCCCCCTTTTGGACCAAGGGAAAATACACTCTCATTAAGCCTTTTCCCCTCCCTACTCCTCCACCTCCCTCCAAGTTTTCTGTGACACACCTATCCCCATGGTGGTCTACCCCCATCCAAAGGCCTGTGGTTCTTAATGCATCTGGTTTTCAAATATCTATCACTCTGTTCCCCACTGACTGGTATCTCAGTAATACACTTGCTAACTGTTCTCAGTTCACCAAAGTAGGTAAAAGAATGCTGCTATGGGCAATTACAAACTTGGTAGAAAAGAACACCCGAAAACGGCAAGCTCTCACAAACTACCTATGGAAAGGTTGGAACTCACTGCAGGAAGCTGACTCAGCAGCTCAAATTCCTGGAACATGCCCCAGGGCGGTTGGACAGGAGGGGCTTATTGCAGGGGGGTCTGCATTTAGCTCAACTGATCGGTTGTTGGGAAATGTTATTCTACCCCTCGAGAATATTACAGAATCCCTTATCAGTGAACTAGTAAACAGTGTAAAAAATATTTTGTGGGAAGGAGCATGTGGCCAGGTTCAAAAATCTCTCACCAATCATCTTGTAAACCTCTTGCAGGATGCCTGCTGGGGTTTATGGCCATCTGGATTAGAGGGGACCAGTGTAGCAAATCAATTAAAGGTGTATTGGCCTTTTAGAGCCACCTGGCAGACAACCTTGGGGGACTGTACACTGAGCCAGTGTACCCTTACTGTCGGGGAGTGGCTGGAGGAACATGGACCTCAGCCACCCTTTTACAGCCAGGGTTCGGGGATGGGTGCAAATGAAAATGGTCCAAAGAAACTGTGTGGCAGGTGCTAATGGAGAATAATGACACACGGTTTCTAATGGGATCCAAGGTGTACTATCCATGCATGGGCTTAGTGTGGGTGGGACAGGGAAATGTATGGGAAGGATGGCCACAGGAACCACCGTCCCTGCAGTGCATAGAACTCGTATCCCCTCAGCACTGGGTGGAACAGGGAAATAAAATTTGCTGGGAGGGATCGGCCATGCTTAATGGCCAGGTTCTGGAGGGTGGAAGATGTGTGGAGCGGGTGGGATTTGGACCAGGAAACTTTTCCTTGAAGCTGGGAAACTACACTTATCAGATTCATATACCAGCTGTGTGATAGCTTAATGTAACCGGACGCCCAAGGATACCCACTAATTGGACTGTGGTGGTACCAGAACCCACCTGGATGAACTAGGGCTATTTAATCCAGGTGCTCAGGCAGCTCCAGGTCGAGCAACATCGAACACAGGTCTTGGAAGCCCAAGCTCTTTGAGGAATGAATGCCTTCCAACTGGCTACCGAACTGCCTGCTGATTGTACTTGGACTAATGTAGCCTGTGCCCTTCAAATAGTGAGTTTGGGGGGGGGGGAGGGTGAGAAAACCTGGATTTGTGCTGGAAATGGCCCAACTTGATGATCACTTTAGATAAGCTATTACCAGCAGGAGAGTGGGGTGGGAGGAGGTATTGTTTCATGGTGTCTGTGTATATAATGTCTTCTGCAATTTCCACAGTATGCATCCGATGAAGTGAGCTGTAGCTCACGAAAGCTCATGCTCAAATAAATTGGTTAGTCTCTAAGGTGCCACAAGTACTCCTTTTCTTTTTGCAAATAGGCCTTGTGAACACTCAGTCACTCTTTGGTCATATTACTCATGTTGTAGGAGTGTTATTCATACTGATTGTATTATTAATTGTTTTTATGGGGTGCTTAAAATTGTGTGCTCCCTTAGCCTCTCCCCGAAACTGGTAAATTCAGTGGTGTACCCTCTTTGTGACCCGCCTTCTCTCTCTCCCTGTAGCATGATCAGTGGACCAAGGTATCAGGCTAACTGGAGCCAGGGCCTCCAGCCTGAGTGCTCCGCCATTCCATGCACCTGGGCCCTTCTTTGAAGAGAGTGGGGGAGTGCTGGGATATGTAAGGGTTAAGCAGAAAACTGGGAAACTGCTGGTGAACAGAGATGGTATTAAGGAGTAAAGACATGGGCAAGTACCGCGTCTGTGCCTGATTGATAAAATGAAGGCATCTTTCTGTGCTTGATAGATTTAGGGTTACCCCTCTCCCTTCCCTTCTTCTTGTTAAGAGTTTTATAAGGTTGCAGCTGCTTTAGGAATGTGGGGATCTAAAGAATACCTTTTGGGTAAAGTAGTGTTATCTCCCCCTCCCTTCCTTTCCCAGCTACAAAAGTGAGTTCGGGGTCATGGTCCCTTCCTCCCTTCCCTGCAAACTGCTGATCCAGGGAGTTCATGACTGCAATTATAGCAAAGAAGTGTATCTTCAAAGTAAAAATTATCTATAGAATATGCTAATGCTGTAAACAGTAATCAGGGGCAGGGATAATTATATTCAGTATAGAGTTATTAATATTCATTGTATGGGCGTTCATGTTACTCCATAAGGGTTTTGGGGGGTGTTGTAGTAAATGTAGAAATTGACATACTAACTTAGATAAAAAAGAGTGTGTTGTAACTAAGCCAGTGCTTACTCGACAATTGGGTCAAAGTACCGCAATAAAGAAGCCCATCTACTCAAATCCGCCTCTGGGTCAGCCTGTTCTTCTTCCAACACTATGATGGAAGACTGAAAAAATTGGGCTTGTTTAGTCTGGAGATGAAAAGCAGGGACATAACAATTTTCAAGTACATAAAATGTTGTTAAAAGGAGGAAGGTGAAAAATATTCTCCTTAACCTCTGAGGATAGGACAAGAAGCAATGGGCTTAAACTGCAGCAAGGGTGGCTTAGGCTGGACATTCGGAAAAAAACTTCCTAACTGTCAGGGTGGTTAAGCACTGGAATAAGTTGTGGAATCTCCATCACTGGAGATTTTTAAGAACAGGTTAGACAAACACCTGTCAGGGATGATCTAGATAATACTGATAAGCAGGGAACTGGACTAGAAGCTCTCTCGAGGTCTCTTTCAGTCCTATGATTCTATGATTCAATAAGCACTATATATAACCAATGCAAGCACTTAAAATGATTCATATGGAAACTGACTAGCCTTCTTGTGGGTGATAAAGGGGGAAAATTACATTAAGCGTTTCTATTGCAGATGTGTGTAAGGACCCCATCCAAAGATTAAGGTCCCTTTGTACTAGATACTGAACATATAACCGACAGTCCTCACTAGAGAGCTCATAATCTGGGATTTAGACCAATACACAAGTGACTAATCAGACAAATGGGGGAAGGGAGAATGGAAGGACATGGTAACAGTAGAGACAGGTGTGACTGCATAAGTTAGTAGCTTCTGTAGTCACAGGTGTTTGACATTGCGAATTAATTTCCTTCTTCATTAAGCTCCTTACACATGGAGCCAAGCGAACTGACTAAGATGGTATGATCCTTGAAAAAGCAGGAAATTGAGTAATTCTACTGAGTCTTCCTCTAAATAAACCTTTCTACATAGTGAACTAGTGGCACAAATAAAGTGATTAGTTCAGTTTCCTGTCCCTACCATCTTGTGTAAAACACTACTAGGTGCCTGTGAGAATGACTCAATGCCTCTGAAATAAGAGAGGGAAACATAACAGGAGTTAGAGAATTTAACATCCAAAAGACAGAGAGATTCAAATAAGCAGTACTCAGTTGTGAAAAGGCCTCTTTAGGGCTTCAGCTGCTTTTAGCTCTACCAAATTTACTGTGTCAGCATCAGAAATGGATGCTAGGAAACAAGTCCCTAAATGAGGACAGATCCGCATAAAGGAGAGTCAATGGCAAATAAGTAGTTACAAAGGAAATTGGTCTTAAGGGAGGAGGTTAGTGCTGTGTGTAATATGCTACTACTATATCACAGTATTCCGTTACGTGAGGGACATTAGTGTTCTTAATTAGTCCCTAACTAAAACCAATCTTCATACAGTGCTTTACATGCTCGAAAAGATTTACACGCCACTTGTTTATTCTGTGAATAAACAAAATATAAAAATAACAAAAACTCAGCATAAATTTAATACAAGTGATGCTGTGTGAAGAAAATCTCTGTCAGGCACACTGTGCCTGGTACGGGGAGATATTAGGGTACATTGCATTTAGACACCATTCTGAGATGTCACGTTCAAAATCACCTTCAGCAGATTAATAATTCTAACAAATAGCTGTTCCCAGTGGAGTTATTTCCCTCAGATGACTGCAAAACCACTTTACTCCGTGAAAAGAATCCAGAAAACTACATTCTTAAATCCTTATTATCAACGAGCCCATTGAACTTCAGCTGACATTCACATTGATCCCACAATGTCTCATGTACAGGATGGCTTCTTTTGGAACACTAGGGAATGGTCGCCATAGTTCTGCAATAAAAGCCACTTGCCATCTGGCCTCCCTTCTGGAAATCTCTTCTCTAGGCCTGGCATGGCCTGAATAAACATCTTCATTTATAATAATTTTCATAATGATTTACATTGTTGACAGTACATGCACATTGCATTTCTCTTCATAAGTTGCTAACTCAACCACCTGAGAGCATAGAAAATCAAACATTTCTGTTTTAATTTTTCTCCTGAATAACCTCCATGTAATTAACAATAATCTCTTCTTATGTTTAGTTTTGTATTCTTATTTTGGATTTTTAAAACTGTACCCTTGACACACTCTGGTCAGCATTTTTCTGATTTTTGTATGTAAATTCTCTCAGTGCTAGTCCTACATGAATGCCAAGAGATGAACAAAACACATACTCTTCTGGGTTTTCACTCATACAACTTCAGTTGGAAGCCATGGTGGGGGAAATGAGCCTTAGGTTCTACCCTAAAAACAAAAAAAGAGGCCAAAACAAAAAACAAAAAGTATGCAATTCTGAGAACAGCCTGCTACCAATCCCCAATATTTATACCTACTGCTTGTTAGCATAAGCAACTCATCTGTTATCAACTGTGTCACAGGGTTGTATAGGGCTAGAGGTGCTGCCAAATAACATATGGATCTATACACATTCAAAGCAACATCATAGCAGAGATTAATTTGAAATCAATGAAGGCTTTATTGATAGGAGAAATATGTTCCTTGTAATTAGAATGTGTACAGATGTCTTGTATAGTATTTGTCACTTCCAAGTGGACTTCAAGGATAGCTGTACATAGAGCACATGGAGTAACCCAATCTAGAGGACACAAACATGGACGAGGACTGAAACAGAGAGAAAATTATTGTAATTGTCCTGACAAACAGACTAAAAAAGTAGCCTCTGACCTGAGAATTCAGGAACAATTAAAGAAATGGAAGTGACAAAAAAAGGAGATAGCTCTTGCCAGCACAAGTCCTGCAGAGTTCTATAGATTTTTATTAACATGATTTCTGTCTTATCTTGACATAGCCTCAGCCAATTTAATGTAGTCTGTAGCACTGTCTTAGTCAGGCATTGAGACAGTTGAAAGACCAGATTATCCAGGTCTGATGGAAGGATAGATCAGGTCTGCAGTCAATATACTGATGTCACATCATAGAACCATAGGACTGGAAGGGATCTCCAGAGGTCATCTAATTAGCCCCCTGCTTCCCATGGCAGGACTAAGTATCATCTAGACCATCCCTGTTCGTCTAAACTGCTCATAAAAATCTCCAATGATGGGGATTCCACAACCTCCCTCGGCAATTTTTTCCAGTGATTAACCACCCTGGCAGTTAAGAAGTTTTTTCCTAATGTCCAACCTGAATCTCCCTTGCTGCAGTTTAAGCCCATTGCTTCTTGTCCTATCCTCAGAGGTTAAGAAGAACAATTTTTCTCCCTCCTACTTTTAACAACCTTTTATGTACTTGAATACTGCTATCATGTCCCCTTTCAGTCTTCTCTTTTTGAGACTAAACAAACCCAATTTTTTCAATTTTCCCTCATAGGTCATGTTTTCTGGACCTTTAATCATTTTTGTTGCTTTTCTCTGGATTTTCTCCAATTTGTCCACATCTTTCCTGAAATGTGGTACCCAGAACTGGACACAATATTCTAGCTGAGGCCTAATCAGCACGGAGTAGAGCTGAAGAATTACTTCTTGTGTCTTGCTTAGAACCCTCCTGCTAATACATCCAAGAATGATGTTCACTTTTTTTACAACAGTGTTACATTGTTGACTCATATTTAGTCTGTGGTCCACTATGACCCCCAGATATCTTTCTGAATTACTCCTTCCTAAGCAGTCATTTCCCATTTTGTATGTGTGCAACTGATTGTTCCTTCCTCAGTGGAGTACTTTGCATTTGTCCTTATTGAATTTCATTCTATTTACTGCATTTAGACCATTTCTGCAGTTAGTCCAGATCATTTTGAATTATAATCCTATCCTCCAAAGCACTTGCAATCCCTCCCAACTTGGTATCATCCGCAAATTTTATAAGTATACTCTCTATGCCATTATCTTAATCATTGATGAAGATACTGAGCAGAACCTGATCCAGAAGTGATCTTTGTGGGACCTCACTCATTATGACCTTCCAGCATGACTGTGAACCACTGATAACTACTCTTTGGGAATGGTTTTCCAACCGGTTATGCACCCACCTTAAAGTATGTCCATCTAGATTACATTTTTCTAGTTTGTTTATGAGAAGGTCATGGAAGACAGTATCAAAAGCTTTACTAAAGCCAAGATATACCACGGCTACCACTTCCCCCCTATCCACAAGGCTTCTTACCATGTCAAAGAAAGTTATCAGGTTGGTTTGACATGATTTGTTCTTGACAAATCCATGCTGACTTTTTTATCACTTTATTATCTTTTACATGTTTGCAAATTGATTGTTTAATTACTTACTCCATTATCTTTCCAGGTACAGAAGATAAACTGACAGACTTGTAATTCCTCAGGTTGTCCATATTTCCCCTCATCCATTTATTCCTTCAGAATCATTTCACAATTTTCCTAACAGCCCTCATGTGATTTTTAATAGGATGTTTAGCTAAAGAGAAATATTTCATCCTACATTCCCGGGATAGAATCACAAAATCTATAGCCTTGAGGTATCAAAAACAGCTGACCAATCTAAGAGAATCAGTAGCCACTTAACTTTTGTTCCTTGCTACTAGGAGATGATCCTCCATCCGCATTAGTTGATCTCTGCGCCATACCTAGGCAGAAAAATCAGTTGTCCAAGAAAGTCTGTAATCACTAGAAATCCCCAGAGGTGGTTTGCCACAAGATTGTCCAGGCCCAAAGGATGGTTGATTGAGAATGGGCTTAACAACCATTCTTTTTGGGGAGATAGTACTGTGTTCTCTCAACTGGAGGAATTAACAATATGCACAGATAAAGAAGCCAATGCCACTGTTTGCTGGATTTTACCAGTTTAACCATTCATAAGTGTTAGTGCCCTAATCGGTGAAAGTAAAAACTCCAGTAGGACACCTAGAACCTGAGTCTGAAAGTGGATGAAATTTACCAGAGAAGATAATGTGTGTCATCCACTGACATTAATTTGCTACTAGTAACCCCAGATTCAATTGATTTTATCTGCTAAGTAGCTAAACTCCTTACAGTGAGTGACTAATTACTCTGCTCTCAGGCAAAAGAAGCCCAGCACTTGGAAATGTTTCACTGCTGGGAACTCTATATGCTGCAGAGGAGACTATTTCCTTCCCCTACATTAGTCATGACACAAGATTTCAAAAATGATGTGTGGTAATTAATCTGAGTAGGAGTGGGATGGCTTCTCCCAGTGCTCTAGCCCCCAGCTCCTTTGTTTTATCTGCAACATCTCAAAGGGGAATGGTTTCTTTCAAATCAATCAATCTATGCATATGAAATAAAAAATCAAAACAAATAATTTCAACATGATATGTCAGACTGAAACAACATTTGACATTTTTCATTTTGAAAATATCAATTCAAATTGACTTTTCAAAATAGTTCATTGAACATTTCTGAAATTTTTGTTTTCAGGTTTTTTTTAGGCTGGAACTATTCACTAAATTTGACCTTAATCTGTGAATAGTTTTGGTGCCCCAAAAAAGTGCATTTTGAGGGGCAAAATTACTATTTGCCAAAAAAATTTACCCAGCTCTAGTAAGGAGGACATACAGGAAGAAGACATTTAATAGCCATTGTATGGTTGGCTGAAGACAAAATGTAGGTATAAAGAACTGATAAGTATGGGCCAGCTACTAAACAACTTCTTACCTTACTGAAGTCTGCAGCACAAAAAATTCCATCTCTCTCCATAAAAAAAGCATTGAAATAGATCCTCTGCCCTGACAGGTAGTGGCTAGGATGATCTCCTGGCTTCAGAATGCAGTTGCATACCACCAAACTCCATGTCTTGCCCAAATATGACCTACAGAAATATTAACCTAATTTCTTAAGGTGATCAAATGGGAAAGCCCTCTGCAAGGATAGGTAATCGACTAGGGATCCTCTAATACAATATCACAATTTCACTTTCCCTTTGCAGTCTGCTTACTATGCAAAGTCCCTGTTGATAAAATATTTCCAGTTCATATTGCTTTGATGAGACGTGACAGGTACAGAAGGATAGAACAAAAGATACAGCAAAACAATAAACCCTTTAGAAAACACTACCAGGATTCGAAAAAGACTGCTATTCTCCAACACAGTCAGTTCAGCCTTATTATTTAACATCACCAATTACACCAGTGACAAAATGAGACTCTGTCTTTTAAAAAGAAAGAGCGTAAAAGTCATTTCATCCAAGATTTCATCCTAATTTACACAATCATAGAAAATAGGGTTGGAAAAGACTTCATAGGATTTTCTAGATCAGCCCCTTATACTACTCTTTTAATATCTTATTTGACCTTTTCTTAGAAATGGAAGGGATTGTGCCATAGCCACCTCTGTAGGCTCACTGCTCCACTCTTTGACTGACCTCCATGCCAAAGGTTTTTCTTAATATCTAAGCTAAATGGAGCCTTTTCAACATTGCCCTCATTACTCCTTGCATTCAGATTAATCATTACCCTCTACTGTTTCTCTTTACATATTTATGTAGACTTTACCATGTCCTCCTAGTCATTCTTTCAGATTCTTTTTCTTACTAACTTATTTGGAGAATTAAAAAAATAATAATTTGTAGTAAAAATCTATTATAACAAAATTGTTTAAATAAGGAAGTACCTCACTTTTTTGTTTTTGTTTTATAGCTCATTTTGGGCTTGTCATGCAATAAGAAACTTCACAATACGAAGAAGAAGGAAGTCAGACTAAACAGTGACATCCACTTCCTGAGCAAATGCAAGAACAGAAGTTGGTCTAATAAAAGATGTTACCTCACCTACCTTATGTCTTCAATAGCCTCACTGGGCTGTTATAGTGCCAACAAAATATATTCATTACTTATGGTTTTTGCTTTTCATATTGTGGCAACTTTCTATACTATATAAATGAAATATTATACTACGGCACCTTTTATGAACCCAACTGCAAATCCCTTTCCAAAAAGCTAAAATTATAAACTGCCGGGTTATTCTGCAAATGTTTTATTCAAAAATACCTCAGTGGAAGTTTTCATTCCATTAACAACAACAAAATCGTCATAGTTATAGACTGTAACAAATACTACACAATCAAACTGTCAGTGTCCATGTTGATATTAACATAAAGAATTTGCAGGATATGCTATGAATTATTGATATGTGACCATCATGTGAATAAAGATATTTCAAAATATTTTAAACATTTTGATAAGCTCTATCCAACAATATCAAAGTCAAAATTACACTAATGTCCTAAAACAATGCTGTTCTTCTTAGTGTCACAAATATATTTGATAGCAGTTATCCCTCTGATTATATAAGATTTTTTTTTCTTTTTTAAATTTAAATGGCATTTCTTATTTACATTTTTTTTTCTGCAGAGAATTGTGATATAATTGTCTGGTAGGAATGGGTCAAATCCTGCAAACTGCCAGTTGCCCTCTTCTTCTGAAGTTAGTGTGAGCTGAAGGTGTGTAGCACATCCTAGCAAGGGGAAGTCAAAATAAACTACCTTACCTTAGGGCCCTGGTTCAGAGCTCCTAAACATCAAGGGATTTGCCTAACCATTATGCTTACCTCAGATTACTCCCCACTGGAAGCACCTTGGCATTTAGGCCTGATCCAAAACCCACTGAAGTCAATTGAAAGACTACCTTTGACTTCAGTGGCTTCTTGATCAATCCCTTATGCCCAATTCCTCAGACGTATTTAGGTGCCTAATTCCCATGGGGATCTGGGTCCTAGAGCCTTCCAAAATATTTCTAGTAAACCCAGTGGTAGAGAGTGTGAGTAGTGTGAGATGACACTTTTTTTCTCCTCAGAAAACAAACAAACACACATTCTGATGCTTTGCCTAATTTTGCTCACGTAAAAATCTAACATGCTGCCACATGTATTATTTTGTGCTCCAAAATATACCACTTTTTCCTCAGTAACATGATACTTTTTGTGAAAATCTGAAATTGGTTTCATAGTAAGTATTTCCAGCTCTCCTCTTGCATACATAGTGAACACCAATAAATCCAGACATAGAGTACCATTGGTACATTATTTTTCCATTTGGCTGTCTATGGCACTACACATAGTGGTGCAGAGTATTGGGATGTGCTAAGTAATAGTGGCCTACATTGTTTTAACGTGAGTAGTGGTTTTGAATACCTCAGTTTTTGGGTGCCCAACTTGAGACACCTTAAGGCAACTTGTTTTTAGAAAGTGCTAACACCTGCTGTCTGAAAATCAGTCCTCTTTAAGATGTCCCAGACATCTCGCCAAAAATGAAGGAACCAAAACCTGGTAGGCGCTGTTGATACTATAGACAGAGTCTTTATTTGTGGTTTAATAAGAAGTCTTACATTCTGATAATACATTGCATGTCCTTGGCAACAATAATAGCATCCTTTGAACTCAGGATTCTAGATGGTTGACAAGAATGTAAAGGTGTAGCAGGTATATAGCAAAAACTACATATTTTCTTCCATTGATTATTTTGATAGAAAATAGCTAACATGACAATATTTGTATTATTTAATTAGATATTTATTTCTAGAGTTACAATTTTATTTAACTATAGTTATTTTGCCATCTAGGGACATTAAAGATTCTGTCATTTATCATTTATATCAACTTTCATTTAATTATCCATTATTTACTCCAAGTTATTTGAATATTTATCTAAACATGACTTTTTGGAGGATAAAGAATATTAAAGATGATGCCAGGGGAATTTTTGCTTTATATTTTCTGACAATCTATTTAAATACATACTGAAACAACTCTCTCTCTCTCTCTCTCTCTCTCTCTCGCTTATGCCATTCACCAAAATGTACATGGCATTACAGTATTTGAATTAAAATAACTTTTTAATTTCTCCAAGACCAGCTGCATGGCATCTGTTTCAGCAGAGTCACTGGCAAACACATTTAGACAAGCCTAAGAAATTAAGTGGATTATGGGGAATAACTAATCAGTTTTAATCTGTGCATCAAATAATGAATGATAACTCAAAGGAAAGGAGGCAAAACTGGTTAGAGGGTAACTGCTGATACTAATATTTCAAAATACAACTTCACACAACTTTTTAGAATATTCAAAAGCTAAAATAAACTCAGTTTCCTTTGATTCTGGCATTAGTTGCCACTAGCCTGTACTGCTATGCACTCCAGCTTCAGAGCGTCACTTGAGTTTATTTTAAAGCTAATAATATTTCAGGTTGGCAGCAACTCACTTCCCAGTTGACTTATTTTATCTGAAACCATTCTCATGTTCTCACTTAAAACAACTTCTCTGGAGCTGAAATTACTTGGCACCTAAATGAACACTCTTCCCCAACTTATAGACAATATCTGTGCTGGTTAGAACAAGAAACGTGACCAGTTGATTACAAATGGGTAGGGTGCCCATATGTCCAATTTTGGCTGGTACAGTCCCTTTTTTAGGTCCTGTCCCAGCCGTCCTGACTTTTTTGGCAAAACTGGGCATTTGATGATCAGTTGGCAAGAGCAAACAGGACATTGGAGGAGGGATAGCTCAGTGGTTTGAGCATTGGCCTCCTAAACCTAGGCTTGTGAGTTCAAGCCTTGAGGGGGCCATTTAGGGATCTGGGGCAAAAATTAGGGATTTGTACTGCTTTGAGCAGGGCATTGGACTAGATCATCTCCTGAGGTCCCTTCCAACCCTGATATTCTATGATTCTATGAAATGCCCAGTTTTGCCAAAAAAGTGGAGTGGGACCCTTAGCAGGACATGGAGGAATGTGCGGTGGTGAGGGGGGCAGGAGTGGCAATGCCAGCCCTGTGCTGGAGGGAAGGCCAGGCAGAGCAGCTCAGGCCAGCCTGCCCCGCATGCAGTGGGGAGAGGGAGGCCTCAGGTGGCCCTGTGCACGGGTATGTGGTGGCGGGGGCTCGGAAGACTAGCCCTGTGCATGGTTAGGTGGCAGGGGGGCTCAGAAGACCAGCCTCATACATGAGCAGGCAGCAGGAGGCTCAGTTGACAAGTTCCATGCATGGGCAGGCGGCCTTGGAGGACCATATCCGCAGACGGGGGAGAAAGGGGATCGTGGCTGGGTGGTGAGGGGGCATGGAGGACCAGCCTCACATGCAGGCAAAGGAGGTCATGGGGGAGTGGGGTCACGGGCCAGCCCTGGGCGCCAATGGGGAGGCTGGTCGCACATGAGTGGGAGGCAGGGAGGGCTTACTGTGTGGTTGGGAGGTGAGGATGGCCTCAGGCAGTCCTGCGTGTGGGGAGTCAGTGGGGGGGGGAGGCTGGGGCCAGGAGGGAGGGAGACCTCAGCCTGGCCCCATGCTGGTGGGAGGCAGGGCAGGCTTGGGCTGGCCTGGGGCGGGGGGGGTTCGGGCCAGCTCAGGGCTGTCCTGTTTTCCCTTTGGGAAAATATGGTCACCATACAAATGGGAACAATGAATTCTAAACTGGCAAGAGACTTCCAGTCATATGAACCCCAGGGCAGTAGATGTTGGTTATATGGCAAGAGAAGCCTCTTTCACAGTGTGGAGGACAGTGTGGCACATCAGTGGTGGACTTGTGTAGTAGAAATTATGTCCACTGATACATGTCTGAACAGACGTGACTGAAGGTCACAGCATTTGCGAGTTGTGTTCAGCATCACCTGTACCTAGTCTGGTGCCTCCCCAGGTGATGGGCTTTGAGACACATAAAAGGGAGGCTTTCCATCCCACTTGACAGAAGGAGAAACACCTGCAGGGAGGCTTCTACAGTGGTTCCAGGGTAACAGAGAAAGACTGGAAAGGAACAGGAAGGCTCTGCAGGGGACACAGGGTCAGGGACTTTAAACACCAGCCAGATGGAAAGACCTGACCGGAGCTACCTGCAATGAGGGACAGAATAAAAAGGCTGGAGGAAACTCCAAGCAGCAGGACATGGGTTTCTGGAAAGAAATGTTGATCCCAGTAAGGCAGCAGAGAAATGAACTTATTGATTTATGCTCACTCTTGAACTATGATGTTGTTCTAATAAACCAGACTCCAAGAAGGAGTGTTGTGTGACTCACAAGAGTCTTGGTGTAATTTTTGAGACCCCTAAGAAAGAGAAATGGAAGAAGTGGCAGGGTCTGCTATCAGATGGAGCCTGTTATGTTATCAGAGACCAAGGCAATGATGTCATACCTAATGGTTGTAGCTAAGGGTCAGAACTGGAATCAGGAAGCAAGTGCAGGGCTGGAAACTAAGCTGCATGACTAGGGACAAGACTGGGCCAAAGGCAGGAATGGAGCAGTCTGAGCCCTGTGGAGTCTGTCACCACTATCAGGCAGAGCAGAGGAGAGTTCCAAGCCATGAAGTAACATTGAGAAGACTGAGTTGCTGTTTCTCCTGTGAGGTTTTTATACCTGCTGTGAGTCACCAGAACAGCTCCTGATTTCTGGATTAGATGGTGCCTATCATAGGAATGACTCATCCCTGCACGTGACTTAATCAGGCTTTAATTCAGGGATGACTTATCACCTCATACTGATGTTCAGTTGTGGTGAAACCTAGGGAGAACTCTGGGTTGCATAGTATGTCTTGTAGCATGGCCTGAACTTGTATATACACTTCTGTATATAGACACACATCGTTAAAAGGCATGCTTGAGGGAACAAGTGAATTACAACATGACCAGAAACTCTAGTCAGGACAGGACCAAATTGACTTCCAGTTGCTACAAGAACTCAGTGCTGCAATCTCCAATATCCATACATGCTCTATCTTTGCCTTGCCATTTCTCAGGAAAATAACTGATACCACATCAAAAAGTGCTGGACCGGATAATTGCACTCAGGGAATCTGGAGAACAGTAAGGAAGTGTCTGCACAGAGTCAATGGGCTTCCACATAGGTGCCAGGGTCAACCCATGTTGAGCTTATTGCAGGTTTGTAACATAAGCCTTGATTAACATAAGCAAGGAGGTGCACGAATATGGACCCATTTATCTGCATGGTCTCACTGAAGTTAATAGACATTACGCTAGCTCTTGCACTTACAAATCAGACCCTAAATATTTCTCTCATCTTCCCAGACATGAGGTTTTCTGGTCCTACTTTCAAGATCTTACAAACAGAATTGTTTTGAGAAGACTATTAATTCAGAAATACAGTTGCTGCCTGTATGTGTGTGAACAAGAAATATTCCAAAGGGAATGGGGGAGAAGCCAAAATTGAGGACCTTCTGTGTTATTTTACTCATAGTAGAGCTTATCAGATAAAGGGGAGAGGAGGAAACCGTGAATATTTTTTTCCATTTTTCTTAACATTTTGTTTAAAAGAAAAACTTCTCACCATATTTCACTCATCAGTGTGGCTTCATCTTTCTTTTTTAAAGCTGTTGCACAATTTAAAAAACATAATAATCTAACAGTAGTACTTCTGTCAATCAGGTATTTCTTATTATTGCTCTTATTCTGCGTAGAATCATATGTGTGGATTTATACAAAGGTCAACAGTGGAAATGAACTTTACTGAATAGTATTAAAACAGACAAGATAGGCTCAATTCATATCTGATGTAAACAGTTACAACTTTTATGACATCAGCAAAATTGCACTTGTCAGTGGGAGAGGGATGCTGAAGCAATGCTATAAACAACTGCATTATTCTCCCTTCTTCCTGCACCTAAGCTTAATACTTTGCTGAAGCACAGGCAGGTGTTCTGTCTTTTCAGGACTTTTCAGAGCAGAGTTAATCTCAGAGCTAATGTACTAAAAATCCTGTATGTAACTGTTATTAATGGTCACCAGTCAGCTTCCGGGACAGACTAGCATCCAGTTTCTTAGGCTTCGTCTAGATGAATAGTTAGAGTGTGGCTAGGTGAGGTATAAATCTACAGGGCACTAGTATGCCATACACTGCCTGGGTGGATCCTGCTACTGTGTACTAAATGTTCGCTAGTGTGCGGTAGCAGAATCCACTCTGGCATTTAGTATGTGGCATGCTACTGAGCTGTAGATTGACACCCCAGTTTGATCTCTGTTCACCAAGACAAGTCCTTAGTAAATAAGCATTTAATGCACATAGAAAACATTATAAATAATATCTGGAATTCTATGAATAACTTTTATACAAAAGCTTTTGGGCAGCAAATCTACTGGTACTCCTTATAAAGACTTCCCCCCGGTGTTGCTCTATGACATATATTTAAATGCAAGATTCCAGCAATGTTTACCTTAGCACACTCTTAAATACATTCACCTCTGATATTTTTTACAAAATGATTTCTTAGTCTTTAAAGCATGACCATAACATGTACTATGTGTCACCTGGACTCTTTAGAGCTCAAGGAGAATGTGAGCATCTCAGTTCTTTTCCAAATACTTCAGAACTGAGTTAGCAAACACACAGTCTGGGGATTTGCACAACTTGCAGCATTCCAGCTCTTGGGTATAGCTGACTGTTCCTCAGTTGCTAGTAAAACAGAAATCTGTTATATGTATCCAAAGAAGTACAGATGTAAAATATTGATTCCTTGGATTTCTACTGGGCTCTCACTCCATAGGGCATTATCTTCTCCCCATAAGCTCAGCTAAGTCAGGACAGACTATACTGTCACTGTCATGTACACCTTGTACACAGTAGGTTGCAGGGCTGCTACTAGCCGACAGGTTCTTTTACCAGATATGGACTGGCTACAGAACTTCCTTCTCAGAGAGATACACACCAGATATAATCACTATAGAAGGTCCTTTAATGTTCTTCAGGGTCTGGCTGAGGTTAGCTTAAATAAGGCATGTTGCACAAAGTGCCATCTAGTTGCTGAATAGTATAATGCAGTTTAGAATTCTAATACCTCTCCCCGTTTAAGTTCTACATTCCTACCACTTACACAATTTACACTATCTTTGAAGTTCAGTGTGGATCAGTCTGCTAAGTGTCTCTGAATCTAATTTCTAATTGCACAACCTGAACACGTAACAACTGTGGTTAGTTTGGAATCCTTGAGTCTTCTTCTTGTTCTTCATCTGCCATCTGTAGAGTTTGCTATGTTGATTGTTCTTTTGGGGAACAAACTGTAGATGTTGATGGTTTCTGTTGGTCTCCTCATTGTCAGTCTCAATCACATATGATCTGGACCCCGAATTCTTTTTCTGTACAACAGATGGAATTGTCCATCATTTTTCTCCATCCAGTTTGACACAAACAACATCACCATGTTCTAGACACAGTAGTTCTCTGAGTGTCATCTGTTGTAAAGTGGTTCATAAGCTCTTTTCACCTTTTTTTCCCCTAGTTGGCTGCTGTCTTCTTGCTTGGCCACTTTGGAGATAGATTAATTTTCTAAAGCTGGAACAGTAGTTCTGAGTTGTCTTCCCATCAGGAGCTTTGCTGAACTATCTCCAGTAGCTGGTATTTGGTGTAGATCTGTAACTCAGAATAGCAAGGAATAGAACTTCCTCTTGTAGGGTGTTCTTGGGTGTATCTACAGCTCTCTCAGCCTTTCCTTTCTCTTGTGGGTAATGTGGGCTGCAAGTCGTATTTTGTTCAGAATGACTTAAATTGTGCTGCAATGAATTGTGGCCCATTGTCCATTACTAGGTATTCTGAAATACTGAAATTAGAAGAACTGCACTTCAGTTTCTCAATAATACTGCAATGTGTTGTCTTTCAAGTACATTATTTGTATATATCTGGAAAAATAGTCCACTGTGACCAGGTAATGATGGCCACTGAATCTGCATAAATCTGTAACTAGTTTCTTCCAAGGTATGTCTACTAGAAATGCTGTTATTAAAGGTTCTTTGTATTGTATTGGTCTGTTAGTTCTCCAATATTCATACACACATACTTTATTCTTTATGTCCTTGCTGATTCCTGGCCATTACACTGACTGTTTGGACATTTCACAACAGTTACTTAATCTTTCATGACCTTCATTAATGAGGTTTAGGGTTTTGCCTCTCATTTCATTCAGAATTACAATGCAATTGCCTTTAATCATGAGCCCATTTAACTTGCTTAATTGTACACACCCTGCAAAATAGTATCCTGACACTTCCTTAGTGTCCTTTGGATACTTGGGCCAGCTAGCCCTAATAACTTAGAACTTCATGCAGTTGCATGTCTATCGAAGTTGCTTTTTGTAGCTTGTGTAGTCTCTTTTATGACACTGGTCGATATATGTCAACATCATCCATGTACATGTTTATATCATCTTCGAGCTCATGTGTAGTTAAGTGTGATGCCAGGCTCCATGTCAGAGTGTCTGCTATTGCCAGATTTTTCCCAGGAACATATTTAACAGTTGGGTTAAATTATATTAACCTTATCAATCGATGTTGGCATGTCAGTGCTGATGAGTCTTTTCCATTGATGATGGTTACAAGACGTTTGTGGTCTGTTAGGGTAAAATAATCCAATCCACACAGATATCCATACAAGATCTCACATGCCCATATGATTGCCAGGCACTTCTTTTCAATCTGTGCATATTGTTTTTCTGCTTCTGTGGTGGCCTAGCCCATGCAGTTCAGAACACCTTCAGGGCTAGTCAGAGGTGTGTCAGGTCAGCTCTGAGAGGGATTGGAAGTTATTGTAAGTGCCTTCTGAGTGGCTATTACATCTGCTCCTGTGTCAGTTTGAAAGTCAATGGTCTTTCCATGAATATTCAGCTTCATTCTCCAGGTTGCAGCATTCTGTGTTATCACACATGATAGATTCCAGAAGTGATAACTTGATTGTCTGTAACATGAGTCAATTCTCTGACTCATACACGTACTGTAGTGCAATCTCTTTATCATGAAAGTGTAACTTACAAATGTAGATTTTTTTACATAATTGCACTCAAAAATAAAAAAAAATGTAAAACTTTAAAGCCCAAGTCCACTCAGTCCTACTTCTTGTTCAGCCAATTGCTAAGAGAAACAAGTTTGTTTACATTTACATTGCCCACTTCTTATTTACAATGTCACCTGAAATTGAGAACAGACATTCACATGGCACTGTTGTAGCTGGCATTGCAAGGTATTTACATGCCAGATCTGCTAAACATTCATACGCCCCTTCATGCTTTGACCACCATTCTAGAGGACATGCTTCCATGCTGATGATGCTTGTTAAAAAAATAATGCGTTAATTAAATTTGTGACTGAACTCCCTGGGGGAGAATTGTATGTTTCTGTGTTTTACCCACATTCTGCCATATATGACCCAGGATGTTGTTTGTTTTAAGAACACTTTCACTGCAGATTTGACAAAATGCAAAGAAGGTAACAAAGTGAAATTTCTAAAGATAGCTACAGCACTTGACCCAAGATTTAATAATCTGAAGTGCCTTCTAAAAGCTCATCAGGACAGGGTGTGGAGCATGCTTTCAGAAATCTTAAAAGAGCAACACTCTGATGAAGAAACTTCAGAACCCAGACCACCAAAAAAGAAAATCTACATTCTGATGGTGGCATCTGACTCAGATGATGAAAATGAACATGCATTGGTCTGCTCTGCTTTGGATCGTTATTGAGCAGAACCCATCATCAGCATGGACGCATGTCCTCTGGAATGGTGGTTGAAGCATGAAGGACATATGAATCTTTAGTGAGTCTGGCATGTAAATATCTTGCAATGCTGGCTAAAACAGTGCCACGCAAATGCCTGTTCTCACTTTCAGGTGACACTGTAAACAAGAAGAAAAGGAGGACTTGTGGCACCTTAGAGACTAACAAATTTATTTGAGCATAAGCTTTCGTGAGCTACAGCTCACTTCATCGGATGTATTTCCACTGAATGCATCTGTAGCTGTAGCTCATGAAAGCTTATGCTCAAATAAATTTGTTAGTCTCTAAGGTGCCACAAGTCCTCCTTTTCTTTTTGCGGATACAGACTAACATGGCTGCTACTCTGAAATCTGTAAACAAGAAGTTGGCAGCATTGTTTCTCTGAGCGATTGGCTGAACAAGAAGTAGCGCTGAATGGATTTGTAGGCTGTAAAGATTTACATTGTTTTATTTTTGAATGCATTTTTTTTACATAATTCTACATTTGTAAGTTCAACTTTCATGATAAAGAGATTGCACTACAGTACTTGTATTAGATCAATTGAAAAATACTATTACTTTTATTTTTACAGTGGAAATATTTATAATAAAAATAAATATAAAGTGAGCACTGTACACATTGTATTCTGTGTTGTAATTTAAATAAATATATTTGAAAATGTGGAAAACATCCAAAAATATTTATATAAATAGTATTCTATTCTTGTTTAACAGCATGAGTAATCGTGCAATTAATTTTTTTACTTGCTTGACAGCCCTAGTATAGATCAAAGTAATTGTTAGACATATAACAGTGTTAATTTGTTGTTTAAACTTCATGAAAACTAATGAGATGTTACATGCATTGTTTTCACTTATCTGTATCCTTTTATAATGTAATAGCAAACATTAACCTTGTGTATACCCCTGTAACTAAATAACCCATCAATCAAGAAAAGAAGTCTTGTGAAATGCAAATGAAGAACTTTAACAGAAAAATGCTAATATCAAAGCATGCGGTCATTGTGTGTTATGATCGGAGATCAAAGACTCTAAATGCATTCCTCACTCTCTGTCATCAAAGGAAAAGCCCAGATGGGTAGTTACACTGTCAGCTTGTTTTCTGTGAGAAGAAGCTATTAGTATGGATTCAAGAAAAGATCCTGCATCCTTGTTTGGATTCTTACAGGGAAGTGTACCAGATTTAAAGCAGCGATCCTTAGAGACAATCTGGATACCCTGAAAAAACTTTTGGAATACTGGTAGTTTATTACATCGCTGTCACCATTTGGAATTACAAACTGTGCCTCTCCTATATATTTATTTTACTTGTTTTAACCTTTCAGTAACTCTGTCTTCCTTTTCTTAACTAATACATCTTTAATTATTTTACTATAGAATTGGTTGCCAGCGTTGTCTTTTGTGTAAGATCTAGAGAACCAATTGATCTGGGGCAACTGACGGGTCTCTTGGGACTGGGAGCAACCTGATGTGGTGTAGATTTTTGGTTTGAATGACCTTTTATCGCAAAGTCCAGTTTGTATGGACTGGATAGACTGGAGAGTCTGAGGGGACTTTCTGTGACTCCATGGTACAACTGGCATATTGTTCAAGGAGTTCACATTTGTCACTGGCTTGGTGAAATTTAATTATAGAATTCACTACCAGCTTTGGGTGTCCGCCCTGTTTTCTGACAGTTTGCCCTGAGGTAGACACTCACAGTTGTGAGTCACTTCAGACAATGTGGCAGATGTGTTATAGACTCACAGACTTTAGGCCAGAAGGGACCATTATAATCATTTTGTCTGACCTTCTGCACATTGCAGGCTATACAACCTCACCCACTCCTGTAATAGACCCCTATCTCTGGCTGAATTACTGAAGTCCTCAAATTATGATTTAAAGACTTCACATTACAGAGAATCCACCGTTTACACTAGTTTAAACCTGCAAGTGGCCCAAGCCCCATGTTTCCTAGGAAGGCAAAAAAACCCAAACAAACAGGGTCTCTGCCAATCTGACATGGGGGGAAATTCCTTCCTGATCCCATGTATGTCAGTCAGTTGGACCCTGAGTATTTCAGCAAGATCAAACACCAGACACCTGGGAAAGAATTTTCTGGAGTTGTGTTTGGAAATACTGATAAGTATTTTATATGACCTTAGATACATAATGTGTGTTGTACCAAGAAAAAACAAAAATGGGCATTAAACAGTGAATGGTAATAAATAAGAATAGTTAAGTCAGATCAGCATATCTGAATCTGAACCTTGAATATTATCATAAATTAGCCCATAAACTACCTTCACTGAACCTTGAATATTATAATAAATTAGCCCATAAACTACTTTACACATTAAGTGATTTCACCGCTTAAATAGTTACCAAACTTGAAGCACTATTTCCTAGACATCATTCAATTTTTTTCACAACTCTAAAGCTTCCTTCAGCTTTTAGATGAGGTAAAGTAAGTTCTTTCACTGGCCTAGCACAGCCTTGCATTTGCATTGGGTGCACAGTTCTAAAGACATAAGATGACTTTTTTCCCAATTCGGTCCCCATTGTGATAAGGCCAGGCATGACTACAATACCTGTGCTTTATGCTGCTTCTAGCATGGGGTGTTGTATTACTGCCATAATCTGCCTTATTATATACACATCCTATATGCTATCTAACTGAATATTTTTTCTGTAAAGATGATGTAATCATTTTAAAACATTTCATTCTTACATTTAGATTCTTCTGTTGAAAATATCATCAGTGAGATAAATAAAAAGATGCTAATCATTTTGTTTCGAGCAGCGCATTCATTAAAAAATAAGTCATTCAAACAATTATGTATGTGAGTAACTTTATGCATATGAGAAGGCTTGACTTCAGTAGGATTATCACAGTACTAAATCCTGCACCCAAAAGTATGTGGATGCATGGTGAGACAGTGGGTGTAATCATGGTACCAGATCTACAAAAGGACTGTGATGTCTAAGTCCAAAATTTAGACACTACTGAGATCCTCAAAAGCCAAACTCAGTTTCTCTCTAACCTGCAGGCATCTGAAGTTCCTCAGCATCAACATGTTCACTCTAAAGTCCCCTAGTTTTCTGTGTTTTGGTTGCTGTGCATATGCACAGCTGCCTCAGTCCTGAGCCTATCCACCAGCTCAGCGCCAGTCTGATACCTAAGCCACAGTGGGATCCTAAAACTATGTTTCCCACCCCATATTGACTGTAGAGTCTCCTTCTGTCTCAACCTATATGTATTTAGCTATTTAAGTAGTTCATACAAAATGGAACAGCTCTAACAGGAGATATTGGGAAAGAATCATGGAAGACTATCCTCTAACACAGTGGTTAGGGCACATAGCTAGGAAGGACTAACTCAAATCCCTTTAGCACATAAGGCAGAGTGGGGAACTGAACCCAGACCTCCCACATCCTGGGTGAGTACCCTAAGTACTGGGCTAATAGCTATAAGGGAGGATGCCTCCTCCTCCAATTGATTTGTGTGGAGTTAGATATGTGCTGTTGCCTTTCTTGCAAGAAACAGCTTAGATGCCTGATTCCAGGAGAGAACTAATGACTGTGAATCCTAAACAGAGATAGGCTCCTCCCTGCAGCCTGTACTTAGGTGCCAAACTCCTTGACGGGGTGGGTCTTAAGATTCCTTGGGTTTCTTATAGGTAGCTCCCTGCTCAGCTTTCTGGCTTTTGTGGATCACATTCTTAGGTGCCTATCTCTCCCCATTCATTGTAGAGGGATCCTTGTGTATTTGTGAATTCTGCTGGGAGGCTAGGCACTAAATGTTAGGCATTGCAATGTTCCCTTTGTGGATTTAGTCCTTGGTCTCTGGAATTGAATAGAAAAGCTCTCATTAACTTAAGTGGGGATAGGATTTCATCCATTCAAGTTTCCAGCCTCCCTATCTCTTTTGCAACTTATCTGTGTAACTATCGGAAAAGAACACTATGCTGAGATACGTCTACCTGCTGCAGAAACTGATTTAAGGGAATATTAATCTTATTCTGAAGCAGCCACAGAAGGAACTCCTTAATGTTAACTAACACATTTTATAAGGCCTACTTTACTCTTTTCCCCCATCTATGTATCTAGCTACTTCTGTGCCCTCTATAATTGTACTGTTTCAACATCCTCCCCTGCTCACAGACATGCACCAAAAAGTAGTTCTTTCCAACTGACGTATCTCTTATGTGATTTCTTGCTGGAGAGTTTTCTGTTTGTTTGGGGGAACTGGGTTGCTTTATTTTTATTTTGCTTTGAAATTGTGAGGTTCTATGGACCATCTGGTTATGAGAGATGCAACTTGAAAAAAATAAGGTTAGTATTTTGCCTTTGGAAAAGATTAATTCTTTTTGTCATTGCTCTCCTCGGTGTAGGTGGAAATCTAAATTTGTTGCATTCACTAGGCTTCAAGGGTGAAGTATATCAAACTTTGCTTGCTAGATAAGTCAAAAACTATTCCTTATGGAAGAAACTTTTGAGGGCCAGGAAATCTCCGCAGAGAGTGAAACTTTAAGAGTATAACACAGTCTGCTGGGTTTCTAAACTGTTGCCGGAGGTGCTTCGAATCCCATAATGTACAAAGGTCATTTGCAAGCTCTGTTGTGGTTCTTGCAGTGATCACAAGCCCCAAAGGGACAATTGCAAAATTGACGTGTTATCTTGGAAAGACGCCAGGCTGGATTCCTGTGAACCTCATAAACTCTTCAGCGGCAGAGAGAAATTCAAGGTCGGGGGGACACCTCTGACACTCCGTTCTCATTTGTAGCAACCCTATCAACACTGAATTTGCACACAGCAAAATTACAAAAATATTCTAAAAAGCTAAGGACATTCAGTGATGGTTACTGCAGCATTCCCAGACTAACACATATTAATTACAGTATATTTAAGGTTTTAAGGGTGGGATTTTCAAAAGTGCTCAGCATGCTCCCATTGAAGTTAATAAGAGGAGACATAGGCTAACACTGAGTGCTTTTGAAAATTCCACCCTATATATATAAGAATATATGTACTAATAGAATCTCATTGAAGGTGACTGGGACGTTTGGGGGTAATGAAGGCTGGCAAGGAATGGGGAAGTTACGGGAAAACTATCTTTATTATTGTTATTAATTATTATCATTGCTATATTTATTCTTATTTATTTATTATTGAACAAAATGTATAATGTAACTGTTTTTTTTTTCTTCCTCAGTATGTGGGGTTTACTTTGAAAAGTGAGTCAGCATAAATGCCATGGGGCATCACCATTACTTATAAAGTTTCTGAAGACCGAGTCATGTTTGGATATGCCTGTGGAATGCCATTGTCTCACTGTTATGACCTTAGGGACACCTCTGAAACTTCATTACCTTCAGTGCAGTTGTATACATTTAACTGATTGGAATTTAGGGTACATCTAGAACAAAGTTTGTGGCACTATTTCTCCAGAACACATTTGTGATTTACTCAGACTAAACTTTTGAGTAAACCAAAAACATATGTGTCATCTAATACCATTTCTGGAGTGGCTAGAGAAAAAACTTAAAATCATGTGTGTTAATCAAATCAAATGGCATTCAATAAACCTGAGGTAAAACAAGAGCCCAAACTTTTGTCTAGACATCTTATTAGTAAACAACTGCATTGATGATACACAAGGGGTCTTTACAGAATAGTATAAAAGGCTTTATCTTAGGGCAAACAGACCCAAGAACAAATAGGATCCAGAATAGAAATAGGATTCCGCTGTGGTTCCCAGCAGCTGAACCCGGGCAGGGAGCGGAATCGATCTCCCCCGCAGCCAGGCTCTCTCAGACAGCTGCCGGGCTGCAGAGCAGCGACCAGGAGGGGCCATCATTAGAAGCAGCTCGCTCCTGCGCCCCACCTGGGGTCCTTCCTGCCAAGGAGAGCAGCAGAACATGACAAGGGGACCAGGCACAGCGAGGGGACAGAGCGCCCCCCACTGCAGGGGATGTGTAGCAGGGAGAGTGCAGAGAGGGGGGAGGGGATTGGCTGACAGGAACATGTGATCTCCCCTTTAGATTGTGCCCTCTCCCCCCCCCCAGTATGGGGAGGCACCAGTTGTCTATGGGGTGCCCTTGGGAGAGGGGGCAGAATGGGGCAAGAAGAGGCTGGGTGAGGGTGGGGCCTTGGAGGCAAGGATGGAGCGGGGGTCAAGCACCCCCTGGGAAATCCAGAAGTCAGGACCTATGTTTAGGCTGGAGCTTGAGCTCTGGGAGCCACGAGGGTGGGGACATCCCCAACCCTGAATATCTACACCACAATTTTTCTATCACCCTAAGGCCTGTATATGGTAACTAATGGAACCTAGATTCAAAGACAGAGATGAAAAAGTAATACTAAAGGAAAATGTTAAGAACATTTTTTAAATATTGGTGACTTTTATGACCCCCATTGTCATAGTATCTAAGCACCTCAGGGTCCTCCCAACCTCTCTGTGAGGTGTCAAAGTACTATTACCCCATTTTACAGGTGGAGAAATGAGTAAGTGAGTAAGGTCACAAAGCAAGCCTGTGGTGGAGCAAGGAACTCCTTTTGGACAGATGTCTCCCATTGCCTGAGCTAGCTCCCCCCAACCACTTGACCATCTATTCTCTCCTATTTAAAATAACTTGTCTCATCAGTGGCATAAACAAAAACACAAGAGCAAGCCCTGGTCTACACTAGGACTTTAGGTCGAATTTAGCAGCATTAAATCGATGTAAACCTGCACCCGTCCACACGATGAAGCCCTTTATTTCAACTTAAAGGGCTCTTAAAATCGATTTCCTTACTCCACCCCTGACAAGTGGATTAGCACTTAAATCGGCCTTGCCGGGTCGAATCTGGGGTACTGTGGACACAATTCGACGGTATTGGCCTCCGGGAGCTATCCCAGAGTGCTCCATTTTGACCGCTCTGGACAGCACTCTCAACTCAGATGCACTGGCCAGGTAGACAGGAAAAGAACCGCGAACTTTTGAATCTCATTTCCTGTTTGGCCAGCGTGGCAAGCTGCAGGTGACCATGCAGAGCTCATCAGCAGAGGTGACCATGATGGAGTCTCAGAATCGCAAAAGAGCTCCAGCATGGACCAAACAGGAGGTACGGGATCTGATCGCTGTATGGGGAGAGGAATCCGTGCTATCAGAACTCCGTTCCAGTTTTCGAAATGCCAAAACCTTTGTCAAAATCTCCAGGGCATGAAGGACAGAGGCCATAACAGGGACCCGAAGCAGTGCCGCGTGAAACTGAAGGAGCTGAGGCAAGCCTACCAGAAAACCAGAGAGGCGAACGGCCGCTCCGGGTCAGAGCCCCAAACATGCCGCTTCTATGATGAGCTGCATGCCATTTTAGGGGGTTCAGCCACCACTACCCCAGCCGTGTTGTTTGACTCCTTCAATGGAGATGGAGGCAATACGGAAGCAGGTTTTGGGGACGAAGAAGATGATGATGATGATGAGGTTGTAGATAGCTCACAGCAAGCAAGCGGAGAAACCGGTTTTCCCGACAGCCAGGAACTGTTTCTCACCCTGGACCTGGAGCCAGTACCCCCCGAACCCACCCAAGGCTGCCTCCTGGACCCAGCAGGCGGAGAAGGGACCTCCAGTGAGTGTACCTTTTAAAATACTATACATGGTTTAAAAGCAAGCATGTGAAAGGATTACTTTGCCCTGGCATTCGCGGCTCTCCTGGATATACTCCCAAAGCCTTTGCAAAAGGTTTCTGGGGAGGGCAGACTTATTGCGTCCTTCATGGTAGGACACTTTACCACTCCAGGCCAGTAACACGTACTCGGGAATCATTGTACAACAAAGCATTGCAGTGTATGTTTGCTGGCATTCAAACAACATCCGTTCTTTATCTCTCTGTGTTATCCTCAGGAGAGTGAGATATAATCCATGGTCACCTGGTTGAAATAGGGTGCTTTTCTTCAGGGGACACTCAGAGGAGCCCATTCCTGCTGGGCTGTTTGCCTGCGGCTGAACTGAAATGTTCCCCGCTGTTAGCCACAGGGAGGGGGGAGGGTTGAGGGGGTAGCCACGCGGTGAGGGGAGGCAAAATGCAACCTTGTAACGAAAGCACATGTGCTATGTATGTAATGTTAACAGCAAGGTTTACCCTGAAAGAGTGTAGCCAGTGTTTTATAAAATGTGTCTTTTTAAATACCGCTGTCCCTTTTTTTTTCTCCACCAGCTGCATGTGTTTCAATGATCACAGGATCTTCTCCTTCCTAGAGGCTAGTGAAGATTAGAAAGAAAAAAAAACGCACTCGAGATGAAATGTTCTCCGAGCTCATGCTGTCCTCCCACACTGACAGAGCACAGACGAATGCGTGGAGGCAAATAATGTCAGACTGCAGGAAAGCACAAAATGACCGGGAGGAGAGGTGGCGGGCTGAAGAGAGTAAGTGGCGGACTGAAGAGAGTAAGTGGCGGGCTGAAGAGAGGGCTGAAGCTCGAATGTGGCGGCAGCGTGATGAGAGGAGGCAGGATTCAATGCTGAGGCTGCTGGAGGACCAAACCAGTATGCTCCAGTGTATGGTTGAGCTGCAGCAAAGGCAGCTGGAGCACAGACTGCCACTACAGCCCCTGTGTAACCAACCGCCCTCCTCCCCAAGTTCCATAGCCTCCACACCCAGACGCCCAAGAACGCGGTGGGGGGGCCACCGGCCAACCAGCCACTCCGCCACAGAGGATTGCCCCCAAAAAAGAAGGCTGGCATTCAATAAATTTTAAAGTTGTAAACTTTTAAAGTGCTGTGTGGCATTTTCCTTCCCTCCTCCACCACCCCTCCTGGGCTACCTTGGTAGTCATCCCCCTATTTGTGTGATGAATGAATAAAGAATGCATGAATGTGAAGCAACAATGACTTTATTGCCTCTGCAAGCGGTGATCGAAGGGAGGAGGAGAGGGTGGTTAGCTTACAGGGAAGTAGAGTGAACCAAGGGGCGGGGGGTTTCATCAAGGAGAAACAAACAGAACTTTCACACCGTAGCCTGGCCAGTCATGAAACTGGTTTTCAAAGCCTCTCTGATGCGTACCGCGCCCTCCTGTGCTCTTCTAACCGCCCTGGTGTCTGGCTGCGCATAACCAGCAGCCAGGCGATTTGCCTCAACCTCCCACCCCGCCATAAACGTCTCCCCCTTACTCTCACAGATATTGTGGAGCACACAGCAAGCAGTAATAACAGTGGGAATATTGGTTTCGCTGAGGTCTAAGCGAGTCAGTAAACTGCGCCAGCGCGCCTTTAAACGTCCAAATGCACATTCTACCACCATTCTGCACTTGCTCAGCCTGTAGTTGAACAGCTCCTGACTACTGTCCAGGCTGCCTGTGTATGGCTTCATGAGCCATGGCATTAAGGGGTAGGCTGGGTCCCCAAGGATACATATAGGCATTTCAACATCACCAACAGTTATTTTCTGGTCTGGGAATAAAGTCCCTTCTTGCAGCTTTTGAAACAGACCAGAGTTCCTGAAGATGCGAGCGTCATGTACCTTTCCCGGCCATCCCACGTTGATGTTGGTGAAACGTCCCTTGTGATCCACCAGAGCTTGCAGCACTATTGAAAAGTACCCCTTGCGGTTTATGTACTCGCCGGCTTGGTGCTCCGGTGCCAAGATAGGGATATGGGTTCCGTCTATGGCCCCACCACAGTTAGGGAATCCCATTGCAGCAAAGCCATCCACTATGACCTGCACATTTCCCAGGGTCACTACCCTTGATATCAGCAGATCTTTGATTGCGTGGGCTACTTGCATCACAGCAGCCCCAACAGTAGATTTGCCCACTCCAAATTGATTCCCAACTGACCGGTAGCTGTCTGGCGTTGCAAGCTTCCACAGGGCTATTGCCACTCGCTTCTCAACAGTGAGGGCTGCTCTCATCTTGGTATTCATGCGCTTCAGGGCAGGGGAAAGCAAATCACAAAGTTCCATGAAAGTGCCCTTACGCATGCGAAAGTTTCGCAGCCACTGGGAATCGTCCCAGACCTGCAACAGTATGCGGTCCCACCAGTCTGTGCTTGTTTCCCGAGCCCAGAATCGGCGTTCCACAGCATGAACCTGCCCCATTAGCACCATGATGCATGCATTGGCAGGGCCCATGCTTTCAGAGAAATCTGTGTCCATGTCCTGATCACTCACGTGACCGCGCTGACGTCGCCTCCTTGCCCGGTATCGCTTTGCCAGGTTCTGGTGCTGCATATACTGCTCGATAATGCGTGTGGTGTTTAATGTGCTCCTAATTGCCAAAGTGAGCTGAGCGGCCTCCATGCTTGCCTTGGTATGGCGTCCGCACAGAAAAAAGGCGCGGAATGATTGTCTGCCGTTGCTCTGACGGAGGGAGGGGCGACTGACGACATGGCTTACAGAGTTGGCTTCAGGGAGCTAAAATCAACAAAGAGGGTGGCTTTACATCAAGGAGTATTTCAGGCAGGACTTCACGGAGGGTTCCAATAAGAAATGGTGCACCTAAGTTATTGTTCTTATTGGAACAAGGAGGTTAGCCTGGCCTCTGATTGATACATGGCTAGATTTACCTCACTGCACCTTCTCTGTGAGTGACTGTAGTGTGACCTAGAGGAATGAGTCCCCTAGACAGGGGAGGAGGCAAATGAGTACAAAACAAATCTGGTCTATTTCTTGTTTTGATCCACTCCATCTATCTTTTACATCTTTGGCTGGCAGCAGACAGTGCAGAAGGACTGCATGCCATCCACATCTCATGGCTGCTCGGCAGAAGATGGTACTATAGGACTGCTAGCAATCCATATTGCCTGCCTGCTCACCATAAGACGGTTCAATAGGACTGACTGCCGGACTTAAGAGAATGACCTGGTCAAGTCACTAAAAATTTAGTCCCTGCGCCCATGTCTGCCCAGGCGCTCCTGATCGACCTCACACAGGCGACCAGGAGCACCTCGGACATGACGAGGACGGCTACCAGTCGTACTGTACCGTCTGCTGCCAGAAGGCAATGGGTTGCTGCTACTGTGTAGCAATGCCGTACCACATCTGCCAGTACCCAGGAGGCATACGGTGACGGTTACCTGAGCGGGCTCCATGCTTGCGGTGGTATGGCGTCCGCACAGGTAACTCAGGAAAAAAGGCGCGAAACGATTGTCTGCCCTTGCTTTCACGGAGGGAGGGAGGGAAGGGGGGACTGACGATATGTACCCAGAACCACCCGCGACAATGTTTCAGCCCCATCAGGCATTGGGATCTCAACCCAGAATTCCAATGGGCAGCGGAGACTGCGGGAACTGTGGGATAGCTACACACAGTGCAACGCTCTGGAAGTCGACTCTAGCCTCGGTACTGTGGAAGCACTCCGCCGAGTTAATGCACTTAATGCACTTCTGTGGGGACACACACACTCGAATATATAAAACCGATTTCTAAAAAACCGACTTCTATAAATTCGACCTTATTCCGTAGTGTAGACATACCCCAAGACTCACAAGTGCCTTCATCACTATGCAGCCATTCAAGCTAATTATTTATAGGAACATGCACTAGAACACATATTATTTAGTCTTCATTATCTCCATTTCTTCTCCTGATCATGTTTCTTTGGAATAGTCACAGGACTTCCTCTGATTTTCTGTACTATGATCTCTCCTCCTTTCTCCATTTCATTGTTTTCAACTCCACTCAGCTTGGAGAGCTGAACAATGTGTCAAAAAATAAAAAAAGAAAGATTTGAGTGAGATTTTGAAAAGTGTCTAAGTGACTTAAAAGCAAAAGGTCCACTGCATATCCATGGAACTTGTGCATCTAACTCACGTAAGTGTTTTAGAAAATTATTATTTTTATTTAGATTACTGATTCCCATCCATTGTTCTTTACTGGTCTTTTCTGATGTATAAATGTGATTTCATAAACTTTTTTTTAAGAAAGAACTAATATGTTTATTCCTTTTTTAAATGGCCATATTCTCAGATGGCATAACTCAGTAAAGCTATATTGATGTCAGTATGACAGTTTATACCAAGTGAGAATTTGTACCAGATGAGAATAGTATCAGGTCTTCACTTCCCTCTTTTTAGTGGAGGGAAGTGTTGTGAGGAAGGGTGGTTCTAAACTGCACTGCTGCTGCCACCTCTGAGACTGTCTTTTGATTTGTGTAACTGTTTTCATTACTAAAAAGGATGCAGTTAAAAGATCTGAAGACTTGGCTGCTGAAGAAACAGAATCCATCATTTCCCCAACATGCTTGCATTTTTCACCAAACCACAATCATAGGAATTTCCTCCGAAGTTTTAGAGATGTAAACATTTATTTTACCATCTTGCTACAGTAAGTGCTTAACTGTGGAGAATCTGTGTACCACATTATGACTTGCTCTAGAGTCCCACCAGAGGCATTAGACATGAAAAACTAAATTTCCAAGTATAGCATACATACCATAGGTTATGGTAGATTACTGTCAGTGAAGACTAAAGTGGATGTCAAGTAATACCACACTAAGAAATAGTCACATTAAAATTTTCCCCACAGAATTGTTAGATCCAGTGTACTCTGCTGTGTGACAACATAATGTACCTTAGGATGCAAAGCATAAGGTTTTTATGTCAAAGTGCAACTAAAAGTTATATTCCCTGGTTTCTGTCCTGCTACATATATTACTAAGTACATATGTGCATCTCCTGACAATGAGCACTAACATATTTAATATGATCATATTCTTGACAGAGCACATGAGACTTGATTTATCTCAGGGAACTCCTCCATTACCAGCTCTGACAGCTTTACAGCTCTATTGGGAAATGAAGTATGGTATCAGGTTACTAAGCAACTCCAGTGCTTTTTTTAAAGTACTTCTTGGAACTCACTTGTTTCTCCTAATTGACTCAGTCCACATCATTTTGAACATAAATGGGACATCATGTTTAGAAATATGCTGCATAACAACTTTTAGCTAACATGTCTTGCTACCTCTGCATATCTAAATCAAGCACCAGCATATAAATGTCATACTGAAAGCAAAATTTTATCTTCCTCCTGAGTTGCGTTGACATTTAATATATATAAATTATTTTGACAGTTCAAGCTAGACTCTGAAGTTATCTGCCAACTGCCAGAAAATAACATGAAAGGATGAACAGTGATTGCACTTTTTAACTTTTGTATAGAATAAAGTTTTAATTAGCCAGTCAGATGTACTTCTTTAGTGCATTCACACAGTATAACACATCAGAATTAATAGCAAATCTATCTCCCAACATTGTAGCCATCTTGACATTTTTGGAATCTCTAAACCTTTGCTCAAGATAGTATCCATGCCATCTCTGAACATTAGTTATCAATGCATCCATACATCATTTTTTATGAGGAGTAAATTAGGCTTTTATCATCTCTGGCTTTTCTTCCTGGTATAGTGCAGATGAAGGATGAAACACAACAGACATATTGTTTTTAGTGTTCTTTCCTCAGGCTAACCGCCACTCTTATTTCTTCAGTTGTCTTCCTTAACTTTTGGAATCCTAAACAAGTTTTTAAAACTATCTACTTATTGTATATTTCTCCAATGAGCAACTGAGATAGTAAAAACAGATGACAGGCAAGGAATCAACTGACAACTGGGTTCCCTTCTGATATCTTGATTTTCTGTCCTACTTTTGTCAAAGTTTGTTACTTTTCTGAACCCCTTTCCCATTTTCCAAGAAAGTTTATTCTTTTACTTATTTTGGAGACAAGAAATGTTAAGTGTTCCCACGGCAAGGATTCAGAATATCCAGAAAAGGAACATCATCTACCCTTTATTGGTTTCACTCCGATCTCAGGCTTTTTAACCCATATTTGGCGCATCTTGATCAATTGATGCTAAAGTGGCAGTGCGTTGTTTGCCTTTGGTTTGAATTTGGTAAACAAGGACAACTCAAGCTCACAGGATTCAAGTCATACACTGAGATTTATTTAAAACATTGCATACTACCTAAGCTAAAATGATGTGGTTTACGAGAAGTTTAATGAAAAGATGTAATTTCATCCTGTCTATTCAGCATATTTGTTCTCACTCATCAAAAGAAAAAGCATTTCCCACTAGTAGATACTTTCTTTGCAGACTGCAAAATATTTGTCCTGCAGGAGAAATAGAATACTGGGTGCCAGCATCTGGTCAGGATTCCAACCACTGGTAGCAATCCTTTAAGCATCAAACAGCACCCAAACAACACAGCTAGTTGTGCTCCCTGGTTCAATAGGGTATGAGTCAGTTTGCAGAGCCAGGCCCAGTATATTCTACTATCAGCTGCAGGAAATGGAATTGCAGGGATTTAAGTGTTGCTTTTTAGGGTCAACCAGCAGTAAGTTTTGTTGCTGAGCTCTTTCCCCCAAAGCTCCCAGAGACATTCTGCCCCTGTGCTTACAGCATGCCTCTTGGACCCAACTTGACCACTTCCTCTCTGTTCCTTCCAGCATGATAAAGAAGCAATGGCACATTGTTGGCCCATAACAAGCAGCACCTTATCTTAAGGGCTACCTTCACAGTAGCGTAAAGTGCCCTATGGGGATGTTATTTCTAAAGTGTGCTAATGTGTTGTGCATTAATTGGTCTGTGTAGACACTAGTGCTCCAGACTAAGGGTTCCCTAGTGCACTTAAACATAGTACTATTACAAACAGCACTACTTAAAAGTGCACTAGGGGACCCTTAGTGCATGCCAACAAGATCAATATGGACCAATTACAAGTTAATGTGCTTTAGAAGTCACATGCCCATAGTGTGTATTGCCACACCACATGGACAAGCCCTTAGGCTCTATCTCCTATATATGTGCAAAATCCACAAGCTTTACTAGTTGTTCCTGAAAGAGTTTGAATGAATAAAACTGTGTTTTTGAAAGAGAAGCCCCAGAAAACCACACAGAAGAGCATTAATAGACAGACACTGTGTCTAGTGCAAGCAAATTCAGAAGAGCCATCCATCACTAGGCTAACAAAATTGTACAAATCATCATTTTCACTGTGAAGGCAAAATGCTGGGATTTCCCTGCTGTTTTCCTGTTGAACTCACAACATGATAAAGCATTTTAAGTTGTCATTCACTAATTAGTCTCATGATGAAGGAGCAGATAAAGAAATCTGCTGAAAAGCACAACACAGGAATGGGGTAGGACCCTATGGTGACAGTGAAAACATAAGCTGTGACACATACAGTGTGTAACATTAGTTTATAATTTGCTTTTATTTAATAACTTTTTTCCACTTTATTTCATACCCTATGGAATGTTATGCCAGTTTTAAATAATTTTTCTTTCCTAGGAAGGATTGAAGAGGATCTGAGTCATATAGGGTCTGTCACTGCAGCACTCTCTGCCTATAAAACTCCCAACTTTGCGAAACCATGCAAAACATAATTAGCAAGTCAAAAGATGTCAAGGAAGAGGAAGCACTCAATATGCAAGTACAGAATGGGACTTTTGGACCATGAGGAAACTGTGTGAAATTTGTCTTTGCTCAATGACTGTATTTGTGACTTGAGTAGATTTCTGTAGAAATTAGACAATGCAATTATTAAAATGACGACTTGAAAGTGCTTCAAACTTGAGGAAGTTACCACATCTGGGGATTAATAAATTCTGAGAGGTTAAGGAGTTTATAGCAACTTTAAGGCTATACATTGAAGAAGTGTACTGTTAACTCAGTTTATAGCTATTATCAAGTTAACAGGAAATACTCTCTTTCAGGTTGTTATTATTTTTATTACACTTGCCTTTTATAATTAAATTGGCAGGTTTTCAATGGAAGAAATTAAACATATTTATAGAACAAAATGGATTGGCCAAGTGCTGAAATGTCCATGATATATTTTCCAGAAGCATTCAGGATTGTAGTTGCTGCTTTGGATGAACCATCTGGAGTTCTTCTTTCTCTTGTACCTATTCCAGCACTTAACAAATTAAGAAGGAACAGCCATACAATAGCTATCTCAGCTAATGTTTCCACTCTCTTCCTCTAGAGTGATTTTCTGATGTTCAAATAAGTCCCTTTGGGGGACATTGATTATTCTCCCTCCAAATGTTTACTGTCTTGACAGTACCTTAAAAATAAGGTGCAAAGAATTGTCAGAAAGGACTTCACCACTGTATTCTGAAACAGTACGGAACATGGTTTGCACTGGTCTGTGCTTGCAGTTAAAACATGTTCAAGTCCCAGTTTAGCTGTACTTACTGTTGGCAATGGTTGTCCACAATGGCTATTTTTTCTAATGTAGACCATGCTTGTGGGTGTAAACTCAAGGAGTTTTCAGATTAACATTATTCAGGAGAGTGGTAGACAGGCCTAAGTGAGAAACAGAGAAATAACAAATTACATTTTGTTAAACTCCTGAAAAAGGAGGGGAAGCATAGCTTTAACTAAAGAAGAAGATAGGGAATCAAAAAAGCCCTGAGGTCTATTCCTAGAACTGTTGGTCTACGACTTTAGGCAAATCACTTAAGCCTCATTGTTGAAGCATTTCCATCTGTAAAATTGGGGTAATAATACATAACTCACAGGAGTGTTGCGAGGCTTAATTCTTTGCCTAATTCACCTAATTCACTGCATGAGCATTTTGTGATCCTTTGATGGAAGGAGCTATAGAAATACAATGTACTATTTTTTAAAAGAGGCTTTTAAATGTTACAAACTGTATCTTTTGAAAATGTGAAACATTATCTGCTGCTGCTTTTTAAAGTAGGCTCATGTGAATAGCTCAAATTTTGCTCTGACATTGCCTAAATTGATAATAAATTGTCCTCTGATTTTCCAATGAAATGATCAGATAGGATACTCGGAATCCTTTCTGAAATGACAGGCAATGGCCCACAGGAGAACACTTTAGTTAAATTGGATAAATGATTTAGATCTTGTAATTTATACTCTTTTGGTCAATGACATTTTTTTAAAGGCAAAGGAGTATTACACAACAGAGAATAGCATCACAGCAGTATTCCTAGGTGGCAAAATCCTGGGCTCTACTGCTGGAGACCACAAGTTGAAAAAGAGAACAATAGGACAGAAGAGTTCTAAACTGAGCTCTCAGCAGAGTGCTAGGTGAATGAGTGGCTCTGAACCCAAGAGGTAGTGGTCTACTAGGGCTATGGTTAGGTCTCCTGTTCCCTGAATTTAATGGTACATGCTAGAAGAGGATACAAACATGTTCCGAAAACACAGAAGTTCCTTCTAGTGTATTCACCCTAGTTCAGAGCACTGTAAAGCCCTTAGACCTCCCTGGTATAGCAAGATACCTTTTTCTTTTAAATCTAGAAAACTCAGTCTTGAAAATAACTTTAACTAAAATAAACCTTTTAGGGTTTGATTTGGTAAGGTATTAAGTGGTGCCGAGTGCTGCAATTCCCAGTATCTCTAACCTACACTCCCCTGCAGTTTGGGCATGGAAGTGTGAACAACAGTGCACATCAAAGTGCCACACTATAATTCACCTGCGCAGATATCATGGGCATGAACTAAAAAGTGTGAAGAAGCCCAATGCAAAATTTTTGGAAAATAAATTGGTTTATAAACTACAAATGTTAACCCAAATATAAAAGCTATTGTCAGTTTAAAAAAAAAACAAACAAAAAACAAACAAAAAAACCCCACCTCTTTTAATCAAAGTGGATCAAGTCTTTGATCTGAAGAACAATAACTCATAAAAAGCAGTTTTAGCCATGGTAGCCGTGTTAGTCTGTATCAGCAGAAAGAACAAGGAGTACTTGTGGCACCTTAGAGACTAACAAATTTATTTGAGCATAAGCTTTCATGGGCTAAAGCCCACTCCATCAGGTGCATGCAGTGGAAAATACAGTAGGAAGATAGATAGATAGATAGATAGATAGATAGATAGATAGATAGATAGATAGAGAACATGAAAAAATGGGGGTTGCCATACCAACTCTTAATGAGACCAATCAATTAAGGTGAGCTATTATTAGCAGGAGAAAAAAAAAACTTCTGTAGTGATAATCAGGATGGCCTATTTCAGACAGTGACAAGAAGGTGTGAGTAACAGTAGGGGAAAAATTAGCATGGTGAAGTAGTTTTTTAGTTAGTGTCATGACTCATCCACTCCAAGTCTTTATTCAAGCTTAATTTAATGGTGTCCAGTTTGCAGATTAATTCCAGTTCTGCTGTTTCTCATTGGAGTCTGTTTTTAAAGTTTTTTTGTTGTTGAATAATTGTGACTTTTAGGTCTGTAATTGAGTGTCCAGGGAGGTTGAAGTGTTCTCCCACTGTTTTTTTCCCATTTTCCTCCAGTGTTTGCTCAAGTAATTAACGAAGTTAACTGTCAAAGTCTGGAAATCTCAAATTTGTTGTAAACAATTAGCACCTTAATATAAAATGAGTAGATAGAGAGATTAAATGTGCCCCAATCCTGGCCATGATGGACCATCTCTAGGGACTTGTGAACACTAGTCCCTGCCCTACACTACACACTTATCATTGTATAACTGTGTCCCTCAGGAAAATCCTCACCTCTGAGTGATGCAGTCACACCGACCTAACTCCCAATGTAGACAGCACTATGTTGACCGGAGGGCTTCTCCCATCGATTTAGCTACTGACTCTCAGGGATGTGGAGTAGCTAGGCCAACAGGAGAAGCTTTCCCGTCAGTGTAGATAACATCTTGACTAAGTGCTACAGTAGCACTGTTAGTGTGGACAAGCCCAAGGAAAATGACCAGTTGTTTCCAACATGTAACTTTAAAAGGTGCAAATGAACAGGTGCTGTATATGTGTTACTCCTTTTTGACCCAAGCAGTTAGCTAAAACAATCAGGGTCCTATGGGTTGTTTCAGTTAGGAGGAGACAGTGCTGGTGTCAGGAGTTCCTTTGATGCAGTCTTATTTACAAAGAAAGTAGAGTCATGTTTCTCTAAACTCAGGAGGAATCAAACAACAGGAGATAGTTTCCTTGATCACAGTTCCAAATTTCTTTCAACCAAAAATCTCAGCCCAAAAATCTCTCTTTCTCTCAGTAGGTTCTTTTTCAGAGTCACACGCCCACTACATGTTTTGTTGTCTCTCGGGGTCTCTGCTCCTTTTTGTGGGCTCGTCTATTCTAGAAAATTAGATCAACCCAACTACATCCTTCAGGGGTTTGCAAAATCCATACCCATACTCAGGGCAAGTCTACATGATAAAATTAGGTCAACCTGCATTATGTCAATATTCAGCCACTGCAGTAATTAAATTGCTTTTGCATGTCCATGCTACGCTTCTTGGATGAGTGGTGCACATCCTCACCAACAGCACTTGCATCGATTTAACTCTCAGTGTGGGGTATCTGAGAGGATGACTTCTGAAAGGAAGTAACAGTCGATGGAAGCAACGCGTTGTCTACACTGATACTGTGTCACGCTAACCACATCAACCTAAGTTCTATGCCTCTCACAGAGGTGGAATTACTAAATTGATGTAATGGGAGAATTACATCACTGGGAGCAACATTTTTCTGTAGACGCTTACAGAGTTAGGTTGATGTAAACTACTTTACATTGACCTAACTCTGTGGTGTAGACCAGGCTGTAGTTAAGCTGACCTAAATCCCCAAGTAGATAGTGCTAGGTTGACAGAAGAATTCTTCTATGAACCTAGCTATCACCTCTCAGGGAGGGAAATTTATTACAGTGGCTGTAGCCAGGTCTACACCACAAACTTACATCAGTATAACTGCATCACTCATGGATGTGAAAAATCCACAGCCCTGAGTGGTGCAGTTATACTGTCCTAACCCCTGTTGTAGATGGCGCTATGTCAACAGAAGGGCTTCTCTTGTCACCATAGCAACCACCTTTCATGGAGGTGGATTAACTACACTTGCAGGAGAAGCTCTCCCGTTGGCATCATAGTGTCTTCACTGAAGCACTACATCACTGCAGCTTTTTAAGTGTAGACCTGCCCTGTTACACACACCAGTTTCAATGAGGCTTAACCCACTCCAGAACAATAGTTTAACTACACGTGTAGATAGACACAAACTGTTTTCAGTGCCGTTTGAGAACAGTGGTTAAAACTTCCTTTGAGTAGGGTTTAACTAGGCAGAGGATGCAGCCCAAGCTCTGGGACCCTCCCACCTCACAAGGTCCTAAAGCCTGGGCTCCAGCTGAGCCCTGAAGACTATACAGCAATGGAGCTGCCCTGCAGCCTGAGCCCCATGAGCCAGTGCTAGCTGCAGGTTTTTCTTTGGTGTGTAGACATACCCTTAGAGGTAATGCTATGAGCACAGAAATGTCCTACTGGATAAGAATTGTAGTCCATCTAGTCCAGCATGCTATCTCTGCCAGTGGCCAGTACCAACAGCATCAAAGTAAGATATAAGAAATCCTGCAGAAAGCAGTCATAAAATAATCTTTCTACAAGAAAAGTATCTTTTTAACCCTCACTAGTTTAAGGTAGGCTTGTGCCTCAAAGCATGAGGGTCTACATCCCTTCCAAAACTCTTCATTATTTGAATATTCTTGTTACCGATGTAAATGTCTTTTTAAAAAAAAACTTTGTAGATTCTTAGCCTTCATGATATCTTGTGAGAATCCACTGGCTAATTGTATACCCTGTGACCTAGAACTGTGCAGGGGAGACCCCTAGGGAAACTAAGACTCAAATGGTGCCTCCCTTCCTCCCGCCACATGGCCTTGGGGAAAAATCTACAGAGAGGAGCTAGCCAGAGACCCCAATAAAAAGTAACTGGTGGAGAAAAAGCCAAAGCAGGGACCTGCAGAAAACTTCCTACTGTTTTGAGTGTACATTCTCCTCTCTGTGCTGATTGTCCAGTTGCTCTAATCCAGTCTCTTCACCTGCTTCTTTCCTCCTCATCCCTGTCCCTCCTCACTTCTCTTCTGGTCAATGTCCCCTTTCCCTTCACTTTTCTTTCCATTTTGCTGATCCCCGTCTGGTGCTGGCAAACTAACTAACCCGTGTGCGACCCATAACAATTTAACAAGAAGAATTGCAATTTGTAATCAAGACAATCCACTTATGTATGGGTATCAAAGAAATTGTTAATTAGGATAGCAATCCCCAACTTTTTCACTCTGTGTTGATAAGAATCAAAGGATCATTGCTAAGTGTATTTGTGTTTACCTATATCTTGTTAGAAGTTTAACAATGTAACCAAATTAGTTTGTAGATGCAAATTCCCTTTCATGTCTTAATTGCTTTATATTATGTATGCAACTGTGGTCAGTTAACCTTAAGATCAAAGATGTGAGACAATGTAGGAAACCAATATTATCTATGTTGTCTTCAGTTTACCTATCTGTTATAATGAATGACTGGCTGTTGTGTTATAGTGTAACTAGATTACCTGTGTATGCATAGGAAATTGAATGTTAACTTCAAAGTGGAGGATCAGTGTGTACTCAGCAAAGAAGAATTCTCAGTCACATGATGTGCTCAAAACACTTGACAACCCACTTCATACTGTCAGCCAATCCTTAGTAAACTAACTAAAGATTTCTTAATAAAAGAAAAGAAGAGTGTTACCAATGGTTAAGGAATCATATATATACAAGTGATTTTCAGTGTTCGTATATCAGGATCATAGAGTGATGTCATATTTGCTGGCTTGTAAAAGTCTCTCTGGAATCATCCTAAAATGTCATAATCCAAATGCAGTTTAGATATAAAATCTGATAGTCTTTCTTTGCATTTTTCAGCATATTCCAAACAATTATTTGGAAGATCTCAGTCCCATGGCTTAAACTTTCCCTGATCAAAGTTCAGCACACTGGAGATTAAAGGATCTGGCCCAAGGTTTCACTTTTATAGCTGATATTTGGGTAAAATCTGAAATATACATTGACCCAAGGGTAAGTGTCTGATCCTTTGGGATCAGTAAAAATCTCACTTATGGTGAAATGGGTTTTCAATAACCTCTCATCATATTAGACCTGTTTGCCTAGATGGATGCCAAGGACTAGAATGCCTAAAAGGGACTGTGTTTGACTTCTTGTTAACTAGTATGGCACTATAGAAGCTTTTTTGTTACTGGCTTGGTGAATCTAATGATAGGGAAAAAAACCCACCAGTTTGGGGGATTGTCTGCCCTATTTCTTGCAGACTGTCCTGAATGTGGCATTCTCAATGTGGGCTATCCAGACATCCAGTCAGACCTCTCCAATAAAAAACCCCTCCCCTAAATAAATAAATAAATAGTGGCACTAACATGACCTTTGCCACCATCACATTGTTCATATTGCTTGGGTGTGATACCCCTTTCCCTGCGTCTGCCTTGTTTATTTAGTTTCCAAACTTTTGGAGGCAGGGCCTGTTGCTATTCTGCGATTGCACAGGACCTAACAAGGGGGTCCCATTCTTGGTTGGTCCTTAGGCACTATTGTAATCAACAATAATCATTTCCATATTATTCGGTATCCCATTTCTTATGTGTCCTAGCATTCTCTTTGCTTTTCTGACAGCACTGCACATTGACCAGAGGTATCTTCAATTACATATGCTATCATGTTTCCCACTCACAGAAGTTACCTACGTCCCTCTGAAGTTCGTCACAACTATAGTAGTTCAATTTTCATGCCCATTCAATCCTTCCTCTGTCAGATTAGGCTTTTAACAAGAATACAAATTACTGTCAGTGATGTTCAGTTTTGATTATATTGATTTCGTTGTGTAAAATATCCAAATATTTAGGTTTCAAAACCGCAAATCATTCTGATTTCATAAAGACCTTAGTCACATGTTTAACTGGGATTTAACCACATGCTTAAAGTTAAGCATGTGCTTAAGTGCTTTGCTGAATTGGAGCCTAAAGCATTTCCTACATTGCTACATGCTTTTCTGTCAGATACCTGGTAAAATATAAACACTCATTGAGCAAACCATTTAAAATAAATAAATAAATCTATAAAATTAGATTAAATAGGCCTCTATAGTATTGCCTCCAAACCTGCAGCAATAACTGTTGGTGAGCAAGCCCAATCCATGTGATTTTTTTTAATTGGAACACCTGTTGCTTAAAAAACCTCACAATGTTCCAATAAATTAAGATAATTAAATGATAATCTGTTGTGCTTCATAGCGTATAAAGCAATAAATGGCTCCTGCAATTGATTAAATGCCAAAGCTCAACTGAGGTGTTTAATTAATTATAAAAGATTTCTATTGTGAATATTCAGCCAAGCATATACAGCAATAGGGATTATATCCATTATACAACAGGCCTCAGTATGTTGATAGTTAACTGTAACTTTATGCAAGATTTATAATTTCTCTACCAGAATTATGAGCCTGTCCACTTATTAATCTTTGCAATGTTTATATTTCTGTTTCTTAAAACTATATTTATTATGACAGATGGGATACTATGGAAACATGGCATATTCAAAGACAGTTATATTGAGATGTGACAGAAGTTGTGGAGTCCTGGAATATTCAAGGACTATTATGTTAATTTTATAAATGTCACATGTATCTTTATGGGCCGGCTAGTGATTGTATTCCTGGCTAATTGGGTATGATAAAAATGTTTCCTGCAGGATCAAAAAATACTGGGGGGTAATTAAGGCAAATCCCCAATACTGAAACAATAAAAGTAAGAAGTCTTTCGAAGTTTTGTCCCTGCTAAATAGCGTATAATGGTCTAACCTGGTTCCAGAGACCTAACACAAAGGACTCAAAAATGCACAAAGTGACAGCCCTATTCTGGAGTTGGTCAATCACACTTGGTTGATGCACTGACTTAAATCTGTAAACAAAGACAGGCCTTGCTGAGGACCTGAAGTACTTTAAAACCTACCATTAGGTAAGTCAAGTATGCAATTCACTAGCATTTTAGCAAGTCTGAATTTAATTCAGTCCCTGCAGTCCTGTTCTCCTGCATTTATTCAGCACACAATTATTATAGAGAAAGCATATAATAAAACAATAAACAGTTTACATGCAGGCTTACCAGGCAATACCTATCTAAAATATAGGTTTCAGAGAGCTTATCTACATTGTCTGACAGTTTAGAGTATGGGGGTATGAGTAGCAGTGCAAACCAAAAAGTTACACTATAACTTTCCTGTGTTGATGCTGCAGGTGTGAACTAAAAGGTTACTCGTTTGTATAGATGTAGTCCTATTTGAAGAGAACTATGTTGACATGAACTAGGAACATTTTAGTTCATGTCTGCTACATCCACACTGGAAATTACAGTACAGCACTTTGGTGTGTACTAGTCATATCCCCACAATCCAAACTGTGAGACAGTGTAGACATAGCGTCTTTCAAACCCTTTCTCCAGGGTCTGTCCCTCTGTTACAATCTTTTGTCAGCTCTTGGATCCGGTGAAAGTGCTGTGTCCCCATACAACTCTCTGTTCTTCATTTGATAGCCTTCTCCAGCCAGTCATTGCATTGCTCATTTTGTGTAAAGAACAACACTAATCCCTTCCTGGCAGGTAGCAAGGGGAAAGGGGAAACTGACTCAGACATTTTTTCATAAAAATAATTCATGGGTGTTTGTGTGTGTCTTTAATACCTGTCAGATGCCCACTGACACCATTCTGTATTCCAGAAAAAAGATAAAACATGACAGTATGTTTAAAAATAAAATTTAGATTGCCAAGAAAAAAAAAGGATAAATTTGTGTTTTGTATATTTGGATAAGTTAACCTTTCTTGCTTATTAAAGAGGACAATTTGTTGGAAGATTACTTCCAAATGCTACTGCTTTGTTACCTTTTTTTCTGGACATGGTCCTGGTGAGAGCAAAACATTAAGGTCCAAATATTTGGAAGAGTAGTGCCCCCAGTGTAGGCTCACAATCTCCCCCTTCCCTGTTTGACACATGATATATCAACACTACAATTAAAGGCATGATTTGCAGCCTAGGCAGGCATACCTCACTACCGTTAATCTTGCTCTGATGCTAAAAATAGCAGTGAAGCAGCAGTAGAGGTATGGACTTCAGTGGAGGCTGTACAAGCCTGCCCAGGGACCCTGGGTACACACTCACATTGCTAGCCTGTGCATGAGGCCAGGCTACCATGTTATTTTTAGTGTGCTAGCTAGACTAAAGCCAGCACAGATACCACAGTCCATATTGTAATTACACCTTAAATTGCAGTGTAGGCAGACCCAACAATGGGGATTGGCATACATAGCCTTGACTTGCATACATGCATCAAGTCTGAGTGGCTGTTTTGGGTGCACAAAATGAAGGCCTCATCCTAAGTTCATGGAAGTCAACAGAAAGATTCCCAAACCTTTAATAAGAGCTGGATCAGTGTCCAAGTGAGTGCATCCTTTCATGTGCACACTTTTAATGTTGTGGGTCCCAAAAAACCTGCCTTTCAAACCTGTCGAAGTTGCAAAGTAGGGACAATGTGGTTTCCTGTTGCATTATTCATAAAACCTAAGCACTTAAAAGTAATGAAAAGAATAGTTGATACAAATCTTATGCTACCCACATAATAAGCAAATGAATTCGACCAAATTCTTGGCTGGTGTTAAGTGGTGCACTGAAGTTAATGATAGCAGCCAAGAATTTGGCCCACAGTTCTTATTCAGTATAAAGAAATGCATATTTCATTATAACACAACAACTTGAACTTTGACCCAAAACAAATGCTGTTCTTCCTTTATAACCTAGCCTCCAAATATAAAAGCGGGTAAACATGCTTTCTGAAAAGATATTGAGATTTTTATTTTTTCTGATCACTGAAACCCTTATTAACTCAAACCCTTGTTGAAAAGCATTTCCATCAGTACTTCAATACCCTCATGTAGACAAGACTTCTGGAAGCACGCTCATAGGCGCCGACTCCGTGGGTGCTCCGAGGCTGGAGCACCCCGGAGGAAAAAATGGTGGATGCTGAACAGTCACCGGCATCTGCCCATCAGCCCCTTCCCCTCCCCCCAGGGCCTCCTGCCCACTGTCTGACCCAGCGGATCAGTGCCTCCTGCTCCCTCCCCATGCCTCCTGCCCGCCGCAATCATCTGTTTCGCGGCATGCTGGAGTCTCTGGGTAGCAGGGGGGGAGTGAAGAAATGATGTGCTGGGGGGAACTGGGTGGAAAGAGGTTGGGTGGGGGTGGAGCAGGGATGGGAAGAGACAGGGCAGAGGTGGGGCCCCTGCGGAAGGGGTGGAGTGTGGGGCGGGGGACTGGGGCAGAGCTAGGGGTTGAGCACCCCCAGGCTTTGGAAAGTCAGCGCCTGTGAGCACACTTCCTCTGTTGTGATGGCCAAGCCATGATTTTGTTCAACAATGAGCAGTTTTCCCTGGCAACACTTCACTGGGGCAAAAAGCTATTAAAAATATTTCCAGAGAACTTATGAAATGTTGACCTTCATTTTATCTATGAAATGCTTCAGACAGTGCTAGCTCTGTATTATCTCATCCTCAAATGGGGATATTTTCATTTTAATGCTCTAGACCAGAGTGATTTCTGTGGGACCTCATTGCTCATTTCTTTTTTGCCTGACAATGCTCCCATTTTATAGTTACTTGTTCATTGTCCTTTAGCCACTTCCTTTTAAATGAATTAGCCATATTTTCTCGTTTTACTGACTCTGTACCTTACACATGAACCTCTGATATTAAAGGATTCCTGAAAATCTAAGTATGATGTCTATCCTGTGTTCCCTTTGTCTACCCTGGTAGTAATATTCTCAAAGAGAACTAACAAATTAGTAAGGCATAACCTTTCTATTCCAAACCCACGCTAGCTTCCTTTAATCAAGCTGTGCTTTTCTAAGCACTTTCCTACTTGATAGTTAAAATAGTTTCTAATACTTTCTCTACAAATTGAAGTTAAACTATTTGGTCTTTAATGTCCTGCTGTGTCCCTAGCCTTTTCTTAAATAATGGTATTCGGGTGGCTTCTCCAATTTCTGTTCCCATTTCCATTAGCACTTTTGAGTGTTGTCTGCTTCTGGGGCCTTTATCAATTTTCAAAGCTTCAAACAGTTTAATAACAGTTTAAGGTTTTATTTTTTCTCTTCTTACTTCATCATCATTTCTCTCCTGTAAATTTGATTTCTCAATTACTGTAGGTAAATTTCTAACTTAGCCATTTGGAAGAAATTTGCAAGACAATTTTTACTTTTTCTGCCATTTCCTCATATTGTATATATAATGCATAAAGGATCCTTTTGTAATTTGCACGGATTCTGATTTAGAGAATCAAATATTTGCTGTGATATTTGTTTACTTTAAAAAAGAACTTCTTACATAAACAAATAATTCTTCAGTTAAGATACGGTCTGTCTGATGTGCTTATTTGTGTCTCTTGCTTATTATTCTTTTGCTTAACTTTGTCCTTAGGTATAAAACTCACCCTATCCTTTAAGTGCTAAATTCCAGAACTTCTGAAATGTCATCTCTTCATCTTCAGAATTCTTCTGTACTTCTTTGCTAATCTACTGTGACTTTTGTTGGCATTGTTGTATACAGCAGCCCCAATTCAGCAAAAATACTTCAGCATTTACTGAATTAAGGCCACCATTAGTACATATTTGCGAGTCACTTAATCTATCCTTAGCCTCAGTTATCCATGTGTGAAATGGGGACAATACTTCCATATTTCACAGGGGTTTTGTGTGTGTAAAATTCATTAATGGTTGTGAGACTACTACAGATGCTACAATGATGGACGTGTCAGGAATCAGGGATCGCAGCAGAGCTAGTCTCCAGGCAGCCTCATCAGTATAGCTGGCCTGGAGCAGGCTGCCTGATCAGCGATACCTCATGATTGGCTGAAGAGGCCAGCTGGCTGGCTCTTAAACCAGCAGCAGCTTGCTGGCTTTTCAGTGCTCATGCCCACCATTCTGCCTGCTCCTGTGTTACCTTGTTCCTACTGCTCCTGCCTTGCACCAAGCCTTGCCTCTGTCCTGCCCTTGCCTGATACCATAGTCACTGACCTCTGGTTTGACTCTTGGGCTTGCTCATGACTACTGACTTCAGTTCAACCTTTGGCTCTGGTACCTAGTTTCTGCCTTCTGGTGGCTCCTGACAATTGAGTAAGGCTCTGAATCTGACCAGTAGGCCTATTGCCTGCTCCAGACACTCAATTAGACTACTCCCATCCCAGGCAGCTGACAGGGGGCCAAATAAGTACCTAGACAGATGGAGTGAAAACTGTATATAAATGCAATTATTGCTATTTGTCATCATTATTGTATTTTCCTTCTGTGATACCAAAAAGAGAGAAGAAAAGGAGTACTTGTGGAACCTTAGAGACTAACAAATTTATCTGAGCATAAGCTTTCGTGAGCTACAGCTCACTTCTTCGGATGCTGTAGCTCACAAAAGCTTATGCTCAAATAAATCTGTTAGTCTCCTAGGTGCCACAAGTACTCCTTTTCTTTTTGCAAATACAGAGTAACACGGCTGCTACTCTGAAACCTGTCAAAAAGAGAGAATATCTGCCAAATACGGAAATTGCTGAGTCTATGTCTTGAAGCAGTGGGCAGAAGGGGACCTCTGCTTCAAAAGAAAGAGGGAGGGAAAGAAATGAGAGGAACATGAGAAATATCATAATGGGTCAAACCAATGGTCCATCTAGCACAGTATCCTGTCTCTGAAAGTGGCCAGTACTAGAGCTTCAGGGGGAGTGTACAGAATAGGGCAATTTTGGATCAATCCACCCATCTTCCCTTTTCAGATTCTGGCTTTCAGAAGTTTAAAGTCACCCCAAATATGGGGTTCCATTCGTGGCAATCATGGCTAATAGCTATTGATGGACCTGTCTTCTATACATTTAACTAGTTCTTTTTTGAACCCTGTTATACATTTTGGCCATCACAACATCTCATGGCAAGAAGTTCCAAGGGTTAATTGTGCGTTGTGTGAAAAAATACTTCCTCTTGTTTGTCTTAAACCTGGTGCTTATTAATTGTATCCAGTGACCCCTATTTTTTTGTACTGTGGGAAATGCTAAACACTTTTCTATTCACTTTTTCTGTGCAATTCATGATTGTATAGACCTCTGTCATATCCCCCCTCAATCAGCTCTGTCCTAAGCTGAACAGTCCTCATTGTGTCTTTTCCGCTGCTCCTTGGACGGAGGCTGTTTCATACCCTCAATCAACTATGTTGCCCTTCTCTGAACCTTTTCCAGTTCCACTCTATCATTTTTTTTTAAATGGGGTGACCAGAACTGGACACAACACTCAGTGGGTACATCATGGATTTATACAGTGGCACTATGATATTTTCTGTCCCTTTCCTATTAGTCCTTAACATTCTGTTAGCCTTTTTGACAACTGCTTCACGCTAAGCTGCAGTTTTCAGAGTCACCATGGATAGTTCTCTAAGATCTATTTCTTGAGTGGTAATAGATCATTTAGAACCCATCATTATATATGTGTAGTTGGGATTATTTTTTCCAATGTGCATTACTTTGCACTTATCAATGTTGCATTTCACCTGATATTTTATTACCCAGTTTTGTACGATCTCTTTGTAACACTTCACAGTCAGATTTAGACTTAGTTATCATGAATAATTTTGTATTGTCTGCAAACCTTGCCACTTCACTGTCTTTTCCATATCATTAATGAATATGTTGAATAGCACAGATACCATGGCAGATCCATGGCGGATCCCACTGTTTACCTGACTCCATTGTGAAAAACATCCATTTAATCCTACCCTTTGTTTCATATCTTTTAACCAGTTACTGATCCCTGAGAGGACCTTCCCTCTTATCCTATGACTGCTTAAGAGCCATTGGTGAAGGACCTTGTCAAAGGCTTTCTGAAAATCCAAGTACACTATAAAGTCTGGATCACCCATATCGATATACTTGTTGACACCCTCAAAGAATTCTAATAGACTGACGAGGAATGACTACCCTTTACAAAAACAGTGTTGACTTCCCCAATAAATCATGTTTATATATCTGATAATTTTATTTTTTACCATAGTTTCTACCAATTTGCCTCATTCTGAAGTTAAGCTCACAGGCCTGTAATTTCCAAGATTACCTCTGGACCCCTTTTTAGACAAATGAGCATTATATTAGCTACCTTGCAGTCATTTGGTACAGAGGTTTATTTAAGTGACAGGTTATATGCTACAGTTACTAGTTCTGCAATTTTATATTTGAGTTCCTTGAGAATTCTTAGGTGAATACCATTTAGTGCTGGTGACTTAGTACTGTTTAATTTATCTGTTTGTTCTAAAACCTCTTCCACTGACAAATCAAACTGGACAATACTTCAGATTTGTTTCCCAAAAAAGAATTGCTCTGATGTGAGTATCTTCCCATATCCTCTTCAGTGAAGACTGGTGCAAAAATTTCATTTAGTTTCCCTGCAATGGCCTTGTCATTTGAGTGCTCCTTTAAACCTTTGGTCGCCTAATGGCCCCACTGCCTTTTAGCCAGGCTACGTGCTTCTGATTACTCAAAAATAAGTTTTTAAATTGTTTTGTCTTTACCAACTTGCTCTTCAAATTCTTTTTTGCCTGCCTTATTCTACTCTGACACGAACCTGCTAGAGCTTGTGTTCCTTTCTATTATCCTTCTGTAGGTTTTTACTTTCAAAATTTAAAGGATGCCTATTTGCCTTTAGCAGCGTTTATTACTCCCCTGTAGAGCCATGGTGGCATTCTTTTGGTCCTCTTATTGCCTTTTCTGATTTGGGTGTACATTTAGTCTAAGTCTCTTATATTGTATTCTTAAATAGTCCCCGTGCTATTTGCAAGAATTTAACACTTGTAACAGCTGTTATTAATTTCCATCTAACAAGTGCCTTTCTTTTTTGTGTAGTTCCCCTTTTCAAAGTTCAATGTTACTGTGTTTTTTGTATGTGTGTGTTATCTCCTGTACAAGCATGTTAAATGTATTTACATTATGGTCACTATTACCAAGTAGTTCAGCAATAGTTACTTCTTAGACCAGATCCTGTACTCCACCAGAACTAAATCAAGAATTGCCACTCCCCTTGTGGGTTCCAGGAATAGTTGCTCCAAGAAGCAGTTATTTACGGTATCTAGAAACTTTATCTCTGCATCATGCGTTAAGGTGACCTGTTCCCAGTCAATATGAGGATAGTTGAAACCACCCATTATTTTTCTGTTTTTGTAGCCTCTCTAAGCTCCCTGAGCATTGCACAGTCATTGTTATGATCCTGGTCAAGTGATCAGAAGTATATTCCTACTGCTATACTGGTTATTCAAGCATAAATCCCTTGTCTCCACTATTTCCTTCCTAAATTGGTCCTTATGACTAGCCCTTTACTTTTCCACATTTCTGTACCCTCCCATAAACTGTTTAAAACTTTTCCCCCCAATACAGTGGATTTTTATCTATCTGCCACTCTGTTTCCCAACTGTGTTAAACTAGTAACCACAGAACTTGTGACAGTAAACATAATCTGGTGTGTTCCAGATCTCATTATACAGCAAAGAGCACAACCTTTCTAAACAGCAGTGCAAGTGTTTAGCAAAAAAGTAGGCCCTATGAGAAGGAGTCAGGGATCAGAGGAAGATATGGCCAAAAGGTTCTTACCTAATTAAGAAAGCATGTTGGCAGATGGGACAGCCCCCTCCAGATACTGATTTCTCGTAGGAGGAGTAGTGAGGGAGGCAGACATAAGAACATAAGAATGGCCATACTGGGTCAGACCAAAGGTCCATCCAGCCCAGTATCCTGTCTACTGACAGTGGCCAATGCCAGGTGCCCCAGAGGGCGTGAACCTAACAGGTAATGATCAAGTGATCTTTCTCCTGCCATCCATCTCCACCCTCTGACAAACAGAGGCTAGGGAGAGCATTCCTTACCCATCCTGGTTAATAGTCATTAATGGACTTCCCTCCATGAATTTATCTAGTTCTCTTTTAAACCCTGTTGTAGTTCTAGCCTTCACACCTCCTCAGGCAAGGAGTTCCACAGGTTGACTGTGAGCTGAGTGAAGAAGAACTTCCTTGTATTTGTTTTAAACCTGCTACCCATTAATTTCATTTAGTGGCCCCTAGTATGGGAACAAGTAAATAACCTTGTTAAGACCAAGAACCTTCCTGGAAAGAAATGTGCCACTGATGCAGAAGGGGTGCAAGATCCCACACAGATGTTCCGAACAAGGCTTATTGAACTGGTCAGCAGTCAGATCTAAAAATACTCAGGCTTTGATATAAAAACATCCAGCTCATCAATCAATACTTTATTTTTTAAGCTTTGACTTCACTTTTTAGACTACACTAGTTTCTATAAACTTTCAGAAATAGTTTAACCCAGAGCTCTTCCTTTTGTTGTCTTTCATTCTCTGCTCACTAGGATTTTTAGTCCACTGCTGCAAGAGTTAAATCTAGATCTTGGCATTCTGCTATTCTGATATTGCTACTATCTTCAGTTTGGAAATGAGAGATAATACAGGTGTTCTGAGTCACTGGCGTAATTTGGAGGAAGTTAGATTCCCTTACAGTCATTTAGGGAATCTAACAGATATCTGAGAAAGCATAAAGCAGTGTTTCACACATGTGGGGGGTGGGCGAGGGGGGAAGATGGTGATTCACCCACTCATGTACCAGCATCAAAAGTCACTCAAAGTATTTGGTGCAGATGTTTACAATATAACTGTTATTCCTTCTTGCTCTTCTATTTTGATCAGCATTGAAATAGTTAACAATATTTACACTTACATTGTTATAACTCATGTTCCAAGTTAATGAAATGAATGGGAGCTATTCTCAGGCTGTCTACATACTCTGGAAGAAGACATTATCTTGATTTATATTAGGTTCGCACACTTCCAAAAGTGCTCATAACCTTGCTGGATCAAGACACTTATTCATAAATAGGAGACTATTTTTCTGATTTCAAATATTCTTCAGTGAGCGTACATGCTGAATCCCTTCGGCGTAGCTGCCTATAGAGAAACACAGTATTTTATTTAACTTCTCAGAGAAATCACAAAAAAGAAAATTCTCTTTTCTTCCATCTCAATTTCTCATCCTGATTGTATCAGGATTTGGATACACAACTTCAGATGAGAGTCAAGTCAGCATGATCGCTGTTCATGCAATATGCAGTGACATTTTGAGTACAAATATCAAGATTATTTTTTAATATTAAACATTATATGAGTGTTTAAAGTAGCTGTGAAGCATATTCATATTAAATATTATTGCTGACATTTGGAAAAGGTCAAATATAATGCCCTCATACAAAACATGTTTGCACCAAGACAAAATTATTTCAATTATTAAAAATAATAATTTGATTTGGGGTATGTAGTCCGAATATTTTTTCTCCCTACAAGTTAACAGTTTCACTGTTTAACATTTGGTCAAACCTGCGTTCATTTGAAAACACTAATTTATGTCAACATCAACATTTTCTGTGACTCTGGTTGAGCATATTTATTGTTTTCCAAGCAAACCACATATTAAAAAAAATAAAGCCAAACAGCTGAGCATGTCATTGTTTCTCTGACACAGCAGATATAATTACTGTGCTTCTTATGCATATAACAAAAGTGAAGCTGAGAAGGATGTTTGTTTACCATTCTCTGCAGCAGAAGAGCTAACATTCTATAACTAATCTAATTCTTTGCTTGAGCAGAGAGCGGATCCTGTGAAGTCATCAGCCTTTGTCCCCAGAGAATCAAGCTTTTGTCTGTTATCTGAAACTTGTTTTGCTTATAAGTTTAGTAATAATAAAGTTTGTAACATAATAAAAGTACTGGAGAGGAAATTTCAGATAGCTGCAGATAATGTATCTTCCCACCTTCTCCTCTTCGGAATCTCTGCGATGCTGATATGGTAACAGTGATTGTTCTTTCCAGCTTCATAAGTCATGCTGTCATATAGCTTCACTGTACAACACTTGCAATTTTTCTTTTGAGACTTCTGGACAACTTCAGGGTTTATGTGTAAAGTAGTGTAGGCGGGAGTGTCCTTTCGGAAAAATTCTTAGGGAAGGGACAAAAATTATGTTAGCATATAGAACATCATATATGATTATATCCTGAAAACTCTGAGGCATGGGAGGGGGACAAAAAGTGGATGTCATAATGGAGTATATAGACCTATGAAAAGTTGGGGGGGGGGGCAACCTCTCATTCCCGCCCTCTGCCCGCGCTCCATAGTAAAGGATTTCTTGAGTATGAATTATACATGTAAAGAAGTCTAAGGTAGATTAAGTTGGTGTAACTCACACTAAGGAGCCAAAAAAGAAGAAGATTTACACCAATGTAAATCCATTTACATCAGTGGGATTACTCCTGGTTTATAGCAATATAAGCCAGATCAGAATTCAGACCCCAAGAAGCATAAAGTATAAAAAGGTGAAAGTTAATTTAGGGAGTGATCTGCTAAATTTATAGATTCTGGTACCCTCTTTTCAGTTGCTTTTCCCGCTAAACATATCTTTTCTGGTATGTACATTACACCAGCTTTGACTCCCTTTAGGTCCTGGTGCAAAATTCAGAGTTGATGTCTAATAAGCTGCATCTTGCATCTAAGGAGTTAAATGTAATTTATACACCGAGATATTGGGGGGGAAAGGTATGTTACACAACTGATTTTTTTGTTTCTTGCAGTTACTTAGATGCACCTTCTTTCACCTCCAATGTGTGTGTGATGTCAAATTATGTGTAATAGGGAAGAACTATAGGCTGGTAGCACAAGGAAAGCATAATTAAACATTGAGTGGGATAGAAGAAAAGGAAAGTTACATCAATTTATATTCAGTGTACTTTTTTTTTTAATTTGGCCCTTTGTTTAGGGCTTCCTCTTCTTGTTTATTGAAATAAAAATCCTATTATTGATTATCTCATTCCTATCAGTGTGGGGCTGATGTTGCAAAACTAAAGGCCCTTTGATGCCAACATTGGATTCTATAGCTATTGACCTCAAAAACAGCTCAAAGATTCAGAGGCCCAGCTGCTGTTGGATCCTGTTACCACATGGCTTAAGATCTCCCAGAATCCTCCAAATGTTAGGTCAAGGATCTAAAAGTAAACATGACTTTGAGTACACTAAGGTTCTGTTGCTTATAAAACGGAAGTGACAAAAGGTTGTTTTGTGCTTGTGATTGATTTTGATTATAAGAATAACAGATTATAAAGTTGTAATGAAAACCATCAGAAAGAAATAAGTGGATAAAACATTATAAAGGAATTAAAAGGCAGACAAGGGAATACAATATTTAATAATGATTAGTTGAAAATTAGTTTTGGATCCATGTTAAAATAGGTCAAAGCTGTTTTGATTCTTTGTAGCTGGAAAATTGAAGGGTAATAGAAGGGTAAATGTTTACACTTGCTGTTGACTGACTTATTCCAAGCTATGATGTCTATTGTTTGACTAATAAACCGAACTTGAGCTTGACCAGTTGATGTCTCAGTCATTACCTAAATAGATTCTATCATTTACAATCCCTTTTCAAGGGGTTTAGTTTCCTTCTCTGGGTCTGCTCAAAATTTGAGTCATAGCCTGTGTCATGACAGACAAGTTCTTGGGAGTAACAATAAGTGGGGGGATGTATGTTGTTGTGCTCCTCTAAAATCCAACAATAGATCTGTAGAAACTTCAATGAGCAACTCTCAGGGGCTGTTCAGCTCTTGTGGCAGAAGAGAAAGGACTAGGTGCAGACATAACATTACATGAGAATGACTTACACTTTTCCACTCCTGAGTTGTGTATTTACATGGGATCACATATTTTCCACTCTGTTTCCCATTCACCACATCCTGTAGCTTTGGTTGGGCAGTGGCAGCTTCCTTCTCCTAGGATATATTTGCCTACTCTCTTGCCTGTCCAAGGTCTGAAGATATTTTCCTATGGTTCTGGCCCTGGAAGCACCTTCAGCAATATTGGTCATCTGCAATTGCTAAAAGCTTCAGCAGCATTCAGCTCCTACTACCATAAATTTATTATAAAACATCTCTTATTAAAATAACACCCTTATCTAAGTCTTAGAAATACCACCAGCTCAGCAGGGGACAGGACTCAAGCACTCTCCAGAACCAAAATAATCTCTGCCAATGATACATCCTTTTCCTCTTAGAGTCCAACTCACAAATTTGCAAACATTGTAACATTTGGAAATGATTTTCCTTGGTACTAGTGGTAACAATGCAGATTTGAGTGAAGTCATGAATATTTAGGTTGCCTACATTTTGATTGTCACCAAAGTTCCACTTGTGATGTGCCCTCTTTGGAAATAAAGTGTTTCTGGAATGTTCTACATGAATAGTGAAGGAAAAGAAAATATGATTTAATACTGAAGAGTATTGTTATTGCTCTTTTTTATCGTTTAGCTTGTCCAATCCTCTTTATGCCTATGAGCACTTCTGTGACTGTTTTGGAGGCTGTGAGCATGTATGTGCTATTTAGTGGCTGAATACATATTTTCAGGCTTCCATATGCTTTTGACTAGATCTGGTCAGTAAATTATTTCATCCCACTTCCCTCCCTGGCTCGCTTCCCACATTTTTTGGAGGGAGCAGGGATAGTAAAAAAAAATTAGGTTTTGGTTGCTGAAAAGTTTTTGATTTTCATTTTGTTGGCTTAAAATGCCAAAGTTTTCAATGAAAATAGTAACTATTTTGCAAAAATTTCTGAATTCTATTCCATATAAAAAGAATACCTTGGTGGAAAAGTTTTGACCAGCTCTACTTCTCAGCCAAGACACAAGTAATCATCTTCACCTTTCTCTCCTTGACTGGATAGGACATCAGTAATGGTCCTTTCAAAAGTGTCCTCATCAACAACCAGACTGAATACTTATATTACCCAACTCACCTCAGTTTAAACAGCAGAGTCTTTTGTCAATGTACAGATGAGGAGAAAAGTAAAAATCAGAAAGAATCCAAGTTCATATATACCTACACAGATACGACCCTAAAGCTCTTTAGACCTGTTCTATAACTTGAAGGTACAGAATATGAAAAGATTACATTCCATAGAGCATTAGAGATATATAAAAGGCCAGTTGTTGCCTGTGAGAGATACTACGGCTTGACATGTTCCTACCAGGCTGTCTTTTGTGCTTTAAATAAGACCTCTTAATTGCAGTGAATGGAAAATTTTGCTCTCTTCAGGTAACTGGATTACTGTAGGTGACAATATACACTTTAGTCTTCAATTACATTGCCTTCTGCACAAAATAAAATTAAATATTCCCGCTGGAATACTGTGTCCAGTTCGGGTGCCCACAGTTCAAGAAAGATGTTGATAAATTGGAAAGGATTAAGGGAAGAGCCACAAGAATGATTAAAAAATTAGACAACATGCCTTCTGGTGTTAGACTTGAAGTGTTCAATCTGTTTAGTTTAACAAAGAGAAGGTTCAGTTCTTACAGTCTGAGTTCCTACATGGGGAACAAGTATTTAATAATGGGCTCTTCAATCTAGCAGAGAAAGATATAACATGATTTCATGGCTGAAAGTTGAAGCTAGCAAAATTGAGACTGGAAATAAAGAGTAAATTTTTGACAGTGAGGGTAATTAACCATTGGACCAATTTGCCAAGCGTTGTGGTAGATGCTCCATCACTGTCAATTTTGAAATCAAGATTAGATGTTTTTCTAAAATATATGTGCTACAAATTATTTTGGGGAAGGTCTATGGCCCTTGTTATCTAGGAGACTAGACTAGATGATAACATTAAATAACCTCTTATAAAATACCTTATCATGGCTGGAGCGTGCCACTTAGACACAAACTATACATAAACTATGCATAATTTGCAGATGATACCAAGCTGGGAGGGGTTGCAAGTGCTTTGGAGGATAGGATTAAAATTCAAATGATTGGACAAATTGGAGAAATGGGCTGAAGTAAATAGGATGAAATTCAATAAGGACAAATGCAAAGTACTCCATATAGGAAGGAACAATCAATTGCACACATACAAAATGGGAAATGACTGCCTGGGAAGGAGTTATGCAGAAAGGGATCTGGGGGTCATACTGAACCACAAGCTAAATATGAGTCAATAGTGTAACGCTGTTGCAAAAAAAGCAAACGTCATTCTGGGATGCATTAACAGGAGTAAAAACAACAAGGAATCTGGTGGCACCTTAAAGACTAACAGATTTATTTGAACATAAGCTTTCGTGGGTAAAACACCACTTCTTCAGATGCATTGTGTTTTACTCATGAAAGGTTATGCCCAAATAAATCTGTTAGTCTTTAAGGTGCCACCAGACTCCTTGTTGTTTTTGTGGAGACAGACTAACATGGCTACCCCCTGATAATTAACAAGAGTGTTGTACGCAAGTCACGAGAAGTAATTCTTCTGCTCTACTCCACACTGATTAGGCCTCAGCAGGAATATTGTGTTCAGTTCTGGGTGCCACATTTCAGGAAGGATGTGGACAAATTGGAGAAAGCCCAGAGGAGAGCAACAAAAATGATTAAAAGTCTAGAAAACATGACCTATGAGGGAAGATTGAAAAAACTGGGTTTGTTTAGTCTGGAAAAGATAAGACTGAGTGGGGACATGGTAACAGATTTCAAGTATGTAAAAGGTTGTTACAAGGAGGAGGAAGAAAACTTATTTTTCTTAACTTCTGAGGATAGGACAAGAAGCAATGGGCTTAAATTGCAGCAAGGGAGGTTTAGGTTGGACATTAGGAAAAACTTCCTGGCAGGGTGGTTAAGCACTGGAACAAATTGCCTAGGGAGGTTGTGGAATCTCCATAATTGGAGATTTTTAAGAGCAGGTTAGACAAACAACTGTCAGGAATAGTCTAGATAATACTTAATCCTGCCATGAGTGCAGCGGACTGGAGAAGATGACCTCTCAAAGTCCCTTCCAGTTCTATGATTCTATGATAACGGCACTGAGCTCTGCTGCACCCGACAAGCTTCTGGAGCTCTATTCTGTCTGTTGAATGGTTTGGGGTATGTTTACATTCCAGCTTAGTTAGACAAACACGTGCTAGCTCTGCTTAAGCTAGCACACTAAAACTAACAGCATAGCCAGGGATAGCACGGGAGGCTGCTCAGGTTAGCTGCTTGAGTACAAACCCTCCTCGTACCATTGAGTATATTCGGAGGCAGCTAGCCTTAGCTGCCAGCTGTGCTAACCGCAGATACACTACTCTAGCTTGAGAAGACTGCATGCATGTCTGTCTACCTGAGCTAAGAAACACAGTCCCAGCTGAGATGTAGATGTACCCTTTGCGGGCTGCAACTTTCTACTTGCTGCAAAGCTAGTCAGTTCTCCTGGCCAGGGCATAATGGAGCAGAGCCAATACCCTGTATACTCCCTGCAAGTCATCTTATGGCACAGGGCAGTAGGGCGGTCAGGTTTTTGCCCATTCCTTATTGAAGGGATTAGAATTCTGCAAGGCCCTTCACACGCCATGAAGTAGGATTGTCTTTATAAGAAGTCATTGCGGGGCAAGCTGGGGTCTAAATCTATAGCACAGTAACTGTCCATGCCAACCCTCGTGCTGCATACTGGAAGGTCCCTAAGCGTTCTTGACTTACTGGCATTTGAAACTTCTAGCAAGCAGCAGCAGGGTCCACACAGAGTTTGTAGTATGGTGTGCTAGAATTTAGTGCATGGCAAGCTGGGTTATCAATCTACAAACTTGTATAAACATGTCCTTAACAAAACCAAGATTTATTGAAAACGGGGAGAAAATGGAACGAAAACCAAAGATAGACTTTGCTTCACATATCTGGATTCACATTTCTCATAAGTGAAACAAAAGAAGGCTTTTTCACTTGAGTTATAGAATAAAGAAGAGGGTATAGCTTACATCTTTTGAAAACAATCTTCTCTGATCAGCCTGTCAGCATCAGGCCATCCAGATACTAACTCTTCTTTGGTCCTCCCTAGACATGCTTATTATATCTCCTCCCCAGCTTTCCCAAACACTTTTTTGAAGACAAAGAGATATAATAAGGAAATAGTCTAGTGTGGAAGAGAAAACCCTTAATAATGATTAGTGGCTGTCTTTCATGGGCTTAATAATCTAGCTCTGATATAAACTTTTACAAACCACTGTGGCTGGTTGTGCACCCCATTTAGGTCAGGCCTCTTGTTAAATTCTCCCCAAGCAGGCTTTTTTATTAATTTTTCTTTCTGTCATGAGCTATGAATTGTAGACTCCAGGTATTTATATGTTCGGTCACAGAACTGTTTGTGACTACAGATGATTTTCCCCTTCTTCCTCCTCTAGACCTGGAGAAGTCTTCTCTACAGCAAGAAGCATCAAAACTGTGAATTAGGTAGGTTCAAAATAGAATGAACACAAAAGCTACCTGCAGGCCAGAAGTATCAAGAACTATTAGGCATCTAACTATAAAGCTTTCTAGGACCCTGGATTCTTATGGCTAAGGTACAGCCAGTAGCTGCACAAATTAAGTGTTAACCAAATGTGTGTTCGTTTGGAAGAGCGGGAGAAATGTCCCTAATGGGAAAGACTGTGCTTCAGGCAAGAGGCTTATCAGACCAGCACTACCTAAAATAAAGTATAAACAAAAAGAATTGTTACTAAATATGAAATTGTTTTTAAACTCCATGGGGACACAATAGGATCTTTATAATTGGCTGCCAGGCATATCACACCAAAACCAAGAATACCAAGTACATGTGTGAGCCTGTTTTCATTATTTTCATAATGATTGCACTAAGACACTCCAGGCAGTATATTTTAACATCATTACTGCATTTTTGAATGGTTATAGTCATTTTTCTCTCAGACTTCTGCCTTATAACTTCACCTGAGGCATGCTATAATCACCTAGAAATGCATTGCCTATTGTACTGTATTGCTGAATTATGAAATGGACAGCAATAACTGAACAATCTGATGAGCTAACTAGAGTTCTGAGAAAGACAGCTAATACAGCAGAAATGCATATACAGATGCCTCATGTATTCACATTTTTTTTCCCAGCCAAAATTTTGTGGGTTAAAATCCCATACTCCTGGCCTGATTCTCCATGCAAATCAATGTAAATCAAAAGTAACTTCTGTGAAATCAGTAGAGTTACATTTGGGAAAAAAAATATACCAGTGTAAGGGAAATTAGAATCACAGCCTAGTATTTTAAATTACAGAACGGCATTGCTTCGCAGAACATGATAGTAATGCTATAGTGCTAGAGATACAATGGTTACTGGTTCTCTGGTAGTAGTTAAAGAGGGGAGGGGAAACCTTCAGTATCCTGATCAATGTTCCTCTTTCAGTGAAAATCAGTTTCTAATATGGACAAGGCTGAGTATATGATGTTGACTGATACATAAGTACTCCATGTGCCTATAGAGTTGTTGTACCAGAGGAATGTATATTCTTAGAAACAGTGTAAGTATGGAAGGCACTTTACAAAACTGAGTTATAATTTTGCTGCTGGCTGGCTGGCTGGTGTTTTGTATTACTCTTGCTGCTTTTTGATGAGCTGCCAAGCTACAACCCTTCCCTTAATCCCACCCCTGCTGGTGATTGGGCAAATTTCAAGCTTCTCAGGCTTCAGGCAATAGCAAGAGCGACTCTGATTTTATAAAAGCTGCCAAAAATACTGCTATACATAACTCTTAGGGAAATATTTGTCCTCTTTAAAACTCCAAGGAGCTGGCACCCTTGGATGGCTATTCTGATTTTAACAGGAAGAAAAAAAAATGAGCTCCTGTTGGCTTTGGGGGACTTCTGAATCCTCATCATAGGGAATGTGGTTAATTTTCATTACCAGAAATGGGGAAGAGTCCTTTTAATTGAGTTAAAACAACTTCAAATATTTTAGATATGTTTCATGCTGTTGGGTCTACGTTCTTTTTATTATTATTCATATTGCTGTAGTGGCCAGGACCCCATTGTGCCAGGCACTATACAAACAGAATAAAAAGACTAGTGTCTGCCCCCCAAAACCTTGCTCTCTCCTTTCTGTGATGTAGGAGTGTTTCTGGTGTCCTGGAGCCTGAAGAGACATCCTCATGTCATCACTGTAGCAACTCTTGGATGAACCTTCTGTCAGTAATTTACATGAAGACTAAATGTTCCGAGCTTCAGTTTGGTGTTGGAAGCCCCACCAGAGCTTGAAAATACTTGGTTGCACTGGCTAAATATGTGATGGAAGGAATCAAGAGGAAAAACAAACAAACCCTGAGAAGTCCTGAAGCCTAACAGAGGTTGTAGATCTCAAGGCCAAACTCTCCCGGGAGAAAAGATTAAAAGAGGAATATTGGAAGTCCTCCAAAGAGTCTGAATGGACACCCAAAAATGCCACAAGTATGAAAGGAGTGGAACGGCTTCTTACACAAAAGTCATTGCGAGGGGATGTTGTGAAGGCCAAAACTATAACTGGGTTCAAAAGACAATTAGATAAGTTCATGGAAGATCTGACAAGTTCATACTCTGGATGTCCCTAAGCCTCTCCCTGCCAGAGGCTGGAACTGGAAAACAGGAGTGGATCTCTCAAAAATTGCCCTGTTCTGTTCATTTCCTCTGGAGCATCTGGCAGAGGCCACTGTCAGAAGACAGGATACTGGGCTAGATGGACCATTGCTCTGATCCAGTATGGCCATTCTTATGTTCTAAATGACTTTTTAATTGTATTGCTTAATAAAATGGTTGCATCATTGACTTTGTTTATACGGACTGTTTTTCTTTCTGTTTACAGGGCTACATGAGTGAAAACAATTGAAACCAGAGGAATTGTGCTCACTCTTGCTAGCAGTGGTTCACTGCATAATGGAAGCATGTAGTTTATATCTTGCATTTTATAATCCCCAGTCAATATTTTAAACACTTAAGATTGAAGAATAAACTTGTTTTGCAATTTTGTCTCAATTTGTAACTTGTTTTTTAGCAACAAGGAGCAGTAATTAAGGAAAGAAGGAAGCACTGTAGCATGAAAATCTTGAAAACAGGGGTTACTTGCTAGCTAAATAATAAATTAAATTCTTTCTAAAAATCTGTTAACTGTTAAAATCTGTTAACTTTGGGGGTTATAGAACCCACCTTGGCTTTTTTCATTGTGTTTAACAGAATGAAAGTGCTGTTTTTATAAAAATAAGTAGAATAGTATTTGACCATGAATGGTGACACACAGAGATCATGGCTGAGTGTTGAATAACTATTATCTATGTGTTTTATTAATAGATTATTAAATAAACTAGACATTATGTCTGTAAAACTGTTTACATTTATAACTATATTAAACCACAACGCTCAAGGTTGTCTCCTCTCATTGTTCAGCTCTTGGCAAGATTGTTTCTAAGCAGGGGATAGAGTATCATCAGTCTGCTGACAATTTGCAGGTCTCTTGATCTTTGGATCATACTTATTCTTTCCTCCTCTCCGCCCCCCAGTTGCTTTTCTGGGCTGCATTCTTATTTATTATATTTCACAAGGAACTCATTATAGCATGAAGTACTTCAGCACAACTGATATTCCGAGGCAGCATAATTCTTAAAGGGCACGCAGTGTTTTCACAGCAAAGAGAAAAATCTCACAATAATGGAAGTATTTTATTAGGTAGTAGCAGTTAGATTTCAACAGGGTCAGAGAGTGTAATATCAAAAAATCTAGATACTTTGTATTTGTGCCAAGTTAGCAGACATCTTCTAATTAGTACAAAGTAATATTCTTATTAAATGTCCTTTTATTCTAACAACTATGTTCATGTAGTTTATATGACACCTGAACTAGGAAAAGTAAAAGACAGCTTTAAACTGAAACCCTCTCAGACCTGAGTTATGCTAATGGCTCACTAAGTGTACAGTACAGTACCATGTACAGTACAGTACCAAGTGTACCATGTACAGTAATTTCAAAAAACATGCTGCAAGATTGTTGCTAGGTAGAACAATGAGTTCATACATTAGCTTCCTGTATTAGCCCACAGCTTGATTCATTTAGTCTACTACCCAGTATACATTTCATATTACAGAATCACCATGTATTTCATCATCTCTGGTACTTTATACTTGGAAAAGGCCAGACTGGAATAGAAAAGATTTTTCCAGTCACTAGTAAGGAAGATTGGCATAACCACATACAAATATCAGTATGCAGCACCTGCATATGTTATGCCTGTAAGGATCTAGTGCTAGCAAATCACTTTTACTCGCACAAAGGCCTTGATTTAGCTAAAAACAAGCTTAACTGTTTTGCTGACTAAAGCTTCAAAGCTGGAATTCTCAAAGGAGAATGAGGGATTCAGGGGCTCTAGGAGTGGCCACTTAAGCAACCCCATAGGTTGCTTGAGCATCTGCAGTGCCCTGCCTATAATAGCCCCCCTCTTATGGGTCCTTTAAGCACTGCAGAGTCTTTGTTGTGATTTATAGCATCCATTTTGGGGTTGATTTAAATTTTAAAATTTAGTTAAAGCTAATGTTAAAAAAATATATAATACATATGTTGGGAAAAGAGTGTCTGCACATCTGGGTGTAGTGCTTAGATTATCCACAAATACAAAGTTAATTTTTTAAAAGTCATATGATACATAGAGTACATTATCAGCAATAACCCAGATTTAGGTGAATAGATTTAACAATACAGTTTAGATATTAGAATCTGAATACTCAGATACATCACTCATGAGAAGTTGTACAGAGATTTGGTTGTGGAAAGCAAAATATTGAGTGGAGATTGTCCCTTAGTAATTGAGAATTAGGTTGGTTGCCCATTTAGAAAATACAATCCATGAGGAAAGTATTTGTTACTTTCCTGGCTGTGCTTCTCATCAGCACTCCAGCTCATCCCTCCTCGTATTGCTGATTCCCGTGATGTGTTCTATGTAGCTGTCCCTCGATCACCTGATGGCATCCGACACCATGAGTTGCTGCATCAGCCGAGCATAGCACTGACCAATTCCGCATTCTCTCAGCACTCGCTCGTTACTGGGGTCCCATGCGCCTAAGGCTCTGATGATCAGTGCGTGTGTCTGTACCTGGTAACCCTTAGCTCTCAAGGTTTCGGCCAGAGGGGCATATTTCTCTACCTTTCAAGCTTGGGCATCGTGGAAGGCCAGGGTTCTGTTCTCTAATAGCACTGTGACATCTACGAAATACACAGACAATCCTTAACCAAAAATAATCTAACAACATCTAAAATCACAAGCTCTACCTGAGGCAACCAGTTCCCACTCTGGCTACAGCTCTGGCCTTATTTCCTTACTCTTTTTTTCCCCCTCAACCAGTCATATCTCTGCAGCTTTCTGCTACCTTTTATATTAAAGCACATGATTCCCTTCAGGGGAGGCTTATCTCATAATCAGGGTTGGTTTAGCCTCAGGGTTTCCAGCCCATGGGCAATCCACCCTGTTAAAGATGCCCAATTCCCATTGATTTTCAATGGATATTGAATTATTCAGAGTTAGATTTAATTGCAGCAAACACTGCAACCGTTTCTCACTGACATTATTTAAAAATAAATATCCTTACTTGCAGGAACCAATGAGATTTTACTCAGTTTTTTTCATACGTGTTGAAGTCTTTTGTTCTGTGGTATTGTATTTACACATTAATATCTCAAATAGGAAGAGATTTTTTTTATATACACTGAGGTCCCACATGGGCAGACATATTCCAAACAAGAGTTTGGTCATTCCAGCAGCTCAGCAGGAAGCAGGTATTTCAATAAATAACATTCCTGTCTAGTGTACTCATTAGTGATTTTTATTATACTGTGAAGGTGTTCCAAATTCCTCATGGAACTCAATTATGTTTTGAAAATGAAAAGCAAGATACTATGAAATATTCAAAGAGAAAAGACTTTTTTTTCCTAACTGAGAAGCTTTAATAAATCTTCCAAAAAATATCTCTTCTCATTCTGTGCCCCCAAAACAAAAAGAATGTGCAGTAAAGTACATACAAATGGCTGAGGGGTAATTTTACTGTCAGGTGTAGCTGGTTAAAGCATTCTGAACTGATCTCCTGTAGATGGTGACAGGCAGGGCTCAAATTGGGCTAGGTCATCCTGGGTTGATCGCTCAGGCCCATACCATCAAAGGGAAATCCATGGGAGCTAGGCATCTCCATGTCTTTGAGGATCTGGGCCACAACACTATTCTTTTCTTTTATTTTTAGGCTGCTATTTTTTCACCAGAATCCAAACTTTTCTTTTTTATTTTTACAGTAAATCTCTATGCCTGTATGACTGCAGACTAAACTTTGAGAACCCGAAACAGAGGTAAACAGTGGAATGGTGCACAGAGACTACATCAACAACTCAGAGACCTGAACTTCCCGATGAATCTCAGAGTGTTCTTTCAGATACCCAGTGATGACAATATAAATGGCAATGTCTTCATTAACTATTTCACTGACACCAGACCATGTGAGAAAGGAGAGGGAGGATCACAGAGTTGCAGTCTACTGTGAGTAATATTTTGATATCACAGGTGGATATAAAAAAATAGATAAGCAGCCCTTAAGTTCAAAACTGATTGCTTGACCTGTGCTGCATAATTATCTCAAACACCAGCACTCAGAACCCTATTCTGTTTGTGATTTCCCTCTCTTATGCCTGCCAGTAAGCTGTGTTTTTTTTAATTATTATTCCATTCACAATTAGTGCACCATTATTCAATAACAAAATCCATTAACACAATAGAATGAATAATTAATCTATTAAAACAGTTTATTAGATAAATCATTGAGGGCTTGTAATTAACCAGTCCCATAATTTTCTCAAGTTATTTCATAATACAGAACACTAACATTTTAAACCATGACAAACTCCCTGGAAAGAAGTTGTTTTAACATTTAATCATTGTTGCAGATCTTTTAAAGCAATCCAGACTATTAAATGGAGTTTGCTATATTTGAATACATTTGAAGCCCATAAGTGAGTTTTGTTCACAGGTTTTTGGCATTTTATTAAATTAGTGATAGAATTTCTGCTTATTGTGGGCTAAATTGTGGTTCTTACCGTCAGCCCTCAGAGATGGGGATGGGCAGGCAGACTACTCCAGTGGTCTGTCCGATAAGCATTGTGCAACAGGCACACAAAATTTCTCTGGGACCATGGAGGGAGTCTGGGCACAACTATTCCTGTTGACAAGGTGCAATATGTGCTCTCTCACTGTAGGGCAGCTGTGGTCACCTGTGCAGAGAAGAGATCATAGGGCCATACCTATTCCATTCTACATAGATTCTTATATCACTTTCATCACGAGAGTATCCGAGACACAGATCCTTAAAGATTTTGAAGTGCCTAGCCCCCACTCGGACATAGGGACCTCAATACTTTGAGATCTGGTCCTGAATGCCTCCTGTCCCTCTCTATGTGTCTTTTGGAAAGATTAGCACTGCAGCAGGCCTTTGAGTGAAAACAGTCTGTACATATTCTGATTGCAAGGACATGGGTATGCTCTGGATCCAGATTTTTAAAAGCCCATAGTTCAGCCTATTACAAAGACAGTGAGCTATTTGGGGATTGTAAATAACACCAGATGGCCAATTTCTTCCACTTTAACTCATGTTAACTTCAGTGGACTTACCTGTTGACAAAGTCATTACTCAGTGTGAGTAAGGGCATTAGAATCTGGCCAAGAGTTTTTTGGGACTCATTAGAAGCTGGCCAAGAGTTCTATAGGTTTTGGATAATATTCCAATTTGTTTGTGCTAAACTGAGTCACTCTTGAGAGTACTGAGAGTACTTTAAAGTTCATTTAAATATCTTAAACTACTTAAAGTTCAATTAAGTATCGTATAGCCAGCATCAACATTAAAAAAAAAATACACAGAGCATGGCGCATCCACAAAACCAGCACCAACATTATAAAATTATACACAGCCAGGAGCATACAGAAAGACAGAACTGACATATAAAAATGTCTGCAGAAGTAGGCACAAAAATAGTGCAAGTATTCAAGAAATACACAGAGGAGTGGTGGAATGACCATCTCAGCTCTTCAACTTGTTGGTTTTGGGCAAGGGCATGTCTCTTTTGTCAAGTCAATCTCTCCTCCTTTTCCCTCAGGTTGTATGTGATGAGGAGCTTTTCCCGTCTCTCCCCTGGGGATGTCTGGTGAGAGATGATAATCTCCCTGTATTTGGTGTTGTCATTCTTCACAGAAGCACAGAAATGGCATTGTGCCAAACCCCAATGGATTCCACCCTGAAAAAAAGTTTGGTTCAGACTCTACATTCAATATATTCTAAATTCTGCACAAAGAGTGTTTCCATCAAAATTCATTGCTGACAACTCCTATGAACAAAGTTTTGACATCAGCAGTGTCTAGTATGGGCATCAATAGTCTTTTTAAGTATTCATTGCACAACTTAAAATACAAAGAAAAGTAAAAACGAAAAGAAATACTTGATGTTGATTCAACACTATGGTTAAACATTTAAATGCACAAAAGGCAGGATATTTAAAGTTATGTTTCCTCCAGCAACTATAAGCCTCCTTGTATACTAGCATTATACAAATATTACTTTTACTATTAAAAGAATATATAACTATGACTTTTACTGTAAATACAATAATTTTTCTTTATATTTTTGATATTGATTATTAATCGTTTTAATGTTACAGATTTAGACATACACATACACAGACACACATATATATGCTACAGTAAAAAGATGAATATATATACACACGCATGCTAGATTACTGAAGCTACATCTTCAGCCATAGTAAATTTACAATCAGTCCACTGAAGTCAATAAAGAGATGAAGATATATGCAAGCTGAGGATCTGGCCCTATTCCTTACTATAGATATGGTTGGGGTTGTAATAAATAGATAAGACATAGGACATTGAAGTGTATGGCACAATTTAAACTCAAATGTTTACATCCCAGAGGTGTCATACTAAAAACAATACATTATCCTATTTCCTCTTTTCTTAAAACTTCTCAACATTGTTACCACTCAGAAAGATAGATACATAAAACATGAACTTTAAACTAGATACATTCACCAAATTCAATAGTGTAAGAAGAGACAGGGCATAAGAAAGACCTTTAAGAACACCTGGGAACATCATCTGAGCAAAAGGATGCTGAAAGGCTTAGGAATCGCAAATACATTCACCTTAAACACTAACCTTAAACACGGCAAAGAAATTCTCATAAGGAAGCAACTCCCACTTTCCAAAAATGTGTCTTTTGTGTCAGACTCACAGGGCTGTCCCATTTAATTTCCAGAGCATTTATGTGACAGTCTTCAGTGTGTCTTGGATATGGTTGACCTACTTAGATTCTTAAAATGAATTTGGAAGAATGTGAATGGCTTACAGTAGAATGAAAACTAAAGCAATCTGCAGGCATTTGGCTCTGGATAGACATTACTGGTCTGGGAAGACAGATTTAATTTATAGTTTAACATTTTTCTTTAATCTGCAATAAAATGATCTCTTTTTATACTTAGAGTTAATTTATTTAAGCATGCATAACATGGTTGGGCACAAGGGAGAAAGGGATTTTTTGCAGACATGCCAAATGGTTAGATGCTATAAGGAAGAGAATGGAAATGTGTTAAATGAATGACTGTGTTTGATATTATATAACTATAATATAATATAACTATGCACACACACACACACACACATTCTCATTTTTAAATTGACTTATTCTGTTTTCAGATATTTCATTTGAAAGAGATTTTACACTGTATCATTCATAAGGGAATAAGGGTGTAGCCTATTGTTAGCCAAAGATGCTCCTGTCTGCATTTGTGCATTTCTGGTATAAAACCTTCTAGATAATCAAAATGGAAGAATATAACTGGTTGCACCAGAATTACCTGTGGAACTGCAGCTGCAGTGCTCACTTTACATAAGCAGCCCAGAATGAAGCCCATATATCTTACTAACTGAGATGTAAAGTTTTATGGCCATGAGTTTGGGAAGACCAAATTACTCACAAGTAGTGAAATCATGACAAAAATATGTAGTTCATCCCAAAGGCATGCCAATAAATCCTTTAGCCACATCATATCATTATGTATTCTGTATACACCACATACTTTTCCGAGACAAACATTAGTAACAATTTAAAGAGCTTTAACAAGTTTATTGATACTATTTTTCAAATCCCTCTGCCTCTAAGATCTGACTACCACTTACCAGCGAAATAAGAACAAGAGGGAAAGGAAAATCATAACTACGACTTTTTGAAACCTTTACAATTATATAAAATGGCTTTTCTGTTCATAATAATGTGCCAATTTTAAGACTGATATCTTGGAACCTTCCAGCAACTGCTTTAAGTCTCATTGGAAAGTTCTAGCCCTTGTGGCTCTTATATGATATCATTCCACAAATCCTGATGAGGGGTTGATGGTGCCTCAACTCCACGTCAGCATAATTTTGGGAGAAAATTTCATATTTGATGGTGAAGCTGTTTTCTGAAGGTTGTTTTTATCAGAGGCAGATTTGTGACCAGAACATAGGTGAGGCAATACTGGACGCTGGAAAATACAATTTATCACATGGCTCAGCAATTTATATATCCATCTTGCATGATATGATATGATATTATTTGAGAAATGATCATGTAATTAATTACTTTATTGTATGTGTGCCACTTTGTGTAGTTTTTATTCATACCATGCTTATTAATTTGAACCAATGACTGTGAAACCCATTGTGAAATATTTAAATCCCCAATATTGAAAGTTATGTATATGTTTCACTTTACACAGCCATTGCAGGATCAGGGTCTAAATTTGGAAATTAGGGAGTACATGTACACACAAAATTAGGCAGATGTTACAAAATGCACTTTGTTCATCATTTATTTTATCAATGATGACTTAGTTTCCATTACCTGTGCTAATAATTCATAGCACACTTGTAGATGTGCCATAGTATATTTTGTAAAAATAAGGAAATTTTCCTAACTTGAGAACTCACAACAACATCTGAACATCTCTGCTGAGAGATGGGGAAAGACTGATATTTATTGTGGATTATAAAGAGAACAGATTAATGAAATTCAGATTAGTGAGTTTCTGCGGTGTAGTAAAAGCATGTGTGTACAGTCACTGTTTTAAATTAATGTTTCTATGTACATGGGTATATATATGAACAAAAAATGACACCAAGGGCACACATGTATGACAATAAAGCCATAGCGGATTATATATATATTGCACAATATATATATATAAATTCCTTTTAAAAGCTTACCATTGGCAGTTAATTCCACTTCTTCTGTTTATATTAGTGTATTGCTTTAAAGACTTTGTCAAACTGTTTAATGAAGGGTTTAGTTCCTGGTAATGAATGTCATGTTCCTGACAATGAGATCTGGTAAAATGGTTTTAAGTGATATATAGGGATTGTTGACTTTGTTACAGAATACACACAGAGTTTGATTTGTCTAATACTCTCTGTAGTCTGGCTGAGATACAATATGCACAGCCCACTAGTATGATGCCTGCTGTGACTTTGCATTATGTTTCAAAATAATAGATTCTTCTAGAGGAATGAATGCCTTATAGTACAGTAATTGATTGCAAGTGCCAATACAGCAGCTGCCTTTGTGCACTCAGGAATATCTTTATTTTAGGATTGTTCCTTTTTTAATATCCTTATTCTATTTTTTTAAGATATATATATATAGTGCCAATTATTCCTTAGTGATATTATTTCATAGACCTCTTGTGGAACCGCTAATGGTAGGTGAGGAGCTATAAAAGTGAAAGGAGAGCACCCACCATTTTTACTAAAAATATCCTATTAATATAGTTAAACCTAATAGCTTATTTGCCATATAGATGTAGACATATGACATTAGATAGATTCCAGTGGATGGATAAATAGCATAAAATAGCATAAAAAAGATGATTTGCATGATTAACATAAGTATAAAAACTAACTTACAAGGCAGGGATATTGTGAAGAAATACATAAACTCAGTTGTAATGTTTAGTAAGCACCCAGGGCAGGCATCAGGAGAGAAGGTTCAGCTCTTTTACTTACTGCACAAACACTCCGTTCACTCTGAGTCTGCTAAGATTTCTAGAAGCATCTAGTTTATATGTGGTCCATTCAGAGGCTTAACGCAGTTATTAGCATAGTCATTGCCACAGCCATAGCATTTTATAATCTCATTTGCAAGCCATTCCTATGGTAGGCTATTTATATGAGGTGCATTCCTATCCTGGGCTATTTATGGCTCTCATTACTGCATTATGTGAGCACCTCACAATCTTTCCTATATTTTTTTCTCATAACACCTCTGTGAAGAAGGCAAGTTCTATTATTCCTATTTCATAAATGGGAAACTGAGGCACAGAAAGAGTAAATGATTTGTCCAAGGTCACATAAGAAGTCTGATATAGTGAAGAATTGAACCTATGTCTCCCCAGGCTGAGGCTAATGCCCTGGCCATAAAACCAACCTTCCTATTAAGTAACTTGGTACCTATTCTTATACACCCATGAATAACAATGTATTCACTTTGGTATACAAAAGGGCTGCTGTCAGATAAGAGATGGGGACCTTATCCCTAGCTGTGGCTTATCTGCATGCCAGGGATGGCTGTGTTGCTATTATGAACAAATAACCGGGAGCACAAACTCCCTCTCTCTATGAAATGTTAGGAGAGGAGTGAGGCCAGGGAAAAGTGATAATGAATGAGTGGGGTGGTGGTAACTTCCATAGTTACATGTCTAGCATCTGGCTAAACCTTTCCTCCACAGGCAAGGACATGAAAACAGAATTTTCCCCCAGCAGCCTAGCCAAGAGGAAAAAGAAAAAATATCCAGGCCAGTGGCAGGATATTTAAGTCACCCAGAGGAAGGAGAAATTAACGGAAGCACAAGATTTTGGTTACCATGGATATTTTTCCATCACTGTGGGTATGTCTACCTAGCTGTCCAAGTACATACCTAGGGGGTTAGGTGGGATTGTACTCAGGTTGTTAGCCCAAGCTGCCACCTGTGCCACTCTAGCAGATTGCTATTTTTAGTGTGCCAGTTTGAGCAGAGCTAGTGTTTGTATGTCTATCAATACTGGGATGTATGTCTACTTCCCAGCCTCAGTGCAGACATACCCTATGTGGTTTAAATGACGTTATCTTATTGTTGTTTATTACTGTTTATTCATCTTTAGGAGTTGTAATAAACAACAAGAAATATTTAGTTTTAACATTTTTTTCCCAAACCTGAGAAATATTGAGAGACTTTTGAGAGAAGAAATGCCCATTTTGTCTGGTTCTTAACAGAGATTGGACTATAGAGTGTGCTTTTGTATGTTTCAGATATATTGGGGAGATTAGTTCTGCAGGGGCTTGTTAGCAGGGTTTAAGACAGTTGTACATATTGCTGTCGTAGTTATCTCATCACTGACATTCCTGATGGATATTGTGTTCTTTAGTTTAGAATTCCTCAGAACTCTCAAAGAGGTGAGGAGAGGAAGATAAACTCTCTAAATTGGCCTTTGTCTTACTTCTTCTCCTTGATTATTTCCCACTATTACTGTCATTCATGAAGCACCCAGAGGGATCAGGTGAGGCTCTTTGTGTTCCCAGTGAACAGGCAAAGCTGCCTGTCAGTCATGACTGCACCTGAGGCATTAAACTCTCACTCTCACTCTCACATTAAACTCCGATTAAGCACTAGACAGAGGGTAGCTTGGATAAAGCACAGCTATTTGTGATGGTTAATTCTGACTGCCAGTCCCTCTTGAGCTGTTAATGCAGAAGTGTTCTCTGCTGACAGACACACCAGAGGTGTCAGGAAATAATACCTGATGCTATCTGTGCTGTTCTTGCCTCAGTAGTGTCCTGGAGCTCTGGGACGGGACACACCACACCTGAGTACAAAGCCCTCCAACCAGCTACCTCAAAGAGAATTCAAGTTCATGAATATTTCATAAGCTGAAAACCAAGCCGATTTGGATTAAATAACATTTTGTTGTGAAAATTTTACCCAATTCTACCTCTATTTACAAATCTTTTTTTCTGGGATTCTTCATATACACATGAGCAACATGGGAAGGTAAATGAACATTGAGGAATGCTACATATTATGCCCTCCACAGAGCAGAGTGAAGAATTTTTTTTTTAATTCAGTGACTGAATCGAGAAACTAAAAAAAAAATTAAAAATTGTCCCAAGGAATCTGTTTTGTATTAACATTTAGTCACATTTGGATGGTGTTCTTCACAACCAGAAGAGCTAGAAACTTACATTTTATTAAATGAGATCTTAACTGCTGGGGAAACTAATGGAAAAGCTCCACATTAGCCTTGTAGAGTTTTCTACTCAACACTGGATTGATGATCTGTGAAACCTTGTTATAGCCTCCTAATGAGAAGAAATTCTCTGTGCACACTGACAAAGAGCAATGAATGATCAAATGAAGACCATCACAAAACACTTAGTAAGTATAAATAATTATTCCTCTAATCTGATTTAAAACAGGAGAGGCAAATTAGAGAGTGGTTCCTCTTTCCCAACTGAAGATGGACAATCATTCACATAGATTCATAGATTTTTAAGACCAGAAGGGACTTCAGATCATCTAGTTTGGCCTTCTGTATAACACAGGCCATATAATATCACCTTGTTACTCCTGTATTGAGCCCAATATCTTGTGTTTGACTAAAATATCATCCAGAAATGCATCCAGTCTTGAGCTGAAGACTTCAATAGCTGGAGAATCCACTTCTTCCCTAGGTATTCCAAACATACATAATAAAAATGTAGCAGCCATATAAAAAACCCCATAACGGAACAGACATGGAAAATAAGAAGTGATTAAAACACTCATTATACAACCTCTACATAACTTTTGGTTAGATTTTTTTTTCCCCATTGGGATTAAATCCTTAAATTGAACGACACATTTGTTAGTGATTGGAGACAATTTCAGTTTGGAGTGAGCTGACTTTGGCTGCCGTTACAGTACTATGTGTAAGTGACTTTCCCATCTGATCTAAGACATAATCCACATGTCCTGTGGTAGGGTCAAAACTGTTCTCGCGTCGATGGTCTGGCTTTATTAATAAACTAATGAATAATAACACAACATAAAATCTAGTCCAAGACTTCTTCCCAAGCTTGGTTGCTCAGCTCAGCCACTAGGTTCTCTTTGCCTCAGGCCCCAGTTCCTCTGTCAGTACAGTCCCCTCTAAAGTCTGCTTCCTTCCTTTTATTCAGTCCCTCTGGGTGGCCTTCCCACCTGGCTTGATACTAGCAGTAGGTTTTGAGAAGTGTGTCTTGTTAGTCCCTAACTCCAGAACAGGCCATTTACCTTTTCCTACCCTACTCAAGCATATAATATGTCCACATTATCAGTGCATGCAGCATTAACAAATCTGACTGGATAATTACCAGTTATACAGTCTTTTGTTTTATGAACAATGCCTAATTAGTGCCTAAGGGTAATGGCATCTTTTATTAGACCAGAACTGACATTCAACACTTCCCCCTAATATCTTCTGATCTAAGGTGGCTCCTGAATATGGGCATCAGAGGCTGTTCTAGATTTGGTTTTGACAAATAAGGAGGCACTGGTTGAGAATTTGAAAGTGGAAGACAGCTTGGGTGAAAGTGATCATGAAATGGTAGAGTTCATGATTCTAAGGAATAGGAGGAGGAAGAACAGCAAAATAAAGACAATGGATTTCAAGAAGGCAGACTTTAGCAAACTCAGGGAGTTGGTAGGTAAGAGCCCATGGGAAGCAAGTCTAAGGGAAAAAAACAGTTGAAGACAGTTGGAAGTTGTTCAAAGAGACATTATTAAGGGCACAAGAGGAAACTATCCCACTGCATAGGAAAGATAGGAAGCATGGCAAGAGACCACCCTGGCTTAACCAGGAGATCTTCAATGATCTATAATAAAAAACAAGTCCAACAAAAAGTGGAAAGTAGGTCAAATTACAACGGATGAATATAAACAAATAACACAAGTAGGGACAAAATTAGAAAGGCCAAGGCACAAAACAAGATCAAACTAGCCAGAGATATAAAGGGTAACAAGAAAACGTGCTACAAATACGTTAGAAGCAAGAGGAAAATGAAGGACAGGGTAGGCCTGTTACTCAATGAGGGTAGAAAAATAATAGCAGAAAATGTGGAGATGGCAGAGGTGCTTAATGACTTCTTTGTTTCAGTTTTCACCAAAAAAGTTGGTGGTGACTGGACATCTAATGTAGTAAATGCCAATAAAAATGAGGTGGGAACAGAAGAGGCTAAAATAGGTAAAGAACAAGTTAAAAATTACTTGGATAAATTAGATGTCTTTAAGTCACCAGGGGCTGATGAATTGCATCCTAGAATACTCAAGGAGATGACTGAGGAGATATCTGATCCATTAGCAATTATCTTTGAGAAGTCATGGAAGACGGAAGAGATTCCAGAAGACTGGAAAAGGGAAAATATAATGTCAATCTATAAAAAGGGAAATAAGGAAAATCCAGTATATTACAGATCAGTCAGCTTAACTTCTGTACCCGGAAACATAAAGGAGCAAATAACTAAGCAATCAATTTGCAAACATCTAGAAGATAATAAGATGATAAGTAACAGTCAGCATGGATTTGTCAAAACCAAATTGTGTCAAACCAACCTGATAGCTTTCTTTTACAGGGTAACAAGACTTGTGGATGGGGGGAAGTGGTAGATGTGGTATATCTTGACTTTAGGAAAGCTTTTGATACTATCTCGCATGACCTTCTCATAAACAAACAATGGAAATGCAACCTAGATGGAGCTACTATAAGGTGGATGAAAAACTGGTTGGAAAACTGTTCCCAGAGAGTTATCAGTGGTTCACAGTTATGGTGGAAGAGCCTAACGAGTGGGGTCCCACAGGGATCAGTTCTGGATCCAGTTCTGTTCAATATCTTCATCAATGATTTAGATAATGGCATATAGAGTACACATATAAAGTTTGGGGGTGGGGGTAGGGGGAGGGGTTGCAGGTGCTTTGGAGAATAGGATTAAAATTCAAAATGATCTGGACAAACAGGAGAAATGGTCTGAAGTAAATAAGATGAAATTCAATAAGGACAAATGCAAAGTACTCCATTGAGGAAGGAACAATCAGTTGCACACATACAAAATGGGAAATGACTGCCTGGGAAGGAGTTCTGCAGAAAGTAATTTGAGGGTCATGGTGGACCACAAGCTAAATATGAGTCAACAGTGTAATGCTGGGATGTATTAGCAGGAGTGTTGGAAGCAAAACACAAGAAGTAATTCCATTTTACTCCACTCTGATTAGGTCTCAACTCATAGAATCATAGAATATCAGGGTTGGAAGGGACCTCAGGAGGTCATCTCATCCAACCCCCTGCTCAAAGCAGGACCAATCCCCAACTAAATCAAACTGGAGTATTGTGTCCAATTCTGGGCGCCACATTTCAGGTAAGATGTGGACAAATTGGAGAGAGTCCAGAGAAGAGCAGCAAAAATTATTAAAGGTCTAGAAGACATGACCTATGAGGGAAGATTGAAAAAATTGGGTTTGTTTAGTCTGGAAAAGAGAAGACTGAGAGGGGACATTAAAGCAGTTTTCAAGCGTGTAAAAGGTAGTTACAAGAGGAGGGAGAAAAATTATTTTTCTTCACCTCTGAGGATAGGACAAGAAGCAATGGGCTTAAGTTGCCCGATGGATGTTTTCCATCTCTATGATCTCTTCAAGAAATAAGTTTGTCATTTGGAATAGTGCTTAGCTAAAAATCATTTGTGACTCATTATTAGAAATCTGCCAAAAACAGACATCTACTGCTCCCTGCCAGTTTCAAGAACAGTAACTAAGCTTCTGCTCATTTTGGAATATTTGATTTTTTTTAATTGGCTTTCAAATAATTGACTTGAACTACTATCAAAAAATGTGGTAGCTATACATATTTGAATACTAAGTGATTCACATCTGGGAAATTAAGTGAATAAAAATATAACAAATTACTCAACATTGTTTAAGTGAAATATCAAAGATAATAAAGACATTTTATAAGGTGTCTAAACCACCAAGGAATTGTCACTTTTCACCATTGTAATGAAGTGGAGCAGGAGTATGCCTGCAAGACTATGCAACATGGAGGGTTTGTGGGCTTTTGTTTGGTTGGTTTAATAAATACTGCATGTCAGAGTGAACTCCCTAACCTTTCTTAGACAGTCTTTCATACTTCCAATGGTTGGTAGTTTGTGGCTCAGTCTTGCATGGTACTGAGTGTCCACAGCTCTCATTGATGTTTATGGGACCAGAGAGCAGTCAGCAACTCACAGAATGAACTCACAAGGTTTTTGTTCGTTATTTTATTTTTCACAGGTGTAGTCAGAAGAAAAGGTTTTGTGTCGTTTTTTTTTTTTTTAAAATTTCTGCTTTAGGGAGCCTTGCAATGGCTCTTAAAAGGAGGGTAAACTGCAGGCCAAAACAGAAGTTTAAATAAACTAATAAGACGTAATGGATGTCCCCATCTTGTCTTTATAATCATTACATAGATACCATACATGTTTTCAAAAGTCTTAAGTGTTGTTGTATCTCTGCTTCCACTGAAAACAATAGTAAGGCTTACTTGACTTCAGTGGGAACAGAGGCCAATGCCTGAGTGATTTTGAAAATCCCACCTCAGCACACTATGATCTTTCAGCTCTATTAACATTAACAACAGTTATTGCATTATCTTGTCCTTCTGGCTCAAAACATTTTAAATATTTGTAACACATAGAGAATAAAATGAGAGAGGGATTATTTGTCATCATTTAAGGAGACAGAGATAGGAATAATGGTATGAAATTAACAATTTATAGGAGACAATTATTGGAGTTTAGATGGAAGAACAGGTGGGGTGGCAACAGGCAAAAAATAGCTCTGCACTCTGGGAAACCATCTTTGGAAGAAGGACAAAAGTCGAGATCAGTCCATTGCCCCTCTTGGACAGTTCTTATCCTCCAACTGCATGGAACTCCACTATAATGCCACCATATTTTAGACTTCCAGATTTATGAAATATCACTTTTGTTAAAGGATAGAAGATTTAGGAAACTGTACAAGGCTTATCAGCAAAATTTCCTCCAACTCCTTCATTCAGGGGGTGACCTTTGGTATCAGAGAAGAAAGCAGAAGGTTTGAGATCCATGGATCCACTGAGAAAAGAAGTCCTAAACTTGTATACAGATTGTGCCACCCTTTCTCCTCACCAGCCTATTTTCTGTAGGCGCTGTGCAACGGTTTGAAAGTTCCTCTTCTGTGAGGAATGGATGGCACAAAGCAGCAATTCCTTCTCCTAAATGTTAAGGAATGAAATACTATACTGACTGTTTCAGAGGAGACTATGCCACAGAGTGGCACACCGGCTTACCCCATTCCAGCAAATACTCTGCAGATCCACTTAGATCTGTCTACTTGTGACCTGGAGTAGTTTCAGTAAGTTTCCAGGGAAAAGTGAGGAATGTTCTGTGCTGGTTTGACATCCCCCTTTCCACAGGTTCAAGATCACAATCACAGCATAAACAGGAAAAAATACAAATCTAAATAAAGCTCTGTCAGCCAGTTAATACATATAAACCTGGACCGTTGTTCTGTTTTCCACTTTAATACAAGTCTGGAGTTCAGATTCCTCTCAAAAGTTGCAATCTTCCATTTTGTCACTGATTTAATTAAAAAAAGAAATAATTTTGGTCTGTCCCATGAGCCAATCCTTTATCACTATAAGCATCTCACAGGAGGAACAAGGATCTTGACTTTTTATTCACTTCTAGAGCACTTTGTACACCTGTGGTTCTAAGTGTCTGCCTGGTTTTCACAAGCTCTGTATGGAATTGTTCCTAGCTAGATAAGAAACCACAAACTGACATGACAACTAAAATCCATTAGAAAAATGAAAACGGCTGTCCATACAGGGAAATATTTAACCATAGGACATAGAAACTTTGCAGGAGCCAGCCAGAATTTTAAAATGCATTTTCTCTAAAGTTTTGCTTGTCTTCTGCCAGCCTATTAGATTTAAATTAATATATATTATGTTCTTTTTCCTCCCGCTTCCTCTAAGAAACTGAAAGGCACACATTGGGTATAATATCGCCAATAATACTGAGTGCTAGGAAGACTTTTTAAAGTGGTGTGGAGATTATTGTTATATTTTATTTTCTGCATCAATTGATATGTGTTTTCCATAATTGTGTCATTGTATGTATGAGAGTTTTCTTCCTGCTTTTTGTTTTAGTATAGGTGTTGCAAATGGCAAAATGTTTGCTAAACCAATACCAGGGGAAAAAATAATTAAAAAGAAGAAAATTCGGTATCATCTATTGTACCTTCTGTGACATATGGATCCAATTCTACTTCCTTAGAAATCAAAGGGAGCTTTTCCATTGTCTCCAATGGGAGCAGGATTGTGCCATTAGTAAACTACAAAGAGAGCAGGGAACAATCTGGAAATGAAAAGGCTGAATTTTGAAAAAGAAGCAAGAAATGTTCAAGAGTCCATTGTAACATTAGTAAGAATTGCAAGGCGTTGATTTTTTGTGTAGTTTATTTCCTGAGCTTGAGAACAAACTTGTTCCATCCTGACTAATTCTGACTGAGATGTAAGAACAACTGAAAACACATTTTTGAGTGTAACAAACCAATTAACAAAGTAACAAGTGGATATCACAATTGAGAGCTTAGTATTCTTGGATTTTTTTCTCCTAATTTAAATGGTTAATAAATAAACTGTTTGGGAAAGGGAATCGCTCTTACTTTATGTCTGTAGAACTCTCAGCACAATTAGGCACTAATCATGCCTGGGAGCCTCTGAATGCTACTGGAATACAAATAATAAATAACAATAATGATTAGATGAATTTATTAAAGTAATGTATGTGATGGTGCAAGATGTGCTATAGGCTGACATAGAATATTCAGCAATCTAATTTTCCCTTCTGTCTGCCAGGGCATAATGTTGTGAGTCAATTCAACGTGGCTGTTAAAACAGAGAGAACAACACAGACTGGTATTTGTTCTTTGTTTGTTCTTTTCTTTAATCTCAAAAAGCCACTCAGAGTGAAAGTACATGTTTTGCTCTTTTGTCCTGTGTAACAGGGTGGCTTGCCCCTTTAAAGAGTATGTGCCTGGGGGCTGGCCAAGCTTATTTAATTAGTCCTGCCTTACCACACCTCTGCTGTAGGCAGAGTTTAAAAAGGGAGGAAGCCCAATATTTTGGGATTAGCTGTGGAGTGGAGCAGTTGAGTTAGGTCCTGTCTGGAAAGCTGGGCCACAAAAGTGGAGCTAAGTAGTGTGGTGGGCCCCTGGAAGGCAGTTTATAACATCTGGAAAATGAACTAGGTTTAAAATAAAAGGAGTACTTGTGGCACCTTAGAGACTAACCAATTTATTTGAGCATAAGCTTTCATGAGCTACAGCTCACTTCATCGGATGCTGTAGCTACGAAAGCTTATGCTCAAATAAATTGGTTAGTCTCTAAGATGCCACAAGTACTCCTTTACTTTTTGCGAATACAGACTAACACGGCTGCTACTCTGAAACCTAGGTTTAAAATGACACTGACTAGTCACAGCTGACCATGATTACTGAATGACAAAGACTGCAACTGCTTTAACGTGCAAATAAATCAACAAATACATCTTTATTCAGAAAATCCTCTTTCAATTTTCATGTGTCTGTCCTTAACTGTTCTATTTTTTCATTCCGTGCCTGTTTAGAGGGTGTTTTAGAGAACTATGCAGCCAGTGTACATTGGCTCAGGAGGATCTTTTCGGGAGCAATGAAATCTAGGTTATGTGTTTTGAAGCACAGTTCTACAGAACGGAGGGAGCAAACCACACTGCTCCAGTGTGAGCACCCAGAAACACTGACCAATTTTTCAAATTTGGATACCTAAAATTAGACAACAATCCCACATTTAGGCATTTAAATAACAGGTTGTTATCTAAATAACAGGTTAATAACTGATTGTCAAAGGTTTTGAGCACCTGCACCTCCCACTGATACCAATGGGACACGTGAATGCTCATAGCCTTAAAAAAGCATGACTATTCAGGAGCCTAAATCAGAATTTATAGGCACTCTTCTTTGAAAATTTTGACCATTGTGCCTGAGGCACATTTCCTGTCAGGATTCAGCAAGAACATAGACCGGAGCAGTCTATATTCCTTTGCATGAGGCCAGCTTTGCTATGTGCCATTCTTTCTGACAGGCCAGTACTTGAGAAGTTTGTGCACTCACTGTGAGCAAAGATGGGAATTGTGTCTTGCCCAGGAAGAGTATTTTGTGTGTGTGTATATGGTTCCTTGTGCCCTCATCCTCCACGTCTGAACTCTCAGGGATGGCTATACATTTTCTCCTGGAACAGCAGCTTATTTTGTCTCCCAAGAAGAACATTTCCCTATTCACCATTTTGGTCACCATTAGTTAAACTCAGTTCCAACTTCTACTCTTCTTCCCCTCTCCCTTCTGAGGAAGGAGTGAAAATTATGTACCCATTTGCTCAGACACATTCAGCAGGATTACCACTGCCATTAGTGTTAGTGCCCATTACAGTTATAGTGTTAGTCCCCATGGCATTACAATTTGTTAAAAGGCACTGTCAAAATAATTTGGTATGGTGGTCACTTTCCCTCATTGTTTGCTGTATCTTCTTAAAAGCCTAAAAATCATTGGTTCCCATTCCAAACCTTTATGTTTCTTTTTGGCAAGCACTGATATTTTTTCTTACTGGAATGAAAGCTGAAATTAACATGGCTGGCTTTGGTTATTTTTTTACAACTGCTTCAACTTATTTAGCAGCGTATCATGCCAAGAACATCTTTGTTTATGCACTGGCATCATCGATTGCTGTCAGCACAGTGCTGGGGTTGTGCTTATTAACTGCTGCTGCAAAACCACCCCAGGAAGCTAAAAGTCTTGTGTGATAGTCTTCCCTCTCTTCCTTTAGGAAAAGTGGAGCCAAATGCAAGCAATCATCACCAAGACTAGAGAGACTACTGGCTCCATGGCACGTTCCCTATAACGCAATGTAAACCCTGTTAACCCTTCCATTGGAGTGCTATGGTGTCAGGAAGCTGGGGAGCAGCTGGTCATCATTATACACCCCCCTTTCAGGCCCCACACATTTCCAGTTTCAAAGCCAATTGGTTGTTAGTGTTACTTAAAACCATATTAGCACCAGTTATTCCTTTTGTGGCTGCCAATGCTCCATATTTTGAGTCTTTCAAGATAGCACAGATCTTTCAGAAGCCATCTTGCCAGGGAGATAAAGCTGTGCTCCTAGGAGGACAGCAGCCTTCTCACAGCTGCCCTTTTGGGCCCTTTATCCTCCTGGCAATACAGCAAAGAGCCATGCTACCTTGAAAGACTCCATGGGTCTCCTGAGACCTCACCATTTTGTGAGCTGAATCTTGTGCTCATTCTATAGGAGTGGAAAACCCTGTCTATGGAAGATCGACATAAAATTTTGCCAGCTTACACCATTATATGCCTATAATACTTATTAGTATAAATAGGAGTCACATGTTCATCTTCAGATGTGAGAGAATCTATTATATTGGTGTAACCCCTGCTTTCTCTGAGTGGTGCTGTGCCCCCACCTACGCCCCCTAGAACTCATTGAGCCTGCTACAGCCTTGGCTAAGAAATATGCAGCTGTTAGCTCTAGAGGTCCCAGGTTTGATCCCCCACTGCTGATGCCCCTATGTGGGTTGGTGTTACATCGGCTATTGTTTCTAGTTATCAACAGTGATGTCATAACACATAAATGGGACATATGGAGTATCTCAAACTTTTCAGTTTGATTATATTATTGTAAAGCAAAATCTACGGCTAAAGCTCTAAACATAATGGCCATATTCTCATAGACTCATAGACTTTGTGGCCAGAAGGAACCATTATGATCATCTAGTCTGACCTCCTGCACAACTCAGGCCACAGAATTTCACCCACCCACTCCTGCAATAAACCTCTCACCTATGTCTGAGCTATTGAAGTCCTCAAATCATGGTTTAAAGACTTCAAGGAGCAGAGAATCCTCTGGCAAGTGACCCGTGCCCCACGCTGCAGGGGAAGGTGAAAAACCCCCAGGGCCTCTGCCAATCTGCTCTGGAAAAAAATTCCTTCCCCACCCCAAATATGGAGATCAGTTGAACCCTGAGCATGTGGGTAAGACTCACCAGCCAGATACCCAGGAAAGAATTCTCTGTAGTACCTCAGATCCCACCTCATCTAACATCCCATCACAGGCCATTGGGCCTATTTACCATGAATAGTCAAAGATAAATTAATTGCCAAAATCATGTTATCCCATCATACCATCTCCTCCATAAACTCATCAAACTTAATCTTGAAGCCAAATAGGTTCCTTACCCCCACGCTTCCCTTGGAAGGCTGTTCCAGAACTTCACTCTTCTGATGGTTAGGAATCTTCATCTAATTTCAAATCTAAACTTCTCGATGGCCAGTTTATATCCATTTTTTCTTGTGTCCACGTTGGTACTGAGCATAAATAATTCCTCTCCCTCCTTGGTATTTATCCCTCTGATATGTTTATAGAGAGCAATCATAGCTCCCCTCAGCCTTCTTTTGGTTAGTCTAAACAAGCCAAGCTCCTTGAGTCTCCTTTCATAAGACAGGATTTCCATTCCTTGGATCATCCTAGTAGCCTTTCTCTGTACCTGTTCCAGTTTGAATTCATCCTTCTTAAACATGGGAGACCAGAACTGCACACAGTATTCCAGATGAGGTCTCACCAGTGCCTTGTATAACGGTACTAACACCTCTTTATCTTTACTGGAAATACCTCCCCTGATGCATCCCAAGACCGCATTAGCTTTTTTCACAGCCATATCACATTGGCGGCTCATAGTCATCCTGTGATCAACCAACACTCTGAGGTCCTTCTCCTCCTCTGTTACTTCCCAGTGATGCATCCCAAGCTTATAACTAAAATTCTTGTTATTAATCCCGAAATGCATGACCTTACATTTCTCACTATTAAATTTCATCCTATTACTATTACTCCAGTTTACAAGGTCATCCAGATCTTCCTGTATGATATCCCGGTCCTTTCTTGAATTGGCAATACCTCCCAGCTTTGTGTCATCTGCAAACTTTATTAGCACACTCCCACTTTTTGTGCTGAGGTCAGTACTAAAAAGATTAAATAAGATGGGTCCCCAAACCAATCCCTGAGGAACTCCACTGGTAACCTCCCTCCATCCTGACAGTTCACTTTTTAGTAGGACCCACGGTAGTCTCCCCTTCACCAGTTCCTTATCCATCTTTCTATTTTCATACGATCCCCATCTTTTCCAATTTAAATAATAATTCCGCATGTGGCACCATATCAAACACCTTATTAAAATCGAGGTAAATTAGATCCACTACGTTTCCTTTGTCTAAAAAACCTGTTACTTTCTCAAAGAAGGAGATCAGGTTGGTTTTTAGTGAGATCTTTAGTGCCATAAAGTTATGTTCTTGAGAAATATCCCAAGGAACTTCACAAATACAAAGCACCAGATTGCAATGTATTGCCTGTGATTGCAGAATATGAGGCAGTAGCTTTCTAATGACGGTGAACAATAGGAAAGTAAAAACCTATTCCCCTCTGTCCAAGGGTATGTCAAAACATGTCAATAACATAAGATTTCCATTTCCTGTATTTATTATATATAATCCATATTGTATTTTATAGCTCCTTCTCTTGTGCTTATATATAATGTTTAATAATTATTTTCTATTTTTTCAGATGACTTTTAGAAAAAAATAAAGTCATAATTCTCAAGGAAAAATAGACCATTAAAGGTTTTTTTGGTGGGCATTTGTTGATTTATAATATAAATCAACTGACCTAAACTCACCATTTCATTTCAGCAGCTTGATATTATACAATAATGATAAATACATAGATGATATTGTGCTATCTACTAGTTACAACCTGGGCAGAGATACTTAAAGCTCCTTAAGGGATCCAGATATAGAGCTCCAACTGAAATGAATGTGAATTGTACATCTAACACTCAAGATGGCTTTGAAAAGCTCAGCTTCAGGTTTTAAATTAGTTGGTGTCTAATTATTATACATTAACTCTTGAAAAAATATGCCGTTTTTACTGAGTTTCCCATTGGTTACAATAAGGCCATTGTTAACTACAGTGATTGAACACTGCAGGATTGGGATGCTAAGATCACTTCTTTCTAGAACCACAGTAATTATAGCTCATAACATAGTATGTGGAGTATTTGAGGGTCAGTTACTCCCCTGAGACACCCTTCTCTCTCTTTGTGTGCAGATTAAAAATGTAAAGCTGCAAGCAATCCTTAACCAAAAAATTGTTTATGGCAATATATAGCAAAGCAAAGCTCTGTGGCCCTATTCATTAATTTTTTATGTGCTATCTGTTAAAAAAGGAATTAATGAATTTACTCTGAGCTATGACCTGAAGCTCTCTAGCTCTCTTATTCCTCCAAACCTTAAAGCTATTATGTGTAAATTTTACAACAACCATGGTGTCCCTCAGAGATGTGAAGCCCAGAAAATAGGCATTTCATAAAGAATAAAAGCCTACCCATTTACAGTAGGTCTGGATTCTAAAAAGAACAGCTTAGAGACACAGAACAGCATCACAAGAAGGAAAGTGATGAACCTCCAGGAGGGAGGAAGAAAGAAGAGGCTAGTTTAAAAGCTACCTCTGCCTGTCTCTTGCACTTCCAGTATGGTTAGCTGAACCGACAGCAGATGCCTCCTACCACAGTATAGGCTTTTCTTAGTGAAAGTAGACTCATGGGATCAGTTCAAAAGAGGTTCTGATTGTCAGTGAAAGAACAAAGATTTTTTTTCTTTGATATTTTCAAGGAGCTCTATGGGCCATCTTCAACAAAATGCCCTTCCTCAATTTTCAAACTATATTATTCTGATGTGATGATTTCTCATTAACTGCACAGATGATGTTAGTAAGGAAAGTGCCTTACTATCTCCAGTATGTAAAGGTGGCATAATAAGAAAAGTAATAATAGAATATTTTTACTGTACTGACACTTGTGTTATATGCAGACTGAGTCAGGCTACATTAATGCTGGAATTGTGAAAAGGAGCAATAGTCTTACTTTGCAACAGCCATTTGCCAAATGGAGTATAAATTTACTATTCAGTTTAACAAAAGACTAATGCAGCCTTTTGCAAATGCAGATTAATTATTATTTAAAATGATTTTGCAGCTCCTTGTACAGTACTAACATTATTCATGATGAATTATTTGATTTTTATGTGATGCACATGCAATTGCATAGGGATTCTAGAGCAATTTAGCATTCATTTTTTGTTCATAATTTCAGCAAAGAGACTCGTAAAAATAATGTTAATTCACCTAATACTATATCTTTACATGCCGTAAAATCCTATTCATCCTGCCACAACATGTTTAAGGGGTAAGTTTTGTCTTCAACTTATTCAGAGAGACATATTCAGGCAGACTAGATTTCCACATCCTCCAGTCACTTAAAGTACTTTCAGTGCTCAGTGAAACCAATGGCCGTCTTTCCACTAAATTCAATGCATTTGTATCAGGCTTTAGCTTCATAAGATTGTCATCCTTCCCATGTTACCCTATCTTTGGTCTCAGGTTCCAGAAGCATGAAGGGGCTATGCAGGACAAAGGGCTGGCAATGAAGAATGTTTATGCTTAGACTTTTTTTCTTTTTGTGTAGGTGAAAAAAAGTGATATTTACTGTGGCAACCAAAATAAATTTCTAAAGTACCCTGTGAAATACTGTGTGAGTTATTTAAGATATTATTTACAGCTACTCAAATTCTACACTGTGAGTAATATTCACTGTGAACTTGGCTCTTTTCCATTCATGAACAAGACTTTATATTTACCAAATCTATGTGCTGAACATAATTAATCATCAAACATAAATGTTTATGCAAATAAATTTCCAACTGTGGGTTTGAAAGCAGCTCACCCTGCTATTTGCTATTTATTATTCATAGTATGTGATTAGTAAGTTATATGATCTTGTTTCTGCTCCCTGATTGGCTGGCTGAAGAACTTTAAACAGTTGAATAGCAAGTTGCAAACAACAAAGTTGCATGTGAGAATGTCTTGTTCACATGTGAATATGAACACTTGTACAAAAAACAACTACTCCCCAAACATTTGTGTGAACAAAAAATAAGTGTATGAATTTTCATGAAGAATAAATAACAAGAGAGGCATGAAAACTGACAAATCAAACAGCCATTCATCATTCAAATGAATGTTTGCACACAGAGCTTTGTAACATTCAGCTCTGTTAATATTATGCATGTTGTTTTAATTGATAAACTCCAACCAGACATATACTTATCCATTTTATTTTATGACAGAATATTTTTAAAAGTAATGAATTGCATACTCATGGCACTTTGGGATAAACACTAGAGGAACAGAAGACAGCCAGTATTTGGCTGACTTACAAGGGTATTGTATGTAGAGCCCTGCACAGATACAAATTTATACCTGCGGCTGCGGATATCAGCGGGTACAGATCGACACCACAGGGCTCTCCTAGCAACCGCAGCGGCGAAAGGAGCAAAACTGGGGCAGGCAGCAGGCTCACCGGCAGCTGTCCCTGATCGTGCTCTTGGGTTCAAGCAGCACATACGCCCCCAGACAGGAGACGCAGAAAGCTGCGCGGAAGGGACGGGGGCAGCACTGGGGGTTGGGCTGGGGGCGGTACAGCCATGCCGGAGGAGTTGCTGACATGGGGCCCTGGCTCCTGGGAGTGGCGGCCCCCTGTTCTGCTCCTTTTGCAGCTGCGGATACCAATTTATATCCGTGGATATCCTCATCTACGGATATACATTTGTAACTGCGCAGGGCTCTAAATATATGCACCTTTTGCCTGACAATACACTGATCAGTGTCCAATATCAGGATTTGTTTCTCATCTTCCACAAAATTAAATGCTCCATATTGCTACTCTTGTGTTTGTCTCATTCTTCTTTATAGGTGTTACAGATCTAGTTGAGCTTCCCCCTGTTGGTCACTCGTCATGCTGCTGTGAGGAAATCCAAATGCTGACTTGTTGTACACTTTAAGGCTTGTTTCAGAGTAGCAGCCGGGTTAGTCTGTATCCGTAAAAAGAAAAGGAGTACTTGTGGCAACTTAGAGACTAACTTTAAGGCTTGAGTCTGAACTGAGTTCAGGTACTCTAGGCATTGTCCCTGGTTTGGGATCTCTAAGCACACTGCAGGGTGCAGATCTGTGTAGCACTCCCTTGTGATGCCAAAGACCCCAAAATCCCACTGCCCAGCCCCTTGGACAGGGGCTGAGCCCTCAGACTCCCATGTCGCTTAAATATATACTCTTCCAGAACTCCAGGTGTGCGAGCTCTCTGGGTTCACTATTCATTTCTTCAGAGGCATGCAATAGTGAAACCCAATAGACACATATAGACTTCACACACTATTCTAAAACACCATTGCTCTTTACTTAATAGCACAAGCAATACACAAATCTAAATAAAATAATAAATACACCTATACACATTTCCTTGTGTTGGGTTCCTCATCACTCTAGAAAGATTTCTGTGCTTGGGTAGAGTCCTCTGGAGCCTGGGATCCTTCTCCTTCAGCTCACAACCTCCCTTCAGAAACACACAACCTCTCCTTAGGTCAGCTAGCTTTTTCTGACATTGGTTGGTCCTACAGTTTAACAGGACCTTCCTTGCTACAAAACCCCATCCATTTTGTTCCCTTTCCTGCCCAAAACATCCTTTCTGGCTCTGAGTCTTTCCCTGATATAACAAGTTTATAGCCACTTCATAACAGCAAGCAGAATTCATAAATTATACAAATTCCCCAAATCATCACATAGGGATTTTTAACAAAATCAAAATGGTGGTTTTCTCATTTTCATTTATATTTTATTCACTATCATTATTTTATTAACCTTCTAGTCAGTGATGCAAAGCCTATTGGGTTACTGGAAAGATTTTTGTTGATTTCATTGAGCTTTGGATCAGGCCTTTTTTTAGGTTTACATAGGATGTAATATACAAAAAGCCAGATTGTGGCTGACCCTACTCAAAAGTGCATGGGGGAAACAGACAGCATAAGCAGCCTTCCTCATTTCTCCCCCACCCCTCTTCCCTTACACAGGGGACAGGTGCAATCTCTGTGGTGAGCCAAATCACTATACCAGGAGGCAGGAAGAGGATAGCCCATGGCCCTGTCACCTCCTAAGATTGGCCAGTGGATCTGGTTTGGTATATGCTAGGAAGACCATGTTGCAGAATGTGAACCCCCAGAATCCCAGGGAGAATTTTAGCTGGATTAGTTGTAATTCTTTCTGAGTTTTGTACTGCTCTGTGGTCTTTCTGTCCTCACCCTGATCATGTTCCCTACCAAAACCCTCTGAATACAGTAATGATTTAAAACCGCAATCTGGTCCATAGAAAAAGATACATAACTTGCGCTACAGAGCTCACAATCAGACAAACTGAAAACAAGAATCAGTGAAACTTCTCAGGAAAGGCAGGGCAGTGGAAGTATTAATAATGCAAAGAAGGAAAAAAATGATTTCTTGGAGAACTATGTTTTAATGAGAAGTTTGGGTGAAGACGCTTTATGTGTACAAATTATTCTGAGGCTTCCCCTACAGTATCCAACAAAGGTCACAAGAACCAGCAAGCTTGCACTGATTATTTTAAATTGTTATTTTGATCCACTAAAGTGCTACGAAAATAGATTAACTGTATTTGGTCAATATTTATTGTTTTGTCTGCCTTAAAATCTGAGATGCAAGCAACTTGTATAATGGATTGAAATGACTAATATTAGTGTAACTTCTGTCTCATCTGCTGCAATGCTATTGTGTAGCTATAGCAATACTCATCAACGAGCCACTGCAGATATCCCTAGTCCAGGAAATAATTTTTCTTCAGCCTCATTTCTCCCTAAAGAACCTTCGGGTCTGAGGGGACCAGGAAAAACCTGCAAAGCTTAGTCCTCCCTTCCAACATTTTATTTTAGCATGTTTTGAAATGTACCCATTTAAAATCCAATTGCGGGAAACTGAACTATTTAGTGGAGTGATTTTGTACTTCTAATCTTCATCATTTTTGTCCTGCAGTCAGGCGGGTGAGGTAATCTTTTATTGGACCAGCTTCTGTTGGTGAAAGAAACAAGCTTTCAAGCTGACACAGAGCTCTTCTTCAGGTCAAGTTAGCAAGAGTGTCACAGCTAAATAGAAAATGGAGCAGATAGTTTAGCATAAATAGTTAACATATTTCAAGGAATCATTCAAGGTGTAGTGGCCCATCAACACTTCTCCAGTCATAGGGCGACAGTAAGTGAGGTTGTTGGCAGGTTATAGATTGTTGAAATAAGTCATAAATCTAGTGTTTCTATGTAATGCCGACAGACCCCAGTCATCGGCAGGCAGGATTGAACCTGGGACCTCTGAAGTTTAGTGTATGAGCTTCTACTGCATGAGCTAAAAGCCACATGCCTGTTAGCCAAGTGTGTAGGAGACTCTTCAAACTCTAGAACAGTGATTCTCAACCTATTACCATTGTGGGCTACATAGTCACCTCTCTATGTATTATATGATCTGCATCCACACAATATATATACTACCCATATGGCCCTGAGGGTATCACATGTGCCACAGCTGTGTGCTGATTGGGTTGCAGGTTGAGAACCTGTGCTCTAGTTGCCCTTTGAGGGGACAGAGCATCATACCAAGCAGGTTTGGGTTACATCTCTTCAGTCAATGATTTTTAGTGTCTAGCAAAGATATGAATTTAAGATTCCTGGTTCACCTTGTGAAAGTATTGTCCAGGTTTCCTTTGAGGATGCATATCATTCTTGTCTTGTTAGGTGTGTTATTCATACCATTCCAATAGTACCAAGAATTCACTTTTTTAATGGTAATGCGCAAGTGCTACAGGGCAGATTAGAACTGAACATTCAGTACTCTTATGTAGGAGTATGCCAATAGTATTGCAGTATCATGGACAATGCTTCCATGTTGCAGGATAGAAAGCTGAAGGTGTTAATTACATATAAGGGTCCAATCCTAGAATCCCTCTGCAGACAAAACATCCAATGATTTAAATGGGTGTCTTGTCTAGATAAAGGCAGTAGGATCTGTTCCTCAGAGTCTGCGTGTTATTTTCTGAGATGGCAGAGAAGAGGATGTCAGTGAAGGAAGAAGGCCTATGTATGACTTTTGAAAACTTCATTACCGCTTGTGTCTTCTACCATATTTGCCATTGCCTTCCACTAGCTTTCTACTAATCCAACCCTTGGGATACTCCAGGTTGGACACTATGCTTTTTTCAAATATTGTACTACACTACTGCCACAAAAGCTATTCCGCTGTCCATCAGAGCACCAACTTTTTTCTACCCAGATACTTAATACTATTTTTATTGCATTTTAATAGCTTACCAAAAATATTGAATGGATATTGATCAAGCATTTTTTAAAGTCTCTCCTCAGTTAAGAACCTAGCTTATGCCACATTTTATCTAAAAGAAGACTGAATCGATTTGGTTTTCAATCTGGAAAGGAAAAGATGGGCTTTGCTACAACAAGAAACTCCTTACTACAGAAAAATCTGGTTTCCTGAGCCATTAATGTAGATCTCAAATGGCTGAAAAGTCACAAAAAGTTTGTCCAACCTTAAAGTAAAGATGACTGGAATTATCTAATTATTTTTATTAGAATAAATTATTTCCCATATGTGCTAGTAACTCAGAGAAAATCCTACTTTTTTCCTTTTTCCATGCTTTCATAATTATACTTATTTATGTCTTGTGTCTTTATGAAATTCCAAGTGCATTCACCTGATTAATTCATTTCTTTAGCCCTTCCATGTGGTCTGTGATTCATAACTTGCAATATCTTGTTTTCCTCTCAGCATTAGTATATTTCTGTGTGATTCAACAAGGCAAACACACAAAATTGGTGCAACTACAGGGGGTAGTTAATCTGTGGAAATTAAGGACTAAGCATGAAAGGAAAGATTCATAGTTAGTGCTCTAAGAAAGGTGTACAGCTACCTTGAAAGAGCATTATGCCACATTGTCCAGGGCTATTACAGTAGTGGAAGCAATGTCTTCTGCTTAAAGAACAGATCTAGCGAATCTGGGTTCTGTTCCTAGCTCAGCCACAGCCGTGCTCTAAGACTTTGAACAACTCACTTAAAACCAGTTTCACTCCTTTGTATGCCTAAGTGCATACGTTTTTGCTTGTGCCCAGTTCAGGCACTCAGGCCAAGAACCTCACAGATATGAAGGTGCCTAACTCCCATTGAAATAAACAGAATTTAGGTGACTACATACTTTTGAGGATCTGGGCCTCAAATCCTATATGTGAACATGTGACCCTGACTTCTATGCCCACATCAGAGACTTGTGAGTCTAAAGTGGACATGTCCAATATTGCACATACATGTAGCTGTGTTCAGGTATGAACCTAAGTCTCTGTGGGCCTGATTTTGGAAGAGCTTCCTGATGAAGCCAGCACATTGCAAAATTAGGTCCTGAGTGTCTCAATTTTCCTCGTTTATAAAACTGTAATTATTTCCACCCCTCACAGAGGTCCTGTAGAGTCTTAATTTATTAATTCTTATAAAGCAAGGTGAGATCCAAACACGGAAGCTGCTATGAAAGTGCAAAGTATTCCATTTTAATTTTTATTTTATTTCCTAGGTTGCGGTGTTAGATAGATTGTTGTGCTCGATGGATTGTTGCTGAAGCCTTCCCTGCTCAGTTATGGGAGTTGTAATTACATCTCTGTTGGGCAGCAGCATATTGGGCATATCTCAGCCCCAGATGATGAAAGATTGAGGGTAGGAGAGACAGAAAGACATCCAGAAGACTTAAAAAAATTGTCTCTGGTTTTGAAGCCATAAGGGACTGGAACTGGAGAGAAGGGATATACCTGAATAGTAGGTAGGACTCTGAGACTTCCCTAGTAACCCTCAAGATGTTTTCCTCAATGGGCTGTTGGTACAATTATATTTTCTTAGTTGCACAGAAAAATTGTTTCTTGAGGGCTGCAAGGCTGTCCATCCATTTTGTATCAAGTTTTGTATTTGGAATTATATTTCGATTCATTTCATATTCATAGTCATACATGGATCAACTCACCTATTAGTCTTCCCCAAAAAATGGAGATAAACCCCTCTCTACAGGTGTAACTATAATCAGGCCCTAATGCAAAGCTCTGTTTCACGTGCACTCTTCAGTTAGTCTCTAGCTGAACATTTGCTTTTAACTGCACAAGAGTTGATGGGCATATAGATTTAGTTGCACTTTCTGATAAGAGGCATAGGGAGAACTGTCAAGGAGAACACTACAAAAGTTGCCTTATGGAAAAATCCTATAGATAGTAAAATCATTACAAAGTCAATACATCACTTATGACTGTGTGGCAATGGGGCCTTTTCAATTTTATTTTTTTGCAGCTTCTAAAAAGGAAGCTTATTTGGAGGGTGAGTCAATCGACAATACATTCAAAGAGTTGACATTTCCCTACAGATTGTCATATGATTACCTGGAAAGGTTCTGTTGTTTTTGTTAAGATCTAGGGATCACTCACACACTTCTTCAAGAGCATCACACTTAATTTCTACGATTATGGCAAAGGGTATCCTCTCTCTCTCTCTCTTCCCCTTTCCAAGCCTACATTAATTGGTCACAGTGACTAATACAGTGTTATCTACAGATCTGTCCAATTAGTCATGGAAAGCTGGACAGCATTCTCAGGCAACCTTCAGAGAGCTTTGACTCGATTCTATAAGCAACTACTGTACTTCTTAATAGTCCACCTTCATCACCTAGGATTCATTTATTATGTCCTTTTGGATACAGGGGAAAATGATTGATAATGTGAATAATGTTGGTCAACAAATATTGGATTTATACCAGAAATCCAGAAATTTTGCTAATAGAATAATTGACACGGAGCCTTTAGTGATATGCTGCAGGATGCTTCAGATGCGTCGGCCACTAAGAGACCCCATATTCCTGCTGCATTCTGATCCTAAGTAATGGTCCTGAGGCAAGGCCTTGCCCAGCCACACCCCGAATCCCCTCTTGCACCCCAACCTCCTGCCCCAGTTTGGAACCCCCTCCTGCACCCTAACTCTCTCCCAGAGAACCTGCACCCCAACCCCCTGCCACAGTCCTGAGCCCGCTCCCGCACTTCAAACCCCTTAGCCCCAGCCTGGAGCCCCCTCCTGCACCCCAAGCCCCTCATCACAGACGCACCCCAGAGCCCGCACCCCTGGCCAGATCCCTTACCCCTTTCCACACCCCAACCCCCTACCCCAGCCCGGAGCTGCCTCCCACACCCCAAGCCCCTCATTTCTGGCCCCACCCCAGAGCCCAGGGGAATCCCCAAGCCTCCACGCCCCCGGCTGGAGCTGCAAGCTCCAGTTTGCCCTGCTGTGGGGGGAAGCCCCGAGCCTCTGTGCCACCCCACAGGGCTATGTGTGACCCCTGACTGATTTTTTCTGTGGGTCAATGGCCCCTGTTCGAAAAAGGGTTCCCCATCCCTGGTATAGATGCATGTACACTAGGTTGCCAGCATAGCTATGCTGGCCAGAGATTTTTTTTAAAATATTTCTAGCTGACATAGTTATGCTGCCAAAATTTTGTAATGCAGACTAAGATTCTGTGTGTCTCTGATCTCTCCTCAGCAGGAAACAAGGCCCTGACATTTGCTACTGCTTGGCAGAGGGGTGAGGATATAATGAGGTATTTAGTAAATACTTAGTGAAATGTACCTTGATTAGTCTCAGCATCTTAAAGAGGCACTGGGACCCAGATCCTAGTTAAACACTTAACTTAGAAATTAAGGGAAGTTAGGTACCGATTTCAGAGTAACAGCCGTGTTAGTCTGTATTCGCAAAAAGAAAAGGAGTACTTGTGGCACCTTAGAGACTAACCAATTTATTTGAGCATGAGCTTTCGTGTGATGAAGTGAGCTGTAGCTCACGAAAGCTCATGCTCAAATAAATTGGTTAATCTCTAAGGTGCCACAAGTACTCCTTTTCTTTTTAGGTACCGATGTGGTCCTGGTTTACTCCCAGGATGGAGAAGAGATTGGGATTGTCACATTCAGAACTGAGCTCAAGGAAAACTAAAATGCCCATTTTGGTATGTATTTCTGTTGTGTCTGGAGTTTACTGCTTGTAGATTGCATAAAAATAACGCAGCTAAAAATTATATTGGTGGGGGGGGTTATTTTATTTTATTTGATTAAACTAGAACCCCAAAATTAAAAACAGAAATATCTCTAAATGTTCACCTCCACGCAGATTCCCCTCCACTCACCCTATTTAAACCTGGGTGTTCAGCATAAGCTCTTTCACTGTCACCTGAGTCTGGCTTTGCATGATATCAAATGACAATTTTAGGAAAGTGCACTGATAATATTTATACCAGAAATGATCTCCCATTGAAAGTAACTGACATGCCATCATGAGCTACTTGAAATTCAAGCTATTTTGTTTTTCCAAAAACTTCAGTCAAACAAATAAGAAGATTGCTTGGATCATTCACAGTACTAAACTCCATTTTGAGGGGAAAAAAAACTAATTAGAACTGCCATTCTTAAGACTTTACACTTATTGAGAAGCATAACTTTAAATTTATAAACACTATAGGACTTGATATTCTAGTTGTCAGCTAATTTGTACTATATTCATATATCTGAATAATAACCTATGAAAATTACTTGGTAGCTAAATTAAGTAGATTTTCCACCATCTATGTGAAATTACAGTAGTTTCATCTCCTACAGCAGGAATTGATGCCCCCTCCTATATTTCTAGTCTAATGTACTGCTGCACCATTGCAATCCCAATTCTCCCCTGCAGGAGGCACTTCTTCTTTCCAACATCAGTCTCCCAGGTTCCATCCATCCAGTCGAGTCAGAGAACCACATTCTTGGCATCAGTTCTGTGAGCTCCTCTTTGGATGCTGTGGCTGCCATGAAGTACCCATATTGCTTGTATTGTGAGCTTCTCTCTAACTTATGCTGCAAGTGCAATTGTTGCCATGTTGGTCATTGTGCTGCAACTGCTGTATCTTGTTTGTCCATCTTCTGGCAGAGATGAGCACCCAGTGCTAGGAACGGAGACAAGTGGAGGTTTTGCTGGCTGAGCAGAGTGGAGTAGATGGTGGAGAGTAGCAGAAAGAGACAGTGGATCTGTGGCCAAAGCCAGTAGAAGGGAGAGAAGACACTGCATAGCACCTGATAGGTGCAGCTCTGGTGAGCAGGACTGGAGAGGCACAAAAATAAACAAATGTTAGTTTGTGGCTACAAGATATTAACTTTTTTCTAGGGTTTTTCCTGAATCAAATGGGTTAATAATGTTTGCATGGGAATGTCTGCATGCCTGGCATCTTAGCATCAAGATATTTGAACTGTACTGAAACACTGCTCTTTAAGCATGGTGATTCAGTAACAAAACCCTTTTTTCCAGCAGACCTAACCCTCATACTTTGTATGACATCCTTTCCTTTGCTTGCAATGTTTTTTTTTCCTTTGCTTTCCTTTAAATTCTCAGTGTATTATACTGGAGCATGACTGTTGAAGTAGTCATGGCATTTAGGTTTGCACTTTATTCCTTTATAGTGTATAGGCTTAATCCAGGGCAACCTATCCTAGACACAGGGCTCATAAACTCATTGTGGAAGATCAACCTATTCAAGAGAAAGCTTTCCACAGCAGGGAACCTATGTCTTAGGCCACATAGCTCCTTATCCTCAGTTCATCCATTCATTCATTAATATAGTATGTTCCAGTGAACAAGACTTTGAATTTGGGACTCAGGAGACATGGATTCTATTCCTGGCTTTGCCATTACCTGGTATGTGACCTTAGAAAGGTGTGGTTTCTTAATGTGTCTGTACAACCCCTAGCACAATGCAGCCTTGATAGTTAGATATTATTGTAATGAAAATAAATAGTAATAATGATAACAACATGCAACATTCTCCATTACTATAACTTTTGTAACTGCACTATGGATGTGATCCAAAGTCTATTGTAGTCAATGGGAGCCTTTCCAGGGATTTCAGTGAGCTTTGGATTAGGCCATGTGCGACCGTATTCAATAAACTGAATCTGGGCAGGCCTAAATACTGTAATCCTAAAATAATATATCCTATATACTGCAAACACTCATTGTTGAATTCCTTCTTTTCCTATTTATCAGTGTGGTAGAGGGCAAAGGGCTTTTTCCTCAATCACATTCTCATTTTGTACCATGGAGTATGTTTCAGAGTGCGGAGTTAATCTCTGGCTCACAAAGTTACCCTCTCTCACCGCTCCCTGCCCTGGTTGAACTCCAGAATTTTGCACTAATTCTTTTGTCATTTGTTGCATACAGTTTCCCACCATCTCAAATATTGTTTTATTCACCAGGTGTCAACATGGCTATTTTAGCATTGACAATATGCCAAACCACATAATTTTTCCCCATTGTGTTTTCCCTCCCCCACTTCTCATTACATGTTGCTTCCCCTCCTTCCCTCTCTGTTGTTTATCTGCGTCATTGTTCCACCTGCTGTTCTACTCCATTGTACTCCATTGTGTGTGTGGGCCACTGTCATAAATATAAAGGGAAGGGTAAACACCTTTAAATCCCTCCTGGCCAGAGGAAAAACCCTTTCACCTGTAAAGGGTTAAGAAGCTAGGATAACCTCGCTGGCACCTGGCCAAAATGACCAATGAGGAGACAAGATACTTTCAAAGCTGGAGGGGGGGAGAAACAAAGGTTCTCTCTGTGTGTGTGATGCTTTTGCCAGGAACAGAAAAGGAATGGAGTCTTAGAATTTAGTAATCTAGCTAGATATGCGTTAGATTCTGTTTTGTTTAAATGGCTGATAAAATATGTTGTGCTGAATGGAATGTATATTCCTGTTTTTGTGTCTTTTTGTAACGTAAGGTTTTGCCGAGAGGGATTCTCTATGTTTTGAATCTGATTACCCTGTAAGGTGTTTACCATCCTGATTTTACAGAGGTGATTCTTTTACTTTTTCTTCTATTACAATTCTTCTTTTAAGAACCTGATTGCTTTTTCAGTGTTCTTAAGATCCAAGGGTTTGGGTCTGTGTTCACCTATGCAAATTGGTGAGGATTTTTATCAAGCCTTCCCCAGGAAGGGGGTGTAGGATTTGGGAGGATTTGGTGGGGGCGTGGGGGAGACGTTTCCAAGTGGGCTCTTTCCCTGTTATGTATTTGTTAGACGCTTGGTTGTGGCAGCAATAAAGTCCAAGGGCAAAAGGTAAAATAGTTTGTACCTTGGGGAAGTTTTAACCTAAGCTGGTAAAAGTAAGCTTAGGAGGTTTTCATGCAGGTCCCCTAGAGTTCAGAGTGGGGAAGGAACCCTGACATGGTGGCATAGCGGTGGGATTAACTTGAAATCATTTTGAGATCAATTTGAGATTTTTTGAACCAGAAGCACAGATTTTTTAAAAGGAAATATTTTTTTTCCTTTGGGCTGCTGGAAATCAGGTTTTAAGCTGAAAGAAGTTAGAGGTTCTTTTTGTCTCTGCTTGGGGGCCAGAGCAGAGACTAAAAGGTAATTGTCTTCTGTGAGCTGGAGTTTTCTCTACCTAAAGACAGGGTAGTTAAACTCCTGCAGGGAAATTCACAAGTCTTCACAGACCTGAAGTTGTTTTTACCTAAGAGCATCTAGAGGGGTTCTCTGTCTATTTGCCTGGAGACAAAGGTGTTAGTTTTGTTTTGAGGATTTTTCTGTAGGCTGACAATCACTATCGGAGAACATAGGTATCCGGTTACAGCACAACCTAAATACATATATATATATATATATATATATATATATATATATATATATATATATATATATATATATATATATATATATTGACAAGCCGAGTTTTTTGTTTGTTTGCTTTATTTCTAACTCTCGGGTGTAAAGTTAGTTAAAAACAGAGAGGCAAACATGACAGAAACCAAGGAAACAGCCAAAGAGGCTGCCCACAGGAGAGCTATGGAGGCAAAGGAAAAAGAATGGAAGCATGCTGAGGAGGAAAGGGAGGCTGCCCACAGGAGAGCTATGGAGGTAAACAAAAACCAAGAGGCTGCCCACAGGAGAGCTATGGAGGCAAGGGAAAAAGAAATGGAGGAAAAGAAAAAAGAGGAAGCATGCACTGGAGATGGAGAAGGTAAAGGCTGAGCGGAATCTACTGGATAACCCTAACCATCCTTCCCCAAAAATCCACAAATGGGAGCGACTATGTCCACAGTATGATGAATCCAGTGATATTGCTGAATATTTTCTCAGCTTTGAGAGACTGTGCACTCTCCATAAAATTCCTGAAGCTCACAAGATGACCACATTGGTCACAAAATTAACTGGAAGAGCTCTGGACATATTCAATAAGATGCCTATTGATGAGGCTTCTGACTATAATAAGTTCAAGGATTTGGTTTTAAAAGCAATTTCAAATTACATCTGAAACATACAGAGTAAAATTTCAAACCCTTGAGAGGGCCTGGACTAAGTAATGTGGCTTATCTAAACCAGATGAAGGATCTGTTAGATAAATGGGTCCAAGGAAGGGGTGTCACTAGCTTTGATGGAATATGTGATTTGATAGCTCAGGAGCAATTCCTGAATATGTCCAAGGAGGAAATAAAAGAGTGTTTATGGAATAAGGAAATGGACTCAGCAGAAAGTCTTGCTTCTTATGCTGATCAATACGAGCAGTCCCAGATTGCCAGAGAGGCGGGGCAAGCTGGAACAAAACGGGTGGAGGGAGGAGAGAGGAACAACCCTGGTCGCAGTTGGAGTGGATACCAGAAGGGACACCCTCAGACCACTCCCTACTACCGGGGGCAGCCCAAGGCCCCAACTACACACCAAGGAATACTCCAGACACCTTATCGTCCCGCCACACCATTCTCCAGCAACCCACCTTGCCCCAGTGACCGATCAGCTGGACGATGTTTTAAATGTAACGAGCCGGGGCAAGTAAAGGCCAACTGCCCCAAGAACCCCAACAGATTACAGTTCATTGCACAGGAATCACACCAGAGGTCCTCAGGCTTAGATACCTCCCAGATACCCTTGGAGCGGAGGGAAACTGTGAGTGTGGGCGGGAAGAAGGTCACCACGTGGAGGGACACCAGAGCACAAGCGTCGGCTATCCATGCTTCCTTAGTGGACCCCAATTTGATTGACCCAGAGATCCAAGTGACAATTCAACCCTTCAAGTCCAAGTCTTTCAATTTGCCTACAGCCAAGTTGCCTTTCCAGTACAAGGGCTGGTCAGGAATGTGGACTTTTGCAGTATATGATGATTATCCCATCCCCATGCTGTTGGGAGAAGACTTGGCCAATCATGTGAAGCAAGCCAAGAGGGTGGGAATGGTCAACCGCAGGCAGGCTAAGCAAGCCGTACCGCCTAGCTCTGCTCTGGAAACTTCTACCAGGATCCGGTCAGAGGTGATGAACCCGGTCCCCATGCCAACGTCTGCAACAGCAGTAGCGGATCTAGTCCCAGAGACCCAGACAGAGACAGTCCCAGAATCAGAACCGGCAGCAGCTGATAACCCTACACCAGTGGCTGAGCCGGAACCTGAACCCCAACATAGTGCACCAGCGGAAAGCGGTTCGCAGTCAACGGAAAGAGCCCCATCTCCTACATGGCTTCCAGAGGGACCAAGCATAGGTCCACAATCCAATGAGGAACTGATGTCTCCAGCATCAAGGGAACAGTTCCAGACTGAACAGGAAGCAGATGAAAGCCTCCAGAGAGCTTGGATGCCAGCACGGAGCAACCCACCGCCTCTCAGCTCTTCTAATCGATCCAGGTTTGTTGTAGAAAGAGAAATTTTATACAAGAAAACTCTTTCTGGTGGACACCAGGAACACTGGCATCCTCAGAGACAGTTGGTAGTTCCAACTAAGTACCGGGTCAAGCTCTTGAGCATGGCCCACGATCATCCTAGTGGCCATGCTGGGGTGAATAGGACCAAAGACTGGTTGGGGAGGTCATTCCACTGGGAGGGAATGGGCAAGGATGTTTCTACCTATGTCTGGTCTTGTGAGGTATGCCAAAGAGTGGGAAAATCCCAAGACCAGGTAAAAGCCCCTCTCCAGCCACTCCCTATCATTGAAATTCCATTTCAGCGAGTAGCTGTGGATATTCTGGGTCCTTTTCTGAAAAAGACACCCAGAGGGAAGCAGTACATACTGACTTTCATGGATTTTGCCACCTGATGGCTGGAAGCAGTAGCTCTAAGCAACACCAGGGCTAAAAGTGTGTGCCAGGCACTAGCAGACATTTTTGCCAGGGTAGTTTGGCCCTCCGACATCCTCACAGATGCAGGAACTAATTTCCTGGCAGGAACTATGGAAAACCTTTGGGAAGCTCATGGGGTGAATCACTTGGTTGCCACCCCTTACCATCATCAAACAAATGGCCTGGTGGAGAAATTTAATGGGACTTTGGGAGCCATGATACATAAATTCGTAAATGAGCACTTCAATGATTGGGACCTGGTGTTGCAGCAGTTGCTCTTTGCCTACAGAGCTGTACCACATCCCAGTTTAGGGTTTTCACCATTTGAACTTGTATATGACCACGAGGTTAAGGGGCCATTACAGTTGGTGAAGCAGCAATGGGAGGGGTTTACACCTTCTCCAAGAACTAACATTCTGGACTTTGTAACCAACCTACAAAACACCCTCCGAACCTCTTTAGCCCTTGCTAAAGAAAACCTACAGGATGCTCAAAAAGAGCAAAAAGCCTGGTATGATAAACATGCCAGAGAGCGTTCCTTCAAAGTAGGGGACCAGGTCATGGTCTTAAAGGCACTCCAGACCCATAAAATGGAAGCGTCATGGGAAGGGCCATTCACAGTCCAGGAGCGCCTGGGAGCTGTTAATTATCTCATAGTATTCCCCACCTCCAACTGAAAGCCTAAGGTGTACCATATTAATTCTCTCAAGCCCTGTTATTCCAGAGAATTAAAGGTTTGTCAGTTTACAGCCCAGGGAGGAGACGACGCTGAGTGGACTGAAGGTATATACTACGAAGGGAAAAGTGCTGGTGGAGTGGAAGAGGTGAACCTCTCCATGACCCTTGGGCATATGCAGCGACAGCAGATCAAGGAGCTGTGCACTAGCTACGTGCCGACGTTCTCAGCCACCCCAGGACTGACTGAACGGGCATACCACTCCATTGACACAGGTAATGCTCACCCAATTAAAGTCCAACCTTACCGGGTGTCTCCAAGCTAAAACTGCAATAGACCGGGAGATCCAGGATATGTTACAGATGGGTGTAATCCGTCCCTCTGGCAGTGCATGGGTATCTCCAGTGGTTCTAGTTCCCAAACCAGATGCGGAGATACGTTTTTGCGTGGACTAACCCGTAACCCGTAACTCGCCCAGACAACTATCCAATGCCATGCACAGATGAGCTATTAGAGAAACTGGGACGGGCCCAGTTCATCTCTACCTTGGACTTAACCAAGGGGTACTGGCAGGTACCGCTAGATGAATCTGCCAAGGAAAGTTCAGCCTTCACCACACGTCGGGCTGTATGAATTTAATGTACTCCCTTTTGGGCTGCGGAATGCACCCGCCACCTTTCAAAGACTTGTAGATGGTCTCCTAGCGGGTTTAGGAGAATATGCAGTCGTCTACCTTGATCATGTGGCCATATTTTTGGATTCCTGGGCAGAACACCTGGAACATCTACAAAAAGTCTTTGAGCGCATAAGGGAGGCAGGACTGTTAAGGCTAAGTAGTGTCAAATAGTTTCACGCTATCTGTGATTGGGGGTGCGTGTCATAAATATAAAGGGAAGGGTAAACACCTTTAAATCCCTCCCTTTCACCTGTAAAGGGTTAAGAAGCTAGGATAACCTCGGTGGCACCTGACCAAAATGACCAATGAGACAAGATACTTTCAAAGCTGGAGGGAGGGAGAAACTAAGGTTCTCTCTGTCTGTGTGTTGCTTTTGCCGGGACCAGAGCAGGAATGCAGGTCAGAACTCCTGTAAAGGGCTAATAAGCAATCTAGTTAGTTATGCGTTAGATTCTGTTTTGTTTAAATGGCTGATAAAAGTTGTACTGAATGGAATGTATCTTCCTGTTTTTGTGTCTTTTTGTAACTTAAGGTTTTGCCTAGACGGATTCTCTATGTTTTCAATCTGATTACCCTGTAAGGTATTTACCATCCTGATTTTACAGAGGTGATTCTTTTACTTTTTTTCTTCAATTAAAATTCTTCTTTTAAGAACCTAATTGCTTTTTCATTGTTCTTAAGATCCAAGGGTTTGGGTCTGTTTTCACCTATGCAAATTGGTGAGGATTTTTAATCAAGCCTTCCTCAGGAAAGGGGGTGTAGGGTTGGGAGGATTTGGTGGGGGCAAGGGGGAAGATGTTTCCAAGTGGGCTCTTTCCCTGTTATGTATTTGTTAGACCCTTGTTGGTGGCAGCAATAAAGTCCAAGGGCAAAAGTTAAAATAGTTTGTACCTTGGGGAAGTTTTAACCTAAGCTGGTAAAAATAAGCTTAGGGGGGTTTTCATGCAGGTCCCCACCTCTGTACCCTAGAGTTCAGAGTGGGGAAGGAACCTTGACAGCCACACAGTAAAATGACAAGATTTTTTATGTCTGAAGAGCCACATTCACTTTGCTGCCCACACACAGACTAGAGCAATCCAGGAAGAGTATAATGCCAATGGAAAGACATGGTATGCCTTATCATCCCATCCTGATCCACTTTGAATTCTGGCTGAGACAGATTGTCCCCAGCTACCATAAGGACAAGCAAAAGGTCTGTGAATTAGGACAGGGCTTTAATGATCATAAATTGGAGGAAAGTCTCTTCCCTGATAGATGTCACTGAGCTCAGCTAGGAAGAACCATACGTGCCAAATTTGCCTCCTCCCATATCACTGATTGCAAGATTAGGATAAATGGCTAGAAAAGAGCCTGGGCTTCAGAAGTGGAGTGCCCACAGTGCCCATCAATCAACTCTCTCTGGCTAATGGCAGGATATCAGGATCAACTGGCCAGGGTTGAGGACAGAAAGAGTTTGAACCCCAAAGGTTCCATTCCCTGCACATAGTCCCAAATCAAGAAGCAAGATGACAAAGATTTCCTTACCCAAGTCTGGCCTCAAAATTTATGTAGGACTCCTTAAAATAGGTAGTCAGTAGGGCCTGTCCTAGCTCCTGGCAGTTCCCATCATCAGGAGAGTACAACCTACACAGCTTTCATTGCCATAGAAATGCCAGCATTGCCATTTTACCCCCTAAAACACATTGCTGCTATGTAAGTACAAAGTATAGTTATTATTATAATCAAACCTGAGTGAACACTCCCTTTGACTCACTTTCTCCCTCTGATTACTTCTCTTTAAATCTTGGCAAATATATATATTTCAATATGCTTCTCCGCAAATCCTTTCCAACAGGCCCTTCTGTTCTTTTTAACCGTGACCAGACTGACATGCCGGGAGGGGAAACATGACACCACTTTCTCCGCCAACAATTCAAACAGGAGCCAAGAGGCATCTTGCATTAACTTTTAAGGGGGAGATACAGTCTGTTTAAAATGGGTGCAGATGATGGAAGTGACACTTTACTCCAACTCACCTGTATGGGAGCCCTGTTTCTTAATGACGGGTGCTGATCGCTAGTACAATGGAGGTAAGAAGCCCTGTACTGTAATTCCAGCCCACTGTCCTTTCTCCACTGCGCCTGCCCCATTGTCTTATCTTGCTCAGCCTAGTACCACAAGCTGGCATTACATCCCTTTACTGCCTGCTGGCCCCAAACAAACAAGAGCAAGTAAGCCACTTACTTAATCTGCTGCTTCTCCTTTATTTATAGCTTCCTCTTGAAGGTGCCTTTATACGCAGGCCATTTTTTATGGTTTAATGTTTTAATTTCTCTCTCCTTTTTTCACTACAGCTTTTATCTCTTTATATTTGGTTTCAAATCAAGAAGTATATTATACACAATGGGTTGGATTGGCACTTTGCAACATGCCCTAAATGAATGTAGTGCAAGTAGAGTAGGGGCATTAGGGGACGAGAGCTGAGGAAGCGTTGTTCTAAGTCAGCCATAAAAATGTTGGAATACTGTGGCGCCATGCAGGTACCCATAGCAGTGCCGCTGATTTGAAGGTATACATTGTCCCCAAATGTGAAATAGTTATAGGTGAGGACAAAGTCCACCCACCAGGTTTGCCGTGACATTGTCGAGTATACTGTTCCTGACGGCTTGTAGTCCATCTTTGTGTGGAATGTTGGTGTAGAGGGCTTCTACATCCAAAGTGGCCAGGATGGTGTTTTCAGGAAGATCACCAATGGACTGTAGTTTCCTCAGGAAGTCAGTGGTGTCTTGAAGATAGCTGGGAGTGCGGGTAGCGTAGGGCCTGAGGAGGGAGTCTACATGCCCCTACTCTATTTGCGCTACATTGATGACATCTTCATCATCTGGACCCATGGAAAAGAAGCCCTTGAGGAATTCCACCATGATTTCAATGATTTTCATCCCACCATCAACCTCAGCCTGGACCAATCCACACAGGAGATCCAGTTCATGGACACTATGGTGCTAACAAGCGATGGTCACAAACACCACCCTATACCGGAAACCTACTGACCACTATTCCTACCTACATGCCTCCAGCTTTCATCCAGACCACACCACATGATCCATTGTCTACAGCCAAGCTCTACGATGCAACTGCATTTGCTCCAACTACTCAGACAGAGACAAACACCTACAAGATCTCTATCAAGCATTCTTAAAACTACAATACCCACCTGCTGAAGTGAGGAAACAGATTGACAGAGCCAGAAGAGTACCCAGAAGTCACCTACTACAGGACAGGCCCAACAAAGAAAATAACAGAACGCCACTAGCCATCACCTTCAGCCCCCAGCTAAAACCTCTCCAATGCATCATCAAGGATCTACAACCTATCCTGAAGGACGAAGTCACTCTCAATAGATCTTGGGAGACAGGCCAGTCCTTGCTTACAGACAGCCCCCCAACCTGAAGCAAATACTCACCAGCAACCACACAACAGAACCACTAACCCAGGAACCCATCCTTGTAACAAAGCCCATTGCCAACTGTGTCTGCATATCTATTCAGGGGACACCATCATAGGGCCTAATCACATCAGCCACACTATCAGAGGCTCATTCACCTGCACATCTACCAATGGGATATATGCCATCATGTGCCAGCAATGGCCCTCTGCCATGTACATTGGTCAAACTGGACAGTCTCTACATAAAAGAATACATGGACACAAATCAGACATCAAGAATTATAACATTCAAAAACCAGTCGGAGAACACTTCAATCTCTTTGGTCACTCGATTACAGACCTAAAAGTTGCAATTCTTCAACAAAAAAACTTCAAAAACAGACTCCAACAAGAGACTGCTGAATTGGAATTAATTTGCAAACTGGATACAATTAACTTAGGCTTGAATAGAGACTGGGAGTGGATGGGTCATTACACAAAGTAAAACTATTTCCCCTTGTTTATTGCGCCTCCCCACCCCCTACTGTTCCTCAGACGTTCTTGTCAACTGCTGGAAATGGCCCACCTTGATTATCACTACAAAAGGTTCCGCCCCCCCCCACACTCTCCTGCTGTTAATAGCTAACCTTAAGTGATCTCTCTTGTTACAGTGTGTATGGTAACACCCATTGTTTCATGTTCTCTATGTATATGAATCTCCCCACTGTATTTTCCACTGAATGCATCCAATGAAGTGAGCTGTAGCTCACGAAAGCTTATGCTCAAATAAATTCGTTAGTCTCTAAGGTGCCACAAGTACTCCTTTTCTTTTATCCCAAATGAGTGTCAGTGGAACTTCTGTAGCATATCACATCATCATGTATATGGCCTAGAACTTGTCTTTCTAACAGTCCATCTCTCTCCCCATGGCATACTGCCACAGCTGCAGCCAACAGAATTGCCTGAGCTGTAGCGCCATCAGTACTGGTGTATGACTAGCAGGACTTCCCCATTAACGTCTTTGGAATTCATTTCTTCCCCATGTCTTAACAGCTCACATTTGTTAGCCTTTAAGGTGAGCTACCTTTTCTCCCTGGTTTGTGAGGTAATGGGTGTTGGATATGGTTTGGGTATGGTATTCTGTGGATTGTGTGTGTGGTAGATTAATTTCAGTCATATTTATGTTGTCATTGTGTATTTGAGTTGATCTGGGAAACCTGACATGTCTGTTTAGTGAATTAAAAATGTTATCAAGGGCAGTATACCAGGATACACTGTCCCTTTAAGGCCAGAGAAGGAAGTCTTGGGTGCCATGCAACCCCTACCAGGTGTTCTGTAACTGATGGATTTAAGTCATAACAGAGGCAGACACACAGAGGAAGTGGTTCCAGGATAACAAGTGTGTGGAAAAAACAGTCTCTTTAGAGCCTGGGACAAGAGCTTTTTCATGCAAGGCAAGGCTATCCTCTTTCTCAGCCAACCAGCATGAATTCTGGGAAGAAGGACAGTGTATAATCTGCCTCTTCCCAGGAGAGAAACTGGCTAGAAGAGGACAGCCTGCTGACCTCTCCCAGGCCAGGGAGAATGAGAATGAATTGTTTCGACTTTGCCTCCAAACTGTAGAATAGCATTAGGAAACATGCACTAAAGCAGATATGCCTCTAGAGAAAAGAACATTTTATTGTGAAGGGTATTTTCAAGCTTTTGTATTTGTGAGAGGTTTCATGGCCAGTCTAAGCAAAACTGGGGAGAAGTAAATTAAAGGGCCAGGTGGGAGAAGCAGTCAAACATTACAGCTTGCTATAGGCACACAGAACATTGGAGGAAAGCTGTTCTAGTACACTCTATATTCTCTAAGTGCCATGTATTTTAGAGAAGAGACATCTATGAGGGATGACTCAGTTTTTATGAGGAATGGAAAATTAAAACCACAATTGTTGACATTTTTAAAGCAGACTAGGGGATATGGACACATCTTCCATGAAAACTAGAAACAACAAGCATGTGCATTTAGAATTCTCTAAGGATATGTCTACATAGTCCAGCTTCACAATAATTTCCAGCTCTAGGAGAGCTCTGATGAAAGTAGCAGCAACAGAGTGAGTGGTGGAGAGGTTTGCATGTCACAGAAGGCCACAGGGGATTCAGATAGTGTGAGCCCTATGAAACCACGACAATATTATTTGAGCATAGGCCACACAATTGCCTTAAATATCGATTTAATTTTAGTTGTCCCCATGACATCTTTATTTGTAATTTGTAAACTCTAAATAATAGAAGAGGAGACAGTCCTAGCTACACAATGCCTTAGTTTTTCTGGGAAATTAGAGATGAAAAGAAAGGTCAATACATTTTACTCTTAGTAAGACATATTTTTAGTAGTATCTTAACAAGTAGATGTCTAACCATAACATCAAAACAAAGAAATGCATAAATAAAACAGCAAACAACCACAAGTGAAAGAATTTTCATACTCAAAGCATTGTATGTTGCAGACAAACTAATTTCCATTCAGAAAATTTACAGTTTGGCATCCACATATTTTCCTCTCCATTGATTTTATACAGCATGCTCTTCCACATGCAGGTATTTCCAATATGATTTTTATTGCATTAATTCATTAGCCTGACAGATATTCCAAATTAAAGTATTTTCAATCAATATGTTCCAGTCTGCTGAAAATGGATTTGGTCATTTTAGCTTTCTATGTTATACGCTTAGAATGAAAACAAGTGTGCTACCAAGTGCAGTCTACATCTGCCAGCTCAGACGAGAAGAGTCTTTGATATAGTGTGAATCTATATTTGCTTCAGTGCAAGCTGTTACAGGCTGAAAGCCTTTATGTAAAATGCATATTGAAATAATTTATGTACATCTCTTGTAACATTTTTTGGCAAGAAATACTTTCTTTGGGAACATATCTAGAAATTATATTCTCTACACTTGCAAGGATATGTTAAATTGTCTAAACGTCTTTGGACTCATGCATATAATTCAATTGCACACAGCTTCTTCTAAATTTGGTCTTCATGAATGCATGTAACTTGCATATGCAAGATGGTTTCTTCCACTGTCTCAGCCTCTATCACCTTGTCATCATCTTTTTCAAAATTTCTCATCTCATGCTGGCCAATCAGCTCAGGATTCAGGGGGGAAAGGTAGAAATAACAAAAGCATTTTTACCATTTTTCTGTTATTTTGTTGTGTAAGGCCACTAGGATACTAAGATCCAAAATGTTCAAAGTTAGTGTGGTGGCCCAGTTTTCCATTTATCCAGCACTTAACTTTCAAAGGGGACCATAAGGTTGAGCCAAGACCTCTGGGCACTCAAAGCTGTCTATACCTCAATTTTGGGCACAGAGGCAAAGTAGCAGAATCAATACGAGGATTTCTCAAAAGTCTGTTGTGCCTGAAAGCTTCGTGTGAGCAGAGTATGCCTAACTAAGCACAGTTGATGGTGAGCCCAATCAGCCACCATATTCAGCCTGCAGCTAAGCTACAAAATGTAATTATCTGTGACAGGAAGCCATAGAGCAGTGGTGGGCAACCTGCAGCCTGCGGGCCACACGCAGCCTGTCAGGGTAATCTGCTGGCAGGCCGCGAGACAGTTTCTTTACATTGACCCCCCACAGCTCCCAGTGGCTGCAGTTCGCCATTCCCAGCCAATGGGAGCTGCAGATGGCCGTGCCTGCAGACGGTCAGTGTAAACAAATTGTCTTGCAGCCTGCCAGCGGATTACCCTGACGTGCCGCAGGCTGCCCACCACTGCCCTAGGGCAAAGAGAAAGGCAGAGAGACTAGGGCAGAGAGATATGAGTAAATCAGCGGTAGGAAGAGCTGGATAGGCAATTAGATAAGGACTTGGGGCAACAAGAAATAGAAACTGGATAGATAGGTGAGAGGAGAAAGGATATTTCCTGGAAGGACAATATAATAGTGCATCCTCACCTTACAGGCACCCTCTTTTAGCAGGACACATTGTTGCTGGGGTACTTCAGTTCTAGTACCCCTTCCCACCAAACTCCCACCTCCATAGGCTATCTGGAATCAGTCTTGAACATCTCAGTAGCCTGGAAAGCTGTGTAGTCAGTGAAACAAAAGTGAGCAAAGCTTTTATTGTCCTTGCAGTGATTAGTCTACAGTTAAGCAAGGAACAAGATACTACACTACTACAGCAATGACACCTTTCCTTGGCTGACACACACACACACAGTTGCTGGGCCAAATTTTGCTTTTCTTTCACCATTTTGAAATCTGGTGCAATGTTGGATTTACACTAGTGGTGCTGAGAGTAGAGTTAGGCCCCAGATATGTGTTCCCACACACCACTCCACTCCAACCCCAACCACCCCTTCTCACATGCACACACCACCACCACCACCACAAGCAAGGTTTAAAATCTTTGCATCATTTTCATGCAAAAATGGGAACGAGCGCTGCACAATTATTTTCCAGAGCTTAACTAGCTTTTGAATAATTGTTTTGGGGTAGATGAATTTTAAACATCTAAAGGAGAGACTTACTTCCTTATAAAAAGAACAGGAGGACTTGTGGCACCTTAGAGACTAAAATTTATTAGAGCATAACCTTTCGTGGCTACAGCCCACTTCATCGGATGCATAGAATGGAACATATAGTAAGAAGATAGATAGATATACATACACACATAAACAGAGAAGGTGGAAGTTGCCTTACAAACTGTGAGAGGCTAATTAATTAAGATGAGCTTTTATCAGCAGGAGTAAAAAACTTTTGTAGTGACAATCAAGATGGCCCATTTAGACAGTTGACTAGAAGGTGTGAGGATACTTAACATGGGGAAATAGATTCAATATGTGTAATGACCCAGCCACTCCCAGTCTCTATTCAAACCCAAGTTAATGGTATCTAGTTTGCATATTAATCCAAGCTCAGCAGTGTTCTCCTATCGGTTTTTGAAGGTTATGATTCCTGATGTCAGATTTGTGTCCATTTATTCTTTTGCGTAGAGATTGTCTGGTTTGGCCAACGTACATGGCAGGAGGAATTGCGGGCACATGATGGCATAGATCACATTGGTAGATGTGCAGGTAAATGAGCCCCTGATGGTGTGGCTAATGTGATTAGGTCTTACGATAGTGTCAATTGAATAAATATGTGGACAGAGTTGGCATCGGGCTTTGTTGCAAGGATAGGTTGCTGGGTTAGTGTTTTTGTTGTGGGGTTGCTGGAGAGTATTTGCTTCAGGTTGGGGGGCTGTCTGTAAGTGAGGACTGGCCTGTCTCCTAAGATCTGTGAGAGTGAGGGATCATTTTTCAGGATAGGTTGTAAATCTTTGATGCTGCACTGGAGAGGTTTTAGTTGGGGGCTGAAGGTGACAGCTAGTGGTGTTCTGTTATTTTCTTTGTTGGGCCTGTCCTGTAGTAGGTGACTCTGGGTACTCTTCTGCCTCTGTCAATCTGTTTTTTTCACTTCAGCAGGTGGGTATTGTAGTTTTAAGAATGCTTGTAGGTGTTTGTCTCTGTCTGAGGGATTGCAGCAAAGGCAGTTGTGTCTTATAGCTTGGCTGTAGACAATGGATCGTGTGGTGTGTCCTGGATGGAAGCTGGAGGCATGCAGGTAAATATAGCGGTCAGTAGGTTTCCAGTATAGGGTGGTGTTTATGTGACCATCGCTTATTAACCTTATCAAATCGGACATCAGGAATCATAACATTCAAAAACTGGTAGGAGAACACTTCAACCTCTCTGGCCACTCAGTAAAAGACTTAAGGGTGGCAATTTTGCAACAGAAAAGCTTCAAAAACAGACTCCAATGAGAAACTGCTGAGCTTGAATTAATATGCAAACTAGATACCATTAACTTGGGTTTGAATAGAGACTGGGAGTGGCTGGGTCATTACACATATTGAATCTATTTCCCCATGTTAAGTATCCTCACATCTTCTTGTCAACTGTCTAAATGGGCCATCTTGATTATCACTACAAAAAGTTTTTTTTTCCTCCTGCTGATGATAGCTCATCTTAACTAATTAGCCTCTTTCAGTATGGCAACTTCCACCTTCTCTGTATGTATATATATTTACTATATGTTCTATTCTATGCATCCGATGAAGTGGACTGTAGCCTACGGAAGCTTATGCTCTAAGAAATTTGTTAGTCTCTATGGTGCCACAAGTACTCCTGTTCTTTTTGTGGATACAGACTAACACGGCTGCTACTCTGAAACCTTACTTCCTTATGTTGTCTCTTCCTGTTGTGTTATAAATGAACCTTTTAGATAAGTCAATCTATTCTCCCATTAATATGAGGGATTTATGTCCTTTATTGTAAGTATAACATTCATCAAAAATCCTTATGATAGACTCACTTTCACTCCTGCTAATAAGTCTAAAGTTCAGTCCAACCATTATGCTCATACTTTTCAGAACCATAAAACCCTTCAACTATACTATCAGATGTGCAGTGATAAATTCATCTTTCACTTGACTTTAACACCTTAGGGTAAAAATAATTTTAAAAACTGTAAAGAAACTAATAATCAAATTTACACAATCACTGTAAATAGTTTAATTTTTAATTCTAAGTCCTGTTCCCTTTGAGGAGGCATTTTCTCCTTAGAAACTGTGTGAAAAGAACAGCTTTTAGGGGCTAAATGACTGTATGACCTACACCACAATCATATGTGACCTAGAAGACAGATACTGCACAATATGTCATGGGTCCACATCCTGTGATCTCTCTTTGCTGTGCCTACAATGGGAATTCTCTACAGATTGTGCTTAGAAGATTGAGCCCAAAGTGGGTCAGTGAGTAGAAAACTGCCTGCAAAGTGTACTGGAAAAATGCTACTTGTTCCAACACTCAATGCCTGCTTCAACAACAGTGGTGATGTTATTAGAAAGACATAGCTAATAATGTTGCAGCTTCACTGACTATACTGGTATAAGCAGGGTCTGAATGAGTTCTCCTTGACATATAATGATGGACTGGGGGAAAATACTTTCAGGAGCAGAACTTACTTGCATGGACACACTTATTTTGCCTAGGTGTTCAGCAGACAGAGCTGTTTTGTCAGTGATCAACTTTGGCTGGGTTTTAGGTTACAATTCATTTTAGTATTGAATTGGGGGTAATGAAATGTTTGTTATCTTTGTTTTATGAGTAAATAGCAACAGAACTGTACTTAGTGTGCCCTAATTGAAGGGGTCACTATAAACTGAACTTCACTTGCCCATCAGGGGGTAGGGATGCCAAATCCCTGTGAAAGTCAGAGACGGTAAGGACAGGTGTTTCTACTTGGTAGCGTGGATACTGCTTTCAGAATCCTAGATGTCATTTGATTCTCCTCTCTCCAGCATTTAAAGACAAGGGTGATTAGACTCAGTTGAAACTCCTTGTTTTCTATTCAGTGATTTCTAGAGCTTAGGTCACTGATGAGCAGGTCTAGGGGCTAAGCTTTAGACCTTGCATGGGGATAGTTGTTACAGTGAAAGACAATGCAGATGCTGTACTAGCAGCAAGGTTCCCTGCTACCTAACAAAATCACTCAGAGCTGACCTAAGTGGTGAAACCTCAGAACATGATATCACAGAAGTGGCAGTGAGTGGCAAGGAGCAGCACCGATAAAACCACTTAGCAGTGACAGAAATAACAGCGACAGAGGTGGCAGTGAGCAGCAGCCAGTGGCACTGATGACAGTGGCAATAAGCAGCAAGTGGCAGCAAAGTACAGGGGCCACAGCAGAGATGATAGCAGCAGCAGTGAACCAGTTGCAACATACTGTACTGTGGAGTGGGTGCTTGCTTATGGTTACATGCCTTTGAATTGTGATTGTGGTGTTTGTGACACTCTATATGTCAGGGGAGCACCCTGTAACCCCAGTATTCCTCATTTATATAGAATTGTGATATTTCACATAAAGCATGCCATGTGAGGTATCCAGGGAAAGGTTATGATCTCCTGAAAGCCATTGTTCTATCTAAATGTGTGTATCATTAATGCATACAAAATTATAAGAACTCTGTTGTATGGTTTTCACTAAAATATACTGTGGCTTCAGGAAGCGCCCAGATACTAGCTCTCCAGGGAGGTAACCAATGCCCAGGTGGGTGCTGAACAGACATCACCAGCCATTGTCAAACAGAGGAGTTACAATACAATGATTCATTCACAGGAGAAAAACCGGGAATATTGCTAAACCTTGTGACTCAGCAATGCCCACCAGACATACCTGGATTTATGTTCTCCAAGCACATGGATTAAGAGTAAAAAACAGAACACAGGGGCCCCGTTCTTGGCCTTTTCTCCTCCCCTTCCCCCCCATGCCGCAAGCAACAAGGACACTCAGAAGACTGAAGACTCCAACAGAGGAGACTGGCCCAGGTTTCAAGGGTGAAACCTGTGTACTATGAACTGCAATATCCAGTGGGGTGAAAGAAGTTGCTTAATCTAGATGTTGCCCTGTCTAATAGGATTGAGAGTTTAGACTGCATGCTTACATTTTCTTTTGGTAATAACTCTGACTTTTTGCCTGTCACTTATAATCACTTAAAATCACTCTTTTATAATCAATAAACTAGTTTTACTGTTTATCTTTACCAGTGAGTTTGCCTGAAGTGCTTGGTAAATCTGCTCAGGTTTACAAAGGCTGGTGTATATCTGCTTTCCATTGATTAAGTGGGGAACCAATTAATAAACTTGCATTGCTCAAAAAGGGGTCTTGAACAGTGCATGACAGCATATTCCTGAGGTACAAGGCTGGGAGCATTTGGCCGGTGCCTTTCGCCTTTCTCTGTATGATTCGTGAGTGACTCTGGGAGAATACAGGCAATCTAGCTCTGTTTGGGGCTCCACCTGTGGTTGTGCTGAGTGATAATAGTGCCTGGAGGGGTTTGCTGCTTGTCACTAGCAAAACATTGTGAAAGACAGCCCAGGCTGGAGAGTTAAGTGGTAACAGCCACAGTCCCAGACTGCACTCTGGGGATCCCATCACAGTGTTTTCCCTTTACATTTTGTTATACACAGACTCAGTGTTGTGGGGAAGTACTGCCTCTTAGAGATGCCTCGGGATGGTATTTCATTTTTCAAGATTACTGGGTGGTTTTATTTTACATTGTTAAGAGAAAATACTAGATACTGAACCTTATTGCTGCTGACATCACCTGGCAGAAGGGCTACACTGGGGATTGGTCCATACATTACCACATGATGAAGAAGAATGTATTGAAGTTTAGCTGAAGAGGCCTTTTACTATATACTAGATTTTATATGTATTGTGAAATTCCTGTAGCACCTTAAATGTGCTAGACACGGTACAGACAGTCCCTGGTCGAAAGAGCTTCCAAGCCAAACTTAAAACCAATGAAGGATATCTATACAAGCAAAGTGGAGATGGCATAGCTTGCTCTGCCTTGTTACTTGCATGGGGTCAGTTGTCAGAAGTGCTGAGCAACCACATCTCCAGCTGAAGTCAATGGAAGCTGGAGTTGCTCAGTGATTTGGGACCATGGCGGGGCAGGGGGAATCAGACCTATTTTTTGTTTGTTCTTTGGTTTCTATTTCCCTACATATACACTATCCAGAACTCCCCCAACCAAGCAATTTTGTGCTGCTTATTAGTTTATTTTATTCATTTAAGTTGTCCCCAATGCCCCCTCTATGTAACAGCCACGACTATTTTTTCGATTCCCAGCTGCCCTTCAAACTTTCCATTTGAAGTGCCCTTTTCATTTCTTTAATTCTATATATAATCTATCACCATTTGCACATCTAAGTGGTGATTATCTGTTACCTTATTTCTGTTCTAAATCTATGAAAAAAATTCAAACTTTGGCATTTAAAGTTGAGATATCCAAATACACAACTGGTCCCCAGTTCAGCAAGGCCATTGAGTAAGTGTCCAATTTTAAACACATGAATAGTCTTTAACTGGGGCTTTAGATACCTAAATAAAAGTGATCTGATTTTCAGAGGTTCTGCACATGCACAGCTTCCAGGGAAGTCCCATTGGATCTGCAAGTGCTCAGCTGCTCTTTTACTGAAGTGCCTAAATATGGATTTTGATAGTGTAGTGAAGTGGAGTGGCCTCCCTCCGAGCCTGAGAGGGAGGGACCACTCTCCACCCCCTGGTGGGCAGAGCCAGGGTGGGCCTACCCCTCGCACTGAAAGGTGAGAGATGGGACAGGAAGTATAAAAGTCAGAGCCTCCAGCTCAGTTTGAAGAGAGCCAGGGAAGGAGTTGGATGCCTATGCCTTGTTGCTGGCCCCCTGGAGCAGGGACTGAGCTGTGTCAAGCCCTACCCCAGAAGGAGGAGGAACCTGAGGAACTGCTGGGACTGTCATCTGACAAGTACCCTGAGAAGTTGCTGGGACTGCCAACTGTGGAGTACCCCGAGGATATGGAGGAACGTAGGATTATGGAGCCTAATCCCCAGACTGTGGTAGGAAGTAGCCAAGGAAAACTAGACTTTAGTCTGGTTTTGGTGTCAGAGCACAAGTCAACATGTTTCAGCAGGACCCCATTGACCCACTGGCAGGATTGGCGGGCCCTGGGCTGAGATCTGATGGAGTAGGGTGGGCCAAGTACTCTACCCCCTGCTGACAACCCCACCCCTGGGGTGGCAGCCTACCCACATTAGGCCAAAGAGCCTGTGTTTGTTTGCGGTCTGCCCTAGCCCGAGAGCTGGGCCAGAGACTTCCTATTTCTCTGCCCAGCGGATCAGAGCCCTAACACTATTCATTGCTGTGTGACCCAGCCAGAGGGCTGGGCTAAAGACTACCTATTGCTCTGCCCCACCTAAACAGTCAGAGTTCTAACTTTATTCATTGATGTCGGCCCCAGTGAGAGATCTGGACTAAAGATTCCCTATTGCTTTGTCCTGCCCAGAGGATCAGGGCCCTGACGGTATTGATTGATGTCTGCTGTAGCCAGAAGGCTGGGCTAAAGGTTGACCCTTGCTCTGCCCTGTCAAGCACCCAACAGTGGGTGCTATCTGCCCTAGCCCTGAGGCTAGGCTAAGGACCGATTGTTGATAGGCCCCGCCGAAAGGGCCAGCCCTATATAATCGTGCTAATTCCTCTGCTGATTGACTTTGACCACTGTGACTTAGTGAGGTGGAGTCACTTCCCTCCAAACCTGAGTGTTGGCTGTTGAAATGACAGCCAACCCACTACAGATATCTAACCGTAGGCATCCAAAAACTGAACATATTGGACCTGATTTTTATTTACACCAAGGCTCTTTTACACCACTCTGGCAGTGGAGAGGCCTTAAAGATGTTTCAGACTACTATGCTTGTATCACACCCACTTTAAAGCCCCATTAACATTGCTGGAGCACATGAGAATCAGGCCTATTAGAATATAATCATTTTGATGGATGAACATAATCTCACATTAGGGTTTAAAAACATGCACATCAAAAGGAAACTGCCACACATGACAGTTTCTTTACATTAATGACATGATAATCTAAAAAAAAAATTCCATTTTGAATCTATTGTAAGTGCTGTAAAAAATTACTTTGTGGTTCAATTCAAACAAGATTACATATGAAGCCAACACAATGAATAACCCATATGTAAATTCATCTCAGTTCTATAAATCTCTCCAATTCTGCTTACCTATGTCTAAAGACAGAGTGATATGTGCCTGTAGCAGTGCAGAACTCACCCCTCAGTGCCTCCTACTGGACATCCAGGGAATTAGCATTCCAGGATCCAGGGCACCCTCTGCAGGCCGGTGTCCTGCTTGCCACTGGGCCCCGAGTGCTCCCTTTCACTCTAGGGTGCTGCCACCTGCAGTACTCCACACAGATCTGGGGAACCCCCACCCACTATCCACACCTCACCATAGTATATGGCTACTGCCCAGTCACCATCTGTCCCCCGTTCACTGGGACAGACTGCAGTATATAAGCCACTCATCACAGGCAAGGGGGGTTTGGACCTGCTGCCTCTGCCTACCCATGGGCTGCCCCCTACAATCCCAGTACCCTTTTTGGCCTTACACTAGGCCTGCAGGGTTTCCAGGCCAGAGCTCCCCAGCTCCTCTAGCCTTCCCCCAGCCCTGCTCCACCTCAGGTATGCGCCCTATCAGCCAGGCCCTTCTCCCTCTAAAGGCAGAGAGAGAGAGAGAGTCCATACCTGGCTGACTGCTCTCTTATAAGGGCCAGCTGACCCCTGATTGGGGTGTGGCCACAGCTGAGCCTGCTTCCCCCAATCAGCCTGGGAACTGCGTGCTCCCAGCCACAGCCCTCTCCTGAGCTGTTTTAAGCCCTTTAAGGCCATAAGTGGGTGACCACCCCACCAGGGAGAGGTCAGTCTGCTTGGGCTGCCCTGCTGGCTAGAGCTCTCTCCCTTCCTGGGCTGCTGCTTCTGCTGGCTGGAGTCTCCCTTCCTGGACTGCTGTTGCTGAGTTGGGGAGTTTGCTGGCCTCCCCCCCCCACCTCTGGAGGGAGAAGCGTGGGCCCATTGCCACCTAGGGTTCCCTCCTACTTGGCCAGCTGACTGCTGTTTGCTGCTGCACTGGAGGAGCAGGAGGAGGACACCTGCGGAGGGATATCATGGAGGGGGTTTGTTCACGGACTGAGTGACTTTAACATCTCTGCTCCTGGGGTGGTGGCAACTCCTGTTGTTGTTGGGAGCACGGAGGAGAGCTGTGGAGACCTCCCCCCTACTGCCACCCCACTGTTGCTGTCACCCCCTCCACCACCCTGCTTACTACCTGGACCTGCTCTTCACCCCTTAACATGGCTGTTTGTTCTCCTCCCTTTCACCAGCTGGGACTGTGTGCAGCAGTGAGCAGCAGAGACTGAGTTACACAGGCTCATGTGCCCCCCACCTTGGACTTACCTCGCCCACTCAGCTGCATTTGGCTGGTGGGGCCCTTCCCTGCAGTCCTCCCGAGCCTCCCTGTGTTAGTTTGGTCCCTGCCCCCCATCCTGCAGCCTGCCCTGCCTGCCACTTGCTTTGACCCCCTGGAAGTTTTTTCCCCTTTGTTAGTTTGCCTCCCATGTCCTGGCCCTGCAGTGTTTGTTACCTGCCCTGCCCCAAACTTTGGGTTTTTAGTTTTAGTTAATTCCCGCCTTTCCACTTGTAGCTCCCATTTGTGATTTGCCTGGCCTTCCCTTTTTCCCCTGCCTTCCCTTGCTCCCTCTGGTTCAGTTCCTCCTCCCTGCGCGCCCATGCCCCCTCTGTAAGTGCTTGTTCCCCTTTCAGTTGCCCCTCTATCCACCGTTCACAGCCTTCCTAATGCAACTGTAGTTCCTCCCCTTCCCAGTGCAGCCGGAGGAGCTGGTATCCCTGTCCCATAACTGCGCCCCCGCCCCTTTGCCCCTGCTGGTGCCCTCCTCCCCTGCCTGCAGCCTAGTGGGGAGGAGTGGTTGCTTCTTCCCTTTCCCCTGACCTTAGGGTGCCCTCCTCTCCTGCCTATAGCTCAGCAGGGAGGAGTGGTTGGTCCCTCTGCTCCTGCCAGACCTCCTCCCCTACTTGCTGCCTAGTGGGGAGGTGTGGTCGTTTGTTCCCTTTTCCCCATTATCTCCCCTGCGGTTCCCCCTGCTCCCCCACTGCACAAAGCTTGGCAGGGAGGAGCAGCTGCCCATTGCCCCCCCCCCAACCCATATTAGGGCCTCCTCCTGCTTGTTATTATGGAGGAGGACCCAACCCCAATCCCTGCTCCTGCCCCTACTGATACCGTAGTTCCCCCCCTTGCCACTGCCCTTGCCTGCCCCAGCGGCTAGCTTCTCAGCCACCGCTAGCCCAGACTCCGCTGCTGCCATGACTGCCCCTTCTACCGGCAAAAAGGGCCAGGGGAAGAAAAAGGGCAAAGGCCCTGCCCGGAAAACAAAACCTCCCATTGGTGGGGCTGCCCTCCCTGCTGCGGCTTCGACATCTGCCGCGGCCCCTTCCTCCCTAGCTGTTCCCTCCACCAGCTCTGGGGGCGCTCCATCCTTAGCTCCCAGAGCATACGCCCAGGTGGCCACCCCCTCCCTCCTCAAGTGCTGCTGCACCATCTGCCCCGACTGCCACCTCCGGTACCATTCCTGGTGGCCAGGGCCCCTTCCCCTCACTGACCAGGAGGCACGGCGTCTGCTGCCTCCTGGTGCCCACCTCGCCCCACGTTGAAACGTACATGCGGGTGCTGGCGAGGATGGTAGGGCCCACAGCTGTAGTGGTGGCCTCCAAGATGTATGGTAAAGTTGTGTTCTTCCTAGCATCGGAGGCCACCCCTCAGGAGGCGGTAGAGAAGGGCCTGGTGGTGGAGGGTGGTTCGTTCCCCTAGAGGACTTGGGCATACGGGTGGTATTGACCTCCATCCCACCCTTCCTGCCCAATGCTGCCCTGTTGCCTGCCCTCTCTACCCTGGGGAAACCCATCTCTGTCATCAGCCCTCTTTCGCTGGGCTGCAAGGACCCCGCCCTCCACCATGTTCTGCCCTTCCGCCTGCAGGTACAGATCCAAGTGCTGCTGGTGAAGCGTGGCGGGGTGGCCCTCGAGAGGTCCTTCTTGGTGCCCTATCAGGGGGCCCATTACCGGGTCCATTATTTGATGGGGGAGGCCTGGTGCTTCCTCTGCCGGGCGACGGGGCACATCCAGAGGGACGTCCAGGACCCCCGAGACCCGGGAAGGCGCCGGCCCTGTCACTGCCAGCGACCCTGGCAGCCCGGCTGCCGCTGCCCCTCCTCCCGTGGAGAAGAGGGCGGCAAGACCTTTGCCAGCTGAGGGAGAGGGCCTGCCCCAGGGGGAGGTTTCCCTTTCCCCCCATTGTCCTGCCCTTGCTGCCCTGAAACGATCGCCCCTGGCCCTGGCCCTGCCCCTGCTGACCGTCCCTCCACCTCTACTTTGGAGGGCTCGGTGCTCGTCCGGGGGAAGCGCAGCACTTGTAAATCATGGGCTCGATTCCCTCCCCTCCAACGAAAAGAGAGAGGAGGCCCCCTGAAAGATGCTGCGCGGGGCTGACACTGTTACATAGAATAATAGAATATCAGGGTTGGAAGGGACCTAAGGAGGTCATCTAGTCCAACCCCCTTCTCAAAGCAGGACCAATCCCCAACTAAATCTTCCGCCGTGCCCCCGGATGGAGCCCAGCAAGAGACACCGGCCATGGTAGCCATGGCAGTAGACGGAGATGCCACTGCCCCCACTGTTGAGTCCCCTCCCGAGGAGGCCTCTGTAGGAGTTCCCCCGGTCCCTTTGCCATCTGTGCCCCCCGCCGCTATCAATACCAGGGCTATTACTGCCCCAGTTACTGGCGGGGAGTACTCTGGGGCCACGGGGACTGAATTTACTTCCATATTTGAGGAGATTGAGGCCCTAGGTCTGACCCCAGTCACCCAAGGGGAGGATGACCCCCAGCCAGTGGGCCTTGATCTGGGTGGCAGCTCAGTTCCACTGCCCCCTTCTCCTTCTCCCTGCCCCTCACTCTCAGCTGTAGCCCCCGCTCTGGTCCTGGCTCTCCCTATCTGCCTGGCCACGGATGGCACCTCACCTGAGGCCGCCGAGCCCCCAGAGGCAACGGCCGATGCTGAGCAGTCAGGCCTTGAGCCTGTGGGCGCACCCTCCACCACCCAGATGGAGCGGTTAGCCTCCCGTCCGGAGGGAGGCCCCACTGAAGTTGCCGTAGTGCTTGATGCTGTAGCTGTGGGTGACGTGTTTATCACAGCTCCTGTGCCCGGCATCAGCGAAGGCCCCCCTCTAATCCCTGTCCCTTTGGCCCCCAATCCCGGCCGAGAGGAGCCGCACCCCGGCAGCCTGGCTGCCAGGGACCGTGAACACACCAGTGTCCCCGCTCCTGTTCCTACCCCTGCTCCCGACCTCTCTCCTGTCCCAGTCCCAATATCAGCCCTTGTCCCTGTTCTCACCCCTTCTTCTGTCCTAGTCCCTGGCCTTGTTCCCGCCCCTGCTCCTATTTCCATTCCAAATGAGTCGCTCACCCCCTTCCCCGCCACCTCCTATGCTATTGCCTCCCCTGGGGTTGTCTTGTTCCCGCTGCTTATGAACAACCCTCAGGGTGGTTTTCGTGTCCCCTCTTCCCAACGCTATGGGGGCTGCATTATTCCTTCCACCGCCACTTCCCTTGCCAGGGATGGGGACGGGCTGCCCGGCGCAACCATGCTGGGGCTCTGCTCCTTGCCCGCCCGTCTCTGCGGGCCACGAAGATCTTTCAGGGGCCCCACCGGAGGACGGCAGTGGGTTGGCTGCCACGTCCCCCTCTGCACTGAGGGAAGAGCTGCACCATTTCCTACTGGACTCTTGTGGCTCAAAAGGCAAGGTGCAGCTCACTCTCCAGCGCTGGGGGGACTTCCACTGCATCCTCGGGCCATGAAGGTCCTTTTGGGGGAGGGGAGAGGGATCGGGAGGCAGGGCCTCCTGGCCTACCGGTGGACTGCAAGTTCCGTAACTCCCTGATGACCTTTGGGGTCGAACATGGGTTGTTGCGGTGCCTTCTGGAGGCTGTCGATCACGCTGCCCATGAGGATTTGCCCCAGCCCTTTCTGTGAAGGACACCATCTTTGCTACGTTGAACACCAGGGGCTGTAGCGTGGGTCTCCGCAGGAGCCAGGTGCTCTCCTTCCTTCGTGGGGGGGGTACTCTGTTATCTTCCTGCAGGAGATCCACATGGCTCCAGCTGTCAAGGCTAGCTGGTGGCTGGAGTGGGGGCCCGGGGTTTACTTTAGCCACCTTGGCGCTCGTTCGGCTGGGGTGGCCACTCTGTTCTCCCCCGAGCTATGGCCCAAGGTGCTGGGGGTAACCGAGGTTGTGCTGGATCACCTGCTGCATGTCCAGGCCCATGTGGAGGGGCTGGTATTAAACCTGGTCAACGTTTATTCCCCGAATGCGGGCCCAGAATGAGTGCATTTCTATTGGCAGACATCGACCTTTCTTGGCACCCTGGATCCTCACAAGTGCCTGGTCCTGGGTGGGCACTTCAACACCACTCTCGAGGACTGGGACTGCTCAGGAGTCAAGACATCCCAGGCAGCCGCGGGCATCCTCAGGGAGATCCTGGACCATCACTCCCTGGTGGACGTCTGGTGCGACCACCACCCGGATGACTGTGTCACCTTTACCTATGTCCAGGTGGAGAAGGATTGGTCGCGCCACTCCCGGTTGGACTGCATTTATTTTTCACGTTTCCATCTGGCACAAGCTCTGGCGTCCGGCCGGCCCCGTTCTCTGATCACCACTTGGTGACCGTGACGGCCTCTCTTAGTTCGGAGAGACCGGGGCTGGCCTATTGGCATTTTAACAACAGCTTGCTGGAGGACGTGGGCTTTGTGGCATTCTTCCGGGAGTTCTGGCTGGCCTGGCGAGGGCAGCAGTGTGCCTTTCCCTTGGCAAGGCGGTGGTGGGATGTGGGGAAGGTGCGCACATGGCTCTTCTGCCGCGATGACACCTGGGGCGCCACCCAGCGGAGGAATGCGGCGATAGGGCAGTTGGAGCAGGAGGTCTTAGAGCTAGAGAAGCATCTGGCCTCCGGCCCCAAGGATCCACCCATCCATGCAGTGTACCGGGAGAAGCGGGAGGAGCTCCGGGCCCTGGAGGACCATCAAGCCCGGGGCGCTTTTGTTCGATCCCGCATCCGTCTCCTTCAGGAGATGGATTGCGGCTCCCACTTCTTCTATGCCATAGAGAAAAGAAGGGGAGGCAAAAAGCATGTCACCTGCCTCCTGACAGAGGATGGTACACCCCTCACAGATCCAGAGGAGGTGTGTGGAAGGGCCAGGGCCTTCTATGCTAGCCTTTTCTCCCTGGATCCGACTGACGCCGAAGCCTGCAGGGTGCTCTGGACTGAACTCCTGACGGTCAGTGCAGGCGACCAAGACTGGCTGGAGTTGCCTCTCTCTCTCTCTCTCTCTCTCTCTCTCTCTCTGGCCGAGCTCTCGGAAGCCCTCCGCCGCATGCCCACCAATAAATCTCTGGGCATGGACGGGCTGACCATGGAGTTCTACCACGTGTTTTGGGACGTCCTCGGCCCAGACCTTGTCATCATCTGGGTCGAGCCCTTGCAAAGCGGGGTCCTCCCTCTCTCATGCAGGCGAGCCATGCTCGCCTTATTGCCGAAGAAGGTGGACCGCCGTGACCTACGGAATTGGCGTCCCATCTCGCTCCTCAGCATGGACTACAAGGTCATAACGAAGGCCATCTTGCTGCAGCTGGGGTCCATGCTGGTGGACGTGGTCCATCCCAACGAGACCTACACCATCCCGGGCCGGACCATATTTTATATCTTGTATTTGGTCCGGGACCTCTTGGAGCTGGGGCGTAGGGATGGTCTGTCTCTCCGCACTCCTGTCCCTGAACCAGGAGAAGGTGTTCGACAGGGTGGACCACGGGTATCTCGTGGGCACCCTGTGGGCGTTTGACTTTGGACCCCAGTTTCTGGGCTTTCTCCAGGTGCTGTACGCTGACGCGGAGTGTCTGGTCAGGCTCAACTGCACCCTGACCGAGACAGTCAGCTTCGGGCGGGGAGTACGGCGGGGTGCCCCCTCTCGGGCCAGCTGTAAGCTCTGGCAATCGAGCCCTTCCTCTGTCTCCTCCGCCGGAGGTTGACAGAGTTGGCGCTTCGGGAGCCAGAGCTGTGGCTGGTCCTGTCGTCGTACGCCAACAACATGCTCCTCGTGGTCCAGGACCCAGACGCCCTGGTGCGGGTGGAGGCCTGCCAGGCCGTTTACTCGGCGGCCTCCTCCGTCCAGGTCAACTGGGTCAAGAGCTCTGGCCTGGTGGTCGGGGACAGGTGGAAGGCGAGCTCCCTCCCACCCATGCTTCAAGCCATCCAGTGGAGTGCGGGTCTGCTGCTCTATCTTGGTGTTTATCTATCTGCCATGCATCCTTCTCTGCCGGAGAACTGGCAGGATTTGGAGGCCAGGGTGGGTGAGCGGCTGCGGAGATGGACAGGACTTTTCCGGTGTCTCTCCCTGCGAGGGAGGGTGCTGAACCAGCTAGTCCTGTCCATGCTCCGGCACCGGCTCAGCACCCTGAGCCCAGCCCTGAGGATCCTGGCCAGGCTTCAGAAGATGGCTCTGGAGTTTTTTTGGCCAGGGCTGCACTGGGTCTCTGCAGGGGACCTCTGCAGAGTCTTCCCCTGGAGGAGGGAGGACAGGGCCTGGTTTTCTTGCGCAGCCAGGTCCATGTCTTCCGCCTCCAGGCCCTGCAGAGGGTCCTTTATGGTGCAGGTAGTCTGGCGTGGAGCACTTTGTCGCACACCTTCCTCCGCCGCCTCCAAGGGCTCTGATATGACCGACAGCTCTTTTTTCTCCATCCGAGAGGCCTTCTGCGAGACCTCTCCGAGCTGCCAGTCTTCTACCAGGACCTCCTCCGGACCTGGAAGCTTTTTACGGTGACCAGGTCCTTTGTTGCCACCAAGGGGGCGGATCTCCTTGTGGAGCCCCTGCTACACAACCTCGATCTCCGTGCGCAGGTAGTGGAGTCTCCCTCGGTGTGACAGAGGTTGGTCCTGGCAGACACCACCAGGATTGGAGACCTCCTGGACTATGACAGAGGGGACTGGGTGGAGCCCCGCGTGCTCGGAGGATGCATGGGGCTTTCCACCCTTCCGAACCCTAGGCTCATACTCCAGGAGGTGAAGGCCACCTTGTCACCCAATTATCTCGCTTTCCTGCGGCAAGCCCCACGAGAGGGCGCTCCCCGCCCACCCCTCGCCCCTGGCCCTCCTGACATTTTTCTTGGGCCCCTGTTCCGCGAGCCCCCCCCCCCCCCCACACCGCCTTCCCCGCTCCGACACTCCGAGCCGGCTGCATACCCTGCAGCCGGTCTGGTTTTGAACAGCTCCCAGAAACCATCTGTACACGCTCGTGCGCCACACACTATACTTCCTCACCCTCGCGTCTTGCCCCGACACCAAATGGCGGGACTATCTTCCACCTAAAGAGGGTGAGGAGCCCCGGTGGGCCAGCCTTTATTCCACCTTGGTCTCACAGCCCGCCGGGGACATCGGTTGGTGACTCCTTCATGGAGCCGTAAGCATGGGCGTGCACCTGGTGCAGTTCACCCCCATACCCGAGGCCTGCCCCTTTTGCGGCGTGCAGGAGAACCTGGCACACGCCTACCTCGAAAGCACCAGGTTGCAGCCCCTATTCCAGCTCCTCCAGAACCTCTTGTTGAGGTTCTGGCTGCACTTCTCCCCACACTTGTTCCTCTTTGCACACTCTATCCATGGCCCCACAAAGTTGTGAGACCTCCTCGTCAAACTCCTCCTGGCCATGACCAAAGTTTCCCTCTATAATACCAGGAGGAGGATGTTGGATGGGGGGATGTTCTGCGACTGTGGGGCCTATTTCCGTTCCTCCCTAGTTTCACGCATCTGTGCAGAGTTCCACTGAGCAGGGTCTGCTGGCTCCCTTGACAGCTTTGAGGAGCAGTGGGCACTGTCCAGGGTTCTCTGCTCGGTGTCCCCATCCGGTATCCTCATTTTGAACCTCTGACCTTCATTCCAACCCCTGTTTTTCATTAGTTGTCCCCCGCATTTACTTGGTCCCTGGGTCCAGTGGTTCCTCCCTCCAGGCTGGGGGAGGGGCCTTTAGAAGTGGGTGGGCCTGCACCCACCCAACTCCCGGGTTTGCCAATAAGACCCTGCTACTGTGCCTTTTAAAAAGGAAGGCTAATTTTAGTGCTTATCCAGTTTTACTGTAGAAATTATAATAGTTTAAATGAATAGCATTTATAAATATGAATAGAAGGCACTTGACTTGTTAGACTGTTAGCTTTTGACCTTTCTGAATTCTTTTAATAATTTCCAAGGCCTTGATTTAATCAGACTAGAAATTACTTCCTTCACCCCATCAGTTGTCAGGTAGTAGCTGTGAATATGATTTAGCCGTCTTTATACCTTTCATGGCCAACAGACACATTTCTAAGAGAAGTGTAGTTACATGTTTAAAACATAATGCTGCAGTATAATACAAAAAAGAATGTCTTAAAGCTGCAAGCTCTGACATTACTTTAAATCTTCAGTCTGAATGAGCATTCTTTCTAAGGTTTCTACACACAGCAACATCCACTTGTGTTGCTGGTAACAGTCTCTAATATTTTTCTTGAAAAATCAATTTGCATTTGAAAGGAAAGACCTACTCAGACACTAATGTGCTGTTTGAACTAGACTGAATTTTACTATATCACTTTTAAAGGCTATTAAACCTTCACAGAATGTTATGGCCTCTTACCTAATTATTCATTTTTTTTTGTTTGTTCTCATTATTAAAGACCTATTACATTAGATTGAAAACCATGTAGTGGAACAGTCTCTAGAATCAGCAGTGATTCATCTAGTTGACATTGAGATGTAGGCTTCATTTCATATATTACTTGCAATTTCTCTAAATTTAGAGATAGGAGCCTGGAGCCTTTCATAAGGGGCAGTGCATAACTGTGTCAGTGTCCCCAAGGAGCAGATTTCAATAGGAAGTGGATGTCTAGGTTTTTGAAAATTCTCTTTTAGGTACCTATTTCAAGCTCTAGTTGCCTAACACACTTAACATGTTAGCCCCCAGGAACATAGGCACTTTTCAATATTTTACCAATAACCTATCCCCATGACTCTAAGATTCTGCTGGGGATACCTGTAACTGTGAGCCACTGTGTTACCTACCTGCCTTTGCTGGAGATTAGTTTGTGTTTCAGCTGCATGCCACACCAGCATGTTTTCCTCACCAGCAAACTCCTCAAGGCTTTCTCAGACCAAACCGTGCCTAGTAAATAACTGATGGGGTGGATTAGGCCCTGAGGCCCCCTGCTGGAGGCACTGCAGTCCTGCCACACCACACCCCAGAGAATACAAGTGGAGAGTGTCCTCTAAGGTGCCTAGAGTGGCTGTGTCCCACATAGCCAATCAGGACCCAGCAGGCTAATATGAAAATTGCTGCCGGGCAAGAGATAGTTCAGTTGCTGCCTGGAGCCAGAAGAGTGAAAATGGTGCTCCTGGCTGGCTGACGGATCTCCAGGACCTCAGACAGAGCAGTTGCTGATAGGGATCCAAGGAGCAAGAAGGAACTCCTGGCTGGCTGAATGGAATCAACCAGGACAAGGCTCTGAGGTAAGGGTGAATAATGTGCTGGGGCTATAGGGAAGTAGCCCAGGGAATCGTAGCAGTGATGCAGTTTAGTTAAAGGGACACGGCAGACGGCTGCTATCTACAGGGTCCCTGGGCTGGGACCTGGAGTAGTAGGCGGGCCTGGTTCCACCCCATTAGCCAAAGGGGAACTGGCCAGAAGGGAAACTGAACTGTTTAGTAGCCCAGCTGGAGCTCTGGGGCCAGAAAGGCCCAGAGCGGGTGAAGGGAGGGTGCCTTGGGAGTATGGGTCTATACCAAGGCTGAGACTGTTTAAGGACCGCTGGACTAAGTAAGGACGTGAGCCCAGGGAGGGCTATAGGAAGAGAAAGGCCAACTGAAGGGTACAGGGATACCCTCATGTTGGCCTGTTTACCCCGGAAGCGGTTTGATTTGTATTTCACATACAGACTGAGTATAACTTGGCAGGAGGGCTGAGTCGCTAAAGCCTTACCACAAAGCGGAGAAAAAATGCAGGCACGTGCACTCACCCAAGGAGGCACTCACAAGAGGTGAGTGCCACCCCATTACAGTAACCATCAGTGAACTCCAGTCCCTGAGCTTCTCAGAGATGTTTCTCTGCAATGCACAGCCCCATCACTGTACATTCATAGGAGATACTAAGTTTGCTGCTCTTTTTAAGAGTCAGTGCATTACAGCATATTAACTTAACAGGGTGACAGGTCAACTATTTCACATTTGGGGACAATATATTGTTAGGGAAAAAGGGTTTCCCTCCCATTTAGGGTTGGGAGGGTAGCCTTCCCTGGACTTCTGTATTAGCCAAACAAACACAGAGTCAGGACTCTTAGATAAAATGAGACACTTTAATGCTAGTAAGTACGACAGCTGAAGGACTCACCAATTCCTACACAGAGGAATATGGCGAAGTCCAGAACAAAGAACAAGGTAGAGCTTTTATAGCTTGGTTCAACATACTTTGTGATATCTCTTCCAGTTCAAACCGGTCAACCCCTGTTGGTCTGAGTCCTGAGGTATGAACATGGAGGCCCATCTGTATAAGGAATTCCTTCCCCAAACGGGGAGTACAGGTTACACATAGTTCAAATTCTTTCTACCCATAAACATAGGGAAAGGACAGATAAGCATAGAAAAAAGACAGAAGCCTAGCTTTTCATGATTATAGGGTTGTTTTCTGGTTCTTTTCTTTATCAATATACTTTCAAGTCAGTGGCACTGCTATGGGTACCTGCATGGCCCCACAGTATGCTAACATTTTTATTGCTGACTTGGAACAATGCTTCCTCAGCTCTTGTCCCCTAACACCCCTACTCTACTTGTGCTACACTGATGACATCTTCATCATCTGGACCCATGGAAAAGAAGCCCTTGAGGAATTTCACCATGATTTCAACAATTTCCATCCCACCATCAACCTCAGCCTAGACCAATCCACACAAGTGGTCCATTTCCTGGACACTACTGTGCTAATAAGCGATGGTCACATAAACACCGCCCTATACCGGAAACCTACTGACCGCTATGCTTACCTACATGCCTCCAGCTTCCATCCAGGACACACCACACGATCCATTGTCTACAGCCAAGCTCTAAGATACAACCACATTTCCTCCAATCCCTCAGACAGAGATAAACACCTACAAGCATTCTTAAAACTACAATACCCACCTGCTGAAGTGAAAAAAAACAGATTGACAGAGCCAGAAAAGTACCCAGAAGTCACCTACGACAGGACAGGTCCAACAAAGAAAATAACAGAACACCACTAGCTGTCACCTTCAGCCCCCAACTAAAACCTCTCCAGCGCATCATCAAAGATTTAGAACCTATCCTGAAAAATGATCCCTCACTCTCACAGATCTTGGGAGACAGACCGGTCTTTGCTTACAGATAGCCCCCCAACCTGAAGCAAATACTCTCCAGCAACCACATACCACACAACAAAAACACTAACCCAGGAACCTATCCTTGCAACAAAGCCTGAAGCCAACTCTGTCCACATATTTATTCAAGTGACACCATCATAGGACCTAATCACATTAGCCAGGCCATCAGGGGCTCATCCACTTGCACATCTACCAATGTAATCTATGCTATCATGTGCCAGCAATGCCCCTCTGCCATGTACATTGGCCAAACCAGACAGTCTCCACGCAAAAGAATAAATGGACACAACTCTGACATCAGGAATCATAACATTCAAAAACCGATAGGAGAACACTTCAACCTCTCTGGCCACTCAGTAAAAGATGTAAGGGTGGCAATTTTATAACAGAAAAGCTTCAAAAACAGACTCCAATGAGAAACTGCTGAGCTTGAATTAATATGCAAACTAGATACCATTAACTTGGGTTTGACTAGAGACTGGGAGTGGCTGGGTCATTACAGATATTCTATTTCCCTAAGTTAAGTATCCTCACACCTTCTTGTCAACTGTCTAAATGGGCCATCTTGATTATCACTACAAAAGTTTTTTTTTCCTCCTGCTGATAATAGCTCATAATTAATTAGCCTTTTACAGTTTGTAAGGCAACTTCCACATTGTGTGTGTGTGTGTGTGTGTGTATATATATTCTTCTTACTATATGTTCCATTCTATGCATCTGATGAGGTGGGCTGTAGCCCACGAAAGTTTATGCTCTAATAAATTTGTTTGTCTCTAAGGTGCCACAAGAACTCCTGTTCTTTTAACAGGGTGAAACACTCACTTCCTTTCAAGCATGGGACTGCATTAGCTTCTAGTAAAAATAAAACCAGTTTATTAACAAAAGGATGGAAGTTCAATGATACCACATATCAGGAATTAAGATTGAAATGGTTACCAAACAAACAGAAGTAAAAATACTTTCAAATGGCAACGACCTAACTTAACAAGCTACAGTTTTTCTTCAAAGTAGTTTCCTCACCAGTCTTCCCTATCCAGAAATATCTGGCTAACTTTTAGCCAGGATCTCCACAGAGTCCAAGGTGCTGGCTTTCCTTGTCTACTCGGGTGAAGGGTAACAAAGGGATGCACTCCCCCATCTTTATAGTCCAGTAAATTTTGAAATGTATCATTTTGAAATGTATCCCCTGAAAAAGTTATTTTCCCTTCTGGGTGTGCAACAAGCTATCTGGTGTAGACTCCATGTTGTCTTTCCCCCCTATGGTCATTTTTACAATGCAAATAATCTCTTCCTGCAGTCTCTGAGACAAGTGAATATCCTATTGAATTTAGCCATACCTGGTTTGAAGTGTTGGTCTTTCATTTGTCTGGAGAAAATCTGATTATCTACTCACCCTGTTATGCCTGTTTTAAACATCGTTTAGTCAGACTTCAAATCATAATATCAGTGAGTATCCATAATTCCACAAACAGCCTTGTCACACAGATTTCATAATGACATTGACTAGTGTTTTCAGATGTCTCAAAGGCATATTTTGTACAAATCGTATTGCAGTAGCGTGTGAGTTCAGGGTTTCTAGGGTCATCCCTTTTACAAGACCAGCTATCTATCTGCTGTATGTAGGCTGGGAAGGGATGAAGGTAGGTGTCTGCAAGTATCTGTAGCTACTGAGCTTCAGGCCTATAAATGTGCTGCTGTGGTGGGCCCATTACTTCCTCTTTTCTAGATCTCCCCCACCCAGCTGTCAATGTCCTAATGTCACAAAACAGCTTGTAGAGCCTGAACCCACTGAGACTCTAAGGCTGCAAAGGTGACAGCCCCTACTGCTCCAGGAAGGACAGGGTCAGCATTCTTAAAAGTCTTTTCACCCTGGGAAATTCCATGGTGTGCTCCAGCTGCATGGTGAATCTATGAAGGAATCAACATTTCCCCATCTTCTGCGGCCATTTGCCCATGGAGGTAGGGAGACAGGTAAGTTTTCTTTAATGTGCTAATATTTCCCAGAAGAAAAACAAATCAGAAAAATGAGTTTTCCAGAAGTAGAGATTATTGGACAAAGGATTTCACTTCATATCATTCACCAGAAATACAGATACCCTATTCCCCCTGCTATTCCTTCTTCTTTTGGAGTCAATTCTCAGGTGACAGTAAACCTAAGATGACAGTATGTGCAGTGCAGGAATTACAGGTTCTTTGGCCTTTCTGTGTATATGACATTTGGGAAAACATTGTCATGTTAATCTGTTGTGGACACATTTCCTTTCACATTTCCTATTATGACGTTGGCCTTCCAACACAAGCATGGACATGCTTTGCCTAGTTCCGAGTAGAATAAGTGAGGTGGTAATCTCAGGTAGTTCAGAGTAGCATCCAATCTTGTTAATTGAGTGGGAAGTTTCAAAAGAACAGGGTTGTGGATTTTTTATTTTTGTGTATATTTGGGTTTTTGTGTGGGAGCGAATGAGTAAAAGAGATTGCTGATATATTTTGGTCCTGATCAAGTTGGAAAACTACAGTTCACTTTCTCATGGCATTTGGTACCTCCACTTCTGGCTGAAGACACCAAGTTTGGACATGTTTACCAATTTTTTTTCAGCTCCAATAAACCTCAGGCCTGATTCTTATTGATCATTGTGGAAACTATGGTTTTTGTTAAGATAATACAGTATTTAGTGTAGGAACCTCATGCAAAGATTAAGTCAGTGGGAGTCTTTCCATTGACTGTCATTGGGCTTTGGATCAAGTTCTAACTAAAAAAAGCCATTCTGTGTTTAGCAGTTGCAACAAGACATCTTGGACTACACTTTAATCCATGTTCTTGGTTCAAGTTTTGGGGCTACACATTGGTTTCACACCAACCATGTTTCTGTGTAGTGAGTGTCTGGAAATATCTCCAACAGACAGTGAGACTGGAAAACATGTTTCAGCAAAGCATTCCTATTTAGGAAAGCGCTTAATCAAGACATTGTACTTTAGAGAGAAGAGAAACTGAAATGATAAACTATTCACAGAATAGACGAAAAAGAGGGGAAAAAAAAAGCAGAGTGGGGAAAAATGTTAGGAAGACAAAAGAAATTTAGAGAAATGGAGGGAAACTTGCAGAAAGATAAACTTGAGAAATAAAATATATTACAGATATGTTGGGGTGGGGAAGAAAGGTGAGACAAAGTAACATGATAAAAAATAAATTTAAAATAGTTAATATTTATTCAGATATCAATAGTAACAGAAAATTCTCTATTTTAATTTGTTGTAAAGGTTCCTTATAAAATTATCTGAGATCTCAAACTTGCTATACCAAAAGCCATAGCAAAAACATGAAGTAAACAAGCTGGAAAAAAATACAGTAGTTTTTTTTCTTTTGTTTTAGTAATTTAGGGTGTTGTACAAAACAACATTTAAACTGACAGAACGAGAATTTTGACCATTTAAATAATGGTCAATAATTTCCAAAGAAATTAATGTCTTTTCAAAACACCACTACCAGGAGAGATTTTAAAATAATGGCCCACATTCTTATGTGGTATAAATGAGTGCAGCTCCATTACCTTCAAAGGATCTACAGCAGCTAAAGATCTGGCTTCAAATATCATCAGATTAATGCATAATGAGTACAAGTTCTCAACTGATCTACCGTTTAGATTTCAGTTTTACCTTCAAGATGTTTATGTTCTTCAACAGGCTAGCATATCCTCACACTCCAAATTGACAAGGTGGGTGATGTAATCTCTGTTGTTGGACCAACTTCTGTTTTTGAGAACAATAAGCTTTCGAATTTAAACAGAGCTCTTCTTCAGCTCTGTTTAAGCTTGAAAGCTGGTCGTTCACCAACAGATAGTATAATAAGAGATTACCTCACCCACTGTCTCTCTCTCTCTCTCTCTCTCTAATATCCTGTCCAATATAATATAATGGTCAATACAGCTACAACAACACTGCAACATCATAGGTTATTAGTTGAAATCCCTCTTCTCCAAAAGCTGCTTCTACATTTAAGTAGACAGGTATTCAGCATTAAAAACATTTTTAATAGTCCTACATTGATAGAAATACTTTATCTACGGTTTTTAAAAAGCACATAGTGTTGCACAAAATGAAGGCGTACAAAAGTCTGGAGTAAAAAGGAGGTTTTTCCCCTCAATTATTCTAGGACAAGAGAAACATGATTTTTTTTTTTTAAAAGGGGGGGCATGATTTGGGGATCCTCCAGCGGTGCAATAACTTTGTGTGTCACTATATGGACTTATTACCCTATGTTAGGATATAGATATTCAGGCCTGTCTGCAAAAGCCTGTACTTTAAGAATTTAGGGGTATTCTTATCACTTGGCTAGTTCTAGAGGTATAAAAGAAAGAATCAAATCACTGTCTGCTGGTGTAAGGGCCCTCTCTTACTGTGACTGTTTGAGGCCCTGTTCTTAGGCTAAGGCCTTTGGCTAAGCAGCAGAGGCAGCCATAAGCCAGGAAGCGAACAGTCACATCCTCACATTCCAAACTAGTCACATTGAAAGAAGGTGCTATTGGGCTGTTAGGAATACAATCCTGTCCTGAATACAATCCTGTCCTGATAATTCCTATCACCTCCAGAGAAAGGGAAGTGCCTAGAAAATGTAAAAGGAAACTTAGTTTGATAGTATCCTGTCTGGCAAGAACTCACTTATCAATAGCTGGGATGTGAAATCCTCACTTCTGTATTGTTTTGTCATTAGAGTTCCAACTTTGCTATTGTTTGTCTGTATAATCTCTGTCTGGTTCTGTGATTGTTTCTGTCTGCTGTATAATTAATTTTGCTGGGTGTAATCTAATTAAGGTGGTGGGATATAATTGGTTAGCTAATCATGTTACAATATGTTAGGATTGGTTAGTTAAATTTCAGTAGAATGATTGGTTAAGGTATAGCTAAGAATATTACTATATAAATTAGGGGCAAACAGGAAGTAAGTTGGGATTCGAAAATAAGGAAAAAGGAACTTGTATTTAAGCTTGCTGGAAGTTCACCCCAATAAACATCGAATTGTTTGCACCTTCGGACTTCGGGTATTGTTGCTCTCTGTTCATGCGAGAAGGACCAGGGAAGTGGGAGAGTGAAGGAATAAGCTCTCTAACACCCTAGTCCTCCTGTCTTTTTTTTGGTCTCAAATTTGCTACCATTCCTGAAAAGATTTACATATATGTTAATTTACTTTTGAGAGTAATCCCATTAAAGTCAGTTGGTCAGTTTATTTGTTTAAAGTGAAAGACATATGTAAATCTTTGCAAGACTGGGGGCTTGGAACAAAAACTCTTCAGGGTAGGACTGTCTCCTATTATCTATTTGTACAGTTTCATACCTGATCAGGATCTTCAAATACCCTAACAATGCTAATAATGAATAACAACCTGATTCCCTCAAACAATCCGAACTAATAAGCAACCTAGAAAATGTCAAGATGTGGAAATTAAGGATATAATTAAAAAAACCAACACATTTCTGGATGCCACATTCTTTACATTGTGGAACTAAAATGTACTTTGCCTCTGTAAAGAATGCTTTTAGCTAGCAGGCTGACATTTCAACAGACATATTTACTTCTGCATATACGTGGCCACTTTTCAGCTATCTACAGTTCAAAGGGATAGCGACTGTACAAGGAACATGAAGTTAACTGAACGTGCAACCTTCTGATATTGAATATATTAAAAGAGCATGTTCCATTAAAAAAAAAAACAAACTCGTATTTAAAAGGAGAGTAATTCACTACCACCAAAGTACAATAAAGAGACACATTAAATTGAAACTGTGAAATAGACTGGCTTAAACTCCTCTTCTACTTTAATTAGGGGTGGAGAGAGAATATGATGCACTAACAATTAGCAATGTTTTTGTTTTTTTTAAACTGTCAGACTCCCTAGATGTGCAGATGTATGGGGAAGAAGGAAGGATTGAGCAGTATGTGCTTGATAACTGGTAGCAATTGAATGAACAGCTGGCTTCCACACCTACTGCACAGGGGAGGAGGCCCTCTACAGGACAAGACCCTGATCCTAGGACCAATCTATAACGAATTAATTTATAGAGATGCAAGCCATCAAAAAAATCACAGGGTTCTGTGCACATCTAACATGTCTGTTAGGAATAATTGTTAGAGGCTTCACATTTCATTTTTTTTAATTGAATAGGAGTTCAAATGTATTTATTTATGTTAATACATTGATTACTAACATCTTAAAAGCATCCAACACCATATTACCTTGGTAAACATCTGCAAAAAACAAACAGATGCTCAATTTTACTCAAGATTGCAGCCTTGAGGTTGGTTCAGCTTCTCTTTCTACCTACCACCCTGAATGTTACAAAATCATCCAAATTTCTCCCTCTTAAAAATTCATCTTCATCTGTGCTGATGAAACCCATATTCAGGCCCTGGTTGTCTCTTGTCTTCATCACCATACCTTGTTCCTCTCTGGATTCCCTGTTTCCATCTTCTTCTTCTTCACTCCCTTAAAAAAAAGTTTATCTTTGCCCCACAGTCTAAATGCATAAGTCCATATTCCTTTCACTGGCTTTCCATCTTCTTCTGCATCAAGCTTCCTGTGGAATCTGTGAGGCTCTGCACAACTCCACTCCTACTTACATGTCTGTTTTTAATTCTTTCTGCTCTCCCTTTATTACCTTTCTCTCCTAGCTACTACCTTTATATCCTTTCCCTGCTCATCTTTGGGCCTTACTACATGATAAAGTGAATGGAATTACACCAGCCGAAAATTTGATCAATAGTTTTCACATCAGAGTATGGTGTGTATTTAAAGTTTACTGTAGCTTCAGCAATGTTGTGTGGTACACGTTATAGTATATAATATGACAGTTGTATTCTATGGGGATTTCTAGCCAAAAGGATGCAGCAGGACACCTGAAAAGTGGAGCCCTCTGTCTGAGAGGCTGAAGAATTGCAAAGGGGAAAAAGAAAGGAATACAAATTGGAAAGGGGAGACCTCTAGAAAGGGTGGAGACAATCTGAGCTCAGATGAAAGGAGATGAGGGAAGGATGAAAACAGTGAAGAGCTAGGTGAAAGGCTTCAGAGATTTAGACTTGGCAGTGAGGGCAGAGGAAATCTGGAGACCAAGGAAGAGTATATAGGGTGAGAAACTGGAGGAGGAGGAAAAGGAGGGTAATTGGGAGCAGAACATAAACTGGGAAGAAGACTTTGTCACGACAGTAGAGGACCAGTGAAATGGAAGAAAGTAAGTTTCTGTGTGAGAATCAGATATTTTGGGGTGTGTTATGAATTAATTTCTTCTGATAAGCTGACAGGAGTTCAGGTCCATTATATATTTTCTACAGATATTGATGTGTCTTATTGTTGTGTGATATTCGACCAGTAGGAACATTTAGTACTGTACAATGTGTTAGTTGCCAAGGTAACTACATTTTTATGAGAAACATTTGTAGCTCGGGCTCTACCCTTTGGAGCTCTGCACCCCTGTAGTGCACAAATAAATGTGACCAAGTTATGCATGGGGGAGACAGGAGTTGATGATCCATGGCAAATATTAAATTTCCTGCATTTTGTGCTTCTGCTGTATAATTTCCAAAAGACTCTTGTCACAATGATTAGTTTTTCATGACTACAGTTTGACAAATTGAAATTAGACATAGAAACGCAAATGTTTTCATAGCTAGGAAGGTTTATTACCACTTCATTATATCTGAAAGGTAAACGAGAGTGGTGTTCAATTGCTTGCCACTCTCTTAACTGGGATATCTAGAATGTTCAGGACACGGACACACAGGCACACACAGCATTACAAGAGCCTCCTAACACAACATCACAGGACAAATGCTAAAATACAGCATACCAAATATGTAGTTTGTTAACCCTTTCAGTGCATTATGATTAATGCATTACCACACACACATGCACATATTCTGTTTATCGGACACTGTCTTCCTTCAGCCCCATCCTGACCGTCTGATTTGTCTTATCTACCTGTAAGGTCGTCTTTTTTTAGGCTGAGGTCTTTGGGCAGTGTCTGATTTCCTCCATACATTTGTACAGGATCTAGCCTAGTGTGGCTCTCACTTGACTGGCTTCTAGGCAATAAAGCAATATAGATGTTTAGTAACAATAATTAATGGATACTGTAGAGCCAATAAAAGGAAATTACTTGCCTATAATTTCTGCTCAATAATGGTAATTTAATGTAAAAGCAAACTGGGGCTGTGCCCCTGCCAGAGATTTAACTGGCTCCAGCATGAGGTGTTACTGCTGTGGAACCATAGTGATCCCAATCCCTTATATTGTAACTTTCTTTCAACAAGAAAGTTAGACAATGATAGAATTTTGAAAAAGCAAAGTGAATCCCAAATCTGAGCGTTGGGGTAATTCCTGACTTCAATGGAGTTGCATCAGGTGCAGATCTGTCCCATAATTTCAAAGAACTAGAATTAAAGGCAGTTCTGTCTTGTGTAGCTGTCCCAGTTGGAAAAGACCCCATCTTTTGGCGATTCCCAAGTTCAAAGGGGGCCTCCAAAAAGATATGCAGTAAGCACATGTAAGCAGAGAGAGACTTCCTACTGCACGAGGTGGTACTAAATGCACCTCAACTTTCAAGTAGCAATTTTTTTAAAAAAAATTGATTAATCTATTGAGAAATTAAATGTCATCACAAAAACCGGGCTCAAATGACATGTATCTGCAAAACTATTACTAATGAAATGGCTAGATGATGAGAGAGCTGCAGCATCTTTAGCCTAGAAACAAATTCATCACTAGATTCTTGCCATCATAGTGAGTCCAACAATGCTTTTTAAAGTGTTTGAAATTGAACTGCATGTTACTGCCCTGCAAATTATCTTGGAAAGAAATTGATAAGAACACGGATGTAGAAATTGCTGTTCCTGTGAGCGAATGTGCCTTGACATTAAAGTTACAGGCCTAGCAAGGAGTAGCAGTGAGAGATGCAATCAGAGAGCCATTAAGACATGGTTCTCTTAGAGACAGCAGAATCTACTGTACAGTTGTTGAAAGAATAAAAGTTAAGTGGACTTAAAGGCCTTTAATCTGCTAAAGAAAAAGCCTAGAAACCTTTTGATATGAAGCTGCTGGAGGAGTGTGGTGAGCATATGGATGTGGTAGAATATTGGCGGCAAAATCATTCACTGATACAGGATATGTTTTGAAACTTCATTTGGAAGGAATTTAAGATGAGTCTTTAGCACCATGTTATGGAAAAAGTAGAGTGGAGAAGTCAGTAGATCATGCAGCTCTGTTGCTATGTAAGCAGTGGTCACAGCCACCAGTGAAATAGTCTTCCAGTTAAAAATCTGTGCTCAAAAGGAAGTTTCATCAGTTTCGATGGGCCATGTTGAATATTCCTTCAAGCTTGGGGCCCTTTAACAGAGCTTTTAGTAAATGTCACAATTACCTGAGGAAGAGGGGCTGAAACGAAACTGGACTACTTCCAACAAGGCAATGGGATACAAAAATAGTAGCCACAAGGACTCTTAGGGATAATGAGTGAAAATCTGACAAAAAGATGAAGATTGTTGGAGGTTGTCAGGGCTCATTCCTCACTCCTGCACTTCAAGTGCAGAAGGTGAGGGCCCACAAGGATACTAAAAAATTAATACTGGCTACTCCAGGCTTGTATTAAACTCTCAAGGTTACAGTTTGTCTCTGACTGTGTATGAGTAGATGCTGCCACCACCCAAATGCAAAACAAACCCTTTTTGGAACCCAGGAAGGAGCACTTGGGAATTCCTTCCTGTGGGGTATCCTAATGCCCTTTCACCCCCCCTCCAGGGAAGAGCTGAGAAAGAAAACAAAGGAAATTAGCGGTTGCCCCCAGCTAATTAAACAACATATGCACAAATCTCTTAGGACTCCAAAAATCCAATCATGTTCTTAAAAAAAGGTACATTTTATTTAAAAACAAAAAGAAAGAAAATACATCTGGAATTTAGGCTTTTGCTAGATTTAAAAAAAAAAACACTTACAAAAATTAAACATCAAGAATAACTATCTTGAGGTCCAGCTTAAAGGTTACAAGCAAAACAAAACCATTTGGGGTTAGCAAAGAGGAGTTCACAAGCCACTAAGAAATACCCCTAATCACATCTTCCTAGACATCTGCTGATTTACTTACATATTTGGGGTTTGAGATAAGTAGGGTTGAGGTATGATTTGATGCTTTTTCATACCTGGTTTTAAAGCTTTTTGCAGCATAGCTCCAGCCCTGTCCTCCTCTGTCCCCTCTCTCTCCAGGCAACAACAACAGACACAAAGGGGAAGTCCCCCCCCCCACTTTAAAGAGTTCTAGCCTTCCCATTGGCTCTTTTGGTTAGGTGCCCACTCCCTTTTCTTTACCTGGAGGACATTTTTAACTCTTTACAGGTAAAGCAATCAGAGAACAGCCACCAAGAGGGATTTTATAGCTAATTGTCTGGTTGGGTGTCCATAAAAGGGAGCTCCCTCCCCCACCCCACCCCCTGTTCATTTATCACAGAGATTTTCATGTGGGAAGTATAAAAGGATGCTTGTGGGTGGAGGAGGGAGACAGTTTCACATCAGACCAACATCTTTTCTTACTTGAGATTATATGTGCTTCTGGTAGATGCCTTCTGAGAAATTTAGCAGATGTCAAACACCTGTTCAGAGACAACAAACACCTAACCCTACTCTCCTAGGGACCATGCCGACAGAGAAGGTCTCTGGACTAAATTACAGAAAGTTACCAGCTTCTTTATGATTAGGTGTGGCAAGAATCTCATTATGATATGATTGGTCTCAGAACTGAGAAATACATTTGCCTAAACTGGTAGGGGACTATTAAGATAATTGAGATGCTATTTCTCTCTGCTTGTTGTTGTAGAACTTGGTTGATTTTAGAAATGATTGGCCATTTCAATCAAACTAACTTTTAGGATACCAAGTCTCTGCAAGTCATAATGCATACAGAACTACTCCATTTATACACAGAGACTTTCCCAGGAGAGATTAGATATCTGATGTGTAGCCTCTATTCGGGCTTCTCAATCTAGACAGAACACCTCTGTGTTTGCTACAGTTCAGCTCTTTAATTCGGAAGTCCTTCTATACAACACTAGACAGATGTCAAGTTCCAGCATCTAAAAAGTTGTCTCTCCCTGGATGCCATACAAATTCCCTGTGGCTTGTGACCACAGAGACCCCAGGTTCTGTTGAATTTGCCTCATAATTGGAGGTATCATGGATATCACACATCCATAACATGTTCATTGCTAAAAATTGGACTGGCTGGCAAAGCTTTCAGCCAGATTCATAATGTTATGAATATTGCCTTGGGGTAGGATGACTTTGAAGCAAGCTGTATCTAGTAGGATTCCTATATATGCCAACTGTGTCTGAGGAGCAAGCTGAGAGTCTTTGTAGTTTGAATGATCGCTGGTGATTCTAGCATGCCAGTGCTGGCACAGCCTGTTGTTTAGATCCCTTTCAAGGTATTTCCCTTGATCACTCAGTCATCTAGATAAGGAAAAATATGTGCAGAAATATTGCTATGATCACAAAACATTTTGTAATTTGTATTTAATGTATTTGATAAGCATTTAATAATATTGCACTGGCACCAGACCAAAAGACAATATTTAATGTTGTTTAATGATATTCCCCTATTAGAAATCTGAAATCATAGATGTCTGCAAAGGCCAGAGAGCACAAAGTGTCTCCTTCCTTCAGAAGAAGTATAATATGTCCATTTTCTTCTGTTAGGTTTCAGAGTAACAGCCGTGTTAGTCTGTATTCGTAAAAAGAAAAAAGAAAAGGAGTACTTGTGGCACCTTAGAGACTAACCAGTTTATTTGAGCATGAGCTTTCGTGAGCTACAGTTCACTTCATCGGATGCATAGCATATCGTGGAAACTGCAGAAGACATTATATACACACAGAGACCATGAAACAAAACTTCCTCCCACCCCACTCGCCTGCTGGTAACAGCTTATCTAAAGTGATCATCAAGGAGGGCCATTTCCAGCACAAATCCAGGTTTTCTCACCCTTCCCCCCCCCCCACAGACACACATACAAACTCACTCTCCTGCTGGTAATAGCCCATCCCTCTTTGAAACCTCTCTTTATAATGCGCATGATAATCAAGGTGGGTCATTTCCAGCACTAATCCAGGTTTTCTCACCCCCCCCACACACCCCCCTCCAAAAACCACACACACAAACTCACTCTCCTGCTGGCAATAGCTCATCTTACAATGTGCACAGCAATAATCCAAGTTTAACCAGAACGTCTTGGGGGGGGGGGGGTTTGTAGGAAAAAAACAAGGGGAGATAGGCTACCTTGCATAATGACTTAGCCACTCCCAGTCTCTATTCAAGCCCAAATTAATAGTATCCAATTTGCAAATGAATTCCAATTCAGCAGTTTCTCGCTGGAGTCTGGATTTGAAGTTTTTTTGCTTTAAGATAGCGACCCTCATGTCTGTGATTGCGTGACCAGAGAGATTGAAGTGTTCTCCGACTGGTTTATGAATGTTATAATTCTTAACATCTGATTTGTGTCCATTTATTCTTTTACATAGAGACTGTCCAGTTTGACCAATGTACATGGCAGAGGGGCATTGCTGGCACATGATGGCATAGATCACATTGGTGGATGTGCAGGTGAACGAGCCTCTGATAGTGTGGCTGATGTTGTTAGGCCCTGTGATGGTGTTCTCTGAATAGATATGTGGGCACAGTTGGCAACGGGCTTTGTTGCAAGGATAGGTTCCTGGGTTATTGGTTCTGTTGTGTGGTATGTGGTTGTTGGTGAGTATTCGCTTCAGGTTGGGGGGCTGTCTGTAGGCAAGGACTGGCCTTTCTCCCAAGATTTGTGAGAGTGTTGGGTCATCCTTCAGGATAGGTTGTAGATCCTTAATAATGCGTTGGAGGGGTTTTAGTTGGGGGCTGAAGGTGACGGCTAGTGGCGTTCTGTTATTTTCTTTGTTAGGCCTGTCCTGTAGTAGGTGACTTCTGGGAACTCTTCTGGCTCTATCAATCTGTTTTTTCACTTCCGCAGGTGGGTATTGTAGTTGTAAGAATGCTTGATAGAGATCTTGTAGGTGTTTGTCTCTGTCTGAGGGGTTGGAGCAAATGCGGTTGTATCGCAGAGCTTGGCTGTAGACGATGGATCGTGTGGTGTGGTCAGGGTGAAAGCTGGAGGCATGTAGGTAGGAATAGCGGTCAGTAGGTTTCCAGTATAGGGTGGTGTTGATGTGACCATCGTTTATTAGCACTGTAGTGTCCAGGAAGTGGATCTCTTGTGTGGACCATTTCCAGCACTAATTCTGGTTAAAGTTGGATTATTGCTGTGCACATTGTAAGATGAGCTATTGCCAGCAGGAGAGTGAGTTTGTGTGTGTGGTTTTTGGAGGGGGGTGTGTGTGGGGGGGTGGTGGTGAGAAAACCTGGATTAGTGCTGGAAATGACCCACCTTGATTATCATGCGCATTATAAAGAGAGGTTTCAAAGAGGGATGGGCTATTACCAGCAGGAGAGTGAGTTTGTATGTGTGTCTGTGGGGGGGGGGGGAAGGGTGAGAAAACCTGGATTTGTGCTGGAAATGGCCCTCCTTGATGATCACTTTAGATAAGCTGTTACCAGCAGGAGAGTGGGGTGGGAGGAAGTTTTGTTTCATGGTCTCTGTGTGTATATAATGTCTTCTGCAGTTTCCACGATATGCTATGCATCCGATGAAGTGAGCTGTAGCTCACGAAAGCTCATGCTCAAATAAACTGGTTAGTCTCTAAGGTGCCACAAGTACTCCTTTTCTTTTTTCTTTCTTCTGTTAGAAATTGAAAAGGGACAATTGCTTTTTCAGTGTTATGGCCAGAGGCAGTACTTAATAAGTACATATAGAGGTGGTTGGGCACCAGTCATATTCTTCCCATACTCAACCCGACAGGGTCCAGGAGAAGGCAGCTTTAAAGCAGGAATTTGGGAATTTCCATTTCAGTTGGTCTGTTATGTTGTCGAACTGGGAAGTTGAGATAGAGGTACATAATTCTTAGCTAGCCCAATCCCTTCACTATAAACAGCCTTCTCGGGTCACTCATTTGTGAGATGGTCTCCTGGAATGGAAGCTAGAGACCTCTGTAGGACTATTTTTTTTTAATCCTGCTGCTGTCCCGCCTCAATACCCACTCCCACCTGCTCCTGCATTGTTTCTTGCTTTTTTATCCCACTCCAACAGCAAAAATCTTATCCCGCAAGAGACAGATTCCTCCATGCTACTAACTCCTCCCAAAAAAGGTTATGTACATATGAAACCTTGCTTAAACCATGTAAAAATACTTGAACTCTTGTTATAATAAACATCAAATCTTTCTATCCCTTGCTTAAATGTAAGTATTAAAACTTTTATTTAAAAAAAAAGTGTTTTCCCACAAATTAATGTAGTCGGTGTTTTGGGGTTTGTTTGTTTTTGTTTGTTTTTATTTGTTTGTTTTTGCCCACCCAATCCTGACCACAACAAAGTACATTTTACCCACTCCCACTATTACGGTAGCAGGCCCTTCAGGATCAGCAGATCACAGTCCTGCTGCAGGGCTCTAGTGCAGGGCACTTTTAGGCCATCCATTTCACATTGTGATATGATATGACATGACACCACACCACTTTTGTCATGATGACAGCATAAAAGGTGATAACCCTGTCTGAGAAATTAGGCTTCAATCTCTATTCTGGCTGGTACAGGAAGGTTTGAATTTCTTCCTGAACTGCTCACTAGCAGTAAACATAACAACTACTTGAGTCTTCAGGGAGGTAATAATGCCTCTTCCAATTATCTCTATAGCAAAGGTGAGATGTAAATTTTTTCCCCACTTCAGTTATTTCTGTTTGGGGTGAGGGTGGTTTTTTTTTAATTTTTAAACAGCTCTTTTGGGTGACTTCTGCTGTGCAGTATTGTCTTGCCCAGAGTGTTTGTTAGAGTAAGATGCAGTAGTTGATGAGTAATTTGTCTATGTATTCTCTTGCCTGCAGCACTCTTATATTTAGTCATTCCATGTTGTGAGTGGTTTTTAGTCTCTCTAGCCTCTTTAACACACCATCTATTCATTGATTACATGAGTAATTTTCTTCTCATATACAATACTACATGCAAAAAAGCTACCTTAAAAGAACATTAAGATTGCAAAGTTAAGCACTCAAAAGTTAGGAAGTGCCAGAACTAAACTTACCTGTGCAAATGTAATTGACCCCCCCGCCACCCACCGTCATAGTCATTCAGATATCTTTATTTATATATCACCATACTATTTCCTTCCCCCCCCCCCCACACACAGGTAATCAGTAGAGCTAAGATCTTTAGTCCCACAACACAGTCCTGTAGCACTTATGCTAATGGAGTAAAAATGTTGCATAAAGGAAGGCTGAGACTCTGGAATAATGGGTTCAATTCCAAGTTTTGTAAGGGAATGCATTCTAATGGTTATAAATCCTTCTGCTCCTATTTCCCCTTGCCTGCCTCCATTCCATTGCCATTCCTATTCCCCCCTGCCAATTTCTACCTGTGCCCTCTGTTCTAATAATGTTATTTCCTCCATCTCCTCTATGCTTCTCAGGTGCCAGCAGGGGGACCATTGAGTCTACCTGCTCTCTATTTCTATGTCTGGTGCCCCTGGCAGCTAGGAGCAGCACTTGCAGGGAAAGTCCTCCTCAGCCCCAGTGGATGGAGCATGCTCAGTCACTCTGTGGGGACTGTGGACACCCAGTCCAGTCAACACAGAGGAACAGTGAGGGTCTGGAGCATGACCAGTGCAGACAGATCTTCAGAGAATTTAGCTGCCAAACCAACAATTCTGAGCAAGACCAAACTGAGATTGTTCAGAAGCTTATAACTTGGCTAAATGTAGACAGATCTTCATGAAGGAAGCAAAGGCCTCCTCCCTGGTAGATTTGACATCGCTGATACAAAGTATAGAGGAGCTAGACCTTCCCAACAAAATTATTTCATTTTTTTTTAAAATGGGTACAACATATTTATCCGTTACTTCACTCTTGAAAAATTACTAAAAAAGGTTTAATGAAATTTTTTAAAAAATCAGCCTGAGGCAGACTGCCAGCAAGATAAATTTCGAAATGAACTGTTGAGATTTGATTAAGTTATAAGAAATTGAAACTAGTCTTATGATGGAAAGTGTCAGGGAACTGTACCTATAGAGAGCACTGCCTGCACTGCCTATCATGTTTCCCTATCCGTTTGGAGAGTTGGAGACTAGCTTCTTACAGAGCGTGTTAAAATTGTTATATTAAGGCTAATGGGACCTAGCAAGACTGAACCCTTATTGTGATACCCCTAGTGATACCAGCGATACCCTAGCTTTTGGGACACCTACTGCGGCTAGCCTTCCTCTTTGCTACCTCATTATCTACTACCCAGCATAACAAAATATACGTACTCTGAGTTCTACTGGCTCAGTAAGATTCACAGGCATTCATCCATGTATTTTCATAGACAGCTGCTAATGCTTAAATTTTAAAACATGAGGGGCATGCCTAGAACCTGAGAAGTTCAATTAAGTTTAGTTAATATGTCAGAAGTCTGGATGCTTACCCAGAGTTCATCAAAATACCAGAAGCTGCCAAACTGGACAGGCAATCTTGCAAGTTTTTCATTACTTTCTACTTCTGGTGTATCCAGAGAACAGCTGCTTTTTTTTTTTTTTAAGTCCTGTCCACAGTATAAAAAGTGCAACAATTGAATATTTATATACCTATTTAAACTTTGTAAAATATCAATGGCTTTGGGTAAAGGTTTGAGTGAATAAAACAGGGGCCTTGTTTTACAGTTATTTACATGCATGAATATGTAAAATATTGAGGTCACTATCTCCAGTTCCATGAGAATTTGGGATACCTACACAAATGTAAAATTTTACTGACAAAATGCATAGAGTAAAAATTGTCATGTCTAATAGTTACCTGTGGACACTAGAGCCATAAATATTTTCCTGAGGCTAAATACAACACATTGTTTTTCAAATAAAACATGACTCTCAGAATACCTCTCAAATAAAACATGACTCTCAGAATACCTATTTTAATTATTATTATTATTTTTTTTTTTGGAAAACACACTATTTAATGGACTCCTGACCATCTCAATTAGATGAATATTGTCTGAGTAATACTGCAGGAAATATAAGATATTAGAAGCCCAAAACTGGAGGGGCAGATTCTTCTTCTGAACTATGACCCTTTTTGCCACTCAGCTGGTGTAAGGGGGCTAGATTCTGGTCACAAATCTGACAGCAGAAAATTCCTTTTTTCAAGGGGAACCCCTGCTGGCACAACTTTGCCACCACTCCCCCGCACAGGGGAATAGCAGTGATCTGAAATGTTCTTCCTATTCTCCATTGCCATTGGCCACATTAAGGAATCACCAGCAGTGTAATTTTATATATAATAATTTATAGCTGTCCAGCAGCAGCTTTTAGCACCATCAGGGTTGGACCCAACACCCATGCCCAGCCCCCCTGATGCCCTCATCCCTTTTGCATCAGTCTGTTGTAGGAAAGAATCTGCCCCAATGTGAATGTTCATATCTAGGTACAAAATGCTTAGTACTAATAGCGCTTTATGTCTTCAGAGTGCTATACAAACTGTATAGCCATAACTTTTAGACCTGAAGAAGAGCTCTGTGTGGCTCAAAAGCTTGTCTCTTCCACCAACAGAAGTTGGTCCAATAAAAGACATTACCTCGCCCACCTTGTCTCTTCCTAAAGTTAGACATTTGTAATCACACCAATAGAAACTTTATCATGCTCTTGATGGGCAGTTTTCTTTTTTAAGTATCTTAAGGCAAGCGACCCCAGTAATTTTTTTTGTTGCTTGACTGAGGAACTAATCCTGACATCCCTTATAGAAAGCCCTAAAAATAGTATGTACCACTTGTACCATATCTCTACTCTAATACAGGATACTCCATGACTGTCAGCATATTTAATGACTAACCAATTTATCTGAGCATGAGCTTTCGTGAGCTACAGCTCACTTCATCGGATGCATACTGTGGAAATTGCAGAAGACATTATATACACAGACACCATGAAACAATACCTCCTCCCACCCCACTCTCCTGCTGGTAATAGCTTATCTAAAGTGATCATCAAGTTGGGCCATTTCCAGCACAAATCCAGGTTTTCTCACCCTCCGCCCCCCCACAAGAGAGTGAGTTTGTCTGTGGGGGGGCAGAGGGAGAAAACCTGGATTTGTGCTGGAAATGGCCCAACTTGATAATCACTTTAGATAAGCTATTACCAGCAGGAGAGTGGGGTGGGAGGAGGTATTGTTTCATGGTGTCTGTGTATATAATGTCTTCTGCAATTTCCACAGTATGCATCCGATGAAGTGAGCTGTAGCTCACGAAAGCTCATGCTCAAATAAATTGGTTAGTCTCTAAGGTGCCACAAGTACTCCTTTTCTTTTTGTGAATACAGACTAACACAGCTGTTACTCTGAAACCTAGCATATTTAATGGAATCCTCTAAAGTTCCAGATCACCACATATAGTACAGCAATTGGACTGATTAGACACGGGGGTTGAAATCCTGGCCCCATTGAAGTCAGTGGCAAAATTCCTACTGATTTCTATGGGGCCAGAATTTTACCCAAGAGATTCTGCTCTTGAAAGAGGGGTGGCATAAAATGGCGAATCAGATAACAGAATTGATAGCTCACAACCCCGGTCTGCAGTGTTTAAAATGTGTATCAGTACAGATTAAATGAAAATGACTTGTCACACTGAGAGAGTCCATTTGGCACTTGTAAGATTAATAATGGGAGATGATTTAGTTGGGGATTGGTCCTGCTTTGAGCAGGGGGTTGGACTAGATGACCCCCTGAGGTCCCTTCCAACCCTGATATTCTATAATTCTATGATTCTATGTGTCTGATGCTCTTAACACTGGAACACTAATGCTGTTAGGAGTTTAAATTGGTAAGAAAAAATGCCATAACTGTCAAGATAATATTAAGGAGAATGACATCTAAATAAAGATTTAGACTTTTGTGTTACATATTCATCTTGAAATTATTAGCCTGGTCAGCATGATATGTCTTTGAGATTAGTTTGTGATTTGGAAAGCAGCTTTTGATATGTGACTGTATGGGTTTTAAAAAGCTACCTTATTTTCACAGAAAGAGAAAATATTGCTAACATATATGTTCTTCAGCTAGAGTTTCCTTTTAATCATAAATGCAACAGCAGCAGAAAAGTATGTTAGTGCCAATTAGCTGGAAATGGCTTGACACTTTCCATTTGTACTAATTGGGTTAAACATGCATAAAATGTGCAACCTCACTGTATATGAAGAATTCACTGGAAGAATGCAGCACAATCTACTAATCCTTTTCACTACACACAGCTTTTTGAGAAATAGTGTAATGTGAAAACTGAATACCTTCTTGGACCCTGATCCTGCAAAGACTTGCATCCATGTTTAATTTTACACTGTGACTAGTTCTATGTCAATGGAGTCCTCAAATATAGACTCTTCTACATCCTTTTTCCTATTTCTATGAAAGTATAAAAAAAGAAAAAAATTTAAACCATGAAAATTGATGTTGCCATTTCTCTCCAGTATTTCAGGTAAGTATTTTCTATGTTAAAACAGAAAGCAGGAAATTGGTCATCATTATTTCAGCAACAGGAATACACAAAAGTGACAATTCACAATGAAATAACTTCTCATAATTATTCCAGACTTTTTCCTAGGGTGTTACAAAATGTGAATGTTTACCATAGTGCATTGTCATATTGCATTAAAGTAAGAATAGTTTAAATTACATGGCAGGAGTTTTTTAGCAAAAAATGTGAACTTTTTAAATATTGTGCTATTAAAGGGCTTGATTCTGATCTCACCCCAGTGTGAATCATGAGTAACTCCACAACATCAGTGGTCTAAACAGGTGTAAGTGGAGAAATCAGGTCCAAGTTGACTGATGTGAAAATATCTGAAGAGAGAGGCTTTTCCAAGCAAATAAAGAATGTGGTTAATGTTTAATATTAAAATTCAAGGCTATACAGAAAGCTGAAATCACACAATGGAATGGGAACGCATGTAGAAACAAATTAGACAGCAGCAGATGCAGCATAGAATGATATGGTATTAAATCCATCGGGAGCCCTGATTCCACCAAGCCCAGAGCTCTGACTTTTAAAGGTAGACAGTTTTTTTTTTCTTTTTGTGAAGGCTGTGGCAGGGCCATGGAAATACTATTTTGTAGAATGTCGCCTTCTATTGAGGTATTTATATGGCCCAGCACTATAATATCCGAGTACTGTAATAATTTGGAGTACTCAAAGAAGTTAAACAGAGAGCAGAAGTAAGACAGAAGGGAAGTTATTGTGATTGAGGGGAAAATACAATAAAGTAGAAATTAAGACTGCATAATAGTAGGATGTCTCCCTACAATGTCGTAAGCCATATATGGTAGCAGCCATGCAAAACTTTCATTTTTCAGGTCTTTGGTATTCCTTTTCCTGAAAGCTTACCCCAACTTTAACTCACTCTAAGGCCAGATCTACAGCAGAAAATTAGATCAGTTTAACTGTTTAACTATGTGGGTCAGGGATGTGAAAAATCTACACCTCTGAGTGGCATAGTTATGCTGATCTAAGTCCCCACGTAGACAGTACTAGGTCGACGGAAGAATACTTCCATCAACCTAGCTACTGCCTCTCAGGGAGGTGGATTACTTACGCTGATGGGAGAATCACTCCTGTCACAATAGATAGTGTCTACATTGAAGCACTACAGTGGCACTCATATTCAAACTACTTATGGTCTCTTTCCTCTACATGCTAAAATCTTGGGGGAAATAGTAGAAAAGTACCTTACACTTAGCCACTCTCCAAGGATGCACAGGGTTAGGAGGTATCTCACCACTACTTTTCTTTAGCATGAAGCAGTCCTGCAAATGCCTGCTGCAGCTGAGCTCCCCCAATTTAATACCTTCTGGCAACACAAGCCTTGCCATCCAGGTCTCTGCAGACCTCGCTCTCTCAGTTCAGAGTAGTAATAGGCACACATCAACCCTGCAGTCCTTGGAACCTTTCCTCTGTAGTATCCACCGCCTGGTACTGGACACTCCCAGAAATAACTAGGTAAGCTGTGCGCAAAGCAACAGTCACCCCACTCCACCAAGGGTGTTCCCCAATGACATGGATAACAAAATATCCTTTTTGCTTCTCCTTTTATTTCGCAAAGTTAGTTATTTCTTTTCCCAGAGGCAGAATGATCCCCGAGGTGCCAGACTTCAGTGTGTGTTAACCTATTGAGTTTCCAGCTCCCAAATGGGATTTCCATCCTATTGGCTTAGAACGCCTAATTTACACATGAACATAGGCAAATAGATAAATCAACATTCCTTTCTCTAGGAAAAAATGTTTCAAATCCGCCTGGGACACAGATTTTACAATATATTTTCAATACATACAACTTAAGTATATCCTGTATGTACATCACACAATGATTGTGAGGATCAATATGTTGCAAGCAATCATTAGAGACCCCACACGACCCTCTTTGGTGAAATATTATGAATTCTGTGATTCTATCATGGAGGTCATGGATTCCATGACTTTCCATGACGTCTGTGACTTCTGCAGCTGCAGCCACCAGTGTGACTGACCCCAGGGCCAGCTGCTCGGGCACCTGGAGGCCAGCTGCACCAACCGTCGCTGGGGCACCCCGGGGCCAGCCACACCAGCCTGCTGGAGCGGCCTTGGGGCTAGCCACACCAGTCACTGCTCAGGCCACCCTGGTCAGCTGGCTTGGGGACCGCGCCAGCAGTGGCTGGTCCCGGGAGTGCCTGAGCAGTGATCCCAGAGGAGGCTGGAGGCCCTGGGGAGCATCTCAGCAGCGGTCCCGGGGGTGGCCCTGGGGCCCACCTGAGCAGCAGCAATCTCAGGGGGTGGCGGAGCAGCAGCCCCAGTGAGTACCTGAGCATCGGTCTCGGGGGCAGTCCCAGGGACTGCCCAAGCAGCAGCAGTCCCATGGTGAGGCCCCGGAACAGTGGCCACAGGCGCAGCCCTGGAGGCCATTGGACAGCGGTCCCCAGGGGCCTCAGTGCAGCAAGCCACTGGGGACAATCAGCCCCACCACTGGGGCAGGGGCCCCCCAGACCAGCGGGGCACAGGAGCAGAGATTTAGTCATGGATATTTACATATGGACAGGTCACAGGCTATGAATTTTTGTTTATTGCCCATGACCTGTCTATGTCTGGACCACACTTTGCAGAATCAAGACCTAAGCAAGAATGTAGCTTAACACTTGCAGAAAAAAGTCTAAGCCATAGAGAAGGAAAAAAGAATGTATTCTATAGATGTCTATCATACAGCCCAATAACTGCTCTGTGTGCTGGGAAGTACTGCTGTGCCATGTGATGGGGCGCACTTGCCACACACTGGATGGGTAGGGGTTAACCCTACATTTGGACTGAGGAAGCCAAGACCCTTTTATACGGGTACACCTACTGGGCATGCTCCTGGTGTACCCATATAAAAGAGAGTAGCTCGGCTCAGTTGGGGCTGACTACCATGGGGGAAGGACCTGCTCCAGCCAAGGCTCAGCGGAAGCACGGGACCATAGGAGCTGGGGATACTGCAGCCCAGGCAGATGCCAAAGCAATCCCGGAGACCTTGCAGGGTTTGGAGGTGCCAGAGAAAGGGCAGACCAGAGAACCTAGAGGTAACAGGGACGCCCTGACCACAGCAGCAGGGACGATGGCAGGAAGCAGCCATGGGGAATCAGGCAGCGGACTGGTGAGTGAGCTGAAGCTTTGAGTCTGTGTGTTTGAGTTGGAGCCTTCCCTGCTGATTCAGTGGTCCATGCTACGACCACTAACAGGGCCCTGGGCTGGGGTCCGGTGGACAGGGAGGGCCCTGACCCCCCATTGTGGGAATGCAACCCCTCCCCCTGTGCCTGGCAGTAGCCACTAAACCATACTGCCCAGCTGACAAAGGTGAATTTATTGACTTGGGCCACTAGGCCTTACTGCCCTGGGAGAAGGGGCGGACTTCCTGACTCTGGCCATTGGGCGTTATGGATCTGCTGATAAGGGCGAGCATGTGGACTCAGGCTGGGAGGGACATAGACATAAGTTACGTACACCCTCCCCCTTATTCCCTAAGAGAGGCGGGTGCACTAGCCCCACACAGGATGGGTTTTCCCCTAACCCTGTCACACATGGTAGAGAATGAGGGCATCACCCCAGGCTTGAGGAGAGGCCTAAACTAGGAGATGCGAGCAACAGTATTAGCACTCCCCTGGATTACCCTCATGTGCTAGTGACTCAAAGGGAGTTGATGCCAGTATGGAGTCAAAGAATTTAAATGGCTCCTAGAAAGCCAGCAGCAACAAACCATAGAACAACAGCAATATGCTCAGCTGTTGCAACAAGTGAGGAGTCACCAACAGGAGATGATGAGGGAGTTGGCCACCCAGCAGCAAGCTCAACAGGAAAGGCTTGTCCAACAAATGGCAGCATTACTGTGGGCAGGAGGGCTGTCGGCCAGTCCTCTAGTGGACCTGGACCTGGGATCTCTACCACCTAGCCTCCCCCTAAAGCCGACGAAGATGGGGCCTGGGGATGATCCTGAGGTCTTTCTCGTGACATTTGACCAGGTGGCCACTGCTGCACGATGGCCTGCAGGACACTGGCCCCTTATTTGATGGGGCCAGCCCAGGCGGCCTACCACAACCTTGACCTTCCTGGCCTATGAAAAGGTGAATGCGGCTATATTGGACCAGACGGGTATCACTCCAGAGACGTACCGCCAGTGCTTTCGCCAGGAACGGTACCCTTTAGGGGCTAGGCTGCAAGCATGGGCTCAACTTCTCTGGGACTATGCTTGGCGATGGCTAGAGCCCGACAAGCGGTCCAGTGCTCATGTGTCAGAAGCAGTAATCTTGCAACAGTTCACACAAATCCTCCCTGCCAGGGGGAAGGAGTAGGTGCATAGAAACCATGATACTTACGGGAGCGGTTGGACCAATGGAAGATTACTCGGCAGCTGAGACTACGGAACCCCGATCCCGCAAGACAGAGGAATCCATGGGGAGAGGCCGGAAACCCCACCTGTCCCCCTTGGGAGAATTATGATGCCTGTTGGGAGTACCGGGCAAATCTACTGACCCGAATCAGAAACTGACCACCACCCGAGGGCTCACATGGAGGGAGGAGACACCACTTGTTGGGATTGAGCCAACTCGAATAGACATGCCACCCGGAGGGGCGAGAGACCATTGTTATGAATATGGTGAAGAGGGACATTTTCATCGGGATTGCACCTACATGGACTGCAATTACAGGCAGGTCTGGGTAGCCTGGGTAGTCATTGAAGGGGTTCTTACAACAGCATTGATCGACTCCAGCTGTAGCCAAACCCTCATCCGGGGTGACCTGCCCGACCTGAAGCGAGACAGAACCCCCGTTTACATCCAATGCATCCATGGCAATCTACATTCTTATCCCATTGCCCGGGTGATGCTGGTGATACATAACCGAAGCACAGACCTCTCAGTGGGTGTTACCCCCAGATAAGCTTACCCGGTGATTCTAGGGTGGGACTGGCCATGGTTCCGAGAACTATTGCAAGAGTCCACCCAGAACCTTCCAGCAGGAGATGATGAGGGGCAAGTACAGAGAGGACTGCTCGGAAGGGATCGGGATAATGATGATCCAGGGGAAGGACGCTTTGGGTCCACTGAGATCCCGGTACCCCCACCTACACAAATGAATTCTTCTGTCTATGAGGTGCCGTCAAGGTTCCTTCCCCACTCTGAACTCTAGGGTACATATGTGGGGACCTGCATGAAAGACCCCCCTAAGCTTATTCTTACCAGCTTAGGTTAAAAACTTCCCCAAGGTACAAACTTTGCCTTGTCCTTGAACCCTGTGCTGCCACCACCAAGCATGTTAAACAAAGAACAGAGAAAGAGCCCACTTGGAGACATCTTCCCCCAAAATATCCCCCCCAAGCCCTACAGGTGCAGACAGAGCTTGAACATGATGGTGACTTTACCCAGGAACAACGAGAGGACCCTACACTTAAACTCCCCTAAAGCCCAAAGTCCATGCTTTGAAATATGGCAAGACCACCTCTATCAGATGGTGGAAGAGCCACAGACCCAAGAAGTACTCAGTCAGCTGCTGGTCCCCCAAAGGTTGTGCCAGGCTCTTTTTTGCACCCTGCTTATTCGGTGCCCTGGGCAGGGCACCTGGGAAGAGGAAAGACCCTCCAATGGGTATTACAGCGATTCTTCTGGCCAGGTATCCACCAGGAGGTGAAGAATTATTGTGCATCTTGCCCAGAGTGTCAACGCACAGGCCTGAAAGGAATGCTGATAGTGCCCCTCATCCCTTTCCCAGTTGTTGGGACCCCATTTGAGCAAATAGGACCTGACTTGGTGGGCCCACTATAAAAGAGTGCATCCAGCCTCCAGTACATCCTTGTGATAGTGGATTATGTGACCTGGAAGCAGTCCCATTATGGACTGCCACTACCCTAAGATAGCTGCTGAACTCATCAAGGTCTTTGCCCAGGTAGTGATACCCTGTGAAATATTAATGGATCAGGGGACAAACGTGACTTCCCAGTTATTGGCTGACCTCTGCCAACTTTTAGGTATATGAGCCTTCAGAACTTCCCTATACAATCCCCAAATGGATGGATTAGTGGAATGTTTTAACAAGACCTTGAAGAGCATTCTACACAAATTCACAGATGAGGATCTGCGACAGTGGGATTCATTACTCCCTGCTCCTCCAGGTATGCTCCTTGTTGTTTGCTATATAGGAGGTACCCCAAGCCTCCACGGGGTTCTCCCTCTTTGAATTCCAAAATGGGAGTCAACTCCGAGGTATCCTCGACCTTCTGAAGGAGGGCTGGGAAGAGCAGGAGACCCAATTAAAGAGGGTCATCCACCCTATGCTTCAGCTATGGGAGAGGTTTCAGATGCTAGGGGCCTTCACCATAGAGAATCTGGAACATGCACAGCAGAGTCAGGCACAACACTGTAACAAAGGAGCCAGGCTATGGCGCTTTGAACCCAGAGACCAGGTCCTCATTCTGTTGCCCTCAACCAAATCCAAACTATTGGCTAAGTGGCAAGGCCCCTTTGAAGTCATGCGGTGGGTTGGGACGGTCAACTATGAGGTTAGGCTACCAGGCTGGCGCCATGAGACATGCACGTATCATGTCAATTTGCTAAAAGCCTGGAGGAGCAGGGATACCTTCTTGATCACTCCCTACTCTCCAAAACCTGAATTAGGACCCCTGGCTGATGAACCCTTTGAGAACAGGCCAGTAGCGATAGGAATAGGACTCAACCCCCGATTCAGAGAGCAACTCCAAGGACTCTCGCAGCCTTACCCAGAGTTCTTGTCAGCCCAGCCAGGATAGATGACCATCATGAATCATCATATTGCCACTGTACTGGGACAGAAGATACACGACCCCCACCAGCCCCCACCCAAAAAGATGTGGGAGGCCGTTCGGAAGGAACTGGCAGTCATTCTAGACATGGGCATGATAGAAGAATCCCATAGTGAGTGGTGAAGCCCGATAGTCCTAGTTACAAAACCAAACGGCTCTATCCGGTTTTGTATTAACTTTAGAAAAGTGAACGCTATATCTCAATTTGACGCCTACCCAATGCCACGGGTCGATGAACATCCTTGAAAGGGTAGGGGGAGCCAAGTTCCTATCAACTCTGGATATCACCAAGGGGTATTGGCAGATCCCTCTTACCCTGACCTCTCACCCTAAGATGGCCTTCCCAACCCCCTTTGGCCTATACCAATTTGTGACTATGCCATTCAGGTTACACGGAGGAGTGGCCACCTTCCAGTGACTTATGGATTGGGTATTGCAACCCCATGAATGGTACGCTGCCAATTACATTGACAACAATGTCATGTACAGCACCTGCTGGGAGGACCATCTTCAACACCTCTTTAAGGTCCTCCACACACTGAAGGACAGGCAGGACTCACAGCCAATCCAACAAAATGTCATTTTGGGCAGAAGGAATTAACCTACCTTGGTTATACGGTTTGGGGTGGGGAGCTATGACCCTTCGTTGACAAGGTACAGGCATTACAGGACTGGCCCACACCAATAACAGAGACAGGTATGGAATTCCTCAGCCTAGCTGGATATTACCGATGTTTTGTACGAATTTTGCAACTTTGGCAGCCCCCTTGACTGATATAACAAGGAACTCCCAGCCCCAGAAAGTCCAGTGATCTGTGGAACGTGAGGCAGCCTTCCAGGCCTTTAAAGAACAGCTGACAAAGAGCCGGTTTTGGTTGATCCCAACTTCCAGAAACCCTTCATCCTGCAGACCGACACATCCGAGGTAGGGATCGGGGCGGTACTATCTCAGGGAGATGCTGGAGAGGAACATCCTAAATTGTACTTGAGTCGAAAACTGTTCCCCAGAGAAACCCGTTACTTGAACATAGAGAAAGAGGTCTTAGCTGTCAAGTGGGCCATAGATTCTAAGATATTACCTGTTAGAGAACACATTTTGCCTGGTTACAGACCATGCACCCTTCTGCTGGTTGCATCACATGAAAGAAACCAACCCCCGAATAATACAATGGTACTTATCCCTACAGCCCTATGATTTCCAAGTGATGCACCACCCAGGAAGGGCAGATGCCAATGCTAATTTCTTTTCTTGGCCAGAGGGCAAGGAAAGAGACCTTGAGTCCCCAGCCAGTCCACTCTTAAAGAGGAGAGGGTGTGATGGGGCACACTTGCCCCGCACTGCATGGGAGGGGGTTAATCCTACATCATGGGCTGAGGAAGCCATGGCCCCTTTACCCTCCTGGGCATGCTTCAGGTGTACCAGTATAAAAGAGAGCAGCTCGGCTCAGTTGGGGCTGACTTCCATGGGGGAAGGACCTGTTCCAGCCAAGGCTCAGCAGGAGCATGGGACTGTAGGAGCTGGGGACGCTGCAGCCCAGGCAGATGCCAAGGCAACCCTGGAGACCTTGCAGGGTTTGGAGGTGCCAGAGAAAGGGCAGACCAGAGAACCTAGAGGTAGCAGGGATGCCCAGACCACAGCAGCAGAGACGACGGCAGGAAGCAGCCATGAGGAATCAGGCAGCGGACTGGTGAGTGAGCTTGTCAGTGTTCCCTCCCCACTCTGAACTCTAGGGTACAGATGTGGGGACCTGCATGAAAGACCCCCTAAGCTTATTTCTACCAGCTTAGGTTAAAACTTCCCCAAGGCACAAACTCTTTGCCCTTGGAGGGTACGCTGCCACCACCAAGTGATTTAACAAAGAATCAGGGAAAGGACCACTTGGAGTTCCTATTCCCCCAAAATATCCCCCAAGCCCTTACACCCCTTTCCTGAGGAGGCTTGAGAATAATATCCTGACCAATTGGTTACAAAGTGATCACAGACCCAAACTCCTGGGTCTTAGGACAATAGAGAAATCGGTCAGGTTCCTAAAAGAAGGATTTTATTTAAAAAAAAGGTAAAAATCACCTCTGTAAAATCAGCATGGAAAATAACTGTACAGGGTAACAAAAGATTCAAAAACACAGCAAAACTTCCTCTAGGCTTAGTTTCAAAGTTACAAAAAACAGGAATAAACCTCCCTCCAGCAAAGGAAAAATTCACAAGCAGAACAAAAGATAATCTAACACGCCTTGCCTGGCTTTTACTTAGAATTTTTGTAACATGAGAGACTTTTAGGATGGTTTATAGGAGAAGGAGTTTGCTGACCTGTTGCTTCTCCACTTCCCAAGAGAACACACAAAACAAAACCTCCCCCCTTGCCAGATTTGAAAGTATCTTCTTTCCCCATTGGTCCTTTTGGTCAGGTGCCAACCACGTTATTTGAGCTTCTTAACCCCTTACAAGTAAGGAGGAATTCTAGGCTACCCTTAGCTGTATGGTTATGACAGAGCTTGAAGCCTTGGGTGTTTCAGCTGGAGCCTTCCCCACTGACTCAGTGGCCCATGCTATGACCACTAAGAGGGCCCTGGGCTGGGGTCTGATGGAGAGGGAGGGCCCCGACCCCCCCTTCTGGGGGTGCAACCCCTCCCCTCGTGTCTGGCTGTGGCCCCTAGACCATACTGCCCAACTGAGAAAGGTGAATGTATTGACTTGGGCCAGTAGGCCTTACTGCCCTGCGAGAAGGGGTGGATTTCCTGACTCTGGCCAGAAGTCCTTACTGCCCTGCAAGGAGGGAGTAAACTATTGACTTGGGCCACTAGGCCTTACTGCCCTGTGAAAAGGGGTGGACATCCTGACAATGGTCATTGGGCCTTACAGCTCTGCTGATAAGAGCGAGCATGTGGACTCAGGCTGGGAAGGATGTAGACCTAAGTTACGTACGCCCTCTGCCTTATTCCCTAAGAGAGGCGGGCGCAGTTGCCCTGCACAGGATGGGGTTTCCCCCAACCCTGTCACAGCCAGCTTTGGAAGGAAACCTAGGAAAACCTATAACTTCTAGTGATTTCTCTCTTTGCAGCGTTGAAAGATGGTGGATCGGTGAGGTCATGGATCCACCAGCCCACCCACATACAGGAAGCACTGTTGCAGAGGATGTATACCTCATTCATGGCATTTCAGCATCCCCTTTTCTCCCCTCACACACATACAATACACCACTGAACTGATCTAGCTCCAGCTGGGGAAAGCCCTCCTCATCCTTGGAATGGAGGCAGCATTTCCCCAGAAATGCAGGTCATGGAAAACAACAATATGAAAAGTCCAACTGTGTTTCCTTTTATGGGCCAGTTTGATTCCCTTGCTCACACTGAGCAGCACCTTACTCTGCAAGTAGTCTCATTGATCCTTCTGGGGATAACCATGAAGTAGGGTGCTACTGAACATGAGTGAGGGGATCAGAATCTAGCTCCAATGAATGGCAAAAGTTTCATTGGTTTCAATGAGAGCATCAGGCCCTATATGCTTAATAGCTGATCTTCCAACAATTATCATAATAAGATGAAGATTGTTACATCAGGCATGTGCATACAAAATAGATTAAGTTGGGTGTGGTTTTGTGCAGTATATTATAAAATTCTATAGAACAAGAAAAAAAAAATCATTGCAAATCAGTGGCCCATTCTGAAAATGTGGCTGCATACGGGTAGCTTATCTGTATAGCATTTTATGTATGGGAATAAGTCGCTATTCATTCTTGCATGATGGCAACAGTGAGCATAATAAGTATGCATTCAAAATTATGGAAGTTATTTACAGAACATTAGAAATTTGCAAGATTTGGGTCCTCAAATTATCCTTTGAGGATCTGGGTCTTAGTCTCTCATTTAACGTGAAGAAAAGCAAATCAGGGGAGAAATTCTGTGCTCCTTAAAGAAGAAAATTTTATTCCTGATTCTATAAGGCTGCTATTTTCAAAGATGCATAAGGGTAGTAGGTGCCCAACTCCTATTGAAAAATCACTGGGATTTGGGCACACTAGGATCCTTTGAACATCCCAGTTTTCAGAATTTATTTTGCTTAGATAGGACAGCAGGACAGAAGCCTGAAACACTGACAAAATTCATCCCTTGCTGTAGGAAAATGTGGTTTATTAACTCTGCACTAGGGAATTTGACTAGGAAGGGACAAATCCTTATTGGTGGAAATTGCCTTACCTCTATTTAAGTAATTTTATCCTTAAGTGTTTATTATAGAAAGCTGCCTGAAGAAATGCATCCTCTGCTTTAAAACTGGTAGAAATAAATAGCAATGCATATATACTCCGGAAAACACATTTGTCAACATTTTCAACAAAAAATCATATGCTTTTTAATGGACTGCACTTCACTTGCTGACCTATGAATGTTGTTATCTACCTCCTACTGCTAAATACATCCACTTTCAAGACGTGTCTTTTTAAAATTGGTGCCATAAGAAATTCCTATGTAATCACAGAATCTTAGAAATGCAGGGCTGGAAGGGCCCTCAAGAGGTCAAGACCAGCCCCCTGTGCTGAGGCAGGACCAAGTAAACCTAGACCAATCCTGAAAGGTGCTTGTCCAACTTGTTCTTAAACCTCCAATGAGGGGGATTTCACAACCTGCCTTGGACGCCTGTTCCAGAGCTTAACTACACTTATATTTAAAGTGTTTTCCTAATATCTAATCTAAATCTCCCTTGCTGTAGATTAAGAATTTTTTCTTGTCCTACCTTCAGTGGATATGGAGAACAATTGATCACCATCCTCTTTAAAACAGCCGTTAATATGTTTGAAGATTATCAGGTTCCCCCCTCAGTCTTTTTTTCCCCTGAAGATTTCCTCATAGGCCAGTGTGACAGGGCACAACTCACCACTTCGGCGCCTCCTGCTGGCTGTCCTGGGAATTAGCTCTAGTTTGCCGCTGTGCCCTCATCTAGTGGCGTTTTGCCACCATTGCTTCTGCTCCAGATCTGCTTTGCCTCAAGGATCGCGGCGATCCTCTTCAGGACACCGCCCTCCAGTTGTGCCCCATTCCGTTCTCCCCCCTTCCAGAGGAACAGCAGTTGTCTGTCCAGCCACTCGCCTCCATGGCCGATTGCAGCCCAAGGTTCTAGCCACTTGCCTCAATGGCAAACTGCAGCCCTTCACTAGCCACTCCCTTCAGTAACAAGTGGGGGGCCGGCCTGCCGATTACGCTGGGTTCTGACCCAGGGACCCTCTAGGCAGCAGCCACACACTGCATCTCCTTTATCTCCCACCATCCATTTTCCTGGGTCACTTCCCCGTAGCCGTAGAACCTTCTCCGCCCCTGTATCAGGGCTTCAGTTTTTCAGCCAGTCAAGCTGGAAGCTCCCTTTCACTCCCCTGACCTGGCCCAGCACTGCCCTGCTCTGCTCTGTCCAGGGTGCTGGCGGTTCTCTCAGCCCTTCTCTCAGCCTCACTGGAGATGCCCTCCCAGTTTGACAGTGAACCATTGCTAACTACAGTTGGAGTATGGTCTTGCAACCAGGTGTACACCCACATTTTAATAATTTCATCTAAGCCACAGTCTCATAAGCAAATTAGGGATATATGTGGGACTGTGTCAAAAGCCTTATTAAAATCAAGATATATTATGTCTCCCTCTTCCCTCCTATCCACTAGGCCATAATGCTGTCAAAGAAACTTGACAGGCCCTAACATGAGATATGCATGTTGTATTCACAAGGTAGAAGCAGCAATGCTTTCCATCAGCATGCAATTACCCAAAAATGTCAGGCATCATTCTGCTTCTCCTGAGACTGCAGCAAACAGCACTTCTGTTGAGAATAAGAATTACTTTTACATGGTAACACTTTGACGGACCCAACAGATATCCAAGTACATGTTTTGCAATTCAAACTGTTTGAAAGCTTTTTGGGTAAAATTCTTTAAAAGTTATGTAGCAGGGTTTGACACTGGGAAAAGTAAATATGATATGGCATTCTACATCACATCATATTCTTTCTGTTTCAATCTTCTGTACTCTGCTGAAGACATCTTTAGATTTCACTATTGCAATACAAATGCAAGCATCAAAATGCAAACCTGTGTGACTTTTTTCCACTCTCAGTTGATACTTAAGGGCCAGCAAGAGTAAACAACATGAATTTAGAAAGATAGCAAAGCCACATCTCCCACTAGGGTCTCAAACATAAAAGCAAAAAGTCAAACCGAGGCCCCAGTTCAGCAACATATTTAGGCATGCTTAAATCCATTGCTATTTGGAAAAGCTCTTTAACATATACTTAACTGTTTTGCTGATTAGGAATGGAATGTTGAACTGGGGCTGGAATGGGAAAGGGAGAAAACTGATTTTTAAAACCACAAAAATTGTCAGGGCGATTCATGGGTAAGTGTAGTATCTGAAACTAGTTTTAATCGATTATTTGAAACACTCACTAGATTTAGGCTGTTTCCCTTCCAAATGTATTACAGGGTGTGCATGTGAGATCAGAAGTTTTTAAATATTCTTGCTGATAAGTGTGCAAAATTTGACATCACCCCAAACGGTATTTAAACCACTTGCTACACCAGTGATATTTAATCTGTATGATGCATACTTTGTATAAGCTTATATTTTTTTAATAATTCAAAAATGTTAGTATTTTAAGAAAAAAATATGCAAGATCCATACATGTGAAAATGCAAAACCAGAGTAACAATGTTACAAAAAGGGAATAAAGATGTTGATCATACTGTATTATTAGCTTTAGTCCATTATTTTGTCCTTAATGTACATTTTGAGTGTGAAATACAAGTGGGTAGAGAAATGATCAAGTGACCACCATTGAACTACTTCTGACAACAGCCCTGCTGAGTAAGCACCACATGATTAAGGAGAGAAGGATTTGGTTCCTAGTTAGCATAAGAAAACTACTGTAGTGGAGGAGTTAGTGTCTGTCAATAATTGATGTTTTATGCTGAGAGAATTTAATAAAAAATTTAAAAGTGTCTAATCGCAGCTAGCTTTGTATCCAGCAGAGATGGGCACTGGATGTATTCATAGGAAGAGCATGAATTCACTCCTAAGAAAAGGAACAATAGTACAGATCAAAAGTTGCTACCTTTGCTCAATCTAAATTAATATATATCCTTGGGGTTCTTTTCAAACCAGCCTTGGAGTCAAGAAGGCTGGAGGGAAACTCCCAGTGCAGCTTACAAGACAATAGTAATGTGATTTTCCTCTCCAAAAGGATTTCTGATCAATGTCCCCTGATCTATTCTGTAAATGTTAATTAAACCTCAACCTGAAGGTTTAATAGTCTCCTCAGATATGGCTTAATATCTAGGAGGGGCATATCTGAACATGTGAGCTGAGGTAGTGGAGGAATTTAAAAAGCAGGTCTGGACACAGCAAAAATTAGTTGCTATCCAGACAACAACCTCATGCTGACAGGCTGACCACAGAAGGGTCAGAGGAGAGAATGGTTTTCATGGGTAAGCTATTCATATTTCTTTTTTTTCCCCCTCAGCAGCTATGCAGAGGAGGACTTATCTAGTTGATTTTATGAGAACTGTGAATCTAGACATCTGAAGCAAGCCATTTATTTTCTTTTAATTCCAGTTTCTCTGTTTTTAATTCATTTTGTTTTTGTTAAGATTACTATAGTCTGGGTAATTTTAGGCAGACGTTGTCAAAGAGAACAGGAGCCTTGAACCACCGTGGAGAGGTGCTGAAGGGAAAAGAGTTTCAGGAACCTATATTCCAGTCTTGGTTAAAGCACTAGGACAAAGGTGCCCTTTCCCAGTGAGTTGTGTTGCCGAGAAGCTTCATGATTATCAACACAAGGGGAGAAAGAAAAGGAGTACTTGTGGCACCTTAGAGACTAACAAATTTATTTGAGCATAAGCTTTCGTGAGCTACACGAAAGCTTATGCTCAAATAAATTTGTTAGTCTCTAAGGTGCCACAAGTACTCCTTTTTGTGAATACAGACTACCACGGCTGCTACTCTGAACACAAGGGGAGGAGCAGTAGAAATAAGGATGAAATGAGAATGGTCAGGGATGTTGGTAACTCATCTTTGAAATCAATGTCAAAATATTGTACCTACACGATGTAAGCTGGAATAATTTAATATCTACTAGGTGAAGAAGAACATGGTTGTGTTTGAATCAGGTACCTGTTACCAATTCACAGAGTAGCTACCAAACCTAAATTTCTCATTTTTATTTTAATCTATATGCATATATCTAAGGTATGTCATTACCATAGTTTCTGAACACCTTACAATCTTTTAATATGTTTGTCCTCACAACACTTCTGTGAAGCAGCAGAGTACCATTATTCCCTTTTAACAGATAGGGAGCTGAGGCACAGAGAGACTAAGGACTGGTCTACACAGGGAAATTTCACCCTCCGCAAGTTTGCGGATGACACTAAGCTCGGGGGAGAGGCAGATACCTGGGAGGGTAGGGATAGGGTCCAGAGTGACCTAGACAAATTGCAGGATTGGGCCAAAAGAAATCTGAGGATCAGCAAGGACAAGTGCAGAATCCTGCACTTAGGATGGAAGAATCCCATGCATTGCTACAGGCGGGGGACCGACTGGCTAAGTGGCAGTTCTGCAGAAGAGGCCCTGGGGATTACAGTGGACAAGAAGCTGGATATGTGGCATAGCACCTTGCCTCTGACTCAGCAGGGGGGTCCTACTGAAACACGCTGAGGTTTCCCGGGTGGGAGGTACCACTCTGTCTGGGCTAGTGCGGGATAAGAAGACCCCATCACAGGCCCCAATTCAAGAAAGTGAATAGGCCCAGAATCCACAAAGTTATTTATATATATACACCAATTAACTAGGTTGAGCAGCCTTCCTACTTAAAACACAGAAAATTGGAGGGTGGATGATGAAGATCGTCTAAAAGACACACTAAAGGAGTGAATAGAGTGGTAGGAGAACCAGGAAAGCACATAGTCATGGAAGCTATCAGAGGACATGATTTCAAGAAGAGGACCAGGGTCAATGGTGTAAAAGGTGGGTGACAGGTCGAGGCAGATGAGGGTGGAATACTGGTTCTGAGTTTTGGCGAGGAAGAGATCATTAGAGATTTTGGCAAGAGCAGTTTCAATAGAGTGGAAAGGGCAGAAGCTGGATTGGAGAGGGTCTAGGATGAAATTGGAAGAGAGAAACTCCAGATAGTGATTTTAGACAGTTCATTCAATGAACTTAGAGATGAGAATAAGGAAGAAGATGGGGAAGTATTTGGAGAGGAATGTGTTTTTGTTTGTTTGTTTAAGATGGGAGAGACTAAAGCATACAGGCATAGACTCCCAATCTCTCTCCATAGGAAAGTCTTCCATGCTCCAATCTCTTTTGTTGCTTATCTCGGAACCTCTTGTTTCCCTTTTATCTTTTTTGAAATGGGATGAACTGATCTGAATAGCTGAAAGCTATACTGAAAGCTTATGATCAAATAAATCTGTTAGTTTTTAAGGTGCCACCGGACTCCTCATTGTTTTTGTGGATACAGACTAACAAGGCTACCTCTCTGATAATTGATTTATATAATGACCTTAATAATATTTTCTATTGATTTGGTATTTTCTGTCCCAGTCTTTTTGTGTTCTGACATTTTCTTTGCTTTCTGAATCCTCACTGCAAACCGAAGAAAGATTTTAATTACACTGTCCACAGTGACCACACCCTGGTCTTTTTCCTGAGTTGTGTCAGTTAATTTAGATCCCAGTATGAGTTGTTCATGTTGTTCTTTACAAGGTGCCTTACCACACATTTGTTAAGATATATAGCATATGAAATTTAGCTACCAATTCCCCTAGCTTTGTTAGGTTCTTCTTTCATTTCTCACAGACTTGATTTTCCTAAATCATTTTTCATCATCCACAATTTTTATCATTTCACTGTTGACCCCCTTTTCTAGATTACTGTATTAATACCAGGCCTCGTATTAAAACCTTGAGAGCTTGTCTACACAGGAATAATAATTTGGTTTATTTTATTTCAAAGTAAATACAAACTGAATTAAACTAAACCCAATCAAGGTTACTTTAATTCTGAATGAAAGCATCCATATAGGCCTTTAAGGCAGGTTAGCTAATCCACTCTAAATTCAGAATTTAAATTAATTTGGATTAATTTTCCTGTAAATTCCTGTATAGACAAGACCTCAGTCTCCTTACTGATCTTTTTGCCATATTGAGAATTTCCTAATCTCTTAGTCCATTTGTAATCCTCAAAAATACTTTACCTTTCATCCCAGGATTACTTAGTTTTCCTGAGTAGTGTCTTGTGAAAGACTTTGTCAAAGACTTTTTGAAACTCCAAGTAAATTATGTCAAATAATTCTACTGTATTCACTGATCTGGTGACATGCTCAAAGAATTGTAGTATCTTAGGTCTTGGTCCAAAAGACATTAAAAAAGTCAGTGGAATCCTTTCCATAGACGTCAATAGGCTCTGGATCAAACCAGTACACAGGCACAATTTATCTTTGCAGAAGCTATTCTTGTCTTATGTAGGTGTTTTGTATTCTCTTTTAGTTTTTATAATGAGCTGTAATTCCTAGTATCAGCTCTAGAGCAACCACCATTGTTGTCTTCCAGTCCTCTGAATAGCAGGTGACTACAGTGAGTGAGTGCATATTTTTGTTAGCCCGTGCTATACTGGATGATTAGAAGGTAGCAAATATACACCAAAAGATATCTTAATTTTTGTATGATATAAATAAGTATCAGCTATCCCTGATTACTATTGCCATGAAGTCTGCAAGGCATTGGGGGCAAAGTCACGCATGTGTGGTTTTAGTATTGGGCCAATTATCCATACAAAGCCATTCTTCCATTGCAATTACTTGTCCTCGCTTTCCTCATTAAACTGCCACTTCAGCAAGATACTTAAGCAAGTGCCTAACTTTAAGCATATGAGTAATTCCACTGAAGGCAATGGGAAAATTCATGTACTTAAAGTTAGGTATGAGCTTAAGTGCCTTCTGCACTGGGGCCTGATTTCATATAATATTTTTGCTTTATCACTGCACTAAATAAAAAAGAAAGCTAGTTGCATGTTCATCTGACATTGCTGCAACTATTAAGTAAAAAAGATGTTCCATCTAGGCAACAGGCATTTCTTAATGATATGCTAATTAGCAATGCTCCACTTACCATCTTTCCACTGGGTCAGCAGCAGTAATTAGAACAGACAATTAGGTCCTGTAGGAGCACTGGTTTATTCAGGTAAGATGATAAGCATGATTCCACATGCATGTAAATAACAGAGCCCTAGAGATGAAGTTAGTAGAAGCTGATATGGGGACGAGAGAAACTTTCAAGTATAGACAAATGCCCCAAATGTCTGCTCTTTACCAGAATCAAAGGTGGCTTTCATTGTTAAACAATAAGACAATGGGAGTGTCTGCCTAGAGTCACGGGATTATATTTTTTATATTATTTCAATGTGACTTTTTAAAAACGATGAAAATGCTGAAAACAACAACAACAAAAGAAGGAAAATTAAATATGCAGTCAGCAGACAAAACTAAAACTAAAACAAAAAAATGTTACCATGCTCTTTGCATGGGTAGCAAAACTTAATTAACTCTTTATGCATAGGTGTTAAGTACCAATTAAATAAATGAAAAGTGTCCCCCATCCTCTTTTGTGCTGAAAGGTATGTTGAAAAGTCCACTGAGAGAGTTCTAAGAGCAGACACCTCTTTAATTACAGCTGCAGGCTCAAGATGGTGAGATCCAATATCATCAGGTATTGAATTAAATCCCACATGAAAAATGCAGACCTGTGCTGTGATCATGAAGTGGGTTCTACATGAGTGCACCTTTATGCTTGTTCAGAGTCCCACTGAAGTTAAAAGTCTCTATGCAGACATAAAGGTTCACCTGCACAGATCTTGTTGCAGAATCAGTGCCTTTGACATTTGATTTACTGGTGTTGTTCAATGGACCAAGGGGCCTGCTTGGGAAGATCAGATTGCTTCTGGGTTGCAGCCTAAATATCAGGGCTGGTTCAAAATTTTCTACTGAAACTTTTCATGGAAAATTAGGTTTTCAAGAAAACATTTTTTCCCAAGAATATCTGCTTTCCCTGGGGGAAAACTGTGTTGTTGTTTTTTTTAAAATTAACAAATTGAATACCCCCTCCCCCCCAGAAAAACCAAACAGTTTTTGGGTGAAAGCTGAAATATTTCAGTTCTGTCATGTTATCACAGTGCCTCATGAGAGTTGTTGTTTGATTGACTTATGCCCCATTCTATGCTGTGGGCTGGGCTTCCCAGCTAGACTACATCTCCCATGAAGCACAGTGGCCATATGATTACCCTGGCACATTACTTCCCTTCACCAAGAGGAAAGGCTGTGATGCATCATGGGAGATGTAGTCCAACCCAAAAGCATAGAGTATAGAAGAAAATGGGAGTATGAGGCAGCTGAAATACAACTCCCATGGGGCACTGTAGCAGAGTTTCTGACTCAAAATATTTCAATTTCAGCTGAAATATTTCAGTTTTGGACTGAAATTGTAGTCTTTGATTTTTTTTAAACAAAAACTCAAAATATTCAGTAGGAAAATTATTTTCTGACAAGAAATCTATTATGGAGAAGCTTTTGTTGCTTCTGCTTCAGTGAGTAGATGGCAGGACACAGCCATTATTTCTTTGCTTCATTAGTTAGGAAATAGAACTTACCTCAGATACTACTGGAGATCAAATGTTGTCAAGTGTAAGAGACAGCTGCGAGTTTCAGGTACTAGAAAGTGGTACAATTAATTCAAATAGTCAAAAGCAAAATGGCTTTCTTTCCCCAAAATATAAAAACAGATTGCAGTTATTTACAAATAGGTCATTCTACTTGGCTAAGGAGTATCCAGGTCTATTTACCCTACCCCTCATCTTTCTCTAAGGGTAATCATATGCATATTTGCCAGACATGTAATCTATGTAGAATCACACTCCACTATTTGGACACATAATTGAAGCATTTTGTTTGAGCAAGGTACAAGAAGCTTTCACTTTTTGATTTTTTCCTTAAAGGAAGATCATACTCAAAAGACCCAAATCTCAGATCAGAAGCCCAGTCACAATAACTATTCTTGATATTGTGATGGCTGGTACTCTCCATCAACATTTTCTTTAGTTTACATTGGACTTTAATGTTGCCAACTTTAAATCAGTTAAATCTTAGAGCATCTTCCTTTTAGTTATATTTTAGAGTGTAAAGAAAAGAGGCATATGTTACCAAGTTAAAGTATTTAACCTTTTTTTACCTGCAATAATATTTTGCTATGTTTCAAGTGTCCTAGTTTCTTTAAGCATCTAGTTCAAAAGCAGCAGGGAATACTAGAGTAAGCCCTCTTCTATTTTATAAAAGTTTTTGTACCATGCTCATTACCACAGTATCAGAGAACCTTCCAGTAATTCATTAAGCCACATGACTACATATCTGTCATGTGCTGTTTGCTCTCCCATCTAGGGTAGCCAACTTTCTACTCGCACAAAACCAAACACCCTTGCCCCGCCAACTGCCCTGGCCCTCCTCCAAGGCCCTGCCTCCCATTCACTCCTTCCCCCCTCCCTCCGTTGCTCGCTCTCTCCACCCTCACTCATTCACTCATTTCACCGGGCTGGCTCAGGAGGGTGCGGGGGAGGGGAGGGCTCCGGATGGGGGTGCAGGCTCTGGGGTGGGGCTGGGGATGAGGAGTTTGGAGTGTAGGAGGGGATTGGGGCTGGCGCAGGGGCTCAGGGGCGGTGAGGGCTCCAGCTGGGGGTGCAGACTCTGGAGTGAGGTTGAGGATAAGGGGTTTGGGGTGAAGGAGATTGCTCCAGGCTGGGACTGAGGGATTTGGAGGGTGGGAGGGGGATCAGGGCTAGGCAGGATTGTGGGGTGCGGGAGTTGGGATGAGGGCACCAGCAGAGGGCACAGCCTCTGGGTTGGGGTTGGGGATCAGGGGTTTGGGGTGCAGGATGGTGCTCTGGGCTTTGATGCAGGGGTTTGGAGGACAGGAGGGGGATCAGGGCTGGGGTAGGGGGTTGGGGCACAGGAGGTATTCAGGGGTGCAGGCTCTGGATGGCGCTTATCTTAAGCCACTCTCGGAAGCAGCGGCATGTCCTCCCCCTTTCCCCAGGCTCCAATGCAAAGCTGCGGCCAAGAGGCTTCACCCCTGTAGCTCCCATTGGCTGTGGTTCCCAGCCAATGCGAGCTGCAGATCTTGGGGCGGGGGCAGCGTGCATAGTCCCCTGGCTTCCCCATGTAGGAGCCGGAGGGGGGACATGCTGCTGCTTCTGGGAGCCGCAACGAACCACAACAGGCAGGGATCCTGCCTTAGCCCAGCTGCACCACTGACAGGACTTTTAATGGCCCAGTCGACGGTGATGACCGGAGCCACCAGGGTCACTTTTTGACCTGGCGTTCCGGTCGAAAACCGGACACCTGACAACCTGACTCCCATCCTCTCACCAGAGGGAGAAGCATATGCATTGGAGTGTCTTTTGTTTTTAAACAAATATACTTGTTGCTTTGTGTTTATATTAGAATAGGCAAGGTCAAAGCAATGAACCTTGCACTTGGAGCAAAAAGTGGCGAGATTTGGAGAATGCTTTTTCACAACAACAGTGACTCTACTCTCCTTCATCTGGTGGATGTAAACAGACAGGGAAATATACATTATTGACAAATGCAATGTTTTATTGACCTCAAATAAACAAATGTTGATTTAAAATCAAATGCAATCTATTTTCGACCTTGGAAGCCTCAAATATCTTACCATTGCACTCAATCATGCACTCACACAAAAATAGTTCAAAATGGCTAGTTATGGATATATAGTTTTAAAGTTTTCTGTGAATTTAGTGCTGTTAAAAAGTGATAGGTATGCATCTTTGGAAACTGAAGTCCTTTACTATAACAGTAAGTCACAAACTGGCATCCCTTAGAGCTGGGATTTTCAAAGCGCAGTCAGTGCATTAATACAGAGGCACATAGGGTGTATAAATATATAAGGGTGAAATTCATTCCTGTGCAGAATGTCAGCACAAAGTCTATGCACCAACTAACAGTGTCCAAAGTAAGAACTTAAGAGTATTTATTGTCCAAACTAAATGGCTTTTAACTTAGTAGCAGAAGTGCTGTTTCAGATACAGCTGCCGCCACTCTTAAAGTTTAATATGCCACACCTAAGATAATCCTGTATCCAACCCCAGTCATTCTTTGACCTCAGATTTCCCGTAAGGATGTCACTCAATGAAATGGTTCTTTTAACAGAATATTGACAGGGAATTAAATTAAAATTATTTATTCATTTCATATAGGCCTCCATAACATCTTTCTGTTAATATTGTTTAGGACTAGATTTGAAGTAGTGAGTTAATAATCTGTATCCCGTTACTGAATTTCCATCTTGATCCAGGCAGTACTTTCAACTGTAGTCAGGTGCTACTCTCCAAACAGCAGTTATTGTGAAGAAGCTATGTATAAAGCTCAGAAAAATCAGCAATGCTATGTTTTGTCACTAATTCCATGCAGCAGTATCTCCGGAAAATATATGTAGTTGATAGTGTGTAAAACGTTTTGGCACAGTTGATTCTCAAAGGTACTGAGTGTGTGTGTGTGTACAGTTCCGGAAATAATAAACCAATGCAGCATGCTAACAGCTATTTTTCACGTATATCTAAGTTGGCTATGGTCCAGGATAATTCAGTGTCTCTACATACAATCCAATTCTGTATGCTTTCCTGGCAACTTTTATTCATGGCTCATTGTGTTGCCTACTGACATAATGCCATTCCTTTTGATGCAAGCTGTCACTTAGGTATTAGAGAAACCACCCCTCCAAACATTTATTTGGTATGTCAATAAAATCTGGTTATTCACTTCAAACTTTTCTTTAAGAACTCCTGGCATCTCCATTTTGCTTGTTTGAATTCTGTGTGACCTGTTTAATGCTGTGAGCGGCATTCTACACTAACACAATCTTTATAGCTATACTGTCATTCATTCAGCCCTCCCGGGAGCTCCCTTACTCCTACTAACATTAGACCTCTATCATCACTTTCTGAGGATTCAATTAACAGATTCAGGGCATTTGTAAACATCACTGATAATTTACAACATGTTATGAATTCATTTTCTAGTTTCTATTCTACTCTGTATAGGTATTTATACAATGCTTATTACCATAGTAGCATCTGAACACCTTCCAGTAGTGCAGTAAGCAATGCAACTACACATCTGTCATGTGTTGTTTGCATTCTCATCCTCTCTCCACAGGGATTAGCATGTGCAGTGGAGTGTCTTGTTTGGTAGTGTGGTCATTTGGTAGTGTGTCTTTAAATATATAACATATATATGTGAAGTGGTGAGGTTTGTGATTGTTCTTAGTACCCCTGGGGGAGTTCATTCCATAGTCTCATATGGCCCCTGGAAAAACATCCTTCTCCATCACGGATGAGTTTCACTCTTATAGTTGAGAGTTCCATTGTGCCTAGGAGCATAGTTGTCAACTGCAGTCTTAGTCCTGGCTCTTTAGACAATCTTTTAGATAACCTGAGCCCAAGCCATGAGACCTTGAACTTTATTTGATATTCTATAAGAAGTCAGTTCACAGAGAGAGGACAGGTTGATATATTCATGGTAGTCTGTGTTGCTGAGTAGATGTGCTGTGGAGTTTTGAATTAGCTGGAGTTTCCTCAGTTCTGATGGCTTCGTGGTCAGCTATATTGCATTGCTGTAATACTTCTAAGATAAAGAAGGTATGAAAAACAGGTCTTTGTTCACCAGAATGGAACAGAGCTTCCTAGCCAAGCTGACACGGTAGTCAGCATTGCTCATACATGCTGCTATATAAGAGGATTCCAATATTACTCATAGACTCATAGATATTAAGGTCAGAAGGGACCATTATGATCATCTAGTCTGACCTTCTGCACAATGCAGGCCACAGAATCTCACCCACCCACTCCTGCAATAAACCTCTCACCTATGTCTGAACTATTGAAGTCCTCAAATCATGGTTTAAAGACTTCAAGGTGCAGAGAATTCTTCAGCAAGTGACCCGTGCCCCATGCTACAGAGGAAGGCAAAAAACTCCCAGGTCCTCTTCCAATCTGCCTTGGAGGAAAATTCCTTCCCAACCCCAAATATGGCAATCAGTTGAAACCCTGAGCATGTGGGCAAGATTCACCAGCCAGATACCCAGGAAAGAATTCGCTGTAGTAACTCAGATCCCACCCCATCTAACATCCCATCACAGACCATTGGGCTTATTTACCATGATAGTTAAAGATCAATTAATTGCCAAAATCATGTTATCCCATCATACCATCTCCTCCATAAACGTATCGAGTTTAATCTTGAAGCCAGATAGGTCTTTTGCCCCCACTGCTTCCCTTGGAAGGCTATTCCACAACTTCACTCCTCTGATGGTTAGAAACCTTCATCTAATTTCAAGTTTAAACTTCCCGATGGCCAGTTTATATCCATTTGTTCTTGTGTCCACATTGATACTGAGCTTAAATAATTCCTCTCCCTCTCTGGTATTTATCCCTCTGATATATTTATAGAGAGCAATCATACCTCAACCTTCTTTTGGTTAGGCTAAATAAGCCAAGCTCCTTGAGTCTCCTTTCATAAGACAGGTTTTCCATTCCTCAGATCATCCCAGTAGCCCTTCTCTGTACCTGTTCAAGTTTGAATTCATCCTTCTTAAACATGGGAGACCAGAACTGCACACAGTATTCCAGATGAGGTCTCATCAGTGCCTTGTATAACGGTACTAACACCTCCTTATCTCCTGAACTCTGGAATGAATTGAAAAATTGTGGGTGTGTATCTTCAACCATGAGACTGCACAATAGCTGCAAGTTCTTCAAAATGTTTTTCTCTGCCCATCAGCATCACCTTTGTCTTCTTCCGGTTCAGCTTTAGCCAACTGGTCTTCATCCAAGAGCTGATCATATCCAAGCACTGGGCCATCTTGGTGGTAATGGTGTGGTTGTATGTATTGAAGAATAGATAAAGCTGTGTATAATTTGCATATTTCAGGCATGAATCTACATCAGCTGATCAGTTCACCTACTGGTTACATTTAGATGATGAAAAAGATCAGAGAAAGAATTGATCCTTATGGAACCTCACAACTGGGGAGGGGTGTCTAGTGGTGGAAATGCAGTTTTCCATCATTAATCATTGTGAGCATCCCTCCAGAAAGAACTCAAACAGTTTTATCCCATTACCCTGGACCCCTGCCACCACTCTCAGCTGAGACAGCAGAATCTCATAGAAAACAATATCACGTGCTGCCAGGAGGTCCCTCAAGATGAGATGAATGTCTGTCCTTTGACAGGAACTCATCCATCAATAAGCCACTAAGGAGGTTTTGGTCCTATATCCTGGCCTGAATCTAGACTGAACTGGGTCTAGAATGTTAGCTTCAATTAGATGAGCTTGTAGTTGGGTATTTACTGGCATGTAAATGAGCATGCTCAGGAATGGGAGGCTTGACATTGAGCGGAATTTTCTAGGGCTGAAGTATCCAAGGTGGATTTCTTCAGGATAGGTCAGACTATTGCATGTTTGAAGGAGGAAAGGAAGATTCCTTCTCTGAATGAGGCTTTGGGTATTTCAGTCAGGAGTGGTACCAGCTGCTGCTAACGATGTTCTTCCACAAGCCAAGTATTGTAGGAGTGTTGGGATGGGTTTGGCACCAGCTACTCAAGACTCCTTTTTGGTGTCTAAAACATGAGGAGGAGTGAATATACTGAATTCTAGGAATGGAGATGGGCTGTTGGTTCGTGGGTATAGGTGGAGTGGAAGCTTTCCCAAATGTGGGTGAATTTTTCAGTGGAGAAGGAGGATAGTTCTTCACAGCTCTTGGTGCTTGGTTATGATGCCAGTTGAAGGAATTCAGTATTAATGAAGAGATTTACCTGCCTCGATAGCTCCTTGGGGTGGGATTTGACAACCTCAATGGAGGCTGATATGAAGATTCTTTTGGCCTGTAATGCAGCCTCAGAATAGGCTTTGAGGAATCTGTTATGTTCCATACTGTCTGAATCAGCCTTTGTTTTCCACCATCGGCACTTGAGTTTCTGCTCCTCTCTCTTCACCTAGTGCAGGGATTGAAAAATCCAAGGAGATCTGTGTAGGCAATGGGAAGGAAGGTGCCATTTGGGGGCCAGCATGTCAATGGCTCAGGACAGCATAGAATGGTAATGATTTGCCAGGTCCTCAACTCCTCATCCTGTCTGCAGTTCTGCCTGCTGCAGTCCTTTGGCATGCTTTGGCATTTGTTGGAGTCCATGAGTCTTCATGGTCAAATCAGGATCATTGGTCTTTCTTATTGCCTGGGTGCTGGAAGGTCTCTGGCCACTGCCCTGATGAGGTGATGTTTTGTCCAAGAAAGTGTCTGGGTTGTGATGCTGTCTGTCTTGACATCTAGGCTGAAAGTCAGGTCCAGGATATGTCTGCCTGTGTAGGCTGGAGCACATGTGACATATGAAGGCCTGTGATGGAGTATACAAAACCCACACTGGACAACAAGGGGTTAAGTAGCTGCTCTGTGCTCAGTAAGCCATACCCTGAAACTCCTGCAAGTTAAGTGGGAAGCTGAACAGGTCACCTGTGGGCAGACCAGGGAAGAGAACAGATCTTTAACCCTCAGCTCCTGAGGAAAGGGCTGAGGGAAGGTAGGATCTTTCCTGACAACAACTGCCTGAAGATCCCTCCCTGGGGGAAGGGAGGGCCTGATCCTGATACACCCTGAGAGATAGGAGTTCCTCTCTTTCTCATATTAACTCAGTTTGTGTCAATTCCCTTGGATTTTTGCTTATGGATTACCCTGGAAGAGAACAGACTTGGAAGTGACTTGGCTGGAGGGCCAACTCACAGGAAGTGTCAGACAACCACATAGGCAGATCTAGCAGCTTCAGACCCCAGGGGAGAGAGATCTGCCATGCCATGGCCAGCCATTAGGAGGAACCAAGAGGTGAACTGACCCCTTCACAAAGTCCTAGGGAGGCAAGAAATGTTCCCTCTAATTTTTGACAGGCAGTGTGCGCAAAAATTTTCTTCTGTGCAAATTTTTGACAGGCCATGTGCTCAAAAAATTTCTTCTGTGCAAATTGTTGTGCTTCTGTGCAAATCTTTGTGTGCACGGTGTTTCTTCGTGTGCACGGGGTTTAAGATCTGTGCGCGCGTGCGCACAACTTAGAGGGAACAGGGGAGACCAGAGAGAAGATGCATTTTTGGCCTCCTGCCAATGCAGTCTTATTGATATGCATGTTGAAATATTCAAGGATGATAATTCTGTGCTATTTCACAACCATCACCAACAAGATATCAGTGTATTCCTTTATAAATCCCATAGTGATCTGTAAATGAGCGTAAAAATCCATGTTAGCTTTAGCTCGAGTTTTTAGAAGGGCTGTCAATTAATTGCAGTTAACTCACGTGATTAACTCAAAAAATTAATTGTGATTAATTGCAGTTTTAATCACACTGTTAAACAATAGAATACCAATTGAAATTTATTAAATATTTTGGATGTTTTTCTACATTTTCAAATATACTGATTTAAATTACAATACAGAATACAAAGTGTACAGTGCTCACTTTATATTATTATTTTTATTACAAATATTTGCACTGTAACAATGATAAACAAAATAAATAGTATATTCACCTCATAAAAGTACTGTAATGCAATCTTTTTATCATGAAAGTGCAACTTAAAAATGTAGATTTTTTTTGTTACATAACTGCACTCAAAAACAAAACAATATAAATCTTTAGAGCCTACAAGTTCACTCAGTCCTACTTCCTATTCAGCTAATCACTAAGACAAACAAGTTTGTTTACACTTACGGGAGATAATGCTGGCTGCTTCTTATTTACAATGTCACCTGAAAGTGAAAACAGACATTTGCATGGCACTTTTGTAGCTGGTATTGCAAGGTATTTACATGCCAGATATGCTAACAATTCATATGCCCCTTCATGCTTTGTCCACCATTCCAGAGGACATGCTTCCATGCTGATGACTCTTGTTAAAAAAATGTGTTAATTAAATTTTGACTGAACTCCTTTGGGGAGAATAGTATGTCTCCTGCTCTTTTACACCTGCATTCTGCCATGTATTTCATATTATAGCAGTCTTGGATGATGACCCATGTTGTTCATTTTAAGAACACTTTCATGCAGATTTGACAAAACACAAAGAAGATACCAATGTAATATTTTTAAAGAAAGCTACAGCACTCGACCCAAGGTTTAAGAATCTGAGAGGGACAAGATGTAGAGCATGCTTTCAGAAGTCTTAAAAGAGTAACACTCTGATACAGAAACTACAGAACCCAAACCATCAAAAAATAAAATCAACCTTTTGCTGGTGGCATCTGACTCAGATGATGAAAGTGAGCATGCCTCGGTCTGTACTGGTTTGGTTATCGAGAAGAACCCATAATCAGCATGGACGTATGTCCTCTGGAATAGTGGTTGAAGATGAAGGGTGTCATAAATATAAAGGGAAGGGTAAACCCCTTTAAAATCCCTCCTGGCCAGAGGAATCTCCTCTCACTTGTAAAGGGTTAAGAAGCTAAAGGTAACCTCGCTGGCACCTGACCAAAATGACCAATGAGGAGACAAGATACTTTCAAAAGCTGGGAGGAGGGAGAGAAACAAAGGGTCTGTGTGTCTATCTATATTCTGTCTTTGCCGGGGATAGACCAGGAATGGAGTCTTAGAACTTTTAGTAAGTAATCTAGCTAGGTACGTGTTAGATTATGATTTCTTGAAATGGCTGAGAAAAGAATTGTGCTGAATAGAATAACTATTTCTGTCTTTGTATCTTTTTTGTAACTTAAGGTTTTGCGTAGAGGGGTTCTCTATGTTTTGAATCTAATTACCCTGTAAGGTATCTACCATCCTGATTTTACAGGGGGGATTTCTTATTTCAAATTACTTCTATTTTTATTAAAAGTCTTCTTGTAAGAAAACTGAATGCTTTTTCATTGTTCTCAGATCCAAGGGTTTGGGTCTGTGGTCACCTATGCAAATTGGTGAGGCTTTTTATCCAACATTCCCCAGGAAAGGGGGGGTGCAAGTGTTGGGAGGATTGTTCATTGTTCTTAGGATCCAAGGGTCTGGGTCTGTAGTCACCTAGGCAAATTGGTGAGGCTTTTTACCAAACGTTGTCCAGAAAGTGGGGTGCAAGGTTTTGGGAAGTATTTTGGGGGGAAAGATGTGTCCAAACAGCTCTTCCCCAGTAACCAGTATTTGTTTGGTGGTGGTAGCGGCCAATCCAAGGACAAAGGGTGGAATATTTTGTACCTCGGGGAAGTTTTGACCTAAGCTGGTAAAGATAAGCTTAGGAGGTTTTTCATGCAGGTCCCCACATCTATACCCTAGAGTTCAGAGTGGGGGAGGAACCTTGACAAAGGGACATATGAAACTTTAGCACATCTGGCACTTAATTATCTTACGACACCGGCTACAGCAGTGCCATGCAAACACCTGTTCTCACTTTCAGGTGACATTGTAAACAAGAAGTGGGCAGCATTATCTCCTGTAAATGTAAACAAACATTTTGCCACAATATGCCAACATTTTTATGGCTGACCTGGAACAACGCTTCCTCAGCTCTCGTCCACTCACGCCCCTTCTCTACCAACACCAGATTGATGACATCTTCATCATCTGGACCCATGGGAAGGAAACTCTGGAAGATTTCAATAGCTTCCACTCCACCATCAACCTCAGCCTGGCCAATCTACACAGGAGGTCCACTTCCTAGACATCACGGTGCAAATAAGTGACGGTCACATTAACACCACCCTATACCGAAAACCCAGCGACCGCTATGCCTAACTTCATGCCTCCAGCTTCCATCCTGGTCACACCATACGATCCATTGTCTACAGCCAAGCGCTGAGGTACAACCACATTTGCTCCAACCCCTCAGACAGAGACCAACACCTACAAGATCTTCACCAAGCATTCTCAAAACTATGATACCCACACGAGGAAATAAGGAAACAGATCAACAGAGCCAGACATGTACCCAGAAGCCTCCTGCTGCAAGACAAGCCCAAGAAAGAAACCAACAGAACACCACTGGCCATCACATATAGTCCTCAGTTAAAACCTCTCCAACGCATCATCAGTGATCTACAACTCATCCTGGACAACAATCCCTCACTTTCACATGTCTTGGGAGGCAGGCCAGTCCTTGCCCACACACAACCCGCCAACCTGAAGCATATTCTCACCAGCAACTACACGCTGCACCATAGTAACTCTAACTCAGGAACCAATCCATGCAACAAACCTCGATGCCAGCTCTGCCCACATATTTACGCCAGCAACACCATCACAGGACCTAACCAGATCAGCCACACCATCGCCGGTTCATTTACCTGCACGTCCACCAATGTAATCTATGCCATCATGTGCCAGCAATGCCCCATCTGCTATGTACATCGGCCAAACTGGATAGTCCCTATGTAAAAGGATAAATGGACACAAATCAGATATTAGGAATGGCAATATACAAAAACCTGTAGGAGAACACTTCAATCTCCCTGGACACACATTAGCAGATTTAAAGGTAGCTCTCCTGCAGCAAACAAACTTCAGGACCAGACTTCAAAGAAAAACTGCTGAGCTTCAGTTCATTTGCAAATTTGACACCATCAGCTCAGGATTAAACAAAGACTGTGAATGGCTAGCCAACTACAAAAGCAGTTTCTCCTCCCTTGGTGTTCACACCTCAACTGCTAGAAGAGGGCCTCATCCTCCCTGATTGAACTAACCTCGTTACCCCAGCCTGATTCTTGCTTGCATATTTATACCTCCCTCTGGAAATTTCCACGACATGCATCCGACGAAGTGGGTATTCACCCACGAAAGCTTATGCTCCAATACGTCTGTTAGTCTATAAGGTGCCACAGGAATCTTTGCTGCTTTTGCAGATCCAGACTAACACGTCTACCCCTCTGATTTTTGGCTGAACAAGAAGTAGGACTTGCGTGGACGTGTAGCCTCTAAAGTTTTAAATTGTTTTATTTTTGAATGCAGTTATTTTTTGTACATAATTCTACATATGTAAGTTCAACTTTCACAATAAAGAGATGCATTACAGTACTTTTATGAGGTGAATTGAGAAATACTATTTCTTTTGTTTTTTACAGCGCAAGTATTTGTAATAAAAATAGATATAAAGTGAACACTGTGCACTTTGTATTATGTGTTGTAATTGAAATCAATACATTTGAAAATTTAGAAAATATCCAAAAATATTTAAATAAATGGTATTCTATTTTTGTTTAACAACGCAATTAATTTTTTTAATTGCTTGACAGTCCTAGTTTTTAGTCAGATGAATAAATTCAAATGAAGTTGTTACCTGAGGCATCTCGCTTGCATTTGATGTTTGCAGAGAAAATGAATGCAGGGCCTCCTGCCTACTTGTCCTGTCTAGGTCTGGGCCATACTGAATATCCTGGTGGGAGAAGGTTTGTCAGCACAGTGCTTGCAGTGTCATCCAGTCAGGTCATGGTGATGAAGACTTTATTGGGTGCATCATCACTGATTAGGTCTTGTATTGTTTGTTAGTGGCAGATCTTGAATGGATAGCATCAGCCTAGTTCATGATGCTTAGAGCTGTCTGCTTCTAGCCCCTGCATATGTAGTGGTCCTGGGAAGCACACAGGTTTTAGGTGTCTAAAATATGGCTGTTGACTGCTTTTCTGGTTCTTTAGACAGCTCCTCCCAATTTCAACTGTGATAAGTGATTATATAGATGGTGTTATGGGATGGTCCAACTAGAAGAATGGTTGTCTGGTTTGCCAGATGACAGGGAATGGTGGATCTGTTATTTATCTTTCAGAGTTGTAACTTTGTTGTTTTGGGAATTTGTGGAGCCTGGAGCAGTCTGTTCCTGGAATAGTGGGGAGTGTACTGGAAGCATGGTGGCATAACAGCAATGGCCATAGTTATAAATTACAAGTAGGGTGTGACACTACAGCCATATTATTTATAGAAATATTGTTATAATATGATTACAGCATAGATATATTTTGTGCAAGATAAGGTATGAGATATCACTGAAAAGGTAATGATTTGCTGAATATGATTATCCTATTTGTATGCATGTATGATTTCTGTATCTGAAGTTAGGAACATTGACTATGTGTCAATTACAAGTGGGTGTACACCTGGGGAACACCCACCTGACAGAACGCTATCAGTCTAGATGGCTTGCTGTGAGGAAGAGCCATTAGCCTGAGCAATCGGTCTTTAAAGATGCTAATCTCCCACCTTCCTGGATAGCCTTTCTGTGGATGCTGCAAATAGACTTTGAGTTATGGCTGCAGGGTCATGTGCTCATGTCACCTGATACTGGACTCCATAATATAATTAGTACTTTTCCACTGATCAGGGGTGGAATCACACTGGAAGACAAAGGGTTCCCACCATATGTAAAACCTATTTAAGGCAGGGGAGTGAGGATGACTGCTGAAAACACCTAAGAAACAAAGACAAAGGGGAGAAGGATTGAGCTCAGGCTGGAAGGGTGTCTAGCCAGTGAAAGAAATACCTGGAGTTTTAAGCTGCAGGTAAGTGCAGCTTGCCTTTAAGAACCTCTGCAATTTGCCTAAAACAACATTTAGGGTGAGAATTTGCTAGTTATAACCAGTTCTTTAATATATTAAGCTTAGCTTGTGTGTTTGTTTCATTTGCTAGGTAATCTGCTTTGATCTGTTTGCTATCCCTTATAATCACTTAAAATCTATTTGTGTAGTTAATACACTTGTTTTTGTTTTATCTAAAACCAGTTTGTGGAATTCATAACTGAATGAATGGGTGAGGGGGGGAGAAAGCTGTGCATATAGTCCTCCACGTTGAAGGGGGGGGGTGAATTTCAATGAGCTTATGCTGTATAGTTTTCTGTACAGTGCAAGATGGTGTAATTCTGGGGTTATCCTCAAGAGGGGGTGAGCACTTGAGTATCTGGGCAGATCCTTAGCTGAAGCCTTCCCATGCAGGGGCTAGTCAGAAAGCCTGTTTGCATGTTCTAACAGCTGATTGTGTCCCTACCTGTATCTGTGCTGGTGAAAGTGTGAGACCAAGAGTGGGTCTGCAGCTTGTCACAGCAGTACAGTTAAAGGGAACCCAAGCTGGTGGGTCAGGCGGGCTCAGTGGTACTCCAGTTCCAAGTGGCACTCCGAGGGGACCCATCACATAGGGTTGAACCCAGCAAAAGGAAGTGTCAATGGTATCAGACATGCATTTCTTTTTAGTTTTATAGAAGTGAAAAGTGACTGATGGTCCTGCAGCTGTGTTCATGCCAGTGCTGGGCCAGCTGGAGTTCTATTCCTGCTGCTGCCCCAGAGTGCTGTCCCTCCTGCCGGAAAGGAGAAGAGTGGGAGCAGGAACAGGGACCCTCTTTAAGGGCCCTCAAGATCCCTTGCCATTTCCCCACCTGTGCTGGTCACATGTAGGGCATGAAGTTTCCTGGCCTGTATAAATCCAATAAATATTGATTTATAATAATCTTTCACAATCTGCTGCACTCTGTTTCGTAGCTTGGTATCATGCAAGGTTTCATTTCTTTGGTTACGTTATGTGACAATGTCCCATATGTATTAATCAAAGACAGCCAAGAAGCAGATCAGTTTTCTGTTTCTCCCTTTACTTGGTTAATGAGCAGAGCAACCATGCCCAGGTAGTCAAACAGAGGGAATCCAGTAATTCTCCTTTTCTAAACCAAAGTGCCTCTATTTTCTGATACACTTAGAGGTTGTTGGGTTTTTTTTATTTTGTGGGGTGTTTTTAACATTCTAGCAAAACACCCCACCAGCTCTGCCTCAACACTTAACTGTGATTATAGTCAGAAAAGTAACAATAAAAAATGTTGTTTTCTTACTCAGAATCACAGCTCCCTGTGCGTTTTGACATTTTGTTCTTACTGCTCTGACAAAAATAAAGTTTCACTGTTGTTAGTACTGCAGGAGAGAGGGGGATGGATTCTAATGGTGCTGCATTTCTGGTTCAGGAACTTGTTTACTGGCACAAAGATCCCAGTTTGATTTTCCAGCTCAAGATATATATCTAAGTTGGCAGTTCAAAAATTCATCTTTGTATCATGATGGACCCAAACCACAAAATGTAGATCAAGGTCTGGAGTCCAAAAACCCACATTCCAAACATTGGGGATGGTTGGATATGGGAAGATTGTTTGTTTGTTTGTTTGTTTTTCCCAGGCCCTTCTCTTCTTCTGACTTGTGAAGTGAGTGTATTTGATAAAGAAGTCACTGAGGGAGGCTAAACTGGAATATGTAAATAATGTCATAATTATAATAACTTTTTTGACTACTGTCGTATTAATTTAGATGGAATAAAGAGGCCCCAAAAGTCAAAGGAGTTAACATTACCCAGTCACTGTCCAACATTAAATGGAGTTACACAAGGTTACGAGTTTAGTATAGAGAGACCTCAGCCTACTTAATACCATGGCAGATACACCATTAAAGATCCTTTTAGCCTTTTATTAAAGATACAGAAGAAGAAGGAACAACAGTAAAAGCATTTGAAATGTGAGGTATTAAGTAAGTCTTTCATTTTAACAACATCCCATGTTCCCTTTTCCTTTAAATATTGGGAGTCTTTAAAGGAAAAAAATGTATTTGACAATCTCTTAGATGGTGTTAAACATAGTACTAGCCACCTTTTTAGGGGAAAAGAGAGGTTAGTTGAAATGTGCTGGAGCTGTTGCTACTGTTGTTGTTAAAGTCCAATTCCATTTCCTAGAAGACAAAAAAAGACAAACACATGCAAGAGGGAAAAGAAAAGAGCAGAGCAGATAGAAAATGCTGCTGCTTCTCTGGTGTTGACTTTGACTCACTGGTGGAAAAACACAGGCACAGCGCACGGTCTTATCAGCCACTCGGAGACCTGGCAAACTTGGCATTGGGCTGTTTAGGGCATTACTTTTAGCTGCTTTTCTGGTCTCAGGCTTACAGCAGTGTTGAAAAAAATGCAGTGTTAGCCAGTTAAGTCAGGCTCTTTTAGGATTAGGATGAAGAAGGTGTAGGTTCCCAGGAGATGGTGGGGGTGACAACCATGATAGTGAAGCTCACTCCTTCCCCTTCTTTTTCCTTTCACTCAGCCAGTGTTAAGGTAGCCAGCTTTCCCTGCAAATTGTCTTTTATTAACGACCACAACAAATGGGAGTGATGGGTGGACTAGCTCCTCCCCTCATTATTTTGTCCACCAATTAGACCTAATTTTTGACATACCAATTTTGGTTCATTGATCTCCAGTCTCACACTGTTCTTGTTTACCACACATGATCTAAACACACTCCTGGAATGATATCAGTAGGCTTTTTTTGTTTGGACTAATTCAATCTGTCTCTTTTTTGCATCTTTTCCCATCAATATTTGTCATTATGAGGGTATTGTGACATTTTAGAAACTTGTACTCATATTTCACAATTGAGCTTATAATTAGGGTAAATTTGTAGGATAAATTTGTAGGCCAAATTATTACAACTCTATAGCTGCACTTTAGAGGACATATTGGAATAATGGCTCTCTTAGAGTTTAGCTCATTATCAGTGACATAGTGATGAATTTGCTGTGCTGCATTTCTCTCTGCACCTTGACAATGGAGGTCCACTCTCTCAAAATTGGATTGTAAAACTCTATCCATAAACTGTGATCGTGCAAGGAGTTGCATGTTGCAAAACCTGTATTTGCATAGACAAAATGTGAAGTCAGCCATCTTCCTACCTGATTTGCACATAGTAAAGTCCATTTGCAAGTGCAGCAGTTGGGAGTGAAGGAATTATCAAGTACAATTTCAAGTGCTGTCTTTGTGGTATTGAATAACGGTTTCCAATTACAGGATTCTAATACTTTATCATGGGGATGGCTAGTGTGAAAAAAGAACAACGAGAAGGGAGTGGAGCTGAACAGTCTTACACAAATTTGTGAGGACATGTTAGTCTCTTCCTCCTGTCAACTTCTTCATAGCAGGTATGTAGCCTTTGATTAATTCAGGGTGCCAAATGCACAGGTCACTAATAACAGATACTTTTACGCGAGCAGCTATTTGTAATTTATTACAGGAAATGAGATTTCTGAGTCACTTATATAGAGACATAAAGACTTTTAGTACCCAAATAAAAACAAGTATAATTGCAACCATACAAAAAGGAAGATAATTATAGAAAAACACCCTCCTGCACTGTGCACACTCACACACTTATGGAGACCCATCACAGATGGGTGAAAGAAGATGAAAAGAATAGGAAGTGGAGAAGCTCCATAAGGAGGATTGAAGTTATGGTTTCCATTATCCTGTCATTCTGATGTCCCAACTAGGCTTGGTATGATTCTTTTATCATCCTTTTTCCTGACATCCCCACACATCCAGGGTCGTATCTGATTAGGTCTTAGCCTCTTGCCCATGTTTGCTGTTCCAGGGGAACATAATTAGGGCTCCAACTAGGATTACCAACCCTCCAGGCTTGGCCTGCAGTCTCATGAAATCGGCATCCATCTCCCAGTGACTATCCAGGAGATTTTAATAGGATATTTTAAGAAAATGACATTATGTCATGTTGCGGGGGGAGCGGGAATCTCCCAGAATAGCTTCAGTCAGAGTTGGCGACCCTAGCTCCAACTGCTAGCGTAAGCTATTTGTGTTAATACATTTCCCAGTGGGTTTGATACGTGAGTGCAGTTGCTCCATAGATACATGTACCCCAAATCCCTTAATTCTGTTATTTTAAGACCAGTTACTCTGCAATGTGTGTGTTTGTTTATCACAAGATATGCATCACTAAATCTTATAACCCTAGATCAAACACTTAAACTATTCAGGCCTTATGCTAGCTGATAGACCCTGTTAGGCCTCAAACTTATTGCAAAGCCTCTTTCGAATACTTTTACATCTTATTTTCCCCTACTTGCATTATAGCTTTAATTGTTTTATCATCACCTCTTAAGCATCTTATCTTTTCCTAATATATAGATTATAGGTGGATCCTAGGTACAGGGCAAAGCTCAACAAATTAGTTAACATTTCTGCTCTTTCCTCCCCAAACATACTGTCTCTGCTTCTCTAGTTTCATATGTTTGTCACTAATGCCAGACTCCTCTACTTTTGTCTGAATATTATTTCCTACTCCCGTGTTCCAGACCTCTTCTCCAATCTTACTATCATAGCTGTGGTGAGGGCAAGCCTGGAATACAGCAGTAGCTGATTTGGACGTTATCTGTCAATCTGATTATGTGAGACTCCATTTTAGATGGTTATCATCCTTCTAATCAACAATAATATGTGGCAATTTATGATGATTTTTGATTTTGCTGATCTCTGCTGTCAGTACCCAGGTAAAAATGCATTTTTAAAATAAGCTCAAAAAAATCTTATGGCGATATAAATGAAAAGACTCGAATCTCATTCCTCTTAAAAAGAGAGAGAGAAAGAACTTCTGAACCTCAGAAAAGCTTAACTAAAGTCAATGGGAATTTAAAATGAGAAACAAAAGTAAGGGAATAGAAAGAAAAACAAATACTGTACCTGAAGAGGAAAACGCTTCAGAGTAAGTCAGAAGGAGCTGATGTAAGTCTTCACTAATTGGGAGGGTGGACTACAGTATGTTATGGAATACTGAGGGTTATGTAGACTACTCCATAAGTAGCAATATTGGTATTCATAAAAGAGCATTAACTCCAGAGGAAACACATGCTTACTCACTTGCTGTAGGGATATTATCAGAAATTCATGTGTATTTGGGTACTGCAGCTGAGGATAAGGAGAGAAGGAAAAGTGGGGAGGAGCGGAGGCTGAGAATACAGCATGTGTTAGGAAGAGGCAAAGAGAGCCCACTTAACAGCAGATAGCATATGTGATATTTGCAAGGAATGCATTGTGCAAAGGAAGACAGCTATGATCCCAGCTATCAAGATAAGGACACTGTGGATAAAACCTCAACAGTGCCCACAGAGAAAGCCACATGTCTGAATCTGGTCCTGTGCTCCTTTTGAAAAGGGCTGACAGTACCCTCATTCCCAGGTGCCTTCTCCTGTGGTACAGGGGCAATAGCAAGATCAATAAATGAGTTGGTTGGAAAAGCACATCTGAGTGTTGTCCAGTGTGAGTATATTGGCTGTCTGGCGAAGATAGAGACTTTGGAAGAGTGAATAGGAAAAGTATGAATGCCCATAGGTGGACTGGTCCTAGTTTAGTGCACTGCAAAGGAGGGACTCAGTGGCTCACAAAAAATAAGAAAATATAAAATCTTCTAACAGCTGTTAGTACAAAATTACATATGTATTATCTTAGCCTTGCATATCAGAGAATAGCACTCAGTGTAGTGCAATAATTTTTGCTAGCTTGACATTAAGCCAAAGGCCTGTGAGGCCAGTAACATGAAATTTAGGATAGCGTGCCAGGAAATATCACCAGGCAACACTGGCATCATGGGTAGCAAAAAGTAAGTAGCCGCTGTTCCACAAATAATGACATACAGAAAAGCAGCAGTAGCAGATGTTTAAGTAGAACGCTCTCTGATGGTGTTTATTATTAGGGAGGTTGTGTGCACAATGTGGGAAGGAGATGCACTTTTTTCAAAAAAACCTCACACTATTCTACATTAATTAAACTAGTGGGTGGGGGTATGGGACAACAACATCTTTTTTTTTTTTTAAGCTTAAACATGCTTACTTGAAAAGGAGGAGGAAACAGAGTTGAAAGGAATATTTTCTTTCTTCGTATATGTCCTGCACATGCAGTCCACAGAAAAAGTAGCACTGCATTGCATTTTTTGTCAAAATGGGTTTGTTTGTTTTCCTTGGGGCATTTGAGAGAGTCCAACCTTATTGGGAATTTCAGAAAGAAATGTAAGAACAAGAACAGTGATGCTGCTGGAGAATTGTTTTCTTTGATACTAAGGCCCCTTTACATCACTCTGGCATTGTTAATGAGCCTTCAAGTAGTCTTAAATTAAGTTTATGTCCACTTTAAGACCCCTTTACACACCAGACCTGTGTAAAAGGGCCTTAGTGTAAATGTGAAGTTGTCCCTTTATTTCGATTAAGAAGTTTAACCTCTAGATGTTGTTTCATATTTTACACTATAGTAGCCATTAGCTTTTCCTGCAAAGTATTTAATGGCCCACTTTGGGTAAAGCAGCCTTTTCTTCATGTAATGAGGCTACAACAATATGTATAATTTACTATAATGAATTAAGTAGTCATAAATGCGGGGGGAAATGAATTTAAGCAGATCACGTGGTTTAATTTATGTTATTTTTATCATGTAGCTTGATTTGCATCTCTCTCCTATATATTTTTGTATGTTCCAGTTGCTCAGATTCTTATCTCCTTACTAATGTTTCATTAGCAGTATACGGTATACATCCTTACTGCTGGCTTATTTGTTTAATATAATTTGTTATTGAAGAAAATGACAATTTTGCATTGTATATTGAAATTATATTGATTTCTAGTGAGTGTGCAGTGAGTCAATGGAAACAAATAGAAGGGGCAGAGAGCTGTCTCTGCACAGCACCCCGGATCTGTAATTCCACAACACCATCCCTACTTTCCCAGGACCTTTCACAAGATAGGGTGGGCTTGAAGTGGGATGAAGGAACTTACAGGGAAGCATGCATCCTTTTCCCAACCCACCAATGGAAAATCTATCCAAAATCTAATCCAAAAGCTGCTGTATTAACTTTCACATGGGGAGGGTCCCTTTGTACTGAGAGCCACCCCACCATTCAGGAAGAGTCCTGAATTCAGGAAAGTCATGGCAACCAGGAAAGCAAGGGGCATGGAGCTGTTGCATAGACATCAGGCCTCTATGTGCATAGCCCTGTAACTCTATTGGATTGCTCGAGATCTGCAAGTGCACTTTGTCTATGGGGTATGTCTACATTGCAATTAAAAACCCACGGCTGGCCTGTGCCAGCTGACTCAGGCTCATGAGGACTGGACTGCAGGGCTGTTTAATGGCAGTGTAGTCATCCGGGCTTGAGCTTAAGCCTAGGTTCTAAGACCCTGTGAGGTGGGAGAGTCTCAGAGCTAAGGCTGCAGCCTGAGCCAGAAAGTCTACACAGCAATTAAACTGCCCAGCAGTCTGAGCCCCACAAACCTGAGTCAGCAGTGTAGACATACCATATGTGTCCTTCTGGTTTACTTATAGAAAGGTTAGGACAAGCAGCCAGAGTCCGTGATGACAGGCACAGGATCAGTAAATAACAGAACCACAACTATTACTGGAAAGAGGGTACAAAGGCAGCTCTCCTTCTGCTGGGGATGACAAAAACAGTTTTGCTTTCTCAGTGAGCAAGGAAACAGAGAGACACCCAGAAATCCCACTCAGAACTACTCTCTCAGACAGGGAGGAGCCACATCCTTTTAGTTACCATCTGTGGATGTGTCCAGAAACATCCATTCACCCAACCAGCACAGTTACTCTGATATACTTGTATTTGCTGGGTAATTAGGTTAGGAATTTTTAATTCAATATTTTCAATTAAAGACACATTTAACAGTTTGTATAAGTCATAATGAAATACTCCAATTTGTTTATTCCTGATTTAGGCCTCCCTCCAGCATCCAGAACCACTCAATACAGACACTTAGAGCTGCAGAGAGCTCCACTGAAGACAGATTCTTAAGACCTGAAAATACTTCTGGGAACACAGAGGCGCTGTCTTTCTGAGTTGCCAGGGGGTATTTGGCCATAATTCCACCCCTTTCCTCAAGCACCCACCCCCGCCCTACCTCTTCCCACCCTGTTCTGTCCCATCCCCAGTGTGTGCCAGCCCTCGTTCCTCCTCCTCCCTCCAGTGCTTCATGCATGCCACTGAACAGCTGATCACGGTGGGTGGGAGGCGCAGGGGGAGGAGCTAACTGGGGGGGCTCACGGTGGCTGCTGAGCACCCACTGTTTTTGTTCTGTGGGTGCTCCAACCCCAGAGCACCCACAGAGTTGGCACCTATATGGGAACACATAATCTCATTCTGGAGACAGAAATTGTTGTCCTTCCTAAGGCAGGAAAAAGTTTCCTATCAGCCATCAATATCTCAGGCTGAATAAATGGTAATGCTGTTACTTGAGATGTAAAGTGATTGATACTCTTTAATACTACATCATCAATGGTGATGTTTGGTTCAGTGGTAATGGTTGATGAAGCAGTTGGGCGAGGTCTTCAGTTTTTTCCAGGCTGATAATGAGTCCAAAATGTTTCACTGCTTCTGAGAACCTGTCAAGGATAAGCTGTCGGTTACTTTCAGTCTGAATAAGTAGAGCACAATCATCCACAGAAAGGGCTTCACATATGAGTTCCTCAAGAAATTCTGTCTTTGAAGTAAACCTTTGGAGATTGAAGAGTTTTCCATCTGTTCTATACCTTATGTAGGTGCAGGGTTTTTGCTGTGTAATTCAGAATGGCTGCAAAGAGACTAAAAAGGGTCAGTGCCAGAACACAGCCTCATTTAACACCTTTAGATATGAGAAATGGTTTATAAAGGTCACTATCTGAAAGTACTTGACAAGACATTTCTTTGTAGATTGACATATGATGTTAACAAATTTGGAAGGACAGCCAAACTTCTTGAGAATTTTCCAGATGCCATTTCTGCTCAGCATCAAATGCTTTTTTTTTGATCAATGAAGACAGCATGAGTTCCATGTTTTGTTCAACAATTTTTTTCCTGAATCTGTCTCACAATGAAAATTCAGTTACTTAAGGAGTCATGAAGTACCTAATGTCAATCCTCTCTCTAATTAGTGGTGTCCGCTTATTTCTGAGAAGTAATCTGCTTACTACATATTCTGTTTTTCCAAATGGAGATCTTACAGAGCAGAACCTAAAATAAAGCTAGAGTGATGGACAGCAGATGGTTAAGAGAGAGACAGAATGAGACAGAGCCAATGGAAGGAGATCAGAAATGTGGATAATTAATAGTGCAAGTGATACATTACTCTTTTGCACAATCTTAATGAAGTTGCAAATATCTTCGTCCACTGACTAACAACATTTTCTTGGACAGTTCCATCAATCTTTAAAGTAAGATAACTGTAAATGCAAGAACATTCTTTGGGAAGTATTCTTTACAATCACTCTAAAATGGTCTTTTACTGAAGCACTGACCAAAAAAAGATTCATTAGTTTACTGTATGGTGGGTTTACCTTAAATGTTATTAAGATGATCCTGCCAGTTTTCCAATAAGCCATTTCACATTTGTAAAAGTGAATGATTTTAAGCAAATCTAGTTTTCTAATCCCTTGGCCATTTACTTTCCTCTTTATTATATCACAGTTCATGTTCATTGATCCTCATGTCAGGACAAATGTATCTACTTAGTTGTGCAAATGATTCACATTATTTAAAGTATTTATCTGATGAGGTTCAACAAGGACAAGTGCAGAGTCCTGCACTTAGGACGAAAGAATCCCATGCACTGCTACAGACTAGGGACCAAATGGCTAGGCAGCAGTTCTGCAGAAAAGGACCTAGGGGTTACAGTGGACGAGAAGCTGGATATGAGTCAACAGTGTGCCGTTCTTGCCAAGAAGGCCAATGGCATTTTGGGATGTATAAGTAGGGGCATTGCCAGCGGATCGAGGGACGTGATCGTTCCCCTCTATTCGACATTGGTGAGGCCTCATCTGGAGTACTGTGTCCAGTTTTGGGCCCCACATTACAAGAAGGATGTGAAAAAATTGGAAAGCGTCCAGCAGAGGGCAACAAAAATGATTAGGGGACTGGAACACGACTTATGAGGAGAGGCTGAGGGAATTGGGATTGTTTAGAATCATAGAATCATAGAATATCAGGGTTGGAAGGGACCCCAGAAGGTCATCTAGTCCAACCCCCTGCTCGAAGCAGGACCAATTCCCAGTTAAATCATCCCAGCCAGGGCTCTGTCAAGCCTGACCTTAAAAACCTCTAAGGAAGGAGATTCTACCACCTCCCTAGGTAACGCATTCCAGTGTTTCACCACCCTCTTAGTGAAAAAGTTTTTCCTAATATCCAATCTAAACCTCCCCCATTGCAACTTGAGACCATTACTCCTCGTTCTGTCATCTGCTACCATTGAGAACAGTCTAGAGCCATCCTCTTTGGAACCCCCTTTCAGGTAGTTGAAAGCAGCTATCAAATCCCCCCTCATTCTTCTCTTCTGCAGACTAAACAATCCCAGCTCCCTCAGCCTCTCCTCATAAGTCATGTGCTCTAGACCCCTAATCATTTTTGTTGCCCTTCACTGGACTCTCTCCAATTTATCCACATCCTTCTTGTAGTGTGGGGCCCAAAACTGGACACAGTAATCCAGATGAGGCCTCACCAGTGTCGAATAGAGGGGAACGATCACGTCCCTCGATCTGCTCGCTATGCCCCTACTTATACATCCCAAAATGCCATTGGCCTTCTTGGCAACAAGGGCACACTGCTGACTCATATCCAGCTTCTCGTCCACTGTCACCCCTAGGTCCTTTTCCGCAGAACTGCTGCCTAGCCATTCGGTCCCTAGTCTGTGGCGGTGCATTGGATTCTTCCATCCTAAGTGCAGGACCCTGCACTTATCCTTATTGAACCTCATCAGATTTCTTTTGGCCCAATCCTCCAATTTGTCTAGGTCCTTCTGTATCCTATCCCTCCCCTCCAGCGTATCTACCACTCCTCCCAGTTTAGTATCATCCGCAAATTTGCTGAGAGTGCAATCCACACCATCCTCCAGATCATTTATGAAGATATTGAACAAAACCGGCCCCAGGACCGACCCCTGGGGCACTCCACTTGACACCGGCTGCCAACTAGACATGGAGCCATTGATCACTACCCGTTGAGCCCGACAATCTAGCCAGCTTTCTACCCACCTTATAGTGCATTCATCCAGCCCATACTTCCTTAACTTGCTGACAAGAATACTGTGGGAGACCGTGTCAAAAGCTTTGCTAAAGTCAAGAAACAATTCATCCACTGCTTTCCCTTCATCCACAGAACCAGTAATCTCATCATAAAAGGCGATTAGATTAGTCAGGCATGACCTTCCCTTGGTGAATCCAGGCTGACTGTTCCTGATCACTTTCCTCTCATGTAAGTGCTTCAGGATTGATTCTTTGAGGACCTGCTCCATGATTTTTCCAGGGACTGAGGTGAGGCTGACTGGCCTGTAGTTCCCAGGATCCTCCTCTTCCCTTTTTTAAAGATTGGCACTACATTAGCCTTTTTCCAGTCATCCGGGACTTCCCCCGTTCGCCACGAGTTTTCAAAGATAATGGCCAAGGGCTCTGCAATCACAGCCGCCAATTCCTTCAGCACTCTCGGATGCAACTCGTCCGGCCGCATGGACTTGTGCACGTCCAGCTTTTCTAAATAGTCCCTAACCACCTCTATCTCCACAGAGGGCTGGCCATCTCTTCCCCATTCTGTGATGCCCAGCGCAGCAGTCTGGGAGCTGACCTTGTTAGTGAAAACAGAGGCAAAAAAAGCATTGAGTACATTAGCTTTTTCCACATCCTCTGTCACTAGGTTGCCTCCCTCATTCAGTAAGGGGCTCACACTTTCCTTGGCTTTCTTCTTTTTGCCAACATACCTGAAGAAACCCTTCTTGTTACTCTTGACATCTCTTGCTAGCTGCAGCTCCAGGTGCGATTTGGCCCTCCTGATATCTTTCCTACATGCCCGAGCAATATTTAGTCTGCGGAAGAGAAAAATGAGGGGGGATTTGATAGTGCTTTCAACTACCTGAAAGGGGATTCCAAAGAGGATAGATCTAGACTGTTCCCAGTGGTAGCAGATGACAGAAAGAGGACTAATGGTCTCAAGGTGCAGTGGGGGAGGTTTAGGTTGGATATTAGGAAAATCTTTTTCACTAGGAGGGTGGTGAAGCACTGGAACGTGTTACCTAGGGAGGTGGTGGAATCTCGTTCCTTAGAGGTTTTTAAGGTCAGGCTTGACACAGCCCTGGCTGGGATGATTTAGTTGGGGATTGGTCTTGCTTTGAGCAGGGGGTTGGACTAGATGACCTCCTGAGGTCCCTTCCAACCCTGATATGCTATGATTCTATGATCTGTTTTGTTAATTTAGTGCCAGACTGAAAACAGAAGTGGTTGACAATTTTAAAATTTGATATTTCAATTAAAAATGTAAAGTTTTGCTTTTTTACGGAGTGGTCAAAATTTAGCTATTCAAAATTTTGACAACATTTTACAGAAATAAATTGATTTTTTTTCCATGAAATCTCTTCTGCATTTTTCAGCTAACTGTAATTGAAATCCGTGGACACTGAAGTGCTCTATTTATCCGCAGTGCAGGGAAAACATGGGCAACAGCAGTACAGTCTTCCTCACATCACAGCACCTGAAATCTAAACTGGAGAATCATCTCTAGGAGTGAGATCATACTTCAGATTCCATGTGAATTCAATCTTTGTTTTCTCTGATGAGACTACCATGTTGATGAGCAGTAGGACAGGCAAGAGCAAAAGGTACACAGAGACCCATATAGTTGCAACAGAGAGTGTTAGTACCATCAGTAAATATTAAAACTTTTAGTTCTTTCTTTCTGTGTATTTGATTTAGCTATATATATATTAACTATTCTTTAGAATCTGTATCTTCAACAAAGAGTATATCTGAATTCTAAGGCCCAGAACGCTGGTCCTTGAGTGATAAGTAACCCTATTTTAGGGATTTTATCTATTATGCTATATTTTAATAATTTTGGATGCCTTCATGTCTATGCAACTCCATATATTCCTGGAAACCATCTCCCTTAAGCATATATAGACTTGGGAAACTAATAAGGGATGATTGTTACAGCAGATGTTTCTTGGAAGAATGATGGTTGGGTAAGAAGGATCCACTAAGAGATATTATCTTGAAGAATAGTTTGTCTTCCCAGCTGTAAATAATCATGCCTCCACACATAAATCAGGTAAACTGGGAATGTATAGAAATGACATCACAACATATGTTTCTGGGAGAATGTTCTTGGCAATGAGGTTTCCTTTGTCTGAAACCCTATATAATGATACTGATATGGGAACTTGGAAGAATGAATGAAACTGTGCAGATGCCGGAGAGACACATATTCAGCTCTTAGTCTGACAATGTGGTGGTAATGTATCTATATAGTGCTGTACTAATCTCTGATTGATAATCTTAGATTAAATAAATCCAGTTGAGCCTGTTATTTCAACAATCTTGAGTCATTTAATTCCGACACACAACAAGAGGTTAGTTAATAACCCATAAGTGATACTGGTGAGTCAGGGCTACTTCTGTGTCTGGTGTGATCTACTGTATCAACACTAAGTGGTACACACAGGTGTAACAAGGAAAAAATTGGGTGGTGGTTTTGTGTTGTGAACACAAGTACATTTAGGAATTGGACTCAGACCTCTAGTTCATTTTAAAAAGACAATAAAGAAAATCTGACTCTTAGTCACTACCGGTCTGGGATGAAGTTGAACCTGCACTTTAGAAGCAGTGAGCAAGATTAACTCCCCCTTCAGCAGCTCGAGCTAGCATCCAACATTGAGAAACTATGTAAGTACACCTGGGGACAAGTGGCCGCCCGGCAGCCCAACAGTCATGCTGCCAGCATAGGGTGGTGGAAGTGGAGGTAGGGATTGTATGCCTAGTTCTGGACAGGGACTCCATGTAAGTATGCTAACACCTACAGAGTTGGACATAGGATTTCTGTCACATCCTTGGGCTCCACATTATTAGATAGTCATATTCTTTGCCTTGTCTATGCAGAAACAATGAGAGAATGTGTTGGGTTGTCTGAGCTTTCATCTGCACGACTTTGCTTTTTGCAGCATTGTTGTAGCTGTGTTGGTCCCAGGATAAGATATTACATCACCCACCTTGTCTTTCTCAGCTTTATGTTGAAACTTTTCCTTTACTTCTTATTGTGGGAGGGGATGACATGTCCCTGTGTAATTAAATTGTGGTTTGAGGAATGAATGCTGAATCATTAAGGCATTTATCCTTTTCACAGACAGCACTAGACAATATATAAGATGTTATGCCTCAGTTACTTAATCATTTGTATATACTGAACCACAGATGATATTAATCATATAGACCTATATTTTTAGCTGAAAAGAAAGCAACTCTTAGAAGGTAGTGGGAGGAGAGAAGAGGAATTATGAACTTAAATCTTCTGTGGATTGGGTGTTTGGGAGACATTTCATTTTTCTTCAGACTTCTATTAAACTTCTCAAAGATTCTGCATCACTTGGAGCTTAGCAACAATGTTCCATGCTGTGGCGTGGCAGACCTGATTCATCCATCTCTCTTTATCTGTTCTATTTATAAAGCATCTTTCACAGTTGTTCCTAGGCACTAATCACTAAATTAGGATATGTCTACACAGCCGACATCAAAACACTGTCACGACAGCGCTTTAATGCGGTTGTGTAGTCGTGGCTCCAGTGCTGGGAGAGACCTCTCCCAGTGCTGTAAAAAAAACCCATCTCTGCCAGGGGAATAGAGACCAGCGCTGGGAGCTAGCACTGTCTACACTGCCACTTTACAGTGCTGAAAGTTGCATTGTTCAAGGAGGTGTTTTTTTACACCCCCGAATGAAGAAAGTTTCAGCACTGTAAGTGGCAGTGTGGACAAAGCCTAGTCAAAAGTACGATAACTAGTAATATATATCATTTTATATAGTACCCAAAAAGTTTTCTAACAAGTGGTTTTGGGGAATAATCAGGCAAAGAAAGACTGATTGTATATTTATAGAAAAATAACAAGAAATGTATGTTTAAGGTACAGAGAAACTTCTGAAACGGAATTGCTCAACTCTCATGCAGAATCACTGTAGCTGCTTCTAATGGACTATATTCTCCCACCCTTGCACATGCTGAGCAGAACCTTTCTCTTCAAACAATCCTATTGGTTTCCGTGGGACTACTCAAGAAGTAAGGTCTTACTCAATGTGACTAAGAAGCTGATCCAGAATGAGCTCCAGTTTCAATCTAAGTGGAATTTACACCTATGTATCTGAGGGAGAGTTAGGCCTATGAATTTAAGGTTATTAGTAACACAGAAAGGATTAAAAGTGTAAAGAAATTCTAATGGAGAGGGAATTCAATGTAGCAGTAGAGCAAGAGAAATGTAACATAGGCCACTAAATTTAAAATAGTTGTCTCAGAAGCAGAATAAGGGCTCAGCTAATAACATCCCAGGGAGCATTAGATAACAGAGATGTTCTGATAATCCACTTAGAGTTAATGATGAGCTAAGGAAGGCAAATAGCAACGAAGCTGTGATTATGGGTGATATCAATTTTCTCAACATTTCAATACAGGAACATAGATAGATTTGTTCCAGCAAGAATGGATGTAGGTTTACAGATTATCCTACAGATTATTATCATTCATTTAATTTTCAACAGCAGCCATCTTATGTTGTGCATATGATTGGATTCTCAGTATCAAATGTGGTGAAACATTTGCTATGAAATTGTGATCTCTTTTTGTTTAGTCATTGCTGCAGTGTATCTAATATGACAAACTGGTTTGCATCAAATTTCAGGGCAAAATTAGTTTCTTCAGTTCACACTGCGGATCTCATATTCTCCATGGAGTATTCTGCACCAGTTCACACACAGGATTTTCACTGATGGCAGTGTGTGTTCTGCATGTGGCATGGATACACTTGCACTGCAGAAAAATCGAGAATTTTGCTTGACAGTAATACATACTCCTGGGGGAATTCTGCACCAAAATTTAAAAATTCTGTATACAATATTGCAAAATTCTGCATATTGTATTTGTCAAAATAACACAATACAATCAATCCAGTTTCAATTATTTTGGTAACTTATTTCAAAATACCTGTCAACAATACAGACAACAGAAAAAAAATCCCCCCAGGAATAGAGTTAAAGAAACCACTAAAACAACCCAGTTCCAGTTAGGGGGTGATGGAAGGAACTGCATGGGACCCCCAGAGGCCAGACACATGCACTCCCATTCCCCCCCAGCCCAGCTGCAGAGCACCCCCCACCCCAGACACACACACCTCCCTCCCTGCAGAGCTAGTAGCAGGGTAGCCCCCAGCTCAGACACTAGCCCCCCTCCCCATAGAGCCCAGCTGTGGGACAGCCCTCAGCCCAGAGCACCTCCAGAGCCTTTATTCTCTTCAACTTCTTTACTATCCTGGGATGTGTGTGGTGTGGCCCCGCCCTTCCTCACCCTTTGCCAGAGCTGGCTGGGTCTCCCAGGCCCTCTTCTGTCCCCAGGAGAATGAGGATCAAAGACTGTGCAGCCTCTAGCCCCACCAGGCTGGATGCTCTGCTCACTGTGAGCTGAGCTCTGCAGAGTCCACCGGCCCCTAGTGGCAGCCAGAAATTCTGTGGGGAAAACAGGGAACTCTACAAAATTCTACATTCCAGAGTGGCATAGAATTCTCCCAGGAGTAAATACATAATAACTATAATGATATGACTTCATAAGACACAAGTGGAGCTGTCTTACTGGATTGGCTACAAGTGATGTCATACTCACAGCAATAAAGCTCAGCAACTGAACAAGTCTAGGTGTTTTCATCAGTTGAATTCACATTCATAATAGAAATAAAACACTTTGTTCAAGAGTTTCTTTGTGGACTGCTTCTCATGTGCCTAATGTCAATTGCCTTTTAACCTTATACCATATACACTCCCCTGAGATATGCTATGATTGTTATTTGAACTGAGTCATTTGCAAACAGGGTGAGAAGGAATGTCCTAGTAGGGTTGCCAGTTATGTGTTATCACATCCAAAATGAGAGGAGAAAAACCTTTTAAACAATATTCATTAAGATCTCTATTGTCCTTTGGCTTCAAGGCAATTCAGAGGCATTAGGGGGAGTTAGGAACTCCCTTGCATGGCCGCACGACACTTTGGTTCTGGGCACACGGAGGCAAGATGTGCTGCACACCTGTTTACCTTGATACTCTGGAACAGGTGGGCAGACATTGAGCAGAGTCTTGCTTCCCATCCCAACTTTCCAGTGCACCAGCCTGCAATCCTGAGCCAACAAGTAGTGCCATATGGCCAGTGTAGCCCAGCAGTAAATTACTATCTCCTTGGAGCAAGTGGAGAGCAGGGACAGAGCTATTATTCCTTCCCCATGCTGCCCCCACCTCACTCAGGTGACCCAGCAACATTCTGTCCCTTACTGTAACTGTGTCCTTTGAATACAATTTGGCCCTCTATCATTGGGAATTTTGACTGACTGAATATTCCAGGATTTTGCTTTCTATTAATTTTTGCTTCAAAGGCATAATTGAGGGAAAAAATGTGAAACCTTGATCATGCGCCATTGAATTCAATGAACATTTTGCTGTTTACTTTAGTAGCAGCAGGTTTTTGACCTTAGTGAGTAGGAAATTAAAGGACTCAAAGTTGCACTCCTCTCTTCCCAGAAATTGATACCAAGAGATAGCTGTGGCATGAGGATATACCTTAAGAGAAATAATTTAACATGGTAGATTACATTAGCATTTCATTCTGGTCATAATCCACTGACAGAGGAAAGGAAGGCATTTGGCAAAGGGAAACAAAAGACTGGCCAGAAGTACCAGCAGTACTGGCTCCTGGCTTGCTGATAAGGAAGACTGTAATAGACTGAAAACTGCTGCCACTGATACCAATGGGAAACAATCAGATTTATTTTTTAAATGGAGGATTTCCTTGGCCAATCTGTTTGGGGCAGCTAGAACTAGGGACAAAAAAAAGTCATTCCTGGAAGACATAGTGGGATCAGTTCCAGAAACACATATTCAATAATAGAGAGATTAGATATGCAGTAAAATCCAGACTCCTTTGAGGTCAATGGCAAAACTCCACTGACTTCAGTGGTGCTGAGATACCAAGAGGATAGGTTCTTATACATATGATAACTAGATAGAAACTCTCCCTTTAATTTAAACAGATTTCTGCTGTTGATTAGATATTACAGTGGGTATTCAATCTGATTTTATTACATCAAATCAACTGTAAATTAAGAATCTTGACCCTTTGGAAATACTTAGAAATTCTCCCATCATATTATTTCACCATGTGTAAGACAAGTAGGTTGATTTTTGTACTGGTGTAACATAGGTAGAAATAAAATTCTCGCACTTGTCAAATTTCTTCTTTGCTTGTCCCTTTGTCGACTTTAGTTATGTAACTTATTCCTTTGGCTGGTAAGTATCAGGCCAACCAAAGGTCAAGTTAAGGTAATGGTCCATGCACTGTGTACAAGAAAGGCTGGCAGAGATTAGCTTAATAGTTCACCTGCAATACAGACAACTGGGAACATAATCTATTTGCTGGTCCATGACCAGAATACACATTTTCTGGTATTCTATTGAGTTGAGTGCTAGCTTTCCAGCAAAGGAATTATATAAATGATTTCCTAGCTATAAACATACACGTCACTGTAAAGACTTTAGGAAACATTTTTGAATTTCAGAGGTATTAAATAGTCACATATACCATGAAGTAAAACCACAATCTGCAACATGATGAACTGCTGCTAACTCCTGCTGAAAATTTCAAGTCCCGTTCTATCAATATATCCCATAAAGCATATTTCCTCCCAGGAGACATTAGGCACTGGGGGGACGGTTACAGTATACTGTTCAGACCCTCCCAGATATATAATTTTCAAGGGTCATAATATAGCGTAATCCCTCACTGAAACATTAATTCTTTCAGATGTAAAGTGATATTTTTGCTCTGGTTTAGTCAGCAAACGGAGACAGCCACTTGTAAACCAAGCTGCTGCTATTAACAGGGCAATCAAACAACAACTTGTATACTTTTGACTTCCATGTAATTGAGATGATTTCAATTGAACTATCCCTGATTTACATCAGAGCAAGTGGGAAGAAAAATCAGATCCATTATTTAGTTTGAATCTATATTGTCTGCTCGTCTCATAACTAAGCACAAATAAAGTTTAAATCAGAAAAAAAAAAACCCACAAAATGCATTGCCCTGCTGGATTGCATCATTTTTTCCTTCTAAAATAGTAATAATGTGCAGAGTTCTTCAGGTGCTACTGAGAAATTACCATATTTTCTATTGGCCATGTAAGTGTTTGGTGAGCTGCTTTTAGAGTTTTAGATTGTATTAATGGGTTCTCACGTGCACATATTAAATCAAGAGTAACTATTACATTAATTACAGTACTATTACAGGATGAAAACAGGCACAAAGACAGACATCTGAGGAATATTTGAACGAAGAGTTGCAGTGTCCTTGAAGAAACACATCCCAAAGATAAGGACATCCCAAAGATAAGGACAACATGCTTGCAAACACGCACATCTTTGGCATACTGGATTTGTGAAAGAGTGAATTTAGCAGAATATAATGTGGCACTGTTTGTAAACAAGATGCTCATTTTTTTTAGATTCTGATGCTTGTGAATATCATGGACGTGGATTCAGAAACAAGTAGGATAATTAACGAAATGAGCAAATCCTGTGCACTGCCTAAATCTCAAAGGGAAAAAAAACCCTAACAAAAAAAGAATCCATTGATGTATTAAATGTGCCTTAAAGGGACAACAGGGTAATTTATGCATTTCTGTTTTCATCAGTGTAATAGATATTTTTAACCATCAGGAGATCTTTCCCTTTCTGCCAGCTAGTGTCAGAAACCATATGAACCTGTCAAGGAAACTGTGTAAATTGGGAATTGTTTTGAGAGGTTATTAAAGTGGAGACACAAATGATTAGAAGTAATGACTGCTTCCTTAGCTACAGTGTCAGAGATCTAAGCACAAAAGCTATTGTCTAGATATGGTACTAATGAACAAGACAATCTAAATAAATTTTAAAGAGAGAGTTGCAAAGGTCAAAAGGTCACAATATAATTAATTTAACCTGGACTCAATAATTGCTTAAAGAAGAAGGGCAGACTTAATGAACTGGAGGGGCAGGGGGGAAACAACTGCTATAATGACGCTGAAGTAATATACTTGAAAGCAACTCAAGTAAAATATCAGATTGTAAAATGCACACATCTCATGCATCACATATGAACCCAAGCTAAATAAAGTCTGTAAGAGTCCTGAGAAATTCTAATGAAAAGCGGGCAGTGGACCTGGCCCATGTCAACTAGTCATGAGGTGGAAGAAAGGAGCAGGCAGTGGAAGTAACAGTCTGAACAAGCATCTAATAATGATGTGTCTGAAAATAAGGGAAATTGAGAAATCATATACTATATATGAGACTTTATATAGTGCACGATAATGAAAAGACAATATTCAAAAAGAATTAAGAAAAAATAAAATTGACTTTGCACGCAACTAAAATGTTAAAAAAGCTTAGGTGGATTCTGTCTGAGGTTCCAAAGCAAAGATGATGGAGTTATGATTCTACAGTTACCTGTTTGGAGAGCAAAGTTATCCTAGCTGATACACAGCTGATGTATAGAAAGGGACGTGTAGATGGTTGTTGTAGACAGTGAGAGGATTCTGATGGAAATGTGTTTTGAAGTTTATATTTGCTATCTTCAGTCATAGCCTAAATAATCAACAGAATTTAATGGTGTTTTCAGACCTTCTTTAATGCTTAGTGTTTTCAGGGTTTTTTTTCTTTTTCTCCCTTTTGTTGTTCTATATTTTAAAGTATATTTGTATATCCCATTGAACTAACTTTTGTTTGGAGGTATTCAATGAATTCAAGGTTTTCCTCTTCAAACAGAGAAATACATACTTTTTTTGAAATTAAGAGAACAAAAAGCAAACAAAAGAAAAGAAAGAGCAAGAGAGCAATGACATATGTATTATTGAGGCTTGCGGTAAAAACAGGTGTAGGATTAATACTCAACATGTGCCATATATCATCACTTGTCATCTCATAACTCAGTGGCTTACAGCCTCCTTCCCCTCCCCACACTGATCTCTTCAGTAAGTTGGAACTAGTCCCTTCTCATTTCCTTTCAGGAGATGCTTTAAGGCTGTTTCACTTGGGGCTGATCCTCTTATATTTGAAAAGGTCTTTTAGGAAGTAGGTTGACTGGCAACATCTCCATCCCATCCTGCCCTAGTAGGGAAGGAAGGCCTTCTGGTCCCACTGCAGCAGGAAGTTTAGGATCAGAGAAATTCCAGCCACTCCTGTATGAGTTAGATAGGGAAAACCCAGCAGCAGAGTCCCTAGCTACTGTTCAGGCTCCCTAGATTAGAGAAATGTACTGTAGTGGGTGTACGCAGTTCTGCAGTACAGAAAATGTTAAACAGAGACTCTTACAATGTGGAAGCTTCAGTGGAAGAATTAGGAATTATTCGGAGCAGAAGAGGAGTGTGCACAATCTTGAAATGGGTGCTTAATATGAGCACAGTTCCTGTTCCAAGTCTGTGCCAAAAATGGAACAAAGAGGCATAATGTCCGATTTATCAAACACATTCATGAGAGAAGTTAGAATTTAACTTTACTTACAGTGACTAATAAGCATTAGACAGAACTTTATACTATTGTAAATGTCAGTGCCAACTTTGGGCCATTATACTGAAGAAGCAAGAAACATATTTAAGAGGGGTTCAGAGAGAGAGTGGAGAAGCTACATCTCAGACTGAACCTTCCCCTAAATCTCCCAGTATGTGTAGTGCTGTCTATTTAGACCTCAAATGAAATAAACAAAGCACTTAACCAAACTCTCAAGTTCCACGTTATCAATGGGAGTATTAGGCCCTTTTGTCTGTGCCATAATTTAGAGCAGCCTCTCGACTTCTCTAAATCTTGCCAAAGTTGGGATTATTCTGCACTCATTATCAGGAAGCAATAACTGCATATCCAGTGTCCCCTTCCTGTGCAAAGGATAGCAGAGTTTGGCCACAACAAAGAATCTGGACCTAATAGTTGATCTTTGGTAACATTTTAAATACAGTTGATATTTATGAATACTTTAATATAAAAATGTTAATAGAAAATACATTTAGAGATGACTATTATAAGAACCTAACACGTTGCAGAGACATTTATAATGATTTTGAACATCCTAGTTTGTAAGTGCATTATCATGGTTGCTATAACATATTTTAAGTATTTTAATATCATTCATAAATGATTCCCTAATATATTATTTTACCATATTTTTTAAAAAGCATTTTCCATTAATCATTTATTTTTTTAAAGTGTTCACCAGTGTTACCTTCATTTATGGAAAGGAAAATTGTGTGGGCAGCTTTTATTACACTTGGGCAAAAGGAAGACAAAAGAAAGCATTGAGTAATTTTCAAATTATATATGTGTATATTTTAAATAAAAAAAAATCCATCCTTTTACTCTTTTTTATAATATCCAAATACATTTTTGAGCTTTGAGCAGGGGGTTGGACTAGATGACCTCCTGAGGCCCCTTCCAACCCTGATATTCTATGATTCTATGATTCTATGATTTTTACATCATAATACTTTCAATGCTTTGTGCAAAATTAATTTCCCTCAAACTTTTAAAAATATAACTTAGTGTGATAATTATACCTGTCTCACACTCTGAGGTTTGTTTCTCATTCTCAAGTCTGAGTCAGCCAAATTGTGCCTCCCATTACTGCTGTTCATTCCCATTAAACTAGAATTTGGCCTTGTTCTTTTTAAATGCTGTTGTTAATCCCAAATATAGGTAACAGGGCCAGATTAAGGGATACTTACTACAGATCCATGCCTAGACACCCAACTCCCAGAGTCATGTGATTACATCATTTTTTTTTTAAAGCCAAGCATGTTTCTAGCTCTCAGGTTTTACAAAACAAAAGGAAAAAATTGAACCAGGCCTATCTGCTACAGTGACATCTTCCTGAGCCTGCAGAGATTCTGAAACTATAGCAGTGAGTGGTCTGATCAGCTCCATGAAGTGAACTCAATGGAATTTTAAACACCAAGTCCCCTTTTTCTGGGATGCCTGACCAACAGCACCCCCTTAAAGTATTGTGCGTGATAGGAGAAAAGAGCAGTTGGCCCAGCCCACCCAAGTATATACACCCCAAGTACACTGCTGGGGAAAATCCCTGGGACCTCCCTCCAGCTACCAATTCCACCACACTAAGTTTCCAGAGTCCCAGATTTCCTTCCTTTAGCCCTGAATAACACTCAGATCTCCAGAGGGTCCTTTTGAGTTCAGTATCCAAGAAAAACAGTAGATAAAGTGATATGTTTAATGATTGCTTCTCCTCTGTTGAATGGTAGCAGATGTCAGACACTCACAGGTCAGCTTCCCATTGAAGAAGAAATCAGTAATGAAAAGTCTGGATACAACTTAGATTTAATTTACACATATGCACCTGTACTGGTAGAGAGATTGTCACAAACAGCATGCAGACAAACACTTTTCTCTTTCAGGGATCTCAGCCCAACACCATTGCCGAAGGTGCAATTTTGCTTCAAGAATTTACTCCGTTAGAGCGATTAAGGCAAAGAACAAAATCCCTTGCTGCCTGCTATTACTCCACCCCAAAAAATCTGCATAAGAAAAACCACAGCATCTTTCAAGACTAAAAACTTGCTCATATACTAAGCACAATAAATTGTAATACTATGGCTGTGTCTACACTACATCATTTACAGCAGCACAGCTGCACCACTGTAACACTTTTGGTGAAGATGCTTTAAACCAACAGGAGAATTCTCCTGTTGGCTTAATAACTCCACCTCTGTGAGAGGTAGCAGCTATGTCAGTGGGAGAAGCTCTCCCACTGACATAGCTCTGTCTATACCGGCAAATAGGTTGGTATAATTTACATTGCTCATGGGTATGGATTATTCACACCCCACAGTGATGTAAATTATACCAAAGTAATTTGTACTATAGACATAGCCTAGGTATAATAGCACCCTGTATTGACCTGTGTGATAATATTATTTAACAATCATTTTAGGGATGCTTTATTCTTCCAGGGAGGAAATTATAGTGGACCTGCATGGTTGCTACATGAACCCTTCCTCAATCTCAATGATCTGAGCATCATAACTAGGGTATTTTCATCCTTTCAGTTCCAACTGCCCTAGTGAAGGCTTTTTTTTTTTCCATTTTGGTATAAGTGTTTATTGGGAATGCACTAGATTCTAGAACCTACGTGGCCAAGCATTGAATCACCTTGAACACTTGTCTCCAACCTCATGCTGACCTGGTCAATAGCGGTTGATAAATTTTTTTGGTGAACAGAAAGTTTGCCAGAAAAATGCATTTTTGAATAACCAAAACTATTCATAAAATTGACACAAATTTGCCAAATAGTTCAGCCAAAAGTTTTTCAGCTCTGAGGAACATTCACAACGTGACTGGAGGAGGTGGTGGTGCCATTACTTCCCTTGTAAGCTTTAGCCCACATCCCATCTGCTATGGGACACCCAGGTTTAATCCTCCCCTCCCTTCTTGATGTGGAGAAGAGATTTAAGCTTGAGTCCCCCACATTATAGGAGAATGCCCTTACCCCTGGGCTCTTGGCTGTTCTGGGATGGAGCTCTTTCAGTCTCTCCTGTTGAAGCTGTTCCATTATGTATAGAGTCAGTCACTGAGCCAGAGAGCGACTGACTCTACAACCTGGTAATTAAAGTACTCTCCTGGGTGGCGGGATACCCACCTTCAAGTCCCTGCTCTAGTGCCTAATTTATAATTGCCCACTTCTGTCAAGCATATGAAAGGGCTAAAACACTAAAGGTAACCTCATTTACAAAATGCTAGTTTTTCAGTTGCCTCTCAAACTTTATAATGTAGTAGTCCATGTTAGGATATAGATATTCAGGTCTGTCTGTAAAGGCCTATACTCTAAGAATTTAGGTGTATTCTTATCACTTGGCTAGTTATAGAGGTATAAAAGAAAGAATCAAAATCACTGTCTGCTGGTGTAAGGTCCTTCTCTTACCCTGACAGTCTGAAGCCCTGTTCTTAGGCTAAGGCCTTTGGCTAAGCAGCAGAGGCAGCCATAAGCTGGGAAGCCAACGGTCACATCCTCACATTCCAAACTAGTCACATTAAAATAAGGTGCTATTGGGCTGTTAGGAATACAATCCTGTCCTGATAATGCCTATCCCCTCCAGAGAAAGGGAAGTGCCTAGAAAATGTAAAAGGAAACTTAGTTTGATAGCATCCTGTCTGGCAAGAACTCACTTAATATCAATAGCTGGGATGTGAAATCCTCACTTCTGTATTGTTTTGTCATTATAGTTCCCACTTTGCTATTGTTTATTTGCTATTGTCTCTGTCTGGTTCTGTGATTGTTTCTGTCTGCTGTATAATTAATTTTGCTGGATGTAAACTAATTAAGGTGGTGGGATACAATTCATTAAATAATCATGTTACAATATGTTAGGATTGGTTAGTTAAATTTCAGGAAAATGATTGGTTAAGGTATAGCTTAGCAGAACTCAAGTTTTACTATATAGTCTGCAGTCAATCAGGAAGTGAGGGGGTGGGTGTGTGGGTGGGGGAGATGGGAACAGGGAATGGGGGTGGGGAAATTGGAATCATGTTTTGCTAAAGGGGGAAATGGGAACAGGGAATGGGGGTAAGGAAATTGGAATCATGTTTTCCTAAGGGCAGGAATGGGAACAGGGACACAGGTGTAAAGCTCTGTGGTGTCAGAGCTGGGAAGGAGGATACTAAGGAAGGAAACTGGAATCGTGTTTGCTGGAAGTTCACCCCAATAAACATTGAATTGTTTGCACGTTTGGACTTCGGGTATTGTTGCTCTCTGTTCATGCGAGAAGGACCAGGGAAGTAAGTGGGTGAAGGAATAAGCCCCCTAACAGTCCACAATACGCAAAGGTCTGCTGTGACAAGCAATACTAGAGCTTGAACTGATAAGTGGGGTGTGTGTGTGGGGGGGAATACTATACTAATATAGTGCTCTTATAAGCCACAGAGCCTTCATGCTGACTTCATATGCTATGAAAATTGGAAACCGGACAACAGTAGCCTGTGTACAGGGGGAAACATGGTTTACATTGATTAGCTTGCAGTATTTTTAGTTTTAGCCAAAGGTGTTTATCTTCTAAAGCTATTCTATAAGAAAAGATGTGTCACTTACCCACGATCAATTCAGAAAATAGCAATCATGAGGTCTGTGTTGGCTCAGTTAGGTGTTTTGCAGTCTGCAATATCTGGAGCAGAATACTGAAGAAAAGTTTCTTTATATTTCTAATGTGGCATATGTTGTAGTAGCCAGGCAAGGTACTAACAAACTCCAGCAGGACTTTATTTTTTAAAGCGGAAACCTCTTTTCCAAGCTGCTGCTGCACCCTCAGTAGCTCTCCCTCAGCCTCTTCCACTCCACCCCACTCCTTCTTGTTTCCTGTCCTTTCAGACTCCCAACAGCCAGTGCTCCCAATTCTAATAAATACAAGCAACATTTAAACATGACAGCATGTCACACAGGATATTATTGGAGTAAATGAAACAGTTTGATACAGGCCTTACTGGGTGTCTGAAATTAAAGGAGTTTATAAAATAATAGCAATCTCTAACTACAGTATGAAAAGTGTTTTGAATATTCCACTACATAGCATCTCTAATCACAAGGTCTAGGTTGGAGTCAAAACTACTGTATTTTACTAAAGCAAAAAAAAATGAAATTAATGTTTTTCCCCTCTGTAATCTGATATTTTGTCAACCATCTTTTTGCACTGTAATTGTAGCTAGGGAAAAGGCTCATAAATTCTGATTAGGTGACAAATTCTGGTCTTTGGTACATTGTAAGTGGGTCCAAGCATGTTGAAGTTACTTGATGTTCTCCTCTCATACCATTTATGTCAGTGTAGGAGAGGGTTAGCCCAGGATACACTTGATTATCATTCACTGAGATGCCAAGGGAATCAAATTCTGCTCTTAGTTTCACTGGTGAAACTCTAATCTCAAAAACAACTTTTAAAAATGGAACCCCATCAAATTCATTGTGGTTGCACTGGTGTAACAGAGAAAAGGTTTGATTCTGTTAGACAAATTAATTCTTTGATATAACTCCAAAGACTTCAACAGAGTTACACCAAAAAAGGAATATGGTCCATTTGGTTAGTTACCAAGTTGCTGCTATTGCAGAAAGTCAGTAGAGGGAGCATAAGACCATACAAATATTTTGTGTGGGTCCCACTTAATGACCATTCTTTTTAATATTATATTTGTTGTAACTCATAGTATATACTCACAGCCAAAGTTTGCCAGAAATAACTAATAAATTACATTGAGAGTTTTTAAACAAAGAGAAGACATATTACAAAAAGGAAAAATCAAGATGATTAAGCTTTGGTTTCACTCCCTGTCCAAAACCAAAACCAAAACAAACAACTTTGTTTAAAAAACAGTTAAGTTTGTGAAGTGACAACAATATAGTTACAAAGCCTACACAATGAACATGCAGGAAATGAATGGTTAAGGACATAACAAACACACACATTCTTATCAATTACAAAGACATACTCATTTAATCATAACTTTAATGCTGACAGGATCCACAGAAACTTCCAGGCATTTGGCAGCCCAAAATACCACAGATAATTTCTTCTGCAAAACTCCTTTAGATATTTGCAAATTGTTATATGCATTCACACATATATATATATATATCAGATGTTCCTCTCTTGTCACCTGTATTGAAAACCTGTCTTATTTTTGTTCTGTTTCCTCTAAAATTACCAGTTTTTAAAATAAAGTATAAAAGCGAAATATACCCATTAAATACTATTAAATTCAGATTGTGAATTCCTTTCTCACATGGGTTAGAAGTAACTCAAAAGTAGTTATAATTAATTAAAAGCTTAGTTATAATATTGTTAAGGCTGGTTAATTTTTATTTGTACTGGCTCAGACCAATGGTCCATCTAGCCCGGTACCCTGTCTTCCGACTGCAGCCAGTGCCAGATCTTTAAGAGGGAATAAACAGAGCAGAGCAATTATTGAGTGATCCATCCCCTATCTTCCAGTCCCAGCTTCTGGCAGTTGGAGTTTTAGGGACACTTATAGCATGGTGTTGCAGTTCTGACTATCTTAGCTAACAGACATTGATGGACCTATCCTCCATAAACTTATCAATTCTTTTTTGAACCCAGTTGTAGTTTTGGCCTTCACAGCATCCCCTGCCAATGAGTTCCATAGGTTGACTGTGCACTGTGTGAAGTATTTCCTTTTATTATTTTTAAACTTGCTCCCTATTAATTTAGTCAGGTGACCTCAGGTTCTTGTTTTATGTGACGGGGTAAATAACATTTCCTTATTCACTTTCTCCACAGCATTCCTGATTTTATATACCTCATATACTCCCTTAGATATATTTTTTCTATGATGAACCGTCCCTTTTTAAAAATCTCTCCTCATATAGAATCTGTTCCCGACCCCTAATCATTTTTGTTGCCCTTCTCTGTACTTTTTTCCAAATCAAATATATATATTTTTGAGACGGGGCAACCAGATCTACAAGCAGTATTCCAGGTGTGGGACTATCATGGATTTAAACAATGGCATTATGATATTTTCTGTTTTATTATCTATCCCTTTTCTAATGGTTCGTAGCATTGTTAGCTTTTTTGACTGTCACTGCACATTGAGCACATGTCGTCAGAGGACTATCCAGGATGACTCAAAGATCTCTTTCTTGAGCATAAAAGCACATGGAGCTTTGTTATGGAGCCTAGAGTGAAGGCTACCGGACACTTCCCATTATAAGACCCTGATTTCAGTTGCTGATAACATTGCCAAACTTTAACTGTTTGGGCTGAAGTTCATCCATGCAGGAACATTTGCACCAAGGCTGGGTTTTTTTGTTGTTTTTGTTGTTGTTGTTGTTGTTTTTTAAGAAAGTTTCAGCTAAAATGGTTCATCAGTTTCTCAGAATGAGCTTAAGGGAAAAATACATAGCCCCCATGCTAAAAAAAATTCTTGCAATTGTTGTGTTGAGAAGCTCTAACACCCTTACGATTCATAGCAGGGACTCAGAATTCAGCAGGCAGGTCACCTTTGTGTAAGACTTTTTTTTTTTTTTGGTTGATCCCACCAAAAATTTGGATCAGTAGCAAACAAGACTGGCTGGGCAAGGAGACTGGGCCATGGTGCCTAGTAGAGACTCTGGCAAGGAGCCCAGGGAGGGAGTCTCTAAGACCCAGGGAAGGTTGACTGGGACTCTGTTAGGGCACCTGGAGGAAGAAACTGGGGATAGCAAGGCAAGAAGCTAATGGATGGAGAAGAGGCAAGACTGGGATAAGAACAGGCAGGAAGGGACAGATGCAGAAGAGATGAGGATTGTGGGAGGTGATAGAAGCACAAGGGTCTGTTGCTAATACTAGAACATACTTCCCTCCAAACCTTGGAACAGAACACAAGGTCCCTAAGTCTCAGCATTCCTCTTCTGTCAGTAAATATCTATGATACCAACTGGCAAAGCATATGTGTCATCTAGTACTAGTCCACAGAGAATGACAACTTCCTGCTACTGCCAATTACTTTATTAGTTCAAGTGCCAGATGTCTGTTCTGTGAATCTAAAAGTGGCTCAAGGTGTCAATATGATAGCAAATTTCTGTTGTTGTTTTTTAAACTGAGGATGTTACATTTAGATGTATATCTGAATCTTACTTCATGACTGAGTAAATAAGCATGCACAACTCTTACATAGTGCTGATAAATAGAGTAGTAGTAACAGATGCACTCTCTTACTAATGCATGAACATTTGTAGCCAGTTAATATTTGTTCACTTCTAACCCCCAACTTTATTCCCTTTTGTAATTATGCATTCATGTGCTGCATGAATCAAATGGGGGGGGGGGACACCACCAGTACCACCAAAACAATTCCATACATAAAAGAACTGATCGATTGTAGAAAATCATAAATAACCAGAAGAAAGTGAGGTTGCTGCTATTTGCTGGTGATTACTTTGAAAATCGTCATACAGCTATATGCCAGATAACTACACACAAACCCGTCTGGCTCATAATACTGAATGTCAAGGAATTCTCTTTCAATAGTCATTTAGCCTTTTGCTAATGGGCTATATCACTTTTAAATTACATGCTTGACTTGACCACGCTTCTGTATGACATTATTTAAATATACAAAGATGCCTGTACACACGCTCTAGGCACCTTGACAACTAATTAAACTCGCAATCCATACAGGAATGCCACTCTGAAATAATATGATAAAGCATTTTGCAAAGTAATTATATTTGAGTGACTTTTTTCCTAGCTGTCCTATTGAAAAGAAAGAAGAGTTTCATTCTTCACTCTTTTTGCACTAAGAAGCTGACCTACTTCATTTGAACAAGTTACAGTCATTTGGCTTGCTTGTACTGTGGTGCCAGCAACGGGATTAAAAAGCTTTGTAAGGAGACAAAACAGGATAATATTTGAAGCATTCCCCAGGACTGCAAGGCTGCCCAGAATCTCATGCTTATTCCATATCATATCTACCACTCCTGTGATCTGAAAATGGTCTGCTTCTAGAGCTTCAAGAAAAATAATAGCAATTTTCTTTGAAACACATATGTTGTTAAGGCCATTACATCGGAGACCACATGCAGTAAGAGAGTTAAGCAGGGTTTATTTATTGAACGGAAGTGATATTGATTATTTTTCTGCTGACAGCCCATTTCTTAGAGGAGGAGGAGGAAATGCTTTCATTATAACTATTGTCAGCATGTAAAAATATGCCCTATTTAACTAATTTCTTAACTGCTACCTCTCTCAGAATTTCTAATTATTGTTTCAATTTTTATAAGTTCAAAGACAAATATTCTGTTAGCAGGCTGCTATAAAAATGTTGTTTGGGAAGAAAGGTGGCTCATTTAATTGTTAAATGATATATAAAGTTTGTCAGACTATATTCTTATTCCCTCCAATAATTAAAGGAGTTTTTCCCCTCTTTCTGATACTAATGTCTGGCTGCTACTACCAGTGTCATCCTATGGCAAACAGCAGATGTCAAAAGGTTTGGGCTTTGCACAGTATCAGGCTCCTCAGCCATCATGTCTCTTGGGTGGAGACCTGCATCTCTCTGTCTCCTGAGTAGATTTTTTTTTCCAGGCTGCTCTGTTCCCTACCTATACTTTGAATTCCCCAGAAAGTCAAACTGCCTAAATAGGTCTGCTTTACCTTCCTTCCTCAGAGGCTATAAATGCATAAAATGCCCACAGTTATAAGGTACCACACAGCTTCTTTTTCTAACCAAATACATTTATTCTTAAGGTTAAAGCATTACAAAGCAAACATTAAAAACAATAATAGAATCTACACATGCTAATAAGTTTATCAGACATCACCCTAATTCAAACGAGGGCTTTGGCCAGTGAACAGTCATTTAAACCCTACCAATAGGATGTTCTGTCTTCACAAGTTCATAACAGCAGAAATCTCACTACACAGAAAATGGGTAGATAACAAGCTACACATACAGTCCTGCAGCAGCACAGATGCACGGATGCAGCTGTGCCACTGTAGCACTTAGTAAAGGCACTACCTACACTGACAGGAGAGCTTCTCCCATTGGTGTAGGTTCTCCTCCTCCCGGAGAGGTGGTACATTGATGTGAAAAGCCCTCCTGTTAACTCAGATCAAGCATTCTCATGAATCAGTCACTTCCTTGGCCAGTTTTGGCTTCTGATCTTGTCCTCATGTAACAGGTGATCAGCAGACAATGGGTTTCTCCTCAAAGAGCACAGTGTCAAAATGATGGTTCCAAAGGTGCAAATATTTCCTAGCAAGCCCACTCAATTAACAGTTCAGTCTTATTTGGCCCATTGTTTTTAAAAAGTCCTTTGAAGCTCATAGCACTTCATAGCATCTACATTAGTCCTGCTTCCCCTTAAAGAAGTTACATACAGTCCCACAATACATAAACATTTGCATGTTTAATACAGTGAACTACTAAGGGTATGTCTACACCATGAAATTAGGTCGATTTTATAGAAGTCAATTTTTAGAAATTGATTTTATACAGTTGATTGGGCATGTTACCACTAAGCGCATTAAGTTGGTGGAGTGCGTCCTCACTACAGTGGCTAGCATCGACTCATGGAGTGGTGCACTGTGGGAACCTATCCCACAGTTCCCACAGTCTCCACTGCCCATTGGAATTCTGGGTTAAGCTCCCAATGTCTGATGGGGCTAAAACATTGTCGTGGGTGATTTTGGGTACATGTCGTCAGTCTCCCTTCCCTCCCTCCCTCTCTCCCTCCATGAAAGCAACTGCAGACAATCATTTCACACCTTTTTTCTTGGGTTACCTGTGCAGATGTCATAGCACGGCAAGCATGGAACCCACTCAGCTCACCGCTGCTGTTGCGAGCATTGTAAACACCTTGCACATTATACCGCAGTATGTGCAGAACCTGGCTAAGAGACGGCAGTGCGAGGACGATTGTGAGGAGGACATGGACACAGACGTTCCTGAAAGCACGGGATGTGGCAACTGGGACATCATGGTGGCAGTGGGGCTGGTTGATACAGTGGAATGCTGATTCTGGTCCCGGAAAACAAGCATAGACTGGTGGGACTGCATAGTCTTGCAGGTATGGGATGATTCCCAGTAGCTGCGAAACTTTCGCATGCGTAAGGCCACTTTCCTGGAAATCTGCGAGTTGCTTTCCCCCATCCTGAAGCACAGGAATACCAAGATGAGAGCTGCCCTGACAGTTGAGAATCGAGTGGTGATAGTCCTGTGGAAGCTTGCAATGCCTGACTGCTACTGGTCATTTGGGAATCAATTTGGAGTGGGCAAATCTATTGTGGGGACTGCTGCAATTCAAGTAGCCAGTGCAATCACTGATGTTCTGCTAGCAAGGGTAGTGACACTGGGAAATGTGCAGGTCATGGTGGATGGTTTTGCTGCAATTGGTTTCCCTAACTGTGGTGAGGCGATAGACGGAACACATATCCCTATCTTGGCACCAGACCACCTTGCCAACCAGTACATAAACCGCAAGGGGTACTTCTCAATGGTGCTGCAAGCACTGGTGGATCACAAGGGACATTTCACCAACATCAGCATGGGATGGCCGGGAAAGGTGCATGATGCTCACATCTTTAGGAACTCCGGGCTGTTTGAGCAGCTGCAAGAAGGGACTGACTTCCCAGACCAGAAAATTACTGTTGGGGATGTTGAAATGCCAATAGTTATCCTTGGAGACCCAGCCTACCCCTTGCTCCAATGGCTCATGAAGCCTGGACAATAGTAAGGAGCTGTTCAACTATAGGCTGAGCAAGTGCAGAATGGTGGTAGAATGTGCCTTTGGATGTTTAAAAGCTCACTGGCGCAGTTTGCTGACTAGGTTAGACCTCAGTGCAACCAATATTCCCATTGTTATTACTGCTTGCTATGTGCTCCATAATATCCGTGAGAGTAAGGGGGAGACGTTTATTGTGGGGTGGGACATTGAGGCAAATATCCTGGCTGCCAATTTTGAACAGCCAGACACCAGGGTGATTAGAAAAGCACAGGTAGGTGCGCTGCACATCAGAGAGGCTTTGAAAACCAGTTTCATGACTGGCCAGGCTACAGCATGACAGTTGTGTTTGTTTCTCCTTGATGAAACCCCACCCCCTTTGTTGATTTTAATTCCCTGTAAGCCAACCACCCTACCCGCTTCGATCACAGCTGGCAAAGGAAATAAAGTCACTATTGTTTTGAAACCATGCATTCTTTCATTAATTAAAAAAAAAAGGGAGATAACTGATAAGATAGCCTGGGTGGGGTAGGGTGGGGTGGAGGAGGATTGAAGGAGGGAAGGACAAGGGCACATTGCTTATTGTAGCCACACTACAAATCAACAGAAAGAATGAGGAGTACTTGTGGCACCTTAGAGACTAGCAAATTAATCTGAGCATAAGATTTTGTGGGCTAAAGCCCACTTCATCAGAATCAAAACAGTTTGAATGACAGCCTTCTGTTGCTTGGGCCATCCTCTGGAGTGGAGTGGCTGGGTGCCTGGAGCCTTCCCCCCAACCCCCGTGTTCTTGGGCATCTGAGTGAGGAGGATATGGAACTTGGGGAGGAGGGCAGGCGGTTGTACAGTGGATGCAGCAGCGGTCTGTGCTCTTGTTGGCTTTCCTGCAGGTCCACCAGATGCCTGAGCATGTCAGTTTGTTCCTCCATTAGCCTCAGCATTGCATCCTGCCTCTTCTCATTGCGCTCACTTAATGCTTTCCTGGACTCTGCCACTGAATGCCTCCATGCTATTCTCTGGGATGAGCCCTTCACTCCTCCCCCCACCACGTGGCTATTCTCAGGGATGATCCCTTTCAGCCAAGTGCAAACAGCCCAGCATGAACGAGGTCCTTTTTCTGTTCCCTTACAAAAATTCTCCTATTTCAACCAGGTGACCATGAATGATATCACTCTCCTGAGGCTAACACAGAAAGATAAAGACCGAATGTTGCTTGAATGCGACCAACCCCCAGGACCATTCTCTGCCATGCTTTGTGCTGCAATGATTCCAGACTACTTGCTACTGGCTTGGCATGGTAAACTGTCCTACCGTGGAGGACAAAATAAGGCAGCCCTCCCCAGAAACCTTCTACAAAGGCTTTCAGTGTACCTCCAGGAGAGCTTCATGGAGATGTCCCTGGAGGATTCCCGCTCCATCCCCAGACCCATTAACAGACTTTTCCAGGAGCTGTACTGGCCGCGAATGCATCCCAAGTCTTCAAGGCAAATCAAACATTAAACACTATTGCTTTTAAACCCTGTAGTGTAGTTACAAATGTGCACTTACCAGAGGTGCCTTCTCCGCCTTCAGGGTCGGGGATTCTGCCTTGGGAGGGTATTGGCTCCAGGGTGATGAAAAGGTCCTGGCTGCCTGGGAGGACGGATTCACTGCTTGCCTGCTGCACATTCTCCTCCTCCTCCTCCTCCATTTCCTCATCCACAAAATACTCCTCCATGTTGTGTGAGACTCCCCCCCTTGCAGTTGTCCACGGACAGTGGTGGGGTAGTGATAGGGTCCCCCCCTAGAATACCATGCAGCTGATCATAGAAGCGGCATGTATGGGGCTCTGACCCAGAGTGACCGTTTGCCTCCTTTGTCTTTTGGTAGGCTTGCCTGAGCTCCTTGACTTTCACACGGCACTGCTGTGTGTCCCTGTTGTAGCCTCTGTCCATCATGCCCTGTGTGATTTTGGCATATATATTAGCATTTCTTCTTTTTGATCAGAGTTTGGCCTGCACAGATTCTTCTCCCCATACAGCAATCAGATCCAGTTTCTCCCGTTTGCTCCATGCTAGAGCTCATTTGAGATTCTGGGAGGACTGCATGGTCACCTGTGCTGCTGAGCTCGCCACACTGACCAAACAGGAAATGAAATTCAAAAGTTCCTGGGGTTTTTCCTGTGTACCTGGTTAGTGTATCGGAGTTGAAAGAGCTGTCCAGAGCAGTCACATTGGAGCACTCTGGGGTAGCTCCCGGAGGCCAATAACATCTATTTTCATCCGCACTACCCCAAATTTGACCCAGCAAGGTTGATTTTAGTGCTACTCCCCTCGCTGGGGAGTAGTACAGAAGTCGATTTTAAGAGCCCTTTAGGTCAATGGAACGGGGTTGCATTTGTTGATGGATTCATTATAAAATCGACCTAACATGGCTAAATTCAACCTAACGCTATAGTGTAGACCAGGGCTAAGATACTTTAAATTAATTCAGTAAGGTTCGTCCAGGATATTGCAGGAACTTGCCATATCTGTGACATATCCTGGCACAACAGGGAGGCAGAGGATGACATCTACCTGTGCTAAGGGATGCTTTCAGACCCTAAAGACTAAGGGCTTGTCTACACTTACATTTTATAGCACTCTAACTTGCTGGCTTAGGGGTGTGAAAAATCACCCCCTGAGCGTAGCAAATCTGAGCACTTTAAAGTGCTAGTGTGGACAGGCTCTGAGAACTGGGAGCCGCACTCCCAGTGCTCAAAGCTAATCCCCTTGTGGAGGTGGATTACCAGGAGCGCTGGGAGAGCAGCGTTTCCAGTGTAGACATACCCTAACAGATTTAGTCTTTAAGGTGCCACCGGACTCCTCGTTGTTTTTGTGGATACAGATTAACACGGCTACCCCTCTGATATTTCAGACCCTGTACAGCTGTTTGAAAAGCAGGAGGGAATATTGACACATCCTTGTGGAGCTGCATAGCTTTGTGGGGATTCTGTTCTCCTGTAATCAAAGGTTGTTCCTGTGACAATTCACTCATAAAGACAATTAGAACAAAACAGCTCCACGGGGTTATCACCTTTGGATAGGGTTTGTGCTGTGGTGGCAAAGTTGTAATGCAGGTCATTGTGCTATGCTTTTGTCTTCACTAGTGACACCTCTTTACAAGCCTGTTATTGTGAGCCCTCATTCTTTCAATTCATTCACATTTGCTGGGGGGAAGGGGGTGGGGAAGGGTGATGCATACTTTAAAAAAACATTCATTTGTCAGCAATGTTAACAGAACTTAACTGCAGTCATGGAGCTGTAATCCCTATTAAGGTTGAAATTTGCCAAGGTTTCAGAGGGGATGGGGAACATTTAGTAACTTGGTAGTGGCAGATGCCTGTATTGTTATTTGAATTATGTTTTGTTTTTCTGCAAAAACAAAACAAAACAAAAACAAACAAACAAACAAAAAAAAGCCACGCCATACAGATGTTTGGCTTGATCTACACTACAGACTTACATCACTATAACTATGTCACTCAGGGGCATGGAATATCCACCCCTCTGAGTAACGCAGTTATACTAAACTAACCCCTGGCATAGATTGCTGCACTATGTTGACAGGAGGGTTTCTCACATCAACGCACCACCACTCCAGGAGGAGGAGAACCTACACCAATGGGAGAAGCTCGTCTGTCAGTGTAGGTAGTGCCTTTATTAAGTGCTACAGTGGCACAGCTGCATCCGTGCATCTGTGCTGCTGCAGGACTGTATGTGTAGCTTGTTATCTACCCATTTTCTATGTAGTGAGATTTCTGCAACTTTTAGAACTAGCAGTGCTTTCTGTAAGCCCGTAACACCAACTGTACTTTCACCATCTATCCGTTCAGATATCTCTAAATCTGGGTGTGGGACAGGCAGAAAGGTGTTTGCAATATGACAAGGACTGTTACAACATTCCAGTTCATATGCTGAGTTGTGGGGGCCCCCAATCACAAACCTGAAAACTTCTTCGTTTCATCGTACTAAGGAAGGAGGGTCCACATACAAATCAAGGAAACTATAACTATTGGAAGTATTATATAAAACATGTAAGTAAAAATATTTTTAAAAGAAATGTACAACAAAACATAATGGGATTGTATTGGTGAATGGCCAAATGTTAATGTCTCTGCACCCATCTCCTTGCCATCTCCTGAGCAAGGGAGAGGGGGGAAAACATGAAGGAAACTGTTCTAGGGGACAAAACAGGATGTCTCCTGCATGGAATTTGGGGGCAAGCACTTGGTGGGATTCAGAGACTCCCATGGGATTATCATTCCCCTTCTGGATGCTCAGGGGTCCTTATGAGGATTTCAGGTGACAGTGGAAGGTGTGATATTGGGACTCCTGCTGGTTGCTCAGGTGGGTTGGGTCCTCCACCTCAGCAGCACCAAAGGCATCAGTGGTTCATGGAGAGGTGCAGTGCCCCAGCATAATGCAGACCCTGAGCTCATTCAGCCCCTAGTTCTATCAGCCTCTCCATTAGGGAAAGACTCTGTTCTCTATGGTGTTCCCCCTGCTCCATGAAAAGTTCATCAGTGTCTCTGTCTACTGAACAGCTTGATCCTTCTGTGCCCTGAAGAATTCAAGCTGCACTTGGTTCTTCCTGTCTATGTCACTAAGCAGCTACTCCTCCTTCTCACTCTGCCTCTGCTGTCTCTGAGGTGCTGTTCCTGCTCTTCTTGTGGAATTGTTTTCCTCTCGGGATCTGAAGATCATCCCAGTTTAGAAACAGAATGTAGCATTATTTTTTTTTCCTTTGGAAGAATATCCCTATGTAACAAAATTATGCTGTAGAAAATTTCGGTTTACCATTTTGATACTTTTCAGCATTCCAGGAATGTAGCTGCTCAAATGTCCTTGATTCTCAGATGGCTTTCCAGTTCATGTGGAAGATGCATGTTTTAAACAAAATGAAAGGGTTCATAATGGCTGAAGGTGATGTGGCAGATGGCCAGCACTATTATGGTGGGTCCCGCCCTTTCCCTTCATGTGATGGGTCAGGGAGCCGCATTTTGATACTTTTCAGCATTCCAGGAATGTAGCTGCTCGAATGTCCTTGATTCTCAGATGGCTTTCCAGTTCATGTGGAAGATGCATGTTTTAAACAAAATGAAAGGGTTCATAATGGCTGAAGGTGATGTGGCAGATGGCCAGCACTATTATGGTGGGTCCTGCCCTTTCCCTTCATGTGATGGGTCAGGGAGCCGCATCTTGCCCATATTCTTGGGCATCAAGGGCTCTGCTAGTGTCATGGTGGGAGAGAGAGGGGGAGCAAGGAAGGCACCCAGGCTCGTCCTCTACTCTGGGTGCCAGCCCCTTCAGCTTCACAGGCTTTATGACCTCTCCCACCTTGGGCAGGGTTTCTCTCAGTCCTCTGTGCCTGGAGAGTCCCTCTTCTCTGCTTGAGCAGGGTTTCCCTTCCCCTGGTCCTCTGATCAACAACAGTACTCCTACAAACTACAGTCAGCTCTCCTTGTCTGACTGAAGCAGGGGTTTTTATTAGATCTCTGGCAGGGCCTTAATTGGCTCCAGGTGCTCTAATTAACCTGTAGTAACTTCTGTTCAGTCCTCAGGGAATAAAGCTCTGATAATCATTGGGCATATGTATCTCCCATCTATCACTCTCCTGGGGCCCTCTGGCCTAGCTGTATCACAGTGGGAAGGAAAAGGATGGCAGTTTCTTACAGAGGCTATCTTATGATTTTGCAATTTCTCCTTTAAAAAGCTGAACAACATTTGGAAAACACTGTGGTTTTCAAGGTACCAGAATGGAAAAGAGAGTTGGCTTTCCAGTTCAGTGGAGGAGATATGGACATCTCTACCAGAGAAATGTTTCTGCTAATGGTCACCCATCTGCATATTGCTGAATGGAAGGGCTGATCATCTATGAAGGTGGACCAAGCACATTTGCACTGCCATTCAACTTAAAACCCAGCTGGATTTTCTGCTACACCAGAAATTTGATGACATGTGCTTATGGGCCAGAGAGGCATTTTGACCAGTAATTGACTGTTTTCAGCTGTCATATGGAATTTCCATACAAAGGAGGATGTGAACCTGCCCTCCCCTCCACCTCTCAGCATCACCAGAAAAATCCTGCCCCTGTGCCTGCCTAACAATGGTGAAATGGACAGGGAAAGAAAAAGACACTACATCTTTATTTTGTTCCCTGAAGTTTCAGATCACCACCACAAGCCTCTCAGCTCTCCGATACAAAAGGGATACTGTTTATCCAATTGACAGACCATATCATCCTCTCACCTCCATTTCTTCTGGCTTATGCAGCAAGTGGGGAGAGGCCAGATGACAGGGACAGGGACAGGGACAGTAAGAATTTTGTCATCTTCTAAGGAGGTAAAAGGACTGCTGTCTTTAACTTTTCCTGAGTCAACTAAAGTCTTCCATTTCCTGGACCTAACCGCCACTCCACCTAAACCTTCCCCTCCCCATTCTGTGTAGCTGCTGTTTGTAAGAGGACAGGGAAGAAGAAGCCCTAAAACTGTATAAACTTCCAAGGGACAAAAGTTTAGGCAACCAAGTGTATATTTTCTACAACTGCCCCATCCCCAACCGTGTGGCCCTGGGACCATCACTGCCTGCATGCTGGCCAATAAATCCACAGACACAGGGCACAATTATTGTTGTTAATAATCTGTTTTATAGTTTCTGCCACATGCACAATAGTGGTTAATCAGAAATCAATATAAACATTGATTTATAGCCATGGGTTGCTTGAGGACCATTTAAGAGTCAGGTTTGTTTGGGGCTGAGGGGTTTCCTGAACGAGCTCCTGTAGGTAAAGGTGAAGAATCACATGCCCCTCGTTTTCCAGGTCTTCTAGGGTATCTTCTACAGTCCCTTCTGCCTACTTGCCCTGGTGTTCAGCAGCATCCCATCAGACAGTGATGTCAACAGGGTTGAGGAGGAGGTCTTGAGGCACATCAGGCTCAGTACTTGGAGCCTTTGACAGCACCTGTCATAGAAGGGGCATGTATGATGAGAGTAACTGTTGGAGTCTCCTGCCCTCCTGTACAGGAGTCCAAGTGCTTGATGCATTCCCAGGACTGGGCTAGAGTCTGCTCAATGTCTGCCCTCTCCACCTCTGTGAAATTTCCCCGCACAAGTGTATGTTCCTGCCGCTCCAGGACTACACATTGATCAGCACCCAGATGTGGTCAGTAGGCTAGGCAGCTATTCTTAGAGAATGATCCATGTTCACCTTTACTGATCTGTTAAGAGTCCCACAGAAAGCTGTTCTGATGTGGTCAGTGCAGCTCACTACTACCAGTGAAAACAGGGAGGTTGACGAACTTTTTTCTTCCTGTCCCTTGCCAAATCTATGGAATTCAGTGCATTGTTGGACTAGGTATTCAACATGAGACCTGGTACATATTCCTTACCCCCATACACACTGGCATGATCATGGGGCTGTGCCACACCACTCAGGGTGCTAGCTTTCTTGCCCTCTGCTCACCTTCAGCCACTGTTATCCCAAAATACGTTTAGGGCACCCCTAGAATAGCCTGCCTATTGCCCCCTTAATCTGTCCATCACAAGGTATGGGTCTCCAGGGTAGTTAAAGAAACACTTAATGGACATGGATAAAACTTTTTGATAAGAGATTGACACTGGCAGTATTCTTTCCAAAACGAGGTGTCTTTTTATTAATGTAACTAATAATCCCTAACACAATGTAATCTAGAAACATGAATCAGACACAAATCCCTTTTTGAAAGTTAAAGAGCATTTTAAACTACAATAATATAATATACAATTTTAAACTACAATAATATAATATATAATATAATAATACAATAATATATAGTTCAAATTATTCTAAGTGGGTGCACTCCGTAACAGATGGCCCGTCTGTTACAGATCACTTGCAGCAATTCTTAAATTGTACTTTACATTTTACATAGGTAAATTATAATTAACAACAAAATCTTGTGCATCTTTATTAACCAAGGCATATATATACTAACACTAATCCTGCATTATAGTATGCTATACTTATACTATAATTAAAAACTGTCAGGCTTACTCTATCCTGTTAGTTTCAATGTGCTGTCTTATTGCGGCTGCCACCATCAGCTATCTGCTCAGCTCGCTCTTGCTCTCTCTCTCTCTCTTCTCCTCCTCCTTTCTAACCGGACTGTCTACCTTTTATACTGTCCTGTTAGATATCAGATCTTACTGTGCATGCTTTTATCACTAGTTGTTTATCACAGAATTGTGCTGCATCTGTTTGGCTTTCTGCCAGTTCTATGGTTCCCTCCATTTCCATCTCAGCTGAACAGAGACAGGGTAGTTTCCCTGATGAAGATAGTGCTCTACAGTATAAAACTCACCTGTGTATAATATAAAAAACAGCACTCAGGTGAGTTTGAAAGTGTCTCCACATCTCCCCATTTTTAGGGAGGAACCCCAATAACCTAACCTTTGGATTCTTTGACCATGGGATGGTGTTCCAAGAAGGAGGAGTACTAGGCAGAGACGGGCTCCACCTAACGAAGAGAGGGAAGACCATCTTCGCAAGCAGGCTGGCTAACTTAGTGAGGAAGGCTTTAAACTAGGTTCACTGGGGGAAGGAGACCAAAGCCCTGAGGTAAGTGGGGAAGTGGGATGCCAGGAGGAAGCACGAGAAGGGGCGCGTGAGAGGGGAGGGCTCCTGCCTCATACTGAGAAAGAGGGATGATCAGCGAGTTATCTCAAGTGCCTATACACAAATACAAGAAGCCTGGGAAACAAGCAAGGAGAACTGGAAGTCCTGGCACAGTCAAGGAATTATGATGTGATTGGAATAACAGAGACTTAGTGGGATAACTCACATGACTGGAGTACTGTCATGGATGGCTATAAACTGTTCAGGAAGGACAGGCAGGGCAGAAAAGGTGGGGGAGTTGCATTGTATGTAAGGGAGCAGTATGACTGCTCAGAGCTCAAGTATGAAACTGCAGAAAAACCTGAGAGTCTCTGGATTAAGTTTAGAAGTTTGAGCAACAAGGGTGATGTCGTGGTGGGAGTCTGCTATAGACCACTGGATCAGGGGGATGAGGTGGACGAGGCTTTCTTCCAGCAACTCATGGAAGTTACTGGATGGCAGGCCCTGGTTCTCATGGGAGACTTCAATCACCCGGATATCTGCTGGGAGATCAATACAGTGGTGCACAGACAATCCAGGAAGTTTTTGGAAAGTGTAGGGGACTTCCTGGTGCAAGTGCTGGAGGAACCAACTAGGGGGAGAGCTCTTCTTGACCTGCTGCTCACAAACCGGGAAGAATTAGTAGGGGAAGCAAAAGTGGATGGGAACCTGGGCAGCAGTGACCATGAGATGGTCGAGTTCAGGATCCTGACACAGGGAAGAAAGGAGAGCACTAGAATACGGACCCTGGACTTCAGAAAAGCAGACTTTGACTCCCTCAGGGAACTGATGGGCAGGATCCCCTGGGAGAATAATATGAGGGGGAAAGGAGTCTAGGAGAGCTGGCTGTATTTTAAAGAATCCTTATTGAGGTCACAGGGACAATGCATCCCGATGTGTAGAAAGAATAGTAAATATGGCAGGCGACCAGCTTGGTTTAACAGTGAAATCCTTGCTGATCTTAAACACAAAAAAGAAGCTTACAAGAAGTGGAAGATTGGACAAATGACCAGGGAAGAGTATAAAAATATTGCTCGGGCATGCAGGAGTGAAATCAGGAAGGCCAAATCACACCTGGAGTTTCAGCTAGGAAGAGATGTTAAGAGTAACAGGAAGGGTTTCTTCAGGTATGTTAGCAACAAGAAGAAAGTCAAGGAAAGTGTGGGCTCCTTACTGAATGAGGGAGGCAACCTAGTGACAGAGGATGTGGAAAAAGCTAATGTACTCAATGCTTTTTTTGCCTCTGTCTTCACAAACAAGGTCAGCTCCCAGACTGCTGCACTGGGCAGCACAGCATGGGGAGGAGGTGACCAGCCCCCTGTGGAAAAAGAAGTGGTTCGGGACTATTTAGAAAAGCTGGACTAGCACAAGTCCATGGGGCCGGATGCGCTGCATCCAAGAGTGCTAAAGGAGTTGGCGGATGTGATTGCAGAGCCATTGGCCATTATCTTTGAAAACTCATGGTGATCGGGGGAAGTCCCGGATGACTGGAAAAAGTGCCAATCTTTAAAAAAGGGAAGAAGGAGGATCCTGGGAACTACAGGCCAGTCAGCCTCACCTCAGTCCCTGGAAAAATCATGGAGCATGTCCTCAAGGAATCAATTCTGAAGCACTTAGAGGAGAGGAAAGTGATCAGGAACAGTCAAGATGGATTCACCAAGGGCAAGTCATGCCTGACTAATCTAATTGCCTTCTATGATGAGATAACTGGTTCTGTGGATGAAGGGAAAGCAGTGGACGTGTTATTCCTCGACTTTAGCAAAGCTTTTGATACGGTCTCCCACAGTATTCTTATCAGCAAGTTAAAGAAGTATGGGATGGATGGATGCACTACAAGGTGGGTAGAAAGTTGGCTAGATTGTAGGGCTCAACGGATAGTGATCAATGGCTCCATGTCTAGTTGGCAGCCAGTATCAAGTGGAGTGCCCCAGGGGTCGGTCCTGGGGCCAGTTTTATTCAATATCTTCATAAATGATCTGGAGGATGGTGTGGATTGCACCCTCAGCAAGTTTGCAGATGACACTAAACTGGGAGGAGAGGTAGATACACTGGAGGGTAGGGATAGGATACAGAGGGCCCTAGAAAAATTAGAGGATTGGGCCAAAAGAAATCTGATGAGGTTCAACAAGGACAAGTGCAGAGTCCTGCATTTAGGACGGAAGAATCCCATGCACCGCTACAGACTAGGTATCGAATGGCTAGGCACCAGTTCTGCAGAAAAGGACCTAGGGGTTACATTGGACGAGAAGCTGGATATGAGTCAACAGTGTGCCCTTGTTGCCAAGAAGGCCAATGGCATTTTGGGATGTATAAGTAGGGGCATTGCCAGCGGATCGAGGGTCATGATTGTTCCCCTCTATTCGACATTGGTGAGGCCTCATCTGGAGTACTGTGTCCAGTTTGGGGCCCCACACTACAAGAAGGATGTGGAAAAATTGGAAAACATCCAGCGGAGGGCAACAAAAATGATTAGGGGACTGGAACACATGACTTATGAGGAGAGGCTGAGGGAACTGGGATTGTTTAGTCTGCAGAAGAGAAGAATGATGGGGGATTTGATAGCTGCTTTCAACTACCTGAAAGGGGGTTCCAAAGAGGATGGATCTAGACTGTTCTCAGTGGTAGCAGTTGACAGAACAAGGAGTAATGGTCTCAAGTTGCAGTGGGGGAGGTTTAGGTTGGATATTAGGAAAAACTTTTCACTAGGAGGGTGGTGAAACACTGGAATGTGTTACCTAGGGAGGTGGTGGAATCTCCTTCCTTAGAAGTTTTTAAGGTCAGGCTTGGCAAAGCCCTGGCTGGGATGATTTAGTTGGGGATTGATCCTGCTTTGAGCAGGGGGTTGGATTAGATGACCTCCTGAGGTCCCTTCCAACCCTGATATTCTATGATTCTATGATTCTACGATAACCTTATAGGCAACAAGTTTCTGTTTTCCCCACTTTAAAAGAAAAAGAAAAAAATAATTAAAAATTGGGCTTTATTTCTAAGCCATTTTTTTTCCTCCTGTGGAAACAGACACACACCATCTGCTAATACCACAGGTGCCCAGCATGAATTAACAACAGCAGACAAGTAAATGTAAACAGGCATGCATAGCTTTTTGCTTTTATGGAAGTTATATATAAATACATTTGTAATGACCTCAAACCATTTGCTTCAGATGATATTTTGTTGTTAGTCAGATTTCCAGCTTTTGAGAGTGAGACTCATTTGCTAACAGATTACCAGTCTTCCTCTGAACTAAAGATACCTGAGATGTCTGATCTGGCCCTTTGAATACTGGGCTACCCTGAGAGTGAGACTTCCATGACATTTTTGTAAAACAAATGCTGCCATTCAAAAAAAAAGTCAAAACTTGCAACTACAAACCCTTTCCCTTACAGTCCAAACTAGAAAAACTATGATCCAGCAAACTGTGTAAACCTGAGAAATTACAGACAGTTTGGTGGACTATTTGAGTCACATCCTTTGCCCTACTAGTGGCCCCTTTGTTCCATGGGTGCAAGACTGGCTCTACTTGTTACCTGGTATTCATCTTCTGTAAGAAAATAGTGAGATGACATAGAACTTGTGTAGCAGGTCTGTGTCACCCTACCAGGCTCTAATGCAAAGGAGAAGGCCAGGGAAAAGAGGTAGGACCAAAACACCATTGTTCTCTATTGATCCCTAGTTGCTGGACTAGGCCCCATAAATCACAGGAATTTTGTTTCAATTTAGAACAGCCTTAAGGTTACTGTAAGTTGACTCATTGACTTAACTGGCCCCCAGTTGGCACCAGGTCAGAAAATTGTAATGGTAACAAAGCTACCTTTGCCATCCAAAGAGCCACTACCTCTGGTCCTGCACTGAAAAATACTCATCTGAACTAGAATATCAAGCTCTTAGTACCAACCAAGGTTCATCTTAGCTTGTCCTTTTGAAAGCCCTCAACTTCTTAGTGAACTAACTATATATACTATATGGTCCTTGTAACTTATGGTCTGCCTGGAATGATTATATCTAGTAGCAGATTGAATTTATTAAATAATGTTAATTGGAGGCATTAAGAAGCATTTCGCAGTGTTTAGAACTATAATGAAGTATATGGCAATAAGACTTCAAATGGAAGGACACCACAGATCACATCACAAACTCACATAAAAGTTTGGCGGGCCAAATAGCAATAAACAAGAGAGGAACCAAAAAACTTGGAAAGTCATCATAGGCTGAATGAATTTATGAAAAAGTCGGTGTTTTTTCAGTCTCAAGACAACATGTATATGCCATGAGCATGTGATTATTGCTCCTTTTGTCTTCAGATTTTATCATCATACCCAAACGTAAAATAAAATAAAAAATCATATCCATATGAGAAGATCCCTACATCCGTGAGTAGCTCCATGAAGATGCAGGGGCTTTGCCCATGCAGATCAGTCTGCGGGACTGGGGCTAGAGATTGTTGAAATTTTCATTTGATATCTTCCCTTCTCTCCACCTCATGAAAAATGGCCCTTTTTATAAGATGAGAAATTCCATAAAAGCTCTTATTTTTTAAAAATTGTCTATTTGTCAAAGCCAATTTTTTTAACTTTTAAAATTTCATTTTTCTGCCCCTGTCTTTTTGTGCCAATAAATACAATACAATACATATTCATATAAGAGGGTGTTTCCCTTCTCCCCTTCCCCCCCACCCCCGGCCGCCCACGGACTGCCTCCTCTCCTTTTGCCATTTTGTAACTTCTTAAATTTTCTTCCACATTTGAAGAGTTACAGAATGGTAAAAAGAAAAGTTAAGAAAAAAATAAAAACGACTGAGCATCATTTACTTTATTGCAGTCAGCTGCAAAAAGGGTGAAAAAGGAGTAAATAGTAAAAATTCAAAATTTTGAAAAAAATCTCTCAGAATACATTTTGAAAAATGTTAGAATTTAAAGCCAGAAGGGACCCTAGATCATCTAGTCTGACTTGCATATCACAGGCCTCCAACACCACCCAGCACTCTGATGCTAAAGCCAATAATCCAAACTGTGACCAAAGTGTTAGAAACCACAGCACAGTAGAATATTACATGCCACAAAGAAAGAACAGGAGGATCTGAGGTGCACCAGTGCCTGAAGCCCCTGCAATGGCAGGGAAAGGATTAAGTGAGAGATAACAAAATAATCCTGGCAAGTGGCCCACATGCTACAGAGGAAGGAGAAAAAAAACAAAGTCACTGCCAATATGATTTAGGGGAAAACTCCTTCCCACCCCCATGTATGGCGATGAGTTAGAAACTGATCGTGTGAGCAAGAACTAGCTAGCCAAACCCGAGAGAGAGAGAGAGAGAGAAGACTCAGTGCCATCTCAGAGCCCTGGCCTTCCCTGTCCAATGTCTCATCTCTAGCCATGCCGATCCCTGATACTTCAGAGGAAGGAGATGAAAAAATACATGGGGGCTGGAGGTGGGGGAGAAAATCCCTTCCTGAACCCTGCAGGTGGCTGGCTGCCAGGGATGCTGTGCCATGCCTCCATCACCACAAGCAACCACATTATACAACTGAACTCACAAATTTGTCCAGCTGTCTTAAATCAAGTTGCTTACCCCCACAACTCCTAGTGGGAGGCTGCTCAAGAACTTCACCCCTCTGATGATTAAAAGCCTTCTTCTAATTTCCAGCCTCAATCTTTTCATGACTTGTTTACACCCATTTGTTCTTGTGCCAACATTGTCCTTTAGCTTAAATAGCTCTTCACTCCCTTGGGTATTTACCCCCTAATGCATTTATACAGAGCAATATTCTCATCTCAGCCTTCTCTTTTTACTAGACTAAACAAGCCAAGCTGTTCCAGTCTCCTCTCATAAAACAGGATATTCTCCTATTCATCCTAGTGGGTCTCCTTTGCACCTGTTCCAGTTTAATTTAATCTTACTTGAACATAGGTGACAAGATGTGTACACAGTATTCCAAATGAGATCTTTCCACAGCCTTGTATAATAGCATTCGTACTTCCCTATGTAAGACTGCTTTGTTTCAAACATGAAAAACAAATCAAATTTTGAATGTTTTCATTAATTTGTTTTCCAGTTTTTGGTCAGTTCTATTTGGAGCCATAGAAGTTAAAAACAGCCACCCAGTTAATTTCTCAGGCAATACAGAATAATTTGCACACAAACACACATACACAAAATAAGTCTTTGTTTAGAGTAAGTTTTTTGAAAATACCTCAGTGACTTAGGACCCTAACTCCCATTTTCAAAAAGGGATAGAGTCACTTAGGAGCCTAACGCCCAGATCCTCAACGTTATTTAGGCACTTAACTCCTATTGATTTCAGTGGGGTCTGGGAACTCCAGGATCCCTATGCATGGAGCTTATGTACTGCACAACAGCATAAGGGCCAGAGAGAAACTGGTCCAAAGTGATTCAAACCTGTTAAGGCCCAATTCACCTTTTCTCATCATGAAGGGTATTATAAAATGAATAAATAAGGAGATCAGGATAGAGATGTACCATGCTACTCTAATATAGAATTTTTCCCCTTAGTAGATCTGTATTCTAGAAGTCTGTGGTAGAGTTTTTCTGAAGAACCATATGGTAAGCCTCTGTATCAAATACATTTTGCAACTCAACAGCCTATAGTTTTACAATACAAACCATGATGAGAATATATCCTCTTCTGAAAACAAGAACCCATCTCTTTTTGTAGATTTTAAAACAGATCATAAATAAACCTATTGACATTTATATCAAATTTCTTAACCATAGGAGACAAATGCAGACCCTGGCACACTAAAGGCACAGGAGAGAATATAAAAAAGATCCTAACTTCTGTATTTTCAATAAGCACATTTATTTATTAACATTAAGACACCTGACATCAAAGAATCAAAGTTATCAAGACAAAACAGTCATGAACCCCTATTGCAAAACTTAGAGTGTTAATATTTCATGAATTAATGAAAGCACTCTAGTATCATGAATATGGGGAAAAAAGAAAATATCTGAATCTATGATTGCCCTCATATTTCCCTGTTGAAAAAAAGATTATAATCTCCTAAAAAAGAAAGTAGCAGAGCAGAAGAACATGCTTTGCTATGATGAAACCAGAATGATTGTGTTTATATAAACTCATGTTTGGCTACTTGCTCATTATCCATTACTTCACATTGGCCAGTTCCTTTATTATACCAAGGCTGCACTGCAGCATCCACAAAGATAGATAGATTTAATTGGATGTCATTTGCAAGAGAATGTTCACCAAAAGTGCACTACTAATCATCTGAGAAGACAGCAAAGACAAATGGTCAATGACTAACCCGTTATCAGACATATACATTCCACAGCAATATGCCAAGAGGCCAACATTTGTCTCCACATGCTCCATCAGGGTTTCATTATTAATGTATATAATGCCAAAGAGGAATCTTAAACAATCAGCTTATCTAATGACCAAGTATCTGTATTATAAATGTATAAGGTCTTAAATGACCAAACTTAACTCAGCAGTTTTAGTGAAAGTGCTCTCAGAGATGAGTTGCAATCACCTCTTTAACAAACTAAGGAAGCATATAGTAAATACATAACTATAAACATTGAGTTAAGAGGTAAAGGATACCATCTGAAAAACTGCAAACATGAATTTTTGAAACAAACCTAAGCATTACATTGTGTTGTTTGACAGAAGTACTATATGGATATATTAGAGGGATTTGGTTGCTGGGTTAGATAAATAAAATTGGCAAACCAGGTTAGATACAATAAATTCAACATAAATGGCTCACCATACCAATGTATTTATATATTTTATACACAAACACAGTCCAAAAGACAATGTGCTCCAAAAACATTCATGGAGGACAACAGTGAGGGTTCCAAATGGGAGGACGCTCTTCACGTATCTCTGTTAGCTCAGTTATTTTCAAAAGTGTAACTTTCTAACAGCTGCTCATATAGGTAACTTTAATTGATATCCCAAGGGGAGTTCAGGGATCATGGCCCAATTACAAACATGAACTATTGAAAGGACCTTGCATATTATCCTTAAGAAAGTTAGAAAAATGTATGAACCTCTTACGGATCATAGAAGCTTTTAACCCACTGATCAAAACACAAAATTACGATAAGTGCTAGCAAACATTTAATGCATCAAAACATTTTGTAAGAGGGGTACATTAAGCTTCTGTAGAAGAGCACTCAGTTCAGACATCACAACTCTGCAAAAATAAGCTCTTTCCATTCTTTATTATTCAATATCAAAATGGGAAAATAATTATATATATACACACTAACGGTTTAAGGTCATCACTAAAGGGATGGTCAAACTGCGGCGCACGAGCCACATGTGGCTCTTTTATAATTAAAGTGTGGCTCACGGAGCTCCCCATACCCTCCCCTATTCTCCACCTACCAGACTGGGGGGGAGCTTGGGGTTTCTGCCCTACAGTAGGGTGGTGGGGCTAGGGACTTCTGCCCAGCATTGCTTCAGCGCTGTGGGGCATGCCTGCCGGTGATCAGGACTTCAGCAGGAGTGGGACTGAATCCCCAGCAGGTATGCCCTGTGGGGCTGAAGCCCTGAGACCCTGTTCCCTTCAGGACAGGAGCCACTAGCCCCAATACCCCACCGGAAAGCAAAAGACCCACTCACACTGGCACACCCTAGCTCTCAAATGTCTGAAGATTGTTGTATGAGGCTCGGAAGTCAGTAATTGTGGCCACCCCTAATTCCAAGACCAGAAAAAAACATTGTGTTCATCTAGTCTGACTTCCTATCTAACACAGGCCATGGAACTTTGCCAAAATAATTACTAGAACATAACCTTTAGAAAAATAGCCAATCTATTTAAAAATGGCCAGTAATGGAGAATCCACCACAGTCCTTGGTAAATTGTTCCAATGGCTAATTTCCCACTGAAAACTTATATCTGATATCTAGTCTGAATTTGTCTAGCTTTATCTTCCATCCATTGGATCGTGTTATACCCTTCTTTGCTAGACTGAAGAACCCATTATTAAATATTTGTTCCCAGGTCGGTTCACACCTTAATCTTCCTCTGTATTACACTGAATAGATTGAGCTCCTTGTGTCTATCACTATAAGACATGTTTTTAATCTAATTGTTCTCATGGCTCTTCACTGAACCCTCTCCAATTTATCAACATATACAGTGTTGTGTTAGAACTATATTCACACTTATTAACTATACTAAATGGTAAAATATCTATTATATTAAATTTGTCACCAGCCCCAGGCATCCTTCAGGAGAAATAGACTTTTTACTTGCACCCATTTGTCATTGATCTGTTCTAGATATAATAGGAAGGAATGTGTAAATAGCAGGGCAGTAAACTTTCAAATCTCACCTTTCATTAGTGAAAAGGTCATAGTGACTAAATGGCCAATCTTGGTCAATTTTTAAAACATGTAATGATAATTTAGCATCTTTAGGGGCCGACTTCTTTACTTTTTAGTGATAGAAGCCCTGTCACCACACTCAGGAAATGTCAGCAAGAAGCAGTCACCTCTGCCTTAAGGTTATAGTTAGAGCTGGTTCAAAATTTCCTACAGAAAACAGACACTGTCTTGATGGAAAAATTGGGTTTCTGACTCTGTGATAGACATGGTGAGTTCCTGCACTACCCCAGACAAGCCTTATTGAATTAAATTTAAGTATTTTAGGAGTTTTATTATATTAAAATGCAGGTGTTTTATGTATTATTGTGGGATCGTATGCACATGACTAATGTAAACCTTGGGAAGTAATATGAGCTTCAAAGAACTCTTTTATACAGAAAAGAATGAACTTTTAGTTGAGTGGGTTTCCTAGGAAACACTTGGGATGAGCTTAATAGAAATTCCCACCTCCCGATCCAACCCTTTGAAGCTACCTCCTGAGGAGAAGCCCATCATCTGTTCGCCGGGTCCCAAGATCAAAGGTCCAAACTGTATAAGGGAATGACCCTCAGATTCATGGGGATTCTTGTTCTAAGTAAAAGGTGTTCTGAACTTGTAACCATAGGAAAACCTGTGTGTGGTTTGAAGGACTGACTCTTACCAGAGCCCTTCTTGGAGTGATTTCTGGTAAGCTTATTAGCATGTGTGTAAGGTCCTTTTATTGTTTGAGTAGTTTTTTTCTGTAACGTGTTCACCTTAAGATTTAATGTGCTTGCTTATACCTTATAACTGTAGGCAATTATGCTGTTTCTAGCCTCTGAAGACAGCAGACAAAGCAGGACTGTTTAGATTGTCTGACTTTCTGGGGAATTCATAATGTAGGCAGGGAACTGTGCAGCCAGAAAAAAAAAACATTCAGAAGGGAGAGAGATGCAGGTCTCTTCCCAAGAGAAGTGATGGCTAAGAAGCCTAAAAGTAGGTGCCCGTACTAGACCATGAAGGGGAGAATACAGGCATCATTACCCTGAACTGTAAAAGACTCAGTGAAAGCTTGTGTGAAAAGTTTCTTTTCCACAGGAAATTGACTTTTTTAAAAATTATAAAACCAAACATTTTGATTTGGATATGCTGCTTCAGTGCCTTGTGGGAGAAGTAGTTCAATTGCCTTATGTCCTCCTCTACGGGGAAGATCCCTGGCCAAAGCACTCCTTTGAGGCAATCCAACTTCAATTGTCATTGGAACAGAGACTTGAGCTTAGATTGCCTACATCCCAAGACAGTGCTCTAACCCAGTGGGCTACAGAGTTACTTCCTCTCATTGGTGCAATGACATTTAAACATTTATATGAAGTAGAACAGCTTCAACACAAGAAACTGAGAGAGCTCCCCTTCCCCACTTTAGAATATCCCATCATAGCCCAGTGGTTAGGCATGCTCCCATGGGGTGGGAGTCTCAGGTTCAAATTACCCTCTTTCCTAAATATGGAGAAGGGAGAGTGCCCTAACCCACTGGGCTAAAATTTATGAGAGGATTGCCACTTCTTCCTCCTTGTTTTTTGCAAGAAAGTGTTTAGGCTCCTGACTCCAGGAGAGGGTTTATGGGTGTAAATCCTGAGCAGAGGGAGGTGCCTCCATCTGGTCGGTGGTATTTATCTAATTCCTTTGAGGGGTAGGCCTCAGGCCACCTCCATCCCCTCATTGGCATTTCCTATTGGCTCACTTAGGTGTTTTCCTCATTCTATTTGCTGGCTTTTGGGGATCCTATTCTTATGTGCCTAATTCTCCCCATGCATTATATAGGGACCCTAGGCTCCCATCTCATAGCTGGGGATTCCACTAGTTGTCAGAGTGCTTAAATATTACACATTGCAATACTGAGTTTAAACCCCTTTGGTAGATATAATTCCAAGAGCCATCAACCAGATAAGATACATGAGTAAGGCAACATCACTTTCAAGCACACAAGTGAGCAATGATGACACTTTAAACAAACAGCCAACTTTTAAGATCTGCAATAAGGTAATTAATTATGACCTCTCACACGTTGGAGACACGCCCCCCCACCAAAAAAATCACTGACTTAAACAGTTGTCACTATTTCCTCACTATAGGGTATTTGATTATTTTATAAAATCACGCTTTATTTTCATGATACTGTTAATATTAAATAGATTGTAATCTATTCAATAATTTTAATACTGAATGAACATTAAATATTTAGAGCAATATATTAACCTTATTTTTAGGATTCAATTACAACAAATGTTTATTAAAGTGTAATTGTTTGCAAAATGATGTAATCTTGTCTTCTGTTCATTAATAAAATATTATTGGCTGGATTATAATATTTATAGATTTATATAACAAGGCAGATGATATTTTAAAGTTTAATGGGTACCACTTATTTACAATCTTCTGATAAACACTATGACTAAGACAGCAGACATTGCTTAAAAAGTGACTTGTGACTATGGCTGCCTCCTTTTTTGAATATCCAGTTTGAGACACTTTAAAAAGGAGCCAGATTCTCAAAAGCACTGATTGGTTTTGAAAATTTAGCCCATGATATTTTGATCTACAGCATAAATGAGATTTTCGGATAGTATGTTTGTTTATTACCAGACCAAAGCCAAAGCTACGTGCAAGGAAATGTATCTCATGTGCTTCTCCATTACCTATATCCTTAGAGAACCCTACATAAATCCCACTAAAGTCTTTCCACTGATTTCTATGGCAGTTGCACTAGACCCAAATTTAGAAAGAAGGTACCAAAAAAAGCACCTGCCAAAACCATATGTGCAGTTTTTCACTCCTTCTACCAGTTCCTTGAAGGTTGACATCCACATTGTTGCTAACTCTTGATTGATTAGTTAGTCTCATATTTGGTATTTTTCTTAAACTCCCAGCTTTGGAACTCATGTTATATAAGCATCTCAGCTTCCATTTAAAAAAAAAGTAATTTTCTATCCTTCATGGATGAGAGAAGAGTTTAAAATATGAATCCTAAAGCCTCAAAGCCAGAAGGTAAATAAAAATGGCCACAATTTCCTTCAATTTTTAAGCTAATCTTATGATTATTTGAGCCTTTCCTTCTCCCCCAAGTCATGATTTTTGAATGCTTAGGGTTGGCATCACTTCATTCAGGAAATTTTTTACTATGGTGGTACTTAGTGGACACAATCACAGGCCAGGGTGTTGGATCATATTAAAGAAGTTCTATATTAAAATCACAAATGAGTTTGATTCCCCATAGTTTAAATTCCAGGGTATTACTAATTAAGAGGTCTCTTGGTTTTTGATACTGTTTCTTTCCCTCTATGTGTGAAACTTGCAAGCTGCTAATTGTGTTAGTACATTCTAAGACAGAGTCTGTTCTCTTTGAAATTCTTTGAAACAACAACTACTCACACAGAGAGAAACTCAAAGCAATACTCTGTAACAACAGAAATAGCACCCGGAGACTCCCCGCCCTTTTGTTGTATTCATCTCACTTTGTTAACAATTGTGATTAAAATAGAGATAGAGGATGTATGTGGATGGATGCTTGGTGTGGATAATAACTGAATGATCAGGGAGGTGCCAGCCTAAGAATGCAGCGTCCATCAGCTGAAGAAGGCGTCAAGTGGAAGTAACCAGAGGACCCCTGGAGGGCAGTCTGGAATCCACCCCACAGCCTCAAGAATGGGAGAACCAAAGAACAAGATAACATCTGGCAGCACGGAGCCGTCAGGAATGTACCATCTGCTGATTGATTCAGCAACAACATGATGAAGCAATTCCCATAGACTGGCATAGGAAGAAATTCCTATAAAAATGGACTCTAGAAAGTGAGAACTTTGGGGTCTGATTCTGCAAACCAACTTCCAGGAGCATCAGATGTGCATCTGACAAGGCCCTGCTCCCTCCTCATGTCCAGGCCACCTGGCCAGTGGCTTGGCATGAGCAACTCTAAAGCTGGTAACTACGATAACAACCTTGCAGAACCTGTGTGTGTGTGTGTGTGTATGAATGAATGTGTGAATAAATATGAGATTGAATGGAATGTTATAGCTATAACTAACTGCTTACTATGATTCTTTCTGTATTCACAATAAATGTGGTATTTTGCCTTTTACAAGGGCGCCATTGTGGTAGGAGCTGTACAAACACATAAGAGATAGTCCTTGCTCCAAACAGTTTGCAATCTAGATACAACTAACAGATAGGGGAAGTTCAAGGAAACAATAGTGATCAGCATGAAAAGCTTTGGCCAGATCACACCAGTGGCCTGACCATTGTGGAGTTTTTGTAAGCATTCTCAGGAGAGGCGGGAGAGGGAACAATTATGGAAGTACACTTATGCAGTCTCTTCTACAGTTTTGTGTACTGTTCTGAACCTGATTCCTTACTGCAGCCTCCAGGCAATATAACAACAAGAACAATTATAATGGTAGGCAAACAATCCATTAGACTATATTTACACACCATGTCAAGCAGATTAAGTAAAAAAGCTAAAGAAAAAGTAATACTGAAAATTTGCTGGCACATATCGGCCATCTAAATTCACAGCTATGTTATTTTTGTTTAACTGTCTATACCCCATAATTGGCTTTAAAGAAAATTGTGTATGTACTTAAAGGAAATTTTCTTTATGAGCTGGATAATGTGCAAAATATCTTCTGCTTAGATGCCTATCTGGCCCTGAAGAGTTCTGGCTTGCATACACAAGTTCTCCACTGTTTTCTTTTATTAAACAATGGAAAACTAAATAGAGCTTTGCTCATTTCTACGTAATATATGGGAAAACTATGCTGGGCATGCATAATTTATATTAAATTGTATCCTTAGTTATGAGTTGTATCTTTTGGGACAGTTAAATCATTTGGTACAGATGTATTTTGGTCAAGTTCAATTGCTTTCTTTAAGTGTCTTAATTTATTTTTACTCAAGTCGCATGTTTTGTTTATACATCTCCTATTGACTACACTACAACACAGGAGAGTATTTTCTTATTATTTTGTTTATGTATTGATTGATTTATAAATGCGTTGTCCTCAAAAGTTATGAAAATTCTTTACTCAATACAGCAGCAATGAACTTCCTGTTTAAACTGAGCTCCTATAGAGCAGTGTTTGTAACTAGAAAACACCAATGTTAAAAAACCCTAAGTAAAGTGCCTTTAATAAAAGGACTTTTTAGGCATTCTAGCATTGGAAAGACCTAAACAACTCTGGATCTTAATAAAAGGGTCAAGTTATTTCAAACTGAAAGGATTTACTTAGTTGGCATTAGAAAATAGGCAATGTGCTATTTAGAACATAACATATAACATCAAAATCCTGAATATTTGCTATTATGGTAATCATCATTCAGTGCTGATGTTGCCAAACAGGGTGAATGGTTTTTCTTACAAGTTTACCAATACTGGCAAATGTTCAGTGTACTATAATCTTCTGCTTAAACTTGTCTAGGGAAAAAAATACATCATGAACACCACAAACAAAAAAGCATGACAAACCCACAGAAACAACGTCATGAGACATTCAGTTTTATACTAGAGTACAAGCTTGTGATCACTGCACAGTACACCAACAAATTATATTTAAAGTGTTTTTATGGGTGCTTGCTTTTGCAAAGAACACATAGGAGAGACTGTGTGACTGTGCTGAAGGTGGGACATTGTTTGGTCATTGCGTGGAGCATCACATCCCTCTTTTGTCCATCCTTGGAGGGACTGGTGGGACCAGGATTACTATGCTGCTAGCTCTGCCTGGGCTGCTGCTCAGGTGATCAGGAATCCAACAGCCAGCTTCATGCATGGAGCTCATTAGAAAGACCATTACTAATGCACTTCCATATGTATAGTATGCTCCTTGCAGAGTCCAGATCTGCGGGAATGAGTGAATATGACAGTCATTGTCTCCTTCCTGAGGTTCTGATATAGAGTGGTGACCTTCTACATTGATCTGTGATGGGCCCCAAAGGGTTTCAGATTCTCTCCCAGTCAGAAAGTACCTGATACTGGAGGGTCACTCCATCAGTAGCATTACAGAATATTATGATACTCTTTTGTCCTTGACTACTGATACAGTGGCTCCTAAGCATATTTCCCCTATACACCATTGTCTCGGGTCACCTTTGTAAATATTCTGTGAGAGATTAACAATATGGGCAGAGGTTAAAGCTTTAATGGAAGAAATCATACTCTGAGTCTAATAGATTTCAATAGAGGTTTTCAAAGTCTAATGCTATTGCAGAAAACCTTTTTCTCCATTGTCTTTCATATCGCACAGTGGAACCGTTCTGGGCAGTTGACAGTCTAATGAACCCTGATTGCTTCTACTCAGAAACAGAGTCAGGTTTTTCATGCTGTGAGGAATGTTCTACTCAAGAAAGAGATTAGTTGGTCTCATAGGTGGTTGCCTGCCTTATTTTTTTTAAGGGACTGGGGGGACTCATGCCGGGAGTGGACAAACACAATTGTCTTTGGTTGAGTTTGGGCTACTTTCATTCACTGAGGTGCTGGGGGAAATCTCGGCCTGTGATCTGTGAGTTAGACATGTCAGTCATATCTAGTTAAATCAAGTGGGGAAGGATATATCCAGGAATCCTAGACTTTGTGATTCCAGTTCCAATGATTTGGCTCTGAAAAATGGACTTCTATATGGTATTTTTATTACACTGTCTGAGAAAGCCAGTGAAGTTTCTTAAAAATGTTAGATGGTTAAATGGAAAATACTTGAACAGGAAAAGAACAGCAGTGTCAAAAATTCCTTCTTCCTATTATACCTCCTGTTTCCTAGGAGGCCATTCTGTAGCATGTCTTTAAACAGAAACAGCCCATCACCACAAAAAGAGCCATTTGTCATGTTCACAAGATCAGTGACTCTGGGGAGAATCCTGTGAGACTTCAAGTCCCATTGATGTCAGCAAACATGAGAAAAGTCAAAAACATAATTTCAACCATTCCATGCTACAGTCTCTCTTCCGCATACAGCCCCTATCTTGAGTAGTCATTCTCTGGGGCTCAGACATCATGCTATCTGGAAGGGCTTACTTATTAACCTAAGTGTATATCCTATAGACATAGCCAAACCCACTTGATATTCTCTGAATATTTCTTCAATGTACTACCCTTCCTTCCCTCCCTCCCTCAGAGTAATCCCTATGGAAAGCAGTATTAGTATTAGACTTTATTATAGTTCTCTTCAGAAGAGTATCAGAGCATTTGTTCTCCCCGGCTTAGTTCAATGTACATCCAAATTTGAAAATACTCAGCTATGTATCGGTAGATGTGGCAGGGAAACCAAATTTCTTAGAAAGAAAAGGAGTACTTGTGGCACCTTAGAGACTAACAAATTTATTTGAGCATAAGCTTTCGTGAGCTACAGCTCACTTCATCGGATGCATTCAGTGGAAAATACAGTGGGGAGATTTATATACATAGAGAACATGAAACAATGGGTGTTACCATACACACTGTAACAAGAGTGATCACTTAAGGTGAGCTATTACCAGCAGGAGAACCGGGGTGGAGGGGAAACTTTTGTAGTGATAATCAAGGTGGGCCATTTCCAGCAGTTGACAAGAACATCTGAGGAACAGTGGCAGGGGGAGGGGGAAATAAACATGGGGAAATAGTTTTACTTTGTGTAATGACCCATCCACTCCCAGTCTCTATTCAAGCATAAGTTAATTGTATCCAGTTTGCAAATTAATTCCAATTCAGCAGTCTCTCATTGGAGTCTGTTTTTGAAGCTTTTTTGTTGAAGAATTGCAACTTTTAGGTCTGTAATCAAGTGACCAAAGAGACTGAAGTGTTCTCCGACTGGTTTATGAATGTTATAATTCTTGACATCTGATTTGTGTCCATTTATTTTTTTACGTAGAGACTGTCCAGTTTGACCAATGTACATGGCAGAGGGGCATTGCTGGCACATGATGGCATATATCACATTGGTAGATGTGCAGGTGAACGAGCCTCTGATAGTGTGACTGATGTGATTAGGCCCTATGATGGTGTCCCCTGAATAGATATGTAGACACAGTTGGCAACGGGCTTTGTTGCAAGGATAGGTTCCTGGGTTAGTGGTTCTGTTCTGTGGTGTGTGGTTGCTGGTTAGTATTTGCTTCAGGTTGGGGGGCTGTCTATAAGCAAGGACTGGCCTGTCTCCCAAGATCTGTGAGAGTGATGGGTCATCCTTCAGGATAGGTTGTAGATCCTTGATGATGCGTTGGAGAGGTTTTAGTTGGGGGTTGAAGGTGATGGCTAGTGGCGTTCTGTTATTTTCTTTGTTGGGCCTGTCCTGTAGTAGGTGACTTCTGGGTACTCTTCTGGGAAGGTTTTGTTCTGTAGTCACTACTTCTGACTGCAATCCTGCAAGAGTGAGATATTTTTATATTAAACATATAGTGCAAACTCAGCTACAGGGTATCTTGTCTCCTCCCGTCACCTGCCAGTTCCATTTCTTTGTTTTTATCATCATTGTTGCCCACACTCGATGCACAAAACTCTGAAAGGTTTATAGATGCAAAGGCCAAAAGGGACCATTGTGATCATCTAGTCTGACCTCCTGTGCCACACAGGTCATAGAACTTCCCCAAAATAAGGTTTCTACTACATGTTCAACAACGATGGGAGAATTATTTACAAAAGCCAGTCCTTCACTTGGATGCTAGAAGTACCAGCTATACAAAAAGCTATTATTATGAATAAATCCTACAAGTAAAAAGAAAAGGAGTACTTGTGGCACCATAGAGACTAACAAATTTATTTGAGCATAAGCTTTCATGAGCTACAGCTCCAATGAAGTGAGCTGTAGCTCACGAAAGCTTATGCTCAAATAAATTTCTTAGTCTCTAAGGTGCCACAAGTACTCCTTTTCTTTTTGCGGATACAGACTAACACGGCTGCTACTCTGAAATCCTACAAGTGTACATTTTGGATAGTAATGTGTAAACAAGTCAACCATAACAGAAAGATTAAGTGAAAACTATGGAGGGTATTGAGCATATTACTTTCACCTTGAGTCATAAGTCAAATTTCTATCCACAAAATATTTTTCAGAATCTCTAGAGCATAAAAGGCAAGAGTATGCGGACTTAAAGAACTAGCATTTCTCATCTGGAGACCTGATGAAAAAAAATCTGATTTCCATCATACTTTACTCATGATTTGTCCACATCTGAAGCCAGTAATGATTGCCACTATAGACTTATTAAAGATACCAGGCAAAAACATTTTTCATGTTTACGGGAATGAATCTTCTGTGTCCCCAAAGATGTGTGGCAAAAGCTTGTATATTCCCTACTGCCTGCACTAGGCTGGGTTCTAGCCAGTGCTCTTAGTTGCTCATTGAACATAGTAAAACATTTATCCCATTATTTACATACACGATTTGATGAAAGTGTACAAGTTTCTGATGGGGAGAAAGTATTGGTTACTAAAGGGCTCTTTAATCTTGTGGAGAAAGTCATAACAAGAAACAATGTCTGGCTTGTTCAAAAAATTCAAATAGAAATAGGCATAATTTTTTAACAGTGAGGGTGATTAACCAGTGAAACAAAGTACCAAGGGAAGTGGTAGATTCTCCGTCTCTTGAAGTCTTCAAAACAGGACTGGATTCCTTCCTGGAAAATATGCATTAGTGAAACAAAAGTTTTGGGGCTAAATACATGAGGGAATTATGAAATTCTATGGCTTGTCTTATACAGGCAGCCAAAGCAGATGATCTAGTGTTCTTGTCTAGCCTTAATGTCTATGGATAGATGCACAAACCTTAATCATTTAATTTATTTTCACAGAAATTTCACATCCATGACTAGGTTCTGTCTAATGTAGATTGTAAATTTCTCGGGGCAGGGAGCTGTCATTTTATTTGTCTTTACAGCACCAGGCACAACTTTGGAATTGTACAAATAATTGACAAATATTTAGAATTCAATTATTTGAACATATTAACATTTTATAAGAAGAAATTGAACTTCAGCAATTGATTGAAAGGATGACTTTGATCTTGAAAGGGCACTTAGACAGGCACACGGTCTGTTCTCACCACTACTTAGCAAGGGCACCTCCCTGTTCAATTCTGCCTCTTAAGCATAAGTTAGCCTTTACTTTCAAAGTAGATTTCCTTTCCAGTCTCCCCTTAAATTTATGGTAGTTTTACTTTAATTCACCGGTGCTGTAGCAAATAGATATGATGAAATATGTGTTTCACTAACTGTAGTGGTATAGATGACTTATTTTTCACGCCAGGAACTTCAAAATCTTCACTGCACACCGCAGCAGCAGTATCATACTATATGATATGACTTGTATCACACTTTGCTGGCTGAGAAGCACTTAATCCAATTGACAGAGGAACAATGTCAGTTTGTAAAAGGTACCTTGTTTTAATGGCTACCATATTTTTTGCAATGATACATGTGTATGTAACATTTGTTTCAAAGTTCAGTAAATAACTTTGCACTACATTACATCTTCCAGTGCTGAGCTATTGGCTATTTAGAACCTGAGATATCTCACACTTTAATTGTTAAAACTGAAATCAGCCAACAGAGATGTCTTCTCTGATTATTTTTTGCTGGGCAGAATGTGTGTGCGTAATGACTGTTTTGCACTTGCCTGAAAAAAATATAGGCTTTAAAAATCCAAGGAAACAGTTTCCAACAGTTCTGTCAACACTGAATGAATTTTATCTCTGTTCCATCTATACACTATAATATCTCAAATGTGATGGTTCATCTTTTTTTTTTTTTACGAGTCTATAAGCAAGATCGTTGCTGCATAGCTGATTTACTCAGGTGTGGCAAGAAGTGGTGGTAGTTGCTTATAGACAACATTTTTTTCTTTTGTGACAAATGCCAGAGCATGGAGCTATGGGGAACTGTGCTTCTGAATGTTCCATCTCTCAAGTGATCTTTTTTGGATACATATTAAGAAGAACAATGCAGCTTTGATCACTGCTGGTCTAGTATTGTCTGTGACTATTGCAGGGAGCCTATTTACCCATGGTTTTTTTTTTCCTGCCCTTTTTTTCTTGATTGAAGCTCTTGCTTTGTGGCAGTGGCACCAAAAAAGAAAACAATCATCAGGAAAGAAAGAGCAAAAGTGGCTTATAGGGTTGGAATTTTCAAAGGGGCTGAAAGGAGTTAAGGTCTTCACTCCCATTGCAAATAAATGTGAGCTGGGTGCCTAACTCTCTTAGGCCACATTGACAATACCAGCCTGGATTACTCCATGAGCTCTGGCATGAGTGTATCTGAGGAGCTGGTTGTTGGATCAGGTGAACTCCATCATAAGCAGTAAGCTTACCTAGGGTATTCACTGTAACTCAAGGTGGTACTTTGCAAGATCTCTTTTTCTCCTCCCTCAAACACTTTTTCTAGACAGAAATATATGCATATTAACATTTAAACTAAAGAGTGTTGTGTCACAGCTGGATCAAACTGAAGGAACTGGCATCAAGGAATTGTACAAACTGTAAGTAATACCCATGAGACCCTTACCACTGAGACAAAGTTTCTCAAGGCTCCAACAGGGGTCTTAACTACAGCAGAGTGCTTTGCAAGGAACTTTGAAATTCTTGAAAGTAGATCTTGAGTTATATTTAAAACTAGACCTTTTTTTTTTTTAAGAATATCACGGTTAGAAGGGGCCTCAGGAAGTCATCTAGTCCAACTCCTTGCTCAAAGCAGGACCAATCCCCAATTTTTGCCCCAGACCCCTAAATGGCCCCCTCAAGGATTGAACTCACAACCCTGGGTTTAACAGGCCAATGCTCAAACCACTGAGCTATCCCTCCCCCCAAAGACCTAGTCACAGTAAACAGTTTATTCAACAAATATAGTGCCTTTATATGCCTTGAAATTTTCCATAAATAGGCTTAGATTTTTACAAATGTGTTCATTATTTGAATTTAGTTGGTGAATGATTTATGGAAAATCTTCAACCTATGCACTGCTCACAAACTGTGCCCATGGCTTCCTTTCAGAATTGTTATTTGTAGTTAACTGTATATGTTATATGATTTTTCACGTAACAGAAGTCCTATGTAATTGTTTCTGCTCCCTGATTGGATGGTTTGTAAATTCACTAGAGATTTCAAGATGACTATGTGAACTCTTCCAGTTTAAGGAGCCATGGAATCACCTAGTTTCGTACAAATGTCCATGTGTGACGCTGAGCCAAAGAGGGTTAAGCAACCAGCCTGCTGAATGACCTAAAAGTGATCCTTAAGGTCATAGTAGAAAAATACCGTAATGGTAAACACGGCCATTCCTTGTAGATAGTTGTCAAAGCCATGTTAAATAGACTAGAATACTTGATATGTAGGCATCGTTAGAGGATCAAAAGTAGATACTAGTTGCATTTGTCTGTGTTTACCTCTATCTTGTTAGAAGTTTAACAATGTGTTCTAATAAGCCTGTAGATGCTAAAGTTCTGTTACTGTCTATAATGTTTCATTACTGTATTCTATTGATTCAGAGATTAAAAGTGGGTCTTGTTAGATGGGTCTTGTGGTATAATAATGTTATTGTTTTCATTTCTCTTTGAAATTTATAGGTTCAAATAATATATTGAAACAAACAAGTCATTTCTTAATGAAGAAATCAAAAATGTGTAGCTGAAAAACATTTAAATGGGACATTTCAGCATTGTTGGAACTTTTTTCCTGGTTTACTTCCAAAATGAAATTCCATTGAAATCACCCTGATTTTGTGTTTCCATTTTGAATGAACTCCATATTCCCATGGAATACAGTTCTCTGAGCAGCTCTATTTTCTGTGTGATGAGAGTGAAATAGGGGGATGGAAACATTTTATATGAGTATATCAATACATCCCAAATGTACATTTTGTAGTTATAAAAAATCGAGGACATCATATGAAAAACCTTAGATTGTCCTGATGAAACTAGCACACATAGTCTATTTAGAAACCACAAGGGGGATTTAGGCATTGCAATCCACCTCCTGAATCTTTTATGAGGGTTTAGACATGTTCACAGCACACCTACTGGATAGGGCCCTGATGGCAACAGGAATGCCCAGTGTGAGTCCTCCTAGGGCTTATAAGTAAGTTAAGTGCATGTTGGGGCTGGGTGCATGCCTAGCTGCCAAAATTTAGATGCCTCAGGAACTTTAACAATGAAAACTTAGGCACCTAGACACTTTAGGATTAGGAGGTAGCAGAGCAAGCGTTTTGTGAATGCTAGTGGTCCCTAAATGTTGAACTTAGGCATCCAAAGTGGCAATTAGGTGCCTAAGTCCCCCATGGGAATCCCACCCCGACAGCCTTGAGTCATATTCTGCCTTTGAAGAATTTTAACATTATAAGCAATATATGACAAGCTGATAAATCTTCTTCCCCAACCTTCTTTCAAATTCCTTTTCAACATCCTAATCCTAATCCATGGATACGAAATGTGAAATAAAGCAATGAGAACCTCTTAGAAGGGCTATCTTCATAGAAATCCCCAGGGTGCCTCCATAGATAGAGAAAAAGATTCTCATGTATGGAGATTTTTGTGCATAACTCTCATTAACACTAATGAGACTTACACACATATTTTAAATCCCTGTTCACCAAGCTGAGACTATACTCCTTAAATATTATTGGTAGGACAGTAATTCTTTCTCCTGGTATTTCGCACATGATTCAATTGTTGCATTCCAGGTACTCATTCTCTAGTAAATCCAACCAATAAATATCTCAAACCACTTTGAAAATTTAATATGTATGGTGCATTTTGAAAGTTTTTTCTTTGACAATCATATATTTACAGAGTATTGAGTAAATCAGCAATTAAGTAACATTTCAGTCTAAAAGCAAGTAAGGTAAAACAGCTGCACCACACACAAAAAAGAATAATAGATAAGAAATCAAAACGAGTGCTGAAGGAAGAGGAGAAAGGATAGTCACTTCTATAACAGGACAAGTAACCATCTCTTCCATATTCAACTTTTTGGCTATGTTCAGTGGGCCTCCCCACACAAAAGCAGCCAGAGCAAGGGCTCCCAACACTTGGGCAAAATATTCAGAGGGATGTCAACAATGAGACTCCTCACATCATATCAGGCTCTTCCTGAAGGCCCTGATTGATAAGTCCATCCCTAAAGTTAAGCACATACTTAAATACCTTGCTGAATGGTGGCTCCAGTAACTAAGCTTACCCCTTTGAAGTCAATGGGGGTTTTGTTATTGACCTTACTGGAAGTAGCATCAGCTCCCAAGTGCACGGTACCATGTGCCTTCCACTGGTAGAATCCTCTCTGGGATTCTAGAGCTGGGGCTTCCTCTACTGGCAGGTGTATTAAAGGTTTTGTCTTGCTTTTCTAAATTACCTACAATAAGGATCTAAACAAATGTATTTCCCTCACTTATTGTGGTGCTCAAGAATGCTTCCTGTTTTCTTAATGTCACTGCAAGGAGGCTCACCAATTAGACTGAGTGAATCCCCTAGGTTTACTCAGACAGGACCTGATCCAAAGGTTGTGAATGTAATTAGACTATTCCTTATGACTAAAATGGGCATTGGATCAAGCCCTGAGTTACGGAGCTCTGAGCCACGGGACACCTTGATATAATAAAAAAGATGAATGATGTCTCTGAATAGCTGGAAAATCCATATATATACGTCTCTGCTCTTGTTGATATTCCTTTAGTAAACATTTTTTCTTTTTCTTTGGGTTTCTCCGTGCCCTTAACACTAAAAGCTCAAGCTTTAAGAATTTGAAAACCTGAATATTTTATCATATACTACAACAGAAGGGGATAAAAACCAAAACGCCACACTTTTAAATACATATTGTTGAATTGGTCTCATGCTATATATTCAGGTTGATGGAATATGCTTAGGTCATGCAGGTACGCTTGAAGATGAAAGGCATTAATGAGGTAATATTGTATATTGGACCAACTTCTGTTCTGATATCTCTCGTGAGAGAGATAAGCTTTCAAGCTACTCAGAGCTCTTCCTCAAGTCTGGGAAAGGTACTCGGAGTGTGACAGCTATATACAGCATTGAATAGATAGTTTAGCATAAATAGTTAGCATACGGTGGCCCTCAAACGTTTTACCTCACACCCTTCCTTACCCCATCTGTTCCCCCCCAACCTCACCGGAGCTAGGGCTGGGAGCGGGGCCATGGCTCTGGGAGTGGATGACATGGACAGGGGTAAGGTGGTCAAGGCTGGTGACAGAGCTGGGGGCGGGAGTGGGAGCAGAGCCTCAGACAAGGGCCTTGCCTGGCAGCCGAGCTCCCTGGAGTGGGGTCAGCAGCCGGATCCCTGGGCAGGGGGCCAGCAGCCGGATCCCTGGGCAGGGGGCCAGCAGCCAGGGCTGGGGCCAGGAGTGGATCTGGGTGGCACTCTCCCTGCCTCCTGTGGGGGCTGTCCCAGGCTCCTGCTATGACCCCCCCCCCAAAAAAATGTTCTTCCGTACTATCCTGGGGGGAGTGACCCACAGTTTGAGGACCTCTGAGTTAGGACATATTCCAAGTGACCATTCAAGGTGAAGTGGCTCATTAACACCCCTGTAGTCATAGGACAAAAAAGGAGGGCTATGGGTTCCAGATTGTTGTAATAAGCAGGAATCCTAGTTTTCTGTGATAAAAAAAACAAAATTCAACATTTTTCTGTCATTAAAATTAAATGCTGAACTTTAGTTTCCCTAGCCACAATATATATAGGTATTAGTTGAACACAATATTTTATTGATATACAGTAGATCCCTATTTATCCAAGCCTACATTATCTAGCTCTTCATATTAACTGAACTACCAGCCACCCGGAACTGACAGTGGTGGGGCTCGGGCTGAGAGCCCCAGAAGGTGAGGTTCACAGCTAAAACCCCAGCCCCACTGTGCCTTGAATACTTTGAGACTGGAACTTTGAGTAAAATTTAGGTGATAGCTAATATATGTTTTTATTTTTTTCACAAAATGTAACAAAGATTCTCTGTAAAAACGCAAATTCCGCATTTTCTCATAGCAAATGGATTTCTAGGATCCCTTGTATAAGCCATAAATCCAGTGATTTTATTAAGATCATGATTTTTGGTGTGTAGGAAATCTGGCCAAAGCACACTTACTGAAGGAAAATGGGGGCACACAGAAATCATCCTCAAACCACTTATCACACAAAGGATCAGCTTCCCCAAGACACAACCTATGTCTTCCATAAACTCCACAACAGTAACAACATCCTTCAGAACACCATTCTGGGCACCTTGGATGTCACTTCCGTATACACCAATATCCCTCACAATGATGACATATCTGCCTGCCTCAAATATTTACAAGACAATGGATCCACCCTAAACACATTGCCAAACACATCCATTTCATCCTCGCCCATAAGAATTTTACATTCAACAACACTTTGTGCAAACCATGGGAACAGCCCTGGGTACTAGGATGGCTCCACAATACGCCGGACTCTTCATGGGCCACCTTGAGGAAGATTTCTGGACAAATGCACTACAAAACCATCTGTGATATTTTCATCTTCTGGACAGATGACTTTAAGACCCCCCATACATTTCAACCACTACTTCAACAACCGCCACCAGTCAGTCATGCTCTCTCTGGAACACTCTTAAACTAGCACCGACTTCCTGGACACTACGATCAGCTTCAACAATGGAACCCTACCGACAACTATATACAAGAAACCCACAGATCAGTAGGCCTATCTTCATAGATCCAGTAACCATGTCAAATACACCAATAAATCTGTTATCTACAGGCAAGCACCCAGATACCTCAGAATATTCTCTGAGCAGAAAGTCTAGGGTATACACCTTACCACACTCAAAACTGCTTTAATCAAACAAGGACACTCCACCAGAGAAGTAGATCACATCATGGAACAGGCCACCCAAATACCCAAAGAGAACCTGCTTCAATACAGAAATAAACCGCCTCTGACTGCACACCCCTAGTTGTCACTCATCACTCCACATGAGAACCAATATGGGGTATCATAAAATAACCACACCCCATACTCAGTGGGAACCCCATCCTGAAAGAAATCTTTCCTGACACCCCTCCTCTAGCCTTCAAACAGCTCCCCAGGCTCATCATCAGAAACAAGATTCCCAGGGACAAGGACACACCAATTCAAAGCAGCACCAGACCCTGCCAAAACAACAGATGCAAAACCTATAGACATATTTCCACTGCTACAGTGATCAACATCCTCCACAACACACCTTTCAAGATCCATGAGTCCTATACATGCTTACCACAATATGTAATGTACCTCAGACAGTGCATGAAATGCCCCAATAACAATTATATTGGTGAAACTAGGTATTCACTAGGCTCTTGAATGAACTCACATAGGAAAGTGATAAAAGACAAAAATATCATAGCACCTGTGGCTGAACACGTCTCACAAAGGAATCAGTCTTTATCTGACCTATCAGTCCTCATCCTCAAAGAAAACCTGCACAACACTTTTGAAAGACCAGCCTGGGAGCTTAAATTTGCTAGACTCTAGAAATTGTGGTCTTAATAAGGACACTGGATTTATGGCTTATTACAACAATCTGTAACCCACTAACCCCTCTTTTCTGTTCTATGACTATGGGGGCCACTTCGCCTTGAATGGTCCCTTAGAATATGTATTTACTGCTTATGTTAAACTACTTGTTCAGTTTATATTTAGCTGTGACGCTCTGAGTACCTTTCTCAGACCTGAAGAAGAGCTCTATGTATCTCAAAAGCTCGTCTCTCTCACTAACAATAAAAGATATTACTTCCCCTACCTTGTCTCTCTCATATCCTGGGACTGACACAGCTACAACACTGCAAACGGAAGTTAATGATGTCATGAATACACTGATGGCATTTACCTCAAAAAGAACTTGGATGACTCTATACAATAATCAAGTCTAGTACTGAAGCATTCAGGGCACTCCACCTTTGCTGAATGAAGTCAAAACTCACTAGGCAGTGAACTGAGACTGATACCAACTCATTGTTACTCATTAGTGTGAAAGAAATCCAGAAGAACTAGCACAACAAGCATGTTTTTAGTTTAACAATATGTTATTCAGTTTCTGAATGATGACAGGAATTGCTTTTATGAAGAAAACTGCACAGTAGCAATTGCTTCCCTGGTAAAGTTTAATAATCATCCATGACCTTGTACTTTTCTGTAAGTTGGAAACACATTTCTAATTCCATTTCCTTCTCATGTATATTTCTTTGTATCTCTGCAGGTGAAAGATCATTGCACCTCAACTTTAAAAGCAGAGTCTGTTAATTGATCCATTTAGACAACTTACAAAATGTTTTCCATTTATGTATTCACAACGAAAATAATCAAGATGGCAGGGTAATAAATGCTGCTTTTACAGCAGAGCTACAATCTTACAAATGAGTTATTAGTCTCAGTCAAATCAGTCAAACACTCAAAGAGGTATTACAAAGCTAAATAGCATAAAATAATAAGCTATTATTATTTGGAAGTTGGAAGTTTTAAAATTATCAGATGCTGAATATGCTGGACAAAAATTTCAAAGGGCCTTTTATTTTCTGTTGAGAGTCTGCATTTTCATGTACAGACATACATTTGTACATGCAGATTGGACACAAATTATCCAATTTGTGCATACATTTTTCTTGTAAATAGGTGTGAAAATATTTTGAATGTGCACAAATTAGAGACCCTTTTCAAATGTGTTTGGTGATGTCCACTTCCAGTTTTGCCATAAACCATTTGTACATACTATACATATTAAGTAATAATACTTCAAAACATAATTTATGGTTTTATTGAAAACAATGTGCCTTGAGAAATACGAGAGCAAATATTTGAAGAATCTTTAAAGTTATGCTTGGTTGTGAGTGCTGCTAATTTAACTCTTTCATTGCTGGTGGTTCATGCTTGTGTCTTTGTAGCAGTTTACAATATTGTTTATCTGTTTGGAGGGCACATTAGGAACTACAATATTAGGTAAGTTTGGATGGTGTTTCCTAGATACGGAGTACCAGGACTGTCACAGCATTAAAGAGATTTTAAATATACAGTAGCTATGTGTATTCATTCTAAGACAAGCTGCATAAATGTGGTGAGTTGTATAATACTATTGAACTAAATGATTAGCATATTTCCAAGAGGATGCAATTCATCATGTGTCTCTTTTCATGAGCCTTTGAAGGAAAGGATTATGTTCACATAATTATGGGTGACATCCTTTATTTTGTTTCAAGCTTCCAGCCCCTTTCTTTTCCATACATTTGCCGTTGACTGTCTTCCACGATTGCCTTTACACTAGGCTGAGCATTTTCTTGTCTTCGTCTCTTTAATATCCCAGACTGGCAGATATGACTACAACAATTCTTTCCATACAGGTAAAGCAGCAGTTTATCGTCTTTCTTCATGATTTATGGTAATTACTGAGGATGTCAAGTTTATGATTATGCTTAAACAAGCAGAAAGCCACATAGCAGTGTATTTTCCTATTTACATTTCCCCATTTCAAACAGAGTGCTGTTCACTGTTATATTTTAACTGAAAGTGATTTTTAACACATATCCTTATAATGTAATGCTTGGTCCCAACAATAAAGGTCTTAAATCTGTGATTTGTATTGCTTGTAACAAATATAATTTTTGAATGCTTATTTTGTTTCCCATCTTGGAGAGTGACTAGGCAGCTTCTAGGCCACCAGTGATTAATGTTAATTCCTGAAAAGTTTTGTGGGTGTTTTTAGGGAGGAGAGGGGAAGAGTTGCGCATTTCTGAATTTTATACTGCCATGAACAAACAAGACAATAGAATCCAGCACTGTCAAATTATCCATCAGCCTAAAATGTGATTCATCATTAAAGAGACAGAAGTGGAAAATAGGTGGCTTCATGGTGTTAGCTACTGATCTCTTACCTTGAATAAGGGCTGATATTATGAGGTGCTCAGCATCCTGAATTCCATGGGGAATCAATATTCCAAAATATGGGCTCCCACAATCAGCCTCCTAGATCCTGATTTAGGCAGCTAAATGAATGGACTCCTTTTCAAAGGTGGTGTGACAGAGTGCTGAGAATCAGCAACCGAAGCAACACTTTGTTTAACCAGGCTGAGCAACAGAAAAGCCTACAGGACTTTATTTGAGAGCTAGTCTAGGTACAGTAACAACTGCTACAAATTGTGGTAAATCCTGTGGCAGGGATCAGCATTCAGATATGGGGGGTAGGTCTCCATGAGAAGGGGCCTCTAGATGACCCCGATGCATTTTTGGCCATATTTGAGAGAGCTGCTATGAGGGCATGACGGCTAAGGGAATCTGGGCCCTATAGATAGCAGTCTGTTTAACAGGAGAAGCTCAGATGATGTACATGGCTCTCAAGCAAGCAAAGAACTACAAAATGGTTAAGGCAGCCATCCTCAACTGTGTGGAGCTTTTGATAAAAATGTACCAGCAAAAACGTTTTGAGCCGCAAGATGCACTGGGAGATTACAGTCCCAGACATTTGCCCCCAAACAGACAGACTGGGCCACTTGTTGCAGCAATCGCACACCCAAAGCATGGCTGACATTATACACACTGTCATTCTTGAATAGTTCCTTCAGAATCTTGTGGACCATACCCGAATATGGGTCAGGCAGCATCAACCCAACACCCTAGATGTGGCAATTAAACTAATAGAGGAATTTGTAGAAGCTGACATTCTAGAGGAGGTCGTTATTTGAAGGGTTGGGATCTGGGCAGGAAGACCAGAAAACTAAATTCAGACAGGGAACTGAGAAGAAGAAGGAGGAGCCCAGTGGAACACTGACAGGGTCTTGGATGTTTATGTGATACCAGTGTTGGTGGCAGGGATTCATAAAAAGAGATCGTCCATATGTGGAGTGTGGGTTTACAGAATTCTGTGGTTGGGCCAGGACTCCTGGGTAGGAAGAAATGAAGAAGTTATCAACTATTTCTGTAACATAGGGAGGAATTAAAGGAGTCTAGTGGACACTGCCTCAGCCTGTTCGTTACTAAGGTGAGAATTGATAAAACCCCATTGGATACTTCATTGAGCAAGAATGAGGCTGTAATATATATATATATACATGTTTATATATATATATATATATATATAAACATGGGGATAAGAAATTCTGCCCTAGAAGTTTGGGGGAAGTTTAAAAGGGAGTCGGTTGGGGTAGTGGAGGGGATCCCTCAACCCCTTATGTTAGGCACAGACTGGAGCCCCTTCCCATTTAGGAAGCAAAGGGACATCCAGAAACCCTGGAGGGAAGGAATGAAACCCATGGGGAAGAGAAAAGAGCCAGTAAACATAGAAAGTTTGGAAAATATGAGACAGGAGAACACAAGCCAAAAAAGAAAATACAGAAAGGGGAATACTCAAGAGATGAAAGGGGAAGAGAAAAAAGACAAGGAAATAGTCTCAGCAGATAAAGATAACCCACGCTTGTTAATAGGGTTGAACAGTTATCAGAACTCCCATCTCCAGAATGCCAAAGGGAGGGATCCCCAGAACAGTTTGGAGGATTAGGAGAATAAGTGGCTATGGGTAACCAGGAGAAGAAGAGATACAAGCAGTCCCCTCAACAAAACAAATAGGGTCAGAATGAGGGGAATGCTCCCCCTCCCCCGATTGCCCCGGGTGTGAGGACTTGTGGGCCAAATTGGAATAATGGGGGAGACTTCCACTCACCAAATGTGATTTTTGTGGATGGAGAATGGATGGAACCTACAAAGAGATCCTAGATGAACACTCTGTGGGCAAACAAAGGCTGAAGCTGAGTAGCACCTCCAGTAAAAGAGGCAGGGAGTGTGGAGAAAGAAACATCTTTCCATCAGGCATGGGAGGAGGTATATGACAGAGTGCTGGGAATCAGCAGCTGAACCAGCACTCAGATCACTGTTTAACAAGTTAGGCCCCTGAGGAGAACCTGATTAAGGAGAGGACTTCCTGATTACCAGATGGGAATAGGGTATGGGAGCTCATAAACTAATTAGCCCATAAACAAGGAGATTGGAGAAAAGAGAACAGGAAGTATGTGCAAGTGGTGGAAGAAGGGAGGGGGAGCATGTGCATGTGCATGAGCAAGTTGGACCTGATAAAGGGAGCTCTCTGTGTGGAGAGACTTTTTCCCACCCTGACAATCCCATTCCTTGGGAGAACAGGCAGTTAGTATGAATAGTATGATTGCATAAGTATGTAAAAGGTGGCGAGGTGAAGCACTGTAAATAAACTACATAGTGGTATCCACACAAGCAAAGTGGTCTGTGTGAGAGCTAGGAAGATGGGAGGAGAAGGTGCCCTGACACAGGTGCTCAGTAACCAGCAGTTGCCACAGAAGTCAGTGGATGCTGATGGGTGTTTAGCACCTTTGAAAATCAGGTCACTTACTTATGCAGCTAACTTTAGGCATCTGTTGTTTTAAGAATCTTGGCCTAGCAGTTCAGGGTACTCACCACCTTCCAGGAGGTCCTCAGTACCTTATGAACTCCATCCTTAAATTTCTAGCCATGACAAAAACATACTAAATGGTAAACATTACACCTTTATGCCTTAGCAAAAAGCTAGGTGTTCTGGTGTATACTATTCTGATCCTACATAAAAATAAATGTCTAGCAGGCTGAATAATTGTATACCGAAAATTTGCTGAATATTGAGTAGAATTCATGTCACAAGGTCAGACTACTCAGATTACACTGTACTAGTCATAGGTTTTAAGGTGCAGCATGTTTTATCCCACATGTTGAATATAAACACAACTTACACATGTTTTAAAAATCTACCACTGTACCAGGATCAGTGAAACTGGATTCAGAAGGCCCATGTTCTCTGGAGGGGCTGTTATTGATGAGACACCAGAAAAACAAGAAACATGGAGAGTTGGGCTGGAAGCAAAGTAGCCATAAGGATGGAGTAGTGCACTGGATTTAATAAAGTTCCACTTTTTCAACTTAACTTGCATTCAGCTTTACTTTTTGCAAATGAAATAATCATATTGCTCATTATAATTCTTTTGCCATGGTAATCATGCTTTTCAACTAAACAATCTTTGATCCTGTCATAAATATAAAGGGAAGGGTAAACCCCTTTAAAATCCCTCCTGTAAAAATCCTCTCACCTGTAAAGGGTTAAGAAGCTAAAGGTAATCTCGCTGGCACCTGACCAAAATGACCAATGAGGAGACAAGATACTTTCAAAAGCCGGGAGGAGGGAGAGAAACAAAGGGTCTGTGTGTCTGTCTATATGCTGCTTTTGCCGGGGATAGAACAGGAATGGAGTCTTAGAACTTTTAGTAAGTAATCTAGCTAGGTATGTGTTAGATTATGATTTCTTTAAATGGCTGAGAAAAGAATTGTGCTGAATAGAATGACTATTTCTGTCTGTGTGTCTTTTTTGTAACTTAAGGTTTTGTCTAGAGGGATTCTCTATGTTTTGAATCTAATTACTCTGTAAGGTATCTACCATCCTGATTTTACAGGGGTGATTCCTTTACTTCTACTTACATCTATTTCTATTAAAAGTCTTCTTGTAAGAAAACTGAATGCTTTTTCATTGTTCTCAGATCCAAGGGTTTGGGTCTGTGGTCACCTATGCAAATTGGTGAGGATTTTTACCAAACCTTTCCCAGGAAGTGGGGTGCAAGGGTTGGGAGGATTTTGGGGGGAAAGACGTGTCCAAACTACGTTTCCCAGTAAACCCAGTTAGAGTTTGGTGGTGGCAGTGGATATTCCAAGGACAAAGGATAAAATTAATTTGTACCTTGGGGAAGTTTAACCTAAGCTGGTAAAAGTAAGCTTAGGAGGTTTTCATGCAGGTCCCCACATCTGTACCCTAGAGTTCAGAGTGGGGGAGGAACCTTGACAGACCCATTCAAGGATTTTGTCATCCACTCAATCTTTTGCCAATACTACATTTGTTCCTAATATTCATTCTGTCCCCAAGCACCAAACGGCACTGATTATTTAAATCAGAATTTAATATTAATATTAATATTAGCTATTAGAGATGGCTGAGAACAGAAAAGCTTTCCAACTAAGCTCTTTCCATATGCATGAGTGCTGGAAATTAGCATTTTTTTCAAGATTCTGAACATCTGAAATTTCTGAAAAGGTTAAAAAATCATCTATATATGAATTTGAACTGTGATAACTGTGGCATATGTCCATATAACGCTAACAGCAGGTGTTAACTAACATTCCACTCAGGGAACACTTGTAGGGCATTGGCCACTCATAGCACATCACTAGATGCTACCCTGATACAAGATATAATAAATAATATTCACAAAGCTAGACCCAAATGAACATCACGCAACATCTCTTCCTCTGCAGTCACTATTTTTTTTGCACATGGAAGAAATTAAAAAAACGTGCTTACATTCAAGACTATTAATTTTAAGAGAACTTGTACAGAGGTGATTAAACTTTTACTACTGCATGGTAAAAAAGTTAATATATCTGACACAGTGATCAGTGCTCTCTTTAAAAGAAGCGTCCCCACAAAAGGCCTCAGGACAATCGGAGCCTTTCCACTGACTTCAGTTGTCTCTGGATTAGGCCCAAGGGACATGTGTGAGGCCAATCATCTGCAGCCCTTGAGTTGGGGTGAAGGGACGATTCAAAGACCAATCCTCCTTCTGCCCCATCTGGACAGATGAAGAATAATTGCCATCCCTGCAGCCTAAGGAGCTCAGAGCACTCCCATAAGCACCAGTTGCCTCCAAAGGACAGGAGTGGGCATTGAATGCAACACAGAGGAAAGTTTTAAAGAGCCTTTTCTCGTGTGACCTCTTAAATCCTTTCAATGTTTCCTATGTCACTAAAGATAACCAAGATATAATAAAATAAGTAATAAAAAATAATTTTCACTTAATCCAAGGATCTGAAGCACTTCACAGATGTAAACATTATCTTCTCAGTTTTAAGATGGGTGAGTCACAAGGGCTAAGTGACTTCCCCAAATTCACATATGATGAAGTTCACCCCTAAGCAGAATGCTAGCACATGACTTAGGCATCACTTAAGTCCTTAAAATAGGGCTTTGTTGAGATTTAAGTGGTGCGTAGACATTGCCCTATCACTCTGTGCAGAGGTGAATTTTGCCTGCAGTTAGCCAATGGAAGAGTTTGAAATAGATCTCAGGTCTCTGGACCCAAAGGAGCTGCCCTAACTACTGGACCCTATTGCCTCCCATCACAAATACCAGATGTCCCATTGAAATCCATGGAAACCTTGGTATATGAGATGTTGAAGATACTAAGAGGAAACCAGGAGTATCATACAAAAAGATTAGATGGGGCAAAAGGAATTTTAAAGTAGTTAATTAAAATTATTTCTAGATTGATGGGCTGAGGGATATTCAGGACACAATCTGAGCTACACTGAATTTCATTTTGGTTTGCAACTCAATATTAAATATATAGTGACACAACTAATGACTGAACACTAACTCAGTTTATTCTCACGTTAATATGATTTCATTAACTTTCTAATAAAAAGAATGGTGAGGAGATCCAGGAAATGCTTGGAGGCAAGGTTACTTGCTATTACTAATATTTAGTTTATAATTTATATTATATATTTTTATCCTACTTCTTATGTTTCAGTGTTTTCATTGTGGCATTTTCATTGTTTGTGAATGATGATCATTTTCCCATTTGATCTAATGGAAATACAATATTGGCCACTAATGCATACATACATTCTTTCTCACTATTCACATTTTCTCCCCTTTTCCCTCCCATGAAGCTGTGCACTGTAATCATAGTTCTCTGCTGAATCATTAAATGTATCTTTATAAATACTACTCTCCCTTTTTTTCTCCCGCAGTTGCAAATGTTTCTTTGCTCCCCCTATTATCTCCATCCCAGAGGCTAGCGCAGATTAGAAGGTAAAAAAAAAGCACTCACGATGAAATGTTCTCAGAGCTCATGCAGTCCTCCCGCACTGAAAGGGCTCAGCAGAATGCGTGGAGGCAAACAATGGCAGAGACCAGGAAAGCATCAGATGAACACCATGAGAGGAGGGAGGAACGCGATGAGAGGAGGGAGGATGCAATGCTGAGTCTAATGGGGGAGAAAACTGACATGCTCAGGCGTCTGGTGGAGCTGCCCTCCTCCCCAAGTTCCATACCCTCCTCACCCAGACGCCCAAGAACTCGGGGGGGGGGGACTATGGGCACCCAGCCACTCCACCCCAGAGGATTGCCCAACCAACAGAAGGCTGTCATTCAACTGTAGTGTGGCCTTGTCTTTCCCTCCTCCACTCATCCACCACCCCACCCAGTGCTTCCCTCCTCACCCACCCTCCTGGGCTACCTTGTGAGTTTTCCGCTATTCCCCCATGTGATGAATTAACAAACAATGCATGATTTTGAAACAATAATGACTTTATTGCCTCTGAAAGCCGTAATCGAAGGTGGGAGGTCGATTGGCTTACGGGAAGTAGAGTCAACCAAGGGGACGGGGTTTCATCAAGGACAAACAAACAGAACTGTCATACCATAGCCTGGCCAGTCATGAAACTGGTTTTCAAAGCTTCTCTGATGCGCAGGGTGCCCAGCTGTGCTCTTCTAATCGCCCTGGTGTCTGGCTGTGCGTAATTGGCCACCAAGCGATTTGCCTCAACCTCCCACCCCACCATAAACATCTCCCCCTTACTCTCACAGATATTGTGGAGCACACAGCAAGCAGCAATAACAATGGGAATATTGGTTTCGCTGAGGTCTAACCTAGTCAGTAAACTGTGCCAGCGAGCTTCTAAATGTCCAAATGCACATTCTACCACCATTCTGCACTTGCTCAGCCTATAGCTGAACTGCTCCTTACTACTGTCCAGCATGCCTCTGTATGGCTTCATGAGCCATGGCATTAAGGGGAGGCTGGGTCCCCAAAGATAACTATAGGCATTTCAACATCCCCAAAGGTAATTTTCTGATCTGGGAAGTAAGTTGTTTCCTGCAGCTGTTCAAACAGACCAGAGTTTCTGAAGATGCGAGCATCATGCACCTTTTCCGGCCACCCCACGTTCATGTTGGTGAAACGTCCCTTGTGATCCACCAGTGCCTGCAACACCATTGAAAAGTACGCCTTGCGGTTTACGTCCTGGCTGCCAAGGTGGTTCAGTCCCAAGATAGGGATATGTGTTCCGTCTATCGCCCCACCACAGTTAGGAAACCCCATTGCAGCAAAGCCATTCACTATGACCTGCACATTTGCCAGAGTCACTACCCTTGCTAGCAGCAGCTCAGTGATTGTGTTGGCTACTTGGATCATAGCAGCCCCCACAGTAGATTTACCCACTCCAAATTGATTCTCAACTGACCGGTAGCTATCTGGTGTAGCAAGCTTCCAAAGGGCTATTGCCACTCGCTTCTCAACGGTGAGGGCTGCTCTCATCTTGGTATTCTTGCGCTTCAGGGCAGGGGAAAGCAAGTCACAAAGTTCCATGAGGGTGCCCTTATGCATGTGAAAGTTTCACAGCCACTGGGAATCATCCCAGACCTGCAACACTATCCGGTCCCACCAGTCTGTGCTTGTTTCCTGGGCCCAGAATCAGTGTTCCATGGCATGAACCTGCCCCATTACCAGCATGATATCCAAATTGCCAGGGCCTGTGCTTTGAGAGAAGTCTGTGTCCATGTCCTCATCACTATCATGATCGCGCTGTCGTCACCTCCTTGCCTGCTTTTGCAGGTTCTGCACGTACTGCAGGATAATGTGTGATGTGTTTGCAATGCTCACAACAGCAGCGGTGAGCTGAGCGGGCTCAATGCTTGCCGTGGTATGGTGTCTGCAGAGAGCAGAGTTGCAGCGGAAGCAGTGGATGATGACAGATGCCACAAGAATAGATATTTATACAGAACGACGAGAAGACCTGCGTGGTGGATTCATGACACCAGAAGAGCAGAGTTGCAGTGGAAGTGGTTGAGGATGACAGTTAGCACCACACATATTTCCCGAGGAAGAACATAAGTACCAGGGAGCACATGACAGACAACATAGAGAAATTTGCTATTGAGACAAGATCAGCAGAGCAGAGTTGCAGCGCAAGCGGTGGATGACAATGACAGTTAGCAATCCTACTGCACCGTCTGCTGACAGCAGTATGGCGTCTGCACGGAAAAAAGGCATGAAATGATTGTCTGCTGTTGCTTTCATGGAGGGAGGGGCAACTGACGACATGTACCCAAAACCACCCGCGAGAATGTTTTTGCCCCATCAGGCATTGAGAGCTTAACCCAGAATTCCAATGGGCAGCGGTGACTGCAGGAACTGTGGGATAGCTACCCACAGTGCAATGCTCCAAAAGTCAGTGCTAGCCATGGTAGTGTGGACGCACTCTGCCAACTTAATGTGCTTATTGTGGACATACGCAATCGACTGTATAAAATCAATTTCTAAAAATTGACTTCTATAAGATCAACCTAATTTCATAGTGTAGACATACCCTTAGTCAAGGCTGTAGCAGACTCTTCAATCTCTAGATGGTTTATGTGCCACTAGAGGGGGACAGAGCACTACACCAACCAGGCATGGGTTATAGCAGCACAGGTAGCTTGAGCTAGCTCCCCAAGTATGTACCCAAATAATGATGCTCAAATAAATTTGTTAGTCTCTAAGGTGCCACAAGTACTCCTTTTCTTTTTGCGAATACAGACTAACACGGCTGCTACTCTGAAACCTGTCATTATGCAAGGCACTGAATTTAGCCGTATGGAGTGGAAATCTATCAACTTCATGAAAAAACTAGTACAGATACAGACAGACATCATCTTCCTTTCCAAATGCAAACAGATGGACATCATACCAAAAGGCCTGAAGGTAAAAAATCCATTATGCTCAAATAAATTTGTTAGTCTAAGGTACCACAAGTACTCCTTTTGTTTTCCCTATAAAGGAGCTGGGAAGGCCTTAAAAGTAGCCCGGAAGTGACTAAGAACTAGCCCTGAAGGCAGGCAGTAGAACTGTTTGTTTGGATGTTTTGTTTCATCATTTAGTTGGACTTTTTGTTACCCTGAAAGGGAACTGAACTTGAAAGGTGACCTTGTCAGAGGGATGGACCATGAAAAATGTGCACTACTACAGAGCCAGGTATGGAAGCATTATACCCATTGTACAGATGACACAGATATAAATACTCAAAGTCATATAGGAAAGCTGTGGCATAGTGGGAAGTATAATATAGATCTCCTGAGTCTCCATCCAGTGCCTCAACCAGAAGGCCATTCTTCCACCAGACCAGCCACTGCCTCCTGCTTCCAGTTCTCCCTTTCTCTTTCAGGTATAGCCAATTTTTAAAATGGTGTTTAATATGAGTATCTATTTTAAATGTACATGTTATTAGCATATGATTTTAACTTTGGTTGACTGAAGGCAACTACATTATGGAAGGAACATATTTGGGTTCCATGAGCAGGGCTAAGGATGTAAGTTATCTCACTTCTAAAGCCCAAGCAGTAATGGTGGCCCTTCTGACTAAAGAATGCTACTACTGTGAAGGCCACTACACAGGAAGACAGAGAATTAACAATCAGTATAGCCCCTGAATGGCAAGGGTTATGTCAGCTGGATACATAGGTGAGCATGGAGAATATTCTTTGTTCCCTAGGAATCCTGTCTGCCAGTTCCTTGTTTCTATGTGTGTGTGTGTGTGTGTGTGTGTGTACAAGAGCCCATATCCTTATTTGTGTATTGTTAGACAGATACTCTACCTAAGAAAGCTGATTTTGAATTTATCAAATTTCTGACACCTCTCATGTTAAAAACAGGCACAGTACTTCAAGTTGCATGATGACAGTGTGTGAACATCTAGCAACACAATGAACAAGAGACTGCACAATGTATGGGTCAGGAACTGCCATTTATTATAAGTTTGTATATCACCTATATACTCAGCCCCACCTTCTTCCACTAGGAAAATGTTTTCTATCTGTTTCTGTTTTACTTTGTAAAAGCATTGGTCATAAAATATAAAGATACCCTACAGCTGTAACTAGTAAGAAAACCCAACTAAACAAGCCTTATTTATCTTTTGTACCTATGGGAAACAAATCCACTTAGCTAATGCATCTTATTTCTAACAACTGACTTTGTCCTGATTCTCCACTGTTACTATAAATTATTACAAACAAATGCATTTTCTTGGTTAGTTAAATGTTTCCTTGCAAAATGAAATGTTTTGTCTTACAACATTAACTTTGCCAGAGGGTCTTTAGAAGTCAAAATACTGTTGATATAAACATGGACCCAAGACACAGGAAGAGATGATGTTGATGTATGTTTCTTTCCTCAGGAAAACCCTTCAGCTTTTTAAAAGATGAGACATAATAAATAACCATCAGCAGTAATTACATTTATGAGTAACAATCTAGTCGATAGTAACACTAGTCATAAACAGATTGCATCCTTCTACTGGAGTGACCACTTCTATCTCTCTCTCTCCTTGTGCTTTGAGGAAAGTTGCATGCACCAAGGCTCGTGGTTGAGACAGGAGGATGCAGGCTGCAAAGTATTCTACACAAGGAGTCTCAAGCTCTGGAACGTGCTTATCTCAGTTGTCTAGACCCAGGATCTAGCAGCCTTCAGGAGATGCCATGGTCCCCAGGCTCTTCCATTGTGTATGGGGTGGAAGGAAGTGAATGGAGATGAGTGAATGTATGATGTAGGCAGTGAGGAAGACTATGCTAGTAGACAGGAAAGTATATTAGGAGTCTGTCTTAATATTTCACTTGCATGGGTACAGTGCCTGTCACAATGGGGCCCTGATTCTTCACTGAGGTATATGGGTGCTACAGTAATACAAATCAGCAAGGCCTGATGAAATTCACCCTAGACTACTTAAAGAAGTTGCTAAGGCAGTCTTGGAACCATTAGCAATTATTTTTGAGAAGTCAAGGATGATGGGTAAGGTGCCTGAGGACTGGAGAAGGGCAAACACAGTTCCTATCTTTAGAAAGGGAACAAAGAGGAACTGTGGAATTACAGACCAGTCAGCCGAACTTTGATACCTGGAAAGATACTCGAACAAATTATTAAACAAGGAATTTGTAAGCATGTAGAGGATAACAGGGTTATAAATAATTGCCAACATAGATTTGTTTAGAATATATCATGCCAAAATAATTTTCTTCTTTGTTACTAGCCTAACCGGTGGGGGAATCAGCAGATGTGCTATATCTTGATTTTAGTCAGGCTTTTGACATAGTCCAGATGAAATAACTGTAAGGTGAGCACACAACTGGTTGAAAGAATATTTTCAAAGAGTAGTTATCAATGGTTCCCTGTCCAGCCAGGAGGTCATATCTAGTGCAGTCCTGTGGGGTATGCCTTGGGTCTTGTATTAGTCAATATTTTTATTAATGACTTGGATAATGGAACAGAGAGTATGTTTATAAAGTCTGTAGCTGACACCTAGCTGGGAGGGGTTGCAAGCATTTTGAAGGACAAGATTCGAATTCCAAATGGTCTTCATAAATTGGAGAATTGATGTGAAATCAACAGGATGAAATTCAGCGAAGACAGATGCAAAGCATTATATTAAGGAAGGGAAAAGCAAATCTAGAAATACAAAATGGGGACTAACTGATTAGGCAATTGTTGTACAGAACAGGATCTGTGGGATATAGGGGATAATATCACAAATTGACAATAAGCCAGCAATGTGATGCAGTTGAAAAAAAGAATAATATATTTCTGGAGTGTGGTAGGTAAGACATAGGAGGTGGCTGTTTCACTTTGCTCAGCACTGATGAGGCCCCACAAGGAGTATTTTTTCCAGTTTTGAGGGCCCCACTTTAAGAAAGATGTGGACAAATTGGAGAAAGTCCAGAGGAGATCAACAAAAATGATTAAAGGTTTAGAAAACCTGACCTCTGAGGAAATGTTAAAAAAACTGGACCTGTTTAGTCTTGAGAAAAGAAGATGGAGCAGTGACCTGATAAGTCTTCAGATATGTTATAAAGAGGCAGGTGATCAATTGTTCTCCATGTCCACTGAAGGTAGGACAAGAAGTAATCAGCTTGATCTGCAGCAAGGGAGATTTAGGTTAGATAGTTAGAAAGGTTTTCTAACTATAACAATAATTAAACTCTGGAATAGGCTTCCAAGGGAGGTTGTGGAATCCTCATCATTGGGGGTTTTTAAGAACAAGATAGACAAACAGCTGTGGGGGATAGTCTAGGTATACTTGGTCCTGCCTCAGTCGTGGTGGGCTGCACGTGTTGACCTCTCAAGGTATCTTCCAGCCCTACATTTATTATTTACTTAAGGTGAGGTATCTACAGTGAAATTACTCACTTGTTTAAAGCTAAACAAATGCAGAAGTGTTTGCAGGATTGGGGCTTAAGTAAACCAAACACACAAAGGGTAGGAGGAAAAAAAATATTTTCCCCTTGTTACAAATGAGGAATTGAAGTACTGAGGACCAGATCTTCAAAGGTGTTTGTGTCTAACTCTCATGGAAGTCAGGTGCCTAAATAATTCTGAGGATCTGGGCCTCAGCAATGTAAACCCAGGTATGACCCTGGGCTCAAGGAAAACCCTTCTTGCATCCACACTGCGACTGTACTAACCTAGGACTCAGACACAGGGTTCCAGGACCCTGCAGAGCTGAGGGGGTCTGAGCCTGAGTTAAGCTGGGACCTAGGGTCTGAGCCCTATTGCTTTCCTGTGTACATGTGGCCCCAGCTTGACTTGGGTCCTGGGAGTCCTCTGGATGTATCCTACAGATCCTGGTGGCAGAAAAGCAGTGTTGCAGGCAGCCAGCACATCTGGTCATAAGCACCATTGCTGACTGGCCAAGTGCACTCCCCCTTCCTGCTCCCTCTATGGGGACTCTAGCTCCCCCTTGCTGCTGCATGGAGCTTGCCCAGATCAGGGAGCAAAGTTGCCAGGCAGGGCTTAGCTCCCAGCCAATGGTGTCATCTCTCCTTAGGCTGGGCTGGGTTGGGTGTCATCCCTCCCAAGGCTGGGCTGGGCTGGGGGTTCTCCTGCTCCACCTCTCTGCAAGGCAGCTCTTGGTTCCTCTCGGCTCTCTGGCATTTGCTCCTGGGCTTCCTCTGCCCTCCCTGGGGCTGCATGTGCAGGGGTGCGCAGGCTGCATGCACTGTCAGGGCAGTGAATGGGAGCCAGCACCAAAACTTCCCGTCAGCCTCCCGGTGTGCGGCAGGGGCAGAGATAAGGGATTCCTAGGGTGTGCTGGAACACACTGGACTCCAAGCCCTGAGGACGCATTTCACTGCTCTGTAGCTGGCAGCAGCCAGGTTAGGGTGTATGTGTGATTTAAAGGACGGGATGTTTGGGAGGACAGCAGTGATCCCCCAGGTGGGTCATGCGGGCAGGGGCCACACACCCTGGGAGGAATGGAGCAGCTACTTCTGGGGTCCCTGGGGGGATTGCCAAGAATTGAAGATCTTGATTATTAGCTAGACCAGTGGGTCACCACTTTGGCTGCTTCGAGACTTGTTAGTAAAGTGGGAGCAAGTACATAATACCATTTATGTCCATGCCATTTGGGGAGAATAGTGTACCAGCCTGTCCATGAAGGTAGACAATAGAATTTTTCCACTGTGCATCATGTTCCTTAGGCTAGAGTGTCAACATTGTGGGGGCCTTCTGGCACTCCGGGATATGGTTACTTTGACTCAGGTCAGTGCCCTGCAGTCTGGATGCGAGAGCCCTAGGTGCAAGCATGGGTTAGAAAATTCTTAACCTAGGGTTAAAATGCAATGTAGATGCTCAAGCTCAGGGTTCCCTGACACGGGTCGGCTGATTCAAGTCTCACTAACCCTATGCTTACATTGCTGTGTAGACACAGCCTGAGAGATCAAGTGACTTTTATTATATAACTTCACAGAATTAATCATCATATGACAGCTGACAATTAAACAAACCAAAAGTTTTTATAAGGTTAGAAATACAGTAAGTATGGATGGGTTATAGCGCAAACCTTATAAGCATAATCTAAAAGACATTGGATCAAACAGCAGAGGAAAATATTTGAGAATAAATAGTAAATGTGACCAATAATTCACAGATTCTGAGGTTTTTCTTTTCATAGTTAAGTTTTATTTACCAGCTACCATCTTATCACTCTCTATCCACAGGATTATCTTTTTTTGCCTGACTGAGTAATAATTATTTGCAGTTTTGTTGTAGCTGTGTTGGTCCAAGGATATGAGACACAAGATCGGTGAGGTAATATCTTCTATTGAACCAACTTCTTTTGGTGATATACACAAGCTTTTGAGCTCCACAGAGCTCTTCTTCAGGTCTGTGGAACTCTGAAGTGTGTCTCTTTCACCAGCAGAAGTTGGTTCAATTAAAGATATTACCTCACCCACCTTGTCTCTGAATAATAATAATTTCCAGACTCTCTCAGACCAGTTATCTATGCTTGGAGCTTCCTTCTATTTCCAAGCTACTAATTCACAATGACTTGCAGTCAGTATGGGTAGGTATTTATCCACTTGTACTTGCCCTTGACCCAGCGAAGAAACTACTGGTTCATATAGAAGTTCAATGCCAGTTACTGTATATCTTCTATTCTTTGAAGAGTAGCCACACACAATAAGTAATTTTTGGTTACCTTCTCCAAATAGAAAGGTAAGCGTTTCTGCCATATCTCCAGATTTCCACATTTTACTTCATTACAGGCAGATATATATGTAACCATTTGCTATAAGAGAGACTGGTGTAGAAATCATTTTACCTTTGGAGGTCTGGATGTGGGCTTCCACAGTGTGTTATGAAGGATTTGTTTCTTCTCCTCCTCCTCAAACACATGTTGAAACTCAGGCTTTCCAGCATTAGCAGAATAAGCATTTACTGTCGGTGGGGCTAGCCACACAACTCCCCAGTAAACCTCCTTTGGCCATAGTGTACACCACCTTAAACAGTAATAGATGGCAGTTCACTCGAGTGCTTCAGGATACCAGCTGCACACCTATATGAAGTGCAGCAGTGCCTGCACATAGGACCTGGGCTTTTTGCTTTTATTTTATGCCTTCAGTACATGCAATGTCAGCCATAAGTATTCAAGGAATTTTAAAACCTGCTTGCTGTGGTGCTGGGAAACCAAGTTCCCGCTCTGGCCAAGGCCATAGGTGTTACCAAATTTCTGACAAACTCATACCTGGAAACCAAACCTGCAGACCTGTATGTTAGTTTTCTTCAAAATTACTGTTAATTTTATAAGAATGTATTTAGTGTTTAGACTCTATGAAATGCTTGAAAGTGGCGGATGCACTAATCTCACTTGCAATGTCTGTATTCCATCCTATAAGGAAATATGTAAGCTTTGCTTTATAACTTTGAAAATGTTTGCTCTGAATTTGTGAACCCAGGCAAGAGATTCATTTGCCCCCACCCACCCAGTCAGGAGGCCTATCAAGATTAAATGTTCCATTAAGGAACATCACAATACAAAGGACTGGTGATTTCACATAGCATATCCAAGGTGTGACAGAGCGAAAGGAGCTCCTATCATGGGCAGGAAGGCCAAATGTAAAAGATAAAATAGGGTCTCAAGAAAATTTTTCATCTCTCTGCTGTTTGGACTCACTGGGCCAGAGATACTAAACTAAGGTAGAGTTCCCTAGCAGTTACCCCTAGGTATAACCTCTAGTCTGCCCTGAAAGACATTTTGAATTGACAGATTATTATATCTCTGCTATCTTTGGACAGTAACTAAGGGCAGGTCTACACTTAAAACGCTGCAGCGGCGCAGGTGCACCTCTGTAGTGCTTCAGTGAAGATGCTACTATGCCAATGGACAAGCTTTTCTCATTGGCGTAGTTAATCCACATCTGCAAGAGGCAATAACTATGCCGACTGGAGAAGCCCTCCCGTCAATATACCACTATCTACACCAGGGGTTAGTTTGGTATAACTGTGTCGCTCAGAGGTGTGGATTTTTCACACACCTGAGTGATGTAGTTATACTAATGTAACTTTATAATGCAGACCTGTCCTTATTTGTGTGTATATGCTTGCTTGCTGTAACCCGTAAATAACTCCCTTATTTCTTTCTTCTTGTTAATAAACCTTTTGATAGTTTATTACTGGCTTGGCTACAGGCATTGTCTTTGGTGTCTAAGATCTAGGGTACAAATTAATCTGGGGTAAGTGACTGGTCTCTTGGGACTGGAAGCATCCTGAATATTTTGTGATTTTTGGTGTAAGAGACCATTTATTATTAAGTCCAGTGTGCCTGGGTGACTCCATTGTAAGACTACTATAGTGATCCAGGAGTTCATATTTGTTACTAGGTTGGTAAAGTCTAATTATATAACATACCACCAGCTTGTTTCTGCCCTGTTTTTGACAGTCTGCTCTGAGGTAGGCACTCATGGTCATAAGCCATTCCAGATACATGATACTTGCCTTTTTTACTTTGTTTGAATTCTGGTGACCTGCTTTTTCATCATACATAAGAACGGCCATACTGGGTCAGACCAAAGGTCCATCTAGCCCAGTATCCTGTCTTCTGACAGTGCAACACCAGGTGCTTCAGAGGGAATGAACAGAACAGGTAATCATCAAGTGATCCATCCCCTGTTGCCCATTCCCAGTTTCTGGCAAACAGAGACTGGGGACAACAACCCTGCCAATCCTGGCTAATAGCCATTGATGTACCTATCCTCCATGAATTTATCTAGTTTTTTTGAACCCTGTTATAGTCTTAGCATTCACAACATACAATTTCATCTCCTCCTTTTCCGTGTACAAAATCTAGGACTAAGTAGAGTCTATCTACATTTGGCTTACCTCATCTCCTCAGTAACTTATTTGCTTTCTGTGCTACAGTTTGGAGAATAGTGGCATCACATAGGTACTCTATTAGCAAATACATGATTTCAGGTCCATTAGATTCCGTGGAGTTTCAGCAATATAAAGTTGGTGTAATTAAAGAGACTATCAGGCCCTAGACTTTATGTAGAATTTTCTTGAACAAAACGTTTTCCAGAATAGCTTTCCTCCCCCCCCAAAGTTGTCAGTATACGTATAAATACAGCATACATCCCCACCACTTTCTATCACTTAAATAATCCTATGCACAGCAAGTAGAATCATTTTTCCTACATCAATAAAACAAACATACAATTTTCTAACAAAGTTTTCAAAAGTGAAATCATCTTAATGTTTGATATAGTTATGAACTTTCAGCTTACAAATTCCATCTTCAGTGGTTTCCTAGGTTACCAACACATCCACCAACAGAATCTGCACAATGAAACACAATAGCCTGCAGCATTTCCACTTTTTGGAATCCTTATGAATTATTTACATTCTCACAAATATATCAGTCTCAAAAATATGATAAACATTACAAAAAACAGGTGGTGGTAGTCGGCTACAATTTGAATCTACACCAGAGTCCTTTATGAAAGAAGAGACTACATAATTCTCTTGAGAAGGCAGAATGCAAAAGAGATGGACAGTGTCATTGCATTACCCTGGAAAGAACTTCTTCATGCTCCTGATTAGGACTTTGAAACACTGAATTAGTGATAGTCTATAAAAATTTAGAGATCTGGTTTAATGTCCATTGAAATAAATGAGGAGACTCCAACAGATATAAATGAGATTTGGATCAGGCTCTTGGTGTATTTGGATTATAATCATTTTCTGATAACAATCTTCAAATATGTTAAGGGCTGTTATAAAAAGGATGGTGATTTATTTTTCTCCATGTCCACGGAAGGTAAGACAAAAAAGTAAATCAGCTTAATCTTCAACAAAGGAGATTTAGGTTAGATATTAGAAAACCTTTCTAACTACTGTATAAGGAGAGTTAAGCACTGGTATAGGCTTCCAGGGGAGGATGTGCAATCCCCACAATTGAAAATTTTTAAGAATAAGTTAGACAAACAGCTGTAGGGGATGGAATAGGTTTACTTGGTCCTGTCTCAGTGCTGTGGACTGGGCTTGATGACCGCTCAAGATCCCTTCTAGCACTATATTTCTATGATTTCGAGTCATATGTTTTCCATGCAGTGCTGTTAGGCACATTTCTTGAAAGATTCCCATATTGTATTTTTCCCTTTACATTATGTAGATTGAAGGTGCCCCATTTAAAAAAATTGGGTGAAAATGTACTTTTCTCACAAAGACAATCTGAACATTAAAGTTTGAACTGTGTTTTACATCTTCAAAGTACTGTAAGCTCTTATTCAAAATGACTAGTACCTTATTCCACAAGTGATGCTCACCAAGACTACTCATGGTGTAAAATACTATTCAATGTGAGCAGAAGTATTATAATCTGCCCCTCAGCAAGTGCTCACTGTAATAACTCACTGCCTACATCTTCGGAGGGAAAACTTCCACAGAAGAGCCAGATTTTACAAGGGGGGCCAGATTTTACAACCAGCTCAGTTCCATTTCAACACTTTAATAAGGGCCACATTTTCAAAACTGCTCAGCACACTGCCCTTGCAACACCAGTGATGAATACTCAGAAGAGGTCTGTATCCAGTGTGCTCAGCTCTTCTCAAAAACAGCCCATTTATTTTGCTGTCTAAATGGGAGCTGAGCAATTTTGAAAATCTGGCATGAGGTGTGTAGTCTGAGCCCTTCTGAAAAGTCTGGCCTTCGTGTATTCTTTTTAGCTAATATTGGAAATGGAGAGGATGCCAGATTTTTGCAATATGGGATAATTAGAAAAGAAAATACTGAGTACTCTTCAGCATTACAAAAAGATTTGGCAATGTTTGGGGGCAAAATAACTTATCTTTCCCAGGTCTTATCAACCAATCAGCTAGCAGCTACAACTCCTTGTAAACAAAAGAAAAGATTGCACAGCTTTCTTCAAGGTGACTTACATTGTAAGCTCTTTGGGGCAGGGATTGTCTTTTTGTTCTGTATTTGTACATCACCAAGCAAAATGAGATCCTGGTCCTTGATTGGGTGCTATAACAATACAAATAACAAATATTAATATTACCCAGTGCCACTCAAATGCAGAGTTGCTTCTACCACCTTCAGCCATTTCTGAGGGACAAAAATGTCTCACTGAAATGATAACAACATGAAAGTTCATCATATATGTCAACCGCACAGGTCATTTAACTTCATTTTCATCTAACTGGGTCCACTCTCCTGTTATTTTCCAAATTAAGCTCCAACTCCTACCATAACTGATTAAATGCATTGCATCATCAAAGAGTACTTGAAATGAAAATACAAGAGCAGGTTGCTAGAACAATAGCACCATAGGTAAACATAAGAGGTGGATTCACATCTCAATCACCTCCAGTGCTAAGATAATATGGTAGAATGATGATGATTTAAATGACTTGAGTACAAATTAGCCTCCCCTCTGTCTGCCCGTTGTCTAGGGCTCCGTGTAAGGTGACCACTGAGGAGATCCCTAAAGTAATGTAAAAAAGAAATTACATTTACACAAGTTATATTAAAATACCTTAAGCAGTTTGAATCTTTAATGTATATTATTTCATTATACATGTGAATATAGAGAATCAGGTATTTTCCCAAGCAACTGTATTTGACCACCTCTCATAAGCAACTGTAATTCAGAATGCACTCAGAGTAGATTCGTTGAGTAAGAAAGTGCTAATTTTATAGTCATTTTTATGACTATAGTGACACTTATCATTATGGTTTAAGTCTAGGTAGTGGCTAATACAAAAAAAGTGAACATTTCATCATGCCAACTGCATTGATATTCTTTTCTTCAACTGCTAGATTTCAGACACCATGAACTGCCCTGCCTATCTGTGACATAATGAAGCTGACATTCACTCACTTGCCCAAAATAATAACTTTACATCAATAAAAATACTTTTCATATTTTAGATAATTTTGAATATACCAGTCCCACTTCCGTTTGACATACTACTATAGCACACTCAGTTGATAGGAATTAGGAAATAAACTAAGCTTTAAATGTGATTTTGACTTTAAATTACCACAGTTTTTATATGAAACTGTGTGTTGCCAGTGCTCATAGAATATTTTAAATTCTATCAGCACTCAAAAGGGGAAATTGGCAACTTTTGACTATTATTTGTGAGTTGACTGAAAATCTATGTCTCACATGGTGTTTGAAATGTAACAGGTCCACAAATTTTAATTTAAAAAGTTATTTTAAATTGTTCCATCTCACCTTTACAGAAATCTATAGACAGTAGTAAAAGAGACTGTTGTCTGTGGGATCCTTGCCTTATTTGCTGCAGAAATTGGAAGGTCGGTAGTAAATGAGGCAGGGGACTAGAGGAAAAGGAAGGAAGATCTCATGATGAAAAATTAGATTCTATCCCTGTGTCTGCCACTTGTGATGCTAGTCAAGCCACTTATACATTTCACGGGTGGACACTAATTGGGTGTTCTTCATTTTCTGGGTCCCCTACTCTGGAATCTGATCTCCAGAAGTGCTGAGCACACACAGCTGCAACTGAACTTAATGAAAGTTGTGCTTTGAACACAGAAGTTGATATACAGTGCTAAGTACTCTGACTAATATCAGGTCCTACTCATCTCAACACCCAAAATTAAGAGAAACGTTTTTCCTTAATCTCTCTGTGCCTCAGCTCCCCATCTGTAAAATAGGGATAAAACCACCACCTCGCTTCACAGGGTGTTCTGAAAGTAAATTAATATTTGATGCTCTAATGATGCGGGATATAGAAAAGCCTTTGAGGAAATTAATAATTCTGTGTTCAGAGCAGGATTTGAGTAGTGTGCAGTAAATAAGGCCTGAGACCACATATTGAACAATGAGGAGAAAACAAAACATTGAATTGCTGATTGTTTAGTGAGCACTGAATGAGGCTGGAGTCCTGTGGAAAAATCTGTACATGATAACATATTTAAAGTCTGCATCATAATGCATATGCAGGAATGGGCTGAATTAAGGTTGCACAGTCAACCTTAATTTTGTCATTTCTTAACTTTTGAGTGCTTGACTTTACAACCTTGACAATGTCCTTTTAGCACAGATTTATTTTTTCTTCCATGTAATATGTGTAAATCAAACATTTAGATTATACCTAGTCTCCATGTCACTAATCTATTCTGCAGTGGGAGGCTGACCTGCAAGGATTTGGTTCACTACCATACAATTAGTGAGTAAGGTTCAGCTAAGGTGACCCATAAATTAGGGCCTATTAAGTACAGTTCTGCTAGTCTTTATTCTTACAGAAAGGATAAGAAAATTTCATTATTCCGGTATCCCAGACTTAAGTGAATTTTAAACCAATACAGTCAAAACCGATCACTGTGGCAAAGTAGGTGTGTCTATGGAAATAAAGCCTGTTCATGAGGTCTTTTACTCCAGTTTATCAACGGATGGCAGGAGAGACCTCTTTCTGAGTGCTGGCTTACCTCCTGAAGGGCACCAAGTGAGTCGGGTAGTAAAGAGAAATTCAGCTTTTGCAGATTATATCTTTCTGTACATGATTTATTCATTTGCTCTAGAGAATAGTGGGCTCTCAGATCATTCATTGTTTCAAACTCTTGCAATTTTATCATGAGTGTCATAATATTTGTCCTTTTTATTAAAGTTCCAGCTTCTGAGGTCATGTTAAATATGAGACTCTCAGCTTTCATTCTTTTGTGTGCGTTTCTAGCCCTCATGGTGGAGGATAAAATCTTGGAAACTTAAATGCTAAAAACTCACAAACAAGAAGGCAAATAAAAAGAACCTGATATATATCATTGTTAAAAAATCTCATCTTTTTTGGGGAGTGGGGGGGTGGGGATTTAATTCATGATTTGTGAATGTTTGGGGTTGGCAATACTAGTAATTCTGCTTCTGATCCCAGCTGAAACTTGTAAATGAAAAACAATGCAAAAATGGAATGAAATGAGGGAGTTAATCATACTATTGCAAACTTCCTCCCTCAGAGGAGAGGTGAGCTGAAATAACTAACAAATATTCAACTGGGTTACTGAATGTAACTGTACTAGAGCTGTGTGAAACCTGATGCCTTTTATTTACAGGAAATGTTTCAGTTCCTGTGTTTTTCTTCAGTTGTTGGATTTAAATGAGCCTAAAGTCAGAATCTGCATATTTTTCCTGCTTTGGGATTTGATCTGGTTTGAAACCATGTCAAATAACCAAATTTATTGTGATTTTAGACAAAAACTATAATTCAACCCAGGTCCATGGGAAACTCCCTCAATGTCATTCAATTTGTAACAGCACCCGCTGAGTTTTGCTGGAATTTGAATTTTGCTATACAAATCTTTCCTAATCATGGTCTGAAGAAATCTCCTATTAAGTTTTTAAAAATAGGAGAAAATATGGTAGGCAACAAGGGAAAAAATTAAGGGGAATTTATGTCAGGCGATGATAAGTCTACAAGAAGCCAAAGAACAAGGTAGTATTCACTCCATTCCATGATACCCTCTCTAAACATACTTTCTTTCAAAGAGTCATTTTTATTACTAGTTGTTGCCCTACTCCCCCCTCACCCTTATTTTAAAATGATCCTTTGACTGAAAAAGGCCTATGATGAAAGGACAAATTGAGGCTCCCTTTAGGAAAAATGGATGACTGTGGTACATATAACTTGCTTACCATCATGCATAATTTGATGTATCAGATCAGGGCTTAAGCGTGAAATAATCGTCTACTGGAATCCGTACTCTCCATGGAATGGAGCAATGAGTCGAAGGAATGACCTTCTGGCTATCACTTTGTGATTTGGATGCTTGTTCACAACTACAGTAACAATGTCTTTTCTCATCAATCCTCAAGGGCAGTCTATATCCATTACATTCTAATATCTCAAGAGGTCTGTCATGTACTTTTAAAGATACTGTAATTTCTGCATAGCATTTGTTTTATTGTTAGCAATACCCTCCTAGACTCTAGAAAATAAAACTCCCTTTCTACCAATTTTGTTCTGTTCCATTTGACAAATAATGAATATCCACCCTATCATATATATATATATATATATATTGTGACGGTGCAAGGCCATATGGCTATAGAAAAGTAGTGGGAGATAGATATATTAGCTCCAGGCTAAACAAATCCCTGGTACCAGGATAAGTGAAATGGCAGCTGCTCCAGGTCAATTAAGACACCTGGGGCCAATTAAGAACTTTCCAGAAGGCAGGGAGAAGGCTACGTTGATTGGGACACCTGAAGCCAATCAGGGGCTGGCTGAAACTAGTTAAAAGCCTCCCAGTTAGTCAGGTGGGGGTGCATATCAGGAGCTGTGGGAGGAAGTTGCACTGTTGGTGAGGCTGAGTGGTATACACCATATCAGGCACAAGGAAGGAGGCCCTGAGGTAAGGGTGAAGTGGAGCTTGAGGAAGTGAGGGCTGCTGTGGGGGAAGTAGCCCAGGGAATTGTACATGTCATGTTTCTAAAAGGTCAGCTACCATCGCTGATATTATTAGGGTCCCTGGGCTGGAGCCCAGAGTAGAGGGTGGGCCCGGGCTCCCCCCCCACCTTTGCCCCCTGATTAATCACTGAGACTGGGAGAAAACAGACTGTGCAAGGAAGGATAACTTCTCCTCACCTCCCTCGCTGGCTTATGATGAAAATGGCTCACTACACTGTGACCCTTGTCTCTAGAGAGAGATGGGTTACGTGCAGGGTCACAGTGAGCCTTTGAGGCTAGCGAAATCCTCCAGGAAACGTGGGACCCACGGAGCCAAGGACAGAGCTTTGTCACAATATATATAAACTAGCACAAACTAACATAAGCATATTTCATTTGTTTCCCTATTTATGTCCATTAATGATGTCAGAAGAGCTCCAGAAACAGTATTTATAAACCCTTTGCTGGCTCTCCACTTCATTATCCACAATAAGTACTTTACAAACACTATTTTTTGTGGATTATTTTCTGACTTCTTGGCAACAAAGTGGTAGACTTAAAAATATTTAGAATCAAAAGGATATTCCCCACCATATTACAAAAATGCTAGAATGTTTTAGGCCTAAATTCCTTTTTAATATTCACCTTTTCAGCAAACCAAAATACTTTTTTGTTGCTGTTTAATATAAATTGAAGGACATGAGTAAGTGATTTAAATATTTGGCTCATTTTTAAAAGTGCACTGTCAGCAGTGTCATATGCAAAATCGCTGATGTTTTCGCAAGACAGAAAATTAGTAGCTACATTAGTAGCTGGATAAAGCCTGGATCCTCCATCATTGAATTCAATGGGAGTTTTGTCATTGACATCAATGGGAACAGGATTATTCCCTAAATTATTTGCTTTGTAAACATGTTGCATTCACATTTATATGCACCCAAATATATTTTCTTCTTTATTAGCTAAGTGTTTGATCCAGAACCCAGTGAATTAAATGGGCTTTGGAACAAGCCCTAAATACTCAGTTCTTCCTAAATTCTTATTTAATCCATAGACAAATCCTTAGATCCTCAGTCAAACACATATTAGCTTCAATGGGAGTAAAGACTGAATAAACTCTAGGGTCTAGATTCCCAGCTGGTGTAAATCAGTCAAGTCAATGGAGCTATTCTGACTTACATTCATTTTTGATTTGGCCCTGAAAGAGGATCTCAATGTTTAGTCCTATTTGCTTTTTGTCAGATTAAGTGCTTGTCTTCACTACCAGGAGACGGACACTGCTGCAATTGATGCAGGGGTTTCGATCTAGCGGGTGTAGTAAATACCTTTTAAATCGATGGAAGAATGCTCTCTCGTCAACTACGGTAGTCCACTTCTCTGAGAAGAGTAAAGTAGGTCGATCGGAGAGCATCTCCCATTGACGCAGTGCAGTGAAGACACTGGGGAAAGTTGACCTAAGTTATTCACTTAGCTGGAGTATCATAACTTAGGTCGGCTTACCCTGGTAGTAAAGACAAGCCCTAATTCTACATCTTTCCACCATTTTTTGTTGCATAAGAAACAAGATGAATCACTCAGCTTTGAGATACTTGATGGTATACTGTGGTGAAGTCAAATGATATTTAGCAGATGACTACTTCGTCTTGGTTCATGCTGTGGTAACATTCTAATAACTATACAAAAATCTGGAGTCACTAAATCTATGAAATCTTATTGCTTAAGATTTAGTTAATAAAGCAAAACACATCTATTTCCTAATAATTATTTTAGATAGTGCGTGGCCAACATTTTCAAATGTTGGTATGTATTGTGGCAGAGCTCTGACCTTGTCCCCATGGGTCCCGCACTTCCAGGCAGTTTATGCTAGCTTCAGAGGCTCACTGTGACCCTCCACATAGTCCTTCTGTCATAAATATAAAGGAAAGGGTAAACCCCTTTGAAATCCCTCCTGGCCAGGGGAAAGCTCCTCTCACCTGTAAAGGGTTAAGAAGCTAAAGGTAACCTCGCTGGCACCTGACCAAAATGACCAATGAGGAGACAAGATACTTTCAAAAGCTGGGAGGAGGGAGAGAAACAAAGGGTCTGTGTGTCTGTCTATATTCTGTCTTTGCCGGGGATAGACCAGGAATGGAGTCTTAGAACTTTTAGTAAGTAATCTAGCTAGGTACGTGTTAGATTATGATTTCTTTAAATGGCTGAGAAAAGAATTGTGCTGAAGAGAATAACTATTTCTGTCTGTGTATCTTTTTTGTAACTTAAGGTTTTGCCTAGAGAGGTTCTCTATGTTTTGAATCTAATTACCCTGTAAGGTATCTACCATCCTGATTTTACAGGGGGGATTTCTTTATTTCTATTTACTTCTATTTCTATTAAAAGTCTTCTTGTAAGAAAACTGAATGCTTTTTTTCATTGTTCTCAGATCCAAGGGTTTGGGTCTGTGGTCACCTATGCAAATTGGTGAGGCTTTTTATCCAACATTTCCCTGGAAAAGGGGGGTGCAAGTGTTGGGAGGATTGTTCATTGTTAAGATCCAAGGGTCTGGATCTGTAGTCACCTAGGCAAATTAGTGAGGCTTTTTACCAAACCTTGTCCAGGAAGTGGGGTGCACTTCTCTCTCTAGGGTCAGGGTACAGTTTACTGAGCCCTGTTCAGCATAAGCCAGCAAGGAGGTTGATGAGAGAACTCCCACAGTCTCTGTTGTTCCTATGGGCTTATTCCAGAGCAGTTTAGCCTCCTGTCCTGACAGGGGCCTGTGTTCCGCTCCCAGGAGGTGTTTCTGTAGTGACGGGTTGGGGGAACCCGAGCCCGCCCTCTACTGTGGGTTCTGGCCCAGGGACCCTAATGGCAGCAGCTGTTGGCAGCCGACCTTTCACTGCCAGAGTTGCTACATTTCCCTGGGCCAGTTCCCCACAGCTCCCCCACTTCTCTCTCTTAACACCTTCTTCACCCTTACCTTAGGGCTCCCTTTCCAGTGGCTTGAGGGTGTCTTCATTACGCAGCCCTTCAGCCACACTTCCTCTCCTCTGGCTCTCTTTGGCCTGACTGGAGTGAGCCCTTTTATAGTATCAGAGGGGGCTTAATTAGAGCCAGGTGTTCTCATTAGCCTAATGGCTTCAACTGACTCTTTGCAGGCTAATTGGAGTCATGTATCCACCCTAGCCTAGAGCAGCCCCTGCTCTGGTCAGTCGGGGAACAGAAAACTGCTTATCCCGTGGCCAGTATATCTGCCTTCGATTACTCTGCTGTACCCAGCTGACCTGGGTCTATCACAGTATATACTATCTGAAGAATCTGTAGTGCATATAGTCCTCTCTACCAGGCAGTGTGCAAGAAACTCAGGAAGCAGAAGCACAGGGCTGGGTGGAAGGAAAATGCAGGTATGCAGAGGCTTCACCCCTAGGCATAGCCTCTGTCAGCTTCTCCGCAGGCATTACTTGGAAGCTCAACATCGCCAGAGGAAAACGGGAGGAGTCAGGGGACATTCTCATAATGTGGCATAGTCCTTCCTGAAAGCAGCATTAATAATAGCAAGTAAATAGGGTCTTTCATTTTCTATCCAATAGAAGAATCTAAGCTAGTGGCCACCCATCACTATCATGACCACAGAGACATGAAACTTATGCAAATACATCAATTTTTATCCTTTGTCCTCCACTCTGCCCCAGTTTGTCTATTTATCCACTGCCTCTTGCATGTGGCCATGATCCTAGATTCTTACTTTCGGGGCAGTGTCTGTTGTTCATTTCTACAGCAGCTATCACAATGGAGCCTCAATCTCTGACTGGAACTGCGAGGCACAACCACAATCTAAATGAATAATAGATATAATGCATCCGATGAAGTGAGCTGTAGCTCACGAAAGCTTATGCTCAAATAAATTGGTTAGTCTAAGGTGCCACAAGGACTCCTTTTCTTTTTGCGAATACAGACTAACACGGCTGTTACTCTGACACCAGATATAATGGAGCTATACCATATTACTTTAAAAGAAGCACAAAACCCGTTTATTGTCTCTTTCCTATAAAGTATAAATACTGGATTAACATCAGCCACTGCCTGAAGTTATGGTCAGTGACCTGACACTGAAATCAAGTGACAACATTTTATAGTGATGAAAACTTGTTTAAAACATAAACAAAACATAATTATTTCACCTTGGTATTTTTCTTTATGTACATCATTATACTTATCAATACACTGCGTGAGAATACATGTATTTTCACGACTGCTGTTCCCGTTGTGCTTTATTAACAGGCCTGCAGTTACATGTGTTTTTCTTTCAATTTAGGTTTAGAGATTTTGTTTTGATGAAAGATGAAATATTTGTCACATGATCAAAATATTGTTCTTGGCAGTATTCCCTCATAGTTACTCTGTACGGGGGTCAAATTCTGCTCTGTTACTCTTGTGCTGCTCCAGTGAAATAAGTGGAACTGCCTCAGTGTCATGCACTGCAGAATTTGTCTCTCTGTATGGGTTGGCTATGGAGTATAGTGGATGATTATCCAATAGTTTGGAAGCACCATTATTATTCTTACTATGCCTTATTATTTGTATGCCAATAGCACCCAAAGACCCAAAAAGGATCAGTGTCCCACTGTATTACATACTGTATCCTATCCGTGTCCTGAGAGATGTACAGTGTAGTTTGAAACAAGGCATAAATGGGTGTAAGAAAAATTGGAAGGCAAGGTGTGTGGGAAGGAGGAGAAGAGTAATAACAGTAAGATCACATAGTAGAGGCAAGTTATTGCACAATTAGATTTTCCTTACCCTGGCTGCTGCTCAACTGACCCACATCAGTTAACTGATTTCATTTAGGCATAACAGCAGATGTGACTATTCAGAAGCACCACTTCTGTGAAGGGGAAAGATGCGGGGAGGGGATTCATTTTGCGTTATATGTGGCTGTAGTTGCAGCATGCAGTGGTAGTACTTTCTTTGCTATGCACCTGAACAGCAGATCAGTTTAAAGGGCCTATTGTTTGCTCACATCAAATAACAACTACTCAGTAGTTATAAGAAAAGGAGTCCTTGTGGCACCTTAGAGACTAACAAATTTATTTGAGCATAAGCTTTCATGAGCTACAGCTCACTTCATCGGATGCAAGTAGTTATAGGGTTACATGGTTATAGGGTTACATGGTTCATGCCAGGCAATGACACAAATTACATATGGCACAAATGTTTCTTTTGTAGTCATTAAATAACACTCAGAAATTTCCTTGTAACTTACAGGTCTTTAGTTGTAATGATATCACAGTCATTTACAAGACAGAAAACTAGTATGTAATTACCCTGTCATTGAATAATATTTACCATTCAACATGATCCTTATGTCATTGCAGAGTTCTCCATTGGGATTCAGGGTTATGAAGTATCAACAGCTCCTTGTCTTGTCAGCACTGAGGCTGTCTGCTATTACCTTTTATCCACAAGGTAATCTATCCTCATTGTTAATGGAATTGCAGCAATTAGCAGAGTTGTTTCAGTCAGCATTGGTTGTTTCAGGTTGTTTCAGTCAGCACTGATCTTTTGTGGGTCATATTTGGCAGAATTGCAGTCCTCAGACTTCTGGTGAAAAGGATCTGGTCTCCAGAGTTTTCTTTCCTCTTGTAGTGATGAACCATCTTCCACCATACCCCACAGCAGTACTGCTGCACACGGAAGTTTAGTATGGTGCTTAATTACAAAGTGTTTCATAAATTCATATGCCATTTGTAACTTTAACAGTAAGACATCAGTGAGATTTGTTCTGCCAGCACTAGAGCTGTAGAACACTGAAAGCAGAATTTCACAAGTTAATGGCCTGCCCTTTTCTGACAGCACACCAGGCTTTCACACTATTAACTAGCACTCTGCTTCACTCAACCACTGAACTGTTGACAAGAGCACTTTAGCAAGTCTGAACAGCAGAAAACATCAAGTAAATCAAAAGCCTGTTTGGAATGAGACAGAAAAATAGGGAGGGAAATATGAATAAAAGAAAAAGTAATTAAGTAAACAAAAGCAGGGAATTTTAGATGATTTGGTTCGATAATTTTATCAGTCTTATTTTTAACAACACGTTGATATGGCCTGGTATAACAAAGTATGCAATATTTAAATATTGCATTCACATTTTGTAAAACAATTCAAAAGCTAAATTGTTTTTTTCCCTAAATACATATAAGCAGAAAAATATATTAGTCTGATAGTCCTGGATTGCTTTTCACTTGTTTCAGAAGTAGTATTCTAAGTGGACAAGACAGTACTTATTTCCATGTGATACATTAGTAAAAAATAAAAAAACTCAGAAAATTCCCCCATTTTTACAAAAATGTCTGCCATGGAAATAGTGATCCCTATGGGATTTCAGGGAAGATATTGAACATTTTAATATTTCTCAGAGCTCTTCACTAAAATAAGATAACCTAGTAAATATACTTGCACACGTTAATGAAAATGGTTCTAGTTAAAAACACAACAGCCAACTAACACACTTTCTTGCAGATCCTCTGTTTAGTTATTTTTTGCTGATAACAATTTGCTCCTCTATGGTATGGAGCGTCAGTGAGCAATCTTGTGGCCAAATATTTTCCTAGGAAAATCCCTGGAAGTAAATGAATGCTGGTACCTGAACTCCAGTACACTCAGCAGTCTCTGAAGATGTTGCCAAATAGAGGATCAAACACATATGGGATTTTGACAGGCCCAACTAAAGATCAGAAGTAGCATCAAGGAATAGGTCTGTAAAACAAATCAATGTATCTAACCCAGTGGAGAGTAGCCTATGAATATGTACCAACAATTAACTCACATATATTGCAGCTGTTGATTATTCAGCCACAATATTATCAGAGTAAAAATTATAATGCCTCCCATTTAGAATCCGAGTGTGTCATAGTTTCTCTGCCATCTTATTAATCAGAATTTCATGTTGTCTGGAACTTGATGTTGGAGAGATTGCATGTGACTTCAATTAGAGTCCCATGTTTACATCGGAGAGAACTTGGCCCGATAATAAGTAAGTTTGAGATCCTGACATTCTGTGTCTGGACTCACTTTATATAACTGTGTTGTGTTCTTCACTGCAGCAAGGCAACGAATGCTGTGCTAAGCATTACTCTGCTAAAAGGTGCTACCGGTATAGTTCCTATCTCTAGTTATTACAAAGCACTTGGTGGATTGAAGGAGAGAAGCTGTTTTCACATTTATATTCACAGGAAATCTCAATGCTGCCACATTTTGCCATCAACAAAGAATGCTTGAGAAACCTTCAAAATTACAAAGGGAAAGAAAACCATTTTAAAAAATTAAAAATACAAAAAGGCAATACGATAAATATTAAAGTGAGTTGTTATGTAGCTGGCAATAGAAGCCGAGGGGTCACAGGAACAATCACAAAACCAAACTAGCTCTATGACTAAAGATTCAACGATGGCTAATGATACAGACCTCATGTGTGATTTAAATACTTCATGCACATTTTTAGAGTCAAGTCACAGCAAGACAGATGCCAAAGAGATTGGAAAATGAGATGGGATGTAGGTGGGTAATAAGAGACAGAAGTGACAGAACAGCCCAAGGATAAAAAAAAATAGCAGTTTAGCTGTCACTCAGTGTTTCCTGTAAGATATTAACAAACTCACAGAGATGATTACTTTCTAAGAGTTTTCTACTTGAATCATTTGCGTCAATTAAGTGGCTCTGAAAAGAATTCACACTATTAAATTTGAGGAAAAATCCTACTTCTTAATATCCTTTCTGGTTGTTCTCTCATAGAAATAAAATATTCATGCCCTGCGGTCCTAGGTCCACTTTTTACCTGTCAGGCAGCATCTCTCACTTACTTCTTAAAATGTTGATACAAAATATCTAAACAAAGATATGAGAGGATTATTAATGACAGTGAGTGATTTAAAATCTAGTGTTGACTTCACGGCTTTTGAGGAAGTGGGGGCTCAATATACACATGCAGACAATTTTACTGTAATAAAAACCCAAAGAGAATCTTTAGTGACGTAAAGGTATCAGATATATTAACATTTAATAAGAATTTACAGGTAACTTTAGGGAGAAGGTACAGTTGATTTAAAAAAAAATATTTTATCTTATAATGGAGGGAAAACAAGCTGAACAGATCCTGGCTTTTTCTTTAAAAACAATAGGACAGTCAGTGAGTAATTTTTACATCTACAGTGCAAGATGTGTTAATTCTCTAAATAAACTTGTGAGTTACACATTCAGAGCTGTAAAAAATCAACTTCAAAAACTGAAGGAAAGGATTACATATTACAGAAGTCAGTACAGTTCCTGTGCTGGATTTACACCAGTGTAACTGAAAACAGATGTTGGTCTGAAGCCTTGTTGTTTTCTTTTGAAAATGAATCCCTTACTTATGTACAGTACTGCCTCTCTGAAAGCAGCAAACCCATTTAACGATATGACGTGAACTAGAAGAGAAGGAATGAGTTTGATAAAGTTTATTTTCTCTGGTTTAGATAAAATATGAAATCCCATAAGCTCAGCTGTTCATTTATATCAGAGCTGGGATATGTCAGCTTGTACTAGTCTTTCTTTGCATAGGAGTGACTTTCTAATTGTGTTACAAAAACACAGGTATTTTTCCTTGATGCATTACAATGATTCATGTTAAGGTGAAAATAAACTAGTGTTCTGAATTTTTTAGAAATGTTACTTATCATTGATGTGATTCTTTTCAATTTTAGGGGTGGGATTTTTCTCCCTCACTCCTTCCCCCTGATCTGTCTGTGAAGGGGACTCTGCATTCAGATCTCTCCCCACATATTTGGAGGCCAGTAGTCTCTGTTGGCTTGCTTCACCATTTTCTCTGGTACTCCCTAGAAGGTGCTCAGTGAGTCCAGGCTCCAAGCTGGGAGAAAGGGCAGAAACTTGGTACCTTCCTCAGGTACCAGAAAGCTTTTGTCCTTGTGCATGCTCTAATAGTAATCAAGGAATACACTGTTGTGGGTTGTTACTTTATTACCATTAATAATAGTGATACAGCCAAGATAAGCTTTTTTTTCTCAACAAAAACCTAGATTTCACTTTATGATCTACTGACCCAAAATGAAACTCCAGAAACTCTTATTGTTTTATAGCACCCCTTTGGTATTATTCAAGATGTGTCCCTCCTTATTTTGAGTAGTCCAGTGCTCAGAAAGTAAAATACTAAATATTAAAAAAATTAGTTTTGAAAAGTATTGATCTGAATATGAAGTGAGAAAAAAACACATTTTGATTATGATTTTAGTTAGTGATATTCTTATTCTCATGAGCCCATAATAATAACTTAATTTTAAAATATCTTCCATTTTTCACTCCATTTAACAATTTCTCATGTTGTTTTTGGGACATTGTAATGAATTAATGTTAGAACATTTGCATTTTCCTATAAATAACACTATGTATTGTAAAGTAGAACAAGTAAGGCAAACAGTTATTTTTTAAATCATTTGGGTTTTTTTATTAAAAAAACAAAATCAGGTTCTTTTATTAATCATTTGATTATACACCATTCATTGCACTTGTTATACTTTTGTTACTGAACTTTGAGGAAATAATTCCTAGCCTACAAGTAATATGAATCTTCTCAGCAACTGCAGTGAATGGATTACTTTGAAATATTACTTTCATGTATAATATTCCGAATGTCCTTTAAAAAGGACATTCCATTTGTATTAGTTTGACCCATTATTGGGAAAAGGAAGCTTGGAAAAACAGTACCTGAAGGTGAAACAATGAAATTTTTGCAGTACATGGTTTTACTGTTGATTCATAGATTGCTATGAATGGCCAGAAGGGACCATTTTGGTCATCTAGTCTGCCCTCCTGTACAACACAAGCCGTGGGACTTCCCCAAAATAATTCCTAGGTCATATCTTTTAGAAAAACACACAATCTTGATATTAAAATTGTCAGTGATGGAGAATCCACAACCACCATTGGTAACCTGTTCCAATGGTTAATTAACCAATTAGTTAGTTAACCAATAAAAATGTATGCCTTATTTCTAGTCTGAATTTGTCTAGCTTCAACTTCCAGCCATTGGATAGTTTTATACCTTACTTTGCTAGATTGAGAAGCCCAATCATAAATATTTTTTTCCCAAATAGGTGCTTATAGACAGTAATCAAGTCACCCCTTAATTTTCTCTTTGGTAAGCTAAATAGATTGAAATTCTTGAGGCTATCATTATAAGGCATGTTTCTAATCCTTTCATCATTCTTGTGGCTCTTCTTTGAACCCTATCCAATTTATCAACACCCTTCTTGAACTGAGGGTACCAGACCTTGACACAGAATTCCAACAGCAGTTGCACTAGTGCCAAATACAGAAAGAAAATAACCTCTGCACTTCCTACTCAAAATTCCCCTGTTTATGCATCTCAGTTTGCATTAGCTCTTTTGGCCACAGTATCACAGTGGGAGCTTATATTCAGCTGATTATCCACTACAACCCCCAATTCTTTTTCAGAGTCACTGCTTCCCAATATAGAATCCCCCATCCTGTAAGTGTGACCTACATTTTTTGTTCCTCCATGTATACATTTATACTTAGCTGTATTAAAAACACACATTGTTTGCTTTGCACTTGTTTACCAGCGATTCAGATTGCTTTGAATCAGTGACCTATCCTCTTCATATTTACCGCTCACCTAATTTTCATGTTATCTGCAATACTTATCAGTGGAGGTATCTTTCAGGTCACTGAGAAAAAATGTTAAATAGCATCCCTGTGAGATCCCACTGGAAACCAACCCACATGATGACAATTCCCCATTTACAGTTACATTTTGTGACTTATCAAATAGCCAGTTTTTAATCCATTTAATGTGTGGCATGTTAATTTTATATCATTCTAGTTTTTTTAATCAAAATATCATATGGTACCAAGTCAAATGCTTTATAGAAGTCTGAGTATATTATGCCTACACAATTACCTTTATCACGCACTTATCTCATCGAAAAGGTATCAAAGTTACTTTCAAAAGAGCAATTTTCCATAAACCTGTGGTGATTTGCATAAATTGCATAACCATAATTTAGTTCTTTTTTAATCGAGTCCTGTATCAGCTGCTCCATTATCTTTTCCAGGATCAAAGTCAGGCTGACAGGCCTACAGTTTCCCAGTTCATCCCATTTACCCTGTTTAAAAATTGGCAATAATAGTAGCTTTCTTCCAGTTTTCTGGAACTTCCCCAGTGCTCTAATATTTATTGAAATTCAGCATTAATGGTCCAGCATGGTCCTCAACCAGCTTTTTTAAAACTCTTGGATGCAAGTTAATTTGACCTGTGATTTAAAAATGTCTGACTTTAGTAGCTTCTTCTCAATATGCTCCAGAGATAGTAGTGGAATGGAAAGAGTGTTATCATTGTATGATGAATCTATATCCTCTGTTTTTTCCCATCTATGGAACAGAAATATGTATTGAACACTTCTGCCATATCTGCTTTATTATTGATAATTCTACTATTTCCTTCTAGTAATGGATCAATACCATTGTCAGGATTTTTTTGTTCTTAATATATTTTTTTAAAACCTCCTTCTTATTGTCCTTAACTGTGCTGGCCATATATTTCTCCTTGTGTCCCTTGGTTTCCCTTATCAATTTTCTAACTTCTGATTTATATTCATTACTATCAACTTTCTCCATTGTGGGATTGTAGCTTTTGGGGAATCTAGTAAGGAGTTCTTAAATGATTCAGAATTATTATTATTCAAATTTTTCTGATTAAATTCTTCTTCTCAGCTGATTTGTCTCATAATTGTTTTCAGCATTATGAAATTGGCTCAGTTAATGGTACCTTAGGTACAAGTGATCATGACTTGAAGAATAAAATCCTGACCAGCAATAAATAAAATATATATATATATTTATTTATTGCTGGTCAGGATTTTATTCTTCAAGTCATGATCACTTGTACCAAAGGTACCATTATTATTTTTTTTTCTTTGATCAGTTCTTCTTTATTTGTTATGACAAGGTTTAACATATATTTCTCCTATGTTGTTTGCTAAACTTTTTGACTTAGGAAATTGTCGTCTGTTATGTTTAGAAATTCCAAGAATGTTTTAGTACTGGCAGCATGAGACCTCCAATATATGTCATTCAAATTAAAATTTCCCATGATCATGCAGCTTTTTTTTTTTTTGCCTCCCATTATAGATAGCTGCATAAGGATCTGGTCATCCTGTTCCCTAGTGTGATTTGGTGGCCTGTAGCAGACCTATCTTGTACCCCATTTTGTGCTTTATCTGTTAGAACATTGATATGCCTTAGTTTCCATGTTGGTGTCAATTTGAACCTTCTTCTGCTTCTCTTATCTCTGGTGGCCACAGTCTTCCTATCCTGGATTAAGAGGAATTAGTGGTATTTTTTTTGGAACAGAACATTTCCCAGAAAGATAGAAAGGAAATATTTTCTGAAACTGTGAGATCTTTGGGACAGATTCTGTATCTTGCTATTTGTATGGATAATACATAGCAAAATGGGGATTATGCCATGTTACAAATAATAAATTGTAATAACACATGAAGTAGTCTGGAAAACAGACACAATTATAGTGAAACAGATGTATCATCATAATGTTACAGGATTATAAATACAGAATATGAAAATGGAGAATATTCCAGGAGACAACAGCACTTGAAATGTATCATACAAAATGCTGGTGACCTTTAAAGTTTGCCACAAGGTGCTGAATGAACAATTACATTACTGTGATGTTGATCCCAGATTTTACTTACATTCGAAACCTAGTACTTCAATTTAATAAAATATTAAATCCACTGTCCTATTAATAGTGAACAAGAAACTGCCAAAGTGGGACTAAGAAAAGCAGTTGGAGAAAGAGAATTCTTAACATATAGGAGACACAGCTAGACTGGTAGTTAGTTTTTATAAGTAGACAACTGTTTATATAACAAACCAAGAGAAATAGGGAGAGCACTCTTATTTTCATTTCCTTTTGCAGAGATGAACAGTGTATGTATCTAGATGAGTAAACTGTTATGTCCATATTTACTCATTTTGAGGGGGAAATAAGTATGGTTCTAATTCAGCAGTCCAGCCCTATTCAGTAGTCTACATAAATATGTACTTAAGTATAGGCTTGTGTTTAAATCCAAATTCAATGGATCTTAAGCACATGCTTAAATGGTTTTTGGAGTTAGGGCCTAGATGGCTAAATATGATACTGGAACATTGACTTGCCTCAGGGTCATATATTCTTTACTCTTTGTGGTCTGAATGCCATTATGAATACTAACAAATGAAAGGAAGTGTCACTTTAAGGGTTAGTTTAATGGCAAAAAGTTATCTGTTGAAATAAAATACAGTATATAACTCAGAATCATAGATGATGAGGATAATTAATCTCGTTTCCCCTGGTTATTGCATTATTATTGTTGACTTACCCTTCTTTCTTTCTGTCCATGTAATTCAGTTGCCCAGCATTTGTGACAGATGTTATACCCAGTTGTTAAAGCACGATTAATACAAGATTTCAGTTATTGTATTTTTAACATCATAGAAGATGCACTGTAGGGAGATATGTTTTAGCCACATATCAGTATTCTATAAAAAACAGTTTTGTGTGAATAGTCAGAATACTAGTATTTTAATGATCAGATTATACAAAGTGCAATAGAGCTTAAAAACAGTTATAGTTACTGTAGATATTATATTATAACTCAGAAGTACTATGTTTTCTTGATAGCCAGGTCTTGAAGTCAGATTTAAGGAAGTTAATTTTCACAGTGTTGATACTTTTAGTGCTCAGTGCTTTATGCACTAAATTCTCTTCATCATATGCATTGAAATGTATATGCTATTTTCTCTGCAAAAACCCATATATGCATAACAGTGTATATTTTTGAAAACATTTCAGAGCATAATTACTTACTGGTCAAAAACATCATGAGTCTTATTGTTCCTGATCTTCCCTTCTTCCTAGTTTCCCCCATCTAAAAACAAGTATGAGATCCCAGGGTCCACACTCTACTCATGATGCTCTAGTGCTGGCTAACAACTGACTGTGAAGCAACACTAATCTGAGAAGCTTATTAGGGAAAGGTTCCACTGAGCTTCCAAATTTTGTAAGATTCCTGAATCTTAAATTCCTTGAGGATTTAAGAAGCATTATATGGAAGGAATACAGCTGCTAAATCTGTAGGAAAAAAAACAGCCTTGCTGACATGTCAGGGTGAAGGCTTAGGACAGGAAGGATTGTCCAATGGTTTGGTCACTAGCCAAAACACTGGGAGACCTGAATTCAATTTCTTGTCATGTATTTCTGGTGTGGGACAGTCACTTAGGCTATGTCTACATAGCAGTTGGGTGGTATAATTCCAAGCTTAGCTAGATGCACATGTATTAGCTCTATGTGAGCTAGTGCCTAAAAATAGCAATGTGAACTTGGTGATACGAGTGGTGGCTCAAGCTAACTCCCTTAATACAGACCCGGGAAGTTAAGCGGGATTGTAGTCGGGTGGCTACACCATGCTGCTACCCACATAGCAATGGCAACACTGCTAATTTTGGCATAGTAGCTATTGTGTGAACATTTATTCAAGCTGGGAATTACATCTCCCAGCTGTTGTGTAGACATATGCTTAGTGTCTCAGTTCCCCACGTGTATAATGCAGATAATAGCACTTCCCTACCTCACAGGTTGTTGAGACAATAAATACATTAATGACCTTGAAGTGCTCAGATACTGTGGTAATAAGGGCTATAGAAAGACCTTAGACAGCTTGTCTAAAGTAGTGTTCTGAGAAAGATATGTCGTCAAATTATCAGGGAAGGCTTCTCATTGAAAAGTTAGGTGGAAAAACTGCCAGACCCTGGGACAAAGGAAAAATATGGCATGGTAATCTGCCACTGGTTTAGGAATGGACAGTAAGGACAAAAAGTCATGGGAAAAGAACCTCTAAACACAGTGAGGAACCCTGTCTTGGGGGGCCCATACCTATCCTTGAGATACTTGGGGTCTGCCTTTTTTCTCACATTTTGGCAGCACTCATATATCTTGTCATGCCTATACAATTTCGCTGAAATGAACATAGGAGTACCTTATTCTCTTCCCATTTAAATCAATGGGCTGTAATCCTATTTAAATCAATGGTATGTCTCATGAAGTAAGGTGCATCTCAGCATATAGAACAGACAGATACAGACAGATGGGAGAGTACAAAGAAATAAAGATAATATTAACTGGCATGATAGACAGTAATCTCAACACACCGGTGACCCAACTGTTGTCACAGGTTTTGTAGGCATCACAGGGAAGCAGAGTTTTAAGGAGGAATTTGTAGGAGGATAATGAGATAAAGGTTTACACAGAGTTTCTCCCAAGTGTGAGGACAGCTTACACAAAAGCACAAAGGTGCTTGTTTGAGAATTTAATTAGTGGACAATAGAAGCTGTAAATGTGGGCTCACTGGAAGCAGAAGTTGACAGCATGATAATGAATGGGTGGGGATAGACCATGAAGCATCTTGAGAGTGAAGTGATGACAACTAACTTATGTTTGATGGAATTGAGAAGGGGAAGCCCAAGGAGGACACAAAGAGAGGAGTAGTATGGTCAAAGTGATGGGCTAGGAAAAAGTTCTTTGTAGCAGCACCCTGAATGGAAATGAGTAGGGCAAGATGGTAGATGGTACTTGTGAAGATCAGAGAAAAGGATGTTACAGCACTCGAGATGGAAAATGACAAGACCCTGGATGAGAGTTTTAACTGCATAGGAATACCACATTTTAGACTTGTTATGCAGAAAGAATTGGCAAAATTTAGACCTAATCTGAATGTGAGGTCATAGAGAAAGATTCAAGTCAAAGATAACTCTCAGGTTATGGACCTGAGAGATGGGCAAAATAGCCATATTGTCCACAGTGACTGAGAAAGGAGGTGGGTGGGAAGGCTTATGGGAGGAGATTAAAATTTCCATTTTCATAGATTCCTAGATTCCAAGGCCGAAAGGGGCCATTGTGATCATCTAGTTTGACCATCTGTATAACACGGGCCAAAGAACTGCCCCGAAATAATTTCTTATGAATTACAGCATATCCTCTAGCCTCACTGAGCTTGAGCTAATGGCTAGATATCCATGAAGAAATGGCAAAGAGAAATAGCAAGGTTTTAGTTTGCACAAAAGACAGGTCTTAAGTAGATCTGTGAGTCATCAGCATAAAGATGGGGACGAAGGACAGAGCCTTGTGTTTCTATCTGGGAGGGGACAAACAAAAAATACAATTGTATATAACATGGAGAGGATTTAATTCTAAACCTGTTGTAACTTCAAAACCTTTCTTGCAATTACATTAAAACTACAGAAAAAAATTCTACTACATTCTAACAGTAACACTCTAACAGCTGACAATACTTAGGTTGGAGGAGGGGGGGAAATTACAATTATAATTACATTCTGGTTGCAGTCTTAATTATGGTGAGGTGAATATCACTTCATAATAGTGATTATATTCATTTCCTTGTCATTTTTTATAAAGTGTTGCAAATCCCTGTCCTGTTGCTGGGTTTCAGAGCCTAGGCTCCAGCCCAAGCAAGAACATCTACAGTGGTACTTTTATCCCTGTAGTGTGAGCCATCACAAGCCTGCGTCAGCTGACCTGGCATCTGAAACTTTCTATTACTGGCTTTATTTATTTATTGCAATGTAGTTATACTCCAATGGACTGATAATCAACCACATCCCAGATTAAATTATGTTAATAGTTATTTTCCCTTTGATGCAGGTGATTTACCATGCTAACACCTCCTGCTGGTCCTCTTGCAGATCAGCTCCACAGGTCGCTATGCCGACATGCAGTGGAGTCTCACCTGTTGTCACATCTCTTCCTGGACCCATGTCACTCCAAGGACCGTGGTGTCCTCTATTTACTGGAGCACAATTGACCCAGACACAAGTGGGAGTAGGTGAATTACGTATTATTTCCACCCTTAGTGCAATAACCCCGAAGCTTATAACAGATATGGTGCTTAGTATCGCTGGGGCTGGGAAGGCATTGCAGGGGGACCTGGCTTGTTCAGGAGATCCAAGATTTTCTAAATAACCAGCTAAAGGATATTCAGAGAGACCTCAAGCATCAGGCCTGGCCCTCTGTCCTTACAGCCACCTCGGGAGTACCATCTGATATGTGGCCAGGGAGACATACTTGAAGATTCTCTGTGTAGAAATGCAGACGTTTGCAGAGTTCCTTCCAACCATACAGGCTGATCGGAGGGATGTGGGCTTCCATATACCGAATCCTGCTGGGTCTGTGGGGAGGATGCATGTGGGATTGGGAAATTCACCAAGACATTTGGGAAATTAAACCACCTGGTATGCCTAACCAATTTATAGTCAGTGCTCCTGAAATAACACCTGATATCTGGATAGGAATAGGAAATCAATGGACACTCTGGCCGCTAGAACCTCACAGCTTCAGTGTGTACATAAACTGAAGCCAGAAAAAGTTGTCACAGTTCAAGACGGCATTTGTTGGGAGGGTATGGGACAAGGAACTACCCTGACAGGACACCTACTTTTCCAAGCTAATGACAGCTGTGTGCTTGTTAAGGCCACCATCTTGCAAAATATACATTTTAATCTTACCACTGCTTTAGGAAGCCATATCATATATTGGCCTGCAGAGAGAATTTTGCAGTCTGCCCTTCAACCTCAAATACCCTTTAATTGGACTACCCTAGTGCCTGACTGGTTCCAAAATTTGCTTTCAATTCTACCAGAGGTTCAGAAAATTTCTGATCTACAGGAACAGATTCACATGCTCCAAAATATATATCAAGTTGAAAAGAATGCCTTTCATACAGCCTATAGGGAGTTTACCTTATGTATTAAGTATGATGGTTTGTGTTTTGTGACTAAGACTATTCAGCAATCTCAACCCCATGCTGTTGTTTTTATTACTGTTTGGTATGGGGTTATGTTTTTGCTGTTATAGTAGATGTGTTTATCATTGCCTGCCTGGTCCTAGAGCTGTTAAGCTCAATGTACAATGTAAAGGAACAAGTGGCCCTAATGATTGTCAATAAACTCTATGATAACAGGAGGCAAGAGGCAGCAATGAATGTTTATGAGGAAATGCAGGTAGTACGTGAGGAAGAGAGAGAGGAAATTAATGAATTAATGACCACGGAGGTATGATAGAATAAAGTGAGGCCAAAGAGGTGTCAAAGGGGGGAACTATGGGGGAAAATTAACAGGACATAAAACTCAGGTCAAGGCCCTGACTTTGGTCAAGCTTGCCTGCAGGCCATAAACTGAGATCCTGCTTGCTTATGTATGTCAAGGGTAGGAGAAGTCACAGTGGAAAGTCCCCAAAACGGAACAATGGTTTTCGGTGCACAAAGGGCATGAAGGGGCAGGATGGAAAAGTCCCCGGACAGAACAAATTTGCAATAGTCAAGCTTATGAAATATATAACCGCAACAGTTGTGTTAAAAAGGTTGCTGACAGCAAAGGAACAGACAGTGAGTAACAGGAGGGGCCTAGTGGGGGAGACGCTTGTTTTTGCTTTTGAATAGTGTTAATTTTGCAATGTATTCCAAACAAGGTAATTAATACGGAAGTATGTGTAATTTGTTTGTGGTTTTAAGCTTTAAAAAGCTGTGTGTGCTTTGCATTGGGGGGCAGCTACTTAGAGCTGTGCTTGTAATCAATAAAGGAGCCTCAGGCTTGTTCTGATCCAAACACAACGCATGGTTAATTTTCCACCACACTTCTTGTCTTGTCCTCAGTGGATAAGAAGAACAATTTATCTCCCTCCTCTTTGTAAAAACCTTTTACATATCTGAAGACTGTTAATATGTCCTCTCTCAGTTTTCTCTTTTCCAGACTAAACATAACCATTTTTTTCAGTCTTTTCTCGTTGATCATATTTTCTTGACCTTTAATCCATATTTGGTGCTCTCCTCTGGACTTTTTCCTAATTGTCCACATATCTCCAGAAGTGCAGGGCCCAGAACTGGATACAGTACTCCATTTGAAGCTGTGCTGAATCAGTGCTGAATAGAGTGGAAGAATTACTTAATGTGTGTTGTTTACAACACTCCTGCTAATATATGCCAGGATGATGATTCATGTTGACTCATATTCATTTTGTGATCCACTACAACCCCAGATCTTTTCCTGTCATACCTGGCCTTCCTGGGCAATCATTTCCCATTTTGTATTTGTGCAGTTTATTATTCCTTCCTAAGTGTGGTAATGTGTCCTTATTGAATTTCATCCTATTTATTTCCAATCATTTCTCCAGTTTGCCAAGACCAAGATATGGGATGATGCTGAAGAAAACACTGATGGGGGAAGATAAATATAATAGCGGCAGGAGGTGATATTAAAGAACATATTCTTCTGACATATGACATGGGTAACTCTCATTGATTTCATTGCATTGAGACAAAGCCAAAAGGAATTCATTTGGTGCAATATATTATAACATATTGAAACCAGCACAGTTTAGAAAGATTTGAATAGAGAATGCAAAAGCCATGGGAAGGACTTTGTTTAATCGCTGAATGTTAAAATATGTTACTATGGAAGAGGAGAGCTTTCAGCTTTATGAATTAGTCCATCCTTTTATAGACTGTAATGTGTAAATAGCATTTCTTGAGGGTCATGAATTGAGTAGTCTCTGTTTGTGATTTTGCTAGGTAATATTATTACCCTGATTAGAAAGGTGAACATTTGTCTTTACTTTGGTTCCTCTGAAAAAAATAAATACTCACTTTTCTCAAACTCTGTGCTCAGGTGATCTATATGATTAATGTGTTGCACTCGCAGATTTTTATTCCTGTTATCTCAACAGCTAAATGCCAATATTTTTAATTTCTTTCCAAACCTCACCCTTTACATGGAGGTTTTGAAAACCAGCTGGTATTTTAATTCTCTACAAGATAAACTTTTGAGTGACTGTGTATATCTACTATTCAGATCCCCATTCCTGGTGTGCCTGCCAGCTGAAGCTCTACTCTACTAGTACAACACTCTTTAAAATCGCTTTTACATTGACTATACCTGCAGCTACTTGCTTCCCTAAGGACAAAAACTTAAAACATTTACAAAAGTATTTTTCCTAGTTAATTTTGTGTGTGGGATGCGGGGAAAGGGTTAAATTTAGGAGATCAGTTCTTTTTATAATTTGCTGACATCCCAGTGTAGGTTTTATTAAGTATGTTGTATGACAGTGCAAAGTCAGGAGAGTTCCACTGTATGCAACACAGCAGATTTTGTTATAACTAGGTGATGATTTACATCCACAATGTTATCAATAAGTAATATTACTTTTAAAAATCTTTGTTTTAATTTGATCCTCATTAAATTTACTGTAAGGAAAAATATGACCTGCTTCCACTTATAGATGTGTGTCAGCTATGTAAAGTGCAAGGCCATTTTATCTGTGCTACTGTGTATATATGTGTATTGAAGTTAAGGATGCAATCTAAGGGTATGTCTACACTACGAAATTAGGTCGAATTTATAGAAGTCGGTTTTTTAGAAATCACTTTTATATATTTGAGTGTGTGTGTCCCCACAGAAAATGCACTAAGTGCATTAAGTGCATTAACTCGGCGGAGTGCTTCCACAGTACCGAGGCTAGAGTCGACTTCCGGAGTGTTGCACTGTGGGTAGCTATCCCACAGTTCCCGAAGTCTCCGCTGCCCATTGGAATTCTGGGTTGAGATCCCAATGCCTGATGGGGCTAAAACATTGTCGCGGGTGGTTCTGGGCACATATCGTCAGGCCCCCGTTCCCTCCCTCCCTCCGTGAAAGCAAGGGCAGACAATCGTTTCACGCCTTTTTTCCTGAGTTACCTGTGCAGACGCCATACCACAGCAAGCATGGAGCCCGCTCAGCTCACTGTCACCGTATGTCTCCTGGGTGCTGACAGACGCAGTACTACATTGCTACGCAGCAGCAGCAACCCATTGCCTTGTGGCAGCAGATGGTGCAATAGGACTGGTAGCCGTCATCGTCATATCCGAGGTGCTCCTGGCCTCCTCTGTGAGGAGCGCCTGGGCAGACATGGGCGCAGGGACTAAATTTGGAGTGACTTGATCAGGTCATTCTCTTTAGTCCTGCAGTCAGTCCTATTGAACCGTCTTATGGTGAGCAGGCAGGTGATACGGATTGCTAGCAGTCCTATTGCATCATCTTCTGCCGGGCAGGCAAGAGATGAGGATGGCTAGCAGTCCTATTGCATCATCTTCTGCCGAGCAGCCATGAGATGTGGATGGCATGCAGTCCTTCTGCACCGTCTGCTGCCAGCCAAAGATGTGAAAGATAGATGGAGTGTATCAAAACAAGAAATAGACCAGATTTGTTTTGTTCTCATTTGCAAACCCCACCCCCTTACCCCCGGTCTAGGGGACTCATTCCTCTAGGTCACACTGCAGTCACTCACAGAGAAGGTGCAGTGAGGTAAATCTAGCCATGTATCAATCAGAGGCCAGACTAACCTCCTTGTTCCAATAAGAACAATAACTTAGGTGCACCATTTCTTATTGGAACCCTCCGTGAAGTCCTGCCTGAAATACTCCTTGATGTAAAGCCACCCCCTTTGTTGATTTTAACTCCCTGTAAGCCAACCCTGTAAGCCGTGTCGTCAGTCGCCCCTCCCTGCGTCAGAGCAATGGCAAACAATCGTGCATCTGAGTTGAGAGTGCTGTCCAGAGCAGTCACAATGGAGCACTCTGGGATAGCTCCTGGAGGCCAATACCGTCGAATTCTGTCCACAGTACTCCAAATTCGACCCAGCAAGGCCGATGTAAGCACTAATCCACTTGTCAGGGGTGGAGTAAGGAAATCGATTTTAAGAGCCCTTTAAGTCGAAATAAAGGGCTTCATCCTGTGGACGGGTGCAGGTTTAAATCGATTTAATGCTGCTAAATTTGACCTAAAGTCCTAGTGTAGCCCAGGGCTAAGCAAAATTATTCTAAAGCTTTTCAAGCCATTCAGGTATCAGAAACTAAGCTGAAGATTTTGGCCCTCCGGCTGGCCAACTCAATCAGAGAAAAAGGTCCATCTGCTCAGAAAATCCCACCCAAGCTTCAAAAACCTCCCCAGCTGTGCAGCTGAGTGTTGTGGCACTGTCAGAGACAAGACTGCTGAATATGAACCTCCTGCTTTCCATGATGCTCTATTCTCTGATTCTGTAATGTGTAAGAACCAATTAGGAGATGGTCTGGCTGAAGGCAAGGCACAGCGCTTTCATTCTTGTGCAATCATTCAGTTCATACTGAGTTTGCTCAGGCTCCTGGAAACAACTAGCTCTCAATAACTATGGTTAGAGAATAAAGATAAAAGCATAGTCTCACTCAAATTAAGATTGCATCATTTTATTAGGGTAGTCACAGCTATACTAGCAACATGATTCCCATCCTTACCCACCATTCCTTTTTTCATCCCACCTATACCAGCTGCGATTGGGGGTTGGGAAGGGAGTGAAATGTATAACAGGCCTGGTTTAAAAAAAAAAACCCAAACCATCGAAACTTGAATTATAAAATAAATGTAATGTGTAAATGAATTTGAAATATATTTACTTACAACAAACCTACATTAACATAATGTTATTTGGGTTGCAAAGTCAAGCACTTGAACCACAGGGAATGCTAGAATACTAGGGGTCCCATGGGAAAGAAGAAGTGGGTGATGATATAATTAAAGACTTATACATATGCACAGTGAGACAGCATTAAGGCTTTACAGGTAGACTTAACTCAGCCAATTCCTGATGAAAGCAAGTAAGAGAAGGATGATGGCAATTTCTAACAGTTTATAATTCAGCGAAATCTGAATAAAATTTCATGAGACAAGCAAAAGACACATCTCTAGCCCCAGGGCTTTATCCCTACATAGAGCTGGCTGAAACTTTCCACCGAATTTTTTGACTTTGGCTCAAACAATAAAAACAAACAAAAAGCTTTGGCCGCAGAAGGAAGACACTTTTCACATTAAATTTTGTTTACTCAAAAACATTATTTTCTGCTGAAAAACAGTTTTGACAGAAAAATTTTCCACTAGTCCTTATTTCACACTATAATTATGGAATCACAGCTCCATATTTAATACTAACTCTTTATAAGACAACTGTATTTTAATTATAATTTTGGGTGAAATATATGCTACCTTTGGCAGAGGAAAGATTAAAAAATACTTTTTTTGCAATTTTCCTTTAAAATCTATTTTTTTGTTATCCCTCTAGGTAACACACAATCACCACAATCACATAATCACAATCACCACAAACTCTATACACATATGCTCTCTTATAACATTTCACATACAGGCTACTTTTCATATTTTAGCGTAGAAAGAGAAAGCAATGGAACACTAGGGCTTCTCTGAACTTGCCTCCTGATGGACTGCCTGTGGCTCATTCTGAGACGGGGACTGCTGTTTCCCAAAGAATGCTGTTTTTAAACAGCACAGCAGTTCCCTGGCTCCTCACACACAAGCCAGTACATATATTAATACCTATATGTTTCAGTCTTCGAAAGCCTGTCTCATACTTTTTCCCATCAAAACCTGTAACGTTTTATTATTATCATAAAATTCTGTGGTTCAAGCTAAGGCAGTGCATTTGAGTGAGATCTTGATGAGCTGGATGGGCACAATGTGGCTGTTTATATCTTGGAAGCAAAAGGGACTTTGCTGTGACTGTTAGGAACCTGAATATGTCTGGGAATTATTGAGTTTATGTAGTAAAGTATATGAAGTGGGATTTATGTTTATATTGCTTTAACTGGTGATTTCTATCTGTTAGTGATATGCATGCACAGGAAATGTAGTTGAGTAATTTTAATTAATAGTTAACTAAGTTTTGTATGAGTGTTAAATAGCCTGCCTGCCAAAACATGCTGTGCCCTATTAATTGCAACGGCATCACTGTGAACTTGTAACCCATTTGGCACTAACATGAATAGAATGTGATAGGCAGCTTGGAGGAGCTTAAAAATCATGAGATAATTACTGTTTTGCAATAGTTTCAATAAATGAATGGCAGTGCCATGTGCTTAGAGATACTTTGGTGATAGATTAGGACGGTTGATAGCCCCTTAGCTCAGCAATAAGAGTACTGGTGTAGAAATATTTTTTACAGGAAATAATATTACAGGATTTGTAGCATTAAATACATGCATAATATTCATCCAAGTAAAACTGCATGGTACACTGTACCATAAGTCACCTTCAGTAAGAGTCAATAATTTTTGCATAAAATACCAATATAAAAAATAAAATTTATGAAACCTATATGCTCAAGATGTAGTAAAACTATCTATAGGAAATGCAAGCATTTTTGAACCTGTTGGTTGCCATGGCAGCAAACAATTTGTATATTAGCTAGTATTTTAAGCATTTTGGTTTGCATTGTTCCAAGATATTTAGTGACAATCATTACTTCTTTTGAACAGTGAACTTTTTTCAGTCTTATTATATAACAATGTGTGATTTTTAATAAAAGGTTTTATAATCATTCCATCTTTCTTTCTTTCTTTCCTGCTTTTGTCTCTCCATGTATATATATGAGAGAGAGATGTTTTTTTCCGATAGAAGAAGCACTAAAATGTCAGTTATCTGCTTCCACTAACAGGCATTCCACTAATATTCAAGCTACTGTATCTAGGGAAAAAGGTAAGAAGAATAATAGTAATTAAGAAGCTGGATTTGTATATGTGCAAGATTATCTGATTTATAGGAAACCATCAAGAAAATATAAGTTTGGTTAAAGTCATCTCCATATAAGGTTGAGGGGGAGAAGACGCAAGGAGCCTGCTCAGAGATTGTCATGAAAAATTAATCCAGCACTTGAGTTCATGCTAGGGTACAAAGAAAAGGAGTACTTGTGGCACCTAACAAATTTATTTGAGCATAAGCTTTCGTGAGCTACAGCTCACTTCATCGGAGGCATTCAGTGGAAAATACAGTGGGGAGTTTTATATACACAGAGAACATGAAACAATGGGTGTTATCATACACACTGTAAGGAGAGTGATCACTTAAGATGAGCTAATACCAGCAGGAAAGCGGGGTGGGCGGGGGGGGGAGAAAACCTTTTGTAGTGATAATCAATGTGAGCAATTTCCAGCAGTTGACAAGAACGTCTGAGGAATAGGGCCGGGGGGGGGGGGGGAATAGTTTTACTTTGTGTAATGACCCATCCACTCCCAGTCTCTATTCAAGCCCAAGTGAGGAAGAAACTGATTGGAGCCATAACTCCAGTCTACTTTGCCCTGTTTGGTAGAGATTGCTCTGCATTGGGAGGGGAGAGGGATATCCTATCAAATGAAAGACACAATTTGATGCTATGTTATTTGCATATATTTATACAAATTCCTTTCTTATACTTTGTGATGTAAAACTTTATATCAGGTCAGAATACATATCCCACTAATATAAGGATGGCAGTGGTTAGTACCTATGATTTGGTTTCAACCGTGGGATCTGGCAGCCAATATAATTTTACATTGGCAGGAATGATTTGCTGCTGGTAGAGTCACCGTCGGAGACAGATCTTAGAGTTGAATGTTGTGTACACTTCCGTAGCCTCATTAATGTTCAGTTGAAAAGTAAATAGAAAGAACAGGTTGTTGTTTTTTTCTTCCTGGGGCTAAAACACAGATTCAGAAGTTCTTAGTATGAAAGGTACAGTTAGAAGCACCACAATTTTGCAGTACTAACCAGAAGTCTTATTCACATAAAAGGTCTATATGTGATGTATACAAACTCTGAATGAATCTCTACCATGGAGATTCACTGTATGTATCTTTAACAACAATGAGAAGTTATGTAAATACTTGATGATATGCCTGTATATAGTTGTATATTGTATAGCTTCCATTTAAAAAATATATTCTTATATATGCAGTAGTGGTTTCTTTGGAAGGCTTTATTACATGGGCAGGAGGTGTAATTAAAGTAAATCCTTCATTAATAAGAGTAATAATCACAATTTGCTACATTCCTAGGAAATGTGCATCACAAAAAGAAACTGGCATATGTAATTTTTCTCTTTTGCTTTGTTTTGGTAAACTGTTGTAGAGAAATAAATGACACTGGAAAGAGAAGTATAGCTGATATTTAACAAAACATGACAAGAAAAAACCTTGATCAAAAGAGCAATAAGCCTAAAAAAAAAGAAGTAAGTCACTATAATGAAGTGAGCTGTAGCTCACGAAAGCTTATGCTCAAATAAATTGGTTAGTCTCTAAGGTGCCACAAGTACTCCTTTTCTTTTTGCGAATACAGACTAACATGGCTGCTACTCTGAAACCTATAATTTAGTCGTTGCAAAGAGGAAGAAATTGTTCTGATAAAAACATAGGATGAACGTGCCGTTTTTTAAAAAGTAGAATAGTATAGGAAGCAGGAATATTAAAATTGAAACTTTTAGTTTTAAAAGATGCTGCTAGGGCTTTGGAAATCTAGTTATTTCTTTTTTTGAAAGTTTGATTTAAAAAAACAACAACAACTTTGTAGCCTCTGTTTTCCAAGTTACTGCAAGTTTTGGGTGCACAGAGAAAGCAGAACTAGGCCTTTGACTGTCATATTGTTACAGAAAACTTACCAAAACAGGTTAATTTGTTCCAATTCTTAAGGTGGCAGTCTGAATATGGACTTTCCACATTCGCATTGACTGGAGTCTTTAATATGTCTTTCTAGTGTATAACAAAATTCACACACTCTTTGCCCTGAGCATTTGACCCTTTCCTGCCACATCCTTCATTTTGCTGAGGCACCTTAGTATGGCATCTTTGGTTTTCCATCACCAACCCACTGTGCTCCACTCCTTGACAGAGAACACTAAACCCAGGATCATACTGTGACGGGTTCCCCCCGAGGTACCACCTGGAACTGGGGTAACACTGAGCCCCCCTGACCCACCGGCCTGGACTCCCTCTCACACCATGCTGCTGTGACAAGTTGCAAAGCTCTCCAAGCTTGCTTTTTCACCAGCATACACACACAGGTAGGGACACAACCAGCTGCAATACTTACAGGCTGCTGTAATCGTATCTGCATGGGGAGGCTATGGCTAAGGATCTGCCCAGAAGCTAAAGAGCACACCCCACTCCGGAGGGTAAACACAAAATTATACTGTCTTTCACTGCACAGAGATCTGTACAACGTAAGCTCATGAAATTTCCCCCCTCCCTCAATGTGGAGAGGAAATATACGACAGCTTTTTACCCCAAGTTATAACTCCCACACAATGGTTTGTGATAAAGCAAAAACAAATTTATTAACTACAAAGAATAGATTTTAAGCAATTATAAGGGATAGCAAACAGATCAAAGCAGGTTACCCAGCAAAGAAACAAAACACAATCTAAGCTTAATATACTAAAGAGATTGGATATGAGTACCAAATTTTCACCCTAAATGATGATTTAAGCCGGTTGCAGAGATTCGTAAAGGGCCAGCTGCACTTGCTTGCAGCTTAAAACCCCCAGGTATTCCTTTCACAGGCTAGAGATCCCCCTAGCCTGGGTCCAGCACTTCCCCCCAGTTCAGTCCTTGTTCCTCAGCTGTTTCCAAGCGTCTACTCTGGATGGGGAGTCAGTGAAGAACCAGGATGATGTCGCTCTCCTGACTTAAAGAGCTTTTGCATGTGGCAGGAACTCTTTATCTCCAAGCTTGGTTCCCATGCCTTTCAGTGGAAAAACACTCATATTCCAAGATGGAGTCCAGTACCAAGTGATCTGGTCACATGCCTCTGTAGTGTCATAGCAGCCATGACTTGGAGGCTGGTTGTAGCATCCTCAGGAAGGTGCTGCAGGAAGGCTCCCCGGTGAGAGATTAGCTTCTTCTAAGACCTATTGTTCTCCTCAAAGGTCCATTGACTTGAATGGGCCCTTCTCAGTCAGTCATTTAGCCAGAGAGTCTTTTGACTCATGCGCGTTGCCCAGGAATAACTACATGAAATACAGATTCACAGTCAATATTCCTAAGTTCAGATACAAAAATGATACATGCACACAAGTAGGATAATTTTATTCAGTAAATCATAACCTTTTCAATGATATCTTACATGACCTATCTTGCATAAAATACATCATAATTATGCCTTACTCATATCATAATAATATTACTATAAAGAACATGGGGTGTACTGTCACACATACCTGAAGTGTATATAATATATACATTGAATTATAATATGGTATATGGATATTAAACCTTTTGCTGGATATGAGGACAATTCCATGGATTAGGGTGTCTATATCATGACCTGATGAAGCAAAGAACTTAAGCATGTGCTTAAATCCCATTGATTTGGTCTTAAGCACATGCTTAAAGTCAAGAATATGCTTAAATACTTTGCAGAATTTGGGACTAAATTAGTCAACCTCAATATTTTGGCATTAGATTTATATTTCTTTGAGAAAAGGGAAAAATACAATTATATTTGTGCTTCCATACTATGTACAGTCCTCTTTAGCCCATCCCTTTTTGCTGAGGCAGGATCAACTATACCTAGACCATCCCTGAGAGGTGTTGGTCTAACCCATTCTTATGAACCTTCAGTGACAGAGATTTCACAACCTCCCTTGGTAACCTATTCCAGTATTTAACTATCCTTAAAATTATTTTTCTTAATATCTATCCTAAATCTCCCTTGTTTCAAAGGAAGACAATTACTTCTTGTCCTACTTACAGGGATGTGGAGAACAAGTGATCACTGTCATCCATCAAGCTCTATATTTTTATAGGCAAAAAGTCCTTGTCCTATGGACCTTAAAATCCAAATAATCATTAGGATACTATCACTGTAATCACAACCCATAGAGAAACAGCTAGTATCCCTCTTAATTACAAAATAGTGTTTATTCCAATCTAAAATATCCTTACAACAGAGAATTGTTATGCTCGAAGTCCAGCAGAGGTTTAGTAGTACTGAAGTTTGTTCCTTGCTAATCTTGGTATTCATCCAACATGCTGCCAATAAACAGTGGTACTAATGCTGTGCTACATAGACTGCAAAATTAGATGGTATTGTCTTCATAACTGTTGTCCAGCAATTACAATATATGACAACACTGTTAAATTAGTTAATTAATTTAGAAGATTGTGTCATTCCCTTTGATTCTCCACTAAATAGCCCCCTTGTTTATATTGGTCTTGTAAGAAGAGATGTAAAAATTGGCCTTTCTCTGAAAGGAACCAAATTGTTAAAAGTTACTGCTTTTTTTATTAATAGGAATAAACTTTAAGATTGCAAGAGTCTCTCCCCTGTGTTAGATAGAAAACATTTATCTAATTGCTATTCCCCCACCAAATACCTACCAAATGTCCCTGTCCCCATCTCTGCTGGTGAATGTTATATAAGCAGATAAAAGAAACACAGTTGGCCAAGACCAATAGCAACATCAAACAGGCACAGGAAATTGAAAACCTTGGCCATTTTTCTTTAGTTTGTATTCATCCTATTTTGGAAAGTCTGAAAAGTGGGTTTTCTTCTGTCAGAGAATTCACTAGAGCTCAATGCTCAGAACTAACCAAAATAGAAAGACAAAAGAAGAAGAAATAGCAAACCAAAAGACAGAAAAGAGTAAAGAGAAAAATACAGGCCAAATCTTAAGCATAAGGGATTCTTCCTGTAGATCCACAAATGGAACCCCAATGAAGTTTTGAAGCCTTTACTGAGGCTAGATTCATCACTGCTTTCAGGCAAGTCTAGCTATTGTATTGCAACCAAAGGTTGTGCATTTTTGTAAAGCTAAATAGGTAGCAAATTCAGCTGTGTATCCCCTGAACTAGAGGATATGCCAAATGCTACCCTAGGTTATACCTTTCCAATCCCACTGAAATGAACAGGCTCGTTCAGGGAAAATCCCTATTTCTTACTGAGGCCAAGCCACCTTTTTACAGTACTCCTGAATTTGCATGTGTGTAAAAGATCTGCAGCTGGAATGTCCAGCATTATGTAGCTAAGTAGTTCATTTTTTTCATCTATTTATCATATGTTATTTCATATCTAATCAATGTATGCTAAATAGATTTGCACTGTAGGATTATAGAAGTATAGGACTGATAACTATTTAGGAGTAATGAGTGTGTATTAGGAATTAGTAAAGCATGGCTGAAACACAAGGCCTTCAGGCTGAGACCTGTAAGATTTTAACTTAGCCAGACTAGCACATAGTCTTAAGAATACTTGACATGAGTGAGTGACCTAGGAATAATCCTATGCCACGAGGTCACAAGGTTACTGCATACGATGTTCAAATAGGTAAGGTTACGGAAAAAATGGATTGCAATAAACTGCAATGTATTGTCCAAAACCACGAGACACCTGATTGTAATACCTTTGAATGTCTGTTTGACTAAGAGGTACATGTCATGCATGAATGCTAATGAGAATAAGAGGAACTAAGAACAAGCTATGAAAAACAGGGCACCCCAAAATTCATGGGGTGTGGAAGTACTGATAAGGAAAAGAGGGTTAATACTCTCATGCATTATAAGGTGTTAGGTATAGTGAAGATTACAATACAAAAGGGGGCTCCCTGTCTGGGTAAAAGTAGGAAGAGCCAAGGAACAACACCACAGGAAATGCCAGCAGTAACCATCCCTCTAGTGATGATCGTCTATTGAGAGGTCCGTCAAACCCTAGAATATCATTGAGGTCCTGAGTATGACTACAGTTACAATTATTGCATATGTTTTTATAGGATTTCTATATGCATAGGTAATTGTAACTTTATTTATTGCATTAATAAAGCTGATAGTACAGATAAAACATTGCACTTGTGATTGTTTCTGTGGTCATTATCCTTTGACTTCATGTGTTCCTAAAGCCTCCAAATTTAAGAAAAGCACTAGAGACAATTTCATTCTGTTGAGCTTGAAACTGTAACAACTGGAGCCGAACCCAGGGTGGTGTAATACAACATCACTAAATTCACTTTAAATGAAATAAAAAGCTACAATTGCTGAGGATGGGTTAGGTGAGCTACAGATGTCAATTCAAAACTGCATATTCCAGTTTAAAATTTTGATTCATTTTAAATTGACATTCTGTCTTCAGAAGTCATCTAAGGGAAAATGTTGATACAAAATGCATTTTTGGAACATTTTATTCCTTGAAAAATGTCATTATTTTGACTTTTTGTCCCAATTTATGATAAAATAAAGATTCACCTCCAATTAAAATATTGTTAATAATAGATGCTGGACTGATGTTAGAGTAATTGTTTAGTGTTTCTGTTTTGAAAATTAAGATATTTTGCAAAGATGAATAAAATCACAATAATAAATATTAATAATAATAATGAATGAGTGATATTAACTTTTTAAAAGGCAGAAAATTCAGCAGGTAAAAATAAAGTAATATTTAAAAATCAGTGTAAGCTATTTAAAAAGAATATGGCTTCTGTTACTTTGTTCTAAACCAAAATTCTGTGGCAATTCAAATGGAAATATCAAATTTACAACCCCTTGAAAGTGTTGCAAAATGGGAACTCTAACAGACTTTTGCTGTAATGATATTATTTTATGGCACTATTAAATTTAGGGGAAAATTCTTTTATACACCCTGATTTTGAGAGTAACTTAAATTCTGTGTAAACATTTACTCTGGACTGAATTTGCATAGGAAATTGCAATCTAGGACAAAATTTTATATGTCAAAATGTGAAATATAAGCCTGCTGTACAATGATAAATGTTACTTTCAGGTTTTTGATGATATGGAGATTCACATATAATACATACAAAAAGAACAATCTTACTTTTCAAAAACTTTGAGAGTGAAATTCACACCACTCACATAAAACCAAAGGATACATTGACCATGCCTCACAGAACCTTATTCACTTTTGAGGCTACATTGGCAGTCCTCAGCAGTAGTGAGAGTGTGGGTGTATATCCTCTTTCTTAGTGGACTTTCCACCACTTGCCATTCTGTGTCCTAAATGGTATCAGTCAAAGCCAGGATAACCTTGAGGGGGGGGGGGAAGGGGTGGAATTAAGTGCTCTATATGCAGTAAATGCCAAGACATTGCCCTAAGAATTTGAGAGTGAGACTCTGACCAGAAAGGAACGGCCATACAGGGTCAGACCAAAGGTCCATCAATCCCAGTATCCTGTCATCTGACAGTGGCCAATGGCAGGTTCTCCAAAGGGAATGAACAGACAGGTTATCATCAACTGATCCATGCCCTATCACCCAATCCCAGTTTCTGGCAAACAGAGGCTAGGGACACCATTCCTGTCCATCCTGAGTAATGGTCTATCCATGGCTATCTTCCATGAATCTGTCTAGCTCCCTGTTGAACCCCGTTATAGTATTGGCCTTCACAACACCCTCTGGCAAGGAGTTCCAGAGGTTGAAAGTGTGTTGCATGAAAAAATACTTTCTTGTATTTGTTTTAAACCTGCTACCTATTGATTTCATTCAGTGGCCCCTTGTTCTTGTATTATGAGAAGGAGTAAATAACACTTCCTTATTTACTTTCTCTACACCACTCATGATTTTATAGACCTCTATCATAGCCCCCCTTAGTCGCCTCTTTTCCAAGCTGAAAAGTCCCGATCTTATTAATCTCTCCTCATACAGAAGCCGTTCCATACCCCTAATCATTTTTGTTTCCCTTTTCTGAACCTTTTCCAATTCCAATATATCTTTTTTGAGGTGGGGCGACCACATCTGAATGCAGTATTCAAGGTGTGGGCGTACCATGGATTTATATAGAGGCAATATGATATTTTCTGTCTTATTATCTATCCCTTTCTTGATGATTGCCAACATTCTGTTCACTTTTTTGACTGCCGCTGCACATTGAGTGGATGTTTTCAGAGAACAATCCACAATGACTCCAAGATCTCTTTCTTGGGTGATAACAGCTAATTTAGGCCCCATCATTGCATATGTGTAGTTAGGATTATGTTTTCCAATGTGCATTACTTTTCATTTATCAACATTAAATTTCATCTGCCATTTTGTTGCCCAGTCACCCAGTTTTGACAGATCCTTTTGTAGCTCTTCGCAGTCTGCCTGGGACTTAACTATTTTGAGTAGTTTTGTATCATCTGCAAATTTTGCCACCTCACTGTTTACCCCTTTCTCCAAATCATTTATGAATATGTTGAATAGCACTAATCCAAATACAGACCCCTGGGGGACACCACTATTTACCTCTCGCCATTCTGAAAACTGACCATTTATTCTTACCCTTTGTTTCCTATCTTTTAACCAGTTACTAATCCATGAGAGAACCTTCCCTCTTATCCCATGACTGCTTATTTTGCTTAAGAGCCTTTGCTGAGGGACCTTATCAAAGGCTTTCTGAAAATCTAAATACACCAAATCCATTGGATCTCCTTTGTCTGCATGCTTGTTGATTCCCTCAAAGAATTCTAATAGATTAGTGAGGCATGATTTCCTTTTACTAAAACTATGTTGACTATTTTCCAACAAATTATGTTCATCTATGTGTCTGACAATTTTGTGCTTTATGATAGTTTCAACCAATTTGCCATGTACTGAAGTGAGGCTTACTGGCCTGTAATTGCTAGGATCACCTCTGGAGCCCTTTTTAAAAATTGGTGTCACATTAGCTATCCTCCAGTCATTTGGTACAGAAGTTGATTTAAATGATAGGTTACAGATGACAGTTAGTAGTCCTGCAATTTCACATTTGAGTTCCTTCAGAACTCTTGGGTGAATACCATCAGGTCCTGGAGACTTATTACTGTTTAGTTTATCAATTTGTTCCAAAACCTCCTCTAATGACACCTCAATTTGGGACAGTTCCTCAGATCTGTCACCCAAAAAGAATGGCTCAGGTTTGGGAATCTCCCTCACATCCTCAACAGTGAAGACCAATGCAAAGAATTCATTTAGTGTCTCCGCAATGGCCTTATCATCTTTGAGTGCTCCTTTAGCATCTCGATCATCCAGTGGCCCCACTGGTTGTTTAGCAGGCTTTCTAACAGCCATCAACACTTCCCCCACACTACCTCTGTGGAACTACAGGAAGCATTCTCAGAACAGTCTTTGCACAGTAAGGGTCCCCACAATACAAGGTACTCCCTGCTGATGTAAGAAGAAGAGAGCCTTCTGTGCTGAGTATTCAGTTGCTAGATTAGGGCCAGATTCTCAGATGGTGTTGATCAGCATAGCTCCACTGAAGTCAGTGTAACGATACTAATTTACATCAGATAGTCTTAGGGTTAGAATCTATCATATTTTGCAATTAACACCGAATGATTAAAACCCCAGTTTCTGGTAGCAATAGGGAATAAACATTATCCAAGTGTTCCCTTTTGTGCCTAGTTATGAAATGTTTGCTCTGATAGCAGTGGATGTCCTTGCTTTTGTGGGTATAAAATGAAATCCTTTTCACATACTTTTCAGTTGAATCCAGGACACAATTCTGGTCTTCAAACCATGTGCTTCAGAACCAGGCACAACCTGAATGTTTCTTGGATGGGGTCACTTATGGAGGAAAAGTAAACTGAAGATTAGACTAGTCCCTTCTTGTTTTTATAATTTCTCATACACTGTGCAAACTAATGAAGAGTAGCTTGAAGGGGGAAAAATAAAACAAAACAAAAATCAGAAACTACAGAACAGCTAGAAGCAACACCTTAGTCACAGGAGGCTGTTCTCCTTTTTTCCTTACAAACAAAAAATCATCTTTCTGTAATTTCTGTCACTGTATCTTACTCAGTCCAGTCAGTGCCTCATATCTTTTCACGCTCACTGGTAATGTGTATTTGCATTTAGCAGCTCTACTTTTAGACTTCACAATACATGTAATTGAGATATTCCAGGATGCCCTTCCCTCCCACGGATCAGACCAGAACTTTAACACTAATTTTATTGCACAAGTTTAATCTCTTTTAGCATTTGCATGGTATGATAGTTTTAGGTTGTTTTAATTTTCTTTTGTTTGTTTTGGGTTTAAGGAACTTCATTTTGTCAGGAGTGTGCTTTTTTATGTACACAGTTCATAACATTTTATATGAACAGTTCTTTGCTAATTAATCTTATAATTAGATGTACTAGTCAGAAGTTCTAAAGAGAGTTCCATTCTCACCAAAGGTAACAGAATGTCCTGTAAAAAAAATTAATAATAATATCACCTAGCTCTGATCATCCATATCATATCATCTAACACCTAGCATTTTTCATACATAGATCTCAATGTGCTTTACAAAGGAGGTCAATAACATTACAAGGGGAGTGGGGGGGGGAGGGACTTGCACAAGGGACTTGCCCAGTAAAGCACTGGCAGAGCCCAGGTTTCCTGAATCCCTGTCCAGTGCCCTATCTGCTAGGCCAAATGCCTCTCCTAGGATGTGGTCTTAAGACATGTTCCCAAGTCTCTTGTCTTTCACATTAAAATTAAATTTAAAGAATAAATTGTCTCATACAGAAAAATTCACATCTGGATCTGTATTGAGATCCCAATTCCTCTAACATTCAGGATGTTTGGATCCAGAGTTTTGGTTTGGTGTCATTACAATCAAAAAGTGGAGATTCTCTACTGGAGGCTGTCATGAAAAGTGCATATTTTCTTAGAGAATAATCCTTTCCCTTGTCTAAAATGGTTATGTTTACTTTCTGGAGTAAACATGCAATATGCAAATCCTGCATATGCAAATCCTCTGATTTTTCATTAAAAAAGCTTGAATAAGCAAAGCACATTGCAAAAGATTTTACAATTTATTTGTTGCTATATTTATTGCCTGATCTTGTCATTCTGGGTCCAAAAAACGCCTATTGATTGCATGCAGGCTTTTGCCTCAAGAAAGGCTAAAAGATGGAATATGTAGCAGCATTGAATAAATTTGTAAAATGTTCCAGAACTGCCAATAAAACAGCTACAGTATGTGAGAATGAAAGACAATCAAAGGTAATGTGCAAGGATGAAGAAGTTATAAACATGCTAATAATTTAACTTGCTATATAGTATTACTCTCAATTACCCTTAGATCTGTACCTACTCTTCACATTTGTTAGCAGACATAAAAAACAAAATGGTGAAACTTTCTTTTTGTAATTTGTTTCCTCCACAATAACAAGAAGGGACCAAACTGGCAAAATATTCCTTCCTCTTTCCCTGTATGTGGCAGTAAGGCCTTCTAACCACTTGCAGTTACAGGATGCATCAGCGGGTGTTTATATTTGAGAGAAGGTGATAGCCTTCTTGAAGTCTACAGGCTAGATTCAGATCTCAGTTACACCATTGTGAAGCAATTGTAATTTCACTGAGCACTGAGGTCTGAATCTGGCCCCATGTCTTCACCCCTTATGTGGAAGCATCTGCACCAACACTGAGAGCCAGACATTTTTTCTTATTCTTCCCTGCCATAAGATAGTGGCAATCTCTCTTTCTTTCTCTGCTCCAATAAAAGCAGAAAAGAAATGGAAAATGATAATGCTCTCCAAATGTAATATTTGTTACTATTTTTAGGTGATCATTTCTGAATCATAAGGGGAGGAGCATAATGCAAGCCACTTATATGGGAATGACATGTCACTATAAATGGGATAACAAGCTCCACTATAAGCAGGGAAATATTCCGTTGAAATATACTTAAACAATTCAGAAATTTCACTTCTCCATAAGCAAATCTAATTCTAACTTTAAGACTGAGTGAGCTTTCATGTAGAGGGGAATTCCCAGTTAATTGAAATTCCTCCGATATGTTGCAGACATTTTGGATTTTGTTTCATTGTAAAGAAATAAGTTGTTCAGCCCACTAATTGCAGTTTAATAATGATCTTCATGGGTGTAGTGTATTTTTACTGTATTCTGGGTTCTAGTTGGTTTAAGCATTTCATTCTTGTGAGGTCATGTATATTGTTTCTTTAAATATGTATCAGGAAGCCACGCAGGAGGGAAGCTGGGGGAGAGAGAGAGAGAGAGGATTTTTTTTTTAAATATTGTTTTCTTCATTCTATGAATGTCTTTGTTCAATGTTAAAAGAAAGTGACTCTTTCTGTCATTCTTTTCTATTGCTATCTGATCATTTCAGCTGACTCCATAAGGCCATGTAGCTGAAGGAAAGGGTGCCTGAGGCTGATTAGTTTACCTACATGCACACTGCCCAGAGGGGAGACTTGCCCCAGGTTCCCCATCCTGGTCAGCCTTGAAAACTTGCCATCATTAAACGGGGCTTCCTCACTGGAGCATGGCCCCTTGTGAGTCTTCAGAGATGGTGAACTGAACTCTTAGACATAGCTTTTTAGTGCAAATACTCACATTTATGAATTCCAGATTTGCTCTCTACTAATATCTTCCAATGTTTGTTTAAAATTTGCTGTTTAAGTGAACATTTCTGCCAGCATAGAATTGCTAGACTATCAATGGAAAACTAGCATAAAAGGTTCTGAGTATGCTTGAAGCAAATGCATTTAAAAATTTGAGCTAATATTTGCAGAAAACCATTTTGCAGCATTTACTCAGCTCCACTATTTAATATGTGTGATTTTTATTTTTTAAATTTGTTTCTCCTTCCTTAACAGTTTATATGTTCTTATTAGAGGGCATGTTCTCTTGTGCTCAGTCCTTTCTTAAATGATAAATTAAGTGCCACGGTGAAGAGATGAAATAGATTCTTGATACCTCTTGATACCTGTGGGTACCTAACCATTTCCTGTTTTTGGCAAGTAACCTGAAAATTAAAATGAAATAACCAAGTCTATTCTTATCTGACTAGGCTGAACCAAACATTGTCTTACAAACTTCATCTTTCAGCACAACTGAAATTAAGTTACTTAAAAAAGGGAGCCTCAAGGGGAAAGATAAAATGACATCTATAAAGAGAGACATTTTCATTAATATCTAATGCCCAAGTCCATCCTAAGTAAAGAAGAGAGAATTATACGTAGACTGATTGGCCAGTGCACAAACACAGATGTAGGTATAAGCCACTTGGTATTAGATTTTGTTTTCACTTGCTAAAAGATATCAGAAAAAAATAGATATTGGTTCATTCTTCTTCAGCAGCAGAGGGTTAGAAGGTTTTCCCAGAGACAACACACTCAAAATGTGTGTGAGAGAGTAGCACGAATTCTCCTTATTACTTCCTGCACAGTGTTCTCCTTCAGGATTAGTTAGAGTGGCTAATCAATATGCTTGGAACTTGTCCGGGTTTATTTTTTAGAAAATAAGGTAGTGAAAACCCATCTAAACTAAGCAAGGACCTTGATTGTTTGCAGCATCACTGAGGCTGTCTTCTGTATACAACCTGATGAGTTGTCAACTGAGGTAGAGAACAACTCTTTTGCCAGAGCAGTGTAGAGCGAACGTCAATTTTTTTTTAGACTTTTTATCACACATTTATTATCCTCACAGATATAAATGTAGATTGGCACCATTCTCGAAGCAAGCTAATGCCTGGTCTATTTGCAAAAGTACCAAGCTATCCATGTGAGAATAACATACAGCTCTTTTCATTATTGTAATACAAAGTGTTTCACTGTGACTTTTATTGCTCCACTAGTTCCTTTTACCCTCTTGGATGTTTAAAGGCATTTACATTCTGTTTCATGGGCTGTGTTTGGTTTACACATAGGACTTCAGAAGAAGAAGTTGAAGCATGATTATGACATGTCCTATACAAGTTTATGAAAACATCCTTCATATAATCTGTGGATCTGATTCTGTGAGTGTCTGAAAGTTGTGGGCATCAGCACTTCAGAGGATCAAACCCTTTTTTTGCCTGAACTAGAAATATAGTTTCAATTCTGCCACTGCAATGTAGATCAAATAGTTTTTGCATACCCACATTCTTCAAAAATATCACTAATTCTGGAGTCTGTGGACAACCTCAAAATAGATTAGTCACTGTTGCAATGTCTGATTCTTGTAAAATTTGTTTTGAATTTTTTTTCCCCAAAATTGTTCTGTCAATTCATCAAGAGACAGGTTTAGACCTGCATTAGTGCGGATGACGTCCACCTGACAATTTAAGAGCATAATACTGCATTGTTTGAAGTAATTGGTGAAGACAACATACTGTGAACTTTTTCAGATTTTATTTATTTATTTATTTATTTTTATTAAAGCAAAAGAGGGAACACCCATCTTAACACTACAAGTGTTTTACAATGTCACTAGCAGCACAGCAAGTGATTTCAGCAGGGCAATGCTGATTTATACCAGCTGATCATTTGGACGGATATCTATAAACTGACCCACTTACCAACTGCTGTTTGAATCTTAACTTTTGCATTTCCTGAAATGTTGTGAATTGAATGGTGAAATTTTAGTACCTAGTTGATTAAAACATTTTTATAAATTAATTTCTTGGTCCCTTGAGAAATAAAAGGAAGGGGAAAAGATTTTAAAAAGGAAAAGAAAAATCTGGTATCATCTGGCTAGCAGAGTTTGCAAGACAGAGCTCATCAGTGGAGTTTGTAAGGAAAGCTGAGTGAATAGTTGATTTTTTAGGTTTAGGAGCCAAAGAAAAAAAAAATCCTTTACAAAAAAAAAGGAGGGGGGCAGATGGGAGGATTCAAATTGAACAGAAACCATTTTTTCCCAGTTGTTCTCACCAAAACCAAAAACTGTTTGTTTCAAGTCATCCAAAACACTTCATGTGTCCTGAAACAATTTTTTCTTCAGGTTTTATTTCCCTTTCTGATGGTTTTCATATGTTTTTACCTAAAAAAAAAAAAAGAAGGGGAAAAAAAAGCTAAATTCTGAAAAAAACCCACCATTTCAAAACAAAAAGTTGAAACATTTTGTTTTAAAATGATAAAAATGGAACATTTAGACTTATTTTTTCACCACTTTTTTTCAGCGGAAACTAGTAGTTGTATTCACCCTGAACTAACAAATAGTTTCAGTGCCCTGAAAAATGTTTGTTTGTTTGTTTGTTGGCAATTTTACTATTTGTGGTAAAATTTTACACTGCTCTACTTGTAAGGTCTTTTCTCAAGACTTACTCTGTTTGCAAAGCCTTTGTTTTAAGCTCTTTGGCTGAAGGATTTCACTGATCTCAATGAAAACAGTCTAGTCTAGTCTAGTCTATATAGGCTCTGGTACTTCCCTCATCACTATAGTATTGGAGTGTCTGCCAGTAGTGCATTATGTGATCTGACTAACATCTGTCATGTGTAGTTCATTTTCTTTGTCATCCCTCCATCTTGCATTTGACTTGATATGGCTTCCATGCCATCCTCCCTCCACTGAAACTCCACAAGTAGAATAAATTATTTTTAAACCATCCTAATCCTTTAGAATGCTTTAAATGACTCTGACAGGTTAAAGCAATTAACCTGCTCATGCCTTATAAGGCTACAGAACAATCCACTTCAACCTTTACAGCAGTTAGAATACGCTTCTTGAAGCTGATTGTTTGGGATTGCTTTAACCAGGTCACCTTGTGTGGATTGTGCCTCATCTATCTTTAAATGCACAACTAAAAGATAAACATTTTTTTCTACTTCACCTGATCTCTCTTGCATTTTGAAATGCTTATTACTGGTTATTTTAAACCATTTCCCCCACAAAGAAGTAACTGCTTTGCAACCTTAACTTTCCTGGTCATAGGCAAAAAGACAATAAAATAAATATAAAGCTTTTTTTGTTTTCTTCACATTTTCAGTGCTTTATATCATGACATCCCAATCTTTAATGTGTCATGTTATGTCATGGGCATGAAGTGGTACAGACAAGTCTAACTAAGTAACACTGTGACCTTAGAGAATGTGAGATGTGGTAAATTCAATAAAACCTGTCTCAGTATCACTAGCATCACTAGTTTGCTCGTAATTCAGACTGACAGGTGTTTGCTAACTGAAGCTGGGACAAAAATAAACAGTCAGATTTCCAAAACATCTCAGCATGCTGGCTGATGAGCACTTACAAAAAATGTTCATGTATTAGGCACCTAAATTGGACATGACCTCTTTTAAAAATCTGGTCCCATGCCCACCCTTTTTCCATTACCTGACATTGTCTGTACAACCTATCCATATGTATATCATTTTCTTCCCTGATAACAATGAAGATAAATGTGCACCATGTGGAAGAAGATAGAGCAGGGCATGGATTTGGAAAGGGAATAAATATAGGATTGGGGTAAACTATAATTTAGAGGATCAAGAGGCTTAATAAGTTTATGTACTATAATGTAAAATGATGGAAATTAATTTTATGTCTATTTAATTAAGCAAAAAGTTCTGACCCCTTGGAAAAACTCCTTATTCAGTCTCCTCTTCAAATCTGAATCTATAGTGCAGCAGTGCTGTTTGTTCTCTTTGAAAGTCACAGAGACTGGATAGTGGGTTTATTACAGAATGTCTTGACTGTTAGACTTATAGCAGTTCCTGTTCATTATCTTGATCACATTGTTTTATACAGTGACCCAAGAAATCTGATTTATTTTTTTCTGTTCAGTGACTAAAAAGAACTTAAGAAAACATCTGCTATGTCTAATAATTCTGTCTTATCAGACAATTCAATCTACAATGACTAATTTATCTTGAGATGGGACGAGGGTTTCTGGAGGAAGGGAGCCTAGATTATTTTTCCAAACAATGGGAATTCAGTGAAATTCAAGGCTTCATTAGTGCACTTTTCACTGCAAATGCAATCCTCTGTTTCTGGTGGTTAAACTAATATTTCAGACATGTAAATGTACTATTTTCCATTTTGTTGCACACTCTTTTATTCTTACTTGTGTCAGTGCTAGGCTGTTCCTTTATTCTTTCCCTTCTGTTTGCATATTTCTCTTCCTCATTCTTCTCCACTCTTGCTTTTTTCCCCCCTTCCCTTTGCTCCTACATAATATTTTCTCCCAAACTTGAGTTAATTATTTGGCTTGCCCTTACCACTCCCCCTGGGACTGATAAGAAGCATGACTTTCAGCAGGACTGATGGAGCAGCTGACAAAGCTGACACAGCAGGAGGAGCAAAAGCATTATCCAAAATTAAATTAACAGGCCTTTCTTAGCAACCTAATGTTAGCATTTTGCTGTGCAATTACTGGTAAGAGACTCAGGATCAATCCCTTGTTGCCAGGCAAGTAGAAACTATGGGAACTGCAAGGCCAGGATTTTCAGCCCATGGAGTAAGCAAGCAGGTACATTGTTTCTTTGTAGTTATTCCTCTGGATGGTAGAAAAGTTCGATTCATGAACTCCGGAGGGTGTTGTAATCTGCCTTCCTTGGCCGGATATATAGTCAGCACAAAATAGAACATGTGGAGGTTAGGGGGAGTTTAGAGAAAAGTGGAAGACCCAGGGGTAGAAGAAGAAGAAGAAGAAGAAGAAGAAGAAGAATTGTAAATGAATTTGACCAAATTTGCATGCAGTCCCATTGAAACCATTGCTGCTGTAGTTCTCCAAAGAATACAATGTATACATTTTCAAAGCGCTTTACAGCATTTACAAATTAACCCACACAATCCTTAATAATTGTGGAAATTTAGACACAAGGGGAAAGCTGCTAAGTGAAGGGCCAGCTTTATGAAGGTATTTAGGTGCCTAAAGATGTAGATAAGCTCCTACCTCCCATGGTTTCAATGACTAAGTCCCCTTTGTGAATCTAGCCCTATTCCTCTAGAGTTATGGGTACACCTCACTCACTTTATAAAATACAAAGGATTCCACTAACCTTCTTCTGGATAAAGATGATCAGAGAGAGTAAAATTAAATAAATGACAAAATACATTATTTGCGTTACAGTGGGTAATCCATCCATTAGAATAGTCTGACCTTCATTATAGCAACTCAATTTTTTAACTGGATTCTCAGATTAGAAGAGGAGCATATGTTGCTCATCCACCTATGACATTCGAATAGGAGTTGCCTTCACTCATTGAGAGATAGTTAATAATCATAACATATATGTAGTGCCTCTTGTCCAAAAAGAATCCAATTACTTTACAAGCACAGGAATAAATTATGACTTTAAACCGGGGTGGGCAAACTTTTTGGCCCGAGGGCCACATCGGGGTGTGGAACTGTATGGAGGGCTGGGTAGGGAAGGCTGTGCCCCACAAACAGCCTGCCCCCCACCCCCATCTGCCCCCTCCCACTTCCCGCCACGGCGTGGGAGGGGAACAGCGTGGGAGGGGCCGGGGGCGAGCCTCCCGGCCAGGATCTCAGGGGCCGGGCAGGAGGGTCCCGCGGGCCGTATGTGGCCTGCGGGCCATAGTTTGCCCACCTCTGCTTTAAGCCATAGAGCTCAGCAGGGGGCAGTGTGGAGGTACATTGCCTTGGCAGGAGCTTCTGGAGTCACTGTGGCTGAAGCAAGCTCAATGAAACTGGGAATGCCTAATAAATTCTACACCCTTTGAAAGGAGGCTTGAGTTAAATTACCTTCATTCACAGGGGGGATTGAACTATAATCTCATCTGCTTCCCACCTCTTCCCTCCATTACTTCAAGGAAGCAAGTGCCAACTGTGTCCAGTGCTATGCAGGTGCATAAAGGTGTGGAAATCATCTTGTTTATTCTCCCTGTTACTTCCCCTTGTGCATCCAATAGGGCCCTTAACAAAAGGATAATCAAACTATCTAGGGAACACTTCACTCACCAGTGAAATACAGCACCATCTGGTGTGAAATAGTGTGGAGCAACATTACACAACAATTTAGGGAAGGTAGCAAAGAAAATAATATCCCATTGTAACTATAAGGTGATGTAAATGAAAAGCTGGGAAATAGTAAGTAGCTATTCATCCATATATGGGTGACTTTTAAGCAGAATTTTTTGAGCATTTTTATACCCTTTTATTTGCTTTTTCTGAACTGGTGTATTGGCAAAGGTTTGCTTCTACGACTGTTCTCAAAAAGCAAATGAACTATTGGCCCAGCTCTCAGGATTACCCCTGTGAAAAATTGACATGGACATCAGAGTTAAAAACTCCTACTTTTGTGAAAAGTGCTGTGGGATTATAACACACTGCTGGGGATACCCAGAGTTGTGAGCCTCTGTGTTACCTCTCTGCCTTAGCAAAAGTTAGTTTTGCTGGTGATTAGTCTGTATCAGCTCCCTGCTACACCAGTCTGTGGTCCTCACCAGTAAACTTCTCAAGACTCCTGGCCAAACCTCCCCTAGCAAATAACGATCAGTAACCTGCAGGCCCTGAGCTCCTCCGAGATGTTTCTCTGCAATGCACAAGCCCCCACCACTGTGCATTCACAGAAGATATTAAGTTCACTGCTCCGTTAAAGAGTCAGTACATCACAGCTTTTTAATTTAATTGGGGTAAATACACCCTTCTCTTCTAACACAACATGGCTAATAAAATGCTAATAACAGTAAAACAAATTCATTAACAAAATAGCATAGATTAAGTGATACCATGTGAAAGAGATAAAAGCAGAGATTGTTACAAGCAAATAAAAGTGAAAACATGCATCTAAAAATCTAAAACTTTATCTATCAAGATACAGTCTTAGTCAAGATGGTTTCTTTTACCCTCAGCCTCCTTTCCAGCTTTTTACTGGCTAGCCAGGCCAGGCAATATCACAGAGGTCAAATCACTTGGTTTATTTGTCTCAAGGAGAAGGAAAAAGATGTAGTCTCTCTCTCTCTCTCTCTCTCTCTCTCTTCCTTATATTTCCAAAAGGATTTCTTTGTCTTACAAGCAAGGAAGACCTCCTAGGGATATAGTCTCCTGTGTGTAGGAGCCATGTTAATTCTCTGTCTCTCAGATTCAGGCTCAGGATAACCCTGCCAGTTTAGCTTAGGGTGACCATATTTCCCTATGCTGAATACGGGACATCTGTTAAAATTACTCATATTCAAGCGAGTTCAATGGCAATCAGTCAGAACTATGCAGTACAAAATTTCAAATTAACATCAAGTTGACTGAGCCCCTGTTAAAAAGAAATCCTGCATAACTGGATTCTTTTTATTTACCTTCTTATCTTTAAGGCTTTAGGGTTCACATGGGGAGGTGACACACACTCTCCCATACACCTCTCTCACACATGAGAGGTGACTGTCTGACCCCCTCCCCTCTCCCACCCCCCCCGCCTGGTGCTCTCCACCTCCCATGCTTCGCTGGGCTCTTGGGAGAGACCCGCCTCATCTGGTACCCGCACCTCGTGTTCCCAAGGCAACACTGGTTGGGGCGGGGGGAGCACGCAGAGTCACATGTTCCCATCCCCAGTTTTCTGCCAGGGTTCACACCAGAATATGACCAGCAGCAGCCTTTCAGCACTTTGCAGGAGAGACGGGATGGGAGCTGCTTCCAGCTTCGGGCAGGAGGGAGAAGGGATGACCTGGCCCACGTCTTTGCAGAACTCATCTCTTCCCACCTCCCCTGCTCCCTTGTGGCTGGAAGCAGCTTCTCTCTTCCTGCTTGCACAGTGTTGAAAGGCAGCTAACACCTCCAGGCTGCTGCTGACCATCGACATAACCCAGCCACCATCTGTCCCCCGACTACGGCGCAGGCAGGAAGGGGTTGAGCCCTAAGGATGCATTGTGCACCAGGGCCCAGAGAACCTGACCGCAGGGGCTTCGGTGAACCTGGCCAGAGAGATGGCTCAGCAGGGGAGGATGCCTAAGGGATGGAGCGGGTGAAGAGGGTGCTAAGCCACTGCCCAGGGGGCTGCCGTGGAGCCTGCAGGGTCGGGGCACAAACCGGCTAGAAAGCATTTTCTCCCCCAAACTCCACAGCTTAGCTGAGGGGTGGAGAGGCTTCCCCATGCCAGCGCCGTGTGGGGCTCTAGCACATGCAGGGCTTGGCGCCTCCTGGGCAGTGTCCTGGGCCATAGGGTGTTGGGCTTTCCTGGGGTGCTAGCCCAGCCAGAGGCAGTGAGGGAAGGAAGGAGTCTGCCACCCAGGCTGTTAGTGAGCTGAGCACTTCAACCAGGGGCTGGTTCTCTGCACAGCGCTGGGAGCAGGATGTGCCCCACCGAGGGAGGAGCAGCAGGGCTGGGGGTTGAGGGGATGAAGGGGCAAAGCAGAGAGAGGACTGTGAGAGGGGGAGCATATAAAGAGCCCATGAGTGAGCAGCAGAGGCAATATGTAACCGGCCGCCTACCCGCACTCACCAGCCCCCACACCTCACAGCCAGTGCCGTCTGGAAATGGGACAGGGGCTGAGGCTCTACTGGCCAAGAGCGAGCACGCAGCAGGGTCTGTGCTGACAGACTAGCAGTGGGAGCAGCCGTCCCCGCCTGCTGCAGCTTTGCTTTGCCACCAGCCTTGTACACCCACCCCCATTGTTGGACATTGGACCCCACCACTCATTGCTAGTGGGTGGGCAGAAGGCAAGCAGAGAACTGGCCAGCAGCAGGACCTGCCAGTACTGATGGGGGACAGACAGAATATATGGGACAAATTGCCCATTTTTACGAAAAAGTCAGGACACCTGCAGGAAGGCTTAAATACGGGAATGTCCCTTTAAAAACAGGATGTCTGGTCACCCTAGTTTAGCTTGACATTAGCCAAAAACAAAGCCATGTAAACTGAGGTAAACCCCCATTGCTTTGCTTAGGATAGACATGTTATCGTTACCTAGGCTAGATATCTGGTCTGGAACATGTTCTAGTAAAAGTATGCTGAGGGAATTCATAACTTCACATATAATGTTAGCACATGCATTTTACAAAGATATTATAATATTATAATATCTATCTATAATATTATAATATCTATCTATAATATTATAATAATCACTGTGTTTTAGCATTCATATGATACCTCACAAGGCATATTTTGTACAAATATTATGGCAGTAGTGAGTCAGGTATCAATACAGGGTTGCCTAGTGTCACAGGGATCTTTAATGAGTATAGGAAAGAATCATAGAATATCAGGGTTGGAAGGGACCTCAGGAAGTCACCTAGTCCAACCCCCTGCTCAAGGCAGGACCAATCCCCAACCAAATCATCCCAGCCAGGGCTTTGTCAAGCCTGACCTTAAAAACCTCCAAGGAAGAAGATTCCACCACCTCCCTAGGTAATCCATTCCAGTGCTTCACCACCCTCCTTGTGAAAAAGTTTTTCCTAATATCCAACCTAAACCGCCCCCACTGCAACTTGAGACCATTACTCCTTGTTCTGTCATCTGCTACCTCTGAGAACAGTCTAGATCCATCCTCTTTGGAATCCCCTTTCAGGTAGTTGAAAGCAGCTATCAAATCCCCCCTTATTCTTCTCTTCTACGGACTAAAAAATCCCAGTTCCCTCAGCCTCTCCTCATAAGTCATGTGTTCCAGTCCCCTAATCATTTTTGTTGCACTGCGCTGGACTCTTTGCAATCTTTCCACATCCTTCTTATAGTGTGGGGCCCAAAACTGGACACAGTACTCCAGATGAGGCCCCACCAATGCTGAATAGAGGTGAATGATCATGTCCCTGGATCTTCTGGCAATGCTCCTACTTATACAGTCCAAAATGCCGTTAGCTTTCTTGGCAACAAGGGCACAATGTTGACTCATATCCAGCTTCTTGTCCACTGTAACCCCTAGGTCCTTTTCCACAGAACTGCTGCCTAGCCACTCGTTGCCTAGTCTGTAGCAGTTCATGGGATTCTTCCATCTTAAGTGCAGGACTCTACACTTGTCCTTGTTGAGACTTTGTTTTTACTTCTTAGCCAGAATATGGCATTCCCAGCAGCACAGTGACCCATATCACTGTTCTGGGGAACCGGTTCAGAATTTGCTCACAAGCAAGAATTTCAACTTGCAGCATCTTGTCACTTCCACTTTTGTATTCTGGGTAGATTCAGATCTGGCCTGACCCTTCTTAGTTTGAGATCTGAGGTGATCACAGCTGGAGTTTGTAATCTGTTCTCCCTTTTTTGCATACGTATAGACACCATTAATATAATATCAATTTACGTGCACTCAGAAAGTGGAGAATAGACCCTTTCTATTTCATGCTCAAGTAATAATATTATGGATTGATTTCTCTGCTGAAACATTTATGGAGAAAATCCACATTACTTACTATTAATGAGCACCATTTTAGTTATTTGCTTTTGCAGGTTCTGATTAACGTCAAACAAATTGAATTACTGTGAAAATGGTTTTGCTTAAAACAAAATTAAGAATCCACACATAGTGTACAAATAGTGAAATTTCATTTCATTTCTTAACATTAATCTAACTGGTATGCTATCGTGAACTACTCAAGTGATAAGATTTTTCTCATATCTACCAGTGCCCACCAATTATACAGCTTGCTCGGTTTCCCGCAATTCTCTTGCATGCTCAATAAAAATTGATATGACTGAAAGTATATGAAATCACTACTAACACAGCTGAAAGGAAAAAAATGTTAATTTAACATATCCTTCAGCAGCCTGTCATAAGCAAATTAAAAAGAACCTTAATGTAAAGTTCTGTAGCGCAGCACTTGGCAAACATACTCTTCCAGCTTTAGATGAATCAACTCATGTAAGCCTTGAAGAATTCAGATATAAAAAAAATTATTCATATCAGAATGGTATAAAAGGTCCCTAGTGGCATGTGTTTCCTTGTTTCGGTTCAGTTCCTTGTGAAGTAAAGAATACGTTGTGAACTGAGTGTCATATTATGATCTGAAAGCAACCCTGTTTGAAGTGTCCAGAGCTATGTGCATGTATTTGGGGACAAAATTTGGCTGGTACTATGTATTTGGCTGTAGCAATTTGTATTCCAAAGAACCACTGTGGGCCAAATTCATTGATTTTTTGTTTTGTATGCAGACAATAAAAATACAAACAAAATCCTGTACCTTGACAGTTAGGACAAGGGCATGAGGTTGAAAGTCTTGTTCTTTGGGTGAGGGGCTTGTAGGCTCCCTCTTTCTACAACTCTTCCAGAGTTCTCTCTTCACTGCAGAGACATCCAGGGCTTGTGTTCACCAGGAAATTACATAGTGTCAGAACACAACCTTGAGGAGCCAGGATGCCAATTATGACTTTGCAGTTCAACATCCTGTCAACTGGCTGTGAGTAATCCTTACCAGGCCCATGTAATTTTCTAGAGAAGATAAGTCCCCAGTGACTCTTCCCTAACCCAGGGCCAGATTTGACCACTCTTCGACTGACTGATAGTGCTTTACTCTGGGAGCAGTCCAAGTAGGAAAGAAAGCTAAGCAAACAAAGAAATCCCTGGTCACATGTCACACTGCTGACTACACTACACAGGTGAATAGTAATCTCCAAGCAGATGGAAGTGATTTGACTAGCAACTAGAGAAAAGAATATTTTTTCAAATATTAGACTATCTCTATTATGCCCTGTACAATGGCTACTCTATGGTAGGGATCGGCAACCTTTGGCCCGTGGCCCGTCAGGGAAATCCGCTGGCAGGCCGGGATGGTTTACTTACCTGCAGCCTCGGCAGGTTTGGCAGATTGCAGCTCCTACCTGCGGCAGTTTGCCGTTCCAGGCCAATAGGGGCTGCGGGAAGCGGAAGCCAACACATCCCTCGGACCACGCCGCTTCCTGCAGCCCCCATTGGCCTGGAATGGTGAACCGCGGCCAGTGGGAGCTGCAATCGGCCCAACCTGCCAATGGTGCAGGTAAACAAACCATCCCGGCCCGCCAGCGTATTTCCCTGATGGGCCGCCTGCCAAAGGTTGCTGATCCCTGTAGTACTTCCTATTAAATATTCCTATTAAATATATATACAATATATACAATAAAATTAAATACAATCCTTTGAATTATGCAATTTTATCACGTCAGACGTGACCTGATATGGCACAAATCTGCAGAATGTCTGCAATAAAAAAAATTACTTCTTCAGATGACACACTCAGCATTGTCATTTGATTAGCAAATACTTCATGCTATTCTGTAGGAGATTACTTTTCCTTTAATTACCCATGGGTTCACTATTTGAGGTACCTCATTACTTTCACGTTTCTAACTGCATCAATCACTCCTATTACACCTTTTCAATTACAACGAAAATGATATAAAATTTAATTATTATATTACAAATTAGAATGTGAATATAACAATTAATCTTCTCCTAAGCCTTTACAACCAACTAGACAGATAATATGAGGGAATTTTTTCACTAAATAATTCCTTTTATTTATTAATTGCAACTTTTCCCCTCCTTTTGGGGGGTGAGTGGGAGTGGTGCAGGAAAAATTCTCTCTCTTTAATTTTCTAACTACAATATGCCTTCCTGAAACCTGATGTTGTGTATCCTCTTCTCACCATCACCTGGGAACTAGGCCTCAATTCCACATCTGGCAGGTTGGCAAAGATGCTGTTTGTGGACTTACCTTAGGAGACCTACATTTTCAGAACTGCTTAATGCTTTTGAATGCCTCAGTGTTTGGGTGCCCAACTCGACATATGATGAAGGTGCCTGCTTTTCAGAAGGTGGCTCCTCAGCACTTTCTGAAAATCCTCTTTAAGGATATCTCACATTGGTTTCCTGAAAATTGAGGCATCCTGAATCATTTTGAACATATAGGACAATGGTCATGATCCTTCCACTAACTCCATGTAGATGTAACCCTGCCCCTGGATGAGGCTCATTGACTTTAGTTGCAGGATTAAAGCCGAATGCCAGATTCTTCCTTTGCATGAACAGTCTTTACCACCTTCCACCTTCCTGTTCCTAATCCCCAGCACAAAACCATCTCACAATACGTTATGGAAACAATTATTAGTACAGTGCTCTGAAAAAACAGAAATTCAGAAATATTGTCTCCTTTTCTGGTTCATAATTTCCCCCCTTATACACTTATCTCACCCAGCGCTGGTGGAAAAATATAAGGGGTGAAATCCTGGTGACTTTGAAGTAAATGGCAAAATTCCCACTGACTTCAATGAGGCCAAGATTTTGTCCGAGATGTTTATCATGGCAAATATCACTGTTCTGATCAGTGTTAGGAAAACTGGTCTTTTCTTGCCACTAATCTTAAATAACATTTACATAACAACAAATTTCAGTTCTGTGAGTATATGGTTCATTCATATATGGTTATTTAATGTGTTAAACTGGAATACCTCCATATTTGCGTGCATAGACGTCTTCTCTCCTCCCTTCCCCCTCCTTTTTAACCACAGGACATTTTTGTTGCTTCTTCAATGTTGCTCTATAGTGGGTTTTTTAGTTGTTTTTTTTTTTGCCATCCCATACTTACTGCTACAATTCTTTTTTAGAAGTGTTTTTCCATAATCAAAGCTCAAATGTATAGTCTCAGTCCCAATAACTTTCTGACCCAGATTAAAGAAATAACAAAACAAGAAAGACAAAACGTGAGGCAGCTCAAGATATCTCTTGTGACAGACCCAGACCAGTGGGGTACAGGAGTCTGGTCCTATTGGGATCCAGGAAGTGGGCGGGTGGAGCCCGCCCACTGATAAAGGACCCCCCCTCAGCCTAAGGGGAGGATCCACAGGACCTGGAAACAAAATGATTCTGGGGGACAACAAATGAAATAACAGGGACAGGAGTGCAGTCAAAGGGTCAAACGAAGGGAACCTGATGGGGACACTGAGCAGAGAGCCCTGGACAGTGCCCACTGCTCCTCGAAGGCATCAAGGGAGTCAGTGGACGCCGCCCAGAGGAACTCTGCCCAGATGCGTGAATGGGCAGAGGATCAGAAATAGGCCCCACAGTCACAGGAGATCCCATTGGCCAATGTCCTCTCCCTGGTTTTATAGATGACCATTTTAGTCAGGGCTAGGAGGAGGTTGACCAGGAGGTCCAGTGACTTTATGGGGCCACGGATAGGGAGTGCATAGATAAGAAGGTGAGGGGAAAAGTGCAACCAAAAATGTAACAGGATGTCTAAGAGGAACCGGAATAGGGGCTGCAACCTGGCACACTCCAGGTAAACGTGCGCCAGGGTCTCCCTTATGCCACAGAAGGAGCAGGTGTCCGGGACGGGGGTAAACCACACCAAGTACACGCCCATGCTCACGGCCCTGTTATCCCCAACTTATATCCCCAGCGGGCCTTGAGACCAGGGTGGAATATAGGCTGGCCCACTGGGCTCCTCACGCTCCAGAGGTGGCAGGAGGTCCTGCCACTTTGTGTTGGGGCGGGATGAGAGGATGAGGAAGTGAAGGGTGTGGAGCACGAGCGTGTATAGATGTTTCCTTGGCATGGTCTGAAAATGAACTGGCTGCAAATCGTGCAGCCGGCTCACGGTGAAGGGGGAACCGGTCGGGTCCATGGGGCAGGGGCCTGATGAAAAGGTCCGGAGGGCCTGGGGTGGAGGGTGGGAAGGGCATGCCATCTTGCAGGACCTGGCCGAGGAAGGCCCAAGCAGCGGGTGGTAAAGTGGCCCTCACCTTCTGAAGTACGCGCCGGGGAGTACGAGGTCTGGAGAGCCCCATGCGCCAAGCGAGCTTCAGGGGATCCAGCCAGTCTCCCCGGTAGTATTCCAGGAGGTCTCCGACTCTGGTGGCTTCTGCCAGGACCAACCTCTGGCGCACCCGGGGGACTCTGCCATCTGCACATGGAGCTGGGGGTTGTGTAGCAGGGGCTCCGCAAGGAGATCTGCCCCCCTTGGTGGCTGCCACGGACCTGGTTGCTGAGAACAGTTTCCAGGTCTGGAAGAGGTCCTGGCAGAAGACTGGCAGCCCAGAGAGGTCTCGCGGAAGACCTCTCGGATGGACATAAAGGATCTTCCGGTCATATCAGAGCCCTCGGAAGGGGCACAGGAAGGCGTGCGCCAGTTCTCTCCACGCCGGACTACCTGCACTATAAAGGAACCTCTGTAGGGCCTGGAGGTGGAAGACATGGACCTGAGTGTGTAGGCACTTCAGGCCCTGCCCTCCCTCCTCCAGGGGGGCAGGTGGAGGACCTCTGCAGAGACCCAGTGCACTCCTGGCCAAAAGAACTCCAGAATCGCCATCCAGAGGTTGGCCAGGAAACCCGGGGCTAGAACCAGGGCTTTGAGCCAGTATCAGAGCATGGACAGGACTAGTTGATTAAGCACCAGTGCCCTCCCTCAAAGAGAGAGGCACTGGAATAGTCCTGTCCATTTCTGGAGCTGCTCTGTCACTCTGCCCTCTAAACCGTACCAGTTCTCCGGCGAAGACGGATGGGTGGCAGAAAGGAAAACGCCAAGATAGAGCAGTGGACCTGCACTCCACCAGGTGGCCTGAAGTGCGGGTGGGAGCTCGCTCACATGCCACCCATTCCCAACCACCAGGCCAGAGCTCTTCACCCAGTTGACCCGGGTGGAGGAGGCAGCAAAGTAGACGGCCTGGCAAGCCTCCACCCGCGCCAAGTAGTACGAGTGCTGCACCATGAGGAGCATATCATCGGTATACTCCGACAGGACCAGCCACAGCTCCAGCTCTCGTAGCACCAACCCAATCAACCTCCGACGGAGGAGACAGACGAAGGGCTCAGAGATGGATTGCCAGAGCATACAGCTGGTCTGAGAGGGGGCACCCTGCCATATTCCCCGCCCAAAGCTGACCGGCTCAGTCAGAGTCCAGTTGAGCCTGACTAGCACTCTGAAGAGGCATACAGCACCTGAAGAAAACCCACAAACGGGTCCTAAGCCTACCGCTCGCAGAGTGCCCAGGAGATACCCATGGTCCACCCTGTTGAACGCCTTCTCCTGATTCAGAGACAGGAGGGTGAATGACAGACTATCCCTACACCCAAGCTCCAAGAGGTCCCAGACCAGATACGGTTGCCAAGGATGGTGCAGCCCGAGACAGCGTAGGTCTGGTCTGGGTGGACCATGTCCGCCAGCATGGACCCTAGCCGCAGCGAGATGGCTTTCACTATGACTTTGTAGTCCGTGCTGAGGAGAGAGATGGGACACCAATTTCGTAAATCGCAGAGCTCCCCCTTCTTCGGCAATAAGGTGAGCATGGCTCACCTGTACGAAAGAGGGAGGACCCCACTCTGTAAAGACTTGGCCCAGACGGTGACTAGGTCTGGGCAGAGGACGTCCCAGAACACGCGGTAGAACTCCACGGTTCACCCGTCCATGCAAGGAGATTTATTGGTGGGCATGAGGTGGAGTGCTTCTGAGAACTCAGCCAGAGTGAGAGGGAGCTCTAGCCGGTCTTGGTCACCCACGCTGACTGTAGGGAGCTCGTCCCAGAGCACTCTGCAAGCGTTAGGATCGGTTGGATCTGGGGAGAAAAGGCTTGCGTAGAAGGCCCTAGCCCTCCCGCGCATCTCCACCGGATCTGTGAGGGGGGTGCCATCTTCTGCTAGAAGGCAGGTGATGTGCTTCTTGGCCCCCCTCCTTTTCTCCAGGGCATAGAAGAAGCAGGAGCTGTGATCCATCTCCTGAAGGAGACAGATGCGGGATCGAACAAAGGCACCCTGGGCCCAATAATCTTCGAGGGCCCGGAGCTCCTCCTGCTTCTCCCGGCATGCTCCGCAGAAGGGTGGATCCTTGGGGCTGGCAGCCAGACGCCTCTCCAGCTCTAAGACCTCCTGTTCCAACTACTCTATCACTGCATCCCTCCGTCGGCTGGCGCCCCGGGTGTAGTCACGGCAGAAGAGCCGGGCACGAACCTTCCCCAGGTCCCACCACCGCCACGCCGAGGGAAAGGCATGCCGCTGCCCTCGCCAGGCCACCCACAAATCCAAGAAGGATGCCATGGAGCCCACATCCTCCAACAAGCTGTTGCTGAAATGCCAATAGGCCGGCCCCGGCCTCTCAGCGCAGAGAGAGGCCGTCACGGTGGCTAGATGGTGATCCAAAAACAGGGCCATCCGGATGCTGGAGGAGTGGGCCCGTGAAAGGTGGAAGCGTGACAAGTAGATGCAGTCCAACTGGGAGTGACGTGACGAATAGGCCTCCACCTGGACAAAGGTGAACGTCGAGATGTCATCCAGGTGACGGTCGCGCCAGACGTCCACCAGGGAGTGATGTTAGACTATCTCCCGGAGGACATCCGTGGTGGCCGGGCACTGCTCAGTCCCCAAGCGGTCCCACTCCTCGAGGGTGGTGTTAAAGTCCCCACCCAGGACCAGGCATTCGTGAGGATCCAAGGTACCGAGGAAGGCAGATGCCTGCTGATAGAATCGCAGCCGCTCCAGGCCCGATGTTGGGGCATAGACGTTAACGAGGTTGACCATGAGCCCCTCCATATGGACCCGGACATGCAGCAGGCAGCCCAGCACAGCCTCGACTGCCCCCAGCACCTTGGATCATAGGTCGGGGGAGAACAGAGCAGCCACTCCAGCTGTAGAAACTGTGAGATGGCTAACGTAGACCCTGTCCCCCATTCCAGCTGTCAGCTTTCTTCGGTGGCCGGATCCATATGGGTCTCCTGCAGGAAAACTACAGAGTACCCCCCTCCCGAAGGAAGGAGAGCACCTGACACCTGCGGAGACCCATCCTACAGCCCCGGGTGTTCAATATTGCAAGGATGATGGGTGCCATTAGGAGGGCTGGGGGGATCCTCGCCGGCAGGGAAGCTCACGGTCCCCATTGGGCTGCGCAGCAAACCTTGACCTACCCCATAGGTAAGCAAGGAGTCACGGCAGCCACGGACCCACTGGTAGGCCTGCTTCCCAGTCTTTTCACCCTCCCCCATAAGGGCCCTCACGGCTTGGAGGATTTGATGAAAGTCCCCCCATCGCTGGAAAGCAAGCTGCACCTTGTTGCAGGAGTCACGGACATCTTCAAGAAACTCCCGCAGCTCTTCTCTCAGAGTATGGGTGGCTGGACTCCTGGCACAGCCCATGGCCCACTGAGATGGGCAGACATGGGGCGGACCTCCGACTTGGCGCCTGACAGGCTGGCGCCACATGGCCCGCCTCAGACCCCGGCTCAATGGGGGGCAGTGGAGGGAAGATAGCAGCTGCTAGTGGGTCAGGACAGGGAAACACTAAGGCCGCTCCCTGGGGATCATCCTCTGGGAAAGGGAATGAGATGGCCCCACGGGCAGCAATAGCATCACGGGAAGTGGAGGGGATGGGGATGGGGTCAGGATCAGGGGCAGGACAGGGGTCAGGAGTAGGGGCAGGGCAGGGGTCAGGAACAGGGTCAGGAAGAGGGACAGAGACGGGATCCTGGGCCCCAGTAGCCGGGCCACTGGGAGGTGGCCCCTCTCGGTCTGGCTCAGGGGTTTGCGGGGTGGGAAGGGGGTCCCCCATCCCCAGTGATGCCAGGCTCAGGCTCTATGGCGGGTGTGACAGTCACGGCATCAGGAGGTGGACGATCTTTGGTGGGGCCCCCGCCTAGGAAAGAGGTTGGTGGCCCCGCACCAATGAAGGATGCCCCTGGTGACTTGGGTCCTGGCTGTGAGGCACTGGCCATTGCCTCAGTAGGCTCGGCGGGCATCAGCGGTGTGCTACCTGTGGCCAGGCAGATAGAAGAATCCAGGGGACCTTTTGAGGTGGGAGTGGAAGTAGCGGTTAGGGGAAGGGAGCATGGGGAAAGGGGATCCCGGACTTTCCTGCACCGGAGGATCAGAATCCAGGGCCTAGTATCAACAGCTTCAGCAAGGGGGCCCAGTCAAGTCATCAAGGGCAGCTATCAAATGGCTCTACTGGTTACATTATAGAAGAATACCAAACCTGAAGGAGCAGACAGGCCATATCTGGCCAAGGAGAAGAGCTGGACCCAACTACATAATATCTGTCTGGAAGAGAGGAGCCACACCAACCAGAAGAGGACAGAGTAGAAGAAAGCAGACCAGACTAAATTTCCTCAGAGGAAGGGCATCAGGGCAGACACATGCAGAGAAAAGGCAACAGGTCAGAATCATCTAGACCAGTGGTTCCCAAACTTGTTCCTCCACTTGTGCAGGGAAAGCCCCTGGCGGGCCGGGCCAGTTTGTTTACCTACTGCATCTGCAGGTTCGGCCAATCGCGGCTCCCAGTGGCCGCAGTTCACTGCTCCAGGCCAATGGGAGCTGCTGGAAGTGGTGGCCAGTACATCCCTCGGCCCGCACCACTTCCAGCAGCTCCCATTGGCCTGGAGCAGCAAACCACGGCCACTGGGAGCTGCGATCAGCCGAACCTGTGGACGCAGCAGGTAAACAAACTGGCCCAACCCACCAGGGGCTTTCCCTGCATAAGCGGAGGAACAAGTTTGGGAACCACTGATCTAGACCTTACTAGATCTGCAAGGGTCATTCGCTACCTCACAGCCCAAGACTACGCTAGGAGGCAACTGTGAATGTTCACAAAAAGAAGGGATTTACTCTCGAGGATATTGGGGAGGTCACTCCCAGTGACCTTCTTTAGTAGTACTTTGGGACAGCGTGAACTTCATTCATAAAAGATAAAGCAAGTATAGGAGAAATGTGGTTTATCACACATTGGGCAGATTACAAATTTCTCTCCAAGTGCTTTATGAAATGTACTGTGTATGGCCCAGTATCTTCATAAGGATAGAAGATATCAAGCAGATAAGGTGATATAATAAATATTTTTATAGGAGTGACTATGCTAAGACCTATGTTAAATCTGACTTCACTGGGGTCAGGATTTCACCCATTATGATCATTTAGTCTGACCTCCTGCAGCTGTAGAATTTTACCAGTAAATTCAGGAATTTCTCGTTGAGTTAAAGCATCCATTAAAGCAAGAGCATGTCTTTGTGTATGAGATGTGAAATGTAAAGCTGAGGTCTGTTTTTCAAGGTATTGTCTTCTTTTTCCTGTTTTGCAACCTACTTATTTCCCCTCAAACAACTGAGCAAAATGGAAGCAGTTTGAACAAACTTCCTGGTACTGTCAGGTCTAGTATTTTCCAATTCATACAGTATCCTGAATATCAATAAGAAGGTACAGGGACATTATGGTTTCTGCTCCACCCTGGTATTACCAACTTAGCATTTTACATGCTCTGCAGCTCCTAGTGAACTCTGGGGTATACAGCCATTGTGCTAACATCCATTTTCAACTGTATGTTCCTGTGTTCATTTCATTCAAATTCTCTATTATATTATGGCTGCCAACTTAACAAATCAGTTCATATATTACCTGTATGGTTTTAGTAACTTTTTCTTCATTTGTACATTTATTTTTAAAGTAATTAGAATACAAATGAATATTTACTAGCACCAATATATTTCTAAGAACCTCTAATTAGCACAGGACAATTGTTTACTGCACACATTTCTATTTTCTACAAGGACTGTGAATTATCATGTGTCTATTGCTCATCTTTAGTGATCAGTTAATGTATTTATAATTGCTAGTAGTAGAATTTATAACATTAATCTTGAAACTTGAGATGGTCAGGAATGTGTTGACAAAAGCTTTTTTCATTGGAATGTGCTGATTTGCCAAAACCAAAACTTACTCTGGGAAGTGTCAGTTTTGACATGGTGTTCATTTTTGGGGTGGGGGGAGTAAAAAAAAAAAAAGCTTTGAAAATGTCATGAGACATTTTGATATTTTCTAAACATTTCCAATATTTTGAAAATGAACAACATGTTGAAACTGACATGTCCTGCAGGGAAGTTTTGGTGTTGCTGAATCAGCATTTTCCAATGGAAAAATGTTTGTCAAAAAATTCCTGACCACCTCGAGTTTCAAGATTAATATCATAAACTCTGTCTATTTTGACATTTTTGGAATAGAATGGTTCAATTTTCAGTTCAAAATTATTTTTTGTTTTAAAATTGTAGTAATTTTTTAGCTATTTTATTTTTTAAAAGTTGAAATTGAAATAAATGTTTCAAAATTATCAAAATGCAACATTTAGCTCAACATGCATTGAATATTATTTGTGGTTTTCTGTTCATGAAAATGAGCTCTTCAAAATTTTTGTGGGACAAGAAAACTTGTTTCCTGCACACTTCTACTTGCAACCTTAGTCAACAGGCTAATGTTTAATGCATGGATACTAGGTATCTTTTGCAATCCATACAGGGCCTTCCTAAAACCTTGGTCTTAATGTTAAAACATAGTGCTGAAAAAAAGAAGTTGTTTTATATGCCATCTTTATATGCCAATTATCTTCAGCCATTAGAAAACAATGTTCTGGAGAAGGATGCTCTTTTTTTTAGAATTTCTCTTTATTTTTTAATACAAGCTGTAAACTCATCTAGCACGCATATTTCATGTGTCTGACAAGAGAACAGCTTTTTTTTTCTTTGATTTTTTTTAAAGCTGTGAAATAGCCTGTTTTATTGATCCTCCAACTGATCTGACTCTTTAGAGAGCTTCTCACAGCCTTACATTTGTGTTCCTTAGGGATGTCAAGTGCTTTTATGATTTAATAATTTAAGACACTGATTATTAAAGGAATGTATTACAAACGGTAATATTTGAGTGGTTGTGTTCATGAGTAAAGGTATTGGGGTTTACTGACCATGACATGCAAGAAGTCTTTGAAAATGTTAGAGGCAGCAGACTGAGGTCCCCTATGATTTTTTGGAAGACCCCAGTGACTAGAAAATCCAACGCAATAGTGAACCTTACATACACTGAGAGAGCCTGTTCCTGTTCTGTGGCCCACTCCAGGTTCAGCTTTAGCTCATCAGACAGATTCATCAGGGCTTCAGAGGTTGTCTTTATGTCCACAACTCTGTGAGTTTGAGGAAGATCCTGTAGAACTCGTTCTTGGCAGTGTAGTATCACCATCATCATCTCCTCCTCTCTTTCTACCTTCAACATCTATGTCCAATCTGTTTGGTATTCTTTTAATCCATGTCTAATGGGCACTGTGGCACTTATGTGAGCTAATAAGTATCTGTGCGAGATAAGTCCATAAACGTCTGTAATGCTGACGGACCTCGGTGGGCGGAATCGAACCTGGGACCTCTGGAGCTTATTGCATGAGCCTCCGCTGCATGAGCTAAAAGCCAACTGCCTGTTAGTTAAGGCTGTAGAGTAAACTCATTAATCTCTAAAAAAAGAAAAGGAGTACTAGTGACACCTTAGAGACTAACCAATTTATTTGAGCATAAGCTTTCGTGAGCTACAGCTCACTTCATCGGATGCATTCAGTGGAAAATACAGTGAGGAGATTTGTATACACACAGAACATGAAAAAATGGGTGTTGTCATACACACTGTAAGGAGAGTGATGAGCTTAAGATGAGCTATTACCAGCAGGAGAGCCGGGGGAGAAACCTTTTGTAGTAATAATCAAGGTGGGCCATTTCCAGCAGTTAACAGGAACGTCTGAGGAACGGGGTGGGGGGGAGGGAATAAACATGGGGAAATAGTTTTACTTTGTGTAATGACACATCCATTCCCAGTCTCTATTCAAGCCTAAGTTAATTGTATCCAGTTTCCAAATTAATTCCAACTCAGCAGTCTCTCGTTGGAGTCTGTTTTTGAAGTCTTTTTGTTTTAATATTGCGACCTTTAGGTCTGAGATCGAGTGACCAGAGAGATTGAAGTGTTCTCCGACTGGTTTTTGAATGTTATAATTCTTGACATCTGATTTGTGTCCATTTATTCTTTTACATAGAGACTGTCCAGTTTGACCAATGTACATGGCAGAGGGGCATTGCTGGCACATGATGGCATATATCACATTGGTAGATGTGCAGGTGAACGAGCCTCTGATAGTGTGGCTGATGTGATTAGGCCCTATGATGGTGTCCCCTGAATAGCTATATGGACACAGTTGGCAACGGGCTTTGTTGCAAGGATAGGTTCCTGGGTTAGTGGTTCTGTTGTGTGGTTGCTGGTGAGTATTTGCTTCAGGTTGGGGGGCTGTCTGTAAGCAAGGACTGGCCTGTCTCCCAAGATCTGTGAGAGTGATGGGTCGTCCTTCAGATAGGTTGTAGATCCTTGATGATGCGTTGGAGAGGTTTTAGCTGGGGGCTGAAGGTGATGGCTAGTGGCGTTCTGTTATTTTCTTTGTTGGGCCTGTCCTGTAGTAGGTGACTTCTGGGTACTCTTCTGGCTCTGTCAATTTGTTCTTCACTTCAGCAGGTGGGTATTGTAGTTGTAAGAATGCCTGATAGAGATCTTGTAGGTGTTTGTCTCTGTCTGAGGGGTTGGAGCAAATTCGGTTGTATCGTAGAGCTTGGCTGTAGACGATGGATCGTGTGGTGTGATGTGGTCTGGGTGAAAGCTGGAGGCATGTAGGTAGGAACAGCGGTTAGTAGGTTTCCAGTATAGGGTGGTGTTTATGTGACCATTGCTTATTAGCACCGTAGTGTCCAGGAAGTGGATCTCTTGTGTGGACTGGTCCAGGCTGAGGTTGATGTTAGGATGGAAATTGTTGAAATCATGGTGGAATTCCTCAAGGGCTTCTTTTCCATGGGTCCAGATGATGAAGATGTCATCAATATAGCTGAAGTAGAGTAGGGGCATTAGGAGATGAGAGCTGAGGAAGCGTTGTTCTAAGTCAGCCATAAAAATGTTGGCATACTGTGGGGCCATGCAGGTACCCATAGCAGTGTCGCTGATTTGAAGGTATACATTGTCCCCAAATGTGAAATAGTTATGGGTGAGAACAAATCACTCTCCTTACAGTATGTATGATAACACCCATTTTTTCATGTTCTGTATGTATATAAATCTCCTCACTGTGTTTTCCACTGAATGCATCCGATGAAGAGAGCTGCAGCTCATGAAAGCTTATGCTCAAATAAATTGGTTAGTCTCTAAGTATCTCCTCCAGTACTCCTTTTCTTTTTGTGAATACAGACTAACATGGCTGCTACTCTGAAACCTGTCATTAATCTCTCTCTCTCTCTAAGTGGTCTCTGTGCCACTATATAGGACAGAACACCACACCCAGAAGGTGTGTGGATTACACTTGCACCAACTATTAGTTATTCCTAAAGCATGACCAGGGGAGCATCACCTATCTGAGAAAGTGGGAGGCCTGTTAAGCCTTCTGCAAATATAAGAGGCCCTTAATGACACTCTCTTCCCACCCTGTTTATTTCACACTTCAACCTGGATGTTATGAGCCCTTTGTATCCATTGACAGTCCATTTACGAAAGTATTCTGTGAAGCCTGAGGAATTAAAAAACTTACTTTTAGCTATTTAACTGCCAGTTTCTTCTTCACAAGCTTCTGCAAATTCTGGTCTATTAGTACAGCTTAGTTTCTGCATGCCATTGAATAAATACCATCAAATTGCCAGTGTGCAGATATGAAGGGAATACAAGATGATAGTAAGTCACTTTCCTGCACTGCGCAAATGAACAAAGTATTAATATGGTACAATAGTCTTAAACATAGTTACTTGTAAAACAAGAAACATCTCCATTGTGCATATAAATGGTGGTATTTAGAAACTATTTGTCATTTTGATACTATGGTGACGGAAGCCCTAGAAATGCCTCCGGTTAGCAGGTAGATTCCTGAACTTCATGTAGTGTATTTACAAGAAAAAATTGAAGAAAATAATTATAATTACAGATATTTAATTTATAGTCAACTTACAGTCAATGCCTGCTTAAGTTCAGGAGACAGGACAACAGCAGAGCATCAAATGATCATAGAAAAATGTGCACCATAAAATAGTTTTACTGTTACACTTCAACTATTATGCAGTCTTAGTGTAAATTAATCATTTCTGCAGAAATATCACTTAATAAAATTGTACATTTTTGCCTACAGTCATTTTCTTCACTGTCTGTATTTTCCTCTTTTTATCTCTTTTATGCGTAGTATCTCCTCCATTACTTAATATACAGTTATTTATTACCGCCAATTACGTATTTTTACAATATATATTTCATTAAAATGACTCTGTTGCCTGGCTCTCAAAGATCTCTCTGCCTCTTTGAGTGGTCAAAGTTTGCACTGTCCCATACTCCATTTACCAGCTGGCCAGCCTAGTTGAAATATTATTCCCCACATTACTATATACAAGAAGGGTTTACTTTGAGAAATGGCAATCATTGTAATATGGGATTGTCATAAACATACAGCTAAGGGTAGCATAAAATCCCTCCTTTGCCTGTAACGGGTTAAGAAGCTCAGATAGCCTGGTTGGTACCTGACCAAAAGGACCAATAAGGGAGAAGATACTTTCAAATCTGTGGGGGAAGGTTTTTGTTTTATGCTTCTTTTTTTTTGTTGTTGTTTCTCTCTGGGACAGCGAGGAACCAGGGCAAGGAAAATACATCTCCTAAAGCCATACCTGAACTAAGCATCTAAGATTACAAATTGTAATAGGAAGGGAATGCGTTAGATTATCATTTGTTTTAGCTTGTGAATTTTCCCTAGGCTAAGAGGGAGGTTTAGTCCTGTTTTTTTTTTTTTTTGTAACTTTAAAGTTTTGCCTAGAGGGCAATCTTCTGTGTTTTGAATCTGATTACCCTGTAAAATTACCTTCCATCCTGATTTTGCAGAGGTGCTTCTTTTACTTTTTCTTTATAATAAAGTTCTGCTTTTAAGAACCTGATTGGTTTTTAGTGTCCTAAAAACCCAAAGGGCTGATCTGTGCTCATCTTGTTTACTCTCAAGCCTCCCCAGGAAAGGGAGTGAAGGGACTGGGGGGGATATTTTGGGGAAACAGGAACTCCAAGTGGTCCTTTTCCTAAATCTTTGTCTAACGCACTTGGTGGTGCCAGCGATACCGTTCCAAGGACAAGGAAGAATTTGTGCCTTGGGGAAGTTTTTAACCTAAGCTAGTAGAGATAAGCTTAGGGGGTCTTTCATGGGGGTCCCCACTTCTGTACCCTAGAGATCAGAGTGGGGAGGGAACCCTGACAGGGATGTTGTGTAGTTCCTCTGACAAATAATAAATGGGTTAGGCAGCAACACATTTGCAGTAATCCTAGACTGATAGATATTCTTTCTTTCGATGGTGTATTAACACACATTGAGATGCTTGGTTGCTTAATAGAATTCTACTAAATATTCATGGAAGAGAAACAGAAGTCAGTCCTATGAAGTTTACATGTTCTATCCAGGAAATGGATAATGAAGGAATAAGAAATGTGGAGACTAATACAGGGAATCATCATTTCCACTATGAAAAGTAGTTTTTAAAGGTTACCATCCCGAAACCAAAAATATCAGCCTTCTCTTCTCCAAAGAGATTAACTGTACAGCTGTATGATCAGTAAAACTGGATAAATTATTCATCATAAATAATGTATTGATTAATTTTATTGTAGCATATATTTCTGTTCACAGGATGTCTGCAAGGAGATGGCAATTTTTTTTTTAAAAAAGTATTTGGTGCAAACTTATTTCAGTCAATGGACTGATTGTGAACTTTTTGCTCCAAGTGTTTGACATTCACAATTAGGAATTTATATTGGTAGGATGGCTCTTGCAATTGCTGACAGTCTGCATGACAGCCTGGTGTACGATCGTGAGTTTTGGAAGAATGCTATAAAAGTTGCCAACGCCAAATAGGGAAGTGGCAAGAAAGAGAAAGAAGAATTTAAACTCTGCAATTGGTCATCTAAATCATAGAGAATTGTTTCTGTTCTCTGATTGGCTGACTATAATTCTTATTAAGCAGGAGATGGGCTTAATTACACTTCTGGGAAGTTCTGATTCTCTCAAGAAGAGAGTGTTTGCAATGGAAAGGAACAGAAAGAGAGAAAGTGAAAGCCATTGTAGAGAGTTGCAAAAAAAGCAAATATCATTCTGGGATATATTAGCAGGAGTGTTGTAAGCAAGAGAGAAGAAGTAATTTTTCCACTCTACTCCATGCTGATTAGGCCTCAACTGGAATAGTTTGTCCAGCTCTGGGCACCACATTTCAAGAAAGATGTGGACAAAGGGAAGAACAATAAAAATGATTAAAGGTCTAGAAAATATGACCTATAAGGGAAGATTGAAAAAAATGGCTTTGTTTAGTCTTGAGAAGAGAAGGCTAAAGGGAGACATGATAAGTTTTCAAGTACATAAAAGGTTGTTACAAGGATGAGGGAGAAAAATTGTTCTCATCAACCACTGAGGATAGGACAAGAAGCAATGCGGTTGGTTTGACAAGGTGGACTAGGTCTGGAGGCACTCTGCTGGAGGCCTCATGGCCCTGTCACATCCCACCCAAGAAAAGGACAGTAGAGGGCCTCCAAACTGCCTAGAGTGGCTGTGTGGGAAGCAGCCAATCAGGGCCCAGCAGGCTAGTATAAGAAGAGCTGCAAGGCCAGAATGAGATAAGTTCCTTGCTAGACTTGCAAGAGAGTGGATGGTATGCCTGGCTGGCTGAGGGAGCTACAGGACCTCAGACAGAGCAGCACTGGCAGAGGTTGAGGGGAATGTGAAGGAACTCAGTGCTGACTGCAGGGACTCCACCAGGACAAGGCCCTGAGGTAAGGGTGAAGAATGTGCTGGAGCCACGGGGAAGTATCCCAGGGGATTGGAGCAGCAGTGTGGCTTAGATAAAGGGACATAACATGGCTGCTGTCTACAGGGTCCCTTGAACTTTTTGGGGCCCAGCTGAAGAGCTGGGGCTGGAAAGGCCCTGAGAGGGTGAAGGCATTGCATTCAGAGAGGGAGCCCTGGGGCACTGCTCTATACCAGAGCAGGGACAGCTTAAAAGAGACATTACAGAGGGCACTGAGAGAGGCTCCTGTTGAACTTGTATGCCACAAAGGGTTTCTTTACTTTTACCTCACAGACAGACTGTGTATGACTTGTCCAGATAGCTAAGTCAGTGAAGACCCACCACAAACACCCAGAGGAAGGGGGTGCTCATGAGAGGTGAGTGCACTCCATTACAGTTGGACGTTAGGAAAACCTTCTTAGCTGTCAGGGTGGTTAAGAATGGAATTAATTGCCAAGGGAGGTTGCGGATCCATCATTGCAGATTTTTATGAGCAGGTTAGGCAAACTCCTGTCAGGAATGGTCTAGATAATACTTAGTCCTGCCATGAGTGTAGGGTACTGGACTAGAAGACCTCTGGTGTCCCTTCTAGTCCTTTGATTGTAAAGACACTGGAGAAGTAGAAAGTGTGGACATAAACACAAAGAGCCATACTTTAAGCAACAACTAGAGAACCCCATAACCAGAAAGATCCTACCTTTATTAAGCTTCCCACTGCAACACATCCTGGTCCTCTCTTCTAACTTTAGAGGATCAGGAACTCTAACTACTCCATAGAGTTCACAGACACCTCAATTACCAAAAATACTGCCCAACCTGCATTTTGTCCAACTATGTGACCTTGTCTTCATTACACAAGCACTGACAAAGCACTGTGGGTCCAATTGCTGTAAGATCTAACAGGCACAGAAATGGTTTAAGAACTCTATGATGGCTCTATCTTACCTCAGTGTAGGGGTTCCATTAGCAGGTGGGGAATAAAGAGGGAGGAGTGAAGGTCAGGTTTGGAGAGGAGTATGGCTCAAACATACCATTCTATGACAATTCTCTGCTTCCCATAAGGGCCTACCAAAAGCCAAGCATAAGTTAGAACAGATTCAGGGCTTCTCTAACTTATTCCAGGAGCCATATAGTCCCCTGACTCCAAGAATACAGGGAGTACCAATGTGACTGAAAGTAAATTCTCCCCACACTCTACCCTCTCTTTTCTCTATTGCTGTTGTGACGACCCATCACTCTCAAAGATCTTGGGAGACAGGCCAGTCCTTGCTTACAGACAGCCCCCCAACCTGAAGCAAATACTCACCAGCAACCACACAACAGAACCACTAACCCAGGAACCTATATCCTTGCAACAAAGCCCGTTACCAACTGTGTCCACATATCTGTTCAGGGGACACCATCATAGGGCATAATCACATCAGCCACACTATCAGAGGCACATCTACCAATGGGATATATCTCATCATGTGCCAACAATGCCCCCCTGCCATGTACATTGGTCAAACTGGACAGTCTCTATGTAAAAGAATAAATGGACACAAATCAGACCTCAAGAATTATAACATTCAAAAACCGGTTGGAGAACACTTCAATCTCTTTGGTCACCCATTACAGACCTAAAAGTTGCAATTCTTCAACAAAAAAACTTCAAAAACAGACTCCAAGGAGAGACTGCTGAATTGGAATTAATTTGCAAACTGGATACAATTAACTTAGGCTTGAATAAAGACTGGGAGTGGATGGGTCATTACACAAAGTAAAACTATTTCCCCATGTTTATTTCCTCCCTCCCCCGCCACTGTTCCTCATACGTTCTTCTCTACTGCTGGAAATGGCCCACCTTGATTATCACTACAAAAGGTTTCTCCCCGCCCCGCCCCCCTGGCTCTCCTGCTGGTAATAGCTCACCTTAAGTGATCACTCTCATTACAGTGTGTCTGGTAACACCCATTGTTTCATGTTTTCTGTGTATATAAATCTCCCCACTGTATTTTCCACTGAATGCATCCGATGAAATGAGCTGTAACTCACAAAAGTTTATGCTCAGATACATTTGTTAGTCTCTAACGTGCCACAAGTACTCCTTTTCTTTATGCAAAAAAAGTGTCTTTAAATATGTGTTAACTAATGTGTTAATATCTGGCAGGAGTAGGGGATAATAACTAGCCTGCTTACCTGCTAGCTTACTCCTCAGCAGTCTAATGAGCACAGCTGGGCCCCAAAGAGCCACCCGATTGGCCAAACTGCCTGACTGGCTGAGGGAGATCAGCAGACCTGCTTTTAAGACCATGAGCATCAGGATATTAGCTGCTCAAAGCATTTTCCTGAGCCTGTGTTAGCTTCAGCAGCTGCCTTTCCTGACTCCAGATAACCTGGTTCTGATCCTGGTTTCTGACTCTGATTCTGACCACTCATGTCCCAGTCCATAACAAAATCCCAGTGTAGCCTAGGCAAGTTGTAGCTTTAATATTTGTTACCTTTCTGAGTAAACCCTACATGTTAAAACTATAACTTGCCTTGTCTGCGCTATGATTTTAACATCTGTTAGGTAGTGTCACACTGTCTGGAGTGCTTCACAACAGTGAGTGCCAGCCTTGGGGCAGACTGTCAAAAGAAGGGTTGACTCTTGAAACTGGTGGCAGGTTCTATAATTAGATTTCACCAACACAGTACCAAATGTGAACTCCTAAAGTACTACAATAATCTTATAGCGGAGTCACAGACAGCTGCCTTACACACTCCAGTTTATCTTGCCATCCAGGCAAGATGGACTATGTGCTAAATGGTCATTTACACCAAAAATCATAAAATATTCCAGGTTACACCCAATACCAAGAGACCAGTCACTCACCGAGGTTGAGTTGTATCCTTGATCCCACACCAAAGACAATGCTGGTAGCCAATTATATAGGAAACTAATTTTTATTAGCTAGGAAAAAATAAATGAGTTGCAGAGAAGTTAAAACAGGTAAAATATATGTCCAGATGAGTCACAGTCCATAATTCCAAATGATAGCAGAGATATAGTAATCTGCCAGTTTCCCAAAAGTATTTTAGTTCTACCCAGGGTAACTCTGGGGATCTCCATCTTCTCATTCAGTTATTCTGCCCCATTAGGATCCAAACAGTCCAGAGACAAAATTTCTCCTTGTGTCCATACTTACAGGTTCTTGTCCCCAGAAAACAAGATGACAGGGTCACCATGCACATGGGCTTTTTCTCTGATGATGGAGAGAGAGGAAAGCATCTCAAATCTTTGACCTGTGATCATCTCACACAATGACCACGTGCTTCAAATGCACAAGAATTAATACTTTCCTGTTAAAGTTCTTCATCTGCATTACACAAGGATTTTTTTCTCATTTGATGGGTTATTTAGTTACAGGGGTATGTTCAATGTGAATGTCTTCTATTACATTCTAACAAGATATAGATGCATTAAAACAATGCTTTCAGCATCCCATTAGTTTTTGTGACGTTTAAACACCAAATACGTTCTTATACATGTAACAATCACTTTAATCTATACTAATACACAAGTGAATTGGCCCGGGGCTTTGGCATGAGCTGGCATCTGGTCTGCCAGCACCACAGGTATCATATATTAAAAAGACATTTTTATTCCAAGTGTGGATATAGTCTCTGGGTATGTCTACACAGGAGTTTTTCACACGACAATTAATGTCAGTTATCTAGAGGTAGTTAACACCTTTGTAATATCTAGTCACAACACTCTCCAAACATCAGGAAAGTTATCTAGATTTTTTTAAAAAAAATATGGGGTAGCCATTCATTCATTCATTCATTCCCACAACAGCACATATAACACATAACAATTTAGTGTCCTGAGAGCTGTTATACTTCGGTCTAATTTCAGTTGTTGGATTTAGTGTGCAGGTGCTAGGTAGAGTCTGGTGGCCTGTCATATACAGGAGGTCAGACTAGATGATCTGGTGGTGCCTTCTGGCCTAAAGTTTATGACTTTATGACTCTATTGACCAAAATCTTTTGTCCAAGTTTTCAAACATTACTAGTAATTTTGGATGCCTCAGTTGTAGGAATTTTAGAAATTCCTACAACTGAGGCATCCCAAATTACATTACAACTGAGAAATTGTAGAAATGTGTGAATTTAATTTTTTGTTTACCATATGCAATGCTCTCCCCACTTTTATTTGCCTAATTACAGGTTTGGCCACATCATTCACTACAAATAGTTCACCCAGTTATAATAACGTTATAAATACTTATGTGCAATTAATCCTTTACTAAAACAGTCATTCAGCCAACATGCTGCACCACCAGTAAGCAATGAACATTATTCCTGAGGGAATTCTGTGCCATAAAATTAAAAATTCTGCCCACAATATTTTAAAATTCAGCATATATTATTTATCAAAATAACACAATATAATCATACCAGTTTCAATTATTTTGGTAATTTTTTTCAAAATACAGGTCAGAAAGTATGTCTGTAACAATACAGATGACAAAAAATATTCAGAAAGTGTTTTTTTACAAATAGATTCCTTACTAGACATATTAATACAGATCTTTGAATAATAATTCATTTAAACTACATTACAGAAATCTAGTTCCTGTATCCCTCAGAAGCAGTGCAAAGGCTTGGGAGAATCAGGGATAACAGAGGAGCTAAGGGAGAGGGAAGTAATTGCTGGGAAGGAGCCTGGAAGTGAACCTGGACAGTTTCTGGATGTGGGTGGGAGAAGTATGGAATAGTTTTGGCTATTTTTTGGCAGGGAGGAATTGTTCGGGAGCTTCCCCCATCCAAACATACAGACCCTGGCTGACCCCTCACCTCTCCCATTCAGTCAGTCATATCTGCCCCTGTCTCCATGTGTCTCTGAACCCCCATTCTCCATTCAGCCTAGCATAGCTGCCCCTGTTTCCATGTGGCTGTCCACCCCTACTCCCATTACATCTCTAGCTCAATGTTATCATCCCACTAGTTCTTGTGTCTCCACCCCAGTCTGTCCTTCGGAACTAGCCCTTCTGAACCCCAGTCGGTGTGACCTATGTGAAGCCCTGTGTGCCCTGCTCTTTTCATCCCCCTCCCCCCCATATCCTGTGCTTCCTCACCTGGCCCTGTGGGCAGGACACTGTGAGGAAGACAGCCTCTGCCTCCTCCCTCTCCATGGTTGGCTGCTCCAGTCGTGAGCCAGCAGCCTCCTCTTCCTCCTCTACCACATCATAGAATATCAGGGTTGGAAGGGACCCCAGAAGGTCATCTAGTCCAATCATCAGCCCCTGGTGGGTGAAATGTGTAATTGCAGATTACCTTTTGCCTCCCCATCAGAATCAATTAGTCTGTAGGGGGCAGTGAAAGAAGATCTGCAGGGGACATTAATTCTGCACTTGCACAATGGCACAGAATTTCCCCAGGAGTAGAACATGTTGTGCAACCCATATCATGAAGTGTCTGAATTTCATATGAGAGAGTCACACAGCAACTTTTTGTTCTTTGTGGCAGACCAAAATTAAAAGTAACAGGTAAGTCTCAAAACAAGGCATCAGTCGTAGGGGCAGTTTCTGAACTTTGCTCTTTGCTTAGCAAAGATCTATGTCTGACATATGTCATCTGTATGACTCACAAATTCCCCTTCGTTTGACACCTATCTTTTCTAAAACAAAGCTTGTATATTCACCATAAGTGTAGTTACTAACATCTACAGATGTGTCAGTAATGGCTCCATAGTTACAACTGCACTGAGTTTTGCACTTAAAATAGGATTAGAATCCCTCTGTTTCACACTTCAGTGGTTATATTTAGCCTGCAAATCTGGCACAGGAACTTTTTATAGGACAATTGCAATTTCTCTGTAAATATTTTAGTAACTTTTCCAGAGGAAATATTTTGAAATACTACCTTTCTGGTTTGCCTCATATTTCTTGGGATTCCTCAGTGGAAATATGCTCACTATCCTGCAGCTCTACGTGACATCTTGGTCCCATTGAAGATAATGACAAAACTTTGATTGCAATGGGGCCAGGATTTTATGCCTTAACTTTTCCACGAAAGGATGCTGCTAGTCCCTTAAAACACACACATATTCTACGTTTAAGGGAGCTGTGTATATGCAGATCTTATGTCAGGATCCTGCCTTTACTTTGCAGCTCGTAAACATATATTGGCTTTTTTAAGGTCAATATTAAGCTTATTGACCTGAGACTTTAATATTTACAGTATTTTGCCAGAATCAATACTTTGACCTTAAGGGTTAAAAAAAAGAAGAAGAAAAATCTTTGAGTCAACTAAAAAACATCATTTTGCTAACTTCTCAAGCTAGAGATCTTTAGGAGAGGCAGGTGTCAGGCACACTGTGGGTACAGTTACACAGCTCATTCTGCAGCTCCTGAAACTACTCGCTTTTCCTTTTATGAAATGTTATAGTGAAATAATATTACTTTTTAAATGCTGGGTATCACTTCCCACTGTCTCATGCTTGGGATCCCTTTCTTTAAAAACACTGACATTATTTGTGAGCGGCCTGGTTTTTTTTTCTTTTTTCTTTAAATTTCTGTTCTGCTGATTTACATGTAAAAGTGCTTCTTTTACTTTAGTCACTACTGCAAATCAGACTCTCCTCAGAGTAAGTGGAATTTTAGTTTTAGTATGTTAATCTAACATTTAAGCTAAATAATTTAAATTGCTTTTGATAGCACAGAGTGATGACTATGAGACATACTTGTCAATTTTCCTCTTATTGGCAGCACAGTTCTGGTTTTTAGGGTCATCCTTCTAAGTCTATTTGGAAAAAATGAAGAAACAATTATTTTAAATTCTGCCTAACAGATATCCTCTTGAATTGAGTTAGCAGTGGTCATTTACATGCTGTCCTGAGGTCAAACACAATGTATTAATGATGGATATTTCGCAAAAAGGCCAAGAAATCTGAGTAACTGTGACAACTACATTTATTATTAATCATATAATAGTAGCACTTAGGTATCAATGTGTAAAGATTAACTAACCCACAACACACCTTTCTGGTAGGTAAGAATTTATTTTTATTTATTTAATTAATTTGTTTAGGGTAAAGAGGTTATTTAGGTCTAAATTTTCAAAAGTATCCTCTGACTGGGTTTATTGATCTTGGGGTGCACAATTTTTAGACATCTTTACTCTAATTTTTAGAGGTCTTTGTAATGCTACTTAGAGTGATTCAAGCACATGAGTACAAACCTCAGGTCAGACTGTTGGGAATCAGGGCAAACCCCAAATTGGTTGCAAATTTGATTGCAAATTGGATGATCAAGGTGCTAAAGGAGCACTCAAGGACGATAAGGATATTGTGGAGAAACTAAATTAATTCTTTGCATCGGTCTTCACAGCTTAGGATGTGCGGGAGATTCCCAAACCTGAGCCATTCTTTTTAGGTGACAGATCTGAGGAACTGTCCCAGATTGAGGTATCATTAGAGGAGGTTTTGGAACAAATTGATAAATTAAACAGCAATAAGTCACCAGGACCAGATGGTATTCACCCAAGAGTTCTGAAGGAACTCAAATGTGAAATTGAAGAACTACTATCTGTAGTCTGTGACCTATCATTTAAATCAGCTTCTGTACCAGATGACTGAAGAATAGCTAATGTGACACCAATTTTTAAAAAGTGCTTCAGAGGTGATCCTGGAAGCCTGACTTCAGTAGCGGGTAAACTGGTTGAAACTATAATAAAGAATAATATTGTCAGACATATAGATGAACATAATTTGTTGAGGAAGAGTCAACATGGTTTTAGTGAAGGGAAATCATGCCTCACCAATCTACTAAAATTCTCTGAGGGGTGAAGAAGCATGTGGACCAAGGGGATCCAGTGGATATAGTGTACTTAGATTTTCAGAAAGCCTTTGACAAAGTTGCTCACCAAAGGCCCTTATGCAAAGTAAGCTGCCATGGGATAAGAGAGAAGGTGCTCTCATGGATTGGTAACTGGTTAAAAGATAGAAAACAAAGAGTAGGTATAAATGGTCAGTTTTCAGAATGGAGAGAGGTAAATAGTGGTGTCCCCCAGGGGTCTGTTCTGGGAGCAGTCCTATTCAACATATTCATAAATGATCAGAAACAAAGGTAAACAGTGAGGTGGCAAAAATTGCAGATGATAGAAAACTACTCAAGATAGTTAAGTCCCAGGCAGACTGTGAAGAGCTACAAAAGGATCTCTCAAAACTAGGTAACTGGGCAACAAAATGGCAGATGCAATTCAACGTTGATAAATGCAAAGTAATGCACATTGGAAACATAATCCCAACTATACATATAAAATGATGGGATCTAAATTAGCCGTTACCACTCAAAGTCATTGTGGATAGTTCTCTGACAACATCCAATCATTGGGCACCAGCAGTCAAAAATGCAAACAGAATGCTGGGAATAATTAAGAAAGGGATAGATAATAGGACAGAAAATATCATGTTGCCGCTATATAAATCCAAGGTAGGCCCCCATCTTGAATACAGTGTGCAAATGTGGTCGCCCCATCTCAAAAAAGATATATTGGAAAAGGTTCAGAAAAGGGCAACAAAAATTATTAGGGGTATGGAATGGCTTCCATATGAGGATAGATTAATAAGACTGGGACTTTTCAGCTTGGAAAAGAGATGGCAAAAGGGAGATATGATTGAGGTCTATAGAATCATTACTGGTGTAGAGAAAGTAGATAAGGAACTGTTGTTTGCTACTTCTCATAGCACAAGAACTAGGGCTCACCAAATGAAATTAATAGGCCATCCCTGACACCCACTGTGGGGAAGTTGGAAAAACCCCCACTCCACTGAACCCAATATGGTGGTGAGGGAAAAAATTCCTTCCCACCCCCTATAAAGGAGTGACTAGCGCAATGCCACAGCAGGTCCTAACCTATCTGAATATTAGCACTTTGAGGGGAGAGAGTGTGGGTGCTGCCTTGCCTACTGCATGGAGGAAGGGCTTCCAATGCTCGGGGTTGCCCTTTTAAAGCCTTCCGCCCTCACATTCCAGGGGGTGAGTCAGTGCCGCAAAGCTGACCACCACCCATCTTTTTGCAGCCATTTCCAAACTCCTTCTTGCCCCGCCCCCACCATAAAGCACTACTGCCTTCCTCCGGCAAGCCCTGACAATTCCCCCCACCCCACCGCTTTTGGTGTGGTGTGGTCATTTATTTCAAAAGGTGCAGAATCAGGTACTATAGTTGTGTTTAATGCCAAATATAAGCAAATACTAATTTGTCTCTGTGTTAAAAATACTTCCCATGTTTTAAAACACTTAAATTGTTGAAGCACTGCTCTCAATATCTTCAATTTAAAAAAAAACATTTCATCCAAGTTGCAAATGGCAACTTTTCTATTTGTGGAGCCAAAAGATCTTCTAACGTGAAAAGGGCTTCAAATGGTGCACTCTGTGGAGTTCTGAGAGCTTATTTACTCTGAATAAAAATGAAAAGGAAACAGAGAAGGAAGCTGTAACAATCCATGGTACATGTGCTGTTGCTGATCTACACAGTATTTCATAGGAAGAAGACGTTCACCAGTATGTAATATGAATTTTTCCTCTTTGAATTGTAAGAAGAAAAAAATGTGTTGCTCATTTTTACACCTTTATTTTTTCCCTATGGAAACCAGGGTCTTTTTGCCTTATACTCTTGTCTAAAGAATGATGTAATGTAATTCAGTAATAAAACTGACTGTGGTCAGAGAGACTAAGGAACAAAAAACCTTTCAAAATGCATGTGTTACTTTCTGTCCTACGTTCACTGAGGACAATGACAAAGCTCTCGTTGGTACAGGATCATTGCTTAACCAGCCACAGAGCTTTTAAGCATTTTCCTCCTTTCACTCTCCAAGTTGCCTTTGCTTTGCTTGTATCCATGCGTGTACTGAGGGCTAGAGTCTGCCACCTTTACTCATGTTGATTAATACCTTACATTGACTTTGGTGGGACTATGTGACGAGCATATACAACATGAACAAGGATGATAGATTCTGGCACTTGTTTTATTAGCTCTTCAGAGCAGGGTTTGTATCTTTTACTACTTCTGAGGGCATTCTGCACCAAAAAATTAAAAATTCTGCACACAATATTTTAAAATTCTGAAAATTTTATTTGTCAAATAAATGTGGAGGCTCCAGCATTGCATTGGGGAGCACAGACCACTGGTTAGACAGAGGTAGAAGTTGACTGTGCAGTTCCCCTGCAAGACACAGACTCAGTAGTGAGGTTGCAGCCAACCTTTACACAGCACAATGACCAGGCCTGATCCAGAAACACCCCAGGGCCCTGCCCCTCCGTGCCAGGTGCACCAGGTGTGGGCAGGCAGGCTCAGCAAGGCAGGATCCAAGTGTGGAGGGCCTTAGTGTGGGGGGATCCAGGTGTGGGTTGAGAGGGTTCTGTGTGGGCCAATCTGGGTGAGAGTGGCTCAGTGGGGGATCTGGGTGTGGGGGATCTGGATGCACGGGGATCTGGATGCAACAGTAATGGGATTCTGCAGGGGGGTCCAGGTGAAGGTAGTTGGGGCTCAGCGGGTGGGGAGGGGTCTGGGTGTGTGTGGGGATAGAGCTTGGCAGGGGAGTTGGGGGGCTCGGCAAGGGGTCCAGATGCTGGGGTAGTGGGGCTCAGTAGGGGGTGAGGATTCAGGTGTTGGAGCCACCATCTGGGTCATCCCCAGTCCTGCTCCCTGCCCCACATGCTTAATAATCTCATATCAGTAACTGATCATAATAAACAGGTCTCAGGGTTTCTCTTATGCTTATTTAGTCTTTGTTTTATGTTGCTCAGAAATGCATAAGAGCTGTGTGGAGCTATAAAATATTCCTGGGGGAATTCTGTGCCACTGCCCATGAGCAGAATACATGCCCCCCACAGATTTCTATGCTTCCCCAGAGAAAAATGATTTTCTGAAGGGGAAGCAAAGGGAAGCCACAAGAGCAGTCATCTGATCCTCCCCAGCAGTATGTTTCAGGTGCCCAGGGCAGTGGGCAGAGAGGTAAATCACTATGGAGCAAGGGGTGGGACTGGGGAAGACCCAGATGGTGGCTCCTACCCTGTGCCAGGCTCAGCTGCTAGTCCTGGCTGGGTTGGGGAGGATGGGACTTCCTCTTCCCCTGCATGGCATCCGGGGCCAGGTCAGACCCACCCCAAGGGGAGCATAAAAAAGATGGAGGAAAAAATCAAGCCCCCGAATTGATTTTCTTTGGTTTTTTAGCAAAAAAATAATATTTTTAACTAAAACAAATGTTTTCCATGACATAGTTTTTGCTACAGTCAAAAAGCACCCCCCCCACAAAAAAAACCCACCAAAAAATGTAAATAGAAAAAAATATCACAGATACTGGAAATATAGTGATTTTTTTCCCCTATTTACTTTTTTTTTTCTTGCTTGACTGCCTTGATATTTTTGCACGTAATGTCCCATGTGATATACAGTATTTATGTAATGGGAGTACAAAAACCTCAGGACAGTGGGATGTTTTGGTAAAAAAGCCACAATCTCAGTGCACACACTAAATCTGTTTCCCTGTCACTTGTAGGGTTTTTTCCCTCATATTTCCTTTTAAAAAGAAATTAACTTATTTGCTGTATGCTTTGGTGCTGAGTCTCTTCCTGCCCGTTAGCTTGGGTCAACAAAATATAAACAGCAGATTGCAATCTGTGCCAGAGCACTGAGAACAGAATTTGTTGAAATTTTTTGTCAACTTTTTTTCTAGAAAAATGGCTTTTCGACTGTAGCAAAAACTATGATAAAGAAGTGAAAAGAAGAAAAAGCAAAATTGCTAAAATCTAGAACTTTCGGGGGAGGGGTTAAACCAAAAATTGTTTCAGTTTTCATTTAGCCTGGAAAAGAAAGAAACAAGAGTTTTCATTTGAAACTTCCTTTTCATTTGAATTATTTTCTGGGAAATAGATATCATTTTTCAGAAATCTTTAACCAAGAACTGTCCTCTGTACATATTGCATATATCTCATTGTAAATCAAGCTTTTTAAAAATTATATTAAATATACAACATAGATTTCACCACAGTGTCTGGCTATCTATTCTCATTAAGATCTGTGTTTTCTAATGGTCCATGTTAAAGTCCATGTGTTAAAAATATGGCCACAGAAGGATGTCCATGTTTTGGAGAGCACTTTGCACGGTTATACTGAGGATGTTGTTCAAAGTCTCAGTCTGAGAAACATTTTGTTTAGATTCAAGGAGCAGTTGTCACACATACTCCCCTTCACTTTGCTTCATATACTCATGTGTCTAAACTGGATTATCATTCACTGTTCTTTGTCAACAGTATTTAACAATGAATCCTGTAAAGGTTTTATCAAGGATATATTTTAAAAACAAATGTAAATAAAGTAAAAAATTGAATTTGAATTGTTTTAAATTTTTGGAATCCTCTGATCCTTGTTACACTGATAAATGGCCGTCCACCTAAATTCTATTGGTTCATCAATCAACATCATATAATATACTGTACTAATATAATTGGGTGTGAGGTATAATAGTGATGTTTTGCAGCTCAAGGAAATCTTAAAATGATATGTTCAGTGAACACTATGATCTGAAGCAAATGCTCATTAAAAACCAAGTTGCATTTTACTCTGTTACTGCTGCCTCCTAGTACGGTATAATATAACTTTTTATTTCAGAATATTTGTTTCATATGTTTGCCACATTTGCCAGTTTTCTGACAGCTCACATGTGCAAATCTAAATCTGAATGTAATTTAATTAAACCCCAAAATCTCTTAATATAACATTAAATTTATGACATAACCAAAAATCAAATAATCATAAAACACATTTAAAATGTTCTCTATTGCCAGGCTATTCTTAAATCTGTTTTGTGTTTACAGCGATACAACATTAGTTCAATGTAGGTTTCTAAAAGGCTCTTTTTCCATTGACTGGCTGTGTAACAACAAGAACTCATACAGCACCTCAATTGCGATTCATCCCTGGGCAGTGGACTAGCACAAGGCCTGTGCAACTCTAGATCCCACTTAAGTCTCTGCATGGGGTGAATTTCACCCAATTGCTTAAACTAGTAATAATAATAATAATTACTACTTATATAGCATTGTATTTCTTCAAAACTCTGTGCACATGTTAACCATTCAAAAAGTAGCATTTTTGGGCCACAGAAAATTATCTAGATTGCCAGAAACTAGATAGATCCACATGAGGCCTGATCTAAAGCCCATTACAATAAATGGGTGTGTTTCCATTGACATCAATAGGCTATGGATCAGGCTCAGAGATATTGCTGAAAGCTTGGTCTTCAAACCTGATAGAAACATTTGACCACCCTGAACAGGGATGTAGCTGAATCTGTGGAGCCAGAAACACCCTTCCAGGCAAATCAGGGTGAAGGATTAGTTATCTGACACCCACCCTTTTCCATTATAGTCCAAAACCTGCATTCTTTATTCAGGCAAATCTCTCACTGAAGTCAAACCATGCAAAATGAACTGACAAAACAGTTATTGTCATTAAAATATTACAAAACATCACTAAGTTTCAACTAAAATCAAGATGTATTCCTTTCTTTGTGTTTATTCTCTCTCTCTCTCTCTATATATATATATATATTAGGCAGATCCCAAGAAGTGCTGAGCATCCACATCTCCTAGTAAAGTTAATAGGTGTTGCAGGTACTCAGCTTTAGAGCTGGCCAGGAAATTGTTTTACTTTCATATGTAAATTTTTGAGAAATCTAAAAGTTTTCCCATTTCATTTCAGGGGAAAAAAGTCAAAATCTCAAATTGCTGTGAACCACAAAATCTGGGGGAAAAAAATCAGTTTGGGTGAATATGAACATTTCATTTTGATTTCAAAATGTTTAATTTCTCTTTTGACCTTTTTACATTTATTTTTCTACTATAATTAACTTATATTTCATAACAAAAAGTCATTTGAAACCAGAAAAAAGGATTCTTTTTGTTTCAAAAATGTAAAAACAAAACATTTTGACAGTCTCAAAACTTTTTTTCTTTTAGTGGGAAAAAAAGTGCCAAAACAAAGCCTTTCCTGCAAAAAGGTTGGATGCTGCATTAAAACTGAAACTTTTCTGGCAGAAGAATGCTTTGTCAAAAATTTCCCAACCAGCCCTACTCAGTGTGCAGGTGGGATCAGGAAAATTACTTGCTTGTCTGCCTGCAGACAGAGTGAGTTAAGACTATTGCTTAGTAGTACTGTAAGTGTAGCCGATATGTGGGAATATGGGCCTGAACAAACTGAATAATACATGTCTTATTTTAGAGGGGCGTAAAATGTGCATAGAGACTTATGCAGTCCTCTGCAGTAGGATAATTTTCACCCTTTGCTAATCCCTAGTTTTAATCACCTGATTTGTCTCTGCTAATTTAGGGATATTTAAACAGGTGAATATCATCCTAAGAAATGGAAAAACAAAAAGACACACACAAAAAAGGCAAAACAAAGGAATCAGAAGATATCGTCATCACAAATTAAGCAGTTGCACTGTTGGGGAAGGGGAATGGGAATAAAAACTATAACTACCTATTCTAAACAAAGAATAGAGTGGCTATTTTTCACAAATAAATATCAGCTGATTTCTTTTTTCAGAATATTATATAGTCATTAAAGGTTAACTGGCTGAAAATGTTTCTCTTTAAAACAAGCCTTTTTTTAAAAAAGCTACAGCTTGATAAATGTCTGAGACCATGTTAAGTATATTCCCCTCCTACACCCTTTCTGCTACATATCGTAAAAAATGTAATGTATATATTTATCATTTTAGCAAAACGGATTTATAGGATGGCTGACAACTTGAAAACCAAACTTCAGACTGATGCAATTTAAAAAACAGCCAAGAAATAAATCTCTGAATGCAGTTTTTTTAATGGAAATTCAATCTGAACCTTAATTATGCCACTACAACCAGCTCTACTCTAACTGTGCCACTCCTTTAATTAAAATAACAGATGCAGGAATTTTTGTGAATGTTGAATTGTTTCTTATAATTGATTTTTAAGGGATTCTTTAAGATACCTTTTAACCTCTCCACCATCAAGCATGACCTTTACAATATGTTTACCTAGAATATCACAGTCACCTCTGGTGCTGACTACTGAAATGCCAGAGATAATGAGATATTGAGGTTACAGTACATAAAGACTTAATGCACTGAGTGGGAATATATTTACAGAAATACCAAACTAATGGAATAGTGAATCCATGGAGGAAAAATAGAATGTGACATGGTTTTTCACAAAGAGAGAAATTTATCAGAACAGGTTGTGGCCATTGTTTATTGCTATTAAAAACAGACAGATGGTTGCATTTTTTGTTGTTTACATGGTGAAAATAGGAAGAGATATGGCTGAAAAGATCTGTATTGTTATATTTTTTGAATCATAGGAGGAATATGCAAATACATCTATATTAGAAATAACAGAATTGATGCCCTCACTTTCAAAGAAGCTTAGTACTTAGATTCACTGATCGTCTAACTAAATGCTGAGTTATTTTTATATCTCATTCACAGTTCATGTTCACAAAAAGAATTCACTATATTTTATCATTGTTCCCAGTAAGATGCAATGGGCTAAGTGAACAGAATGAGAACCTCAAACAGCTACTCTATTCTGTTGTTCAGTCTTAAAATTCCCTTTCACCAAATTCTACAAAAGCATATCCTAATTTATGAATTCTAATTGACACTGCTCCATTTATTAATTTTTACCACTCAGTGATGAATTTTGGAAGAGACTGCACTCAGCATTATGTGATGTTCATTCCACACTCTAATAAACTCTTTGTGCTGACAAAGATTTTACCAGAAATATATTGAGCAGCATAGTTCCATTTTGTCAGTTAATGTAGACTTTGGCTCATTGTTCAAATTGAGTATTTGGCAAAATACAAGGAAATGGGAGAAATGCACAGTGCACACAGTACATAACTAAGAATAAAGGCATCACTCAAAATAAAAACAATAGGGACCTGTGCTAGCTTTGTTCAAGTTAGCATCTAAAAAAATAGCAGTGTGTCTGTGATGGTATGGGTGGCCACTTGGGCTAGCCATCTGGAGTACAATCCAACCCAATCTCATGGGTATATATTCACTCAGCTGGTCCGAGCCACAACCAGTGCTACTGTAGACATACTTCTATTTTTAGGTGCTAGCCTGGGCAGAGTTAGTGTGAGTATGTCTGAGAGCTGGGAATCATGCCTTCCAGCTCAAAAATACACATACTCTTTGTGGTTCCTGTGAGGGTTGCCGCCCTTTAGGATGCCACCCAATGTACTGGGATTTCACTGAGCCCCTCTGTTCTGCCAGTCTGGGCCACCTTTATCCTGTGTTGCTGAGCCAGGCTTTTAAGCCTCCTCAAACACACACACAGGCAGGGCCACACCCAGCTGCAGAAAGACACAGACACTGAGATCAAGAGTGATGTAGTGGCGGGAGTCTGCTATAGACCACCGGACCAGGGGGATGAGGTGGATGAGGCTTTCTTCCGGCAACTCGCAGAAGCTACTAGATCGCACGCCCTGGTTCTCATGGGTGACTTTAATTTTCCTGATATCTGCTGGGAGAGCAATACAGCGGTGCATAGATAATCCAGGAAGTTTTTGGAAAGCATAGGGGACAATTTCCTGGTGCAAGTGCTAGAGGAGCCAACTGGGGGGGGAGCTTTTCTTGACCTGCTGCTCACAAACTGGGAAGAATTAGTGGGGGAAGCAAAAGTGGATGGGAATCTGGGGGGCAGTGACCATGAGTTGGTCGAGTTCAGGATCCTGATGCAGGGAAGAAAGGTTCGCACCAGGATACGGACCCTGGACTTCAGGAAAGCAGACTTCGACTCCCTCAGGGAACTGATGGGCAGGATCCCCTGGGGGACTAACATGAAGGGGAAAGGAGTCCAGGAGAGCTGGCTGTATTTCAAGGAATCCCTGTTGAGGTTACAGGGACAAACCATCCCGATGAGTCGAAAGAATAGTAAATATGGCAGGCGACCAGCTTGGCTTAACGGTGAAATCCTAGAGGATCTTAAACATAAAAAAGAAGCTTACAAGAAGTGGAAGGTTGGACATATGACCAGGGATGAGTATAAAAATATTGCTCGGGCATGTAGGAATGAAATCAGGAGGGCCAAATCGCACCTGGAGCTGCAGCTAGCAAGAGATGTCAAGAGTAACAAGAAGGGTTTCTTCAGGTATGTTGGCAACAAGAAGAAAACCAAGGAAAGTGTGGGCCCCTTACTGAATGAGGGAGGCAACCTAGTGACAGAGGATGTGGAAAAAGCTAATGTACTCAATGCTTTTTTTGCCTCTGTCTTCACGAACAAGGTCAGCTCCCAGACTGCTGCGCTGGGCATCACAACATGGGGAGTAGATGGCCAGCCCTCAGTGGAGAAAGAGGTGGTTAGGGACTATTTAGAAAAGCTGGACGTGCACAAGTCCATGGGGCCGGACGAGTTGCATCCGAGAGTGCTAAAGGAATTGGCGGATGTGATTGCAGAGCCATTGGCCATTATCTTTGAAAACTCGTGGCGAACGGGGGAAGTCCCAGATGACTGGAAAAAGGCTAATGTAGTGCCAATCTTTAAAAAAGGGAAGAGGAGGATCCTGGGAACTACAGGCCAGTCAGCCTCACCTCAGTCCCCGGAAAAATCATGGAGCAGGTCCTCAAGGAATCAATCCTGGAGCACTTACACGAGAGGAAAGTGATCAGGAACAGTCAGCATGGATTCACCAAGGGTAGGTCATGCCTGACTAATCTAATCGCCTTCTATGATGAGATTACTGATTCTGTGGATGAAGGGAAAGCAGTGGATGTATTGTTTCTTGACTTTAGCAAAGCTTTTGACACGGTCTCCTACAGTACTCTTGTCAGCAAGTTAAAGAAGTATGGGCTGGATGAATGCACTATAAGGTGGGTAGAAAGTTGGCTAGATTGTCGGGCTCAACGGGTAGTGATCAATGGCTCCATGTCTAGTTGGCAGCCGGTGTCAAGTGGAGTGCCCCAGGGGTCGGTCCTGGGGCCGGTTTTGTTCAATATCTTCATAAATGATCTGGAGGATGGTGTGGATTGCACTCTCAGCAAATTTGCGGACGATACTAAACTGGGAGGAGTGGTAGATACGCTGGAGGGCAGGAATAGGATACAGAGGGACCTAGACAAATTGGAGGATTGGGCCAAAAGAAACCTGATGAGGTTCAATAAGGATAAGTGCAGGGTCCTGCACTTAGGACGGAAGAACCCAATGCACCGCTACAGACTAGGGACCGAATGGTTAGGCAGCAGTTCTGCGGAAAAGGACCTAGGGGTGACAGTGGACGAGAAGCTGGATATGAGTCAGCAGTGTGCCCTTGTTGCCAAGAAGGCCAATGGCATTTTGGGATGTATAAGTAGGGGCATAGCGAGCAGATCGAGGGACGTGATCGTTCCCCTCTATTCGACATTGGTGAGGCCTCATCTGGAGTACTGTGTCCAGTTTTGGGCCCCACACTACAAGAAGGATGTGGATAAATTGGAGAGAGTCCAGCGAAGGGCAACAAAAATGATTAGGGGTCTGGAACACATGACTTATGAGGAGAGGCTGGGGGAACTGGGAATGTTTAGTCTACGGAAGAGAAGAATGAGGGGGGATTTGATAGCTGCTTTCAACTACCTGAGAGGTGGTTCCAGAGACGATGGTTCTAGACTATTCTCAGTGGTAGAAGAGGACAGGACAAGGAGTAATGGTCTCAAGTTGCAGTGGGGGACGTTTAGGTTGGATATTAGGAAAAACTTTTTCACTAGGAGGGTGGTGAAACACTGGAATGCATTACCTAGGGAGGTGATAGAATCTCCTTCCTTGGAAGTTTTTAAGGTCAGGCTTGACAAAGCCCTGGCTGGGATGATTTGATTGGGGATTGGTCCTGCTTTGAGCAGGAGGGTGGACTAGATGACCTCCTGAGGTCCCTTCCAACCCTGATATTCTATGATTCTATGATTCTATCAGCTCTGGGAAGACTCATCTTAAGGGACTTGCCCCAGCACTCAGATGCCCACCTCCCTTGGAGTGCGGACCAAAAGGTATATTGTTTTGTGCTGTATAGAAAGATCTGCACAGTGCAAGCTCATAAAAATTTGCCCTCTCACTCAATGTGAAGAGAGAGATGCACAACTCCCCCCCCACACTCCGTCCCAGATATGAATTGCACAAACTGGGTTATGTTATAAACAAGCAATACGTTTATTAACTACAAAAGACAGATTTTAAGTATAAGGGATAGCAAACAGAACAAAGCAGATTTTTAAGCAAATAAAACAAAACACGCATACTAAGCTTGATTCACTAAAGAAACAGGTTACAAAATGTAATTTCTCACCCTAAATGTTGAATTAGGCAGGATGCAGAGTTTCTGTAGCTCAGAGTTCCAGTTATTTCTTCTCACAGACTGGACCCCTGTCTCAGTCTGGACTCAGCCCTGCCTTTCCTTTCAAGTTAGTTCCTTTGTCCCGTCAAGTTATTTCAGCAGTCCTTCTTGGGAGGCAATAGAGGAGAGTCCAGATCAACCCCCTCCCCAGCCTTAAAATGATTTACCTAAGGTGGGAATCCTTTGTTTGATCCCCATCCCCCTACAGTAGAAAAGCACCAGCAGTGTCCAAGGGATATTTTGCATCAGGTGTCATTATCACCTGACCTTGTAGTGTCACAGCTATGTTCCAGGACACCTCTCAGGAAGGAGAGAGATTAGTATCTTCAGAGTTCTACTGTCCTTCTTAAATGGATCATTCAGGAGGATTGCCTACTGTCTGGTGGGCACTCCCCCCGAGTACACACACAGTTGTAATTGTTACATAGCCAATATTCCTAACTTTAGATACAGAAATGATACGTGCATACAAATTGGATAATCACATTCAGTAAATCCTAGGCTTTCCAATAATATCTTACATGAGCCATTTTGCATAAACTATATTTTAGATATGCCATATTCATATCATAACCATATTTTATGATGAATATGGGGAGTAAGTTACAGTTCCCTTGTATTCTTAATGTTCTTAATGTCTTTGTATAAAGAGCAAAGATACAAAAATTACATTTTTTTAGAAAAAATAAGATGAAGAAGAAAAAAAATGCAAAACAGTGGTTCTGCATCCTTCAAGCCAAAGGATTGATCAGGGCTGGAATCAGCAGTAGTCTAAGTCTGTTATACTGAGACCAAAATAATATGCTTTTGTAGAATTTGGTGAAAGGGAGAGGCTGAGGCTGGGGGAGGTTTAGGTTGGATATTAGGAAAAACTTTTCACTAGGAGGGTGGTGAAACACTGGAATGCGTTACCTAGGGAGATGGTAGAATCTCCTTCCTTAGAAGTTTTTAAGGTCAGGCTTGACAAAGCCCTGGCTGGGATGATTTGATTGGGGATTGGTCCTGCTTTGAGCAGGGGGTTGGACTAAATGACCTCCTGAGGTCCCTTCCAACCCTGATATTCTATGATTCTATGAGGCTAACACAAAGAAATAAAGAACTGATGTTGCTTGAATGCCACCAAAGCCCAGGCCCATTCACTGCAATGCTTTGTTCTGCAATGATTCCAGACTACTTGCTACTGGCTTGGTGTGGTAAAAGTGTCCTACCATGGAGGACGGAATAAGGCTGACCTCCCCAGAAACCTTCTGCAAAGGCTTTTAGAGTACCTCCAGGAGAGCTTCATGGAGATGTCCCTGGAGGATTTCCGCCCCATCCCCAGATACGTTAACAGACTTTTCCAGTAGCTATACTGGCCACGAATGCATCCCAAGTCTTCAGGGCAAATTAATCATTAAACATGCTTGCTTTTAAATCCTGTATTATATTTACAAAGGTACACTCACCAGAGGGGCCTTCTCCGGCTTCATGGTCTGGGAGCCCGCTTTGGGAGGGTTGGGAGAGTATTGGCTCCAGGGTGATGAACGGTTCCTGGCTGCCGGGGAGAAGGGATTCTCAGCTTGCCTGCTGTGAACTATCCTCAACCTCCTCCTCCTCCTCCTCATCTTCCTTATCCACAAAATCCTCATTCCTGTTGCATGAGACTCCCCCCTTGCAGGTGTCCACGGACCGTGGTGGGGTAGTGGTAGGGGTGCTCCCTAGAATTTCATGCAGCTCATCATAGAAGTGGCATGTATGGGGCTCTGACCCGGAGTGACAGTTTGCATCCTTTTTTTTTTAGTAGGCTTGCCTCAGCTTCTTAACTTTCACATGGCACTGATGTGTGTCCCTGTTGTAGCCTCTATCCATCATGCCCTTGGAGATTTTGGCAAATACATTGGCATTTCATCTTTTGGAAAGAAGTTCTGCCTGCATGGATTCTTCTCCCCATACAGCGATCAGATCCAGTACCTCCCATTCAGTTCATGCTGGAGCTCTTTTGCGATTCTGGGACTCCATGGTCACCTGTGCTGATCAGCTCGCCACGCTGCCCAAACAGGTAATGAAATTCAAAAGTTCCTGGGGCTTTTCCTGTCTACCTGGCCAGTGCATCTGAGTTGAGAGTGCTGTCCAGAGCGGTCACAATGGAGCACTCTGGGATAGCTCCCGGAGCCCAATACTGTCGAATTGCATCCACACTACCCCAAAATCGACCCAGCGAGGTCACCGGGGAGGAGTACAGAAATCAATTTTAAGAGCCCTTTAAGTTGACAAAACAGGCTTAGTCGTGTGGACAGGTGCAGGGTTAAATCGACCTAATGCTGCTAAATTCGACCTAAACTCGTAGTGTAGACCAGGGCTAAGAGGCGTATGGCTTTTAGCTCATGCTCTACAGGCATGTACACTAAGCCTCAGAGGTCCCAGGTTTAATCCCACCTGCCACTGACTGGGGTCTGTCAGTGTTAAACAATCCCACTGTTGTTTTGAGCACAATAGCTTGAGCAGAGCTATCATATGTCTGTCTACCCATGCTGAGAAGCAGGCTCCCAGCTGCTGTGGAGACGTACCCTAAATTTCACAGGAGTCTCTATTTAGTCTGAGCTTTTTGTAGGGCTGTGCTGCTGAGGAGGGCTAGACAGCATGGCCCCTTGGGAGAGCCTATTTTTTTCCATGACCTCCAGCCACACCTCACTCCACTCATGTCCTAGTGCCTCCCCCCACAATGCCCTATTCCTCCATACCTGCTACAGTCTTGCTCCCCCCAGTGTCCCCTGACAGAGACTTGCTGCCAATATGACCTAATACTCTTCCCCATGCTACCCTACAACACTTCCTTGGACCCCTAGAAAAATCTCATTCAGAACTCTAACTCTGACCTGAGAACCATTTGTATAGCTTCCTAATAGATTTTTATTTCAAAAGATTGGCATGTGCTATTACTGCCTAATACCATTGCAGTAAACTGTGTGTGTGAGTCTGATTTTGAAAAATTGGATATGTGCATCCTGGATGACTGCTGTATGTTGCAAGTGAAAAGGAGTTTGTTGCTGAATTGAGCAATATGTGCGAGCATTTTGGGTATTATGAAAGACAGTTACCTTTTCCATAACTGATGTTCTTCGAGATGTGTTGCTCATGTCCATTCCATATCAGGTGTCTGTGCCCGCCACATGCACCAGTGCCGGAAGTTTTTCTCTCAGTGGTATCCATAGGGGACCAGCTCTGGTGCCACCCGGAGTGGTGCACACATGCCTCAGGATAAGGGGCGCTGTTTTTTGTTTTATGTTTGAAAGAACCATATTTGAACTATACAAGTGCGTACTGCATTGTGTTCCTCCTAGTCACTTTACCACATGTTGGATATAATTATCTTGGAGAGGCTGCAGTTTAGGGTGACAAATATTATACCAGATGAGAGGAATATAAATTATGAGAGAACGATAAGGGAATTGGGCTTATTCAAATTGGAAAAAGAAGAGACTTCAAGAAGGTCTATGGTGAAAGATGTTTTCCAGAATTAGTAACAGGAATTAATCAATAGGGATGTGATTTTTACACTGATGAATAGTTTGCAAGCTATGGGACATAATCTTAACATGATTTCTTAACCCTACTCCCAGCTAAATCAAAAGCAACACTACCACTGACTATTATGAAGTAGAAAACTCAGATTATAATAAATCACTAAGCTGGGTAAACTATCTATCTGTTCAGTGACATGCAAAAGCTAAAGGTGTAGCAACAGCTGACAGGAAAGAAAACAAAAAGATCTGTTCAAATATCAGACAGATCTAGTGAGGCTGGGAGATAGGCCAGAGAATAAAGCCAGAGTTGCAGGTCAAAAGCTGGAAATTAGGTAGGAAGCTGGGAGGAAGGACTAACACCAGTCAAAGGAATATTTGTATCATCATAAACAAATCTCCAAGGATCTCCTGCCTCATTAATCCCTCCTTCCTTTCCCATTGCTCTGACCTTGTCCAACATTCTTTAGCAAGAGCTCAACTCCTTTGCTTAGTTATTTTGGGCCTTATAAAGGTCTGCTCTGAACAAGGTCCTGTCCTAAACCTTGGTGAGAACATAGAAACTAGAGCTGGGTGAAATTTTTAGTACAAACTTTTTTGGGGTAAAAAATGCAGATTTAGTGAATCAGAAACCATGTTACAAATTTATGTCCATTTTGCCAAATCGTTTTGGTTAAAAAAACAAACTTTTCTAAATCAATATATTTTGTTTTGACAGTTCTGAATCATTTTTTTAGTGCAAAACTATTGTTTCAACATGTTCTTTCATTTCATTTAAAAACAATGATGATATTTAAAAGTGATCAAAATATAAATGAAATATTTCAAATTTAATAAAAAGAAATGTTTAATTTGACCATATCTAACTTTTTTAATTCACCAACCATTAAAAAAAGTATTCATTTTCAGTTTAACCTGAAACCATTTTTTTTATTTTTCAGAATTGCTAGTGACTCAAAAATTCCTTTATTCACATAACTCTGCTACAGACCAGGCTTAGCACCTGGCTGCACCTTCCTTTTTCTTCACCCTATTGGTTTCCTGCACCTTTTTGTGCACTTTCTTTGCAGGTAGATTTGCATGTGCGTTGTCGGGTTTTAATCATTTAAACTACTATTTAACCCATCAGCTTCCTCTGACCAGTAGGAACCAATGGGCCACCAGCATCATCCATCTATAAAGACAAAAAAAGCAGAGGAAAGAAAAATACAGAAACAAACCATACAAGGTGGTATTTACAGTCTTCCATTCATCTGCAATGGAAGGCTGCAATACTATATTTATGCCTCTGTGTCATGGTTTGTGAGGCTATAACTCATCTACCAGGCAATGGGGTAATTTTGCTTATGTTGAGGAGGAGAGAACATAAACCCTCCTTGACAGTACCTCAGGACCCCATCCCGAGCAGGTTTCTAGGATCAGATGTTCCCTCCTACATGTGCGCAAATGCACACGCACACACACACACACACAGACACCCCTTCCACCTTATGAGGCTTTCAGAACTTACATTGGTACTTTGACCCAACTTTGGCCTGCTTCAGACTCCCCAGCTGTCTTTCACCAGGTTGCCTCCTGTGCTTCTCTATGTTTCCATTGCAGCAAACTCTGACTGGCATTTCTGACTCTCCCAAGGACCTCTCTTCTCCATCATCAGAAATTACTTTTTTCTCTGCCCTTAATCTGTCCTCTACCTGCAAAACCCTCTTCAAAGTTTCCTTCACTCTTTCTATCCTCTCAAAACACTCTTTCACTCACCATCCTCCATTAATCTCTTCTACATTTATACAACGTCCTTTTCTCTACCCCCACCAAATCCTCCAATCCCTCCTATATTCCCTTCAAGCCACCTCACGCTCTCCTCCCTCCACACCAAGGCTCCAGACTCTGCTACTCTCCCTTAAAACTTTGTCTTGCAAATCAAGTTACAATGAGCCAGTAAGTTAATTTAATCATTCCCCAACCCAGCAAAAATAAACCAAAATCCCTCACCCATTCAAATCCAACTCAACTATCACCCAAAAAACACCTGAAGAACTAGATAGCTCTTGCTCTGTGTTCCAGACTTCAAGAATCTCACCCTCTGGTGGACCACATGTGGGGATGTAATTATTTTTGATCAAAGTAATGTAATTTAAAGTAATGTTTTAATTTAAAGAATTAGTCAATAGAAATCTTTTTTAAAATAATCTACAAATGAAAACACTAATGCATTTGCTATTAACAGCAGACCTTGGAGAGAGTTCATTTAATGCCAAAAGTTAATGACAATTTTGTTCTAAGAAATTGCTGTGGAGTGATGCCTTAAAACTAGCTTTGTAATCAGTCGGAACACATTTAAAAAGGATTTTATTTGCAAGGTTTAGTCATCAATCTTGCCTTAAATCTATAATCTCTGGTGGGTTGGTCACTTCGTCAGCCAAGAAGAGTAATTTCTACAACAGCTATTCACCCTTTGCCAAAGCGATGTAAACTGATTGATCTATCCCAGTTTACACCCTCAGGACAAAGTTGGTCTATTGGCCTCTATAATCCTGAATGACAGCATGGATTACATGATGCACAGCATCTAAATTCACTGGGATTTGCATTCTGGTGACTATGTTTTCAAACTTTTTACTAAATAATTATTATCCCTACCTACTGTAGGCATAGCACTTTACAGTAAAAAAGTCAATAGACATGGCACCTGTCCCGAGGAGTTTACAGTCTAAAGGCCCACTCCTCTCAGTGATACTACTAATGGCTCTAAATTCAATATAACTTCAATAAGAACTGATGAGAATAATGGGGGGTGGGTGGGGAGGAGAGAGAAAGGACCTGTATACAGGAGGGTAAGAGTTATGTTTAGCCATTACCATCATGTGATTAGAAAATGCCTTCCTGGATACACCTAGATTTTTAATAATTGATTGTATTTATTAAAAATATTTTATAAATATTGAAAGTGTTTCTTCATTATGCAATGGAATAAATCTATGTGAACTTATTACTTTGTATCATACCACAGCAATAGCATAGAACACTGAACATTTTTGGTTAGATCTGGAGTTTTTTAGCCCTGTACTAATGCAAGAGCTGTGGGCTGGCCTCATTAAAAACCTAAATTTAGCAGGAATCTATGTTATTGGTGATATAAGGATCAGTTCTTTTCCAATTCTTTATTAATAAAAATGTGGAAAGATCAGGCTAATGTGTGGTAAAATGGCTTTTCATTGATAGTTCAGCAACAGCTTTTAGCAAGTACGCATATTCCTATACAGCCTGATCCCAATGCAACGAAAGGCAATAAGACTCTTTCTGCTAATTTAATGGACTGTGGATCAGGCCCATCAGCATTAAGGGCCAGAGTTTTACAAGATACTTAGACACCTAAAGATGAATATAGCCACTGAGTGGGATTTTCAAAAACATATAGGTACCTAACTCCCATTTCCACTCGGCATATATATATATATATATATATATATATATATATATATATATATATATATATATGCCTCTTTATGCACTGAAATACCTTTAAAAAAATCTGTTTCTAAGGCCCACAGTTTTAAAAGGGTATACACAAAAAACCTGGTGAGCATGTGGAAGTTGGGGATATGCACACATCTTGCATCTAAACTGGGTTATTGTGAACATAATACAAACTGTGTCCAAGCTTTTAAGGTCAAATCCTACAGACTTTACTCAGACAAAAATTCCCTTTGAGTTGAATGGGGGATTTTTGCCTAAACACTGTAATTTAGGTTAATTTAAATTAATTTAATTTAAATTACTATACCTGAACTATACTATACCTGAACATGTAATATATGTGTAACCTGGCTTCTAAAGAAACATTCACAATAGATTATTGCTGGGGAATTTTTTTCTGGTCAGGAAACAGTTATATTTTTGGTAAAATGTGAAGTTTTCAAATTTTAAATTTTGCTCATTGTCATTTCTCTACTTGAACAGAAACACATTTTGCTCTGAATTTATTACAAATGCATAGCCTATTTGTTTTCAAGTTCATTTCCCCTGGGATAAAGTGGTAGTAAATGGATAATCCATGGCTTGATTTCACACAGTTGGGTATCCCAGCATGCAATGGGAATACAGCAAACGAAAGAATCGGAACATTTATAACAGAGCTCCCTGCAGACTCGTTATTGGCAGTGCCACAAACCATTACAAAACTACAGACCTGAAAGCTCAAAAGGCAAGCTGTGGGGAACAGAGTTTTCTGAAATATTCAACAACAATATATGGGTTAAATAGCTAGAAATTGCATTATACCTTACTATGAGTTGTGCTAATTTAGCTTCTTATGTAAAAGACCCATACCTGTATCTTTTTATTACAAATATCTTAGCTTATATGGATGTAGTAACATTGCATCTTTGAAAATGCACCTAGAAAGGTAAAATTGTGGGTGATATGATTTTCACCCTTTTAGGCTCTACACCTCTGTTTTGGAAGAAAGGAACTGAGAAATGAACAGCTATACAGCTTTATTACAGATCAGGATGTTGTAATTCAATAATGAGATCTAAATCGACAAAACAGCTCTATGTAGCTGTCAGTCTTGGTTGCATACTCTGCTTCAATTTTTGGAAATATTTATTCTAGCTGTGCTGCGTATAGAAATACCCAGAATACTTTTCCTGTTCATCTTTCTTTCATAGCCATCCCAGTGTCTGAAATCTCATAATAAACCAAAACATTTTATAATATCAAGGTTCTAAAATAGTTTTTATAATTTAAAGTTATGTATTCTGAAATTATATTTTCTCATTTTTAAAATAGACATGATTGTAATAAATTAAGACCTCACAAAAGTAGTTTTTGAATGTATCTATAAAATCTAAAGTCCAAAGCATCCCTTTAATCTGTGTATTTCCAAAGGGACAAAAGTTTTATATTTTTGCAAAATCAGAAGTGACCTATTGAAGAAAGTGATATTACTTACAAAAGATTTTATGTAAACTGACTTAAGAACTGCGAGTGGAAAAGTTGCTGGTTATGCTGTACATGACTTCATGACTTTTTCATTATCAGTTATGACATTTTAAAGACTCAAACAAATCTTCATTTCTTACTTGTGTACCTTACCATAAGAATATAAGAATGGACAAACTGCTCACACCAAAGGTCCATCTAGCTCAGTATCCTGTCTTCTAACAGTGGCCAATGCCAGGTGCCCCAGAGGGAATGAAACAAACAGGTAATCATCAAGTGATCCATCCCCTGTTGCCCATTCCCAGCTTCTGGCAAACAGAGGCTAAGGACACCATCCCTGCCCATCCTGACTAACAGCCATTGATGGACCTATCCTCCTTGAATTTATCTAGTGTTTTTTTTTAACCCTGGCCTTCACAACACCCTCTGGCAAAGAGTTCCACAGGTTGACTGTGTTGTGTGAAGAAATACTTCCTTTTGTTTGTTTTAAACCTGTTGCCTATTAATTTCACTTGGTGACCCCTAGTTGCGTAAAGAGAAGGAGTAAATATTTACTTTCTCCCTATTTACTTTCTCCACACCAGTCATGATTTTATAGACTTCTATGGTCTCCCCCCTTAGCCGTCTCTTTTCCAAGATGAAAAGTCCCAATCTTATTAATCTCTCCTCATATGGAAACTGTTCCATACCCCTCATCATTTTTGTTGCCCTTTTCTGAACCTTTTCCAATTCCAATCTATCTTTTTTGAGATGGGGTGACCAGATCTGCACACAGTATTCAAGATGTGGGCATACAATAGATTTATATAGAGGCAATATGATATTTTCTGTCCTATTATCTATCCCTTTCTTAATGTTTCCCAACATTCTGTTAGCTTTTTTGACTGCCGCTGCACATTGATTGGATGTTTTCAGAGAACCATACATGACACCAATATCTCTTTCTTGAGTGGTAACAACCAATTTAGACACTATCATTTTATATGTACAGTTGTGATTATGTTTTCCAATGTGCATTACTTTGCATTTATCAACATTGAATTTCATCTGCCATTTTGTTGCCCAGTCACCCAGTTTTGTGAGATCCCTTTGTAGCACTTTGTAGTCTGCTTTGGACTTAACTATCTTGAGTAGTTTTGTATCATCTGCAAATTTTGCCACCTCACTGTTTACCCCTTTTTCCTGATCATTTATGAATATGTTGAATAGCACTGGTACCAGTACAGACCCCTGGGATACACCATTTACCTCTCTGCCTTCTGAAAACTGACCATTTATTCTTACTCTTTGTTTCTGATCTTTTAACCAGTTACAGATCCATGAGAGGACCTTCCCTCTTATCCCATGACAGCTTACTTTTCTTAAGAGGCTTTGGTGGGCGACTTTGTCAAAGGCTTTCTGAAAAATTAAGTACACTATATCCACTGGATCACCCTTGTCCACATGCTAGTAGATTGGTGCAGCATGTTTTCCCTTTAAAAAAAATGTTGACTTTTGTCCAACTAATTATGTTCATCCATGTGTCTGACAATTTTGTTCTTTACTACAGTTTCAACCAGTTTGCCCAGTACTGAAATCAGGCTTACTGGCCTGTAATTGCCAGGATCACCTCTGGAGCACTTTTAAAAAATTGGTGTCACATTAGCTATCCTCCAGTCATTTGGTACAGAAGCTAATTTAAATGATAGATCACAGACTACAGATAGTAGTTCTTCAATTTCACATTTCAGTTCCTTCAGAACTCTTGGGTGAATACCATCTGGTCCAGGTGACTTATTACTGTTTAATTTATCAATTTGTTCCAAAACTTCCTCTAATGACACCTCAATCTGGTACAGTTCCTTATATTTGTCACCTAAAAAGAATGGCTCAGGTTTGGGAAACTTCATCACATCCTCAGCTGTGAAGACCAATGCAAAGAATTCATTTAGTTTCTTCACAATGGCCTTATCGTCCTTGAGTGCTCCTTTAGCATCTTGATCATCCAGTGGCCCCACTGGTTGTTTAGCAGGCATCCTGCTTCTACAGTACTTATATTTTATTTATTTATTTTTTACTATTACTTTTTGAATCTTTGGCTGGCTGTTCTTCAAATTCTTTGTTGGCCTTCCTAATGATGTTTTTACACTTCACTTGCCAGAGTTTATGCTCCTTTCTATTTTCGTCACTAGGATTTAACTTCCACTTTTTAAAGGGTGCCTTTTTGCCTGTCACTGCTTCTTTTACTTTTGTTGCTTAGCTATGGTTGCACTTTTTTGGTTCTCTTACTATGTTTTTTTAATTTTCGGTATACATTTAAGTTGAGCCTCTATTATGGTGTCTTTAAAAAGTTTCCACGCAGCTTGCAGGGATTTCACTTTGGGCATTGTGCCTTTTAATTTCTGTTTAACTAACTTCCTCATTTTTGTGTAGTTCTCCTTTCTGAAATGAAATGCTACCACGTTGGGCTGCTGTGGTATTTTTCCTGCCACAGGGATGTTAAATTTAGTTATATTATGTTGTTGTTATACATATTGTCATGTGACATTTAGCAGTTAGTGCATGTAGCTGTTTCTTGTTTTTAGGATCTGATCCTGCATTTTTTTTGCACACTGAGAACTTCCATTGACTTCAGTGGGAACTGCAGGCATGGTTAGCATGCAGAATCAGGGCCCTAAGTGTTCACTTTTAGGTACTGCTTTTAAATTCACAAGGATTAATTGTTCACCACCTGACTTGTTTGACTGGCACATCCATTTTTTAAATGTGAAATCCAGTTGAGTACATACCAAATAGTAATTGTAAAATAAATATTCTATACAATATTTTAATATATATTAAAATGCCTTTTATCTAGAGTAGTCTATAAACACACACACACTTTACCACCTTATATGAAAGGCATCTCTCAGTCTTTTTTATTTCATTATTTTATTTATTATGTATTCATCTTTTATTATTTATTTTCAAAGTATTCCCAAGTCTCAGTCAGTGACAGTATAGCCAAAGTTTCCATGGAAAATAGTAGTAGGAGGCAACATTTTGTGTTAGGGGTGTTGTAACAATTATTATAAAAATATCTAGCCTAAAATTCCCCCACCTACACTCCTGATAACTTTGGCATCTTCTAAAAATCACAAATTTACCTGAAGAAAATGACCCTCTTAATCTGCCCCCAATCAGATGGTCTATGATGGACACACCCTAGGGTCAGCTGATTGAGGCTTTATTAAAAGTGTTATGTGAGTTCCTGTGTCAAGGGACCTTCTTGGAGAACATTTTATTAGCAAACTGTTCTGTGTTATCTGAGTCAGCTCAAATTCAAGCATTTTTCCTAACTGTACACTATGGTGCTAATAAGCAATGGTCACATAAACACCACCCTCTACCGGAAACCTACTGACTGCTTTTCCTACCTACATGCCTCCAGCTTTCATCCAGACCACACCACATGATCCATTGTCTATAGACAAGCTCTACGATACAACCACATTTGCTCCAACTACTCAGACAGAGACAAACACCTACAAGATCTCTATCAAGCATTCTTACAACCACCTGCTGAAGTGAAGAAACAGCTTGACAGAGCCAGAAGAGTACCCAGAAGTCACCTACTACAGGACAGGCCCAACAAAGAAAATAACAGAACGCCACTAGCCATCACCTTCAGCCCCCAACTAAAACCTCTCCAATGCATCATCAAGGATCTACAACCTATCCTGAAGGACGACCCATCACTCTCACAGATCTTGGGAGACAGGCCAGTCCTTGCTTACAGACAGCCCCCCCCCAACCTGAAGCAAATACTCACCAGCAACCACACACCACACAACAGAACCACTAACCCAGGAACCTATCCTTGCAATAAAGCCTGTTGCCAACTGTGTCCACATATCTATTCAGGGGACACCATCATAGGGCCTAATCACATCAGCCACATTATCAGAGGCTCGTTCACCTGCACATCTACCAATGTGATATATGCCATCATGTGCCAGCAATGCCCCTCTGCTATGGACATTGGTCAAACTGGACTGTCTCTACGTAAAAGAATAAATGGACACAAATCAGACGTCAAGAATTATAACATTCAAAAACCAGTTGGAGAACACTTCAATCTCTTTGGTCACTCGATTACAGACCTAAAAGTTGCGATTCTTCAACAAAAAACTTCAAAACCAGACTCCAAGGAGAGACTGCTGAATTGGAATTAATTTGCAAACTGGACACAATTAACTTAGGCTTGAATAGAGACTGGGAGTGGATGGGTCATTACACAAAGTAAAACTATTTCCCCATGTTTAGTCCGTCCCCCCACTCCCCACTGTTCCTCAGACGTTCTTGTCAACTGCTGGAAATGGCCCACCTTGATTATCACTACAAAAGGTTTCCCCCACCCCCCGCTCTCCTGCTGTTAATAGCTCACCTTAAGTGATCACTCTTGTTACAGTGTGTATGGTAACACCCATTGTTTCATGTTCTCTATGTATATAAATCTCCCCACTGTATTTTCCACTGAATGCATCCGATGAAGTGAGCTGTAGCTCACGAAAGCTTATACTCAAATAAATTTGTTAGTCTCTAAGGTGCCACAAGTACTCCTTTTCTTTTCACAGTAGTATAGTAAAGGAAGAGAGAGAGAGCCATTTAGGCAATGTTCCACTTAGTGCTACAAGACTTAAGTGACTTAGGAACCTAAGTCTTATTTTAAAGTGCCCTAAGCACGGACATTCCTAAGTCTCATTGACTTTCAAAGAGATTTAGCCTCCTAAGTGTATAAGACACATTTGAAAATGAAACTTAGGAGCCTAAGTCAGGTGTTTTAATGCTGAGCAGACAAATACTTAGGGCTAGTCTACACTACCATGCTACATCAGCGTAGCTGCATTGATGCAGCTGCGCCACTGTAGCGCCTGGTGAAGATGCTCTATGCCAATGGGAGAGCACTCTCCTGTCAGCATAATTACTCAACCAGAGGTGGAAGCAGGACTATGTTGGCAGGAGAGCATTTCACATCAACTTAGCGCGGTGTGGATATCGCTTTAAGTTGATGTAGCTTGCGTAACTCAGAAGGGTGACTTTTTTACTCCCGAGTGACGTAAGGTACATCAACTTAAGCAACAGTGCAGACTTGCCCTTAATGTACCTTTAACAAGTCTAGACCTTAGGGTTTTATAGGTCAAAACCAACATCTTAAAATCTATCCTGAAACCAACAGGGCAGATCATAGAACACCATTTAAAAGCTTCAGTTTCTGGATGGATTTAAGATTTAGTCTGACGTAAAGTGCATTGCAGTAATACAATTTAGAAGTGATGAAGGCATGGATAGCAATAGCAATGTATGCATCCAAAAGAAAGGGTTACAACAAGTGATGAGCTGCCAAAATCTTAACAACCGGTTCCGTATAAAAAGTTCTTATTGAAGGGATGTGCCAAGAGGTGGGGGTGTAGTGGCAGGGAATAGATTGCACAGATGCAAAAGGGGATCATTGCAGGGGGTGCAGTGGCAGGAAGGGAAGTGGCACAAGGGAGAAGTGGGCAGGAGGGGGTTGTTGCAAGGGGCTGGCAGGCGGGGGTGTGTATGTACCTGGGGTTGTTGCAGGGGGGTGAAGGTGGCAGGGAGGGGTTTGCACAAGGGAGGAATGGGCAGGAGGGAGATGGCAGGCGGGTGTGTGTGTGTCCTGAGGTTGATGCAGGGGTGAAGGTGACCGTGGCTGGCTGGGGGGGGGTTGCCCGTTGGAGGTTGCCCAGAGGCAAAAGTGGCAGGACAGGGTGGGTTGTTGGGGCGGGGGGTGCACAGGGGAGAAGGTAGCTGGTCGGTGGATGTTGGAGGGGGTGGCACTGGCTGGGGGAGGGGTGCCCGGGTTGCTCCCACATACACCATTCCCCAGGCCAGGGACTGGACCTGCCCAACCACTGGCACTCCGTGGGCCCGTGCAGTTCCCCACGGCCCGGCTAGATACCTTGCAGGCAGAGTAGACACCCAGCTTCTCTGCCCAAAGAGCAGAGTGCAGCTGCTCCTTCTTCCCCGCGGCGTGGGCCGAGCCGGGCTCCTCGCCGCCCCCGGGCGGGCAGCCCCCACCGCACCCGAGCCGGGCTCCCCCCCCCCCGGGGCTCTCATGAGAGCCCCAGGGGCAGAGGGGAGCCTGGCTCGGCCCGTGGCACAGGGAAGAAGGCGCAGCTGATAGAGCTAGACCCTCCCCTTCCCACTCCACTGCCGGCTGCTCCTCTGGGGGGAGGGACTGGCCGCATAGTGTTATAGCTGTTATGGACCAGGATGAAGGCTGTCTTGTCTAGTAGTCAGAGCAGGAGTCAGATCTAGTGGGCAGAGCAGGTATCCAGGTTGGGAACAAAGCCAAGGTTCAGCACCAGAGTCATCTTCAATTGCCACAGTCAGGGGTCATGCCAGAGTCAGAACCAGGAATCAAAGCTGTGTCAGAGCCAAGGTCAGACACCAAATGCCAGAGCCAAGGGTCAAGCCAAAGTCAGGAGACAAGGGTTGGAGCCAGGACTGGTAACTGATCATTGGAGGTGAAGTGTAAGGGCAGAAACTGGAGGAGAGACACAAACCAAGCGTGGAGCAGGAGCATGGTGGAAACAGGAATGAAGGCATGGGCCATTGACAAGGTTAGGTGAAGGAGGCAGGCACATATAGAGTCCAACACAGGCATCACTCAAAATCACCTTGTTGCTTGGACAAACTTCCTGTGCCTCCCTCTAGCTTAAATAGTGGGGCTGGACCAACTGGTGGAGCTCAGCAATCCTCCAATCAGGGCTCCTGTGGTGGTGTGTTGGCTGAGGCTACAGTCCTACTGTCTTCTCAGCCCACCCCATTTCAGCAGACGTTGGGTGAAGGCCAGAATGCAGCAGCTTTCTGGGGTGGCCCAGCCCTGGGTTGAAGACCTGGGACATCACAGATGCCAAATAAAGGTACCTAAGTGATGAATTATGCAATGGAGAAGAGGGTCTCAGGGGATCCCAACACATAGTAAATACAGGCCCATCATTTTGGGTATCTAGGTCAAGGGTTTTGTTCTTTAAATGAGTACATAAAACGCCCAGAACCCAATACCATCACATGTGAAAATAAGTTAACCTATAAAACTTTGCATACAAGATTTTTATTGCAAGACTATTATCCTATCTTCAGGTTAAGGTGACCAGGTGCCCCAACACTACAAAATGTTTCAAATAATAACTCTACTATGTTAATTCCCCAATACCCATTAAAGCTTTTGTTTTCTTCAAATGCAGCCAAATCTCCTTCAGACTGTATCTCCCAGTAGTGATTCCTCTTAAAATTCAATAATACCTTTAAATGAGGGACAATGTCTCAGCATTTAAGGCCATAAGGAACCACCAGATCATCTACTTTGACTACCTGTATGTCACAAGCAACACCATCCAGCACCTGCAAACTAAACCCAACAACCAAAAATAGACCAAAGTATTACAGGCCACTACCCCTTCTCCCTCCACCCTGCCCCAATTTTTTCCCACTTAGTGTTTACAATAAAATAAAATAAAATAAATAAAGCATTACCCTAACTTGTGCTTCTTTTGAAAGCCAACTTCTAGATTAGGGTTTCACAAACAGGAAACAATAAGGATTTAACCTCCCACAAAGACAGAGCATTCCCTCTGTGATCATCAGGTTCCCTGGTTCAGTGTACAACTGAGCAACCTATAAACACTGCCACTAGCTTTCTGTGCTGAGGGGAGTAGGCTGCTTCCAGCACTGCCCTTCCTACCCTTCACTAGACTGGGAAGAGGAGGTGTGATGCGAGAGGCAGAACTGATCCACGTTTCACCTTCCTTTCTCTTTACAGGAACAGAAGGAGGCAGAGCTAGTCTTTCTCCCCTCAGCACAAAGAGCCAATGACAGCCATGTTTGCAGACTCTTCAGCTGCACTGAACTAGGAGGTCCTATCCATACTATGGGTGAGACTGCAGAACTGGGAACACAACCAGGACTAGTGGACAGGAATGATAAAGCTGGGTTCATGAGAAGGGGGCAGACTTGGAGCTGTAGGGAAAGCAGGAGAGGATTTATCTGGGGCAGGAGGAGTGAACTGGGAAGGGGGAATGAGGAGCGGAGCAAGAGATTAAGTGGGATGGGGAAGGAGATTTTTGGAGATGAGAAAACAGGAGACAGAAGCAGACACTGACAGGGGTCAGAAGCGAGTTAAGACATGGGGAAGGAGGGATAACATAATAGAAGGAAAGGAAAGGAAGGGAACAGTGGAGGTAGAGGGATGGAAAGGAATTCTGGGATATATGGAAAGAGAAAGAGACACAACACAACAGAAGGAAAGAAAAAGTGGTGTGGAAGAATGGAAAGTAAAAAGGGGTAGGCTGAAGGTACCAATAGATGTAGCAAATGAAACTTTTAAGAACTATATCACTGAGCTGAGTGTCAAAATATTGCAATGAAATAATGTAAATGTTAGTGTAAGTGCCCCCACACACACACATACAGAGTCCAGATTGTGGGGGATTTTCCTGCCACTGGTATAATTCATCCCTGCTTCCAGATACTGCCGTGCTAAATAGTCCTTCCAGAGCTGATGTTTATCCCTAGATCTTAGATTCTTCAGAAAAAGTGATTGATTTATTCATTTTGCCTTTGGAACAGACCAAACTGCACAAAAGAGACTAAAAACTAAACATGCAGGGAATACCTCTGAACCCCTTTACAAAAGATTTATTCCCTTTCTGTGTGGCCATTTCCACACAGTACCTTAAGTTCACCATCACCTTAGACTATATTTTAGGTTGGTCAAAAGATGTCATCTGGGTCATTGTGCAGCTGTCACAGAAATCCTATCAGAACTTGAATCTGCACACCAGCACCAGCAAAGACTGGAAGGGACAGGGATAAAAATGTATCCGTATTTGGCAGAGAGGCATCTTCCAAAATTTAGTAAGGGGTCCCCAGAATCAAGTAGTGTGGGCGCCACTGTTATAGAGGTCATTAAATGATGATTCAGGGGCCTCATTAGCTACATTTGAAAAGCCACTGACTTTGAATAACACAGTACTGTAAATTCCCATCTTTGATACTGAGTGAAATAGAAATATCCTTTTGATACTTTGTAGGTAACAGCCTGGCAATTTTCTTTACATACTGTGATTGCTTTATGGGAAGATAATGTCATTTGCATTACATTTTAGTGGGGATTTCATGTTATTATGTTAGTGTGCTTCATTTCACTAGCATCTGCGCTTCGGTAGTGCACAACTTGGTTGACTTGATTCACATGTTAAAATGTGAATGCAGCCTTTTCTTCTTCATTGTGCATTCTGCCCATGTAATGATCAAAATGATGAAATTCACAAAAGTCATACAGCAGCAATTCCAGATTAAAACATTGTCTTGTCTTTAAAGCCTTCGTCAAACTCCCTATCAGTCAATATGATCTGCTTTATTTTTATTTTATCAGTCAATCCATTATCAATATGATCTCCTATTCAAGTAGCACAATTATTTTAGGGATTATATTTGTCCAAACAACAGTCCTATATTACATGTCTTAATTCTGTTCCATTCCCATTTCTGGTATCTTCTTGCCTGTGTCATACTGAGCAGTTGACTTTTCAGCCTTCAGCTCAGTTATACTGCTCAGAGTAGCTTCCTCAGTTTGTGCTCCTTTAAATTCTTCTCATCTAACAGGAGGTGGTTGTGCTGTAAATATTACCTATACTTCCTCTCCCATTACTCTTTGGGTACCTGGGAAAGCAAAGTTTCAACCCGTCCTGGGTTTGCATGCAAGAGCTGTGACAGGGCTGGAATGCTCTTGTGAAACCCATCCCTCAGTATTCCCTGCTGTTCATGAAAGACAACCAGCACTGATGTTGGCTTTTCCAGGAAGATACCAGATGCTTGAATTTAAATATGCTGATTCTGATATCCTGTGACGTTTAGCTTTCCCAGAGATATAAAATACTCATTTTAGATAGTAAAGTGGAGGGTATAACACAGATGGTCCCTAAATGCCCTGTTTTAGTGCTAGGACATCTACTCCTGCATCAAGTGCAGAGGACAGATCACTTCTGCCTGTATTAGTGTATCTGACCTCATAGGCTATTAGTCACTATTTTTGCCCTTATCACTGATGCAATACTGTTTCTTTTGGCTGAAGCATCAAACTGGAACCCCAGGAGATTATTGTAAATGCCTGATACTTGTTGCAATCTGGTCAATTTCCAAGGCAAGGGAATCATCCACTCTTCGGTTTTGTGCACTAATTTTAGCATGGTCTCCAGGAAGCCCGGAAGAGCTCCCTCCACCACTCCACTATTATTAAACGAGGTCCCCTCATCTCATTTCAGTTTACCTGCACACATGACCTCTTCTCTCATTTTGTGTTCAATACCCACTGGCCAACAGAACATCTAAAGTTTTACATTGACTTCTAAGCCAAAGATTTAAAGTTCAGTTAAACTATATTGAACATTTCAGTATAACAATATTTATTTAGTATTCAATATTAATGCTGAGAAATATGATTTCGGTCTGTCAGAGCCAAAGACACGCATGTTTGGGGCACTGTATGCTTTGGTTCAAGTTGTTGTTATTATACATAGTGACTAATGGATACATAAAATCTCTCCTTACATGATTTTGCCCTGTGGAACTTAACTGTAACCTGGAGACACAATGACATAATTAAATATAGAATACTGAGGAAGTTGTTTTTAGATAGTGTCTTATTACGAGTAAAAGCTTCAGACAACTGTACTTGAGATACTATCTTATCTTGGACTATGAGATTGACTTAGGAAACCTGCAAGTAGTACCCATCTCAAGTGGCATTTAGAGCACTGAATTCTCCCAATGGGATTTTTGAGGTCAACATTCAAATCTAAGTGGACTATTTTCTCCTTGCTAAGAAGAATTCACCTTAATAAGAGTGAGACACAAATATCCAGGGAAGATTTGATCCCATAAATCATGTTTAACTTGAGCTAACTAGCTAATCATTATCCAATGTGTCTGTTTTTATAGCTATCACATCTGCATATGGCTGAACTGTTTTTTCCCTCTCTAAGTTGGTTTTATTATAGATGAAAAACTTTGCATCAGATTGAAAAATAGAGTATCTTAAGCATGGCTTGTAAATCTCAAATATTTCAAGAATCTCCCTTGAATCCTAAACTCCAAAGGAATCAGACATCTCAAGTTTTGGGGCTTATTTTTTATACAGTGAAAGGTAAAGATGAAAGCATTTGAAGGCACTGTTTTGTGTTGAGACCATGTCAAAGCTGTATAGATGCTTCTTGGCTTCAAGGGTCATCTAGAAAACAGGAGTGTCAATACATCCCTAGCACCATCTCCAAACACCACAATGCCTTCAAATATGCCTCCGTTAATGGAAATTAAAAAAAGATTTGTTTGTAGTTTGTAGGTTGTAGTTCAAATCCAGAGGAAATTTTTCAAATATATCAATTTTCCAGCTGTTGTACTTGAATGATATACTATTTTCTATTTGAAATGTTTTCATGTGTATCCTGAGTCCAAACAAGCAAGAAGATTTAAAATACGCTATAGTACATAGAAAAGTCCCAGAAGTCAACTTTGATATGGTATAAGCTTCTCAAAGTCCAATAGATAACTGGCTGTGAGCAGCTTAAGACCATTACCATATTCTTTAAAATAGTCTTACAGTTCTGGTTTTCACTACATATGAGTGCTCACAACTTTTATGGAGTTCGGTTTTTAATTGATTCTAATCTCCTGTGTGCAGTTAGTTATATTAGGACCCACTCCTGCAACAACTTATGCAAGTGTTTAACTTCAAGCATGTGACTTATTTCAATAACTTCAATGGAACTATTGAGGAGCTTCAAGTTAAGTACTTGCAACTTTGCAACCTTCGAGCCTTAGGCCAAGCTTTTAAAAGGTGTGTTCAGCATTTAAGTGCCTAACTGATGAAGGAGGCTAAATAACATTTTCAAAAGTGATTTAGGCACTCGGGAGCCTAAATCCTGATGAGATTTTGGCTCCTATGTGCCTAAATCACTTTTGAAAATTATATTTAGGCTCCTAAATGTTGCAATGCTGAGCATAGCAATGACTAATACCCTTAAAAATCCAGGTCTTAGTTCTAAAAACACTTCTAACTTTTTTGCTACATATAGCATCCATTTTTAAACTGCTTAAACTGAAAAGTGAATCTGAGTCAAACAGGGATCTGAATTTTAAAAAGGAATATGGATCTTGATGTTTTTTACATTTCTGTCAGTCTCAGTTCCAGACATCAGCTTCTCAGTCAAAATCTTCCTCCATTCTCCTCATGCATTCTAACATAAAATTGTAGGTGTCATTTATCATTTCAATCAACCACACAGACCCAAGGTATAACAATTAATTCTATATAATAGTGTACTTGTGTTTTGGATGTTGAGTGCTATAATTAGTGGGGGAAATGTTTACCTATTAGATCTGTTTGGATGTCTTGGATAATGACCAACTCAAATACAAAAGTTATATTAATACATATCCCATGAACACTCAGAGCAACCTTTGGTTAAACACTGCTTTTTGTAAGACAGAGTTTGGCACCCCCACTGATGTTCCATTACATCGGTTTGTTAGCTCAGTTATCAGAGTTCCAGCAGATTAACTGAATGATCAGCAGCAAAGGCAGTAATGCTAATCTAAGACAGTGATTTACAGGCACACTATTGACCACAGATAACAAAATCATACTACCACCAAATGCTCATAGCACAAGACTGGTAGCCTGTTTACTTTGGTATCCTGGATGAATGCCCAGGACAAACTATCTTAGCATGCAGAAACTATGCAAATAATACATAAATGTAATAATAATAATAATGTCAGAGCTGTCACTAGCTCATTAGGCTGGTTTCATGGTATTCCAGCTGCTTTCATAACTAGCTGAAATATTGCAAGATAGAATTATTGTTACACTATTTTCAGTATCTAAATGAAAAAAAATATATACCATATATTTGGGTTAGATTAGAGCACCTAACTGACACTAGTTAAGATAAGCATCCAAACACTTCAACAACGTTTTAAAAGAAAAAAAGGCTATATAACAATTACTTGAAATTGTCCTTGCACTTTGCTGTATTTTAAACAATGGGTCAAATCCATATCTTTCTTATGCAATTCCATACGGTATTAGCTAGAGGTCCCAACTTTGATTAGGGTCCCATGGTGCCAGATGCTGTACATACATATAGGAAGAGACCATTTTCTACAGTGATGCGTTTATATATAAAATTATTATTTGCAAATAGACTGGAATATTCTACCTTTTTGTTTTAAATGGTATTTGGCAATGGATTAGGATAATGAGAGAAGTCCTATACTGTGTTGCAATATTTGTGTATTTTTGATGGTTCTCTAATGTAAAAATGACCTTGCAACACATCTACTTATAATGCATCATTTCAGGGTTATGTAGGTTCCATATAATATAAATGTTTGTATGTCACACTGTATGACATAGGACATTAAACTTGGCAGTGTGTTCATAATGTGCTCAATGTGGTTTGAGATTATATGCAACATAGACTTTTTGCACAACATTAACATCCTTAAACCCATGCTAACAGTAGACTTCCTTTTGATTTGCGCCTGCACAGCAGACTTAGTAATAAATTGCCTAAGCTATTAATACGTTTTCATTGTACAACTGATCTGTAAAATTTAAGGAATGCAGGTAAGAAATTAAAACATGCATTAATCTGTGAACAAGCAGGTTTCCGATGCCATCACAATTAAAAATAGATGAATGAACAGTTTTGAAAAATGTCTAACTGTGCTGTTGAGGTGGCCACGCTTAATACAAATCTTTCAAATGGTTCTAGTGAGCTCAAAGAAATAAGCATACAATTAAACTTTCAGAAAGCCTTTCACAAAGTCCCTCACCAAAGGCTCTTAAGCAAAGTAAGCTGTCATGGGATAAGAGGAAAGGTCCTCTCATGGATTGGTAACTGGCTAAAAGATAGGAAACAAAGGGTAGGAATAAATCATCAGTTTTTAGAATGGAGAGAGGTAAATAGTGGTGTCCCCCCAGGGTCTGTACTGGGACCAATCCTATTCAACATATTTATAAATGATCTGGAAAAAGGGGTGTCATAAATATAAAGGGAAGGGTAACAACCTTCCTGTATAAAGTACTATAAAATCCCTCCTGGCCAAAGGCACAAAATCCTTTTACCTGTAAAGGTTTAAGAAGCTCAGGTAACCTGGCTGGCACCTGACCAAAAGGACCAATAAGGGCACAAGATACTTTCAAATCTGGGGGGAGTGGGGGAGGGAGGGTTTTAGTCTGTCTGTTCTGTGTGCTTGCTGGACACAGGTCAAGGAAGCAAGCAATCCAACTCCATTAGAATTAGTAAGTACTAGCAAGGGAATGTGTTAGCTTATTTTTGTTTGGGCTTGTGATTTTCTCTGTGCTGAGAGGAAGGTGTATTCCTGGTTTTCTTTTTGTAACTTTAAAGTTTGGCCCAGAGGGAAATCCTCTGTGTTTTTTAATCTGATTGCCCTGTAAGATTATCCTCCATTCTAATTTTACAGAGGTGCTTCTTTTATCTTTTTTCTTTATAATAAAGTTCTGTTTCTTTTAGAAACTGATAGGGTTTCTTTTAGTGTCCTAATAAACCCCAAGGTTGGTCTGTGCTCATCTTGTTTATTCTCAAGCCTCCACAGGAAAGGCGGTGTGGGGGCTTGGGGGATATTAGTGAGGAATAGGAACTCCAAGTGGTCCTTTCCCTGAGTTTGTCTAACTCACTTGGTGGTGGCAGCGTTACCTAATCCAAGGTACAAGGGAGAATTTGTGCCTTGGGGAGTTTTTAACCTAAGCTGGTAGACATAAGCTTAGGGGGTCTTTCATGCAGGACCCCACGTCTGTACCCTAGAGTTCAGAATGGAGAGGGAACCCTGACAAGGGGTAAACAGTGAGGTGACAAAATTTGCAGATGATACAAATCTACTCAAGATAGTTAAGTCCAAAGCAGATCGCAAAGAGTTACAAAGGGATCTCACAAAAATGTGTGACTGGGCAACAAAATGGCAGATGAAATTCAATGTTGATAAATGCAAAGTAATGCACATTGGAAAACATAATCCCATTATACATATAAAATGATGGGGTCTAAATAAGCTATTACCACTCAAGAGAGAGAGAGATCTTGGAGTCATTGTGAATAGTTCTCTGAAAACATCCACTCAATATGTGGTGGCAGTCAAAAAATCAAACAGAATGTTGGGAATCATTAAGAAAGGGATAGATAAGAAGACAGAAAATATCATATTGCCTCTATATCAGGCCTGGGTGGCCAACCTGTGGCTCCGGAGTCACATGAGGCTCTTCAGAAGTTAATATGTGGCTCCTTGTATAGGCACCGACTCTGGGGCTGAAGCTACAGGTGCCAACTTTCCAATGTGCTGGGGGGTGCTCACTGCTCACTAGCTCTGGCACAGATGCCGAAAGATGCATCCGATGAAGTGAGCTTTGGCTCAAGAAAGCTTATGCTCAAATAAATTTGTTAGTCCCTAAGGTGCCACAAGTACTCCTTTTCTTTCTGCAGATACAGACTAACACGGCTGCTACTCTGAAACCTGTCATTATACAAGGCACTGAATTTAGCCGTATAGAGTGGAAATCTATCAACTTCATGAAAAAACTCGTACAGATACAGACAGACATCATCTTCCTTTCCAAATGCAAACAGAGGGACATCATAACAAAAGGACTGAAGGTAAAAAAATCCATTACAATCTACATACCACACAGATTATGCTGACAGATTGTGCCACACACTCTCAGAGAAACTGCGGAACCACCTGATCAACATCCTCTACAACAAACAGGGAAAGATTAAGAATGAGCTCTCAAAACTGGATACTCCACAGCATGCATCAGGTGAAGTGAGCTGTAGCTCACGAAAACTTATGCTCAAATAAATTTGTTAGTCTCTAAGGTGCCACAGGTACTTCTTTTCTTTTTACTAGTACACTAGTAAGTGTGCTCAGAGCATGCCTAACACCTAATACCTGCCAGCCCCTGCAGCAGGAGAACTGGATGCAGGCCACCGATAGGTGGAGTGGCAAGACAACACTTGCATAAAGAGCGCTTTGGTGACACTCCAAAAAGTAGGGTGAGTGTCAGAGAAATATTGAGTATGAGCAGGAGTCAAAGACAGATGTTCTTGGGGAGACCGGAAAGACTTGGTAGAAGTAGAGAAAGTTAGTAGAGTAGCTGGTCAGGGATTGGGTTAGTGCAGCAGTGAGTTGGTTAGAGGGTGCCCATCACAGTGATGACAGAGAAGGTGTTGCCTGCCACTCTCAGATGTTTGGGAACTAGGCCACCTATGCCTTCCCCCTGTGTAGCCCCACCTTCCTCCTGGCAATCATCTGCAAGCCCACCTTCACCTGTGTCCACAGCAGCCACCACCTTTTTATAGCTTCCATCTCCCACAGCATTCACCTGCTCCCTGAGCTCTCCCCACTGCCTATTCCTTTCAGCGGGGGTAATTTTTGACAGCCAGATGCCTGTTAAATAGCTGGCATTGTCACTCATGTACAAATAGATGGTCTCAATTTCAACATCTGGAAATTTTGCCCTTCAGTGAGTATGCTGTGCCTCCCTTGTGAGCACCCCTCAAGTGATCCCTCACTTCTCAGATGTAGTACCTGCCATGGTGCTGGGGCACAGACCAAATGGCAGCCCTGGTGATAATTATGTACATTTCCAAAAATGGTGCTTCTTTGTGACCGTAAGAGAAATGGGTCTTGGAGCAGCCAGCATTCAATCCCCACTGGGGCTGTGCTTCCATGTAGGCACCTAAGTCCATCAAATTCAATTTAGTTGTGAATCACGAGTTCAGGGAAGCACCTGCTTGGGTCTGCCCAGCATGCCAAGTTAGGTACCTAACTCTGATGTCATGCTGCTCACCAGCACAGCCATGTGATTATCAGTGTGTTGCACAGCAACCCGCTGTTGGCACTTTTCCCTGAGTTCATGCTAAGGGGCCGGAGCCCGGCCGAGGGGTGTGTGGGACAGCTTGCAACTTTCAAAACAAAGCCGAGCTGCTTCCTTAGCTCCTGGATTTCTGGGAGTGATCTCTCTGAAATTGATCATTGGCTACCTATTTTCTTATCCCTGTCTGTGTGTGCCCATCTAGAGCTGTGTGGCTGATCCGTGAAGGACTGTTGCCATTCTGGCACAGACAGGATCTTTGTTGGGCTGCCACAGCATCTCTCTCTAAGACTTCTTTGGTTGTCCTATCTGTAGAACTAATGAGTGTGGCTGGTGGTGCCTGTACTTTGCCCTGTTCCTGGTGAGCTGTGTGAGTGGAGATGTGTTGGTGTGGGAGCATGGAGAGGGAGTGAAGGAGAGTCTAGTGCTGGAGGGGTACAAGGACAGAAGGGTGGTTGGGATGTGCTCTCTTATCTTCCTCAGCAGGGCTGCTATATTAGGTAGAGCTGTCAGTAAGTCAGCAAAAGTTGTTTATTGCTGACTTTTCTTCCTTACTGGGCTTCAGGTACCCTGGCAAACTTCTCCAGCACGAGGTCCTGGATGGTAATGATCAGCCCAATTAACAGAGCTCCTCTGTTTCTTCCCCTGTGAATGAGACTGCTCTTTTCCATAACTGGATTACCTCTGGGGACACTAGGCATTGGAATAAGTCTAGAGCATAAACCCAGGGCACCCTGTCTGCCATTAGATGCAAACCATTCCTGATACGGTTTGGAACATGACTTCTGGGTCTGTGCCCCATGCCTAAGGCCTGTCAATGTGTTGAGTCTGTGGAAGAGGGATGAGGCATTTGTGTGTGTTTGCTCTGTGTGTGTGTGTAGAATTGCAGCTCTTCTCCCCCATCCCATTCCCTTTGCAGGAGCCCTTCTTTCCCCCCCTGCCCCCGATGTGGGATCACATGTCCCCTCCACTGTCTTCTGGTGGTTTCTTCAACTTATCACCTGTTGTGGCTGTTGCCTGGATATGAAGAATCTGGAGCATGCTGTGCTGGCTGTGTCCAATTCAAAGTGGCATTGTGGGGAGAGTTCTGCGAGAGTTTGAGGGGAGATGGGTTGGAGTCTTGCCTTGTATCCTTCTTCTGTATTTCACTATGTAGTGCATGTGTCCTTGTGCTTTCAACATTAGCAGCTCGTTAGAGCTGATCTTGACCGAGGCAATTGTTTGCCTGGCTGCTTCAAAGCTGTCATGTGGGGGGGATTCCTCTAAGGAAATGTGATCTACATGAAAGTACTACAAGTTGGGTGCACAACTGGTTGAAAGACCGTACTCAAAGATTAGTTATCAATAGTTCGTTGTCAAAAATTGAGAGGGTGTACTTAGTGAGGTCCCACAGGGATCAGTCCTGGGTGCAGTACTATTCAATATTTTCATTAATGACTTGGATAATGGAGTATAAAGTTTACAGATGACACCAAGCTGGGAGGAGTTGCAAGTATTTTGGAGGACAGGATTAGAATTCAAATCAACCTTGATAAATTGGAGAATTGGTATGAATTGAACAAGATGAAAGATAAGTGCAAAGTACTTCAGTTGGGGAGGAAAAAGCAAATGCACAGCTACAAAATGGGGAATAACTGGTTAAGTAGTACTGCTGAAAAGGATCTGGGGGTTCTAGTGGATCACAAATTGAATGAGTCAAAAATGTGATGCAGTTGCAAAAAAGGCTAATATCACTGTGGAGTGTATTAACAGAGTTTTGAATGTAAGACATGGGAGATAATTGTCGCTCACTATTTGGCACTGCAGAGGCCTCAGCTGGAGTACTGATTCTGATTCTGTGTGCCATACTTTAGGAAAGATGTGGACAAATAGGAGAGAGTCCAGAGGAACAAAAATGATAAAATGTGTACAAAAACTGACCTAGAGGAAAGGTTAACAAAGCTGGTCATGTTTAGTCTTGAGAAAAGGAGACTGAGGGACAGTCTTCAGATAGGTTAAGGGCTGTTATAAAGAGGACTGTAATCAGTTGTTCTCCATGTCCATTGAAGGTAGGGCATGAAGAAATGTGCTTAATCTGCAGCATGGGAGATTTAGATTAGATATTGTGAAAATCTTTCTAAATATAAGGGTAGCAAACATCTGGAATAGGCTTCCAAGAGAGGTTGTGGAATCCCCATCTTTGGAGGTTTTTAAGAACAAGTTGGTTAAATGCTGACAGGAATAGTTCAGGTTTACTTGGTCATTTCTCAGCGCAGGGCACTGGACTAGCTGACTTCTCAAGGCTCCTTCCATCCCTACATTTCTTTGATCTTCTGGCTAGCTTAGGCACCTCTTTGCTCATCTTGCTGGCTTTTTTAAAAATCCTACTTCTAGGGGTCTAACACTCGTCATGCATTGTAGGTCAGGGTTGTGAATTCTGCTGTTCAAAAAGGCATCTAGCATTGTCATGACCAGCTCCTAAATATTGTAGTGCCTAAATCCCTCTTGTGAATCCCACCCACAGAGAAAGGCCCCAAGCACAATAGGTGCCCTGTAAGGGCATTTAGTAAATACAAATTGTACTGCAATTTGCAACTAAATTTCAGATAACATGATGATTTTTGTGATGCAGAGACACTGCTTTGAGAATTTTCCCCATTTGTATGTGTTTATACAATTTAAAACCAAATCTGTACACAAGAATATTAATAAAATATGAATAAAAGTGTGTACTCATAAGACAATTGCATATGCTGATGGTTAAGATATAATTATTGCTGTGTATAGCTTGTCAATTTATTCTTTATTGTAAATTTAACTACTGACAGTTATTAACCTACATTTATAACAGTGAGATGGAAAATACTTTTGCAACACTTTTACAGATAAATAAATAATCCCTTTAAAGACTAGACAGGTTATCACTGTGGTTTATGCAACAGTTACATCTACACCAAGCAACTGTTTATCTACTTCGGCAGTAGTAATGATAATCTGCTTGCAAACTCCTAGGAACAAATTGTAACGGTGCTAGTTTATTTTGATAGTGCTAACAAGTACTGTGCCATTCCCTTAAAAAAAAAGATTAACAACAAGAGCATCTTCAACTGTTTGTTGATAACTTAAAGTACAAGATGTATCTGAAATGACTGGCGATAAAAATTGCACATGCAAAGTAAATATATTTTATATATATATATATATATATGAAATCTTCAACCTAACAATTAAATTATTCTGAGACGTGGCAATTGTACCAGAAAATTTCATCAGCCAATTAGAAATGAGGGGCTGGGCAGCAGACAATTATGTTCTCACAAATCTTATCAAAATACAGATACACTGTGTTATTTAGTATTGACTATTCTTTATTTGTACTATGAAGTCCCACAATGCAGCAGGCACTGTCCAGACATATAGTAAGAAACAGCCTTTGTCCTTGAAACTAGCCAGATCACTCTCCCCAACACAATTTAAGCCATTAAATATTTTGTTCACTTTGAAACGCTGTCTTTAATCTTATCCATTCAAGTCCCAGAGCCAGTTTACATCAAAACTGAATCAAAACCTTTGTTTCTAAGTGCTTACATGATGACATTAAATCCATAAACCCTGTTCCAATTGAAGTCAGTGGAAGAACTCTCACTAGCTTCAATGGAAGCAAGGCAGCCTATATTTCAGATATTTTTTCTTCTCCTATATAACATACTTTTGTTCATTTTCTTCTCCAGAGCACCTGAGCACACCCAGTATAAACAACAGTGTTGTGTGGTTATGGGTAATATATTGGCAATGAACTGTTATGGATAATATATTCACAAACCTTACTTTGGAAACCTAAACATTTAGACAAGGTTTACTTTAACTAGAAAGCTACAAGTGGGAACAGAATTCCTCTCAGAATTCAGTGAGAAGCAATGGTATAGTAGACCAATGGAACAGACCACAGGATTCAGCCCCTGCCATTTTGACCAGGTTATGCGTTGGACTTGTATAAATGAGGGACAAATTTGCACTTTATCTGAGCATGATACACCAAGTAGTGTCAAAAGCAATTCCTTCACCATCGCTTTTCCCTGGAAAATAGCTCATCGGGAGAAGAAGGCACCATAGAGGTTTTCACCAAAATCAGGGCTCTGTTATGCTAGGCACTATGCAGGCACATAGAAGTCATAGTCCTCTCTGTAAAATTTAACAGGGATTAATTATTAACACTTTTCTATATTTTGATGAGGAAAAATTACCTAATTTGTTAAACTACAGATGATTTGTTTGTCATAGCAAGTGAGTTCATGAGAACTTGCAAATTTATCTTAAACAATTTAAACAAGATAAACAAAAGAAACTATTTTTCAATTCTCCTCATACAAGTCCACTCAGTCCTACTTCTTGTTCAGCCAATCGCTAAGACAAACAATTTTGTTTACATTTACAGAAGAAAATGCTGCCCGCTTCTTATTTACAATGTCATCTGAAAGTGAGAATAGGAATTCACATGCCACTGTTGCAACATTGCAAGGTATTTAAATGCCAGATATGCTAAACATTTGTATGCCCCTGCATGCTTCAACTTGTAGGCTCTAAAGTTTTACATTGTTTTGTTTAGAGTGCAGTTACGTACAAAAATAATAATAATTCTGCATTTGTAAATTGCATTTTTGTGATAAAGAGATTACACTACAATACTTGCATGAGAAGTATTGAAAAATACTGTTTCTTTTGTTTACCTGGTATACAGTGCAAGTATTTGTAATCATAATAATAATACAATGTGAGTACTGTACACTTTGTATTCTCTGTTGTAATTGAAATCAATATATCTGAAAATGTAGAAAAAATATCCAAAATATTTATAATAAATTTTAATTGGTATTCTATTATTGTTTAACCGTGCAATTAAAACTGCGATTAATAATTATTTTTTTAATCTCGTGATTATTTGTGATTATTTGTTTTAATAATTTGACAGTCCTAGTTCTCACAAAAAGTTTGGATTTTGACAAATCAGCATTTTCTAGGGGTGACCAGACAGCAAATGTGAAAAATTGGGACTGAGGGTAGGGGGTAATAGGAGCCTATATAAGAAAAAGACCCAAAAATCGGGACTGTCCCTATAAAATAGGGACATCGGGTCACCCTAGCATCTTCAGGCAAAAAAGGTATCCTTGAAAAAATTCCAGCTAATTCTACATGTCAGCATTAGCTTCACCATTATTTCAGCAGCTCCTGCTGTTAGGGTTGGCACTTTACACAAAGAAGAAATTTACCAGTTTACACCCCCATCCTTCAATCAGATGACAATGGATGGAAATCATGTGCCCAATCTGTTTACAGATTCATAGTTTCCAAAGCCAGAAGGGACAATTGTGATCATATAGTCTGACCTCCTATGTAACATGGGCCATAGAACTTCCTTCCAAAATAATTCCTAGATCATATCTTTAAGAAAAAAATCAATCTTTATTTAAAAATTTTCAGTGATGAAGAAAATTCACTGACACTTGATATTTTTTCCAATGGTTAATAATCCTCACTGTCAAAATTTACACCTTATTTCCAGTCTGAACTTGTCTGGCTTCAACTTACAGCCACTGGATCATGTTATATCTCTCTCTGCGAAATTGAAAAGCCCATTATTAAATATTTCTTCTCTGTTTAGATACTTATAAGAGTAACAAAATCACCCTTTAACCTGCTCTTTGTTAACCTAAATAGATTGATCTCCTTGAGTCTATCACTATAAGTCTATCACTATAAGAGTCTATCTTATCCTTTACTCATTCTTGTGGCTCTTCTTTGAACCCTCTCCAATTTATCAACTTCCTTCTCAAATGCTGGGGATAGTATTCCCCAGTGGGTGCACTAGTGCCAAATATAGAGGAAAAATAATCTCTGACCACCTGCGCAAGATTCCCCTGTTTATACATCCCAGGATTGCATTAGTTCTTTTGGCCACAGCATCACATTGGGAGCTCATATTCAGCTGAGGCCCGCACATTTTTCCGAGTCACTGCTCCCCAGGATAGATTTCTCCATCCTGTAATTATAGCCTCTTCGTTCCTAGGTGTATATATTTACATTTAGATCATATTAAAATGCATATTATTTGCTTGTGCCCAGTTTACAAAGAGATCCAGATCACTCTGAATCAGTGACCTGTCGTCTTCATTATTTACCGCTGCCCCAATTTTTGTGTCATCTGCAAATTTCATCAGTGCTGATTTTACCTTTTCTTCCAGGTCATTGAGAAAAATGTTTAATAGTGTAAGGCCAAGAACCGATCTCTGCCTGCCCGTTGACGGGTCCCCATTTACAATTACATTTTGAGACTCTCTTGGGAGCCAGTTTTTAATCCATTTAATGTGTGCCATGTTAATTTTATATTGTTGTAGTTTTTATTGTGGACAAATGGCTCTGATTGCAGGATTGCAGTCACAGTATGTATCTAAAGTTTTCCACACCAGTTCATCCAACCTATTGCTGAATCTTTAGGATGCTGTGGCTGGGTGGTCCCCCCGCCATGCCTTGAAGGGCTTAAAACAGCCCTGGGAGAGGGCTGAGAGGGAAAAATCTGGGCTGTTTGGGAAAACAGCCACAGCTGTAGCCTGTGTAATTAGGGCCCAGCTGACCCTTATAAGAGGGCAGTGGGCCAGAAGGTGGGACACTCTCTCTAGCTACATGGAGAGAGGAGGACCTGGCTGCCTGGGAAGCTGAGGAGGGTACTTAGGGCAGTGCTGGGGAAGGGCAGAGGGAGCTGGGGAGCTCCAGCCTAGCAGAACCCCAGGCTGCAGGGCAAGGTAAAGGCCCATAAAAGAGTACTAAGGCTGCAGAGGAGCAGCCCAGACCTAGACAGAGGCAGCTGGTCCAACCCCCCCTTCCCAATGATGAGGGTGGCACAGACTGCAGTCTGTCCCAGGGGGCAGGGTCTAGACAGTGACTGACAGTAGCCACTGAGGCAAGGGAGGGATAGGGGGTGTCAAAGTTCCTTCCCCACCCTGAACTCTAGGGTACAGATGTGGGGACCTGCATGAAAACCTCCTAAACTTACTTTTACCAGCTTAGGTTAAAACTTCCCCAAGGTACAAACTATTTTACCCTTTGCCCTTTGTCCACTGCCACCACCAAACTTTATCTGGGTTCCCAAGAAAATGTAGTTTGGAAACATCTTTCCCCCCAAAATCCTCCCAAACCTTGCACCCCACTTCCTGGGGAAGGTTTGGTAAAAATCCTCACCAATTTGCATAGGTGACCACAGACCCAAACCCTTGGATCTTGGAACAATGAAAAAGCATTCAGTTTTCTTACAAGAAGACTTTTAATAGAAGTAAAAAAGAATCACCTCTGTAAAATCAGGATGGTAAATACCTACCAGGGTAATTAGATTCAAAACATAGAGAATCCCTCTAGGCAAAACCTTAAGTTACAAAAAAGAGACACAGACAGGAATATTCATTCTATTCAGCACAGCTATTTTCCCAGCCATTTAAAGAAATCATAATCTAACACAGGGAGTTGCGGGTTCCCATGAGAGGGGAGACCCAGACTGAGGGGGTACTGCCAGGGGGCAGAACCCTAATCTAGAAGGGCACCAGGGTCCGGGAGGGGCACAGGGCCAGCAGCAGGTGAGACACCGACCGGCAGAGGGTGCTCCTGGCTGAAAAGAGCTGATTCCCTGGACAACCAGCAGGAGGTGCTGCAACGGTGAGTCCTTGCCCCGCGACAGATGCACTGGTGCAAAATCCTGATCTCCCTCAATTCGCATTGACGTCCTGATACTTTATAACATAATCCAGAATCCCCTCACTCCAACAGAGGTCTTGTGAATGAAATTAATGAGTAGAAAAAAGCATACCAGGAAGTGGGAGTGTGTGATGAACTTTAATAAAGCTAGGAACTAAAGCGATTCTTATAAAAAAGATAATTATTTATAACATTATATGCACTTAGACAATTTATTTAAATAGTTACTCTTAGTGCACCAATTTATGAACTATACCATTAAGACTCGTTTTTTATCTTAATTTTAGAAAATTATTTCATAATATGTATTGTAGCAAAAATGTTCCTTGCAAGATAATTATTGTAAAAATATCTATTTAGGATAATTTTGTTAGAGTAACAGTGTGTGTGAGAATAATAATGATTGGGGGGGGAGGAATCTTTTCTTTTCTAGAAAGTATTCCAAAGACTCTGAATAAATAAATAAAAATGAAACATTTCTATCAGGATTCTTACTAGCAACAGCTTAAATGAACCACTATTTTTGTTACTGTGAAAACAACTGTGTGAACAAAAAATATCGGTTATACTCTTAAGTGTAATTTACGTGGAGGGTACAATCAAGTAGAATCACAGAGTCAAAAGGTTAGAAGGGACCACAAGGGTCATCTAGTCTAACTCCCTGCCACGATGCAAGATTTGTTGTATACAAACCATCCAAGACAGATCCAGTCACCTTTTGAAAACCTCCAGTGAAGAAGCTTCTACAATCTCTCAAGGCAATCTGTTTCTTTGTCCTACTGTTCTTACAGTTAGGAAGCTTTTTCCTGAGATTTAATCTAAATCTGCTGTGCTGTAGTTTGATTCCATTACCTCTTGTCCTGCCCTCTTTGGCAAAAGAGAACAACTTTTCTCCATCTTTTTTATGGCAAAGTTTCAAGTATCTGAAGACCACTATCATATCCCCACTTAATCTCTTTTCCAAACTAAATAGACCCAATTCCTACAGCATTTGCTCATATGGCTTGCATTTCATCCTTCTGATCATCTGTGTTACCCGTCTCTGGATCCTTCCCACTTTCTCTACATCCTTTTTATACATTGTTGATCAAAATTGGACACGGTACTCCAGCTGAGGCCTAACCAGAGCTGAGTAGAGTGGTACTATCACCTCCCGTGACTTGCATGTTATGCCTCAGCTAATACAACCTAATATTTCATTTGCTGGTTTTGCAACAGCATCACATTGCTGACTCATGTTGAGGTTGCAACCTATCACCACTCCCAGATCCTTCTCAGCAGTGTTTCTGCCAGGCCAGTTTTCTCCCATTATGAATTTGTGCATTTGGTTTTTCTTCCTGAGTGTAGAAAGTATTGAAGAAATTTTGAAGTTAAAAACAGCAATCTAGCTAATCTTCCATGATAATGAGCCTCCATTTCATTCTTCTCCAGGTTACAAATGTGTTTACTGACCCAAGCCAAAAGAATTAAAAATCTGCAATAGATTTCTGATTTAGAAAGCATTATTTTAAAAAGGAGAAATATGTCATTTTGGATATTTGAGTTAATGGAAAAAATAATAATCCTTTTCTCACTTTCTCCTATTGACCTTATATCACTGCTCTAGACTAAGAAATTCAATAAAGTAATCTAGAGACTAATTTTTGATTTGTGTGAAAACCCAAAGTAATTATGATCACAAAGCTAATGTCAATCCCACTATTTGTAAGGAAAGCCATAATATAATACAGTCAAACTAATAGTGGTGGCATATCAGGAAAATTGTGTGTCTGTGCAGTGTTGTTTGCAGCTGGGACAGATATCCAATAGTCCTGGATACCATACCTAAAAGGAAAACTACATTGATACAGCAATATGTTTTCTATCAAAGACTCTCGTGTCCAAAATTAAAAATCACCATTTTCTGGGCTCTCTTCCTCACTAGCAACAGAGCTAAGTATATGTTTATATCAAACTTCAACCTGAGCCTGCTCTGGAGGTTTGGTAGATTCTTTGAACCTGGGTGAAAGATATTATCACAGCTGGAAAACCCATTAATGCCTTTCTCCAACAACCTAACTCAAGGCCCCATGATAAGCTTAATATCAGTCTTCAAGTGGATCTGGAGGCCTCCTTCTTTTCCCCTTTACTGCCTCCTTGTATAGGGTGGCTCTCTCTCTAGGGCTTTAGGCAATGGGAACTGCAGAGTTGGCTCTCAGGACAGGGCAGTGTGCGGAGATCCTTGCCTCCCCCCTAGGGGCTGCAGGGACATTCTGGTGCAGGCAAGGAGCCTGCCTTAGTCCTGCTGAGCCACTGGACTTTTAGCGGCCTAAAATCCCCCTGGTTGGCTTCAGTAGCCTCCAGGAGATAGACCCCAATTCTGGGAGGCTCCTGATGAAACCGGGATGGTTGGCAACCCTATCTGTGACAACAAGGCTCATTGGTTGGTTCACTTCTCAGTGCCAGCAAGTCTTTTTAGGCCTTACATCTCACTACACCTAACATATTGTTGTCATGATGTATAACCGAAAGGTGGCATATAATAAATCACTGGAAAATTAATAACTCATTGATTATGAGTGTTCTTGTGTGATGTATTCTGGTAGTTGTGTACAAAGAGTTATAAATATATGCTAGAATGATGTTCTTAAATGTGTTTGGCATGCAATGCATAAGCATACTATGCTTTCAATAAAGGAAAATATATTTGCATGTCTGACCAGACTGGTTGTCAGGTGGGGAAAATGAAGGTACATTTACATAAAAGATAACCAAAACCATCAAACGAATGGATCAGGGAGATAGCCTCTTAACTACAAGGACCAGGGAGTCTGAACTTCAAATGATAAGCAAGTGAATCAATTGTTTGTATACAATATTACAATATTATAAAAGTGTATAAATTAAGGTCTTTAAGGAAAGTCTGTGACGCACTGGTGATTAATATCACATTGTGAAATGTCTTCATTAACACTATATGAGGAATTATGGATAATCACTGATATTATTATTTAAAGTCTGTGACCAAAAACAAGTTTTACCTGCCTATGTCCAATGTAAATTAAACAGTGTGAGATCAAAACAATGGAAGCCCCATTTACCTACAAATCAGTAGGGTGAAGGGAGACTGCACCCCCAGGAAGCCTTCCTGCCTCTTGAAGCATGGTCAATGAACTTTGGAAAGACAGCATGATATCTCTCAAACTCTCAGGAGAGAGATTTGCCTGGGCTTATTTTCAAATACATTTGAAAGGTTTACTGGACTATAAAAAGAAAATAGAGGTGGCCCCTTGGCAGGACTGAAAGGGCTGGAGCTCTTGAAATCACAGAACTTCACAGTCTCTGGGAACTGAGTTTAGATGAGAAACCTGGTTAAGCACAGATTATGATGTTCTGAAATTAAATTTTAGTCTTAGAAATGTATTTTTACTTTTGTTTTCTTGTAAACTTTTCTACCTTTATTCCTTCTACTTGGTGTCCCTTAAAGCTATGACTTTTTGCTTTTTATTATACTTGTTTTACTTTCACTATAAAGAAATTCAGTGCCGTATTTGAAATAAGTTTGTCACACTCCATTTAAATGATCTGCAGTATATCATCTCTTTAAAGGAGAAATAAACTGAATAACTTCTGAGAGTGTACCAGGAGATGGTTGGACACTGCAAGAGATATCTCTGGGGAACTCAGGAGTTGGGATTCACTGATTGTTACCTGCAAGGTTTGGACTGGCAGAGGCCTGAAGAGTTTGCTGGCAAGGCAAACAAGCTGGTGTGTCAGGAAGTTGTTACACAGCATAGCGGTAGAAAAACTCTCACTTGCTGGGGCTGAGACAGGTAATGCGGTGACTCACAATTCCAGGAACCTCTGCAGATTGTCACATTGTCCAATGATTTTGGGAAAATACAGATGGGAGGTTGTTGGGGTCACTCTGCAAAAACTAACTGGGTAGTGGAAGCCAGTGTGTGATCTGCAAACTTGTAGGCTGGCTGTTGGTGGCAGGGCTGTGAGCAGAATAGCATCGAAGCGACAACAGAATAGCATCGAAGGCACCCAGAGTTGCAGTTGCGGCTGTGGTGACACAGCTCCTTATTGGTCTGGGTTGAACCCCTAAGCATCACAGAGGGGTAGCGTTTATGTATTGTTAATTTTGTCTTTTATTATCCAAATCCCTTTTCCAATTGTCACCTATCCTGAGTTCCCCACACCTAATAAAGCCCCAGTTATGGTTTTACTACTCTGGGAATTGTGATAGCTGCTTTATTTTATTGTGCTCCAACAATCCTGCGTATGAAAGTAGGTGTTGGATATTTTCCCAAGGGACAGGCCCTCTGTTTTCTCTGCATTAGGAGAAAGTATTCCAAAGACACTGGAATACAGACACCAGGAATGTACAGACGCCAGGAACCCTTATAAATGAACCCTTCAGGAGAATGTTGCAGCCATGCCTCAGGGCTGGGTTACATTTTATATGTATGTACGGAACTTAGCACACTGGGGCTTTGATCCCTGTAGGATTCATAAAGGTTTATGCGCTTGGCAACATTCAGGGCACACCCGGAGTGTTGTGTAGGAGTAGTGCACACACAGCTCCTTTCAAGGGCATCAACCTTGGAATCTCGCCAAGATGATATGAACCATGGGAAGCCTCCCAGGACTGGGCTCAAGGCCCGAGAGCAAAGAATGCGGTAGATAGAAATTGGTAAATAAGGATGTTAAACAAAGCCAATGTATTCCTTTTTATCTGTTGGAGAATGTAATGCGCGGGGGGAGAGAGAGAGAATAAAGGGGAAGGTGGAAAGCTGACAGGCAGAAGCCCATTAGCAGAGACCAGCCTGCTTGCTTGCTAAAAGCTGTGTTCTGTCTTGTCATTGAACCGCCACAACTGGCGCCCAAACGTGGGGCCCTCAGCACTCACCTCGCCCGGCAAGGGTTTCAGACGCGTCACTCATCCGCTTCGTGGATCCTGGTGAGTATTTTTCGTTGTGGTAAGTATGGGAAGCTCCCTCTCTGCTTTGCAAGTGCAACACCGCAATGAGCTACAGTATTTGCTGCGTAAGGCTCAGCATGACTGCCCCACTCGAGAACTCACTCTCCTGCTACAGGAGGTGAGTGCCCAATGCCCATGGTACCCTGAAGCCGGAACCCTTAAGCTAGCGGACTGGGAGCGGTTGGGCCAGACATTGCATGAAGAGCCTCGGGCGCCCGTACAGGCTTTACATGCCTGGCACCTCTGCCGCGATGCGATACATCGTGTCGCCCCGGACAGGCCCTCCCTCGCGAGGCTGGTGATCTCGCCACGCCCGTCCGCTCCTGCAGCCACCCCCACTCCTACCGATGCAACACGGTGTGTCACCTCAGAAAGACCCTCTCCCGCGCCAACAGAGGGGCTGCCGATCCCGCCACCCCCGTCCGCTCCTGCAACCATCCCTCCCCCTGCTTCGCCCCCAGTGCCTCTATTACCACTGCCTCCCTGGCCTTCCCCACCGGAGCCGGTGTGTGATCGCCCTCCGCCTGTGGGGCCCCATGCTCCGGGGCCCCCCAGGGGGTCGTCTGCGTCTGCTCAGAGGCTTTCGCTGGTGCAACAAATGGTTCACGCAGCGAAGACTCGCTCAGATCTTACAGCAGAGGAGCTGGCTGATCTGGTCTCAGTTTGTCCGATGACCTGGCAGGATGATGGCCAGGGCAACCAGGTTGCAGACTGGGTCAGTTTGCCTTACTTGGTGATCAGAGAGGTAAAGAAAGCGATTCGCGAGTTCGGCCTGACTAGCACGTATGTGCGTGGTCTCATTGAAGGGCTAGGTAGTGGGTACTCCCTGATCCCTGAAGATTGGAAGGCGCTGTTGCGCATGATGCTGACACCCAGTCAGTATGTTATTTGGCTTAGTGAGTATCGGCAGATGGCGGAACGCCAAGCCCAGGTATATAGAGAGCAAGGTGTCATTTATGAGCAGTTGGCAGGGGAGGGCCAGTTTGCTACTGTTCAGCTGCAGTCTCAACTCCCTCAGGCCGTCTTCCCCATTATTTCCACCTGCGCCCAGCATGCTTTCCGGAAGGTCCCGGATTCAGGCAAGCCTACCAAAAGCTTTGCCAGTATCCGTCAGGGTGCATCAGAGTCCTTTATGGATTTTACCAACAGATTGCAGGAGGCTATCCTCCGACAGGTGGATAACCCTGCGGCAGCTCAGGAGATCCTGTTAAAAATGGCGGTTGAAAATGCGAACGAGGATTGCCGCCGTGCTCTCCAGGCTGCACAAGCCTCTGGAATTCTAGAGCTGTCGGACATGCTGCGGGCGTGCCAAAACATCGGAACTCAAGCACATAAAGCTGGAGTTCTGGCTGCCGCCCTGCGGAAAAGCGGGAAGGAGGGGAAGCGTTGTTACCGCTGTGGTAAGGAGGGTCACTTTCAGTGGGAGTGCCGCTCATCGACGGCGCCCGCCCGCCCCTCAAAGAAGTGCCCCAAGTGTCGGAAGGGCTATCACTGGGCTAATCAGTGTCATAGCAGGTCGGGAAACCGCACGACGGGTCCCCCCCGAACCCAGGGCCAAACGGGGGTGTTTCCCACTCAGACAACTGTTCCTCTGCCTTACAATCCATAGATTCCATGAGGGCGGCGACTGCCGGAAGTGCAGGGCTTGATTTGATTATGCAGGAGGACGCTGATTTTCAGTTGCCAGGGGAGGTCTGCGCCATACCTACACAGGTGACGGGACCTCTCCCTGCCGGATTTGTGGGTCTGGTTCTCCCTCGCTCACACGCTGGGAAACAGGGTTTTTTTGTCATCCCAGGAGTCATCGATGCTGATTACACTGGTGTTATTAAGGTTCAGGTGTGGACCCATCTTCCGCAATCGCTCCCGCGTGGACGGTCAATTGCACAATTGATTTTAGTCCCCTATCAGGTGCCAGCCGCAGAGGATCGAACCCGGGGCGGGAACGGCTTTGGATCGACGCTGTCTCAGTCGCCGTCTCACAATACGTCCTCTCCACTTGTTGCTCTGACAATGTCGGTCTGCCCCTCAAAACCTCAGTTAACACTTTTCTTAAATAATGTTCCTTTTACAGGGTTGGTGGACACTGGAGCTGACGTTACGGTGATTCGTGATCCGGAGTGGCCAGTCGGTTGGCCAACAGTTCCTTCTAAAGAGTTGTGGGGGATCGGGGGTAGCAAACCCGGGTGCCAAAGTTTGTCTTGGGTCACGGTCTCTAAACCAGGAGGCTGTGCCCTTGCTACAATCCGCCCTTTTGTACTCCCTGTCCACCTCAATATTTGGGGCCGCGATTTACTTACAAAGCTGGACACCACCCTCGATATTAATATATAATGGCCCAAAATCCTCCCTCACCCACCTTGCCATCCGCATTACCATTGGTATGGCAATCCTTAGAGCCCATATGGATTGACCAGTGGCTCTAGGCTCCCTCTAGAAAAGCTGAAAGCGCTTCATTCACTTGTACAACAATATTTGCATGCACAGCGCTTGGAGAGCTTTACTAGTCCTTGGAATTAGCTGCTGTTATTTTGGCCTTTCAATTTTTTGCTGATTGTTCCTTTAATTTGATTGTGGACACGCATTATGTTTATCAGGTAATTGATCATTTACCCCTTGCCCTCATTACCCCTCAGGTCGATGCGGACCTTCTTCGCCTGTTTTTGTCCTTACAGTATTTCATCACCACTCGTAATTTCCCTTATTTTGTTGCTCATATTTGCAGTCATACCCCTCTGCTTGGGCTACTCATTGAAGGCAATGCGCGCGCCGATCGCGCGTTACGTGGTCAGGTAAATTCCCTTTTTTCTGACCCCATTGAAAGCCATTCCTTTTTTCATCAGTCTGCCTCTGTTTTGGCCCGACAGTTTCATATTCCTGCTGATCATGCACGTTCTATTGTTCATTCCTGCCCCCACTGTGCCGCTGCTGCCCCTACCTTTTTTTTATGCCGTTAACCCTAGAGGTACCGCAGCGAATCAGCTGTGGCAAATGGACGTCACTCACGTGCCACAATTCCACCCCTATTTGTTTTTACATGTTTTCATTGATACCTATTCAGGATTCCTTTGGGCAACCCCACAGCGTGGGGAAGCCACTCCCAAAGTTATTCACCATTTGCTAGCCTGTTTTGCTGTTATGGGTCACCCGAGCCAGAAAAAAATGGATAATGCCCCAGCCTATTGCTCCACAGCACTTTTCACCTTTTTTGCCCAATGGGACGTCCGTCTCAAACACGGGATCCCTTATAATTCCACAGGCCAAGCTATTGTTGAACGTGCAAATCGCATGCTAAAAATCTTGCTCGACAAACAATTAAAACAAGGGGAGCTGCGTCTCCGAATCTTAGGAGACATTCAGCAACAACTGCATATCCTTTTGTTTACTTTAAATAATTTAACGCTGAACGCAGATCAGCAGACCCCCACGGATCGGCATTTTCACAAATGGAAAGACCGCGTGTCTATTACCATCAGCTGCCCGATCCGCAATGGTTGGGCCCAGTGCCTTTAATTACTTGGGGTCGGGGATATGCTGCTGTGTTTCTCCCTACAGGACCGTTGTGGGTTCCAGCCCGGTCTGTGCGACCGGCACTGAAACAGCACGGCATGGCACCAGGGGCTGTCGAACCCCATACCGGAGTTTCAGCTAACCTTGGAGGAGAATGCAGTGCCTCCCGGGTTGACAACGACGGGACGGAAACGGAGGAGACGTAGCGTCCCAAGCCAGCTCCGTGACATGGGGAGCAGTAAAAGCATTGGTCGCCGCGGCTCAACGAAGACTGGCAGCAAACCAACAGCCAGAGACTCCTGAGACTTTGTTTGTGGCGATTCTCGCCCAAATTATTGCTAATTCTGTACTGATTGTATGCCTTTTGTGCCTGCTATTTCCTGGAGGGGTTGACTCGGAGCGCTTCCTCCGTTATGGGCCTGAATGACATATAACCTATGGGAAAGATTGGCTTCAATAGCAAATGTTACCCACTTTTGTTTATTTGATTTTGTAGCAGCTGAAGAATTGTTAGGTACATGCCTTATTTTAGTATGTCATCACCCTGAGGAAATTGGGAATGAGATGATGCTCGCCGCTTACTCGAACCTCTCTTCCCAGTTCTCTAACATGGCTAATTGGGGCCCGGCCAATTACACTTTACCTTCTTAAGCTTATTTTTTGCTGCTGCTGTGTACAATGTATTCCCTTTTTGTTAAGGCTTTGTCGAGACCCGCCCTGGCAGGCTCCACGAGTTATGACCTTGCCTGTCCGGGAGTTAATTGGCTTGCAAATGCAAATTGATGGCTACCATGAGATGGCCGAGCACAAATAAACAAAAAAGGAGGGGATGTAGGATTCATAAAGGTTTATGCGCTTGGCAACATTCAGGGCACACCCGGAGTGTTGTGTAGGAGTAGTGCACACACAGCTCCTTTCAAGGGCATCAACCTTGGAATCTCGCCAAGATGATATGAACCATGGGAAGCCTCCCAGGACTGGGCTCAAGGCCCGAGAGCAAGGAATGCGGTAGATAGAAATTGGTAAATAAGAATGTTAAACAAAGCCAATGTATTCCTTTTATCTGTTGGAGAATGTAATGCGCGGGGGGAGAGAGAGAGAATAAAGGGGAAGGTGGAAAGCTGACAGGCAGAAGCCCGTTAGCAGAGACCAGCCTGCTTGCTTGCTAAAAGCTGTGTTCTGTCTTGTCATTGAACCGCCACAGATCCCCAGTTGGGACCATTAGGTGCTACTATAAAACAAACAGTAAACACTAATAAATAGCACCTGCGTTCACTTCTGCCTCAGCTGTGGGTTGGTCCAGATAGTTCATTTCCTCTCCTAATTTAATTTTCCATTCTGAAGATTCAGTGTCTGCTACAGCACAACTTAGATATTCTTTTTTAAAATGCCCCTAACATTTTTACTAGTTGCTTCTGGCTCATTAGTCAAAGCTTTCTGGCCCTCCTTCTCCATTCAGTCCTGATTGCTGTAATCATAGTTTTATGGTTTTGCTTTTGTGATCCTCTGAATTAATAATTTCCCTGCTTTTCCCTGCTGTAGTAACAGTGTTCTGTAGACCAGTGAAAGAAATGTACTATCTAATTGATTTTTCCTAAAAGTTATTCTCCACAGTTTGCTTTTGTAGATTCTGTTTGCAGGTGCATTTCTAAGTCTAAAGCTCTCTTCCAGCTCTTTTCTCATTAGCTAACATTCATGATACCAAACAGTAGTTATAACGATATTCATAGATTCACACACACCGTTTTGTGCAACAAAGGCTGATACTCAAATGGAATCACCCTGCTCCTTATTGTCCTCCAAACATTTAAGGATTCAGTGTTTGAGTTAGGTTCTATTTTTGTGCTGTATGCTTTTCTCTTCCTTATTCAAGAGCTCTTGAGTTTACCTCGCATCCTCACTAGCCTTTTAAATATATCTGAATATTTTTACTTTACTTTCCAACCTGCTCAAACTCCTTTGGTGTAAATCAGAGATGCTGATGTGATTGAACCTAAGAACTGAAACATACAGCTTGGCTCAGGAAACAAAAGTTTAGGAGTCTGATCCTTCGAGATGCTGGATAATCCTGTGCAGTGCTGAGCACCCTCATTCCCAGTGAGTCAGTGGGAGATGAGAATGCTCCACATCAGAGGATGCTCAGTATCTTGCATCATCAGGCACAAAATGTAGCAAACAGAAACAATATATAGCTCTTTGCTGGCATGAGCATTCATACTTGTTTGGTTCCTGAAGATAGTGCTCATAATTCCAGGTCTTTATTGACTGGCTCATTTAGTCCCTCCAGTTTATAGTCTTGTTTTGATCAGTAGTGTGCATATTAAGGAGTGGCCCCTTGAGTCGGTAGGCACTATAGGAAATCATGCGCTCAGATAAAATAGGAAGATAGATCATTAAAGAATTGGGAAATATGGTCTTTCCCTCATTTCGGAGACCTCAAACACTTCCTTTAACAATATATTTGGAACAAACTAATTAAATCCAAATGTTCCTTCCTAGAATCCTGTGTATATAGCCCACCCTAACTCAGTCATGGTCTGATTGCATTAGCTGACCTTCTTTCTTTCCTTGCCCACTTTAAAATCATGCCGAGCCCAAGAGCCTCTCCCTTAGAAGGGGTTTGGGATACGGACTTTATAGGTTCTTATTTTTAATTTATTTTATTGGCCATTTCCAATGTTGGGTAGAGCTGATTTTCCAAAAGCTCAGTAAGATGAGACCCCCATTTAACTGAGCTAGACTCATTGTCATGATATTTCATGTCATGCTCCTGTTCTGCACACTCTCTGCTGACTATTTGAGGCCTCAGACATCAACCTGGATGTTATGAGTCTCAGGCCTCGTGGTGCGCAGCCACCAAATGCTTTTTCCATATTATTAGGTGGGAAGGGTATCCCAGTTAAATCCCAGCTATTTGGGAGGCAGCTCCAGGTTGGAAAAAAAAAAAAGTAAAATACTACCCAAGAAGGTTTAATGTCTTTACAATTTGGTCTAGTCTGCTTGCTCAGTCACTTGGCAGAGGCCAGCTACTACATGGAAAACTGAAAGTTGAGATTGTAAGCATCTAACACTGAGATCCTCTTTCTAAATGTCTCCTCAGTATACTGTCTCTGAAGCTTCATCTACATGAGAGTTAGGTGTTTTTATTATATTTCTTTATTTTTAAATCTAGTAAAAAAAATAAGACAAATTAAAAAATCCCACTTTTTCAGGTTTTTAAATGAAAAATTGAAAGTGGAAACCAAAAAATTTTCATTTTCCACAAATTTTGTTTTTGAAAACTATTTTTTTTCTGATAGGATCAGTTTTGGCTTCCATTCTTTTGTGCGAGGGGAAAAAATAAATTCATTTTGGTCATCTTAAAAAAAAAAGTATCAATTTATTCTACATTTCTATGATTCCATGATTTTTTTTGTAATCCTCCTTTAGCACATCATGAACAGCTTTCTACTTCCTGTCCTTCTTCCCAAACCAGCTGGACTTCTACATATTTTTGTACAGATACAAATTCAAACATCCTTCTCTAAGCGGGGCATGAAAAGTAAACTTCAGCAAGGTAAACATTCTGATTTCATGGGCCCCTTAATGGTCACGTGGGAGTATAACAGAAAGTTATCCTAATCCATCTGTGCCTTCACTCTCTGGGTATAACTTTAAATTTGTTAGTCTCTAAGATGCCACAAGTACTCTTTTTCTTTTTTTAAAATAAATGTTTTTTCTTCTCATTTCTCCCTCTTGTCAAATCTTCCTGCTGCTTCTTCAGGTGGGAAGAAGGGGAGGGGAAGAACTAAATTGGTTGGAGTGGCTTCCTGCTGTCTCTCCTGCTCCACTGCACAACTGCCTCAGGAAGGAGTCCTAGACCTGCTTATTATTGACTAGTTCTCCCTTAAGAGAATCAAAGCCCCACTGACCTATTCAGGCTTTCCTCTTATTTGTAAATACTAATCATCAATCAGTGAATAGAAATACTGTGACATAGGGGATAAACCATTTAATATAAAATTGAGACTATTGTACAATCACAACAATCCTTAAAGCAAAGTTTTGAGCATTCCATGGGCTCAAATACATCTACATGTAGCATTCATTGAATAAACATGAATGCACACACATTAAAATTTTATATTTGCACACATATACAAACACGTGTGCACACACATCCATTACAGTTACATACATATGTTACATATCTATGTCTATCTAGCTACATACCTACACACTCATATATACTATACAACTTGGTAGTTTCAAGGAAAAAATTTCTATTTCTTTTAATTGGTATCACTCACCCTGTTCTAATCTGTATGCCTCCCACTTTCAAATAGTTTCTTTTTCCTGATACTGACCTACTCTAAACATTGTTAAAAAAACCCATCAATATGGGACTCCTTGTGATGCACTGCATCCTGATTAGAAGTTATTGAGCCATTTCTTCAATAAGGCTGCTGTACTTTGCCTCCAAAATCCATTGACATTAACTCTGTATACCCCCCAATTTTAAACTTTAGATCTCAGATGCCATGTGTGCTGTGCTATGTCTGGCTACACTGCATTTAATACTGGCTGTCTCTTGATTAAATATAATCTGGTGAGCAGTAAATTTAAAGATGCGTTGTGCTGGCATGAATAGAAGTGAGCCAGGAACTGTGAGAAACAGCTATTTTAAAACATTGTCCAGAAGATGTTTTCTAGTAGCTGGTGCTGAATCCTCATGCATGTCTAGTCATATATACACTTGAGAACCGGGAGTAAACTGAGGGGGGGAAAATGCCCAGAATTGATATATCTCCTGCAAACTCTGCTTCTGGGCAGAACAAATTCACTAGAGATGAGAAACCTCAGACTTGATCATTGAGGCCAATTAAATGAATTACTGTAGAAGAACAGAAGATAATTCATGAGTGACATCTAATCTATTCTAATTTAATTGCACAAAAACTTAATGTGGGTAGTTTCAGTGTCTGTAGTGTAATTGTGTGATTTTATTTGGAGCAGCACCCTTTTTGGAAAGCTTTTCTGGGGACCTACAGTAATTTCTGAATTTGGTTGTGGGTGTGTAATCTATTGTTTTCCATTAGAAACCAAGTTATTAAAGAATTGTAATGAAAACCCCAATAGAGATAATTGCCATTTTGCCACATGTACATTTCTTAAAGGGATACAAAGGGTCCTTCTGACCTGCAGGCATAAATTATAACTTATTGTCAAGAGTAATTTTACCAGAAATAAATCTGTTAGTTTATGTCAGTTTAAAATGATATGTCACCAACGAGAGAGGCAAATGATTTAATTTCTTTTCACTGAAGTAACATATCTACCAAACCAGGTTTTAAAGAAAAAACAATGTGAACATTCTAAGATGGATACATAGTATTTAAAATGCAAGTACAGTCAGGTCATGAGGCTTATTATGTGGCAGACAGTGGCCTGGCTTGTGTACTTCAACAATGGGTCAAGGGGGTGTGAGGCACCACCTACCTTCCTTGCAGCAATTACCTGGATAGTGGGTATCAATGCAAGGAGGAGAGCAACTTCTGAGGTGTTCCTACCTTTCTCCCTGCATTCTGAAAGTGGGTGTGATGAGATGGGAAGTGGGCAAGGCCTCAACTCTCTTCAATGAGCCAGCTATCATACCTATGCCAATGCACTGGGGCAGGTATGCTGTACCAGATAGAGGCCTCACACAGGATACTTGCACCATGAAGCGGAGAGGATCTGCTGTTGAGGTTGCTCCTGGGGTAGTGCATTTCACTGCTCCTTGCTCACAGAAAGCCCCAATATTTTCCATCTTTCTTAAATCTCAGGCAGAGTGTCTTTCTAATACAGACTTCCTCTTTATGTTACGCTTAGACATACATTAATCCTGCCTGACAAGGAATATATAATTAATATCTCTCAGGTGAGTGTTGTCACTCAAGTCTCAGCCATTTTCTTTTGTATGACACTTAGCAAACCACTTAAAATGTCTAGAGTAATATCCTTTAAAATATTATTCAGAATTGTCTTACATCTTCTTCAAAGGGGTATATTCAAAATTGTTACAGCCAGATGGTATAATGATCTTTATGGATTATCACCATGTTTGTCTATAAAGCTAGCTGGAGACAGAAAGAAATTGCTTCCCTTGATTGTCCCCTGCATTTGAAAACTCACAGAGAGGACTTGAAATGATTTACCCAGTCTCTAACATTGTACCTTTCACCATGGCACCTGAGTTTCTCTGTGAGGTTCCCACTGCAGAGTTTCCTTTAAGAGAGTGGTCAAGGTTTACTCACCACCACGACCTCTCCCTTCTGTTGGAATGGGCAGGGGATAGGCTGTGAATCCACAGATTTCAAGGGAAAGTCCCATACGAATCAACCAAAAATGATACACTTTTTATAGATGTTTGGAACCATGCTACAGAAAATGACAGAGAATGATATTCCTGATATAGATTTCTATTGATGGATCAAACAACCTACAGAAAGAATATATACTGTCTTAGAATCTATACATTTATAGAGTAACCTTTATAGTATCCTGCTGATTTCATATTCATTACATTCTTTAGGGCTTTTCTATATGCGCAAAGGCCACAGCTGCCCACAGAGACTCCCTGTCTCCAGGATCCTCTGCCTTTTATTAGATACAGGGCAGAAAACATGCAACCTTAACCCTACTCAAAACACAGCAATATAATACCTCTTCACATCACCCATGTAACATTACCACAAACAGTTCAAACAATGTCTGTAACATGAAGATTAGTGATTGTAGGGTAGGAAGCACTGCCTCTTTCCTGCATCTCACCAATGATGGTAACAATACCCTTTAATTATTATAGCCACTCAGTGCTGCAGAACATCAAACCTAGAGTTACTAATTTTCAGGTTCCAAAAAAGAAGGCACTGACAGAGAGGGAGAGGCAGGGGAGAAGGAGAGCTGGAGAGGGAGGGTATAGTTTGGGGTGCTGGAGGAGGTACCCGAGATGGAGGTACTCACTGGAGGTGGTGGTCGGTGGGTGTCAGGGTGGTAGGGTGGCTGGCACAAGCCCAAGATGCAGCGACAGCTGTCAGAACCTCTTTGTGGGACCCCCTCCCCAGGGCTGGGAGCCAGGGCCTGGGTGCGCAGGATCTGGCAGCTGTGGCTTGCAGGAGAATGGACAAATCAGTTGTGGATGCAGCTGATGTGGGACCAATCAGGAAGTGGATAAATTGGGACTCTTTCTGAGCTGCACTTTGTTTGCTCTGCAAAAATCCCAGACATTTCCTGTTATTTGAAAAATACGTCTGGACAGAGAAAGGAAGATCAAAAAAGAGGCAATGCTGGGAAAACCTGGCTGTATGGTAACCTCAAACCTCCAAAGACCTAGTAGTGTGCTTCTCGCAGCCCCTCTCTTATTGGCTGTTTTCTGCGCAGCCTTCCTAGGGCTACATTAACCCCTTACAGGCCAGTCTGGGGCAGATGCCCCATCACAGGGAGGAAAAAGGCAAAAAACGTATTGCAGCAGGGGAAAGCTAAGGTCTATATTATTTGCATCTGGATTTTTTCAGCTTGTGTCACAACCTTCGTATTATTAAATTAGGGTTTTTTGTTTTTAAAACAACAGAAATTTAATCTAAAAATAAACACACCTTTCAAGAATGGTTATAAAATTGATGTTGTTCAAGCTGAGAGGACAGCATGGCTGCTTCCTGAGGCATTTTCATCTCCTGAGCAAGTAGGATTTTACAGCATACATAAAAATGTATCTATAAATTAGAAGAAATACAACTGTCAGAAACAACATCTTCTTATTCTATTTCTTTTTTTAAATAGAGTTTGGAGTCTTCCTTTCTGTCAGAACCAGCTAGTTCCATCCAGCTACATAAGTGGAGGGTGGGGAAAGTAGTTGGAAACGACTACGGGGAAAATAGAGAGACGGGAGACGAGCCTTTACTACATGATCCCCGGGGTCTTGCAGAAACCACAATACCCAGTATGGAATGGTTAAGATTCAGCCACTCTTCATAGCATGCTCTGTTCCTAACTAGATACATATCTGAGGGTATGTCTACACTTGCTGGTAGATTGGCACTGCTGCAATCGATGCAGCGAGTGTTGATTTAGCAGGTCTTGTGAAGACACACAAAATCGATGGAAAAGCACTCTCCCATCGATCTATGTACTCCACCTTCCCGAGAAGTGTAAAGGAAGTTGACGGGAGACACTCTCCCGTCAACACAGCGCAGTGTAGCCAACGCAGTAAGTGGATCTAACAACGTTGACTTCAGTTATGTTATTCATGTACCGATTTACCACGGTAGTTATTTACCACAGTAGTGTAGACCAGCCCTAAGTGTATATCTACATGAAAATTAATGCTGTTCACAGGAATATACGGCCTAACTCAACTCAAAAGAAATCAACAAAGATTTCAGTGGCAGTTGGATTAGAATTATAGACTCATAGAAATGTAAGGTTGGAAGGGACTCAAGATGTCATGAACTCTAGCCCCCTGCACTGAGGTAGGACCAAATAAACCTACACTATCAACAACGGGTATTAGACCAATGGTCCCCAAACTTTTGAGGGACCTCTGTGTGCACCCCCCACTAATTCCCCTCTGGAGCTGGGGCCAGGAGTGGGGATGCGGATCCGGGGTGGGGTGGGGGTGGGGATGCAGACAGAGGTAAGAGGGTCACAGTTGGGGCCGCAGCTGGGGTGGGTCTGTGGCAGGGAGCAGTGCCGCAGCCAGGGGCCGTGGCTGGGGGTGGGAGTGGAGTCACAGCCGGGCTGCAGTGGGGGCTGGCAGCTGGGCCCAAGCCAGGTGCGGCTCTGCTCTTGGCTTAGTCCCCACCTTTGTCCCTGGGCTGGGAACAGAGCCATGGCCAAGGCTGGGGGCTGGCGTGGGGCCAGAAGTGGAGCTGTACTGAGGCTGAGGCCGGGTCCAGGTGCAGGGCCAGAAGCTGGGGACGTAGCTGGGGGCAGGACCAGAGCAGAGCTGGGCGAGGGGAGAGACTGGGTGGTGCTCCCTTCCTGCCCCCTGTGAGGGGTGGCCTGGGCCGCGACGCACTCCCCCGAATGTTCCTGCTCGCCCCCCTAGGGTGCGTGCCCCACAGTTTGATAACCTCTGTGTTAGACCAACCTGTTCTTAAAAACCTTCCCTTGGAAGACTATTCCAGAGCCTAACTACCTTATATTTAGAAAACTTTTCTGAATATCTAACCTAAATATCCCTTGCTGCAGATTAAGCCCATTACTTCTTGTCCTACCTGCAATGGATATACAAAACAACTGATCACTGACCTCTTTATAACAGCCCTTATACATTTGAAGACTGTTATCAGGTGTCTCCAGCACAGTCTTCTTTTGGGCCTATAGTGCACAAACAAGGACAGAGGAGCCAGTAGATTAAAAGGAGTTTAAACAGCATGTGGAGAGGATCAGCAAGCAGGAGAGAAGCTGAATCCTTTCCCTGGGTATTACCAAGCGCTGTGTGGTTTGTATGCTACATCCTCTGCCACATTCTCCTTACAGTGACCTCTTGTTGGAAGCTGCATAATGGGAAGTGCATGAAGTTTCCTCTACCCCTCTCCTGTGTATGTTACTGACAGGAGTGAACTGTGGCCAGGAAATATACATTTTGGGAACTTACTAAATGTATTCCTTCAGTTATTTATGAAAAATAGTTAACATGCTGCTCAGTTCCTTGTATGCTGAATTTTAGCCTGACATGGATTTTTATGGCTGAGTAATACATTGCTGAAAATACAGGGCTATAGTAGAAATACTGACATAATCTTGACTTGAGCAACACAGACTTACCGTTATAGGTCATATTCTGATTCCCTGACCGTACGGTTGAAATAGCATTCATAAATATGAACCAATTTCCACTGAAGTCAATAGAGTTACTCCAGGAGAAAATTTGGCCCCATATTCTAGAGTGCAATTTTGCTAAAGACTAGTTGGATATAATGGTTGAAATTTCGTATTGACTTCAGTGGGGTCAGGATTTCACCCAATAGGCTCTTTCCATTTCTAATATTTTCTGTAGTATCTGGCTGGTGAATCTTGCTCATATGCTTAGGGTTTAGCTGATTGCCATATTTGGGGTCGGGAAGGAATTTTCCTCCAGGGCAGATTGGAAGAGGCCCTGGAGGTTTTTCTCCTTCCTCTGTAGCATGGGGCACAGGTCACTTGCTGGAAGATTCTCTGCTCCTTGAAGTCTTTAAACCATGATTTGAGGACTTCAATAGCTCAGACACAAGTGAGAGGTTTTTCACAGGAGTGGGTGGGTGAAATTCTGTGGCCTCCGTTGTGCAGGAGGTCAGACTAGATGATCATAATGGTCCCTTCTGGCCTTAGTATCTATGAATCTAATGTCTATGGTTCTCACTCTCCTGTGTCTCATTTCTATTGTCACTGATAGTACATGTATTTCTGTCTGCCTTGCTTCCAGTATATGTTCAAGAATGCCTATAACAATACAGTCAGATTCATGAGACTATTATTCCCTATTACTTCAGGTACTGCCCTGCATTTGGCTGAGACACTTACTGTATCCCATTCTAAATTAAAGTAATTAGAGAACTAAAGCCCTGGGAAGGGAGCCAGAACATGGGAATAGCAGAGATGCTTGTGATCAATAAATGAAGGCAAAGAATACACACCTCTTCTATTATGTAATGTGTACACAATTTTCACATGGATTTGCTTTTGTTTATTCAAGAGACAAAGAGCTGCTATTGTGTAGCAATGAGATAGCATTGTATGTCACGCTCTCATTATGTGATGTTCAATCTTTTCCTATCAAGTCAAGATGCCATCCTGTCAAACTCAATTACTCTCCCAGAGATTCCACCAGGTTACAGCCCTGACACATTACCATTTTTATTCATGGCTGATGTTCTGTGGAAACAGAAACACAATGAAAGAATTAGCCTATGATTGCAGAACATTGGTGTTACCAGCATTGGTGTCAGCCCAGCATTAAAACCTGATGTCTCTTCTTTGAGTAAAACAATAGCTAGACAAACATATATAGGAAGGAGAGGCAATTAAAATATTAAATGGGCGGGAGCTGAGGGAACTCTTCCCCAGAAGATTTTGAAATACCTGGGTCTGCAATTTCTGACATTTAAGAAGATTGTAAAGCATTTTACATGCACTCTGTAGATATTTAGCTACATATCAAGTCGACTGCTCCACTGAGTATTTTTAAGAATTGTTAATGAGAATAACATAACAATGACTATACTGGGCCAGACCAATGGTCCATCTATCACAGTATCCTGTCTTCTGACAGGGGCCATGCCTGATGCTAGAGAGTGAATATACAGAATACAGCAATTCTGAGTGATTCATCCCTTGTCATCTAGTCCCAGAATTGGCAGTTGGAGTTTAGGGACACCTGGAGCATGACGTTGTATCCCTGACCATCTTGGCTAATAGCCATTGATGAACCTATCCTCCATGAACTTCTTATTCTTTTTTTAATCCATTTATACTTTAGGCCTTCACAACATCCCAGGGCAACGAGTTCCAAGGGCTGACTGTGTGTTGTGTGAAGAAGTACTTCCTTTTGTTTGTTTTAAATCTGTTGCCTATTAATTTCATCATGTGACCCCTAGTTTTTGTATTACGTGACGGGGCAAATAACATTAACTTATGCACTTTCTACATATCATTCATGATTTTATGGACGTCAATCATATTCCTCCTGTGAGTGATCTCTTTTCTAGGCTGAACAGTCCCAGTCATTTTAATCTCTCCTGATATTGAAATTGTTCCATACCCCTCACCATTTTTGTTGCATTTCTCTGTGCCTTTTCCACTTCTAATAGATCTTTTTAGATGGGGTGACCAGAATTGCATGCAGTATTCAAAGTGTGGGCATATCATGGATTTAAAAAGTGACATTATGATATTTTCTGTTTTATTATCTATCCCTTTCCTAATGGTTCCTAATACTCTGGTAGCTTTTTGACTCCTGCTGCATATTGAGCAGGTATTTCCAGAGAACTATTCACAGTAACTTCAAGATATTTTTCTTGAGTGCAACAGTTAATTTATACCCCATCATTTTGTATGTAAAATTGGAATATTTTTTCCAATGTGCCCAGTTACAAAGGGATCTCATAAAACTGGGTAACTCTTTGCAGTTAGATCATTTGTGAGTATGTTGAACAGCACTGGTCTCAGTACAGATCCTTGTGGGACCCCTCTATTTGCTAAAGAGAAAACGGGACTCCATGTGGGGCTAGCCTGAGCACCCCCCCAGCCACTTGTCCTAGCCTCTCCCCCCAGCAGGTGGAGCTGGTCCGAGCCCCCATCCTCATGTGGAGCTGGCTCTGCACCAGGCTGGGGCTGGTGTTGCTGCTCGCCCCCCTACACATTCCTCCACACCACACTTTTTTGACAAAAGCGGGCATTTGTTCTGTTTGCTCTTGCCAACTGATAAAGTTGGCAAGAAAAACATGGGACAAATGCCAACTTTTCCAAAAGATTCAGGACAGCCGGGACAGGGGTTAAAAAAGGGACTGTCCCGGCCAAAACGGGACGTATGGTCACCCTATATTTGCCTCTCTCCATTGTAAAAACTGACCGTTTATTCGTACACTTTCCTATCTTTTATACAGTTACTGATCCACGAGAGGACCTTTCCTTTCGTGCCATGACTGCTTAGTTCACTTAAGAGTCTTTGGTGTGGGACCTTGTCGAAGTCCAAGTACACTGTATCGACTGGATCACCCTTGTTCATATGCTTGTTGGCACCCTCAAAGAATTCTAATAGATTGCTGAGGCATGATTTCCTTACAAAAAAAGCCATGTTGACTCTTCCCTATTTGTATTATATTTGCTTATTGATGTGTCTGCTAAATCTGTTCTTTACTATAGTTTCAACCAATGAGCCTGGTACTGAAATTAGGCATACTGGCCTGTAATTGCCAGGATGGCCTCTGGAGCCTTTTTAAAAAATTGGCTTACATTAACTACCCTCCATTCAACTGGTACAGAGGCTGAACTGAGCAATTTGTTACATACCATAGTTAGTAGTTCTGCAGTTTCCTACCTGAGTTCCTTCAGGACTCTTGGTGAATACTGTCTGGTCCTGGTGACTTATTGCTGTATAATTTATCAATTTGTTCCAAAACCTTATCTTCTGACACCTCAATCTAAGGCAGTTCCTAAAATTTGTCACCTAAAAGAATGGCTCGTGGGTAGGGATCACATTCACATCCTCTGCAGTGCAGATTGATACAAAGAATTGACTTAACTTCTCTGCAACAGCTTTGTCTTCCTTGAATTCTCCTTTAGCAACTTAATCATCCAGTGGCCCCACTGTCTGTTTGGCAGGCTTCCTGCTTCTGACTTACTTAAAAAAATGCTATTTACTTTTGTGTCTTTAGCTGTTTGCTCTTCAAGTTGTTTTTTGGCCTGCATTATTATACTTTTACACGTGACTTGCTAGAATTTATGCACCTTTCCATTTTTCTCAGTGGGATTTGAATTCCAATTTTTAAAGGATGCCTTTTTTTGCCTCTGTCTCCTTTGCTCTGCTTTTTAGCCATGGTGGCATTTTTTGTCCTCTTATTATTTCTTTTTATTTGGGGTATACATTTAGCTTGAGCCACTGTTATGGTGTTTTTAAATAGTATCCATGTATTTTGTAGGCATTTCACCCCTGTGACTGCTCCTTTTAATTTCCACTTAACTACCTTCCTCGCTTTTGTGTACGTCAACTTTTTGAAGCGAAATGCTATTATAGTGAGGTTTCTTTGCATTTTACCCCTTACAAGATATTAAATTGAATTGTATTATAGACTCATAGGCCTTAAGGAACCATCATGATCATGCAGTCTGACCTCCTGTACATTGCAGGACACAGAACATCACCCACCCACTCCTGTAATCATAGAATATCAGGGTTGGAAGGGACCTCAGGAGGTCATCTAGTCCAACCCCCTGCTCAAAGCAGGACCAAGCCCCAGTTTTTGCCCCAGATCCCTAAATGGCCCCCTCAAGGATTGAACTCATAACCCTAGGTTTAGCAGGCCAATGCTCGAACACTGAGCTATCCCTCCCCCCAACACTCTAACTTCTACCTGAGTTACTGAAGTCCTCAAATCTTGATTTAAAGATTTCAAGTTACAGAGAATCCACCATTTACACTAGCTTAAAGTGTACAAGTGACCCATGCCACATGCTACAGAGGAAGGGAAAAAAAACCCAGGGTCTCTGCCAATCTGACCGGGAGGAAAATTCCTTCCCAACTCCAAATATGTCAATCAGTTCGACCCTGAGCATGTCGGCAAGATCCACCAGGGAAAGAATTCTTTGTAATAACTCAGAACCTTCCCCACTCTAGTGTCCCATCTGCAGTTGTTGGAGATATTTAGTAACAGCAGTCACGGGTGGGTCATATGCCATTGTAGGCAATGTCATAATACCATCCCCTCCTAAATTTATCATTCTCAGCCTTACCATAAGTAAGTTCTTTTGCCCCCACTACTCCCTTTGGAAGGCTGTTCCAGGACTGTACTCCTGATAGAAACCTTTGTGTAATTTCAAGCTTAAACTTAGACATGGCCAGTTTATTTCCGTTTCTTCTTGTGCCAAAATTGGTCCTTAACTTAAATAATCCCTCTCCTTCCCTGGTGTTTATCCCTCTGATGTATTTATAGAAAGCAATCACATTTCCCTCATCCTTTGTTTTGTTAGACTAAACCAGCCAAGCTGCTTGAGTCTCCTTTCGTAAGGTAGAGTGTCCATACCTCTGATCATCCTAGTAACTTTTCTTTGCACCAGTTCCAGCTTGAATTCTTAAACATGGGAGACCGGAACTGCACACAGTATTCCAGATAAGGTCTCACCAGTGCCTTGTATAATGGTAATAATACTTCTCTATCACTACTGGAAATACCTTGCCTGATGTGTTTTAGGATTGTATTAACCTTTTTTACAGCCACATCACATTGGTGGCTCATAGTCATCCTGTCATCAACTAGTAGACCCAGACCTTTATCCTCCTCTGTCACTTCCAACTGATAAGTACTCAGCTTATAGCAAAATGTATAGTTAGTCCCTAAGTGCATGACCTTTCCCTTTGTACTTTTTCATCCCATTTTCTATTACTCCAGTTTTCAAGGTTGCTCTTATGGAGCAGTTCAGCTATATTCGTCTTCTGGATCTATATTCATCTTCTGTGCTCCACTTTGGTCTAAATCAAGAACTGCCTCTCCACTTGTGAGTTCCAGGACAAGATGCTCCAAGAAACAATCATGTTTGGTGTCTAGAAATTTCATCTCTGCATTCCTTTCTGAGTTGATATATACCCAGTCAATATGATTATAGTTGAAATCTTCCATTATTATTGTGTTTTCTGTCTTTGTTGCCTATCTAATCTCCTTCACAATCACCGTCACTATCCTGGGTGGGTGGTTAGTAGTATATTCCTACTGCTATACTTTTAATCATCAAGAATGGAGTTTCTATCCATAGATATTCTATGGTACAGTTTCATTCATTTAAGATTTTTACTTTATTTGACTCTATGCTTTCACATATAGTGTCCCTTTCCCACCAGTATGACCTACTCTGCCATTCCTATATATTTTGTGCCCTCCTATTACCAGGTCCCACTGATTATCCTCATTTCACCATATGTCTATAATGTCTATTATATCAATATTGTCTAGGGCTGTCAAGTGATTAAAAAATTAATCGTGATAAATTTCACTGCTAAACAATAATAGAATACTATTTATTTAAATATTTTTGGATGTTTTCTACATTTTCAAATACATTGATTTCATTTACAACACAGAACACTGATGCTGGTGACGGGTTCTATTCAATAACAATCCAAAGCAGTGCAGACTGATGCATTTTCATTATCTGAGTCAGATGCCACCAGCAGAAGGTTGATTTTCTTTCTTGGTGGTTTGGGTTCTGTCCTTTCCACGTTGGAATGTTGCTCTTTTAAGACTTCTGAAAGCATGCTCCACACCTTGTCCCTCTCAGATTTTGGAAGGCACTTCAGATTCTTAAACCTTTGGTCCAGTGCTGTAGCTATTTTTAGAAATCTCACATTGGTACCTTCTTTGCATTTTGCCAAACCTTCAGTGAAAGTGTTCTTAAAATTAACATGTGCTGGATCATCATCTGAGACTGCTATAGCATGAAATATATGGCATAATCAGGTAAAAAAGAGCAGGGAACATACAATTCTCCCCCAAGGAATTCAGTCACAAATTTAATTAACACATTATTTTTTTAACAAGCATCATCAGCATGGAAACATGTCCTCTGGAATGGTGGCTGAAGCATGAAGGGGCATATAAATGTTTAGCATATCTGGCACATAAATACCTTGTAATGCCAGCTACAAAAGTGCCATACAAATGCCTTTTCTCACTTTCAGGTGACATTGTAAATAAAAAGAAGGCAGCATTATCTCCTGTAAATGTAAACAAACTTGTTTGTCTTCGTGTTTGGCTGAACAAGAAGTAGGACTCAGTGGACTTGTAGGCGCTAAAGTTTTACATTGTTATGTTTTTGAGAGTAGTTATGTAACAAACAAAAAAAATCTACATTTGTAAGTTGCACTTTCATGACAAAGATTCTACTATAGTACTTATGAGGTAAATTTAAAAATTCTATTTCTTTTGTTTATCATTTTATAGTGCAAATATTTATAATCAAAATAATATACACTTTGATTTGAACACAGAATACAATATACGTGAAAATGTAGAAAAACATCCAAAATATTTAATAAATTTCCATTGGTATTCTATTGTTTAACAGTGTGATTAATCGCGATTAATTTTTTTAAATGTGATTAATTTTTTTTGAGTTAATCACGTGAGTTAACTGTGATTAATTGACAGCCCTAATATTCTCATTTAATGCCAGGCACTCTAGTTTGTCCATCTGAGTATAGGCACTTGTACATTTTGTCAATATTCAGTTGCTGACTTCATGTGTTATATTTAAATGGGATTCTCTTACATTTGACTGTTCTTCACTAGCTCCTATCTGTACTTAACCAACTTCTTACCTTTCCTCTTTACTAGGATATAGTTCCCCCTTTAATAAATTCACCCCTAAGTGATGTCTCCTTTTGAACTGTGTGTTCTTCTGTGCCTGTCAGCTTTCCCTCAGCCCTTAGTTAAAAAATTATCTAACAACCTTATAACTTGCCAATAAGCTATTATTATTAATTATTATTATTATTATTATATCACAGAGGTGGGCAAACTACGGCCCGTGGGCCACATGTGGCCCACAGGACCATCCTGCCCAGTTCCTGAGCTCCCAGCCAGGGAGGCTAGCCCCCGGGCCCTACCCCGCTGTCCACCCTCCCCCGCAGCCTTGCCGCCACACGGGCAGCACGGCTTGCACCTGCCCACCTCCCAGGCTTTCCAATAAACCTGTCCTGCCGCTCTGAGCAGCATGGTAAGAGGGCAGGGAGGGGGCTGGATAAGGGGCAGGAGGTCCCAGGGGGCAGTCAGGGGATATGGGGCAGTTGGATGGGGTGGAGGTTCGGGGTGGTGGTCAGGAGACAGGGAGCGGGGGGGTTGGGTAGGCGGTAGGGGAGTCCTGGTGGGGGGGAGGGGGCAGTGAACAGGGGAGGTTGGATGGGGGTGGGGTCCTGGTGGGACAATTAGGGACAAGGGTCCCGGAAGGGGGCGGTCAGGGAACAAGGAGTGGGGGGGGTTGGATGGGTCAGGGGTCCCGGGGGGTCCTGTCAGGGGACAGGGGTGTGGCTAGGGGTTGGGGCAGTCAGGGGACAGGGAGCAGGGGGGTTGGATAGGGGGTAGAGTCCTGGGGGGGCAGTTAGGGGTGGGGGTCCTGGGAGGGAGTGGTCAGGGGACAAGGAGCAGGGGGGGTTGGTCAGGGGTTCTGAGGGGGCGCAGTCAGGGGGTGGGAAGTGGGTGGATAGGGGCCAGGGGCCAGGCTGTTTGCGGAAGAACAGCCTTCCCTACCTGGCCCTCCATACCATTTTGCAACCCTAATGTGGCCCTCGGGCCAAAAAGTTTGCCCACCCCTGTTATATCACCTTAGCAGCCAGAAGCCAAAATTGTGTTCAATAGCTAGAATAAGCTTCAGGGTGGATATCAGTGATGTAATGCTGCAAAGGTAAAATGGTGCTAGTTAAATTAGATATATGCTACCTATGAAATAGCAAAAAGGATCCCATGTTCAGCTATTCATAAGTAGTATTAGGAATGAAAGTCATTCAGGCAAGCTGGATAGACTGCATAGACTGTCGGTCCTTCATCAGTTGAGACTGAGCCGATCACAACACGTCTTCCTATCTTTTCTCGCTCTGGCTATTCTTTGCCATGCTTGTCCATATCTCCTTGTTAGGAAATCATCCCACCTCTCTGGAGGCCAACTGCGTGGCCATTTCTGTTCTCACGGATACCACTCGGATATAGCTGCGGTCCATCTGTTGTCACTAAGTCAGGCCACATGTCCCACCCACCACATTTTGCTGAGCCTGCTTTCAACAACAACGTCTCGCACTCCAGACTGCTGCCTAATTATTTCACTGGGGATGTGATCGCGGAGCAAAATGCCCAAAAATGTTCGTTCCATCACCCTCTGTGTGACAGACAGTTGAAGTTCTTCAATCTTTGTCAGCGACCATGTTTCGCTGCCATATAAATCACTGGAAGCACGGTCGAGTTAAAAAAAGATTTGCACTAGTTGTTTTGCTGATCTTTCCTTGGAGGATGTCCTTGATGTCATTGAATGCGCACCATCCAGCTTTTTTTCCTGTGCAACAGTTCGCCTTTCTAATTGTGGCGCATGTTGACTTCCTGGCCCAAATAAACGTATTTGTCAACCTCTTGAATCTGCTCTCCTCCAAGAGTTATTTGGGTTCTTGGCAGAACATCTGATCTCATGTATTTCGTTTTCGATTGGTTCATTTTTAATCCGACTTGACTACTTTTCGCGTTCAGTTCTTTAAGGATCTCTCAAGCTGGGCTGTATTTTTGACTATCAGCACAATATCATCTGTGAACCTGAGATGGTTTAGCTGCTTGCCATTGATATTCATCCCGCCTTTCAAGGCTGCTCGTCAAAAAACCAATTCAAGACAGGCTGTGAATAGTTTTGGTGAAATTGTATCTCCTTGTTTCACACCATTTTCGATGGGGATTTGGAGGAGAGTATCAAACAGTGATATGTCCATGCTGCAGCCAGAGTTCGCCTCCTTTAGTAATATGATATATTTCGCGCTGACGCCCTGTTCTGAAAGAGCTTCAAGAATGGTGTTAGTCTCTACGCTGTTGAACACCTTCTCGTAGTCCATGAAGACAATGCACAAAGAGAACTTTTATTCCCTTGAACACTCTAGTAGTTGGTTAGAGTGAAGATGTGATCTATCATACTATAATTCCTTCGAAAGCCAGCCTGCTCTCTAGGTTGCTGTTCATCCAGATTTGGCAACAGTCAATTTGTTATTATTCTAGTGAACAACTTATATGTGAAAGCAGGCAGATCAGGCAATAGTTCTTTAGATTATCTCAATCGCCTTCCTTATGCGGCAAGATGGTATTGGACTGTGCACCGCTACAGACTAGGGACCGAATGGCTAGGCAGCAGTTCTGCGGAAAAGGACCTAGGGGTGACAGTGGACGAGAAGCTGGATATGAGTCAACAGTGTGCCCTTGTTGCCAAGAAGGCCAATGGCATTTTGGGATGTATAAGTAGGGGCATAGCGAGCAGATCAAGGGACGTGATCGTTCCCCTCTATTCGACAATGGTGAGGCCTCATCTGGAGTACTGTGTCCAGTTTTGGGCCCCACACTACAAGAAGGATGTGGATAAATTGGAGAGAGTCCAGCGAAGGGCAACAAAAATGATTAGGGGTCTAGAGCACATGACTTATGAGGAGAGGCTGAGGGAGCTGGGATTGTTTAGTCTGCAGAAGAGAAGAATGAGGGGGGATTTGATAGCTGCTTTCAACTACCTGAAAGGGGGTTCCAAAGAGGATGGCTCTAGACTGTTCTCAATGGTAGCAGATGACAGAACGAGGAGTAATGGTCTCAAGTTGCAATGGGGGAGGTTTAGATTGGATATTAGGAAAAACTTTTTCACTAAGAGGGTGGTGAAACACTGGAATGCGTTACCTAGGGAGGTGGTAGAATCTCCTTCCTTAGAGGTTTTTAAGGTCAGGCTTGACAAAGCCCTGGCTGGGATGATTTAACTGGGAATTGGTCCTGCTTCGAGCAGGGGGTTGGACTAGATGACCTTCTGGGGTCCCTTCCAACCCTGATATTCTATGATTCTATGATTCTATGACTCTTTCCAACTCGATTGGATAGACTGATAGAGTGCTAATACCTCACTGACTTACTATGAAAAATATTTAGACATATTTCCCTTTATGTTACCACCAATTCAGCATAGCACTTAATTTTGAATACTTGTGTCGCACACTTGTATTCAATGGGATTACTCAGATGCTTAAAGTTAACCAAATGCATATGTGTTATGTATTTCTTTCCCAAACTTTTATTATTCCTAAGAACATTTCCATGCTCTTTGTTTCTTAAGAAATCTGTTATTGCTGTTTATTGAAGCCAGCAAGGTAAGAGGATGTTGAAATAAAGTATGATAGAATTGTCTGATGAAAGCTTTTTTCTGAGTAGATAGGAAGAATCAGACATCACCAAGACCCTATTCTTAATGGCCATTGTCTTTCAAGCATGTGGTTCTGAACAGGTTAATAGTTAAGAATTGTTACAAGTGCTTTTACTAGCCAATTAGATTTTCTCTCATTTTTAAATGTTCAACTGTAGAAGAGAGTGGCTTAAAAGTGGGAAAAGGTAAGAATTAAATAATTTAATACTTTTGTATGCACTTGCAGAGGGTAGCCAAAATATTGCAACTTAGATGAATTTAGAATGCTCTAAGAAAGAAAAGGGAGTACTTGTGGCACCTTAGAGACTAACAAATTTATTTGCGCATAAGCTTTCGTGAGCTACAGCTCACTTCATCGGATGCTCTAGTGTTTTGATTGATTCTCTCTTTTTTGTAGTTTTATACTGGATAATGCTAATAATAAATATCACACTTATTTATAGGCACCCTGAACAGTCTCCATAACGATGTTTACACACCACCTTACATGAAATTAAATATTGTTGCGTGTGAAATAATTCCACCCAAAGGAAGATTTGTTAGAACTGTTTAAAGAACATGTTTTTTATTTAGTTCAGAAAACTATTTGCAAGCTAAAAGGAAGAGCACACATTGGTGTAAAAATTAGATTCTGTACATGTTGTTCTTATACTTTTGGACACATGGATCAATAGTCTCTCCTCCAATCTACCTTTTAGAAATGTAAGAATTACAATATAACAAATCATTTTCTGACAAGCAAATCATTATTGCATTATCCTCCCAGGAATATACCTTTATTATTTGTTTTTCTTTCTTTCTTGACAAGGAAATAGTAATAACCCATGGATGAACATAGCCATTTTATCCCATCAAGAACATGTCTGGAATATTTTCCTGACAGGAAAAATCTTTTTATTATTATTATAATTATTATTATTATCTGCACAGAAAATAGTGCTATCATTTCCCTCACAGGGAAACAATTACTTTGATAGGAACTTTTCATTTGTACTGTCCTAAAAAGAACTTCATTTTTACCTGGGTATAAAAATGTTTTAAATGAAAGTTGTTGGTTGTTTTTTTGTTTTTTTTTTAATTCCAGGTGCTGTTTCTTTGATTTACAGATGAAAATACAAAAGAAAATTAAGGGAATCAAAAAATGCAAATAAAAGCTACAGTAGATAAAATCAAGTATAAACTATAAAGTGATTGATAATCATAACAAACTGACCACTGGGCTTCCCATTGGGATATGTCTCAAAGAAAATTCCCCCACTTCCCCAAATCTCACAAAGTGCCTGCATATGTATTTAAATACATTGGTTATTGCCAGATTTCTTACTTGATTAGGGAGGAAGGTTAGAACAGTGTTTAGGAGCACTAGCCTGGGATCTAAGAGACCAAGCTTCAGTTCCCTGCTCTGCCATAGATTTCCCATGTGACCTTTGAAAATCATATAGGGCCAGATTTTTAAAGATGTAGATAGGCAACTAGTGGGATTCTCAGAAGCCACTGGATGCCAAACTCCCATTGAAACAGAAGTTAGGTGCCTCAATGCTTTTGAAAATTTCCTGGACATCTATCTGCATCTTTAGGTGCCTAAATACTTTTCAAAAATCTCATCCTTAGTCTGTGTCTCAGTTTCCCCATATGTATAATGGGATTGTCATAAATATAAAGGGAAGGGTAACAACCTTCCTGTATACAGTACTATAAAATCCCTCCTGGCCAGAGGCACAAAATCCTTTTACCTGTAAAGGGTTAAGAAGCTCAGGTAACCTGGCTGGCACCTGACCAAAAGAACCAATAAGGGGACAAGATACTTTCAAATCTAGGGTGCGGGGGTGGGTGGGGGAAGGTTTTGGTCTGTCTGTTCTGTGTGCTTGCCAGACACAGGTCAAGGAAGCAAGCAATCCAACTCCATTAGAATTAGTAAGTGCTAGCAAGGGAATGTGTTAGCTTCTTTCTGTTTTGGCTTGTGTTTTTCTCTCTGTGCTGAGAGAAAGGTGTATTCTTGGTTTTCTTTTCGTAACTTTAAAGTTTGGCCCAGAGGGAAATCCTCCGTGTTTTTGAATCTGATTGCCCTGTAAGATTATCTTCCATTCTAATTTTATAGAGGTGCTTCTTTTACCTTTTTTCTTTATAAAAATTTCTGTTTCTTTTAGAATCTGACTGGGGTTCTTTTTAGTGTCCTAAAAAAACCCAAGGTTGGTCTGTGCTCATCTTGTTTATTCTCAAGCCTCCACAGGAAAGCGGGTATGGAGGCTTGGGGGGATATTAGGGGGAGTAGGAACTCCAAGTGGTCCTTTCCCTGAGTTTGTCTAAATCACTTGGTGGTGGCAGCATTACCTAATCCAAGGTACAAGGGAGAATTTGTGCCTTGGGGAGTTTTTAACCTAAGCTGGTAGAAATAAGCTTAGGGGGTCTCTCATGCGGGTCCCCACATCTGTATCCTAGAGTTCAGAGTGGGGTGGGAACCCTGACAGGTATAATAGCACTACCCTATACCACATGGATGTTGTGAAGATAAATACATTAAAGATTGTGAGGTATTGAGATACTGTGGTCATGGGTGTAATACAAGTATTATACATAAAATTCACTGGTATCCTAGAAAGATAGTGACAAATTGGAAGCAGTTCAGAAAATTGTGATGGATGTTGTCAGAGCCATCATTGGTGCAGCTGCTAGAGTAGACAGGGCTCAGGAATTTTACTGTTGTGTCATGAAAATCTGCAGACCTCTGTCCACACTAGCTCTCATACTGTTGCTATCATGGTGCACTAGCTGGAACACAGGGAGTAATAATTTCCTAGTACACACAATGTCATAATGAACAAATGGCAATAAAAGCATGTACATCACAAATGTGTCTTTCCAGGGTAAGGAAAACAAGAGCAAGAATGCAGAATGGAGTGGAAATCTGGCAACCTCTCAGATCACTGAAAAAAAAATTCTGACAACAACATGTAGAAATGATGTTTTCCAGATCATAGGGAGGAAAATCTGAAGATGAAAAGTACAGCTACATGGATTGGCGAAAGTGCATCACGTTAACGCTATAATTTTTGGAACAGATACTAAACGTCATTAAGGACTTAAGCCAGTCTAACCACTGGAGATCAGAATGAGACCTAATATGGTGGCATATTATCCCACATTTGCTTACTGTAGGATTGTTACACATTCCTTTAAAGCAGAAATCAGTGGCCACTGTCAGAGACAGGATACTAGACCAGATTGACCTTTGAGTCTGAGTAAGCATGGAAATTCTTATGTTCCTATATTGAACATCCTTGAACATTACTGCATTGGATGCTAAAGTACTGAACTTATTCTGATACATATGAAGTATGTGTTACTCCAAAATAGAAAGTCAAGTTTTTGCTAGATGCAAAAATATAAGAAAAAGCACCAGGATTCACTGAGATTTTAAACAGTTTTAGACTGCAATTTCAAATAGGTCAAGGAAGCTAGATGCCCAATTTCCTTGGCCTGAAGCTGGTGAAAAGATGGTTTTCCCACAGAAAATTTTGATTAAAAAAAATCATGTTTGTCAACATTTTCACTGGAGAGTTTCACCTGTTTGTCAAAAAAAAAGCAATAAAACAAAAAACAAAACAAACAAAGGAACAAGATGTTTTGAAAATCCCAACCTTAAAGCTGCCATTTAAAGATTGTGGTTATATGGACCATGATTAAATGCTAAGAGGTGGTATAGTTTTGATACAAGGTTTACCTGGGTTAGAAAAAATGAATAGATAGAGCAGGTGTACAAAAACTCATGTAAAATCCAGTGCATTTAGTGGTGAAAGGCTACATTAATCTTGGCAAACACACATACCAAAATGAAGAGAGAGAAAGACATAGATAAAATCCACATTGAAAAGCAACTTTACATACCCAAAGTGTAGAAATTGTTCAGAAACTCTGGAGGAATATATACTAGTGCTCACATTTGGTCAGCAAGAGGTCATGGCTCTGCATTATATAATGACTGTAATCACTTTCTCAAGGGATGAAAATCTGACCCCCAAAGCCATGAATACTATTGATCAGCAGGTGACAAAACAATGTTTTTCATCAGAATGAGCTTTTTATTGACAAGGTCAATGTTAATGATGCTCAAAAAACAAAAACCCCAAGTAGATCATGCACACAAGTGAAACATTTGCTAGTTTCTTATTAGGGTCACAGATACTCAGATTGTTAGATTTAAACTTGATACTAGAGCTCAAGCAAGCACTGTACCAGATAAAATATTATGTACATTCAAATCTCATATTCCATTCCACTCTAACAAATATCTATCTGTGTATAGTGAACAGTGTAAAGTATGAGGTCCATGAAAACTGCAAAAAAAGATAGAGAGCATGATTAGGCTTGAATTTTATGTTGTGAGCACTCAGTTATGGGAAACATTTAAATATTGAACTTAAACTGCTACTATCTATAGCTACAAGTGAGACTAGACAACCTGATAATCATACAAAATATGGAAGTATCTTCAAGGCAGTTGGACAATGTCCAGGAAAATGTTCTTTTCTTCTTAAGCGAACAGTCACCCCCTTTTGTTAACACTCTCAGAAAGGTACCATTTTCGTTCCATGATTACTTGCAGCAGGAATTAGTTTCTAGTGTAGTACAGAAACCAATCTTCAGATTGGTACTGAACCAATTAGTTGGTATATTAAAGACTCATACATGAACATTCAAAATCTGACTGGATATCTGAAATATTAAACAGGCAATACAAAAATAATATTGCCCTTTAATATTCTTTGTAGTGAGTGGTTTAAATTCACCTCTGGTGGAACCCCATTAATTTTTTAATACACTACTCCACCAACCTGAACTGTTCCTTTGTAGAGGAATTACTTTTTTAAAAGTATGCTCCAATCAACTGAATCCTTATCGTATGATTAAAATAAAACATGGAATACTATGACCCTGTTTGCTTTCTTTATTTAAATGGGTCACAGCAATGTTTACTTTGTGCACAACCTCCCACTTCATGGTCTTGTCCTTTTTCTCCCATCCCTTCTGACCCCTCCTGTTTCCAACTTTCTGGTTTATCTTTTTTCTCCCTCTTGCCAGTCTGTTTCTTTCTCATCCAGAGGAGTCCTTATGGTTCTTAAGAAGCACAAGAGTAAATTTTACCATGACACTGACCTGCTTAGATACATTTCACTTTTCCATAGGTGTAACAGAATAGAAACAGTGAAATTTAAAGCTGGTCAGTTTCACTTTGAGGTCAGTGGTTCTGACGCAAACGGAGCACAAAATGGGCTCTGCTGGGACATCTTCTGATAGGGCAGCAGGAGTTGATGGGAGATAAGGGGAGGCATGGTGGGGAATAAGAAAAAAGTCCCTAATATGGAACTCTGCTGTATCAAGAGACACAGTTTGACATGCCTGCATGCCAGCCCTGGTGGCAGAGGCCCTTTCTGGACTTCAGAGATATTGTGGTGGTCCCCCACTCTCAGGAGGCTAAGGATTATGAAGAATGGCACTCTGAAGCTTATAAGTATTTTTCAGCCTCCTTCTCTCAGTATTAGTTCTGAATAAAAGCAAGGGTAGACCCTTCCTTCCTTCTACTGCACTAGTGTACTGACCACTTCAGACATGTAGAATTTGCTATCCCATAAGATACAGGTTGTCTGAACCTCACCCTGCCTCCCAGAAGACCATCCAAAACCATGCTCTGAAGTGTCCCTAGCCTCTCTTTGCCAGAAGCTGGGAATGGATCACTTGAGGATTACCTGTTCTGTTCATTTCCTCTGAAGCATCTGGCATTGGCCACTGTTGAAATACAGGAAACTGAACTAGATGGACCATTGGTCTGACCCAGTATGGCCGTTCTTATGTTCTTACACACTTTGTATATTTGTAGACACTGATTCAGAGGTTAATGGCATGAAAGGTTATACTGAGGCAGAGTAGTGCACAGTACAGTATGCCACTTTGGTAATATAAGATTGTCACCTTTTACTTTTACACGTGTGCATGTGCACGCACACACACACACACACACACACACACATAAAATACAAATCCCTTTATTGCTATCAATATTTTTTTACAGTTTAAGTCCTTGATATTTGGTTTTTCAGTTACAGAATATAGTAAAGACAAGATACAGGTGGCTAATTTCATCATAGGCGAAACAACTCGAAGGGAGAGAAAAAAATGAAACAAGGGAGCAGAGAATGCAAATGTGCTAGAATTTTTATTTTTAGTGAATATTACTGGTCAAATAATATAATTATAAATCTTTGAATAACTTAAAGAAATTTTGTGAAGAATAGTGCTGCAAGAATATGCTAAGAAGTGTGTTGAATAATGAATTAATTATGAACTCGTAGCCTCATGTGGTTAATTTCCAGCTTCCCTACCAGATACAGTATCACTGATTTGACTATACTGCAGTTTATTATAGAAGTTTTCCTTTATCCTTCCTAGGTGGTAGCTGCCAGAAGCATATATTTGTATATGTATGGATTATTTCTGTTTTCACATTCCAGACACCTATGGAGCTCCTTCCAATCAGACAGTACAAATGAAATGCTGGGCCTGTGGAGATTATTTACAAAGCTCAGTGGTCTCTCCACATGAAGACCCAAAGGAGGGTGCAGTATAGAGAAGAAAAATCTATGATGAGAGTCTCATTGAACAATTTTCCAAAAGATTCCTTCAAGCTGAAATTTGCTCTCCTCTTCCTTCCGTGCCTCAAGAGGAAAAAACAGAGGTTTAAGTGAATCTCTGTTCTTTCAGAGACCCTGCACCTCTGTAGTGGCCTCTGACTAACTGCAGTCATGCCCTCAGGTCCCTTCCTTTAAAGGAATTTCCCCTACTCACAAGGACTCCACAAGGAAATGTACACAACTTCCTGGTATTTATCCCTGTGTCTACCATCCTAAGACATAGAAGGTCTGAATTTCATAGGGTGAAGATAAAATCCTGCTTACTGACTTCAGTGACCCTACTTGCTTGTGCCTTGGAAGGAGGAGTATGCTATTAGTTTGGGAGTCATTTCTCGATCAGTCTATCAGAAATATGGCTTAGGGCAAAAGTGAAATAGATTAGAGTTTTTTGGCCTAGTGTATCTTTGTTTCTGTTACATACACAGACATATTAAAGCTCAGGAAAGGTCTGAAACAGGAATCTCAGAGGTAATGAAGGCTATGGTCCAGCATTCTTGTAGCTGACAGAGGAACAATGTATACCCAAACTCTCAAAAAGTCTTGTGTTGTATATAACAATTTGGAGTGTATTGTCTAAAATATTGACGACTGAAATACAAAATTAGAGCAGAACAAATTAGCAGCAACATTATTCAGTCAGTGGAAAGTTGTCCAGAAGAAACCACCAGAGCCTCTGAGATCAGTCAATTTAAGGATTTGTCAATGATCCTGAATATCATAAGGCAACATGGGGTAAGAGATTGAACAAATTATGCCCTATCAAGTCTGACAGCAGTAAAATAATTATGGATCATGATTGTGTTAGGTCATATGCTGCTTGATAGCACTGAGAGAAATTCCACAAACATGAGGATATTATTTATGGTTTCCCACGGGGGAAGGGGTCCACAGTGGAAACATCATAGAGATCAAATTGTAGGCCCCATATAACAATCAATTGACTGACAATCACAGGGTAGGTACACCCCCATCATGAGTTTGGGGTCACATGTGGTCAAAAGAAAGGGCAGAGGCAGTACCGCAGCAGGTTAGGACCCATGCTGATGGCCCGTACTATAAAACGGTATTATGGCCTAGTGGCCAGAGTCAATAGCGCAGCCCTGCTGCTCAGGGCAGCATGGCCCAATAGCCAGAGTCAATAAAGTCTCACTACTCTGTCAGATTGTGTGACCGATTGGCCCCTTGGGGAAGTGGGTGTGTGGAACCCAGGTTGTGGGGAGACTCAGACCATCCCTGCTCCTCTGAGCCCCAGCCCAGGGCCTTGGCGGTGGCAGGGTTAGTCACCACCAAGACAACGTTGATCCTCCTGAAACACACTGACTAGTTCCCTGGTTCACCCACCAGAGCAAAGGAAGTCCCCATGGCTGGTTCCTACACTGTCTTCACCAGCAATGGTCCACAGTTCCTGCAGGTCTCTGGGGTCCTCTGGCGGTGAAGCTCCTGACAGCATGGCCTCCTCTCTGGGTTCATCAGGCAGCCTGGAATCCATCGAGGGCTGCGTGCTTTGGCTCTGGGCCTGTAGCAGCTCTCTGAAGAGAGACTGTAGTTTGCATCCTCTCCTTTCAGCAGCCTGCCCAGACTGAGCTGGCTGCTTCCTTTTATATATTGCCTCCAGGCTGAGCATGCCCAGCAGAGGCAAAGGGGTGTGGCTTCCTCAGCATTCAATGCACAGCTAACCCCTGTGGGGAGAGGGCAGAGTAGGTACACTCCAGCACACCATCAAATGGTCAAAATGCATTTATGGCTAGTTTGGGAGGACTTCTGGCTTTTCAAAAGAAAATGTTTGTTATGTTTTCTAAGCTGAAAAATGTTTTTGTGCAAAAAATGTATTTGCTTTGGTTACACTACTCTGTCCCTTATTAATGGTTTAAGTTTAAGAGAACCGCTCAAAATTAAATTAAAAAATCCTCCAGTAGGGTCAACTGCTGGCTAAATCTTACCTTTATGGTCTCAAGAAAATCTCTATGAGGCTAATACATAAAATTATGCTCTTGATGAGCTTCTTAACTGTACAACCACATTTGATGCTGATCTCATGTGTGCTGCTGTTCACATTAATCTCTGGTATGTTGGACAAATGAGAAATCTAGCCTGAAGTAACGATACTGTACTGTGCCTGGACATGGGCCACAGCCCAATAACACTGGCAGTAGAGGCTAACTGCAGATTTGGACATGAAAATGAACAATGAGCTGGTTTGGATGAGGCTAAGGAAGTCCTTGATCCTGCAAACATTTACAAATGTACTTATCTTTAAACATACACTTAGTCCTACTAACTTTGATGGGACTATTTTGTCAGTGTTGCTTAACTAAAATCCTACACGATTCACTATAGGATAATGCCATGGTCAAGCTAGATCAAGGGCCCATTCCTACTGAACTTGACAAATATGAATAGTCCCACTGTAGTCAATTGAACTGCTTATATCCATACAATTAAGCATGTGCATAAGTGCTTTGCAGGATTGGAACCCAAATCATGTATGATGGAAGGTTGAGTGACTGCTTCTCTAGACAAAGGCCCTCACAGAATGGCTTCTGTTACTTGCGACCAGATGGAACAGGGGATAGACTGCAGAATTGCACCATCACCAGGAAAAGGCAGGTCTATGTGATTGGGGACTCATTACTGAGAAGAATAGACAGACCTGTAGCAAGAGCTGATCCAGAGAACAGAAGGGTGTGCTGTCTGCCGGGTGCTAAGATATGGGATGTGGACTTGAGGCTGAAGGGGATCCTAATGGGAACGGGAAAGAATCCACTGATTATCCTTCATGTGGGAAAAAATGATATGGTTAGATTCTCACTGGAATATATCAAGGGAGACTATGCCAGGCTGGGGAAGACGCTTAAGGAAATCAAGGCTCAGGTGATCTTCAGTGGGATTCTGCCTGTTCCGAGAGAAGGGCAACAAAGGTGTGACAAGATTATGATGCTCAACAGATGGATCAGGCACTGGTGCTATAAGGAGGGCTTTGGGATGTATGGCCACTGGGAAGCATTCATGGACAGAGGACTGTTCTCTTGGGATGGACTTCACCTGAGTAAGGAGGGAAATAGACTTCTAGGAGGGAGGATGGCACAACTGATCAAGAGAGCTTTAAACTAGGAATTTGGGGGAGATGGTTGGGAGATGTCCAGGTAATCTCCACTCCGGATTTTAACATTGAGAGGGAAGAAAACAAAGTAAGAGAGAATACAGTCATGGGTAGGAGAATGGACATAAGGAGGAAGGGTAGTGTACATACCAGTCTAATAGGTGATACCTGTGGTAGAATGTCTGTGCCTAATCAGGTAAAGAATGTGAGCGAAGCGAAACAGCAAAAATTAAGATGTTTGGACACCAATGCAAGGAGCCTAGGTAACAAAATGGAGGAACTAGAGCTACTGGTGCAGGAAGTGAAACCAGATATTATAGGGATAACAGAAACATGGTGCAATAGTAGTCATGACTGGAGTACGGATATTGAAGGGCATGTGCTGTTTAGGAAAGACAGAAATAAAGGCAAAGGTGGTAGAGCAGCACTGTATATCAATGATGAGGTGGACTGCAAAGAAATAAGAAGTGATGGAATGGATAAGACAGAGTCTGTCTGGGCAAAAATCACATTGGGGAAGAAAGCTACTCGAGCCTCCCCTGGGATAGTGCTTCGGGTGTGCTATAGACCGCTGGGATCTGATTTGGATATGGATAGAGACCTCTTTAATGTTTTTAAAGAAGTAAATACTCATGGGAATTGTGTGATCATGGGAGACTTTAACTTCCCAGGTATAGACTGGAGGACAAGTGCTAGTAATAATAATAGGGCTCAGGTTTTCCTGGATATGATAGCTGATGGATTCCTTCACCAAGTAGTTGCTGAACCGACAAGAGGGGATGGCATTTTAGATTTGGTTTTGGTGAGCAGTGAGGACCTCATAGAAGAAATGGTTGTAGGGGACAACCTTAGTTCGAGTGATCATGAGCTAATTCAGTTCAAACTAAATGGAAGAATAAAACAAAAATAGATCAGTGACTAGGGTTTTTTATTTCAAAAATGCAAACTTTAAAAAAAATTAAGGAAATTAGTTAGGGAAGTGGATTGGACTGAAAAACTTGTGGATCTAAAGGTGGAGGAGGCCTGGAATTACTTCAAGTCAAAGTTGCAGAAACTATCAGAAGCCTGCATCCCAAGAAAGGGGAAAAAATTCATAGGCAGGAGTTGTAGACCAAGCTGGATGAGCAAGCATCTCAGAGAGGTGATTAAGAAAAAGCAGAAAGCCTACAAGGAGTGGAAGATGGGAGGGATGAGCAAGGAAAGCTACCTTACTGAGGTGAGAACATGTAGGGATGAAGTGAGAAAGGTCAAAAGCCATGTAGAGTTGGACCTTGCAAAAGGAATTAAAAGCAATAGTAAAAGGTTCTATAGCCATATAAATAAGAAGAAAACAAAGAAAGAAGAAGTGGGACCGCTAAACACTGAGAATGGAGTGGAGGTTAAGGATAATCTAGGTATGACCCAATATCTAAACAAATACTTTGCCTCAGTCTTTAATGAGGCTAATGAGGAGATAAGAGATAAGGAGATCAGGGATAAGGGTAGGATGATAAATGGGAATGAGGATATGGAGGTAGATATTACTGCATCCGAGGTAGAAGCCAAACTCAAACAGCATAATGGGACTAAATTAGGGGGCCCGGATAATCTTCATCCAAGAATATTAAAGGAACTGGCACATGAAATTTCAAGCCCGTTAGCAAGAATTTTTAATGAATCTGTAAACTTCGGGGTTGTACCGTATGACTGGAGAATTGCTAACATAGTTCCTTTTTTTAAGAAAGGTAAAAAAAGTGATCCGGGTAATTCCAGGCCTGTTAGTTTGACATCTGTAGTATGCAAGGTCTTGGAAAAAATTTTGAAGGAGAAAGTAGTTAAAGACATTGAGGTCAATGGTAAAATGGAACAAAATACAACACAGTTTTACAAAAGGTAGATTGTGCCAAACCAACCTGATCTCCTTCTTTGAGAAAGTAACAGAATTTTTAGACAAAGGAAATGCAGTGGATCTAATTTACCTCGATTTCAGTAAGGCATTAGATACAGTTCCACATGGAGAATTATTAGCTAAATTAGAAAAGATGGGGATCAATATGAAAATTGAAAGGTGGATAAGGAATTGGTTAAAGGGGAGACTACAGCGGGTCACAGTGAAAGGCGAACTGTCAGGCTGGAAGGAGGTTACTGGTGGAGTTCCTCAAGGATCGGTTTGGGGACCAATCTTATTTAATCTTTTTATTACTGACCTTGGCACAAAAAGCGGGAATGTGTTAATAAAGTTTGCAGATGACACAAAGCTGGGAGGTATTGCCAATAGAGAGAAGGACCGGGATATCATACAGGAAAATCTGGATGATCTTGGCAACTGGAGTAATAGGATGAAATTTAATTTTGAGAAGTGCAAGGTCATGCATTTAGGGATTAATAACAAGAATTTTAGTTATAAGCTTGGGATGCATCACTGGGAAGTAACAGAGGAGGAGAAGGACCTCAGAGTGTTGGTTGATCACAGGATGACTATGAGCCGCCAATGTGATATGGCTGTGAAAAAAGCTAATGCGGTCTTGGGATGCATCAGGCGAGGTATTTCCAGTAGAGATAAGGAGATGTTAGTACTGTTACACAAGGCACTGGTGAGACCTCATCTGGAATATTGTGTGCAGTTCTGGTTTCCCATGTTTAAGAAGGATGAATTCAAACTGGAACTGGTACAGAGAAGGGCTACTAGGATGATCCGAGGAATGGAAAACCTGTCTTATGAAAGGAAACTAAAAGAGCTTGTCTTGTTTAGCCTAACCAAAAGAATGCTGAGAGGAGATATGATTGCTATCTATAAGTATATCAGAAGGATAAATACCGGAGAGGGAGAGGAATTATTTAAGTTCAGTACCAATGTGGACACAAGAACAAATGGATATAAACTGGCCATCAGGAAGTTTGGACTTGAGATTAGACGAAGGTTTCTAACCATCAGAGGAGTGAAGTTCTGGAACAGCCTTCCAAGGGAAGCAGTGGGGGCAAAATACATATCTGGCTTCAAGCCTGAGCTTGATAAGTTTATGGAGGAGATGATATGGTGGGATAGCTTAAATTTGGCAATTAATTGGTCTTCAACTATTAGTGGTAGATATGCCCAATGGCCTGTGATGGGATGTTAGATGGGGTGGGATGTGAGTTACTACAGAGAATTCTTTCCTGGGTGTCTGGCTGGTGAGTCTTGCCCACATCCTCAGGGTTTAGCTGACTGCCATATTTGGGATCGGGAAGGAATTTTCCTCCAAGACAGATTGGCAGAGGCCATGGGGGTTTTTCGCCTTCCTCTGCAGCGTGGGACACGGGTCACTTGCTGGAGAATTCTCTGCACCTTGAAGTCTTTAAACCACAATTTGAGGACTTCAATAGCTCAGACATAAGTTAGGGGTTTGTTACGGGAGTTGGTGGGTGAGATTCTGTGGCTTGCGTTGTGCAGGAGGTCAGACTAGATGATCATAATGGTCCCTTCTGACCTTAAAATCTATGATTCTATGATTTCAGTACACTCACTTGACTTGGGCCACTAATATTTTCCCAGGAAACAGCTAGAAAATAGATATTGCTCAAGCAAAACAAAACAAAAACCCCTTTCCCCTCATTTTGGCATATTTGCAAAACTGAGCAGATTTTTTATAAAATACCTGCAAAGTAAAACTGACTCATTTTGTACAGTTCTGAACTAGAAACAAGGCTTTTCAAAGCACCCAATGTGCTTGTGTTGGAAGATTTATTAGCATCTATTAAATATTTTCTTGATAACTCAGAGAGGAGAAAAAGGAAAGCAATTAGAAGTTAAAACATTTTTCTGAACTTGATGTAGATTTTCTCTTTAATGAATTACTTACTAACCTTCCTTAAACTGCAAAGCTGTTGTGTGCTTGTTGGCTATAGGAGCAGGGTCTCCTACAAACCACCAACATTGAGGTAAAAAGATGTGTCCTTTTTCCCAGTTTCCACCTTCTCAGTTTTAGGTTTAGTCACAATTGTTGCACAGCTAATTATGAAAAGAGAGGAAATGGAAAGAAAGAAGAATATCTAATTCTACGAAAAGGGCTAAGCTGGAGGGACTAACATCACTTTTTGCCCTTCATTATCAGTAATGCTGGTTGGATATTTTCTGTTGAAATGATTTTCAGAAGGAAAACAAACTTGCTGCATAATTAAAATTTTCCACAGGAAAACTGAATTTCTTCATCAGAATATTGTCTTATGGAAGTTGTAGTTCAGCTTCTCATTATCTCCTAGGGGCCTCTCTCACTGGAAAACTACATCTCCCATAATGCCATTTGGCTTTCCCTCTGACCAAGCTGTGTGGTGCATCATGGGATATATAGTCTGGCTCATTGGGGAATCATGCTCCTAAACTACAATCCAAGGAGGCAATGCAGCACAATGGGAAAATACAATTTAATGTTGATCTGATCTTAATATGGCTAAATGCATACATATACATCTACAAACAAAGAATGTAGATAGTACTTACATGATGGGGGATTCTATCCTGGTAAGCAGTGACTACGGAAAAAGTTGGAGGGTTGTGATGAATAATCAGGTGAACATCAGCTCCCATTGCAGTGCTGTAGCCAAAAGAGCTACTGTAATCCTGGGATCATAAACAGAGGACTCTCAAGTAGGAATAGAGAGGTTATTTTTCCTCTGCTTTTGGCACTGGTGCAACTGCTGCTGGAATACTGTATTCAGTTCTGGTGCCCACAGTTCAAGAAGGATATTGATAAATTGGAGAGTGTTCTAAGAGGAGCCACAAGAATGTGTAAGAGATTAGAAAACATTCCTTATAATGACAGACTCAAGCAGCTCAATCTATTTAGCTTAATGAAGAGCAGGTTAAAGGGTGACTTGATTTCAGTCTGTGAGTATCTCCAACTATTTAATAATGGGCTCTTCAGTCCAGCAAACAAGGTATAACGGGATCCAGTGATTTGAAGTTGAAGCTAGATAAATTCAAACTGGATAAATTTTTAACAGGTGTAAATTGTTAACAGTGAGAGTAATTAACCATTGGAAAAACTTAAAAGGGTTGTGGTTGTTTCTCCATCACTGACCATTTTAAAATGAATATTGGATGTTTTTCTAAAAAAAAATTGAGGTAGGAATTATTTTGGGGAAGTTCAATAGCCTGTATTACACAGGATGGCGTCAGACTAAATGGTCACAGCGGTCCCTTTTGGTCTGGGAATCTGTTAAAATAAATAGTTTGAGGCTAACTGAGCAAACTAAAACGAAACATTTAGATTTAGGGAATATAGGAAAAAAAATTTATCAAAATTGTTGAAACATTTCTGAATTTAAATTTTTCAGAATTTCCATTACATACAAAAAATGAAATTTCATCTTTTCAGCCAAATTTGGGATGAAAACTAATGTTGAAATGTCATCATATGCTCTGGTAGGAAATTCTGAATTTTGCTTAGCTTTAATGATCAGTTCTATTATTTTAAAAGTGACTCAAGGCCAGTTTTCAAACCAGATACAGGCTGCAAGTTTTTTTGTCTTGATACCTCCCATGGAAACCACAGGTTGCAACATGTGATGATTTACTTGATTAGAGTGACCCAACATGTAGATTTCATTATAGGAGAACCTTCTTCCCAGGATTTACAAGTTTACTATCAGGATGATTATGTGAAAGACACGGGGCTGCTCTGTATTAATTTATGAATGCATATTAATATATTACTACATCTTGGTAAATATTTACTATATACTATACTGGAATGCTTACTGTATGCATTGGAGGTTTAGTTTAATAGCCAAGCTGTTAGGAAACAAGCAGGAAGGCAACACAACAAATCCATATAAAACACCTCCTAGTAAACAGGTAAGGAAGTTAAGAAGTAACACCTGAGCTATTAGTTGTGAACATGCTACTTTCATGCTCCAGACAAAGTTACACAGCTGTCTTGACAAGGCTGGAAACAATCAGATTAAAAGACTGAACCAGTTAAAAAGTGACTTGGAAGCGGGGAGCAATTATCTGGGAGGATAATCTGCTGAGGAACAGACTGACGCAGAGAAATGCCTACTTGGAGCCCTGAAGAAGTAAAATCTTTCCTAAGCTTCCAGGGGGTGGTAAGTCTTAAGTAAGATTGATATACTGAAGAGAGAGGACCAGCTTGTATTGTCATCCTAGTCACCAAGTCATTGGTTGCATTAGTATAGGACAGTAATGTTATTCAAGTTCAACATTTGTAATCGAGGTTATCAATGCTTCCTTTTTGACCTAACAGCCAATATTTACAATACTTAATGAAAGCCACAGTCTTTAGATATGCAGTTATTTTCAAATTACTTCAAAGGTGCCCTTTTAACCTTTCTGTATACCCCTTTGTCAGAGTGATGGCCATTCATTCACATATAGTTCCATCCCCTGGGGATCCTTTGCTGTATTTGCCTTGAGCAAAGAGCTGTAAAACATTTCAACAAGAAGGAATCATCTGTATTTTAGAGAAGTGCAAACATTCAGCCACAATCTTGGGTACGTCTAAACTGTAGTAAGGAGGGGTGACTGCAGCATGAACAGGTATACCCAAGCAAGCTTTGATTAAACTAGCTTGCTAAAAATAGCAGAGAAGTCGTAGCAGCATGGGTGGTGCATGGGTCAGCAGCCTGAGTACATACCCATGGTCCTGGGTGAGCTTATACTCAGTCAACCAGCCCATGATGCTGCAGCTTCACTGCTATTTTTAGCGACCTAGCTGGATCACAGGTAGCTTGGGTATTCCTCCGTGTGCTGCAATCACACCTCCTGATTGCAGTTTAGGCATATCTATAGAGGCCACATAGGCCGGAGATGATGACAACAACAATAATATATAAACAATAGTTTTGGCAGCCCAGCCCTTCTGAATTTTGATCCCTCCTCCGTCAATGAATGAATTCCATACTTTACATTTAAATAATTTTGCAAATGTTAGTTGGGCCTCTCAACACCGGTGTGAAACAAAGGTATGTAGATTAGGCCTAGGATAGGACAGTTGGCTTTTAAACATAGTTCTGAAACAGTCTGCTGTGACCATTGGGCAAGTTTCTGAGCCGCAATGAAGAGAATGATATTTACCTGCTTCAAAGAGATGTGATCATTTAACCCAATAACGTTTGTGAAGTGCTGCTCAGTTGAAAAATATTGTTAAGATCACCTCTTGACAGAACCTGGGAATCTCTGACTCCCATCCTGCACTCACTTCTCTAAACCACGTGGTGTCAGAGGGATCCTTTCCCTTATCATCTGGGGCTGAAGCTTGCCATGCTTTGTCTCACCCTAGAAGTCCTTTTTTGTTTTGAAAGCTTAAGTGATCTTCAACCACTTCTGAGCTGCATTTTTCACCTTCTTTCTAACTGCTTGTTTTTCTATTCATGCAAAATGCTGAAAAATGGATTAACTTTAAATGTACAACCGTAGCATACATACGAGTGCTCAAGTGTGGTTTTGTCTCGTAAAGTACGGCGGTTTTCCCCAGGCACAGTAAATTCCCTCAAATTTAAAGCTGTGCACTAACAAAGTGCATACATTTCCAGCTAAGTTTGGTGCACAGTACATGGGCAAACCCAATTAAGGGCTTGTCCACACGGTAGGGTATTGCGCTCTATGGGGTGTGTGATTTCTAAGCGTACAAATGTGTTGCATATTAATTGGTCTGTGTGGACCCTGCAGGTGTGCTTTAATGTGGTGCTGTTTGAAACAGTACATTCTAAAGGGCAGTAGGGGATCTTTAGTTTGCACCATCAGGGTTTTCACAAACAAATGAATGTGCAACACATTAGTTCACTTTAGAAATCACACTCCTGTAGACTGCATTACCACATCGTGTAGAAAGACCCTTTGTGTGCAGTTTCTGCTGATGGTTAAGAAGTACCAGATGGATGATTCATGTGTCACTTCACACTCACTACCCAGCACATTTCCTTGGTCTTGCCTTCTCCAACAAGAATATATTTTAAAATAAACCAAACTTTAAATCCTAACAAAACAAGACACTCCACGGGACACGTCTCGCTCTGGGGAGAGGATGAGAGAACAAACAACAAATGACAGATAGTTAGTCACACTGCTTAAAGCACTAATGGAAGGATTTCAGATATTATGGTGTTGAGTACCTGTATAGACCTATACATAACAGAATAGGATCCAAGGATTAAAACCACCCTTGCTCCTCCCACATGCATTCCAGTGCCAATCATAGCTGAGCTAGATCACTGAATCTGGCTCCCAACCTTCTGATTCCTATACTATTGCTAATCCAGCAGACAACATGCCCTTCTGCACACCATCACCACCACGCAAGTCACTTAACTCTTTGGTACTTCATTTTCCCCTTATCTGTGAAATAAGGATGATGCCCATGTCTGTGACACGGGGGTACAGAGAGCAATCCTCTGAATGAGGCATACTTATTGACATAGGTGCAGGAACTAGGAGTGCTGGGGGTGCTGCTGCACCTCCTGGGTTGAAGTGCAGGGTTTACAGTTTGATTCAGTGACTCTCAGCACCTCCCCCCCCTCCCGAAATTGTTCCAACACCCACACCTATTGACTGCAATGAGAGTTACTCCTGCATAGTGCTTGCAATAATGGGCTCTTAATTAATGTTGGTAAAGTGCTTTGATATCCCTGGATGGTAGGTAAATCAAATAGGCTTACCATAGTAGGACAGGCATGTTCTTATTTATATTCTAAAATCCAACTGTGGTAAAATCCTTTTAGCCTGGCAGTATTCTCCTTAGATCAAACGGCTGGTTGTTCTGACAAGCTTCTATGGGCTCAACAACTTTCTGTAATTTCCATGTGCAAATTGTTAAGAAATATACTTAGTAGCCTGAAATTGTCTCTGCATGATTGGGAAGCAAAGGACCAACGAATTAATCTTTGCTTAGAGAGAACTCAGTCAAAAAAATACATTTCTGTAAGATGCTACAGATGGGGAAACTGAAGGCCATAAAGAGAAAAGAATGAACTGAAGTCAGATAATCTTGCTTTTTGCTGTTACTCTACTTGTTTTCTGAAAAGCCATTTTCAAATATTTCCAGGGGGAAAAGTGTTGATTTTTTTAAATGAAATGAATCTCATTATGTAATGAAAGATCCCTTGTGTTTTAGCTTATCTGATAAACTTTGTTTAAACACATGCATGTCATACTGAAGTAAACAAGTTTCAGAGAAAAATATACTAGTAACCTGATTTCTTTCCAATGACAGATAATCTGGCATAATACATGCAATTCATATTGATGTGCTGTATATTTCCAGCAAGAAAACAAAAACCACAAAAATTAATAAGCATATGGGGCCGAGCCAACTCCATTCAAGTCAGTGGGAATCTGCCCTTGACTGTAATGGGAGTTAGATTGGGCCCTCATTGACTTCTTTTAAAGTGTTTAGCACCATTTATTTGCCCCAAAAGGTAAATAATTACCTGAGGAGAGATTATCTCAATAGCTACCTTGAAGCGTTGTAAACATCGATATTTACTGAATATATAAGCATTGATACATTCTGGCTGTTTTTTCCTCAGAAACATCTCACAATCTCTTTGTGGCCATGAATTTCAAAACTATAGAAGTTTTTGGGTTTTTTGACAAATGTTGTAAGAAAGAAATTCAAATAGACATCCAAATAGTGCTATTTACCTCTAGAAGTTAACAGGAGCTCCTCAACACCTCAGGATTTAGATACCAAACTTTACATATTAGTGTTTGAAAACTTTGGCTTATGTGACTTGCCAAATACCACTGAGGGGGTCAGAGTCAAAGTTAGGATATGTCCCTTGTTCCCAGTCCTTTCTTTGGGCCACTATTTCTCAAGTTATTGAGCTGTTCTTCCTTGTGTACAGAGATCACTGCAACTGTTCAGAGGGGCTCTCTCAACCATGGGTGGGGAGTTTGCATTAACACTAGTATCATCAAAAGGAGCCTGAGAGGCATTCCTCCCTACATCTGTGATTTGATCCGTGACCTTCCAAAAAATCAAGCTACTTAGAGCTATCTGGTTGATTGCTTGGCTGGTTTTTGTTTGGTGGGTTTGTTGTTGTTGTTGTTTTTGTGGATTTTTTGGTTTTTTGTTTGTTTGTTTTTTTGGTGGGGGAGGGCTATAGGAGACTATGACTATTTTCTTATCTTCAGGAAAAATCACTGATAACCTTTCATCCCTAGTGATTGGTTTACATTAGTTTATGCTTTCCAGGCTATCCTCCCAAAGAAAATGGTTAGAAATTATTTTTAAATTAAAGCTAATATTCTCTTTTACATTTCTATGTCCCTCAAACTAGGTGACCCACAGAAATGGGCATCAGGGATCATAATAAGCTGATACTAGTATTAGGAGGCAGAAAAAGAATAGGAGAATGGTGGGGGGAAGGGAGGAACCACACCACATTAATAATCATTCAGCACGAATGGCAAACTCAGGAAATACACTTGGTAGATATGTGAAATATGGTGGTGCATAGGATGGGATTCTTAGCCTGACTTCATTTCAAAAACAAAACCCTGATATTAATGATGAGCTCAGTACAATGAAATGGACAGTGACATATGAGTTCATCCTTTACAAACACATTACCTACATACACATGGTTAACAGCTGTAATGAATGGTTGGTGAATGATAATGTGACATAGAATGGATACTAGTGGATGCCCACAGTGCACTTAACATAATGGTGTGTTGTGTCAAATATGTGATAGGAGTGAACATTTCATTTGAGACTGGGAGATAAAAGGTTATTGCTCAACAGCATGCATAAGCAATTTTACAAGGGGAGCCACTTAAATTCAAGCGTACTGTGGAAAGTGCCTTTAGTTTATATCAAAGTTGGATCCATTGTAAGTAAACCAGTGTGAAATTTCTTCAGGATTTTTTATTTAGCTTAAAATAAGGTTCAGGTTTTTTAATGCATGCATAGTTGTTCATCTTAGGTGTGTGTACACAGTTACCCCAAAAGCACATGAAAATTGAATATCATTGCACACAAAATTTTAATAAAACACATCTTTACATTTTTCTTTTGTAACTTAATTATATGATGTGAATACCAAACATCTTTAGCTAGTTCTTAGTAATGCATTTTTTTCTGAGTAGCCTGCCTTTATTTTCACAGTTCCCCATTATATATGTTTGGCCTTATGAAGAGTATAGTATAATTGCTGTAACTATGTTGCTCCTTGTCTACATCATATTTCAAGTGTTCAATCTGTGTCTCTCATGTTACCATAGAATACTATTCATTTATGGTTGATGTTTATTCCTCATCAGCTGAGACACAAAAGAAGAGCGACTTTGGATTGCAACCTGTGTGCACATGGAGACTCCCGTGTTTAAGTGGAAGATAGCTCAGGGAACCTACATCTCTATGGAGGGTCCTGGACACCCATTAAAAGTTTCAGCTTCCAGCAGGAGTAGAGATTACACTAGACAATCTGGGAGAGAAGAATGCATTAATGATCAGCCAATTAGTATTAATTATTCACATCTTGCAAAAAAAGAATACTCAGACATCTGTTCCATTTCAAAGAGGATTAAGTCATTTTCACATGTATTAACCAGCAGATTATTACAGAATAAAATGGGTCATCTATACTGCTATCCCTATTATTTGGCAAAGATGCTATCTGGTTTCTAGTTCTACATGTAGCAGGACAAGTCTTTTGAAATAACAAGTAAGGTTTCTTGCTTCTCAGGAGTATAATACAGATCAGAAGAGACAGAGACAGAAAAGGCCTAGTAAATCTTCTTATCCATCTCCCTACCAATACAGGACTGTTCCCTATTGCACATTTACTAGAGGTTTTTCCATTTTGATTTTAAATGTGGCAAGGGTGGCTTCTAACAGTGCCCTTGGGAATTATTTCATAGTCATATTTCACAAACTGGTTTTATCTGTTTCAGGTCCCTTAATTCTTCTTTAAATGTATAATAACCTTGTTTAACTCACAGCTTTTTCAGTGGAAGAAGGTAAGTAACCCTTTGACACTGGGTTTTTCACCATGCACTTAGTATGGATGTGCCACACAAGCTTCTAGATTGCCAGAGTTAATTATTTTATTGCAAAGACAACTGATCTCATTGGACATATCTGTTGTTTTAGACTACAGCTATTCCATCTGTATAATAAGTGGTTCCCTTCTTCCCTTGATTATGATTTCCCTGCCCTCACAAGTTAAGAACCTAGTTTTGAGCCCTTCTCTGCCTTATTTTTAAACCAAACTCTTCAGCAGCCATTTCCTGTTCAAGGGCCACTGCCTGGAATCACTTGTCATGAGATTCAGCTGATAGCCTGCTTCTTGTCATTTGGTTCTGAAGAACACATCTTCCATCTCTTCGCTCAAAATCTTTTAAAATGCTTTTCCAGGAAATTCATGATTAAAATCATTATTTTGAGGAGAAAACTGCTATTAAACATTCCTCAACCAACATACTGGTGAAAGGACTTCTACCATGCACTGTATAAGCTATATTAGTCTAATCAATATTTGTAGAATTAAAAAAAATACTTATCACTTTTCCAGATTCTAAAAAAAAATAAAAAAATAAAAAAAATGGTTGCTGAATTGGTGTCTCTTCTGGCTGTACAGAGAAAGCCAGTGTAAAAAACAAAAAACAGTCATCTATATTATGATTGTACTCTAAGGTGGAATTTTTAAAGGCACCTAAGGAATAGCGGTTTTTTTATTCCCTCTCTGTGAAACCCGTGGCCAGATTGCTCATCAACATTTCTATCACAGGCTACTTGTATCAATTTAATTATAACAGTAATAATACCAAGGATATTTTTTTTTGTCACATGAACGGTAACCGCTTCATGTTCCTAATGGTAAATACAGTACAATGTGGCATGAAAGCTGAGTTAAAATGACTGGTTTTAATCAATGAATAGCTTCCCAAGGGTGGAGAGGAAGGAAGGAAGAAAGAAAGAAAACATGATAAAGGAGGGTGAAAGTAACCAGGAGGGATTCCTCCAAATGGCACCAAGTGAGTCATACTTTTTTCTAAAACTTAAAAAAAAAAAGTCATAGTTCATATTTTTAGCTATTTTGGTCTCTTTTCCCCCTCCTCTATTTGACTATTACTATTGATGGAAGAGGTTCTTTCTTTCATTCTCACTAACCATCTTTGACATGCAATTGGCAGCTTTCTTTGTTCTCAGAAAAAGTTAGCCTTTTTTCCACAGATGAAAGATAGCACAATGCATTGGGGAAAGAAATGTAGACAGGATGCACTTCATTGATTCTTATGACAGAGCTCAACATGGCCCTCTCTACTTAACACAAAAGGCCAAATCATGAAAATTGTCTTAACCCAGCTTGTACATCTGAATATTTTTAACTATTTCAAACAAGTTTTCGGGTACAAATTTTTGCATGTTTCAAAACTGGTAAACACTAATCAGTAGACGGATATCTAACAAAATCTAGGCTTTGGGGTAGAAACTTGCATATCCCAGGTTATGTGCCCCAGAACTTACGTGCACAATTTTAATGTAACTATAGTTCCCTGGTGGCCAGAGATGGAGTCTGCTTTGGGGGAGACACCAGCCAAGAAAAGGAACATGCAGTAACACAGCAGGGAAACTCTCTTCCATCCCCGGGGCACCTGTGGTAAACCCCCAAAGTAACACACCCACACACACACAGAGGAATAGTAAAACAAATATAGGAAAGGGAAATATTTATTTACACATTAATGAATGGAGAAGAACAACAGGGGTAGAAGATAGTAAGAGCAGCAAAACAGGGTTACATACAACATGAGGGCCCATTGGCACCATAGTATAAAAGGATAGATGCCCAGCACTATGTCTGAACTCAGAGTTCATCCTGGGCAGAGATCCAATCCAGCAGTGAGTTTTAGGTGCTGCTGGTCATCTTCAGCACCACTAAACTTTCCCCTACAAGCTCTTCCAGTGCCCTCTTCTGTCACTCTCTGCAAACGCATTCAGAACCACCACCTCCCCACTTAACTAGCTAAACCTTCTCTCCTATTCCCAATGCAAAAACACAAGCTCTAGTATTCATGGGCCCATACTATTCTGGGTGATGGTGATACTGGGTCCAGCTCTGGTTTGGCCTTCTTAGATGATTCCTTCCTGGCACAGTGCTCCTCCTGGATCCCAACCTTGGACATCTCCAGGCATCTGCTCTGCCTCTCCCAGACTTCGGGCTTGTTCTCAAAGGCTTTGCTCACTGTAGGCCCTCTTCTCTGGAGCTACACACATGCCACTCTTGCTCTCTCCCTCCCCTTTACCTGGAACAACCAGCATTTCCTCTCTCTCTCGGGATGAGGTTTTAAAGGGGACATGCTCTCTAAACCCCTTTAGGGCATTACATGAAAAATTGGCTATTTGAAGCAGCCAGGTCAGAAAGGACCTAATGTGGCTTATTGATTTTCCTGCTTCTTAGTGGACTGCAATTCAATGTCCCTGAAACCACATGAAATTAAAGAATTATTTGTGTTAAGAAATTATTATTAATGTGTGTTACAGTAGCACCTACAGTCTCCACTTAAGTTCTGGGCCCCATTATGCTGGGTGCTGCACAAAGACATAGGAAGGGTGTGATGGGGTATACAAACCCCTGAGAACAAGGAAATAAGGAGCAGCTCTGGGCACAGGCAGTTTTACCCTGCTGCACCTGTAAAGCCTGTTCAAGTTTTAAAAGGGAAACAGAGCTGTCCAAAGGATGCAGACAGGAAGGGAGCAGACTTCTGCTGTGAGCTTGGGGAAGTATGAGCTAGGAGCTCTCATTGCCTGAGACCTAGAAACACAGAATTCTGACAGACTGCCAAGGAGAGCCTGGTGACTGATTGCAAAGGTCAGAAACTTGATTTTCCATTCTTTAATTTACCCTGTCAGGGGAAAGGGGACTTAGATAGGAAATGATCCAGGGAAGCAACTACTTAGCACCCCAAGGTGTGACTGGGAACTGTGACCTGTCTGGGGAAGGGACTGATGGGAAAGACCCCACAAGACAGAACTATATTTGAAAAAAAGTGACTACAGGGAGGGAGACAACCTGCCTGGCAACCAGGCAGCACTGATGGTGAATGTTTCCCTTTACAAAGAGACATTCCAGGATCTGAAGAGCTTACAATCTAAACAGACAAGAGATGGGAGAAAGGAAGTACTAATGTCCCCATTTTACAGACGAGGAACAGCTAGACTGACTTGCCCAAGATCATATAAAAAGTGAAGTAGATGTGGGAATTGAACTCCTACCTCTTGAGCCCTAGAGCACAGCTTTAGACACAAAACCATCCAGCTTGTCTCGTAAGTCTACCATCATTTACGTGGTCTAAAATATGATTCCATAGTTCTAAGGGAAAGAGAGTCATGTTGTTCACATTTCCTGTTTTATCTCATTTATGTTCGTAGTTTATTATGGGAACTTGGTGAAGTTATCTTGGAAGTGGTCAGATTGTTTCTTGGAGAGAGAAAGAAAAAAATTGAAAATGTATTATTTGGATCCTTGATTTTCTAGATTATATCTTTAAGATATCATTACTAGTTCTTCTAAGCACACTAGTACATGGTTATTAAAAAGGTGTTTCTTTTGTCATTTTGAGGACTTAAGTGACAGTTCATTCAGAGGTAGTTTGGAATAGTATTATCTAGAGCACATCATCCACCTCCCACATTCGAGCTAGTGAACAGGGGAATTTGAGAGGGAGTTTGTAAGAGGGAGTCTTAATATAATTGATATGGTTAGGAAAAGCTGCATCACCAGTGCCAACGCTGCTCCTGTCTCCTCTTCACCTGTATCCAGATAGAGAACCTGACCATGGATGCCTCTACCCAGATCCTGGTATGGATTTGCAGATACTGTGGCCTGCATTTCCCATTCTTAGAAAGCCAGGATCGGGGGCCCGTCCAGTGTGAAAGGTGTGTGCTAGTGGAATCTCTCGGGAAGCAGGTGGGAGAGCTATAGGAGGAGGTGGCTAGGCTAAGGAGCATTCATATAGCTTCCAAAGCTGAGGAAGTTATCTAGCTGGAGAGGACTGTTGTCATGCCACAGGGGGAGGATGATATGGCTCTGCCACAGGGAGGACACTGGTTGCTAGTTACTTCTGGCAGTGGGCAGTGCTCTACCCCTACTCCCAACACATCCACCAGAGTGATGAAGAACCGTTATGCTGTCCTGGCAACAAGCAATGAGGAATCACCCCCAAAGGTAGAGAAGGATAAGCCATGTACTCCCAAGGCTGGGAGGATCTCAGCCACAGTCCCAGGAGGAACCATACGGTGGTGGTGGTTGGTGACTCTTCTGAGGGGAATGGTGGCACCCATCTGTCAGTCTGACATGGCATCCCGGGAGGTATGCTGGCTACCAGGGGCCTGAATCCGAGACTTTATGGAGGAATTGTTGAGGGACATCCAGCCCTCTGAGTACTACCCCATGCTACTTATTCATGTGGGCAATAATGATACTGTAAGGTATTACCCTGAGCAGATAAGAAGTGACTACAGGGCTCTGGGAGTAAAGATGAAGGAGTTGGGGGCACAGGTAATGTTCTCTTCAATCCTTCCTGTCAAGGACCCAGACAGGGACAGATGCATCCTGGAGATGAATGCATGGTGTTGCCAGGAGAGCTTCAGCTTCCTTGACCATGGGATGCTGTTCTGTGAAGGAGGACTGCTAAGCAAAGATGGGGTCCACTGATCAAGTAAGGGGAAGAGCATATTTGGATACTGTGATAAATGAAGGGGGAGTAGCTCGCTTTTGTGGACACCCAGCCAGCCAGTAGCTATAAAATCCCTCTTAGTAGCTGTTCTCTAATTGTTCTACCTGTAAAGCATTAAAAAGTCTCACTGCTATGCATAGGTAAAAGGAAGTGAGTGGGCACCTGGCCAAAAGAGCCAATGGGAAGGCTAGAACTTTTTAAAATTGAAAAAAGACTCCCCTTTTGTCTGTCTGTTGTTGTTCTCCCAGTGAAAGGCAGACAGGGCAATAGCTATGCTGTAAGAAGCTTTGGGCGAGGTATGAAAAAATCATCAGTATCATACCAAGAAACTACTCATTTAATACCCCAGATATGTAAGTAGATCAGGAAATGTCTAGGAAGACGCAATTAGGTTTATCCTTTTTATTTCGTTATGGCTTGTAGATTCCTCTGTACTAACCCCAGGGTGCTTTTGTTTTGCTTGTAACCTTTAAGCTGGACTGCAGGAAAGGTATTCTTGGTACTTAATCCTTGTAGTTGCTCTTTTAAACTCTAGCAATAGCCTGAGTTCCCAGATGTATTTTCTTTCTTTTTTTTTATTAATAGAATTTACCTTTTTTAAGAACAAAATTGATTTTTTTTGTCATAAGAGTTTTGTGCATGTGTTTAATTAGCTGGTGGCAACACCTGATTTTTTCTTTCTCAGCTCTTCATGGAGTGGGGGAGGGGGGTGAAAGGGCTTGAGGGTACTTCACAGGAAGGCATTCCCAAGTGTACCTTTCTGGGCTCTCAAAGGGGTTCTGTACTTGGGTGGTGGCAGCATCTTCCAATCCAAGATCAGAGAAAAGCTGTAACCTTGGGAGTTTAATACAAGCCTGGAGTGGCCCGTATTAATTTTTAGAATCCTTGCAGGCCCCCACCTTCTCTACTCAAAGTGCCAGAGTGGAGAATTAGCCCTGACAGATACAGACTGCCTAACCTAGTGAAGAGGGCTTTAAACTGGGTTCAGCATGGGCAGGTGACAAAAGGCTACAGGTAAGTCCAAAACATGGAGACTTGGGAGAATGCTTGAAATCTAGTGGTGGGGATTGTGGGGGGAGCATGGGCCATTATAGCAGGGATAAGTGAGAGACAAAAGAGAACATAGAAGGGAAATAACCATTCCCAGAGAGTTGTTATCAGTGGTTCACAGTCATGCTGGAAGGGCATATCGAGTGGAGTCCCACAAGGATCAGTTTTGGGTCCAGTTCTGTTCAATATTTTCATCAATGATTTAGATAATGGCATAAAAAGTACACTAATAAAGTTTGTGGACAATATCATGCTGGGAGGGGTTGCAAGTGGTTTGGAGAATAGGATTAAAATTCCAAATGATCTGGACAAACTGGAGAAATGGTCTGAAGTAAATAAGATGAAATTCAATAAGGACAAATGCAAAGTACTCCACTTAGGAAGGAACAATCAGTTGCACACATACAAAATGAGAAATGACTGCCTAAGAAGGAGTACTGTGGAAAGGGATGTGGGGGTCATAGTGGATCACAAGCTAAATATGAGCTGGATGGCAGGAGAGAGATCACTAACAGTGTAACACTGTTGCAAAAAAAGGAAACATCATTCTGGGGTGTATTAGTGTTATAAGCAAGACATGAAACATAATACTTCTGCTCTACTCCATGCTGATTAGGCCTCACCTGGAGTATTGTGTCCCGTTCTGGGCATCACATTTCAAGAAAGATGTGGTCAAATTGGACAAAGTCCTGAGAAGAGCAACAAAAATTATTAAAGTTCTAGAAAACACGAGGGATGATTGAAAAATTTGGGTTTGTTTAATCTGGAGATGAGAAGACTGAGGGGGAACATGATAACAGTTTTCAAGTACATAAAAAGTTGTTACAAGGAGGAGGCAGAAAAATTGTTCTCCTGAACCTTTGAGGATAGAACAAGAAGCAATAGGTTTAAATTGCAGCAAGGGCGGTTTAGGTTGGACATTAGGAAAAACTTCCTCACTGTCAGGGTGCTTAAGCAGTGAAATAAATTGCCCAGGAAGGTTGTGGAATCTCCATCATTGGAGATTTTTAAGAGCAGGTTAGACAAACACCTTTCAGGGATGGTGTAGATAATATTTAGTCCTGGCATGAGTGCAGGAGACTGGACTAGATGACCTCTTGAGGTCCGTTCAGTCGTACGAGTCTATGATTCTCTGGACATGTCCTCATGATAAAGGAATTGGATAATACTGGAAGCAATGCATGAGTATGTATTTATTTGTTCTCTGTAAATGTGGACAGATAGTACCTGTCAAACATTCTAGGTACCCCTTAATACATAGAGTTGTCTAATCACCTTGGGTTCACAACTTTAAAATTGAATGGCACTTGCTTCTAATGTCCCTTCATCCATCCATCCCTCCCCCAAGTATTCAAATATATGACCATTTAAATTTACAACTACTGCTTGTTTTTGTTTTGTTTGTTAAAACCCACTGGTAATAGAAGATTAGAGAGCTAGTTAAATTCATGGGACGATCAGATGTCTATATATAAAGCAAAAAATGTAGTCAATTTACAATCAAGTTTGTTAGCAAATAATCCAAAGAGAAGAGGAATTACCTGGAGTCTTCTGTATTGAAAAAGAGTTCTTCATATTTTATTTCCAGCTGAGAACAACATACAGACACATGCCATGGTCGCTAATCTAATTTCACCAAAGGTACTGTGAAAACATCGTTAGTTACTTCAAAAGCCTCCTGTATACACCACATTTTGTTCTCTGGCAGGTAAATGAAGGGATTGATTTCTGTGAGACCAACCTCATTGCTGCTTATCACTAAGGTGGCCTTCTCAAAAGGTGTCAGTAAAATGATTTACAGACATCCTATGGTTCATTAAGCAGGTGTTATCTACAGAGATGTATTACCATCCTGCAGGACTTCAAAGTCATTGATGTCTTTGTACTGATCAGCCATTCAAGTATAAAGCTGGTCAGTAAGGTACCTCTTATTGGAGTTGGTGCAGGGGTAGTCTGAAAAGAAAGTGATCTGTAGATGAAGCCATTTTAACTGTGCAGCAACTAAGAACATAATTTTCAGAAGTCTACACTGATGCAAGTGGCCTGTTGTGTATTGCAGTAGGCTCCTTGCAGCTTTGGGAATGCAACACATTTTCGGAAGTGTTTAATTTGCTGAGCATTTTCCAAGTGGTTGGGGCTAGGTTAAAGGTCTAGGCACTCATTTGGCGAATTACAAAGCACTACAAGGTTCCCCACACACTTAGCCAAGTGCTGATAACTTCATACCAGTGGCCTGATTAAATTAGCAGATGTGAATTAATCCATTTGTGAATTCATGCCTAATAATATCTTAGCTGTCTACTTATCCCCTTTCTGCTTAGTGTTTAATAGTATTTCCAGTTTCTACATCTTCAGAATCTTCACTAGATAGCATCCATACTTAAAGAAGCTATATCAGCATCTTCCTAATCCATTGGTAAGAATTACTTTTTTCCCCAAAATAAATGTTAAATATGTGCCAAAGGTACCCTGCTCTCTGTTTCTGCTTTCTTCAATATTCTGGAACTGCTCCCATACTGGCACAGATTTTTGTCTGCATTCAGATATTTCAGTTTTGTTATCACAGGTCCTATCTAATGTAATCTCTGGTTTATTTCACTAGTTTTTCATCCTTCCCTGAGAACTGAATGCCTGTTCTGGTATCTGTGCCTCATTCTCCTTATGAAAACTATGGCAAAGAATGTATTGAAATTTATTTCTGCAATCTATACATTTTGTGTTTGATAAATCACCTTTGTCATTGCTTAAGGGTCCTTGTGGCTTTCTCTAACCTCATGTTCCCAACAAAATGTACTTGGAAAATGTCCAATTATATATCAAAATTTTTGTGTGGTCTTCATCTTACTCTATAACTTTTCTTTTCTTATCATTCACTTGCACTCCTGTGACATAGAGAAGTCAGAAAATATAGTTTAAATATTATCTGATATATTATACTTTGTTTGCACACTATATCCCTGTTTCTTTCCTCTGGTTAATGTTTGCATCTTATTCAGCCACAATGATTTGACTCCTCCCCGCTTTGCTTATTACAAGATGAAAAGGAGTGCTAGTGGCACCTTAGAGACTAACCAATTTATTTGAGCAGAAGCTTCCGTGAGCTACAGCTCACTTCATCGGATGCTGTAGCTCACGAAAGCTTATGCTCAAATAAATTGGTTAGTCCCTAAGGTGCCACTAGTACTCCTTTTCTTTTTGCGAATACAGACTAACATGGTTGCTACTCTGAAACCTGTCATTATTACAAGATGTTATGCATAACCATTATACATATGTGAAATTATTTCTGTAAATATTTTTCGCCTTCATTGCTTTATTCTCATTCAGTGTCACCAAATAATTTTCATATTCTCCCCGCACACCACCACCTCCTTTTGGCTTTCACTTTTTGGTTCAAATTCCAAGCTTAGGAGCTGATCATACAGTGACTGCAGTGAAGGAGAGCAGGACTTAATCCTCAGATAGAATACTGCCATTCCTCTTTAAATATTCTTGGTTTATGTCTCTCCAGGTAGTCCCTCAAAAATCATGTATTTTTAATTAAGAATGAGTGCTGCCTTACATTCTGTGGCATATAAGTTTGCATTTTGTGCATCTTGATACTAAATATGATCAGAATCCCCCTGCATAGGAAAGCAAAGCCTAAATTGCACATTCCCTGCTGCAGATATGTGCCATTCAGTCAAGAAAGCAATAGATTGGTGAGGTTGATGTAACATGAAAAAAATGGTATGTTCTTACAGAGAAGTTGGAAGAAATGCGATAACAGCTTCTCTAACTATATGCTCTCCCACTAGACTGGCAAGGTTTTGCACAGAGGAAATCAGTGAGCTCATGTTGGCAACATTTCCAGTCGCTCTTATGAGAGGTTTTCCATAGCCTTAATTATTCTCATCACCTATCTCTGAATCCTCTCAAAATCTGCTATAGCCTTTTTTGAGATGGGGTAACCAGAACTGAACATAGTATACTAGGTGAGAGCCATTGATTTAGATAATGACATGATATTTTCTTTATTATTTTCCATTCTGTTCCTTATGAACTGTAAAATTTTCTCTATTTTTTTGACCACTGGTGCACATTGAGCAAACCTCTTCATTCAGGTGTCCACAATGGTGCACAAGTCTTTTTCCTGAGATGATACAATTAATTTAGAAGCCAGTGAGATGCCTGAGAAGTTCCCATTATTTCCTCCAATATGCAATACTTTGAATTGCATCTGTTGTCATGTGTCTCATTCACCTAGTTTCATAAATCCTTCTGACATTCCTCACAATGCTGGGGGGGGGGGGTTTGGTTAATCTAAATAATTCTGTTTTCCAACATTACTGCTCCAGCCTTTTCCAGATGCCTAATAAACTATGATTAAACACTGGTCCTAAGACAGAACCTTGAGGCTCCCTGCTGCTAAACCTCTTGCCATGATGAGATTTGACCATTTATTCCTACTCTTTGTTTTCCGTCTTATCCCATGTCTGACAATACCTGCTTCTCATATTGTGATTACTTACTTTCTTCAGTAGCTTTTGTGAAGGGTTTTGCCAAAAACCTTTATAAAATCAAAATAAAGTATGTCAACTAGTTCTGTATTATCCACTATTTTATTGACACGGAGATAGTGCTGCTTCCTTTAATGGAGGCAATATGGGCAGTAAGAGCAAGGAAGCATATGGATTAGGTACACATAAACCGGCATCTACAGGATTGAGGCTGTTCTCACTTTCACATCCACAGCCTATACATCTCTTTTAGACTGTACCCTTACCATCTATACCACTATCTGCTCTGTTTTCTATATTGTGTAAAAGAGCTGCTTATATATGCTGTCAGCAAATGCTTGATGCATCATTTTTTTCTATTTAACGTGCTGCAGTTTAGGACAAAATAGCTGAAAACTCCATTTACTAGTATTTATGGACATAGTCGTGGCTGAAAGGCTGTCACACAGGGGTAATTCATAAAGACACCCATGTAAAAAGAAGGAAAATGGCTGAGAACTTAAAAATTGGATGGTAACTAACCATGAATCCTAGTGTTGATTGAACCTGGTGATATTCTCATCAAAAGGGACTCTCAGCCATGCCTGTAGCTGTATCCATCGCTGTATCCATCTGTATAGCTGTATCCATCCATCCATCCATCCATCATGATAACTCCACAGACATTCTCGGCTCCAGAAGGATGTTTAGGTTTGTTGTGTGGGTGATTGTGTTGATTTGTGTGTGGGTTGTGTTTGTTCTGGTAGAGTTGTATGGGTGGCGAATGAGGGGTATGTGCTGTGGTGAGGGTCTGTGTGTGTTTGGGTTATTGTTTGTGCTGGTTGTGTTTATGTGAGGGTGGTTGTGTTGATTTTGTGTCTTAGGGAGCTGTGCTGGAACATTTGTGTTGATTTGTGAGGGTGGCAATTGGATGCATCTGTGTAGCTGTTGGTCCAAATAGTCTACCATCTGTGTAGTCTCCCTCATATGCTCACTGAAATTGTTGCTGGCGTTAGCTGTATAGTAAGAGTGGTGATTGGTTGAGTTACTTGTCATATCACAATGATCTAGGACTCTTGGTGTGGTATAGATACATGCTTTACAGTAACTGTACATTCCACAAGTATAATCTAGAAAGTTAAAATGGTTGAGAACTTAAAAATTGGACAATAACAGATCATGAAATCCAGTGATGATTCAACCTGGTGATAATCTGAACAAAAAGAGCTCTCAAACATGCTTGTAGCTGCTTCCATCGCTTCACACTGACTTAGCAGACATTTTAGGATTCAGAGTGCCACCTGTGTGTAACATAACTGGGATCTTATTACATAAATATTGCTCCTTTCATACCCTACTACTTTCCATACCACCTTTAGTTTTTAAGAATAGAACTTCTACTCCACAAATAGTTGTGTTTTTCTTTTGTTTTTTGTTTTGTCTTAAGATCTCCTAACTTTGTTGAATCTAAATTTTCCTTTAAGGCTTGCAATATTTACCCATCCAATGATTTTTTTATCACATCCCATAAAGCTGAAATCTAGTGTGTGCATATATATTTGCAGTCTTTACTCCATTATCTTTTTTTATAAATCACTGCATCTGTGTCCGTGTTTCCTCTTGTTTCTCTCTGTGCCTTGATGTTAATTTCTTCACCACTCATCCGTTTCTATGGGTAACTTTTTTTCCTCAACTGACTTCTGTATAGACTGTCTATTTAAATATGACAACCCTTTTCACATGTCCATTAGTTCAAATAGAATGATTGATAAGTAATCCGTTTTCTGACTTGTTATTCAGCCTATACTACTTTATTACTAAATCTAGCATACATTACATGGTTAGCTATGTTACTATGATCAGGGATATTCTACTGGTGTTGTATTCATTGACCTGTCAAAGCTTGTGCTTTGGTTAAGTGCTTGAGAAACTAAGAATCTAGGGTTTGTGATCAAGTGGCAAATTTGTTTTCTAGTTATTTTTCAGTAAACAGATGGTAAAACTTCAAGGTACCTTATTGCAGTCTCTTAAGATTACTTTTCAGAGTACTACAAGGTTCTCTATCAGCTTTTTCTTACTTAATAGTTCTGTGAATGACCAGTCATATATTACTGTATTCAGATACCTATTCAATGACATATGCTACTACAGTTCATTGCAATAGAGAAATTAGTAAATATGACCCCATATTCAAATGCACATAGTATGTTTGAAACATATAATATGTGCTGAGATGATCTTAGAAAGACAGAGGTTTTGCTTCTAGGATAGTTTTAAACCTTATTACTGTATACAATCAAAATGTTGCCATGCTATGGTGTATTGCAATTTAGTGTTCCCTCATTTTAAGACTATTTATTATGAAGTTCCTCTGACATAGCTATTGGGGCGGTCAAACTTGCAAATCAGTTGATTGCATTTCAGCTGTTCTGTCACAACCTGGACATTATTGGAATATGTGAAAAACATGACCCTCAAAACATTCTTAACATTGTAATGTATTATTGGAGCTTAGGATGTAGTATGGGAAGAGTAAGATATTGATCCATATTAAACATTATTTACTGACCTTCCATCACTGATTAATCTACATAAACATTATGTTAAGAAATTATTCATGTTTAATGCACAAGAACTGAAAAGTCAGGAAATGCCAAAGTTAATGTTCCCCATGCAACCTTAACTCCGTTCCTTTATGCTTTATAATATAGTCTTTGATTACATGATCACATATGTTCTCAAATAATATCATTTAATTTCACAATATAATATTATATAATTTTTCCACAATCTTAGCTATAGAATGTGCAGAGGCTGGTAATATTGTTCATTCTTTTAGACTTGTGCGACTCTCATTGTCTTCATGGTCCAGTATATCTTTATCAATATACTGTTTTAATATGATACTAAAGTGAAGCTAGATGATACTCATAGCATGCCTATAGCTGGGGTGATACATAGGAGCACCCCCCAGTGAGAGTACCAAGATGCATTAAATCATACTAAAAGAGTGGTTATCAATGGTTCTCTGTCAAATTGGAAGGATGTATCTAGTGGGGTCCTGCAGGTGTCTGTCCTGGGTCTGGTAATATTTAATATTTTCTTTAATGATTTGGATAATGGAGTGGATAATATACGTATAAAATTTGCAGATGATACCAAGCTGGGAGGGGTTTCAAGCACATTGGAGACAGAATTAGAATTCAACTTGATTAATTGGAGAACTGATCCGAAATCTACAAGATGAAAGTCAATCAAGACAAGTGCAAATTACTACACTTATGAAGAAAAAATCAAATGAACAACTGCAAAATAGGGACTAAATGACTAGGTGGCAGTAGTGAAGAAAAGGATTTTAAGGTTATAGTGGATCACAAATTGCATATGAGTCAACGGAATGATGCAGTTGTGAAAAAGGTAATAACATTCTGGGGTATAGTAACAGGATTATCATGTGAGATTGTGACACTGTATCTCAAAGAGGCACCCTGGAACCCCTATATTCATATGATTATGGTGGTTTATAATGTACACATTAGGAAATAAATTATATAACAAAGAGTAAATATGTTTTCTTATATATGGCATGCCAGGGAACACAATGTGGAATGTGACTGCATGTCTGATTAAAATGACACAAGTGGCATAGAGAATCTATTAAAACACAGCTAAGAGAGCTTTTCTTTTGTCTCTAAATATAGTAACGTAACATGGTGGTGCAGCATCCAAAAATATTTGTCACCCTTTTGCATAGGGCTCATCTCTTTTGCCTACAATGAAAGGCTATAGCAAAATGAACTAACATAAAATACCTGCTGCTGTGTGAACTGAAACTGCTGATGGAAAAAAGGATAGAAAAATATTTTTGAAGCACAATTTTATCTACATTTTTCCCCTGTTGTTTCAATCACGACTGGAAGATTCTTCAGCAAAAAGAAAAAAACAAGAGATTTTCTTTGCAAACAAAAACAAACTCATTAGAAGACTTGGTGTTATACTTCTAAGCATATCCTGTTGTTAGGGTAACAAAAGTTCTAAAAATAATTTAAATAAAAGGACATCACTTTAAGAGCTGCTTCAAGTAGTCATAGCAACTGGATTCTTTTTTTAAAAAAAGTAACTGTGGGTAATAGAGCTTTTTCCTCCTGACCTAAAGCTTTCCAAAAATATTATTTTACTGTCTACTTTTATACAAAGTATATTTGTTTCTTTAAGATCAGATAAAGTCTAAATGAGGGATGTGCAAAACTATCCTAAACTGTTTTCTGACAAGAAACTTTACCTAGTGACCAGCTGAAGAGTAGAGCTGGGCGAAATTTTTCAGCCCAAAGTTTTTTCAATTTAAAAATAACGATTTGGGTTTTGAACAAAATATTTCATTAATTCATGTCAATTTCAGTTAATTGTTTTGGTTGAAGGAAAAAAAATAGAAATGTCAACAGTTCTTTTTGACAATGAAGCATTTTGATTTTTTGGAGCTAGATTCACAAGGTGACTTAGGTGCCATTCACAAAACTAAGGAGGAGAGGGTGTCAGCTGCCCCTTATGCCCAGTAGCCCATATTAGAGAAGCCCATATTAGAGACCTAGGTTCACATCCCCCATATCCCCAGGTGAGTGCTTTACCATTCAGTATAAGGGGAGGTCCTGCCTCTTTAGTTTTGTTAAGAGTGCCTGAGTCCCCTTATGAATCTAGCACTTCATTTCCTCTGCTTTTTAACAACCAAACTTCCCCCAAAACAACCAGTTATTGATGACCAAAAATGAAATAAAACATTGTATTTGACCCAAAACAAAAAAATCCAATTTTTGATTCACTAAAAATTCTGAAAAAAAATTGTTCTGGGTGGAAACAAAATGATTTTTTTCTTTTTCTTTTTTTGGAACCACCAGTAAACTTTAACTATCACTTATTAGCACAACTCTATTTAAGAATATTTCAGTGTTTATACTCCTTCCATCTGAATCAGAGAGGGTGTACACTCCTACTGAAGATTGTTACAAATACTGGCACTGAAAAGCACTTTCAATTAATTTAAGATTCACTGTAATGCATTATATAGCAATGCATATGTATTTTAAAGGGCAATTTTTTCAAACATTCATATCCATTATGTGTTTATCAGGTGGCATAGCTACAATTTGCTTCAGGGCCCAATTTTTGTTTACCAGAAGCTACCATAATTTCATTCCCTTTCCAGTGTTAAAAAGGATCTATTTCTAGCCTGAATAAGTTGAGGCTTACTGGACCTTAAAATGCAGTTGTGCTGTGAACAGTGACTTTGTAAAAACAGGACCTTCTTACAAAATAGGAGCCTGATTCACCACTCTGACACACTGCTTCTATGTTAGTGTGATTACAGTGTGGAAAAGCCGGCTCTAGATCTGTTCCCTGCACATATTTAGAAAGTTACCTGTTCACATTAATGAAAAAATTTATTCATTAATACTTTTAATTCCCGTTATTAGTGCAGGAGCCAACACAGCTAAGAGGGAATGAGCTGGATATTATTCCTTCTGGTACATTATTAACATAATTGTTAATTCATGGCCTGATGCAAAGACACTTTGGATATGTCTACACTGCAATTCAACACCCATGGTTGGCCTATGTCAGCTGAGTTGAGCTAAGGCTATGGGACTGTTTAATAGTGGTGTAGACATTTGGCCTCGGGCTGCATTCCAGGCTCTGGGACCCTCCACCCTCTCCCATGCTCCGAAAGCCTAAGTCAGTTGACATGGGCCAGCTTCCTGTATTTAACTGCAGTGTAGACATACTCACATTCACTTCAATAGACTTTGGATCAGGCCTTAAGTTCCATTCAGATACAGGTGTATCAACCCACTGAAGGCCATGAGGTTATGCAGATGTCAATGAGGGCATGATCTGAAGGTAATGGTGTTGTACCAACATAATCAAGGGCCTATTTTGGACTGTAAAATACTTATTACTGGGGAAGACCTATACAAAGGGAAGAATACATCTTGAGCCCATCTTGTGGGGCTGGCAGTTGTAAATATAGCACACTGAATATGGAAATGTATTGAGGGACATTAAACATGAACGTCACGAGGCCATTTTAATAGCAGCTGTTTAAAATTGGGACATATTCTAAATCCATCACTAGATTAGAACTGAATATTGCCCAACCTGAGCCAATGACAGTAGAATTCTGAGGGCTGAAAACCTTTGGAGCAAAGATGGAAACATTTTTATGGCAGGTTGATTTTTTTTATTTATATATAGGCATCTATTTTAAGGTCTAATGTTATAAAAAGTCAACGAGAGAACTGTATTAGCAGTGTGAAGGAATGAAGGAACTGATCTGTAAAGGAAGTGCTTAAGAAGTTGGAGGAAATGAGTGCTGTGCTTTCTCCTCCACTGTTAAAGAATGCATTTATATCAGACAGGCTAGAAAACTGAAACTGGCTGGCAGCCTACAGAAGCTCTATTGGCCTCTTGAAATCTGGGACTGTAGAAGTTATTCCCAGTTCTACCAGAGAGTGTCCATCACCCACTCCCTCCCTACACACACACCGTGGCTACTGAATGATGGATAAGACATTCCACGTCACTACCTTTTCAAGAAAAATCTACAACTTCAACCCTGACTGTGATGCTGTGGAAAATGACAGTGAACATGCTCAGAGAGTCTCTAATCTGAGGTAACAAATTCCCTAGGTGAAGGAATATCAGGCAGCTGGGAAAATAATGTAAAGATGACACAGTCTGGAAATATTGCACCTTCCTCATTGACAGCTCCATTCTGGATGTCAGCCACAGAACAACTCAGAAGTCATGGGACCTCTGGCTATCTATCTGTTGAGTAAACCAGCAGGGTCTCAAATAATTTTGTTTTCAAATCATTCCAAGACCATAGGGTGAGCCTTGTGTGCATCTCTTCCCCTTCCCAAAAAAGACAGATATCACAGTCCTTGACTGTAAAACTTCTACCTCTACTTATTTCATGCACATGCTTGTGGACAATATGTAAAATCAGGAATACTTAATAAAGGAGATAGGAAGTAGGCAGGTGAGGGGGGACTTGGCATCCATATAAAGACACAGTCTGTTACATAGGTCAGTTTGCTGAGACACCAAGATCTTCAACCTTCTGGGGCCTGTGTCGCTCTGAAATCTGCGGTTATTTTGTGCTGGATGGGATGCAGAATGAGCAAACAGAATACCGCCTAATGGAATGATTAAATGTTTAAACTGATATTTTAATTCACTCAATTGAAAGCATAAACAGCATGAGTTTGACTGAATCAGTTTAAAGAATTACACAGAAGCCAATGTACTTGTCAGCAAGGGTGAAAAATTCATGTATCACTGCCACACAGTTTGAATATTGTATCTCTCAATTAGATATAAAAACACACTTTTACTCTGTCACAAAAGGATAGCTCTTGAGTAGGAATAAAATATGGTCCAGCTTTTGAAACATTTGTAATTACTTAAAATTTAGGAATCCAGCAACCATTGTCAAATATTTAATAAACATGACAGCTTGATTAGTCATTATTTTTTTTTGTTTTCCATAAGCAAATCTAAGTAAAGAAACACCTAATAGATTAAGATTTAAATATGCTTTCAATAGGAAAAAAACCTCTTAGCATAATAGATTAATGGAAACACCTGCCTTTAAAGAAAAAATGTCACTTCCACATCTTGTGGAAGAATTCATAAAACACAATAAATTAGAAAGAACAGTAAACATTTAACTGCAGTTAGTTGTCTATAGAATACTTAAGAGACAACGAAATGAAAGCAAACGTATAAAAAACATCAAAGTAAAATCCTACTGCAAAATTGCTTTCACGCTGTTCTAAACATATTTGTTGTTTTGAAAAATAAAGTATAAATTAATATTAGGGGTAGCATTTGAAAAGTCCTTAGAATTGCCTAACTCTGCTTCCATTAAAGTTAATGTGAAAAATCAGGCTCCTTTAAGGTATCTCAAGTTGGGAGGCTTAAAATATAAAAAGTACAAAAATAAAGTTTATTATTGTAATGCATGCATCTACAGTGCTGTAAAGCCAAATTCACTGTTGGTGTAAATTAAGAAACTTCCATTGACTTCAGGAACTGGATCAGTTTACACTAGCTGAGAATTTTGCTTGCATTGACTTTAGAATCATAGAAGATTGGAATTGGAAGAGACCTCAGAAGATCATCTAGTCCAACCTCCTGCTCAAAACAGAACGAACCCCAACTAGGTTTTAGGTTTTATTGTAGTCAAGAAAATAAGTTACACTGATAATATAACTAAAATCAAACCATTTTCTACAGATGGTTTAATCCTGCTTTTAAACCTATGTTGTATCACTGATTCAGTTACATATAGTCAGAACTTTCATTTTTAAAACAGTATCCATCTTTAAAGTGAATGTACAGAAGTACAACTAAAAATAAATAAATAAATAAAACTAAGAACTAAATTCTTAGCTTTTGTCTTTTTTTACTTTGTACTCTTATTCACCAGGCTTTGTTCCAGTAGTCCAGCAAGTTTAGAAAAATAAAATGAAGAATATTAATTACCCTGACTGAGATTGTTTATATCTCATATGCAGCAATTTACAGCTTCACCTCAGGGTGATCTTGATGTTAATGTTGTAATAAGAATGTGTAGCCCTTGATCTCCCAAAAGGACTGAACTACTAAACATAATTTAATTAATTCAAAATAAAAACTAAAAATGACTGTACCTAAAACATGAGATGTTTGAAAGTAAAAGTAGGGAAACTAAAAATCCTGTCTTTCAAAGGATCTTGACATAAAAGGCATTTTTGAAACATGGTGGAGTGACATAAACCAATGGGATATTGTATTACTTGGGTATAATATGTAGGAAGGATACATTAGAGGCTAAGGGCTTGTCTTCACTACATGAATAACGTAGCTGGAGTCGATGTAGCTTAAGTCAACCTAACCCAGTTGTGACGTTGTGCTCCATATAATTTTATGAAAATATGCTAATGAGTGTGAATATAATGTAACTGGAATATTCTTCATGCCAAAGGTCTCTTGTAAGGTATCATTACAAAGCTTATAATCTACTGAGTGTGGTCATCCTATTTATATAAATGTATCATTCTTGTATATGAAACTAGGAATATGAAATATAACTCTGGGGTCCTATTGTAATTATGCAAAGTGTGGGCCATTAATGGTGGTTTGGAATCTTGATGGCTCCCATCAACTAGGACAATTGGTTGTATATGGCTCTGTTTACTTGCAAGCCTTCCTGTGAGTCAGGCCAGGAAGAATGAAGGCTTGGGGTCTCACAGAACATGTGACCATGTCACCAGATACTGGAATCCATCTTAAACCTGGTATAAGGGGGTAGAACAGAACAAAGCAGTCATGAGAAATCCCCTAGCTACCACCTGAGCTGGAACAAGGACTGTAACAAGAGAAAGGATTGGGCCCAGACTAGAAAGGAGTCTAGTCTGTGAAAGAAGCTTATTGGAACATCTCTGAGGGTGAGATTTTCCTGTATTCAATTTATTAAATATATTAGGCTTAGACTTGCATGTTTTGTTTTATTTTGCTTGGTAACTTACTTTGTTCTGTCTGTTATTACTTGGAACCACTTAAGTCCTACTTGTTACACTTAATAAAATCACTTTTGCTTATTAATTAACCCAGAGTAAGCAATTAATACCTGGGGGGACAAACAGCTGTGCATATCTCTCTATCAGTGTTATAGAGGCTTGAAAATTTATGAGTTTACCCTGTATAAGCTTTATACAGAGTAAAACAGATTTATTTGGGGTTTGGATGCCAAATTTGTAAACAGTCTGTGTATATATATATATATTTGGCAAAAGCATATAAGGCTAAAACTATACTCCAAAATTTAAGAAAAATGTTTCTTTTAAAACATTAAATAAGCGTTGTTTTCCTATATAAAGTCTAATGCTACAAGTTTTCTGCATGTTTTCTTTTCAACTTTTGATCTGCAGTTTTCTCATCATAAAGCAAGTAAAAAAGGGCACATAAGAATTAGCCTCAAGTAATTCTGAAGGACCTCAAGTTCTAATGCGCCAAATATCTTGGATCACGTGATACTATAAAGTGTATAATTGCACATAATGAAGCTGATGGAAATAATTTTTAGTTAGAATAAAGGTCATCATGGCACTGCAGATAGTAAAGGGGATTTTTTCCAGACCGATTAAGGTCCTTGAAGGATTAGTTGATCAAGCACTAATACCATTAAGTGCCCCAAAGTGGTTAGTTATCAAAATAATTTATATTTAGACATACTGTATATGGTGTCTAAAATATGTGCTGTTGCTGTTGCCCGATATTGAGTAGAATATCGTTTATCTGAGTCATCCATAATGTGAGGGCCCAATCCAGCCTAATCAGTCTCCATCTGCTGGCCAGTTAAAGCTCTCTATTTATATTATGTTGTATTCATGCCTGTAAGTGCTGATCCAGAGCTCTAGATGCAAAACAATTAATTATACATACACACAAAATCTCATGAGAGCAAAAAAGACCTCTAAACTTACTAAAATAAGACACTCTCCATAATCCTTCCCTTCATCACCAACCAAATTCTACCCTTATTTGAGTCTCCTGTGCTCCCTCAAAAGTCTGGGAAAATAAGCAAATCTTGCAGCATTCCCTGAAGGTCATCAATACTCTGCTGAACAATGACAGGAAGTAAGTTTCATTGCAAGAGACCCTCACTGGGAACATCCTGCCATTAGCACCTGCTAGTTTAAACCAAGAGCCTATAAACCTCCAGGGCCTAATTCTGATCACTGTTATGCCATTTTAAAACAAGAGTAACTCCAGTGAACTAAATGGAATTGTGTCAAATTTACAGTTATGGAACTGAGATCAGAATCTGGCTTGAACTCTTTAGCCAATGGAAGTCTCCGAGGTAATCCAACTCCAGATCTTGAGTGTCTTCTGTTCAGTGCTCTGCAATGAAAGAGTCTGCTCTGGAGTCTGAAGGGAAAATCTCCACTTTCCAGGCTAAATCTAAATTAGACACTTTAAACTCTTCTTAGCTTGTAAATTCTTCAGGGCAGGGACTGTTTTTTTCTTTGTATAAGAAAGGGACTGTTTGTATAACATCTCGCCCAATGGCATCAATCCTGATTGATGTTTTAGTACTGTGCATATATAAATATGCAAAGTTCTGATATTCCACAAGGATGCAGCATTTCATCTCCAGTGATATATAGTTATTTTTATTGGTCTAATCTCATGGCATTTTAGCTGCTAAATTCTGCCACTACTATAAAACTCTGATTTTAATTATTTACATACAGATATTTCTTTTTTGTTTGCTTGTTTCCATTTATGAAAGTGCATGAGTGCTAAAGGAAGCTATATGGATTTTAAAGATTTGTCTAATGGGCAAAGAAAAGAGCTATCAATACATTTTATGTACCAGTAAAGATGCTACTGAATTGTGGTATTCCACGCTTACAGTGATACAGTTCCACTGTACATTTCATTTCTCAGCTACCTCACCAAAATGAAGAAAAATGTTAGGAAAGAGCTTTTATTCATTGAAGTGCTAATGATTGTTTCTTGAAATTATTCTTCTGTAAGTTTTCACTTACTGTTGAAAATTTTCTGTACATTTGCAGAAGTTGTGCATGTGTTTCATTTTGCTGAATAATATCTATGCTGTGTATTATCTATTTATGATTTAAGAGGAAGTAAGGATAGGTCTCCTTCCCCATGGACTGCACCTTGATGTGGTAGGAAGGCTTCCATGCTGTCATAGTCCTGAGAGCTGTGTGGGCAGGAGTATAACTAGTAATGCCAGTCATGACACAGAAGTCGAAGGGTAGGAGCCAGGCCACAGGCAGTCCACCAGTCCTCCTGATAGGAAGTTGAGAGTGGGCTAATGACCCACCCCTGTAAGAAACAAAGATTTTACAGGAACCTACACTACTGTTCAGCTCAAGGCAGTGGTGAAGGTCCTATGTTCTCCGTGGAATAAGTCAGTCAAATCAAGGATAGGAGTAAAAATGTTTTTTAACATTATAATTGTCACTTTAGCTTCTGCTTAACTTTTATATGTCAAATCATGTCAGTTAAGTGACAGCTCCTTTCCCTCCCTTTTCCTACCTACTTTAGAGGTCTACTGACAAAGTTAATAAGTTTTGAACCCAGGTGGTCAATACACCTTTTACTTAAATGGTAATCTTCTAAACCAAACAGTCTCATAATAGAAGGTATTCCAATGCTCCCTGAATACAAAGTCTTTCTCCCTGCACCACCAGTCACTCTATCATTTGGTCTTCAGTGTCAATCTTCTTCACTTGTGGTTAGCATCAGAAGAACCTTTGAGAAGATCACTGGCTCTTCCCTTCTTAGTTATCTTCCAGATTCCTGGAAGTCTTTCACAGTCATATACAATCTTTCTTTTTGGTGTTATTTGTTCCCATGTAACATATAATCAGTGAAATCCAGCATTCTGTATTACATTTGGCACTTGTAGTTTATATTATTTCTTCTAGTATCTAGGAAGTACCATTCCATCCCATATTCATGATCAAGGCCATACTTGTTTTGTTTGGTTGTAGCTTCCTCCTTAAGGAATCACCTCACAGGATCATTTGCCTCTTTCTTTGAGGTGGCTCATTTTCATGCCATTCTTCTTGACCATAGGTCAGGTTTCTATCTGTCTTTTGCCTGTTCTCAGTGTGCTTCACCTCCCCTCCTTCTCAAGGGCAGTACATTTATTGTTGGAGACTCACTTGAAAGTCTTCATAAACATTTACTGTTTTCTCTTTTTACTGTTCCTAGTTGCCACATTTTCCCATCTCTTTCCTTGCTCTTTCATTACTGTTCTGTGTGCAATAGCTTGGATAGTTCCTTCCTTTATGCAACATCTGATTTTGCTTCCTTGATTTCTCTTGGGTATGAGTTTGTCACCATGTGGATTCCTGCTGTATAGAGACCCACTTGTCTTGCCCCTTTCTCATCTACACACTGCACCCTGCCATGGAAGCTGTGGAGATTGGCCACAGAGGCTCTGCAGAGCACATGGTAGAGTCCTCTTGCATGATATGAATACTGCTTTAGCCACCAACTCATCAAAATTCCTGTGAAGCTTTTAAAATACCTGTGACCTTTACACATGATACCCATCTAAGGTGTTTTAGAGTTCAGCCATATAGGAGTTTTGCCTGAGATCACAGGATCAGGTAATTGAATAAGATTAAGGTTTCTTGTTTGCTTAATACAGGTAGTTCTGAATTCCCACTGTTGTAAGAATAGACCAGCTATAATTTGGAAATCTCTTTGTGTAACATAAAGTAAATTTCAGTCTTGGATTTATCACTTCTCCACTCAATAAATATGGTGCTCACAGCAAACTTTACAACAGTTAAATAAAAGGTTTGTTCAATAACTTTGTACTTAGGATCTCCGTAGTTTCGTTAATTTGCAAGATTAGATATAGTTACACACAGTAAATGTATAAAGGAGAGAATTTAAACTCTCCTTCCTGATAGTCTTTCATCCCCCCAAGAACATATCTGAGACCCCATGTCATGCCATCTTTGGTTGAATTTTGCAGCCTGCATTGGAATGGTACCTTCTGGCCTTACTCTCACTACAGCTAAATTGCATGTCCTTCCTTAAATCCCCCCAAAACGTTGATTTCCCCAAATCTGATGTAGTGCTTAAAACAATATATTCCCTTTATAAATTTCCTTTCTTGGGCTTTTCCAGTTATCCTTAGAATTTATTCTTAATTAAAATTTAAAAAAATATCTTCCAGTCTACAATACTTATCTCTTAAGTGTACGGATTTCCTATATGAAGCAAGTACACAATATGCAAGAGACACTGCACTTCAGATAAGAGATCAATAATATAAACTAGAGAGGAAAATTCTGCCTCAAGTACAGAACAAACAAGTACAGCAATGGTAATAAAAAAACATGCTTACGAAAATAACCTGTGGTTTCAAATACCTGTAAGCATTAAAATTTCCCAGGAACTGGATTCACCAAACATATTTTTTCTTTTAATGTTTTTTTTTATTATTTTTAAAGACATAAATAGGTTATAAAAAGACCCTAAAATAAATGCATATGAATGTTAGTCACCAAATGTAAACACCTTTCCATTAAATTCACACAGGAAGAATTCACTGTAGGGGATGATTGTAGACAAGCTATCAAAGTGAGTTTTAGATTTCAATAAAATTCTGATAGCCTTAAAAAGTCAACACAACAACTTTCCATGGACTGACCACTGTTTTCATAGTTAAAAGAAGAAAATAAACATTTAATAAATCCTTGTGAGAAGAAAAATTGAAATAAACATGACAAAAACCAAATGGCAATGGCATTTTTCTTTATAAAATGCATAATTATGACTGCACTTAGTTGGGACAAACTGCATTATGCAGGATTCCAGCAGTTCTGTTATATGTACTTGTCCAAGTTCCATTCTCAGATCACAGTAGGGGAAATGTTTATAGATTTAACACTTAAACTATAGAGAAAGATTTTGTATGGGGAAGGAAGCATATTCTTTATAAGCTGTAGACATGCTCTTTGGTGATGAAGAATATTTTTCTAGCAAATAAAATATGCAATGGCGCTCATCAGAATAAACAAATATATCATTTGAATTTGTTTCTATTGCACCCATATTAGGACAAGAAGCAATGGGCTTAAATTGTAGCAAGGGAGGTTTAGGTTGGACATTAGGAAAAACTTCAGGGTGGTTAAGTACTGGAATAAATAGCCTAGGGAAGTTGTGGAAACGCCATCATTGGAGATTTTTAAAAGCAGGTTAGACAAACACCTGTCGGGGTGGTCTACATAATACTTAGTCCTGCCATGAGTGCAGGGGACTGGACTAGATAACCTCTTGAGGTCCCTTCCAGTCCTATGATTCTATATTGCCAAGGTTTAGAACTTAAATGATCTGATTGTTATGGGGCTTGATCCCGGGATGTGTGATCTAGATAGAAAATATATATGTACATATGTGCACGTATACATATGTGCATCCATCTGAAAATGCTGCCACTTATTTGTGACAACCTGCATAATACATTAATGACTTTACTATGTGCAAGTAATGCAGCTGTACCAAGCTCATGATGATAAAAGCCTTCTACTGCATCATAATATACTCTACATATGCCTCATAGATAACAAGAAACCCATTTTAAGCTTAATATAAAGAATTGTAACAGTTCTTAAAGGGACTATGTTTTGCATCCCTCCTCCTGTAAATCCAGACATGTTGGTTACCATGAGTCTAAATGTAGCTGACATCGCTCTTCTATACTAAACAATGTCATGATTTTAAAGTCCAAAATCTTACAGCCTTTCTGGGTCAGAAGTGAGTGCTGGGACCTATTGAGAAGCTGGCAATTTTCCATTTCCAGCCCTCTGATGACACAAGATAACTGACCTTAAAATCATAATAATTTTAGGTATAGACAAGATGTCTTTGATACAGGATATTCTAGACCTAGGGCACATTTTCATAGAAAAACACTGCATCTGAAAAAGTGCTTTTTTACCCACGAAAGCTTATGCCCAAATAAATCTGTTAGTCTTTAAGGTGCCACCGGACTCCTTGTTGTCTTCCTGTCATGTAAGCATCCAGGCAGCATATCTTCCTGGTGAACAAAAATATCCTCAGTGGTACACAAAACTAATGTGCTAGGGTGTATAGCTCACACCCAGGGGCTTGGGGAAACTGAAAAAAAAGTTGAATCTAGCCCCAAAGCCTGCATAAGAAGCTATCACCAGCAAGTGCTGATGACAGCAAGCCAGCATGATCAGAGGAGCTGCAAAGGGAGGCCTGTTCTGCATTCTTGCAGTGACTTGCTGCACAGAATCCTGCCGTGCACCAGGGTTTCTTTGACAGAGGATGCAGCTGGCAGTGGCTTTGCTCATCTCTGCTGGACTGGCAAGATCTGACCCATAATCTTGTTACGTTATTCATTGAAGGAACATATTCAGTACATGATGCTTTTTAAGGTGCTTTAATTATACTGATTTTTTTAAAGAATGTTTCTCTTCTAAATATTTGCAATTATATGATGCCCTTTATGATCCATAGAGAATTTGTTTGCTAAGCAGATAATCTTGCATTGTTATCATTTATTTCATATAAGAACTCCATGTATAAATACCACAGGAGATAGCTATTATCAGTTATAAGAGACCCTACTCAGGATGACATTGCTGATCAAAGCTACAGTATTAGCAGTGCTCTGCTGGCACAAGGGAACCCCCGCATTGAATATCAGCATGGCTATAGTCACAACACATATTCAGAAGGCTGGAAGTTAACATCACATACTGGCTGAGTATTTGATTAGGGATGTCACTGAGTCTCATGGGTTTCTAAGAGGTGCACCAATGCATTAAATCTTAGTCACTTCAACAGCCCTGGCATATGCAGAACAAACTCCTGCTAGCACTGAACAGGGTGCTGGCCTGGATAAACCCTTGAGGTACGAATGTAAGAATCTGATAAGAAAAATATATTCCATATAATTCTTTCTGTAATTTTCTTCCTTACACAGAGGAACTGCCCTTACTGAGGCCCAGAACAGATAAGGAAGAGAACCTAGTGGAAAGGAAAAGTCCAAAGAAGCAATTAATTCCTGGATGAAGCTTTCTTAATTTTCAGCAAGGGAGGAAGCATATTCTGTGCCTAAAGCATAAGAAAACTGAATTCTATTCCTCACTCAGCCATAGACTCCCTATGTGACCTTGATAGAGTTACTCAAGGATTCTGTGCCTCAATTTCCCCATATATAAAAGCAGTGATAATACATGCCTACATCTCAGGAGTGTTGCAAGGCTAAGTTAATTACTATTTGTATAACGTTTTGAAACATTCAGATGGGAAATATTATAGAAGTGCAATTTACTATTTCAAAATTACTATCTCAGATGCTATGTTATTATTAAAAGAACAAAAGTAAAAGTTAATGATGATTAATTAATTAATGGTCACCCCTCCATTTTCCACATAGCAAAGGAAATGCAGACAATGGACAAAATGCTTATTTAAGACTTTCAATATTCTGCTCTCCCTGCATGTGTGAAAATCTCCTATGCTGTCCTTTGTGGATAGTTTGTCCTTAATTTGGAAGGCCAGGTTGTCTGTAATGGAGAAACCATCACCTAGATGCAAGACTTCAGGGTAATTATGTACAGGCTAACAAAATTCCTGACAAATCTTAATGAACGGTCATCAACATACATGAAGGTATGAGATCCTTCTCATATGGGGTAACGTTTGGAGTTTATTGAAAAATGCAAAGGGCAAAAATATAATGAAATGCTTAAACACGCTGTGGCTCACACATTTTCTCACCAACCCCTCCAAGGCCTGATCCTGTTAGCAATAAGTGGTCTGATTCATCATTGCTCTGCAAAACAGAATGGTAGTATTTGAAACCCACTTTGCACTGTTGGAAATGGCTATACAAGGTGCAAGACAATGATAAATCAGGCCCAGAGTGAATGGGAGTTATTTATTTCAATGGGAGCAACACTGTGGTCATCATGACAACATTATAAGAAATGCACAGGAAATCAAACACTCCTATGTGAGTTATAGGACAGAGAGCCAATGGGATTACACAGATGTACCTCAGAGTTTTAGGCTAACAGCCAAATACAGCTATATCTATGCAGGTGTACATACCTGAGTACTGGAACATGCACAGCTTCCCATTCCTGCCCCTAGTATCCACATTATGCTGTGCTGGACACAGGTATAATGCTGTGTACAGGTGTGCACCCATATCGCTGCTGTTGTTATAAGATGTTAGTGCTTCCAGGTGGTATCCTGGGGTTTTGTACGGACAGGGAGACAGTCTAGGAATGACTTTGCTGCATGTTGTTGGTACTGTCCCCCATACATCTGCTGATGGCAGTTCCTGATCACGTTGACCCTCACTGTTATTACCTGCAAAAGTGGATGGGATGATGCACTGGTTCTGCTCCTGCTCTTTATTGCAGGACAAATGTTTGTTCAGTGGAGTAGGTGATCAGTGAGATGCTGGGCATAACTTTGGGTAGAACTTGGGCAGAACTTTGACACATCATAGCTGACCTTGAGATTCAATAGCAATTCATTCAGCTCAGATGGTACAGAGATGGTGAATGCCAGTATTGTCAAGGTATGTCCCTGGGTGGACCATTGCTTCTGGTGCAGGAGAACCAGCATGGTTTGGTGGGATCACAACATTTTGGAAACCTGGAATGACCACCCATGTCTTCAGAACTTCCAAATGAGGCAACCAACCTTCTTGGAGTTGCATGAGGAGTTTGTACCAAACCTCTAGTGCCAGAACATTCAATTCAGGGAAGCCAATCAGTTCAGAAGTGGATGGCTATTGCTCTATGGAAGCTAGCTGCATCAGACAGCTGTCTGGGCATTGCACACCACTGTGGGGTTAGAAAGGCTACTGTCAGCATCATGGTTGTGCAGGTTTGTGAGGCACTTAACACTGATCTACCCATGTGTGGCTACCACAGGAAAAGTTCCAGAAATAATAGCTAAATTTGAGAGGATGCAGTTGCCAAGCTGAGTGGGCCATCACTGGCTCCTACATCCCAATATTTTGCCCACCAAAAGGGGCAAGTGAGTATGTGAACCCAAAATGTTACTAATCCTTTGTTCTGAAAGGCTTGGTGGACCACAGAGGTAGATTCATGAACACAAATGTGGGAAACATTGGAAAGGTTCATGATGGTAGTGTGCTGAGGAGATCAGGATTGTACTTGAAGGCAACAGAAGGGACTTTATTCCCCAGAAAATGATATTGTTCTGTATAGTGGTCTTTACCAACTGGTATTTGGGGGGACCCCACCTAGCCACTCCCAGTTTGGCTCATGAAACTGTACCCAGATAACACTGACCCTCAAAAAAGGGAATTAAATTACAAGCTCTGTAACTGCAGAATGGTCGTGGAGTGGGCATTTGGCAATCTTATTGTTGCTACTTACACACTCATCTGGATATCAGTGTGCCAAACACTGTTTGCACAGTTGTCGCCTGCTGTGCACTTCATAGCATTTCTGAGTGTAATGGGAAGAGCTTCCATCCTAAATGGGCTCAGGACAAGTCTGGTTTACAAACTTTGATTGGGCAGTCAGATCCCACCCATGTGCACCTGGTCCTGGTTCCCAGCGGACAAGGGAAATAAGGGATGCCATATGTGCATACATCTTGGCATGGCACCAAGGCAGCAGATGATACCTGCCTGTGTTGAAGGACACCTTCACGTGCTGTACAGCTGCTGGAAATGCACATGAAGACACATCAGCCCCACAAATATATGCCACATAGCTTTGTGAGGGTTTTGTTAAACTGTTCATTGTCACCCATGCTAACCACACTTCACAGTTGTTATAGACCCCTCATCCCTACTATGGTTGAATATGATTCTGGTTCAGTAAGCTTCTCCATTAGGGAATGCTCCCAATCACTTTGGTGTGCCTGCTGCTCCATAAACCAGATCAATATCTCTTTCTGATGAAGAGACCACTGACCCCGTGACCTGAGAAATTCAAACTGCTCTGGGTTGGGTTTCTCCTGTCTATCCTTGTGAGCAGCTATTCCTGGGTCCTTCTCCATCTGCCCCTGATGTCTCTGGTGTGTTGCTAGCACGTTTTCCCTTTTGGGAGCTCAAGGTCCTGTCAGTTCAAAGGCAAGAGTAGCATTATATATTTTTTCCTGTGGAAGAAACATAACTTTGCTGAAGATGGCCACAATTTTGATACTTGTCAGCATTCTAGGAATGGGACTGTTTATCCTTGGTTCTCAGACAACTTTTGCAGCCCATGAAGAAGGAGCAGAGGCGACTAATAGTAAGATACATTAATTGATATTTTTAAACATTCAAAATGCAGTTTTCACGGTACCAAAAGGGAAAAGAAAAGTGGCTTTCCAGTCCTGTGTAGGAGATCTAGCAGAAACCTCTCTCTGGCATAGATTGCTGATGGTCACCCTTCTACATACGGCTGAATGGAGGAGTTTGATCAGTTATGAAGGTGGGCAAAACAGTTTTGCACTGCCACGCAACCTCAAGTCCCAGTGGGAGTTTCTGCTGCACTAGAAATTTGCTGAAATATGTTTAAAGGACTGGGAGGCACTTTGACTAGAAATTGACTACACCGTCATCTAGTACACAGAGTTTCTATAAAAATGGATATGTGAATCATGAACACCGCCCACGCAACCTGACCCCTGGTAGTACCAGAAAATCTTGCCCCTGTGCCTGCTTAACACCAGTGAAATGGACAGAAAAAGAAAAAAGCTGCAGCTTTTTTTTTCCCCCTGAAGATTCAGATCGGCACCACAAGCCCCCATCTGTCCATTGCAAAGGGACACTGCACCATGTTTATTGAACCACCAGACTGGATCTTCCCTATGAATTCCCCCCAGAATATGCAGCATGGCTCAGTAAAGGGAGCAGCCAGATACCAGGGTCAGAAATAATTTTGTAATCTTCCAAGGGAGAAAGGACTGATGTGATTAACTTTTTCTTACACAACCAAAATGGTCTACAACTCTGTTGTGTTCCCTTCCCCATTCCACACTTACTCACCCCCCTCCACCTGGAACATCCACCCCCATTCCTTGCAACTCTTGTTTGTAAGGGGACAGGAAGATTGGGAATAGGGGGCGTGAGAAGCACTGAAACTGTGTAATCTTCCATGGGACAACAGCCAGCTGTTACTAAGATTAGACAACCAACTATAAGTTTTTTACAACTGTCCCAACCCAACAGGGACCTTTCTAACCCACCCCATCCCCATCCCTAAATCCATGTGGTGCTGGGAGCATCACTGCCTAACTGCTGGCCAAGAAATGCACAGACACTGGGTCATAATGATTTTTTCATAAATAATTTGTTTCGAAGACATAGCTTTAGCCTTATGCAGAACAGTGTTTCATCAGAAATCAAATAGTTGATTTATAACATTGTCTTGCTTAGGAACCATTTCAGGGTGAAGTGGAGTCGGAGCTGGATGGAAGTAGGAAAGTTGGATGGGTTTGGTAAGGGGATGATGCATGAAAATGCTGTGACTTCAGCAATGCAGTTCAAACTCCCAGAGACATAGCAATGCATGGAATGTTATCCGGGGAGGAAAAGTCAGTGCACAGTACTTCAATCGATCTTAAAATTGAGAATTTAGCATGAGAGCGAAAGGGGATACTGGTGGGGAGTCCACTGTAACTTACTAGCCTCAGGTTCTGGTTTGTGCCACAGCGTGGGTTCTTCCTTGAGTTTGTTGGTGGAGCTTTCTCACCTTGTTCCTCCAAGCAGAGATACAGAAGCACATGCTCTTTGTCCTCGGGGTATCCCGTACCATTGCTTTGCCTCCTTGCCCTGGACCTTATCAGCATCCTAGTGGAAAACAAAGCTGCTAGAGTTAAGGACGGGCTTCTGAGCCAATTCAAGGCTCTGAGCTGGGAGTCCTTGACAGCAACTGGTCAAGCTCTTTGTAGAAGGGACAGTTACAAAAAAACTCTCCCAGAGAAACTATTGGAGCATTTTGCCTTCCTGTATAGAAGCCTCAAGTGCTTTGTGTGTTCCTGGCACTGGGTCGAAGTCCACCCAATCCTAGCCTGCTCCAGGATCCAGGAAATTTTCTGGTACAGATGAAAATTCCTGCTATTCCAGGTGAAGTTCTGGAGGACAGTATACCTTGATCAGCACCCTGGTGTGGTCATTGGGCCAGGTGGCTGCTTTTGGAGCAGGATTCAGGTTCACCTGTATTGATGTGTAAAGAATGCAGTAGAAAGTTGTTCTGATGTGGTCAGCACAGCTCACTATTACCAATGTAAACGAGGGGAAAGGAACATTTATAGATCAGGTATGTCCACACTGCAAAATGGGACCATGCCATAACCTAAGATGAGTATTTATCCATATCCCTCAAGTGTGCTAGCTTACTTGCCGTCTACTTGTCTTCAGACACTTGCTTCTGGGGTTTAAGTGTGAAAAATAGAAGTGTTATGGCACAAGAATGCCCACAGACACATTTATAGTCGCTAGTGTAGACGTATCCTAAGGAAAGTGTTAGAAGCTGGTACTCCTATATTATTTGCTTGTTACTGATTCTTAACTGAAGTGGACCATCCTCATTGATGTTTAAAATAATGAAGGGCCACATTGCAGAAATACTAATATGTATGCCACTCCAGCCATTTTTGCGGTATCTCTGTCTTAAAAACAAGGGTGATTTTCTGGACCCAGGGAAATCAATGACAAATATCCCCTTGACTTTAAGGGGACCAAGATTTTACCACTGATTTTTTTGGTTGGATTTTAAAATAATTCAAATAAGTATTTCCCTCCCCACCAACTCCAGCTCAAGAACAGTTTAAGGAACTTTGCCAAAACATTCTTTTAAAAAAATCTTCAAAAAATAACAAGTATGGAAAAATTTCAGACTCCAAAATCAATGTTTGAGAACACTATGAGCATATGAAAATTGGAGTTCCAGTTGAAATAATTCTGCAGACTTAACTACTGAGAATGCTACCATGAACCTGCTATAGTCTTAGCTATTTTATGCTTGTTTTTTGTCGGTCTGTTTCAAATCAGAGCTTATTTACCATTGCAAGCAACTCTGGTGGTGTGAAACAACCCCCACCTCATAACAGAATATCAGAAAAGAACACTGAATTCTTTTGGGAAATTTGCAAAATATATATTTAAAGCAAAAAGATATAGACGTGTGTGTATATATGTTACTTTACCCAATAGATTGCAACTCTGCCTCAGGTTTAAAAAAAAAGTACATGTATTACCTTCCATATAAGAATTGTTTTCTAGCTTCTGTCAGTTTCTTGTGACACAAATTTACCAAAGGCAAGAAATTCAAGATGATCACTGCACAGTTTCATCTTTTTTGCCTTTCCAGAAGTGTGAGGGTTAAGAATGGATTTTCACTTTTAAGGCTTTTGTCAGTTTGTGTCACAGCTTCTAACCATAGTTTGTTTTTTTCTGTTATTTAATTATTTGGAGGAAGGAGGTAACTCAGAAATTGTAGCTTCTCCTTGAAAGCATCACTCTTTCAATTCCTACCGAGCAATCACTGGGTAGCCATTTATTTTCTGAGTGCTACAGGTCAATTCTTAAGCCCCCAGAGTACTAAAGAAAAAATAAAAAGCACAGTTGGTTCTTGTACAGCAAAAATTGAACATTTTCTTTTTTGACAGCAAGGTTTTTAAATGGATCTAAAGTTTTTGGTGTTTCAGTATTAAACTGTTTGGGCCTGATTCTCAGGCTATGTCTACACTTAAAATGCTACAGCTGCAAAGCTACAGCACTGCAGTGTATACACTCACTTCAGCGAATGGACGGGTTCTCTCATTGCTGTAGTTAATTCACCTCCCCTAGAGGTAGTAACTAGTCAACGTAAAAATTCTTCCATTGACCTAGTGCTGTCCAGGCTGGGTCAGTATAACTACGACTCTCAGATGGGTGGATTTTTCACAACCCTGAGAGACATAGCTATTCTGATGTAAACGTGCAGGGTGGATCAACCTTAAGTTACACTAAGGTCCCTATGCTGTGCCGGCAGCCTATACAATATAAAAAGGATGGGGGGAGCTTTAAAATAGGAAGAAATGGCTTCCTAAGAATAATCCCTGCCAGCTGGTGTGAAATATCCTGCATCAGCCTTACTCCTAGCCCCCAGAGATAGCTCAAGGATGCGGCCAGAATGCACTACACTATAGATATTCTGTGTTTCCCATGTCCCTATGGGCCCTATGAAACAGAGCACAGGTTAGGGGAACACTGAGGCTGCTCTTACTTACATGAGGTTCTGGGTAGTCCAAAAGTTCCACAGTCCTAGAAGATAGGGAGCAAACAAGTGATTTAAAGCCACATTTGCTTTCTTCTCCGCACCCATGCCCCACACACCAGAATGGAGTAATTGAGAATCAGATCCTTGATATCTCATCTGAGGGGGGACAGTATTAGGACCTCCTCTTCACTCTTTCCTGGGTCCCTGGGGGTGGGAGGTGGGCAAGAATGTAGAGAGGAACCAACTAGAAACTCCAGCTGGCAGGAATAGGAGCAGCCAAATCAGGGACCTTTTCACCTTTGGATTTTCCAGTCAAAACTGCGAAAAGTTATCTGACTTTCTCTGCCCTTTGCTGATTGTGAGGGAGAGGTTGCAGCAGTCAGTTACTTCACCTTAGCTTCACTCCACACTTGCCCCTCCTTATTCTGTTCTCCCTTGCCCTGACTCTCTCTCTCCCCTCCCCTTACTTTGGAGGGGATCAGCTAAAGGGAAAAGAACATACCCACATACAAATAAAACCCCAAACAAACCATGGAACTATCTCACCATTTGCAGTCATCACATTCTTCATTCTGCTTGTATGTTCTACCCCTTCTCCCCTGCTGTGAGTGTTTTGTCTGTTTAGATAGCTCTTTGGGGCAGGGACGTTGTTTGCACAGTGCCTAGCACAATGGGGGTCCATTCTTGATTGGCCCTTAAGCACCACCATTAAGAAACATGATTAATAATGTAATTCTCCATTGTCTTGCATCTGGCTTAGTCATTTACTACTGTGCCAAGGGAATTAAAATGCTACCATTCTGATTTGATATTCTTTGATGCCCACTTGGGACAGGTGTGAATGCCTAACTCAGATGCAAGGCAGTGGTGACTCAGGCCAAGAGTCTCAAATGACATAGCTTTGCCATGTAGGATGAAGAGGAAGCTGAATTCTAGATTAATTTTAAAAAGTAGATAGTAAAGAGGATACCCCAAAAGGTTGCAGAAGGTTTTTAAATGATTATTTTCTTCAAGAACAAGACCCAGAATTGAAAGATCCAGCCCTAACAAACTCATTCATCCTCCTATTCTCTTTCTGTCTGCTTTGTATGAAAAAAACTTGGTACCACTGACCACTTATGCTATAAGACCTGCAGGAGACCAGTTTTTAAACAGAGGTGGAGAAGAATGCTCCTGAAGCCACTCTGCAAACCCAGAACATCCTTCTACCCCCTTTTCTGCAAGCTTAATTTGGACTATCCTGCCTTCCAGCTTCTCTGTTCCCCTCTCCTCCTCAGAGTATTGTAGTAGAATATATGAAAATAAAAAATTTACTTTAAAGGTGCAAGTTCTTATTCTTTTTCTTCTTCCAGTTCTCAATTCATATATTTTATTCTCTGCTAAGGTTGTATTTTCCCTTTATTTCACTCCTTCCATCTCTTACTTTTATTTTCCTCTCTCTCTCTCTCTCTCTCTCTCATTTTTGTGCTTCCCCATGTTATTCTTCCTCTGACCCTCTTCTGTCTAGTTATTTCAAACATGCCTATTAACATGGTTTCTAAGTTACAAAAATCTCAGTCTTTCTCCTCCTCTTTCCCCGATCATTTCTCTTTTTTCAGCCACGTGTGCATATGTTTCCCCCTCCTTTTCTGCCTTCTCCCACACCCTTTGCAGGTTGCGTACATTCTTCTTTTCTTTTCCCCAGTGCCTCTGTATATGTGTCGTTCCTTTCTTGTCACTCACCATTCATGTGATACTCTCTCTGCTCTCCCACCTCTCTTTGTCAGTCTGACCAGCACCTTTCACAAGACATCTTTTTTAAAAAAAATACACTTCAACATCACAATTCCTACCAGTTGCCATGGTTGCTGCCTGCAGCCTTAATAAACTTTTTAAAGTGTTTTGAAAAGTGCACTAAAAGGCTGTCCGGGGCAAGCTGCTAGCTGGAAGGATATTGTAAGATAGTGCAGTTGCTCACCAGGTGTTTCCCATAATATCTATCCAGCTGGCTGCCTGCCCTGCTACACAGGGGCCTCCAGAAGGGCACAGCAGTACCTGTTTCTGACAAATTTAACAGCATCCTAGGGGCATGCAGGCCCCAGGGAAGTATTTTACACAATTTCTTCAAGCCAGGGACTCCAATGTTTGGCAGAAAAACTACACAATAGCCAAACACAAGGATGTTGCGAGTGCAGAATCTTGCCATTTTTCTACAAAAATCTTGCAAAGTGAGTCACAATTTTCTCACATCCCTAGTACCACAGCAAAACATTACCACATCTGCAGGTACAGCACACCAGACACTTAAATATAAATCTGATGTTGCTTGCCTGAGTTAGGACCATTGGACCTCAACAATGGTCCTTAACAGACCCCAGCCAGCCTACAGAGTTCTAACTGGGATGCATGTCCATGGAGTAAGGCAAATATTTGGCTTAAAGTGTTCTGTGTTTAAACACAAAAGGAAGAGGTGTTCATATGTAATTTGGGCAATTTTGAAAATAAGTTCTGTTGAAAATAAGTGGGACTTACGCTTATAAGTCACTTAGCAACTTTTCAAAATCTCACTCTAAAACTAAAAGGAGAACTGACGTTGGCTGGCTTCTCTGTGCATTCTCACAGTTCTTGATTGCCTTTAGAGTAGAATTCATGACACAAGAGAGAACTTCTGAGGGTAAGACTTTTCATAGGTTCCAATTCAGGACTGTCCCACTCTATAAGCAGAACATATGACTGGCTGGAGCAGTAGAAGGCAACCTTTCAGTGCCTCCCTCCTACTGGCTGGTGGAGGCAGGAGTCTTGGTCCTGACTGGTTGTGAAGCTGGATGCTCCAGGAGTAAGGAACTCATGGATGGGCTAACCCACCAAAACCTGAAGTGCAAATTATTGAATGCTTACAACAAAGTGCTTGTAGATGGTATTTATAGTATAAAACAATTATCTGACTAGTTCTGAATAGCTAATAAACTCAAGAAAGTTACCAATTCAACTAGATTTAGGACTCAAAACCTTCAGTAAATTAATATCCTCCCCCTTTACTTTTCCTTCTCATAATGATTCCATTCTGAATCATATGTATGGCCAGAAAACCTTTTTGGTTTTTTTAGTGCTTATTTCCTTCACTGATTCTTTACGTCAGAGCCAGCATTAGCCCCCACTCCCCCAAGTATAAATGATTTCTGTCTACCATGCACTGGTCTAAGGTTTCTAAGGCGATGTAGAGAGAGAGATTATTTGTGAGGAGGATATAGTCTGAACTTAACACTGTTATTTATATGTACATGTAGGTTCTCTGTGACCTTCATCATGCAATGCATTGCACATAGGCAAAATCTTGCACCTGCCAGAATCCCCAAGAAATCATGTGGGGTTCATGTGACTGCAGGGGTTCACCTGTGCAAAATACCTTGCAAACCTGGTGCCTAAGTGTTCCCAAGCCACTGACTACAGAAAGTGGAGTACACCTATTTGCTCTTTTCTATCTTAACATCTTCTCAAGGGAAAAGGAACTAGAAACTTATATCAGAAAGGAAAAAAAGAAATCAAAAGCTGAGAATTTATATACATTCAGGGCCAGATCCTGCAACTGGACTGGGGCAGGTACAGCAGGGCCACCTGATTAGATATAGTTGCAGGATCAGGTTCCCCAAATTAAGATACCTGTAGCTGCCAGCCCAAAGGTGCCCAAATCCTGCCTCTGTGTGATGTATTATGACATCTTAATTTTATTTCCAAAAAGGTTTTTTTCCTGCTTGTTCTTGTGTGAGGGTCTCCTACTTTGTAGCTTCTGTAGAGCCAGGGCAAGCAGGGAGCCTGCCTTAGCCCCATTGCACCACCGATCGGACTTTTAACGGTATTCTGGTCGAAAACCGGATGCCTGGCAAATCCTGACCCTGAATAGCTCTCTCATCTGTGGCTGTTGAATAAAGCTTGGGTGTTGCTTTCATTCTGGCTGGTAACCTGCCAACTTTTCAGTGAGAATGCAGGCTAAACCATCCAAGTACTGGTAGGCCTCCAGTGCCTTCCCACAATTTCCCTCTTCATGCCCAGAAGGACAGACAGATTCTCCCACAATTCACTGTGAAAGAATCACAGAGCAGCTCAGCTTGCTGCAGTGCAAAGAACCAAGGGATCTGCCCACAGAAGTCCTAATGATGCACACACGTGAGTGCAGCACTAGTAAGCACACAGTACCCAGGGTATAACTATGCAGTGTGGCTGCTCACAAACCTGGGCTAAGCTAACCTGGCTGTCAGTCACCTATGTTAACCCTGCAGCAAAAACATACCCGTACTTATTCATTTATAAATATGAAACAATGTCTTAGAAACATCAGGACATGTACACTGTTAGTCTATGTGACCACCTATCCTTACCACTGTTATCCTTGTCCTCCCTCCCCCATTCTCCCTCCTGTTTTTTGCGCTCATCTAGTTTTATATTAGATTTTAATCTCTGTGGAGCAGGGACTGTGCCCTGGTCCTGACTGGAGACTCTGGGCACCACTGAAGCCCACTAGTCAGTGCATGTTACTCATGCCCCTCTGTGTCATAGAATCATAGAAGATTAGGGTTGGAAGAAACCTCAGGAGGTCATCTAGTCAAATGCCCTGCTCAAAGCAGGACCAATCTCCAACTAAATCATCCCAGCCAGGGCTTTGTCAAGCCTGACCTTAAAAACCTCTAAGGAAGGAGATTCCACCACCTCCCTAGATAACCTATTCCAGTGCTTCACCACCCTCTCAGTGAAAAAGTTTTTCCTAATATCCAACCTAAACCTCCCACGCTGCAACTTGAGACCATTACTCCTTGCTCTGTCCACAGACGATGGGAATCTTACAGCTCTGAGCTTCAGCTAAAGAGCTGGGCTTGAAAGTCTGGCTCTTCAGCTCAGGATTCAGAATGGCTTTTAACTCAGGAGGTCCCCAGTTCAATCCTTGGCATATTAACCAAAATGATGGTCATCATACTACCAGAATACAAATAGTAATAAGCTGCTATGGAGTGGTTGCAGATATCTGGTGATTCTCTTTCAGGGTGCAGGTAGATGCCTCTCACATTATGGGATTTCTCTCTCCCTGCTGTATGGATACTGCATGGATCCATTGAATGGATAGTGTATGGGAAAGAGAGAAGGAGGGAAAATGCATGTGAATAGGATGTTAAAAGACTGTCACATTTCCAAGGAGTAACCCAATTACTCAACCTTTCTAAGCATTTATTTTGTACCAAACTGTGAGAAAGGACACCACTGGCACAACTCTTCTAGTCCTGAGTACTGCAGTGTGAGGTAGAAAGATCATAAGCCAACAATCAGAGGAGTCCTCCTGACCTGACTGTTTTGTGTCACAGCATTACCCTAGGGGTTGCCAAAGATGGGGACAGGCATTGCACCTGTGCATAGAATGAGAAAAAAGCAATCTTTAATATGTATCAAACTCCTGAGTTAATTCTCTGATGGGCTCTGTGTTTATAATTCTTAAATATAAAATAAAAGAAGAAAGGACTCTTTCCTAAAACCAACAGAGCCAGAAATGCTTTACTGGCAGAATGTGCTACGAAGAATAATGATTGTATATATCAGCTTCCTTAAAAAACACATCTGAAACTGTTAGATTCTAAAATGATGAACAAATCAAAGAATAATGTTATAAATCATGCAGACTCAGCAACAAATTATGTCTAATAACCAATACCAAAATAATTATCCCACCCATATCATCAGGCAGAAGGGAGAAAATGTCTGTCAGTGTCAGAATATAGATTCTGTAACAATAGAGCTTATTGAGGTGATCTGTATGGGTACTTTTCATCTTCACTATGTTGCATAGTTTTATACTAATTATAGGCAGATTAACTTAAAACAAGTCAGTTAAAGTTTAATAAATTATTAATGATGGTTCTTTCAGGCAGTCTCTTTTGATAATCATCTTTTTCCACATTTCTATTTATTCAACCATTAAAACAATATATTTAATTTACTTTAATCTCTTTGCTTATTAATCTGCATGTCCTCACACCTAAACATTCATTTAATATTGACTCTATTTTATTCATTTCAGAAGAATTTTTGAGTAGATATTTTCAGGGAGTTGATAATATTGCTACAGTACATCTATTATAGATATAAATATATATAATTATAGTTTTCTCACACAGCAAATACTGTAAAGTTGAGAAGGGGGTTTCATACTAATTCCCCTTTTTCATACTAATTCCCCTTACTCAAATCAATTTTTTTTTTGTTTAAATATTTCAATGTTTGTTTTTAACCATAAGGTTGGGGAGGGAGCTAATGGGGAAGGAGGGAGGAGGGTGAGCTAAATCTGTGTAGCTATTTTGGAGTTACAGGAGGGTGATCTAAAAAAAAAAAGTCTTACTTTTTGTTTAAACTTCTTATAACTGAAAAATGGCAGAAGCCACAGTTATCAACATCAAACTAGGCATAGTTATAGGAAGGAAAGATGGATTTAGTATTTTTAAAGTAATAAAGATTTTTAAAATGTTTGCTGTGCATTGAATGAGATATGGTTCCTGTGCCGGAAAAAACACTACAAGCCATATGATCATGTAATTAAAGACTATGATAAGTGTATATGCACAAGGAGGCTGAATTAAGCTTGCACAGGCTTTAAGGCTGGCATTTCCTAACTTTTGATTTTTCAACCTGTATGTTAAAAGAATGTTACAGTTGCAAAGTCAAGCAATCAATAGTTAAAAAATAGTTCAGCCTAAATTCTGCACTGTGGTGTGCATACATTATATTATGGCAGCTTTTGTCTCAAAAGATGATGGTCTAAGTGCCAGAACAGTTCAGTTACCGCTTGTCCTGCTGCAGCATCAGAAGTGGCTAAAAGTCCAGTTCTCAAACAATAGTCCTTGCCATGGTTAATGCAGGTGAAAAGCACAGGGACAGAAGTTGAAGCCGCATACTACTAGCACTTGAGACCTGCTCCTCTTTCCTGCTTTGCTCTCTTCACTTTCCTGTCTCTCAACTACTTCTCTTCAGCCTCTTTGAACCCCTGGTCCAGCGAAGCCCTCCAGTTTGTGGTGTTGATATTGCAAGTTTTCAAGTCCCTCTTCCAAACATCCTTGAAGGTTGGTCCAGTAGCCTCAGAGCATCCACAAGTTCTCCATATAGGAGATATTTTGGAATGTGTCCATCGTCCATCCAGTGCAGGTGACCAAGCCAACAGAGACATTTGTGTTTGAGAAAGAGTGTTTAGACTTGGTAATTTCATTTTCTCAAGTACTTTGATCTCAAGGACTTTGTTTTCTCACTTTGGTTTTAGATTACAGTGAAGACAGCAGATGTGGAAGGTGTTTAGCTTTATCTCATGACTGCTGTAGGCAGTCCAGGTCTTGCCACAATACACCAGTGTGTTCAAAACACATGTCTGATAGACCTATATATTGGTGTTCAGTGTCAGTTTCCTGTTATCGCACACACACTTGGTCAGTTGGCCAAATGTGGTGGCTGCCTTTCCAGTGCAAGAATTAAGCTTATCATCCAGAGATACGTTAAATGCAGTTGTTCCTAAATAGCAGAACGTGCACACAACTGCACAAAATGAGGAAGCTAATAAAATGGACATTAAAAGGAACAGTCACAAGGGTGAAATGCCTGTGAGCTGCATGGAGACTATTTAAAAAAAACATACTAGAAACTCAAACCCTATTTACCCCAAATTAAAAAAAAACAAAAAACAGAAAGAATAACAATAATAGTAACCATAAAAATGCCACCATAGCTAAACAAAAGAGTAAAAGAGGCAGTTAGAGGCAAAAAGGCATTCTTTAAATCTGAAAGTCAAATCCCAGTGAGGAAAATAGAAGGAGCATAAATCCTGGCAAGTCTAGTGTAAAAGTATAATAAGGAAGACTAAGAAATAATTGAAGACCAACTAAATAAAGACACAGAAACTAACAGCAAAAAAATTAAAGCCATCAGAAGCAGGAAAAATGCCCGTTAGTGGGGCCACTGGACAACTGATGTGCTAAAGGATCACCAAGGGATGTTGCGAAGGCCAAAAGTATAACTGGGTTCAAAAAAGAATTAGGTAGGTTTATGGAAGATACATCCATCAATGGTTATAAGCCAAGATGGTCAGTGATGCAATCCCATATTCCACGTGTCCCTAAACCTCCAACTGTCTGAAGCTGGTTCTGGACAACAGGAGATGGATCACAGAAAATTGCCCGGTTCTGTTCATTCCCTCTGAAGCATCTGGCACTGGCCAGTATTGGAAAGACAGTATACTGGGCCAGATGGACCACTGGTCTGACCCAGTATGGCCATTCTTATGCCCAGATAAATTAACTGATCTATTTTATTGATGGTTTTTTTTCTTCTAATATGATGTCACTCCTCCTCACCTGGGTTTCAATGATTTTTTTTGTTTAATTATTTTTTTAGGTGTAATTGATTTTGAGCACTGTTTGGCCAGCTGTTTTTTGTTTGTTTGTTTGTTTGTTTGTTTGTTTGTTTTGCAAATCACTCAATTGCACAATATCATCAGCAAAGTGTAGGTCTTCTAGGCATTTGCCATCCAACCATGCTACCCCAGTGTTTGTATTGCTAATACACCTCTTCATTATCTATTCTACTGCAATGCCAAACAACAGCAGAGAGAGATTTCAGCCCTATTTCACACTAGTGTCCACACTAAATCACTCTGTTACCTGGTTGTTCACTCTTACAGTGCACTTTGCATCACTATACACAACCTTGATGATGTTGATAACTTTAGTTGTAATTCCATAATGCTGAAGAATGTTTAACAATGTATGCCTATGCAGTCTATCAAATGCATTTTGGAAAATCAACAAAATTGATAAAGGGAGCCTGCCATCCTATACATTCTTCTATGATGGCCCTTAGTGTGAATGTTTGATCTATATAGGATCTCTTGGCCTGAATTCAGACTGTTCTTTCCTAAGCTTTGCATCTACTGCCTCTTTAATCCCATGCAGTATCACACTGTGACAGGACCCCAGGGTACAACCTGGAACTGGGATACCACTGTGCCCCCTTAACTCTCCAGCCTGGGCTGTCTCTCATGATGCTTTGCTAGTGCCAAGCAGCAAATCCCTCCAGATGCTGTTATCACTCAGCCACCAGCATACAGAGACACACCCAGCTAAATTGCATAAATGCTCTCTAAGCCATTAATGAACTATACAGAGGGAGATGCAAGAAAATTCCCCCCAGCCCCCAGCCTTGCACCCCAGAAATATACCATCTAACTGCTCAAGATACTGCTAGCTCATTAATTAGTTCGCCACTTCGCCAAAGGATAGTGGGAATGCACCAGCCTTTGTAATCTGAGCAGATTCCCCAAGCACTTTAGACAAACTCCTTGGTAAGGATAAACCATTAAAATAAGTTTATTAACTACAGAAAGACAGATTTTAAGTGATTATAAGTGGTAGGCACAAAGGTCAGACAGAGTTACCTAAGAAATAAAAAACAAACACACATTCTAAATCCTAAATTTTACCAGACACAGTAAGATTTTAATCAAACAGCTTTTCTCACTCCACTGGATGTTGCAGGTAGCTTACAGTTCTTAATACACAGGCTGAATTCCTTCTCAGCCAGGAACCAATCTCCTCAATGCAAAGTCTTTGTCTTCCCAGGGTTCTTGTTGCCTTTGGAGTAGGTGGGAGAGGAGATAGGTGGCCTCATCATGCCACTGTGCCTTATTTTATACTCTCAATTCATGTGCCAGGAAAGTTACTATCCCAGATGTGTCCTGGTGGGCCTTGCTGAGCCATAGATTTGAGCAATCCTCATTGTGTGGAGCTTGAACAACTGTCTCTTACAGAATTGTAAATCTCTTGCTTACAATTTCTCTGCTGGTCAATGGCTCATGATGGTCACTTAAGGCCCATTTGGGTGCGATCACCTCCTTTGTTGCCACTGAAGAGCTAGCTGTGGGCATCTCCCAGACACACAACATATTTCAATGACAACCATATAGCAGAATATCATAATTCCATATACAATTATGATACACATATCTTGACAGAACAATGAGTTTCAGCAGATCATAATGATTCATCTGATACCTTTCAAGGCATGCCTTGTATGAAATATAACAACCACATACCAATGATGAATATGGGGACTACTGGGGGCTACTTTGAGGTAAAGTGTGTCATACTGACTACAGACTTTCCCAAAAACACAGAGCTGTGTGACTCATCTCCAATTGTTACTGTCAGTAAGATTACCCTTTTGGGGACTTTAATATATATATAAAATGTATATATCACAGAGGGATTACACCTTTTTTATGGCCTAACTATCACAACCTCTGGTTTGAAGAGAGGACATACTTTTTTCCCTGCCCATTTTATTTGTCCATTCATGGAGAATAATGGACCAGATTCTGTAGCAGACATTGCTAAGGGAGAGTTCCTTACAGTTTGTATAAATGGATGTAAGTGACATTTAACCATATCATATCCTCTACCATTGATCCAGTAGCTCCTAAATGTCCCTTCCATAGACATCACCTCTGTTGGTCACTTAAATGAAACATATGTTATTGATAACAAGAATATCTCCAGTTACAATAGTAAATGTTAAAAGAATAAACAAGAATTTTGTAGGGGCCCTCATGTTGAGCACTTAAGCCCACCTCTAAGAATTGAGTGATTTGGAGGAAATTTTCTCTGAGACAGGTTATCCCATAACTGTTCACTGAAGTGTGTCTTGCATTTTCCTGTGAGACATCTGGTACTGATGGAGAGTGAAAATTGCACTAAATGAACCACTGTGCTAATACAATACAACGTTTTCTATGTTCTTATGTGGGATAGCGGTTAAAGTGTCAGTTGCTGTTATCCTATTCTAAGACCAACAGATTGCAGCACAGAGAAATTTTGAACTTGGGTAGTACAGTTTTTGTGCAGGAGAAAAAGGGACTTCTTTGTCTCCACTGTTGAGGCTTTCCCTGTGGAACTGATCAACATAAAGGTTATCTGTGGTTAACTGGAATTATCAGGTTGTGGTCAATTGGAATTATTAGTGAACTCTCACTTTCAGTCCCTAGATTTGAATGTCCAGGGACAGGGCTGTTTCATTGGATGGCCTTAAACTCTGGAATTTACTTCCCCTTTTGGTCCAACAGTGCCTGAATTTACTGATCACTGGATCATGATGTGCACTCCCTCTGTTGACTTGAGGCTGCACGGTATGAAGTATTGATGGTGTGCTATATTTATGTCTACAGCTGGAGATTTGGGTCTCAGTTCATTAATATTTGACATTTGTAAACTATTTATGTATATTCCTCAATGAAATTGTGCACTTATGTCAAGAGGTGGTGAATTTTTAAAAAAACAAAAAAGAAATGCTAAACTAACATGAGTTTTTGCATTCAATACACTGCAAATCCACATTCTGCATTTAGTAGCAGTGTCAGCAGAGAGACAAAGAACTTTAGGGCACTGAAACTGAACTCATTCAATCTCAGAAACAGAAGTGATGTCACCTTGAGAGGAAGGCTAAGGAATCTTGCACTGCCTCAGTGCATATTGTACCTGTTTTGTTGGGAAAACAAAAGTCCTCACTCTTTCGGGCCAGCAGTTCAAGACTCTTTGGGCAGCATAGCCATCACATAACTAGTTCAATGTGCATTCATAAAGTAATTCTGGTGTCAAATGAAACATTGTTGCTTACATAAAAATCATGAATCTTTTTACACCTCAGGCACTTACAGTACTTCTATAACTCACTCAAACAAATAAAATAAGAAGCTGGAAAACCATAAAATGGGAATCTTGTGAGATAAAATGGATGAACCTGGCAATTAACGTTCACAAATCTGGAGGGTGGTGGGAAATCTGTTTCAATGTGGACCTAATCCAAAGCCTACTGAAGTCTATGGGAAGATTTTAATTGATTTCAGTGGGCTTTGGAGCACGCATCAGATGATCAAACTATATCTAAATTTAAAAAAAAAAGTTTCCCTATTCTACAGTCACATGAAAGATGCTTTCCATTTATTTTTTATTATAGTATATGATGTATTTATGTGATTTATTGATCTGATACTTTTGGTGTACACAATGTTGTGTAACAGGAGGAGTGTGCCAGACAAATAACAGGTCACTGCCCCAAGGAGCTTATAGTCTAAACATGCACAAGGAAAACACAAGCCATCAAAAAGTTGACATTTGCTAACTATTAACACCCGATCACCATGGATAACTCCTCTTCTAAGGAAAGGGAAAATTGTATTAACTATTGGTTGAGTCTTCACATTTTTAATGGCAGCCACTTTACAAAACAACATTGGCATTGGAAGGACACAAAAGTGTACGTGAGGAGTAGAGAGTGTCAAGCAATCAAATCTGTGTCGCGTTGTGACCACATGCATCAGCTCACAATGCCACTCACACAAATTTGGCCTATCTAACCATCCATTATGCCAGCAGGGAAAATGCTCTACCCGTTACACACACCCCACTCTGTCCTTACACCCCTTGTCTCTGAGCTTTCAATAGTCCTTACTCTGAAATCAGATAGTTTCATGCCACCTTCCATGGTGGCCAATAGGGGAACCCAGGCCCTCCCTCTACTCAGGATTCCAATCCCGAGACCCTGTAGAGAACAACTACAGTGTGCTTCCTCAGAGTCTTGTTGGCTGTTTCTCCTCATAACACTTCATACCTTAGCCTGTTTCTAGGCTTTCTTCCCAATCCTTTCCAACTCTGGCAGAAAGCAATGTCTCCAAGGAACAGGGCTGGATTAACAATCCTGTGGGCCCGGGGCTATTAGATTTTGTGGGGGCCCTGTATACAAGTCTTTTTCCTAATTAAAACAAAATGATCACAATGATGGCATCGAGACAATTAACACTATACTAAACTTGCCTTTGAATTAACATAAATCCATTCTGTGGTTACATTTCAGAACATGTAGAATATAGTTAAGTTAATTCAAAATAGCCTACTTCTTACCTTAGAACAGCTGTTTCTGTGAAGGAGTTTGGGTGCAGGAAGGGGCTCAAAGCTGGGACAGAGTGTTGGGGTGCAGGAGAGGGTGCAGGGTGCGGGCTTTGGGAGAGATTTTGGTGCAGGAGGGGATTCTGACCTGGGGCAGGGGTTGGGGTGCAGGAGTGGGTACTAGGTGTAGGATCTGGCGGGGAGGCGCTTACCACAGGTGGCTCCCAGCCAGTGGCGCGGCAGGGCTTCGGCAGGCTGACTGCATGCACGCCATAGCCCCACGCCGCTCCCGGAAGTGGCAGGCTGCTGGCACATCTCCGCACGCCCCTGGAGGGAAGGAGACAGCGTGTCTCTGTGTGCTGCCAGGAGTGGCATGGGGCTACGGCATGCAGGCAGCCTGCCTGAGTCCTGCTGCGCCGCTGGACTTTTAGTGGCCCAGAGATCGCGATCGATTGGCAGAGGCTCCAGGATTGACCAGTCAATCGCAATCTACAGGTTGGTGACCACTGATTGTATATGATTATGGATTTATTTCTGCAAGGCCCCCCTTAGCCTGAGGCCCTGGGCTGCAACCCCTAAAGCCCCTGCATTAATCCAGCCCTGCCAAGGAGGCCCAGTTCTTGCTCTTTAGTCAAGAGTCATCATAGGATATCACTCCACCTATGTGCCTTCTCAGGGTCTTGCCTGGCCTTTTGCCAGTGTGCCTCTCTTGGGAGATGATCCCAAGACCTAATCTTCCTCTCCCAACTGTCAAGGCTTCCAACCCTCCTTCTGTCCTGAAGCCCAGCTCCTCCCTGGCTGGGTCTCATTGATTAGCCTTATACACACACACTCAAACACACTACAGTTGCTACCACATGTCCTAATTGAGCTCTCCAGCTAACTTTAGCCCTACCAGCATCAGTGTCAGGTATTTAAACTCCATCACAGCATTTTATTTACTTTATATTAGTGTTATGCCCCTGTTGTATTGGATAACTTCTCTAATAGTTGACATTCTTTTAAAGTCCCTCAATGACAACATAGGTGTGAAAAATGTGACTATACTATTTCACTGGCTGGCAAAGGGATTGGTTTTAGTAATGTGAATATAAATATATATAACAACATATGTTTCAGACACAATACCTGTGAGATATAACTTTATAGATAGTCACACAAACAATTTTTGCTTTATCTAGAGTTTGATTTATTTGCTAGAAAAAATATGTCTTTCCAGCAATAAGATCAGTTCAATAGCACAATATAAAAAATAAAATTGGAGTAAAGTGTGTCTCAGGACACCATATTCATTCAAATTTAATTAAGATATATTCCTAGCCTGTGGTAACATAGGATTTGTTTGCGAGGAATGTAACTCATAAACAGCTGTATCAAAACTATCACATACAATGCATTTCAGTAATATACAGTGAGTTTGTTTTAAACAGTTGCAGAATATGTTAGAGGAATATTACTTTATATTGGTGGAATATCTCTTTTAGTGCTGTATCAATAGAAAGCCCTTCTGGTAATACTCTAAATGATTCACAGTACAGCATATTTATTGGTTGTAAAAGTATGTTCAAGGGATTAACTTTACGACCTTAATGGAACAATAATTTAGAGGCTGCTCAAGCCTGGGAAATAATTCATAGCTTGAGCCAGATTAAAGCAACAATTGATATTGAGAACCCCTGGTAAAATCCCAGAACAATTACTGATTGCAGATATCTGGAAGAGATCATGCCAATGTTTGTGGATACAAACATAAAACAATGGTTGTTTTCTTTTCTACATCTACTAAATGTACGAGTCCACAAAACCCTGTAGTGAGTTTAACTTTATTGAGTGCATAGTGAATATATAAACCTATATAACTTAGTTATAAATAACACTCAGTTTGTCATAGATACAGACGGCAAGATCCTTATCTGGTGTAAATATTTGTAGCACAATAGATTTCATTGGAGTTATTCTAATTTATGCCTGCTGGGGACCTGGCCCATTCCATATCTAATATTTATATTGTTTCTAACCTGTAGCTATCCCAAACTGTTTTCACTTAATATTGGTTTATTTTTACTGATGTGTTAGGATTTCTTTAGGGATAGATCTGATGTTCAAGATCATCCATGATTATTTGCTCTTGCATTTTAGCCTTCTGTAGTTAATATTAAAAGGATATGCAGGTACTTTCTAATGTTTCCTTTTTCTCTATTTTCAAATGAAAATGCATGAAAGATTAACATCTGATTAAAAGAACTGGGGAAGAGTGATTCAGTATTTAGGGATACATGTATATTCTAATCTCAGACATAAGGATTTAGATGGAAATAGTGTTACCACTCAGAGCTTCATGGCATAGAAAATGCACATGGAGAAAGTGTAACAAAACAGTAGAGTATTCAGATATAATGTGCATCTTTTAGATTAATCCACTGAGCCAAGGAGTCCCACCTTCTCCCCTCCATATGCCTACAGGAAGAGGAGGGAAAACGGGAAGGCAATCATTACGGGGACCTGAGGATTTTCTTTCTCCTGCTGGCCCAGAAAAAGTCTCCCTATTCCGAGTCTATGATGGGGTGGACATTAAATTAAAAAATGCTGGAAAATTTGGGGTCTTTGCAACTGCAGAGAACTAGCCATTCCTATAATGACAAAATAATTCACACACAACCCCCCATGAGGCTATTATAATACTAAGCAGTTTCATATATAGTAACTTTCATACAATCTTAGAAGTCAGAGGTGGAAAGGATCAGTTAGATCATCAAACCACCCCTCTGCCCAGGAAGAATTGTTCCTTGTGTTCTTAAACTGTATTTAAAGGGTGGGGAATCCCTGAAAAGATAGACAAATTAGACTGACCTGTCTATTCTGTTCTCCATCAAGGTACTTACACCGTTCTCATCACCACTGCATCTGACAGCTTCACAGTTTATTAATGAATGTATCCTCATAACACGCCTCTGTGTTAGAAAGCTGCTATTATCTCTGTTTTACAGATTGAAAATTGAGGCATGGAGAGATTAAGGTCTTGATCGTGCAAATGGATCCCTGCAGGTACACTCCAATTCATTGAAGTCACACAGCGTGTTGGCACAAAGGGCTGCCCTCCACGAGGCAGTTGTAGACTTAGTCCCTAACAATGGGATTTTCAAAAGCACCTAGGCACCTAACACCCACCGAAAGGTCATACAAGAAGTGTGTAGCAGAGCATGGAAGCAAACCCAGATCTCTGGGTATGTTTATACCAGGGCTGGATGATGTAATGTCCAGATCAAGCAGATATACTCACTTGTTCTGATCAAGCCACTGCACTAAAAATAGCAGTGGAGCAGCAGTGCAAGTGGTGGGATGGGCTAGCCACCTCGAGTACAAAGCTAGGAGCTCACACAGGATCATACTCAGGGTCAGCCAGCCTGCCTGCCGCTTGTGCTGCCACAGCTACACTTCAGTTTTTAGAACATTAGCTTGATCAGAGCTAGCACAGGTATGTCTCCTCAAATTGGTAATTACAGTGTCCAGCTCCAGTGTAGACAAACCCTGAGTCTTACTCCAGTGCCTTAAACACAAGATATTTCACTGCCAAGAAGGATTTACTGATATTAAGCCTATATTTTCTTTTTCTTAATTTCATTCTATTACTCTTTCTTATACTACCTTGTATTACACCAAATTATTCCTTTTCTTCCTTGATATTTACATCTTTCAAATATTTGTAACCCGTTACCTCATCCTGTCCTGAATCATTCTGAGACAAGCTATATATATTTAGCTCTATTAATCTTTCTTCGTAAATCAGTCGGTCCAACTCCTTGATCATTAGAACTCCCTCCAGTTTGTTAATATATTTCTTGTTGTGTGGTGTCCAACACTGAATGCAGTATTTCAGGTGCAGTCATGCGTGCATATGAAATACCGCATTTCAGTCATACCAGGGCATAACAAAAAAAGGACAGTTACCTCCCTGATTATTACCAAATTCTTTTGTGTCTTCCTGCCCCTTTGCACAGGCTATGTCACATATATGGAAGCTGGAAGGCCCCTCCAGGAGGGGGCTCTCCAGACAAGTGTATAGCTGGCTACAGTCCATCCCCATCCTACTAGGAGCCTATACAGGTTCCTGTACATGAAGTCCACATTAGAGGAGACCTCAGAACTACTTTCATCTACATCAGAGAATGAAACAGACAGCAGCATCACCATAGCTCATTGTCTTCCCTCTCAGTCCCTTTGCCAGGTTCAGCTCCAGAGCAAGGATGAATCAGGACCATGATGCCTTTGCACATACAGCCCAAAATGCCATGGACTTTTTGCAGCTCTTTCACACTGCAAATTCTTTCTCTTCAAAGCACTTTATAAACACTAACTAATTTATCTTAACGACATTTCTGTGAGATAGGTAAATACTAATATTTCCATGTAACAGACAAACTGAGGCAGAGAGGACAAAAGTCACAAAGGGAGTCAGTAGAAGAGTTTGGATTGACACTCCAGAGTTCCTGGCTCCAGGTCCTGCATGTAGACTTCTGAAGCACCTCTCTCTCTGATTTATTATGTAAAAAAAATGCAATAAAAATTGAATTACGATAAATACATAAATAACATGCTTTTATTTTCTGACACTAATTCACCACCTGTTGTAAAACAGAAAGAAAACCTTGATGCAATTGAATAAGTGCTGGGAAGCACTGATTTATTCAGTGGTATTAACAAGGTAATTCAAAAGTTAACGTATGTTATCGCTTTTAGCAGTAATACAAAGTATTAATCATGGTAAAGGCTCCTTCTGTTGCGTGAGCTGCACAAGGACACTAGGAAATGAACTCTTATCTGTCTGCTAAGCAGACTTAGAATATTCCGCAGACTCATGCTTTCTGCCTATATGTCTGCCTCAGCCTCAGCCCCCAGTCAGGCTAGGGAGTGTGATGGAGGTAGCAATTCCCTGCCTGAATTTCTACGTCTCTGAGACTGATGTAAAGAGAAAAATCTCCCTCTCTGAATTTTCTATCAAATATCCATGTGCATGGAGATGCCAGACACACCTGGACAGGTCAGGGAAATTAGGGGTTTGTGGAACTCAATTGGAGCTCCAATAGAGGAGAATCCTCCATCAAGTCCCACATACACCTGGTCAGAATTTTTTAACTTTTTCTTTTGCAAAATGTTTAATTAAAAAATGTTGTTATTTTTACTAGCTGATAAAGTGGTTAAGATATTTTTAAATTTAAAAATGTGCCCAAAACATTTTCATGAAAAAGTTTGAAAATTTTCCATGAACATTTTTTGACTAGCTCTAGCACATCTCTGCCTGTCTCTCTAATGTCCCCTCCTGGATGCCTTGTTTCCCGCTTAAATTTGAAATGAACAAAAATCAAAATCATAGTTTTTCCTCCTATCCCTTCTCCTCATTTCTCATGCTGCCACCTTTGAACACATCCCCATATTCTTTGTTACCCGATGACTACCTTTCACTGTTTTCTTTCCTTGGTCTTACATATCTAAACTGTGTTCAGATCTTGCTGCTTCTTCCTAGAAATTTCTATGACCTTTTCTATGTCTGTGCAGTCTGGATCCACCCCATGAGGTAGGAGGTTGAAATTTCTGCATCAGTGTGTCAAGATAAAGAGCACCCCCTGTGACGTTATTGACATGAACTGTGACCATATAGATCATTGTTGCAACCAGGGTCCCATGGTTGCACCAGGTCTTGTACAGAGGAGGTCAAGTGGGGTGTCTATGGAAAGGTTGTAGTTTGCTGATTATGATTATGCTGTCTGTATGTATGCATCATTTTTGTATTTGACGTTATGAATATTGGCTATGTACTTGTATCTCAATGTGTCAGATTCTCAGTAGCCTCAGTGAAGCATTTGGTCAGCTTCTTGAGAAAGGACTATTCTCAGTAAGTGCCCAATCAAGAAACACTTAACTGACAATGGACTTTGGGAGACGCCAATCCACATCTGAGCTTTCCTGGGAACGTTCAAACTAGCATGTAAACAATGGCATTGGCCTGCAAAAAGCTGAATCATTCATGGACATGTGACTTGCCTGGTGGCCACAAATTCCATCTTGTTGCTGTGACTTTGCACAGAAGAACAAAGGGGTTTCCACTCACAAGAGAGAGGATATAAAAGGCCCTGGAAGCCTCTCACTTTTGTCTTCAGCTGGCTCAGGAGATGGCCTCTCCAAAGAGATGCCTGAAAGAAACTGGAACAAAGAACAGTAACTACAGGGGTGTGAGTGATTGCTGGACCCAGACTAGGAAGGAGTCCAGTCTGTGAAAGAAGCTTATTGGAACATCTCTGGGGGTGAGATTTCATCTGTAATCAGTTTCTTAATGTATTAGGCTTAGACTTGAGTGTTTTGTTTCATTTTGCTTGGTAACTTACTTTGTTCTGTCGGTTATTACTTGGAACCACTTAAATCCTACTTGTTATACTTAATAAAGTCACTTTTGTTTATTAATTAACCCAGAGTAAGCAATTAATACCTGGGGGAGTACACAGCTGTGCATATCTCTATATCAGTGTTATAGACGGCAGACAATTTATGAGTTTACTCTGTATAAGCTTTATACAGAGTAAAACAGATTTATTTGGGGTTTGGACCCCATTGGGAACTGGGTAGCTAGGTGCTGGAGAAAAGAGCACTTCTTAAGCTGTTTTCAGTTAAGTCTGCAGCTTTGGGGCAGGTGGTTCAAACCGTGGGTCTGTGCTGGAGCAGACTGGTGTGTCTGGCTCAACAAGGCAGGGTTCTGGAGGCCCAAAATGGCAGAGAAAAATGTGGTCAGAGGTAGTCTCAGCACAACAGGTGGCAGTGCCAAAGGGGTCTCTCTGACCAAACCCGTCACACCTCCATATTCTGAATTATCTGTTAGATGTATCTGCCATTCCTAGTCTGGATATGGGGATCTGTGGAGTTTACTGTAAATTCATAATTGAGATTCAACATAGATGGATGTCTGGAGATGAACTACATCTGTGTCTATTTCAGAGAGATGACTGTTGCATTTATTGTTGTTGCTTTTTAATAGTTGCTGACTTTGCTGTTGTATCTCCTGCAACTAGAAATATGTTACAAAGACAGATAAGCTTTGGAACAATGGGAAATATGCTTTAAATATACGTCACTACTACTATGTTATTTCATATTACATTCTGTTGAGGAAAATAAAACATTAAAAATAGAGCCACTTCCTTCTCTCTCTGTACTGAGTCTGCTTCCAATTTGGATTTGTATCTGTTTAATGATAGTATGACAGAAAAGAATTTTCTGTGGACTCAGCGGAAATGCCTTACCCTTAGCTTGTATTACTTCTTTGCTACTATTTTACTAAAGCCCTGTGTTTCTTTATTTCCCACCTGGAATCAGCTGCAGTATGTGCATATACATCAAACACAATGACAAAGAGGTATTCTTGTTGGGCTAAAGAAAGACTAGGAATTTAAATTTGTCCTTGCTCTCAGATAAGTTTTTTTGGAAACAAATGTTATAAGTACAGTAGAAACCCAGAGTTATGAACATCTTGGGAATTAAGGTTGTTCGTTACTCTGAAATGTTCGTAACTCTGAAAAAAACTGTTATGGTTGTTCTTTCAAAAGTTTACATCTGAACTTTGACTTAATACTGCTTTGACACTTTACTATGCAGAAGAAAAATGCTGCTTTTAATGACCTTAATTTAAATGAAACAAGTACAGAAACAATTTCCTTACCTTGTCAAATCTTTTTTTTAAACTTTCCCTTTATGTTTAAGTAGTTTACATTTAACACAGTAGTGTACGGTATTTTTTTTTGTCTCTGCTGCTCCTGATTATGTACTTCCTGTTCCAAATGAGGTGTGTGGTTGACCGGTCAGTTCGTAACTCTGGTGTCCATAACTCTGAGGTTCTACTGCAATATTAGGACAGCAGGAATCTGTCACAGTATCCTTTTGTACTAAAACAGAAGCACCAATGTACTAAAAAAAAAAACCTGTTTGCAATTGCAAGGAATATGAAAAACAAAGAGAAATAGCAGTGAACATTAGCTACAGACCAATAGGGCTGCAAGACAGCAAGAATGCAAACATACCTGGATCAGCTTTACAAACCAAATACCCATGTGGGATTTTAATTTGGAAGATAATTACTGGTTAACAACTACAGACAAGTCTAATAAAATAGAATATTTGCATGCAAGTCAACATTTTGCTTTATGATATAGACAGAAGATTCTTAAGCCAGAATAGAAGCCATCCTTAATCTAAGGAAGAACTCATTGACAATATTCATGAATCTTGGAATTACTGACTACAAATTGATTCACAGAACACAGTAGCACAAGTGTACAGGTTTAATAGGGAGGAGGAGAGGAGAGACTCTAGAGATAGGAGATGATTTCCAGTAATAATAGAGAAGGTGGTAATAGAGAAGGGCCTTGCTAACTTGTCTGAGTCAGGTTGCTTGAATGGGAGAGACTATGCAAATTAGATTATATAATGTTATTAAGGAAGTAGCTAGCATATTAGTACGACAATGCTTGTGTTAAGTCTTTGAGCATACTCAGTGTGAACTAGATATTTTCAGACACTGACCAGACCTAGACTGAGCAATGTTCTCATGCAGCTAATAAAGAGCTGATTTTTCTTTTCTGCCAAATCCCAGACTTCTGAGGCATTACAAGTACCTTTCTCCTCTTCACCCTCTTAATCATGTGGAAATAAAATTGATAACCTCAGCAAAGGTGGTTTGCCTACACCAGCAAAAAGCTCTACAAATCAACCATGGGCTTTGCCTTTTCTCTTCCTGAAATATACCATATGCAGCTGATGCTAAAAGGACTTGGAAGTGCTACAAGCAGTTTCTTGGGTGTTCCAGACTCTTGTGATGGCACAACGATGGCACTCAGATGCCCTGATAATGTGTATATTATGAGAACCTGAGGAGTACATGCTAATTTTCCACACTGTTTCCCCACTCTTTTTTACACTGCATTTAGATTCCTTAATAACTGCACTTGCATTCCCTCCACGTATACACGAGAAAAATCTCAATACTCGTATCAGAGGGGTTAAAAATTAACTTCTTTTTGTCCTAATTTTGGAGAAATCCTACTCAGGTGGTCTAAAAGAACAACTCCTGCCAAGGCATACTGATAGGTATAACGAAAGCAACATTAAATTGAAGCAGGCTAGGGTATGGCGCATAGGCTGTTGAAATAATAGTACAGGGAGCATGATAATCAGCTGCAGATAAAGTAGCTCAAAGGGAAAGCACTGCATTAAGACTCCTGCAACTATGCAGCAAGGGGATGGGGTCAAATATATTGCCTTTTTAAAAAAAGTCATTTGGAGACAAAGCTGCTTCTGTAGTTTCACTTTAAGGTACTGTACTTAAATGGAAGCAAACAGGTAAAGGTTAAAGTGCTACAAAAATTGGAAAAGGGGAAAAGAAAATGGTGTCTCATCTTTTTCTCCTTCCCTCCCTTTCCTAATGTAAATTGTCTAATTGCATTGTAAGGTCTTCAGGTCAAGGACCTATGTCTGTAAAGCAGCTATCACACTTTCAGGAATCCTATGCGAATCCCGCACAAAAAGACGCTGTTAAAGGTTGCTAGACTGTATATCCCACCTACACAAACTGTAAAAATGAAATCTGGCCCCACTGAAGTTAATGGCAACTATTAGGACAATGGCAATTATCAGGATTTCACTCCAACTATGTAAGTCTTATTTAAATAAGGGATTTATTATATATTTTCCCTGCAGATGTTAGTATTTTTCCATAAAAGTTCATTTGTCCTCTCAAGAGTTTTGCATAATTTTGAGACTAAATTCAAACATGCTTTAAGTGCAACCTTAACTATTGACACTCTCATAATGATAATAAATGCAAACCTTTGTGTCATTAGTTTCAGCCCATCACTGACTGAGTGTGCCTCAACATTTCCATCTATACAATGGGGCTGATAAACTACCAGATATTGAACAGGCCAACTTCATTGTATTTCACTAGATCTGAGATTTCTCAACCTGGGGTATGAACCCTTCTCTGTGGTCCATAGTATGAAATATTTTTAGACCCATGCAATGATGAAGGGTGGGTATTGAGAAGGGAAGGAGAATCACAAGACGACATTTCTCTTGTGAACTAGTCCACATAGTGAAAAGACTGCAGAGTTCCTGCAGTCAATCGTTTTTCCACTGAGACTTGGAAATAACCATGGCCATTTGCCTGTGGTGTTTGATGACAGAACATTATCTTTTTCTGAGGCAGCTTGAAAACTTAAAATCTTAATACTTTATTTTCATCTCTTCATATCTGAATGCACTCTTTTTCAGCTTCACTGCACCAAACTCACAAGCTTCATTAGGATACAACCGCCTTCATACAAAACTTTTCTTCCTCACAGCCTTCTGTCAATTAAATTGCAAGCAAAGCAAAGGAGAATTAGATTGAATATGTGTTCAGCAGTCAAATGCTGTCTCCCGGATATATAAAGGATGAATTAAATCACTGAGATCTCATGAAATGGTAGCCTCTGTGCCAAGTAGAAGCAGATTTGTGGGCTTTGCAAGTGGGTTGATTTCTGGATGGAAGAGAAATGGTGAATTGGTGACAAAGCTCAGGGTTATTCCTAGTGTAATTTATTCACTTACAAGTTGTACAGAAGTACTGTTTATCTTCAATAAGTCTGCAAAAGTGCATACAGACAATTACATTTCTAGACACACCATTTAAAATACCACTTGGTCAAGCCCCATTATATAGAAAAATGTCTCTCCATTTCCCTTGTTTTTAATCTCTTTACTTTTAGCAAACTGCCTGTTCCTTTTTCCTATTTTTGCCTGGTGCTTGTCACTTTGGCCACATAGAGCATGTGTTCCAAAAATTAAGCATGAACTAATTCAGGCAGGCCTGAGCATTAACTCTCCTTTTGTGCAAGTACTATGCAATGCAAAAGACTCTTAGACAGGTTAGACTGCACTCAGTATCTACTACAGCTGATCCTTCTTTAAATCCCCATCCAGACAAATGAGACACACACCCCACCTCCCCAGAATTTCCTTAATAACTATCTGGATTCACAGATTCCAAGGCCAGAAAGGACCATTTTGATAATCTAGTCTGATCTCTTGGATAAGCACTGGCTATAGAATTTTCCCAAAATAATTGCTATAGCATATATTTTAGAAAAAACATCCAATCTTGATTTTTAAAATTGTCAGTGATGGAGAATTCACCATGACCGCTGCTAAAATGTCCAAGTAGTTAATTACCCTCACTGTCAAAAATTTATTACTTATTTGCAGTCTAAATTTATGTAGCTTCAGCTTCCTGCCACTAGATTTCTCTTCTAGATTGAAGATCCATTCTTAAATATTTGTTGCCCATGTACCCCTTAACCTGCTCTTTGATAAACTAAATAGATAAACTTAAAGGTTCACAATCATTATAAGGCAGGTTTACTAATCATCTGCTCATTCTTGTGGCTTTTCTCAAAATCCTCTCCAATTTAATAACATTGTTCTTGAATTGTGGACACCAGAACTGGACACACCATTCCAGCAGCAGTCATGCCAGTGCCAAAGAGGTAAAATAATCTTTCTACTCCTACTCAAGATTCCCCTATTTATGCATCCAAGGATCTCATTAGCCCTTTTGGCTACAGCATTATACTGTGTGCTCATGTGCAGCTTAATATCCACCATCCCCCCTGTCATAAATATAAAGGGAAGGGTAAACACCTTTAAAAACACCTACTGCTGTTGCAGACATTGGCCTGGGGTCCGGGTCCATCACCTCTGACTGGGTCCTGATAGAAGTTTCCGGAACAGAGCTAGACGTCACGGCTGGTTTAGTCTGGCTGCGGGTGACCATTCCCACCCTCTTGGCCCGCTTCACATGATTGGCCAAGTCTTCCCCCAACAGCATGGGGATGGGATAATCATCATAGACTGCAAAAGTCCATGTTCCTGAGCAGCCCTGGTACTGGACAGGCAACTTGGCTGTAGGCAAATTGAAAGAGTTGGACTTGAAAGGTTGAATCGTCACTTGGATCTCTGGGTTGATTAAATTGGGGTCCACTAAAGAAGCAAGGATAGCTGACACTTGTGCCCCGGTGTCCCTCCACGCGGTGACCTTCTTCCCACCCACACTCACAGTTTCCTTCCGCTCTAAGGGTATCTGGGAGGTATCTGGGCCTGAGGACCTCTGGTGTGACTCCAGTGCAATGAACTGTAATCTGTTGGGGTTCTTGGGGCAGTTGGCCTTTACATGCCCCAGCTCGTTACATTTAAAACATCGTCCAGCTGACGGGTCACTGGGGTGAGGTGGGTTGCTGGAGAACGGTGTGACGAGACGATAAGGTGGCTGGAGGGTTCCTTGGGGGGTAGGTGGGGCCTTGGGCGGCCACCGGTAATAGGGTGTGGTCTGAGGTTGTCCCTTCTGATATCCGCTCCAACTGCGACCAGATTTTTTCCTCTCTGCCACCTCCACCCATTTGGCTCCAATCTCCCCCGCCTCGATTACAGTTTTGGGTTTCCCATCTAGGATGTATCTTTCTATTTCCTCAGGAACCCCCTCTAAGAAATGTTCCATTTGCATTAGGAAGAGCAAATCTACTGGAGATTCAACACTTGCCCCTGATATCCAGGCATCCCAATGTTTCACAATGTGGTAGGCATGTCGAGTAAATGACACGTCTGGTTTCATAGAATCATAGAATCATAGAATATCAGGGTTGGAAGGGACCCCAGAAGGTCATCTAGTCCAACCCCCTGCTTGAAGCAGGACCAATTCCCAGTTAAATCATCCCAGCCAGGGCTTTGTCAAGCCTGACCTTAAAAACCTCTAAGGAAGGAGATTCTACCACCTCCCTAGGTAACGCATTCCAGTGTTTCACCACCCTCTTAGTGAAAAAGTTTTTCCTAATATCCAATCTAAACCTCCCCCATTGCAACTTGAGACCATTACTCCTCGTTCTGTCATCTGCTACCATTGAGAACAGTCTAGAGCCATCCTCTTTGGAACCCCCTTTCAGGTAGTTGAAAGCAGCTATCAAATCCCCCCTCATTCTTCTCTTCTGCAGACTAAACAATCCCAGCTCCCTCAGCCTCTCTTCATAAGTCATGTGCTCTAGACCCCTAATCATTTTTGTTGCCCTTCGCTGGACTCTCTCCAATTTATCCACATCCTTCTTGTAGTGTGGGGCCCAAAACTGGACACAGTACTCCAGATGAGGCCTCACCAGTGTCGAATAGAGGGGAACGATCACATCCCTCGATCTGCTCGCTATGCCCCTACTTATACATCCCAAAATGCCATTGGCCTTCTTGGCAACAAGGGCACACTGTTGACTCATATCCAGCTTCTCGTCCACTGTCACCCCTAGGTCCTTTTCCGCAGAACTGCTGCCTAGCCATTCGGTCCCTAGTCTGTAGCGGTGCATTGGATTCTTCCATCCTAAGTGCAGGACCCTGCACTTATCCTTATTGAACCTCATCAGATTTCTTTTGGCCCAATCCTCCAATTTGTCTAGGTCCTTCTGTATCCTATCCCTCCCCTCCAGCGTATCTACCACTCCTCCCAGTTTAGTATCATCTGCAAATTTGCTGAGAGTGCAATCCACACCATCCTCCAGATCATTTATGAAGATATTGAACAAAACTGGCCCCAGGACCGACCCCTGGGGCACTCCACTTGACACCGGCTGCCAACTAGACATGGAGCCATTGATCACTACCCGTTGAGCCCGACAATCTAGCCAGCTTTCTACCCACCTTATAGTGCATTCATCCAGCCCATACTTCCTTAACTTGCTGACAAGAATACTGTGGGAGACCGTGTCAAAAGCTTTGCTAAAGTCAAGAAACAATACATCCACTGCTTTCCCTTCATCCACAGAACCAGTAATCTCATCATAAAAGGCGATTAGATTAGTCAGGCATGACCTTCCCTTGGTGAATCCATGCTGACTGTTCCTGATCACTTTCCTCTCCTCTAAGTGCTTCAGAATTGATTCTTTGAGGACCTGCTCCATGATTTTTCCAGGGACTGAGGTGAGGCTGACTGGCCTGTAGTTCCCAGGATCCTCCTTCTTCCCTTTTTTAAAGATTGGCACTACATTAGCCTTTTTCCAGTCATCCGGGACTTCCCCCGTTCGCCACGAGTTTTCAAAGATAATGGCCAAGGGCTCTGCAATCACAGCCGCCAATTCCTTCAGCACTCTCGGATGTAACTCGTCCGGCCCCATGGACTTGTGCACGTCCAGCTTTTCTAAATAGTCCCTAACCACCTCTATCTCCACAGAGGGCTGGCCATCTCTTCCCCATTCTGTGATGCCCAGCGCAGCAGTCTGGGAGCTGACCTTGTTAGTGAAAACAGAGGCAAAAAAAGCATTGAGTACATTAGCTTTTTCCACATCCTCTGTCACTAGGTTGCCTCCCTCATTCAGTAAGGGGCCCACACTTTCCACCTTAGGGCTCTGAATCACTGACGGGAATGCTTGGGTGTTAGCCCCATTCTGACTCTTGCCTTGGTTTTAAACAGTTCATACTGGTTCATTTGTGCCTTACGCATTTCAGCCGCCACCTCAGCTAAGGGTCCACTGAGCTGCTGCCTCAGCTCTACCATGTATTGGTCTGTAGCGATGCTGTACCCAAGGCAGGCCCTTTCGAAGTTTTCTAAGAAGGCCTCGGTATCATGGCCTGCCTTGTAGGTGGGGAACTTTCTGGGATGGGAAGTGGTACCTGGAGAAGGATTGATAGGGTTTGTTGGTATATTCTGCTGAGCCCTTGCCTTCTCCATCTCCAGTTCATGCTTCCTCTCTTTTTCCTTCTCCTCCAGTTCTTTGTCCCTTGCTTCCATAGCTCTCTTGTGAGCAGCTGCTTGGCGTTGTTCTGCCTCTTTTGCTGCCTCCCTTTCTTTGTTCTTTGCCTCCATTTCTCTCCTGTGAGCAGCTTCTAGGGCTTTTTCAGCTTCTTTCACTGCCTCCAGTTTGGCTAACTCCAATTTGTGTTGTGTCTTGGTGTCTGTCATCTTTACCTCTCTGTTTTTAACTAACTTTACACCCGAGGGTTAGAAATAAAACAAACAAAACTTGGCTTGTAAAATTTTGCTGTGCTGTAATAGGATACCTATATTCTCTGATAGTGATTGTCAGCCTACAGCAAAATCAAAAAAACAAAAACAAAAACAAAAAACCTTAACAACTTTGTCTCCAGGCAAATAGGTAGAAAACCCCTCTAGTTGCTCTTAGGAAAAAAAACAACTTCAGGTCTGTGAAGACTTGTGAATTTCCCTACAGGAGGTTAACTACTTTGCCTTTAGGTAGAGAAAACTGCAATTCCCTTTTGTCTCTGCTCTGGCCCCAAAGCAAAGCAAAAAAAAAAAAAAAAAAAGCTTCCAACTATTGCCAGTTGGAGACCTGCTTTCTAGCAGCCCAAAGGATTTTAAAAGTTTCCTTTTAAAATCTGTTTTTCTGGTTCAAAAAATCTCAAATTGATCTCAAAAGGATTTCAAGTTAATCCCACCGCTCTGCCACCATGTCAAGGTTCCTTCCCCACTCTGAACTCTAGGGTACAGATGTGGGGACCTGCATGAAAACCTCCTAAGCTTACTTTTATCAGCTTAGGTTAAAACTTCCCCAAGGTACAAACTATTTTATCCTTTGCCCTTGGACTTCCACTGCCACCACCAAACATTTATCTGGGTTTATTGAGAAAATGTTGTTTGGAAACATGTTTCCCCACAAAATCCTCCCAACCCTTGCACCCCACTTCCTGGGGAAGGTTTGGTAAAAATCCTCACCAATTTGCCATCTGTGGCAAATAGGTGAGCACAGACCCAAACCCTTGGATCTTAGAACAATGAAAAAAACATTCATTTCTTGAAAAGAAACATTTTAATAGAAGAAAGAGTAAAAAGAATCACCTCTGTAAAATCAGGATGGTAAATACCTTACAGGGTAATTAGATTCAAAACATAGAGAATCCCTCTAGGCAAAACCTTAAGTTACAAAAAGACACACAGACAGGAATATTCATTCTATTCAGCACAACTTAATTTCTCAGCCATTTAAAGAAATCATAATCTAACGCATATCTAGCTAGATTACTTACTAAGTTCTAAGACTCCATTCCTGTTCTGTCCCTGGCAAAAGCATCACACAGACAGACACAGACCCTTTGTTTTTCTCCCTCCTCCCAGTTTTTGAAAGTATCTTGTCTCCTCATTGGTCATTTTGGTCAGGTGCCAGCGAGGTTACCTTTAGCTTAACTCTTTACAGGTGAAAGGATTTTTCCTCTGACCAGGAGGGATTTTAAAGGTGTTTACCCTTCCCTTTATATTTATGACACCCCCAAAATCTTTTTCAGCATCACTGCTTCCCAAGACAGAGGTCCCCATCGTGTCATGCTTACATTCTTTGTTCCCAGATGTGTACATTTACATTTAGCTGTATTAAAATGCATATTGCTTGTTTGTGCCCAGTTTGCCAAGTGATCCAGATTGCTCTGAATCAGTGACCTGTCCTTTTCATTATTTACTCTGCCCAATTTTTGTGTCATCTGCAAACTTTGTCAGTGACGATTTTATGTTTTCTTCCAAGTCACTGATCAAAAAAGTTATAGCATAGTGCCTTGAACCAATCCCTGCAGAACCAAACACACCTGCTCGATGATTCCCCGTTTACAGTTATGTTTTGAAACCTGTCAGTTAGATAGTTTTTAATCCATTTAATAATGTGCCATATTACCTTTGTACTGTTCTAGTATTTTTTTTAATCAAAATGTCAGGCAATACCAAGTCAAATACATTTCAGATGTCTAAGTATATTACATCAGTATTATTACCTTTATGAATCTTGTTGTAATGGAGCACTGTGACTGGGTGTATCTACCCCACACTGACCCAGCTGAGGTTAACTGTACATTATGCAAGAGGCCACACACCCCTCGGTCCTACTGGGCATGCACAACCTGGAGACAGGATATAAAAGGGAGTGGCCCAACTCAGTTTGGGCTGGTGGAGAAGGAGAGCAGATGCAAACTGCAGGCACCTGTCAGGGAGTTGCTGGTGTCACAGATCATAGAGGCCAAGCCAGTGGGATCTGCACCAGAACCCACACTGACCCTGGGAGATGAGAGTGAGCCAGAAGGCTGAAACCCCAGGAGAATTGACAGAACAGGAACCAAGAGTAGGAAGTGACCCAGGAACATCACTCTTAAAACAGGAAACCAAGCCAAACCATGGACTATCAGTTTCATAGGCCCTGAGTCAGAACCCAGTAGAAAAGGGTGGGCCTAGATCCCCCTACCCTGCCCTACAGCCACTGCAGAGTGTGGGCGCTGCTCAAGGACTCTGGCCATTAAGCCATGCTTCCTGAGAGCCTGGGCAACCCCCGGGACTCTGGCTGCTAAGCCAAATTGCCCTGAGAACAAGGGCAGTTCCAAGGACTCTGGCTGCTAGGACAGGCTGCCCTGATTTATAAACTAGGATAGCCACATCTTCTCTAGCTACTTAAGCTGTAACCCCTTATTTGTCACACATAACATGACACCCCATGATGAGATGCATCTACCCCATGACAGGCACTCCTCTCATGCTAACCATGGAAGGGTGAAGAGAAGCAAGGGAGGCCAGTTAGCCCTAAGCTGCACCTGGAGGGGAGGTAGGATAGAATGAGCTTTAACTGAAGATAAAGCTCACCTGGGCAGAAACAACCAGGGCTTCTATCAAGCCAGGGAGCTGGCAATAGAGAGACAGCTGCAGTGAGGAGGCTGCAGTCTCGCTGCCTGATACACCCGGGGGTGGGGGTGGGGGGAGGGAGTAGAAGCCTGTAATAGAAGTGTAGGAAGCAGTCCAGGGAAGGAGAAGAAAGGGCTAAGAGAACAGATCTGAACTGCTGGTTCGAGGGTCCCTGAATTGGAACCCAGTGGAGAGGGCAGACCTGGGCTCCCCTACAAGCCACTGTGGTAGCAGCATGGTCAGTGCAGTGAATATGGAGACTGCCTGAAACTGTGTGGAGAGAGACTCTTGTAAGACCCGGGAAGGGGAGGATGATTAGCACTTGGCTAGAGGGCTAAGCCATGAAGGAGAGGTACTACAGCTCGTGACCAGCAAGATGGGGGCTGCAGAACAAGTGACTGTGGCAAGGCTGAGTGACTGCTAGACAGTGGCAAGCTAATTCCCCAGATGAAGCATGAGGAAGCGCTGCTTCCATTACACTTATCTCATTTAGAAAAGCATGTTGATTGGCACTAATTATAATACCTTCCTTTAAATTCTTTATTAATCAATCACTCCATTACTTTGCCCAGGTCTAAGTCAGACTGATAGACCTGTAATTATTTGTGTCATCCCATTTCCCCTTTTTAAATATTGGCACAATGTTAGCAGTCTTCCAGTCTTCTGGAACTTCCCCAGTGTTTGGAGATTTTTTTGAAAAATCAGCATTAATGGTGCAGCAAGCTCCTCAACCAGGTCTTTAAAAACTCTTGGTTGAGAGTTATGAAGACCTGACAAATTTAAAATGTCTAACGTTTGTAGCTACTATAAAAGATCCTCCCAAAATATGAGTGGAATGGAAAGTGTGTTGTAGTCATGCTATTTCCCCCCTCCCAAAATACAGAACTGAAATATTTATTGAACACTTCTGCCTTTTCAGCATTATAATTGATAATGCTAACATTTCTATCTAGTAATGGACCAATACCATTGTTAGGATTCCTTTTCTTCATAATATACTTAAACTCCTTATTGTCCTTAATTCTGCTGGCCATAGATTTCTCCTTCTGTGTTCCTTTGCTTCTCTTATTAATTTCTACAGTTCCTATTTTACAACTTATTTTCATCATTATCAACTTCTCCTTTCTTCCATTTGTTATATACTGTTTTTATAACTGCCTTTATTGTCCCTCTATCCCAGGGTTTGGATTTTTTTTTAAGCCAGTACAGATTTCTTACTCAGTTGTGGGATTGAGGCATCTTGTAAAGTGTTTTTAAACAATTTCACATTTTTCTGATAAAATTCTTCTTTGCAACTGATTTGGCTCAAGTGTTTTCAGCTTTGTTAAACTGGCCCTTCTAAAGCACCAAGTATATTTATTACTGGTTTGGACTTAACTCTGTTTGCAGATGTGGTTGTTGTAACTATTTGGATGGGATTGTTCTGATTGTTGTCCTTCCATGCTTAACCCTTTCTAAGGAAATTTTAATATCAAGTATTTATAGCAATGCTGCATTAGTACCTTTTCCCTAACAATATGTAACCATCCTACAACTCCACTACTTCATTCTGCTCCCTTCGTCTTTGAAAGAAACATTTTTTTTATTATCTACAAAACCAATTGCCTTCATGAAATAGACACAATCAGGGAAAAGTGTTATCAAAATCATCATCCAGGCAAATCCCAAAGGGATGTGGCCTCCTTTCAGAATGACCACCACCAAAATTGATCTCTGACTAGGTCCTCAAGGTGCCGCCACTGGCAATTTTACTGCACCACTGAAGCTTTTGGTGTCCACGTGATTGCTGGCCATGTAGTAGCATTCCTTGGTAACCACACTTTGTAATTTGTTGGTTTTCCATTTTACTAATACCTCCCTACCAAAAAAGCTAACAAAACTGAAATAGTGCTGAATGAGGTGGTTGCTCGGTTCACCTTTGAATATCCTTTTTTCTCATTATGTCCTGCCACTTAATACGGAGGGGGGGAAATGACAAAAAATGCCCAAAAAATGAGAACTGAAAGCTACAATCTGGTGTTCTTCAGCCTTCCTCAGACCCAAATTTCACTTCTGTACAACAGATATTTTATACATCCACAGCTTTGTTTCAAGCTTGATGTCACAATGTCACTGCAGAGCCTTTGAAAGGCCTGAAGCATGGTAGCAACTTCTGCTATACAAGTGTCCACATATTTTAAGCATCTTTCAGCACTGTCTATGATGCTGCCCAAGTATTTGAGAGTTACCATAAGCTCAGTGCCCCATCTGGAGAGATTAACACTAAACTGTTTCTAATCTGGAGCTGGTGGCTGCTTGATGGATTTAGTTTTCACTGGCCTAATAACCTGACCAATGCATGCAGATTCTTTCCCGACCAGATTGGCCATTAGCTGCAGAAATTCACAACTTAGCCAACAAATAATGTCATCAACACATTAGAGCTCTCAAAGCAGATTAGTATTCAATTCAACATACCACCAACTGTCTTCACAAACTTCTCTATCAGTGCTGATATTGAACAATGTGACAGAACACAGCTGTGCCAAACTCCCATGGAGACAGGAAACCAGGCTCTGCATCTGCCATTGACTTAAACCTGGTTTTCTATTGCAGTATACGGCTCTTCTATCAATGACATTATCTTCCCAGAGACACTGAATCATTTCATCAGATCCTAAAAATGTGTGATGGACTGAATCAAATTATGATGGAAGTTTATAAGAAGGCTACACACAGCTAGTTACATTCAGACATCTTCTCAAAAAGATGTCTCAAGATAAAGATCTGGCCAACAGTGGGATGTCCAGGTCTAAAGCTGCACTGAGTATTTTGGCCTTTCCCATGAAGTGCATTGTTGAATTGAGATATTAACATGGAAGCAAAGACAACAGCATAACGTCTCTGTAGTTGCAACATTCAGCCTTATCACCCTTTTTGGACAGAGGTCCTTCTTTCAGTCATCACAGACAATATTAGTGTGCCAGATGGTCTGGAAAAGCCTGTGCAGTCAATCAGAAGGTCTGGTATTCCCAAACAAATACCTTTGAATTTGCAGGTACCCAATAATTTACAGGAAGAGTTCAGTTTTTTGGCTGAATCACTGCAGTGCAGAGAGAACAACAATAATCTCACCTGTCTTCAGCAGTTCAGGGGTAATGTTCACTGTTCCCTCTAAGCTGTGTGCGTGTGCATGCACACACAGACCCTAAACCCCGCGCACATGGCGAAACATCGCGCTCACCAAAACTGAAATGATACATCGGAGCCAGGCCGAAATATCATTTATGGGCGACTTTTGACATTGTTCGCCCGCCATTTATCAACACAGCCAGATTCTACGAGCTGGCAAGGGGTGGGAAAGGGAAAGGAGAGCAATGAATCATACCCCTCCCTGCCAGCATTTCGAACGTGGAACGTTGATCACATCGGGACGGTTGGGACCCACACATCTCCTTGTAGTCTGTTCATTTGGCTGTGTACAAACTCAAGTACGTACGAATAAGTCAAAATGCCTGGCCATAGTTGCTAAGGAACGGCAAAGATTTCCCAGAAATGAACAAAGGTAAGTGTTGTTTTCGTGACTGAAATCTTTCAAAGGCATTAGACTTCATACATTTACTCATGATGTTTTACCATTTTCCCATGGTTTTTTTGCAGCAGATGCATGGACGTGATCGGAGCTATGCACAAACTTCCGGTATCCTGATCTGAATGATCTCCCCTTTTCCCTTTTGTTGAGTCATGCTGTTAAGTGCATTGAAATAGTAGCCATATAATAAAAGTATTAATTTTAAATAAACCATCTGGTAAAAAAATCAATCCCAAAATGTCACTGTTTAGAGGTCTAAAGTGTAAAAGAACAGCTACTTCATTTAAATCTGGATGGCTGGATGAGACTATAGAGATGGTTACACCGAAGTCACATAGTGTAATGCTTGTTAAACTTCGTGAAATATTCACATATGATGAGCACAACGGAGTGCTTTGTGTATATTGTCGAGATGCCAGAGCTTAGGGAGAATTTTCAACAGGAAGAATGTGGAAGTTGGATTTCTTAAAGCGTCATCTGTCAAGTAAGTCTCATATAGATGGTGTAACAAGACTTAGAAACAAAAACCCTTCCTTACAGAGCGGATTGCTTAGCATGATTCTTGAAAGTCCAGCTGAAAAGCAGAGGAGGCAAATTAATCTTGAATGCAAGTGCTCAACCCCAGAAGAAATCAAGGTACTTATTGGCAGTGTGTTGTTGGCTGTTAAAATAAACAGCTCAGTGCTTTCTGTTCAGGATATTAATGACCATATGGAAAAGTATGTGCAGATACCAGCAAGCTGGAGAAGTAAAAATTATGCTTTTGAATTTCTTGAATTTCTGCGTTGTCCAAAAGGACCTCATGCATGAAATAGCATCAGCAATGTTTCATACTCTAGCTGTTGCTGAAAGGACTGATATATCTATTAACAGATACTTGATACTCTAATATAGATCCATAAATTTCTGCAGAATATAAAACTTCGTTTGGTGGACTATTACGATTGCAAGAATGTGATGCTGTTTCAATAGTGTCTGCAATCAAAGAGTTTTATAAAAAACACCAACTTGATCTAATGAAAGTGGTGATGTTCACATCTGATGGTGCCTCCGTGATGTTGGGCAAACTCAATGGCATGGCGGCTCAGATGAAACATGATATTCCACACTTAGTCCACCAACATTGCGTTGCACACCAGGAAGACTTGGGGATTTCCGATGCATGGAAAGAGGTCAAGCTGATAAGAGACATCGAAACCTTAATGAGAACTGTCTACACGGTGCTGTCGGTCATCCAGGAGAAAACCCAAATTTCAGAAAATAGTGGATGCTTCTGAATGTGAGTCAGTGGCTTTCAGGCCACTCAATGAAGTGCTCTGGTTATCTAGGCATTTTGCATTTCGAGCAATTATTTGCAACTACAATCCTCTTCTGGAATAGTTTGAGCAAGACAAAGATACTGATCCAGTTTCTAAATACTGCCACAAGAAGCTGAATACCATGGAATACCGAACAACATTAGAAGTTTTGAATGCTGTTTTGTAGGAGCTGGCTTCACTATCCACCCTGCTCCAGAAATGGAGCGTTACACCTCTTGAAGCAGTTAACCTTGCATGAGGTAAATTGAACAAGTTCAGAAGACAGTACCTTGGACATTCAGTCTAATGGAGTGACTTAGTTAAGGCTTTCTTAGATATGAGCTCTCAAGAAAATAATCAATCAGAGGGGTAGCCATGTTAGTCTGGATCTGTAAAAGCGGCAAAGAGTCCTGTGGCACCTTATAGACTAACAGACGTATTGGAGCATAAGCTTTTATGGGTGAATACCCACTTCGTCAGATGCATGTCAAGAAAATAATGAAATTGATACCAGTTCCATAATAACTTTCATAAACATCTTATGTGCACATTTGGCAGACAGGTTTCCAGAGGATGAAGTCCAGGAGTGGTCCTCTTTTGATTGTGCAGCAATAGTTAATTGTGACTTCAATTTTGGAATTCATCAGGTCAAATCCCTATTTTCAAAATACAAAGACTTTTTTGCTGAAGGGATTGTTATAGTCAGTCAGTACAATGACTTCAAGTTTTCAGTAGCTGAAAGAATCAAAAGCCAATTGGTTTTAAGTTTCCCGGATATGGTGACATTTGCTCACCAGAACGAACAGTTTCAGGATCTTGCAAAGTTGATGGATATTGAAGGAGCATTCCAAGCATCAAGTGCAGACTGTGAGTGTGGCTTTAGCTTAATGAACACTCTAAAAAGCAAACTACGGAATCGTTTACAAGTAGATCATTTGGACATGCTGATGTGTATTAAGAGTTAGCAGCTGGATGGAGGACTGATAGATCTGACAGAGTTTATATTGAACGGGCAAATGAAAAAGATTGCAGGGAAAAACAGTAAGGTTAGTTTAGCAGTCTTTGACATTTTGACCAATAAGGAAATTAAAATGCATTTGTAATTATATATCTTATTCTTGACTGATCATTTCTTGATATTTTTTAGGAAAATTTTAAATTTAAAACTCAAACTCTTGTTTTTCTTTTTTTAAACTTATGATGTCTCTATCTGAAAACCCATATAAATTGACATAATGGCATACTTATTAAATTGTCTTTATTATGTGTTTATCAAAATCTTTTCAGACATGCATATAGAATGAGAGGTGAAAGTGGACACCAATGGGCAGAAGCCTATGGACTGATAATGATCATGATTAATATGTGCTTGATATATGCTCATGATTGTCTATGAAAAAGATCATAAAGCGTAATGCTTAAAACTAACTTCTGCTTCATGAAGAATGGTTAAATTTCCTTTTTCTAAGTATTTAAAAATGACATTTATAAAATAACATGGTGTAAAACTATTATTATCGCAAATTGAAAATTAAATCTTTTAAAATGTATAAGCATTTTACTTGCTTGGGTGCATTTGCCTCATGGCACACAAATTTGAACTCTGCTTCAAAAATTTGCACAGAAGAAATTTTTTGTGCACACGGCCTGTCAAAAATTAAAGGGAACATTGGTAATGTTACAAACCTCTAGTGCCTTCCCAGGCTTCAGGTAATGGACTGTGATCCATATCTCTTCCTGGTTGAAGGAAGATGACTCTATTGGAACTTCCTTCCCCATCTCATTTGTAGAGGGAATGTGGATGGAGGACAAGTGAGAAATGTCTTGAAATGGTTTTCCTATTGATGCAACTGATCTTGCAGATTGTAGCTGATGCTGCCATTCCTATTCTTTACTAGACAATCTGGTGCCTCCTTCCCTCACAAACACTGCAAAAGCTAAAAAGAGGATGAAGTGCTTGTGCCAGGTGGCAACCTGTTCTAAATTGGCTGCTTGAGTCTACCACCAAGATTTCGTATCTATATTACCCAATGACTGGATGACGGTCCCAAAGTCAACCCCCTTCAGTCTTTGCTTTTGCTCTTGACAAAGGTGTCCTTGAAGATTCAGATCATCACCTGTTTTTTCCTCTTAGCTCCAACTGCAATGGGCATCTTCTCACTGATCCACAGATGATATTTGAGGGTCTGGGGCACCAGCACTGAATTTGCAGTAGTCGACACTGTTGACTTAAAACAATTCAATTCCTCATCAGAAGAGGGAGGAAATGAAACATCAGTTTATAATGTGTCAATAGGCTTAAGCAGTTCAGTAGACAAAGCTGCCAGATAGCTTCCTTGTAGTAAGAGCTTTTGGTTGCATTGGTCTAATTTTTGGCCCATTAACTCTCTGTTTGAAGCTAGAGATGTCCTTGAATCAGCAGAAGCTGATGATCAGTGTCAAGGTCACCACCTCTACGAACTTGAACTTCTATGGCTGTTGACCATGAATGATTGTTAATGAGGACATAATTAATAACTGTTCTAGTGAAACCATTTGGGCTGTACCAGGTCTGTTGGTGAATCTTCAGGTGACAGAATAGCATAGGGAGGACATTTGTCCAGCTGAAAGCCAGACAGTCCTAGTTTTGCGAAGCACTGTCCCTGTCCAGTAGGGACTTAGGGCTGGACATGAGTTGTCTGATGAAAATAAGAGGAGGAGACTGTGTATGCAGGAGAAGCCAGTGGAGGCGGAAGTGGGGGTGATGCTTGTGTGTGGAGAGGAGCAGGACAGGCGTGTCTTGTATTCTGGGAATGCACAATTGGTTACCTTAGAGCAAGTCAGCTATAATGATGTCATTGACAGCTGCACATTCCAGCCTGTTCCTGTTCTTCTGCCCAATACTAAACGTCAAGCATTTGTGCCCAGTTGTCATTATCTTTTTCTAAGTGGACATTAAACTCACCTCCAGGTTCAGTATGTTTGCACCGTCATGGTGATTTTACTGAAGCTGACCACCTGCAACAGTTTAGTCAATTGTCCTTGTAGCTGAAACAACCATGCGTTTCTCAGCCACTAAGGTGAAACCAACCAATAAAACCTTATAACAAGGCCATTCCACTGTCCTGATGGCAAATGTAAAATTTATTTTGGAACATTGAAATAGTGTCCACAAAAGCTAAAGCCATCCTCCTCATCAGGCAGTTGAAAAGACTGAACATTCATTTCTGTGCTTTGTTTGAAGTGAGCTAGCCAAGAAATGATGAAAAAGTTGGCGATCATATAGCTTTATTCTTATGGTCACCCCAAAGAGTTGCTCCAGCAATGAGTGGCCATTGAACTTTCACCCAGTGCCCAATGGGCATTGTATAGTTGGCTGGTGATAAATTAATGACTTATCAATGTCCAATTCTGTACTGGCTGTGGGCATCTTATCATAGTGCATGACTCCACCAACAGAAAAGCCAACGATGTGGCTGAAAATAGATTTACCAGCCACTGCATTCAAAGTTGTAATGAAACTCTAAAAAGACAAGTCATCATGATCTACTCTTTACCCTGCACATTAAAGAAAACTTGTATGAAAATATGGCTGAAAGAGTATTGAATAGACCTTGAGTAAGTCTTGTATTTTGAAATAGGTGAGTGAACAACTCATGGAATCATAGGCTTCATGGGCAACTCCTCAGATGGTGTAAACTGGCATAAATCCCACTCTTACAATAGAGCTATGCCAAATTGCACCAGATGAGGATATGACCCACGTGTGCATCTGTTTTTTTACATCTATTCTAGATATTTCCAGGATGCCCAACCCCATTGCATGGGAGTGTTATGTGCAGTAATTAAGGTTTACATAGGTGTCTGTAGTAGAATCTGAGGTGGATTTTATGACACCAGTGTTAATCAGTTTTTGCTTACTGTGGGCCTAATTCTGCCACCCCACCCCCTGGGCACAAGGAGCAGTACCCAAGTATGTAAGTAGTCCCACAATGTGAGTAACGGTTGCAAAATGTATATGTTGTCTATGTCTGTGTCTATGTTACTGCTGTAGTTCCCTCTCATCAGCTATTCCAATGTCTTTTGCAAAAGTCTTGCAGCATTCACTGAAAACAGTCTCAGGCAGAATAGCTGCACATTTTCTAAAAAACAGAATTGTCCCCAGTTGTACAATTGATAGCATTTTATCTAGTCCAGTTGGGAAATATATTGAATTGGCTACTAGACCTCATTGGCTGAATGGTAAGTCAAACATCCTGGGAGTTTCCCCTTTTTAATTTCCTTAATTCTAATTAGAACCCATTTTATTATGCTGAATAATTCCTCTCCCTCCTTGGTGTTTGTCTTAAAATATTTGTAGAATGTTATCATATATATCCTCTTCGCTGTTATTTAGCTAAGCTATGCATATGTAACTCATTTAATCTTTACACACAAGTGTACCAGCTACCTAACCATTTCTGCTGCTCTTCTCTGAATTCCTTTCAAATTGTTGTCCTCTTTATAGAAAAGAGGGGCCCAGAATGAAACAGTATTCCCAATGCAGTTGCAGCAGATCTATATATACTTGTCCTGTGATGCTCTTTGCGTAGCTTTTTTTGCTACCAAATCACATTGAAAACTGGAAAGCTGCCCTGGGTATAGGAAAGACCCAAGCATAGCCAGTGGGGGATGGGATCACCTGAGTTATGGCCCAACCACGTTTTGGCCAGGCCAAACTTGAATGGTGCTGTGATCCTGCACACCAAGTTTGGCCCAGCTGCCCTGCAGCCATGATGGAAGGGTGTCTATGACAGATTTGAGTCAGTGGGGGTGTTTTGGTTGGCTAGCTCCCAGTACTAAAAAGGGGGAAGGGTCGATGCGGAATCAGGACCCTGAGACTGACAATGACTCCCCCAGGAACAATGGGGAGAGGCCAGTGCTCCAGGTCAGCCTGAATGACAGGGCGAGCAGGCTAATCAGGGAGTCAGGAGGCCAGGGAGGTCCTGTCCTCCGTGTGAGCTGGAATTGCCTGGGTCAGACAGAGTGAGGCCGAGCTAAGAAGAAAGCAGGGGACCAAGCTAAGCTGGGGAGCAGAGCTGGGCCAGATCCAGAGGGACCAGAAAAGCAGCCCAGAGAGAGCAGACCCTGTCCTGGGAGCAGAGCTGCAGCTCCAAATCCAGAGGCACAGCCCAGAGAGAGCAGACTTGCCCTGGGAGCAGAGCTGCAGCAACCAGAGCCAGAGGGGCCAGAAAAGCAGCCCAGGAAGCAGGTCAGTGCTGGGAGCAGAGTCACAGAAGCAGCCTGCAGAGCAGATCTGTCCTGGGAACAGAGCTGTAGCAACCAGAGGCAGAGGGGCCAAAGAAACAGCCCAAGGAGCTGGAGGCAGAACAGCAGCAGCAGTGCTGAGACAGAGTGGTGCAGCTGGGGCTGGAGCAGTCCGGAGCTGGGTGCGGTGAGCAGCTGGGGAGAGGGGGACCCTGGGCAGAGCCCAGCACAGGAAGACGCCTCAGCCAAGAGGCTCTGCAGGCCAGGCTTGGATCATAATCCCGACAGGGCGGGGGCGACACTGGGAAGAAGGGTCCTACCACTTAGAGCCTGAGAGTGTGTGGCCACCACCAGAGCAAGTGTCCAACCCACAGCATCCCTGCAGCACAGCCAGGGCCTGAGAAGAAGGACTGGGACTTACAAGGAACAGACTGTGAATTGCCCTGACATTCCAGAGACACTGTTTGTGATGTTCCCTGCCAAGAGCGGGTTGATGTGTTTCCTTTAACCTTTCCCATTTTTCATTATTCTTTTTAAAATTAATTGTTGATTAAATAATTTGCATTCACTATAACTTGTATGTAATGGTCAGTGGGTCAGAAAAGTGCCCAGTGCAAAGAGAGTACCCCGGAGTGAGGACACTCTAGCCCCTGTCCTAGGTGACCACAGCAGGGTTGGGGGTCGAGCCCCCCCAAGAATCCTGGGCCCAGCCTTGTTGGGGTTACAAGGACTCTGCCAGACAGGAGAGTGGAAGGGGAGTCCTCAAGGGCAGGGAGGCCACTGGATAAAGGAAGTGGGAGCGAGGACTCAGATCCTTTCGCTAGCCCACTTCACCGGGGTAGTGCAGAAGCCAGGAAAGTTCCCCACAAGAGCGGGACTATTGCCCCGCTTACATTAAGCATAAGTAGCTAACCAAGTCATAAGCTATCACAAGATAGAATGCTGTAATAAAGAAAATGAATAAGTAACAATGAGATGCTGGTGTAGAGAAGCTTGGTATATTCTTAGTTAGAGACATCAGCAGATGTCTGACTACAAGGATGCCATGGTAACTAATTGGCATATATGCTAATAAACTGAGGTAAAACGATTAATAACCTATGGGAGAAAGGCAACCCAAGGGTGAGGAACTACAAATAAGGAAGAGGGGCTGAAACCTTTACTGAATATGCATTAGGCATAGTGGCATCAGCATAATACATTATAAAAGTTGTACCCAGCCTATGTGCTTTGAGAGGAAGAGATACAACTCTTCGGACAGGCCAGGATGATGATCACTGATGATGGTGGTGGGAATGATGAGGAAGATAACTAAAACTTCAGATTGTTTTGCAAGGGATGAGGTAAGTATATGGATGTTCCGTTCATTCTATGTTATCTTTGCCTGCCTTGCTGAGTTGGAGAGTTTAATGCATTTGCTAACTGTGTTAATGAAACAATTATAAATATATTTCATAAGTGTGAGTGTTGCAACCATGCTCACAGGGGCTCCTAACTGAACAGTAATTCTGATACTACTGGGCCTGATCTTGGGACAAAAACCTACCACACTTCAGAATGCTAACTTGGGGAAACTAAATCAGTATAAGTGGCAAAGAGTCCTGTGGCACCTTATAGACTAACAGAGGTATTGGAGCATAAGCTTTCGTGGGTGAATACCCACTTCGTCAGATGTGTGTAGTGGAAATACCCAGAGGCAGCTATAAATATGCAAGCAAGAATCAGACTAGGGATAACAAGGTTAGTTCAATCAGGGAGGATGAGGCCCTCTTCTAGCAGTTGAGGTGTGAACACCAAGGGAGGAGAAACTGCTTTTGTAGTTGGCTAGCCATTCACAGTCTTTGTTTAATCCTGAGCAGATGGTGTCAAATTTGCAAATGAACTGAAGCTCAGCAGTTTCTCGTTGAAGTCTGGTCCTGAACTTTTTTTGCTGCAGGGTGGCTACATTTAAATCTGCTATTGTGTGTCCAGCGAGGTTGAAGTGTTCTCCTACAGGTTTTTGTATATTGCCATTCCTAATATCTGATTTGTGTCCATTTATCCTTTTATGTAGGGACTGTCCAGTTTGGCCGATGTACATGGCAAAGGGGCATTGTTGGCACATGATGGCGTATATTACATTGGTGGACGTGCAGGTGAAAGAGCCAGTGATGGTGTGGCTGATCTGGTTAGGTCCTGTGATGGTGTCGCTGGTGTAGATATGTGGGCAGAGTTGGCATCGAGGTTTGTTGCATGGATTGGTTCCTGAGCTAGAGTTACTATGGTGCGGTGTATAGTTGCTGGTGAGAATATGCTTCAGGTTGGCAGGCTGTCTGTGGGGAAGGACTGGCCTGCCTCCCAAGGCCTGTGAAAGTGAGGGATTGTTGTCCAGGATGGGTTGTAGATCACTGATGATGCATTGGAGAGGTTTTAGCTGAGGACTGTATGTGATGGCCAGTGGAGTTCTGTTGGTTTCTTTCTTGGGCTTGTCTTGCAGCAGGAGGCTTTTGGGTACACATCTGGCTCTGTTGATCTGTTTCCTTATTTCCTTGTGTGGGTATCATAGTTTTGAGAATGCTTGGTGAAGATCTTGTAAGTGTTGGTCTCTGTCTGAGGGGTTGGAGCAAATGCGGTTGTACCTCAGCACTTGGCCGTAGACAATGGATTGTGTGGTGCGTCCAGGATGGAAGCTGGAGGCATGAAGATAGGCATAGCGGTTGGTGGGTTTTCGGTATAGGGTGGTGTTAACATGACCGTCACTTATTTGCACCATGGTGTCTAGGAAGTGGACCTCCCGTGTAGATTGGTCCAGGCTGAGGTTGATGGTGGGGTGGAAGCTGTTGAAATCGTGGTGGAATTCTTCCAGGGTTTCCTTCCCATGAGAAAGGAGACTCCAGAAAGTCCAGAGACTCCAGAAGGCAGGAGTAAATGCATCCAAAGCAGAGTTGTCCAGACATTCTAGTCAAAACTGTAGAAAGTTCTGACTTTCTCTGCCCTGTGCCAATTGTTTGCTCCAACCCTCTCTCTTCACCTCAGCCTCATTCCACATCTTACCCTCTTCTCTCCTGGCCCTGTCCTGTTCTCCCCAGTCCTTTTTCTTTCCATTTAGTTGATCTCCCAATAATCCCTCCCCAAACAAATGATTGTTGAACCAACATGTGGTTTGCCACCATCGCATGGTTCACTCTGCTTGTGTGTTAGACACCTTCTCCAATTCTGTGTCTGTTATGTCTACAGAGACAATATTGTCATTGTTTCCTGGTACTCCCCCATCTGTCTGTATCCATCTGTTACATTCTAAGGGTATGTCTACACTATGGAATAAGGTCGAATTTATAGAAGTCGGTTTTTTAGAAATCGGTTTTATATATTCGAGTGTGTGTGTCCCCACAGAAAATGCTCTAAGTGCATTAAGTGCATTAACTCGGCGGAGTGCTTCCACAGTACCGAGGCTAGAGTCGACTTCCGGAGCATTGCACTGTGGGTAGCTATCCCACAGTTCCCAAAGTCTCCGCTGCCCATTGGAATTCTGGGTTGAGATCCCAATGCCTGATGGGGCTAAAACATTGTCGCAGGTGGTTCTGGGTACATATCGTCAGGCCCCCCTTCCCTCCTTCCCTCCGTGAAAGCAAGGGCAGACAATTGTTTCACGCCTTTTTTCCTGAGTTACCTGTGCAGACGCCATACCACAGCAAGCATGGAGCCCGCTCAGGTAACCGTCACCGTATGTCTCCTGGGTGCTGGCAGACGCGGTACGGCATTGCTACACAGTAACAGCAACCCATTGCCTTCTGGCAGCGGACGGTGCAATACGACTGGTAGCCGTCATCGTCGTGTCCAAGGTGCTCCTGGCTACGTCGGCTGGGAGCACCTGGGCAGACATGGGCGCAGGGACTAAATTTGGAGTGACTTGACCAGGTCATTCTCTTTAGTCCTGCAGTCAGTCCTATTGAACCGTCTTATGGTGAGCAGGCAGGCAATACGGATTGCTAGCAGTCGTACTGTACCATCTTCTGCCGGGCAGGCAAGAGATGAGGATGGCTAGCAGTCGTATTGTACCATCTTCTGCCGGGGCAGGCAAGAGATGAGGATGGCTAGCAGTCGTATTGCACCATCTTCTGCCGAGCAGCCATGAGATGTGGATGGCATGCAGTCCTTCTGCAACATCTGCTGCCACCCAAAGATGTAAAAGATAGATGGAGTGGATCAAAACAAGAAATAGACCAGATTTGTTTTGTACTCATTTGCCTCCTCCCCTGTCTAGGGGACTCATTCCTCTAGGTCACACTGTAGTCACTCACAGAGAAGGTGCAGCGAGGTAAATCTAGCCATGTATCAATCAGAGGCCAGGCTAACCTCCTTGTTCCGATAAGAACAATAACTTAGGTGCACCATTTCTTATTGGAACCCTCCGTGAAGTCCTGCCTGAAATACTCCTTGATGTAAAGCCACCCCCTTTGTTGATTTTAGCTCCCTGAAGCCAACCCTGTAAGCCGTGTCGTCAGTCGGGCATCAGCCCTCCATCAGAGCAACGGCAGACAATCGTTCCGCACCTTTTTTCTGTGCGGACGCCATACCAAGGCAAGCATGGAGGCTGCTCAGCTCACTTTGGCAATTAGGAGCACATTAAACACCACACGCATTATCCAGCAGTATATGCAGCACCAGAACCTGGCAGAGCGATACCGGGCGAGGAGGCGACGTCAGCGCGGTCACGTGAGTGATCAGGACATGGACACAGATTTCTCTGAAAGCATGGGCCCTGCCAATGCATGCATCATGGTGCTAATGGGGCAGGTTCATGCTGTGGAATGCCGATTCTCGGCTCGGGAAACAAGCACAGACTGGTGGGACCGCATAGTGTTGCAGGTCTGGGACGATTCCCAGTGGCTGCGAAACTTTTGCATGCGTAAGGGCACCTTCATGGAACTTTGTGACTTGCTTTCCCCTGCCCTGAAGCGCATGAATACCAAGATGAGAGCAGCCCTCACAGTTGAGAAGCGAGTGGCGATAGCCCTGTGGAAGCTTGCAACGCCAGACAGCTACCGGTCAGTTGGGAATCAATTTGGAGTGGGCAAATCTACTGTTGGGGCTGCTGTGATGCAAGTAGCCCACGCAATCAAAGATCTGCTGATATCAAGGGTAGTGACCCTGGGAAATGTGCAGGTCATAGTGAATGGCTTTGCTGCAATGGGATTCCCTAACTGTGGTGGGGCCATAGACGGAACCCATATCCCTATCTTGGCACTGGAGCACCAAGCCGCCGAGTACATAAACCGCAAGGGGTACTTTTCAATAGTGCTGCAAGCACTGGTGGATCACAAGGGACGTTTCACCAACATCAACGTGGGATGGCCGGGAAAGGTACATGACTCTCGCATCTTCAGGAACTCTGGTCTGTTTCAAAAGCTGCAGGAAGGGACTTTATTCCCAGACCAGAAAATAACTGTTGGGGATGTTGAAATGCCTATATGTATCCTTGGGGACCCAGCCTACCCCTTAATGCCATGGCTCATGAAGCCGTACACAGGCAGCCTGGACAGTAGTCAGGAGCTGTTCAACTACAGGCTGAGCAAGTGCAGAATGGTGGTAGAATGTGCATTTGGACGTTTAAATGCGCGCTGGCGCAGTTTACTGACTCGCTCAGACCTCAGCGAAACCAATATTCCCACTGTTATTACTGCTTGCTGTGTGCTCCACAATATCTGTGAGAGTAAGGGGGAGACGTTTATGGCAGGGTGGGAGGTTGAGGCAAATCGCCTGGCTGCTGGTTACGTGCAGCCAGACACCAGGGCGGTCAGAAGAGCACAGGAGGGCGCAGTACGCATCAGATAAGCTTTGAAAACCAGTTTCATGACTGGCCAGGCTACGGTGTGAAAGTTCTGTTTGTTTCTCCTTGATGAAACCCCCCGCCCCTTGGTTCACTCTACTTCCCTGTAAGCTAACCACCCTCCCCTCCTCCCTTCGATCACCGCTTGCAGAGGCAATAAAGTCATTGTTGCTTCACATTCATGCATTCTTTATTCATTCATCACACAAATAGGGGGATGACTACCAAGGTAGCCCAGGAGGGGTGGTGGAGGAGGGAAGGAAAATGCCACACAGCACTTTAAAAGTTCACAACTTTAAAATTTATTGAATGCCAGCCTTCTTTTTTTGGGGCAATCCTCTGTGGCGGAGTGGCTGGTTGGCCGGTGGCCCCCCCACCGCGTTCTTGGGCGTCTGTGTGTGGAGGCTATGGAACTTGGGGAGGAGGGCGGTTGGTTACACAGGGGCTGTAGTGGCAGTCTGTGCTCCAGCTGCCTTTGCTGCAGCTCAACCATACACTGGAGCATACTGGTTTGGTCCTCCAGCAGCCTCAGCATTGAATCCTGCCTCCTCTCATCACGCTGCCACCACATTTGAGCTTCAGCCCTGTCTTCAGCCCACCACTTACTCTCTTCAGTCCGCCACCTCTCCTCCGGGTCATTTTATGCTTTCCTGCACTCTGACATTATTTGCCTCCACGCATTCGTCTGTGCTCTGTCAGTGTGGGAGGACAGCATGAGCTCGGAGAACATTTCATCTCGAGTGTGTTTTTTTTTCTTTCTAATCTTCACTAGCCTCTGGGAAGGAGAAGATCCTGTGATCATTGAAACACATGCAGCTGGTGGAGAAAAAAAAAAGGGACAGCGGTATTCAAAAAGACACATTTTATAAAACAGTGGCTACACTCTTTCAGGGTAAACCTTGCTGTTACCATTACATACATAGCACATGTGCTTTCATTACAAGGTCGCATTTTTCCTCCCCCCACCGCGTGGCTACCCCCTCAGCCCTCTCCCCTCCCCGTGGCTAACAGCGGGGAACATTTCTGTTTAGCCACAGGCAAACAGCCCAGCAGGAACGGGCTCCTCTGAGTGTCCCCTGAAGAAAAGCACTCTATTTCAACCAGGTGACCATGAATTATATCTCACTCTCCTGAGGATAACACAGAGAGATAAAGAACGGATGTTGTTTGAACGCCAGCAAACATACACTGCAATGCTTTGTTGTACAGTGATTCCCGAGTACATGTTACTGGCCTGGAGTGGTAAAGTGTCCTACCATGAAGGACGCAATAAGGCTGCCGTCCCTAGAAACCTTTTGCAAAGGCTTTGGGAGTACATCCAGGAGAGCGGTGAATGCCAGGGCAAAGTAATCCTTTCACATGCTTCCTTTTAAACCATATATAGTATTTTAAAAGGTACACTCACCAGAGGTCCCTTCTCCACCTGCCGGGTCCAGGAGGCAGCCTTGGGTGGGTTCAGGGGGTACTGGCTCCAGGTCCAGGGTGAGAAACAGTTCCTGGCTGTCAAGAAAACCGGTTTCTCCGCTTGCTTGCTGTGAGCTATCTACAACCTCATCATCATCATCATCATCTTCTTCGTCCCCAAAACCTGCTTCCATGTTGCCTCCATCTCCATTGAAGGAGTCAAACAACACGGCTAGGGTAGTGGTGGCTGAACCCCCTAAAATGGCATGCAGCTCATCATAGAAGCGGCATGTTTGGGGCTCTGACCCGGAGCGGCCATTCGCCTCTCTGGTTTTCTGGTAGGCTTGCCTCAGCTCCTTCAGTTTCACGCGGCACTGCTTCGGGTCCCTGTTATGGCCTCTGTCCTTCATGCCCTGGGAGATTTTGACGAAGGTTTTGGCATTTCGAAAACTGGAATGGAGTTCTGATAGCACGGATTCCTCTCCCTACACAGCGATCAGATCCCGTACCTCCCGTTCGGTCCATCCTGGAGCTCTTTTGAGATTCTGGGACTCCATCATGGTCACCTCTGCTGATGAGCTCTGCATGGTCACCTGCAGCTTGCCACGCTGGCCAAACAGGAAATGAGATTCAAAAGTTCGCGGTTCTTTTCCTGTCTACCTGGCCAGTGCATCTGAGTTGAGAGTGCTGTCCAGAGCGGTCACAATGGAGCACTCTGGGATAGCTCCCGGAGGCCAATACTGTCGAATTGTGTCCACAGTACCCCAAATTCGAGCTGGCAAGGCCGATTTAAGCGCTAATCCACTTGTCGGGGTGGAGTAAGGAAATCGATTCTAAGAGCCCTTTAAGTCGAAATAAAGGGTTTCATCGTGTGGACGGGTGCAGGTTTACATCGATTTAACGCTGCTAAATTAGACCTAAAGTCCTAGTGTAGACCAGGGCTATGTATAAAACACAAGATAAGTCATTTGGGACAAGGGTTGTCTGTTTATTCTGTGTTTGTACAGCATTAACACAAGGGGGTCCTTGTCCATGACTGGGACTTCTTAGCACCATGGTAATATAAATAAATAATATATCCCTGTGGCTCCTTTGCAAATCCCAGCTTCCATACAGATCACTGTACAGAGGATTTATATCTCCACCAAACTTATTTCTATTCTTCAGCACTACTGCAAAGAAACATCCATCACGTACTTCCAATATAAATATATTACATAGAGCTACAGGGGTGTCTTGTGCTATGAAATGAGTATCTCCTGCTCACAGATGACGGGTTTGTTGTTGTGGTGGGGTTTCTTTGTGAAAGTGAGAACAAGCATTCACATGGCACTGTTGTTTCCAGCGTCACAAGATATTTACATGCCAGATGTGCTAAAGATTCATATGTCCCTTCATGCTTCAACCACCATTCCAGATGACAAGTGTCCATGCTGATGACAAGTTGTCAAGGTTCCTTCCTCACTCTGAACTCTAGGGTACAGATGTGGGGACCTGGGTGATAGACCCCCTAATCTTATTCTTACCATCTTAAGTTAAAAACTTCCCCAAGGTACAAACTTTGCCTTGTCCTTGAACTGTTTGCTGCCACCACCAAGCATCTTACACAAAGACCAGGGAAAGAGCCCACTTGGAGACGTCTTCCCCCAAAATATCCCCCCAATCCCTACACTCCCTTTCCTGGAGAAGGCTTGATAAGAATCCTCACCAATTTGTACACGTTTACACAGACCCAAACCCTTGGATCTTAAGAACAATGAAAAATCAATCAGGATCTTAAAGGAAGAATTTTAATTAAAGAAAAGATAAAAGAATCACCTCTGTAAAATCAGGATGGTAAATACCTTGCAGGGAAATCAGATTCAAAACACAGAATCCCTCTAGCAAAACCTTAAGTTACAAAAAGACACAAAAACAGGAATATACATTCCATTCAGCACAGCTTATTTTACCAGCCATTAAACAAAAGGAAATCCAATGCATTTCTAGCTAGATTACTTACTAATTTAACAGAAGTTCTGAGGCTGCATTCCTGATCTGTTCCCAGCAAAAGCATCACACAGACAGACGAACCCTTTGTTTTCTCCCCCTCCAGATTTGAAAGTATTTTGTCTCCTCATTGATCATTTTGGTTAGGTGCCAGCTAGGTTACCTTAGCTTCTTAACCCTTTACGGGTGAAAGGGTTTTGTCTCTGGCCAGGAGGGATTTTATAGCACTGTATACAGAAAGGTGGTTACCCTTGCCTTTATATTTATGACACAAGTTCTGCTTGATAATGTTCCAAAGCAGTGCAGCCTGACGAATGTTCATGTTCATAATCTGAGTCAGATCCCACCAGCAGAAGGTTGATTTTCTTTTTTGGGGGTTCGGGTTCTGTAGTTTTAGTATCAGAGTGTTGCTTTTTTAAGACTTTTGAAAGCATGCTCCACATCTTGTCCGTCTCAGATTTTGGAAGGCACTTCAGATTCTTAAACCTTGGGTCGAGTACTGTAGCTATGTTTAGAAATCTCACATTGGTATCTTCTTTGCATTTTGTCAAATCTGCAGCGCAAGTGGTCTTAAAACTAACAATATGTGCAGGGTTATCATCCGAGACTGCTGTAACATGAAATATGGCAGAATGTGGGTAAAACAGAGAAGGAGACATACAATTCTTCCCCAAGGAGTTCAGTCACAAATTATTTAACACATTAATTTTTTAACGAGTGTCATCAGCATGATCTCTGGAATGGTGGCCGAAGCATGAAGGGGCATACGAAAGTTTAGCATATCTGGCATGTAAATACTTTGCAATGCCAGCTACAAAAGTGCCATGAGAACGCTTGTTCTCACTTTCAGGTCACATTGTAAATAAGGAGGGAGCAGCATATCTCCCATAAATTTAAACAAACTTTTTTCTCTTAGTGATTGGCTGAATAAGTAGGACTGAGTGGACTTGTCCCTCTAAAGTTTTAGATTGTTTTGTTTGAGTGCAGTTATGTAACAAAACAACCAACATCTACATTTATAAGTTGCGCTTTCACGAAAAAGATTGCACTACAGTACTTGTATGAGGTAAATTGAAAAATACTATTTCTTTTGGTTATCATTTTTACAGTGCAAATATTTGTAATAAAATATAAAGTGAACATTGTACACTTTGTATTCTGTGTTGTAATTGAAATAAATATACTTGAAAATGTAGAAAATAGCCAAAAATACTTAAATAGAACAATTATTGAAATTTATTAACAGAGTGATTAAAACTGCAATTAATTGCAATTATTTTTTTATTCTCAATCAATTTGAGTTAATCGCATGAATTAACTATGATTAAATCGACAGCCCTACTGTCTACATAGGTACGAACTGGCCTACGGTAGGTAACTATGCACTTGGACGGGATTCCATAAGGCTCTTATCTTTCCACTTCCCCCATGGCCAATCTTCTGTTTCTGCCAGCACTTAAGAGATAGCATACCAGTTTTATCAAAGTGAATACTTTTGAATGCATGTTACTTGCCTTATTGAGGGGGTCACTTACCACTTGATGACTGAGAGACTTTTGTAGTTGGGAGATGGTCAGGATGGAGTGGGTCGTTTGTCAATGAAGGACAGCAGAAAGGTTCGTGAGGATGGGCAGCTTGTCAGTGGGGAAAACTAGCAAATAGAGGGCTGGGAGTATCATAGCTCTTGTCCATGATGAGATTATTTGGCAGCTGGGAAAGAGAGTCTAGGACATTTGTCATAAGTGAAAGCTGGCTTAGAAGACTATTATTTTGTGTGTGTCATGTTTTTTGAGAGAAACCCTAATATGGGCTTTTGGAGAAGGACAATCATTTAGATAAGTGCAACCAATTGTAGTGACCCCTCCACCAATTCCTTCCTATTCTGTTCTGTTTATCCTTTTAAGGCTAATACATTCTCAGTCATAGCCAGCATCCCAACATATTAAGGCAGATTGTTCCACAACTAGCTCGGTCATCCTTTCATCCATTTACAGGATGTGGTCCCAGTGCAGGGCTCTTTGCCTTCAGCTTCTTCATGTGGTCCACCTTCTTTCTCTTCTGCATATCTTTTACCAGTGTGTCATTGCCATTTTTCATGCACAAACATGTATCCTCTTTGCTCACACAAGCCTCAGACTTGAATTAAATAGTATGTTTGCCATAAGTGAGTAGTGTCTGGTATGCTAACATCATCATGACTATCAGTGATTAAGGCTCATGCAAAGGTTCCTTATTTTCTTGGAGGAGGGGGAAAAAAGCAGCAGCACTTAAATAAAGGACTATTTGAAAAGGGCATGATTTGTATAATAATGTAAGTAGTCTCAAGTGGCTGATCTGATTGCAAGAAAGGTTATACAATAGTTCATCTGTTGCAATACAAACCTCTTCCTTTTTATATAGTCTACTACAAAAAAAAACACATCTAGTTTCTGATCAGCAATATCCTAGCTTTCACATTTAAAATAATGCAATTGTGCTAGTTCCTAAGGGTTCAGATTCCATCATGCTTAATAGGTTTTTTTTAAAAAATCTAGCTAACTAAAATCCTAAAGAACTGTTTTCTGAAAAGTTTGTGGTAGCTTTAGTCAAACAACTAAAGCTTGTTTATAGTTCAGCCTCCTGATAGCATTATTCTCAAAGGCTATTCAGTATGAATCAATACAGTATGGCAGAGGTTCTCAGCTAATGGGTATGACCCTGAAATTTTTGTGGGCTTGTGAGAGTGCTTACTGTCACCTTTTGGGATACTACTAAACTGCATTCTTAGATCTCTGTATGCTATTAGACTGTAAGTGGAAAGCCACTTGCAGGAGGTAATCACAGTACAAACTACCACAGGCTAGCCCAGCACCTTCATGGCACTGCAGAACTTTTCCCAACCTAACACTGTAACCTAAACACATTACACAGAGGAAACAGACACATGGAATTCCACCACCATCATAGCAGCGAGGAAGTGCTAGAAAGAGGAACTAGCCCCTCCAATTTAGGCAGAATGAAGAAAGATGAAGGACAGAAGAAACCTCTCCCTCCTAGCAGCAAGGAAGGACAGAGAGAGAGAGAGAGAGAGAGAGAGTGAATAGAGCTCCACTCCAAACAGGAGTCCTTTAAAGTGATTGAAACTACCACAGAAAGTCTTGGGACATCGTGTCAGAAGTAGAAATAAAAGTGACTAAATCTTGGTCAAGGGGGAAAAAGTGTTAAGAACTGATGTAAAGAGCTGCAGAAAAAGCCAGTTGGAGGTACAAGTTAGTAGTCCTTTAGAACACAGAAACTAAACTACACATTCCTAGGCAACATTTTCTGGCATCTTATCTATTAGCTAATTACATACAAACAGACAACAAAAGATCTGAGAACAACTGCAATACATAACTGTCATGGGGTCCTACCCCAGAGTGACCCCCAACTCATGAACAGAAGCAACCCATCAGTTTTGAGTTTCCTAGCTTCTTGGGCTTGGTCACCTGTGTTCCTAGTTCAGGCAACCATCCCAGCCCCCTTTCTGGAGCTAGGCTTGCACTTCAAATGGTCTCACCTTTATCAGGAATAACCAGCTCTCCTCCCTCAGATGTGAATTGTGAATTATCCAGCTGCAGGGCCTTAGCCAGATTCTCCCTCAGCTAGCCCCTCTTCCCAATGAATCCTCTTGATCACTGCATTCAGCTGACCAGCATTATAATGCTGATGTCTGCCTTGCTATGAGGGAAGAGGCAATATTTATGCTGGTCCCCCTCTCCCAGCTCATCCCCAATTGGTCCGGTGAGAGGAGATCCTTGCCCCTACCCTTTCTGCCAGGCTCCTGGCTCCAGAGCCTTAGAGCTATAGTGATTGGATTTTTCTCCCAAGCACCACTTATTCCCAGGACCACTTCCTCTCTGTCAATATCCTCTATATTATTGAAAGGGTGTATATAATCTTATATGATCTTTCAAAACATTAAAGAGTCATGCTGATCAGCGGGTTGGCTGATCACTAGGCACCAAGTATCCTTATGGGCAGACTACTGGAGTTGTGGGAGGATTTTAAACAAAAGTTTGATTTTGTTACCTGGTAGACATACTGTAGTCAGTGTGAGGTAGGTGGATTATTAACATGCTCAGTAGAAACAAGTGGCCAGATTCTGAACTCCATTACACTGGGTTAAATCCAAATTAAACTCACTAGCACCTAATAGAGTTACTCCGGTGTGACTGAGATTAGGTGGCCATATCTTTATCTGGTGTAAATCAATGGATCCAGTTTATACCATCTGAGGATCTGGCCTAGAGTACAGTCCAAAGAATTAGATTTAAGCCAGACCACAATAGTAGCAGCAAGAAGGTATATTCAGTCTATGCAGATATGTATTCAGTGCATTAGGCCTCTGTGTTCTTTGCTGTCATACTTATAGATTCATAGATTTCAAGGCCAGAAATCTGTGATCAAGTCTGACCTCCTTCATAACACAGGCTATAGAACTTCCCCACAATAATTCCTAGAGCAGATCTTTTAGAAAAACATCCGACCTTGATTTAAAAATTGTCAGTGGTGCCACATGCACCATGACCCTTGGTAAATTTATCTTTGGTAAATTATTCTACTTTTTAAAATTTTCATCTTATTACCATTCTAAATTTGTCTAGCTTACACTTCAAAAAATTGGATAGTATAAACTTTCTCTGCTAAATTGAAAAGTCCATTCTTAAATATTTGTTCTGCAGGTACTAACAGACTGAAATCAAGTCACCCCTTGACCTGCACTTTAAGATAAATAGATTAAACTCCTTGAATCTATCACTGTAAGGCAGGTTTTCTAATCCTTTAATCATTCTCATGATCTTCTCTGAACCCTCTCCAATTTGTCAACATCCTTCTTGAATTGTGGACACCAGCAATACAGCAGGGGTCACACTAGTGCCAAATACAGAGGGAAAATAACCTCTCTACGCTTCCTTGAAAAAAGAAAAGGAGTACTTGTGGCACCTTAGAGACTAACAAATTTATTTGAGCATAAGCTTTTGTGAGCTTCAGCTCACTTCATCGGATGCATGCAGTGGAAAATACAGTGGGGAGATCTTATATACACAGAGAACATGAAACAATGGGTGTTACCATACACACTGTAACGAGAGAGATCAGGTAAGGTGAGCTATTACCAGCAGGAGAGAAAAAAAACCTTTTGTAGTGATAATCAAGGTGGGCCATTTCCAGCAGCTAACAAGAATGTGCGAGGAACAGTGTGTGTGTGTGTGTGTGTGTGGCGAGGGGGGTAAATAAACATGGGGAAATAGTTTTACTTTGTGTAATGACACATCCACTCCCAGTCTTTATTCAAGCCTAAGTTAATGGTGTTCAGTTTGCAAATTAATTCCAATTCAGTAGTCTCTCGTTAGAGTCTGTTTTTGAAGTTTTTTGTTGAAGAATTGCCACTTTTAGGTCTGCAATCGAGTGACCAGAGAGATTGAAGTGTTCTCCGACTGGTTTTTGAATGTTATAATTCTTGACGTCTGATTTGTGTCCATTTATTCTTTTATGTAGAGACTGTCCAGTTTGGCCAATGTACATGGCAGAGGGACACTGCTGGCACATGATGGCATATATCATACTGGTAGATGTGCAGGTGAACGAGCCTCTGATAGTGTGGCTGATGTGATTAGGCCCTGTGATGGTGTCCCCTGAATAGATATGTGCCCACATGTCAAGACATCTAAGGTTCCACAAGTACTCCTTTTCTTTTTGCGGATACAGACTACCACGGCTGCTACTCTGAAACCTCCGCTTACTTGAAATTCTCCTATTTATGCATCCCAGGATTGCATTAGGTCTTTTGGCCAGAGCATCACATTAGGAGCTCATCTTCAGCTGATTCTCCAAATGTTTTTCAGAGTCACTGCTTAAAAGGATTTAGAGCCCCCACCCTGTCAGTATGGCCTGCATTCTTTGTTCCTAGATATATAGTTTTTTTTCATTTACGCATATTGTTTACTTGCACCCATCTTACCAAGTGACCCAGCTTGCTCTGTATTAGTGACCCTATCCTCTTCATCATTTATCATTACCCCAGTTTTAGGACCATCTGCAAACAACATCAGTGATGTTTTTGTGTTTTCTTCCAGGTTATTGAGAAAATTCTTAAATAACATAGGTTTAAGAACAGAATTCTGTGGGATCCCACTAGAAACACATGCACTCAGTGATGATTTCCCATTTACAATTACATTTTGAGACCTATCAGTTAGCCAGCTTTTAATCCATTTAATATGTGACATGTTAATTTTATATTGGTCTAGGCTTTTTTTAATCAAAATGTTGTGTGGTTCCAAATCAAACCCTTCACAGAAGTCTCAGTATATTAAATAAACACCATTACTTTTATCAACCAATCTTGTAATTTCAGCAAAAAGAGTTAAATTATATTAAATTACAGCAGGTTGTTCAGTTGCTTTTCCAAATGGTTATAACACATCCAGTGCCAGAAGTAAAGGGGGAAGGAACAGAATGAAGACAAAATAGTCACAGGTATTTTTAAATGATCTTCTGAAAAGCAAAATAAATTGTGGTTCACGCACTAAGTGATTCACTAGTAACTTGAGTACAGCGGTTTTTCATTCACTAGACTGCAAATCAGTGTCTGCAATTAAAAATATGTGATCTATGCTGAATAATTCCCTTTCATCCCCTAGTTCTTCAAACAGTGTTTTTCATGTTCATTGTTATACAAATGAAACAATATCCCTGCTGGCAAATTCTTTTATTTTCTAATCTTCTCTCTTGTTCTAACTTTTTTCTTTTAAATAACCAGGTATTTCTCAGGAATGTAAGTGGGGAAAAGCTTCATCTTTGACTGTGGGTATTGAAAGGGCTTCTGCCCAGTACAGGAAAGTGAGAAACAGATAATCAGCAAGGTATCAGTCTTCTGCTGATCAGCACAAGGAACGAGATTCTGCTACCCTCCCTTTTACTCCAAACCTTTTACTCAAAACATTGATGCAATAAGACCACACAAAGGGAGGGATTACTTAGCATGAGTAAGGGTGGAAGAACTGAGCCTTTAGTAAAGAGCCATCTCTTCCTAATGGTGAAATTTGCTCCCAGAGCAAAGCCTGAGTAACTGGATTTTGTTGTCTACAGCCAAGGTCTACGGTACAACTGCATTTGCTCCAACCCCTCAGACAGAGACAAACATCTACAAGATCTCTATCAAGCATTCTTACAACTACAATACCCACCTGCTGAAGTGAAGAAACAGATTGACAGAGCCAGAAGAGTACCCAGAAGTCACCTACTACAGGACAGGCCCAACAAAGAAAATAACAGAACGCCATTAGCCATCACCTTCAGCCCCCAACTAAAACTTCTCCAACGCATCATCAAGGATCTACAACCTATCCTGAAGGACAACCCATCACTCTCACAGATCTTGGGAGACAGGCCAGTCCTTGCTTACAGACAGCCCCCCAACCTGAAGCAAATACTCACCAGCAACCACACACCACACAACAGAACCACTAACCCAGGAACCTATCCTTGCAACAAAGCCTGTTGCCAACTGTGTCCACATATCTATTCAGGGGACACCATCATAGGGCCTAATCACATCAGCCACACTATCAGAGGCTCGTTCACCTGCACATCTACCAATGTGATATATGCCATCATGTGCCAGCAATGCCCCTCTTGTCACGTACATTGGTCAAACTGGACAGTGTCTATATAAAAGAATAAATGGACACAAATCAGACGTCAAGAATTATAACATTCAAAAACCAGTCGGAGAACACTTCAATCTCTCTGGTCACTCGATTGCAGACCTAAAAGTGGCAATACTTCAACAAAAAACTTCAAAAACAGACTCTAACGAGAGACTGCTGAATTGGAATTAATTTGCAAACTGGATACAATTAACTTAGGCTTGAATAAAGACTGGGAGTGGATTTGTCATTACACAAAGTAAAACTATTTCCCCTTGTTTATTCCCCCGCCCACCCCCCACTGTTCCTCAGATGTTCTTGTCAACTGCTGGAAATGGCCCACCTTGATTATCACTACAAAAGGTTCCCTACCTCCCTTTGCTGGTAATAGCTCACCTTAAGTGATCACTCTCATTACAGTGTGTATGGTAACACCCATTGTTTCATGTTCTCTATGTATATAAATCTCCCCACTGTATTTTCCACTGAATGCATCCGATGAAGTGAGCTGTAGCTCACGAAAGCTTATGCTCAAATAAATTTGTTAGTCTCTAAGGTGCCACAAGAACTCCTTTTCTTTTTGCGAATAAAGACTAACACGGCTGCTACTCTGAAACCTGGGTTTTGTGGGGCTACTCTGGGTTTTCATCAGACCATGAACCAACATGTGGTTTCAAGCTGTGGTCAAGGAGCTGGGCTGTATACTAGGCTGGAATAGCACCCACAATCCCTCTGTGACCCTATCCAGGAGTTTAGGGCCATTGGGTCTGCACAAGCAATGATGCAGTAGTCCCTCCCCTAATGGCCTCCTTTGATCCAGCCTTTTTAGGTCTAATTCACAGGACCCCTCTCTGGTATGGAAGTTGTACAGAGGCTTCTCTCCAGGTCTCTTCTGGTTATTCTGCTGCCTGCATGGAGAATTGATGATTAGCTTAATGATGCAGAGAACTTTGCAAGAGTTGAGAGAATCCTTCTAGTCTGACCTCCAGCATAACACAGGACATTGGATTTCAGTCAGTAATTCCTGTTCAAACAGAAGTTATGTATTTGAGGCAACAGCATATATTTTAGAAACACGGCCATCTTGATTAAAGGAGGATTCTCTGCTCCTTGAAGTCTTTAAACCACGATTTGAGGACTTCAATAGCTCAGACATAAGTGAGAGGTTTTTCGCAGGAGTGGGTGGGTGAGATTCTGTGGCCTGCATTGTCCAGGAGGTCAGACTAGATGATCATAATGGTCCCTTCTGACCTTAATATCTATGAATCTATGAAAAGACTTCAAGTGATGGAGAACACCATGTCTCTTGGTAAATTGTTCCAATGGTCAATTATAGCCACTGCAAAATATTTGCACCTTACTTCTATTTGGAATTTGTCTAACTTCAGCTTCCAGCTATTAGCTCTTGTTGTGCCTCTGTCCACTAGATTAGCAAACCCTATCTTCTCCCAGTTCTTCTTCTTAGTATGGCTGATGTAGATGTACAGCAGTAGTCACCAACTAGTTGATCACAATCTCTGGTGGCGCAGTGTGGCTGCTGCTAAGGCAGGCTCCTTGCCTGCCTCAGCCCTACACACCACTCCCAGAAGTGGCCAGTGCGGCTCAGCAGCCCCGGGGCTGAGGGGGGGATCTCCCTACGTGTGCTGCTCTTCCCTGCAAGCACCACCCCCACAGCTTCCATTGGCCGGGAATGGGGAGTTGTGGCCTATGGAAGCTGTGAGGGTGGTGCTTGCGGAGAGGGGCAGCATGTGGAGCCACATGCCCACCACTCCCCCGCAGGAGCTGCAGGGGTGCATTGTCCCCTTCTGGGAGCAGCGTGGGGCCGGGGTAGACAGGGAGCCAGCATTAGCAGCAGCCATGCTCTGCCACCAACCAGGAACCACCGGAGGTAAGTGCTGTCTGGCAGGAGGCCACACCCCAGCCCCTAGCCCTGAGCCCCCTCCTGGAGCCAGCACCCAATACCCCCTCCTGCACCCTGAACCCTCTCTTGCACCCCAAGCCCCAGCCCTGAGCCCCCGCTGGAAGCCAGCACCCAGTACCCTCTCCTCCACCCCAACACTCTGCCCCAGCCTGGAGCCCCCTCCTGCACCCAAACTGCCTCACAGAGGTTGCACCTCTCATCCCTCCTGCACCCCAAACCCCTGCCCGAGGCTCGGCCCAAAGCACTCTCCCACACTGCAAACCCCTCTGCCCGAGCCCAGAGACTGCACCCCATCCCGAACCCCAACCCCCTACCCCAGACCGGTAAAAGTGAGTGAGGGTGGAAGAAAGCAAGTGACGGGGGGGGGGGAAGGAGTGAGCAGGGTGGAGCTTTGGGGAAGGAGAAAGGCCTCGAGGAAGGGGCAGGGTAGACCCTGGGTTGTCCTTAAATTCAAAAAGTGATCTTGAGTGTAAAAAGATTGGAAACTACTGATGTACAACAAGAACTATAAAATTTTACATTTAGATGGTTAAGCCAGATTATTGAGTCAAGAGTAGCAGAGCGTACCACTGTGATACCTCCTTCATATTTGTGAATCGGGCATCGAGTCATTATGTGTTCCATGGTCTGTTCTGGGTGACCACAGTTGCATGCTGGAGAGCTTTTAATTTTCTATTTGTGCATCAAGTATCTACATCTGCCATAGTTTGTGTGGATGTGATTTAGGGTTGCCCATAAGCTTTGCAGAAGATCGAAGCCAGGGATCTTCCTCATCGGGGCTTTTACAAGGTGTTTGTGACTTCTTGTGAGCACCATTTGGCTTTTCAAGCTTCATCGTGGGTTGAAGTCACATTCTTGAAGTTTAAGAACGTGGGTCCAAAAGGGCTTGCATGACTTTAAGTGATACTGAGCTTTGTCATTGAGGTCCTGGTGGATGGGGAGGCATTCGTTTTCCTTGATTTGCTGGACTTCCTGGAGGGTTGCAACATCGCAGTGAATGGATAAGGGAATGATGTGAGACAGCATGGGCAGCCAGGGTGTTGGGATCCATGTGAGGGTTTAGTTGAACATAAACAAGTCAAGCGTGGCTACTTCTGGTCCATACCAGTGCACAGTACTCGGCTTTTGAGTCCACAAGGGCTATCACTGATGTCTGTAGCATTGATGCTGATGCTCCCCAGCTTGTGCCTGTCAATATATAGACTAAGTTGGCCATTGTGTTTGTCTTGGCAGCTACCTTCTTCAGGTGGAAGTGGAAGGTTAGCGTGTGGTCCAGCTTCACTCTAAGATAGCTCAGAGTGAGTTCATGTCGTACACTGTTGCCGCAGAAGATCACTTTCAGGGTCAGCATTCCTGTTATCAGGATGGAATGTAGTGACTGTTTTGTGGAGGTTTGTCTTGAGCCTCCATTTCCAGAAATATTCCTTCATGGGGATTAGGTTCCCATTCAAGGTGGACTCGATGTTGCTGAAGGTGGCTGCTTGTGTTGCCAGGGAAAAGTCATCTGCATATGCAAATTTGCACAACTTTATTGGTGGCATGTTGCTCGTGTAGACTTTAAAAAGTGTTGGTGCGAGTACTGAGCCTTGTTGCAATCCATTGTTGAGGAGCCAGGGCGAGCTGACTTTGTCAGCCAAATGGGCATGAAGCCATCTATTGCTTAGCATCATCCATAGCAGGCATAGTGTTTTGAAGAAAAGGATGATTCTTTCAAGCTTCATCATCAGGCCTTTAATCCAGACTATGTCAAAGGTAGGGTGACCAGACAGCAAGTGTGAAAAATCAGGACAGGGAGTGGGGGGTAATAGGTGACTATATAAGAAAAAGCCCCAAATATCGGGACTGTCACTATAAAATCAGGACATCTGGTCACCCTAGTCATAGGCCAATGACAAATCTACAAAGGCTGTGCTGGTCTTGGATTTCCTCTTGAACCCAGCCTCAGTGTGCACTGCAAGGGCCAAAATGTTGTCACAGCAACTGTGTTTAGGCCAAAATCCCACTTGTTCTTCGGCACTCAACGAGAGAGCTGATTCGCCGGAGGATGATACTTAAGAGTTTGTAGGTTGTACACAGGAGTGATAGCGGCCTATAGCTTCCTAGGTTGTCAGTCAGCTTGCCCAGTTTGAGTATGGCAATGACAATCACCTCCTGCCATGCTTTTCGAATGCATCCAGATTCCATGGTTTTGGTACAATTTCACCAGCCACTGGAGTCCCTTAGGGCATAGCTGATGAAGAAATTCTGGGGGGATTCCATCTCTACCAGCTACCTTTCCTTTCTTCATTATGGCTAAATCCTCCTTTACTTCATCAGTGCTGATGGCAGTGGGGTCTTGTCGGGGGACTGAGGTCATTGTCCAGTGTAATTGATGATGGATCTCTTGCTTGGGGTTTTTATCAAGTGGTCCTTTTGTGCTCTCCACCAATTTGATTAGAATACGCTGGTGAAAGAGGAAGAGATCAAACATGTACTTAAACTACACAAAGCAAAATTCAATTCTTTTTGTGAAATACCTTCTGGTTTTTGGCTTAGGCTCATAGCAGAAGTCTTTTATTTGTTGCAGCAAGAAATGAAAGGGAGTCTCAGTTCAATCTCTGATCAAACTCCAGTTACCACATATTTATATGAAAAAAAACTCATCTCACGGACATCAAAGATTTACCAGAGGACGAATGTTCAGTGAATCTGTCAATGTGGTTAAGGAAATTTGACTAGGGAGGCTCGAATATCAAAAGGTCCCTAATATTAACATAAACAGTTTGACAGGGCTTGTTTTTATATAAGAACGGTGAAAGATGAAAGTGCACAAAAAATATTTAGGTTTCAGAGTAACAGCCATGTTAGTCTGTATTCGCAAAAAGAAAAGGAGTACTTGTGGCACCTTAGAGACTAACCAATTTATTTGAGCATAAGCTTTCGTGAGCTACAGCCCACTTCATCGGATGCATACTGTGGAAACTGCCTCACAGTATGCATCCGATGAAGTGGGCTGTAGCTCACGAAAGCTTATGCTCAAATAAATTGGTTAGTCTCTAAGGTGCCACAAGTACTCCTTTTCTTTTTGCAAAAAATATTTGTAACTCTTGCTGGAATTTTTACCAGGGAAGCAAACAGTAGAAATCCCAAATACAATTCTGCTCTTCTTTACCCATGCAATCAATCTACTGAACAAGAATTTGTCTCCTTTGTATAGTGTTTCTCTTTTTGCTCACAGATCTGCAAAGCACTGAGGATACTGACAAGTGGTAATGATATGTAGGGCCAAATGCTGATGTACATATGTGACTGTATAAACCATCACTGGACGATGGGACTCTCTCTTGTTGAAGGCATTCCACTTTAATTACATAATTGAATAATTACATATTAATTGGGCCAAAGAAAGTGAGAATAACTTTATAGTCCAGTGGTTAGGGCACTTTCCTGAGAGGTGGGAAATCCCTGCTCAAATCCCTTTTCCTCATGAGGCAAGGGCAGAATTGAACTAGTGTCTCCCACATCCTAGGTGAATACCTTATCAGTGGGCTAAGTGTTATAAGGGAAGCTGCCTCCTGTTGCTGTTTTGTGTGGAGTTAGGTGCCTGCTGCCCTCCTTCCCACAAGAAACAACTTAGGTGCCTAAGCCATCTCACCCCAGCAGAGGTGTGCCCGGCTGTGTATCACAAGCAGAAATAGGCCCCACCTGCAGCCTGACTTAAGCACTAAACTCCATTGCAAGAGCAAGGCTTAGGACACTGCCTGTTTGTCAACATCCGCCATTGGCTAGCTTAGGCAACTGCCCACCTAAAATATGTCTACACAGCAATTAACCCCCCGCAGCTGGCCCAGGTCAGCTGACTCAGTCTCACAGGTCTCAGACTGCAGGGCTGTGAAATTCCTGGGTAAACATTCTGGCTCAGGCTTGAGCCTGAGCTCTGGGACCCACTGAGTGGGGAGGCCCAAACATCTGCATAGCAATTTTTAGCCCTGCAGCCCAAGCCACGCGAGCCAGAATCAGCTGAATTGGGCCAGCCATGGCCATGCTGCAAGTCTTTTATTCCAGCGTAGATGTACTCCTAGAGTGCTGACTTTTGTGGATCTTATTCACAGGCACCTATATCTCCCCATTCATTGCACAGGGAGCTTAAGTGTCTAACTCAGACTCCATGGATCCCATTATTGTTCCAGTGATTTTTTTAGGTGCCTAAAAGTTAGCCATTGCAATGTCTAAGTCCCTTTGTTGGTCTTCACCTGTGATCTTAACATACTAATTAGCTCCCTGCATGTCCTTGTCTACATTTAGGAGTCAGGACTATAGAAATGACAATGATTGTCAGCCACTAACTGCTGATTTGGGGCAATCTTCAAATGCATACAAGGCCTGGGACTACTGCATTGATCGTAATGGAGTCATTACAGATTTACACCAGTGTAACTGAAATCAGAATGGTCTCTTTCTTTGGAATTTGTACAAAGTTAAGGAATTACAGAATTAAAGTGTATATTATAGAAATCATTTTTATTTACTGGATTCTATTCAAGTAAGTGTGCATTATCATTATTTATTAAAAGGAGAAACTATCCAAAATTCTAGGCACACAGGCAATAATTTCAAAAACAAAAATTAAATTACTCACAACAGAAATGGATCCAGTACTTCCCCATTGGTCTTTGTCAACCAGGAATGACATTGATCCAAATTTCCCACAGGTAGTGGGACAGAGCCACCCCAAATATTTGTAGAACCTTTGTCAATGTCAGTGGACTAAAATGAACAAGGGAAGACCTAGAATTTGTCCTCTCAAGATTTCTTTCCACAACTAGGGGGATCTTATATTATGCTTATTATATAAGGTACTCTCATTTCCATATAATCTGGAATCTGTGAATCAGATTTTATTTGTGTTTAATAATCTATGTGACATGGACGGACCAGCCAACTTGTATATAATGCATAACCATTTAAGAGGCATTACAATTGTATCCAGACAACTCACTTGTATGTGAATTTCAAAGAGATGTACTAGATCAGCAATCATTAACCCATTCATTTGCAGTGATAGAAATCAAGGCTTGACGGTAAGTATATTTGTCTGTGTTTACATATATCCTGTTAGAAGTTTATCAATGTAACCAAATTAGCTTTTAGATGCTAAATGTTTTTCATGTCTTAATTGGACCTGTTTGCTAGATGGATCCAAGGGCTGGAATGCCTAAAGGAGACTGTGTTTGGCTTCTGGGTTAAACAGTGTGGTACTACAGAATCTCTTTTGTTACTAGCATGGTGAATCTAATTATAGAATAAATCACCAGTTTTGGAGATTGTCTGCCCTCTTACAATCTGCCCTGAGTGTGGCATTTTCCGTGTGGCCCATCCAGGCACCCAGTCACAATCTATATGGTACATTGCAGCCAGAAAGTGGACACCATATACTTCTTCTAAACATTACATTCCTTTTACTTGAGTATTGCTAACTTATTAAAATAATATCCAGTTCTTCAGTAGTCAGATAAGTAACAGAAACAATTTTCCTCCATCCAATATTAACGAATGGTAAAATAATACAAACTGCTACAGTTTGGTTGAAAAGTATTTTTAAATCCATGCCAAGGCAAACCACTAGAAGCAATTATTTTCTAGGTCTTATAAGCATCTGATTGCTTGCAGGCTCATATCTCCAGATGCCTGTAATTATCCATAATAATTTGTTAGTTAATTTGATTAATTCAGAAGGAGCTTCTGCTTCTCCTTGTATTAAATATATAATGGTATGGACCTCTATTACCTACCTGTCATAAATATAAAGGGAAGGGTAAACCCCTTTAAAATCCCTCCTGGCCAGAGGAAAAATCCTCTTACCTGTAAAGGGTTAAGAAGCTAAAGGTAACCTCGCTGGCACCTGACCAAAATGACCAATGAGGAGACAAGATACTTTCAAAAGCTGGGAGGAGGGAGAGAAACAAAGGGTCTGTGTCTGTCTGCATGCTGCTTTTGCCAGGGATAGACCAGGAATGGAGTCTTAGAACTTTTAGTAAGTAATCTAGCTAGGTATGTGTTAGATTATGATTTCTTTAAATGGCTGAGAAGAGTTGTGCTGAATAGAATGACTATTCTTGTCTGTGTGTCTTTTTTGTAACTTAAGGTTTTGCCTAGAGGGATTCTCTATGTTTTGAATCTAATTACCCTGTAAGGTATCTACCATCCTGATTTTACAGAGGTGATTCCTTTACTTCTATTAAAAGTCTTCTGGTAAGAAAACTGAATGCTTTTTCATTGTTCTAAGATCCAAGGGTTTGTGGTCACCTATGCGAATTGGTGAGGATTTTTACCAAACCTTCCCCAGGAAGTGGGGTGCAAGGGTTGGGAGGATTTTGGGGAGAAAGACGTGTCCAAACCACATTTCCCAGTAAACCCAGTTAAAGTTTGGTGGTGGCAGTGGAAATTCCAAGGGCAAAGGGTAAAATTAATTTGTACCTTGGGGAAGTTTTAACCTAAGCTGGTAAAAGTAAGCTTAGGAGGTTTTCATGCAGGTCCCCACCTCTGTACCCTAGAGTTCAGAGTGGGGAAGGAACCTTGACACTACCACATTGTACTAATTGCTAAATTTTATTTTATTTAACAGTGTAAAGACATTTGAAGGTTTAGTAAAGAGATTAACTCTCACAGTCCAAAGACAGAATAATTAGTCTTGCAAATTAACTTCCCCCCTCTCCCATGAGCAAAGAACCCTTATAATTTATGGTCAGTTTATATACAAAAGTTGACAGACTCTTCAACCCCAATCTGAGGATGTTTGTAGCAGCTAATACCATTTATCTGAATTTTAAATACAAAATGATTTCACTAACACCACAGAACCTATTAAACATTCCATTCAAAAACCATGATGTATGGGAGGTCCTGTTAGGAGTATAATTCATAGTGAGAAATATATACACACGATATATCACATGATGAAATTATATACATGATATAATTAAATACATATACATCATACTGAAATATTTATGGCTACAAACACATCAGTAGAAGGTGTTATAGATGCTGATATGCCAGGGTTATAAGCAACCTTAGAGACTTTGTAATAAGGGACTCTGTATATGTTATCTGTAAATGGTATCTTAATATAAAGTATTATCAAGAAATTACTGTAGACTTGTGGGAATCACAAATAGAGCTGGGTGGGAAAATTCTGATGAGAATTTGAATTCTTTCGTAAGAATCTGACAATTTGTCAAAATCTATACGTATGTCAGAAATTGTTTGACTTTGAAAACTTCTGACGGAACCGTGCCTACCAGGTTCCTGTCTCCCTTTGAAACTGCCAGGCAGGCAGCCTGGGACCCAGTGCTTCCCAGGCTTCCAGCCTCCCTATGTCCCTGTCAGCCATTAGGCTGGCCGCCATGGAGCTGGTGACCCTGGAGGCTGCACACATAAAGGGACATGATTGTTGTCAGTTTCACTGTTGCCCACCACTGAATAGCAGTGATTAAACTGTACAGACTCTTGTTAACTTGACAACTCCTTTAGGTTGACCACAGGATGACTATGAGCTGCCAATGTGATATGGCCATGAAAAAAGCTAATGCGGTCTTGAGATGCATCAGGCGAGGTATTTCCAGTAAAGATAAGGAGGTGTTAGTACCGTTAAACAAGGCACTGGTGAGACCTCACCTGGAATACTGCGTGCAGTTCTGGTATCCCATGTTTAAGAAGGATGAATTCAAACTTGAACAGGCACAGAGAAGGGCTACTAGGATGATCCGAGGAATGGAAAACCTGTCTTATGAAAGGAGACTCAAGGAGCTTGGCTTGTTTAGCCTAACCAAAAGAAGGTTGAGGGGAGATATGATTGCTCTCTATAAATATATCAGAGGGATAAATACCGGAGAGGGAGAGGAATTTTTTAAGCTCAGTACTAATGTGGACACGAGAACAAATGGATATAAACTGGCCATCGGGAAGTTTAGACTTGAAATTAGATGGAGGTTTCTAACCATCAGAGGAGTGAAGTTCTGGAGCAGCCTTCCAAGGGTAGCAGTGGGGGCAAAAGACTTATCTGGCTTCAAGATTAAACTCGATAAGTTTATGGAGGAGATGGTATGATGGGATAACATGATTCTGGCAATTAATTGATCTTTAACTATTCATGGTAAATAGGCCCAATGGCCTGTGATGGGATGTTAGATGGGGTGGGATCTGAGTTACTACAGAGAATTCTTTCCTGGGTATCTGGCTGGTGACTCTTGCGCACATGCTCAGGGTTCAGCTAATCACCATATTTGGGGTTGGGAAGGAGTTTTCCTCCAGGGCAGATTGGAAGAGGCCCTGGGGTTTTTTTGCCTTCCTCTGTAGCATGGGGCAAGGGTCACTTGCTGGAGGATTCTCTGCACCTTGAAGTCTTTAAATCATGATTTGAGGATTTCAATAGCCCAGACATAGGTGACAGATTTCTTGCAGGAGTGGGTGGGTGAGATTCTGTGGCCTGCATTGTGCAGGAGGTCAGACTAGATGATCATAATGGTCCCTTCTGACCTTAATATCTATGAGTCTATGAGGTCTCTTTGTAAACCCCAGCATTAATTATCTGTTAAATGTTGGCCCAGCTTTGCAGGGAGCTTCCCCACTTAGCTAGCTGTCTCCTAAATATCTCAGCTGAGGATGCATTGGATGGGGATAAAAGTCATCCAGTGATAAACTGATACCAGCAGAAAGAAGAGAGAAAATTTGCCTAGGTCTGGATAGAAAAGAGAGATGGTACCCGAGGAATTCATATAAAAATTTCAGTGTTTTGGAAATGTAGATAAATATTATCCTAATTTTACAGATGGGGGAATGGAGGCACAGAGAATAAGGCCATAATTCAGCAATGCACTTAAGTATGTGGTCAAACTTTACTGCTTTGCTAAAGCAGGGCCTAAATAACTTGTCCAAGACCAAAAAAAGAAATCATGAATAAAACTCAACAATTCTGATTCCGAGTTCTCTGCACTAAACACCTTGCCTTTCAAGGTTTCTCCAAGCTTATAGTATTAGCTCTATTGTGGTCTTTAAAGGATATGCATTTCTTCCCTGAAGAAATCACACCTGATTGCACTTTTTTCATTCATTACACAATTTATGCTGTTTCTGAAAACAAGTCTTAGCCACTGACGCTTTCAGTTCTTACCTTTGTAAACAACGCTGTGGTTGTAATGCATGTCAGAAGGTTCAAACCACTTCAGTACTCAAACTACTTTGGATAAAATGATCTAATAATTGAATGTCATCCAGGGCTATGATTTCTAAAGTGATTTGTAAAAATGATTTTTGATGAGGTAGGGGGTATTTAGAGAAACCAGATTCAGAAGGAATTTTTTCAGTTGAGATGTTAACAACTTAGATTTTAACCTGGCTTTTTCTGATCTCATGAATTCCATGTGTGAGTAATAAGCACATTTGTATTATCTGGAGGGATGGGGTGGGGAGGGCAATGGTTTCAAATGTTTGATGGTTAACATTTTCTAAAGACAGTGAAAATTATCATTTTAATTAATTTATTTTTGAATTTAAAGAAGATTTTATTTGCTAGGCTAAGAACTCTTTCTAAGCCTAAATGCTGATAATTTTTGCAAACAAAAAACAGATTTTATATGCCACCACATCTAGATTAACATGGTAGCAAACATGTTTCTAAACTAATCCTTCTTTACAGCAGGCAGTATAGTTCAATAGATAGGGCAGGGGCTTTATCACTGGCTTACTGGATGAGGATGGGCAAGTCACTTCACCTCTGTGTGCCTTGGTTCCTCCATCTGGAAAATGGGGGAGCTATTCAAGTGATTTTCCAAAAGTGAATGTCCTGTTAAATTAAAACAAAGACAAAAAAATTGAAAGCGGTCCAGCAGCTATACATTACTTTCTTCAAACAGATTTAATAATGTAGCAGTGAGCTTTGCTATGGAAAAATCTGCCTAGGTATGTAAATATGGCTGTCTTAACTGCTTTCATAAAGCATGCTGATTATTTTATGCATGACTTACAACCCTTATTTTACAATAATTGTTCTTCCTCTGAATCCTGTGCATCACTTTATATCTACAATGATGAAAACTACTACCAACACCAGTGATGAAATGCAATGCGTCTAATCATATAAAACTTTACCCATGTGATGACAATGACATGTAAACACATAAACATAGAAATAGTCCAGTAGGAACTAAGTTGCCAAGATATACATATAGCATATTCAAGTCAAGCAAAGTGGATCTGTGATAGTTTTCCTTTACTGGAGATGATTATCAGTTAAACAAAGAATTACCCAACACTCTGTTTAACTTCCAAGAGAGCCTTCTTTCAGAAACATTTGTGTTTCAAAGCCAAATTTCTGGCTGGCCCAGCAGTCTAAAGGCAATATAATATACTGGAAGGAAAGAAAGCTGCTATCTTGTTTGCTATCAAATTTGGAAGCAGAGTATAAGCTCTCTCTTGTTGGCAAACTGGTACTGGGAAAACTATAAAGTCACACCCTGGTGGAGAAGAGTGACTATTCTTGCTCTCCAGAAAACATTCTGATGGATGAAAGGACAGAAATTGAAATGTTCTGAAAGCTATCCAAATCCAAAACCAAATCCAGCCCTCCTCCTCTGTAGAGAGGATCCCAGCAATATGGTGCCTTTCAGAAGGGTAAAGCAAACAGAGGGGGTGGAGGGTGTTGTCCATCACTCTCTGAGAGGTGCCAAGAGAAATATCAACTGAGTGGAGGTGGCACAATATCCCTAGCCTAATCACCCAGACTAACTACTGTATTTTAGGTGACAGCAATAAGCTATGATGGAGTATGCATTAGGATGTTATGGGCATACACCGTTGTTGCACTGGGAGCATCAAGGCAGAACACCAACAGGTGACAATTCACTTCTCATGGCTTATTGTCATTGAATAATAATGCCTTAAAAATTACAATTTTCATTTCAATTACAAAAAAATACAAATTTATTTTTAGAGATCAGTTTTGTGGGGCCTATGACATATCCTTCCACTATGAAAAGTAATCCCTGAGTCAGGATCTTGACTGATATGCGAGGAGAACCAAACACTAGCCCAGAAGAGATGGTATATGACTAGGACTCCCCAGACATGTGCCCTGGGCCTGGACAAACACACAGTATATCGGAGAATAGGTATTTATAAAATTTTCCTCTTATGTTTTGAATATATTTCTCTGCTTACTTTTTTTTTTTTGAGCCCTTCTTCTCTTGTTTTAAGATTTCATTTACTATACAGACCCTATCCCATTGCTTCTCTAAATCGCAGCAGCCTGATTCCCCTTGTGATCCAGCAGGCAATTTCCTTTTATAAATACTAAATTTGGAATATTTAATGAGTTCCCTTGATTTGATAGATAAGTAGGTAGATAGATAGATATAAACATTAAAATTTGTTACTATAATGGAAGATTGTATCTCTCCTTTAAGAAGGTACCAGGGATGAACCTGGGCATAAAAGCTTTATTTCATTCCTAGGTAAAATGGGTTGAAACCATTGTTAAAAATTAAATTATAAACCACCTACATTAACTTGATATGAGAGGGACAAACCCACATGGCTCTGTAAAGTCATTCACCATAGGCTTTTAAGGTATTTAAGTGGTCATGACATGAGAGCTAAAGTACTGTAATGGATTCGAAACTGGCTAAGATAGAAAACCAAGAGTAGGAATAAATGATCAATTTTCAGCATGAGCAAAGGTTAACAGGGTGCCCCAAGGTTCTGCACTAGGATTGCACTAATGATTTTGAAAAGAAGGTGACGATCTAGGTAGCAATATTTGTCAATGGCACCAAATTATTTAGGTTAGTCAAGTCTAGAGAAAGTTGAGAAACTTCGGAGAAAACTAATAAAGGTCGGTGGCTAGTATGATGACATGAAATTCAGCATTGACAAATGCTGGGTTCTAATTTCATCAAGAAAAAAAAGAGGTAGCTATCACTGTGGATTGTTCCATGAAAATTTCTGCTCAGTGGGCAGTGGTGGTTAAACAAACAAAATTATAGTAGGATGCGTATATATATACACACATATATATGGCATGTCCTCACCTGAAATACTTCTGGTTACACCAGCTCAAAAAAAGATATCACAGAAAAAAAAGAGGCTCAATTTACTGACTAAGATTTGGATGGGTCTCTGTGAGAAACAGAGTTTAGAAGTCAGGAAGCTGGATTAGGCAGAATTAGGAAATGGAAGCTGATGATGGGTATTGACAAATCCACTGAGTTTTCATAGCATATGACAGACAAGGGTACATGTATGTTTTCTATTCAACTACAAGACTTTCAAAGTTGCCTGTGTCCAGTCTATGATGATGTGTTTAGTTTTGAATTTGTGGTGCCTGTAGTTGTTTAACTAAGGGCAGGGAAATAAAAATGAGAGTTGCCCGGTCAAGTTCAAAAAGTGCATGATTTTTAATTATTTTATCTGGAAAAATTAATAGCTATGAAAACCTAAAAAATAAATGTCAGAAAATATTGAAGAGTGAATATGTAAAATTTGGAGACTAAATTCAGCATAGTGTGAAATACGGGGATATTAATCTTGCTGTAAGTAAAAAGCTGAACACACATTAACTTTGCTGTAGTTGCTACTGATGCTCCCTTTTTAATATAAATACATATAACATAATACGTGTGTGTGTGTGTGTGTGTGTGTTTCAGTTATGAGTTTTGTGGCATGACATTCTCCTGCACTTTATCCTGTGAAGGTATTAGCCTACATGTGTCTGTTTATCTGCTCCAATTAATTGGCCATTTATAAGTGTGAGTGAAGTGAATTATTAATCGTATTGATTGCTCATTGGCTTTTTGATCTGGCTATTGTTCTTAAGTGGAAGCAATTAAACGACAGTCAGCTATACCCTTTCATGTTTTAAAGCTTCTGCTATTGCTAGCCATTGCTAGAGTCTATTAGTATAGTTCATCCAATGGGAGATATGCATTGTGCATTGTTAGGTTATCCTAAACAACACTATGGAAAATTGCATTAATGAAAATGCATGTATGGATGATAAAGAAAATCACTACAGACTTCAAATAGGACAGGTTAAAAAAAGTCTCTTTTATTAGTATATAAAGGAACATTGCACATGTTTTGCTCAGATCAAGAGTCTAAAAGTTTACATGAGGAAAAGTGTATCTCAACATGAGTAAATTGCAAAATTATATTTTTTGAGATTTTTAATTAGCAGTGAGCCTGTTGATCATTTGTCAAAATCCCCTGTTTCTGGAAGAGTACTCCACATTTGGGCCACTATCTCCTAGATCACTTCTCAATCATGGATCACACAGTATTCATCATCTGTGTCCTCGGCTCACTGCATTGACTCCCCATAGAATATAGGATCAAGATCATGGTCTAATTGACCATGGTCTATTTTCAATGTTTCTAATAACCTCCTTTCACTCCTCTGGCAAAATAGAATAGTCTCTAGCTAGTGTGAAATGCATTTGCATAGAAGAGAGAATATTTTCAAAGGCTGGTCCAAGATTGTGAAACTCACATACACAGAAACTAAGAACTACCTCAAATTTCATTACTTTCTCTTCCTAGTGCAAAGCTCACAACTTTAATTCATCCTTCACCAAAAAAAAAAAAAAAGCTCATAAAACATCATTTAAACTCCCTCTACATTTTCCCATGGAGGAAAGGAATGGAGAAGAAACCACATATGAGAGACGCTACTCACACTGCTTTATGCATCCCTGAAAGAATTCAGATAACATGGTGTGACAGTGCGCACTGACCTCTTGTGAGTGCCTCCTGTCAGGTAAGTGTGAGCCTGCATTCTCTTTCTCTCTTCACAGTGCCCCCTGTTCGCTGTTGCCCTCATCAGTGAATCTTCAGTGACTCAGGTCTCCGGCTAAGACAAACAAAAACTAAAATGGATGAACCCCTTCTGGGGTAATACAGTCCAAAAAATGGTTGGCCATTTCCAGGGTCTTCTGTCTCATCTGTGGGCTGGTTTAAATTCTAGTCCCTTTCTTGGACTTTTAGTGCTGAGTTTTATCCCCTTCTTTGGGGCTTAGGCCACTTCTCCAGTGGCCAGTGGAGGGGTCTTGGCCTGCCCACTACTCCAGGTCCCAACCCAGGGACCCTGTAGAGAGCGGACACATATTACTTCCTCTTCTTGGTTGTTGCTGCTATTCCATGGGCCACTTCACACTCAGTCCTATCACCTTTACCTTGACCTCAGAGCTGAAGTTCTCAAATCCTCTCCCTCCTTACTGCATGCAAGTACCTCCAGAATCTTCCTTCTGGTTCTCTTCTTGAGCACTTGTGACCAGCCACAAGCACTGATCCTTACTGCTCTGGTCCCAGCCAGAAACTGCTCATCTTAGCCCCTCGAGCTCCTTTTATCTGAGCCTACTGTGCAGTGATTGGTTGCTTCCCTCCAGTCTTTCTAGGCGGGACTGGAGAACCTACCCTCACTGCTCCTTTTCTGCGGGAGGGTGTGATAGGACCGCGAGGCCTCCCGCAGGGGGCCTCGAAGGGTGTGGTACATCCCATCACATATGGTGAAGAATGTGGTATAAGAATCTGAATAGAGCATTATTCACTAGAATGCTAGCCAGTTTCCCTTTGTGGCCTGCTGCATGTGTAAAGAACGTGATGTAGACAGAAACCTATCAGTGAGTGTAATGCCTGTAGAAGAAATATTTGTTCCAAACAATAAATAGCTGGCAACTTGGCTGGAAAGCAGGGCACCTTCTGTAACTGGACTATACCTAAGTCTTATTTTCATAAATTCATAGTTTCCAAGGCCAGAAGAGATCATTGTGATCATCTAATCTGCTATCCTGTACAACATGGGCATAGAAGTTCCCCAAAATAATTCCTAGAACACATTTAAAAAAAAATCCAATCTTGATTTAAAAATTGCCAGTGATGGAGAATCCACCATGACTCCTAGTAAATTGTTCCAATGGTTAATTACCCTTAGTGTTAAATATTTTCCATGTTAAAGAAAACCCTGTCCTTATGCTTTAGAATGATGCCACTGCATCTCACCTTCTGGGTCGATTCTTTTCAATTTCTTGTGAATGTGAATAAGCCAGTCTTACCAATGTATTTCCTTTTTTCCAAAGATTTAATTTACTAATATGTATTCAATTAGAAAGCTCTGCCCTTCTCTTGCTTTACATCAGTGGCAGTGTTAATGTTATCTTTATACTGAGTTCATTTTTTTTTTTCTTAAAAGGTATTGACATCCACTGTCTGACAGCACCTGGCTTAATCATGCAGTGCTGGTAATGATTTCCTTAGATACCATGTTAGATGTGTAGAGAGGGGAAAACCAAACCAGCTATCAGATTCTGATGAATGCAGGTTAGTGTAACATCTACCTTGTCTATTTTTTACTTGTTTCTGTATTCATGCATAACATTCTTCTGGTTCAAAAGTTACTCAAGCATACAAGTACAGTTCCAATAAGCTGAATCTTCTTTCTGCAGCTGATGTTGTGGCAAATTGTTCTCCTGTTGTTGCAGCCACTTACACAGGACTTTTCTTAGCTTTCTTAGAGTGACTAAAGTAGCCAGAGATTGTGCGCATCATTTCTACCGTTACAGTTCTCAGGTTAAGGTGCAGGATGTCAGTGATAATAAGCAAGTTTAAGCCATTTGCAGAGCATGATACCTATGCCCTCTTATAAAAAATGATATTATCTAACAGATCTTTCAATTTGTACAGCAGTTTCTTTGCTCTTGTTTCACTTTTACTTTGCTGTCGGCAATGAATTTTTAAGATACCTTTTTTTAATTCTCTTTTATAATAGGCAGCAACTAGAATTCAACTTGTACATGTACTAAACCCTATTCCCATCCATAGGAGAACTTTTGATAGACTTCAAGAACGCCAGACTCCGCAAAAGCACCCGTCTCTGTACCTGCAGGCTGCAGCAATATCAGTTCATATTTCACCTTCAGTACTGCGGAGACTAGTAGAAGTTTTGAGCAACGTAGAAGCAAAATTGGAAATTATGTTGCTATAGTGAATGATATTTGATATCTAGTTACACTAACAGCTTTTTATTAAATTGGTTAGTCTCTAAGGTGCCACAAGTACTCCTGTTCTTTTTGCGTATACAGACTAACACAGTTGCTACCCTGAAAGCTTTTTATTAGTCACACTGCATTTGTTTAGTTTTGTATTTTTCATTTGTTTTAATGATCTGCTCAAGGAAATAGGCAGAGTTAGAGTTAAAGGATAGGCAGAAAAGTAATTTAGATATGTCAGAGAAGTCAGTACTAAGAGCCAGTAACAGACACAGAGCAACACTAAGTACACTTGTGAAATATGTATTGGTATGGCAAGATTTGGGTGGATGAGACGCTTAGTACGTGGCCAGACAGGGTTTTTGGTCTGTGGTTCAAATCCAGCTCAGGCTGGTGATCAAACTCATTATTATCTGATGGTTTATATGAAAGGAGTGGGCTGTTTCTGTTGTGTAAAGCCTACGCTCAATCCAGTAGAATGCAATTGTAAGATTTCTAACTTTTCAATCATTGTTAGTATGATCATTAAGTTCTGTAAACTTTTGCAAACTTTGTAACTTTTAGTCATCGTTAGCATAGCCTTTTAAAGTTTGTAACTTTTGCAAGCTTTGTAACCTTTTCAGTTACCACTTGCATAACCTCCAAGCTTTGCAACATTCCATCACGCAGTCAGGGAGAGTGTGAACAAGGGAGGGTGTGTGGGAGATAAGGGAGTGTGAACAAGGGACAGGAGTGTATGTGGGACTGGGCAGAGAGGAACTGCAAGGAGAAAAGAGCCAGGAGCCAGGTGTGTCTGATGTAATCTGCCCTGAGAAGGCAATCCTGGGGTGCTGAAAAGAAGAACCTGGTATGCATGAAAAGAACAAGGTCTGGGAATGCTTCTTGGTGATGGACACAGAAGAAAAACTCAGTGTACGTGACAGGAGCCGCCCTGTTCCAATAAAAGGAAGAAAGCATGCTCACAAGCTTTCTTCTTCTTGACGTGCTCGCCGGCCCGGACGCATGACTGCAGGCAGACACACCAGATCTACTATGCTTTGGCTTCTCGGCTTTCTCTGCTGTCTCCGGTAACTCTCCGCCTGTATGAGTGTGTGGGTGCATGAGGGTATGAATGCGTTCAATGTGTGCGTGCATGAATAAGCTCCATCCCTTTTCTGTTTGGTCCAATAGCAGCATTTAATAAAACCAATATAAGTGTAACCCTGGGTTGGTTTGTAGTGAAATTGAGGTAACAGTTTCAGTCTTCTTCTTACTGGGCAGGTATCCACGCTACTAAAACCATTACCTCAGTTGGCACTAATAGACACTATTGGCACGCTGATCAATGAAGCCAAGGCCTGAATGAGCTTGGAGACTGAATTTCCTAGGGTTGACCATTCCAAGTTAGGGATAAACCATATAAGTGGGGGGGAAGTTAAGAAACTGAGAAAAATATTATATGATTCTGAACCATCTAGCTATGCATATTCCTACCCTGTTCTTATTGCTATAACTCTCATCCTCTCTCCTCCTTGTTCATTATACTCACTTTTTTGTCTTGTCTTGAATGAAATGATAAGCTATTCAGAGCCGGGACCTTTTCCAATGTCCTGACTGGGGCTTCTAGGCACTAATCCTATACAAATATTAACTAATAGGTATTTCTACATCAAACTAATCATAATAAATACTAAGAATAATGCTATTGCACTGCTTTGTAGACATTGTCCTTCAGTTTCAGATTGGCACCTCCCAAAAGTATCTTAAAAATCCTAACATGATCAGACAACAGCCTCATAGATAGAAAACACCAAAAGTGATGTAAAAAGACTAATAAGGTTCAGCGTATATAGTGACTACAAGAAGGAAATGAGGAGAAATATTGACTTTGTGTCAGGATATGTTGATGGTAACAGCTTGGTGATGCATCTGACACAGTTTTGGACTCTGAAGTCAAAGGCAAATACCAAAACAAAACCATAGTTGGCAAGAGTATTGATTTTGACACTTGACCATAATGGTCTCTTGTTGGAGAAGCAGAAAGGACAGTAACAAAATAGGCTTGGAAAGTGAATTGACCTCATCTCTATGGGTGGTTGCTTCCAGGCAGAGCTGAGGCACATTGCTTTCATTAATGTATCTGGTGCTTAACAAATATAGACAAAACTGTTCTCCCCCCACCCCCCACCCCCGAGTAAAAAAAATCTTTTTTCTATCTCTGTTTCCTTTTCTTCTACTCTGCAACACTAGATAAACAGAACATATATAAACCAGTGGTATGCCTTTACCTGGAATACTTGCTGGCATTCTGGTCATCCTGTGTAAAAGAAGGATATAGAAGAAACAGAGGGGGTTCATAAATGGGTGATAAGAATGGAGAGATATTGAAAGAACTGGGATTATGTACCCCAGAGAGGCAATAAATAATAGAGAACATGATAAGAGTATACAAAATAATTTATGGCATAAAAAAGGTTGGTCAGGAACTTCTGCTCACTATCTCTAATAATACAATATTAAAAGGACATTCAATACAATGGAAAGGTGGCAAATTTAATAATTAACCTGTGGAACTCATTGCCACAAGATATAGTTGCGGTCAAAGGTTTAATGCATTTTTTAAAATTGGACATTTATATGAATAACAAGACAACCCAGAATTATAATAGCAAGAGTGTTGGAAGGGAAATGAACCCTCATGCTTCAGGGCATAAACCAGCCTCTAATGAATAGGAATTAAGAAGATACTGTGATGTACTGGACCCCCCTTTTGGGGTGCCATCAGACGTCCTGGGGTCCCACTGAGTCCACCTGCCCAACCAGCCTGGGCTCCCCCTACTCCATGCTGCTGTGAAAAGCTCTCAAGCCCCTTTCCAGCACACACATAAGTAGGGACACACCCGCCTGTAGAATCACACAGAGTCTGCTATCAGCTCTGTGTGAGAGGACTCAGAGAGTGTAAACCCAAAATTATATTGTCTCGGGCCACATAGAGATCTATACAGCATAAGCTCATGAAAATCACTCCGTCTCTCAATGTGGACGAAAATATGCACAGCTTTTTGTTCCCCTCCCCCATTTATGAATTGCACAAACTGCATTTTGGAATAAACAAAGAACAAGTTTACTAACTACTAAAAGTAAATTTTAAGTGACTATAAGAGATACCAAACAGAACAAAGCAGATTACTACCCGATGTGAAAACCAATGCTCTATACTACTGCTGGAAACTGAATGAAGACTTCGGAGCCAAGAAATTTGACATACTGATTTTATTTCTCTGCTGCTAGTTAAGTCCCCTAGTAAGCAGGTTGGTGTAGGGAATGCTAAAGATCACAGCTGGATAGAAAGCTAAATTATGTTACCTTTTTACAACAAATTAATGAATGATTACATGGGGTTGCACAGTAACAAGTTATATACATGTTTACTCAAAATGGCAAAATGTGTCAGTTTCTGTCAATTCCAATGAGCAACTGTCAAAATGATTAAAATGAAATTAAAACCCTTAAGAATGATCATGTTTAAAAAATCCATTAAACTTTTCTTTGTTTTCCCACAGTATTTATTTACTATTTAGGCAGCACTTCCCTCTTTCCCTACTCCCTGTGCAAGGACCTGCTCTGATGGCTGGCCTGGATGGGCAGGAGCCAAAGGGCATAGGAAAGTAGTTGTCACCAAGCACTGGAGCAGCTAATAGCCCTTGTTCAGAGCACACAAAGGAGGGGAAAAGCTCTTTGCAGCAAACCTTAGTCACTCCACAAAGGCCAAGGACAATTTGTACTTAATCAACATATCTCACAAGGATGTTGTGAGGATTAAAATAGTGTTATCTTCATTCTATTCTACAGTGATTTAATGGAAGACTACAGAGCAGGTGAATAGCTGACAGAGCTGTGATCAGAGCTTGGTGATTCCTCCCTGCTTCCTGCTCAATGCACTGGGGAGTGCTGTGTTTCAATAGTTTTTTGTACAGTGCTCATCACTGTTGTATCAGAGCACATGTAGACTCAGCTCCCTCCTTATTTTAACAAAGATTTCCTCAACTGCTGCTGCCCATCATCTTCAGTATCAAGCAATGAAATCATAATGAATATGTGAAGGCACAGTCACTTCCAGGGCAACAAAGATGTCATAAACACTGAATTATTACAAGTGGGTGCCACCTATTATTAAGGTTGTCCTACACTTCCCATTATAAGACCTTATTTTCAGTTGCTTATAACTTTGCTAAACTTTAACTGATTGGGCTAAAATTTTCCATGATGGATATCTGTCTCAGCAATTTTTTTTTTTTATTTCAGCCAAAAAGCATCAGTCCTTTCAAGAAGGCTAGTGAAAAATACATTGGTATGATTATACTGAAAAAAAAAATTGTTGACCTTTTATTTTAGAAGCTGTAGCATCCCCAAGTTTTGGCAGATGGACTTGAAATTTGAGAGGAGGATGGCCGTTTTATCATAGATGGGCCTTCCTCTATTCCTGTGAAAATCTGCCCATATTTACCTAAGTTATAAGCCTTTGAAAAATTATAGTTTGCACATGCTCAGTACAGATTTTCTAGAAATCAGTTGCTAAAAACTTCATAGACTGAACAGGACTTTCCCTCTGATTGCACCTGTGGCTTCTGTTGGCCGGGCTCGAGCCACACACTGTAACTGAGGACAGGTAGCATGTCTATCCTGTGCTCTCAATGCTCCCTTATTAAGCCCAAGCAGCATGAAAGGGGAAACTACCTGATTCAACTGCAGAGGGGACAAGAGCTGGACCTAGGGGAGATGGGGAATAGATTGGGAAAGAAGAGTGGGGTAAGGAGTGGGAGACTGGGACTGGAGCCAATAGAGGACTGGACAGATTAAACAGGGAACGTAAGGAAGGGAGAGATTGGGGCAGGGCAGGGAATCCAGAAGGTAAGACTAGGATTAGCCAGTGAGACTGAAACTGGGACGAGAAGCTTGAGGAGTCAAGACTGGACTGGCAAGGGAGAAGAATGGGAGAGAGCCGAGAAGCCAGGGGAGGGGAAGAGACAGGAATGAGACAGGGACAGGTTAGAAGGATTGGGGCAGAGAGGTCAAGCTTGAGGGGAAAAAAGGAAGAAGAGTCTGTACTTTCTAGAGCACACATGCCTTCAGAGTCTGGAATGGAACCCAAGATTTCCGAGCATCACCATTCCTCTGCTTTCAGCAGTGTCTGTGAAGCCGACTGCCAAAGTACTCCATCCCCCTCTAGTGCTGGCCCACAAAGAGAATGACAACTTACTCCTGCTATAAGTTACTCCATTAGCTCAAGTGACATAGGTCTGTGTGGTGGATCTAAAGGTTCCAACCGTGCTGATGACCCATGTGAGTGTCAATATGATTACACATGATGGAATTCCTGGGATCTTTTCAATATGCTTTTTTTAAAAAATCAGGAAATTACAGACACATAATTACATTGAAAGACCATTATCAAGGTTGCAAAGTCAAGCATAATAGTATGTGACCAAGCAAAATAGTTTGTAATGATTATTTCATGATACATACACACAAGGGAGAGGAATTAAGGTTGCTTAGGCAACTTTACTGGCATTTCTTAACTTCTGAGTGCTTGATTTTGCAACCTTAGTAATGTTCTTTTAACATTGTTTGTTTGTTTTGTTTGTGTAACTGGAAAAGAAGCTTAGTTGTAAAGGAGAAAATTTCTATACAGATATAAAGTGCCTTCAGTGTTTAAAAATACTGTTGGAATAAAGAGAGCTAAAAAAAACTGCATATAAAAAAAGTTGCTTTACATTTAAATATTCTCTTTTTCAAAGTTTGCCTGAGTGGGAAAGTTCATCTTTTAGCATGAAAGCCATTAATATAATTAGCATTAACCTCTTAAAGGTTTTTTCAAGTTGTTTACAAATGTCAGAACTAATGCCATATTCTTACTTACGTAATGTCACTTTCCTGAAGCATCACTCTGGTTTAATTCTTTTCACTTTGGAGTTTTCTTCTTTCCAGAAGGTTATTAGAATTGTTCTTGCTGCATTAAACCCAGATCCTTGGCAATATTTAGGCACATATCTGCCTTTTTAGACACCTAAGCCCACCATTTAGGTGCCACTGACATTTTCAAAGCCTCCACACAGCTGTCACCTAACACAGTAGATCCTAAGTCCTCCAGATGCCCATGTTTGAACTGGTCAGCATTCACAAAGTTGCCTAGTACACCCCACAGCTAACAAGTCACTCAGAGCCCTAACGCAAGAGGAAGCCCCGGGGGCCCTGAAGTGAGATTCTCAAGCTAAGCAGGGAAATGCCTATATCATTAGCAATGCCTGATCCCTCAGCATGCTCTGACCACACCTGATGCCTACCACACCCCATAGCAGGCCACTGATAGGTGGGGGACGAGCACAGCACCCACACAAAAGACAGCTGGGAGCACATGGAAATGTAGAGCAAGAGAGAGGTGGGTTTGACTGACGTGGTGTAGCTCTCTAATTTCAGGAGAGTGTCCATGGCTAACGATCCTGAGTGGAGGGATGTTCCTATCTTTGGTCCGTCAGTCAGGTGCACATGGGCAGCCAGGTAGGTACCTGGGGCCCTCTCCTCCCCTCTCTCTACTCTTGTCCTCAGCATTTCACTCCTGGCTAGCTTAAGTGGGCATTCTCGGTTTGCTGGTTTCTGAGGATCACTTTCTAAGGGAGTTTCTTTCCCTAACTCTCTCTATGTGTTGGATGGGGAGTCTGGGTACTTAGTTCAGGGCTGAGGCCACCACTGGGTGGCAGGCCATGTCCGGGTTAAACATTGCAACACTGAGCAGAACAACACCTAAGTACCTTTTGAGGACCTGGGCTCTAGTATATCTGAATTAAATTCCTTAATTAAAATTAAATTAAATTTGATAACAAAATTCATTGCAATTGAAGACCTCAGTGCTTGTTGTGAAATAGAGGGATCAGAAGAAGCAAGGAGTTATTCACCCTGGGGGCTAGAGAAGATCGGGCTAAGTGCTCAGTATAAAAACCTATTGACTTAGAAGGGCTATCGCCGTCATAATATTGGATTTATTTCCACACAGCAACTGATAAACATTATATTATCAACGACCCTCTGCTCAACTTTTGTTCCTTCCCTTGCTTCTGCCCAAGTGTTTCTGGAGCATAGTACGGAGTTATTTATTAACAGTGCTCTCAGACACTGTGGCAAGGCAGCTCACAATAATGTGTTAAAATCTGGTAAGCACCAACATACTATTGTGTAAGAAGCAATGGACACATTTAATTTGGACGAGGCGTGATTGATTTACAAGACAAAAATGCCAACATCTTTGCAGATATATGCTCTCCCTTCTTTTGTAGTCAATGGGAAGGGTGAGTGAGAGAGCTAGAGAGGCAAAATCTGGCACTGTGTGGGTCAAATTCACAGCCAACATCTATGCCTCAATATACTAAAGGACAGATTCCTCCTCCCCCCCCACCCACACACCCCACAGACACCCGCTGCAAGAAGGTGAAAATTGCATCTCCCTGAACTAGTGCAGGCTGTTGCACCGGGGGGAGTCACTTTCAAGGCAAGATGCATTTCATTTAGGGGAGCGCAGCATTAATCTTCACCAGAAGTTCTACAGGAGCAGCCCGACTTGAGGCTGCAATGGTGATGCACTCATTCAGCATCTTTCTTGGCCTTGCCCTTTTCCCCAGCTTGTACTCACCCTGGTAGAGGGAAGATCACAGGTCTTTGGAGGCATTTTCTCCTTCCTCTGCTACGTGGGTCATGGGTCACTGGATATATCTCACCAATTCAGTTCCTTCCCTCTGCAACGGCCTAGGTGCACTTCAGACGTTCCTGTTCTCTGCCTGTGTCACCAATAGTTTAGCCTCCAAAGGGCTGTAATACTTTGGTCTAATTCTAGTTGCTGGCCTTTCGGGGTGGCTGAGTGGGGCTTGGTGGCATGTGGCTTGAAGGTCAGATTAGATGATCTGCTGGTCTCTTCTGTCCTTAAACTCTATGTTGTAACCTTGTACCTGCTGTTACCAGGGGCCCCCCTCCCTGCACAGGCCTGGAATGAATCTGGTCAGTGGTGAGCTGGAGCCGGTTCGCGCGAACCGGTTGTTAACTTTTGAAGTAGTTTTAGAACTGGTTGTTAACCCGCTTCCCTGCAGGGGGCGCTGAGGCTTTGATGGGCTCCAGCCTGGAAGTGATGTAATTCCTCCTCTGACTGCCGGGGGCGCTGCACTGCAGGAGCCATGTGGGCTGCCGCCTGGCTCTGGGCTCGAGCCGTGGTGCTGCTGCTGCTCCCCCCTGGCCCTGGGGCTCCTGTTGCTGCCTGGTGGGTCCCTGGCTGCTCTGCTGGGCCTGGGCTGTGTCCTGCTGCTCTCCCTGTGAATACCCACCACCCTGCCCGCAGCCAGCCCCTGTCTCCAGCCACCCCCGCACTCACTGCCCGCAGCCAGCCCCTGCCGCACCCCCTGCCCTGCCCGCAGCCAGCCCCTGTCTCCAGCCAGCCCCACACCTCCCTGCCCTGTCTCCAGCCAGCCCCGCACCTCCCTGCCCTGCCCGCAGCCAGCCCCGCACTCTCCTGTCTCTAGCCAACTCCGCACCCCTGCCCTGCCTCCAGCTAGCCCTGCCCCACACCCCTGTCTGCAGCTGGCCCCACGTCCACTGGTGCCCTGCAGCCTGGAGGGTCCCCGGCTGCTCTGCTGGGCCTGGGATGTGTCCTGCTGCTCTCCCCGTGAGTACCTACCACCCTGCCCACAGCCAGCCCCTGTCTCCAGCCACCCCCACACCCACTGTCCGCAGCCAGCCCCTGCCGCACCCCCTGCCCTGCCCGCAGCCAGCCCCTGTCTCCAGCCACCCCCTCACCCCCTGCCCACAGCCAGCCCCCATCTCCAGCCACCCCCGCACCCCCTGCCCGCAGCCAGCCCCTGCCACACCCCCTGCCCTGCCCGCAGCCAGCCCCTGTCTCCAGCCAGCCCCGCACCTCCCTGCCCTGTCTCCAGCCAGCCCCGCACCTCCCTGCCCTGCCCGCAGCCAGCCCCGCACTCTCCTGTCTCCAGCCAAGTCCGCACCCCCTGCCCTGCCTCCAGCTAGCCCTGCCCCACGCCCCTGCCTCCAGCTAGCCCTGCCCCACGCCCCTGTCTGCAGCTGGCCCCACGTCCACTGGTGCCCTGCAGTTCCCAGGGCAGTAACCCTGCACACCTCGCATACCTGCACACCTCACAATGAGGGGGGCAGGAACAGCTGGGACCCACACATGTGCACACCCTAGGGTGACCAGACAGCAAGCGTGAAAAATCAGGACAGGGGGTAGGGGGTAATAGGGGCCTATATACGAAAAAGACCCCAAAATCGGGACTGTCCCTATAAAATCGGGACATCTGGTCACCCTAGCACACCCCCAGGGAGTGGCAGGGACCTACACATGTGAAACGGAGCTCATTTCTAGTTCAGGCCCATCTTTTAAAAAAAGAGCTTTAGGCAGGGTTAACATATATCCATATTTTCCCGGACAGGTCAGGCTTTTTGGTTCTTAAATCGCTGTCTGGGAGGAATTTTTAAAATTTAAAAATTAAAAAATGTCCGGGAAAATACGGACATATGGTAACCCTGTTGGTACAAAAAATACATACTGGGGCACATCCCTTAAACCAGAACTTTTTATAGGGAACTGGTTGTTAAGATTTTGGCAGCTCATCACTGAATCTGGTCCTAAGTCTTTATGTGAAATGTTACCCATTATTGAATTTTTATCTTTGCTGATAATTATTTGTGTTCAATAATATTAACAAAAGAGAGATTTCTACATGCATTAAGAAAACACTGGCTTATTGTTAGCTGTAAACAGCAGGCCCGCTGACAGGGAGGGGCAAAAGGGGCAATTGCCCAGGGGGCCAGGCGATTTAAAAGGGCCTGGGGGCCCCAGCCTCTGCTGCTGCCGCAGTAGCAGCAGCGGCAGCCGGGAGCCTGAGCCCTTTTAAATCGCCCACGCACTACAGGGCTCCTAGGAATAGGCACAGGCGGGCCCCTTCTCACCCACAGTGCCTCCTGCCAGCGGTGGGCCCCACCAGTTCCCATTCCCCCCCAGTGCCCCCTGGCCGCCGCAGTCAGCTGTTTGGTGGTGTGCCGGAGGTGCTGGGGAGAGTGGGGAGTGCGAAGAGGTGGGGCAGGCCTGGGCGATGCATGGCCCAGATGCCGGGAATGGAAGGGGTGGGACCAGTCTCTTCCAGCCACTGAGACACTGCTCTGCAGTCCTGACCAACAGCCTGAGAGGGCCTGGCTGGGGAAGTGACTTCCGCTCCCTACCCCAGCTTGGGTGCCAGGGTCCCTGGCAGCCGAGCTGGTGAAGAGCACAAGCCACCTCCTCCCCATCCAGTCTCTGTCAGGCAGCTGCCAGGTAGGGCTGCAGAGCAGCAACCGGGAGGGGCCAGTGTTAAAAGAGGATCCCTCCTGCTCCCCGCCGGAGTTCCTGCCTGCCAGGGAGAGCAGCAAAATGTGCTCGGGTAGGGGGTCAGGTGCAGTGCGAGGACAAAGCTCCCCACCCCCCAGCAGGTAACATGGGGTGAGGAGAGCATGGTGGCCCTGGGCTGGGCACGGGTGGGGGGACACCTGATCTGCCTTTTAGATTGTTCCCTGCCCCCATGGGGAGGCACCAATTGTTTATGGGGCACCCTCGGGGAAGGGGGTGGAACAGGGGTGGGAAGAGGTGGGGTGGGGGTGGGACATTGGGGAAGGGGCCTAGGAGGGAGCAGGGGATTGAAACCCCCCCGGGAAATCTGGAAGTCAGCGCCTATGCTCCTAAGTGGGCACGAGATGGTACCAGTGGCAGCGAAGGCAGCCAGGCGGGCATGTGGAAGCCCTGGCTGTGCCAGAGGAGTGCGCCCAGCAGCACAGCCAGCAGCTGTCTGGGCACCAGCGGGGTCCCATTGACTGTTTTGCCCTGGATCCCGGAATTGCTGTCAGCAGATCTGGTAAACAGTGATGCAGTGAATCAGTGTGTTTCCAATATTTACCTGCTCATAGGTGAACAGTACCAAGGTCTTAAACATTTTTATCTGATTTAGGCTGCAGATGAAAATGAGGGTGTCCTGGCTGACTGTAGATGAGTTCAGCAACACTTACCCCCTCAGGTTAATAAATCTTGTCATTCAACTCAATAGACATCAATATATGCTTATTATAACCTTCTTAACTTTAAAGTATTTAAATCTGAACTGGAGTTGACAGGTGCTTTACGACAACATATATCAGAAAACGGAACCAAAACAGAAGAAAAAAGGGAAAATAAATAATTTTCTTGGCTGTAGGGTGTGTAATGGAAGTCATACAATATATGAACTGTATTTCATTAGAGTTCATGTCTGTGTAGGAGATCTGTGTGGTTAAGACACTGGACTTTATATCAGGAATTTGTGGATCTATTCCTGGCTCTGCCACAGACTTCCTTTGTGACCGTGGGAACTTCATAAAACCTTTTATGGGTCTGGATCAGTTCCTCTTCTACAGAATGTGAGGCTAAATGAATGTAAGGTTGGTGAGACTCTCAGATATTATAATAGGAAGACCAATAAATAAATATAAATACAAATCTGAGATGGCCCAAAACCGAGTCTCAAGACTTTAGGAAAGTTCCCATCTGAATCCAGAACCTGGGCCAAAATCACTTTCTTAACTGCTAACATTGCTCTTAGAAGCCATTAGTAGTTGTTGCCCTTCATTTGGGAGGTGTAATATAGTATGGCACACCCCAATCTATTTGTATATACTATAGAGCAACATTCACTTTACAAGGTGCTGCCCAGAAAGGATGTACCTTAGGACATTGCAATAGTAAAGGCATAAGCAGTTTTCTTGTGCTTTTCCCAAATTCATCCAAAGATGAGAGATTCAGTATTTTTGTAGTCTTCATACATTCAGTTTAATGTCTTCAGGTATGGAGGTGTCTGGTGCCTTATTATTTAGTATTATAGTCATTGTTGTTTATTATTGTAGTACAGTAGTACCCACAGACCCCAGTCAAGGTTATTCCCCCTTTAACTGGAACTGTACAAACCCACCCACTTATGTAAGCAGTCTAAGGTCCAGATACTGTTAGCTTCTCAGAGTGAATAAACCCTTGCCCCTATACTCAGCCCTGTGACAGATTACATAGAAGTCCACCTGTACAGAGCAGCTTTAGACTGGATTCTACATCAAGACAAGATGCAACAAGTAGTTGTAATAGTTAACTGGAGAGCATGCACACGGGGAAGAGCAAAGAGACAAGAGATAGGAACCCATGGCTACACTGATTAGTTTGTGACAGCAGGTTTTATGACAAAATAATATTTTGTCAAATATAAATAAACCAGAAATATTCATGACCTCAGTAATCCCTACTGGCCTCTTGCCTAACCTCTATCAGCTGGCAATTTGGCAATCACAATTAAATTGTCTTAATATTTTCATTAAGAACCCAGACTTAAGATGGAATTTTTACCTTTATGTTCTGTTTCTATCCTACTTTCAAACCTGTATTAGAGACTTCTGACTTATTTAAGATGAAGTATGTTGGTTTTTTGCAGTGCTTTCTTCGTCTAATTTCTGCCTGATTTCCCCTAAACAGCTCCTTCTTTGTCAATATTTATCAAATCCGTGGCAATCTATATTCTAATTGCAGTTTTTGGAAAGTTTGTGTTGCTCTATTTGCTAACATGACTCATGGATGCAGTACCCTTAAGTCTCAACCAGTTGTGCCATATGAAGAGAACCTTTACTGCCCACAACCTGCATAGATCCAAAAGTGGTCAAAAGAACAAAGAAAGGTGGGTTTGGAATATTTTTGTAGCCAAACTTCACATGTTATCAGGCCCTTATCTTGCAGATAAACATGTTCTTAACTTTACGCATGTGAATAGTCCTATTGACTTCAGTGAAACTACTCAAGTGAGTAAAGGTTAGTATATGTGGTGTGATATGCAGGATTGGGGCCTTTCTGTTTACCCTAGTGAAGTTGAAATCAGCTTTCTGGGCTTTAGGAGGTATGCATCTTGTTTCTGCTTGTGATCATTCTGCTTTTCTTCAGTCATTTATGAATTGTCATATCATTGTTTGACACAGGTAGTATAGGCATAGAGTTTAGGAAGATCCATATCTTCCTATTTAAAAGGAACTTGACACTTTGAGAAATCCTAGGTTACTCACTGTCTGTATAAAGTTTAGTTCATTTGAAGATAACATCAGGATCATCTAGAGGGTTCCTGGATGTTCATGCTGTTTTCATTTTCAGTTTATTCACCTTTCTACACAGAGTAAGAACTCTGCATGTTTCCATCAATCTATAGGTTTCCATGAAGCTTTCAAATAAGCAAATTATTCTTATGTGTTTCAGATGTTAAAATTAGTAACAAACTTTCATGCAGATATACTTCCTAATAACATTAATTTGCTATCATAAGTGTATAATGAGATACATCAACATGGTCATAACAATCCTAACTTTTCAAGCATGGAAAACAATTTGTAAGAAGATGTATCATTAACTAATTAATTTTACAGTTGGTAATGTGAATGTTATAGAAGCCTTTTAGTCGTACAGTATCAGAAAAATATTTTATAAAGGATAAAACAATATATAAATTGCATCTAATTATTTTAGTACAAGGTATATATCACTCTTGACTTTAAATGTATATATCTATAGACATATTAAGCCTGTACAAAGTGCACATCACTTTGTAGATTCCTGGATCCATTTTAAAAGAAAATTAAAAGCAATTTTTTTCAGGCTTTAGTAGTGCAATTAACTGATTACTAAGAGTGATTATTTATATATAAATGTGGGGTGGGTTTTTTCTTTTTTTTTAGTTTACCAGTTTGCCTTGAAAAGTAGTAAATTGCATAAATTAAGTTCTGTCTTGAAGTTGACCTAAACCACAAAAACAAGAAAATTCAGAGCTGAGTTTGAAACACCTTATTCCATTTCATTATGTTAGTTTATAATATAGTATAAAATATTTATTTCTATTTATGGGGTAAGCAAGGGTAGCCCTCAGGAAGCACTAGTACACATAGTTTGTATTCTCTGAATCTTTATTTTGTTTGGTTTTGGGGTTCTGATTGTTTTTTAAGGTTTAGCAATGATATGTCTTCATTGATATATTTTTTGCAATCCCAAGAAGTGAATTTCTTAGTGGAATACTTAGGAGCACAGCAAAATAATCAAAAGTTTTCTTATTTTAGACACTCAATTCTATTCACAGCCTGGGATTGCCAAAATAGGTTGCTTCATTCAGGAAGCTAATTGGATAACTCAAGTTCCCAAGGTTAAATTGAATAGACAACATTAAGGGTCTCATTCTGCAGGCAACAGGACTTTTTCTAAGTAAGGACTGAGTGAAGACTGCAGGACTGGACCATAAATCTGTTGGATCACAAAACTGATAAGTTCAGTACCAGCACAGACAGTGCACAGAAAAGAGTGGAGGCTGTGGAAAAGAAAAGCATGCTCTTTGGATAAGAAAGGTGCGCAAACCCAGGGATTCCTTTACAAAACTCAAGGAAAACAGCATAATTTAAAAAAGAACCTGAACAGATGGACAAGTAAAAAAATTGGGCTTTCAGTTAAGGGGCTCTGCAACTATATTTAATATAACTAATCAACTATTGAAATAGCCAGATTTTTATTTGTTTTTTAAATTATTTTACTATTTTTTTGAGTTCATACTTTGGAATATGTTACCAAGTTTAAATGAGGAGTGAAATTTATAGTTTCCTGACATTAAAGAGTCTCTAAAGGAATGGCTAGCACAGCCATAATTATAATGGTTCTAACATGCTCCACTGTCAAGTGTTAATTATTTTTATTCACACCTGGTTCACAACTGATTTTAAAAAACCCTATTAAGACCTACCTTTGAAGACCTTATTATTGACATGTTTGCAGCTGTTGTTGGTTTGTTTGTTTGTTTGTTTTCAAATTAGCACATTTTGTGTGAAAACCAAAAGGGGGGGGGAACAGCTGCCATGTCTGAGTGCCTTGTGTTCATCAAAACACCATCTAACTTTATTACCAAATGAAAGGAGAATTAAATTCAGCATTAACTCAGCACTACTTGGCTAGCTCAGTTATCTATCAGTAGCAAGATGCACGGCTAGATTGGAGAATTTTCAAATTCATAGAATCATAGAAGATTAGGGTTGGAAGAGACCTCAGGAGGTCATCTAGTCCAACCCCCTGCTCAAAGCAGGACCGACACCGAATTCAGAGTTCAAACTCAGCCTTTTCATGCTGGGTCAGCACATACCATGGGCAAACATCACATCACTTTACAGTGACTTCCCAGCCTGGCTCAGGAATAGTGTTTACAGATTTCATGGGGACCTGACTTCATTCTGCTTGCCTGGATGGATAGTCAACTCTACATTAGGTCCTTAAGTGTGGGAGCTGAGAATAGAATGAAAATAGGAGGCTCCCTAAGGCTTAGCGTGAGTTGTCTGGGGGAAAAAAAACACTATTGTATATCCCTCATATTGGTATACTAGCTTAATAGCTGATATGTACAATTGCCCCATTTCTACCTGAGCAGCTAGTCAAATTTTGGGATTCTGGGGAATGTTACAGCTAGAAATAGAAGTTGATGGAGTCAGATATAGTCTTTGTTTATTTGCAAGAAATGTACAAAGTCCTGCTTCTCTGAATGCAGGAGGAACCAAGAACAAAAGGAGCAATTTCTTAGCTTACAGACCCAGGCCTTTTTATCCAACACCGGTTGGCTAAAAGAGCTTCCTCTCTTGCCTTTCCCAGGGTCACACTGCACTCACAGACTGTTGCTTGACTTTCTTGCTTTCTGCCTCTCAGTCTCTCCCTGTTCTTGTCTGTTCTCAGTTTCTGCATGCTCTCCCACACACGCCACTCACGGTTTGTCACACTACCCAGTGGAACCTTCCGCCCTCATGGTGCTAGTTTCTGGATAGGATCTGATAGGCTTTGTTTTAGGCTATGTCTACACTACACACTTTTTAGCGACACAGCTGTGCCACTACAGCCATGCCGCTAAAAAGGTGCACAGTGTAGCAGCTGTTTGTCAGCAGGACAGAGCTCCGACAGACAAAAAACTTCCAAACCCAATGAGCAGCAGTAACTTTGTCGGCAGGAGAGCTCTCCAGCTGACAAAACGCTCTTCACACCGGCAGTTTTCATCAGCAAAACTTTTATCATTCGTGGTATATTTTTTTCACACCTGAATGACAAAAGTTTTGTCATCCAGTGTAGACAAAGCCTTAGGTGTGGCCCCTTAACTGTCTCTTACAACTATCTTAAATGAAGGTCCCATTCACACATCAGTATTAAACCCACAACAGGGTTTAATAAAAATATTATATGATTTCATACTAGCAGACTTTGCAATACAGACTATTAATTAGGTGGTCACTGCAACCCTGTGACCATAATTTGTGACCATTTGACCAATATTATGAACATCACTGTTGCTAGATAAAGTTAATATGCCAGCTTGGCACAAAGCTAGCATAAAGTTTGTGTAATCTTCTGTGATGACCGTGCGTGATCAGTAGTCATTCATATGTGTCCCGTGCTGTCACCCTGAGGTCTTTCTCTGGTAATAACAACTGTATTGTGGTTTAATCAGGAGCAAATTCATTGCACAGGGAGGGAGGTATATACGGTTACAATTGAAATAATTGCTGTATAAGTAATAACTAGGGCTGTCAATTAATCACAGTTAACTCACACTATTAACTCAAAAAAATTAATTGTGATTAATTGCAGTTTTAATTGCACTGTTAAACAATAGAATACCAATTGAAATTTATTAAATATTTTTGGATTTTTTTTACATTTTCAAATATATTGATTTCAAGTACAACACAGAATACAAAGTGTACAGTGTTCACTTAATATTATTTTTATTACAAATATTTGCACTGTAAAAATGATAAACAAGAGAAATAGTATTTTTTAATTTACCTCATACCTCATAATTTACCTTAATGCAATCTCTTTATTATGAAAGTGCAACTTACAAATGTAGATTTTTGTTACGTAACTGCACTCAGACACAAAAAAATGTAAAACTTTAGAGCCTACAAGTCCACTCAGTCCTACTTCTTGTTCAGCTAGTCGCTAAGACAAACAAGTTTGTTTACATTTATGGGAGATAATGTTGCTGGCTTCTCATTTACAATGTCACCTGAAAGTGAGAACAGGCATTTGCATGTCACTTTTGTAGCCAACATTGCAAGGTATTTACATGCCAGATATGCTAAACATTCTTATATCCCTCCATGCTTCGGCCACCATTCCAGAGATCATGCTTCCATGCTAAAGACACTCATTAAAAAAAATGCATTAATTACATTTTTGACTGAACTCCTAGGGGGGAGACTAGTATGTCTCCTGCTCTGTTTTTCTCGCATTCTGCCGTATATTTCATATTATAGCAGTCTCGGATGATGACCCAGCACATGTTGTTCATTTTAAAAACACTTTCACTGCAGATTTGACAAAATGCAAAGAAGGTATCAATGTGAGATTTCTAAGGATAGCTATAGTACTGGACCCAAGGTTTAAGAATGTGAAGTGCCTTCCAAAATATGAGTGGGATGAGGTGTGGAGCATGCGTTCAGAAGTCTTAAAAGAGTAACACTTTGATGTGGAAACTATAGAAACCGAACCACCAAAAAGAAAATCAACCTTCTTGTGGTGGCATCTGACTCAGATTATGAAAATGAATGTATTGTCCTGCAGTTCTTTGGATCGTTATTGAGCAGAACCCGTCATCAGCATGGATGCATGTCCTCTGGAATGGTGGTTGAAGCGTGAAGGGACATATGAATATTTAGTGTATCTGGCATGTAAATATCTTGAAACACTGGCTACAACAGTGCCATGCAAATGTCTGTTCTCACTTGCAGGTGGCATTGTAAACAAGAAGTGGGCAGCATTATCTCCTGGAAATGTAAAGAAACTTGTTTGTCTGAGCAACTGGCTGAACAAGAAGTAGGACCAAGTGGGCTCGTAGAGCAAATTCTTCCTGGGCCCATGGTGGGGAGGGTGGGGGTGAAGAAAGTGAGCTCCTCCCCTGCCATGGCCCTGACTATTATTGGGGGGAGGGTGTGCCCCTGCTTGCCCCCCTTGGCCCTGAGTGAATGAGATGGTAGATTATTTCTGTAGAGATATGTTGGTAGTAGATTATAATTTAGAGACTGTCTCTCATAAGGGACAATATTATGAACATAGGAGTTTGGAGATGTGCACTGAATGTGGGGGTTGGGAACACTGCACTGTTATGTGCAGCAGTTCACCAGAGATGCTCTCCAGTTTGTTTTATTGAAGTTTTATTTCTTTCTCATTCACTGGTTAGTTATTTCATGAACCCCAAGATCATTACATGGTGTCAGAAGTGCCGAATGAGAAGGAAAGTGCAGTTATTTTGAATTTAACTCCTCTGTTTGCAACTGAAAGCAGAGACAAAGGGAGGCCCCCCAGAGAAGCACATGGAACACCAGGCACAAAGGCTTTTCAGTGTATTTGGTGAGCACAATAGTAGCTTGACTAGCATAAAAATGGGCAGGGGGAGCCAGAAGTGGATGTGTTGCAACCTCCTTCCAGTCCGAAATTGTCAGGCAACATTACAGAGAACTGGAAAATATTCAGACAGAGATCTGAATTGTGTTTAGCAGCCACAGGGGCAGAGGAAAAAAATGACAAAATGAAATCCTCAATCTTTGTTGTTGGGGAGGAAACATTGGATATTTATAATAACTTTAAGTTTGAAGAAGGTGAAAGCATTAAGTAAAATATTGACTAAATTTGAGGAATGCCAAAAAGGAATGAAACCTTTGAGAGACACCATAGAGCAATATGTCACAGAATTAAGGAAACTCAATAAAGCCTGTGACATTGGTGAGCTGATGGAGTCTCTGGTCATAGATAGAATCATATGTGGCATTAAAGACAAAGTGTTAATAAAGAGACTGCTCTGTGAAGGAGACTTAACTTTAGAAAAAACCTCTCCAAAGATGCAAGGCAGAAGAAATTGTGAAAGTCCAAGGCAACCAAAGAGCTGAATTCACCAGAAGAGTTTATCCATGTAGTAAGTACAAAAGAACATTGCCAGAATAGGTCAAATCAAAGAGTGGGATCACTTGCGATGAAGACCACAGGTAGGGGGAAGACTGGGTACAGACAATCATGTGGAAGGTGTGGATCACAGCATGGCTACAAACAGTGGGTTGCCTTTGGGAAACTCTGTCATAAATGAGGGGAAAATAATCGTTTTGCAAAATGCTTCAGATCCCAAATTCAGAAAATCCAAGTGTTGGAAATCATTAAGAAAGGGATAGATAAAAAGATAGAAAATCCTCAATCTGTATAAGGAGAGATTAATAAGACTGAGACTTTTCAGTCTGGAAAAGAGATGACTAAGGGGGGATATGATTGAGGTCTATAATATCATGACTGGTGTAGAGAAAGTAAATAAGGAAATGCTATTTACTCCTTCTCATAACAAGAACTAGGGGTCACCAAATGAAATTAATAGTCAGCAGGTTTAAAACAAACAAAAGGAAGTATTTCTTCACACAATGCACAGTCAACCTGTGGAACTCTTTGCCAGAGGATGTTGTGAAGGCCAAGACTATAACAGGGTTCAAAAAAGAACTAGATAAGTTCATGGAGGATAGGTCCATCAATGGCTATTAGCCAGGATGGGCAGGGATGGTGTCCCTAGCCTCTCTTTGCCAGAAGCTGGGAATGAGTGACAGGAAATGGATTACTTGATGATTACCTGTTCTGTTCATTCCCTCTGGGGCACCTGGCATTGGCCACTGTCGGAAGACAGGATACTGGGCTTGATGGACCTTTGTTCTGACCCAGTATAGCTGTTCTTATGTTCTTATTCAGTTAAAGACAATCTGGTTGAGGAGTTTTTCATAGACGTAGACATACAATGATCTAGCAAGCCCGATGAGAGGGACTGAATACTGCCTATGACAGTGAATGGAACTGAAACTGAAACTGGACATAGGAGCGCAGGTTAATATTTTGTCTGAATAAGATTATGAGAGACTAAAAATAAGACCAAAACTGGGACCAACAAAAGTAAAAGTTACTGGTTATTCTGGAACAAATATAGCAGTGAAGGGGAGGTGCATTGCTAGCATTAGCCATGAAAACACCATGTACAGGCTCCTGTTCTTTGTAGTGCCAAAAGAGGTGACACCAATTTTAGGCTTTGCTGAATATGAGAAATTCAGTCTGGTAAAATGGGTGCTCTCACGACACGATCCTACTAAACCTGGATATGAGGCATCCTTTTGGGAATATCATGACCTGTCACACGGGTTGGGTTTCTTGCAGGATGAACATATAATCCAGATAACAAGTAGGTCCTCCAGTTATCCATCTATATAAGAAGGTGCTATTTGCACTCCATGATAAACTCAAGGATGAGCTTGCAAGGATGGCAGCAATGCAAGTAATACAAAAAATTGAGGAGCCAACAGAATGGGTGAGCTCTCTAGTTATCAGAAAAGTAGTGGCCAGCTATGCATATGCTTAGATCCCAGAGACTTCAACAAGGCTATAAAAAGAGAACATTTCAAACTACCAATCAGAAAAGAGATTATGACTCAGTTTGCAAATGCTCAATATTTCATTCAATTGGATACATCCTCCATTTTTAGCAGCTAAAATGAACTGTCAAAAGCTCAAAGCTATGTACATTTAATACCCCATTTGGAAGATACAGGTTCTTACACTTACCCTTCATCATAGCTTCAGCCCCAGAAGTGTACCACAAAACCATACATATGATCTATAAATATATCAATGGTTTTGACACCTCAATGGATGACATCATCATCTGGGACTCCACAAAAGAGGAGCATGATCATAGATGCAAGTCCTGGATGCAACTAGAGCTGCAAACCTCAAACTAACTAGGGAGAACTGTGTTTTAGGGGTTACAGAACTGACTTTTGTTGGGGACATTATTTCCAACAAAGATGTAAAACTGAAAGAGGAAGATTTCAGCCACTGAAATGATGCAGTCAAAGAAAGATGTTCAACGGTTCCTGGGAATAGTTAATTATCTTGGAAAATTCATACCTAATCTATCTACCAAAGCAGCAGCTTTGAGAACACTCCTAGAGAATAAAAATGAATGGCATTGGGGTGCAGAATGGGAGAAATCGTGGTAAGGTTTAAAACAACTGATACAAGAACCAGTGTTGAAGTTCTATGCACCAGGAAGACTTATTAAAATCTCAGCAGATGTTTCAGTCTGGGTTAGATGCAGTGATTTTTACATAAGCATGAAGCTTGTTGGCAACCAATGGCATTTACATCCAAATCACTGACTGAGGCAGAAACCAGATATGCACAGATTGAAAAGAAGCTTTTAGGAATATCGTTTGCCTATGAGAGATTCAATCAGTATATTTATGGACAGACAGGGGAAGTTAAAACAGACCACAAGCCCCGATAGCATTATTTAGCAAACCGTTAAATGACTGTACCTTAAAGATTCAAAGAATGATGCTAAAGGTGCAAAAGTATGATTTGTTTGTGACTTACATGCCTGGTAAACTCATGTGCACTGCAGATGCACTTTCCAGAGCAGTAGCTCCCACGAAACCAGAGAAGAAACAGAGATGCAAGCCTATGTAGATCTTACTGTGAAGTCAACAGGAAACTGCAACAAATAAGTGAAGAAACAGACAATGATGAATCGCTGGGAATCCTTAAAGAACTGATAATTAAAGGGTGGCCTAAAGAAATAAGCAGTTTATGTCCAAGTATAAGAGACCATTGGAACTGCAGATAAGAACTTACTGTGATAGATGGGGTGATTTTCAAGGACAGTAAGGTTGTAATTCCAATGAGCCTCCGAAAAGAAATGCTACAGAAGATCTACAAGGGTCATTTAGGAATTGAGTAGTGCAAACAACGAGCACAAGAGCTTGTGTATTGGCTGCAGATTTATCACGACATTACTAATGTGGTACGAAACTGCTTTTCATGCTTGAAATACAAGTCATGCCAACAGGCAGAGACACTGAGATCTCATCCAGTTCCACGAAAGCCTTATGAGAAAGTAGGCGCTGTCTTATTTACCTGGCAATCAAAGGATTAGTTAATAGTCACAAATTATTATGTTCTGCATCCCAAAATTTGCACACTGCACAGTACTAATAGCAAGTCACTGATAGCCGGCATGAAGGGAATCTTCTCCAAATGGAATTCCAGATGGACTCTTCAGCGATAATGGGCTGCAATTTTCCAGTGCAGATTTTAGGCAATTTGTCATAGATTGGGATTTTCATCACAAAACATCAAGTTCAAATTACCCTCAAATCAAATGGACTTGTGGAAAGGTCTATACAGACAGTAAAGAACCTCATGAAAGACTTTTTACAGCAGGGGTGATTTGTATAAAATGTTATTGGTTTACCAAGTACACCCCTGGAGAATGGGTTTTCTCCAGCTCAGCTATTAATGGGTTGAGAATTTAATGCATGTGTTATTAGATAGGTGTTAGCTGTTTTATGTATGTGTATATGAGTTAATTTGTTTTTCTTTTAAGAGGGAATTTGTAGAGATGCTCCCTCATAAGGGACATTATTATGAACATAGGAATTTGGAGATGTGCCCTGAAGGCAGGGATTGGGAACAGCACATGGCTGTGTGCAGCAATTCACCAGAGACACTCTCTCCAGTTTGTTTTATTGACATTTTATATTCATTTTATTCCATGTGACACTGCGCTTGGTTATGTCACCATAAATAACCTCCAAGAGGTGTCCCACAATGCTCATTGTGACTCTGGTCAACAGTTCGAACACCGCTACACAGGCATCTGCCCCTCCCCCCTTAAAGGACCAGGAATTTTTGAAATTTCACTTCCTGTTTGCTCACTGTGGAGCGCTCACATCCCATCTTCCTAGTGACCATGGCGGCTCTATGCAGCAAACACTCTTCCACTTTGAGCACACCAGAGTTATTGGATCTGCTGGGTCTGTGGGGAGAGAAGGCTGTGCAGTCCCAGCTCTGCTCCAGCTGTAGGAATTTCAGTACATACAATCATATTTCTCATGGCATGTTGGATAAGGGCTATGAACAAGACATGTGTCAGCACTTTGAGAAGATAAAGGAGCTGAGACAGGTGTACCAGAAGGTAAGGGTGTCACACCGTCGATCTGCTACTGTGCCGAAGACCTGCCACTTCTATAAGGAGCTGGATGCCATCCTCTGCGGCGACGCCCCCTCCACCAACAAACAACCCATGGATACTTCGGGGGGCTGGAGACAGTGGTCAGTGGATTCAACCCCAAGGATGAAGGAATGAGGAAGTGGAGTTGGAGGATGAGATGGGACAGGCGACCAGGTCATCCAGTACCGTGAGCCAGGACCTCTTGTCAACGCTGGAGGGTTCAAGCCAGCACTCCATCTCTGGCACACATGATGCAGGACTGGAGAGCTCTGGTAAGTGCTCATTTTGAGTTGGTGCCGCTTGGTTACATGAGGCAGGGCTGTCCTTTCCTTTGTTAGATGCTAGAAGTGAGTTAAGGAATAGAAACATACAAGACTAGCTGTGTTTGTATCTGCTTCATATTCCCCTGTGCAGCTATGCAGTGGGGCCCTGTGGAACCAAGTGTTAATGCATACTGAGATTTCACGGGAATCCTCCAGAGAGATCTTTAGGAAACTTTCCCATGCCAGTTGGCAATCATTTGTGCAGGGACCAAAGCGACACACAGGTGAGCAGCATAGGGACCCTGTCCTACCCCATTCCTCCACCACCATCCCCGGCTGAATTCACCATGTTTAGGGCATTTGTCGAGCTTTGTGCTTCACAAGAGACAATGAGAAAGAGGTGCATTTTACTATTATGATTTGATGCTGGAGTGCACTAACAATCATGCTTCTGTTTATTGTGTCTTGTGCTTCTGCAGATGTGGCCTTCAGGGGAACCCCCTTCACACCAGCAGAGCACCTCCACCAGATAAGGAAGTGACCGAGGAGGAGCAAGGAGGACATGTTTCTGGGGTGCTCCAATCCTCTGATGTGGCAGAACAAGAACACAGAGCATGGAGAGAGACAGTTAATGAAAATTTTAAAATAACTAGGCAGGAGAGGAAACAGGGTCAAGAGCGAATTTTAGTGGGCCAGGAGCAGATGATAAAAGTGATGGAGGAGCAACCAGATATGCTGAAGTCCCTAATCATGCTGCAGGCATAACACATGCATGTTCTCCTCCCGCCCTCTCCTCTGCAGCCCATACAGAACTGCTTGCCATGTCCCCTCAAACTTCTCCCACACCCCTCTAATAGCCCTGCTGCTGTGATAGCTGGCTGCTTGAAATCAACCACCGGTTGATCCGCCTCCACACGCTACCCCCTGGAGAATCTTTTCACCCTTAAACTCACAAATATTATGCAGTGCACAGCAGGCTGCTATGACCATGGGAATATTTTCCTCATTTAGGTCTAACATATCATAAAGGCAGCACCAGCGATCCTTTAGTCTGCCAAATGCACATACAATGGTCATTTTTCACCTGCTCAGCCTATTGTTGAAGTGCTCCTTGCTGCTGTCCAGGTTTTCTGTTTAAGGCTTCATTAGCCATGGGAGTAATGGTATGCTGGGACTCCCAGGATCACTATGGGCATTTCAACATCCCACACTGGAATCTTCTGGTCTGGAAAGAAAGTCACTGCTTGCAGCTTTCTGTACAGGCCAGTGTTCCTGAAGATGAATGTGTCATGCACCTTCTCGGACCACCCCAAGTTGATATCCTTGAAACGACCCTGGTGATCCACAAGTGACTGCAATACTCCCTTTTTATTGATTTATTTCATCGCAAGTCTTAACTCTGTAGTGTAGACACAGCTTAAGTCACAGATACAGACACATACCAGAAACACACACACACACACACACACACACACACACACATGCAGCAGTGAAACCTTCTCTCTCCCATTGCATTCCTCTGCATTATGTCATAGGAGCTGCTAATGCTTTGTGACAATGATACAAAATCACAGAAAGTCACATTCTTCCAATACTGAACAAAAAGCCTTATTAGAATAAGAAGAAAAATACTGTCTCTAATGCTACTCTGTCTCTCTCCTTCAATGCAGAGATTCTGCACACAATGTTCCCCAGCTCCTCCTGCCTGATTTCCTGCTACAGCTTTAAAGAAACTTACCTTTACAGGTAGCAACACAGAAGGGTAATTCTAGTAGCTAGCTCACCCTCAGGTGTTGTCTTTATACACTTCTTCTCCCCACTTTTCTAAGTAAATGAGTTGTTTGTAAATGTATTCTCCAAAGAAGACTTCCCAAGCACACTGCCACACTCGAAGGAGATCAGAGGTCTCTCTACCCCCTTGACCTCTCAAATTTTTTCTTTTGCATTCCCAGTCTCTCTCAGGATCAAGAATATGGAGGATGGGCACATAGCTCCTTTTTTTCTAACTGTACATGTTAGAACTTAATGTCAAAGGGTACCTACAAGATCACCCAAAGTTCTGTGATGTGGACAATGGTGGACAACTCCACTTCTCTAGTCCAATGAAACTTTCTACAACAAGGAAGTGTGTTTGTGTGGGAAAGCTTTCTATGGGACCAGACTAAGACTGGAACAAACTCCCGTAGAGTCTATGAACCATCACAAACCTCACCACTTTTCCTTACAAGTACAAGGCATACTTCTTCAAATAAACACAAACAAATGAAATCCCTATGCAATCTCATCCCAGGGAATAGGAAGATAGAAAGAAGGAACCACAAATGGCAGATGCTAATCACATAACATAATGCACTACTGGAAGGCACTCTGTTACCAATGAGTCTGAATGCAGCCACTCATGTGTTTAAAGTTATACATGTGCTTAATTACCTTGCTGAACCAAGACCATAATAAATTACTGTCTTTCACATCGACCTTTATAAAAATACTTTCAAAAGATGTACTACCAAATTAGAATTTCCTGCACTGAAAGCACATAGCTTTGATTGTTAAGCAGCAGTATTTCCTCCTTTTTGTTTTGCATTCAATGGTTATATGATTTCTAAAAGAGAGCTCATTTTTAAACGTCATGGCTTTTAACACAAGAATGATATTTGAAATCACCAAAGATTGCATAGGAAGCTAGAATGTCTACATTACAGTAAACATGTGTTTATTATTAAATAAAATAGAAAATAAATATTTTCTAATGCTGAAAACTTTATTCATGATATTAAACTACAAAATAAACCCAACCAAATCCTGTGTTTCTATTCTTCAGTCTAGATTGGGTTGCAGGCAAGAACAAAGAAATATAATCCAATTTCTAGGTATCATCAGGCTGTGAGCACCATGAGATTAAACATTTTTTGTGGTTCAAAATTGTACTGAGGTAGTGGGTTTTTTGTAAATGATTTTTTTTTTTGCTGTCTGTAGCCAAATGCCAGTAGCCCTGCACAGCATTAGAGCCAAGAAATGATGCACAGCTTGTATAATACTGTAAGTGCTATCTCTACTTCAGGATGTCCCTCCTGTGATATTTAAGTGCCAAAAAAAGATGATCTGCAAAGTGAAGACAAGTACATAAGAGTTCCTGAGTATCTGAGACTGCCAAGAAGACAAATTGTTTTTGTAGTAGGTGCCTAGGAAACCCATTAATACCACTTCCTCTTGGAAATCAAAATGAATGCAACATTAGAATGCAGTCTGCTTGTAAGGCAAGCCTATGGCAGACAATGGCATTGTTGGCAACTGAAGCACAGAGGAGTAAATTGTGTAAATCCCTCCTGGTTGTGAAGATAACTGATTCAGTATTATTAAAGAGAGCTGCATCCATGGCTGGATTAAGTTTTACAAATACATAGACACACATACAGGTACTTCAAAGTGCACAGCAAGAGTCCAATCCTGAGAGCATAGCACTTTTACCCACATTTTTAAAGGCAGGTATCTCAGTTATTGGCATTCACAATAGCAGGCAGAAGTAGTTGTCTCCATTATTGGCATTCAGGACAGTAGCTGAGAATCAAATATGTTACTTACATTTTCAAAACTTGTAGCTTTTTTTCTTGTGCAACATCCTTTCAAATGAATGGAATGTCAGGATGCAAAAAGTACATCCTGCTCCAATGGACAAATGCCTCAGCTTGATGTGTCTCATACAAGGATCAGCTGTGAAATGGTTAATGTGGAATGTAAAAACTTCATATTCCTCTTAGAATTTTATGCCATTTATTATTTTTTCTGTTTTGTTAAATGTTAATCACAACATTCGTGCATATTTAATAGTGATTAAGAACCAAACCCTGAAGTCTTTACTTAAATGTCTTTGGGAGTTTTGCCTGAATGAGGCCTGCACAAATCATCCCTTTTCTCTCTTATTTGTTTTGTCATAAGGAGCCCAGATTACTTTATATAAATTGCATTAGCATTGCTGTTGTTTCAGCTGGTCTGGCTGCAACTGAAAAAGGATTCTGTACAACCACTGTTTACATTCAGAAATTATCTTCACAGCCAGGAGGGTTAGACAGATTCTCCAGACAGGGTAGATTTTCCTAATGCCAAACTCCCTGTTCAAGTATCAGATCCTTCATTTTTTAATTTTAAATTGCAAGCTTATCCTCAAGCTGTGGTTGTTCACCACGGCTGAAAATCAGGCTGTTTACTTAGACACCCAAGTTTGAAATGTTTGGCGTTGCATTTGAGAGGTGGGGGACCAATAAAATCTGCAAAAAGACCCGGACTCCACAAAATTTGCAAATTTTTGACATACAGGGGTTGCTTTTGTCCCTACTTAGGATTTCTTCCATTGCTTCCATTTCTACTCCCTGCACTAATAATAATTTTCTCTTCTTTAGTGCCTAGGATCTCAAAGCATTTGAGAAACTTTAATGAGCTAAACCTGTGTAATGCCTGGGAGGAAGGTATGTGTGTGACATCCTGTAACCCATCCGTACCCCATCTTCACCACTTTTGTATGGTTATGATATATTTTGTATAAAGCATGCCTTGTGCGTATCAACTGAAAACATGTGATCTACTGAACATCATTGTCCTGTTAATATGTGTGTATCATCATTGTATATGGAGTTATGAGATTTTGCTATATATTTGTTACTGAAACATGTTGTGAGTCTGGGGAACACCCACAGGCTAGGTACTTAGAAATAACAAAATGACTGTAAAACAAAGGCTTTGCATTTTATCCCCGAAGACGCTTCAAACATCACATACACAGAAGGTGTGAGCAAGAAATTTACAATTCACCTGAAAGATGCTTCGAATCTCACGTACACCATAGATCGATTGTCTGCACACCAGCGAGAGAAAGGGGGTATTCCTCATGGAGAGGAGGAGGGTATAAAATGAGATACAATGGCTTCCTTATGACCTCTCTTCTCCCCAATTTCTACACGTCAGCAAGAGCATTTGGAAGACAAAAGGAACCATCATTGTACAGTGGGATGGGTGGTCCCAGGCTGAAAAGAGACAGCCTTTGTAATGTATTGCAGCTTATGGTGAGATGAGCTATTTTTCTTTTAGAAGCATTAGCCATGGTAAAGTTTAGGAATTGGATTGTGATTTTATCATTTTACTTCCTTTTGTAACTAATTCTGATTTCTATGCTTTTATCACTTATAATCACTTAAAATCTATCTTTCTCTAGTTAATAAACGTGGTTTAATATTTTACCTAAACCAGTGTGTTTTGACTGAAGTTTCTTGGAGAATCTCTATTCAGGCTAATAAAGGCTGTAGCATGATCATTTCCTTTGATGAAACGATGAACTAATTGATCAGTTTGCTCAAGGCCTCCTTGATTGGAGTAATGTAAAACACACATTTCTGGGATGCAAGGTTGTGCTGAAGGATTTGCAGGTGTTACCCTGCAGACAGTTCCTGAATAGCTGGGAGAGCATTCATGTAACTTTGCTGGGTGTTTCTATACTTGCTTATGGTTGTGTGAGCAAAACCTGGAAAGGCTGCTTTTCACTAGCAGAGCAGTGTAAGAGACACACTGGGCTGGAGAATTAAGGGGACACCACTGTTCCATAGTCCAGCTAGTACCCTGGTGGATGTCACAACGTGTACCTTCTCCATGTCACAGATGATAACATTGAAGCAGAGGCAATAACTGACTTGCCCAAAGTCACAGAGCAAATTTGTAGTACAGTAGGATAGAACCCAGACTCCTGATTCTCAGTCCTTTATTTTAACAACTAGATCAAGCATTACATAGTAAACCTTGGTGTGGCATAAATGATACCACAAATACACAAAAACAGTGCACTGTTGCTTTATACAGAATAGAATGTGCCTTTCCTGAGTGGTTTTCTGAGCCTTGAAGCAAAACACCATTTTCTTTTTGTTTCTAATGTGTAAATGTCTGAGAAGCCAGAGAGGAGGCTGTTGTAGTAGCTGAGAGAAGAAATAATCAGGGCTAAGACAAAGATCTTCATACTGGGGATGGATCACATGGTGTGTGCTAAGAGGGAGAAAGAGAAATTGGGTTTAAATTAAAATTACAGGACCCATCTTTGTCATCAACTATCCCACTACATCCCTGTTGAAATAAATAGAGTTACATATCTGTAAATTAGATTAGAATCCTTAAAATCACATCTTAGTGTTTGATCTCCAGACAGGGTTGGTAAAATCACCAGCCAGGATTTCACTCTTTTTTTATTATATTTTCTTGGACTAATATTTCTCTCAGTAAGTTCAGCAGAAGTAGCGTTACAGTAGAGGCTGAGAGAGGAACGTGAGAGAACCAGACACTAACTCCACCTTCAGGAAAAAAACACTGTACATCCTCCTCATCTAACTCCATTAAAAAGCAACCCATCATAAACACACAAAGGCAAACACAATATTCATAAAAATAAATCAGATATTTCCCAGTTCTTCACATCCTGGAAATGGGAAAATGTTCTAGGATGAATGATGCCAGTATAATAAAACATTTAGTAATGTTAATAACAACTTCTTTATTTTATGCCAATGGTAATTACAATTAACTGAAAACAAATAAACTTCCAAAAGTAAAATATTACATAATTTATTCTATCTCATTAAAAAGATTTTCTCAAGAAAAAAGACTCATACAAACAATTATTAGTGCAATGAATAGGTCTCAGTTTTAATTAAACAGTGATGATCCAGTAAAACTGGAAGATAATTGCATATCTTGATTAATATAGCACAATTAAATATAGTTAAGCTTATATGGAAGGGAAATATTTAATTGTGCATATCTCTAAGCATAAAACATTGCGCTTACTCATAGGATAACATATGTATTTTGTACCTGGACTGTACGCTACGTAAAAGTAGGCTATCTTTAGAAGTTTTAGTAATGTTTTAAAAAAAACTATTACAAAATTTAAATCATCAACAGAATGTACATGCATATTTCTAGGGTAGAAGTAAATATTATGATACTAACAATTACAGATAATGTTATTCTGCTAAGCTCTGAATTCAGGAATCTTTGTTTCCTGGTAATGACTGGTATCAGTTAAATAAAAGCAAGGCAAGGGATGACAATAGAAAACTTCCTAGTTCAGTTTTTCGTTTTTCAAAGATATGCAAAACAATTGTCATGTGCAGTTTTAAAACTGGACATGATTAGACACAATACATTTTGGGCCAGACTCTGCCACCTTTGCTTATGTTGAGTAGGATTTTACTCCACAAGTAGGCCCATTGACTTCAGCTAAACTACACATGGAAAAAGGTACTAATCAATGTGAGTAAAAATGGCAGAAACGATCTATCAATGTCATGCTCACTACCTAATATCTGAATGCCTTTTCCCATCCCAAGTACTTCACTGTACAGATTCCACACCCAATTTCCCCTGAATTTTCTATTTAGGGATTGATATAGATCCCTGGTGAGGACCTACAGAATAGATTTTTAAAGGCTCTCCCTATGAGCTCTTTTTTCCTTTTAACTACGATTAATAAAAGGAAATTAGTATAGAAAAATACATTAATGTTGTTGTAATGGTTTGACTTAAACCCAAGAAAGTAAGAAAATTCAGTGATAAGGCTTCCAATTAATCTTTAACTCATAACATAAAAGCATTGATCTCTAGCCTTTGCAACTCTGCAATTACTGAGGCACAGGGGAATGTGCTGTGGACAGAACTCAAGTCTTAATCCTAAATGTCTTTGGCTTTGTTGAGTTTATCAGAGCCTTACAATTTAACATAATTTCTGTATGTGTTATAAACATATGTGTTCTTGACCCACTTTGGAAAACAGCCACCAATGAAATACTGGTTGCATAAATAATTCAAGAGCTCTGTAAAAATTGCTTCTCAGGAGAACTGTTTTCTATTGAAGTTCACACCATTTGGTTTAGTTTCTCCATTACTTTTTACTTGTTTGTCTAAGCATTAGCTTTAGAACTTATTCCCATTATTTCATACTGAAAGTGTATAGTGTAATCCTGAAGAGCAAAATATATTTGTATTTATATATACGCTTTTAACCACGCCTACTTATAAAAATACCATAAGAACTGACTCTTTATACTCTGTACAAATAGTAAAGTAAATCCAATAACAACTGAACACAGGTAATCCCCCTCCAGAGTCGACAGAACTTTATGTGGGAACAAAAGTCCACACTAGAGGCTCCCTTTGCAGGATCAGAGCCTAATATAGTTTTATATGTGTACAGCTTAATTAGATTTTCTTTATGAACATGTAATATTAGAAAAATGCAAAGACTTTTTGAGACTGAAGCCTCATTTTACTACACTCTGTAAAAAACGTAGTGAGAGACAGTCCTTGTCTCTAAGAGTTTACAATCTAAATAGACATGACAAAGGGTCGGAGGTGAAAAAAGGAACACAATGGTGAAGTAAGTTGTCAGAGGTTGCATAACAGGCTAAGCAGACAATCAAACCTATGTCTCTTGGCACACTAGCCTATGCCCTAGACCACACTGCCTTTTATAGCCAGACGTTATTATCAAAGTTTATTTGATATATGTGAAATATTACCCCACCACCACAGAGAGAGAGAGAGAGAATGGGAGAGAGAGAGCTTTGGCTACTTGATGGCTAGTCTAGTATTTGCATACAGCATAAAGATTTTCTTCGTATGTAATCTGCTTCCAGTAGATTGAGGTTGAAAAGAGAACTCCACTCTGGAGTAAAGGTCCATGCTTGAGAAACCTCACAGACAGCTGCAGCGGCACAGGAGCCAGCAAACAGAGCTGTAAACATGGAAGTTGGAGTGGGAGTTTGCAAGGGGAGTTTGGGGGAAGACTAAGAGAGCCAGGCAGAGGAACAGACAGGCTAAGGAAGGGAGTGTGTGGTGGTCTGGCAGTGTTTTGGTGCTCGATGGGGGTTTGTTTTGCTGTGGGTGGGTGTTTTGGTTTGGTTTGTGTTTCCCAGACTAACAGGACTGAGGTGAGAAGGTTATGACAGATATAGAGGCAGCAGTGGTAGTGACCCAAATAGTGGAAGACACAATGAAGATGACTGGATGTAGAAGCTGCAGCATGTACATGATCCTGGAGCGGGTACCTGAAAAGAATTTTGTCTGCATGAAGTGCCACCTGATAGAGCTGATGGAAGAAAAGATCAGAGGATTGGAGATGCAGGTGGAAACTCTGGTCGAGCTTAGAAAGAAGTTCGAGCGGATGATGGAGCAAAGACATGAGGAGGCTGAAGGGAAAAGCTCAGACTTGCAGATGGAAGCAGGAACGAAGAACTCTGAGGGGAGACTGCTGGGTGAAGAAAGTGGACAGTGGAAGCATGTGACTAAGAGAACCAGGCAGAGGAAAAGATGGGCTAGTGAAGGAGAAATAGAGCTCAGGAACAAGTTTGCGGAATTGGGAAATGAAGAAGGGGCACAGCAAGTGGTCACTCAAGGTGAGACGGCAAAGAAGAAGAGAATAGCAGCTAGTCCTATAGGAAGAGGGCAAGAGTCAATGGAGATAACAACACCAAATATGAGCCCCAGGAGGATATGGGATGGGTTACAGAGGATTGCAAGGGACAATAGGAATCGAGAGGACTTGCAGCCAGAGGGAACAGGGGATAGACTGGAGAATCACACCATCACCAGGAAAAGGCAGGTCTACGTGTTTGGGGACTCCTTACTGAGTAGAATAGACAGGCCCGTAACAAGAGCTGATCCAGAGAATAGAAGGGTGTGCTGTCTGCCGGGTGCTAAGATATGGGATGTGGACCTGAGGCTGAAGAGGATCCTAACGGGAGCGGGAAAGAATCCATTGATCGTCCTTCATGTGCGAACAAATGATACGGCTAGATTCTCGCTAGAACATATCAAGGGAGACTATGCCAGGCTGGGGAAGACGCTTAAGGAAATCAAGGCTCAGGTGATCTTCAGTGAGATACTGCCTGTTCCTAGAGAAGGGCAACAAAGGTGTGACAAGATTATGATGCTCAACACATGGATTAGGCACTGGTGCTATAAGGAGGGCTTTGGGATGTATGGCCACTGGGAAACATTCATGGACAGAGGACTGTTCTCTCAGGGTGGACTTCACCTGAGTAAGGAGGGAAATAGACTTCTAGGATGGAGGATGGCACAACTGATCAAGAGAGCTTTAAACTAGGAATTTGGGGGAGATGGTTGGGAGATGTCCAGGTAATCTCCACGCCGGATTTTAACATTGAGAGGGAAGAAAACGAAGTAAGAGAGAATACAGTCATGGGTAGGAGAATGGACATAAGGAGGAAGGGTAGTGTACATACCAGTCTAATAGGTGATACCTGTGGTAGAATGTCTGTGCCAAATCAGGTAAAGAATGTGAGCGAAGTGAAACAGCAAAAATTAAGATGTTTGGACACCAATGCAAGGAGCCTAGGTAACAAAATGGAGGAACTAGAGCTACTGGTGCAGGAAGTGAAACCAGATATTATAGGGATAACAGAAACATGGTGCAATGGTAGTAATGGCTGGAGTACAGGTATTGAAAGGTATGTGCTATTTAAGAAAGAAAGAAAGAAAGAAAGAAAGAAAGAAAGAAAGAAAGAAAGAAAGAAAGAAAGAAAGAAAGAAAAGGTGATGGAGTAGCATTGTATATCAATGATGAGATATGATAGAGACCTCTTTAATGTTTTTAATGAAGTAAATACTAATAGGAATTGTATGATCACGGGAGACTTTAACTTCCCAGATATAGACCGGAGGACAAGTGCTAGTAATAATAATAGGGCTCAGATTTTCCTGGATGCGATAGCTGATGGATTCCTTCACCAAGTAGTTGCTGAACTGACAAGAGGGGATGTCATTTTAGATTTGGTTTTGGTGAGCAGTGAGGACCTCATAGAAGAAATGGTTGTAGAGGACAACCTTGGTTCGAGCAATCATGAGCTAATTCAGTTCAGAATAAATGGAAGGATAAACAAAAATAGATCTGTGACTAGGGTTTTTTATTTCAAAAGGGCTGATTTTCAAAAATTAAAGAAATTAGTTTGGGAAGTGGATTGGACTGAAGAACTTGTGGATCTAAAGGTGGAGGAGGCCGGGAATTACTTCAAGTCAAAGTTGCAGAAACTATCAGAAGCCTGCATCCCAAGAAAGGGGAAAAAATTCATAGGCAGGAGTTGTAGACCAAGCTGGATGAGCAAGCATCTCAGAGAGGTAATTAAGAAAAAGCAGAAAGCCTACAAGGAGTAGAAGATGGGAGGGATTAGCAAGGAAAGCTACCTTATTGAGGTGAGAACATATAGGGATAAAGTGAGAAAGGCCAAAAGCCATGTAGAGTTGGACCTTGCAAAGGGAATTAAAAGCAATAGTAAAAGGTTCTATAGCCATATAGTCATGCTCAGGGTTTAGCTGATCATCATATTTGGGGTCAGGAAGGAATTTTCCTCCAGGGCAGATTGGCAGAGGCCCTGGGGTTTTTTTGCCTTCCTCTGCAGCATGGGGCACGGGTCACTTGCTGGAGGATTCTCTGCACGTTGAAGTCTTTAAACCACGATTTGAGGGCTTCAGTAGCTCAGACATAGGTTAGGGGTTTGTTACAGGAGTGGGTGGGTGAGATTCTGTGGCCTGCGTTGTGCAGGAGGTCAGACTAGACGATCATAATGGTCCCTTCTGACCTTAAAGTCTATGATTCTATGATTGTGGCCTGAAAATAGACTGTCTCATTTACCTTTTCTTTTATGTGGATAGAAAAATAATTTTTTAGGAATTCACCTACTCCTTGTTTATAGCCTTTGGAGATCCCTGAAAGAAAAAAAAAAAGTGTTCTCCCCACTATGTCTGTCTAAGGGGATTAGGCTATGAGTAAGCCATCGTGATAGTACTATAGGGCCTTAGGACTCATGAGTTAAGGAGTGTCATTTCACATAACTTTGTAATGTTTCTATTGTATTTTGTAGGAATGCTACCTTCATTGCTATACAGATTTGTTTATTATGCCTTCAACTTGATATATAGATCTGATGCTCAATTTTCCAGGGCATTCCTGCAATGTTTGATTAATTAGAGCTCCTTATTTCAGCACCTCTTTCTAGAAGGTTCTAAAGCATACCCCAAAAGTACAAATATGCAGAGACAATACGTTTGAACTAAGTTACTAGGGTATAACATTCATTTGTCATAAGCTATAATTCACAAACACACACGCATACATGCACACACACCAATATAAATATAATTGTTCTAATTTTTCTAAAATATCTATCCTGAGATTTTGATTAGAAATGCACTTACCACTCAATGCCTGATTTATGTCACATGCCCTGTAAATAAATATACATGGAAAAAATGTAATAATTGCTAATTATATTATACATAATATTTATTCATAAAAGCCAGCTGTGCTTTTATGTCAGACAAATGCTATGTCTTTAAAATTCTACTCACACTTTTAGGATTACATGTATTCTTGGGAAATAAACCTTAAGCCCAAACTAGTTAACTGATTTTTCCTCTACAGAGATATAGCAATGCAAACAGAGTATACTGAAGTCATAAGGATAGCTAAGTGGGATTTCCAAAAGTACTCAGTGTTGGCCTAACTCTTCTCCCATTGAATCAATACCATTAAAGTCAATACCATGGACTTCAATAGGAGCCGAATTAGACCAATGCTGAGCATTTTTGAAATCCACTCTCTGTGTTTTGCTGCCTATTTGTGCAACAAAGGGTATAATCAGGCTGACACCTCAACATTTGTGTTAGATAAGAACATGATGCTTGATCTTTGGAACTAAATATTAGAAGTTCATCCTGTTCACTTAATAGAAAATCAGGTAAATAAGCCAGAAAGGGTAGATGGTGCAGAAAAATTTAAATTAAATATAAAAAATTTAAATGGTCAGGCATAAGGCTTTGCTATTAACCTTGATTTAATGAAGCTGTGCCTTGAGAAGGGCCTCTAACGTGTCAATTATTTCAATATTAGTTGAGTACATTTCATAAAAGAAGTTGCCCATTTTAGAGGGTTTTTTTCAGTGCTCAGTAGAATCCAAAATGTATTTGCCCCCCAAGCTATGGAAAATTATTACAGATGGGGCTCAATACTTTCCATTTTACAACCCTGTTTTCAATTGTTTATAACTTTTCCAAACTCTAACCATTTGGGCTGAAATTTCCCATGCTGGGTGTCAGCCTCAGGCTGAATTTTGTCAGAAAATTTCAGAAACATTGGTTCAGTTGTTTCCAGGAATGAGGTGAGGGAAAAAAACATGTTTTTCCCATGTTAAAAAATAATCTTTAGACCTTTTCTTTTAAATGCTTTTGATCCTCCTCCCATGGAACAGGGACCTAAAATTTGGCAGGGGCTGGCCTTTGTGTCAGGAAGGTGCCTTTTGCTGTCCCTGTGAAAATCTGCCCAAACGTGCCAAGTCAGGCAGGGATTCCACAGATAATAGGCTCCTGTTTAAGCAACCCCAATTCATCTCCAGAGCAGATCCATCCTGTGCACTGAAAGAAGCAGGGGTCCTGTGGAAGAAATAGTATGTGGTCATGCAACGAAGAACTGTATCATAATGCATACACACAAGTTGTCTAATTATGGTTTCATTGGAAATCTGAATTCTGGCATTGAGTGCTTGACTAATTATTGAGTGCTTGACTTTGCAACCTTATTAATGTTCTTACACCATTTTGTGTGTGTGTGCAATTTAAATATGGAGACAGGCCATATTAAGATACAGTATGATCAAGTGTTAATAATAAAAAATGCATTTTTTTCCATTTTTGGCATGCTCTATTATAAAGCAAATTTTGTAGTGAAATCATGCAGCTTTGTTATAAATTATGACATATGAGACATTCAATGTAAACCATCATAAACTAGTTGGCTCAAATTCATCTCCAACGTGTCTCCCTGGGTTTCAGAGGACATAAGAACATAAGAATGGCCATACTGGGTCAGACCAAAGGTTCATCTAGCCCAGTATGCTCTCTTCCAACAGTGACCAATGCCAGGTACCCCAGAGGGAATGAACAGAACAGGTAATCGTCAAGTGACCCATCCCCGGTTGCTCATTCCCAGCTTCTGGAAAACAGGAGTTAGGGACACCATCCCTGCCCATCCTGGCTAATAGCCATTGATCAACCTATCCTCCATGAACTTATCTAGTTCTTTTTTGAACCCTGTTATAGTCTTGGCTTTCACAACAACCTCTGGCAAAGAGTTCCACAGGTTGACTGTGTGTTGTATGAAGAAATACTTCCTTTTGTTTGTTTTAAACCTGCTGCCTATTAATTTCATTTGATGACCCCTACTTCTTGTGTTATGAGAAGGAGTAAATAACACTTCCTTATTTACTTTCTCCATACACATCATGATTGTATAGACATCAATCATATCCTCCATTAGTCATCTGTTTTCCAAGCTGAAAAGTCCCAGTCTTATAAATCTCTCCTCAGACGGAAGCTGTTCCATACCCCTAATAATTTTTGTTGCCCTTTTCTGAACCTTTTCAAATTCCAATATATCTTTTTTGAGATGGGGTGACCACATCTGCATGCAGTATTCAAGATGTGGGCATACCATGGATTCATATAGAGGCAATATGATATTTGATATGATATGATATTTTCTGGAGAATAACTACGGATGGTATCTGACCTTCCATGTTTAAATGAAAACTGTATAACTAACTCATTTAGGCCAAAAGTTGTTCTTGTACCCCCATGACATGAATTGGGGTGAAGCAGAGAATTAGAAGTTAAGTGATGGGATCCTGAGCCATGCTGCTTGTGCAGGGTAACATGGCTCAGATGTTTAGGGGAGCTCACTCTACAATGTCCCCTACTGCTGCTCGATAAAATACACATAGTGCACTGCCCCAACATTTGTTGAATGGTGGCAGCACGTGTGCAGGAGGGTCAATGGTCTTGCCAAGAGGTATATGTCCCCTCAACATTATGAAGTACATTAGTCAGGCATACAGCCTCATACTCAAGGGATAGCACTAAATCATGCCTAGTCCGGTTCTCGCAGAGGTGAATTGAAGAAGTTCTCTGCACCATCTTCTCCAGACAGGGCAGAATTTTGCTATTTGCTAATTCTGTCATCAGTGAGTGCCAACACTTTTGCCCTAGAGTTATATTCATCTTAAAGAAAAAATAGTGGCCATTGTGAATGCCATTTTAGCCCTGGTTTTGAGCTTCATGCCATTAAAAAGAGAGAGGTCTTGACTAATAAGAATTAGCAGTGCTGGTACCAGAATTCACTTAACCTGATGTTATCCCTTCAGTACCTGAGTAAGCAGAGTTACTAGCACTCTTACTTTAAACTGCAGTGACAAAACAGCTAAGGCTCTTGCCCAAGATAATGACCCCCCAAAAGATAACCTCACAGTAAAATCAGTGACATTTGTTTGCCTACTTTGCCAGTTGTAATGAAATATGCCATTATTACCTGATTTTAGATTATGAAGAATACTGTTTAAGTGATATTTACTTCTTTTGGAAAGGTTCTCAGTTACATAATGAGACAAACAAGATGTTTATCTTTTGTGGCTGCTGCAAACCTCCTGCACGCAACACATTCCCTTTTGTCTTTTTCAAAGTCAAATACTAAGGAAAATACTACTTTCTGACTCCATTAGAGTGTGAGCACATGATTCAACTTCCAAATCTGAAGCCATAAATACAGGGTTCATTTAGTATTAAGAAAGAAAGAAAGAAAGAAAGAAAGAAAGAAAGAAAGAAAGAAAGAAAGAAAGAAAGAAAGAAAGAAAGAAAGAAAGAAATTGCCTAGGGTTACCAACTCTGAAGCAGCGAAAAATAGGACAAATGTGAGATTCATCAAATGGAAATTGTTCACTGGGAAAAGAAATTAAGCTGGCTACTTTGAAGAAATAGCCATCCATCATAGGATCATGGGATCATTTTGATCCTGAAATGGGGAAAATGGGAAATATTCTGTTTAAATTGTTATTATAGTATTTTTCCATACTTGGAGAGCAACTACATACTGTACTTTAAGATAGAGCCAACTTTATTTTATACGAAGGCAACAAAAATATAAAGAACTAACATAAGGTCCATATGAGAAACTCACAATGTGTATGTGTCTCCTCTGAAGGCTGCATATGAACACAAAATGGCTGTTTCTTTCCATTTAAAGGTGCAGTCTAGAAGAAACACATCATAATATATATCAGTTACTTGCGCAATTACTGAAGGATATAGAATACAGAAGGAAAATTATGTTGCCTCCCTCCAAACAAAACCCTGACTTTTCGTTACACATAAGAAAAAGAATTGCTTAGGTGATCCCTTCCTTCCTCTGCTTCTCAGAGAACTGGTCATCAGAAATGTTGCAGCAATTTTCTGTTTGCAAGCTATATATTAGTGCTGTGTGAAATATTCACTGCTAAAGGGAAAGATTCAAAAATTTCCCCTTTTTACTTTCATGGAGCTCCAACATTAGAGTTAGTCAAAAATTTCTTTTGTCCACTGAAATTCACAGAAGAAGAATATATTTCATATACACATTCAGAATTTTCTTTTGACCTTAGAGAAGTTTTGAACATGGACATAGATTCCTTTTAGAAAACTACTTTTTCCTCTCCCAGATAAGAACTGATTTTGACTTTCAGGAAGGAAGACAGATTGCTGAACTAACTGGACAGAATGACAGATGTTATTCTTCAAAATCAGAAAACCCTCTGGGGAACCCTGGGATGAATTTTGCATAATTTCAGTTTTTTTTAAAGAAAACTAAGAAAAGAAACATGATATTAGCATTAAAGGCCTGATCCAAAGTCTGTTGAAGTCAATGAGATCAAGCCCTAAATCATGTTGAAAAGGAAATAAAAGAACAGAAGAAAATGAAAGAAAACAGAAAAATAAAGTTTAACAGTTGGTTGTAAAGATATTTGGGACCAAAAAACTAGCTCATTGGTGGAGAGGGGTTTGTTTCTATAAAACAAGGACAGTCAAATAATCCATTAGCATGAAAGAAGGAGAATAGGGATGAAAGAGAGAGTGAGGATGAAAGACAGAATGAAGGATTCTAGAATAGACCTGGGGAAAAACGGGAGAATTTCAATGCATATTGTAATAGCCATCTACTTGCTCACCTGCATATGACTCCCCTCTGTGCATACATATTTCCATGCTTTCACTTTGTTGCAGTATCTGGTCCTCTGTTTGATAAGGAAATACATTAGAGATCCAATTAAAAAGGGAGGCATATTCCTCTGTCATTCCTATACCATTGAGTCAGCAAAGAAAATGAATGAATGACAAAAGTGTCAGCAGTAAACCATATTTTATTAAATATTTCTACTTGACAGTAATTTAAATATGCACCTTTTTTAATAAAAACAAAACCTGCAGAGTTCTACTTTATCATGCAGTAAGTTCCAAACGTAATAGATAAATAAAATTTGTGTACTTGAGTTATATATAAATTTAAATTAAATATTATATATATATGTATTAGTGCTCCAAAGTGACCTACATGCTTTTGAAAATCTCACCTAATATTTTACTGTTGTTGTTAACAACAAATGTGAGGTTGAAAGTGTGTTTCACTGGAGTACAGCCAACTCTGACAATAGATATTACACTTTCTTTGAAAAAATTCTACTCCTGTTAAAAAAAATGCCAAATTTTAGCATGTCTGATAATGAAGAGCTACAGGATACAGCCAGTTCCCTGCTGCCATATAAACCTTCATCACCTTCCATCGCATGCCTCACTTATGCCCCTAAAATGTGTAAAAATGTACACAAAAGTCACAATAACAACTTACGAGGAGATTGATGGCTTGAAATGTAACCTGAGAATGGAAAATGGTTTTTTATCATCCCCCAGGGATAGATTGTAACCTTAAAATCAAGTTTGAGGCAGGGACAATGCTGCGCCAGGAGCAAGGCAGGAATCAGACTGACTTTGCCTGTGTGTCAACACTTCAGTTAAACACCTGTGGCTGGCCCATATCAGCTGATTCAGGCTCGAGCTGGGAGGCTGTAAGATTGTAGTGACTGTAGATGTTTGGGCTTGAGCCCAGGTTCTAGGACCGCACGAGAAGGGAGGGTACCAGAGCCCAGGCTCCAGCCTGAGCCCAAATGTTTACACTGCAATGTTACCACCCCACAGCCCAGGCTCCCCAAGCCTGAGTCAGCGGGTGTTTAACTGAACTATAGACATACCCTGAGTATCACAATCAGCTTCCTGCTTCCCTATTGCTCCCTTTTGCTAGTTCAGTTTACTTTACCCTCTGCTCTGGTGAACATGTTTGGTGGGAGGCAGAGCCAAGGCCCCCACCTTCCCCCTTCCTCCTTAAGGCTCTGGTGTTGTGGGCAGCCTGGTCCGAGGAGTAGGGGGATCCCTATATTCCCTTACCCATTGTATGGACACAAAGCCAGGCTCACTACTGAGCAGGAGCTAATTTGTTATTTTGACATTTGGGTATGTGACCCTGTCTTCCATATGCACAACAGTATCCATTATTACAAGATGACACAAATATGTATTTTTTTTTTGGAGGGGCGGGTGTTTGATATTATACTGGATTACCTGAGAATACCTGTCATTGATCACTAACAGACAGACTGGGGCTGAGGCTGTGTACCAGTACAGGGGGATAATGTCCCCGCAAGGCCTCTACTGACCTTAGGTCTGGGTCTGTAGTGATACGCTGGTGGTGCATGCCCTCTACTGTCCTCCCTTTCCCAAAACAGTGGGTAAGAGGGGTGGGGATGATAATGTTGGCTAGAAGCAAATTATTATGCTTCTTTGGTAAGTGAGGTGGCACACAATATGCTGTCCCATAGCCAGGGCTTATGGTAAAACCACAATTTAGCCCTAAATCATACTAAATACACAAAGGAGGGAAGAGTTAATATTATTGTTGCAATCTTAATTGAATGCTGAATGCTGAATGTTGAATACTTCACTTTGCAACCATAACATTATTTTAATGTTATATTTTGTATGAAATTTTCTGTTATTGTTTTAAAGAAAATTAAACCACAAATTCCATCAGGTACAACTGTTGGTAATCAATGGATCAGAAATCCTGTTTCTTCCCCTATTTACTTTTGCTCTTTGAATAAAAAGAGACAGGACTTCAAGTCCTGTGTCCCGCCCAATGCATATTTACTTATGGTATAAACTACACAGCCTTCCCTACACATCTTCACATTTTGTATAGAAATTGGAAACACTACTTATAAACACTCTCTGTAAACTTCCCTAACTTGTCCATGCATGTGCATTGCCTGTGGAACATTGACAAACAGATACTTGATCATAGTTAAAAAGACAATGTGCATATATAAAATATGTGTTTGGAACCTTTTTTTTTTTTTAACTTTCACAGATCACAATTAGTTCTTACGAAACCCCAGACACTATTTTGTTCAAAATATGTATATTTGGGGGAAATGCATTCTCTCTGTCTCTCTCTCTCTCTCTCTCTCTTCAGTTTTTAAAATGGCTGAACTAATTTTGTCAAACTTTTATTTAAAAAAAATCTCCTGGACTGAAAACAAATGTGCTCAGTTTCAACCTGAAAGGTAAAAAATTAAGAAAGCTTCAGAGTTAGCAACACTTTCTTTCTTTCTTTCTTTCTTTCTTTCTTTCTTTCTTTCTTTCTTTCTTTGTTAGAACAGAAACACCCAAGCAAACTTAACTCCTTAACTATAGGTGCCACAATGTGCCATCAAATTATTTTACTCTTTCACTGCCTCTAATTTTTCTCTTTCTTTTTTTTTAATATTTAGCTTTTTGCTTACTGAATCAATAGCCTCATATCTTTATATTTTTTCTAGCCACAGTGCTAGTTACTAATCAAAGATGATATTTGACTAACAATAGGATTTTGATTAGTGGTTAGTAAGAGTTACTCTATCAAAGTTCTGTTTTCACTTTCCAAAATACTGTTTTTCACGTACTTTTATGTTTGCTTGTATGCATGTAAGTAGCATACTGTACTTTGCAATCAAGAGAACAAAAGAAAATCAAAGAAATGCCCACCTTACTCAGTGTGGCTTTTTCAATTTTTATGTTACACATATCTCCCACTATGGTTCTGATTGATAGATTTTGAACCTAAGAGATTGACAGCATGTAGGATGTAATCAGTAGGAAGAAGAGTGGAGTGTTCAGCTTACAGAAGAGTGGCCTGCCTGCACAATAGCACTAGGAGTTGTCACAGCTGCCTGCCTGTTAGTGCACTTGAAGGAGAAAATGATAAACAGTGGCTGTGAAACAGATCCAAAAAAGTGATGTAAGTGCTGCCTTTTTAAAATTATGATTTGCAATGTGGGGTCCTGCCTTCAGGAGCTTGATTTCTTCGCTTTAATGTTGCATTAAATGCTAGTTTCTTACATGAGATGGGTGGGCAGATAGGGATGGAGACAACATTGTTATGGCTTCTGAGCAGGCAGGAAGTTCAGGCCCCAAGAGTGGATTTTTTCCTTGCTGGGAGAGAAACAAGTTAGAGCTAAATTGTTCTTGCTCAATTCCTAAGCAAGGGACGACATACACTTAAGCTGCTCTTGAATACACCAACAGCTTGCCTACACACACAGTGGAACTGAAAGACGCACGTATGTAAACCAATTGTATTTAAATTGAAATAGGACACTCTGATTCCCGGGTAAGGAGTGTCCATACTCAGACTTGCACCAAAATAACTAAAGATGTGCACTGCAACCAGTTTAGTTATTTCAATTCCTCTGTGTATAGATAAGCCCCAGAAAACAGATTGTGATTCAAGCCACATTTTGCTCCCCAGTATTCTCCCTTGCTCCATGTGAGGAAGTATTCTCTGCCAGCTCTGTACCTAAAGCCGATTATTTCTCCTGTTGCACCTGTTCAGCTGGAGAGAAAGCAAAAACTCCCTCCATTCCCTGCTCCTGTTTGTGTACCCTTTACCCGCCTGTGCGGGAGTAGGACTGACAGTCCCACAGACGCTGTTCTCTTTCCATTCTACTAATTGCAATACAGGCAGCAAGTACAGGAAGTAAAGGTGCACCTATCACCCCCTGACTTCCTGGCATGGATGCATAGGCAGGATCACAATCTGTCCCTTAATCAAGTGACACATTCTAATATAATGTAATTTATTTATAGACATATGTAGAGGCTTGAACAGGGATATCATCTTGAACAGAAGGCACCTACCCTAGTCCACAAATGAGGAATGCCACTTTCAGAACTCCAGCAACCATGTGTATCAAGACCTGCACTATATATCTGTAAGACCCGAGTGCCAAAGCCACACCTCCTATTCACACAGGTTTTGCTGCTTTCCAACGCAAAAGGAAGTGCATCTGAATTCAGATTATTAGTTATCATTTTTATTATTATATTTTATTTTTATCTTTACAACTCCCAAAAATGCCCCCAGGCACTTTACAGAATAAATAGGCTAAACCCCTATCCCAAAGAATTTACAATCTGATTTTAGATATGTTGTGGCAAGTCCAAATTAAAAAAAAAAACAGTAAATAAGGGTATGATACCAGGCTGCCAAAATAAGATTAAGGTTAGGCATGTGCATGGATCTCAGGAATTCAGGGGTAAACCTCTGCACTTAAAACAAGGCTCCAGTGTCTGCTTTGATAGCATATCAAGTTTGGAGTCACCATTTGTCGTCTATGGCTAAGTGAATTTATTATGGAGAGGTTGTTCAGTCCAGTCCCCAGCACCCATGACACAACTAAGTATTATCTAGAGTAGACCATCCTTGACAGGTGTGTTTGTTTAACCTACTCTTACAAATCTGCAATGATGGAGATTCCACAACCTCCTTAGGCAATTTATTCCAGTACTTAACTACCCTGGCAGTCAGAAAGTTTTTCCTAATGTCCAACCTAAACCTCCCTTGCTGCCCGTTTAAGCTCATTGCTTCTTGTCCAGTTGTCAGACGTTAACAAGAACAATTTTTCTCCCTCCTCCTCATAACAATCTTCTATGTACTTGAAAACTGCTATCATGTCACCTCTCAGTCTTCTCTTCTCCAGACTAAACAAACCCAATTTTTTCAATCTTCTTTCAAACTCATGTTTTCTAGACCTTTAATTATTTTTGTTGCTCTTCTCTGGACTTTCTCCAATTTGTCCACATCTTTCCTGAAATGTAGCACCCAAAAATGGACACAATACTCCAGTTGAGGCCTACTCAGCGTGGAGTAGATTGGAAGAATTACTTCTTGTGTCTTGCTTACAACACTCCTGCCAATACATTCCAGAACGATGTTTGCCTTTTTTTGCAACAGTATTACACTGTTCACTCATATTTATCTTGTGATCCACTATGACCCCAGATCCCTTTCCACAGTACTCCTTCCTAGGCAGTCATTTCCCATTTTGTTTGTGTGCAACTGATTGTTCCTTCCTAAGTGGAATACTTTGCATTTGTCCTTAATTAATTTCATCCTATAATGAGGATAAGTCTCTTCCTCATCTTATGGAGTGCACTCCAGTGCATTGGCATTACTATTGAAAGGCCTAACTTCTGTCAGGCTTCTTAGTATTGATACCTGAGTTGTATTAGAGACAATGTACTGTGTGATTGTAGTTGTCATGGTGGTTCTCTGGAGGAGAGGTGGATCTTGATATAGTAGTTCCCCTTTTAATGGGTTATTAGGCATGTAACGAGCTGAAGCAGATTCTTAGCAGTTGTTAAAATTCTACCCTCAAAATAAGGGGAGGATGGGAGAGTTGATAAGGTTGGAGAATCTCATGGAGTTCATGCTCATCCTTCTTCTCTGTGCACCTCCAGCACATAGGGTCAATCAGGGGCTGATGGGGTCACATGGTGTATTCATCACACTGTCTTCTTAAGTATGTTATGATTATACTTTGTCCATATGCAGCGTGGAGATGCTTATCTTTGACATGAAATTCTGTGTTAGTCAGTAGTATGAATCTGATATGATAGCAATATTGATATCACTTTTTAAAAGTATAGTTGATTTTAAACATTGACAGTTGAGCCATTCCATTATTATTATTATTTTATAAATGGCCAAGACAGGTTACTTCACATTATGAACTAAGGGCAAATTTCTGCTCTCTGGATTTCAACTCTGTTATTGGCCACTGACAGGAGATCCATGTATGAAGTTTGTGTGGGAACTCCTTGTTAAAATATTTGCACTGCATCATTACTGCCAATTCCCTCATACAGTCTCAACAAGTTTGTCTGCTGTCAATAAATCTTGAGCAATCTGGAGCACGTAGAAAAATCCCAGAAGGCACTGTGTTCTTCTGATTCTAGAAAAACCTTTGATTGCATGAAATTTAAAGTTTACAAGACCTGCTAAATTGCCCCATCTGCACTAAGAACTGACCTCAGTGAATTGTTGCTGAACTGGTGTTGGAACCAGTTTAGCTGCCAGTGTACACAGGACAATTCAACAAATTTATTGAAAATGTGAATTCTACCACAAAACCAATCACCCTTGCTATAATGGTGTCAAAAAACATGTTCTCCTGTCTTCCCTAGCAGCTATACGCTGATTCAGGAGGACCAGTTGCTGACAATTGTTGTCAGTAACAGGACAATTTCCAAGCAAAGATAGGATTTCAGATGGATTTTGTGGGATATTAGAGAAGATAAATACTGGTGTGATGATTTATTTTTTCCACATTGCTTTGCCCATTCAATTTGAAACAGCTGAGTTCCAAATGTCTGATAAATGTTGGTTGTAATGACAATATGTACAGACTTGTAAAGTTGAACTATAGTGTGACTGTTGGATGCTGCTATATTACCAATGTTACTCAGCACTACAGGCAACATTGGTAGATTCTCAGCTACAAGCGAAATAGGTTCTGTGTTTCAACAAACTCCTTATCTGCTATTGCAGCTCACATCTCTAAAACTTCCTTCCTTGTCAGGAAGTTCTTTCGAATGGTTTTGAAATCACTGACTTTGTTCAATGGGGTGTTATCAGTTCCTTTCCAATCCTGTCACAGAAAGTGCCTGGAGAATAGACTAATTTCCTACTTATCTGACTACTGTTTTTTACAAAGACTCTGAACTGTAATCTATTTTGTGGCTAATCCTTTAGTTTAAGTCCCTATTTATGGGCATAGTCAATGAGATAGAAGTAGCAAAATAGCAATCTAACCCCCTCACACCATAGAGGGACAGAGGAAGAGAAATTGCCAGAGCGTGCAGATTTCATCTACATTCTCTTTGATACTGAGATTCTTCTGGCACTGTTATTAGGGGTTTGTCAGCATTTTCATCTGAAACTTTGATTTTTCAAGACTTTTTTTATTGCACAGGCTGGTGACAAAGCTTTTGACTTCAATGGGAAGTTGATCCCTATTTCCTGCGTCAGTCTGGCAGATTTAAAAAATCTCTTGCCTCTGCCTTTGTGCCACCTATCTTCACTGTAATGAAATGCCATGAGTCAAAACACAGCTCATGTCTGTCTACGAGAATTCAGTATGAAACTGTGCTAGCAGCCCCAACAGCCACTGCAATGTGCAATGTAGAGGAGATGGGTTAGCCCAAACCTCTGAGCTACAGCTTTTGGGTTTTGAAACATTGTTTCAACATCTGCTTGCCTTGGTTTTATTCATACTTTCCTACCGTGGTAAAGAACTTGGAGATCCTTGGAATAAAGGCACTTTATAAAGGTTAGATTGAGACTTGGGTGACATACCCGTGCAGGGGAGAAAGGGTGAGTAAGAACCAAACTACCAACACCACACATTGATAAAACAGTGAGCAGGAGTAAGTAGATGCTACACACCCTCTGACTCTCTTCCCAGAGCAGATTGGTGGGGAGGAGTGGAGAATGGATAGGGCCTTGGTTACAACCCTGTTCACTGTCCAGCATGGCTGAGCCAGTGCAAGAGTGGGATGGAGGGTTGCAATCTGCTGCTGGCATAGGCCAGTAAGAAATTTCTATCTCCTTTAAAGCAAAGTATAAACAGAGTATTGACTGAGGCTTCCTAGAGCCACAATTCATTCCCCGGGATGCTGCTGGTGTGCAGGAGCTTCTCACCTTCCTTTACTAGGGATGTGTCTGAGAGAGACAATGTACAGTAGAACCTCAAAGTTATGAACACCAGAGTTACGAACTGACCGGTCAACCACACATTTGGAACCAGAAGTATGCAATCAGGCAGCAGAGACCAAAAAAAAAAAAAAAAAAGAACTAATACTGTACAGTATTTTGTTAAAGATAAACTACGAAGCAAATGAAGGGAAAGTTTAAAAAAAAAGATTTGACAAAGTAAGGAAATTGTTTCTGTGCCTGTTTCATTTAAATTAAGATGGTTAAGAGCAGCATTTTTCTTCTGCATAGTAAAGTTGCAAAGCTGTATTAAGTCAACGTTCAGTTGTAAACTTTTGAAAGAACTACCATAACTTTTTGTTAAGAGGTACGAACATTTCAGAGTTAGGAACAAACTCCATTCTCAAGGTGTTCATAATTCTGCGGTTCTACTGTAGACCTAAATGAGCAGTTATTTATGTTTTTGAAATGACACTGTTTCTCTATACTAAAATTTATATAGAATGAATATAAATGCTTCAGAGTATTTTTTGAATCAATAACAAGTTGTTTTTAATTATTAAAACATTTCCCTGCAATGCTGAATTGCCAGATGCAAGCAAAATTGAACATGAACAAAAGGGGTAATTTACCAGACTTGTTTCACTGTCTGAATGAAAAGATGCAAAAAGTAAACAGTGTGTGTGTGTGTGTGTGTGTGTGTGTGTGTGTATATATATATGTCTTAATCTAAAGAATCCTTAGTAACACAGGTAAGGATTATCTCTAAATGTGATTTTTATCTTTAGGGCCCCTTTTCATTTGCATCTTAATGTGTTTCCACTTTGCAATAATACATAAAACAGCTGTTGAAAGGTTTAATTTATTTTATATATCTTAATTCTAAGGATTTTTTGTTTCTACAATTTGTATGTATATTTTATAGTCCAAATTTTCAAATCTGGGTCTCTAAAGTTAGGCTCCTACATTTATATGTAGGCATCTAAACAAAAATGGCCTGATTTTCAGAAGGTCTGAGCACTGTATGCTTATTGCATGCAAAGATAAACCTTTTATTTTTTTTAAGATAATGCAGAAAGAGAAACTGGCCGTTCCCTGTCTTCCTAGTGGAGAAGTAAATGGTTGATGGCAACCAACAGTAGAGAATCTTTAAAAGATACGGTTGCATGTCTATCCCATTAACAAGTTAAGAGTAGAGGTAATGGTGAAGACATTTTTAAATTGTAACAATCCATTGGAAAACATGTAGTTGGACACTGATCAAATCTTGCAAGCAACAAGATGGATTTAGTAATTCTTTAAAATTTCATATTTATAGCATAATCCTTCAGTGCAAGCAACTTAAAATCCTTGCCAAATCGTTCTTTTAGCAACTGAATAGACTATGAAAAAGGTGTCTCATTAATACAGAATGTATGGTTCTCAGCATTTATTTTTCACTATGACAAAAGTACCAAAGTAAAAGAAGATCCCCAAGTAATACATGGTAGTCTGTGATACAGAAATAGGCAAAGTGGTGAAATATGTGTGTGCCAGATGGCTATGTTTGTCAAGTACCCATGAGAGTGTCAGAATTCCATTCTTCATTTCACTCTTTATTACATGATGGAGAGGCACCAAAACAGAATACATGGGAACTTGGTACCTTACTGAAGAAATCTGAAGGTTCATATGATATTAACTATCAAAGCTGCTCCAATAATACTATGAAGAATATAGTGTAAAAAGATAAACAGAGAAGCCCTTCTAGAATATTTAATATTTCAAATCAAGTTCTTCAAAGACAAGAGCCAATGTTCCTTCTGTTATACTACAAAAATGCTTTCTTCTGTATAAGAAAAAGAGAGACAGAATTCATAATGGCATGTTTACCAATTCCTACTACAAGCCTTGCTTTTTTCCCAGTAGCACTAGTTAATTTCTACAAAGCTAATATATCAAATGCTGTTTCTTACAAGGTAGTTATGATTCAGACCACAGAAGATGAATACCCATGCCAATCAGCTGCTATTTTCTGTTAGTTTTGATGGAGATAAACTTTCTGAGGAGACTTTTGGAAAAGGTGGTGGTGACTGGACAAAACAAGAAACAAGCTAGAGGTTTTGGCAAAAGTATGGGAAAAGACAACCTCAAAAAGGTATGTTGCAAATTATCAGATGTGTAATCACAAAGTCAACACTGAGGTTCTTGCTTGATCAGAGGACACACAAATAGGCTTTGAAAACAATACCCACCTCTCTGAAGAACAAGCTTCAGTAGAAGAGGGTCTCCTGGTGTTATATTTGATTTTCTCTGTAGTAACAGAGAAACATTTCAAAATGGAAAAATCAAAACTATACTGAACCTAAAGGGCTGAACAAATATTTGAGAAGTGATAGATTTTGCCACTCAGATTGTCTTCAGTAAAACACAAGGTATATGACAGGGTTGGACGAGGGGGGAAAGGCTGTGTGTGAGAGAGAGGTCAGGGGTGGCAGTGGAGATTTTGTGCATCCACATGAAGTGGTAGAAATTTGAAGTTTGGCAGGGACCTAGTTCCTTGTTCATAGATGTGTTTTTTGATGGATCTGTGAAAAATGGCTCTGAACAAGTTATAAAAGGTTGAGAGCTGACGATTGCGCATATACATGGCTTTTTTTCACATAACACACTAAAGATTCGCCAGTGTTCTATTGGCAATGCAAATGCTACCTATGTAAGAGGAGTAGAAATTTCCTTTTAAGCTGTCACCATTCTATTGCAGTTGCACTGCACGCCTAAGCAAGTGGAATGGAATTTAATTTTTAATTTGTAGGTGCCTGTGAAATATGATCTGATGTGTGTGGAATGAAGGGGCTGCAAAGGAACTTTGCTTCGTTTCATATAATATACAAAGTTTCTTATGGAATGAGGCAAAGTAGTAGAGGGAACGAAGCTGTAGCACGCCTGCCTTATTCATTCCAGAAGTTGAACTGTGTGTAATAAACAAAGCACTTGTTCACAGGAGCCTTCTCATTTAATCTAGGGTTTATGTACTGCACAGTGTACAAAGCATAAGGTCACAAACTTAGCAATAAGAATAAATATATTGAACAGCTGTCTCATTCACTGAGCACTGTCTCTCGGAGTTAAGAATGTGCATTGAATTAGCAGGCATCCTGTGGAAGAAATAGTATGTAATCATTTAATTAAATACTGTATCAAAAGGCAAACACACAAGGGGCTGAATCAAAATTGTGGGGGCATTTCTTGACCTATGAGTGGTTCACTTGGAAACCTTAATGTTATTTTAATGTTGTGGGATTTTTAAATTGTTTGGGGTTTTTTTTAAATGGACACCATCAGACTTTCTGCCAATAGAAATGAAAATCCTGATACCTATCTGAACTGGAGACTCTTATTTTTATAACAAGTATTGTATATTTCATAAGGATAAGGTGGCATTACAGAAAACAGCATTATTTATGTCCAAGGTCCAAGAATTAGGTTTCCTTTCATTTTACCAATATCCCTCACATAAAAAGGAAATAACTTGAAACTAGTCAGATGTCTAGAGAGCTGCCAAAATTTACCTCAAAGGAACCAAAAATCAGCACCATTATTCATCTCTCTTCATCCATGCTGTAGGGAAAGAAAGCCTATATGATCTAGAGAGCAAAGCAGATCAGGAGACACATATAAATCAAGAGAAGTTGCTCCACCTCATGGGAATAAAACCTGCTCTACTAGGGTAACAGCATCTTTATGCTGTGCTTGACATGAAGGGCATGTGAGTTGGATAAAGAAAAATATCAGGCAACATGTTTGACAACCACTATAAGCTGGACATATTGCCTTCTTTGGGTAGAAAAGTTCTCTGAACTCTCTTAGAAGGCTGAAAGCTAACTCCTTCCCTCTCTCCCCCATCTATTTTAATAGTATTTAAATAAATAGTTTTATTTTCTCCATGGAGTTACTGTAATCCTCACTGCTAGTATTATCCCTTTTGTGATGATTTGCAGACATGTTTTGGAAAGAGAAAACTTATCTGTGCTTGTTAATTTCTTTTCTTGGAGAAAGCATTGTCCACTAATTTACCCCACCTGGAGAATTAGTTTTGGGTCATTGGATGTTTCATATAAAAAATTGCTAACTATATTCAGGTTAGACTTTCTGATTCAGTTATGTTTACCAATACATACTAACCTACAGTACTAATGAATTACATCTCAGAGAAAAGTGAAAGTTCTGGGGAAAGCTATCAATTTCTAATAACACAAATGCAGGTAAATTGAGAACTGGACATTTCCAAACCTTGACATAAAAATGGTTTGTTTCCAGGTACTAAGTATTTAAGTGTATTAAATAGTGACGGTGTGTCTGCATTAAGATGTACTCATGAAGCACCGTTAATAGTGAAGTAGGTTTTGAAAGGGTTAATGTAGTAACCCTCTATGCCAAAACATTTTCACTTGTTTCAGTTATTCTGTGTTGTTCATTGTCATTATGATTTCCAAGTATGGTTTGTGTATGGTGTGTGTATATTCAGATAAATGACTTTTCTTGACTTTGTCTGAAATACATGGAGTAATATTAATGGATGCTACATATGTATCTAAGTTGGTAGAAAAAAGTATGATATATGGTATTTAAGAAATGGCATGTGATTATGTAATTAAAGAAGGTGTCCAAATGCATCCACATGAGTGTCAGAGTTAAGGTTGTGCATAAATTTTAGTGTTTGTGGCATTTTAGTATTTAGCCTTGCAGCTTTAACATTGCATGAATGTAGATCTTTTGCATTTAATATTCTAGAGTTTTCTTAATGAAAAAAGAGGGATGAGAGTGGGAAGGGACATAAACCTCCAAAGAAGTCCTCATGGTTTTGAATTTCTGGTTTGTACCCAGGATGCTGCATAACAGTGTGGGGAGTGGAATTTTTGTACAATGACACCAGCACAAGTCGCTGCTCTTCAGAAGCGCCTTAAGGCTTTGTGACTATGGCTGGGCACAATTTTTTAGCCAAAACTTTTTTCAGCCAAAAATGCAGATTTGGGTTGACCAAAATATTTTGTAAATTTGGGTTGAAACCAAACCAAAACAACAAATTCTGAAAAAAAATGAAAACATTTCATTTGAACAATTTTGAAATGAAATATTTTGACTTTTTATTCAAAATGATTTTTTTCTTTGAACTTCATTTCAATTTTATATTTTTTTAAAGATTAAAAACATTCAAACAAAACAAAACTGGAGTACTGTGTCCAGTTTTGGGCCCCACACAACAAAAAGAATGTGGAAAAATTGGAAAGAGTCCAGCGGAAGGCAACAAAAATGATTAGGGGGGTGGAGCACAGGATTTATGAGGAGAAGCTGAGGGAACTGGGATTATTTAGTCTGCAGAAGAGAAGAATGAGGGGGGATTTGAGAGCTGCTTTCAACTACCTGAAAGGGGGTTCCAAAGAGGATGGAGCTAGACTGTTCTCCATGGTAGCAGATGACAGAACAAGGAGTAATGGTCAGTCTCAAGTTGCAGTGGGGGAGGTTTAGGTTGGATATTAGGAAAAACTTTTTCACAAGGAGGGTGGTGAAGCACTGGAATGGGTTACCTAGGGAGGTGGTGGAATCAGGGGGAGGGATAGCTCAGTGGTTTGAGCTATTGGCCTGCTAAACCCAGGGTTGTGAGTTCAATCCTTGAGGGGGCCATTTAAGGATCTGGGGCAAAAATTGGGGACTGGTCCTGCTTTGAGCAGCAGGTTGGACTAGATGAGCTCCTGAGGTCCCTTCCAACCATGATATTCTATGAATCTCCTTCCTTAGAGATTTTTAAGGTCAGGCTTGACAAAGCCCTGGCTGGGATGATTTAGTTGGGGATTGGTCCTGCTTTGAGCAGGGGGTTGGACTAGATGACTTCCTGAGATCTCTTCCAGCCCTAATCTTCTATGATTCTATGATTTTATTCCAGGTTGAACTAAAATTTATTGTGATCAAAAATTAATTAATTAATTTATGCATTTATCTTACTTTTTCAGTTTACTGAATCATTTCCATTCCAGGTCAACCCCAAACTATTTTTGTTAATGTTTTGGTTCAGCCACTGATCCAAAAAATCAGTTATTCACATAGCTCTATTTGTGATATCTTCACACAGCCGATGCAGCTTCAGTTTTTGAGGTCTGATCTGAAAAATCCACACAGTGATATCAGTGTCTACAGTGATATCAGTGTTTCCATCTTGATGAAGGTATGAGCCAACTCTGCCTTGATTTGAATCACTGGCTCAGGGAAAGTAAACATTTCCACTATGTTTAGATTAGTAAACCATTCCCTCCAGGAGAGCCTGAAAGCTCCATTCCTGCTGTGAGTACCTTCTCTTTCAATTTCCTTTGAAATCAGCTTCTCCCTCTATAGAAAATATGCAGCTGAATATTCCTCCCTGTTAAATAAGAATGGTGAAGAGCAAATAATTATTAAGATCAGTTAGTGGAAGAACTGGGAATAAAATTTAAAGACTCTAGACTTCAAGCCTATTTCGGGTTCCCTGAGGCTAAGGGAAGAATTATGGAAAACAAGGTTTCTTCTACCAGGCACCCACTATAATAATTACACAAGAAGGTTCCTTTCAGGAATATTTATGATAATACTATTTCTTTGTTTGGCAATGCCAAGATAGAAGCATCTTTTTTTAAAAAAAATGGAAGAAATAAGAAACTAATTTATATTTTATGCATCTTACAGTCTAGATCCATATAAAAAATTAACTATGTTTACTGTACCATCTGGTTGATTTGAAGGGGGGAGCGGAATTACTGAAACTAAGAAATCCAGTGAGATAACCTGTCTCAAAAACTAGCACAAGTACTTTCTGAATTACTTGTGTTGACACTCTAATGATGAGATTTGAAAGAAGCTCTCTTGTGATCAGAAAACTGATTTTTTTTTAATATCAATTTATCAGTGGGAAGTGTATGAGGTTTGCTATATTCTGTATTCAATACAATCTTTCCCAACAAAAATTGTTACAACTTTAGTGCATCAGGAATAAAAAGAAAAAGAAAGTGACAGAGGAGACTCTTGCCAAAGCAGCAGCTGCTTCTGATCATTCATACTTAGCACACAAAGCTATTCACCTTCAAGAGATTTTGGCTCAACCTAGAAAACATTATAAAGCATTAGATACAGAAGCAGTTTAGTGACTGTGTCATATTTTATATTTTCTTCCTTCTTTTTTATTATCAGAGATATTTATATTAATATGTAAACCATGTGGCCTGAAGCTATAAAGGGTAAGGAGCTCACCATCTGTTGATGAACAGGGGAAAGAATGAATCAGAATTCCAGAGGGAAAGGATCTTTCTGCCACTAACTACTGTTGAACAGGAGTAAGAGTGACCAAAAGTTTGCTAAGCTGATTACCTAGAATGCCAGATAAACAGCTCTATAGGGATGGAACTCTCAACTACCACCTACTGGAGAACAGGGGGAAATATTACTACAGAGAGTTTTCGTTTGCATAAGTTTTCCACTCAGAAAGCCACCAAGTGACACTTTTGGGGCTCAACAGAACTGTACATGATCTCCAAATTGGTGAGGTAATGGAACTGAACTAAGAGAGAAGAGAGAGAAAAAGAACGGTTACCCTGTGCCAAAGACTCTGCTTGAGAGTTCTATATATTACTGATTCTTCTTCACTAAAAACTTTATGAAGGGATTATGCAGAGGAGATGACACAAGGGAAGCTTTGTGGTGAGAGGGCAGCAGCTCTGTTAGGTGTTGGAGCCTCAGGACCAGGCCAAGCAGCCCTTTCCCTACAGGCTGGAGGCAGGCCTGCTTGAGCACACTTCAAGACTCTGGGACTATGCTGTCCACTGACACCACACTCTGAGTGGGGTTAGTGGAGGGGATGGGGAATAACGTAAAGGGACATTTCCGTGTCAGATGGTCACACAGTTGGTGGGGAGCTAAGTTTAAGGACTTTTGCCAAAAAACACTTTAGGGTGCGGAGTTACTTATTATTTGTATAAGCATATTCCTGATTTCTTTTGGTGACGTTTATCCCAAGTTGATGCTGTGTTCCTTTGCCCCTAATGAAGATTTCCCTCCATGTTATACACAGACTCATTGCTTATGAGTGGGTAAATATTGTCTGTTTAGGGCACCCAGGGAAGATATTTACTTTTTATTTGGTCAGGGCTCAATCTGGTGGTGTTTGTTGGTTTTAAGAGGAGCTCCTAGACACTTGAACCCTAGCCCTTGCTGCTACCACCAACACCTATCAGAAGGGTTATAAATACAAACTCTTGGTACCCAAAATAAACTCACATACAAAATCCCCATTAAAATTAAGCTATTCACTTTCCTTCAGCTCTTTTTCCAATGGTTTTTTTCTCTCCCCATGCCCTTTTCATTTCAGGTCTATCAAGCTCAATGTTATCAGAGCTACTTATTCTTGTTCTGGCTCAGGGTGGCAACACTAAATAGCTTGGATTTGTTAAGAGTAGTGCAGTGAATCCATACATCTCCTTTTGGTTTTTAATGAAGTCTAATTGGGGGGTTGTTTTGCATTTCCCAGATGGACAGAACCATCATTCTCACAGGATCCATCTGAAAGTTCTCTTCTGTTAAAATATATTTTAAAATTACTCTATTATATTCAATATGCTCTGCCCGTTTTAAGCGCATAGTTGAAACTGAACTGAGAGGTAGCTTACGTGGTGTTAGACCTACTTTCTTTGGGGAAGGGAAATGAAAGGTGCTGCAGGGGATGAACGCAGCATTCTGGGGTGGAGTTGGGAGAACCAGGTGCAATGCTGCAGCTGTGATGCCTGTTGCTCCTATATTGCATGCGTGTGCAGTGAAACAGTGCAAGCTCCAGGAAGATGATCTCACAATAATACTGCCAATGCCTGTGGAGTGTCAACAACATTTTTGTGTGTGGACATGTGTGTCAGTCCTCAGCTGCAGTCAAAATACACTTAGCTTAACTGGGTGGAGAGGCTCAAAGGAAGATTCATGTCACCTTTGCAGATCAGTGATCCTGGAGCTGGCAGGGTACCATCCTGACCACCATCATCATTTAGGACACCCTCAAGGATGCGGCAAATTATATCCAACAGCCAGGGATAGCTGGAGCAGAGTGGTATTCTGGCTGTAGCCCCTTTCTCTCAGCTATACACCTACCCCGGGGGCTCTGAAGGCAGTTCTGGGCCACCCAGCTCCTCAGAGGAGTTCTTGGGAATCTAGATCCACTAGGTTACTAGGTTTCTTGTGTTACCAAGCAGCATAAAGCAGATGGAATGGTGGGCCAAGTACCTGGTTCAAAGATTCACTGCAGGCATTGAAACCTACAATGACTTTTATTTCTAGTGTAAATAGTCTACTGCTGTATTCCTCTTCTACTCCAATATCCACCCTCTACCGTATTCCTCTTCTCCTACTCCAATACCCACCCTCTAGCAGTCTCTTTCACTGTGTTGTACCTTTTGCCTCCTCCCCTTTGTTTCAGTCTCTTCCATTTTTTTGTTTGAGCCCCCCACCCTTCTTTTTGTGTGTGTGGGGGCTGTCTTTGAGGATCCTCATTTCATTCCTCTCCCACTTCTACATCCCACAACACTGTAACCCTCCCACTGATTGAGAATGGCTGGATCTGGCTCCTTTCATAGATTGTCAATTACTAGTAGTGCAGTTGGCCAGAAGGGGTGTCTAGAGAGCAATGCTTCCCCTCACTGGGTAAGCGTACCCCACATAGCTCCTAGCCTCTGCTTGTTCAGGGAATGAGTGACTGAACCAAGTGGTGCAGTTTCACCTCCTTTTGTCACTCTTCTTTTTCCTCCTGCTGTTTTGCTTCCTCCTACTCCCCCAGGATTGTATCTGTGCTGCTATTTCTGAGCATAGCCCTTCCCAGATCCTAGTAGGAGCAGCTACCGATTGAAACTGATGCAATTCTTGTCGATCTCATTATAACCCCTTGTTGGGAAAGTGCTAGGTGGTATAAGCCAGACACATATGTGTTGCTTTGGCAGCGACAGTGTCTGGTGAGAATTTAAATACCACCACAGTACTCTCCCATCAGCAGTGGAGGATTGTACTGTGTATTTCCCCAGGAACAGCAGCAGAGTGAAATTGCTGAACAACCAGTTGCTTTCTGCTCTTACTGATGCTGGCAGAGCACTAAGAGTGGGAGCTGAGGTGTAATTCTCCAAGAGAAGTATTAATAAGACAACGTGAGGGTAGGTAATGAGGAAAATATGAGATTTAAACCCCGTTATAAACTGCACTGTCTTTAAATAGAATATTCTTCAAGTCTACTGTGAGACACCAGAGGGTTTTAAAGTCTTGCAACCATACTCATTAACCACATTAAAGTGAAAGAAGGTCTCATGATTTTATAACACATTTTTAACATTTATAACCAGTTGGCTCTAGAATGCCTTTAAAATAGTATTCAGGTTTTTTTCTAAAGACTGGAGGAGTCTACTTAGAGACAGAAAAGAGGGAACAAGGCCTTCTCAAGAGGGAGCAGGATATCATAATCCAGCCAGCTTCTTGCCTTATTATAAATGTACAGCAAATCTGAAAGGTTGGCATCTCCCACATCTTCATTTAAAATGGAAATGTGTCCTGTTTTAGGCATCTATGCTTTTTCATTGTACAAACATCTCAATTCTTGGTAAACCAACTGTGAGAGCAGGGTGTTTTTAGAGACTGTAGTTTTCAGTCAACAACTGGAATCTGAGCATTTTACAAGGGGGTCAAGAGTAGCAATTGAAAAGCTTTTTTTCCTCAGAAAGAAGAAAGGATTGCTTTAAAGCAGTGTTTTGTGACTGGTTAGTTCCAGGTCTAATCTAGAACTCAGAGTTTTTCTAGTCAGCAACTCAGATGTCACAGAGAACCCAAGTTATGATTTTGATGGGACTACCTGCATGATCAGTAAGCACTACTCACACGAGAAAAGGTTTGCAGGTTCAGAACTTTACCTTTCAATTTGCCTGAAGAAAACTAAAAATGCTTGAACTCTTGAGTGGGCTCAAAATGGAGGGTAGAAGCAGACTACTCCTTCTTCCTAGTTAAAAACAAAGCTGTTTTTATTGAGTTATTGAGCATATATTAAAAGTATATATTCTTGTCAGATTCCAGTTGCTGAATGACTAAAAACTGGAGAGCTCTAAAAGAAGACAATGAAGGAAGGTAAATGTATAGTCTAGACTCAGCTACCCAGTTCCCACATTTGCAGTACCCATGCATCATCCCTCACCCTACTAAACAATCCTTAACAGCAAACCCTGCAGCAAACTCTAGTATCCTACTATTTAATATCTCCCACACAGCACTCCCTCAACCTTCCATTTAGCATCTCTCCACCTTCAGCATTGCTCACCCCTCAACATGGAGTACATTCTCACCAGCACCACCCAGGTCCCCATGACATAGTATACCAAATCCAGCTGTTGCTACCCACCACCCTCCATCCATCAGCACCACAGCGTTGTTTCTTGCTGTTACCACATCCAGCAAAGGATTGTTGGGTGCAGCCAAAAGAACAATGAGAGTGGAGTCAAGGCCAGAACAATAGTTCGTTTTGGGAGATTGAAAATCCCTAGGCAGGAGTAAAAAGTGCAATAGCTCTTCCATTCCAGTGTTCTCAGTGTTCCTCTCCCACTCTTGTCTTTGTGCCTTTCTCTATACAGTACCCTTTGCTTGAAATTCACTTCATGCCACACCACCATCCTGTCATCTTCCCACTCCCTCCTCCAAATCACACTTCTTCTGTGAAGCCTATAAACCCTAGGCATACCCTTTAAGAAACTGTATTGCACATTTAGTAAAAGGTGTATAAAACACCAAAACCCTTGGGAACTTCTACCACCTGTATGTCACCTACTAAAGCTTATTGGATTTACCTTCATCCTCTATTTTGCCCTCCTCCAGCCCTTGTATCCACAATTGCATCTCAGTTTAGATTGTATACCCTTTAGGGCAGGGATCCTGTCTTTCATCTGTCTGTTAAGCACTATGGACTGTAAGCTACATAAATAATTACAAACACAAAAATACATTAAAAGATGCCCAGTCATCCTTAATTTTGGTATTTCTTTTGAGTGATTGACTTTTCAATAATAATGTTCTTTTAACATAGTTTTATGTGGAAGTACCTAGGGTTTGCTTTTTTTTAAACATACTGAAAAAACAGTAATTCTATCATGTGTCATCATATCGATATCCATGTTTGTCATCAACAGTGCTGGAAACTTTAGATCAACCACACAGATCTCTGCTACTTGAACTAATGGCATACCTGATAGCAATAGTGGGTCATCATCCAAATGAAGAGCAACACTTCTCCAGTGGGTTTCACAGATGTTTGCTGATGGACGAGAAATGGTGAAATTCAGGAATTTTTGGTTTAATTCCAGACTGTGGAGGTCAGTGAGCTCTAGTGGGCAGAGTCTTCTGTCCGTTCCTCCCACCATAACCTCTTCTGCCCTTCCCTTCCAAACTGTCCTTATCCCAGTCACCCTTCCCCTGACTTCTGGTCCCAGAACTATTCTTAAATCCTACCTGGTCCCAGTCACCACCTCACAGGTTTCTCATCCCAGTTTCTCATGCCCAGTAAGTCCTAGTCTCTCACCACATTCCCATTTCCTATTTCCATGCTCAGCCATTCCCAGTTTCCCCCCTCCTGGCTTCAATATATCTCTTTCCCCCTCCATAGCCTCCAGGCACCTCCCCTCCCCTGTTTCCCTCCCTCCACTGGCTTTCAGTTCCAACCTCCCTCACTGGGCTCCTTGTCCAGTCTCAGTTTTCCTCTTCCCCAGCTACTTCACCCTTTATCCAAATCACTCCCAGTTCTTTCCCTGCACACTGGCTCCTCAAGTCTTTCCCCCGACCGCTGGTTCTCAGTCAGTCTCCTTGCCCAGGCAGTTTCAATCTCCCCACAGGCTCCTCATCCAACCTCAGTCTCCCGCCACATGTGACTTTTAATCCCCTCTGGTGCCCAGTTTCCAGTCTCCTTGTCCAACCCACAATTCCCAGTTCCAGTTTCCCTATCCCCCACATCCAGCCTCTGTCCTAGTCTCAGCCCACAAACTCCTTGTCCCAACCTACTCTTCCCATTTCCTCCTCCTCGCAGATCTGTCTTTTGTCCCCTCTTCATTCAAATCAGGAAATTAGGCAGCTTCCTCCTCTGTTCTGCCTGGGCCCAGCTGAGGGAGGGAATAGGGGAGTGTCACTGAGTGTATAGGAGAGACAGGCTCTCTGCTCACAGTTTAAGTCCCTGGACCCAACCCTACCTGCAACATATCAGAACTACACTTGCAGAGAAAGTCCTTATCAGCCCCAGAATGGGCTGACCCACTGTGGATAGAATCTTTGGGGACTATAGCTGCTAAAATCTGAGACTTCTCTACAGAGCATGTGTAAACTGAGATTTTTCAAAGACTTATAAATTGGTCACATTTGGATGAATTTTCAAGACACGCCCTTTTATGCTAAATAATTGAGAATGGAACCTCCTTCTCTCACTCAATCATGTCTTGGTTCTTCTCTTGCCTTAGCATGAAAACCTTTGCATCCAGCCTCATCCTTTCTGCTAGTGACTCCTCCCTCCTTGTTTTAGTTGATCTTTGACATTCTGGATAATTCTTTCCTCCTGAAATGCCACAGCTATGCATCTTTCTCTTCTCCCTTCCCTTCTCATAGAATATCAGGGTTGGAAGGGACCTCAGGAGGTCATCTAGTCTAACCCCCTGCTCAAAGCAGGACCAATCTCCAATTTTTGCCCCAGATCCCTAAATGGCCCCCTCAATGATTCAACTCACACCCCTGGGTTTAGCAGGCCAATGCTCAAACCACTGAGCAATCCCTCCCCCCCCACCGCCCGCATAAACAGGTTCTATCTCAACCTATCTAATTATTGACATTCTTTAGAGGTATCACTTCCCTTTTACCAAGACCCCTCTTCTTTTGATCCTGAAGTTGCCCTGTGTCTACCTACCATCTCTCTCTCACTCCTTCTCTGCTTGTGAAGCACTTAGTTGTGAAAGTAATGGATACTGCATACAGTAGGTAGATACTCTCAGCGAATATACATCTTGGGTCTTAGTCAATGGACAATGACGCTACCAGGGCAATGGGTTGGCTTTATAAAGGCATGCTTTAAGCAAATAAATGCCATCCCTATGGAAAAATCATAAAGTAATGTTTATACTCCAAATGATTTAATTTTATTTAGTTTTATTAAAATTAACTTCATTTATTGTTTTCACGCTTGTGATTGTGATTGTCCTGCAAGCTTTGTCCATCGTTCACTCACTGTGGACCTGATGCAAAGCCCTTTGAAGTCAATGGAAAGACTCCCACTGACTTGCATAGACTTTGAATCAGACCCCAAATCCTTATGTATCAACTAGCTGCTACGATCTTCCTATTTTATTACATTGCATTTCTCCTTTCTTCATGATCTTACAAGGCAAAGAAAGGTGTATGCCTTTGGTTGCTCTGTGTGTTCTTGAATGCACATAGATTGCAGTTATGTCCTGCCTAGTCCTGGACGATTTTTAATTTGTTGAAGAGCAGCTCACAGAATGAACATACAGGAACAGATGTCAGCCTTATATCAGAAGAAGAAAAATGTGTAAACTTATCAGTAAGTATCTCTCTTCCTCTGGATATACTGCAGGTCATAAACACTATGTACCGTACTTATTACTGTTAAAGTGCGTTATAAATGTAACTGAGTCCCAGAAAATTTGGAAATAAGTTAACAGAGAGTTAAACCGGACATTTTAAAGTGTGTGCACCTGTGCAGGGGAAAGAGGGGACTCATTCAAGGATTTTTTTTTGTACATTTACAATCCACCCAGCATAAGGGGCAATGTATAACTCCCGCATGGGCCCACCCTCTTGGCTCTGACCCATAATGATCCCCCACTTGGAGTTTTGGTAGCAGGGGGAACACCTCCCAGAGTTGCAGGGTGGGGGCAGCCTTGGGCCTCCTTCTTTTCCAAGAGCAGTAGCGGTGACCCTGTCACCCTCATGGAGAGGCAAAAGTGGCAGTCAGGGGCCCCCAGTACTTACCTCAGTAGCCAGAGTGTATCTATTTGGATGAGTCTGCTGCACTTTTTGCTTGACATACACAGAATCCTATTTCAGGGTCCTATTGGAAGGGCCCCTCACTACTTCTGGGTGTAGTTTATACCCCACTGAGATAAACGGGGAAGTTCACCCCTCAGAGCTATTGTATCTTTTGTCTGCAGACTTGGGCAGATGTTGCTGCATCATTTACACCGAGATCATTTTTTCAAACTTTTCTTCTTAACCACAGTGGCTAGAAATTTACTTCATTTCAAATTAAAACTGAGGTTCTGATCAAATCACTTGACTCCAGAAACTTTGGGTCCCAGGCAGAGGTCTATAGTGCTTTATGCTTTAATCAGGCCTTGAATAGGAGCAGAACCAAGGTCCCTCCCACTCCCTGCCTCTCATACCTATCCTTGCGTACCTGTTAATAGTCAGTGCCATCAGGTGAGTTGCCCTTGCTTGCCCTATTGTATGCAGTCACATTCTGATCGGGTCAAATACAGGAGTAGGGTCAGGACCTTACTCTCCCTTACTCCACTGCATGGCTAAATAAGGGTTGTGACAATCTAGTCCTTAATGGTTCTAATATTGGAGTTTCCATATGAACAGTGAAGCAGAATATAGGGTTATAAGACACATAGTAAAATAGTTTTGATCACTGAAGAGCGCAGCCAAGCAGGCTGTCTAAGAAGCAATTAACAATTTGGCCTTACTTTAACTTTTTTCTCTTGTTGTCACATTTGCTTTCTTAATTTACAACAAGAAATGTATGTTTATATTTCCCTTATTTCAGCAGGAGAGCAATAATTACTTTTGACAGGTGAACTACAAATATTTTTGTAAAGAGAAAGCAAAGGGAGACCCCTAAAGTTCCCAAATAAGTAAGGGAAAATAGGTGTAGGCCTAAAAATAGCATATTAAGAGCACAGCCAATAACACATATTGACGAGACCATTCACAGGAGACTGGAGCTCCAGAAAACATAGTCTATAAACTGGTTGCTGTAACAGCATTAGAATTTTAAAATCAACCCCCCTCCCCCCTCTCTCTGCAGAGATGCTATCTTTTTTATATATATATTCTTTCCTTCTATCCAACAGGCAACAGACACAGTGGATTCAGGCAGACATGCCAAATCTTTTGCTGCCATCCTGAATGATGTTGATCATAAATTAAGCACTGCACGGGATGCAACAGGACATCAGACAAGAAGTTTTATGATATGCTAGTCTAATTTGAAACAAACAAAACAAAAACTTTAACTCACAGCAAAACTATTTTTAGCCTCTCAAAAAGACAGTAAAATTATGGAATACAAAGTCGACAGCCTTGGACAAACATGAGGCTGAGAAGCCTTGCAGCGGGAGTGGAGACAAATGATCTTACAGTGTTTGTGTTTGATTCTGGATGTAAGAGATAGCTGGTAGAAATGTCACTTGAGAATAACTTTATTGCAATAAGACCGGAACAATCATAGTAATTTCTGCTGTTGCCCCTCAGGTTTCTTGGTGCAGGACTTTCCTTTGTGTACAGAGCTCTTCTGAACCCCAATTTGCTCTGAACCTTCCTTGGACTGACCCTCCTTGCACTGTTGGCCTTTCCAACCGGTCATCAATTAAAGAGGAAAAGTCTCCTAGATGCTTCCTCACTAAATTCTCCATCCTGCTCCCTATTTTTTTTCTTTCTGAGGCAGCTTGTTCTGCCCCCATTCACTCTTCTACATCCTAGACTGGCACTGCTAGTCTTCCAGATGGGAACCACAAGGAACAACTGCGCTCTAAAATTTTCTTCCATGCTAAGAAATGTTAGTGGTTCTAGTGGAATTCTCCATTTAAGGATAGGGAATATTTCTCAAATCAGTAAAAACTTAAAAAATGTATTAAAAAATTCAATGGTGACCATTATATAACTTTTTTTTAATGGAATAAAGATCTCCAAAGAGAGCTCTTAAAGAGAACCCACTCTATATTAAGGAAGCATACCAGTGGAAGACAGTGTGGGCTAGTGGACAGAACAGTGGAGTGACACTCAGGAGATCTGGGTTTTATTCCCTGCATTGCCTCTGGCTTTCTGGGTGACCTTGGGCAAGTCACTTCACATCTCTCTTTCTCAAGGGGATAATGATACTTACCTCCTTTGTAAAATGCTTTGAGATCTGCTGATGAAAAGTGATGTCTAATTTCTAGGTATTACTATAATTACTAATTTACAAGAAGATTCATGCCAAAAATTAGGATCTGAATTCCCAGTATAACCATCATCTTAATACTTTGAGACATTAGTGATATGGTCACAGGCAGAAAACTTCAAAATATTGCCTGGAAAACAAACAAACAAACAAAAAACAGTTCCTCTTTCCTTCAAACAAACTCTCCTTGCCTTGCTCACCCCAAGAAGTCCCAATGAAGTTAATGGGTAGGGCCCTACCAAATTCATGGCCATGAAAAATGTGTCATGGACCATGAAATCTGGTCTCTCCTCATGAAATCTGATCTTTAGTGTGCTTTTACCCTATACTATACAGATTTCACAGGGGAGACCAGCGTTTCTCAAACTGGGGGTCCTGCCCAAAAGGGAGTTTCAGGGAGGTCACAAGATTATATTAGGGATGTCATGGTATTGTCTTCTGCGCTGCCTTCAGAGCTCGGCAGCTGGAGACAGGGGACTGTTGGTGGGGAGCCCAGCTCTGAAAGTAGCGTCCCACCAGCAGCACCACAGAAGTAAGGATCACATCCTTACTCCTGCACTGCCAGTGGCGGTGGCTCTGCCTTCAGAGCTAGACTCCCGGCCACCAGCCACTGCTTTCTAGCTGCCCAGCTCTGAAGGCAGCGCTGCCGCAAGCAGCAGCACAAAAGTAAGGGTACCAGTACCGCAACCCCCCGCCCCCACAATAACTTTGTGACCCTCCCCCCCACGCACACAACTGCTTTTTGGGTCAGGACCCCTACAATTACAACACCATGACATTTCAGATTTAAATAGCTGAAATCATGAAATTTACTAATTTTAAAATCCTATGACCTTGAAATTGACCAAAATGGACCATGAATTTGGTAGGGCCCTATTAATGGGACTACATATATGGGTAAATCAAGCAATATTTTGCCCATAATATACCTTTTGTATTTGGCATCATTTTTTGGGAAACATGGAATCCTAAACTCAAGACTCAATGAGAAAGTAAAATAAGTGAATTGATTTTTAAACATTTGAAAATGCATTTGTAGTTGATATGTTTGCACCTATAGTATGTTACAATTTGTGATCTTACACAACTATTTGTTTTGTCATTTACAAAAGCTTTGTTAGATAATCCTGGATTCTCAGACAGCAGGGGAAAATCATCAGAGTGTATCTGACTTTAAAAAGATTCACTGAGTGCTCAGCTGTTGTTTTACTCAAATATTCTTTAGGATGCTGATGCACATTTCTATCACCTACTTAAAAAAAAAATCCAAATGTTGAATAGTGCTAGTACACTGAATGGTTTCTAGTTCTTGTGAAAATCCACATTCTAAAACAATGTACAATGTAAAGCATAATATATCTACTTACAAATAAGGAAACTCCTTTGACTGCTATAAATGCCATGCAAATCATTATAACATGAACAAGTAATTTTAAAACTTTAATATTCATTTCTTACTGATAAGATCACCATCATAGCAACATTTGACAGATTATACCATCAAAGGACCTACATTATCTAAGTTCTTTCCCAAAACGAAAGCAACACTATGAAGTATTCCTATGGTAATGGTATTAGCATATATGCAAACTGTCCCCATTTATTATTTTTATGAAATATTTATCTTTTTTTCATTCTGTTTCTCCAAAATTATATTTTAGTCTCCGGTATTTTATTTAAATCCTACCCTGTTTATCTCTTTGATATGTCCTTATGATTTATTTCATATGTAGAGTACTAATAATTCTGAAATCTCTTCCAGTTTTGACATGGAGATACTTATAGGTTTGTATCAGTCTAATTTGTCCTCTTCAATGCCGTTTTCCTATAACTTATTTTGGATTTCCAGGAATGGAAATGTAGTTTAATTAAAAATAAGAATATAAAATAATGGGCCAAATTCAGCCTTTGCAACTCCAGTGAAGTCAATAGGTTGCATATGAAGTGTAAACCAAGGCAAAATCTGGCCCACTATGTAAACCCATTTACAGTTAAAAAAAAACAACCAAACAAAAAAAAAAACCCACCTTTTAGTAATGGCCTTGAGATTTTAAAGAAAATCTACCTGTATCTCTTGCAGCTTAGCTAAACAAATTAGACTTCTTCTTTTTTCAAATAATAGGCAAATTTCACTGCCTCTCTATGGATGACATTTTAAAACCAATACTATATGGAAAGATTTTTATTTAGGAAATTATCTTCAGGCTAAATCATTGTGATTTGTAAAGAATAATAATAATAACCGTCAAAATCTTGCTAAACACAAATAGACTGGGAAACCACTTTTTGCTAAATGTTATTCTAAATCTCAAAGCAATCTCTATAAATCTGAAATTCAGAAAGGGCAATGGGATGACCCCTGGATGAAAACCATTTTTTATTCCTTTTAATGAGACAAGTTCAAATTTTGTCCTCGGGATGTAAAGTTTTAATTAAACACTTACACAGTTTAACTACAGCTATCAATTCCCTGCTGCAAACAGCCAACTATTATTGTTCTATCTAGTAATATTTTTTTAGTTCTAGTCTTTCCAGCATATAAGAAACAATGATAGAGAATTGTCTGATTTAAACAAGCTGCTTTATGTTTGGCTAGTGCCCAATTAAATAACCAGGAAAGCAAGCAATTATGAGCTGTTTAAAAGGAAATCTGTGGTTTCCTTATTTAAATTCTTAAGTTTTACTGTCCATCACAAAGGCTATTATTGCAATTAATAATTTAATCACTTCAGTCTATTATATGTTACTATACTGCAAACATGGTTTCAAGGCTGTGAAAGACACTGGCAAGTGTCAGCACTTGTTCCAACCCAACCCAACTATGTCCTAGTATATTCACTTTCACAAACTAAGGAAGCTTTGGAAGGGGGAGAGGGTGTTGCAGGAAGAGAGGTGGGAGATCAGGACACAAAGGCAAAAAATCAGCGAGACACTTTTAAAAGATGAAAGGTCAACACAGATTTGGTGCTGTCGTGGTGTCATTTCATCTCTTTGTCCCTTGGTGGAGTTCTTGAGTCAGTTTCTCCTTTCCCATCAAACTGCTTTACCTGCTTTATATTTTTTCCCTAGAATTGGCTATCATGTTTACTGTATTTAACCTTTCCCTTATATTATTGTGAATATGCCACCTCCTTTCAGTGAAAACCCACCTAAGATTCTGCCTTCAGGATCTACTTTGTTTTCCGGGCACTGGACCCCCTCCTCCCCCTTTTAAAATTTTTGGTCACTCTTTTCTTCGAGACTGGACTCCATTGCGGATCCTAAATGCTATTTTCCAGTGTGAGACACCGACATTCCCGAACCGCAAAAAAAAAACAAATTGTGCTGGGGGGAGGAGGAGGAGGAGTATAGCCAACTCCAGCGGAGAGTTAGTAGGTACGAAAGATGAAATCGGGCTCCGCCGAGAAATTGAAATAAGCTAACGATTCATTATATTTGCATATTTACCAAAGGACTTTAACTATTCTAATCAACAGATACAATTACAAAATCTGTAAACTACCGAAGAGGGAACCCTAGAGCTGCAGGGGAGAGGAGAGAAAAGCCCGGTGATGGCTTTAAAAGGATTTCCCGTGCATAATAAAGGCTAGAAATGCCAGATGGACGTCCCCACACACAAGCTGCCATCTCGCCAGTATGATCCGATGTTCCCTTTAAAGACACAAGCTCTCATTTTAGTGCTTTAGTGGGAATCTAGTGCTTCTTTTAGTGTTGGTCGCCAGCATCTTGGGCTATTTTATTAATTGCAGCCCATGACACGTGCGATCCTACTTCCCCAGACGCAACCTCCGAATGTGTCGCGGCGGGGACTCCCTCGCTCACCAGTCTTGGCCAAAGGGGCAAACCTCCACCGTCTGCCCTAGCCGGACTTGGTCCCGCTGAGAGTGAAGCGGTGGGGCCCGAACACCCCGAGCTGGGGTACGAGGCAGGGAGCGGAAGCAAGGGGCTCCGATTTCCCTCTTCCCCCAGGCAAACGGGCAGTACACACAACCTGGACCCGACTTCCTTCCCCTCCCCCCCGTAGCCAGGGCACGAGGCCCAAAGGCAGCGCTGCCCATCCACCATGCAGAGCACGTCAGATCCATTTCCCACGCCGGCCGCCCGCGTAGGAGAGAGAAGGGGAGGGGGGCCGTTACCTCTGCTCCGAAAGAGGAACCAGTCCGCTGTGAAGGACGTTGCGCTCCCGAGCAGGCAGGCTTTGCACACTCGGAAACATTGCACGTGCAGGGGGAGGAGAGAGAGAGGCTGCATGGGGGAATAAGGCACGTTGTGTGTGCGTGTCTCTGTGTGTGCATAGGGCAGGCTGCACCGGGCAAGAGAAAGAACCCGCTTATTCGTTTGAAACCCAGGCTTCCCCGCAAACCAGACCGCGGGAGCAGTGTGCCCGTGAGACAGGGGAGCTCTGAAGACACGATCACGATGCGGCGGGGGGGGGGGGGGGGAGTTGTGCTGTGCAAATGTTTCCACACACAAGGAAGCCGAGTAAAGTTTATGGCGGGGAGGTTAAAAGGTTTTTCGCCTCACCCCTCCCACAAGGGAACGCATTAAGTTTTCCGGCTGCGTTTAAAAGCAGGGAGGGAGGCAGCGGCGGATGGAAATATGTAGCATGTGCCGGGACCAGGGCAATGCAGCGTGCCGCCGGTATTCCGATTGGGACGGCGGGATTAGTGTGGACACGATTCCTCCTCCCGGACAGCGAGGGGGAATTTCGAGACAGTCAAGTTGCTTGGCAAATATAATGGGGATTTCGTATTAATCCCACTTAACCCTATGCGAAGATGCCGAGCTCCTGGAGCCCCCTCCCGCAGCCCGGACTGCGGCGGTGAGCACTGAGCCTGCGCCAAGCTGGGCTTTCTAGCTGATGCTGCAGATATCAAGCTGAGCGGCTCCCGGCTTCAGCACAGCGGGAGGAGGAGTCCCAGAGCTGGGCCAGCCAGTGAGAGACGCAGGAGCTGTAGCGTCCACCTACACAGGAAAACGACTCCTCTCTAGCCCTGGCACGGCAGGGAGTGGGGAACACTCAGGCACTCATTCCCCAGCTCACACTCCGCAGATACACATACTGTCCCTGTGTGTGCCTACAGTTCGCACAGGCAAGAGGTGGAAACCTCGCTTTCTCCTCCCCACATGAAATAGACAGCAAGCTAGATTCACTGTGATCATTGGTCTGAATCATCTGAGCACATCCGGCTGCTTTAGCTCAAATGTGCCATCGGCATAAAGAAAGACGTTTGGACATATTTGTCTGCATGTTTTTCTTTAAAAATAAAAACCGCTGGGGCTTGTTCTGAACGTCTGTGCAAGTGAGTGACTGGGAAAGCGGGATTCCCCACTGTCTGCCCCATGCCTTCGTGCCCTGGTCCGTTCTCTCCCACCAGCCTGAGTCTCTCTCGCTGCTCGATTGCATGCGAATGGAAGGGACAAGTCTGAGAGTCAGACATCAACCAAAAGAGCAGAGGCATGCACATGCCATGGGCCATTAAGTGGCACAAAGTCAAAAGAAGGAGAAAGTGAACTAGGGACGCAAAAATAAGCAAAGTTGTGTCGAGGTCTTTCACATTAAAGTTTATTTCTTACCTACCCTGGTAGGTGACACTACGTTTTAGCAATCACTGAAGCAGCAAGTCCCTATTCGGAAATACATCTATTACTTCTTACATGTGTTTATTTACCTAACCCTCCCCCACCCTTCGCACACACATTCTCTCTTTCTCTGAGGGTCCAATTTTCCCAAGAAACACACAGATGCCGTTGAAAATGGGCATTCAAATCACTGAAAGACGCACAATAAAGACAAAACCCCCAGCACTGGGGAACAGTCCAGCGAAAGCCTGAGCTCTCTCATGCACTCCCCTTTCCTCCCTGGAGTTTGATCCTGTTACCGTCACTGCAGCTCATCATCTGTCTCAGAGAAGCACCAGCGGACAGAAAAGGTGGGAATCTATGCAAAATGAGTTGTTTGACCAACATGATGCCACAAAATGCCGTCACCAGCGCACCCAGGGGCTCTAAAATAAAAGGAAGAACAACAATGTGCTTAACAATAATTGATCACTGAAGAGTCACAAGGTGGTGGTGGCGGCTTGAGGGGGGAGGAAATCACAGGAGACCATGGGTTAGAGAGAGCAACAGCAGCAGCGCTGTGGTGTGTACCAAGGATGGGCTTGAAGACTGGGCTGGTGTTTTGCGATCAGCAGCTATCCCACTTGCAGCTGCAGAGGGTAAGGCTGGGCTTTCTGGAGTGCAGCGCTTGGCTCGTCCTCCCTCCCTCCCTCTTTCGGCGTGTGTAGCGCAGGCGGCTCTGCTGCTGCAGCGTCAGGGAAGAGCCGCCGAGAGAGGCTCCAGCAGCTCTCACCACTTTGGGCAAACTTGCTGGTTTACTGCTTTTTTTCCGAGCGGGAAGCGGCGCCTCACTCGCCGTTCAACATTTTAAAGCAGAAGCCGCTTTGCTGCGAAAGCGCCTGAACCACACTTCTCTGAAAGGCACAAGATTTCACCCGCCGAGGCGGTGGGGTTCAGAGAAGACAATTGACTGGTATCGTTTTCTTTGCAAAGAGGACTGCATTTTTATAAATCGCACCGCGGCTCTCCTCCCCGCCCCTTTGCCATTCCGCTTATATGGATGTAATTCAGAATCTGTTAATTCACGTGGGGGATCCAGTTACATCTCGTTCCGCTCCGGGTATATTAACGAGAGAGCAAAGCAATAATCGCCTTTGGACACATAGCCTTGTTGCTAACCTTTGAACTGAAAGGATCAAGTTCAGCTCTGGTTACCTGCATTGGGACGGAAAGGAAGAGAGAGAGAGAGAGAGAGAGAGACTGACTGCAATCTCATTTGTGAATCGCTCTCACAGTGCTGCAGATCCAGATTGCTATAACACATGCAGTGCAAATGCAGGTAAGGCACACACACAAACTGCGGATGCAAAAACAAACTTGGGACTCTTGTGTGTGTGTGTGTATGTGCATTGCTCCAGCTTTGGAAATTTTGGGCAAACGGCTTCTGCAGTTTTTGTAGCGTTGCTTTGTGACTAATGACCTTGCGCAGAGTTGTTAAAAAAAAATCCTCTACGGAGAAAGAACTGAACATTTTAGGCGATCTGTGAAGATGGATTTGGGTGCTTTTCTGCTAACCGAAGGGGATTTTCTGTGGACTGCTCTGTGATACAGGGGGTTCTCGCCTACCCACTGTACAGCTACCGATATTATTGGGGATTTTTTTTATTTTGATCAGTTATTTAATTGTATTTTTTGCCCATTGCTAAGAGGATTGGGAGTTTTCCGGACACAACTCCTTTGAATAAGGCGATTCACATTTTTTTCCCTGTGCGTGCAGAGTGGGGAAAGAAAAGAGCTAATGCCTTAGTCGTAAACGGCTGAGAGAGACAGAGGGAGAAGAGTGTGAATTGTACTTAACTCTAGGAGCAAAGAAGGCGACCTGGGGAGGGGGGGCTTCGAATACCGCCGTGCTGCTCCTGCTTTTATTACAAACCTTGCAAAGTGATTACAGTAAAACCAGAGAGGAGGAGCAGGAAAATCCCGTCCTATCTGTTGAGATGAATCTTTAAAAAGCAAAATACACTGTCCCATCAACTGTAAGCATATTGCAACTGGAAGGAAGGGAGGAGAGGAGCCAACACTAGGGTTTTGATCACCGATTGCACCAGTTATGAGGCAATAAGTTTCCCGGAAGAGAAGGATTTTATAATTGATCATCCGCACGCTGAGCATTTCTGTTGGCTTGTCGGGGGAGTTGGTGGGAGAGAGGAGGGGGTTTTTGGTGAGAAGAAGATGAGGAAGATGCGGACTCTCTTTGGCTTTGTGCATTGCTGCTGCTGCTGCTTCTTGCTCCTGCTGCCTCCGCCGCTCTGGGTCAGCCTGGCCGCGGCCAAGCAGCTGCTGAGGTACCGGCTGGCCGAGGAAGGACCTGCCGACATCCGCATAGGCAACGTGGCTTCGGATCTGGGCATCGTGACTGGCTCTGGAGAGGTGACATTCAGCCTGGAGTCGGGCTCCGACTACCTGAAGATCGATAACATGACCGGGGAGCTGAGCACCACAGAGCGGCGCATAGACCGCGAGAAGCTGCCGCAGTGCCAGATGATCTTCGATGAGAACGAGTGCTTCCTGGACTTCGAGGTCTCGGTGATCGGCCCTTCGCAGAGCTGGGTGGACCTCTTCGAGGGCCGGGTCATCATCCTGGACATCAACGACAACACCCCCACCTTCCCCTCGCCCGTCCTCACCCTTACCGTGGAGGAGAACCGGCCCGTAGGGACCCTGTATCTCCTCCCCACCGCCACCGACAGAGACTTCGGCCGCAACGGCATCGAGCGCTACGAGCTGCTGCAAGAGCCCGGCGGGGACGGGGGCAGACGCGGAGGAGGGGGGTCGGCTTCTGCCGCTGAGAGCGCCCTCTACCCCGGCGGCAGTAAGAGGAGGCAGGAGCCGGACGGGGCGGCCCGCAGCAGCGTGTTCGAGCTGCAGGTGGCCGACACCCCTGACGGGGAGAAGCAGCCGCAGCTGATTGTCAAAGGGGCGCTGGACCGAGAGCAGAGGGACTCCTATGAACTGAGCCTGAGGGTGCGGGACGGCGGCGACCCGGCCCGCTCCTCCCAGGCCATCCTAAGGGTGCTGATCACCGACGTGAACGACAACAGCCCCCGCTTTGAGAAGAGCGTCTACGAGGCGGACCTGGCGGAGAACAGCAGCCCCGGGACCCCCATCCTGCAGCTGCGGGCCGCCGACCTGGACGTGGGGGTGAACGGGCAGATCGAGTACGTCTTCGGGGCGGCCACCGAGTCGGTGCGGCGCCTGCTGCGTCTGGACGAGACCTCGGGCTGGCTCAGCGTCTTGCACCGCATCGACCGGGAGGAGGTGAACCAGCTCCGCTTCACCGTCATGGCCCGGGACCGGGGCCAGCCGCCCAAGACCGACAAGGCCACGGTGGTGCTGAACATCCGCGACGAGAACGACAACGTGCCCACCATTGACATCCGCAAGATCGGCCGCATCCCGCTGCGGGACGGGGTGGCCAGCGTGGCCGAGGACGTGCTGGTGGACACCCCCATCGCCCTGGTGCAGGTGTCCGACCGCGACCAGGGCGAGAACGGCGTGGTGACCTGCACGGTGGTAGGGGACGTGCCCTTCCAGCTCAAGCCGGCCAGCGAGGGCGAGGGGGAGCCCCAGAACAAGCGCAAGTACTTCCTGCACACCTCGGCCCCGCTCGACTACGAGGCCGTCCGTGAATACAACGTGGTGATCGTGGCCGTGGACTCGGGCAGCCCCAGCCTGTCCAGCAACAACTCGCTGTTGGTGCGGGTGGCGGACACCAACGACAACCCGCCGGTGTTCGGCCAGGCCGTGCTGGAGGTCTCCTTCCCGGAGAACAACTCGCCCGGGGAGAGGGTGGCCACGGTGGCGGCCACGGACGCGGACAGCGGCAAGAACGCCGAGATCTTCTACTCGCTGGAGCCCTCGCCCCTCTCCTCGGAGGCGCCCGGCGGCATCTTCAGCATCGACCCGGACACCGGGGACGTGCTGGTGCAGGCGGTGCTGGACCGCGAGCAGCGCGACACCTACGAGTTCCAGGTGACGGCCCGGGACAAGGGGGCGCCGGCCCTGCAGGGCTCCACCACGGTGGTGGTGCGGGTGGCCGACCGCAACGACAACGAGCCGCGCTTCATGCAGGACGTGTTCACCTTCTACGTGAAGGAGAACCTGCAGCCCAACAGCCCCGTGGGCATGGTGACCGTGATGGACTCCGACCGGGGCCGCAACGCCGAGCTCAGCCTCTCCATCCAGCCCGGGGAGCAGGACCAGGCCGCCGGCATCTTCTCCATCGAGAACGACACCGGCACCATCTACTCCACCGTCTCCTTCGACCGGGAGCAGCAGACCAGCTACACCTTCAAGGTCAAGGCGCTGGACGGAGGGGAGCCGCCCCGCTCGGCCACCGCCACAGTCAATCTTTTCGTGATGGACGAGAACGACAACCCGCCCGCCGTCACTTTCCCCAGCAACAGCTCCTACACCGTGCTGCCCCCCTCCAGCAACCTGCGCACCGTGGTGGCCACCGTGCTGGCCACCGACGCGGACACGGGCCTCAACGCCGACCTCAACTTCAGCATCGTCGGGGGCAACCCCTTCAAGCTCTTCGAGATCGACCCGGCCAGCGGCGTGGTGTCCTTGGTAGGCAAGCTGGCCCCCAAGCACTACGGCCTGCACCGCCTGGTGGTGCAGGTGAACGACAGCGGCCAGCCGCCCCAGTCCACCACCGCCTTGCTCCACGTCTTCGTCAACGAGAGCCTCTCCAACGCCACCGTGGTGGAGAGCCAGGTGGCCCGCAGCCTGCACACGCCCCTGGCCCAGGACATCGCCGGCGACCCCAGCTACGAGCTGAGCAAGCAGCGGCTCAGCATCGTCATCGGGGTGGTGGCCGGCATCATGACGGTGATCCTGCTCATCCTGGTGGTGGTCATGGCCCGGTACTGCCGTTCCAAGGGCAAGCACGGCTACGAGGCGGGCAAGAAAGACCACGAGGACTTTTTCACCCCGCAGCAGCACGACAAGGCCAAGAAGCCCAAGAAGGACAAGAAAGGCAAGAAGGGCAAGCAGCCTCTCTACAGCAGCATCGTCACCGTGGAGGCCTCCAAGCCCAACGGGCAGCGCTACGACAGCGTCAACGAGAAGCTCTCCGACAGCCCCAGCATGGGCCGATACCGCTCGGTCAACGGCGGCCCGGGCAGCCCGGACCTGGCCAGGCATTACAAATCCAGCTCGCCGCTCCCCACTGTCCAGCTTCACCCGCAGTCCCCCACCGCTGGGAAAAAGCACCAGGCCGTGCAGGAACTGCCCCCGGCCAATACTTTTGTAGGGGCAGGAGACAACATCTCCATTGGATCGGATCACTGCTCCGAGTACAGCTGTCAGGCCAGCAGCAAGTACAGCAAGCAGGTAAGGGTGCTGGGGTCACCCCCTAATTACTTCCAACCGCGCTTCCACACAGCCAGCCCTCCCGACCCCCAGCAAGTAAGTGAGGGAGTTGGGGACCCTCCCAGTTACACACACACAGAGGCAGCCCACTAGCCAGCACCAAGTGTTGTAAGCTAGCGAGAGAGTCAGGGGATCCTCTTGGTACTCTCCCCTACTCCTCCCTGCAGGCAGCCAGCGTAGCCAGCTCCAAGTACAGCTGGTAAGTAAGGAAACCAAAGACACCCCATACCCTCCCTCACCCCATACAGCCTGCCAGCTAACTGGCAGTAAGTAATGAGCAGATAGAGGAGTCGGGGACTCGCCACTAACATTACTCCTCCTCCTCCCATGCCTCACAAACACAGGAGGCAGCCTGTAGCAAATACAGATTATGAGAGTGAGGGCAGAGGGCCCCCTCCCTCCAAACCAGCAATCGAGTAAATCCCTAGAAGGGAACCTGAGACGTCCTTATCAGCCCCCAGCGCACACATCCAGCCAGCAACAAGCACAACGTGGGAGCTGCAGACATTCTCCCCGTCACCACACCGCCTTCAAGCCACAGATAACCAGCCAGTAGTAAGCACAACAAGCAGTTAAGGGAAACGGAGACATCCCCATTACCCACTGCCACCAACCACCACACTCCACACATACTCAGCCAGCCACCAGAGTCCCTTTGAAACAGGCAGCCTTCAGTGTCTTTCTTTCAGAGGGAGGTGCATCCACTAGACAACAAGGTTCCATTGAGAGAGAGAGAATTCTTTCCTGCCACCCAGGCAGCAGGGTCCTACTGAGAGAGGGAGCTGTCCTCTGACTTCATTCACACCCTCTATGGCTTTGTGTGTATATGTATATGAATTTGCAGCCAAGATGTTAAAAGGTTGGGGGATCTAATTACGGGTCATTCATTAAGATTCAGATCTCTCTATAATATATGTGCCTGATTGTGATCGCGCTTATATATTTTTCTTTATACCACTAATATCATTGATTTCAGAAGATTGACTCTTGATAAGTGCAAGTGAGCTAAGAATTAGCTCCTACTTCTATAATATTTTAACTGGTTTGGAGGATATTATACTAAATTCATAAGGCCCCAGTTGTGCCACCCTCACACTGAGTGGTATGTGAATGTCAGTAGCAGTGGTACTGACTTCTGTGGTATCCCCAACTCAGTAAAATATTTCTGAACTTAAGGGTGATACAAGGGACTGATTCTGATCTTAGTTACATTGATGTGAATCAGTCATTGAAGTCAATGGAGTTCTGCCAGTATAAAAGAAAGATACCAGGGTAAGTCACAGCGCCAAATTGGTGTGACATAGTGGAGAATCAGGCCATTATTACAATTCAAACCTATATTTTTATTTTGTAAAGCATATGTTTAATTTTGAACTGAGATCATTTTCCTTGACTTACTTTGTTGGGAGCTTATATGCTGACAAAAATGTTTTGCAGTTGGTACTGTCATGGGGGGAGATCTGCATAAGATGAACATTATGAAAGTTTTCGCAGCTACTATGCACATTATGCAAGATACTATAGATAAATGAATGCAGATTTATGCAAATATGGTGCCAAGTCTGGAGCATGGAAAATCTGAAAAATTTGACAAAAAATGCTTTCTTTCCCACATATTAACATGCAGATATGGTACACAACTACATTTTTATACTTTGAGATGTCTGTTAGTATACTGAAATTGACTTTTATAATATGCAACCAGTATTTGCATTCTGCATGGTGGAATAAAATATTGTAAGTAGAAGTGAATTTCATGAGCCATTCATTCTTTCAGCTGAGCTACAAAACTGGTGTGATTGATGTAGTATTAGCTAATATTTGTGTCTGTGTGTTGTTTTACTAGTCATACTAATGTCTTACAGAACATTTGACATAGTCGTTTCTTGGAAAAACATTTCATTAACTTTCTCCCACGGAGACTATTATAAATTTACCTTTTAAAATATTGCCTATATAAAATGTACAATACTAAAAAAGTTCACAAGCTTCCATCCACTAAGGTTTATTAAAAACATATTAGATTATGCCGTTTTAGTGATCATTGTGCCAACACATGAGGTATAATCCATGCTAATCAGATACTAAATCTTTCTTGATGCCAGAATTCATCTCAAAATATGATTTAAAGACTGTCAAAAGTACAAGTTGTTTTTGGTGAAAAAATGGCTTGTGTGTTAAATGTAGGAATTGGTAAGAGATTAGACTATACAAATGACTACTTGTGCTGATAAGTGCTTTCTTTGAGGTTACTGTGCAAAAATATATTGATTGTATCTTGTTTATTAAATTATTTAGAATATTTTCCCAGGAAATATTTTTGATGTACAATACATTACGAGATGTCCTTGGAGAAGAAAATAGATTACTACACTTTGATTGTTCCATGTAAAAGTGGAAGGAACACATCAAGAAAGCCTCTTAATTTATCTACTTTAAAACAGCTCCCCTCCTCCCACCCCCAGTTTCTCGGTTAATGTCTGACAGCTTTTTGTGATAGTAGTTTGGTTATAAAGCTCCATATAATTGAGTAATGTATGGCTGATATTTTAATGTGTTAAGATAGAAATTTAAAATATACTAAAAGTTTGACATTACTTAATATTTTGGTTTAATATCTTTATAAGTATTGTAACTGAAGTTTTCTTTGGACAAAATAAATAGCTTATCGAAATGGTCAGCATACACACACACAAAAACATGCATATAAATTAAAGACAGGACACAGGGTATTGACTCAGAGGACAGTAAGAATAATGTTAAATAAAAGCTTACAGGATAGATTTTTTTTGGCAGACCTGTTCTGTTACAGCCATCCTCTGGGCACTTGCTAACTTGCTGCTGAGTGACATTTATGTGCTCTTGTGCTTTTATTTTTTTAAAGTTTTATTTTAACATAATAGTGAGCATATCAGGTGGAAGTTTATATAAATAACCTGCACTTTTCATATCTCAAACGTTACCATTTGAGCACTGACTGACTCACCAGAGTAGGTATTCATATTCTTGAACACTTAAACCAGGTGGTATTCATGCTCAGTATCTTGTTTAGAAGGCAAGGTGACACATTTAGAAATAAACTACTATCAAATAGTATTAATTTTATCATAGTTTAATTGCACACACAAGGTAAAACAAGTGGAACGTTAGCATGCATATTACAGCAAGAGTTTAGCTGAAACTTGCATGTCTTTCCTCATTTACTCATTGACAGTTGCCTTTATTCCATGGAGAGATTAGAAAGTGCATAAAGTTTTAAAGACAAGTAAATAGACAAACCAGCAAGTGCCGGTCCTGAAGTAGATGAGGGTGATATCCATTATCCATTAATGTAATTAGACTTGGTAATTGATACATCTTCATACCCACAATATTGTTGTCAGGGGAAAGGTCTCCATTTACAGGACCAAATGGTGTGCTCAAGTGAGTACACAGGTAATGCTTTTCCATTCTGATTTTGTGTTGTACTTTTTTTTCTTTAAGGCAACATATATTTAATTTTAGAGTTTAGTACCTCATATTTAGTTCTTCGGGGCATTTTGTTTGGTGCAGTACCATATGAAACACTATGAACAGAAAAAATAACAACAACAAAAACACGTCTTGGCATAAGTATTAAAAATAATAGATTTTCTAACTAAATTTTGTATTGGATACACTACTTTTAATAAAGTTTATTTAGATATTATAGCATTATGACACATATCACATTTAACCTTCACTTTGCAACAAATCTCTATATCCCCCCCCCTCCCCGAATTACCTTGAAGGAGCCTCTTTCAAGGCTGTTCTTGTCTTATTAATGTGAAGATTCTGTCAGAAATAGTATATTATTTTAGACCCTGAGTTAGCAGTCCATCCCTATTCAGCAAAGCACTTATCCACATGCTTAACTTTAAGCAAATGCGTAAGTCCCATTATCTTCAGTGGGATTTAAACATTTGCCTAAAATTAAGCATATGCATAAATGCTTTGCTGAACAGGCATGGATTTAGGCAAGTGCTTTGCTCAATTGGGGCTTGATGACCTCGTCTTCAAGGTGCTAACCACTACCTGTGAGGTGGTGAACACCCTTAACTTCCAGCAAAGGCAATAGAAGTTAAGGAAGTTCAGCACATCACAGAAGCAATCAGCAGCTTGGAGGAGATTGGCTCCCTAATCATAATGGTAAACCAGAAGTAATAATTGTCTGATATGCAGTATCTCTTGTAAATTAATCTTTGTAAGTTATATTCCACTTTGCTTTATAATGCAAAATAATAGAGAAACACATGAAAAGACATTTGGGCAGATTTCATCCACTGAAACTTTTAGGCATGCATGTGAGATTTTCATGTTAACCTCTGCTAGAGGCTCCTTAAAGGGTTTTCTTTCTTTCTTTTTTTTTTTTTTTTTTTTTTTTTGTGGTCTGTTGATGTCCACTGGTTTCTCTTTTGCTTGCTATACAAACACGATGTTTGAAAAATGAAATCTTTAAAATATTCTGGATGCCTTTTTCAAAGAAATATATGTCACCTTCAGTGTGATTAGAAAGAGCTATGTAAGAATCTGTGAATGTCATTATCTCTTTCCTTGAGATACATTGTTGCCTATCCAATTCTATAATCCTTTATGAATTATCCTCATGCTTTTGCTATTTGGAAAATGTGCTGCTTAGTGAAGAAAACTGTTATCACACCTAAGTGTGGTGACAGGCCTATCCAGTCACATCTCGATAACAATACAATTTGTAGAAATTAATTTTTAAAAAATCTTCTTAGTACGCTATTCAGTTAATTGGTTTACCCAGGTATTGTACATTAACAGTCTCTTGGATTGTGGAAACATTGTATATGGCTGCTTATCATATATGTGAGTTGTAACTATAAATTAAAAGTATCCATTCTGCCATCAGTATGCACATGTAACTCCCGTTGATGTTAATGAGAGGTTATGCCTGGTGCATCAAGGAGCAGTCAATCTTAAATGTAAAAATTAACCAGCCAAGCAAACATCCGCTTTCTTCATGATAATGTATGTAAGGCAGTTTATAAGAATTACAGACTAATCCCCGAGAGTAAAGTTGGTCATGACTTGTGCCTTGACTAATTTTCTTGAGTCTAATCAATGTTTTAAAAAAATCTTACTTTAGCACTAGCTCATTGTAGCAAAGAAGTGTGGAGCTTTGTGATGAGGTGTAACATTTTAACATTTAACATGGATGCAGTTTGGAGAGAAGTTTCCAAAAGCATAAGTAAACGTTCTATCTTCAGTTTGCAAAACAGTAAATATTCTACAGTTGGTTTTAGAAATGTTCCATATTTGTCACTTAGTAACAAATCATTTTGAAAACAGGGACTAATTAAACATGGTGATACATTTTGAAGTTTTTATTAGCTCTGCTTAACACAATGTGTTCAATTAACAAGTAAAGGCTTTATTTTCCTGTTCAGTGAAACCCTCATGTCCTATGTGCAAACAGCTAACTTGCTACTACAATCATCCCCCTCATTCCAAAGGGATGGAATCTGGGTAGAGGAGGAGTGTCATGCTTTGAAGGACTAAAGAATGCCTACTGTTGAGGACAGGCGGGAAAGCAGGCATCTTCAAAGGGATAGGGTGTGATTTACTAACTTTGACAGCTCCCTGACTGTATGTATGGATATTTGTCTAGACCAGTAAGACGTTCAGCAATTTGATTATTGCTGCATCAGTCTTTGTATCATGACCCACTGATACAAACATATTCTCAGAACTTTTATTTCCTTTTTCTTCCTGAGCACATTAAAATACTCCGAAAAATTAAATATCTGAATTAATGAAATATATATATACTAAGTGTGGAATGATTGGGTTGGAGAATATTGGTCCTTATACACCTGTGATACTGAAGCATATGTGTATATATATATGTGCTTCTTCATTTCTGCCTGCTTAGATACCTTGTGCCCCAATATTTATTGCGGTTTGACTTATTTTTGCAGACTAACTTCTGCCCTGAAATGACAGGCAAATTTAATTGTAAATTTCATGTGTGGAAGTTTTAGAATGTTTGTGCAGTTAACTTTTCAGTGTGTTGCCCTTAAATAGAAAACTTGGCCATGATTAGGTTTTGCAGTAAAACATAATAATAAATCATCAGACTTCAGAGTTCAAATCTTGTTGGTATTTTTCTTGTTAGCTAATTACCTAAATCCTTTAGAAGCACTCTAAATTCTTTACTATAATTAGTTTAAACATGCCATGTTATTTTCTTTTCCTTTTGGGAATACTTAAAGTACATCTTTGTTACACATATTTGAGAAATACAGTTCAGCATCTTACAGCCAGGCTTCTAAAGCATGTTTTCAGCATTTCTGTTTATAGTAAGTGTTAAGGAACTGTTAAAGCTATAAAATGAATTCCCTGTATTCATTCATAGGATTGGTAAAATATATTGCATATAAATTACAACACAAGCTTCTCCATATCTTTTTACTGTTTCATACTCTAACAAAGGAATATGTATGTCATATGTCTGGGAGATGTGCTCAGTATTCTTTTTATTTGGCTTGATTTCTTTTATCTAAGAGAGAGATTCTGTTGTCCCTAATTCTATCACATTTTGGACATTTCTAGTGTTACTCTAAATGTTGTATTCTGCAAATATTTTGAAATGACATTATTAAACTCAATCTTAATTATCACCTGCATTAATGAATTAATATCTAAAAGGAAACAAAGATTTACATTGCATAAATCTCTTTTGAACCAAAAGATAGTAAGAGAAAAATTCCAACTTTTACACAGAATGTAAGTGACAGCTTAATATTTATTTACCATGCCATGCAAGGTGACTTGCAAAAGTAAATTACCCAATCCATATAACTTTACCAATATGTGCTGAATGCCCCTAAAAACCAGTATAAGAAGGGCATTCAGAGTGTTATTATGCAAAAATATCATTATATTTTCTCTTTCAGATTGATCCCACAATGCCCATTCCTATCTTGCTTTGTTAACTTCCACTCTGACTTGATGCCTTAACATGTAGTATGTTGGTATGTCACATATACCACAGAACCAGTCTTGGGGTTTGTTACTATTTTGTATGATTTTTGAAATTTGCAAAATTATTTAAAACCAAATACCATCATATGTAAATTAACAGTCTGTGTCATGCAAGAGGTCAGATAAAATTATCATAATAGGCCCTTCTGACCTTAAAAATCTGAATACAAAAGAAATTTGGAAAAAACATTCTACATATGAAAAAAAAATCCACAATACTTATTTACACATCTGCACTGTGCTGGGGCAGCTGCAGGGACCAGTGTGTTTCTGAGGTCGCTATTGTATCAGTGTGATAGCATATCAGATTGGAGGGGAATCAACTGAGAGTGGTGGGGATGGATATTATGAGAATTGCATGACTGAAAGAAAATAAAGTAAGCTTTAAAGTATTTTATGTTCTTGGTTCCTTTCTCAGCCTGGGGGAAATTCAGCAAATACTGATAACATAATTTTGTAATTTACTTTTGTAGGCGACTTACAAGTATCAAAAATCCCAAACCACATTCAGTACCAAAGCACCAGTTCAGCAGGCTACTTAAACATGTCCCTAACTTTAAGTATGTGAGTAGTCCCAAGTACTTTACTGAATCAGGGACCAAATTCTTTCTTGTATTATACCAGTGCAAGTTCAGTGAAGCTGACTGATTGCCACAGTCGTATTTGAGAGTAGAGTTTGTCCCACACTTTTCAGGAAATAGGAGACATAATTTAATATAAAATGTGAACACTGAATAACCAGATTTCAGAGTAACAGCTGTGTTAGTCTGTATTCGCAAAAAGAAAAGGAGTACTTGTGGCACCTTAGAGACTAACCAATTTATTTGAGCATAAGCTTTCATGAGCTACAGCTCACTTCATCGGATGCTGTAGCTCACGAAAGCTTATGCTCAAATAAATTGGTTAGTCTCTAAGGTGCCACAAGTACTCCTTTTGAATAACCAGAGTTGCTTAAAAAGTGCAGTATTTTTTCCGTAAGGGGGGAAAAACCAACCAACAAACTAACTATCAAACAAACAAAACACTTTGAACCAGTAAAATCTTATGGATTCATGACATTGGCTATGCAAGCTTGTTTGAACAGAACAGTGCTTTTCAGTCAGATTCAGAACAGAGAGGTTTAAAAAATGATCTGATTTCTTTTTCATTGTTTTCTTCCTTTAAACCAGTCATTTCTCCACTCAGAAACTTGTTCTACTGCCATCCCTACATTAGCTTGTACAGATACTGTTGTAGCATAACTTCCAATGCATACTTTTATTATTCTCACAAAGGATCACAAATAGTACACTAATTATTATCTTATAAATGACAATTAGGAGCTCAAAACAAGCATTTTATACTCCCCCCCTCCCCCCCCCCCAAATCTTAGCTTGGTCTATCCTAACATTGGCAAGCATAATCTATTATGTAGCAAGATTTTATTTTATTGGCTCATATTCAACAGCTCAAAAAGAAATACCTCAAAAACCTCACCTTTTATATTATTAATGGTTTAGAACCTTGACTGTGTTGTTCAATATTACTTGCCTGAGTATAGTGAGCAGGATTTGGCCCTATAACAAATGCAAAATGCAGAACCATTGTTGTAACCATATTCCCAGAGTTATGTCTCTTGGATATAAGGTTCAAGAGAGTATAACTCCATTCTTAAGTAAGTTCTTGATCATACTAATTGACAGTGCTTGGCTATGTACGCTCAGACATCTTTGTTCAATCTACTGGGCAGTCCGTTGTGCATATTTGATCATGCAATGGTGTGCTATCCCCTAGTGTGCATGCAAATAAGACAGATTTGACCTAAAATGCTTGCCTACTTTTGAAATTAAAACTTTGCCACCCAGTTGAGGTCATGCATGTTGATTGAGCAAATCTGGCCTAGGCAAATCTATGTAATTTACTAAGTTTAAAACTCTAATTCTGTATGCCAAGTTTAACCCACAACAAATGTTCTCATTGGAATGTATGTCTCCTAAAATGAAGATTAAAAAGAAAAATGGAAACATGACTAATGAAGTAATAGCAGGTGGTAATATAATAGACATTTAATTTAATTGGGTTTTTTTCAGTGTTTTCACTACAATAGTGTAAGTTAATATTTTATTATTTTTACCTCCCCCAACTTTATTTTTTGCTGCTTTTAACATGCATTTGGCTTGATTCTCTAGAGTGTTACTCCAGTTTTATGCTAGTGCAATTCCATTACTTTCAGTGACATTACATGGACATAAAATTTGAATAATACAGTGGTGAATAAAGCTCCTGATCTCCCTCCAGGTGCACTAAATAGGTTGTAGTGACATTGTGTGTGTGTGTGTGTGTACTTCATTATATAAAAAAGGGAGATTTTAGTTGATGTGAAAACAAAATCACTGATACTTTATGAATATATAATTATGTTACAGTTGCCTTGTGAGTTTACCGAAAAGCAGTAATTGATTCCTTTGAAAGAAAAGTTATTTTTTCTCCAAGTAATTTTGTGAATCCTTGTTCAGTGGGAATAATTGTACTGGAAATTGCAAGACCTCTATTTAATTACGGGTCACTACATGCTCAACCAGTGACCCTCCATTCTGATCTTGGGATATAACTGTTTTACAGATTTAGAAAACCCATTCATAAGACTGATTTGAATATGTACTTGCAATTTCATTCTGCTGCCTGCCATGTAAGGGACTGAATCTGTCACCTTTACTCACATTGAGTAATATTTTACTTCACAAGTAGTTCTACTGAAATAAACTAGATTATTCATAGAGCAGGTAATGCTTATTGTATATAAATAGGATGACAAAACTGGGTCCTAAATTAAGCAACATCCATTTTCCCTATGGCTTTGAACTATCAGTAAATTCTTTCAGAAATTATAAAACATACTGTGCATCTTGTAAGTTAACAATTAATATACATTTACAAAATGGAATTTTAATCTAGAATATCTAAAGAAATATACAGATAAGAGTGCAAAATAAGGTAAATAGCTAGGCATATAACAACATATTTTAGCAGAATATGTGTTGATTTACTGTATGGATTCTTTCGACAGAGACAAAGGGGATGATTCTGATCTCACATACATCAATAACTAACTTGAACAGATGTAAAACAAGTAGAATTGAGATCAGAACCATGCCTAGTTATTCTTCTTTATGCTTATTGGCCTTTTATGAGAGCTATGAGGGATCCTACTCACATTTAAGTTAACAACAAAACTCAATGACTGATGAGAGCAGGATCACTGCTATGAAACACCAGAATATACTCTTGCTACTCTCTTGACTTCAGGGGAGTTGTTAGCATATAAAGCTGTAGTTACACAGTGGTATATCAGGTCCCAAATTTGTAATTTGTTTGCATTTTTGTAAACAGAAAAGAGTATATTATTTGAGTGGCTTTATGATATATGTTTGTCCTTTACTATATTGAATTTAGAAAAAGATGACTTGGAGGAACTCATATGTAGTCTACTAATGAGGAAAACAAATAAAAAGATTAACTGTCTTTGCAAAACTGGGATCATTCTAAATATATATTTATTAAATATGATTTAAAAGTATGCTTTTTTTTAGCACTAGTTTGTGTTCTGTGTGGAGGAGAAGATAAAGAGCAATATGAAATTCCCTGCATGTAAAACAGATTGAACAGATTTACTTAGCCTGCTTATTCAGAGTATTGCAAAATAGATTTTGACTTGTGTGGTATTCAACAGGGAGTGGGTTTTGCTATATTCCGTTGGCTGTGCAGATTTAGCTGAATATACTGGTAATTCATCTTGAACATTCTAACACTGAAATTCAGGGTGCTTCCATAGAAATCTAGTGTGCTGAATTTAGAGTGGGTGTTTTTACTTGTTCTTCATTAAGTATAGAAAGTGACTGAACTCTTCAAGTTAAATGGTAACCTCCCTGGAGAATTAATGTTACATAAATATAAAAGGGCTAGTTAAAGCTTCCCTCTATCAAATGTTTCTAAAAGGCTTTATGTATTTATAAGACTTCATGATCTACTATTGATGCAAATTACTAAGGATAAAAGAAAATCCATCTGTTATCAAAGAAAAAAAAATAAATGAAATAAGTCCAAGGATTTGAAAGACTTAGCATTAAGAACTAGGAATTCATACTTTGCGATGGGTTTATAGTAATTGACAGAAGAAAAGACTTCTTTTTAGCATTCATAATTTTTTTTTCAACTAAGGGAAAATGACTTTGCTATAAAAGCATCTCTTGTAACGTATCCTGTTTCATTTTATAATTTTGTATGCGCTACTAAAAAAATCTCAATTAAAATATGACCTAACACCACTTCATGTAGAGTTTGGACTTATTAGTTTTGTTATTACTACCCTTACATCTAATCAAATTGTCCATAGCTAAATAAGTAGCATTTCATCAAGAGACACTGGTTTCCAATCTACTAGGATTCAGATTACTAGCATGAGAATGTATCTAAAGCTAGTGTCTTCAATCTCCAACTAATTGTGCACTGATAATGGTATTGCCCACAGGCAGTTCTTTTTTGCTGTCTTGATAAATGATAGATTTTTCTGTGAGTTAATGTTAAAATCAGATGGAGACATATAATAGTGCAGTTACTACTCTTAACCTTTCTTCTTTGCTCATTTGAAATGTGCACCATTTGGAGAGATCTATGCATTTAATTTCCTTAAGAATAATCTCAGGAAAAATAATAATAATTTCAAAAAGAATCCTACTCACAGTAAAATAGAGTTAGTTTTATAGAAAACTGGTATTGTTGAAAAATCTGACATGTACGCAGAGTCCCCTGCCAAGATTTCTGGGAACAGAAGTGGGTAGCCAACAGATGAGCTCAAATTGAACCATAAAGCTTTGCATGCTGTTAGCCTATAGTGGCACATATTTGTTACTGTTACCCTATTTCTTCCTTCCTTTTCCCTCCTACTAGTTGTCAGTCACTTGTTGAGTTTTGTCTTAGGCTGTATTATAAACTGTACAGGGCAGGGACTATATATAACATTTTTACTCATGAATATCAAATCACTTTACGAAAGCGGGTTTGTGTAAGTCCTAGCACAAAGGTCATAATAACAGTAATCTGCAAAATGAGGAAAATTTTCATGTTTTAAAAATTATTAGTGCATTTGTATTATCGTACTACCTTGGATCCCTTGTCATGGACCAGGACCCCATTGTGCTAGGTGCTGTACCAACACAGAACATGTTAGATATGAATGTTAGATATGAGAGAAGCTTTTAAAGAAGGGAATGAATAAAGGTTAAAAAGAATAGTGGGGAAGCCACTGTTTTGGGCATTGAAAGAAGGCTTTGTTATGATCCATGTAATTTTGTTCCAGCACAATGATTCCAACAGTTTGAAATCTATTCTTCACCTTACTGGTTACATGTGAACAGCTCTTCGCTTTTGCACTAAAGCAAGTGGGAATTGTTCACTGTCACAAACAATAAATAACAAGAGTACCCAATCTGCACAGCATGGAAGTGATAAAAACACATGCTTATGCGTGCTTGAGATTTCACAGCTATTAATTTTGAACTTTTTGATTGCAGTTCTGTTTTACAAGAATAGATGCTGTTAGGGCTGCAGTACACCGTGACAGTGAGAAATTATGACAACATGCATTTATCATTATGAACCTGATCTATTCTGTCTGAGCTGATAAGACAGTGTCCGTAGAGCCAAAATCATAAAATGTTTCTCACCTTTATTTCATGTTTAACTCTTTTTAATACTAATAGTTGTTAAAATAGCACTGGCTAATATTAAGTACTAATTTATTCTTAGGAGAATTACTTTGTACATGATGAACATGTATAACTCATCAGTGTTAATGGAAGCTGTATGTGTACATTGAGGGCCCCCAAGTATAAGTGTATTGTATGCTACTGCTATACAACTTGTTCTCTCATTCACATATTCACAGAATAGACTCTGTCTCCTGGTTAAAATCCCTCATAATGCATTTTTGGGAAGAAAAAATCATGGACCTAAAAGGACTGTGTTCAAGCTGAAAAAAGTGTTACATTGTAACTTTAGTAAAAGACACCTTAAAATTTTGAACAGTACAATACATGAAGTCTCTAAAAAGTGTAATTTCCAAATACAGAGGTATTTTTAAAATGTTGTGGCTAATTTTATTTTCCAGTCTGTAACATGCAGTATTTACTTCACAATATAGAGCATGAATTTAGCAACCCAATTTTTATTTTTTGGACCCATTGTGGACAACGCTATTAAATATGGGTAAGGCTGTGATTATTTCATGGAGGAAACGGAAATCACAGATTCTGTGACATTCCGTAACCTCTGTAACTTCCACAGCGGCTGTGTGGTTGACTTCAGGGTCACCCAATCAGCTGGCCCCAAGCAGTGGACCTGGGGGCATCTCTGGGGGCTGCCCCAGAGCCAGCTGTACTTGCAGCTGGCTCCAGGGACCGCACAAGGAGCGGCCAGTGTGGCTGGTCCCGTGGACTGCCCAAACAGCAGTCCTGGGGGGCGGCCCCAGGGAGCATCTGAGCAGTGGTCCCGGGGGCTCCCCGGGGCCAGCCGCACCAGCCACTGCTCATGCGGCTCCAGGTAGCTGGCTCTGGGGACCACCGGAACAGTGGCTGGTGTGGGTGGCTCCAAGGAGTGCCAAAGCAGCGGTCCTGGGGGTACCCTGGGGATCGCCGGAGCAGCAGCGGTCCGAGTGCAGCTAGAGCAGCAGTCACGGGGCAGCTGGAGCCGCAGTGCCGGGGTGCCTGGAGGCCGTCTGGAGAGAGATCCCGGGAGCAGCGGCCGGGGGGCACTTAACCACCAGTACTGGAGCAGTGGGGGGCCCAGAAGTAGAGATTTAGTCAGGGATATTTTTGGTAAAATATTTGGTAAAATATTCATGGCCATGAATTTTTATTTATTGCATGTGACCTGTCCATGACTTTTACCAAAAACACCCATGACTAAATCTTAGCCTTAAATATGAGTAATTCCTGAAGCTTTCCCTGTACTGTGAAACATCAGGAATCTGAATTCTGATCATATATGGTATTTTCATACAGGGTGTGATAACACAGTCTTTACACAGACAAAACTGCCAGTGACTTCAATAAGAAATTATCCAGAGTAAAGATACATTCTGCCTCCTCCAAAACCCCTATCAAGCTGGGGTGTTTTTTTCAGCGTGCCCAGAATGTCATCAAATTCAAGAGTCCTAGAGACCTCACAGACAACACTCTCCCAGCAGTTCCCTGTCTTTATAATGAGGGCGATTCACCTGGAGCTCCTCTGCTCTAGATGATCATAATGGTCCCTTCTGACCTTTATATCAATGTATCTATGTATCTATGCTCCTGTGGCAGCATGGTACCTGGAGAAAGGTAATCCCTCAAATAGGCCATCCTAAAGCCATTTAAGGCCTTAAATGGCCAACACCTTAAACCCTACCCAGAGGCCAATAGAAACACAGTGCAGATCCTGGAGTGCTGGTTTCACATACTCCCAGTGAGATATCCTGCTCGACATGTAAGCTGCTGTGCTCTGCATCAGTTTCAGTTTCTGAATGGTTTTAAGGTGTAGCCTGTAGAACATATTGCAATAGTCTTATCTTGAGGTTAAAAAGGAACAATGTCATAGAAAAAGAGAAGTCCAAGTTATATTAGTCACATTTTTGTTCTTAATAGTTTTTTTCTATGGTAGAAAAGTGCAGATATTTATTTTCTCTTCCAGAGGAAAAGTCTAGCATTTTAGGAAGAATTTTCTTAGAGATAAAAAGGAGAGTCGTTAGAGAGAGAGTTCAGGTCCCACCCTCCTCCCCCGCCAAGAATTTTGCTACAAACTCCAAAGGAAAGGTGTGTTTGCTTTTTTTTTTTTTTAAATCATTCTAACATTGTAGTTTTTGTCCAGGTCTTTTATTAAACATTTGGAGAAAATATTTTTGGGAGGTGGGGGGACTTAGGAGAAAATGATTTTTCTTTACCTTCCTTTTCTTCAAAAGCAATACATACTAAACATGCTGGGGGATATAGATAGGAAATTTGCATCTTTTTGTGCTTTCATGATTGCCTGAATTTTTGTAAGCTTATATATGGAAAGATTTTGAAAGAATTCTAACACAAGGCATAGACTAGCAACTAGTATGAAGAAATGAAGACAATATAACATAAAGAAAACTGAAGATGGAAACAATTGTATCCAAAGATTTTTCTCATTCTCAGTTTCTTTATTTAAACACAAAGATTCTGATGAAATAAATCCATCTGGTGAGCCTTAAAATAATCATTGTATGTTGCTTTTATGGAAAGCTGTTTCAAGAACCAGATAAATTGAACATTGCTATAAGGTTTGTGTTTGGAGGGAGATATTTTTCTAGTGATGCAGTAGAACAGAGATCAAAAGCATTGTACTCATATATAGGGGAATCTTGACCTCTTGTGGCATTTCCAATGTACCCTTGGATTCTTCAGTAACTATGTATGTCAGTTCCAGGTCTTCATGGCCTGAATTTTTGGTCTTTCTTTCCCCAGTGACATCCTGAAGGTTTTTACACTTTAACTCCAGACTTCATTCTTCCCACCAAACAGGTTTAGTTTTCACACTGTCTCACTGGGAGGCAGATGTCAGTGAGCAGCAAGCAACCAAGCGATAAGAAAATTTTGAACACTGAACGTTTTTCAAGCTTCATTCTCTCTGCTGGATTATGGAAAATGTTGGAAGCTCAGCAGTACTGGACTCATTTTTTTTAACCTGAGGCTTCTTTGAAACACTAGGCATTTGAAGCTTCATGAGCAAAAGATAAGACAGGGAGAGCAAAAAAATGCTTCAGCTGCAGAGTTTCCCTAATATGTAGCACTGCAATGTCCTTATTGTCTTTCTTCCCTTTTGGACCTTGATTTCCTATAGAGGAATCCATCCTTTGTCATAATAATGGCAGAAAGATTCTCAAATTCAAGCTGATTCTGTGACTGTGGATCCACATCAGGAGTTAAAATGAGAATCAATCTAGCACGCACCTGGGTCTGACCTAACTTGTTGAAAGTAAACAATAGAAATGTCAGTATTATGACTAATCCTCTGGTTTTCATGAACCTTTTTCTTCCAAAAAAGGCTCAAGCATTTCAGACATAAATGAAATAGTACCCCTCTCCTCTACCTAGCCATAATGCAAGAGCAAGGTATCCTTTTTTGTGAGAGGCTTAGGCAGAGAGTTTCTGTATAATTGGCAGTAAAGGGGAAAAATGAGGCAAAGAAGACCTCTGCATGCTCTTTCTAAGGAAAGCAAAATATCTCTTTATGCATTAATGACCCCCAGCTCTATTTAGACTCAGGTTTCTGGCATAATTTTAAAGAGAGGAAGGGAAGGTAGAAGATATTTAGGATATAGTAGGAGCTCAAATAGGAAGTATTTAGAAAGTTAATTTCTTGGGAAGTCCTATATAAATGTCTGGCATATCTCATTGGCTTCAATAGAGTTGTAGATGTACATCATATTACAAGACTTGTGTGACAGTTTTATTTTTTTTAGTATAGACTTACTTGATGCCAAGTTGAAGGTATAAGGAGGATTTTGAGGATAAGGAATATATGAAAGAAGGAGAGAATGCACAGTAGAATCATCAGCCTTAAGAGTTTAACAGGAAACAAAAGAAGTACTAGCTGATATATTGAACACAGCTGGTCAAACAACTGAGAGAACCTGTGTCTTTCCCATAGTTCAGTTCAAGCTGCTGTGATGTAATACTATTGTGCCTGTTCCTGCATTCTGCATACCTTTTGCAAGATCATTTGAACCAATTCCCAAAATATGGTTGCTCTAATATGGTGTTGGAAAGGAATTAATTAACATTATTGTTGAAACCACATTAAACTGTTAAAATATATTCTGATTTGTGTTGAGCATGGACAAACCACATGGGAAAGGGAGCATGGTCCAGTGATTAGGGTGCTAGCCTAGGGTTTAGAAGATCTACATTCAAGTCCCTTCTCCAGCAATCCCCAGTTTGACCTTGGGAAAATTACCTAGCCTCTCTGTAAAACAAGGATAACGGTACTTCCATATCTCATGAGGGTGTTGTGATGTTCTCCAGTACTACAGTGATGTAGTACTCTCTGAGTACCTAAGATAGACAAATATTCCTTTGTCTTCATTATATTTCAAGGAAAGTTAAATAGCTTAAAGTAGTCTCATTTGGAAGCAAACTGAAAATAAATTGGAGTTAATGGAAGTCTGCCTTGCCCTAGTCTGTTTCATAGAATCATAGAATACTAGGGTTGGAAGGGACCTCAGGAGGTCATCTAGTCCAACCCCCTGCTCAAAGCAGGACTGATCCCCAATTAAATCAGCCCAGCCAGGGCTTTGTCAAACCTGACCTTAAAAAACTTCTAAGGAAGGAGATTCCACCACCTCCCTAGGTAACGCATTCCAGTGTTTCACCACCCTCCTAGTGAAAAAGTTTTTCCTAATATCCAACCTAAACCTCCCCCACTGCAACTTGAGACCATTAGTCCTTGTTCTGTCATCTGCTACCACTGAGAACAGTCTAGATCCATCCTCTTTGGAACCCCCTTTGAGGTAGTTGAAAGCAGCTCTCAACCCCCCCCTCATTCTTCTCTTCTGCAGACTAAACAATCCCAGTTCCCTCAGCCCCTCCTCATAAGTCATGTGTTCCAGTCCCCTAATCATTTTTGTTGCCCTCCGCTGGACTCTTTCCAATTTTTCCACATCCTTCTTGGAGTGTGGGACCCAAAACTGGACACAGTACTCCAGATGAGGCCTCACCAATGTCAAATGGAGGGGAACGATTACGTCCCTCGATCTGCTGGCAATGCCCCTATTTATACATTCCCAAATGCCATTGGCCTTCTTGGCAACAAGGGCACACTGTTGACTCATATCCAGCTTCTCGTCCACTGTAACCCCTAGGTCGTTTTCTGCAGAACTGCTGCCTAGCCATTCGGTCCCTAGTCTGTAGCGGTGCATGGGATTCTTCAGTCCTAAGTGCAGGACTCTGCACTTGTCTTTGTTGAACCTCATCAGATTTCTTTTGGCTCAATCTTCTAATTTGTCTAGGGCCCTCTGTATCCTATCCCTACCCTCCAGCGTATCTACCTCTCCTCCCAGTTTAGTGTTTCCTAAGAACACTGAAGAGAAATGTGATATTAAAATATTACAGCTCCATAATGGTGCCTTGTATATGGTAGATCACCCAGCCAGAACAAAAAGCATCTCTGTGTGGTCCAAAACAAATATATTTTCTGTCAATAAAAGGTTTATGACAAAAAGATATAGACATAGTGGCTACATTTTCCAACATTGTAGCCTACAGAATTTATTTGCAGCCTGAAAATACTAACTGGCATGTCTGCAACATGAATAATAATCAAAAACATTTAAGTACTAGTGACTAAATGACATGTGAGTTTGTGATTTCAGTAGGTGTTAGGTAGAACATCTTCCTATCTCTTATAACTGAAGAAAAAGCAGCTTCCAAGAACAAGAAGGGGAAAGCCAGCACCACACTCGTTAAACCACATAGGGCTAGGTTGCCACAAACCTTTACTACACTGCTCAATATTGCTCAGATTGTGACACTGGCTGCAGTAAGGTGACCATGTGCTTGCCCAGTATACTCTGTTAAAAGCAAGTGAGTGAAGAAGGGAGTGGCTTGTGGGAGGAACACTAGTTTATTCCATCTCTTTACCAGCCAGGGTAAGTGAGTGGATGTACAGGAAGAGTAAACTGCTCCATGAAAGGGGATGAAGTAATTTACTCCCTCCCCAGAGCTGGGAGGAGCAGCAGAGCAATTGGGATTCTCTATTCATTCTCTTCAGTGCTTTTGGGAGATGGGTAGCTGTGCACTTCCCCCTACCCAGGATAGGTTGTAAAATTACAGTTTAGCAAACTGAAATTTGAGAGACTTTAACCAGATAATGAGTTCTGTTTTATTCCAGATTTATGTTAGCGACTTTGATGAAGTCAATTTATATTTAATATAAATAAATAAACAAATATCATTTAACATGTTTACACTGGCGTAAATGAAGTCAGAAGTGTTACTGAGATTTACAGCAGCATAAGTTTCGTTTTCAAGGGTTCCATACAAGGTTCCTTTAAAATATTTTGTTAAGCCATGGGACTGTTGAAAGATCCTATATATGAATTTTGGGTTGGTTATCATGGTAAAAATGAGATACATAAAACAGATTTAAAAAGGTATTTAGGCACTTAAAGATTCAGATAGGCATGTGTGGGATTTTGAGACGTGCCTGGGATTTGAATGGGAGTTGACCTAGGCGCTTCTAAAAATCCCACTGGGTGCCCATCTCCATCCTTAGGCACCTAAATATCTTTAAAAATCTACATTTTTAATATGCAGCATAATCTACATTTCATAACCAAAAGCTTCTTTTTCATTTTCTTGTCTACTAAAGTAGGTACTAACTGATGAGTGTTAGAATAGGAGTTTTCTTTATAGTATTTCTGTTTATTATCATGGGTCGATAGTGCAACAATGGTTAAGTTTGTACTAGAATTTTCATTTTAACACGTGTGGAAAATGTCTATACAAAATTCTGTGGCTTCTGTCCCATGGGACCAGCTGGGCTCAGCTCTTTGCTCCAGGCATTGGGATATCTGGGGTGGCTGAGCTGCTCCAGTTTGGCTTGGCCCCCTGATGGGGGGACTGGGCAGGCCAAATTCATGTGAATGGTGGTGTGACCTGGTGCAGGGGGGTTGCAGCACCACTCACTCAAATTTGGTCTGGCCAGCCCCGTCATCGTGATGAAATGGAGGCTGGGCCAAACTTGAGTGGTGTGGCAAGCCCGTGCACCGTGTCTCAACTCCCAGAACAGGGAGCTGAGCCCAGTCACCTCATGGGATTGGAACTGCAGAAACTGCCATTACTGGGTGATTGTAGGAGAGGCTCTGGCATGCCCCCATAAGACTTCCCACCACCCCAAAGGGCAGGATCCAATCTCCTTCTGTCCCTTATGAAGGAGTGTCTCCAAATCACAATCTTTCATAAACATCTTGCCTCTTAAAGAAAAATGAATTACTCTTAAATACATGTATAAACTGTTAACAAGTGTTTAGTAACACACACATTAAATTTGCATCTAGTACATTTCCCTAAACCCAGTGTGTCACTACCTAGAGAGGAGAGGTTACCAGAACATCACTTTCAATTGAGCCTTTACCACTGACTTTCCTCAAATATCCCTTCTCCAGGAAGTTTAGCAAGTCTCTATCAGTCTTTTAGGACATTTAATCTCCCACTCTGATCTTCTCGGTATCAGCCTTTCATTAGAGTCTGAGCTGTTCTCTTGTTCCTTGACAGTTTCTCCTTTGTGCATTGATGATAAAGAATCAGTCAGATGTGAAATGCCATAGTCCACCTCAGTTGTCAATGTTTTGGAACTTTCTGGGATTACTTGTAGATTCCTTCGATTATGTTGAAATGTGTTCCCCTGGTTTGTCTGAACTACATAAGACCTTGGATGCAGCTGTTCTTTAATGGTACCCCTTTGGTCCCAATTATTAGAGGTTGATTCATCAGGCACACTCTATAACGTGGGTTAAGAGATGGGAGATCACAGGCCCTTTTGTTAAAATAATATTTCTGTTTCTGATTTTCTTTCATCTTCCATATGGTTCCATTGTGAAAAGATTTCTATAGGTTATCAGTAATTGGTAAATTAGATCTGATCCTCCTTCCCATTAACAGTTGAGCTAGAGAAAAGCCATTCTCCATGGGTGTACTTCAGTAAACCAATAAAGGTTTATACAAATCACCCCCACTATCAAAAGTCTTTTTCATAAAGTTTCTTTACTGACCATATAGATCTTTCCACATTTCCATTTGATTGGGGGTAATTTGGACTTTGTTTTGTGATGAAAATCCCAATCTATGGCTAATTGCCTAAAATCTGCATTGGAAAAACACAGCCCATTATCTCTAAAGACTTAATCTGGAATTTCATGTCTGGAGATTACCTTCATGCTGGATATCAGTGACTTACTGTCAGTACTATGCAGTATGCAAATTTCTGGATACAGAATATAATAATCTGGGACTCTTAAATAATCCTTTGATTGCCAGGTAAATAAATCAGTACCTACCTTCTCATAAGGTCTTTGTGGAACTGGATTAGGTCTCCGTGGCTCTGCCTGTTGGCATGGCTTGAATTTCAAGCATGAAAAGCTGTTTCCTACCACATTAGCAATGTCTTGATTGATCTGCGGCAAATACAGCACCTCTCGTGCTCGTCGTTTGCAATTCTCAATTCCTAAATGACCCTCATGGATCTTCTGTAGCATTTTTTTTTGGCGGCTCATTGGAATTGCAACCTTACTGCACTTGAAAATTGCCCCATCGATCACAGTAAGTTCATGTCTCCAGTTCCAATTGTCTTATACTTGGACAGCACCTGCTTATTTCTTCAGGCCACCTTTTAATTATCAGTTCTTTAAGGATTCCCAGTGATTCATCTTTCTCCATTTCCTCTCTTATTTGTTCCAGTTTCCTGTTAGTTATTGGAGTTGTCTTTACAATCAGATGTACATAGACTTGCATTTCTGTCTTTAAAGTCTTCTCTGGTTCCATGGGAGCTACTGCTCTGGAAAGTTCATCTGCAGTGAACATGAATTTTCTGGGTGTGTACGTCACAACCAAATCATACTTTTACAGCTTTAGCATCATTCTGAGAATCCTTAAGGTGCAGTCATTTAGCGGTTTGCTACATAACGTTATTTGGGGCTTGTGGTCCATTTCAGCTTCCATTGTCTTTCCATAAATATACTGATTGAATCTCTCACAGGCAAAGAACATTCCTAAAAGCTCCTTCTTGATCTGTGCATATCTGGTTTCTGCCTCAGTCAGTAATTTGGATGCATATGCCACTGGTTGCCAACAATCTTCATGCTTCTGTGAAATCACTACATCTAACCCAGATTGTGAAGCATTTGCTGAAATTTTAATAGGCCTTCCTGATGCATAAAACTTCAACACTGGCTCTTGTATCAATTGTTGTTTTAAACCTTCCCATGATTCTTCTTGTTCTGCACCACACTACTTAATGCTAAGATTTTGTCATGGTAATTTTTTAGTAAAAGTCACAGACAAGTCATGGATAATAAACAAAAATGCATGGAAGCCCATGACCTGTCCCTGACTTTTACTAAAAATAACTGTGACAAAATGGGGTATGTGGGGAGGTCCAGCACCCACTGCCGCTGCGGCTCTGAGGTCGCCCAGGCACCTCTGGTGGCTCAGAGATCCAGGGTCCTCCCACCACCCATGGCGTCTGAAAATACTGGGGTCCCCACCACCACCTGCAGTATCTGGGAACTGCAGGGTCTCCCTGCTGCCTGTGGCACCTCAGAGCTGTGGGGGGCCTAGCTGGGGCTGGCGGCTGGGAGCTGAAGGGGGCCAGCACAGCTCACGGCTGCTGAGAGCTCCACAGTCCCCCCACCACCCGCAGTGGCTGGAAGCTCCGGAGCTGGTGTCTGGGAGCTGCTAGGGCCCCACCACCTGTGGCAGCTGAGAGCTCTGGGGCCTCACTTGGTGACGGCTCCAGACCCGCTGCCTCTGGGCTGAAGTTGAAAATGTCACTGAGGTCTCTGGAAGTCATGACACCTTTCTACATGGATGGATAACTGGAGGGACCTGCTTGTATATACAGATTGTATGTTTACCCTGCAAGCAACCTAACCCTGGAAAAAGGTCATGTTATTCCAAAAAGAGTGCCTTAAAGCGAGGTTCAGTATGATATTGTAGTGAGAGCACCCGTTTTACCAGGTTTAGTTTCTCACATGCAGCTAGGCCTAGAATTGGAATTACCTCCTTTGGCTCTAAAATAGACAGGAGCCTGTACATGGTGTTTTTATGATTGATGCTAGCAATGTATCTCCCCTTCATTGGTATATTTGTTCCAGAATAACTAGTAACCTTTATTTTTGTTGGTCCCAGTTTTGATTTTCTTTTCGGTCTCTCGTAATCTTGTTCAGGCAGAATATTAACCTGAGCTCCTGTGTCCAGTTTCAGTGGCATAATTGTTCTTTTCGCTGTCATAGGCAGTATCCAGTCCTTCTCATCAGGCTTGGTAGATCCCAATAAGTCTGTGACAAACTCCTAAACCATGTTGTCTTTAACTGAATGCACTTGCATTTTCTGTATTTGGGATCTGCAGCAGTTTGCAAAATGATTCTTTCGCCCATATTTATGATAGAGTTTTCCAAAGGCAACACATTGTTTGGGGCCATGCTGTGATCCACACCTTCCACGTGACTGTCTGTACCCAGTCTTCCCCCAGCATTGTTTTTTGTAGCGAGTGGTTCCACTTTTTGATGTGATCTGTTCTGGCAAAACAACAACAACAGCGACTGTACTTAGTACATGAATAACCCCTTCTGGTTAATTCAGCTCTTTGCTGGCTTCTGTTTTCATGGTTTCTGTTGCCCTGCATATTTGGAGAGCTTTTTCTAAAGTTAAATCTCTTTCACAAAGCACTCTCTCACTTAATACATTATCTTTAATGCCTCAAAAGGTTCTCTGCCAGCTCACGGAAGTCACAGGTTTTACTGAGTTTCCTTAATTCTGTGACAAATTGTTCAATGGTTTCATCAGTTTTTTGCATGCATGTAAAAAAAATATGTCTCTCAAAGGTCTCATTCATTTTTGGCATGCAGTGTTACTCAAATGTAGTTAATATTTTATTTAACTTTATGCTTTCACCTTCTTCAAACTTAAAGTAGTTATAAATATCCAATGCTTACTCACCAACAATATGCAAAAAAGATTGATGATTTCATTTTATCATTTTTCTTCTCTGCCCCTATAGCTGCTAAATATAATTCAAATATCTGTCTGAATATTTTCCAGTTCTCTGCAACATTGCCTGACAAATGCAGGCTGGAAGGAGGTTGCAACACATCCATTTTTGGCATCACTCCCTCCTCTCCCCCGATAAGCTAGTCAAGCTACTATTGTGCTCACCAAACATGCAAAAGCCTCTGTGCCTGGTGCTTCTCTGGTGCCTCTCTTTGTCTCTGCTTTCAGTTGCAAACACAGGAGTTAACTTCAAAATCACTGCAATTTCCTTCTCATTTAGCCCTTCTGACTCGATGTAATAATCTTGGGGTCCATTAAATAACAAACCAGTGAATGAGAAAGGAATAAAACTTTAATAAAACAAATTGGAAAGCTTTTGCGGTGACCGGTTGCACACATCCATGTGGTGTTCCCAGCCCAGGCCTCCAGGGCACATCTCCAAATTTCCACTCTCACAACATTATACCTTACGAAGGAGCATCTCCAAATCACAATCTTTCATAAACATATCTCTACAATATCCATGCTTCTAAATTCAGTGAGTGGAATTGTTTAGATGGCATACAGATGTCAAAAGAAACCTATAAATGGTCTTTACCCTATTTCTGTGGGAAGTAATATGAAGTGAAAAGTTGTCTGTGTGTAACTGACTCTGTTGTGTGGTAGCACAATATAACTTTTGTTATGATTCCAGCAGATCTCTATATATTTTGTGACTTTTTAAGGACTGCTTCCTGTGTTGAAGTTTCACCACCTTTAAAAATAAATTAGTTTGTTTGAGAAAATATTAAGTTAACTGAAACCACAAATCTAGTTAATCACAATATTCAAAGCTTTCATTTGGGAAATGAAACGTATAAAATAATAGTTTTTTACATCAAATTTTTATTCTTTTGGAAAGCTTTCTGTTAAAATCAGAATCAGGTCCAGTCTCTCGATTGGTGAGTAACCACCAAGTCTTTTGGGATGGCAGAAATCAAGGGGTGGATCAGGAGTTCCAACCAGAGGAAATGAGCAGCACGCATAAGTGGATTTTTCATGAGAGTGGAAATACATTGGGCATATTTGCAATGTGAATGAATATGGGGGGCTGCCTCAATGGGAACAAAGAGGCATGTCAGGAGTTTTCAAGGAAGGGGTTCAGGACCCTTTTAATAAAGCCTCATTGGAGCCTTTAGATCTATTGTGAGTGCTGATGGGTTTCGATAAAGGAAGTGTGGGAGCTGATTGGAAGTTAGGGCAGTGTGGGAGAGCAGAGTACAGCTGCATGAAAAATGAGATTCCAGGAGGGTCCCTACAGGGCAACTAGTAGCATATGGAGTTTCTACAGTTCCAACAGTCCTTGCAAGGGTGCTAGACAGATCTTCTTCTTCAACACTTAGCCAGTCAGCCATAGCGATCGTTCGCCATTTGGTCCATTCCTGTGCAACCACGAAGGCTTGACAGCCTGACAGTCCAACATTGGAACAGACTTGATGAACCCATGTAATGGGGGTCTGCCTCTGGGCCACCTCCACCCCATGGTTGGTGGTATTTTATCCCAGATGTTACAAGCCACCCAGAAAATGGCATTCGCTGGAATGTCTTGTAGCATCCTTGCAACATGTCCGAAAAGTGTAATGCGCCACCTGCAGACAATGGCCCCGGTAGTCTGTAGATCCAAATGACCATAAACATCTGCATTACAGATGAAGTCATTCCACAGAGGCACAAAGCATCTGTAAGGGGAATGGCTGAATGGCATAGAGCCAGTCAGTAACCCTACACCTTCTTAGCCTATGGGCTGGCTTAACTGATGAGGCCCGGGAAAAAGCAGTTCAACTGGACTAGTTCCCAGAGAAAGTTAGAGTAGCCTCATACTGCTCTAATCTACACCTGGCTGCCTGTTACCGCAAGGTTCATTTTGGTTGCTGTGGGTCACTGAAGCATAGCTGTTGCTGTAACAAACTGGGGCCTGGACACATGCAGACACAAGATCAGAAGAATTTAAAGGTGGTTAAAAGCCACTTTGCCCCTCCCCCGGTCCTGTTCTGTGTTCATTTTGGACAAGGTAGAAAATCTGGGTCTAAATATTTTTATCTCCCATTTAGCAAAATCTTTAAAACAAATGAACTGAGTTCATCTGTAAACTAGTTGATATAGATTCTTTAGTCTACCTCAAATAAAAGGCTGATGTTGCACCTCCTTATGGCCATGTCTGGAGATTAGCTCTCAACCACCCTGACACATTCTCCTTTGATTGCTCACCCCTTTTCATCCTCTTCCCTCCCCTGGTCTCTCTCTCTCTCTGGACTAGATTGTTCTGTCTTTGTGACTCCAGGTGCTCCCTCTTTGTGGCTTGGTCCTCTGGCCACATCACTATAGCTTTCCTGGGGTGACAAAGTCCTTCTGGACAAACTGTCTAAGTCAGTCTTCTGCTCCACCACCCAGACCGTGCCTCTTCCCCAGTAGCTGGTAGGGAAAACTAGTCCTGCCCACTATTCCAGGTTCCATCCCGGAGACCCTATTTCTTTCAAACATGGTCTGCTTGCCTGTCGCTATCGATCTGGGCTTTTTCTTATGTTTCTTCATTATCTTCTGGCCCAATCCTGGGTGGAACCTCCTTTGTTCCCTGTGGCTACTTCACCCTGTCTTGGGTTCTTGCCAGAGTCTGTATTCCAAGGCAGGATCTCTGGGCTTAGTCTTCCCTAGGCCTCCTCCTTGTTTGCCTCCATCTTCCTTTCTAAGGAGTGACTGCAGAGCTCCTTCCTGCAGCCTCTTTTTACTTTCCCTCTATGCCTATCTCAGCTCCTCCCTCAGCTGGGCTTCATCAGCCATTAGGCCTTATCAGTCCTGACTCTCCTTCAGGCGCAGCCTATCACACGGTTAATTGGCTCTTTTTTTCTACTTAGGCCGCATGTGGGGTAGATACCTCTGCACAATAGTATCCTGTGCATATATTGCAACAGTGCATTATTTTCACTCACGTGTTTTCAAACTTTGCAAAGCTTATATTTTTCATGAAGGACTACGACATGTCAAATGTGAAAGCTTTGAAGAAAACAGTCTTTAAGCTTCCTTTAAATTAAAAAAAACAAACCCCAAACAAAAACAAAATAAGAACAAAACCCAAAACTTTGTAAATTGAGAATAAGCATGAGAAATTTAAACCCAAGAAGTATTTTAGAGGGAAAAGTGTGTAGTTGAAAAGTGGTGCAAGTACCTTCTCAACTATAGCTCTTAGTATGACTATCACTGGTACAATCATATTACATTACATTAGCATTATATTACATTAGCATGTTCAGAAACTGTTTAATAATACAGCTGTGAAAGTAAAACTTGCTTGGTTTCATAATTCCAGAGAAAGGATATCCAAATTTTTCCTGTAATTTTGTAAAGAAATTTGGGAAGGATGGGTGTGTGCGCATGCATATGTGCACACAGGCATGCTTTTTAAAACTCGAGGCCCATAAACTCGTGTTCCCCACATATATATTTTGGTTGACCCAAGGTGTGTTTGTGGCCAATGGAAATTTTTCCAGATGTGTAATCTGCCAGGGGAATACAAATTCTGTAATTCTGTGCATAATGTTCATTGTGACAACTGTGTAGTGATTTTTTCATTGGTTACTGGTAGCGTAATCTCAATACAATACATTAAAATAATTCATTACATTACTAGCAGCTATTGAGAGATGACATTCTTTGATGTTGCTTCCTTGATTTAAATTTTTGGAGAGCGGAACTTTGCTGACCTACATAAGGAGAGTTTTCAATGTAAGCTATGTAACTATATTAGCCATTTCATTCACCTATTGTGAAAAGATTGGAAGAATCTCACAGCTTTACCTACTTTATTTAGGTATCACTCTGTTGGCTATCACAAGTGATCAGTATTCATGTGATATACTCAGGAGTATCCCATTCTTCTCCAGGAATCTCAGCAGACAGAGCCCAGTAGCAGAGAATAGCAAATACAGTATCTGTGATAAGGCATTACAAATGTCAGCAGAGTCTCCTTGTAAGTTATCTCATCCCCAGAGGATGTGAGACAAGTTAGTATATTACTGGTTGCATCTCCAGCATTTATCATCTGATGAGACCTACTCGAGGATAATATTCTTTATGTATTCTGTGTGGTGTTCTATAATACAGTGTCTATTTAGAATTTTATTCTGATACTATCTAGGTAGAAGAGAACTATACATTTTCTTAATGTTTATTTCAAGTATCCTAAATCAGTGAGATCTGAAACTGTTTCCATTTTTTCTGAAATTTCTGTTCCTATAGATTAGAGCCATGTCCTTAATCTATTTATAGGATTATGAAAAATTATGTTTGTTTTAATAAAAATAAGAGAATATGCATATATTTGATACAAAAACATATGTAAATGTATGTGAAGTATATGTAAATGAGGAGTATAGACTGTATGCAAATTAGGTATGGTCCTTCGGCTACTGGCAAGTATGTAGCAAATGCAACCTTTATTGCTGCGAAGTTTGGGCATCCATTTCATTTACTGGAGGAAAGGAAATTAATTATTTTTCATTGTGTGTTTGCTTATAATGTTCTTTTTTTAAATGGAGATTTATACTGCTTTTTTTAGGCAAAAAGACATTTTGGTAGATATTTAAATTAATTTATTCACCTAACGTAAGAAGGCCCATACTGAGTCAGACCAATGGTCTGTCTAGCTCTGTTTCCTGTCTTCCTATAGTCACCAGTACCAGATGTTTCAGGGGAAATGAACAGAACAGGGTAATTAGCGAGTGATCAGTCCCCTGTTGTCCACTCCCAGCTTCTGGCAGATGGAAGTATAGGGATACCCAGAGCATGTGGTTGTGCTCCTGACCATCTTGTCTAATAGACATTGATGGACCTGTCCTCCATGAATGTATCTATTTTTTTTTCTGAACCCAGTTATACATTTGGCCTTCACAACCTCCCATGGCAAGGGGACATAAGTTGACTGTGCACCATGTGAAGAAATACTTCCTTTTGTTTCCTTTAAATGTGCTGCCCATTAATTTCATAATAACTTTGGATATACATACACGAACTTGGTAATCTGTGAAAAGAGTTTATTTTAGAGATTACTTCCTCATTTAGGACTTGATTCAGGTGGATGCATAAACATACACTTAACCTGAAGCCCATTGACTACAGGACTAATCACATGCTTAAAATTAGGGATATGCTAAGTATCTTACTAAATTGAGGCCTAAATTTTGTAGTGTGTAATTCAGAAAATAGTGACTGCAATATGTAAAAAAAAAAAATTCTAAAAATAAGCCCCACAAGTCCTTATCTATAGTTTTAAGTCTGTTGGAGTCCATTCTGAATGTTGTTAATGTATTAAAGAACTTATTTTAAAAAGGAGAAAGATTTAAGGCCGCATGCAAAAATGTGCATGTACACACATAACTTATTTCTATATAGAATTAATGTAACTGCGCATGCACATTAGGTATCTGCATGTTCAGATGGTTGTTTTCATGCACAAATATCTGATTTGTGCACACATTTGTGGTAATCATTTTTGCAAATTAGGCATGCAGTTGTGTGCATACTATTGCATGTGGCCCAAGGCTTCTGCTCATTTAAATTTCAGGCCTCAAATATTAAAATAAAACGGAAACCACCATGCCAACTTGGTATACTGTAGGAACAGTTATTTTTATCTGAAGTGAGGTTGACTTTCTGACACTCTAAGAACTAAAAAAATCTGGTTGTATTTAAAATCTTTCTAATACAAGTTCTTCATGCTCTTTGCTATACTTCTCTGATAACCGTGTGTCATAAATATAAAGGGAAGGGTAACCACCTTTCTGTATACAGAACTATAAATTCCCTCCTGGCCAGAGGCAAAACCCTTTCACCTGTAAAGGGTTAAGAAGCTAAGGTATCCTAGCTGGCACCTGACCCAAAATGACCAATGAGAGGACAAGATACTTTCAAATCTGGAGGGGGTGGGGGAACAAAGGGTCTGTCTGTCTGTGTGTTGCTTTTGCCGGGAACAGATCAGGAATGCAGCCTTACAACTCCTGTAAAGTTAGTAAGTAATCTAGCTAGAAATACGTTAGATCTCCTTTTGTTTAATGGCTGATAAAATAAGATGTGCTGGATGGAATGTATATTCCTGGTTTTGTGTCTTTTTGTAACTTAAGGTTTTGCCTAGAGGGATTCTCTATGTTTTGAATCTGATTACCCTGTAAGGTATTTGCCATCCTGATTTTACAGAGGTGATTCTTTTACCTTTTCTTTAATTAAAATTCTTCCTTTAAGATCCTGATTGATTTTTCATTGTTCTTAAGATCCAAGGGTTTGGGTCTGTGTAAACGTGTACAAATTGGTGAGGATTCTTATCAAGCCTTCTCCAGGAAAGGGAGTGTAGGGCTTGGGGGGATATTTTGGGGGAAGACGTCTCCAAGTGGGCTCTTTCCCTGGTCTTTGTGTAAGATGCTTGGTGGTGGCAGCATACAGTTCAAGGACAAGGCAAAGTTTGTACCTTGGGGAAGTTTTTAACCTAAGCTGGTAAGAATAAGCTTAGGGGGTCTTTCATGCAGGTCCCAACATCTGTACCCTAGAATTCAGAGTGGGGAAGGAACCTTGACACCGTGCTACGCCATCAAGGATTTTCCCCTATTACTGCTACACAAATATTAAACAAAATCTCATGGGAAGAATAATTCCCAGAGCATTTCTGCTAAACGTTTGAAAGCACTTTTATGGGGATAGTATGAATAGAATTATGGGCTCAAATTCTACTCTCAGTTACACATATGTAAACTTCATTTCAGCATGTTACCCTAGGTGTATGGCTACATAAACTGAAGCAGTAGTTGCACCATTATGTCTTCACCATATATCGCTTCAGACTTGTAATTCAAATATATTTTGATTTAACTCTGAAACTTAAACTCCTTACAATAGTTGTTGGAAATACCTTGGCTCAGAATGATCATGGGTTCCACAATTACCTAAAGCCACCACTCAATAAAGTATTGATAGCTAGCTATCAGCAGGCATAGAGTATGTTGGGTGAACCTCAAAAAATTCTGGCATTGTACAATTCTGAAAGACCGTTGTTCACTCCTTGAGGCAAGGATTGCAATTTCCTATTGCTATAAGCTACTAAAAATGTATTAGGGCTAACAGTGAGAACTCTGGAAAGGCTTTTGTTAACCTCTTGATGCTAGGGATCCTCATTAAAATGTGCTAATGCAGATATGGAAGCTCTGGAGGTAAGTATCAAGGGATAAAATACCACAACTGTGAACATTACAGTTTGGTGAATTCTTAAATGCTGAAGGAGCGGAAAGTACTGCACATTTTTTAAGTGCAAAAAAGCATCTAAAACACCATTCTCACATGCATGGATAATTCTCAGATGGTTGAAGGAATATTATTGCAATTTTCTAAAAAAAAAAATCTTGTGGGACAAGGTCAAGTATGAGAAGTTTTAGCACCAAAACAAAAGTATCTGAGAATTTAATAAGAAGTAGATATTTAGAAAGGAAGTGCCATTTCAGCCTTAACTATAACTTACTAAACTCATATATATATATATGACTCAGTGAAACTACTGTAGCACGTTATTCCCAGGCCTATGTTACTGAAATTCAAATTCTCCTGGTAACAATCAGTCCTTATTATCAATTTAAATGGTTAGGTTTGATCAAAACATCTGGTAATGCTTGAAAAAATGCATCAGGTTTGAGTTACTATTAGCCTATAACATAGTTCATTTGAATATGTCCTGAAATGCGTTTAGCTTCCTACAAGACAGGGTGCTGAACAGATAAGTCATCTATCAAATGGCTTGAAGATGGCTGTCATATTGCAACTGCAGTAGAGATGTGAGCAGAAATGCATCACTTCATTCTTTTTTCTGTGTGGAAAATATGATGTATTGATTAATTTCAAAGTGTTTGGGATCTGAGGTGTTTTGTGCTTGTAAAAGTTATGAATTAAAGGCCATAAAATATAAGCTTTTAATATGAATGAAATTCTCATACAGTGTAGGAACTATTAGTCTGAAACAATAAATCTTGTCAAGCTCAGGGTACTCTTGTGGCTGTAAAAAATGAAGGTCACACGATAATACTGTCCTGGGAAGTGTGTAAGACATTTAAAAAGATTGATTGTAATGAGTACTGCTCCTAAATATCTCTTCAGGAATCCTAATGTTTTTGAGGTTTTCAGTCTTAACCATTTTGTCTTTAATTACAGTAGTTTATTTTTGCCACCTGATTATTTCATTAATCTATTTGGAAGGTTGTTTCCAATTAGATTGGTTTGCTAGGTGGATTATCATTTTTTCCCTTAATTATTAAGTTTATATTTTTGGAAACTAATGTTAATGGCAATACTTAATAATTATACAGGACTTCGCAGCTTCAAAGCAGGGTAAAAAAAATTGGACCAAATTAAGTGTTATGGCTGCTTTGAATCACAGGAGCAGCGCAAAGCATCCATAGTGTACCGGCGAGTCTGCCTCAGAAACGAATAGAGGGCCTAATCTTATCCTCAGTGAAGTCATTGGGCATTTTATCATTGAGTTTATAGGCAGTGGGATCAACCCATAATTAACAATTCAGCATGAGCTTGGAGAAAGTTGTCTATGGCAGCATCCACCTAATCAGGACCATAAAAGATGAACCAGATGGTTCCTTTTTGTAATGATCACTATATTAACCTCCAGTGCATTTCTCTTTTCAGTTTGCTCAACTAGTGCTGATAGCTGCTACAGCATCGGATAATATCATATACAAGCAAATAGTTGTTTCTGAAATTATATCAAATCTCTTTTGGGGTGACTCTTTTGTAACAGAATTCTTGGAAGATTCTGAAAGAGATGAGGTTGGTCAGAGAAACATATAGCAATGATATAAAATGTATCTAGAAGACAAACAGAAACATTTTGTACCTTATTTGGAACAGCCAGTATGATGATACCTTAAAATGTCAACATGCTCTCTGCATCCTTGAAAGAGTCTACTCTAGAGTCAGGCAGCTAGATCATTTGTGAATATTTGACCTTACAGAGAATGGACTATTCAGTCATCCTAGAATGAGAACTGTTTTAGCCCTTGTGTACGCAATGGTCTAATTTGAGGAACCTGAAGCGTCTATCATTACTTGCCATTTTAAACCGCAGCTTCTAGTTCACAGCACTAATGCTATATTGTGTTTTATGGTAGATATTTCTAGATGTCTTTAATCTTAGGAATTATGCTCTTCTCTAGAAAAATATGTTGTAACATTAAACATTGGTGTCATACCAAAGGGCCATTTTTTGTGTGGTTCTGATCATTGAAGCATTGAAGTTTGTTCTATGTCTTTGTGGCTAGCACTGCCTGTGTGATACCCACTGTTGGGAGTCAACACAAACTCCTTTTGGGTTGCTGGAAATATTATAAAGCTAATAATCTCATCATACTTCTTGGATAATAGATGTAGAGTTCCATGCTCTTTTGCATCTCCTTCATGATTTATTATGGACAGTAGTTAAGGTTGTGAGCCAAATCAGTTGGCTGTAGATTGTATTGGTGGCAGTAGCTCATGGAATAGACAGGGGGGAATGGAGATATCTGGTGAAAGAATAGTGAAAGCCAAAGGATGCCCAATTGGTCTGGCTTTCTCTGTGTTATAATCACTACCTTGGGGAGATATGTAACCTCATGGCAGACATGCTTGTTAGAATTGATGACTTAAGGTAAAAACCAACACTAGGATATCAACGGCCCTTTCAAAATAACAATACTAATAATGATATTATTAATAATAATATTAATAATAATTAATAAAAGGATACAAATGGTACTGATCTTTAAGAGCTGAGTGGTGAACCTTTTCATCATACATTGATTACTTATGTTCTGGTTATATGGTACAACAGTATCTTTAGCTTTCCCTATTATTCTTTCCCATTCAGAGTGTTTTCACCTTTATTTAAGTCTCTAACTGACAGTAATACAACTATTGTTAAAAAAATCTCTTTAAATGAATTGATCTGCATACAGATAATGGCTATTAACCAAAGCAAACTAGGTTAGTGAAGCAATTAAATAAAAAAGAGAGCAGACTGGGTTGTGTGGATGGCAACTTTGGTGAGTTGCCCAACTAAAATACTGTCTGGGGTCCTAAGTGTGTACATGGACAGCTAGCTCCCCTTTATAGCCTCCTGTCTGTTATAGATGAAGCATGCCCATTAATCTGCAACTCCCCTAGACTTCTGCTGCTGTCAGGAAGGGAGAAGGAAAAAGGTTTCACTACTCTGTCTTTCCACCAGCCTTATTGGAGCCTACCGATAACCCCAGTGTCTGCCTGCCTGCCTTTGCTGCTGTTCAAGCAGGGAATGGCAGCATAGCAGAATATAACTTCTGATATGATTTCAGCAATGCTATTTGTAGCAACAGAGGCACTGGATCGGTGTCTGCAACACTGCATTATACATTCAGACCCCAGTCCAGCAAACCCTTACACATGTGATTGACTCTAAAACTTCAGTGGAGCTATGCAGATGTTTGAAGTGAAGCATATATATATATATATATATATATTTTTTTTTTTTTTCAGGAATGAGGCCTTAATTCAAATTTACATTTGAAAAGTAATCTTTACAGCCTCATTGGCTAGAAGTGTAAGTTTTCATTTTGCTTTTTAAGTAAGTACTTAACATCTGGAGAAATTGATGGCTTAGTCTTCCAAACTCACCACGAAAAGCATCCAACTAAATGTTGTTGCGTGGGTGGGTGGATTTTTCAAGTCCTGTGTATAAGATTTACAAAACAGCTTTATTTTTACAAATAAAACCCAAACATATAAATATTACATTTCTGTACCTTCTTTGTTATTTCCTTAGGATAAATACAGCCAGTAATATTATAACTCTTTTACTTTTTTCTAGTTCATTATCTGCTGAAATAACATAGCTGTGATTTGGTCAAGAAAACATGAAAATATCTGCTTTGTTTCTTCAGGGGAAATGCTTACAATTTTCTGAATAATGGTCATTTATAAAAGTTATTTACTCTTTTCGCCTTGCTACGTGATATGACTGCTTATATTGATTGTTTTTATTTTTATTCCACTTGATTGCACAAAGCCCCCTGCTTTTATTATAATGGAATATTTGTAAATCAATGGAGGCTGTTAAATTAAAATGACTTACCCGCAGAGGACATTCAAAGTCCAAAGAAAATATAATTTTGCAGGGGAAAAACCTTAGTCTTTGGCTTATTGCTATCATAGTACTGATATCATGTACTATGACCTGTTCGAGGGTCATAGTAAAAGCCACTTTGCTCTGGAAATATAAGTCAAACTGAAATTAGAAGTCACAAAAGAATGAAATAATAAAATAAAATAATAATAACAACAATAAATTATAATAAATAATAATAAATAAGAATGATATCTACAAAATAAGCTTTGTTCTGCCTAATAATTAAGAGCTTGATTTTCAGGGGAGCCAGATACTGACAACTCCCATTTAAATTGATGAAAACAGTGGCTGTTCAATGTCTCTGAAGATGTGGCCCTAAGGGTCAGTCCTGGTCCATAGTCACTGCCTGAGCAAGCGGATTGTGGAGAAAGGGCTGTGTGGGCTTCAGAGAATAAATACTTCCTTCCATGGCTGCCGTAGCCCTCACAGCTATTGTGCAACCCCTGTATATAGGGGAGTTTGGCCACTGGATCCGCACAGACAGAAATACTGCCTGAGGAATGTATTTCAAAGTGCCCGAGGGATAATTTGTTATAGCAATCTAATGAAAAGCAGGGATGAGATCCTAGAATTATTCCACAGTCATTGGATTTTGGGATCAATTTCATGTTAATCCTGTGATGCCAAAATCCTTCCTTTCTATTGGTTGAAGAAGGAGTTCAGTGTGCTGGAGCGGCTTCTTAATATGCCAGTGTTGTTGCTTGGGGAGGAGAAGAAGGTGAGTGCAGATTCCTGGCCACAGCCCAGCTGTCTGTCAAAGTTCCAGAGCATGTTCCTTTTCACTGCTGTTTGCTCTCTTCACACTTGTTAGTTCATTTCCCCAAAATCATAAAACAAGCAATGGTAAAATCTTGGGATCTGGTGATTTAAATATACTTGGGGATCCCTGGCTGGCATTCCCTAGTTGGAGATGATTGACTCAATATTTGTAATGACACACTTGAAGGCTTTTTTAAAAACGTACACAGCAAAAGCTGTTTTTCTCCAGACACTTGAATTCGCCATATAAAGCAGAAAAACTGCTCCAAAATGCCTGTTATGTAGATAAATTTTATTTATAAAGTAAAAGCTTGAAATGAAAACAAGACGTACTTTGTGCTGAAATCCAGAACATCGTGCCTAGCCTAAGTAACCAAATAGGCAGAATAACTTCTATAGCAGGGGTGGCCAGCCTGAGCCTGAGAAGGAGCCAGAATTTACCAATGTACATTGCCAAAGAGCCACAGTAATACATCAGCAGCCCCCCATCAGTTCCCCGCTGCTCCATCCCCCAGTGCCTCCCGCCCTCCAGCAGCCCCGCCAGTCAGTGCCTGCCACAATCAGCTGTTTCGCGTGTGCAGGAGTCCTGCAGGGGTGGGGGAGGGAAGTGAGTGCGTGGCAGGCTTTGGGGAAGGGGCAGGGGCCTTGGGGGAAGGAGTGGAGTGGGGACAGAGCCGGAGGCAGAGCAGAGGGTTGAGCAGTGAGCACCCCCTGGCACACTGGAAAGTTAACGTCTGCAGCTCCAGCCCCAGAGTCAGTGTCTATGCAAGGAGCCACATATTAACCTCTAAAAAGCCGCATGCGGCTCCAGAGCCACAGGTTGGCCAACCCTGTTGTATAGGCTTCTAGCCAGCCTCATTCCCCACATTGATGATGGGGGTGATGAAGGATCTTCAAAGAGCCAGCTCCTCTGCTCCTACCTTTGCCTCCTCTCTGGTCATGCTTCTCTGCTCACCACCAGCTGCTCATGGTACTCCCACAGAATTGAGTTCCATGCCTTGTGGGAGATACACATCCCTTGCATGGATCTCTACATCCAGATCCCTCACTAGCTGCAGATAGAGGAGACTGCATTTGTCCATGTTTGAATAAACATGATAAGTCAAATCCTATGGTCTGTACTTAGTTCCTTCTGATTTAACTGGGAAATTAGACCACAGGATTTGACTCAGTGCTAGGTCTGATGCATTGATGGATGGACTTGGGGAAGCTTGGGTGCAACTGAATCATAACGTCCACTCCACAACCCCTTCCCTCTCAAGATTCTTCCAAAATTCTAGTTTTCAACACCTGAAATTCAACGCTCTCTGAATCAGCAAATACATCTTTGAGATCTGATAAAATATAGGAGAAAAATAGTGTTATTCATCTGGCTAGAGTGCAAATGTGAGTGAATGTGGAGGCCTGGGAATAAGAAAATGGAGGGAGGATCAGTCTACCTTGGGTGAGGGGATTTGATGTCAGCATATTTTTAAGTCCAGGGTTTACAAGGTGTACAAGATCCAGTCCATACATTGCATTTTTTTTCAGGCGGTTATTTTCTTGGATTTTCTGAATTTGTAGAACCAAATCCAAAAGTGACTTATGAAATCTAAACCTAAGGGAATAAACTGGTGTAGCACAGAGTTTCTTCCTCTCTCAGTATACTCACTCTGCCTTTTTTAGATACAGACTCACACCCACTTAACATCCCTTTATACATCAAGATCACTTCTGAATTTGGCTGATTGAGTCTAAGGGAGTGGAAGTTGGTGTAATACACACTGATAACCTGGAAGAAAGAAGCATATCAGGAAAAACAGTAAGGTATAAGATGGTGTAAGTGAAGATAGGCCAGCCCTTAATTAAACTTACTTACACCTCTTGTTGGCTTCTTGGTGTGTAAGTACCCCTCAGTTAAATTCTCATAAAAGAATTAACACCCAGTTACGAATGTGTAACATACATCATCTTGAATTCAACCTTTAATATTTCTGTGTCATTCAGATCATATAAAAACAATAATAATCTGATGGGTTCTAGTTTTACTTATAACTGTTTGACCAGATGTAGTTTTAAATTCATATTGCTGTACAAGCCAGAAACTGTTGTGTTTTAATTTGTCTCAATTTGGAATTTTTAAAAGAGTATCTTATATCCAAACTTAAAATTATTCAGGGCTCTCCAAAGTCTTTAATCTTTAAAATCCAGGATTCTTTCCCTAAATAAATGAGAGCTCCATAAAAAATTCTAAATGCTTTTATAGTAGAGGCCTTGTTGAAGAGTTCAAAGAATCCCATGGGTGTTTAAGGAAATTATCCTTTTACAGTCTTCAGTCTGTTTAATTAGAACCTCTTTGTTCATGTTTTGTGAGAAAGTCTCTCTGTCATCTTAGGGTTAAACCATTAATGAAAAGGGTATGTTAATTAAACAACTTGTATATTTCTAATTGGCAAAAAATATCCTAACTCTCCTGATACTTACAACAGAGCAGAGCGACGTCTGCTAAGAGACACCAGTGGATTGGAAAGAGACGTCATAGAAAATATGAGAGTGTCCTGGGGAAATAGCAGTAATGAAAATCTTGTGTACTGAATGTTGCAAAGAGGGTAAACGACGTGGATATCCACATTCTCAAGAGCCCTGACATTATTTACACAAAGCAAGAGTGATATCAGAGTTACAACTGAAGTCCAATATTTGGAAACTATGACACAAACAGCAAGAAACTGGCTGTGATGCTTGAAATTTTCAGTTTGCATTGCAGCATGTGGAAACAATACCTATCTCTCCTCCTCTTTTCCTTCCTTCTTGTTTGCTGTGGCGAAAAATTGAAAGAAAAACAGACCTGGACTATGAAAAAAGCTTCTGAGATACGATGCACTGATTCACACAGTAAAGTGACAACATTACATCTGTTGTACCAGTTTTCTTCATTGACAACTTCTTTAATGCATTAATAGAAGGCCTGCTGATTATCCACTCAATTTAGGTAATGATACATGAGTGTAAAGCTGAAGTTTCATTATGATATTGTGCTGCAAGATGTGCTAGCATTGAAAATTCTGTTATCTTGATGAACTTCTGTGAAACCCAGTTATCATATTACTTAGTATAGTAGGAGTCTAAAGGAAAGAAAAATAATTACAAAATTCTACGTGTCCCCATAATGTTGTAGAAAAAAAAAGAACATAATGTTAACTTTACACGTGCTTTTTTAAAATCTTTCAGTGTTTATTATGAAATATCAAAATTAACCTGTTTCTTTACTGAAATATTAAAGTGCCCATTTAGGAAGTCCCTTTTATAAATACTTAAAATTATCCTGAAAAGTCACCTTTCTTCTATATAATTTTGCTATTTATTAGCAGATGTCATAGTAAACTAATACAGTTTTGATATTCAGTTTGGTTATTACTTCTTTATAAATGTTAGTCCACTTCATTCAATTGCCATTGAAATAAATAACATACAGTATAATTTCATATACATTTGTTACAGGTGCTCAGCACCTCCCAGGATTTGGCTTCTGTATACTTATACACTGCTACAGGCTGGGGACCAACTGGCTAAGCAGCAGTTCTGCAGAAAAGGACCTGGGGATTACAGTGAATGAGAAGCTGGATATAAGTCAGCAGTGTGCCCATGTTGCCAAGAAGGCCAACGACATATTGGGCTGTATTAGTAGGAGCATTGCCAGCAGTTTGAGGGAAGTGATTATTCCCCTCTATTCAGCACTGGTGAGGCCACACCTGGAGTTCTGTGTCCAGTTTTGGTCCCCCCACTACGGAAGGGATGCAGACAGATTGGAGAGAGTCCAGCAGAGGGCAACAAAAATGATTAAGGGGCTGGGGCACAAGACTTACAAGGAGAGGCTGAGGGAACTGGGGTTATTTAGTCTGCAGAAGAGAAGCGTGAGGGGGGTATTTGATAGCAGCCTTCAACTACCTGAAGGGGGGTTCCAAAGAGGATGGAGCTAGGCTGTTCTCAGTGGTAGCAGATGACAGAACAAGAAGCAATGGTCTCAAGTTGCAGCGGGGGAAATCTAGGTTGGATATTAGGAAACACTATTTCACTAGGAGGGTGGTGAAGCACTGGAATGGGTTACCTAAAGAGGTGGTGGAATCTCCATCCTTATAGTTTTTTAAGGCCCGGCTTGACAAAGCCTTGGCTGGGATGATTTAGTTGGTGTTGGTCCTGCTTTGAGCAGGGGATTGGACTAGATGACCTCCTGAGGTCTCTTCCAACCCTAATATTCTATGATTCTATGATTTCTCTTGCCAGGTCACATGATAAAATGTCATTTTTTTTTCTTCTAGCACAGCTAGCTAGATACTTTGCTATGCTTTGCTATATTGCTAAAAGTATATTTTTTATTATTAATTGAGAATAAATTAAACTGATCTAGGATAATATCCTTTAAATGTGATCTTTTACATAATAGACTTCTTTGGTTTGGCATTTTAGGTTTTATGTCCCAGACCTGCTATTAACTTGTTAGCTGGATACATTTTGATAACAACTTGGGATATCTTTAGTTTACAAGTTTCTTGCCCAGTTTCAGTAAATTCTGTCTTCAAATGAGTGCCAACTTGCATGTAATCTAGCTATTAGTAATTCCCAAAGTACTAGCCATGTGCTTGTAAGAGTCTGCAGTAAGTGTCTGAACAGCATTGTTTAGCCTTAGGGGTTATACTAGGTACCTAATCCTGCCTCTTTACTAACATGAGTAGTTCCACTGACTTTAATGTCACTAACTGTGTGAGTAAGGTGAACAACATTTTGACAAATCAGTATTAAGATACAAGGGGGGGAAAGAATCTAAAAATACATGATATTACCAGAAAATGGGGCTAAGCAATCAGGGCTGAATTAAGTCTCTTACAAAGCCAAACTGGGCTGTGGAGAGAGAAAGGCACATTATGCTTCCTGGAAATGTCAGGGTGGGGAGTGTGGTCGGCTTATGGACTTGCTACGCTTTAGAAAAGAGATAGTCAGAGCCCCTATGCTGGTATATAAGAAGTGCTAAATCCAATAGTGATGCACTTCCCTATATGTGTTTCAATATCATTGACAATCTCAGGAATCAGGTTGGTTCATTAATATCCAGCCATTGGTGGCTGGTTGGTTCTGCGACAGAGAACACAAAATACTGTGAAGGTCCATTAACTGAACAATGTGAGATACACTAGACGTTCTGAGGAGAAGGAAGGGAAGAAATTAGTTTCTTACTTGAAATTTTTGTTTCTCATAGTAGGTTTCTCTGTTCTTGCCTTGGCTTCTGGTCATCTGCTAAAGTAAATTGTTTGGATGCAAATACTGTGTGCAGTGAGAGGATGCTTGGGCTTTTGGCAAAACCATAGGAGAAAAATTAGCTGACTCAAATGAACATCTATATTTTTCTTGGACACACAATCACAGGGAGACCTGAAAGCTGTCTGGTTTGGGAAAATGTGCAAATGCTCATGGCTGGAAAGAACTCTGGGTTTGCTGACTCCTTGCAGAGGTAATAGTTCAGGGAAAGGTGAGCTTGGGGAACATAATGAAGAGAGACACCTCAGACATGGGCTTGAAGGGGAATTGTTCCACTGTCCATCTGACTGCAGGCCTTTCCTGGGCAACTGCTTTAAGTTACTGAGAAATATATGGATGCAAAAATTGATTGGTGTTTGAAGCCTTAGATGTTACACCTTTGAGAGCTGAGGGTTGAGGGCTGAACTTTCCGGAAACTAAGATTTAAACCTTAATGAAAACCATCTAATAAGAATTACAGGATATGGGGATATGGTCTGGTGACAGCACCAAGAAAAACAAGTTTTCCAAATACCTTTTGTTTGAACAAGTAATCAATACTCTTCTTGATTTCAGGAGAAACTTCACTAAATCATGATAATACCCATGCTAAGGTAGATTTGTCCTCTCAGGTTCCAGGTTTCTTCTGTCTTGTGTTTGGGAAATATTTCAAAGCACCCATACACTAAAATAGGTCAAAAGAGTGATGATTTTGTCAAGCATTGGGGAAAATTACTACTGTTGTATCAGAAAAGTGAATAGCTACCTCCTAAATCCTTTAGAATATGTTGCAGCATTGTTTCATTGGGGTCTGAGGCAGGGCTGGATTTCTAAATAGGCACAGTAGGCATGTGCCTCGGGGCACTGGCATTCTAGGGGTGCCTTAAATTTAAAAGCGGGTTACAAGTTTCATTTTTTATGGAAACACGAATTTCAGCTGTATGCGGGGGGTGGGAGGAGAATGCGGGGAGGTGGGGCTGAAGATGCTGTGCCTAGGGGCACGTAAGGTATAAATCCTGCCCTGGTCTGAGGATGCGTCAGAGTTTTTTCTTGGAATTCCTAAATAGCAAAATGATATCACAGGTTGCCTGGATGAGGTTACCTTTGGAAGGTTCAGTGTTCAGGTTTTGGGGCAATATGTTTCTTTGTGCTAGAGTAATTTGTTTGCTTGTTTGTTTAGTTTACTTTTGTATTTATAGATTCCTTCTTGGAGGAAGAATTGGCTTTTTTGAGGTGCTTTTGTGATGGATGAATGGATGGATGGATGGATGGGCTTGCGGGGGAGGAGCTATCAAAGGAAGTTACTGCGAGAATCCTGGCCCGGGGTAGCCTAGAGGTCGTGGGTGTGTAGCTGCATGTGGTAGGCAGTGGACCTAGTGGTCAGTATCTAGATACTCTAATGATTGGTGCTTTATAAATACCTAAAATATATAGAGTTGGAACCCAGTGTGAACACTTCTGAGGTGTCCTTCTTGCTGTCCTCATGTGAAATAGTGTCTGAACAACTTTGACCTTTATTTTGGTTCCTGTGCTGCATTGAATGTAATTTGAATGAAATCTTTTATTTGTCTAAGGCTATTTCCTGCTTAGTAAGAAACTTGAAATTGATTTTAACTTGACACTTTTCTTCTCTTAAGTAATATAAAATCTTTGTCTAATAAATATATACAAAGGCTTTGTGGGCCATCAGAGTACCATGACATTCCAGTGTATTGATTTTGCAGTGTTAAAAGGTGACGGATTTGGTGTTAACGGGCCATCAGAGAATTGGGATTCAAATTGTACGCCATAAGCTGAACTGAGTTTCCTGTAACATGACAGCCTTTCAAAAGCAGTGGAAGTAATTGTCGCCTTATGTAATTCCTTGTGTGCAAACTTGGAAGATTAATTTAAACAAGTTTCTGTGTAATCAGGCACAAAAATAAAAAAAAAGTAGAATGGTTAGAAAAGTATTAGGAAATCTATGAAAACAATTTATATTGACCCGAAACAAGTACATTTGAAAAATTGCTTTAAAACTGTTGTTTGTACACACTCTCAACATATTTTAATTTTCTTCTTAAAGATGATCCATCATTTCTATTATCCATTAACAGCTAGGATAATATACATTTATTTTATCTGAAAAATATAGCTAGTGTTGTGGTAAGAGCTCCTGACTTTTGGACAACGTAGTTCACTTTAACATACTGGGATTTCTTTATTTTTTTTCTTAGTTTTTGCTCCTTTTCATTCTTACTGTGTTTTTTGAGTTATGATACATGCAGTACAGCATGGCCAAAGGTCTACGAGTGTAATGCTGTAGCAATTTTTGTTACCCTACAAACCATCATATGTTGACAAATAAAGTATAATAACAACCACAGACGTGGACTAGAGAGAAGAACTACTGGTCATATTTCATTGTACTCTTTTTCCATTGAACTGTTATTTTTCAGTTGAATGACCTTATAGTGGATGCACTGAAAATAACATTTTCATTATATGATTGTTATGTAGAAAAAATCAAGGAGCTAAGTCCAACTGTATCTTTGGAAACTAATCATAGGGGTACTAGATTTGTGGACTTATAACCAATCTATCATAGTCAGCTTTTAATTTATTTTTGAACGTTCTTGCTATTTTGTGTGCTGGAATAAGAGTCTGACCTGTAAAGGAGTATAGAAAGCATTTTATAATATATGTTTGCTCTGTTTTATAACAACATAAGTATTTTGCTTAAGCAGATTTGCTAGGAAGTGACAGCTCTGAAAAATTGGACACACTGGTTGCTGGAAGCATTTCAGTTCTAGGCAATCTAAATAGTGCAGAAGGGGAAAATGAAATATCACTGTATTTTAAAGATGACAGTTTTGTCAAAGATTTCTTTCCACTCTTTGGCTTAAAACAAATGGAGTAAATCAAGTGTATCTATTTAAAATGCGTGTGCATTCATTGAAGAAAGCACCACCTTTTAGATGCTTTTCTGCAGAGAACATCAATGATAAAGTTGACTTAATAAATGTAAAACAGAGTGTGAAGAATATAATTCTCACAGTTTAATTACTAGTTCAAAACAGTTTCTGATCATAACAAGATTTCATAGAACATAGGTATATCTTGAGGACCTAAGTAAAGTCTGGAGAGATTAGACTACAGCTCACTATATTATTTTGCACACACCTATATAGCTGCTTAGAAATTAGGATTTTTTGTCTAATAAATGTTCAATTAAATTTCCATAACCTAGAAATAACTACATGATATTAATGAACAAAAACAGGAACGTACTTCATTTTTTTATGCTGGGATTTCTATGCCAGGATCTAGCCAGGACCTCCTTCCATTTAGCAATGTGAGAAGATCAGGATAGTTATGACTCCATGACACCTGTTCATGGCCCTCTAAGGGATTGAAATCCCCTTGAGTAGATCAGTATATTTTTCTAGAGTATATTGTGTATGCCATGTTCATATCTAGATAATTGTTATTCTGTGACTTGGCCTGCTTTGCACAGGCTGCAGTTTTCCTCTCTCTGGTAGCAATAGGCAGGGGGAAGGCAGCCAGCCAAATTGAAATACATCCATATGTCTCAGTGGCTCTTCTTATTTCACTCTTTCTCAGCTCCACAGCCTCACAGTAGTATAGAAGTGTGAAGGTGATGTGTAAGGCCCACTTGTATCCATCATCTTGAATTTTACCATGCAGCATGGATTCAGGATCAAAAGCCTTAGAAAAGCCTAACCTTAAAAAGAAAAAAAAATAACACATTATTCATCCTGCAACATCTATCTTCCCTCTTTTACTGCAGGCAGTTTTTGCTCACACTGCAATTCTTGCCATTCTGACCATCAAAAGGGGGCAGCAGTGGCCTTAGCTGCTCTTGAAATAATGTCTGTCATGCCTGCTGCAGACCCCAGCCTTTTCTGATAGAAGGAAAATGGGTAATTGCCATAGTAAATGTGGATTCAGATAGGGGAGAGGCCAATGGAAGTGTCCATCTTTCTGCCCTCTTCCTTGCAGTACTTGCCTGAATAAATCAATCCTACTTGGCAGCAGAGTCAAAGCCAAGAGTTCTTCATTCTCCCCACCCTAAACAGATCACTAAAATATAGTCAAGGATACTCTCATTGCCTTCCTCCTGTTTCCAGAGATTTGTTTGCTCATCTTAAACCCAGTAAGTCGGAGTAAAAATTCCAGAGCCTTGACTTTTTAAAGTCCTTCTCATTTTTGTCTATACGTCTAGACTCTCAGATTTGTCTTCGGAAGAAGAAGAGGTTTCCTCAAAGTCTGAGATTGAGATCTGTCCCTTGGATCCAGCCAGGAGTGTCCCTCAGGAAAACTGGATGTATCTGTTCAGAAATGTTTTTCTGCTATGTATCTTGCAGGCTCTTAGGAAAAGGGAGAATACAAAGGTCTTCCTCAGTTCCTAGGATTTGGGAACTAAGAGAGATGCTGTTGTAGGGCGTGCCTGTCCTGTAGTGCTCCCTGATGAGCACTATAGGCACTCCTGCCTCAGTTTCCCTTTTCTTAGGGCCCTTGAAGAACTCTACATGGTCAGTATAGCTGTTGACAAAATTCCCATGCTGGCTTCTACTTTTTAAATACAAATAAACTGTAACTTAAGTCTCTCTCCTTGGGTTCAGGGGTTACACAGCTCAACTCCTTTGGGCCTGCAGTTCTCAGTCCTGGCCTCCCAGGCCTGCAGTATCTCCCCTTAACTCTAGGGTTATACAGCCTTCCTCCTTAGGGCTTGTGGTTCTCAATTCTAGTTCTCAATTCTTGTGGTTCTCAATTCCTCTCCCTTAGGAGAGTTTCTTTCTGTGAGCACTCGCTTCAAATGACACTTGATGGTATTTTATCATGCCCAGGTGCTTGTTATCCAATTAACTGCCTAGATGGGCTGCTTAAATTAGGTGGCCATGGGTAGCCTTAGCTCAGACTCACCTTAAATGGGCCAGCAACCCAATCCAATGACAGAAGCCATCCTGTCCATCCCACATTGTTGAAAATAATGAAACAGCCTGTACCTTGCCTGATGCCAAACTGGCTTCCGGTAACTGCACAACAGCTATGCAAGCTTTCAGAGGAATTTTTTGAGAAATGGCTTAATTGCCCTAAAGAGGATTCTGTTATGTCTGACTCTGAAAAAAAACGGACTTGGAACTCCATTCTAAAAACAACCAGTGGTCTTCCAAATGGGAAGAGTGAAAGCTACACTAGCAGAACTGTGTATGGTCTTCGTTACATGTCTTTGCCAAGCATAGAGTTTGTGTTTTTCCTTGTCAGTTTGTGCTACCTGCAGATAATGGGTTGTTTAGAGCAGAAGCAGTGGTATAACAGAGCCCTCCTTTTATGGTGAAGGTTCTCAAGTCCTTTTATTTAATTGAGGAATATCTAGCTATCATTCAGATTGAAAATGATGTGCTGATCATGCAGGAATGGAAATTCTTACATGTTGTTTCTTTTTTCAGTATTCCAATTTGTAATGACCCACTCTCGGAAAACTCAATTCGGAATTGTTAGTTCAGATTTTCAGTAAGTTTGCTCCAACTGATTAGTTGGATTTGGAGGGGAGGGGATATTTATTTATTTGTTTATTCCTTTTGCCAGTTGTTGCACTAGGTCACAAAGTTAAACCTCTAAAACTGGCATGTTGGTGTTTCCAGAATAAATACAAGGTCTGCATTGGCTCTGGAAAAATCTATAGATCCTTGATGATGCGTTGGAGGTGGGTATTGTAGTTGTAAGAATGCTTGATAGAGATCAGCTGCTGACTGCCAGGAAATTGCAGACAGAGACAAACACCTACAAGATCTCTATCAAGCGTTCTTACAACTACAATACCCACCTGCTGAAGTGAAGAAACAGATTGACAGAGCCAGAAGAGTACCCAGAGGTCACTTACTACAGGACGGGCCCAACAAAGAAAATAACAGAATGCCACTAGCCATCACCTTCAGCCCCCAACTAAAACCTCTCCAACGCATCATCAAGGATCTACAACCTATCCTGAAGGACGATCCATCACTCTCACTGATCTTGGGAGACAGGCCAGTCCTTGCTTACAGACAGCCCCCCCAACCTGAAGCAAATCCTCACCAGCAACTACACACCACACAACAGAACCACTAACCCAGGAACCTATCCTTGCAACAAAGCCCATTGCCAACTGTGTCCACATATCTATTCAGGGGACACCATCATAGGGCCTAATCACATCAGCCACACTATCAGAGGCTCGTTCACCTGCACATCTACCAATGTGATATATGCCATCATGTGCCAGCAATGCCCCTCTGCCATGTACATTGGTCAAACTGGACAGTCTCTACGTAAAAAAATAAATGGACACAAATCAGATGTCAAGAATTATAACATTCATAAACCAGTCGGAGAACACTTCAGTCTCTTTGGTCACTTGATTACAGACCTAAAAGTTGCAATTCTTCAACAAAAAAGCTTCAAAAACAGACTCCAATGAGAGACTGCTGAATTGGAATTAATTTGCAAACTGGATACAATTAACTTAGGCTTGAATAAAGACTGGAATGGATGGGTCATTACACAAAGTAAAACTATTTCCCCATGTTTATTCTCCCACCCCTCCACCCCCCACTGTTCCTCAGACTTCTTGTCAACTGCTGGAAATGGCCCACCTTGATTATCACTGCAAAAGGTCCCCCCCCCCCCCCCGCTCTGCTGCTGGTAATAGCTCACCTTAAGTGATCACTCTGGTTACAGTGTGTATGGTAACACCCATTGTTTCATGTTCTCTATGTATATAAATCTCCCCACTGTATTTTCCACTGAATGCATCCGATGAAGTGAGCTGTAGCTCATGAAAGCTTATGCTCAAATAAATTTGTTAGTCTCTAAGGTGCCACAAGTACTCCTTTTCTTTTTGCAAATACGGACTAACATGGCTGCTACTCTGAAACCATACATATAAGGAGTTACCTCCAGGCACTTAACTCTCCTATACATTTAAAATTGGTTACTGATTCCAAAAGAAACATTATGCTATTCCGTCAGAAAGAAAGATGCTTTTCTTTCATGTGTCAATTGAGATTGTAAACTTAAGTCATCATTCCCCTGCAGCAAATCTGCACGTAATTTAACTTTTTATGAAGGTGATGAGTATCTTAGGTGAGATGCTAAGCGCCTAAAATATGTATCATATAATGTGTTAGATGTTTGGTCATAATTTTACACATACCATAACTGTTAGCAAACATCATTATTTAATCACATCAGGGTTAATCTAAATGGATGTCCAAGAAACCAAACATGAATTCATTAACTATACTTGTTTTCCTTTCTTTCTTGTTTTTTATTTATCCTGGATCATAAAATTTGCTCTGTTTCCATTAACAAAAAAGTGAGTAGAGAACAAAATGCCAATTATTTGCAGCACATAAAATCTGTGTGATAATTTGACAGACTTTAATAAAGCCAATATTTAAGTGTGCTTATAAGACAAACAGTATCCAGTAACCTTTTATTTGTTAAGAAACACCATATCACTTATTGATTAAGAACTTCAAAACCTGCAACTTATTTTAAAGCACAAGATCTAAAGTTTCTTTGAACAATGAGACATATATTCAAAATCCCTTTTGTATTGAACATAATTTTCAAGAAAATTATTAGGTGTAAAATGTAAGGGTCAAACTGGTTTGCATTGCTAATACAATAATTTCTCTGTTAAACCTCCTGGATATTACTTCACAAATATATAGCAAGGATATAAGGAACAAAACATGCATTGGGAAAGTTAATTAATTCATTCTCACAACACCTGTGTGTGAGAGGCAAATTTAAGGATACTCACTCAGATGATTACACTGAGTCACAGAGAAATTATGACTTCCTTATAATAATTCCTTTGACTGCAAATCAGTGGTAGATTTAGGAGGAACTTAAAAGCCTTGATCCAGTTCCTTGGTCTATACACTAGACTGCACTGATCTTTAAGAAAACATCATTTCTTGAATCTTTAGTTACTTATGACCATATTGTTCTTGATCTATGCACACAGTGAGAATCTGCTTATGTCAGGGGACACATATAGCTGTTAATTCTTGCACATCCTTTAAAAATTGGCATTTCCATTTGTGAGACAGATATCCATTCAATGCATTGCTGTGTCTCCTATGCCCATGAAGTGAGAGGTACTGCTTTATAGTATATGGAAAACAACAGCTGTATCATCCTTGTTCTGGCATGTCACACTAGCCTATTTGCAAATAAATTTACAGAACATTTAGTTCCATGAATATGTCTTTCTCACAAAATCACTTCTCTAGCAATCTCTGGTGACCTTGAGTATGTTGATGTAGATTGTAGTGAGCAAAAAAATTAATTGACAGACAACATTCCTTGGAGTTTTAAGTTATCCAGTTAGTAATAAGTTCCATGAAAAATGACAGAAAACATGTTTTGGCAGTTCCAATGCCTTTTAAAAATACAGTTGCATTCCCAAATATATACGTTTCAGTTCCATCTTAGTTTTTGCACGCTTTAGATTTGGAAATTTTGTCTTGTTTCAGGTTCTTTTGTTTCAATCTTACTTAGGGATAAACACTGGCTTGATAAACCACTGCTATGCTAGTGGGATATTAGGAGTGGCATAGAACAATTGGCATTGCCTCCAGAGGATACAGACAGGCAGGACATGGGGGAACATACTCCCTTTAACAGCATATAGTGAATATTCACCCAGCAGTGACCCTGGTGGGCTGGTGTGAAAAGGTTGGGGGACTGTGGTCACCTTTCATACCCTTGGGTGGAACTGTAATTCTCCCATTGTACTTCCAGAGTATGAGAGGTAGGATTTTGCATTCCTTGGAATCTGCTACAGCAGGTATGACAAGGGGGAATGTCTTCTTTCACCGTTCCCTTGTACATCCACACAAGAGAAGCCAAAAATATGGTCTGATTATCCTACTTAGATCACTCTCTTATTTCTTGTGGTATTGGCTTTTGTCACCTGCAGGTAGTTCAAACAATTAGTTGCTTTCGCTGTACCTAGAGGCATCTTAGTTCTATATGTTGTTTACAGAGAAGCACAAACCTCTCAGTATGGATGATTACAGTTTCAGAGGCATATAAGCCCTTGGTGCTTGTTGTTCATTTCCTCTTGTTCCTGTCAGGCATTTTATGTCTCTGGGATATGAATGCTGGCCAGTATTGTTACAGTTTCCAACAAAGACCATAGGATTGGAGTCTGAAGAATGTAAGGAAGATGTGTTAATTTTGTAGCATTTTTCATTCTTATTATATTCTTTCTGAGACAGGATTAATGTTTGTACCATTTTCTACTGCAGTTTTTGTCACCAGGGAGAGGTGACAGAATATTAATGTACATATTATGTAAGCATAAATATAGCAGTGAGCTCTATTTTCACCTTTCCAATAGAGCAGGGGTTCCCAAACTTGGTTCGTGGCTTGTTCAGGGTAAGCCCTGGTGGGCCGCTAGACGCTTTGTTTACCTGAGCATCCACAGGTACGGCCATGCTCAGCTCCCAGTGGCCGCGGTTCACGTTCCCGGCCAATGGCAGATGCAGGAAGTGGTGGCCTGGCCTGCCCTGCTTCCTGCAGCTCCCATTGTCCAAGAACGGTGAACCACGGCCACTGGGAGCTGCGAGCAGCCGTACCTGCAGATGCTCAGGTAAATAAAATGTCTCATGGCCCGCCAGGGCTCACCCTGAACAAGCCACGGACCAAGTTTGGGAACCCCTGCAATAGAGTCTAGTTTGGTTAGTGTGTTATTCTACTCTGACTTGCCTTTGAGAAATTATAACAAGATAAATTGTTTACAATAAATCAATGTATATAAAATGAAAACAGAGAACAATGCTATGATAATTCTCTCTTGTCATTCAGAGAGCTTTTGTAATTGATCCTTATTACATTTTAAAGTTTGTGATGTTTACATACTTTATAAATGTTTCAGTTTGCCTTCTGTGTTTTCAAATTACAGATTCCATCTCCACTTCCACCCCCCACACCCATGCTGGAGGCAACTTTCTAAGTGAGAATACTTTTTAAAGTTGTTAATTACAACCTAAGGTTAATGAGTGTATTTACCTTATAATCTGGAATGTTCTCTTAATCAACTAACAGCTTGAACGTCTAGGGCTAAGTAATCGGTTACTGATTTTCATGTAGAGTAATTAGGGATTCTGTTTGTTTGTTTGTTGGGTATTTTTGATTGTTTTGTTTATGTCTTCCTCTAGTATTATTATAAAAAACTGGTTTCTGTAGGCATGCTTAATTTTTTTATTACAAAATTTTGACCTGTAATGTTAGTGGGCCAGATGCCTGGTTTTCCATTGGAAAGTGTGATCAAAAAGAGGATCTCACAATCCAGTAACCTGGTCAGATCTACAGACTGGACATCCAAAGTCAAGTTACTGGGTGAGGGGGAGGTGGGGAGGTGCCAGGTCATCACCTGCACCAGCTCCTTCTCAGCCAGGGTCGCCTCCTATCTGCGTCAGGTGGCTGCAGCTCATAGCCCCAGCTCCACAGGTGAGTCTCTCCTGACCTGGGGGGAGGGGGTAAAGGGAAAAGCAATGAACGATTCGGGGAGAGGGGAATAGGAGTGAATGGGGACGGGGCCTTGGGGAAGGGGTGGGCTTCCAGGATGGGGCGGGGCAGGGGCAGCGCCTCAGGGAAGAGGCAAGGCAGGGGTGGGGCCTTTGGGAAGAAGTGGGGCAGGGTCTCAGAGGGGGAAGAGGTGGGATCGGAGAGGTTCTGGCACTCTTCCTGGAGTGTCCAGGTTTTAAATACAAAATTGGCAACCCTAAATGGCTTGTTTCATTAGCCCATGAGGATGACACAGTTCACTTCTGAGCAATGTCACTCAGGTTTGAGCCACTCTCTTTAGGATAAATCCACAGCATGAAGAATGTATCCTGTTTCACTACACACTATTGCAAAGTGTGACTCAAGGTGAATGACAGCAGACAGTGCGCCCGATCCTGTGAGATGCTGAGTGCCTCCTCAGAGGTGCTAAGCATTTGAAACTTGTGTAGAGTTCGTAGAGTGTGGAAGGTGCTCAGAACCTTCCGTTGGACATTTGGAATTAGACCTAGTGTGATCAGGAAGTGAATAATAAAGGAGAGCATGAACAGGGAGTGAATGATATTTAACAGAAAAACCTGAGGAGTACTTGTGGCACCTTAGAGACGAACAAATTTATTTGGGCACAAGCTTTCGTGGGCTAAAACCCACTTCATTGGATGCATGCAGTGGAAAATACAGTAGGAAGATATATATACACAGAGAACATGAAAAAATGGGTGTTGCCATTTTTTCATGTTCTCTGTGTACATATATCTTCCTACTCTATTTTCCACTGCATGTATCCGATGAAGTGCGGTTTAGCCCACGAAAGCTTGTGCCCAAATAAATTTGTTCGTCTCTAAGGTGCCACAAGTACTCCTTGGTTGTTTTTTTTGCTGATACAGACTAACACAGCTACCACTCTGAATGATATTTAAATATCCCTTTCAAGGAATATTAACCTTTCCATTTTTATGCTTTCATTTTAAGTTGGAATCTTTAGAGATAATAAACTTGATTACCTTTCACTTAACCAGTGTAAATCAGGAATAACGACATCAATTGACCAGATACTCTGTGGTGTAAATCAGCATTGAGTATAAAATGCTGATTTAAACCAGCTGGGAGTACAGCCCATTGGATTTAAACAAGTTTAAATGAGAGGTCACTCAAACCCAACTAATGTCGAAGCGCCATACCATACTTACAGTATCTCACTCTTTTGTATTTTTCTTAAAAAACAACATTTATTTATTTATTTAAGGTGTTTTAACAAGTTTACAAATCTTTGACATGTAAATATCTGAAACAAAACATTCATTACAACAGTTAGTTTTTGTTTAAAAAGACATTATACAGGAGTGCAGTCATCAGATCTTTCTGTATAACAGGGTGTTACCGTATAGCAAAGTGAGCATCATTACAACACCTATAATAAGTCATTTCTAGTGATTTTATTAAATTGAGTGAAATCTCTATAGACACATATTTAGCTGATCAGGCATGTCTATCAAAGAGTAATATTAAAAATCTAAGTGTTTTTAAATCTATTTGACATCATCAGTAAGAGTATGAATATATTTTATTATATAAAACTGGGTGGTGGCAGTCCAGCAGCCGGAGCTCCTCCACACGGGGTTGAAACATCAATTTCCCATATTCCTGTGTGTGTGCCGGTGGTTTGGTGAATCCGGAGAGCTAGATGCTTGGATAAACTGTATATATCACCATTTTTCATATCCTGTTTGCTGTTACTGTTGTAAACTCCATATGTAGTTGCATGCATTGCAGAATTTTATAAGCAAGCTTGCAGCATTTTGTGGCATATGACAGAACATACATCACAAACTACATTTTTGTCTGATTCTTGCTTTAGTGATCAACAATGAGCATGCCATGACTTCAGCTTCACTTAGCGCCACCACCCTGCATACTACAAAATTGTGTAGTTCTTTTTTCTATTTTAAATGATATTTATTATGTTAAAAGAAAAAAGAAAAGGAGTACTTGTGGCACCTTAGAGACTAACCAGTTTATTTGAGCATGAGCTTTCGTGAGCTACAGCTCACTTCATCGGATGCATAGCCACAATATGCTATGCATCCGATGAAGTGAGCTGTAGCTCACGAAAGCTCATGCTCAAATAAACTGGTTAGTCTCTAAGGTGCCACAAGTACTCCTTTTCTTTTTTCTTTTTACGAATACAGACTAACACGGCTGTTACTCTGAAACCATTTATTATGTTAATAACCATTTTTGATAGTGCTTGAGCACCCCAATCAGGGGGCAGAGCCACATTGTACTAGGTGCTGAGCAAGCAAATTACACAAAGACAAACTGTCCCAAATTACTCACAAGGAATTATTTAGATAATATACAACTGGTGAATAAAGTAACACAGGCAGGGTAGGTAGGCAGAGAGGACAAGGTAACAGTAAAGAGATGTGTGCTTGCATAAATTAATAGTTCCATGGATTGTAAAGTAGTCATGTGTGGTTGCCAGCTATCTATAATCTATTTCTGTTAAATTGTGTTCTGTTACATATTCTGTTATGAAACAATTACATGAAATAGACCTATACTTCTAACATATTCAAAGTGGTAGAAATGCTCACATGCCAATGGCAACCCACATTCCTGACAGACAGAGCTGCAAGGGTCTTGTTCTCACACTGAGCAGTCACTCTAGTGGTTGCTTTGCATGCATCTGTCTGGTTGTAGACAGAGCTGATTGAACCTTGGGCACTCTTTGCTGTTCTTGATATATGTGCCCACCCACACTGAGAAATGTGGAAGATGGGAAGATAGTAGTGTTCACTTCTCAGAAACCATAAGAGAGGGAGACTCCCTATGCCACTGTGAGCAGAGGAGAGAGAGGAAGTGCACTGCTTTCCCCACTTCCGTGAAGGAGGAGAAGAGAGAGAGAGAGAGAGAATGGAGTTTCCTACCTTTCCTAGCAGTCATTAGAGGGATTGGAGGGGAGAGGTTGAGCTCTCCACTAATGCTTTGTGCCTGGAACCTTTTGAAGGTCCCCTGAGGACCCATATTTACTCTCATTATTTATTTCATGGGTTTAGCTAGTGGATTTATGGTACAAAAAATAAGCCCTGCTTTTATTTTTATCTTGCACTGAATTATAGTTTGATGACTTTTTTAAAATTGAAGAACATCATTAACATAAAACACATCTGTCGCAGATGAATAACACTCTGCATGTGCAAGACTGGAATCAGTTCATTTTTATGGATCTCCAGTTCTCCAGAGAATCTTACAAATGCACATGACACTCAATTTTGTGTTTGCATCTTGTAGTTAACTGAAAGGTGCTTAAAATCACGAGTAGGCAGAGAGATCCCTGCTGACGACACATTGGAGGAGACTAAAATGTTTTGCTCATTCCAGCAGATACAAGAAATATCTTGTGCTCAATAAATAAACTACATTTATTCCATATGAATACGTACATAGCTGATGGGTAAGGATGAAGCTTCCAACTTCTGGGGAAAACCATGCCCTTTTGATATATCTTGATTCCACTGTTTTGGAAAGTCCTGTACTTTTGCCCATGGATGATACCTCTGACATGGGGGAAACAGCACAAAGAAACATGCTTGATAACTGGACTAATGGCAGTGAAGAGTCTTACTGAGACATTGTAAATATATTGCTGCTGAAACCAAGGCAGAATGTTTTGTATGCTTGTCCCAGATGGCTTCCTATGAGAAGATCACATTTAGATTGGGGAACAGATGTTACTTATTTGAGGACATTTGGCAGCTTTTTATGGATTATCGTCATAAAGCAAATGTTGCTTCTTAGACATACTTGATATTGTTGTCTTGTACTTGTGTAAATTAGGACTAATCTTGCATTATGTGATGGATCCGGAAGAGTTCCACAATCCATCAACCTGCTGGAGAATAAGGAACAAGCAGTGATGGGTGCAAATGAGCAAATAATGGTAATTAATAAAGTAAACAAACATTCATAAAATTACCTTATAAAACCTAACTGCCCTTTTTGTGTAACCATCTTGTACATGGCAGCATTGCAGGATTAGTATTTTCATGAACATGCATTGTTCTTGAATAATATTTTAAGAGCTGTTCTTGAACGATGTATCGGAAAGCTGCTTTCTTTTAGCATTAGGCATGAATGTATTTTTACTGCATCATTTATCTCATCAACATATTGATCACAGCACTTCAAAAAAACCATTAATGCTTCATTTTCTTTATGTCCATCCTGTAGTATAATAGTGATACTTAATAGCCAGCACTTTCACAGTCCTTTACATGTTCACAGCATTGTACAAGCAGTATCCCAGGATATTGCTGTTTTTCAGACTTTGTCTTGTACAGTTGCTTTTTTTTTTCTGTAAGAGTCCCTTTCTAGATTTTGCTAATCTAAGACAACTGGTATTATTAAGTCCGTCATTTGGGAAGAGAAAGCTGTGTTTGTCACTGATACTTGGAAGATTCGTATTGTTTCTTGTTCTATGACGAAGCATTTTCAATGACAACAACAACTAAGGATATGAAGGAATACAGATTTTAGTATATTTCTCCTATCATACACCATAAAACCAACCTAATACTGGACTTTTTGCACTTGATTTAAATTGCCAATGTATTGGTAAATAGTATACAAATTGTTATAACTGTTTTCACTGTGATATAGTTATCTTATGAAATATGCTTGGACCTAATGGAGAGAAGAGGATTCTCTCTGCTCAGGTATAAAATCCATGCTGTAGGGTTAGGTTAGCTAAGCCCTGCTCACATCCCGGTAAGCAGACATATATTTTTGTATTTTTTGTAGGTGGATACAGTGCAGACTACGCAGCCCCCTGGCCACATTGAGGAATCGTGTAAAATGAATGTATGTGCTCGTAAGTGAAACATTTATAAATAAAGCTCCAACTTTAATGTATGTTGGATCATAAAACATGTAAAACCTGCTTACTGTCATATTAAGAAATCGATTCCCAGGGGGCAGGGTGACTGCAGAACAAAGAAGATGTGCAAAGCAAAGTTCTTTTTTAAAAATAAGAATGAAAAACCCAAGAACTTTAGAATTATTCAAAACAGATAAACAAACATTGTGCAAACAAGAGATTGAAATTACCTCTTGGATGTATTTGGGAAGGCACTGAGCTGATTCAAGATTCCAAAACAGAAAAAAAGAAGGGATGTGAGAAAGGTTTTGTAAGCTGAAATCATCATCCATCGAGGAACAGGATCAAATACCTTCTTACTTAGGAGTATGAAATGGAGGACACAACCTTTTCCCCTTCAATCTGTGTTTGAGAGGACAGAAATTTTGAAACTGAATTTGATCAGATTATTGCTTCAGTTAATAACTGGGAGAGGAGTGTGGATGGGGTTGAATTTTCAATGCTTGACATAAGCAATCAGTTATATGTAGAAAAAATAACTTGAGCATGTGCTAGATGAACAAAGAACATGGAAACAATACCTCAGAATTGAATTCCTGGAAAACCAGACACAATCTCATCATTTAGAAACCTTGAGCTACTTGAGGAGGTGAGAAGACTCAGACTCCTTGGATTTTGCTGAAAAAATGACTTCATGAGGCATTTAAAGTAGATATGCAGAAGAAACCAAAATGTGTTAAATGGTCCTATCACAGAACTCAGAAATCAGCCATCAACCATCAACCTGCATATTGAAATTTTGTACTTTAATTGATAAACATAGACTAATCCAAATGGATAAGAAACTCTTAATATTTGATATGAAAGACTTCTCCTTGATTTGAATAACTGTACAAAGAAAGGCTTTTCATTTTGATTAAATAAAAACTGCATGATAGGGAGATCCCCTTTGCATTTCTAGTCCCTATTACGATAAATATATCAAATAAAAACAAAGGCTATATTTTTTGGTACCCAAGAGATTCAAAAAAATATTGGGACACCACCAAGTTAGCACATTGGTTTATGTCTTTTACAGGGTGAAGAGGCTGACTACTCTGTCCCTAAATAATATTTCATTCATATAACCCATCTTCATCATAAATAACAGAAAACAGGGATATTTAAGTATTAATGAATGTTTCAAAATGTTTGCTTAGCTGTAAGGTGTAACTTGGACTTTTTCGAATTTCTGGTCTAAATCTGGTGCAGTTGTATGCGGAAATGATATTGTATTCAATAATAAATGGTACATATAGTCTATCTCTTGCTTTCACAATATGCCTTTTCTGATATTGGAGTACAGAGCTAAAGATCACATTTTCCCTTTTGATTGCTATGCATTTAGCTCCAAATTATATCACCCTTCGTGTTTATCTTTTGGGAACTTGTGGTCTGCCTCTTTCTCCACTTGTAGTCAATTTCAAGTCTTAGAATTAATGATTTGGGAGAGGTTTTGGCCTCTTTATTGTATTAAGAATATATCATCAAACTTCAAAGTCTGTACACTTCTACTGTATTGATTATTTTCTGTGAGCAAAATCAATAGGCAAAATTAAAATTAAAAAAATCAATTTCTTCATTTTTGTTTTGCTTCATATTTTTATATACCTATTTTGTTTATTTAACCTTGAAGGGTTTTTTGTGAACTCATTGATATGGAAACACAACAAAAGCTTCAAGTAATGCTGAATAAAACATACTGATGCAAATAAGTGAAATACAAAGGGAAATACATAGTTCTTTTAGCTGGGAAGAGGAAAGATAAATGCTGAACACCTGTTACCAGATTCTGATTTCTGATACAACACTGTAAGTCTGGCATAACTCGGATGATCCCACTGGAATTATGCTGGATTTACACCACTACATCTGAGATCAAAATTTGGTCTTTGGTGTTTAATGTTCTTCTGTTTTTCTAGTCTTAATTTTTTGCTCAGGAACAATTACCAGCAGAGGAGTTCTGAAGAAATATTGCACAACTACTGTAATTTTCAGATTCACAGTGTTTAGCAGCCAAGTGCCTCACAAGGAATAAAACCACTTTTATTGTTGCCTCCTGCTACCGCTCCAATGGGGAAAGGTCAGCAAAACAGTGGGAGGCCAAATGAAGGAAGATCTTTTCCCTGTAAGACATCAACTTGCAAGACTGTGAATTTCAGAATTACAAGTGATATAGCTTTTTTACAACTGCTCCTTTCCTTCTTGCCTCCTACTGCTGCTTCATTGTTGGATAATGTCTTTTTCCTGTCAGAATGAGCAAGCAAGAGCTTATTTGTGACAAGCGAAATTCCACTTTCTACCTAGTATTGTTGCAGATAGAGGAAAAAAGAGCCTGGTTCATACCTATCTCATTTTCTAGCTTTTGAGGGTTTCAGTTAGGGCTTTTAAAGCCAAATCCAACCTGCCTTGTACACATGAGTAATCCAGTTAATGCCAGTGGGACTACTTGTATGATTAAAGTGAACAGGGTGTAGCTATACATACCGTTTTATTTGTATATTTATTTTCCCCTCAGACCATACCACTGAGGAAACATAAGTGTCACTAACAGGTTGCCACAGAAGTTGGGATACACCATTGCTACAGACATTCGAAAGTAGGTTAGATAAGCCATTAGTGGGAATGATGTAGGAAGTTGTGTTTGTTGGGGAAGTCAGGTTGGGTAGCAAAAGATTTCTTTCATGTCCCTACTAGCTATCATTCTATGGACCTTATTCTGCCCTCAGTCCACAGAGACAATCCCATTGATGCCAATGGCAATTCTGTCTGTGAATCAAGAAAATAATATGGCCTTAAGTGTAATAGTCACTTTGCCAAGCCATTCATCAAACCTAAACTAAAGAGTAAAATGAGACAGAATACCACCAACTAGACTGCATTCTAGCCTAGGAATGAACAACATAATTTAATACAAAAAATATTTTTGTGAAAGTCAATTAAATATCTGAAAAGCTCCTATTGAGATGTATCTGGTTTATTAAAAAGCCTCTGTACCAAACCCTATTGCAAGCTCCATTGTAGGAAGGAGGAAGGCACATAAGCATAGAGGCTTGGTTCAGCCACTCATCACTTACCATGCTTCAACCCAGCACTGATTTTACTTTGGGAATTGTATGGTGCACTATGTTTTGCTGAGCTAGTAAAGAATAGCTTTTCAATCTCTCATGCAGGAGCTACATTTATGCAAGATATACATGTTATGCCTACTTATGAGCTCAACATTATCTCTCTTCTCTAGAGGAGAATAACTTGAACCTATTGTACCATGACACTGACATTATATTTGACTTTTGCATTTAGGGAACATTTTCATTACATGAATAACTATTTCTAGTTTCTACACAATTCTAAATGTTAAAGGGTAACTTGCAAATATGAAAAGTCCCTAAAAATTACCACATTAATAGTATAGTACTGTATGTGATGGGTGCCCCAAATTACCCTATGCCAAACTATCAACATGCCTACACAATTTCATTGTTTAAAATTAAGCCATTTATTTCAGTTAGAACAGGTCAGAAAATATCTGAAATAACAATCAAATTACGTCATACATTGGTTTATGATTCCAGCATTGGGTTTTCCTTCGATCTGCAGCTCCCAGAGTCAGAACAAGACCTATCAATCATAGGAAAGACATTTGGCTACCAGTTTACCTCCTAGCAATTTCAGCTCATGCTTTTTGGACCTTTGCATTCTTGAGCTGCCAAACACAAGGAGATAGTTAAGTTTTCAGATTTGGCTCAACATTCCTTTCCCTTAAGCATTTTCTTCCCCTATCTGAGTACTCTTCTATGTTTAAAACACCCTCAATTTAACCTAATAACACCATGATGAATGCCAAGTTTTAGCCAGCTAAAATTGAAATAAAAAGGGTGAAAAAAAAGTTTTATGAAATTCATGCCATTAATTTTTTACCTTTAACCTCAAAAAATAAAAATATATGATGTTGGAATACAGACCCTGCATGTTTGTTTTGTATTCTACTATTAATAATAACCAGTTACCATATAACTTTTTCATTTTTCAAAGTGCTTTAAAATATCCACTGTTTAATCCTCACAACAACTATTTGATACAGGCAAGTATTTCAGATGGCGAAAATGAGACAGAGGTGTTAAGTATCTTTCTAAAGTTAGAGAGGAAATCAATGTCAGATCTGAAATTAGTAGTTCCTGGGCACCACTCTTGTACACAGGCCACGTCTCTTTCTTGCTGATAAAGCACAACATACTGGTAGTTACTAAAGGCCAAGGACACAACTGTTAATGAAATATAGCAATTCAAACTGAAAAAATTACCAGGCACCAGTATAAACTGTGTTTTATGATAAAGCTGGATGTGCCCTAGATGTAGATATGTTGCAACCTGAAACTGCAACCTCCAACCCCGAAACTATATTTATTGGGGAACATGTTTTCTTGAAAGAGGCTTGGTTCCTGTGCACAGCAGTAAGCTCCACCTGCGTATCATTTCTTCCCACCACCATTCTTATCAGATAAGTGATAAGTACTCCACACTTTTCACGTCCTCACCCTCGTGTCCTGCCCCGACACAAAGTGGCAGGACCTCTTGCCACCTCTGGAGAGTTAGGAGCCCTGGTAGGCCAGCCTATATTCCACCTGGTCCTGAGGCCTGCCAGGGACGTAAGCTAGCGGCTCCTTCACAGAACCGTGAGCACGGGCATGTACTTGGCGCGGTTCACTCCACTTCCAGACACCTGCCCCTTCTGCGGCATGAGGGAGACGGTGGCGCACGTTTATCTAAAGTGCGCCAGGTTGCAGCCCCTATTGCGGCTCCTCCTACATATATTATTATGGTTTTGGTTGCACTTTTCCCCTCACCTTCTTTTCTATTTACTCCCTATCCATGGCCCCACAAAGTCGCGGGACCTCCTTGTCAACCTCCTCCTAGCCCTGGCCAAAATGGCCATCTACAAAACCAGGGAGAGGAGGTTGGCCGACGGGGTTTCCTGCAGCTGTGGGGCCTATTTCTGCTCCTCAGTCCGTTCACACATCCGGGCCGAGTTCCTGTGGGAAGCATCCGCTGGCTCCCTTGATGCCTTCAAGGAGCAGTGGGCGCTGTCCGGGGTTCTCTGCTCGGTGTCCCTGTCCAGTTCCCTTCATTTAGCCCTGTGACCTCACTCCCGTTCCTGTTATCTCCTTAGTTGTCCCACACAATTATTTAGTATCCCAGACCTGTGGATCCTCCCCTTAGGCTGCGGGGAGGTCCTTTAGCAGTGGGCGGGCTTCTGCCCACCCACTTCCTGGATCCCAACAGGACCATTCTTATCACATATGTTCCCAAACCCATGCAAATGTTTGAGGGAAGGAGGTCATGGCAATCAGCTTTCACTGTAAGGAACTATATTCTATCTAGTTGCAATGTGAACAACAAATACCTCAGACTTAGTAGTCCATGTGCATCATAGAAGGAACATATTCTGAATTGAGCAGTAGCCCTTTAAAAACGTTAACTAGAAGGTAACCCTCCCTGTCATTCACCCTTCAGATTCTCCTGGAACAAATGAGCAAGGATCAGTAAGAATAACCTCTAGATCATGAATCATGTGGACATGATGTATCTTGACTTTAGCAAAGCTTTTGATACGGTCTCCCACAGTATTCTTGCCAGCAAGTTGAAAAAGTATGAATTGGATGAATGGACTATAAGGTGGATAGAAAGCTGGCTAGATTGTCAGGCTCAGCGGGTAGTGATCAATGGCTCAATGTCTAGTTGGCAACTGGTATCAAGTGGAGTACCCCAGGGGTCAGTCCTGGGGCCAGTTTTGTTCAACATCTTTATTAATGTTGATGATGGAATGGACTGCACCCTCAGCAAGTTCACAGATGACACTAAGATGGGGCGAGAGGTAGATTTGCTGGATGATAAGGATAGGGTCCAGAGTGACCTAGACATATTGGAGGCTTGGGCCAAAAGAAATCTGATGAGGTTAAACAAGGACAAGTGCAGAGTCCCCCTGTTAGAGAAGGGATGTGGACAAATTGGAGAGAGTCCAACGGAGGGCAACAAAAATGATTAGGGGTCTGGGGCACATGACTTACGAGGAGAGGCTGAGGGAACTGGGCTTGTTTAGTCTGCAGAAGAGTGAGGGGGCATTTGATAGCAGCCTTCAACTACCTGAAGGGGGATTCCAAAGAAGATGGAGCTCGGCTGTTCTCAGTGGTGGCAGATGACAGAACAAGGAGTAATGGTCTCAAGTTGCAGTGTGGAAGGTCTAGGTTGGATATTAGGAAACACTATTTCACTAGGAAGGTGGTGAAGGACTGGAATGGGTTACCTAGGGAGGTGGTGGAATCTCCATCCTTAGGAGGTTTTTAAGGGGGGCTTGACAAAGCCCTGGCTGGGATGATTTAGTTGGTGTCAGTCCTGCTTTGAGCAGGGTGTTGGACTAGATGACCTCCTGAGGTGTCTTCCAACCCTAATCTTCCATGATTCTATGTTAACATAGAAATGAAGTCCATTTTCAAGTCAACCTTTGGGGGGTGCATTAGAACAACTCAGGGTTTCAACAAGGAAACAGGAGTAGCCATGGATCATATTGGTAACCTCTTTTAAGGCCTGCCGGCACTTTAACTAGAAAGTAACATGAGTGTACGTGATGTTGCCGCCATCCTGTTGGTGCAATCCATTCAGGGGAGATAGAAAGGCAATCTGGTCACCATGGTCAAGTTTCCACTCAAGTTGATATTGGAGAAGCAGGCAATGAAAGAAGGACAGGCCAGGTGCAAACAACCTTTTTAGACTTCCTGGCACCTTTCCTTAGGTTACAGCAACATCACTCGCTGTGGAGGGGAGATTTTCATTTTACTGTATGAGCTATGTACTTGAAGTAAGAGGCGAATAGGAACTATAGAAATGCAGCTGAAATAATGTAATTCATCTATGAATATATGTTTCATCCAGCCAAAGTGGTCTTAAAGGATCACTTGATCAACACACAAATTAATTGACTTCCTCAAATGATTTGTATATCAAATAACATTGTAGGAACTATTTTACACAAAGGATTACTCTCAAACCATGCGGAAATGAAAGCAAACAAAAACAATAGCAAAACTAAGAGAGGCACTATCTTTTGTGCTTTAATGCCATAGAAAAATGTATTTACAAAAAAGGCTTACCAAGAAAATCCAGCATTTTAGTGGGAACATTAGTAGAGAAAGCCGAACATTTGAAATGTGTATGTGAGAAAATGTTTTGTATTTCATTTCATTGAAATAAAACTTATGTCATATAATCCATTTTATTTGGTTTAATCCTTCATTCACATGTTTCCCAATGTGCTGTGTTTATGTTCAGGAAGGTGGCAAGATGTGAAATTGGCTTATGGAACAAAAAATACTTTATTTAATTTGAAACTGTATGAGAGCAAAAATTAACGCAAATAATTTACTTCATGGATATTGAATGGACAAATTAAGGCTAGATTTTTATTTTAGGCACAGCTGTGAGCAGGGGGTGTTACACCCTCGGAGTAGCCCTGCAGGCTTTGTGAGTCAGAGATACACCTCTGCATCATGATTTCCCCCCTGCTTTTTCTTCTGGCTCCTAAAGGGGTAGTAATTTACTGTTGCATAGGCCCAAGAGTGGTGGGGAGTGGTACAGGCCAAAGAGTATAGGGTGTGGCCCCACCCTGTCTGCCCACTCCCCAGCCATCTGCTCTGGAGAATGAGTAAATGGGCGAGTAACTGCACTTAGTCATATATGCCTTCGGACTCAAGATCTGGGTAGACCACATAAAGAGTAATACCATTGTGCAGTCCTGTCATCTGAGCCACAGTCTGACCATTCCTTTTATTAGTGATTGAACCTAAAATTAAAAAGAAAAGTTCCTGTTGAAAATTTAACATCATCTAACATGGTTTATGTTGTTCGACTTGAAATATCTCACTTAATTAACTTGGAGCCACTAATGAATATCAAGAGATAAAGCATGTTCTCATTTTACTAGCATCAAAATGTGAAGACGTATAGTCTTGTGTTTACAGACACAGGGTTGGGAATCAGGAGATCTGGATTCTATTCCTGGCTCTGCCACCAATACCCACAGTGATCTTGTGCAAGTCCTCTCTTTGTGCTACAGTTTTCCCATCTGTAAAACGGAGAATAACAACACTTCCCCATTGTGAGTGTCAATCCATTACTTTTTGTGAGGGCAATGGTAATGAGGGCCATGAAAATGCCTATATATAAATAAAATAATAATATAGATTTTTTTATATCCACTGCAATGGCTTCATTTAAACTGAGGGAGATTATTGAGTCGAGTCTCACTGGCTTTCAGAGCAGGTCCTAGTTTGCTTAACATCTATAAACTGCTTCCTGGCCTAATTATTTGAAGGAATAATAGTTTGTCGTTATGTAGATGGTATAGTGATGTATATATCCTTCAGCGCACTTTCATCCAAGGCTATTGTACTGTTAAAATGCTATATTGAAGACAAATAGTTATAGATTGCCCACTTTTTTCCAACAATTTATTATTAGTGAAGAATCTGAAAGTTAAACTTTTTGGCTCGTCTCAAAGATGGTAGGTTTATTTATTTATATCTGAGTTTTTAGAGCATGCGAAAGGTGATGGAATTGACAGCACTACAGGCTGAAGTCTTCCTGCAAATGGAGAAAAAGTTCAGTAGGGAAGTAATTAATTTCTTCTTATTATTGAAGTGTTGATTATACACTCAGTGCTGTATGAGCCACAGATAAACACAGTCTCTGCCCTGAGAAGTGACATTCTAAAAGACAGACATGCCACACTAGGGGATCCAGAGGAGGGTGTTTAATTAGAATTAAAACATAATTCTATCTTACTTTCTTCTCTTCTGAAATGTTGGTTGGCGAAGACATTTGGCTCATGTGTGTTATCGTTTGCAGGGATTGTGGAAGAAATGGGTCTTAGTATCTATTAGAATAAGCAGAGTGAGATGTTTGGTGCATTGGGGTTGGGAGATCATTCCAAGTACAGGTGGAATAAAGATAGAAAGCCTCAAGATGGGAGTGGGAAAAAGACACAAATAATGTGGTGAAGAGTGCCCATGATACTCAACACCATGGTATCTCGTGCCTTGCTGTGCGTCAAATCAAAAATTACTGTTGTTGGTTTCTTAGAGGATGGAGATTGCATGATAAGATCTAAGGTAAGGAATTTAGGAGTTGGATTCAATTCATTGTCTGAAATATATTGTCTATGCATCTGATTCAGGACCTGACCCTGCAAAGATTTGCACCTATGATTATCTGTACACATTAGAATAATACTATTGAAGTCATAGTTAAGCATGTGTATCTGTCTTTGCAGGATTGAGGCCATAGACTGTAAACTTGTTGGAACAAGTTTTATGGTGTTAAGCACGTTGATAACTGTCACTAAATAATGAATAATATACAAAGAATAAAAAAAATCAAGGTTCAATATCAACAACAGCTACATTATTAAAGAAGCAGGTTTTCACTTAAGGAACATAGTATGGTTTCAGAATATGGCATTAGATTTTAACTACACTGAATTTTTAACATCATGATGTTTTATGTCATGTGTGGAGTACTGCAATGCAGTCTTCCTTTGTTTGCCTTGTTTGAATCATTCTCACTGATAACCGCACAGATTTTGACTCTGTTGAAAACATGTGATCATAGTATGATGATTTTTGTCAAATTTGCACTGTTTCTCAACATTGCAGGTTTTAGGTGAAATGGCTCCTGAGTGCTCATGAGACTGAATTTTTGGCTATAATTATAACATCAGGATGAAGGATTGCTTTCCATACATATGGCTTAAAACTGCAGGAAGTCAGGCATTAATGTCAAGGCCCCTCTTTTATGGAATTCTGTACCTTAAGTTATCAAAGAAGGTGATAAATTAGCAAGGTTTAAAATAAGACTGAAAACTTTTGAAATGCATTGAGTGTAATAATTGTCTAAAGCTCCTTTAGTTATTTCTGATCTCTGCTATATAAGTATCGATAGTTAGATTTCAATGTTAGTACTTACCTCAGTAAAATAAATTGTACTCTTGGCATCTTCAGTTAACCTATGCTTTCTTTAATTATGTAATGTAAAATATTGTGGTTTAGTATATAGAGCAGGAGAATGGGAATCTGGAATCCTGTGTTACCTTTCTAATGATGATATTGAATTGCTGTGTGATCTGGGACAAGTCACCTGAGCTTTTTGTGCCTCAATTAATCCAGCTATAAAATTGATATAAAATATTTTCTTACCTCACAAGTCATTGTGAGGATTAATTAAACAGGAACAATTCATGCTTCTTTCGAGGTCAGTCGAAGTTTTTCTATTCAAGATTAGGCCCTTAATATATGCAAAGCTCTTAGACATTATTGTTCTAAAAATATGGAGTGCTTTTGCATTTCAGAGTTCAATAATCTGGATCTAAAGCTACAGCACAATAAATTCAGCTCTGTCTTTTTCTAAATAATAAGTTCTGATTTGTCATTTATTAGAAAGAAGGGAAATGGCACAGCATGGCTGAAAAAATGGTAACAACTTCAGTTTTGTCTTACACGTCAGAAACATGGTAAAACCCCCTTGTTGCTGATTCATGTACTGAGTTCAATCCTATTGAATCTCCAGCAGAGTCTATATTGGACCATGCCAGAAAGTGATTAAAATAGCAACTGCAGTGTGCATAGGATATACGTTTAGTGTGGGATTTTCAAAGAATGCTCAGCATTGGCCTAATTCTGAGTTGGGCCAATGCTGGACACTTTTGAAAATACCATCCTTAAGTACAAGTACCATGTAGCAGATATTCAGATGACCATCTATGTCCTCTGATAACCACTGTCTAATTAGTGCAAGTGTGAATTCAGGCAGCAGGTGGGGAGGTCCTGGACATCTGTATCATCTCTCTTGCCTGTGCCGCAGAGACTGTACAGCTGCCATGGTGGCTTCCCTGCCTGCCATATCCAGGCAAGAAATTGCAATTGGAATTCTAGTCCCAGGAAGAGACATCAGTGACTGGCACCTGATCCTGAATTCCCCACTCACTGCATGTATTTTATTTTTCTGTATATCAGCAGACTTTTTAATGCGCATGCACCTAAAAACTCAATGTATGCTTTCAAAATTTCATTGCACCTGTACGTATTACTTCATTTTATTTTAGGCTTAAAACTTATTCCAAACTTTAGGCTATCAGAAAATGTATTGAATAATGATTGTTTTTTTAAAAAGAAAAACAACAGAAAAATCAATTTATCACTGCATCTTTCATAAGAAATCTTTTTATATTCAATTTTAAAATGCAATAAATTCTGTTGAAGAAATTTGGAATTGGTAAAACTGGGAGGCTGCCAATCAGCTTTCCCTCATCTATGATCTTACTCAAATTAGTACTGGCGATATTATAAGTAGCTCTAGCCCTTCCATAATCTAATAGGAGGAAAAAATGTTGTCCATATGGTAACCTGGAGGAGCAGTCTTCAATTATTTCTAGGCCAAGATCAATTATATAGCTGAGGTTTACCTATAGCCTCAGTCATGAATTGTTTTAATATAAGGATAATATCTGTTTAAATCCACATTGTCTGAGGCCATCTGTTGACTTCGTAAATCCAAAACCGCAGTTCTTGAGCTGGGCCAGCCTCCCATTCAGCCGTGTACACCTTGACCTACCTGGAGTTTAGAACATTTGAAACTTGTAATCATGAGGCAATGGTTTGGAGCATTATGGGTTAGAATAGGAGGTGTTATGGATTAGGGCCTGATCCAAAGCTCATTAAGTAAATAGAATGGCTCCCCATTAATTTCTGTTGCTTTGGATCAGTCTGGTAAAGTCTTAGTCTGGTAAACTAATTAGTAATGTAGCTGACACTATGTAAATATTAGATAGGGGCATATTTAAAAAGAGGGTAAACACTGTTCTACTTCTTTTCGGGAAGATGCTATAGACCCATTCTTTCATGTATTGACATGAAACTATTAGGAGACAAACAGTATATTCTGCATTTTTGATTGAATTTCAGGTTTTCACTAATTAAAAATGCACCTAATTTCTAGGAGACTGAAATGAAAAGTGTAATCATATTAAAAGGAAAATTCATTTAAATCTTTGGAGAGCTCAAATCAATGTCCGAAGCCATCAGTGTGATAAAAAAAAAAACCAACCAAACCTGCTACTGTTCCTGAATGAGCCATGAGGAGTAATATGCCTTAGGGTACTCATAATTTTGAATCCACTTTGTGGCTATTGATATGTCACTATATTATGCTGTCAAGGGACTACTGTAGCTCCTGAAAAAGGAATGTACTTTTTGTTGCAACAAAAAAAGCAAGTTACTCAGTAGATCTAATGACAGGAATGCAGATCTTCTAATAGCTTATTGCCAGGGCCAACTGTTGGGTCCTCTGTAACACAGAATTCCAATCAGTCTGTGTGCAGTCTTCTTTATTACAAAGAGAGGATGACATCAGTTGTCAGAAACTGCTATCTGCCAGCATGTTGAATGTACTTTTCTATAGCTGTATTAAAAAAGTAATGACAATAGTCATGAAAATATTGTCCTATAAAAGACATAAAACCTCCTCATATTACCTTTCTTCTTTGTAGCGTGCTAGGAGTTGAAAACAACATGAAAAAGTGAAATGCTTTAAACTATTTTGTTAATGTCAGTAGGTTTCCCAAAGATATCTCTATATCTCACTTAAAATGGTTGATTTGACTATTTTTATTATTGTATAGCAATTGCATTACTTTTCTTAGGACAATATATTTGATTTGGATAACATAATGGACTTCCAAAGGACTTTCAGAAACACCATTATTTTTTGCTCATTTTGTATTAAATAAGTACTAGCTTGTATGTGGGGGTTAATGTATGCATACCATTTGGAACTTACTTAGTGTCATTATGTAATTCACAGATGTTTTATTATTCATAGTACTGTGCATTCATAGTTTTCTGTTCACTGTTGTGCAAAAGCTAATGAGGGAGAGTCTGTGTAAGTCTTTTGCTGGTCTTTTACCCTGGTCAAACTCTTATTCAGTTAATTCAAGCTGCAAACAGTGGGATATGGTAAACTTTACTGGTTATTTCACTGTTTGACAGATGGAGTAGAAAGAAAATAAATATACATATTTTGATAATTTTATATTTATGTTCCATAGCTATAAATTACAGTTTTGTAGGATAAAAAGCCAAGAGCCAGACTTTCCACTGAATTTCACCTTGTGTAGTAATTTGCCCCTGTGTGAAGTGGGTGTATAACACCATCAGATCAAAATGGTATTTTTTTTTACTCCCACTTTGCACAGGTTGAAATGACGGTAGTGGAGAATCAAGCTCCAAGAATTAGAACTTAACTGAGTTATAGTGAGAGTTCCTTATATGTCCTATTTTTGGTTTTAAGACTGATGAGAGAAATTTTATGCATCCAGTTTACTGAGTCTGCCCATATTAATTTCAGCAACAGATCAGTTCTGGAGCATCATTCTGGAAGAAAGAGGAAAATAATGTTTGAGGCTGTAAATCGATTTATCACTTTCTATTAATATAAGAAATATGGGATCTTAGTAATGTTGTAATTCCACTGAGAGAATCATAAGGAGCAAAGCTAGAGTGATGTGTTAATGTCACCAGAACACTGAGATGGAATTGCATATATATGTATATAGATATATAGATAGATACAAACTGAAGTTATTAACACAAGATTATTAAAACTCTTGCCCTCTTCATACTTTGCTTTCTTGCCTTTCTGTCTCTTCTCTCCCCTCCCCCATTTCATTCTTCACCCGGTATGTTTCTTGTCACCTCACCACCACTCTGGCATTGTCTTTTGAATTTTGGAATCATGCATATTCCAATATTTAACTTCTATTACTTTCTTATCTGTTGCCACTTTCTTATATGCTATTTTATACTACTTTGTTATTATGGCACCAAGTACTATACAATAATAAGGATATTAACACTCACTTTAAAAATAAAAGTGTATAATAAACTTTAGTGTCCAACACCTTAGAGATTTTGGGTTTGCAACAGACCCTGGACAGTGAGTTCAGTGAATCACAGTTTAGTCTTTGGTCCCCCTTTTGCTCCAGGAGGGGAAGTAATTTGCACCGGACCTTTGTGTGGTGCAGATTAATTCTCTCTCTATATTTGGCCATCTGTGCTGGCTTATGTCTTGGGGCTCCTGGATTGAAGTCTCTGCCCACTCACCATTCCTGACCTGCAATGGAGGGTGAGTTGGAGTCCCATAGAGGCTGTGGTCCCATGCCAGGCTGAGACCTTTGATGATGTAGCCCATGCAGGGGAGTGTCTCATACCCCTTAATTAATTTGGTTCAAACATGAACAAAAGATGGCCATAACAGTCTTTTAAACATAATACTTTTTCCACAGGAGATTTGTAGAAGTATGTTTTTCAGTTAATCACATTCATATTGCCATTATGTTAATTGATATGTTGTTTTAGTAACTGTACAAATCACTTTCAATTGAATCTTAATCTTTCTATGAGATACCTGTGGGAGAGTGACAGAAAGCCTAGGAAAGACTGACACTACTGTGAATTCTGTCACATTTCTGGAAACTGAGATATCCATCAAATTGAAGAAGAGGAAGGGTTAGCAGCCTATAGAACAGGTAGGTGTGCAGCCTTCCAGTTCTGGTGGGTTCACAGGAAAAGGAGCCTCTGGTTCCAGGGAGGAGCTTTTCTGCCACTCAGGACTCCTCATAACGCCAGCTAAAGCTGTGTTTTCATTGACAGCTCCCCATCAGTTGCACGGAAGCAGCTGTAGTGTGGACCCAAAAGAAGTTAACACTTCTGACAAGCAACATTAAACTCTGGATTACTCAGAAATCAGCAGGGTCAGCTGGGAATGATAGAGTAATGTGGACAACTCCTCCCCCCTTTCCTCAAAATTTCCTAGAACACCAAACTCATGGAGCTTCAGCAGGGTCCCAAACACTAGGGAATGATACCCCTTCTGAGGTCACATAGAGCTCTGCCAGATCAGGGTTCCCTCTGCTCACAGAATAGCGACTTCTTTCTAAGGATGTTCTGTGCATTTATATAGATATAAAATCACAAGTGCTGAGTGAGTCACAATGCATAGTGAGTTTAGGGAATCACAGTCTTTCGTTCCCTCTTTGCTCCTGGTCTTTGTCTGGTACAGATTAATTACCCCTCTGTACTCGGTCATCTGTGCTCCCTGGTGTGCTGGGGTTTACTACAGTGAAGTCTTGCCTACTTGTCATCCCTGATGAGGATACATATGTGTGTATATGCACACACACATATTTGTGTGTGTGCTCAAACATGTACTCAGGGCCAGATCAGTATATCAGAATGGAGCTAGAGTTCCAAAGAGCAAGTGGGTGGGCCACCAGGGGCCATATTCTGCATGGGGCACAACACTTTTTCATGGATGGCCCTTGCTCGCCATGGATCCCAGGGGATCTGCAGGATGTAGGGGCGGGCTTTCTAACCTTTACTACAGGAACTTAAACCCTGCCCTCCCAACAGAATGCTGCAGGGTAGTCTCTTCATGGTAATCTTCATGGATATTTCTTCACAAAGCTTTCCCTCCAGCGGTCTGTTGAGCAGGGGATCATGATTTAGCTCATGATTGTCTTATTTGTTTTGGGGTGACAGGAGCTTTGGGTTGCTTGTTCCCTTTTTTTTTTTTTTCCATTTATGTAACAAAGATACACTGTGAAGGAATTTTAAGTTTTGGAGGGGTCCTTGTCAAGGTAAGCAATGTCAGCTACATTTCCATCTGTCTTATGTAGTACAGTCAGTGATATTTTTGGTGACATCATTGCTCGAGGATTGTGTGTTTGGTGAGTTCAGATACATGTATAAAGGATCCTATATGACCTGCACAATTGGCATCACTAAAGTCATTACTGAAAAAAATTGTCCTAATCCATTGGCTACATTTTGCCTGACAGAGAGGTTGAGGGGGTAGGTAAGTCATAAATACATATTAGTGGTAGGGTGACCTGATAGCAAGTGTGAAAAATCAGGATGGGGTGAGGGGTAATAGGCACCTATATAAGAAAAAGGCCCAAATATCGGGACTGTCCCTATAAAATTGGGACATCTGGTCAGCCTAATTAGTGGATATGAAACCACAAAATCCTAATTTTCTAGTAAGAAAATGCCCTTGTCCAAATTAAATTGTGGCCTTTCTATGTATAACAAGGTGGGAGTGCAATTAAACATCCCATACAAGCTCTCGTTACAAATCTTCTAAAAATAGAAAAACCATCATATGATATCAGTCAAGCTTCACATGAATTCATTATTGGCTAAATATGTCAAGCTACCTTTGTGCTTACAAATCATCATTCATTCCATGGTGGCAATTTATGAAAAATTTTACACCAGTAATATATTCAATTAAGAGAACTCCTTGGAAGAAATTCTCCATGTGTATTAATATACTGCCAACCACAGAACAGTCTTGATTATCCACATGTCATGGGGACATTGAATGAGTGTGGATGATCAAGCTTTTGCATAGTCAAAGGTATTTCCAGTGTAATGAATAGCTATGGGGGCTATGCCCCAGTTTTGGTAACAGGGAGACTGGGTATAATTGCAGTTTAGCTATGTACAACATATAGTTTAGATGTGCAGGGGGTCACACTGTCTTGTGTGTGAAAAATGGGAGGATGGTGTTTAACAGTCCTACCTCTAGATTTAAGGAGCAATGCATCATATTTGTTTGGTTTTTATTACAAATTGAGATTACAAAATGGGACCAAGAGATGGCTGGGAAAAAGGCATTTTCCCCTAATGGGCCCCTGCACTTTCCCAGCTGTTAGTCCACTCTGGCTCTGTCGCTAGGGGGAAACTGGTTGACACTCTGTTACTGTTACTCAGCCAGAAATGCACCATCCTATCCCCAGGCAAGAACATCAGAAGAAGCTTGTCCATCTATGATGACCACACTGCCATCTACAGCATTGGTGGCACAGTTATATATTAGGCCTCTAATTCTGTGCTCATGCAAGCAGCAGATTCAGGATTTGGCCCCAAATGAATAAAAAAGAAGAAATAGGACGGGAAGATAGACTCTATACAGTGCCCACAAGATAAATACTTAAAGCAAAATAGCTTTGGCTTGGCTTTCTGTAAAATACAAATGTAAAAGCAGCAATCTGTCTTTCTCCAGCTCCTCCTTTACCAGACTGAGAGTGAAAACCTTGTTCTTGCTTCTTAATTAATGTATCCTCTCCTATTGTAGACGATTAATGTGTGACAGCTATCTCGTTTTGAGTTCTTGCTTTCCCCTCATGTAGACAGCATCCAGAGGCAGGAACATAAGAGAAAGAAAAGGTGGAGGTATTGGAAAGATGCCACAGAACTTGAGACAGGGCTGCTCACTCTGAAATTGAAAAAGGAAGTATGAAGAAAAAAGTAGAGGTAAATTATAGGCTAAGAGTTCTGTGAGAAGGGGCATTTCAGGCATTACACAAATGGAGTCAGGTAGCGGGAAGTCTAAGTGACATCAGTAAGAGCCCAAAATAATTGTGCCAGTGAAACCACGGATACTAACAGGAATTGGTTGAGATTAAACTGAAAATGCAGCCTGTAAAGTCAAGACTCTACTTACATTTAAGTTCCTAAAAGGAACTTGGAAAGTGTCTTTTTCTGGCCGAAAACAATCACTACAAGATGCAAACTGCTTAGAAGCTAAGCTTCCTAAAGCACAAACGATCTTTTGAAATTTGTGTTTTACACTTCACCTAAGAAGCATGTCACTATTTCGCTTTTGTGTAACACCATCTCTAATATGTGTTAAATTAAAAATAGAGGCTAATAGAGGCCCTGGAAGGAAGACAAGTCTATAATTCACTTGAGCTCTGCTGCTGATATAAGCTGTAAGAGTATCACTCTGTTGTGTTTCTGAAATCACTGGAGTCATCTATTGTAGTTTTAAAACATTAACAGCTGATGATGATGCTTGAGTGGAATAATTACTAGGTGCTGACATTTAAGTATCATATTTATTTAGATATTACAAGGGAATGTCATCAGTTTTAAGAATGTTTATTGTTTTGTTTCCCCAGCAGTGTCAATGTGTTAATCTAATATATATATATATATATATATAGTAGAACGCTCCCTCCCCAACCAAAAATTCACAATTCTGAAAACCTGCTGAAGTTTGAATTGTGTTTCCTCTATATCTTACATATAATATGGGTCATTCTCTCAGTAATAATGTGGATTTTCGCCCTGTGAAATAGCATGGAATGTCCTTCTGAAGCATGTTTGCCAAGCCACCTCCCTCTCCTTATTTAAGCTCCTTCTGGAAGGTCAGTCCTGCCGCAGGACTTCTGGGAAGGGAGTTTGATCACCTCCAGGATGACTGAGATACAGTGTGATCGTTTTGTCCGTTTTTAAAAATAAAAATCTCTTCCTGACCCTCACTTCTTGTCATAATTTATGGCCAAATTCACTGCCAGTATAAATGGGTAGAGCTCCATAGAATTCACTTGTTTACATCAGCAGAGAATTTGGCCCTTCATTGTTAAAGACCTTTTGGCCATGGGATGTGTCTATTTCCTTCTTTGAAGTGCCTAGCACACTTTTAGGTGTTCAGATGATAGTAATAACTGTATAATTTGAGTTGTGGCTGATTTTTTTCTGTTGAACATTGCCTGGTGCGGTACCGGATGAGAAAAATTGCAAATTGAAGCCAATGGTTTACAACACTGGAGACAGTGTTTGGCTAAAATCAGAGATGTGATAGGCATATATTTTTATTACTAAGGCTATTAAGTTTATCACAGGGGTAACTATAGTAATGGATTTACAGTTTTGCTTTGGGACACACACACACACACACACACACACACCCTCTTTTGCTTTATATTTCTTTTGGGATCCATACTAGAGCTGGTCAGGAATTTTTTGTCAAAACACTTTCTCATTGGAAAATGCCAGTTTGTCAAAACCAGAATGAAATTTCCAGTCCAAATGAGATAGAAACTCTCTTCCAGAAGAGCCAATATCTCTTGGTTATTACAGTCACTTGATGTAGGAGATAGAGTCCAAGCCCCTACTCTGGACTTGACTCTCAGGTACCCCCATCCCAGGTGAGTGCCCTAACCACTCTACTATAGAACCAGTATTATGTTGTCTCTCAGTCTCTCCTGTTAGAGCTGCTCCATCTTGTATAAATAATTAAATATTCATTGGGCCAGGAAAAGAGGATGTCTCTTCTGCGCAATGGGCACTTATTGGGGATATAGGAAACTCAGGGTCAAGTCTGAATCAAGAAGGCCAGGAATTTACCTCTTAGGTGAATGCCTTGACCACCAGGCTATTGGCTGTTCTGGGATGGTTCTCCATGAAGAATTAGGAAAGGTCTCAGTTTGGTTCCAATGAAGAACAAAAACAAATTTTGATTTTTTTTTTGCCAAACAGAATTCTTGTTTTCTGGCCAGCCCTATCCACACAACTCTTGCAGCAGTTCTGAAGAGATTCTGTCACAACTCTTCATTCCACAGTGAATGTAAGCGGGGGAGATGGTGTCCCTTCAGCATGTCCCATACACAGGGGTGTGGGAGGCCAGCGGTAACAGACGAAGAGGAACTTGTTCCCCAGGCAAGTTAGGTCTAGGAAGGGAAATGTAGGAAAAACATTGGAGGACTCACAAATGTTGATATCACCTTCCTTTTGTCAATACTGGCCATAATTCAGATATGTTTTTTTCACCCCCAAAATTTGCTATGACAAAATAACTGCCCTAAGTATTATGAATCATTTGTGTTTTGAGACTCAAAGGAATTTACATTTGTAGTTTGGTGTAAAAAATTGATGTACACTTTAAAAGAAATGGTAAATAGAACATCCTCACAGTTCTTATGATGAAACATTCCTTGTTCACTACCTACATGACAGTTCTGGCAATGTTATAAATCTTTCTAACCTTCTCATCCCAAATTAGCTATACTTGTGAGGATATTTGTTAAGGGTATCTTAAGCATAATAGAAAACAACGATGCTAAGCAATAAAACAAATATGACAAGTACCAGTTTTTAACTACATGGATTTGAAAGGATTTATACTGTATATCAAAGGGCACCCTTTCTGTGCCTGTTTGCTGTTCAAGACAGTCACCTCTGACTTCCTTAGGATGCCAGAATTGCTCAGCTTTGCTTCAGCGCTCTTAGATCCTAGAAATGTACACAGCACTACTCTGGAATAGTTACGAAATACAGAAGTTTAGCCGTGTTGATACCTATAGGTGCACAAAATGTTTGGCAATTGGACCAGTGCAGGAATCTAGTGATACAGAGGAGTATCAATCTCATTCTTTTTCTTCTGGACCAGCAGGAAATGCTGTGGAGATAACATAAAGCTTCTAGAAATGTGGGGTGTACAGTGCTTTGTGTAGTTCTTTAGTGACCCCTATAATGACACATGAAAACAGTGGTTCCGATTGATCTGGAGAGACCCCTAGTTAGCCCCTCCCCTCATTGTTCTGATGTTAGGCTTTAAAGAAAAAGGAGATGGGGGGGGAGGGGTATTTGTTTTGTTTTTGTCTTTGTTTTTAAAGAAGTATGAGGACAGTAAAGGGAATTGAGAGTTTGGGGTGGGGGAACACTCCTGCCCCATTGAAGAAAAAAAAAGTTTAGTAACGGAAGTATATTATTGTGAAAATGAGGAATTGGTTTCTGATTTCTTAGATAGTCATTATGTGCTTATGTAAAAGGGAAAACAAATTCATTAACAGCTCAAGTGATGGTGAAATGGAGCGAGCACGGTCCCACTGTCTTTTCACAGATTAGTCCACTTGCAGGTTTTGGTTTATTGCTTTGCTGTTCAGGCCTTGTTTGAATTTTAAAATCCATCCATCTTCAAAAGAAAGGGTAGAATTTAAACAGGCATTTAGAGAAGCTTGGGCTAGTCTCCCTTCCACTGTTGATTGGCATGGTGAGGGGCAAAGAAGCAGAAAACTAGTTCAAAGGGCGTGTAACTCCTGGGCCAGGGGAAGCGGAGCTTTTGCAGTATGCTCCCCCTAAGTCTACAGAAGCCCCTCTGTGTGAACACTTCATAACTGAGGCTCCATGTGCCCGAGGGAAAGGTACACTGCCAGGGAGCAGCCTTTCTACACAGCATGCTACCCTAGCAACCTGACAGAGTTCCAGAACAAGTCTGTGTGGGAGTCAATGCTGATCTTTGCAGCATTAACTCTTTTTAAAGAGGGAATTGTGTGCAGCTACTGTGGGGCAGCTAATGCAGCATGGCTCCCGAGTGAGATACATAGGAAAAGTACCAGATTTTACCCTATCTCCTTATATGCTACACGTTTGCAAGGCTGCGCTCCTGTTCCATCTACATAGATTCAAACCCCCCTGCCTTTGGGAAGAATGGAACAGCAGTACCACAAGTTTATATTAATTATATTAATTAATTGTGCCTTTGGCCTGTCAGTCATCTTTCACGTCAGTGGTATGTAGGCTCTGAATACGTGTTTTTTCACAGGTGCACAGGATATACCCTTTGCTCATGAATTTTCCCAATTACCATGTTACCCCCTTCCCCCTGAAATGTCCATGTTTAAGCATATTTAGATATTGGTCATCATGGCCCGAAAAGTTTCGTGTTTCTTATCTTGTGCATCTGCGAATCTCAGTCAGGATTTCACTTGTGCTACCCAGTTATGCAGGGCCAGAGTGCAGGGGAGAGTGTACAAGGAGCCCATCCTGGTGTGTCCTGCACAAGGATCTGGCACAGTTGCTGAGAGCAGGCTCTGTTGCTTCAGTGCATCCCAGTGGGGATGAGTAGGGGTGATGAAGAGCAGAACTATGGCCCTAGTCCATCAGTAGCCCTGTTACACTAAATGTGTAGGAGGGGAGAAAGGAGGAAAGGGGTAGGCTACACCATTCTAAAGGAGGATTGGTACAGCCTGTGCAGTCTTTCAGCACACTGAGCCACTTCGGGAGGTATTCATGGCACAATTTCTGCCTGAGGTCCCCAGGGGAGTAGCATGGCTCCATGCACATCACAATTTGGCCCTTTGTAGTAAATTGCTAGTTAATTAGGACATTTTCAGGAAGGACTCAAAGATAAAGATGTCTTGGAAATAAATAATGTGTTGCCTCGGAACTATTTCATTATGTCAAAAAACACTCTGTGATAACTTTATTAATTAATGGAGAAAAGGCAGCTGGTATATGGCACATACAGTGTTTGTATACAATCCTGATAAAATAAATCTGCAAATTCCTCATATTAATCATCAATTACATTAATAGAATAAAGAAAACAATGAAATGAGATTCTCGACTAAACCATTTTTTAGAGGAATAAGCTTCACATATCTTAAAAGGGAAAAATTGCATTGAGTTAAGATTCTGGCTTTTGTACCTATTTAACATGGATTTGGTGGGAAGAAAAGTTGAGGGCATCTCATGAATCCGATGAAGTGAGCTTGTAGCTCACAAAAGCTTATGCTCAAATAAATTTGTTAGTCTCTAAGGTGCCACAAGTACTCCTTTTCTTTCAGTGAAAGGTGTTATCTTTCCCTCTGTTGGCATGTAAAGCCTGAGAATTTTATCAATGGATCCCAATCAGAACCCTTCTGAATTCTTTCCTTAGCTTTACCAAGGGCTAATTCTTAAAGGAAAATATTTGGCTATTTTCCATTTGGCTCTTGTCCTCTGTTAAGTTTTCTAAACTGTTTCTGCATAAATTAAGCTTGTTTACAGTTCAACACCCTTCCTCCTTCTTTCTTCGTTATATATTGAGCAATTATCTGTTACTACATAGCAAAGGGAAACTCAACAGTGAAAAGGGATAGCATCAGCTGAATTGGGGGTAAACTGGGGGTGCAATCAGAATTTTCCAGTGGAAGAGTGTAACAGTTATGGCAATTTCCTGCAATGTCTTTGGGAGATCTTACTGTGTTAATTTTATGTATTGTTGGGGGCCAGGTGTTGTATATAATTCCATCAGGGAGGAATTAAGAACAGTGGGGAAGTGATTAGACAAATTTACAAAGCTTGTAACACCTCTAGAGAGCTACCTGGAGAAAGGTGTGGAAATACTGTTTCATACTGGATTCTTCAGAGACCAACAGAGAAAGAAAGGAATTTTTGTTAAATAACCTGAGTTAAAACTGACTAAGGCTCTTCTTTCTGATTTAGCCAATGGACTGGACCTTCTGTCCATGGTGGGGTTGGGTGGGGGCAATACTTAGGGAAGGATTGGAAGGACTGACACCTTCCATAGCCTAAGGTTGGAATTGAGATGACCTCTGGTAAGCTTTTCAGCATGCTTGTAGGTTCTTTTATTGATTACAGTATGTTTCCTCTGGAATGCTTTCACCTTAAGAATAAATGTGCTTCCTTAGCAAGGGCTGTATGTTAACTCATAACTGTGGATAACTATTTAGCCTCTGGAGAGAAAGAAAAGTACAGAACCCTGGCTGTTTAGGCTGTCTGGTATGCTGGGAATATCACAGTGTAGGCAGGAAACAGTGCAGCCTGGAAAAAAGCTGGTCATGAGGAAGAGAGACACTCAGTAGGTCTCTCCCAACAGCAATGATAGCTAAGGAGCCAGGTGGGTGCAATTTCCTTGAACTGTGACTGGGACCCCAGAGTTCTCCCTCCCCTACCCATTGAAAAGCTCTCTCCCCTGCACTCCCCCCCTGCACCCAGGGCTCTTCCCCCTGCACCCAGCTCCACGCATACTCCCTTCCCGCTTCTCCAGCCCCAGCCCTGTGCTCTTCCCCCCACATTGCCCTGCACCCACCCTTGAGCTGTTCCCCCTGGACGTAGCCCTGCAGTCTCCTTGCTCCACCCCTAGTCTGAACTCTTACCCAGAAGAGTACCATCTCCACCAGTGGCCAGGCAGTTCTGAGAGCCCCAGACCCCATCCTCCTTCTGTGTCTTTGCTTTCTCAGGAAGCATCAAAAGCCTGGATCTAATCCCCTCACCCTCCTGGGTGTTGGGGGTTCCTGGTGCCAAGGGGTGCTGAATGGACTACAAAGGTGGGGGGAGCAGGTGCACCAGGTTGTGAGAGGGGCAATTAGACCAAATATAGAATCATAGAACTTGAAGGGACCTTGAGAGGTCATCTAGTCCAGTCAGCTGCACTCGGAACAGGTCTGAGTATTGTCTAGACCATCCCTGAGGTGTGTTTGTCTAACCTGCTCTTAAAAATCTCCAACGATGGAGATTTCACAACTTCCATTGGCAATTTATTCCAGTGCTTAACCACCCTGACAGGAAGTTTTTCCTAACGTCCAAATTAAAACGCCCTTGCTGAAGTTTTATGCCCATTGCTTTTTGGCTAATCCTCAGAGGTTAAGAAGAACAATTTTTCTTCCTCCTCCTTGTAACAACCTTTTATGGACTTGGAAAATGTTGTCATGTACCCCCTCCATCTTCCCTTCTCCAGACTAAACAAACCCATTTTTTTCAGTCTTCCCTCATAGGTCACGTTTTCTACACCTTTAATCAATTTTGCTGCTCTTCTTTGGATTTTATCCAATTTGTCCATATCTTTTCTGAAATGTGGCAACCAGAACTGGACACAATACTCCAGTTGAGGCCTAATCAGCATGGAGTAGAGCCTTGCTTCTGTAACCTTTCTGCCCGTCAGAGTTGGCAGCAACAAGGGCCAGGTTCACTATCTAGGGGTTCCATTCCAATAACACAATGCAAAACCGGCTCGAGCCCCCACCCAGTGACCTGGGACAAATATATACCACCCCCACTGGGCGCCTCCAAGAGGCAATACTTCCCCTCTCGCAAGCACAGAGTCTGAGTGTAGCAAAAAGCCTTTTAATAACAGAGAGAAACAATGTGGCATTATGTTGGGGAAACACCACCAACAGGATTCATAACAGAACCCATGAGCAAAAACCCACCCCAAGCAAATGGGGGCATCCCTTTCCCTTTGGTTCTTGAGTCCAGCAACTCCAAATCACCCAAAGTCCCAAAAGTCCAATGACCCAAAAGTCTCTGTCCCTGGTCAGGGCAGCCCCAGAGTTCGAAAGTTTATCTGCAGAGCTTTACTTCCCAACCTGGGTGGAGATGGGGGGGGGGGAGAGAGGTAGGGGGCATCTTACATGATCTGAAGCTGAACGCCCTGCAGCTCCATAGGCCTTCGCTTCGCTTCGCTCCGCTCCACTCCACTCCACCAGCTGCCCCACGAACTGCTTCGTTCGGCTCCGCTCCGCGGCCCACAAGCAGCTCCCGCCGTCCCATGAACTGCTCCACCAGCCGGTCCACGAACTGCTCCGCTCTGCGTCCCACAAGCAGCTCCCGTCGTCCCACGAACTGCTCCACCAGCCAGTCCATGAACTGCTCCGCGTCCCACAAGCAGCTCCCGCCATCCTATGAACTGCTCCACCAGCCTGTCCACAAGGCACACCAGCCGTCCCACAAACTGCTCCACAATATATCTTCAGGCTCCCCCACTACTTAACACAACACTCAGTGATTTCAGCTCTTAGTCAGTTCAGCTCTTTGGTGAATTCAGCTTGTAGTAGGGGAGCCTCAGTGCTGATGCACCATTAGCCCAAAGTGAGCTTAGCAGCCTTTAACTAGACTCCTAACAGAATCAAAATTAGTTCTGATATTCCACAGTGAAGAGAAGAGGAAGTGCAATTAGCATGTAAGGCCCTCACCAGGGGGCCTATGCCACCAAGTATTAATACCTGTTCCCAGCCTTTCTCAATTCACAGAGTTTTGGAACCCATGACCCTTGCCTAGCGAGTGCTACTTAGTTGATGGCGAGTCCCTCCATCATAACAAAAGGCCAAGTACAGTTCCAAGCATAGTTCCCATAATCAGGGTAATAACAATTTATTCTTCCTGCCCCAATAACAGAGACACTGGGGAGCCCACAGCAGCCAAAGTGACCATTTGGGCAGCTATGGCCTCATTCTAGGCGGGGTGGGTGTGCCTATGCAAACGAGATGGCCCCTTAAGTTCTTTTCCACAACTTGTCACACCTCACCACCAGGTGTCAGGGTGGACCTCATCCTGACTCTGCTTACACTTCTCATGCCTTGCTTACAATATTCCTGTTTATACATCCCAGAATGATGTTTGCTTTTTTTTTTTTGCAACAGTATTACACTGTTGACTCATATTTAGCTTGTGATCCACTATGACCCCTAGATCCCTTTCCGCAGTACTTATTCCTAGGCAGTCATTTCCCATTTTGTATGTGTGCAATTGATTATTCCTTCCTAAGTGGAGTACTTTGCATTTGTCCTTATTGAATTTCATCCTATTTACTTCAGACCATTTCTCCAGTTTGTCCCAATCATTTTGAATTTTAGTCCTGTCCTCCAAAAGCACTTGCAACCCCTCCCAGCTGGTATAATCCACAAACTTTGTAAGCATACTCTCTATGCCATTATCTAAATCGTAGATGAAGATATTGAACAGAACCAGACCAAGAATGAGTGAGTGGCATCGTGATCTTGTGCACTGGGTCACAGTGCATCTCAGGTTTGACCCCGCTTCCCCTCTGTTATGACAGAGGGGCAGCCAAACCAAACTTCTAGCTATGATCAGGGACCAAGGGGAATGGGGGCAGGGCCCCCACCCATATTGCACCCCCAGCTAACACTAAGGAGCACATTTTGAGGGACCTTAGCATCGGTGTGCAGGGGTGATGGGATACACATGACTCCTTCCTGTCTTGTGCATCTGCACAAAAGCCCCCTCAAATAACAGTCCTTGTGCTCCCTCTACTGTGGGTGTATAGGGCTGCTTATTCCTAGTTGGAAGAGGTTTGGGAAGAAAGGAGCAGTCTGCAATTTTATATTATTAATTATTTTAATGCAGTTGGAGGTGCTGTTTTATGAAAGGTATACTGAAATTAAATTGGTATTGCTTTGTCTCCATCTCTATCTGTCTCCTATGGTGGTAGGATTCATAAAAGTATGTAACAGATTTTTACTATAGCAGCAGACCCCCAAGCAGACCCCCCAAGTTGACTTCTAATATTTCCCAGGGGTGCTCAACTCCAGGCCAAGCCACCACTCCACCCCTTCCCCCAAGGCTCCACCCCTGCCCCACTTCTTCCCATTCCTGCTCCACCCCTGCCCCTCCTCTTCCCCGCCTCTTTCTGCCCCCTCGCCTTAGTGTGTCCTGCCCCTTCTCCTTCTCAGTGCCTCCTACACACTGCTGAACAGCTGTTCAGTGGCATGCAGGAGGCACTGGGAGGGAGGGGGAGGAGTTGATCTGCAACATGACTCGTGGACTCCCTGTGGTACCCTCATGGACCCCCAGAGGGTCTGCGGACCCCAGTTTGGGAACCACTGTACTATATTACTTTTCAGTCCAAAACGGATTTAGATGGGACATTTGTGTGATACCATAAATATCATCATGTGAAAGGAAGCCCCTCCGCTGTGAGAGCACTGCTACATGTATTTTTACATTTGTTCATGTCTGTTCATACCTATGTTTCAGAGCAGAAAACTGAAGCAGGGAAAGGGATAAAGGGACAGAGTTCAAGACCATTTTCTGTGGCAAAGGGTACTAGTACAATTTATCAGGAATATATGGTTATGGTGTGGTATGCCCACCGTACTATTAGGAAGGCAAGCCAATAGCAAAAAAAAATCAATATCTCGAAATGGAGTCAGGGTGACTGAGCCAAAATACAAATCGTATATGTTAGTAAAGGAGTTAGTAAATAGGCTGGTTGGTTGTAATCTTGACTGAGTTTTTTACTGGGTGCAGACTTTTTGCAGGGTGTGGAAGAAAAAATAGGATAGCAAATATAGATTTAGAATAATACCCTTATTTTATCTATAGCAGGGTTGTGTGGAGCACAGGACAAAAAAAAAAAAAAAAAAAAAAAGCCCATAAGAGAACCGGTTTGCAATTACAGTCACAGCAGCCAAGAACTAACAGAAGTTTGACAATGCATATTTGACCATCATGAGAGATTCAGAAATGTGTTTTTGGCAGATTCTTGACAGGCATTTACAGCAAACCTGTCACTTTTCCTGTAAAACTATAGCAGTGTTTATGACTCAATATCAGAGAGACTTTCCTTGACATCTGACATCTCTGTTCTCTTTTCTCATGCTTATTTCAGTCCAACTCATACCATCCATGTGGCCCATCTTACATACACTGGAAAGCAGAGAAGCAAAAGCCTTGTAGCAAGAGATCTGAGATTTTGCAGTCAATCTGAATTGTAATATATTGTGACCTACAGAGACTGCACTGTTGTGTATGTTTCAGTTAGTAGCACTCCTCTCTGTGGTTTGGAAGGTCGATTTTTTTTTTATACCAAGCTGCGTAATGATGACACTGTAGTGCAGAACTGTAGGTGTGTTGCCCCATGAGAAGTGCAGCAGTTCATTACATGGTGACCTGTTACACTGAGAACCCTTCTAGTTTATTCCCGTTTAGGTGGAAGCCAAGGGTCCCATGTCACTTTTCAAGAAGATTTATGATTAATCCTGGTACCTTAACAATATTCCCTCTCTTAAAACACATGCTTGTGCCCAGGGCTAGCTATGTTGAACACCCATTTATTAAGTGTCATATATAATTCTGCCATCCACTGTTACAAGTAGCTAATTCATTGCTTTGCACTGTACTTTAGGATATTTTGAGTGTTAAGAGGCTATTTAAAACAATTTTGTATTGTACTGTATTCTATTTTTCAATTGTTACCAGCTTATTTCGATTGGGGCAAGGGAAGGTGGACTAAAGGTCCAATTACACACCTCAGAGATGGGTAGTATTTCCACTGATATCAAAAAGTAAGCCAATCCCTCTCCAAGGTTCCTAGCACACAGGGGGAGTGCACACACAGCACCATCTCTGTGGATAGTGCTGCCTGCTTTCCTGAGTTTGACCAGATACACAAGCCACTGCTAAGGGGAGGCAGGCCCATGCTGCACTTGTACTCCAGGAGACCCACAGAGGGAGTAGTCCCTACGCTCCCTTATTTTTACTCATTGTGGAGAGGGCAGAGGGGGAAGTTTCTTGCGCTTTGTAATTATTTCTATACAAACTCCATGCAAGGACCAGTACTCTCCCTCCTTGCTGGTGAGCGATGGTAAAAAAATAAAGAGTTTTAAGCCATTTAGGGGCAAGAATAAGGCTAATTATTTGGCTTCGCCAGAGGCTGAGTTGATCTAAAAGTTTGCTGAAAAAAGACCTGAATAATTAAATTTTAACAATTAAGAAATTGAACTTACTTTTATTCACAATAATAGATATTACACGCAAGTGGGCCGATATTTCCCATGTAACTTGAGGCCTGATTTGTAGCCTCCCATTGCCTTCAGTGGGCTCTGAATCAGACCCTGAATGTGCAGGAATAACATTAAAGATTGGGTTCTTTGGCTTTGATCCAGTAAACCACTTAATCCTGCATTTAACTTTAAGCATTTGAGTAATCCCATTGACTTCAGTGGAACTGTTCACTTGCTTAAATTCAGCACATTCTTAACTACTGGTGCCTTACTTATTTTTATAAACTGCTGAATTACAGGGAAATGAATTATCTTATTTCTTAAACTGAGTAAACATGCACATATTAAATTCTCTAATTGTCATAAATTTAATCAAAATTTTAATTAGAAAACAAAAATGTAATGAAACAGCAAAGTTAATAAATACAGCACAAATGGTGAAGACTAATTGTAATATTGTGAAAATAAAATGCTGTTTTATATTGAATAATCTTTTCTCCACTGTACATAACTTAAATAAACACTGGGATAGGTGTGGAATGATTAGTTTTTGTTTATCCTCTGGGTTTAACACATTAAAATGTAAATTCCTTTAGAATAGTCTTTAGTCTATAAAAAGAAGCTGATTTTTTGCAGTAAGTTGCAGAATGAAAGTTTGACCAGAATCAAAAAGGAAGAGTGTAAAATGCTTCCTGTTTAAGTAAGGATATACATTTGAACATGATTTTGAGGATTTGGAATTGTAATAACAGACATGCAGATTTTACAAAAGAGACATAAACTACAGTGTTAATGGGGTAGTGACGCAGATCTCAGTTCCAAGGAAAACATGAGCCATTGAAATTTGCAAGAAGATTAAGCAAGAAGAATTAATACTTAATTTAACATGTACTGAAAAGCTTCTTGCTTCATCAAGTCTACATTAATTTTCCTGCAGCTTTGCTTTCCTACATATCCTGAGAAAAGATCTTCCATCCACACGGATTCCTACCACCTCCTCATTTAATCAGTCTCCTTTAGTTCATTTTACCCTTCATTGCATTTGTGTGTGTGTGAAATACAGTGGTAGCTTCATCTACTCTGCCCCTTCTGCTCTGAAAATAATGGTGCTTCTGCTTTTTCGCACCTACCATCCTCTGCCTGATCAAGAAACTCTCCTTTTCTACATTAGATTTTCATTTGAAATCAGACAGTTTGCAATTGTTTACGTTCATCACAAGTAGAGCTGGCTTCTCTTTTAGTTTTATGAGCTTAGAAACCATTGTGAAAATGAGTCATGGCTATTTTCAATATTTGAGGGATTTTTTTTTAAATTAAGTATATATATATATATATAAGCAATAGAGCATTTGTATTTGCATTCATACATATGGCTGAGCACGTATGTGTGGGTCTGTGCATGTGTATACATCTAGAGGTCATCTTTTAGTAACGTTATTGTTAAAGTTGTTAAGCATTTTAAGTAATGATGACACATTCTCATGACTTTCCATTCTTGGTTTCTGTCCAAAGATTTTTTTTCAAGTTGGAGAAAAAATTCCTTCAGCTGTTTTTATGTTTTGTGACAGTGGGGGGAAAAATATGTGGTATTTTTAGTTTTTTTCAGCAGAAATTTGAATGAAAAGCTAATAGAACTCACTTGATTTTCTTTTTTTTTAAGGAAAGTGTTGTTTTTAATGCTTACTTTTGGAAACACTTTTACTTGATTTGCATGTAAATAGGAAGCTCTATTTTCCGCAAAATGTTCACCTAGAAGAAATCCTCAAATACATGACCCTTAGTGAAATCTGGCTAATTTTAGAGTTTAGATTTTGAACAGGAGCATATTATATATCCTTCTTTGGCTCATAAGGCATTTGTGTGTCATTAAGAGCAAAATTCACCCCTGTGAAGAGGGCTCACCAAAGGGCTATGCACCGTTTGAGTTCCATTTAAGCCCTTAAAATATGAATTATTTGTTATTTAAGGTCAATTTCACCATAATGAAGTGTTTTATGATATCCAGAAACATAGAAAGTTGTTTTATTAGAGTATAAGAACCAGTAATAAATTGACTCTATGCCGTATATAAAGGAGAACATCATAGAATGTTACATTTATATTGAGGCTGTGATTTTGCCACCTCTAACTCCCTTAAGATTCTTCCTACTCATCCTCAGCTTTTGATGAAATTCTACATACTTAATAAGATGTTCACACACCTATCTCCCTTCTCCACAAACAGGACCACAGCTACCAATGATTTGTGGCTGGCAGAAAGGGAGGGAGAGGAAGTCTATAGTATTTTGTGGGAAAGTCACTTTTTAAATAAGGCTTTTTTTGTTTAATACTCATGTTTATTCCTCTAAATGGTTAGTTCATGCTGAATCTGCACACAATCAACTTGATGGATATGTAGACCAAACCCTGAAAATTCAACAAGGCAGCATAAAACTGAAAGCACCATGATTTTAGTGTCCTTGGCTTACGCTCCCCACTCAGCCCTCTAAATAAGATGCAGAGAAAGAGTCAGGGAAGTATGTTAAATGTGAATAATAATTGAGTGAATAAATGGAGATGAGTGAAGCTGGAGTTTGTTGTGCTGATATATTTCCTATCACAGAAGCTTAAGTGTGGAATTTTCTAAAGTCCCCAGCTGAACTGCAGTTGACATCAGTGGGGGTTTTACCATTGATTTCATTGAGGGATGAGTTACATGAATGCTTTTGAAAATCATCTGTTAAGAACTTATTAAAATCAGATTTTGTCATATGAGGGAAGACGTGATCATGAACAAGGAGCAATGGCTGTATTTCCTTTTCATGTCTTATGCTTACACCAGGAAAGTCAATGAGACTTTATCAATTGACTTCAATGGGCATAGGATATGGACCCATTACAATATGAGTGTGGCACATCTGTCTTGAGAGAGTTGTTGGACAACTCATTATGTAAAGATGAGATTGTGATCGGGTAAGCTATCCCGTGTTGAAGACATATTTTTCTAGATTTCTGATTCTTCTGAAGGAAACAGTGATGTTCTACTTAACTGTGCAAACAGATGTTATTCAACAATCAGGATGAGATCCTTGGATTTATTGCAGATAAAACAGAAAACCAACATTTTCTCTATCAGCAAAGTCCAGAAAATAAAAGGGAATGGTCAAATCCTTATTTTTTTTCATACCTTAATATAACCCATATGAATATGAGTGTATTGTCTTAGCACTGTCCACAATATTTAAAACAGGAAATAATAAATATCTGTATGCTTGCTGCTGAAAGAAAGCACATCTGTGCCTAGCAGAGAAATTGTTTAAAAACAAAAGGCGATTCTGAGATGTCATACTACTCCTAAAAGCTGCCATGGTCAATGAGACATTTATTTATCTGTTCCACACATGTGGAGTATGTAAGTTACACTAAGTAAGTTAGTGAAGGGGATTTAGGAGCTTACACTCCCAACTTTATAAAACATTCTAAAGAATTGTTCACATATCAGCTACTTTCTTATGCGTGTTGGTTCTTCACACCTTGACTATTATTGTTATCCTTCAGTGTTACATCATGGGGATTTTTTTTACACAAATAGCCTTCACAGCATATGCATAAAAAAGGAGAAAGCAACTGTCTAAAATTTAAACCCATTAGTCACTAATATATGCTGACCATGAATTGGTTTGAGTAGTCAGGAGTTCTGTTAAGCTCTCTGCAGAGATCCTTCATTTTAGGTGCTCAAATGCACTTGTTCTCCTTTGACTTTCCTTAAAATTCTCAGAATGCCTAAAAGTGCTGTCTTCTGGAAGACACTGATTGTCATGTCTTCTACTCCTCACATGCTTTTGAGATGCTCATTCAAACCTTTAAGGATTGCTCCAACTGCTCCAATGAACAAAGGCAACATCATTGTTCTAGTTTTTCATAATTGTTCCACTTCATGAGTTCTTCATACTTTGCCATTCTCTCTTCTTGTTTCTTTTTTATGTTTCTGTCTGCTGGCAATATTAATCAATATGGTCTTGCTTGTCTTCTTTTCTGCAATGATTATGTCAGGCCTGTTGGCCTGCACTCTCTGATCTGTGACAATTGCCAGAGTCCTTATAATCTTGACCTCTTCATTCTCTAGGGTGCTTTCAGTTAGGTGATTGTAATACTGCCTGGATTGTCTGAATCCGTACTTGTCACAGAGACTCCAGTGGAGACGCTTGGTGACCTCATTGTGTCTGTTCATATATTCTCCCCCAGTCAGGCTCGTGCAGGTGCTCAACACATGCCCCACCATCTCTCCCTTTTTGGAACACATTGCTTTTCAGAACTGCAGTTCGAGGTGCAGATCTGTCTGTCAATTTTGAATAATAATTAAAATTTAAGGACTGCTCTTTTGCACTTACAATGAGGAGGCATCCCTCTACAAGCCATGGGTTATGAATAGGTTCGGTCTCTCTCTACCGCTGTCAGTGCAATGATTTCTGTGTAAAGCTTTAGCATCTATCTTTATTATTGTACTTTCTCCTTTTATTCTTTCTGGGGCTGGGATACATTGCTTGGCCATCATTTGTTATTGTAGCCAGATGGACTTTTACTCTGGCTGACTCTTCATATATTTGATGTTATGTTCTTCACTGTCAGTTGCATCCTCCACAGATAGCAAACCTTTCCCTCCATCGCATTGTTTGATGTACGTCCTGTCCATGTCTTGGTTGATATTCATTCCTTTATCCATCATCAGGAGTTTCTTATTGGATATCATTTTTTCCTTCTCCTCTTGGTTCTACGTGATCACTCCAGCAGCAAACTGTTCTACTGGTATCGGCCACATATTAATGGCTTGGATAAAATTCTCTGAGTTGAGTTTTGTCTTTAGAGAAGTTCTTCCTCTGTCATATTCTTTCCTCACTTCTTTAACTTTCTTAGGTTGTACTCTGACAGTTCAGGGGCTTTGCTGAGAGTATTTTGGATAGTACCTATGTTAACTTGTATGCCATCTGAGTGTTCCAGTTTGCCCCCTTTACAGAGGTGCTTGCATATTTAGCAAAGCCAAACAATAGCTTTATATCTTTAGCAAAGCTTTTGATATGGAGTCACACAGTGTTCTTGCCAGCAAGTTAAAAAAGTATGGATTGGATGAATGGACTATAAGGTGGATAGAAAGCTGGCTAGATCGTAAGGGTCAATGGGTAGTGATCAACGGCTCGATGTCTAGTTGGCAGCCGGTATCAAGCGGAGTGCCCCAGGGGTCTGTCCCAGGGCCAGTTTTGTTCAACATCTTCATTAACGCAGATGACACTAAGCTGGGGGTGGGGGGATGCGGTTGGGGTAGATATGCTGGAGGGTAGGGATAGGGTCCAGAGTGACCTAGACAAATGAGAGGATTGGGCTAAAATAAATTTGATGAAGTTCAACAAGGACAAGTGCAGAGTCCTGCACTTAAGACGGAAGAATCCCACGCACTGCTACAGGCTAGGGACTGACTGGCAAAGAGACAATCTGCAGAAAAGGACCTGGGGAATACAGTGGATGAGAAGCTGGATATGAGTCAGCAGTGTGTCCTTTTTGCCAAGAAGCCTAATGGCATATTGGTCTACATTAGCAGGACCATTGCCAGCAGATCGAGGGAAGTGATTATTCTCCTCTATTCAGCACTGGTGAGGCCACATCTGGAGTTTTGCATCCAGTTTTGGGCCCCCCACTACAGAAAGGTTGTGGACAAATTGGAGAGAGTCCAGCAGAGGGCAACAAAAATAATTAGGGGGCTGGGGCACATGACTTATGAGGAGAGACTGAGGGAACTGGGCATATTTAGTCTGCAGAAGAGAAGAATGAGGGGGTATTTGATAGTAGGCTTCAACTATCTGAGGGCGGGGTTCCAAAGAAGATAGAGCTAGGCTCTTCTCAGCGGTAGCAGATGACAGAACAAGAAGCAATGGTCTCAAGTTGCAGTGGGGGAGGTCTAGGTTGTATATTAGGAAAAACTATTTCACTAGGAGGGTGGTGAAGAACTAGAATGGGTTACCTAGAGAGGTGGTGGAATCTTCATTCTTAGAGGTTTTTAAGGCCCAGCTTGACAAAGCCCCGTCTGGGATGATTTAGCTGGGGTTGGTCCTGCTTTAAGCAGGATGTTGGACTAGATGACCTCCTGAGGTCTCTTCCAACCCTAATCTTCTATGATTCTGTGATCTTCACCAAACTTTTCTACATGTATGATAGGGTTCACTCACCACTGTGGTGCCTCCTGCTAGCTGTACCAGGGATTAGCTCTGCTACCAGTGTGCCCTCTTCTGATGGTGTCTCGCTGCCATCACTTCTGTGCCAGGACCCACATCACTCTCAGAACCGTGGTGTCCTCTTCATGACACAACCCTCCAACCATGTCACGCTCTGTTCTTCCCCCTTCTGGAATAGTGCACCTGGATTCCCGGTGCACTATTCTGGGTCGTGGCCCAGGGACCCTGTAGATGTCCACCACATGCTCCGTCCCCTCTGACACTTCAGTTCATTTCTCTCAGCCACTTCCCCGTGGCCCCCAGCACCCTCTTCACCCTTGCCTCAGGGCCTCAGTCTGTGAATCCTTGCAGCCAACCCAGAGCCATCTTTAGCTCCTCCCCACCCCACCCCACCCCAGTCGCTGGTCTGTCCAGGGTGCTAGAGCTCCTTTCTTCTGCTAGGAGCCTGATCTTCCCTTGAGCTCCAGGCAGCTTCTGAAGCTGCTCTGCCCTGCAGCCCTTCTTATATGGGCCAGCCCTGCCCTGATGAGCTGCTCCTCGCAGCCCTTCTCTAATTGGCTGCCTCCTGCACAGTCTCCCTCGGGCCCTCTTAACCCCTTATGAGCCAGTGTGGGGCAGTCACCTCATCCAAACATGTCTTCAATTTTTGTTGTTACCCATTTCCAACCTGAGCTGGCTTTCCCAATCTGCCTGGAGAGTTTGTAGTTGCTGTTCCTACAGGGATTTCATCTCAGCCTGCCTCTCTGAGTCCTTTCTGGGAAACCTCCAGTTCTTGTTTTAGATCATGTTTAGGTCATTCTTTAAATTCCGCTGGCCATTTTAACTTGTGCAAGTACCTCCCTATTTGTCCCATCATGGTTCAACAGGGATACCAACTGACAGTTTCTCTCCTTGGAAATTGGGTCCCACTTGTGATACCAATGTTGCCCCTTTTTGACCCAATAATCTAGTGAAAGTTTGGGGGATGTTCCAGCTAGAGGTGGAAATTGATGGAATCTATTGTTTTCTTTTGATGCAGTTGAGTTTAATTACAAGGAATGTACAAAGTCCTGTGTCTCTGAACCAAAAATCACAAGGAACGGTTTTTTAGTGTACAGCCCCAAAGCCCTTCATTTAACACCAAACCCAAAAGCTCTCTCTATATATAGCTTTTTCCAGTCACACCGTGCTCACAGGCTCCTCTTTCTTGCCTCTCCTTGGCTTCGTCTACACTGCACTTTCGTCAGTAAAACTTTTGTCGTTCAGGGATGTGAAAAAAACACACACCCCTATCGACAAAAGTTTTACTGCCAGTGTGGACAGCGCTTTGTCGGTGGGAGAGCTCTCCTGCCAACAAAGCTACTGCCTCGCTCCTGCCAACAAAAAACGGCTACACTGCACACATTTTAGTGGCATGGCTGTAGCTGCATAACTGTGTCACTAAAATGTGCTTGGTGTAGACATAGCCCTTCTCTCTCTTGCTCGTCTTGCAAGTTCTCAGTTGCTGTGTGTTCTCTTTTCCTCCCCCTCCACACTCCCCTACCCAAAAACCATACTTAGCCAAAAGCTCATGGGTGGGTTCATGCAGTTCTTTTGTCTTAGGTGGGGACTTTTTCTTATAGCTGTGTTAATGAAAGGTGAGTTTACACCTATCAGTCTCAGTTTTAACTCAACCCATAATAAGGTTTCACTCACCTCCAATTATTAATTAATAATAATAATAATAAATTATTATTATTATTATTATTACACCAAATTATAGACCAGTGCCCCATTATGCTAAGCACTATGCAAAATAGCATCTTGTGGATGTGTATCCCAACATTTGATCTGGAAAAAGAAAGATCAGGCAGGTGAATTATGTAACATAAAGATTCTTACCATGTTATAGGTGATTTCATGGCTTAGTAAAGTAAGGTAACCAAAACAATAATAAACAAAACAAAAGACAATGAAAAGGCTGTTAGTTTAGTTTCTTCTATGGTGCCTCTCTTGTAAAGCATGTCCAAAAGAGATTTTATAAATGTGAGACCATTTCTGGTAGTGGACATTGTTCTTTGGATGGACTGAAATAAAGGTTAATTATTCTCAAAATGAATAGGAGAATCTTATCTATTTGGTTTAGATAATTCTAACAGTTAATCATGGTGAAGGCAAGTTTGTAAAAGGTAGGTAGCTGCTATTTGGTTTGTCATATAGAAACTAAAACAAAATATGAATGAACAAAAGTAAATGATCTTTCCAAGTATTGTGAAATTCCATAACTTGAAGTAGCTGTAATTCAATTACTTAAAGAAGCCAGTTGAAAATTCTTTATTTTTGTCATATCTTTTAACCCATTACCTTAAAGAGTGGTTTGAGACAGGCAGGTTAATAAAAATGACTATTTAAATTCATGCTAAATCCCACAGTCTCTGTCTTTCACCCTAGCCATTGTACACTTCTTCTCTGGGAGCGGATTGTCTAGCCATACAGGGCTTAACAAGTGAAGTTGTTAATAAACCTTAAGTTACAGTAACTAACCCTAACCCTAATTCTTGTTAACACTTTATCGCAACAACTGAAACTAGGGGTTTGATGGTGGCATCTTCTTGCAGAGAAGTAATTCAGTTCGGGGGCAAAGACTGAACTGATGTATTCTTGCTTGGACTTTGGCTCACTGCTAGTCTTTTAGGATGGCAATAACCTGAATAATATATGCTATATTTGAAGAATTTGTCTTTAATAATCATTTTTGCATCATATTTGAATGTTGCATCTTCACAGTTTTGCTGAATGGTCAGGGAAAATAAAAATGATTAATTTAATATTTACATGTTTTTACCCATCAAAAGACATATATATGATTTTCCCAGACTGATCATTCTTTTCTAGAGCTGCGTTGGGTGGCATGCTAAGTGACATATAAAGCCAATCAAAATGTGGGATCAAGGCTTTGTGCTGTATTGTATAATTAAACAATTTTATATGCCAATGTTTTGTAACAGTATTTGGGAAGATAGACAATACAAAGTGATTCATAACATAATCTCTAAACTTTATTGTCTTTAGATGAAAAGAAAACAACCTCGGCTAGTAAAATAATGTGTAGCAAAATTCTCCCACTCAGGTCCATGCACCAAAACTTGGTTCTGTAATTCTGCCCTTTTTATATGAGCAGAAGTTCCCATGTGTGAGGAGAACATGCCAGTCAAGGTATGTAATACAGATTTGAGTGGCGAATGTTGCCAAATGCCATTTGTTACTAGTGCTTTTATAAAGACTGTTAAATTAAATGTATTAGTTGAAGTAGTAACTCAGCAGTATATTTTTGGATTCTCTTGGGGCTCTGATGATGTTGGGGTGGAGTATATGATTAATTAAGCGTAGATGACTTTGTGGCTTATGATAGCTTCAGAATGTTAGAGGAAATTGAAATAGGCAAAATAAAAATAGAATTCTTTGACATTTTTTAAACTAAGGACTAGTTAAATGATTCATCTTCAAATTGTATGTCCCTGCCATTAAGTGAATGAGGGTGTTATGTTGTCATTGTTCCATGTATAATTAGGTTAATGTTAGTTACAAAATCTTTTGCTTTGGTTAACATTGATCATTTAATTTTCAACACATAAAAATTCCCTCTAACTAGTTACATAACTAGAAAAAGTTAGTTGTACAATACATTGTTTCAAAAATTCTGTACTATTAAGTAGTTTTTAAACCACCTTGAATAATGTATTATGTGGCATGAAAAAGCAGATGCACAACTATTCTTAACTAACTCTTAACTATGACCTATGTGATTATTTAGTCATATGCTGTTCTGAAAAATAATCCCTTGTTTGGTCTTACAGCCCTTGGTCAAAATCATTTCTGTTCTTTCATGTACATATTGAGGTGAGCAGCTCTTGTATGCAGCTCTTCAGCAACTGTGAGTGAAACGTGATTTTACAGGAATGCAGGAGAGATTCTCTTCCTGTGAAATCAAAAGTGAAGTTTTTACATTTTAGCTGTCTTGAAGGACTGTTTCCAGTTCTCTCTCATCCTTCTGATTGTACTATGCATTTAATGTAGTTGTACTGACAATATACAGTATGACAATATATTCTTTACAAAAGTCTTCATTGTGCCCTGCTCTGCCTGGTTGTGCAGTAGTGGAATGGGGCTAAGGGTGTGAGGATGCTTTTCCCGTATTGCATCTTTCCATGGAAGCTGGATATTGGTGCCTGGTTAATACACAGACTTTGTACCAGTGAACCTATTTTGGTTAGGGATGTTATTATTATTTTTTTTTTTTTACTGATATAGTTATAGTAATACAAACTCTAGTGTGGCTTCAGTTATACTAGTCTGAAGGGAGCCTTATACCACTATAATTTATTCCCCATCCCATGTGCGTATACACTATACTGGTATAGCACTTGAATACCAGTATAACTAGACCACCACTATGAGGTTAGACTGCTTTTACTATCCTGGCATAGTGAAAGAGATACAACTTTTGTGTGTAGACAAGGCCAGAGTCTTTATGCTCAAGGAACAGGAAAACCTTAATCTATGTAGCACCCTGCTTCTCCTCCACTCCAGCCAGCCGAGGCAGCCCTGAGCAAGGGCTAGAGAGGATGCTGCACCCCTAGGAAGTTGGTTTAGCAGCTTCATTCCCCCAGGAACATTCATTGGAGCAGTGGACCTTTTCCCCACTCCCAAGTCAGGTGTGTGGCTGAAGAGCTACAATTGAACCCATGACACCCAGTTTCTCAGAGACTGGTTTAAAATCGTTATCAACCATCATTAACTTCATTAAAGGGTTAATAACATGGTAGCCGTTCTCTTCATTACAATCTGCCAATTTGTATTTCTTTTGTGGGGGGGTGTTGAAAACGTAAAAGTAAAAAGCCACGAACATTTATTAAAAAATAACAAGAATGAGTGAAAAGCGGAGTCTCCAGGGTGAGCTGTTCATGTCAGCTGCATCACGGGATGTGTAGTTGTGTGTTTATATAACCCCTTTTCTTTCTAAAAGAAGCCCACAGCACTTTCAGGATTATGGCCCAAATAATCCTCGGACTAGCACAATCAGCACAGTACAAAATGATGGGTGCAAACGTGTGTGGAGTTCTCATGTCATTCTCCTCTTTCTGGATGAAATGTAAACTGGTGCTGAGAGTCTGCACAAGACCTATACACAACTTAAATCAAACTTAAGCCCCAGGGACTTGTTTTTAACTTTTTAACGGGGATGAATTTCACTCTACATCAGGTGCGTGCACCGGGGGTGGGGCAAACAGGGCCCCCCCCCGCAATCTCCATATGTTCCTGACGCCCGGGAGGGAGGAAGCATCAGGATGGCTTGCTGCCCGGATGAGCTTCTCTGCCCCCACCCCTACAGCTGCAGTTTGCTGCTTCTCCTTCCCTTCTGCTGGAGTTCCAGGTATTGCCTTTGCCTCCAGCCCCTGACTCATCTCAGAGGACGTCTGCAAAGCAGGCAGCAGCACTGGGACTCCAGCAGCAGGGAAGGAGAAGCAGCAGGCTGCAGCTGTAGGGGTGTGTCCTCTGCTCTCTACACAGACTTCCCATGGACTATCGAATCAAGCTCAAAGTTTCATTTCTTATCTTCAAAGTGCTCCATGGCCTGGGCCCAGAAACATAATTGACAGCTACACTCCTCTGGCACAATGGAATGCTCTACATTAAGAGTACAGATTGTTTGTGCAGGAGACAGAACTTTTTCTGGGGATTGTCCAAGGCTGTGGAATGAACTCCCGGAGGAACTAAGGACTCCAAGTGTAAGGCACGTTTCTGATCTGCATTTTCTAATATAATCACAGAACAAGAGAGGTGTGTATGTGTGAGTATATGTCTGTTACAGGACCAAAATAAGACACTCCACTGCACAAGCTTCCCCCCTGGGGAGAGGATGAGAGAACAAACAGCACATGATAGATGTGTGTAGTCACGTGCCTTAACACACTGCTGAAGGGCACTCAGATACTACTGTGATGAGCATGGTATAAAAACCTATATAGAATAGAATAGAATAGAATAGAACTGCTTATTAGCATAGCACAGGCATACTAAGAAGATTTCGGATTCCCAGTGTTCCTGGACAGACTCCCAGTTTTAGAAAGAGACAAGTTGACCCTTACTTTGCAAGTGGTAGCAGAAGCCTTTAAGCATAGTGTGGAAGATTAATTCTCAGTAAAAGCATCTGGATGCTTTTCATGCCTTGTAGTCATCTTGATGTGCAGTGCTTTGTATTTCACTTGTGGACTCTATCATATACTGAAGTTAAAAAACCCACAAACCTGCTGCCATCAGCATAAGACAAGCAGTGCCTCACTGGAAATTGGTTTCAAGCTGAAAATTAATACAATGACTGGTAGGGCTACAGCATGTGGTATGTACAGAGAATTAAAAAGGGGAAATTGTTCTTTCTACTGAGCAAGCTTCTTGGCATATTTTTATTCATGCATTTGATAACTCTGTTACCCTTGCTGTGTTCTGCCTCTAAAGCTTTTCCAGCTATAATATGCATGTACTCTGTTTTTTCTTTCATTGTGAAGACTCTGTCCTTCGGTATCTTTCATAGTTTGACATGCAGCAGTAATGGCTCTATTAGCTGCACTGTAGCTGCTGAGCTTGCTGTTTTCAGTGAGGATGTCGTCACTAGTGCCTTTCTGAAGTTTCCTAATTAGCATGTGCCCTTTACTGATTTTGCAGGAGCCTTCACCTAGAATTAAACATTTTCTACTAGACCTGTCCTTACTCTGTGCAAAACGATTACAGTCAGTTTTGCCACCCACTTGCTGATAGCCAAATGCCACTGAGATTGCAATAAAATTGCCCCAAGTCTAAATATGATACTAGCTTGGTGCAATGAGTGTTTGATAATAGAAGATGTTGGAATAACTATCTTTCAATACTCAGAAACTGATGAAGATCTCTTGAAAAAAACTATGGGTATTTACTATACTGATCATATCAACTGTGCTGTAATGGTCATAATAACCATAATAGTGGTAAATATAAAGCATTTAAAGTACCTGATTGCACCATTGTTAATATCATATACAGCATCATTGTTCTTTAGAAATTACAAAAATAATGTAATAGAAGAGGAGTAAATGATCTCAAATTCTTTATATTTAATTGTGCATATAATATTTTTTTGTATTTCAATTAATTGTCCTTGAATTTTTCCTAATGTAACTGCTTCTCTGTCCTTAAATATTATCAGATGCAAAACAAATATGCTAAATGTGGTAATAGGTGCCCACTTTTTAAAGCAGAACCTCCATGGTAGGTTTTCATTGTGATAATGATGTGGCTAAAGTAAATGTTTTCTTTCTTTTTGTGAGTAACTTCCCTTCCCCTCATCCACGTCCCATCCAGTCCAACATTCATAGAATCATAGAATATCAGGGTTGGAAGGGACCTCAGGAGGTCATCTAGTCCAACCCCCTGCTCAAAGCAGGACTAACTCCAACTAAATCATCCCAGCCAGGGCTTTGTCAAACCTGACCTTAAAAACCTCTAAGAAAGCAGATTCCACCACCTCCCTAGGTAACTTATTCCAGTGCTTCACCACCCTCCTAGTGAAAAAGTTTTTCCTAATATCCAACCTAAACCTCCCCTGCTGCAACTTCAGACCATTACTCCTGCTTCTGTCATCTGGTACCACTGAGAACAGCCTAGCTCCGTCCTCTTTGGAACCCCCTTTGAGGTAGTTGAAAGCAGCTCTCAAATCCCCCCTCATTCTTCTCTTCTGCAGACTAAACAATCCCAGTTCCCTCAGCCCCTCCTCATATGTCATGTGCTCCATCCCCCTAATCATTTTTGTTGCCCTCCGCTGGACTCTTTCCAATTTTTCCACATGCTTCTTGTAGTGTGGGGCCCAAAACTGGACACAGTACTCCAGATGAGGCCTCACCAATGTCGAATAGAGGGGAACGATCACGTCCCTCGATCTGCTGGCAATGCCCCTACATATACATCCCAAAATGCCATTGGCCTTCTTGGCAACAAGGGTACACTGTTGACTCATATCCAGCTTCTCGTCCACTGTAACCCCTAGGTCCTTTTCTGCAGAACTGCTGCCTAGCCATTTGGTCCCTAAACTTTAGCGATGCATGAGATTCTTGGAAACAAGCAGGGAGAACTGGAGATCCTGGTGATGTCAAGGAACTATGACGTGATTGGAATAACAGAGACTTGGTGGGATAACTCACATGACTGGAGTACAGTCATGGATGGTTATAAACTGTTCAGGAAGGACAGGCAGGGCAGAAAATGTGGGGGAGTAGCACTGTATGTAAGGGAGCAGTATGGCTGCTCAGAGCTCCGGTACGAAACTGTGGAAAAACCTGAGTGTCTCTGGATTAAGTTTAGAAGTGTGTGCAACAAGAGTGATGTAGTGGTGGGAGTCTGCTATAGACCACCGGACCAGGGGGATGAGGTGGATGAGGCTTTCTTCCGGCAACTCACGGAAGCTACTACATCGCATGCCCTGATTCTCATGGGTGACTTTAATTTTCCTGATATCTGCTGGGAGAGCAATACAGCGGTGCATAGACAATCCAGGAAGTTTTTGGAAAGCGTAGGGGACAGTTTCCTGGCACAAGTGCTAGGGGAGCCAACTAGGGGGGGCGCTTTTCTTGACCTGCTGCTCACAAACCGGGTAGAATTAGTGGGGGAAGCAAAAGTGGATGGGAATCTGGGAGGCAGTGACCATGAGTTGGTTGAGTTCAGGATCCTGACGCAGGGAAGAAAGGTAAGCAGCAGGATACGGACCCTGGACTTCAGGAAAGCAGACTTCGACTCCCTCAGGGAACGGATGGGCAGGATCCCCTGGGGGACTAACATGAAGGGGAAGGGAGTCCAGGAGAGCTGGCTGTATTTCAAGGAATCCCTGTTGAGGTTACAGGGACAAACCATCCCGATGAGTCGAAAGAATAGTAAATATGGCAGGCGACCAGCTTGGCTTAATGGTGAAATCCTAGCGGCTCTTAAACATAAAAAAGAAGCTTACAAGAAGTGGAAGGTTGGACATATGACCAGGGAAGAGTATAAAAATATTGCTCGGGCATGTAGGAAAGATATCAGGAGGGCCAAATCGCACCTGGAGCTGCAGCTAGCAAGAGATGTCAAGAGTAACAAGAAGGGTTTCTTCAGGTATGTTGGCAACAAGAAGAAAACCAAGGAAAGTGTGGGCCCCTTACTGAATGAGGGAGGCAACCTAGTGACAGAGGATGTGGAAAAAGCTAATGTACTCAATGCTTTTTTTGCCTCTGTTTTCACTAACAAGGTCAGCTTCCAGACTGCTGCGCTGGGCATCACAGAATGGGGAAGAGATGGCCAGCCCTCTGTGGAGATAGAGGTGGTTAGGGACTATTTAGAAAAGCTGGACGTGCACAAGTCCATGGGGCCGGACGAGTTGCATCCGAGAGTGCTGAAGGAATTGGCGGCTGTGATTGCAGAGCCCTTGGCCATTATCTTTGAAAACTCGTGGCGAACAGGGGAAGTCCCGGATGACTGGAAAAAGGCTAATGTAGTGCCAATCTTTAAAAAAGGGAAGAAGGAGGATCCTGGGAACTACAGGCCAGTCAGCCTCACCTCAGTCCCTGGAAAAATCATGGAGCAGGTCCTCAAGGAATCAATCCTGAAGCACTTAGACGAGAGTAAAGTGATCAGGAACAGTCAGCATGGATTCACCAAGGGAAGGTCATGCCTGACTAATCTAATCGCCTTTTATGATGAGATTACTGGTTCTGTGGATGAAGGGAAAGCAGTGGATGTATTGTTTCTTGACTTTAGCAAAGCTTTTGACACGGTCTCCCACAGTATTCTTGTCAGCAAGTTAAGGAAGTATGGGCTGGATGAATGCACTATAAGGTGGGTAGAAAGCTGGCTAGATTGTCGGGCTCAACGGGTAGTGATCAATGGCTCCATGTCCAGTTGGCAGCCGGTGTCAAGTGGAGTGCCCCAGGGGTTGGTCCTGGGGCCGGTTTTGTTCAATATCTTCATAAATGATCTGGAGGATGGTGTGGATTGCACTCTCAGCAAATTTGCGGATGATACTAAACTGGGAGGAGTGGTAGATACGCTGGAGGGGAGGGATAGGATACAGAAGGACCTAGACAAATTGGAGGATTGGGCCAAAAGAAATCTGATGAGGTTCAATAAGGATAAGTGCAGGGTCCTACACTTAGGATGGAAGAATCCAATGCACCGCTACAGACTAGGGACCGAATGGCTAGGCAGCAGTTCTGCGGAAAAGGACCTAGGGGTGACAGTGGACGAGAAGCTGGATATGAGTCAGCAGTGTGCCCTTGTTGCCAAGAAGGCCAATGGCATTTTGGGATGTATAAGTAGGGGCATAGCGAGCAGATCGAGGCCTCATCTGGAGTACTGTGTCCAGTTTTGGGCCCCACACTACAAGAAGGATGTGGATAAATTGGAGAGAGTCCAGCGAAGGGCAACAAAAATGATTAGGGGTCTAGAGCACATGACTTATGAGGAGAGGCTGAGGGAGCTGGGATTGTTTAGTCTGCAGAAGAGAAGAATGAGGGGGGATTTGATAGCTGCTTTCAACTACCTGAAAGGGGATTCCAAAGAGGATGGCTCTAGACTGTTCTCAATGGTAGCAGATGACAGAACGAGGAGTAATGGTCTCAAGTTGCAATGGGGGAGGTTTAGATTGGATATTAGGAAAAACTTTTTCACTAAGAGGGTGGTGAAACACTGGAATGCGTTACCTAGGGAGGTGGTAGAATCTCCTTCCTTAGAGGTTTTTAAGGTCAGGCTTGACAAAGCCCTGGCTGGGATGATTTAACTGGGAATTGGTCCTGCTTCGAGCAGGGGGTTGGACTAGATGACCTTCTGGGGTCCCTTCCAACCCTGATATTCTATGATTCTATGATTCTATGATTCTTCCATCCTAAGTGCAGGACTCTGCACTTGTCCTTGTTGAACCTCATCAGATTTCTTTTGGCCCAATCCTCTAATTTGTCTAGGTCCCTCTGTATCCTATCCCTCCCTTCCAGTGTATCTACCACTCCTCCCAGTTTTGTGTCATCTGCAAACTTGATAAGGGTGCAATCCATGCCATCCTCCAGATCATTTATGAAGATATTGAACAAAACCGGCCCCAGGACTGACCATTGGGGCACTCCACTTGATACCGGCTGCCAACTAGCCATGGAGCCATTGATCACTACCCGTTGAGCCTGATCATCTAGCCAGCTTTCTGTCCACCTTATAGTCCATTCATTCATCCCATACTTCTTTAAATTGCTGGCAAGAATACTGTGGGAGACCATATCAAAAGCTTTGCTAAGGTCAAGGAATAACACATCCACTGCTTTCCCCTCATCCACAGAGCCAGTTATCTCATCATAGAAGGCAATTAGGTTAGTCAGGCATGACTTGCCCTTGGTGAATCCATGCTGACTGTTCCTGATCACTTTCCTTTCCTCCAAGTGCTTCTGAATTGAATCCTTGATGACTTGAGGATATTCAAAGGCTTCACACTACATTACCTTTCATCCTGCCAGTAAGAGCCAGATGTAGCTTTCAGCAGGGTAGCGTAGACTCTTCAGCCTTAACCTACTGTGTTTTCCCTCACATACAAAACTTTCTTTTCTTAGTGCTACAAATTTACTCTGAACACATCTTTATATGCAAACTTTGCATTTTCAGGTATCATCCGTCCCTGTACAATGCCCTGAGCACTCGCATATGTTTCTCATGACTTCGCTTCCTGGTTCTGCCACTGACCCCTGTGTGACCCTGGACAAGTCATTTCCCCTCCCACACTTTGCCTTGTCTATTTAGAGTATAAGTTCTTCAGAGAAGGAGGCTCTATCTGTTATGTAAGGCCAGCACAATGGGGCTCTGATCTGGATTGGAGCCTCTAGGCAATGATACAATACAAATAATAATAATAGTAAGATGCACACCACAAATGGGTGTACTGTAACAGCAAATGCATAACCTCTGTGTGCCTGGGACACATTAAACCACCCAGAAACAGGATATCAGCTAGTACTCCTAGGCTATCTGAATGGTGATAGGAATATAGGCATTATCTTGCTTCTGGGTGGAAGGCTGTACCTGAATGATAGTCAAGCCCTCTGTCTCAGTATAGACTTCAAAAACCTGCTGCCTGTTTTACAAAGCTGATACATTTTTCCTTTATGGAACACGTTAGTGTGCCCGACCCAGAGCTCATGCTAGTGTAAATCAGGACTAACCCTGTTTAAGTCAAATAAGTGCAACTGAGATCAGACTCGGGCCTCTTATTTCTACTGAATGGCACTTTACAGATGTAAGAAGAAAAATACCTTGCCATGAAGAATTTACTGTATAAGCATATCAGCACAATTGCTAATCTATAGTTTGTAAAACTCTTTACATTGCTGAGCCTCCGGGGATGCCTTCCTCTAGCTTTCGGCTGTTATTTTTTTCATGATTTGCACATGCATGCAGCATGCAGCAGCACAAGAAAAGATAGATCACTGTCACATTAAAATTTGCCTGCCTGCTTCATAAAAAATATATGCCTCATTTACATGGAATTGTCAGTTACAAAAAAAACCAACAAAGAACCCAACTCTTTTGTGGGGCATCTATCCTTCTATCCCACCGCAGTATATGCAAGGTGCATGAAACAAAGAAGGGTGTCAGGTTGGATGAATTCCCATAAATTATTGACAGACAGGCTGAAAGTATTTTAAGTCGTTATGCTGAAAATCTCTGGAATACTTGAGACGTTTTTCTTACCTTCATGTAGCTTTTTTCTCAGCCATTTCTTCCTAAAAATGCAAGAAGTACTAGTTCAAACATTGACAGAATCATAATAGGGAATTAATGGGATGTGATTTCTATCAATCCCTCAAAGGACTATTGGGTAGCCAATTTTACTTATGTGAAGCACACAACTTACCGTTATATATTTTTTTCTTTTGGATTTGGGCTGGCTGGCAAACCTTATGATTGCTTTAATTTTCTTGCAGGTTGGCTTGTGTTCTTCCAGTTGAAACTGAAGAACCCTTTAGTCTTTTATATCCCTTTTAAAATGGAATATAAATGTCACATTCTCTCCCAAATGCTCCTATCTGTAATAGATGCAGAAGCCCCAATAAAATGCTGCTTTTTAAGGGCAAGATTCTGAGTCCTTTAGGCATATTGGCTAGCTATTGAAATCACGTTGAAGACAATGGGGCTGTCACTCTACATGAGAAACTGGGTTGAAAGATCAGGTCCTTAGGCTTTAGTATCTGATCCAGTGCTTATTGAAGTCAGTGGAAAGATTCTTGCTGATTTCAGTGAATGTTGCATCAAGCCTTTAGTGTGATATGATTGTTTTTGAACTAACAGAGCAGCACAAGTATTCATGAGGATCTTTATGAACTGCATTTTACCAAATAAATTCCTTCATTCAGAAGTCCATATAAGCTCCCCAAACCCTCAGAATGGGGCCAGGAGTCACCCAGTCAAGGGATTGGTGAACAATCATTTCCTCCTCCTCATTAATGTATAATACTGTAAGTCTGCATTAACGACTATTTTAATAGGCAGTAACTGGCAACTTTAAGTATTTCCAAGTTTTTCAATATGTTTTTTTTTCACTCTTGCATTAAAATCTAAATTGCTGATTTTTGCTGTTTGTTTAGGTGATTGCTTACGTAAATATACAACCACTTTTCATGTACAGTGAAATGAGTGTAAGAGCTAGATAAAAATCCAAAACATTAGACTTGTTTATGCCAAGCAGACAGTACTCATTCATGAATACTCTGGCATGTGGGCAGGATTTAGAAGATTACTTATTTAGAAGATTATTACAAATAATATGTGTGTTTGTATGTATTTACATATTTTTGCTTAGTTTTTCCTTGTCCCCAGTTCTTCCTGTCACTCTGTGTGACTGCCAGAACACAGTACCTGTCGCCTCTCGAGTTGGTTAATGGTGGTGTCAGCCCACTCATTTGATTGACCACAGTTGGCACAGTAAGAAAGGGTCTTCACTAGAGATGAAATGTTTGACTTCTTAGTTTATACCCCTAATCAAAGAAACAAAGAAACACTAGTCCTGAAGTCTGTTCAGACTCCCAAAGCAAAGCTTTCTTGGAGATGCAAAAAAAAAAAATGGTGGTTATGAGAGCTCTTCTATTCAGGACTTTCACTCAGTCATTTTGCAGCAGTTCTCTAGCTGTCTCCTGTACTGGCAGTAAAAAAAAAAGAAAGTAGACATTAATGTAGAGTAAAATATTTTTAAATAACATTTACGTTGCCATTTAAAATTACATCTCTGCTTATTATACCTCCTGTTTTTCCTTTAAAATACAGCCAAAAATGAAAAAGTGCATATGATGTATTGGAGTGTGTGCTTCTTTATAGCTTGCATGCTTTATGATCTGACAGTTGCTCCATTGACTTTACATTATTTATTGAATAGCAAAGTAAACAGGTTAATAAATCATTTTAGTACATCCACCCAATCAGAATTCATCCTGGCTATGGGTGTGAGGATCTCCTTTTTATTAAAAAAACCCAACAACAACCCAAAAACCTATGTACAGAGTGCCTCATGCATAAAAAAATAATTGGAGGAAAATGTGTTCAATGTCATTTAAAAAAATAAACAAATGAAAACAAAACTGCAAATGATTTATAATACACCAATAGCTTTTGTGTCTGTTGGCTGTTAAAGAAGTTTATCTCACATGTCTGCTACATGGGATTGAGTATACTAAGAATTATATTAAATTATTCCTGCCCTGGAGAAGCTTTATCCTTGTACATTTATTTGATTCTTTAGTGTTGCTGTATTCTGTTGAACAGCAGCCACATACCAATCTCGTAGATTTGCATCCACAAAGATTTTCATCCCCAACAAAATGTGCATGCAAATATTAGCATTTAGAATGAATATCTTCAGTTTTGGTGTCTAAGACTGGGCAGGGCACTTAACAATATATTTAGAGACCTAAATAAAATTGTCTGATTTTCAGAGATGCTGATCACCCACATCTCCCACTGTATTGCATAGGAGCTGTGGGGGTTAAGGAGTTGGAAAATCAGATAATGTATTTAGGTGCATTGACTTTAATGGCATGATGAATAAGCTCCTAAAACTAAGAAAAATATTTTAAAAAGTTGTCTGCTATTTAAGTAAAATGTTAAAAAAATTCTATGGATGTCAGAATGGGATTGGGTAGATTGCAAAAAGAAAAAGCAAATTTTTTTTCATTTGGATAAAAATGATAGAAATTAGTGCTCTGTTTCTCTATTTCTCTGGGAGAACACAAAAAGTTTGGTCCAAATCCTGGTGTTACATACAGTAAAAGTCAAAGAGGTTGCACTGTACGATTACCGTCATGATTTGGTCCATTTTGTGCTTGAGTGTGCACGGGATGATGAATGAATGCAAGGTCCTTCACAGTTCTCCCTTTCCCTGTTGGGCTGCTCTTGCCTTTTACCACATAGCTTCCGGCATCCTCTGCCACACCAGTTTTATCCACCTATTTGTTAGCTTTTCTTGCAACATCTCCATGGATTCTTCTGCACTGTCCAGTGCAAGGAATGTCCTACATAAACTCCTTCAAATCCTTTCCTAAGACCTATATCTGCTGCACTCACTATGACATGTCAACCAACAAATGAAGGCTTGAGGGACAGGAACTGTGACTACATTTATATTTGTAGAGTACCTAGCACAATGAGGTACCAATCAAGATATAGGCTTCTGAGCATTGCTGTAATATTAAATAATAATAGTCAGGGATCCTAGAAAGCCATTTGCCTTGGAAAAATGAGGAAAAACACCGAATTTACATTTTTACAGAGACTCTTTAGTTTTTACATTTTGTGAAAAATAAGAACATACATGGGAAAACCCCAATTATCCAATCTAATTGGGGCTGGGGCCAGTTTGGATAATCAAAAATTTGGATAATCAGGAGAACAGGCGGGGCTCCTGCTGTCAGCCCCGGGTGGCTTTGCTCGGGCTGCCAGCTTAAAAATTGTAAATATATCAGTACAACATTGTGTTCAACTGATACTTATATATATATTGTGGCTAGGGAAACTAAAGTTCAGTCTTTCATTTTGATTGTGGAAAAATGTGGATTAAGTATGTGATTATCTTTGCAAATCAGATACTCATACTTCTGAGTGATGTACATGGTGTTCACAGTTATTTGTGAGTGCAGAAAGAGAAGGCCAGATGGTAAAAATATAGCCTGTAGAGTCCATAGAGTAGAAGTCTGATTCTGCTTTCATTCACTCTGATAAAAGGCCCCAATCCTGCAAATGCTTATGTGTGTGCTTAATTTTGTGCAGGTGGGAATTCATTAAACTCAATGGGAGTATTCACCTATACGTGGCTAGCATGTGTGCAGCACTGGGACCTAAGTAAGGAATAACTCAGCTGAATTGCACTAGTGTAAAACTGAAGTGAGAATAGAGTCAAGCTCTAAAGATTTAATTCTGAACTAAAATATGTGGTTGTGCCTCACTGTGAATCTTGAAAAATATGTTATTTCACTTATGTTATTTGGAATGTTAACATTTTGGTGCCATTATTTTATAATGGCTTTTCCTACCTCAAAACATGATAAACAAAAAGACATTTTATTAATTGAATTTTGTAGTTACCTAAACTCTGCAATGATGCATGTTCTTAATCACAGAAGATGGGATTTCCCTCTCTACACGATAAATTCACGCAATAAAAAAAATGCAATAGCATATATACAGTATACAATCAGCACAATTGTATACATTAACACACTAAGGTGTGGGTCATAAATTGGCCACTTACTTGATATTAAATTTTAAGAATAACATATATTTCTATCCACTTTGTAATTGACACAAATAACAAATAATGTTCAGTGGTATTCAAAAATCCATATTCTTATAATATTTTCTCCATATAATGCACATTCTACACCCAGTAGTACTCTTCAGCATCATGTTATAGGAAGGAAAATGCAGAGGGAAGGAAACACTAATTGTGCTGAGCTATTAATACAAGAAATACCAGTGTATAAGTGGACATAATTATCAGGTCTTTTCCATTATACAGCTTGTTCAGTAGCAATGTAACAGCTTGACGGCTACACTGTGTCTATGGGTGACAGTATTGACACTAGTACAAACAAGCATACAATACATGAGAAAGCAAAGAAGAAAAGATAATTTATTCATATAGTCTTGTAGCTTCGATTTTAAAGTTGTTGTATACCTGCAAAGAATATCATTTTAATAGGTCTCATTTTGCCTAGAAGGAAATAATAATAAATAAGATGCAGAAGGCAAAGATTAAAACCAAAGGATAAATTATCACAGCAATTGTGAATTGTCATTTCTGCTCGCAGCTCCACATTTCATTTTTTGCTAGAATATTGTTTTCATTGTGAAGGCAGCCATATTGCTTTGTAAATCTGCTGATTCATAAATAAAAGGACTTATTTCAACTGACTATTATTTCAACTGTTCAACTGCTCTGTACCTTAATATGTTGAACTACCTGAAGGGCCAAATTTTGCTCTTAATTACACTGGTATAAATGCAATGTCATTCTATTGATTCTAGAGAAGGATTTGGCCCTAAGCTAACAATTTACAAAAGTTAGCACTATAAATGGAGTGACTTCATATGTGATGACTATTCAGATGCTGGCTAGCTTCCTGTTGCCTCAGTGTATGCAAACATATCAGTTTATATTCTCTTCTGTGCGCATAGCTCCTATTGGTGTATGTTAGTACAACTTATGAATATTGAAAGGAGAACTTACCTCTATGTACCTGTGGACTTTTTTGCAGTAACACCTTGCATAATTTATAGACTCTGAAAATGTTCATTTTTTTTTCTGCTATGTAAGTTGGAATTTGAATGGAAATTTGATAGGATCTGACTGGAAAGTTTCAAATATTAATGTCCAAAGGGATTTGAACCTTCTTTCTGCAGGTTGCAAGGATGCAGTAAATCACTTTGTTGTAACATGCTCACATCATCTCAAGATTGTATTATCTGCTTCCTTAAACCACCAGTGTTATAGTCAAACTGATTAATATGACCCCTTTTTATTGTTGTGTCTTTGAATAACCATCAAAAGGGCTGTGTTTTACTTCAGTAGCTGAGCTTAGTGTTTCTTGGAGCTGATTGTACCTGACATGCTCTAGGCACACTGAGTTCATCTGCGTAAGCACACTAGGACATACTTGGCTCCTTGACATACATATAAAACCTTTAAACAATAGAAAACCAGTTTTCAGTTTAATCTGTATCACAGAGAGACAGACAGATCGAATGCATTGGAAATGTTGATAATGAATCTGCGGTGCTCTCACAAGAGAATGGACAATTGTGTGGTATGTAAAGAAGAGCAGAAAGCAAAGACTATAAAAAGAAAACAAAAATGCCAGCAGGAACTTTACATTCATCTTGATGAGGTGGATTTAAAAATAATTGAAATGCTGTTGTTACTGGTGGCCACCTGCAATGTAAAGTAATGCCCTTATGGCTTCCTACCAAGGTCATTGGAAGCGCTGCTGGCCTGTCTGGTTTGACATCAGATTATATCAAGAAGAGACAGGCATGCAGAGCTGGAGAAAGCAATTAATGTAAGATAGTTTATCATCAGTGGAAGGTTTTTAAGATTGACATTGAGTATATTTAAACAGGAGGGAGGAGTAGCTGGTTAACTTTTTAAAATACATGCTTTAATTATTCCATATGATCTTTAAGCATTTCATTCTTTAAAAGCTTTGGGAGTGTTGTAAACAAATATATTTAACATTTTTTAAACTTGAATAGTTGAATGGGCTAATAAAGAAGAGGATAAAGCAGAAAATAATTGGTAAAGACTGTGTCATAAGACTTCTTTCACAACATTTGTTTAGATTTTGTAAATAATTATTTAGAAAGTTTTCTCTTTTATTTTGCTTAATTACATACTTGAGTTCCTTTTTCTTAAAAAAAAATCTACAAATTGTAAGGTATTTCCAAAACACAGACCTTTTTTTCCAAATAGGTTTTAGTGTACGTGACTTCTACCTATGACTTGATTCACTCAAAATTCTCCTCCTTGGCCATTAGGCTCTTGGAATTGGCAGCAACTTAGTCCAATGCAGAGTTGACTGTAAGGCATTACAGAGAAAATGTAAAATTATTTCACTTTCATCTGCCCATATCTCCAATATATATGATACATACCAAAGGGCACCCATGGCGTGTTCTGAGTAACCTAGACATACATTTAAAACTCAGTGTCAGACTCCCAAAAACTTGCATCCATGTCCCGCCTGGAAATTTGCAGTCTCTTTTATGTATCATCTCTGAATTTGACCAGTTGAGTAAATGAATCCAAGGGAGGGTAAATTGGCTTAAATAAACAAAACTTTATTTAATTTCTCCATTAAGAAAAATAAAATGTAGTCAGAACAGAGGAATGCGGCAAGAAATGGAAAAAAAAAACAGAAGAATTTCAGTTAAAATAAGTCACATCCTACTACCTTAACTGACAACTTCTTATACTTTCTAGTTCCCAAAGAAGTAGGTTATAACAGCTTAGACTCCCTGGGGCAGATCCTCAGCTGCTATAAATTGGTGTAGCTTGATTTCAGCTGAGCTTTACCAATTTACACCAGCTGAGAATGTGAGTTTAAATTCTTCGCAGTTACTTGAAAATAATTCAGTGCATCATCAATATCTTTCTGTTAGAAATCAAAAGAGAAAGAGTTAAAATAAAAAGATTAGAATCTCATTAAAAAACGCAGGGTTTCCAAATAAAGAATTATTGTAAATGGTCTTTCACAGCTGGCTCCTTTTCTTGGACCTACTGGGTGACTTCCTCCTGAGATGTATTGAGAAGCTCTAGAAATTGCAGCTTTTTCCCAATTCAGTCCTACCTAGTTGCAGAAGTATGGGGCGAGGGGGCAACTAACCCAATATTAAAATACGGTAAAAATTCTGGGCCTAATTCTGACACCCTTCTTCATGTTTACTCATGAGATATGAGCAGTGCCTTACTTCATAAGAAATCCTATTGGTTTCATTGGGGAATGACTAGTTGAAAAGTAACAGTCTGCAGCTCAGGTGATAGCAGATTTTTGACATATCAAAGATCAATAAGAGACTAAAAATAAATGGAAAATCTAGGAACAAACATTTCACTTATTTATTTAGATTTTGGTTTGAAAGAAAAACATACCAAGGAGCATCCATGGCGTGTTCTGAGTAACCTAGACATACATTTAAAACTCAGTGTCAGAGTCACAAGCCATAAAACTGCAAAAAGCAGTTCTCCTCCCTCCCAGCCTGCCACACCCTAGTTGTGTGACCTGTGCATCTTAAAACCTCCAGCACATTTTCCCATGAGGCAGAAAGATTACCCTTTACTGGCTCAGCCTGCCACTAGTTCAGACTCAAACAGATGGGCTCTGGGGCAGATTAGGGCTATTTCAGACTTGGCAGAGGAGCGCATTCCAGAGGAAAGCTCTCTCACAGAAAATGCTTTGCCAGCAGCCCCCACTCTTTCGAAGTAGAGTAATCAAATTTGAGGGTGTCTGCTGGTCTCAACTGTGGCAATATGAATTTTCTAGACAAATGCTGACCACAGCTCATCAGCATGTTGCAAAAAGGTGTCTTCTGTATCACTGACTCAAGACATTGGTTTGTTAGGTACCTAGAAAAATGGGCTCATCCTTTGATAATGACCCAACCAGCTGCTTTTTGATGAAAACTAATGAATTGTTCTTTTTTTTGGCTCTGTATTATTTCATATTAATTCCATGTGTTATAATGTTGAGCAGAAGTTAATGATTAATTGATTGTAACAATAAACAGTTTTACAGTTGTATTATTCACAAGAATACCATTGAGTCTGTTGATTAGCTGCATGCTTTCCAATTGTTTTCTCTACCCATTCTGCAATCTATATTCAATGGAAATTTGTCCTAATTCAGGCCCAGCAACTGTCAAATATTTACTATGTTTGCTAATTAAATCCAATATTGTTTGACAAATTGAGACTCAGATCCTGCACAGACTTACATAGGAGATTAATACTGTGCATTTGTACATAGCCATCCTGAACTCAGTCAGCTGCTCGCAGTGTAGAAAGTTTAGCATGTGTGTAAGTCTTTGCAGGATTGAGGCCTAAATCTATACCTATCTTCTTTTGACCTGATGTGTGCACAGGCTTATGTGTCTGACACTGGTAATTTGGGGAAAGTAATTGTAAAACCTTAGTGGAGTCCAATAGATATAGATATCTAGATACACATACACATACACAGACACACACACACACACACATATTACACTTTTGGGTATCTCTGCAGTCCCATAATCATCAAAACAAACCATAAAACAGCAGCATCAGATTGCCAAAATAATAAAGTTAGAAAGCCTGGAAGTGCCATCACACTAAAAGCCATCCCATATCTTGGTCCACACACAACCAACTGTTATTTGTAATGCCAAAAGGTTTGACTAGAAAGCTTAAACTCTTTAGCTCTTTTTAAAGATATAGTTATTGTATTTCTGCCTTGCACATACTGAATTAAGAATTATAAAATAGATTTTGAGTTCAAAGGAGTAAAATGCCAATAATTTTGCTATTGCATGCTTTAAAGCCGTAGGCTCACATTGTTGAAAATGGTGCTTTGTACTTAGCTTAAAAAAAAAATCATTGATGGAGTGGTAATGTACTGCAAATTGTTGAGAAACAATCATTCTCAATGGTATTGTAACCCATGCCTGCTTAGTATGGCACTCTGTCCCCCTCTAGTGTCAGCTAGACCAGCTAAAGCAGTGTCCCCAAACTTTTTACCTAGTTCCCTCCCTCTACCCCTTCCACACCACCCACCAGCCGGGGATGGGAGCAGGGCTGTGGCTCCTGCATGGATCCTTACAAGGAGGTCAAGGCTGGGGCCATAGCTGAGGATGGGCACTGAGCCCTGGGCATGGGGTTAGCAGTCAGGAACAGAGCTCCGGGCATGGGACCAGCAGCGGAGACCCTGGGCGTGGGGTCAGGAGAAGAGCCCTGGGTGCAGGGCCAGCAGCTGGGGCCGGGAGCAGAGCCCCGGGTGCAGGGCTGGCAGCCAGGATCCCATGTGCGGGTTCAGGGGTGGAGTCCCGGCGCAGGGCTGGCAGCCTGGTCCAGCAGCTGGGACTGGGGCTGGGGCTGGGACAGGAGCAGAGCTGCGTGGCGCTCCCTCTCTGCCCCCCACAGGGCCTGACTTGGGCCCCAGCTGGTCCTCCCTGAATGGTCCTCCGTATCCCTCTAGGGGGCATACCTCACAGATTGTGGACCTCTGAGCTAGAGATTGATGAGTCTGCTGTTGCATTAGCTAAGAGAGAGGTGTTTTTAGCTCATGCAGTAGAAGCTCATGCATTAAGCTCCAGAGATCCCAGGTTTGATACTAGCTGCCTACGAGTGGGGACTCATCCGGCATATCACCTGGGAAGTTTCTGAAGCTTAAGATGCACTTCCTCAGCTAGAGGAAGTATGTAATCCATGCCTGTTGTTTTGGCACTTTGTCCCCCTCTAGTAGCAGCCAGACCAATAGGGATTGATGAGTCTGCTGCAGCCTTGGCTAAGAGAGCTGTGTATTTTAATTCATGCAGTAGAAGTTCATGCATTAAGTTCGAGAGGTTCTAGGTTTGATCCCAGCTGACGAAGACTGCGGTCTATCGGAGTTACACTATCACAGTACAAAACTTAAAACAGAACCCAATGTGAGAATTTTTATTAAATGTAGAACTAGAGTTCAGATAATGAAATGAACTGTCTGATATTCTCCTGACAGTAGGTGGAAATAAAGGAAGCAAGCTCGGGACAAATCATGCCAGGGCTGGTGGAGTGAAAGGTTGGAGAAACACTGGCTGGTACACCTTATGTTACAGGAACCCTGCAGAACCGGTAGTGATTATTCATGGCATGCCTAAGTGCTGCACTGTGCAGTCCACTTCACTCTCCCTCTGAGCAGGAGCATAGTTCACATGCACACAGTTAGTGCTTCTTGTTCACTGCAGTATGTGCGCTAGCTATCTGGACAGCTGCATATACCTCCTGAAATGCAGATCATGGGTGAGATTCTCAGCTGGTGTAAATTGGCATAGTTCTATTAAAGTCAATGAAAGTGCCCTGATTAACACCAGTTGAAAATCTAGCTCTGTATTTCTTAACACAGGATTTTAGGGCCAGCACATTACCTTGTCCTTTTTCCTAGAGTATCCTAAGTGCTGTGGAGATATCCTGTCCTGCTGTTTGTTTGGGGAGGAGTGGTTTCCTATGGCCCTACCTTCCCACTCACCCTCAGTACATTAGAAAGCAGGATTTCTCTCATACAATATCCATTAGCCTGTTGGTGCACTCTCTTGTACAAGTCTGGAATTTTTAAAGATGGATATGAGAATTAGATGCTCAGATCTCATTGAAATTCAACTCTCTTCTTCTTTGAAATTCCCAGCTCAAATTCCACTGGCTTCAGTGGAAAAGAAATTGACCCAGTGTCACAGGGTCAGACAATGAAATGTATTCATCTTATCCTCTTCTTTTTTTCCCCTCCCCCTGTTTGATCGTGGCAGTAAATTTGTAGTTTACTGCTATTATCTTTATATCAGATCCACTTGTGTGGTTGATCATATTCTCTCTCTTATGTAATTTATTTGAGGAATCTTTTTTATTTCCTTCCGCACGTCCCTTTTCTTACACTTCTGTTATGGAGTCCATAAACGCTGCAAGCAAAAATTCTAAGAGAAAGTGCTTCTACTTCACTAGAAAATGTTTCCTCTACACCTCAATGATTCCTCTATGATTCCTCAAAGATTCCTCTACACCTCATATTGACCTGGACTGGGAATTAAATTGTGGTGGCTCTCAAGTTATGCCTATTAGCCTAAAATCTACCCACTGTATGAGCATAACTAGACGTTTGTCCTAAAACCATCCACAACTAAATAATTTTGACATATATGGCCATATTTTCATAAAGGAAATCAGGGATCTATATGCATTTTGTAAGCTAACTTTTGTGTGGGCAATTACCACCGCTGGTAATTTGTGCATTGAATAAATATAGTATATCCATTAATTCAGGCAACTTTACAAATGCAGGCGTGCCATTGGGTATGCAGAAATGTTCATGGAACTCAAGTATCACTGTATGAAAATTAAATTGTATCCATTAAGCTTCACAGTTAACCACACTTTAAAAAATAGGCATAGTTCACACCTTTCTTACAGAATTGTTGCGGTCTGTGTGCCTACTCAGTTATAAGAAAAGCAGAATAAGAAGCATCTCTATACTTGAAACATAATTAAAAATCAATAATAAATCCTGCAGAAACTGCTGCAGGTACTAGAAAAATGCTGGTACAATTTCATTTCAGTCCCTGACAAAAATCTCTGGAATAGCAGAATCTTTCTGCTTCCTTCACAACACAACAGGATGTACTTGAGGAAATCTGTACAGGTGGCAAAGAAGGAAAAGAAACCAACCCTGTCACAAAGGAGTTCTTTTGTTTACAAAAAAAGGAGTAGAATTGTAAAAAGAGATCCAGTAGATCTAATACTGATTCTGTATTCTCTTCCTTTAAAAGATCGAAAATGTCTAAGCTCTTGTACATATATATCAAGAAGGCTCTATGGCATGATATAGCCATTTGTCCTTGAATTCAGATTCTTAAACAAGGGCGTGTGAGACATTTGTTATCTGGAAAGGAAGCAGAGCCATTTGACTTCCAGGTCCTAGAAGTCATCATGCTGATAAACAAGATGCAGCTCAGAACTGCATTGCAATCGTGAGAATGCTGAAGCAGAACGCACTATATACAATGATTACTCTGAATGATTTTTTTTTAACTGGATGTGAGGTTGGAAGATAGACAAGCTTGTTTTTCTTTAAGAATAATTTATGTCTGCTCAGTCCTCTGGGAATTCTGGAAGAACGTATTTTTAATACAATCAGCATCAGCACAGAACATAACATTTAGTCATGCAGCCAAAGAAAGTATATCAGCATGCTTATAGTCCATGAACAAGAAGTCCAAGGCTAGCAATTATCAGTCTGTGTGGTGACCCCCAAAAGGTTCCCTATTGGGCAAAAGGGTCGGTGGTTGCAAGTTTACTCTCATTGTTGTTCTCAGTCTTCTGCTAATGTGGATTTGCCTGGTCACATCCAGTTTTTCTCAAATAGAAGAAGTGCATGATAAACCATTATGCTGATTGCCACAGCTTCTCCTTTGAAATTCCTTAGGATGTAGCAGTTCATTTGAAACACATCAGAAATGACCACACATGATTCTAATGTGCATCTGAGGCAGATTAACTGAAATGAAAAAATCATGTCCAAAACAATTTACCTTTCCATTCAGGGAAAACTTTTCTTTGGGTAGTTCTGTAGAGGGAAACAGAAACAAAAGTGACCCTTGTATAGGACCCAATTTTTTAAAATATTTTTTCTTCCTGTTCCTTTTTTTTTTTTTTTGGTTAAGAAATAAAGGTTTTAAGGGCTCCCATCCAGCTTCTTCCATACATGTGAGGGAACTCCCTGCTCCCACCTCTGTGCACCCAGAATTCCTTCCTGCCTGGTTGTGACAATGTCTCCACCACAACTCCAGGGTATGGTGAACGATGTGTGTTTGCAGATAGTCCCTAGATGTGATCAGGTGTAAGTAGCAGGGGACCAATATCTATTTGGCCATGTGTGGCCTTTGCCTGACCCATACATTGGGATCAGTGTATGCAAAGTGATGTGCTGATCTGACTTCCTGTTTGAACACAAGCTATATCTTGAATTACTTGAAAAATATGTTTTGGACCAATGGTGTCAGAGATTTAGAGGCCACAGTTTCAGCTGGCTCTGTGTAGCAAGCTGATATGCTTCTTGATGTTGAAGATAAAGTCAGTGTTGGTTGTAATAATGACCTCCTCCAAAATCTAAACACTGTACATACTAATTTTACTTGCATTCAGCATCTAATTTAGTCTCATCTCTGCATCTACTTGTTATCTTTTCTTTTTTTCTCCTTTTCCTAAGTAAGTAAATCCATTTATTCGTGTTTGAATATTGGTCACATCACAGCAGAATATTCAGAGGCCTTCACGATTCATAGCTAACTTTGAATATTTAGCAGCTGATCTTCCAGTGATTGGCCGCACACCATCCATCCATCTTCTTGCTGGTTGTCTGTTACTGTCATGACCCTCTACCATTCTTTCCATAATAACTTTCTCAAGGTTATTTCCTATGCCTAATGTGACTGAAGTACATATGTTTGCATCTGTTGATTTCCAACCTCATGGTCTGCTTTGCTCCAATAATATTTCTAATGTAGGCATTTGTCCTTTTTTTTCATTGAGGAGATACACAAGAGTCTTGGCCAGCACCACATTTCCAAAGATTCAGTTTTGTTCTTGTCAGCTGCATTAACTTTCCACAATTTACATCTATAAATCACTATAGAAAATATTAGGCTTTGCACATGTTGAGATGCCACAATTTACCACATTTCCTTAAGGCTGGCCATAGTTCAGCGAGCCATATCTAGTTTTCTTCTGATTTCTTTGGAATAGCTTCCTTGGTTGGATTTATATGATCCCAGATAATTAAATTAATCTACTGCCTCTACAGCTTATGCATTAATCATGATGCCCACTTTCATCCTGTTTTTGTTAGTCATGTCAATGTACATGCATTTAACTTTAGTTGCATTAAGGAATAATCCATATTCCTCACTAACTGTTTTTATTGTTTTTACAAACATGGTGACAAGGGTGATCCAGTGGATATAGTGTATTTTTTTTCAGAAAGCCTTTGAGAAGGTCACTCATCAAAGGCTCTTAAGCAAAGTAAACAGTCATGAGATAAGAGGGAAGGTCCTCTCATGGATCACTAACTGGATAAAAGACAGGAAACAAAGGGTAGGAATGAATGATCAGTTTTCATAAGAGGTAAACAGTGGTCTTCCCCAGGGATCTGTACTGGGACTAGTGCTGGTCCACATATTCATAAATAATCTGCAAAAGGGGGTAAACCGTTAGGTGGCAAAATTTGCAGATGATACAAAATTACTCAAGATAGTTCAATCTAAAGCAGACTGCGAAGAGTTAGAAAGGGATCTCACAAAACTGGGTGATGGAGCAACAAAATGGCAGATGAAATTCACTGTTGATAAATACAAGTAATTACTTTGGAAAACATAATCCCAACTATACATATAAAGTGACGGGATCTAAATTAGCTGTTACCACTCAGAAGGAGATCTTGGAGTCATTGTGGATAGTTCTTTGAAAACACCAACCCAATGTGTAGTGGCAGTCAAAAAAAACCCCAAACCCCCCCTTCTCCTGTGACTGTTAGGAACTATTAAGAAAGCAGGGCCGGCTTCAGGCACCAGGTTTCCAAGCAGGTGCTTGGGGCGGCATTCAGAGTGGGGCGGCAGTCCGTGTCCCGCGGTGGCAATTTGGCTTGTCTTGTAATAAATTATGCATGTATGTTAAAAGAGGCTTGGGGACAAAATACCCCTTTTCTCACCCTGTGCAGTGGAAAACCACTCACTGTTACCTACTGCTGTTTGCACCATGGTCTGTTGGTGGTGGCAGAAACCTGTGATTAGGTCAATGAGATGCTTCAGAATCCCTATATCAGCTAGTGTTCTCCAAAGATGGTTGTGTCAGATATAATCAAACCATTTTGAGTAGTCAATAAAGCACATGATGCACACTGCGTTTTTTCAATGATGTGAAAGATATTCACAATTTGGTCATGTATGCTTTGGCTCTCTCTGATCAGGTAAAAGTTTCTGTTAAGAAAAATCTAAGAAAAATCTTTCATGTAGATGTGTTCTGGCAAAAGGAAAAAACCTCCGTTCTCACCATCTCTCCTGGGAGGAAGAAGAAGGATAACCCAGTCACTCTTTCTTCCTTCCCCCAGTGAAGAAGCAACTAACACACTATACATCATGTTGTGGTAGGTCTACCATATCCCTTACTACATCATATTTAGGGCTTCTGCTTTTGAGTTTGAATTGATAACACAGATAAAACAATCCCAATAAAAATCATAAAATAAAATAAAATTAGTGTTTATCCAATAAACACTAGAAATGGTTACCTGTAACTAAGGGCTTCTCTATGTGGAGTAGTAATACAGACTGGAAGCAGAGGTGAAAGTAAGCCGGTACGCCCCAGTACAGCGTACTGGTAACAGACAGTGCGCCGTACCAGGACCGGCTTTCTGAGAGGGCAATTTAAAACCCTGGGGGGGCTGCGGCAGGGATTTAAAGGGCCCCGGAACTCCAGCCGCTGCTACCCCCCGGGGCCCTTTAAATCCCAGCCTGAGCCCTGCTGCCCGAGCCCTGGGGTAGCGGCAGCGGGGCTCCGGAGGGGATTTAAAGGGCCAAGGCGGTAGCGGCTGCTGGAGCCCCAAGCCCTTTAAATCCCCGCTTGAGCCCTGCTGCCCGAGCCTTTGGGTAGGGGTGGGGGGGCTCTTGCAGGGATTTAAAGAGCCTCGGAGCTCCAGCTACCACTACTGCCCTGGCCCTTTAAATCGCCACCAGAGCCCTACTGCCAAAACCCTGGGGTAGTGGAGGTGGGGCCCCGACGGGCATTTAAAGGGCCGGGGCGGTAGTGGCGCCTGGAGGCCCGGGGCCCTTTAAATCCCCGATGGAGCCCCACCGCCGCTACCCCAGGGCTCAGGGAGCAGGGCTCAGGCAGGGATTTAAAGGGCTCGGGGCTCCAGCGGCTGCTACCACAGAGGAGCCCCAGGCCCTTTAAAGCTCTGCCAGAGCCCAGAGCCCCGAGGTAGCAGTGGCAGCCGGAAGCCCCCAGGGCTCCTCAGTGATTTAAAGGGCCCGGGGCTCCATTGCGGTTGTGGCAGCTGGAGCCCTGGGCCTTTAAATCGCCCCCAAGCCCAGGGCTCCCAGCCGCCTCTGCAGCTGGTAGCTCAGTGGTGATTTAAAGGGCCCCGGGCTCCCAGCCACCACTACCGCCGCTGGAGCCCTGGCCCTTTAAATCAAGATTTAAAGGGTCCGGGGATTTAAGACCCTGCCTCTTCCGGTTGAGGCTACACCCCCTGCTCAGGACTCCGGCGTACCAGTAAGTCATCTAACTTACTTTCACCCCTGACTGGAGGGGTATGATTCTAGAGCACGCTAATGTGTTTCATATTAATTGGCCCATGTTGACTCTAGTGTGATTTAATATAGTGTTACATTAAAGTGCACTAGGGAACATTAAGAAGAGATTACTCATTACAGTATATACTACTGTATTGAATAATGTATATAATATACATTACTCATTACAGCATATACGAAGAGAAAGCCGTGAAAACCACGGGTTTTGGACATGGACATCTGTCAAGGTTCCTTTCCCACTCTGAACTCTAGGGTACAGATGTGGGGACCTGCATGAAAAATCCACTAAGCTTATTTTTACCAGCTTAGGTTAAAACTTTCCCAAGGTGCAAACTATTTTACCTTTTGTCCCTGGACTTTATTGCTGCCACTACCAAGCATCTAACAAATATATAACCGGGAAAGAGCCCACTTGGAAACATCTTTCCCCCCAAAATCTCCCCAAGCCCTACACCCCCTTTCCTGGGGAAGGCTTGATAAAAATCCTCACCAATTTGCATAGGTGAACACAGACCCAAACCCTTAAAAGAAGAATTTTAATTGAAGAAAAAGTAAAAGAATCACCTCTGTAATCAGGATGGTAAATACCTTATAGGGTAATCAGATTCAAAACATAGAGAATCCCTCTAGGCAAAACCTTAAGTTACAAAAAGACACAAAAACAGGAATATACATTCCATTCAGCACAACTTATTTTATCAGCCATTTAAACAAAACAGAATCTAACGCATATCTAACTAGATTGCTTATTAACCCTTTACAGGAGTTCTGACCTGCATTCCTGCTCTGGTCCTGGCAAAAAAAACACACAGACAGAGAGAACCCTTTGTTTCCTCCACCCCCCCTCCAGCTTTTAAAGTATCTTGTCTCCTCATTGGTCATTTTGGTCAGGTGCCAGTGAGGTTATCTTTAGCTCCTTAACCTTTTTCAGGTGAAAGGGTTTTTCCTTTGGCCAGGACGGATTTAAAGGTGGTTAGCCTTCCCTTTGTATTTATGACAACATCAGACTCAAAATTTGCTAAAAATAACCCCCACAAAACAAAGTCTTTAATCATATTGTTGGAGCTGGCTTTATTCAACTAACCTGCTTGAAGGATTGTTTGGGAAAACCTTATTCCATATTCAACTCATATATACAGAGAACAGGGTTGCCATTTTCTAGTTCTTTCTATGTGTTACAGTCCTCTTTTTAAAGTTATTAACAATAGTTTTGTTTGTTTGTTGGATAATATATGGCAATGTTTGAGTTGTCAGACCTTTCCTTGTCTTTTTGTAGAGTAATAAAATAACCTTCCTTGTCTTAGCTCCTGTATGATTCTGATTCACTAATTGGACCAAACACAGACCCAGCTTTCCAAAATATATTTTTTCTTCTTACATATCCCCCAGAGACAGTGTAGGATCTCCCCACTGAGTTGGAACATAGTTAGCATTTCTTGAAACCAAGGAAATTTTCCATCTCCCTTGCTAATGTTCTGTCTAGGCCTCAACCCAAAGAAATCTTCAGCAACATATACTGGGCCTGATTATTCTGTTACACTAGCTTTGTGCAGTGTAACTCCATTGAAAACAAAAGCAAGACGATTATATGAAATAATAAACATATGCCTTATTCTGAGACAGAATATTCAAGTCTTAATCAGGAGCTATAAATGATAAAGTCTTAAAATGCAAATAAAAAAGGTTTGCTTATTGTTAATTGCTAGTGTAGGTGTTCAGTCAAATGCTAAGATTAATAACTAATGCAATTTAGTTACTCATTTACATATTAATTTGATCAGAAGTAACCTTTCCAGGCAGTTATTACTGTGATCAATATTACAGAGATGTTCATGCTCACACAACATTCCTTTCAAATTCCAAACTTCCTGTGTTCATAATGAACGGTATAAACAGATATTGATGTTTATAGATTAATATATTCGGTGTTTATAGATTCATATATTCATTAAGAAATGAGTAATAGATGTTATAAGTATATTACACATATGAGTAGTATGTGGCATATGATTGACACATCAGGTGTATAAATGGTTTATGCTTATTACCTATTGACCTGTTGGACTCTGTAACAATCAATTAACCATTTATTAAACCAGCTATTAATAATTTATTATCCCTAGTAACTATTTATAAATAGATTCTTAATTTAAAGTGGGACTATATAATTAAATATTTGACAGTACTTTCACCCTTAATTCCAGTAATGTAACATATTCTTTTAGAATTTAATACCATATCAAGTTCATATAATGTCTCAGTTGCCTCTCACATGGGAGCTTTCTGACATCCATACTAGAGATAGGGTTGAGGAGAACCAGAATTCTGTCTTCAAGTAACTTCATAGACACATGACTTCTTAGGTTTCAGTTGTGCCATTCAAGTGCTGCCTTGCATTAACAGTGACATGGAGCCTCATTCTTTCAAGAGGAATTTGGGAAGAGATTGTGTTTCATGGATGCATGATCCTCCGCAGCTGCACCATCTGTTTCTTAACTTATTAGGTTGATGAGATTGTCTGGCCCAATCTATGAATCAGTATAAAGAGTTATCAGAGCCAGGGGTCCACTTTCATGTTTCTGCTTCCCACCCCACGAGCCGTACATTGCTGAAATCTCCTGAGCATTTCATGGTGGTTCTGTCCCCCACGTGGGCTAAAAGATTGGGGGAGAGGTAGGCTGCTGGGACCTGTTATGCCCAGGTGGATCCTGTGTGGTCTTCTGGTGAACCTTGAACTCCACCCGCTGTTTCCTGCTACGTATGTTGCTCCTTTGAGGAACTCCCAGGAGGGGGGCCATCTTCATGGTTCTTTTCATGGTCTGAACAATGTATGCTAATATCCAGGACTCAGGAAATTTGCCTTCTTGCAACAAACTCAGTTGAAAACTTGTGTGCTATGTTATAGACAAATACTCTGCTTTGCGTAACAAAAAAGTAGTGGATTTTTTAATGAAATCTAAAGACCATACATAGCTCAACTTTTTACTAGAGAGGTGAAATGGATTGTGGAAGAGAAATGTGAAAAATGAGATATATTTTTCCTGAAATTTCAAAATTTGATTTTTTTTACCAGCTGAGTGTGAGTCAGGTATGGATGATTTAGTTTGGAGACTGTCATGAAAACAATCACAAGAATCCTCTATTTTTGTAGAGTTGCGCTAGTAACAAGGTGACAGAAGTGGGGACTGGGGCAGTGGTGAGTTAGGGGTTGTGAAGTTTTTAGTGCTTTACTATGAGGGTAGTAAGAGGTATATAAAGGGGGAAAATAATGAGAAAAGTAGTTGGCTCTATTTGGAAAAGGTTTTATTAACACATTTGACAAATTTGTTCATACTTGTCATTCTTATGGTTATGTTGATTTTCTCCTTATTTTTACATGTTCATAGTCATAAACTCCTCCAGTATTTAAAGAATTGTGCTACCTTATCTTCTTTTGCCTTGTAATTTCTCCTCAGTTGGCACAAGAAGAGTACAGAAAACAAATCAAAGTAAACAAAAGGAAAGAGTCTATTACAACTTGGTCAAAGTACAAGCAGTAGCTTTCAGTATAGTTGGAAATAAATGCTTTAGTTCAGGTCTTTCTTTTCAGAGCTATGTTAAGACATGTCTAAAAGCTGAGTGCATAAACCAGCAGCAGCATTCAAGACAGTGGAGACAAGGTCTGTCAGCAGTTCCATTTATAACCCACCTCTGTCCCTCCACACCCTTTTAAAAGCATTTTTAGTTGATTTTTGGATATTTTATCAGCAACAGCATATCCCTGGTTACACAGAACATAAAAATAAAATTAAAACTTAATATGGTAGGTGATAAGTGAACAGTCCTTTGAACTTTACAGAATAGTGCCTTTACTCATAAGGTTTTAATAAGAGTCTTCTTAAACAGCTCTACATTTACAAAGCATCAGAGGCTTGGCAACTGTATGGAAAACTTTATTCAGGGTTAAAACATTTCAGCTGAAACTGTGCATTTAATAACATCGTTATATATGCCTTGAGGTTTCTTTCTTTTCCTCTTTTTCAACCATAGAGAGTTCAATCCTCCTGGGTGAAACTGAGGATGAGCTGTCTGAGGATTGGTGTAGTTTAGAGCAGCCCCGGGGATGTTATAAACTGTGCTGAGCTGTTTATAGCCTTTACTGAGCCATCTTCCAACCAGGATTTCCTGATGTGCATTGAAGCTTTGGCCACCAGCCCTAGCTCTAGAAAACATTTCCAGCCTGCCCCTATGCCATGGGCTGGGAGGAGGGCAGTAGAGATTCTGCAGTGCAAAAGGGCTGGAGCTAGGATCAGGAATGAGCCCATGAAGTTTTAAGGGAGGGGGAAAATGATTACATTAAGAAAAAGACATAAAGATGAATATTTATTCTGATAGAGATCAACATTGAGAGGTGTTGAAAATGCTCAATTCCTGTTGAGCTGGATTCTGGTCTTGCTTTCACTGGTGTAATTCAGGAGTAATTATTAAAGTGGATGAAGTTACACTGATGTAAAAATAATGTAAATTAGATCAAGATCATGTCCCCACATCATCAATAGGACATAGTTTTAAAATATGAATTTGGCAAGCTAATAGTCTACAATATGATTGGATTGCTTTTAGTATCTTTCATGAAAAAATAATGGCAATACTAATTTGGTGTTTAGAAAACTTACTGATCTTCTTTAGTCTTGTTGATGTGGGTTGTCACTGCACTAGGTATTTGAAGCTGGTTATGATAATATTCAGATTTGCAGAAATTATAGATAATTTAAATTAGATGGCAATAAACTGAACACATATAACTGGTTTACCACTGAGAAGTCTATTATTTCCGATAGTCACAAACTTAGTTTTCCTTGGAGGTAACACTGAAGTACCCATTATTCATAAACAGCTGACATTATAACAATTGCCATAAACCTGAGTTGGAATGTGGAGCAGTAACCTTGTTAACTAAAGAGGTAATAAAAAATATCACTTGCAGGTGAAATATGTATTTTATATAGATCACTTCTTGGTATTTAATGTTGCTTTTCTCATTGCAATAAAAATGCTAAAAAATGGTATTTCTGTCTGAAAAAGGACTGTGGTAGTCTGCATTTTTATTTGGACTTTCATGCCATTTATATTTTTTTAAATGCTACTGATAATATACCAAGTGTTTTCTGCTAATACATATCAGAATCCTTGGAGTTTCAATGAAGCTGCATGTTGGTTTTTTTAGCAGTACTTGAGAAATCAGAGATGAAGGTAAATGTTTACACAGGAAGCATTTGCATAAAACGGGTGAGAAAGTAATCATTCCACATGTGGGGAGGAATTTCAAAGGATTAGCAGCCTCCAAATGGCGAGGGGCATATATCTTCCATCATCACTGTTTCATCTAATCAGCTCCAATTCTGACATATTTCTGAGAGTATTTGAAGTACCAAACTTACTGTGAGTACAGCAGATGCAGAGTATATAGAAACAGTGTCATGCGAGAAGAACTGAGGTGACCAGTTTGATCAGTGTTACTGCTGAGAGCGAGAACAACACAGAACGGCAAAGACTCTGCTTGTAGCCAAGACATTTGACTCAGTATCAAGTATTTTTTCCTGCTCCCAATTAAAAACAAAAAACAACCAACCAACCACAAATCCACAATAACAACAAGAACTAACAAATCTTTGGTAATTCAGCCAGATTGCAAGAGTACACCTACATTTTTCTAATGTTGAATCCTATGGGTTTTAAAATCAGATTGTCATATTTCTAAATTTACAGTCCTTAACTTTTTTAATAGATATTGGATAAATGCTTTTTTTAGAAGCATAGGTTTTAACAGTCAATAATGTTGAGTTTTATTTTATTTCAATCGAGGAAAATGTCCTTCTTTCTTTGATATTCTTTGTGGGCCGATCCTTCAAGGATACACTGAGAACCCCCTATGATGTCCTAAATGTCTTTTTCTTCCAGAGATTATTTTTATTTTAACTTACATGGAGCCATATATATGCATGGCATTTTACTAAACAAATACAGACAGAGGGCGAAATCCTGGAGCTGTTGAAGTCAATGGCAAGTCTCCTTTTGTCTTCAGCAGCTCCAGGATTTCACCAAGAGTTCCTGCGCCAAAGATCTTATAATCAAAGGCTCGATCATGCATTGAGATCCATGCAGGTGGACAGACTGCTGTGCCCTCCTGGAACCCTGTAGACTTCAGTCCAGCTCTGCGGGAGTGTAGCAGTGCACTGTGTAAATCACAATGCAGGATCGGAGTCAGAGTTAAGACAAGAATAACAGGAGAAGACAACAGAAGACGGAAGTGGGGGGTAAGAGCAATGATATCATCACAGGATTGCTCGAGAGATTGATACAGGCATTCTGTGTCCAATGTAGATCTGGTTGGGAATTTTTTGACAAAACTAGTTTTGTCATAAAATGCTGATTGGTCAAAAATGAAACTATGGAAATGGGTCGATTTCAATGACTGTCTCAATTAAAAAAGTTTGTGAAAGCAAAAGATTCAAAGTTGTAAGAATGTCCTGTTTTGACATTTTAGAATCAAGAAGTTTCACTTTTTTAAATAACTTTTTGTTTAGAAACTTTTTATTTATTCTATTTTTTAAATTAAAAATTCAAACTCAAAACAAAGTATTTCAAAATTATTAAACAAAGCATCTTGATTGACCCAATCTCTCTTTTTTTTCAGATTAATTGTTTGTAAAAGTTTTAGGATAAGAAAGTATTTTGATATCTCAAAAATTGTCATGGGACAAGAAAACTATTTCCGTCCCAATTGTTGTTCAATAAAATTTGAGGACATATAACACCTTAAAGGAGGCATTCAGTCTCAGCACCCATGAGATCCTACTGACAGGTCTATGGAGAAAAACATCAGAATCAAACCATCTTTCATAAAAATAATCAAAACACATGCAGTTTCCTGAAAAGCCTGTTTTTCCCCTTGCATCTTTGAGGAAATAGATTCCTCAGAGACTAGATTAATCACATTTAAAAGCAACTATAAATTTAAATCAAACATTTAACTTTGCTCTAATTGACATTTCAAGGTAAAGGGAAATGTGATAATTGTAAATAACAATCCCATGTAGATTTTTGCAGGGTCTATTTTCATGTTATATTCTTACAGAATTGTGCAAAGTAGTAGATTGTATTTAAAATGTGCCGACATTAATAAAGACCCTGATATACTGAACTGAAATTTACACCTGCCTTCAACTTATAATAAAGGATTTAATAATGGTAAATGTCCACAAATCACTCAGCCACTTTGGCCTCTCCATATGTGCTGATGAAGTATTTTGCTTAGCTGCCTGTGCATATGCAGCAGTATTGCAGGGTAATGGAAACTCGAATTTAATCAACTTGTCTTGGTATAACTACCACATAAATCAAAGTATATTGTTCAGATAATGCTTTCTAAAGGTTTTTGATTTGTCATGGTCAGAGCAAAACCCCCAGCCTGGTTCATTTCCTCATGTATCCCTTCGTTTACTCTCATTATTTTTACAGTTGCCTTTTGTCCATTTCCTCTAGCCCAAAGTGCAGAGAGCAGTGTGACTAACATTTTTTTCTGGCCGGTGCATAGTGCTTCTATTTCTAAACAACAATACCTTTCTCCCGGAAGAGTGAGCACTTTCACGCTCCAGTATCCTTAATCATCAGTGGAATGAGCCCTTCCTGGATGTTGATTCATTTGTAACCTACAGCTACCACATCACTGTGTAGGCACCAAATGGGACTATATATTAATACACTTTTAATTGTTTTTAATCCTCTAAATAGGATGAGCTTTAGCTCCATAGTATTTGGATTATGTTGGTAGACTTGGGTATGCATCAAAGTGAGCTGCAGTGATAGGAGATCTTTAGAGCTAATCCTGCTGCTTTTCTAGTTAAAAACTAGGGAAAGGGTAATTTATTATTCACCCATTCATCCTGAATAAGTCAGAAGCAAGAAACTTCAGAATCTTTCATTTGAGACTATGAAGACAGTGAGGAGATTAAATCTACCCTGAGCTGTAATCATCTGGACAGCCCCTGCCACCAGCAGAATATCAGATCTGTCAGATTTATTAGTGTTAGGGACAAAGGCCGGATAATCACCATTTGAAAACAGTGACAAGTAATTTTGTTTAAATGTGGAGTAAAAAATGTATACAGTTTTAAAATACTTTTGTGTGTGTGCATTTATTCCTTTAGTTCCCATGTTTCAAAACTGTAAATTATTATTATAAGTATAATTATTTAATGAATGTTCCCATCTAGATTTGACATTTTTTTATTTTTTTGTTATTATTATCAGTCATACTGGCACTTATATCATGGTAATGGGAACACTAGATAGATATTTTCATTATTTTAAAATCGTTTTAATTTTTTTCAATCTAAAATAGCCCTTTGTAATTTTGAAACTGATATTTGTTTTCTTATTAAAATAGGGTTTCTTCTCTAATGTGTGTCCCCTGGTTTTGTCATTGTGCTAGCTGGTTGCTAATGAGTGTTAACATACTAGCTTGACTAGCAACTACTTCTTAATACAAAAACAAAAAGTCACTGAAGGAAACAACAGCAGTGCACACAATCAATTAAGTAGACTTTGCAAGTAAGTATGTGGAAAAAAATATATATAGATCAATTTTTGATCTTAACAACTGTGACAACATTCCAATTCAAGTACCAGAAATTATATTGGTCTGAGGATCAAGACTTGCAGTTTTAATTCTTTGGTCAGTGCCAAAATACACTTGCTGGTTCAAGGGATCGGTAACTGTTTTAATGTCTGAGAGCTTAAGAGCCATCAGGGATATAAGCAGATTACCATTATGTATAAAATTGATTTCGAATCCTGATGTTTCATGAAATGTCATTACATCTCATTATTCTGATTACCTTCAGACCCTTTCCCTTCATTTCTATGTTGAGTGGATTTTAGTGGCTATTTTGAGAGCTGCTATAATTGTATACCACCTGAGAACTTAGAACTGGAGCGATCAAGTGGTATGAGAAGAGAGGATTCCTATAATAATGCTGACATGGAGTGGGAAAGAATGAGTAAGACCACAATCAGAATAACTTGATTTCAGAACAGTTGTGTCACCAAATGTATCACTTTTTTAGTATCTTTTGATAATGAGTATTTGAAACACATGTTAATCATTTCAGAAAACACAAAAAAGTGACTATTTGTACCACCACTGTGACTTGTGCCTGCAGTTGACAAACTGTTAAGTATCCCATGCTGCTGATTTAATCATTCTTGTTTCCATTAGGTAAAGTAGAGAAAATATTGGACTTGAACTTGGTTGGGGGGAGGGTGAAGAGTCTAGTATTTTATGAATTTTAATTGTGCCATTTCAGCCCTTTTCTGAACATGAAAAGAGAAACTGCTTATGATTTGAGCAGGTGTAGAGAACTCAACAACCTTTCCTAAGTGAGGGAACCCTGGTGAAGATAAAAATATCCACTTCTTAAACGTTTGTGAACTGACTGAAGTTTTGCATTGCTAATACTCAATGGCACAGCAAAAACCTGAGGGGGGAAATGGTTCATTAATGAACACCCCCATTTTAAGCCTTTATATTTCATATCCTGCCAGAACTTAGAAACATAAAAAAATGGATAATTTGCACAAATATTTTTGGGAGAAGAAATTTTTTCTAAGTGCTAATCCTGCATTAGTGACCAAAGAGAAACATTATTGGTCCCTGCTTTAATTTAAGAAAAATGTTTGGCATGTAGCATTAAGGATGTGGTAAATGCCCAGAGGCAATATTACTAAATGAATACTAGTAGTTCAATCTTGACTGTCCCTCAGGTCATAGAGTTGCATGGGAAAGATGCAACTCTATTGAAGAACAAAATTGGCTGGGTCTTAGTCTAATTGAATCTTGGGATTCTTCTTTAATCCGGCCCCCGATGTGCAATACAAAACAAGAAATACTGAACATTAGCAGTGTTGCAGCTTCTTTTTAAATTGATTAAGCTCAGTAGGGTGTGTGATTATTTCTTAATAATCATGCGCCTAAGGTGCATGATGAGTCACAGGGTGAAGCCAAATATTTTCAGACATGCTAATCATGCAGTTGTGTATAAAACAGGTGCTAAGATACCAAGGAGACTCTTATTGAAATTATTACATAAGTAATTAAAACACCCCCACAAAAACTCTGCTGTTTGTTAATCTTTAAAACTTTATTAGACTCAAGGTGACATTCCAAACTGTAGTCTAATACCTGAGCAGATGTCATGTCAAAATAAGTGGTTTTGATTTATTCCTATATTAAAGCCATTATAAAATCCTTCTTAAAAAATAAAATTAAGCAATTTCAATTTTTCACATCTCAATCAGTGGAGAACAGATGTGGTGTTGAGTTAAAAGTGGTTGAAATTTTTCCAACAGAATATTTTTCTGGAATCAAAATGTGTTGTGGAAATGTGTCAGTGTTGATTAAATTTTCTTTTGAAAAACCAAACTGGACCATTTTAATTATTATTGGAAGGATTTTTTCATTTTGAAATACCTTTTTCATTTCATTTTTTAATAGATTCTTTTTAAAGTTGAAATTGCAATGAAAATTTGGATTTTGTTTAAATAGAATGTTCTGATTGACCCAAAATGAAAACAAAACAAAATAAAACAAAAAATGCAGAGGAAATTTCAATATATTTTCTTTACCTTTGATTCAGAATTAAATCAAATTTTGAGTTTTGCCCAGCTCTACTGTTGAATCAACATGTAGCTTGCAGAATAGAAAGAATGAGGTTAATACTATAGGCTGAAATAAGAAAACAGGAGTGGAGGTGATATTTCTGCAAAGTCTCTTCTCTCTCATTGACAAAATAAACTTTTCCTGTCACCGTTTATTTTAATAGTCCAATGGCATGCCCTTTTAACAGTGTTTTCCTTAAGCCTGTAAACAGATACTGTCACTTTGAATATTATAAATTGACTAATTTCAAAACATCAGTTTTATAAAGTGTTTTTCTGCTCCGCTGCAGAAGTTAAGACAGATATCATGGGTTGGTCCATGAGTAACATCAATAAACATGCTGGGGCTTCAGGCTGTCAAGAGACATTTGGGGCCCCAGGACATCATGTTTTCTGAAACCTCTCCCTCGTCCATTTCACTTTATTTACACAGACATTGCAGATGTTTTGGGGAGGTCCCACGCTCAGGCCCCAGGTCCAGTCCCCCCCTTCCTTTTCCTGCCCTCTCATCAGCCCATACCCCTGCTCTTCTTTTCTGTGCAAAAGCCTTCTGCTGCTGTTCACTTTCAGCATTGCTGCAGCTGTCACTGATAAACATCCTGGTGCAGGCCAGAGGAAAAAGCATGCCAGAGAGCACCCACACAGAGTAATGCAAGAAAATGATGTCCTCATTGTAGTACATGAAGTAGAAAATACAACTATCAACTAAACAGTGAAACTGAGTATATATAAATTTCTCTATAAAGAAATGAAAATTCAGTGCTGTTTTATTTACCAGTCTCAAGCGACAAATACAGCTAGGGGAAATAGTTCCAAATATATGCATAAAAACAGTTTAAATAGAGTTTTTATTTCTTACTCCATATTCTCCAGCTATACTTACTTTGATGGTGAAGTACCTCTTATTCAGTGCTTGTACAGAGTACATTAGTAAATGCACCAATTTTTCAGTGCCCTCCGTCCCTCCCCACAAGCTCCCTCCGGGACCCCACACAGAGGCTTTCTCACACATATACAGATGTTTTCTGGTATCTGAATTTTAAAATGTACGTTCAAGATTGCAGGGAATTGCATTGGCTGACGTTAATAATTAACCATGCCCCCTAAATCCCTACGAGGCACTCGCTTGTTCACTTAACAGAGGTGCCTCGCCCCCTGGAAGCACCAATTGCTGTACTTACTTACTCAGTGCTCACTACTTCACTCAGTGAAGTACACTGCTCCTATTTCTCTCTTTCTCAGATGCTGGAGAATGTGTCACTGCAGACTAAGGCCATAGAGCTATGAGAGGTTTACGTCCAATTTACAATGGCTTTAAGAGACAGCCAGCTCTGATTGGAAAGAGCATGTACTGCTACGAGCTTGCTACTGAACTGAATTGTAGGAATTTCCACCTCAGCTTTTTATTAAAATCCAGAGCTTAGAATCAGATTGAAGCACAGGCATACTTATGGACCAATCAACCCCCAGCCACTGCCCAATTTGGGATAGTTTCAAAAGTGATTAAGAACTTGTAAAAGCGATAGAGAAGCACACACAGAGACTGACAACCACAGAGAGCTTTACTTTGACAGTATCTCCGTTTCGTCAGTGGGAGTTGAGCACGTGCAGCACCTCATCTTGCAAGACTGGGCCATATCTAACTCTCTGGGCTAAAATGTGCCTGTTGGGTACAACTCAGAGTCAGAAGTGGTCCCATTTACCTATGAGGCTGGCTCTGTGGAAGAAGATCAGTGAATTAAGGATGTGGATGGAACCAGAACCTTGCCTGCGCCCCACTCCTTTGGAACACCATATAACGCCCTTGGAAGTAGGAGTGGAACAGTCCCTAAGCATCTTTTAGTCCCTATAAGGGCCACACAAAGAGGTGTGGAGAGACATCTTTTGTCTTCCCCTCCTACACTGCATACACATAGAATCATAGAATCATAGAATATAAGGGTTGGAAGGGACCTCAGGAGGTCATCTAGTCCAACCCCCTGCTCAAAGCAGGACCGATCCCCAATTAAATCATCCCAGCCAGGGCTTTGTCAAGCCTGACCTTAAAAACCTCTAAAGAAGAAGATTCCACCACCTCCCTAGGTAACGCATTCCAGTGTTTCACCACCCTCCTAGTGAAAAAGTTTTTCCTAATATCCAACCTAAACCTCCCCCACTGCAACTTGAGACCATTGCTCCTTGTTCTGTCATCTGCTACCACTGAGAACAGTCTAGTGTTGGGACCACGTAGAACATGTCTAACAAGATAGCCTCTAATCCCTTCCAAGAGAGACTATGTTTATGCAGCAGATGAAGAACCTTTTCTAGATTAAGCTCCGGATTTTGATCTCATTGTCACCAATTTCACACTGCTGTAGCTGGGAAATCAATGAAGTTACTCCTGATTTACACCAGTGTGAGATCAGAATCAGTCCCTAGGTAGACTCTGGTACTATGTTCTGTTTCTGACAGCATCCTGAAACTGCAGCCACAAAGGGATAACTTTGTTTGTTTGTTTTTTACTATAATTAATGGTGCCTCCAACAGAGCAGGAAAAGCAACGTTCTTTAGCTTTCTAAGGAAGCCCACAATCAGCGGTGAAGCTAACCTAGTGATGGCAGTGCAACATGATGTCCTCTTATGGTGCATGAATTAAACTGAATTGTAGCATCCCATGTCATTATAAAAGATCCATATAATGCCTAAAGCTGCTGTTAACTAGCTCTTAAGTTAGTTACAAAGATCAAATCTCAGTAATATATGGTACTTTATTCATTTATTCTGCAAAGTATACTTTTGTGGCAAAGGAAATTACAAATTATAGTGTGCCCTTCAAAAACATCAGGTATTGCCCAGTGTGTCAATATGCAAAGAACATATCTGGTTTATTTACTGCAGCACAGCTAGGCTTTAAAAATGGCTACATCCTGAAACACTGGACAGTAAACATGCTGCAGGGCATAAACCTTAGAATCATAGAATCATAGAATATCAGGGTTGGAAGGGACCTCAGGAGGTCATCTAGTCCAACACCCTGCTCAAAGCAGGACCAATCCCCAACTAAATCACCCCAAGACCTTAAGAAAGATGTGTCCATGCTGCCTATTTAAATGATAGCAAAAAAAAATACTATCTGTTTACAAGGTAATAACTGTATGCCAGCAAAATGGGATCTGGTTTTCACTGAGTTATCAGGGAGCACCCTCAAGTTATTGGGTAAAATACTCAGTGAATTTTCAGCCTAGGTCCCATACAAATGCTCAGTGGTTTGAGCATTGGCCTGCTAAACCCAGGGTTGTGAGTTCAATCCTTGAGGAGGCCATTTAGGGATCTGGGGCAAAAATTGGGGATTGGTCCTGCTTTGAGCAGGGGGTTGGACTAGATGACCTTCTGAGGTCCCTTCCAACCCTGATATTCTATGATTCTATGACTATAAATGGGACATAGGCCCCCAAGTCAGGTAGGCTCATTGAAACGTGCTAACATTTTCAAAATGATAATGGGTATCTTCTCATTCTTACACTCTGATTGGCTCCTGGGAATCTGTCTTCTGTGATTGCTTATTGTCTTCAGAACTCCCCATCATTCTGATGACAACAATCAATGTCTGAACTGCAAGCAACCTGCCCACCTAACCCCAGTTTTCTCTTCTCACAATACCTCTCCTTTCCTCTTGAGGAAAAGTAATCTCTCCCTCCCCTATCAAATGTAATTCATTTAAAAAAATGATATGTAATACCTGTGCTCAGGTGGAAGTTAAAGGCCCAGGATTGGGCCAAACATTGAGATGGCCATGTGGACAGATAGATGGGGTTTTCTGAGAGCAGAGCAGAGGCATAATCATATTCACTGTATGATTTTTGAGAAATAGGAGTACAGTCATTATTCAAAGTATATGTCCTCAACCAACAGCAGTACAGAGATCTGCATAAGTGAAAAATTAGTATACCCTTATGGGATAGTAACTACAGCAACCATTTGCTTTGACTAAGAGGATTCAAAATGAATATAATGCATGGAGCTTTGCATGTTTGCGCTTTTCTCTTGAGCATGTTTAGATGTATGTATACAAAGACATTCTTGGGTATTTTAAAATACATTGTGTATCTGCTGTCTGCAGAATCAACTGTTTGGTTACTAAAGTAACCTCGTTTATCACATCACTGGCAATGTTTTGTAAATATCTTGGATTTGGCATATTTATTAAGCATCCTCTAGAAAGACAAACAATATAATAAACATAAACAAAAGCCATAAACAGATGAGTGCTTGCTACGGGCTTGAGCTCTGATTTTTAGTTGCTATGCTCCCTTACCACAACTTCCCCAGGGAAAGAATATTGGCTTCACATTAACCTGGTCTTATTACTGTCCCCAATGAGTCATGTTTCCTCTCCCTATCAATTACAGAGAGATAAGGGAGCAATATCTGCTTTACAGAGAGTGCAGCCACCCTCTGTATCCCAGCTGTGCTTATTTTACTTTCCAGCCCAGGTTTCCTCAGCCCATGACACTCATTTGTCCATCCATTGGTCTAGATTTTTCAGTATAATTTTCTTTAAAATTGTTTTTAAATTTGTATTAATTATATATTAGTAGTTGTTGTGGGAGGTAGTGCAAAGGTGCCCAACTCCCACTGACTTGCAATAGAAGTTGGATGCCTAATTTCCCTTTGTGCTTTTAAAAATCTTTCCCCATTAACTCTCATTACATGGCTTTAGAAACAATGTTCTACCTGACTTTCAAATTAAGAATTTCATTGCCCCTCAGAGCTGGCAGGAATACTTTTTGACAGTAGTAAGAAAATGAAAACTCCAAAATTATTATATTACAGTTGATCTCACCATGGTTATGAATATTCTCTACTAAAATGAGAGGCAGGTTCTCATCTGCACAGCAGGCTAATTTGTGGAATTCCACAAGATTCTGTCTTGTTGCCCCTCTTATTCTATGTGAGATGGTCAGGAATAAAACTACAAAAGTCAATAAAAGGGTGATACCTAGTTATAGCTCTCCTTTTCATCAAATCTGGGTGATAAAGCTCTCCCTGTGGATGATGGAGAGAATGGAATGACCTAGATTCAAATTGGTAAAGTTAAATTTCAGTTTTGATCAAATGGAGGAGGTGTTTGTTGTCGGAGGATGCATTTCAGTGTGCTGTGGTTCCAGCTGTTGATTCGACAGCTGGTTCACTGTCTGTGGTCCTTACCAGATTTACCTCTGCCCCTTCATTCACAGGGCTAGACTTTCCTTCCTTTATTTTCATCAGGCCAACAATTTGCATTCTTAATTCCCAAACTCAGATCTCACCACATTCTGAAGACATTTGTTTGTTACTTCTAGTCTAAAATATTGTAGTGGGCTGTACTGGGCTACTGTTGGAAATCACAGAATGTGATTTACCTCCTTCTTTTAAGATGGATATTTTTAGATTATACCCATGCTCTGTAGTTTGCACTGGATGCCAGTTCACTTCCAGATACAATTTAAGATCTTGATTATTATCTGTAACATTCTAAAGGGTTATGTTAGAGACTACTTGCTCCAACTACTAAAATCGTAGTTGGAAACCTTGGAGAGACTTTGGCTGTTATTTCCTGGAGCTGAACTCATGGGAGCCATGCATATGATATCTTCAGAAGTAAAATCTTAGCTCTAGAATGTGCCTTTGAGTTCAAGCAGAGCCCGAATAGTGCCAATTGTAGAGTGTGATGGAAGTCAAATATGGTTTTGTAATCCCCTTGGCAGCTGGTGCCCTATTTGGTTGTCCCTCTAGGTCCAGTTTTTTTCAATTAATTGAATTCAATGAAGTAGATAACGGCAGAGAGTATTTTCCTAAAGTAAGAGGAAAAAACAATCTGTTATCATTTTCATTATGTAAATGATACCCAGATGTTATGGTGATAGGCCCTTTGTAAGTAGATGTAATAATAATAGCAATCAGAGCAAGGGACTGAGATTTAGAACTCCTGGGGTCTTTAGAACTCCCAGCTGCATCATTGACTTGCTGTTTGATATGGAGCAGATCACCTTACCCTTTTTGAACTTGAGCAAGTCATCATGCCTTATTGTATTCCTCTGTAAAATGGATGTAAAAATACTATCTTATCTAAGGAGATTGTGGTTTGGCTTAGTTCATTTGTGTTTGTAAAGCATTTTGAGATCCTCTGATAAAAGAACTATGTATCAGAGCAAACTCTTATTATTAGGAAATAATTGACCTTGCTTTGGCTAAATGGCCTTTCCTTCAATATGTGTAAGCTTCTAATATGGACTATTTCCTGATAAAACCCACAAAACGTCATTTGCTTTAGTCCAAAAAACCCCCAACAAAATAAACTGAGTCCAATGTTATTGTTACAGATCCTAATTTTAGCAAAAGGGTTTCTTGACTTTTTTTAAATAAAAATTTTGACCATTTGCAGAACATATTCTTGACTACGCAGATGTAATGGGGCAAGAGCATACAAAAGCTGAAGAACACCAAACCTCACTTAGTTTTGTCCTTGATGTAACAAGCTGACAAATCTGTCTATCTATGGAGAGATGGACACCAGCTTTGTAAATTCTGCCACTCCCCTATCAGCTGACCCAAAAGCTAGTATGTCAGCTACACAGAGAGATGCTTATATGCTAGGGTAAGGCTTCATGTATAGGACAAGGGCTATAGAAAGAGGGAGAAGGAAAGCAGAAACAACAGTAAAGGAGAAAAGGAAATTTTATGTGTATGACAATTTAGGAAAACCTACAAAAAACAGTTCCATCAGGTCTATCCAAATTCATATATGGACAGTATATATGGCCCACTATGTTTCAACCTACTCCTGTCAAAATCAAATAATAAAATCCTAGTCTCTCAATGATATATTTGTATAACTCCTAGAGCCTGGATGATATATAAAAATGTGAAATTTAAGACAAATGTAAATACTGTGTAATAATATATTTAGAAATTATAATAATGTTACCACAATATATAGATGTGTCTATCTCAGAGATCGGCAACCTGCAGCACACATGCCAAAGGCAGCACACAAGCCGATTTTTACCGGCACGCTGCTGCCAGCCAGGGTGAACGGAACCCCAGGCCGGCAGCGGGCTGAGCGGGGCTGGCGGCCGGGACCCCGGCTGGCAGGAGCCGGTGGACGGAACCCCAGACCGGCCCTGCCTGGGTCTGGGGTTCTGTCCGGCAGTGTAGTGTATTAACTTTCTCCCTGTACGAATGGGCTACTTGCAGAGCACCAGGACTGGCAGCCCTAAGTAGTACACCGTAAGTAGCACATTTCTACAGGGAGAAATTTAATACACTACACCAGGGTAGGGAAGGCTGTGGCTCCCCAAACAGTCGGCCCACTTCCCGCCCCCTGACTGCCCCCCTCATAACCCCGACCCATCCAACCCCCCCCTTCTCCTTGTCTCCTGACTGCCCCCTTCCAGGACCCCCCAACCCTATCCACCCCCCCCCCCCCGGAACCCCACCCCCCATCCAAGCCCCCCTGCTCCCTGTCCCCTGACTGCCCCGACCCCTATCCACACCTCCGACTTCTGACAGGCCCCCTGGGACTCCCACCCCTCTTCCCCGTCCCCTTCCCATGCTGCTCAGAGCATCAGGACTGGCAGCTGTAAGTAGTACGCCGTAAGTAGCACATTCCTATAGGGAGCAATTTAATACACTATTCCTGTCCCCGCTCAGCCCGCTGACGGTCTGGAGTCCTTAAAATATGTTCTCTCACCCCTTATAAAAAATTACACTACAATTAGCTTAAAAACTTGAAAACTTAAAAACTTTGTATATTACAGTAATGGTTAAAAATGTATAATGTTAATAAATACATAGGTTTGATGAAACAAAGTAGTTGTACTTATGTGCCTGTGCTTAATTTGTGTTTTTGATGATTTACCTCCTAAAAAAATCTTGCATGTCTCACACCCCCAGAAAGGGCATTTCGCACCAGCCGGGGGTGCGTGCGCCCCAGGTTAAGAACCACTGCACTAAACTGATAAGATTTGCATTTTAATTTAATTGTAAATTAAGCTTCTTAAACATTCTAAAAACCTTGTTTACTTTACATACAACAGTTTAGTTACATAATATAGACTTATAGAGAAAGACCTTCTAAAACATTAAAATGTACTACTGGCATGCAAAACCTTAAATTAGAGTGAATAAATGAAGACTCGGCACAACACTTCTGAAAGGTTGCCGACCCCTGGTCTATCTGTATGTAGACATGCACTCTAAAATGAAGATAAGGGAGATAAATTCATTGACTGGAAAGATATAAAGCATTCAGAACTAGGGAAGCCAATAGTTAGGGATGAGGGAGAATTTGTGTTCTTATTAAATTAATTACTGCTAACATGTGTTAAAGAGCAGGGGATGGAAACTTAACTGTATATGGGCTGAACTGGATCTTATTAAGTGTATTGTCTATCAGGAGTAGTTATCTGGACTCGGAAAAATGTAAACAAATAGAGTGGGATTTTCAAAAGAACTTAAATCCCATTGACTTTCCATGTGTCTTGTCCTCCTAACTCTCTCAGGTGCTTTTTGAAAATCCCACCCGTCATCTCTACCTGCTCTGATGTTGATAGATATACATCGGGGCCAACTTTACATAACACTGTTCATGCTTAGTGCTATTTCAGGTAATGAAATGACTCTGAATCCATTATGCTTTTGAAAACCAGAATGAGGCATTGTGCCATGTAAGGTCAAAATGTTGATCTTTGGTCTGGATGGAATAATATGCAGAAATAGAAACCATGTTTATATGTCATGTGACAGGGTCGGGCCAGATGGCTACAGGAGAGTAATAGAAGGCAGATATATTAGCCCCAGGTTAAGTAGGTCCCTTTTCCCTGGGTAGGGTAACAGGGAAGGTTCCAGAACAATCAGGAACCTTCTGGAGACAATTAAGACAGACAGGCTGATTAGAACACCTGCAGCCAATCAAGAAGCTGTTAGAATCAATTAAGACAGGCTAATGAGGGCACCTGGGTTTAAAAAGGAGCTCACTTCAGTTTGTGGTGTGCGTGTGAGGAGCTGGGAGCAAGAGGCACTAGGAGCTGAGAGTGAGAATGCGGACTGTTAGAGGACTGAGAAGTACAAGCATTATCAGACACCAGGAAGAAGGTCCTATGGTGAGAATAAAGAAGGTGTTGGGAGGAGGCCATGGGGAAGTAGCCCAGGGAGTTGTAGCTATTGCACAGCTGTTCCAGGAGGCACTCTAGACAGCTGCATTCCACAGGGTCCTGGGCTGGAACCTGGAGTAGAGGGCAGGCCCGGGTTCCCCCCAAACCTCTCAACTCCTGGTCAGAGACAGGAGGAGTTGACCTGGCCTGTGGGTTCAGAAAAACGGCCAAGCTGAGGGCTGCCGTGAAGCTCCAAGGCGAGCAAATCTGCCAATAAGCGCAAGACCCACCAAGGTAGAGGAGGAACTTTGTCACACCAGGTTCATAAGAAACTCCTCCAAAAATCCTAGAGATCAGTCAAGGTATAATTATCCTTGGGATGCACACACATCCACCAGAAATTTCATCTGAATCAAGCATAGTCTCAGAATTTGGCCTTTACTATGCAAGTTTAGACAAACTCTACTTGTAATGTCACAGTGATATGCCCCTCACCTTCAGTTCTTATTTGTGATGTGTTGTTGGCATAGTCTTCCATATGGCAAACAGTGAAAAGATTATTTCAGTGGTGATATGCAATATTGCAGAGATTATGTCAGTGTTGATTTTACATATTTATTGTACTGTTGTTGGCCAGATGTTTACATATGTTCTTGCTCCAACTTTCAAGAAGATAAATAGCAAATGAGAATCATGGAAATCAGTAATATTCCTTTAGTCTTGGGCTTTGAGGCTCATTGCAGGCTACACCAATTACTTGAGTGATTTAAAATACTAGAACATTGACCTTCTGGAGCATCTTCCACCTGAGCATCTCAAAGTTGTTTGCAAACAGTAATAAATTCAGCTGTACCATACCGTAGCAAGGTAAAAAAAAGTATTATCCCAATTTTGAATATGCAGAAATTGAGACACAGATAATCCAGACTTGCCCAAGGCAACACAATAAATTTATGCTGAGCCAGAAATACAAGCCAGATCTTTCAAACCACAGTTTTTTCTTTAAACCTTCCACCTTCCTATCAGGACAATACAATACTAAGGGATAGAATACTTTACATGCACTTTACAATACTCTACTTTCAATTATTTGTCAACTCAAATCTGAGTTATGTACCTTCTTCATCTAGTACATGTTTCAGAATAATTTAAAAAATTAGTAAAGATTCTGCTTCTTTGAATGGATGAAGTAAAGAATTCAATAAAATGTCTGTATCTGTAAACCTAGTCACTCACAGTTATGAATTAAGACTGAGAGATATATGCAGAGTACATAACAGTTCATAATGTACAGTATGTACCATAGTTTTACATATCAATAACCAAGGAGCATGCTATGAGTAAAGATATGTTAATATGTTAACATAAAATATAACAAATATTGGATAAAACCAGCATTACTTAACCAATATGAAGGTAACAGGATAAAGTCATTGAACTTTAGTTGGACAATTCACCCATATCTATTTAAAAGTAACTCTAATTGTTGAACCCTTTTTGTTTACTTTAAAGTCCTTGAATTTTTGATATCTTGCAAAGAAAATTCTGTTTGCAGAAGCCTCTTTTCCCACATCTGCACAGATTTTCTTCTTCATTTGTCCTGAACTGAAAAGAGAGAGAGAGAGAGACATCTTTTCCCACCAATTCTCTTGCTTATATTCAAGAATTTGGACACAGCTCAAATGTAAATATTTATCCTGTGAAAGTAACAGACACAAAACTGATTCAGTGCTAAATAATTTTTCTGGCCAGATGGCATAATGGCATCAAAGAAAGCAGTGAAATGGGAAACCTATATATAATTCTGGACTTTGCAATATGGGGTGGCTGATGGTGATATTGATACTTCTTTATTTTCAGAGGGCATTGACCAGAAATTTCTCTCGGAAAGGCTGCTAAGACACACGCTATCTTATCCAACAACATCCAATATTCTCTGCGACCATCAAAATGCTGTTCCCCATTATTGTAGCCTGGTATCAGAGGGAAAAAACATCTTGGTCTAAGTAGGGTAAGAACAGAAGCTCAGAATCAGACCGCAGGGCTACACTAATTGATACCAGCTGAGAATTTGGCCTGTAATCTGTAACCTTATTTACTTAAAATATTTTTTTCAAAAAGTAACACTATATCTGTGAAAGTTACAATTGTGATAAGAGTGAGGCGTCAGACATCCATCTGTCTGAAGGGAAAGGACAGGTATATTATAGGAGTAAGCATGTGCTATTCCCATCCTTATATTCTCCCCAAAAGTTAACATACTTAGAGTAGGATCAAAGCCCCCCCTTTCCTGGGGCTCATTTTTTTTTAACAAAACAGCAACATAGGCTTCAGCCCAAGTCTTCTCCCCAGGCTTTGACTGTTCCTAGGGCCTTTCCCTGTGAGAAGTGCTCAGCCCCAGACATAAGATTCCTCTGCCCATAGGACCATTCTTATTTCCCTTCTATCTGCGTTGAAGATGAAAGAGATACACCTGTCATGGTGAATCAGCAGGAATCAATATGTCACAGTGGGACTCCAACACCTGCTAACAGGGTAGATCACCAGAGGATCCCAGCTCCCTGACACACTGAGCAGTAATATCCTTCTCTAATAGTTCTGTAGCTGTTATTTTATTTTTTCAAGATTGAGTCATCCTGTAACAGATTTCAACAGCCTAAATTGTAACCCCATGAAAACAAGGATTTAGGATGAAAATTATGACACATCTTATATCTGTGTAAATAGCACCACTCAAATATTATTATTTTTTTGTATTGCTGTAATGCCTAGGAGCCCCAGGCATGGACCAGGATTGTGCTTTGCACTGAACACAGAACTAAAAGCCCCAAAGAGTTTACAGTATGTCTTTTGATACTTTATGTACATCAAAAATTAAAGTAAATCCAGTAGAAGCTCTTCCATTAGAAATAATAAAGGAAAGATCTGTTTGATTCTCAACTTTTAATTAGCATTGGTGAGTGGGGCAAAAGTATGTTACATGGTCTTATATTTCTTAACAGTAGTGCAGATGCAGATTTATTATCACATGGATAGTTTTAAAGTCTAATAACTTACTACATCAAAATTCTTTGGCGCTTGATTATAAGCATGAGTAGTTACTCTTGAGGGACCTCTGTGCCAGAAAGTTAAAAATTCTGTGCCAAAAATTAAATTTTCTGCTCAAAATATTTTAAAATTCTGCAAAATTATGGAAATTTTATTCGTGAATAAATAAACGAGGAGGCTCCATCATGGCAGTGTGGAGCACAGCTCACTGGCTGCATGGAGGTTGGAGATCACCCTGCAGCTCCCCCTCAGCCAGGGTATGGACTCAGTGGTGAGGCTGCACCCAACTCTAACATAGAGGAAGGGGTGGGCCTTCCCCAGAAACACCCTGGAGCCCTGCCCCTCTGTGCCAGGTGCACCAGGTGTGGGCAGGCAGACTCAGCCCAGAAGGATCCAAGTGTAGAGGGACTTAGTGTGGGGGATCCAGGTGTGGGATAAGAGGGTTCTGTGTGGGGCAGTCTGGGTGTGGGCAACTCACTGGGGAATCTGGATGCACAGGGAGCTCATTGGGGGGCTCTAGGGTCAGGGGCAATGGGAGTCTGCAGGGGGGGGTCCAGGTGAAGATGGTTGAGGCTGAGCAAGAGGGCTCTATATAGGGGGAAATAGTGCTTACGGGGGGTCTGGGTGGAGGGCTTAGTGGGGAGAGTCCAGGAGCTGAGGGAGTGGGGGGTGGAGGTTTGGGAGCAGGGGGCTCATTGGAATGGTCCAGATGAAGGGTGGTGGGGTGTTGGAGTGGGCGTTTGATGGGCCTGCTGCTGCTGAGGGGACCCCACATGCCAGGATCCCACTAGTTCCCAATTCCCCTTTGCTCTTTTCTTCCCCATTCCCTCCCACTTCCTCTCCCCACTATCTCCTTCCCTATCCCCATCTCACTTCCCCTATCCTCTCCCCTCATTTCTATATTCCCCTCCCCTGCCCTATCCTACTCCTTTTCCCCCATTTCCTTCCCCCACCCTGCCTTGGCCTACCCATCCCTTCCCTTTGCTTCCCCATCATTTTCTGTGAGGAAGTAAAGAAATCTGCAGGGGAACATGAATTCTGTGTACATGCAGTGTCGCAGAATTCCCCCAGGAGTGATTAGTGAGTCCACTGAATCACACTCAGAGCATTAATCCTCTAAACATTTTAAATGAATGTTTGAAATAGTGCATTAAAAGGATGGAATCACTTGTCAGTGCTGACTACTATGCATCACATATCAATCACTGTATACTTCTGTAGACCTGTGTTTTTTTCCAGGAAATTCCTCAGGCTTCAGGTTTTCTTTTCCCTGTGACCTTGAAATTTACCCATCTGATCTGTTGCTATAGAACTGAGGAATGTGTATTAAAGTTTATGGACGTGTCTGAAAAGTTTCTCAAATGTGTTCATGAGCAAAGTTGATAATGTGTTTATGGTCAAATGTCTACAAACATTTGATTGACAGTGATGGTTGCTGAATGCTTTATGATCATGAAAATATAGTCTTTGATTAACAATAATGTGAATTCATCCTTCAACAGACACATAACGCCAACTGAATCATAAATCATTCACTATCTATGGTATTCATTTGAGGCATGCAATCAAAACCAAGCTATATTAAGCTTAGAATATTTTTTGCTACTACCTTATTTTCAGAATGTTTCAAAGAGATTAAAGGAACATGAGCTGTGGCCAATGAATAGCCACTTATTCTTGGCAACCAAATTACAGCTACCTTTCTTACAAGACAGTTCCTGAGAAGTCACCATAAATACTGGTCATCATTTATCTATGTGTGTAAAGGGTCTATTTTCCCATCCTTGTGCAGGAACTTTTGCATCAGACTGTAATTAACATCAATGAGATGTGATCCATAAATCTTTCAGTCATCAATAGGAGAACAAACCCCTACATATAGTTCAACATTGTCAGCAGCAGCATTGCTATATATTGGTGGGTATTTAATATTAAAGTTTTCCTTTTTAAACCGTATTCATTGTATGATGATGTTTATATTGCATGTGCTGTCATATTTCTCGTTTGATCCGGGGTAATTTTTCATTCTTATCAATTTTAGAGTATTTCAATTATCCTCATTAGTGTGGTCATCAGCATTAACCTTCTACTTGTGGAAAAAATCCTACCAGGTTTTGATTTGGAAGACTTTCGTCTTCCAGAGTAATTTTAGATCATCCTACTTATTCCCCATAAACGATTCCTGGCTGTTTAAACACCAAAATACATGCACACTGACATTCTTTTTTCTTTATAATTTGCCTTTAGATACATATCTTCATTAATTAAACGTTCATGCCAAATTTTTAGGGACAGATTTTCAGAAAGGTGGCCTCCCTTTCTGAAAATACATGACATGAAGTGAGAGATGCAAGTGCTCTCTGATTTGAACAGTAAAAATGAAGGTGAAGCTGCCCCTACTAAAAATAGAAGCTCATGTTGGGCCTTAGGGCTTTACACATTAGAGGGTTGCAAAGCCCACTCTGTTTATTTTTTTTATCTAGTTAACAGCCTGCCTAAGAAGTCCAGTTTATATTATGGCAAGGTTGAAGCATGATAAGGTTGAAACATTAATGGGCAAACATACAGGAATGCTTTTAGTATAAAATATAATCAGATGAAACTTTACCTTTATACGCTATTATCATTAGCCTCTGGTAAACTGAAAATGTGATGCTATTCTGTTACTTTGTGAAATCCTCCAACTCAGTTAGAAATTTACAAGTTAAGGATTTCAGCCAGTCAGACTCACATAGATTTTGATCAACAATCCTGAAATCATTATTGACACAGTATGTCTCCTGTCAGTCATATTCTGTCTTTGTTGTACAGGCTACTTCCTTAAGCAATTATTCGTCTTTTAACCCAGTTCTGAAATAAGGGTTTGCTTTCTTAGCAGCCCTCAAACAGTTATTCAGCTAAGTGATTCCCCTCAAAGTGACATCAGTGGAAAGTGCAAGAAAAACAGAACTTTGAAATCTTCATGAGAAGAGGGGAAAAAACAACATGAAGTCACCAGGACTTATGAGTGACCAGCACCTTGGAAAATGAGGCCACATTTGCCTAAATATGAAGTTAGGTCTCTAATTTAGGTGCTCATATTTGAAAAAAAAAATGGTTTTAATTGTTTATAGATTTGGAAAGTATATGGAATTGGCCTCTTTTGAGATTTTAAAATTGTCCATCAAAAATATATGTTGCCTTGTACACTCATTCACCATGAACATTCTCCCATAAAGACACTGTAATTTATAATAATAATAAGTTTACAATTTCTTTTAAGGGCTTTTCCTCATTGTAAAGTAATGTGAGAGATCAAGTTATGAAAACAAAAATTACACTTTTTTGGGGGGTGTCTTTTTCTCCAAAGGATTGTCTGTCTACATATGGATCCTGAGAAGCCAGTGTCTAGACTCGGAACCGAATCCATGATTTTTTCTACAACTACTCCTCAATCATGTCCTCCTTTAAGTGCCTCCTCAAAACACATTTCTTCCAATAAAGCTATACTTCCTAGTTCTCGGGGAAATGTTCCCTACCCCTATTTTTAAGAAATAAAATTATGGAACATTACATAAGCTATATTTTTATGTTCATTCATGCTTTTTCATGACCATAATGATCATGATTATTATCATAATACCTTATGTTTCAGAAGAAAATGAAAACAAGCCATAACTTGCTAATGTTTAGGACTGTACATGAAGACATTTTTGTTTGTTCCTGACATGTTCTGAAGCCTGAGATATGACTACCTTTACTATTTTAGCTCAGATAGCTACAGATGTTATCAATGCTCATAAAATGATCTGTCTCCTTTTAAAAAAAACCTGTTTAACTTGATATATTTAATATTTGCATATTCGAGAAACATTTTTATAATTAAAAGTAAACAAACAGGGAAGACTAGATGATTCTGAAAACTAGTAGTGGCATACTGAGCCTTTCACCTCTTGTTCCCCAGCCTAGGTTGATAGCAAAAAATTATCACTCCTATTTGAGGATTGTTCATGCAATTGTTTGGTATTGCTAGACCACAAGAGAGTAGAATCTATTTATCTGTCTATCTAACTATATATCTGTATACCTGCTTCAACAGATCTTGCTCTACAGACTGTGTAAACACTGAGGCCCAGATTTTTGAAGGTATTTAGGCATTGCACAATGCATTAGGAGCCTAATCTAATTTTCACATGGGATTTAGGCACTTGGGTCTCTAAGTTCTATAGACTGTTGATAGAGTTTAGACTCCTTAGTGTCTAGAGCTCTTTTGAAAATGAGATTTAGGCTCCTAAATCAGTTACGTATTGCAACACTGAGCACAGCAGTGCTTAAATACCTTAACAAATCTGGGCCTGACTGTACCTGTCTTTTATTGAGAATAATTACTAAAAACAAAACAAACAAAAACGTCAGTGTAGAAAGTGAAATCAAGCACAAGGTGAAACTCAAGAATCAAACAGATCAGCTTTGTTGCAATGTACATATCAATAATTCAAATCTTTATTGATGCTTTATTTTTTTCCCAGTTCATCTAATGTATCTTATATTGAACACTGTGATCTAATGGCAAGAGTATTCAAAATGTCTCATCTAATCTCAGCAGCAAGAATGTTTTTCATTACTGAGAAGATGAGGTGCCCCATAGGTCATTATTTCTTGCCCTCGATAACGTGTTTAATAATTTAATTGCAAGTTTTTGTTGTTGTGGGAATTTTTTGGGGGGTGGACTGTGTGTGGGGGGGGGTGTTTTTCTCTTTTCTTTTCTTTTCTTTTCTTTTCTTTTCTTTTCTTTTCTTTTCTGTGATAACTGAGAGCTAGTAAAATAGTTATATTTCAGGTAACTTTTTGGCAGAAATGTGTGTCTATGAGTATTTGGTTTACACTTCAGCTGTACACTTTTGGCAATGCTAAGGTTCGATCCTGTAAAGAGCTCATGCAAATTTACACTCTCCAGAGACCTATTGCTTTCAGTGGGACTCTGTACAGATGTAAGGGTATGCATTGATGGATCACTTTGCAGAATCAGAGCCTAAATGTGTACTGTGAACTAATGCTACACAAAATATAAAAGAAGTATGTTTTAAATATTGTTGAATGTATGCCAAATTCTATCTGCTGGGTGGTGTTCTATAACACTACTCAGAGCAATCTCGTATTTTCTATAGAAAAATGACCAAATAATGGTCAGGTAGCTCCACTGAGTTCATTGTACTTAACTAATTGCTATATTCCCACACCCTATTCTAAAGAGAAGCTGTGTGTGTCTCCTTATGTTATTTAGAGCCTCAGAGGTACACCAGATCCCTGTGGTCCACTGTGTCAGCCAGGGATCACCAAAAAAGCAAAAACACTCCATCCACACCACCTTTCCCCCATGAATTGGCTGTGATTGATGGTGATGGCATTGAGCCAGATGTGCCAGATCCAATCCACTTGGGGATTCCTCTTCACAAAGGGAATCCCAGCAAGGCACTTAGGCCAGACCTAACTCTGTTGTTTACCTCCAGGATGGCGCACGTCTTACTTATCAGGGCTTCTCTGTCTCTGAGACCTGAAACCCTTTATCCCATAAAACACTCTCCTACAACTGTCTGTGACTGCTTTTAATGCTAACTACTAGCATATGGTTATGGTGATGATGAGGAATGAGTGACTTAGCATGACGCTTCAGCAGTATTTTTAATAAATTCATATTTTCTGTAGAATGGTGGACTATAATTCAGAATATTTGTTTATGCAGCTTTTCATTACAATATTTTTAAGATAAAAGAGATACAACCCTGCATTCAGGAGTACATGTGACTTAATTTGGAGTTACTGCTCTGAGGCCCGATTCTTCTGCCAGTACTCATCTTGAGTCATGGTCAGGAATTTTAATTTCAAATCTATTTTCTGCTTACAATGTCTTTTGTCCACTACATACCTTGTGGCTTTAGTTTCCTTCTGACCAGTTTTTATAGACCAACCTCTCTATTAGTGTATGCCAGCTCCCTCCCAGTCTTTCAGAAAACTCTTTAAAATCCTTATAGATGTAGGTGGGTTTCAGCTATAATGATTATTTAGCATACTGCCTGTTTGTTAGTGTACTAACTGTGTTGAATCCATGGTGCCTTTTGGCGATAGATTCTTGGGGTCAGGGAACTCTGCCACTTGTTTAGTTCATTTCAACTGACATCCAGTGCTGTTTCATTATATAAAACTTAATAATTGAAAACACAGGAAAAATATTCTTATGGCCAAATGGAAGAGAACAAAATTGTTCTTGTGCTATCAGAATTCACATTTCCAGGCTTTTACAAGTGTATAATATAAACGGTTTATATTATACACTTGTATATATGTGTTTTGAGAGGATATAATCTGCACAAAATTAAGCACACGATACAAGCATTAAACCATTTTCACAGGCAGGTAATTTATATATATATAGTTTCTCAAACATCATTACTATGCAAAAAATAAAAACAAAAAAAAACACTTTTTGCTCGACACTTTGAGCTTCTAAATGGCTGAACAGCCTCTGCACAAGCCAAGAAGGCTACACTCAGATGACACACTAACACTAACAAAACAGTTCCTGTGGTCTGGGGAGCACAAAGATTGATCACCCCTACAAACTATCTTGGAAAACAGGACTCCGAAAAGTGGGGGGAAGTGGACAGGGACATGGTTTTGCCCCCAGTTCCACACTGTAGAGTAAGACGGGCACACTGGGATATGCAAGCTACTGCATCTTAATGATTGCACAAAGAACAGCATTAGGAGATATTGTGCTTAGCTGAGACAAAATGTGTGTAGTGACTACATACTTGCAGCTGTGGTTTAAAAGCCACAATCTAGCTTACTGTATTTAGTCCAGATTTACCTCCTTCTTGGGATTTGGCTTTATTGGTAATTAATAACAATAAAAACATAAATGTCAATCTACTGATAAGTCTTTCCCTAACCTTTCCCTTCAGAGATCCTTTCTGTAGTAGACATGAGGGGTGAGAGCTTCACCCTTGCTCCAGCCCTTTTACACTTGTTAAAAGAGCCAGAGGATCATAAAGAGACACTAAAACCCCATGTCTGGCTAGGGGAGGGTTGCACTATGGAAAACAGTCATAAAACCATCTTCTTAGGTCTCTTCACAAGCCCTGGTGTAGGGGGCATGCTGGGGACAGGACTAAGGGGTGGGAATGGCTTGTCAGGGGCAGGATACTACACGGTACAGAATAACAGCACATAGGGCAGTCAGAGGAGTGGCTTCCATAACTTAAACAGGCCATCCGGGCTGCTCCTTTTAGAGGCGCAGCTGAGAATCCCACCTTGTTCCTTCAGCTGAAAGATCCACTCCCATGTGCTTTATTCCCAAGGTGGAGTTAACAAGCCACTTCTGCCAAAATGAATCAGTAGCAATAAATCAGCATCTCACTCCAGGATGACAGGGTGAGTCAACTTAAAAAAAGAGCTTTGCCACTTTGTTACATACGTCTTATCAGAATTTATTTTGGGTTGGTTTTTTTCCCAGCTTCCATGCATAAACCTTAACACATGATTTTCTTTTTGTTTTAGCAAGAACTAATTTATGTTGCTGTTAAAGTGATGCTGTGGGAAGTTACTAATCCAGAGTATGCAGAGTAGGTTTTCCTGTCTCAACAGTGAGTTCAATTAAAATAAATATGGATGTAGAGTGGAAAATTGGATGAAGTAGTATAAATTAGCAGAGGGGAACATATCCATAGAAAATGCCAATGTCATGCAAAATCATTAAGGGCAGAATTATTGAGTATGATATGATTAGGACAAACCAACTAGCCAAGTTGTGTCTGTCCGCCCGATGCAGTGGGCTGCATTATGACGACATGGAGGTTAAAAGGGTGTATCTTGCTCCACACTGCCATGTGACATTCTCCAGCTCCTACCAGGTGTGGACCAGGAGGGGGCATGTCCCTACTGCCACCCTTCCCACCACTCCCCTTTGAGGTTTCTAGCATTGCTGTCATTTACTGATGCTTTCTTGTACCTTGTATTTGCTGAATGCAGAAAACAGAATTCTGTGGGACAGGGGGCTACATGTATACAAAGGAGATGTGAGAGCTATTTCTTTCTTTCAGCCGTTTCCCACCTGCTTCCACACTCTTGCACAAGCAACTAGAATTTGTCTGCATGGAGGAGCTAAAATAGTAGCTATGGCAGAACTGGTGCATATGATTTATTCATAGCCACACAATGGAGTGGAAAAGCACAAGGCCCAAGACTTTGAAAGGATTTTTGTTATGAAGAATCAGAAAAGGCTACTAAGGATTGGTTAACACACAGTGAGGGGGAAAGTCCTATTATGGATTGAAAACTGGTAAGGAGTTAAAGCAGGACTAAATGGCCAAAGGTCATCATGGAAAGAGGTCAAGACTAATAAATGGATTAGTACTAGGATCAGTGCTTAATATAGTTATTAAATTATATAATTGATCACGGATGGATGTGAAGTAGAATTTTTTTCCCCAAGAACACATAATGTAGGCTACACTGTTAGAGATAGGAACTCCAGAAGACCTAGAAACTTATAGCCATTTAGAGAAGACAACGGTTGCATACAAGTGCAAGGTAATTCACACTGAAAAGAACAGTTTGAACTACACATATGCACTGATGGTTTCTCAACTAGTTGTAACCGCTCAGGAAAAATGATGTAGGCATAACTGAGGAAAGTTCAAAAATAAAGTTTTCGTCTCTACGAAAAAGTGAGTAATCTAGAAAATATTTTAGTACCACTTATATAAATTAATGCATCTCCATCACCTGGGATGCTACATTTAAGAAAGACAGGAAAGAAACAAACAAAATGTTCAGATGAATTCAATGAAAATTATTGGAAGGATGTGTGGGGAGTGGGGGTGGATTCTGTACAAGGATCTGAAGAAAATACTAGATTCGGTGAAACTGCACTTCCCTACACAAAAACCTTAGCATCATCTGGAAAGGAAAAGAGAACTATGATAAAGGTGCATGATATAAAAATGTTAAAAAAAATGATATAAAAACAGTTGGGAAGACCAATGGATTACTACTCATGTTCCCTTTCCATTAGACTTGAATAAGAGCACACTCCAGGTGCCTGGTTCTTGTAACAGCCCAAATGGTGAGACACTGAAACAACAATCTGACAGTAAATGTATTTCTGGAAGCAGGCAAAAAGAACACGAACAGTCATTTCAACCACCTCCACCACAGCTCCTCATATAGCTGTAATTGCTGTAATGGAATATCTCATATGCCCTCTGCTTCTTTGTATGCCTCTTTTCTGCTGCCGCTATCATAGGACTATCACAAAACAAGAAGATGCTTGAGCTGAAGGCAGATCTACTTAACATTCATCTTGTGGTTCTTTTTCTGCTCCCCAACTTCCCTCATGCATCTCTTGCTTTTCTGGCCAGCTGTCAGAACTTTTTAAAAGTGTTTGTCTCTCATCTGTTCCTGGAGACCACCCTCCTGGCTAAATCTAGGCATGTCTGGCAGCTGAGAGTCCTATCTTTGCTCACTCAGCATGCTCTCTGTTTCCCAGTTCCACTCCTGGCTCCAACTCAATCTCTGCATCTCACTACAAAGCTGGGGAAATTGAGGGGGTGCCGTAAGCAGAGAGCATATTTAGTGGTTAGGTGATAGTGATGCCAAATGGCAGCAATAAGCCCCCTACTCCATCTGTAATTGGTTGCAGGAGTGAGGGAAAAGAAAGTTGTAAGGCCTAAGAAAAGAGAGAGGGAGAGAGAGAAAAAAGGGCTAAACATGTCAGATAATGGGAAAGAGAAAGGTGATTTTCAGGAACGTGTGTGGGGCAAAACGAGGGGGAATCAGGAGAGAAGGAGGACTTTGAGGTTAGACAACATGGATGGGGACCCTGCTGGCTAGGATGGCTGCAGAGTGGATGGTTTGGATTCCTTTCTGGTGATATTTCAGCAAAGTGAAAGCTCACTAACCTATTCTCCACTAATCCTCAACCTTGTAATTCTCATAAAATACCGGCCATGGCTACACCATATGAGCACAGATTTAATAGCAGGGACTGTAGTGAGTTGCTGGATTACTAAGACTTCTTCTTCTTCTTTTTTTTTTACAAAATATACTACAGTATGTTTACTAGTACATTATGAAGTATGAACATAAATAATTAAAATGGAATTGCCCTTGTCAACATCAACGAACAAATGTCCCAGCTTTTCTTTTATTGTGCTTATTCACTTAGGAGCAGTCCAGCCACCAGAGTCTGAACTGCAGGGCCATATAGACAAGCCTTGAGTTTCTTTCTGATATAGGGTCTTTATAGGGTCTTTATTGCCATTTTATTCAACCATTGTATGCAATCTTCATTTGTTAATGATTGTAGCTAATAATCAAGGACTTTATTCTTGTCAAAGTATTTCTCTGCTCTCTTTTTCTGTTGTAGTACTTCTCTAAGGTGTTACAGGCTTCTCACTGAAAAAATAATGTCTGTTTAATTTTCCAGTTGTACATTAAACACAATAGGAATTTAGAATGATAGAAATGTGTGACTGTAAGGGGAAACAAAGAGTTGTGTGGGTTGAATGCATTCACGGAGAAGAGTAATTGTGCATTAATATTTTGTTTGTTAGTCTTTTAACAAGCTGCTAGCAATTAAGAATGAATACAAAGAAAAATATAATTGCATGTTTTGTCAAAAATCCAATGCTTAAAGAAACACCTTGAATTTGCGTGATTAGTTGATATTACTGTTTTTCCACTCTGCAGATCTGTCCCATACACATATCAATGCCATTATATTTATCTCACTATCATTTGACATTATTGACTCTCTGTGACTAGTGGTGATTGTCTCCTAATATCTTCATCTAGCTTTAGAGCATCATGTTCAAATATCTGTGGTTGGATAAACACCAACAGCAGTGGAAGTAATGAAGATAAGTAAAACACCAACAAAAGTGAGCAATAATCATTTTAGTACGGTGATGGTAGTGGCTGCTGTTGTCACTGAATTTAAGTGATACTAAATTTCAGTGTCAGTATCACTGTGGTTGTCTGAATTCCTACCCTTCCTTGTTAGGTCTTATGGAAAAGCAGGGAGAGTAAGAGTTGCTGGGATGTCAACAAGTGCATGAGTGTAGTTCTGATGCTGCAGACTTCATGGACCTGATTCTTGACTGCCACATACCTTGGGCCCAAATGTATTTGTGTAAATAAGGAGTAATGCAGGTGTAAAACTGGTGTAAGTTAGGGAATAATCAGAGCTCTTGTGTAGTCTAATACACCTGGGCAAAATGGGCTAGATCCTGGGTTGCATCCTAATTGTGCTTGGGGAATCTTGAGGAGTGTGAGCAAAGGTGCCTTAACCTATTCAGTGCCCCTCCTCCCAATCTTGGGTTTGTCCAGCCACCAAATTGGTCCACAAGGTAAAGTTGAGAAGTGATTTTATTTGACGAAGTTCCTCCAGAAACCAGACAGGCTTCCAATAGTCAGGCTTCCAATAGCCTGCCAGCCACATTATCTATGTCTATCATAAATATATATGAAGATTGTTCCCTGGCTTACACCAGTTTTACACCAGAGTTACTCCTTATTTACACAAATACATTCAGTCCCAAGATTATATATATATATATATATATATATATATATATATATATATAGTATAGGCAAAGCTCTGTCCTTGTCTCCGTGGGTCCCTGGAGGATTTCACTAGCTTCAGAGGCTCACTGTGACCCTCCACGTAACACTTCTCTCTCTAGAGACAAGGGTTTCAGCCAATCCCTGATTGGCTTCAGGTGTCCCAATCAACCTAGCATTCTTTCTGCCTTCTGGAAAGTTCTTAATTGGCCCCCGGTGTCTTGATTGACCTGGAGCAGCTGCCATTTAACTTATCCTGGTAGCAGGGATTTGTTTCACCTGGAGCTAATATAACCATCTCCCACTATTTTTCTATAGCCATATGGCCTTGCCCGTCACTATATATATATATATATATATATATATATATATATATATATATATATATATATATATATATATATATCTCCCTCCCCCAAATCCTGGTGTACAGTTGCAGTTGAGAGATAGGTTCTGTAACAGCAAAGAGTTGGCAATTAATTTCTGAATTACCTGGATCTCAATTAAATATAGAAAGGACTCATTCATCCACCCTTCCATTACAGTACAGGTACACCTGAAGAGGAACTTGAATCACATTGGAGTAAAAAAAGTTAGTAATAATTGATTCACAATGCTAGCAGAATCACTGGGCATTGGAAATGGTACAGCTAAAACATAAAAGCCCTTAATGATATGTTGCCATGATTGCCAAGCATTTGGAGACTCTTGTGTCAATTTGCCTGTGTAATCTCATTATGAATGTATCAGGAGCAATGCCATAGTTAAGGATATATTTATTTTTCTCCAGGTTTAAATCCCCTAGGTAGGCTTTGTAATAAAAATTGGTAATCGAAATTTTACTGCTGACATCTATGACAAAGTTTTAGTTTTTGTCCTTTCTGTGATATTTCAACTAGTGTCTGCTTTCCACCCCTCCCTCCCCCCCACCACCAGTCATTTTAATTTACAAATGGCTGTGTTTTAAAACTTCAAAGTTTAGGTAGATCTAGATCTAAGCAAGGACTCATGCTTAAATTAATGTATATGAATTGAAGTTATGAGCTTTATTTGTCATAAATATCCATATCTGCTCCACTGCAGCTGATGCATAAAAACTGTTCTTCAAGGATGCGTCAGTGTGGATGCCACAGTTGGAGCTGGCACTGGTGCCCCAATAGAAGATTGAGGCTAAAAGGAAGGGCCGAGAGGAAGTCAAACATGGCTCCTAGCGTAGAGAGGCACCACCCCACAGAGAGAAAAAATATCACTTCTCCAGGGATAGGAGTCTAAGTCCTTTGCCAAGAGAGTAGTGCTAGGTAAATAGACACAACCAGCATTGACACCAGTGAAGGCACCTGAACTGACCATGGTGCTGATTACAAGACCAAAATATGCTCTCACAGAACCACTGAGATCCTCTTTGGGGACATAATCTGTACCAATGGAACATTAGGCTGGAATCACATAAAGACATCCTTCCTTGGCAGTGCCATTTAGAGAATATTACACTTCACCACTTGTCCTACTCCACTGTCACTGGACTACTCCTTCCCAGGGTCAAACAGAGATGCCTTACTGTTACCATCTGAATGTGATCCTAGAGATCCCTCTTGCATGGTGTCACTACAAAGGATGCAGGAATAGCACTGGGCTGACCAGTCGCAACCTGGTCATTACCTGCATATTCTGGCACCCTGCCCATAGTGGGGGCTACTGGAACCGTCATTTCAAAAGTCCTGCAGATCCCTCTCCTTTACATTCTATGATTCTATGAATGTGTAAAGTGAATTTTCATGTCAGTAATATCATTAATTAAATATGTTTACTGAAAGGGTCATAATATATGTAAGTCAACATACATTCCTGGTCATTTCCAGTACTTTTAAAAAAAATATGGACACCCTACAGTTTTGTGTTTTGCATAAAGGTGAACTATATCTGCAGTCTTAATTCCAAGTGCCCCCAGTTAATGAAAGTCAGGTTTTTTTCGAAGTATGTAAAGATGTAATACTTTGGTTTTCTTAGGATTAGTAGTGTCCTGATCCAGTAGTATATAGACTATACTATTCCAGTTATATGGTGCTTGGCATCATGTTGTGGATTATTGTAAGGGTCATGGTGAACAGCATATATATGTCCAGAATTTTCTATTTTTAATGTGTACTGAATTAATCAACATCAGTGCTCCTTAATTGTTCTGATAGCAAACATATTGCCATAAATGTCTGTTTCTTTTTATCGGGGAAGTACAGGCCATGATCTTACTCCATGTGGCAAGATACATGGAACATTTTTAATACATTTGACTGTGAAGATCTGATTCTTAGAAGTCCTGCAATATAGAGTTCAGAATTCTAATGTCTGCATTGTCTCTAAATGTGTAATAAATGCTACAAAATACCAATTAACTTGCACATCGTTCTTGGAGAAAGGATTTTGCTGGAATTATATCGCACTCATTTAAATTCATTGGAATGGGCTAAATGGGCTGTACTGAACTGAATATTATGTGTGTTAATTTTGTGTCAGATAATTCCTACTCAGACTAGCACTAGAGAAAAATGGCAACATTAAAACCTGAATGTGTTTTAAAATGTTAATTTTTAATAATTCAAAAAAAGTTCCATCATATTTTTAAATGTAGAGAATAAACAGTAATAACCATACTCAGGGCTTTCAACCTTTTCCATACCACATTCCTCTTTTTCATCTCCCTTAGGATTTCCTTTCTGTCTGTCGTGACCCAGCTGGGAACTTTATTCCTTTAACAGTATGGGAAGGGCAGGGAGGTCTCAAATCCCTGATATCTATTCACATCTTCTAGGTGGAGAATGCCTCACACCTCATTAAAGGCATCACTCCACAAGACCCCAAAACCAATAAGCAATAATTTAAATGAAAAAAGAGATTTCCCTTTTTTTGTTTTTTGGGGTTTTTTTTTAGTAACAATCGGATTATTCTGGATCTTGTGATAGGGCAAAATCAGCATGGGTAGGATTTCATTGGCACAAGGTGACCCCAAAGAAGTGGTGCTAACTGGAAAAGGAGGATGCGCTGATTCATCATACCTCTGAGTAGGCCTCCCCTTTTTAAAGCAGAACCTCTAGGAGTGGATGGCAATGCAAACATTTGGGATTGAATACCCAATGTGGGAATTGCAAAGAAGTTGCCTCAAACTGGTATTTCAGTGACTTCTTCTGCCTAGTGGTAAACAGAAAAAGTGTGTGTGGCAAGGAGTTTGGGGGAGGGGGGCAAAAATCACAAAGCACACATCTTCCACCACTTTCTTGATTTACCATAACCTTATTCATACTCTCCAGTTATCGATGGTCAGAGCTGCGGATGAGTGGTTCCTGGGATGGTGGAACCTGGGATGAGGGGCATGCTCTTTGCGTTTTAGGGCCAGACCCTGCAAGGTGCTGAGCATCTCTGTGAGGTTCAGAACACCACCAACTTCAGCTAATTTGTAATTGTATTTAGCACCTTGTAGGAAGAATCAGACCTTTAGGGTATTTCTACACTGCAGAGGAGAGCATACTTCCTGGACGAGTAGACAGATGCACTCTAGCTAGCGTGCTAAATATAGCAGTGTAGCTGGGGGTAGCATGGGCAGTGGCTCAGGCTAACTGCATGAGTACATACCATGGGCATCTGGGGCAAGGTTGTACTCATTCATTAGACCAAGCTGCAGCCTTGTGCTATCCCTGGCTACACTGCCATTTTTAGCATGCTAGCTACAGCAGAGCTAGCATACGTCTGTTTACTCATGTTGGGAAGCATGCTCCCACCTGCAGTGCAGATGTATCCTAATTTGTTATGGGCCCTGATCTGATCACCCAGTCTCTCTTGCAGATAACTCCTGGTTTGATAGATTATATCCATTTTGCAGAACAGCATCTAAGTCTGAATCCAGATATATATATTTGTGGGGAGGGGTATGTAGTTAGGTCAAAATGTAGGCACATTTTTCTGCATAGTGCCATAATTTATTATTATTTGTATTGTGGTAGCACCTAATAGCTTTAGACTTGGACCAGGACCCCACTGTAATAGGCACTGTACAAACACAAAACAAAAAGATGATCCCTGCACCAAACACCTTCTAGTCTAAATAATGAGCTGAGAAGACATCTAAGGGGATTCATAAAACAGTGGTGCAGTCAGTGGGAATTTAGCTAATACATGCTACCATCGCTCCTTGAACCCTACTTTAGACAAAGCCTTTAACAGAACAGTAAGACCTATCCTCACACCTCTGTATGCTAATCATCATGCACAAAATAAAGGGCCAGTTTATCAGCTGGTGCAAATCAGCAAAGCTCCATGTCAATCAACTAAAATGAATGGAGTTGCACCAGTTTACATCATCTGGAGTTCTCCCCACCCTTTGCAGTTTTCTGTACTTGTATATATTTGTCTTGTTTGTACTTGTTAGTGTATTGTCTTTTATATGTTTTACTGTTTACTGTGGGGGTGAATATGAGTTATCCCTGCTTGCCTGGTATCTCACGTTATAGGACGTTTTCACTGCAGCATGTTACAATACACATTTTTCAAGGCAGGATGTAACCATAAGACATGCATATTTATATATTATCTCAACCAGGAAGCAGAATGCATTCCTCTTGCCAAAAAACAGATGCTTTATGTACACATGCTGTTTTGACGAAAAACAAAGCTTCTTCCCTTCCTATCTTAAAGGTTGGGGTATTTTTTACAATACTATTTACTGTAGTTTCAGGCATTCACTTTTATAGCATATTTTGCCAAATGAACATGAGGTTAAGGGGAGCGTTGGCTAGGACAGACACACTGCACCTCAGCAACACAGCTGTCGGCAAGATAACGGAATGTCTTCCTTTTTCTATGTTCATGTACTATGGACGCTACACTGAGCAGAGTTTTATCACTTATTTCAGCAGGAACAGGATTGCAACCTTTTTCTTCATTTGGGGAGTTAGGTAGGGGAAATATATTTCTCTTCAATCTTCCTCTGGTAAGTTTTCTGTATGAACTGATGGATTTAGCCAATGTGAGGTTAATGCTGTGATCTGTGACTCAGACTGTAGAGCTCTCGAGTCATTGATCACACCAAATTGCTCACAGCTATTCTGTACCTTTAGTAGTGCAGTGTGTCACATACCACCGCTCTTCACCAGGATTGGAATTTGGAATGCCTCTTCTCCCCATCCACCCGGCGGAAGCTCATTCAATGTCTCTCTGTGGGGGTTGCACTCAGCCCAGATTACATTTACTCACCTTGTGGAGGTTCTACATATTCTACTCTAAAAAGCTGCTATTTTGCTGCACTCCTGCTAAGGCAGAAGGAAAGTCGCAGTACAAAAGAAATGTGCTGTGCAGCACTGGTTCAGGTGCTCTCCACTGCATTGCTCAGTTGCTCCTGCCATCCTCTCTAAACATAATACCTCACCTGAGTAAGTGTAGTGTTGTTGTTATAAATGAAAATATAAAACCAGCTCAAGGGGGAAGGAGAAAAGTTAAGAAGTATCAGGTTACAGAATATGTAAACACTGAGTGACTTCCTACTTTTCAGTTCAGTGTGTCAGCCCTGCTCCAAAGCTAGAAATAAGAGGAGTTGAGTTATTTAAAAATAACTGCAGTGGAATCATCTTATAACTAAGTTACTTTTCCTGCCACAGAGCAACCTCAGCATAAGCACAGGTTCACTATTACCCGATTTTCAATTTGTGCCTTGCAAAGCATTGAAAAACTCAAGCCTTTCATTTTAATTGATTACGAATGGAATTTCACTGTATGCAGGCTCCAAAGTACTATTAGGAGGCCAGTTCATTGAACCCCAAACCTGTGCCCAGGACCCAGCCCGAGTAGTGATGCTGGGCACTGGGTAGATAAATTGGGGGTGGGAGGAAAGGAATCCTTCTTATAGGCCTTGGAGCAACTGTGGCGGCTATGCCATAAAGGCTTCTACAGGGCTTTACATGCCTCATCCCTTACTTTACATAGGGACAGTTCAAATAGTTGTAGTTTCTCTGGCTCTGCTTCTTTTTGTCCACCCAGGACTCTGTGCTGCAAAGAGGGTGTGCAACAAATGCAACCGGCTGCCAGGGGTCCCTCTGTAGCAGTAGGGGAGGGGCAGGATTTGTCCCTCTAAGCATAATGCTGTGTATTAAAATGAAAGAATATTGAAATTATTAGAGCTCAGAATACACTGACAGCTTTTACTTACACATCATAGTTTAACCTTATTTAAAAGAGGTCTTGATGTTTTAATTGTTTAGCTGGGAGCATCATTTTTTGTTGACACTCTCTTTTTGCTTTTCATTTCCCCTTAGAGCCATAGGAAGTTGGTCAGTTGTGTATAAAACTTAAATAGGTAAATAGACTTATTTTAAGTACATTCTGCATTTTGTGTTTCTTATTCTGAAAACCTTTATAACTGGCACAAACCTTTTCCTCCTACCCCCCTTTTAATACAACTGAGTTGTTTTCTGGGCAGTAGTATATCACCAGTTTGGAATGTTTTAGGAGATTTTAACATTCTTTATGAAATAATATGCCCATATTTTCCAAAACAAAAATAGCTCATCTTCAATGTAATAAAATCAGGCAACCAGTCACCTTACATGGTCACAAAGTGAAGAAATGAATATAGCAACCATGTCAGAACAGTGGAAATAGCCGGTGAGTTCTGTCAACGAGAAAAGCGATCTTTACTTATCCGTAACTTTCCATATAGTTCACACTTGTGTTTGAGAGTATTCTTAAATTATCTGAAAAAAGTCATGGTAGAGAAAAATGGCAGATTATCAAGAAGACATATCTGTGTTTGGCATCCATTTAAAATTCTTTAAAGTCCAAAGGAGTGAGAAAATGCACTGAGTAGAAGTGGCTCTCTTCAGTACTAAAGATAACATGATAGCTAGTTACTCAGCTCTAAAACTATAAGGACAAAGGACTTTACCATTACTTAAATACAAGGTATATGTGAGCATATGCCTACATGAGTAAATTGTTAATAGCAAATAACATAATATGTAATTTGACATGTGACATGGAATACAAATGATCCAAACATCTCACCGTTCAGAATATTAAGGGCCTTATTCTACCCTACTGTTTTAAAAGACCTGGGAAGGGCTCTAAAATTCCTGTGAGGTTCAATGAGATGATTTTCTGCAGAATGCTCCATTTAAGGAGGAGGGGCTTCTGGTCTTGTGGTGTGGCAAGGGATATAACCATCTAAATCCACCTTGCTGAGGTTCCTCAGGGGAAAAGAAGCTTAGGGCCCGGGTCCCTGTACAGAGGCTCTAACCCTCTCTATTGTTGTCTGTCCCCTTCTCCCACTTTAGTATCATTGGCTGTCCACGTCTTTTGTGGTTTATTTGCTCCATTTTGCACTGTTTACACTTTTCTCTCTTCGCATAGTGGACGTACTGTACAGCCATGAGTAAAACTGACATACCGGCATTCTATAGCAACAAATATAAGCAAACTTTAAAAGTTTGAAGATTTACCATGACAATACCACAGGTCTGTTAACCTCAAATTTTTCTTATATTAACAGCAACAATCACGTTTATAATTGGTGCTGATTTACTTGTTCCAGGAGTTGTTGTTTATTAGTTTATATCCATAATGCTACCTAGTTACCAACCTATTGAACATTAGCACTTAAATATTGCATTATACCTTCAAAGCATGCCTCAGTCAAACAAAGGGACCCATCTTTAAACCTATAGAGTCTCATTCATCTCTTTGCAGGATTGTAGCTTTTGTTAGTATTCATGTTTGCACTGTGCTTTGAAAATCCAAAGTGATAATGTCAATATGATTGTTAAGATGACAGCAAGGTGAAATTATATATATATATATATATATATATATATATATATATATATATATAATTATATATAATTAATATAAATTAATAAATAAACTGTTTTTTTAGGGCTGCAGCAAAACCTATAACACTAGAAAACTAGACTATATTTTAATCTCTAATCTATTTGCACATGGCACTCTTATTAGTGTATATTAGTAACAGTAATTATATTGCTAATATACACTAATAAACAAGAGTGTCATGTGCAAATAGATTAAAGATTAAAATATAGTCTAGTTTTCTAGTGTTATAGGTTTTGTTGCAGCCTAAAAATACAGTTTATTAATAGTAAATTAAATGTATTATTATTGTTTGTTATTACTGATACAATATTTCAAAAACCTAATATCTATTAACTTTCATTAAAATGAACTGAAATGTGTAGTATGTTTCAATGGGAGGTAGACACCTAGCTTTTTTTTTTTTAATCCCCAGTCTACGTTTAAGTGTCTTCTAAATGTTGAGAGTAGAACTCACCCACTTCTTGGTATACTCTTGAATGTCAGAATTCAATAGGTAAACTTTTACAGTGACAATTATTTCTTCTGTAATATCTGACATTTTGAATGAACACAAATCCATAATAGTCAACATTTGAATGGTCCCAGTGGAAGCATCTGGTTTCAGCTGTGCCAGTGGTACTTTAAAGGCTTTATAAAGTCAGCTGGCAGCACACCCAATCTCCAGGCATTAAATTTTATGGCAAAAGAGCTAAGAGAAACTGAACATTTCTGTTTCTGTTATCTTTCTTACGTGGATGGGCTTCCAAAACCACAGACAATGATTTTAAAAAGGTCTATGTGTGTGTTAGTGTTACCAGCTGCCACAACATAATTCAAATTTGAGCATTTATCTTGTAAATCTTGTATAGTTTCTCTCTTACCTGATATAGGTTTTTTGAAACAGATTTATTGCCAGACTGCATGAAGGTACTTGATAGTGTTGCAAACTGAAAAATCCATGACATTCCTGGTGCAATGTCAAAGACTACAAATTGTTTATTTTAAATTAGGCAAAACTTCAAAGTTTTATGTTCAGTTAGTCAACATTAAGATATTAGTATGTTTTAAGTCATGTTTTGAGAATCACTTGTTCAAAGACCTAACTTTTCAGTGACATTCAGAATCTTTTCTCTTGCAGCCATTTCGTAGAGTGACGTTTTCTGTTGTGAGTCAGCCTCAGGACCCACATCAAGGGTCATTGCAGAGTTGCTATGACAGCGGTCTGGAGGAGTCAGAAACACCAAGCAGTAAGAGTTCATCAGGGCCAAGACTGGGTGCCCTTCCACTCCCAGAGGACAACTACGAAAGGACTACGCCGGATGGCAGTGTTGGTGAGGCAGAGCATATGGAAAATGGTAGGGGCAAACACGACATTCACACACATAATCACACTAGTGAGCCCTAATAAGTAGACATGTGGAAAGGTCAGTCCAAAATAATAAAATAAAATAGCTTAAATTATAACTATTTTATTTTAAATGGTAACATTTGTTAAAATGCAGCTATACAAAATAATGGAACATAACCATACAAATAAAATCAGCAGCATTTTTTTACATTATTTTAAAATTACATTGCTGAAACAGTTAAATAATTTAAAAAATATCAGTGCAGGGGCTGGGTTCAGGAAATTAAATTGCATACACAATTTTTTTTTTAACAAAAGGAACTGATAAGGGACTGTTCTCTTTTCTACTTCCATTTTTTTTATTTATCATACAATCATTGCTTATGACATTTTCCTGAAATTGAATTTGTGCAGCATCAGCATAAAGAAAATAGGAATTAAAAATCTCCTTCTAGAGTCCTCCCTTTCCCCCAATATTATGTAACACGTTTTCAAAACAATATTGAGGTTTCTACTCCATGTTGAATTATTTAGAAAAGGAAAGCACTGTTTTATTTTTTGCTCCACGGTATATTGAGGAAAATACTTTTAGAATATATCATTTAAATTAAGGATTTTTTAGAAATATGGGGATGGGGTGGGGAATGCATCCTGATTTGCAGTATGAGTAATTCTTCAGCAATTACAAAATTATGGTAATTAAATACTTAATAGTTTGCAATTTTCTTTTGTGTCTATAATTAGAAAATAGTGGACTTTAAAATACTTTTTATAATAGATCTTAAATAAAAGTTACTGTTCCACACTTATTGACCCTTATTTAAAGCTCTGTGAAGTCAATGTACATTGACTTCGGTGAGCTTTGAGTGATACCCTTAAACTATATAGTAGATTACTTCATGTCAAAGACTACCGCATGTCAAAGAGTACATAGTGCTGACGTGTGAAATGAGGAGTTTGCTAATCAAGTTTGTATAGTAGTGTATGTGAGTGTCATCAGCTCCTCAAACCCAGTATAGATTTGGTTTGGCTTTGTGCATGACTTTAGCTTCTTTCAAAGGCTTAGATCAGCAATTAAAAACTGTTCTTGTTTTATTCCTAAAATAGACATATTGACCCAATAAAAATAGATCATTCTCTGTGGTCAGGAAATTGACATGTCTAATGTATATGAGGAAGAAAGACTGCAGCAGTCTGCATTTGCTGAAGGTCTGCATTTCAGCAATGCATGACTATTTCAAGTCATACAGATTAATGGACCCCCCCAGTGGAAATAATAATAATCATAAGTTCAGTTATCATTTGCCCATTTATAGATGTGTGTGTATTAAAATTTCTTTTTAGAAGGTAGAAAAAATGAAAGCTTTTGGGAGCCTGCTTCCTAAATTGTTATTTATTTGTATTTTTGTTAATTTAAGGGTGAAATTTAGTGCTTAGGAAAATGAGGCTAAAGCACTGGCTATATCCAGGTAGATACAGTGCAATGAAGGCAAGTATTTTTGAGATTTAATTGAATAAGTTCACAGTTCTTCAGAAACTGTCTGAGTCACAATATGTATAAAGCAATATATAAACGCAGAATCTTGGATGAACTGTAGGACTATGATTTATCCTAACTTTTGATGTACTCTTCAGTAGATAATGAAAGTGATTTTATCCAAATTTATTCTCAGAAATTCCAACATACAGTGGACTCTAGTTTGCTTAAATTTTGGAAATTGTGGGGCAACTGCCATTATAGTGCATTAATTATTAAACTTTAAAATGAAATTAGGCTATTTTTTGGACGTGGAAAGTAACTTTCTTTGTTAGGATTACATACTTACCCTTTGAAATTAGACAGATTTCAGAATAAGTAGAAGCACAACCAGATCAAACTACTAAATTTATTTATTATGTCATGAACACCTCCAAAACAAGAGTAGCATGATAAAGTCTCAAATGGTATAATGCAAGGATTACAGACAGTAAGGGAGATTTTGTGTCATATTCACAAAATCTTGAACTGAACCCCGTGAAAAGTGGGTGACATTGCAATGAAAATTATACTCTACTGACTTTTGAATTCTGCTGCCACTTTTAAAAACAGGATTTAGACAGTGGCATGTCATCTGCCTCCAGTAATTTTTGTTAGCATTAATCAATAGGTGATGACAGAACAAGATGCAATGCACTTTTGGTCGTCTATAAATGTAGCATTTGACATTTGAGTGAGTGCTTTCTCTGATCCAAATTTTAAGATGACTTGTCTAGCTACACAGAACAATTGTATTGCTCAAATTCTGGTAATTTAATCTTTAATATTAATGGATCATTCTGACATAAATACAATTGGAATTGAAACCTGTCAGGTATTCATGTGTCATATTTAACTGGAATCTCGGTAACCTGCAGTGTTTTGGTTGGTTAGGTTTTAATCAGGATTTGTATTGGATTTTCATTTGGATTTTCCATGGAAACAGCACTTTGAAAGCTATCTTAGTTTTTAATTGTTATTACTTCAAATATTTACCATTTAATTTCAACCGTTGCGAAGCAATGCAGTTATAAATAATTACTTTGGATTTACTTTCATTTTAAAGTTTGAGAAGATAATTTTCAGTGCAGTAATGTAAAACCTTCTGATACCTTTGATACAGTCTCTGTGCAAGATAGCAACACTAATGAAAATAAGGAACCTTTCATGTTTCAGCAAGTGGAAGAAGGCTGAATCTACTGCAGCCAGAGTAAATATCGGTAATGAAATGCAACTTCCCAAATTTGTGGGTTAGATGTCTCTTTCTACTTTTTCGGGTTAGCATAAAACAGAGAATTGAAACACTAGCGCAAGTGGGTTGGTTTTCTTTATAATCAACTGCACAGTATATTACCAGCCTACATGAATGTCAGATGTAGATTGAGTTTTGTTTGCATTATTAGATGTGGTGTCAGCTGTGCCGACTGGGGTGGGGTGGAAGAAAAGTTAGCAGACTAGCTATGAAAATGCAGTATGAAAAGATTTGCTAATTCATAAGATCTGGAGAACCAGAAATAACTTCTGAGTCTTTTCCCCCTGCCCTTGCAGCTTTCTTTACAAGGAAACCCTACTCATTTGTGCAATCTTGTCCAACAAACATCAATTGTTTCTCTAATGTGGTCATTAAAAAGACATTCTTTTAACAGAAATTGCACACCGCTTTTCTCAAGAGGACATATTATTTTTCTTTCCAACACGATTTTTATATTGTGACTATAGGCATTGCCATACTGGATCAGACTCCTGGTCTATCAAGCACAGTATTTTGGTTCTGACAGTGACCAGTAGGTACCAGATACTTCATAGGCATGTGCAAGAAACCACATAATAGAAAATTGTGGAATAACTTTCTCTCCGGACCTCTATTAGGCCTGGTTTACATTAGAAAATAAGATTAGTTTAAGTACATCAGTCAGGGGTGTGTAAAATCCTCACCCCTGAGCAGTGTAGTTAAGATGACCTAACTCCCTGTGTTAGGTAAGTGTTAGGTAAATGGAAGATTTTTTCTGTCAACCTAGGCACCACTTCTCGGGGAGGTGTATTACCTATGCTGATGGGAGAAACACCCCCCCCCCCTCGCATTGTTTTCTGTAGTGTCTACACTTAAGTGAAGACAAGCCCTTAGGTAGTTGTCTGCTTATGCCCTGAATCATGAAGGTTTATATTTTCTAAAAGATTATTCATCCTATCTCATTTCATTACAACTGTTGTCACTGTGCATACATGCAATTTTATGAATTCTACAAAATTATTGGCCTCAGTGATCTCTTGTGGCAGTGTGTTCCACAAGTTAATTATCAGTTGTGTAAAAACTATTCATTTTTATCAATTTTATGTTTGTTTTCTTTAAACCACACTGAATATCCCATTGTTCCTGTATTATGAGAGAGAGTAAATAAAGGTGCTCAATTTACCTTTTCTATCCTTATTTTTATACCTTTATCATGTGGCCTCATATTTATATCTTCTCTGAACTACATTCACAGCCTTTCCAATCTTTCCTCATAGATAAAGTCTTGTTGTGCATCTAATAACTTTTGTTGCCTGTCTCTGAACTTTAATATCTGCTTGATGTTTTCTGAGATGGGGGTGACCAGAACTGAACACAGTATTCCAGGTGAGGGCATCACAATATTTTCAGTGTTATTTTCTATCCCATTTTTTACATATGCTGTCATTAGGGCAATACTTTTCATTGACATGTCTGTAATGATGACCATGTCTTTTTCCATGGGGCTAATTTAGAACCCGACAGTGTGTATGATTAGTTCAAATAAATCCTTCTGATGTGCACAACCCTGCTTTTGTAAACAAAACATTTCATCTTTCATCTTGTTGTCTAGTAAAATAGCTTTGGTAGGCCCATGTGAAGTTTCTCACAGTCCTCTCTAGTCACAATTAAACAAAATAATTTATATTTATATAAAATTATAATTTGCTTTTATATATATATATATATATATATATATATATATATATATATATATATATATATATTAGCACCTTTCATCCAAGGACAAGGAAGCAAAGTATAACCATTCTTTAAGTCTCACAATGAGCTTTTCAGAGGATAGCTGTGGCCCACTGGGTTGAACATAGGACTGGGAGTTAAGAGACTTAAGTTCTGTTTCTGTCTCTACCACTGACTTAGTCTAGTCACTCAAACTCCTTGTGTCTCATTGCCAAATCTGTAAAGGTTGGAGAATAGAGATCAGCTGCCTTTATAAAGGGCTTGGATATCTATAGTTGAAAATAAAATAAATTATTTATATATCCATCATTTTAAAGAAGGGGGAAACCAAAGCAAAGGGAGTTTAAGTGACTAGCCTAGGGTTCACAGGAAGTGAGTGGTAGAGCATGGAGTAGAACTCAGAACTCCTGACCCTCATTGCTCTTTTATAGTCACTAGATAATTTCCTCCCTCCTAAAAGACAGCAGTAGTTAAATGATACTCCAATCAACAGAAGAATAGCTAAAGGACAAGAAAGAAAAATGGTATCGTCCAGTTCGAGCAATATGATTTGATTACTGCATTATTTTACCTATGGTGGTTTCAACTGTTCTTAGGTATCAAACTGGTTGTGCAAAATTAGAGATCCATGCTAACAGAGCAAGAAAGGTTAGTTGTGTATAAGGTGAGCAGCCTTTTTTTCCCCATATGAAGTGTTAGGAGATTTCAGGTTATTAGAAAATAAATACCAAGCGCAATCCAGCTTTGCAAAAAGAAAAGGAGGACTAGTGGCACCTTAGAGACTAAACCAATTTATTTGAGCATAAGCTTTCATGAATAAATTGGTTAGTCTCTGAGGTGCCACTAGTCCTCCTTTTCTTTTTGCGAATACAGACTAACGCGGCTGCTACTCTAAATCCAGCTTTGTTCATTTAGGGCTCAGTCTGCCATACTTTCTTTTGTAAAGCATTAGTCAGCTTCATGGAGTAGGGTAATAAATATGAGTAGAGGTAGGAGAATGTAGCCACACACCGTTTTACATTATTCAGAGGATATTAGTGTAAAATTGTTTTTTAGGAACATTAACCCATTGCAGGCCCAAAGTTAAGTATCTTTTATACAAACATTACCAAGCAGAAACTCATGGGGTTGTTCCTAAGAGTTACTGTACATTTTTGCACTCTTCTTCCCAGACTACTAACATATTTAAAAAAAAACAGCCAACTAACAAAACAAACAAAAACCCTGCATGAATGATCATGTTGACATTTCATTTAATTGCTTCTGAAAAATGCGGCATGCTGTTATTCACACAGATGAACTCCTGACCCAGGTGATCCTAGCATCCTGCCACAAGTGATATTTTGGATCGCAGTTACACTTTCTATGATGGAATATGCCTAGAGACAGTTAATTTTGAGAATGAGCTATTCTGAGACTTGTAAAAAGACAGCCAACTATCTGAGCGAAAGAGAAGATGATAGTTCAGTTCACATTATAGAATACATAAAAGCCTTTGGTGAAAAGGTCTCAAAGCAGCACCAGCCCCTGCCAGAATAACAGATGCAAAACCTGCAGATGTATCTCCACCTCTATAATGATCAATACCCCCCACAACCCACCTTTCAAGATATATGCGCCCTGCACATGCCTATCACAACACGTGGTGTACCTCATCCAGTGCATTATATGCCCAGATAACAACTGTGTGAGTGAAACCAGACAATCACTATGATTTCGAATGAATTCACACAGAATAAACACTGACAAAGACAAAAACACTGAACACTTTTCACAAAATGATCACTCCATATCTAACCCCTCAGTCCTCATCCTCAAAGGAAACCTGCACAACACCTTCAAAAGATGAGGCTGGGAGCTTAAATTCATAACTTTGCTAGACACAAAAAATCATGGTTTACAGTTTATTATAACCTACTATAATCCACACTGTTTTGTCCTATGACTGCAGTGGTGTTAATGGGCCACTTTGAATGCCCCCTTAGAATATGTGCAAAAAGAAAAGGAGTACTTGTGGCACCTTAGAGACTAACCAATTTATTTGAGCATGAGCTTTCGTGAGCTACAGCTCAAATTGGTTAGTCTCTAAGGTGCCACAAGTACTCCTTTTCTTTTTGCGAATACAGACTAACACGGCTGTTACTCTGAAACCTTAGAATATGTGTTAACTACTTATGCCAAACTATCTGTTCCACCTTGTAATTAGCTGTGACACTCCAAGTACCTTCCCCAGATCTGAAGAAGAGCTCTGCATAGCTAAGCTTGTGTCTTTCACCAACAGCAGCTGGACCATTACAATATATTAGCTCACTCACCTTGTCTCTCCATTATACTAATGACATCCTACTCCCAATGGGTCTATTTGGGAGTAGATTTTTTGCTCTGTTTTCTCCTTTTCTTATTTAAAAAAAACATCTTTGGAATTTTTCCCCTATACACCTGATTCTTCTGTGAGTTTCTCCACTGTATACCAGATAGTGATATATCACATTCTATTCAGCCAACAGATAATACTTCATATATATGCACGGTAGCACTTTTTACATTCAAAGCTATGTAGTGTTTGCTGTTAAATAGTTTTTGTTAGTATTTTGCACCAGAAATTAGGCAGGTGTATCTTGCTTGCTTGGTGCTAATAGCTCTTGTTCAGGGATATTACAGGATAATAGTTTATTCTATATACAATATTGTATTAGTAGAGAAACATGTCAACAAGATAAGATGGTTTTATTTTTATAAATAAATAGTGCTATGTGTTTTCATTGTACTTTATATACCTAGAATAAGATATAGGACCAAATGCAGTCTTGCAGTGTGTGGTGATCACTCTCATTAAACCCACTCTGGGGTGCTGGAACAATTTATATAGTGTGGGTGCTGAAAGCCACTGAACCAAATGGTAAACACTGTATATGATGGAAACCACTTCAAGCCAGGGGGTGCATCAGTATCCCCACGACCCCTAGTTCCAGCACCTATGAACGTGCCAGGAGTGGACTGTACATGGCTTTTGACCTGTGGAATAGTTATTTTTTTAGTTATTCTTCTTTGAGTCTCCAGAAACAGAAATATCGCTTGTGCACTGACCATTGGTAGAATGTACTTCTGAGTGGCAAAATACCATGTGAAGTGCTTTCGGATCAGTCATGGTTTTGGGTTCTCATAGAGTGCATGATTGGGTCTGCTCTTATAAAAAAATAGATCAGTCTTACTGAATTTGAAATCCACATTCATACCTATAGCTTTGTTTTAATTGGAGATAACACTGCTCTCTTTTTGGTACTTTCTGTCTATTTCTGTTCCGTTTTATTTACATTAGCTCCCTTATGTGCCTCACAAAGGAGCAGAACATTTGGCCTTTCCTTTTAAATTTAAATTATGAAAAAAAAAACAATTCTCTCCTTTCCCTGTAAGCCCCCTACTTTCTCAAAAAGAAAAATATTTACAGCAATCACTGTACTGCGCTCATAAAAGTCAGTACTATTAATGTCAAGTAATTTTTAACTCCTGGTTCACTACTCTTTAGCCTTCTTTTTATCTTTTGAAGACAAAAGACAGCCCTTTTGCAGCAGAGCTTCATATTATTACTGCATCCATTGCAGGAAAAAGACAGAACAAAGCTATGTATCCCTTGTGTATTCCCATAATCTGTGTTAGAAAGAAGTGTGTGTGTGTGTGTGTGTGTGTGTGTGTGTGTGATCATCAACTATGAGATCTAGAGAGAGCTTCTAAAATACCACTTATTTAGAATAATTTAAAATCTTTTGTCCTGCATAAAAGAGACAATAATTTATATAATCTGCATTATCCATGACTATCAAATCAGTTTACAGAGGTAACTATTAATAGTCCAAATTGAGAGATGTGGAAACTCAGTCACCAAAAGATTAAGTGACTTGTCCAGCATCATACAGTAAGTTGGTGGTTGAGTGAAAAATTGACACCAAAGTGAAATCCTGGCCCTATTGAAGTCAATGAGAGTTTTGCCATTGACTTCACAAGGACTAGGATTTCACCAAATATCCCCTGAGTCCCAGTGCACTGCACCAACAGCTAGTCCATGGTGCCTCTGACTAATGCAGATTGCATAATTCCCTTTGATGTTATTCTGAGCTCTGAACATGGATTGAAGGCAGAACATGCTCCTAAATTTCCAGACTGAAGGGAGAAGGAACTTTTTTGTCTGAAGAATAATTAACAAGCCTTGCATATAGTCCAGGTTTCCTCCAGTGAAGAGTCTAATGCAGGCAGTAAACAGAAATGTATTTTCCCTCAATTCATTGCACTCCATTCAGCATTGTCTATTTTATTGAGTCTTCCTCAGTTGTTTGAGTATTTGTATTTGATGACTGTTTTTGCAGTTTCCTGGACAACATTAGGTCTTTCAGCTCTTTCTAATCTACAAATATAATGAAGTTCCAAAATAAATCCTTTGCACTGGGCAAATCTTCTCCATTTCAGTCACAAATGAGTTTTGTTCTCCCCTGCTGGCTACCAATTCCCATTTTTACTTTTTCCACTGCAGCCTGTACACCCCCTCTGCCATCTGAAATACTTAATTAGTTTTATCTCTTGCATATAGGTACAATGGCTTTGTTTTGGGGTAAATTATCAGCAGGATTTTTCTTTTTCCTCATGGAACAAAGGTAGATAAAAGTAATAGAAGAAACCATAATTTGTTTGTGTGGGTTCATTTGGTGATTATAAAGTACGATACATTGTACTGCACAGGGAAAAAAAAAATCAGAGTACATTTTCAAAAAGATGCACCTGTTGAAAGCCCCAAATTGACAATTGCATGCCTAACTGGTCAAGTAATTGAACCTGCATGTACTTTAACATTTCCAACAGATTGTGTTTAAGTGCATACAACTATTACACACATAAATTAGAACCCCAAAACTATTAAGTATTATTACAGAAGTAGGCAGTTCTGGAAATATGCCCATCTATTTTTATAATCATTATTATTACTACTATTTGCAATTATCTCTAATCAAGATTAAGGCTCCTGTTTAGTTGGTGTGTACAAATATACAAGGAGATGTAATTATTGACCTGAATTATTTACATGCAAATACATGGTTTCAGAGTAACAGCCGTGTTAGTCTGTATTCGCAAAAAGAAAAGGAGTACTTGTGGCACCTTAGAGACTAACCAATTTATTTGAGCATGAGCTTTCGTGAGCTACGGGTGGGAGGAGGTATTATTTCATGGTCTCTGTGTATATAATGTCTTCTGCAGTTTCCACAGTATGCATCCGATGAAGTGAGCTGTAGCTCACGAAAGCTCATGCTCAAATAAATTGGTTAGTCTCTAAGGTGCCACAAGTACTCCTGTTCTTTATGCAAATACATGTTCACCTTAATTAGATGTTGTATTTGTTTGTTTTGTTTTTTTGCAAAGTGCTTTGTTTTTAACTGTTTGTTCTTAGTTTCCTTCAAATAAATTTACTGTTTTTTTAAAAGGAAGTACTATGTATTAAAGTTTTACAAAATTACAAAACAGTCACGAAAAACAACTGCTGTGACAAAATACATAAAACATACAAGAAAACAACAAGGCCCAATCTTGCATTTCTTTCTCATTCCAAACTTCCGCTGCAGTTATTGAGAATGGTAACCGTGAAACAAAGGCAGCATCAGACTTATTATGTGCAAAAAAAGAAGCAGAAGTTCCACTGCAGAACAATGCAACTCCGGCTTACCAAAAAATATAATTATAATAAACAACTTCTTTCCTTTTTTGATTCACTAACAAATACTTATTCCAGTACAAACACATTGTTCTCTGAGAAAGAGAGGTACTCAGATTCAAATTATAGTGTACAATCCACAAAATTTGAAAAGACTACCAAAAATGCCCACATAAATCCCAACAAACTTGTATGTTTTCATCATATATACGGAAAGAAATGAGAAAAGAAAAGACATTATTATTGTGCTAACGAGTTATACATAGCCACATGGGTTTAATTTTTTACTCTTACTGAGGAACAAGTCTGAGGGATGTTTCACAAACAAGATACAATTAATGTATAAAGAGCTGTCTTTTATGGACAGATATCTTGCTAATTTTTTTTTTTTTTACAGGTAATTAACATGTTGCTGTCAATATTAAACATAGGGTTTTTTTATTGCTTCTAATTTTACTTTTGGTGCCTGTCATGATTACAAGGTGGGTTGCACGTTAGATCCTTTTTAGGCCTTCTCGAGTGCCCTCAAGTGACTGGTTTTGCTATCTTCACTCCTCTCTGAGTGGAACCAGATGGCCCTACCGTTCAGATTGGGTCTCTGGGCTACAGCACCCCTGCTTACCAACTGTGATAACATAACAGCTCCAGCTGTGTTTGGCACTTATATGCTTTTTTCCTAGGGTGACCAGATGTCCCGATTTTATAGGGACAGTCCTGATATGTGGGGCTTTGTTGTATATAAGTGCCAAATACCCCCCATCTCCTGTCCCAATTTTTCACCCTTGCTATCTGGTCACCCTACCTTTTCCTGTGACCAGTGGCTGAATAAAGTGGCTCAAAAACAATGAATTCAAAATAAAGTATTATTATTCACTCAAAGGTACATAGCATTCAGAGAAGTGAGTTAAACAGCAATAGGCCTACATGCTTGTGTCTTACTTAAACATTATTCTTTCCTTTCACCCTTTTCCCCTCAGCTCAGACATCCTTATAACTGGCCTGGGAGATACAGATATCCCCCACAGCATACAGGGACTCATCTCCGGCCACCGCTGCCCACTCAGTCCTCTTTCCTCTCTAGGCAGGGGTCTTTAGTGCTTTAATGTTTTGGTGTCCCTTTGATCCTGGACTTGGACTGGGAAAAATAAACATGCTAGCCTGGCTGGAAATCAGGAGGTAAGTATTTTTCAATTAATAGCTCCCCCTTTATTCCCTTTAGGATCCTTGGTGTTCTCTCTGAAGGTACCTTATATCATAGAATCATAGAATATCAGGGTTGGAAGGGACCCCAGAAGGTCATCTAGTCCAACCCCCTGCTCGAAGCAGGACCAATTCCCAGTTAAATCATCCCAGCCAGGGCTTTGTCAAGCCTGACCTTAAAAACCTCTAAGGAAGGAGATTCTACCACCTCCCTAGGTAACGCATTCCAGTGTTTCACCACCCTCTTAGTGAAAAAGTTTTTCCTAATATCCAATCTAAACCTCCCCCATTGCAACTTGAGACCATTAGTCCTCGTTCTGTCATCTGCTACCATTGAGAACAGTCTAGAGCCATCCTCTTTGGAACCCCCTTTCAGGTAGTTGAAAGCAGCTATCAAATCCCCCCTCATTCTTCTCTTCTGCAGACTAAACAATCCCAGCTCCCTCAGCCTCTCTTCATAAGTCATGTGCTCTAGACCCCTAATCATTTTTGTTGCCCTTCGCTGGACTCTCTCCAATTTATCCACATCCTTCTTGTAGTGTGGGGCCCAAAACTGGACACAGTACTCCAGATGAGGCCTCACCAGTGTCGAATAGAGGGGAACGATCACATCCCTCGATCTGCTCGCTATGCCCCTACTTATACATCCCAAAATGCCATTGGCCTTCTTGGCAACAAAGGCACACTGTTGACTCATATCCAGCTTCTCGTCCACTGTCACCCCTAGGTCCTTTTCCGCAGAACTGCTGCCTAGCCATTCGGTCCCTAGTCTGTAGCGGTGCATTGGATTCTTCCATCCTAAGTGCAGGACCCTGCACTTATCCTTATTGAACCTCATCAGATTTCTTTTGGCCCAATCCTCCAATTTGTCTAGGTCCTTCTGTATCCTATCCCTCCCCTCCAGCGTATCTACCACTCCTCCCAGTTTAGTATCATCTGCAAATTTGCTGAGAGTGCAATCCACACCATCCTCCAGATCATTTATGAAGATATTGAACAAAACCGGCCCCAGGACCGACCTCACATGACTGTATTATATTATTGTATTATATCTGTCATTGTTTCATTTACTGTTTGTTTCCCCCAACAGCCTCCTTGATTTAACTCCATACAGTCAGGCAGGATCATTCTCCATAGTGTTAAAGGCCAGTTTTCCATGAGAAAAGGCAAGACTGAGTTTATAGAAAGAAATTTGCATATTAATGAGTTATTGAGGTTGATCAGTGTGCAGTGATGAACACATCTTTCTCTTGTGACTTCTGTAACTCTGTTTATATTTTGAAATAACGAAGATGAAATATTTTGTATCTGTCTAATGTATCTGTCTGCTTATATGGACCACTTCACTCTAAGAGTACATTTACCCTGCCATAAAAACACCAGGGCAGTGAGTCTCAGAGCCCCGATCAACTGACTCAGAGTCACAGGGCTTACACTACAAACAGCAGTCTAGACATACCTGCTCAGAATGGAGCCCAGGCTCTGAGACCCACCTCTGTCACGGGGTTTCAGAGCTCAGGCTCCAGCCCAAGCAGGAATGTTTACACTGTTATTTTTAGCCCTGTCCTGTGAGCTGTCAGTAACCCAGGCTCTGAGACTTGCTGCTGTGGTTCTTTTTTTGCAGTGAAGGTGTACCCTAACTATCTGAATACATGTCTACAATTAAAATAAGTAATAAAAACAATTCCCCTCTCTTTCTTCACCACCTATGGATGTAAAACCTTGAAGAATTATATTTTTTTAGGCATTTTGTGGCTGTGGTAGGTATGCAACAATCACCTATATACACTGCACAAGACTTGCACAAGACCTGTACTAGATTCCATAAGTTTGCTAGGAATTATACTAAATATCTGAGAGTAGGATCAAGTCCCCAGTAGGTGAAGTTTAAATGAAAATACACAAAAAAGGTCAACGTAGTTTAATGAAAATAAATTTTTAAAAATGGATTGTAGGCCAAACCCGTTAGTCCTTCTCTGTGTTCAGTTCTCAGCAAAATTAAAGGCTGTTCTTTGGAAAGACAAAAATACTATGTGAAAGATTATTCTTATATTCCAATAGTACAACAATATGCCTTCAGAAGTCAAATTCTATTACAAAATAAACAGTTATACCTCATTCAACTTAGAACATGTTATTAGAATTAAATTTGTATCAATAAGTGAATTAATTCATCTTCTAAAAGAGCTGGTCATTCCTAAATGGATTCTTAGAGTTATGAAAAACCCACTGAGAGTTCTCAGTGAACACCAGAAATTAGGCACTTAGATACATAATGTAAGTCTATGCCCTTTATCCCATGGAAAATAATTGAAACTAGGTCATATCACTGAATATGTGGCAAAACAAACAAAGAAACAGAAGAAGAAGAAGTAGAAGACCACAAAGAAGAAAAATGTGAAGCCAGTGGAGGAGGAGCTATACTTAAGGAGTTACCTTATTTTAATAGTTGCCTGATCCCTCAAAACTAAACAAACGTACCCAAACTGGTTTTCCCAACTTGCTTGTTTTAACCTGTTTTTTAGCTATATCTAAGGAACAAATCAACCCTAAAGAGCCCTGCAGGGGCACTTGTTCTTTTACTGAGCAATCTGTTCTATTTCATCAGCAAGGGAAGTGAAATCAAAGTGAATCATATCTCAACTTTCATGTAAACAAGCCATAAGACAAGCTTGTATTGAAGCTTTTTTTTTTTCCCTGTGGGGTAATGGCTGATTTGTTTTCTTGATCAAACGATTCTCCTTTCATTTTTTTTAGATTTGTAACAGTGATATAAAGACGAATGGTGTCCATGGAGAAAACCTGGTAGAGCCACTTTTTTACATTGAGTCTCCAGAAAGCAAAAGTACACAGTATTTTTATAGTGCTGTATTATTCAGGAATGTCTTTAAAATGCTCCAGCTGCTCTGTGGTTTGTTGTATGACAGAGGGTTAATTGGTTTCACAATTAGGGGTATTTTCCCCTTCCATGAGTGCATATTGCTTCTTTGAAAGGGAGACTATTTCCCTTTTTGTCAGAGTGAAATGACATTTATATGCTCCTGCAACGTTAATGTAATGTTTGCATGTGGAGTTTAACAGCACAAGCTTGCTTTAAGATGGGATGGCAATGAGATCTGATGTAATTTTCCGACTCACTGCTGTTAGCTAACAGCACACCTGATCCTTCTGTTCCCTTATCATGCAGATTATTTTATTAAGCTACTTAAAAATAACATTTCTGGTATATCATATGAAATATTAATTTTATTTGTATAGTTGCTTTTAAATCTTCTTGCTGGTGGACCCCTACCATATCTGCTGCATTCCATCATTTGTGATGGGGTTCCTTTTATGTTCTCATGTTCTGATATACTTGGTACATGTGACAGCTCTGGAAATTTATTTTGCTGGTGTCACTGATAGGCATCTTTCATGCGGGAGCATGAGGTAGTGGGGAAGAGATTAATAATATAACTGATTTATTTTGGGGTGGCAGGATGGAAAATGGACACGCAGAAGTTTTTTTGTGCATAAGTGTTGTAAGAAGGTGAGCAATAAAAGGCTCCAAGTATTACTTTTTTATGGTGGTGACTAAATTCATGCTTAAGATGCTGTACTTGGTGCAATTTTAAAAGTATGGTCACTGAGAGTTTTTAATAGCATGATTGCAGAAATAACATAAGGACTTGTAAAGCAAGTATAAGAAGGAAACTATTGCCTCTCTCAAGGGCAGGATTGTGACCAACCCATTTGGCAGTCAGCTAGACCGCCCTTTTACTCACCTTCATGAACTACCCACATTGTGGGTCACAGTGTTGAGTGGGAAAGGAGCCTCAGTGGGGTCCTGATTTCTCCCCATCAGTCCTGTGTGTAGGTAGGTGGGGAGTGAGCAGGCAGAGGAGGAGGATGGGCTGAGCTTTGGTTCCACCAGCACAAAGCACTGGCCAGTACAGCTTAGCTGGCATGGAGAAGATGCTAGGTATAGGCCAGATTATTTTTTATCCTGAAACAAGAGGGAAACTAGGAGGGGCACTGGGACTCTACAACTTTGACATTACATGCCAACCCTTATGCAGGACAGACTGAAAAAATACAGTCTATCTTGCAGCTAGGACATGGCCTGTTCTCAGTTCTTTATGTAGCTATCACCACAAAAAAAAAAAAAAAAAAAAAAGAAAAGGTCCAGATTCTTTCTTGTGCCAGGATACCCTGTGTGTGTGTTTTGGGAGACAGTGGGTGAGGGCACATTATGCCTTTCCCCGGATCAGGTGTGTAAAGGGAGAAAGCAAAATGGGTTTTCATCGCCCCCTTTTGCCTATTCACAATTCCAGACCTTGCACTAAGAGAACTAAAGGACAGCATAAAGGAGCAGGAATGGGACTGGGCCATGGCTAAGCTCAGTGGGAAGCAAAGTGGGTTGGGAGTAAAGGGGAGCAAATACTAGATCTTTATAAAGGGCAATGTACAGGACTCCAGATTCCATTCTGGAACTGTGTGCCATGCCATCCACAGTGAGGGCTATTCCTTAAAGGCAGAGCTTACTTGCCAGAAGCAGAGATATAGAAACCTTTCATACAGCCAGCTCTAAGCACCCAGTTATAAATGGGAGAATACAATAAAACTCATGTTGCCTCATAGGTGCTTATAATCCGAAAGTTTCTAGATAAATGTTATGTTATTGGACTGTCTCAACAAATGTGCTAAAACTATTTTTTAACCCTGGCATAGACAGTTTATCTCTAGCCAGTGTTTTTGTTTTTCCTGCTATTTTCTAACAGGGATTTTGGAATATGCTTTGTTATAGAGGATCTATATAAGTGACCTGTACTGGCAAGATTTATTTATTACAGTGAAGATACATTTTAAGAAAATTGAATTGATCGAAGGTCATTACTTTGCACTGGCTGCTGAGCAGTCTGTGTAAAATAAGTTAGTGATCTGACAGCAGTATCTACTGTACCGGTGCTTACATTACCAATGGTGCTAACTAGCATCCTGGTTGAAAGTGTTATCAAAGAGGCCAAGGAATGAGGACCTGGTTCAAAGTCCATTAAGCCCTGAATGGGCATGTTGACTGAGAGAGTCACTCCAGGGAGGTTTAAGGCACTTTAACAGGGCAAAAACTTGCATTTCTGCTACCCATGCTGTTTAATCTGTGGATAGAGGAATTATATCTCCTTCAATCTGGCACTGTTCTTTGCTAAAAAACATTAGAATGTTCATGTTGCATTGAATATGAATACCAAATGAAACAAGCTTTACTAAGAGAATCACAGTAATAAAAAGTGGAAAAGACCTATTAGATCATATTCTGGCTTTTTTCATAGAAAGATTGTTGCCTATAAGTATATTTTCTACTGTTTTCACCAGTGTAGTTTTAAGCATTTCAAGATCTACTACTTCAGATCTCCTCACAGAGTCATTGGGTATGTCTACACTGCAATTAGATGTCTGTGGCTGTCCCATGCCAGGCTTGCTGCACTAAGGCTAAGGGGCTGTTTAATGCGGTATAGAGGTTCCAGCTCAGGCTGCAGCCCAAGCTGTGGGACCCTCCCACCTTGCAGGGTCTTAGAGTCCAGGTTCCAGCCCAAGTCAGAACATCTACACTACAATTAAACAGTTCCTTAGCCAAAGCCCCATGCCCCTGAATCAGCTGGCATGGGCTAGCCATGGGCTTTTAATTGCAGTGTAGACATACTCAAACTCATAGACTTTAAGGCCAGAAGGAACCATCATGATCATCTAGTCTGTCCTCTTGAACCTTGTAGGATGCAGAACCTCACTACCCACTCCTGTAATAAACCCATAATCTCTGCCTGTGTTGCTGTAGTCCTCCAATCATGATTTAAAGACTTCAATTACAAAGAATCCACCATTTACTCTAGTTTAAATCTGCAAGTGACCCATGGCCTATGCTGCAGAGGAAGGTAAATATCTCCCTGGTCTCTGCCAATCTGACCTAGTGAAAAATTCCTTCCCGACCCCAAATATAGTGATTGGTTGTACCCTTAGCATTTGGGCAAGACTGACCACCCAGACACCTGGGAAGTAATTCTCTGTAGTAACTCAGAGCCCTGCCCATCTAATGTCCAATCTCTGGCTGTTGGGGATATTTGGTACTAGCAGTCACAGATGGTCCACTTGCCATTGTAGGCAGTCTCATAGAATCATAGAATATCAGGGTTGGAAGGGACCTCATATCATCCCCTCCATAAGCTTATCAAACCCAGTTAGGTTATTTTGGCCTCCACTGCTTCCCTTAGAAGGCTGTTCTAGAACTTCACTCCTCTGATGACTAAAAACCTTAATGTAATTTCAAGCCTAATCTTGCTGATGAACAGTTTATATCCATTTGTTGTTGTGTCAACATTGGCACTTAATTTAAATAACCCCACCCTGGTATTTATCCCTCTGATTTATTTCTAGAGAGCAAGCATATCTCCCCTCAACCCTCATTTAGTTAAGCTAAACAAGCCAAGTTCCTTGAGCCTCCTCTTGTAAGGTAGGTTTTCCATTCCTCTGATTATCCTAGTAGCCCTTCTCAGCACCTGTTCCAGTTTGAATTAATCTTTCCTAAACATGGAAGAACAGAATTGCACATGGTATTCCAGATGAGGTCTCACCAGTGCCTTCCCTATCTCTAATGAAGATACCTCACCTAATGTATCCTAGGATTGCATTAATCTTTTTCACAGCAGCATCACATTCGCAGCTTATAGTCACCCTGTGATTGACCAATAGCAGGTCTTTCCCCGCCTCTCTCACTTCCAACTAATAAAGCCCCAGTTTATAGCAAAAAATTATTGTTGTTAGTCCCTAAGTGCATGACCTTGCTCTTTAAACTATTAAATTTCATCCGATTTTTATTACTCCAATTTTCAAGGTCATCTAGATCTTCTTGTTAGATATTCCAGTCCTCAACCGTCCTGACAATAACTCCCAGCTTTGTGTCATCAACAAAATTTATTAGCACACTCCCACTTCTTGTGCCAAAGTCATTAATTAAAATGTTAAATAAGATTGGTCCCAAGTCCAATCCCTGAGGAAGTCCATTAGTAACCTCCCTCTAAGCCTGACTGTTCAGTGTGATCTGCTGTAGTCTCCCCTTTAACCATTTCCTTATCCACCTTTCAATTCTCATATTAATCCCCACCTTTTCCTAGTTAGCTAATAATGTCCTATGTGGAACTGTATCAAATGCCTTACTGAAATCCATTGTTTCATACAGTGTTGTTGTAGCTGTGTCAGTGCCAGGATATTAGAGAGACAACACCTGTGGTTCTGTCCTGAAGAGCTCTGTGTGACTCGAAAACATCTCCCTCTCACCAATATAAGTTGGTCCAATAGAAGTTATTACCTCACCCACCTTGTGTTGTTGAAATCCAGATATATTAGATCTACTATATTTCCTTTGTCTAAAAAAGGAGTTATTTTATCAAAGAAACAGACCAACTTAGTCTGGCACGATCTACCTTTTTTAAAACCATGTTGTATTATCCCAATTAACCTTTACCTGTATGTCCTTAACTACTTTCTCTTTCAAAATTTATTCCAAGACCTTGCATACAAATGAGGTCAAACTAACAGTCCTGTAGTTTCTCAGAACACTTCCCCCCACCCCTTCTTAAAAATAGGTACTTTATTAGCAATTTGCCAGTCATAGGATATGACCCTCGAGTTTATGGATTCATTAAAAATCCTTGTTATTGGGCTTGCAGTTTTATGGGCCAGTTCTTTAATACTCTTGGATAGAGATTATCTAGGACCCCTAATTTGGTCCCATTAAACTGTTTGCTTTTGACTTCCCCTTCAGGTGTCTACTTCCATATCCTCATTTCCATTAGCCAATCTGCCACTAAGCTCCTCGATACATTTAGTGAAAACTGAGGGAAAGTATTTGTTTAGATGTTGGGCCATGCCTAGACTATCCTTAATCTCCACCCCATCCTCAGTGCTTAACTGTCCCACTTTCTTTCTTTCTTTCTTTCTATTCATATGACTATAGAACCTTTTATGGTTGGTTTACTGTTGGTCCAACTCTGCTTGGCTTTTAGCAGTTCTCACTTTTCCCCCTTGCTTTGAAAAAATGCCGGCAATTTTCCCCCCTTGCTTTGAATGCTGGCTTCACGTAGATTCTGCAAGTAATTTCTAGCCTTCTGTATGTTCAGATCCTTGAATTTTTCAGTCCAGTCCACTTCCCTTACTGAAACCCCTTAATTATTTTTTTAAGTTTTCCCTTTTGAAATCAAGGATCCTGTAAATCAAGTTCTGTAGCATACCCCAACCACTACCCCAGTGGAGCCTCTGTTTCTTTCTTCACCAAAGTGATTTTGACCCAAACAGATTCTGTTTTATCCATTCCATCACTTCTAATTTCTTTACAGGCTACCCTATCATTAATGTACAATGCTATTCCACCACATTTAAACTTTTATTTCGGTCTTTCCTGAACAGCACATACCCTTCAATACCTGGACTCCAGTCGTGACCATTATTCCACCATGTTTCTGTTATCCTTATAAAATCTGGTTTCACTTCCTGCACCGGTAGTTCCAGTTACTCCATTTTGTTACCCACGCTCTCTGCATGGGTGTACAGATATCTTAGCTGTTTCTGTTTGACTTCACCCAGATTCCTTGATCGATTGGGTACAATCTTCTATTGCCTACTTGTCACTAACTTTCCTCTTGCGATCCATTCTCCTACTCTCTGTTCCTTTCTGTTTTACTTTCCTCCTGCTTAGACTCAGAATATTAGAATCAGGCACGGAGATTACATGAGCATTTCTCGACCATCCCCCTCAAATTCCTAGCTTAAAGCTCTTTTAATCAGTGTCTATTTAATCAAGACTATTTCCCTCCCTACTCAGGTGGAGTCCTTCTCACGAGAACAGACCTCTGTCCGTTAATGCCTCCTAGTCATCGAACATCCCCAGAAGCCCCCTTATAGCACAACTGCCTGAGCCATCTCTTGATCATCATAATCTTGTCTTGCCTTCACTCTCCTCCTCTGTGGGCAGGTAGACCTGCCTCTTCCTGGTGTTGATTTTGCAGCCTTCTTCCTTCTGTTCTTTCTGGCTGTAAGTCCTTTTGTCTTTTGTTCTACCTTGCAAACTTATGGAAGTCCTCCTCTATTCTCCTGGTGGTCTGAAGTCTGGCTATTTCCATTGACTCTTCCCTTCATCTTGTAGGACTAGCTACTCTTCTTTTCCTTGCCCTCCCACCTTCTGTTACTGCCTGCTGCAGCCCTTCTTCATTTTCCAACTCAGCTGTATTTCTCCTTCACTAACTGGTCTTTTTCTCTGCCTGGTTCTCATAGTCACATGCTTCCACTGGGCACTTTCCTCATCCAGCAGTCTACCCTACTCCAGTCAAGCTTACATCTATGAGTCTTGAGTTTTCCCTTCAGCATTCTCTTGCATTGCCTCCATCATCTGCTTGAATTACCTTCGAAATTCAACCATAATTTCTACCCGTATCTACAAACCTTAGATCTTCTCTTTCATCAGCTCTATCAGGCAGCACTTCATACAAATGGAGCTCTTTCTGGGTACTCACTCAAGGATAATATACATCCTGCAGCTTCCATATCCAGTCATCTTCACTGTCTCTTGCATTTCTTGGGTCACTACTACTGCTGTCTGTGTAGATTTCATAGCCTGCCCTCCTAAGCTCCTGTTAAGGGGACACACACACACACGCACAAAAAACAAAATACCACACACTCCCTCCCCCAAATTTCCTTTACTCAAACTCTCCTGTGTTCAGCCCTGTTTGCTGGCTCCATTTTTCCTTTGGGGAACAGTGTTGCCATATGGAAAACATTGATATTTTATAGCAGTTGAGCTTGGGGGTGTTTGCATGCTGCTCCTGAAAATGAATAAAATTGTCCTCTACCAAGGTAGCATTGCAGCATGAAACCAAACGAAGAAAAGAAAGAAAAGGAAAACATTTTTTTTCTCTTTCTCCTTGTAGATAAGCTCTTAGTACTGCAATATAGTCACTATTTTTCTGTCCTCGATTTGAAGTTAGATGTCCTTTGATAGCTTCATAGTTGCTGTTTAATCATGCAGACAACTCAGTGTTACATAGTGCAGGGCATTTCCACCTACCTTGACTAAGTGTTCTATCGTGCATAGACCATTTCTTCCCCAGAAATAAGAGCATGAGAATGGAAATATTAATTTTAAGTTAAAAAAATAAAAAGAAATGAGGATTCTGTATGAAAAGAAGCTCTTCAGTAGGAACAAGATGGAGAATTGCAGAAATAGAATAAAATCATGTCTTAATTTAAAATGGTCAGCAAACAATTAATCAATGATTTATCATCAACTTTGGTTGCCAAATACGAATCTTTATAAGAAACACTGACCGGGGGGGGGGGGGGGGGGCATCATGTTGACACAGCTAAAAATACGTCACTTCCACCTTAAAGTCCAGCTTCTGTAACTTTAAAATGTGTCCATTTTTCAATATTTAGTTTGATTAAGAAAACATTAGAAATCAAATAGAGATTATCTCGATCTACAATTCTTTACAAAGTGGATTACTTGGCATTGTCCTGAGGGAAATGATTGAGGACAGTTCTTTTTGAAAAGAGGAAAGTACATACAGTAACTCCTCGCTTAACATAGTTATGTTCCTGAAAAGTGCGACTTTAAGTGAAATGATGTTAAACGAATCCAATTTCCCCACAAGAATTAATGTAAATAGGGGGGGTTAGGTTCCAGGGATATTTTTTTCACCAGACAAAAGACTTGTATACACACACACACACACACACACACACAGAGTATAAGTTTTAAATAAACAATTTAATACTGTACACAGCAATGATGATTGTGAAGCTTGGTTGAGGTGGTGGAGTCACAGGGTAGGATATTGCCTTACTGCTAAATGATGAACTAGCACTGGGCTGAGCCCTCAAGGGATTAACACATTGTTGTTAATGTAGCCTCACACTCTGCAAGGCAGCACAAATGGAGGGAGGGGAGACTGCATGGCAGACAGAGACACACACCCTGTGTGTGAGAGAGAGATGTGCATTGCCCCTTTAAGTATGCTGACCCACTCGATGTACATTGCCTTTTTAAGTAGCTCAGCAAGTTGAGATAGCAGCTGCTGCCAGCAAGCTTTCTCGGCCTGAGCCCTGTCATGTCCCCACCCCTGCTCTATGGAGATGGGATAAGTGGGGGGCAGGAACAGAGGGGAGGGGGACACCCTGACATTAGCCCCCCTCTTCTCCCCACCCTGCACAGCAAACAGGTGGCTCGGGGAGCAGCTCCAAGGCAGAGGGACGGAGTAGCACATGGCAGTGGGGGAAGGGACAGCTGAACTGCGGGCAATTGATAGCCTGCTGGGTGGCTGCCGCACATAGCGTGACCAGATGTCCCGATTTTATAGGAACAGTCCCGATTTTTGGGTCTTTTTCTTATATAGGCTCCTATAACCCCCTATCCCATCCCGATTTTTCACACTTGCTGTCTGGTCACCCTAGCTGCACAGGGAATTTAGAGGAGCGGGGAGCTGACGGGGGCTGCTGGCCCACCCTGGCTCCAAGCCCCCACCAGCTAGCTCTAAAGGGCTGCTCTTCCTGCAAGCAGTGGACAAAGCAGGCGGCTGCCAAACAATGTTATAAAGGAGCACTGCGCAACTTTAAACAAGCATGTTCCCTAATCGATCAGCAACGAAACAACGTTAACTGGGACGACTTTAAGTGAGGAGTTACTGTATATTGGACCAAACCCCACCGGCAGAGTTCTATTGAGAACTTCATTGAGACTACTTACTCATTAGATCAAGCAGGGTTGTGTCCTTGCTAAGCCACAATTTTGCCAGGAGATCCCTTTTCTTCTAACAAGTTTTAGGTTAGCACTTGTGTAACAAATTTACAAAAAGCTTCAGGCTACTCCCTGAGATCAGCAGCCTAATGGATAAAACAATCTCCTGCCCTCTGCTGAGTTAACCCTGCCCTGGACCCCCATGAGGCACAGTGATTTTCAAGATACTCTGAATAAGCATGTGGATTTCAGAGCACTTAATAAAACTTGCTGTTAAACAGTAAGCTAGTCTCAACCTTAACTGTCATGATGCTATTACCCCATTCAAATACAGGTCATTTTGCTGGATGGTCTGATTGCTTAAGGGATGTAATTGTACTTTTTGTTATGCAAGAAGAAATAGCTAAGGCTGTGATTAAGACAATGGTGATTCATTCTTCCAGGTGTTTTCACTCCCCCCGCCCCAAGCTTTCAGACAGAAATGGCAGTCTGTTCTGTTAGAGTACTGGGTGTGATTTTAAAATCAAGAAGAAGGACCTCATATAATGTATTAGTTAAGATGCATCAAAGTGCTCCTGAAAACTAGCCTTCCATTTCAGTTTGGGTTTTAATTAGTCTAAAAATCCCAGGTCTGCTGCAGGCATTTCAGAAATGTATATTAACCAACACAGCTGCAGGGTTTTTTTAAATTATTATTTTAATTGTTTCATAAAATAAAAGAAACTACTAAAGATAATTATATGACAACAGTATAATTACCAATGTGAAAATGACTTAAACAATGAAACTTTATGGCATTAATTATAATAAATGAGAATCTTTAGCTGAAGAAAAGAACATTTTATATTTATACTGGGATTGTAGCTAATATTTTTTTCCCTACAATAATGTTTTAAAGTGTCATAAATCTAGCATTTTAAATTATTTACATGCTACATCCAATTAAAGGTTAAGTTCAGCCAGCAAAAAGTAATCAGTTTACAACAGAAAAAAATCATGTTTAATTAATTGCTTCATTATGCAAACTTTTTTTTTTAAGACAGTGACTTTCAGCAGTTTTAAATAAGTGAGTATTTTCATGGTAATATATCAAAAAATAGTTTTCACTCTCTGATGACTTTTGTGTCACATTGAATTAAATGGGCCAAATTTGGTTCTCCTTTACATGAGTACACTCTAGGCCCTGGACTTACAAACACTTGCAATACATGCTTAACTTTATATTGATTTCAGTGTAACTGTTCACAGTACTATAATTAAGCATGTGGGTAAGTGCAGGTATGAGGCCTAATAAAGAAAGTGGGGTTGCACATGTGTAACTGAAAGCAAAATTTGGTCTTAAATGTATATTTTTACCTGAAAATATTGGCTCTTGGGATTTTGCTGTCCCCATATAGATCATCCAGGTTGATATTCTGCTTTTGGCATGGGCCAGCTCCTCACTCTTTATTTCTGGTCAAAAATGAAGAACATTTTTTGTCAAGATTGAATTTTTTGAAAAAGTCTGGCTACTATGTAAGCTGATCATAAACTAGCAACAATTCCTTGTGAAAAACTTCAGGCAAAATTTGCAATATTTTTTGACCAATTCAACGCTGCAAATATGGTTGCCAACCCTCCAGGATTGTCTGGGAGTCTACCGAAATTGGCATCGATCTCCTGGTGACCATTGAAAGTGATCCAGGAGGTTTTAATGGGTACAGTACAATTAATGACATTACATCATGTTGGGGGAAAAAAATCTCCCGGAATAGCTTCAGTCACAGTTGACAACCCCAGCTGCAAAACAAGACATGCAGAAATAAAATAAAATAAATAAATACATCTCTCCAACAAAAAGAAAAGGAGTACTTGTGGCACCTTAGAGACTAACCAATTTATTTGAGCATAAGCTTTCGTGAGCTACAGCTCACTTCATCGGATGCATTCAGTTTTTCCACTGAATGCATCCGATGAAGTGAGCTGTAGCTCACGAAAGCTTATGCTCAAATAAATTGGTTAGTCTCTAAGGTGCCACAAGTACTCCTTTTCTTTTTGTGAATACAGACTAACACGGTTGCTACTCTGAAATCTCTCCAAAAGTGCATTCTGTACATTGAGCAGAGAAAATATTCCTTCCTGTTGCACTTGGGATTTGGGGTTTGTTTGATTTTTAGCCCAATGAAAGAAGGTTTTATAGTCAACATTTGCTCACATGACATTAAAGGAAATTACTTGGCTTGAAGCGTAATAAATGGCAAAATATTCAGGTATTCAATCTCATGATAATGTATTGTACAGCTTATTAGCCTGGCAAGGATACAAAAAACAGAGCTGCAACATCACTCTGTACAATAAATAGTTATATATCAGAGGTAACTGGGTTGTAATAATACGACAAAAAATATTTACTATATGAAATATGTAAAAAAAATCCTAGATTGTCCTACTTTGTATAGAACATATAAAAAGTAAAGCCTCAAACCTGTAACTAATGAGAATGGTGGTGGCTTTAGTTGGTTATGCTCATTATTCTCTTAATAAGTACAGAAATCAGAACTACTGCATTAGAAGCAGAAAGAACCTATTAGGTCATCTCGTCCATTCCTGTGCTATTGGGGGATGGTTCCCAATTGTATAATAACTGTCCACTAAGTAACACATGTTCATTTTTCTGCTTTTACAAGTCTCATGTTTGTGTTGTTAAACTATAGGGCCGCTTATATTCGCAAATTATAGGGCTATTTATCCTATTGATTTACAGATTATTGCCTGTATAAATCTTTTCTCTCATCCCTCCATCCTCCCCCAAAAGAAGTGAGAATTCTTCCCATATGTTTTAGCTTTTGGGTCGCCTATTAAATTTCTATTTGGAGTTTCTAGGGGCTATTTAAACTCCCATTCTTATTTTTTGTAGACATGTATGTTTTATGACTGAATTTTGCCCTTACTGAGAAAAGGCAGAAGGAGATTCAAATACTACTGAAGTATTTTAAACCCAAAACTGGACCTGCAACTGCTCCCTACTTTAATTATGAGCTGCATCCAAGCCCCCTATGAAATCTAGATCCAAATTTAATAGACTGAGCTGATCTCTGTGTTAATATTCATAGGCCAGGTTTTCAGAATCAGTGTAGCTCTAGTGGAGTAAAAGTTTTGGTAACATTAAATATTCATACTTTTAAAATTAGTAAACTTATCTTCAACTTAGCTTTTTTTTTTTTAATATCTTAATCAGAGCTGCAAAACAAAGATTTTAGCGCCAATCTGAGTTACACTAACCCAAACATGACCTGAGTTTGAGATAGTCAAGCCAGTGCAGTCCTTCCTCTTTCCCAAACTCAGTGTGATCCAAAACATTGTTTCAAAGTAGTCTGAAATCAAGACTTCTCAAAACTCTGAAAGCCACACCATCACAAACCAACCCTTTTTAAAAGTGAAGTTGTCCATAGCATACATAAATCTATCCTGAACTATTGGATGTACATGATTTATATGTGTACATTTATAGAACAAGTGTAAATAATTTATATCGAACAGGTAGAAAGTTAAAAAATCCAAATAGAACATATGTTTTCCAAATCTAGAAGTAACAATCTTTTGAGTTAACAATGTAGAAATAACTAATAATGACTTAAGTCAGAAGAACATTACTTCCACCCTTTGGAATTGAGATTTCTAACTGAATCAGCAAGCAACACTCTTCTGTGGTTCGTGTAAAGCAGCACTAGCTGTAAATCTTTGTAATTACAAAAACAGAAAGTGAACAGGAAAAAGAGTCTTTAATCAGTATTTAATTTCTAAGGTTTTATCATATTTTACGTATTTATTTTGTTACAATTAAGTGCCATTCCTGCAACAAGTGTTGTCATCACAAAACAACCATTACAATGATCACTAGCTGACACTGAAAGTCTCTGCAGAGTGACAAATACAGGAATAGACAGGATAACCCTTGAGGTTGTACATCCAAAACAAAGTGTAGGCCTAATAGCCATAATGATGGGTCAGAGTGCATAGTCTTTCATTGAATCTAGTTCTGCTTTTTCTTGACGGTATGGTGGTGGTAGTGTTGTCTACTGATTTTCCCTTTACATATTTTTTTTCCTTCATTTCCAGCAGTTGCCACCTACGCACTTGATGCCACCATTCCTGGGGTCTGGTTTATTAATAAAGTAATTCCAAAATAACACTGTATGATCCCTCACAGGCCAAGCCTGGGCATGGTGGGTGCTGCTGCTGGTTCTCGTGCCCTCAGAATCTATCCTAAACCTTGGGCCCTATCAGAAAGTTACTCTCACCTCTCTTACATTCAATATGGAGTCTAATAATCCATAATTGTCCCAAAGAGTCATAAGTAGTTAACCTGAAGCCCTCTGCAGGGTTCCAGCACCTATTAATAGGGAAAGAAAATGAGAGAATCCTGCTGCTATCTTATATCTCCTCATCCCTTGCTTTTGTCCTGAATAATGGATGAAAAAATCCCTTTCCCTTCATAGACAGGTGTGTGCTGGGGAGGGGCGGAAGCAGTGTCTCTCAGAGTAACTTAGGTAGCTTTTCCCTCTACTTCCTTAAGACCAAGCACACCACCCAGCTCCCAAGCATATTTAATCATGACGAGTCCAGGAGCAAGTTTCACACTGTTGCTCCTGAACCAGGGCTTCCTGCACAAAACAAATTGTACTGTTAGCGCAACCCAAGGCCTTATTCAAAAATGACAACAAGCAGGGTGATGCTTCACACTAGAAAGAATGAAAATTAATATTTAGCAAATTGCCTTGTAAAGATACACATGACTTTTCAACATACATGGATAATGCAGCCTGTATATTTGGTCTATTACCTGAATATTTATATCTTACCCTTTTTAGAGTTTCTCATTGTATTAATTAATTATTAATTATTATTATTATTGTCATTCATAGTGGTATTAATAAAAGCGGTTATCACAGTCCAGGGCAACTGCACCTGGGTTTCCTGTATGTGGTACCTCAAGGGCATGCAATAAGCTCCTGGCCACTCAGCCATCTTCTCTCTTGGGCAGAGACCCATGTCTCTCTCCCTCCTGATCAGGGTTTTTACAGGCTGCACCATGCCCTGTCTACACTTAGATATTCCCAACAAGCCAGGCTGCCTAAACAGGCCAGCACCTGTGCTTTGCTTCCTCTCTGAAGGATGGGAATGGCTGTAATTGCCAGCAGTTACAAGTTATCACACAGTTTTTTCTAGCAAGTGCATTTATCCTTAAGATGAAAGCATAACAGATAAAATATATTAAAAACAATAAAAACCTACACACATACTAAACAGCTTCCCAGAGATCACCCCAACTGCAACTTCAGGCTCTGGTAAGTGTCAGTCCTTCAAAACCCATAACTGGGTTTTCCCCATGGTTACAATTTCATAACTGTCTCATATTCACAACCAGAACAACCATGAATTGTTCAGTCTTTCCTTTATACAACTTGGGCCTTTGATGTCCAGTGACCAAGAAAGGTAATAAGCAGATAAAGAACCTCTCCTCAGGGCATAGCTTCAAAAGGCTGGGTTTCTGCATTACTAGAGGTGAGGAATTTGCATTAACTTCTCCCTAGGTATTTCCCAGGAAATCCACTTCACATATATTGCCCCAAAAGTCCATTTTTGTATGGCATAATTTTCAATATAGTCCATTGATCGTCCAGGCCTTATCTCACATTTCTTCCCTTAGAGAGGTTACATATAATCCCAGATCACAGTAATACATACCGTTTGCATTTCATACTATTGACACCCAAAGATATTTCGACTTAATTCAATGAGGTTTTTGAAGGATATTGCAGGAAACTGCCAAATCTGTCTCAGTACTTTTATGTGAAAGAGAGTCAAATGAAAAAATATACATTTAGCAACAAGGAATACAGGCCATAGCTACAGAATAGGGGACTGTATCCTGGAAGAGAGTGAATGCAAAAGATTTAGGGCTCATACTGGACAAGCAACTCAACATGAGTTCTCAGTGCATTGCTGTGACAAAAAGGACTAATGGGATCATTGGATGTATAAACTGTGGAATAGTGAGGAGGAACAGGGAGGTGATTTTACCCCAGTATGTGTCATTGGTGGGACTGATAGATATTAGAATACAAAAAGAAAAGGAGTACTTGAGGCACCTTACCAATTTATTTGAGCATAACTCCGATGAAGTGAGCTGTAGCTCACGAAAGCTTATGCTCAAATAAATTGGTTAGTCTCTAAGGTGCCACAAGTCCTCCTTTTCTTTTTGTGAATACAGACTAACACGGCTGTTACTCTGAAACCTGATATCAGAATACTTCATCCAGTTCACCCCCTCCTTTTTTTGACCACCTCTAGCCATTAACTTAATTGAGTATGTGAGGCTTTATCACCTCATGTGAAGATGGAAGAGGTGGTCTCATCACCTGATCCTTTTAATTGGAATGAAGAGTACTCCATTTCTGGTTCTCAACACAAGAGGAGATAGACATATTTTAGATCTTTGAAGCAAATGTTTTGTGGAACAGTAACTTTAATGTTTGAATGGCTCTTTTCTGATATTCTGTCAGATTGACAGCGTAACCTTTGATTTATCTGTTCCCAATTAAATGGTTAAAATAAAGAATAAAACCAAAATGAATTATTTAAGGTTCGAGCCTCCAGGGCAAATACAGATATTTTAATTTAGCGGAGCACTGTGAATGACATAATGAATAATAAAAATTAAAGACTTTAGTTAATGTAAAATAGTTAGTTAAGCAAACAGCCATTACACTATGACCTTACACCACACTGATACTCACATTCAAAGATGAAATGATACATTTAAGGATGATCAGTCCCTAAATGAGGAGAATGGGTATAATCTTTTCTCTAACACAGTGGTTTTAATCTTTTTTCATTTGCAGACCCCTAAAAATTTTTGAATGGAGTTGCGGACTCCTTTGGAAATCTTAAACATAGTATGTGGACCCCCCATGGGTCCACGGACCACAGATTGAAAACCACTATTCTATGGTAATGACAACCTTTCATGGACCCCTTAGACATAATCTGTGGACCCCCAGACATCCAGAGACCACTGGTTGAAACCCACTGCTGTAACAGTACCTTGGCGGTGGATGGGCGCGCCTAATCTAAAATTAATATGCTGCCTTTTTATAATCAATTACAATAATGTTCCTTCATTAATTAACATTAAATCCACCTTTTTACCATAATTTAAACATTTCTACTTTCTTATTGACTATTTAACATGAAGCATCATCTTAATTAATATCTGTGTAAATGCCATACCAATAACTATCAATACAAGTAGCATTTTCCAAAACATTAACGTTTTGTCTAAAATACTTGTAAAAACCTGTTAGGACAAAAACATGTTTACAGCACAACCTGGGGTTATGTCCTAATTTATCTTAAACTTGCCTCTGCATTATCTCATTTCACTTTATTCATGTTTTACCAGGCCCTGCTTGACTATCATCAAACCTATTTTTAAGAAATAGATTTTTGGGCCTACTTACATTTCAGCATTTCTTTGTAAACATAAAAACATCATTTCTGTAGGCTACAACAGTATCCTGGGTGAGCTCCACTCCCAAAGATTTATACAAAATTACCCATTTCTCTGCTTCCAAATGGAACACGATCACTCAAAGTCATATCACACACATGCAATTTTAATTTGGCAATCACTGCATTTTCTGTTTTGTTTGGCAAATGTAAAAATTCAAGATGCTTTGAAAAGAAGTCTACCAAGAATAGACTGAATATATACTAAAGTTTAGAAAAAATGCAGCTACTCTCTTGGGTCTTGTAGCTAAATAATCTGGTTGGGATAGATTATGGTTCCCAACCAGATTATTGTTTATGATAATAAATAATCTGTTTATGATCCCAACCAGATTATTGTTTATTGATTATGGTTGGGATAGATTATGGTTCTTTCTGATTATTTGAATGATATATTTGATACATCTCCTGCTTTCTAGTATGTTGCTTTATATCTTGGCCATGCTGTCCCACTACATTAAAGCTCAAATTTTCAAAGGTGGACTGAGATTTGGGATTCTTCAGTAGGTGCATAAACTTTCTATCCTTAGGGCATAATTTATGAAGGTGCAGAACATCCACACACCATTCCTTTCACTTGGGTTTGTGAAAATTATCAATTTTGAAATTCAGACACTAGCTTTCAAAAGATAAGCACCAAAAAAAGGAAGGAAACAAAGAAAGAAAAAAGAAAAGAAAAGAAATAAGGTGGGCTCAGGTTATAGCCCACTTTTGGAAATGTATCCCCTTCTGGTTCATCCTTTTCCTCCCTCTTGAATGCCCTGATATAATACAAATACACATTTCACCACACCTTGACTGTCCTATCACCTATCCTTAACATTCCTTATTGTGAGGAGAGTGTGTCTGTAACAAGCCCATTACGGCTGCTCCTTTGGGGTTGGCTTGTATACTTCTACATTGTTTCTTGGTAGGTATAAACTCTGTAGAGCTTGCATTTCAGTTTCATTTAATATGCCCTCTCCTACAGCCTGTGAAGCAAATCTCTGCAAATCCTGAGGTGGCCTCAGTGGCATAAAGAACCTTCTCATCAATGAATTAATAATTTTGTTCTCTTGGGTGTTGTGCTACCTCTCTACAGAAAATGTCTGCAGGTACCATGTCTCTAACAGTCATATGTTTAACTGAGTTTTCTAAATTTTCTTGTGTAGCTAGGTTAATTTATACTATTGTGTTTTGTTGGAATGATGTATCGTATATTCTGCATGAACCATTCAAGGACTAGGCACAATTTGGCCCATAGTAAATACAAAATGTCTTTTTTTAAATTCTGGTTATGCTCTTAATAATCAATGATATCACTGTCTTTTAACACAAAGCAATGTTGGCTGCAGTGAATCAGGATTTTAGTGAATCAATTCCTAATGGATTATGTCAAAAGATTGTCCAGTTAGTTATACAAGTTCCCTCTGAGTGAAGTTTATTGTTGGAGGCACTCACCAATGTTTGGAAGTTGAGTAATTTCCACGGAGATCGTATCAGTTTTGTTGGGTTTCCACTGATAAAAACAATAAGACAATGCCCAGGTTGCTGTTGCCAGTAATTATTCCTACTGAGAGACCTCTTCTTTAAAAGTATAATTTCTTCTTTTTCCTATTTAGTATATATAATTATTACTGAAAAATTAAAGATAACGAAAAAGCTGGTTATTTTACTAAAGATACTAATCTAGTGGAAGTCTCAGAGTTCAGCATTATACTGTGGCTCTTAAGTAACAATAATAAATAAATAAATAAATAAATAAAACCCTTCTGCTGATGTAAGAATAAATCAGATTGATGCTATTCAGAGTGACTCACCATTTCCTCTGGCTTCATGCCTAAATCTAGTCACTCAAGACTAAGACATCTGAGTATAGAACATCATGCCAGATGTTGACTAAGCTTATCTTGTAAGGCTAGAAGTCATTAGAGAGTTCATATCCCTAGTTAAATTAGCCAAGTTCTATTTTCTTTTTCTTCTACAATCTTTTAGTACCTACAGTTGATGGAGTGTATGTGTCTAACCGTTTTCTAATTAACAATATATAGACTTCATAAGGTACATATTGTTATTTTTACCCCTCATATCACATAAATTTGCTTAATTTGTTTGATAAATAGTGCTAGACATTTCTCTCATAAATCAAGCAAATATGCTTATATCAGTGTGTACTCTTATGTTAAAATTTATAAAATGTATCAGATACGAGGGGGTGAAAATAGAAAAAGAAGAAATTACACAAATTAAGAATCTATACTTATTCTTATTTCTATTATTATTTTTTTAAATCCTAGAAAAATTGGACACACAAGTTAAAGTTAAGGCAGCTTTAACTTGTACGACCTGCACTTCCTCAGCAGGTCACCCGAGGTCTCATTGACCTTGGCAGCATTACAGCCGTCATATTTTTACATGGATGAACTGTTTTTGAACAATTTCTCCAGCGTATTAGGCACAACATGCTTTTCTTCAACATCAGACATGCATGTCTTTTCTTTCTGTCTAGTTGCTTCTTCAGCAAATGTACTTATTTTGGCTTTTGCAATGAATTTCCAATTTTCCATTAATGTTTGAATTGCCTGTATATTATCTCAGGGTAATGATGAAGTACAAGATCATGCTCTGCACTTTTCTAATTGTTGTAGTTTTTTAAACCATCTCATTCAAGACTTTAGTCTAACAGGGTTATTGGTAGTGTACTCTACTGCAGTAACCATGTTGATTTTGAAGGATTGAATTTCATTATTCACAACTCTGAGTAAAAACAAAACAAACAATCCTCCCCCCTCAACCCTACAGTGTTTCCTCTTGGTCTCTCTCCCTAATGACAATTGGAAGGGACAATTCAGGGAAAGCATCTTTTAGGCATCCAAAGTGGCAACATTGAATTCTTACCATCATTTTCCCCCTACCTTTTATAATCACAGAATTTATGTTCCACATTAAAGGACTAATTTGCCATGCTTTCATACAGTGCACACACATCTAAACATGGCCTGTGTGAGGGCCAGACAAAAATGCAAGGACTGCTCCATCCTAATTCCCCAGGGGATGCCTAGTGCCCCAAAGGGGGTGGGAATTGGAGGACAGGCAGGCCATGTCTCTGGATCCTCTTTCATTGGTCTGCATAGATCTCTGTTTTTGTACAAAGCTGCACCTCATAAAGGGGTGTAACAGTGGTCTCACTACTTCGCCCATTAGGTCAAGATGCTTTATTCATACCAGTGCTCCTCCTGGGACAAGGTGACTCTGTTCTGCTCCAAATTCAGGGTGGATTCTCCAATGTGAAGTCCAGACTATAGTTACAGGGCATTAAAAGAGAAAAATCAAAAAAAGAGTGAGAAAATCCTATCAACATTGTCTAAACAAAGCACTGTTATTGTGCTTTATTACATAGACAATATTAAGTCTTGGCAACAACTTTCCAAGTGTACATAAAGTTCATAGACTTTGTAAAATTCCATACAGAAGCCTATTTACTGGAACACAAGGAGTTAGTAAATTCTAACTCTTCATCTAATCCATCAGTTTGTTCCACATATGCCAATAAAACCTCTTTTGAAGATTAAAACAACACAAAACGTTCAGAGTTGCAGCCAATAAAACATATTGTTTATCCTCCCAAGTTGTTAAAAATTTGGCAGGGAAAAATTGCTGAACCACTACCAAATTTTGCAAATCCTTCCTTAAGAAGTCTGACTGTCTATCTCCTAGCCTTATTTCCCTAACCACACCATTAACACTTGGTGACCTGAAAAAACTAAACTTTTCTGTGTGTTTTAAAAATCTGTTTCAAGCCCTAGAATTATCATTTACAAATACTGATGGTAATAATAAACAAAACAAAACACCACCCAACAAAAAAAATCCCAGAAAGCATGAATAAACCAGTCTATTTTCTGATCCCTCTTGCACTGGTAGTTTCCAGATGCCTTGCTATGGGTTAGAAACAAGGTGTCAGATGTCGCATTTAAATGCTCTTCTTGTGAAATAGGCAGAGTGATAATTCATTTATCTTCTTCACCTTCTTTCAACCTAACACACTAGAGTTGGAGGACCTAGATTTATTTTCCAGAACATCCAGCTCCAATGCGTTACATTATCTTGAATGACTGTTTTTTCCCCATGTAACAGGGTGGGCCTGTAATGGCATTGGCCTAGCCCTCCTATTCCAGTTGCACCCTAATTTGGTGTAATGAGGAGGGCAGGGCTGGCCCCAGGGCTTATAAAATGAGAGCGCTCAAGGCAAGAGTGATTTCAGAGTTAAGAGAGAAAATTCAAAACCAAGAACCCAGTGAGATTGCTCATCAGAGCAGAGCTGAGTGGAGAGCTTCAGGGAAGGGAAAGACCCCGAAGGAGGAAGCAGTGAGAGTTGCCTAGTAAGTAGTGGAGTCAAATCAGGCTAATGAAAGTAGAAGGCAGTTGGGTGATCACCTGCAAACCTACCCAGACCAGAGATCCATGGCCAGAGAGGGCCAAAGGATGAAAACAGTAGAGGGAGATGCCGTTTGGTTCTCTGTGCTAGAAAGCTAAAGCTGGAGGGTCAGAGAGGGCTGGGGAATGATGGAAGGGTGAACCTGCTGTTGTCTCTGGGTAGGAGCTAGAACCAGACCTGAGGAGGAAAGAGGATGGAAAAGCACCCCAGTGAGAGAGGCTGGGGTGAGGAGTGATGAGAGATGCCAGAGCCTTCCTGAAGAGCTGGAGTGTAGCAAGATCTGCAAGAGCTGTGCTGGAGTGCTGGCGCATGGTGAACAACGCTGGAGCTGTATCTGGTGTTGAAGGAATTTTGGGAACTGAAAGAGTGAATGTACTTTTTGGACTGTGTTGGGGAACAATGGATTATGGTCATGGGATTTTTGTTATGACTTTAGTGCATAGGATTTTTGTAATAAATTAACCCTTCCAGGACTACTTGTATGTGAAGAACTTGCATGGAATTACCAGGGTCTCTGGAAGAAAAGGGAAACCGAGGCAGACACACCAGGCATGCTGTGTCCCGCCACAGGAGTGTTCCACCATATCACATATGATAGAGAAAGGGGAGGGTAATTGGCCTCTGAGGAGAAGGGAAGTCTGAGTGCCTGAAAGAGGGAAATTGAGGCAGGGAGATGACTGCAGGGCCACCCCGAGGGGCATGTTGGAAGTGGTCACGCTGACATCCTGCAACTCTACAAATCAGTTTTAGCATGATTTTGTACTTTAAAGAGGCTTGTATGACCAATCTCAACTAATGCAGAGTTTAAACTAAATAGCATAGATACATGAATGAGTTAGAGTCTTAGGTTTCAAAAGGTAATATAGGCTTCTATAATTAGCAAGCTCTATTTGTCCTTTAAGGCTAACCCAGGCTAAGCAGCTGGGGGGTGTCTTCATTATGCCTAGATACACCTTGCCTCCAGAGTCCAAGCAGCACAGAGATCCGTAATTCCTTTGGTTTGGGGTTATCATCTTCCTCCTGCCAGTGGGGGAGTTCCCTACGGAAGTCCTGTCTCTAAATACCCCCTTCTGGGATCAATATCTCCAGTGGGTTGGGTGAAACTCACTATCTGAGAGGACTTCAGCACAGCTATAATTTTATTATAGCTAAGCAGTGCCAGTGCATCTGAAAAGGATTATTTTGTTTGTTTGTTTTTTACTCTAGAATAGTGTGCAATGTGCATATTTCACAGAGAAGCTCTCATAGGAGTTGGAGATGAGAGGCCAGTGCATATTGATTATCCAGTAGTCAAGTCCTTCATACACTGAGAGTGTGGAGGAAAAACATGATATTCCTGGATAACTTTTAAAAAAGTCCAAATAGTATGCTAATATCTACAGAGCACAAAGAAAGCAAATAAACATCTTGAATGTGCTTTTAGATTTACTGACACTAAAATGGGAGAAAAATATTCTATCATTTCTTTTTTCATTACTCTGTTAGTTGTAATGGTTAATATTTTAAAAAAACCATATCTGCGTGCAATCAATCTATAAAAGTGGATTTTCTGAAACCTCTGCACTCTGGAAACTACTGCTTAGAAACTTACAATCTGATATTAAAGATGTCAGATTTCCCTGTCCAGAACTGGAGACTTTATACAAATAGAAATATCAGATCATAGGACTGAACTTGAAGAAATGCTGTTTAAAAAAAAAGGTAAAACATAGCACAAGATCAGTATAAATCCTTCAGACTGATAGGTACAGCATAACACTGAATTTTGTAATCCAGGTGATGTAGGGACAAATCATTTTAGAGCAATGGTTAATCCTTCAGAACAGAGAAATTAATTTTACAATCACATTGCAAAAAAAAAAAAAATCAGAGGCACGCAAGATGAAATATCATCTGATTTCACAAAGGAATACTTAGAATATTTTTCAGAACCCTTCTGGTTTTGAAGCTGTACAATATGTACTATATTATTAAACAATTAAATTAATCATTCCAAACACAGAACAAGACAAACTAACATTTTAAGCAATTCTTTTTTTTCCCTAAAGAGAGATTACTTCATTTTGTGGAATAGTCACTTGCAAATGTAATGTATAAGCAATTAAAAAAAAAAATCTGCAAAGATTTTCAGTGGCAGCCAATAGCTGTTAAACAAACAAACAAACAAACATCAATTAGGTGGTGTAGGGTAAAAAGAAAGATGTTAAAAAATATTTTGTCTGAATTTGGCTCTTCCTCTTCATTTCAGCAACCCATACATTTTAGCATTGCAGAAATCACAGCTTTTTATTTTTTTTTAAGTAATTTAGGGAGAGATTTTTCTAAGTCACAAAGAGGAATTACTTACCCATCTCTCACTGAATTTTTTAAAGTACTTAGACGCCTAACTCCTATTTATTTCAGTGGGAATTAGGCACCTAATACCTTTAGCAATCTGGTCCTGTTTGCCCTAAGTATCTCCTTCCAAAGTGCCATATTGCAACACCCTACCTCTCACTGAGTAGCAGTTAAGGTCCAGATCCACAAAGGGATTAGGCACCTAAAGCCTAATTTTAGACATCACTGTGATCCATAAAATCCTGCTCAGCTGCTGCCTAACTCTGTCAGCTCTTAAACTCACTTGGTGCCTACATTTCTGTTATAAAAGTCCCCTAGTTGATTAACTTCCTGCCTCTGAAAAGGAGCACTGCTGCCCTTAGGTAGGTGACTGGGTGCCTATCTCATACTCTGAGCCTCACTGCAATCTACAAACCAGGGGAAGATCTGTTAGCCATGCTTTGAGTATGCCCAACTCTGCACAAAATGACCTGTGGGAAAGGAAAAGGGGCTTCCCTTCAGCCTAGTGGTTAGGGTACCTGAGATGAGAGAGACCCTGGTTTAGCTCAGCCCTCTTCCTGATGAGGAGAAGAGATTTGAACATGGATTTCACATCTTTCTACTGACGATCTTAACCACTAGAGTATGGATTAGTCTGATAGGGAGCTCTTGTTGAATGCCTTCCACTTAATTAAATAATTACATCTTCAATTAGGCCTGACACAGACTAAGAATCACTTTATAGTACAGTGGTTAGGGCATGCACCTAAGAAGTAGGAAACAAAAGTTCAAATCCCCTCTCCTCATCAGTTAGAGAGGGGGAATTTAACCAGGGACTTATGCATCTCAGCTGAGTAGTCTAATCACTGTGATAACTGTTCTTAGAGAGGGTGCCTCCCCACACCTTGTATGGTCTTAGGTAGCTACCTAACACGTTCTTTCAAAAAATGGTTTAGTACCTAAACTGCCTGACTCCAGCAGCAGGGTTCCCAGCTGTGGACCCGAAGCAGAGAGAAGCACCTTTCTACAGCCCAGACTTAGGCACTGAACTCTGTCAGAGGGGCAAGGCTTAGGACACAATCTTAGCCCTATAAGCTAGTTTAGGCAGCAAACTGCCTACCATGCTGGCTTGTGTGGACACCATTCTCAGGTTGCCTATCTCTTCCCATTCATTGTATAGGGAGCATAGGTACCTAACTCAGACTTTGTGCATCCCATTGTTGATCCAGGGACTTTGTTGGCACATAAAAGTTAGGTATGGTGATGCTCAGCATTGCACTACTTAAGTCTCTTTGCAGATCCAGGCCTTACTCTATAAGTGGCTATGATTAAACACAGATAAAGATACCCAGCTCATGCTAAAGGATTATAAGGAGCACTAATTATTTCGTAACCTTTAAAAATATTATTTTTTATTTGACAGGGTTCTTCTTAAATACAGTAATGTTTCATTAATATTCCACAATATGTATTTAATATCTTTCCACCAGAAATTTAAAATAATTGAAAAATATTTAGAACAATTAAATAATCCACCTAAAATACTTTCAGCAGTGGCTGAAAGGCCATCAAATTCAGGAAACTACAAAATGGTGTTTTGGTATATTCCTAACCGTATAAGACTTTGTGGAAGTTCCCTGACCCCCTACTCTTTGAATCTCCACAAAAATAAATGTGCTTTGAAATCTTGTCTCTATATTTAACATATGATAAGAGCTCACCAGCCTGTTTCTTTTTATTGTAAAGTGTCCTCATTAGCTGTTTAAACAATGTCAAGAACTGTTCACTTGTCCTTTACAATGCCTACTCTTACTCATCGAGCTCAGGAGCAATTTTTGTAATGTCAGAAAGAGATAAAGCAAGAAACAGGAGCATTGTTTAATTCTGCTTTAACATGACACTTAAAAATCTTAAGTTTAAACTTTAAATCCTCTTCAAAATTCTAGAGGCTTCAATAATGTCTACAATTTTGAACAACCAAAATTGTGCACTCAGGTATTTCCATTTAAAAAACAAGTCAAATTACATCCACAAATGACATTTTAACAAAAAAAAAGTCAATAATCTCCACTTTGTTAGTGATGTGACTGCCATTCCATTGTTTATTGTTTCCAGCAGACCCAAGTTGTGTTCTGTACAGAAACCCTTTTACTCATCTGGCACACTGATTGCTGTTTACGTGTTTAGTTTGTAATGTGAAAGTCAGGAGAGGAAAAAGAAGGACTTTCATTAGTAACTCTATCATCCTTATCTTCTTCAGTCACATCACCTGCTGATTTTTCAGTAATGTGGATTGAAGCTCAGATGAGAGGCTCTTCTTCACTGTCTACTCCTAGCTCCTCACAAACTGTTAAAGCATCATCAGCTGCAGCATATTAAGCAGCAGGTGGTGCATCAGCTTTGCACTGAAGAAAATCATCTGGTTGCTGCAATGCAGATTCTTCATCATCAGAAGGAATTTTCACAGATGTCAGCATTGCTTACTGAAAACCCACACATAGTTAATGAATCACGTTTCAATTGTCAGGGCCTCTACTACATTGCAATTTGCTTCTGTCCATTGATGCTGTCCAGCATCAATCAGGTTATGTTTTACCAGAAGAGTTGTTCTATTAACAGTGTCCATATTGACTACCAGTAAGGTCAATAGACTTTGAGAAAGAAATATTTTAAGTAGGGCTGTCAATTAATTGCAGTTAACTCATGCAATTAAAACACAAAATTGTGATTAATTGCACTGTTAAACAATAGAATACTAAATGAAATTTGTTAAATATTTTCAGATGTTTTTCTACATTTTCAAATATATTGATTTCTATTACAACACAGAATAAAGTGTACAGTGCTCACTTTGTATTTTTTTTATTACAAATATTTGAACTGTAAAAATGACAATAGTATTTTTCAATTAACCTGTACAAGCACTGTAGTGCAATCTCTTTATCATGAAAGTTGAACTTACAAATATAGAATTAGGTACAAAAAAATAACTGAACTGAAAAATAAAACTATGTAAAACTTTAGAGCCTACAAGTCCACTCAGTCCTACTTCAGCCAATCGCGCAGACAAACAAACTTGATTACAATGTGCAGGAGATAATGCTGCCTGTTTCTTATTTACAATGTCACCTGAAAGTGAGAACATGCATTTGCATAGCACTGTTGTAGCCAGCGTTGCAAGATATTTATGTGCCAGATGCACTAAAGATTCATATGTTCCTTCATCTTCAACCACCATTCCATGCCGATTCCATTCAACCACATGCATCCATGCTGATGATGGGTTCTGCTCAATAATGATCCAAAGCAGAGTGGACCGATGTATGTTCCTTTTCATCATCTGAGTCAGATGCCACAAGCAGATGGTTGATTTTCTTTTTTGGTGGTTCAGGTTCTGTAGTTTCCGCATCTGCATGTTGCTCTTTTAGCACTTCTGAAAGCATGCTCCGCACCTCGTCCCTCTCAGATTTTGAAAGGCACTTCTGCTTCTTAAACCTTGGGTTGAGTGCTGTAGCTAGTTTCAGAAATCTCACATCGGTATCTTCTTTGCGTTTTGTCAAATCTGCTATGAAAGTGTTCTTAAAACAAACATGTGCTGAGTCATCATCCAAGACTGCTATAACATGAAATAAATGGCAGAATGCAGGTAAAACAGAGCCGAAGACATACAGTTCTCCCCCCAAGGACTTCAGTCACAAATTTAATTAACACATTATTTTTTAACAAGCATCATCAGCATGGAAACATGGCCTCTGGAATGGTGGCCGAAGCATGAAGGGGCATACGAATGTGTAGCAGATCTGGCACATAAATACCTTGTAATGCCGGCTACAAAAGTGCCATACAAATGCCTGTTCTCACTTTTAGGAATAAATAAATAAGAAACAGGCAGCATTATCTCCTGCACATTGTAATCAAGTTTGTTTGTCTGCGCGATTGGCTGAAGTAGGACTGAGTGGACTTGTAGGCGCTAAAGTTTTACATAGTTTTATTTTTCAATTCAGTTATTTTTGTACCTAATTCTATATTTGTAAGTTCAACTTTCATGATAAAGAGATTGCACTACAGTGCTTGTATAGGTTAATTGAAAAATACTATTTCTTTTGGTTTTTACAGTGCAAATATTTGTAATAAAAATAAATATGTCAGCACTATACACATTGTATTCTGTGTTGTAATTTAAATCAATATATTTGAAAATGTAGAAAACATCAAAAATATTTAAATAAGTGGTATTCCATTATTGTTTAACTATGCAATTAATCGTGATTAATTTTTTTAATCACTTGATAGCCCTAATTTTAATTATCTTTATTATCTCAGCATCCATTGGTTAAAAATAAGAAAAACAGCTTACTGGCAGCTTCTCCGGTTTCACATTTGAAGAAGATACATCGGCATGAGTGGAGAACTGTCATAAGCAGGTTCACATACTTTGTGTAGCGTAATTAATGATTTAGCCAAATTAAAGTTTCCTCCAATTTTTTAACATGCCATTCTAACTTTCTTACTGTATTTTCACATAAGTAGTACATTTTGAATTACTGTAGAAAACTCAACATTTCATGACCAACAGCTTTCCCTACTGCCCAGTCTTACTACACATCCTTTGATCAAGTTTCTATTCTTGGCTTTGTTTTTGTCTCTCAAAAACAAGTTTTGGCTACAGAGTCCTGTAACATCATATTCCATATGTTCTTAGGCTGATATCCAAACAGAATCAGGAAGTCTTTCCTTTCAATAGATGATGGTCTCTTCAAACATATTTTGAGCCTCACTTGACAGTTTTGGTAGGATAGTATGGTATGATTTTCAAGAGAACTCAACATTGACCTTAGTCTGCTCCTGTTGAGGGCAGTGTGAGTTTTTACCATTAATTTCACTGGGGAGAAGTGTTAGGCCAAGAATGAGTGTTTCTGAAAAGCTCGCATATACCTCTTCACCCAGTTATCAGTCTTGATGACTGAAAACATGACTGGGAAATCTGAGGAATTCTGATAATAATCAGGAATAATGGGAGGAAATTTAGAAAAGGATAATTCAGGGTAACTCAGGGCCAGCCTTATGAGTGGGTGATGTGAGCAACAGCCTACGGTGCTGTGGTTGCAGGGGGCACCATGCTCAAGATGCTGCAGAAGAGCCGTGCCCACCCAGAAGGGGGAGATAAAGGGAACTGCAGGATGAGAGCCAGGTGCTCACACACATCCCCTCTCTGCAGTCCCAGCAGCATGATACCTGCAGTACTTAAAGGAAGTTACCCAGGGTGCCATTGTCCATAAGGCTGTCCCTGGGATAACTACTGATGAGATTTCTTCACCACTCAACCTATCCAGAGCACCTCATCCAGTTCTCTGGAATCCAAGAAACCAGTTCAACTCTGGACTCATTACTGAGGTTTCTTTAGAACATAAGAACAGCCATAGTGGGTCAGACCAAAGGTCCATCTAGCCCAATATCATGTCTTCAGACAGTGGCCAATGCCAGGTGCCCAAGAGGGAATGAACAGAAGAGGTAATTGTCAAGTGATCCATCCCCTGTTGCTCATTCCCAGCTTCTGGCAAACAGATGCTAGGGACACCATCCCTGCCCATACTGGCTAATAGGCACTGATGGACCATTCCTCCATTATCTTATCTAGTTCTTTTTTGAACCCTGTTAAACTATACTTGAGTTGATCAGACTTAGGCGTAGGGTGTGCATACAGGGTATACCAGACATCCAATGTACATAATCATGAATCAGCTTATATACACATTTACACTTAATATTATTGGTTAATATATCATGGTTGGTCTATTTTCTGTAACCCATCCCAGTTCAGATTATGAAAATGTCCACAAACTGCAAAAGTATGCTAGTAAGCAAGCTTATCATACATTACTCTTCTATTTCTTTATCTATTAACTGTTATTTTCAAGTTTACTTGTGAGTTTAGGCGTTGTCCATTATTAACCTCTTTTTCCCTACTTCTGTTTTCTTTTATGCAAGGCCTATTGCTACCAGGACATTTTTCTTATTAGTGAAAATACATGAAATAGTTTTCTGACAGAAGAGGTGGAAGCTTCATAGTTTGTCATATTTCAGTCTAGACTTGACAAAACACTACTGAGTGTGTATACAGTAAGGCACAATTTTCTACTGATAGGGAGATGGATTATTATACTTTAGTAATAGGTCCTTACCACAGCTATGTTATGATATTTTGAATACTACAGGATAATATTCTTCATATGAATATTTAAAACCTACAAAGCAAGCCAACTTTTAAGTTTCTAGCTACAGTTGCTTATGTTGCTAGAACACTACATATGAGGGAAGAATCTTGGTTTTTTTCCCCCATATCTGAAGGTCTAGCTTTAAAAAATAAATCATATTTGTGCTGAACACACAAGTAAAAGCTGCAGGTTTGTCACCTAGACACCTAGGTTTCTCCTGCTGGGCACATACACTATGCCTCACTCTAGGTGTCCAGACACCTAAGCCTCAGCAGGATCCTCAAACCAGGTAGAAATATGTATTTTCTTGCCTATCTGGCATATGGGGCCTGATTTGGCTGCTGGATAAGGGCCCATATGAAATCTGGCCAAAGGAGGAGATAGTGGTGGTGACTCCCTTACAACTTTTAGCCCATGGTCAAAGCACTCACCTGAGATGTGTGAGATCCAGATTCAGTCCCCTGATATGTCTGATAGGGAGAAAGGATCTTCTGAGAGGTGGGACATGCATATTCAAATCCTAACCACTTAAACAGTTATTGAGCCAGAGAGAGAAAGAATGAATGATTCTACAGGATGGTGTCATGGCACTCATCCGGGAGGTAGAAAACCCAGGGTCCCCTCCCCACTTCTCCACTGATTATTTAAGTATTTATTACATCAGAATTTCTTCTTACTCTAATTATTACCATATTAAGCATAATTTTCAAGTTAAGCATTGGATTTCTTGTTTTATGGAAATGGCAGATGTTCAGTTTTCCTTTAATCTGAACACCAATCCTTCCCTCAGTTACATGAACTTTTGGGACATTAAATCTTGATCACAGAACTCCTTGTTGCTAATGGATCTGCCAGCTGACTAGCTGTATTTTTGGTAATTTGATTACTTCTAAGATAAGTCATAGACTCTTATGGGTTTATTCTTAATATACACAGTTCTTCATTAAAGAAAAGAAGCCATATATGAAAATTAAATGTCTATATTCTGCTATATAAAAAAAAAATCAAGTATGGAATTTGAGCTGACCTTCCCATTAACCTTTAGCTGGAATAAAACAGAGCTAAAAGTGATCAGCATAATATACAACTAGTTTCAAATATCTGTATAACTTAATCTTAAATTTACTGTAATATGCAAAAAAGCTCAAAAATGTTAATACAGATTCCCTCTAATATTGTTCATTGACTTCAAATGGGTGTTCAGTTCCTCTGAAGATCAGACTGCTTTCCCAGGTGAATGAGTATGGATTTAGATGTTTAACTTTAGAAAAACAACCTCTAAAATGTTGGCCCTGAAAAACCAATTCTGATAATAAGGAAAGGCCAAAGTCAAAAAACCTGAGCTAGCATTCATCTGCTAATCACAACCACCTGTTCTAACACCCAGTAAAAGCTCAGTCCCTGGGAGAATTCCTTCCATTAATCACACTGCATTATCTGGCCATCTGTTATAACTGCTAGAAAAGCAGCAGTCCCTTTGGTGGCCATTATTAACAGATTTTGCACTTTATATTTTACTTGCTGAAATGTTCCACACACCCCTTATCCTCAAAAAAAGCAGGAAAATAAGTCCTAATAAACCAACAGTTATTCTGAGATTACTGGTTTGCTTGACTAGAACATGCCAGGTGGGTGTTTGCTACATGGGGGGGAACCCTAATTTTTTCTTCAATTTTGACTAGTGTTTCCAAACTTAGTAAAGAGAATGGGGTTGATTCATGCCCACTGGGAGAGAAGGGTGAAAACTGTGCATATAGGCTATATTTCTGCTGGTTCAACTTCCCGACAAAGTGTTCAGTCAATATATCCCCCCACGTGGCTTGACAGTACCCCATTGTGCTTGGGAAGGATCAATTATTTTGTGTCTGCCTGGATGTTTGCAAACTCAAAGAAAGTGGAGGTTAGAGGTAACTTGCTGTCAAGGTTCCTTCCCCACTCTGAACTCTAGGGTACAGATGTGGGGACGTGCATGTAAGACCCCCTTAGCTTAGTCTTACCAGCTTAGGTTAAAAACTTCCTCAAGGTACAAACTTTGCCTTGTCCTTGAACTCTATCCTGCCACCACCAAGCATGTTAAACAAAGAACGGGGAAAGAGCCCATTTGGAGATGTCTTCCCCCCAAGCCCTACACCCCCTTTCTTGGGGAAGGATTGATAAAAATCCTCACCAATTTGCATAGGTGAACACAGACCCAAACCCTTGGATCTTAAGAACAATGAAAAAAGCAATGAGGATCTTAAAAGAAGAATTTTAATTAAAGAAAAAGTAAAAGAATCACCTCTGTAAAATCAGGATGGTAAATACCTTACAGGGTAATCAGATTCAAAACATTAGGGGAAGAAAAAAGTTATTTAATTGTGCTATGTGTTTTGTCTGTCTAATGGATTTTCACTCCCAGCCCACCCTAAATTAAGCAACTGGGATTTGGTATGTGCTGAAAAATGAATCATCAGTGGCACGCATACAGCTGTACTGTAGTTCTCTTACACACACTAGTCTGTATTTGCCAGCTGGACAGTCAGCAGATAGACTTTGGGGCAGACCACCCACAATGGTTGCACAGATTGAGAGAATCCAGTAATATGCTAGTCCTTTTTTTATAATACAACTGTTCACTCTCATCTTTTGAACTCTGAGATTGAGAAACAAATCAGGAATGTTTTACACAGTAATTATTTTTAAAATGTACATTCTTAACAGTGGATGTGTTAGCCAGGATTCTTCAGTATCTCATAGTATCTTTGCAACAACACTGAATATGGGAAACTCAGGTGGAGAAATGCTTGGTTTTGTTTTAGCGCATCATAACTGACTTCTAATTTTATTACTAATATAAATACAGAGAGGCACATTACATCTGATTTTAGTTACAACACTTGAGGTAACTTGACTTATTTCAGTAATGACTTGGAGTAATGTCCATAACTGAGATGAGAATCCAGCTCACTGTATTTGTCTGGTCTCCTCCCACTAAACTTATTATAAAGCCCAAGCAGTAACAATTATAAACAATTTGCACTTAAGTAATTCCTTTCCTTCTATTTGGAGATCACATAGCACTTTATAAATTTCAATGAGTTGAGCCCCACGTCACCACTGTATGAGGTAGGTATCATTTTCCCCTTTCACAGTATGATCAAATTGAGGCAGAGAATGATTATGTGACTGACCAAATTGTATACATATTATTTTTTTTCACATGCTCATGTTGATTAGTATCTTTAATCCATGAGTACGTATTTATTTGGGGGTAAACAATAGATTGGTTGAGCTCTGCATGCCCTGGCAATTATTTATTCTGTACTGCTGAAAGCAGTGGAACTAGTAGTATGTTACTCAACACGAACAAGAGTGACAGAATAGAAACTCGGAAACTTTGACCTCTTCCAAAGCCTACTGAAGTCAATGGAAAGACACCCAACATCTTCAGTGGGCTTTGGATCAGGCTCTTATTGATAGGAAAGGAGCTTTTAAAGTCATCTAGTCCATCTCCTTGCTGGGAAATATTATAGTCTCCATTTTATTGTCTTAGTTTTGACCCCAGTGTTTTTATTTTCATTGTTCCATGCTAAATAATTCTTGTCCTTCCTTGGTATTCACATCCTTTAAATATTGGTACACAGTTATACTGTGTCCCTTTAGCCATCATCTAGCCTAGTTATATATGTTTAGTTCTTTTAAACCCTTGCTATAAATCATTCCTTCTGAAATAATTTTTGGTGCTCTTGCCTGCACTCCCTCTACAGACATTTGTCTATGTCTTTGTGCTAGTGAGAGTCACAAGTGAATGCACTGTTCCTGATTGCAAATTCATCAGTCAGATAAAGAAGGACTAGTCTCACCTTGCTCTGTGACATGTTACCTTTGTGTATCCACCCCCAAATCACACTGACCTTTTTTTTCCTGCCATAATGCATTGCAAATTCATACCTAATTTGCTCCCCATTGTTACCCCGGGTGTTTTATGGCATTATTTCTTTCCAGATATTTTCTTTCTATTGAATATCTTTCTTTGATTTTTTTCCCCTCGGATTATTAGTGTGCATTTTTTCAAGCTGAATCTTATTTTGCTATTTCCTGCCCATATGTCTAATCTTTCTAAGTCCCTAAGTCCCTCCTGTCCTCATTGGCCCTCTCAGCACCTCTCAATTTAATATAATTTGTGATTGCTATTAATATGCAGTCTTCTGCTTTGTTCAGATCTTATACAAAGATATTAAGAACTGACCTAACACTAGTTCTTGTAGCACTCCACTAGACACTTCACTTTAACTCAAAACTGGACAGGTAACAATATCCTCTTTGTACAATGGCTCCACATTTGGATAAGGAGGAGATATAGAGAGGTGCCTGTATCATGTTCCTGTCATTTTGGAAATTTTCAAAAAAGGTCACTTACTGGTTTATTAAAGAAAGACTCATTATTGGAACTACTAAACCTAAATCAAATGTCACCTCAGGAAACATCATTAAAGGTCATTTGTGCTGATAATTTTTTCGTAAATTCCAGACTGTACCTTGTAGTTGTTTTAAATCAGGGATGAAGAATATTCTAAATCCAAGCAGAGATTTGTTATAATACATGCTAAAAAATCTTTGTTTATAAATAAGTTTTCTATGTACTTTTTCTGGAAGTCAGTGGATAATTCCATACAACTGTGCCAAATGCCAGATATTTAGAAATCAGCAAATTAACCTCATCATACCATCTACCGCTCAGTAATTGATTACTTGTGGTGAAGAGCAGTACTGTCCAATCTATTTCACTCTATTCTTTTTGAACACTGTCTAACACGTGACCATGGGTACAGTTCAAATTCAAACAGCCACATTAATCAGAGAATGTTGAGATGACGCCTTCTTTCAATTGTTGGGTTAGTGATGGTCAGTTGTTAGGTTAATGCTGAGTGGTGTTGGTGGCCTGTGCTATAATGGAGGTCAGACTAGATGATCTCATTATCCCATCTAGCCTTAAACTGACTCTTGATTAAATAAAATAATTCATATAAACACTTTGTACAGGATTATGGCCAAATCCTATAAACTCTTACTCATTCAAACAGGTCCTGTGCCAGGACACCATTGTGCCAGGTACTCTATTTCTCTTATTCCTAATTTACATACTAACCCAACAACTGAAATGAGACCCAAGTGTTACAACCCACAGGAGATTAGGCTATTATGTGCCACAGGCAGAGACTAGAAGGGACCAAGGTGCACCAAATGCCCAAGGCCCCTACAATGGAAGGGAAATGATAATGTGAAAGAGACCCAGATAATCATGGCAAGTGAGCTGCACTCACATGCTCTAGAGGAAGGTGATCATCCCACAAGGTCACTGCCAAGCCTACCTGGGGGGAAATTCCTTCCTGACCCCATATATAGTGATCTGCTAAAATTCAGTAAGAAGGTAAAAACTGGATGGCAGACAGTATAGTGAGTCATTGTTAAGCAGAAGGCTGTGGACATTATCGTTCTATGAATATTCTAGTAAGGCCAGATGTGGAATCCAAGTAGCTGAATGGCTATTTTTAAATCTTTTGTCAAATAAGAAAATACAAGAATGATTATATCAAGTCCGTCAGTATTACAAGTTTCAATAGTGGAAAATGTAGCAATGAGGTTGCATACCACAGGGTTTTGTTGATCTGAATTCAAGCTGAAGATCTGATAGTGGCAGACCCAAACATTCATAAATCATGCCATGATTCTTCTGTCAGACTTTGAAACCTTATACAATTTACATATGAACGGCAATAAATAAAGATGTGATATAGCATTTCAGCAGCTGATTGATGAGGTCACACCACACATCTTTGCAACAAAGTCTTTTTTATACGAAATACATGGTAGCAAGCTAGGGTATGCTATTTCTATCACATAGGAATGCACAACTCTTTTATATCACAATGATTCGTTTTCATCTTCAGCATTATTCCACAGAATTCTTGTCAGCAAGTTAAGGAAGTATGGGCTAGATGAATGCACTATAAGGTGGGTAGAAAGCTGGCTAGATTGTCGGGCTCAACGGGTAGTGATAAATGGCTCCATGTCTAGTTGGCAGCCGGTGTCAAGTGGAGTGCCCCAGGGGTCGGTCCTGGGGCCGGTTTTGTTCAATATCTTCATAAATGATCTGGAGGATGGTGTGGATTGCACTCTCAGCAAATTTGCAGATGATACTAAACTGGGAGGAGTGGTAGATACGCTGGAGGGGAGGGATAGGATACAGAAGGACCTAGACAAATTGGAGGATTGGGCCAAAAGAAACCTGATGAGGTTCAATAAGGATAAGTGCAGGGTCCTACACTTAGGATGGAAGAATCCAATGCACCGCTACAGACTAGGGACCGAATGGCTAGGCAGCAGTTCTGCGGAAAAGGACCTAGGGGTGACAGTGGACGAGAAGCTGGATATGAGTCAACAGTGTGCCCTTGTTGCCAAGAAGGCCAATGGCATTTTGGGATGTATAAGTAGGGGCATAGCGAGCAGATCGAGGGACGTGATCGTTCCCCTCTATTCGACACTGGTGAGGCCTCATCTGGAGTACTGTGTCCAGTTTTGGGCCCCACACTACAAGAAGGATGTGGATAAATTGGAGAGAGTCCAGCGAAGGGCAACAAAAATGATTAGGGGTCTAGAGCACATGACTTATGAAGAGAGGCTGAGGGAGCTGGGATTGTTTAGTCTGCAGAAGAGAAGAATGAGGGGGGATTTGATAGCTGCTTTCAACTACCTGAAAGGGGGTTCCAAAGAGGATGGCTCTAGACTGTTCTCAATGGTAGCAGATGACAGAACGAGGAGTAATGGTCTCAAGTTGCAATGGGGGAGGTTTAGATTGGATATTAGGAAAAACTTTTTCACTAAGAGGGTGGTGAAACACTGGAATGCGTTACCTAGGGAGGTGGTAGAATCTCCTTCCTTAGAGGTTTTTAAGGTCAGGCTTGACAAAGCCCTGGCTGGGATGATTTAACTGGGAATTGGTCCTGCTTCGAGCAGGGGGTTGGACTAGATGACCTTCTGGGGTCCCTTCCAACCCTGATATTCTATGATTCTATGATTAGCCAACCAAACCTATAGCAGTGCATTTTTGCTCAGAGATGGGATAACATTAGGTCTTAGAGGAAGTGAAGCCAGCCCAATAAGTATAGCAGGTTAAACAGCTAACATAGAACAAAGAATATAGTTTCATTAATCTATTGAAAATTATGCAAAGGAGTTTCCTCTACATCATTCCACAAAAGTGGGATTCCTTAGATTATAATCCATTTTCTACTGAAGTACTTCGTTCCAGAGTATACATTAAACTTGCTATGTTTGCAAAACATAGCACTGGCAGAAGACAGTTAATCCTACTTTCAGAAGTAGGATAAAGTCAAAAGAATTGACACTCCAATTTCTAAAAAGCAGATTTTCTATGGAATGGAATGTTAAAGGTTTTACCTGATATAATACAGGGATCAGCATATAACAATGACATCAAACTTTTCCAAAAGGTAAATATCAAAGCAGTTTTACAATTGTTAAATAACACTGAAGATCCTGTATAGGAAAGAAAACATGAGATTTGTCCATGAGGAGGGGTTTTTTAGGGTAATTGGCTCATGTAGGTAAGTCTTTGAAAAATACCAATGTTACCTTCATTATCAGATCTGTAAAGGACATTGCATAACAATCAGCACTGGCAACACCACATTATTTCCCTTTCCCCAAAGCCTACACAGCTGATTGGTATTTTGCCAGCCACTGAAAATGCTTCATTCCTGCAGGGAAGAAGCAGGATTCTGCAAAGTGACTGGAACACATTCTGGTCTCCTGCTGCTAAGGGGTCCGTCAACAGTCTTAAGACATGGGTAATTCAGAACAAGCATTAGTGAGACACTTACCAGAGTCATTTCTGTGGTGTAGTAGACTGTGGGTTAGGGGGTTACTAGCCAGTGTTTGACTATTATTGATTTACATGACTAGGGCCAAGTAAGCATATGTGGCACTTAGAACAATGTGGAAATAGCAGGTGAGAGTTTATAGGGACTGAATAAAGTTTTGATCTAAAGTTCCCTCAAATTATTTATTACAGTATTTTTAAAATTATTATTCATACTTAAACACACACAATATTTCTCAATCCTAATGAAACCAGGAAAAGGATTCCATATTCACATGGATGTAATGTCTGTTGCATATGTATATTAAAGACTAGATTTATAAAGGTATTTAGATGCCTATAGATATGGATAGGTTACTAACTGCTTTTGAAAAGTGCCCTAAGCACATAACTTACTGCGTGCCTTGGAAGTTTTGAAAATTCCCCTAGGTGCCAATCTCTATCTTTAAGAGCCTAAAAACCCTTAAAAATCTGGACCTAAACCCATCAAGAGGGAGAACTTTCCCAGACTCCTTATAAGTCACATTTCCAACTACCCATTTTGTCATAAATAACCGCCCCCTCTCACGCACATATTTCCTAATTAGTTGTGCAGGTAAGGCTATGCAACACTGATATCAGCTTGTGATGTTCTAGGGAAATGAAATCAATTGTATCTATAAAAGTGTGCTCTGTTGCTGTGTTAGGCAACTACCCTTCTTGAATCCACACTATGTCATTAATAGACCTGTTTCATGCACCCTAGAGACTAGTATTTGATTCTTAGTTTTACAGTGGAATACCAATAGCTTTGTGTATGTGTGTGTTCGCGCTTTCTGCAAGTGCCCAGATGCAGGGATTCCAATAGAAAAAAGGTCTCTTCTATTTAGGAGTAACATCACATGTAAGGAATTCAGGTAGCCTTGAGCAAGAGTAATGATATTACGTGTTAAAAGTTTGGTTTTCACTAGACAATAATGTGTGTGTGTGTGTGTGTGTATTTTTTTTAATACTGATATGAAAGAGAGTTATGGCAAGGTAATATTGAAACACATCTGAAAGTATTCATTTTCTTTGATCAGCCAATGATATTTAATTGTTTAACATTCTGAATGTTCTGAACCTGTATTGCCATAACATCTTCTTATATCATGCAAATTGGATTTGGCCATGTCTAGTATTTAATTTAATATTCTTAAGAACTTAATTTCTGAAAAAGAGTCAACGTTACATTTAACGTGTGTGTGTATGTGTGTGTATATATACACACTCAGAGCTAGAACAGGTGTAGCCTTTTTGTTTCTGAAGACTGAAGTTCAAACATGTCTGATTAACGCTGATAAACAATTGAATATATAGCATTTATATCAGCATTTGCATTTTCAAAATGCTATATAAATGTTCGTGTTTTCCCACGTGAAGTGAGTTTGGGTATAAATATTTCTCGGTGGACACATCTCCTCTTCTACCCACCATGCAATTTGACACCAACTCCTGCTAACAACCATGCAGTTTGACATAATTTGCAGTCTTTGCTCAGGAGAGGTACCAGTATAGACCATGACTTTTGTGTAGATCAGGACAGAGTAATATTAACAGAATTCTATTGGATTTTACAGTGTACTTTCCCTTGATGTAGCCAGTGTTGTCTCATTTTCATGAATATTTAAAATCCCCAAATTAGCTCTAAATATGTAAAAAGAAGTGCCTAAAATATATTTTGGAAAACACTCCTAGTAACCCTTCATATTACCTCTAGAGCAAATTACCAGTGAATTTTAGTTCAAAAGTTAATGCAGCCTAAATTGTGTTCAAACTAGAGATGGTTGAAATGCTTTTTTATTTTAAAATAGTCTATTCTTTAAACAATATCTTTAATTTCTTTAGAAAATTTCCAGATTTTGAAAATAAATAAATAAGGTGGTGGTTCTTGAAAATTCTTTTTTTGTTTGTTTTGTTTTTCAGTTTTTATTAAAAGAATTTTGGATTTGTTTTTATCTTTTTCATTTCTTTTTAACTTTCTTTTCATAGAAATACTTATTTTCTAACCGGTTCCAAGTCATACTATTACCAGTTAATATACACTAGTTGTTCTTCTTCCCTCCCCAGATATGTAGCAGTGCATATAGTGAAAGACATGACTGAACCCTCAAATGCCTATATTTTGACATAAGCTGCATTTATTTAATTGCTACTAATATTTCTAGCTTTATTCCCAGTTCTTAAGAACAAAAGGTTAAAATATCTTAATGCTACAATGCATGGAAGACTTACACATTTAGAGAGGATTTTTGCAGTCTATATACACAATTAAGTAGGTCAATAGTTCGTATACTATATGCTTACACTCTTTTATTTATTATTTTGTTGAACGTTATATTTGACAGCTCATAACCTCCAGTAACTGTAGATGATTTTGTTTATAAATATAAATGATCTAATAAAATCAAGTAGTTGTAATCAGTATGCATTCCATGTGGAACTATAACAAAACTGACATTTTGAAATATTTAATTGTGTATTCAAAAGTGCTAGTGGATATGCCATAGCTTGAATAAAATCCTGAAACCAATTAATGTGGTTTCATTTATCAAACATGGTAGAGCTGTTATAAATACTACTAATAACATCATAACAATATATTTCCATTTGTCTGTAGATACAAAATGCTGCAGTGTTACATTATAGCCCTGAAGTACAAAAAATGCTTCTTTAGGCTTGATTCAACAAAAATGTAGCCATTTTCCATGCTCTGGAAGCTGCCAGGAAGCTGCAAAAGCCCCCAAAATACTTATCTTTACATAGTCTACCAAAGAAAATAAACGTACTCTTAGCTGATATTCCTAGTGTATCTTTTTTTCTTCTTGAAACTGACCTTTCATAACATTGAAATGGAGGGTAAAGTCAGGCATTGATGCTAAAGTTCTAAAATATATAAAATGTAGACTTTTGGTAGTGTTTTATTTTTGTTACTAGAAAGCACAAAAAGACAGTGGGCCAAATTCTGCTCTCATTTATAGCAGTTTAAGGGCCCAGTTAAACACTCATCAAAGTCAGTGGAAAGGCTACCACTGACTTCTTTAGGCAGGTCCTAAATCTGGGATAATTCCACTGATCTGAATGCTTTGGCCAAGAACCTCTAGTACATTTTAGAATTTCACATAGTTATATGTTTGCTGCAATATTTTAATTGCTGCATCCTGAAATCATAGACCCTTTTTAGTCACTTAAGGCCTGATTGTGCCTCCCTAACACTGCATAGGTCCTTACTACACAAATAGACTCAGTGATTTCAGGGGAATTATTTGTATTGCAAGATATTGTTCAAATGAGAAAAGGTTTTAGGATCTGTCCCTCTATTACTATGCATTGTAAAGGGGGAATCCAGTTTTATCATTTGCCTCTCGGGACATATGCAATACAAAATATCCCAACATTTTCAAAGCAGCCTCTAATTTTGATGTCCTACATTAGTGGAGGCCTCAAATTTTGGCCAATTTAAGGCTCCCTGGATCTGACTTTCAGAAGTGCTAAACACTCCCACTTCCAGCTGAAGTCAATGGTGACTGAGAGATTTTTTATTTTTTTATTTAAAAAAAAAAAAATCAGGCCAAGCTGTCTCAAGCTGGCCAAAAATTTAGGCCCTAAAAATCAAAGGCCTCAAAATGTTGACTTCTAAATGGGTAGGGCTATGATGGTACCATTCTAAAACTCTTAATCATTGCCAATTTACTTTAAATCCATACCATGTGGGAAAAGAACATTTAAAGTAATCCTTCCTGGTGGATGAAAATGGGAAGTCAGATAGAAGTATGTAATAAGACTTGTGAACAAAATATGGATATAAAAAGGTGAGATTATATCAACCACTGTGTATTGTTCAAAACCATACAGCATTCAGACCGCTTACAATGACACCATAGATAATAAAAGTATATATTTACTTTCTATAATGTTTCAGCTTCAGGTAATATTCAACACTCAAGTCTGAACTAGATTGAAACTGTGTTCCCAGTGAAAGGGAAACCTAACATTTTCCATATGCACTGTCATATTCCATCCCTTTTCCAATATTCATGTTTCATTAACATTCAGTATTGGATGAACCTAGGCCTGAGTTTAAAAAAATTAACAAAAATAAAATATTTCTAATTTGTTTCAATATTTGCTATCTATTTAATATTTTATGAGCTAGGCCATCTTGTTTTTTTTTTTAAAAAAAAAGCAAATTCAAAGAGGCAGATAATAAACCAAAAATCTTGACGATTTGTTTTAATATTTGATATAGAATTGTCATGAAGGGTTACTTACTTGCTGACATGGGGAGTTGGGAATTTGCAACACTAACAACTAGTGCAGCTTTGATGATTACACTACTAGAATTTAGTGTTGGGAAATCCTACCCTTGTTGCCAGGAGTTTAAGATAACAGATGAGACTGGGAATGGAAGAACTCAGTTTATCCAAAGGCTATCTACTGCAGAGGTAGTGTTAATGCATGCATATCTGTGATACCCATGAACTAATTCAGTCAATTCACAGCCTTTCCCGGGAAAACTTTTTTCAGGAAGTTACACTGATACTTTTCTTGAAAAAACAATTGCTGTTGTTGTGTTTTTGTGTTTTGTGTTTTTGTTTTTTTAATGATGATTTTACTGGACAGTTTTAGATTTTTTCCTATTTTTTTAAACTTAACCTCTCATACTTCAGATTTGCTAACATACTGTATGACTAGCAAATATATTTTATAGTAGATAGGAGACAAGATTATTGCAAATAACAATATATATTGTTTTATGAAGTCCTTTTATTAAATGCTTAGAGACATAATGACTCCTATGGAAATCAAGCATGCATCTATTACAAAAACTTGAACATGGGTGCTGTTTCAGTAAATTTGTTTGAAGTACTGAATCACAAACTTTTGACATCTCACTAAATCAGAATGTTATACTAGTATTTGGCAGCGGATTGAGTGTTTGATAGTCACTAATGAAATATTTACTCCCTTTTCTTCATCCCTGTAGACTTTTTCTTATCATGGTTGAATTTTCACTTTATTAACATGTAGTCCAGAAGAGGTCAATTTATTATTACTGCAGCTATGACTAAGGAATATCTATCACTTATAGCAGTGGCTCTCAACCTTTCCAGACTACTGTACCCCTTTCAGGAGTCTGATTTGTCTTATGTACCCCAAGTGTAACCTCCTTTAAAAACTACTTGCTTACAAAATCAGATATAAAAATAAAGTGTCAGCACACTATTACTGAAAATTTACTTACTTTCTCATTTTCCCATATAATTATAAAACAAATCAATTGGAATACAAATATTGTACAGTACTTACATTTCAGTTTATAGAATATAAAGCAGTATAAACAAGTCATTGTCTGAAATTTTAGTTTTTACTGACTTTGCTAGTGCTTTTTATGTAGCCTGTTGTAAAACATGGCAAATATCTAGATGAGTTGATGTACCCCCTGGATGACCTCTGTGTAACCCCAGGAGTATCCGTACCCCTGGTTGAGAACCACTGACTTATAGTATAGTATACCTTCAGCAGTGCATGTCCTTGGTCTGAATTATACAGAAATATTATATGTTTGTAATATGCCTGTAAATGTGAATGCTAACTAAATTTTACAGGTGCTGCTACCAGACTTGCCAACTCTCCTGATTTTATCACGAGTCTCACAGTATTTGGTGTGTGCACCTTTTGTGGTTTTTTTTCTTTTTAGTTGGCTTTTCAGTTCATTGTCAAGATTGTTGGCATTAAATGTGCACAGGAACAACACTATGATGCACAAAGCCTGAATTAAGGTCCTAAACTCCTTATACAATTAATGGGGGGAGATATTGCATGAGAATGGGATCCACAAAAGCCAGGGGAGCTGCCTATGCTAGCCAATGGGAGACACCAGCCAGAGGGGTGTGTGCTAAGCCCCAAACCTATCTCAGGCTGTGGAGTGGTGTGATCAATTAATGGAAACCCACTACTTGGAGTTAGGTGCCTACCTTGCTCCCCACAAAAGGGGCATAGTGGGGAGGAGGTGGTGGTGTTGCCCATTTTATAATGTTTAGCCCAGCGGTCATAGCACTCACCTGGGATGTTGGAGACCCAGGTTCAACTCCCCCCTCTCTACTAGAGAGAGAGAAGGAAGTTCCCCTGTTCAAATCCTAACTCTCAGGAGAGCATGTGTTAATCTCTGAGATATTCTGACGAGAGGCTCCCTCAATCTTCTATTGAAGCTGTTTCACTATGGATTAATAATGCAAGTGAGATTGGAGCAAGGGGGGAACCACATCCTGGATTCCCACCTGCCAGTTGGGTGCCCGAACCACTGGGATACAGAGTCATGAGTTCTCTCTCACACCCAGTGATGGTGCCACTGTAGATTGTCATTGGGCTGGGCTGGGCTGATTCTGTAGTCCAGTGGTTAGGGCACCCATGGGGGGCGGGAGGGTAAGGGGTCTCCATTCTCCCCCTTTGGAGGACAGGGAGGGAATTGAACATGGGTCTCCTATATCTGAGGTGAGTGCTCTCTAACCCCCGAGAAAAAAGTGACAAGGTGGGCACCACCATCTCCTCCTCCTCCATCTGAATTTTGAATGAGAACCAATCCAGGTAGTGGCCTCTGAGCAAACCTACTGGGTCAGGGTCTGTACACAAGGTGAGTGGCCAAATGCCTAAGTTCCCCTAGTTCATGAATTGCTCTGGGGCTTAAGCAGGATATATCCAAATACCTAGAGAAAAGCAGCAGTATGCAAGCCCCAAGGATTTAAATTAAGCATGTCGGAACTATTACAGTGGAAAGTTAGCCACTGAATGAGTTTAGGCACCTACAGGATTTGGTGGTAGCCAGGCAGGAATTTCGTGAATCACAGTATGTTATGCATGGGGACATAGGCACCTGGGTCTGGAGTTTTTCTTTGTGGCTCATACCCTTAGCCAAAAGGAGCATGATCAGTGATAGTTAGCACAGCTTCATAAACCTATTATGCCATAAAAGTATAAGTGCATTCTTCGCCAGTGACTGGTTGGCGGACAAAATCAATGTAGTGATTTTAATTTATCTAGACTTTAGTAACATTTCAGCCAGACCTGCACGGAAACAACCTAGAAATTAGAAAGAAGTTGGCTGCTTAAGAATTCTGCACTGTGGATACCAAATTAGCTGATGTGCTGTAAGTAAAGAATAATTATAATTTGGCTTTGGATGTGAGTTAACAGGTCAGACTCTTATATTAATAAGTTTCTGATCATTATATCAGATGTTCTGTAATTCAAATAAAGAGTAAAGAAAACAGTGATGGGAAAAATCTGTTTTCCTATAAAGTCTTCAGTTAAAACAGGAAAAAAAAAAAAGGAAATATCTGTTCAGGGAGGGGGAATGGATAGTATATATCTATAGCAGAAGCTTCTTAAATATGATAGACAGCTGTACTAGCCAAGGAATTCTCCTCTAGGGCCCCAGTATCCATTGCTGCAGACTGTTTCCCAAGCTCTAGTAACCAAGCATGAAAGGAAAGAGAAAGATGCTGAGTCTTCTTTTTCAGCGTCTCTCCTCCCCTGGGTAACAACCTTCCTAGATAGAAATGAACTTTCCAGTGTACATGCCAGCCCCTTTTTTTGTACATTTTTGGGGCTCTCCAGAAGGCACAAAAAAGATGAGTGCCATCACTATCTGCAGCTGGCATTAAGAAAGGAAAAGAAATTAAAGTGATTTAAAAACAGCTTGGAACTAAAAACTTTAAACATTCAGCATCATAGCTTCAGAGCAATCTGCTATGCTTGTATGCTTTGCAGACAAAAGGCTGAATTAAAGCTTTGTTGCTTAAGAAAAGGAATTGGTAACTGTCTCCCAATTCAGCTTTTGAAGTAAAATAAAATGTCAAAGCTACCCAAACTTTTTCTGGAGAGCAATTGAGTGCCAGGGCTGATCTGAAGGAGTAAGACAGCTTCTATTAGGTATTTCATCACTAGAAGAGTTTTAGAAACCAAAATCAAATATGATAACCCTATATCATCCTCTGCCAGGCTGGCAACCAAGATATACAGGTGCCTGGGTTACTTTTAAGTTTTATTTTTGCCTAAACAATTACATTGACATTGAATGTACAACTGTTCCCTGAAAATGACAGTAAAAAATTCCATTGTGAGCTTGAAAATTTACTGTCAATGATTCCCATATTGAATAGCCTCAGTTTATACTTAGATTTTTTTATTATTATTATTCCTAACTGCCTGGCCTAAAAACTTAGTCTGGACTCTTTTGTTCCTGTGCATTATCACCAGTAATAAAGGTTCTACAGGATGAATTATATGCACCCAATGGTTTGAAACTATGTCCTTGCTAACACATGTTCAACATCAGTGAGTGGGGTTACCCAGGTGTAACTGATTGCAATACATAGTTCTGTTGATAATGCTTAAATAAAGCACATAATTCAGCTAATTCTCTTACCTGTGCTTGCCCTGTAGGGCTAATAGGAGTAAATAGTAATGAAACCCTACCTGACAAAAATAAGTTATGTCTTCACTGCAAAGTTAAACTTGGATGATTGGCACCTGGGTTAGCCTAGCCCAGGTATGAGCATTTCCACAGCAAAGTCTTAGTCATGTTACCCCGTCCTTACTCTTTTTGCATTTGCCTGTGTGGGCGGGGCGGGGAACATCCCGTGGTTCTTTGAGCTGACACACCTGAGGATTCTTTCCCAGTGAATTGTCAATTGCATGGGAAGTTGTCGTCCTCCAGGGAGAATTGTGAAAAGGTCATTAGAGGACTACCAGCAGTATTTCCTTGAATTCTGTCTGCAAAGTGGGTATGTTCCAGCCCAAGTGAAGGCAGCACCCAAACTCTAGATGAATAAACCAGCCTGGATTTAAAGCATCTTCAGACCTGGGCAAGGGGTTTTTCTTTGGAGGGGTGGGTGGGAATAGAGCTAAAACCTGGGCAAGTACCCAGGTTAACTCTGCAGTGAAGACATACCTAAAGTGAATTAGACACTATGGGTATGTGTACACTGTATTTAAAACCTGTGGCTGGCTTGTGCCAGCTGATTCAGGCTAAGGGGCTGTTTAATTCCCATGTAGACATTTTGGGCTCAGGCTGCAGCTTGAGCTCTGGACACTCCTACCTGGCAGGGTCCCAGAGCCTGGACCACAGCCCCAACCCAAATGTTTACACCACAGTTAAACAGCCCCTTAGCCCAAGCTCCATGGGCCTTAGTCAGCTGGCATGGGCCAGCCAATGTTTTTTAAGTGCAGTGTAGACATACCCTCAGATCCTGGATACACAGACGTAGCAGATCTGTTGAATAAAATGGCATCATTTTAATTTAATCGCTTTTCAGAGTAGAGCTGAGTTTTAAAATATATTAAAGCAACAGAAAATCTCAGCTGAAGGAGGAGTATGGCTAAATCTGGTGAAAGGGCCATGAGGGGAAAAAAGAAGCAGTTTTAAACTGTCCCCCGAATTGCTCAGAACTGCCCTTTCAGCAGTAGTGTATGGATCTGAAGCCTCTTGTAATCTTCACTTTCTATTATAAAAAATTAAGGTCTTTTTTGTAGTAGTAGGGAAAAAAAGTAGACCTCCTTAAACACTTCAGTTTCTCCTATCACTGCATAAGACAAGAGTGTATGTCTGAGAGAAGAGGTAGGGGGCACATCAGGACCGGCGCTAGGCATCAGCAAAGCAAGCACTTGCTTGGGGTGGCATATTTCCAGGGGCTGCATTCCGGCCAGCCTTTTTTTGGGGGGGAGGGCAGTTGCGTTCTCAGAGCTGCGCCACTTAGACGGGGTGAGGATGCCGTGCCCCCTGCTGCAGCAGGAAGGGGAAGCCCCAGCCCCGGGATGCTGAGCTGCCAGGGCCCAGCCGCTACCTGGGGAGGAGAGGGCTAGTCCTTCCGGGGCTGCGCTGCCTTGTGCCACCCCTTATATTGGGGCTTCTCTGCGTGGCCGGGGGCTGGGGAGGGGGTAAAGCCCCTGCAGGTGCCGGGAGAAGGTGACATCACTCGCTCCACTTCCAGCGCCACCTGCGACCCCCAGCCCCACCTGAGCTTGGGGCGGCAAAAAACCTAGAGCCAGCCCTGCATATAATAAAATAAGCTGAGACAAAACACAGATGCTGTCCAAGTGCAGCAGTGTTTAATTAAATAAGAAAGTTTAATTTCTTATGTGAACTGTACCGTCTGCTTTGTATGGGCAGATTGCAGGGGTTATTACAGTGGCATCTCTTCACCTGTTCTGGTGCTTACCAGGTGTGTTTTTGCACATGAAAGTAGGCAGTCAACAGGGAAAGTATGCACACGCTTTTGCTGGAGATAGTGGTTAGAATCATAGAATCATAGAATATCAGGGTTGGAAGGGACCTCAGGAGGTCATCTAGTCCAACCCCCTGCTCAAAGCAGGACCAATCCCCAATTAAATCATCCCAGCCAGGGCTTTGTCAAGCCTGACCTTAAAAACTTCCAAGGAAGGAGATTCTACCACCTCCCTAGGTAACGCATTCCAGTGTTTCACCACCCTCCTAGTGAAAAAGTTTTTCCTAATATCCAACCTAAACCTCCCCCACTGCAACTTGAGACCATTACTCCTTGTCCTGTCCTCTTCTACCACTGAGAATAGTCGAGAACCATCCTCTCTGGAACCACCTCTCAGGTAGTTGAAAGCAGCTATCAAATCCCTTCTCATTCTTCTCTTCTGCAGACTAAACAATCCCAGTTCCCTCAGCCCCTCCTCATATGTCATGTGCTCCATCCCCCTAATCATTTTTGTTGCCCTCCGCTGGACTCTCTCCAATTTATCCACATCCTTCTTGTAGTATGGGGCCCAAAACTGGACACAGTACTCCAGATGAGGCCTCCCCAATGTCGAATAGAGGGGAACGATTACGTCCCTCGATCTGCTCGCTATGCCCCTACTTATACATCCCAAAATGCCATTGGCCGTCTTGGCAACAAGGGCACACTGCTGACTCATATCCAGCTTCTCATCCACTGTCACTCCTAGGTCCTTTTCCGCAGAACTGCTGCCTAGCCATTCGGTCCCTAGTCTGTAGCGGTGCATTGGGTTCTTCCGTCCTAAGTGCAGGACCCTGCACTTATACTTATTGAACCTCATCAGATTTCTTTTGGCCCAATTCTCCAATTTGTCTAGGTCCCTCTGTATCCTATCCCTCCCCTCCAGCGTATCTACCACTCCTCCTAGTTTAGTATCATCTGCAAATTTGCTGAGGGTGCAATCCACACCATCCTCCAGATCATTTATGAAGATATTGAACAAAACCGGCCCCAGGACCGACCCCTGGGGCACTCCACTTGACATTGGCTGCCAACTAGACATGGAGCCATTGATCACTACCCATTGAGCCCGACAATCTAGCCAACTTTCTACCCACCTTATAGTGCATTCATCCAGCCCATACTTCTTTAACTTGCTGACAAGAATACTGTGGGAGACCGTGTCAAAAGCTTTGCTAAAGTCAAGAAACAATACATCCACTGCTTTCCCTTCACCCACAGAACCAGTAATCTCATCATAGAAGGCGATTAGATTAGTCAGGCATGACCTTCCCTTGGTGAATCCATGCTGACTGTTCCTGATCATTCTTTGACTTTCTTCAACCTTTAGTGTGATACTTTTTGTCAACTAAGATGGGTTATTTCCAGAAAGTTGGAAAACTGTGTCTGTAAATATAACTCTCAGCTGAATAATGCAATTCACTTGCTTTCACTTTTTATAACTGTATATTTAGATGTAGAATAATCTTAATATTGAAAGATGTTTTAAAAATATAAATTACTTGTCAATAAGATGAAGATATTTAAACACTATGTTTATACATGGAACTTGTCTATATCGTATCGTTTACATGATTGCCTATATTTTTACAATGAAAATGACTTAACCAGAGCTGGGAAAACAGTTCAATTATTGTATACTCATGGACATAACTATATGGGCTATTAATTGCTGGAGAGGCCCAAAGTAATCATATTTGTGATCCCTAAATACACTGACATAAATGCTGGCATAGTATTTATCTGATTTATGCACATTTATACAATTATAATCAGCTTCATTTTTAAAGTGTTTGATTTATCTTTTCTTCTCTGTAATATTTTATGGGAATGCTTTAGAGATTATTGCCAGATAAAACCAGATAAAATAAAATTTTTGTTTTTGTTGATACAGACTAACACGGCTACCCCCCTGGTACCTTAGTGAATTGTTCTTTCATTATTACATTTCTAACTGCTGTTATCACAGAAAATGATGTGGCAACATCAGCACACAGCACACCTTACCTCACTGGGCAAGCTGCAGTTACGCCTTGTATGATCCACTATACAATAGGCACACGTGAACAATTCTGGCTCCTAGAAGGGAACCACAAAGTGCAATAGTTTATGACCGAAGCTTAGCTTCTACTATTCCGATAGAATTGACTCTGTATTAAAGAACATATTGGGTTTTTTTTTGCCATTTTATGGATAAACTCCAAACAGAATAAGGATTTGGTCCATAAACAAACTTGTATGATATTACTATGCACAGTATAGGTTTTCAAACGATAATACTTGCTCATTTCTGTAAAAAAAATCCTGCTTTGACTCAGAGTTTAAGGTGTTATAAATAGAAGCTTAAAATGGTTATTACATCTTAAAATACAATATCATTATAAATATTTTGCTGCTTATTTATCAACTGTGACAATTAATGCAGATAATACTAATTAAAGCTAGATGTAGGCAGTGACTTTGTTTTCTCGTTGTTAGAGAGAATTGATTCTTTTGAAGAACTAATACAGTAAGGTAAGAAATTAATGATATTGATGCATTTTAAAGCATCTAATTTAAATTGCAATTCCAAGTACAATTGTGATAGTACTGAATGTTATGGGAAAAGACTCTCCTGAAGAACTAACGCAGTGCACAAAACCCTAAAGACAAACATTGTTGCCATTTTATAATTCCTTTTGAAATAATTTGTCTATAAAATTTCAGCTACGGAGTCTGATACTCCTCCTATTGATGTCAATAGCAAAACTCCCATTGGCTTCAATAAGGAATGATCAAAACCACAGGCAAGAATTCTCCCCTTTGGTCTACACTCTTGATATCCTATTCACAGAGTAGGTTTTTGTAGTATTATGTACTTGTTTACCGCATGGAACTCCCATTGACTCAATACAAGTTCTGTGCAGTGAATAAGTGCAATATTTGTGATAGAGACCCACATTGCAGATTATAGATCAGAAGTGTGGATTAGAGAGGAGAAATTAGTTTTCCTTATATATCTTATTAGGAGAAAATTTCACAAATTTGAATTGTATATTGCATTATGTGTCTGCATCTGGCATGATGTCTTAAATACATCAGTGTTTTCATAATTCTATTTGGATTAGATTAGATAATTGAGAAGTGACTATAGATTTCTTGAGTTATTAAGGAAGCCACCTAGATTCTCCTGCTAACATGAAACTAAATAACTCCTCAATAACAACCAGTACTTTAAAATTTTAATTGTATATATAAAAGGGATGATGATGGAACATACATAGCACACTAAGCAATCTTATAAATATTTTTTGTAACCCTCCTCCACCTCCTTTAACCCTATGTACTGTTTGCTGTCATTCATTGTATTATGTTCAAATTTAGATCGTAAACTCTTCAGGGAAGGGATCATGCCTTTTTTATGTACTGGAAAGTGCACTTTGGGTGCTATATGAACCATTAACACTGTCTTGGATGCTTTAGAATCTTGTTTTCTTTCTATTGGAATTGGATGTTGAAATAGAAATGCCATTGATAGAGAAAAAGACAGGTTAGAAAGTATTAATGAGTTATGAGTGTGCTTCCTTTTTCTTGCTATCAGACACTACTTCTCAAGAACAGAACTTATTACAGTAATAAATATTTCCTTTAGCTGTGAGAGATTCCCCTCCATGCTGCTTAAAATTGAACAGTGGTGGTTTGCTTACACTCAGAGAGGGTTCAATTTTCATTGTACCCTTTAACGTGACTGATGTTATGGGGCAGTTATGAAAGTGTAAATGTGATGTGCTCAAGGATCAGATCAGGGAATAGGTCATTTTTCTGGTTACTCTTGAAGCTTTAATTCTAACAAAGCTACACATGTGATTTGATGATGTCAAACTGTATGTCATAAAAATACTTTCATTAAGAATACGGAGTCAGCTACACATGCAAGCCTGAGAGGGAGAAGTTGGTGTTGATTTGGGAATACCATTTCATCATGCTGATGTGCTTAACAAAGTAAACCCACAGAGAATTGTGTATATGTGATGGGTTGTGTTTCTATGGCAAGCCATTTTGTATGTCTGTGATATTTCCAAATTCGGTATACGCTGTCTGTGAAACAGCTGGGGAATGGAGTAAACAACTACGAACTGGGAACGTGCCTGGACAAGGACCCCTTTAACACCATGTGTACTAAACTGCTCCCTGGGAACAACAGACTAACTTAAAAGCTTGATAGTAAAGTCATTAAACTGATGGCTAAGGATGCCAGCTTCAAGAAGGTGAAATAGCGCTTATGGCACCTAGAGCAATGTGGGAAGAATGCTAAATCTCCCCCTCAATACTTAAGCAACTTGGCCTATGAGTCACCTAAAAGCAGAGCCAGTCTCTATGCTGCAGGCTGGTTGCTAGATAAGGGAACTCAGACACATTATCTGGAGGTAGAGCAAGACCAGACAGGTTAGTTGAGGGGGTGAAACAGTCTTGGTTGAACTGAACACTTTATGATTTATTATGTCTATATAAACTTTATCAGGCGCAGTAGAGAACTTCAAATCTGTGTGCTGAGATGTGTGCGAGCTTTAGACTGTGCCTAAAGTTTTGTGATTTACATTCATTTTACTGATTATCTCGTTTCTCTTTTGAACACACTTCTTTTTATTTAAGATAATTTGGAATTATTAAATAATTGCAGTATAATAGCTATGAGATGTGGGGGAAAATGTAAACAATTCTTGGACTTCATCCTGGGTTTTCAGTCTCACACTCAGACCAGAGGATCTTATCTAACAAGGTGCTGTCATCATTCTTGCTGCAGTCAGACAGAAACACAGAAAAGCCTAACTAAAAAGGAGGAAACCCAGGCTGTGAGAGAACAGGTGACAGAAATATCTTTATAAAAGTGGTTGCTGATATTATGGGAACACATGAGACTGAGAGGGAGATCATAGAAATTGGCATCTAATGTCTTTCTCTTCACCTTGACTTCTGATGTCATATTGTTATTCACAAAGCTATCAGTTACTGAGAACCCAACTAAAATGTTGCATGCTCTGACATACAGGGGAGTCAACATCCCACATTGAGCCAGACTAGGATACGGATCTGGATGTCTCATTCTGGAGTGCAGTCCATACCAGTGAGGTGTTGACACCACCAGCCCGGCAACCCTGAGCGTCTTATAGTGCTTTGCTGTTGTAGCTCCCAACCAGGGCTGCTCACCTAGATTGTGTCTGTGCTCTGGCTACAGCCCTGGCTCAGCAACGCTGACCTCAGCAACCGGTCAGTCACTCCAGTCACCATATGGCTTCCACCAGCCTTGGTGACTGCTCACAGGGTGACCCTGACATGCTCCTAGTCCTGAATTTTCCCAAAACATGTGTTCTGCATGCCCAGCGCTGTCCTGGCCAGTTCAGATATTAGGTCTGTTGCCCCTGTAAAGGGTCCGTATTCAACAGTTTGCTACTTTAACTGGAGTTACCAAACAGTTCAGTTTAAATGAAACACTGGATTAGTTTAGATTAAAAATAAAACAAGTTTCTCTCTGGAGAGAGGTTTTAAGCAAGTACAAGTATAAGGTATTAAAGTCAGAAATAGTTACAAGAGAAATGCTTTCTAGCAACTAAAACTCAACAGGCTAGACTTGATTCAAAATAAAATCCTTCCCACAGGTTTCCAGCAACATGGCTGACCAAATTCTCATGTCAGGCTCTTCCCCCAAATCAAAGGACGAGAAAGAGAGACACACACACAGACCTCACAACCTTGGGATTTTCTTCCCTGATTGTTTTTTTGTTTTTATTTTTTTTAAATAGTCCAGTTAACTTTTGAAATGAATTCTTTTGTGGGTTACCCCAAAGCAAAGTTTTCTTCAAACAGTATAGGAAGCAACATGGAGTCTATGGCGAAGGAATCGCCATGATCTTCTCACCTGTGTTTGCTGAAATGCAAACTTGCTTTGTCTCCTGCCATCTCCTTTCCCTGCTGTCCTGAGGACCCTCTTTACTACCTGTACGTAAAATGAGGTAAACACACTTCTTTATTCAGGATACTTGTGCTTGGGCAGAGCTACATGGTTTTGAACCTGTGCTAAGAACATCATACGGGGGATTTCATACATTTACATATAATGTTGCTACATACATTTCACAATGATATTATTGATCAGCAAGCTATTAGTTTTCAAATGATCTCTCACAAGGCATATTCTGTACAAAGATTATTACAATAGTGTGTAAGGTATGAATACAGGGATATATCTGGTCACAATGGAATTTTCTGGAGTGTGAGCATTTGAAACTGTTTGGTGGTAAGGTGCTCCCAGAGCCCACCACAGCTAGAATCTGAACCCTGAATTAATCTACATGTCATCTGCCCATAATGTGCCAATCACGGTAGTATCTAGACATGATATACAACACAAAGGCTAATATTTTTATATCGAAATATATAATCTCCACCCCTCCAGAGATGTTGGTGGGCCATTCAGCAGTCATGGTTATTCTTAAACAAGAAAAGGTACACGTGACATGAGTGCTATTTAATACTCTTCACTTTACTCCTCCATCTCTAGAAAGGCTGAACAAATATTTTATAAGCCATCTGGCCTTTTATTTGAAAGGAGGCGTGCTACAGTAGTAACACTTACACAGGCCATTAGGCCCATAAACGGGATTCAAAGATGCAAAGGATTTCCATTTCTGTCAAACGATCCCTTTAGCAATCAGTGCTTCTCTTAGCAGGAATTGATACATAAACTAATTGTTCCTGGCGTATTCTCCAGTTGCTGTGGAGATCTAAAGGTATATTTGTGTCTAGGATGTCAATTTTGTCTAGAAAGTCATCTCAAAATACTTTGATGTATGCATTCCTCCAATCAGTGAAGCAGTCTTCTGTTTGTAACATTGCATTTCCTATATATATATGTATTTAAATTCCAACTTTTTTCATTCTTCTTGAGGTCTATTATAATCCAAATAGTACTTGTTGAGTTAGTCTCTCTTTGATCCACAGTAGACTTATTCATACTGAAACAATTTTAAAATCTCATCTAGGTTTTTGCTTTTGTTTACTAGATTTGGATAAACATTTGAATACACAAAAACAAGTCCGCTTTTGACTTCATTGATTTCGTTGAGATGACAATAGTCTCCTGACATACCAGAAAAAGAGCACAAAAACTTGTTCTTGTGTGTAATAAAATTATGCAGGGGCAAATGCAGTCTTGTTCTTATGATGACTAGCTTTGAGTAGCTTGAGTTTTAATTTCCTTCAGTGTATTGGCTCTTCCAGCAATCTGAAGCTTTTCTTTTGATACGTTATTTATGGAGTTAACTGTCTGGCAGACTCTCCCATCAATGGAATTTAGCTTGTGGTGACAGTGATCTGAACACCTGCTCCGGTAAAGCATAAGCACTAGAGTTTTCCCTTTAGGTAACTTCCTTTCCCTATGGGGCAAGCTTTCCAGAAAGGGACCATTACCCTATTTCAGCTAACCAGAGAAATTTTAGTTATTGTGGTGGAAATTATAATATAATTACAATAAGACCAAACCTTGTTATCTGGACCTTGTAGCAGTGTATTTGAAGTATGCTGAGCCAACTTAAATGGAATAATTTAGACTGCAATGCTAAGAAGATGTGGTGTTTTTTTGTGCCTGAACTTTAGATATAAGCAGCTTTCAATTCATGAGCATTATGTTGCTGGTACAGTGTATTTCTATATAGCTCTAGATAAAACAAAGTTTAGATTAGAGATATTGTTTGCTATGGGCTCAGTTGTGCCTTAAAGACAAAAGCCTGCATTGGGTTGGTGGTGTTACTTCCACCAGTGGAATCTGCAGGTAGCCTGTGACTGAGACAGACCTGATGCCTCCTGAAGCTGTAGGGGAGGGCACTTAATGTGTTTCCTTTTAGCCAGGGCACGACTTCCTCCCTGCTCCCTTTGAGGTGACTAGTGGTATTAATCAGAGGCAGTCCTTGCACTTAAGGGAGCTGAAGAACTATGATTGTGTTCAGATATGCAATTTCATGTAGTACCTTTGGGGTCTGTTGCATTAAATCTATGAATGGTTTTATTTATGATTGGGTTCTACTCCATGGGGAAGGGTTACCACAGCTAATGGGTTACCTCTGGGAAGCTTTTTAGCATATGAATAATATTTTTGTTTTTATATTTTTTTCTGTAGTGCTTTAACTTTTTAAGAATAAATGTGCTTGCTGAGCAGGAACTGTGTGGTAACTTCACTGCTGGCAATACACTGTCCATAGCCCTCATAGAGAAAGCCAAGCACAGGTGTTGGCCTTTAGGCAGATTAGCTTGCTGGGGATATCAGTGTAAAGCAGGGCACTGTGCAGCTTTAAACCCTCCAGTCAGAAGGGAGTGGGACAATGATCCTTGCCCAGAGACAGGTGATGGCAGGAGACTTGAGGTCTGACAGCAAACTCCTGTAGTGGACCATGGTGGAGGTACAGGTGCAATTACCCTGAAAGTATGACGATGCCTACAGAAACCTGCACGATTATGTAACCCACACACCTCATGGGCGTGCTGCTCTCTCCCCCTCTAGTGGCACTGAGACCACTTAGCGATTAATGAGTCTGCTACAGCCTTAGCTAAGAGCCATAAAGCTTTTAGCTCATACAGTAGAGGCTCATGCATTTAGCTCCACAGGTCCCAGGTTTGATCCTGCCGAGCTGTCAGTGTTAACAATTGCAGCTCCTTGTGCCCTTTCTCACTGTCAGTCCTCCACAGCACCAGACACAATCTGGCCCTATCAGTATTTTAAGGCACAATGAACTGCTTAATGATAAGACACAATGTGCCAGATTGTCAGCTGATGAAATTTGGTGTCTCATCATTTGACTTCAGTAATGCTATTCAGATTTATACCAGTTGAGAATCTGGCTCTCTGTATTTCTAAAAATCCTTAAAACCAGACTAGCTGGTTGGTAGAAAGGTGAAGCCCTGAGTAGTTTTGGAGAGACATTCCTTTTGCTATCCCAATATTAGTTTGCAAAGATATCATTAAACCTATTGGTTCATAAGCAGCCTCTCTCTTTTCTATCCCAAATATTAATGGATGAAACTTGAGCATAACTAACTATATTCATTTATACTTTTTTTGTCTATATTAAATAATAAAATGATGCTGTAAATGAGCATTCACTATATTTAGATTTGATATAGCTTATGGGAAACTGCCATCAGTTGTGATTACTTAACTTTTTATTTCCAACCCATCTCCCCCATCCCTCATCTTTCTACAGCACCAGTCATCTTGGTATCTAAGCTGTGTACAGTTCAGTAATTTTAGTTTAACTCCTCAATCCTTCCAAAATTCACTTGGTGTCCTAGGCTGATCTGAACAATATCATTTAATCTCATAACTCCTGACAGGGGATTGGCAGTAAACTCTAGCAGTTGTGCAAACTCTGATGGTCGGAGCAATACAACTATGTATTACAGTGGGTGGTTCTTGGGTTTTCCAGCTATGTTATGTGGCGCAGGGAAGGGCTGGACATAAACACAAACAGTCAGCAAAGAGATTGTGGGAGGTAGCAGAAGGAGAAGTTATTAAAGCAGAATACAGAAACTCTGCATAGGAGTGAGGATAAAAAAAAGTGCATTAGCTGACTGAATTCTTTAAAACAAAATAAAACCCTAAGATGTTTACACAGTCCTGTGTTTAAAGTTTCATTTCTGTTTTTGTAGCTTTTTAGAGTTTTTCCTTTTTGCTGTTTTCCCCTCTCTTCCATGCTGTGTATTTAAAGCATTTTTGTTATGCTCTGAATTTATTATACAACACATTGGCAGCATGATTCCTTTGGGAAGCACAGATACAATCACAGTGTATTTTATAAGCACTTTTCAAACTGGTGAGCTTTTCAAATGGCCAGGAGTGGATGAGAGCCCAGAAAATGCTGAACATTTACACCAATTTTAGCCCTTCTTAGTATATTGGGGGGACGGGGCAGTGCACATGTTTCTAGAAAACAAGTAAAAATTTGTGTTAGAATATTGTTGTATTCTCCTTGTTCCCTACTTTCCCTGTCACTCCACACTTTTTGCTCTGACTCTATGGCACTGTTACACTGTGTCTGACCTTGTTTCCGATCATGTTACTCTCTGCCATAATTCTCAGTAAATAAACTGGCACTTGTTTACTAATCTTACCTCCACACTCTGCAGAGCTGCTGCATCCTGATCAATTCAGTTTTGCACAGTCCACTGCAGCTAATGCCACTAAAAAAAAATTGCTTTATTTTTTAAATTCCTCCTAGTTGATGTCTCGTCTCTTACAATTTCAAATTCTTCTCCTGACTTTTTTTCCCCTCTTGTCTCTGAGTTCTTAACTTTATTCAGTCTTGATTCTGACTGAGTTTATTGCTTCAATGTGCTTCTGTCATACAGATAATATCCTGTACTGGTGAACACATTGCCATCTCATTAGCTTGTGTCACACCCTGCAGCCCTCTTGCATTTATTCAGAAAGCCTACTAACTGTATTAATCAATTAATAATCAAGTGATTGCTAGAAATGATAAAACAAAGTAACAACAAAAATAAATTACATAGTCATGTCTATTTTAAGCATATATTAGAACAAAACAAATTATGTAGTTACTACAAAAATATGTAATTATAAATTGAAGGAAAAGCAGTATCCTATTTGGTGTACCTTTCTTTGATTATTCAAGGGATTCCCAGAGTATAAAAGTTTGATTTTTCAGAAAGTTGCAGCTTAAGGTCAATTCATAATTTGTGTGCATAGACACAGCAGTAAGAGCATACAAACTGGCCATTTGTTTGTACTCGTAAATGTTTGTGTGTTCAATTGTTGTAATTATTTGTGTAAATGTATTCAGAGTTGGGCCTTGATGTTATGAAAATGAGACCCAAAATAACCAAATTGTGTTAATAAATGGAAAAGTTATGTAATCCTGCCTGATCTAGTTCGATTGCCATATACTGAAGAATCCTGGAGCAATTCACAAATGTTTCCCATTTCATAGCACAGGTCTTTTTTCTCTGTCATCTTTCTCAAAGTACATTTTATATCTATATACTAGATGTAAATGCATATGTGTGTAACACATATGGTGGTAATATTCATGGTAAAAATGCATTTATCCTACTCCTTGACCTGCTTCACCTGCATTCTGATCAATAATTCATCTATACTGGGACCGACTAATGCTCCAAACTGCATCTAATAGCTGCCAATAAAAATTAAAAAAAAACAACAAAACGCAAATCCTGAGGATTGCCTCTGCATATTACTGTGTATTTCATGGCAACGGAGAATTGAAACCAAAGACTTTAAACAAAGACCTGGATAAACTGGTTCCACCCAGACACCTGGAACTGTGGATGGCTGGTACTAGACATCAAAAGGCAGCTACTACTAATTGTTAATGGGCTATCTTTTCCTCATTGGACAATTTCCTGATGCGTAAAGGGTGTCCCTGCTCCCAGACCCCTATTTTGTGTGTGTGAGAGAAAATAACCATATTTGGGAAAATGGGATGTGCTGAGCTTGGTTGATGGGAAATAATAAATAGGTCTAGGAGAGAGGCTAAAGATCAATCTGGATGCAGTGGTGAGAGGCTTTCACTCTGATGAGGTAGGTCAGAGACCGGACTTGCTTTTTAGAAATATAAGATTTTCCTTTGTTCTCTGTTACTAAGCTAAGGCAAAGCAAAAACCAAACTTTGCCAAGTATTAGATTAGGTATGGTGTGGGAGCCATTCATTTTATTTTGATACGGTTCCCTCTATACTTTTTAGTAAATACTGTTGCATGACTGTTTCACACACACTGCCTCTAAAAAAACCAAAATCCTGCAGTGAAAAGGAATGATACAGAGAGCAAAAAGTGTTTCTGGAGCCTACTCCCACCACATGTCAACACACACACACACACACACACACACACACACACACACAGCCTCAGACAAAAGGGCATGGGTAGAGGTTTTCTCTCCCAGTGATGTGTGTTGCAAAGGACAATGGCTGGTGCACATAAGGGGAGAAGTTGAATAACTTAAGGAAAAGACATGAGTATGAGGGGGTGAAAGTGATCATTTCCCCATGGCTCTGGGACACACATGCCAGAGAAATGAACTTCAGGAACCTTTACAAAAGCAGTGCTTCTTGGGAGGCCTCATGAGCGCTCCCTCATAGATATGATTATCTGTTGCTAATATTAGAAAAGGACAGTGCTGTCCCTTTTCATAGCTGTTACTATTGGGACCTTCTCTCCAGGCCCAGGTTGCATGTTTGTTTATTTTGGAACCCATATCTCTTCATTTGCTGTGGTTTAGTCTAGGTCATTTTCAGACATATTTTATGGAACATAAATTCCAGGACTGGCTTGAATTTCAGGTCTACAATGGCTGATCCAGATCTTAAACCCCAGAGAAAAAGCCTGGGTATAAATGATGTGTGGCATATCTCTACACTTCCTGGTATCAGATCCACACAACTGCTGTTTGATGTGTCTCAGGAAAAGCAAGTGGTGGATTAGTGTTAGATATTCCGAGACTTTACATTTCAAACCCAAATGGACAGGTATGTATGGCCTTCCTCCTCATGTAGTCCCTGTGAACCACAACTGCAGATCCACTGTCAAGTCAGGCTCAGTCTCCTGAAAGGAGAGGAGATCTTCAAAGCCTCCCAAATCAGGGAAACAGAAGGTCTCAGAGCTCCAATTACTAACAGTTCCAACTATGCTGGACTTCAATCTGTTACTGGATCAGAAACCTTTTCTTATTGAGACAACGCTAGTGAATTAATCTTTTTCTCCCTAAAGTGATAATGGCCTGGCAATATTCATCCCAGTACTATTGGTAGATTTGAGGTCCCATATAATGTACCATCAGAGTTAGGCAGGCGGTTCCTTCTCCCCTTCCCTTCCAATGAAGAGATGGTAACATCCCTTTGCAATGAGATACAAAACTTGTTTGTGGTCATGGCAGATCACAAAACATTAAATGTATTTATATTTTTTCTCCTCTTATTCAGACTAGTTGTAAGACAACCTGGCTTTACAAGCAAAATGAAAAATATTACTAATAAATACTTTTAAAAGTATCTAAAGCATTTCCAAAATAGATTTTCTATAAAAGTAGTGTCATAAATAGAATATATGACATATAAAGGTGTCATTGACACTCATTTGGGTTGACCTGCATAACTCACTTCTGGCTTCATGACTAGCAAATAATGCAGCCTTCCCAAACTTGAAATGGAGGAATTAAGAGAAATGTCACAAATCTTGGGGGAAGGTAGAGAACATTTCCGAAAGTGCCTCCTATTGAACTCAAGTGTTTTTTTTTTCTATAGAATTTTTGAACCACTTTGTAGAATTTAACAGAGATTTTTTTTTGCTTGTTCAAGCTATGTAGGCATGGACTTATGTGTTTAAAGTTAAATGTGCTTAAGTGCTATGCTGAATAAGGGGTGGTTTAAACAGTCTATAAAAATATACTCCATTAAATTCTATAAATTTTTGAATAATTGCGATATCACTCTATCAGTTCCAACCACATTAAATTCTGTAAGGCTCTCTATAAGAAAAACTGCAGGAGTGAGGAAGGAGCCTTTGGGGAGGGAAAGGAAGCAGAATCACACCTGAAAAAAATGTTCTGAGAGTTCAGGCATTATATCCCAACTTAAGGTCACTTTTTCAGCCATGAAACAGGTCATGATGATGGAACAATGAGTCAATTCAAATGACAGTTTTCCATTACGAAGCTCAACTGCAGAGTTGTGTGTGTATACAGATGCATAGCGAGACAAAATATTCAGCGTAAGAAATTAATCAAGAAGGCATTAGGAGAAATGTGCTATGTTTCTGAAAGGCAGTACCATACTTAACTGGCATTCTTTGATTCAAACCTTTTAAACTTGCACTTTATTTAGAACATTGGTAGCTAATTTTACCACTGGTACTGTATTCTTCTGATAACAGGATCATTGGCATTCTTGTAAATGACAAGAAAAATACTTTGGCAAGAAACTGTGTGGTACATAACCTTTCTGCTAAGTGCAGCTGATTATCTTTTCCCCCTTCTCATTAAGAACTCAGTAATAACATTTAGGACCCACCTGCATTGGGGGGGATGATGCAGAGAAATGAGGGAGCTGCAGTTCTGACTGAAGTTCTGCACAGATCTTGTTCAGAACATTATCTCTAAGGCAGGCTCCTTAATGGCTGTTCCCATCCCATGATGCACTGTGCCACTTAATTAGGGAGAACCTGGCCCTAAATTAATTAGATATCTCCATAGCTACCCACGTGTTGAATGAGTAAGAATAAAATCGTCTGGACAATGTTTCAATTGATGGGACACCTTGCAGAATATATTACTCACTCATCATGTGTAAAGGTAGTAAAAGGTGGCCTGTTTTAAATAGGAAGGCCTGAATAAAGAATTTAGCTCCTGGGGAGTGGGGAATTGGTGTGCTGGTTTTTGGCAGCAAGTGTCTGAAACACACAGAAAACAATGACATGTAACTTACTGTTTTCTCTTTCATCTGTTTCCCAGTAACTATCCACATCTCACTGCTGCGTATCCAACTCTGAGTACATTTCCCAGGCCTGAAGAAGAGCTCTGTGTCAGCTCAAAAGCTTGTCTTCCTCACCAACAGAAGTTGGTCCAATAAAATATATTACCTCACCTACCCACATCCCAGAAGAATCACAGTTAGTCATAAAAGTTAGATCAAGAATATGGGAACTAAGGTTAACATGCTGTTCTCTAATGGATATAGTTCTTAGTTTGGTCCGCTTTGCTGACTGCTGAAGAACGCAAGAGATCAGGGGTAAAGGCCAGTTCTCCTATCACTTACATTGGTGAAATTAGTGATGTTTTTCCTCAGTGTGAGACTTGTATGAGTAGAGAATTGAACCCCGGTATCCATTTAACTGAAAAAAGGGCCATACCCTCATTCGCATTGCTGTATATCCAGAGTACCACCTTTTTATCACTGTGGAGTTTCTCCAGATAGGATTGCCTGCACTTCTTACATTGGAGCATAAGTGTCCATAGGGTTGTGTGGCGGCAGAGAGGACTCTTGCCATATAGTACTTATCAGTTTGCTTGCAATGCATTTTGTACTATCCTCCTTTCAAGCTAACGACAATTACAGTAAAGCAATGAGACTAAAGCATGATTATTGTTACTAGAAGGGCCTGCTTTGAGGGTGTGTGTGTATTGATTTCATTTTCTGGGCATTTTATTACTGCTCTGGGAGAAAATATTAAATGTACGCACATACTGACTTAAGTAATGCCTTGCACAAATCGCAGATGTTGACCATGTGCGTTAGAAATGCCAAGAGTGGAATTTTAGACTGCAAGCCATCCAGAGGACTTTCCAAGGTTGAAGTTAAGAGTATATGGGGAAATTTCATCTTCCATCCCTTCTACTTTGCTAAGTTCCACTATGTTGTAGGGCATGGCACTTGTGATGAAGAATGTGTTCTTTGTATTCCCCAGTTATACCCTAGAAACATATATTACTTCACACAAGTGGATTTCAGACCTTGTATGGTCCTTAAAAGATCAAACAAAATTCCTCAGCAAAAATTGATACTCAGCAAAGGTATTGAGCACCTTTTGTGAAGTATTCAGCACTTTTATCTCTAGTTTCATCTTAATGGGAATTACTCATTTCATGAAAGGTGCATAGAATGTTTATCTCACTGTAATAGGTCCTTAAATCTCATCTGCATAAAGCAGAATGTTTTAGTTCAGATCCCCATCTGTTGAAAATCAGTGGTTATCTATTAACATCAAGTTCTGTGTTTTATAGAATTGTATGAATCATAAAAAATAGGATTTTTAAATCGTATCTCCTTCTGAGCCTTAAAATGTCAGTGTCTCAGTCCTTTTCCCTTGCCACTTTTGGGCCCTAGTTTAAGAGACTAGCCATGGTTGGACTGCTTTCATGTCTCAGTAACTGTTGAAGTCAATAGGGTTTTCAGAATTGTTAGTGAGATCAGAATTTAGCCTAGCTGTGCACAGGTGAAAAGAAAACTCAAAGTATTAAAGCACAAAAATTGGAACCTAGCAAATACCTTCCCGCCTCCCCCTGAAAGATATCTGCAGCCCGTGTATATTTTTCTATAAGTAAGTAAATCAATTACTTCATGTTTTAAAGTATGTTGTTGTTTCTGAAGCTAGAATATAGCAGAATAATTTGTTTTAACCCAATAAGCTTTGAGTAGAAAAGAGGAGCTCTAAAAGAAGCATTGCTTAAAAATGTTTCTGGAAGCATTATTTAATAATATTTCTTCTGCTACTAAGCTCTTTGGAGCAGAAACCTTGCCACCTTTGGTGTTTGTAAAGTGGGCACAACTGGAAAACAATATTAATGAAATGCAGTAGTATTTCTTATTTGAATTACAGTTGTACTTACAGGCTGCAGGAGTTCAGGGCCCAAGTGTGCAAGGGACTGGAAAAATATACAGTAAAAGACATTCTCTGAATTAAACAGATTTCAATCTAAGTCATCCGTGTTCACAATGATTATTGCATTACTCTGTGATGTTAATGGTAGTAAGGTGTCATTCAGTGGGAGTAAGAGGATCAAAATCTGGTCCCCAAAAACCCCTGTGGCTAAGAAACTAAAGAAAATTAAACTTTATCTGGAAATTTCTTAACTACATGTAGAAATCTGTAAAATATGGAATGTATAATATATATGGAATGTTATACATTCCAAGTGTGTGTGTGTGTGTGTGAGTATAAAAATATATTTATTCCATACATGTACACTCTTTTAGCGATATATAAAATGTCTGTAGATGCTATATTCACATTGGAAGGATCACAAATAGGAAAAAAAATGCCATACTTCTTTTTTCTTTCTTGGGAAAGCGCCTCCCTTAGCATAATGAACAATTTTATATTCATTCTATATGTGGGTGTTAATATGTTTCTGTATACGTATGTGATTACTCCGATGTGCAACTGGTAAATTATAATTGTACTGAACACAATCTTTTATAAATAATAGCTCTAACCTCATGCCCCATCTCTTGTCATCAGCAAATTGGAATGCATAAACTCTATAAAACTACCATTTGCTTTATCACGCAAATGAGTAAAGCTTAGCTGTTCTGGATTCTGGTCTGCACATTGTGATCAGACAGTGCACAGGACAGTTGTTGTGCAATATCCCCCCAACAAAAAACTTTGTTTAAAAACTCAATTGCACTTACCACAACCGTAAAAAAATCAGCTAATCATTGAAGTCTGCACCCAACCCTTGTAGTAATTATTTCCCTTCTCTATATTATCTGGCACACACTATGTGCACAAGATATAACGTGTCTCCTCCCTCCACCATCACGTTCAGCTATAAGGTGATATATATATATATATATATCACCATCAACATAAACATGGATATGTGTAATATTAGAAATCAGATGTATATTATAGCTTAAATTTGGAATGTGGTAAGTAGGGGGACCTGGTAGGGACTGAGGATGTGATTGTAAGAAGTACGAGGAGAGGAACTGTGAGGGGAGCAAGAGGGAGAAAAGGGGTAGTGTTTGGTGGAAAGAGAAGTGTGGAAAGTCTTGGGGGCAGGAACTGTTGTGGGGAGCTGGGAAATTGTGTAGGGGTATAAGAGGCATAATCGGGGAACTCCTGGTCATTGATGTGAGGGGTTATGACCAGGAAGAGGGTGCTGGTTAACAGAGCCTGGAATTGTAGTGTTGGTCTGGAATGGGTGGGAGAGCCCAGTGGTTCTGCAACACATCAGTGCTTGGGAGACCCTCCCAGTATTGGAGCCTCTGTTCCCTGACACATCAGCTCTGCAAGAAAACTTGATGTGCTGCTCCCTTGGTGAAGAGACACTTGGTTCACCTGGTGCTGCTCCTTGAAACTGCAGGGAGCCAAAGCTACTGTGCTGCAGGTGCTTTGCATATCCATCGACCCCTTCTGACCTAGCTCGCTGTATAAAAGTCTCTGCTTTTCTCCAGCCCTTTCCCACATACACATAATTGCTCAACCCCTTTGCTCTCCAAGTCCCATTCACTTGGTCTGTCCCTCAATATCTGCTCATGCCCGATAAGCCTCCCAGATCCATATATCTTCCCCACAGCATACTTCCAACTGCCCTGTTGCCCTGTCTGCATAATTGGCTCCCATGTTTTATGTTCAGATCAAAACTGCTGAGTCTTGGAAACTGGCTGCAGTGCTGGAAAATGGAAGTAGTTGTTGAACAGTGCTACTTTTTTAAAGCTAATATTGGCATATTTTAAAATGGAATCAGGAATAAGTGAAACAAATCTCGTGGGTTTTTTTTGTTTTGTTTGGTTTGGTTTTTTATTTTCAAATGTGGCTAACATCTGAGGAGTTAGCAGAATGGGTGTAAAGTTTGGAGATTGGGTTCCCTAACAAAACAGCCACTCTACTCGCAAAGGAGGTATGAAAGCAACTGAGCATAATTTCAAAAGGGAGCAGCATTTCCACTGCAAAAAAAAAAAAAGTAAATATTTGTTTTAAAAATCATATAGAAAATTCAGTTGCTGTATGAAATTTGGAGACTATATTCAACCATTATATTGTGAAACAAGGGGATTTTAGGGCCTGATCCAACTCCCATGGAGTCTTTCCATAGCCTTTAATCATTATATTGAGATTTTTACTCTCAGATCCTTAACTATTGGGCAGCTAATGATGTCATCATGTTAGCTGCTTTAAGTCTATTTCAAGTACACAAGTGCAGGTGTTTTTTTTTTAAAAACAAAAACAAAAACAAAAAACAAAAAAACCCATATGATTTAGAAGTCTTATTGTCACATATTTTTGTCAGGTAGATCTATTAACATGTAAACATAGAATCTTATCCTACTTCATATGTTCCAACTGCTATAAATATATGCAGAATTATAGTAGGAACGTAGTCTTCTGATGAGGCAATAGACAAAATATCATGTGTGCTATTTATTGTTTCCATTATAAACATCTGAGTATTTTTTCAGTGCAAGAAACATTCTTGTTTAGTAGTGTCTGAATAGAATCAAATCCAATCCTGACATAAGCAAGTTAAATGGTCATTAAAAAGTAAAATTGACCCTTAACCAATATAGAACACTTTCCATCTTCAAAGCATTGTTCAAGCATTAATGATAGTTGATAATCCTCGTTACTTATGTGGTAAGGTTGTGTGGACGATGGAAATTCTATTGTGCAAAGGATTTTTAGATTCCTATATTTGGCTTTATTCCAAATGATCATAAATGATCTGGAGGATGGTGTGGATTGCACTCTCAGCAAATTTGCGGATGATACTAAACTGGGAGGAGTGGTAGATACACTGGAGGGGAGGGATAGGATACAGAAAGACCTAGACAAATTGGAGGATTGGGCCAAAAGAAATCTGATGAGGTTCAATAAGGATAAGTGCAGGGTCCTACACTTAGGATGGAAGAATCCAATGCACCGCTACAGACTAGGGACCGAATGGCTAGGCAGCAGTTCTGCGAAAAAGGACCTAGGGGTGACAGTGGACGAGAAGCTGGATATGAGTCAGCAGTGTGCCCTTGTTGCCAAGAAGGCCAATGGCATTTTGGGATGTATAAGTAGGGGCATAGCGAGCAGATCGAGGGACGTGATTGTTCCCCTCTATTCGACATTGGTGAGGCCTCATCTGGAGTACTGTGTCCAGTTTTGGGCCCCACACTACAAGAAGGATGTGGATAAATTGGAGAGAGTCCAGCAAAGGGCAACAAAAATGATTAGGGGTCTAGAGCACATGACTTATGAAGAGAGGCTGAGGGAGCTGGGATTGTTTAGTCTGCAGAAGAGAAGAATGAGGGGGGATTTGATAGCTGCTTTCAACTACCTGAAAGGGGGTTCCAAAGAGGATGGCTCTAGACTGTTCTCAATGGTAGCAGATGACAGAACGAGGAGTAATGGTCTCAAGTTGCAATGTGGGAGGTTTAGATTGGATATTAGGAAAAACTTTTTCACTAGGAGGGTGGTGAAACACTGGAATGCGTTACCTAGGGAGGTGGTAGAATCTCCTTCCTTAGAGGTTTTTAAGGTCAGGCTTGACAAAGCCCTGGCTGGGATGATTTAACTGGGAATTGGTCCTGCTTCGAGCAGGGGGTTGGACTAGATGACCTTCTGGGGTCCCTTCCAACCCTGATATTCTATGATTCTATGAAATCAGAGTGAAAACCAAATTTTTTTTAAGTCACTGCAAAGGAAAATTCTGATTGTTTTTTTAATTTATTTAGGGTTGTTTGAAATACATCATTTAGACAAAATGTGCTTCAGTTTTTATTTTTTACTTTTTGTACATTAGAACATAAAATTACAAAAACAAAAAACTGCTAATTTCAAAACAAAAATATTGAAATGTTTCATTCCAACAACGTCTGAACAGGACAGGAGTTTGTAATAAATTCCAGTGAAATCATTCCAATCTGCCAAAGCATTTCTATTTCAATGAAACCACATTCTGATGGAATATGGTTTCATTAAAGTTTCTCCAGCCAGCTCTATTACATTGAGGGTGTTTCAAATTATTATTCGTAGTAATAATAAGTATTGTTAATGTTATTAAATACTTAGCACTTATAAAGAGTTTTACAAATGTGTCTGTGTTTTATTCTGTAAAACAGGTGACTTGCTCAAGTTTGCACAGTGATGCAGTGGCAGAGGTGAATTGGAACCCATTACACTGTAGTGTAAAAAGATGCATGTGCCAGAATATGTAAGAAGTGTAATGTTGCTCTTATAAAAGAATGCCTTGATAATTTTTGGAGACATGTTCATGTCAAAAATAGTGTGTGTAAGAGTGTCGGCCTGGCTTCATCAAGGGGACTACTCATGCTTAAAATTAGGTGCATGTTTAAGGATCTTGCTGAATCCTGGCTGCTACGTCATTCTTATTATACTTAAGGAAGGATCCAAACCCTATTGAATTCAATTACATGGAGCAACTCCAACTGGCTTCAGGGAGCTTTCAATCAGAACATTTACCGTTTTCCATCAAATGGTCTCAAGCACGTAAACAAGGAATTAAATCTCACAGCTCTCTGTGAAGTAGGGAAGTATTACCCTCATTTTAAGAAGGGAAACCCGAGCCCATACTTTTCAAACTTGTTTCCCTAAAGTAAGTGGCCTGTGTTATCTGTGGTGCTGGATATTTCGGTTTCAGGGTTAGCTGCACTTTTACCCCACCTCCATCCCCTTTTTGGCATCCTTTCAGAGCACCCATTTGGGGATTCAGGCTCACAGCTGTCACCTCTCTTCGGCAGAGACCCAGATCTCTCTCCTTCTACACCAGGGGTTCAGGCCTGCAGTCCTTGTGCACCTCACTGTGATTTCCCCAGCAGGTCTGTTCTGGGTCCATCACTCCTAGGAAGTATTGCTGATACCGATATGAGAAACCACAAATAAAAGTAACGACTTGCAAAGACTATCCCCCTCACCCCCTGTTGTTAAACTGGTATAAGTGTCACTAATATAAGGATTACAGTTAAACTGTGGGGGCCTTTTAGTAAAATCATTATGTTGTTAACATTTAACCGTTTACTGAAAAAGAATGCAAAGTATAATTTCTTTGTCTTCAAATGAATGGAAACAAATTGGGAACATTATTTATGCTGCTTTAGTCAAGTGAGCTGGAGATATTTCAGCACAGTAACCATAATATTTCAGGTTAATCTGCTGGATATAAACTCTCACTTTTAGCACAAAAGATCCAGCCCAGGACCATTCTTAGACAAAAAACAACTCTTGTTTTTGTTGATTTGAGATTTATTTTTTTTAACATAAATCAAAGCCCTTTTGTTAAGACACCATCTCTTTCAGAGAGGAAGTGTGTGGTGATGCAGAATTCTGTTAGTCAGTAGGAGGGATGGTTAAAAGAGAAGAAAACAGGTTTAGGCTTAGTTCCTGGATGTTAAGACTTCTGACCACATTAGTAGGGTGATCAGATAGCAAATGTAAAAAATCGGGGCAAGGAGTGGGGAATAATAGGTGCCTATATAAGAAAAAGCCCCCAAAATTGGGACTGTCCCTGTAAAATCGTGACATCTGGTTACCCTACACATTAGGCACTGGGAGTAAGCCACATGTACCATAGTAGATGTATAGCAATTTTGTAAAGTCTTCTGAATTATGTGATGAATGGTGGTGGATAAGCCAGAAAATTATTTGCTTACAGATTTTTTTTTCTTTTAAACAGTCCATTATATAATGCATCATTGTACTTTGCTTTTCTTTCCTTACAGTCTGGGATAGATACAATAGAAGTCTGGGATAGATACAATAGAATAGATAGAAGTTGCCAAAATACTCCATTTCAAAACAATATGACTAGTTTTTTTCACACTAACTTTTTTCCAAATCTCTTCATAACTGTATTTAATTATTCTGTAATAATACCTAGGGGGTTACATAAATAAAGCTATACACCATACAAATAAAGGGGAAGTTTCTGCCCCAGAGAGCTTGCAGTGTATGTTTATGTATGACACAATGATGCAGACAAAGTGAATAGGAAAATATTGGGAGGACAAGGAATAAAATAAATCATACCGGCCCTGATTCAACAATGTACTTGGGCACATGTGTAAGTTTAAATATAAGAATATTCCTATTGGCTTTTGTAAACTTATATACTACTCATAAGCACCTTACTAGGGCTACAGTTACTTATATTATTTACTCTGTTACTTATATTTTTTTTGAAAATGCATTCCTTAAGGATTGCTTGTTTGGGCATGTTGCTTTATTTGTTGATTATGAGTAGTTAAGGAGGAGCAGTTGTGTTCTGTTGGAGAAATCACATGGCTTTCTTAACATTCCATTAAATTGTCGTGGGTGCTGTTCTCTCCTTTCTGCTGATCTGCCTCTGTGACTTGAACTTTGCTCCTAGAGCCTGTGGGACAGAGCAGTAGTCAGAAGAATGACGCGCTGAATGGTACTCCGCTCTAGGTCCTGCCCGTGTGCTTCTAACTGAATGGGGAGTGGTGATCAAAGGGACAGCAGGAATGGGTCCTAGATGAAGCTCACTCAGCAGTACTCCAGCTCCACAGAAAGTCCTGTTTAACTGCTGGACTGTCTCAGATGGTGCAGTGCAGCAATAATTCATGCAGTGCCAAGTGAATTTGACTGATAGCTTTTTACCACAAAGGGGTGACTTTATTTGTTTTACTAATATCATGAAACAAAGTTTTGTGTCTGACTGATGGAAAAAACACTAATACAGTTTAAAAATTAAAAATTGCAGCCTGGATTTACGTAACTTATGAATCAGAAAGCTAATTTTACAAAAAATCTGAAGCAGTATCTATGATCTGAGCCTGTTCAACAATTATTTCAAAAATAACTATTTTCCCTGAACAAAATATTTGCCACTGCAGATCTGATGGCTCAGTTGTACGAAGCATTCACCTTTGTATTTTAGGGCCATATGCTGCTGCCCTTACTAGAAGAAAATTTCTAATGATTTCAATGAGAGTTTTGTTCCTATAAGTACAGTAAAACTTGGCTTTTAGATTTAGACGTCTAACATTTTGCAGCTGATTCTGCAAATTGTAGTTCATTATACACAAAAATGTGTTCATCATGCAGAGACAGGTATTTTAAAGAAAAAATAAACAAAAACTTATTCCATAACAACATTAATCTTATCAAAGATTATTTTAGTTTGCTTAGATTTCATTTCTGTGTCATCTGATATCAGAAACCTAATCCAGCTCAGATAGAATTTCACCAGAGAAAAATATACTTATATTGTTCAGGATACATTCAGTCGCATATAGGATGATTTAAAACCTTATACAAACTCTTTGTAAAAGCTGACAGTGGGTTTGCACATCCATGACATCTAGCTGTATCACCTCAATAGCAGCAACGCCTCAGATTCTACAAAATTGTACTGGAGGACTAGCTTTAGCCAGCTTTGTGATCTGCTGAGGCATAAACACTTTGCATAGCAAATTAGTATTGGTAGTTCAGTGAACACATTGTCATCCAAAGGAAGTTGTCTAATACAGTGTAAATATTTTGTGCTCTTTCCATAGCTCAGATATTCGTTACTACTGAACTAAGCATGACTTAATATCTCTATACATTGTTGATATGTATGAAAAATAGGATTTTTCACAGGGTCTTTGTAGTTGATGTTCAACATGTTTGGCAGCTGTATTTTGGCCAAGTGGTATCCCGACAATTGAGAAGTCTTAGTATCACTGCACCTTTAATATGTATATATTGTAAATCTATTTCATGCCAGCTGCCACAGGCTCCTTGTGATTTATTGTAAAGAGATCTGTTACATTTTTATACAGTATCTTGCACAGATGTATGTACACAGATAAACATATGGTCTCCTAAGCATATACAGTCCTTGCTTTCCAAAAGGAAACATCATTGTCTTCATTCCATATTTCCTGTTACTGCTCAAATACTAACCTGTAACTGCAATAGCTGACTAAGGAGAATCATAAAGGCTTGAGAATGACTACAACAGTTTTGATCTCATTTTAAAATAATAATTCTAAAATTACTGTTGAAGAATGTCATTCCTCAGTATTGCTTCTATGTGACTGTGAGGCTCTCTTGCTGTTTTGATGCGGCTTTGAATTGTTTGTGCAATGTTACTGTGTATAAAGGACCTTGAAGCAGCATCTAATCAGTAACATCACAACACCCCTTTTTATTTTGTACTTATCACAATAATTACAAAGCACAGTGACTTTGGAATTGCTGCTGATGTTCTTAAGGCATTCCCCCCCCCCCCCCCAGTCATTCTCCTTGCTCCTCAGAGCAGAATTGAAGAGCAGTGTTACAGGGAAGCTCCTTGAAGCAGCAAAGTTGAAGCATAGCTTACAATCAGACTGAAATGTTGCACTGTAATGTAGTGGTACATAGGTTAGCAACCTTTGCTTTAGGAATGGGCAGTACAATTCTGGCTACTCTTTTAACTGGGCATAGGGTGATCAGATGTCCAGTTTTTATAGGGACAGGCCCAATATTTGGGGCTTTTTTTTATATAGACTCCTATTACCCCCCACCCTCTGTCCCAATTTTTCACACTTGCTGTCTGGTCACCCTAACTGGGCAATATATCTAATTGTTGGAAACACTGACAGTGTCTTTGAGTAGAGCAAGCCTGGATGTTTTTCCCACAGCATGATCTGTGTCACAACCAGGAAAACATGGGGATTGATTTCCACAGGCTAATCATCACTTGAGATTCAAAAATTCTCAACTTGAGTATAAATTTGGTATCCCATTAGCATTTCTGAACTCATGCAGGAGATGGGTGAGAATATATAATATGGTCCCTGAAGCCCAAACATTAAGGGCTCCATTACCCCTTGTGACGGGGCAAGGCCAGATGGCTATAGAAAAGTAGTGGGAGATAGATATATTAGCTCCAGGCTAAACAAATCTCTGGTACCAGGATAAGTTAAATGGAAGCTGCTCCAGGTCAATTAAGACACCTGGGACCAATTAAGAACTTTCCAGAAGGCAGGGAGAACGCTAGGTTGATTGGGACACCTGAAGCCAATCGGGGGCTTGCTGAAACTAGTTAAAAGCCTCCCAGTTAGTCAGGTGGGGGTGGATATCAGGAGCTGAGGAAGGAAGTTGCCCTGTTGGAGAGGCTGAGTAGTACACACCATATCAGGCACAAGGAAGGAGGCCCTGAGGTAAGGGTGAAGTGGAGCTTGAGGACGTGGGGGGCTGCTAGTGGGGAAGTAGCCCAGGGAATTGTACGTGTCCTGTTTCTAAAAGGTCAGCTATCATAGCTGATACTATTAGGGTCCCTGGGATGGAGCCCGGAGTAAAGGGCAGGCCCAGGCTCTCCCCTTTTGCTCCCCGCCCCCCCCCCCGATTAATCACTGAGACTGGGAGACAACAGAGACTGTACGAGGGAGGCTAGCTTCTCCTCACTGGCTTATGATCAAAATGGATCAGTAGACTGTGACCCTTGTCTCTAGAGAGGAAATGTTACGTGGAGGGTCACAGTGAGCCTCTGAGGCCAGCAAAATCCACCAGGCAACGAGGGACCCACGGAGACGAGGACAGAGCTTTGTCACAACTGGTGTGAAAAGTGGGGTCTCGTTCACAGCGTGGCGGAAGAAAGAGGTTTAAAAAAAAAAGTGCACTGGGGTTTTGGATTTTTTTTGTTTTGTTTTGTTTGTTTTGCTTTGTACCACAATGGAGGAGGTGGTAAGAGCTCTGGTACTAGCCACGGCAGCCCAGCAGGAGGCCACCCGGATTCAGGCAACAGGAGTCTATGCCACTACAGCAGGAAACCAATCAATTATTGATGATCCAGGTGACCCAAGACCGTGCCCTCTTGAGAGAGGTGGTGGACCAGCTGAAGATCCTCACCACCCAGGCCCGGGGGTCCAATGGGACGCGAACCCTGAGGGCGACTGGTTGTCTGCCAAAGCTGATGTCAGGAGATGACATAGAGGCATATGTCCTCTCATTCGGAAGGACTGCTCAGCGTGAGGTGTGGGCCCAGGAGCAGTGGGCCAGCATTCTCACCCCTTTTTTGTGTGGAGAGGCCCAGAAGGTCTCCTTTGACTTGTCTGCCACAGCTGCCACTGACTATACCCATCTGAAGGCAGAGATCCTAGCACGATCAGGGGAAACAGCAGTAGTAAGGGCCCAGAGGTTCCATGAGTGGAAATACCAGGAGAACAAACCCCCGAGGTCCCAGCTATTCAACCTCATACACCTCGCGCAGAAGTGGTTACAGCCCGAGGTGTGCAGCCTGGAGGAGATTTTGGAGACCCTGGTCATGGACCGTTACATGCAGGGACTGCCACCAGATCTCCACAAATGGGTAGGCCAGAATGATCCGTCCACATACGACGAGATGTTCATGCTGGTAGAAAGACGGATGACAGCCAGGGAACTGACCCCACTACCCAACGAAGGCCCCTTTCGAAGCAAGCACCCAACCCCAACCCTGGAAGGTTGAGCCGCAAAACCCCCAGGGAGTCCTAGGTGGAAGAAGGGGGAGGGGGCAAAAACCAGTGGGGACCCCAGAAGGAAGGGATTGGCCTGAGTGGGGGGAACCCTGGGACTAAGCCCCCTAATCCCTGGGATAGGGGAGTGATTAAAAGCAATTATAGATATTATGCATGTGGGGAGTGGGGACACATAGCAGCACAATGTCCCAGCACCAAGGAGCCTATGCAATGTAACTTGGGGGATTGGGAGGTCCCATGCTCCCTTATCTACCTCGCGGGGGTCGCATTAGTCCCGCATAATTACACCAGCCCAGTGAGGATAAATGGAGAAGAGACTACATTGCTGGTGGATTCTGGGAGTGCTATCACCCTCATACCGAGTAAGCTGGTAAAAAGTAGTCAGCTGCTACAAGCCAAATGCTTAGCAGTGACGCGCGTGCATGGGGCCGTGAGCCATTACCCCACCATCCCGGTGGAGATAGAGGTTCAGAGGAACTCCATTGAGGTGACCATGGGTGTAGTTCCTAAACTCCCATATCCTGTCATCATTGGGAGGGACTATCCAGGGTTTGATAATTTCTCCCCCGGAGAGGCTGGAGGGAGGTGGGGACCCTGAGGACAGCAACTCGTCACCGTGGGAATGTCAACCCCCGATGTTCACTGAGATTTCTCAGGATCTGTTCTCAGCCCCCCAAAAGACCCTGAAGACAAAAAAAGAGGAAAACCGTGAAGGCCTTGGGAACCCGGATCCTGACCCAGGGCCAGAAGACCTCCCTAGTAGGCAGATGGACGCGAGCAGCCAACAGAGAAACTTCCACCACAGAAGGTGAGCCAGAGGCTGCCCCCAGCCATGACGGCGGTGAGCCATTGGAAGAAGCAGAAGCCAGCCCCTGGGAGCTTGGATAGGTTAGTCCCAGGAGAGAGACTTTCGGGTGAGACCAAGCGGAGGACCCCAGATATGATAATGCCAGGAAAAAAGGTGGCCGAGATGGATGGGATACCCATGGATGGGACGGTCCGGAGTCCCGGATCTTACTTTATAGTGAAGAAAGATCTCGTGTACCGCGTGGTGCAAATGCAGGAGCAAGAGATACAACTTCTGGTGCCACGAAAACATCAAAAAGCCACATTGAGTCTCGCCCACAGTCACCTGTTTGGAGGAGGTAGAGATAGGGGTAGAGAAAACCCAGGCACGGATCTTGGGGAGATTCTTCTGGCCAGGAGTACATGAAGATGTCCAATGATACTGCACCTCTTGTCCAGAGTGTCAGTTACATAGCCCTTGACCACACTTGCGGGATCCTTTGATACCTCTTCCAATAATAGAGGTTCCTTTTGAGCGGATAGCCATGGATCTGGTAGGGCCCCTAGAGAAGACAGCTCAGGGCCACCAACATGTGCTTGTTGTACTGGACTATGCAACCCAGTACCCGGAAGCTGTTCCCCTACGCAACACAGCTTCCAAGACAATAGTTAAGGAGCTAGTACAGATCTTTGCCTGGGTTGGGCTACCCAAGGAGATATTGATTGATCAAGGGACACCTTTTGTGTCCAAGTTGATGAAAGATCTCTGTTCTTTGCTCCATGTACAAGCCCTACGGACCTCTGTATACCACCCACAAACAGATGGCCTTGTGGAAAGTTTCAATAGGACCCTCAAGGCCATGATCAGGAAAGTGGTGAGCCGGGTTGGTAAAGATTGGGATACCCTATTGCCTTACCTCATGTTCACCACCTGGGAGATTTCGCAGGCCTCCATGGGTTTCTCTCCATTCGAACTACAATATGGGTGCCACCCCCGGGGCATATTGGATATAGCCAGAGAAGCCTGGGAAGCGGAGCCAAATCCTGGAAGGAACATAGTTGAGCATGTACTGCAGATGAGGGATCAGATAACCCTAGTTACGCCCATTGTATGGGAACACTTGGAGAGAGCACAGGAGACCCAACAAACCCATTATAACCACGAAGCGAAGCTTCGACGGTTCCAACCAGGGGATCGGGTTCTGGTACTGGTGCCCACAGCAGCCCAGTGGCAGGGACCCTACGAAGTAATTGAAGCCATGGGAGAGGTGAATTATAAGGTGTGGCAGCCGGAAATGGAAGCAAATTTACCACATCAAGATTCTAAAAACTTGGCACGATCGAGAGGCATGCTTAGTCACACAGGAGACCCTTCCCCAGGAGGATAACTTACACGAGCAAGTGAGATATCATCCGACTTGACACCGATCCAAAAGATCGAGGCAGCCGACATGATTAATCGCAACCGAGATGTGTTCTTTACAAAACTGAGACCTATCACCATATCCGCATGATCCCCAGAGCCAAGGTAACATTGAGACCCTACCGAATCCCAGCAGCCAAAAGAGAAGAAATCAAGGCCGAAGTAAAAAAAATGTTAGAATTAGGGGTTATTGAAGAATCTTACAGTCAGTGGTCCAGTCCAATTGTTCTAGTGCCAAAACCTGACAGTACCAAGAGATTCTGTAATGACTTTCGCCGACTGAATGAAATATCCCAGTTTGCTGCATACCCCATACCACGCATCAACAAACTGGTTGACTGACTGGGTAGTGCCCGATTCTTGACTACACTGAATCTGACAAAAGGGTACTGGCAGATTCCTCTGACCAAAGAAGCTAAAGAAAAGACGGCGTTCTCCACCCTGGACGGGCTATTCCAGTACACTGTCCTCCCTTTTGGGCTACATGGGGCCCCAGCCACATTCCAGGGCCTCATGGATAAGCTGCTGTGCCCCCATACTAGTTATGCAGCCGCATACCTAGATGATGCCATCATCCATATGCCAGACTGGGGAACCCACTTGGAGAAAGTTGTGCGCACCTTAAGGCGGGCTGGCCTCACTGCTAATCCTGCTAAATGCGTCATAGGGCTAGCAGAGGCTAGGTACCTGAGATATATTGTGGGAAGGGGCACAGTGAAGCCCCAAATGAATAAGCTAGAGGCAATTCAAAACTGGCCCCGGCCGACCCAAAAGGAGCAGGTACGCATGTTCCTAGGTGTGGTAGGCTACTACCGACTTTTTATTCCCCACTTCGCCACTAGAGCAAGTCCCCTAACAGACCTGGTGAAGGCCCGAGGGCCAAACATGGTAAAGTGGACCGACGCAGCAGAGGGGGCATTCACAGACCTTCAGACGGCCCTCTGTAATGACCCTGTACTTATAGCGTTGGACTTTAACAAGGAATTTATTTTACAAATAGACACTTCTGAGGTGGGGATGGGGGCAGTTCTGTCGCACATGGTGGGAGAAGAGGAACACCCAATCCTCTACCTAAGCAGAAAGCTTCTCCCAAGAGAACAGAAATACGCAGTAGTCGAGAGAGAATGCCTTGTTGTGAAATGGGCTATGGAGACACTGTGTTATTACCTCTTAGGCCGGCGGTTTACTCTTGTGACGGACTATGCGCCCTTCCAGTGGATGCAGCGGAATAAGGAAAAGAATGCAAGGGTCACCAGGTGGTTCTTATACTTCCAACCATTCCAGTTCAGCATACGGCACAGGGCAGGATGCCACCATAGCAACGCTGATGGTCTGTCACGAGCATACTGCCTGGCGTCCCAAGTTGGCCAACTCTATGGTGTTGAGCAGAGGCGGGGGATATGTGAAAGAGCAAGGCCAGATGGCTATAGAAAAGTAGTGGGAGATAGATATATTAGCTCTGGGCTAAACATATCCTTGGTACCAGGATAAGTTAAATGGCAGCTGCTACAGGTCAATTAAGACACCTGGGGCCAATTAAGAACTTTCCAGAAGGCAGGGAGAACGCTAGGTTGACTGGGACACTTGAAGCCAATCGGGGGCTGGCTGAAACTAGTTAAAAGCCTCCCAGTTAGTCAGGTGGGGGCGGATGTTAAGAACTGTGGGAGGAAGTTGCGCGGTTGGAGAGACCGAGCAGTACACACCATATCAGACACAAGGAAGGAGGCCCTGAGGTAAGGGTGAAGTGGAGCTTGAGGACATGGGGGCTGCTGTGGGGAAGTAGCCCAGTGAATTGTACGTATCCTGTTTCTAAAAGGTCAGCTACCATAGCTGATACTATTAGGGTCCCTGAGCTGGAGCCCGGAGTAGAGGGCGGGCTCGGGCTCCTCCCTTTGCCCCCCTCTGATTAATCACTGAGACTGGGAGACAACAGAGACTGTACAAGGGAGGCTAGCTTCTCCTCACCTCCTCACTGGCTTATGATGAAAATGGCTCAGTAGACTGTGACCCTTGTCTCTAGAGGGAGAAGTGTTACGTGGAGGGTCACAGTGAGCCTCTGAGGCTAGCGAAATCCACCAGGAGACGTGGGACCCACGGAGACAGAGACAGAGCTTTGTCACACCCTTTAATATGTGTGACTCTGTTTTTCAAACCCAGGGTGCGATGGACATTTGCTTCAGAGTGGAAAATAAGAATACAAATTTTGTCTTTGTGAAACAAAGACTTAAAATTTAAGAAAAAATGTCCCGGAATTAAAAAAAAAAAGAGAGAGAGAGAGAGAGAGAGAGAGAGAGAGAATATGGTGGAATAATAGGGGTAGGAGGTAGTCTTACCATCATTCATGTGCATGGATCTGTCCTGCCATTGTGTGTGTGTGCACGCGCGCGCAGACCTTGCAAATGTCATCTGACCCTTTGTCACCTCCAGATTAGACTATTGCAGTATGCTTTCTACTTAGCTGCTAGGCTGTCTGTGTCCTGCCATAGTGTCACACCTGAGATCAGCAGGGCAGCTGAGCTTTAACCCCATTCATATAAGAGAGAAAGGTAGCTGGTGTGATGTTCTCCATGACAATCCCAGAGCTTTGAAACTCACTCCCTACCTTGGTGCAAAATAGTCCTGCTCTAGCAACCTTCAGGACATGCTAAAAGAAACCTAGGCTGTCCTGAATTGGAGGAGATAGACTGAGAGGACTGTGGTGGGAGATCATAAAAATCAGTTATATGGTTTTTTCCCTGGGGATAAGGTTTATATTAATTGTTGGATTAAGGGAGTTTCCTGGTGGTCTATTTGGTATTTCTAAAAGGTATTAAGGAGCACCTACAACAATGGACAGGTTCTCCTTTTCATGGACGTATGAAATGTTGAACGTGTCCTTGTTGTTCAAAGCAGTAATGCTGTCGCAGAATATTCATTTATACTTAAAATTGTCATTTCTAATTTAATCAGAATATTCCCCTCCCTCCAGCTCTTGTACTCTGGTGATGCCAAAATATGAAAAACTGCTGTTTGGAAATAATAATATTCCTAAAACACACATTTTTCCTAAAATGTGCATGTGTGTGCAAATTTATTTAGATCTAAAGATAGTGGTGTTGAAATTGTTTTTGCCTTTTTGCACATTTGTATGTACCCAGATGCTTCACAAAACAATAAACAGGAAAACAGAAACTTTAAACTGGCAATGATAAAAATAGCTAGTATAAATGCATGAGGAGAAAAGTTAAATTTTAGGATAGTCATCATGCATATTCACATTATGTAGCAAACATTACTTCATTAATGTTTCTGAGAATTGCTGTTTTTCAGATGATCTCCTAAACAATTGTAATACAAAATGCAGGTAAATGTCAAATGAACTGATTTCACATATGTTGCACTACTGTTACATTTCTATCCAGAGTTCAGGGAATTTAATTCTCACCGGAAAACAATGCCAGTGGCAGACACTGTGAGCCAAATTAATCTCTGGTGTAAGTCTTTTGATGTCAGTGGAGTTAAATCAGAAATAGAGTCGGCCCTATGCCTTGAAGGTGTTTGTTAATGAAATATATTTTGGGGGTAGCTTTGTTTGCACAGTAAAAAGGAAGGAAAAAGTGTTTACATGTTAATCCTTCTGGAACCATTATATATGTGCCTTGCAGTTAGATAGAAAACATTAGTTATTTCTTCCTAGACTAGTACTTTGAAGATACTTAAATATGAAAAAAATACTGATGTTGAGCAAGTTAGTATTCAGATTACATCAAAATTTGATAATTGTAGTGATTGTAAGTATCCATGAATATTCCATGATAGCATTATTGCTTTGAACAACAAAGGTGCATTCATAACTGTGTGCTGTAGCCAGTACTGATTAGCCATTCAACTTCACCTGGATACACTCTCTGTTTGCAGCAGCTTTTTATTCATGTGTCCTTGCAGGATTGGTTGAAATCTTTCAGTTTTGTCTTTGTTGCATGAAGAAAATAACTCTCCAACTATATTTACTGTATATAACCAAATTATGCTTTTGATAACATGAATTTTCAAATGAGATCCTGTGGTATCTGTTCTGTAAAACTACAATAGGTATTGAATTAAAAGCAATTTAAGTGCTAAAATATATTGTGCACTTATTCAATTTTTATCATGTGTGAATGTGCTAACAAATTGACAGTGAATTTTTTTCAGTAAGACGATATAAAAGTATGATGTGTCAGTTTCACACTTACAGAAGAAACAGACGCTAACATAACCACTAGAAGTCTACTTTTGTGTTGCAAATTAATCTGGCTAGGGAAAGTTTGATGGAATTCATTCTTTGACATCACAATGCGATATTGTTATAAAAAGCAAAGCTTTTTCTGAAGAGAGGGTATTAAATATGTTTATAAAATTGCAGAAATTTAGGGCTGGAGGGGACCTTGAGAGGTCATCTCGTCCAGTCCCCTGCACTTAGGCAGGGCCAAGTATATGTAAACCATCCCTGACAGTTTGTCTAATCTGTTCTTACAAACCTCCAATGATGGGGATTCCACAATCTCCTGTGAAAACTTATTCCAGTGCTTAACTATACTTGTAGTTTGAAATCTTTTTTCCTAATATCTAACCTAAATCTTCCTTGCTGCAGATTAAGCTGATTACTACTTGATTTACCTTCAGTAGGAAAAGAGAATAATTTATAAGGTCCTTTGTCTGAAGGCTGTTACTGGTTCCCTCTTCAGTCATCTTTTCTCAGAACTAAGCATAAGGTTTTTTCGTTTTATTTGGTTTTTTTTTAACCTTTCCTAATAGGTAATGTTTTCTAGATCTTTAAAATCTATGCTCTGTACTCTCTCCAATTTATCCATATCTTTTTTTGAAGTGTGCTGCCCCAGATTTGACACACTACTGCAGCTCACCAGAGCCGAGTAAAATGAAACAATTATCTCCTGTGTCTACATACACCATACCCCAGAATATTAACGTTTTTTGCAACTGCATTATGGTGACTCTCATTCAAATTGTGAGCAATTATAACCCCCAGATTCTTTTCAGAAGTACTACTGCCTAGAAACTTATTTCCCATTTTATAGTTGTGTATTTGATTTTTCCTGCCTACGTGTAATTCTTTGCACCTGTCTTTACTGAATATCATTTTGCTGATTTCAGACCAGTTCTCCAATTTCTCAAGGACATTTTGAATGCTAATCCTATCTCCCAAGGTGCTTGCAACCCCTCCCAGCTCAGTGTTGTCTGCAAATTTTATAAGCATACTCTCCACTTCATTATCCAAGACATTAGTGAAAATATTGAATAGTATGGGACACAAGACAGACACCTGCAGTACCCCACTGAATACATCTCCCTCCTGCTCTCCCCCCCCCCAACACACACACACACCCAGTTTGACAGCAAACCATTGATAACTGCTTTTTGAGTATGGTCTATCAAGCAGTTGTGCACCCCACCTGATAGTAATTTAATCTAGATCACATTTCTTTAGCTTCATTAAGAGAATGGTATGTGAGACTGTCAACAGCCTTACTTAAATCCAGATCTATCACATCTACAGTTTCTCCCCATCCACTACACCAGCAACCCTGTCAATGAAGGAATTTAGGTTATATGTGAAAGCCTTGTATAGTGTAGGCAGGAAGCACATAGTGCTGGAAGTGGCGCGGGATGAGGGATGTGCTCGCCTCCCTTCCCGAAGCTCCCATTGGCCTGGAGCAGTGAACCGCTGCCACTGGAAGCCGTGATCGGCCGAACCTGCAGACGCGGCAGGTAAACAAACCAGCCCGGCCCGCCAGGGGCTTTCCCCGCACAAGCGGCGGAACAAGTTTGATCTAGTAAATAGACTCGTTCTATTGTCTAGAGGATAAAAAGTAGCAATGTTATGTGTGTTCATGTATTTTGTGAAATAAGGTGCATTCCAGGACTTAACTATAGGAGGACAATAGGCAGGTCAGGCTAATTCATGTCTTCGGAAATTCATCCTTTTAACCATTCCAGTTTCTTCTGCAATCCTTTTCCTGTTATTTTTGAGTTTTGTTTCCTGAAATGTGTTGAAAACCTCTTGCATAATTTAATTACGTCAAACAATGCTGTTAAGGGACTATTAGTAGATCAATACTTACAAAAGAGAATATAAAATAAGAGCAGCCAACTGTCAGGGGCAAGATTGTTATTTTTACAATCTATCTTAGCCATGGAGCAGCATGTAGTGGTGCTGCTCTGGAAACAGACCATGAAGTAGGATTCAAAGTCATGACCTGCCTCCCACATCCCCCCTGCTCTTTGGGAGCATACCTTGGGCCAGCCCTAGGCCTAGGACAGTGTACATAAGAACAGCCAGACTGGGTCAGACCAGAGGTCTATCTAGCCCAGTATCCTGTCTTCCGACAGCGGCCAATACCAGGTGCCCCAGAAGGAATGAACAGAACAGACAATCATCAAGTGATCCATCCCCTGTCTCTCGTTCCCAGCTTCTGGCAAATAGAAGCTAGGGGCACCATCCCTGCCCATCTTGGCTAATATCCTATCCTGCATGAATTTATGTAGTTCTTGTTTGAACCCTGTTATAGTCTTGGCCTTCACGAATTTCTGCTGTGCCAGTGAAGTTACACTGGCTGGTGTGTTGGAAGAGATCTGTTCCCTGTCCTTTCCTAACCATCTGCATGGGAGATGTTGAGGCTGCACTCCCTTCTGTGCTTCAACCTATATACAGTAAAAGCTGTTTTATCCGTCAGTTCACCAACTGGAAGGTCCTATAAACTGGCATTTCTCATGTTCATTGAAAGTTGGTTTATAGTCCAGATGGCACAGGGCCGGCAGGGGGATGGGGCCCAGGAGGGTCTGTGGAGTGCGGGCTCTGGGAGGGAGTTTGGATGTGGGAGGGGGCTCAGGACAGCAGGTTGGGGCACAGGAGAGGGTGTGGGTGTCACAGTCTAGCCCTCTAATGTAAGTGAAATATACAAGAGAGAAGATGATTTAAACCTATCCTATTTGAAAACAATAATGCTAGAATACCTTTTAAACAGAGTGGTTTGGAAAGATACTGGATTTTCTATCATTTTGATTTTTATATTTTTTAACATCTACCTTGAAACATAATTATACGTAAGTACTATTATTTAACTCGCCTACCCAAAAATCCATACTGATAAGGTACAAATGTATTTGATATGTGGTAAGGGAAACACTTAATTCCTGCCATTTCTTTTAAACCGCATGTACAGTACAAAGCAGTGGGGGTTAGTGAAAAATAGCAAGGCACTCATTAAAATATGGAATTCCAGAAGCAGAAGGTAAATATTCCATAAGTAGGATCAACACCATCAGGTATCGAACAAGATTTAGTTATTCTGAAAAAAATACTGTGTAATTTATTCTGTACTACTTTGCAGTAAAAGGCATTTTATCATTTGAGTTTTGTACGCTAGTTTTACTGCAGAGAAATGGAATACTGTTTATTCTAGCATGGCATGAAACAGTGGGAAGCTGAACAGATGTACAGAAAATTGAGCAAATTCCTATGTCACCTGCATTACTGTCCCTGTGGTTGGATCTGAAGCTTGAACAGCCTCTTGTAGATTTAATTTACTTTGAAAGCTGCTTCTTCCCAGAACAGCTAATTAGAGAGGATGACAGAAGCTTGGTTCTTTGTCACAGGTGCTGCTGCTTTCCATAAGTAGTTTAATGGAATGCATCCTTTCTTTTATCACTGCATGTGACTAAGATCTGATGTAACAACATTAGACCACCTTGTTTTTTAAACAAGTACTATAAAAGATAACAAGTGGTGTTTATATAGCACAACCTTTCAGCCAGAAGGATCCCAAAGTACTTCTCGTACTACACAAACGCACTTCCAGCTGTGGATTAGATATTGCCCTCTGATGTATTCATGTGCCATGGGGGCAGGAGACAGCAAGCTAGCCGGTGTATCACAATCAGCAGGATATGATGTGGAGAATATAGCATAAGCAAAACTGCCGAGGGAGTTTTAAATGAGTGGAATGTAAATTACCCACTGGAAGTTTTTCAGAACACAAGGTTTTAAGAAACTTGGTCTTCTGGAAAGTGTTCTTACATTTTTCATGCCCACAACTGGTCAGCATCATGGTTTTACACCACATGAGGAATATGAAACCTACAGCAGCATTCTACGACTGCTAGAAACATGTTGGGGCACTTGCTCAGTCATCACTCCGTGAGAAGAGTGCCGCTTACTGACTCACTAGCACCACTTCATGAAACACATAGTCTTTCTTTGGACGTCTTCCACTATGGGGCTAAGCAAGCCATACTTGGTTCTTAATGTATAAGATCAGACAGGATTACAGCTCAAAGTTCTGTAACTGCAGGCATCCAGTAGGAAACCACAGGGGAAAAAAAAACCCAAAATGTTTCTTGAGTTATATAACTTCCTCCCATTCGACGTGGCTAGCACATTAAAAAGAACAATTGAAAAATATCTGTGAACATTTCACTTTATTCCAGTTACTTACGGCTTAGCATCAGTAATTTAGAAGCTAATTTGATTAGTAATGAACTTTATCTGTTGCTAAAAGAGACAACAAACAGTATTATAATACTACTAATAGTTCCAGTGCCTCAAACGCAGGGGCTGAATGGTGCTTATCTCTGACATTATTTAGACTGATGAATATTAAATATCTATTGATCTTAGAGCGATGGAACACAAGATCTAATAGGTTAAAATTCAGTGCCATGCAGCTAAGGACTAACAGATGTTAAAGGTGTTTGGGTGTTGAACTTTTCTTCATATGAAGTGTAATGGGTAGTCAGGATGCAAATAGTATGCATGTTAAATGAAATTGCTGTTGTAGGTGGGTTTGGGGTAGCATGCAAATAGGAGGTATAGGAAACACCCCCTTTTTTCTGTGCACCTAATTGCAGGGCTGAACACGATCAGAACTGCACAACTTCTTAATGGCAAATCTGACAGATTATTTAAATAGATGAAGTATGAATTCCCTTTGTTGTAGAATTACATGCAGATATTTCCCCCCAGAAAACTAAAGCTTCTTGTAGTAGGTTTCCTGCTGGTGTTGATCTCACCTTTGTGACTAAGTGTGTATTAAATTTTTAGCTACTGCTGCTGTAATTTCACACTTTAATGACTTCCTTGCTACTGTACTTTTTAATAACCACCACTGCTGTGTATATGCAATTTAACAGGAGTACCTAGCTCCAGGTACTAAGGGTCAAGCTACAGTTTACTAGTATATACTATATATACATATTTTTAAATGTTTGGGAATATTGGGTTTAAAAATATTGTTTATAAGTGTGGGTCAGATTCACACTTAACTTCATGTTAGGCACTTAAGGCCCACAACTGAGCATCACTGGCATTCACAAAACCCATACTCAATGGTTGCCCAACTCTGGAGGTGCTTAAATTTCCTAGTGCCTAAATTTTTGCTGTGAAGGTCCAAAAGGCTCCTAAGTTTCTTCCAGTGGCCATGTGCACTGCTGCCTCAGGCAGGTGCTCAGATGTCTATCTCTTGCCTAAGAACCAGCAGGAGTCTAAAACTAGGCGTTCTACCTCCTATCTCACCTGAGGGGTCCAAAACAGTTGATGTGTGTGAGTCGAGCAGAATGAGGACCTCCCTTATAACCTTTAGCCCAGTAGCTCTCACCTGGAATGGGTAGACCCCAGTTCAATTTCCCCTGCTGCCTTCTGAGAAGGGATTTTTCCCCTCTGAGGTGAGACCGATGTGGGTTTTCCTCAATCTCTCTTGTTGAAGCTGTTCCACTATGTATAAATAATTAAATATATAGTGGATGAGTGAGAGAGACTGACTCTACAGTCCAGTAGTAATAAGGGAGCTGCTTCTCCTCCTCCTGGGTTTTGTGAATCCCAGTCTTAGGTGCCTAACTCCCTCCATGCATTGTATAGGGAGCCTCCAAACCTGACAAAGCTTTTGACATGGTCTCCCATAGTATTCTTGCCAGCAAGTTAAAGAAGTATGGGCTGGATGAATGCACTATAAGGTGGATAGAAAACTGGCTAGATCATCAGGCTCAATGTGTAGTGATCAATGGCTCCATGTCTAGTTGGCAGCCGGTATCAAGCGGAGTGCCCCAAGGATCGGTCCTGGGGCTGGTTTTGTTCAATATCTTCATTAATGATCTGGAGGATGGCGTGGATTGCACCCTCAGCAAGTTTGCAGATGACACTAAACTGGGAGGAGAGGTACATACACTGGAAGGTAGAGATAGGATACAGAGGACCCTAGACAAATTAGAGGATTGGGCCAAAAAGAAATCTGATGAGGTTCAACAAGGACAAGTGCAGAGTCGTGCACTTAGGATGGAAGAATCCCATGAACTGCTACAGATTAAGGACCAGATGGCTAGGCAGCAGTTCTGCAGAAAAGGACGTAGGGGTTACAGTGGATGAGAAGCTGGATATGAGTCAACAGTGTGCCCTTGTTGCCAAAAAGGCCAGTGACATTTTGGGCTGTATAAGTAGGGGCATTGCCAGCAGATCGAGGGACGTGATCGTTCCCCTCTATTCGACATTGGTGAGGCCTCATCTGGAGTACTGTGTCCAGTTTTGGGCCCCACACTACAAGAAGGAGGTGAAAAAATTGGAAAGCGTCCAGCAGAGGGCAACAAAAATGATTAGGGGACTGGAACACATGACTTATGAGGAGAGGCTGAGGGAACTGGGATTGTTTAGTCTGCAGAAGAGAAGAATGAGGGGGGATTTGATAGCTGCTTTCAACTACCTGAAAGGAGGTTCCAAAGAGGATGGATCTAGCCTCTTCTCAGTGGTAGCGGATGACAGAACAAGGAGTAATGGTCTCAAGTTGCAGTGGGGGAGGTTTAGGTTGGATATTAGGAAAAACTTTTTCACTAGGAGGGTGGTGAAACACTGGAATGCGTTACCTAGGGAGGTGGTGGAATCTCCTTCCTTTGATGTTTTTAAGGCCAGGCTTGATAAAGCCGTGGCTGGGATGATTTAGTTGGGGATTGGTCCTGCTTTGAGCAGGGGGTTGGACTAGATGACCTTCTGAGGTTCCTTCCAACCTGGTTATTCTATGATTCTATGACTCAGGCTTTCTGAATTCCACTGTGTGGTTAGGTCAGGTGTAGTAACACTGACCATTGCAATGCCCTAAGTCCCCTTTGTGAACCTAGCCCTACATATCAAGTAATACTGTAATACTAACTGTATCACAGCAGAGTTGTCACACAGTATGACACACCCTTCTCTTTAATGTAAATCCTGTAATTATCTAAGTATTCCTTGCAGCCACCACTCCTGTGGCTCAGATTCAGCCCTTAACTTTCCCTTCTTCTCAATAACAATGCTTTTTTTTTTTAAGCGAAGGAAAAATTGCAGTGACATTAAAATGAATGTGGAACAGTTTGTCATCTTCTTGAAAACAACTATTATCCTCCAGTAGCATTAAAGACAAAAGAACCCCACAAGGATTAGAACTCTGATCTGACCACTGTGTCCCTTTCAAAGGTCTGTGTTGTGTAACTCCTGTCCTCTTCTCTGATGTGGTCTTCTTTTGCACCATCCCCATAAAGCCACCAATCCTCTGCTAATTATGCCACACTTGATGATAACTTTCTTTTCTTTTCACAAGTCTCTTCATATCTTCTTTCAAGTGGCCCTTTATGCTTGGAACATTCTTCTATAAACTGTATGACAAGCACCTACCTTTGCAATATTCAAATTTACCCTAAAAATTAATTTCTGCTTTGCCACCTTTTCTCCTCTTTAGTTCTCATAGATAACACAACACCTGCAGCAGTAAAATCAAAACTTAATGGAATCAGTAAGACATGTACATACTTTTCTGCGTATTTGTATCACCTTGTTATTGCCACCCTTGTCTGTCTTTTTTGTCTATTTCTGAACTTCACTTATTGTCTCTTACTGAATATATATTATAAACTCTTCATGGCAGGAATGATGGCCAAATTTTCAAAAGTAATTAGTAATTTTTGGGTGCACAACTCTAAAAATCAAGCCCTTTTGAAGATGTCTTGAGTGTGGATGCTCAGCACTTTTTGAAAATGAGGCCTTCTTTAGTTGTGTCAAGTTGAACATCCAAAAACTGAGGCAGAATCACTGGTCACTTTGAAAAATATTAAGGCCTGATCTAAACTAGAACTCAGGTCAACATAACCAGGGCACTTAGAGGTGAAAAATCCACACTCCTGAGAATCGTAGCTAGGATAATCTAACCCGCACTGTAGATACAGCCAAGCTGGTGGAAGAATGTTTCTCCACTCCTAGAGGTGGAGTTTCTCTGGCAACAGAAAAACCCCTTCAGTCACTGTAGTCTGCATCTATACAGCTTGGCAATGGTGTGGTAGATATGCCTCTTTAGTGCCAGCAGTGTAGACATGATTTCAGTCTAAATCCTTACTTTTTTTTGACATTCGGAATTCTTAAAACAAACAAAAAGGTACTTGCTGCATTTCTTACACAGCATGTGAGAATACATGGGATTGTCATAGTGGTTGTCATTTTTCTTAAAAACAGTGGATGTTCAAAATACAATAGGACCATATCCTTGTCCCCGTAGTTCAATATAATCCTACAATTTATAATATGCAGGCAGACTTCAGTGGGCCTCCATAGGGCTTCCATTTTTCTCTTGTACTGAGCAGAGTTTGGAGTTTGTGCATGGAATTCCCACCCACTCACTTGGGAGTGCCCCTTGCAGTCCTGAGGTGTGTAGAAGGAGGGGTTGTATGTTGCAATGGAGAACTTTCTTCTGGTTTGTTTTTTCCATTTCTTTTGAGTAAATTTTAATTAAAATATGCAGCTTAATTCAAGAATCCAGCTCTAGTTTCTTACACAGGCTTCTCTGGCTCAGGGGCCTATTCAGCAAAAAAAATTCTGACTTCAATATTGCATGAGGCCATGGGAAATCAGTTTTTCAGGGTTTTCTCAGTGTAGAAACCAGATTAATTTTTTTGGCTGACTTGGTTGTAAGAATGCTAAATATCTGTTCAAAAGGACACGGCCTAAATTTTCAAAAGTAACTAATGTCTTTGGGTGCCCAACTAAAGGAACCCAACATTCAGGAAGCACTGAGGACCTGCCCTTTAAAAATCAGACTGCTTTTAAGATATTTCAATTTGAGCACTTCCAAAAATGAAAATTTAATGATGCCTTCTGAAAATATAGGTCTCTGCAGGACCATTCACCCTCTTCCCCCATCCCCACCCCCAAATCCTTGATATGATAGCGCTGGGGACTCTCTGCCCCCAGCCATTTTCAAAGGTGTAGTCTAGGACTGCATTATTAGCAGGTGTGAGGAGTCCCCTCTGTGCTGGTCAGCACCTTCTTGAGAGGGGTCCCAGGGGCAACCATGGGCAGGGGAGTCCTGTCAATTCAGGGCTATTAGAAAGTCCTGTGTTACGGAGCTTGGGAAGTTCACAGGGCCCTGGATCCCATGCTGTGCAACAGAGACTCCATAGGGATTTGCAGGCAGTATAGATCTTCCAAGTTACTTGATGTCCAGGGGGAAAACTCCTTACTGATTTGCAGGACAAATCCTTGCACATCCATTTTGTCAAAAGCCTGTGCTTGCAAAATGTGGACCTGAAATTCTCCACCAGTGGAGCTCTGCCTCTAGTAGTAATATTGAAGATTGTAGACAGAGCTGTTTCTTGTTTTGTATGTACAGCATTTAGCACAATGGAGCCCTACTCTTGGCTTGGGCCTCTAGGTGCTACTTTAATACAAATAATACTAACCTCTACAGTGGTAAGATTAGTGATGCTTATACCTTCCTCATGAGCAGGATTTAAAAAAAGGATTGGAGTTAGTGTTTCAGTATTATTTTTCTTCACTCAGACTTCTCTGACTTGGAGCAATTTAAGGAGCATGCTCCTTGTTTAGCATGTCGAAATCCAGTCACTACTAATTACTGTGGTTGCAATTTCCAACCTGACAAGTGAAAATCAAACCACAGTCTCTTGAGTGCTGTAGGCTGTACAACAAGCCCTTATTGTGGAGAATCCAAAGGCGCACAGAGAGAGAATATTATGTCAGTTAAAGCAACTATTAACTTGGAAATAAGTAAGTTTTAAACATGGATAAAAGCCCCAAAATATGTCACCACTTTAGCTCACGTTCACTTGGTGTACTATAAGTAGCCCCCACCCCCAAAAAAGACCAAATAATCTGTTCGTGTTTTTGTGTCTTTTCTGTGTGATCAGTATGCTCAGTCATGTTTAAGAAACAGACACATCAAGCTTAAATTTTATGATATTTTAAAAGTTATGATGTAGCCTTATATGACTTGTCACTTTTAACTAAAATATGTTTGAACACGAATAAACAAATATCTAGTAACCCACCCACCCCCCAAAAAAGGCAGAGCAACTGCCCTTCCATTCATGGAATAGGGATTGTATGTGTGTGTGTGTGTGTGTGTGTGTGTGTGTGAGAAAGAGAGAGAGAGTTGTGGCTCAACAGGGGGACAAAAAGAAACAATGGGAATGGGAAAATTAATCAAAAAGGTAATCGTGCATCCAGGCTGTGTTCCCTCTGCAGTCAGACTCTAGTTTTCCTGATCAACAGAGCAACACATACATATGGGGCACTGATGATCCAATCAGCTGTGTAGGCCTCTGCATTCTGAATTCTTGAGGAGTCTTGCAGCTTTTGCTTTTTAAAGGAAGTGCAGGTTATTTTCCTTGTTTCTTTTCTTTTCTCTCTCTTGTCTCTAGATGATGATGTGAGACAGGAGATGGAGACTGCTTGTAATGTCTGTTCTTGTTAATCAGAAGGTGATTAATTAAAATAACAGCTGTCTACTTTTGACATTACAAAGCTGACTACACCCATACTAAGATAAAAGGATCTATTCTTCTCTTGGCATGAGGACGCTACTATTAATGTTAATAGAAGTTATGCACATGTCAGGGGGTGAATAGATTCCCCCTCTCCTAAAGCATTCCTGATAAATAGCAACAGCAGACAATATGCCCACATTTCAATGGGGGGAAAACCAGTGCAGCTTTGTCTGTGTTTTGGGAGACTGGGGGAGACAGCCCTCATTCCTTTTAGCGGGGGTTGGAGACTTCTCACTTTGCATGATGGCTGTGCCTATGATAGGGGGAGAGAGAAAAATATACCTGGATATTCGTGTGCATACTAAAATCCAGGTTCTGGTCTCATTTACTCTAGTGTAACTCGAGACTAACTCCATTGATTTTACTGGCATAACTCTGAAGTTACAATGGTGTAATTGAGAACAGAACTTTATATCTTGATCACTTTAGTAGTTGCAAATTAATGAACTATTCCGGGAAGTGGACTCTCAGTGACATACTGAGATTAAAGACCTTTTTTCAAATATGAAAATTTGCTGCTGTAATTGGACAGTTACTATTACTGTATTGTATGTGAAATGACAACTAAAGACATTCCTCAGAACATTTTATAGAAACTGTTTTCATCACTAATTCCTGAAAAAACTTTTATGCATTAGGATAGAACTTAGATTAGTGCATTGAAAAGAGCAATGACCTGTTAAACTCTGGTATGTGTGCCCTTCACTCATCCTTCAAAAGTAGCCAGCCACCACCACAATCTGTCCTTTACCCTCTTGACAATAAAATTTGTTTCCCGTTCCAATCTGACTTTCTCCTTTTGGTAAACTGTACTGATACGGGCAAGGATTGCTCAGGGTTCCTAATAACACGGTTGCCTTTTATCTTCTGTCTCTTCATCCTCTTTTATCTTAGATGCATATTTCTGGCATTGTTGTTGTTAGTTAATTGCAGGTTATGTAGTACTCTTAGTATGTGACTACGCTGAAAATGGTGATTGTACAATTGCATAGGGGGTTTATGACCTATTAGTGAGCTGCTATTTTTTGCTTTTGGGTCAAAGTAAGTCAGCTAGTTGTCTTGGCCAAGTGTAACACAAGAGAGTTTGCATATTAATTATGGTGTTGAGGACATACTGCAAATGATGCTCTCTTGATTAGGCTACTGGCATATTGTGCCAGATTTTCAAAGGTGTTTAGGGACTGAAGGATGCAGATAAGCACTTAAGTGCTTTCAGAAACTTCACTAGGTGCTTATTTCTCATAGATATCAATGGGAGTTCAGTGACTGGGCAATTTTGAAGGAAAAAATTCCTAAAACTCCCATTCAAATCAATGGTGGTTAAGCATCTAAGTACTTCTGAAAATCTCACTGGGTGCCTATTTGCATCCTTAGGCTCTTCAATACCTTTAGAAATCTGGCCCACTATCTGTACCATTGTGTTGGTAGGATGAAGGTAAAAGCTTTTTAGAATCTTTGGATATGCTTACCAGTGTCCACAGGGTTAATACTCTAACTTGAAGATAATCAAATCTCTGGATTTCCAGCCTTTTGTAATGGTGCAGTATGAAACTTAAATTGAAGAAGGAAAAGTGCATACACATTGATGAAGTACTTGGGCTGCTAGGTCTCTTCTTATTCAATAAAATACCATGAGGCAGTGAGCTTCCTCTCTAGACAGGTTTCTCCTTTTCTGGAGATGATAAAATGGGTAACCTTGAATTATGAAGTCATTTTGTGTATTTTTGCAGTTTGTGGTCACTAATAAAATTAATTCTCAGTGTAAAAAAGACAAACATATTATAGTACTAATCTATAGGAGGCAGTGGAATCTTGGGGATCAGGCAGTGGACTCGGAGTCAGGAGACTTCAGATTTCTTCCTGGGTGTGCTGTGTGATCTTAGGTAAGTCCCTTCACCTTTTCATGCCTGTGTTTTCCTATTTCCTTTTGACTGGCTCTCATTGTGTGTGCTAGGGATTGTACAATCTGACCTCAGTCTTGTTTAGGGTGAGTACGTGCTATCATAGTATAAATCAGTAATCAGAAATATATGTTAAGTTCTCTATGCCTTTGGATATAATTATTTGCCCATGTGCCAAGGTCAATGTGCAACTGACTCAAATATTTCCTACCCCCAAGCCTTTATAAATTGTTTCCATAATCATCACTACCCACCTTTTCAACACTTACTTCATAAAATAACTTTGATTACAAAGACCAAAGAAAGCCTTTCAGTGTTTTATGAGAGAGATTAAAATCTCTTTGAATGTTTGCCGACTGTTGCAGTACAAAGGTAGCAAATATTCTAATACCTGGAAAACTGAATCCATACTTAATTTTGCCACTTGAGTACATGAGCTGTATTGGAAAAAAGGCATGAAAAACGGTGAACTTCTGAAATACTAAACAATTGTCTTCATTTTGTTACAGATATTTCTGCAAGAATTTAAAATTAGTTTCCCTTTTCAAATAAACTCCTGAACGTAAGATTATTAATACCCGCTGTAAAACAGAGTATCCCCGCCAGCATTGTTTGTTGTAAATAAAATACCTTTCAATAAAATTCAGTTTTTCACTATAGATAATAGAAACAATTGCAAATATTTGAAAAATCCTGGATTTGTATATAGTGGAGGGGAATTTCGTGCTACCATAATATAGCATAACTTTTTTCTGATCTCTGGTGCTTCCTGTCGAGAGATGCCAACACAGCTTTAATGTTATTTAGCATTCATTGGAAATGATGAGATGTTCATAAAAGAATTAATCTTCATTTGGACCTTTTGTTACAAATTCCTTTACACAGATCTGTTAACAGCTTTCATTGCTGCTTTATATCTACAATCTTAACAGATCTACACAAGTAGAGTGACTATCCTCTTACATGTACATACAGATACACTGAGTGACTCCATCTAAGAACAGTTGCACAATTCCAAAACTCACTGGAACATGCACACAGTAGTAATATTCACTTGGCACGCCTGTCTCTTTATCTAATCCTTGCTCCTCCAGCAGTAGAGTCGATTCATTGTCATCACACCCTAGTGTGAGATTGACAGCTTCAAGACCCATGTGCAAAACACTGTAATGTTAGCTTCTATTTGCAGCACTATTGGGTTGCTTAGCTCTTTTTTCCTGTCTAGTTTCTTGGGGGCCCTTTTTTTCAGATTCTATTGCTTTCCGTATCTTTGGGGCTGGTGTAAGTTCAGCCTGTTGCACGGGTAACTTGTCACCTTTTGGATGATGTTTCCTTTTGACTCACATAAGATAGTGAGGAAAATGTGCTTTTTGTTATATACTTCAGAGTAAAATGCAAAACATATGTGTTTTCTTCAGGTATGCTCAGTGTGTGGGTGCGGGTGTGGGTGTGGGCACATGCTCCTCTCCATGCACTGCCCTCTGAGATTTCTTAAAATGATACAGGTGTTATGCTCCAATTGTGATAACATAAACATGCCTCCTACAAATATATTTACTCTTTTTTTAGCATCCACAAATTCACATAATTTCTAGGAAACTGGGGCCCTAAATCAGGAAAGATTACCACACTATAGTTCACCTTAGTTAAGATAAAAAATTCCTAATGAATGTAACTAATAGCACTCACTATTTTACAATAAAGGATTTATGACTAGTCCTCAGGCTTGATGCCAGTAAGAATATTTCCATGCCAGTACACTAAGAGTCTAATTTGCTGTGATTATCAGGGAATTACTTTGTCAGACTTCATGTTCGCTTATGCAAGGACAGACCTGTTAATTCCAACTCATTTACTTTATGTGGAATGAAAGGTGAATTCAACAAAAGTGGTCAGAAGCCTCAAGCTTTTCATAGTAACAGTTGATGTTGGTTGTACATACTGTATGCTCAGAAGGGTAAAGCACCACATCTACACTTTAAAAAATGTCAGAGTGCTTAATACATCAAGCAAAGGCATTACTGCACTTTGGCAAAGGAAATGCATGTAGCCAAGTGCACGCTGAGCTCCTCAGCCAAAGGCCATAGCAAAACCATTAAATCAGAAGGTTGTCTTAACAAAGTATCTTCTACGTACGTCAATGCAAGAGGACAGAGTATTTCCTGAGAATTTTGAAGACGTTGGTACAGAGAAAAGACAACTGAATGCATGATGTAAGATTCAGAACAAAGCCATGGGTTTATAGAAGAAAGAAAACATGACTAAATTAAAAGGGGACAGTTCAAATATCTGCTAAGTTTAGAATTCTGGATGTCAGTAGATGAATTCCAGCTGAAGCAATGATGGGTTATTAGTAAGTGATATTGGAATTTTAAATATTGATCTATCTAGCCCATTTCTTTTTTAAATGAGATTGTCTAACATCCATGTCCAGTATAATCTAACTATTCAATTTCCTGTATTCTATACCTCATCTTTTTCAAACCATCCTGTTTTTAAAACATGCAGTCTTCTGAACCAAGTAGAAAAGTCAAATTACAATTATATCCTGCTGAAGCCTCTATAACCATGTACATTAAATCAACACAACTATTTATATGATGCAGAATATTTTTATGGTCTTCAACTTTAATTAGCACTCCACCATGGGAACAATTTTTTCTTCAAGTACTTGAGACAAATAGAATTCAAATTCATCCCTTTTTTAAAGTTAGATTCCAGTGTTTACTAGAAGCTCAGTAAACAGCAATATCCTCTATGTTCACTGGAGATTTAACACCAGACTACAGTTTACAAATAGGGATCCATGTTTTAAGATTAATTCTTACCCCCAGTTTACTAATCAAGTAGGCACTGGGTTTTAACAAGCAAATCTAAGAAGGGAACCTTACCAGAATTTCTGAAGTTTATACTTATATTTTAATGTGATTTTTAAAAAAAATAAGGAAATTTAACACCCCCTGCGATACCACCACATATCTTAATATGTAGTAATTTACTTCTATTCTTCTGTCATATTGCATTCTCCTGTCCAGAAATGCAAAATGAAGATCATGTACATATAAGCAGGATCTCTGGTTTCTGCGTGAGCTTGTCATATGCAGGTATTGATCTGAGGATGAAGTCCGGATCAGAGTAGAACTGCTCCTTGCTTTCTTCTGTGCTGGTCAGTGTAGGCACATAAGCACTGATGACTGTGACTTGCTGTAAAGGATTCAGGTGAATTGGCATTTCACGAGCCATTCATTCAGGCCAACAGGGATGTCAGAAAGTTCTTTCAGGAAAGCTGTTCTAATTTCAAATCCAACTCCATGGATACTGTCTTCATCCTCTACTTTTCCTTTCCAAAATAAAGTGTAGTTGCCTCCTTGATGGAACCCTCTCCTGTGAGTCTAGTCTTACTCAGTGCTGCAATATCAATAATATTGTAGCAGGTGAGTTCTCTGGAGACAAGAGTTGTTCTTCTCTCAGGCCTTTGTGCATCGCCTCCATACATAAGGGTGCGGACATTCCATGCTCCTAGAAGGAGTCTCTTCTTTGTTTTTTCAACTGCTGTATGATGATCTGGGAGCCACGGTAGTCTGGCCAGATGTTATGGTTCAGGCAATGCTTAGGGCACCTTTTCTAGCCCCCTCTCTTAGAAAAGAGTGAGCAGTGCTATCCTGAAAAGGGCTGCTGAGTTGCCTCATATGCTGCCAAACTTCTCCACTGACCCAGTGATGGAACTGAACAGCCACTAATCTCAAGGCCACCTGTGTGGAGGATTGTGGCTAGGACAGCCAGTAGTCATCTCCACCTGTCACTTTACCACACCCCCATCGCTGCAGGACTTGGATTAATGATGTTATGGATGATGAGATTTGATAAAATGTTAATGGGATAAGATTTGTGAAAAAACTTGCATGGGAAACTATTGAGTGAGAAAATTGCACAGGGGCAGTCCCACTCTCTCTTGGCAATAGAAGCCTGATTCCAGCGGCATGAAGGATCATTATATCTGGGGACTTCCTTAGCTATAGTGGGTGACCAAGACATCTTCAGTGCCTTGTTATGCTCTCAGCAGCACACTGCTGAACCGCCTTCATGGCTTTTGAATCACAAATTGATTTCCTCCACCCACTCTGCCGCAATAGTCTTTGCATGCTAGGGAAAGGCAATTTCCCTATCTCACTGAGGGTAAAAGACTCATCAGCTACCCCCACCTGGTTTAGCCCACTTGTTGACGTGTTTTACTGGGGTGTGGCCACTGTCACATGCAAACAGCTATTTAGAGCTACAGGTGAGAGCTGGGTGTAGGTGGGGACCAAAGGGAACTATTCCCTAAGGAGCATGACGTGTTCCTCCAACAGAGGTACTACCTCTCCCTAAATCCCTCCATACACATGTAGAGAGCCAATATAACATGGGAAATATGAGACCTCGTACTAAAGACAGTAGGGTTGTGCTACAAATATTTGAAGGGTGTAAACACTAAGGATGGACAGGAATTGCGTATATAGGAGAGTACAGACGTACTATGTGAGTATATCTTCTAAAAATGGGATGAAATTAATATGGAGAAAATTTAGTCAAGTGAATCACATAACTTCTTACTGAGACAGAAGTGGAGGAAGAACAGAGTAGACAGCACAGGAGTGAAAGTTCCTATGATGGAAAACAGTGACAAAAAAAGAGGGTTTTTTGAAAAGGTATCTGAAGGAGAAAAGTGAAGATTCCTAGCACAGAGGAAGAGGGATGCAGGGAGAAGCACAAAACAGGTACATGGGCAAAGAGGAAGGAGGAGTCAAAAGCAGCAGCTGGTAAGAGGAAGGGTGCAGGAAGTTTGAGGGGTGAAAGGTGGTGAGATGAGTCATAGCCAAGGGAATTGTTGGGCAGGGTTTTAAAGGTAATGAAAAGTGTGATTTTATTTTTTTAGATGGAAAGAGATGAACTAGTGAAAGGATTTGTGAAGAGGTGAGTGAATGATGGGTAAGAGGCTAGCACTGGATGTTAGAATCATAGAATATCAGCCCTGCTCAAAGCAGGACCGATCCCCGACTAAATGTTGTAGTGTTAACTTGACAAACTTATATAAAAATGTGACCATGAACCCAGTCAGTTACTTTATAGCTTGAATTTCTTGATATTGTGAAAAAGCCATGTTGTATAACAAGCTCTTGTACTGAATCAATACCCTATAATATTGCATGAATAGCATAAAGAAATTCTGAACAAGTGAAGACTAGTAGCACTGAGTATCTAAAGATATTTAAAAACAAAAAAACACCCACAACCTGGTAAAACACAAAGATGTGCTTAAAATTAAAAGAAACATGTTTGTTCCCAATATATTGCACACAGTTCAGAATAATTTCCTCTGTAATGGTGTCAAGGACGATGACTGTATAGATTGTTTGATTTGTAGTGGCCACTTACGTAAATTAATGTTTTAATTAAATGTAGACAATTTTCTTTCAAAATATATGCAAAAAGATTTTTTTTCCCACTCTTTCCCTTTTGTTCTTCTGTTAATCTTGCACTTCACAACCTTTTACTGCAGCACTGGGCAATCACATGCGGCCCGTCCGGGTAATCTGCTGAAGGGCTGCCAGACAGTTTGTTTACCTTTGCATAGCTGCCCGCAACTCTCAGTTCCCAGCCAATTGGAGCTGCGGGAAGGGGTGCGGGACACAGGGACATACTGGCTGCAGCTGCCATTGGCCAGGAACAGAGAACCACGGCCACTGGGAGCTGCGGGTGGCCATGCAAAGGTAAACAAACTGTCTGGCAGCCCACCAGAGGATTACCCTGATAGACTGCATGCGGGCTGCAGGTTGCCCACCACTGCTTTACTGGCTTTAACAACACTTTCTTTTTTTTTTTTTTGTTAGTCAGTCATCTTTACTCAATAGCCTATTACGTTAATTAGCTTTTACCATTAGGTAGCAGAATGGTGAGGTATACTTAATCCTAGCACTTGTATATCACATTGACATTAGAAAGAACAGCTTTGTAATATGTAGATAACTTTTTTTTTTTTACATTTTCCCCTTTACAGGGTGTCTTTCACTTGTAATAGAAATACAGGTGAGCACCAAACATTGTAATACTACACTTTTTAAAATTTCTATGGTAAATATCCTGCGATAACAATTGGTTTAACAGACACAAGACTAGTCAGTTTAATTTCTATTGTTTAGCTACTGTGATATAAATGATCAGATTACGTAGGAAATTGAGTGCATACTCATTGGCTGCATCTATGTTCCGTGAATACTGTTATTCATCTATCTGTGAGCCAATCAGATAGTATAGGCAACTCTTTGCTTGCTGATTGGATTATCAGAGAGTAAATTACTTTAGCAACAACAACAACAGTACATTCTTGATGTATGATTTGGGTGTTTTATAGGTCCCTGATTAAAAAATGTTCATATCTTGTTTCCAGAGACTCTTCATGTTTATCTCAGTGGAAATTATTGTCTATTCATTGCTGCCTTATATTAGCATTTAAACCAGAACATGTCTGAACAAAGAGAACCCAATTTTGTTTTTAGTCTCAGGACTTCATATAAAAGATCTGTCTTCCTTAGCAGATAGTATTCCCATGACATTAGGACTTACTTGAATTTAGTTCACTTAGATTTAGGAGTCATAGTCTATTATAGTCTCTATAATTTACTAGAATAAACACATGTATTAGATTTGGGTAATACTTCTATTGTGTTATTGATTTAGTCTATTTTGTTATCTTCAATTTCAGATTAGAGATTATGATTTGAATGCAATTACATCTGTTCTGGGTTCTCCTTCTGTATCTCATATTCTATGTTCTAGTCCCTAACGTCTTGTAAATTGTTTTTGCCTTTTTCCTGTTTATTAGATGTCATCTATATTGTGTCAGTCTTTTACCTTCAGATGTTTCAATTATATAGGAACAAGCTGCATTTGCCATGCGCTTTGCTGTAGCTGGTTTCCATTTGCCATCTCAGCTATGTGCAGTCACCTATTTTTAACTTCAAAAGTACTTTTGCTGATTTGTCATAATGTAGCTTTCGATTTTATCCGCCTGCTTTTACTTGATCCCTGGCTGCTACCTGTGTAGCATTAGCCGCTGTTTTGGACCACAGTGACTTGGTTTTCAGTTGCTTGTTTTATTAGTACTTACAATGGTGAGCTACATTCTATTACTGTAGGAGTATATCTGTGTTCTTTTGATTCTGAAATATAGAACATCTCTCCCATTTCCTTCCTTCTGTTTCCCCTTTAAGCGGTTTGTACTCCTGGTTTGTTTTACTAAATCATTTGCTTGCAGGTTGATACAGTATATTTCAATTCCCACTCTCATGCAAACCTTAGGGATTCTTTTAAGTTAAAATCCTCCCATCTGATCCATGTTTTGGATCAGAGATAAGAAGTTGAATTGACTACTTATCTCCGTTGCAGCAGGAAAATGTAGCTTCTCAAGATGCTTCCATAGTAGAAATAAAGAACTCTACAGTCCTCATATCATCTGTGTATACTACAGGAAGGTGCCTCTCCAATAGAAGAGCTTATTGTAGTGTCCTTCAGCACAAAAAAAAATGGATTAAACTATCTTGAAATCTGTTGACATGAAGACAGAAATTCTGTCCCAATTGATAAGTTAACTAACAATAAGTAGCTGTCTCTTCAGATGCAGCTATGTAGATACATATAAATCCACTAATGTACAGCTCCCCAGACATATCCCCAGAATATTTTACAATAATAACCAAAATACACCTCATCTTAAAATAAAGTTACTGCCAGTTTTTGCACCCTAGGGTAGTGTATCTCTTTATTTTAAATGACTGAAATTACGTAACCATTTAATGTTAATTCCGCCACATATCTGGTAAATGTTACATATCAGTGTAATAAATGGTATGGTGATGTTTGCATACATTACATTAACCAGGTTGTACCTTTATCACAGTTATCAGTGACATGGGACTACCATAAACTGTGTGTAATTATCCTTTCACTTTACTCATGTGCATGTTAATATCACATGCAACCTATCCATTACCTTTTCATGCTACAACACACTTGAGACATTTTAGGGGTTCTTAGGTTTGTACTCGCGTGGTATAGCCTGGTTGGTATTTCAAGAGTGCAACTGCATGTTTACACAATTTGCTTTGAAATTGAACATCTTGGCAACATCTACCATGACTTCAGCTGAGGAGTTATGGCACACAACGTTTGGCATCGCCATATGATCTAGACCATATCTGGAAAATAATTTTGGGGCTAAGTTGTCATGGAACAATCTGTTCAATTCAATTAAGAGCTGTCACCCTAATCCTCCAGGACAAATATAAATAATCTTAAGAAAATATTAGCTTCGAGATGTCAGTTTGTTTGTGAGTGAGAGGGCAACTAAGGGGCACACGCTCAGCTGATGTCAACTGTCATGACTCTGTTGAAGCTAATGGAACTATGACAGTTTGCACCAGCTGAAGATATGCTCCTAAAGGAAGACTTCTTTGTACGCAAGCCAGAGTAAAGCACCCTCAGAACCAAGAATGTGTGTAAATTGAGCTCCGGGTGTGGGACTAGTTAGAGGTTAATTGCAAACCATGTACGTAGAGGGTAGCTAAGGACACACTCTTTAATCTGAAGAGAAGGCAAAGGAGGCCTCAAATCTGCTGCCCTGCTCACGTACAAGGAGCTGCAGACAGCTGTGCGATTCGTCTTTAGATGCCCCAGATCAGGAAAGTCTTGATCTTAAAATGTATGGTGTATTATCTGATCTGGTCTCTCATCCTGAAATATGGTATATGCCCTGCTTTGGTGGTCTGGATTTTTATGTTGGGACACATTACACTGTTGTTCTTGATATTAATAAGTCTTATGCTATTTCTATATTCCAATTTCTATTCCATGTAAACAAGTCTGTTCACAGAATTTGACATGGTTCATCTGGTATTTCTTTGTCAGTTTCTGGCTTAGTCTCATCTAGTTTGTGATTCCTCCCTTTAAGATTTTTAACTAGCATGTGTATTTCCTCATACATTTTTAACATTTGGTGTCTGTGGGATTTTCATGAATGTTCATTACATGTTCTCCTAGTTCCAGATTTACAGTTTTTTAGTTGTGGTCTTGGCTCTGAATGTACATTTATGCTTTCTAAAGTTCACACTGTTTTGTGTGTCTGTAGTACACACGTTTTCCTTTCATATTATAGGTCCACTTTAGGCAGAAATTACTTTTCCCTCATGGAAGCCTGTGGACATTTCTGTCATGCATTAAAACAGTCTTCTGAAATAACATTTTTCATATAGTCTTTGAAATCAGAGATGGAATGATCTGTTCTTAAGTAAATTAGGGACTTGATCTTGTGTAGCTTAGAGATCTCCTGTGGAGTGTTGAGTACACAGAGCTCCAGCTGAACTCAGATGAGTTGCTCATAACTTCATAATATCAGCTGTCAAGTCTTTCCTTCTTCTTTTGCAGTATTTTCCCTATAGTACTTTTTCTACTCCTTTGTCCAGTCCAGTTGTATATGTCCCAAACAGTGGTCTTCCACAGATGTTTTAGTCAGCTTTCCTGCATTCTGTGTCTGCTTTCAGCTTTGCTATGTTTATCATTGCATCTAGATTCACAAGGCAGGAATTACGTGACTAAACCATATTGCAATACAATAAATATTTCTTTTTTAATTGTGTATCAGTAATATCTCTAAAATACTGTACCATGGCATGCATGCAGGACTTCTTAATACCACAGGACTGCACCTACATGAAATTAGAAGCATTTTCTAGCAGCTCATACTACCTGGCTCAGTTTTGGATTCTGACTAGAGCTTATTCAATTCTACTATGGACAGAAATGTTTCAGTACTTGTTTTTATTTACCTGCTCTGGGTTATGATCTCTTTTTCAATGGAGCTTGCTGTATAATTTACTAGTCAGAGTTTTCAAAGGTTGTTTTTCACTGTCTGCTGCCCTGCACAGGAGAGCTATATTGTGCTCATGTAACAATCATGGTCTTGTCTTATCAATTATTTGTCCCTCTAGAATTTTATTATGAACTGTGCCCTCTGAAAGATGTTCATGCTTGGAGGCTTTAGAGATTAATAGCTAGTTTGTTACAAACTGATCAACTATTTAATCAGCATTTTGTCTGGAGGTGCTCAACGGAAATGACTTTTTCGAGAGGGGACAGGGGAGAGTGGAGGAGAGCAATAATACTCAACCAACTTGATTTAAAAAAAAAACTTAACAAATCAATTAACTTTTCTAACATCAGATGGAAATGAACCTATAAACCAAAGCCAGTGCTCAGAATTCAGGCAGTGCAAATCTATGCAAACCAGATTTAAAAAAAAAATACTCAACGAAGCTCTAAATTAAGACCTCTTCATATAGTAGCTTGTTGCTCATCAGTAGGCAGCAAAATAGCATGTCTTCATACTACTTAAATGTCTTATCAGGTGGCATAACAATCTGTTTTGATTACTATCCGTTTTGTTGTATTTGCATGTATGTTATGCAACTTTCAGTGTAATTTGCATGAAAGTCATCTTCAATAGAAGAGACAAATGAGTAACGTTTAGAATTCTAAAGTAGCAAATTTGGGTTTATCAAATTTTAGTTAATATTTTTTGCCACCAGTGGCAGGTAAACATTATGAATGTGATCTACGAATTAGTTAGTTACAATTTGTTTGACCGTAGAACATTCCAAACATTGCTAAAGGGGGCACTTAAGTGTCCTCGGTTTTTAGTCTACAATAATACGGGGCAGGCAAAAGATTCATCAGTGACTAATGGAAATTTGAGTTCTTACTTGTGAGATGCATCATGATTGAGTGACAGTATGATGATGCAGAGGCCAAATGCTGAGAATAATTTGTTCTGATCTTTTCAAGGTGTCATCCCAGATCTTACTCCTCAAATATGCACTATTTTTTCCTCCCACTACATTCATTGCAGTTTGCCTGTCTGCTAAGGGTTACAATATAATGAGTAGTTTCTAATAACCAACAGAGAATGCTTCTTTGGAATACATAGACTACATCTGTACATGGGCCACGTCTACACTTGAAGGTGGGAGTGTGAATATCAGCTTGAGTAGAAATATGCTAGTGCACTAAGAATAGTCCAGTAGCTGCGGTAGCATGAGGTCTTGGTGGGTGTGTACTTGGGGCATCTAGCCTGTTATTAGTGCTATAGCTTGATGAGAGCTAGCATGAGTATTTCTACATGAGTTGAGAATCAGACCCCAGCTCCAGGACTGGGACCCATCCTAGTCTAGACAAGGCCAAAGTCATTTGGCTTTCACCACTGCCACCTTCTCCTTTCCTCATATCCTGCTTTTGAGACAAAGGAAGAAAAGAAAACTTTGTCAACATTTAATGAAGGGAAGGAAATGAAAATTGAACTTTGAAGACAGCAGAGGGGAGGTAGCACTGAAACACAGTACTGATTTAACTACAAAATAAATTATACATATTGTTATAAATTGTTCACATTCCTCATGTAGCTCTTGTGATTGAGACCATTCATTATATTAAAACTGTGAGCCTGGTTCTCCACTTACTTACCCCAGTTTTAGACCAATGTGCCTGCACTGACTTTCATAGTCACTCTTAATGTTCACCACTGTAAGTGAGATGGGAATCAGGCCTTGGGTCTGCAAATTTGGTTTTCTAAAGTGAAGTTTATGAGTAAACTCAAGACCATGGAGGGAATAAAAATTTATGACTACATAAATTTGTAATATCTCAGTTTTAAATTGAAGTAGTTAAAACAAAGTCATCATGCTGCAGTCTAATAAAGCCAAAGGCACAGAGGTTATTGCATTCTTAGAAGTGTGATCCCAAATCAAGCAGTTCTTTTAGAAAGGTGTCTCTCCCCCCATTCACTAGAAAAGATAACTGTATAAAATAAACCTTAGAGATTCTACTATCATCTTCTGTGAAGATCCTTTTAATAGTGATTGTAATAAATCCAATTATTAATCTACAGTTTTGTTTATTCGGGCCTCATCTGCTCACTGTCTCTTATTCTGTGTTTTGTGTAACACCAGAACAATTGGACACTATCCAGATTGGAGATGGATGTTCCCATAACACGGATAATAATAACTAAATAAATGTTGCTGTTGCCTTCAGTGGCAAAAGGATTGTCCAAAATATTTTCATACATCTTGTCCGTTTTCTTTTTGCCATAAATATAGAAACTAGCAAAATACTAATAACTAAAAGATGAGAGCCGAACTTTGCTGGCGCTCTCGAAAGCCTGTCCCTTAGTGCTGAATCAACAATTGCTTTTTATAAATGTAGTCCTCCTATTATGAGCTTCACTGCCAATGAAAATCAATAAAAACAATTTCCATCGACATTCATGATTTTGTCTTCACACTGGTGTCCCATTATTTTCTGGAGCTGTTCTATGAAAATGCTAAAGGACCAGGCAATATAGGATTTTATTTGCCCTCTGGCTAAATATATGACACCTAATTTCTTTTCCATTTTAAATGTCTTTGATGTCCGGCTTTGAGTGCATACTATATAGGAAACACTCGTATTCAGTCTTTTATGCTAAAGATTTCAGGACACCAACAGCTGGTGCTGATCATTGTAGCATAGATATAAGGCTATTGAGCTCTGGGTCAGAGGAGCCAAAAATGAGGTTAAATCAGGGCCCACATGCTTCCTAGGCTTTTAGAGTTCATTTGTGTGCCTTTCTGAAGGGAGACAGATGTACCATTATGAGAGAAAAAAGAGGCGGCAGCCTGTATTAGATGCAGTCATTTGCTAGCCTGCACAACAGAAAAGCATATTGAAAAACATTTATTGGAGGTGAACCCATAAAACACCATCAAGGTGTTTTCCATAATTGTAAAACTCATTTTCTTTATTATTATTCATTATAAATCTTTGGAAGTCTGATGCTGAAATCTGTTACTGATGATTTTTGCCTCACGTCATGTGCACGCTTCAGTTATCATGGTGGTTTCCCCCTGTTCTTCCCCAACCAAGGTACTAGACTTAATGAATTCAAAGAATGTAATAGAAAAGTCAGCAGTGGAATACTTTGGGGGCAGCAGAAAAGGGAATTAACTGTTTTTTTTTTTGCAATAAAATAAAATGATAGCTCACATGTTGAGTCTACCAACTGGAGTCTCTCTTTTAAAGCAGTCAGTATGTCAGAGAAACTAGAAACTTGACTTTTGCCACTTTCTGTAATCTTAGGCTTGTACAGTAAGCATGCTGTATATTGGTCATAAATGTTAGTTCTGCATACCAGATTCAAGCTACTGTGTTCTGTGGTTAGTCATCATACCATCCAGAAGAGCTGTCTTATGAAGCAGGATATACAGCACCTTAGTGATATACTTGGGGTGAGGGTCAGGGAAGAGTTAGAACTAGACAGATGTTGACGAGAATGTGATGGAATGTACCGTCAGCTTGGGAGAAGAATTCATTCATTGAGCTCACTCAGTCACATGAAACACCTCTTGCTGAGCAGCTGTGTTTGCTCTAACTTGCAGGATTGCTCAATAAGGAAGATTGAACAGCAAAAGAACGGACATTGTATACAGAGATTTAGAGAATGTATTGGGCCAAATTTTGTGATATTTCCTGTAGAGAACAGGAAATTTAAAACATAGCAACATTTGGTCTTATTAAAGTCGTTATAGAAACTTTGTTATCTGGGAGTTAGTCTTGTAATAAAACTCAGGTAACTGCCTAAAGCTCATACCATATCTGGATATTATGAAAAGTGGTATAACTTTAAAAAAATATTCTATATAATACAGATGATTTTCCTGTTAATTCATTCAATTTTTAGAAAGATACAAATCAGCCTTCTTTTCCCTTCTTTTTTCCAAGAAAATATTGCAATATTAATTACCAAAGGTTTCAAAACTTTACTTTAACTTGCCGAGTTCTCTTTTGAATAGTTGGAAAGAAGTGAAAAGTAAATATTAAGGAGCAGCCACCAGATACTCCCTATGTAAGATTGCAGCTAATTTTTTTTCTTTAAAACGTGTGTGTGTGTGTGTCTGCGCCAGTGTGTGCATACATGCACATAGTGTTTTAATTCAGCATATCTTTAAAAAGAATAAACTATGAGTTATATTGTATCTGGTAAGTGAAAATAATTCCTGCAGATTACAGGGGACACACTTTCTAGTGTTGGCAGAAGTACTAATTTACAGAGGTTCCATCCTCTGGTGCCAGGGTGGATAAAAATCAATTATTTTTAAAAAAAATCTTTTTTTTTTAAATCTGATTTTTTTGATAAAATGCGTTTTGAGAAAAAAAAACCTATCTTTAGATACATTACAGCTCAAAGGTATCACCTCATAGAATAGGGATTATAAATTATAATTCTATAGTATGAGACAATATATTTATGTAATGTTTAAGAAACGTTTTGTAAATGAGTTCCAATAGTTCATGGATTAGGGACCCAATTTTATGGGGTTCCACAGGCTTCTTTATAGATTATTTAGGTTAATCTTTCTATCTACTGAATGGGACTCAGTGCTCAGTCTAGAGGACACCATCAGACATGCTTAGTTTTGCAGTTCTCAAACTGTGGATTGTGTCTCCAGAGGTAACATGCTTGTTAACAGCAAAAATGTTTTTAAATAAATTAATATATAGAGGTGAGAAATAACAGACCTCAACTCTATGGTCCCTCCGCAAATTTGAGTACACAGAGTCAATCCCTTATCTCTCTCTAAAAGTGCAAAGTTTCAAAAAGTTCAGTGAATAGAAGATCGTTGGGGGCAGAATAGATCTGGACAAGGAGAAGAAGTCTGGCGATAAATGTGAGAAGCGAGGGACATGTGCTTCTTTTGTTAAAATATTATATGTTTGCCGTTTGAAGAAAAATATCGAGACTCATAATGTTGTTGTTTTAGTTAAATAAAACAATTAAAATGTCTGTCTGGTGGTGGTCTCCTCCTAAAACAGCATGGCAAGAAAATCCTCCAAATGTTAATGATAGTTCACCTCCCAATGACTTCAGAAATATCTGCTTCAATTACCTTTGGCAAATGAAATAACCAAACAATCATTCATTTTTTGATATAGCTGTAAAACTAATCTGAAAGTTTTCAGAATAAATCACTGTTTAAAAATGTATAGTGTGTACCTTCTAAAAATGAAACCTACATCTATCTGAGTTGTGAAGAATATGTATTAAGGTTATGACAACCAACAAGAATGCACTTTTATGTAGAAAACCATGAGTAAATAGAGTCTTCCTGACAAGTGATTTGAATCAAATCCACCCTGTCTGGTGCTGTGCAGTGAGAACAGTAAGTCACAAGCAGATTTCATTGACACCTTAGTGGGAAACATTACACAGGCTATGAAAATTTTCAAGATTTCTATGGGGATTCTTTACAGTAAAGTCATCTTTTTCTTGACAGTTATATCAAATGTGTAATAGAAGCGTAAGCCTACAAGAGGAGAAATGAAGCTGCTATTGAGGGTAGTGCTATTTGATATAAGAAAAGAATGCTGAAATATAGCTCCAAGGTGGAAGGGAAGAGGGCTACATGATTATCATAAACTAATATTCCTGGCGACAACTGCTCCAGGATGTTTCTTTTCCTGCCATATTATACATGATGATTCTTTTATTTCTCAACCAGATCTGGGAAAGCCACATGAATGGAGGAGGGGTAGTTCCTTAGTGAGGTTTGGGAATGGGGCTGTCATGAATCTGCCTGTGGTAGTGCCCCTTTTTGGCTATATGGGAAGTGTAAGTACATGAGTCCAATTACCCCATCATTCTAGCAGCTCTTCATGGGTGTCTTTTCAGCAGGCCACTGTTCAGCTCTCAGCCCAAGGCCTTTCAACTGTCTCGACCCCCTCAGGGTCCCAGATCCAACCATAAAATAGCCCACAATCAGCAAATGGGGTTAAACAAAAGAAAGGTAAAGAAAAACTTGTAGGCAGCTCCCACCAGGATATGCGTCTCTCTTATGTCAGAGGAGCCTTGAGAGTATCTCTGTCCCCTTCAGTGCCCCTCCTCCCCAGGATTCCAGTGCCAGTCTGAGTCCCTTTTTCCCCTTCAGCTCCAGGGTTCTGCACCCACCTGGGAGGGCAGGAGTTCTATAGGCTGTCAGTCTTCTCCTGAGGGCTGGAGAAGCTCAACAGTCTGTTCCCTTCCCAGGATTTCCCTCATGTGCATGGGGTTCCTCCTTTTAACTCCTTTAGTCCTGGCATAAGTTGCAGATGCAGTGGGGTGGATCTCCAATCCAAAGAAGTTCCTTAACCCCTTCCATGTTAGTGTTGGGTTAATGAGCCCCATGACAGGCTGGGTGGGCCAACAGGGTTGTGCTGGGAGCAGGATCAGAGGAATCTGCCTCTACGTCAGTGATCTCAAACTCAAATCACCATGAGGGCCACATGAGGACTAGTACGTTGGCCCAAGGGCCACATCACTGAAAACTTTTCATATGATGATACAAAAGTATAGTCAAAAATGGGAAAAAATGAAGAGCAATATAGTATGCTGTTAAAAGTCCCCCCAACCCCATGATATTTCTCTCTAATTCACCTTCCCTTTCCCTCCCTCCTAGTGTTAAAGGAAAAGGGCTTTTCCCAGTGACTGGCTGCTGCTGCTTTCCCAGCTCCCTTCTCCCCCAGCGTTTCACACTGTGCATGAGATCAATGGGGACAGATTTCACTGGGGGGTGTGTTTGTCCCTCTCTTGAGGGAGGGGAGATTTGAAGAGTGGCAAAGGGGCTGGCTTAGGGTTGGTGTAAGTTGGGTTATAGCTTGAGGGGAGGATTGGGGATGCAGGAAGAGCAGGGTCAATGGCTTAGTTGGTAACGAGGAGCTGCAAGGTTGTTTGTCAAGCTTGGGCAGTTTGACTCAGGTAAATTTCAGAGAACTGTGGAAACGGCCCATTGAAATGTACACAGCAGACATCCCCATCCCCAGAGCGAGAGTGACTGTAAACACTGCCTTAAACAGCAGCTCTGAGAGCCCGCCCACCTGCCTGCCTGCCCCCCTCCCCAGAGCATGTGTGTGGGAGCTGGCAGGAGCAGTGCCTGAGGTGTGTTATGTTTTGCTGATCCAGCTAACAACATCTTCCCTGCCCTGCCTCTCTCACAGCTTTCCCGCCCCTATTCCAACCCCTTCCCCAAATTCCTGCCCCAGTCCCGCCTCTTCTCCACCTCCTCCCCCTCCCATGAGCATGCCACTCCTCCCCACTCCGTCCTGGAAAGTCCTAAGAGCAGCCAAACAGCTGTTTGGCAGCAGGAAGCACTGGGAGGTAGGTGGAGGAGTGGGGACATGGCACACTGCGGGAGGGAGGAAAGGGGGGGGAATCGGTGCCTATGGCAGGCTGCAGGAAATAGCTCCATGGGCTGCATGTTTGAGACCCCTGCTCTATGTGAATCTCCCATTCTTTCCCTCTCTTTTCTCCTGATATGGGGAAGAGCCTGCTCAGCAGGAGAGTCAACTTCTGTTGTCGGGCTGAAGTGACTTCAATAGAACTGCTTTGCTTCCGCTGTGCAGCAAATGGTAGAGAATACCTCCCCATTTCCCCCCTCTGGAGATTCCCAATGTCCCGGCAATATGGCACCAAAACATTGTAATGTACTTGGGTCACCTTCTGCCCCATAGTCTATTAGTGCAGGAGCAAGTAGAAACAGGCGATTGATGACATTCTGAACCCATACCATCTGCTATGCACGTGGTCACACTTGTGAATTTATTACTGCAGTGATAAAGGGCCAACTTCCAGAAGGCAAGAGGTAGTAGAAAAGAAAATGAAAGAACAATGATCTGAGGGGATCCCAGCTGCACAGAGGAATCCCTCCTCATTGTTCCTTGCCTCCCACATTTCAGCCATGACAGCATAGTAGGATTACTAATTTTGTTGTTTTCTCAGTGCCTGAAACTGTGCTCTGTAGCTGTTGGGGAGTTACAGACTGAGGCAGCACTAAGTCTGTCCTATTGCTTTTACCTACATATGTATTTGAGCAGATGGGAGAGGTCAAAATGCTTAAACTTGCTCTTCCCTTTTCCCCTAATTCTGTTACTTTTCCTACACTCTCATTGAGATGTGCAGATACATGCACAGAGTAAGACTGAAGGCTTTGCAAAGGAAGTGAGGGCAGCATTCTGCTTAGCCATATTCCCGTTCACAGGGACCCACCAAAGTTTGTTTTTTTTTTGTTTTGTTTTTATGAATTTGCTCCTCTCTTCATTGCACAACATGGTGGAGAAAACAGATCTTTGTTGTTTTTACTCCACCCAAGCAATCCTCAGGGGTCTGGATCTGCTGCTTATCTCAGAATAATGCAAAGCAGCCAGAGCAGGAGCCAAGATCTGACTGACTTTATCCAACAGAGTGTAAATGACTACACAAAAATGCAAGGCTGTGTAAGATAGGGACTGCAAGAAGCTGTAACTGTCTATTACACAGAACTCCCTCCAGCTGTGCAGTTGTTTGTTCCTTGTTGCTACACGTAGCACTTACCGTATTTATAGACTTCATTGTTTCTTAAACTTTTTTATGGTTTGCCTGCTATATTTAATTGTGAAATTAACACAATATTTTTAAAACATAAGGGAACTAATATGTGCATAGTTCCGATGCAACATGAAAAACATGGTGCTTAAGCATAAATAACGTATTGAAAATAAATAATTTACTGAACAAATCCAGCTTGTCTCCTAGATAAAGTATGAGGAGAGCGAAATATTAAGGGCAGAATTTTCAGAAGGGCCTAGCATATATGCTCAGGGCTAGATTTTCAGAAGAGCTTAACTTCAATAGAGACACCAAAATAAGTAGCTAATATGTATGTTGGGTACTGAGCTCTTTAGAAAATCTGTCCATAAGTGTCCCAATGGAAACTGCAGTGTGCTGAGCACTTCTGAAGTGGCCCCATAGGTGTAATCTGCATCTTTGAATGACAGGCTTGTAAATTGTGTGTGTATTTAAAGCTTCTACATGTGGGAAGGTCAGAGAGGAGAGTTATGATTAGAGCTGGCTGGAAAATGGTATTTTCCATGAAAATTTTTGAAAAATGATTTTTTGTTTAAAAATATCATTTTCAAAACCCAGAAAGCTTTCTCTTTTAAGATGGAGAATTTTGAAAGAAACACAAATGCACTGCAAAATGTTTTGTTTGGAAAACAGATTAAAAAAGAAAAGCAGAAACTAGCTGTTGTGATAAGGGATACCTCATGTGGCAAGCTCTTCTAAAATTTGCTTTCTGTTGCTCATGTCTATATTAGTTTATAAATCTGTATCTTTTGCTAATTTCATATGATGCATTTTATTAAAGCAATGGTTTAGCAACCCCCTGCCTTTTACTGTTTGCTTGCCTTTGTATTTCTGCTACCTGATTAATAGACAAAGTCCAATCTGTATTGGTTGATGTTCAGCTTTAGCTCATAAGGTTCCAGGTTCTTTGTCAAACAACAAAAATCAGATAATATGGAAAGCAGGGTTCAAAAATATGTAAGGGGTGATGCTTATGTGGTATATGATTTCTGATAATACAAATAATGAATTAGATGCTAGGTAAATGATGTAGCCACTATCATGGCAGCATCTGGAGACCTCAAGTGCATCCATCCTCCGGCAAGAGGATGAATGGAGCAGTCCGTGAGTGGTGCTGTGGTTATTTAGTTGGTGGCTTTCTTCCCTCTGACGTCCCCCTGTGATTTTAGACAATACCAGGCATTGGAGTTGCAGTCTTTCATATGAGAATCCTGAGGACTTTGGGTCATTAAGGACCCTGACACCTGGTTCACCACTGTGTTGTTTGACTCTACCACTAACTTCAAAGTAGAAAATTGATGTTAATGGCACAAGCATAAAAATAAAGTATTACAGTGGTGAATCAGGCCCCTGGTTACACTTTATGCAAAATAAGAGTGTTAGTTTCAGCATCTTGATCTAATTCTAATTGGGCTAATTCTACTTTCCCTGTACAATTTCTGTTGGATATTTCAGGTAAATGGCATATTTAATTGTGTATTCTACAATACTTTTCACTCTTGTGTAGATGGTTGTGCTTCACTGGAGAGGAAATCTATATATAAATCCTGTCTATAGTGCAGAATGGGAAACCGCATTTGTGCACAAGAGTACATGTGTCCAGTGAAGGCAACAATCCATCTTTGCAGGCCAGGGTGTTGAAAATGGGGTTGGCATATTGTGTTGCAGGTCACTGTTTTTTCAGCAGAAGAATCATGCTTTCTACTGTTGCTGTTGCTTGCTGTTGATGGCAGTCTCTAAATTCACCAGACTGTACGTCAGCCATGCCTTTCATCCAAATAAGAATATCTTTGCAGTTTTGCAAACCACCTTTTGTGAGGCAGACGTAGTTGCCAGCTCACCTTGTGCTTGAAGTCAGGATGCTGGCTGCACACCTACTCTATGCGCAATGTCACTTGCATTCAGAATATTTGCTTCTTTTTTCTGTCTGACATGTCTGTGCAAAGGTGGGAGTTATCTTATGATTTGTAAAGCACTCTAAGTTCCTTCAGGCTGAAAAGTGCTATGTACTTATGAGCTAGATTCAAAAAGCATGTGAGTACTTACTGTACAGAAAATGTGCAAAATCTGAACCCAAACAAACATTAAACTACTTTGAAGTATGGTTACAAAATAGACTAAAAAAAAGGAAAGGTTGCTATGCCTTTTGCAAAAAAAAAAAAAAAAAATAGGGTGGGGGGGTCTTTTACTATACCCTCTAAAACAAACATATATTTGGTTAAAACATAGCCTATGCATGTACTGACTGAATGAGCTACAACTACATCAAAGGTCCAGTCTGACTCTCTGATTCTAGGTATTCTTTAGTATTAATTTAGCTGGTTGGGTGAGTAATTGTTCTGTCACACTAACCAAATCAGTTACCAATGTAATATTTCAGCTGTTTCATTAAAGCGAAATGACCTTAAGTATTTAAACGGACACCTAGCAATTAATGCTTTTCAAACAAGTTGTGGAATGTTCATCGCGTTCATTGATCTGGCAAGATCCAATACCCAGGGTGCCTTTCTGTGTAAATTAGGAGTCAATGCAGAATGTTCTGGTCCATTAATAGAAAGGAATTGTTTGAGTTTCACACTGATGTTTTCAATGGCATTGTCCTTGATGTGGTTAAAGCATGTGTACACACATTTGCCACAGTATAATTTGCAAGGTATTTTATTGTGTTGGCTTGTTGTTATACATTCCTGATTCGTGGTTTAGCTCTTCATTTTTGTTATTTTTGTTTATATATTCTAGAGAACCATCAGTAATAGCTAAGGTATGTTAAAGCATTTCTGTTATTGGCTGGAAAATATTGTAATAATGTATCAGTATACTAATTAAAATGTCACAATATTTAAGCTAGTTGATACCAGGGAATGACAATTTTGGGAAAAATATACAAATATGTGTTTTTCATCTGTGTCCTGAATTCAAAGGTCCTGTAGGTGTTACTCAATAAGCAAAGAAAGAGGCATCAAACAGTATTCCTTCCATATGATTGCAAACTTGACTTAAAAGAAACCTAAACAAAGGAAATTATCTAACGTTTATCTGAGTCTCTGTTAAATACTACAGCTGTCTCCTAGTCTGCCTTTCCTCTTTGAAAGAGAACCCTACTTCTATTGAAGCAAGAGAGCAGAAGCCTTTCTTGCCCTTATTTGATTTTAGAGACTTGCTCTGTCAGGTTGATAAATGGACTTTGACAGAAGCAAAGGTAATTCAAAGCCCGTTCCCAGGTAGAATGGTTTTAAACAAATTCCCACAGAACCCTCTTCCTCCATACCCCCTATTTCCTGCTGGAAAAAATACAGAAAATGTTTAGCATTAATCCAGTCTGTGTCAGTTATTCAGCCAACGTTGGAGACGCACTCAGCTCTCTGTGGAATTGTATTTTAATGATATGAACTAGGTCTAAGTGTTTTTGTTGGTTACTAACAAGATGATATATTGATTATCTGAAATGAAATTTGCATAGGTGTGAAGGAAAATCAATTATTCAGTATGATGAGATGAATTTTATAGCACAAAGTACTATACAGTATTTGTAAATAAGCACTGATCGGTTATAAGACTCGCACTGTGCACATCCTTGACAACACGATTCCATAACTGCATAGAGCCAGAGAAAACAGCTCAGAGATTTCAAGAGTCTGAGTAAATCATGCTCCTTTATGCTCTGCAATTGACAGTCTACAATCAGTGTATTAGGAATTAAAGAATATGATAGACCTCCAGGGTTAATTCAATTTATTGTCATTGTCACACTTATTAGTTCATCGTGAGGTCATAGTTAGTCCATTTGTATGTGTGCATCGTTTCCTGTTACCCTTCCTAGTTCTAAGACTCTGTGTCAGTTACATTTCCAATAGCAGGTAATTTTTTTAAATTGCATTTCATGCTTATGAACATTCCCACTTATCAGACAGTCTTTACAGTTCAAAACCAAACAACATTAATGAGGTAATAATCAACAACTGTTAATTTTGAAAACATCAGTGCAGAGTTAGGTATGCTTAGTATTATGACTTCTTTTATGTTAGCTCAATAGAAATAAAAAACAACTTTTTCTAAACTTCTCTGGTATTTATTGCCTAATTTACTCTTCCTGTCATAATCAGCAAAGTCTTTTTGCTTTAACTGGGAGTCTTTTCTGTACATAGATGTTTTATTCTTAAAACAATAAGTTTTTTTTAATTTTATGTTTAGGGCCCAATTGTACTTACTGAAGTCAGTGGCGAAACTCCTGTATACTTAAATGGGAGCGGGATTAAATATATTAAATAAATATAGAAATTAGACTTTGGACATAAGCCTCTTTGCATTCTCCTTCTGAGAGAGTTATATCTAAAGTCTATTTTATATATTTAAAGATTGCAATTCCTAAAATGTTTGCTGTGAATAGATTTTGAACTCTTAAATATTTGTTTTGACAGCACTGGTATTTGATGCCGACAATGAGTGATTTATGGTCTGACAGAAATAATACGTATCAGAAATGTTAAGAAGGAGGAAGTTGGATTTGCTTTTATGAATCTATGCAATTAAAAATTTTGTTAGCTTTCTTGTATATAGAACTCTGATACTATGGTGAAAAGGACCGCATAAGTGCATAGATAAACTATATTAGATTAGGTAGGTGCAAGTGTTTACCATAAATATAGCCCAGTTGTCCTGACATTAATCCCAGGACAAATCATTAGAATAACTACAGTAGAACTTCAGTCTTACGAAAAACCAGAGTTACAATCAACCACACACCTCATTTGGAACCAGAAGTATGCAATCAGGTAGCAGAGATCCAACCCCTCACCCTTCCCCCACACAAATACTGTACAGTAAACTACTGTGTTAAACGTAAACTACAAAAAAAATAAAGGGAAAGTTTTTTTTTTTAAATAAGGAAACTTTCCTTGCTTGTTTCATTTAAATTAAGATGGTTAAAAGCAGCATTTTTCTTCTGCAGAGTAAAGTTTCAAAGCTGCATTAAGTCAATTTTCAGTTGTAAACTTTTGAAAGGTCATAACATTTTGTTCAGAGTTGCAAACATTTCAGAGTTATGAACAATCTCCATTCCCATGGAGCGCATAACTCTGGGGTTCTGCTGTACCTAGGAACATGGTGAAATCTCCATCAGTTGAAGACTTTAAATCAATACTATGCCACAGCTCAAACAGAAGTTATGGTCTTGATGCAGAGATTAGTGACTGAGGTTCTTTGGTTTGTGTTACACAGGAAGTCACATTACATTATCATTATGGTCCCTTATGGACTTAAAATCTGTGAATTTGGAGGTAACTGCAAAAAGATAGCTACATAGTTTTGTGAGGTAGGCAAGCACTTGAAAAACCAGAGATCCTGGCTCTGCAGGAAAAGAATGGTCAAGCTTACTTTAAAACTCCCTTCCACTTTCTCTTGTCCACTAGCATCCAGCATCCAACTTCTAACATCCCACTCTTCATTATTCCCTTTCCTGGAATGGTACTTATACTGTATGTCTCAATGTGTCTGATTTCCACACACCCCCTTCCATCTGCCCCCATACACATTGTCTTTGCTGGTGCTGCATTGCATAGAAGAGTACTTACTGGGAGGGATCAGATGTGGTGTGCAGGAGGAGGGCAGCCACCATTCCGATGCCATATATGGGAGAAGCATCAAATCCTCCAGGCTCCCAAGAATTGCAATATAAGATCTCCAGTGAATCCAGTTCGAGGCATGGGGTATACCCTCAATCTCCTCACCATATTCTTTATTGGGGAGGCTTGGAAAATAACCCTTATTTTTGTTAATTGCAGATGTTTGGAGTAGAGCTGGGAATAGAGTTAGGAACTGTAGACACCCATATCTTCTTTAGACAATACTATGGTTTTAAAATTCTTCTCTGTCTGACTAAAAGTCAGGAAACTAAGGAAGAACACACATACAGTATCAAACATTTCACATAGCTTGATCACAGCTACCACTGTCTGTGGAATATGCCCTATATTATTTTATGATTTTGCCCCTGGAAGTCAATAGGTTAGTCTCTGACTAATTGATGACTGTGTCTTATGTCTGGATTTTTGAGAGTTCTTGGTCTTAAATATTAGGAAAGGGAAAATATTTATCATGTTGATTAGAAGCGTGGTAAGACTTGTAAACATTTTATATTCCATTAACTTTTCATAAGGCGTGTATATATATATATATATATATAATAAAATTTGGAGGTCATGGTGGATAATCAGCTGAACATGAGCTCCCACTGTGACACTGCAGTCAAAAAAGCAAATGCAATCCTGGGATGCATAAACAGGGGAATCTCGAGTAAGAGTAGAGAAATTTTTACCTCTATATTCTGTATCCATATGGCCACTTTTGGAACACTGTGTCCAGTTTTGGTGCCCACAGTTCAATTTATCAACAGCCTTCTTGGAAAGGGCTCACAGAAGAGCCACAAGAATGATTAAAGGATTACAAAGCATGCATTATAGGGATAGAGTCAAAGAGCTCAATCTTTTGTAGCTTAAAAAAGAGAGGGTAAAAAGGTGACTTGATTACAATCTGAGTATCTACATGAAGGAACAGATATTTAATAATGGGCTCTTCAGTCTAGCAGAAAAAGCCATAACAGTATCCAATGGCGGAAGTGGAAACTAGACAAATTTAGACTGGAAACGAGGCACAGATTTTTAACGGTGAAAGTAATTACCCATCAGAACAATATACCAAGGGTCATGATGGATTCTCCATCACTGACTATTTTTAAATCAAGATTGGATTCTGTTCTAAAAGATATGTTCTAGGAATTTTTTTTTTGTACTTTCTATGTCTTATGTTAAACAGGAGGTCAGATTAGATGTTCACAATGGTCCCTTCTGGCCGTGGAATCTTTGAATAGACATAGTGAAGGGTGGCAGAACCATTTCTTTGGAACATGACAGCACACAACTCAAAGTTGCAGAGCAAAGGATGTTAATTTGTAGACTGTTGTTCAGAATTTATTTTATCTCTTATCAAACTCATTTCAATTTACTACTGTTAATCTTGCTTTCCAAAGCAATCTATATTTTCTGATGTCTCAGAAGAAATAATTATGTAAGCAGGTAAAGAATTTGTGAATCACATTATTCATAGTATCATTTCCTTTATTGACTCTTTTTTTTTAATTCCCTAAAATAAGTAAACAAATGGTAACATATGGATTCTTGCTTCATCTAGCAAGACTTAGATTTTGTATCGAGGATTCAGTTTTTAATCATTTCATATACCATTGGAATTTGATCGGATTTCCATTGTTGTACAATGAATAAAAATGCACTAGAAAAAAAAGAGGAAAATATGTTTTTTCTTCTAGTGCATTTTTATGCATTGCACACCATTTATATATATATATATATATATATAAAAGTAAAATCCTACACACTTGTTGGCTGTAATTGGATGGTTGATTCATTTTCTAAATGATCAAAAATTAACTATAAAAATTATGGGGTAATTGCAAAGGAAGACAAGGAATAAACAATTGTCTCCCAGAAATATACAGTCTGCAAGGGAAATGCAAAATGAATAGTCATCCTCTTCAAGCAGTTTTTGTTGTGATTCAGTTGTGAAAGTAAACAATCTGTATGTAAGTATAGGGACTTGCTATTGATCTTGTTCTTGTCAAGAGACGCTTTTTCACACTTAGGAGTATTTACTTCTCTCCCTCGGAGTTTGATGTGCTTTTATTGAGAAGAATGGTAAAGTCAATCCTGGTCTTTCTGATTCTGCTAAATATTTGTATTTCAATACTAAGTTTAAGAAAGAAGCCCTTACTGCCATAAAATATTTTATTTTTGAAGGGAATGAATTAGCCTTTCGATTCTTCTGTGGTGCAATATGCCATAACATCAGTTGAAAGTAGGAGTTGATGGGGATTTCAAGAGTATTACAACAGAGTATTTTCCTTGTAATAATGGAATTGTAACTAGCTTTTGAATCTTGCTATGATGTAGGGTCTATGATATTCAGACTTTAATATCACTTTGTTTTGTTAATGACAATTAGTATTTTACTAGTGACTCTGTGCTTTCCTAGACAAAGTTGACCGTGTGTAACCTTTGAAGAAGGGACTTATTGACTGTGGTCTTCCATACCCATAGAATCTATATCCATACGTAACTTAGCAGTATTAAGAGGTTAGGAAACAAAGCAGTAGAAGCAACAAAAAGTACATTCTACGTCCGTTAATAAATGTAGGGTCGCCTTGAGAGCCAAGAGCTTGCAAGAGGAGGAGAATGCCTTTCATGCCTGAGTGCTGTGGAGAGGGGAGAGGCTGTGTACCTTTGTAAACATCATAATGCTGCCTAAGTTCTAGAGGAAGTGCCTTGGGCAGTGTCACTTGCTACATCTGTGTTATAGGTATTGTGTGACTGGTTGGTGTATGGAGAGGAGACCCCCTTCTGTTGAATACAGTGCCAGTTGCAGTGCTGGCTACACCCACCCCCCCCCCCCATCTATATTCCTGGAGCGAAGGCAGCAGCATTATGGTTGACTCATGTGCAGGTGTCACTTCATCCTTTCCCCCCATCCTCAATGCACCAGCCCAGAGCAACCATAATGGAGCTGGTAGACTCTAGAGCTAATGGTAAGCATCTAATGATTGATAAGCACCTACTTTCATTTGTGTGGGGAGCTAATTATTGTATTAGTAATTATTCCATAATTTTGTCAACGGCAACATTATCTAGTCTTTATTCATTTTTTATTTATCTCTACTTCACATGCACTTCAAAATAAATTTACCACATTGTTTGCAGAAACTAAGTGTAACAAGGAAACAAATAGCATTCATTTGTATTTTTACCTCAGGAACTTTTGTCTTAGTAATAACTTGTAACCTGAGATGTCGCCAAACTTCCATATTTTAAGATGTAAACATTTATCCGAAACTATTCTTTTTGTACATGGACACCTCTGTTTTTTGTAATTGTGGTCTGTTACATGCTCTGCTAGCATTGGATGTGCTATTTTTTCAATTAGAAAAGCATCAGTGATAAAGCATAATAAGAGCAGCTGGAAGCTGAAGTCAGTTAAGTTCAAGCTGGAAATAAGATGCACTTTTAAATAGTGAAAATAATTAGCAACATACGTCCTTTTGGCAATGGTACTTAAAGGCTATCACTATCACTTAAAGGCTTCAGCCTTTAAATCAAGATTCAATATTTTTTTCTGACAGATATGCTCTAGTTCAGCCATAAGTTATTGAGAATCAGTGGGTGAAATTCCCTCATCTATTTTATGCAGGAAGTCGGACTAGATGATCTTTTAGCCTTAAGATCTATGTATCTCTGAAGATTGTGAACCATTGTTTATTCATAGTTATCATTGTTTTACCCTCATAATACTATTTCATTATTAAGGAAACCTTTTTCCCTTCATAGAGTCAGTGTAAAATACATTATAAGTAAGGAAACTTCACTGCCTCTCATTCTGAAATTTACAAAAAAGCCATTTGTTAATGATTCAGTAAATGGGAGTGTGTGCATTCTCTGTCCAGTTAAAAACAGATATAGGCTGACTTAATTCAACATACTCTTCTCATTTGCAAAGTTTTCTTCTTAGTGACTGTTCCCTTTTTCATTACCTTTCTCTTGTTGATAAGGCATGGAATTCCCTCTTTTAGCATCAGTCTTTATTTTTACCACATGCAGCCAGTATGAAACTACAAAAAAAGAACAGGAGTACTTGTGGCACCTTAGAGACTAACAAATTTATTAGAGCATAAGCTTTCATGGGCTACAGCCCACTTCATCGGATGCACAGAATGGAACATATAGTAAGAAGATATATACACATACACAGAGAAGGTAGAAGTTGCCATACAAACTGTAAGAGGCTAATTAATTAAGATGAGCTATTATCAGCTGGAGAAAAAACTTTTGTAGTGATAATCAAGATGGCCCATTTAGACAGTTGACAAGAAGGTGTGAGGATTCAATCTAAGTATCCTCACGCCTTCTTGTCAACTGTCTAAATGGGCCATCTTGAGTATCACTATAAACGTTTTTTTTTTCTCCTGCTGATAATAGCTCATCTTAATTAATTAGTCTCTTACAGTTTGTATGGCAACTTCCACCTTCTGTGTGTGTGTGTGTGTGTGTGTGTGTATATGTGTAAAATATATAAATCTTACTATATGTTCCATTCTGTGCATCCGATGAAGTGGGCTGTAGCCCACGAAAGCTTATGCTCTAATACATTTGTTAGTCTCTAAGGTGCCACAAGTACTCCTGTTCCTTTTGCGGATACAGACTAACGCTGCTGCTACTTTGAAACCTATGAAACTACAGTGAGCTCTAGAAGACGTCTTGTACTGTCCAGACATCTGCAATTTATTTCAGCTAGAGAAGTGCAAACTTCTTTGTATCAAATCAGAATTAAACACTTGTCTAAAACTCAACACAAACTTGAAAATTACCAAAAGTGCATTTTCTTTTTCTCTTTCTGTTATTTCCACACCCCTCATAACTTCCTGACTTCCCTTGCAACCAAAAATGAAAACAGTAGAAACGACATAAGAAAAGTCTCAGAGTAACAGCCGTGTTGAGCTTATGCTCAAATAAATTGGTTAGTCTCTAAGGTGCCACAAGTACTCCTTTTCTTTTAACATAAGAAAAATGGTTCTTAGAGTATTTCTTTTCCAACCGAAACCCATTAGTACTGGAAAGCACCTGCATGATTGCATTATTCATATGAACTTTGATTTATATGTGACGTCTCATTCCTCCCCCTTGAAAAAACCTGCTCCTGCAATCCTGACACAGGCAAAACTTCTACTGAAGCCAGTTTACCAAACTGCACTGAATGTTTTCCATACATCTAAAAGGGAATTGCTTGCCTTAATCTCCAGTTTCCCGGAGAGTAGATTTGGTCTAAAATGGCGCTCTCTTCCAATTATTGAATTCACTACTCATTTTCATTCACACTTTATAATCTATAGATTTGTGTCAGCCTTCTACTATTTCTTATATTCATGCTTTTCCATTAGTGCACATGACATGGACATAACTCTTCTCTATAAACTATTTTACTCTAGCTCTGTTTCCCTGCGATCCCAATACAAGAGAGTGACCTTATGCAGTAAATATATGTATATCTAAGTGTGAATATGTTTGCACAGAAGAGCTATGTATCTGAATGCATTTGGTTTCTCTTTAAATATATAGCTCTATACAGTTTATCTGTTTCCTCTCTGTATCTCACAGCATATTCTCACCTCTCTATCTCACTCTCACCATTTCAATTTTCTGTCTAGTATTTGCATCCTGTTTGTAAAAGTGATTCACTGTCCCCTCACGATAACTTACAGTTTACTCATGCAGAGATTTAAATTAGAGGCACTGTAAAATGTTCTAACAAATATATAGGCAATTACTAGATGTGTGTGTTAATTATGCAATAACCCCAAAGTAGATTTGAAGGAATAAACAAGGTGAAAAAACAAATTCTCTGTGTCAAAGGATAAAAAATATTCAGTATGGAGTTCCTGTCTGAGCCTATTTTGCCTGCTTTTTGGTTGTTTAGACCAGTATGTTGAAGACCTTGTCTGCATAGGGATTAGAATGTCTACTGTACTGTTATTAATGACAGGTTTCAGAGTAGCAACCGTGTTATTCTGTATCCACAAAAAGAAAAGGAGGACTTGTGGCACCTTAGAGACTAATTTCCACTGAATGCATCTGATGAAGTGAGCTAAAGCTCATGAAAGCTTATGCTCAAATAAAGTTGTTAGTCTCTAGGGTGCCACAAGTACTCCTTTTCTTTTTGTACTGTTATTAGTACCTAGAAGGGGAATAAGCATAAAGCATATCAGTGTTCTGATAGCTTGAGATCTCCTTGTTGTACAGTTGTTAACATCACTGTTGTAGATTCCCTTGATATGTGTTTAAATTACAGTAATTAACCTTGTGTCCAGGATATCAGATTTTAACTTCTTGTGGGGAAAATTGTTCCCCAAAAGGGATTATTTTTATACTTTGTTTAATTGGCTTTTGTAGCTTCTCAGTATAGGGAAGGGGAACAGATGAATGGGGAGTGTATCATGCTTTTGAAAATAGGGGAAAAAATTAACCCTGAAAATACCTTTTTATTTTTTTTTCAAAAGGTAACAGTAACTCTCTGCTCTCCCTGGTGTCAGATTGATAAAAGGTTGGATCTGTGTTGTAAATTACGTTGTGTTCATATTTGGCATTTCTAAAATACAGATATTGTTAGTAATGAGTCAACAATTTTACCTGAGGAAGGAACAAAGAAGGGCTTTAAAATAAATTGGTTAGTCTCTAAGGTGCCACAAGTACTCCTTTTCTTTTTGCGAATACAGACTAACACGGCTGCTACTCTGAAACCTGGCTTTAGAATGTGGCTCAGTACTAAGTGACTACATTTTGCACTCTCAAAGACCTTTTAAATCCTCAGCTGAAAAGGACTAATGAAGTTGGAGTAAAATAATTGTCAGTTTTACAGATGGGGAAACTGAGGTAATGATCAATGATGTACCCAACTGAAGTTCATGCAGAAAGTCAATGACAGTCAGCAATTGAGCCTGGGTGTTTTGACTCTTCGTTCACTGCTATACGACACAGGAATTATACAGGGTACTTTTCAATATGATGGAGAGAAATTAGACTTATATATTCAGCTATTACTCTCCCTGCCCTAAATCACAGTATCCTGAGAGGAATTAGTGCAATGAACCATTTAGGATGAGGTTTTTCAAAGCCACCGAAGGGATTGGGATGTCCAATTCCCATTAAAATTAACAGGGATTCGGCATCCATATCCCCTAGGTGGCTTTGAAAATCTCAGCCTTGAATGAAACCACCTTTTATCTGCAGAATTAATCTATCCACTTTGTTAACACTTAGTTGGGAAAAGCTGCAGCTGCTCCTAAAAATCAGACATGATATATCTATAAATTCTATATATGGTGGTGACAAATGTCATCTATGGTATGCAAAATGTGATATAATGAACAAAGTCAATAAGAAAATAAATACATCTCTCCCTTTCACTCTTTTGTTGTTGAAATAACTTGCACCAGGAAGGTAAGACTGGAATCAGTTTGGGGAAGTGTCAGTGAACCTAGTGAACTTCAGCCACTTTAGAGAGATTGTCATTTATTGTGTTAAAAGCTGCAGTTGTATGCTAAACAACTAATTTACAAGGGTAAAGAAGTGTTGGAGGGGATTAGGGTGTCATTAACACAAATAGGAACAGGCTCCACAGAGCCATAACCCTGGAACAAGTTCAAATCTCTCCTAATAATGAATGTACATGAATGATGATATTGTCTGTGCAGGCAAAATGGCCATGAAACATACATGAAAAGGGCAGGCTGGAAACAAACAGACCTTCATATCTATGAATCTATGAAATTTTGAAATATATGGCAACAAATATTTCAGAAAATGAAAGCGTGCTACCAAAACTGAAAAGGTTTATGAAATAACAGAAATAATGTAATCATGAGCTTAAGAACCAACAGAGAATTTTGAATGATAGGGATTTACTGGCATTTCTGAAGCAGCCAGCCATGACTCCTTCCCTTCCCCGCCCCTCCTAGTGCACAGTGTTTTAAAGTCAGTAGATAGACTGCCTGTGACCTACAACATGATCTCCACTTCCCCAATCCCACACTACACAGCAGACATTGGGGGGCCTTTCTGCAGAGTGAGGATGGTGTGGGGGCATAGCATATTATTTTCTCATAAAATGACTCTGCAAACTTTATACTGAATAGAACTGTGAAATAAAAACTATTGATGGATAACAGCTAACTGGTCATACAGAAGGCTCTTTCGTACTACAGTGATGATCACAGTATAAATGTTTCAGACAAGTAGATAGGTCTAGTCCCTCCCTCAACTTGTGCAATAATGTTCCCTACGATGTAATGACTAGCATTCTTCCAAGTTCTGCTGAAAATGTTCCAATCAACCCCCCCCCCCAACCCTTTAGGTGGTTATTCCACTGTCTAGGAGATCTTAGGAAAAATATTCCATCAGTAATACTGTATTAGTACTACACAGTGCAGTGGATTAAAACCTACAGAAATTCATGACATAACTATAGCTAACTGTAATAAGCCAATATGTTTCTTCCAAAAAATAAGTACTGGAATCCTTTAGCAAATATAAACCATTTATTATTTTAAATAGTACAACAGCATAATTTCACGGACTAAGAAAGTGTTAGGAATCTGGCATGAAATGTTAATGTAAAAATATGAACTCATGATTATATACGAAGTTTCTATATCTTTGACAGTCTCCAAAATTAGTTACACAACCATAATTTTCTAGTTTGACACATTCCTGATACAGTATAAATTTCATTGAAATCTATTGCTTATATTTACTGAAAAAGTATAGATATAAAGAGGTGTTCTTTAACTTGTCCACTTTTTAAAATTTTGCCCTGTGTAATATGGTCTAATACAGGGGTGGCCAACCTGTGGCTCCAGAGCCACATGTGGCTCTTCAGAAGTTAATATGCGGCTCCTTGTATAGGCACCGACTCCGGGGCTAGAGCTATAGGCACCAACTTTCCAATGTGCCGGGGGGTGCTCACTGCTCTGCCACAGGCCTTACCCCAACTCCACCCCTTCCCTGAGCCTGCCGTGCCCTCACTCCTCCCTCCCCCCCCCCCAAGCCTCCTGCACACCATGGAACAGCTGTTCGGGAGGTGCAGGGAGGGAGGGGGAAGTGCTGATTGGCGCGGCTGCTGGTGGGTGGGAGACACTGGGAGTGGGTGGTGGGAGCTGCTGGGGGGCTGCTGACTTATTACTGTGGCTCTTTGGCAATGTACATTGGTAAATTCTGGCTCCTTCTCAGGCTCAGGTTGGTCATCCCTGGTCTAATGCATGCTATTATGTGTGACTTTACAACATGGTATCATTTAAGGGCCTGATCCTGAAGAGTACCTTAACTCATGAGATCTTTGGAATAATTTATAAAGGTTCATGCTAGATTCTCCATCCCTGACAAATTTTAAATCAAGATTGGATGTTGTTGTAAAACAGTGGTGGGCAACCTGCGGCCTGTCAGGGTAATCTGGTGGCAGGCCTCAAGACAGTTTGTTTACATTAACAGTCCTCAGGCATGGTTTCCCACAGCTCCCAGTGGCCGTGATTCACCATTCCCGGCCAATGGGAGCCACAGGAAGCGGTGCAGGCCCCAGGGACGTGCTGGCCACCACTTCCCACAGCTTCCATTGGCCAGGAACGGTCAACTGCAGCCACTGGGAGCTGCAGGCAGCTGTGCCTTCAGATGGTCAATGTAAATAACCTGTCTCATGGCCCGCCAGCAGATTACCATGACAGACCACAGGTTGCCCACCACTGTTCCAAAATATAAATTCTGGGAATTATTTTGAGGAAGTTCTATCACCTGTGTCTTACAGGAGGTCAGACTAGATTATCACAACGGTCCCTTCTTGCCTTGGAATCTATGAATGTGTTAGTGGGAGCTGATTATGGGCAACACCTTGAAGGATCATATGGTTGTATAGTACATAGTTAAGGTGCAGTATATTCTACCATATTAATGTAGTCATAGAGGCTGCTGACATGATTTATTACTACTATATTACTGTAAAATATTACATTTTAGAATGAATGAATTGTGCCAAATAAATAACTAGTCCGTGATACGAGGATTTACAGTGCCAGATCCTCTTCTGCAAGGGGATTAGTGGCAGTGGCATAAAACCTGCCTTAAAAGGAATATTGGAAAATCCTTGGGTAAAACAGAGATGTCATAGCAACTCTTTCGTTACCCTTCTCCTTGCAGCTGGTGCTAGGAGAATGGTGGGAGGATATGATGTAGTACAAAGGTAGTTTGTTTGTCTCCTGCTGAGCTACTTCAAGCTATGTAATGGCTTGTTGAATGAGACTGAAAAAATTAATTATATAATATACACTTTTACATGAAGCCTATCGACTTATTCATCACTGCTGTCCGGATCTGCAGAAGGGAAGAAAAAGCTTCCACAGTCTGTCTGGTTTGGAGGATTAAAAGTTCTGTTGGTACAAATGCCTGTTCTGTGACATACAGAAGTGCAAGTGTTCGGGTGTTTTCTGGTGAGGAGCCCACATGTGTTAGTTCTATAAAAGTTCTCCATTTTACCACTGCTTCATAGTGTTATTGGTTATTAAATAATTAATAGGTTTATGCCTTCATCTCTGAAAGATCCAGCAACTGTGCATAGCCTTCAGACCTTGTTCTGAGCTTCAGCATTTGCAAGAGGTGAGAGAGAACACAAGAAAGAATATCCATTTGATCAACATTCACTTGCTGGCTAGGAGGGGACTGACAGAGAGAAAGATTAAATGCTCAGATATGCTCCGAGAAACCAAAGTAAGTGTACAGCCAAGACTACCATCTGTTGAATATGAAATGCCTAGATCAAGACATTACAGATACACTTCCCCAAACAGCAGGGACAGTCTTTCTGGAAACAGAATTGCAACAGAGTAGAGAAGCACTAAGGCAGAGAGAAGTGAAAGTCTTTTTTCATTGAATTGTAGAGAACAAGTGTATTTATCGGTATTCTGGACCTTTATGACTATATTGTTTATACACTGCAGGACCTGAATAGGACTTTGTAAGCAGGCTGTGAATTACTCTTAGATTTTATAAAACTAAATAAGCCTCAACATCTTGAATGATTTTTCATTCCCTATTCAGGACCCAATCCTGAGCTGGACTCTATATAGCTTGAGCAAAGGCAAATGTGGCTTTTCACCATCTTTACGCCCCCAGCCTCAGAGATTGTTTCATTTCTATTTGATTCCACATTGTTCTTAAACTAGAGGATATTTGTTTGGTATAGAGACACCACAGCCACATTATCTTTCTTCAGGCAGCTCCCTAAGCTGTACAGCAGGAAATAAAGTGGTATGGGAGCTAATACAAGGACCTTTACCACCTACATGGGAAGAATCAGCAGTTGGGATAGCAGTACAACTGCTTTGCAATGCCAGAAGCGGCTAAGGATCTGCCCCTCACTTTGGCCCTTTGGAATAGGGTCTACTGCCACTTACTGCCTCAGAAGCTCCCCTTTATGACTGTGGGAGGGGACCTGCCATGTCCTGCTACTGTTTTTTGTTCCCTTCTTCGGGCTTCTTATACTCCACACGGTCAAAATAAAATTTAAATATTACCCACCTGGGGTCCAGTTTATTCAGTTCTTAGGTCCCCTGGCCTTCCAACCCCAAACTCCAGTTCAATGTCTTTCTCCTGATGATCCAGAATTTCACAAAGCCTTTGTTCAAAACAGAACACAAGCTCACACAGTCCTCAGCTGAGCACAGCCCTTCCTCCCTGAGTGTATGTCTTTCTGCCTCCAAACATCTCCCGCCTGAAGTTTGTCCTCCTATACAGGCTTTACCACTGGTGCTTTCTCTGCTGCTGACTCGGGAGCCTTTTTAGTCTTCCAGGCATATTCACTGATCCCTGGACTACTCCCTTTCCCGCAGCATCCTGGATCATCAGATTCCTCTCAGGTAAAGCTCATTCTGTAATCAGGGTTGGGTAGTCCCAACCTTCCAGGCATTAAGGGGTGAGCCACACTGTTACATCCCTATCTAGGAAAGAACTTAAGCACATAAGTTCTTAAGGGGGGAGGGATAGCTCAATGGTTTGAGCATTGACCTGCTAAACCCAGGGTTGTGAGTTCAATCCTTAAGGGGGCCATTTAGGGATCTGGGGCAAGAATTCAGGATTGGTCCTGCTTTGAGCAGGGGGTTGGACTACATGACCTCCTGAGGTCCCTTCCAACCCTGATATTCTTTGATAAGGAGGAAGAACTTAATCAGAAAAATGTGAATGGTAATTGGGAACTTGTTTAAGAAAATTTTACGAGATGCCAAAAAAGCCATAATTAAGGAAGCGAAGTCTGCCTCAAAGACCAGCTTAGTTTAGAGTGAAAGTAAAGACTGGTATTTTTTAAAAAGTGAAAGAAAGGGGAAATTAATAGTAATGAATATAAATCAGAAGCTAGGAACTGTAGAAAATTGATACAGGAAATAGAGAACCAAATAAATCTATAGTCCATAGAGTTAAGGACAATAAAAAGGAGGGGTTTCGTTTTGTTTGTTTTGGGGTTTTTTGGTTTTTTTTAAGTATAATAGGAACCAAATGTATCCTAACTCTATGGTATTGGTCCATTACTAGCTGGAAATGGAACACTTATCAATAACAATGCAGAAAAGGCAGAAATGTTCAATAAATATTTCTGTTTTGTATTTGAGGAAAAAACAGATGTTGTAGTCATATTATATGAAACCATTTTTTCAATTCCTTTCGTATCTCAGGAGGATGTTAAATAGAGCTATTAAAGTTAGATGTTTTGAACCAAGCAGGTTCAAATAAGTTGCATTCAAGAGCTATAAAAGAACTGGCTGAGGGGCTCACTGGACCAGTAAGGTGTTGTGGTGGTGTTTTTTCAATTAGTCTAGGAACATTGGGGAAATTTCAAAAAAAAGTGGAGAAAACTAATGTTGTGCCAACACTTAAAAAGTGTAAACAGGGTGACCTAGGTAATCATAGGCCTGTCAGCCTGACTCCCATTCCGGGCAAGATAATGGAGTGTCTGATATGGGACTCAATTAATAAAGAGTTAGGGGAGGATAATATAATTAATGCCAATCAACATGGGGTTATGGAAAATTGATTCTTTCAGACTGACTTGATATCTGTTTCTGATGAGATTAAAAGTTTGGTTGATTAAGGTAATAGTGTTGATGTAAAGTAGTTAGACTTCTATAAGGCACTTGACTTGGTACTGCATGACATTTTGATTAAAGAACTAGAAAGATATAAAATTAACATGGCACACATTAAAAGCTAGCTAGACTAAAAACTGATAGGACTACAAATGTAATTTTAAATGGGGAATCCTCATCAAACAGGTGGGTTTCTAGTGGGGTCCTGCAGGGATCTGTTCTTGGCCCTATGCTGTTTAACACTTTTAATTACCTAGAAGAAGACATAAAATCACCATTGATAAAGTTTACAAATGTTGCAAAAATTGTGGGAGTAGTAAATAATGAAGAAGACAGGTCACCAATAGCGTGTATTGGATTGCTTTGCAAGCTGAGCGCAAACAATATGCATTTTAATACAGCTAAATAAATATAAATTTATACATATATAAATCTCGGAATGAAGAATATAGGCCACACTTATAGGTTAAGAACATAAGAATGGCCATACTGGGTCAGACAAAGGTCCATCAAGCCCAGTATCCTGTCTTCCAACAGTGGCCAATGCCAGGTGCCCCAGAGGGAGTGAACAGAACAAGTAGTCATCAAGTGATCCATCCCCTGTCGCCCATTCTCAGCTTCTGGCAAACAGAGGCTGGGGACACCATCCCTGCCCATCCTGGCTAATAGCCATTGATGGACCTATCCTCCATTAACTTATCTAGTTCATTTTGAACCCTGTTATAGTCTTGGCCTTCACAACATCCTCTGGCAAGGAGTTCCACAGGTTGACTGTGCGTTGTGTGAAAAAATACTTCTTTTTGTTTGTTTTAAACCTGCAGCCTATTAATTTCATTGGGTCACCCCTAGTTCTTGTGTTAGGAGAAGGAGTAAATAACACTTCCTTATTTACTTTCACCACACCAGTCATGATTTTATAGACCTCTATCATATCCCCCTTTAGTCGTCTCTTTTCCAAACTGGAAAGTCCTAGTCTTATTAATCTCTCCTTATATGGAAGCCGTTCCATACCCCTAATCATTTTTGCTGCCCTTTTCGGAACCTTTTCCAATTCCAATTCCAATATATCTTTTTGTGAGATGGAGCGACCACATCTGCATGCAGTATTCAAGATGTGGGTGTACCATCGATTTATATAGAGGCAACATACTTTCAGTCATCTTATCTATCCCTTTCTTAATGAGTCCCAACATTGTTAGCTTTTTTGACTGCCTCTGTGTTGTATCAACCAGGGAAGGTACTAACAAGCTTCAACAGGACTTTATTTTCAATATGGAAACCTCTTTACCAAGCTGCTGCTGCACCCTCAGTAGCTCTCTCCCAGCCTCTCAATTCCTCCCCATTCCTTCCTGTTTCCTGTCCTTTCAGACTCCCAACAGCCAGTGCTCCCAATCCTAACAATTACAAGCAACATCTAAATACCACATTCCCTCCTCTGTTAAGAAACTCTCCCAATTAAAATAAACATTATTGTTCTAACCACAGAAACAAAACACTATATTGTTGGCAGAAATATTACACTGAAAACACTGTAGATACTACATAACATAGTCTCTAGTCCAGACAGGTGGTCATCTGGGTCTGACAGGCCGTCTCTCAAGCCCTGGTTCCAGTGCAATGCCGTGTTGATACTACGGTGAAGTCATCCAATGCAGACTGGGTGTCGGCATAATCTCCTCTTGGTGCATAGGCAGGTGCAAGATAAGAAGCATTCCGTACCCGCCCATCAGAAAGTCGATAGGTGTAAGGTCCCTTCTTCTCTATGATTTTAAGAGGAGCTGTGAATTTATGGTCCCCTTTGCGTAAAATTCCAGGTTTTCGTATTCTAATGAAGGAACCACACTTGAACTTTGGTTTCTTAGCACCCTGCCGCTTGTCTGTGAAAGCCTTAGACTTTGCTTGGTTCTGTTCAACTGTTTTTCTCACATCATCCTCCTTTGGCGCATCAGGTCATGCCTTTAACGGTCCAGCAATGTTCAGTTTAATATTCATCTGTTTCCAATGCGGTAACTCTGCGGGTGAGCTTTGCATTGTGGCATGTCGTGTAGCCCGGTATGCTTGTGAGAAATCAGTAGTGAAGGGTATCCACAATCGCCCTTCCAGTTTAGCGGTTTGCAAACTCTCTTTCAAACCTCGTTAAACCATTTGATTTCCCCATTGGCTTGAGAGTAATATAGGGATGACCTTCTGTGTCAAATGTTCCTCTGTGTTAGAAAAGTTTCAAACTCCAGGGAAGTAAATTGACTACCATTATCTGAAACCAGTTCTTTGGAGTTACCTTCCCTGCTAAAAACTGAAGAGAGGAACTTAATTGCTGTATCAGAAGAGATTTGCGATGTAAACGCTACCTCAGGCCATTTACTGAAATAGTTTATTAAAGTGATGGCATAACGGCAGTCAGTTGGAGCAGTATCAAAGGGTCCTACAATGTCAGTCTCCACTTTTTCCCATGCAAATTTAGGAAGAGGAACAGGCTGTAATGGAGGTGTACATGTCACTGCTGTCTTACCATGCATTTGGCAAGTGACACAGGATTTTATGAGTGCTTCAGTTTGAGAGTCCATCCCTGGCCACCAATACAGATCCTGTAGTCATTGTTTGGTTCAGACAATTCCTTGATGAGTATTGTGTGCCAGGTGTATGAGTTTTCACTGTAGTTCTTCTGGCACCTCGTAGCACACAGCCATTGAACAAAGAAAGTTCATCCCGAACTCTAAAATAAGGCAGCAAAACTGGATCAAGGTTTTTAGGGTGACTGGGCCATCTCTTTGTCAGAAATTCCCATAGTTTTTGTTGAATTGGACACTCTGAACAAGCAGCTTGAAATTGTTCTCTTGTAACTGCAGTGAGAGTGCTTGTAATAAGCGCAACCACTACATCCTCATCCTCCGGTGGACCATCTGGTGAAGGCAAAGGCAGGCAAGAAAAACAATCAGCGACTACATTTTGGTTTCTAGGCTTATATTCCAGTTCATAATTGAAAGAGAGTAGTCTTGCAGACCATCGAGCAATATGGTATCCTGCTCTTCCCAGTCCTTTCGTGGTGAGCAACATCGTCAAAGGGCTGTGGTCTGTGCGCAACTTGAATGTGCGGCCCCACAGGTAAGTTCTCCATTTTTCAGTAGCCCAGACACAAGCAAGTGCTTCTTTTTCGACTGTAAAATATTTTTTCTCAGCATTACTTAGTGTCCTTGAAGTAAATGCAACAGTCCTCTCTGTGTTGTCCTCATGCAGTTGTGTGAGGACAGCCCCAAGTCCATAATCAGAAACATCAGTAGTTACAATAGTGGGCAATGCAGGACTGAATAGTGCAAACACTGGACTATGTACAATCAAGTCTTTCACCATTTCAAAACTAGCTTGTGCATCCACTGTCCACACTAAGGTTGAACTTCTCTGTAGTAATTCCCATAACGGTTCAATGACAGAAGCATAATTGGGAATGAATTTTGCATACCAGGATGTAAGACCCAAGAAGGAACGTAAGGTTTGCAAATCTGTTGGAGAAGGAGCATTTGAAATTGCCAGGATATGATCTGGATCATGTTTAAGTCCAGGCTGTGAAATTGTGTGCCCCAGAAAGGAGAGTTCAGTTTGTCTAAATTTGCATTTGGACCTATTGAGCTTGAGGCCTGCTTTGCTGATGCAGTTTAGTACAGACTGCAGGTTATTGTCATGCTTCTCAGAAGTATTTCCAAACATGATAATAGCATCCAGATAGCACTGAACTCCATGTTGATTCTTCAGAATCAATGACATCATATTTTGAAACGCATTTGGGGCAGATGCGATACCGTATGGAACATGTTTAAAATGAAATAGTCCCTCATGTGTAATAAATGCTGTGAGGTCTCTGCTATCTTCATGCAACATAACCTGGTGGTATGCGCTCTGCAAATCAAGAGTAGAAAACATCTTTGCTCCACAGAGTTCTGCAAATGCTTCTTCTATGTGAGGAAGACGATGGCTGTCAATCACAATAGCTTTATTTGGCTCCCTTAAGTCCACACAAAGACGAATGCCTCCACCCTTCTTCTGCATCACTACTATAGGTGAAACCCATTCCGAGGAGTCGATCTCTTCAATAATGTTGTCAAGGTTGCTTACCCACTCTGAACTCTAGTGTACAGATGTGGGGACCTGCATGAAAAATCCCCTAAGCTTATTTTTACCAGCTTAGGTTAAAACTTCCCCAAGGTACAAACTATTTTACCTTTTGTCCCTGGAATTTTTGCTGCCACCACCAAGTGTCTAACAAATATATAACCGGGAAAGAGCCCACTTGGAAACGTCTTTCCCCCCAAAATCCCCCCAAGCACTACACCCCCTTTCCTGGGGAAGGCTTGATAAAAATCCTCACCAATTTGCATAGGTGATCACAGACCCAAACCCTTGGATCTTAAGAACAATGAAAAAGCAATCAGGTTCTTAAAAGAAGAATTTTAATTGAAGAAAAAGTAAAACAATCACCTCGTAAAATCAGGATGGTAAATACCTTACAGGGTAATCAGATTCAAAACATAGAGAATCCCTCTAGGTAAAACCTTAAGTTACAAAAAGACAAAAAACCAGGAATGTACATTCCATTCAGCACAACTTATTTTATCAGCCATTTAAACATAACAGAATCTAACGCATATCTAACTAGGTTGCTTACTGACTTTTTACAGGAGTTCTGACCTGCATTCGTGCTCTGGTCCTGGCAAAAGCAACAGACAGACAGAGAGAACACTTTGTTCCCCCTCCCCTCCAGCTTTTAAAGTATCTTGTCTCCTCATTGGTCATTTTGGTCAGGTGCCAGCGAGGTTGTTTTAGCTTCTTAACCCTTTACAGGTGAAAGGGTTTTTCCTCTGGCCAGGAGGGATTTAAAGGTGTTTACCCTTCCCTTTATATTTATGACAAATGTCCTTTTGAACAAGTTTTCTAAGTTCCTCTGAAACAGCTTCCCTGACTGAAAATGATAAGCGCTGTAACTCCTGTCGTACAGGCATCACATTATTCCGCATTTTAATTTGTGCAGAAACCCATAAGCACAGCTGAGTTTCTCCTCAACCTGGTGTTGTGTCCAAGCTGAAACTGGTGTGTGTACCGCAAGAGTGCTTTGCTGAGGAAAATCAATTCATCCATCAACTACCCTGAGATTTAAAGCAGCCAATAAATCTCTGCCGAGGATAGGAGTGCCTTTGTGGACAATGTAGAACTTTGCAGTTACACAGCAATCACCAAAAGTAACTATTACTGGCAGGCAGCTGTGTACTGGAATATGGTTTTTCAAATAGCACACCAAGTGAAGTTCGGGTTCAGTAAGAGGCACATCTTTAAAGTAATTCAGATAGATGGAATCAGGTAGTATAGATACTGCTGAGCCAGTGTCCAGCATTAGCTGAATAGAGTGTGGTTTGCCTGAGGGTATGGCAGAAACGTTTACAGTGCACTTTATCTGTTCTGGAATATGTACAGTAGTGATTTTGTCCACGCTCAGCACAGTAACATCTGGTATTGTAACTGCATGCACCTGTTGATTGAACTTTTACCAGACATCCTGTGTAGCTTGCAAGGTGTTGTGGGGAATCCACAACAAAAGCATGCTTTTACTGTATTTTGAATTTGCTGATTTGGTGGCTTTTCATCAGTTTTCCTCTTGCAATTGTGTGTCTGCAGTGGTAGTGAACTTTTCTGCAAAGGAGTCACAGCCTGGACTGTGCCTCCTGTATCCATGTTCATTATTTTGGCTTCAGCTGTAGCTGACTCAATCTGAGTAGCAATGATTATTGCTTTTTCTAGTGTAAGTTGTGGTTCTAGAAGTACGTGTTCTCTTACATAAATCACGGTTGTTTTCTCAATAGCTGGTCTCTAATAATCTCATCTGCCATATTCCCAAAGTCACAAATTACAATCAGACTCCTAAGGGAAGCAATATACTGCATTATAGTTTCCCCTGGTTTCTGCTCACGCTGGTGAAATCTGTAACGATTAGCTACTACATTCACTTTTGGCACAAAAACATTCTTTAATGCAGTGAGTGCAGTCTCATATTTATCATCTGCAAGGGGAAAAGTGTAAAATATACGCTTCCCTTCTGCTCCAAGGCAGTGGATTAGCAGAGCACACTTTCTTACTTCAGAAATCTCTGTAGCACTGATTGCAAGCAGATAAGTCTCAAACATATGGATCCAGGTAGTAAAAGCAATTGGAGGCTCACCTGGGCTTTGCAGAAAGGGTGCAGGTGGGTTCAGAGGCAGAAGATCCATCCTCGTCACCAAAATGTTGCATCAACCAGGGAAGGTACTAACAAGCTTCAACAGGACTTTGTTTTCAAAGTGGAAACCTCTTACCAAGCTGCTGCTGCACCATCAGTAGCTCTCTCTCAGCCTCTCAACTCCTCCCCGCTCCTTCCTGTTTCCTGTCCTTTCAGGCTCCCAACAGCCAGTACTCCCAATTCTAAAAATTACAAGCAACATCTAAACACCACACTCTGGACATTGAGTGGATGTTTTCAGAGAACATGACTCCACAATGACTCCACGATCTCTTTCTTGAGTGTTAGAAGCTAATTTAGACCCCATTATTTTATATGTATAGTTGGGATTATAGAGTAACAGCCGTGTTAGTCTGTATTCGCAAAAAGAAAAGGAGTACTTGTGGCACCTTAGAGACTAACCAATTTATTTGAGCATGAGCTTTCGTGAGCTACAGCTCACTTACGCGGATGCATACTATGGAAACTGCAGAAGACATTATATACACAGAGACCATGAAACAATACCTCCTCCCACCCCACTCTCCTGCTGGTAATAGCTTATCTAAAGTGATCATCAAGTTGGGCCATTTCCAGCACAAATCCAGGTTTTCTCACCCTCCGCCCCCCCCACACAAACTCACTCTCCTGCTGGTAATAGCCCATCCAAAGTGACCACTCTCTTCACAATGTGTATGATAATCAAGGTGGGCCATTTCCTGCACAAATCCAGGTTCTCTCACCCCCTCACCCCCCTCCAAAAACCACACACACAAACTCACTCTCCTGCTGGTAATAGCCTATCCAAAGTGACCACTCTCCTTACAACGTGCATGAAAATCAAGGTGGGCCATTTCCAGCACAAATCCAGGTTTTCTCACCCCCCCCCGCCCCCATACACACACAAACTCACTCTCCTGCTGGTAATAGCTCATCCAAAGTGACCACTCTCCCTACAATGTGCATGATAATCAAGGTGGGCCATTTCCAGCACAAATCCAGGTTTTCTCACCCCCCCACACACACACAAACTCACTCTCCTGCTGGCAATAGCTCATCCAAACTGACCACTCTCCCCACAATGTGCATGACAATCAAGGTGGGCCATTTCCAGCATAAATCCAAGTTTAACCAGAACGTCTGAGGGGGGGGTAGGAAAAAACAAGGGGAAATAGGCTACCTTGCATAATGACTTAGCCACTCCCAGTCTCTATTTAAGCCTAAATTAATAGTATCCAATTTGCAAATGAATTCCAATTCAGCAGTTTCTCGCTGGAGTCTGGATTTGAAGTTTTTTTGTTGTAAGATAGCGACCTTCATGTCTGTGATTGCGTGAACAGAGAGATTGAAGTGTTCTCCGACTGGTTTATGAATGTTATAATTCTTGACATCTGATTTGTGTCCATTTATTCTTTTACGTAGAGACTGTCCAGTTTGACCAATGTACATGGCAGAGGGGCATTGCTGGCACATGATGGCATATATCACATTGGTAGATGTGCAGGTGAACGAGCCTCTGATAGTGTGGCTGATGTTATTAGGCCCTGTGATGGTGTCCCCTGAATAGATATGTGGGCACAGTTGGCAACGGGCTTTGTTGCAAGGATAGGTTCCTGGGTTAGTGGTTCTGTTGTGTGGTAGGTGGTTGTTGGTGAGTATTTGCTTCAGGTTGGGGGTCTGTCTGTAGGCAAGGACTGGCGTGTCTCCCAAGATTTGTGAGAGTGTTGGGTCATCCTTCAGGATAGGTTGTAGATCCTTAATAATGCGTTGGAGGGGTTTTAGTTGGGGGCTGAAGGTGACGGCTTGTGGCGTTCTGTTATTTTCTTTGTTAGGCCTGTCCTGTAGTAGGTGACTTCTGGGAATTCTTCTGGCTCTATCAATCTGTTTCTTCACTTCCGCAGGTGGGTATTGTAGTTGTAAGAATGCTTGATAGAGATCTTGTAGGTGTTTGTCTCTGTCTGAGGGGTTGGAGCAAATGCGGTTGTATCGCAGAGCTTGGCTGTAGACGATGGATCGTGTGGTGTGGTCAGGGTGAAAGCTGGAGGCATGTAGGTAGGAATAGCGGTCAGTAGGTTTCCGGTATAGGGTGGTGTTTATGTGACCATTGTTTATTAGCACTGTAGTGTCCAGGAAGTGGATCTCTTGTGTGGACTGGACCAGGCTGAGGTTGATGGTGGGATGGAAATTGTTGAAATCATGGTGGAATTCCTCAAGGGCTTCTTTTCCATGGGTCCAGATGATGAAGATGTCATCAATATAGCGCAAGTAGAGTAGGGGCGTTAGGGGACGAGAGCTGAGGAAGCGTTGTTCTAAATCAGCCATAAAAATGTTGGCATACTGTGGGGCCATGGGGGTACCCATAGCAGTGCTGCTGATCTGAAGGTATACATTGTCCCCAAATGTAAAATAGTTATGGGTAAGGACAAAGTCACAAAGTTCAGCCACCAGGTTAGCCGTGACATTATCGGGGATAGTGTTCTTGAAGGCTTGTAGTCCATCTTTGTGTGGAATGTTGGTGTAGAGGGCTTCTACATCCATAGTGGCCAGGATGGTGTTATCAGGAAGATCACCGATGGATTGTAGTTTCCTCAGGAAGTCAGTGGTGTCTCGAAGGTAGCTGGGAGTGCTGGTAGCGTAGGGCCTGAGGAGGGAGTCTACATAGCCAGACAATCCTGCTGTCAGGATGCCAATGCCTGAGATGATGGGGCACCCAGGATTTCCAGGTTTATGGATCTTGGGTAGTAGATAGAATATCCCAGGTCGGGGTTCCAGGGGTGTGTCTGTGCGGATTTGATCTTGTGCTTTTTCAGGAAGTTTCTTGAGCAAATGCTGTAGTTGCTTTTGGTAACTCTCAGTGGGATCAGAGGGTAATGGCTTGTAGAAAGTGGTGTTGGAGAGCTGCCGAGCAGCCTCTTGTTCATATTCCGACCTATTCATGATGACAACAGCACCTCCTTTGTCAGCCTTTTTGATTATGATGTCAGAGTTGTTTCTGAGGCTGTGGATGGCATTGTGTTCCGCACGGCTGAGGTTATGGGGCAAGTGATGCTGCTTTTCCACTATTACCAGCAGGAGAGTGAGTTTGTGTGTGTGTGGGGGGGGGGGTTGGGAAAAAAAAGGGGGGGGGGTGAGAAAACCTGTATTTGTGCTGGAAATGGCCCACCTTGATTTTCATGCACGTTGTAAGGAGAGTGGTCACTTTGGATGGGCTATTACCAGCAGGAGAGTGAGTTTGTGTGGAGGGGGGCGGAGGGTGGGAAAACCTGGATTTATGCTGGAAATGGCCCAACTTGATGATCACTTTAGATAAGCTATTACCAGCAGGAGAGTGGGGTGGGAGGAGGTATTGTTTCATGGTCTCTGTGTATATAATGTCTTCTGCAGTTTCCACAGTATGCATCCGATGAAGTGAGCTGTAGCTCACGAAAGCTCATGCTCAAATAAATTGGTTAGTCTCTAAGGTGCCACAAGTACTCCTTTTCTAGTTGGGATTATGTTTTCCAATGTGCATTACTTTGAATTTATCAACATTGAATTTCATCTGCCATTTTGTTGCCAATCACCCAGTTATGAGACATCCTTTTGTAGCTCTTTGCAGTCTGCCTGGGACTTAAATATCTTGAGTAGTTTTGTTTCATCTGCAAATTTTGCCACCTAACTGTTTACCCCTTTTTCCAGATCATTTATGAATATGATGAATAGTACTGGTCCCAGTACAGACTCCTGGGGGACACCACTATTTACCTCTCTCCATTCTGAAAACTGACCATTTATTCCTACCCTTCGGTAATTGGTTAAAAGATAAGAAACAGTCTATGAGAGAACCTTCCCTCTTATCCCATGACTGCTTACTTTGCTTAAGAGCATTTGAGGGACCTTGTCAAAGGACTTCTGAAAATCTAAATACACTACATCCACTGGATCCCTCTTGTCCACATGCTTGTTGATGCCCTCAAAGAATTCTAGTAGATCGATGAGGCATGATTTCCCTTTACAAAAACCATGTTGACTATTCCTCAACAAATTATGTTAATCTATGTCTGACAATTTTGTTCTTTACTATAGTTTCAACCTGTTTGCCTGGTACTGAAGTGAGGCTTACTGACCTGTAATTGCCAGGGTCACCTCTGGAGCCCTTTTTAAAAATTGGCATCACATTAGCTATCCTCCAGTCATTTGGTACAGAAGCTGATTTAAATGATAGGTTACAGGTGACAGTTAGTAGTTCTGCAATTTCACATTTGAGTTCCTTCAGAACCCTTGGGTGAATACCATCTGGTCCTGGTGACTTATTACTGTTTAGTTTATCAGTTTGTTCCAAAACCTCCTCTAAAGACACCTCAATCTGGGACAGTTCCTCAGATTTGTCACCTCAGGTTTGGGAATCACCCTCACATCCTTAACCATGAAGACCAACACAAAGAATTCATTTGGTTTCTCCGCAATGACCTTATCATCCTTGAATGCTCCTTCAGCATCTCAATTGCCCAGTGGCCCCACTGGTTGTTTAGCAGTCTTCCTGCTTCTGATGTACTTAAAAAGATTTTTGCTATTACTTTTTGAGTCTTTGGCTAGCTGTTCTTCAAATTCTTTTTTGGCCTTCCTAATTATGTTTTTACTCTTCATTTGCCAGAGTTTATGCTCCTTTCTATTTTCTTCATTAGGATTTAACTTCCACTTTTTAAATGATGCCTTTTTGCCTCTCACTGCTTCTTTTATTTTGTTGTTGAGCCACGGTGGCTCTTTCTTGGTTCTCTTACTATGCTTTTTTTAATTTTTGGTATACATTTAAGTTGAGCCTCTATTGTGGTGTCTTTAAAAAGTTTCCATGCAGCTTGCAGGGATTTTACTTTTGGTGCTGTACCTTTTCATTTCTGTTTAACTAACCTCCTCATTTTTGTGTATTTCTGAAATTAAATGCTGCAGTGTTGGGCCGCTGTGGTGTTTTCCCCACCAAAGGAATGTTAAATTTAATTATATTATGGTCACTATTACCAGCCGGTCCAGCTATGTTCACCTTTTGGACCTGATCCTCTCCTCCACTTAGGACCAAATCAAGAATTGCCTCGCCTCTTGTGGGTCCCAGGACTAGCTGCTTCCAGAAGCAGTCATTTAAGGTGTCAATAAACTTTATCTCTGCATCTCTTTCTGAGGTGGTATGTACCCAGTTAATATGGGGATAATTTAAATCCTCTATTATTGAGTTTTTTATTTTAATAGCCTCTCTAATCTCCCTGAGCATTTCACAGTCACTATCATCATCCTGGTCAAGTGGTCTGTAATATATCCCTGCAATATTCTTATTATTCAAGCATGGGGGGTTTATCCTGTGAAGATTTGGGGGTAGTGGTGGATAATCAGCTGAGCATGAGCTCTTGGTACAACTTGTGGTCAAAAGACCTAGTGTGATTCCTGGATACATAAACAGGGGTATTTAGTTATTTTACCTGTGTATTTGGCACTGGTGCAACTGCTGCTGGAATTCTGTGTCCGGTTCTTGAATTGTGGACACCAGAAAGATGTTGATAAATTGGAAAGGGTTCAGAGAAGAGTCACAAGAATGATTTAAAGACTAGAAAACCTGCTTTATAGTGATATTTTGAGCTCTTCCAGTCTATTTTGCTTCACAAAGAGAAAAGGGGCGACTTGATTGCTATCTATAAGTACCTACATGGTGAATACATATTTGATACTGGGCCCTTCAGAAAGGTATAACATGATCCAATGGTTTGAAATTTAAAGCTAGACAAATTCTAACTGGAAATAATGTGTAAATTAACAGTGCGGTTAATTAACAATTTGAACTATATACCAAGGATCATAGTGGAGTCTCCATCACTGGCAACCTGTAAATCAAGATTTGATTTTTTTTTCCTGAAAGATCTGCTCTAGAAATTATTTTGGAGGAAGTTTTATGGCCTGTGTTATACAGAAAATCAGACTAAATGGTCCTTTTTGGTGCTGGCATCTATTATTCACTTTTAAGCATGAGTAGTCCCATTGACATCAGTAGGATCAGCATGTGCTTTTTCTGACCAAGACCTATTTTTCCTTATTCGATTAGGAATTGATAGTGAATTAAAGGGACGCTCTCTCAATTAAATTTGGTCCAAAATATATTTTTTTGTAAAAACAAGCTTCTGCAAAACCAATAGAAATGCCCCCCCACACACACACACACATGTTCTTATATTCTGGTGAATGCAGTTAGTTTTTAAAAACTAAATGTTGCCTGAAATTTTTGAAACTGTGAAAATGAAATGGCTCAGAAACAAAAGTGAAACTGACTGCAGTGATTTTCATTTTCCAAGATGAGAGAAATCAGTAGTGCCAGATCCAGGCATATTACCAAGCTAAGGTGTTAATAACATCGGTAAAGAAATGTGTGTGTTTACAATGTATACTTTTTGTTCTTACCATGCCTGACAATAAAGCTGGGTTTAAAAAAACCCCAAACAAACAAAAAACAGGAATGGATGAGTTAGGTTCTGCACTTCAGATATTCCTATGAAGTATTTTTCATTTAATTGCAGTGCTGCATCTGAAGGGAATCAAGGACTGTTTTCCCACTTCCTCTTACCTAGCAAGTTTCCTCTTCTGCTGTTGGTCTTCACCCCCTTAACTCTCTGCTATTTTTGTAGTTTTCTAAAGTTTTCTTATTTGCTACTTGTGACGGGGCAGAGTGGCCCCGCACTGGTACTGCAGGGGTTAACCCTTTCTTCCTGGCAGAGGAAGCCCCGCCCTGGAAGTCCAGCTGGGCATGCTGCTACTGGACAATAGGTATAAAAGCCTGCAAAGGTGCTCACTCTGGGCTGACCACTGGAGGAGAAGGAGGCACACTGCCAGCTCCTGGGGAGGGACAGCCAACGCTCCCGGATCCAGGGGCGAGCACAGGGAAACCGGCAATTGGGCCACACTGCAATGCCCTTACAGGACAGGCGTGGGAACGTAAGAGTGGCGAGGCCCCAACACCGCATCCACCCCTCCCACAAAGGGGCGCTGCAGTGCCGGACCCGTCACAACTGGTGGAGAATGCGGGTAGTGATTAGGGCCTGACATAAGGACCCAGATGCTCAAGATGGAACCAGAAAAGCTGCTGAAGTGGCTGCTGGACAACCAGCAGCAACAGGCTGCGCCGCAGCAGCAGCAACAAACACAGTTGCTTCAACAACTAGCAGCCCAACAGCAACTGCAGGCGGAATGGCAGCAGGAGCAACAGCAGCACCTGATTAGGAGCTGACCTCCCAACAGCAAACCAGCCAGGAGTGATTATTCCAAGAGATGACCACGCTGTTAGGACACGCACCAAGTCCTTCCTCAGGTGCTGCTGGGGGCGGGGCCGGGGAGGGCCTCGGCGGGCTACTGGTGCACTTGACCAAAATGGGGCCCGGAGACGACCCCAGGCCTTTCTCATGATGTTCAAGAGGTTTGCCACCACCGTCCAGTGGCCCCATACACATTGGGCCACTATACTAGCCCCCTATCTGACGGGCCCCGTGCAGGCCATTTATCGTAACCTTGACCCGCAGGAGGTGCTGGACTATTCCAAGGTCAAGGCGGCCATCTTAGACCAGACTGGTATCAGCCCCGAGACCTACCGCCAGCGACTCCACCAAGAACGATACGCGCCAGAGGCTAGAACACGAGTTGTGGCCCAACAAATCCATGACCTCTTCTGGGGGTGGCTCTAGCCAGAACGCCGGATGAGTCTTCAGGTTGCCGAGAAGGTGGCTCTGGAGCAGTTCCTGAAGACCCTCCCTACCGGGGGGAAGGAGTGGGTGCAGCGGCACCACTCGAAGACCCTCGCGGAGGCAACCTCACTAATGGAGGATTACCTGGCCGCAGAGGGAGAGCAGAAGGCTGGCTCGAAAGGGGGATCCCAGGTGAACGGAACCCAGCCCCAGGAAGGGGGGCCTGCAAGGCGGAGGGGGTGAGCACCCGGTCATAGGCCCAAACCCTCAGGGACCCCACCGACCTGTGCTGCAAGGGATCCCCCAGGGCAGACCCCTATGCGGAGCCAAGATGACTCACCGATAAGACAGTATCCCCCAGGACACCCCACCCAGAGAAGGAAAACGGGAGCAGTGTTATGAGTGCGGACAGGGAATGACCGTACATGGATTGTAATTATGGACAGGTTTGGGCCGCCGGTCAACGGGCCGAGAGGTAGTAACTGGGTAAGATCCTCGTTCCAGTGAGAGTGGATGGGACCCCGACCATAGCCTTGGTAGACTCCGGATGTAGCCAGTCAGTCATCCGGGCGGGGCTAGTAGAACCCACTGGCCCCGCCGGGGCCCCCATATGCCTGTAGTGTATCCATGGGAATGTGAAGCCCTATTCCACCAACTGGATGCAGCTCGGGATGGCGCAACAGGGAGGGCAGTGCCTGGTTGGAGTGGCTCCAAAGCTAGCTTACCCGGTGATTCTGGGCCGTGACTGGCCAGGCTTTGCTGAACTCCTGAAAAAATGGGGTAACCAACCGGTGCAGCCAAGAGGGGGGTTGGCCAAAAGGCCGGGGTTACTAGGCCAAGCTACACCAGACACCCCCTTGGAGGGGCCCAAGCTAGACGAAGGAGGCCAAGCCCTGGCTGAGAAACGGGTGAGGGAGAGTCAGGGATGGCTGGATATCGATGCTGATTTCCGAGAAGCACAAAAGGGGGACACCACCTTCAGCCAGGCCTGGGAGCAAGCAATGGGTGCCCCGGGGGAGGAAGACCCGCCCAGACACCAGCAGCAAGGCTCCCACTTTGAGATCCATAACTACCTACTCTATCGGGTGGTCCAGGAACTCCGGACAAAGGAAGAACTGCGCCAATTGTTGGTCCCGAGGCAGTTCCGGTGGAACTTGCTCCACTTGGGTCACTCCGTAACTTGGGCTGGGCATCTGGGGAGTGAGAAAACACTACAATGTGTGGCCCAGAAGTTCTTCTGGCTGGGCATTCCTCAAGAGGTGTGGGAGTACTGCGCCTCTTGTCCCGAGTGCCAGAAGGCCAGCCCGAAGGGGGTACCGAAAGCCCCCCTTGTGCCCATGCCGGTGATGGTAACATCTTTCAAGCAGATTTTTCTGGACTTGGTGGGACCCTTGGAAAAGAGCAGCTCAGGCCACAAGTACATCCTGAGTTGTGGTTGACTATGCAACCCGGTACCAAGAGGTGGTACCATTACGGTCCACCATGGCCCCGATCATTGCCAGCAAGCTCCTACAGATCTTCACTCGGGTTGGCCTGCTGCGGGAGATACTGACAGATCAAGGGACTAACGTGACCTCTAGATTGATGGCGGAATTATGCTGTCTGTTGAATATCCATGCGCTGAAGACCTCCGTATACCACCTATAGACGGATGGGTTGGTAGAGAGATTTAATGGCACTCTGAAAGCCATGCTGAGAAAGTTTGTGGACGACGATCCCTGGCACTGGGATAAGCTACTCCCAGCACTCCTCTTTGCCATGAGAGAGGTACCACAGGTGTCCACAGGGTTCTCCCCTTTCGAACTCCTCTACTGGAGGAGACCCCAGGGAATTTTAGATCTCCTGAAAGAAACGTGGGAAGAGCAGGAGACGTGGGTCAGAGGATCCGTTCAATATATTCTCCAACTACGGGAACTGCTACACATGTTGGGAACCTGGGCACGAGAGAACCTGGTGAAAGCCCAACATAACCAGGGGGCTCAGTATAACAAAGGAGCCAAGATGAGAAGTTTTGAGCCAGGAGACCACGTCCTCTTATTGCTACCTTCCTCGGAATCCAAGCTGTTGGCAAAGTGGCAAGACCCCTTCGAGGTAACCAGATGAATAGGGCCTGTCAACTATGAAATTCGGCTGTCGGGACGAAGGAGGGATACTCAGGTCTACCATGTGAACCTCCTCATGGCCTGGAAAGACTGCAAAGGCCTGATGATTGCCCCGTACCCGCCAGAATCCGAGTTGGGGCCATTGGCCGGGTAACCCACGGAACCAGGGGCGGCAGCCATAGGCCCAGAGTTCGACCCGCCACAGCAGGAGTATGTACAACAGTTGATATCCAACTTCCCCACAGTCCTGTCAACCTAGCCAGGGAAGACCAGGTTGACTAGCCACTATATCGCCACCATTTCCGGCCACAAAGTGAGGGAGAGCTACCTCCCGCTCCTCAAGAAGATGTGGGAGACCGTGTGAAAGGAGTTCGAGATGATGTTGGCCCTAGGAGTGGTCGTAGAGTCGAGAGGCGAATGGCAGAGCCCAATAGTACTAGTCCCCAAGCCGGATGGGGCAGTCAGGTTCTGCATTCACTTTCGCAGGGTAAACACAATCTCTCGTTTTGATGCCTATCCTATGCCCCGGGTGGATGAGTTGCTGGAATGATTGGGTAAGGCAGAATTCATCTCCACCCTAGACCTGACGAAGGGTTACTGGCAGATCCCTCTGACACCCACCTCCAGAGAAAAGACAGCTTTTCCTGCTCCATTCTGCCTCTTCCAATTCACAACCCTTTTGGGTTACACGGGGCCGCAGCCACCTTCCAGCGGCTCATGAATCAAGTGCTGAGCCCCCACAGTTCGTACACCACGGCATATATCAATGACATCGTGATTTACAGTTCCAGCTGGAGGAACATCTCCAACACCTCGCAGACATGCTGCGCACCCTGGGCATGGCGGGTCTCAACGCAAACCCGGCCAAATGCCACTTGGGCCAACAAGAAGTGATCTACCTAGGCTATACACTGGGCCAGAGGAGACTCCGCCCTTTGGTAGATAAGGTAGAGGCCTTGAAAAGCTACCCCACGCCCACCACAAAAAGACAAGTTCGGCCGTTCTTAGGGCTGGCCAGATACTACCGACGGTTTGTACCTAATTTTGGCACGCTCACAGCCCCCCTCACAGACCTGACGAGAAGCTCCCAGCTGAAGAAGGTCCAGTGGTCGAAAGCCTGTGAGGAGGCCTTCGACACCCTACACAAACGGTTGACCCGGGAGCCTATACTGAGACATCCTGACTTCTCAAAGAACTTTGTTCTTCACACCGATGCCTCCGAGGTAGGGCTGGGAGCCGTGTTGTCCCAGAAGGAGGGGGGAGAGGAGCACCCCATCTTGTATCTAAGCTGTAAGCTGTTTTCCCGAGAAACCTGGTATTCCACCATAGAGCGGGAGGTCCTTGTGGTCAAATGGGCAGTTGAGGCACTGAGGTACCACCTGTTAGGGAACACCTTCTCCTTGATGGCAGATCACGTACCCCTTAGATGGATTAACAGCATGAAGGAAGCGAATACACAGATCATGCGGTGGTATCTATCTCTCCAACCCTATTCCTTCCATGTGTCACACCGGCCGGGGAAGGCCCATGGGAATGCAGACTTCTTTTCCCACGTCAGGGAAGGGGAGGGGGAAGAAAAGTCCCAGGAACCACCAGCCCCAGCCACGGTTTTAAGGAGGGAGATGTGTGATGGGGCAGAGTGTCCCCCGCACTGGTACCACAGGGCATGGTACCACTGGTACCACCAGAAGCTGGGCATGCTGCAACTGGAGAATAGGTATAAAAGCCTGCAAAGGTGCTCAGTCTGGGCTGACCACCGGAGGAGAAGGAGGCACACCACCAGCTCCTGAGGAGGGTCAGCCAATGCTCCTGGATCCAGGGGCCAGCCAAGCCAGGACGCACCCAGTGTCCCAGATGGCAGTCTCGGCAGGAGGGGATGGACCGGAGGGACCCCTCCCCCCTGGAGTGGAGAAGACGACATTGAGGGTAGGAAGTGACCCAGGGGAACTTTAGAGACAAGCAGCGTTAAAGCTGCACTGACGCTTGGTGTGTTGCTGGCAGATCCCCGCCGAGGCAACACACCAAGCGCGAGGAGAAACCCCACTAATAGGAGAGCCCTGGGTCGGGACCCGGTGGAGAGGGCGGGCCTGGGTCCCCCTACCCTTCCGACCATTGGGCTACACTTCCCCGCCTGAGCGGGGTGAGCTATATGGACTCTGGCCGTTGGACCACACTGCCCTGATACTCGGGGCGAGTTATATGGACTCTGGCCGTTGGGCCACAATGTTCTGATACTCTGGGTTAGTTACATGGACTCTGGCTGTTGGGCCACACTGCCCTGATACTCGGGGCGAGTTATATGGACTCTGGCCATTGGGCCATGCCGCCCTGATACTTGGGGGCGCAACACATGGACTCAGACAGTTAGGTCCCGCTACCCGACCAACGGGCGAGCACGGGGAAACCGGCCATTGGGCCACATCAGAATGCCCTTACAGGACGGGTATGAGAATGTAAGAGTGGTGAGGCCCCGACACACCATCCACCCCTGCCACAAAGGGGTGCTGCAGTGCCGGACCTGTCACGCTACTGAATAGCTTCTTTCTGTGGTGTCTGCTAGTACCTGTACTGTAGAATCACCCTCTTTGTTTTGTTTCAAGTGATTGATAGCTGGAGATGCTGCTTGCAGTGCTGCCAATTCTGGAGAATAGAAGATGAGTGTAGTAGAAGTTGCTGGAGCAGAAACTGCAGAAAGATTCTATTTTTAAACAATAGCACTTTAGAAAATTAGACAGAAATCTGGGGAACGAATAATTTATCCCCATATCTTTGTGGGTTATGTTTGTTGTAAGAAATATGTTCCATTGTAGTCAGTTCTGCTGCTTGATACAGGTAAAGATCAGGGGAGGCCAAAAGGCAACAGTTTTTATATTTGGGGTGCTCCATAAATTACATAACCTATCTTCTGGTGATTCCCCCCCCCCAAGACTTTGGTAAAGGATTTAAAGAATGCATCTGTTAAAGGAGCAGAACAAGGGGGAGAGGGGTGCCTATGACTGGGAGCCAACCCACTTGCTTTATAGCCCACCCTAACCCTCATTCGAGGGGAGGTGGGATGACAAGGTCCCACCTGCAGGTTGGCTGGGGACCAAGATGGCAAAGGCAGGGCAGTGGCTGACAGAAGCCCTGAGGTAGATATTGAAATGATCATGAGTTACCTGACCTGTACACTTTTTTTAACCTACTAGGTACTCCCGGAAATCTAATAATAAAGTTGTGGCCTATTTAAACCATATCCAGCGTCTCTGGTCCTCCTTCCAATATAGCCAATTAATGCAAAGTTCTCCAAATTCTGTAATAGCAGCATTGTTTAACCATTCTCTGCAGGGACTATTTCTAGGGGCAAAACAAGAAAGCCAGTGAGGCTCTGCCTACACTGCAGCAGTGAGCAGACCAGGTAGACAGACTCTCAGCAGCGGGGCTGGAGCTAGCAAACTAAAAACAGCAATGTGGATATTGCAGCTTGGGCTGCTTTTGAGGCTGTCAAGCAAGTGCAAGTCTGGCTATGGGAGCTAGGAGACTTACTTCCAGCTGCAGCATAGACCTACCCTGAGTGCCAATTGTAGTTGTGGTGTTTGTGATGCAAATATTTAATTTTGTTCCCTCTGAAGACAAAGAAAAATAATTCATTTCACATAGGTCATCAAGTGGCCATCTAGGAGTGTGCTTTGTGGAGAAGTGTGCAACTCTCTTAAGACTTGCAAAAAGCAAAATTTATCTGCTATATTTTTAGTGAATCAGCCACTTACTAAGAATTTTGAAACATACTGGATAATGTGACCTGAAGGGGCATAAATTATGGTGTTTGTATTTTGAGGTTAGTGTTTTTTTTGTTTTTGTTTGTTTGGGGTTTGGGGTTTTTTTTACATGTATACTCTCTTAAGTGATACACTGTTCTTCTTTGTAAAGTGAACTGAAGTTTGTTTGCAGTTTATTCCAGGTCTTTTGTCATGGAAAATTAGTCAGAAACATCCACGACTGCTACTTGTTTACATTTGTTAATGAATTCCAATAATCCATCGCCCTTCTGTGTTTGAAAAGCTGACTTTACAATAGCATTCATTTTACTTTATTAACCAGGAAGTGAACGACTTACATATATAATTAGAATAATTTCCCTTACCTGGGACTTTTTTCATATTTTAAGACACACAATCCAGTCCAGGATTAAACGTAATGCTGACTGTCATGAATACGAGGACACTAGAGTAGTTACAGCTGGAGCAGAAATTGTACTAAGATGCATTTTTAAACAATAGTTTTAAGTATAGTAAGCTAGATGGAAATGTGGGGAGGGGATATTTAGGGCCTCTGAAATCCATGAGTACTTAGCTTAAGCGCTACCACTGGTCATAGTTGCAGGATTATCCTCTGGGCATGAGAATCAGGCTGTCAGTTTACAACCTATGCTTCTTTGGAGAAATCCTCAACTGGCATAAATTAATGAAACTCTTGTCAACTTTAATGGAGCTAGGTCAATTTATACTAGCTGAGAATTGGGCTCCTTGTGCCAAAAAGGGTTCCCGATCACTTCTTTGACACTACTGTACTTAAGTGTAATTTTCCTGTAAAAGACTCTTCTGATCTTATTTATGACAGCGGAAAGCTACAGTTACTCAGTGAATTCAGTGGGGCTGGAATTTATACTTGTGTAACTGAGATCTGGCCCTAAATGATGTCTTTTTATTCAAAAATATATATTAAAACCTATTATAATGTATTTTGATTCATCATTGCATTTCATTATACATTCTATTCTGTAATACAATTTAGGGCAAAATGAGCAAATTCTGTTTTGCAAGAAGAAAAGACGTTATTCCCTTGAGTGGTGCTTAACTGGTAGGTCAAATTACTTCTGATATCACAAATATCTGAGTATGACACAACTGACTCAAAGTTTTGTATATTTCACAACATCATAACTGCACTGCTTCTTCCCCCTTCCTAAAAAATCCTTTAAGGTATTTATATGGCCAGGTCAGTGCAATGTGCAGTCTGGCAGAAGACCTAGGTTTAGGAATGATTACTCAACTCCAACCCTCAGGTCAGTCTCTATAAGGTACACAGCCCTTAACAACCTGGAAACAGGGTCCAGGAAATCTTTCTACATTTTAATCTATGAGGAAAAAATAACTCTGCTTAGGATACAACATATTGTACCGTAGTAGTATGTCTATTAATTAGTTGTATAACCCTGGTACTGAGAAAATTATAAAACAATCTCTAGTTCTCATCTTCCATTTTGGCATGCATTGTTCAGTTACTGACAGAGCATCAATAATTGAAATAAACTCAATATAAAAGGATCAAACTTTCACTCTGTGAATGACTTGAAAATGCTAACAATATGGGGAATAGCTCAACAGGAGGAGACTAATAAGAGTCAGTGGGCCATAGCATTCCATCCACACTTTTTAGTGCAGAAGGGAGCCCAACATAACATAAGATCCTAAGGATCACTGCATACCCCCTCCTCATGCTTTAGAAGCTCCTTATTTGCATTGTATTAGGGCACTAGAGGATGGGGAAAATGGAGTGTCAGGTGTTGAGGTAGTGCTACAGGATGGGCATCTATGCATTAGGATTGCACTCGCAACTCTTTGACATGTTCTGGCTGTGCACCAGGGGACAGGGGTGGACAAAAGAAGGGTACAACACACAACAAAGGAGCATATTTCCTGAGACAGTAGCAGACAGTCGACCCTTCTGTACTGAGACCCCAAGATTTCTGGGGCATCAGAACATATGGAGGGCCATGTGTCCTGCACCCCACACAAATTTCAGGAAAGCAATGGACTTAATTTACTTTTTCCTTCCACTTGTTTTACGATGGTGCTACCCTGTTGATAGCACTGTAGCTTCTCTTAGCTGGGCTAAGCTCCCAAGCCTCTTCCAGTCAAGCACACAGGCAGGGCCACACCTAGCTGCACAGAGAGCCACTCTGGAAAGTTTCAGCCTTAGGGGCTTGCCCCAACACTCTGGTGCCCACTCCGTTTAAGGGGTACAAAACCAAAGGTTTTATGTCGTTTGCCCCCTCCCTCAGTGTGGAGGGAAATATGCACAACTCCTTCCCCTCTCCTCCAGTTAGAAATTACGTACACTGGGTTATATTATAAACAAGAAATAAGTTTAACAACTACAAAAGGTGAATTTTAACTGAATATAAGGGATAACAGACAGAACAAAGCAGATTACTGAGCAAATAAAGCAAAATATGCAAGTTAATCTCAATACACTTAAGAAACAGGTTACACAATATAATTTCATACCCTAAATGTTGTTTTAGGCAGGTTGCAAAGTTTTTGTGATTCAGAGTTCCAGTTATGTTTGTTTTCAGACTGGATCCCTGTCTCAGTCTGATCTCTCTCTCCCCCCCACCCCCGCCTTCCCTTCAGGTGGCTTTAGCAGTCTTTCTTCTTGGGCAGACAGGCCATGGAGAGCAGGAATCCCATTTGCCTTCCTCCCAACCCTTAAAGAGGATTTCATAAGACAGGAATACTTTGTTTCCCAAACTTGACCCTGCTTCTCTTCCAATGGAAAGTTACAAGAAGTCCCAGGTAATGTTTAGTATCAGGAGACAAGACCACCTGGCCTAGTAGTGTCGCAGTCACATCCCCAGATGCCTCTCAGGAGGGAGAAAGATGAGTATCTTCATGGTTTTGTTGTTCCTTCCTGATGACTAATCAAATTTGATGGCCTGTCATCTGACGGGTGTCTTCCTAATACACACCCAGTTGTAATGGTTACTTAGTCCATATTCCTAACTTCGGATACAGAAATGATACATGTATACAAATTGGATAATCACATTCAGTAAATTATAACTATCTTAAGACCCATCTTGCATAAAGTACATCTCAGTTATGTCATATCCATATCATAAGCATATTTCCATAAAGAATATGGAATGCAACGTCACAGGCACCAACACAAGTGAGAGGAGAGTCAGGCTCTAATGGGTCAGACCTTTATGTAAAACAGCATAGATCTATTGCAGTCCATGGAGCTACACCAATTTACACCAGCTTCAGATCTGACTATTAATTTAAACATGTGCAGTTTCCTATGTATGTTATCCCCTCCCTTGGGTAAGGAGTTCATCTGGATCAATGTTAATCATTTATTTCATTTTTGTGCATTGTTCTAGGGTGTCTGTTTCCTCTAGAATCTGTCTGGACATGGCCTCATTACATTATGTCACTGAGGCCTGCAGGCATTCATCTTAAGCCTGCAGATGGGTTGTGACCCACTAGCAGAAGTATTCTGTACCAGCCTCAGAAACAGTTACAAGTAAACAAATGCATAAAAAAATAAATTGAGAATGCATAATGCACTGCTTAGCTTATTTTCAATATGTTTTTTTCTTTCAATTTTGCATTCCAAGTAGCCTATATTGGGAGGAGTGTGCAGAAGTGATTCTTAATTCATTGTTTGAATGCTGGCTGGTACCCTTGGCTTAACTAGCAGATGTTACTACAGCCTCCCGAGCTCATACTGGAGAGAAGGGACTAAAAAGTCATGTGAATACAAGACTAAAACAGGATTTAAAAAATTAAACCATGAGCATGAAAAAGTTAATTATCATTTAGAATAATCTGATATTCTGTTTGGGTCTCTGTATAAACATTATTTTTCAGAATCTTATTAAATTTTGATCGTCTTCCCCATTTTATGAGAACTGCAAAACAGAAATCAATATTAAGCTTTTCTGTATATGGAATAGATTTTTTTTATTTTAATTATTCTGGGCCCCATTCATTCATTCCCAGAAGTATTTTACGAAGTTTATTGGTGCCTGTAAGAGATGTTCAAGGTGTTTGTTTGTTTGTTTGTTTGTTTTTTTAAATAAAATGTATTTAGTTTTGGTTTGTTTTTTGTCTCTCCACTCTGCCCCTCTAGGAGGAGCAATAAAAATCTCAGTTGCATGGCCTCCCCTAGACAAACAGAGACATTAGAACAAGGTATAGGTTTTCTACACACAATACCCAGTTCACAACAGAGAATATCTATATTCAGTAGTTTGTTCCATAGGAGCCATGGTACATAACATTCTGTCAAATAAATCACTCTTCTAGTACAAGGAGATTGCTCTTGGTAAAGTTAATTGTTTAGTACATCAGCCTCAAGATTTGTCATCTTAAGACAGAACCACAATAAATCTGTTAAAATAGTGATATAATATTTTGATATATTGAAGGAAATGAGGGGGAAAACTATGGGATTTCCCAGGTGGTTTAAGTAAAATGTTCTACTAATGTTTGCACACAAGCTTGAAATTCTTGATAGCAGTATCCTTTGGGGCTGCCTACGCATCTTTCCTATCCCCTCAGTGTCCTGCACCAGAAGCTATTTCTGAGCTCTATAGGCAGCAAGCAGGCAGATAATGGTGTCCATTGCAATGCTCATGATACCCTTTCCAGGAAACTTTTTTTTAATCGCTTTTAACTTTTTTTTTATTTAAATTACTGTTAGGCAAGATTTGACAAGTTGTTGTCTCCATGGAGTTTTTCCCACATCGAGGTGGATTTCACTCCTTTGTCTTGAGGAAGGCAGAAGTCAAGGCTAGCTTTTAGCTATGTCCTTCCTCTGATGGCATCATGTGATGGACAAGTACAATTGTGCCTATTCAGGCTGCAACCCAAACTGCAGCTCTGTGTTCTGCATCTTCTCCAGGTTGGGAGGGCCATCTCTAGCACTGTGTATTGTTCATCAGTCTACGTCTCATATGGACCCCAGCATATCATCACCATGTTGATCACTTGATGATTATCTGTTCTGTACATTCCCTTTGAAGCACCTGGCATTGGCCACTGTCAGATGAGAGGATACTGGGCCAGATGGACCTTTGGTCTCACCCAGTATGGCCATTCTTATGTTCTTATCTTTGAACTAAGCCTGCTTCACTCCCCGGTTCCAAGTATCTGGGGAATTTCATTTTGAGGTCTCTCTGTCCATTGAGTCTAGGCTCAACATATAGTTTCTGAAGCTTCTCCTCCCTAGACTCAATGCCTAGGGACTCCACAATGTTAAAGCATAAGGCAGATTCTTAACTTGAAGGGTGGCTTAGAATGACCTAAAGTTGTTTGACTGTTTAGTCTCGCCCCCAGAAGTCTGGCACTGAAGATAAGAAGGAGTAGGCTTCACTATCAAATGGCTCATCATCCACATAGCAGAGGTCTCAGGGCAGAACTGAGGTGCCTTTGAGTAATTCTGCTCTCTGGTACCACAATTCTTCATCAAAGCTGAGGACAGAGAAGCAGAGCCATAAATTCTATCCTACCCAAGACTGTGCCTAGCATGATGGTATCAAAGCTTCAGTGTTGTCTATTGTAGTCTATCTAGTTTCTTATACTGCACCTATTACCACAGTATTTGATTCCTAGGCATACTTTTAAACAGCAGTGCTTCAGACTTTCAGTGTGGGGGAACACAATTCAGGACTCCTGTTAGTCAGGTGAGACTGTTCAAGTCTGTATCCTCAGTGTATAACAGGTGCTTACTCATCACCTAAAGTGGCACCTTGAAGGGAAAAACAGTCCATGCCATAGTAACAGTGATTCTTCAAGATGACTGCTGATCTGAAGCTACACTCACCTTCCTTCCCCTCTATTTCAGATCCTATTTTATGCTCTTGGTTTACTAGAGGAAACCCAGTGGCAGCTGGAAAGCTGAGTCCCCTTATGTATCTCCAGGAAGGTAGGGGGCATGAGGTGACTATTGGGGCTGCACATATATCCCACCTGACACTGCTATTAGGGTTGCCAGGTATCTGTTTTTTGACTGGAACACCCAGTCAAAAAGGGACCCAGCCCAGTCAGTGGTGCTGACCAAAGTCCAGTCTTCAGGACAGCAGGACTAAGGCAGGCTCCCTGCCTGCCCTGGCTCTGTGAGGCTCCCAGGAAGCAGCTGGCACATCCGGCTCCTAAGCGCAGGGGCGGCCATGGGGGTTCCTCATGCTGCCTCCGCTCCAAACGTTGGCTCCGCAGCTCCCATTGGTTGGGAACCACGGCATCCGTGGAGCCAGGATTTCGCTCAAAGTAAAAGAAGCTCCAAGTCCCAAAGACATTACTATCTATAATCAATAAACAAATAAGTTTTAAAAGCCAAATTTAGGAACAAATTCTCTTTATCAACACAAAATATGAGCCCTGTGCACCTGAATGAATTTTATTCCAGTATATCCTGGTGCTCAGACAAAGCACAATTGTTGTAAAGAATGCGTATGAGAGCTGAGCCACAAAATCAAGACATCTTCGTTTCCCCAGGGTACATTTGCTTTCTGTGTTCTTATTCTCTGAGATGGTGATAGGGACATATGTACAGTCCTATAATTATCATTATATTCAACAACTGCGGAGCACAGCATACTAATGTTTCTACGTTTTGATGTTAAGGATAGAAATTATTATTACTAAAAGCTTAAAAAATAGAGCAATCTGTGCCTTTTCTTCAATTACTAATGCATCTGCTTGGCTGAATTGGACTGCTTTGTCTTAATGGGAGCTTGAACCTACATGTGTCTGCAAAAATAAAATAAATAAAATTTGCCTTCCCTTTTTGAGATGCACAGTGCAGCATTCTTAATTCCCAAAGATATCACTAAGCCATCAAAAAGGCTATTCCCTTTTTTTAAACCATGAAGGTATTTAAATGTTTCAAGCAAAAGCTTTTGTAACCATTAAAACTTGCACCTTCTTAAGCTAGAGGAAGAAAGGAAAGGTGAGTGAAAGGGTCTGAAATGAAAAATGGCAGAAGGGGAAGGTTATTTTTCAGGTAGGGGTTAGGTAGGTTTCACTACTACTCGCTTGATTAGTAAACAGACAGTAGTGATATTTTTATTCTTGTCTCCCTCTCCAGTTCAGAAAGTTTTGTGGGAGAGGGGAATCTGCAGCCATACTTCATTTCCTTCACTATCTGATCATCCATAAAAAGGTGGGGAGAGGAATTGTAAGAGCAAGTCCTTAGAGAAAGTGGAGTGCTTCACTAAACCTGGGTTCTAGCTGTAATGAGAGAAAAGTGACAAGATCTCTCCAGAGATTTTCAGTGAAGTAGGAGATGTAGAGACAGTGATGCTTATGGTAAAGATACAGCCAGACTTAAAAAATCAATAAAAACATATCAACTGTAGGCTGCCCTAGCCTTTACTTTGTCCCATTCCTGGCCATTGTTGTCAAGGGACTGGATAGGAAAAGTAGAGTATGGGACTAATAGCAGTGTGTGTTTTGACATATGCTTGCTTGGCATCTGCTATTCAGAATGTGGAGGTTGAGGACACTAGTTTGTTACATAGCTGCCACAAAGTCCTTAAACAGAGATACCAGAGGAAGCTGCTTTATCCAATAGGGAAGAACAGCAGGTCAGGTAAATGATTAAAGGCTTTGAAAGCTTACAGCTAGTGGAGAAGAGCTGAGAATCATAGGTGTTCTTTATTTCTAGGATGTGCAATTGCACAGCTAAGCAGCAGGCAAAGAGGTGGTCAGAAAGGGTGACACACAGGCAAAGTCAGCCTGATCATCAAGGTCAAAATTTTCTAACCTGCAAACCTCACATATTCAATTTAATGTTTCACAATAAAAAAAGGTTTCAACCTGAAGAAGATAGTTGTGGCTCAATACTGAAGGATGAATTATCAAAGGAGCAAAGAGAAGCCACAAGATGAATTAGTCCCCAAATAATTTGGGAGACAAGGTAAACAAAACACCTGCAGGACTGAAAAGCACCTATGTCTATTTGATGACTGGGGAATGAGTTACTTTTGCTACATGAAGTTTTTAGGAGTAATGCATTCTTTTTGTGATATGTAGTTTAAGATGAACTAAAGGCTACACTGCAGTCCACTAGCTAGCAAAATCCTGCATTAAATCCTCTTCAGTTCCTTTTAAAGGCATCTGTAGAACTGAACAGTAAACTAGATAAAAATCCTATCATGGACCTCGATATCATAGTTGGGAAAACAATGCATTCCAGAGCTTGGCCACTGGATCCTGCCCTTACAAAACATAGCCTATAAATGGTCAGTCAGAGATGCTGGCTTTAATGCTGAAATGCATTAAGTATAAGTCAAAAGAGAGTAAGATCAATACCACCAGTAGCAGAAGAATGCAGTGCCATGTTGGGATCAGAATTAAAGTCAAGTGTCAATTTGCCTTGTAATTGTGTTGCTGTTTTGAAAAGACAAAGATGGAAGTTTGTACAGTAGCTGCATAGTTGGGTAAATCAGATCACTGAGGAGTAGTGTGATTTCAAATATGCACTAATGTGCTGCACCTTAATTTGTCTACATAGACCCTACTGATGCACACTAAAGGCTTCCGAGTGTGCTTTTGCATAGTGCTAACAGTAAGGACACTGTAGTGAACACCAGCACAGTCTGCATGGACCAATTAATGCACAGCACATTTGTGCACATTACAGATCACACCCCTGTAGTCTGCATTACTTCACCATTACTTCACCATTACTTCCAGTTTCAGCTGGAGGGATGCATGTATAACAAAAGAACAAGTATGTGTTGTTTTCTGAGGCTTTTTGTTTTAGGACATTACAGTGACTTGTCAACCTAGAGTACTCAACATTCATAGGGCAGTTGGATGGCGTGTTCTCCTGGATTATATATTTGGATCAGCAATATTAACATGTTTTCTTCGAAAGGTTGTATAGTGATTACACTAAGTTTGACAGTATAGTAAAGACGCTAAATCTAATCTTTATAAGTCAATGTAACCAGGATCTAATAACTCTGGTATGGTAAATAAAAATAATAAAGTGCCTGTGTAAGAACACTGAGGCTTTGGCAGAGACAATAAGTTATGTAGATTTCAGCCAAAGCTACTGCAATAAAGCCCCTCTGTTAAGCAGCCTCACTGTTCTTCCCTTTTTTTTTTATGATTGGAGTTCAATTTTTCCCACTCCATGTAGTGCAGGATTCAAGTTGCACAACACAAAAACTATTTTGAGGTATTATGGATGTAGTGGGGTGGGAAAGGAGGGTTTGTCCATCTACTCAGAAATCTACAGTTCCCTAAGCATGCTATACATTTTCACTTCTCTTAGTCGGGGTGCACTGGAGTGTATCTAAATTTGTCAGTCATCTCATTAGATTTCAGTAGCTTTTCTTGTACTATGTTTTGTGTCTTGCAATCAACAAAGAACTAAAATATAGTATTAGAAAAATTAAAATGATTTAAAAGTCCTTTAGAAATAAAGCCTGATCCCGCTAGAGTTTGAGGCCCTTTGAGTCCCACTGAAGGACAGCAGTCCACACAAACTAATATGAAGTTGACAGTGCTTTAAAAATGTCAAAGGACACTTCACTAAGTAAGCTGGGGTAGGGCAGAGGGAGTCAGTTTGAGACAACTGGTCCACTTCCCCCAGCCACTGGAGAGTAATGTCAGCGGGAATTGACGGTTCTCAGTGCCTCCCAGGAGGCCTCAGGTCTTTGCAGTGTTATGAGGTGCTAGGGTAATAAAAATCATTGCTTGCACTGAACAGAGTAAGGAAGGAATGGGCTTGCCTGTATTGATAACTCTCATCCCCCTTTCTAGGTGCTGTCTGCTATACCATCTTTTGCCAGGAACTATTTTTATCTTAGAACTTACCACGTATCTGTCATGTCAGATAGTTTTTTTAAAAAAAATTGGGGAACCTGCTTTGCATTGCATCACTAGGTCATTTTGGTCATAGAGTAGACTTGAAGGATTTCCCTAGTGTAAGGGAGATCCTATGGTAATACTGATATTTGTAGGGGCTCTTAAACCACACCCCAGTAGCTGCTTCTGTGTGAACATGGCTATGACATGCCTAACTAAGTCCACCCTTGACTGCTGTTGAATTATCTAGGGGCTGTTAGCAGCCAGTGTATTTTTTTTTAAATCAGTTAGGCAGCAGTTATGCCTGGGGACCAGCTCTGTACTCAGTAACCCCAGGACTGGGGGAGTGCAAAGGTGAGTTTCATGCCAACTTTGCCCCACTTGGGGCTTATAGCATATGCTACTCAGCCATGTCCAAAGGTCTGACCCTTTATCTCTCTTCTCTCATGCAAATTACTCATTATACACTGGATAAAGTAGTAGATAATAGTGGCTCAGGCATAATTTAACTTGAATATTGAAAGCTCTTAATTAGGGCCATCATAATGGACAGTTACAGAAAATAATAACCCTGGGGTAATGGGAAAATTTCTAATGTGGATTAAAATCTTGTAAAATGGTGTTTGAAAAAACAAATAAATAAATAAAAGGAAAGAAAAAATAGGGAAATGTTTTTCAAAAGGGAGTGACTCATTCATAAAAACTATGACTTTTACAATATACAGTTGAAGCGGGAGGGATGGGGTGATGCTGATGAAGTTTGCTGCTGATCCTAAATTGTTTCCATTATTAAAATCTCCAGATGAATTTAATTGCATTGTGGATGGGTGGCTAGAGGAACAGTGGGAAGTACTTTACTATGATGAGCTTTTGCCCTCTCTTATTCTATTCATGTTAAGTATATTTTGTCAGAAGCTAGACCTGTTAGAATTAATTTGATTGATGGTCTTAGAATTATGGAAGGCATAACAAAACATTATCTGTCTCCTTTCACTTTGTCCCAATATATGAAAACCAAGATGACACCTGAAAAAAAAAAGTATTATGTAGAAGATATATTTGTAACTACTTGTAACTATATTTGTCTAACTGTGGAATTCAACTGCTACTGAAGTTGGATTTTTATACAGGTTGGGTAATTTCAAAAATATTCTAAATGTCAACAGTGGGCCAAATTCTATTCCCGCTGAAAACAGTGGTTAAACTCCCATTGACTTCAGTTGGAATAGGGTCCTTTCCAATACTTTTAACTGTGCTAGCTAGGAAAATAAATCATGATGATCTTGAAAGATACAAGAGGACTGAGGAAAGGTGCTTTTGTACTCTACATAAGGTATGAGACATTGAGAGAGGATGGGTGCTTATTTTGTAAAATGAACACAAGGGAATCCCAGCCTGTTGCCTTTTTATTGAGCTATGCAGTTCCTAAGGGTCACAGGAGAGAGACAATCTTTCCTGTATATCTCCAGATTATGGAATTTAGATATGATATATTACCAACTTTTTGCAATCCAGCAGACCTTTGAAATCATACAGTGGCCAGATTCTGCCACCTTTACTCACACTTTCCTTACTTCTCTTATTCCACAAGTAGTCCCACTGCAGATGACAGAATCTGATCCTTTTGTGCCCTATCTGTTTTCTGTTCTTATGCTGAGTTAACATTTTCTCCAATACAACTGATACATTGCTTTCATTTCTATGTAGGTATTCATACAAGTGAGGATTGCTACAGTTACACAGTTAAGAGGTCTACTCCAAAGAAATGCTAAGATTGCAACCACAATCTTAAATCTGCCCTTTGGGCATGTGCACTATGGGTATAATTTTCAAAACCACCGAAGTTAGTCAGAAGTCTAAGTCCCATCAAAAGTAATTTTTGTTTTCTTGAAGTTTCTAGACAAAAGTGTTGGTTTTTTCCTTTGTGTTCTCTATATTTACAAGAACAAATCAATCATTACAATGTACATGCATGTAGTAATTTGAACATCAGTAGTCAAACTACTTGGTATGTTTGGTGAAAAAATGAGAACTATAAATCTGAATTCAGAGCTAGGATAACAAACACTCATCCACTGAAGCAATGAAGCTGTGCTTACTTCCACCAAGTCCGAATATGGCCTTCAGTCAGTAAAGAAAGATAATACAAATTAGTTTTGGTCAAATAAATGTCCTTTTCCTTTCCTGTTTATGTAGCTACTGCATGTAAGACTTTTCCCCTTAATTCCATGACAGGTAGAAAGGGGATATAACTTCCAGATGGAATGTTTGTTTCAACCCTGATTGATAGGCACAGCTTCTTACAGGAATATTTGCATCAGTAAAATTAATTTTACTCACTATACCTGTGCTGGCAGTAATGAATTATAGTTTTAAGTCACAAATACATATACAAATGGCTACAGATGAGAGAAGGGAAAAAATGCATGCTCTGGTCTTCCCCAGATGTTTCAGTGTTCACTATCAGGTAGCACTAATTCCTTTCTGCATGCGTAATTCTCATTTGTATGAAAATCCAGAAAGAAATGAAAGTACTGTATTAGCTGTATTGGAGAAAATGTTAAGTCAATTATACTACTGCAAGATTTATAAGAACTAAAGCGAGTTTAAATTTGAATTGTCAAAGGAAATTTTACATGCATTAACCACTCAGTAAAATCCATCATATGTATTTAATTATGTACTGAGTTTTGAACCACCATCTCCAAAGCAGCGTAAAAAAAGAGTTTTCTTAAACTACTGTTCATAGGCATTGCTGTAAATTATACATGTAAAATACTCTGTTTTAAAGTTAAGGTCTCTCAAAAAAACTCTACTGTCCATATACTTTTATTCCTCTCCTGGCAACGCATAATGTAGTAAGATAAACTTTCCCCTGTTAATGTTCAGCTAGATGTGTGTTGCCAGTCATTTAAGGAAATGTTTGATATTTAAAAGTGTTTAATAGATGCAGAAAAATATAATTTTGATTCTAAAAATTAGATAAATCAGAAATGCGGTTTTTTAACCCTCTTTTTGCAAGGAAAAACAAATATGGTCTGATTTTAATAACCTGAATATTAAACAACAATTAGTGTGAAGCAAGGAGAGTCTTATTAATGCTTCATAAGTATTATCTGTCAATCTAATGAATAACATTTGTTCTTAAATATACTTTTCATTTGTCTTCAGCTGCTTCTGTTTGCATACATACTCCCTTGATGGTTCCAGGAAATCTTTCTGGTCTCTAAAAATAATCTGCAACATAAATGAAACTCAGCCAGCATGATAGATTCCTTTGTGTGCATGTATCTGATATGTCCCTCTTTGTGCAGGTCTTATCCCACTGCTCTATGTAATGTGAATTCTTGTGAGAAGGCAGGGTACTGCAGTGTATGTGGATTCTGCTGTTTAGAGTCCTGTTCTCCTCCAATTGACATCATGGCAAAACTCCCATTCAGTTGAAAGGGGAGCTAGATCATGTCCTTGCAGACTGGGCATCACTGTATGTTTCAAATTAATACTCTGCCTGCTCTGAGAAGTGGAACAGAAAAGCAGAGTAGCGAGACAGCCACAAAGTAAAACTGACAGACTAACTGTAGGCCTCCCAACGTTGATAGCAGTCCTTTAGACATTTTGAGAGTAGTTGATTAAGGTTCAGACAGTGAAACAGTAAATTAATGTTGATTTGGGCCACCCAAATCATAGCCAGGTACAATGCAAACTCATCCACAACAGGTAGACCCAAACAGCTCACTTTCTGAACAAGCTGTTTTGTTTGCCTGGATTTTGTAGGGTAGAAATACTCAAGTAAACTTAGCTGTCCATTATGATAACTTTTTGTGTATGGGTTCACTGGGGATTAAGCTAAGGAAATTATGTCCAGTTGTATATTTGGGTTTTTTTCCCTGTGTTCTCTGAGGATTAAATTAAGAGAAGACAGGCTTGCTTTTTCTACTAAAGGCAAATGATGTATTATTAAACTGTTATGGTGCCCAGTCCTTCTCGTTGCTGATCTCATTTATCATCCCAATGTTCCTTTACAGGAAAACATTACTATCTGTGTATAAAAATACATTACTGTGCATTCTGTCTTTGCAAAGCATTTTAAACAGCTACTTATTATGATTTAATTTGCAGGACTTCTGTGCCTAATAAGCTTTCTGTTTAAAATCCAAGCTCTGAGCTTTCTAAGAGCTACGTGGTCTACATGTTAACTCTTTGAAAATAGCATCTGAATAACAGGCAGAGACACACATTAGGAGCTGCCAGAATTGTGTTTGTTGTGGCTGCCCCGTTAGCTGATGCTTGAACAGCTTGAAGTAGAAGCGTATTGATCGATTAGTGCCAGCTCAAACAAGAACTATGCCAACCTGAAGGGGAGTTAAGGATGAATGCAGAAATGGGCTGTAAGAAGTGTGCATTTGTGGTGATGGAAGGGCAGGACAAAGCCATTTAATATGCAGTCATGAAATAAATGTTTGGTTGTGATGAATTTAGTTCACAAAGACAGTAGCAGGTTGTTAGTTTCAGGGTATGACAGTCAGATTACAGTACTCTGCTTTACATTATTTTATGGATCTTATACAAAGTTGTTGCTGTGTAAAATAGATTGTTTTCATGCATGGATTTGTAAAACATGGCATGTTTATAAAATGTTGATAAGATTAAAATATGAACGTTTCTTTTGCATATGTTTTTCCCCCCACAGAGCTAAAAATAGTGATGATGTATTGTGAATGCATAAGGCCAAATTCATCCCTGTTGTAAACTCTGTTGCTTTAAGTGGAGTTAGAGCAGTAGCTGTACTGAATGTGGACTACAGCTTCCAACATCCTTTATGTATGCGGAGAAAATCACTCTAATTAGGAAGAATGTGTAGATTCCAACTGTGGAGAACTTTTAATGGCATTTGTCTCCATAGTGCATTGTTGTGTTGGGAAACTACATGTCTCTTTCTTTTTTTTTTCATTCTGTCTTTCTTTGCCTCTAAAGGAAAACAACCAGTTACTTTTTACTCAGAGCACTTGAATTTAATCAAGCATTATTAAGTAGAGAAGGCAAAATGTTCTGTTGTTTAGAGCAGGAAAAAGAATTAAACAAGGAAATTGGCCAAAAAAAAAAGTTTGGATCTTTTGATGCAATATCCTTGAATCTGTTTGTAGTATCTACTAACATTACTTGAGTAGCATGCCTTTCATAACTAAACATCGGTAGTAAACAAATAATGACATGAATGTAGAAATGGTATAATGTGGCTTGTAGGCTAAGTGGTTATAGATCTCATATTTGTATTTTTTTTCCACATAAAGTAGCAGGAAAAAAGTATTATAGAAATATATGATGAAAGGTCCATTAGCTGGCATACAAACTGTTATAGCAGCATTTCAGAGTAACAGAATAACAGAGTTAACAGAGTAACATCGGATGCATCCAATGAAGTGAGCTGTAGCTCACGAAAGCTTATGCTCAAATAAATTGGTTAGTCTCTAAGGTGCCATAAGTACTCCTTTTCTTTTTGTTATAGCAGCATTGTTCAGATAAGAAGGGGGAAATGGCATATCATGACACGGGAAAGTTAGTTTTTATAATTAGAAGAATTTTTAAAAACAAACACACACAACCAACAACCAGTAAGAAGCAATCTCCTGAATGCCTTTGATGGTGTGGAGGGAAAATGTTAATTTTCTGCCTCAGAGAGAATATCAGTCCTATTGATAAGAGATGCCAACAGAAGATTCCGCAGGGTCAAGTGCTATTGAATTGCCCAACTCTGATTGTTTCCTAACTTCACCTACATTCTTCAAGTCTTTGAAAGTATTTGAATGTCCTAAGCAGTATTAGACCAATTTGTAAACCCTTCCGCTTGGTTAATGCAGTGTGGTACTGTGGCAAAATTGGAATTTTCTGTAATATTTATATGAATCCTAGGCATGCCTCTGTACATTGCATTGCTACCCAGGGGGTGCCAAAGTGTTAACACTGCTCCTGGAGCCACACAAGAGGCATAAAGAGTGTGTGTGTGTGTGTGTGTGTGTGTGTGTGTGTGACCTCGCTGTCTGGGAGGAATGAATAAAGTCATTTAAAGAACTGGCTCAAATCAACAGAGTCCAGCAAGATAGAGAGATGCCCCAATGACTGAAAATCAACATGTAACAACAGGAAACTCTATCAGGAACATCTTGGGAACTGAGGTGGGGAACAAGATGTCAGGTGACTGGAAGAAAGGGGCTTTTTGGAGGGACTCAGACTGGGAGAGACAAGTAGTACAGTACAGACCCGTTTACGCACAAAACCGCTTAACGCGTGATAGCGCCATGCCTCCCAGTGCTACCTGTTTAACATGCGAGACTCGTTAACACACAGTACAGGAACTTGCTATGTAGCGCTACAGATTTGCTCACTAACTCACTGACCTAGAAATCGACAGGAAGTGCGGAGCGGAAACGTGTTGTATGTCTTTACCGATATTGATAAAGAGATATCACGCGCGCTTAATCATTGTCACGCTAGAGAGATATATAATATATAGTAATATGTATACTACATTAGAAAATTTTAACCATAGGCCTAATATAATGGCAGAGGGCAAGCATCAGTGTTCCTACACTGTAGAAGAAAAGCTAGCTGCAATAGATCGAGTAAATAGCAGAGAAACCCAGGCCAAAGTTTCAAAAGATATTGGGATTGCCGAATCTACTCTCTGAGGATGGCTAAAAAATGAATCTAAACTGAATGGCTTTGTACAAAATATCGATTCTGCCGCAGGGCTTAAGCGAAAACTTGTGTGCTATTCAGCAAAACCCACAATAGACAAAGCCATGCGCACGTGGTTTGCTCAGGAAAGGCTGAAAGGAATGCCGCTAAGTGGGCCAATTCTTCAAGCCCAAGTGACAAAATTTGGAAATTTAATGGGGGACGAATCATTCCAAGCCAGCAAGGTATTTATAAGTCATTTAAAAAAGCGTCATGGCATAGTGCAAGTATCGATTTCTGGAGAAAGCCGATCAGTCAATGAATCGGCTGCGAACACGTTTCCCGCCAAGTTAAAATCTATTTTACAAAATGAAGAGTACCACGAAGAACAACTTTATAACTGTGATGAAACAGCTTTATTTGCAAAACTGCTACCTGATAAGACTTTAGCCTTTAATTACGAGATGCAGAAAACAGATGGATTTAAAAAGATAAAAGATCCTGTGACTCTTTTTTTTTGTAGTAATAAGATGGGCAGCCATAAGCTTGCCCCTCTTCTCGTTGGCCACTTCCATAACCTTCGCTGCTTTAATCACCTCAATAGAGCCAAACTGCCAGTAATATACGCCAACAGCAAAAATGCTTGGACGACGAGACACATTTTTGATGACTGGTTCCACAACAGCTTTGTTCCAGCTCTTCGTAAGCATCTGCGGTCGAAGAAACTCGAAGCCAAAGCACTTTTGGTACTTGACAATTGTCCAGCCCATCCTCCAGCCGAATCACTGGTATTGAGCAATGGAGAAATTCAAATGCTATACCTACCATTCAACACAACATCAAAAATTCAACCTTTAGACCAGGGTATTATTCAGAATTTTAAAAACAATTATCGATGGGAGCTGATTTCGGCGATCGTATCATGCACGTCTTCAAGCATTTCTGAATTCCTGAAACAGTTAAACATGAAGGGAGGAGGGGATAGCTCAGTGGTTTAAGCATTGGTTTGAGCATTGGCCTGCTAAGCCCAAGGTTGTGAGTTCAATCCTTGAGGAGGGCATTGAGGGATCTGGGGCAAAAATTGGGGATTGGTCCTGCTTTGAGTAGGGGGTTGGACTAGATGACCTCCTGAGGTCCCTTCCAACCGTGATATGCTATGATTCTATGAAGGAAATTATTTATTTAGTTAAAAAAGCTTGGGACGGAGTAAAACAAAAGTCCATTGAAAACTGCTGGATGAAAGCTCTTGGTGATGCCTTTTCTGTCAAAGACGGCTCAGACTCGGAAAACTCCAGCAGTGGCACTGATTCTGAGCCAGACTTTGAAGGATTTGTAGAAGAAGACATCCTACAAACGTGCAAAAGAGGATAAAGGTAAACTTCTCTTTCATATGATAAAAGATTTTAGTTTGGATACGTTGCCAGAAATCATTACCGAGTGGCGGGAGATGGATGAAGATTGCCCGACTTCAGAATTTCTGTCCGAGGAAGAAATATTAATGGGCTACGAGGCTACGTCAGACCGCAAAAGTGATGGTGAGGATGTCGTTGAAAAGGTCAAAATTTTGCCCACAGAAGCACTTAGTGCTGTAGAAACTGTTGTAAGATTTATGGAGGAGCAAAATGCAGAAAATATTGAAATCATTCATCTGCGGCGAATGACAGACTTCATAAGAGAGAAAAAAATGCGATCCAGAAAGAGCAGAAAATAACGGCTTTTTTTTCTACGTGAATCAGATACTTTTTTCAGCATGGCCCTCTTAACCCGCGGTCCGTTAACATGCGGTCGTGACGGCTTGACTTCCGACGTCCGCACATAAACGGGTCTGTACTGTAGTTGTCTGGCAGTAATCTAGCTTGGCTGGATTCACTGCAGGGAGCCATGGAAAGAAACAGGGATCGCTAGTGCTGAAGACCTAGTTTGAGTCTTGGAGGTCACACGCCTGCCCCTATGGAACTGTGTGGTCCTTGGGACCTGGCACACTAAAGGGGTCCCTCTCAGGAGACTGGTTACAGGCTGGGGCATAGACTAGACTCTGTGACTCCGTGACAGGGGCAGTGCAGTCCGTTCTGTTTCAGCTATGGTTACTGTTTTGGAAGGATAGAAACATGTTCCAGAAATGGTAAAATAGAGAAATTGTATTACTTGTATATAGGGAATGTAGATGACATTTACAAAATATATATTGGGCTTGCCTATAAAAGGTGTTAGTAACTTCTCATAGACAAGTTTTCAGTTGGCCGTAGTATCATAGTATAGCAGAGGTGTGCCCCAAACTGCAGTAGAGAACATACAAAAATTCTCTGGTTTATGTTGCTGATGTCAAAAGAAGTCTGACCTGGGTTTCCTTTTGATCCTTTACCCAAAATGTAACTTTTAAATCAAAATTGATAACACTTTCAAAAACACTTATGTGACTTCGATTTTTCCTGAAGTGTAAGATCCAATGGGCTTAGGCTCTGAAAGTCACTTAGAAGCTTTCAAAAATTTTTACCCAATAATATTAAAAAGAAAAGCTCATTAAAATGCTATAAAGTAAAATTTGTCATGAAATACCTTACTCTCCCAACTTGCCACACGTAGTGTTAATTATTATCACAATTAATTATTTTACAGCACTTGAAAGTGTGCTATACTATATATAAACCATAAAAAGATGCAATTCTGTCTCTAGAAGAATATACAGTCTACTGATTAAATGTGATATGAATGAGGGTATCAAATAGTAAGAGAGCAGGATAGAGACACACAACACAAAGGTTACTTGGCTTACATGTGCACTTAGTGGTAAAGTTCATTTTAATGTGTAAAAATAAAGGATAAAAGGAAATAAAAATTTTATGTTTGCTGATTTAACTGCAAAGCTCATGGAAGAAGTGAGTTTTCAGGAGGGATTTAAATAGGGTTAGGTGAGTGGTTTGATAGAATGGAATAGGAAAGGCATTGGATGTTTAGGGTCATCAAATTTAAAAGTGGGATGAGTGTGTGAGAGACAAACAATGGCATTGTTGGGGGACAGGACAAGGTGTGGACAACAAAGTAAGAGGCAGGGTAGACCAAATAGGGAGAGGTTAAAGTTTATGTGAAGCCTAGACAAATTCCATATTTATATTGGATACAGGGGAGCTGTCCTCTTCTAACACTGTTATTGTAAAGCAAGATTTTGTTAATTGTCAGATCAGGGTTTTCTAGTGCTTTGATGTTTTGGGGTTTTTGGCTATTGGGGATACTAAGCACAGGATTTATGATAGTCAGCACAGTTAGTGGCTGCTATTTCTGGGACAGATGGGCTAGGCAAAATACTTGACCTTACTCACAAGTCTCTAAATGCCCCTGGGTACGTTAGTTTCACTGAGTTGGCCTTGTCCCAATTCCCTATAAGAGGACAAAATTAACAGTGAGCTGTTAGTAATTAACTCAACAAGAAATAGCTGTGGATTAAAGTAGAGGACTAACGGATATAAGCAATGAGACAGAATTTCTTTTCACAATACATAGCTGGAATGTGGATCGAAGGTAGAGGTAGTGTCTAGAGCAAGTAGCATCAATCCATTCAAAAAGGAATTGGTCCTATTTCAGAATTCAAATGGGGTCCATTCCCTAGAGAGATTGCAGGAGTATGATTGTGCTTCACTGTACGTAACCCTGGTACAATAAGAAAAAGATCTGTTAATAGTTAGTTATTGAACCCATTTTCAAAACCACTTAATATTGTCCCCAGATGGCATGACATATTTGTTGTATTTCTGCTGAACCGCTTTTCATTTATTTAATTAAATACTGACATTATAATGAATTAGAGCAAATAAATGAATTAGTGAAAGTTCTGGATGCTTAAATATGCATTCTGAAGGATATTACTAAACTAATGCCTCAAAAATTTGAAGAGTTAAAGCATGTTATGATGCTTTTCAGTGTAATTTCTGTCTCGTGACTGAGCAGACTGATCTGAAATATAAAACTAAAATCAACCTATCCAGACTGCTTCTAATTGTCTTGTAACTCATGTTCAATCATGCTGGTTAGTGAGACATTGATTAGTGTTGAGACAAGTGATGAGCAGAATAAGAGGGGCACAATAGTGAAAGGAGTAGCAGAATAGGCATGTTGCATCTGTATCAATCATGTTGGGGACTCATTCAGATTACCTTTTGGAGACTAGCAACAAATTCGCGGGATTGGTACATCAAAGAAAAGAGTTGGTCAATAAAATGGCTAGCATTTTGTGTTACTTGTATTTATAAGTGACTGACAGCCCTTATTTGCTTATAGCTATCACATCTTGGAAACCTATGGAAGGGTTTCATTTGTGCAATTATGGAAACTAGTGGACTTGAAATGCAGTTAGAAACAAAATGGAGAGCCTTGCTGTTCAAGCTGACAGATCTGTAATCAATTATCATCTCACATTTACTTTCAAAGACTTTATTAAAGTGTACTGAATATTTTGACAGAGAATTAGAAGGCTCTGGACATCATACTATTAATCTGGTGAGAACAAGGTGATAATGAGTGAAGCTTTAATCATTTAAGGAGCAAGGATATTTATTAATACTGTATTTTTTTCAACTATATTTTTAAATCTTTCTTTATTGAAATGGTGTGGCAAAGATGTCACACCAATATCTTTAGGTTCCCATCTCAGATATTTATTTACATTTTCAGCTCAATATTTAGTAAGTGCTTTTGAATTTAATGTGTCATCAACAGAAAATCACTGCCCTTCACTTTAAGCAGGAGGAGGGAGGTTTGTCTGGCTGGCCAGGAGAAGAGGGAAATGCTTTCTGGCTTGCAGGGAGGAGGGGAGATGTAAAACTGCTGGAAAAGCAGTCAGCATGGTGGATGACTCACCACCTAGGAATGAGGGGTTTAAAAAGGTTAGTCTGGGCCTGGCCCCTCCCCTCATTCACTCGAAACAGGCATGAAACCTTGTGTTTTAAAGGGAGGATCATTTCCCCAGGGGGTTGCCACTTGTGTCATAAAGCAGCTGTAGACCCTGCCATGCCCCAAGGAAAACCGGGCATTTTGGCCTGAGCAGTGGTTTGGTTTTGACTGACACCAAACTAAGTGGCTGTGGGTAGTAATAGTGAGAGCCCTGGGCACATGGTAATAAGGGATCTAAAATATTTGGATATTAAAACTCTCATCACAGCATTTGAGGATGTGTTTGTGTGAGAAATAGTCAGATTTGAACACAGAGCTCTTTGCCCTAATCCTAGTGTGCCCTAATCCTAGTGTGCCCTAATCCTATGTGAGTTATTTTGCCATCTAATCTCCATATTCAGGAGTGTAACTGCTGTAAGTAAATTACCCTGAAACACCATATCCTGTGTCTATGCAACTGCTTTCTCTCACAACAAGGAAATAACCCTTACCCTCTTGCTGACTGTGCACAAGTTAGGACATTTTAATTGTACCTCTTGCTTTGATGTTACAATCCCAGTTTTAAAAATAAACTAGGTCAGGGTTAGGGTTAGGATTTTTATTATAATAGAGACTTAATAACGGGAACTGTCATAAATATTCTGTTGCCTGAAATGCGCTTGTACAGGTATAAGAGTATGAACGTTAAAAGTTCTGCCTGCCATTATTATGCCTAGTAGAGTTTAAGAAAAATACACTTTGATTTTGAGAAGAAGTTAAGTATTTATAGTACTAAATCACCATGACTATTCATACATAAATAAGCAGGTCTGAAAATGTCAGATATTCTCTGAATCTGTTATCTCAGTATCTAAATATTTGCACAGAAGTGTCTCTCTACTTTGGGTGTGCAGTATGAAGTCTGCTTCACCCACACTTGCCCCGTATTTTTCAGGCTCTATGTATTTTTGCCTGTGCCAGCAGACTGACAACTCAAAGAACATTTTGGTTATGAGTCAGGCATTAGAAATGTGCCCTGTATTCCAACAGACATATCTTCCTCAAAGTTCAAACTGTAGTTTAAAAATGAATAGAAATGAGTTCTGTTTTACCAATAAAAGATTAATGTTTTCCTACCAAATTTAAGATTGCGACAGCTCAGTCCTCTGCAATTGCTAATAGAGAGCAATGCAGTTTTCATGACTTTCATAAAGAGCTGCATTTTGAAATAGGTATTTTTTACCTTTAGCAATGCTTTATACATGGCTGCTACACACTGTGGGGTCTCAATCCAAGATGTCTTCTAAAACATATGAAGCAGAGCCCTTTGATGTTTATAGGGTTTAAAATAAATTGTTCAATTCTCTCTAGAATTGCTTCCTGTCGAGACGATCCTCATAATTAAAAGAGCAACTAGAATAGAATTGAAATGCAGGTATTCTGATGAACTGGATTGTTTTGAAATAAACTGACCTATAGTTATTACCAATACTTTCCTTTCTAACCAGGATTTGCATAACTACATAGAATTAGCTCATCCATATTCCTTTTTTGAAAACAGAGAATATTTAGTATGAAGGGGGTAATTATACTATTTGGGATAATAGTCAGGTTTACTGTCTCGGATAGCTATTGAGAATATTTCATTATAATTGCTTAGATCCTGTTTAGGGTAAAGCAAATTTCCTTTTAAACTTGTGTTAATGCTTTCTGTTGTTTTTTTAATAAGTAGGCATAATTTTATAAGCATGAATGCCTCATTTATGTTTATTTTAACCTTCTGTTGTTGTCTTTTAAAAAAATATGTAAAAAGTTTAACTAATAATATCCAAGTTGGACAGAAGGAATATGTTCAGAGAGGAAGAGCTTGCGATCTGTAGTGTAGGACTGAAAGTGACTATTTTGTTTTAATATACTCTTACTGTTTTGGAGAAGGCAACTATTGAAGCTCAATAGTGGTTACTGAAGTAAAACTATATATATAGTGAATTCCCACTGCACCTTTATTTTCTATGAGGGCCCACATATGATTTATATATGTTCCTGTATTTAGTTAATCCCTGTCCACATGCAGGTAGGCACATAACTTGCAACTTACATTTTAAATAGGATGTATGTTTTGCAATCTGATATTTGTGGGAAAGAGAAAGGAACCCAAATGCCTGATCCAGTTGGCATTGATTTCATATTTATTGGCATATTTATTTCACCAGTTTCACATAAGTTGATAGGCATTTTATATCTGTAACATTGCTCCATGGTTAAGGTGGCAACTGATTATAAGCTTCATTGTATCAGCTTTCAAAACTGAGTGGTTAGGCTTGTAGGCAAGGTCTGATGAACTTCCTTTGGTTCATCAGAATGGGAGTCAATGGTGGTGAACTACAGAGGAGGTTCACCAGATAGTTCTTCCCCTGTGGCACTTTCCCTATCTCCACTCCTCAGATAGCTTCAGCTCTTGGAGTACCACTCTTCTTGCTCTGTCCAGTTTCACTTGTCTCTGGTGTGAGTACCACTACTTTCAGTCTGCATTCCCTGACATTCTAATATTTGCTTTTTTGTCTTTTGACTGTATCCTGGTAAAGCACATGTTGGGGAGTGAGTCAAATATGGCAACAGACTTAGCTCCAGTTTTAACACAGATTTTTGTCTGGTGAATATCTGTCATAGTGTTGAAAATTGTGACCCCATGTACGTGAATGTTGTTGATCCATCACTTTGTCCAGGGAGTTTAGAATTTGAGATTTATAAAGCTTCATCTCCCTTGTCCATGGTAAAACTAAAACTAAAATAAATTAAATAAAAAAAAATCCAAGAGACTCAATCCTGTATTCTTTACGTACTCCAAGTTCCCAGTTGAAGACATTGGGCCCAATTCTGATCTCACATACACCAGCTGTAGTGTGTGAAACCCCCCATTGGCTTTACTGATGTTACTTCTGATTTCTACATCGTTATATTGGTGAGATACAAATCAGACCTCAGTGAATGCGTAAATAATGCAATATCAGACCGTGGTGTGCTTTTTCGTAATGTAAATGAAGTTTGTGCTTTTTCATAATGTAAATAAAGTTTGAACTGACTAGACTTCTAAACCTTGAGTACTAATGAGTTAGTGATTCTTATCAAAGCTGTGCCTTAGGTATGTATTTACTCTCCCAGAAAAGACAGATTAGGTCAGCCCTGCACCAGTGACAAAGTCTCTCAGACCTTTATAAATAAATTCATTGCTGAATTCTCTGATTATAGTTGGTCCATGGAGCTGAAGCCTTAAAAATTACAAAATGCATTTAAAAAGCTGCTTTATCCACAGAATCAAAGCAGAGGTTCCTGCAGTTAAATTCTTATAAAATAAGAGAGAAATTAATCTAGAACATCTATCAACGGAGAAAAATGATACTTAATTTTTGTAATGTCAACAAGCAATGTGTTTTTTTTCAAAAACCTGAATTCTATATAAATCTTAATACAAATTATCAACCTTACATAATTTAAAAATGTGAGTGGAGAATGATTATAATAGTTCTATCTACAGGATAGGGTTCCTAAGTAGTTTGAGACAGCTATTTTGTTGTTCTAACAGAAGATGTAATCATTATCCTAAAAAGAGTTTCAAATATAGAAAGGGTATTTTTTCTATTGAGTTTTGAACAGATGGCAATGTAAAATACATTAAATCCAAGGAATCATTGTCAGTGACAGACCAAAAATCCTTTTAATCTGTTGAAACTTAATTGGTGCGTGTGTCTCCAATGACTTTTATATTTAAGTGTTTTTAGGACATGGCATCAGTCATAAAAGTGAAGAAGTCTTGTTTCATTAATCTGTCTTTGGACATAGTATCCAGTGTTTTATAAGAGAAGCAATCATACCCATTCCAGGAAATGATCTCAGTGTAGAGTTATAAATTTACTTATGGATTTAAATAATTTTAAAGATCAGAGTTGAGCAAATTTTTATTATCATTTGACAGTTATTTGGCTGGTAGTTGCACTCTGCTAATGTTATCTGCAGGTAGATCGTGGATGTGCACTCAGTACAACAAATCCAGGGGCTAAAACATTCGTATTACGTATTATATTATATTAAAAAGTGCTGAAATATGTCAAAGATGTGATAGCAGAGTTTATCTGGGGATCATTGACATCAGAAAGAAATGCGTAGCAAACCAGAGTAAAATTCACCCTATTAAGTCTGATCCCTTAAAGGAAAATAAAGAAGATCTATCTTTCATAGACTTTACTTGAAGCATGAAAATTGTTAAAGGGCATCCTAATTTAGCCAGTTCACAAAGCTATCTGTGATGGCAGGAAAAGATTCTTCCTTGAAATGGATGCTTCATTCTCTTTCTCCCAGTAGCTATTCAGAGTCTTTTTTTCTATTTATATTCATTATTGTTGCTGTAAGAACAGTGCTGTTTTTCATTACTTCATTGGCATGAGATGTGCTGATTCAGCTTTACTGTCAGTTCTGACCTCTTTCTCTCCCTCCCCCATTTTCAATGACTAAAAACAGTGGTAAACAGAAAAAGGAATCATCATGACATGCTTATGCAGCAGCACAAAATAAGTTTAATAACACTCAAGGCACACAAAGTTGTGGTGCATGGTATAAATTTGGTAGGGGACTGCATGAGATCATTTTGTTTTTTATGACACTACCATGCAGCCACTGAGTTTTCACATACCACAAGTGTAAGTAAGGGATTTAAGAGTAAACAGAAATAATCCAATGAAAAATAAAGATTCTCAAGACACCATATGAAACATTACTCTGAAGAGCAGAACCAAATGAATTTTACATCAATAGTGACATGATCAATTTAGTGTTTCCGAATTGTAAAAGTTTTGTTGATATATGAAGCTTTCCCCTACCCCCACATAAATACATAGATATTTTCTAGGTTTCTGATATTTTGCATTACTAAGCAGCCTTTCAAAAGTGTATACATGATCCGTAAATACTTTTTGTCTGCATCTCCTGTGTGGCATTGGTCTGATGCTAATTGTGAGCTGTGATCTCAAGATAGGAAAATGAAGTATCTAATTATATTCATTATACTATAGTACCAAATAATTTTGTAAAAATGCATTTAATTTTTCAAATGGTTTGCTTTTTAAATATTCATACTGAAGATCAAAAGTATTTTTAAAGCATCTCATTGGGAGTCACTTGATTTAATTGGACTGGGAAAGCAGCTAGAATTACAAATTCCACCAACCCAAATCCAATCATCTGTCATCCACTACTATGGATTGTGATTTGATTCAACCTCAGACTAAACAGATGAGTGATGAGATGGTTTGTCTCAGTCTGATTTAGCAGATTGTTCTCTGAGGTGATTTGCTTACAAGGGGGCACTTAGTATGTTTGACAACTCTCACCGCTACTTCTTACTGTACATTGGTTCTGATACCTCTGAGGACTGTGACCTATTTGTTAGAGGCAGTTAAGAGAATTGTAAAAGAACTTCAAAACAACACGTTCCTGGAATATCAAATGGGTGAAGCGGTTGATAGTTGGACATAGTCTTTTGTCTCTAGGTCACTGCTTCAACTCTGAAATAGGTTGGTACAGACTATTCAGTGGTTTATAGGAAATATATTGATCACTGTCCGATGTTTAATATACAACTGTCTATAGTCACGAGAATTACTACCCCAACTGACACCCTTAAAGACTCTCTCTTGAAGGAGAAACAGAGACTGAAACAATGACTGCAGGAATTGAATTATCCTTTCCTTCCTCAATATGATCATTTTTAGAAGAGCTCATTTTGAGGTCTGTGAGGCTGGCCAGACAGAAGAGTGATTCCTGTTTTAAAATGTGTTTGCTGTGAGATGGGAGTTTTGTGATGAGTGGATGAACAGAGATGAGTGACTAACAGATGAGGTTTTAAATTGTTGGATTAAATTAAAGATTATGTCCCCTTTGAAATTATGTGCAATATAGTGGAATTTAAAATGTGTATCATGCAATTTGAAAGTATGCTAATTGAGAGCGTTCATTAACAGGGAACTAGATAGCAAGTTAAAGGTAGCTTGGACTCACTTGTGGGCAAAATACCGACAAACCTAATTATATGGGCTAAAATCTAATTATTTTCACAGAGTGTCCAGGGGTGAAAGTAAGTCTAGGGACTTACCGTTATGGGGCTGGGCTGGGGCTGGCTCTGGCCCCCGGAAGGGGCAGGGCCTTGGGCGGAAGGGGCGGGGCTGGGGGAGGTCAGAGCCAGCCCCAGTCCACCCTATACCGGCAAGTACCTCCTTTCCCCTCCCCGGGGTAACAGCATCAGCCGGGGGCTCTGGCAGCAGTTTAAAGGGCCCTGGGTGGTAGCGACAGAAGGAGCCCTGGGCCCTTTAAATCATCCCTGGAGCCCCACCGCTGCTTCCCCAGGGCTCTGGCAGCAGGGCTCCGGGAATGGGGCTCCAGCCGCCACTACCGCTCCAGGCCCTTGAAATCATCCACGGAGCCTGCCGGAGCCCTGGGGAAGCAGCAGCAGGGCTCGGAGACGATTTAAAGGGCCCAGGGCTTGGCCGCCACTACCGCCCCAGGCCCTTTAAATCGCCGCCCCAGCCCCGCCGCCGCTACCCAAGGGCTCCTGCAGCGGGGCTCTGGCAGCAGTTTAAAGCACCGGGGGCTCTAGCCGCTGCTGGGAGCCACAGGCCCTTTAACTTGCACCTGGGGAAGCCGATCCACCCTGGTACGGCGCACCGGCTTTTGCCGATACTCTGTACCGGGGCGTACCGGCTTACTTTCACCTCTGGGTGTGACTCAAATTGGAGGCAGTACTACCAATGAATCAGTATATTTTATCTGCTTCCATTAAAGATACTGAAGTTATGAGATTTGTCATACAATCAAGGAGGGAGTGAAATGAAAATAGGAAAAGAAAGGATCCAAAAATGTTTCTGTTGAGACAGATTGTAAGCCCCCTGTATAAAAGATTATTAAAGATGGCTAGAGACATTGAGAATCCAAAATTATATCCTGAATGGTAATTAGATTTGTGTACATAAATCATGCCCCAATATACACAACTGGGACCAAGTTCATGTAAAATAAAATAAAAAAGTCCCTATGCCCTTTATGCTAAGTATTTTAGGTTTTTTCTTCTTTCAATAAATGGGGGGATATTTAATATGTTTTCTCTATTTCCCTTTTAAAAAAAACTGTTTTAATCTACATTAATAATGTTTTATTTTCCCAATAATTAGTGGTGTCAGGTTCAAAGCAAACCAAAGCCTGTCATACCAACACACTTCTGTCTGTCCCAGTCACAATCTCTTTCTTCCCCTCTTTTGCTTCATTATGTCCCTATTCATGACTTAAATGTGACCTCTTAGCCTTAATTCTTTGGATCTCCTAGTTCAGATATAGGCTCTTAGAGGAGCAGCTGGCTTTCTTTTAGCATGGCTGAACATGGTAGCTGAGCTATGGTAGACCAAGCATGTTGAGATCCTGTGGGTTTACAGATTTGGCATAATCAAGAGGAGAATTTAATTTCTGCTGTTATACTTAAAACAAGGCACTAATATATTTATTTCCCCTTAACACCTACAACTTAAACATGTTAATGTACAATACTTCATTCTTTTATGCTATCCTAGTAGATATGGTTACTTCTTTTCCATCTACTGTCAAGTATTTGTTCTTCCAGTGCAAAGGGAGCCATTTTGAAAATTTATCCATTTTAAAATATTTCATGAACTGCACTGGAATCAGATTGACACATAAATTAGTACTGGCAAGAGATTACTCGACCTTAAAATGAAAGGGAATATGCAAGACATGAGCCAATAACTTATTCTTGGGAATGGAGAGCAATGGTCACTAAAGTAGACTATAAAGCAGTCCAATGTGTGCATGCTACACTTCTTGAGAAATCAGGGAAAGTCACCAATTGAAGCAGAATGGATTCCTCTGTGTGTGTGTGTGTGTGTGTGTGTGTGTGTGTGTTTTTTCAGTGACCCATAAAGTAGAGGACTTATGCCACCACGCTTCTGCAAAGTTCAAGATAAAACACGTAAATTATTAACTTTTACATATTTATTAGTCTACATATAAGACAGAGGGGAGGTGCTAACATTTGTGGGTTTTTTTTTCATTTTGATGATTTTGATCAGTCCCAACTCTATTTTTCCTTTTTGTGCGGGAATATCTTTCTCACTGGTAGCTGTAGGTCTGGAAGGGGCGTTGAGAGGTTTTATTCTGCACTAAGGCAGGACCAAGTATACCGAGATCATTCCTGATAGGTGTTTGGAGGTTTTTAAGAAAAGGTTGGACCATGACAGGGATGCCACAACCTCTGCTGGAAGCCTATTCAGTGATTAGCTAGCCTTATAGTTAGAAAGTTTTCCCTAAAATCTAACCTAAACCTTCGTTGTTGCAGATTGAGCTGATTACTTCTTGTTCTATCTTCAGTTCTATCTTCTATGGGGTACAATTTATCACTGTCTGTTTTATAATAGCCCTTAACATATTTGGAAACGGTTACCAGATTTCCCTCCCCGACCCAGTTTTCTTTTTTCAAGATTAAACTTGCCCAGTTTTTTTAACCCTTCCTCATAAATCAGGTTTTGTAAACCTTTTATCATTTTTGTGGCTGTCCTCTCTAATTTGTCCACATATTTCCAAAGTGTGGTGCCCCAAACTGGACACAATATTTCATCTGAGGCCTCACCAGTCCTAAATAGAGTGGGACAACTCCTTCCATTGTCTTCTCTGTGACACTCCTGTTAATATACCGAGAATGACATTAACCTTTTTCTGTTGAAAGAAGGTAAGAAACCTCCAAAACCCTTATAGGTGTCCACTCTACTTAGAGATGGGGGACGGCCCACAGCTTAGGATGTTAGCCAGAGACTTGGGTTCTATTCCCATCTCTGCCACAGACTTCTAATATGCCTTTGGCAAGTTCCCCATCTTTACAATGAGGATAATAGCACTTTCCCCACTTCACAGGGTATTAGGAGGATAAATACATGAAAGGTTGTGAGGCATTCAGATTCTGTAGCAATTGGCACCATGTAAGTACCACAGCTAGACCCCATCAGAGTCCCACACTGCCCCTTAGGATGGGCCTTACAGTCACCAAAAGCCTCAGCCAGCTTTTTGTTTTTGTATTTGGTTTTTTTTTTTCTGCCTGCCTTCTGTTTTTGTCTCAACAGATTAATCTATCTGCCCTATATTTTGAACCCAGCTCCTCTGACATTGTATCTTTTCCTTTTTCCTGTTCTGTAACAATTTGATACTCTTCCTCTTATATTTAGCAGGTGGCAGTATCCCTCTGAGCCATTTTTATGGATATGCTACAGCCTGTCTACTGAACATGAGTAAGGGGAATTAGTGTCGTGCTTAATACTTAATTACTAATGGACTATAACCCAGATGAATCTGCCATGAGTCTGTAACCATGCTGAGCTGATGTTTGTAATTAATCCACATGCTGTAATCTGTACACACAGCTGAAAATCAATACAAAGCTAATGACAAAAAACCCTTTCAATGGAGTATAAATCAAAGGAAGAGATTCATTATCTTTCTTTATTTGACTTTCCCATTTTGTGAGGTGTGAAGATTTTTCCACATATTTACTACAAAAAAAATCTGTCACCTTAGTAATAAAATAAAATTCTTAAATAATAAAACTACTGAGAGGCTCAAAAACCTTTCATGGATCTCTGTACTTTGGGACAGTAAATTTGGGGCTAGATTCCACCTTTGGGAGAAAGAGGCATGATAGAGGAGATGCAGTAGTGCTGAGCTTCGGCTTAAATCCTCAGGAGGAATTCTGGCTATTCAGCAGAATTCCTTTTGGGGCCTCCAGGGGGTGCATGCCAGAGTAAAGGCTCTGCCACACTTGGAGATAATGAACTTGCCTGCACCTCATCACTTCTTTTCCCATTTCAAGCAGTTACATATAGGGCACTAGCAGGGAGCAGGACCTGCACTCCACAGTCATATTGTGGTTTATCCCTTCATGAAGGCAAATGAGAAAAGGGTCATCTTTGTGTCCTTCCCTTTGTGCACCCACAGAAGGGTCAACCTTTAATAATCTATCTGGAGCCTTAGTTTTATCACCACACAAAACTTAATCACTGTTGGCCCAAACTTTGCCTACCAAAAGCCCTCTGTAATTTAAATGGCATATATAGCATTCTTCTCTTTCTGTCCAAACAAGTTGCTATCTACTACTAAGTATGTGTTGCATTCCATTTCTTTTGAAATTCTTTGATGGTATTCTTATAATTATTATTTATTAGTTATCAGCTTCTGACTAAGTTGTATAGAAAGGCAAGGTGGATGAGGTAATATTTTTTTTTTTTGGACCAACTTCTGTTGGAGAGAGAGAGAGAGACAGACAAGCTTTCAAGCTACACAGAGCTCTTCAGGTACCTTTCCCAGACTGGAAGAAGAGCCCTGTGTAGCTCAAGAGCTTGTGTCTCTCACCTAAAGAAGTTGGTCCAATGAGATATTACTTCACCCACCTTGTAGCCATGAAGGCTACAACATGGCATATATAAATTGTATAGCCGTATGGTGTAGCACTGAGAATGGGAATATTTCCATTTATGTGTCAGTTTCATGACTTGTTTGTTATTTATCTTGTCTGTTATGCTTAATAGTGATCAGTAACGTCTTTTTTATGTAATGTAATCAAATTCCTTTCGGACAGGCTTTTGTTAAATAATTACATTAAAACACTGTCAAGCTTGAGAAATTGCTTTTTTGTAGTACTTATCTTGATAGTATGTGCATAAGACAAGAGGCATTCTCTTTTACTGACTGCATGGATAATGTATGGCTAGTATTCTTTTTCAGTTTACCATATACCAGTGCTCTACCTAAAACCTGACCATAATTTTGAATATGTCTGATCATACTAAATCCCTATATACATTTTTGAGACACACAGGTATATCATGGGCAGATCATTAGACCTCTCTCTTACTGGACAGGATTTCACACAATTAAATGAAGCTTCTTAATATGGCATAAAGGCTAAATGAATCCCTTAGGTCATTGCTAGTTTTCATTCTGCAAGGCAACTTTTTCTTGACAGTTACTTACAAAGACAAGTAGTCTCAAGATATTTGTTTTCCCCTTCAAATTCTCATGCTGAGCCCTGCATTATTTAGAGGATCATTCGTTTGCAGAGCATGGAGAGGTTTCTTAACCCCCAATCCACCCCCATTTGAAGGTAATTTTAATACACATTAACAGGGATTCAGCACACTTTTTGTGCAAGTTTTGGACTAAACTATGTCTTGCAACAAAAATAAAATAAAAATTTGAAATCTACAGACACAGTCCAACCAAGAGATGAGTTAGAAATACTTCTGTTGGGAAATAATGGCTACTATTTTTTAATATGTCTGTTGTATAATATTTCTTAGTTCTCTCACACAAGAATAGCCTAGGATCTAAATAGTCCAGCAATAGGGAAATGAGTTGCTGTGCAATGTAAAATTATTTCAAATGTTTTACTTTTAGCGAGGAAGTGGTCATGAACAGATAAGCAGTTCGATGAATGTCAGCTAGTAAGGGTAGAAACCATCTTCAGAAGATGTCACATGCTGAAAGATGTAGAAGAAAGAATACAGTATTCTCCCTCAAAGCCAATCTGTAATATTTTTAAATGATTTGACAATGATCTGTCGTTTTACTGTTCTAATCCTTATCCATCATCATACAAGTATCAGGTCTATTATGAAAGGTCACACACATTATTTTATTCTTCATTGTAAAATCTACCTAAACACTGAATTTTACATTCCTTGAAACTAGAATTTAAAGTCTACATAAAGTATTTGTTATAGCATTTAAGCATAGGTTAAACTTACAACATAGTTAGCATACAACTTTGTTGCTCAAACTATCTCCCTATATACACAACTGTCTCACATAGTAAATGCTTTAAAAATATTTTTAAATCTATATTTCCACCTTTAATCTACCTGCCAGTAGAGGCTGCATAAACCAAACAAGATACACAGGGGGCCTAATTCTGTGAAGTGCTGAGCATCTCCAAGCAAGAATCGAGGATGCTCAGCACCTTCCACGATTTGGCCTTTAATCTCTAAATGGAAATGCTGGCTTTGTTATCATACACTATGTCTACTGGCTCTATCTATAGAGCATCACTGAGAGAAATTCCAAGAGAAAAGTTGCTTTCGTATGCAAAGAGCTTCAGAATAGCTGGCAGAACAAACAGGGTGTGGGATTTTTGTGCATGTGCACACATGCCCATGCCAAGAATGTTTTTTCCCTCCCAAGGTGCTGCACTAGCAAAGAAAATTTTAAAGCATTAGTCTGAAGATATTAAATGAACAGGGAGCATGTCCTGTAGTTGGGACAAGGTAACAATATCTGCTGGTCACTCTCTATTCCCTTCAATTTGCTGAAGTCCCATCATTTTGATATGATGATCAATGAAATGATGTTGACTGTTGAGCCCTGATTGAGACTTTTCTTAAGCTTGCTTCAGGAAGGATGACATTCTAATTGCACCAATGAATTGTTTCAGCCCAGACTTTAAGCACAGACACATTTTACTGAATAATCTAAATGTATGTAATTTGACACAGTGACAGATTAATACTTAAGCATTAGACCAGCAGAACAATTAGACAGCTAAAACGTGTCCTACATCTTAATGTCTATATGACTTCAGGAACTCATGTTAAGTCCTACTTTTCAGAAAGATCTGTCGCCACTTTAGTGATAGAAATAAATTAGACTATCAAAGGATTTAACTGGATTGCAAATGGATTTAACAATTACACTTAATTCTAGAAAATTAAAATCTAGGGAATTACTTTAAATTCTAGATGCTGTATTAAACTGAGCGTATTTAGTCCATTGTTATCACTGATGTTAGTACTTTTTAGTCTTAAACTCATTTTAAATTTGTGTTAAAAGGAATGAAATACCAAAGTCTGAGCTACAGTGGAAATATTTAAGAAAAAACATTTTAAAATACATGATATTGCTCTTTCATATTACTTAATCAGCATTATAAATTGGTGTTTATGTAGAATTAGGTTTCAGCTATGCAGAATACTGTATACAAGTCGTATTAGGTTGTCTGCTGACCACAGATGTTTAGTTTGGCCTCAATAGTGCAGAAAGGGCCCTTTGTACCCTTTTAAACAATAAATGTACTGTGCTAATATAAATAATATTTGTCATTCTCCCTGGGGAACTATGTATGCAATAGTAAGGGGCTAGTAAGAACACTAATTTAGAAAACACACATTTTCTGTATTCATTCCCTAATTAGATGAACACAAGATGATACATAACTTGCTAGGAGACAACTGTATCTGAATTTTTTAAAAAATTGCTAAAGCCATGATTTTATTACTTTGGTAATGATTCTTTGGTTTACCTGCCCAAAGGCAGGTAGATGGCTACTTAGTCTAGTCTAGCTAATTAATTAAACTAAGAAGGAAATACCTCTAAATCTAGATGAATGAAGACTCTGATACTTCCTGTAATACAGAGAAAGCTTTGCTAAGATGCCAAATAAATAAAACTAGAACAAATGTATATTAAAAAGTACATATATTAAGGATTCTCCACTCTGTAACACCAGCGGTACACCCATGTAACTTTATGGACTTCAGTAGCATTACTCCTGATTTGGAATAAGTGAGAGCAAAATCAGGTCTTAGTTGATAGATAAGGCTGTTAAGTGGAGTGGAGTTGATGGAACTCAGCTAGAGGGTACTATAAATTATTAAGTTACCATGCTGGGCCCTGAGGACATTTTGCTTAACATTACTGGCCTTTTGTTTCTGTTGTTTCTCTATTTATTTATTTGATTAACTCATGTCTTAAACGTTGGATACAAGGGGTTTTTAAACTGCATTTGTACTGGACTCTTTTTAGTGCAATGTTTGGTAGGACAGAATTTTAATCTAAATGTTATTCTAAAATGTTCTTTTAAAATTATTAAATAAGTGATCAGTAAAATAATCAGTAAAGTAGCTAAATCTTTCTAACACTATTTTCTTGAAAAGGAGGCTTTACTAATTTGCAGTAACATACACAGTCAGCCAAATCAGATCAATTCTCACTGGCTGTTATCTGAAAGTAGTTTTATTGCAGGCCCAAATTATCATTTGCCCATAAAAGGACTCTTTTATGCGCCCCTGCCACATGAGAAAGGAGAGGGAATCAGCCTTGCAGAAACCCTTGGAAGGTGCATCATGGGGCAAGGTCTGTGCTGGGGTAGTAAGTAGAGACTGGTTGGGCTAAAAGAAGGCAAGGCTGGGAGGGCACAAACATTGTCATAAGTGAGCAAGGTGGAAATGACCCAGAAAAGATTACAAACAGTAATCTTATTCTTTTCTGCAGAGAGAGCACCTATCCCCCAAAGGCCTTGGGTGCAACCATAAATAAGGGGAGATTTCCTTCCCAGAGTCTCCATCTCCAGCTTCCTTCCCAGATATGACTGCAAAGGCTAGGTCCACTATGTTTATTATTTTAGTAAAATATAGGTATGACCAGTTGCCCCCCGCACCTCCCCCCCCCGTCCAGGGTGCCACCTGATGTACTGGGGTACCACTGAGCCCGCCTGTTCCGCCAGCCTGAGCTCCCTCACCCTGTCCAGCTAAGCCAGGCCTTCTCTAGCACACACACAGGTAGGAACACACACAGTTGCAGAAAGACACAGACACTGAAATCAGTTCTGCATGGGAAGGCTTTCACCTAAGGAATTGCCCAGCGCAAAAGTACTCGCCCTCTGGAGAGTAAACCCAAAATTGTATTGTCTTGAGCTGCTAAGAGAACTGTACAGAGAACTGTACAGCATACGCTAATTGAAATTCATCCCCTCCCTCAATATGGAGAGAGAGAGACAAAATTTTTTGCCCCTCTCCCCCACCCCCACCCCAATTATGAATTACACAAACTGGGTTTAAAACGAAAACAAGTTTATTAAATACAAGAGGCACATCTTAAGTGATTAAGCCAACAGGTCAAAGCAGATTACCTTAGTAAATAAATAAAAACCATAAACTGATTTTAACACACTAGATAGGTAGGATATAAATTAGCAAATTCTCACCCTGAGTGATAAACAGGCTGGCAGACTCTTAAGGCACAAGTTGCCTTGGCTTTCCCAGGTTTTCAGACACAGGCTAAAGATCGTTTTAGCCTGGCACCATCACTTTCCACAGTTCAGTCCTTGCCCCTTAGGTGTTTCCAGGTATGTTGTGGCAGGGAGAGTGAGGACACCCCATGATGTCATTGTCCCCCTTTTATATCGTCTTTCCACTTGCTGCAAAGCTCTCTTGCTGAGACCTGGGTCAAACAGTTCCCGCTGTGTAGTGCTAGCCCTGAGAGGTTTCTATTGTACACAGTTCCTAGGGTAATCCTTGTGCTTGCGTGCATTTCCTCAATAAGCTATTAACATGGTTTGGCCTTTTTATTGTTGTACCTGAAAGGCTGCTTGTGGATGCTTTCAACCTCACAACATGTTTCAGTAACACATACGTAGCCAAACCTCATAACTTCACATACGACAATAACACATACAATCCAATGAGATATTGATGTCTAGCAGATCAAGATTTTTAGAATGATACCTCACAAGACATACTTTGTACAAAACATATCCTAATTACATGACAGTGGTGAATATTGGGGTGTCAGGGTGTCACAATAGGCATTACTGTGTTGTAGCAGACCCACAATGTAGTTACCGGTACGAGACACTTTTCCCTAAAGTGCAAGAATCCTTGACTGGTCAGTACGGGAAAGTGTCTTCCTAACCCCTTGTAGTTAATGATTGGTTTATACTTAGAAGCATGACCATTTATGTAACTGTGATATTCTCATCCATATAAACATACAGAGTGAGATTTTTTTCAAAAGTACATAAGAGAACTGGGTGTATAATTGCCATTGACTTTTAGTGAAAGATGGGTACCTAATTCCCTCAGAGGATTTTGAAAATCCCATTTTTGAATCCTTTTTTGAATCCTGCTAACCTCTGGAACTCAGTGATACCTTGTGGCAATGAGTTTCCCAGGTTAATTATGCATTGGGTAAGAAATACTTTTCATCACTTTTAAGCGGGTTGCTTTTGATTATGTGTTCCTTTCATCTTGTATTACAAGAAGGAAATAATTTGCTATCTGATATTTTATATCCTTCTCTCATACCTCCTTCCTAAACTACACAGTCTTAATCATTTCGATCTTTCTTCACATATAAGCCATGCCATGCTCTGAATCATTTCATTAATTTATTTATTAAACACTTAAAAGGACCTTGGGATTTGGCACAATATGTATGAAGTTATTTTAGTCCAAAAGCAATTAATGCATATTATTACTGTGGAGCAGTTTGCATGTCTCAAACAGAAGATTTGTGTTTGACTTTATTCAGCAAGACTGCTTTAGAGATGGCATGCGCTATCCCTAGAGAACACGATAATGCCACATTCAGAATGACAGCAGTCCAAGCCTTGGGGCAGTAAATGCTTCTTGAGATATGTTCAATTGCTGTTTAACTGTGTTTAGCCTAAGGTGCAGAGAAAGAAGTCGCTGATGCTTTCAAAAGTGTTTAAGTATTTTAATGGTGTCTTGGCATGTCAGAAAATGCCACAGTACTGACTGGGGTGCAGCTCACTGAATTGCTGCATTTAAGAGGTAGGGATTTCCAAGGCAGTAGTGCTGTGGCTACCATATATGTAGTTTGATCAGTTTTCTTAAATGTATTAGTATAGCGTGCATGATCTCAGTTACATTCTGCATTGTTTTTTCTCTAATAATATACGGTAGTTGATTCTTATTTCACAGTTTATACACCAGACTTTAATATGAAAACTATGTACATGGCTCTTGTTTAATTACACAAGCTTGGCACTCTCACATTTATGATTATAATATGCATCTCAGGTTGCAATATATTTATGCAAGGAGGGCAAGGAACACATGTTGCAGGAAAGGGACAAAAATATATATTTTGAGCCAAGCTCAAACTCGGCATGCTGTCAATGAGAGAGCAAGGAAGAAATTGGCTATTCTTTTTATGGCTTTCTGTAAACACTACAAGGACATAATTTATAGGACCTTGGCAGCTGGAACTACAGAGTGGTGTAAGAGGATGTGCTCACGCAGGGGAGGCAGCATAATCTGCTTGCTCATCTTCTGATATGCCCTTACATGGCAATGGCAACTGCTCATAACTCCACATGTACATGATTCCTGCTTTAGATATTATGGACTTAATGGTGTTATTTAGGCAAGTCCTGTGTTGCAACTAGTGCAGAGCCAAATTCTCTCGGAAGAGCTCTGGGGCAAGAATTGTGCCTCAAGGAGCAGTCTTTCCCCCCAGTATCCCAATGCACAGTGGGTATGCGCAAGCTGTACCGTACCTTTTGTGCAGATGTGGGGGTAAGAAGGCAATTACTCCGTCCATTGTGGGGTAATTTTACACCTCCAGGAGCAGGTGTAACTAGTGCATGTGAACCCTCGTGTACAGGGACTGTGACTGTCCCAGCCTTTTTGTGTGGTGTGTAAGAGAAGGGAGGTCTCCAAACATGTGCGTGAGCAAAGAATAATCTGGATTTATCTGGGGGGAAAACCGGACTGTGACTCAGAAGACCTGGGTTCTATTCCTACCTCTGTGCTGGCCTACTTGGTGACCTTGAACACATCATTTTGTCTGCCTTTATGCCTCTGTTTACCCATCTGGAAAATGGGGATAATGAAATTGACTTCCTTTGTAATGTGCTCTGTGATCGACTGATGAAAAGAGCTTCAAGAGCTAGGATTATTAATCTGGTGCTGTCTGTGAACACAGAGCTACCTAGGAAGTAATTGTGTGGGAATGGTATATCTATAGGAATGTCCACAATCTGAGTAGGTGCACATATTAATGGTACTTTTGCAGTGTGCATATCTGTGTCTTTAAAAAGAGGGTGGTATTACAGTGTGAGCTAGTTGATTTGTAGTGTGTGGGGGGTTTATGCCACTTTTTGTTGTTGCTTGCCAGAGTTTACTGCTCCATTCATGTTAACCTCCTATAAAAAACCAGAACAAAACAAAAACCAAAAAGTACTGCATCTTTTGTTTTTATCTTAATGTGAATCACACTTTCTCTCTGAAGTGTTAGGTGCCTTGGTTTCCTGATAAATAAGCAATCCTTCTAGCCCTAAAGCAACAGCCATCCACAATCTCATAAACATACACATGCATATAAATAAGTTCCCTTTATTTGCATACTCCTATACAAGGGAATCATGGAAAACACAAGACAGATATTTTAAAAAAACCTCATAAATTCAACAAAATTTTTAAAAAGTAATCAATAATTACATACATGATTATTATGCATATTGCTTTAGGGAGCACATCAGATCCCTTACCTAATTTAGACTCTCAAAATCAGTGTACCCCATACTTTTTAAACCCTCCCTTTAATGAAAATAACACTAATTCTGCCCCCCTTAACACCTCAATATGTTGTTATATGTGCATCATATGTGGCATCTCCCTCCCCCAATGGTCCTATGCACCCCTTCCCCCACCTGCACACAGAGAAACTGTGGTGTAGCTCTCCACAATGTGATATTTCATCTTTTTGCATATGCTTTGCTGAGTTGCACCATTGTTTCTATTAGCATTTAATGTATTATCATTAACAACTGAGTTATCACCTGTTGAAATGAAGGGGACCGTTCACAGCTCGAAGCTATTGTTTTAGGCTCTTGGAAAACTCAAGCAAATGACATTGTACATCATCTACACTGGCTTCCTGTTTCTAACGTTTTCTTTACAATCATGACAGCTAGAGACCTTCCCCTCTCACAACCACCCTCTACCTCCCCCCCCCCAAAGTGAGACTGCAAAACAATTGAGAGGCCTGTTTGTGCATGCCTGGCTAGTCCTACACACCCGAAACCCCTTAAATGGCACACCTTACATTTTGGAAAACACTCCTGTAAAAGTATCAACAGCAGGTCATACAAAAAGGTAATATTTTAAAAATACAAAGTACAGTTAGTGGGGAAAATGCAAACTATAGGAAAGATACATACTCCTGTTTCCTCTCCATAGTGCTGGGGACCAGGGTGATCCTAAGAGGCTGGGGAAGAGAACCTGAATTTTTTATATTTTGTGTCATAGGCAAGGAGATAAGAGACAAAGAACAGCCAAGTGGGCTAGAAACTGAGCCCCAGGGTTATATATGTCCTGCACAATGCCTCAATCTTTTAACTTCTTTGGATGTATTAGCTGCATCAGCAGATGCATGAGTTGGATAATCAATCTCCTTTTTTCAGTGCAGTTGTCGCTAGGTTGGAAAATAATAAGTAACAACTTGCTGCAGTTTAGACTTGGGCACTAAGGCTTCATGTTGTTAGAAGTGGAATATTTGACATTTTCTGGTCTCTTGCATACCCAGGTACTCACTCACCTATATTTCCAATCTCCCTAAAGCAGAAAGAATAAGTGCTAGTATTATTTTAGTTGTAACCTGGTAATTGTTACAACATGTGCTAGGTGCTTTGCAAACATTGCCCTAAAGAAGTTAGTTTCAGTCCAAGATTTTAAAATGTGGCTACTAAATTTAGGCACTCAAGTAAGTGATCTGGCTGTCTAAAACTGCAAAATTTCCAGAAGCTTCCACTGAAGTTAATGGAAACTGCTGAGTGCTCAAGAATTTTTTGAAATTTGCCTGCTTCTTTAGATGCCTAAACCTGGACACAGGAGCCTAACTTTAAGCATCTGGCTTTAAAAATTCAATGCTGAGAAGACAAGTGATATGTAAAGGTGATAGACTATCTGCAGTGCATGGGAGGATAGAGAAACTGTTTTTTTTATTTTTTAAAAAAGTGAGATTAAAATGAGTAGTATATGCACAAAATAAAAACTATAAAAATAATAATAAATAAGAAAATCCATACAAGGAGGAATACTGTCCCACAAGGATCATTCTCTTACTCATTAGCACAGTGATTTTTTTTTTTTTAATCATTGACATTTTAAAACATCTGATTGAGTCAAAGGATATTTCTGTAGTGCAAAAAAGGACCCGCAGCAGCAAGTCTTGGGGCCTGGCTCAGCTGATTCAGGCTCATGCTACGGGGCTAAAAATAACTAAGTAGATGTTCAGGTTTGGGTTGGAGCCTAGACTTTGTGGGAAGAGGATGTCTGAGCCTGGGCTCCAGCCTTAGCCCAAACGTCTACACAGCTAGTTTCGTTCCATAGTACAAGGCCGAGTTAATTGACACCAGCTCTGAGATTCACTGCTGCAGGTTTGGGTTTTTTTGGGAAGGGGGGTGGTTCAGTGTTAGACATACCTATGGAGTTTTAAGATATGGGACTATGATAGAAATCTGGTTTAGTCTTTCTTGATATTTATCTTCCAACTATGATGACAAATACTGCAATATGTCTTATCTGATTAGGCTTGTCAGTTAGCAGTGTGTAGTCTCCATTGAAGGGTTTAATTTTAAAATGAATTCTTTATTTAAAACATGTCTTGTGGCTGCAGATGTGTTTGGATGTGGATTATGCTGCAGACAAAAAGCAACTTTTATTTAAATGTAAAAAGTAGAAATTAGTCTCATCTGGGCGCTAGCAGCTCTTGATTATGAAGAGATAAAAATATAAGATCACTGCATTTCAATCTGGACCTGAAATCAGTAGGAATAGTATTAATTACTTGGTAGGTGAAATAATTTTATGTGGTGGGTTATATGGAATATAAGATTAATGAACTTCATAACGAAGAAAAATATTCCTGAAATGCAGCATAATGTTGGACACCTTTTGATATGTCACATTACAGCAGCTAAATAAACAAGGCTCAATTTCAACAAAGCACTTAAACAACTTTAAACACATAACTAATCCTATTTAGCAAGGGTGGGATTTTGAAAAGCACTCAGAACTGTCCTAGCTCTACTCCCATTGAAGCCTGCAGTTCTTCTGAAAATTCCACCCCAAGGTACTCAAGCACATGCTTAACTTTTAACGTGTCGTTCCAGCCAATGGGTGTACTTGTCTGCTTAAAATTTAAGCACATGTTTGAATGCATTGCTGGTGAGGAGGCAATTGGAGGACAACCACAGTGTCCTTATGCTACTTGAAAGAAGAGCTAGTCAAAAGGATGACTTTCAAATTACTGTATTATTATATCTCACTGTAACTTTCTGGATTTAGTAGCAAATATCATGGTTTCAGAATGAAGAAATTGAAAACAAACTTTGCATTTGCCTGAAAGGGAGGAAGGAGTGCCAAATGGAGTGCCAAACAAAATGGAAAATCCTTGAAGTGCCTTATCCAATGTCTACTTATGTTGGCAGACTCTTTGTGACTTCAGTGGGCATTGGATCAGGCCCTGTCTGATATATTAAGGATAAAACAATAACCTAAAATATGGCAGTTTACTCCGGGGTAAATGCTGCGCCATTGTGCATGTGCATAATGAATGAGCCATGCATATTTTAATTTTTTTGCACAGAAAAAAGCTTCTGCTGGAAAGTTTGTTGCAGTTCCACCTTTTACCCACCAGAGGGCGATAGGGAAGAGAGAGAGCACCTGCCTCTTTCCCAGTGCCCATCGGGCCAAGTCAGGAAATGGGCTATGGGGAGATAGTGTGGGGATGCTGGGGAGTCAGACAGGAACTCATTAGAGCTACTGGGGCAGGGGCTGAATGGGAGTGGAGGCACAGGGCCATGGGGGAGGGAGGTGCAGGGCCACATAGGAAGAGGAGTTGGCTGAGTTGGGGCACAGAGACACATGGGGACAGGGGAAGAATTTTCAATGTTTTGGCTCAAAATTCCCCAAGAGTAAGTAGTTGATTCAAAGTATTTGAAACTATGCTTTTACTTATTTATACTGCCATCTTACATGTAAACAGATCAAATACTGCCATTCAGTAGATATTTAAAACTATTGTAATAGTAATTCAAATAATATGATTATTTTGAATGGTCATTGATTTTATAATTCATTTTTAAACAATCAGAGACTTTATTAGGAGAAAAGAGAGGTAGGAATAAGTTTTGCCTTGTTCTAAATAAAAAAAAAAGATGATTTGCCTGCTTAAAAATCAGTATCATTTGGGCCTCAGTAATAAATTATTATCCTTGCTTCTTACCTTTAGGGAGTGTGAGAGTAATTCTACGCTAACCATGATGAACAGTGCAGTTTTCCTGTTATAGTCTCTGCATTCTGTGTACAACTCCCAGGCCACAGTAGTTTAAGAATTGATAGGCTGACAAATGACAATATTTCTGTTATCCATCACCAAAGAAGAAAACTGTGAGAGTCATAGCTGAGCCTAAATTGAAAAGTCTTTGAAAAGCAAAAATAAAAAAATAACCCTAACTCATTGTCAAGTACACATGAGTAACCAGGATTGACCAGTCTAGGATCCATTCCTGTTCTTATTGAAGTCACTGGGATATTGAAACGTTAAACAGTATACAACATTAGTTTAATTAGAGAATCCTCTACAGTGTAAAATATTCATGAACTGAATATATAGTGTGTCCCATGAAAATCTTGACACTTATGGCTAGATTCACAAAGGGACTTAAGTGTTTGCAATGTCTAACTTTTAGGCATTGAGAAAATCACTGGGAATCACAAACCTTAAATGTTCAGGCTTTCTATACACTGAGAGGAGGGAGATAGGTGCCTAAGAATGGGATTCACAAAAGCCAGCATGCTAGGCAGCTCCCTGCCTCAGCTAGTCACTGGGAGATGTCGAGGAGAAGAGTGTGTTCTCAGCACTAACCCACTCAGGAGTTCAGTGCCTAAATCCAGGCTGGAGGGAAGTGCCTATTGATGTTTCAGATTCTCAGTGATGGTTTAATGAGGAAAACCACCATCACCCTTTATAACCTTTAGCTTAGTGGTTAGGATAATCACTTGGGATATGGGAGACCACAGGTTCAAATTCCCCCTTTGCCTGAGTGGGAGAGAGGATTTGAACAGGGGTATGTTTTTCCATCTCTCAGATAAGTACTCTTAACTACTGAGTTATGGGATATTCTGATGTGGAGCTCTCAATCTCGCCTCTTATAGCTTTATGTAAATACTTAGTCGTTGGGACAGAGAGAACAAGAGAGAGCACATGCATGAGAGTGACTCTAACGTAGTGATTACAGCACTCATCCAGGATGTGGGTAACCTAAGATCCAGTCCCCCTGCTCCAAGGACTCTAATTATTTATACAATGTGGAACTGCTGCAGCAGGAGAGACTCAGATCTACATCAGAATACCCTATAACTAGGTTTGGAAAAATTAGATTTTTATCAGTAAATCCAGGTAAACATCCATTTCATCATACCAGTACAAACCAACAACAATATTTCTATCAATAATTGAAATTTGCAGCTGGGCAAAATTAAAAAAAATGCTGCTGGAGAATTTATTAGAGTTAGATTTAAGGATATTTACTTTGTATATTTTGACCTACTTTGACAATTTGTGTGTTAGTGATAATAAAACTGCAATTTTTTGAATCAACATCTACTCTCATTAAATAGTCCGACCCTCTCCTATTGACTGACTCCCACATAATTTCCTGAAGCTGAACATTTAAATTGATAAAAATCTAAAAAAAAAGCTGTAAAATAAATACCAATATTATCTGTCTAAAAATAACAATCAAATTCTGTCAAGCTAATGTATAGCCCTGTGGTAAGGACACTCACCTGAGTTAGGAGACTCCTGTTCAACTCTCTTATTAGGTATAAGGGGGATGTGAACCAGGGATCTCCCACATTCCAGGTGAATATCCAAACCACTGGGTTAAAGGTTATATGGGAGGTTTCTCCTCCTGAGCTATTTTGGGTGAAATTAGGTGGCCTCTGAGCCCACCTACAAGATCAAGCCCCACAGGCAAGTTAGGAGAGGAGGAACTCCTCTCTTTCCCCAGTTTGTGAATCACACAGGGGTGTAGGTGGGAGATTGGTATCCAGATGCCTAACATAAGGCAGCAATGTGCATGTTCATAGGCAGGTAAATAGGCACCTAAGGAAGTTTTACTGCAAAAACATAGGTACCATGTGAGTTTGGCACTTACAGGATCCAGGGGCAGTTGAGTGGAGGTTTTGTGAATACATGTGGTACCAAAATCTCTCTGTAAATCTAGCCCTTAGTGCTCTATGATAGTTAGTTGTAAGATGGTACAGTCTTTTCACTATTCCTCATAGGGAATTCCACAAGAAATCTTCCTCAGGTAAGCATCATGGTGGGATAACCATGAAGTGTGGGATTTCCAAAAGCACTGAGTGTTGGCGTAACTCTGCTTCCATTGAAATTGTGGACTGAGTAGGATTTTTTCCATTGATTGATGAATGAAGATTTAAGACAACACTAAGCATCTGTGAAAATCCCATACCAAAATCTTACCCACTGCGAATCTTTTCATAATGGAAAAATGGTTAGTTATGATAGAATTGAAAGTTAATTTATGTAGGGTTCTTTCTGAGTCATTAAACTGCAAAGTAATAAATATTTCCCAGTGGGATTTGATAGCAATCAAAAAGATCATAGGGCAAAAAATGTTAAGAAAGTGAAATAGTTTCAAATGACTTGCATTTTACTCTATTAAATTGTATAATAATATTTAGATAAAAACTGTGTAAAACCTACCTATTGACATAAGGCCAGATTTTGTCACTCTTCCTCATGCTGAGTAGTACCTTACTTGAATTAGACTAGTAGTAGATTGCTCACAGAGTAAAGTACTGCTCAGTGTAAACCGGGGTATCAGAATTTGGCCCAATTTTTGGAAGTGTGTGTGTGTATATATATATATATATATAATATAAAAAATAACATACTTTTCCTAATTTCAGTTGCAATTATGTAAATATCAAAATAATTTAACAACACCTGCCTCTAACGGGCTGCAGTACTGAGCCCTGTCTGAACCAAAAGCCCAGTTGATTTCAGTGAGTGGCCTATGTGTATAATAGCTGAAAGATTTTTGCTTCAGAGGTCAGGAACTACAGCACTCCACACAGCACATCGTAGTCACAAAACATTTTCCTTCAGCCAACACTTCAGCAGTCAGGTTCCTACATGAACACGCACAACACCTTTGACTGTACATATTAGACTGAAAAAGGGGGGTTGCATGCACTTATCCATTACTGGTTTTAATTTGCTTTTTTCATGTCCATGTACTTACAGCTTGGGCCCTGATCTTCAAAGGTATTTAGGCACCTAAAAGTATTTGAGGATCTGGGCCCTAGACGCCAGTCCTGAGAAGATTTATGCACATGCTTAACTTTATATCTACAGAACCCTGGTGATGACAACAGGACTTCTTGCACACAGCATATGCATAAGTGTTCGGAGGATCAGGGCCTTAGATTCTGTTAATAAGATACTGAAATGTGTTTTACAAAGAATCCAAAAGAAAGGTTTTTTGTTTAAATCAGTTAAAGAAAGTGGGCAGCACAAAATTAGGCATCTGGCTGATTATGACCGTGTGAGTATCCAGTCAAGTTAAGATTCACAAGCTAACTGGTCCCAAAAGTTGATAAAATTATGCCTAAAATAATATCATATGTCAAGAAGTGCCTTTGTGCCCACACTTCTCAGTAATTTGTGCTGCCAATGTCTGGTAGAATTGCATACCTTGGTGTTGCATATGTATTATTAAAGTTAACATGAGGTTCAGTGATTTTTAACTTTAAAGATTTTGCTAATGCAAAAACTTTAAAAAATATTTTGTTTTAAAAGTTCATTAATCACATTGAGGAAGGGAAGACATTTTCAGTACATTTTTAAAAAGGAAATTCTCTTCTGTTTTCAGACTCGAGGCCTCTACCAGATGTAGCCCTGACGGGGAAGTGTACTCGAGAGTGTGATGAATATGGCCACTCGGACTCCTGCTGGATGCCAGTTCGCACTTCGCCTGAAAGGAAGCAGAAGAGCCAGCCAAAACTCTCCACCTTCATGCCCGTTGATGAACGAGGCAGTCAGGAAAAGCTGGCCAATGGAGAAGCCTCCCTCATGGGTGATCGCAACAGAAACCTCCTGAACAAAAAGTTGACCTCATCCTATGAGACCTTCAACGCAGCTAGCTTCAGCAAAAATGAGGAAGCCAATCCAGAGGATATCCCCCTTACACAGACAGGGGAATACAAGCCATCTCCTGTCAATACTCTAACTAGAAGAGAAGTTTACCTGTAGGTTATAAAGAAGCCACAACAAGGCTCATTCATGCATAAGAAGGAAAAGGGGCAAAAAAATCTTAAAATCAAAACAGTTTAGCACGAAAAAAGGAAAAAAGAAAAAAAGAAAAAAAAAAAGAGGGGGCCACCAAAGAGACAAAAGCTTTGCCTGCCACTTCTGCCTCCATATCAGGCGTTTAATTATATAGTCTGCCTGACTATACTGTACAATGTAGAAACCATTGTTGTCCTTGCATGTCTAATCCCTCTCACTGATTTTTATTTTCTTAAATTTATGGTTGCAAATTGCTTTCATGGTAACAAGCCTGATTAAAAGAACACAACACACTGTTGTTACCCCTCTGCTGAAGCACGATTTAAGCCACTCTGATTTTGTTTGATTGTCATCTGGCTTGTTAAGGATAACAGGTCAGGGAAAATATACTCCAAGCATATCATCTGAACATTGCTGATCCCCAACAGGGATGTTCCTTCAGAAACCGTACAAATATAGAGGTAAATATAAAGGGATAACCATTAATAGGCACTTTGTGAAGATCACAGCTTTAATATTCTCACCTAAGGCTTGAAGCAAGAGAATTATACTGAGCCTGAGACTGCAGTCCAAAAGGTGGCATATTTCCCTATGAATCATGAACTCTGGGTTCTGTTTTCTCCATAGAATGAACTCTCTATCGGCTTACTTCAGCGTAACAAAATTAATGTCATATGTACCGTAGCATTCTAATGATAAACTGTTAAACTCATGTTATTTTGGACAAGACATATATCTAGTTGGGATGATCATAGTAACTAAAAAGGCCAAAGATCATGCACTATGGATCAGGGGAATTGCTAAGTATTTGGTCTTGGCTTAGAAATCCAGTGTACCCACAAACCATATGCATGCACACATAAATACACATTCAGTTACATTTTGCACAGCAGCACAGTCCACAAGCCCCGATGACCTACTACTGCTTCAATGGATTTTAGTAGAATGCCCAAAAGAACTGCTAAGATGTTTGCTGATAATGTTATAACATACAGCATCTGCTGTATGATATGATACTGCCAGTTCCAGGAATATTTTCCAAAAGATTACATTTAAAAAAGAAAATCAGAGGTGTTGATGTCACCCAGAACACTTTTCGGGGAGGGTGGATGGGGGGGAAAGTGGTGTGATGCGGTGACAAGAGTATATTGCAAGTCAAGTAAAAAATTTTCTTTTCACAGTGCAAGGTATGCTTGCTAAATCTTTTGTCATCAGTGTTGCAGATTACCAATTGTGTTTGTCAAAGGTATGATGCAGGTTTTCTTGAAACACAAGTGCATTAAAACAGTCCTGTGCAATATGAAAAAATGTCAAGACTCAACACACTTAAGGAGGGTGACAAACGGTCGGATTGACTTGAGCATTGATACAATACTTTACACGGTAGCTTGAGAGAAGTCACAAGGAATCCAAACTAATCATGATAGCAAAGAGCTATGGCCAGTGACAATTCTCACAGTGTGTACTACTTAAAGGGAATAGGAAACAAAACAGGTTTTTGTGCAATAAAAGCAACAAAATGTGCAGAACTTGAGCTAGTTGCTTCGTAGCTGATGATGTAGTAATAATTGAATACTGAACTCAGACATTCAGATGAAAATGACAATCAGTCAACACGGTGGGGACAGTTTGAGAAGGGTGCAAACATTCAAATCCCTGGGTGTTTAACCTGGCATTAAGGCATGGTTAGATGGCTGTCTAGTAGACTGTAGTCACAATGTAGCTTTGGGTAGTTTCTTCCTTTTGAAGAATTAAATAGAGAATATAACATTAAACAGCCTGAAATATAGGTTAGTAAATCAGTACAAGTCATCACAACATTTACTTTTCAAATTCTCTTCTCTATATAGAGGGGTGCCCTTTTTGGCCATTGCATTCCCCTCTTAAGTTTAGTTGTCATTTTGAGGCTAGTTTGTGTGTAGAAGTTATGATGAATGGACACATGTTATGAAGAAAAACATATTAAAACAAAGATTAATAATTGAACTTTTTTACATTTAATTATTTAAATTATGGAGAGATGCAAATTAGTACTTTATTATGAGACTGTAAAGAGCAGTGACTGCATTGTATAATCTGTAAGTACCCTGTTAAGGAAAAAAAAAGATTCTGAAGATGCTTATGTAATGTATACACAGTTTTATTGCACGCTTCAACAGAATACAAAATTGCATAACAGATGTTCAACATTTTTTTTTTTCTTTAATAGGAACTTTTTATTTAATACTACAGTTGAAAACCACTAGATGACTTGTTTCCGTATATCTTTAAACCCTTTTTCTAAAAAGCTAATAATACAGGTCATACAAGACCTTCAGATTAAATGGATCAGCAGTCACTCACCTGTTTTTGCACCACATAAGGCAGTCATGCCATTGTCATTTACTTGTGAGCAACTCCTTAGAACTAAAATGGGTGTGGAAAGAATAATTAAAAAAAAATCAGTGTACTTTAAATATTCACAGTAAATCTAGTAGAACTACCCATCATAACATGTCAATTACTATTATGACCTGGCATGACACAGAAATACATTTTGTGTTTGTAGTTTTTTTCATTTGAAATAGGTTAATCTGGTGCCACTCCATATAGAGAGTGCTTTTGTAAAAATAAACACATAAAACAAAATGAAGTAAAAAAAAAAATTAGATCGAACGCAAAATATGCAACTGTGCCTTTTATACCTGTTGTTATAGTAGAAAGGTGATTGGGTTTGGGCACTGAGGGGTAATGGGCTATTCCAAACTTTTTTGAACCTGTATATTGATCCCTGTTTATTTTCTGATAAATTATAAATAATATATTTAAAAAAATGCCTTCTGCCAAACTCAGATATTGGACCAGTCTTAAGTATCTTTGATTATGAAAACCAGATTGTAGCTTAGCTATGCACTGCTTTTTTGTTTTCCTTCCAATCTACTGCCTGGAAGGCTACAGTATAGATTACAATAGATAAATACCATATAGTTATTTAGCAGGGTGTCATAAGTTCATTTTGCCAGGAAAATTGATGATTTAGTGTCTCTTAATTGCTTTTAGCTGCCATTCCATTTTGGTTGTACAGTATAAAAAATGTCCTTTTTTTCCTTCCATGGGAAACTCAAATGAACTTTGCATGTATTTTACATTAGGACACATTTATAGATTGATGCATAACTATATAACTTTATATGTATTAGAGAAGTCTGTAGCTTCAGTCTAAAATCTAATGTTCCTTCTGAACCTCCAGATCTACTATATTATTCAATATGGTTTCTGACTGGCCTGCTGCCTGAGTTTCAGAAAAAAACCAAGGTAGACATTATTTTTATGTGAGGAAGAACTAAAATGGGATCGAAGATGCTTGGCTGAAAGGCTACCCTAGGAAATTGTCAAGTAGGAAATGTAGAGCAAGGCCAAATGAATCTGCCATAAATATTGCTGTTGCTAAAAGGCTTTTAAAGAACTTGAACAACAAAGCAGTTTATGTTATTATCAGTTATAAATATACAGTGTTTCCTTAAGAAATGAAAGACAACAGTAGAGGACAACAGTAGAAATGAGTGTAGTCCAGCAACTAAACTGAGTTGCTGCCCGAAGAGCATAACACATGGAAGAAGGCATCATTTTCCAGCTACCTGGGGTACACTTTCAAACAACTTTTTCCTAAATTTTAAAGCACTTGCATTCAGTGTGGTACGATCTGTTTGTAATATTAATCATTGACTATTGTTCTGCAACTTGGATGTTGATAGTGAAGCAGAGAACAATTGATCATTGTTTATTATGAGTCACTATGCACGCACCTATGCTAAACATGGCAAAATGTATTAAATGCTAGTCCACCTCTATTTATGAAATATTTTACATAATTTAATTTGCCTTTGTACAGTTTTATGTAAATAAATTGCTTGTCATTTTTGTCTCTGCAAATTAAAAATATAACATGTTCAAATGGTTGCCTATTTGCTAGCGTACTTTCTCTGACAGGCTCTTTCATTTTGGTAGGAAGATAGTGAACAAATTCACAGGCTAGTCTGAGCAGAACATTCCGATTTATTTCATGCATGATAAAAAAAAAAGAAAAGAAAAGAAAAAGAAGAATGCTGCTCTGGTAACTGGCCACTTCAGCTGGCAACGTAACTGTGGCATTACTTTTCTCTGTAGTGCAGTACACTGCGGATTAGTGACATTCCACACTTCAAGTTCTGACTACTTCGTGGTGTGTTTTAACTGGAGAAATAAAGTACTTGTAATAGCAGAACTTCTTTCCCCTTAACGTTGAAAGTGACCTGCCTTTTAAAAGCATTTAGAAAATACTTACATTAAAGTGGAAAAAAAAATCTAAGTAAAAGTACAGCTGTGTTTATTCACACAGTAAAACAGCAATTTCCTCTTTGGGAGTCAAAAGAGGGGCCTAGTTCTCTTTGTTAAAAAGTTCAGTTGCATTAACAATTGGCACGAAACGTCTGATCAGAAAGGATGCAGTGCCGGCGCTAACCCAAGGTTTTGCAGAGCAGTATGCAATAGCACATGCAGCTCCTTCCCACGTCTGAACCAGGTCCTTCCATCTACGCATACTCACTTAGGATCACAAACAACTCATCCTCAAGAAGGAAGAGCAGAAATGTGAGAAGAATCTGATCTTGTAGCTACCAGGATCAAACAGTCTGTGGTTAAAACAAAGGTATACTGGTAGGTCCCAACTCCTCCTCTCCCCCATTTTATTTTTGACCAATGCAACTCCCAACTATTTAACTAAAAAGTGCACTTATGTACCTGACTGAGAGGTGAATTAGTCCCCTACTATTTTTCCTCTTTTTGTTTTTCTGCCTTTGATCCTACCATACAGAAACATTGTGATTTTTTTAAAACAATGTGCTGACATTTTCCTATAAATATAATATTGCAAGGGAAAGCTTGCAAAATGTTTCTGTGGAGTTCCACCGAGCAATACAAAAAAAGTCAGATGAATCCCATTACCTTAGCTGCCGAATAGGCTTTGAGATTTTTTTAAGTCTAAATTGAATAGCACTCATAATGTTTATGGCTCATGTTGTGATTATCGACCTCTGAGATGGTACTTTCCCTAACCTTGCTTTATCTCTTCAAGTGCATATGTCAAGGAGATGTCTACCTTTTAGCAGAGATCTAAAATGTGTGTGTTTGTGAAAAGGTTTCAAACCTTAAGCTGATCCTAAGGTTCTTTCACAGCTAGTCATAACCCCCTCCAGAGGCATCATTTTAATGAGTAGCTTCAATCAGTCCTTCATGTTTACTTTATACTAATTCTATACACAAGGCATGACCTTATGTTTGTTTATTTTGTCTTTTATTTTCACTCTTCTCTAAAACTTGCTTACAAACTGCATCTAGGAAGGTGATTAAAGCAAGATAAAATACATTTCCTGATCTGCAAGGAATGGTAAGAGATGAGAATGTAAAATAGAGAAAGCTAACAATTTATGCTCTCCTTTAACCCTGGCTTCATTTCTCCCTCTTGCTTTGCAGTAAAATGTAAATCTTGCGCAGTGACTGAATTGAATATGAGTGACCTAGGCAGAAGTAATTTTATGTCCTTACACAGCTTTCTGTGGGAGTGTGTAGAAGATGCTTAATAGTTCATAAATGTGCAAGCTTGTACTGATCGATGAATCAACACCAAAATTATACCAAAGGCATGAAGATTTAGTTTGTCTAGTGAAACACACTATGATCTCAGACAGACTGCTCGTAAAATGGGAGGAGGGAAGGTCCACTTGATACGGGGGGTAGGGGGCGATTGCTTGCAATGGTATGGTAATATGTATCATATAACAGGAAAATTGGTAAAGCAAGATGTTCAGTACTTGTGCACACAGATAGGGAAAAAAGTTTGAGGCTGAGCCAGTAATGCGGAAGGAGTATGCAATCATGGGTTACAACTGGAAGAAATGTGTGGATCATCATGGATACCTTAGTATCTCAAATGTATTTAAAAACCTTGCAACAAAATTGAGAGGCCTGTGCTATAAACGACTTATTTACTATAGACCTCCCTAATTACCAGTAGAAAAGACCTTTCTAAACAGGCTCCAAGGAATGGGAAAGAAGTGGAAGTGTCTTTATTCTATCTTTGGTTGCTCTCATCAGAGAGGCAGCCACAGGCTAATATAGCCCCCACAGTGCAAATTGTAGCAACTTAGTGCTGCTGTAACTTGCACTGCCTGCAACAGTGACCTGGCAGCCAAAGGTTTCCAGAGCACAAGCAAATCCAGTGCTGTTCTCCTGACCCTGGAATATCCTGTATAATAGGGAATGACCCACAGCAGGTGCCATAAAGCCCCTATGCGAGGGAAGTTCTCAAAAGGCCATTTAACCCAGCTTTCCAGAAGGGACAGAGCAGGGCCAAAGGTCTGGTCCAATATTAGATTGGGGGGGTGTTTGTGTGTGTACACGCGTGCTTCCTTCTCTGCCTTTTCCTTTCCTTCATTGATTTTCACATCATAGATTTTTATTTTATAATTTTTCTTCCTTCCTTTTCTGGTTTTCCCCCAGATTTTGTATTCCTACAGTGTATGTTTTCTCTTTCATTCTTTTTTCCACTCTTTTTGCTTTTTCTGTGTCTGTTATTTCAGACTCTCTCCTCTTAGTCTTTCTGTGTTCATGACCCTCCCCACGAACGTCACCACTCTTCCTTTTCCACCTCCTCAGACATCCCTATCACTTACCCCATCATGTAACCCATTTTTCTAGTGCTCATCTATACACTCTGAAGAGTTACACTGTGTCCACCTGACTGACACACACACACACACACACACACACACACACACACACACACACACACAGAGTGTCTCCAAGACAATTAAATGTATTCTCTCCCCCCCCTCCCCCAGCAATCACAAACTGCCCCTCTATTCCAGCCCCATCCATATTTCTTCCTCTGACCGAGAAAAATGCTAGTGGTCAGAAGTCCTCTACTTGATCTGTTGTTCTTTTTTTGTGTTTTGTTTTTTAATCAATTGTTTAATTTTTGCAGCTCACTTAAATCTGGGAAGCTGCGCAATCTTTCTGTTTGAAGCTGTCCTAAATATGGAGCCAATGTTATGCTGTGTGTTTGAAAGTGGAACAACAGCTAATTTTGCAGAGATGACCTCTCTGAACCTTCGACCTGCTCTTGAAATAACCCGGTCCTTTCCCAGCATCAGGAAGGCTGGGAGGAACCAATGGCCAAGCTAAGGTGGTACTTTCATACAAATTATCAGAAATGTTCTACAGATTTTAAGTGATTTGGTCAGAGTGAAATAATTGTTGCACAGAGGAGAGAAAATAAGAGGCAGAGGCATGGGAGGAAAGACATCTTTTAAAATGAGATTTTGAAAGGATGGTGAGTCAGTGACATGCAGAGATACACAATGGCTCTTTCAGATGGCCAAAGACACTGAGGAAGCCCCCACCCCACCATCTCTGCAGTGGTAAGATTGCGTTAAGTAGAAAGAGAAGGTGTGTGAGGCTAGATGAGTGGAAACAGCAGTGCCAGGTGACCAGAGATTATATTTGTCAGGTGTATTGGATCGAGTCTGTGGAGAGTTAAAAAACCAAGCAAGACACTGCTCAGTGGTACTATAAACAGATGCTTGCGCAAAGACCGTGTTCATGGTGCGCTGAAGACACAGGAAGGATGAATAAGTGGAGAGCTATGTAGACTGTACAAAAACAGCTTCAGTCTCAATCCAGCCTCATTCTTCATTTCTCTTACTAATTCACTCCTATAAATAGCTGGAATGAATGTAAGAACATTTTAAACACCAGTTGACTTTTTTTTTTCCCCACTTGACATCTGCTTTGCTTTCTCCCACCTCATTCTGAAGCAGACATGAGCACCAGAACATTAGGTGATTTCATATTCTTTTCCTGTCTGACCTTTGAGTATCTGGCAGGCAGCATGTTCCTATCCTTATTTTTAAGGAGCATTAAATCATGTGAGAAGCCCTCAACCACTGCTGTAAAGGTGAATCTGAATACTAAAGGGACACTTACAGGTGGGAAAACAAAGCTGATAAATTCAGGATATTTTTATTCAAAATCACTGTCTGATAAAGAACAGACCACATGCTTGCAACCCTCTAATAGCAAAACAGTGTATGTTGCCTCTCTAATTCCTGCCCAAGTAAAGGTAAGTATAGGAACATCTTGGGTTATTGTAAAGTTGATGCACAGCCCGTAAATACGAAAAAGAAATAATCAAGTCCAGCTTAACCTGCCTGCCCACACTTTTTACCTAACACTTTTATGTGACATATGTGCCTTCCATCACTGAAAGTGTCCTTTTAATGTGAAGTAACTTGATTATTCTTATATTTAACCCCCATTTTATGGCTAATTAGGGCTCCCATGATGCACTGTAGCAGCTCAGCCAGAGAGGAGGCTGTAGGACAGCATGGGAGATGTAGTCTGGCCAAGGAGCCTCACTCACAGGAGAGAATAAGGGAACGAGGTACCCAAATTACAACCCTCATGAGTCACCATAGCAGCTCAAGCAGATACAGATTAATGGCAAACTGACAGAAAATGAAATGTCTTGATTTGGTTCAACAAACTGGAATGTTTTGATTCAGGCTGACTGACCCAAAACTAAATGATTGGCTTAGATTGTTGGGATTGGAAAACATTTTTTTTAAAACGCAGTGTAATCAACATTTCCATGTGGAAAACTCCAGTTTTGTGGAAGTCACATTTTTTGTTTAAAAATCTTTTCAGTGGAGAATTCCCAACCAGCTGCAGTTGTGCTCTGAAGGGCTAGAATTCATGAAGAGCCAATGAGATTTCTACATCCTGGAATGATGGGGTTATGAGCACTGTATCACTAAACTCATTCAGGTTCCAGCATCATCAATAGGACAAGCCAATATCCCTGGTACCTCCTAGTGAGTGTAAAGATGCGGGATGAGAATAGCTGCAGGAGAGGTAGAAAAACTGAGCTGAAAAAAATGGCAGCTCAGAAAACTGGAGTAGTGAGCAAACCTCCATGTACTTTGTCTTAATTCTGTATTATTTCAAGTTGCTCTTTGTTTGAACTTGAACAGAAAAGGAAGGTGGGAGAAGTGATCTGATTAACACAGTAGGAAATCAAAATGTAGTCAGATGGCACTTTTCATGCAGTGAGGTTTCTCAGCTTTGTGGCTAGAGTCTCTGCAGCTATGTTGGGTGTCTTGCTCTTGATAATCCTGTATTTAAAAATCAGCCAGACTGTGTAAGCATTTTAATTAGAACTTCACTTTGCATTCCCTGTGAATAAGCAATATTTTTTTCTTGGAAGAAAAATGTTTTTGCTTCAGAGAAAGCAATTTCTTATTAACAGGATTTAAATTTGGAAGAGATTAGAATCTTTCCGATTAATCTGCATTGCACACTGGTCAGATGCACATGCTCAAACTATTTTTCTTTTAAAATCTGTTGTTTTAAGATCTACTGCCAAATGGCTAATGTTACATGGCTAATGTTAATGTTAATGTTAATGGACAAACTTTTTAGTGCCCAAGTCTGCTTTAATGTATAGGACCCAAGTATAAATCAGGCGCAAACCACTGAAGTTGTTGGCATTATGCCAGTGTACAACAGAGCAGAGAAGCAAGTACCATGATGTTTGTCAGGACACATGATGACAAAGTCAGGGAAATGCAAAGCTAAAGCTGATATCTCATTTTTAACTTGTCGTGGTATGCCAAGGTACTGTATTGTAGTACATTAGGAATACTGGGCCAGTTGCTTAGCTCCTGAATATCAGCATATTCTAGCTCTATCGATGTTAATTGCGGGCAGAGGCTCTGGTGAGCTACTCCAGCTGATGATCTGCTTATATAAACATGCTCTACTACCCAGACCTATTTAACCTGATGAGTTAAAGGACACAGGATCACCTTCTGTTCTCAGTCTAAATCCATCTTTACCCCCAACACCCTCACCCACTCTCCTGTCTTGATCCACATGCATTTTGCAGGAATATAGGAGCTGGATCACTTTGAAAAGGTGCAGGTTACTGTGTAAGGTGTAAGGTGCAAGGCAGCGAAGACTCAGGCCCAAGGACTTAAATGATTAAAAGACATCAAAATCAAATAGATTCCAAAGAAAACAGAGCACTGACTTTGGCCACCTTACTGGTCTTGGAGTCACAGGCTGTTTCTTGGAAATACAGTTGATTTCTCTGCTGAATTTTAGTTTAAAGATGAAGGGAAAGGCTTTTTCCTGTCAAGCCCTGAAGTCAGTCTGATTCTTGTTCTAAATCCCTCATGCTATCATTGATAATGTCACTAAGTGCCCATTCCTGTCCCCAGTTAAGTCAATGGGAGTTCTGACATTAACTGCAATATGGAGAGGAGCAGTCCCTCTCCCCTTCATTCAAACAGCAGGGGGCACTGCATTTGCTGCAGGGCTATCACTGTTAGTTATGCAGGACAATCACAGGCTTGGTTACTCAGGTCTTCAGAGGTAACTTGATCGCATCTCAGGAACTGCCCAACTGCTGGGGAGGCTGCAGTCCTTTCACTACATCCCTTTGTGGGGTGCAACTCACTCTCATTCTCAGCCCCTCCCCGCCATGAGGGACTGAAGCCATAGCCTTGTCTCCTTCAGTCCATGCAATGTGGTGAGGTTCCACCCCCTTGCTCCATACTATGTACCTGTATAAGGAACAAGAACCATCTGGCCCTAAAGGAGGTCCTGACTATCTGTGTTTTATTAATAATTTGTTCATCTATTTGTACCAATCTGTGACACAAAAAAACACCTTGATATTAGCCTTTTAGAAAAAAAGGGCGGTTCAAGTGAGAAATCTTAAAACATTTAAAAATCCACACTAAGGCAGCAGCTCTGCTTCCAGCATGATACAGCACAGTGTTACACATACTGTAGAACTTAGAGACCAAATTCTGCTCTGTTATACCCTTGTAACCCCAACTGGTTTGCACAGGGCTAACTTGGAACAGAATGTCTTCCATTTTGTTCATTTTGCACAGAAGGAGAAGAGGCCACTTTGCTCTGAAACTAGACTGACTTGAGATCCTCAGAGGATCCACTGAAATCCAGCCTTATTTTCACTGTCTTCATGTATTAACATAAGAACGGCCATACTGGGTCAGATGAAAGGTCTATCTAGCCCAGTATCCTGTCTTCTGACAGTGGCCAATGCCAGGTGCCCCACAGGGAATGAACAAAACAGGTAATCATCAAATGACCCATCCCCTGTCGCCCATTCCCATTCTGGCAAACAGAGGCGACAGACACCATCCCTGCTAATAGCCATTAATGGACCCATCCTCCATGAACTTATCTAGTTATTTTTTGAACCCTGTTATAGTCTTGGCCTTCACAACATCCCCTGGCAAGGAGTTCCACAGGTTGATGGAGTAAAAAAAATACTTCCTTTTGTTTGTTTTAAACCTGCTGCCTATTAATTTCATTGGGTGACCCCTAGTTCTTGTGTTATAAGAAGGAGTAAATAGCACTTCCTTATTTTCTCCACATGATTTTATAGACCACTATCATATCCCCTGCTTAGTTGTCTCTTTTTCAAGATGAAAAGTCCCCGTCTTATTTATCTCTCTTCATACAGAAGCCGTTCCATACCCCTAATCATTTTTGTTTCCCTTTTCCAGTTCCAATATATCTGTTTTGAGATGTGGCGACCACATCTGCATGCAGTATTCAAGATGTGGGCGTACCATGGATTTATACAGAGATGATGATATTTTCTGTCTTCTTATCGATCCCTTTCTTAATAATTCCCAACATTGTTAGCTTTTTGGACTGCCTCTGCACATTGAGTGTATGTTTTCAGAGAACTATCCACAATGACTCCAAGATCTCATTCGTCAGTGGTAACAGACACCATCATTTTATATGTATAGTTAAATTATGGTTTCCAATGTGCATTACTTTGCATTTATCAACATTGAATTTCAGCTGCCATTTTGTTGCCCAGTCACCCAGTTTTGTTAGACACTTTTGTAGCTCTTCGCAGTCTGCCTGGGACTTAATGATCTTGAGTAGTTTTGTATCATCTGCAAATTTTGCCACCTCACTGTTTACCCCTTTTTCCAGATCATTTATGAATATGTTGAATAGGACTGGTCCCAGTACAGTCTCCTTAGGCAGTGGTGCTATAAGGAGGGCCTTGGGATGTATGGCCACTGGGAGGCATTCATGAACAGAGGACAGTTCTCTCGGGATGGACTTCATCTGAGTAGGGAAGGAAATAGACTTCTAGGATGGAGGCTGGCACAACTGATTAAGAGAGTTTTAAACTAGGAATTTGGGGGAGATGGTTGGGAGATGCCCAGGTAATCTCCACGCCGGATTTTACCACTGAGAGCGAAGAAAACAAAGTAAGAAAGGATACAGCCGTGGGTAGGAGAATGTATATAAGGAGGAAGGGCAGTGTGGATACCAGTCTAATAGGTTATACTGGCTGTAGAATGACCGTGCCTAATAAGGTACAGAATGTGAGCGAGGCCAAACAGCAAAAATTAAGATGTTTGTACACCAATGCGAGGAGCCTAGGTAACAAAATGGAGGAACTAGAGCTACTGGTGCAGGAAGTGAAACCAGATATTATAGGGATAACAGAAACATGGTGGAATAGTAGTCATGACTGGACTACAGGTATTGAAGGGTATGTGCTTTTTAGGAAAGACCGAAATAAAGGTAAAGGTGGTGGAGTAGCATTGTATATCAGTGAGGTAGAATGTAAAGAAATAAGAAGCAATGGAATGGATAAGACAGAATCCGTCTGGGCAAAAATTACATTGGGGAAGAAAACTATTAGAGCCTCCCCGGGATAGTGCTTGGAGTGTGCTCTAGACCGCCAGGATCTAATTTGGATATGGATAGAGCCCTTTGTAATGTTTTTAATAAAGTAAATACTAATGGAAACTGCATGATCATGGGAGACTTTAACTTCCCAGATATAGACTGGAGGATGAGTGCTAGTAATAATAATAGGGCTCAGATTTTCCTAGATGCGATAGCTGATGGATTCCTTCATCAAGTAGTTGCTGAACCGACTAGAGGGGATGCCATTTTAGATTTGGTTTCGGTGAGTAGTGAGGACTTCATAGAAGAAATGGTTGTAGGTGATAATCTTGGTTCAAGTGATCATGGGCTAATTCAGTTCAAACTGAACGGAAGGATTAACAAAAATAAATCTGCAGCTAGGGTTTTTGATTTCAAAAGGGCTGACTTTCAAAAATTAAGGAAATTAGTTAGGGAAGTGGATTGGACTGAAGAATTTATGGGATTACTTTAAATCAAAGCTGCAGAAGCTATCATAGAATCATAGAATATGATTCTATGAATCATAGAATATCAGGGTTGGAAGGGACCTCAGGAGGTCATCTAGTCCAACCCCCTGCTCAAAGCAGGACCAATCCCCAACTACATCATCCCAGCCAGGGCTTTGTCAAGCCTGACCTTAAAAATATCTAAGGAAGGAGATTCCACCACCTCCCTAGGTAACACATTCCAGTGTTTCACCACCCTCCTAGTGAAAAAGTTTTTTCCTAATATCCAACCTAAACCTCCCCCAATGCAACTTGAGACCATTACTCCTTGTTCTGTCATCAGCTACAGCTGAGAACAGTCTAGAGCCATCCTCTTTGGAACCCCCTTTCAGGTAGTTGAAAGCAGCTACCAAATCCTGCCTCATTCTTCTCTTCCTCAGACTAAACAATCCCAGTTCCCTCAGCCTCTCCTCATAAGTCATGTGTTCCAGTCCCCTAATCATTTTTGTTGCCCTCCGCTGGACTCTTTCCAATTTTTCCACATCCTTCTTGTAGTGTGGGGCCCAAAACTGGACACAGTACTCCAGATGAGGCCTCACCAATGTCGAATAGAGGGGAACGATCACGTCCCTCGATCTGCTGGCAATGCCCCTACCTATACATCCCAAAATGCCATTGGCCTTCTTGGCAACAAGGGCACACTGTTGACTCATATCCAGCTTCTTGTCCACTGTAACCCCTAGGTCCTTTTCTGCAGAACTGCTGCCAAGCCATTCGGTCCCTAGTCTGTAGCGGTGCATGGGATTCTTCTGTCCTAAGTGCAGGACTCTGCACTTGTCCTTGTTGAATCTCATCAGATTTCTTTTGGCCCAATCCTCTAATTTGTCTAGGTCCTCTGTATCCTATCCCTACCCTCCAGCGTATCTACCTCTCCTCCCAGTTTAGTGTCATCTGCACTATCGGAAGCCTGCATCCGAAGAAAGGGGAAAAAATTCATAGGTAGGAGTTGTAGACCAAGCTGGATGAGCAAGCATCTCAGAGAGGTGATTAAGAAAAAGCAGAATGCATACAGGGAGTGGAAGATGGGAGGGATCAGCAAGGAAAGCTACCTTATTGAGGTCAGAACATGTAGGGATAAAGTGAGACAGGCTAAAAGTCAAGTAGAGTTGGACCTTGCAAAGGGAATTAAAACCAATAGTAAAAGGTTCTATAGCCATATAAATAAGAAGAAAACAAAGAAAGAAGAAGTGGGACCTCTAAACACTGAGTATGGAGTGGAGGTTAAGGATGATCTAGGCATGGCCCAGTATCTAAACAAATACTTTGCCTCAGTTTTTAATAAGGCTAAAGAGGATCTTAGGGATAATGGTAGCATGGCAAATGGGAATGAGGATATCTGAGGTAGAAGCGAAACTCAAACAGCTTAATGAGACTAAATTGGGGGGCCCAGATAATCTTCATCCAAGAATATTAAAGGAATTGGCACCCGAAATTGCAAGCCCATTAGCAAGAATTTTTAATGAATCTGTAAACTCTCAGGAGTTGTACCGTATGATTGGAGAATTGCTAACATAGTTCCTATTTTTAAGAAAGGGAAAAAAAGTGATCCGGGTAACTACAGGCCTGTTAGTTTGACATCTGTAGTATGCAAGGTCTTGGAAAAAATTTTGAAGGAGAAAGTAGTTAAGGACATTGAAGTCAATGGTAAATGGGACAAAATACAACATGATTTTACAAAAGGTAGATCGTGCCAAACCAACCTGATCTCCTTCTTTGAGAAAGTAACAGATTTTTTAGACAAAGGAAATGCAGTGGATCTAATTTACCTTGATTTCAGTAAGGCGTTTGATACTGTGCCACATGGGGAATTATTAGTTATATTGGAAAAGATGGGAATCAATATGAACATTGAAAGGTGGATAAGGAATTGGTTAAAGGGGAGACTACAATGGGTCCTACTGAAAAGTGAACTGTCAGGCTGGAGGGAGGTTACCAGTGGAGTTCCTCAAGGATCAGTTTTGGGACCAATCTTATTTAATCTTTTTATTACTGACCTCAGCACAAAAAGTGGGAGTGTGCTAATAAAGTTTGTGGATGATACAAAGCTGGGAGGTATTGCCAATTTAGAGAAGGACTGGGATATCATACAGCAGGATCTGGATGACCTTGTAAACTGGAGTAATAGTAATATGATGAAATTTAATAGTGAGAAATGCAAGGTTATGCATTTAGGGATTAATAACTAGAATTTTAGTTATAAGCTGGGGACACATCAATTAGGAGTAATGGAGGAGGAGAAGGACCTTGGAGTATTGGTTGATCACAGGATGAATATGAGCCGCCAATGTGATATGGCTGTGAAAAAAGCTAATGCGGTCTTGGGATGCATCAGGAGAGGTATTTCCTTTAGGGATAAGGAGGTTTTAGTACCGTTATACAAGGCACTGGTGAGACCTCACCTGGAATACTGTGTGCACTTCTGGTCTTCCATGTTTAAGAAGGATGAATTCAAACTTGAACAGGTTCAGAGAAGGGCTATTAGGATGATCCGAGGAATGGAAAACTTGTCTTATGAAAGGAGACTCAAGGAGCTTGGCTTGTTTAGCCTAACTAAAAGAAGGTTGAGGGGAGCTATGATTGCTCTCTATAAATATATCAGAGGGATAACTGGAGAGGAAGAAGAATTATTTAAGCTCAGTACCAATGTGGACACAAGAACAAATGGATATAAACTGGCCACCAGGAAGTTTAGACTTGAAATTAGATGAAGGTTTCTAACCATCAGAGGAGTGAAGTTTTGGAATAGCCTTCCAAGGGAAGCAGTGAGGGCAAAAGCTCTATCTGGCTTTAAGATTAAACTCGATAAGTTTATGGAGAAGATGATGGGATAACATGATTTTGGTAATTAACTGATCTTTAAATATTCATGGTAAATAGGCCTAATGGCCTGTGATGGGATGTTAGATGGGGTGGGATCTGAGTTACCCAGGAAAGAATTTTCTGTAGTATCTGGCTGGTGAATCTTGCCCATATGCTCAGGGTTTAGCTGATTGCCATATTTGGGGTCAGGAAGGAATTTTCCTCCAGGGCAGATTGGAAGAGGCCCTGGAGGTTTTTCGCCTTCCTCTGTAGCATGGGGCATGGGTCACTTGCTGGAGGATTCTCTGTTCCTTGAAGTCTTTAAACCATGATTTGAGGACTTCAATAGCTCAGACATAGGTGAGGTTTTTCGCAGGAGTGGGTGGGTGAGATTCTGTGGCCTGTGTTGTGCAGGAGATCAGACTAGATGATCATAATGGTCCCTTTTGACCTTAGTATCTATGAATCTATGACACCACTATTTACCTCTCTCCATTCTGAAAACTGACCATTTATTCCTACTGTTTCCTTTTAACCAATTACCAATCCATGAGAGGACCTTCCATCTTATCCCATGACTGCTTACTTTGCTTAAGAACCTTTGGTGAGGGACCTTGACAAAAGCTTTCTGAAAATCTACGTACATTATATCCATTGGCTCCCCCTTGAGCACATGCTTGTTGACACCATTAAAGAATTCTAGTATTTGGTGAGGCATGATTGCCCTTTACAAAAATCATGTTGACTTTTCCCCAACAATTGTGTTCATCTATGTGTCTGACAATTTTGTTCTTTACTAGAGTTTCAACCAATTTGCCAGTTATTGAAGTCAGGCTTGCCAGCCTTTAATTGCTAGGATTACCTCTGGAGCTTTTAAAAAAAAATTGGCATCACATTAGCTATCCTCCAGTCATTAAATGATAGGTTACAAACTACAGTTAGTAGTTCTGCAATTTCACATTTGAGTTCCTTCAGAACTCTTGGGTGAGTAGCATCTGGTCCTGGTGACTTATTACTGTTTAGTTTATCAGTTTGTTCCAAAGCCTCCTCTAATGACACCTCAATCCGGGACAGTTCCTCAGGTTTGTCACCTAAAAAGAATGGCTCGGGTTTGGGAATCTCCCTCACATCTTCAGTTGTGAAGACTGATGCAAAGAATTCATTTAGCTTCTCCACAATGGCCTGATCATCCTTGAGTGCTCCTTTAGCATCTCAATTGTCCGGTGGCCCCACTGATTGTTTAGCAGGCTTCCTTCTTCTGATGTACTTAAAACGATTTTTGCTATTACTTTTTGAGTCTTTGGCTAGCTGTTCTTCGAATTCTTTTTTGGCCTTCCTAATTATGTTTTTACTCTTCATTTGCCAGAGTTTATGCTCCTTTCTATTTTCCTCACTAGGATTTAACTTCCACTTTTTAAAGGATGCCTTTTTTGCCCCTCAGTGCTTCTTTTACTGTATTGTTGAGCCATGGTTGCACTTTTTTGGTTCTCTTACTAAGTATTTTAATTTGGGGTATTTGTTTATGTTGAGCCTCTATTATGGTGTCTTTAAAAAGTTTCCATGCAGCTTGTGGGGATTTTACTTTTTGCACTGTACCTTCTAATTTCTATTTAACTCATTGTTGTGTAGTTCCCCTTTCTGGAATTAAATACTATAGTGTTGGGCGGCTGCGGTTTTCCCCACCACAGGGATGTTAAATTTAATTTTATTTTGGTCACTATTACCAAGCGATCCAGCTAGAGTGGGCTTTTTTAAGCCCTGGTCTTCCTGAGTAGCCCAGCCCCCTGGTTAAGGGTTGATGGGTGCTAAGGGATCAAAGTCTTGTTAAGAAGCTTTCAGCTTTACTATTTATCAATATGCAGTGTTCAGGCACTACTGGATGTTACCAAGAGATGCCTCATCCCAGTGGACTGAGAGAAGCAATTTTCCTTTGACAAATGTTGACAGTATCCTCTCTTGAACTTTTCCAGGACCTTCCTTGTTTTTGCTTACTGGCTTTAAAGTCACTGCAGAGCTAGTTATCCTCTTGCTCTGAGCAGCACTTAAAAAGTGCTTCCTAGGGAGAAGAAACAACAGCAGTCTGTGTTGGAGTAACACTGGGTGGGCTGGAGACACACATGGCACCAATAACTCTATAGCCTTTTTTCCCCTTCCTTGTAAAGAGATAAAAATACACAGCAACCCATCAGCAGAAGTGGTATCAATTTACTTCAAAGAAGGAAAATACTGGCCCTGAGTAATCATAAGTGCTCACAGTAGCTATTTCATTAAAACATGCTGTTTATGGATATTTGAAAGTGTTGATTTGTAACCAAGCAGAATGCAATGAGTCTTATGAAGATAACTTGGCCACATACCCCCATACTCAACTTGTACAAGTCAGCATAGCTCTGTTGAAGTCAGTGGAGTGATATGGGTTTGCATCAACTGAGGATTTGACCGACAGTGTTCAGATGCTTTTTTGCATTACTGACAACTGCAACTAAATTCCTATTTAAGAACTGTAGCAAACAGTTGGTTTGTTAGTAGATTTTATTTTTTAAAGAAGAGGATGTTCTCCCTGTTATTATTCTTGAAAATGGATTTCTTGGCGCGCATCCCTTTTTCCTAATGTTTTCAGTACACACAGTCTTAAATGTGTGCCAGTAGCATGTGCTGTCACAACATTATCAGAAAGGCTGCTATGCTCTCTCAGGTAAATGACAGAGTTTTAAACATTATGTGAACATATATATTAAACCCTTTATACTCACAGCATCAGACCTTCAGCTGATATAAATTGGCACAGCTCCACTGAAGTCAGTTTACACCAGCTGAGGTTCTGGCCCATATTATGTTTTATAATCAAGGTGGAGACATGAGGCATTTTCCAGCATTGGCCCCAAAACCAGAGGTTTGGTTTTTTACATATGTTGTGCGCCTACAGCTCCCACTGAAATCCCTCCCCGAGGAGCCAGCGCACAGGGCATTTTTCACCATTAGAACAATGCAGCTTTCTCTCCAGCTTCTGCAGAGTGCAACCAACCCACTCCCCCCCAGCCTGGCTGATGTCTGGCAGGGCCAAACCCTGCCTCTGCCTTTCTCCTCCCCATTCCTTTTGCAGCACAGAGGGAGCAATCCCTGCTCTCTGCCCGGTGTAAGATCTGCAACTATAGCAGGTGCTTCCCCTGCTCTGCACCTGAGCCAGAACTCATTAACAATCTAGACCTAAATTAAACAGATAGAATACAAGCAATTAAGGACCAAGCATAGCTGTAATTGGAAGAGAGATCAGCAATTGAAATCTAAGTGAAAGGTGCCATATCAGACACTAAGGGATGCTGGGCAGTATTTCCATATGCAGGTGCCTAACATTAAACACCTAAAACTATATTTCAGTATACAATTAAAAGTGATCTAGCCTTTAGAAGTGCTGAACATCAACAGCTCAGATTATAGTTAGTGGGCCCTGCAGAGGTTCAACACCTCTGAAAATCTGATTTTTCAAATGCAATTTGCAAAGGAAGGGAGAACTTGTGGGCATGCAGAAACACAGCCTGCATTTTCACTCACCTATGGGTAACTGCATGTTCAAAATGAGTAATTAAGCATGCAAATGGGAAATTAGGCATGCACACCAAATAAGCAGGTTCTTCGCACTATGACAATAGTGGTTACCTATAGGGAATATGGATTCTTGGCACCAGTTCTTTCATGGGGCCCTTGAAGCACTGTAAAGTGGCAGTCAGCTATCATCTTTAATTGTATCCTTCACATAGGCACTACATATAAGCCTTCTGGCCTGCTGTGGTGGGATTGCTGATCTTTGCGTCCCACTGTCGTTTTGTTGTCACTCATTTTCATGTAGCTTCTGATCAGCATATTCTGTGGCAGGTTTTATAGTCTGCTGTGGCTGATATCTTTGGCCTTCATGGAGTCTCACTGTTGTCCATTAAATGATCTGTAAACCATTTTATGGACACTCTAACTCAGAGAAATTTCAACAATCCAAATTGTCTTGTAATTGCTATCACATCATTGCAACATTGTCATTTATAATTTCATTCAAGAAAGGTTGCTTTCCAGACTGCCCTGGATTTTCTTTCTAAGGTCAATTCGCTGTTTCTCATGAATTAAGAAATAGTGCTACCATCCATCTAGCCAAATACTAGCAATTTTACTTAATTTTATTTTGTAAATTTTCTTATTCAGTAACATATCAGTATGTGATTATACATTCTAGGAGTCAGCTGAGCTCCAGCCTCTAATTTGCATCTCCCCTTGACCAATTTGTATTCTCACTTGTCATGAAATCTGTGACTTGGAGGTGAACTTTCATAGACCATTGTTCATGTTGCCAAATCATAAGCACACCTCCATCTCCATTACCATGTTATTCATCCAGTTTTTTGGAGACAGCCATTGTTCTATGCCTTCCTGCAGTCCACCAGTAGGAGTGCAATGACAGATGAAACAAGGCAAGATGAACAGAGCAGGGGCATTGCCATGAAGTCAGTAAGCACCAGACTCTCCAATAAAGAGAAGACACACATTCCCTAGCTTTTAGTTTAATATAGAATTCATCTGAATCTGCGCAGTCTGGCCTTTCTGATCCAGCATTACAGCTACTATTAGCAATAAAGTGGTCATTAGTCATTGGCCTTTATGAAGATCAGTTGATTTCTGGTGTGCTACAGCATGGGGAGATAGTTTAAAGATAATTTTATTTGACCCCGGGCAAAAGTACATTGCTCCACTTAAACTTTCTTTGACAAAACAGGAATGGTATTTTTGTTGAGGAAAGGATGTTACAATCTGTTTTTCTGTAGGGTGAGGCAAATATAGAATCCCCATATTACATCAAATACTTGTCCTAAATATATGCAGTACATTGAAATATAAGACAGTCTAAGAGTTATATAACTGGCCACATTTCTGTAACATGATCTGCCCAAGGAGTTTATAATAAAAAATTGGGGCACAGGAGATGAAATTAAACATGCTGTATTTTTGCTGACAAAACCTGCATATTTATTTTTAAAATCTCAGTCAATTTATGAAGAAGAAAGAATGCAAGTTACAGTAAGGTTGCTTAGAGACTAAATTTTCTTATGTGTAATTGGTAATTCATTCACTTTTGCTCAGATTTATCTATATAACACATGGCAACCCCTGCATAAATGGACACACATGCATCTCTCTCATATGAAACATGTTACCTCCCTGTTCCACACCCATGTCATCACAGGACATGGATAATAATACACCATGGGCCAGATCCCAGCTACTGTTCTGCTCACAGTACAAAGGGGGCAGAAAATGCCCAGATTGTCCCAGCTGGGAAGCTCATCAATGTGGGCATAAAGCTAACATAGATCGCTTCTGGGCAACCCACCACCTACCTTTGGGAGCTGATAACAGGTGATGCAATTCAGAGCAGCTCTTGGGATGTACTGATCTCCAGTGGGTCTGGAGCTGGTTAAACTAGCTCCAGAATTACAGAGCTGAAACTGGCTGCTTTTCACCTGCACTCTGAAGAGACTAGAAATAGCAAAATATCTTGATTTATGCCTAAAAATTATTCATAATTTATGTGAGTTTATAACTGCAAAATATTGTAGATGGGTTTAGAGGAACTTTATCTATCAATTAAATATATTGGGATGAAACATGTAGTCCATACATAGGGCCCTACCAAATTCACAGTCCATTTTGGTCAATTTCAAGATTATTGTAGTGGGGGTTGCTGTACTGCTACCCTTATTTCTGCTCTGCCTTCAGAACTGGGCAGCTGGAGAGCAGTGGCTGCTGGCTGGGAGCCCAGCTCTGGAGGCAGAGGATGGTATGGTATAGTATTGTCACCCTTACTTCTGCACTGCTGCCTGCAGAGCTGGGCCCTCAGTCAGCAGCCACTACTCTAAGGCCACTCAGATCTGAAGGCAGGAGAGCAAAAGTAAGGATGGATGACATGATATGGTATTTCCACCCTTTCTTCTGCACTGCTGCTGGCAGGGTGCTGCCTTCAGAGCTGGGCACCCAGCCAACAGCCACCATTTTCTGGTCACCCAGTTCTGAAGGCAAAGTAAGGGTGGCAATATCGCGACCCCCCTAAAATTACTTGACGACCCCCCTGCAACTCCCTTTTGGGTCAGGAACCCAATTGGAGAAATGCTGATCTCCCCCCATGAAATCTGGTCTGTTGTGTGCTTTTACCCTATACTATACAGATTTCATGGGGGGAGACCAAATTTCCTGGTCTGTGATGCATTTTTCATGGACGTGAATTTGGTAGGGCTCTGTCCATACGTACCATCCTAATCCACTAGGAAATAACCAGTAGGCTATCTTTTGTGTTTTAGGCACTTGACTTCTTCACAGAGGGAAAGGATTGTACATGGTATCAGTCAGTTCACCATGATCTGATATTTCACAATATTTGTAGCGAATGGTTATGGGTTGTTTGGTTTCTACTCCATTATTCATGATAATTGTAAGTATAGTGATTCCTGTTGGAGGATGACAGAGTATTATCAGATATACAATATGTATGTTTTAAAGGCCTTTTGCAAAATGAGAAAGTGTGTAGGAATGAAAACACAATCACTTCACTATGAAATATTGGCATAGATGGAGTATTCAGAATTAACATTGTGAGGTAAATTCAGACATTTTATGCCTCCAAAGAACAGAGCTCAGGAACAAAGTGAAATCATGACCACAAAAATACTCATTGATCAAAGCTGCTGGAGGAACATGTCCAGAATCCACACTACACCCAGTATTGTTATGTCCATGTCCCATAATCTGTGACATGTTCTACCACAACTAAGCAGGCATCATAAGACATAATGCACGGACAGCGAGGACAAAATAGGTTATTACTTAGTGCCAAGACACACAGTCAGATAAAATTATACACTATTTTCTGCTTTCTCAGACACTATTAGATAAATGTTCATTTGCATAAAATTATAGTAATCCTTTCCCTGACAACACATACAGAAAAAAAAAGTCAGATATCTGAGGTCATATGTGGAATTCTCAGTATTTCTGCTTATTATAAAGTGTAAAGATGTGGATGAGTTGCCACAGTTCTACACTTTTCAATGTCATTGATCAAATATAAAGTTCTTAGTGAGTTTCTAAGCTCTTAAGAGATGAAAGCTAACTAGTGAGCATGGAAGATCATGGAACATGATTGCAACCATTGTTCAAGATATTCAGATTTAACAACAACTAGCTCTGATATAAAATTTGGTGGTAAATGTGTGGAACCTCAAATTATAAACTTCTATCAAAGTGTGTCCTCACTCTAGAGGAAGGATGATTCAGTGATTAGGGAGCTAGCTGGAGGCTTGGGGAACCTGGGTTCAACTCTATATTTGGCCACAGACTATGTGGGCAAACTTGGGTGAGTCACTTCAAAAAATGACTTGAAATCTAGGTGCTTAGGCACTTTTGAAAATCTTACTATGTGTGTCTATAGGCACTTAAGTTCCTTTAAAAAAATCTGCCCAAGAGGCCTCTATGCCTCAGCTTCACATCTGTAAATGGGGATAATAGCATTGCCCTCCCCCTCAAAGGTGTTGTGAGGATAAATAAATTGAAGATTGTGAGGCACTCAGATACTATTGTAATGGGGATCAGACAATACCTACATAGATAGTCGATAGAAAGTGATGAACACATAAGACAAGATTGTATGTAACCCTGGAGAGGCACATGGGTGGAAATGGAGCAGATGCAGGATGCTTCCTCTCCCCCATATATTGCTTGATCAGGAGTCTAGCTGCACTCACAGTAACTGTGCATTTACAGCTTCTTGAGCATGCCTGACAGGCTGTAAGACACCTCAAGAGATGTAATATCAGCCACATGTCTTCCAGCATGACTGAGAATTCATACAGCACAAGGCCAGAAGGGACCACTGTGGTCATCTGCTCTGACCTCCCGTATAACACAGACCATAGAATTTACCCAAAATAATTCCTAGAGCACATCTTTTAGAACAACATGATTTCAAAATGGTCAGTGATGGAGAATAGTTGTTTACTTTCCCTGTTAAAAAGTTACAGCACTGTTTTTTTCATTGATCCCACTGGGGCAGGGTTACTTCCACTGTAGGGAAGTAGTTTAAAAACACAACTGTGTGCCTACATAAAGAACATACAAGTTTAGGTTATTTTTTCAAAGTCCTGGTCAATACCACCCCTAAGGGTGACTGAGAAAAAGGCTTAACCTGGGAAAACTTGAAGAGCAAATCTGAGAATGCCAGACATAGGGCCACACTCTCAGCTGGCGTAGACAGGCTCAGCTGTATTAGTTGAAGTGGAGCTCTGTGGCTTTACGTGAGCTGAAAATCTGACTCAATTTATTCTTTCTGAATTTCACTCCTGTACCTGATTGATCCTTCAGGGCTGCCATACACATCACTCTTGATCTCAAAGTCAGCCAAAAACAGTGTTAAAATTGCATTTGCTTCTTGAATTTTCCTTTACCACACACAAACTGTCTTGAAAATAGGCTAGGGCTGATTTTCAGGTGGTTCAAGAAGGAGCCTTCGTGCCTCTCATGCTCGAAGGTCAGATTAAAGAAAGAATTCAGCCTATCTCCCAGCTTTTGACAGCTAAAGCACAACACTGCATACATATCTCAAATCTTATCTCATTGGAGGGCTGCAGGAAAAAGGAAGATTCAAAATAACCATGTCTGGCTACTGAACCACCAAAAGAGCAGAGCCAGGTAGATCTTTTTATGCTTGTAAAGACCACAATTAGAAATTGCAAAACTAATGTAAGGGCAGGCAAAATATTTTCAAGTGAGGTACGATGAAGATGATTGCTTCAGTGATTCCAAGATGTAGACACATTTCTAAATTAAACCAGAGAGCTGCTGTGTTTGGTTTGTGTTGTTATTATAATTATTTATCATGGTAATGCCCAGAGGCACCCATCAGGCTCACAGTGTGTTAAACACTGTACAAAGAGACAGTTGTGTACTATGAATAGGCACGGAAGGATTAAATTTTTAACGGCAAGCGTTGCTTTCACCATGCACACACAAACAGACAAAAAATATTTCCCACAATAATAAACAGAGGACTCTCACGTAGGAGTAAAGATTTTTTTTTTCTGTATTTGACACTGGTGTGACTGCTGCTGGAATAGTGTGTCTAGTTCTGGTGCCCACAACTCAAGAAGGATGTTGATAATTGGAGAGGGTTCAGAGAAGAGCCATGTCAATGATTAAAAGATTAGAAAACCTGCTTATAGTGACAGACTCAAGGCACTCAACCTATTTTGTTTCACAAAGAGAAGGATAAGGAGTGACTTGGTTACAGTCTATAACAGCGGTGGCCAACCTGTGGCTCTTCAGAAGTTAATATGTGGCTTCTTGTATAGGCTCCGACTCCTGGGCAGGAGCTAAAGGCACCAACTTCAATGTGCTGAAGGGTGCTCACTGCTCAACCCCTGGCTCTCCCACAGGCCCTGCCCGCACTCCACCCCTTCCCACCCCCTCCCCTGAGCCTGCCATGCCCTTGCTCCTCCCCCTATCCCCCCAGAGCCTTCTGCACCCCACAAAACAGCTGATTGGGAGGTGCGGGGAGGGAGAGGGAGGTGCTGATCGGCGGGGCTGCCAGTGGGCAGGAGGCACTGGGAGCTGGGGCGGGGGGAACTGATGAGGGGCTGCTGACGTATTACTGTGGCTCTTTGGCAATGTACATTGGTAAATGCTGGCTCCTTCTTAGGTTCAGGTTGGCCACCCCTGGTCTATAAGTATCTACATGGGGAACAAAATATGTAAGAATGGGCTCTTCAATCTAGCAAAGAAAGCAAAATCAGTGGCTGGAAGATGCAGCTAGACAAATTCAGACTGGAAATATTTTTGATAGTGATGGTAATTAACCATGGATTGTGGTGGATTCTCCATCACTGACAATTTTTAACTCAAGATTGGATATTTTCCTAAAAGATATGGTCTAGGAATTATTTTGGGGAACTTCTATGGCCTGTGTCATAAGGAGGTCAAACTGAATAATCACAAAGGTCCCTTCTGACCTTGGAATCTATGACTGTTGTCTGACCCCCACCGTCTGCATAATTTACCAGCACTGTGAATGTTAAAATGAATAAAAATACTTAAAACCCATAATTATGTGCAATTATGAAACTTTGAATTGAGGAAAAATGCTTAAAATAAACACTGAGGTGATCCATCAAAATTTGTACATATAAATTTTGCCAAGCCAAAAACTCTGAGGGAAAGGAGGTTGAGGAGTGTTGCACAGAGGATTAGATGCCTAACCTTAATGCCTGTTAAAGATGCAGATACATGCCTCGTGACATTTTAAAAAGTGTGTAGGCCCCTACCTCCCATTGATTCTAAATATGGCTACAGTGGGTTTGGTTTTTTTATTAGTATTAATTATTTTATGATATTAACTGAATGCTGCAGATGCCCACATTGTTATATTAAAGGCATCATAATTTTGAATTCCAGGGAACTAAATTGACATGGGAACAAGTGGACTTTGTTTTTATTTTAAGGCAGCTACAACAAAATTTTGAAGCTGGTTTATACCCAGTTTAGCTTCATTGATATCAACAAGGTTTTGTAAGATGAATGAGTGAGTCCAAAATTTGACCCATAGTATATTTTCAGCAGATACTTAAATAATGTACTCGTAGAAGATACTAACCAATGACAGCTGAAGACAGAAACTAATATTTGTATGTGTTACTAGTTAAGTGAGCAGCATTTTTAGTATGAATAAGAGGCACCCCCTCACAGTTCAGTAAACTGAAGGTTGTATGGAATGAAATTATTAATTACTAAAACTGAAAAGTCATTTCTGAGATTAGCCAATCCAGTCTCCCCTCAGTTGAGTGGGGGTGGCATAAAGCCAAGACTAGCTCACTGAGAACTGGCTGGTGGCGACACCCTGTCCCTGTCTCTGACCTCAAGGAACCTTTTGCTCAAGTGGCCAAAAGCATCTCTATATTCACATCCTACACAATATTGTAATAATCTTTGTACAAAATATGCTTTGTGAGATATCATCTGAAAACTAATAACTCACTGGTCAATAATATCACAGTTAATATATATGTAGCAACATTATATGTAAAGTTATTAAATCTCCCTCTCTGGTGTTCTTAGAACACGTTCAAAACCCACACAGCCCTGCCCAGTCAGAAATATCCTGAATGAAAAAATGTTTACCTCAGTTTACATATAAGTAGTAAACAGGGTCCTCGAGCCAGCAGGAAGAAGATATGGCAGGAAACAAAGCAAATTTGCATTTCAGCAAATACAGGTGAGAAGAAAGAACTGGAGCTTCCATCACCATCAGACTCCATGTTGCCTTCTTTACTGTTTGAATAAATTTTGCTTAGAGGGGTAATCCTCAGAAGACTCCACTTCAAAGGTTACTGGACTATAAAAAAGGGTACATGATTTGCCCAGAATTATGCAGCAAGTTAGTAACAGAGATGAGGATAGATAGGATTCTTCACTCACAATTCTCTACTCTAATCAGTAGATAGCACTCCCATTCTAATCTACCTAAGGTCAGTTCTTTATTTATTCATGACCAAAATTCATTACTATATGACAGCTGTTCAGTGATCTATGGAAGTTAGTTGATAGTTTCCATCCAGTTCCTAGCCTACAGAAATCTATATCACAAAATTGTTACCACTGGCATAGAAAATAACTTGGTTAGCTTCAGCTCAACAGAAAGGTTCTTACTTTCATAGGGTATGTCTATTCTGCAATAAGAGAGCCCAAGCCCAAACATCCACACTGAAATTTTATAGCCCTGGCGCCTGAGTCCTGTGAGCTCAAGTTAGTTGACCCAGGCCACTCGGGGGTGTTAAATTGCAGTGTAGAAATACCCATAGGTTTAAGGCAGAAGGGACCATTAGATCATCTAGCCCAGTGGTTCTCAATCAGGGGTACATGTACAAATTCAGACTGGAAATAAGGTGTAATTTTTTAACTGGGAGAGTAATTAACCACTGGAACAACTTACCAGGGGTCATGGTGGATTTTCTGTCACTGGCAATTTTTAAATCAAGATTGGATGTTGTACTAAAAGCTATGCTGTAGAAATTATCTTGGGGAAGTTCTATGGCCTGTGTCATACAGGAGGTCTGACTACATGATCACACTTGTTCCTTCTGCCCTTGGAATCTATGGTTGGATGGGCAGTACCTTCTTACACCCTTAAAGAAGACTCCAGGGCATATTAGCAATGGGCAGCATGCGAAAACTGGTTTTCTTATCTGTCATACTGATCTATGAATAACTATACAGCTTCCTTCCCCAGGATGGTAAGACGGCATTGAAATGACACACTTAAAAAAACCTTATGGTTACTTAGCACATATGAGCTCCTATGAAAACATCTTGCATATTTAGACTTTTTTGAATAATAATCCTCATGCAATCTTGTGTTCCTAAGGAGCATATACATTAACTGCTTTTTAGAGGTTGAAACCTCTAACACTTCATTTTCAAAGTAACTAAAAGAGATTAATCCATATCATTAATTTACCAAACCGTACTTTATAGAGTGAAATGATGCAGTAGATGTTGACAAGTACCCACATGCATAAACATATTTTCCTTTAAAAACTTACACAATTTTTAAAATGACCCAATATTTTATATATCTATATCTATATATGGATAAAATAAATTTGGATAATTGTGGGATAACTTGCATGCCAAATTTTTGCTTCAAGCAACTACCAGGATCAACTTCCAAACCCTTAAGCATAAAGGTTTATGGAAAGTGCTGACACAGCTGAATATGTGGTTATAATAAAATCAATATTTATTTATGTGCTCTAACTATGTGGCAGAGACGGAGTCAATTGAAGTGGATAGCATACCACTGTTTATTAAAGGCTTGGGATGTTATTGTTTTTTAAATAGTGAATTAGAAATTCTCCAGAAAAATAATCTCTTGTATCATCAAATAAGACACCTTTAATTCTCTAGAAAACAGTTGTCCAAAGCCAGGAAACAAGGACATATGGATTATTATGTATTTCTGGAAATAGCAATGGCATTAAACTCACACATTTAGATGCCACTGACCCTCAGAAAGGAAGACTCAGATTTAAAGCTTAACAGTTGATGGCAATAACTGTAGCTTTCCTATATCAACACCCAGTCAGTAAAGGATGGTCTCATTCATGGGACTGGGTTTATGGAGATTTGGGCTCAATTCACACTTTTGTCATAGACATTCATGGGATCGACAGCAAGTCCCTTAATCCCTTTGTGCTCAGTTTTCCCATATAAATATCAAATTTTCATATTTTACATATAGACAAAGAGCTTGGTGAAATTTTTCAGACTAATTTTTTCCCCCAGAATTGCTGATTTGGGTCAACTAAAACATTTCATGAATTCATGTCAAATTTGCTGATCTACTTCAGCTAAATAAAAAAAAAAAAGGGGGGGGGGAATTTCCAAGAAAGTCAAAAAACATTTAAACTCAAAATGCATTTTTATTTCAAGTTTATCCTTGATTTTTGTTTAGAAAAGATTAAATACATGGAAACAAAATGAAATGTTTTATTTCAGGTCCAAAAAAATGTTTCATTCAATTTGAATGTTTGTTGAAAAAAATCAAAACCTTTATGTTATGGGTGGACATGAAACAAAGTTTATTTTCAATTATTTGGTTCAGCCACCACAAAAATATATAAAAAAAAATTTTAAAAAATTACTTATTGGCCCAGCTCAAATGAATAGATAATACAAAGAGGCAGGTAGTAACTTAAGTGACAAGAAAGAAGCTCTTGCCCAGGGCCTGCCTCCTAGAGGTCTCCCAAGCTGCAAATTTTTGCTAACAACTTGTGCCGACCCATTCATCAGTGAGTTCTACATCGAGTGCATAGATATTAGTTTCCCACTGTTGGAAAAAGCCCCCTCTATTTGTGGGCTTGGGATCTACCTCACTGGAGGAATTTATACCCCTGCATCCAAGTACATCTAAATTGGGAGAGAGCCATTCAAAAAGATCAAACCCAAAATACTTTACTTCTTGAAGAAGTGGCAACTTCTCCCCTTTGCTCTCAGCATCATGGACTTCTACCTGCCTACTGGCTCAGATCAGTAAATAGGCTGCAGAAACCACAGAATCATAGTAATGTATGCTTGGAAAGGACCTCAAGAGGTCATCTAGTCCATCCACACCCTCCCCACACACACACACACTGCAGCAGGACCATGTACACCTAGACCATTTCTGACAAGTGTTTCTCTAACCTGTTTTTGAAAACCTCCAGTGATTGGAATTCCACAACCTCCCTGGGAACCCTATTCCAATTCTTAATTACCCTTATAGTTATGTAAGCAGAGTCAGGATGAGTTCCACCCTGACATGTGGTAGTGAGGTGTGGCAAGTTGTGGAAAAGAACTTCAGGGGCTGATCTCATTTGCATAGGCACACCCACCCCACCTAGAATGAGGCCATAGCTGCCCAAATGGTCACTTTGGCTGCTGTGGGATCCCCAGTGTCTCTGTTATTGGGGCAGGAAGAATAAATTGTTATTACCCTGATTATGGGAATCAAGGACAGTGGAACTGCACTTGGCCTTTTGTTATGATGGAGGGACTCGCCATCAACTAAGTAGCACTCGCTACGCAAGGGACATGGGTTCCAAAACTCTGAATTGAGAGAGGTTGGGGACAGGTATTAATACCTGGTGGCATGGGCCCCCATGTTGAGGGCCTTATGTGCTAATTGCACTTCTGCCTCTCTCCACTGTGGAATATCAGAGCTAATTTTGATTCTATTAGGAGTCTAGTTACAGGCTGCTGAGCTGAATTCCCTTTGGGCTAATGGTGCACCAGCACTGAGGCTCCCCTACTACAAGCTGAAATCACAAAAGAGCTAAACTTACTAAGAGCTGAAATCACTGAGTGTTGTGTTAAATAGTGGGGGAGCCTGAAGATATATGGTGGAGCAGTTTGCGGGACACAGAGCCGAGCGGCTGGTGGAGCAGAGCAGTTTGTGGGACGGCGAGCAGAGTGGCTGGTGGAGCCGAGCAGTTTGTTGGATGCCTAGAGCAGCCCATGGGGTGGCTGGCAGAGCGAAGCCCCATGGAGAGATGGGGCCATCAGCTTTGGATCACGTAAGGTGCCCCTTACTCCCCCCCTTCTCCACCCAGGTTGGGAGGTAAAAATCTGCAGATAAACTTTTGAACTCTGGGGCTGCCCTGACCAGGGACAGAGACTTTTGGGTCATTGGACTTTTGGGACTTTGGGTGATTTGGGTTGCTGGACTCAAGAACCAAAGGGAAAGGACAAGTCCCAATTTGCTTGGGGTGGGATTTTTGCTCATGGGTTGCGTTATGAATCCTATTGGTGGTGTTTCCTCAACATAATGCCACATTGTTTCTCTCTGTTATTAAAAGGCTTTTTGCTACATTCAGACTATGTGCTTGCGAGAGGGGAAGTATTGCCTCTTGGAGGCGTCCAGCGGGGGTGGTATATATTTGTCCCAGGTCACTAGGTGGGGGCTCGAGCCGGTTTTGCATTGTGTTATTGGAATGGAACCCCTAGATACTGAACCTGGCCCTTGTTGCTGCCAATTCTGACAGGCAGAAGGGTTACAGTTAGAAAGTTTTTTCTAACATCTAACCTAAATCTCCCTTACTGCTGTTTGACCTGGTTACTTTGTGTCCTACCTTCAGGGGACATGGGGAGCAATTGATCACCATCCTCTTCACAAGCATTGACTTTCTGATTTCCCCAAGGGTGCGTGAACCCCACTCTGCCCCAGGCCCCGTCCTCAAATCACCACTTCCCCCAAGGCTCCACCCCCACCCCTTCCACCCCTTCCTCCAAGGCCCCCTTCCTCCCCACCTCTTCCCATCCCCACTCTGCCCTGGCCCGCCTCTTTCCACCCCGGCCCACCTCTTCCTGTCCAGTTCTGCTCCTCCCCCAAGTGTGCCCCACCCTCATTCCATCTCTTCCTGCCCCCGCTCCTCCCTCTCCCCTCCAGTGCCTCCTGCTGCTCAACAGCTGATCAGTGGTGGGCTGGAGGCACTGGGGGAGTAGGAGGGAGGAGCTGATTGGCAGGGCCCACCAGAGGGTGCAGAGCACCCACTATTTTTTTTCCCTGGGTGCTCCAGCCCTGGAGCACCGACAGAGCTGGCGCCTATGATCCTCTTCATAACAGCCCTTAACACAGTGGTCTCCAACCTTTTTTATGCACGAGATCACTTTTTGAAATTAAGATCAACTCAGGATCTACCCCACCCCTTCCCCGAGGCCCCGCTCCACTCACTCCATTCCCTCCTCCCTCCGTCGTTCGCTGTCCCCAGCCTCAGTCACTTTCACCAGGCTGGGGTAGGGGTGTGGGAGGGGATGCAGGCTCTGGGCTGGGGCCAAGGGATTCAAAGTGTGGGAGGGGGCTCCAGGCTGAGCCTGGGGCAGAGGGTTGGGGTGCAGGAGTGTGAGGTGCAAGCTCTGGGAGGGAGTTTGGGTGCAGGGGTCATATGGTCACACTGCACTTAATCTCATAGGATCCACTGGGAATTTCATGAGTTTTACTTTTTATTAGTGTAATTTGTGGTTTATAGATCCAAAATCCTTAAGGGAGTGTCAGAAATCAGTGTAACATTCTCAACTGTGGGGTGTGCATTGACTGAGCCTGGGGAAGGGGAGTGGGGTGCAAGCTCTGGGAGGGGGTTTGGGTGCAGAAGGGGGCTCCTGGCTGGGGCAGCGGTGTGAGGTGCAGGCTCTGGCCGGGAGGTGTTTACCACAGGTGGCTGCCAGTCGGCAGTGCAGCAGTGCTCAGGCAGGCTGACTGCCCTGGCCCCACGCCACTCCTGGAAGCATCCGGCTGCAGTCTCTGGGGGGTGGGAAGGGGGACGGTGCTGAAGGCAGGGGCAGCGTGCAGCTTGTGTAGTCGCGGCAGAGCACTGAGAGAGAGCTCTCCCAGCGCTCTAAAAAAACCCACCTCCCCAAGGGGTGTAGCTACTAGCACCGGGAGCACTTTTTCACACCCCTGAGCAAGAAAGTTGATGCACTGTAAAGGGCCAGTGTAGACAAGCCCTAACTCATTTTGCACCTTAGCCTTTCTGATTTTGTCCCTACATGCTTCTGCTATTCTTTTATATTCATCCTTAGAAATTTGTCCATATTTCTACTTTGAGTAGGATTTATTTTTGATTTTCAGGTCATTAAACAGCTCCTCATGGAGCCATATTGGTTTCTTACTACTCTTCCTATTTTTCCTTTGCATGAGGATTGTTTGCTGTTGTGCCTTAAATAGTGTCTCTTTGAAAACTGCCCACTCTCCTTTATTCCATTTCCCTTAGATTTTCTTCCCATGGAACCTTACCTACTTCTCCAAGTTTGTTAAAGTATGCTTTTATTGAAATTATATCAGGGAAAAATTAATTTGTAAATAAAACAGTCATAAAAATCAGTTTATTTTATTGTGTCTTTACTTTTAGGCTGCTGTATTATGTTGTGTATGCCATTTCTGTCTGTGTTAGAGTTTTTAAGGTTTCACTTGATTTAGCCAAGAATTTAAAACATGGTTTCCTGAGCTCATAACCCCAAGGTGGGGCATGAGGATAGGAAGGGGAGGAGAAGGGGGCTGTCATGGAGTTGTGGCCAAAAATCTCTTCTTTAAAAATAACTTGGGGAATTATGAAGAATATGGAGAGATAGGGTTCAGCTGCCAGGAGCCTACAAAAGGGAGAGACAGAAGGTTGACATCAGAGACCTCTGAGGAGAGAAATGGGGGCACAGTGGCCATAGATCTGTGAAGGAGGTATGTAAGAAACTTCTGGTTTTTGTCTTATTTTGAATATACCTCTAAGGATTCTGGGATACAGAGTTATGGTAGGAAGGAATAGGTAATTTTGGTGTTTATGAAAGATGTTGACAGATCTTTGCTTATTTAGAGGTGTTGTACGTTATGGAGATATGTGAACCATAGATCAAACTGGAAAGAGAAAAAAGTAGTAATATTCTTTCAGTCTTCACCCACAAACCAAACTTCAATCACAAGCCAGGCTACTTCCACATGGAATGCCAAAATGAGAGGCCATTCACAGGAGATAAAAATATGATAAAGGACACTCTGCTGGGGAACACAAAGCTCCTTGGGCTTTGCTCCCACTTAGTGGCACTCAGATACTGTGTTGGATGTTGTTAGGCCCTTTGGATTTGGTTCCAATTAAAGGAAACGTTATTTTCCAGTGTGCTGCCCACTGGTAACTCCAGAAAAAAAAAATGTTACTGATTATAGATTGTGCAGATCTTCATAAAAAGACCAATCCTCTCTTTTCTAACATCCTTTAAATCAAGAGTGAAACAAACAACAGGGCTGAGTTATCACCATTGGATATCTAAGTGAACATCTCACTGAGATCAGTGGGGCTGTGCACACCTCTCAGAGCTCTTTTTCCAGGCTCTCTGAAAACTCAGGTGGATCTCACTGCATTCTTTTCAGTTGTTTTACAACTGAAACGATTAGAAATTAGATTTTGAGCCCATGTAGCAGCCTGAGAGAGATAGAATTTCCTCTCGCCCATCATATACCAAACAATTTCAGCCCTGGTGTACACATAAATAGCACATGGAAAGAGAAGTCAATTTGTTAAAAAATAACATCTCTTGTAAATGGATATTCAGCCATGATGATATATGGTCAGTCACTTCTGCTTCATTTAACCCAATGTAAATTTGAAGTTGCTCCACTTTTAATTATTATGGATTTTCACCATTTTAATATAGGGGCAAGATTTTCAAAGATGCCTAAGGAACAGATTTTTATAAGATATATAGGCCCTGAAAGGGTCATATAGGTGCACTGAAAAATCTCACTAGGCACTGTGAGTCCATCTGCATCTTTGGGGGTCCAAAATATTTTTGAAAATCTAACCCTAAGTAACTTAGGAGCTAAGGTCCCACTGAGGTCAGAATCTAACTTTTTGCTATTGAACTGAAATAATTAAGAAATATCCTCCATGTCATGACTGAAGTATGTCTAAACAGAAATAAGAAGGGCTTTAGCTTAGGCTACTTCCTTTAATATAACCAAAGAGTGATGAGGATAAATGCAGATGAAACAATACTTTAATTATACAGACCTTCCAGGGTAAAATAAAGCTTTTTTTCTTAAAGCCAAAAAAAAAAAAGTTACTGTTGTGACAAAGTTCCTCCTCTGCCTTGGTGGGTCCTGTGTTTATTGGCAGATTTGCTTGCCTCAGAGGTTCATGGCAGCCCTCAGTCTCGCTACTTTCGTGGCTCAAATCTGCTGTTCACTCAGTTAGCCTCATCACTGGCCAACACGGAGAAAAGAAGAAGAACAATCCCCGCAGCCTCTGCTGATCCACCTAGTGGATCGGCGAACAGGCCAAAGACCTTCCCCTCTGGTGGAACCCACAGTCCAATTCAACTCCTCCAGTATCAAGTAGGGAGTTGGGGGGGGGGATGAAAGGATGGAGGGGAACCCGGGCCCGCCCTCTACTCTGGGTTCCAGTTCTCTACAGTGGCTCCTGTAACAGCTGCGTGACAGCTACAACTCGCTGGGCTACTTCCCCATGGCGTCCTCCCAACACCTTCTTTATTCTCACCACAGGACCTTCCTCCTTATGTCTGATAATGCTTGTACTTCTCAGTCTTCCAGTATACGCCTTTTCACTCTCAGCTTCTTGTGCCTCTTGCTCCCAGCTCCTCGCACGCACACCACAAACTGAAGGGAGCTTCTTTTTAAACCGAGGTGCCCTGATTAGCCTGCCTTAATTGATTCTAGCAGCTTCTTGATTGGCTGTAGGTGTTCTAATCAGCCTGTCTCCCTTAATTGTTTCCAGAAAGTTCCTGATTGTTCTGGAACCTTCCCTGTTACCTTACCCAGGGGAAAGGGACCTACTTAACCTGGGGCTAATATTTCAGCCTTCTATTACTCTCCTGTACGGGGTTCTCTGCTCGGTGTCCCCGTCCGGTTCCCTTTGTTTGACCCTTTGACCACACTCCTGTCCCTATTATTTCATTAGTTGTCCCCCGTATTTATTTGGTGTCCAGGTCCTGTGGATCTCCCTCTTAGGCTGGGGGGGATCCTTTAGCAGTGGGTAGGCTTTGCCCACCCACTTCCCGGATCCCAATAGGATCACTCTCCAGTAGCTACCTCGACCGGGTCCTGCACGAGGGCATTCCCCGTCCACCCTCCACCCCAGGCCCTCCAGACCTTCTTATCGGGCCCCTGCCCCGTGGACCCAACCGACCCCCCCGCCCCTTCACCGTGACCCGGCTGCACAATCTGCAGTCGGTCTGCTTCCAGACTGCGCCAAGGAAACATCTATACACACTCATGCTCCACACCCTTCACGTCCTCACCCTCGCATCCCTCCCTGATGCAAAATGATGGGAACTCCTGCCACCTCTGGAGGGAGAGGAGCCCCGGTGGGCCAGCCTATACTCCACCCTGGTCCCAAGGCCCGCCGGGGATATCAGTTGGTGGCTCCTTCATGGGGCCGCGAGCACGGGCGTGTACTTGGTGCGGTTCACCCCTATCCCAGACACCTGCCCCTTTTGCGGCTTGAGGGAAACCCTGGCACACATATACTTGGAGTGTGCCAGGCTGCACCCCCTATTCCGGCTCCTCATGAATATTTTGTTACATTTTTGGTTGCACTTTCCCCCTCACCTCATTATCTATACACTCCCTATCCATGGCCCCACAAAGTCACGGGACCTCCTGGTCAACCTCCTCCTGGCCCTGGCTAAAGTGGCCATCTATAAAACCAGGGTTGGGATGTTGGCCGATGGAGTCTCCTGTGACTGTGGGGCCTATTTCCGATCCTCCGTCCATTCACGTATCCGGGCAGAGTTCCTCTGGATGACGTCCACTGACTCCCTTGATGCCTTTGAGGAACAGTGGGCACTGTCTGGGGTTCTCTGCTCGGTGTCCCTGTCTGGTTTCCTTCATTTGACCCTTTGACCACACTCCTGTTCCTGTTATTTCATTAGTTGTCTCCAGTATTTATTTGGCTTCCAGGTCCAGTGGATCCCCATCTTAGGCTTGGGGGGATCCTTTAGCAGTGGGCAGACTTCACCCTCCCACTTTCCAGATCCCAATAGGATTACTCTCCTGTAGCCACCTGGCCTGACCCTGTCACACTGTCATGAAAAAAAACATAATTAATTGAAGTGTTGAAGATCTGCTTAACGTTTCTTGGCAATTGTGCTTCCATAGTCTAATGCCGTTAAATAGTGTATTTGAATACCATAGTCATGTGAAGTTTACTCAGCTGCTTTTAGTTGTGCCAGGGTGGTGAAACAGAAGGGCAGGCTGCAAGCAACACAGCAATTGACAGGAGTCTGTACCACCAAAGCATCTCAGCAGGTTTTGCTGGCATAAGACATATTGTGTATGAAAGTGTTGGTTCTTGAAACAGCAGATTCAAGAGCACAATCAATAGTACAAAAAAAGTTGGAAAAATGCAGTCAAAGTTATCTTGCAATTCAGCATTTTGCAGACAAGTACTCAGGGAAGTAGGTTTTCAACTTTAACATGTTTACCAAACATCATCAAGCCCTTCAGAAAATCCTGCTTGCTCCAGGGCTGCAGCTTGCTGTTAGTTACAAGAACTGTAACATTTTGCCCATGGTAAAAAGTGACTTGGTCTAATTATTATTGATTTTGTTATTACTACATTGCCTCCAAAATCATTAACATTTGATGGGGGGGGGGGGGGAATTGTGCAGTGATTTTTAAAAGCTCAGTCACAATGACATTTCTTAAACACAGAAAAAATGTTCAATTTCTTCACCTTAACACCAGAGACTAAATCCATTGTTTTTTTCCCTTTTCTGCTTTTGTTGCTAAAGATAGGTTACAATAAAGCTACTTCATCGCCAAATTCAGGATGAAAGGTAAATCATTTGTTACAGCGTTGAGACAATTTCCTTGCAGTTCTCTTAATCATTACTGTTTTGTTAAAAAGCTCCTCAAGCTAAGAATGTTGTGAGAAGGAGTGTGTTATTACTAAGACCTGTTATCCATCTGTTGTCTCAGAGAAAGCTTGTATAACATCAGGGAATTATTTGCAAAGATCTTTGTACAGCTCACCTTTACATTCCTGTAGTTTCCTTTTCAAATTAAAACATTCCTGCATAAAAACACCTCAAAATCTAATGTAATATTAAGTGAAATTTGTGAATTATGCTTGTGCACGAACAAGTTTGACGATCCTAGAAGCTGTGGGTAAAATTTTCAAAAGTACACAGGACCTCGGAGCCTACAGTCCATTTTCAACTTGAGACTAGATTTTTAGAGGTATCAGAGTTAGGCCCCACAAACGGCCTCGCTGCATCTTTAGGTATCTGTGGGTATGTCTACACAGCAAAAAAGAAGACCCATGGCATCAAGTATCTGAGCCCAGGTTAACTGACTTGGGCTTGTGCTGCGAAGCTAAAAATAGCATTGTAGATGTTTGGTCTTGGGCTGTAGCCCAGGCTCTGAAACCCAGCAAGGAGGGAGGGTTTCAGAGCCCAGCCCCCAATCCAAGCCCAAATGTTTACCTTGCTACTTTTAGCCCCTCTGGGCCAGCTCCATGAGTCCACATCAGTTGACTTGGGCTCAGAGGCTTGCTGTTGTGGTGTTTGTTTGCTTGCTGTGTAGCTATACCATGAACACTTTTAAAAATGTGGCCCTTTGGTTTCTATGTGCATAAATTATTTTTGAAAATTAGACTTAGGAACCTAAGTCACTTAGGTGCTTTTTAAAAATGTTACCTCATGTGATTTGGTATCCATAGAACAGCACACACAGTGGTAATGCAAACTTTCTGCAGTAGCCTACCAATGTGACAATATCCTGGAAGGACTGCCTCAGAGTGAGAATGTACTGTCCTGTTGGAGTTTTAAAATTCCACCTGGTCTGCAGGGGATTTCCTGCCCTCCAGGGTGAATTACATTAATTTAATGGGCTTCTGTTAAAGAAAAGACATTCCTTTCCTGCAGGGCAGATCCAGGATGTCTTTTCAGCTCCCAGCCCCATTCAGTCTTTAGCTTCTCTGTGGAGATTGCCTACAAGGGTGACAATTACTGCTAATTGTGGTGGTGTTCATTGTTCTGGGGACACCTGGTCCATTGGGAACTGAACTGAATTAATCAGACAGCCAGCAGATGGTAACGGATAGTTAAAACTCTTTGACTCTTTTGGCTCAGGTTCTATTTGAAATGGTGACCTAGAGGTGACAAAAACTTAATTATATTGAGATCCTCATGTGTGAATATAAAATACCACAGAACATCTAAGCTTTGAAACTTGAATGTTATGTTTTGGGTAAGATGCCAAGTAAACCAACTATAGAAAGGGTGTTTTACATTTGCTTGGCAGCTGTCCACATTGTAAATGGAATTGTTTAAATATTTCTGCATTAGCAAATAAATATGAGCAGCTCTCCAATTCAGTGCAGTTAAATTTTTCTTTTCCATGCCAAACTTTAAATATGTCCTTGGGGATTTTCTGTTGTTCATTTTCCTTTCATTTACTTGGTTTAATGTCAGTTGCCAAGCTCCCACTAAAATGCTTTGGCTCTGACCTTTGGTCCTGTTGAACTGTGCAAAGGATGAGTCAAAAGTGGCAGCTGGGGAAGATTGAGCCTTCAATATAGGTGAGAACAGCTTTGGGAGAAGGGGTGCATTAAATTATGCTGGCTGGCTAATACTTGAAGGGCTTCCATAAAAATGATGGGGAAAAGTTGTTCTCTCTTGTCACAGAGGGCAGGACCAGAGGCAATGGGTTCAAACTACAGCATAGCAGATTTAGGTTAAATATCAGCAAAACTTCCTAACTGTAAGAATATTAGGACAATGAAACAGACTGCCTTGGGAGGTTGTGCTTTCATGGGAGGTTTTCAAAAGGAGGCTGGAGAGCTATGTGTGTGGTTCAGACACAACAAATCATGTATATTGGCAGTGGGTTAGACTAGATGACCCTTGCTGTCTCTTCTAACTCTGATTCTATGAAAGCCCTCTGTTTAATTCACAGCCGTCTCCAGTCAGCTGTCTGTGAGCTACTCAGCAGCCCAGAATAGCTGTTGTGCAAAGCACTGTGCCCCAGATCCTCAAAAAGTATTTAGGTGCCTAACTCCCATTGATGTCAGTGGGAGTTAGGCCCCTAAATACCTTTGAGGTGCAGGGCCTTTTCATCAGCAGCATGAACACTTTACCCCGGTCTCACCCTAATCTGTCCATTTACTAGGAGAGCAAGAAGTGGTGCCACACAGGACTGGCCCTGTGAATCTTGCTTCACTTCTTTGAGATTCATAAAGGTAAAGCTTTATGATCAACAAAACACAAATTGTCAACATCACATGTCAAAATGTACAAAGTAAATATCCTTTAAATCCAACTCTAAGAAATTCTCAAGCAGCATGTCTCTTATTTTGCCTAATCTGTAAATTTCAGTTACAACCAATGGATTTTTTTCCAATCACTTTGTGTGTTTACAGTGAAATCAACATTTACGAATAAAAATCTAATCCTTCCAAGCCTCTCTGAAAGGGCTGGAGCAGGGGACAGAATTTGGCTGTCAAAATTTTGTCAAGTTTGTCTTAGGTTTCCAGACACAAAAAAAGATAAAGTATTGATCAGAATTGTATGACAACAAAAACTTACTTCATACTGACATCACCAAAGTTTGCCCTGCATCAGCCTTCAGTTTTAATACAAAGGTCTGTTTTCAGAGACTACAGGTCCCAGGCTGCAATATTCTGTCTTGCTCCATTGGCCATTGCATGTCTAATCCCATAATCTCTCTGGCTACAGTCAGTTCAGTGGCACACTGATTTATTTTTAATTCTTAAAAGTTCATCAGTATATCTGGGAAAATACAGAGTGGTTAAAAGAACACTAGAATTAGTTAGTATATGGTAATTAAAACTTGAAGAATGGACTCAGCCTATATCCTATTCACACTGTCAGACAAACACCTAACACCTAAGGTAGGCCTTACATTGTCCCAGAAGGTCCACAACTGAAAGAATAGATTGGAACCCCAGTATCAAATGCAGGTGAAGTGAGGCACCTCAGGTCATCAAAAAAGGAGGAGACAGAATAGATGATAGTTAGCAAGATTGTCAAATAGCAAACAAAGTTTTCTTGAGTGAGGACCAAAATAACTCATTTGAGGGATACTAGTATCCTTGGGAAGGCATCAAAATTGTCTAAGGACCCCGTACCTTTTTGTTCAGTTTTACTGAGAATGGTGGAGCCATTACTCAGTGCCTCACCTTGCACATCTTGAATCAACCCAGAAATAGACTCTAGTTTGTTCAGATCTGGTGCATCTTTTGGACTCCTGAATTTCCTACAGGGGCAAAGTTTGGGATTGCCAATATTGCTTGTTCTTGTCCTCTTCAGAGTAAAAAGGCTTTTCCAAACCTTCCTCCTCTAAGCCATGCTGCATTGTTTGGCTGTTACTCTTGGACACTATTGATGGCGAATCTGTGTCACTGACCTTACCAGGAAATTTAACATTGAATGTCATCCCAGAGGACATCATTTAGAAGTTCTCTCTGACACTTGCTGTCACTGTCACACTAACTATGAGGTAGTGATGATAAATTCTTAGAACTAATCAATGTTTAAATATCCTCCAGATACGTTGTACTGAAGGTTGCAAAGAAGGTTAGCATTTAAGAAAGACAATTAGTACGAAAGCATGTGTGTAATATACAAGAAAATAGCTGTAAAAAATGAGTTATAATGTTTCAGGTTTTACAATTAAAAAAAAAAAAAAGACTGGGCCTAACTTAAGGTACCTATATTTGAAAAGCTTGGCTCATATTATTTGTTTTTATGTTAAAAGAGGGAAAGTATCTAAGCTTAACAGGAACATCACTGGGAGTTTTGCATGGATAAAGAATGTAGGACTGTGGCTTGTTTGAGAACCAGCTTCTTTGACTTCCTGCAATAACTATTTTCCTCACCGGTGCTATGTGTGTTGCTAAGACTCCTGGGGGCAATTTCCATTGTTCTTTGTGCACAATATGCTGAGCCTTTCTATGATTCTTTCCCAGTGAATTGTGGGACAATATAGCTGTGCTTCTTGACATATGGGGTTGTGACAGTCTATACCATTATGATCACCACTTTTACAAGACTATGATACATTTTGTATCCTGTATGTCTTGTGAGGTATCATTTGAGACATCCTAATCTGCTGAACATTATTGTCCTGGTAAAATATTTGTATCAATATTGTTTGTAAAGTAACAAGATTCTCCTATATAACATTGTTATAACATGCTGCAAGGTTAAGAAAAGCAAGCCAAATTGTGTTTTCAGAGACAAAGATAAACCAGGTATTAAAGAGCTATCACCGGCTTAAGCAGCCATCATGGGTGGCATGTATAACAGCCTGCTCTGGCACAGCTGCCACCACTGGTTGCGGGTTTGGCGGGGGGAATTTTTGATTATTATGCGCCATGCAGGTTCTTGGGAAGCTGAGGAGGCAGTATCTGCTATTCAGCTTCCTGGGTTCATCAGTAATCTCCTGGGAGTCCCCAGAACCTGCATGGCACATATCAAAAGCTCTTCTTCTGGAAGAGAGAAGAGCTTTCCCAATGGGGTGGCTGGAGGGCTGGGGAGAAGAGGTATGACTGGGAGTGGGGGCCTCTGTCTGGACTCTTCTGGCCAGGACTCCTCTGGCCATGGAGGGGATGGGGGGCTGAGGGCTTCAGCTGGCCAGGCTGGGACTACTCCGGATGTTAGGGGAGTGTCATGGATCCAGCTACAGGGACAGCAGGTGGAGTGGATCCCCCATTCTCCAGCAATGGGAAGCTATGAATAAGAAATTTACATTCCATCACAGGGACGGTTCAGACCTCATGTCCACTAGAGAGCACTTGTCGCCTGCTGGGGATAATCCTCAAAGAGGGGGAGAGTGGCATAAGAATGAGAGATAGTGGCCTCCAAATGACGTCTCTCTCTCTCTCTCTCCCCATATCTGCTCAGAGCAGCTACAACTCTTGAAAGACAAAGAAATTATTATTAAACTGTAGGGAGGAGTGGTCCTGGCTAGAAGGCTTTTCAGCCAGTACAGACTGCTGTAAATATATTGTGAGACAAAACCCTTTTGCCTTTAAGTTCACTTAGCTTTTTAAGATAGTATTAGCTTGCATTTTACTCTTATTTCTTTTGTAACCAATTCTGATCTCTATGCATCATTACTTGTAATCACTGAAAATCTATCTTTCTATAGTTAATAAACTTATTTATTGCTTTATCTAACCAGTGTGTTTAGATTAAAGTGTGTGGGAAACTCCATTTGGGATAACAAAGCTGGTGCATATAAAGTCTGTCATTTCATCATAGTCCACTAGTGTACGGAGCAGTACAAGACACACATTTCTGGGGGACAAGGATGGGACTAGGAATCTGCTAATGTTCTTCTGCAGTGTAATTTATGAGTGTCTAGCTATTAGCACTCAATACTGTGCAGCTGGGAGCAAGTTACATGCTGGGGCTGTATGTAAACTGGCCAGAGTGGCTGTGCACCAGTAAAGCAATGTAAAAGGCATCCCAGGTTGGAGAACTGAGGAGACACGGCTATTCAGCAATGCAGATTGTACGCTGGGTAATGTCACAGGGAGATGTGTGGAAGGCACTAGAAGTCTGTCAGCATTCTAGTGATTCACCATACATTCTCACTGCAAAGTGAGTGGGTTACTTACCTGGGTGTAAGCAGCACCCGGTTTTTAGCCCACAGCCCGAGATAAGCCAGCTAGTTCAGGCTGAAAGCAACAAACTCAGGTCAGAGGATTTTGAGCGTGCACAGGAGTAGGGCTTGAAGTAAACAACAGCTGAGTAAAAGCCCTCGAGTTAAGACATTCCCTTAGTAGACTTTACCTTCAGCCAAAGAGCCAGTGTGCTGAACGGAGTCAAAAAGAGCCACACACTCCATGGGCAAGATTCTCTAGCTGCGATACAGCCCCTTTGCTAACCACTGAGATTACACAAAGGGGTTATAATCTGGCTGCTAATGACCAAGAGACATTGGCACATGGGAATCTTCTGCTGGCACATCTGTGCCTTGTGCCTCAGTCCCTTGCCTCCTCCGTGTACAGGTGTTTTGTGTGGTTATTTTTAAAGAAGGAAACAATTGTGTATATCAAAATAAAGAGAAAGTACACATCTACCACATGTGTGTGTGAGAGAGAGAAACTTAAACTGAACTTGACAAATACAAAAATTACAGGTTTCAGAGTAACAGCCGTGTTAGTCTGTATTCATAAAAAGAAAAAAGAAAAGGAGTACTTGTGGCACCTTAGAGACTAACCAGTTTATTTGAGCATGAGCTTTCGTGAGCTACAGCTCACTTCATCGGATGCATAGCCTGTAGCTCACGAAAGCTCATGCTCAAATAAACTGGTTAGTCTCTAAGGTGCCACAAGTACTCCTTTTCTTTTTTCTTTTTACAAAAATTACAGGATTTTTCAAATGGGAGTTACAAATTATATATCTGTATCATGTTACCAGCCAATGCAACAAGACATTTTGTCATCCAACCCCAAGTTAAGGAGCCTCAGTCAGCAGTTCTGGTTAATTGTGGGCAATGAATTGTGCTCATAAGAGTGTGCAATAATTATATTATCTCTGGGTGTTGATCAAGTTGCAGCATTTTAGCACTGGATGGTGTGTGTGTCTTTCATTGTGTTTCCATTAAACAGAATCCAAACACTGAAACATTTAAATATAATCAAATCGAGTTTATCTATGACAGTCCCACCTGAATACCATTTCTGATGTACATCTGCCACATGCAAAATTAAAAGATAAGTAACATGATTACAATCAGATTAGCGAACCGAGGCAAGGAAATGAGATTGCAGAGTTCTATGAGTGAAAAACTGCACACCCTAGTGAGACCACTTTACATCACATTAGTCTAAAATGAGTTTTCAATCTACATATAAGATAGCAAGTGACTAGAAATTCCAACTCTTGCAACTGTACTATGAGAGTCAAGAGGCTTCTCCTTTTTGTTACAGACTATGAAAGAATTATTTCCTGTCAGAACTTTTCACCTGGTACTCAGTACTAAATGAATGACTCACTGAGATTGATCTGTTGTTCACATCAGAAGAATTAGTTTTTTTAATGAGTAGAATTAAAGTGGGGAAGAAACCCAAGAAGAGACACTATTTTGCTTTCATTAGCAATTGTGAGATTGGCCAAGGGATAAATTCAAGAGAATTATAGCCAGGTATACATGCCATACATTTAATCAAAAAATTACCTGGATGGGGGCCAAGTGGCATTAACAATGAATGCATTAGCTAGAGCTGGTTTCAGATTGAGAACATTTCAGGAGCCAGAAGAGTAGGCTAGGCTCTCCCTCTTGGGCAAGAGGTTGATGTGAACTTCAGAGGATTTGGTTTCTTAGCAAGAATACAAATAGGCAGAGCTGGGCCTACCTTCAAATTTTATTGGAAACCGTTCACACATCACTAAAATTAACCCTGCACTTTTAGAGATCCCAATTCAAATCTGACTTATGTCCTATGTAAAATGATTCTGGTAGTCTTCAACATCTATTTATCCATTCACTGAAATGCCACACCACTTGGCACAATTTTATATGAAACAAGTCTCTGCTCATGTCAGCAGTGAAAAATGCTAGAAACGACTTAGAGGGAAACACCTTATGAAATGCCATCGTGTACTACAGGATATTGGGTGCAATTGTTATGAGCCCCATTCACTTTTCCACAATAAAAACAAAACAAATAATTAGCAAATACAAAAAAAGCCCACAATATTTTAGCTAAAAATGCATGTAGACATTTGAGGGCAACTCCTGCTAATGCAGATAGCCAGAATTAGACTAACAACCTGGCAAAGTAATTGCTGGGAGTTTCAAGCTGCAGCTCAACTCATCAGAATTCAGTTGTATTATGGAATGTCAGTAGATTAATACCAAGCTTAATGGGAAGCAATCATGAGCTTTCACCTTGTCTTCAAAAATAGGCAAATTCTCTCCTGAATTTTCACATATCACATCTCATTTCCAGCTAGATTTTTTTTAAATGAGTTTTAATGGTGTTTCAAAAAATGGTATTTCACTCTCCTTACAATGTGTGTGATAACCTTGATTGTGATCACTTTAGATAAGCTACTACCAACAGGAGAGTGGGTTTGTTGGGGAGGTTGGGGAGAAAACCTGGATTTGTGCTGGAAATGGCCCACCTTGATTATCATACACATTGTAAAGAGAGTGATCACTTTAGATAAGCTATTACCAGCAGGAGAGTGGGGAGGGGGGTGAGAAAACCTTTTGTAGTGATAAACACCCATTTTTTCATGGTTTGTGTGTATAAAAACATATTCCGTATTTTCCACAGTATGCATCCGATGAAGTGAGCTGTAGCTCACGAAAGCTTATGCTCAAATAAATTGGTTAGTCTCTAAGGTGCCACAAGTACTCCTTTTCTTTTTGTTAATATAAACAGTTTATGATGAGTTTACATACTCCATACTAAGATGTCATCAGTTCTTTCTTATTTTTTTCTCTCCTTCTCTGTTCACTCCTAGCAAGTTATATGATAAAAATGGACAAAGTTATTAGAATGGAGGCCTTGAAACCCTTGAGAGAACTGAAGATATCAGATGGCCACCATTATAACTTTACACTGTTTTGTCTTATTACTTTCTTGTCTTCTCTGGTTCAAGGGATCATTAATTCTGGCTTGAAACAGAAATTCTGTGCTCACCATCTCTCTGTAGTTAGCAAGCAACTTATTACTTACTGAGGAGTCTATTTACCCTTGATTTTTTGGATAAATCCAAGGTAAAATGCTTTTGTGTAAAAATGCCATGCAGGTGTTTTTTTTAAACCCACTCTTTCAAATGAAAGAAATATTTTTTATTATCTTCACCTACCTAGCCTCTTTTTATATTTGTTCTCAGATTATTACTCACTGGGGTATAGTATAGCCAGCAGCTTTTACCTTTTTTTTTTTTTTTTTTTTAAACTTCACATGCAAGAAGAGAAATCTACATCAAAACATGTGCCTGTTTCTTTTAGATATGTCATTGTTCAGACCTCCATATCCATTAAGGTTGCAGATCTATAATCTCAGTTCTATGAGAGTGGGAAAAAGAGAAGGCCCGCAAAGAGTGTAGTCCTTGTAAACATCAAGGAAAAGTGAATGCGAAATCTGATAGCTGTTAAGCTAGAAGACTGGCTACATCTCTTCAAAGATTACTTTTATGTAGACCTGATCAAGTTAGAACAAACTATATGGCCTTACATCTTTATTTATATAGATTTTCTAAGTAAATCTCCCAACTATTCAAGTATTACTTTAAGTTTTTGGCAGAGAGCATATAGAAACATGTCTGGGCCTCTAAGAATCAGTACAGTCCCAGGACAGCTTCAAAGCAGACTTGGGTAACATGAATCTGCAAAAGAGAGCTCTTATCTCATGACTGAAGATTTATATGATACCTATTTTAAAAATCAGTGTCTCTCAAGTACTGTGGAACAGGTTTACATGCTTGATATCAGAATACTCTGGGTACCTCATTCTATAGTGTTGGAAGGCCAGACTTTTTACATCACTTCACAGTGGCAGGAAAAGAACAGTGACTGGAAAAAAATACACATAACAAAAGGAACCTATTGTGGACCCATGTACAGGACTAAAGCCTAACTTCAGGGTCATGTTAATTTATTGCTAGAAAAATACAACTTTTATGTTTAAAGATAAGATCACAAAAAAAAAAAAAAAACTAGCAGGCTAGTCCCAGACTCCTATTACCTTTGTATCCCAGCAGATTTGTATATTTAGAGACTGGTGTGATTCTGTGTGTAGCCCACAATGGAGTACAATACAATTATCTTTTTACCATCCTACATCATAACTTAGACATACAAAGGCAGTCATTCGTATGCTAAAATGAACAGCAAGTATTTACATGAAATCATAAGAGGTTGTGGTTAAGAAGGAAGTTAGGACAGTTTTAGAGGTCTGAGTTCATGAAAACTTAAACCTTCAAAATGTGGAAGGGATACAAAAGTGGAAAGGCCAGCTGAGAAGGGAGGGGTGAGGAAAATGAGGTAACATGGAGGAAGGCTCTCACAGTTTTGAACACTAGGAGTACATCTTTTAACATGACTTGGAGAACCCAGGGCTAACTTCCTAGATAGTGCACTACATGATAAGGGCACATGTCTTTTCAGTGTAATAGCATTTTATTCTGAACTCCTTAGAGTCTATACAGCAGAGATTTAGGGCAAGTCTTATAGATCTCCTGCCAAGTCTGATGACTCTCTGTACTGTAAGTTACTGTGTGTAAGGATTTATGATATTCCAGGTTGCATTGTTAGACAAATTATTAATGATAAAGTATTGTTTCTTATAATAATCATATTAAGGCATGTTCAGTCGGAGTCAGGGCTAAGACAAGAAACCTCTCCTATAGGAGTATGAATGCATTCTTGGGGCAGCATTGGCTAGAAATCCCTTAAACATGCAAAATTTGAATTTGGAGACACAGGGACCTAGCGGAAAGACACTGCAGCTGCTTCTTTGGAACTTGATGTACAAAGATTGGAGGGTTAGACAGGGGAGGGAATGGGACCCTGCTACCTGTTGAGGTATTGCCTGGAGCCTGTTTAGGAGACCTGCATGGAAGGTTTAAGGAGATTGATAGAGGATCTGAAGGAGGGATAGCTGTGGAATGGTGCGAATCTATGAGATTAAGGGCACTAAAAGAAAGGGCAAATACGATCATGCTGAGCAGTAGAAAGAAAAGAAGGTAGGTGAGCAGAAGGTATCAGGGAAAACACAGTGAAGGAAGAGAAATCTGGCATCAAATGTTTGATTAAGATCTTCAGTTTAGCAAACAAACAAACATTTTAGTACTTATCCTAAGCAAATGTTAGGGGGCTTATTCCTTCACCCACTTACTTCCCTGGTTCTTCTCGCATGAACAGAGAGCAACAATACCCAAAGTCCAAAGGTGCAAACAATTCGATGTTTATTGGGGTGAACTTCCAGCAAGCATGATTCCAGTTTCCTTCCTTAGTATCCTCCTTCCCAGCTCTGACACCATAGAGCCTTATACCTGTGTCCCTGTTCCCATTTCTCCCTTTAGCCAAACAGGATTCCAGTTTCCTTACTCCCATTCCCTGTTCCCATTTCCCCCTTTAGCAAAACATGGTTCCAATTTCCTTACCCTCATTCCCTGTTCCCATTTCCCCCTTTACACACACCCACCCCCTCCCACCAAGGCCCCCCTCACTTCCTCATTGACTATAGATTATATAGTAAAACTTCAGTTCTGCTTAGCTATACCTTAACCAATCATTTTCCTGAAATTTAACTAACCAATCCTAACATATTGTAACATGATTATGTAACCAATTATATCCCACCACCTTAATTAGTTTACACCCAGCAAAATTAATTATACAGCAGACAGGAACAATCACAGAACCAGACAGAGATTATACAGACAAACAATAGCAAAGTAGGAACTATAATGACAAAACAATACAGAAGTGAGGATTTCACATCCCAGTATTGATAAGTGAGTTCTTGCCAGACAGGATGCTGTTTCCTTTTTAGGCTGTTTCCATTTTCTAGGCACTTCCCTTTCTCTGGAGGTGATAGGCATTATCAGGACAGGATTGTATTCCTAACAGCCCAATAGCACCTTCTTTCAATGTGACTAGTTTGGAATGTGAGGATGTGACCTGTCGCTTCCTAGCTTATGGCTGCCTCTGCTGCTTAGCCAAAGGCCTTAGCCTAAGCACAGGGCCTCAGACTGTCACAGTAAGAGAAGGCCCTTACACCAGCAGACCACCAGCAGTGATTTTGATTCTTTCTTTTATACTTCTAGAACTAGCCAAGTGATAAGAATACACCTAAATTCTTAAAGTACAGGCCTTTACAGACAGGCCTGAATATCTATATCCTAACAGCAAATGGAACCAAATTTCTGAATCTTTTGCATTTCACATAAAGCTACCCTTGAGGGTTTTTTTAATCCTGTTTTTTTAAATCCCTTTTAATAGGAATCACATTAGACTTTAGTTGAAAAGGTATCTTTTGAAGAAATTTTACTAGAAGGCTTCCATTTAGAGCACTCAGGAATGTATCTATAATATGTAAAATGGAAAACAGCATAAAAAAGTGTCCATTCCCTTGGTGAGGGTTACTAAATAGTTTAATAGGGTTACTGAATAGGTCAGCATGACTGGTCAGGGGAGCCAAAGTCAGGTGAAGAAAACCAATTCAGCATTTGGAGTTCATGTAAGCAAACATAACAGGGATGCTAATAGCCAGAGTTTATTAAATTAAAGTTCTTTACAGGCAGGGTTCCTCAGAATTAATCAATAGGGCTTCCTGCAGCCAAATTTCAAGTAAAAGATTAGAAGGGATTCTCACAGCCAGGATTCATTCAAAGACATGGAGAGGGGCTTCTTCCAATCAGCCCTTTCCCTCCTCTTACAGAGTATATAACTCTTTGATCACATTCAATATATTTAGAGAATTTCTGACTCTTATTCTCTTTACAGACCCTTTGGATTCATTAACTCACTTCACCTAACCCCAGTCTCATGTCCCACTTCTGTCTTATAGCAGAGCTCACTGGCAAGCTCCCCTGGCTGTTCTAGAGATAGATGCACCAGAAACAATTGTTGAAAGGGTTGAAAAACTGCTTCTTTAAACCTCACGCCATTATGCCACATGACCAATTTATATGTGGAGAGGATACTCTTTTATTAGACCTACTCCCTTGTTTTATCTTTCTCAATATTGCGCACTCAGTATCCTTTTTTTTTTCCTGACTAGGAGATTGCTAGGATGATGTCAACAGAACTACTCACATGCTTAAAGCTGAGCACTTGCTTAAGAGCTTTGCTGAACTGGCCTCTAAGATATTTACCCACCACTATACAAATTCTATGACAGAGCCAGGAATTGAGCCTAGGTCTCCTGAATCCTAATCCAATGCCTTTAGTCTCTGACATTCTACTCCCACTCAAAACCAAGCTCCCTTTCATCACAGACTCCTCTCTGCTTACTCTGTCAGAGCCCCACTTTGCCTGGAGCCTCTTTCAGGCCATAATGAGTCTTCTTTTTAGAACTCCATTGATTCCAGTCTATTTTCACAGATTTTAAGGCCAGAAGGAGCCATTATAATCATCTTGTCACACCTTCTGCCAAACACAGACCATGGAACTTCACCCAGTAGTTTGTGCATCAAACCCATAATTTTATGGTTGAGCTTCGCCCCCGCTCTGCCAGACAGACAACTAGTCTTGATGTAAAAACTTCAGGTAATAGAAACTGATGGCATGAGATGGGGATTACCTTGAGACCACCATTTTCTAGTTTGTTTTACATAAACTAACTAATTATCTGAATGGCTCCAGGAAGATTAGCAGATAGTCAGAAAATGAGAATGTCAGGGGATTGTGTGAATTTAAAATAATCCTAATTTCAAATACTTAAGGTCTGGATAACCAGAAGGAAAATGTCTTCACGTTATAGTTTAAATGTGCTTTTAAATTTTAATTAAATTTTCAAAGAAGAGGTTTTCACTTATGGATTTTTTTGGTGGAGGAGGGGAGGAGGAGGAGAGATGATATTTTGATTTAATTTTTTCCTCACACGCTCAAGGGAAGGTTTGGCAGTGGAGTCAATGGATCAGTCCTCAGCATGTTCCTCTCATAATTTAGGTCCTAATTCCAATTCCTCTGTGTAGCACCTGGCTCCACAAGTAGCTCCACTGAAGTCAGCGGGACTACGCATGGTCGATGGTGCTAGTCATCATGAATAGGTGATAATCATCTGGATCTTAAACTGCTGATGTTAGATTTACTGGAAGAAATTGCTTTTCCTTGTTGAACAGTGCGAAGTAAAACTGCACAGCACGTATTTTTTTCTTAACCTAGTCGTATGCTTTTTTAAACCCAGTTGCAACACAAGAGACAACATAAACCTCACTGGTTCTGCATTGTGTGTTCAATTTCTTATGACTGCATGGGAAGAATGATGGAATTAAAGACACTGTAAACTCTCCAACCAGAATTCAGAGCTGATTAATCCTGTTGTAAATGTAATGAGCTAAAATGATATTACTGCTTCCTGCATTCATACTTGATTTATTTTACTGTACATTCATGAGGTTAGCAAAATGAAGACACTCTTCTCAAGTAGCAGCAGTGGGGAAAACTGCCTCAATTTTCTTATCAGAAGAATTCTTGTTTTGGTATAGCCCTGCTAGCTGGAAACAGACAAGGTGTGCACTCTGCTGTGGCATGGACGCAATGACTGTCACAAATCCTGAAACCACATCTAGTCTCTTTTTCTCTGCCCCCTGTTGTTGATGAGGCAAATTCTGTTCTCAGTTTTTCTGGTGCAGTCCCAATGATTGCAGTGAGGGTTGCATATGCGTAAGTGTGAGCAAAACTTGCTATATATGTTATACTGGTATTGTTTCCCCAAGCCCTGCTGGACTGGCTAGTAGATAGGCTCGTATACTTTTTATTTTTACTTTGCCAAATGTACATTTACTGAAGGTAACAGAATCTGTGTATGCTCATATAGATACCGTTTCATTCTTTCAACTAGACTGAGCAAAACTACTCAGTGAATTCTCAAAGGAAGCCATGTAATATATAAAATATCCCTGGAGGGACGAAATAAATGCTATTTAAGATATTGAATTGTTGGAATAAAGCCAGTGATGCAATTGTTGTTGAGTTTCATTTTTAAATGAATCATCAGATCTTGAGTTAATCTCTGGCTTGGGGCTCAAGGAGTCTGTTTGTTGTAGTATCCTGAACCCATGGGGGGAAAAGTCATTTTTAAACAGTAGCATTCTTTATCCCCTTAGAAATATTAGACAGGCTTTCTCCAACTGCATGTGTTTCAAGATGTGGTGTCAGAGCTTGTACCAATGATTAACCTAGAAAGAGGAGTCAATTCTGTAATTCTATTCCCTGTTTTTTGCTTGAGGAAGCAGACATTTATTTGGCCTGACTGTATCATGAAAAATGAGAGGGTGAACAACATAAAAAACTACTGCTTAGCTTAACATTGCTAAGGAAAATGGTCCCTATAACTAATTTAAAGAAATTATGTTTGGGAAAAGGAAAGCCCAGCTCTAAAAAGAATTTATTAAAAAACATTTGGAACGTATGTTTCAATCCTTGAGAATGCTTAATTCTGTGTTGGTGTCTTTTCCATTCTGTCCAGTTGCTGTTCTGCAGTAATGCTTTGTCTTTATTTATGTGCCTACCTATTGTCTTTTAAGTCAAGCAATAGCTGCAAATCAAATAGCATCTTCTCATTCCCTGTCACATATATAGCCAGCTCCTCAATCACTAGACTAAACAGATCTGGCTTCACCAAAGTTGTTGTCAGCAATATCCTGCCTTCTGTGCCAATAAATTTACCCATTAGTGATGCAGATAATAGAATTGGTCTTTTGCTCTTCCTCCCCCGCCCCCCCACCCAACTCTATTTTTAAGGCAACAGACTGTATCAACAGACACTTACATAGAGTTAGGCTTACCGTGGAAAGAAATCAGTCTAATCCATTTGCTTTATACATGTTGCAAGGGAATGAAAAATAAATTTGCATCATTATTGTGAGAAAGGGCAAGGAAAAAGCACAACGGCGAAGAACACAAATTTCCTACAAGGAAATGACTTGGTGTTATTTCTAAAATTACTCATTTCTCCCACAAAATATAATAAAGGCCTGCTAACTAACTAAGGGGAGACTGTGGATACGTGATTTTAAAGGCCAAGATGGGAGACAGCTCTAGGGTAGATTTCCATGGTTTCAAGTAAAATGAGTTCTGCTTTTGTTAGCCAGTAGAGGTAAAGGGGGTACCTTTGCCTGGTGAATTTAACTACTAATTACCTGCCCTCAAAGTGCAAAATTTTAGCATGTGTTGCGTGGTGGTGCTGGAGCAGCACAGGGATCCCCTTTTCTTCACACACAATACTTGCAGAGGCACAAAGCGACAAGGAACATCATGCCACTTTCAGTGCTATAACAGGGTCCAGTTAATGAACTGAGCCTCAAAGCCTACTGTTGTTCATCCTGCTTGGGGAGTGGCCAAGTCACTAGCTCCTCTGTTAGCAGCATGCACAGAGAGAACACACTTATTTATTTATTGCCTTTTAGAGTGGCAGTAAAGAGAACTTTTCCAGTTCCACTCCACCTCTTGGGCCCCTAAGCCCGTGGTTTTCAAACCATCGGTTGTGACCCAGAACTGGGTCACGGAATGGAAGGGACTGGGTCGCGGTGGCTCTGGTCAGCACTGCTGACTGGGCTGTTAGAAGTCCCATTGGCAATGCTGCCCAGGTAAGGCAGGCTAGTCCCTATCTGTTCTGGCCCTGGAAGCGGCCAGCAGCAGGTCCGGCTCCTAGGTGGGAGGGTGTGGGGGGGCATGGGGCTCCATGCACTGCCCCCACCCCAAGCACCGGTTCCGCACTCCCACTGGCCAGTTCCCAGCTTGGGGGGGGGGGCAGTGCCTGCGGGCGAGAGCCACGCGGAGCCGCTTGCGCGCCTCTGCCTAGGAGCCAGACCTGCTGCTGGCCACTTCTGGGGCGCAGTGTGGTCCACAGTGCCTGGACAGGCGGGAAGTCTGCCTCTGCACCCCGGCTGCACCACTGACTGGGAGCCACCGGAGGTAAGCCAAAGCCCCAATCCTCTTCCGCAGCCCTGAGTCCCCCCCAAACCTAGAGCCCCTACCTGTACTCTAAACCCCTTATCCCTGGCCCCACCCCAGAGCCTGCAGCCCCAGCCCAGAGCCTGCAGCCCCCTGCCCCAGGCCTGAGCCTTCCCCAAACCGAGCGCCCCCTCCTTTACCCCCAACCCCTCATTCCTGTCCCGACCCCAGAGCCTGCACCCCCAACCCAGAGCGCTGACCCCCTCCTGCACCCCAATCCCCTGACCCAGCCCAGAGCCCCCTCCCTCATCCTGAATGCCTCATTCCCGGCCTCACCCCCAAACCCCTCACCCCTACACCCTGACCCTCTGCCCCAGCCCTGAGCGCCTCCCACATCCCAAACCCCTCATCCTCAGCTCCGTTGGGTAGGAGGCATCAAAGATTTTTTCAACTGGGTCACCAGAATAAAAGTTTGAAAACCACTACCCTAAGCTATCTTTCATTGACTCCAATTGCTATGTGCCCCCTGCCACTGTTACTTACATTCATGAAGCCAGAAATTTGTCTATAGGATGACACCAAACCAAAACTTTCTTTCCTTTTCCTATTTCCCATGCCCACCTCCAATTACAAAAGGAACAAAACCAAAACACCTCCAAAACAAATCTACCCATTTAGGTACATACACAGCTCCTGATACCATAGTATCTGAACACATCACAGTCTGACATATTGACCCTCACAAAACCCCTGTGGAGGATTATTATTATCCCCATTTTACAGATGGGACACCAGGGCACAGAGAGAAAAGGTGATTTGCTCAAGGTCACAAAGAAAGCCTATGGCAGAACAAAGAACCGAACCCACGTCTCTGAAGTCAAAAGTTAATGCTCTAACCTTGGACCATTCTTCCTTTCATGTGACAATTCTTTACTGTACTCATTTACATGTATTTTTTTTATCTAGGGCTGTCAATTAACCACAGTTAGCTCATGCAATTAAGTCAAAATATTAATCACAATAAAAAAAATGAATTGTGGTTAATCACAGTTTTAAATTGCACTGTTAAACAATAGAATACCAATTGAAATTTATTAAATATTTTGGATATTTTTCAACGTTTTCAAATATATTGATTTCAGTTACAACACAGAATACAAAGTGTACAGTGCTCACTTTATGCTATTTTTGATTACAAATATTTACACTGTAAAAATGATGAACAAAAATAGTATTTTTTGATTCACCTCAGACAAATACTGTAGTGTAATCTCTTTATTGTGAAAGTGCAACCTACAAATGTAGATTTGCTTTGTTACATAACTGCACTCAAAAACAAAACAATGTAAAACTTTGGAGCCTACAAGTCCTCTCACTTCTACTTCTTGTTCAGCCAACTGTTAGGACAAACAAGTTTGTTTATATATAAGGGAGATAATGCTGCCCGCTTCTTATTTACAATATCACCTGAAAGTGAGAACACGCATTTGCGTGGCACTTTTGTAGCCAGCATTGCATGGTATTTACATGCTAGATACATTAAACCTTCATATACCTCTTCATGTTTCGGTCAGCATTCCCGAGGACATGCTTCCGTGCTGATGACACTTGTTAAAAAAATGTGTTAATTAAATTTATGACTAAACTTATTGAGGGAGAATTGTATGTCTGTTTTATCTGCATTCTACCATATATTTCATGTTATAGAAGTCTTGGATGATGACCCAGCACATGTTGTTGGTTTTGAGAACGTTTTCACTGCAGAGCTGACAAAACACAAAGAAGATACTAATGTGAGATTTATAAAGATAGCTACAGCACTCGACCCAAAGTTTAAGAATCTGAAGTGCCTTCCAAAAATCTGAGAGGGAGGAAGTGTGGAGCATGCTTTCAGAAGCCTTAAAAGAGCAACACTCCAAAATGGAAACTACAGAACCTGAACCACCAAAAAAGAAAATCAACCTTCTGCTGCTGGCATCTGACTCAGATGATGAAAATGAACATGCATCGGTCCACACTGCTTTGGATAGGTATCGAGCAGAACCCATAATCACCATGAAGGCATGTCCTCTGGAATGGTGGTGGAAGCTTGAAGGGACATATGAAACTTTAGTACATCTGGCACATAAATATCTTGTGACGCGGGCTACAACAGTGACATTGTAAATAAGAAGCAGGCAGCATTCCTCATGCAAATGTAAACAAACTTGATTGTCTGAGCAATTAACTGAACAAGAAGTAGGACTGAGTGAACTTGTAAGCTCTAAAGTTTTACATTGTTTTATTTTTGAATGCTGGGTTTTTTTGTACATAATTCTACATTTGTAAGTTTCACTTTCACAATAAAGAGATTGCACTACAGTACTTGCATTAGATTAATTGAAAAATACTATTTCTTTTGTTTTTATACTGCAAATATTTGTAATAAAAATAAATATAAAGTGAGCACTGTGCACTTTGTATTCTGTGTTGTAATTGAAATCAATACATTTGAAAATGAAGGAAACATCCAAAATATTTAAATACATGGTATTCTATTATTGTTTAACAGTGCGATTAATTGTGATTAATTTTTTTAATCTCTTGACAGCCCTATTTTTATCACCATGCCCTTTTCCTTGTGTCTTTAGATTTTAAGATGTCCAGGGCAGGTACTTTTCTCTGTGGTTGTATAGCAGCCAGCACAGTGATGGCCCAATCCTGATTTGAACTTGTGGGCACTACCATAATAATAAATAAGTAAATAATTATAATAATCAAATAATTCTACAAGGTGTTTTAACTAGTATTTTGTGTGTGTTACCTGTCTTTTTAAATTAATGCATTTCACCATTATCACTACTGATGCTAAACCCAGTACAGTCTCATTGGGTCAACTGGGAAAGGTAAGCACTAAAGTGAGCACCTAGGACATCAGAGATGTAATGTGAACTCTATATTGTCTGTTAGTGCTACCAGGTCCTGCAACAAGATCCAGGATGTGGAATCCTTATGATCAGGCACAGCAAGTATTTTTTTTAAGGGACATGCAATAAGGAAGGGTACTGGACTTTTTAGGAGTAGTAGAGATAGGATATGAGTCAAGAACATGTGTAAATGAAAATTATGAACTAACTAGAGCCAGAGAGGAGAAGGGAAAAAAAACCCAAAAACCTACAGAAGAAAAGTTAGCTCTATGGACACTGATAGACAAGGATCTAAAACAGAGGTCTGCATTTCCAGCAACCCCAGTTCCAGCACCAGTGTTTATTGGATAGGCTTCCAGATAGGCCATCGCACACGCACACACAGATGACCCACTCTCCAATCTGTAAAAGCTGCAGCCAGTGCTATGACTCAGGAAACTCATTTTCTGAGTGCAGAGAAAAGTTAAACAAGTTCAAAGTCCCAACAAAGGGCCCTAAGCTACAGGGCCCAGAAAACAAGGAAGGAGACGGGGGGGAAAAAAAAGAGGAGAAACTATGTTGTAACAAGTTATCACGCACATGCAGCAGCAGCACAAGTTATGACAGACCTGTTCCTTACCAGGTTTCCACATGCACGGTTGCTAAAATAAGTAACAGTGACTGAATAAATTAAATAGAAGGCTAATTAATGCAATAAACCCATGCAAAAGAATATAGTGAAACCACTCCCACCCACCCACGTGGAAATAAATCATTTGTATTTGAAAGGCAGCCAAATGCATCAAGCAAGATCACTGAAACACTACACATAAAAGCTCATGGCTAAACGTGAAGCATTCAAAAGTTAGGAAATAGCAGAAAAAAGTTAACTGCACAACTTTAATTCAGTCTCCTTGTGCATATGCATAATGATACAGTCTAATTACATGGCCACATAGTATTTTTTCCCACAGGACACCTCTCTCTTTCGGTACACAGGTTGGATGCTGCTCAGTGGACACAGCTTTTCAGTGTTTCCTCTTAAACCTTGTAATTCAGTATGTAGCCCATGCCAGATCCACAGCACAGACTTTTATCCTTGGTTAAGACTTGAGCTAAAGGAGCAACTGAGAGCAGTAGTAGGCTGTAGTCCTCTACTCAGACCAATCACTATAGGGCAATGGTCCCCAAACTCCTCCCTAGGGGGACATGGAGAAATGTTGTGGGGGGCCCTGGCCAGCCCCCGTGGGGAGCGGGCTCCATGCAGCCCCGCCTTGCCCCCAGTCCTGCCCCCCAGCCACAGGTTGAGCCCTGGCCTCAGCCACTGGCTTCAAGCCCCACTCCCAGCTGGGACTCTGCTCCCAGCCACGGTCCCCAGCTATCAGCCCCGACTGTGGGCCCGCTCCCACTTGCAGCCCTTGGCTCCTGGCCCTGACTGCAGTCCCACTCCCAGCCAAGGCCTCAGCTCCAGTGCCAGCCTCACTCCCGACCGCAGCCCCCATCCCCGACTGTGGCCCCACTTCCAGCCCAGCTCCCAGCCATCACTCCTTGGGGGGCATGGACCACATAAGGGGGGGATGGACAAAGAAGTTTGGGGACCGCTGTTATAGGGGGACAAAACACACATTACTAGTGGGTTACACAACTGTTAGCTAGAGAAGCAGTAGAACGTTGGGAACCAGGATTTCTGGTTCTGGAAGGGGTGTATGGTCTGGAGTTTAGGCCAGCAGGTACAGACAGAATAGCCAACTATATGGCTTTGGGACATAGATTCCAAAAACTATATATAGGTTTGGGACATTGATTCCAAAAGGAAACAGCTCGTAAATGAGACTTGGATCTGCCATATTGGAGACTTGGGTTCCATTCAGACCTACCAGTGAGACATTGAGCAACTTCTCAGTTACCTTGTCTGAAAAATGGGGGAGGAAGGGTGCATATTTTCCTGACTCTTAGGATTTGTGTTTGAAACATTGTTCAATAATAAGGGTTGTGGAAAGCACTTTTTTTTTTTACACCAGTCAGTGGAAGAGGTGTTGCCTGGTGCAGTATGCTGTCCCCTAGGCTAAACTGTATTTTGATGGATGAAAACAACTAAGCTGGTCGGCACAGACAGCTCATTGTGGCTTGGCAACATTCCCACTGCAATTAGAATGATCAGAAAATTAAGGAACAAGGGTAGGAAAAATTCCACTGGTATGTAAAAGTGGCACTTTTCTGGGATTTATAACATTACCAAATCTCAACAGATTTTCACTGGGAGAGGAAAAACACACCTGTATGACCTCAGGATGATCTCCTTGACAAACTTCAATATCCTACCCAAACCACTGAAGCCCTACAGCTATTCAAAAACATTAACTCTGGGAAAACTACTTATGTTTCCATAATATTATTCTCAGAAATGGCTGAACTATTTGTGCTCAAACTTTCAAAAAAAAAAATCATCCTGATGCATGGAGCAAGCATAGACAATTTCAGCCTGAATGGTTAAAGTCACTGTAGACATGACCGTGCATGCCCACCAGCTCGAGGGACTTGGACAAATGGAGAGAGAAAGAGAGAAGAAATTGGCCAGCTATCTCTATGGTTCCCCTAAACTCCCAATAAGGTAAAAAATAATGACGACGCATTGCATGTTCTGTAAAGTGAACTGATAGCTTACCTTGTCCTCTTGAGTACTATAATTTGTGCCTTGTGCAGAGCTGATTACTTAAATTAATAAAAAAATATTATTACTTTGGGCAGAGACCTCATGATTTCAACCATCTACTCACAGTATCAACCACGTATCTAAGGTCACACAATGTAGCACATATCGGTGACTCAAGCTGATGTGACAAGGTGCTACTTGAGGTGAAAACTAAACTTCTCTCCAAAAATGTGGTGACTATAAAATTAGGGCTTGAAAAAAGAACGTATCAGTCACAATTAATAAATGGCTCTCAGTCACGTCCAATGGCAGTGCCCTGACCTGCAGGGCTCTATTCGTCACAAATAACTTCAGGATGCCTGCTTCCTGTGCCACTGCACAGCGGGCAGGCAGGGAAGGTGACACTTCTACTTAGTGAGGGATGAAGTCTTTTGAGACATCATTAACTGTTCACTAAGAAGAAGCCACAATAGTCAATTCCCTGCAATGGGGAGTTAAAAAGGGTCTTTTAAGCAATAATAATTCTACAATGAAAGAGGGGAGGTAGTGCCAGTGTACAGACTTCTGGACAACATAATTGGTAGATATGGATTGTTTTCAGTCTTCATTATCCACAAATATAAGTGGAGTGACTTTTCATTCATCTTTTCTTTCAGTCTGTGGGACAATATCTGACACAGTTATTTGAATTTATTATTAGCTATGTGGGAAGGAATATAACAAGAAGCACACACCTTCCTTGTCCATTCTTTTAGGGTTGGGTTTTTTTGGTAACATAGACAGGGCCTTATAAACAAGTTTATCCATAATCAGTTTTAATGAGTTTAGACATGGTGCCTTAACTCAGTGTAATTCAGTGTGGATGAGACCCTATCTTACCTTGGGTTATCCCTGAGATGTGTAGCTGTATTTCTTCATGCACAGGAATGGTTCCATAGGCCAATGGGCTGCTTTGAAATGATTATTTGTATAATTTCTTTAGGAAATATGGTCTTGTTGTTAAGGCATTAGTCGGAGACTGCAGAGATCTGGATATAATTATTAGCTCAGCCACAGTCTTCTTGTGTGACCTAGAACAAATCATTGAATTTCTCTGTGCCTCTGATCCTTCTGTATGAAATGGGGGGTGGGTTTTTCATCTCTTTTACCTGTCCTTACATCCTTTGAAAATACACCAGTCTTTTATGACCTTGCTCTCCTAAACTTCCAGTTCAACTTCAGCTGTCCTCAAATTCCTGTGTCACTGTGACACTGGCAGACCATTTGACAGCTCCTGCCAAAGGCCCTCACTAAACACTGACAAATGCATAGCTGGAAAACAGTCTGCACCCCTCCGCACCCCCCCCCCCCCCCCGTGTGTTAGTATTGTTAAAATAGATGCTAGGTTTACAAAAATGTGCTTAGTGTTTAGATATCATGAAATGCTTGTAGGATGCTGCATGTAGTAATTTCACTTATAACATCTGTATCCCATGGTATAAAGTTATACTGAGCATTCACATTGCAAACCCCTGTAACTATGTAACTCAACGAACAGGAGAGAACCATTAATAATGTAAAGTGCTACACACAAGAAGGCCCATTGAAACCAAATGAACCATGAAAAGGAGGCGAGTGCAAACACTCATCCATCACTTTGAACCCTGGCGGAAGGGAATAAAAATCCCTACCAGAAGGAACTGTATCATGATGTGGCTTCAAATTTGGAGAGGGCAATATATCTAAGCATAAGCAAGGGATCCCCAAGTTTGCTGTGATGTGCAAGCTTGTATAGTCCTCTAGAGCTAACCCAAATTCTATTACCTTTTGGAACCTAAGATTGTAACTCATTTGTGTGTGTGTATGTATGTTTACCTGCTTCAGCCTTGTATATAATGCATCCCTTTTTCCTAGTTAATACATTTGAGTTAGTTTATTATAGGATTGGCTGCAAGCACTGTCTTTGGTGTGGGGTCTGAGGTGTAATTGACTTGGAGTAAGTGACTGGTCCTTGGGGACTGGAAGTAACATGAATATTGTTCTAGTTTTTGATGTAAGGGGCCATCTATCACAAAGGCAAGTTTGCCTGCGTAGCAAGACAGACTGGAGTATGCAAGGGTACTGTCTGTGACTCCATGGTTAGGCTGATATAGTGCTTGAGGAGTTCACACTTGTTTCTTGGTTTGGAAATCTAAGTATAGAACTCACCACCAATTTGGAGTTTGTGCCCTGCTTCTTGACAGTCTGCCCTGAGGCTAGCAGTCACCCTCATGAGCTACTTCAGAGAACTGGACAGTAATATTCCTCCCAGTCCAGGTAGCAGGACCCTAAAGAGCCCATTTCTCATATAGCTCACAGAGTATAGGGAAAGGAGTTCCTTCTTATGGCCTCTGCTCTGTCCCCCAGCAGTCTCATCCCTCTCTTCAGGATGTTGTGATCCCATTCCTTAGGTGGTCTTCTTTCAGTCTGCTGCAGGGCAATGCTCAACCACACTCTTTTGCCTGGGCTGCAGCCTCTTAGCCCAGCAGTTGCTGGTACCAATTAACTGCAGCTGGGGAGAATTCTATTCTGCCTCTTAAGGGCTGTGGCAGAATGGGGTTTCTACGCTCTAACAGATTGGGAAATTAACACTTTCCTATCTCAGTGTTAGTGTTGATGGGATACATTAATCAGTTTTAGATGTCGTGAGATGCCCTGTAGAGGGGGCAGACACCTCTTAAGAGCCTTAGAAGTGAAGAATGTGTAAAACCAATTATGCAGAGCAAAGCATAGAAGAGCAGAACAAAACCTGTAATTCCAGCTATTAGCAGTAGTAATAAAAGCCTGTCCATCCTGTGTCTTAGAGGGACTTACAAATCAGCTAAAACAGTTTATAGGCCAGTCAGCCTTTCTCAATTGCCTAATAATTGAACAGAAGCAAGATGCCTGCTGAGTACTTACATGTTGTTTCTGCCAGAAAGGGAGCTAGATCATATAAATCTTGGACAAACTCAGTGCTACAAAGAAGGCTTTTGCAAGGAGACAGTATACATGAAGAGTCATAGGTAGAGTTAATGCTCTTTCCTCTTTAATAGCTAAGTAGAGAAAATAACGTTTCCATAATAAATATTCAGTCTACACCCCATGCTCAGAGACCTACTAATTTCCTACTCTCCATAGACCCAAACCCACACTGCATACATAGACCCACTTGTATGCCACCTTCCTCATATAATCCCACACCCTCGACCCACATACATGTGCCAAAGACTCACCTTCAAGTCCCCCTATTCGCCTCCACATACACACAAGAGTCTCAGAGTAACATACGAAGCAAGCTGTAATCCTTACTCACAACACTTCCCTTAGAAAGATCTCATTTGAGTAATTTCATAGTCACCAGGGGTAGCTTTTGTTTGTGACATACCCTGTGGAGCAGTAAGCATTGGTGGTCACAGTCCCTGGGGAGAGATCAAAAGCTATCAAGAAGCAATGAACTCCTGCTGAAGTTATTATTGTTCAGACTAGAATGGTACTTTTATGTCCAGCTAGAGGAAGGAATGAGAGAGTAGACAGTGATTTAAACCATTGTTTCTGTGAAAGTGGTAGCACCATGTCTAGAGGTGAAGCAGAAAGGGCTTTTCTGTTCAGTAGCTAGCAGCATCTATCTTACAACAAAGTGAAGTCACAATTTGCAAATTTATGGTATTACCAGAGGGGTTTCCCTATAATAATGCAGCATGTTTCTTGATGCTATCAATAAGACTGCCATTTAGTGGGTTTAACTTGAAACAAAATCTAATCTTTCAAATAACTAAAATGGGAAACATCAGCAACAAAAAAACCACATCCCTTTTCAAATTATTGCAAATGTTGGTAAGTTAAGTGGGTCACTTCTAGTTCAATCAACTTGCCTTTGTAAGTTAATGGGGTAGAATTCAGTTTATTTATATCACTAGCCATTGTTAAAGGGTATTTTCGTGGCCCTGGTAAAAATGTCCATGTCTTTTCTTCGCATGGATACCTACTAGGGTTGCCAACTTTCTATTCGCACAAAACCGAACACCCTTGCCCCACCTCCTGCCCCTCCCCTCCTTTGAGGTCCCGCCTCCTTCTCCGAGCTTCCACCCCCCCTGCTCACTCCATCCCCCCTCCCTTGTCGCTTGCTTTCCCCACCCTCACTCACTTGCTTATTTTCACCAGGCTGGGGCCAGGGTTTGGGGTGGGGAGGGTTCCAGCTGGGAGTGCAGGCTCTGGTATGGGGCTGGGGATGAGCAATTTGGGGTGGAGGAGGGGACTCTGGGCTGGGGTTGAGGGGTTCGGCGTGCAGGAGGGGGCTCTGGGCTGGAGAAGGGGGTTGGGGTACAGTGGGGGTGAGGGCTCTGGCTGGGGGTGCAGGAGGGTGCCCTGGGCTGGGATTGAGGGGTTCAGAGGGCGGGAGGGAGATCAGGGCTGGGACATGGGGCTGGGGCACAGGAGGGGGTCAGGAGTGCAGGCTCTGGGTGGCACTTACCTCAGGCAGCTCCCAGAAGCAGCGGCATATCCTCCCTCCTGCTCCTATGCAGAGGCACAGCCAGGTGGCTCTATGCACTGCCCCATCTGCAGGCACCACCCCCGCACTCTCTTTAGCTGTGGTTCCCTGCCAATGGGAGCTGCAAAACTGGTGCTTGGGGCGGGGCAGTGTACAGAGCCCCCTGGGCTGCCCCTTCATGTAGGAGCCAGAGGATGAACATGACACTGCTTCTGGGAGCTGCATAGAGCCACAGCATGCAGGGATCCAGGCTTGTCCTGCTGTGCTGCTGATCAGACTTTTAGCAGCCAGGTCAGTGGTGCTGACGGGAGCTGCCAGAGTCTCTTTTTGATCGGGCATTCCAGCTGAAAACTAGACATCTGGCAACCCTAATACCTACTGGAAGAAAGAAGCTTTATTCTCCCCTGCATTTGCCTGAGAGCATGAATTTTTCTGTGGTATGTCTTCACGACAAAGTTAACCTGAACTCGTATTCAGGTGTTGCTCCTAATCCCATTCTCTCCTCACACAAAATCCACTCACCCTAGTTTAGTGGAGCTTTCCACCTGGGCTAGCTGACTTATGTAGGGCTGTAGGTTAAAGCCCCAGTGCTGCTTTCACTCAAGCTGGTAACCTGTCCGCTTTGCAGTGAGAATGCAGGACAAATCACTAGAGTGCGAATAGCCTCCAGTGTCTTCCCACAAGTCCCCCCAGGTGCCCAGAAGCACAGACACATTGTCCCACAATTCACTGGGTGAGAATAGTAGAGCCTACTGAAGCACAAAGAACAATGGGATAGGCCCCCAGAAGTTCTAGCAACAGACATAGGCCAGTGCATCACCAGTGAGAACACATACCGTACAACAGATCTTAGCTTAAGCAGGGTTAATTTCAAATGGAGTTAAACGAGGGCTAAATTTGGCATGTAATATATTCTCTCTAACAAGTACATAAGTACTTGTCCAGGGATGGTGACATACATTGCTATTTAATATTTGTACGTTATTCATATTAGGCTGTCCTAGTATTCATGAACTATTTGGAATATTTGAATTAAAAGTCCAAGAACCTTATAATAAAGATAAAATATAAGTCACAATGGGTAGGGGAGTCAGGGTTGCAGCAACAACACAATAGTAGGAAGATGGGAGAACTAAGATTTGTTTCTTTCCCCTCTTTTTTTAAATTTGTGTTCTTCATGAGACAGCTGTATCGGGAATGGCAGAGACACAGGGAAGGCAAAGCACAGCAACAGCAAATGGGAAAAAGTAGAGGGTGGGTGGCAATGTTCTAACTAGCTGAGTAGGGGAGAGGGAGCTGAGAGCTAGATCAATCTGAAACATTTTTACTGAATCATGAACCCATTTCAGCTGGGAACCTGGGTGAGGTTCAGTATGTTTTGTGATCCTGAGGTGAGTGACTTTGCTCACTGTATACATTAAGTTATGCCAGTAGAACACCCTTCCTAAAGTTAGCTGGTCAGCCTTCATCTGTTTCCCCCAAACAATCACCCCCTTTGCCCAAGAAGCTCTATGGACCCCACTTATCACTGCATGTTCAGGGCAACACTAGGAAGATAAAATGTGTTGCCTTTCTCGTCTAATCACCATCTTATCCAAGCAAAGAATATATACTTCAGACAGAATGTGCTAGCTACTGGAAGAGAGAAGAGCAGAATACTATATGAAGACCCCTGTGGATCTAGATATGCTGATCTAGTTTATGTGAGAAGTTCTTAGATATTATAGTGTTGGGCCCTGTAGAAATCCCTAAGGTAGGGAATGAGGATCTAGCCACTGGGCCCTATCCCTCCTAGATTCATTAATCCCTACCTGATTTTTTTTTTTTTTTGAGGGGGAAGGTGCCTACTAGACACGTCTCTCATCAACCACCTTTGATGTGTCACCAGGCAGTGCCATCTGCAACTCATTTCTACTGGCCCCTACACAGGACAGAGAGTGAGAAAAGATCTCCTTCTACAGCTACACTAAGCCTCATAAGCATATGCTGAATACATAAGCACCATAAAGCCTAGTGTGGTACCCACGAGGCCCCAGAATTCTAAGCAACGGAATGTTAGAAAATCTTGTGTGTTTCCAGTTCCATAATTACCTCACTAGACCTTATGAGGTAGAAGAGAGCATATCCTGATCTATTCTGCTGCACTCTCAGCATTAGAAATACATAGTATTGTTCAAGTGGATTCTACCTTGTGTGTTTCTTGTGCTAGGAACTGGAATTGTAAGACTCAGAGTAAAATGATCAGAAGTGCCTATGACTCGGGAGCAGAAGTCACCGCTTTTTAAAAAATCCCTAGTCTTCTGTAGGAAGCATTGACAAGAGAGCAGCAAAGGGTTTCAAGCCTGAAACCGAAAATACTGAATAATAAATGCCCATGGCTGCACGTCATATTGCAGAGACAAAATCCAGCCATTGAATAATTTCATCAGTGACAGGAAGTTCCCTCTGACTCCTAGTGTGCTTTTGGTGCAAGCGCTCTTGAATATTCAGGACAAAATAGCTTTCTGTTGGTATTTAGAAATATGTGCCTTGCTGATTAGGGCCAGTGCTCATGCATTCTGTTCTGTTATACTATGCACCCTCCTTAGCAGTGGTTGTAACACATTTATAATTTTTTGCTTGCCATAGAGCATTTTCAAAATTAAAAATAAATCAAATTATATCTTCAAAATGGAGTCAGTTCTTCCATTACTTCAATGATATTGCTCAGAATTTGGCCCAATGAGAAATCCTCCTCTCACAAGTTCAGTCACGTGTTGATTGTGTTGTGCAGTCTGAATACAGAGCGAATGACACTAAACCCTTCTCAAACAATAGTGTTGTGTGGGTAAAAATCAAAGTAGCATCTGTCTCTAAATCTTATGGCATAGATCACATCACTGTGTTGTTTCATTGTAGGTGTAGGAAAATATCTTTACTTATCACAATAAAGTCAATATCATAATAAGCTAAGTGTTTACAACTGTCATATATTTACACAGAACAAGGGTACAAAATTTATTGCTCAGTAGCTACTATTAATGATATGTAATAGCCAGTCTTTATGCTAGTATTTTTTAAACATTGGAACCATGTTAATATCCTGTTTTCATAATTTCCATACAGCATAAACTAAGTGCTATTCATTTGTGCAGAAGCAAATGGTAATTGGGTACCACAAGAAATAAATCCTCCTACTATTTCTAATTACTGATTTTCCTGTAGGTTTTACCTACACCTGATGCTGTTTAATTAGAAACCTTCAAAACCTATAGATAATATTGACCAGATCAGTATGAGCTCAGAACAAAAAAGGGCTGAAATAAGCCAGGGCCTAGACTGCTGTAAATTGTGGGGCAAGAGGAGTTTAGCAGACTGTTGCCTGCCATTTGGCTCAGCCGCTGGGAGGTCTAATTAGGAGAACACACAAATGTTGTGCATTGCTTATGCTTACGGCTAAGTCTGAGTGAACTGGCAACCAGAGATTAGAATAACCTTATGTGAGATCACTTGCAAAAGTTCAACAATTTATAAAACCATGTTAAAAAAACCACAAAACTTGCCTCTGTGGGGCCATAAAATTCAAATGACTTTGAATGCTGAAACCCATGGGAATCACTGCTGTAACTACATCATGATCTTGTTTGGAATGGTACTGACAGAGTTACTCTGCCTATACTCAAAAAGAAAAGGAGTACTTGTGGCACCTTAGAGACTAACCAATTTATTTGAGCATAAGCTTTTGTGAGCTACAGCTCACTTCATCGGATGCATAAAAATGGAAAATGAAGTGAGGATGTTTTTATACACACAGATCATGAAAAAATGGGTGTTTATCACTTCAAAAGGTTTTCTCTTCCCCCACCCCACTCTCCTGCTGGTAATAGCTTATCTAAAGTGATCACTCTCCTTACAATGTGTATGATAATCAAGGTGGGCCATTTCCAGCACAAATCCAGGGTTTAACAAGAACATCTGAGGACCAGGGGTGGGGCGGGGACAGAGGGACACCAGAGAGAATCGCATGACCAGAGAGATTTTCATCCCACCATCAACCTCAGCCTGGACCGGTCCACACAAGAGATCCACTTCCTGGACACTACGGTGCTAATAAGCGATGGTCACATAAACACCACCCTATACGGGAAACCTACTGACCGCTATTCCTACCTACATGCCTCCAGCTTTCACCCAGACCACACCACATAGTCCATTGTCTACAGCCAAGCTCGACGATACAACCGCATTTGCTCCAACCCCTCAGACAGAGACAAACACCTACAAGATCTCTATCAAGCATTCTTACATCTACAATAACCACCTGCTGAAGTGAAGAAACAGATTGACAGAGCCAGAAGAGTACCCAGAAGTCACCTACCACAGGACAGGCCAAACAAAGAAAATAACAGAACGCCACTAGCCGTCACCTTCAGCCCCCAACTAAAACCTCTCCAACGCATTATCAAGGATCTACAACCTATCCTGAAGGACGACCCATCACTCTCACAAATCTTGGGAGACAGGCCAGTCCTTGCCTACAGACAGCCCCCCAACTGAAGCAAATACTCACCAGCAACCACATACCACACAACAGAACCACTAACCCAGGAACCTATCCTTGCAACAAAGCCCGTTGCCAACTGTGCCCACATATCTATTCAGGGGACACCATCACAGGGCCTAATAACGTTAGCCACACTATCAGAGGCTCGTTCACCTGCACATCCACCAATGTGATCTATGCCATCATGTGCCAGCAATGCCCCTCTGCCATGTACATTGGTCAAACCGGACAATCTCTATGTAAAAGAATAAATGGACACAAATCAGATGTCAAGAATTATAACATTCATAAACCAGTCGGAGAACACTTCAATCTCTCTGGTCACTCGATTTCTGATCTCAAAGTGACTATCCTTCAACAAAAAAACTTCGAAAACAGACTCCAGCGAGAGACTGCTGAATTGGAATTCATTTGCAAATTGGATACAATTAACTTAGGCTTGCATAGAGACTGGGAGCAGCTAAGTCATTATGCAAGGTAACCTATTTCCCCTTGTTTTTCCTACCCCCCCCCAACCCCCCGTTCCTCAGACGTTCTTTTTAAACCCTGGATTTGTGCTGGAAATGGCCCACCTTGATTATCATACACATTGTAAGGAGAGTGATCACTTTAGATAAGCTATTACCAGCAGGAGAGTGGGGTGGGGGAAGAGAAAACCTTTTGAAGTGATAAACACCCATTTTTTCATAATCTGTGTGTATTAAAACGTCCTCATTGTATTTTCCACTGAATGCATCCGATGAAGTGAGCTGTAGCTCACGAAAGCTTATGCTCAAATAAATTGGTTAGTCTCTAAGGTGCCACAAGTACTCCTTTTCTTTTTGCGAATACAAACTAAAATGGCTGCTACTCTGAAATCTGCCTATACTATACCTTGAACTTCGTTAGCAGCAATTATGCAACCATGATGGAAAATTACTTTCAATCATGGTTCTGTAATTGCTGCTCGCTAAAGCAATTTTTGCTTTTGCAAGAACTAAGTCAGCTCATACTAGGCCACAGTATACTGCCCTAAAATGTACCTAGCCACCAAGACAGTCTATGTCACAGTTTCTATACATGATTTTTTATTATGTTAGACCTCAATATTAAACATCTAACAACCATGCTTCGAAGTAACAATGGGGGCTACAACTATAAATCAGAGAGAGGGAAATAGTAGCATGTAATTGCATAAAGTGATATTCAATGCAAAAATTATGCTCACAAAAATACAACTCGCAACTGATATAACTGAAATATATTTTGAAATATTTGATTTTTTTAAGCATCGCAAAAGCACTTCAGCGTTCATTTTTGCTCTCAATAAATTAGTTTTCTATTATTTTAATGAGCTGGATCTTGCGCTATTTAAAGCGAATCTGGTCCTAAAGAAAGCAAACATTTTTATTAAGTTATAATTTAAGGTTGCTGAATGCAGGGTTGCAATCCAAAATAAGATGTGCCACTGAACACAGCCTTCATTCTGCTTTTTAGGTAGGAAGACAGATGGCAGCAAATAATACCTGCTGTGTTCTGTACTCCACACTGGCTACCCATTCACTTCTAGGTGACTAGTTACTATCTGTAAAATCCTAAGTGACAAGTTATCTCAGAACCTGCCTATGCTGCTTTATGACATCTAAGCTTAGAATGAATGCTTCAGCTATCTGCCTCCTGGGATACGGAATTTCTCAGTAGTTTGCCATTAGAACTCCATCCTGCCTGATATACATCCAGGCCCAAATGTTTTCACTAGACCTGGCTGAAAAGCAGAAAATATCCTTGCAGGTTTTTTTTTTTTTTAATGTGTACTCTTGTTTGTCAGCTTGATTTGTTACCTTTAGAATGAGAAGCAAGACATCTCTTTGTTCAGTCTTTTTTGCTAACTATAGGCATTTGAATCCCCTGACAATTAGCCTACTGACAGCTGTGCACCCACTCCGTTCCTCTCAGGGAAACGGGTTTGGTTGATTGCTGCACAGAGTCACACAATACATGCTCCTTATTTTGAGAAGGTTATTGTTTTCATTGAATCATAGAAATGTAGCTGTGCCTGGAGACCACAATGAGGAAAACCTTACAAATACCTGAATAATGCTAGATATTTAATTGGTTTCATTTCACTGTACAACAGTCTTAGGCAGCAAAAGCCTTTATGAATCTGCAATGGAAAAAAAAACAAGTAGAATGCATAAGTGATTTACATTTGCATTCTTAGAGATTTTCCATCTACTGTTTTCATGTTGTAGAATTTTTCATTATTTATTCCTGGCCTCACATGTTCTCCACTTTTTAATTCTCCATTATCTTTAATGAAGCTCTCTTGAGGTTTGTGAATTAACAGAATGTTAAAAATAGTTTGCTTACCAGACAGGTGTTTGCAATTTTTCACAATTCTATGTTTAACTCCAGTGTGTTCTCACCCCTCCCAAAAATATAAGAAATGTAGATATTTGTGCATGAGATATTTGTGCAACCTTGGAAATACATCATTCCACTGAAAACGCATTTCAGTTGACTGATCTGTTACTCCATTTGCATGTATGCAACTTTAACAAACCTGCGTCATCTCTTTTAATGAAGCAGGACTAATCGCTAATAAGAGCTTGTTGTGCCTTGGCCCAAGTGGTTTGTCAATATTTGCGGCCTTGCAGGTTTGTTTCGGTTAGGATAAGGAATTAGGGATATGAGTCATGTATATTCTTGGTGTAATCTTATTTATTTACTAAAAATTTACAAAGTCCAGTTTCCCTGGACACAGTAGAAATAAACAGCTTCCTTACTCAAAAATCCACAAGTTTAACACTCCAGCAGACTCTGTCTCTCTGCTTCTACTCAGGGTCACACCCACACCACCTTTTGCTGGTTTTTGTTTTCCAGCACACACAGCCTATAACCAATACCCTAGCCGCTGCACTTGCCACCAGGAAAATCCCTCTTAGCCTCCCTGGGCTAGCTCTTGCCTGCCATCTGGTCTGTTTCCTGGGGCAGTCACCAGTATCATGTGCATTAGTTTAAACTTGTATAAAGGGGCTTGTTTGCTCTTTTTGTTGAGCCTTTTTGGGTATGCCAAACTTTCTCCATTGACTTTAGTGAGCTCAGTGATTTTCTTTGAGCTTCTGGCAGCCATTAGCCACCTTTCAGCATAACACTATTATAAGAGACCAAGGATCCTATGTATATGGCTTTTTCAGAGGAGCCCAGCTCCCATGAATGTCTTCAGTTAAAATGTCTAACTTTTGGTAGCCATATTTGAAAATTTTGACTGAAGCTTGTCTTCAGATTCCAAATGCATAACAGGGCTCCACAATTCAACAGACATATCTGATGACAATTTTCATGAGGGACACTGATAGAACAGACAGGGCCAAAATTCATCACCGGTTTAAGTCAACGGAGAGAAACTCAGCTCATACTTTTTAAATACAAACACACAGAGAGAAGTAAATATTTACCCAGTTCTGTTTTAGAAGGTCATCAGATGCCATCTGATTTAGTGCAAAGTAGTCATGCCCTCTGGAGCTTGGAATACTTAGCAGACTAATTTTTATTTTTCAATTTCATTTCTTTAATTAATCTATGGACTGTTTGGCAGACTGTGTTCCATTCATCTGTGCTAGTTTCTCTCCCTAGGTCACGCTACTATTTTTGCTATAATTTATCCAATATTCTGGTTCAGTCATCATGCAAGACTGAATGAAACCTTGAGAATGTTCTGGTGCCCCTGCCCCAAATCTATATCAGTTCTGCTGCTGAATCTCCTCATTATCCCTCCTACCTAATCTTGTCTCACTGAGTACTTTCCCTTAAACTGGATATGAGGAAATCAAATTAAACCTCAATGATTATAAAAAAGGACATGTATCTATATAAACATTGCACAGGATGTTGAATGTAAAAGTGCAATGGTAAATAATCTTCTAAATGAAACTGCAGCAGGGTGGCTTTCATGTGAGCTAGAGAGCCTGGAGGTAAACCAATCCTGATTACAAGTCGAGCCCTTCCTGAGGGGGAATCCGGTATTTCAGATATAAAGACATTAGGAAACTGTAGGTAATCAGGATTAGAGAGAAGTAGCTGAGATTGTCAGAGGTAGAAGGCCTTGCAACAAACTAGGCAAGAGATTGTGTGGTGCTAGAACTGTTAAAAATGTTTGTTTTGGACAAGCTTTGTTGCTAGATTTGTGAAGAATGAATTAAAATGTAACCCTTCTGCCAGGCCAAGTTGATAGCAGCAAGGGCCGGGTTCAGTACACAGGGGTTCCCTCTCATCAAAGCAAATACAAAACTGGCTCGAGCCCCCACCCAGTGACCTGGGAAAATCTTACACACCCCCTGGGCGCCTCGAAGAGGCAATACTTCCCCTCTCGCAAGCACGGAGTCTCGGTGTAGTAGAGAATCTTTAATAACATGAGGTAAACGACATCAGCATTAAATTGGGAAAACACCACAACTAGTGTTCATTAACCAAACCATGAGCAAAGACCCACCCCAGAAAATTGGGCCACATCCTTTCCCTCGGGTTCTTGAGTCCCAGAACCCAAATGTTTCTTGAGTCCAGCAATCCTCAAATCACCCAAAATCCAAAAGGTCCAGCCCCAGAGTTCAAAAGTTCATCTGCAGAGTGTTACTCCCCAGTCTGGCTAAAATGTGCCTGTGTGTGGGGGAAAGAGGTAAGGGGTACCTTACGTGTCCTGAAGCTGACTGCCCCACAGGGCTCTGCTCTGCTACGCTGTCTCACGAACGGCTCCGCTCCACCACGACCGGCTCCACTCTGCACAGCTCGCCGTCTCACGAACAGCTCTGCTCAGCTTGCCGTCTCACGAACGGCTCCGCTCCACCACGACCGGCTCCGCTCGGCACAGCTCGCTGTCTCACGAACAGCTCGGCTCAGCTCGCCGTCTCACGAACACACCGCTGTCTCACGAACGGCTCCGCTCCACCACGACCGGCTCCCTCTGCACAGCTCGCCGTCTCACGAACAGCTCGGCTCAGCTCGCCGTCTCACGATCACACCGCTGTCTCACGAACGGCTCCACTCTGCACAGCTCGCCGTCCCACGAACAGCTCTGCTCAGCTCGGCGTCTCGCGAACACACCGCTGTCCCACGAACAGCTCTGCTCAGCTAGCCGTCTCGCGAACGGCTCCGCTCTGCACAGCTCGCCGTCTCACGAACAGCACCACTGCACTCTAGATCTTCCGGCTCCCCACTACTTGACACAGTGCTCAGTGATTTCAGCTCTTAGTGATTTCAGCTCTCAGTGATTTCAGCTCATAGTAGTGGGGGCCTTAGTGCTGGTGCACCATAAGGCCAAAGTGAATGCAGCACAGTACCTGTAGCAAGACTCTTAATAGACCCAACATTAGCTCTGACATTCCACAGTGGAGAGAGACAGAGGTGCAATTGGTGCTTCAGGCCCTCACAAAGGGGCCCACACCACCAGGTACTAATACCTGTCTCAAGTCTCTCTCCCTTCACAGAGTTTTGGAACCCATGTCCCTTGCCTAGCGAGTGCTACTCAGTTGATGGTGAGTCCCTCCATCATAACAAAAGGCCAAGTACAGTTCCAAGCACAGTTCCCATAATCAGGGTAATAACAATTTACTCTTCCCGCCCCAATAACAAAGACACTGGGGATCCCACAACCGCCAAAGTGACCATTTGGGCAGTTATGGCCTCATTCTAGGTGGGGTGGGTGTGCCTATGCAAATTGAGATCAGCCTCTGAAGTTCTTTTCCACTACTTGCCACACCTCACCACCAGATGTCAGGGTGGAGCCCATCCTGACTCTGCTTACATCCTCCCCCCAGCCGAGAATTTGGCGTCCCGACAAATCATACTCCCTTTATACCAACTCATTGGTTTCCTCCAAAGGGCCTCAGGAAGCCCACTTTGGCTTCCACAATCCTGTGTGCTAAATGTATTGGCTCCTCACTAGTCACCCCAGGTGCATCATAAGTCAACCGTTTTACTGGTCTTATCACCCTGTCTCGTCTATTGAGACTCTCTGTTGCCGAGGTAGGGGGAACATCCTCTTGATTGACGGATGGAGAGGCTTCCTTTGAGGGTCCCTTGGCTACTGGCGTAGGCCCCTGCACTCCTAGTTCTAACGCGGGAGGGTCCAAGGTGCCCAGGACATCCTCTACCTGTGTGTCTCCACTGGCCAATAACCTGTGTGTGTCATCACACGGGGGTCTCATCAGCGGCACAGGGGTGTCAGCAATGGGCCTAAATAATTCCGCCATGGGGTTTAGGGCGGAAGAGGGAAAACTCTCGTTTGGTTCAGCTGATCGAGACTGAAATCTTGTCTCCATCCCAGGATACACCAGGGTTGTGTCTTCCTCCTCAGACTCACTCTCAGATGTGCAGAATAGGGGTAAGTTAGCTGCACGGGGCCCGCTGTCTGTGTTGGATGGCGGCTTTGGTCTAGCCCCTCTGTTCTGCCCGGCTGCCCTGTCATGGCCCGTCTCATAAGGGATGCTTACCAATTCCCCCACAGGGAGCAAAAGGTTTCTATGCACCGTCTTTATTTGCCCTGGACCGTCTTCAGGTTTGATCTTGTAGACTGGCAGATCTCCCAGCTTTTCCATCACCAGGTAAGGTATTGCCTTCCATCTGTCAGCTATCTTGTGTTTGCCAGCAATACCCAAATTTCGCAGCAGGACTCTGTCCCCCGGCTGGAGCTCCTGCGAACGCACTCTAGCATCATATCGATGTTTGTTGCGGTCTGCGTTTTTCCGAGCTGCAGCGGTAGCTAAGCGATAAGCATCCCGCAGCTTTTCTCTTAGTTGGGATACATATTGCTGGTGAGTTTCATAGCTATCTCCATCCTCTGATACACCAAAGCACAAGTCTATGGGTAATCTTGGTTCTCGCCCAAACATCAACAGATATGGGGTGACTCCCGTAGCATCGTTCTTTGTGGCATTGTAGGCATGCACCAGAAATGCGACATGCTGGCTCCAGGTTGCCTTCTGCTCTGGTCGCAAAGTTCCCAACATATCTAATAGGGTTCGGTTGAACCTCTCTGGCTGAGGATCACCTTGGGGGTGATAAGGCGTTGTCCTAGACTTTTTAATTCCTGCTATCTTCAGCACCTCCTTCAGAAGGTGACTCTCAAAATCCCGCCCCTGATCAGAGTGTATCCGAGCCGGGAATCCATAGACTGAGAAATATTTGTCCCACAATACTCGAGCGACGGTGGTGGCCCTCTGATCACGTGTGGGATATGCCTGTGCATACCGTGTAAAATGGTCAGTCACTACTAGAATGTTCCCAACATTCCTCTTGTCTACCTCTACAGACAAGAAATCAATGCATACCAATTCCAAAGGTTTGTTGCTGGTGATGTTCTTGAGATATGCAGCCCTCGTGGGCAGAGTTTTCCTTTGAACACATCGAGCGCAAGTCTCACATTTCCTGCGAACATCTTCAGCCATTCGGGGCCAATAGAACCTACTACGAATAAGTTCCAGGGTCCTCTCCATCCCTAAATGCCCAAAGTCATCATGCAGGGCCCTCATGGCCAGGGCTCTGTACTTTTTTGGCAGCACTAGTTGTGCTCGTTGTTTTTGTAAAGAGTCGGTGGTCATTTGGTGTAGCACTCCCTGAATCAGTTGTAGTTTGGTCCATTCTCTCAATAGTAGTTTACCCTCTGGGTTAGGTGGGACAACCGCAGCTGGGCTTCGCCCCTCCCTTTTGGCAAGTAGTGTATCACGAATGTCAATATCTTGCCGCTGGGCTTCTTGCCAGTCAGCCGCATTGAGCATGGGCAAAGGAGATTGGTCCAATGCAATATAGTTCACTGAAGCAGAAGGCATGCATTCAGGGGGCAGGCCCAAAGCTTCTGCAACACATCCTTGAAGGCTCTCACGGCCCTCTGGCTCTCGGCGACTCACACTGCAAATAGCTCTCACTCCATCTGTGGGTATCACAGCAACTTCTGGAGCCTGCGGACGCCTGGACAATGCATCTGCATCTACATTGCTTCTCCCTGATCGGTACTCAATGCTGAACTCATAGCTAGCCAAGGCGGCCACCCATCTCTGCCCTGTAGCATCCAGCTTAGCACTTGTTAACACATAAGTCAGTGGATTGTTGTCTGTCCACACCTGGAACTGAGCACCATACAAGTAGTCTCGAAATTTCTCAGTGACGGCCCATTTCAGGGCCAAAAATTCCAGCTTGTGGGTGGGATAGCGAGTTTCACTATCAGACAATCCTCGGCTGGCAAAAGCTACAGGTTTACGTTTGCCTTCCACTTCCTGGTACAGGACTGCTCCCAGACCCTCCAAACTGGCATCAGTATGCAGGATAAATGGTTTGCTTGGGTCAGCAAAAACTAGGACTGGAGCATGAGTTAGACAAATAATGATTTCTCGAAAAGCCCTTTCACATCTCTCATCCCACCGTGGCCCAAATGGTTCAAATGGGCCATAGTGTCTCTGCACGGGGGGCTTTGGGGACCTCCCCTTATTCTTGGACTTAGATTTGTTCTTGCTGGACTGATGTCCCCTGGTAAGATCATTCAGAGGCTTTACAATTGTAGCATAGTTTTTCACAAATCTGCGGTAGTAGCCACTAAATCCGAGAAAGGTCTTGAGTTCTCTGTAGTTACTTGGACGTGGCCATGTAGTGAGTGCTTCTATTTTATCAGGATCAGTACTCACACCCTCTTGGGACACGATGTGACCCACATACTTCACTGAGGTTCTGCAGAACTGGCATTTGTCAATTGAAAGCTTCAGACCATAATCCTCCAACCTATCAAGCACTTTAAGAAGTCTTTCTTCATGCTCCTCTAAGGTTCTTCCAAACACAATCAGGTCATCCAAATAAACTAACACTTGCAGTAAATTCATGTCTCCCACAACTCTCTCCATGAGACGTTGAAAGGTGGCAGGTACTCCAGAAATCCCTTGGGGCATGCGTTCGAACTGATAAAACCCTAATGGGCAGATGAAGGCTGTCTTCTCCTTATCTTCTTCTCCCAGAGGGATCTGGTAGTACCCACTTCGAAGATCCAACACAGAGAACCACTGGCTTCCCAGCAAACAGTCTAAGGCATCTTGCACTCGAGGCATAGTGTACTGGTCGACCACAGTACGGCTGTTTAGGGTGCGGTAGTCAATACACATCCGGATTTTCCCATTCTTTTTACGGACTACCACAATGGGTGAGGCGTATGGGCTGCGGGACTCTGTAATGATGCCATTCGCAGCCAGCTCCTGAAGATGATGTCGCACATCTTCCATCTCAGAGAGTGCAATCTTCCTAGATCTCTCCCTGAAAGGTCGAGAGTCATGTAGTCTGATATTGTGTTCTACTCCTTTTGCACATCCCACATCCCACTCATGCAGTGAGAACACCTTGGATCTTTCACAAAGTTTCTTCCTCAGGCGATCTTTCCACTCCTCGGACACTGGTGAATCTCCAAAGTCAAACTTTGCTGGGTCTATCGTTGGAACTTGAGTTTCCCACTGGGGGGTTACAATTGACTCAGGCTCAAAGAGGTCTGCTATCTTTTGTTCTTGCTTCACAAAAATATCACGACTCGTTTCATTAGCAATCAGTATAGTCACCTCTTCCTGGGCTTCAGCAGGTAGGGTTATGACTCCACTAAGAACCAGCACTCCTTCAGGGAGCCCTCCCTCGGTCGGCTGCTCTACCACTGCTAATGTTCTCTTACTGCCTTTCAGGCAGGTACTCATGACAATCACCTCCTTTTCTGTCATTGCAGGCACCACTAAGGGGATCGGGCCTGCGTACCTCAGTGCTCCCACCGGCAAATCAGGCATCACTCTTTTTGCGTCCTCAATTTTTCTGTAGGCTGCGGCACAATGTGTGTGTATCACCAAGGTATTCAGGTATTGGTCCCCTGCTCGTTGTCTGCAGTAATCTGCAAGTACCTTAAAGAGGCTGGAGTTGGTCCCTATTAGCACGGACACATCAGAGACACCTTTAGGGTCGGGGCATATTAAAGCTGCAGTGTCCACCTCCTGTCTTACCCCAGCGATCTCTTCTGGGAATTCCAGGTGTACAATGACATACCCCTGATATGGGTATTCATCCATGCTGAGACCACATAGGCCAAGCCCTGTCAAGGGCTGTATAGGCAGATGCATAAGTATCTGCTGGTAGAAAGACTGGAATATGATAGTCACTTGGGATCCCGTGTCAAGCACTGCTCTACATTCTGTCCCTTCAACCTTTACAGTGACCTCTGCTCGAGGTCCTATCAATCCTGGGGGGATTCGGGTGGCATGGTTCTTCGCAGGGGAGCCTCCAAACCCTGCAGGCCTAGGCGGCTCCCTTCCCAGGCCCTGGGGCCGTTTCCCGACTTTCCCCAGGTGGTCCTCAGCTTTTGGTATACTAGCGGGGGATTCTCTGCATTCTGACACCTGGCAGCAATGTGCCCATCCTGGCCACACCGGTAGCAGAAGAAGGATTGCCCTTTCCCGTGTTGCCGGGGTGGCGCAGAGGTTCTAAATGTAGTCTTCTGGACCGTGGTAACGGGGGGTTCCTTGTACCTTGAAGTCTTTGCTGAATCGATAGTATTCTCTAGTTCAGCCACTTTCTGTGTCAGGACCTGCACTCGTTGGGTAAGTTCCTCTTGAGGATTCACCATCAGCGCCTTGGGTGTTCGTATGGATGTTGTGGCAGTTGCCTGGGGTGGCTGAACCTCCCAAACCTCACCAGCTGCCTGCCTCTCTTCCTCCTCTCGGACCTCTTTTATCAGTCGAGAGTAACCTGGTGGATTGTCTTGGCGCTCCCTTAATCGAAGGTGGAGAAGGATTGGGTTCTGATATTGAATTCCTCTCACAATCTGAGCCAATCTAGTCCGGTCCATTTGCTCAACCGCTACTGCTCCCCTCATGATGGCTCTCTGTAATAATTTCTCCAACCTCTGTATATAGGCAGAAACTTTCTCTCCCTTTTGTTGCCTGGCATTGAGGAACTTGCAATAAACATCCTCTGAGCCCTCGGTTCTCCCAAAGGCATGATCAAGGGCCTCTAGGCAGTCCTTTACCTTGACCCCAGGGTTACTGAGCTTCAGGGTGCGAATCACATCTAGGGCTGGCCCCCTGAGGCACTCTACTAGTCGCCTTCTCTTTTCAGCATCAGGTACTGCCCACTCCTGCAGCATTTCAGTGGTGTGTTCCAGCCAGGGTTCAAATGCTTCCTCCCCAGGTATTGGGGTGGGACCCCCAGAAAACAACCTTAGTTTACGATAGGGGTTTGCCTCAGGGTGGGGTGGCACAACCTTCTCTAATGCTTGCCCCAAAGCCTTCACCCACTCATCAGGTGATGGAGCAGCCTCCCGGGGTGGGACTCCTGGGTCAAGGCCCAACAGACCCGGCATATCAGCCAGGGTCTTCCCCTCTTTCCCCAAAAAGGCTGACATTTTCTTTAAAAACTCCACGTCAGAGGCAGGGGCTGGTGAGGGCTGGCTCCCAGTAGTTATTACCTTCCACTCACCATCTTCCACTGCTATCGTGCCTGGAACCTGTAGAGGGTCCACAGCCGACGGCAGCTCACACAGTACCGCAAAATCTCCGTCCTCCCTCACAAACATGCGCCCACGCATTTTACACTTACTCAGGTACTCAGTGGATGCCCTTAAGGTAGGCTCTATCGAGCCTTCATCGAACGCCTCCGGCACCCCGGTCACCAGGACACAGTTCCTAGGGTTAATATTCATCCCCCTGCACCAATCCTCTAGCAAATGTAGAGCCATTATACAAACTGTAATTTCTTTCCCAAATATAACAGATCAATACAACAACAACCAGATGCTGGGTTTTCCCAATTTAATGACTCACCTAAGATGTGCTTGCGAGGGGTACTGACCCAGTCTTATCCCGGACGAGCCCCCAAAAATGTAACCCTTCTGCCAGGCCAAGTTGATAGCAGCAAGGGCCGGGTTCAGTACACAGGGGTTCCCTCTCATCAAAGCAAATACAAAACTGGCTCGAGCCCCCACCCAGTGACCTGGGAAAATCTTACACACCCCCTGGGCGCCTCGAAGAGGCAATACTTCCCCTCTCGCAAGCACGGAGTCTCGGTGTAGTAGAGAATCTTTAATAACATGAGGTAAACGACATCAGCATTAAATTGGGAAAACACCACAACTAGTGTTCATTAACCAAACCATGAGCAAAGACCCACCCCAGAAAATTGGGCCACATCCTTTCCCTCGGGTTCTTGAGTCCCAGAACCCAAATGTTTCTTGAGTCCAGCAATCCTCAAATCACCCAAAATCCAAAAGGTCCAGCCCCAGAGTTCAAAAGTTCATCTGCAGAGTGTTACTCCCCAGTCTGGCTAAAATGTGCCTGTGTGTGGGGGAAAGAGGTAAGGGGTACCTTACGTGTCCTGAAGCTGACTGCCCCACAGGGCTCTGCTCTGCTACGCTGTCTCACGAACGGCTCCGCTCCACCACGACCGGCTCCACTCTGCACAGCTCGCCGTCTCACGAACAGCTCTGCTCAGCTTGCCGTCTCACGACCGGCTCCGCTCGGCACAGCTCGCTGTCTCACGAACAGCTCGGCTCAGCTCGCCGTCTCACGAACACACCGCTGTCTCACGAACGGCTCCGCTCCACCACGACCGGCTCCCTCTGCACAGCTCGCCGTCTCACGAACAGCTCGGCTCAGCTCGCCGTCTCACGATCACACCGCTGTCTCACGAACGGCTCCACTCTGCACAGCTCGCCGTCCCACGAACAGCTCTGCTCAGCTCGGCGTCTCGCGAACACACCGCTGTCCCACGAACAGCTCTGCTCAGCTAGCCGTCTCGCGAACGGCTCCGCTCTGCACAGCTCGCCGTCTCACGAACAGCACCACTGCACTCTAGATCTTCCGGCTCCCCACTACTTGACACAGTGCTCAGTGATTTCAGCTCTCAGTGATTTCAGCTCATAGTAGTGGGGGCCTTAGTGCTGGTGCACCATAAGGCCAAAGTGAATGCAGTACAGTACCTGTAGCAAGACTCTTAATAGACCCAACATTAGCTCTGACATTCCACAGTGGAGAGAGACAGAGGTGCAATTGGTGCTTCAGGCCCTCACAAAGGGGCCCACACCACCAGGTACTAATACCTGTCTCAAGTCTCTCTCCCTTCACAGAGTTTTGGAACCCATGTCCCTTGCCTAGCGAGTGCTACTCAGTTGATGGTGAGTCCCTCCATCATAACAAAAGGCCAAGTACAGTTCCAAGCACAGTTCCCATAATCAGGGTAATAACAATTTACTCTTCCCGCCCCAATAACAAAGACACTGGGGATCCCACAACCGCCAAAGTGACCATTTGGGCAGTTATGGCCTCATTCTAGGTGGGGTGGGTGTGCCTATGCAAATTGAGATCAGCCTCTGAAGTTCTTTTCCACTACTTGCCACACCTCACCACCAGATGTCAGGGTGGAGCCCATCCTGACTCTGCTTACAAAAGGATTTGGGGCTCAGAAGGTGGCTGGAATTTTTGTGAGCTCCCTGGTGAAGGGGAAAAGGAGGTGGGTGGTGGCTATGGTATGACAATGTGTATATTTGGCAGGATCTCTGAACCCCCTCTAGCTAAGAAGTCAAATAATCCCACAGAGACCAACCCTAAAAGGCTGATGATGGAAGAGTTTATTTGTCTATTAATGGAGCAGCAACAGAAAACTCAGATCTCCTCCTGCAACTATTGCAAAATTAACAGACACAACAGGAAATATAGTTTATCTCCCAACAACAGTGGCAGGAGATGCTATATCGGCAACAGGAGAAGTTGTTACAACACTTGAGCAAACAGGCCTCAGAAACTCAGGGTGGTGGGTAGGAGAAGGCAGGGAGATTGGACAAGGTAGACCTGACCCAGTACTAGTGAAGTTTGGCCTGGGGCACAACGTAGAAGTATTTCTCTGTACTTCTGAGTGGCTTGCGCAGGTTACTGGTTGCAAAGAATCTACCTAGACCACCAGACTGTACCACTTTTAACAGGAGAGGCCCAAGATGCATACAGAGCCCTGAGTGATACCCAGTCAAGCTCATATCCTGATCTAAAAGTGGCCATCTTAGATCTGCTGGGGCTTACAGTGAGGGTACCAACAGACATTTTGGACAGAGTTGTTCTTGCAAGGAGCATAGCCCTGTGCAGTAGTTGGCAACTATGGGACTGGTGGCTGAGCCTGGACATGGATTCTTTAACACCAGCAGTGGACTTACTTGTGTTAGAGAAGCTCCTGCACAATCTACCTGGGGGGACACGATCCTGGATAAAATGGTTTTGATACTCAAGGGTGGCAGAGGCCAATTTTGAGGCAAAGGGGCTGGAACAATGGGCCAGATCTGGTGTGTCTGCTATTAAAAGGAAGCCAGTACCTAGGATACTGTGAGGATAGGGAAATCAACAGAGCAAAAAGGTAGGTGCTAACCTGAACTATCATGCCTTGGATGAGCGACCACTAAAAATCTTATTTTCACTAAGGGGCAAAGTTTCCTGGTGCAGGGGGGATGGTAGAAAGGCCACACTAGTGAGCTTTTGCTGCAGAAAAGCAGAGAACATCCAAAGAAAATGTCCCTTCAGCAGCGTGAATTTGTGGGTTGCTATTTTAGCCAGGAGGGGTGGTTGGGGTCCCTTCCAGAGAGGCTATCTATATTGGGAGGGGACATGACCCCGGAGCTCTGTTTTTATTGTGGGAGAAGAGGACTAAGCAGGACTCTGGCCCTCTTATGGACTGGTCTTGTGAGGGGTAGAAACCATGAGTCAAGGACAGAAGAAAGGGTTGCATCAGGAGTGGGATGTAATCCACAGAGCAGTTCAGAGAATACTGGCATAATACTCAATTTGCTAGCAAGTATTGGTGAATTCCTATGTATCAGGAAAGGGACTGGAAGAGGGACAGGAAGAGGTTCTGGCCTACTCCATAGAGGAGGGAGAAACTTTGGGCCTACCTAGCACCCTAAATCAGTGAAACAAAGGAAGCTAAGGATGCTGGATTTACTCCAAATGGAAGGAACTCTTGGGGTGCAGGTGCTCATTTGGGAGATAGGGGAAACATAATCAGAGCCCACAAGGGAGGAAGTAGGAACCCAGCTGTTTGGATTTCAGACAATGCCCAGTGGGGTGATTGTGGGCACCCAAATGATGACCCCTGAGATGGCAAGGGAAGCATGGATAGCCCAAGCTCCTCCTCAGGGTACATGGGAGCAGCTAATGGATTAATACCAGGCACCTCTTGAAGAGCAAGATTGCTTGCATGTGATTGGTTAGTGAACTTGAGGGGAGCTGGAAACTCTGTAGACCCAGACTGTGCTTTCATGGGGCTGGTGACATAAGTAAAAGGGGTGGGAAAGGCAGGGTGAGATGGAGAAAACACATTTTTCTGTTAGAACTTGCCCTGGGGTGTGCATGGTTCTAAGGGGTGGGGATGGGGTATAATGTAATAAGGAGTCTTATCCCTGGGCTGGAGAGTAGGGTGACCCCCATCCCTTATTTCAAGATGTATTGAGGCATATGAATATTGGTAAGTACCATTTAAAACATTAAAATAAAGCTTATAGTTATTGCATTTTCTATCTGAGGGCAGTAGAAAGGTACACTCGAGAGAAAAATACATGCTATGGAAAAGGAAATGTCCCTTAAAATAAAACATTGTTCCTTATTTTTTGTGTGTGGCTTTCCCCTGCTTATTTCCATCCACCAAAGGTGTTCACCCTGCTGGACAGTGTCAGGGTAAGCCAGCACTGATTGCAAGATGAGGGGAATCAGGGGAATCAGGTATTTCAGATATAAAAGCAGGAAGGCCCAGGAGAATGGGGTTGAGAGAAGTAGCTGGAACTGCCAAAGGCAGGTGATCTGTCAGCAAGATCTCTGTTGAGCTTGGAACCGATGAAAGACTTTGTGCTTGTTTTAGGACTTTTTTGAGTTCTGTTTTGGACTAGCTCTGTTGCTAATTTGCTGAAGAATGAATTAGAAGATTTTGGGCTGAGAAAGGAACTGGAACTTTTGGGGGCTCTTAAAGGGGCCTGGGTGAATTGGGAAAATAGAGGCCGATCATCATCACGGTACTACAGAGACCTAAACTCAGGTTCCAGACACTTGTGGTAATTAAAGTTCCATGGTCTTTTTCATAAGAATAGGGTTATTAACTAGACATGAATGAATCCTGCACAGTTCAAATTGTGCAAGTGACACAATTGTCCTGTAAGGTCTATCAACAGGGGTTGGCACCTAAGGAATTGAAACAGATTAATCAGGAGATCTGGGCTGTGCAGCATTCAGATGTCTTAGAACCCCACTCCCACACCTAACACACACACACACCATGTCTTTCAGAAAATCTCTTCCAACTTTACCTGAGATGTCTTGGGGGAGGATGTTGGGTTGCCCACCTTTCCTCTTCCTGAGCCACATTGGCCACTCAGTAGGTATTTAGAAGGCCGGTAGGAAGGTGCTTCAGAGGATTTCCCCCGTTGTAGCCCCATTTTGGAACACAGATGCCATATTTTCACTTTCACTTCATCAACAATTTAATAAACCATTCATTTGCAAAAATGAAAAAATTGATCATGTATGAATGTTAATTTTATATTGGCCTCTCATTCCCCCTCCCTGTCTCTTTAACGTAAACCTTTGCCCAGGTCTTTTGGTCTTCTCACTCCATTTCAGTTGCCCCAACCGCCATCCCTCCCATTGTAGTATAGGGATGCTCCAGGTCTGACCCATCTTCTGTTTTGAAAGTCAGGGAAGATTTTTTTCCCACCGAGGCCAAACTTGGCAGAGGTCTATTAGATTTTTTTCACCTTCCTTACAGGTTGGTTGGCACAGTTAGGTTAAATAGGAGTAGAACTTAGGAGATAATGTTAGTAATTGGTAAGAATGGTTAGTTCATTGGCATTTGCAGCTAATGTACGCTATGGAAAAAAAAGGCCAAAGGGTCATCTCCCAGAATTAAGAGAGACCTGGGATTCACTGGTGGTCCTTGTGTCTCTGGGAAAAAGGAAAACTTGAAGCCGTCACAGTCTGAGATTTGTTTTTTGTTTTTTTTTTGGTGGGGGCGGGGGGAAGAAGTGATGGTTATGGAGGGAGGGTGAAAGGATTTGTTAGAGTGAGATGAATCCTATGGATAGAGTTAAGAGAGTCTATCCTGAGTTATGCGTTGTGGTGGGAGCCCTGTAGCACACCTGCACTGGATCCACTTAAATGCCTGGTACACACAAGCTGGGGGACACAGGGAAGAAAACTTAGTAACCCTCCACAAAGTTAATAAAATTGTGGCCTGCTGCTTATATCTATCACTTTATCTGTCCTTATGCAGCTGCATGTCCTGATCAAGTAGAATGTAAAAATAGAGGAAGAAAGAAAAAGTCCGAAGACATGCTGACTATCAACATTTCTCAGTCATTTACTTTTTCAGACCCCATCCCTGCTCTGTCAATTGTCCTTCCAGATGTTGCTTTGTAAAGTGGCTAGTACCTTTTGGAGACTATATAAATTAGGGTTGTCAAACAATTTAAAAAATAATTGCAATTAATTGTAAGATTTAAAGAAGTCTTGATTAATCACAGTTTTAATCACACTTTTAAACAATTATAGCATACCAATTCAAATTTATTATAAATATTTTTGGATGTTTTTTCTACATTTTCAAATATTTTGATTTTAATCACAACAAGTCCACTCATTATGGGTAGGAAATCTTCTAAATGAAACCATTAACTGGAATCTGCTAGATCTCAAGACTGGAGTAAGCTCCTTAAGATACAGAAAGCAACTGAGCTAAATCTGACTTCCAAGCCCAAGTGAGCTTCGGAGTTATGCAATATTCCCAGGCTGAAAGGAGCTCCTATGCAATATTAAGTTCCCAGTCTGGAATAAACCTTGATCACGGAAGCAGGTCTCAGCCTAGATTGCATTCCAAACCAAGTCAGAGCCTTAGAGTTAAAGCAGACACCTATCAAATAAAATTCCAAATTAGGCTGAGCCCCTTAGGGCTACAACAGACTTCATAGTTTCTGAGCCAATCCTCTAGTATGTTCTGGCCAATCGGTGCCCTTCACCTGCCTGAGAATGGATCCTCACAGCTATAAAGCCTCTCCCATGTCTACAATAGTTAGTGTACTTAAATCCCTGTTATTCAGAATCAGGTCAAGTGACACAAGGAAAGAAGAATAGGAGTACTTGTGGCACCTTAGAGACTAACCAATTTATTTGAGCGTAAGCTTTTGTGAGCTGCAGCTCACTTCATCGGATGCATACTGTGGAAAATACAGAAGATGTTTTTATACACAGACCATGAAAAAATGGTTCTCTCCCCCCACCCCACTCTCCTGCTGGTAATAGCTTATCTAAAGTGATCACTCTCCTTACAATGTGTATGATAACCAAGGTGGGCCATTTCCAGCACAAATCCAGGGTTTAACAAGAACGTCTGAGGAAAGAAGAAAAACCCTAAAAAACACATCCAGTCACTGGCCTCTACTTTCCCATTTCTTCTTAGAAATTAGAGGGCTTTGATGCAAACAACGTATTTTGTTCATTTAACTCTTTTGTAAATCAGCACCCTGAGACTCAGTACTTTCTGTGCTGGACAACTCTGTCACAATTCTGTAGGGCAAAAACCTGAGCCATAATGTCTGCCAGATTTATTGGGTAGAAAAAGCATCTAATCAATTTCTATTGTGGATGTAGTTTTCCCAGTTTTGGGTCTAATCCTGTGAAGTGTCAAATGTCTTTTGAGACGTGCTGAGCACCCACAGCTTCAATAGAAACCAAAGTATTTTTTCCTCCAAGATGTTTGGCAGCACTGCCTTGTAAACAAAATAGAAGGCAGGTGCAAATGATGGGGACTAACAAAAGCTTTGGAACATGCAGTGAAGGAGTGGTTGTGTTAAAATACCCAAATAAAGGGAGAATGAGAGTCGATCATCCAAAAGGGCAGTAATATTGGAGGTTGGATTAAAGATATTGAAGAGTAAAAGAACTTGACTTCAGTGACAGTACTCAGTTCTTGGGGTGAGGTGGTAAATACAGTATAGTTATTTTATTATTTTAAATGGTCATTGGAGATTAAAACCACAACAAATTTAACCTGTATTAAAACTGTTGTAATGCAATGGGTAAATTCTCCAAGTGATGAATATTTTACTTTAAATCTACCTCAGTTGCCAATAAATACGTTAAAAGAGCAGTAACATCAGAAGACTTTTTTGTAGACCCTGTAAAAATGCAATGTTTTGTGCTGTCTCTACTGTCATTGGAGTAGCTGTAAGATAGCAACTGACACTATTCCCAGAGCTGATATGAACCAATGGCAGTGCTGTATAAATAATGGTGTCTTGGCACAATGAAGACATAGCTAACTTAGTGCAGATGCAATTGAAGAGAAAATAACCATGTACATTTCAGCTGCGTTCCAAAATAAAACAAAACACCACCATTAAATATTGGAAAGAATGGATAATAAAGTTATATAAATTCAAGATACCTTTATAGAATCATAGAATATCCAGGTTGGAAGGGACCTTAGGAGGTCATCTAGTCCAACCCCCTGCTCAAAGCAGGACCAATCCCCTACTAAATCATCCCAGCTAGGGCTTTGTCAAGCCTGACCTTAAAAACCTCTAAGAAAGGAGATTCCACCACCTCCCTAGGTAACCCATTCCAGTGCTTCACCACCCTCCTAGTGAAAAAGTTTTTCCTAATATCCAACCTAAACCTCCCCCACTGCAACTTGAGACCATTACTCCTTGTTTTGTCATCTGCTACCACTGAGAACAGTCTAGATCCATCCTCTTTGGAACCCCCTTTCAGGTAGTTGAAAGCAGTTATCAAATGCCCCCTCATTCTTCTCTTCTGGAGACTAAATAATCCCACTTCCTCAGCCTCTCCTAATAAGTCACGTGTTCCAGTCCCCTAATCATTTTTGTTGCCCTCCACTGGACTCTTTCCAATTTTTCCACATCCTTCTTGTAGTGTGGGGCCCAAAACTGGACACAGTACTCCAGATGAGGCCACATCAATGCCAAATAGAGGGGAACAATCACGTCCCTCGATCTGCTGGCAACGGTCCTACTTATACAGCTCCAAATGCCATTAGTCTTCTTGGCAAGGTCACACTGTTGACTCAAATCCAGCTTCTTGTCCATTGTAACCCCTAGGTCCTTTTCTGCAGAACTGCTGCCTAGCCATTCAGTCCCTAGTCTGTAGCAGTGCATGGGATTCTTCCGTCCTAAGTGCAGGACTCTACACTTGTCCTTGTTGAACCTCATCAGATTTCTTTTGGCCCAATCCTCTGATTTGTCTAGGTCCCTCTTCATCCTATCCCTATCCTCCAGCGTATCTACCACTCCTCCCAGTTTAGTGTTATCTGCAAACTTGCTGAGGGTGCAATCCAGGCCATCTTTCAGATCATTAATGAAGATATTGAACAAAACCGGACCCAGGATCGACCCTTGGGGCACTCCACTTGATACTGGCTGCCAATTAGACATGGAGCCATTTATCACTACCTATTGAGCCCGATGATCTAGCCAGCTTTCTATCCACCTAATAGTCCATTCATCCAGCCCAGACTTCTTTAAGTTGCTGGCAAGAATGCTGTGGGAGACCGTATTAAAAGCTTTGCTAAAGTCAAGGAATAACATGTCCACTGCTTTTCCCTCATCCACAGAGCCAGTTATCTCATCATAGAAGGCAATTAGGTTAGTCAGGCATGACTTGCCCTTGGTGAATCCATGCTGACTGTTCCTGATCACTTTCTTCTCCTCTAAGTCCTTCAAAATTAATTCCTTGAGGATCTGCTCCATGATTTTTCCAGGGACTGAGGTGAGACTGACTGGCCTGTAGTTCCCAGGATCCTCCTTCTTCCCTTTTTTAAAGATGGGCTCTATATTAGCCTTTTTCCAGACATCCGGGATATCCCCAGATCACCATTGGTTTTCAAAGATAATGGCCAATGGCTCTGCAATCACATCCGCCAACTCCTTTAGCACCCTTGGATGCAGCGCATCCACTCCCATGGACTTGTGCTCATCCAGATTGTATAAATAGTTCCGAACCACTTCTTTCTCCACAGAGGGCTGGTCGCCTCCTCCCCATGCTGTGCTGCTCAGTGCAGTAGTCTGGGAGCTGACCTTGTTCGTGAAGACAGAGGCAAAAAAAGCATTTAGTACATTAGCTTTTTCCACATCCTCTGTCACTAGGTTGCCTCCCTCATTCAGTAAGGGGCCCACACTTTCCTTGACCTTCTTCTTGTTGCTAACATACCTTTATGCTATGGGGTAACTTATCAGAAGGGCACCGTGTCTGTTGCAGATTTAAGTTACACCTACAAATCTTGCACCTACATTTTTGCAGCTCTATTTTCACTGCAGTCACAAATCAGAGAGATGCAAAAGGAATTAGATTAGTACCATCAGTTTATCCATGGACAGATTCTGCTCAGAATTACACTAGTGCATAACTGAGTTCCTCCAAATACATATACTTGTGCAAATTAAGGCAGAAGCTAGTGCTTAGGAGGTAAAATTACACCTGAAAACAGGGAGGGAAAATGTAAAATATCTTGCAGTTAAAATAAAAATAATTGAAGCAAAGCAATAAATACTGTACGGATCTAGGCACACCCACAAGCAGTTGTAGAACTGCACGAAGTAACATAGGCTACACCATAAAAGCTTTTCTGCTTCCAGCACAACGTTCCATGGAGAAACAACCAGGTTTCTCTAACCAACCTTTTCATTGTGTGGCAAATTGCCGACACTACTTTGATGGGTCTCGCGTTTTCTCTTCTTGGGGAGGGTTCAGGGCACCGTTTCTCACCCCTGAACTGGGGTATTAACTGCCCCACTAGTGTCCTAGAGGAGGGGAGTGGAGAGGGAGGGACCCAGGCCCACCCTCTACTCCAGGTCCCAGTCCAGGGGCCTTAGGGATAGCAGTAAACTATTAAAGACTATTAAAGTAGCCCAGGGGAAGGAACTAGCGGTTCCTTCCCCTGGGCTACTTCCCTCTCCTGCCCTTCAGCTTGTGGGGCTTCCTGCCCTCCCTCTGCACAAACCAGGTGTCCCTTTACCTAGGGTCTTGGTCTTCTTAGCCCACTGCAGCACTTCTCCAGACTCTCCTCTGCTTCCCTCCGAACTGCTCTCTGCTCCAACACCAATCCACTCTGCTTCAACTCCTCCAAACTGCTCTCTGCTCCAACACCAATCCACTCTGCTTTAACTCCTCCAAACTGCTCTCTGCTCCAACACCAATCCACTCTGCTTCAACTCCTCCAAACTGCTCTCTGCTCCAACACCAATCCACTCTGCTTCAGTTGCTTTAATTAATCTATAGCAAACTTTCTTCCCTCTTCAGGGAATAAGGCTCCCTTCTAACACTCTCCTGCTGCCCTCTGGCCATGCTATATCACAATTGATTCATCCCCCACAGGAGTTGCTGTTCATGCACCACTTTTGGAAATTAGAGGCCTATAAGCATGCTAATATCCCCATCCATTAATACCATTCTTCTCCCTGGAAAGAGAAACACATATCAAATTAAATTTTATGTATCATTGCCAAATATTATACATCAATTAAATAATAAGGAACAAAGTATTTTTTTAATATCTCACAAAACACAATTGAAATCCAGGATCAGAAATGCAAAATATTTGTTATTTCTTACTCTAGAGTTCAGTGTTAAACTTTCAGTGTTCACTTCCAAAACAACTCTCCCAGGATGCATTACATTGCAAAAATCATGAACTGAAAAGTTGCTTGCAGTCTATTTCTGTAGCTTTGTATGTAACACTTTCATTTGTCACTTTGGAACCATTGTTATATACATTGTTTCCAAATCCCAGGAGCAGCATAATATACCGAACAATACCATACAGACTTTCACAGGGTTAGTATGATCCCAATCATCACAGCTGAAAGTTTCCTTCATGTTTTCTCCTGGTAACCCTTAGTTTTCAGTTTTCCCAAGACTCTCCGAAGAACAAAACACACAGAAAATGATTAATTTACAGTGGTGTAAAATCAGAAGTAAATCCACTTCTGAAACCAGAACAAAACTGGTATAGCAAAATTAGTTCCCCAATTTAAAGCACAATACAGCTACAATACTTTTAATTTACTGTAGTTATTTAGCACGTCATACAGTATTATTACTCTGCATCAAAATGTATTAGTCATTTATTTTTTTAAATGTTTTCTCTCATTTGCCAATGGCTTCACTGAAGACATTTTGGATTTACACTGGTGTAACTAAGAGCAGACTTTGCCCCTTCATTCTCCCCACAGTTGTAGTCTCTCCGATATAGCAATACACTACATCCATTTGTGTGTCAAATGGCAGTATAAATACTTTATGGATACTGCTTCCCTACATCTCACACGAGGATAAAAACCATAAATGCTTGGAAGGTGCTTAGATTTTATTGAGCTGGAGACCACAGAAGTACCTGAATAAACAGGCAAATTCTTCCTAAGGTCTCACTGTAGTGGTGCAGCTATGCCAAACACCACAATTTGACTGTATATTTTGAGAGTCAGACTGTGGCCAGGCTCTATGTTGATGTATGACTCTGAGTGGACCCAGGAAGCCCATCCTGCCCAACCCCTACTTGTGCTTCCTGTGCTGGACCCAACCACAGTTGCAATTTTTGTTCTTCTAATAGCACTTACCCCCAGGAGAATGACTTCCCAGTGAGGAGGAGATGATTGTGTCATGGAGCCTCCTCCCTCACAACCACCAATAAAGCTGGCCTGCTTCAGAGGGAAGCATAGCATTGCCTCGAAGGGGACATTTCTCCTTGCACACAAGACCACCCACAGGGCAGAACTTTGGCTTATTGTCAGAACTGCAGTTTATATATGCTGTCCAGGAGCAGAAGAATAAAAGTGGATGTGGATAGAAATCAGATCAGTTCAGGAGTTGCCAAGAAAATGAATCTATAGACCTAGAACTAGCATTTCTGGTCCCAAACAACAAACTCAACCCTTTGTTTCAGAAATTCTAACCAAATATTATCAAAACTATTTTTCCAGGACTGAAAAATTCAGTTGAATTTGTTTTTCCATTTTATGAGCCCCCAGACAAATATTTTCCACAGTATGCATCCGATGAAGTGAGCTGCAGCTGACGAAAGCTTATGCTCAAATACATTGGTTAGTCTCTAAGGTGCCACAAGTACTCCTTTTCTTTTTGCGAATACAGACTAACACGGCTGTTACTCTGAAACCTGTCATTATGAGACAGCCTAATTTAAAGGCCCAAGCTTTTTGGATAAACATCAGAAAAGAATTTAAACTGTTGGATCCTTTCCCAAACTATATCATTTGAGTTTTAGCAATCACTAATTGTAATCATGAAACTGAATAGAACAGAACACATGATACTTCCCTGACTCAATAAGTGAATGAAGTGTGCTACCATTCTATGTTAGGAAAACCTTTATACAAGTGGATGCAGTTAATTGTCAATGGTTTTTGGCTAAAGTGATCCCAAACAGCAAAGAACCCAATCCTCTGAGATACTCACGCTTATCATCTCACCGGAGAAGGCCCTAGAGGGTGAAAATCATATTGCCAGCAAGGTTGGAAATCATTACTTCACTTGATTAAGAATAATACTGGGTCTGACACCTTATCACATACTCTGCTGTTCTGCGATTCATTTCCTTGCGCCACCTGGGAGCATTTTAACTGCAGCCAGAGCAGCAGTCAGTTTGAATTTTAAGGAATATATTAAAAGGACTATAAAAGGGGCATCTTTTATTCTCATCATACTTTCTGGCTGTTTATAGGAACTAGAGTTGTGTGAAAGCAGGGAGTTCTTTTGCAAAATTTTGCTGTTCCATCACAGATTATTTTGAACCCCTAAAATGTTCCTAAATTGTGAATGTTTGGGAGTCTTTTCTTTTACATTAAAAAAAAAAAACACCTTGGGAGAAATGCAAATGCAAAAGTCCACTCTTGCTCAAAATATCAGTCTATGAAAGGCCAAATTTACTGCTCAAGCCTCTTCATTGCAGAGCAAATCCTCTCCTCAGTGACTTGCCTGGGTGGCTGGGAGGGGCACTGCACAGAGTCAGAGTCAAGCACTACCATATCCAGCTAAGGACTGTGATATGTAGGTGAAGCACATTGCTCATCCCTTGTGCAGTCCCTGGCAACCCTAGCTTCTCTTTTCACGTAGTGTAAATGCACCACTGTGCTTCCAGGAAAGACTCTGCAACTATGAATGTAGGGGCAGGATTTGTCCCTATGTAAAAAAAGCCTCTAATGGCACGAGAGATGAAAACTTTATCTCCCTGCAGGTGACTTCTCTCTATACAAAAGTATCCTGTTAATATGCAATAGATGAGGCTTAGTTCAATTCTCAAATAATGAGGTGGAAAAAAATCAGTTCCCAGACTGTACAAGTGGTGGGAATAAATGGGGCAAGTCGTGTCAGGGAATGCCTCAACAAATAGACAGACACTGATGTCACAATTCAAAGGAACAAATTCTTAGGGATCTGTTTCCTCTTTTTAAAATAGTATACAAATACCTGAGCTCCTGAGCAACCAGGATAGACTTCGACTCTAAAACTGAGTTACTTCTTAGTTGAGAGAGGAAAAAAAGTGGGTATGAACTATTTCCTAGTCTTTTGCTTGTTTTATTACAACATCCACATAGTTCCTCTTAGCATGAATAAGGACAGCTAAAAAAAAATGCAACATTAACAATAATACGGAATTAACACTCCTTTCAGAAAAACAAGCAAAAATGTCCACCAGCTTTCTCCAGCCCATTTTAATATTCCCTGTGTTTCTTAATTCCTCCCTGAACAGATTGAACTATTGTTGCTAGAAGATGTGCCTGGCTTGTCAGTCAAAATCACTACCCTACCAGACAGCTGGCATGTGTCATTTACACAGCCTCCCTGAGCTTACAGTCAGTATGTCTGTGCGTGTTGGGAAAGCATGTTGTCCTCTTTCATCCATTCTTCTCTCCCAAAGGAATCCCAATAAAATTCAGTGAACATGTCTATTAAATAAAACGCCTCAAGTGTCCTTTGATGGTTTGTCATCCTGTTAGTGAGCTAATGGTTGGGCCAGATGTTAAGCTGTGGTGAAAGGGCACATGGTGCAAGCTGAGAGGTGGGGCAGGAGTGAGTGGTGCATTAGTGTCAGAAAGCTCAACTTTGTAATTTCTTGATGCTGGGATACTGTTCAGGGCTGATTACTTTGAAAGGGCCAAAATAGCATCTAGCGAGCAGTCCAATATAAAGGCATCCCAGCTGCCCTTTCTTTTTCTCTGGCCATGCCTACTATACTGCCAGCATAGAAGAGGTGGCAGAGGAATCTTTGAAATGGTTCTACACCATAATAGGATCTCCATATACTGGGATGATCCTGTTGGATCCAGATTTGCTAACTTTCTCACAAGAACACTTCACATCACTCTGTCAGTGCACCAGAAACCGTGGTCCTGAATATGTATCTGATGAAACCGTTAGCCTCTCCTGTGAGTTCCCTGTCAAATGTGTTTTTGCAATCCTGTTATTGATTGCCTAATTGTACCACTTTTGCTACACTATTAATAGGCTTGGAAGGATTTTTTAATTGGTAAATGTCAGCAAATGTCAATTTCACTAAACCAACAGAAATATTTCCATTGATAACAGAAATTTACAAATAAGCAAAGTAAGAAAAATGATGCTCAAGAAATTAGTAGAATTTGATTTAAGGACATTTATGTTGTATATTTTGATATGTGATGTTGACAATTTGTGATTTGATCGTTATACAGTTTAACTTTTCGAATCTTTAAGTCTATTGTCATTAAATAATTATTGTCTGATTCCCCCAGAATTTCTTGCAACTGTGAATATTTAAACAGATAAAGATGGAAAAAATGCTTAAAACCCATAATTTTGAACAACAGTGAAAATTTAAATTGATAAAAACCTAAAAACATGCTTACAAATAAACATTGATGTTATCTGTCAAAATATAAAGAAATAAAAATTGAATTCTGACAAATCTAAGTATAAAATTAGTGGACTGCTTAATCGCAGATATCAGAGAACATGAGTTTGTAGGAGTTTCAGTTACAGAACTATAGAATGTCTAACATAATGGAAAGACACAAAAAAGATAGTTTTTTCGATCAAAGTGGCTTTTGATGATCCTGATGATCACATGAGCTAGGTTCAGCCAATAAAAAGAAGAAAATTATGATTTCATCCATAATCAAACTCAGCCTACATAGCCTGAAATTAAAAATGCAGTATAAGAAGTTGCACCGATTTTTTCAGTGACATTCAGGTAGTACCCCAAAATGGAATGTAAACAGACGAAAGTCTCATACAAAGAAACACTGCATTTCCAAAGAAGTGCTGCAAATATGAAATAGCATGTCTGAACATTTCAAATTTTAAACTGGAAGTCTTGCAGAGCTAAAATAGGGCCCAGTTAGATATTTCAGTGTAAAGCTGTGTAATTCTGTTTTTTTTCTTAAATCCGTATTGTGCACATACTGGTTTGTTACGTAGGGTTGCTTGTGAGTGTTGGGTTTCTGACACTGCAGGGCTTTATGAAAGAAATGAGTTCTAAAGTGTAACACTACAGACCCTGGTCATTGGCAGGTGGGATTGAACCTGGGATCTCTGGAGCTAAATACATGAGCCTCTATTGCATGAGCTAAAAGCCATATGACTGTTAGCTAAAGCTATAGCAGACTCATTAATCTCTAAGTGGTCTCAGTGCCACTAGTGGGGAAGGGGGCACCACACCCAGGAGGTGTGTGGGTTACATACTTCCCCTAACCAAGGAAACACATCCCAAGCTTTAGAGACTTCCCAGTTGAAGTCCCTGATGAGCCCCCACTTGTAATGCTGACAGATGCTGGTTGTTGGTGGGTGGGATTGAACTGGGGACCTCTGGGGCTAAATGCACGAGCCTCTACCGCAGTGGTTCACAACATGCAGCCCACAGGCTGCTTGTGGCCCAGTCAGCACAAAGCTGCTGCCCATGTAATAGCCTCAGGGCCACACAGTTAGTATTGGATGCAGCCCACAGTGGTAAATAGGTTGAGAACCACTGCTCTACTGCAAGAGCTAAAAGCCATATGGTTGTTAGCTAAGGCTGTAGCAGATTTATTAATCTCTAATTGGTATCGGTGCCACTAGAGGGGACAGAGCACTGCACCCAGGTGGTATGTGGGTTACAAAAGTATTTAACAAAAACAAGGAGGAGTCCTTGTGGCACATTAGAGACTAACAAATTTATTTGGGCATAAGTTTTCGTGGGCTAAAACCCACTTCATCAGATGCATGGAGTGGAAAATACAGTAGGCAGGTATAAATACACAGCATATGAAAAGATGGGAGTTGCCTTACCAAGTGGGGGGTCAGTGCTAACAAGCCAATTCAATTAGGGTGGAAGTGGCCTGTTCTCTACAGTTGACAAGAAGGGGTGAATACCAAGGGAGGGAAAAATCACTTTTGTAGTGCTAATGAGGTCAATGCAATCAAGGTGGCCCATTTCTAACAGTTGACAAGAAGGTGTGAGAATCAGCAGAGGGAAATTAGTTGTTGTAGTGACCCATCCACTCCCAGTCTTTATTCAGGCCTCATTTGATGGTGTCCAGTTTGCAAATTAATTCCAGTTTTGCAGTTTCTCATTGGAGTCTGGTTTTGAAGTTTTTTTTGTTGAAGAATTGCCACTTTTAAGTCTATTATTGAGTGTCCAGAGAGACTGAAGTGTTCTCCTACTGGTTTTTGAATGTTATAATTCTTGATGTCTGATTTGTGTCTATTTATTCTTTTGCATAGAGACTGTCCGGTTTGGTGGCAGATGGGCATTGCTAGCACATGATGGCATATATCACACCGGTAGATGTGCAGGTGAATGAGCCCCCAGCATTCGATTTAATATGGCTTTATGTGTAGTGGATGTAGCTTGACTTGTTTTGTTTCTTTGCAGCATACAAAGAAACAGTGAAAGAGTTAGTGCAAAGGAGGAAGAGACCCACAACTCCACTCCAACTATCACTCTAGACCTTTTGAAGAACCCAGAAGAGCAGAACAGTATCAAATTCTTCACTGAAGTGATACTGAATGAGAACAGAGAGTTAAATATAAATGGAGATTATTTGTTTATTTTTCAATGGCCAGAAGACCAGTGTACTGGCTGATTAAAATAAGAGTGAAAAGAGAAGGTGTGCATGCTCGACATTTGCGCTGTTTGAACCCAGTACACTGAGAACTTTGTCCAAGAATGTTCAACCATTTGAAAATATGACCCCTATGATGTTGCCAACATCTGTGCTAGCAGCGCAGGTTAAAGATGTACAGAAGCTGCTTATGCAGTTAATCTAAAATGTCCATGATTTCAGGAGTGTTTTGGAAAATATATTTGTGTGAACCTCTTGCTCCTCTTTTTCCATTTCCTTCATCATGCTGGGACATATGATCTCCTTTCATGTGCCTGGCAAGTTTCCACAGATACTCATGTGACTACGACTTCTGAATTAATAATGGTATTGCTGTCAGTTGGTAACGACAACAGAGGCTAATTGCTCTATGTGGTTTCACACTTTCAGAATGCATGACATCAGCTACATTCACTGATCTATGGCACTACTTGATATTACTTACCACAAACCCTGTATAACAAGTGAATGCTTATAATTTGGGAGCTAATAAATAGATCTAGTAAAATGCTGTTCATATAATAGCAATTAAAGTCACTGTGTGGATAATAAAGATGTTGACAAACAAGTAGAGTTTTTAATGAAGCACTTGACTTGTGCTTTTATTCTAGAGGTGGGATTTTCAAAAGTGCTTTGTATTGGCCAACTCTGCTCCTACTGAAGCCAATGGTGAAATTTCCACCCTTAGCTTCAGTGGGAGCAGAGTTCGGCCAATACTAACCACTTTTGAAAACCCCACCTCTAGAATAAGCATTAGTCAAGTCCTTCATTAAAAACTCTACTTGTTTGTCAACATCACTAAGATGAGTCCACTCTTTTAGATAATCATCTGTTAACTAGGCATTATTATGGTTAAACAAGACATCTGAAACACTTATTTTTCTACAGGTTTCAGAGTAACAGCCGGGTTAGTCTGTATTCGCAAAAGAAAAGGAGTACTTGTGGCACCTTAGAGACTAACCAATTTATTTGAGCATGAGCTTTCGTGAGCTACAGCTCACTTCATCGGATGCATACTGTGGAAACTGCAGAAGACATTATATACACAGAGACCATGAAACAATACCTCCTCCCACCCCACTCTCCTGCTGGTAATAGCTTATCTAAAGTGATCATCAAGTTGGGCCATTTCCAGCACAAATCCAGGTTTTCTCACCTTCCGCCCCCCCCCCCCACAAAAACTCACTCTCCTGCTGGTAATAGCCCATCCAAAGTGACCACTCTCTTCACAATGTGTATGATAATCAAGGTGGGCCATTTCCAGCACAAATCCAGGTTCTCTCACCCCCTCCAAAAACCACACACACAAACTCACTCTCCTGCTGGTAATAGCCTATCCAAAGTGACCACTCTCCTTACAACGTGCATGAAAATCAAGGTGGGCCATTTCCAGCACAAATACAGGTTTTCTCACCCCCCCCTTTTTTCCAACCCCCCCCCCCATACACACACAAACTCACTCTCCTGCTGGTAATAGCTCATCCAAAGTGACCACTCTCCCCACAATGTGCATGACAATCAAGGTGGGCCATTTCCAGCATAAATCCAAGTTTAACCAGAACGTCTGAGGGGGGGTAGGAAAAAACAAGGGGAAATAGGCTACCTTGCATAATGACTTAGCCACTCCCAGTCTCTATTTAAGCCTAAATTAATAGTATCCAATTTGCAAATAGAAAAGGAGTACCTGTGGCACCTTAGAGACTAATCAATTTATTTGAGCATGAGCTTTCGTGAGCTACATGCATCCGATGAAGTGAGCTGTAGCTCATGAAAGCTCATGCTCAAATAAATTGGTTAGTCTCTAAGGTGCCACAAGTACTCCTTTTCTTTTTGCGAATACAGACTAACACGGCTGTTACTCTGAAACCTGTCAATTTGCAAATGAATTCCAATTCAGCAGTTTCTCGCTGGAGTCTGGATTTGAAGTTTTTTTGTTGTAAGATAGCGACCTTCATGTCTGTGATTGCGTGACCAGAGAGATAGAAGTGTTCTCCGACTGGTTTATGAATGTTATAATTCTTGACATCTGACTTGTGTCCATTTATTCTTTTACGTAGAGACTGTCCAGTTTGACCAATGTACATGGCAGAGGGGCATTGCTGGCACATGATGGCATATATCACATTGGTGGATGTGCAGGTGAACGAGCCTCTGATAGTGTGGCTGATGTTATTAGGCCCTATGATGGTGTCCCCTGAATAGATATGTGGGCACAGTTGGCAACGGGCTTTGTTGCAAGGATAGGTTCCTGGGTTAGTGGTTCTGTTGTGTGGTATGTGGTTGTTGGTGAGTATTTGCTTCAGGTTGGGGTCTGTCTGTAGGCAAGGACTGGCCTGTCTCCCAAGATTTGTGAGAGTGTTGGGTCATCCTTCAGGATAGGTTGTAGATCCTTAATAATGCGTTGGAGGGGTTTTAATTGGGGGCTGAAGGTGACGGCTAGTGGCGTTCTGCTATTTTCTTTGTTAGGCCTGTCCTGTAGTAGGTGACTTCTGGGAACTCTTCTGGCTCTATCAATCTGTTTCTTCACTTCCGCAGGTGGGTACTGTAGTTGTAAGAATGCTTGATAGAGATCTTGTAGGTGTTTGTCTCTGTCTGAGGGGTTGGAGCAAATGCGGTTGTATCGCAGAGCTTGGCTGTAGACGATGGATCGTGTGGTGTGGTCAGGGTGAAAGCTGGAGGCATGTAGGTAGGAATAGCGGTCAGTAGGTTTCCGGCATAGGGTGGTGTTTATGTGACCATTGTTTACAAGAGATCCACTTCCTGGACACGACAGTGCTAATAAACAATGGGTTATTGTGCAGTTTCCACAGTATGCATCCGATGAAGTGAGCTGTAGCTCACGAAAGCTCATGCTCAAATAAATTGGTTAGTCTCTAAGGTGCCACAAATACTCCTTTTCTTTTTATTTTTCTACCTTTGCATTTAGCTATTCTATTTACTCCTGGGGGGAATTCTGTGTCAAAAATTAATAATTATGCATACAATATTTTAAAATTCTGCATATTTTTGTCAAAATAACACAATATAATCAGTTATTTTGGTAATTTATTTCCAAATACCTGTCAGCTAGTATGTCTGCAACAATACAGGCAACAAAAAAGATTTCTGCCAGGAGTAGAGAGTTAACATGACAACCCAGTTCCTGTTTCTCTGTTCTGCTTTTGTTTGGAGCCTCCTTCGAAATGTGTCACAGGTGCCAGCTGGGCACACTTTGGGGGAAAACTCTGCTCCTCTGTTTTTTTAGTCAATTCTTGTTTTTTCTCATTGTCCCCATAGGGTTACCATATAGAGGTTCCCACATAGAGGAAGGAGGGGAAGAGGGAGCTGGAGGGAGAGGTACAGTTGCGGGTGCTGGCAGGGGTAGTTGGGGTGCTGGAAGGATGTGTGTACTGGGAGGGAGTATTTGGGGGGTGCCAGAGTGGTGTGTGTGTGTGTGTGTGTGTGTGTGTGTGTGGGTGGGTTTTGGAGGAGGTATTTGGAGGGTGCTATAGGAGTCTGTGTGTACAGGGAGAGGGTACTGGGGGAGTGCTGGAGGGGGCTGCGTGGGCCCCCTCAGCCCATACACCTTCCCTCTGCCCCCCAGAGCCCAGCTGTGGGGCCAGATACCTGCCCCCCACAGCCCAGGCATCCAGAAGAAGAAACAGCCTAATGCTGGATCCCAGGCTTGTATAGCGTTTCCTGCATGCCGCCTCCTTCCTTCAGGGCATGTTGGGAACTACAGCTGCAAGGAACCCTCAATCTCCCCCTACCCCTGGCAGCGTCCTCTGTTTGTGAGCTGAGGAGCCAGGCTCTGTGGTGTCCAGCAGCCCCTGGTATCGGCCAGCAGCTCTGCAGCACCAACTCTACAGGGAAAAATGAAATTATGTGCAGAACATTAATTATATACAAATTCTGCATTGCACAGTGGTGCAGAATTCCCTCAGAAGTATATTCCTCACTATAGAACTTCAAAATAGAGACTCATTTTTTATTCTTCACTATTCAGTATGTATAGTACATACGCTTAAGTGACTGATCAATCCAAATACCAAGATATTTGAAAGATAAAACTGTCCAGAGGATAGAGCTATTAAACACGTAATGTTTAACTCTGGGTCTACTGCCAGAATTTCTATTTTATGATTAACCTGAAAATGAAAGTCTGTTTTTCGTAATGGCAGCTTATTTATTGTGCATTGCTGAAGTACCAGCATGTATGGTACCCTTCAAGATTTCAGGGTAATGCTGGTGCAAAACTGTGCGCTGATCCTATGGCCATCAAGAAAGTAATGTCATTATTGTGTATTCCATCAGGATGCAATTTAATTAAAAACAACAACAATAAAAATGTTACAGCTGAAGGTAACATTAGAAAGTGATAGCCAACAGTGCTGTCTATGAAGCCATTGTGGACATGTAAGGCATTGTTGCATAAGAAGATCTCTCTGAGCATGTGCACCTAAATATTCATTCACCAGTGGCATGCATTCAAGCATGAATCAGGAACAGAAAGCTTATAATCTTTGTAGCAGTCAACAGGCAGCAAGTGGACATCCAGATGCTTTAACATCTATGCTTTGCTAATGACAGCAAGGGGAAGTCTATGTGCAAAGATTAAAGTAAGGGGAATGTGGGGAGGAGACCAGCTTTCCTTTCTCTGCTAAAAGCAAAGGGAGAGCATCTTCTTCTCTCATTGGTTTGGCCGAGCAGCATTCCCACTCAGATCCCTCTCTTCCTTAGCTGGTCCTGTGAGAGAACAGAATCATAGAAGATTAGGGTTGGAAGAGACCTCAGGAGGTAATCTAGTCCAACTCCCTGGTCAAAGCAGGACCAAACCCAAGTAAATCATCCCAGCCAGGGCTTTATCAAGCTGGGCCTTAAAAACCTCTAAGGATGGAGATTCCACCACCTCCCTAGGTAACCCATTTCAGTGCTTCACCACCCTCCTAGTGAAATAGTGTTTCCTAATATCCAACCTAGACCTTCCCCACTGCAACTTGAGACCATTGCTCCTTGTTCTGTCATCTGCCACCACTGAGAACAGCCGAGCTCCATCCTCTTTGGAACTCCCCTTCAGGTAGTTGAAGGCTGCTATCAAATCCCCCCTCACACTTCTCTTCTGCAGACTAAATAATCCCAGTTCCCTCAGCCTCTCCTTATAAATTATGTGCCCCAGCGCCCTAATCATTTTCATTGCCCTCTGCTGGATTCTCTCGAGTTTGTCCATATCCTTTCTGTAGTGGGGGCACCAAAACTGGACACAATACTCCAGATGTGGCCTCACCAGAGCCAAATAGAGGTGAAACAATCACTTCCCTCCATCTGCTGGTAATGCTCCTACTAATCCAGCCCAATATTCCATTAGCCTTCTTGGCAAAAAGGTCACACTGTTGACTCATATCCAGCTTCTCGTCCACTGTAATCCCCAGGTCCTTTTCTGCAGAACTGCCACTTAGCCAGTCAGTCCCCAGCCTGTAGAGTGCATGGAATTCTTCCATCCTAAGTGCAGGACTCTACACTTGTCCTTGTTGAAACTCAGATTTCTTTTGGCCCAATCCTCCAATTTGTCTAGGTCACTCTGAACCCTATCCCTACCCTCCAGCGTATCTACCTCTCCCTGCAGCTTAGTGTCAACTGTGAACTTGCTGAGGGTGCAATCCGTCCCATCATCTAGATCAGTGGTTCCCAAACTTTTCCACCACTGGTGCAGGAAAAGCCCCTGGCAGGCCAGGCCAGTTTGTTTACCTGCCACGTCCACAGGTTCGGCTGAGGTTCGCTGCTCCAGGCCAATGGGAGCTGTGGGAAGCGGCGTGGGCTGAGGGACATACTGGCCGCTGGTTCCAGCAGCTCAAATTGGCCTGGAGCAGCAAACTGCAGCCACTGGGAGCCACGATTGGCTGAACCTGCGGACACAGCCAGTAAACAAACCGGCCTGCCCCGCCAGGGGCTTTCCCTGCACAAACGGCGGAACAAGTCTGGGAAACACTGGTCTAGATCATTAATGAAGATGTTGAACAAAACAGTCCCCAGGACAGACCCCTGGGGCACTCCTTTTGATACTGGCTGCCAACTAGACATTGAGCCATTGATCACTACCCGTTGAGGCTGACAATCTAACCAGCTTTCTATCCACCTTATAGTCCATTCATACAGTCCATACTTTAACTTGCTGGCAAGAATACTGTAGGAGACCATATCAAGAGCTTTGCTAAAGTCAAGATATATCACGTCCGCTGCTTTCCCCCATATCCACAGAGCCAGTTATCTCATCATAGAAGGTAATCAGGTTGGTCAGGCATGACTTGCCCTTGGTGAATCCATGTTGACTGTTCCTGATCACCTTCCTCTCCTCCAAGTGCTTCAAAATGGATTCCTTGAAGACCTGCTCCATGATTTTTCCAGGGACTGAGGTGAGGCTGACTGGTCTGAAGTTCCCCGGCTTCTCCTTCTTCCCTTTTTTAAAGATGGGCACTATATTTGACTTTTTCTGGGACCTTCCCCAGTTGCCATGAGTTTTCAAAGATAATGGCCAATGGCTCTGCAATCACATCTACCAACTCCTTTAGCACCCTCTGATGCAGCGCATCCAGTCCCATGGACTTGTGCTCATCCAGCTTGTCTAAATAGTCCCAAAACACTTCTTTCTCCACAGAGGGCTAGTCACCTCCTCCCCATGCTGTGCTGCCCAGTGGAGTAGTCTGGGAGTTGACCTTGTCTGTGAAGACTGAGACAAAAAAAGCATTGAGTACTTCAGCTTTTTCCACATCATCTGCACGAGGTTGCCTCCCCTATTCAGTAAGGGTCCCATACTTTTCCAGACCACCTTCTTGTTGCTAACATACCTGTAGAAATCTGTAGCTTCCCCTCCTGTCTGAGTCTACTTTAATCTCTGCCCCCCTCACCCACCGCAGTGGCAAACTATGCTAGCTACTCCCTCAATGACTAGGAACAAATGCTCTGCTTTTAGCCTGCATATAAAAATGTGCAAAGAAACACAGGATTTTCAAATACCATACCATGGCAAAATGTACATCACACACATCCTCTTAATGTTTCTTACCACATACCTGCCATACTGTCGGGCCACTCTGAAATGTCAAACCCAACCAGTGTTTTCTATAAATAGATCTGTTATGCCCACCTATCCGTTGAAATGGCATCATTTCTTTGCTGTGATAGGGCTCCTTCAGCAGGACATTTGAAGAATTAATGTTCTTTTATAGCCAAGCTCTACGATACAACCACATTTGCTCCAACCCCTCAGACAGAGACAAACACCTACAAGATCTCTATCAAGTGTTCTTACAACTACAATACCCACCTGCGGAAGTGAAGAAACAGATTGACAGAGCCAGAAGAGTACCCAGAAGTCACCTACTACAGGACAGGCCTAACAAAGAAAATAACAGAACGCCACTAGCCGTCACCTTCAGCCCCCAACTAAAACCTCTCCAACACATTATCAAGGATCTACAACCTATCATGAAGGACGACCCATCACTCTCACAAATCTTGGGAGACAGGCCAGTCCTTGCTTACAGTCAGCCCCCCAACCTGAAGCAAATGCTCACCAGCAACGACACACCACACGACCGAATCACTAACCCAGGAACCTATCCTTGCAACAAAGCCCGTTGCCAACTCTGTCCACATATCTATTCAGGGGACACCATCATAGGGCCTCATCACATCAGCCACACGATCAGAGGCTCGTTCACCTGCACATCTACCAATGTGATATATGCCATCATGTGCCAGCAATGCTCCTCTGCCATGTACATTGGTCAAACTGGACAGTCTCTATGTAAAAGACTAAATGGACACAAATCAGACGTCAAGAATTATAACATTCAAAAACCAGTCGGAGAACACTTCAATCTCTTTGGTCACTCGATTACAGTGGCAATTCTTCAACAAAAAAACTTCAAAAAAAGAGACTCCAAGGAGAGACTGCTGAATTGGAATTAATTTGCAAATTGGATACAATTAACTTAGGCTTGAATAAAGACTGGGAGTGGATGGGTCAATACACAAAGTAAAATTATTTCCCCATATTTATTCCCCGCCCCCCCCCGCTGTTCCTCAGAAGTACTTGTCAACTGCTGGAAATGGCCCACCTTGATTATCACTACAAGAGGTTTTTTTCCCCCCACTCTCCTGCTGGTAATAGCTCACCTTACCTGATCACTCTCATTACAGTGTGTATGGTAACACCCATTGTTTCATGTTCTCTGTGTATATAAATCTCCCCACTGTGTTATCCACTGAATGCATCTGATGAAGTGAGCTGTAGCTCACGAAAGCTTATGCTCAAATAAATTTGTTAGTCTCTAAGGTGCCACAAGTCCTCCTTTTCTTTTTGTGGATACAGACTAACAGGGCTGCTACTCTGAAACCTATTTAAATATGAGAAGATCCTGCTTCTCTATCCATTACCATGCCTAATACTAATTAGCACTTATGGAAAGTATGTGAGAGGCATGTATTAGGGTTGAAGTCATACACAACAAGGCATTATTCAGAACCTGGGCATTCTGTCAAGATGAAAAATGCTATATAAACGTGTGTTATTTATTTGAATTATTGTATGTGATATTTGCATCATAATCCTCTGTTATAATTTATCTAAAAATGTAAAAGCTAAGGCACCAGAACTGATCAGTGAGTAGGAAAAGAACACAGACAACCAAACTACACACCAGAAATAGCATTTTATATTTTTATACAGTACAGTAGAACCTCAGATTTATGAACACCAGAGTAACGAACTGACAGGTCAAACACACACCTCATTTGGAACTGGAAGTGCACAGTCAGGCAGCAGCAGAGACAAAATTAAATAAATGAATAAAAAGCAAATATAGTACAGTTCTGTGCTAAATGTAAACTATTAAGAAAATAAAGGGAAAGCAACATTTTTCTTCTGCACAGTAAAGTTTCAAAGCTGTATTAAGTCAACGTTCAGTTGTAAAATTTTGAAAGGACAACCATAATGTTTTGTTCAGAGCTATGAACATTACAGAGGTCCTACTGAAAATGAGCTGAATTTTAATTGATAAATAAACATACATCCTCATTCTACTATTGGCTATTTTTCAAAACTCATGTAATGTAACATGTTAGATTGCAGTTTGCAGTGTTGTTGTAGCCTTGTTGATCCATGGGGATATTAGAGAAACCAGGTGAGTGAGATAATGTCTTTTATTGGAACAACTTCTGTTGGTGTAAGAGATCAGCTTTTGAGCTGAGCAGAACTCTTCTTCAAGTCTGAGATATTACTTTACCCACCTTGTCCCTCTAATGTTTGATTGTAATTACAGTCACAGTGAGAGAGAGAGAGAGAGAGAGAGAGAGAGAATCACCTATAGAAACATTCCAGTGGCTAATAAGATTCAATGTCGTGTTCTTCTGTTCTGTCAGACAAAAGACCATAACTGGTAATCTTGTATTCCATCCATAGTTGTAGAAGGAAATATTCAAAGTGATTTGCTAATTAATTTAGTTATACAATATATAGCTTCAGTGACATCTGTAACTGAAGTAATATATAGGGACCTAAAAGACAAGACTGAGTGAAATCACAACACAATTGCCCCACATTTCCACACCCAAGCCAGTCACGTAACCCCCCTCCCCAAAATAATAAAAAAAAAAAAAAAATCAGGACACACAATCCAGAACACAAACACCATAAGGCTCTTCAGGCCATACATGTGTGATCCCCAGTGCTGCTGCAGGGATGCAGGGGGATCTGATGGAGTCCTGTGCCTATGAAGTTCTGGCCTCTTGAGGTAATAAGCGGGAAGGGAGGTTTGGCTAGCTTATTCCTCCTTGCATTTTGGTGTTGTAAGCAGCCTCTGTCTGGTGTTGTAAGCAGCCTTCTTGTAGCCAAGAAGGCCAATGGCATTTTGGGATGTATAAGTAGGGGCATTGCCAACAGATCAAGGGACGTGATTGTTCCCCTCTATTTGACATTGGTGAGGCCTCATCTGGAGTACTGTGTCCAGTTTTGGGCCCCATACTACAAGAAGGATATGGAAAAATTGGAAAGAGTCCAGCGGAGGGCAACAAAAATGATTAGGGGACTGGAACACTTACGAGGAGAGGCTGAGGGAACTGGGATTGTTTAGTCTACAGAAGAGAAGAATGAGGGGGGGATTTGATAGCTGCTTTCAACTACCTGAAAGGTGGTTCCAAAGAGGATGGATCTAGACTATTCTCAGTGGTAGCAGATGACAGGACAAGGAGTAATGGTCTCAAGTTGCAGTGGGGGAGATTTAGGTTGGATATTAGGAAAAACTTTTTCACTAGGAGGGTGGTGAAGCACTGGGATAGGTTACCTAGGGAGGTGGTGGAATCTCCTTCTTTAGAAGTTTGTAAGGTCAGGCTTGACAAAGCCCTGGCTGGGATGATTTAATTGGGGATTGGTCCTGCTTTGAGCAGGGGGTTGGACTAGATGACCTCCTGAGGTCCCTTCCAACCCTGATATTCTATGATTCTATGTCATTGCTTCTGCTGATTCTTTCCTTCATGGAAGATGATAGGTCCTTTTTAAAAGGCCACTCCTCCTCGGTAAAATTGTCTGGAGGACTATATCCAATAGATACTTTTAGTAAGGGAAAGGGGTGACTGCTGAGGCTGTGTGCCCCCAAAGTCCTGGCTGTGCTATGGAAAAGGGCAGCCAGGATGTTAGTGAGCAGCAGCATATCATCATCCTTTCTTCCCTCTCTCTTCTCATGTTATCAATCTGGGAAGCAGATGCTTTAATGAATTTGTGAATCAGGGCTTGTTATCATCATAAGAGGGAGAAAGCATTTGGTACCTGAAATAGGGTATGCTGCAGGACATCAAACACTTCTTTAATCATTCAAAGGTGATTTAAGGTTAACTTTCCAGAGTACTGATTTTGTTGCAACACATTAAATTAAATTACTAACCATTCAGCATAGTGACTACGGTAGACCATGAATCAGTAACAACTTTGTGGCTTTGTAAAGTAATAACTAGGAAGAAAATAAAGGTTCCTAACACAAGGATGCGATTGGCCCATCAGTTTTTATAACAGTGGGAAATGTACATTTACAAAGTAGTTTGAAGTCAACAGAGAAAGTCTTAGGAGCATTCACAATCTCCACAACAATTTGAAAGGAATAATCTTTTTTGTTCTTGGGTCTTAGCTCCTTAGTGTGAGACCTGCTGGATTTCCCCTAGACCTCAAAGATTTTTGGCCTTGAGTCACAGGCTGGTATTTCCCCTATAAATCCTCAAAATCAAGGAAGTGAATTGTTGAGCCTCAACATCATACATTTACTCAACCAATCACACAACTATCTCCCTACACATCACTGGCACTCCATCCCAGCATACACAGAGGCACAGTCTGGTGTCAGGGACGTGCCTTTTGCTGTCTGTGTGAAAATATGCCCAAAGTTGGACAAGTTACATCTGAAAAATCTCAGTTTGCATATGCACATTCGACTCCTTATTAGAATTTGGCACCTAAATCCTCTGAAGATAGTAACTCTACTAAACATTTTCAGCCCCCTCACAGCTCACGGTGCTAACTAGGCTGTGCATGTGCCGTTCTCACAGTGTGACTAAGCATGCTCTATCCCAGGGAGGAAGGGCATGAGCAGGACTTTGCCTGAAATTTCTGTTCTTGGCTGCTGCAAGCTGCTGTGGCACCAGGCCCAGAAACTGGCAGAAGTGGGGTGACCCTCCCTCTCTCTCTCATGCTCTCAGGGCTCCCCCTGGTGGTGTCCATGCAAGTGAGGGCGGGGGTGGGGTGGGGGGGAAAGCAAGCTGCATTGCAGAATGGGCAAACTGAGAACGGTTGGGCTTGGGTGTTGGGAAAACAACTGGGAGCTGACTTGTGTATGTGTGTAAAGGAGAAACTGGAAGTGCACAAGCAAACTGGAGAGGGGCCTGGCAGTGCATAAGGACCTGGCAGTGCATAAGGTCAATCATGGGGATGGACTGTGACTAACTGAGCAAAGAGACTGGGACTGAAATGAGGAACCCAGGTTGGATGGGCACTTGGACAAAGAGCCTGGAGGGAGGGGGGCATGAAGACTGGGACTGGCTGGATGAGGAGACAGGGATGGGCATAAGCTACTAGGGTTGGGGGAAGACTGGGATGAGGATCTGAGGAAAAGACAGGATTTAAATTGGGACAGGAACAGACTAAAGGGGACAGGGGCAGAAGGGTCTGTGACCATTACAGAACATTCCCTTCCAAGATTTCTAAGTCTCAGCATTCATCTGCTGTCAGCAAATTTCTGTGAAACCAACTCAGGTGTTTTGTCTCATTCCCCTCTAGTGACTAGTCCACATAGAAATAGTAGATTGTCAGCCTGTCAGTTATTCTGTTATCTTAAGTGGTAGAAGTCTGTGCTGTGGATTTAAATGTCCAGACCTTCTGATGACTCGTGGGGGACAATATTATATCACATGCTGGAATTATTCATTATTATTAATTATTAATTATTAGTTACTACTATTTTTCTTTCCTTCAGCTTGTCAAAAAACCTTGGAATGAGAAGGGGTCCTTTGAGGAAAAAATGTGATTATGTAATTAAAGGCTGAATGTATATATGCAAGCAAGCTGCATGGACAGCCTACATTCTGTCATTTATTAACTTCTGAGTGCTTGATTTTGCAACTTTAATATTCTTTTAATGTAGTGTTTGGTGTGTAATTTAATGTATATTGAAAAGTTGTGGAGTGCAGGAGGGGCAGGGTGGGTTTTTAAGCCAGTCTTTTAGGCCATGTTGCTCAGCTCTGGTTTATTACTTACTGTTTGTCCAAGTTACAAAGGTTTTTCTAGATCTCCTTGCCCATTCCCTATTCATACACTAATGTCTAAACCACCTAAAATGTAAGTGGTACTATATCTATACTTATTATAGGAACATGTTCGCCAATTTGAACATTCAAAGTAAATCTTCTCCCCTACACTATGCAAGGTTAAAAGAAAATATGCAAGCCCTGACATATGACAAGGTTTATTGTTAAAGGCATTAAGCAGTGTCTTGACAATAACTATAATTAATGTTGCCATTGCTTTGACCTGCCTAAACACTGAACAATACTACTGCCACTCTGTGACTACCTTAGGCCGGTGAGCATCTGATGATACATGATATCTTTTGGCAGCCAAGTTAATTGTAACATAGCTGAGTGCATTTCTTTAGAGGGAAAATATTTTAAAAAAAATAATGGGAGAAGGAATTGTAATGAAAGCTGTCAGAATAATTCCAAATATCACTAACAAGCATATCTAATACCTCAGAAATGTTAACTTTTCTTGAATTTTTCCCCATTACTGTGTGTTCTTATCACTTTTCTTGCAGATTATCTGAGACATTTGCAGCCAGTAGATGAACATTTACACATACTGCTACTCCTTCTGAGCTGTACAATGACAAAGGCCATACCATTTCTCAAAAGGTTCACAGGAGTTAAAGGCTGAGATTTTTAGATGCTTAGGGAATGTGGATACCAAACTCTCATTAATCTGGATGGGAACTGGACAGTCAAATCTCTTAGGTAGCATCGAGAATCTTTAGCTAAAGTGGTGGTTTCAACTCTATGTAACAAAATGCTGACATTGACATTGTAAATGTATTTCTTACACTGAAACATTAGCAGATGGATGGGTGAGGTGTGTACAAAGCAATTATACCTAGTTAGCAGTAATGAATGCCACTGTTACACTCCATTTTTTCAGGGTACTCTGTCACATTTTGACTGAGGAGGTTGAGATTTAGAAAACATACATCACACATAAGTACCATACATCATAGAGGTGTGTATCTACATGCTGATGAGCACCGAATGAAGAGAGATTGCCTCCTTATCATTGAATGTATCACAGTTAAATAGATACAGCACTTGAAGAAATATAAACTATTGTCTGTGTGGTTTTCATAAACAAAAGCTCTGCCTACAGCTTCAAGGATATAAAGTGAAAAGTCCCCTGAGGCAGATGGACAGTCTCTCTGTCTCTGTAATAATTAAGAAAAGAAGCTGTAGAAAGCTATACACAACCTTTATTAACATATTTTTGTTTGCATTTTGGTGACCATTTGGCCTTCCTTCTGCAATACTCAGTCTGTAATTCACAGTGGAACAATGAAAGGTAAGACAATCTGACAAATAAATTTACCTATTTATTTCTCAAAAGGTTAAAAATGCTTTTTGCTATGGTTCTTTTCAAAACAGTTCTGAAATAAGACCCTCAGACTCTCAAATTCCTTCCCAAAAGTTTATCCTCAAATGGAATTAGCCTGATTCTCCACTATCTTGCACCTTCTGTAGTCACTCAGACCTGTGCAATGTGGATGTGCCTTTCTGGTTGGCTAACATTGTATACCAACTTTGCACAGTTGTAAATGACTGCCCTAGCTGCAAGGCATTCGAGAATCAGGATCATTATTTTCAAGTTTCCCTCCTAGGATATTTGTTGCTCAAGACACACTTGAAAATGCCAGCATTCCTTATTGCATGGCCATTCACAGAACAAAGAGTCACTACACATTTTTCTGATCCAAGCAGTTTGCTACCATAGGCAACTGCCTGATAAGCCTGGATGCAAGAGCTAACAGTGACTTTTGTCTTTTCTTCCTTTGACAGAGGAATTGTAGGGAAATAGCATGACCCCATGCAAGTTGTGTTCCAAATTATTTATAATATATATAATAGACACATTCTAGTTTTAAATGTCCCAATGTCAGGGCTTCCCCAAGGGTTTTTTTGGGATATTGTACCATAACAGACTTCACTGTCAGGAAGTTTTTCCAGATATTCAGCCTATATCTCTTTATTTAAAATTTCATCAAATTACTCCTAGTACTATCTTCAAAAATCACTCATTTTTTGTTTAAATTATCAAATATTTGTAGACATATGTCCGTCATTTAATCTCTGTGCAGCCATAATAAATATTCTAGATAAAAACAACATTCAAATTAAATTAAAGTAGAGTTCACATCAGTAACTTAAGGGTAAAATTATTACAGGGATGTTACAATTATCCCCAAATTAGATTCATAGGCCTGGAAGTTGAAAATTAAAATTAAATTTAAAAGAAATCCAAATATGTACTCTAACTATAAGGATAGTTAAGCTCCAGAACAGGTTACCAAAGGAAGTTGTAGAATCCCTGTCACTGGTGGTTTTCAAGAATGGGTCAGACCAACACTTTTTAGGGATGATTCAAATATTCCTGTCCTGCCTCAGTGCAGGAGGATGGAGTAGATGACCTCTCAAGGTCCCTTCCAGCCCTAGGTTTTTTATGATTACATGTTAGAATATGCAAATGCAGAATTAAGGCATCCAAACAACCTTAACTCTGTCATGAATTGATGCCAATTAATAAATATGGAATTCTATGAGTGCATAACAGTATTTATAGTCCCCAACTGGTTTCTTTTCCATTGGGAACAGTAAGAGGTAGTGACTATTTTGACTTGGATCACCTTAACAACGGAGGACACCTGTGGCCTCAGTCTTATTGAAAACAATTGGAGACAGCAACCATTTTTAAAATGGCATTTTTTAATGGAATGCTTAATAGAAGAACATTATGGCCCAGTTCCTCAAAGGGAATTTGCTGAGTGCAATGTTAACTTTAGGTGCCTAGCCACCCATTGGAATTCGCAAAGTCTGAGTTAGGCACCTAGGCTTTCTATACAATGCATGGGGAGATATTTGTGCCTGAGAATGGGGTCCACAAAGACCAGCCACTAAGCAAGGAGCTGTCTAGGACAGCCAAGAGCAGGTGCCAGTGAGAAAGGGGTGTCCCTAAGTCCCACTGCTCTCCTGGAGTCAGCCACCTAAGTTATTTCTTGCAAGAATGGCAGCAGAGACTGCTTAATCACACAAAATGGCTAGGGAGGTGACCTCCCTTATAACCTTTAGCCTAGTTGTTAGAGCAGTCACCCAGAATGAGAAGAAGGGATTTGAACAGGGGTTTCCCATCTTTCATGTGAGTGTCCTAACCACTAGACTATGAGGTATTCTAATGTGGAGTGCCCTCAATCTCTCCTGTTGAAACCACTCCAAATAGTATAAATAAATATGCAGTGGACCAGATAGATTGAGAATAATTTTATAGTTTAGTGGTTAGGACACTCTCCTGAGTGAAGACAATTCAGTTTCAATAAAATTCTTCTAGAGACCTGGCTGGTTTCCTTCCAGCTCACTTGTCTATCTCCTTGGCAGCCCATTTGGCAGACTACTGAGGGGCCCAGGCTCCTAGCTGCTCCTCAGCCCGTCTGGTAGGCTGACGAGGAGCTGAGAGTCTGGGAGTCAGGGCTCCCAGATTCATGACTTCTCACAAGTTTGGACTCCTGAGACTTCCAGGTTCCTTGGCAGTCCACTTTGGGTCTGATGGCAAGCCTGTAGCCTGAAAACCCTGAGAGTCCCAGCTCCCAATCTCTCAGGCTTTTGGGTTAGGGCACCCAGCTGAGCTTGGTGGAGAATGATAATTCTATTTCATGGAGAATTTGATATTTTTTTAAATTGTGCAGAATCAGAACCAAACCAAATTTTGAAATTTTGGAATCTACCATGAAATGGGATTGCCAGTTTCCGCCCAGCTCTATTTTTTTTCTTTACTTAACAAGAAGAAATCATATAGAAAGTCAATATAGAAAATTGTTGAAAAACTTTATTTCCTGTTTGGATTGCTCAGATACTGCAGTACTAGATCCCAGTATAAGGACTAGATGGATGGGTGGATAGAGTATGAGCAGGGTTAAGTAGCTGATAATAATAGCACAGAATGAGTATATAGGCCCTCTCAAAGGTCAACAAGGACTTAAATATGCATGAATGATCCATGCAGTAAATTACATTTGGCAATAGCTTTTCTAATTTTCCTTTTAGAACCTCTTTTAGCATAATTGGCGAGAATAGTAATTCTTCCCCCCCAGTACATCTACACCACGGTCTCAAAACACTACTATTATTACAGCTAAAAAATAATTTCTATCAACTGTCAGTAGTAGCAGAATTTACTGTATATCTTCTTTCAATCCTTCAGTCTCTAAAGAGCAAAACCAGTACACACTTCTCCCATCTTCAGCAAGCCATTGGATCTGCTGAGCATAAATAAATACAGAGAGCTTTCCCAGCATAATATGAAGCTAGCGTTCATCCTAGCTACTGCATAAAAGGCTTCATCAGGCTCCACATAGGAAGGTTCAAACTGTACACACACTGCAGATCAATACAAGAAATATGACTCTTACTTGAACCATGTACTCTCCGAAGCACAATAGCAGTTGCAGCACTTGAATTAAATGAAAATGTACATTAGCTGCCAACAGTTGCAACCACTTTCAAACTTCTACTCATGAGAGGAGGGGGAAAAGTCATAACAATGCTAAGCTTACCGGCCTAAGCTTCAGTGGTGAAATCTGTTCTACTGGAGTTAATGGCAAAACTACCGTTGATTTTAGGGGGGCAAGATTTCACTACAGATTTTGAATATGGTCACTGGCTCTTGAAGATAATGGGGACTGCATTAGGTTTTGGGGAAGAATCCTGGCCTGGTCTAAAAAGATGAAAAACCCCACCTGCTAAAGGAATGATACAGGAGAAATTACATAATGGGAAGGTTGAGGGAGAGGTGGTTGAAAACTGGCAGAATTAGAAATTCTGGAATTGTTTCCATTTTTCAGGTTTTGAAATGGATAAATATTTCATTTTTGTGATTTTTCCATGCCATTTTTAGTTATTGTTTTTCTTAAAATTCTAATCAAAACAATTTTCAAAACAATAAAGTAATTACTCTTTTATCAAAATTATCTTACTGAAAACTGGCCTTTTGGCAAACAAAACATTTCTGAAATGATTGTGATAAAATACATTTTTACAATTTCAATTACAAATGTTGCAGAACACTGTGCAAAAAAATCCAAAAAATATCAATAATGTCAACAGGTTTTAATGTAAAGTTTTGTTTTTGAAAAAGGCCTTTTTTTGTGAAAAAGCAAAACAAAAGCAAAACACTTTTTGCATGAAAAATTTCATACAGCTCTATTGAGTTTTCCTCCACCTTACCTCTCTCTTAAAAGCCCATAGGACAAGGAGATCCGGTCCTTATCTGCACTGGCATGGAAAAGAAGAATCTCGAAGTTGCTCCAGATTTATGTTTTCTGTACTACATCCCTGGGCAATGACCTGAGTCACACTGAATCCTGTAATAGAAATAAATTTCATCTCATAAATATTTTAGATAATTATTTATTTTCATAGAGAGAATGAATACCGAAAGACAACTTGGTTCATTTCCACCTTAATTTGCATTGGTTTATCCTCTAAAATTGTTGGGTTTTTAATATTTGTATCTGCAGAGGCTTCTCAAGACAATCTGCTACCCCAGGCAAAACTTTAGCGTGCCCCGCCCCCCACACTTAAGAACAGAGATTCTCAACTAGAGGACGCCTCCTGCCATCAGATTTTCTGAGGGGTCCTGGTGAGCCTTCTGATCGTTTGGTGCCTATGATAGAAGTGGGGGAGCCAAGCGCCAGGTTTCAGCACCATTTACTTAGTTTTTGCCTACTTGCCCCTCCACTGTGATGGGGAAGCGACCAGGCCAAATTTGAGCGAGTGCTGCTGCAACATGGAACATTAGATTGAAGCACTGCTCAGGTTTGGCCCCATCACCCCAGGCAGAATTCGCTACTCTAGGGAGCTGCCTAATCTGACTGTAGCTAAAGCAATTGCTATATATAGGCTACAGTTCAGTGTCCCCTGTGAATGGTTTTGTATCACAAGGGTGCTGGTTTTTTTGATTAACAGACTATAGTATGACACTGAAAAGGGACTCATCCTAAAAATAATCCATAAATAGAAAAGGAGGGGGATTTTTGTCTTGACTGGTGCAGAAAGGGGGGAGTGGGGGTTCAGAGTTGGTTGCTGCATAATACTTTTCTAAAATTAAAATTATTCTTAGCGTTTGATCTTCTAACATGAGGCTGCTCATTAGAGACACCAGTACTATCATTCAGTTCATTCCTGGTTTAAAAGTTGTGACTTACTTCTGTCATCAATATTGAAATAAAAAAAATTGTACAGGAAATAATCAAACTGAATAACTCAAAGCTGGATAAAATTGGTAATTTTTTTGAAGCGACTGAAAAGTAGTAAGACCTTAATTTGTTATGGCGGGTGGGAGCGCAACCCATGTAGGGACAATTGTAGAAGGGGTGAGAAAAGGTAAACAATTTCTGCAACGCTTGATCATTTTGGGGAGAGCAATCACATCAGGCCAATAAGGTTGCATGTAGTATGAGAGAAAGCAAAATTTGTCCACTATTTTCCTTTGTAGTTATAGGGTTGATTTTATATTTAGGTAGGTTTATTTTCATATGTTTCTGAATGGTTAAAACAATTAACCCATGGCCGGGATTCATTTTAAAGCTGGTTTTATTTTGCACAACTCAAGAGAGCTATTGGCCTGATTCACCTAAGTAATCTGAATGTAACCTTGCTGCCTATTCCATGCAAAACTTTAACAAGCAGAATCTCAGCATTCAACCTGAATAACTCTAATTTATATTTCTTGTGCCAAGTTCCTCTCCCTCACTTCAGTGGAGTTATTCTCACTTCCAGGGCTCAATTTAGCACTTTGTGCTTCTAGGGTGCAATTTTCCCAGTTCAATAGGCCTCTGCAAGATCCTACGCATCACTTAATCCACAGGTCAACCCTTAAATCAGCATTGAAGTAGGATGTAAGGGGTGCACAATGCATTGTGCAGTCCACCTGCAATAGGTCATATGGGTGGTACAGTAAAGGCAAACAGGAACATGTTCATTTTGAATACCATGAATTTATTCCAAAGTAAGTAAAATTCTGTGGAATGGTAGTTTTCTATGAGAAACCATTGATGTGTGAACTATGGAAACAGGAATACACATGACAAATACATGAATAAACTAGATCTTTTCTTTGCTGATACCCACCAATGATTTTTTATTTTTTTGTACCAATGCAGAATATGTAGTATATAGTTATATATAGCATCTTTCATACAAAAAACATTTCACAATGCTTTATTAATAGCTAATTGCATATGGCAAAGGGAGGGCTTGATTAGAGATGCACACATGCAGTAAGAGGGGAAAATGATGCTGTGCTCAGACCATTTTAATAATTGGCCGCAGTGAGATAGGATTGTAGCATAGGAACATATGCCCCTCTCCCCCAACATACAAGTACTCCTGGGATAGCTGATCTCCTGATTTTCTAGACTTTTGCGTCTGTGCTACAGCAGTGACTGCTGTTAATGAATTAAATGTATATATTTCTAAACAAGCTTTTATTTGGTGTTTTGATTGTGATGTGTCATTGGGAAAAAAAAACAATGTAAAAACAAGCAGACATTCCTACAATCAAATAAGAGAAAAGTTGTGGAGTAAGTATTCTGCAAACAAAGAACCTGACCTGCTTTCATGGTAGTCAGTGCCCATATTGACCTCCATGGGAGCAGGGCTGTAATAATTTCACAAACATCTCCTAAGAAGGCTTGACACTGCCCAGAATATTTACAAGGAATATCAGGCAATAAATAAGGAGTTGCCACAGCAGCATAAAAAATTACTGTGTCTTTAACTTTATTGTAAATTATCTGACAATGTGAACTTAATAAGCATATTCAGTTTTCAAATCTTCATTACTATGTTGCAGTCCCAGCAGGTTTCTGTCATAGAAATTTTGAAGACTCATTTGCAAGTAAAATATCAGCAAATAAGGAAGCTATAAGTAGATTTAAGAAGGCCAACTGTGTATATGTTGATAAAAGCAGCAGTCAAATTTTTCATTTCCAGGCACTGCATGACACAAAGTTGGACCACTGAGAAGAATGCTTTATGCTGCCATTTCTGGTTTGGAAGACTTTTCCCTCCATATGATCAAAAAGGCAGCATGAAACTACTTTCAGCTAATTGTCAGCTGAGAGAGCTTCTTGTGATTTCTGGGGCCTGATTTTCTTCTCTATTATAACAGTATAAAAAAGCTAACTTCACTGAAGGCAACGGAGTCACACTGGTGTGGCAAGGGGATCCAGCCCATCAGTTCAGTTACACTTTCTTGATACAGGATAATAATAGCTGCAGCAGCCAACCAAACTCACAGGATCAAACCCAGTTGTTTACATCTTAAAATATGTGAAAGGGGAGGACAAATTGTGAACTACCACCAACTTAGAACCATGCTCTTGTAGGTAGGACCAACAGCAGAGTGGATATAAGAAAGGAAATGGTCAGAACAAAGATGTGATGCTGAGATTGGCAGGAAAGAAACTCATGGAGTCTTGTCCTTCTGTTTGGCACTACCCTGCCTCTCCTTGGGTCTCCTGGTAACTACCCTTTCTTTGTAGCATTGGCACATTAATCACCTGTACCTCTCACCATATGCATACAGAGAAAGGACTCCAACTTTACAATCATCTCTCTTAGTTCTGTGGGAAAGGGTTTCATCACAACATCTGTAGGAATCAAAGGTGGAAGAAGCAATTGGGCAGGCATAGCATTATCACAGAGCCACCTTTGATGTCTATGCAGCCCCTCAACAACTCTCTTGTGTAAGATTTGGCATTTTAGCTCCCCTCTGTGCTCATACCATGGTATGGTATTACCACCCTTACTTCTGTGCTGCTGCTGGCGGGGCGCTGCCTTCAGAGCTGGGTGCCCAGCCAACAGCCGCCACTCTCCAGCCACCCAGCTCTGAAGGCAGTGCAGAAGTAAGGGTGGCAATACCGTGGCCCCCCCATAATAATCTTGTAACCCCCCTGCAACTCCCTTTTGGGTCAGAACCCCCAATTTGAGAAATGCTGGTCTCCCCTGTGAAATCTGTATAGTGTAAAGTAAAAGCATACAAAAGGCCAGATTTCATGGTGGAAGACCAGATTTCACATTCTGTGATGCATATTTCTTGGCCGTGAATTTGATAGGGCTCTAATTACAGCCATGGTTTCAGCTGCAATAGAATTTCTTCCTATAGTTTCAGTTTTGCATTCTTCCCCTCATCTTTGTATTTCATTTAATATTTTATGTCTCCCTTTCTTTAACTGGGCCCCTCAAATGAAGGCAATTACATGAAGAAAAGCAATATCTGGGTAATTTTAAGGTTAAGATGACTGTAGTGAAGGGGTAGGAGCCTTGGGACTGGTATAACCACTAATGCCCCCCGCCACGCTTCCCAAGATGAATCCTGTTCTGGCAAGCCAGGGGATCCAGTCTAAAGCACAGTCAAAGCACAAAGCAAACAAACTTGAAATAAAAAGGTATATAAATATTTGATGATGTATCAGTGATAGTAACCTTTCATGATACTTAGAACTACACTACGTAAAACTTCATGGCTGTGATTCTTCTGGGACAAATTCTGCTCCAAGTCAAAAGGAGAGGCACTTCCATGTCCAAATGCAGAATTTGGCCTTTGATGTTCACTCTTCCCTATATGCCACACACATCATAATAATCTTCAAAAACTTTTATCTATTTGTTTTTTTAGAGTAATTTAGCACAAGTCACTAACGATAGGTTTCTTCTTAAGCTATGTTCTTGCAAGGCTCATAAAATGGTATTTGTTGCATATGATCTGCATGGAGGAAACAGATTTTTTTCTTCATTTTTATTGTGTACTTGTTAATCCATTCAAAAGGTATTATGCTAATTATAACAATGTGCTTCACGTTCAGCATCTGAATTGCTCATTTTCAAGTTTTTTTTTCTCCAAATTGTAATCTGTTAATTACTTGTTTAATGGAGTGTGTAATTACCTACTTTAAGTTAGGAAACTGTTTCCATTTCAAAGTGAGAAACCCATTCTCGGAATGAAAGTATGTAAATGCATTCCTTCCACATACAGTATATAGCTTTAGCTTCCCTAATGGCTTCAGTTGGGTATGAAAATAAATTGTTTCCTACCCTTTCTCTATAACTATAGTGTTCTAGTAGATTGGCTCATTACACAGGGAAGAACTATTTATTAGAAAACCTGTGAAGAGGGGTCTATAGTCAGAGAGAACACCTTTTTAATTAGAGCTAGGTAAGAAATGCTTTTCCTGCAGCATGAGAATTTGAGGTTTCTAACATATTTTCTCATATCAGATTGGGACTGAAAGGTGAAATCTCATAAATTAGCATGAACTGAAAATCTGGAAAAAATTATGATTTGTTGAATCAAAACATTTTGTTTTGCTAATTTTTATTTTATGGTTAGTACCAGACATGCCAAACCTGGGAAAAAAAACGCAGAAATTGGGCTTGTTTTTGCCTTAATTGGCTTGTGAGTTGCTTGTTGGCTAGTTTATGGCTTGTACCTTGTTTCTTTTTTTTTTGATCAGCTCGAGGCAAGCAGGGGCAAGAGGCAAGCAGGGGTGAGGGGGGAAGAGAGTCAGGGGTGCACAGCAGGCCCACCACAATCCCAGAATGCATGCCAGGGGGAGCTAGTCACGAACAGTGTTGGGGTTTGTCAAGGTTCCTTCCCCACTCTGAACTCTAGGGTACAGATGTGGGGACCTGCATGAAAACCTCCTAAGCTTACTTTTACCAGCTTAGGTTAAAACTTCCCCAAGGTACAAATTAATTTTACCCTTTGCCCTTGGAATTTCCACTGCCACCACCAAACTTTAACTGGGTTTACTGGGAAACGTAGTTTGGACACATCTTTCCCCCCAAAATCCTCCCAACCCTTGCACCCCACTTCCTGGGGAAGGTTTGGTAAAAATCCTCACCAATTTGCATAGGTGACCACAGACCCAAACCCTTGGATCTTAGAACAATGAAAAGCATTCAGTTGTCTTACAAGAAGACTTTTAATTGAAGTAAAGGAATCACCTCTGTAAAATCAGGATGGTAGATACCTTACAGGGTAATTAGATTCAAAACATAGAGAATCCCTCTTGGAGAAACCTTAAGTTACAAAAAAGACACACAGACAAAAATAGTCATTCTATTCAGCACAGCTCTTTTCTCAGCCATTTAAAGAAATCATAATCTAACGCATATCTAGCTAGATTACTTACTAAAAGTTCTAAGACTCCATTCCTGTTCTGTCCCCAGCAAAAGCAGCATACAGACAGACACAGACCCTTTGTTCTTTTACCTCCTCCCAGCTTTTGAAAATATCTTGTCTCCTCATTGGTCATTTTGGTCAGGTGCCAGCAAGGTTACCTTTAGCTTCTTAACCCTTTACGGGTGAGAGGATTTTTCCTCTGGCCAGGAGGGATTTTAAAGGGGTTTACCCTTCCCTTTATATTTATGACAGGGTTCCTAGGGATTGGCTTGTTTTGGTCTTGTTTTGAAATGGGACTAGCTTGATTTTTGGCTTATTGTGAAAGTCGGGGTGCTTATTTACCACGTGAAAGTTGGCAACTATGACTAGTATTCATTAACTTAAATTTTGAAACAGTCACTTCGAAAGGCAAAGCAGATTTTTTTTGTTTTGAAAATGTTGAAATGGGACATTGAAAATTTTGAAACTTTTTTTTCCCTCCCCTCACCCGTCCCAAAATTGGCACTTTATCAAAACTGATCCCTTCCCGCAACTGGTTTCAGTTTCAATGGATCAGTGTTTTCATGGAAAAATTACTGACCAGATCTACTTTTTAATTTCAGCATTTTCCTTCATTTGTTATGCCCCTAGGGGTTGATCATTCATCCAAACAAAGGGCACACAGTGTCTCTGTTGCCATTGCGTGGGGTTTCTACTGCCTGTAAATTGGAGGGCGAGCTTTATTTCCCAGCAGGATAAACATGATATTCACTGACAGGAGCATCTGAGGGCAGGTACTGAATTAGTACTTATCTGGCCAGGGTCCTTTTCCAGCTCACACCACCCACTTTTCAGACTGCATTGCCCCTGGCAGCCATTTTACTCCCCTGCATATCTGAGGTTGCTGCTGCTTGTGCTGTCACAACTTGGTCTCCAGGCAGAGTTTCCACCTCCAGACCTCTGCCCTGCAAAACAGTATTTTGAATTAATCTTTTTAATCTACAATTTTAATTGTAATTCTTGTTCTTCTTCACCTCTTTTCACCCCATCTCTGATCATTCAAAGACTTATAATAGAATCATAGAAGAATAGGTTTAGAAGAGACATCAGGAGGTCATCTAGTCCAACCCCCTGCTCAAAGGAGGACAAACCCTAATTAAATCATCCCAGACAGGGTTTTATCAAGCCGGGCCTTAAAAACCTCTAAGGATGGAGATTCCACCACCTCCCTAGGTAACCCATTCCAGTGCTTCACCACCCTCCTAGTGAAATAGTTTTTCCTAATATCCAACCTAAACCTCCCCCACTGCAACTTGAGACCATTGTTCCTTGTTCTGTCTTATGTGCGTGCCTACCTTTACATTCTGTAGGTAGTCCCATAATGAAGTCAGTGGGTGAAATCTTGGCCTTATTGAAGTTAACAGAAAAACTCCCACAGACTTCAGTGGAGTCCAGATTCACCCAATGTGACTACTCAGAGATTGTTATCTTAAATATGTGCTTAAGTGTCTCTTTGCTTGCTGCACCCCTCATCCTCTGGCTTGCGTCTAAAATTAGAGTGTAAGTGCCTCAGGGAAAGGAATTTGTGTTTCAGTTATTCTGTAAAATTTCTAGCAAAATAAATAGTAACACAGAAAATCCTGGAGTGTTTGTGTTGCAGTATCTGTTAGAGTAGAGATAGCCTTATAAAAGGCAAAAGAGCAATAACACGGGGTTGCAGAATTCCTTTGAGAAAGCAAGATAGCCTAAGATATCATCCCAGACATGGACGTTGCAGCCAGTAAGGAATAAACAATTATATGGTTAGAGTCCAGGTTCTCTGAAAAATATTCAGAGTGGTAGCCGTGTTAGTCTGTATCAGCAAAAAGAACGAGGAGTACTTGTGGCACCTTAGAGACTAACAAATTTATTTGGGCATAAGCTTTCGTAGGCTAAACCCCACTTCATTGGATACATGCAGTGAAAAATACAGTAGGAAGATATATATATACACAGAGAACATGAAAAAATGGGTTTGCCATACCAACTCTAACGAGACTCATCAATTAAGGTGGGCTATTATCAGCAAGAGAAAAAAAACTTTTGTAGTGATAACCAGGATGGCCCATTTCAAACAGTTGACAAGAAGGTGTGAGTAACAGTAGGGGAAAAATTACCATGGGGAAATGGTTTTTAGTTTGTGTAATGACTCATCCACTCCCAGTCTTTATTCAAGCCAAATTTAATGGTGTCCAGTTTGCAAATTAATTCCAGTTCTGCAGTTTCTCGTTGGAATCTTATGCCCTAATAAATTTGTTAGTCTCTAAGGTGCCACAAGTACTCCTCATTCTTTTTGCTGAAAAATATTATACAACTTTAAATATTTTAACTCTTGATTTCATATTATTTTTATTCTTTTGCACCCCCTTATAAACTCCTATATTGCAAGCCTTAGTAGTAAAATCTTTTTGATTGTTTCACCACGTTTTTGTGCTATCAAGTACTTCAACAGTTGAGGGAAAGTCTGATTTATGTAGATATTTGTCACCTGAATATTTTAATCTGTTAATTGTATGGCAGTCAATCACTTCTTGTGCTCTTTTGTTTCATTTTGTGCTCCAAGGTAGTTTTCTTTGTGATTCTCTTTCCCTTCTTTAAAAGCTATTATTTTTAATCCTTTATTAACCTCAGTGTCATGTTTCTCCCACACTGTAACAAGATATTTTGAGAGAAACAGCTCAAAGTTTACTGTGAAAGGCTGTTTCCTGCATTTACATAGAATCATCAAAGTGGATACAGAGTTTGACAGCTGGAATGTGGCTGAATCTATTTGTTTTGCTTTGTTGCCAGTGCTACAAAAATATCTTTAAAAAAGCACCACCAGCTTAATGAACAAGCCTTTCACCTCTGGAGGCCTAGATCCAAATCCTGTTAAGGTCACAAATGAGTGAGTTTTGGTGGTCTCTTTCTAAATCTGAGTGAATATCTGTCCACATCACTGAGCCCTGCACATGATTTAGCATGATTGGCAGTTCTGTCCAAAAGGGTCTAATACTTGGACAGCATGAGTGTTGCAGATCAGGCTGAAGGTGCATTGAAGGTATGTGGTAGTTTGCACAAGGCTTATTTGGATTCCACTTAGCTCTATTAAATCAAAGACATATGAGCAACCAAAGAGTAACTTTTTTGCTATAGGTGACCATCACAGTCACACAAAAATTAAGAAGAAGGAAAAGTATTCTGAAAGAGTAATTGGATAGAAGGCTAATATTAAAGAGTGTAACTTCCATTTAATGTCTGCACATTTGACTGAATCCTAGGTCTGTTTATAGGAATTTGTACATATATTTCTTCAACCATACATATCCATCAGCCAAAGTTCAAATGTGGGAGGAAACTCAACATTAAAAACAAATGCCCCAATTTGCTTGAGGTGGGTTTTTTGCTCATGGGTTTAAAAAAACAAAAGGACAATGGTAATAATGTGTGAATACAGGAAAGTTAGCATGATGTGGATCAAATTCTTTACCATTTTCAATAACCTCACTTTTAGGATTCAGCATTTGTGAGCATCTCTGCTAATGGTGGAAATTGAGAAGTTAGAATTTATGGGGCACAAGCCTGCAACCCCTTGTTCACACTAGCTATCCTTATGCATATGAGTAGTCTCAGAAGCATGAGCAAGGGGTTGCAGGATCATGCTGATAGTATAAACAACAATGAGATTGCATGTTCTTATTGATTACCCCTTGGCTCCCAAAGTACTTATGTTAAATTAATTCCATAAAAGTTCCATATTGATGTAAGCAGAGTCAGGATGAGCTCCACCCTGACATCTGGTGGTGAAGTGTGGCAAGTTGTGGAAAAGAACTTCAGGGGCTGATCTCATTTGCATAGGCATACCCACCCCGCCTAGAATGAGGCCATAGCTGCCCAAATGGTCACTTCGGCTGCACAGATCCCCAGTGTCTCTGTTATTGGGGCAGGAAGAATAAATTGTTATTACCCTGATTATGGGAACTGTGCTTGGAACTGTACTTGGCCTTTTGTTATGATGGAGGGACTCACCATCAACTAAGTAGCACTTGCTAGGCAAGGGTCATGGGTTCCAAAACTCTGTGAATTGAGAGAGACTGGGGACAAGTATTAATACTTACTGGTATGGGCCCCTTGGTGAGGGCCTTACATGCTAATTGTACTTCCTCTTCTCTCCACTGTGGAATATCAGAGCTAATTTTGATTCCATTAGGAATCTAGTTACAGGATGCTGAGTTCACTTTGGGCTCATGGTGCACCAGCACTGAGGCTCCCCTACTACAAGCTGAATTCACCTAAGAGCTGAAATCACTGAGCGTTGTGTTAAGTAGTGGGAGAGCCTGAAGATATATTGTGGAGCAGTTTGCAGGACGGCTGGAATGCCCTGTGGACAGGCTGGTGGAGCAGTTCATAGGACGGTGGGAGCTACTTGTGGGATGCAGAGCAGTTCGTGGGACGACGGGAGTTGCTTGTGGGATGCGGAGCGGAGCAGTTTGTGGACTGGCTGGTGGAGCAGTTCGTGGGATGGTGGGAGCTGCTTGTGGGCTGCGGAGCAGAGCCGAGCGAAGCAGTTCGTGGGGCGGCTGGTGGAGTGGAGCGGAGCGGAGCGAAGCGAAGGCCTATGGAGCTGCGGGGCGGTCAGCTTCAGATCATGTAAGGTGCCCCTTACCTCTCCCCCACCCCCACCCCCCCATCTCCACCCAGGTTGGGAGGTAAAGCTCTGCAGATAAACTTTCAAACTCTGGGGCTGCCCTGACCAGGGACAGAGACTTTTGGGTCATTGGACTTTTGGGACTTTGGGTGATTTGGGGTTGCTGGACTCAAGAACCAAAGGGAAAGGGCATGCCCCAATTTGCTTGAGGTGGGTTTTTTGTTCATGGGTTGTATTATGAATCCTGTTGGTGGTGTTTCCCCAACATAGTGCCACATTATTTCTCTCTGTTATTAAAAGGCTTTTTGCTACACTCAGACTCTGTGCTTGCGAGAGGGGAAGTATTGCCTCTTGGAGGCGCCCAGCGGGGGTGGTATATATTTGTCCCAGGTCACTGGGTGGGGGCTTGAGCCAGTTTGCATTGTGTTATTGGAATGGATCCCCTAGATATTGAATCCGGCCCTTGTTGCTGCCAACTCTGACGGGCAGAAGGGTTACATTAAAAAAGAAAAAAAAGTTTCCTTTTGTGATTAAAAATATACAATCAGGACAGTTACCAGCCCTCAGAATTAAATAAATAATGTTCAGAGGTAGAAAATGGTGATCCTGGAAACATCTTTGTGTATTTTTCTTCCTATTTTTCCACTTGAAAAAAATCACGGGGTCTTTGGGGATTTCATTCTTTTGTTCCCCTTCACAGAAATGGATGTTATCCTAAATAACCAGGCATGCAATTTGATAAAAGCAGTACATCAGTATAGCTATATTTAAAACAACTCCTGTTTAAGACCCAAATTCTGTATCATCCTTTTCTTTCCTTCTCCCCTCTCTTTCCCCCACGAAGACAAATATTTGACCTAACTGGAATCTTCTAAATAGTTTTCATCTGATAACAATAGAATTCTGGTTATTATTTAAACATAGAGGGCTAGATTCTGCCATATTTTCATGAAATGCTATCAATACACACTGTACAAGAGAGGTTTCAGAGTAGCAGCCGTGTTAGTCTGTGTCCGCAAAAAGAAAAAGAGGACTTGTGGCACCTTAGAGACTAACAAATTTATTTGAGCATAAGCTCACGCATAAGCATGTAGCTCATGAAAGCTTATGCTCAAATAAATTTGTTAGTTTCTAATGTGCCACAAATCCTCCTTTTCTTTGTACAAGACAGGCAGTGAATGAGACTCAGGAACACTGCACCCAAGACCAATTCACAACCCTCTCCGTACACAATTCCAAAGTGTGTATGGAATGAGGCAGGGGCCCGTGGAAAGAATAGTAGTATGTGACTATGTAATAAAAGACTGTATAAAATAATACATATGCACAAGTAGGGCAGAATTAAGGTTGTGCAGGCAACCTTAACTGTATCATTTCTAATTGTCCATTTTATGCAGTTTTTGCATGGACTATTTTCAAAGGTATTTAGATGCCTAAGGAGGCTGATAGGTGCTTACTTGGATTTACAAAAATAACTGTGTGAGTTAGACATCTAACGCTCATTGACTTTCAGAATTTTGTATGGACATACTGCATCAGTCAACTGTGGTAATTATGGCTTCTGAAGAAAAGGCAGGGAGGGACAGAACATGTAGAGACATTCCTGCAAACATAGTTATAATACCATAAGCCACAATTCAACAAATCACTTAAAACACATGCCTAGTTTTAAACACATGACAAGTCCTATTGTGCTCAAGTGCTTTGCTAAATCAGGGACACATATTCTGTTCACATACATACAATGAGTCAGGCAGGGGCAGAAGGGGCCAGAATGTAGGCACCGTGGGTCAGTCTCCAAAAGTGGCAAGGAGATCTGTGCTAGGTACTTCCTCAACAAGATCTCTCATTCAATTAGGGAAGAAGATGAAATGACAAGGCACTGGAAGCTGTGAAGGCAGGAGTTTCTAAGTGGGTAAAGAGAATGGCTCAAATGCAAGCCAACTCCTATTGTTTTTGTGCTCGGTTTGTTCAGCATGACAGACACCGACGAGCTCTGGGTAAGGCGGAGTGTTTTGGGGCAATTGCCCCACTCCTGGATAGAAGGGGTTAAAAGCAGCCCTGTAGAGAAGTGGGGATAGAAGATAGAAGGGGATGGCTGATTGGGGAAGCAGTCTCAGGGGGGAACTACAGGACCTGTTGGATGGCCTGCCAGCCAACCAGTCCTCCAGCTCCAGAAAGTGTTCGTCTCTCCTAGCCTATCCTCTCTTACAGAGCTGGGTCCTCACATATATCTTCCAGCTGGGAATCAAAGCCAATCATTAGCTGCTGCTTAGCTGAATCAGCTGGTTTGCAATACCTGCCTGTTAGGCTTCTCCTTAGCTGCTCTCTGGATCCACAGGCCCTGAAAGGGACAGATTGCCCTCCTACAGCTTCTGAAGTGGTTAACAGAGGCACCTTCTGCTCTTCTTCCAGTACTATTACTGGTTCTGCTATCATTAATTATAACACATCTGAACTACAGCTGGTCAAAAAATCAGAATTTCTATCCTGCAGGAAATTCTGATATTACTAAATATATTTTCATCCTGAATTGGGACAAAATGTTGAAATAATGAAGTTTTTCAACGAACTCCTAAACACATACACATGTTAATTAATACACTTTCTTTTTGACATTTGTGATTGTAACAAAACATTTTTACATTGCTCAATTGAAATGTTTTGTTTCAGGTTCGTTCAATATTAATATGTTCCTGCAAGCTGCCACAGTGCCTCATGAGAGCTGCATTTCTGGTGCCTTATGTTCCTCACCTGAACTACATCTTGCATGATGCACCATGGTCACATTACATTCTTAATGCACCTCATCAGTTCAACCAAAGGGGAGACTGCAGTGCATCATGGGAGATACAGTCCAGCCAGGAAGGCTAGTCCACAAAGAAGAATAGGGCATTGATATTGTTAATGGAAACTTTTTTTTTTTTTTGCAACATTTTTTTTTAATCCTGGAAATTTTTAATTTTGTGACAAATTATTTTCCCTCAAAAAACTGAGATTTCCTGACAAACTCGAATCTGAACCTGAAGCTTTGTCTTGAATCTGATCTGTAGCCTAAACCAAATCTCGATCCAGATCCTGACCCATTTCTTAGCCAATTTCTAAGTAAACCTGTACTTTCCCTTATGTTGCAAATCTCTCAATATTTAGAATAACGTGAGCAATGATCACTCTAAAATGAGCATTCCTTTGCTTTGCATATTACTTAAGCCCAGTAACTTCACTTCCTAAAAGAGCTGGCACATTATTGAAAATATAATGCAGTAAAATTAGCAGCCACGCATGGTTTTAAAAACGCAAGGACCCTTGGGGCTGCCAAGGTTTTCATAAACGTATGGATTTTGTATGCTCTGACATGCAATCTGAGCAATTCCTTGAACTTTTGCTGCCTCAGTAAATCATTTATTGAAGCATCTTTGTTATAAAATTCCTTAAAACTTCATAAAATATATTTACCATGAAATACTATGCAACTATCAGCAGTCTTTAAACTCACATATTCTCTGATTTACAATGAAGTGTTGCATGGCTCCATAACAGCCAGCATTAAACTAAAAGAGTTAATAGGAGATCCCAGAATGTGAAAGGTTTAGAAACAGTTTACCAACATGATATATCATGTTCTCCAGTGCTGAACACCTCTTCCCTTTATTTTTATATCATGACTGATGACCCTCAAAGGGCTCAGAAGCTTGGTTTGGATAAGTACTCAAGTCTGAACATTTCACATTTGAACTATTTTAAATGTATTATAAAATATCTATTACTTTTCACTAGAAATTTAGAATAAAATCCTCATTTTTTAAAAAAAATATGCCCCTGCTGTTTTTTCTCAATGTAAAAACTAAGCTAGGAATTTTTTTTTATTTATTTACAGAAGTATTTCTGGTAGAAAATTCAGTTTCTGATTTTTCATCGAAAAATGAACAAAATTCAACCAGAATGAACATTTCTCTAAAAAAAATTCAGTTTGGCAAAAGCCATTTTTCATCCAAAAAAATTAATGAAAATATGTTGACCAGCTTTGCCCCAAACATCATCTTTCACAATTTTTCACTGGTGCCTTGGCATGTAGATAGCATTACTCTGGTATTCACAATATTCTCTAAACTTCTTTAGACTTAATATAGGGAATACTTGAAGAATACCATGTAAATGTTATTTAATTACAAAGGCCTTTCCAATGTTTTTAGGGACCACCATTGTAATCTCATACACTTTCAAAACATGTTTGGAAATATTGTGAGAAATCTCATGTGATTTCTGGCATTTCCTACTTCTTGCAAAGTGGGAAATAAGCTGGTCCTGCATTAGTGAAGCCATGGAAGTTTTATTATTGAATCCACCAGAGAAAGGTGGTACACAAGACTGTTCTCAGTGTTTTGCTATCTGGTTCCACCTGCAGGCTTGGTGGGGTTCCAAAATAAGACATCATAATGTAGGGGGCAAACTTTAACACACACATGCAAAAGAGAGTTTGGGAGTAGAATATTTTGCTTAAGGGAGTAAGCATCTCTGCAGTAGTACTTTGATCTACTCTTAGAGGTCTCATCACAGCACCACTAGGGTCCTACATTACTTTCACCAGCCTCGCAGGAGCATAGCAACTAGAAGGCAGAGATTACAGCAGCTGCATGAAGCTCTAAGAATATTCTGCCTGGAATAGTTTCTGATATGCACTTCAGTGGAAAAGTCTTTTCCCGCCTGTACTTTATCATTTAAATTTTTTTTTAGATATTTATTTTTTTCTTTCCCCTTCCTGGGAATAGAACTAGACACCAGAGTACATTATGGTTAGAGGATGTCCTGCTCTGGAGGAAGAGAAGAGCAGGATGCTGGCAAGCTAGTTTGAGTCTTCCCAGGGACAACAGGATGCTGGTATATGGGGGTTTCCCTTGCTGGGGAAAAGAGGAGATCAAGAGCAGGGTGTCATGGTGTAATAATAGGGCCTACAAATTTATTCTAATTGTGAGTTCACCATACATAAAAAGGTAGACAAAAAACCCCTAAATTAGTCCAAACAAAAAGGCCTGCTGATATAATATAAGAACTGTGTTAAAATCACGCTTGGTAAACCAAAAAAGTGTGGAACCAAAAATCAGTAAACCAAAATTGGTGTGTCAAAAACTAGGCCTAGTTGGTAAACAAAATAATGAGAAGATGGGCTATTCCACCCACCATTCCTTTTGTGGGGAAAATGAAAGACTTTGGGGGGAAAAAATTGGCTACTGGAGCAAGCTTCACCATGATGGCTGCCACCCTCACCACCTCCTGGGACCCTGGGAATTTGTCATCCTGATCCTGAGAATATCCTGAGAAGATTGGGCCAGAGAGAGGGACCCAGATGATGTCATTGCCTCTTATTAGCTCCAGATGAATCCCAACCACTACCGGGGATGAATGGGGTCAGACTTTAATAATAGCAGCAACAACTCCTACTCCTACCCATCTCAAATAACTTCTTTTCTCCAAAAGGACAGTTATTACCATCTTTAATACCATCTAAAAAACCTGTCAGTCAAAGGGGTTTTTCCTTCTAAAAACTCTCTCCAGATAAAGGGAAAAGGAACATGGGATATTAAAATGAAAGCCTTATTTAATACTTTACATTCTAATGCTTTAACTGTTTCTCCTTTTTTACGGTGTCTTTAATACACCATTATAAGTTTTAATTGTGTGTTTGCCATGGTACTCAGCAGGCTGAGATCTCTGTATACTAACCCCAAACCTTGGTTAATACTTTTTAATGTTGGACAAGGACTGGGTCATGTTATCTCCTTTGACCCATGTATTCCATCTAAATCAATACAACAGCAGTCAGAGGGACATGTGAGATGTGCAGAACTGGTTCAGTGATAGTGAGGCTACATAAATGGTAGGCACTGCTATGATCATAGCAGTAAGAGAGAGACTTATGGTACCACTCTCATAATAAAGGACCAATGAAGCTGTACCATTTTATAGCCACTGAGCCTCTGACCCACAGGTTTAATTTATCCAGTCTGGTTTGCTCATCCCTAAGGATGTGTTACTGCTAATTTGAATAAATTACAGTGGTAGACTTCATAGACCAGGGTAGTAACTGGTACAGAAGACTATTAAAAAGTCAAAGACTAGGGGACAGATCAAAATCTGATCAAGGCCAACGGGAGCTTTGTTATTGTCTTCAATGAGAGCAGCATCAGGTCCAAATTATCTTTAACAGCAGTGCAAAGAAAGTGGGGACAAAATAATTGAAAGCATTTACATAGGATTTCAGTGAAGAGGGATGAAATAAAATTATATTTAAACAAATTCTCACTTGCCCTTTACTGAAATTAAAATGTAATTTTTTGATTGATCACTCACCATTGTTTTTGAATCTTCCTTTTTGTTTTAAACATGTTACATTTGTATATTTTTGTACAACGGGATGTGTTCCATTATGCAATGGATTTTTGAAATTCTATCTGTCATACTATGTATTGTCTTCTCTTTTTGTTGTAAATGATAATTTTTTTCTCATTATATATTACTGCTTCATTCTTTTGTTTTATACATACACACATAATTGACTTTCAGTGAGGGAAAATACAAAATGAGTTTATGAAGTAAGCTGCCCCCCAATTCATTTGTACCTTTGGACAGAAGAAAAGGGCACTCGTGCTTACACAGAAGCAAGATGCTATACAGTTTGCCTATTGCCCGAGTTGTAGTAGGGAGTTGTAAGGATAATTGGTAACTTTTTTTTTAAATAACACCTAAATGACTTAGGAGCCTAAATCCCACTAAAAGTCAATGAGACTTAGGCTTCTAAGTTATTTAGGATTTTTTACCTAGTGTTCAAAATTCAGTTTTGGGATAGATAACAACCCACAATTCCAGAACTCAGTGGTTCAGTTGTTAGAGGTCAGAAGGTTTAGCATTCCTTGGGATAGAAAAGAAGGCAAGACTTGGTTGTTCTCTCTTACTGTGTTTCAGCCTAAATAGGGTCTGCTCCTGCAAAGAGCATAGTATAGTATCTGTGTAGTGCCCTGTTGAATTAGTTGGGTTTCCCCTCAGTTACTGAAGTCTACCTATACAGTACTTATTGAAGGATAAAGGCCTGAGACTTTGGGTCAGGTATTATATAATATTATGTGTATAAAATACATGACACTAAAGGTCCCAGATCCTGACGGAGGCCTTTGGTGCTCCAAATTAAAAATGCATACATAGAACAACTAATATAAAGATGATTCTTTGTTTTAGCTGCTCAATATAGAGAAGCCCCTGTAGTCTCTCTACCTCTCTAGCTCCTTCATGAATTAATCACAGCCTCCACTATCTAATCTCAGCACATAGCCTAGTTTAAATAATCATGGAAGGGATTTCTCACTACACCACAGTGGGACAGGACAAATACCTTCTTTGGATTTGATTCATACACAGACCCATTAGTGGTTCAAAAATGTGGGTAACAGGTGATATTTACAATATTTTAGTTCAAATACAAGATTTTGGGCTTGCTGAAGGAATCAATGCGTGAAATTCTAAGGTTTATGTTATATGATGGGGGAAGTCAAACTAGATGAGCACAATATTTCCTTCTGACCTTCAAATTTGTGAGAGATGTTGACCATGGCATGACATATCCAATCTTTTAAGTCTTGCGACTAGCATCTCAACATTCCAAAACAGAGAACCAGCCAGGCAGGTGTAATGAAAGTCTGATTATTGACTCTTGTGGCTACCATTTTGTCGGAAGTCCTCCATTTTTGTTCTTTTTAAAAATGTACACACTTCTATTTGTTTGTGTTAGAGAAGGGAAGGTCTAAGAAGTGTTCCTTGCACTTGAAGCAGCATGGGGTGAGGTTTGTGATGGTCTTTACTTCCTGGGAGGCTTTGTTCCATAGTCTTGGACTGGCCCTCAGGAAAGTGCTGTCTCCTGCACAGATTAACTTAACCTGTATGATGGTAAGTTCCATTTTGTCTGAGAAGTAGAGTAGTTGATCATAGTTTTCATCCAGGGTTTTAGGTGATAAATCAGTTTTGCTGGGTCCAGGCCATTGAGCACTTTGAATAGAATGATGGAGTTCTTGAACTTCATTCAATATTCTATTGGAAACCAGAGTACAGAATGAAGGACAGGTTTTATGTGTTTACAATAGACCATATTACTGAGAACATGTGTTGCAGCATTCTGCACTTGTTGGAGTTTCCTGGGAGCTGATGACTTAATGCCCAGATATATTGCATTGCTGTAGTCTGGAAGGGAGGTTACAATGACATGTATAAACCCAGGCCAGGTCATTGTTCACTAGGATGTGATAGTCTTCTAGCCAAATTGAGATGGTAGAAAGTGGCATAATCTACATAGCTTATTCATCCTGTATACATGTCAAGGAAGCAGACATGATGAACAATTAAGAACTGCATCACCATGGAACGGTAGCCATTTCTTGGATTTGATGGAGATGAAGGTAGCAGGGCAAGTAAGGGGAACAGGAGTTCCATCTGTAGCTCCAGCATTGTTTGAGAAATCCACAGTTCAGAAGCCTCCATGAACTCTGACAGTACTTGCATTTCCATTCACCTGTACCACTCAGTCATTTTTGGAGTTGACAAGATAATTGGATAGGCGCATTATACAAAGGATAGTGTGAGCAACATTAAAAGAAAAATCATCATTATTGTTATCAGCTATTACTTTTTTGGGGGGGGTTGTATCCCTAGTATGCTAAAAGCTTTATAAACAGGCATGAAACATAATTCTTACCCCAGGAAGTTTATAATCTAAATAGAAAATATACGAACAAAAAATGGGATGGCTTACCTGACTGAAAAATTAAATTGAATGCATACCTGGCTCTTTCCACATTGTTGTATTTTGTATTATACTTTAATAACAGTGTGGTGTCTGTTTGGTTTGGCTTTGATTTTTGATTCAGAGTCATCTGATTAGTTAATATTTTTTATGTGGAGGGAGTTTAAAGTCTGGGATTACTTGAACAATCATACTTCATCAAAAATAGTTCCTGTGAGTGCCAGGTATGTTGGAGTTAACATAACACATAGTTTAATGACTAATATATGTAGTGTGGAATGCTTTGCCTCAAGAGTATGTTACAGCAGCTCTCCAGAAGAAACCTTATGGCCACAAACTGATCTGTGATTTCCACCACTCCTGCTATCCTTAGGCTGCCTGACAAATGAAGAGAATTAGTCTTGGCTGCTGCTCAGCTCATTGAGGATGTTATGGCCAGAGAATCTTCTGAGAAATAAAGTGGATCTCACCGCCTTTTTTGGATGATCTTTGTATCAACCCATTGACTCAGTTTGTGGAGTCTTACAGAGATTATAATTCAAGTCTTGGAGCCATTCCAGGATCCAGTCCATGAAACTAGCTCTAGCCAGGCCTACATTTTTGTGGTGAGCCCCTTGCCTGAACTGAGGGACTTTCTAAGAGTAAATTGTGGAATGAAGGTGTCAGAATAAAGCCTTTGGAATCTATAGCAGACAAATCCAACCATTCTAAAACAAAGCAGGGAAATACAGTTGCCTGTGTTGCTGGGCCCTCATTTAAGATACCTCATTTCTGAGACACACCATGCTGCTGTGAAGGCTGCCACACTGAAGCTAGCAGAAGAAAAACCATGAACAGAAAAATCAAGAACTGCAGAGTGTAGAATAAAACGTGGGGGTGAGGCAGAGAATTTTATAAAAGTTAGAGTACACTGGCAGTTGCTACAATGATTCTCTGACTCTGGTGAATCACAATACCATGAAGAGGAAGCTTTCCCTGTATGTATCAGAGCCATCTGTGCTCCAAAAAGTTCATGGGTAGACTGGTGAAAACAAAATGTAATCAGATTTCCATGTCTTTCTCCTTCTATGATGCCTTTCCTGGGAGCTCTGTCCAGCTGTATACTGGCTGAGTGGCTGATCATGAATATATTGCTATTCTGGTCACAGGTGCAAAACTTTGTCCTCTATCAAGCAAATCCTGCCCCACTCCCTGTATAGCCATATATGGTCCTGGACTTATTCTATGATTACATGGATCTAGTGGACTATCTCATCCTAAAGGCATTATCAGGGTGAAGGCCACTGAAGTCCTCAGTCTGTAATAACAGCCATAGCATATCATTGCTGCCATTATAGTCATTGAGGATATGTCTACACTGCAATAAAAGACCTGTGATGCTAAGTCTCAGAGCCCAGTTCAGTTGAAATCAGGAAGCCCAAATCACACCTGGAGTTGCAGCTAGCAAGTGATGTTAAGAGTAACAGGAAGGGTTTCTTCAGGTATGTTAGCAACAAGAAGAAAGTCAAGGAAAGTGTGGGCCCCTTAATGAATGAGGGAAGCAACCTAGTGACAGAGGATGTGGAAAAAGCGAATGTACTCAATGCTTTTTTTGCCTCTGTCTTCACGAACAAGGTCAGCTCCCAGACTGCTGCACTGGGCAGCACAGCATCAGGAGGAGGTGGCCAGCCCTCTGTGGAGAAAGAAGTGGTTCAGGACTATTTAGAAAAGCTGGACGAGCACAAGTCCATGGGGCCGGATGGGTTGCATCTGAGAGTGCTAAAGGAGTTGGCGGATGTGATTGCAGAGCCATTGGCCATTATCTTTGAAAACTCATGGCGATCGGGGGAAGTCCCTGACGACTGGAAAAAGGCTAATGTAGAGCCCATCTTTTAAAAAGGGAAGAAGGAGGATCCTGGGAACTACAGGCCAGTCAGCCTCACCTCAGTCCCTGGAAAAACCATGGAGCATGTCCTCAAGGAATCAATTCTGAAGCACTTAGAGGAGAGGAAAGTGATCAGGAACAGTCAGCATGGATTCACCAAGGGCAAATCATGCCTGACTAATCTAATTGCTTTCTATGACGAGATAACTGGCTCTGGATGAGAGGAAAGCAGTGGATGTGTTGTTCCTTGACTTTAGCAAAACTTTTGACACTGTCTCCCACACTATTCTTGCCAGCAAGTTAAAGAAGTATGGGCTGGATGAATGGACTATAAGGTGGATAGAAAGTTGGCTAGATTGTCGGGATCAACGGATAGTGATCAATGGCTCCATGTCTAGTTGGCAGCCGGTATCAAGTGGAGTGCCCCAAGGGTCAGTCCTCGGGCCGTTTTTGTTCAATATCTTCATAAATATCTGGAAGATGGCGTGGATTGCACCCTCAGCAAGTTTGCAGATGACCCTAAACTGGGAGGAGAGGTAGATACGCTGGAGGGTAGGGATAGGATACAGAGGGCCCTAGACAAATTAGAGGATTGGGCCAAAAAGAAATCTGATGAGGTTCAACAAGGACAAGTGCAGAGTCCTGCACTTAGGACGGAAGAATCCTATGCACCGCTACAGACTAGGGACTGAATGGCTAGGCAGCAGTTCTGCAGAAAAGGACCTAGGGGTTACAGTGGACAAGAAGCTGGATATGAGTCAACAGTGTACCCTTGTTGCCAAGAAGACCAATGGCATTTTGGGATGTATATGTAGGGGCATTGCCAGCAGATCGAGGGACGTGATTGTTCCCCTCTATTCAACATTGGTGAGGCCTCATCTGGAGTACTGTGTCCAGTTTTGGGCCCCACACTACAAGAAGGATGTGGAAAAATTGGAAAGAGTCCAGCGGAGGGCAACAAAAATGATTAGGTGACTGGAACCCATGACTTATGAGGAGAGGCTGAGGGAACTGGGATTGTTTAGTCTGCAGAAGAGAAGAATGAGGGGGGATTTGATAGCTGCTTTCAACTACCTGAAAGGGGGTTCCAAAGAGGATGGATCTAGACTGTTCTCAGTGGTAGCTGATGACAGAACAAGGAGTAATGGTCTCAAGTTGCAGTGGGGGAGGTTTAGGTTGGATATTAGGAAAAACTGTTTCACTAGGAGGGTGGTGAAACACTGGAATGTGTTACCTAGGGAGGTGGTGGAATCTCCTTCCTTAGAAGTTTTTAAGGTCAGGCTTGACAAAGCCCTGGCTGGGATGATTTAGTTGGGGATTGGTCCTGCTTTGGGCAAGGGGTTAGACTAGATGACCTCCTGAGGTCCCTTCCAACCCTGATATTCTATGATTCTATGACTTGGGTTTGTGGGGTTCAGGCTGCGGTGCTAAAAATAGCAATGTAGACATAGGGTTTGGACTGGAGCCTAGGCTTTGAGACCTGGAGAGCAGGTTCAGTCTCATAGCCCAGGCTCCGGCCTGAACGTCTGCACTGATATTTTTAGCACTGCAGTCCAAGCCCCACAAGCACAAGTCAACTGACCTGAGCTCTGAGACTTGGTGCCCTTGTGTTTTTTTTTTTTTTTTTTTTTTTAAGTGTAGACAAATGGGATTCCTCACCTGATTCCCTTGCAGTTAACCTGTACTCAGGCTTGGTGAGGGGAACAGGATTTGTACCTCAGTATCTAAGAGCATTTAGTATGGCATGCTAAATTCCTTACATAGCAGTGCCATTGACTAAAGGGGAGATTTTCAAAGGCACCAAATCGGAGTTAAGTACCAACTCCCATTGTCCTTCAATCTTTGAAAAGCTCCCCTTGAGACTGTAAAGTGCTACTCTGTAGTTTAACTGTATTATTTTTTAAAACACTGCTGGGATATGTGAAACTCTTAATTTGTAATTTTCAAAGTATGTGCATTGTGTTTTATAATCCAGCTTTGTAACTAGAATCCATGAAATGTCAGCAATGCTGGTAATTCTTTAAAAAAAAAATGGATTCAAAAGGTCCCTACATATTCTTTAATTACTTTTGCAACAAAACATCGGTGCTCAAACACACCATCAGTGGCACATCACTTGTAAAGACCAGTAATCCGATGGAAACATGATGCTTCAAAAGAAACATCTCCATGTTCTCTGCAGTGGGATGCAGCAGCAGAAGGGTTCTTTGCTGAGTATCTGGTGATCAAGGCATAAAACTAGAGTTTTTTAGACCAGTGTGAAATAATTTGTGCACTGGAATTCATATCTCTGGAGACCAGCTCAATATTCTTTGGCTGCTAGTTGTTATTGATGGCCATTTTCTCTGTCAGGTTTGCTCTCAGAAACTGCCTTTAAAGAAAGATGTATTTGGTAAAGAGAGATGGGTTTGCAGTACACAGGGAAGTGAGATCTACTTTCTTGTTCTTTGTTTCTTTCCAAGCTCAGACTTTCTACTTTCCTAATTCACCTTGGCTTATAGAACTCATTGATGTTGGCTTTCAAACTGTGTTTTTGGTTTCGCTTGTGTAATGAAAAGTGCGCCAGAGGAATGAGTGTGCATTGTGTTTGTGGAATCAGATTTTATATTTTTTTTTAAAATTCTATTTGGCAATGCAAGTCATTGCTTTAGATTAAGAATGTGTTTGTTAGCAGCTATGTTTCTGAACATTGTGCTGTACAAAAATGACCTTTCTATCATAGAGTGGGACAGTCAACAAGTTTAAACTTAAAATTAATTGTAAAAGATGTTTACTCAAACATGGGCCAGATCTTCAGCTGGTGTAAAGTCCCACTGAAAGCCCGTGGAACTTTGACCATATCTGTACTGGGAACACTGGCAAAGCATTCTTAGCATGGCTGCACTTATATGGGCAAAGCTCCACTTTTTATTGTATAGTTTGTTCCACCTCTGCTCCAAGCAAAACAAGCTATATTTATAAAAATGCAGTTTCGCTGTTTCCACTGGGGCATTTCTGTCACAGCTATGTCCGTCAGGGATCACACCTCTGACCAACATAGCTATCCCAGCAGAAGTCTTTATTGTAGATGTGGCCTTAGGCTCCTAAGTCACTTAGGTGCAGATGCTCAGAAGTATTTAGGTGTTGAATTCCCATGGAAATCAATGGGAGTTGGGTGCCTAAATTTTTTTGAGGATCCAGGCCTTAGGCAGTTTTGAAAATATTACCCAAGAACTCACACAAGTTACTGCAGACTCATTAACTTGGGTCAGTTTGCCCTGTGGGCTCATGGGAAAGAACCTTCACAGATTCTTCATATATTTGGTCACTAGCCTCATTCAGCTGACCTATTCCCCACCTGCAGATCTGGGTCTTGTAAGATTGCAGGAAAGTGAGGAATAGGATTTGAAGCTTCCTCCCTGCACTTTCTTGTCACTCTTAGCTCAAAAATGTGGAGTTCAGACTTCCACTCATAGAAATTGAAAGGAACCTGGGATCCTAAGTTTCAGTTTCCTCTTCTGTAAATTGTGGATCATAATTCTTATGTAAAGGACATGGGATTTAGTGAATATTTGTAGATCACTTTAAATTCCTTGGATGGCAGGCAGTATACAAGTGCAAAGTATTATTTTATCACATTACTATCAAAAAATGTTATACTATTTAATATAGAAGTCACCATTAGCTTCCCTTTATACAATATGAAGAGAAATACTTTTTTTCCCCATCTCACTGGATAAAGGGGAAGGTTTGTTTTTCCCAACTGTTTTTTCAACTTAAACATTCCCCTGCACTGTGAACCCAAACTACGATGACAATATTCCATAGTGTAACAACCAGAAAGAGGTACTGCTGAAACCAGTAATCTAACCATAAGACAAAGTGAAACTGAGAATCCTGTGTTCTCTGTGTAGGATGAGAGAGATTCAGAAACTAAATAAACAGCATAAATGATGAAAAATTTATCAGACTTTAAAAATTCTTTCAATTGCAATCTGATATGATTATAACCTAGTCACAGTGAACACAAAGAACTTAATATGGTTTTGATTAGTATTTCTGCTCACTGTAATCTGCTTATGTCTCTATTCCTTTTGCTATATCTTTCTGTTACCTGCTTCATTTTTGTGCACTTTCCTCTTTCTGTTTACTCAAGGATTGCTGCCCCTTCTCACTCTGCATACTGTTATTTCTCAGTCTTAAAGCAGTTTGTGCTTTTCTTAGGGAGGACACTATCTAAAAATAAATTGTATTTTGACTCTGAAATGCTGACATGTATGTTGCGAATAGAGGTTATTATACGGTCAGACAATGCATCTTAGTTATTTGCTACCTTGGATCTAGGGTCTGTACACATGTTTCAGGGGTCTATATCTGACTGTCGGAACACAGATCAGAAAAGGAAGTTGTGTTTACAAGGTAAATTTTTAAAATAGCACCTCTCAGGGGTAAAAATGAATGAACAATACACCATTTAACAAAATAATAGAAGACAACGTAACTAAACGAAACTTAACAAAACTATATAGCTGGAATTTTCCCATCAAGCATTTCTGTCAAAATTTGATTTACTTTATTGAATACATACCTGGGAGGAGAACCCACAAAACAAGGGCACAGCAAATACTGTTTGCTCAGTCTTGGATTGAGTTCTTTGGGTTGGGGAAAGAATGGTAGATATTTTTGAATCTAATGGGGCATTTCTTGATCCTTTGTATTTAAGGAAGAGAAGATCATTGAAAACTGAATTGAAGTGGTGTTACTTTGGTATGAAGAGGGGGCTTAAAGGACTGAGCAGAGCTTTGGCAGCGAAACAGCAATTGGCGCTCTCTTCAAGAGAAACACAGATATACATTCTAGTTGGAGAGATTGATAGAGTTTTGAAAATGATGTGCTCCTGCACATCAAGAGTTATAGGTATCACTTTGCTTGTTCTGTCTCAAATCACTGTTCAAAACTGTACATAATTGTAATAAGTTACCTATGATACAGTACAGTGTCAACTCAGTCATTTCTTTCCCAACAAGATGCTAAGTCACTAGGGAGAGATGAGCATGACAGGCAGGGTGCGTTGGGGGTCTAGCTTGATATTCTCTAAGAAAAGAATCTGCTCTAACAAGGCCTTCCTCTTAGGCCCATGTTTTTAAAGGTATTTAGATATTGCTCCACTCAGTGTTGCAAGGCCTAAGGGCCAGAATTTTAAAGGTACTTAAGCATTGCTGTGCTCAGCATTGCAAATGGTAACAGATTTAGGATCCCAAATCTCATTATCAAAAGGAATTTAGGAGTCTGAACTCTATTGACTATTGATGGATTTAGGCTCCTAAATCCCTTTTGAAAATGAGATTTTGGCTCCTAAGTCAGTTAGGTATTGCAATAATGAGCAGAGCCAGACCTAAATACCTTTAAAAAAACTGGTACAGATGCATATAAACTGAGTAAAAAGATTGAGTGGTTTGTTGTTTTTTTTTTAATTCAATCCAAAAATCTTCTTGACTTCTTGGAAGCTATGTCAGTACCGCTGATCAGAAGCTGGTGCATCTGTCAGAAAAATTGGTTAGAAGTCCCTTCTTGTTTGTGAGACAGCCGCCAGAATCCTGAAAATTAATTGCACTGATGTGGAAAAGCTTCTTATACACATTCTAGAATGTGTATAAACAACTTTTCATTTGTGAGATGGTATGAATGAACTAATTTTCCATCTTTCAGAATTGAAGGAAAGAAGTACCATATGTCATTAAGTAGTCAAGTAGTTAGATGTCTTTTCCTTTACACACTATTGGTTCTTTTTGTCGCATCATTAGCTCAGTTTATTTTGTTTGCACACTTTTCTATCTATTTTCCTTCACTCATTTCTCTTCAGGCTATATACAAACTCTAAATCTGAAAGTTCTATTTCCAGATGTCCCAAGCACAGTACCGGAAGAATGGAAGGTGAAATCAAGTGCTGACTTGCCAGTGTGTTAATGACAGACTAGTTTCAGCAATATTCTAAGGCGATTTGACAGACTGAGCAGAGCAGCTTGTCATTAACAAATTTCTACACACCTGTTGTGATTATTCTTTTCCATCTGCAAAGAACAGCACTATGATTTCAGTCTGAACTACCTTTATTTTATATCAAGAGCACCACAAAATACGAATGAACAAAGTAGAGCCTCCATGAGAGAGCACAGTTTGTGTGTCTCCTCTTCTCTAAGGCTGTATCTAAATGGCAGCTGCCACAGAAATAGGGAGGGAGAGTTTCTCTCCATTAAAAAGGTGCAGTTCACTGAAAACAAGTCATATAACATACATCCTGCACACACCACACCTGGGTTTTCAAACTGTCTTGATTCTGTGAGCATGTAACTAGATCTTAGTATCTGTTCTTTGAAAGGAGTGTGCTTTTGTGGTGGGGAAGGATATTAGCAAGATGATGATGATTTAATTGATACAAAGATAAAAGAACAATTTCAATGAGCTAAAGAAATGCCTTGCAAATATATGTGCAACTTTGTTTTGGAAATTAATAATGTCCCATTGTTTCTACTTAAAAAAAGAAAATAATTAGATTAGTTCTCTCTCATCTAGGTTCACAAGCACAAACTATTGGCTTCAGTGATTTAACAGGGCCTTGTTCATTCACATTTCACCGATCTGCATACCCTGTCATTCCCACCTACAAATAAAGGTCATTTCTCCAAACTTCTTAGCCAAAATTTACAGGACCATAATGTAGGCAAGTTTAATATTATCAATACTATTTCATTTTACAAACCACCCTAGAGAATATAAATATCCCACCAAATAAATAAAACTACTTATAAAGTAAATGTACAGGACATGTTGTGATCAATTATCCCTGCTATTTTTATTGTTCATTTTCTTTGGCTTCAATCAGACTCCAGTGCAAGTCCATAGGAGTTTTACCATTTATTTCAATTTGAGTTCAATTGAGTCCTCACCCTCTATGCACAAACATCCACCATTTGCAATGGGTTTACAAGTCATTAGTGTGAATTAATAAGGTTCTGTAGTATTGCAACAGAAGTAATGAATTTATGCCTTGGAGTATGCAGTTTATTGAGTAACCTTTCCCATCCTTTCTGTATCTCACATACTAACCAGTGTTTTTCTTTCTGTATTTTCTTTATTTTATCATTTGAATAACCTTGATATATACATAGAAATCATTATAATTGTGACTGACCACCTTAATGTAATTAGACATTGAGTTTTAATCAATTATATTAGGCTTGGCCTATTCTTTTTCCCTGGAAAAAGAACCAAACACTCTTATGTAAACTACTGTGCAAGATATATTTCCACCACTTGCCACATGAACAACAAAAACAATGACTATTGTTGCTCAACCTAAACATAATTTGGTGTCTTATATTTACTATACTAAACAATGTGGAATTCGTCAAAGGAGGGTGTAATTTGACCAGGACACTGAGGGATACTGGATCATGATTCAAAGGTTTCAGAGTAGCAGCCATGTTGAAGTGAGCTGTAGCTCACGAAAGCTTATGCTCAAATAAATTTGTTAGTCTCTAAGGTCCCACAAGTACTCCTTTTCTTTTTCAGGATCATCATTCATTTTCTAGTCCTCAGAGTACAGCAGGTCAACGAGCTATGCCTCTGTCTGCTGCTTATTTTTCCCCATCTGTTTTTGCTATTCCTTTCCCCAAAAGACTAAAAGACTTTTCTCTGTGCTTTCCCCTTCTAGAAACTTGCTTTCATTGCTTTGGGCACTTTACTGGCAATTCTCTACTGTCAAAGATTCTACAGACACTGACAATATGGTGGCAGAGTCATGGAAACTGAACCTGTATCTTCCCCTGTGTGGTCCCTTAAGGTTTCAGGCCCCCAGCCATTACCTCTGGTGGTTAGACACCTGCATCTCTCTCCCTACTAACTAGGGGTTTTAAGATTGCATAGCCCCTTGCCCTACACTCTGATATCCCCAGCAAGCCAATCTGCCTAAAGGCCAGTATCTGAGCTTTTCTTTTTCGGTGTGGGCTATGAACAGTGTATTGTCAGAAGTTACAATTTACCACACAGCTCTTTGTACACAAGAATGTTTATTCTTAAGGTAAAAGTATTATACAGAAAACAATTTAAAAAAATTAAAAAGATTTACACGCACTAAACATAGTCACCCATCAGCCTTATGGGACCCTAGTAGGCCAAAGTCTTTCCAAACCTTCCACAATGGTTAGGGACCCTGTAGCGGGGTCGTATTGGAAAACCTGGGAGGTGGGCGGGCACAAGCCCGCCCACTGCTAAAGGCCCCTCCCCCAGCCTAGCGGGAGGGACTACTGGACCCAGGGACCAACTGATTGCAGGGGACAATGAATGAAAAACAGGGGTCAGAGTGAAGGTCATAGGTTCAAAACGAGGATACGGGATGGGGACACCGAGCAGAGAACCCCGGACAGCGCCCACTGCTCCTCCAAGCTGTCAAGAGAGCCAGCGAACACTGCCCAGTGGAACTCTGCCCGGATGCGTGAAACTAGAGAGGAACAGAAATAGGTCCCAGAGCTGCAGAGCACCCCCTCGTCCAACATCCTCCTCCTGGTGTTTTAAATGGAAACTTTGGCCAGGGCCAGGAGGAGGTTGACAAGGAGGTCTTGCGACTTCGTGGAGCCATGGATAGGGTGTGCAAAGAGGAACAGGTGCAGGGAGAAGTGCAGCCAGAACCTCAACAAGAGGTTCTGGAGGAGCCAGAATAGGGGCTGCAACCTGGCGAATTCAAGATAGGCGTGTGCCAGGTTCTCCGTCATGCCACAAAAGGGGCAGGCCTCGGGTATAGGGGTGAACCGCACCAGGTGCATGCCTGTGCTTATGGCTCCGTGAAGGAGCCGCCAACCAATGTCCCCGGTTGGCCGTGGGACCAAGGTGGAATAAAGGCTTGCCCACTGGGGCTCCTCACCCTCTTTAGGTAGAAGATAGTCCCACCATTTGGTGTTGAGGCGGGACGCGAGAGTGAGGAAGTGCAGTGTTTGGAGCACGAGCGTGTACAGATGGTTTCTGGGCATGATTTGAAACCGGATCAGCTGCAGGGTGTGCAGCCGGCTCAGTGTGTGGGAGCGGGGAGGACGTGAGGGGCTCGCGGAACAGGGGCCGAAGAAAAATGTCCGGAGGACCAGCGTTGAGAGGTAGGTAGGGAGCGCCCTCTCGCAGGGCTCGCCGCAGGAAAACGAGAGAATCAGGTGACAAGGCAGCCTCCACCTCCTGGAGTACGCGCCTAGGGGTCGGAAGGGTGGAAAGCCCCATGCGTCGACTGAGCACGCGGGGTGCCACCCAGTTCCCCCCTGTCGTAGTCCAGGAGGTCTCCGACTCTGGTGGTTTCTGCCAGGACCAACCTCCGATGCACCGAGGGAGACTCCGCCACCTGCACGCATAGATTGAGGTTGTGTAGCAGGGGCTCTACAAGGAGGTCCGCCCCCTCAGTGGCCACAAAGGACCTGGTCACCAAAAAAAGCTTCCAGGTCCGGAGGAGGTCCTCATAGAAGACTGGCAGCTCAGAGAGGTCTTGCGGAAGACCTCTCGGATGGAGAAAAAAGAGCTGCCAGTCCTATCGGAACTCTCAGAGGCGGCGGAGGAAGGCGTGCACCAACGTGCTCCACACCGGACTACCTGCACCGTAAAGGAGCCTCTGCAGGGCCTGGAGGCAGAAGACATGGACCTGGCTGTGCAGGCAAACCAGGCCTTGTCCTCCCTCCTCCAGGGAAAGACTCAGGACCCCTGCAGAGACCCAGTGCAGCCCTGGCCAGAAGAACTCCAGAGACATCTTCTGGAACCTGGCCAGGATCCTCGGGGCCGGGCTGAGGGTGTTGAGCATGGACAGGACTAGCTGGTTCAACACCAGTGCCCTCCCTTGCAGGGAGAGACACCGGAACTGTCCTGTCCATCTCCGCAGCCGTTCACCCATCCTAGCCTCCAAATCCTGCCAGTTCTCCGGCAGAGAAGGACGCATGGTGGATAGATAAACGCCAAGATAGAGCAGCAGACCCGCTCTCCACAGGATGGCTTGAAGTGCGGGTGGGAGGGAGCTTGCCTGCCACCCGTCCCCAACCACCAGGCCAGAGCTGTTGACCTGGGGGGAGAAAGCCACCGAGTAAATGGCCTGGCAGGCCTCCACCCGCACAAAGTTGTCCGGGTCCTGGACCAGGAGGAGCACGTAGTTGGCGTACGCCGACAGGACCAGCCACAGCTCCGGCTCCCAAAGCACCAACCCCGTGAACCTCCTGTGCCGCGCTTCCCCTAGACGAGCACCCAGCCCTCTGAGGTGGAAGTGGAGGGCCGGTCAGCAGGGGCAGGGCCAGGGGGCAAGGGCGATCATTCCAGGGCTCGGGGCGGCAAGGGTGGGACACCTTAATCCTTCCCCACACACACACTCACTGTTTTTAGTTCCTGGAGGAGCTGAAAGTAACATCTCTCAGTGGAACTGCATAGAATCCCTCACCCACAGTGACTCAAACTTAATGCAATATGGTCCACAAAAACATAGCATGCAATTGCAAAATCTGTCATACTTGCCATTAGATTTAACATAGACCCAGCTACAGCAAAATAGCAAGAGTAACTCTTTTCTACTCCCCTTTGGGAGACTATTAGGTCTTTTCTTGGTCTTGCAGCCCACAAGAAACCAGTGGAATTGGGTGAGGAGTGTCCCTGCCTGACAGCACCACTAAAGTGAGAAGATGGAAGAGCAGCTATCTAGCACCTCATGAAGTCACTTGCCTGTTCTGAATGATGTCATTGGGGGATTGGTGGGCTGGGACAGGCTTCATGAAAGCGACCTTCCCTTAGAGGTTTGAATTTATGAATTCAAATCTCTAAATGTACATTAAGGAGTTAGCTCAGAGCCAACTCCTTGCAATCAGAACTGTAGAGTTTATTAATTACACTGAATCCATCAGTGTCTGAACAGTTCTGCTCCCTTCTTATACCACAAGCCTTTCAGCACCTCTTCTGAACACAGGAAAATATCAATGGAATGTGTTTATAAAATTGCAGTTCAGTTCACAACTGCATGCAGAGGGCAGGTTGGAATCAACCAGGGCATCCAGTAATGGATGGTTATTTCAGGCATGAGGCTGAGTCTCCAGACTGTTCGCAGAGTCACTCCACACCATATGAATCATAGATTCATAGATTTTAAGGTCAGAAGGGACCATTATGATCATCTAGTCTGACCTCCTGTACAACGCAGGCCACAGAATCTCACCCACCCACTCCTGTAACAAACCCCTAACTTATGTCTGAGCTATTGAAGTCCTCAAATTGTGGTTTAAAGACTTCAAGGTGCAGAGCATCCTCCAGCAAGTGACCCATGCCCCACGCTGCCGAGGAAGGCGAAAAACCCCCAGGGCCTCTGCCAATCTGTCCTGGAGGAAAATTCCTTCCCGACCCCAAATATGGCAGTCAGCTAAACCCTGAGCATGTGGGCAAGACTCACCAGCCAGACACCCAGGAAAGAATTCTCTGTAGTAACTCACATCCCACCCCATCTAACATCCCATCACAGGCCATTGGGCATATCTATCTCTAATAGTCGAAGATCAATTAATTGCCAAAATTAGGCTATCCCATCATATCATCTCCTCCATATACTTATCAAGCTCAGTCTTGAAGCCAGATATGTCTTTTGCTCCCACTGCTTCCCTTGGAAGGCTGTTCCAGAACTTCACTCCTCTGATGTTTAGAAACCTTCATCTAATTTCAAGTTTAAACTTCCCGATGGCCAGTTTATATCCATTTGTTCTTGTGTCCACATTGATACTGAGCTTAAATAATTCTTCTCCCTCCGTGGTATTTATCCCTCTGATATATTTATATATCTATCTATATATATATTTATAGATAGCAATCATATCTCCTCTCAGCCTTCTTTTGGTTAGGCTAAACAAGCCAAACTGTTTGAGTCTCCTTTCATAATACAGGTTTTCCATTCCTTGGATCATCCTAGTAGCCCTTCTCTGTACCAGTTCCAGTTTGAATTCATCCTTCTTAAACATGGGAAACCAGAACTGCACACAATATTCCAGATGAGGTCTCACCAGTGCCTTATGTAACAGTAATAACATCTCCTTATCTCTACTGGAAATACCTCGCCTGATGCATCCCAAGACCGCATTAGCTTTTTTCACAGCCATATCACATTTGCGGCTCATAGTCATCCTGTGATCAACCAACACTCTGAGGTCCTTCTCCTCCTCTGTTACTTCCCAGTGATGCATCCCAAGCTTATAACTAAAATTCTTGTTATTAATCTCTAAATGCATGACCTTGGACTTCTCACTATTAAATTTCATCCTATTACTATTACTCCAGTTTACAAGGTCATCCAGATCTTCCTGTATGATATCCCATCCTTCTCTGTATTGGCAATACCTCCCAGCTTTGTGTCATCTGCAAACTTTATTAACACATTCCCGCTTTTTGTGCCAAGGTCAGTAATAAAAAGATTAAATAAGACTGGTCCCCAAACCAATCCTTGAGGAACTCCACTAGTAACCTCCTTCCAGCCTGACAGTTCGCCTTTCATTGTGACCCACTGTAGTCTCCCCTTTAACCAGTTCCTTATCCACCTTTCAATTTTCATATTGATCCCCATCTTTTCCAATTTAGCTAATAATTCTCAATGTGGAACTGTATCAAATGCCTTATTGAAATTGAGGTAAATTAGATCCACTGTGCTCCCTTTGTCTAAAAAATCTGTTACCTTCTCAAAGAAGGAGATCAGGTTGGTTTGACACGATCTACCTTTTGTAAAGCCATGTTGTATTTTGTCCCAATTACCATTGACCTCAATGTCCTTAACTACTTTCTCCTTCAAATTTTTTTCCAAGACCTTGCATACTACAGATGTCAAACTAACAGGCCTGTAGTTACCCGGATCACTTTTTTTACCTTTCTTAAAAAAAGGAACTGTGTTAGCAATTCTCCAGTCATATGGTACAACCCCTGAGTTTACAGACTGATTAAAAAATCTTGCTAACAGGCTTGCAATTTCATGTGCCAGTTCCTTTAATATTCTTAGATGAAGATTATCCGGGCCCCCCAATTTAGTCCCATTAAGCTATTCAACTTTGGCTTCTACCTTGGATGTGGTAATATATACCTCCATATCCTCATTCCCATTGGTCGTCCTACCATTATCCCTAAGATCCTCATTATTTTCATTAAAGACTGAGGAAAAGTATTTGTTTAGACATTGGGCCATGCCTAGATTATCCTTAACCTCCACTCCATCCTCAGTGTTTAGCGGTCCCACTTCTTCTTTCTTGTTTTCTTCTTATTTATATAGCTATAGAACCTTTTACTATTGCTTTTAATTCCCTTTGCAATGTCCAACTCTACATAGCTTTTGGCCTTTCTCACTTTATCCCTACATGTTCTGACCTCAGTAAGGTAGCTTTCCTTGCGCATCCCTCCCATCTTCCACTCCTTGTAGGCTTTCTGCTTTTTCTTAATCACCTCTCTGAGATGCTTGCTCATCCAGCTTGATCTACAACTCCTGCCTATGACTTTTCCCCCCCTTTCTTGGGATGCAGGCTTCTGATAGTTTCTGCAACTTTGACTTGAAGTAATTCCAGGCCTCCTCCACCTTTAGATCCACAAGTTTTTCAGTCCAATCCACTTCCCTAACTAATTTCCTTAATTTTTTTAAGTTAACCTTTTTGAAATCAAAAACCCTAGTCACAGATCTATTTTTGTTTATCCTTCCATTTAGTTTGAACTGAATTAGCTCATGAACCAAGGTTGTCCCCTACAACCATTTCTTCTATGAGGTCCTCACTGCTCACCAAAACCAAATCGAAAATGCCATCCCCTCTTGTTGGTTCAGCAACTATTTGGTGAAGGAATCCATCAGCTATCATATCCAGGAAAACCTGAGCCCTTTTATTATTACTAGCACTTGTCCTCCAGTCTATATCTGGGAAGTTAAAGTCTCCCATGATCACACAATTCCAATTAGTATTTACTTCATTAAAAACATTAAAGAGGTCTCTATCTATATCCAAATCGGATCCCAGCAGTCTATAGCACACCCCAAGAACTATCCCAGGGGAGGCTCTAGTAGCTTTCTTCTCCAATGTGATTTTTGCCCTGACAGACTCTGTCTTATCCATTCCATCACTTCTTATTTCTTTACAGTCTACCTCATCATTGATACACAATGCTACTCCACCACCTTTGCCTTTATTTCTGTCTTTCCTAAACAGCATAAGACCTGCAGCCTGGGAAGTTGCCAGGCTGGAGCTCCCTAGCTCCTCTTGCCTTTCCCCAGCACTACTCTACCTCAGGAACCCTTCTTTCCCAGGCAGCCAGGTCTTTCTCTCTCCAGAGCTAGAGAGAGACTGCTCCAGCTCCTGGCCCCAAGCCTCCTACAACTTCCCCAATCAGCCTAGCTTGGCTGCTTTTAACCCCTGTTCTCCAGGAGTGGGGCAGCCACCCTACTACACTAACAGAATACACTATAAAATTGAATCCTAACATAAAAGGGAATGTCAGAAATTTCAAGATACTCATGCTTGAAAATTATTTCCTTTTCATTCATTGATGTGGAAAATAAACTTGGCAAGGACATTCTAATTCCAGTTTTAATCCCCATTTATTCCATCATAAGTACACACAGCCCTTTTGTCAGATGTCAATAGCAGTAAGAAGGGTCAGCATTGGTGATATTTAGGGAAACCTCTTAATTCAAATAAAATGCTGGGTTTGAGGCCCATCTAACATTTATCCACTGCCAGGTTTTAGGAATTAAAAAATTAAACACTGTGAGATACCTTTATAAGTATTTTTTCCCTACTCACAAAGCACTTGGGTGTACTTGGCAATACAAAACACAAATGCCTTTTATTTGGGAAACAAGATGAATAGCTATTTACATAGTAAAATAAAAATAGCAGAACCAGGAAGTGGGTATGGCCATCTCCATAGTCTCATTTGCTATTTATTGCCCATTTATTAGGGTCCTAGAAATCTTTTATTTACAACACTGTCCTCACCCACTTCTAGAATCATAGAAATGTAGTATTGGAAGGGACCTTCTACTCTAGTCTCCTGAGGCAGGACTAAGTGTTATCTAGAGTCTAGACCATCCTTGACTGGTGTTTGTCTAACCTGTTCTTAAACACCTTCAGTGATGGAGATTCCATAACCTCCCTAGGTAACTTGTTCCAGTGCTTAATTATCTGATTCATGAACCCAATTATATTCAGTGATGACCAATTGTCCTCAGGAGGTGGCTTTGTTCAGCCTATCTTTTCTAGCCCAGTGAAATCCACACCACTAGATTATGTTGCAACGTGATGCTGCCAGGTCAGATCCTAATTAAGCCTTGGTTTGATTAAATCAGCTCTACAAAGTCTGATAGTGCCAGGTTTAGAGTTACAAAGTCATCTCCCTAGCTCTGCTACAGTATGGTCATGATTTTCTAAAGTCAGCAGCATCAGAATCCATAACGATGAAAGGAAACCTACAGCAAGATCTTCATATAGAGTACTGCTTCTCTCATTTATTTTGGGCTCACTATCAAATCCAAACCCACCACTCATCAGCAAAGCTTTCTCTAAGGTATATCTTTCCTAGTTTATAATTTCATACATGTTGTTCCATGAACAGTTTGATATCCTTCCTAAAAACAAAATAAGCTATGAAAACAAACAACCTCCCCCTCCAAATACTGCATGGAACTGCTGGAAGGTAAAATCACAATGTATGCAAATTAAACCTCACAGTTAGCATGCTTTCTCCTTTTTCATATCTTGCATTTGAATGCAGTGAAAAATTAAAATGAAATACCGGTTAGTTACTTTCACATGTGCACAAAGAAATAGGAAGACTGCATGCGGCAACTGCTAGAAAATGTGGCAAATTATTGCTTGGCATGTCTAGTGTCGGAAACTGTATCTTTAAGTTGTTTATCTTCCCAGACAAGAAGTCAAGGGGAGAGGTGCTGCAGAAGCCTTGGTTCTTTTATGCAAAGGCAACTGGGGAACTTCATCACTGAATATAGAAGATTCCTTACAAGGACTTTGGGCCTGAGTGATTACTGAACACTACAGCATGGAGGGAAAATAATTTCATTACATGAGAAACTCACTGACCAATAGAACATAAATAGACTCATGCCCCTGGGGACAGCTACAGCTTGTAGAAAGTCCTGTTTTGACAAGGCATCTGTATTAGATTTAAAAAGAGTTACTGCAATCTATCCCATTACACAACAGGTCCAGAAGAAAATACACTGAAAGGGCTACATTGCTAATTAGTTCTGTTAGATACTGTGGATGCTGATATATAAGCTCTTTCATGGTATTTGCCTTTTATATGTGTGTGGAAAATGGCTTCCAGAAATATTTTCAGAGTGAATAATAGCTTTTAAAGTAGATAAAAACTGTCCAAGAGGGTACAACTACAATCAGGGACATAAGTGGACCATTCAACAGGACACAGATAATCATTAGACAATCATTCCCTGAAGCAATGTACAGTAAACAGTGTATAAGATTCATGGCTTGAACACAGCAAGGATTCACTTTTGTTCTATGAGACAGGTTGCCAAGAAGTCTGCCACCACCAAAAAGGGTTATTTAGCATTGAAGTCATCCATAAACTCCATAATAGCTCTCTCACAGAGCTGAAAGATACTGCAAACCTTCCAACTGAATATAATGATGATGAACCCATTGACAGGATGACATTCACTCCAGCAGCAAGCAATAATAGATGGATAGATGAGTCAGACAGATTTCTTCAGCTGACAACAGGCAAAATATGAAGTTGTAATCACTGTTTTGGAACAGACTCCCTAATTTGACACAGATGCAGAGAGGTTTCCATGCTGCTTTCCATGGGACTTTGTTGTCACATTGGCATCTCTGTGTGTAAAACATGCTGTCATGCTCAAAACCTCTATTGCTAACTGTTGACAGGACTTCACTTATTTGCAAGTCATTTTTGAACAGGAGAGACAATGCAGAAACCACATTTTCAGTTCCATCTTGAAGTGAAGTGTCAAATTCAATGAGCATTGAGCAGTCAGTTTTGGGAGCCTGAAGAAGACAAACCAATCAGAAGAAACAGCAGTCCTTCTGATCCTGACTAATAGAGAGAGAATATTTGCCCACGTGCTATTTAGTTTTCTTAGACATTATTACAACTCAATATCAGGGACAAAGACTGACATTCCTTATATAATTAAAGAATAGTTATAGTCCAGATATATTGGAATTGGAAAAGGTTCAGAAAAGGGCAACAAAAATGATTAGGGGTATGGAATGGCTTCTGTATGAGGAGAGATTAATAAGACTGGGACTTTTCAGCTTGGAAAAGAGATGGCTAAGGGGAGATGATATGATTGAGGTCTATAAAATCATGACTGGTATAGAGAAAGTAGATAAGGACGTGTTGTTTGCTACTTCTCATACCACAAGAACTAGGGGTCACCAAATGAAATTAATAGGCAGCAGGTTTAAAACAAACAAAAGGAAGTATTTCTTCATACAATGCATAGTCAACCTGTGGAACTCCTTGCCGGAGAATGTTGTGAAAGCCAAGACCATAACAGGGTACAAAAAAGAACTAGATACATTCATGGAGGATAGGTCTATCAATGGCTATTAGCAAGGATGGGCAGGAATGGTGTCCCTAGCCTCTCTTTGCCAGAAGCTGGGAATGAGTGACAGAGGATGGATCACTTGATGATTATCTCTTCTGTTCATTCCCTCTGGGGCACCTGGCACTGGCCATAGTCAGAATACAGGATATTGGACTAGACGGACCTTTGGTCTGACACAGTAGGGCCATTCTTATGTCAGAAATGTGTCTATAAAACAAGTCCCTTGTTACTACACATAAAAGTTTCCCTAAGGAATGTAGCTTCTGAGTCATATCTGCTTTACTAAGGAGGAAAAAAGTTTCATTACTGCCACCATGGCAGAGCCAATATGCAGTAGGTGTAGAAAAGCACAGTAGCTGCACAGTAGCTATATCCCGTTCATCCTTATCTCTTGACAACTGTAATAGTCAGCAGTTCTTCTTTCAGAATCTTAATACAGTACCTGCTGATTTTTAGGTGTTGGGATCGAGGCTGATGATCAGGACTTGGATACCAAGGAAAAATATGATTTTTAAAAAAACCCAAACAGAGCAATAAGAGTAGAGGTTGAGTATTATAAACTAAATTCTGTAAATATTCTTCATAGTTTTAAATGAATTCATTTTGACAATGTTTGTATCTCTTTAATGTTCACTTTCGCCAAACATGCTTGCAAATGAGGTTAGGGGCAGCAATATTCACTGAAGCAGTGAATTTTAAATGAAGGTTGCAGGGTAGTCATGGAAGGCAAATTCTGAATTTGTGATCACTGTAAACACACCACAAACCTCATTCTAAGATCCTTAGTGAGTCAGAAACAAACACACACCGTGACACTCGTGTGTTCAGTCAGAGCTTGAATTTTGAATACTAAATACTCAGAATAGCTCATAAAGCATTGTTCTTTTCAGAAATGAAGGCTCCAGGCCTGCAATTGTATCGGCAGAGTGTAGAAACCCATTGAAATAAATAGGGCTATGTGAGTACACAAGAGTCTGCCTGTGTGCTCTTGTTCTTGTCTGCACTCAGACACTAAGCAGTCCTAGGACTGGCTAGTACTTGGGACTAGAGATACCTGAGAATCTTAGGCGACATGGGAGTCTACACTTATGTGTTCAGAGGCAGGATTGGGACCTAACTGCTGAATTGTTTAGAATGATGAATACATATTAAAAACATCTGTTTGCTGAGGAGTTGTTACCAGAAAAAGAATGAAATTAATCAAATATATAATTATGTATAAATTATTCACTCAGTTGTAGATATGATGGATTTTCTGATATTATTGAGATATTCAAAAATAAAATAAAATGAAATAAAATGTTGTTTTTACTTGTTACAAATGAATCTGATATGAACAGCATTAATTCAGAATAAATGTAAGTATCTCTTCCGCATATTAAGGTAAAGTGACTTTGGAGTATTTTCAATGGTACGGTAGAGACTGACACATTATAAGTGAACTGCTGATATGGAGATGCAAGGGCCAGGGACAATCTGTCTCTACAGCATGAAGAGGTACATTTTTCTACCTGACCTCTAATTAAAATTATACAAAACTGTGTAGTACATTTTTGCACTTGCACTTTTCAGGTGCAAATACCTGCTACTGATTCCTAATACTCCATGCACATATTAAGGAATCTATCATTTGGTTCCAATAGGTCAGGTATAAATGGCATAACAGTTGTGTGTACACAGGTGATGGATTGTTTAAATGGTTAGATGGTGTACTGGAGACACAAATAGGTGCACACCCAATTTGACAAATGTACAAGGCCAAGAACTGAAGCTCCCGCCCTAAATATCCACAAAAAGGACTGTGGAAAATAAGTGGGATTGCAATTAAGGAAAATATGTTGAAAAAATGTGGTCACAAGGGTGAAAAAAGCAACTTCTTGGAATCTTGCTGAAGAAAATGAGAGAGTAGTTATTCGGAGAGAAAGGAAGAAGGATTTTTTTTTTAACCGGGGTGAAATAAATTTTAAATGAGATGGGGGAAGAGCCTACAGAGATGGAATAATTGATGACTGGTGATGAAAAGTAGAGAGGTTGAAGGGGTCTGAGGAGTTCTGTTTGTTCATGGAGGAGATGAAGTCAGTGATTATTTCAATGGAATAAAAGAGAGGAGGAAAGAGGTAAAAAATGCCCCACCTCAGAATGATCAAAGGAAAAAAATAGGTACTTGGTCCAAAACAGCAATGAAGGCATGTCTGTTTTTTAAACTTCAAGAGGATGAACATAGCAAATTTCTCACAGCGTTAAGTGAGGAAGATAGAGAAGCCTTAAGGAAGATGGATGGATTAAAGTGGAATCAAAAGACTGGAACAGATACTTTGTCACTTTGTCTAAATGAGATGAATATTAATAGTCTGCATATGGTTCACAAAATTAAAACAAAGATGAGTATACAATTGTACTAAAGTGTACATCGTATCTCATGTAACAATGTGTTGCTTAATACCTAAGCCATGGTCATTATTCTATCTTTGTTACCTTTAAGGGGTTTGTCAACTATGGGCCAAATTATGGGCGATGGAAGGACTGCAAGGGTGGGGTGGCTAAACCCTCCTCCCCCATGGCCCGAACCTCCCGGACCTCCCCACCCCAGTCTCACCTTTTCAGAGCCCCTGCCACCGCAGGACCTCCTCCCAGAGCCCCTCTCCCCCCGTCCCACCCTACTGGAGCCCCTGTCCCTCTCACCAGCCCCACCCTGCCAGAGCCTCTGCACTCCCTCTCCCTCGCCTTCTCTTACTCTCCCTCCTGACCAGCCCAAAGCTCTCAGGTGATGGATCCTTCCTGCTTCCCAGACCTGGCGGGTCCCCAGCACAGATAGGAATTTCCACTGCAATTTTGGTAGCCAATAGATGAGGGACCACCTGCCAGCATGTGTGGCTCAATGCATAGGAGGACCCAGGTGCTGGCCAACTGGGCCAGGTCAAAGTACGCTCACTCCCAGCTAGGTTTTAAGGGGTGTAGCAGAATGGCTCATTAAGTTCAGGAACCTTTTTAGAATCGGGGGGGGGGGGGGGGGAGAGGCCAAAGTGGCGGAGTAATTAATACTTAAATATCCCACAGAGAGCACATATGTTCCTTTTGTTAAAAAGCGGGGAGGCATGGCCCCCTGACCACTCCAGTTCCAGCACTGGTGGGCCAAATTCACTTGTATACTCCAGCTGCTTTGAGCTGCAGATGCAAAGCAGCTGTAACATAGCAGGGAGGCCCATATTTTTTTCACTGCAATTATTGAATCGGGAATTCTTGATTGGCAGTTTTTTAGACATGTGAATGAAAGCTTTCAAAATAAAGTCACGCTGAACCTAATTATGAACTGCTTGGAATCAGAAGTCTGGGTTCTGATCTGAAACAATAGAATCCTACCTTTCCACAACAGTTCACGACATAGCACCTGGGTGTCTTGAGCTGCAATCAAAATACAGTGTCAGAGTGATAAATTGCTGTAGAGATTACAAAATGTTTACCAATAATGATGCAGTTGCTCCAGCAATTTAGAAGTTACTGCAACCGTAAATGAGCTCATATTTTTGGATTATAACAAAATTATTTATAACTAAAAAAAGTTGTGATTCTCACTCTTTTGATTCAGTGCTTTGAATTGCACCTTCTTGTACATATCCATTAGAAGTCTTATTATGGAAAGAACAAACAGGCATCTGGGGAAAGGTGTGTGGGGAGGACAGAGGGCAGAATTACAGAGTACTCTTATTTTGAAGGAACTCTAACAGTAAGGTGGAAGGGAAGGTTTTTTTTTTTTTTTTTCAAATAGTATGGAACACTGCACAAATGGAAGAGAAATAAAAAGGGCAACAACACTCACTGATATTTTACTGAAGAACATGAAGGAATTTTCATTTAGTGGGACAAATTCAGATCAGGGTATCCATTGCCTCCAGTGGAGTTGCACCCAAACAGAATTTGGCCTGAAGTAATTGATGTAGAACCAATGGTGACAAAATTTTTAAGGCCCCTGACTCCCATTAACAGGAGCCCAATTGTCATTTATGCCCCTGAAAATCTCTCCCAGTGACATATTACGGAACGTAGGAAGAAACCTGGAGATGAAATTAGCACAGGTGAGTTTCTTGAGATCCTTCCTGTTTCAAATGGCAGTACAGTAAGGAGAAGACTAATAGAATCATAGAATCATAGAATATCAGGGTTGGAAGGGACCTCAGGAGGTCATCTAGTCCAACCCCCTGCTCAAAGCAGGATCAATCCCCAATCAAATCATCCCAGCCAGGGCTTTGTCAAGCCTGACTTAAAAACTTCCAAGGAAGGAGATTCTACCACCTCCCTAGGTAACGCATTCCAGTGTTGCACCACCCTCCTAGTGAAAAAGTTTTTCCTAATATCCAACCTAAACCTCCCCCACTGCAACTTGAGACCATTACTCCTTGTCCTGTCCTCTTCTACCACTGAGAATAGTCTAGAACCATCCTCTCTGGAACCACCTCTCAGGTAGTTGAAAGCAGCTATCAAATCCCCCCTCATTCTTCTCTTCTGCAGACTAAACAATCCCAGTTCCCTCAGCCTCTCCTCATAAGTCATGTGTTCCAGACTCCTAATCATTTTTGTTGCCCTTCGCTGGACTCTCTCCAATTTATCCACGTCCTTCTTGTAGTGTGGGGCCCAAAACTGGACACAGTACTCCAGATGAGGCCTCACCAATGTCGAATAGAGGGGAAGGATCACGTCCCTCGATCTGCTCGCTATGCCCCTACTTATACATCCCAAAATGCCATTGGCCTTCTTGGCAACAAGGGCACACTGCTGACTCATATCCAGCTTCTCGTCCACTGTAACCCCTAGGTCCTTTTCCTGCTGCCTAGCCATTCGGTCCCTAGTCTGTAGCTGTGCATTGGGTTCTTCCGTCCTAAGTGCAGGACCCTGCACTTATCCTTATTGAACCTCATCAGGTTTCTTTTGGCCCAATCCTCCAATTTGTCTAGGTCCCTCTGTATCCTATCCCTGCCCTCCAGCGTATCTACCACTCCTCCCAGTTTAGTATCATCCGCAAATTTGCTGAGAGTGCAATCCACACCATCCTCCAGATCATTTATGAAGATATTGAACAAAACCGGCCCCAGGACCGACCCCGGGGGCACTCCACTTGATACCGGCTGCCAACTAGACATGGAGCCATTGATCACTACCCATTGAGCCCGACAATCTAGCCAACTTTCTACCCACCTTATAGTGCATTCATCCAGCCCACACTTCTTTAACTTGCTGACAAGAATACTGTGGGAGACCGTGTCAAAAGCTTTGCTAAAGTCAAGGAACAATACATCCACTGCTTTCCCTTCATCCACAGAATCAGTAATCTCATCATAGAAGGCAATTAGATTAGTCAGGCATGACCTACCCTTGGTGAATCCATGCGGACTGTTCCTGATCACTTTCCTCTCGTGTAAGTGCTTCAGGATTGATTCCTTGAGGACATGATTTTTCCGGGGACTGAGGTGAGGCTGACTGGCCTGTAGTTCCCAGGATCCTCCTTCTTCCCTTTTTTAAAGATTGGCACTACATTAGCCTTTTCCCAGTCATCTGGGACTTCCCCCGTTCGCCATGAGTTTTCAAAGATAATGGCCAATGGCTCTGCAATCACATTCGCCAATTCCTTTAGCACTCTCGGATGCAACTCGTCCGGCCCCATGGACTTGTGCACGTCCAGCTTTTCTAAATAGTCCCTAACCACCTCTTTCTCCACAGAGGGCTGGCCATCTACTCCCCATGTTGTGATGCCCAGCGCAGCAGTCTGGGAGCTGTCCTTGTTAGTGAAGACAGAGGCAAAAAAAGCATTGAGCACATTAGCTTTTTCCACATCCTCTGTCACTAGGTTGCCTCCCTCATTCAGTAAGGGGCCCACACTTTCCTTGGCTTTCTTCTTGTTGCCAACATACCTGAAGAAACCCTTCTTGTTACTCTTGACATCTCTTGCTAGCTGCAGCTCCAGGTGCGATTTGGCCCTCCTGATTTCATTCCTACATGCCCGAGCAATATTTTTATACTCTTCCCTGGTCATATGTCCAACCTTCCACTTCTTGTAAGCTTCTTTTTTATGTTTAAGATCCGCTAGGATTTCACCGTTAAGCCAATCTGGTCGCCTGCCATATTTACTATTCTTTCGACTCATCGGGATGGTTTGTCCCTGTAACCTCAACAGGGATTCCTTGAAATACAGCCAGCTCTCCTGGACTCCTTTCCCCTTCATGTTAGTCCCCCAGGGGATCCTACCCATCCGTTCCCTGAGGGAGTCAAAGTCTGCTTTCCTGAAGTCCAGGGTCCGTATCCTGCTGCTTACCTTTCTTCCCTGTGTCAGGATCCTGAACTCAACCAACTCATGGTCACTGCCTCCCAGATTCCCGTCCACTTTTGCTTCCCCCACTAATTCTTCCCTGTTTGTGAGCAGCAGGTCAAGAAAAGCTCCCCCCCTAGTTGGCTCGTCTAGCACTTGCACCAGGAAATTGTCCCCTACGCTTTCCAAAATCTTCCTGGATTGTCTATGCACCGCTGTATTGCTCTCCCAGCAAATATCAGGAAAATTAAAGTCACCCATGAGAACCAGGGCGTGCGATCTAGTAGCTTCTGCGAGTTGCCGGAAGAAAGCCTCAGCCACCTCATCCCCCTGGTCCGGTGGTCTATAGCAGACTCCCACCACTACATCACTCTTGTTGCTCACACTTCTAAACTTAATCCAGAGACACTCAGGTTTTTCTGCAGTTTCGTACCGGAGCTCTGAGCAGTCATACTGCTCCCTTACATACAGTGCTACTCCCCCACCTTTTCTGCCCTGCCTGTCCTTCCTGAACAGTTTATAACCATCCATGACAGTACTCCAGTCATGTGAGTTATCCCACCAAGTCTCTGTTATTCCAATCACGTCATAATTCCTTGACATCACCAGGACCTCCAGTTCTCCCTGCTTGTTTCCAAGGCTTTGTGCATTCGTATATAAGCACTTGAGAGAACCTGCTGATCGCCCCTCATTCTCAGTATGAGGCAGGAGCCCTCCCCTCACAGACGTTCCTGCCTGTGTTTCCTCCCGGTATCCCGCTTTCCCACTTACCTCAAGGCTTTGGTCTCCTTCCCCCGGTGAACCTAGTTTAAAGCCCTCCTCACTAGGTTAGCCAGCCTGCTCGCAAAGATGCTCTTCCCTCTCTTCGTAAGATGGAGCCCGTCTCTGCCCAGCACTCTTCCTTCATGGAACACCATCCCATGGTCAAAGAATCCAAAGCCTTCTCTCCAACACCACCTGTGTAGCCATTCGTTGACTTCCACGATTCGACGGTCCCTGCCCTGGCCTTTTCCTTCCACGGGGAGGATGGACGAGAACACCACTTGCGCCTCCAACTCCTTTATCCTTCTTCCCAGAGCCACGTAGTCCGCAGTGATCCGCTCAAGGTCATTCTTGGCAGTATCATTGGTGCCCACGTGGAGAAGCAGGAAGGGGTAGCGATCCGAGGGCTTGATGAGTCTCGGCAGTCTCTCCGTCACATCACGAATCTTAGCCCCTGGCAAGCAGCAGACTTCTCGGTTTTCCCGGTCAGGGCGGCAGATAGATGACTCAGTCCCCCGGAGGAGAGAGTCCCCGACCACCACCACCCGCCTCCTTCTCTTGGGAGTGGTGGTCGTGGAACCCCCCATCTCAGGACAGTGCATCTCATGCCTTCCAACCAGCGGAGTCTCCTTCTGCTCCCTTTCCTCAGACGTATCATCTGGTCCACTCTCCGCATTAGTACCTGTGGAGAGAACATGAAAGCGGTTAGTTACCTGTGTCCGCGTTGCTGAAACCCGGACATTCCCCCTTCTTCTTCTGGAGGTCACATGTTGCCAAGCCTCTTCACTGGCCATAATACATATGCTAATATGATATAAAAGAGAAGGTCTGAATTCTTGACATGTTACAGTGTTTCCAACTGTCATGCTTTGCTTGCGAGTCTCTTTTTTTTTCTTATGGCCCCAGCAACTGAAATTAAGAGATTGCAAAAGAATCACAGCTTTCATTTTTTTAAAAACAGTAAGTTTCTAGCTTTAACGTTAGGGAAAAAAGCTTGAAAACAAGAAGTGAGCCCACCCTAATGGCTTAGTAACCAGAAGACAAATAAAAAAAGAACCTAACATTTATTGCTTATTTTTAAAAAAGTCTCATGATCTTTAAATTAATCTTATGATTTTGGGAAGGCCTGACTCATGATATTTGAATGCCTAGCACTGGCAATACCACATTAAAATTAGTTCTGATGAGTGGAGACCATTAGGATTACATACTACTTTGCTCAAGTAGATGGGTTACAAATTTGCTAGATTCAAAACCAGTAGGGATTGTTAAATAGGAATTAAAATAGTAGGAAAGACCATTTGTTTTCAAGGTGGAGACTGAGATCCATAAGGGGGCTGTAATTGGGTCCAAGGAGTTGCAATTGCAACTTCTTGCCCTCCCATTTGTTTATACCTTCAGTGACAAGACTTATTTTTTAAAAAGAAAACTATTTATTCTTGAAAATCTAATCTTTCCTAGGAGCTTCCTGCACGCCAAGTCCTCACAGTCCCCAGCTAAAGCTGAACTCCCAACACATCAGCACACACTGCTCTGAGTGCCTCCACCCAATTCGTAAAGATCTGCTCTCATTTCTCAAAATAAACAATTTATATAAGTATTAACAAAACCATACAAACAATACAAATGCAACAGAAAGTAAATATTCAACCTAGATTCAAACTTACTACAGCTGTCAATTAATCACAGTTAACTCAAATGATTAACTAAAAAAAATTAATCACAATTAAAAAAATAATTGTGATTAATCGCTGTTTTAATCTCACTGTTAAACAATAGAACACCAATTGAAATTTATTAAATATTTTGGATGTTTTTCTACATTTTCATATGTATTGTATTCTGTCTTGTAATTGAAACCAAAGTGTATATTATTTTATTACAAATATTTGCACTGTAAAAATGATAAACAAAAGAAATAGTATTTTTCATTTCACCTCATACAAGTACTCTAATGCAATCTCTTTATCGTAAGAGTGTAACCTACAAATGTAGATTTTTTTGGTTCTATAACTGCACTCAAAAACAAAACAATGTAAAACTTCAGAGCCTACACATCCGATCAGTCCTACTTCTTGTTCAGCCAATCGCTAAGACAAACAAGTTTGTGTTAATTTTCAGGAGATAATACTGCCGTCTTCTTATTTACAATGTCCCAGAAAGTGAGAACAGGTATGTGCATGGCACTTTTGTAGCTGGCATTGCATGGTATTCATGTGCCACATATGCTAAACATTTGTATATCCCTTCATGCTTCGGCCACCATTGCAGAGGACATGCTTCCATGCGGATGATGCTCATTCAAAAAAATAATGCATTAACTACATTTGGACCTGAACTTCTTGGGGGAGAATTGTATGTCTCCTGCTCTGTTTTACCTGCATTCTGCCATATATTTCATGTTATAGCAGTCTCAGATGATGACCCAGCACGCTTTCACAGCAGATTTGACAAAATGCAAAGAAGGTACCAATGTGAAATTTCTAAAGATAGCTACAGCACTCAACGCAAGGTTTAAGAATCTGATGTGAATTCCAAAATCTGAGAGAGACAAGGTGTGGAGCATGCTTTCAGAAGTCGTAAAATTGCAACACTCCAATGTGGAAACTACAGAACCCGAACCAACAAAAAAGAAAATCAACCTATGCTGGTGGCATCTGACTCAGATTATGCAAATGAACATATGTCAGTCTGCACTGCTTTGGATTGTTATCAAGCAGAACCCATCATCAGCATGGACACATGTCCCCTGAAATGGTGGTTGAAACATGAAGGGACATATGAATCTTTAGTGCATCTGACATGTACATATCTTGTGATGCCGGCTACAATAGTGCCATGCGAACGCCTGTTCTCACTTTCAGATGACATTGTAAACAAGAAGTGGGCAGCATTATCTCCTGAAAATGTAAACAAACTTGTTTGTCTGAGCGATTGGCTGAACTAGAAGTAGGACTGAGTGGACTTGCAGGCTCTAAAATTTTAGAGTGTTTTATTTTTGAATGCAGATTTTTTTAGTAAATAATTCTACATTTATAAGTTCAACTTTCATGATAAAGAAATTGCACTGCAGTACTGATATAAGGTAAATTGAAAAATACTATATATTTTGTTTTTTTATAATGCAAATACTTGCAATCAAAAATAAATATAAAGTGAGCACTGTACACTTTGTATTATGTGTTGTAACTGAAATCAATATATTTGAAAATGTAGAAATCATCAACAATATTTAAATAAATCTAATATTGTTTAACAGTGTGATTAATCATGATTTATTTTTTTAATCATGCGATTAATTGTGATAATTTTTTTTAAACGCTTGACAGCCCTAAAAATTATTACTACATATAAACCATATGAACCAGTTTCAAAAAGTATCAGTTCTTGGGTCCTCACAGTTTCTTTATGGGAAGTGGAACATGTGGTCTGTTGTAATATGGGGTCAGAGTACGCAAAAGGATGAGAATCACGGAGAAGAAGAAGAAGAATATTATTTCCTTTTAGCTGAAAACATTGAATTGAAAGGAATGGTGGTAGTGAGAGGGGAAGTATTGAAAAAGGGTGAGGAATCCATGCTAAAATTGCAAAAGTATGGGAAATAAACCAGATGAGCTACTGACCACTGCACATCCTCACATGAAGAAGGACAGAATTTCAACCTTGTGTTCAGGACAGCATCCTGGAAAGGAACTTGCTATGATGCCACGTGGCACAGTGTAACTCCAGGGGGGCATGGTCTTCTGAAAAGATGGGTAGAACCAGGTTCTCTACTGGCTGTTGCATATTTTGCACTGAGGGTGTGGCTGCCAACCCAGGGCCACCCTGCATTGCTTCAGCAAGATTCTAACTCTCTTGGCACCTTTGCACTTCCCGCCAGCAAAGGAAGGATTTTGCTTCATATAAATTTGGAGCCCTTGAAAATGAAGTGACGTGCTGATTTTCAAAACGTAACAGTGTAAACAATATAACACAAATCAATAATACCAAAAATGCAGCAAGAAATATTTTATATAACAATGTTTAGCTGTAGGCGTTGTGTATTTATATGCCTATAGGGTTCCTTATTTATGTTTGCAATGAACAATTCTATCATTCTGGTCTGATTTGGATAAGTGTGGAGTCACTTACTTAAATTCACTTTTTCCTGTAGGTGTGTACGCTATCAGAGTCCACTGGATAAAAGCTTTGCTATTCAATAAAAATAACATCTAAGAAATTGAAAGCATTTTACTCCTGAGGCACAAGTTAACTGAGGAAAATGTGGACAGATAACAGACTGTTCTAAAAAACGGAGGAGAAAATAGTAATTTTGTATTTCCTATGTGTAGCTATCTTTGCTCAAAAATAGGCCCATTTAATTAAAAAGATCTCCATGTTGGGAGGGAGAAGGTATTTGACTGATGAGAAGTTCATGAAAACAGTCCTGAGGATGGGGTTGATGGTCTGTTGCACTGGGATTTACAGTTGTTCCATGTAGCAGAGAACAAGGCATGACAATGGAAGAAGGCAATGAAAGTTGAAGTGAGGATGGCATTGCTGATGGAACAAAAGAAAGCAATAAGAAATATGGCCCATGAGATAGGTGAGAGGAAGGTGTAAAAGTCATTGGGAGGATGGTGTGGATTGCACCCTCAGCAAGTTTGCAGATGACACTAAACTGGGAGGAGTGGTAGATATGCTGGAAAGTAGAGATAGGATACAGAGGGACCTAAACAAATTAAAGGATTGGGCCACAAGAAATCTGATGAGGTTCAACAAGGACAAGTGCAGAGTCCTGCACTTAGGACGGAAGAATCCCATGCACTGCTACAGACCAGGGACCAAGCGGCTAGGCAGCAGTTCTGCAGAAAAAGACCTAGGGGTTACAGTGGATGAAAAGCTGGATATGAGTCAACAGTGTGCTCTTGTTGCCAAGAAGGCCAACGACATTTTGGTCTGTATAAGTATGAGCATTCGAGGGACGTGATCATTCCCCTCTGTTAGGCATTGATGAGGCCTCATCTGGAGTACTATGTCCAGTTTTGGGCCCCACACTACAAGAAGGATATGGAAAAATTGGAAAGAGTCCAGTGGAGGGCAACAAAAATGATTAGGGGGCTGGAGCACATGATTTATGAGGAGAGGCTGAGGGAACTGGGATTATTTAGTCTGCAGAAGAGAAGAATGAGGGGGGATTTGATAGCTGCTTTCAACTACCTGAAAGGGGGTTCCAAAGAGGATGGCTCTAGACTGTTCTCAGTGGTAGCTGATGACAGAACAAGGAGTAATGGTCTCAAGTTGCAGAGGGGGAGGTTTAGGTTGGATATTAGGAAAAACTTTTTCACTAGGAGGGTGGTGAAGCACGGGAATGGGTTACCTAAGGAAGTGGTGGAATCTCCTTTCTTAGAGGTTTTTAAGGCCCAGCTTGACAAAGCCCTGGCTGGGATGATTTAGTTGGGGATTGGTCCTGCTTTGAGCAGGGGGTTGGACTAGATGACCTCCTGAGGTCCCTTCCAACCCTGATATGCTATGATTCTATGACTGAGACAAGGTAAAGAAGTTCAGTATGACAGGTAGCAGTATGCCAGTAAGAATTCTGAAGAGTTAATAATATGGTCTGATTGACAGACAAGGAGGATAGCTATAATGGTTGTATTTTGAACAGCTGGAGAGGATGGAGAAGGGAATCAGGGAATCAGTGAGATGGGTTGCAGTAATCATAACAGAAGATAGGTAGGGTTCAGAGAAAGTCTGTGTATGTTTGGATACAAACTAAGGGCTAGATTTTCCATATGGTGTTGAGGAAGAATTGGCAAGAGTTGGAGACAACCTGGATAGGAGTAAAAGTCTCTGATAGTTTTCTAAGATTTTAACTTTTCTCCTGTGTAGTACTTATAATATAGAAAAACCTATTTTGGACTAGAAAATTCTGTCACACGGGAAGTCGTTTTGTTGCTTTTGTTCAAAACTATTTTCTCGAATACACCCAATTATTTAAAAATCTGGAAATAATTTTACAACAATCTCCCCATCTTCCCACCCCTCCATAGTTGGATCTGGTACTGAGCACAATTTGGGCAACCCTTAGATTTAGGTGCCATAAATTTAAAAACACTTCTCTGATTTTTTTTTCCAAGCCTTTCTGTATAATTCTACCTTGAAGTGAGATGTAACATGTAAAATTTCAGGAGAATATGTTTTCTGAAGCGAGGATTTGGTGTATATGCCAGAGAGAGAGAGAGAGAGAGAGAGAGAGAGAGAGAGCACACAAACAACCTTTAACCTCATATATTATGTCAATTGACTCAGTGTGCTCTGACATTTTACAACAGTTAAAGATCTTCCCTAAAGTGGTTAGAGTGCTCAGTAATACATGGCATCATGACAGGCCCCTTTGTAAATCCATGGCAAAACTCTACAGATTTCAATGGGAGTGGAAGCAAACACTATATTAGCTCTTAAATATCACAAACCTGACAGCAGGTGATAAATTAAAAAAAAAAAAAGATTCAGATGGTTTTGAGAGAGAGTGTTAGATTACAATTGTTCCCATTTACAATTTGGACAATGCACATAGCATTACAAACACAACAGAAAGAACAAAGCTTCACAAGTACTATATTTCACTTCAACGAATTTAAAAGTCTTTTAACAGTTCCATTATTCTCTCAGCGTGACCAAGCCCTATAAAAGTGTTTGATTTTAGTGAACATAATGAGAATGTTGTTAAAAAACCCAGCTATAATAAGTGGTCTACTTTACACCAGGTCACAAAGGTCTTTTGTTACTAAACAAACCTCACTGGTGTCATCCATTAATACAATTAGACAAAGTGCACTCTCCAATTTCAGATATCTATTTACTTTAAGGCACTTTCTGCCTTACTTAATCAAATTTAACTTGGGAATTTTTTTCCCAGCTACATAATCAACATGTAAATTAAATTGTGAGAGGATTTTAAAAAAAGATAATTATTTCATCCATTAATTTTTCTGTATGATCTAACTCAAGCAATGCTTAATTAAAAAAGAAAAAAACTCAACATAATATACATATTTCACAATTGTTTTTTCTCTCTCTCTTTTTCCTGAGTGTTGCTTTCATTAACATTATAATGACAACCCAGAAAATTGTTTTTTTTTTTATTTTAAAAAAAGGGCTTATATTTATTATGGGATGCCAGTATTTTAACAGGAAAAGATGATTTGATGCAGATCTTTTAGTGCTGCTAATGCTTTGCATTATATGCTTCATTAATTGTATGTGCTATGTAGCTTACATTTAAGCGTACACAATTACGTCAAGCTCATTTACTTAGCAATATGCACTGACATACTGAAGAGCTGTTATTTGTCTAATCTAAAATCTTCAGACCATTTAGTACACTGTTTAGCGCTGGATTTATACACAACCCCAGCAGCTACTGTATAGGAGATTAAAGCAGGAAAAATGAGAACTCGTATGGTATTTCATCAAGGAAGTTCAAGAACAGTTCATCTGTAGTTTAGTCCACGAACTGTTGAAGGGTAGTGATGAACACAAGACATGAGCTATTGATCTAACAGCCACACAGTCTCTTTGGGATAGTTGTGAGCAACTTTATTTACAAATATTAAAAAATGCCCTTTGCAACCCTTTGACCATATAATGTATGTTCCAAAATATGGGTATTTTTAAAGGGAAATCCTGACAGTTTTCTGCCTCACTCATTGAAAATAGTATAATTCAGTTCACTATGATTTTATGCCAGATTCTGCTATGGACTCACTATGCAAACTTGGGCAAGTCATTGAGATTGTTTTTTGTCTCCATTTCAATTATGGCTATAGTAGTCTGTTTACCTATCATAGAGCTGTGAGACTAAATTCATATTTGAGAAAAAAATGGCCTGAGAACTTTGGAAGAAAGATACAATGTCCAGTTAGTGCAATATGTATTGTTCGTATCAAGTATCGTAATTATAATTTTTTTTAAAATTGTGTTTTGTGGAATCAGCTTGAAAATGCCTATTTATGCGTTACATTACAGCCAGATGTTAAAAATACTGTGGTGTTTAAATGGGTTACTGTAATAATTTCTTCATTTACTGCACTTTGAATGGAGTCGCTTCTTGTTGAAAATAAATAAATAAAGCAGTGCATGTGGAATCCCACTGACTTCAACAAGTGGTCATGAAGGTGTATGGGGTCAGTCCCTGTAGTGCACTAATACATCTATCCCTTAGCAATGGAGGAGGGTAAATATAATTGGGTATTGCTCATTTCTCTATTTTTAAAACATTATTAAAGTGACTTTTTTTGTCTACAATCAGATAGTTCAATGTATATGGAGTAATAGATAAATGCACAAAGAGTCTGATATGTATTCTTCCCAGTGTATATTGGTTCTGAACCATGTCCACGATGCAAATTTGAGCCGATGGCTTTAAAAATGATTACACAGTAAGGGCACACAGCACAGGTGCCAGCTTCCAACTTTCCCTGGCAGTGCTCAACCCCTGCTCAACCCCAGGTCCTACCCTGACTTCACCCCTTTCCCCAACCCCCCTCCACTCCTTTCCCCAAACCACCACCCCCGCCCTGCCTCTTCCCACCCACTTCTGTCGCCTCCCTCCCAGCACCTCCTACACGCCTCAGAATAGCTGATCCGCAGTGGGTGGGAGACGCTGGGAGAGAAGGGAAGGAGTTAATCGGCGGGGCTGCCGGTGGGCGGGAGGCACTGGGGGGTAGGCGGAGCTTGGATGCCAGTGGGTGCTAAGCACCCACTAATTTTTTTCTGTGGGTGCTCCAGCCCTGAAGCACCCACAGAGTCGGCGCCTATGGCAAACAGTACATCTGTAGTGGGGGCTAGTCATAGAATCCAGATCCCAACTCCTATTCCTGCACCTTAAATATAAGAGCATCTCTCCCCCCTTAGGACCTAACCTCAAAGCTCATTGACATTAGAGAAGAATGTCTAGAAAGTTAGGATGCACAAACTGTTATAGCTAGTGCAACAGTGATACCTATAGATGAGGTTGGCTTGCACTTTCTATTATAATCCTCTCTTTTCAAAAAAAGAACAGGAGTACTTGTGGCACCTTAGAGACTAACAAATTTATTAGAGCATAAGCTTTCATGGGCTACAGCCCACTTCATTGGATGCATAGAATGGAACATATAGTAAGAAGATAGATAAATATATATATACATACAGATAAGTTGGAAGTTGCCGGACAAACTGTGAGAGGCTAATTAGTTAAGATGAGCTATTATCAGCAGGAGAAAAATTTTTTTTTGTAGTGATAATCAAGATGGCCCATTTAGACAGTTGACAAGAAGGTGTGAGGATACTTAACTTAGGGAAATAGATTCAATATGTGTAATGACCCAGCCACTCCCAGTCTTTATTCAAACCCAAGTTAATGGTATCTAGTTTGCATATTAATTCAAGCTCAGCAGTTTCTTGTTGGAGTCTGTTTTTGATGCTTTTCTGTTGCAAAATTGCCACCCTTAAATCTTTTACTGAGTGGCCAGAGAGGCTGAAGTGTTCTCCAACCGGTTTTTGAATGTTATGATTCCTGATGTCAGATTTGTGTCCATATATTCTTTTGCGTAGAGACTGTCCGGTTTGTCCAATGCACATGGCAGAGGGGCATTGCTGGCACATGATGGCATATATCACATTGGTAGATGTGCAGGTGAATGAGCCCCTGATGGTGTGGCTAATGTAATTAGGTCCTATGATGGTATCACTTGAATAAATATGTGGACAGAGTTAGCATCGGGCTTTGTCGCAAGGATAGGTTCCTGGGTTAGTGTTTTTGTTGTGTGGTGTGTGGTTGCTGAAGAGTATTTGCTGCAGGTTGGGGGGCTGTCTGTAAGCAAGGACTGGTCTGTCTCCCAAGATCTGTGGGAGTGAGGAATCATTTTTCAGGATAGGTTGTAAATCTTTGATGATGCACTGGAGAGGTTTTAGTTGGGGGCTGAAGGTGACAGCTAGTGGCGTTCTGTCCCTAAGTTAAGTATTCTCACACCTTCTTGTCAATTGTCTAAATGGACCATCTTGATTATCACTACAAAAGTTTTTTTCTCCTGCTGATAATAGCTCATCTTAACTAATTAGCCTCTCACAGTTTGTATGGCAACTTCCAATTTATCTGTATGTGCATATATATATTTTCTTACCATATGTTCCATTCTATGCATCTGATGAAGTGGGCTGTAGCCCATGAAAGCTTATGCTCTAATAAATTTGTTAGTCTCTAAGGTGCCACAAGTACTCCTGTTCTTTTTGCAGATACAGACTACACGGTTGAAACCTCTCTTTTCAGTTGTTTGGAACTTTAAAAAAACTGTAATCTTTTTGTCTGACATGTTCCATGCTTGTTTCCTTCCTCAGGTTGGATGGCAAAGTCAAATACTCAAAAGTCAGGGAATACCAGAATTAGGGGGATTGCCCACAATATTGAATACTGTCCCCTCATGTGCATGCATTATAAATTAGTCTTTAAATATTTAATGCTGATAAAATTTGCAGATGATACAAGATTGGCAGAGTGGTAAATAATGATGAAGAGAAATCAGTCACACAGAGCAATCAAGATCACATGGTAAGCTGGGCCCATCCAAACAAAATGTATTTGCTCAATGCAAAGTTATATATCTAGGAACAAACAATGCCGGCCATACCTACAGAATGGGGCAACTGTACCCTGGAAAACAGTGACATTGAAAACTATGTAGATGTCATAGTGGACAAACAACTGAATGTGAGCTCTAAGTGTGATGCTGCGGAAAAAGGGATTGATGTGATTCTTGGATGTATAAACAGGAGAGAAGTGAGTGGGTATCAGGAAGTGATTTTATTCTGTATACTTAAATAGTACATCCCATTCTGGAGACCATATTTTAAAAAGGATGTCAAAAAATGGAAAGAGTGCAGCGTATAGTCACAAAAATGAATCAAGGGCTGGAAAAAAATGTCTGATTCCAGGTTTATATTCCAAAATTTTGCTGGACAGCAAAATCTCCAGTGTGCTTCTGATGGCATAGCTGACATTGTCAAGGAGGTGGTGTTACTACACTGACCAAAAAACTCCTATTGGCATAGTCAGCATCTTCACTAAGGGCTCTGCTCGTACAGCTATACTTGTACAGCTGTGTAGGCAAAACCCAGGTAGTGTAGACTATCCCTACAGGGAAGTTAAGGAGCTCAAACTGTTTAGCTTATCAAAAAAAAAAGTGGTGTCTTGTTTACATTGTGTAAGTACCTTGAGGGGGAGAAAATAGCAGATACTACCGGGGGAGGGGGGGGGGAGAAAATAGCAGATACTTTAACTCGAACCAGTGGCTAGAAGTTAGAACCAGACAAATTCAGATTAGAAAGAAGGTACTCATTTTTAACAGTGTGAGTGAGAAAATCATTGGGAAAAACTATTAAGGGAAGAGGGAGATTCCCCATCTCTTTATATCAAGACTGGATATCTTTTTGACAGATATGCTTTTGGCAAAAACAGGTTATTGGGCTCAGTAAGAGTACCTTGGTGAAATTTTATGTCCTGTGTTATACTGGAGGTCAGATTACAAAAATCTAATTGTTCATTTTGGCCCTAAAATCTAGAAATAATCACGTGCTATTTTTTCATCTCGATCCCTGCCTCATTTACTGCGCAGAATGGATGTCAAATGAGGCTGTCATGTGAAGTTATCTGATCTCACAAAAAGATTTTAAAAAATCTTGCTACATTTGGCTTATTCCTAACAGGAAGCAGAAAAATGGCCCCTTTTGATTTTTAAATCCAGTTTGCAACCAAAACCAAAGAGATGGCATAGATTTAGGGATCTCAATCCCAAACCATCCATGCCTGACATATGAAGGTGTTTGGACCTGAGGTTTTAATTTTGGACAATCTGTAATACATCCTGTATTTTTTCATTAACATTTTCCCTCCGACTCTGGTTTTTTATTCACTCTTTTTTTTTTTGCACATGGTTTCCACTCTCCATTCTATTTTTCACACTATTCTTTCCTTGGCTCTTTTTTCTTTGTCCACTCTCTGTCCCTTTTTCACAGTTTCTTGTAAGCAGAAATGCTCTATTATATTCAAGAGGGTTTGAAATTCAGCCGGACAAATTCACCCAACCTAATGAATATATTTGCATGATGACTTACTATGAATTACTTTTTCAATTAATCAACTGAGACAGACATCAAAACATGTTTATGGCAGGCAATTATTAGTTGACCCTCATCGGTTATGGATTAAAGCATGATTGAATTAGCCCTGTGCTTGAAAGAGGGCATTCTCACCCCTTATGGTTGTTTCATCTGCCTTCCATCCAACCAATTTTTTTCCCAGTGGCATTGTTGCTGTGTTCAGCCTTAATCCATTTCTGTCCCCTAATAGTAATGACTATGTTAAAAGTGTAAAACAAATCTAAGTAACTACTACTACATTCTTTGAGAACACTCCTCAGAACTAGAGATGTGATAAGCATTGCAGGTGTTTGGTATCTGAATCCAAGTTAAATAATTGCCTTTAAATATGAAAAGAAGGCAACATTTTCTGGAATTCATGAAAATAGGACATATCTGCAAACAACCTGGCAAGGTACTAGATGACATTTCTGATCTGCAGAAAGGCAGTTGTAAAGCAACCAACAACATCTAATGATAAGGTTGTTTTGAAGTAAAAAGTTTAGAAATGGCAAGTTTGGGCATTTAAAAAATAAAGTTTCTTAAAGAAGCAAATGTAAGCAGAAAATTTCATGTCCCAGAAAAAAGGTGAAATTTCATACCAGTACTGAAGTACTGCAATTTTCTTTTCTATTTGTTCATCATTTATCCCCATAAATATTCATTTCCTTCTGAAACAACACTCATGGCTGGGAAACAACATGAAGAAGTCTTTGTTTGCAATTGTGGTTAATTGAGTAAGTCTACAAGTGCTTTGGTAGATGCAGGCGACATTAATCAATGAGTCATTTGTACAGCAGGATCCTATACAGTGCACTCACTGCCCCTTTCATTACAAGTGCTTTATTTTCAAAGATATCATGCTGGGGCCATGGTGTTAACACATAGGGTTAAACAGTGACCTTTTTCAGGAGCAAAGGAGCAGAATAAAAAAAAAAGCTTTTGTGTTATTTTTCCAAAGAAAAACACGTTACATAGCAGAGAAAATAGGCAGATTTTCTAATGATAAATGTAAGTTCAGACTTCATGGATAATTCATAAAGTGTCTTTTGCCACAATTGTTATTTTTTGGGTATTTAGCCTTAATGAAAAGCATCTTCAATATTTATTAATGCTGAATGGGAAAAATAATGGTCTGGCTGCACTTCTTAACTGAATGAGGCCTGTTATGCTTTAGATTTACAAGAATATTTGTGTAACAGTGGAAAATTTAAAACTAATTGTATAACTGTGTTGGTTTTTCATAAAGAAAAAAAACAACCTAATTGCTCCATAAGAACAGAATAACAGACCTAACTCCCCAGTGAGCAGACATTTTTTGTGCATTTTTTGTCCTTTCAGGAGGTGATTGTTCCACCTGGTCTAAAACCTGGCCCAATAGCCTTCTATAGAGTCACTCCTTCCTGGGGTTTGACCTTATTACAAACAAATGATCAATATGACAAAAACAAGTCATCTCCCTTGGTATGGTTGCTTGGGTTCCTACCTCAGAGCTGCTTACTTAAATTATTTCTCTGAGTCAATCCACAAATCTCTCACATCTCTTTTTTATTATCCTCATTTGGAATCCCTCCCCTTTCGCCACTCCACATCAGACTTGATATTACCCGCAGATGTTATGGGGTAGTCTGGTTTCAGTCCCTATCTTCAGGGCAGACCATTCTCAAAAGCAAACTGGAGAAATGTAGTCAAGATGAAAATGATTTAATGTGGGTGCATAACTGGTTGAAAGAAGTACTTGTTAGGAAGTAGAATTGCATAGAAAAAGCTCTGAGGGCTGTAGTGGATCAAAAATTCAGAATGAGCCAACAATATGATGCAGTTGCAAAAAAGGGAAATATCATTCTGGTCTGTACTAACAGGAGTGTTGTATGTAAAATGGAGGAGGTAATTGTTCCATTCTACTTTGCACTGGTGAGGCCTCCACTGGAGTACTGTGTCCAGTTCCAAGGTGTGGACAAAAGGCATAGATTAATTAGAGAGAGTCCAGAGGAGAGCAACAAAATTGATAAAAGGTTTAGAAAACGTGACCTACAAGGAAAGGTTAAAAAACTAGGTATGTTTAGTCTTGAGAAAAGCAAAACTGAGGAGGATCTGATAACAATCTTCAAATATATTAAGGCCTGCTATAAAGGGTATGGGAATCAATTGTTCTCCAGGACCAATGAAGATACGGTGAGAAACAATGAGCTTAAAGTCAGTAAATGAGATTTAGGTTAGATTTAGGATATTATATAAATATCCTAAATGACTATAAGGTGGATCGAAAGCTGGCTAGATCATTGGGCTCAATGGGTAGTGATGAATGGCTCCATGTCTAGTTGGCAGCAGGTATCAAGCAGAGTGCACCAAGGGTTGGTCCTGGGGCTGGTTTTGTTCAATATCTTCATTAATGATCTGGAGGATGGCGTGTATTGCACCCTCAGCAAGTTTGCAGATGACACTAAAGTGGGAGGAGTTGTAGATACACTGGAGGGTAGGGATAGGATACCTAGACAAATTAGAGGATTGGGCCAAAAGAAATCTGATGTGATTCAACAAGGACAAGTGCAGAGTCCTGCACTTAGGATGGAAGAATCCCATACACTGCTACAGACTAGGGACCGAGTGGATAGGCAGCAGTACTGCAGAAAAGGACCTAGGGGTTACAGTGGATGAAAAGCTGGATATGAGTCAACAGTGTGCCCTTGTTGCCAAGATGGCTAATGGCATTTTGGGCTGCATTAGTAGGAGCATTGCCAGCAGATCGAGGGACGTGATCATTCCCCTCTATTCGGCATTGGTGAGGCCTCATCTGGAGTACTGTGTCCAGTTTTGGGCCCCACACTACAAGAAGGATGTGGAAAAATTGGAAAGAGTCCAGCGGAGGGCAACAAAAATGATTAGGGGGCTGGAGCACATGATTTATGAGGAGAGGCTGAGGGAACTGGGATTATTTAGTCTGCGGAAGAGAAGAATGAGGGGGGGATCTGATAGCTGCTTTCAACTACCTTAAAGGGGGTTCCAAAGAGGATGAATCTAAACTGTTCTCAGTGGTATCAGATGAAAGAACAAGGAGTAGTGGTCTCAAGTTGCAGTGGGGGAGGTCTAGGTTGGATACTAGGAAAAACTTTTTCACTAGGAGGGTGGTGAAGCGCTGCATGGGTTACCTGAGGAGGTGGTGGAATCTCCTTTCTTAGAGGTTTTTAAGGTCAGGCTTGACAAAACCCTGGCTGGGATGATTTAGTTGGGGATTGATCCTGCTTTGAGCAGGGGGTTGGACTAGATGACCTCCTGATGTCCCTTCCAACCCTGATATTCTATGATTCTATGAATGCCTGTATGAGATTGGGAATATCCTGCCCTGTTTCTCCAGGGATCCTCTTCATTTTGTTCATGCCTTCCCTACAGGAATACACCCTAAACAACTGTTTTGCCACCTGCCCTAGGATTAGAAATGTATTTGCCAACCCTGCCACATTGATACCCAATGTGCCCCATCCCAGTAGGATGTGCCATATGGCCACCTGATCCTCTCGAGTTAAACCCTCCAGCTCCATGCTCACTTGCACAAGCCACAGCACAAGCTGATCCCAGTCATCCTGGGGTATTTTCCCCAGCTGGTTCAACAAAGCCTTATGGTACTTTAAGGGAAAGGGGCGAATCTCCACCTGTACTACTATTGGTGGGGCTTGGCCCTGTCCTCAACCACCTTTAGGGTCTACTATGCCCACCCCCTGAAGCTCCTGCTTGTCTTGCAGGAATTGTAACTGTGGATCGCTGACCTGCAACGTCTACTGGTTGTGAATTCAATATAGTCTCAGGGTAAGGGGGAGGGGATACTTCTTTAAATGCCATCGGTGGGACAGATGGTTCAGGGCCCCCTCGCCCACCACTCTCATACATAATTGCTTACATAGCGACAATCCATTCTCTAAATCTGACATTCTCCCCTCCAGTTCATTCCTCTCTTTCTGAATTCCTTACAGGACTTTTCTGCCCATGCAGTGTCCCATGTCTTTAAATCTGGCACCTCTGCTGCAAGTACAGATTTTTCTCTTAGAATTCTTTGCTGATCCACTATCTCCTCCAGAGACTTAATATGCTGGAGGAGCTCAACCTCCCGGTTTACCAGTGCACTATCCTAGTGCATAATCTTGGTAACACCATCACTTTTTTTTTAATATTCCTTTCCCTTGGAGTCCCCTAACACCTTGCCCACCTCCTTCTCAATCTCGTTCCAGGTCGACCCCTGTACCTGGTATGGGCTCTGATTCCTCCATATCTACCCATTTAAAAAATCCGTTACCCCAGCTTGTGAGAACCTGCAACTCCCTTCATGAGAGCCTGCCATACCCACATCAAACAGCTGCATGGACTGTTAACGGGGGACTTACCTGGCTGCTACTGTATTACTTACCCACCCAGCGAAATGTATCCGAGTTACGGCACCAAGATGTTGGCCGGGGTCCAGCTCCCTCCTCCCTTTTACTTCCCAGACACAGTTTGCCAGAAAATAACAGTCCAGAGTACAGTTTGCAGGCAATTTGGTGGGTTTATTGGGGCTAAACAAGCAAGCATATTCTGAAGCCCTTCACACCAGCTGGGCTATTTTATATGGTGATAGAGTATTCCTCTTCCCCTCCCACAACTACAGTTCTATACGCTGATATAACTTCCTTCTTCTCCTCCTAACCCCTAGCTTTGCACACCAACGGAGCTTCCTCTTCTGCCTCCTCTTCTTGGCAAACTTAATTATACTTGTAGTGCCCTCCCCTGGTACCACCCCTTCCAATATATGGTCATGTTCCGTTCTAGGGGTCCTGAGTCTGGAGTCGATAACTCTTTTATACCTGATGGGAGGGGTAAGGAGCGGCGTTTCTTTTGATCATGGTTACTTTTTTTGCAGACTCTGAGTCTTCTCCTTACACCCTCCCCTCTCCTCCAGCTACTTGGTAACCATTGCAACCCCTTGCTCGATTAGCCGCTTATCTTCAAGGCTACCAACTCTGAGGAAGGAGTGTGGGTACAGCCTTGTGCTTTCACTTATATTCTTTTACTTGCTTATTTAGCCTGTTTAAACTAAAAGCAAGGCCAGACGCAAGATTATTATTGTTTTGTTTTACCCTATTTACTTCACATTCTTCACTTCACATGGATTCACTTCACAATCCATGGGGCAGAGCTAGTCACTGTGGAATATAGGGTGTTAGGGTATCCTTGAATGTGGCAACAAATGTTGTACAATACTTTGACTTTTTCTGCCTCAAAATTCTAAGTAAGAGTTCAGACAATGGAGTTCTGATAGTATTGCTTATAATATGGTAGAACCTAAGAGTCCCTCTCATAGACATGGACCCCATTTTGCTATGCACAGAACAAAGGGTGTACAATCTAAATGTAAGGGAAAAGGCAACAGGTGGATACACACAGATGGGGGAGCACAAGGGAAATATGAGACAATATTGGACAGTATGAGAAGCAACAACTTCAGAACACCAGCTGCCTGACTACTGTCAATTTTTGTATGCTTTGTGGCAAATGGGAGTTTTAAAGTTTTCTTTCATGTTTCATAGGTATGATTATTCAGTGTGATCCTTAATTCACTTTTCAGCCAAGCCCATTTGCTGTGAAGAATAAGCTCACAGGGCAGGCAGTCTGTGACCTTTTCAGGACTTGTTCAGAGTTTATAGCTCTGGCATACAATTGGCGGCTGCTTTATAAAGGATGGTGATTGAGCCTTATATCCCTTGGTTTTGCAACTTATGTCACAGGGTTCATATCATGTGAATGCAGCCATTTTGAGTTAATTTATTTATAAAGTATCTAATGTCACATCCTGTCATGAGCCTGGTGGCATTTATTTATTCTGAAAGGCAGGGGTGCATATATTAATTATTGGCTCCCTCCATTCCCCAAGCATCGTGTTTTGTGTGAATATTTCAGTTTTGAGGATAATGTGACTTGAAATTCCATGCCTCGCTTTTGCTGTCCACCCTCCCAGCCCCGACCCTTACATAAGATGACAAATATGTAGTCTTCTCTTGCTGTAAGATGCCTGGCTTATCATATTTACTTCTTCGTCACTACAAATATTGAAATTCCACTTGGCACATACTGAGGTTATGAAAGGTTAAAATAAACATGCATATTTGCATCATAGTATATAAGGCTCATAAGAAGACATTTCTTTTATTGTGCCATGTAAAATTCCAGAAACAATTATGGATAATAACCGAATGTCACTAATTGCTTGACGATATTGAGGCTCAGAGGCAGAAGTGGAAGAGAGACTGCTCCCCACTCAGTGCCTAAGTGGAAACAAAACAGACAAGGAACCCCTGAGTGTATCAAGAGGATCAGCAATCCCTGGGAGGTTCATCCCTGATGATAAAGTCATTGAAGAGGCAGATTCATCTAGCAGTATCACTCACTCATTAACTCCCACTGGTCTAGTGTGCTGAGAGTCCTGCCAATGTATTTAGTATGGCCAACATTATATGGGCTGAAGAGGCCTTTGATTAGCCGGGAGTTGAGGTATGCTGAGATTGATTGATGAATTGATTGATTGGCTTCTGGCATTTGAGAGGATATTTGTACCTTCAGAATCTTGTTTGCAAATATTTCAAAGTAAATATTAGTGATACTTTAATGCAAGGAAGGACTGTCTAATTAATAAAGTAGTTCCTACAAGCTCTGCGGCAGATTAGGGCTTGTCAGAGTGTCTACAATAGTTTAAGCAATACAGTCCAAAACTCTATTATGCTTCTAGAATATCCCAAGTCTATTAGTATATTTAGAATGGCTAGTTAGTCCCACAGTAAGGTCCTTAATATTTAAAATATTTTTAGTGTCTCATTCATTTTTAGTGTCTCACTCATACTACCCCTGTATTCAGATCTTTAGCTACATGATGTGGCTGTGTAGAACGGTATAGAGAAGGAGCCTTATCCTTTTCTGCACTCTGCATAAGAGAAAACAGGTGTACTGCAGCTCTGTGTGAACATGCCAAAGGTGTTACTTTTCATTATTTTGTTGACTGCACGATTATTTGTTACTTTTGCAGCAGTGAGATTGTATTTACCCATTACTTTGCACAAATGATGAAGTTCTAGCCAAACACTTCAGCAGACATGAGCAGCACCAGTGGATTGGAAAAGCAGCTTAAAAACTGGCAAAATATTCACAGTGCCTGGAGAAAATCCAACACCAGGGTGATGACCTACCCAAATTTGCAAAATTTTAACCTTGGCAAAATGACTCAAACCACCCTCCCTCATCCAAAATTACAGCAAAGATATTTGAACAATTTGTCAGCCTTTATTTGTACTGAAAAGTGAAAAGTCATCTACTCCAGTGAATTTTTCTCCTTAATGAAGTTTTTATATCAATATTATTATAGTAGCACCTAGATGCACCAACTGAGATCAGGGCTTCCATGTACGATAAACAGCTGACATATAATCGGAGACAGTCCGTGCCCCAGAGAGCTTAGGGCCAGATTTTTAAAGGCATTTAGGCACCTAAAGATATAGATAGGTGCTACATGGAATTTTCTGAAGTACTTCAGGGCCTGAGTCCCATTGAAATCAATCAGAGTTAGGCATCTAGGGACTTTTGAAAATCCCGCTAGAGATCTATCCGCATTTTCAGGCACCTAAAAACCTTTAAAAATCTGTCCCTTACAGTCTAAATATTTATTTCGTTCCACATCTTTCTATTTGAATGTAAACTCTGAAATTGTCCTTAGTCCACATATATGAGTTAATCTTCACCATGATATATAATGCACTTAAGTGACATCATTCCCTTGTGACACTAGCTAAAAAGCAAGCAAGCTAACTGTTTGGATTCTATCTGGGTAGAAATGGGGTATGTATCTTTTAATTCCTGTCTAAAATGGTTCAGGGCAACCAATGGTCCATTTAAAACAAACAAAATCCTCATGCAGTTCTTTTCTTGATAGCTGTGGAAATTATAGTCTTCCATTAACCCACAGAGCAGGTACACACAGAAACAATGACACTTCTCTATATTCCTCATCACATGTATTCACCCTGTTCTGGAGAAACAGCATCAATTTGTTAGTTTCTTTGTGCTTTTTTTTTAAATTTAAAACAATCAGTTATCCAAGGCTTTAGGCTGGCTACTGTGAGAGGACAGTCAGTCTCCATAGTTCACTCAGTATTTTAGCATCTGATGAGAGACTGCCAACAAAAGTACAATTAGCATCATTTTTTTGCCACGGATACTTGTCCTTTAAGAGCTGCATTCAAACCAACAATTTATTGCACATAGTGCTCTAAACACAGGTGCACTGTATCCAATAATAGATATCCCATTATATAATTTCTATGCTCATAACTAATGTGTAGTTACACTTCTTATGCAGCAAGTAAACTGGTGTTCATCTCATAATATTATATCATATCAATGTGTTGCTAACATTAATTCTTTTTTAAATAAATGCTAGTAATATTACTTCTCAGTAACCAGCAGCAGCTTGCAGGTCACTGCAGACATCACAAAGAAGTTGATCTGAAGTGAAACTGGAACAGTTAAGCTGATACCAAATAAGCTACATTGCTCTCTGGCATTTTAACAGGCTAGAAAAAAGAACTATTATTTTCCTCCTTGTGGAATAAACAGAATACATAATAAGCATGTGTAACACTGTGTGGAATCGATTTAACTTGAGAACAAAGACATTTATAACTCGCTTGTGATGCTGGCTTCAGCTGAATTATGAGGTGTTCCCATTACTTTTGGAATGTGTTTGATACTCTACAAGTGACCATTCACCCTAATGTGTGTGTGCATCAAGCCCTGGTGCTTATCAAATGAAATGCCACTGATTTAGACTATAGGCTAACATGTCAGAAACACTTATTTACCCTTAAAGAGTCAAAGATTGATAACTAGTTTAGTGTACCCATGGCAAGGCCTTTATTAGATATAGTAGTAAAAGAGTAGTAGGAAATTACATATGGATATTAATATAAATAACATTTTGTGCTTGACTTTCAGTTGAGGAATTCAGGATCTCAGCACTTTGCATACTCTCTTTAACAAAGCCCTTAGGCACATGATTAATTTTAGGCACATTAGCACATCCTTTGACTTTCATGGAACGACTTACATGCTTAAAGTTAAGCACACACTTAAATGGTTTTCTGAATAAAGATGGATTTACTCGTGTGCTTAAGGTTAGCATACTTAGGTATGAATTGTACAGCCTGAAAATTCAGTTAAAATGGACAATTTGGTATAGCTTTGTGCACCCAAATATTACATATGGTGCTTAAGCACCTATCACCCATTTCATAGAATTTTCAAATAACTGAATAAAACATTCATTTAGAAGATTTGGGGGACACAATATAATCATTATTCTTGAGAACAGAGCCCTTTTCCCCTGATTCAGACCACTACTGAAACGGATTAAAAGCAATACAACCTTACAAGTTAAGAGCAAAAGCACAGTTTCTTAGCTGGTGTAAGTGGGCACAGTTCCATTGACTCAGTAGAGTTATGTCCATTTATGCCACCTGAATTCTGGCTCAAAGAAGTGCTCTTAATTTTAATGCCTTGTGCCCTTTTTGTGTTTTGCCAGTAGTTTAGTTATGTTTGTTTTTACAATTTATGATAGAACTTTGCATAGTGCCAATTTTTATTTTTTGTGTAAACCTGAGTAAATAAATAAGTAAATATCTGCTTCCTAAATATTCAAAACAAATGATGTAAGTATACAAGACACTATTTACATGTCACATTTAGTAGCTTCAAGGACGCAGACTAGTTAGAAATCATATGCTATATACTTTCCTCTGATGGAGGGAAATGTTTCATTAAAGAACAAAACAGAAGCCAAGGCCTCTCTGCAGGGAGACATAGGGCATGGTGTGAATTTACAGTGTACTCACATGATGCTTACTAACTCACCAAGCGGGCCCTGCTACTATGTATTAAATTTCAGGGCACACTAAGGAGTTTTGAGTGTGTAATAAAGGGCCCCCATGGTGAGTTAATGTGTGATATGCTAGTGCACTGTAGAGCCATGGGTTGCTGTCTACCAAATTGCCATGTAGACAAGCCTCCGAAAAAACTTTTATTGGACATATTGCATTACTAGAATATTTAAAATGTTCTTTATCTCCTCCCACATATACACTCCCGATGACCTCCATTTTAGACTCAGAATATCTTGCTTTGAGTCTTTAATTCAAACTTGGTTTTGATTTGCAGAAACACAAAAATGTGTTCTGTTTTCATTTTGTTTTCCCACTTAGCCAAGTAGTTCATAAATGATTTTTTTTTCAAACTCGGAAAAACACATTTGTTCCTCGGCTGGGACATTCCACGCAGTCCTTTGCAGCTGAGATATAAAACCTTTGAAAAATGTGAGGTTATTTCTGTAAGTGCTGACACAATCTTAACAGTAATGGCCTGAAGGCACCTCTACAATAGTTCAGATACACCAATATATTAAAGCCTTCTTTCTTATTTTACTTTTGTATGTTCTGAACAGGGTTTTTTTTTCAAACTTTACATTGCTTCCATAAATTGTCCTTTCATGTACTCTATTACTAAGAAATACCTAGGCAAATGCTATTTGTCTCAGATCTCTCACACTTTCATACAGTCAAAAGGTGTGAGTCACACTTTGATTTCAATAGAATCTCATCAGCAGCAGTGCACTGAAAACAATTTCCATAGGACTCTCTCCTTCTTGTCACTTTTCTATTTATGGCAGTTACCAATAATGTGACACAAACATAATTTTTTCTCTACAGCTGACAAAGACAGACTACTCCACAAGCAGCTAATATTCAAAGACTACGGGGAGAGGAAGAGGGAGAACTAAGGTAACACACTGAAAAGTTTTCATCCAACTGTTTGAAAAGCAAAACCGATAGAGCTAGGATGAATGCTATGCTAAACTTTAGCTTTGTGATACTGATGTGTACTTATTATACTGAACTTTTTAATAGAAATGAAAGTAAGTAGAAGCCATGATTATATCAGTGTAAATAAGAAGCAATATCATAATTATGGGCTTTGTGTCACAGAAATTACATTTCTACAGCTGCCAACCATGCAGTTTAATCCTAAAACAGGAGACTATTCAAAAATCCACTTTAAAGGAAACTACAGTTCTTGGAAAATTGGGTGCTTCAGTGTGAGGGACAATGTAGAGTTGAAATGAGGTCTAAAACAATTTTAATAGGCAAAGAGACCTGTGGTCATGTGGTTAGAGAGGCAAGAGACCAAAAGTGTGGAGAGAGTCTGGCATGTTCCTTTTCTGGATGATAAACCCAAACCTATGCCGCCCCCCCTTACTCTTTTATAAAGGTATACTTCATTTCCCCATAACCACCTTTTTTGATAGATTATATCTTCAGGACAGATATTCCATATACTTCAAATGATGAGACCTATTGGAACAATTAATATCTCTCCAAACAGAAGCAAGTTTTTAGTATGATTGGCATGTAAGTAGGTAGGTATATATATGGTTATTCAATGGGTTCATTTGTATTTCTTATTATATATATATATGGCATGTACAGTTAGGGGATGGAAAACTTCAAGACAATTATCCCATGATATAAAGAACCCTGCAATTATTAATAGCCACAAAAAGTATATACATTTTTTCCCACATGGAAAAAGTTGTGCTGGGGCGGGGGAAGAAAAAGAAACTCAGAGATTGAATTGTGGTATAATGCCTATATAAGCACCAACAGTCTACCTATCTGAGGTACATATGTGGAACTCATCATTGTAATATTTAAGGTTATGAGATGCTCTGATACATTTATCCCCACAACACCCCTGAGAGGCAGAGAAGTACTAGTATCCCATGTTACAGATGGGAAACTGAGGCATGGAGAGGCTAAGTGACTTACCCTAGGTCACACCCGAAGTCTGTAACAGATAAGGGTAATTTGAACTGACCTCTCCCAAGTCATAGGTTAGTGCCCGAACCATGGGCCCATCCTTCCTTTCTGCCAATATTTGATACTGTTTCATATTATGATGATCTTTCTGCAGCTGAGGTTTCACTTTATGATCTAGATAACAACTCCATTTGGTTGGTACCTCTATCTATATCTAAATTTCTGTTTGGTTGGGTTCTATGGCTCTTACAGCTGCCATGTTACTTTGTGAGTAGGCAAAATCCTACAGATGGATACATTCCCGAAAACAAAAAGCTACGCCAATTTCTTTCTAAGAAAGTTGAAATGGGAGTCTGTGTAAAGCTTTGGAGCCTACTGATAAAGGAAAAAGACCACTGCTGCTCTGAATGGATCTGAATTTTATTAGATAGTAAGCTCTTCCAGACTGGCACCATGCCTATCTCTAGCCTATGGATTCTGACCCTGTTCAGGCCTCTAGACACTACTGAATTATATATAAAAATAATGAACTAGGGTCTCTTGGGACAACTAAGTCTAGGAAGAAGATATGTACTGGACTTTATAATGAACCATAAAAAAACAAAAGTCAAATGCTAGGAAGTTCAGGATGTGACTTTGGCTCTATATGATCAAAGGTCATTGTCCATTTGCACTAAGGCAAGGTCCATATGCCCTGCGTAGGGTCAAAGTTGCACCCAACCCTTCCGAGGGATCACCTTCTTTATTGGATTGTAGGCTTCTAACCAACACATGCCCAATGAAATTTATGTCCAACACTTACCATTCTGGTGAACTTCAAACAGGTAGCCATTTATTACTCAGTGGTATAAGAAGACATGGACCATCCATGTGGCTCTTTATTTTAAATGGGAAAGGCACCAGTTTTATATCAGGCCTTCGAATGAACCATCAAAGCTGCTGTCCTGGACCTGTAGGGGAGCTCAGAAGAGACACAACGATAGAGGATCTGAAGTAAGAACTATTCCCTATGGGGGCAGATGTGCACACCTTCATACAGCATTTGATGAATTAGGCAACTCATTGGTTCAATCATGAGCCAAGGACAATGCGAAAACTGAACAGTACTGCCTGAGAGGGTACAGACTTGGGTGTACCAGCACTAATCATCCATACTGGCAGAGTTTGTGCAAGAGACCTGATTCCTTGAATAATCAGCTTAAAAATACCATGCCACAGTTGCAGCCAAGGACCTATTATATGAAAAAGTAAAGGGGCTTAGAGATTCCAAAAGGGAAGTTGAAAAGGACAAGACTGCTAGCCCAAGTCATATCTGGGGTTTCCACCCTTCCAGCAGTCGATGTTTCATGTGTTCAATAAATGCACATAAAGAAGGTGTGTCCCTATAGGGAGTGTGACTATAAGGAGGGATTTTGATTTTTATCATCCACAGGTTAGGTAGTTTGTAGAGGTTGGGTACCTAGTAGATTCAAGATGTGCTCAATTGTTAGTGTGATGTGGTTTAGTAAGTTCTGGTGTTATTCAAACCTTTTCATTGAATCACAGAATATCAGGGTTGGAAGGGACCTCAGAAGGTCATCTAGTCCAACCCCCTGCTGAAAGCAGGACCAATCCCCAACTAAATCATCCCAGCCAGGGCTTTGTCAAGCCTGACCTTAAAAACCTCTAAGGAAGGAGATTCCACCACCTCCCTAGGTAACGCATTCCAGTGTTTCACCACCCTCCTAGTGAAAAAGTTTTTCCTAATATCCAACCTAGACCTTCCCCACTGCAACTTGAGACCATTACTCCTTGTTCTATCATCTGGTATGTGATACAGCATGGCCAGAGGGCAGCAGGAGAGTGTTAGAAGGGAGCCTTATTCCTTGTAGAGGGAAAAAGTTTGCTACAGATTAATTAAAACACCTGAAGCCAATTAAAGCACCTGAAGCCAATTAGAGCACCTGAAGCCAGTCACCTGATAACCCCCCCTGCTCCAATCAGACAAGGGAAGGAATTGAAGCAGAGTGGATTGGTGTTGGGGGTCGGACAGCTTTCCTAAGCTGGGTGCATAAAAGCTTGGCAGAAGGGCACCCTAAGTTTAAAAAAGCACTAAAAAATTTTAAAAAATTATGTTGGTGGCCAAAAATAGCAGCTAATTTAAAGTCAGACTAGAAGCAGTGCTTAGATTGTGCTAGGGACAATCCACCTCAAAAAATTTAAAAACGTTTAATAAAACAAGCCCCACAAAAACCTCAAAAAAGTGATCTTCTTCTCAGGAATGAGGTACAATAAATAGTTGCCAGGATGCTAGTCGTTTTGTTTTTGCCTTTGTGTCACTTTATATCATGGAACTGATATCTTCATTTCTTCTTTTAGAGCAAGTTGCTAAGCTCTCTGGCCTAGATCCAACAAAATACTTAAGCATGGGATTTCAATAGCAATACTCATGGGCTTAAAGTTAAGCATGTGCTTAACTGATTTACTGGATGGGGCCATAGTGCTTACAGGATCAAGCCACTATACATTGCTTTCAAAGGCTCTGATTGCAAGCTTAACTTTATGGATGTGAATAGTCCCATTGATTTCAATGAGACTGCTCAGGTGCTTAAAGCTAAGCACATACTCCAAGGACTTTGTCAGATTTGGGCTCATGTTTTCAGCGTTTTATGACATTTAAGGCACATATTGCAATTCAACCTGTCTTTTTAGCAATAAAAGAAAAGGAGGCACTTTGGTTCTTGCTTTTCACGAATGGTTCATTGTTCATTTACTTATTTTGGCACATAAAATCTATGGGTGTGAACTAAGAGTCAGAGGGTGGATTTCCTGCTGGAGAAATAGCTGGTAGATTGAAAATACTTTAACAAAGTGACACGCTTGGGATCAGGAGAGACAGTGTATGTGAATGAAACTGTGCCTGGATGCTTGGAAGGAGAGATGTTACTGTGAAGGGAAAAAAAGATTGGACCTTGGCCCCTGCACCCTGGTGAAATAGACTAACTTTTTGGTGTGTACATAATGGATGGGCTTGAAGACAGGCAACCAAGTAGCTATGTACATGCAGTGTGTAGGACTGGATACAGCAAGGAATGTCCTCAGGCTCTTTCCTGACTTAATGGAGTCCCAGTTGTGAGATATTTTAATGGCTTTTGGTTGCAGTGTCTTATCAATAAAGAGAATCTGAAGGTGTTTCTTTGTTGCAATTGCATTTTTCAGGCAATCTGCGATCGTAGGGATGCTTTTTCATTTTCCCCTTTTTTTATAAATATACATTACTGTTTTGTTTACATGCAGTGCTAAGACTGCAGTATTATAAGCGTTGCCAAAGTGCTAACTCTATGAAGCGCTCCTGTGTGTCAGAATCATTATTCTGTGTAGGTAATGCACATTTAAACTGTAATCACTATTACTTGCTAAGAACAGGTACAGCTATTAAGAGTGTTTCAGAACACAATAACTTTCAACACATTCAAGCAATAACATAGTTTATAGCAGTATTTACAAGATTTTTAACACTCATGACTCCATTTCTTCCTTTAAATAAAAGACTCTATCTGTTTTTATACCTTGCTTGTAATCCTGGCATGAGGCACCTTCTTATTAGGAGGCCCCACTGTTCAGCTGCAGCTGAAGAATCCATGGTGTAGGACGTGTGTGTGCATGCTTGCGCATGAAAAGGGAGCTTTAAACCATTTTTATGCCCCCTCACTCCTGATCCACAGCTTAGTGCTGTAATTTACTCTGCCTGCTATTGACACCAAAGGGACATTGCACCAGTTTGAGATTGCCAGGACAAAGTCATGCCTGAACCACATTTCCTTTTCTTTGGCCACATTTTCTGTTCTGGGTGCAAGGAATAAGGTTCGTATCACTATGACAACACAGTGCTATCAGGTAACCACCTCTTCTCCTCAGCAGCTGTTATCCTCCCCAGGATGGGACATGCCATCTTTAGAGTTGATTTATGCACTCAGAGAAACACAGATAAGCCCTAAATCTACTCCAAACACATGACCTGAATATATTAACCACTGCCATAGCTCACTTATTCCTGTAGTCAGATCACTTTGCTCTGTGATTGCTCAGTGTTCTAACTATGCAGGATGAGACCTGACATATTCAATTATATGAGAGACTTTTAAAGAGAAGTTGTGATTGAGGATTCAGTAGGTGGCCCCTGAGCCAATACAACAGCATGGTGTCAGGAGAACAGTACTGTTGGAAGTGCTGCCTTTTGTATAACTGTAGTGTTCTGGCCACATGTGGCCATTAAAGTTCTTATCACACTTTTTGCAAGAGTAGGAGAATTAGCAGCAGCATTGCATTATTCTGGCTAAATTCTAATTGAGTGATTATACTCTGCCTCCCTACATTCCCCCTTCTGTTTCAACCGGATACAAATTCTTTACTTTTTGGCCTTGTGGGATGTGATTAAATTGCAGATGTTCCATACAAAAGAGGCAACTGCATTATATTGGTGGGTAAAGTGATCTTTATAATGAGATAAAGAATTTTATAGAGTACCTCTGAAACCCTGGATAAAAAGCACTCTGGTCTCTTTTTTTTTTTTTAAATATGGATTTATGTGGCTATTTAAGACAATCCTGTAAATGCCTATCATGATTATTCTTTTAAAATATGAATTAAATGATTTAATAGTCCAGTATGACAAAATGCACATGAAAGGATAGCTTCAAGTCTAGTGTTTGTGTTATTCACAGAATTTGTATTATTCATACTGGGACCACCAGATCATCCAGTCTGACTTCCTGTATATCATAGTCCACCAACAACCACCCAGCACCTGCACCCTAAATCTAACCACCAAGATAAGTCCAAAAAGTATTATAGCCCAGAATTTCTGGTAGAATTTCTTAGATTTTTTTCTGTAGTTGAAACAAGAGAGATTTAATATCTGTATACCTTTCATTTAGTGCTAATGAAAAGTGACTGATTAACAGTCATGGCAAATGAGGTTATATTTATTCACAGAACAGACACACTATGCACAGTGGCAGCTTTCTCTCACATTGCCTTACCAATATGCCTGATCCCTACTTGGAGGATACACCCGTATGGATGACTCTTATATTTCAATCTACGTGTCAATTCGACCTTTGGTAAATCTACCAATGCAGCTAATAAAGGTACAAATTAATGTAATTTCTGGTGTAACTGCTTATCTAACAATTGCACAATACAATTAAGACTATTTTAATAAACACACACAATCAGTGAGATATATAGCAAAAACTGCTTATTAGGAAAAGAGGATGTATTCAAAATAATCTAATCTGGGGAGATCATCTTAATGAAGTGACTGGTTTCATAGTGCTGGAGTTTTAGTATTACAAGAAGTTCAAATACAAACAGAAGAGGTAACAAAGTGCTTATAAGGAAAAATCAAAAAAACTCAAAGTTATTGAAAAGTGAGGTTTGAAAATCTAATGATACCAAAGTTATTATATTAAGGTTTAAGGTTTCTACATCATTCTGAATTCTGGTTTTTGCATGCATTCCAAAGATCTTTCATTACACAATATATATGGTGCCATATTCTCAGCGGGTGTAAATCAGTGTGCCTCCTGGATATCAATAGATTTGTGCCAATTTACACCAAATAAGGATCTGACCCATAGATTTCAATAATATAAACATAGAGGCAGACCAAGCCATGTTGGCCTCCACTTTATTTCTGTTTTCAAGTAGTCAAGAACATTTTCCTACGTCCCTTAGAGTATTCAATTATGCCTATAATGCAATAAGTTATTTGATTCCCAACATATTTTGAATTCATTCAGTTTCATTGCTGACTGAAAAAACAGACTGTCAAACTTTTTAGACCTTTTTAAGTTCTGGGAAAGGGATGAATAGGGGAGAGGAAGTAATTTTGGAGACTGAGAAGTAGGGGACAAGGACAAGGGAGGAAAATATGGGGAGATGAACACTGGGAGAGAGATAGTTACAAAGGGAGAATTGAAATGAAACAATTGGAACAAAATCATGCTTCATATGAACAGGGTGGGATGAGACCTAGTGTGAGACATAGCAACCCAAATAATATTTTTTTAAGAAGTTAAAAGCAACTGAAAGTAAGGGACTGATATAAAAGAAACATCTTGATGTTAACTCTAACATTGCTACTACAAGACTATAATCAATTACTTGGCAACACCATTTATGGTAGATTACATACACACATATCTGACAAAAATAAATTCCTGGTTGTTAGGAAGGTTGTGTAGTTGAGACACTAGACTGGGTGTCAGGAGATCTGGGTTTAATTCCCAGGTGTACATCAAACTTCCTGTGTGAATTTGGGCAAGTCACTTAGGGTCTGCTTTTCAGATGTGGTGAGCACTTACAGACCCCATTGTCTTCAGCTGGAGTTATCTGTGTTCAGCACTTAGAAAAATCAGGGGTGAACTCCTGGCCCCACTGAAGTCAATGGCAAAACTCCCACTGATTACTTGTCATGAAGGATACTTTACTAGGGAAATACAGGCAAGTGAGTAGTATAAACTTAAAATCTACCGGGTTTGGCTGAGCCTTTAAGGCACAGCCTGTTTTGGGAGGTGGTGCAAAGGGAACACTGCCCCAGTGGGAACATGGTGTGTATGGAGTTTCTGGCAGCCACAATGCTACCCATCACTGTGAGGTGCACAGGAAGACTATGGCCAATATGCTCATCTGTTTCAAGAATAAGTACGCTCTTCTTGCACATCCCATTCCCTGACATCTTTGGAGAGGCTAAAACTGTGGTGGATGACAGCCTCTCAGACACACACACACACACACACACATATACATCCCGGCATTCACAGAGAGCAGGGACTCTGATTATACCCAGCACCTCTATCACTAACTATGTAGAAGTGAGTGAGTGAGAGAGAGAGAGGTACTGTACTCTCATTCTCCTGAGAGGCTACAGGGGAATGTTTCTTTCCTTCCGGTTGAACCAAACATGCTAAATAGTATGGACCATATGATAAGAGAAATTTATCCTCACTTGTTATGCTTAATATCTTCATAAATCTTCCATTGTGGATTAGCTCTCATTACTGAGTGAGAGAGATAACAATATATTGCTTGGGGAGATTTTAAGAGAATTTCTTTGCTACTCCATCTAATTTAGAATGCCTTTATGCTAGGAGCAGTATGTAAGCAAATCCCTTCTGTTACACTAAGTGTTCTAAGTGCAGTACACGATAAAACTGGTAAAATAATCAAACCATAAATTTAAAAAGGCAACAGCTCCCGACAGTGGTCTCTAAGGGAAGGTATCAAACTTTTGGGTCTGCATGCTCCTGGCAACCAGAGCCAGGAGGAATCATCATTTGAAGAGTTTTTCTTACTAGTGCTTTCACCCCTATTTCAGCAAATGGGCAGACCCTCCATGAGACACTGGTGGATATTCCAAAGGTGGCTTCTGACCTACCAATGGACGACAATGATGCAGGCTTGCTGACACTGCTTATGACTCTTGGTGTAGCCACTGATGCAACTTATGTAGACCACAAGCATAGAGTGGTGGGATCACATTGTCATGCACCCAGAAGAACTTTCACATGAAGAAAGATACATTTCTGGAGCTTTGTGAGCAGCTTACTCCAACCCTCCAGTGCCACTACACATGCATGAGATGGCCACACCAGTACAGAAGTGGGTTGCTATAACAATCTGGAAACTGGCTGCACCAGACAATTATAGGTCCATTGCTAATAAGTTCATCATTGGAAAGTCAACCATGGCTAAAATGGTTCTGGGAGCAATCAGTTGTGTGATTTACCATAGGCGGTGGCCATAAACAATATCCCTGAAGTAACTGCCAGTTTTAAGAGAATGGGGTTTCCAACCCTCACTGGGGCCATTGATAGGACTCATGAGTCCTTAGTTTTCCCTCATCGAGGACCACATGAGTACACAAACTGCAATTTTATATACTTTACTCTGATACATGCCCTTGTGGACCACACTGATTTTATGCCAACATGGGCTGCACAGGAAAAGTTGCTGGAATTCAGAACCATCACAGAGGTTGAAATATCAGAGCTTGAACATCCTAAAAGCAGACATCAGACAACATTTCAGTGCTTCACAACAGATTCAGTGCATTCCCATGCAAAAGAGCTTTGTGGAATCTCAAAGCCAAAAAATGATAATTTGTGAAACTGAGCTTCAATATATACTGAGAGGAATGTTTCAGCTCCCAGAAGCACCTTGGACAAATCTCAGTTAATCACAGTGAGAAGACAACCCAGACAATGGTAAGGTACAATTTACATCTTTTAAAAAAATGGCAGAGCACCTCGGCTTTTTGGAAAGTGGGGAGAAGAGAGCACTTATGGTGACAGAGCAGCATATCTCTGAGCGGAGTGGACTGGTGACCTGCAGAAGGGGGCCTGGGAAATCTGACTGCCTATCTGGACTTCCTACTAAGGGAAAATTTTGCAGCTATCAGAGCCAGGATTGGCTCAAAATTCATGGGAGCAAGGGTGTGGCAAGGAGAACAGGATGCTATGTTAGCATCCACATGGATGACTGCATCCCTATGGCTTTCAGAGCATCCTATGTCAGGAGCATCTACCCATAGACTATATGCAAACACACGATAATATAGACTCTCAAAGAACTAAACAGTCATCCTCCCCTATCCTGGGGTGTTTCTGGACTGCAAACAACCAGCTGGACATATTCTGGACTCTAATTTTGTCACCCATGGACTATATTTAATTTTCTACATACCCTGGATAGTGTTCTGTTTGCAGGTGGATCATTATGTTGTAGTGTGCCTGACTTGTATAGCATGGCATATGAAAAGGGAAGGCAATATAAGGTTGTTACTTTAAACACCCTAGCAAATCTTTCAGAATGTGAGAGTTTCTAGTAAATTTTTTGAATTTAAGTGCTTATTTCACTGTTTGTGCTTCCCAGTCTCCATTTTGAATTCCACATTGTTGTGGTGGTGGGCAATGCCAGGATGCTGGCATACAATCTGCCATTAGCGAATACACACTCCTACCCATGGTACAATAAATTTTGCATTGCATAATAAATCAGAAATCGCTCCCATCTCTGTATTAATAACAAAAATGAAGCTAGAAACTTACCAGGCTCATGGGTTACTTCTGCCTCTTGTATTTCTGATGCTGGTTTTGTGGTGGGCAGCTCCTCCAGGCGAAGCATCAAAAAAGCTCCTTTGAGTAGGGATCCAGAATGTGCTGCAGCTGCTCCGGCAGCAAAGCCTCCTCAGGGTCCAGTCTGAATACAAGAATCACTTCAGCAGCCTCATCCAGTGCTTGTTGTCTTCCTTCCACTCCTATACAGGATTCAGAGGTAGGAAGGTCACCATCCCTGATGATGAGGCTATCATGAAGGGCTATTGGCTCAGTGCCCTGTGCAAGTTATATGCCTCGTAAAAGGGGCAGGCTGATCATGAGTTCCCATAGGTGTGGTTCTCCTCCCTTGCTTTCCAGTCATCAATTGTGAGCAGCTTAATTCATTCCCTGCACTGGTCAGTGGCCTGGTGAATCCCCCAATGCTGTCAGCTTCCTCACTATTGGCTGGTATGCATGGTCAGTCCTAATACTCTTGCTAAAATCATACAGTTAAATCTGGCTGTGCTCCTGTGATCAGCGAGCAGTCCACTTGGCAAAGGACTTTTTCATGTCAGTGACCATTACAAATGAATGAGAAGGTTCACTTTCTCGGGTGTCCATCAGCCAGTTTTAGGATAAAAAGGAGAAATAACACTGTTCCATGGGATTGTGGGATAGCATCGGTGGACTCAGGTCCTCAGTCTTGTGATACCTGGGCCCATGCTCAGTTTGCAAAACAATGGAGTTTGGGCCTGAGCCCCTGTGGGACTCAGGTTTGAAGCCTCCACCCCCATCGGGTCCAAGGGCCTGGGCTCAGATTAGTCAGAATTGTGTGTAGATCCTGTCAGCATAATTACTCCACCTCTGTGAGAGGTGGAAACAATGTTGGCAGAAAAGCATCATCCACCGACATAGCACCAGTATGGACAGCACTTAGGTCGCTGTAACTTGCATTGCTCATGGGGGTGTCTTTTTCATACCCCTGAGTGACGTAAGTTAGATTGACTTAAGCAGCAGTGTAGAGCTGCCCTCAGATACTCTGGTGTGGTAACTTTATATTTTAGAGGTGTCCACCATATGTTCAAAATTGGCTCTTCAAGTGTTAATACAATGGGCCAGCTTCTTTACTTGTGTACCTCACAGCTAGGCACAGAGAGTGCAAAATGGTTATAAATGTGCCCACATCAGAATGGTAGTATTTTACATCTTCTTTGAGCTTATTTTATCTATAAGCAGATGCTTGGTATCCTTATAACTGACCCCCATTACTATGGGAGCTTTCATGATTGTGCCAAAATTACAAGACTGGGTTTTTAACCTGAGATCTGTCAAACAAATTGAATTGTTTAATATATTTTTGACTCTCTGGATCTTTAAAAAGTAAATCTACCTTACACCTTTAATATTCTAGGAGTACAATGTGCCTCACATTTTGTAATAATTGTTTTATACATTTCTTGTCTTCCTGTAAAGGTCTTATTGACATCAAGTGCATCTGAACCTGTGCATCTGAACCTCTCTGTTCTAATAGCTGGAAGATAAAGATCAAACTTCTGTCTAAAACTTCTCTAGTTACAGTCAATATTTCTTTCACATTTAAGTTCCATGGAGAGCTTGATTTTGTTCCCAATTTCAATGCACTGCTCACTTTGAACCTCCTAGCTAAGGCAAAGGAAACAAGGATTGTCCATTAACCACTGTATAGGAGATTATGCCCATCATGAGGGAGTCCCCAGCTGACAGAGCTGGCAGAGTCCCGTACTCACCAGCACAATATGTTCTGGCAATTCCTGGTTGGCAAAAGGTCCAGGCTGCTCTAACCTGCGCCTGGGGCCTGGCAAAGAATCAGGGAGCATAACCAGTTGCATGACAGTGGCAGCTTTATGCAACAGAGACTCTGGTGCTATTATCCACAGTTCATTTCTGATACTATGTATGTATAAGGATGGAGAAGCTCATGGGAGTTTGCAAATTTCTCAAAAAAAATTAGGTTTGCAAAACTAGTTGAGTTTTGACTGTAGTTGACACATTTCCTGTAGTTTATATTCATTTTCATAAGTGAGATTCAGTTAAAGGACAAACATTTTTCCAACTCTGGGTAAGTCTATGCTTTAAAGGAAGTGTGCGTGTGTGTGTGGCGGGGGGGGGGGGGGGTGATAGATCATGGCCTCTTAAATGTGGCTTCTTTAATACTGTTGTCACTTTTTGCTGACACCATTCTGACATCAGTGTTGCTCCTTTGTTGAGCTATAGCCAGTGGCCAAGGTCTTACAGGGCACTTCCCAGTGGAGGAGAAATTTGTGATGTAAGGTGCTTTATTTCAACATCCACACCAGTTCTGGATCAGAGGTGGTCACACCGCATGCTGGGCAATCCTTTCTTCCAGGAATCTCAGCCCAACACCAATGTCTACTTTCCAAAACACAACTCTGCCTCAAAAATTGATTCTGAGCTGAGAACAAAGTAGAAACCAAATTCTCCAGCTGCTTGCACAGCTACCTCACTCCTGAAGCTGCCTCTACCCTTGTATAACCCTGCAAACCCCACAACATTCATAATTCCCAAGTGTCAAAACTTGCTTGTGCCTGCAGGAGGACTTGGAAGACTGTTATCAGTACCACCTGTTGTCGTGGGCATCACCAAAATACATAATGTACATAATGGGTTTGTTTGTTTTTAACTGGGTGTTCTCTCTAGCTCTCTGGTCCTATTCTATTGGTTCCTCTGTATTTGGTTTTCTTTCTACTCCCTCTGGGAGGAGGTCCTCAACTATAGACTGTCCTCCCACCCCCGCCACCTCTTGGTTTATCCTCATTTTTCAGATGGGGATCTCAGGAACCAAAACATTTAGTGACTTGCCCAAGACCACATAAATCTGTAATGGAGCCAAGAATTGAACTCATACCCTGAATCCCAACCCAGTGCTTTAACCCAATGAGACAATCTTTTATCTCAAATTGTAAATTTTGCATGAGATCATAGCTGTTTCAGTTTTGCACCCCTCCCCTGCCCAAATAGTGGAAATCATTGAAGATGTAGGCTATGCTACTTGTGGAGACAATTACTATTGTAATCCTTGCCTTTTGTCAGTGTGTTCTGCATATACTTTCAAAGGAAAGGAAATATAAACATGGAGAGAAAAGAAGTAATGGAATCATTTCTGTGAAACTTTTGAGAGCTTCCAATAGGAGCAATAGTACAATTTTTCACCTTTGGCAGATTTCTGTACAGATACGCACGGAATTGATTATCTTGCATTTGCATGCATACTCATACGCAACCCCTACTGCTGCGGAAAGAAAAACAAAAGGAATTTCTCTTACACGTGGAGGATGGAACTTCTCAAGACAAACTCTGTAAATGAGGAATCAAAACATTTCACATTTATCACTGTATATAATATACTCTGATACTGATAAGAAGGAATTTTTGTTCTAAACTGCCTGCAAGGCATTTTTAATAATTGAAACATTAATTGCTGTTCTGAAATTTCATATTCAACTGTGATGATTGTTTTAAAAAAAGCAAATTTAAAAAGGAGAGTATATCTTGGATTCTTCTAGCTGAGCAAATTAAGTGAGATTTAGAAACAAAATTTTGACCAAGATTAGGTTCATATGCTCTATGGGATTCACACAATTCATGGACCACTCATAATATAGTAGGACACAAAAATACATTGTGTTACTGTAATACAAATAAGTACATAGAACTGGTCAGAACATTTTTCAGTAAATGCATTTTGGTCAGAATGGGTTTTTGTTTTTGTCACAGCTGAAATGTTTCAAGGAGATGGGTGGATTTTGGTAGAAAAAAAGAGCTGAATCAAAGCCTGACCTTTTCAATCTGAAATCAGATGTTTACAGATAATTCTGTTTTGTGAAAGTGTTTGAAACTTTTGGTTTTGTTCTAGTGGAATAAAAACAAATTTTGAATCCTTGAAAGTTGTTGAGAAACAATTGTCATTCTCTGGCCAGCTCTATAAATAGATCAATATCTATCAGGTAAGAGGGCATATACTTACCTAAAACAAGGTGCTGAAGTGAGGGAGGCGTGCATGCACTGAACTCTATTACAAAAATCCAGGTAATAATGATCAAGACCTCAGTTCAGGATAGACTCAAGATGTGCTTAAATCTATCTCTATTCAGGACTGCACTCACGCATGTGCTTAACTTTACATCAGCTTAAGTCATATTGATGTTTCTGGTTGGGGTCCAAGTGCACAAAATGGATATGAGCAAACAATAGAATGGGAACAGAAGAAAAAAATCCATACACTGAAATTAGCTACATGAAGACAGAAGTAAATGAGATGCATCAAAAGAAGGAAGAAGAGTATGCACGAAAAGAAGGGCAACGTTAATGTCATCATTAAATATATCATCATATATAGTGTCTGATACAATTAACATATTGCATGACTTTTATATACTGAACTTGGTCCCAGGATTTTAGACAGACAAGATGGTTGAGGTAATATCTTTTACTGGTCTGACTTCGGTTGGTGAGAAGGACAAGCGTTCAAGCCATACAGAATTCTTCTTCACCAACAGAAATTAGTCCAATAAAAGATATTACCTCAACCACCTTGTCTAAAATCCTAGGACCGACATGGCTACACTTACACTGCATGATGTTGTCAGTCATAATGACAACAAAAGAAACATAGTGTACAGGTCTGTAGTGGATAGGAATTGGATAATATCGCTTTAATTAGTTTCCAAATCCTCTAGTGGTCCTCACTGTCATGGATGTTTCAGAAGCATCCAGAACTCTTAACACATCAGCAAGGCAATATATAGATTTTTGTACTGTATATAGTAAGTTAGGCCGTGTGGTTCCTTCATATTAAATTTGCTATGTAAAGTATAAAAGACACAAGGGACAAGTTTTCTTCACATGCAAGCATTGCATTTGCACATACAAAGAACCACAGAACACGCTTACCTGTTTGCATGCACAAAAGCTTGTTTACTCATATGTAAATACAAGACTTGCATACACAGGTGAACAGGCCATTCTGAATATTTACCCCCACAATGGTGGAGAGTAGTTGAAAGAATTTAAGAATTTTATGTTTGGATTCCACTAGTTATATCAATATTTGCATAGCCCACTAAAGTAATGGGATAGGGAGAGTTCAAGGTGATGTTTAGGGCACCCTTTACCCTTCATAATATTGGGAAAAAGTGTTGCCAACTCTCATGATTTTTTTTTAAACCAGTGACATGATTTTGGCTGGAGCAGGAGCTGATTATGTGAGAAGCTCCAGCCTTCTAGTGAATCTTAGCCCTGTGACAGGCTGCCTGCCTCACTTTCCCATTTCCTGGGGCAGAATAATCAGTCAGAGCTGCTACAGGAAAAACTCCTGCCCTCCCCATAGCAACCTAAAAACATACTCACAGGAGGGAAGGGGAGGGGAGGAGGGAATTAAAGAGCCCAGCAGTTTAAGGTAACTCTTCTCACTCCTCCACCTTCCCCTCCTGTGAGCACCAGGGAAAGGAAGATGCCTCTGTTCTTCCCCTCTCCATCCTTGCAGCATCTGGCTTAGGCAGGGGTGTGTGAAGAGCTTCCCCCATAGCTTAAAAAGTAGAGAAGGGACCCCCATTGTAGCTCTCCCAGGCCCAGGAGAGGGGCATGAAGCAATTTAGCAGGAACGGCCAAACTGATAGGTAGGGGTTGAATTTACAGGGTTGGTGGCTAGGTGGGGTCAGAATTAATTGATAGAGAGATGTGGGGGTGAGAGCTTCTTCACCAAAATGAAAAAAAAAAATCACCTCAATAAATTCAGGAGACTGAGCAACACTAATTGTCACACATTCTGGGGATGGGCAGGGAAGTTTAAAAGAAATCAAGAGAGACCATAAACTTCAATATTGTCATTTTTTTTTTAAAAAATGAAACATCTTTTTGGCTAGACTCATATTTTGGATCTCTTGAGGTTGCCAACATTGCCTAAACATACCTAGATAGATACAATTCTTTTGGAAAAGGTAGATCTTTGTTTAGATACTGAAATGTTTAATGCAACATTTTATATTTTTGTTTTACTTAAGTGGTGCATTAAAATGGCACCTCTGATGAATGAAAACGAGAAGAGAATCTGTCATGGAATTTTTAGAAATACATATACTTACTGTACCATCCAGTTCTCCAATGATATTCATTTGTTAGTCATTCGCCAATCACTTTTATTGCCAACACATTTAAAATAAATGGAGGAATAAATGGGAATTGCTTGAAATGCTAATACTACAGATGAGGCTATCAAGATAAAATGTTAATCTTATCTTCTATTGTTTTATAGGGTGCTTTTATAATCCCTGATTCAGGACAGCACTTAAGCATGTGCTTAACTGAATAGGGATGTTTTCCTTAATCAGGGCCAGAAGCTGGATTTTTCTGAGAAATACAATCAGTGAAGTAAATTAATCTGGATTTTTATTTTCAGATGAAAAAGTGAGTTCACAGCACCAATTGTTATTTTAAAAGCCCATTCCCCCCTATTTTTAATTACAGGAGAAAATGTGCATTCACACTGTGAACCTCTTGCATATTTCACCCTCCTATACCTTGAAGCTGGTCAAAATCAGCCTCTTAAAACTGTTTTTTGTTTGTTTTGTTTTGTGTGTGTGTGTGTGTGTGTGTGTGTAAAACGAGTCTTTTGTCAAGATGATTGTATAAACACTGTTTCAACATGGGTCAAATTTTGCAGGCGTATTTTGAGCTGCATAATGGCAACTCAGAATTCCAGCTATTGCTAAACAGACGTTTGTGCTGCAGCAATGTGTAATGTGTTCGATAGATAAGAGAATCAGTGGCACTGAAGCCCTTTTCAGTTTGGGAGTCCTTGAGTCCTTTAGTCTCTATCAACCTCCCAATGGAAGAAAGTGTTCAGGTCAGGATCAAGTAAAGGCCGTTTAGCCATTTCCTGTTCAGTACTTCAATCCCTCTCAATGCGGTCTGTTTTCATGAAAATTGTCAGTGCTTTGCCTCTGTTACCTTGGCTAGTAGGCTAGTCTAAATTTATAATTTGGTTAGAGAAGTCTTTGCTGATCTCTCTTCTGATTTTTCTTTATATATATATATATATTTATGATTACTACCTTTTAGTTTATCTGTGTTAAACAAATGTAGTTACTTAAGATGCAGTTACACTAAAACAGCTGACTTTTGCCATATAGAAGTATGAAGAAGCATCATAACATATATTTTTTGGCTTGCTATACAGCAATGGATCCAAACGCTAAGCTTATTTTGAAATGAAATCATTGCCCTTATGTTATGAATATTAATGCATTGTGAGATAACACATCTACTTTCTTTTTCACCTTTGGTAGTCTCTGTATAACATTCAACTCATCTGAGCTTTATGTCTCAGGCAGGTTTCCCCCCACCCCAAAAATAAAATCACCTATTCTGCTTTGCTGTGTACCTGTTGATTGATATATAACATAATTCATTGGATCAGAGAATGGTATAAGAATCTAACTTCCACAGGCTTATCTGCAGTTTTTCAGATGTGGATAATAGCATGTATATCTTGGCTTTTTAAGTTACTCCTCCATTTGGTATGCTAGTAAAGAACCATCATAACTCTGTGGTCCCGCCCAAGGAACCATTTAGTTTAGTTTATTTAGGTTATTAAAGCTAATATATGGGTAAGTCTCAGAACTAGAAGGCTTAGAGCTCATCTCCATGAACAATTAGTTCATGGGAAGCTGAGGTGTAAATCTACCCTGAACTATTTACTTTAATAAAAAAGCATAAGGTATAATTTAATAGTATGCTGCAAACAGTAAACAACAAAATACAGTCCCCACAATTCCTTTCCTAATGACTGCCAGGCTCCCATAGAAGCACTTATATAGTGTGACTTTTCCCACCCAATGTCTAATAAATCAGTACTCTTGTATATAAATTTTAGGAGCCTGATCATCCTCTCTAACATCTTTAGTGACCACACTGCTCTGGTATATATGGCTGCCCACCAGGCAGGACCCACTGTTGCCTCAAATGCTGGATGATTTTCAGGTGGAAGACTTTTCCCTCAGCAGGGAGCTACAAATGGTCACTCTCTGGGCTTCATTCTGCTTCCATTGAAGTCAATAGAAATGTTGCCACTGCTGTCAGTGTTTGCAGGATCAATCTGTCTGCTGCTACTGGTTCACAGGGAACTAGGGAAGAGACATGCCCCATACGTCTTTCTAAGTGGCTGCCAGGGAATTTGTATAGTGTAGACCAGCTCCAGGCAGGGAAAGGGCATCCTAGCAGTTCCTGTTGCCAGCCCTTCTTATGACCCTCGTAAACCCTGCCCCCAACCCTCTGGGTGGTCGCAACCCCCACATTGAGAAATACTATTGCATAGCATCTCTTTAAACATTGCTAATGCTTTGCTATTGTCCTGCTCCTAAGACATGAGTTTGGAGTTGAATTTGTTGGGGTTTAATTCATTGCTTTAGGTATACTGAATTCCAACTTACTAAGTAAGCATGAGAAACTGGCATTTAGACTCAGTACCTCCAACAGTTTCAGAATGACAAATTATTATGTATTTCCAACCAATTACTCCATGTGAGAACAATATTATCCAATTATCAAACATATATGCTTGTTCCTTGATTTTCTCAAAAGCACTCAAGTGTGACAGCTGTGATACAGACGGACAAGTTCAGTGGCCTAATTAGCAACTGATAAAGAAAAGAAAATATTGTTGAGGGCCCTCTTGACTGCAAGCTCATAAATTGAAAGTTGTAAAGATCCACTTTTGTCTCTACTAAAATATTTGTTTATTTCCAGAAAAATTCAACAGTATAACACAAGTTAATTGAGTAGGCACTTTAAAATTTCAGCAAGCTTCTTGCGAGAGTTGGCAAAAATTCGGAGTATAATAAATATTTGATGCTTTTGAATTTGATAGTATTTGCTATCCTATCGTTTGTAATAAAAATGTAAAGAGTCCATCTGAGGTGGTAATGATAGCCAGAGCCAGTGGAAAAATGAAAACAAATGTTCTAACTGGATAAAAAGTCAGGGAATGTTCTAATATTTTGTAGAATATGCTTGACATTGTGTCCTTTTTTCAGGACCACTGAGGAAGGGTTTGACACACATCATATCATTAAGTCTTCCGCAAACTGTTACATAGCTTTTATTTTTAATGTACTGTATTACTAGCTGTTGGGCAAACCTAAAATTGTAAAAGTGCTGGAAGAATTCTGCTGTGAATTTTGCTCTGATTACACAGAACTGAACAGTACATCACTGTTATGAAAACTTTAAAGACACTGATTAGTGAAATAATATCTGCTGAATTTAAGGTCCACTGGCTGCCCCTTGTTCCAGCTGGTAGTCATGATATCTCCAATATTTCTGCTGGGAAGTCCTCAGAACGATATGCCATAATGCCTATGATGCCCTGTCCAACTGACTTAAAACCATAGAGTAGCCAGCATGAAAAAATGGGTGTTTACCACTACAAAAGGAGAGTGATCACTTTAGATAAGCTATTACCAGCAGGAGAGTGGGGTGGGGGGAGAGAAAACCTTTTGTAGTGGTAAACACCCATTTTTTCATGCTTTGTGTGTATAAAAAGATCTTCTATACTTTCCACAGTATGCATCCGATGAAGTGAGCTGTAGCTCACGAAAGCTTATGCTCAAATAAATTGGTTAGTCTCTAAGGTGCCACAAGTACTCCTTTTCTTTTTGCGAATACAGACTAACATGGCTGTTACTCTGAAACTATTCTGGAACATCTCCAATTACCAAGAAGAAAGACAATAGCATTTCCCTCAAAGCTTAGATGCCAGTTGGATTGAATTTTCTCCTGTAAGAGGTCCCTTGCCATTTGACCCCACTTTCAACTGCTTAGCTGGCATCCCACCAAATCATTCAGCTGAGCTCCCCATCTAGCCAGGCCTGGTTATCGAAGATAAACATGTTGAATACAATGTCTGAAAAATGAATCCCATTGGGACAGAGCAATCCAGTATAATTACAAGTAATACCAGCCTACACCAGGGTCTCACCAATGAAATCCAGGGAACATGTTTCCATCTCATGATTTATTTTTTTCCAGAGCTTATTCTGGGTAAGTTGGCTCCCTTATACACCTGTTGTGATAACATATCTGACTAGACAGCAGAGGGAACTGAGACTATAAGCCTATTCAGGCTTTTTTTTAAAAAAATTGGACTCACTAACAAAGTCATTTCCACTGAAATATATGATAATCACACCAGATGACACAAAGCACTACCAGTACCAGGGACATAAATTGGTCCCATCCTATATTACAAAAGCTGCACCACCTAAAATGTGTACATACAAAACATGGGTAGTGTATAAACAAGTGCCTATTCTGCATGCCCAATTACTCATTTTGGTTTCCATGCACAAATCAGACACCAGTTTTGAAATTATGGCCTTTACTGTATATAGGAAAAGAAAACACTTGAAGAGCAGAAAGAAATGGAAGGGAGGATAAAAGGAAGTTATGGGTAGTTCTGATCTTCTAATAAAACAAGTTTTATTTAATGTGAGTGAATGAGATGCTTGTGACAAACAATGATTATCTGTGTCAAAATATATGTATGTGGAAGGTACAGCTACAGGGAAACCTGTGTCAGCCCTGGCACCTGGGGACACACTGAACCACAAATAAGTGAATCTGAAAAAAAGAGCAAGTCTCAAATTGTGAAATTGTTGCTTGAAGACAGCAGTTAGCCAGCAAGAGAGCATCCAATTCTTTTTCCTATGGGGCAAAAGAAAATAAAAACCTTTGTTCTCTCTGCTTGGAAACAGCCCTGATAATATAGAGGACAGGCAAAGAAGAAGAAAGAACAGAAATAGATCATCTGTGTCTTTCTACTATTGCCAATTAACTGGAGTAGATTAATAGCTTGGGCTGGGCTAAAACATTGGCCAGGCTATGGATTTTTGTTTTTAAGTGCAGCACAGTCTAGTATAAAGCAGCCTGTGCATTTCATTTTCAGGATGATGTGTTATAGTGATGTAGTAAGTCAGCTTCTAAGAGGCTTTCTGCATTAGTGGACATCACTGATCTTGCTCAGTATGAAAGTCAGAGATGGCCTTCTTTCATAAATAGATACATCGGGTGCATTGATTTTAATTCTGCATTGGTCACAGAGCTGTTGTCAAAACCCTTAACAATGTACCTTGAATAAGAGGAATATGTTCTGTGCTTTTTGAACCACCATTAAGTTACATGCACCTGAGTTCCTGCTGCCAAAAAATAGCAAATAGCTAACGATGGTCAATCTAAGAATACCATGATAATTATTGAATCAAAGATGCATTCTCTTTGTTGAGCTGTCAGAACGTTCTGGGAGAACTCCCTTTTGAAGTAAATATTTCACAAGGATGGCAATAAGTATAAGTAGTTTGAGTACAGTGCAATGGTGTTTAAATACAGGAGAAAGAAAAAAGTGTTAATAGGATAAGTACCAGAAAGGATTAACTATAGCTAAATAGCAGAGAGGATTAGCTATTATCCTGTCTATACAGACACCTAAGTTTCATATGGCCAAGTAGATAGGATGCACAAAGTCAGCACTGCAAGAATAGGGTTTTATTATTATTTCCAAGCCTGTATTGAAATCAGGTTTACTTAAGCACATAGTTAAACAGTTCACATAACCCATAAACTCTAACCTGGATAATCTATAAGAAAATTTTAAATTCTTACACCATTTTTTAGGAAATGCTTAGATAAATAATTGTTTCCAAAACACAGGTTTAATATATGCAGTTAAAATGGAGGTCTATAGAAAAAAAAATCAATCCTACCACCCATATATACCTGCTGCAATGTGCCAGCCTGAGTCACTAGACACTTAGGTGGTTGAAGAGATTTTGCTTCCTTTAATTGTGGGTTGAAGCAGGTAGTGTATCCTGCTATCAACAAATTCTACATTACAGCATAGACACTGCCAGATCAGATATCTAATACAGGCTCCAGTTACCAAAAATGGTCTGTATCAGAGACTTCAGGAGTATATATAAGAAACATAAGGGACAATTTTGCAACAAGCTTCAAATATAAGAAGTTTCTTCCTAAATCAAAAGAATTAAAGGTGGTTCAAGCTTTCATCATCACACTTTAGATAGAATAAGAATGTATGCAGGTACGTTATATGCCGTACAATTTTTTTACCCTATCTTCTTATAGCCCCAACCCTCCCATCATCTTAGTAGTTCAGTTCCTTCCAAATATATAAAAAATATCAATAAATTTTTTTCTTCTTCCCAGGCTCTAGGAAAACAGCTTGAATACTTGAGAGTTTTTGTTGTTTGTGTTTATATTATATTTATATTATATTTGTGTATATATACTTTATATATTAGGGCACTAGAATGCAGACCTCTCAAACTCCAGGCAATTCCCTGCCATACCAGAATTCCTGTTTTCCCTTGGACAAGTCACTTAGTTTCTCTAGGCCTCAATTCTCCATTTATAAATTAGGAATAACAGTACTTTCCTACATAAGTGTTGTATGTATAAATACATTAAAGGTGTTCAGATACTAGGGCAATGGGGACAAAATATGTGCCTTAGATAATATTTGAGTAAGTGTATTGTGTGAACAATGTATTGAGAGGACACTAAGACAAAGTGAGTTTTACATTTACTTCTGAAAGTGGTTAGTACTCTGGTTATTCTTATCTCTTGTGGGAGTGAGTTCCATGATCTAGGTGTCCATTCTTTCACAGGTCTTTGTCTTTCATTCAGTCTTTCCCCATATAGGCTTAGAGTTTCATTGTTCCAATACAATATAGCTACTGGCAGAAGTCAGTCACAGAAGAGACAGCAATCTTCCAGGCTACTACTGCCAATCCTTCCTTAGGCTTTGCGTATCAGGTTAGAGACCTTGAACATATCTCTATATTCAGTGAGGAGCCAGTGCAGAGAGTAGAGCGGTGATAAATTCATAACAACCTGAATGTCTAAAAAAGCAGACAGGCTGCTGTGTTTCATGTTAGACCCTCACTGGTGAGTTTGGCTTTATTCCTGGATATCACGGGTCAGATCCTCACCTGCTGTGAATTTGACATAGCTTCATAGGCTTCAGAGGAGCAAGCAGATTTACTCCAACAGAAGATCTGACCCAATGAGTGGCAATAATTAAGCCTATTGTGAACATCATGTACTTGAAGATCTTTTACAAGTGCATACTCATACCATTTCAGAATCTGAACTTGGCAGATCTTATAATCTAAGGCGGGTTAGGCCTAGGCACATACTTTGGGTTGAACCAAAAATTTTCAAAGTTTTCTGTGAATCAAAAAGTTAGTTTGAACAAAAACGGAACATCATTTGACCCCAAACAACACAATTTAGATTTCAAGCATTTTGTTTTTTACTTTTCTAAAAATAAAATTAAAGAACATTTCAAGATAAGAAGTAATTTTGAATAAAACAAATTGAAATGTTTCATTCTGAAAATATCAAGACAAAAATGTCTCATTTTTCCATATTTTTGTAGTTTTCCTCCTTTGACCAAAAGCATTGAGGTGAATGACATACATTTGCTAAATGTTTCAGTTTCACCAAATCTGCATTTTTCATGGAAAAAAAGTTTGTGTTTGAAAAATTAACCTAGCTCTAATCAATAGGTCATCCTTGTCCATCTTGTTGGTACTGAACCAATGTTTTTTGCAAAATTATAGGGGACACTGCACTGTTAGAATTGTCATTTAGATGACAAACATGCTGAAGTCCTGGGCACTTGGAGCCATAGTACTTTTTGTAAGAGAAGGTATATTAGCCCAGGTGTCCTGACCAAACTGCAATTTGGAAATTGACTATCTACATCTTCCATGCAATTTAAATGAGACAATATCCCTTCTTACTTCATCCCCTAAAATGTTGTGTAGTATTGGTGTGGACTCTGGAGAACGCTGCAGGCTGTGCAGTTCCCTTGAGCACAGAAGGATGTGGATCTGGATGTGGACACCTTTTGTGAACATGATCTCAAAATTTCAAAATGTTTCCACCAGCTCTAATTCTAAAATATAGATTCGGAGTAAGTCTGGGAGTGCTTAAATCACAGACTGGAAACCAAGAAATTTGGGTTCTAGAGCTGAGATTATTCACAATGAATAATTTATTCAATTAATTTCATCTTCTTTCTGTTCATGAATTGAGTTGTGATTTTTGTGAATTTATTATTCAAAGTTATGTGACAAATAATTATAGTGATTAACTAGAGCTTTCACAAAAGAAGCTAATTTCAAATATTTCAAACTCTGCAAGGTACTGGTCAGTTTTGTTCCTGGTTCAATCAGTAATAAAATTTTCAATATAAATATTAAGTATTGAGTTTTCTTTTCATAAATACTTGCTAATGAACACTGAGGTGGGATATTCAAAAGCATTCAGGATTGGTCTAATTCTGCTCCCAAGAAAGTCAATGGAAGTTGACCTCAATGGGAGCAGGATGGCCAATGCTGACAGCAATTGAAAATCCTTAAAAATTCTCTGCTTCTCTAAGCATTTAACTGGCATAGTCACAGAAAATGAAAGCGCCAAACATAACTGACTGTGATTTGATTTTTTTTTAAATATGAGGCATTTACTCAGTTCTACTGAGTTCTATTCCTGACTCACATTTTCTTACTGTGGGCCATTAGGCAAATAACTCCCTACACATTTGTTTCCTTACCTGTAAATGAAGATATGTTCCTCCACACAGGTGTTTTGGTAGGTTTCACTATTCTAAAGCACTTGATTCTCACTAAGTGTATATTACATAACACAACATTAAATACCAAAATTAAAAATATTGTGGTTCTGTAGTGTATAATAAATTCAAATAATCTCAGAGTCCGCCCCGTGTATCCCTATATAGGATATATTTTAGGTTAGTGGTGTCCCACCTTTTCAGCCCCAGTGTCAAAAGCAATATTTCAAAATGGGAAGGGGCCATAACTGGGATGGTAGAAGCAGTTTAAGCAGTTTAAACTTTGGTAATTCCTCTCCACCCCCCTTCATAGTTTCTTGAGAATCTGAACTGGGAGTCTAAATGCAGCTCCTAGCACATGTCCACAACCCAACTTTTAGGTTCAAAGCTACTTTTTCAGCACACCCATCTGGGATTGGGGTAAAGTGTAAAGTGGTGGATTCCTTGTTTGAGTCCTGCTTTTAGTGCTCCATTCATCTGAAACACATCTCTGCTTCCTTCAACCCATACCCTTTGGAACCACTCTTCTACAGCCTGGACCCTGTTTCCTTCTCCAGGAGCCTCTTCAATCAGCCCTCCATTCTTCTACACCCAATGCTACCAGGAATGTGCCCTGACCTCCAGATCTCTTGGTCCTTCCTCTGGCTTCATCCCAGGCTCCACAACTTCTAAAATTCCCTCCCTTCTGCACCCTTTCCCCCCAATCTATCCCTTCTCCCAAATCAAAGTTCCCCTTCCCCAAACCAATTCAAAACAATTTCTGAGGCTTCAGAATGCTCCTAAAATCAATTACAACACAGAGCAACCCACATTTAAAACCAATTTTTGCTGCAGCTTCATCCCTGTCTTTATGGTACCTCTGCTACCCTTCTCAGAGCTCTCATTTTGGAAGGCCCTACCTCCTCCTGCACCAGCTGCTTGCATGTCCTCCACCTCCCATCTCCTTTTGTGAAGAATACACAAAACCTCATCCATTTAAGGTACTTGTATAGTCCTCCACTACATTTGTACCTGAGCTCCTCGTAGTCATTGAGGTATTTATCACAACAATGCACCTGTGGGGTAGGGAACTGCTATTATCCTCATTATACATGAAGAGCTGAGACATTGAGATTAAGAGACAGGTTTTTAGAGGTATTTAGGCACCTAGAGACAGATGAGTGACTCATGGGACTTTCAAAAGCACCTAACTCCCATAGATTTCAAATCTGGCTGAATGACTCGCTCAAGGTCACAAGAAGTTTGTGGCAGACCAGGGAAGTGAACCTGGGTTTCTTGAGTTCTAGGCTATTGCAGTAACTTCTGAACAGGCCTCCCTCATTGCTTTACCTTCAGAGACAATATTTAGGCATATTTTTATTCCATTGCTTATTAATATAATTGTTTACACAATAAATGTGTATAAAACTATTAAATGAGGTGTTTGGGGGGGATTAACTTGCGTAAGTGTTTTAAAATGGATTTTTGAAATATAAATTTGGGGCATGCATTTATAGGAAGCAAGGTTAGTGCAAATGATCAGCTTTGTTCAATGAAATTTTGAAAGCCCAAATGGCACAAAAACATCAATTCTTGCACATTCTTTTAATTTTTGGTTGTATTTTCAGCTAGTTTTCATATTTCAACATATTCTGCATACCACAGAGACTTTAATAAGATACAGATTCACCATTATGACAGAGATTTAATAATATATAACAGGATACAAAATACTGTTCTTATCACACCAACTCCATTTTAACCTTATCAGGAAAAGTCAGATCAAGACAACTATTCAATGATTTGAAACACATGTAGCATACAATCGAAATACAAATTTCCTTTCAGTGACCTAGATGAATAGTACAAGGATCAGTATCTTGAGTTAGAAGTAGCAGCATTAAAGCAGTGGAAATAATATCCCATTGACTTCAAAGGAGTAGGAACTATAATATTATGTTTCTGTTCCGATATTTCATAGCAAAAAGTTCATACTGAAGTGTATAACATTTATTGACAGTGTGGCTCTTTGAAAGACACTGGGACCACTTCGCTGTTTCCATTACAGTGTGCAAGGAGAACAGAAGTGATACCAGAAAAAAAAATCTGATTCTGAGACCAGGATATGCCATTTACTTCAAAAACACTACTCTCAAATTCTCTGCCATAGTTCCGTGGACAAAAAGCACTTACGCATGAGGCAAGTTGAACTCAGGTTGAGGACATTTAGCAAGCTCAGCACAGAGACGATGGAATGTGTGAGGCTGTCACCCTTTCCTTAACTACTTGTGGCCTATCGAGTCATACCGTCCATATGATGTGCAACCCGAGAGCCCAATCTTACATTCAAAGATGCCAGTCACTTTTCTGTCTCAGTTACCTGGACAATAGGAGGTGGGGACAGGGAAGCAGTGTTGGTGTTATTTCTTTTTGCCTTTTTCCACTTGCAAAGTGTCCACACATAGACTGACTTCCTTGAATTTATTTGTTATAGATAATTTGTCACTAGGTAATTTTTCATAAGGAGCAAGTTGCAAACATTTGACAGTCAAAATTCTACATTTGAGTTGTGATTATTAGTTTTGATGGAAACTTGCTCTTTGATTGGTTTCTGATGCAAATACTCATTTATGATTCAAAAATTACTTTGAGTATTCTGCAGTATTCACTATAATTGAGTTTCTGTGAATTCTTAGTATACTTTGTTAGAATACAAACGTGAAAAGCAGATGAGGCAAAACAGTCCATTAACACATTCACTGTGATTCACAGGAATATTTGAGAAATGTTGTGCAATATTTGGTCATTTTTCAGAGAGCCTTCACTGTGAACATGACTGGTGTCTTTTTTGTCATTTATAGCTGTGAATTAAGAGATCTGATCTGCATGGCTCACAATGTGCTTGTCACTGCATTCCATATATTACAGACCTCTCTGATATTATTGGCAGTTATTGAAAATATTAGCTATTTTCCCTTTTTTTGCTGCAACTACAGTGTAAGGAAGCTAAATTGTTTAACATTTGTGCTGGCTTGGATATGTTCTTATCTGATTTTATCTGTATGAATAGTTAAGGTTAACTTCCCTGAACAATCCAGTGAATGGCTTTGCAACCTACTGTTTGCACATTGCCTGTGAAAACCTTCTCACATAACCACATCTGTGAGGTCTGTGCTCTCCTGACATCACACTGTATGAATCTCGGAGGAATTCTTTCATCATCTTGTCTATACTGTAGACAGCACCGAAGCAGTATGACCCAGCTTCTCATTGTTCCATTCCAAACTGAATGGAGGAAAGGTATGATTGAGTGCTCCCTTCTGAATGTTGCCAATTTAGACATGGTTTTCAGAGGAGTTTAAGACTTGGTTCTTTCTTTAAACTTATTTGGAAAGTGGCACATCTTATTAATAACTATGCTGGCTCTCCCCAAGTCAGCATCTGGAAAGGAATTCAACTGCTGTAAGACTAAATTTATGCCTGTGCCTGCAAGCAGCCCAGGGTAGAGAACATGAAGGGAAACCTTGAGGGCTGCCTTAACTTGCACACCTTCTGGAATGACCCTTGAGGGCTGTTGTAGTACAGCAGAATAGCCAGAGTATAGATGTACCTTGTCCATTCCCCAAATTCCCATGGAACGCCTTCAACAAAGAGTTCTAAAAGGGTTTACACTGAGCTGGCCATGCTGGCTCCTCATGTATGCAAAGGGACCACAGGGCAATTTAACTTTCAGGGACTGGTGTCAAAATACCAGGGTAAGGCATTTGAAAGTTAATCATTTTCTTCTTCCTCAAGTGGTCCTGTCAGAGAAGCAAGGACTTCTCATTCTTCCCCTGTGTACATCCCCCCTTGAGGACCCACATTAAAACCAAATACTTTTGTTTGGGGCTCTTTTCACAAGCCATAATGCCCCTTTTCATTTGACAGAGCCAAGAGATGAAAGACAACCTCTGGACCTAGAGGTGACTGAACCCCAGTGAGCAAGAGACCAGAAACAGGATTCTATACCCTCTCCCACCTATACATGACAGTACCAAGCCCTGCTGCTAATTATCCAGGATAGCAACCTGAACAAGACTGAACATTTTTTGTGTTTTCCCATTTTGCTGGATAGTTGCTTATGAACTCACCTTATAGGCTACCTGAGCCAATCAGTTACAGCAGTGTAAATCTTGAGGAATTCTGTTGACTTCATTAGTATGAATCTGGAGCTAGTCCACAATGTAACTGAGATCTGAATCTGGCCCTTTGTGTGCACCTACAGAAATTATTCTAAATATAAGTTGTCTGTCTAAGCTGAATTTGATATTTGAAGGGTGAGATAGCATCTCTCCACCATTCTAAAACAACTGCTCCTTTACAGCTTTAGCAATGCCTAGAGAAGAACAGTCTGATCTTCCCCTTCATCTTAAGGAGGTGTCATTACTCTCTTTTAAAGAGATTTTTCACTCAAACTTAAGTTTGTACTGTATCTCATTCTCAGTTGGCTAGAGGTTAATGCTGACTTAAATGCTTTAAAATGATATGCTCTCATTCTAATGCTTATGGGGAAAACTACAGTGTAATCACAGTCTCTTTTATATCTTTCCTTGTGGCAATGAAGTTTTCATTTTTAAAGTAACTGGTAATGCAGACCTTCGTGGGAAGTGTGCTCCATATTGTGCCCGTTTATGTAGCACATTTAAGGCTAGGTTCTGCTATTCGTTGTATGGGTAGCAACCTTTGTTGCCCACTGTTTTGCTATTATGGCCTACTGAGACTTAGCAGCAGATCACGCTAATGGGGAATTGCAACAAGTGGAGCCAGCCAGAATACCTTCTGGGGAGTGCCTGCTTGGCTGGCAGTGCTACCAACCTGGCAGAGGGTGTGGCATCCTCCACACTCAGTCAATTCTGCTGGTCTTTGTAGTTCTGGGAATGAAACTGTAGTTCCACCTTCACCTCCTGCATCTTGTGGAGGCTAGTGCTGTTGATAGAGTTCACTATGCATAATTCCTGCTCTCTCCACACTGAGTCATAGCTGGGCCTTACAGAGAAGGCAAAGTCCCTCCCTCTTTCCTCCTCCTCCCCCCTCTCCACATACATACAGCTGTGTAAGGCCAGCCACACTCTAGCCCCTGGTTTCATGTATGCTTTTGAGGACTTCACATTCCAATCCAAAGCCATTTAATATTAAAGCATTTTGTTTGGGTGTCTTTCCATCCTTCTCTCATCACTGTGGTATGTCAACTAGCAGTATTTAGGAGTTTGAAGACAAATTAGAAAAAATAATAGCTGAATGTTTTTAGAGAGCAGTTAGGTCCACTGAAACTGCATGGTTTAATTGGAGAGGGACGATTCCAGTCCTGTCTGGTTTCATGAAATTTTACACTCCGGATCTCCCCTGCAGGATATCTAACTACAAACATTACATCATTAATACAAAGTCTTACTGGCAGATCAGGTGCTCTGACATTGTTGCTATCTGCTAGTAGCCTTATAGGCATTAAGCCTTTCATAGATGGTGCTGCATTGGTGCAATTATATTTAGAGCCATTTATTCATCCATGATTGACTAGAGTTTACCTACAGAGAATTTGACAGAGGACTGGGTTACGTAGGCTATTTCCCTACAACTGTACTTAGCAGTGTACAATGTTGCCCCAACATCTAATTTTTCACTTTTGAGATAATACTGACTTCAATGTTCAATGCTATTTTGACATGCAGTCGTGAAGACTAAATGTGTTTTCTGTAGCTACTGATATGCTTAGCCCCAACAGACTACAAATCATTTAGCTGCTTGTACTTTGTTTTTGTTTTGTACTTTATTATTCTAGGCTTTGGTTGTACATGCCAATCAGATATTGTCTTGGGACACTTTGAAAAGGCTTTCATACTCCTCTGGGTACCATGACCAGAGAGAGAGAGGCTGGTCTTTCTGTTTCAAGATAAAATATGTGAGGTTTGATTTTTTTTGATATGATGGTTTTCCCAGTCACAGGCACTGGTTGTTTGTTTCCCCCATCCACCGTTCTTTTCTGATTATTTATTTCCCTGCCTATACCTTTTGTTATTCATCTACTACAATACGTCTATTCCCTTTTCTTGTGGCTAAGATGTGATCATCAGTTTGTTCTGTATTAAATCACCCTTATTGAATGAAATGTAAAATACTTTTCCAACTTTAAAAATTAATATTTCTCTTGCATAATTTCCATTTGATGGGATATACTGACTGATAGACAGCTGTCATCCCAATATCTCAGACTAACTTTGCAAAATATTAAAAAATACTCATCTTCTGAAACATAGAATCTTTTAAAATATTCATTCAGCCACATGTGATGAATCCTTTTAAATATTAAGGGCTACATTCTATCCTCAAATGAATACACGTTTCTCACACATACATCTGAGGGTAAAATCTGGCTCATAAACAGGTAATTCCCACTACCTTCCACAGTTCTGTTATTCAAGAGAATTAAAAGGAATGGTACCAGACAACATTCATAAGGTGTCTTGGGGGCAATGGGTGGGATTTCTGACTTCAAAAAGGAAGAGTGTTGTGGGGGGGCGTATGCAGCTCTAATTGCTCTTTGAGAGGCTGGTATAAGGGCTATAGTATAGGTGGAAGTTATTTAAAAATATGCTACACTAGCAGTTCCATACATACCTGGAGAGGGATGGAATGTTACCATGATATGTGAACGTTTATTCTGCTCATTGAATGAGCATATTTACTCAGACCCATATGCTATTTTATCATTTGGACCTGTATTTGGTGTTCCAAACTCCCTTGCAGGACATTTTATCTTGTGATACAATGTTTTTTGCAATTTCAGACCCAATGCAGCTTCATTGGCTTCACTGTTAATGTCCCAGTTCCATTGTCCACCAGAGTGTGGATATAACTTCAATCTGCTAAAAGATCCAGATGCTAACTATTAAAAAGGGGTACAGAATTTAAGATTTTTCCATGAACAAAACACAGATTATGTCTCCTTTCTCATGACTTTTTGGAAGGCATATAAAGGAAACTGATACTACGTACTTCATAGGCTATGCCCCTAAAGCACCTCCTAGGATACAAATGTGCACTTACTCTGTCTCCCACACTGGCTTTGGTAGCCAATATTACCACAGAATACTCTGCTGCAGATACATGTCCCTCCAGAAACAAGTCTTAGGAGCAGTTTCCTCCTCTTTCTGGTGTTTTTCAGTAGTCCAAATGGAAAGGGCAACAATTTGTCAGTCTCATTGTCCCCCGCTCAGTTTGACTTCACCCCATGACACTTGTAAGGCTAGGGAGAAATAGTCATTGAGCAAGGGATGGGTTGCTAATGCCTTTCTACTATGAGTGTACCAAGCTCAAAGAGAAAAGAAACAAAGTGAAGAAGGTCCCTTTACTTACCTAGAGAGTCCAGGCAGCAGATTATCCTTCAGCAGCTTTCTTAGCCAGCCATCTCCACACTCTGGCTTTTAGAATCTCTGTTCTGTAACTCTGCTTTGCTCTATGTGCTATTTCTCACTATGCTTGGATCCTCCCTTACAAAGAACCACCCCTCTTTAGATGGCCCACACATCATACATACACCCACTTTGAGCTGATTGCCACCAAAGGAGCTCATTAAACCCTTCCTGGCTGGGATGGAATCTTGTCTCATCACAAATACATATTACTAGTCTTTGTGTTAAATTGTTTAAAGGAAAGCGAGGAAGTAATTGTGGAATTAAAGGCAAAGCTCAAAACCTATTTACTGATATGACCCCCCAGGGAGCAGATAACAAAAGCAAAATTGGCCTTCAATTATTTAACAAAAAGCCAAATACTGCATGTTTGTTTTAGATAGTGTCAGTAATATTATGAACAGAGGAAGCAGATGGAAAACTACAGTACTTGCTGTTAAATTTGTTTCTTAATAATCCCTTAAGACAATCCACAATAGGAAAGTCTTGAAGGTGGATTTGTCTGTCTAAATAATTGGATATTTCAGTTCTGTGATTTTTATTTTGCCTCAATAGTTCTATCTATTGCACCTCCTGAAGCAGTAAATCATGTAACTTTCATAATTCCCCTTCCCATCCATTGAGAATTTAGACAGGAATATTTAGAAACACCCATCTCATTTGAGCAGATCAATGGATCTCTTAAAAGCTTGGATTCTAGTAAATCATCAGGGAAAGATATTTTTCCCTCCCTGTTTTATAAATTATTTGGTTTTCAAACTTGTTCTGTTTTTCAGAAGTCTCCTCCCCACCATGGTGAAGATAAAGTTTCTTAACACTTAATGAAATCAGTACTTTGTTTAATGTGCCTAAGAGACCATGATCTGAGACCTATCTCATTGATTAACTTGGAATTGAAGATTTTTCCAAAAATACTGATCTGATAGCTTACAAAAAACCCAATTCCACAGTTGATTCATTTCTGTCAGTCCAATATTGTGACTGGAAAGTCCGCAAGTAAACTATACTAGGGCAATATTCAGCTGACTACATATTAAGCAGTGTTTATCAGAGGATGCACATTATAACTCCGCTCCATAGTGTAGATTGGCTTCCAATTGGTTTCTAGATAAAGTTTTTTGGTCCAACCTACCTTAGTGACTACCACTTCCCCTAGGTAATGCCATAAGTATAAATTCTCAAGCTAATAGCCCTCTTGTTTAAATGAGAAGGGAAGGTGAGGAGTTCTCCATACTGGAACATATTGTTATATGGGTCATGGAAGCTGGTGGGCATGTGGAGAAATTGGAGAGAGTCCAGCGAAGGGCAACAAAAATGATTAGGGGTCTGGAACACATGGCTTATGAGGAGAGGCTGAGGGAACTGGGATTGTTTAGTCTATGGAAGAGAAGAATGAGGGGGGATTTGATAGCTGCTTTTAACTACCTGAAAGGTGGATCCAAAGAGGATGGATCTAGACTATTCTCAGTGATAGCAGATGACAGGACAAGGAGTAATGGTCTCAAGTTGCAGTGGGGGAGGTTTAGGTTGGATATTAGGAAAAACTTTTTCACTAGGAGGGTGGTGAAACACTGGAATGCGTTACCTAGGAAGGTGGTGGAATCCCCTTCCTTAGAAGTTTTTAAGGTCAGGCTTGACAAAGCCCTGGCTGGGATGATTTAGTTGGGATTGGTCCTGCTCTGGGCAGGAGGTTGGATTAGATGGCCTCCAGAGGTCCCTTCCAACTCTGTTATTCTATGATTCTATGATTCCTCTAGGATAAATGTAAGAAGCAGTAAAGCTCCTTTTGAAATAAGTCAGCTGAAACAATAGCAGCCAACACGCAAAATGCAGGCCACATGCAATGTTGGTCAGGAGCTGAGCTAAATGGGTGGAAGCATTACACGGGGAGCTAAATGCAAACACAGATTACTGGGTATATTTTGGTGGAGTTGTGAGTGTTTATGTCTGTGTCTGTAGCCAGAAACAACACAGAAGAAGACCAAGATGGCAAGGACAGTCAGAGAAGCACTTGTATAGTGACCCTGGAAGAAAGCTAAGAGAGAGATCTTTTTGTGTGAAGTGCTGGAAGAAAAAAAGAGGCTTTGAATACTGAGCAATACAATTGTCTCCCGTTGTTGATTCCTATGGTGTTCAGGGAAACAGGACTTTGTATAGAATACAGGGAAAATCTGAAAGATTGAAGCACAAAATGAGGCATGCCTAGCAAGGAACATAAAAGGCAATAAGAAGAGGTTCTATAAGTATATTTAGCCCTGGTCTACACTAGGAGTTTAGGTCGAATTTAGCAGCGTTAAATCGATTTAACCCTGCACCTGTCCACATGACGAAGCCCTTTTTTTCTACTTAAAGGGCTCTTAAAATCGATTTCCTTATTCCACCCCCGACAAGGGGATTAGTTCGGAAATCAGCCTTGCTGAGTCGAATTTGGGGTACTGTGGATGCAATGGTATTGACCTCCGGGAGCTATCCCAGAGTGCTCCATTGTGACCGCTCTGCACAGCACTCTCAACTCAGATGCACTGGCCAGGAAGACAGGAAAAGGCCCGCAAACTTTTGAATTTCAATTTCCTGCTTGGCCAGCGTGGCAAGCTGCAGGTGAGTGCAGAGCTCATCAGCAGAGGTAACCATGATGGAGTCCCAGAATCGCAAAAGAGCTCCAGCATGGACCGAACGGGAGGTACGGGATCTGATCACTGTATGGGGAGAGAAATCCGTGCCATCAGAACTCCGTTCCAGTTTTTGAAATGCCAAAACATTTGTCAAAATCTTCCAGGGTATGAAGGACAGAGGCCATAACAGGGACCTGAAGCAGTGCCGCATGAAACTTAAGGAGCTGAGGCAAGCCTACCAGAAAACCAGAGAGGCAAACGGCCACTCTGGGGCAGAGCCCCAAACATGCCACTTCTATGATGAGCTGCATGCCATTTTAGGGGGTTCAGCCACCACAGCCGTGTTGTTTGACTACTGGCATTCAAACAACATCCGTTCTTTATCTCTCTGTGTTATCCTCAGGAGAGTGGTATCATTCATGGTCACCTGGTTGAAATAGGGTGCTTTTCTTAAGGGGACATTCAGAAGTGCCAATTCCTGCTGGGCTGTTTGCCTGCGGCTGAACAGAAATGTTCCCCGCTGTTAGCCACGGGGAGGGGAGAAGGGTGAGGGGCTAGCCACGTGGTGGCAAAATGCGACCTTGGAATGAAAGCACATGTGTTATATATGTAATGTTAACAGCAAGGTTTACCGTGAAAGAGTGTACCCATTGTTCTATAAAATGTGTCTTTTTAAATACCACTGTCCCTTTTTTTTCCTCCACCAGCTGCATATGTTTCAAGGATCACAAGATCTTCTCCTTTCCAGAGGCTAGTGAAGATTAGAAGGAGAAAAAAAACGCACTCGTGATGAAATGTTCTCTGAGCTCATGCTGTCCTCCCACACTGACAGAGCACAGACGAATGCGTGGAGGCAGACAATGTCAGAGTGCAGGAAAGCACAAAATGACCAGGAGGAAAGGTGGCGGGCTGAAGAGAGGGCTGAAAATGAAAGGTGGCGGCAGCGTGATGAGAGGAGGCAGGATTCAATGCTGAGGCTGCTGGAGGATCAAACTAATATGCTTCAGCTGCAGGAAAGACAGCAGGAGCACAGACCGCCGCTACAGCCCCTGTATAACCAACTGCCCTCCTCCCCAAGTTCCATAGCCTCCTCACCCAGACGCCCAAGAACGCGGTGGGGGGGCCTCCGGCCACCCGGCCACTCCACCCCAGAGGGTTGCCCAAGCAACAGAAGGCTGGCATTCAATAAGTTTTAAAGTTTTAAACTTTTAAAGTGCTGTGTGGCCTTGTCCTTCCCTCCTCAACCGCCCCTCCCAGTGCTTCTCTCCTCCACCACCCCTCCCGGGCTATCTTGGCAGTTATCCCCCTATTTGTGTGATGAATTAATAAAGAATGCATGAATGTGAAGCAACAATTACTTTATTGCCTCTGCAAGCGGTGATCGAAGGGAAGAGGGGAGGGTGGTTAGCTTACAGGGAAGTAGAGTGAACCAAGGGGCGGGGGGTTTCATCAAAGAGAAACAAACAGAACTTTCACACCGTAGCCTGGCCAGTCATGAAACTGGTTTTCAAAGCTTATCTGATGCGCATCGCTCCCTCCTGTGCTCTTCTTACCACCCTGGTGTCTGGCTGCGCGTAACCAGCGGCCAGGCAATTTGCCTCAACCTCCCACCACGCCATAAACGTCTCCCCCTTACTATCACAGATATTGTGGAGCGCACAGCAAGCAGTAATAACAGTGGGAATATTGGTTTCGCTGAGGTCTAACCGACTCAGTAAACTGCTCCAGTGCGCTTTTAAACGTCCAAATGCACATTCTACCACCATTCTGCACTTGCTCAGCCTGTAGTTGAACAGCTCCTGACTACTGTCCAGGCTGCCTGTGTACGGCTTCATGAGCCATGGCATTAAGGGGTAGGCTGGGTCCCCAAGGATAATTATAGGCATTTCAACATCCCCAACGGTTATTTTCTGGTCTGGGAATAAAGTCCCTTCCTGCAGCTTTTGAAACAGACCAGAGTTCCTGAAGATGCGAGCGTCATGTACCTTTCCCAGCCATCCTACGTTGATGTTGGTGAAACGTCCCTTGTGATCCACCAGTGCTTGCAGCACTATTGAAAAGTACCCCTTGCGGTTTATGTACTCACCGGCTTGGTGCTCCGGTGCCAAGATAGGGATATGGGTTCCGTCTATGGCCCCACCACAGTTAGGGAATCCCATTGCAGCAAAGCCATCCACTATGACCTGCACATTTCCCATGGTCACTACCCTTGATATCAGCAGATCTTTGATTGCGTTGCCTACTTGCATCACAGCAGCGCCCACAGTAGATTTGCCCACTCCAAATTGATTCCCAACTGACCAGTAGCTGTCTGGCATTGCAAGCTTCCACAGGGTTATTGCCATTCACTTCTCAACTGTGAGGGCTGCTCTCATCTTGCTCTCATGCGCTTCAGGGCAGGGGAAAGCAAGTCACAAAGTTCCATGAAAGTGCCCTTACACATGCGAAAGTTTCGCAGCTACTGGGAATCGTCCCAGACCTGCAACACTATGCGGTCCCACCAGTCTGTGCTTGTTTCCCGGGCCCAGAATTGGCGTTCCACGGCATGAACTTGCCCCATTAACACCATGATGCCCACATTGCGAGGGCCCGTGCTTTGAGAGAAGTCTGTGTCCATGTCCTCCTCACTCTCGTCACCGAGTTGACATCGCCTACGCGCCCGGTTTCGCTTTGCCAGGTTCTGGTGCTGAGTATACTGCTGGATAATGCGTGTGGTGTTTAATGTGCTCCTAATTGCCAAAGTGATCTGAGCGGGCTCCATGTTTGCCATGGTATAGCATCTGCACAGAAAAAAGGCGCGGGACGATTGTCTGCCATTGCTCTGATGGAGGGAGGGGCGACCGACGACATGGCTTACAGGGTTGGCTTACAGGGAATTAAAATCAACAAAGGGGGTGGCTTTACATCAAGGAGAAACAAAAACAACTGTCACACAGAATGGCCCCCTCAAGGATTGAACTCAAAACCCTGGGTTTAGCAGGCCAATGCTCAACCCACTAAGCTATCCCTCCCTCTGGTATTTCAGGCAGGACTTCATGGAGGGAGGGAAGGAGGGGGGAGCAAATGAATACAAAACAAATCCGGTCTATTTCTTGTTTTGATCCACTCCATCTATCTTTTACATCTTCGGCTGGCAGCAGACAGTGCAGAAGGACTGCAAGCCATCCACATCTCCTGGCTGCTCGGCAGAAGATGGTACAATAGGACTGCTAGCCATCCACATCTCCTGCCTGCTCACGATAAGATGGTACAATAGGACTGCCTATAGGACTAAATAGAATGACCTGGTCGAGTCCCTCCTAATTTAGTCCCTGCACCCATATCTGCCCAGGAGCTCCTGACTGACCTTACTGAGGTGGCCAGGAGCACCTCGGACATGATGAGGATGGTTTTCAGGCCTATTGTACCATCTTCTGCCACAAGGCAATGGGTTGCTGCTGCTGTGTAGCAATGCAGTACCGCATCTGCCAGCACCCAGGAGACAAACGGTGACAGTGAGCTGAGCGGGCTCCATGCTTGCTGTGGTATGGCGTCTGCACAGGTAACTCAGGAAAAAAGGCACAAAATGATTGTCTGGTGTTGCTTTCACAGAGGGAGGGAGGGGGGGAGGGCCTGATGACATGTACCCAGAACCACCCGCGACAATGTTTTTTGCCCCATCAGGCATTGGGATCTCAACCCAGAATTCCAATGGGCAGTGGAGACTGTGGGATAGCTACCCACAGTGCAACACTCCAGAAGTCGATGCTAGTCTCAGTACTGTGGAAGCACTCTGCCGAGTTAATGCACTTAGAGCATTTTGTGTGGGGACACACACAATCGACTATATAAAAACGATTTCTAAAAAACTGACTTCTATAAATTCGACCTAATTTTGTAGTGTAGGAAGAGCAAGAGAAAATACAAAGGAAAGTATAGGTTTATACTTAGCAGGGGAGGAGAGTTAATAACAGACATCAAGAAGGCTGAAGTGTTCAATGCCTATTTTACTTCTGTCTTCACTGAAAGGTTAATGGTGACCAGACACTTAACACAATTAATATTAACAACAAAGAAAACAGGCCAAAATAGGGAAAGAACAAGCTAAAGAATATTTAGATAAGTTAGATGTATTCAAGTCAACAAGGCCTGATGAACTTAAGGAACTGTGTGAAACAATCATGGAACCATTAGCAATTATCTTTTGGAACTCCTGGAGGACAGGCAAGGTCTCAGAGGAATGAAGAAGGGCACACATGGTAAATATATTTAAAAGGGGGAACAAAGAGGACTTAGGGAATTATGAACCAGTCAGTCAACTTGGTTACCTGGAAAGATAACGGAAACAATTATTAAAAAATCAGTTTGTAAGCATCTAGAGGATAACAGAATTATAAGTAATAGTCAACAAGAAAAAAATCATGCCAAAACAACTTACATTCCTTCTTTGTCAGGGTTACTGGCCTAGTGGCTAGGAGGGAAGCTGTAGATATGATATATCTTGATTTTTGTAAGGTTTTTTTGATACCGTTTCACATGACATTCTCATAAGCAAAATAGGGAAATGTGGTCTAGATAAAATTACTAGGACATGGGTGTAACACTGCTTGAAAAACCATACTCAGGACATAGTTATCAATATTCACTATCAAACTTGAAGGACATATCTCTTGGAACCCCACAGAGGTCTGTCTTAGATCTGGTATTTTTCAATATTTTCATTAAGGACTTGGATATTGGAGTGGAGTTGTCATAAATATAAAGGGAATGCTAACCACCTTTAAATCCCTCCTGGCCAGAGGAAAAAACCCTTTCACCTGTAAAGGGTTAAGAAGCTAAAGATAACCTTGCTGGCACCTGACCAAAATGACCAATGAGGAGACAAGATAGTTTCAAAGCTGGAGGGGGGGGGGGGAACAAAGGGTTCTCTCTGTCTGTGTGTTGCCTTTGCCGGGACCAGAGCAGGAATGCAGGTCAGAACTCCTGTAAAGGGTTAATAAGCAATCTAGTTAGATATGCGGTAGATTCTGTTTTGTTTAAATGGCTGATAAAATAAGTTGTGCTGAATGGAATGTATATTCCTGTTTTTGTGTCTTTTTGTAACTTAAGGTTTTGCCCAGAGGGATTCTCTATGTTTTGAATCTGATTATCCTGTAAGGTATTTACCATCCTGATTTTACAGAGGTGATTCTTTTACTTTTTCTTCAATTAAAATTCTTCTTTTAAGAACCTGATTACTTTTTCATTGTTCTTAAGATCCAAGGGTTTGGGTCTGTGTTCACCTGTGCAAATTGGTGAGGATTTTTATCAAGCCTTCCCCAGGAAAGGGGGTGTAGGGCTTGGGGGGATTTTGGGAGGAAAGACATTTCCAAGTGGGCTGTTTCCCTGTTATATATTTGTTAGACGCTTGGTGGTGGCAGCAATAAAGTCCAGGGACAAAAGGTAAAATAGTTTGTACCTTAAGGAAGTTTTAACCTAAGCTGGTAAAAATAAGCTTAGGGGGGTTTTCATGCAGGTCCCCTCATCTGTACCCTAGAGTTCAGAGTGGGGAAGGAACCTTGACAGGAGTGTATGCTTACAGAATTTGCAGATGACACTGTGGCACTCTGTATCTCAAATCAACACCTTGGAACATCCTTAGTCGCCACTGTCATATAATTATGATATGTTTCATACAAGGTATGTCTTGTGAGGTATCATTTTAAAAGTCTTGTTTTGTTGAACATTAATATCCTGTTGGATACTATGTGCTACCATTGGATGTTAATTTATGAAGTTTGGTTGAAATGCTTGGGAAATCTCAAATCAGTTTACAAAGGCTAGTGTGTGTCCTCTCCCCATCGAGGGAGAGGTGGACTGGGTAATGAACTTACACTGGTCAGAAGCCTGACCAGTGCAGGATAGTTCTGGGGTGCAAGGCTGGGGAGCTGGGGGGAATTGGCTGGAGACGCTCTGTGGTTGGGAGAGGCTGGGAGATGCATTTATGTAACTCAGTTGGGTATATCCCTGTCTGTGGATGTCTGCGTAAGTGCAGTACCTGCCAGAGATTTGTAGCTTGGCAACAGCATCACAGAGTGAGAGGGACACCCCAGGTTGGTGGGTCAGAGGGCTCAGCAGTCTCGCAGTCTAGGTTAAAATGTAGTGTAATAGAAAACTGCTTTTGTGTATGATTTAACCTATACTTGTGTTAAATTTGCAAAAAAAATAATTTTATGCTATTCTGTGAAAGGTGTAAGTAAAGTAGGCGAAATCATAACACTTGACTCTGAAATTTAAAATGAAGTATTAAACTGAGGATACCAAGAGATACCCTAATCAGTGTACTTTCATAAGATAAACCGAGACAAGATTACCTACCGTGAGCCATTTCCATTTGCAAAGGCCTAATACAAGAATGGACAATTACTATAAAATTGGCTCCTGCTTAAGTTTTGCCATTTCAGGATCAAGAAAAGTAATTTAATTTCATGCAGTATTGATTTTGTAATTGGATATTTAGAACCTAATGATTTATTGTTTCCATTTTAATTGTGATTTTGATTTCATCATTGTATTGTTTGTTTCTAATTAGCTAAGTGATATGCTTATTTAGATCTATATTTGCTTGCTTACTCTTATAATAAAATCTGTCAAAATATACAGAGCTGGTTTATGTTATCAAAATTGCATCAGGGTCACAAAACTCTTCCTTAAAGACACAGGTGAATACATACAGTATTTTAGAGCCCTTTTTATCTTTCCTTGAATTAATACCTATGTCCCTTACACAATATTTTACCCCATTGGCTAACTGAATTCTACTTAATGATGTTCAGGGCACACTGGAAGGGCCTTCCATGAAGAAGTGAGTTGAGTAGTTTCCAAAGGGGAGACAAGTCTCTTATTAATGGAGGGTTATACGACTATTGTTCCAATATATATTTATAAAAGCACCTACTAAAATCGTATAAGTACTTTGAGTTTGTAATATTAGCATGAGAAAGAAAAAGAAAGAAAGACTAGACATTATGCGGAGCATAAGAAGCTCAGGCTGCTGTGTCATCTTCATTTCTCAGGACACAGTTTGTCCAGACAAAAGATAAATTAGGATATTTAATTTAAGGGTAGAGCTTTCTGTGTTTGTTTTGGGTCCTTTTTCCATATAGAAGATTAGACATCTATAATCTAATCTCTCTGAAGCAATCTCTCTGTAACTGATGAGCATTCCTTTTTCTTTTTTGTCACATCAGGATTGGCCTCTCTTTCATACGCAATCCTTTGAACCACTGTCTGTGACAGTTCAAAGTCCTCAATCCTATCTGGGTGAGTAACAAAAATGAATCGTCAAGTGAAGCTTGTAGCAATGATTTGGTACTGGCAGGTTGTAAATTTGTGAGAATGCAGCAACTCAGAGGAAAGCAAAATAAGAGATATAAATAAACACCAAGAACCCTTGATCGGAGAAGGTCATATAGGAAAACCAAAGTATAGGAGCTATGTTCATAGAGAAAAATCAACAAATCAGAATTAACCAGAGGATGGACAGAGTTTTATCAGAAAATGCTGATTCATAGAACCTAAAATATTTCACAGAAACATCTTGGGTTCAACAAACTTTTGGTAAATCAAAAGCGGGGTTTAATCACACCACTGCTGACTTGTTATGGAACAATATAAATATTAATTGAAAATATAAAAATACAATAAATAAGACTAAATAAATTTCAACATCAACTTTTGAGTTTTTTCAAGATGAAAAGCGTCTAAACATTTTTTTTTTGAGGGGGGAAGGGATTTTTGTTTCCTGAAAAGTTTCAAAATTATTTAATTTTGTTCCATTTTGGAACATAACCAAATTTCAAAATGTCAGAATTTCCTCACAAAACAAAAATTTGTGTTTCAACCAGTTCCAGTAATAAGACTAATGATATGGATCCTGCTCTCATCCTTGAACTTTTTCCAGGAGTTAACATTGTTTGGTCAGACATCCCTCAGCACAGGGTCTAGTCTGGAGCCATGAGCCTCTCTTTTCCCCCCCCCAGGGTGGGCAGGGCAAGGAAATATGCAAACAGGGAGGTAGCTAAATTCCTTGGGACCACAGAAGGGGCAGTAATTTCACATCCTGGCATAGTATATGGAGGAGCAGAGTCGTTTTGGGAGGATGGGGTTCATCTGTCTGACGTAGGTGCTATCATGTTCTTAACTGAAATAAAAGATGGCATTAGGAAATGTCTGGGAACCCAACTGGGTGAGGGGAGGAGGCAGCCAAGAGAATTGCTGGCACCTACTTGTGGCGGATGTCCAGTGCAAGTACTCCATAGGAAAGGTATACAGTGACCGGATAAATGGCTTGAAAAAGGGGTGTTCATTAAAGGAACGAAAGGGGTGGGGAGGGGCGGTTGGGGACTCCTATGATTGGTACAGCAGGGAGCCAACCCCCCATTCTTATAGCCCACCTTATCTCTCCTACGAGGTGGGGTGGATGATAAGGTCCCAGCAATGGATTTCCTGGATGGAAAAATTGGGAGAGCTGGTAAAAGTCCCCTGGGTAATTACAGAATAAACATGGGGTTACCTACATTATACACTTTTATCTGGCAGGTAGTCCCAGACATCTAATAATAAAGTTGCAGCCTGATTAAACCCACATCAAATGTCTCCTGCCCTTCCTTCGGCATAGCTGGACAACAAAGTAATAAACAACAAACAAAACAATACAAAACAAAAATAACAAACTATGTAGAACTGTCAATGCCTGACACAGTAATGTGAAAATGAATTTATGATTTTACTAAGGTTTTTTGCGGTTTGGTGAAGCTTTTTAAAATTTAAAATTCAACTGCATCTTTAAACTGTCTTTCTTTCAACGATACCTTGAAAGATTGGAAGATTTCTATGCTTGTGAATTTTTAAATCCATCAACAGCCCACTTGTGATCAGAAGAATAATTGCACAGAAGCCCTCCTTCCCCGGTCACTCTTCTGTTCTCCAATATATTTTGTAAATTATTTGATATTTTGTCCCAGGCTGAACTTGAATGAATAGGCCCAGATATAAAAAGCCAGTTTGTCTTCTGCTAGGGCAGATGCCAAAGGGAGCCTATATCCTCTAGATTTTGTTTAGCTGTCCTGTATCTTCTTTGTGCGATGTATGATAGAGGTTACAGACTGCAGCTGTCAAACAACTCAGTGGTAAATATCTTGAGTACCCGTAGGTTTCATTTTTGCTAGGCTGCACGTTGAAAAAAGCTTGATTTTTATTTTTAAAAAAATCCCAGCATCTGGAATATTTTTTCACTGAATTGATCCCTTTTATGTTCTCATCCTTCTTCTGTTGTAGAAAGACTTGCCTCCACTTTTCAATAAATAAATTTACTGCAGACAACTTTCTCTCAGACACAGTTGATTTCACAGATGATCATAAAATGGCCAGGAGAGGCTGGAGTAATGGAAAATATGACTGCCTGACAGAACACTATTGCTGTACTTGTTCATAAATAATAGTATATGATTAAAATGCTGTGGAGGAGATGACCACCATTACATTCAACTAGCAGAGAGCGAGTGTTACCAGAACTCATCTATATCTTTCATCTCTCATTTCTCAGATATGTCCTCTGTTTCTATACCTCCTTGGTTTCTCCGATACTTTCATTTCAGCTACACATTATAAACATTCCATGCTTTTCAAATGAAAGCACTCACCTTTTGTATTTTTTTAAAAAAAATCAATATAGTGATATTATAGAAGAAGCTTTATGTTAGAAAAATCAAGAGAAGCCTTGTAGTGAGCTGAAATAAAGAATAAATGTCCATTAACCCTTTGAGACAAGTATATGGCAAGTTGATTGCATGTCTGAACTTCACTTTGGAATAGTCACTGCTCACTGAAAGAAGCAATAGGTTGGTATTAAATTATTAGATCTGATGTTTGCAAAACTATCAACTCACAACATGAGACATTCAGTTTAATTAATATTAGACAACTCAAGTGGTGACTTTTGGTATATCCTTAATAGTTAAGAAGTAATTTTGTTCAGCACTTTAAAACTCAGCATTTACCCATACTGAGCGAGCATTTATTTGGGCTTGTATGAATTCACACAGTACAAATGTGTACACAGAACATCCATTGAACTATATGAATAACTAATAAATTAAATATAACAACTGTGTAATGTATTCATGCTTATCTTCAGTTTGTTTCCTGTTTATTTGGAATTTTTAGCAACACTAACATCTGTTATGTTAGTTTTGTATAAAGGGAATAAATGGGACAGTCAAGAAAATGCAGCACTTGGGTTCTCACCATTTACTTCCTCCTCTGAACTTGTTTAGTGTGCATTCTTGTGAAAACCATGCACTGCTTTGAGTTAAATTTTAAATAAACCTGTCCATAGATGTATGACCACCCTGCTGCTCGAGACACCTGATTCTGTGCTCAGTGAAAGTCAGTTAACTTAATTAACTTCAATCAGCGAATGAATGATCTTTAAAAGCTATATTTTGTGAATGTGAGCAAATTAATTCAATGACATTGTGACTAATATCAAAACTAATCATATCATAGTTGGAAAATATGTTCTTCACAACATTGAACTTCAGAGGTTAAGGAAAACAAGGTAAAAAAAGAAAACAAATCAGATCCAGCTACGTCTTTGAAAAAATTGTTTGAAAACCAAAACAAAGCTGAAAAGTTATATCCGTCACATCAAATGCTGACGACAGGTTTGGATATGCACAGAACAGACAGTCCATGGCCCACCTAGTCTGCAGATTTTCTAATATTTGTGTGGAAGTCCTGCAGATCTCCTTGAAGAACATTTGGCTCATCAGCCATATTTCCTGGGCTTGATCTGCCATAGTCTTCAGTTCACCCCGGTCAAACCTATTCCACACTCAGGTTTTTGAAGGCACGGAGTGAAAGTTCCTGCAAATGAAAGCTGACATCTAAAGCAATTTGTTTATTCAGGAGAGCGCCTTGTTTTTTTCCAAGAGGATAATGCTGTGGAAAGTAGCTCTCCAAACTCCATCTTTAGCCCTAAGCTTCCAAAAGCCATGCATGCTTGGCTATACAGAGTGAAATGTTGGATTTTTACTGGGTTGGAAGAATAATAGAGTATGACTTTAATTCCTCTTTTTCTGACAGGGTTTGGTCTAAAGGAATACATATTCCACTCCTTCCATTCTCTTCAGGATATATCAGAAGAAATACTTTAAAACAATATAATATCTGTATTGCATGAATCCAAAGTGTTCTTTCAAATAATAAATATTGATTGTATTTTTTAACACCTAACCCGCACGTTAATGCAGTTTTATGGTTGCACAGCTAAAACTCACAACCTTAAAACTGCCTCCTTATACACATTTATCTACTATTGTTTCAAAACTGCTTTTGCTTATGCAAAAGTTAATGACTTCCAAATTTTTATTTAGTTAAAAAACAAAAACAAAAAAAACAAAAAAAAACCCCTTCAGACTTACAGGTAATATGTAAGAGAAAAGAAATATACAGTTATATCCAATGATACATTTGCACTTTGACCAAAATTATATTGTCTGTTGAAGAGAGATGGACTATTAGACTTTGACAGAAACATATTCACTAAAAGGGAGTTGAAGAGAAGGGAGTTGAAGAGAAGGTGTTTTTGGAGACTAGATCTGAGGAAAGTCTGAAAGTGCATCTGAAGTGTGTATATGTGTGCAGGATGCAAAGAGACATGTTTAGCTACTTCAATTTAGCTGTGCATAAGAAGAATGTCTGTGTTTCATTTCCCAGTAAATCACTCTCATTCACTGTGCATTGTATCTTTTAACAGCTTTCCAATAGTGAAAAAAAGTAATAGTACACATACAAAGGTGAGGAGAAAATAGTCCCTTAAGGCTAAACTGTTCTGATCCCAATGCCAATTGCACTATAGCGATAGACACTTTTCACCTAGCAGCATAGATGATGAACTTGATTATATAACCAGTTTTAAAAGAGGCCATTTTGCAGTTACTGGGTGGCTTATCACAGATTTTTTTTTTTAAATGCTCCACTTTTAATGACAGGTTTCAGAGTAACAGCCGTGTTAGTCTGTATTCGCAAAAAGAAAAGGAGTACTTGTGGCACCTTGGAGACTAACCAATTTATTTGAGCATAAGCTTTCGTGAGCTACAGTTCACTTCATCGGATGCATACTGTGGAAACTGCCTTTTAATGCTGACCATTCAGTACATGTAATGCAAAGGAGCTGTCCTTTCAGGCCTGTTAGCTGGGGTACCTGGGGACGGCTTTTTAAAAATAAAAATAACTAAGGAATGTTCCTCTTTCAATAGTGCAGCTATACGACTCATTGCATAAGGATGTCTAGAGTGAAGTCCACTTAAAATTTGCCTAAACTGTGTGAGATTTTGTGTCCTGCAGGGTGATTTCTATTGAATTCCATTTAACTCCTGAAAGAGAAGCTCCCTTCCTGCAGGACAGATGGGATAGACATTTAAATGGGATAGACAGTACATTGTCCTAACAAAAAAAAAACCTTCCTGTCTAAGTCATAATTGGCACAGCAGCTATTTCAGGATTCTGCAAAAAAAATATGTACCTTGTCAATATGCAATATGTAAAGATGGTGGCCAAGTTAGCCACATACGTTAGCCATGAAGAAGTATGGTGGTCCAAATAAATAAAGATAGAAACTATGTGCAATGTCTGAATTTACCAGTTATCCTATAGAATAGGTGGTGTCCACCAGCTGAAATAGTCTGTTTTTTTATGCCTCTTGGAAAGAGGAAATTAGTGTATATGCTTTACTGGCCTGGTCCTGCTTCATTGAAGTCATGACTGCACAGGATCAAGCTCATTTGGTATTATAGCTAAATTGCTCGATTTAAAAAAGAGAGGCATTTTAGGATCAAAATTCTGATTTTTTAATAAAAGTTTTACAAAATTTAAGCTGAAGAAAAAATACTAAACAGGTTTCAAGTTTCATAATTTAGCCAATGCTCTGTAAAGTTCTAAAGTCAAACTTTGTACTATTGAGAATTAGAAAGTGACTATATATTGATCATAAACAAAAGTGATATTCAGCAGTCTGTTTTCATTAACCAAGCTGAATCTATTCAGCCTAATCAAATCTAACCAATGCATTATACAGTGCTCCTCAACGTGGTATCTGATGCAAAGAGTTAACTAGCAATTTAAGTAGTAAAATGTAAATTATATTTTTTAATTATTCATAATAATCTAAGGAGTTAATAGTAAGAGGTATGACATTTTTCATTTAAAAAGAGTTTTATGGCAATGGAATTCATTTTTATCATTAGGCTTTATTGTCTTCACAATTATTCCAGTGCTTCAAAATAAGGCTTTTAATTTCTAATCTAAATCAGCTCAGAACTTAAATAGACCTGAAACTAAACCTCTTTAATGGTACAGATCAGTCTGAATAAATACCCTTGTCTGTATCTGAGGCATAATGTGCTTTACCCACAACAATCTGAACTAATTGTGCAGACAAATTAATCATGAAACTTTATCAGGTTTGGACGGCTTTGCTAATCTGGCTACCATGTTGGTATCTCATGCTCTGTAGACCTTCCTTAGTATCAGATATACATCTATGCTGTAGGGAAGCCTTGGGATGCATGAAGTTTGAAACAGTTGTAGGCTTAAACTCAAGTCTTGCTGAGATCTCGCGGTGGAAATATTAACGACTATTTGAGAGCCAGAGTGAGGAAGGAAGAATAAGAATCACTTGACCTAGACCAGGGTGATCGTTCAGAGCGTTGCTTTTACAGTATGTAATGAGGAGGAAATCAGAGTTAGTGTGGATGAAAAGGAAAATATAGGTCTAGTATTTGGCCCATTAATCTGGTGATTTGGGAAGTGTTATACAAAGAGGCTGAAGTGTAAGAAAGAATCAGACCTTATTTGTGTATTCAACCAGCCACCAGTGCTCCAGGCAATGCGGTAAGGGGGAAGGGAGCGGGAGGATTGGATAGAGGGCAGGGGAGTTTGGGGTGGTGGTGGTTGGGGGTGGGGCTGTGGATTGGGGTCGGGGCAGTCAGAGGGCAGGGAACAGGGGGGTTGAATGGGGGAAGGAGTCCGGGGGGGCAGTCAGGAAGGAGTGGGGGGTTGGATGGGGCGGCAGGGGGCAGTCAGGGGCAGGGGTTCCGGAGGCAGTCAGGGAGAAGGGGTGGTTGGATGGGGCAGGGGTCCTGGGGGGGCAGTCAGGTATGAGAGGAGGGGTTGGATGGAGTGGCGGAGGGTACTCAGGGGTGGGGGTTCTGGGAGCGGTCAGGGGACAGGGAGCGGGGGGGGGTGTTGGATGGGGCAGGAGTCCCAGGGGGAGGGCGTCAAGGGGTGAGAAGCAGGGGGAGGTATAGCGGGCGGGGGCTGGGCCACACCTAACCAGACCTCCATACAATTTCCAAAACCCGATGCGGCCCTCAGGCCAAAAAGTTTGCCCGCCCCTGGTCTAAGGAATCCACTGGAGGCCAGTGATCCTACTCGGACATCCAGGCAATGTGGCTCCAACAGAACATTGCCAGGGAATGCCACTTAGGTGGTTATGGCAGGAATTTCTCCCTTTTCAGTTGGGCTTCATGCAGGGATGTGGGCAGAAAATGCGTAATTCCTCAATGTCCTGATCTAGGCCCACACTCTTCATCCCTATCTTATCGGTTGTAAGGAACAGATTCTGGATGCTCCAGACATGCTATAGGGTCCCATGAAGGTGGAACATAGTGCAAAGGAGGCAGGAGATTCTTCCCATTTTCAATGGGACTAGGTGGAGAACATTCCATGGTTCCTATCTATGTCCTGATTGGGCGGGAAGAGAAGAGTCATTTGTTGACTTTTCAATTAATTCCTTCCTGGATAAAAAAAGCTTTTAACCTGATTTCCCAGACCATTTTCACATTTCTACCGTGTTTTGTTGTATAGCATTGTAGAAATACCAATCACCATATCCGATTATTAGGTCAAAGTCCAAACAAATATTGACTGCTTCTTCTTTATGCACCGTTTTGCTAATACTCCCAAAAATTGTAATAGATTGAAGGCATGATTTTCCTCTGTAAATGTTAATATTATTGAAGTAATTATAATTGGACAATAATGTAAAGTATCATAAATTCAGAAACGAAGATGAAATTTTAGCAGGTGCTAAATTAATGTGCAAAGTTATTGAGGGCAGCATGTGGTATCTGAACTTACATGCTTATCACTGACAATGTTAAATCAATTTGATTTAAATTATGAATGCTGGTTTGTGCCTTCATATTTGTAGTCTCTTTAATGCAAGTTTCTGATAAAGCTTTGATTCATGTCAGTTGTTTTGTGTCTATTATTTCTGTCAGTATTTCTAACACAGATTTTATAGGTCTTCATTGGATTTCATGAGACTTGTTTTTCAAAAAAAACAAACCATGATCATGTGATTAGTATATGTAGATTTCAGAGTAGCAGCCGTGTTAGTCTGCATTCGCAAAAAGAAAAAGGAGTACTTTTGGCACCTTAGAGACTAACCAATTTATTTGAGCATAAGCTTTCGTGAGCTACAGCTCACTTCATCGGATGCATGCATGAAGTGAGCTGTAGCTCACGAAAGCTTATGGTCCAATAAATTGGTTGGTTTCTAAGGTGCCACAAGTACTCCTTTTCTTTTTGAGTATATGTAGAGGCATGCAAAAGCTTCCTGAGGGGAAGGTATGGAGAAAAACTGGAGATGAAGTCCTGTCCTGAGAGATTTGCCATTGACATCCTTAGGTCCAGGATTTCATCATCATATTACATAATTTAGAATGGGAGCAAGTAAAAGGCTTATGATATAGATAAATAAAATGAATAGTGTGGGAAAACTCAATAGACAACTTGTATTTTCCCCGTCCTAGCACCCCTCAAAGGGCTTGCACTACCATGTGATCCCCTAACAAAATAGGCTGTGGTTTAAAGCTACAAAATAGCTCTTAACAAGCCTGATTAAAAGACTAATCCATCCCCTACTACTGACATAATATTGTTTAATCACAGCAAATTGAATTAACAGTCATGCTGTTTTAATATTTATTCAGGATGTTAACATTTTTTGGTTTGCGTGTCTGGCTGTGTCTTTTAAACATGTGGACAAGAAACTCATTCATAATGATGTTGAAATATGACGACTGCCCGTGGTTCCTTTTGTACTTCTGCTTCTGGAGGTGAAAAATCCTGAAGGGTATATACAACCCTCTTTGTGTTCTTTCTTCCTTATTTCTTAGTCCCTGAACAATAACTATTTTTTCCCAGTAAGTTTACTTTGAACATGCTGTGGGCTTTTATCTTCAGGTATGTCTCAAGGATAACCAAACTCAGTTCTTGTTAAATATCCAAAATTATTTATACAAATTCCCTAACTCTGGCACTTTGCTCAAGGGATATATGGTTAATGATTTATACCAAATAAGTTGCGGACCCAGAAAACTGGATTAATTTCCAACTCTTATTGTATGAACAGAATTTTAAAGAGGGCTCCCTTCAACCTTAAGGTTTTTAGTGAAGTTTTGCATGTATAAACACTTACTTGTGCAAATATTCAAATTCAATTTATGCATTTATTCTTTTGTACATCTACAGAGCCTATAAACTAATCTTTAAGTACATTTTAAAATGGTATATAACCAGTGATCAACATTCACAAGTGGAAAAGATGTGAAGGCCCTTGTAAACTCATTTAAATCCACCCAGAAAACATAACCCTACCCTCTCACTCCATCGCCTCCCAAAAAGACTAAGTAAACAGAAGAGATCTGTAGTTTGCCCAAAAGGTGAACAGATTCTGAGTGATATTCTGGTTGCATTGAAATCAATGACAAAATTCGCATTGATTTCATTGGAGCCAGGTTTTTACATTCTGGTGCTAGCAGGCAAGGATAGAAATATATTCCAGAGTCAAAGGCCAAGAATTCCCAGTCTACATCTCCTAATATAAAAATGCAGGGTCTTCAAGTAATGCATCCTAATTGATCTCAGTAGATGGGTTGAAACACTGATCTTGCTAAAAGCAATATAAAATCCATTGACTACCTTGGTTTAATTATTAGGCATTAAGAGAGAATGTTTTTAGGTACTTAGGACCCAAACCATAACAGAAGTTCTAAATCAAAACTACTGCACCTGGAAATAAAAGCCATTGCTGACTATGGAGCAGTCATGTGTGAGACTCCCTGTACAGATGCATTCTGTGCTAATCGAAGGAAATGGGAAAATGGGTTCTACACTAAATGAATTTCTCAAGCAGTCTTGAAATGTAGCCCCTCTCAGAGCACTTTATGGTAATCAAAGTCAAAGATCATGTGTCAAGCTCTGGTTCAGAAAGAAATTGTTAGTCTTGTGCTACCTGTAAATAAAAACAATGCAGTGATGGGTATGGTCACATAGAGGTATCAGAGGATCCTAAATAGTGACTGAGCCATAAACATCAGGAACAGACCATCAGAAGAAGGATCATATACCCCCTCTGCCTCCTATTGTTTCCCCTAAACAAAATTTATTAGTTATGATATCTGTCTTCTCAGTAAGCAAGTACAGATCCCATTTGCAGGTATAAATTCCATTTTACTTGCTAATGACTACATACTAAATGCTGGGCATCAATTTAGAAGTAGTTTGTGGGTTTTTTTGGCCCGGGATAACTATATGATTCATACATTTTGGGCTCAAGGAAGAAACTTAACCCTTCATCCCTTATTCAAGCAGTTCAGGCCCCTCACTCCTATGATATTTATGCCAGTGTTGTCATCCACGGAAGCAGTCCTGTGCCATGCTTTCCCTTTGCTTTGCCTTCCAGCTTCTGTCGGGGTCATCAGACCCATGTAATTCCATTCAGGATCTTCTGGAAATAGCTGGCTAGCCTACACACCTATCCGGATGTTTTGTGGGGATAGGACAGATGTAGTGTTGAGGCCATGGATCATATATATACACCTGGCTTACAAGCTGAAGCACCATTTCATAGTCTATAGCCATTTTGATATTAGTAACAGAAGGAATAAGTTAACCATTTCTCACTCACTGTTTGGAAAGTTGCACTGTGACTTCACATGGCTTTGAGATACATTTAAAGTTGGTGGTTCACTAGAGGCCACCAACTCTCAAACATCTTGAGGAAAGTTTTGGTCAGGAGGGGGTATGAATGGCTGTGGCGGGGTGGGGGGAAGGGGGGGAAACCAGGTCATAAATTCAGTGGGGCCTCCACAGATGAACAGGGCCTCACAAAACCTATGGCAAGCCCTGCCCTTGTTGCTCCCACTGGGAACTCTTTGGGCAGAAAAAGGGGAGTGTGCCTCTTGTCCCGTAAGTGATTTCTCACCCTGCGGGGTGAATTCTATCGACTTTCTGTAATAAGGACATTACCTTATGTAGAACAAGTGGAATGTGGACTCTTAAGGCTCCAGGACTGTTGGTCTCCTAACTGGTTCTTAGCTACTGACAGCAATAGTTATAGCAGCATCTGCTTGCTATGTGTTTGCACTGTGCCTAGAACAATGGGGCTCTGATCCCTGATCAGAGCCCCTAGATGCCACATATATAAATATACACAGATATAAATAATAATTACGGCTGCTAATATATGCTGCCTAGCATATTGTATATATCAAATTAATAACATGCATTATCCACACCATATTATACACACACACACACACACACACACACATTAGTATGCATGAAGCACAAATATTGTAGCAGTGTAGTTGGCCTATATCATAATCCTGTTCACTTATGCCAAGCATCCCATAACGCTTTGCATTTGGTGAAAGTAAGCATTTGGCATAAGCAGATAGGAAACTTGTCAAAATCAAGACATATTTGTTCTAGGTCTTCGTACAAGCTAGGGAAATACCGTCACAGACCAATATTGGAATGTTAGCATCCAAAACAAAGATAAGGAAGGAACAGAGGAAGTTAGGGACAAACTGGCAGGTTGGATTTTAATGATGTGTAAAGAAATGTGTAACTTGTAAAATCATCATATAAATAATACCAGCTGAAGTGTGTAACTTCGGGGAACACACGTACAAAAGGCGACTGTAACATCACTGCACTAGATGGCTTCTCAGACTAGTAACATATAGAGCTTTTTCCCTGTACTATATTAATAAACCTGGTTGACATTGGTTATTTGGTCTCTTGTCTATATTTCATAACAAACCAAAGTGTGGTCAAGCAATTGACTATACAATTTAGCAACAATACCAATAATGCCAAATCATCATGAATAGCCTAACTTTTTTTTGGGGGGGGGGGGACTCTAAGATGTATAGAAGTTCAAATATGCTCCTATATATGCTCATCAGGAAATTAATTTTTTAAGTTTGTCTATTTTTATTATTTTCTTTCTTTACCTCTGAAATAATAAATCTTGTCATGCCCTGTCCAGCTAGGAGATGGACTTTCTCCCTGCATTTTGCAAAACATGTCAAACTTCTCAAATACCTCCCTTGTGGAAGAGAGTTTTCTGAAGAGAAACTAATCTTTTATTCAATATTTAATTATTCTTGATGCTCAAATAAAAGAGTTTCTGCAAGTCAGGTACTGTACAATTTATACCTCACGCGCAGATGAAAAGGCCTTAGTAAATGTCATTTGTTTCCTCAGTCTTTGTTGACGTAAGCTGAAAAAATGTGCTACTCCATTGAGGCTTCATTTTTCAGCATGATTGCTTCCCTGAGCAGGGGGTTGGACTAGATGACTTCCTGAGGTCCCTTCCAACCTTGATAGTCTATGATTCTACCAGTAGCAAGCAGCCGATATTAAATATAATCAAATGATCTTAAAAATATAGACAAAAATCTGACCAAGATAAAGAGTATTATTGCCTGCAAAAAAGTTTACATTAAATGTCCTTAAGAACCCATTTAATCCTTCCCCTTCTATTGAACTCTAATTCTTTTTTGGAATTAATTAATCATTTCATTTGTTATTATGTCTCCCAAAATAATCATTCAGTCAAATCATGCTTTTTGTGGCTCTTAAGGTATTTTCAGTGGATCAGAACAACAAAAAATAAACAATGAAGTGAAACAGTTAGGAGTAGCCCTTCCCTTTTCCCATCCAATTCCTATTTATTTCTTCATTTACAGCATCAACTATATCTCGCTCGTGTTTTTTGAACTCCACCATAAGGAATGCCCTGACTAAGGGATGGCCATAAGGTGCAATAACCACAGAAGGGGCCTGTCAAAACTCCATTGAAATCAAAGGGGACCTTGATTATTGGAACTGGTGAGCAAGTGAATTTTTTTGTCTGATCAAAAATTGGGATTCTCGGGGGGAGGGGGGAGAGGAGAAGGGAAAGACATGATACCAAATTGGGGAAAAACCTTCTCTTTTTTTAAATGAAATGAAGTTAACGTATTCAGGCAAAACTTTTTTGTTTTGTTTTTTGTAAATTTGAAACATTGTTTTGATTTTGATGTACTTTTTTAATAATGTAAACTTCAAAACAAAACATCAGTTCAAAATGAAAAATCAATACTTTTCATTCTGAAATTGTTGGAACGGAATATTTTGACACTTGAAATTTCCCATTTTTTCTTCTAAATGAAAATTTACCCAACTGACACAATTTTTCAGAAAATTTTAGTTTCTCGGATATATCTTTGTCAACAATTTTTTTCAGCTAGCTGTGATCACTACTGTCTTCAAAGCTACATAAGTCCCTAAGTGTGATTTATAAAATGCTGATTACAGGCAGTCATTAGGTACATCCATAAAAATGTAATAGTTTGAAAAAATAAATTCAGCTATTGCTACCCTTTGCATCTGATGACAAAAGTTTAAATTGAAGTATTACAAAAGAAAATGACTAGTTATACTCTCCAGTGAATGGTAATAGTGATAAATGAAATAAGATCTGACAGGTTAAATTTAATCAGTATGTCTCTGTTTTGTCCTAATAGAAGAAAATCATCCTAGGTTGAGTACTTAATTTACTATCAGCAGTAAGAGTGGGGTAATGAAAGCAGAAGTCGCTCACTAGTTGGGTGTAGAGGGTCTGGCAATTAGGGCTGCAGATAACAATTCAAATTAGATTTGAGTGGCTGTAGGCCTTGCTAATTTAGTCAAGTATAAACTTGGAAAGCACTGTAACCTCACATAACGGGTTCAGCGCTGAATATATTAGATACTCAATTGTATTTTTTCCTCTGTTCTTTTCTGGCACATGTGGCATTCTGTACTTTATTGTGAATATGAAGTACCTGCTGTGCTATGCAGTGAGGAAATACAATGTTAAGGTGTTTGTGTGTGTGTTGGGTGGGGGGTGGAGGATGGGGTTGGGGAAGAGGGAGAGAGAGAAAATAAATACCTGTCTTCCCTCTTTTTGTTGACCTAGTTTGGTTTCTAGTAGAACTCATGATTGCCATTCTGATGAAAGTCACAATTTCCTCAAGTTATTGTAGGCAAAAATGGTTACACTGCCTACAGTTAAGGTACCCACTTTAAGCCACTTCCCATCATAAGACCCTGGTTTCAGTTGCTCATCACTTTGTACCAGGAACCTTAATTTGGTTATTTTATAACTTTTGGATGCCTGATTTTATAATCTCAATGTTCTTTTAACTTAATTTTTTGTATGTAGTTACTAATATTGTGAGAGCACCCTGATCTGGGTCAGAAATTGTTTTGGGGGGTATTGTACAACAAAGCTAGATACTGTCCCTGCCAAGAAGGGAAGAGGCTGGGGGGGACGGGGGGGTGGAATCTTGATCCTTGGACATCTGAGTGTGAAAAATATCATTTTTGTGGATGTTTCAGAAATTATTGTCCAGATGTCATCATGGGGAACTAGGAGGGCCGGCCCACAACATTTTGGCATCTGAGGCGGGGAGCTCAAATGACACCCCCATCCCTCCTCGCTTGGACCAAAACTTTGAAAGGTCTCAGTTCTGCCTTCTTCCTGTTCTACTTCTCTCATGGTACTGCTCTGCTACCTTCCCCAATAAAGGAGAACTAACAACTTAAAATGCCTTGTTCAAAAATTTTAAGTAACACTTAACTTTCAAACGCCTGAACAGCAAATGTAACTTTTCTTGTCTGCATAGTAAACACTGGCATTTTTATCCATTTGAATAATCAAAGGGGTGCTTTTCGTGCCTTCTTGGTTGCAAAGATTTGAACTGCTTCCTGAAGGTCCACAGTCTGGGCCAGCTCATGCTCTGTTGAGATGGTTGCAAGGCCAACCAGCCTCTCCCGTGTCATTGTGGAGCTTAGATGTGTTTTTATTAACTTCATCTTGGAGAAATCAAGCCTGTGTCTCGTAATCAAAATGTCGTCTTCTTTGGTGACTGTTGTATTCTTGAATGGTTGGGAAAATAGCTTCAGTGTGAAGTTCCTCTGCCAACTTCTGTGCACTCTTCAGAATGTTTTGAAATCCCTCATCTGACCGGTAAGACTGTAGGTATGACTTTGCTTTGTCCAGTTGTTCCATTGCTCCACATATATCAAGGTCAACACCTTGGACTCTCTTGCTTACAACATTTATTTCAAACAGTATGTCATGCCACAACACTAAGTCACACAGAAATTTGAAGTTATGTTTGCTTCTGGTGATTCCATTTCCCTCTGCCACTGTTCTCCCACAAACAATTCCTATCATAGCATTATCCTCCATAATGGTAACTATGGCATCATCTATCTTCCCAATTTGGTGTTTGATAGGCTTTATTGCCTCCACTCGACTTTCCCATCGTGTGGCACTCACTGGTTTCAGTGTCAGAGAGGATGTTCCCAGATGTTGCTTCAAAATTTGCCATCGATGAGTTGATGCAGAGAAAAATACATAGATGCTTTGAATTACATTAAAAAATTCAGCAGCCTCACTAGAAACTGATGCTGCATCACTGACCACCAAGTTCAATGAATGAGAATGGCATGGAACAAAAAAAGCTCGAGCGTTTAACTCTCAGATCCGTGTCTGAACTCCTCTGTTCTTTCCTCTCATGTTAGCACCATTATCGTAGCCCTGACATCTCATGTCAGCTATCACAATTCCCGTATCTTCCAGCTTTTTAAGAAGCACATTTGTCATACTCCTGTAGTATCATCAATGCCAATAAATTCTAGAAAATTCTCTCTGACAGTCACCATTGCGGGGACATTTTCACTAGGTTCTGTTGTTGTTACAAAATGCACCATTAAAGTCATTTGTTACGTATGGCTGATGTCCGGTGTGCAGTCCAGAACAACAGAGTAATATCTTGCTGACTTCAGATCTGCCACAATCTTCTGTTTGACTTTTGTTGCCAGTAACTGTATGATCTCATTTTGAATTGTTTTTCCAAGGTAGTCGTGCGTGTACATTTCTTGGGTGGTGACTCTTCTTAGATGCTCCTGGAGTACAGCATCAAACTCAGCCATCAGCTCCACAATTTTAAGGAAGTTTCCATTGTTTGGCACATACAGCTGATCTGAAGTGCCACGCAGTGCTAGGTTTTGGGTAGCAAGCATTCTCACAATGGCAGTGAGCCTTTTCAGAACATTTTGTCAGTAAAGAGACTCTGATGCAATCTTCTCTTGATGCTGATCATCTATGGTGGCCTTTAACCTTAGTCTCATCTCAAGCTCTTTCCACTTACGGAATGCTCTCTGGTGATTTGCTGCCTTCTCATGGCATGCCAGATTTCTAGCCAGATTTTTCCAGTCCTTTGTTTCTGTAGAACCCAATGTGGCTGGAACATTAGACTGGAAGAGTTTGCAACAAAAACAATACGTAGCATTCTGGGGTTTTGAATATATAAGCCATGGCCTCTCCACTTTGTCACCATTGGGGATTTCATGCCAGTAATGTGTTGGATGGGAACTTCTATTTTCATTGTCTTTGGGGAACATGATGTTTTTCACTTGCTGTGGCCCGTGCAGTACAAGGAAGTCCCTCAGGCTACTGCTCAAGTGGGTCCACAGTCCTGGATCATCAAGATTTAAGGAACTAAACTCAGCAGCAGCTGTTTCCTGTGCCTTCTCTGATCTGCACTTGTCTTCAGGAATGTGCATGGTTACGTCCATTTGAGATGGAGATATGGATGCTGCAGTAGCTGCCAGGTAACCTGCACTCTGACTAACTGGAAGATCAGGCATCTCCTGACCAGTCACATCCTCACTGAGGCCAGAAAGCTCACCGTGAACATTTGTGTCTATGTATCTCAGGAGAGCTCCTTCCTGCTTAGATGGAAAAGCTTCCTTTGCTTTCTTTCTTTTTCTGAATGCTGCCCCAGAGGGGCATTTTCTTCTTTCACTCATGATTGCTATTCTGTGCCAGCTATAGTGACTCTCAACACTCACTTGAATGGGACAAATAAGCCAGCTGGTAGCAGGGCCTGAGTGAGGGACGATATCAGTGTCTTAAGGACCTAACTGGCTCCTGCTATTTCAGTCGACTGCCTGTTCTCCTCAAGTGGGTTCAGGGAAGCAGCGGGAAACAGGAAGTTCCCCGAGAAGCTAGTGTTAATCAGCCCAGGCTCCTCCTCCTCCTCTCTCTCCCTGCAGCTCCTGCTGCTTTCTGTTATTCCCTCTCACCTTTTCTCCTGCCTGCCTGTTATGTCTCTTGTGCCCTCCTTCCTTCAGCCAAGCACTCCACCATCTCTGTGCATCTCGAGCAGAGAGAATACATATGCACCAGCGCAGACACAATTTTCTACACTCTGGGTCCTAGTGGTGCCCCCTCACAGTCTGGCACCTGAGGTGGCCACCTCAGTTCACCTCATGGTAAGGCCACCCCTGGGAACTAGGAGTCAGGACCCTTTGGTTTTGCTCTCAGCTCTGCCAGTGACTTGTGTGACCTTGGGCAAGTCACTTAACTTCTTGATACCACAGTTTACCCATGTGGGAAGCGAATATAATCATATTTCCCCACACCATATGTGGAGATAGTGCAGTAAAAAACTATAATGAAACATACTGTAAAACAAGATATTTAAATAGTCTTAAGTGTCATCATTTTAAAAGCGTGCTCTACACAGAGGCTGACAGATTGCAACAGAAAATATTAGAGGTGGCTGGAAAGCAAAAATTCCATGCTGAGATTTGTTTTTTTCCCCATTCCAAATGGGAATGAAAAGTTTACATTTCTAAATTTCCCACAAAACAAAAATTCTGATAAGGGATTATCAAAATGTTTTGTTTCAATGTTTATTTTTTTGATTTCATGGAATCATAGAAATGTAAGGCTGGAAGGGACCTCAAGAGGTCATCTTGTCCAACCACTGATGTGATGGGATTCTTTCCATTATCAGTGGGTGATGATCAGGCACTAGATTATCATGAATGAGACTGGTAAATTGAAATTCTGAGGCTAAGAGGGAAGAAAGGAGCAAAGTTGTTACAAGTATTTCTCCCAAAAGCAGGGGGATCATCTTTGGGTCTTTGATTTTTGCCCAATAATTCTACAGATTTGCTTCTGAAAGATGCCATGCTACAAATAATCCAACACTGGAGTGAGGTCTGATACTATGAAGTGCGGGTCATGTTGTTTGAACAGTGAGTGTGTATACATTTCTCTGTAATCCTTAGGTCTGAAAAGCTAAAATTTGTCATCTCCAGTGGAAAATGCAGTGTTGTCAGGAGCCTGAGCTATCTTCATGTTAGGTGGTCTTAGAATGTGTTTGTAGCTTAATTATACAAGAGCATAGGATATCCTGAGACTATTGACTAGGGCATATTTGACATGTAATTTAGCTCATTAGAATGTTTTTTAACTAAGTTTTGGGTAGTGTACAAGTATATATATATATCTATATGAAGTCTCTACAAATATTTTTCTCTTTCCTTCAGTATACCCATCTGTCAATTTGTGGGATTATTTCATAATGTTGTTGTTTTAAAACAGAAGCATAAATAGTGCATAAGTAACAGAATACATAGATAAATAATAAATAGAAATAATGCATAATAGAAGCATAAATGTTATTATTTAAATAGAAGCATAAATTAACACTTTTTTCATGAAGAACAAGTGACCTTTCTCTAACACTCAGGTTCAACCTATTTAACATAGATTTTGGTTAAATTTCAGCAAAATACTTCAAACAGTTCTGAATTATTTGTGTAAAGTTAAGAAACTTACAATACGGTCAAAAATGTGCAATCATAACACAAAATACCTTAATATTTTTGCTCCACTCTTGGCTTATATAGATCTTTTAATTGTTTTTATAAATCTCAGTGAATCTAAGAAAAAGCCAAATTTGAAGAAAGTTGATTCAGCCATTTTAAAATTACAAGTAATTAAGTATTTTCACATATGTACATATGGCCCAGAGATTTTTGCAATGAATCCCAGACAATTTATGCAGTGTTCTGCCATTAAAATAATCCACATGAAAAAAGTCAGTTATAACTTTATGTTCCCCTTTAAATCAGTCCTATCGGATTGCTGGATAGTAAAGGTTACAGTTTTGGCTCACATATTAAAATGACAAGTATTATGGGCAGAATTGTATGTGGCGCTCAGCAGCTCACAGGGTCCGACCTGAATAATTAAAAAAAAAAAAACTTTACGAAATCAGAAAGAACACAAATCCAGCTGTTGATCTCTTGTCAGTTAGTTAGACCTCTCTGTTTAGGAATGTTAGGTCTGGCTGAGTGGGTACAAAGTGTTAACCACTAAAATGGCACTTACACTGCTGGGTATCAGAAACTGCAGTGACCAGTATTGATTCACATATACTAAGAATATCATCTCTGCAGGAAGAGATGGATTTACATCAGTTTTTGCTGGTGGAGTCTATCTATAGAGCTTAGTTTCCCTCAACCCCCTCTCTTAGCTCACTGTTAGAGAGCTTATTCCTTCACTCTCCCACTTCTCTGGTCCTTCTCACATGAACAGAGAGCAACAATACCCGAAGTCCAAAAGTGCAAACAATTCAGTGTTTATTGGGGTGACCTCCCAGCAAGCTTAAATCCAAGTTCCTTTTTCCTTATTTTCGAATCCCAACTTACTGCATGTTTGCCCATAATTTATATAGTAATATTCTCAGCTATACTTTAACTAATTATTTTACTGAAATTTACCTAACCAATCCTAACATATTGTAACATGATTAGCTAACCAATTATATCCCACCACCTTAATTAGTTTACACCCAGCAAAATTAATTATACAGCAGACAGAAACAATCACAGAACCAGACAGAGACCATGCAAATAAACAATAGCAAAGTGGGAACTATAATGACAAAACAATACAGAAGTGAGGATTTCACAACTACCTCTATAGAGACATAAGGGTTTCCCAGCTGTGTCTATTGATAAGTGAGTTCTTACCAGACAGAAAACTATCAAACTAAATTTCCTTTTACATCTTCTAGGCTCTTCCCTTTCTCTGGAGGTGATAGATCTGATCACCTTCCTAACAGCCCCAAATTAACTAGTTTGGAGTGTGAGGATGTGACCGTACACTTCTCAGCTTATGGCTGTCTCTGCTGCTTAGCCAAAGGCATTGGCCTAAGAACAGGGCCTCAAACTGTCACAGTGAGAGCAGGCCCTTACACAGATTCTTTCTTGTATACCTCTATTACTAGCTAAATGATAAACATATACCTAAATTCTTAAAGTATAGGCCTTTACAGGCAGGCCTGAATATCTGTATCCTAACACTCACATTAGAGCTTCTGGGCTTATTTCTAAAAGGTGGCAGATTTAGAAAAGCCATTTTAAATCAGATGTGTTATTCTTTCTGATACGGAGTTAAAACACTTTATAAGCCGCATTAGATAATTTGACATTGCTGCTGGCTAGTGTTTAAAATCAACTATGGCATAATTAAACAAATGCAAAATGTATTCATTCTACTGATTGAAGTGAATGAAATATATTATGTTCAATTGCACTAGGAATATGGTGGCTAGAGGAGCTTATAGATATTGTTGAACATTTTGGCACCATTACTTTGGTGAGAGCTACATTATTTTATGAAAGAAGTCATGCACAATGAACTCCATGTACACTGTGGAAGTCAATATTTTAGAAACAAATGGCTTGCCCACAGACTCAGACACGTTTGAAACATGATTTTTTGCAAGTTACATACCTCATTTCCTTCTTTTAAGAGTCCTTTTGTTGGAGCAGCAGGAGTTGATTAAACTTTACTGCTGCATTTTAAATTGAAAAATGTTTATTTCCTCAGCAGGCATGATTCCATTTACATGTACTTACCATGTTACCATTCCTAATGGTTAAAAAAAAAAAGTTTTTCCTTTTTAGAAGTAATTTTGCTGTGTTATGGAGATAACACACCTACAGATTTTATTCATACACTGTATTAATCAAATATCTGAAGGAAAGAGTAATAAATGCATTGAAAAAAGCCTGCATTTACAAATGCACCTTGGAAATTGTTCATAAGAGCCAGGAAATGCATACCTAAATATATGCTAATCAGTTTTCTGATTAGCAGGTAGTACTTTTCAAATGTAATGTGGGTTTTTGTGGGTATAACAAATGTGCAGCTTTTTTTTGCAGTCAATCCCATTGCAACCTCTGTTTTAAGTGTGGCTGTGTATGTTAAGCTGTCATATATATAAAGGGAAGGGTAAACCGCTTTAAAATCCCTCCTGGCCAGAGGAAAAATCCTCTCACCTGTAAAGGGTTAAGAAGCTAAAGATAACCTCGCTGTCACCTGACCAAAATGACCAATGAGGAGACAAGATACTTTCAAAAGCTGGGAGGAGGGAGAGAAACAAAGGGTCTCTTTCTGTCAGTATGCTGCTTTTGCTGGGGATAGACCAGGAATGGAGTCTTAGAACTTTTAGTAAGTAATCTAGCTAGATATGTGTTAGATTATGATTTCTTTAAATGGCTGAGAAAAGAATTGTGCTGAATAGAATGCCTGTTTCTGTCTGTGTCTTTTTTGTAACTTAAGGTTTTGCCTAGAGGGATTCTCTATGTTTTGAATCTAATTACCCTGTAAGGTATCTACCATCCTGATTTTACAGGGGTGATTCCTTTTCTTCTATTTACTTCTATTTCTATTAAAAGTCTTCTTGTAAGAAAACTGAATGCTTTTTCATTGTTCTCAGATCCAAGGGTTTGGGTCTGTGGTCACCTATGCAAATTGGTGAGGATTTTTACCAAACCTTTCCCAGGAAGTGGGGTGCAAGGGTTGGGAGGATTTTGGGGGGAAAGACGTGTCCAAACTACGTTTCCCAGTAAACCCAGTTAGTTTGGTGGTGGCAGTGGATATTCCAAGGACAAAGGATAAAATTAATTTAAAACTTGGGGAAGTTTTAACCTAAGCTGGTAAAAATAAGCTTAGGAGGTTTTCATGCAGGTCCCCACATCTGTACCCTAGAGTTCAGAGAGGGGGAAGAACCTTGACATAAGCCTATATAAATAGCCAGTGTGTTTGACTCAATGGCAACCTCTGTCATCAGTCTTCCTATGGTAGAGGTCTCCATGCATATGTTATATCAATTACCTTGCAGGCAGTACGAAGACACAAAGACGGTTTGAAGACTCGTGAAAATGTAACCCAAAGTAAGGTTTGAGCAGGTAAGATTCACATGCAGAAGTAGTCCTAGTCCAAACACAGAATGTGTAATTCACATGTAATTCAATGATACTATGTAGTTGCAAGAAGCCTCATATTAGTAAAACATAATGAAAATATGCAACAATGGTATTATATTGATTCCTGTTATTTACAGGATTCACTTTATAGACAAGATGAACTAAAATTAACTTCAGAGTAAATATGGTCTTCTACCCACAAGATTTTGTAGGCTTTTCTGGCGTACTACAATGTTGTGTTGTACCAGGCACCTCTGCCCTGTGAAATGTAGTATCATCCATCAGCTCTTTAATGACATTTATTTTCAGTTTTTAAAATATATGTTATTTAAGATGCATTTTGTTTAAAACTAGTATTATAGGTAGAAATTTTCAACTGAAAACAGACTGACTTCATGGCTTGCCTGTATCTTGTCATTCCTAGGAAGTCCCAGCCTGTTGGCCCACAAATTACTCCTGGGTGAATTGTACACCACTGCACATGTGCAGAATTTATGTCCCCTGCAGATTTTCTTTGCTTCCCCGCAGAAAAATGAAATTCTAATGGGGAAGCAAAGGGATGCCATAAGAGCAGTCATGCAACCCACCCCACCAGTATGTTTCAGGTGCCCAGGCAACCAGTAGAGAGGTAAATCACTGTGGGGTGCAGGTGGGACTGGGGAAGACCCTACTGGTGGCTCCTCCCCTGCGCCAGGCTCAGCTGCTAGTCCCAGGTGGGCTGGGGAGGACAGGACTTCCTTTCCCCCTGGATGGCATCTGGGGCTGTGTCAGACCCACCACCAGATTTCTCTCCCGGCAGTCGGAAACACTGCAAACTCCCTCCACCTAACCCCCCACGTTTCCTGCACTGATCGCTCCTCAGCTGCAGGGGGAGGGATGACTGTATAGGGAGCTGGTCCCCCATCCATCCAGCCCCCATGAATCCAAACCCCCTCATACCCAGACACTCCCACCAAGCCTCACCCCAACCAGATGCACCTGGATCCCCCGCCCTGCTGAGCCCCACTACCCCAGCATCTGGACCCCCCCACTGAGCAACCCACACCCAGACCCCCTTCTGAGCTCTATCCCTTGCACACCCAGACACCCCCTGCTCCGCCCCAACCACCTTCACCTGGACCCCCCCCCCTGCAGAGTCCCATAACCATTGCACCCAGAACCCTCCAACAAGCCCCTGTGCATCCAGTTCCCCCCTGGAACCAGATCCCCCACTGAGTCACCCGTACCCAGATTTCCCCACACAGAGCCCTCTCAATCCACATCTGGATCCCCCACACGAAGCCCCTTGGATCCTGCTTTGCTAAGCCTGCCTGCCCACACCTGGTGCACCTGGCACAGAGGGGCAGGGACCTGGGGTATTTCTGGGACAGGCCCGGTCCTTGCTCTGCATCAGGGTTGGGTGCAGCCTCACCGTTGAGTCCATGTCCCAGGGGGAGCTGCACAGTGATCTCCCACCTCTGTGCAGCCAGTGGCCTGCGTCCCCAATGACATGCTGGAGGCTCCACATTTATTTAACAAATAAAATTTGCAGAATTTTAAAGTATTGTGCACAGAATTTTTATTTTTTTGGCACAGAATGCCCTCAGGAGTAACAAATGCCCACACAAAACAAAAGAAAGGAATTGAACCCCATATATTTCTTTCAAGCTGGTTAGGTTAGTAATTTTACAGTAGTGTAAAGTTATATCATTCCATTTTTACTATAGATTGAAAATCTTACCCTTAGATGTATAAATAACTGATAATATGCACCCCTATTCATAACTATGTGTATTATTCAGCTCCTAATAAATTCAAAGACACCTAAGTGTCTTAGAAACTTAAGTCTCATCAAAAGTAAATGGCAGTTAGGCAATTTGAAAACCCCAAACAAAACCCCCATAGTAATTAGTGATTCTGGATTCCTCAGTTTTTAGGTGCACTGATGATACTCCTGACAGAAGAGTGATTTTTAGTGTGCAGATACTCAGCACTTTCTGAAAATTGGGTATGGTTTAAATTTTGCACCCACCAATTATGCATCCAACTAGTCACTTCAGAAAATTTAAGTCAAGGACATAAGCCTTCTTGTGTGAAATACAGGGAACTCCAGACAAGTCACAACAATCTAACAATGTCTAAAAGTGCAAAGCAGTACTATTTAGTAGTTTAGGAAAGGAAACAATGAATCTGAACCCCATATCCACAAGATGGAAATTAGGCTGACAGAATATAACTAAGATGGCATATGGCCACAGCACTGGAATTAATACCCCTTTTCTGCTGCAAAATCCCACAGCACCATTAATGTTCTTATGAAGTCAGGGACCTCAGTTTTGGATCTCATGTGCAAGGTGGCATAACCAATTATAGAGTGACTCATGGCATCACACTGAGTTACTGATTAATTAATTACAGACCCAGAAGACAGTTCCTGCACAAGTATGTGGTTTGCTTGAAGCTCTGTCACAAAGCATAACAGTCCCAGATCACTCCCTAATGGCTCACCAGGTCCATAGTTTTTACTGAAACCTGGTCATCTGATCACACTCCTGCTCGTGTCAAGACCCTTTCAGTGTTATAATATCTTACCTCATCAATCCAACCTTTGGCCACCACTGGAACAGTCCTTCAGCCACTAGGGTCTCTGATTCACCGCTTCTTCATGCTGGCCTCCTTATCCCCTCTCCCAGGCCTTTGCCCCATAGAGACTAATTAACCTTAATCCTGACCTTTTCCTTCCAAATCCCACTGCACAGGAATGTTTGGTTTCCATATCTTTTCTTTAGTCCTGCCCTTTTTTCAGGTCCCACTAATCAGGGGAATTTACTTCCCCTACAGTCTAACTACCTTCAATCTCTCAAGGCTGGTCATCCAGAGAACTTCCTTTTCTATATGCCTCCAACTATCTTTGTTCCTGGCTTCTTTCTTTCAGTACCATTTTCCCTTTTCAAGCTCTAGCACTTTGTCTTCCTAACTTCATTCTCCACAGATGATAGGCATCAAATAGGCAAAAACCTTTCAGCTGATACTTATGCCCCAATTACTATTCAGATCTCTCTTATTAGCCCTAGCTCACACTAATTCCACCATCTCTGAGAGATAATCTGTGGCACCTAAAAGGGATCATGCCACTCCAGAACACCCTCCCTTCCAAATATAAAAGAGGCCCCTGCTCTTCTTAGCTGGTGAGATCCGTTGAGATCACAATCTGAGATGGGTTGACTGTGAGGGAGGCTTTCTAAACCCCAATTTAAAATACATATCCATAGTAAATTCAGGAGCAATGCAAATTTTCTGAAGGATCACAGGCTGCCACAGTTTTGGAGAACTTTGAACAAGTTAATAACTAGGTTTTATTGATGCCAACTCAACTTCAAGAAAATGGTAATATTTTATTATATGAAATGTCAAAAAACTCTGAAAATCAGGTATTATAAATAGCAAAGGTTTCAGTAACTCAGGATTGTAGTCAATCTACAGCAAATGCTGTCCTTTGCTGGGTTTTTGAATTATATAGTATTTGGCACAACCATAATATATCTGAACTTTAGATATGGCTATGGATGCTAATCACAGTTACAAGGAAAGTGCACAGTCCTTAATTTTGCTGAGGCTAAAACAAGATGTCTAGGTAGGAGGCATTCACTATTTTAGATGATTATTTATATGTGGTGTTTAGGACCTGAGTTCTATAGACACTTGAAGTTCCAATCATAGTTAAGTAAATAGATGATGATGCTATTTAAAGCTCTTTTTATAGTCTGTTCTTTAGGCAAATGAAAATAATAAAGAAAATAGTCTCTAAGGTGTCCTGTTATTTTGTTAAATTACAGACTCCATAAAAGTAAACCACAATATTGGCAGGATTGCATGTGACTAGCATTTGAAGGGTTCATGCAAAGTAGGGTCTGGTATCTCTACATATGGCAAATAACAACAAACACATATAGTCTCTTCCCCTGGGGTTCAATAAATTGATCAATTGACAAAAATATGTTTAGTCACTCTTTTTGAAGCACAACAAAACAGATTTAACAAGATTTCTGCTGTTGCTAAACAGGCTGAATGTATTTAAGCCAAATGGCAAGAAATATAGATGAATACGTAATAATCCACAATTAGAGTGTAACATCTTTCATTGCAAAGGATCCCAAGCTTCTTATTAATGCTTCACATTCACTACTGAAACGTAGCCATCTCAAACATGCCGTGCGGCAAGCCAAAAAGACAGTTGGTACACACCATACTTGACAACTGTTGAATATGTGTAGTCTTGAATATGAGTCTTGAAATTACTCTTGTCTTGCAGGGTATTTCTTGTCCTCCACAGTCTTCTTCTTTGTATGGCTGATGTAGATGTAGAGCAACAATTATAATTGTACATTCCAGTGGTTAAGCCAGACAATTGTGTTGGGAGTACCAGAGTGAATGGTTGTGATGCCTCCTTCATATTTGTGAATCGGGCATTGAGCTGTTATATGCTCCATGGTCTGTTCTGGGTGATGAGTCACACACTGGACAGTCTTTAACTTTCCATTTGTGCAGCAAGTATCCACTTCTGCCATGATTTGTGTGGATGTGGTTAAGGGATGCCCATGAGCATCACAGGAGACCAAAGCCAGGGCATGGACAAGGATCCTCCATCCCTGCCTACCCCGGGTCACTGTTTGAATTTCCTCTATGTCTTTTAGTCCCATAAACTTTAGCTCTCTGAGTAATGTTCAGAGGAGGGATTCTTTCAGGGCTCCTTTTGTGTGTTCCTCCCGCTGCCAAATGGCATGCCTGGCATGACAGATGCTCTGGCTTCATTCATAACACAAGTCCCAGATATTTCCATTTTTTTTTTTGAATAATTCTGGAGATAACAAATTGTTGAACTTTCTGAATTTATAAGAAATGCTGAGATTAGTCATTCTATTTAATACTTAGTATTTTCCTGAGGCACTTGCTTCTGAAGACACAGTGATTTCTGTCTATATTTATAAGTGAACTTTTGGGAGAGACTCATCCTTAGGGATGACAAGTTCAATTATGGAGATTAAATACTGAAGATTCAGATGGTTTGGACAAGAATCTGAATTTATTCAAATTGGACCTCTGCAAGTTTCACACCCTTCACTATAGCTGCTGGCTTTTCCTGTTGCCCCTGGGTTGGCTATCCTTTTTCTAGTTTGGATGCTATTTGAATAATTACAGGCTTGAGCTAAAGAAAAAAAAATGGAAGAGTACGTTTGGTATTGTATGTTGTTCTACAGCAGCCTTTTCCTGGTCTTTTTCAGCAATTACTGGCACTACTCCTGATCTGACTGCCTCCAGCTGGCAGCCCAGTGCCAAATGTAGATGTTGAATAGCAGCATATTTTGCATGTGCTAGAGCTACATTTTGCCAGTGAAGGACTTTGGCTTCTATCTGTTCTTGCTTGGATGATTCTGTTGCTGCCACTTCCATGTGATACACATTTATGCCTTTTGTATTGGACTGTTAAAATTCTCTGCTGATGGACAGCCCTAAAATCTATCATTATATGCTGGAGACATCTGGAAATATCCCTGTTCACCTGTCTTGTTTAATGCCATGGTCCCTTTTCACCTTTCTCTTCTTTTACTTTGCAATATTTTATTATATGAGAAAGTATAATATATTCAAACACCATAAAAAGGTAACTTTGCTTTTTTTCTTCTTTGGGGGAAAAAGTCACTGATTCCTTACAGTAAACTGCATGTCCAGATAATATTTATATGTCATATTTCAATTCCACTTCCTACCAGGTGTATTGAAAGGGGTAATTTCCCAATCAGAAGATCCTTGTTCCTCAACTGCGTCATGTCTAGTTCCTCCTGCTGCAAGGGATACCACTTGAAATCATAATAATTATTTGGTGACCTTACAATTGCAAACTGTGGCACAGTGATTTCTTGTTTCATGACTGGGGCTCCTAGGAACTTCTACCGTCCAAACAATAATATAATTGGAGAGGAAGATAATGTCACAAGCTGAGAATTAAGACTTAAAGTCATAAATAAGTATGAGGGACAAACCCTAAGAATCAATAATGTTTTTAAGTAACTATCTCAAGTAATAAATAACAGTGGAAGGATGTCCAACAACAAATAATACACATAGTGTTCTTCAAAGTTCTGTGTAAACAAGCAGGACACACACACCCACACACCCCCTCTCCCCCTGCCCCCCCCCCCGCTCCCACTGATTTCAGAGTTGGGCCCAAAACAAAATCCTGATTCCATCCACCTTGGACTACTTTAGAGTTATAGAGTTTAAGGCAGGAAGGTACTTCCAGATCATATAGCCTGAGCGTCTCTATTTCACAGGCCACTAGCTACTACCTAGCCTCCCCCCCACATCAAGCCCAGCAACCAAAATTAGACCAAAGGAGACCAAACTATTGTGTGCCACAGACAGAGAACAGGAAGGACTGAGGTTCATCAATGCCTGAAGCCTTTGCAATGGCAGGCATTCCAGATGATCCTAGCCAGTGACTTATGGCCCATGATGCAGAGGATGGAGAAAAAAAATCCAAGGTCCCTGCAAATCTGACCAGGGAAAAATGTCTTCCCAACTTTGAATATCACAAAAAGTTAGATCCTGAGTATGTGAGCAAGGCCCACCATACAACCACCTGAGAGAGAGAATTCTCAGCACCACCTCAGAGCACTGGCTTACCTTATCCAGTGCCTCACCTCCAGTTGTGGCCATTTCTGATGTTTCACAGGAAAGAGTCAAAACCCCCAGAGCACATCGGGGAAAAAAAATATTCCCTTCCTGGCCCCTGCAGGTGACCGCCTGAAACCTTAAAGCATGAGATTTTAGGAAAGTAATACATGAACTGAAAGGGTCCACCAGAACTACTGAACCTAGCCCCACACCACAGCAGGGAACCCAGTCATATAATCTCACTCATAAACTCTGCGTGTGTGTGACTTGAATTCCCATCATGATGTGTATCTGAATTTTGTAAACATCTGTCACTTTTATAATGTGTTAAATTAAAACCAGGTTTAAAATATCTACTAATCTGGGGTGATTGAAATCCGATCCAAACTTCACAATTTGAGTCCAACTTTCACAATCATAAAACCTCATACACAACTTAACCAAACATATAAACTAGAAACCATGGACTTCTTAGACCTACTCTTTCTCTTACACCTACTTTATATTACATAAAGAATAAAGGCCACAGGATGGTAAATCCCAAAGCTATTGTTTTTGCTATTTGGGGGAATGTTAATATGCTATTTTTCCCTAATCCTAAATCTATCCAATCCAACCTAACCTTACACGGATCTCTGTACAGGCAAAGGAGTCCAAAAGGCATTTCTATTTCCCATAACTTTTTTTTTTTAAAAAGAATTGTCTATAGTTTGGTAAATAAATCTGTTTATTCTCTGTGAATTTTAGCCAGTATGTCATCTGGAACAGCTGAATTGTATACTATATTTTCTTCATTCCAAGTATTTTATTTGCTTTTCATAAATAGTTATATTGAAAAAAAATCCTTCCTTCCCGAATTATCTTAATATCTATGATCTCATTCCCTCTCTACTACAGAAACATGAAGCATGTTGTCAGAGCTATATTTATATTCCTTGGAATTTTTGCAATATATTTTAAGTTATCGATTACTTCAAAAGATAACTGAGACAAGAATGTTGCTACATGGAAACTCCAGAAATACCCATTTTTGTTAGAGACGGGTTAAAAGTGAATTCTGTAAATGTTGTTTGTAGATCACCCACAGAATAGGCACACATGAGATGAAATCTTTATTAATAAGATACAAATATTAGCTCTTGACCTGTCATGTTGAATGCCAGTTCTGGATTTTAGCATTACCCTATTCCCTTCCCTTTTCAAGGACTGTGCCATCCTAACTTCCTCTTGAAAGTTATGTATGTGTGATGGACAATATGGTAAATATCATGTGGATTCCATTGAATATGATTAGGAACTGCACACGTGTGTATAAGAAGCCCGGGGAGGAAACAGTGCCAGCACCATTTCAAAACTTTTAAAATGTTGAAATATCGATTGAGGGCTTCTGTCAAATGGAGAAAGACCCCATATTTTTGAATTAAACCAGAAGAAAGTTTGCCAGCTTTGCCAGCTGAGTACTTGCACCTGGCTGACAAGCTGCTGATGCAGATAGCAGTTAATGCAGCATTTGGCCACATTATCCATTGGCTACAACAAAACTACTTTAAAGGGGGCATCAAGCTAATAATATAATAAACCAGAGAAAAGGTCCAAAGGCACAGAGAAATACATTTGCATAAAAGGTCCACCTTTGTGCAGCTTTCCATTGGTGGAACCAACAAAAATAGTCCTGAATGGCTCTACTGCATGGCAGATTTCTTTTGAATAACTTGACCAGATACAGGGGCACAATTTTGTAACTCTACCTTTAGACAGCTTGTGGACTCTGCTTAGTGAGCTAACAAGAGCTACTTGTGATCAGGAAGGCCTTTAAAATATGTTTGATGCACAATTGCTTGGTTAAATTATTACAAAAAAGTGAGAAACAGCAGAGTTCCTGGCTTTGCTACATTTCCATTCTAATATTAAACTTCTCATGCTTGTGTGTGTGTGTGTGTGTGTGTGTGTGTGTGTATATATATATATATATATATATATATAATGTATATATACACACACACACACACATATGTCAGGAAAGATACTGCAAGACTTAAAAGGTCTCTTGTGGAGCACTGACAATTTCTCTGCTTGTCAGAATACAAGACAAATGAAAAGAAAACAGAGACATGTTAGATATTGTTATAAAATGCAAAATGCTAATCTTTCATTTTTTAAGACGCAAAGTACAAATGCTCAAGAGGAGCATATGATGTCGTAAACTGATGCATCATCAATTTAATGCACTGCAGCGCGTAATACCATAGTATGCACTAATTAGAAAATGTACTATACTCCTATTTCTTATGTAACTCTGGTCCCTTGCTACTACTACCACTGCCTCAGCCAAAATTTCTAATGTGACGAAGAAAGTACTATCTGCAGCAGAACTGAAAGTCAATAGTCCATACTTTATTTTTAAATGGGTAACCATCACAGACTCATATCATTCTTTGTGCAGGAAAATATCGTTTAATGATCTATATCAAGCTTATTTACATAGCAATAGTGAGACTAAATCTAATCTATGAGAAAACAGTGTGGAGTCCACTAGAAATACAACTATGATGGAAGAATTTGCGCCCATGGTCAATTACCAAATTAGTTGGGATAAAAGTGAAATTTATTACTCTCAAGGACTGGTTCAAGTACACCATTGATTGAATGGCAGCTTCAATGTATCCAAAGAACTATGAAAGACCTAGATTTTCTGTTGAATAATGGAGTGGAAATCTAAAGAAGTAACAGCTAACTAGTTAGTTAAATAAAGTTAAATATATCAACACAATAACCTACAATCAGTTTTGTTTAATTGAGTGCAAGTTATCAATACGGTAGTTGCTTCTCAAATAAAGTATTTGTTTAATACATTGTCTTTTCATGATTTCCATGAAGTTACCCTTGTTTTTAAGTGGTGCAATTACGAGCAGAATTTGGCCCCCTGACTCCAGTGCATACGATTAGGATTCTACAATGATAAATCAGTGTCCTTATGTTCAGAGGGGCTAAGCAACCACAGCTTCCACTGAAATCAATATTCACCAATGTTTATCAACACTGGAGTCAATAGAATCTATGGGTGCTCAGAACCTCAGAAAATCAGGCATTTATTTTGGTGTCTAAAAGTGGATTTACAATGGGAGAACAGAGCACAGTTTATCCCTGAACTAGTTTGGCATTATTGCCTAAGCCATTAGACCCCAGTGCTTAATTTTTTCCAATTTTCAATTCCAATTTCAATCCAGTACTACATGTATCTGATTGTCCCAGTTCTCTGAGACCATCGATTTGGCATTGATCTATCACCTTCCTTCAGTCATACTACTGAGTAAACTGAATACAATGTGTGGGGTTTGGGAAACTGTACTTATATGCTATGAGATTTTGCTGGACACTGCAGCAGTATTGTTTTCCCTCCTCCTTTTTCTTATTCAATTTTTGTCTCCCAGGCAGACACAAAGGATGTACTAACACATATAATGACAGGTTTCAGAGTAGCAGCCATGTTAGTCTGTATCTGCAAAAAGAGAAGAAGTACTTGTGGCACCTTAGAGACTAACAAATTTATTAGACCATAAGCTTTCGTGAGCTACAGCTCACTTCATGCGTGCATCCGATGAAGTGAGCTGTAGCTTATGAAAGCTTATGGTCAAATAAATTTGTTAGTCTCTAAGGTGCCACAAGTACTCCTTTTCTTTTTGCTAACACATAGTGTCTGTTGTCTGATAACTGGTTCACATGTCAGATGTGAAATGAATTGTCTTTTACACATAATTCCCCATCTCAACAAATAAGAATGCCACTAAATTAAGTTCCAGCTCTGCATTCAATAGAAGAGCCAAGGGGTGCATATCTTTTTTCAGGTTCGTAAGTATATATATCCTACCTTTTCAACTTTGGAAGCTGAGACTGAGAGAGGTTAATTGACTTGGCTGTTGGCCACCATAATATTGTAAGTGTGGAGCTGGGAATCAGGAGGCCCTACCTCTGATAATGACTTGCATCTGACCTTGAGTTTGTTATTTAACCACTTGCAGATTGGATCCTCTGAGTGGTATTGTGGGGATAGTTGTATAATGTTTGAAAAATGTTGAATACCATTCAAAATATTGTTAAGGATGGTGAGTGGCTGAGCGGGATGTAGAATGTAGGAGTCCCTAGCTTCTAACCCTGTACTCTTTCCTTTAGATCATAAGGGGTCCAGTCAATTTCTCCTGGCTGCACTATAGATATTACAGTAGTCTTTAAAAAATCATAGCAGCTTTAATTCACACTAAAATACTGCAGAATTTCCCAAATTTCTAAACTTCTACAGCTTGAAGTCAATGAAAAAAACCCAGCAAATTATATTGCATTTGCATAAAAATCACAACTACAGAATGGATTCCCTTAAATTATTTATTTTTTTCTTAGATCTCAATAGGATCTACTAAGTTGAAGAAAAAAATTTGGGTCATTTTTGATTTATGCACGACTGCAATTCTTAATCAGAATGTACTTCAGAAATTTTTTCTCCCCCTCAAAAATGTCAGATTATATTTTTCTCAGCCTTTCAAAAACACACAAACAAACAAAAAAAATCAAATCTAGGCTGAGACCAAGAAGATGTTAGAATTAGTATAATTTTTTTCTGAACTTTATGAACAGCTTAAAAAGATTTATTTTCATGAAAAAACCAACCTTGAGAATAACAGATTTCAAATGTGCTCAGCACCCAGCAGCTCCCATTGGTCCATAGTTTCCAATTATAATGATACCTAACTTAATAAAAATGAAATGTAAAACCTTTTTTTAAAAAAAATCTTCTACTATAACTGAACCTTTCCATATTTCTCCTGCGTACTTGTCAAGACAGAATAATGCTGAAACCCTGTAACTCTGTATGACACAAGTCTTTCAGAAGTAAGATAAAATCACTCATGGCCATCCCAGATCCCATGGAATTTTTCTAAAGATGAAAGATGGAAATTGTGGCCTCATAGAAGTCAATGGGAGTTTGGGAATTGATATAAATGGAGCCAGGATTTCACCCTAGGTATGCTAACCTCCAAATTCCAATTTAGCTCAGGCAATTGCCTAATACTTATCTAGTTTCCTCCTGTAGATAAGCTATTCTTCACTACCGGTCTTAACCCACTACATAATATTGTAGATTGTGAAACATTTACCAGGTTTCAGTGCTGAGCTGGCTGCATTTCATTTGTGGATGAAGTGGTCCCTGTGCATACTGCTGTTTATACAGTAGTTCTGAAAGCCCTCGGGACACTTCGGGATGAAAGGTGCTATGAAAAAAGCAAGATTGTTATTGTTCTCATTGCCTACTTAGGCCAGTCAGTGAAACCTGATTGAAAAGAGCTTTGATAAATATAAACGGAAGAAAATCCTATACTATGAATTTATCAGTTTAGTTAAAGAAAGGGATATATGACAAAGCTAAGCAGATAATAGCTTTCCATTGTAAATGTTATGCCTGTTCTATGATTCTGAACTAATGTCACATCCTTGTAATACTTGAAGTTGACAAGCATACAAAGCCAGGTCTTCGCAGCATTACATTAAGCTCAGTTGCAGCCTTCTAATCTCTAATCAAAAAATGATTACATGGAAAACATATGGGCTGATACATATTTCAAGACCCAGTGTGTGCTATTTTCTCCTTAATAGAAGGCTGAAATGCCTGTACATCACGGGAAAAGCCGACCCTGACATGTACAATTAATATTTACAGTTTTTTGAATAGGTCCCCTGTGGAGCCTGTTAGGAAGCCTACTCTCCACATGGCAGCAGGTTTTCTTTTGAGAGGACACATGCTTGGGGCACTGATGAGCCTACTCCCCACGTAGAGCAGGATTGGTTGAGCACATTTAATTCTTCCTTCTCACAGGGAATGGCTCAAGTGACTGATGATAAGGGCCAGGTCTCTGAGAAGAAGTTGTCGGCCAAGCATCAGAAAGGAGACAGCCAACAATTAATCTATATTATCTTGAAAGTTCTGCCCTCTACAGTCAGTGCCGGGTGGTCAAGAGGTGTTCCAGGCCTTGAACGGGGTGTGGTATATTCTACACTGGAAATTCATGATGTCTGCAAATTTTCCAGGCAGCAAAAGCAGTCCTTTCTTTCTAGCATGTATTTTAGAGTCTCTATGGATGATTTTTCTCTCTTACACCAAGGTAAATCAGAAGTAGAGCCACTGAGGTTAATGGAATTACACTGAAATCATTATTTCAGACTATCTAATACGCATCATCTAGTGTACAAAAAATCAGTGTGATGTAAGACCACTGTGTAGACCAGCTCTAAGGGATAGTATAACTGGCTGTGACAGAGTGCTGAGAACCAGCAATTGAACCAGCACTTTGGTCACTCTTCATCCAATTAGTTCCCTGAGAGGGGGCCTAATTGAGGGAAGGAATGGCTAATTACTTGGTAGCCTGCACTGGGGAGAGCTAAGGAAGAAATTCACCTATTAACTGTAAGAGTAGAAAAGTAGTACAGGAAGGAAGAGCAAGGGGTAGGACAGGACTCACAGGAGTGAGTGAGTGTGTCAGTGAGTCAGTCAAGCAGAGCCAAGGTGCAGGGAGATCTCTGAAAAGAGAGATCTTTTCTGTTTCTTATAATTGTATGACACAGTTAATAGAATTGCTGCACAGGACTGTAAGAGGTGGTGGTTGATAAAAACACAAATAAAGTACACAGTAGTAGTTACAAACTGGAGGTATCAAAGTCATTCATAAGAGAGGATAGGAACAATAAACTCGTGGTTTAAGCATAGGAGATAAAAAAATTGAATTATCGTTAGCCAATTAATCCAATTATGATGGTTATTTATCTTTGATTGTTTTGCCATGTAATTGCTATAATGCAAAGGAAGCAATTCTTAAATTTCAGTCTGTGAGTAAAATAAGGTACAGATTAACCAAAGGTACAACTATCAAGGATTACTAATCTGAAATCTGAATCTTTCCCACTGGAGAGAAATCGGAATTTGAGAATCTGTTCTGGAACAAAATATAATTATCAGTAATTTTATTGCTTGACTAAATAATATTAAAATATAGGAATATGGAAAGTGTCATACTAGACCATATTAACAGACAATCTAAGACTGTATTCTCTTACTTAATTGTGCACTATCCACACAAAAATATATGACCCACACACATACATTCATAGGCGGTGCTTATAGTGCTGCCTATTAAATTTGCCTGACACTTCCGTCTTGCGTAACTTTGTGAAACTTTAACCGTTTGGGTTGAATTTTTCCAAGCTGGGTGTTTGCCTCCACCTGTTTTTGGTTGCATTATTTATTTATTTATTTTAGGCAAAATGGTTCAGCTGTTTCTGTGAACAAGGCTAGGGGAAAATATATTGTTTTATCCATATTTAAAAATAAATTCTGGAGACCTTTTCTGTGAGAGGTTCGAGCACCCATATGCTTTGGAGCATAGACTTGAAATTTCGGAGGGAGGTCAGTCTTATTTAGCATTGTGCTTTTTGCCATCCCTGAGAAAAATCCACTGAAATTTGGCCAAGTTATAAGCCTTTAAAAATCAGTTTTCACATTTTCAGTAGAGATTTGCTCAAGTTTAACACCTAAAATTTCTGAAGATTCCACGTGCACTTAGCATGCTTAAGGTTCTCAACACTCCTAGTGCTGACTGGACTGTCCATGTGCCTGTGCAACCTTGATTTAGCCCCTTTGTGCAAATGCATTATTGGACAGTCAGTAAGACTCAGGATGTTCTACATTGTACTGTGGGATGAACTGCCCCCTGGTTAGCCTGAAGACTAGGAGAAGACTGGAAAGCCACTCCCTGCCCTCAGCTGTGCCAAGTGCTGGTGTGGTATAATTGATTTATCAGTAATATCAAGACTAAAGGAAACAGGTGAAGATGTTAGGGGGCTTATTCCTTCACCCACCTACTTCCCTGGTTCTTCTCGCATGAACAGAGAGCAACAATACCCGAAGTCCAAAGGTGCAAACAATTCGATGTTTATTGGGATGAACTTCCAGCAAGCATGATTCCAGTTTCCTTCCTTAGTATCCTCCTTCCCAGCTCTGACACCACAGAGCCTTACACCTGTGTCCCTGTTCCCATTTCTCCCTTTAATCAAACAGGATTCCAGTTTCCTTACTCCCATTCCCTGTTCCCATTTCCCCCTTTAGCCAAACATGGTTCCAATTTCCTTACCCTCATTCCCTGTTCCCATTTCCCCCTTTAGCAAAACATGGTTCCAATTTCTCCACCCCCCCCCCCCACACACACACCAAGGCCCACTCACTTCCTCATTGACTACAGATTATATAGTAAAACTTCAGTTCTGCTTAGCTATACCTTAACCAATCATTTTCCTGAAATTTAACTAACCAATCCTAACATATTGTAACATGATTATGTAACCAATTATATCCCACCACCTTAATTAGTTTACACCCAGCAAAATTAATTATACAGCAGACAGGAACAATCACAGAACCAGACAGAGATTATACAGACAAACAATAGCAAAGTAGGAACTATAATGACAAAACAATACAGAAGTGAGGATTTCACATCCCAGTATTGATAAGTGAGTTCTTGCCAGACAGGATGCTGTTTCCTTTTTACATTTTCTAGGCACTTCCCTTTCTCTGGAGGTGATAGGCATTATCAGGACAGGATTGTATTCCTAACAGCCCAATAGCACCTTCTTTCAATGTGACTAGTTTGGAATGTGAGGATGTGACCTGTCGCTTCCTAGCTTATGGCTGCCTCTGCTGCTTAGCCAAAGGCCTTAGCCTAAGCACAGGGCCTCAGACTGTCACAGTAAGAGAAGGCCCTTACACCAGCAGACAGTGATTTTGATTCTTTCTTTTATACTTCTAGAACTAGCCAAGTGATAAGAATACCCCTAAATTCTTAAAGTACAGGCCTTTACAGACAGGCCTGAATATCTATATCCTAACACTCCACCCCTTTTTTTCTTTTTCTTTTGGGATCCTCCTGCCCAGGTATCCCTGGAAAAGCATAGGACATATGGCGACACATTTCCTGATGGGGCCAGGCATCAAGGTGGAAGGTGTCGATGCTCCATCTGTCCCACTGCCCCTTGTGTAGTACAGTGCCCTGCACCTTCTCTCGTACGGGCATACCACACCTATTCCAATTAGTGTTCCAGACTTCCCATTAGAGTGGGCCTGAGAAGGTTGGGTCCGGGTTGTCTAGTACACTGCAGGGTTTGGAGGGGTTACTACATTACTTATAGGTTATCTCCCTATGCAACGTAACACAAGTACAGTTAACAATACAAAATCCACAGCAACACTGAGTCCTGACCACTGCAGTATGGTCCAACATTCGAGACACCCCCAAAACACTGCCTCTCCTCCTTCGACAGGGTCACGATCTGATGTGTCCAGTTGCTGGCAGTTGCAACAAGCTGCCCCTGGAGCTTTTGCTTGCTTTTGTCCATATCATAAGTCCATTTAATGTTCACAGAGAAATGGGACATTGTCCAAACCAGCTTGACCACTTGGTGTGGAATCAGGCAGTATGCCCTGCTTTGATTATTCACAGCAATAAGATTCACAGATCCATTTGTGCACCAAAGTCCAGATAGCAGCATGTAAATGTGTGTAGTTTGGTTATGGGCTGGTGTAATTGTGCCCCCAATAATATGTACATTCCCAGCAAAACCCCTTATACACAGTACACCCAATTGTCCACCCCTTGCATAGGCTCCTCTATAGTCACAGGAGAGGGGCACATCCAAACATCTTCTGTTGATTTAAACTATTTTACACACCCCTCCATTGATTCCCAGTGAGCTCCTACCCTTCTCATTAGTTCCATAGGGCTTTTCCAGGTACCACGGTAGCTATTACACAGATGCTTGCCTCCTAGGTGAGCATTTTGCATTCCCATACACATCTTCCCCCCCAAGGTCAGCCTTTTGAAGCCATCCCCCACCCACATCATGAGATTTTCTGTTCATTAAAACACAGCAATGCTAGCAACAAGACAAACACCACAGACACACACAAAACATAGATCCATGGTATTCTGAGTTATTCTTCCGCTGGCGCCAGCTTGCTTGTAGAGTGTCTGAAAAACAAAAGAAACAGTTTCCACCCCCCTGGTGGGGACAGATTATTGCTTAATAATAATACCACTTTCTTTTACAAATTTCCTTGCTAATTGCAGGAAAAACAGAAGAATTACCTCCAGGCTGTCCTTATTTTGTTCTATAGTCAGGCTAGTGAATTACCCCACTCACTGGTCATTTATGAAATTCATGAGGTGGTGTACCTCAGTTTCCCCTCTTGTACAACAGACCAAGTTTCCAATAGTTTCTCTGCTGTACCAAGCTTTAAGTTTATTCTCAGGTAATAGCTGAGACACAGCTTCAGATTCTAGCACTGTACACACACACACACACATACACACCCCTTAAGGTTAACCTGTCCCCCTTATTTTCAGGCTTGACTTGTTTTTTTCACCTCCCTTTCCTGGAGGGCCTTAATCTGAGTCTTCTAGTAGCCTGTTTGCTGACCAGATGTATTCATTATTTGCAGCTCCTTTGTGCCCATCAGCTAGGTAATTTGCATTTACACACAGAGGCTTACTAGCTTGCTTTTGGATCCAAAGCTGTTAGCAGTTTAGAGAGTGTCTTAAAAGGGAAACATTCCACTTCCACTAGAGTTCTGATTACTTTCCACTTTCATCTCCTGCTCCAAAACACACAGATCTGAAAAAGAAAGCACAACCTATTGTGGCTCCTTTTGGAGCCCTATTAGGATTTTAATGAAGTACCATGTTTTATTTGCATTTCTTTTACCCCTTCTCCAATATACACCGCACACGTCCTGGGAAAATGCAAATTCCTTCCATATAGTTTAACCTCCATAACATCATATTAGCCAAATTAATTTTACACAAGGTGTAACTGCCTCCCCCATGCCCACAGAGTTTTCATGCACACCCACCAAAGCAACAATCTGATCTCCCAGAGCCACCCCAAGGCTCAGTGTTCCCTTCATTCCTCCCCTTTTCCTTTTACCACACAAAATTCTCTTTTGCCTAACATCCCTTGCACTGTGATTACTCTTTTACACAACTGTACCCCGATTACCCTGCCATCTTGTACAACTAGACACAACCAGGGGCAGCCAAGTTAAGTTCCAATAGAAACCCCTTCCATCCTTTAGTGATTTTGATTACATTACCCAAAAGTCAAATAATTTTGATCAGATTCTCTCTCTGCCTGCTGCCTGCAGCAGTCCCCTACAGACCATTTCTGTGGGAAAAGGGCCCATTTTCCCTCAGAACAGCTGTAAAGGCTTCTGTGGACAGAAGCATAGTGGTGGTAGTAGCCACTCGACCTGACCCCCTTGGATAATTTAATTACCAAGCTTCCATCCAATGTGACTGCACAGAGTTGCACATACAGTTACATTTATATAACTGGGTTTTATCATTAAACAAAAACTTCCTTCTTGACATCTCACGTAAGTATCCAAAGTACCCTCCATTAAAACTTCAGAAAAACAAAAGAGTGTGGAAAGGCAGGTTGCACTTTGAAACTTTTTTTTTTCTTTCTCTCCACTCCTCCAGGACCAAGTCCCAGCTCCAATCTCTAAAGGTGGTCTGTTAACTCTGCTTTTGACTATAAACCCTTTTGTGCCAAATCATCTTTCACTATCCCTAACTAATTTACAACCCTTCAGCAGCCCTTGCTGAAGCAGCACCAAACTTGAAAGATTACTGGCAACTCCCCATAATGCTGCCCTTACTTCAAACCTCTCACAAGCAGACTGAAGTGCCTCCTTTCCCTGGAAGGCATTCAGTCCCCATGGGCAGGGACCTTCTTCCACTACCCATATACCAAGGAGGGTGGGCTCCTCAGCCACCCCCCATACCTCTGGGTCCCCTAACACTTCCTCCATTTCCTTTTTAATCTCATCCCAGGTTGACCCCTGCACCTGGTATGGGTCCTGGTTCTTCCTTATCCATTTATCCAAAAAATCCTTTACCTTGGCTTGCCAGAACCCGCAACTACCATCACGAGAGTTCGCGATACCCCCTCCAAGCAGCTGCGCGGACTGTTGGGGAGGGGGACTTACAGGCTGCCACTCACCTATCCAATGCGATGCATCCGAGTCACGGCACCAAGATGTTAGGGGGCTTATTCCTTCACCCACCTACTTCCCTGGTTCTTCTCGCATGAACAGAGAGCAACAATACCCGAAGTCCAAAGGTGCAAACAATTCGATGTTTATTGGGGTGAACTTCCAGCAAGCATGATTCCAGTTTCCTTCCTTAGTATCCTCCTTCCCAGCTCTGACACCACAGAGCCTTACACCTGTGTCCCTGTTCCCATTTCTCCCTTTAATCAAACAGGATTCCAGTTTCCTTACTCCCATTCCCTGTTCCCATTTCCCCCTTTAGCCAAACATGGTTCCAATTTCCTTACCCTCATTCCCTGTTCCCATTTCCCCCTTTAGCAAAACATGGTTCCAATTTCTCCACCCCCCCCCCCCACACACACACCAAGGCCCACTCACTTCCTCATTGACTACAGATTATATAGTAAAACTTCAGTTCTGCTTAGCTATACCTTAACCAATCATTTTCCTGAAATTTAACTAACCAATCCTAACATATTGTAACATGATTATGTAACCAATTATATCCCACCACCTTAATTAGTTTACACCCAGCAAAATTAATTATACAGCAGACAGGAACAATCACAGAACCAGACAGAGATTATACAGACAAACAATAGCAAAGTAGGAACTATAATGACAAAACAATACAGAAGTGAGGATTTCACATCCCAGTATTGATAAGTGAGTTCTTGCCAGACAGGATGCTGTTTCCTTTTTACATTTTCTAGGCACTTCCCTTTCTCTGGAGGTGATAGGCATTATCAGGACAGGATTGTATTCCTAACAGCCCAATAGCACCTTCTTTCAATGTGACTAGTTTGGAATGTGAGGATGTGACCTGTCGCTTCCTAGCTTATGGCTGCCTCTGCTGCTTAGCCAAAGGCCTTAGCCTAAGCACAGGGCCTCAGACTGTCACAGTAAGAGAAGGCCCTTACACCAGCAGACAGTGATTTTGATTCTTTCTTTTATACTTCTAGAACTAGCCAAGTGATAAGAATACCCCTAAATTCTTAAAGTACAGGCCTTTACAGACAGGCCTGAATATCTATATCCTAACAGAAGATAGGCAGTATTAGCATTCGCAGACATTAATTCATTTCAGGAATTGGCAAGCAGTAGTATTACAATTAGACAGTAAGAGTGTCATGAGGTTTAAGGCAATTTGTAGAAGTCATGATGATTCATACGGGGTTGTGGGCGCACTTTACCATCTCTCCAAAACAGCAGAAAACTACAGAAAGAAATCCTTCTGTGCCCTTTTAGAGCACTTAGCAAGCATACTTAAGTATAGTTTATCATTTCTGTAAATAATAGATAGTCCGATAGAAAGAGGAAATAATATAATAAGTGTGTGCAATTCATCTGTGAACACAATCAGTTTAATAACAGTTGTAAGAATCATGTACATCACCAGCAGTGCATTCTTTTTTTTTTTTTTTCAAATGTCTGGGTTAGCTGCAATATTTACAACACTTTCTCCAGACAGGCATGATTGCTAGGTAAGTTCCACTGGGGAACTTAATATTTCCTTTGCTCTTCACCTTTCTATTGACAAGTGTGAATAATGAAGACTGAAGTCAAATTAAGAGTTCTTTTTTTTCCCTATTGGTGACAGCAGAAAACCTCTTACCTTGTGTCTAATAAGTCTCATTATGTTTTTTCTTTTCTTCACGTACAAACCACAGCATCCCAAGTAAGCAGGCAGTGGCACACATTACCTAGTTGGAATACTGCAGTTAATATTCTGCTATTTTGGATAGTTTGTCGAGGAGAAGATGACTATTGTAAGATTCCCTGGAGACCTGTGGAAGAGGGAGAAAGGTGCTGCTAATTATAAAAGGCCAGATTCTCTAATAATTTAAATTGGTGCAGCTTCAATGACTTCAGTGGAGCTTTGCCAGTTTCCCACAGAAGAGAATTTGGCCTAAAAAATAAAAGCTCTACATAGGAGTAGAATTTAAATAATCGATGCATAAGCAGGACCCCTTATGTCCCTTTATGCATAAATTTTGGTTTTGGAAAACTCACCATGTTCACTTTTCTTTAGTAAATAGAATCAGCAAAATCATAATGCATCCAGCTTGTTTTTTAAGGTAGAGCGTAAGAGACTTGTTGGGTGTCATGTATTATCAAAAAGTATACACATATATATGAGATGTTTCTTAAGCAATTTAGTTTTATTTATATTTCCCTTTATTTTAGATTAAAGTCACCCCTTTGTAGAGATCCAGCCAGGTTCCTCATAACAGGATGTCCATGGGACTTCACTGTTATGTTGGCTTTCTGCTCAGGGATGATATTAATATAAATAACAGAACTTTTCTTTTATATAGCAGTGCACCTTTCACCTAAGGATCTCAGAACAGTTAAAGAATGTAATGAATTAACTCCAACACCCATGGTCTAAGCACTAATCCACAATCCCTCTTACATATGTGATTTTTGCAGATTTCCTTTCAAGCCCTCTGAACAAGATTCTGGTCTTAGTCTTTACCAGACCTGCTAAATCGACCACCGATGCATCGATCATCGCTTGTCAATCCCCGGGTTAAGTGTAGACAAGCCCTCAGTCTTGCTTCTGGCATACCCTCCATGCCATGATATGTGAGAGGGGATACTTAGAAGGCAGCCTGACAGTGTCTGAACTGGGGGTATTCAGAACATGGGCTTTCTGGGCCCCTTTACACCAGTGTTTGGAACAGACTGAAATATATGCAAAATGTCCTTAATGTAGTCAAGGAGTCATAGTTTAAGGCCAGAAGAGACCACCAGATCATCTAGTCTGACCACCTCTATTTCAGAAGCCACACCAAACCTCACCCAGTTACCTCTGCACTGAGCCCACTAACCTGGGTTAGGTTAAAGTATTACCGGCCTCTGGAGACTAAAATCTTGGTGTCACAGGCAGAGAAATGGAGGGGCTGAGGTGCACCAATGCCTCTGGTCCCAGTAATGGCAGAAAATTGATTTGGTGACATATACTCAAATTAACTTTGCAAGCAACTCATGCCTCAAGCTACAGAGGAAGGCAAAAAAGAAAAACAAAAAAACATGGTCTCTGATAATCTGACCTGGGAGAAAATTCCTTCCTGACTTTGAAAATGATGATTGGAAAACACGGTGAATATGCTTGCTTTCTATACTGTTCCTGTGTCCCTATTTGTTACATAAATCCCAAAGTACCATATGTGCGTCCTTAGTAGAAATTTCACATTTATCCTTGCAAATGAAACATGAAATTTAGCAGATTTTTTTTCAGAATCCCAAAATCCCAAAATATTCTACATCAGTGGTGTTAGCAGTAACTGAATGTCAGGATCTCACGAAATTGCTTCAGATACTCATACACAGATGGATTGTGCAACTCAGTGAATATCCCTGCAGCATGGAAAAACAGAAAGAGATCATTATTACCAGTCACCTTGTTTGTTCTGATAGCACATGTTACTGGATCAATTATATTGTTGGCAGGGCTCTGCATTACAGAAACTTGCAGTGGAACTGAAGTGGATGATCAGAATAATTACTGTAACTGCTTAGGAATGGATAGGGAAAACATTTTTAAAAAGAATGTCTGAGGAAAGAGTTATAGTTGCATGTAAAAATGAAAAGGAGAAAAAGGAACAAATTAACAAATGTGGGCAGAAAAAATGGGTGGGAAAAAATAGGGAAATGAAAGAGTGGAGACAGACACCGATCAAGATGGGGAAAAAACAGAAGCAAAGAAGAGCGAGCAAAGGCAAGAGAAATGAAAGGTGGGAGAAATGGGAAAAGAATGGGAAATGGAATAGAATGGCTGAAGGGAACCACAACAACAAAATCTAGAAAGATGGAACTTTAGGGCCTGAACAGTGTTTTTTTTCTTATGTGTGTTACCCTCCTTTTGGAACTCGCTTATAACTGTATGATGTGCAAATAGGAAAGGGGCACCTCACACGCTTTGGACGGTTCCAAAGTTTCCTGATGCTACTGGTAGGTGCCTGACTCCTCCTTCTAGTGTGCTAAAGAATAAAGCTACTTGGAGGTGCCTCCAGTGAGACAAGGGGTTAGCCACACTTAGGCAGTGGCTACCACACTTGAACTCACAAATAATTCAAACTCACAAATGCAAACAAATCAAAAACAATAATAAGAACCATTACGTAATGATTTGATTAAAGAGAAATAAAAAATCAGGACAAATATTAAATGATTAAAATTATTAGAGATATCAATGCTGGTTTTTAACTATTAAACAGAGAATAATTCTAGGATATTGATGTACAATTTAGGTCTTGTTCTGTGCATTTTTGTTTGTTCATTTTTGTGAATTAATGAACAGATTTGCATCAAAATGTAATCTACAAGTTAATCCAAAAATGAACCCAGGAGGAAACAGGTCGGTGACATTAGAGGAAGTGAGACTTACAGTAAACAGTTACAAAATGATAAAGTACATGGTCATGACAATATTTCATCATTGCTAATGAGTAGAGGCCCAAATTTAATTCACTGACTTCACAGAATTGTCTTTCAAGTTTGGGAAACTAGTTACATTCCAAAAAGTTTGGAAAAGGGACTACATCATCCAGAAAAAGAGTGAAATTAAAAGATTAATCTTTAGAGGATCTTCAGTATGTGGGTGATATTGCCTTATTTGGAAATACTATAGATCAGTTACAGCTAATTCTGGGAGAGCTCTGAAAAACTACAGACTCTATCAGACTTAAGATCAATGGTGAAAAAAAAACAAAGCTATGTATGCTTATTATACAATGGAAAAGAATGACCTGCCAAAGTTACTTGTATATGGCAATGACACTGAATGGGTGAATTTCATCTATGTGGGTAGTCAGTTGACTGCAGGAGGTTTTATATCCGAAAAAGTAACATGTCTTATTAGTCTTGCATCTATGGGATTTAAGCATCTTCAAAGGCCTCTGTTTGGGTGGCAGGATGTCTGTGTGACACCTAAGATATCAGCGTTCAATGTGACAACTCTGTTATGTGGAGCAAAACATGGCAGTTAAAAACAGAGGAGGAGAGGAAAGTAAACAGTTTTCAGTGTCAAAAGTTCTGGCATATTCTTAACATCTGTTGGTTTGATTTTGTCACAAATGAGGAAATACTTAGATGATCCCAGCAAGTTTTAGTCTTGCACCAGTGGAGAACAAGATGACTGCTATGGTGGGGTCATATCCAATGTGCAGAAGAAAGTACATTTTACATAAGGCTTATAGAGTGAAGGTCGAAAGAAGTAGAGCATGAGGCTGACCATGAATGAGGTAGGAAGATGCAGTTCTGATGGATTTAAGAAATCAAAATTCTCCTGTACTGATTCTTGTTGGAGCAAGAATGACCTATATGAAACTTTCAAACCTTCAAACCATTCAAAATGGAAACCCCTTCTATGCACCAGAATGGCTACATCATAGCGATGTGAATCTGCTGCTGGCTTATTGCCATGCTGTCATTTGTAGAACTGGCCAGAATTTTTTTCCTCATGGAAAATTTTGACTTTTTATCAACAACCCAAAATGTCAAATGTTTTTAGCCAAAAGGTGCAAACTGAAAACTTTTCAGTTCTTCAATTTTCAGATTATTATCAAAAAAAGTTAAAATTTCAATGTAAAGCAGAAACTTTATGTGATAGGTTTTATTTGATAAAAAAACAAATTTTCTGTCAAAACTCTTTTGACAAAAAAGAAATTTCTACCATTTCTGGTCAGGGTGTCTGCTGATAGAATCAAAGTATGTGTGTGCATAGCTAGTTAATGCTGCTATGACCTTCATGAAGTTAAACCCATTTTTAGGCAGACTTAATTCTGAGTAGACAAAACTGCTTAGAGCTGTTGGCTCCTATCCCATTTCTTGGCCTCTTCTCCTGTGTCAGTCAGAAGTTGTAGTTGCAAGCTGCCATATATGGAAGCATGAACACCCCATATTGTTGCCCTTTCTTTATGTTTTGCATTCTTGCCATGCCAGATTTTTAATAGTATTTCTGTGCACCAAGTTGCATAATGTATCCACCCAGACTCAGAAAGGTACTTTAAGCAGATGTGTAACATTAAGCATATGAGTAGTTTCATATAGCTCATTGGCTCACTGGCTTTCTGAATTGAGACTATGGACTTTTATAATTTCTCTCTCAATCTCCTAGAAAAGGCTGATTGTTTTCTCCTTGTTTGGTTGGGGTTTATTGGTTCCTTATGATCTGTGGCTTTTTTCCTAGTGACATGTGGTGGTGGTTTGTAAAATCACACAACATAGTTCAATCTGTTTTTCTGCAAATTCTTTCCCTGGAACTTTGTTACCATTTATTGTTGCTGTGTGGAGCAGAAACACGGCCAAATTTACCTAAATTACAGCACATTAGCTAATGGTCACAGAAATTTGTCATAAATTTCAAACTGAATGATTTTTCTGGCACTACAAATGATATTCTTGTCCCTTTGGTGTTCTGGTCTATGTTAGGCTCCCATAAATCAGTCGTGTAAGAATGACTGAAGAACATAAAGAGAAGTTAACTGAACACTGAACCATGCCAAAAATTCCTGCAAGAGTCTAAGCCTTCAAAAAGTAAACACTTTTTATTTTAAAAAGAAGAGAGCTCCCTATCTCGCTTTCATTTTTGGTTGCTTTCCTGGGACTGTCTGGTATAATAATCCTGTTGAGTTACAACATCTAGTGTGTATTCAATCTGTAAAGTGCTTCCCAACTGTCTCTAATTTTCAGCCAAGTCAATGATTTTGAAATAGACATTCTTAATTTTTTCTACTGAATGTGGCTATTCTTCCACAAGAACGTGGACAAGTACAATTTGAAGCGATACATTTTAAAATATAAACTGTTCTGCTATTTACTTATTTAAGATTTTTAGTACAAGCATTTTTGGAAATTATATGTTGTGTGTTTTTTTAAGGTCACTGGAAGGAGAGTGACAGCAATTTATAGGGCAATTTGAGCTGGGAAAGTTCTGAAATTCAATCCTCCTATGAGGGTCAGTCAAAAATTAGAGCTACCAGGGAATTTAAGTGGTGCAATAGGTCTTATCCTTAGGGTGATCAGACGTCCCGTTTTTAAAAGCATCGTCCTGTATTTAAGCCCTCCTGCAGGTGTCCCGACTTTTTCTTAAAAACAGGCAAATTTTCCCATATTTTCTGTCTCCCCCTCATCAGTACTGACAGATCCAGCTGCTCGACAGATCCTTGCTTGCCAGCCACACATCGGCCTCTTGCCAGCCACCATCAGTGGTCAGTGGGTGTGCAAAGCTGGTGGGGGGGTGAAGATGCAGCGCGCGGGGCTGGCCGCTCCCCCTGCTGATCCGTCAGTGCAGATCCTGCTGCGTGCTGCCTCTCAGCCAGCAGGGTCCCGCCCCCCATCCCCTTTCCGGCGGGTGCTGGCTGCACACTGTGAGCTGCAGCGGCTGGTGTGGGCAGGTTCCAGGCAGTGGCAAGTTACATGTCGGCTCTGCTGCCCACCCATCTGCCCTTTACGTGCTCCCCCTCTCACTGTCCTCTCCTTGCTTTGCCCCTTCACCACCACCCCGAGCTCCGCTGCTCCTCCATACTGGCCCGGTGGAGCACGTCCCACTCCCTGTGCTGTGCAGAGAGCCAGCCCCTGGTCGGAGCGCTCAGCTCACGAACAGCCTGGCCAACCGGCTCCTTCCTTCCCCCACTGCCTCTCGCTGGGCCCGTTCTCCAGGAAAGCCCAAGACCCTCCAGCCCAAGGCACTGGCCAGGAGGAGGCGAGCCCTGCATGTGCCAAAGCTACGCATAACGCTGGCATAGGGAAGCCTCTCTGCCCCTCAGCTAAACTCTGGAGTGGTGGGGTGGGGAGAAGTGATTTCCAGCCTGTTCACACCCCGGCCTTTCAGGCTCCACAGCAGCCCCCCAGGTAGGGCCTTAGTACCCTCTTCACCTGCCTCCGCGCCCTGGGTCCTGGCCCTAGGGAGCGCGGGGCTGCTCCGTCCCCTAGGTATCCTCCCCTGTTGAGCCATCTCTCTGGCCAGGTTCTCTGAAGCCCCTGCAGTCAGGTTCCCTGGGCCCTGGTGCACAATGCATCCTTAGAGCTTAACCCCTTCCTGCCTGTGCTGTAGCCGAGGGACAGGAGGCAGCTGGATTACGTCAGGTGGCCAGCAGCAGCCTGGAGGTGTTAGCTGCCTTTTGACACTGCATGGGCAGGAAGGGACAAACTGTTTCCAGACACCGGGGGAGGAGGGAGAGCAGGGAGGAGAGATGAGCTCTGCAAAACCATGGGCCAGGTCATACCTTAACACACACACACACACACCCCCGCCGGCCTCCCTTGCAGGTGGAAGCAGCTCCCATCCCCTCCCTCCCGCACAGTGCCGAAAGGCTGCTGCTGGCCATGTTCTGGTGTGAACCCTAGCATAAATCTGGGGGGGGAGGATGTGATCCTATGTGCCCCCCCCCTCATTTTGCTTCGGGAAGATGTAGCACCAGGTACCAGGAGAGGTGGGTCTGTCCCTGGGGCCCAGCCAGGCATGGAGGGCGGAGAGTGCCCTGCACGGATGGTCGGGTCAGTCAGTCACCCTCCGTGTGTGAGAGAGGTGTACGGGAGTGTGTGTGTGTATCACCTCTCCCCATGTGAATCCTAAAGCCTTAAAGATAAGACAGTAAATAAAAAGTATCCAACTACACAGTATTTCTTTTTAACAGGGCTCAGTCAACTTGATGTTAATTTGAATGTTTGTACTGCATAGTTCTGACTGATTGCCATTGAACTCGCTTGAATATGAGTAATTTTAACTGGTGTCCTGTGTTCAGCATAGGGAAATATGGTTACCCTACTTATCCTGGCCCTCTGTCCAGAGGCAAATTTCACCAAGAAAAACTGTAATGGTAAGACCTCAGTACTGATGTAAAATATTAATATGATTATATATTTTTTTAGTTTATTGTAAACTTTTGTGCCTTTTTAAATATAAATATATAGTTATACGAATGTCATAGCAAAAATGTTTAAAAATATAACAATATATATTATGTCTGGTTATGTGGCAAAAATATTAAAGCTAATCAAATAAATTTGAACAGGTTTCTACCTTTGTCTCCCAAGCAAAAGCAAGTTTCATAAAACACTAGTAGTGTTATACAAACCTGCATTTAAACTTTATTTTGCTGTAATTTTTATACAATTTTCCTTTGTGCTACATTTAAATATATGTCTGCTACAAAGTTTGTGCTTTCTATAAAATATTTAACAGTTAACTGCAATAACAAAAAAAGTAACTCCAAAAGATCAGGTAAAAATTCTGTAGCTGGCACTCTTGCTAAAAAGAGAACTCAAGCAGGGGAGCACTGGACTTTCTTGCATAAGACTGTGAATGCTTCTGTTAGCAGTTAGCCTTATGTATTATTATGTATTTCTTATGAAGAACTAGTAATGCACATGGTAAAGGAATAAAAATGGCTTTCTTTATGCAAAAACTGCAAAAGCATCCAAAATAGGTACATTTGTATGTAACTAAACAATTGGGACATTCAGAAAAAAAGCAAACATATATTTTAACAAAGTAAATATGTAAATAGAAAAACATGTCATGCTTCTGTCATGTGCTGTACTGAAGCATAACTTGTATAATAAATTACTTTGTCTGTATTATATTTTAAATCTGTGTATAAATTCAGGTTGCTGAAAACAAGAGAAATGTGGGGAAATTTCTCATGTTAACCAACTAAGCAGTTTAAGGGTGCATCACACAGAGTGGAAACACTAGAATATGTCAGAGCACAGTGAAGAAACCCCCTGGGCATTTGAAGGAAAAAAGATAAATCTACAAGTAACAGAATAGTCAACTACATTTAAATATGCAATTGCCTATAGAGACATTATAAAGATCACGAGACTGGTCAGGTTTAACACTATTTAAACTGTACATTATTAAGCCAAGTGAGTTTATGCATATACCTGTTGTTTTAAATCTCTCTCATTGGAATATGGCTGCATTTGTTTATTGCGTAAAAACAAATGTATCATTCTTGTATAGTTCTTTGTTAATTGATATAATAGCATTGTATCAGGAACATTTACAAGACCCAATACCTGGGGAAGAGAATATTTCACAGTCTGATATCTTTCAAACTGTGCAACTTCAAATTTTTGATGGAAATATTCGTTCCATTTCATGACTATTTGGACCGAAATATTCATGTGGAACAGGGCAGATATGGAAAATATAAAAAGGCATGTTAATTATTTTGAGCATCAGGTAGCGAAAACAATTTCTAAACCCATAATTCATGGCATTGAGGGTCTGGGTACTGAGAAACAGTATATGTATAATGTGCTAAGCTGTTTAACCAAACACAAGTAAAAATTAATGAACTGATTACAGAAAACAATAAGAAAATGAGGGGAAATTGTGTAGGTAGCAAAATTATTTGCACCACTTATGGGAATTATGTATTAACTGCCATAATTATTTAATTAGGGAATACCTGGATCTGCCTCAGCTACTGATGTATCACTCAGCAACGCAAACCTGGAGGGCATCACATTCAGCTTGTTGTTCCATTAAGTTACATGTGTAGATGTCATGTTTTTGCCATCTTGACTCCAGGGGGTGGCCACACCACTCTGGACCACTATAATGAGACTAAAGCGAGCTGATTGGTCTCCTGTCCTCTGAAACTCACCAAATGGCAATGTCCAGCAGTAAGGGTGAGTTGTAATATGGATGCACAGTACTGTGTAGTAACTAATTATTTTTTTAAAAAATTATGTATGGAAACTTCATATGTAATGTCTCTACTCCAGATGTCTCTTTTATTCCTCATGTATGCAGCACTGTGAGTCTTACTATAATAATGCCTATTCCATTTTTCAAAATGAATCCAAGATTCAAAGTAAGCCTTTGCTCCAGGATAAAGTTTAAAAATACAAACCAGTTTTTAACACACACATTGATTGAAAAACATTACTAGATCACTCACATTAGCAATGACATGCATAGCAGAAGAAGCCCTGAATGATCGTACCCAGAATGGTAATCTTGAAATATTAATATCCTATTTTGAATAGAAGTTATATTTAAAGCTTTGATTATGTTATAGGGTGTATTAATTTTAATTGTATTAGTCTTATACTGCCACTTACACAGTTTGCTAAAACAGTATAGATCTCACATGACTTCTCTGACCTCTGCTTCATATATACATTTAGCAAAGGTGTTGAGGTGATATAGCAATTATGGCACTAAGCAGGGGACTGTTAGTCAAGACGTATATGTCATACATACCGGACCCTATATTATTATGTATTACACACACCATGTTAATATGTACTACGCATTATACATATATGGGGAAGATATGCTAGCTGACTTTGTATTATGCTCTTCCTAGAAGCCTGTTCACTTATGTCAAGATATATAGGTCACAATACTCTACAATGGAACACTTCAGAATTGTCACAAGTGAAAATAAAACCTGTCAGAGATAAGATGCATTTGTTCTTTGTCCTGGTACAGGTTCAGAAGTACCTCCTCAGTGCATTGGGTCTTGGAATATGGTATCCAAAACAAAATGACACATAAAAACAAAGTAAAAATCTGATTGGTGGATTTAAATGTTGGGTGCGGTATAGCATGTTCTCTAATTTTCAAACAATCATAATATAAAAATAGTTAGTTTGAATGCATAATTGGTAGCACTCCTGTGTAAGGTGAACTGAATGCTGTGAGTACTGTTTTCTAGGGTTGGTAATGTATTTACTTTCCCCTTTATTTATTATACTGGTTTGTCTTTAGACAATAAATTGGCTAGGTTTGGTTATTTGGTCTCTTGAACGCTTTTAATATGGAAGCACAAGTGTAGTCAAGCAATTGGCTATACTTTACGCAAAATTCTTTTTCTGTGGACTGGTCAGCTCTTCCTTCCTCTTTCTTCTATTTCTTTTTCTGTACAGTTGGTGGGAAAGCTTCACAGAAACCCATATAGGGAAATCTAGCTAGAGTATATGCAAAAACCAAGGGCTCAAAGTGAGAATGTGATTATATATATATTTAAAGAAACAAGGCCTTATGGGATCCACATCTGGAGCCATAGGGTCTGCTCTCCCCGGATACATTAGTTGGGTAAAAGGAGTGGTGAGTGTTGATATTAAGGTGGTCAGTTGAGGAACATAGAAAAGAAGTATTTTAGTTTGGTTATTTATTGCTGGGTTTTGTATGGTCTGCTACTGAGATAACGATCAGTCTTTTCATCCACTCAGCATCTTATAGAACGCAATTTGCTTAAAGTAAATGAATTACACTGTATTGTGGATTTATGTAACATTAACAAACAGCTGAACTCAGTAAATGACTGTCATATCGTAAATTCTTAGTCACCTTGTTTACTCAGCCTGATTTTTTGCAGGGACTTCCAAGATTATACACTTCTGCTACACATTAGGAACCTGCATTAGCATGAACAGGTGATTTCAATATGCAACAGAATCTGTGTTTCAAACACTGCCTCTTGCTTCACTTGGGCTAGAAATATATCTGTGTTTAGTATGCATAATCTTTTAGGTAACTTGGCTCCTTGAGATGCACTATATACTCATAACATGATTAAAATACAAGAACTTTTTTGTGGTCATTGTCTCATCATCTCTGATATAATATGTTTCTGCTAAAGAGTTTCATATTTAACTGTTCAGCAAGTCACAATATAGAAGTATAAAACGGTATGAAATAAACTGCTGCTATCTCAAAAAATAAAATTTTCATTCTCAGCCAACTATTAAGCTGATAGAAATGTATCAGAATTTTAAAAAATAAATGTTTGAAATTTAGAGATTTTCAATTTTGAAAATAAATGTGTGTGGGGGGGAGGCACTGATTTTGAAAAAAAATGGTCGACTTCCTCTTGCCTTTTTTTTTTAAACCAGCTTTAGTAAATGCCCAATATAAAGGAGTCAGGACAATGTGAATATTGTTTTTCCTCTCATTCTTTTAGTTCAGAGAGCTGTTGTAGCTAAACCGAGTCAGCATTCAGAATGTATGTCTACTTCATGAAATGGTGCCAATACATGTGAGATGAAAGCAGGAGATTTTCAAGTAAATGGATGGAAAGCCTGACAAGTATGCTTTCAGCTAAAAGATCCCCCCCCCCCCCCAAAAAAAAATGCACTGTAAGTAAGGCTTGGCAAGAAACCTTAGGGCAAAATTGGGTACTTTTTAGAGCATAGATTTTTGAAGAAAAAGCAAAACCAATGGAGACTTGCTTTCCTTTGTTCCTTTAGATGTGGTGATTCAAACTGTGCTGCAATTTGATTTCTACTTACATGGCTAATGCTACCTACAACCACTTAGTTCAATGGAAGCATTTGATTCCCTCAACCTAGTGTCTGTGTTCATACCCCATGTACTTGGCTGGATTTTAAGTGGCTGTTGCCATTATAAAGTATGGCTGACTGTAGCAATAACCATCACAAAGTTCAAGCAGAGTGCTCAAGAGAATGGCAAAGGGAAAGACCTAAACCCTTAAAAAATCTTTTGATTTCTTGATATGCATATACAATTCCACAAAGGAAGCTGTATACTGCTCTGCAACTCCAAAAGGGCATTCCAATGGAAAATCATATCTACTTTAATATCAGTAAAAAGAAAAGGAGTACTTGTGGCACCTTAGACACTAACCAATTTATTTGAGCATGAGCTTTCGTGAGCTACAGCTCACTTCACACATGGGGCATATCTGGAAAATATCACTAACAGAAGAAAGTCTTATTCGCATAAGGTGACCAGATGTCCCGATTTTATAGGAACAGTCCTGATATTTGGGGCTTTCTCTTATATAGGCACCTATTAGCCCCACCCCGTCCCTATTTTTCACACTTGCTATCTGGTCACCCTATACTCACACAGGTAGTTCTGTTGAAGTCAATAACAAGTGTGGCAGAGCTCTGAAAGTCCTCTGTGAGATGAGTGCAAGAAGCTTAAACCTCCTTCTCTCAGGGGAAAGAGAGATATTGGTAGGATTTGTACAACGCCAGGATGACAGGAAAGGGACATGATCTTAGCAACTGTGCTTTCCACTGACTGGAAATGAGGGATAAGGGTTTGTGACATGATTTCTGTAAAATGCACCTCTCTTTAGTCCTAACATTTTCATTATGCTCAGAAGTATGGTACTTCATGGTTGTATATTGTTGTGTGCATAGGGCCCAATCATACAAGGCATCAGGCACAAGCAGGGCCGGCTCCAGAGTTTTTGCCACCCCAAGTGGCAAAAAAAAAACAAAACAAAGAACCTTGCCACCAAACACAGAGGCAGAGTGATGGCAACTGAAGAAGAGTCGCATCCGCGCCGCCGAATTGCCGCCGAAGGCGAAACGTGCTGTGACGGAGCGGCCGCCGAATTCCCACCGCCGCCGAGGGCGGATTGCCACCCCAGAGCCCGACCTCCTGCTGCCCCTTTACATTTGCCGCCCCAGGCAGCTGCTTGGTTCACTGGTGCCTGGAGCTGGCCCTGGGCACAAGACATCCTTACCCATGTGGAATGTTCCATCAATTAAGGATTTCTCACATGAGAGAGATCAACACATTTTAAACTTATAGATTTATTTGTTTTCTGAACATCCTAGCTGTTCAATAGGTCTTTCCCTAAATAGTCCAGGGTGTCTTTTCTGAGGATTTAGTCCAACAAGTTTGTTTAATTTTTAATCCTTTTAAACTTTAGTTTTTGGCTTACCATAAACAATCAATATGTATTTGGTAATGTAACTGAGAAAATATAAAGGAAAATTAGTTTAACACTAAAAATTGTTCACATTTGGTTGCTATTGTTCTTAACTTCACAACAGGGTTCTTCAAAAATGGGATAATTTTTGAGAAAAAAAGTATCACAAAGAATTTGTTCAGGTTCACTGGAAAACATCAAAAATTAGATTTTTTTATCAGCTCTATAATCAGACAATTATTTTGATGGAATTCCATGTACAGTTTTCTAAATTTGTTTGGGATAACTGTAGACCCTGTGGACTCTAGCTCAGCAAAGATGAAATTTCCCACTGCCCATCGGAGAAGAAGACAACCTATTCTCCACTCAGATCCTGCTTATGTCCCTCAAAATAGAGCCAAACTGCTTATTTATTTTGAAATTACACTGTTGAGCAGGCAATCTGGATTTATAGCTTAGTGAATACAGAAGTATGGTACATAGAGCATAGACTTGACTCTTGAGTGAACTGAGCTATTCCTTTGTCTGCACTAGCATTCATTGTTACTATATCTGCTGCAATTAAAAATACTGAATGTCTTCAAAAAAACATATCTTCTTCATAAGGCTTATTTTAAAAATCCTTTTCATACTTACTGTCTGTTTCCTCTGCAGGGAGAGACAGGATATAATGACCACGAGATGATTTAGAAACAAGAAATATGAAAACATGTCTACATGGTTTCTCTTATTAATTCAGTTAGTCAAAATAATAATCAAATATGCAAAAGGTAATAAAACTATATATTAAAGACAACATTTTCCTTTGGAACTGCCAGAATTCATCTCTATAGCTTTAACAATCTGTTGCACTGTTGCTTAAGCAAAGTCTTCTTTTTCTTTTTGGTCTTGCTAACTTTTCCAATAAAGAGTCTTTTACAGAGTTTTCTCTTGAAGTTGTTTCTTTCAGTTCTCATTATTCTGTCTTTGCAGCTGTTTATGCTGCAACCCTTAGTTAGGGTACTTACTATGACTCATTGATGCAGTACTTGGAAAATTCAGTGGGTAAAATTTTGTCCCACTGAAGTCAGTGGGAGATTTGCCATCGATTTCAATGAGGCCAGGATTGCATCGGCTGACTTCAACTAAGCGTGACTGTGAGATGTTTAGATTCACTTGAACCTCAGACTTTAAAGGGATTTTGCCTGAGTGAGAACTGAGAAAACTGACAAATTGGTAAGGACCATAAACATAGGACAATATTTATTTTTTATCTCTGCTTAAGTACATTTAAAATGGAAAGTTCTTCTGCACATATGAGATTAATAGATTCATAGATACTAGGGTCAGAAGGGACCATTATGATCATCTAGTCTGACCTCCTGCACAACTCAGGCCACAGAATCTCACCCACCCACTCCTGCGAAAAACCTCACCTATGTCTGAGCTATTGAAGTCCTCAAATCGTGGTTTTAAGACTTCAAGGAACAGAGAATCCTCCAGCAAGTGACCTATGCCCCATGCGACAGAAGAAGGTGAAAAACCTCCAGGGCCTCTTCCAATCTGCCCTGGAGGAAAATTCCTTCCTGACCCCAAATATGGCGATCAGCTAAACCTTGAGCATATGGGCAAGATTCACCTGCCAGATACTACAGAAAATTCTTTCCTGGGTAACTCAGATCCCACCCCATCTAACATCCCATCACAGGCCATTAGGCCTATTTACCATGAATATTTAAAGATCAATTAATTACCAAAATCATGTTATCCCATCATACCAGCTCCTCCATAAACTTATTGAGTTTAATCTTAAAGCCAGATAGATCTTTTGCCCCCACTGCTTCCCTTGGAAGGCTATTCCAAAACTTCACTCCTCTGATGGTTAGAAACCTTCGTCTAATTTCAAGTCTAAACTTCCTGGTGGCCAGTTTATATCCATTTGTTCTTGTGTCCACATTGGTACTGAGCTTAAATAATTCCTCTCCCTCTCCGGTATTTATCCCTCTGATATATTTATATATATCAGCTCCCAGACTACTGCACTGGGCAGCACAGCATGGGGAGGAGGTGGCCAGCTCTCTGTGGAGAAAGAAGTGGTTCGGGACTATTTAGAAAAACTGGACGTGCACAAGTCCATGGGGCCGGATGTGTTGCATCCGAGAGTGCTAAAGGAATTGGCGGATGTGATTGCAAAGCCATTGGCCATTATCTTTGAAAACTCATGGCAATCGGGGGAAGTCCCGGAAAATTGGAAAAAGGCTAATGTAATGCCCATCTTTAAAAAAGGGAAGAAGGATGATTCTGGGAACTACAGGCCGGTCAGCCTCACCTCAGTCCCCAGAAAAATCATGGAGCATGTCCTCAAGGAATCAATTCTGAAGCACTTAGACGAGAGGAAAGTGATCAGGAACAGTCAGCATGGATTCACCAAGGGAAAGTCATGCCTGACTAATCTAATTGCCTTCTATGATGAGATAACTGGTTCTGTGGATGGAAGGGAAAGCAGTGGACGTGTTATTCCTCGACTTTAGCAAAGCTTTTGATATGGTCTCCCACAGTATTCTTGTCAGCAAGTTAAAGAAGTATGGGATGGATGGATGCACTACAAGGTGGGTAGAAAGTTGGCTAGATTGTCGGGCTCAACGGGTAGTGATCAATGGCTCTATGTCTAGTTGGCAGCTGATATCTAGCGGAGTGCCCCAAGGGTTGGTCCTGGGGCCAGTTTTGTTCAATATCTTCATTAATGATCTGGAGGATGGCGTGGATTGCACCCTCAGCAAGTTTGCGGATGACACTAAACTGGGAGGAGTGGTAGATATGCTGGAGGGTAGGGATAGGATACAGAAGGACCTAGACAAATTGGAGGATTGGGCCAAAAGAAATCTGATGAGGTTCAACAAGGACAAGTGCAGAGTCCTGCACTTATGATGGAAGAATCCCATGCACCGCTTACAGACTAGGGACTGAATGGCTAGGCAGCAGTTCTGCAGAGAAGGACCTAGGGGTTACAGTGGACGAGAAGCTGGATATGAGTCGGCAGTGTGCCCTTGTTGCCAAGAAGGCCAATGGCATTTTGGGGTGTATAAGTAGGGGCATTGCCAGCAGATCGAGGGACGTGATCGTTCCCCTCTATTCAACATTGGTGAGGCCTCATCTGGAGTACTGTGTCCAGTTTTGGGCCCCACACTACAAGAAGGATGTGGAGAAATTGGAGAGAGTCCAGCGAAGGGCAACAAAAATGATTAGGGGACCGGAACACATGAGTTATGAGGAGCGGCTGAGGGAACTCGGATTGTTTAGTCTACGGAAGAGAAGAATGAGGGGGGATTTGATAGCTGCTTTCAACTATCCAAAGGGGGGTTCCAAAGAGGATGGATCTAGACTGTTCTCAGTGATAGCAGATGACAGGACAAGGAGTAATGGTCTCAAGTTGCAGTGGGGGAGGTTTAGGTTGGATATTAGGAAAAACTTTTTCACTAAGAGGGTGGTGAAACACTGGAATGCGTTACCAAGGGAGGTGGTGGAATCCCCTTCCTTAGAAGTTTTTAAGGTCAGGCTTGACAAAGCCCTGGCTGGGATGATTTAGTTGTGATTGGTCCTGCTCTGGGCAGGGGGTTGGACTAGATGGCCTCCAGAGGTCCCTTCCGACTCTGTGATTCTATGATTCTATATCTCCCCTCAACCTTCTTTTAGTTAGGCTAAACAAGCCAAGCTCCTTGAGTCTCCTTTCATAAGACAAGTTTTCCATTCCTCGGATCATCCTAGTAGCCCTTCTCTGTACCTGTTCCAGTTTGAATTCATCCTTCTTAAACATGGGAGACCAGAACTGCACACAGTATTCCAGGTGAGGTCTCACCAGTGCCTTGTATAACGGTACTAAAACCTCCTTATCCCTATTGGAAATACCTCTCCTGATGCATCCCAAGACCACATTCGCTTTTTTCACAGCCATATCACATTGGCAGCTCATAGTCATCCTATGATCAACCAATACTCCAAGGTCCTTCTCCTCCTCCGTTACTTCTAATTGATGCGTCCCCAGCTTATAACTAAAATTCTTGTTATTAATCCCTAAATGCATAACCTTACACTTCTCACTATTAAATTTCATCATATTACTATTACTCCAGTTTACAAGGTCATCCAGATCCTCCTGTATGATATCTCGGTCCTTCTCTAAATTGGCAATACCTCCCAGCTTTGTATCATCTGCAAACTTTATTAGCACACTCCCACTTTTTGTGCCGAGGTCAGTAATAAAAAGATTAAATAATATTGGTCCCAAAACTGATCCTTGAGGAACTCCACTGGTAACCTCCCTCCAGCCTGACAGTTCACCTTTCAGTAGGACCCGTTGTAGTCTCCCCTTTTACCAGTTCCTTATCCACCTTTCAATGTTCATATTGATCCCCATCTTTTCCAATTTAACTAATAATTCCCCATGTGGCACAGTATCAAACGCCTTACTGAAATCTAGGTAAATTAGATCCACTGTGCTCCCTTTGTCTAAAAAATCTGTTACTTTCTCAAAGAAGGAGATCAGGTTGGTTTGGCACGATCTACCTTTTGCAAAACCATGTTGTATTTTGTCTCATTTACCATTGACCTCAATGTCCTTAACTACTTTCTCCTTCAAAAAATTTTCCAAGACCTTGCATACTACAGATGTCAAACTAACAGGCCTGTAGTTACCTGGATCACTTTTTTCCCCTTTCTTAAAAATAGGAACTATGTTAGCCATTCTCCAATCATACGGTACAACTCCTGCGTTTACAGATTCATTAAAAATTCTTGCTAATGGGCTTGCAATTTCGGGTGCCAATTCTTTTAATATTCTTGGATGAACATTATCTGGGCCCCCCGATTTAGTCCCATTAAGCTGTTTGAGTTTCGCTTCTACCTCAGATATGGTAATATCTACCTCCATATCCTCATTCCCATTTGTCATGCTACCATTATCCCTAAGATCCTCTTTAGCCTTATTAAAGACTGAGGCAAAGTATTTGTTTAGATACTGGACCATGCCTAGATTATCCTTAAGCTCCACTCCATCCTCAGTGTTTAGTGGTCCCACTTCTTCTTTCTTTGTTTTCTTCTTACTTATATGGATATAGAACCTTTTACTATTGGTTTTAATTCCCTTTGCAAGGTCCAACTCTACTTGACTTTTAGCCTGTCTCACTTTATCCCTACATGTTCTGACCTCAATAAGGTACATTTCCTTGCTGATCCCTCCCATCTTCCACTCCCTGTATGCTTTCTGCTTTTTCTTAATCACCTCTCTGAGATGCTTGCTCATCCAGCTTGGTCTACAACTCCTGCCTATGAATTTTTTCCCCTTTCTTGGGATGCAGGCTTCCGATAGCTTCTGCAGCTTTGATTTAAAGTAATCCCAGGCCTCCTCTACCTTTAGATCCATAAATTCTTCAGTCCAATCCACTTCCCTAACTAATTTCCTTAATTTTTGAAAGTCAGCCCTCTTGAAATCAAAAACCCTAGTTGCAGATTTATTTTTGTTAATCCTTCCGTTCAGTTTGAACTGAATTAGCTCATGATCACTTGAACCAAGATTATCCCCTACAACCAATTCTTCCATGAGGTCCTCACTACTCACCAAAACCAAATCTAAAATGGCATCCCCTCTAGTCGGTTCAGCAACTACTTGATGAAGGAATCCATCAGCTATCGCATCTAGGAAAATCTGAGCCCTATTATTATTACTAGCACTCGTCCTCCAGTCTATATCTGGGAAGTTAAAGTCTCCCATGATCATGCAGTTTCCATTAGTATTTACTTTATTAAAAACATTAAAAAGGGCTCTATCTATATCCAAATTAGATCCCAGCAGTCTATAGCACACCCCAAGCACTATCCTAGGGGAGGCTCTAATAGTTTTCTTCCCCAATGTAATTTTTGCCCAGACGGACTCTGTGTTATCCATTCCATCGCTTCTTATTTCTTTACATTCTGCCTCATCATTGATATACAATGCTACTCCACCACCTTTACCTTTGTTTCGGTCTTTCCTAAACAGCACATACCCTTCAATATCTGTAGTCCAGTCATGACTACTATTCCACCATGTTTCTGTTATCCCTATAATATCTGGTTTCCCTTCCTGCACCAGTAGCTCTAGTTCCTCCATTTTGTTACCTATGTTACCAAACCTATCACACTGGTGTAGAAACATCTTTATTTTTGCTATTTGGCCTCTTTCACATTCTGTACCCTTTTAGGCACGGTCATTCTACAGCCAGTATAACCTATTAGACTGGTATCCACACTGCCTTTCCTCCTTATATACTTTCTCCTACCCACGGCTGTATCCTTTCTTACTTCGTTTTCTTCCCTCTCAATGCTAAAATCTGGTGTGGAGATTACCTGGACATCTCCCAACCATCTCCCCCAAATTCCTAGTTTAAAGATCTCTTAAGCAGTTGTGCCAGCCTCCATCCTATTTCCTTCCCTACTCAGATGAAGTCCATCCCAAGAGAACTGTCCTCTGTCCATGAATGCCTCCCAGTGGCCATACATCCCAAAGCCCTCCTTATAGCACCACTGCCTAAGCCATCTGTTGATAGTCATAATCTTGTCACACCTTTGTTGCCCTTCTCTAGGAACAGGCAGAATCCCACTAAAGATTACCTGAGCCTCGATTTCCTTAAGCGTCTTCCCCAGCCTAGCACAGTCTCCCTTAATACTTTCCAGCGAGAATCTAGCCATATCATTTGTTCCCACATGAAGGATAATTAGGGGATTCTTTCCTGCTCCCTTTAGGATCCTTTTCAACCTCAGGTCTACATCCCGTATCTTAGCACCTGGAAGAGGTACACCACAAACTAAAATAATACTGATTTGTGACATGAGGGTGAAAATAAGTCACTTCTTTTTGATCCAGTCATATTGCAGGGAATTATAACTGCACACTGATATTTGTAAAGCACTATGCAACTATATGGAAATAACCCAAAACAGCACAACCGCTAGAGTATGAAATAAGTAACTATAAAAGCTTAGTTCTAATGAACTTGAAATGATATATAAATGATATACTGTCCGTCCATACACTTGTCAAATCTACTCGAAGTATACTAAAAGTACACTACTTTTTCATAAGTGTTCTCAGGCATGAAATAGAATCATAGATATTTAAGAACATTGCTTTCTAACAAATTTATTTCAGAATATGCACATAATTAGAGTTGAAGCTCTGTATAATAGTCTAGATTATATCATTATATGCCAACCACTACACAGTAAACAAGATGTGCCATCTCAGTGTGAATCCTATTTCAACATTTTGCACACAGGTACACACACACAAAGAAGGAATATTTGAAAGTGAGTGAGGCATTTTTTTTTGGCAGACATCAAGGGTCAGATACTGATAGGATCATGTTGATATTCATTTCTGTGCTTGATTAGCTTGATTAAAACAATAGAATTTTGGAAACAATTAGAACTGTTACACTGCATCTTAGATAAGATGCTGCATTTGTCTTGTGCTGGTGATGTGAACTTATCAAGACTTCAATGTATTTTTTTTTTCTGAAGCGGTGCTACACAACAGATGGGATGTCTAACATCCTTTTCTATTTAAAACATGCAAGTTCTAATCAACAAGAGGGTTTAGAATGTTAAACCAGCCAGCCATAAGAAATGTGTCACACAGTTTGCTGTCATCCTAATTAATTAGATAGCATTATTTGTTGTCCCCAATGCACTCAGATGAGCTCAATGCCTGATAATAGCTTCATTCTTTTCAGGGTTTTTTTTTAAATTTTATTCACTTTGATTTGAGATAGAATACTGTGGGAGGAGTGGGGTGGTGGGGGGGAACTACTACTACATAGGGTTATCCACAAATACGTTATACTTGTGGCTTATAAATATGACTGAACATGTGTCCTCCTATTAAAGTCATTTTAATTTTAAATTTTCCAGGCTAATGTTTCATGAGTAATTACTATTTCAGCAATTATCTTGCACTTTCCCAAGACTTTTCTGGACATGTTTTGTGATACAGTTCCTGCCCTTGCAGTCTCTAAAAGGGTTCAGCAAAAATTATTTGAGCTTCATTTATAGTCTAGGACAAATGCTATGCAGCTACCTGTAAGGGTTAACATGATACAACAATTCTTCAAATCAATGTTAAGTAAAAATGTTAATGGGTTGTTGTCGCTCAGGGAAGCATAATTAATAGCTCTTTGTGCACTTAATACTCCAACTTACACCGCGCAAGATGGACAAGATGTGTGCAAGATAAAATAGCAAGAAATCTTCAGCTGACAGAGAGAGGGTTAGCTCCATGACATTTGATCTTCTCATGGAGACTGGGGAGAAAGCTGAAGATGACAGCAAAGAACCATGCATACAAGGGCTTGGAGTTAACTGATTATAATGGAACAAATGAAAAAAATCTGTCTATAATACATGAAGGAAAGATTCAGTTTGAATATGTGGTAGAAGTTCTGTTACTATTCCTAATTCAGCCAAGTATCTAAGCACATATATAAGTCCCATTGAAGTCAATGAGATTTAGCCAAGTATTTAAAGCTTAAATGTTTTGCTGAATAGGGCTGAACTGGGACCATTGTGAGGTGCTGTTTCATCTTCTCCAAGGTACTATTGAGCAGTCTCATCTTCCCTTGACTTCCGTAGAAGTTGTCCTTAGGAGAAGCACTTGGCACTTTTCAGATTGCCTGTGACCACCAGAAACTGAAAATCCTGGTTCTGGTTAGAGGTCAAGTTAGAAAGAATACTACAACTGCTTTCTAAAAGGACTGGACTTGATGGGGAATTTGTGATATCTGTGACAAAGGGGGAATTTTTCTGTATTATTTGTTAAGAATCCTTATTTTAGGTGCCCAAATGCCACTTTTTGGCTCCACTGTGATTCCCAATACCTCCTGCCAAGCCCTGTAGGCACTTAAAGTCACTGAACAACTAATTTTCATGGATAAATTTCCCTAAGTGCCTAAGTTTTCAGTGGTAAAGTGACCTCAGTGCCTCAACTTCCATCTGTGGGCATGGGTACAGCTATCTCACTCCAGGTGTGCAGATGCCTATCTCATGCCTCAGGCCCAGGGTGATGCTCAAAGCCCCTGGGATAGGCATGCACAAACCTATCATGTCTACAGGGCTGAATCTGGTAGGCATGCTCAGACCATGCTTAGTACCAGATGCCACCCTCCTCCCCAGCCCAGGGGCCAGAATACAGAGCACTGATGGTGCATGGCTCTATAGGCCATGCATACTAACAATGTGGGAGCCACAGAGAAGTGTAGGGAGAATGAGAGAGGGGTGTCCAGCCTGAGCAAATGAGCATAGATGTGAGTAGCAGAATGTAGACATCAGCATAGGGATCAGATTAGTGAAGCACATGATTAGTTCGTGGGGCATCTAGTGGGTGACAGGGTAGAGGTTTGGGGTAAACAGACAGGAAAGGGGAACCACCGATAGCCAGGGCAGGGAAGGAGTCAGGACCAGGGTAGGTAATGGGGAGGGACACCTGTGAATGGAAAAGGATGGGGGAGAAGGAGCAGCTGCTGGGCAGGCTACTCTTTGTGTACTTAATTCTCCAACTAATACTGCATGGGATGGGGTGGCTGGAGAACAGGAATATACACCAATGATAAAAAACAGGTTATTTATGCTACAGTACCTTCTCTGCCAGCAGCACCAAGAGAATGAATGAAGGCAGAGGCACCCCAACCTGAGCTCCAGGCCTAGGGCAGCTGGCCACATGTCCCAGTCAAACCTACAGACTCTGCCACAATTTCATGGGCTTTTCATGGTGGACATGTATGCAGCACTACTGCCTGGATCCAGACACACTACTGTACATATATGAGGTGCTACACAATGATCTCACTACTGCACATGAAGTAGCCATGCACTCTCCAGCCCCACATGAGGGTATTTAGTCTTAATATCCATTGACATCAATTGTAGAAACCTATATACCTTTGAGAATCTGACACCCAGCCACAGCTGGTTTTCTTTCTGAGCATCACTTTGTAAGCATCTCCCTGCCCCATGCATTGTATAGGGGCCTACAAGGCTGCCCCACACTTTGAACATCTTGGCGTTTTTCCTGTATTTTTTTTATCTGCCTAATGGTCTCAAGCATTCTGACCATGATTTACATCTTGGTTTTCCTGTTCAATTTTATGTTGCTGCTTGACTGAATGCACAGAGTTAAATCAAAAAGAGGCTGTAATTGGGGATTGTTAAAGTAACCAGAAAGGGTAAAACAATGACACAGATTAGACAGCCTCTCAGGTACCCACTTGAAGGGACTTAAGACAACAGTGGCTGGGTCATCAAGGGGAGGGGGAACCTATGTGGCTGGCACCATTCAAATAGGATGTTTTTCTCTTCCCAAGGCTAAGGCTGACATCAAAAGACCATGGAGGGTTAAAAAAGTGCCCCAGCAGAAAGGGAGTGGAGAAGTGGGCAGCTCAGTTGGAAGCTGACAGAGACAAAGTCAGCATGCAGGAGGCTGACATACAGAGTGACTTGAGAGCCAGGGTTTGCAGCAAGCAAGCTGTAACTTGGAGTCATGTCTATTTAAGGGCCCGAGGGAAAGGTCAAGCATAGGTAAGACAATATGCGCATCAGTCTTTGTTATTTATAAATCTATTTCTATCAGCTCTGTGTACAATTTGGGCAAAATAAATCATACTTTGTTTTGGAGAAACTGCTTCTATGTCACTGTATACTGTTATTAAGGAGAATTCTGTCAGGGTCCAAAGCCCAGCTGGATCTGCTAGGTATCAAGGACGGTGGACGGTACCCAGGAAGGTGTAGCCTGAAGATGCAGCTGAAGAGTGATTGGATTGCAGGATCCCATCCCAAATTGAAATAGAAGAGCAGGCCTGTAACTCGAAAGGGCTGCACTCGGGGGACTGGAGAAGGGTGTCATATGGGGTAGCCTATCCAGGGACTGGAGTGGCTCACGACCATGAATGCCAGCCTCAGGGCAGACTGGCAAGAACCAGGGCAGAAACCCCAAACTGGTGGTATGTTCTATAATTAGATTTCACCAACCCAGTAACAAGTGTGAGCTCCTAAAGCACTATAACAGTCTAACCATAGAGTCACAGACAGTCCCCTTGGGCATTCCAGTCTACCTTACCATTCAGGCAGACTGGACTCATTGATAGATGGTTGCTATACACCAAAGATCACAAAATATTCTGGTTGCTCCCAGTCCCAAGAGACAAGTCACTTACCCCACGTCAATTTGTACTTTAGATCTCACACCAAAGAGAATGCTGGTAGCCAATCCTATAGTCGTTGAGCTGGAGCTGGTTCGCACTGGTTCGCTAGAACCAGTTGTTAAATTTAGAAGCCCTTTTAGAACCTGTTGTTCCGCTAAATTTAACAGGCCAAAAGTGGCACCTTAGGCGCTGACTCCATGGGTGCTCCAGCACTCTGCTTCTCTGCACCCCCCCTCCCCCCGGCTTCCCGCGAATCAGCTGTTCGCACGGGAAGGCGGGGCGGGCTGAGAAGCAGGCAGCGGCTTCACACTCAGGCCCAGGGAGGCGGAGGTGAGCCGGGGTGGGGGGGGGGGCGTGAGGAGGGCCGCCTGCACCACAGCAGGTAACCCCAGAGGGGCGCGCAGGGGAACCGCTCTCCGCCCCAGCTCACCTCTGCCACCCTCGGCCTGAGTGGGAAGCCGCCACCTGCTTCTCAGCCCTCCCTGGCTTCCTGCCAAACAGCTGATTCCCTGGAAGTGGTGGGGGGGCTCAGAGAAGCAGAGCTCCCCCCCAGCTATGCTCCCCTGCCTCTAGGAGCCAGAGGGACCTGCTGGATGCTTCCTGGGACCACTTCGCCCCCTGGCAGGTCCCTCTGGCTCTTAGGGGTGGGGTAGGCACCCACTACAGTGGCCCACAAGACCCTCCTGCCCAGTTGTGGGGGCAGTCAGGGGACAGGGGAGGGGGTGGATGGGGCAGGGGTTCTGGGGGGGGAGGCGTCAAGGGATCCCTCGTGGAGTGAGGAGGGAACTGGTTGTTAAGATTTTGGCAGCTCATCACTGCCTATAGTAAACTATCTAATGATTTATTAGCTAAGAAAAGAAATGAGAGCATTATTACAAGGTTAAAGCCAGCAAACATAAATATACATAAATGAGTTACAATCTATGGTTTCAAAAGGTGACAGAGTTGTAGCAATCTGTCAGCTCTGAATGTCTTTTAGGGCTGTCATAAATATAAAGGGAAGGGTAACCACCTTTCTGTATACAGAACTATAAAATCCCGCCTGGCCAGAGGCAAAACCCTTTCACCTATAAAGGGTTAAGAAGCTAGGATAACCTCGCTGGCACCTGACCAAAATGACCAATGAGGAGACAAGTTACTTTCAAGGCTGGAGGGGGTGAAACAAAGGGTCTGTCTGTCTGTGTGATGCTTTTGCTGGGAACAGATCAGGAATGCTCTTCAGAACTTCTGTTAAATTAGTAAGTAATCTAGCTAGAAATGCGTTAGATTTTCTTTTGTTTAAATGGCTGGTAAAATAAGCTGTGCTGAATGGAATGTATATTCCTGTTTTTGTGTCTTTTTGTAACGTAAGGTTTAGCCTAGAGGGATTCTCTATGTTTTGAATCTGATTACCCTGTAAGGTATTTACCATCCTGATTTTACAGAGGTGATTCTTTTAATTTTTCTTTAATTAAAATTCTTCTTTTAAGATCCTGCTTGTTTTTTCATTGTTCTTAAGATCCAAGGGTTTGGGTCGGTGTTCACCTATGCAAATTGGTGAGGATTTTTATCAAGCCTTCCCCAGGAAAGGGCGTTTAGGGCTTGGGGGGATATTTTGGGGGGAAGATGTCTCCAAGTGGGCTCTTTCCCTGTTCTTTGTTTAACACGCTTGGTGGTGGCAGCATAGGAGTCAAGGACAAGGCAAAGTTTGTACCTTGAGGAAGTTTTTAACCTCGGCTGGTAAGAATAAGCTTAGGGGGGTTTTCATGCAGGTCCCTACATCTGTACCCTAGAGTTCAGAGTGGGGAAGGAACCTTGACAAGGGCTAATGCAGTTTGACCTTGGGGGATATCTGCTTTTGTTTTGTAGCTCTGGCCTTGTGAGAGTCCAAACAGCAAAAAATATTTTAAAAATAGCTGATAAAATGTATTTCCTTCTTCGAGAACTCAAGCGGATGGACCAAGTCCTTTTGCATGTAGCCTCTTCATGGATGTAAGGGGACAACTAAAGCCTTTGTATTGTGATGTCCCACCAAGGCCCATTTAATTCTGATAGACCTTCGTGATGGGCAGATGATTCCTCCTGACTGGGTTCACAGTTTCAGAGCGAACATTTTTGCAGGTACAAAGCAAGAACTTAAATATTACCTTATAGCACGTGATAAAGAAATTATAAGCAAGATTAATGGGTGCAGCAATTTACAAGCATTTCATGAGTTCTAAACACTAAACATTGTTGTAAATCCAATACCCATCTGAATCATACTAACACAGAGATTAAACAGACTGGTTTCCAGCTATGCATTTGTGTTTGGCTGAGGCCAAAAGCCTTGGCAAGAACTGGTACCTGGTCTGTGAGGGTCACAGGGACCACGTCAATATCAAACACTAACACTTTATTCCTATTGATTTACAGCTTTCATTGTAATTATTTTAACATACATACATACTGAGGAGAAATTGAGAGAGCAATCCCTCAGGATACACCATACCCAGACTTAAAGGCATTCTCTTTCAATGTAGGAGACTCAAGTTCAGATTTCTTCTCTATATTGGGCAGGGGAGGGGGACTGAACCTAAGTCCTCCACACTCTAGCTACATACACATTGTGAAGAGAGTGGTCACTTTAGATGGGCTATTACCAGCAGGAGAGTGAGTTCTTGTGGGGGTGGGGGGGCGGAGGGTGAGAAAACCTGGATTTGTGATGGAAATGGCCCAACTTGATGATCACTTTAGATAAGCTATTACCAGCAGGAGAGTGGGGTGGGAGGAGGTATTGTTTCATGGTCTCTGTGTGTATATAATGTCTTCTGCAGTTTCCACAGTATGCATCCGATGAAGTGAGCTGTAGCTCACGAAAGCTCATGCTCAAATAAATTGGTTAGTCTCTAAGGTGCCACAAGTACTCCTTTTCTTTTTGCGAATACAGACTAACATGGCTGTTACTCTGAAACCTGCCCTAATCATGGGATTGAAAGTTATAAAGGGGGCACCATTACCATCTTCTCCCCCCACTTTTGTAAGAAAGGGCTTAGGAACCTAATGTAGGAGAGATTCATGGCTGTGAAGATAGGCACTTGCCTCTGAGCTGGACTTAGGCTGCTAGCTCCCTTTGAGGGATGGGGCTTAGACCACATCTCTCTCAGCAGTATTTCCTACTGGCTTGTTTATATGGCTTTTGTGGATCTTATTCTTAAGGGCTTATCTCTCCCCATGCGCGGTATAGGGAGACTTTGCACCTATGTTAGGGCTGTGGGATTCCACTGGGTGGCAAGGTGCCTAAAAGATACACCGTGTATGCTTTGGCTCACTTGCATTGCTCCAGTGATGCAAAGCAGATATAGACATATTTTAAATAGCCAGATTTAAATAGCTGCACTGTAATCTGAAACCTGATGTGACAGGGTGCTGGGCAAAGGGTTGCAGATTCAGCCCTCTGTCATACCCGCTCCTTGTTAGGGGAACAAATTAGAGCAGGCTGGAGCTAACCTGGCCTTAACTGGGAGGCAGAAACAGCTGCTACCTAATTAGCATAGAGCTGCATAAAAGCCTCAGGTGAAGGCAGCCAGGGGAGAGCAAGAGCAAAGGAAAAAGGCAGGGAATAGAAGGAGGGAGGTAACTCTCCCATCCCTCCCTGCAGATGGTGAAGGGTTACTTGTACATGGTGAAACAGTGGTGGGAACAAGCCTGAGAATAAAGAGCACCAGTGGTTACAAAACCCAGAGTCTCAGAGTGACTTTGTGAGCCTAGCAGAGGCAGAAGCCATGGGGGCCCTGCCACACACTGCTACACCTGAGTATACTGGTGAATCTGGCCCTTTAGTTTAAAAGGAATATAAATATTTGAATTTTTAAGAAGAGATATCTACTCAAATGGTTTTGGAAGGAAGATTTAGTACATGTGGAAAAAATATCAAAATTTTCTCTTTAACGGTTTATAACCTTAGAGAAAAGAGATTAAGGTTCTAATTAAAGGAATATGCAGAGAACAGTTGAAATAATCAAAGTCTTGAATCTTCAGTTCCTAGAGAGGCACTAGAGATGTTTTGAGGTGGATGTTATTAAAGGCAGAGTGATCTTTTTGAGTCATGGGGTTTCTCTCCTAGGACCATGTCTTACTGTTGTCTTTTTACACAACAAATGTAAAGCCAAAGGGGTTACATATTATTAAAATATGTAGTGCTTTCTAAACAATATATTTTTGTATTAAATCATAACTGAATCTTCTTTTGGATTCATTTCAGGTTTGCTGCTAAAATCCTCAGCAACACTTATTAAGAAGCAATTTCCCTTAAAACACCACTTTCTTTCAGTCCCTGGAGTGATCACTAATATCAGGTTTCACTCTATGGTCATTGATCCCTAAATGCTACTGAGAGAAGGTTCAAAAGTGTAAATTATTCTTGCTAGGATTAGCCATAATTTATGCTCAGTAATTTGGCTTCCATCTGCCTATGCTAGAGAGCAGCATAGGAAGAAGTTTTCTATTTCCTAAATCTGCTGATTTGTGGCCAAAATACCTCTCTTCTGAAAAAATAGGGAAACTTGTAAATGTGACTATCCACATTTTATCCAAATCTTTGTTTTCAAGAAGTATATATGTATGTGTGTGTGTGTGTGCGTGCGCATACACGTGCAATTGAAGAAATCCTCCCCCTAGGCAATGGAGCAGCAGCCCTCTGGCTCTTCATTTCTTGACAGGTGAGGTCAGTATCATGGCAAAGCAACTAGCCTTGCCCTCTCTCTTTACCATGGCCTGCTCCCAAGTGATGTGCAAAGGAATGTGTCAAGTGTTTTTTCATCCTTCAGTGGATCAGCAGAATCATTGTACTGACAAGTAAAAGTATATCTGTCTAATTATTTGCTGGTCCAGGATTATTTTGAGAAGGCATTGACTCTTCTTTGAGGCAAATATGTTTCTATGTTTGCTAGAGATATATTTAGGCAGATAGAGGATTTCAGTAGTTCTTACACCAATTCTTCCATTCTTACTTTATTAATGTACAGTTTCATAAAGCACCAGAAGAAAGTAGGAGAGTTAGGTTCCTGTATCTAAGAGAGAATATCAGTTATGACATCTATAAATAAGACTATATCCCAAAATAATAAAAAATAAGGAACTTGTAATCCTTTTTCTTTTCTTTTCTTTTCTTTCCTTTTCTTACAACTTTTTCTAATTGCTACTGCAAAGAAGAAGAATCACTCTGTGAGGGGAAAATCCTGACTCTCACCCCACATACTGGGGACTTGAAAAGCCCTGAATGCAATGGACCAATATTCTTCCGAGCAGGGCAAAGTGAGGAATGTATTATGGGGAGCCACTGCATGAGATCTGCACCCCCATGGAGCTGTGTTCTGTGAGGGATCTTTTCATCCCTGGATAAATCTGGGGAGGTTTATACTCAACTGAGTACATGAGTATATGGATACAGCAGCAAGCAGCTTCCATGCAGGACAGTGAAGCCACAACAGAGGGGCACCTTCATTTAAGAAAAAGCTCCTTCCCTTCAAATATCAGATATGGAAGGGGCAGAAATACAGGTTTTAGATGTCAGAGTGGTGGCTGTGTTAGTCTGTATCAGCAAAAAAACCGAGGAGTGCTTGTGGCACCTTAGAGACTACCAAATGTATTTGGGCATAAGCTTTGGTGGGCTAAAACCCACTTCATCGGATGCGTGCAGTGAAAAATACAGTAGGAAGATATATATACACATAGAACATGAAAAAATGGGTGTTGCCATACCAACTGTAATGAGACTAATCAATGAAGGTGGGCTATTATCAGCAGAAGGAAAAAAAACTTTTGTAGTGATAATCAGGATGGCCCATTTCAAACAGTTGACAAGAAGGTGTGAGTAACAGTAGGCGAAAAATTAGCATGGGGAAATAGTTTTTACTTTGTGTAATGACTCATCTACTCCCAGTCTTTATTCAAGCCTAATTTAATGGTTTCCAGTTTGCAAAATTGTAATCTGTCAGGTCTGATTTATCTATTTGTGGTTTATATGGCTCTAGTTAGCACCATTCCCATTTCCTGCCTTTTTGCCCTCTCTCCACCTACCTAGTAGGATTATAAGTAACAGGAATGTAGTTCCCACTTTACTCCAATGCTTGCAGCTGAGATGTTGAGAAGCCATGGAGGATCTTAGTCCCACTTAATGTTCCTGAGCAGTAACATAGGGCCATGCCGTAATCTGGCCCTTAGCTACTGAACAGATTTTAGACTGCATTTTATGGCAGAGCAGAAGAAATCATGGCCAAATCTATTTAAGGACTGAGTCAACTTGAGTATCTGTCTGTACAACTTATGAATTCTGTCTGATATTGTGAAAGTGTATTATGAAATTGCTCTACTTCTGAATGCTTCTGAGAATGTGAATTCCAGCTCCGCTGGCATGGATTGTATCAGGTCCTCCTAGCACTGATACAGCAGGTGGTGCTTAGGAATGAAGAACCCTATTCAGGGGTAAATACCGGGAAACAATGGGTGAGCTCATACTGTGGAAATCCAGTTTTAGTTTATCCCTTTGAAGGGCGAGGTGAGGTGGGGTGGTAGAAGCAGTGGAAATGTATAGGCAAATGAAGGAAGCCAAATGACCAGGAGTGTTTTAAATAAGGAAACACAGGAACAGAGAGCTAAAGAGGAAGAAAAAGTGTGGCACAGGAGAGAGAGGGGTCACAAAATCTGGGGAACGGACCCCAGGAGGGAGAGACCACCCATCATGTAAGAGCCTGCTTGAGACCGGGGACACCTTGCCAGCCTTCCTTCTATCCTGCACAACAATGGTCCCCAAGGATTCCCCAGGGAAGGGCGAGGGAAATGCATGTAGTGTTTATTGTTTTCTGTATGATCTATACTTCTTGTGCTTTATACAATAAAGTATAAAAAGAGAAAATGCCTTCAACTCCAGGCAAAGTGTGTGGGATGCTACCGGTTGCTTCCAGAGGGCATTAAATTCTAAACCAGAACTTTCATATCTTTGGGGAATTGTTCTGGGAGGGGGTATGTTTAAGCATGGAGAGTCTGAAGGGTCAGCCCTGTGCCCAGAGGGAATAGGCAACTAGGCATTGGGTTATGGCTCTCAAGAGGGAATGTTAAACTGCAGGTCTATACTAAATGCATAGGAACACCAAGACTGGGACAGTGGCTAGACTTTGTTCAGGCTCTGTTGCTTAAAACAGCTTGGGATCAAAGGACAAAGGTTTGGATTCCCCACACAGACTCCCAGTGGGTGATTGGAAAGGAGTGGCTGAATCTGTGACAACTTGTCCCACATCATGTTGTCCTAGTGAGAAGAAAAAAAATACACTCTCTATACTGAAGAAATAGCTTCAGGGCTCTTTGACCCCAAACAGTTGACCCCTTTGATGCCCCTTGCTTCAGTCAAGCAGATAGGGGTTTACCACAGCAAACATATAAATTTTGTATTGAATTTCTGAATTTATAGAGGTTGCATAATGTTATCTATATGATCAAATATGTATCAAATAATTTCCTTAGCACATGTTCTTACTGAGTCAAGTTAGGCAATTTTTGAATTATCCTGCTTTGTAAGAGACATGTACATTTCCCCTTATATCCCTTTGGTGTCTGATCTTACGTCGGATTTGTTGTAGGCCATAGATTTTTCTGGTGATTCAAGAGCCACTGTTTTTGGTAAAAGTAAAAATGCAATAACTGAGTCACTTGATTTGAACCCACATCTCCTGAAGTTAAAGACTAGTAAGAGTTCTAGCTCAATTTTGCAGATTCAAGAAGTTCTAAATTGTGTGTACTTATGTGAACCAAACCTCTGAACCTTTTGACGTTTATCCATCAATATTATAGATCAGAATAGCTCATTAAGAGCCATTCCAGTCTTGGGTAAATAATATTCTTTTTAAAAATTGTATAACAATGTATTTAACTGAACTGGGGTATTTGGGTTTACAGGGGGATATATGTGAAATTTAAGATCATGCCAATCATGTTTTCCTATATATTATATACCTGTTAAGTTTTTTAAAAAAACAAATTAATTTCAAGCCTTCTCTATTTTACTAATATTAAAGTGTTATATGTGATAAAAAGAATTGCCAGCTTACATGTTTTTAATATTTATAAGTTTGTCAGTGCTGCTTCTCTAGTCTTCCCCACTCCCATTTTAGTAGAATCAGTTTGTCTTTTGTTTGACAGCTGTCTGAATAATTTCATTATATTTGTTATTTGCTTAAACAAAATAAGGATAAAATGCTTAGGTAATTTAAAATGCTCTTGGCAGGTTTCAAAGAAGTGTGAAATATCAAGAATTTCTGAAATTCAGTATTGATTTATGCTTTTTATGTTACCTTGTTAACTGATTTTTCCCAGATATGTTAAAAATATATTTTTATTATTTGGATGGAATTTTGAATGCTGCTGTATAATGTTAAAAACCTGCTGAAACTTCTAGGGCAATGTGGAAAAGTATTGTCTTTAGAGACAATTCTGATTCTGCTTATAACAATATAGTGTATAATTTCTGCATTTCTCCCTCACCAGTGATGTTTGCATGGAAAAAGGAGCTTCATTTTTTTCCCCAAGAGCTGAGTCCTGGTTCCACAAGCTCATTGTACATCTGAAAATTTAAAACAATGTATTCATTAGCCGAGCTTCTAGAAGCCCGTGTGCTAAAATGTTGATCCACTTGTATGCTTATATCCTCCCAAAAGGAGTTTCTAATGGACCCTGCCCTTAATGGCTGTTGGCCTACAGAAATTGTACGCCTAATCTTGCTCCATAGATTTCAACTCTTGTGGGATGAAATGGCAATGCTTGAAGAAAAGATTCTTGGAGTGGAAGGCCTAGTACATACATTACAGAGCATCAGAGAGGCTGAGAAGTTCTTGGACAACCAGATTCAGGAAGCACCGCCATCCAGATTCAGGGAAGAAAGTAACAGGTCACCACAGAAACAGAGACAGAAGCAATCAGAGTAGATCTGGCATTTCATAACCAATACAAGCAAAAGGATGAGGTGGCATTCCACACAGCTTCAGCCTGTGATTACCAGACAGAAGAGGACCATGAGGAATTCCACACAGCTAGAAGTTTCCAATCATTACCTGCAGCTCCTCTTGGAAACTACAGAAGAGTCAGAGGTGTATGAGACACATATATGGATGACTGCTCAGCCCAACCCACAAGAAAAATCAAGAGTGCCCCAAAGGAAATCACCAATCGTCAAAGGAAGACAGAAAATCCTTGTTGTGGGTTTTATACTAAAAAGAATGGAAAGAACATTCTGCAAGGGAGAGGCAGGGAACAGGATGGTATGATGTCCTCTCAGACCCAAGACATAAGATGTGACTGACTCTAATATTGGATAGGCTTTTGAAGTTAGAGGGCAAGAATACTGCATGTCAGCACTAACAAAACTGCCTTGTAGGATACCTTACACATTATAGATGACTTCATAGAATTTGTAAGGGTGATGAAGGAGAAGAATGTTCAAGTGATCTTCTTGGAGGTCCTTCCTGACCCGTGAGTGAAGGAACACAGAAGGCAGAAGATTTTGAAAAGAACCACTAGCTAAGAAAGTAATGAAAAGTAGATAGGTTTAATTTTTGTGGAACATTGGTCCACCTTTTATGGTGAGAGGAGGCTGCAAAGTTTGGATGGCCTCTGTCTCAGTAGAATCAGTCTTCTGGGGGACAGGCCAGCTAGAGTAGTCAGGAGGGCAGTAAAAAGGGATGGGTGAGAAGAGGGAACAAATAATCACTCATTTAGCATAAAATCAAGATGCTGGAAACAAAATGAATCAAGACATCAAAGGACGTGAAGAGAAGAAATTCTTTAATTTCCTATATCCATGCAAGAGGAATTGAAATTGCTCATATACGAGTATATGTTGTTGGCGTCACTGAAACCCGATAAGAAGATTCAAATGACTGGAATATTAAAGTCAATCATTATAATCTGTTGAGGAAAGAGAGAGTGGGCAAAAGGGGAGGGGGAGTGGCACTTTAGGTCATCTGTGGCAGTAATTCTCAAAGCCGGTCCACTGCTTGTTCAGGGAAAAGCCCCTGGCGGGCTGGGCCAGTTTGTTTACCTGCCATGTCCGCAGGTTCGGCGGATTGCGGTTCCCCCTGGCCACGGTTCACGGCTCCAGGCCAATGGGGGCTGCGGGAAGGGCAGCCAGCACAACCCTCCGCCCGCGCCGCTTCCCACAGCTCCCATTGGCCTGGAGCGGCGAACCGCGGCCAGTGGGAGCCACGATTGGCCAAACCTGCGGATGCGGCAGGTAAACAAACTGGCCTGGCCCGCCAGGGGCTTTCCCTGAACAAGCAGTGGACCAGCTTTGAGAACCACTGATCTATGACATTACCTGTTTGAGTCACACAACTCAGAAGCATGTGATCTTGAATACATATGGATTAATATTCTACCATATAAAGCAGAAGATCAGATATTAGTTAAGGTCTGCTACAAGCCACCACACTAGAGAACAGGATGACTAAACCTTTCTATAATGTGTAGGGGAAAAAGCTGTGTTATCATGGGGCACTTCAGTCTCAGGGACATTTGCTGGGTCTCATACTGCCAGTATGAAAACACCTTTGGAATTTCAAAAAAGTATAGCTGGCAATTTTCTAACTCAAAAAGTGTTGCATTCAGCCAGCGGGAATTCTACATAATCTGATCTTGACTGAAAGAGATGTTGAAATGAGAATTAAAAGTCAGGGGTAGTTTAGGTACAAGTGATCATGATGATTGGATTATATTTGTTATGTGCAAACAGAAAAGTCTAAAGCAGTAATGTATATACTTTGCTTTAAAAGGGCCAGTGACACATAGCTGAATACAGGTGTGAAAAATTAATTTGGAGAAAGAATTTAAACAGAAAAATGTGACTGATAATTGGGAGATGTTTAAGAATATTTTACTAGATTCCTCCAAAACCTATCACAACTGAGAAAAGAGACCAAACTGGTTAAACAACCAACCTGGTTTAGAAGAGAAGTACAAGAAGCTATAGAAATAAATAATATATATATATAACAAGTGGAAGAAAGGGGAAGCTGATAGTCAATATAAATCAGAAGCTAGGAATTGTAAAATATGAACAGGTGAAGCAAAAGAACATGTGGAGAAACCTATGGCCACCAGAATTAAGGACAATCCAAAGGAATTTTTCAAGAGTATTAGAAATAAAACAAATCCTAACAATGGAATTGTTCCATTACTAGAATAAAATGGTTGAATTGTCAACGATAATGCTGGTAATGCAGAAGTGTTCAATAAATATTTCTGTTCTATATTTGGGAAAAAGCAGATGTAGTGATATCATACAATGGCGTTGGAATAGAAAACAATCATCAGTAACTGTGGAGGATGTTAAACAGCAGCTACTAAAGTTACTGCTATGTGGAGAAAGCAAAGAATTCTTTCACTAGCCTTGCCTCCAAGAATTCTTTCACAATGACCCATAACTACCACATCCCCACTGATAGCCATAAGAAAAAAGAATCATCTGACTGGGCACCCCATAGTGAATGAAACCACACACTTGAACATTACATTGACTTCTTCAGGAAAAAAAAATTGAATGACATCCTTAACAAATATCTCACCCACCACAATCTCTTCACCACTGAAAGGACAGCTATACGGTATCTGCAATTCAGACACCACCAGAGAGTGATCAAGTCAACAGACAAAGGGGGTGCATTGTAGTTTTCAACTGTGGTGTCTACATCCTATATTTTTAGGTGATTATAAGTTTGGTTGATAAAGGTAGTAGTGTCAATGTAATATACTTAGTCTTCTGTAAGACACTTGAAATGTTACTGCACCATATTTTTATTAAGAAATTAGAATACAAAATCAACATGGCACATATTAATGGATTAAAAAGAGGCTGTTAGGTCTCAAAATGTAGTTGTAATTGGAGAATCAGCAAGCTGGTGTATTTCTAGAGGGGTCCCATGGGGATTTGTCAATGACTTGGGAGAAAACAGAACAATTACTGATAAAGTTTGCAGGTGACCTCTGCTTGTGATTCACAGCCAGGAATCCTGTCCTGCTGTCATGCACCTAAGCTGTTTCATGCAAAACAATGACACCACCACATATCAGCTGGTGAGGGGGGAGGAGGATGAAGATGCCTTCCTTGAAAACCATAAAATCATCACTGATAAAATTTTCAGAGAACACAAAAATTAAGGAGGTGGTAAATAATAAGACAGGACACTGATGCAGAAAGATCTAGATCACTTGGTAAACTAGGTGCAAGAAAACAATATGCATTTTAATACAGTTAAATGTAAATGTATGCATCTAGGAACAAAGAATGTAGGGCATATTTACCAGATGGGTGACTCAATCCTGGGAAGCAGTGACTCTGAAAAAGTTTTGGGAGTCATGTTTAGCTGATTATCCACCCTGAGCCCACAATGCGGTTTGTGACTACAGTGAGTAGTGTGATCGTTGGATGTATAAACCAGGAATATTGAGTAAGAGTAAGGAGGTTATATGACCTCCATACTTGGCATTGGTGCAACTGCTTCTGGAATCCTGCACCTAGTTCTGATATCTAGTATTCAAGAAGGATATTGATAAATTGGAGGGAGTTCAGGAAAGAGTCACAAAATGATTAAATGATTGGGAAACAGGCATTATAGTGATAGACTCAAATACCTCAATTTGTTTCCCTTAACATAGTTAAGGGGTGACTTGATTACAATCTATACGTATGTATGTGGGCAATAGAAATTTGCTAACAGAGGGCTCTTCAATCTAACAAATGTATTATGGGATCCGATGCCTGTAATTTGAAGCTAGACAAATTCAGACTAGAAAAAGGCAATTTTTTTTTTAATACTGAGGGTAATTAACCATTTTATAACTTACCAAGTGTTGTAGTGGATCCTCCATCATTAGAAAAGTTAAAATTGAGATTGGATGATTTTTTAAATTTGTCAAGGCCAGATTGTGGACAGCCAGACCTAGTGGTCAGAGTGAGAGTCCACAGTCAGGAGTCAAGAGTCAGCTGAGTCAGGATATCAGGAGATCAGAACCACTAGTTGGTAACCAGAATCAGGGTGGGTCAGGAAACCAGAGGGTTTAAGGCAGGAGACAAACCAGAGATCAGAACTACAAGTCAGAGGACAGGACACCAGGAAATCAATCTGCAGAAACAGGTGGTGGATCCCAGTTATTCAGACAGCTTCCTGTTGCTGGCTTAAGTATTGCCAATGAGCCAATTGGCTGCTCTGGGACTCCACCAATGGGATGTCAGGGGAGGAGCCTCAAACTGGGGCTGGGCTTCATGAGTCCTGGATCAGCTTCTGTCAGCAGTCTACCAATTGGAGGCTCAAAGTGTGGCTGCTCCTTAGACCTGGGTTTGAGGCCCATAGGTTGTGACAATTATATATATATATATATATATATATATATACATATATACACACACTGTAGTTCAAATAAATTAATTCAGGGAAGCCCTATGGCCTGTGCTATACAGAAGGTCAGACGATGATAGGATGATAGATGATAAGAATGGTCCCTTCTGGCTTTATAATTTATGAATCTCTGTGTGCAAACTTAGCTACGCAAGTAATTATTACTTAATAATTATTATTATGATGGTAGCACCTACGAACTTTAGTTAAGGTAGGCACTGAACAGAGAAGATAGAAAGAATACAGTCCCTGCCTAAGAAAGTTTGCCACCTAGGGTAACAATTTAATGCCAATTGAAGTCAATGCAAGGGTGCCCATTAGAGTCATAGAAAGGTGCTCTGTGATTTCAGATGGTATTGGATCACAGGCTCCATGTTAGACAGGATACAGCAGATGGAGAATACATACAAGTGAAAGAATGGGTAACAGTAAAACAAAGAAAATTTAGCACAAAAACAGAAGTGTTGTCTTGCTCAGGTCTTAAGTAGTAGCTGAGGAATGCTGGAACACATTCTCCAGTCTGCAACCACCCCTTTAATCCAGTCACATACTTCATACAGCCTGCTGGCTATATGGTAAATTGCCTTATGAAAATCACATTAGGTCACTCGCAATAATATTAATAAGTGACTTTTCATTTTGGATTGGACTTTTTTTCATTTTCTTGCCTTGTTTTATGTGATGTTACAAAAAATGGATAGTCTGCATCAGAAGAGTATAGTATATTTTTAAATGGCAACTTTTATTATTGATACCATTTTATTATTGGTATTATTGTATTATTTATATTATCATTAACGTTAACATTTAGAGATCCCTAACATCCCCTGAGGCCGTAGCAGAATTGAATGGTATGAGATAGATTAGAATGTAAAAGGTGTTGCCATTTTTCAGCTATTGCTATTTTTCCTTCCTAAATGGGATGATAAATCCATAGTTTACTTTGGAACTCGAACTCTCTAGTGACATCCTACGTTGAAGCTGTAACAGTGTTTGGACAGTTGCCTGGAATTTCGGAAATGGAACTGATGCTGCTTGCTCAGTTTCTTTGCACTACTATTGTATCCAAATCCGAGAGCTTGGACCTCTACTGAGACTCTAACCAGATGTTAGATAGCAGGAAATAATGTTATGAGCAAAATCTCATACTGTGAATGCCAGGATCAAGTAGAAATTTTTTAAAATGATTTGTGCATTGTTTCAGCTGTTGGGCATTAGCTGCATAGTGTATTCAGATCACTGTGACCTGTAACTTTCCTGATGGTGGTAGGACATCATGCTTTAGCATATTTGGTTTGATTAAAACATTGTTCTTTTCTCTCAACATTAACAGCAAACTATATCTTGTGTAGGTTGTGTGCTGGAGAATATACCTTTGCTACAGTAGGTGTTTTATTAAGGTAAATTGCAGCAATTATAACAGATTGCTTATGGTAAGCAAAAGTACTTTAGTTGATCAGACTGCATGATTCTGAACGTGCAGTAGAATTCTGTTAGTAAATTAATAGGTTTATATAAATTATTGCAGTCAGCTTTGATTAGGGTACAAAGAATATAACAAAGAATGAAAATATTATTAGTGTTACTATTTTATTACTATTAATTTCATTCAGATTCTGCCCACAATGTGCTAGATTCTGCAAAAGCAGAAGACAGGGTCTTTGTCCCAAATAATCAAAACACAGAGAAGCAGACAAAGGAAGGAGATACAAAGTTGTCAAGACAATGATTAGTCAATTTTTAATCATACAATAGTTTGATATATTATATATAATGTGTACATACTAAATGTGGTTTATTTAATTAGAGATATTGACTATCCCAAATCATTCCTTAATCTCATCATTATTAGTCACCAATTATTTTTTCTTTGTAGAAATAACAAATCACTGGAATTTACCAAGGATTCTGGTGGTTTCTTCATGACTGGAAATGTTTAGCCAAAGACTGGATGCTTTTCTAAAAGATATTCGTGCCCCAGCTCAAGCACAGGCATTGGACTTAAAAAAAGGATTTAAAACAGAGATGTCATATGGTGTGTATGTAATGGGGTTCCTAGGGTGCAACCTGGACAGTGGGACCACAAAGCTTTTTTGACCCACCAACCTGGGGTATCCCTCTCATTCTGTGATGCTGTGACAAGCTACAAACCTTAGCAGGTACTGCACTTACACAGACCTCCACAAGCAGGTACACCACCCAACTGAATTACATGAATGCTTCTCCTAGTGACTCATAAGCCAACAGTAGAGAGGTTCCAGACAATTCCCCCCAGCTCCCCAGCCTTCCACCCCAGAGCTCTACCATCTTGCGTTGGTAAGAAGCCTGACCAGTGTATGTTCATTACCCAGTCCACCCCTCCCTTGATATGGAGAGGACATGCACTAGCCTTTGTAAAGTGAACTGAGATTTCCCAAGCGCTTCAACCAAAACACACTGTTTTAGGTAAAATATAAAAGAAATGTATTAACTACAGAAAGATAGATTTTAAGTTATTATAAGTAAGGCTACGTTTTGGTCATGGGTATTTTTAGTAAAAGTCATGGACAGGTCATGGGCAATAAACAAAAATTCATGGTCCGTGAAATGTCCATGACTTCTACCCCGACTAAATCTTGGAGGGGTGGCCCAGGGCACCCCGGGTGCTGGGGGGAAGCAGTGACTTCAGGCAGAGGCAGCATGCAGAGCTGCCTGGCTATGCCTCCTCCCAAGAGCTGAGGGTTGTCACTGCTTAAGGGGAGCCCCCCAGGGTAAGTGCTGCCCAGAGCCTTTACTCCCTCCTACTCAGGCAGCCCCCGGGCCAGCCATATTGACTTCTGCAGAAGTCACGAAGGTCCTGGAAAGTCATGGAATCCATGACTTCCGTGACCTCCGTGGCAAACTCGCAGCCTTAATTATTAGCATAGAGATCAAAGTTGGTTACTTAAGAAATAAAGGGAAATTCACAGTCTGAATTCTGTAAACTAAACAGGATTTGACTCGAGCAGTGTCTCACCATGATCACAGGTCAGAGATCTCAAAATACAGGATGGAACTCTCCTCCAGCTCAGGTCTCTCTCCCCAGTTCAAAGTCTTTGTCCTTCAGATGTGCTTCCAGATGTTCAGTTGTGGGGGAGTGATGCCAAGTCATGATGTTACTTCCCCTTCTTTTATAATTTCTTCCAGCTTGCTGGAAAGATCTATGCCTGTGATGTGGGGGGGTCAAGCATTCTCCACTACCTCTGTGCAGTCTGTGAGAATTCTTCGGGGATGGTCTTTAGGAGTGTGGATTCCCTTTAATTGTCATCAGCACATCTGACTACTCCACTGTTGTACCTGAAAGGCTCTTTGTGGGTTTTCGCAACCTCACAACATATTTCAGTAACATACACATAGCAAAACTTCATAACTTCACATACAATGATAGCACATACAACCCAACAGGATATTAATATTCAACAGATTAAGACTTTCAAAATGATACCTCACAAGGCATACTTTGTACAAAACATATCATAATTATGTGACAGTAGTGAATATGGGGTTCCGGGGTGTTGCTCTGAAGTACAGAGTACCACGGTGTATTACTCAGGAGATCAGACTAGATGATCTCAATGGTCCCTTCTGGCCTTTATATATATATATATATGAAAGGTAGAAGTGAATCTTCAGGAGGGACTGGGGTGCGGCGACCTGGGACAGTGTTCTTTTGGATCATCTCACAAAAGAGCACTCCCTGTGTAAGGAAAGGAAGCACATTGAAATCTGTGGATGAAGTGACAAACAGTGCATTTTTGGTGGAGTGTAAGTTATTGGTGAGGAGAGGCAACCCAAAACCACACAAATGAAGGGCAGAGCAAAGCAGGGCCTCAAAGGCAAGGACAAGGAGCTCCACCATTGTTAGGTAGAGGAGGAGAAACAGCCAGGTCAAAAATGTCAAAGAGAAGGCTCATGACACGTTCAGGTTCACAGGTAAAGAAAATGATCTTAGTAGCAACCTCTCCCACCCTCCAATCCATTGCAAAATGCAATATGTACTTTAAGGGAGACCAGACAGGAGGAGGTTGTAGCATGTTCTAATTTTTCTATATTATTAAGTTGACACTGAAGACCAAATTCTGTCCTCTTTGCCCTGCAACATGGAAGTGAGTGAGAGCAGAATAGGCATGAGGAGTTGCAAAGATCATTATAAAATCATTAGAAGTTTAATTAAAAACAGAGGTTATATGATTTGACAATAAATGCTTAGCTAGTGATACAGTACATTAGATGCTGCATAATTAAGCAATACCCACACTGTTGCAAGCAGTACTGCAACATAACTGCTACGAGGTGAGCCAACCCAAGCTGAAGTGGGAGCATATAACTGAAGCCTGGGTCAATTACTCTTCCATTGATGCCTGAAAGGATAGATATCATCTTGGTTTTAATACAGTGGAATACCATTATTTACACTTTTTTTTTCTTTTTTTATGAACTACATTTACAGAAAGTATGTGAACAACTTTAGAATCTTTGATTTTATCCTATTTACTTAGCTAAATATTTTCCATTTTAAATGCACCTATTTCTGCTGATTCTGCGTAAACTATAGATCTTCAGATACAAGAATTAATAAGAAAGCCTAAAGACCAGATGCTTATACCCTAGGAATGGTTCCACTGAAATCAAAGCTACTTCTCAGTATGAGTAAGGATATCAGATTCTGACTCTAAATAAACAGAAAAGGTGAAGTCTGTGGCCCATTAAAATCCATGGTGAAATTCCCATCAACTTCAGTGGGGCCAGGATTTTGCCCACGATCTTTGCACTTGACCATAACACAACAAACAATTAACTCTGACACTGTCACATCCAAACAAATTCCAGAGTTTAGGGTTTCTTCATATAAAGGTTTGCAAACAACCCTCCGACATTCAGATCTAAGAATCTTAGCATGAGAACGTCAATGTTGGTAACTGTAGACAAGTACTACCCCAGGACACTCCCTCATGGCCTGGAATGGTCTTTCAGGTACCCTGACTTAGTTTCCCTCAGTTCTCAAAATAATTCATTAACATCCCGAGTCTTTAAAACAGGGGTGGGCAAATTTTTTGGCCAGAGGGCCACATCGGGGTTGCGAAATGGCATGGAAGGCCGGTAGGGAAGGCTGTGCCTCCCCAAACAGCCTGGACTCTGCCGCTATCCACCCCTTCCCACCTCCCACCACCGACTGCCCCCCCTCAGAACCTCTGACCCATTCAACCCCCACTGCTCCTTGTCCCCTGACCACCCCCTCCCAGGACCCCCTGCCCCAACCACACCCCCGGGACCCCATACCCTATCCAACCCCCACTGCTCCCTGTCCCCTGACTGCCCTGACCCCTATCCACACCCTCGCCCCCTGACAGGCCCCCTGGTACTCCCACACCTATCCAACCTCCCCTGCTCCCTGTCCCCTAACTGCCCCCCAGGAACCCCATCCCTAACTGCCCCCCCCAGGACCCCACCCCCATCCAATCCTCCCTGCTCCCTATCCTCCCCGACCCCCCAGGACCCCACCCCCATCCAACCCCCCGTTCCCTGTCTCCTGACTGCCCCCCCTGAACCTCCACCCCATCCAACCACCTCCTGTCCCCTGACTGCCCCCCGGGGCCTCCTGCCCCTTATCCAACACCCCCTCCCCCTTACCCTTACCTTTACCCATACCCTTACTATGCTGCTAAGAGTGGCAGGACAGGCTTATTTGAAAGCCAGGGAGGTGGGCAGGCGCATGCTGCCCATGCGGTGGCATTGCTGCGGGGGAGGGGGGACAATGGGGGAGGGCCCGGGGGTGAGCCTCCCTGGCCGGGAGCTCAGGGACCAGGCAGGACAGTCCCGCAGGCCGGATATGGCCCGCGGGCCACAGTTTGCCCACCCCTGCTTTAAAACAATATTCCCCCTCTCTTAAGATCTAATATATTCAGATCAACCAGCACTTCCTTTTAGGATTCAGGGTTTCACAACCCTCCCTTTTGTGGGCTGTGGATGTTCTTCTCATTTTGTCTTCTCAGTCTGCAGACTCTCTCCCCAAATTCAGGGTCTTTGCAGTCCTTCTTTTTGGGTCCTGTGTGATTCTTAGCCTAAAGACACCCCGTCAAGTTCAGGAATTCCCAAATCCTCCTGCTTGTGGCAGTAAGCTTCAGATCCCTGCCTGCAAACTCTCCCTTTAAGTCTCGCGTTTCACAGCTCTCCTTCTAGGGACTGTCCTAGCTGAGTTTCAGCTCTCTTGATCCTCTTTAGGTGGGTCTACTAACCCCAAAAATCTGTTTGTGCTGGCTGAAAGAAAGGGGAGCCACGTCCTGCCCACTTTAAAAGCCTCCTGGGACCAGTCCATTAAAGGAACAATAGTCTGGAATGACCCTATTCCTTCCATCTCCCAGATGCTACCCATTCCTTTCTCCCCCTGACTGCTTCATACACTTTCCTGGACTCCTGGGATGGGGTAACTGGCCTTGTCTGGCTTGCAATAACCAGAGAGAAAGAGGAGGTGTCTCAGGCAGAGAGGACCCAGACTACAGGAAGCATGCTGTCACTTCCTGTGTCATGTTCTAATGGCTACATAGGTTTCTCCTTTTAAAAACACCTCAACACTGTCCCGCAGAGATGGACAGTTCTGTCATGTGCTCATTGTTTTTCTAAAAAGGTAGCAGCTCCTAGAAATGAATTCTGGCTATCTGAAAACAGTTATGTTTGCTAAGTGCTCTTAGTTTATATTAGTACTAAAAATTACACATACTATAAGCTGTTTGGTTTGCAGATTTTTAATTAGCACATTTTGTATATTGTATTGTAACATCACACTTTCATTTCATGCCCATAGTTTCAGTAGTGAATTTATTTAAGTATCTGATCACACCTCCTCTTATTTTCAACTCAGATCACTGTCTTTGTGGCTACAGGAAAACAGTGATATGTTTATTTAATGTAGAGATAATTTTCTTTCAATGTGTGGCCACTCTAATGTGTGGCACATTAAAAAAATGCATGTGTTTATTTAAGTAGATCACATACGTCTACAAGAACATTAGAATGTGCGATTTAGCGATCACACATTCAGATAAACACAACTCTGATTTTGTTTGTTCTCTTGTCTCTCTCCTTTCTTGTATTTTGTAAAAGACCCCAAGGAAATATTTGTGTTCTTCAGTTGCTTTGTGTATGTTTTTTCAATCATTATGGTAACACTTGAAATATTTTTTTACTATTGAAGCCATTATTTTATATTGTTAAGCACCATGAGGTGTTCTGCCAAAGGCTCTATAGAAAGACAGAAAGGAAACCAAAGTGGAAAAAAAGAAGAAACAAAATGCAGTGCTGCCTTGGAAAATATCAGGTCAAAATTTATCTTACATCTTGATTTACTTGAAGTTAGACATACAAGATCAATAGTGTGCCATTAAAAATACAGCTGTGCTATGCTGAGTCAGCTGAAAATAGCTTGGATTTCTTTGTTTTTTATCAAACATACTTAATTGTAGAATATGGGTACATTCAGTGATCCATGAAGGGTAATATCTATCCATAAAAGTGATGTGCTGGGTCTAACCTGTAGAGACATCTACAAGTTACCAGGAATGTTCCAAATTGGACTAAATTGTCTAATTCATTCCAAAAGTAATACGGTCAGCTTTTATCTGCAGGTCAATGGATGGATATTTAAGTGTGCTTAGAGGCTATTTTAGTTTTCTACTGATGTCTTCCAGACAGAATCTTAACATTTGAAAATCTTTTAGGGCCAAATTTTTCCAAGATATTTAGGCACCTAAAGATGCTAATAGGCACCTGATGTGATTTTCAAAAGTACATAGGTGCCCAACTCCTAATTGCCTTTGGAAATCTGGACCTTAATGTTTCAATAATATTTCAAAAATAAATTATTATTTTTTAAATAATTGTCAAGGCAAGTAATCAAAAGTCCATGGTCTGTGGATATACCTGCCTTAAAGGTATTCAAATGTCCATGTTTCATTCCATATCTGATTTGACTCCTCATTATCACCTGTAAAACACCATGCCTCTGTGTAGCAATGGATCAGCAGGATTCGAGGTATCCTAAACAAGAGTGCCACACATTCTATAACATGACACAACCAGCTGATAAATCTGATGTAATCTCCATTATGAACTCATTCAGGAGTATGATACTTTTAATAAGCCAACCTATGTCATTTAGGTACTCTGCCTTATGGGACGCATTGTGTGAAATCCGGACCCCATTGAAGTCAATGATAAAACTCCAACTGACTTCAGTGGATTTTACTATGTATCCTCTCCTGAGCTATCCAGTATGCAAAGGGACAGTGCAGGCTGACTCATGCTTCAAGTTCTATGTCCCCATCTTCTCCCATCCCCATGTGGTGCAGTGTGTGACTCTGGAGGCACCCTGAGGGAACAGGCCTTGAGTTCTCTCTAGCACAGGACTTCAAATGCTCCTGGTCACTGAATGGGGCAAGCAGGGGGGCGGAGGATGAGATTAGCCTCTAGTGCCCTCCTACACACCTGTATAAGTATGATTGACAATCTGGCCCTATGCTATGTGCCACCCATAAAAAAAAATAAAATGCATGGAAGTTCATCTGTTTAATTCTCTGCCTAGCTGCTGGATCCAGGAACCTGGGCACTGGACAAATGTTCAATGTGGGTGGAAAAATCCTTCACTAAGCTTCAGAACCACTCCATGACAGCTACTCCAGCTGATGACTGCAGTAAACTCCACAGTCTCATGTAACCTCCTTTCTTCTGAAGGAGGAAAAGATGGTTGAAAAGAAAATGAAAGGATCTACTCAATGGAGGATCCCTAATTCCACTGCAACCCTTCTCATGGACTCCCCATGGCACATCCACATAGAGACGAACTTCATACTACTCAGGGAGGTTGAACCTCCTTGTGTGCCTCCTGGAAAGCTGACTCTGCTTGTGCAGACAAATCTGCAGAACACGCTGTGTGTGTCAGAAGCATTCTAGGAGGGAAAAGGGCATGATTAGAACATTGCTGTTGTCTGGTGATCCCCAGTTCCTGAAATGGCTCCTCAGAGGCTGTTGCAGTTAGTGTTAATTAGAGGAGCTCTGAGGTTTCTCTAATTTGCTATGGAGGCTGAAATGGTCCATGGCTGCCCTTATGATTAGGACTGTTATATGTGGATAATGGCCACATTTCCCTCTCCCACTCCCTGGGTTCTGTGTGGTGAGGAGTTTGACCTGGGCTGAAGATTTAGCCCCATTTCTTTTTCCAACTCTTCTTTTCTAAAAATCCCTGTAGACTTTTGAGGCACATCAAAGTTAGTGGCTTGAACACAGTTTAGGATCTATCATCCGTTGGAAGAAAGACTTAAGTAAAAAGATGGGATATGTAACAAAGAAGGTATTGCCATTTTAAAAGTACAACTTTAAAGTACACACAGCAAAGTTATGAAAAACAAACTCTTCACTTTGTGCTTTAATTTCTTTTATCTGGCTGACAATTTCCATAATCTTGGGACTGCGTTGAATATACTGTACTATATTCATCCTTGGTGTAACTCCAGTGAAGTCAACTTGAGCTGAATTAGAATTCTGTATGCTCAATTAAATATAAAGGAACAAATAGTATTTAGAATTGTTTGCTCATTTTGTTTTCATGTTGTTCCCATACGCTATTTCTGGGATGTATAAATAGGAATATCATTAGTGCCTCCCTCAGAAATCAAAGACATTTTTAGACATTTGTTTTACTTCTCTTCTCTCAAGCACCTACAAATGTGCATTTTACAATATACATTATTTTTTTCTGTAAGTTAAAATCCTCATGGGAAAAGGACACTTTCTTCCATTGCCTGCATATTTATATTTTTATTTCTCTTCCAAGTACCTAGAGATAGGATTAAACTAAAAAAAAAAAGAATGAAAAACTGCATTCATCTAGAGGTACTGTGCAATCTAAATAAGCGCTGAGAAATTAAAATAAATTGTGATGGATGGCAGTAGTCTTGGTCTAAATCACTCTGAAAACTAATTTAATTACACAAATGTTTTACACCATTGTATTTTACATTTTGAAACAGATGCAGTAATCTGCCAATTACTTCAGTGAACACGGAGGAGAAAGTAGGACCAAATCTGGACTGCACTTTGAAAAACAGACCTCTGCCTTCAAGCTGAAAGCAAAGTAGACAGTTTTGCCCCCATCCACCATTTTTTCAACTAATCATATGCTAATTGACTCAGTAAGGAATGTGCTGGCTGTCTAACTCATTTAGAGCAATCTCTCCAGAACTGTCTGTAAGACTACAATGGTCTTTCCAAGACAAACAAATTGTTGCTAAGTCAATATGTCTGTTAAATATGGCCTTGTTGATGACATAAATGTGTCATTTTTTCTTATTTTGCTCTTTACAGACAGACACTTTTAAATGACCGTGAAATGAAATTGATTTTAAAAGTCCTAAGAATGGTGAATTAGTTTTCAGGAAGCAATTCTTATTTTTGGCACTGATTGTATTTGACTTTACAAAGAGCTGAAACCACTCAGTGAATTGATAATGAGGAAATGTTTACTTATTCCAAACATGAGGTACAGATTCAGTCTATGTTTTATTTGCAGCATACAACCCTTTTTCTTTTCAGTTTCCCTGTTAACTCCTCAGCTCCAAGTCACACAGAACTTTTCAAATGATAGAACTGATGGTGGCATGATTAGAAAATCCCTGTGATGACTTTAATATTTTGTGAAGACTTCGGAGTCAGGAAAAGAGAAACAGTATTTTTATTAAAGGGATAATGTGTGCTGGAAATGCTGGCAGCTTTTTTTAAAAAAATAGTTAAATGCAGTTTCAGGTAATAAACTGTTCCTCACTTCCCCATCATTTTTTCTGGCTTTCCATGCACCTTTCCCTATTTTTTGAAAATGTTTTTTTTCCTCTTTCTGTGGATATGGAAAAGCCACACACAAACAGCAGGGGAAACTAAGTGTTTATGCATAGGGACAGGAAAGTTGACTATGCACAAAGTTTTGTCAAATGCACAAAGTATGTGACGGATTCCCCATGGGGTGCCACCTGGAACTGGGGTTCCACTGAGCCCTTTGACCCACCAGCCTCAGCTCCCTCTCACACTGTGCTGCTGTGATAAGCTGTAGATCGCTCCCAGTCCTACACTCCTGCAAGCATTTGCACTGGCATGGACACACCCTGCTGCAGTTACAGGTAGGCTCACCAACCACTGCATGAACCAACAATAGAGAGGCTACAACCAAGATATCCCCAGCTTCCTAGCCTAGGATCCCAGAGCTGTACTGCCCTGCCCTGTTTGAAATTCCCACCAGTATGAATTTATTACCCAGTTGACCCCTCCCTCAACGTGGAGAGGAATATGCAACAAACTTGTGTTAACCAAGCTGAGATTTTTCTGCAGACACTTCACTCAAAGGTACACTAGGTTAGATGAAGCAAAAACAAGTTTATTAACTACAAAAAGATAGATTTTAATTGATTATAAGTGATAGAAAACTGATCAAAACACATTACCTAGTAAATAAACAAAACCACAAACTAAGCCTAAAATACTAGAAAGATTGGATTGAATTAGCAATTTCTCACCCTGACTGATGATACAAGCAGGCTTGCAGATTCTCAAAGCACAAGCTGCACTTGTTTTGCACCCCACCCCAGTTCCAAGTCTTTTTCTTTCAGAGCTTCTCCCAGGTGTTGAGTTGTGGGGAAGTGAAGAGCAACTGATGATGTTACTCCCTGCCTTATATAGCTTTAGAATATGGCAGGATCCCTTTGTTTCAAGCTCAGTTCCCAAAACAGTTTGTGGAAAAATACAGGTACCCAAAATGGAGTCCAAAGTCATGTGGTCTGGTCATCTGCCCTTGCAGAATCATGGCATCCCTTACTTACAGGCTGGCCCAAACATCCACAGGAAGGCTAAGCTATTTCACAGCCCATTGTCTTTGTTGATGAGCCATTAGCACAGTCTGGCTTCTTCGTTATTGTATCTGAAAAGCTGGCTGTGGGTGTTTTCCAGAGTAAGCCCATTTGAAATACAGTTCAATAGTCAATATTTATAACTTCAGATAAAAAAAATGATATATGCATACAAATAAGAAAATAATATTCAGCAAATCATGTTTCCAATGACACCTTACATGACCCATTTTTTACATAATGAATCATAATTATGCCATAATCATATCATAATAATATTATCATGACAAATTTGGGGTGTAGTGTCACAATATATATTGAAAAAATGGATGAGTTAATTTTCAGTGGTGCTGAGCATCTTCCTCTCCTATTGATTTTAGTAGGTTTTGTGTTGCTATAGAAGTTAAAAAGTAAATTAATTAAAAATGTGATTTTTAAAGTTACTGGCATCCATTTAACTCCATGACCACATATCCCATTCTGAATTTGCTCCTGTCTTCTGGAAACAACTAACATGCCCAGACGTTTAGCACAGGTGTTAGCCTGGTTGTAGATATACTGGTATTATATAATATAATTTATATAGTCACTCCCATACTATTAATTTGATATCCATCTTTAAAATGCCAATGCTTATCCCTGGACTCATAGAGTGATTAACCTTGAAGGATCATTTCATTTAATGCCCTGAGACCCAGACTTAATTAGGCTATAATTCCCAACCCATCGGATGATGCCAGGAATCTGTCAATCATATCAATAGCAGATGGACTTCTACTGTAACTTGCAGATTTTTTGGAAGAAATTATTATAAGTAGAACCACCTTGTAAGTAAGTTAGGATAAAGCATTAAAAAAAAAAACCCTAAGATCAATGGCCTCAATCCAGAAAGAGACTTGAACATTGCAACGCTGAGTGTTGCGATTCCTAAAAAATCACAGGAATATCACTGTGATCCAAAAAGCCTGAATTAAGTGTCTATGCTCCTGACACAGTGCATGGAGAGAGATAGGCAACTTAGAATGTGATCCACAAAACCAGCTTTCTGGGTGTGAGATGCCTAAGCTAGTCCATGGAAGATGCTGATGCCAAGTGTGTGAGCTAAGCCCCTCCTCTGTCATGGACTAAATCTAGGCTGGAGGAAGGCATCTATTTCTGCTTACTGATCCAGAAATGGGAACCTGCTGCTTGGAGTCAGGCAATGTTGAAGTCTAATGGGTGGAAATAAGAGGTGCCTGTCTGCTCCATACAAAACATCCGGAGATGGAGATGGCACTGTCTAAGTTGTTTCTGGTGGGAATGAGTTAGGTGCCTGCCTTCCTCGAGACAAAATGTCTGGGGGTGTGGGTGTCTACTTTATAACTTTTATCCCAGTGATTAAAGCACTCACCTGGGCTGTGAGAGACCCAGATTCAGTTCCACTCTGCCTGAGGGGGGAAAAAGGATTTGAACTTGGGTCTCCCACTTTTCAGGAGTGTGTGCTAACCACTGACCTATAGAATATTCTGAGTAGGGGCTATTTGATGGCTTGTCTTCACTACGGGAAGATCAACACTGCTGCAATCAATGCAGCAGTGGTCGATTTAGCGGGTCTAGTGAAGACCCACTAAATTGATGGCAGAGCACTCTTCAATCAACCCCGGTACTCCACCTCTCTGAGAAGCATAAGAGAAGTCGACCGGAGAGCGTCTCCCATCAACGCAGAGCAGTGAAAACTCCGGCATAAGACTACCTAAGCTATGTCGACTCCAGCTACGTTATTCACATAGCTGGAGTAAAGTAACTTAGGTCGACTAACTCCCATAGTGTAGACAACGCCTCAGTCTCTCCTGTTGAAGGTTTTCCACTGTGGCTAAATTCTTAAATGTCAATGGGTCAATAAGAGGGAATGACACCATATCCCAGGGGTTAATTTCTACAACATAATATGGCTACTTTATAATCCACATACATTATCTTCACAACTATGCATAAACAAAACAAATTAAATCTAACCAGGTCAGTCCCCACAGAAACACAGTGAGAAACAAGTAACTCAGTTCCCAAAAGATTAGGTTGAGTTCATCTGAGTCTCAGTTACAGTCTTTGATCACCAAAATCTGTACAGTCTGCTGAGTCAAAAACACTGCAACAATATCTTCTCTACTTTTGCTTTTCCACCTGGAATCCATGCAGACTCTTCCTCCTCCACTCCTGAAATCACTCAGTTAGCTAGTCAGCTAACTAAATAACTAACCATTCTGTTTAAGTACATACCTTAAAAAAACCCCACCCTGCTGCAAAATGCTTCGAGTTAGGGAAGTTGAGTCCTGTGGCTCAACTTCTCCCAACCCACACAGGACACGTGGGCTTTGTTAGGCAGCTACCTTGACTACTTGCCCTCATGAAGTGTGAGTCCAGCCACAGGGAGCCTATTGAGCATACCCAAAAATATTAGGCCCAATTTCAGAAACTTCTGAGTGTGGAGTGCTAACTGCATCTGCCTAGCAATAATGAACCAGACACAACTCATTTCTACTCCCTGCCTTCTCTTTAGCTCTCTTAAAGACATATCTCCCTATTAGGCACATGGGTTATACAATATCTAAATGACGTGGTCTGGTGGTATCAAATAACCTCCCTCCCCTTCATGATTTAATAATATTATTTTGTTATGCCATAACTTTGTTAGCGTAAGTAGAAGGTATTCTACTGGAGGTATATAAACAGGAGCACAATGACAGAGGGGCAGTGGGGCCAACTTCCTCACCCACCTAGGCTTGTGATCAGACTATGGAGGGGCAGCCAGGCCAAATTTAAGTGAGCAGCATTGTGACCCTATGTGCCAGGCTGCAACACCACTTTCTCAAATTTGCTCCCCCGCATTCCAGTCATGATGGGTGACAAGTAATTCTTCCACTCTAATCTGCATGGATAAATCCTCAACTGGAGTATTATCTCCAGTTCTGGGTGCCACATTTCAGGAAAGATGTGGACAAATTGGGGAAAGTCCAGAGAAGAGCACCGAAAGTTATTTAAGATCTAGAAAACATGACATATGAGGAAAAGTTGAAAAAAAATGGGTTTGTTTTGTCTGGAGAAGAGAATACTGGGAAGGGGGGAGGACATGATAACAGTTTTCAAGTACATAAAATGTTCTTACAAGGACAAGGGTGAAAAATTGTTCTCCTCAACCTCTGAGGATATGACAAGAAGCAATGGGCTGAAATTGCAGCAAGGCCGGTTTATGTTGGACATTAAGAAAAACTTCCTGATTGTCAGTGTGTTTTAGCACCGGAACAAATTTCCTGAGGGAGCGTGTGGATTTTCAGTCATTGGAGGTTTTTAAGAACAGGTTAAACAAACACTTATCAGGCATGGTCTAGTTATTATGTAGTCCTTTCTTGAGTGCAGGGGACTGGACTAGATGACCTACTGAGGTCCCTTCCAGCCCTACACATTTATGATTCTATGGAGAGGGATTGTCGGAGATGGTAATACAGAGATAGAGTTGGCTGATAACCAAAAATTTCTTTTTTGCAAAACATTTAACATTTTCAACTTGATTTTTTTTTCATTTTGAAGCTTTCAGAATGGATACATAGTTTTGAAAATATTATCAAAATGGAATTGTTTGTTTACTAAAATCCAAGTCTTAGGTAAATACATCATTTCAATAACCACATTAGTAATGTTTTCAATACATTTTAAAAAAAACTTGAACAAAGAACGTTTTTATGTGAAAACCTAAAGATTGTGACAATGTCAACAATTTCACAAAAAAATCCTTTGGTAAAAAAGCCAGTTTTCAATTTTTCAATTAAATGTGCAAAAAATATTGAACATCTCACAGATTGGTAACTGAGACAGGAACCATTGGAACAGAACATGGGACTGCGGGAAAAATTGTAACAAACGATTTAACAATACACTCTATAAAGTATCTTTGCACGGTTTCAATTTGCATTTGTTCATGGTACTGTATCAAAATTAACTTCTGGTCACAATCGACACCAGATTCCTTTGCATTCTAGTTAGAATGGGAATCCAAGTCTCACCCACCATATCTGGATTGATACTTCTATAACTTTTACCTGCCTCTCAAACCCATCTAGCTAACCTATTACTTGGTATTAATTTAAAATTCATTTTGTGTTATGCTTATTTTGCATTTCATATTAACCTTCCTTCAAATTATTATCCTATTGTATAATGATTAGATATGATTTATAAATGGGTGAAGAAAGCGAGTGCACAACAAAAGAGCTCAGGAAGTATTGGCGTGGCCAGGAGAATCACATACTATGTCTCTTCAGCAATGAGAACTTCATGTTCTATGGCAATAACAATATTTCTGCTATGAAGTATACTGCCCTTTGGAGCATTCTTTGTCTTTTATATGATTTTTGCCATGCCACAATCAGCAAAAAAAAAAAAAATCTTTTTAAAATGGGAAGATGTGCAGAGTTGGGAGCATTCCTTTGTTTTCACTTGGTGAATGACAATGGTCAACTCCAAAATCTTGATAATTACTATTTTATAAATAGCTTTTCTTAATTATTTACAGCATTCCTACATTTTTAATGCCCTTGGAATGTGAAATAATGTGGAATGCTGCAAATACCAGGGTAATGATGTCCCAAACATTACAGTGATTGTCAGTTTTTAAATTGTTATCACCTGCGTGCATGCTTAAATCAGAGATTGTCAAAGGAAAATGTCATACTAGTTGAAAAGGCGGCTCAGAGCAACTATCAGCAGGAATGTAATGACAAGACAAAGTCAGAGGTAACTTTTCAAGTCTCTAGTCCTCTGTTCTGTGACAATGGTTTTGATTTTTGAGTTGTTTGTTTTTAAATGAGAATAATATAATTATTTCCCTTGGACATCATGGTGAACTATATTATTATTAGTTGCACTTTCATAATAACATCCACCAAATGATCTCAACTAGAGCTGGGTGACTAACTGAATTTTTTGGTTCCCTGGTAGTCCCATGTATTTTAAAAAAAATGGTTCTGATTGTTGTCATAGGAGCAGGGACGTGAACTTCTCATATCCTAGGTGAGAGTCCTAACCATTGGTCTATAGAGTGACTCTCATGCCCACCCACTGGTTCAGTCACTATTCAAGTACTTTATACCCAGTGGAACAGCTTCAACAAGCAAGACTGAGACAGCCCCATAGAGGAAGAGCCCATAGTCCAGTAATTAGGATATTTGTTGAGGAACTGGGAGATCTGTGTTTAAGCCTCGTTGGAAGCTGGAGGGTGTAAGGAGTCCTGCTTATCACCCGCAAGTATTATTGGCATTGCCATTGGCTTTCTATTCCCCCTCCTGCTTAGGTAATCAGGGAGTGGCCAAAAACTTCGCTCTGCCCATTGCCCCGCCCCCACCCCTCAGCCCCAAGCACCCTGAGCCAAACATCTGAGCTGTCACAGAAAGGGATGTAGACTGTGTCAGCAAAGGGAGCTGTACTGATTGCCCCTTCCCTGAGAAAGGGGGAAGCATGGATCAGATTGTAACAGACTGTAAAGTTATAAGCCAGCCCTTCATGAGCAGGAATGATAAATGGAATGTTATTTTTTCCTCTTTTGCTTGTGTATGTGTCTTTTAAGTGTTGTGCTAAGTTTTGAGTATCTGGTTGTTGTTGGGTTTTTTGTTTGTTTGTTTGTTTTGCTGTTGCCCCTAGCACATGGAAGACTCTTTTAAGAAAATATATATTTCAGATTTTTCTTTAAATAGACTCCGGAGTTTGTGGATATTATTGTGCTTACTTTTTCCCCGTAGAGCCAAAGGCCTAAAGTCAGCATGGGAGACACCCCGCTTCCTGGGCTAGCAGGAACAGGGAGCAACACAGAACACACCATCCCTGGAGGAGTGATGCATCTTACTCTCCATGACCCCTTCTGGAGTGGAGCTGACATGTTCTGGGGGCAGCCGTGTCCACTTCTCCCTTTTGATGGGAGGTTTGCTGTAATTTACTGCAGGATTTATGAATGAGGAGAGAATAAAATGGTATTGGGGGTTGGCAGAATCCTCAGAATTTGGAATCCAATTTTTGACAGTCTTATAGGTACATGAGTTTTCATAGTAACTACTTAGCAAATATAAAGCTTCCAAACTAGAAACAATTTAAGCAACCTCATATATGAAGGGAAAAAACTACTTATCTCATTTACACATGCACTATTGCAAACTGACCTATAACACTGAAAGATACAGGGGGCAACATATATCAGCTACATACCTACTGGAATCTATGCAACTATTGTCTGTGATCAGGAAAATAATATAACTTAAAAATGCCCTTAAAATAGACATCAGACACTGCTATTGACAATTGTTCTACTTATGGGAACTGAATTCTGTTCATTAAATAGTTTATCTGATCATGTAAAAAAATAATCCTCTGCTGTTCACAGAGTACTTTATTGTGCTGCATTTTACACCCCTGAGAAAAAACTGTTTGTTTTTTCTCTTTCCTTAAACACACTGCATGCTGCTCACACAGTTCTTAAAATTTAAACGTGAATTCCGCAGACTGTGGAGTGTTGTAAAGTATTAACACTTAAACCCACTGCTAATCCCTGAAGAGTACAGTTTATTTATTCCTCTATATCTGTACACTATCTTAGGCACAAAGAACTGTAAAACTGAGCAAGTGGCTGGCTCGGAGGATATAAATATGAAGTGTGCTAAGTAATTATAGGGCTGCTACTCATGTCAATATAGTTAAGGTTGTTTCAGCTGTGGCACTTCTATTACAAGCAACACTTTCCTATAGCTGATGGAGTGATTGTAAACATTTTGCTTAGAGATGAAAATTGGCATATAAGGTCTGAGCTGGGAAGACAGTAATATTTATTTAAAAAGACAACAAAACCAGATTTTCAAAACAGTTTGTCCATTTTTGAAGGAAAGGGAATGAAAAGAGAGATTTACACTGGAGCACTTTCCCCCCAATCCTACGCCTTCCCATAACTCAAAAGCAGCATCATTTTCAATGAAATGCAATGAACCACAAATGGAAATTTGAAAGCTTTTACTGCATATTGTACATCAGGACTTCCTGTTATGATCTTCATTTTTTTAAAGAACAAGTTAAAGCATCCACATTATTAAAATCTAAAATAGGCTATGACTAATGTCATTCAAATATAGAATTTTTTTTTGCAATTAACAGAGACTTTCTTTATAGAAACCGTAACTCACATTTTAATTCCTCCCCCCTTTTTTGCTGTCTGCTATTGATATACATGTATACCTTGAGATTTGACAAAGGAACAAGAAGCACTATACAGATTTTTTTAATATATCATTTGTTTCAGTGTCACCATTTTTATCTGCTACTGATGAGGGATAACACTACTATGCAGAAATATGCAACTCCATGCAATAGCAATGGAGTAGGAGCCCAATAACTTGCAGTGATTTTCCTGCCGTTGTCCCATTGAGAGTTCACAGTATAATGCTGACAACATTCAAATCTAATGCCAGAAGCAGTACTGACAAGCTTTAAAATGCATCCTGAAATAAATGTTGAGAATGTTGATTTATACATTATACAATACCCATGTGTCAGGGGTGAGCAAACTACTGCCCGCGGGCCACATCCGACCCATGGGATTGTCCTGCCCAGCCCCTGAGCTCCCAGCCAGGGAGGCTCACCCCTGGGCCCTCCCCCTCTTTCCCCCAGCTCAGCTTGCATCCACCCACCTCCCAGGCTTTCAAATAAGCCTGTCCTGCCACTCTGAGTGGCATAGTAAGGGTAAGGGTAAGGGGTGGGCTGGGGTTGAATAAGGGGCAGAAGGCCCCGGGGGCAGTCAGGAGACAGGGTGTGGTTGGATAGGGCGGAGGTTCGGGGGGGAGGTCAGGGGACAGGGAACAAGGGGGGGTTGGATGGGGGTGGGGATGGGGTCTCGGGGGGTCAGAGGGGACAGGGAGCAGGGGGGGTTGGGGTCCTGGGGGGGCAGTTAGGGATGGGGTCCCAGGGTGCAGTCAGGGGACAGGGAGCGGGGGGGGGGGGCTGGATGGGTCAGGGATACTGAGGGGGGCAGTCGGGGGCAGGAAGTGGGAGGGGGCAGATAGAGGGCGGGGTCCAGGCTGTTTGGGGAGGCACAGCCTTCCCTACCCGGCCCTCCATACCTTTTCGCAACCCTGATGTGGCCGTCGGGCCAAAAAGTTTTCCCACCCCTGCCGTATGTAAATTAACATATTGGTAGCGTATATAAATCAATGCTCCTGACATTTATTTCATAATGCATTTTAAAGCCTTTCAACTCTGCTTATTGTCTTTTTTTTACCTTACTCAAATGAGCAAATCTCGAAAGAGAATTGATTTTCTTTTGTGCAAAACAAATGCCTATCTAATTATAAAAGAAAGCCTATGTTAACTCTTCAGTTGCCTTCGACACACAATATACACATACCATACACACCAGCTCTCGTATGGCCCTGAATTTATACTCACCCTGTTTCTGCTGTGCTGAAAATAATGGATCAACCTTTAAAAACATCCATCTGGCTTTCACAAAGTACACAGATGTGCAGTGTAGGAAAGGAGTACACTTGCTAGAATAAACAAATTCTATGAAAATATCATTTGCAACATATCTGGTTAATAAATGATTTTTTTTTGGATATCTATAAAGTTACCTTTCTCATCACCCTGGCGCAAGCCAAATATAAGATACAAATGTATCATTTGGCAAGAACTTTACATTTTGTAACTTTTTCAATGAAAGTACTGTAGGAGGAATTAATTCTATTGAACCGATTGATCTAAGAATTTAGAAGAACTGTGCTTACTTTTGGAAGGGATTGATATTTTAATTCCAGTTTAATTTCTATTAGAGGTGAGCTAGAGATGATGTTAAGATCATCATTAGGAGTAGGCTGTGGTTTGGTCAATTTCTCTGCCAAGGGGGAGGGACACAAAACAGGCTGTGACACACACCCACAAACCAAATGGATACCAAGGGACAAATGGGAGGTAAGATCCAACTGTAGAGATGTTTTGTTGATATAATGTTTGGATCTTACTGCAGGAGTATGTATGTGTTAAATAGAAGAAATTGTTTTATAACGGGCTGCTGTGTTCATGTGCAGAGATCTAATTAATCTACAGAAATCTTCCTGACAGTGGAAAATCAGTACACAGAATACAGCAAATAGGCCAATGATCAACATATAATAGTGTTTCATGACAAGCCCTCTCTTTCAAGTACAACATGTTACAGATCCGTGGAAAAAGGAACTCCGTATAAGTTGCAACAGTAAATAATAATTTTTGAATAATTTATGTTGAGTTTTGTGAAGTACAAGGAGAAAGGGGCTTAAACTTAACTTAACAAGGAGAAGGGCACAGAGGCTTTGGGGCAGAAATTAGTTAAGAGCATAAGTGACAAGCCTTGTGGTGATAGCAACAAAAGCAACTATACGTATTTTTAAAAAGCAGTTAAGTCCAAAGTATTAAGAAATAATTCTTTTAAAAGTGTTAAGGCTAGCGCTGGGCCAAAAATGTCCTTTTTTCATCAAAAAGTTTTGTTGTTTTCCAGATAGCTCTAGTTCCCATTCTAGATAGTGCTTTAAGTTCCTTCCCTTTCAAAGTCACACAAACTAAAAAAAGGAAAAGGAACTGTGGGGAATAATACTGCTGTGGCAAGTTAGCAAGAAGAGCTGCATCTTAAAGAATTATTGCCACAAGTTTGGCAATGCAGTGGCTACTTGCACAGGGAAAAGAATCCAGCTGTAGACTTGGAGAGTAGCCCACATCACAGAAATACATGGCTAGTTCAAGTGCCAAAGTAAAGCAGACTACTCTGTGTTAAATATTGAGTCCAGGCTACAATACTCTAAAGGCTACATTAACAAGGTGTTGAAACATTGAATGTTGGAATGCCTAACTTTTAGGTGGGAGAACACATAATTTGTGAAGCTCATTGAGTTTTAAATGTGAGTTAGGTGCCAAGCAGCTCCATGGTGCCAAGACATAGGAGGCTGTGTGCACGCCCACCAGCAGAAATTTAGGCACCAAGGGGACGTAACTGATGGAAACAAAGGTGCCTAGGGACTTTAGGCACCTACAGGATTAGGTGGCAGCTAAGTGGGGGATGGAGAGAGGTTATGAATGCCATTGTGCCTAAATGTTGGGTGCCTAAGTCCCCCTTGTGAATCTAGCCCTAAGGGATAGGTGAGGTGTGGCTAAACCCAAAGAGATTTAATACAACAACCTAATCAAACTACCTACTTTTTGGGCCTTTCAAGAAGCTGATTTATATCCTCCACTTTCTGAAAACCAGGCATTTTTTACCAATTAACATACAGTCATTAACATCCCCTGACTGAACCCCTTATTCTTAATTAGGCTAGCTGTTGGACTGCAAGCAACTCAAGCCTCTAGTGATTGCTACTTTCTATAATTCTGGCAGCACTTGTAGGGGTGTCTGGCTGCACTGGCTAGGATCTGTGTAGGATGCATCCACCCAATCACAGTTATCTGATTTACTGTAATTGTAATTTCTTTTGATCATAAATGATTGTAAAAGACATCAATACAAATTTACAATGTAGTGTGCCTGAAAAAGTGGTGTATCTTGTGAGGCAAACTTTGAGGGTCAGATTCTGAACTCAGAAGTTATTAAATATTTTTAAGAAGTGACCTGAAATGGAGAAAATAAATTGGGTCTGTGCCCTTTTTTGGCTTCTTTATGATGCATAAAGATGGCCTGATATTTGTAAATGCATTTTTTCTCCTTATTTTTATCTTTTAAAAATATCAGGATTGTGAAATCTGATTTTGCTGAAGGATGCATCGGGTATGAGAAATTTGTATTGGGAGCTTTCTCTGGTTTTTATTGAAGAGGAAGGTGAACTGAATCCTTGCCAGAGAGCTTTTTGTCCACAGGTATTTGAGTAGAACAGGTTTCGAGAAACGCAGAGAAAACCCAAAATTTTAAGAAGTCACAGTAAAAACCACTTTGCTTCTCAATTCATCAGGTAGCACTTCTGTGATACATCTAATGTCACAGTTGTCCTACATCTCCAGCCAACCACAGTATTCCAAGGAGTTCTGAATTTCTAATGAACAAATAATACATGAATGAAAAACAACAGAAACAAACTAAACTTTCCACAACTTCTTCATATAGCCTGAAGAAGTAAGCAAGGGTTTATACTTTTGTTTGCTTTCAGAGTAGCAGCCATGTTAGTCTGTATTCGCAAAAAGAAAAGGAGTACTTGTGGCACCTTAGAGACTAACAAATTTATTTGAGCATAAGCTTTCGTGCGCTACAGCTCACTTCATCGGATGCATTCAGCTCACAAAAGCTTATGCTCAAATAAATTTGTTAGTCTCTAAGGTGCCACAAGCACTCCTTTACTTTTGTTTGCATATCACCTTTAAAACCCTGATTCTGCAAATCCTTATACTTTTAGCCAGGTGAATAGGTCCATTGATTTCAGTAGGCCTAACTCACGTGCTTAAAGTTCCACATGTTCTTCAATGGTTTACTGTATCAAGGTCCAAGGGAACATCCTCACCTGAGATATGTTTACTCCATCTGACATGTATCTCAATTAAGGCTTTGTACTTCCTTATCTTTCATTGTTTTATGCAATCCAATTGCTCACACAGTAATCAGAGAAATTACTTGAAAAATCTATTAAAGATTCTGCTTCATTTCCACCACTGCAGAGTTGTTTCCTGTGGAGTAGTCCTCAGGACAGATTCTACATTATTGGAGACTAAAAACAAAACTCTAGTACAATTGTTTAGTATCAGCCTTTTAAAGCCTCAGTTATTCAAAAATCATTTTTTTAAAGTTCTTTTAAAAAAAAATGTGGGGGGGACCAGAGACCGCACTCCAATAATTTATGGTACAACCAATCCAGATGTTTTTAGCTAGTGGGCACTTCATTTAGCATAATGACTTCAGTACATTTGCATATTATTTTGTACATTTTTAATTTCCAATGACTGTGCTTAAACCTGTTTGCATTTGTGAGTTCCCAATGCAGCACGGCACAAGACTTAGTGGTAGTTGAGCAACAATAAATTATTTGTTGTCGTAGGCAACAGGAATGTTTTCCAAACATTGTTAGCCTGATGAGATCATCGAACTTTTGATAGCCTGATGACATGTTGTCCTTCTGATTGTTGTCATGGAGAGAGCAAAAATATTTTGATTGGTTGGCACATTATGGGTAGGAGTATGGAACTGTTTCTGGTGTTACTTATTAAAATGGAAGTGATAACTAGAGGGGTAATCTCTTCTGAAATGATCTTTGGGGGAAGGGGTAATCCTTCAGCTCAATGGAAAGCAAGTCTCTGTTTTGAATATTTTCATGGGTGCTATATATTCCATATAAAATCTTTGAGCATTACCAGTCACATGGTACCTCATAATATCAATGCTTATGCACAATAGTGCATATTAGGTTCTAAATGAAGTTCAGAGTGAAAACACAGGGCCTCATTCTTCAAGTCACTACTCAAATAAGTAGTCACCATAGTTTACTTTGGTTTACTTGCTGAATGGAGACAACTTACATGAGTAAAAATTTGAAGAATTAGGTGCATAGAGTCGGGGGGAGGGATAGCTCAGTGGTTTGAGCATTGGCCTGCTAAACCCAGAGTTGTGAGTTCAATCGTTGAGGGGGCCATTAAGGGATCTGGGGCAAAAATTTGGGAATTGGTCCTGCTTTGAGCAGGGAGTTGGACTAGATGACCTCCTGAGGTCCCTTCCAACCTCGATATTCTATGATTCAATCAAATTCAAAGGGATTGTGTCTAAGTGCAACTAAACTTAAATATTAATATTTTAAGGTTTCTCACACTGGCTTCTGAATTCAGAATGACCTTCTTACTCATTTCATTATCTGAAGAAATTATAACTATCAGCTTCATAATTTAACTTACTGAATTTCTTAGAGCCCATATATTTAAGGGTCTGAAAAAGACCACTTAAGTCAGTGGTGCGCAACCTTCAGCCTGCGGGCCGCACACGGCCTGTCAGGGTAATCCACTGGCAGGCCATGAGACTGTGTTTACATTGACTGTCTGCAGGCACGGCCACCCACAGCTCCGAGTGGCCATATTTTGCCATTCCCAGCCAACAGGAGCTGCGGGAACCGACGGCCAGCACGTCCCTGCAGCCCGTGCCACTTCCCACAGCTACCATTGACCAGGAATGGAGAACCGCAGCCACTGGGAGATGCGAGCAGCTGTGCCTGTGGAAGGTCAATGTAAACACTGTCTTGCGGCCCTCCGGTGGATTACCCCGATGGGCCGCATGCGGCCCACAGACTGCAAGTTGCCCACCACTGACTTAACTCATCCATTCTGAAACCATAAGAGAGTGAGAGTTCCTGCCCAAAATACCCAATAGTCTGGTAGTCGGAGCACTCAGCTAGATTGTGTGTGACCGAGGTTCAAATTGCTGTGCTGAACCAGAGAGAGTAAAGTTTTAACCTAAGTCTTCACATCCTACCTGAATGCCTTAACCACTGGGACACCGTCACTCTCATTTTTTATGAAAAATTTTCAAAAGTCTTGTTTTTTTTTCACCATGCAGAACAAGAAAAAAATGAAGTTGTGAAAATGTTTGCAGAATGAGGAAATGTTTACTGCCCAGCTCTACCCCCTACATCATTCCCACTGTTTCCTCAGCTAGCCTATTTTGGAATATTTGCAGTGATAGGAGTTTGACCTATGGTACTCCACTTATCAGTCTTTCCTATTAAATTATTATTGGGTCAGAGTAGTCTTTCCTTGGTTAAGGTTAATCCTGACTTGCCATTATAAATCTGACTTTGACCTTCTCTTTAAAATCCATCAACAAAAATATCTCAGGTTTAAAATTGATAGCGTGACTGTGGTTCCAAGGCAGGGAGAATTGATGGGATTAGGCCAAGGGTCTCCTAAAATATGACATGCTTAAAATAGAGGCGTTCAATAAAATCCAAAAAGTTTTCTAGATTGTCTTGCTATTTTATAGCAAAAAAACTGAAACAAAGGTGAGAACATTCAGTTTATTGGGCACATCTAGTTAGAATCTAGTGTACCAGACCTAACTTTAGTTGATAGAATTCTCATTTTAAAATATATTACTATTTTAATTGGTAATGTCACAATGGCTTGTTGTCTCCACTGAGTTTAAAATATGCCACCAAATGCCTGCTAGAAATCTAAGCTTTCATTTAAAACAAAAAATCTCTAGCTCTTTTCCTTGCAGATATAAATAAAATGTAAACTGTTCACTAGGGAGGCATGTAAAAACAAAAAGGAGAGTTTTTCAGCCAAAACTGATGTTAATCAGACAAGCCTTTCATAAATTAGAACATATAAGGTTTGTCATGGGATCAGGCACTTACAGAGATGTTTGTGCTTCTCCTGTGATCTGTGTGAAAGGCAAACCCTTCCTGTGTTTCTTAGGAAACCAGAAAGGCATAGGGAGTTTTCGTCCCGCCACATGTTTTCTCTCCAGTTACATGTTAGGATTATTTAAAAATCTCATGAAATTCCCAGAAAAAAAGTTTGTTAAATTGAAGTTCATGTTGAGAGAATATCTCAATAATTTATACATAAATATTTACAAGATCATTGTAGCTAGCAAACAAATAGGGAAAAGCCACGAAATTTGAAGTTTACTTAAATTGTACAAGAAACCAAGCAATGAGAGGCTGTCTTATCTTCTTCTAGGAATGCATTTTATTCTTTTAAAATGTTCATTTACTGTTGCTACCGAATACAATTTCAAGAGTTCCACCTCTCCAAAGTTCTTAACTTTGACTAAGAATGCATGGTGAGGGTGTGCTTAGTATCTAACATGTGACAAGAGTTCAACAAATATTAGAGAATGAAGAAGGGGTACTATGTAAATAAAATGATGGGTTATACATCCTCCATTCATGCATAAATGGACTATACTTCTGAATCCCTGTCCAAAAGTTACACTTCTGACTTGCCTTCTTTTTGCTTGTTGCAGTGTTTCTCAGACCTTCCACTGAAGCTTCTGGTTCTAGCTACTGTTAATCACAGGATATTAGACTTGATGAACCACTGACCAATATGGCTATACCAACATGTCAATTTTCTGATCATGTTTGGATAATATGGGGTTAAGTGTATCTTGGAGAACACCTCAGGAGGATCTATTTTGACAGAATGTGATGTAAAGTTTTTCAGAACAAGGGTCAAGCTCTGCTGGAATGTGCTTTGATATAAGGAAGTGGACTTATCCCTCTCTTGCCATTTCCCACCTCCTATGGGAAGTCTAGTGATAGTAACAGTGACTATTCCCTGAGTGTAGGTGAGAAGCTTTGCATTGTCCATTGTGTACAATCAAGATCTTCTTTAGTAATCGTACACATACTTGTGACAGATCGGAGCAACCTATCTCATGCCACTGCCGTATGGCCTTCCCATGCCCACTTGTGAATGCCATCTGTTATTCCATAGCTCTGCACATCCATGGCTCAGCATCTGTCTAGAGATGAATGTTTTCACCAGCCACAATTAATAGGAACTCCCTGTGTTATGAGCATAGAAATTGTGGGAAAAGAAGTGTCACATATTCCAGAATGGAAGATGTGACAGATGTTGACTTGAAATGAGCAAGATAATATAAATCCACAAAATGTCCGGTTTCTCCACACTTTGCATTTTCCCTGGGCTCAGCTGTCACAAGAATAAATAATTATAGATACAAAAATTCATGATACAAAACAACAACAAAAGCCCATTGTGAAAGCGTCTATGAGTTACAGTACATTTTAAACTCTGATTCTGAAGTCAGACTTTTCTAATTCTGAATGCCTTTCTCCTGCTAATCACAATACATGTGGTAATAATCTGTCCAGACTCTGACATGGCTGTACTACCTTAGGAGCAACCTGGGCAAGTAACTTGGACTCAGAGGCATGATTCCCACCCTACTCCCCTGTTATTCCAGTGAGGTAGTGATCTGCTAAGGCCCCATACCAGTAGCCATTTACTACCCTTTGAGCTGGTACATTAATGGTAATGGAGCGAGGCCTCTACCCATTCCCTCCCCACCCACCCAAATACCTGAACAGGAGGCTTACTGGATGATCAACAGGCAGACCATGAGGAACTTAAGGGAAAATCTTTCTTCATTTTACAGATCTGCATGGTCTCCAGGCCAAGGCCACAATCTGGTGCATAATTACCACAGATAACATAGGTTGTGTTTGTCACTTAGGCTTAGGAAGCGACAGAGAGGAATAATACACATGCTAAATTTAGAAATAAAAATACAATGCTGATGCATTATAATTGTCCATTATTTACCATTATTTGTATAGACACAAGATCTTTACATAAAGGAGTGCATAATCATTACTCCTCCATCTCTTCCCGAGACTGACTCTCTTTCTTACAACAGAGATGTCATGAGGCTTCAGTGGGAGTTCTAGGAGGCATTCTCCTCTATTTATCTATCTAGATTCTCATGAGGCTCTTTAATACTATAGCATCTAAACAGCCCACAGGTATTTAAAATGACAGACATCTTTTTCTCTCTCTTCCTTTCCAGCTTGTAGGATAAATAGCTTGATTATTTGAGAAGAGGGTGGGGTGTGTGAAGGGGAGGGGAAAGGAAGGAACATGAGTGTTGAAGTTTCTGTGGGAGAGCTAAGTTTAAAGAAATGAGTTTTGAAATTATTTTCTTTCACTTGCACCACTTAGTGGGAATTATTTTGACATTCATAATTTGGAGAACGTTCAGAGAAGAGCTGTGAGAATGATCAAAGGATTAAAAAACTTGCCTTATATTGGCATACTCAAGGAGCTCAATCTATTTAGCTTAACAAAGAGAAGGTTGAGAGGTTAATTACTGTCTGTAAATATCTACATGGGGTACAAAAAATTAATAATGGACTCTTCAGTGTAACAAATCTAACATGATCCAATGTTGGAAGCTGAAGATAGACAAATTCAGACTGGAAATAAGGTGTACATTTAAAAAGATGACAGTAATTGGTACAACTGACCAAGGATTGTGGTGGATTTTCCATCACTGACAATTTTTAAATCACTGTTGGATAATTTTCTAAAAAAATCTGCTCTAGGCGTTACTTTGGGGACGTTCTATGGCCTGTGTAATACAAGAGGTAACACTAGATGATCACAATGATCCTGTCATGCCTTTGAATCTATGAATCTGTGAATCACTGCTTGCTGGTTCAAAAGTGTCAAAAGTGTGGGGGTGTAAGGCCTTGCCCCACCTTGTCTCTACTCTCCCCCTTTTAGGGAAGGTAGATCTGCTATCAGCACTGCCTCCTTGCAATCGAGGAAGGGCAAGCAGTGAAACTGCGGCTGGGCTGTGCATGGAGGTGTAATGTTTGGGAAAAGTGCTCCCTTCTGACATTCCTATCCTTGCACACTGGTTCCCTGAGCGGCCTGCTACCCTCTGGCCCTGAATAGAAAATAGGCACACAAGAAATCAGGGGGAAAATGCAATGAAATAATGTTACTGCACAAGTAATTCTCTCTCTATCTCTAATGGTATAATGGTTAGTTCTTATGCTGGCAGTTGGACAACATGGAGGCCACCAAACATGCTATGTTTGGTCATTGATTCATAGAAATGTAGGACTAGAATGCACCTCTGTAGATCATCTGGTCCATTCCCCTGCACTCAAGGCAGGGCTATGTAATAATTAGACCATTCCTGACAAGTGTTTGTTTGTCTAACCTGTTCTTAAAACCTCCAGTAATGGAGATTCCACAGCCTCCCCAGGCAATTTGTTCCAGTGCTTAACCACCCTGACAGTTAAGTTTTTCCTAGTGTCCAACATAAACCTTCCTTGCTGCAATTTAAACCCCTTGCTTTTTGTCCTATCCTCAGAGGTTAAAGAGAACAATTTTTCACTCTCCTCCTTCTCATGATCTGCCCTGAGCCGAATCTGGTGTGTTATAGCATAGAATGCCTGTGTGGGGCAGGTTTCTGTTAATGCCATCCAGCCATCATATTTTAGGTCTTCCAGTGGGTCTTTTCCATCCTGATTTCATTGGGTCAAAGTCAAAGGTGATCATAGAATCATAGATTATCAGGGTTGGAAGGGACCTCAGGAGGTCATCTAGTCCAACCCCCTGCTCAAAGCAGGACCAATCCCCAACTAAATCATCCCAGCCAGGGCTTTGTCAAGCCTGACCTTAAAAACCTCAAAGGAAGGAGATTCCACCACCTCCCTAGATAATGCATTCCAGTGCTTCCCCACCCTCCTAGTGAAAAAGTTTTTCCTAATATCCAACCTAAACCTCCCCCCACTGCAACTTGAGACCATTGCTCCTTGAGACCATTGCTCCATCTGCTACCACTGAGAACAGTCTAGATCCATCCTCTTTGGAACCCCCTTTCAGGTAGTTGAAAGCAGCTATCAAATCCCCCCTCATTCTTCTCTTCCCCAGACTAAACAATCCTAGTTCCCTCAACCACTCCCCATAAAATACGTCTGGGGAAGTTGGTAGGGATTCAGAGCAGATGACCTTACCACTTTAAAGAGTGCTGAGACACCGTCTGGGGTGCGTGGGGGGGCCTAATAAGGAAACAGATCTCTTGTCTTGAATTTGTACCATTTAATGTTTCAGAAAGATCATTCAAAGATGCTTCATCTGAATAGAGGCCAACTTATTTTCAGTCTTGACAGTGAGGGGCCATGTTTCAGTCCTATAGGTCAGAATACTGACAGCTGAAGCATTATTTAGCCTCAGCTTCATCTCTCTACTTATCAGGGTGTTCTGTTTGAGAAAGATTTCTTAATGAGGCACCCCATTACTGACAATGCTTTTGTGGTGCAGGGTTCATGTTCTTTCTTGATGCTGCCCATATTATCAACAGCAGAGCTGAGGTAGATAACATCACTGACAATCACTATCACCAGCTAAGATGTTAGAGCCTATGGGTTGATCGATGAGATGGTGCTGAGTTCCTCCTGGGAGGTCATGAAAGTGTTCAACTCCCATTTATTTCACCATCCTCCAGGAAACACACAGCGCGTCACGGCCCTGGGGGGAGAGTGTGATTAAAAACTCAGCCCCCCTTTTTTGATACATCACACTTTGTTTCCTGAGGAAAGCCCCAGAGGTCTTCATAGCTGTACCCATTTACAAACTGTGTTTCTGGTGAGAACAACTGTCTAGAAATGGAAGCAGACAAAGGAGCCCAAAAATTCGGTAAGGAAACTGAATAGTAGTGTTTGGTGACTAATATGGAATCATATTTCATTCTTCAAAATGACAGAAAATTTCCCTCAGTGATTGATGCTCTTTTGTATCTTGGTGTATATAATAAGTACAGTAAGTGCTGGCTTGAAATTTCATTGTAATAACCTACAATCTCATTGCCCAAATTCAAAGCAGATTTCTATAAATCTTGTACAATAATGTTCATTTTACAGATGCTATTGTGATACGGAGACTAATTGGTTTTGCAGCTTTTTTAGCCAATTAAGTAAATAAGAGAAGTATATTGCCCAGTAAAATGCATGGGAAAATACATGTATTAACTTTTATAAAGAAACAATGAAGATTTTTAGCATTTAAAATATTTTGAAATCAAAGCTGAAGTATTTTGAATAAAGATGCTTCAGGGCTTTGAGTTTAACCATATAGTTAAATATAAGTAAAAACTTAAAGTGTTTCTTCCTGCAGTTTTGCTAACACTCTTCCCTTCTGCTCCTCCCTGTTCCCTGCCCACGGATCACACCTTATCCCAAGTTCTCTTGTCATGGTCTGGGGCAGTGATTTTCCCATATGTAGTCCAGCTTGTGATATTGAGACTCAAAGTTCATCAGCCACATGCATTTGGTCAGTTGCTACACAGCTGGTATGAGGGCATGGATTAGGTGAATGGTTTGATATAGTCAGCATACTTAGGGCATAGGTCGGAGCTTCCTCATCTACTGCACCTCATTATCCTTGTGGGAAAAGGCAGGATGAGATCTTGATGTTGGAAGAAATGGGATACATTTTCTGTTTCTTTAAATCTGTAGCGGAAAACCAGATATGAGGAGGGCTGATGTAGATTCACTGCAGAAGATTTACAGTGAAGAAGAGACAAAGAGGCTTTAGGGATAATACTGTTTTCCTTATTCTAATAAACTTCCTCTTCAGTGTTAGATGAAAGCGGAAAGAGGAAACAAATAGTAGGTTAATTAAATTCACAGATGAGATTATACGAAACTGAGAAAATTTACAAACACCACTGAAGATAGCAATACAAAGGAATACATAGAGATTAGAAGCATTAGCAGAAAAAAAGTGAGTTTAATTTTGGAAAACTGCAAGCTAAAACATCTGGGGAAAAATAATCCATACCATAGATGCACAGTGGGATGGAGAAGCCTGGAGAACAGTACTACTGAAAACACACTTTAGAACACATTGAGTTTGAAATGCATTTTTGCAGAAAAAAAGGCCAGTGAAATGCCAAAATGCATATACAGAGGTATCATTTTAAATAATAAGGTTTTGATAGTTCCTCTCTATACATTTCTAATAAGATGGCATAAAATGCATTATATGCAGTTCTGGGCAATTCCTGACCAGAAATTTACTCATAAAATCGAAACAATTAAGTGACAAGTAATAAAAATGGCTTGTGACTGTGATGAGAAAATAAATAGTTAGAGAAGTTATACATCTAACCTGATCCCCTGCATATTCAATTAATTTTTGTTGGCCATGATGCTTGAATGTGAGGGTTTATCATGGTATGAACAGCAGTCCAGACTCCAAACAACTAGTAACAAGATTTTATTGAAATGTATATTAAATGTTTGCTGTTATGCTGGAGTAAGGATTTTGCTTTGTTCAATGATTAGAGATCATCCACAGAGGTTTTGTGTCAACAGGCCAATAAACAGTGGTAGTCAAACCTTGATACACAGCAGTAATATGAGATGTATTTATGGTTACCTAGAAGAGTGATTCTCAACATTTCCTACTATGATCCCATGTTACAAATGGAAAAAAAAAGTTTTGGACTCCTCCCTCAAAGGGAAGTGGTCATGACTCCCCTACACTTGCTCATAGGCAAGGGTCCACCCCCAGATTGAGAACCAAGGACCTAGAATGATAAAGATGCACAAGAGCCACTGATGCCAAAGGAAAACTTCTCATTCACTTCAATAGCATCAGTTGTGCACCAGAAAAATACAAAATAATTCCCTTTTGTGTGCATGTTTGACAAGCGTGTTATAAAACTGTGTAAATACACATATTTTGTAATGCAATGGCTCTTTTTTATACATATAACCCTAAAGTGTTATGATCAAAAATCAATCAAACTGTTTTTCACCAAATCTTCCCATAAAAGCTAATTCTTTATATGGATGCTTAGTTACTTTAGTTAGTTACAACAAACTCCATTGTATGCTAAGGCACAATAACTATAAATAAATTACAACATGTTTGTTGGTAGCACATTTTTTGAATTAAAATAGTAACATGAGTAAGCTGCCCCTACCTCACATCTAGCATTGTGATGTAGCAAATACACAGCCTGAAATCTTGGATGTGAATCAGCACAAGTATGGGAAAAAATACTTCTTGTACATATAAAATAGGGAACACATCTGCTTCCCAACCATATCAAATTCCGTGAGAGAAAGCACTTCTAAAAAAACTAATAGACACACCGTGCATGTTAAGACTTATATTTAGTGACACCTGCAATTGTTCTGCTTTCAATATTCTACAGCCTCAATTCTCTGCGGGCACAACTCCTTTGAAGCCCGGAAAGTTACAGTGGTAGTGAATTTGGGCCTATCAGTTTAATTAGCCTAAAATTAAGCTTATAGCAGATTAAAAAAAAAAAAAAGAAAGACCCAGAAATGTGGATCAGTTCTCCATAAAACATGCCTTCTTCCTATGTGCTCATAGAATTTGTGATGACCTTTTTTTAAAATAATAACCAGTTGGTACCTTTAAACCTTTTTCATTAATAAATAAATAAATAAAACCACTTTTTGTTGCTGTTTTAAAGTCTGGCAGCAGGTGGTTGGGTAGGTTATTTGGTTGTATTCCAACTCAAAATGACAGAAGCATTGCAATGCTGGAATTATTATATGGCATCTTCTTTCGTACTAGCTGCATCAATAACACAGACAATGCAATGATTTCAATGCGTTACAACTCCTCCTGTGATTGAACAAATCAAAGTAGACTGGAATACTAGACTTACAGTGCGTGAGTCATGGACTTTAAATACCCAATTACCAAATGCTGTTTTGATGGGATTTTTTATTCTGGAAAGTCAGAAATTTAGGGATTATGTTCCAAGGGGGAAAAAAAAAGACAGCATAAGAAGTCAACATTAGAATTCAATTTAAATACAAAAATGGGACTTCTCAGATCACTACCAGAGTCTGCATTCATACCGTACAGTACTTCCATTCCTATTTCATAAAATGTTCCTTACCAAACTGCAAGTACAGTCCCTTGAAAAAGAAAAAAATAATGAACAGAATTGAAGGTTGTGCCCATAAACTGAAGTGGCACACATCCAAAATAGGCAGTATTATCAGCTGGTAATTTAGATCTCATACCATTGAATATTAGAGTATCTGACTAGAGACTGGAGCCATGGATATTGTCGAAGACTTCTATGTTTTTTCCTCATATGAAAAATACATGTATTTATCTATTTTTGAATTGTCATGCATAGGCGGTCATACTTACCACATATCATGAGATATATAACATCACCTGATTTTGAATGAACATGGAGGAATTTTTTTTATTCACTGAAGAAAGCTTTTTGGCCCAAATGAATATATGACAATAAATATCTGTTTGTTCACAATATGCTCTCAGTAACATGTATTCTTCCCCCTGAATCCATGCTGAACTCTTGTGCCAGCATTGTGCTAATAGCCACTGTGCTGCTGGAAGTGCCATATTTCACATTAGACACAATAAAACCAGCATGATCTTTAGAGCACCCATGACATTTGGTAAGAATAGTAATGTAACCTTGATTTGGTGCCAAATTCCCATTCAGGAAATCAGATGGTTTCTATGCAAATTCCCAAGCATTTTCTACCATCCTTTACTTGAACACCCTATGGATGGTAGGTAATGCCCTTTATCTCTCTACTGCTGTGGGGTTGGACAGCCAAACCTCCTGAGGACTGAGTCCACTGCTCTTGAAGACAAGAAAGATAAGGTTAGAAGGTACTGGGGACTTAGGTTGAAGTGAGGCAACTGGAGTTTTATGAAGTATCCTGGGAAATGAAAGGGAGGTTTTCCAGGACATGGGGTTCTATAGAATCCCAAATTCAAAAGAAATATGCAGGCATTTGTTTGGTATCAACACTTGTGAGTACATCCTGTAGTTTCTAGTTTGAGTAGCCCAAAGAACCAAACCCTATGGACTTTGTTGCTTATACCTTTATATTATGAGATTAAATGTTGTAAAGGGAAAAATACACCTCTTAAATTACTATGACAAAGATCATTACTCTTTATTGTTTTCTCAAAATGTGCTCAAAGCTAATACATCTATTAAAGATTTTATATGTTCAGGTCTTACATTAGCTTTCTCCCCTGAAAACCCCCCAGCAACAGCTATGTTTTCTGCCACTTAAAATAATACCTATTTTCTGCTGAACAAAAGTGGATAATTCTCAGTTATACTGATATAGAGCTGTACTGGTTCAGAATAGGTGTAGCCAACTGGGATTAGAGTAATCCCAGATCAAACACTGGAACTTGGCATATGCAAGCCATATTGTGTGAACAATATCACAATAATTGTGAAAAGCAGGTGTGAAAAGTAAAAATAGCAACTTGTTGTGACACCTTTAAATATAATAGAATTATTATTTTACTCAATTGAAAGGAAGGAGTTACCACAGGAATTCTGTATCATATTAACAAAGCACTTAGCAATGTTTCACCACTCACATTTGACTGGTTAAATATTCCAAAAGCACCTAATTATGGGAAGCAATACAACAGGCAGAACGCTCTGTAGTGGTGGGTGAATTGCTTAGGAAGAAATACAGTGATCTGAAATGTTATTGAAAGGCTGAGATGAACCCAACCTAAAACTGTGACATTCAAATATATATAGTGGACTTCGTTGTTGTTTTTTTTAAACCCTTTTTTTCCCATGCCTTTAAATTTCCTTGTGTTGTCTGGAACCAAATTACAGTGAGAAAAGTTCACTTATCACTATTGCATCCAAACTTTCAGAAATGCTCCAAATGTTGATTGCTTTAATTTTTGTGTGAATTGGGGCACTCTAATTTTGTAGGAGCTTTTGAAAACGTAGAAGCTAATGTAAAAATATGTATATTGTATTGCAAATGCATTCTAATCCCTTAATTCAATTATTTTGTTTTTCAAATTTAACATATACTGGGCCTGATCAACACTTCAAAAAGAGCTGCCCACAACAGGCTAGTAAGGGGGAGGAGATTTCCATGAGCTTCCTTGCCTTTAAGGGATTTCCTCCATTATTATTGCAATTAGGACAAAAGGCTTTGCTGCCTTTTCAGAACAGGCCACAGGTCTGTCTCACTAGCTTCACAAATACAAGGGGATCTGCAAGAAAGAAGGCCAACCATGTGAATGTCCTGTAAATCCTCTAGTAGAGTTCTCACCCACATCATTCTCCAGCAGTGTGACTACATGCTGTACAGAGGGTGACCTGGAAAGTACTATAGCTTCTTGTTGCTTTATATTTCTACACTATTCTCCTTGTGTCTATCGAGCTATGGCCCATGAACCACTTAAATCTCATTTAAGTCCTCCCAGTAAGACTTAAATGGAACTAGAGCAGTACATAGGCCTTGTGTTGTCATTGAACGACATTCAACACATGTACCTTCTGGCTCCTCCGTTCCCTAGCCACAACTCACTTGTCCCAACCACTGCTAGTTGCTTCCCACTATGATGCTGCCTCTACTTCAGATACATGTGAGAGTTGGGAAAATTCATGTACAGAGAGGTCCCCACAGCATATAAATTTATAAATATATAAATTTATATTTATATATATAAAATGCTACTTAAGCCCATGACTATACTTATTGATTTAGATAGTTCCTCCTCACACATACAGCGTCAAGGCTTGTCCTTCTTAGCTAATGAGATTGTTACCTGGAGCCCCAACAGTTATTTTGATTTGGTCCTGTGTACATGCTAGTCCAGTGGTTCTCAAACTTTTGTTTTGGTGACCCCTTTCACACAGCTCTCCTGTGAGTGTGACTTCCCCATATAAATTAAAAACACATTTTTTTAATATTTAACACTATTGTAAATGCTGGAGGCAAAGAGGGGTTTTGGGGTAGAGGCTGACAACTCACGACCCCTTACATAATAACCTTGTGACTCTCTGAGGGGTCACAATACCCAGTTTGAGAACCCCTGTGTTAGTCATATCCTTTCATGTATCGACCTCACCTGTCAATAGTGGTAATGTCCATTTTTTATGATATAGTAAAAAGTCAACAGACTGAGACTACAAAAACAATTTAACATAGGCTAGTGAATACTTATGGTAATAATGTTGCTTGTTTCTTAATTAAATATTGTCACTAACTATGAACAGTCAGGAAAATGTATGGAGTTCCCGATACTTATATAAAGTGAAATTAATGGACAAGGACGTGACATTAATTAATTATATTACCTTTATTTACAGAGTGTATAGTTCCTTCACTTTGAGCAGAGATGGATACCTATTAAAGAGTGAAAACAGCACAGCTTGAGTCTACATACCCAAATCTGAGCAAAGTTTTTCTTAGGACAAATTGTCTGCTTAGCCATCATATTGACACTGACAGATTCAGAAATTCTGTCTCTTCTCTATTCCAACAAGCTCTGAGTTTAAGTTACTGACCTTGTCATGCTTGAGTTTAACTTTCTTTTCCTGTTTATATTTACTTGTTAACACAACTGCATATGTGTTATTCCCCTTCTTCTCGCCTGCTGTTTGTCATCTCATATGTCTTTAGACTGTGAGCTCTGCTGGGCCAGGATCATGTTTATTTATGTTTGGAAAGTACTTAGCATACTGTGGGCTCTACAGGACTGTACAAATAAATATAATGAAGATGCTCCTAACAGAGTTAATAAGCATGTAGGCTTAGAAGCAAAATCATCTCCCTGAGCTCTTGTTGGTCCTGAATGCTATCTTATACATTAGAGGTTTATTTTATCATTGATAAAGGATTCCCCCTCTTAAAGAACAACTCATTTACTATAGCTCCCATAATTTTGCAAGAAAAGACATCTTCTTAAATGACTAAGGTAAAATTGTATTGTCCACATACTACTTTGTGTTGTTAAAAAAATTGTGGCCCTTTTCTTTGAGGAACCCTATGGCTCCAATGCTTTGGTGCAGGGCCCTGAAATTTGGCAGATAGGAGGGGGTGGCCTTTGTGTCAGTAATGTACCTTTTACTTCACGAAACTATGTTGCAGTTTGGCGAAGTTATAAGCCTTTAAAAAATGTCCTGTGACCATTTGCACATGATGAGCAGAGAGTTGCCAGAGCTTTGCAGTTAAATTTCCTGAAGAGTCTGTCTGCATTGGGCATGTCCCAGCCTCAGGTTGAGCAGGACATTCCCTGCAATTGCAACTCTGGGCTCCTGTGGGTTGGTTTTGGGCTGGGCACTTGACTGTAAGAAGGCTTTCTCTCCTATGTTCTCAATGATCTCCCTGCTGGGCCCAGGAAGCATGGAAGATGAAGTTAACTGATTTCAATGCAGAAGTGGACAAGAGCCAATACTGGGGGCATGGGAAAGTAAATTGATTGGGACACGGTGCCTGGGCAGGAGAGCAGTACTGGAGACTGGGAAGGGAAGAGAAGGAGAGGAAAACTTGGACTGTTTGTTAGTGTAGGATGGGATGGAAGATTGGGACTGGCTGGACAATGAAACTAGAGCTGGAGGCAGAAACTATTGGGAGACAAGGGGGGAGACTGGGACTGGTTGAGCTGGGAGAATGGGTCTGGAAACTTGGGGAGACATTGGCTGGCTGGATAAGGGGAGTGGGATTGGGAGCCAGGAGAGCAGAAACTGAGATGGGACAAGAAGATTAGGGAATTGGACTGGTACTGGCAGCCAGCAGGGACAGGAGGGACAACAGAAGGTGAGGAGGTCTGAGACAGAACTGATGACCTACCAGATAGGGGAAACTGGCAGAGATAGGCATTCAGAGGTGTGAAACTAGGACTTGTTGGGCAAGGAGACTGGGACTGGGATAAGAAGCCTAAGGAATGGAGACTGTGGCTGGCTAAATTAGGATATAATGGGACTGTCACAAAGTTCCAGAGGTGAGAAAGAGACAAAACTAGGATGGGAAGAGGATGGAGGTGATGTGATGTGAAGGGTCAAGGTTAGTGGTAATGAACAGAAGAGTCTATGTCCACTTCAGAATACTCCCCTCCAGAGCTTGGAATGGAACCAAAAATTCCTGAGTCTCACCATTCCTCTGCTGTTAGCAAATATCTATGAAAACCACTGCAAAAGTTTGTGCATCATTCCCTGCTAGTGTTGGGCTACATCAAGGATAACAACTTACCACTGCTATCAGTTACCTGGGGTGGCAGAGGTCTATACACTGTTGATGACCTTTGATGGAATTTGTTTTTTTTTTCTATTTGCTTTTTTAATAGGAAATTACATGTCCAAAAAATTAAGTTATATTTTTGTTCCCTTTAGTACAGAGTTGGCCTCAGAATAGCAATAGCTGATATGTCTGACATATCAATATGCTTTAGATTTCTGAAGAGACTTTAAGTCAGTAGGGCTGAAATTTAGGCATAGCTGTGAATGAGAGGTGGTGCAGAGTTCCAGAGGCACACGCAATACTGGAACTCCAGGGAGTACAGGGACAGCACACATACTGTGGTAAATCTGGGATGGTGCAGCAAGCTCCCCATTCAGTTGTCAGTCAGCTTTAATGGCCAGTGCAAAGGAGTGGTGTACAACCATTACCCACCTCCTCCTTTGGTTTGATATGTGACCTGAGTGGACAAATGAAGGGAGTTCATCAAAGAGCAAGGGCTGAAACTATCCTTGGCTTCAGAGTAACAGCCGTGTTAGTCTGTATTCGCAAAAAGAAAAGGAGTACTTGTGGCACCTTAGAGACTAACCAATTTATTTGAGCATAAGCTTTCGTGAGCTACAGCTCACTTCATCGGATGCATACTGTGGAAACTGCAGAAGACATTATATACACAGAGACCATGAAACAATACCTCTTCCCATCCCACTCTCCTGCTGGTAATAGTTTTTACCAGCAGGAGAGTGGGATGGGAGGAGGTTTTGTTTCATGGTCTCTGTGTATATAATGTCTTCTGCAGTTTCCACAGTGTGCATCCGATGAAGTGAGCTGTAGCTCACGAAAGCTTATGCTCAAATAAATTGGTTAGTCTCTAAGGTGCCACAAGTACTCCTTTTCTTTTTATCCTTGGCTTCTTTCCCAGGGTGAACAAGGGGTAAAACAGGTGCCCACTCCTTTATGCACCTGTACACATGTGGTATAGATGAAATCACTGTTTCAACTGGTTGAAAAAACATGCTCAAAGAGTAGTTATCAATGATTCCACTGTCATACCGGGAGGACGTATCTAATGGAGTTCTGATATTATTCAATATTTCAGTTAATGACTTGGATACTGGACTAGAGAATATGCTTATACAATTGTGGGTGACACCTAACTGTGAGGAGTTACTAGAACTTTGGAGGATAGGATTAGAATTCAAAATGAGCTTGACAAATTGGAAAATTGGTCTGAAATCAACAAGATGAAATACCATAAAGACAAGTGTTATTGTAGCCATGTTGGTCCCAGGATACTGGAGAGACAAGGTGTGTGAGGTAACATCTTTTATTTGACCAACTTCTGTTAGTGAGAGAGACGTGTTTCCAAAGAGCTGACGAAGAGCTCTGGGTAACCTTGAAAGCTCATCTTTCTCACCAAGTTGGTGCAATAAAAGATACTACCTCACCCACCTTGCCTCTCTAATTGCAAAGTGTACCACTTAAGGAAAAATCAGATGCATAAATACAAAATAACAGACTAGGTCGTAATACTGTGGATACGGGTCTGAACATTAGAGTGGATCACAGTTTGAATATGAGCCAACAGTGTAATGCAGTTGCAAAAAAAGCTAATATCATTCAGCAGTGTATTAACAGGAATGTCCTATGTAAGAAACAAGTGGTACTTGTTGCCCTCTATGCAGCACTGGTGAGCCTCAGCTGGAGTATTGAGTACAGTTTGGGGCCCCACACTTTATTAAAAATGCAGAGAAATTGGAGAGGGTCCAAAGGAGAGCAACAAAAATGATAAAAGTTTTAGAAAACATGACCAGTAAGGAAAGGTTGAAAAAACTGGGCATGGTTAATCTTGAGAAAAGACTGAGGTGGGGGACATGAGAGCAGTCTTTAAATAGGTTAGGGTCTATTATAAAGAGGATGGCAATCAGTTGTTCTCCATGTCCACTGGAGGTAGGACAAGAAATAATCAGCTTAATCTTCAGCAGGTTAGATATTAGAAAAAACTGTCTAACTATAAGGATAGTTAAATACTTGAATAAATTACCAAGGGTGTTTATGACATCCCTGTCATTAGAGATTTTTAAGAACTGCTTAGGCAAACACATGTCAGGGATGATCTAGTTATACATGTTCTTACTTCATAGCAGGGGAATGGACTAGATCAGGGCAAACTTTTTGGGCTGAGGGCCACATCCGGGTGGGGAAATTGTATGCAGGGCTGGGGCAGGGGGTTGGGGTGCGGGATGGAGTGTGGGGTGTGGGAGGGGGTGCAGTGTGCAGTGTGCAGGAACGGGCTCAGGGCAAGGGATTGGGGCAGAGGAGGGGTGCGGAGTGTATGAGGGGGCTCAGGGAAGGAGGTTGGGGTGCAGGAGGGGTGCAGAGTACAGAAGGGGCTCAGGGCAGGGGTGCAGGATGGGTGCAGGGTGAAGCAGGGAACTCAGGGCAGGGGGTTGGAGTGCACGGGGCTGCAGGGTGCAGCAGGGAACTCAGGGCAGGGGGTTGGAGTGCACGGGGCTGCAGAGTGCAGCAGGGGGCTCAGGGCAGGGAGTTGGGGTGCAGGAGGGGTGCGAGGTGCAGGCAGGGGGCTTAGGGCAGGGAGCTGGGGGGCAGGGTGCAGGAGGGGTTCGGGCTCCGGCCCGGTGCCACTTACCTAAAGCAGCTCCGGGGTGGCAGCGGCACACACCGGTGCCAGGGCAGGCTCCCTGCGTGCCTGCCCTGACCCCACGCCGCGCCGCTCCAGGAACCAACCGGCACTACGTCCCTGCGTGGCCCCTGCGGGAGCGGGGGCTACAGGGCTCCACGCGCTGCCCTTGCCGCGCCTTCAGGTACCTCCCCCAAAGCTCCCATTGGCCGTGGTTTCCCATTCCAGCCAATGGGAGCTGGGGGGGGGCGGTGCCTGGAGGCAAGGGCAACGAACGGAGACCTCTGCCCCCTTCCCCCCTCCGCCCCTGGCTGGAGGGACGTGCAGAACCATGGGATGCAGTCCCGCGGGCTGGATCCAAAGCCCTGACGGGCCGGATGCGGCCCACGGGCCGTAGTTTGCCCACCCTTGGACCAGATCAAGGTCTCCTGTAATCATACATTTCTATGGTTCTATAATTATGGGAGGAAGTGGAATCAAATTTTCACCCACTAATGTGTTCACCCTTTCCTGGAGTAAAATTTAAAGAGTAACAATAATGTGCTTAATAAATTCTGATAACCAGTGTCTTACTGTGTAAACACTATGTGTGCAGGATCTAATCACATTGCTCTCTTAGTCTAAACCATGCTATAATAACGACTCATTGATAAGATAAGAGTTTGGAGTTCCTTTTAATAGGATTGAGATTGCTTGGTTAATTCACCAATTTCTAATACAATTTTTTCACATTAGGTTTGTTAGAAGGTAGTTAAAATATATAGTTAATATTGAAAGTTCTAATGAATTTTACCAAACTGTTTTGTCCACTGTTAAGCATAAGGCTCCCGACTGAGGCCTTCATCACTGAAAATGAGAGGGACATTAAAGTTGTCCTGATTTTACCCCTAAATGCTCACACTCCCTTTCTCACACTTTTTCTTTGTAGCATCGAAAGAGAGAGCAAGTGTGAGCAGAGAGAGAGAGGGCACTTCAGAGTAAAATCAGGCTAACAAATCAGCTGTATATATGCTATTTTATAATGATTAAAATTAGGTACAGACTGAGGTCTTATGGCAAAAGAAAAATAGCAATCCATGTGTAATGGAAATAAATGAGAAAAACATCACATCATCTTCTAGTCCATGCGTGAATCCTGCCATGAATTCTGTGCACACCTCTGTACTCATGTGAAGCCCCATTGACTTCAATGAGGATCCATACAGGCATAGGGATTTCTGCAACACAGTGCTCATTGTAAGGTCAGGCCCTACACATTACCTTAATATCCCATCCTCTTCCCACAGGCACAATACCGGTAACATCATTAACAGGTTTACTACTACTTTGGTTCAGTGGAGGATACCACTACAACATGAGAGGCCACCCATAGTTTGTGCCAAAAAGAGTGGCATTGGCCATTTCTGAGCTGCCCAAGGGCTGCATCCAATTTTTCATAAAATTGAGCAGGTTTCAACTGTTTAATCTTTAATCAGTAGATATATTTACAGGTCTCAGCATGAAGTACTTGTTCTTTATCCTAACTTGATGATTAGCTTAAACTGAGGTATTGCACTGTGGAATTGACTATATGAGACTCATTTCACTGTAAAATATGAGAATAACTGTGGGCTATGGTGTTGAATGTCCTGGGCTACATTTGGCCCATGTTTCATATTTTGACCACCCCAGTAGTACAACCCACACATGAAATATAAAGTTAAAAGATCAACTTGAGAGGAATGAGCTCAGTGTTTGTCTTTATTGTTATTACAATGTATTGTTAATATCACTCAAAATGTTGCTAATGACTAAAATGAAAATAAGGTTTTCTCAAAAGGGGGAGAGGTGGCAGGGAATATTTGGGAGCTCAGCATGTTGGAAAATCAGGCCATTTATTTAAATGTCTAACCATTTATTTATAAGCCTAACTTTAACACATGTTTTTAAAAAATGGTGGCCTATGTTCTGTTTCTCTTTTTTTGAACATTTTGGTTTCCTTTGTTAACATTTCTAGAAAGGCAGGACAAGGCTTTAGATTTCCTTAGAACTGGACACATTTTAACTTGAAGAGATTTTATCTAACAGGACAGTGGGAAGGAATAATCATTAGCTGTTAGTGATATTCACATAACGCATTATCTACTAGATTAATTATTACACATCAGAACAGATCTGTGTGAAACTCTGGGAGCAAAACAGGAAACCATGAAAAGCCTGACCACTTTTGTATTTAATTACAAACTTTGAATTCAGACCATCTTTGCTAAATGTTTAACTAAGGTTCACAAATCATAGAATCATAGAATATCAGGGTTGGAAGGGACCCCAGAAGGTCATCTAGTCCAACCCCCTGCTCGAAGCAGGACCAATTCCCAGTTAAATCATCCCAGCCAGGGCTTTGTCAAGCCTGACCTTAAAAACCTCTAAGGAAGGAGGTTCTACCACCTCCCTAGGTAACGCATTCCAGTGTTTCACCACCCTCTTAGTGAAAAAGTTTTTCCTAATATCCAATCTAAACCTCCCCCATTGCAACTTGAGACCATTACTCCTCGTTCTGTCATCTGCTACCATTGAGAACAGTCTAGAGCCATCCTCTTTGGAACCCCCTTTCAGGTAGTTGAAAGCAGCTATCAAATCCCCCCTCATTCTTCTCTTCTGCAGACTAAACAATCCCAGCTCCCTCAGCCTCTCCTCATAAGTCATGTGCTCTAGACCTCTAATCATTTTTGTTGCCCTTCGCTGGACTCTCTCCAATTTATCCACATCCTTCTTGTAGCGTGGGGCCCAAAACTGGACACAGTACTCCAGATGAGGCCTCAGCAGTGTCGAATAGAGGGGAACGATCACGTCCCTCGATCTGCTCGCTATGCCCCTACTTATACATCCCAAAATGTCATTGGCCTTCTTGGCAACAAGGGCACACTGCTGACTCATATCCAGCTTCTCGTCCACTGTCACCCCTAGGTCCTTTTCCGCAGAACTGCTGCCTAGCCATTCGGTCCCTAGTCTGTAGCGGTGCATTGGATTCTTCCATCCTAAGTGTAGGACCCTGCACTTATCCTTATTGAACCTCATCAGATTTCTTTTGGCCCAATCCTCCAATTTGTCTAGGTCCTTCTGTATCCTATCCCTCCCCTCCAGCGTATCTACCACTCCTCCCAGTTTAGTATCATCTGCAAATTTGCTGAGAGTGCAATCCACACCATCCTCCAGATCATTTATGAAGATATTGAACAAAACCGGCCCCAGGACTGACCCCTGGGGCACTCCACTTGACACCGGCTGCCAACTAGACATGGAGCCATTGATCACTACCCGTTGAGCCCGACAATCTAGCCAGCTTTTTACCCACCTTATAGTGCATTCATCCAGCCCATACTTCCTTAACTTGCTGACAAGAATACTGTGGGAGACCGTGTCAAAAGCTTTGCTAAAGTCAAGAAACAATACATCCACTGCTTTCCCTTCATCCACAGAACCAGTAATCTCATCATAAAAGGCGATTAGATTAGTCAGGCATGACCTTCCCTTGGTGAATCCATGCTGACTGTTCCTGATCACTTTCCTCTCATGTAAGTGCTTCAGGATTGATTCTTTGAGGACCTGCTCCATGATTTTTCCAGGTACTGAGGTGAGGCTGACTGGCCTGTAGTTCCCAGGATCCTCCTTCTTCCCTTTTTTAAAGATTGGCACTACATTAGCCTTTTTCCAGTCATCCGGGACTTCCCCCGTTCGCCACGAGTTTTCAAAGATAATGGCCAAGGGCTCTGCAATCACAGCCGCCAATTCCTTCAGCACTCTCGGATGCAACTCGTCCGGCCCCATGGACTTGTGCACGTCCAGCTTTTCTAAATAGTCCCTAACCACCTCTATCTCCACAGAGGGCTGGCCATCTCTTCCTCATTTTGTGATGCCCAGCGCAGCAGTCTGGGAGCTGACCTTGTTAGTGAAAACAGAGGCAAAAAAAGCATTGAGTACATTAGCTTTTTCCACATCCTCTGTCACTAGGTTGCCTCCCTCCTTCAGTAAGGGGCCCACACTTTCCTTGGCTTTCTTCTTGTTGCCAACATACCTGAAGAAACCCTTCTTGTTACTCTTGACATCTCTTGCTAGCTGCAGCTCCAGGTGCGATTTGGCCCTCCTGATATCTTTCCTACATGCCCGAGCAATATTTTTATACTCTTCCCTGGTCATATGTCCAACCTTCCACTTCTTGTAAGCTTCTTTTTTATGTTTAAGATCCGCTAGGATTTCACCATTAAGGCAAGCTGGTCGCCTGCCATGTTTACTATTCTTTCGACTCATCGGGATGGTTTGTCCCTGTAACCTCAACAGGGATTCCTTGAAATACAGCCAGCTCTCCTGGACTCCCTTCCCCTTCATGTTAGTCCCCCAGGGGATCCTGGCCATCTGTTCCCTGAGGGAGTCGAAGTCTGCTTTCCTGAAGTCCAGGGTCCGTATCCTGCTGCTTACCTTTCTTCCCTGCGTCAGGATCCTGAACTCAACCAACTCATGGTCACTGCCTCCCAGATTCCCATCCACTTTTGCTTCCCCCACTAATTCTACCCGGTTTGTGAGCAGCAGGTCAAGAAAAGCGCCCCCCCTACTTGGCTCCCCTAGCACTTGCGCCAGGAAATTGTCCCCTACGCTTTCCAAAAACTTCCTGGATTGTCTATGCACCGCTGTATTGCTCTCCCAGCAGATATCAGGAAAATTAAAGTCACCCATGAGAATCAGGGCATGCGATGTAGTAGCTTCCGTGAGTTGCCGGAAGAAAGCCTCATCCACCTCATCCCCCTGGTCCGGTGGTCTATGGCAGACTCCCACCACTACATCACTCTTGTTGCGCACACTTCTAAACTTAATCCAGAGACACTCAGGTTTTTCCACAGTTTCGTACCGGAGCTCTGAGCAGTTATACTGCTCCCTTACATACAGTGCTACTCCCCCACCTTTTCTGCCCTGCCTGTCCTTCCTGAACAGTTTATAACCATCCATGACTGTATTCCAGTCATGTGAGTTATCCCACCAAGTCTCTGATTATTGGCCCAAATTTCAAGCGAGGTTAGTCCAGTTTTGAAAATGATTGCACACACAAAGCTATGGAAATTGTGGCCAGTGGTGTAGACCATACAGCAGTCACAGGGGGCTGACATAACTTAGACAGAATCCCTCTTGAACTTGGGCTGCTCTGGGGCTGGAAAGGCCTCTGGAATAAATTAGATGGGTCTCCAGGGGCAGGGACTTGTCCAGTTCCAGAGCAGCCCAGCTTGAAGAGGAAGCAAAGTGGCTTAAAGCCATTTTAGCTCCCTTCCCCTTGGGGTGCAAATTCTATCCTGTGTCCTTGGGAGGCACATCATAGAATCCCCCCAATATATAAATCACAGAACAAGAGTGCAAAAACTGATACTTATCAGTAAACATAGGGATTACACATAAAACACAGAAAGATAGAGAGGTATGGTATTGCCAACTTCTAAATATTTCATAAATTGATTCAGACCCCATGAGATTTAAAACAAGAAAACATTTTTCATTCTTTGTATTGGTCTTCTAATTTTTGAGACTTTAGGTTGCTTTTGGGTCATGTTTTCAAGCTTTTTTTATGCAGTCATGAGGACTAGATACATATATTGAGAGACTCATGACAAAGTCATAAGAGATGGTGACACAGCAGATGCCTAAAATGTTTTGTGTTGATACATTGGTAAAACTCATAATGGAGTCTAATGCTAGTCAAGTTGTATCATGCCAATAGCAAGCAACCTGCTGTTTTATATTCCAGTATCTGAATTCTGAAAAGCTGTGCTCAGCTTTTAAGAAACATTTGCTAAAAACATGCATTATCAACAAGGTTTACGCCAAAACATTTGTGTATAGAGGTATCCACATATGCATGGTTGCCAGACATTTTCTTGTGACTATACTTACTTACTTTAACTACACTTACTTTAACTGTAATAACAGAGCGTGTGGGGTTTATTTATAGTGTGATTGTTAAAATGCTAATGAAATATAAACAGCAAATAACTATAAACATTTTCATACAGAAAGTGAGCTATGTAGGTGAAATATACATTATTTCAATTTAGTAACCAAAATGTCCATTTGTTGTCATAAATAAGGTTAAATAAGCCAGTTTCATGATTTTAGCACTCCTTAGAATTGTTGCTTTAAAAATTCTTGATTCGTTGTTGAAATATACTATGCATTAATCTAGCACATAACAGTTGCAATATAAGTTTCAATGGGCCAGGTCTCCAGATAGTGTAAAACAACATTGCTCCACTGGTTTTAATGGGTGAAATGTAACCCTATATAGAAAGCATAAAGCTTATGTCTAAGTCCCATTTAAATTATATCTACGTCCCATTTAAGCTCAGAAAATAGCATTACACAGATCTTGTGCTGGCTATCTGCACTGGAGTGGCTTTCACCCAATTTAAATAATTATATGTCCACATTCAGTGTGAATATTATCCATCTACAGGTTAAACAATCATTTTATTTTAAATTCCCAAAGGAAAGGAATCATTTCATGTAGTATTTAATTTATTGTGCATAGGATTAATTTCAAGTGTGAATTTCACTATAAAACAGCTAGTATGCCTTACATCGTAAGAAATGACTGAGTAGCATCAAATGAACTAAAATACATCATGTACGTTTTAATATTAACCAAGGTATGCACTAAGTATAATAGTCTGATATTTTGTCATATTGGACAGTTAGTAGCTTTAGCCTGTTCTCAGTATTGTAGGCATGCTCTTTGGGCAGAATATTTAAATGATTCCAATCCATTTTCTTAAATTATACATCCCTGAGTTTGCACACACAATGGCGCATGCTCTTGTTTTGCATGAGCAAAACCTTTCGATCTGAGTGCACAAGCTAAACCTTCCCATGCAAAGTAGTAAGACCTCTATCTGCCTTGCAAATGAAAATACAGTTTGTGTAGTCAGATATTCTGTTCTGTGTGTGAAAAACTAGCAGTGCCATGTGAGAGGCTATTTTTGAAAATTTGGCCCTTTCTGCCTTTCATTTGAAATCTGGTCTTGCTTACCATGCCTTGTTTGATTTATTATGCCCTCATCCTTCAAATTAATCTAGCTTTCAAAACAAGTAAACAGGTGTCTTTGGGTTTCTCCTACTGATTTATGTTTACAATGTCACTATTATTGCCAGAGACAAAAGATGTTCACCTCAAGGCTCTAGTGATCTTCCAGCTTCTTAAATTACTGGTACACTGATAATGCTATTAATTGTGTTTTAAAACTTTGGAACAATAGATGATCAGTTATAGAAATATATGCTTGCTTATACTAAACCTGATGAGTTTCCTGGAAAGTTCTCAGTCTCATTAAACTTTTGTGCTATTAAAAGAGCTACCTGGAAAAAAAATATTTAGAACATCATGGCAAAGAAGAGGCTGAGTAGGTGTATTTGTTTAAAAATACAAAATGTTGCTATTGGTAACAGAGGTTTTCTTAGAAGTACATTTGCTCTAGTCATTCAGATCTAGTAGTTATAAAATGCATTATATGGCTTGTAGAAGTAGTCACTTAATTTTTTTAAATAGGTTTCCTGTTACCAGATTCAATTACCATAAACTTGCAAAAGTTTTTAATGTTTTTTACTAACTCATCTTAGAGCAATAACATAACAATCAAATGCTGATGAGTTGGTGCAGGAAAATCTCTTTCAAGTGAGGCAATCTAACTTTATCCATCATTGCTTGCATTTTCATTACTAATTACTTTAAACTTTAGGTGAAAATAACACCATACAGTATGCAAATAATTTCCTTATCTGTTTATTTCTAAGAAAATGTGGAGCTTTCATCGAATTAGGCGAATACTTCAGAACCAAATTGTCCTCGCAATTTACTTAATATTTGGCCATTCATGGCTGAGTTTAAAAAAGACAGCATGTCTTTGGCTATGCCAAAAGAAGGACAGGAGACATTTGACATGAGTTTAATCAGGCTGCAACTTTATTATTAGATGTTTGGGACTATCCAGCAGATAACAGTGTACAGTGCAGGTAAACCCATGTTTATTCAGTAATTACCCGGGATGCTCCCCCTCTTTTTCCATCCAGAAAATCCACTGCTGGGACCTTACCATACCCGGGTAGGGGGCTTCCACCAGGTCCCCCTCTTTTTCCCTCTAGGTCCCTCCAACAAATCTATTACCAGGATCTTACCATCCCCCCATCCCGTAGGCGTGTTAATGTGGGCTATAAGAATGTGGGGGGTTGGCTCCCTGCCGCACCAATCATAGGAGTCCCCAACCGCCCCCCATTCATTCTTTTAATGAACACTTCTTTTTAAGTCCTTTCCCAAGCCATTTATCCTGTCATTGTATACCTTTCCTATGGGATACCTGCACTGGACATCCATGACAAGGAGGTGCCAGCAATTACCTTGGCTGTCTCCTCCCCTCACCCAGACATCTCCTAATGCCATCTTTTATATCCGTTAAAAACATGACAGCACCTAAGTCGGACAGATGAACCCCATCCTCCAAAAACAACTCTGCTGCCCCATATATTAAGCCAGGATGTGAAATTACTGCCCCTCCTATGGTCCCAAGAATTTGGCCACCTCCCTGTTCACATACTTTCTTGCCTTGTCCACTCAGGTTGGGGGGCTCATGGCTCCCCATCAGAGCCTGCGCTGAAGCATGTCTGACCAAACAATGCTAACTCCTGGAAAAAGTTCAAGGATCAGCCCCAAGTCCCTCCTTCCTCTGAGCATTAGTTCAACCCCTTTAAGCATTCCCAAATTGTTTCCTCCAAGATGCACCATAATTATATCTGGTGGCTGCTGACAGGTCCGCATAGCATACAGCAGCGGTTTTAGTTGATTCCATAACATGACCCTCCTTGTATGCCAGCTGAATACTGCTTCACCACCAAAGCCCAGCTGCAAACCCTCAGGCAACCTGGATGCATGCCTATGTGCCCAAAATACAATACTATGCAAGCAGATCCACACCACTGTCTGCATGGCCGGTGGCCCAATATCTGTAATGAGATTACAACAAATTAATGCTGCCCTGAACCTCAACCACCTCCTGTAGCCTCTGCCCAAAACAGACTCAAATACCCCTGCAATTGGGAACCTTTTTCTGTTGTTGATTTAACTCATGCCTGCCCTCGGTGTCTCCCTCCTTTCCTGCAATCACCTGAAAAGAATGTCCTAGACCTGGGTGAACCATCACACCTTGTATGGCCTGCAAAGCTGTGGAAACAATTCTAAACCCATGGAAATTTGCCCCCATTTGCTTTATTAAGGTACTTGCAAATGAGCAACCTTAACACCTCCCTCTGAACTAGAAATGGTGACCTTGCCAGCATATGGGTGGCACTTTAGTTAACCCCTATATTGGTTTCCCCTAAAACCCTTCCCTTACCACTGTGGCATGAACACTCTGCATGTGCCCCAAAATGTAATCTGCAAACATGCCCACCCTGTTGGATGTATACCTGTAAAAAGGAAGGCTTTAGGCACCAAGCTTCTCCTTTTAAATCCTGCATTCCCAGGGGATGAGTCAGCAACTGTGCTGACCTCTTTTTGCAGCAGTTTTCGTCGCCCCCGCCCTGCCACCAGCCATAAAGAACCATTCCTGTCACCTAGCCAGCCAGCCAGCCAAACACCCCCTGCCCCCGCATAAAGGTGCAGGGCGGTCATTTACAGATGTAATTGATACCAGCAAAATTTGCACCACATTTTTACAACTTGTAATTGAATTGCAGGTATGAATCTTGGTCCTGGCACCTCTAGCAACCTGATTTCAGGTGTAATTTATTTTGCAGGGGCAAAAATCCAATTGCAAATTGCAGACTTTTTTAAGTTTACAATTTTAAATGTAATGGGTCAGATCTTCCAGAATGGCCCAATAGCACAGAGTACCGGTATGGGGGTATTTTGCAAGTCTCCTGTACACATTCCTGATCGTCCTATTCTCCTCTGCACCACACTAAAACAGCCCTAGGGATGTTCCAATTTATGCCAGACTGCAACAGCCACTAAGGGTCAAAAACATAGGTGAACATAGCACAATGGCGTCCTGGCCACAACAGCACCATGGAGGATGAGTTGCATAAAACACCGAACTCCACTCTATTTCTCCAGATACTTCCCCAACCATTTGAAGATAGTTTTATGGCCAGACTGTACCATCATTGAAGGGCAAAATGTTCAACCCAATAGTGCCACATGTTTATAATAATGAATCTTTGATAGAGGGCTATATACTGATGTATATAACATGGTTAAAATATAGGAATTACCATACTGGATCAGGCCATTTGTTCATATAGGCCAGTCTTTTGTGTCCAACAGTGATCGCCATCAGATGCTTCAAAAGAAAGTCTAAAACCCTAATAATACATATTTTCTCAATAATGTTTCTGGGGATAATGTCTTCCTAACCATGGCAGATGATTATTTTATATGTTGAAAAATGCATTAAGCAGGGCATGAGTAAATTTAAGATTCTTAAATGAGTGCAAATGATTCTTACATAAACGTTCACTTGTTTAACTCGAAAGAGAATTTAAATACCTCTTATTCCTGTAAATGTTTAGAAACATACATGTGTGTGATATTCATTGTCCATTCTTGTGTAATCATTTAGGGATAGACCTCACTCATATCCCTGAACACTTACTTACACAAATAGTAGTTTTCACTTGGATGCTGTAGTAGTTGCAATGTAGGTGTCATGAAAACCAAGCCCTCTATATTTCCTTGATAGAAAAAAATAAGTAAATAAGGGGCTTGATTTTTCTTAGACCAGTGTAATTGAGGAGTAACTCTAGTGAGGACAATGGAACTACACCGGTATAACAGTTATGGTACATTTAGGGTTCTTTGTTTCTGAATATCCTGCTTGCTTTAAGAAAAAGCTGTCTGAAAACTTTAGTGAAAAAACAATGTGGTGCATTTTCTCTCTCTGAGAAATCCTGATTCCCCCCTGCACAAAACCCATATAAGTGGGCTTTGTCCAGAGTTATCTCTACAAGGATCAGGGGCAATGGAGTCCTTACCACAGGCTACGGAGTATATGAATATCTGTTGCCCCTCAGCCCCTCTGTGTGAGGGTATGGCCAGTTGGTCCATAAAGTTGCAAGCCCACCTTTGTGTTGGCTTTAGATACTATGATGATGGACATGGCATAAGAACCTACACTGATTATATAGAGGGACAGATCATCTCTTGGGGAAGTTGTGCTACATTTTGGTTCTGGCATTCCTAGTCAAGGAGTGAACAAGTTATGTGGATTAGGGTGAATACTTAGCTATTTAATATAACTTTTTAATCATTGCCAAGTACTCAGTGAGGTTAGGCTGCCCCTTTTATTTGTTTTTCTCTGGTTCTTTTAAATTTTCTGATTCTTTTGAAGAGAGTTAATGTGACAAACCAGATATTGCCTGAGATTTTTCTGCATGTGTTCACATTTCTTCTGATCGCTCTGACGCTGCTGTGAGGATTGCAAAACTGAAAACTAGAACAAAGAGAAAAGAGGACATGTAGAAGTGGCATGGGAAAACATACTTACTGGTATGTCTGAGCTTTGTATCTGGCACTCTTCGTATCTGGTTTAAACTAGGGCTGTCAAGCAATTAATCACATGATTTAAAAATTAATCCCGATCAGTGTTCCCTCTAATTTTTCCCACCCATGTGCGGAATTAATTTTGTTATGTACATCAATATGGAGGTGATGTGTGACACATCACCTTCATAATGGTGCACATAACAAACATCATGTGGTGTGGGGTAGGGTCAAGGAATTCCTGTGGTGGGGGCTCAGGACTGCGGCAGAGGGTTGGCGTGCAGGGGTGTGAGGACTCCAGCTGGTGGTGCGGGGCTCTGAGTTGGGGCCAGGGATGAGGGGCTCAGGGCTGGGGCAGAGGGTTGGGTGCAGCGGATGAGGGCTCTGGCTGGGGGTGTGGGCTCTGGGGTGGGGCTGAAGAGCTCAGCGCTGGGGCAGAGGGTTGGGTGCAGGGGGGAGCAGGGAGAGCCACCCAGGCCATGCCTGGGTCTGGGTCATTCTGCGCTGCCCTGGACCCGGCTTGGGCTGGGCCACTCCAGGGTCAGGCTGCTCCACATCGGACACGCCTGGGCCTGATCCGGCTGTGGCTGGGTCCATGCTGCTCCGGCCGTGCCTAGGGCTGCACCTGGGCCCAATCTGGCCAAGGCTGGGTCCTGCCCACTCTGGCTGCAGCAGATGCAGGACACAGGGTGAGTTGGGGCTGCGGGGGAAGGCGCTCCTCCCCCCCGCCCCAGCCACTGCAGGTCCCCAGCTGGGTTCCCTAAATGCCTGCACAGTACTAAATAGGCTGCTGCACAGCTGCACAGCTTACAGGGAACCTGCAAGTCCACTCAGTCCTACTTCTTGTTCAGCCAATCGCTCAGACAAACAAGTTTGTTTATTTTTCCGGGAGATAATGCTGCCTGCTTCTTGTTTACAATGTTACCTGAAGGTGAGAACTGGCATTCTCATGGCACTGTGGTAGCCGGCATTGCAAGATATTTACTTGCCAGATTTGCTAAAGATTCATGCGTCTCTTTATGCTTCAACCACCGTTCCAGGGACATGCATCCATGCTGATGATGGTTTCTGCTTGATAACAATCCAAAGCAGTGTAGACTGACACATGTTCATTTTCATTATCTGATTCAGATGCCACCAGCAGAAGGTTGATTTTCTTTTTTGGTGGTTCGGGTTCTGTAGTTTCTGCATTGGAAACCATGGCTACATTACTATTTACACTCATCCTAGCTCGATCAGAGCTAGTAAGAGTCTGTGCACATGAGCTGAGAATCACATACTTAGCTCTAATGTAAACTTAGCCTTAATGACCTTGGTTTATTATTTTCATTATGTTCCATCCCTGAATTAATTTTCTTTGCTGGAGTTTAAGGCTAGCCAGGCCATGTTGTCCACATTCTTTCAACAAGATGGTAATGTCTATGTCATTAAGCACTATTTGGGATTATTGATACTAAAAAAAGCTATGTATTAAGCCCGACACTGAGCAGTTTAAGGGAAAAATTCTTTATGAGAATTAGAAGAGTGATAGGAGTAAAAAAAACAGCAAATGTCATTTCAAGGAAGTATGCTTTGGCTACCTTCTTAGAGCCATAGGTCCTGACCACAGATGATAGTGAATGCATCCTGAGTGAGCCTCTTTCAATTTAAATTAGAGTTTCAGGCACTAAGCACCTGTCAACAGGCACTCAGCATCTTGCAGGATTGGGCACATAGAACCAAATGCTGACATCAATTTCAGTTGTGTAAATTTTAAGTAACCCACCCAAAGTTAATTGGATTATTCCAGATTTAAGACCAGATTTTGACCCATACTTTACACTTATTTTTTCAGGGTTCAGTTAGGCAAACCTTTCACTAAGTAAGTGATCCTTATTTCATAAACAGTCCCATTGACTTCAGGATGGCTGCTGACCCGAATAAGAGCTTGCAGGATCCAGTCCTTTACGTTAGGCTGGATGATGCTATGGAATATGCTACAAGGAACAATCCTGAACTGTGCGGATGATGAACTCCCCTATCTCTAACATCTAAGGTAGAATTATTATATCTTATAATATATGTGCACGTTTGTCATTTTCAGTGGAAAATTGTGTGAGCACCTTCTATGCCTCAGCAAATTTGGACTAAAGAAAGGGTTGACTAAATTGATACTGATGTTTTATATCTAGATGAGTTAAAACAGAAATGCCTTTAATTACATATTTTATCTGCTAAAATGCTTCTGTGGTTTGAATTAGAAAAAGGATCTTTAGAAGAATCAGAACTCACTCTCCCACATGGGGCAAATTAGCACACAGAAATATTCTTTTTGAAAACCGCACACAGAAACCAGATTTTACATGTAGATACAACAAACAGGACATTTTGTATTTCATAAGGGATTCAAGAAGTCAGACACTCAGGAAATATATAGTAGTTTCAATGGTAAAAATTGCAAAGTCCGTAGACTTCTTAACAGCAGATTTATTTCAACCAAAATAATTTACAGAAATTTTTCTGAGGAAAATGTCTACTAGAAATACATCAAATTTCAAGCGGCAAAGAGTCCTGTGGCACCTTATAGACTAACAGATATATTGGAGCATTACGTATTTCAAGTAGCTATACTGTCTGACTGTAATAGCAAGGCATGTGTTTTATTAAATATTAAACATTTTCTATTTATCCTTAGACATGAGACCAACTGGAAATCTGACTCAGTCTCAAAATTAAAAGAAATCATTAAAGGAAACAAAAAAGATATGTAGATAAATAGATAAATACAGATATCTATATATTGATATGTTTGCATTGCAGATGCTCCTAGAATCCCCAGTCATGGACCACAACACCATTGTGCTAGGTATGGTACAAAACAAAGAACAAAGAGATGGTCCCATATACTTCTCTATCATCCCACTTTGAGCTGACATGCACTGAGGAACAGACCCAACATTACAGTGCAGTTGAGACTTCCCCTCTCTGAATGCAGTGTGGCTGTTACTAGTGACCATTGCATACCTCAGATTGTGCTCAAGTGTCTCCATTCATATCAGCCTTCCCTTACTTCTCACCTCCTGGGAAGTTACGTGATGAATATTGGTGCTTCTTCACTGCAACAGCAGCTTTTTAATAGCCACAACTCTCTTTTTCCAATTTTTTACTGGTGCCACCACAACAATGCACTAGAGCTGACTGTTCTGCTCTTGTTCACGCTCTGATTGCCTGTATTTTGCTAACACCAAGACCTTTTTAGTTTGCTAATTTCCTGGGGATAAAGGTAATAGTGATGTGTCAGTTGGTTGTACAAAATAAAGCTCGCTAGAGGGATAAGTCCTCTAAGAACATTGCAGCTGTGTTTAAGGGATCTGAGTTCCTTTTTTATTAACTATACCATTGTTTAACCTCGTTTCAGAGAAACAGCCATGTTAGTCTGTATTCGCAAAAAGAAAAGGAGGACTTGTGGCACCTTAGAGACTAACCAATTTATTTGAGCATAAGCTTTCATGAGCTACAGCTCACTTCATCGGATGCATACTGTTAACCTCTAATTCAAATGCTCTATCACTTATACCCAAATGAATGTGTCATTTTGTGGGATGAGATCTGGGAAATGTTAAGACCTAATAAGATTGTCTTCAATGTTTTGCTTGTTCTATGGCTGCCTCACAGTAATTTTTTTAAATTGTTTGCTGAAGGTCAGCTGTATTCCCTCATATAGAAATACGATTTCGAGTAGGCACCAGCTCCTACTATACACTGAATGCAGGAGTCATTTACAGCAACTCTATAAGGTGAATCTATGTTTTACAATGGATCTAAGGGTCACTGTATAGAAATAACTGTAACTGAAAGAGATGCCAATGCCATACCACTGCATTGGAAGACTGGCCTTTCTTTAATTGTGCAGCTAAATCCTTTTGCACTCTGTTGAATATTTACTCTTTTGCACTTTTGTGATGATCAGTAGCCAGTTTACAAGCTTCCTTTATTTGAATAAGTATTTCGTAATCTATCGTGTTCAATGCTCTAGGACTTGCATTTCCCATGACAGTATTAATCTGCATGTTTATCTTTCACTTCTTTTTTTGGCTGTCCCTTCTCCTCAATCCAGTCTGGAGATGTAATTTCTTCTTTTAGACATACTTTTCTCTGTTCTATAGATTCCATTCTCCTGCATGGCTGGATTTATCCCGTTTATATAAAACTTAATGCTAGCTGGTTAACTCCTTGAATGAGCTCAAAGAGTTCTGCACATTTTCTATTCATATATGCTTTTATGGGGTATGTGTAGTGGGGTGCTGTTTTCTTTTTTTGTTTTTTTCTTGAAAGATATCTCACTCATGCACACACCATTAAAAGAATCACTATACTTGTCAGTTTGGGGAACAAAGTAAATATTGTCTGACAGCTCTTTTTCTTTTTAGATGCAGCCAATCTGCTTCTCTGCCACATTGGTGCTGTACTTCCACTTCATTCTATTGTACACAGATTTTACAGCATTTGCTTCGTATAAATAACCAGACAATGCCACATTTACACTGCACTGCCCCAAACTATGCAGTCAAAAATGTCATTGTTTTAATCTCCTTTTCATTAGGCTCCAGGCTCAACTTTGTTTTCCAAACCTGAGATCAGTTCATGTCTTTTATAGACTCTTTCAAAAACAATAGCAATTCCTCCCCTTCTTTCTGAATTAACCTACTATATGTAGCATATAATCACTTTACGCTGTCTCATTTTGTCTGGAAGACAAACCACTGCCCTTTCGGATTACTGAAATCTCAAACTCCTATCATTATTCTCCTTGGGTGTCAATGGCTTTTGGGTAAGATGGCTGTCACAGTGCCTTCCACGTGGTTTGAATCCCTGTTTGAGCTGCAATGGAAGCTATGGGCACTCCCACTATGCAGTGAAAGGGGTCTCCCCATTGTAGGGTGACCAGATAGCAGCTGTGAAAAAATGGGTGGGGTAATAGACGCCTATATAAGAAAAAATACCAAAAAAATGTCCCCTATAAAAATGGAACATTTGGTCACCCAACCCACTGGCTTTGTAAGGACCTGAGAAAGGTCAGTGAAGGGGCAATGGGATTCTAATATCCCAGACATGTGATGTAGTGGGGCTGCACCTGCAGCCATATGAATTTTCAATGTTCTGTAGCTTCTTTTTCACCTTGTCCCATCAATCAGAGTCAGTGGTTCTTGTTTTTCATCTCTCCAAGTAAGTGTTCTTGTCAAGTACATCTTCCAAGCTGACACCAACCTTCTTCATGTCCTTCTTCTGCATCTTGAATCACCTTTTTCTAGGTCATCCTCATGTTCTTTGTCCCATGACTACTAGCTCTTGTGCTCTCTGACCAACATTTCCCACATCTTGCCACAACAGACAACCCTCCCATCTCAGCTGATACTCCCTCAACTTTTCTATAATGATGGTTATCTGCATAATGGCTCATAATATTTCACTTCCTAGCATATCATCCAATGTACACTTGAGCATCCTAATTTCAGCTGTGCGAAGTAGATGTTATTCTCTCTTCCTGATTGGTCAGCATTCTGATGCATACATCATGGCTGGCCTAATCAAGATCCTATACATTTTGATGTTTAGTTTACTTGGCATATTCTTATCACAGAGAATTCACACCAACTCCCTTCATTTACTCCCTTCTTTTCCCATGTGCTGCTTGAGGTAAATTTAGCTTCACCTACCCATTTTTCTCACGTAAAAACTGATTAGTCTGGCTTTACTTATAATGGGTTGGAACTTGTGATGGGGTGGGGGGGGGGAACCCGTCCAGTGCAGGGTGAGTTCACTCCATCCTTTGAGCTGCCCTCCGTCTCTAGGCAGTAGGACCTAAAGGCTAAAGCCTGATCTGCCTGGCTGTAAGGCCTAGCAGCCAGAGTCTATATAATCCCCCTGATCCACAGGGCAGTAGGGCCTCATGGCCCAAGTCAATGGGGTAGCCCTTCTCCGCAGGGCAGCGAGGTCTAATGGCCAGAGTCCATAGAATTACTCTGGTTCAGAGGGCAGCAAGGCCTGGTAGCCAGTATCAGTGGAGCTCCTCTGGGCTTGCAGGGCAGTGAGACCTAGTGGCCAGAGTCAATTGGGATACCTCGGATTCACAGGGCAGTAAGGCTTAGTGGCCAGAGTCAATCGAGTTGCTCTCTGGGGTGGGGCTCTACGGACTACTGGACAGTTGGGGTGTGTGGGCCACCACCCAAGGGGTGGTGGTCAGGGTATGGGGACCTGGGCCCTCCCTGCTTTACCAGGTCCTAGCCCAGGGCCCTGTCAATGGCGAGTATGTCTGCCACTGAGTCAGCAGGGATCTGTCTGCAACATGCTGACTATTGTTGGGACAGTGGCTAGTTTCTCCCAGGGCTACTTACTACTGTGATACTCGCGGGGCTGATCTGTGCATCTTCAGGGTCTCTGGGTTCCTTGTCAGTTGCAACTTCCTGTAGCTCAGACCTCCCTACGGTGTCCACAGGTAGCTGGATGTCTGCTTGGGTCTTGGTGCCTCTGACTTTCGCAGTCCGGGGCTCCAGCTGCTCCCAGTTGGGAGCCAGCAAAGAGTGTCCTTCCTCTTCTGTGGTCAGCCCAGACTGAGCTGGACTTCTCCCTCTTATATTTATACACCCAAAGCATGCACAGTAGGGACGTGGGGGCATGGCTTCCTCCGCCCACAGTGAGGAGTTTACCCTTCCTCATCTAGTGCGGGATGAGTTCCACCTGTCACAGAGCTATTGTTTCTAACTCTACTTTTAGCCTGTCTCTTCCATTCATGGCAACTCTTTCTTTTTTCTAGCACAGACATCATGGTATTTTTCACATTCATTCCACTTTTTTCCCCCCTTGTACAGTATTTGATTCTTATAGTCTCTGTCTTGCAATTACACTGTTGATTTTCATGTTGCAGTCTCCTTTTGTTCCCTTTTCTGAGGACTCTGAGCCTGGTCACAATGTATCTGGGGATGATCAAGAACTAAATCTCCCCTTTGCTTCACTACAGCTCCCTTTTCTGCTGCCTCACCTTTGTGGGATGAAATAAGGCATGAAATGCTCCTTTGATAAATCTCTTCTATTCTCCTGAGTACCTCTACTCTTTTTCCTACTTCTCTCATCTGGCACATGAATTTTTTCACTGTTGAACATATAGCACTTCTAAATTTGTTCCTGGATGGGCAGATGTTATTAATTAGATCTGGATAAAATAATGCAAAACCTTATCCATGCATATTAGTTAGAATTTAAATATGAATGAGGAGCCTCATTTGACCTTACCCTGATGATAGAATGGCCATGTAAGTACCTTGGTAACTCAGAGTACCTCATAATCTTTTTAATTACAGCTGGTTGAAAAATGGTGGGTTTGTTCACAAAAATTACAACTCATCAGTGAAAAAACAAAACCCAAAATGTTAGGCTGAAAACTAAAACTTTTTAAATAGGTAATACCACTAGATTGCTCTTGGGAGCTGTAGTTGAGTGTCTCCTAAACCCATTCTCATTATGGATCAGAGTCTGAATCAAAATGTTTGGTTTTCTCTGAAAACCTGGAAACATTTGTGGTTTTTTGGTGGGATTTTTTTTTTTGGAAAAAATAATCTCTTTTCTTTGTGAAAAAAAGCAAAAGCAATTTGTGAAAAAGTTTATTTGAAAATCCAATTTTTCATAACAAATCAGTTTTGACTGAAAATTTTTGATATTTCTAGTTTCCCAACTTCCCTGTGAAGCAGGGAAGTACTTGTCATCAAGCATATACTAGGTACCATTGGCCAGCCAGAATGACCATGGTTGGTGGTGTTGCATCAGATATTGTGGAGTGAAGTTACTGTATCTGGTTAAATCCATGAATCTCTGAGGCGGCCCAGTGGGTCACACCTGGTCGGGTGAGGGTGTTACTCTCTTCTTGGGTCAATGGAAAATCTGAGAGTATAGTGTGCTGGGTATTTTTGTTCAGCTGGGTGACATGGCTGAAGAGCATGCAGTGCAGCTTCTGAATATAATGAGCAACTAAAAGAAAGCCAGAACTTTGTGAATTGTGACCTTTTACACAAAGTCAAACCACTTTATGTTCATGATTTGGCACTGATAGTGCATGAATGTTACTAGTTGCTCCAAATCTACCTGGATCCAGGTTTCTAACACATACAGCAGGGCATGGGTATATTAGATCCTGAACTTTGTCTCAGCAGAAAGATGTTTATCCACCCATAAGCGAGACATAGACTTCATGCAGGAGATTGTGTGACCTATTTGATGAAAAATGCCCAGTTTGCTGTGACCACTTGAACTCTGCTGTCAGCCCAGGTAGATGAACTAATCAATGCTGTCCACACCTGCGTTGCAAGTTCTGGACCTTGGTCTTCTGTCATCAGATATTCACCCCCACTGGGTGGGTGGCATCCTGGAGACCTTGGAGGATGGGGCTAAAATTCTCTGATTTCTCCACAAGCAAAGTGATGCCATCAGTGTAGTCTTGGTCAGTAAACACTTCTTGACCAACCTTGATTCCGATGTGTTGAACAGAAAGTGCTAACACCCAATGGATAACTTGCCAGAATGGTGCTGGGACAATAATGCATCCCTGTTGCACACATGATGTGGCACAGAAACATGGTAAAGGCCCTGTACCAATGCACATTCTTACACTGGTACCAATATGAAAGTTGCCCCTTCATTTCACTCTGCCTTCTTGGGACTGGGCAGACATAAAGGGGTTTTATTTTTGGGAACACCATTTCAGGCACTCTTCTGCCAGATGCCATTGATTCTTGTGGGTCTGGATGACAGTTATGAAGATTTAGCTCCTTTTTCTGCCCTATGTGGTCCATGCACCCACAGATGTGGATCATCCACCTTCACCACCATTGAGAAATGTGGCCCTCCTCCACTGGGTCCATCGTTGGCCTTCACTGGTTATCCTGAGCTGGGACCTTACCAGGTACAAGAGACAGGGGTCAGTTGGACCTGAGGCTCATGTGGGCAGGGATGACCACACCCTAAAGTAGAGCAGCTTACATTACTACCTGCAGGGAAGTACTATTATCCTCATTTTACAGATGGGAACTAAGGTACAGAGAGGCTAAGTGACTTGCCAAAGCTTACACAAGAAGTCTGTGGCAGAGCAGGGAATTGAACCTAGGTTTTTCATGTCTGAAGCATCCTTCCTCCTTCCTGCAATTTACTGAATATCAATACAGGTGTGTCTTTGGCCTTTAATCTATTTACCAAAATGTTGTATTTTATTTCTGCAATATACTGGTCATGGTTGCCCTGCAATTGTTTTCACTTTCTGTGAACATTCCTGTTCAAATTTTAAGCTTTCATGCTTAAATGATCACAGAATGAAAATTTTAAATACAACATTAATAGACATTTGGGTCATTTAGTACTGGGGCACAATTCATACAAGTGACACCTTCTGGTTGCAGTACACTGCCATCTCAGTACAGGAGCTAGCAATTCCACTAATAAAGTGTTGTTTTGGAAGGATTACACAATCTTGACTAATATATTAATATTACAGCACAGGCAATATATTTGGTACATTTGAGAATACACGACTGGAGTCTCAGAAATATGCTAACCAAAATACAACCAACAGTCAAGAAGAGAAACATCCTGCAAGCATACAGTGACAGAGAAAGGATGGAAATATTATGTACTCCTCATTCCTTCCCATGAATACCCTGTTATCCTAACATCTTTATAAGTCAGTTCAACACATGAAAATATTTCGGTACCCTATTTAACAACTCTTATCTATATTTCAAAATTTCTCTTCACATGATTGGTCACCTGCATTATGTGGTTTCATTCTGTAAACCATTTGTAGGAACATAATTTTATGGGTGGCAGGGTCGACCTTGGAAGGAAAAGACTAGCTTCAGGTTTGACTGCATGGCAAGCTATTGTAACCAATCATCAGCGTTTTTCTACTTAAAAATGTTTTACCATGTGTCAAGATTTCTTCCCCACTCTGAACTGTAGGGTACAGATGTGGGGATCTGCATGAAAACCCCCCTAAGCTTATTTTTACCAGCTTAGGTTAAAACTTCCCCAAGGTACAAACTATTTTACCTTTTGTCCCTGGACTTTATTGCTGCCACCACCAAGCGTCTAAAAAATATATAACAGGGAAAGAGCCCACTTGGAAACGTCTTTTTCCCCCAAATCCCCCCAAGCCCTACACCCCCTTTCCTGGGGAAGGCTTGATAAAATCCTAACCAATTTGCATAGGTGAACACAGACCCAAACCCTTGGATCTTAAGAACAATGAAAAAGCAATCAGGTTCTTAAAAGAAGAATTTTAATTAAAGAAAAAGTAAAAGAATCACCTCTGTAAAATCAGGATGGTAAATACCTTTCAGGATAATCAGATTCAAAACATAGAGAATCCCTCTAGGCTAAACCTTAAGTTACAAAAAGACACAAAAACAGGAATATACATTCCTTTCAGTACAGCTTATTTTATCAGCCATTTAAACAAAACAGAATGTAACGCATATCTAACTAGATTGCTTACTGACTTTTTACAGGAGTTCTGACCTGCATTCCTGCTCTGGTCCCGGCAAAAACAACACACAGACAGAGAGAACCCTTTGTTCCCCCCTGCCCCCCAGCTTTGAAAGTATCTTGTGTCCTCATTGGTCCTTTTGGTCAGGTGCCAGCAAGGTTGTCTTAGCTTCTTAACCCTTTACAGGTGAAAGGGTTTTTCATCTGGCCAGGAGGGTTTTAAAGATGTTTACCCTTCCCTTTATATTTATGACACCATGGATGCACTTAACCTTTTTTTGTTTGGGTTTATTCTACTGTGGGGATTCAGAAGAATCCTGGGTGAACCAGAGAAGAAATAGCACTGAAATAGCACTCTAACACATTCAAGTTGGTTTCTCTGAAAAAGCCCAACCATACCATTTGGTATGCACAAACTTTTTCACTAGAAATAAAATACACCTGTCATGATTAGTGCATGAAGTTCATGTAAATGAAACTTATGCCCATTTTAAGGTGCCTTTAAATTGACAAAGCAGTGTAAAGTGGCCTTAGTATATAAGAGAATCAGGCCTCTTATTTTATCAAATATGCAAATAAAAAATGTGCACAAAGGTTGTGTAAAATACTACCATTCTGATTTGGCAGCATTTTATATTTACTTTTCAGTCATTTTGCACTGATGTGAGTAGCTACACAAGTTGCAAGGCAACTATGGATTGGACCCAATATGTCTAAACAACTTTAGCTGAAGCTTTTAAAAAACTTCCATATGCTGTCCTTAGAAGTCTTTTAAGCAAGTTTAAATCCGTATTCCCCAGTCCTTTATGCACTACACTTGAAAGATGGATTGATTTGTATTATGAAGTCTGTAGGAAAGCAATATTGCAATTTTCTTCCTTTCTTATTCTCAAATATATAAAATCCATTTTGTACCAGTCTTCTTTTCCCCATGTGCAGTATGAATAATAAAGCATTACAAGAAGTAAATCTATTCCCCCCCCATTTTATATAATCTGTTCCCATCTCAGTTCATGGTTAGAGTTATACTAGACTTCAAAAACAGCCATATTTTTGTGATGGAAATGACTCACAAATAAAAAACCAAAATAAAGTAAACTAGGTCAGCAGGGGTAAGAGTTGTGTTCTCTTCTGAATTAGGCTTCCAGGTCACCTGGTTATATTCTCAAAGGCCTCATCTTCTTCATAAATAAACAAAAGGCAACAGTGGAATTCATTATCAGTATTCAAATCCATATCATTACAAATATTTGATGATGTCTTTAACTACTGTTTTATGAAGGAACTTGGGAAAACAATCCTGTATTTGTGATTGCTTTTACCAATTCTGGGTATCCCCGCATTCCTGTTGAGGTGCAGTAGCACAACAGCAAATACCCTACCTATTACACTTTTTTTGTAATTTGTAGGCTCCAGAAACCACAATGAGGAATCCATCTTCTGAACTACCTACACTGTGCCTTAAAGCCTCTGTGACTTCTTGCCATACTTTGCATTTTGGTATCGTTCAGGTATATTCACACGTGGTGGTGGTAACAGTTACAACATATTTGCATATCTGGTACAGGAGCTGTATTATGCCTATGGCGGATATTTAATTTTGCATTATTTTTAATGGTAATTAATGTGACATGTTGAAAAAGAAGTTCACTGTGAAATCCCGAGAACAATCAAGTGACAAACACTTGTAAGCAACAATAAAAGAGAGACAAATATAGAGTTTAGATCCCAAAATTGATGGATCTTGTGTTTGTTAATTTGTTAATTTTGGCCAAGGACATCAGAGTAATGCTGTATTAATATGGAAAGCTCCATCCCATCTTTCATGTCCATTCAAAGCAAGCTGGACATTCATTTCAGAACCATTTCCTTTCTCTTCATCGCTAAGGATGGGGTTGGGGTGGTGGATGACTAGTGATGTTTGTGGCTCCTGTCCTTCTAGTTCAATTTACTCAGAATGTCCCTCTCTGCCTGATGTGCATAGGTCAGATAGCTTGGGAATGCTCCTGACTCTGACGTCTTGGTCACTTGATTTTGGATCCAGGCGGAATAAGTGTAGCATCAACTGAATATGCAGATCTTCCCACATGTATGGTCCTCAATTGCAGCTCAAGAGCAATGCGTGTTGAAAAACTGGCATAACTTGCAACTTAGTTACTCATCACCTACAGTTTAAGAAAAATCATCATATTACCTACTGCTATCACAATAGCATGAGTTTAGAGGTTGGTGAAAATTTAGTAAATTAGCTGATGCACCAACAATCAGCAAGAACCCTGAAATGGGCCTCACAACATCAAAGGAAGGGTCAGCCATTTGTGCAGTATATGTATTTTTTTTTGTTTGGAAATGTGATTTTTTTCATACTATCTGTAACTAATATTACAAAAAAATAGTTTAAGCAGAGACAGATTCTCTGCTTCCTAAAGCACATCAGTCCTGTTATGACATCTAACATCCTGTCATCCAACACTGCCACTGAAAGCACCAACTGATTCTGACTGCGCTGAAAGGTTAAATGGGTTTGCAAATGAGACGGGTGTTGTTGAAGCTAGCAGAGTTACCACCTTTGACATCATCCTCACTAACACAGCTTTGTGTACTTTTCTTCCACAGTGTCTGCTGACAATGACATTAGCAGTGGAATACCTGGGCCCCTGCTAAGGGTTTGTTTTTGAATGACAAGAGTCCCACAAAAGAGACAGTTAAGATTTCAGCTGATATGAGAAAGTCACAATAATTCTCTTGGATCTTTCTCTAGAATTAATGCTCTCAATGGAAACCCGTTTGTAATAATTGCTATAATAATAAAAGTAGTGATACTATTTATTTCCATAGCTCCCTTCAACCAAGCTTCTCAAAATGCTCTACACACATTAATCAGGTCCTATAAGGTAAATAAAGGATATACAGCAGTGTGTGTGTCCATGGCTGAAGGCTACTGCATTAGAATTGGGAAAAAAATCAGAGAAAGGCAAAAAAAATGACCAGAGTTATGGACAAGCTTCCATATGAGGAGAGTTTAAAAAGACTGGGACTGTTCAGCTTAAAAAAGAGATGACTAAGGGGGGGATAGGATAGAGGTCTACAAAATCATGAATGTTGTGGAGAAGATGAATAAGGAGGTTTTATTTACTCGTTCATATAACACAAGAACCAATGAAAGTAATAGGCAGCAGGTTTTAAAAAAAAGCATAACAAAATACATCTTCATACAATTGCAAGTTGGCTATGTTAAAAGCTTTGATAAATTCCAGTTTGCGCCTGCTCAGTAGAGTTTGGCAGCTAAATTCTATGAAGAGTCTGTCTGTACTGACCATCCTCCATTCCAATACTGTAGGGGTTAAGCAGGACTTTCGCTGCAATTGCTGCAGGCAGAGGGCAACAGAACTGAGAGAAGGGAAACTATCTCTCATATGCTCTTAATGCTTCCCCTTCTGGTGCTCAGGCAACATAAAGAGGAAGCAACCTCAGCTGAGTGCAAAGGGAACAAGAATTGAGTTGGATGGGAGTGGTAGAGGGAACAGACTGGGACAAAGATACTATGAGTTGGGAGAAGAGTGTGACTTGGGAGTAGGCGTAAAGAAGACTGAGACTGACTGGAAAAAGAAACAATTTTTTCACAGGAGCCCGGGTTTGTGGAAGTGAAGGAGACTTGGATTAGGGTTGTTTAGTGACGGAGACTATTTTCTGTAGGACTTTTGCTTCACTTAGTAAATGAAGCAAGGGATTGCAGAAAGACAAAGGTTTCATGGTTAAGACTGCTCTAGAGAACTGGATTCTATCCTGGCCTATGTCAGAATTCCATGTGATGTTGGGCAAGTCACTTAAACCAAACTTTTTACGACTGGTCACTAATTCTGTGATGAGCACCACAGGAAAGCCCATGAGGAAATGAATATTTTTTTTTTCCTCAGAGCAGGGTTTCAATAGTTCACCTTAGGTAAGGCCAGGGGCAACAAACTGAAAAATGAGGAGGAAACAAAGGCAACCTTAATTCTGATATATTCTGACTTTTGAGTTCTTGCTTTTTCAACCTTAATAATGTTCTTTTAACATAGTTCTTCATTCATATAACACATATAACATAGTTCAATTACTTTTGGGTACAAAACAGTAAAGCTATAAAACACTTTAAAACAGAAAGTAAAGATTGTATCCAATTGAAACAGCAGGGTGAATTTATATCCATTTCTTTTTCTTTCATGGAAAATGCTAATCCTCTGGACAGTCCTTAAATGTGCAGATATTTGTTCTAACTGGAGTTTATTGTCTTTGAATGGGCATATCATGATCTCAGGGGCAGTGTAGGAACCTGGATAGAAAAGAATAGAACAGATGCACAATAATGAAAACATAGCATTGTACAATTTACTATTGGGAAGCAGAGATGAAGAGGGGGAGTTGTGCTTTAAATAATAAACATGCATGCCAACAATCACACTTGGATTGTATGGTTATCACTGTTCCTTGGATTTGTTTATCTCCTGACATGGTAAAGCAACTCCAAAGCACTATTGAAAATTGTGTGATCAGAAACAATATCATAATCTCAAGATCCAGTTTTTTTAAAAACGGAAAATAAGATTTTTAAAGTTATCTTTCTTACGGTGTGTGCACTTAAAAAAGCTCACTCCAGTTTTAGAGATATTACAAGTTTCAGAAATAATCCATACAGTGAAAATGGAGAATATCACTAGAATTGATGATATCTCTAGATCCAGAATGAACTTTTTATGTTCCTCCCCAGTACATGAACTTACACACTAATAGAATATAGCACTGCAAATATATACATATATTGCTGCTAATCAGAGTAGTGTGGGCCTGCTTATAATTAACCCACACCCACACATTGAAAAGTATGGCTGCAGTCAATAATTTTGACCAACACAGTTTTGAGGATCAATTTGGATGAGCACCTAAAACGTTTATTGTTTAATATTTTCATTGAAACTAAATCAATTATTGGGTCTTTGCAGTTTTCTATTTTTCACAAGATTTCCTGTGGTATTTTGGCATTTCTACTTCTGGACAAAATCAAGAAGAACATTAAGTTATCCAAATTTGTTTGAATGTCCTCAGAAGTTTAAGGGGGAAAATTTTGGATTAATTCTTAGTGTTGCCTCAAAAACTGACTCCAGTCAGAGACCAGGTGAGAAAGCAAACTTTCCTGCTATACATAGAGCTCCCTCTACCTAAAACCTTGCATAACTAACCTAGCAATATTACTGCAAGTCTTCCCAAGGCTAAACATTTGCTCAACCCCTAAGGAAAAATAACATGTGTAACAGCACCACCTCGCGACACCTGTAAAATATTATTTTATCTAAACAAATTTATCTGTCACTAGCATTATACATCCCAGTTGGGATTATATTTTCCAATATGCATTACTTTGCATGTTTCAACATTAAATTTCACCTGCCATTTTGTTAGCTGTTTTGTGAGATCCCCTTGTAACTCTTCACAGTCTGCTTGGCACTTAGCTATCTTTAGTAGTTTTGTATCATTTGCAAATTTTGCCACCTCCCTGTTTGCCCCGTTTCTCCAAATCATTTATGAATATGTGGAACAGTATTGGTCCCAGTACAGACCCCTGCATGACAGCACTATTTACCTCTCTCCATACTGAAAACTGACCATTTATTCCTACCAACTTTTTTTCACTGTACAGCTGTGATTTTGATGGATTCCATTTATTTTCACTATCCTTCCCACAGACTGATTGTTCAGCAGCAGGGCTTTTAAAAAAAATCAAAGCAGATTTGACATGGCTGACCTGTCACACAGACATTTGCAGGCTCAATTTGCAGTATAGGACAAAGATTAAATATTCTCAGGAAAGAGAAAGAAGCTTGGGAAAGTGTTCCCGTGGAAATATTTTGTGATTTTATATTAAAATTAGGAGCTTTGTGAACAACACATGAATAAAACCTGATTTATTGTATTTTTTAATCTTTGGAATGACATCACTGGATTCTGAAATTGTGCCCAGTAAAAAGATCCTGCATTGAGTTCAAAACATATCAGAAATAGATTTTCCTGCAGCTGACCAGGAACCTCCGGGTTTGCACCTTTGCTCGGTAAACAACTAATTTCCATTGTCCCTTTGGATTTTATTTCAGTTTGTATCTCTTCAAAGCTCCCCTTCCCCCAAAGGGAGTGCCTTCACTACATTAGAACTCATTTTCATCCCCAAGAGACTTAGGCTCGAACCATACTTGAACACACCTTCAACACTAGAAGATGTTACTCTTTGTCTACTACCTCTGACTCTCTGGTCCCAAGGCAACTTTTTCAGAATATGCTGCATATATGTGTTAGGAGAGGAGTGGTTGGGTGGTTTGGATGTTCCTAAACATATATATTTGAGTATGAAGTACATGTGATATTGTATATTCATTTTCATCTCCAAGGTAGCTGAAATACCTGGAACAGTAAATATAATATAAATAAAAGTTGCAGACCAGTAGAGCAACAGATATGTAAATTATCGCTGACGTATTGAATAATCAAATGGAGAACGTTAGTGGGATTCTTCATTTTTAATACCAGTTAAATACTTTTATTGAGACAAACACAGTGGTTTTGCTCCTTGAACAGTTTCCTGGGCTGAAACAACTAAGTCATGCCTTCTCAAAAAATGGTCTAAAAGTTGCTTAGTTCGCAAACCATCTAAAACTTTTTGAATATCCTGAATGATTCATGAAACTCAAATATCTCAGAGTTATACATGCCACAGAGACTTATACTAAAATTCCTACTGCTGACAAAACTGGGAAAAAGACAAAACACTTTGTTGTTGTTGGTTTTGCCTTAAAATTTTCACAGAAACTGAAGGCAGTCCTCACAGGCAAAGAGAGAGAAAAAAGTAAAAGGCCCTGGCATTTGTTTTCTCTGTGTAATAATTTTTCCTTGCTTGGGACGATATGAACATTCTTTTTTGCTTTTGCTGGGAGTTTTTTGGTTGTTGTTGTTCCAAGGGTAGAAATGTACCATTTTCATTACACAAAGCTATGTTTACAGACAGATGGTTTGTCCTGGATCAAACTTGCAAATGCACATGAAAAGATGCTTGTCAGGTCCCCTTACCTCAGAAAATTATCTCAAAGGGTATAACTGTGAACCCTTTAATTCCATTAATGGGGAGTTACTCTCAGAAGTAGTCCAACTGAGGTCAATAGGACTTGCACTATAAGGTGATGCTAAGCATCAAAATAACAAGGGATCACTTCTGCCAGTTTTATCACCCTATAATAAAGACAGAGCTGTTGTCGTCTTTATCATTCTAATGGGCCTTCTCTATGGTGTAACAGTGACTCTGGGTTTTATTACTTAACTGATAACCAGAAAACTCAAATATGAGTTTCCACATACTGACATCTGAGGTTCTATTCTTCTAATACAACACAGACAAGTTTTGAGCTTACCCAGCTTTTTGAAAGGACTTACTGTAGATTCCACTACAGTATTTCAAAGCTTGCACAGCTCTGATCAATATCTTGTTCCATTCTCTCAGGGGTCCTTAAGTTTTTCTTGCCTTACTGAGACAACAAGAATGATAAATGTCAGTTGGGGATGACTTTGGGACTGCAACACTTTTTATTTGATCCATCTTCCCACTCACAGTAATTCTCAGTTCTTCAAGCTTCAGATACTTCAAACTAGAGTTCTTTAATAGGCTCTCTCTCTCTCTTTTTTAATCTGATCTTTTTTCACTGTTCTTCCCCCATCCCCAGCCTAGTTATGCGGAAGAAAGATGTCAAAAAGCTGCTTCAATGGTGTTTAATTAGAATGGAAGGAAGAAATTGGTGTTCTTAATGGAATCAATAGGATAGAAGCAAATATAACAAATTCAGTATCTTTAGCTGGAAAAATTAGAATGGTCTATTAGCTTAAAAAAACCTAAACCTCATTATTTTTTGGAACAAATGAGTGGTGTGATCAGAAATATGATCAATTTTTTTCTAAAAGAAAGTAGAAGCAAAGACTGTCACTTTACCTACTGTACCATGACATATTGCAAAAGATCTGGATTGTCAATCACATGGACTGAAAACAATAACATGATTGTTGTTTCTTTTTTTAAAAAAATATATAAATTCTAAACTTCTATATTTCTAAGTATCTTTACATTATGCTCATTTTTCTTATTAGAATAATAAAACAAGAATAGGATTCCAGTTCTCAGTCCAGTTTAGAATTAGTGATAGGTGAACATTAAAAGGTTCAGAGTTTCATTTCAAGTAAGTTTAGATGTTTGAACAAACTCCCAGCGCTTTTGTTAGCTGGCTCCAATATATGGGACACATGCTGAAGAACTCGGTTATCCTAGTGTTAATCCAGAGCTACCCTGGTGTAATTCAGATGAGATTCTGTCTTTTTATATATATATAGGTAGAGTATGCAAGATATAACATTATGGCATGACAAAAAAGAATTAAGTGTACCAAGGTGAAATTTCAGGGCATTATGATGTTATTGTTTTATTGGACAGAGGGTTAATAGCCCAGGGGAAAAGTCGGGCCTTGAGACAGCATGTGAAAAGAATACGGTTTTTAATTCTGTACAAAGCAACAGGGAAGGCATTCAAATGAGTGGAAGGAACATGGAAGATTAAGATTAAGGTTAAACTGAGAGAAGTGAGAGGGAGAGAAACTCAGTGGAGGATCTTACAGACACAATGCAGAATGGAGAGATTGTAGTGGATTCAAAAACTGACAGAAAGCCAATTAAGTTTTTTGAACATGGCAGTGGCAAGGGTGTCCAAAAGCTGAGTATCGCTTGCCCATCACACATTCTACCTACCCTTCTGCGGGTGCCCACCCCATCCCCAGAACAAGTAATGGCCAAACAGATTCCAGTCCCTTTTTTTCCCTGGAGTAGACTGTGGCCCTGTGACACAATTCAGGGTGCAAACAGGTGAGCCTGCACTCTGATCAGCTGGATGGTCTAAGGAACCAATTATCCCATCAGTCCAAGACTGATAAAGAGTCAGGAAGGAAGTGCCAAGAGGGGCCAGGGTGGGACCAGGACCAGGGACTAGCTGAGCTTAGTAACAGAGGCATCAAGGGAAGAAGACCTCTGCTCCCCTCAGGTGATGGGGAGAAGGCCAGAGGTGTTGCTGGCACTGCAAATAGATGGTTGCATGGGGATTGCTGTAGAAATGGTAGAGGGAACTTAAAATAAAAGAATATGGGGAAGGCACAACCACTGCTGTTTCTGTGAGGAGCAGGCAGGTGAGGAGATACACCCAATGACAGGCCCAAAGCAGGCAAAGAGAATGTAAAAGAGACTGGGGCCATAGCTCCACACTATCTAGTAAGATTGGCTCTTGGGAAGTAAACTACACTCTACAAAATGGTGTAGCAGATGAAATTGAGCAGAATTCCACAAAAGTGTGTAGCAGTACACTTGCAGGCTGTGCATGCTTTGGAACCCTGGGCAACATTCTACCCCCATAAGGCAAGAAGCTTCCAGGGTCTCCCTTAAAGACACAGCAGCTGTGTGCTATCTGCATGGCACCATCGAGGCATTAAAAATGATCTTTCATGGCACTCTCTTAAATTTTCTAGAGCAGTGTTTAAACTTCTTTCTGCTTCTTATATCCTTACATTTGCACTTCTTTTTCCCTATGCAAAGAGTGATTTCAGATGGGATTTTCAAAAGTACCTGTCATAAATATAAAGAGAAGGGTAAACCCCTTTAAAATCCCTCCTGGCCAGAGGAAATCTCCTCTCACCTGTAAAGGGTTAAGAAGCTAAAGGTAACCTCGCTGGCACCTGACCAAAATGACCAATGAGGAGACAAGATACTTTCAAAAGCTGGGAGGAGGGAGAGAAACAAAGGGGTATGTGTGTCTGTCTATATTCTATCTTTGCTGGGGATAGACCAGGAATGAAGCCTTAGAACTTTTAGTAAGTAATCTAGCTAGGTACGTGTTAGATTATGATTTCTTTAAATGGCTGAGAAAAGAATTGTGCTGAATAGAATAACTATTTCTGTCTGTGTATCTTTTTTGTAACTTAAGGTTTTTGCCTAGAGGGGTTCTCTATGTTTTGAATCTAATTACCCTGTAAGGTATCTACCATCCTGATTTTACAGGGGGGATTTTTTTTTTATTTCTATTTACTTCTATTTCTATTAAAAGTCTTTTTGTAAGAAAACTGAATGCTTTTTCATTGTTCTCAGATCCAAGGGTTTGGGTCTGTGGTCACCTATGCAAATTGGTGAGGCTTTTTATCCAACATTTCCCAGGAAAGGGGGGTGCAAGTGTTGGGAGGATTGTTCATTGTTCTTAAGATCCAAGGGTCTGGGTCTGTAGTCACCTAGGCAAATTGGTGAGGCTTTTTACCAAACCTTGTCCAGGAAGTGGGGTGCAAGGTTTTGGGAAGTATTTTGGGGGGAAAGATGTGTCCAAACAGCTCTTCCCCAGTAACCAGTATTTGTTTGGTGGTGGTAGCGTCCAATCCAAGGACAAAGGGTGGAATATTTTGTACCTTGGGGAAGTTTTGACCTAAGCTGGTAAAGATAAGCTTAGGAGGTTTTTCATGCAGGTCCCCACATCTGTACCCTAGAGGTCAGAGTGGGGGAGGAACCTTGACAGTACCCAAGAGAATTAGGTGCAAAATTCACACTTGCAACAGGAACTGGGCACCTAACTGATTTGGTGCCTTCTGGAAATCTCACATGAAATGCAGGTCTAAGATCAGACTTACTTGTACTGAAGTTCATGCCTTTTAAATCTTAGTGTAATGTAATGGAAGTGTAATGTAATGGTAATACAATTAGCTTATGTTTTCTTACTCTGAACTCAATTTATCTGGCCTTTTATTTCTAATGGAAGACAAAAAATTGTTCTTGTATTGACCGTAACAGATACACATCTAACAATCTGGGCAAAACTGAGTCTATATCATCAATGTTAGAATTACATGCTAGCTAATTTTTTTTTTTCCTGAGAAGGCACCAGGAAGTCTGTTGACATGCATGCTGCTAATTTCATTATATTTAGAAGCCTCGTATCATCTTTGCCATTTAATAAAGGCTCCAGAAATCAGGGCTGACAAGAAATTAGAATTGGATTTCTTTGAGTTTCAGTAACATATTGTCTATAATCAATAGTGCAAATGTTTAGTATTTGCAGAAGTGTCCAGCTTTATTATTTTATGGGTAAGAAAATTGTAATTAAATATTAGAAATATTGATAATTGCACCAAGAATTGTTTTTTATTCAAAATGTGTGTCATTTAATTTTTCTGAGTAAATACATACGATTGTAGTGGACAATTTCTAGTTAGCCTCCCTACTGCAGAACTCTGCAAAAGAAACAATAAAGCTGTCTTGTGAAGGGTAGAGAGAGAAGGTGTCTGAAAAATGCTTTTGTCTTAGAACACGCACCCGTACCTACCCCAAGACTATAATCACAAGGAGATCTTGGTAAAAGTCAATGGATATACAGCCATGAAAGAAAATGTAAATACAGTGTTTCAATAAGTGTGCATAACTTTATGGACTATTCTGCTATTATCTTGATAGAATAGATACTGTACAAGTATGGGAAAGCAAAATACTTTTTTTTAATATATATAATAGTATAACAAACTAGACTGAGTCCTAAATGTGCAAATTTTTGACTAGGTTCTCAATACTCTTCTCCTTGCATTTCTGGCTTCACTTCCAGATAAAACAACTTGATCACCCTCTCTTCTGTATAGCATACTGTACAATTCAAGTCTTCCTTTTCATCCTGAGTCTAGTAAGTGAATGTCAGCCGGTGGATTCTCTAGGAAGCCTTCGGGAGATTTATTTTTTTAAACTGTGTGACAGACCCAGACCAGGAGGGTACAGGAGTCTGGTAGAAGGCAAATATACTGGCCAGTGGCTGAATAGTTTTCTGTTCCCTGAGTGACCAGAGCAGGGGCTGCGCTAGAGTAACCAGGAACCTGCTAGAACCAGTTAAGACAGGCAAGCTAATTAAGACACCTGGAGCCAATTAAGAACATACTAGAATCAATTATGGCAGGCAGACTAATCAGGACATCGGGTTTAAAAAGGACCTCCCATCAGTTAGTGGGGGGCATGCAAGGAGCAGGGAATGAGAAAGCGTGTTGCTGGAGGACTGAGGAGTACAAGCGTGATCAGGCTTCAGGAGAAAGATCCTGTGGTGAGGATAAAGAAGTGCTAAGGGGAGGCCATAGGGAAGTAGCCCAGGGAGTTGTAGCTGTAGATGTCACGCAGCTGTTACAGGAGACATAGACAGCAGCAATCCACAGGGCCCTGGGTTGGAACCTGGTGTAGAGGGTGGGCCCGGGTTCCCCCCATTCCCCCAACTCCTGATCAGACACAGGAGGAGTTGACCGGGTCTGTGAGCAACACCAGAAGGGAAGGTCTAATTTGGAAAGGGATCTGGCCTGTCCCCGACCCACTACGTGGGACAACAGAGACTGGAGATTGTTCTCCATTTTCCCCATGCTGGCCAGTGATGAGGTTAGCTGAGTGTACAGCAGGTTTGAGCCTCTAGCAGAAGCAGCTAAACTGAGGGCTGCCGTGAACCTCTGAGGTGAGCAAATCTGCCAAAAAGTGCAGGATCCACCAAGGTAGAAGAGGAACTTTGTCACAACTGACATTTGTCCCACAGTAAACAATGAACTGCAGCTTGATTTTTATATATATATATCTATTAGACCTGGTTAATATTGTTTTGCCAGTTGATAGCCATATTATGATTGCTGAATTGCTGGCATAGTAAGAAAAAGTAAAGATGTAGAACTAATAAAGTACAAGTATTATTTTGAACCTTGCTCAGTTTTAAATTTTTAAAACACTAAGTTATTAGAATACCTGTGGCTGTAGCCTATGACATTTGACAGGATGTTTAATGTTATTATTTGGAAGCTATTTAGAAATTTGACTGAAAGAACTTTAAGTCTTTCTATCTACCCATAAAAAGTAAAAAAAAAATCATCTATTAGTAACCTCTTAAAACACATATTTTCTTCTTGAAAACAGCAGGCTAATGAAGTGTAAGATGCAGTGTTCAAATCCTCATGAAAACTAAAAATAAATGCAGTCAATTAAGGAGCCTGTGCAACTAACTCTTCATGTATTAAAGCTGAATATGGAAGATAACTGTAATATAAGGTTATTCCCCAGGGAGTAAAACACAATAGCATGCCACTTCAAATGAAGAGCTGCAAAGTCAGAAAATAAATAGAAAACAGGGATTTTTAATAACAGGCAGAGTTATGTTTGCTTTCCCTACTGTTGCAGAATAATGCAGAGCAAGTATTTATAATTTCAAATTCAAGAGCAATTGATTTTTTTTCAAGATGTCATTTGCAATATTCTCTTAGGGCTCTTCTCAGCCCCAATTAAAATTTTGTAATAAAATCACTGTGTCTGAGGAGACTGGGTAAAATATGTCTCTCATTCTAGCTGACCATTTTCTTCTTCTGACCTTGAGAGAACAATAAATGCTAGTGAGATACTGTTAGTTCCTTGAGTTTCTGCAATATACACAAGGAGACAACCATAACAAATTCACCTGTTGACATCTGTGGTCTGACAGACCTGACTTACATAAGGGACATTCAAAATTTGAACTGTTTGGAAATTAATAACATACATATATATATATATAAAATAAATGGCAACCTGCCATTAATACACTTCTCTAACTAAGGATTCTCCCGTGCCATTTAAACAAGTGACAAGCATTGTGGTGCTGAATGGTATAATCCCCAGAATTCCTCCAGAAACTAACTGGGCATGCATATGAAGGACACCTGCAGACTATACCCTGTCATGGGTTGCAGAAACTTGTTTGCATCCCCAACCTGCTCCACCGTTCAGTGGATTGGGACTGGGCTGTGGTCTTGGGCCTTTCTTGTCCCTCCTTACCATGTCTTGCATCCAGGGAGCACACAGAGGGAGCAGTCCCTTCACTTCAGAGAACAAAGGAAATATAACTGTACGCAACTTCTCTGCAGGGTTGCAAGTGTGACAGCCGCCAATATGGCCATCATTTCAGGGATGGAACTGGGAACCACCAGAGATAAAAACATGAGTTTCTACAACATGAGATAAAGATTTATATCCTCTGTAGATTGGGTATGTAACACACACTGACCAGTGGATGATACAGGACTGGGTGGGACATATTTTTAATGTAAAGTAATCATTAAATGTGGGGTGCGTCTCTAAGACCTAATTTACCAACCCCCCTCAAAATTGTTACGCTTTTTAGTCTGGCCCTCTACACAGTGGTGTGTTCATGGTGTGGAGGAACTGGCTACATCAGGTGGGGAGTGATGCAATGAATATTGTTTGGTAGGCTCACTCAAAATTGCAAGTCCGTTTCTGTTTGTTAAAATGGTCAGACTTCAGCTGACTTGAGATTTGAGCTGTCTGCTGCTCATTAAGCCAATGGATGCACTAGGGCTGTTCCTGCCATTGTTGCAGCCACAACAGTGCTGCAATGGGATAGCCCCTCCTTTCTTTTCCATCAGCACCACAAGCCATGCAAAAGGGACATGCACACCCTACTGATGACACTCCAGAAGCACATGAAGAGGAAAGGAAGCAAGGCCAAAGTGCCAACTGACTGAGGGATAGGCCAGGAAATGCTGCAGCCCACCTGTCTCGCAACCAGTGCTTGCCTGGGGTTTCAACAGCCAGTGCTGGGAGGAAGCCTTTCCAACCTGCACTCCACCACCAACACCTATCCTCTGCATTTATCCCATTCTCTGTAATATTTACAGAGATTAATTGAACTGCTGAGCTATACATTGAATCATTAAGCAAAAAAACTCACCTTGATTAATCATATGTGCGCACAGATTATACCCATTGCCTGCTTCTGGCCACAGCAAACCTGTAATTTTAAATGAAAGATGGTATGAAAATATACAATTCTGTTCTGGATGCAAAAGTTTCAAAATCAAGTGTATTTGGATCTGACTCAAGTCCTGGCCCATTTCTATTTGAAACAAAAATATTTGGTCATATGGCAGATTACTTTACTCCCTGGCACTGCATTGTCATTCCTGATTTAATAAAGGAACTCTCAAAGAATGTTTTGATCTTAAAAACTTATTTTACTGGTTCCCTTAAACAAGCTAAAACAAAACTAGTGGCAAGTAAGAACACAGAATCTATGAGTTAGCCAAGTCAGATATTTTTAACTGGCACACCTCTAACTTCCAGATGAAGTCTCTTAAGCTAAAATCTAGGTCTCTCTATATATATTTCATGAACCTTTTGCCCAGTCTGGAATGTAATAAATCATTCATTTACTTTGAACTTCCTGTGAAAATGGTGTTATGTTGTAGTCCTTGTCTACAAAATGGTACTTCTTTACCATTAACAGAGAGCTGAGGTGAACAGCATTATTTACGGGCTAAATTTGGGTTATTATTTGTTTGTTTATTTATTTAAGACCTGTGCAGCTTTGAACATATAACCCAAGGAAAAAAAGCTTGATTCTATTGAATAAAGTAGGCAATGTCTAATTCCACCATGACAGCAACAAACATGATTTCCTCTTGCATGCCATATAAAGCAACACAAGTCTCAAGTTTCCATAATTCAAGTCTAGAGGGTTTCTGGTAGATACCTTGAGCAATGTACAAGGCTCAATGAACACTGTATTTTTGTAGGTTTAGGCTCAGAGATGAAAAAGGGGTGGTGTTGCAGTAAGCCTGGGAAGAATGCAAGGAATAGGTGCCAAGAAGAGGAATGAAGGTAGGTATATAATCCAAGAAAGTTATGTGGAATATTCATACCGATCAAAGCATTTTTCTACATGTACAGTAACACACATCGTAACACAGCAGTTCAATTTAACATATAAAAAATAAGGAATGGATTAACCATGAAATGACCATTTGTTATGAAAGCATGCTCATGATATCATGAATATCTTTCCAGTGCAATTTCTTTCAGTACAAAAAATGTGCCCAGAAGAAGCAAGAAGCTGGGGGGGAGGGGGGGAGAAAAAGAAAAAAAAAGCAGAAAACATTCAGAAAGGAAAGGAAAAGAGCTTGCAAAATACAGAAGTGAAAACAAACTGTGTGAAACCAAGCACAGAATTATACCTTAAGGGTTACAACTCCTCACCCAGAATTCTGTCTGAGTCTGCTAGTGAGCTCACCTTGTTGTAAGAACTTGCACACCCTTTATTTGGATGTAGTGTGCGATCTCCCTTGCACCTAGGCAGCTGGACTGAGGGAAATGGAAATGGGGGTAATTAATGCCTATTTCGATCCCTTTTGGGGAGGTAGTACCTCCACCAGCATTCACATGGAGAAGTGGCTCTCTTTCCCATCCACATGTGGCTGACGCTTGAGGAAGGGCATTACGGCTAAGTAGGCTCCTTGCATGCTTTCCCAGTCCACTCGTATGCACCCATGCAGGTTCAGACATAATCTGGCCCATAATCCTTTGGAAGGATATCTGAGGCCTGGTCTACAGTAGAAAATTAGGTCAGTTTAACTATGTTGGCCAGGGGGTTGAAAAATTCACACCCCTGAGCGATGTAGATAGGCTGTCCGAAGTCCCCATGTAGGTCAATAGAAGAATTCTTCCATCAACCTAGCTAGGTGGTTTATCTATGCTGATGGAAGAACACCTCTTGTTGGCGTAGATAGTTTCTACAGTGAATCACTGAACAGCGGCACAGCTGCAGCTGTGCCACTGTAGCATTTTATGTGTAGTCAAGCCCTGAAACTGGAAAAAGAGGCAGGAGGAAGTGACACATTATAGATCAGTTAATATGACTTTGCACTTGCTTATTGTTAACTGTTCCATGTTCGGTGTAATCTGTATTGTAGAAATGTATAAAAGACCTATGTGAACAAAGCCCAAATTGGAAAAACACCAGGTGAAAAATTGAAAGGAAGAAGTATAGAAGGACTTCCCAGTGCCCTGGAACGTGGTAACTTCAGCCCTTTACCAATTCTGTCTTGTCTGTTTTTGTTGTCTGCCATAAATGTGTGTTCAGATGCAATAAGTGACAATAATTTTGTCCGATTTTATATAAATACAGGCAAAAATTGAATAAGGCCAAATTGGGTGGATTTGTGATTCAGTTTCCACATTTAAACCCCAGCAAGTATGATAATTGTTACAGCAGAATGTCAACTGAAGTCCTAGGTGGCTACACATTTGTTAAAATACTGAAGGGAACCACTCTGGGAAAAAATGGGAAAAAGAGTTTTAGCTTAAATATCTCAATAGGAAAATTTAATTGATCACTAAAATTTTGTGAGGATACTACAGACAACTGCACGTCATTTCTGTTAGCCGTTAACAAATTTCACATTAAAGAATAATCCCTATACTCTTGGAATAAAGGTAAATTCATAGCCTAAATACTGCCTAATGGACAAGAAGCAAACAATAGCTATAACCAGAATGGTTTAAAGGAAAAATGAACCCACAGAAGAGGAACCATGGGAATCGGTGACAAGGTCTTATCTTTTTAATCCTTTTACACAGTAAGTGGTTTGGTTGGGTGACAATCCCAAAAGCAAAGCTTTTTTTCTTTTTACAATTTTGCAGATGGTGCTAACTCGGTGGGCCCAGTAAATTATGAGGAACAATGCAATTAGACACTGAGAGAGTTAGATCTTTTAAATACTTGGAGTAACAGATGGCAAATGCAATTCAATGCAAATAAATGCAGAATAATGATTCTCATAGCAAGGCGTGAGAAGATGGAATATTTGTTAAATGGAAAGAAATACTGCATACTGACCAGGAAAGTGGTTTGGGAGTTGTGGTATAAAAATCCCTAAAGCTTCAAGCCTGATGTTCAGCTGTAACAAAGAAAGCAAACAGGATGCTGGGTCACAATGTCAGAATAGAATATAAACCCAATGTGTTATTATTGTTACTGTGTAACGCCAAGTAGGTATTACACACAGTACTACATCAGAGGTAAGGATTAGCATTTGTGGCCTTGACTCACCCCGTTGAGCCTAAGTACTGGAGGATCCTCAGAACTCTGGGGTTATATTCCATACCCTACATCATAAGTGTCAAGTCTCCCACATCTGGCTGCCATCATGTCACAGCTTGCTGCTTTGGGGAAATAATCTTCTGAATCTTGATCCTGCAAGGAAATGTGATCCTGCAAGATGTGGGCTTGCAGATCAAGCATTGCAGAGTACCTTATTTATGTACCTTATTTAAGCACTTTCTCTAACCTCATTGTGCTGCATTATTGTAAAATCAGGAGGTGCTGCACAGACACACAATCGTTAGAATGGCTGGCTGCAGGCTGAGCCGTGAGCCTCGTAAGGGATGTAAGCAGCATGTTCATACTTAAAAGTGTTCAGTGAGAGGGGAAAACTGGGGGAGCTGGAGGGAACGGTGGAAAGAATAAGAAAGAGGAAACTGTGATGAGAACCACAGAAATAAGGCAAATGATAGAGAAAGAAGTGCAGAGGCAGAACAGTACAGAATTTTATGGATTGCAATTTAAAAGGGAGCAAAAGCATCATTAAACAGTGGGATGAATCTGCTAAGCAGGAAATTAACAACTGTTCACATCAGCCCCTTCCCTGGTGATTGTTGACCCTAAAAGGCAGAAAAGCAGAGCCAGTCCCCCCTTCCAGAGAGTACTGGAAGGGTGTAGATACTCTTTGAAAAGATTCAGCCCCAATAAGTGACCTCTCCTTGTATTTGGGAAGGCAATGATGTAGCAGAACAGATGTGAATTGCATGGTGAGCAGGGAAGTAGGAGCTGAAGGGCTGCTGGAGGGTCTGCGTAGTGTGCAGGGGACAAAGCAAAGAAGCAGGCTCCAGGGAATCTGAGAAATCACATGCACTGCAAGAAGCAAACCAAGGGAGAAGAAGCTTCATGTGTAGCAGACTGTGAATGGCAGACATTACAGCTGGATACAGGTCCATGAAGAATTTATGGGAGGCAGCAGAGATGGCAGCTGAGGCTGAGTAGAAAGGGGCTTGAAGGGAAGTCTCAGAGACACAGAGCTAGCACTCAGCCCAGGATCCTAAAGGGACAGGAGCCTGAATATGGCTATTGCAGCCAGGGTACCCTAGACACTGGACATTAGCCTAGGAAGTGGTCATTGTGCTCTGACAGGGTGTTGGATCCAAGAGAATGGGCTACTGTCCTTGTAACAGAAGACCATCTTCAATTAGGGATGGGAAATGGGGAGTGGTTTGTAGCCAAACTACATCTATAGTGAAGCAGCTGGAAGAGTGTAAGAAACACTAGCAGGAACAGTGTGACAAACACTGCCACAACAGCAGGAGAACAACTGAAACACACAATGGACTTGTCCTGGCCAGGAAAGCATGCTACCAAATTGCTTCTAATGAGAAACAAACTGAACAGGGCACCCAAGCCAGAATGTGGTTCATTTGTAAACAGAGACTTATAAAAAGAAAATAAAGGAGAATTCCATTTTTTATCTAGAGTTTTAAAACTTCAACAATTACCTTGGCCTGATGATGCCTCCCATGCAACAATTGTTGAACAGCCATCTGTGAGGTCATGTGTTCTCTTTCTTTAAATTGGTAACAGGATGGCAGGTAGGAACAGGCTTGGGACAGTTTTAAAGATCTGCAGTGAAGCAGAGGGAGAGAGAAAAGCAATAGCTTTTACAGTAATGGTGTTTGCCTCATTCAGATAAAGTTCTTTATTCAGTGTAAAAAGTAAATGACTTTCTATGATGCTTTACCATAGCCATATCACATGGTTTCAGAAGCTGACCTGTTTTGAACCAGCATCAATAACAGATAAAGAATATGCTCCAGTTCAGTCATGCACAAACCTTTTAGTATGATAAGCCATAGAATAGCCTGCCTGGATATGCTCTTAACCAGGTTCTGAACCACAATGAAATTTAATGCAGAAAGCATTGGAGTACAGGTCAGCTCATTAAATTATGCAACAGGAAGTGAAGCTGTAAATGCTTGTACAGTATATCATTTAGCTTTGCTGAGGATGAAGATAACAATAACTCTGACACTATTCTTAAAAAAACTTGATGAACATTTCATTGTAAACAGGAATGTTACACACAAATATTTGTGCATTCACCAAAAAGGATAAAGGCTTTGATAAAGTGTTGAAGCCTTTATTTGGGTTCAGTGTTGAGACTCAAAACATTGTAAATTTTGATATGAGTAAGAGAAAATACATAAGAGCTTGTCTAATCAAGAGCAATGTGCATGTGGGTCTGAGCTAGTGAAAAGGTAAGTGACTTAACAAGGAATTAGTGAATGCACAGTGCATGAAATATGAAAGAAAAAATCCCCATGCAGAAAAAATAAGTACCATTAAAATGCCTCTTAATGGCACTGATTTCCCTGGCTAGAAATGTGGCATGTATGGCAAGAAAGAACACAGGAAAGATAAATTCTGTCAAACTAGCAGAAACGTAAGAAATGGAAGGGGAAAAAAGGAATAATGTGAGCATATCTTGAAGCACAGGAACAAGGAAGATAGCCTAAGGAAGGGTGAGACATGCCTTGTACCTAGCATCTCCATTCAAAGACAGCATTCATGAACAATTTGGGACTCTGTATCTCAATATTTGAAATACTGTTTATTAAATTTAAAATTGATTCAGATCCAGAAATGACTGATTTGTAAAGGAGAGGAGAGGAGATCTAGCTGTAAGTTGGAGCAGCCCAGAAAAATAGGAATGGGAAATTTTCTCATGGAAATAGAAAAATTGTCTGGGACAATTCAAAGTCCATATGAGCTACTAAGAGAAGGGGTATGTGTACAATTTTTTTGTCAGTAATGTGGCCACTGCATATAGCCTTCTAGACAGTGCCATAGCCATTGAATTGTGTCTTGTGAAATTCAGAGAAGAAGTTGGGACCATGCGGGTGAAAGGGGTCTGGTTAAAGGACATCCAGTGGAGATTCGGGGTGGGGGGGGCGTCATACCCAAAGTGTTACAAAAGACTGTCTGTGAATTCTTATCATTGTTATATAAGACATGTTGCACTGTTGCATGTTGAGTTGCTTGGTAGCTTGATAAGAAAACCGGTGATTTTTCTTTCAGGTCAACTTTTTGCAACAAGTAATTCAGAATTATATACAAATGTTTTATTTCATCATGGACCTGAGGATAATAAATGGAAGAAAGTCTGTGTCTGTTATTATTTTGTTTCAGAAATTCTTCAAACTCAATGGATGTAAACTGAAATCCACCCTTTGTGACTAGTTCAGTCAGCTTTCCATCACCTCTGAAAATTGTTAACAGGACCTTCATTACTGTTGAAGCATTCTGTCAAATAAAGTCTACTTTGGCCATTTACTGGGATAATCAATATTAGTATTGCCAACCCCAAATGTTCAAAAAAATGAGTCAGACTCCCCCAAAACCCATGACAGTGTCTTCAAAATCATGAGATTATTTAAATTTAATACATGTTGGGATCTTTTTATATGCCTTCTGGTTTTTGAGCCTTTAAACTTCATCTTTCCAAGGTTTTCTCCATAAGCTTGAAGGACAGACACTATTTTCTAAAATGAAAGCTGACATTTTTACATAATCACATCTCTGGTAGTTGGGACATTAGGAGAAACACCAAATATCATGAAACTTTTGATAAAATGACAAGAGTCGGCAACACTAGCATAGCCTGTTTATGCTGTTTCAAAATGTCCTGTTGTATCAATGCAAAATTGTTTAAGGAGGTAAAGAGAGAGTCTTTAGTATATAATAGATAACATTTGCCAATAGTTACCATAACTGAGAGATAGTTGTTTCATCCCTAATCAGAGAATAGGAAACAATTGTGCTAAGTTTATAGTAGCTGTGGATATTTTAATGGTGAACATTGTATATGAATGGCATACAAACTGATGGGATACAGTTAAAAACACTGGAAAGTAAACTCTGCTATCAACACTGGGAATTACAGCACCTTGTCAAAATGAAAAGAAAAACAGCATTTCATTATCACAAGGCTTTTATTCTTTATGTTTTTCAGTGTAATTGAAGCACTTTGTTTCTATGTATGCTATTAATATACAAATGCTATTTAGGCTACCCGAAAGCTTGAGTGTTCATAATAAGGTTGACATTAAGGTTATGGAAAGTTTTGTAGAGGAAAACCAGAAGATATGCAGAATACTTATAGGATTTGTATTCACTGCTGGATTTACTCAAGGATGTAAGATGCTGAAAGAAACCTAGGAAGGATAGTGAACAGCAAATTAGATATGAGTTTGTAATGTGATATTCAGCATACGGGGCTCAGAGCTGGTGATAGGCATAAGAAGACTAAAAAATTGCTTAGGGCTCTGAGCAGCTCAAGGGGGCCCCCTCTTAATTATTAGTTTGTGTTGTGATGGTGGCGGGGAAATATTTCTTCTTAGGGCCTCCAGTGGGCTATCACCTGCACTACAGGGGCCATAAAAACCCCTGAATCTGAATAGGGAAGAATTTGACAAGCTCTGTTGTAAAAGCATAAGCAGTCATATACTGCCTATCCACAAGTCCTGGGTCAGTGGAGATGTGGGCAGAGCTGGGTGTAGAAGGGGAATTTCCATAGCACTATGTGTTAAGGTGGTGTCAGCTGGGTCCCACCTCCTGCTGGCCTTATACATAAAGCAGCAGTGACACCTAAGTCCCACCTCCTGCTGGCCACAAGAATACAGTAGTAGTGGCTCCTGGCTCCCACCCATGCTGTTTTCAGAGATAAAGAGGAAGTGCAGAACAGCCTATAATCAGGCCTACTTTATGCCAGCAAATGTACATGCCATTAAAGCATCTGAGAACCTGAAGAAAACATGGATAAAAGGGAAAGCCACATTTGACCTTTGTTCCCCTGGGCTGTGTATTCTGTGGCCAGAACCTCTCAGTTAGGGAAGTTAAAGTTCAACTTTCTACAACATTGTGGAGACCACAGTTAGCATACTGTATTCAGAATTGAATAGACTGGAAATGATTTAGAAATGAGCAACCAAAATGATTGATTAATGAACTGGGGGCATTAAAATATGAGAAAAAATTAGAAGTACTATATATATGCATACTTTGTCCAAACAACATATAAGAGAAGTTCTGAGAATCATGCATAAGTATCCAAAGCATGTAAATACCAAAAAGAAAGTAAGAGACAGTTAAAACGGCATCCTTCAAAAATGGGAATTCAGATTTTACGGAGGAAAATAGAAAGGACCATAAACCCTGTCAAGTGTAAAAGTATAATTAGGCAGGCCAAAAAAGAATATGAAGAGCAAGTAGCAAAAAACCCCAAAACAGCAATTTTTTTAAGTACGTCAGAAGCAGGAAACTTACCAAACAGTGAGGCCACTGGACAGCCAAGATGCTAAGGGAAGACAAGGCTATTGTGAAGAAGCTAAATGAACTCTTTGTGTCAGTCTTCATTACAGAGGATTTGAGGGAGATTCCCACACGTGAGCCATTCTTTTTCGGTGACAATCTGAGGAACTGCCCCAGACTCAGCAGTAGAGAAGGTTTTGGAACAAATTGGTAAATTAAACAGCAATAATTCACCAAGACCAGATGTTATTTACCCAAGAGTTCTGAAGGAATTCATATATGAAATTGCAGAACTACTAACTGTGATATGTAACACATTACTTAAATCAGCCTTTCTACCAGATAAATGGAGGATAGCACAGATTTTTTAAAAGGGCCTAGAGGTGATCCTGGCAATTACTGGCCAGTAAGCTTAACTTCAGAACCATGCAAATTGGTTGAAATTATAGTAAAACAGAACTATCAGACACATAGATGCACATGATTTGTTTGGGAAGAGTCAACAGGGCTTCTGTAAAAGGAAATCATGTCTCACCAGTCAGTTAGAATTATCTGAGGGTGTCAGAAAGCATTTGGACGAGGGTGATCCAATGGATATAGGGTGCTTGGTCTTTCAGAAAACTTTGACAAGGTCCCATATCATAGGCCCTTAAGCAAAGACAGCAGCAATGGGATAAGAGGGAAGGTCCCCTCATGGATCAGTAACTGGTTAAAAGTTAGGAAACAAAGACTAGAAATAAAAGGGTTATGTTAAGGGTAAATAGCATGGTCTCCCAAGAATCTTTACAGGGACCTCTGCAGTTCAACATATTTATAAATGATCTAGAAAAGGGATAGAACAGTGAAGCGGCAAAGTTTTCAGACAATACTTAATTACTCAAGATAGTTAAGTCCAAAACTAACTGAAGAATTAGAAAAGGATCTCACTAAACTGGGTGACTGGGCAACAAAACGACACCATGAAGTTCAATGTTGCTAAGTGCAAAGTAATGCACACTGGAAAAAAATCCCAACTATATATATAAAACGACGGGTTTTAAATTAGCTGTTACCACTCAACAAAGTAATTTTGGAGTCATCCTGGATAGTTCTTTGAAAACATATATTCAGTGTGCACAGCAGTCAAAAAACCTACGTGAATGTTAGGAACCATTTGGAAAGGGGTAGATAATAATACAGAAAATATCATAATGCCTCTCTATATATCCATTGTACTCCCACACCTTAAATATAATGTGCAGTTATGGTCGCCCCTATCTCCAAAAAGATATATTAGAGTTGGAAGAAATAGAGAAGGGCAATGAAAATTATTACGGATATGGAACAGCTTCCATAAGAGGAGAGATTAAAATTTACTGGGACTGTTCAGCTTAGAAAAGAGATGAATAAAGAGTGATATGATAGAGGTCTATAAAATTGTGACTGATGTGGAAAAAGTGAATAGGAAAGTGTTATTTACCACTTCGCATACCACAAGAACCAAGGGTCACCCAACAAAATTAATAGGCAGCAGATTTAAAACAAACGTAAAGAAGTACTTCTTCGCACAACCACAGTCAACCTGTGGAACTCATTGCCAGGGGATATTGTGAACCCCAAAAGTATAACTGGGTAAAACAAAATAGATAAGTTCATGAAAGGTCCATCAATGGCAATTAGCCAAGATGGTCAGGGACAAAACTCCATGCTCTAGCTGTCCCTAACTATCTGAAGCTGGGAGTGGATGATAGGGAATAGATCACCTGATAATTGCCCTGTTCTGTTCATTTCTTCTGAAGAGTCTGGCACAGGCCACTGTTGGAAGATAGGATACTGAGCTAGATGGACCATTGGACTGACCCCCAATGGCCATTCTGATGTTCTCAAAGATGCATCAATATTTAAAGTGATTCAAGGAGGTATAACTAGCAGTAATGTGATGAACTTGAATAAAAGAAAATTTAGACTCAGTAGCAGGAAAACAATACAGAGAGTGAGATCTATTTGATTGTAATATAACCCCCTAGGGTTGTTTAAAAGTGGAGGGGACAAAGCACTTGAGAATTTACAGTAGAAACAATAGGGTGATAGACTTTATATTTGGATAGGTCTTTTCATATTCATATGGTTCTCTGATGAAAGAGGTATGTGGATTCCTTACTTTTGATTAAAGACTTATCAATGAAATATGTGAGGTAGAAGCTCTCATTTCAGGGATTGCCCTTAGGTGGTGTTTGGTAAGAATTTGTTTTCTTCACGGACCTCTAGCTGAATGATGGATTGTGTAAGAATATATTTTCTGATTATCATCCAAGATAGAATTTGCTATAGTTTTCAGCCAAGGCAAGGGTATTTCATTTTGATTTATTATCATGAAAAAATAAACATTTTCTGATTACCTCTGCTTTTCTGTATGTTCCTCTGATGTAAATTAAAATATGCATAACAAAAGAATCATAACTGGAAAAAATATTTTAATTAAAATGTTAAAAGTTTAGCCTTGGAACTGTAAAGAAAATCTATTTTCCTGTTAGACAGCAAATGTCACACACAAACAAACACAATCACACATGCACTAAGAGATCCTATTTTTAGGATCCTTTAGGTTCACATCTTTTCCAGTTATGATTCCTTTGTTATGTAGATTTTAATTTGCTTCAGAGGAACACACAAAACTGTTAATCAGGAAATGTATATATATATTTTGTTAATCAATCCAAATGAAATACCCTTGTCATAGCTGGAAACTGTAGAAGTAAATTCTATCTTCGGTAGTTATCTGAAAAGGCAGCTTGAAAATGAAATACCCTGATGACTATAGACTGAAATTCCTTAGTGGATATTATAAAAAATTGAAAGAAATAATTTGGCAAAAACTAAAATGGAAAGTTTAGGGATTGTCATTGTGCCTGATATTTGCATTTCGGAATACTTAGTATAGAGGGAAATAATTTTATAACATGCATTCTATGTTTTACTGGACTGCTTGTGTCTATCCAAGTTAGAGTAACCAGGTATGAATGATTTTCAGTGATTGATTATATCAGTATCTGCATCAAACTTTTCAGGAAAAGGACTGTCTCTGCTTTTTCTAATCATGTTATCCATCCACTGCAATGTAACTGAGATGGATGGCAGAGGAAGACTGGGTCTGGAGGCTGCAGTGGGGATTGGGTGGGGAGAAGGAAACTGAAACTGGGAGTTGGAGGAGAAACTGGGACTGGATGGGCAAGGAGACTGTAGTTGGGAACCAGTAGGGCAGCAGTAAGGAAGTGAGATCTGATGAGGAGCCAGAGTATGGGGGAGAAATGGTACTGGCTTGGCAAAAAGACTGAGAAAAGAAGGTGAAGAGGAGGACACTGAGATTGGATGGGGAGCCCAGGGAGGGAAACTAGGACTGGAAATCAGTAGATAGAGGGAATATGGGTGTGGAGGGTGAAGGCATGCATAATATGAGGAGTCAGGAGGGGGCAATTGGAACTGGATGAACAAGGAGCCTAGGATTGGCATGGGAAGACAAGGACAACATAAGCGAGGAAACTGCCACGAGAAGCCTGAGGAATAGAAACTGTGACTTGCTAAATGAGGAGAATTAAATTGGAATGGGGAATGGGGTAGGGGAGAACAGACAGGTCTGAAACAGAAACAGGCTGGAGGGGAAGGAGCAGAAGGGCTCAGATTTGGGGTAAATGGACAGAAAAGTCTGTAGCCACTCAAGAACACTCCCTTGCAGAGTCTGGAATGGAACCCAAGATTCTTGACTCTCACCATTCCTCTTCTGACAGAAAATATCTGTGAAATCCTTTGACAATGTGTCCCATTCCCCTCTAGTCCTGATCCACAAAGAGGATTACCACCTCCTATTGCTAATATTTGCTTCATAAGTTCAAATGACAGAGGTCTGCATGTGGATCTAAAGGATGCAACCCTGCTGATCAACCATGTGAATTTCAATATGATACCTCATTATTGAATGATTTTTTTCTGTTTGTTTTCAGTTTGCTTTTTTATAAACCTAGTACAATCTCCTTTGTACGGGGAGATTTTGGTGGACCAGTAACATATCTGGACCACTACCGATAACTGGAATATCGATTATCATGCTTATGGCCAAAAGCAGCTAAATCAGTAGATCTTAACAGGCCTCCGCAACAACCTTAGCATATGTAAGCAAGAAACCAGGAGGGAAGGGAGTTAAGAGGGGAGCCAACCCTATGTCCTTCTTGATAAGATCTCTGCTGAGATTGTTGAGATATGTGTTTTAGAAAACAGGAAGCTTATCTATAGCTGTCCTTTGGGATGTGTTTGTCAGGATCCTGAAACATACGGGCCCTGAAAAAAACCAAAGCTGTCTAACTAATGGTTTGAAGAAACTTCTTGCTTAACCTTTGAAATTGTTTGCTTAACAATTTTTTTTATTGACATGTTATTGTTACAGTAACCCAAATAAATAAGGGGAGGAAGTATGAGGTAGGTGCACTCTTCAGGGACACTTCATGGACACAGTTTAAGGTTCCCAATGGCAGCTGAAATATGGGCCAATTGGATTGCTGTCATTATACCACTCAAAGGCTGCTCCCGACTTCAGTAATTATTGATTTTTGGGATGTTTTAGTAACCAGTTGCAGACGTGTGTAAGTGCTTGAGACTAAAATAAAGTGCACGCCTAAGAGAAAACACTCTCGTATTGTACTATTTATGCAAGCCACCTATCGGTTGGATGGCCATATCTCCATTGATTTATTTCCTGCCACCGCCTCACCAAGAGTAATAGCTACCAAGAGCTTTGGGTTTTAAGAACTATGGTAACAGCTTATGCATATGCATTATGGTATAGTCTTCAATTAAATAATCACATACTTTTCTTCCATAGTACCACAGCCACATTCAGTGGACTGAATGGATGGTACTCATTTAGTGAGAAGCTATTCAATATTTTGTTTTCTTCTCATTGTTCAATGTGTTAATTATTAATTTTCTCCTGAGCTTTTCTACAGCACTCATAACTATAGTATGTGAATGTTTCACAAACATTAGTTAATTTATTTTACAACAGATTTGAGAAATGATGAGGTATTATGGTCACAAAGACAAATAAAGGTCTAAAGTAATCGTTAATTTTGGGTGCCAAATTAGAAAAAAACTTAGAACCTGATTTTCCAGAGACTGTAGTGTTATATAGCTCTTTATATATTCAAGCACAGGTCCCATGGATTTCAGTGCAGTGAATGTTCAGCATTTCTGCAAATTAGATTACCTGGTCTCAAGTCAAGAAAACAGAAAATGAGGAACACATAATCAGTAACAAGATGTGAAAATTTTGATTTCAGCAACTTGTCCAGCATCACATAGGAACTCTGTGGCAGAGGCAATGATAGAATCAAATTCCCCAGGGCAGCATTCAGATACCAGAGACATTCCCAAGACTCCATTTTGGATTCCTGGCTTTTATTTTGGATGAGCAAGAGTCTTTTCACAATTGGATGGAAGCTGTAGGTCACATAGCACTAAAAATATAATTGGTGGGAAAACCAAAGTAGGGCAAAGGTTAGCAGATCATAAATCTGAGGTAAACAACAATTGACAGATAACGGAAATAACGGTCAAATGGAATGACTGACGTATAACTGCCAGTGAAGTAGGGTATAAAAAAGCAGCAGCAGCTGACAGCGGAGAGGTTGAGAATGCAGCTGAGCAGAGCTGAGAAGGCCAAGGGTGAGAAGAAGAAGCAAGCAGAAGAAGAGGAGTATGCAGCAGAGGAGCGAGAAAGGAAACAAGGGAAGATACTGTGCTGTCAGCTGAGTAACTCTATCAGACAAAGGAATAGTTAGTTATAGTTACAGCATAGCTAGTATAGATATATGGGGGAGGGGGTAAATACAGATATATGTATGTGTGTTGATTATGAGAGGGTTATAATGAACTTAATGAACATCTAAAAATTGCTGTCAGCTAACTGTGAATGACTGATCACCATAAGCAGGGAGCAACCACTTAGTATCATTTCAAACTATTAGGCAATGTTGTTTGAGGTGTTCTTTAACTTGTTATAAGGGATTTGTGTTTAAATTGTTATTGTGTCAAGGAATTGTTATTAGTATCAATAAAGGGTGCCTTGTTTTGGAACACTGCTTGTGTCAATCATTTATCAGAAGGCTGTATCCATGTCCTCCAGGTATTTCCTTAGCCACCCTGGAGACCCATACCTAAAGAGAAGAGATTGGTTAATACATGGTCTGTTTTGAAGGAATCCTTAATAAGCCTGAGAGGGAGCAATAGATGAGCAAATCTGTGGGTACCCTAAATCTGTAACAATTCAACTGCCTTAACATTGAGACCATCCTTTCTCTTCTTGCAAACCCCTGTCTCATTCCCTACTACATGTGGGAGTATTTCAGGGCTGCCCGCTGTCTGGCCAGCTGTATATCATTGCCGTTGAGCCCACTATAAGGGGATGGCAGAGTTGATGCTTCGAGAGACAGAATGCAGGTAGTCCTATCAGTGTATGCAGACAATGTGCTCCTCATGATCCAGGACCAAAGAGACCTGGCATGGGTGGTTCTTGTCAAGCTATCAATTCAGCAGCCTTCTCTACCCAGGTCAACTAGGTCAAAAGCTTTGGCGAGATGGTCAGGGATGGGTGGCAGGTGAGCCCCCTCCCACCCCTTCTCTTTGCCATCTAGTGGGGTGTGGGTCCTCTTCTGTAGCTGGGTGTGTACCTTTCTGCCACTGATCCCTCCCCACTCTAGAACTGGATTGATCTAGAGGCCAGGGTGACTGACCAGTTGCAGAGATAAACAGGGCCACTCTGGCGCCTTTCCTTTTTTGGGAGGGTGCCAGTGCTTAACCATCTAGTACTGTCCATGCTCTGGCAGCAGTTCAACACCTTGTGCCTCTCCCCAGGGACTGTGGCCAGCCTCCAGAATAAGATCCTGGACTTTACTGGCTGGGGATGTACTGGGACTCTGGGAATTTCCTGAGCTTACTCCTGGGAGGGTGGACAAAGCCTGGTCTGCATCCATAGCCAGGTCCATGTGTTCTGCCTTAAAGCCCTGCAGGGACTTCTTTATAGTACAGTTAGTCTGGCATGGAGCTTGCTGGGTACTCCTTCCTCTGCCATCTCCAAGGGCTCGAATATGATAGGCAGCTCTTTTATCTGTAGCAAAGAGGTTTGTCCTAAGACCTATCTGAGCTGTGCAGGGAACCCTAACTCTGTCATTTCCTAATTTTTAAGTTTTTGACATTGCAACCATAATAATGTTTCTTAATGTAGGGTGTGTGTGTGTGTGAGAGAGAGAGAGAGAGAGAGAGAGAATTGTCTATTGCCATATATATGGTCTTGGAAAGTCAAGTGCAGAGATTGGTCACTACAGTACACAGGGTACAGAACACTAGATATAATCCTGAATGCATTTTTAAAAATTCTGTTTGATGCATTTTTGTATGATCGACATAGGTATATTTTTATTGCATATCATAATTATCATTGTGTGTAATGAAATTGATATAGCTTTTGGAATTTCATCTTTTAGCTGTTATTTCTATGACAATTCCCTCACAATAGAAACCTCTAAGGCAAATCAACATTGAGTAGGTAATTCATATTACAACAAAATTACATTAGAACTTTATTTTCCTACATTTATTTGCCATTATCACAGCATCAGTTCAATCAGTTACTTAATTAAATTCGTACTTAGTCTCAATTACTAACAAAGAATTGTCAATTTCATGTATGATAATGAATTAAATTGTATTGTCATTGTGGAGTAACCTGATATTAATGTCATTCAGCTGCAAAAATTAATATTAGTGTCCATGTTTGACAGAGGTGACTAGCTGGTTGCTTATTTTCCTGCTATAATGAAAATAAAATAAGGGCATGTTTTCCTACTGATGGTTTTAAATAGTGGCATTTGAGCAGAAAGTGAATGGTGAGGTAAGAAGAGAAAGATACTCATAAAAAGTAAGACCTCTATATTACACATAAGTGCACAGGGAGTAGAGCTGGGCATGTTTCATCCTAAACTTGTTTCACCAAAAATAGTGATTTGGATCAACCCAAATATTCTGAGAATTTCTGTCAAATTCATCAAATGTTTATGGTTGGGAAAAAAAACCCTTTAAAAAATCTGAAAAATGGAAACATAAAAATTATTTTCATCAGAAGGGGGAAAATATTAAATATATATCTACATAATATACAACATATTCATTTTATAGGCCTCATATACTTTCCTAAGGCATGAGTATTTCACTTGGCAGGAGTTTCTGAAAGGACATTGCCTGCTTCTTTCAAAGACTAAAAAAGTCTTGAAGAATTAGCAGCAGCACCCTGTTGTGTGCTTCTAAGTATAGCAGTAAGTGGCAAACTAATGAACAGTATGCCTTATTGATATAAGCCTTAGCTCTGGTCTACACTACAGGGTTAGGTCAATTCAGCCTCATTATGTCGTTTTAAAAATGAATGCGTCTACACAACCAACCCCCTTCCATTGACCTAAAAGGCTCTTAAAATTGACTTCTGTACTCCTCCCCTGCAAGGGGAGTAGCACTAAAATCAACCTTGCTGGGTCGAATTTGGGGTAGTGCAGACACAATTCGATGGTATTGGCCTCGGGAGCTATCCCAGAGTGCTCCAATGTGACCGCTCTGAACAGCACTTTGAACTCCGGTGCACTAGCCAGGTACACAGAAAAGGCTCCAGGAAATTTTGAATTTCATTTCCTGTTTGGTCAGCGTGGCGAGCTCAGCAGCACAGGTGACCATGCAGTCCCCCCAGAATGAGCTCCATCATGGACCGAAAGGGAGACACTGGCTCTGATTGTTGTGTGGGGAGAAGAACTTGTGCAGGCCAAACTCCGATCACAAAGAAGAAATGCTAATATATATGCCAAAATTGCACAGGGCATGGTGGAGAAAGGCTACAACAGGGACACACAGCACTGCCACATGAAAGTTAAAGAGCTCAGGCAAGCCTACCAAAAGACAAAGGAGGCAAATGGTCACTCCGGGTCAGAACCCCATACATGCCACTTCTATGATCAGCTGCATGGCATTCTAAGGGGGGACCCTACCACTACCCCACCACTGTCCGTGTACACCTGCAAGGGGGGAGTCTCAAGCAACAGGGAGGAGGATTTTGTGGATGAGGAAGAGGAGGAGGAGGAGGAGGTGGAGGGGAAGAATGCGCAGCAGGCAAGTAGTGAATCCATTCCCCCCGGCAGCCAGGACCTTTTCATCACCCTGGAGCCAATACCCTCCCAAGGCAGGATCCCCGACCCTGAAGGCGGAGAAGGAACCTCTGGTGAGTGCACATTTGTAACTACACTACAGGGTTTAAAAGCAATAGTGTTTAATGTTTGATTTGCTCTGAAGAATTGGGTTGCATTCATGGCCAGTACAGCTACTGGAAAAGTCTGTTAATGTGTCTGGGGAGCGGGAATCCTCCAGGGACATCTCCATGAAGCTCTCCTGAAGGTACTCTGAAAGCCTTTGCAGAAGGTTTCTGGGGAGGGCTGCCTTATTTTGTCCTCCATGGTAGGACACTTTACCACTCCAAGCCAGTAGCAAGTAGTCTGGAATCATTGCAGCACAAAGCATGGCAGCGAATGGTCCTGGGTTTTGGTCGCATTCAAGCAACATTAGGTCTATATCTTTCTGTATTAGCCTCAGGAGAGTGATATCTTTCATGGTCACCTGGTTGAAATAGGTCAATTTTTGTAAGGGGAACAGTAAAAGGACCCCGTTCATGCTGGGTTGTTTGCACTTAGCTAAAAGGGATCATCCCGGAGAATAGTCATGCGGCCGGGGGAGGGGTGAAGGGATCATCCCAGAGAATAGCCACGCGATGGGGTGGCAGGAGGTGTGTGCTGCACATCCACCTGAAAACCACAGCCCCTCCTTTTAAATGTGAAACCCAACCAGCATTGCTTGCTATGGGAAAGGAGGGCGCTGCAATTTGAAACCATTCCCACATGTTATGAAGGCATAAGAAGCCAACCTTGCGTACCCTTTGGCTTACCATAGCTACCTGGAAACCAAATTCTGTTGCCCAGGTGTGTGTGATGTGTCACCATACCGGCAGGAGCTCAATATAAAAGGCAAAATGCTACCTTGTATCTAAAGCACATGTGCTGTCTGCCGTGAATTGCTTGATTCACTGTGAAAGAGTCTCCCTTTTGTTCTCAGAAATGTCTCATCTTAAATTTTACTCTCCCTTTTTGTCCCCCATGCAGGTGCAAATGTTTCTGTGCTCCCCCATCATCTCCGTTATCACAGATTAGAAGGCGAAAGAAATGCACTTGTGATGCCATGTTTTCCAAGCTCATGCAGTCCTCCCGCACTGATAGGGCACAGCTTAATGTATGGAGGCATTCAGTGGCAGAGGCTAGGAAAACATTAAGTGACCGCGATGAGCAGAGCTGTGAGCAATACTGAGGCTAATGGGGGAGCAAACAGACATGATGAGGCATCTGGTGGAGCTCCAGGAAAGCCAACGAGAGCACAGATCCCTGCTTCATCCATTGTATAACCGCCTGCCCTCCTCCCCAAGTTCCATATCGTCCTCACCCAGATGCCCAAGAATGTGGGTGAGGGCGGGAGGCTCTGGGCACCCAGCCACTCCACTCCAGAGGATGGCCCAAGCAACAGAAGGCTGTCATTCAAACAGTTTTGATTTCTGGTGTGGCTACAATAAGGCTTCCCTCCTCCCCTACCCCATCCCACCCGGGCTACCTTGTCAGTTCTCACTTTTTTTAAAATGAATATAGAAAGAATGCATGGTTTCAAAACAATAGTTACTTTATTTCCTTTGCCAGCTGTGATCGAAGAGGGGAGGGTGGTTGGCTTACAGAGAATTAAAGTCAATAAGGGGAGCAGGTTTGCAGCAAGAACAAACACACACAACTGTCACACCGTAGCCTGGCCAGTCATGACACTGGTTTTCAAAGCCTCTCTGATGCGCAGCGCACCTTGCTGTGCTCTTCTAATCGCCCTGGTGTCTGGCTGCTCAAAATCGGATGACAGGCGATTCGCCTCAACCTCCCACTCTGTCATAAACGTCTCCCCCTTACTCTCACAGATATTATGGAGCACACAGCAAGCAGCAATAACAATGGGAATGTTGGTTGCACTGAGGTCTAACCTAGTTAGCAAACAGCACCAGCGAGTTTTTAAATGTCCAAAGGCACATTCTACTACCATTCTGCACTTGCTCAGCCTATAGTTGAACTGCTCCTTACGATTGTCCAGGCTGCCTGTGTATGGCTTCATGAGCCATGGGAGCAAATTGTAGGCTGGTCCCCAAGGATAACTATTGACATTTCAACATTCCCAATGGTAATTTTCTGGTCTGGGAAGTAAGTCCCTTCTTGCAGCTGCTCGAACAGCCCAGAGTTCCTAAAGATGCGAGCTTCATGCACCTTTCCGGGCCATCCCACATCGATGTCAGTGAAATGTCCCTTGTGAGCCACCAGTGCTTGCAGCATCATTGAGAAGTACCCCTTGTGGTTTATGTACTGGTTGGCAAGGTGGTCCAGTACCAATATAGGGATATGCATTCCGTCTGTTGCCCCACCGCAGTTAGGGAACCCCATTGCAGCAAATCCATCCACTATGACCTGCACATTTCCCAGAGTCACTACCCTTGATAACAGAACGTCAGTGATTGCATTGGCTACTTGGATCACAGCAGTCCCCACAGTAGATTTGCCCACTCCAAATTGATTCCCGACTGACCGGTAGCAGTCAGGCCTTGCAAGCTTCCACAGGGCTATCACCACTCACTTCTCAACTGTCAGTGCAGGTCTCATCTTGGTATTCCTGCACTTCAGGGCAGGGGAAAGCAACTCGCAAAGTTCCAGGAAAGTGGCCTTACGCGTGCGAAAGTTTCGCAGTCACTGTGAATCATCCCATACCTGCAAGACTATGTGGTCCCACCAGTCTGTTCTTGTTTGTCGGGCCCAGAATCGGCATTCCACTGTATCAACCAGCCCCACTGCCACCAAGATGTCCCAATTGCCACATCCCGTGCTTTCAGGAACGTCTGTGTCCATGTCCTCCTCACAATCGTCCTCGTGCTGGTGTCTCTTAGTCAGGTTCCACACATACTGCAGGATAATGTGCGAGGTGTTTACAATGCTGGACACAGACGTTCCTGAAAGCACAGGATGTGGCAATTGGGACATCATGGCGGCAGTGGGGCTGGTTGATACAGTGGAATGCCGATTCTGGGCCCGGCAAACAAGCATAGACTGGTGGGACCGCTCAGTTCACTGCTGCTCCATGCTTGCTGTGCTATGGCGTCTGCACGGGTAACCCAAAAAAAAAGGCGTGAAATGATTGCCTGCCATTGCTTTCATAGGGGGAGGGAGGAAGAGGGGGAGGGGAGACTGATGACATGTACCCAAAACCACCCATGACAATGTTTTTGCTCCATCAGGCATTGGGAGCTTAATCCAGAATTCCAACAGGCAATGGAGACTGCAGGAACTGTGGGATAGCTACCCACAGTGCACCGCTCTGTGGGTCGATGCTAGCCACGGTATTGAGGACACTCTGCTGACTTAATGCTCTTAGTGGGGACATGCACTATCAACTGTAAAAAATCGATTTCTAAAGATCGACTACTATAAAATCGACCTAATTTCGAAGTGTAAACATAACCCTTAGTGGCAGTGTACTATGTGTAATACTTCTCTAATATGTTTTTTAGGAGAAAATAGTAGATTTGGTCATACTCTACAGAGTAGGGAAAAACAAGGAAAGTGATTTCCTCTGTGATATTTTACTCTGTCTCTATTGACTATGCACATAGGGCCATAATAGCATTTAACTAAAGATCCTCTGATAAAAGAAAGAGCCCCATAAATTCTAAAGCAGAGATATGCCAGCAGCAGAACACCTGCTGCAGACTTCTTTGAATGGATAACTGTAAAAGACTCACTGCTTGTAGGTAATAACCCACAGGCAATGAGTGCTCAAAAATAGCTTTTGAATTTGATAACTTTGTACAAGACCTGATGCAACGTGATGTGTGCACTACAATGTGTCATCAATTTAAAGAAATGCTGTGAGGTGGGTTTTTTTATGTATGCAATTATGTATTTCCCATAATAACACAGTATATTTACCCAGCTACTTGCATTTTAAACAAACATTAGGCACCTCAGGTGATAAATGACTGTGGCTTTAAAGACCACATAATAATTTACAGATGCCTCAACTCAATGACATTATGAGAGTGGATTGGTAGAGACAGTATGCACATGAGAATACTTTTTGTATTATATTATGGAATTATTTTAGTTCTCAGATGATCACAATATATTTCCTGATTTATTGAATCGTATGATATGGACAATGAGAGGTTTCCTCAGGAAAGATGACTTATGATGTCAGCTCTGAATCTTTCCATTTCACAGAAACTATTTTCAAATACAGCTCCAGGGCCGGCCCACAACATTTTGGCACCTGAGGCGGGGAGCTTAAATGACTCCCCCATACCCGCTTGCTTGGGCCAAAATTTTAAAAGGTCTCAGTTCTGCCTTCTTCCTGTTCTACTTCTCTTATGGTACTGCTCTGCTACCTACCCCAATAAAGGAGAACTAACAACTTAAAATGACTTGTTCAAAAAATTTAAGTAACACTTATCTTTGAAATGCCTGTACAGCAAATGTAACTTTGTCTGCATAGTAAACACTGGCATATTTATCTGTTTGAATAATCAAAGTGGTGCTTTCCGTGCCTTCTTGGTTGCAAAGATTTGAACTGCTTCCTGAAGGTCCACAGTCTTGGACAGCTCATGCTCTGTTGAGATGGTTGCAAGGGCGACTAGTCCCTCCTGTGTCATTGTGGAGCGTAGATGTGTTTTTATTAACTTCAGCTTGGAGAAGCTGCGTTCTCCACTGGCAACTGTTACAGGAAGTGTTAGAAGTATACGCAAAGCAACAAAAGAATTTGAAAGAGGGTGATCATCTTATTTGCGCACATATATTCCAGAACAGCCTTTGGAGTTGTTCCTGATTAAATGTATCTTGAAAGGGCTTTCAGTTCATCACCTAAATCACTTGCATCAATATCGCACATGTCATCATGTGTCACTGTCTCTAGTACCCTGCATTGCTGGTGTAGGTCTTCTTCAGGTATAGTGAGGAGTTTTGGAATATCATACAACATCCCAAATATACTGCTGTGTTCCTTGAGCTGCATGAAACTTTCCTCAACTGACTGTATTGCACAATCTAGCACCTGGTTAAAGAATTCAACTTTGAATTGTTGTTTGGGGTCTCTTATGGGATTATCCCATGCCTCATAATCAAAATATCTTCTTCTTCGGTGACTCTTGTATTCTTGAATGGGTGGGAAAATAGCTTCAGTGTAAAGTTCCTCTGCCAACTTCTGTGCACTCTTCAGAATGTTTTGAAATCCCTCATCTGACTGGTGAGATGGTAAGACTTTGCTTTGTTCAGTTGTTCCATTGCTCCACATATATCAAGGTCAACACCTTGGAGTCTCTTGCTTACAACATTTATTTCAAACAGTATGTCATGCCACAACACTAAGTCACTCAGAAATTTGAAGTTATGTTTGCTTCTGGTGATTCCATTTCCCTCTGCCACTGTTCTCCCACAAACAATTCCTATCATAGCATTATCCTCCATAATGGCAACTATGGTATCATCTATCTTCCCAATTTGGTGTTTGATAGGCTTTATTGCCTCCACTCGACTTTCCCATCGTGTGGCACTCAGTGGTTTCAGTGTCAGAGAGGATGTTCCTAGATGTTGCTTCAAAATTTGCCATTCATGAGTTGATGCAGAGAAAAATACATAGATGCTTTGAATTACATTAAAAAATACAGCAGCCTCACTAGACGCTGATGCTGCATCACTAACCACCAAGTTCAATGAATGAGAACTGCATGGGACAAAAACAGCTCAAGGATTTAACTCTCGGATCCGTGTCTGCACTCCTCTGTTCTTTCCTCTCATGTTGGCACCATTATCATAGCCCTGACATCTCATGTCAGCTATTACAATTCCCGTATCTTCCAGCTTTTTAAGAAGCACATTCGTCATACCAGCTCCTATAATATCATCAATGCCAATAAATTCTAGAAAATTCTCTGACAGTCACCATTGCAGGGACATTTTCACTAGGTTCTGTTGTTGTTGCAAAATGCACCGTTAAAGTCATTTGTTCTGTATGGCTGATGTCAGACGTGCAGTCCAGAACAACAGAGTAATATCTTGCTGACTTCAGATCTGCCACAATCTTCTGTTTGACTTTTGTTGCCAGTAACTGTATGATCTCATTTTGAATTGTTTTTCCAAGGTAGTCGTGTGTGTACATTTCTTGGGTGGTGACTCTTCTTAGGTGCTCCTGGAATACAGCATCAAACTCAGCCATCAGCTCCACAGTTTTAAGGATGTTTCCATTGTTTGGCACATACAGCTGATCTGAAGTGCCACGCAGCGCTAGGTTTTGCGTAGCAAGCATTCTTACCATGGCAATGAGCCTTTTCAGAACATTTTGCCAGTAAAGAGACTCTGATGCAATCTTCTCTTGATGCTGATCATCTATGGTGGCCTTTAACCATAATCTCATCTCAAGCTCTTTTCACCTATGGAATGCTCTCTGGTGATTTGCTGCCTTCTCATGGCATGCCAGATTTCTAGCCGGATTTTTCCAGTCCTTTGTTTCTGTAGAACCCAATGTGGCTGGAACATTAGACTGGTAGAGTTTACAACAAAAACAGTATGCAGCATTCTGAGGTTTTGAGTACACAAGCCATGGCCTCTCCACTTTGTCACCATTGGGGATTTCATGCCAGTAACATGTTGGATGGAAACTTCTATTTTCATTGTCTTTGGGGAACGTGAAGTTTTTCACTTGCTGTGGCCCATGCAGTACAGGGAAGTCCCTCAGGCTACTGCTCAACTGGGTCCACAGTCCTGGATCATCTAGACTTAAGAAACTAAACTCAGCAACATCTTTTTCTTCCACTTTCACCGTACTCTGATCTGCGCTTGTCTTCAGGAATGTGCATGGTTAAATCCATTTGAGATGGAGATATGGATGTTGCAGTAGCTGCCAGGTCACCTGCACTCTGACTAACTGGAAGATCAGGCATCTCCTCACCACTCAGATCCTCACTGGGGCTGGAAGGCTCACTGTGAACATTTGTGTCTATGTATCTCAGGAGAGCTCCTTCCTGCTTAGATAGAAAAGTTTCCTTTGCTTTCTTTCTTTTTCTGAATGCTGCCCCAGAGGGGAGTTTTCTTCTTTCACTCATGACTGCTGTTCTGTGCCAGGTATAGTGGCTCTCAACACTCAATTGAAGGGGACAAATAAGTAGGCTGGTAGCAGGGCCTGAGTGAGGGAAGATATCAGCGTCTTAAGGGCCTAACTGTCTCCTACTACTTCAGTTGACTGCCTGTTCTCCTCAAGTGGGTTCAGGGAAGTGGCAGGAAACAGGAAGTTCCCTGAGAAGCTGGTGTTAATCAGCCCAGGCTCCTGGGGATGTTAGAGAGGTACATAAGAGGCTCCTCCTCCTCTCTCTTCCTGCAGCTCCTGCTGCTTTCTGTTATTCCCTCTCACCTTTTCTCCTGCCTGCCTGTTATATCTCTTGTGCCCTCCTTCCTCCAGCACAGCACTCCATCTCTATGCATCTAGAGCAGAGAGAATACATATGCACCAGCAGCAGACAGAATTTTCTACAATCTGGGTCCTAGTGGCCTCCCCGCCCCCACAGTCTGGCACCTAAGGCAGCCGCCTCAGTTCGCCTCATAGTAAGGCCAGCCCAATGCAGCTCACTCTTGTATCTCAATGTGAAAGACATTCTCTGCAATGTAATATATATATTCACTGTGTCAGCATATTTAGTGAGGTTTTTCAATTTTTGCCTTGCAAAGTATGTCATGTGCTTAAGATGTTCCTGTTCCCAATTAACCTGGCCATATCAATCATCTCCAATATATTTATACACACATAAACTTGCACACACTTCTTTTAAGAAAAAAATAGGAAAGGACTGATGAACAGAAAGGCCAAAGCAATGTGCCAGAGAGGGTATTGGATTTCTTTGCTAAAGAGATATAACTGATAGAGTAAGAGAATCAAATAAATACATATGAAATAGATTACAAGCAACTGAATTATGGGACTATATTCAATTGAGAGGTTCTAATGACGTAAACCGTGACAGTAAAACCAGATTGCTTTACACATTCCCTGGAATCCCAAATTGGAATTATAGCCTCATAATATAATATTTTGCAGTTTGTTACATAACATTTCTCTGTCTAACTCTTGGATCCATGACCTGCAAAGTTCAATCTCTCTTTCAGCTCACACTTCTAACATCACCCCTCTCTTCTTCCCAGATATTTATATTCCATTCACTTTTACTCATGCTGCTCTTCCTCTCTCCTATGCTAGCTCCTCCTGTTCCTTTGCTCTCTGCACTTCTTTTTCATCATTTTCTCTCTCCCTTCTCTCTGCTGAAGCTTTCTTCTCCTCCTTGATCACTTCCAGTGGTTGTCTCTCAAGTGGGCCTCTTCATCACTAAATTGGCTTTCATTTGACAGCTTGGCACTTCCTCTGGAAGTGGTGGAACAGGCCCTTTCTCCTGCCCCAATAGCATCTCCAAATGCTCCAGAATGGCTTTGTGTCATTGTTTGAGTGGCTATTGATGCAACTTTTCCAAAGATCTCCAATGGGTACATTTCATAGTCTATGTGAGGGATGTCCCATCTGTGAATTGTAAATCATATGGACAGTGTTGTTGTAGTCATGTCAGTCCTAGGACATTAGAGAGACAAGGGGGGTAATATCTTTTATTGGACCAATTTATGCTGGTGAGCAGGACAAGCTTTCAAGCTTACACAGAGCTCTTCTCCAGATCTGGGAAAAGTACATAGTCATCGACTGAGATGACTACATTAATGAGGCAACTGAAAGCTCTCTGACACAACCTACTATACAGAACTCAAAGAAAACCTCATACCACAAATGACCCAAAAAATTAAGGATATAATCAAATCCTTCCCCAAACAACTCCAAGAGAAGCTCTACAAATTCATCCCCACCAAGAATCCACCCCAGCAACCTTTTACATGCTTCCCAAGATACACAAACAAGGGAATCTAGGCAGACCCATCACATCTGGCCCTGGCACTCTTACTGAAGGAATATTGGGACTCATAGAAATCATCCTCAAACCCCTCACCATACAAAAGACCAGCTTCCTCCAGGACAGAAATGACTTCCTCCATGAACTCCACAACATTAACAACCTCCCACAAATCACCATCCTTGCCACAATGGCTGTCACTTCCCTATATGCTAACATCCCTCACAATGACAGCATAGCTGCCTACCTCAAATATTTACAAGATAATGGACAACCTTGAGATGTACACCCCAAACACGTGGCCAAACTCATCCAATTCATCCTTACTCATAATAAATTTACATTCAATAACAAACACTTTGTCCAAACCATGGGAGCAGCCATGAATTTCTGGACAAATCACCATGAAATCAATGATATAACTGAGATATATCAATGATATTTTCATCCTCTGGATGGACAATTTCAACTCCCATATAGATTTCCACCGCAACTTCAACAACCACTACCCATCCATTAAACTCTCTCTGGAACACTCCGACACTAACATCAACTTCCTGGACACTACAATCAGCTTCAACAATGAAACCCTATAGACAACTATATACAAGAAACCCACTTATCGCCATATCTGCCTTCATAAAGCCAGTAACCACCCCAAATATGCCAAAAATTCTGTTATTTATAGCCTGGCACTTAGATACCACAGAATATTCCCTGAGGAGAAACTCCAGGATATACATTTTAACACATGCCAAACTGTCTTCACCAAACAAGGACACTCCACCACAAAAGTAGATAGTCTCATGAACAGGTCACCCAAATATCCCAAGAGAACCTGCTTCAATATGAAAATGAAACTGCCTCCGACCACATACCCCAGATGTCCCCCACAACACCATATTGGAACCCATACAGGGTATCATCAAACATCCACAAATATGCTCATCCTGAAATAAATATTTGCCTAACCCCCGTTTTTGGCCTTCAAACAACCTCCCCAACCTCTCCAAGCTCATCATCAGAAGCAAGCTCCCCACAGACCTAAGACTCACAAACTCAAAATGGCACCAGACCCTTCCAGAACAACAGATGCAAAACCTGCAGACATATCTCCACTGCTACAATGATCAACACTCCCTAACACACCTTTAAAGATCCATTGGTCCTACACATACCTATCACAACATGTGGTGTACATCATCCAATGCACCAAATTCCCCAATAGCAACTAAGTGTGTGAAATCAGACAATTACTACTTTCTCCAAAGAACTCATACAGAAAAATGATAAAAAACAAAACTACCATATTACCTGTAGGTGGACACTTTTCACAGAACCATCACTTTACATCTGACCTATCAACCCTCATTCTCAAAGGAAACCTGCACAACACTTTCAAAATAGGAGCCTGGGAACTTAAATTCATAACTTTGCAAGACTCTAAAAATCATTGACTGAATAGAGGCACTGGATTTATTGCTTATGTGGCAAATTGCCAGTACAATTATGATGGGTCCCATGCTTCCTCTTCTTTGGGGGGGGGGGTTTCAGGGCACAGTTTCCTACCCCTGAACTAGGGTATTTACTATCCCACTAGTAACCCAGAGAAGGGTAGTGGAGAGGGAGGAACCCAGGCCAGCCCTCTACTCCAGGTCCCAGCACAGGGGCCCTAGGGATAGTGGTAAACCACTTGAACTAGTCCTTCCTTCCCCTGGGCTACTTCCCTTTCCTGATCTTCAGCTTGTGGGGCTTCCTGCCCTCTCTCTCTCTGCACAAGCCACGTGTCTCTTTACCTAGGGTCTTGGTCTTCTAGCCAGCCATGGCACTTCTCCAAACTCTCCTCTACTTCAACTCCTTCAAACTGCTCTCTAGTCCAACTCCAAACCACTCTGCTCGAACTACTTCCCCAGGCTGATTGAAGCAGGGGGGTTTTATCAGGTGACTAGCATCAGGTGCTCTAATTGGCTTCAGGTGCTTTTAATTAATCTGTAGAAACCTTTCTTCCTTCTACAGGGAATAAGGCTTCTCCTCATCCTGCCATTTACATATCTCTCTATATCACTGTCATGCTGCCTTCTGGCCAGGCTGTATCACACTTATTACAACAACCTATAACACACTAACAACCCTGCCCCTCCCCCGCCCCAAACCCTCTTTCTTCCCCTCCCTTCATTTTCTCCCTATGATAGGAGTGGTATTAATGGGTCACTTCACCTTGAATGGTCCCTTGAAATATATGTTAACTACTTACGCTAAACAATCTGTTCCACCTTGTTTAGCTGTGGCACTCTCAGTGCATTTCCCAAACCTGAAGAAGAGCTCTGTGTGAACTCAAGATCGTCTCTCTCACCAACAGAAGTTGGGCCAATAAAATACATTACTTCACCCACCAACTGTAAATCATGTCAGTCACAGGTATGATGATGGCACTCAAGAATTTTTTCATGGACTGAGGCATGCCCACTTCTTCAATCAATCAATTGAATATACATTGATTTCACACAGTAAAATACCAGCTTTTCATATAAGGGTAGCACTTCTATTCCGCACACTATGGCTTATTCCTTCCTTCTGCATAAAAAGTAGTGACTGAAAAGCTATGCTAAAGAGTCATAACATTCTTGAAAAGATTTTTTTTTTTGCACAGTGGAATTTTAAAAATCACCTAAGTGTTTTAGTGCACAAGCCCCATTGAAAATTAATTGGGCCTCTGGTTCCAAGCCACTTAGGTTCTTATGAAAATCCCACTTGGGCCTATTGTTGATACTGTAGAGACACCTAGATTCCATAATGGGTACATTGTTAGCTAATTAATTAGCCAGTTAGATCTGTGAACAATACTATAGAGCAGGGATCGGCAACGTTTAGCTTGCGGCCCGCCAGGGTAAGCCCCCTGCCCGGCCGGGCCGGTTTGTTTACCTGCTGTGTCCGCAGGTTTGGCCAATTGCGGCTCCCACTGGCCGCGATTCGCTGCTCCAGGCCAATGGGGACTGTGGGAAGTGGCGTGGACTGAGGGATGTGCTGGCCACTGCTTCCCGCAGCTCCTGTTGGCCTGGAGCAGCGGACCATGGCCAGTGGAAGCCGCGATCGGCTGAACCTGTGGACACGGCAGGTAAACAAACTGGCTCGGCCCACCAGGGGGCTTACCCTCGTGGGCCGTGTGCCAAACATTGCCGATTCCTGCTATAAAGCTTGCTTAAGGCTACACTTTTTTGAGACCGGAGCATTGAGAAAGATCCACAGCAGGCATAAACTGGCAGAGTGTAAATATGTCAATTTACTCTAACTGAGCATCTGGCCTGATATCTCCCAGACCATACTTTTATGGAACATAGTCCACCACCGTTGCTCTGCCTTAATTGTTTTCTATAGTAGTATTGATATGAAGTATCCAAAGAATCCTTTAGCCTTTTTCCTGGGAGAAATATTATTTAAAATCTGAGCATGTCCTCCCACTTGAGGAAGAATACCAAAAGACTTTTCAGGCATAAAGATACATTGCTGAAGACTATAATGTAAATGACAGACAGTATTAAGGTATTAAAGCCTGTTTTATGGGTTTCATAAATATTCAGGGGTACTGATGACTTGATAGATTTGGATCAGTGGGGGAATATTGCAAGTGCGACCCAATTAAACTTACAGAATTTGATGTTCAGAGTCACAGGACCTAAGGGGCAAAGTATCTTAGAGAATGAAGCAAACTAATAACTTGTCTTTTCCCTTTTTCTTCTTTTCAGGTGTCAGAGGAGCAGAAGGAATGTTAGAAGAACTGGGAGCTGATTGTTAGTGACATAGTAAAGATTAGCATAATCAATTTAATTAGAGTAAGTTTAAAGGACAGCATTGAAAATCATTGTTTACAAAAAAGATGTATTATGTGTCATATCACAATTCTGTCTGCATAGTTAATAATCTGTACAAAAAAATCTTAAATGCCAATTTCATTTTGCTGGTTGGTTCTAATTTGTTAGTTCTGTATGCTTTGCGTAGTGACAATTATTTTACCAGATAAGTATTTTGGCTGTTAATGTGAATTTTAATATTTGGGGATGTGGCATTCTTCCTGTGTGTTTCTTAGTTAAATCCTAGTATTGCTGTGGTTTATCCTACACATTGTCCAAAGTTTCCTCCTGCTGCTGGATGGACTTTGGAGAAAACATGCTTATAACTGGTTGTACAATTGAACGAGTGGGAGGGTTCATTCGGCTGGAGGTCCAGGAGTTCAAAACTGGGACAATTTCCACAGAAACTTCAACACAGCAATCTCTTTCCATATGGTTCATTTCAATCATGTCCACTTATAGAACCCTGCCAAATTAGCTACTTTCAGGAACCTCATATCCGCTCTCTATTTGGCTTTTCAATGTGATGACCCTCTGCTGAGCAGTTGTTGTAGACACTAATCTTCCCCAACAGCTCTACTTTTCCCATGTTGCAAGAATTACTGTTTCCTATTCTTGGCTAGTGAGAATCCATATTTCTAGTCTATTCAGCAGCAACAAAGGCAATTAATATTGCCAAAAAATTCAACAAGGCAGACTTAGCTTTGAAATTTTCTTGCAGATTGTGTATTTTAGTAGTTACAGTAATAGCAAGATACCTCTTCCAATATCTTGAACATATTGCAAAAGGAAGATGGTGTAAACTACTCTGAAATAAAGCATCCATTACTCAGTATAGGGAAAATGATTAATTAAAAAGCACAAATGGGAATTAAATGCTCCACTGACACTGATTTCCAAAGGTAGTAGGGTGACAAACTCCCCTTTGTGTCTTTGAAAATCTCCCTGCCCTCTGAAGAGTCATAGATGCACGGCATGTTAAGAACTGAATACTGCAAGGTCAAGCATTCTCCCTATACACTCAATTTATGTATATATTTTGAGAACTAAATCTAAAGTGAAAGAATCAAATACAGAAACAAAAACAGCAGTTTACTTCTGTAAGGTGATAAAGTGGATATTACTGAAAGTTAGATAAAGAATAGCTGTGGAGAGGACAAGGTCAAATGAACTATGCAGATTTAATGACAAACCCCTCCAGTGTCAGCAGAATCAAAGGACTTTTTTTTTTTTTAATTTGTGAGAGTGAACACAGTCAAAATGTCAAAATCTTTGTTCCTGGAAATCAAGAGCAATTGCTTTTCAAATTGTCTAGCAATGTTGGGCTACAATTTTGAATGCTTTCTAAGCCAGGGGTTGTTAATATAATCAACAAATGAGACTGCCTCATGCAAATGCAGGCAAGCACATGGAATTAGACAGGGCTGGCATATTTAAATAGAGTTCAACTTTTGACACATATAAATATTGTGGAACTGCATAAAAAATAGATGGTGAGCACAAGAAATACTCACATGTTTACTATTTTCCACAGAAAATTCTGTGGGCAAGTTAATAATTTGAGGGAACATTAAAATAATAATATGCATAATTAATTCAAATGATAATATCAGGGATAGAATACAGTTTATTTTATGGTACCAGTGTCTCCATTCCAGGCACTTTTCCACAAAAGAGTTCAAAACCATTAATGTGAACTGCAAATAAAGAGTTCAATTATGGCCACTAAGAACCTGAGTCTCTGGAGAGGAAGAAATGTCACTTCACTTCTCCCAAGCACTGATGCCTTTATAAGACGTAATATCTCCAGACACACTATGAGAATGAGCTGGACAGTTGCTACTGTGGAAAATGGGTAGTTAATGCTTTCTCCAGGGTAGCTCTGCCAATGCACAGGATGAGATGGATCATAGCAGGTCCCTTGCTCGGTTATAGCTAAGGCTACGATTCAGTCAAGGGTATTCTTAGTAAAAGTCATGGACAGGGCATGGGCAATAAACAAAATGTCATGGCCAGTGACCTGTCCATGAGTTGTTCTAAAAATATCTGTGACTAAATCTTGGGTGGGAGGTGTGGGGGATCGTCGGGGTGCTACTGCTAGAGGGGGATGTTTGGGTAGGCCAGTACTGGGTGGGCACCCAGGGGCGCCCAGGGCCAGCAGGACCAGCTGCCAGGGGCCAGTGGACTGCAGCTGTGAACCATGACTGCTCTGGCCAGCCGCTGGGGGACTGCTGCTGGGGCCAGTGGACTGTGGCTGCTCCGGCCACCCCAGGAATGCTTCTGGGAGCTGCCCAAGCAGTGGCTGGTGTGGCTGTCCCTGGGGCAACCTGAGTCGCTGTCCCCATAGCCAGCTGCTGGGCAGCCCTGGGGTCAGCAACACTGGCTGCTGCAGAAGTCACAAAGGTCTCAGAAAGTCACGGAATCCATTACTTCTGTGACCTCTGTGACAGACATGAAGCCCAAGTTATGGCTCCTTTGGGGTTAGCTAGTACTGCTGGCTGTACTAGCTGCCTGCTTCAGCAGTGAGATCCTCATCTCAGATTCCTGAGTTATGTCTGTTTCCTATATGGGTGTGCTAGGAGTTGGATGGGTTTTCTATGCATTCTAGCTCATCTATTCAAGGCCAGCAAGAACCAGACTCAAAACTTAGAAGATAAAATAGGTACATGTGTAACAGAAAATCATCTCACTCAGTGATTCATTTTAAAAGAAAGAATCATATGGAGTGAGTTATTTTTTGCACATAATTATAAAAAAACTATGGCCTCAAGGTCTATAGAGCAAGAAGCTCTCTGTCACTATCTGTTGGCGAAAAGCAGAAAGTACAGCCTTAGAGAAAAAATTATTTGCATAATCTTTCTATCCAGAATTCCTTGAGTGATATTTTCAGAGCCATCTTTTCTGTACATAAACTCAGAACTGGTCAGATAGTGAAATTGAGAAGTGGGGGATGGATGGAGCAAGAACTCTGCTCAAGGGTCCTGTATGCTAATGACTCCTCTCCACAGAAAATCCTGCACTGTTAAGAGATCTTTACAATGAGAGATGACACAGAGTGAGGACTTTACTATAGTAGATGACACAGATGTGGCACTTTGCTGAAGCCCCAGAGAAGAACAGCAGAGATGAGTGAATTCTGGTGAAGCCCCTTTTATCCAGCCAATAAATGAAGTTGAAATCACTACGTTGGGTTAGATGGAGGATCCTCAGTCCCTAGGGACTCGGACAAGCTTGCTTGAATGTGTCTGGGAACTCTGGGGCTACACTACCCCCTGACATTTAATTGTGAGTGGGGTTTAGTAGATGGGGAAAGGGAGAGTGGTGAGGTAAGGAGACATTTGCCCCTTGGATGTTCACACCAGCAGATGGGAAACTCAGTTAATTGTCCACTGCCAAAGTTATTGTGAGAAAGTATGTTACTTATTGTTAAAAACATAAGAGCGGCCATACAGGATCAGACCAATTGTCTATCTAGCCAAATATCCTGTCTTCTGACAGTGGCCAGTGCCAGGTGCTTCAGATGGAATGAACAGAACTGGGCAATTATTGAGTGATCCATCCCCTGCTGCATGGGTGGCATGTGAACTGCGGGCTAAGGGAGGCCCAGCCCAGACCCTTCTGCCTGAGGCCCCGCCCCTTCTGTGTTCCCCTGCCAGAGCCCAGTACCCCCCACCACAGCTGCTGACCCCTGCCCCAAGCCCCAGGCTAGCTCCCCAGGTGTGGCTGAAGCCCCCAGAGTCCCAGAGAACCAGGAGGGCAGGCACTGAGGCTGCAGCTTCCGCAGTCCTGGAGCACCAGGAGGGTGGGCAGCATGGTCACATTTCCCCCAGTCCCAGAGCAATGGAAGAGCGGGCTGCACGGCAGCAGCCCTGGAGCACCGGTAGGGAGGGCAGCATGGTCACAGCCCCGCCCAGCCCCGGAGCGCCAGAAGGGTGTGTGGCATGGCTCGAACTGGGGCCACCCCACAGGGAGACTGGAGCCGCAGTGAACAGGAAGTGTGTGGGGGAGGTCTAGGAGTGGAGCGTGGGCCTACCTGTTTGGGGAGGCACAGCCTCTCCCAGCCTTTGATACCCACTGCCCATGCCCTGCCGTCCATTCCCAGTTTCTGGAAGTCAGAGGTTAGGAACACCCTGACCATGTTGGCTAATACACATTAATGGACCTATCCTCCATGAACTTATCTAATTTTTTTTAAACCCAGTTATACTTTTGGCCTTCACCACATCCCCTGGAAACAAGTTCCATAAGCTGATTTTGCATTCTGTGAAGTATTTCCTTTTGTTTGTTTTAAATCTGCTGCCAATTAATTTCATTGGGTGACCCCGGGTTCTTGTGTTATATAAAGAAGTAGATAACACTTCCTTATTCACTTTCCATACCATTCATGATTTTATAGACCTCTACTATACCTCTTTCAGTCATCTATTTTCCAAGCTGTCCCAGTGTTTTTAATTTCTCCTCAGATGGAAGCTGCTACATACCCTTAATAATGTTGTTGCCCTTTTCTAATTCTACTATATATTTTTATTGATGGGAACAACCAGAACTGCATACAGTGTTCAAGGTGTGGGCATACCATGGATTTATATAGTGTTCTTATAATTTCTTTCTTATTATCTGCAGCTTTCCTAATGATTCCTAACATTGTTAGCTTTTTTGACTGCCATTGCACATTGAGTGGATATTTTCAGAGAACAATCCACAATGACTCCAAGATCTCTTTCTTGAGTGTGAACAGCTAATTTAGATCCCATCATTTTGTATGTATATTTGGGATTATGTTTCCCAAGGTGCATTACTTTGCATTTATCAACACTGAATTTCATCTGCCATTTTGTTGCCCAGTCACCCAGTATTGTGATGTCCCTTTGTAACTCTTTGCAGTCTGCTTTGGACGTAACTATTTTGAATAATTTTATATCATCTGCAAATTTTGCCACCTCATTGTTTACTCATTTTTACAGATCATTTCTGAATATGCTGAACAGCACTGGTCCCAGTACAGATATCCAGGGGTCACCACTATTTACTGCTCTCCATTCTGAAAACTGAACATTTATTCCTACCCTTTGTTTTCAATCTTTTGATAAATTGCTGATCCAGGAAAGGAGCTTCTCTCTTATCCCATTGGGTTACTTTGGTTAAGATCATTTGGTGACGGACCCTCTCATAGGCTTTCTGACAGTCCAAGTACACTATATCCACTGGATCAAACTCATCCACATGTTTGCTGATGCCCTCAGAGAATTTTCATAGATTCGTGACACATAATTTCCCTTTAAATTCATTTAGATATATTGTTGCTATGTTTCCCAAGTTGGTGCTGTGATCCTTTTTCTGTCCAGTAAAGTTTTCCTTCTTTCATACAGACTCAGTGGTTGTGAATGGGAAGTAGTGTTATTAAAGACACCCAGGGAAGATATTTTATGATTCCAGAAATTCTGGGTGATGGCTCAAGCTGATGGTGTTTCTTAAGTTTAAGAGGGACACCTATCTATTTGAAACTGGCCCTTGTTGCTGCTGACTGCACTTGGTGGTAGGGTTATGTAAATAAAAGCAGGAAAACCTCTTCTTACTCACTTTCAACTATTAAGATGCTTCTAGAGGTTAGTATTATGAGGAGAAAGGAGGAAGATTCCTTACAATTCAGTTCTACGAAATCAAATGTCAGGACCCATAAAATAGCTGTTCCCTCATGGTACTCCAAGAGGACCAATATTTAAAAAACAACATGACAACAAACCATTTTGACATTTAAAAACATCAGAGTTATATGAGGTATCCTTTACCTTTAATTAGAATTGTCCCAAAATGGCAGCAACAACAACAACAACCACCAAAACTGTAAATATTTCCTCAGAAAATTGAATTGTGGAAAATTCTCATCAACACCACCTGTAAAGGTAAAGATGACAGAAGCCATAACATTTTAGTAACATGTTAACACTATGACACTGTCATTTATTTTCCTAAGGAAAATCAAGTAATTTGCTAGTGAGTGCAGGCCCTGAAAAGAAAGATGTCCAGTGTCCTTCACTCCCATGGATTTCCATGGAAGCTGAAGGCACTCTGCACCTCACAGAATCAGGCCTCACTTGCTTTCCTCTTTCCATGTAATGGAAATAGCACACCTATGACTTTTAGTAAGCCTTGCTACTTTTCTATATGTTCTAGACACTACTGCTTTTAGCCATATGGAGCTTTGGCTCTACCCCAATCAACCTGTTTCATCACATATCAACCATTACCCACCCCTCTTGTCTTCACCGCACCCCCTCACGTCAGCTACCTTCCCCAAATAAAACCTCCTCTCTCTGCCTCCAAGCACCCCACCCCTCCTGAGTTCTTTATTCCTCCTATACATTCAGTGGGAAATTTACTGTCTAGAGCTACTTGGGTGGAATGAAATTCATTCTCCTCCCTTATATTCAAGGGAGGATGTTGCAGGACCTGGCTGACACTGTGAACTGTTGATACAGGGGTGGAGACGAGTCTTTGTTTCACACCTACACCTAGTCCCAGAGGAAGGGGAGTTGTCAGGTGATTTACTGCCCCATAGAAGGGATAAGATGAAGCGTGCAGAGGTGCTGGCAGACAGATTAGGCTACCAGTGTCCTCTGTTTCCCTGAAAATTGGCTGGCTAACCAAATGCTTGCTGCCATCTCTTCAAAGCACTGAGTTCTCAAACAGTATCCGAGGGAAACTACATTTGACTGCATATTTTATATGTCCCTTCAGGACCAACTGTTTGAAACCAACAAAACTCACCTAGGGAATTGTTAAGATTCGTTTAACCTGGTACAAAGCATATCACAAAGATGGGCTTGTCTTGGGCTTGTGAGTTCTGACTGGGCCTGCTCTATCCAGGTCTATTCTCATAGATTTCACACCCCATCTCCAGTAGCCCTGGGCTCCTATCTATTGAAGGATGCTGTCTTCTTTCTTTTCTGCTATCTACTCAGCATCACTATATGCTGGTACCTTCTCTTCTACCTCCCTGCCCACCACCCCCAAATATTGGGTGAATACAGAAACCAGATAGGCTACTGGCATCATAAAGCTAAAGTAATGGAAGAAAACAGCATTGCTGCCATTCAATAGTCTCCACCCACAGCTGCCTTACACTACCCATTATATAGACCATTTATCTGGGCCCGGTGCGGAATCCAGGAATTGATCCCAGATGCCTAGACTCTTATGCAGGAGTTTATTAATTGAATAATGGACTAATGGATATAATGGAATAATTCTTCAAGCTATCATGACTTTTAGGTGCTAGTATATTCATGCAAGACAGGCATATGCAATACTTTCAAAATCTAGCCCAGAATGACTTGCTCACAAACGTTTGAAAATACTGCCTACTGTTTTCATCTCATACAGTGGTACGTAACATTAGGTTACTGAAAAGATCAGCTAGAAAACAACTGTTGTATAACAAGCAGGTCTTGCCTTGATTCTGAAAATTAAGTTTAATTGAAAGGCTTGAGATTAAGACAATCCAGAGAATCAATTACTAAAAAATGGAGTCCACTGACAATGTAAAAGAATAAAGAAGCAGAGAGAGAGTAGCTCTTGTCTTTGTGGCTGCAGTACAGCCCTATTCACTTCTGTACACCTTTCAGTGAATTTTGCACTGCTCATTGCAACACAAATGGCTAATTTGTTTGAAACTCAGTTATTTCTAACGTCTTTCCTAAGTACAAGGAACTATAAAAGAAAGGACAAAAAGAATAAAATATCCATTTTTGTCATGTAAAGCACAGGGGGAAAGAGAAATGAGGATTTAGGAGAATGCTTTGCAATAGATTTAAATAATGTTAAACATTAGCACTGCTTTGTGGGAGTAAGAACCATAAAGCTTTTGGCCAAAAGGCATTGTAATATAATGACACTGGGCTATGTTTTCAGAGCATGATGTTTTAGGAGAACTATAGTATTCAGATGAAATTGGGGAAGATAAAATATTCAGAACAATACACAGCATTTTTTCTGTTTGTTTTTTTTTTCTTAACTCTGAAGTAGCTCTGATGATGTCTGGCTCCTTTGTACTGTTATCTGTGGTCATGCATTTTCACCTGTCCAAAGAAGAATTCCCAATCTTCCAAATACTGTGTATTTAAAAAAGTCCTGCTCTTACTAAAATGGATTGTTTGGCACCAATACTGAGCCAACTCCATGATTTAAGTGTCAATATGCAGGGAAGCTATTCCATATGATGCTAGCTCCCCTAAGATGTAAAATTTCATAATCAGTGCTGCAGGATACAGGCAATGAGGTTGTGTGCTCTCTCTGCAGTCACAGAGCCTCAATCTTTACAAGGGGAGATATTAATTAAAACAATTTTCACAGTGATTTTCCATATGCTTCTTACTTTCAGTGACAACATACATTTATTAAGTTATATTTCAGTATTAAATTAAAGCCCCAAAGATGTTGAGTCCCAAGTCATATACTTTTTGGCATGATTCCTCTTTAAAATCACTTTCCCCAACAGAAGGTCATAGTACTGTACAACCTGCTGTAAAACTAACTTGTTCTCCTGAGCAGTGAAAGGAAAATTAGGTTTCTTCTTTTCATTTCAATTGTTCCTGAATCACAGACAAGGAATTAATCCTGCTGTTTCAGGAATTTATATCAGAAATCCTAGCAAGAATATTTAGCTGCTGAATAGACAGTAACTATAGCAGAATGATCACCAGTAGGACCAATAAAAATCTCAGTAGTGGCATGCTATTCCTCCCAAAAAGCATGTGAAAGCCATATCACTATGAAACACCCAAAGTGCTCTGTGCTAATTATTGTACCTGAACATTCTGTTTGTCTTGTTACTAACATTAGTACATCAGTCGGTACTAGACTTTAACTACTTATTGAGAGATAGAGGCATCAGTATAACAAATAACCTTAAGACCTTAATGCAAGGTCTTTCATTTCTAACACCGTTTGTTACTGGTCTCTAAACACAGATGCATTGACTTCCTTGAACCAGTTAGAATCAAAGGCTATGAAACAGCTATTTCAAAGTGTACTGAGCTAGGTGTCAACAGTCGCTGATAAAATGATATCTACAAAGAAAATATGCTTGCATTACATCAAATAATATTTTACCAGGTGCTATTTTCAGGAAACGGTAGAGTTCTAAATCACAACAAAACCAAATTTCAAAATATTGAAATCATCCACAAAATGGAATAACCTTTCTCTGCCAATTATAATGACTAACCACTGGAACAAACTAACAAGTGAAGTAGTGGATTCTCCATCTCTTGATGTCTTCAAATCAAGACTGGATGCCTTCCTGGAAGACATAATTTAGCCAAACAGGGTATGCTTTACTCACTTTATGTGGCTGAATATAGGGGTAACTGGGTGAAATATAATGGGATATATGTGAGGTCAGACTGGATGATTTAACATGATTACTCCTGGCCTTAAACTCTATGCATGAATCTATGAATCTTTATTTATTTGTGTAATTTCTACCCCCTATTAATAGTGAAATTAATCTCTAAATATGATTCCAATGGAAGTCAATGCAGTGCTGCCTTTGAGTCTACAGGCAGTCTGAAATAATGGGCTAAATTCTCTGCTGATGTAAGTTTATGAAGCTCCATTGATGCAAAGAGAGTCTCGCCATTTACATAAGTAAAGAATCTGACTCAATACTTCTAAGAAAACTGTGAAACCAATGGTGGTTAACTGAAGGCTAACTATATCGAATGGTATTTAATGCGGTATTTAGCAGTAAGGGTGGAATGAAATCAATGAATGATCCCCATGACTATGCCAACAGGGTAGAGTGGAAAGAATTGATACCAGGGCACCATTGACATAGGCTGACAGGAGTAGCAGGACAACTACGAGTGTGAAGGGGTAAAAAAAGATTGAGAGAGAGAGAGAGAGAGAGAGAAGAAACAACAAGATATGTAACTGATGTCCCCGCATGTTTGCCTGTCAAAGGTTTATATTGTTTTTCAAGTGTTGTCTTAGACAAGCTCTAAGCAGTTTGGGCCAGGGACCATATATTTCTAAATATTTAGATAATGCCTGGCAATGGAGTCCAGATCCTGAGATGGTCTCTGTGAACTACCATAATACAAATAATAATAAAGAATAATATTTTTTTATGGAAAAAGTGACAGGATTTAGTGACAGTCTCGAGGTGGGAAGAGAAAGAGAGAGGAATTAAATATGTTGAGGTTATGCATTTGGGAAAAAGGATGACTTCTGATTTATCAATAGTGATGGAAAACCCAGGATTTAAGCAGGAAAGATGAGGGACCAAGTTAATCCATGTCTAGCTAATGCCTAAAGGTACTTATATGATGTCCATTATCACTGTTTCTGAGCTCCTCACAATCTTTAATGGATTTATTCATGGAATAAGAAGGTTCAATTCTAATAAAGTTGAGAGCTAAAACAGAATTCCCCCCAAAAAGATTTCAATGTTCATCATGTTATGTTTGAACTGGTAGTGGGACCTACAGGATGATATGTTTGAGAGACCAAAATGCAAGCCTAAATGGAGCGCTAAGCTCAGTGGTGAAAAAGTAGATGATGTGTAGGGGCGGTTTAGTGATGAGATACTGTATTTGAAATAGATAGTCACAATCTATAGTTGCATTAAAACAGTAAGGAAGGGAAGGCATGCTTTATATTATGCTTTTCTGGGTATAAAAATAGAATTTTTGTGAATGCTGATTACCCAATCCTTCTTGAAAGCTGATGAATTCTTATCTCAAAAACTGAAACCAACCTCTTTTCAAATAGGGTTTTTGTTTTGTTTTGTTTTGTTTTTTTTGTGTGTGTTGAGATAGACTATTTAGATTGATGATTATTTGGATACATGGAACACTGGTTTGAGTTTGAGCTCATTGTAAAGCCTGTTTCTCCCAGGAAACATTATTGATTCATTTCAGCTTTTTTTTAAAAAAATGTTTTGCGCTTGCCGAAGGGTGATTTGCTTGCATTGTTTACAGACTGGAAGTAAAATTGAACAGTAGGCAATTTGATTATTTTTACTTTTCAATAATATTTAGGTCATTTCCAGACCTGCTATTTTGTTAAAACCAAAGATTTTTGATAATACAAAAAGCTGAAAATTGGTTTTGACTGCTAAATCTGAAGTATGCCAAACCACATGGAGCTGGTCATGAAATGTCTAGTTTGCAGATACTTGTACAATTTGAAATGAGACCACATCCACTGGTTCATTTAGGTGCCCTTTATGTTGAGTTTGCTAGTGCCATTCTCAAAAATATACAATGGAATATGACATCATATTTTTACTTTGTTATGTCCAAAAACAATGGCAAAGCCATACTTTATATTTATCTACTACTGTAATAGACTTGGTTCTTTGCCAGCATCCTAAAAGGAAGATAAATGGGTGAGACTTACTCTTCAGTGAACTTTGAACAAGAACAGAGAATACATAGTCTGTTATTACTAGAAACAAAAGAAATAAACAAACATTAACTACTTTCTTGTTATTTCAGTATACATAGTACAATTTAATGGACATAAATATTTGCCTTTTTCAGAAATGTCAAAAGCATATCCCAGGGCTGGCCAAAAAACAACATTTCTGTTTCTTGACAATTCAAGGTTTTGTTTTTGTTCCAATGGACAATGCAATAGAGACCTTTTTAATTGTTTGTGAAATGAGGAGAAGGAGTGAGAGAGAGACTGACTCTATAGCAGTGGTGGGCAACCTGCGGCCCGCAGGCCGCACGTGGCCCATCAGGATAATCCCCTGGCAGGCCGCAAGTCAGTTTGTTTACATTGACCATCCACAGGCACAGCTGCCCGCAGCTCCCAGTGGCCACGGTTCGCCATTCCTGGCCAATGGGAGCTGCAGAAAGTGGCAGCCAGCACATCCCTGCAGCCCATGCGGCTTCCCAGAGCTCCCATTGGCTGGGAACGGAAAATGGCAGCCACTGGAAGCTGACAGTAGCCATGCCTGTGGATGGTCAATGTAAACAAACTGTCTTGCGGCCCGCCAGTAGATTGCCATGACATGCCACAGGTTGCTAACCACTGCTCTATAGCCTAGTGGTTAAGGCATTAGCCTGGGATGTGGGAGATCTCTTTCTCTCCTCCCAATGAAAATTTAATTGAAACCTACCTGGTTCTACAAAACATTTCCATTTTGATGAAACACTGTATTCCATCAGAGAACTGTTTAATCAGAAATGCTCCAACCAGATCTACGTATCAAGTAGATTAAAAGCAGTGGTTTTGGATCAATTCTCTTTAAGCCTTGATTTTCCACAGCACATAACTTCCTCCTCTTACTTTCTACTATTTTATAGAAAATGGAGATTTTGCATTCTTCAAAGGGAGTCTCACAGCGCCTTTCTTTACTTTGGCTTGCTGCAGCTGTCACTTTAGTTCCAACAGAGTCATAAATATTGGAAAGCAGAACTTCTCTCATCTCCTGAAGAAAACAAACATTGAAAATCTAAATGAAGTTTTATAGGTTTCTCAAGAAAGATCAGTGGGGAAGAAAGCTGAATTTGGAGACATGGTTTCTGGCATGGCTATTAACTTGTCCCCAACTTTTCTCTGTGTCTTTGGGTATATTACTAAGAGCCAAATTTTCAGAAAGTTGCATATACAATTGCACATATATTTGCATACCTAATAAGCACATGTATCTGCTATAAGTGCACATGAAACAGTGGCAGATGCATATGTAAATGACCAGTTATGTTGTGATAATCTGTACCCCAAAGCAACACTCTGGCACGCGCACACACAAACACACACACATTTACCATGGTGATTATGATATGTTTTGTGAAAAGTATGACTTGTAAGGTATAATTTTAAAAAGTTTTAATCTGTTGAATATTAACATCCTGTTGAATTGTATGTGCTATCATTGTATGTGGAATTATGAAGTGTTGCTATATATATATATATGTTACTGAAATATGTTGTGAAGTTGGTAACACCCACAACCAGCCTTTCAGGTACAACAATAGGGAAGCCAGACACTGATGATGGCCCATTAAAGGGAATACACACTTACAAGGACTACCCCATGATCTGTATACAATGGAGACCTCTCAGAGACAGCAGGTAGACAATGGAGACTGCTTGACTCACGTCATAGCAAAAGATCTTTCTAGCAAGCTGGAGGAACCTATAAAGAAGGGGAGTGACATCATCATTTGGCCTCATTCCCCTCACAACTCAATACCTGGAAACACATCTCGAGGACAAAGACTGTGCGAGAAGGAACACTGCTTGATTCAAATCCTGTCTAGTTTACAGAATTCAGATTGCTATTCTACTTTTATTTCTTAGGTGACCAACTCTCATCTGCATGCCTATAACTTATAATCATTTAAAATCTATCTTTCTGTAGTTAATAAATATGTTTTATATTTGAATTAAAATAGTGTGTTTTGTTTAAAGTGCTTGTAAATCTGATCAGGAACAAGAGATGGTGCATCTCCTCTCCACATTGAGGGAGGGGGGACTGGTAACAAACTTACACTGATCAGCCTTCTGACCAGGGCAACACAGTTCATCTCTGGGTCCTAGGCTGGTGAGCTGTAGGGAATTGGCTGGAGCCTCTCTATTGTTAGTTCATGAGTGGCTAGGCAAAGCATTCATGTAACTCAGCTGGGTGTGTCCCTGCCTGTGGATGGCTGTCTAAGTGCAGTACCTGGAGAGGTTTGCAGTGTGTCACAGTGTTAGGCTCTGATAGAGGCCTCCCTATGGGATAGGGGACCAGGCAGATACCGGACACAGTGTTGGTATATAATACTCTAAATATTTTTATTGATTACAATATAAACCCCACACCCTCCACATTCACACTCCTTTCATACTACACCAGAGTTTGAAGATCCAAAGGAAATCCTGATGGCCAGTCGAAATTCAGTCCGATCACAAGTGGTGAGAGCCCCACATTACACACCTCTTCTTTTTCAGGGCTCTGTGTTGGTATCTGACTCTGACTTCAGCAACATTTTTATAGATCAGTCTGTCATGTCATCAGTTCTTTGTCTGTTTATTAAGCCTTTCTTCCATAACTCCAGGAGAGCAGTTCTGGGCAGGCCGCCATAATCCAAGACATTCTATTTCCTCTTATGGACATGACAAATTTTGTTTTGCACAGACAATTCTTGACTGCTCATAAGCTTAAATCCTTGCTGTCAAGGCTTATTCCCCACTCTGGCACTTTGAGTGCAGAAGGTGAGGGCCCGTAAGGATTCTAAAAATTAATACTGGCCACTTCAGGCTTGTATTAAACTCCCAAAGTTACAGCTTTTCTCTGACCTTGGATGGGTGGATGCTGCCACCAACCAAGTGCAAACTCCTTTGAGGACTCTGGAACGAGCACCTGGGAATTCCTTCCTGTGGGGTACCCTCAAGCCTTTTCACACACCCCTCCAGGGAAGAGCTGAGAAAGAAAACAAAGGAAATCAGCTGTTTACCAGCTAATTAAACAACATTGCACAAACCTCTTAGGACACAAAAATCCAATCCTGTTCTTAAAAAAGTTAAATTTTATTAAAAACTAAAAGAAAGAAAATATATCTGGAAACTCAAGCTATTGCTATATTTAAAAAACAAACAAACAAACAAACAAACAAACAAACAAACAAAAAAAACATTTACATGGATTAAGCATCAAGAATAACGTTCTTGAAGTCCAGTTTAAAGGTTATAAGCAAAACAAAAGCAATTGGGGTTAGCACAGAGGAGTCCACAAGCCATAAAGATATAAAAAGAGATAAACCTAATTGCATCTTCCTAGACATTCCCTGATCTACTTACATATCCGGGATTTCAAATGAGTGGTATCTAGGTATGATACTGATGATTTTTCATACCTGGCCTAAAGCTTCTTACAGCATAACTACAGCCATCTGCCTCTCCCTGAGAACAACAACAGACAGACAAAAGGGGAATCTTGTTTCAATTTTAAAAAGTTCTAGCCTTCCCATTGGCTCTTTTGGCCAGGTGCCCACTCACTTCCTTTTACCTATGCATCACAGTGGGACTTTTAACCCTTTACAGGTAAAGTAAGTAGAGAACAGCTACTAACTGGGATTTTATATCTAACTGGCTTGCTGGGTCCATAAAAGGGAGCTACCCCCCCCCCACCTTCATTTATCACACTTGCTTCAGTTGCCAGCACACAACTCACATACTCATGTCACGCATACAGCATTTATACTAGGCCCATATGGCTTATAATGTATTACAGCGTATACTACTATATATCCCAACAACAGCATCACAGTGTGCTGTTGTTGGGATATATAATAGTATATGCTGTAATACTATAGGTTGGTATGTCAGAGGGCTCAGCAGTACCCCAGTGCTAGGTTGCACCCCGAGGAACCTGTCACATATGTGATCTACATGCACAGTTACTTCAGGTAATATCAGTAAGTGCATGTAAAAATTACCCTATAAAAGTTTCCCTATTGATTTTCAAAAGAATGAAACCATGCTGTAGAATTCCATACCAGGACTATAATTTTCTATTGAATTCTATAGTGTGATAAAAAACCACATACAAACAACTATGGAACAGTTATGATTTTCTATTAAATTCCATAGGAATTTTCTACAAGTATAGGCATTCGAGTCTGCAAACAGTGTTTTGACAATTCTGCCCTTATTCATTTTGCCTCTGTTTCTTACATACGTAGCTTGAGATGTGTTGAGGATCAACTAATGAATGCATGAGCTGAAATGTATTAAGGGGTAGGAAAATGAAAAGCATTATATAATTGCTAAATATTATTACTACTTGAATAATTGTCTCGGTCCTCACATAGTACTCTGCCCACTTCTACAAGACTTCATGGCTTTATGTGACTGGAAAAAAACATTATTTTTTTTTAAGTTGCAAAGTTAATTCATCTCAGAAACGGATTAGCAACAGCACATTACTTTAGCAATGGCACCAAAGCTGATGAAGGGCAGCCATGTCAATGTCCCCAGCTGGGATTATGGCTTTTTAAAAACATATTACATCCACATAAATGTTGTTTTGGCTGCCTGCATTGAGGACCATCTGTTTGGATGGCTAGATGCCCACTTACATGTTGGTAGGACCCCTGCCACTAGGCAGAGGTGCCAGGTAACAATGGGTTTAAGATGGGCAGGCCTGCAGAATGCTACATAGGGCATCTGTTCTATAGGAACAGTGGAGGGAAGTCCATCTTCTGTGACAGCCCCCCACAGAGGCACAACATGCCTGCTTGCACTTAGTGACACCTGTTCGTAGTTGCATGCCAAAAAAAGAACAAGAAGAAAGTGTTCAAAAAAGAATCATTCTTAAACAATGAGAAAAGTAAAACTGTTTACAGGCATGTCTGGCTGGCAAAAATAAAATAGGGGTTGCGCTGCCGTGGTCATTTGGGAAACCCGTGCAGACCATATGGGATGTCAAAATGAGAATGCTGCCCACAGGTGTTTTTTCGACTAGCAATCCCACGGAAGGCTGTCTAACTGGGCAATGAACAGAACTACAAAGAGTAAATCCGACACAGCTATAGCCACAACTTCTGCATTTTACAATAGAAATAGGCAACACATTTCTGATCCCCAACTGAGTTGTAGCAGTTTCTTGAACATTATGGACCATATATTAGAAAATAAGCAAAAACTACATGAACCTTCTGTTATATTGGCATAACCTTGCTAGATTGGTAAATATTATTCTACTGAATGCATGACCAAACTAATTCAGTGTTTACAAATGCTTCAAACTGAAATAGCAGTGTAAAATCTACATGAATAACAGATATGCATTTACGTTGTTTCACAGTCCTGTACATATTAAATGAACAGGGAAATTTCAACATGCATGTGCAAAACTGATTTTCAAATCTTCTATCATTTAAAATACTTTGTAAGTTAGCCTGTAGCTGTCATCAGAAACAAGTCATTTCAGAAATGTCAGTGTGATACAGGAGGGTCAAAGAGGAGTGGGAGAGTGCTAGATAGATAAGCTCAAGGCTAATTAAGGTGTGGTTCCCTGTAGACTAGGGAAGATGGTTTATTGGGGCACCTGCAGTCAATTAAGGCCCTGTTTGGAACCTAATAAAACCCCCTGTGTCAGGCAGACAGAGGAGGAGGACGGACGGACGGACGGACGGACGGACGGACGGACGGACGGACGGACGGACGGACGGACGGACGGACGGACGGACGGACGGACGGACTGGAGCTTGGAGGTGTGTTGAGAGAGTTGGAAGACCTGAGAATTGGAGTAAGGGAGACCCTGCCCACCGGGACAGGGAGACTCCCTTCCCCCCAGCTTTGAAGAACCGAGGGTAACCCCACCTAAGTGGGATGAGGGTAAGAAACCCACAGGGATTGAGAGGGGCTGGGACTTAGAGTGAGGAGCAAACCTAGACCCCCCTCCCCTGCTTTCCTCCTCTAACACCTTACTGGGCTAGTAGCAGGGCCCTCGGTACCCAAGAGCAGGGGCAAAGGGTGGCATCTTAGCTCCCTGCCAAGAAAAGCCCAGGACCCACCAAACTAAAATTGGCCATCTTGCCACATGTGGTGTGAGAGTGGGATTTCTGTGATGTGAACATAGTCCAGGGAGGTCACAACCACCCTGCCTCAAAATGGAGGATGTGGTCAAAACACTGGTGCAAGCTGCTGTGGCCCAGCAGGAGGCTACCTGGGTCCAGGCAGCTGCCCAGCAGGAGGCCATGCAGCTGCAGCAAGAGACCAATCTCCTGCTGATGACCCAGGCCATCCAAGATCGGGCCTTGCTGCAGGAACTAGTGAACCAGGTGAAGGCCCTTATGGAGAGGAGCTGTGGGTACGATGGGATGCAGACCATATGGGCCAGCTACTGTCTGCAGAAAATGACCCGGAAGGATGATGTGGAGGCATACCTCCTGGCCTTTGAGAGGACAGTCCTGTGGGAGGCCTAGCCCAGAGACCAGTGGTCAGGCATTCTCACCGCATTTTTGTGCGGGGAGGCCCAGAAGGCCTACTATGATATGACCGCAGAGGAGGCAGCAGATTACCCCCTACTGAAGGTGGAGATCCTGGCCAGGGCAGGGGTAACGATGCTCCTGCAAGCTTGGAGGTTCCATGAATGGCAGTACTGCGAAGACAAGACCACGATCACAACTATTTGACCTAATTCACCTAGCCTGGAAATGGTCACACCCGGGGCTCTCAGCTCAGAGAAAATGATGGAGCTCCTGGTGCTGGACCACTATATGAGGGGACTACCCTCAGGCCTCTGAGCCTGGGTAGGCCAGAATGACCCCTCCACCTATGATGAACTGGTCACCCTCATCAAGAGACAACTGGCAGCCGTGAACTGTTTGAAACCCCAGGAGGTGGAACACGGCGTTTCAGGAAACCAGTCCCGACCCCAAGGACCCAGATCATTGAGAATGCCAGGAAAGCCATAGCCAGAAGAGCAGTCCCCAGGGAATGACCTGAGGCCCCAAGATAGGCATAGAGCTGATTACACTCTTTGTTATATATGATATTCACTTGGATAGTCATTTTGACACTCTTACTCTGAGTACTACATTACTGTGCAATTAGAGTGTGATCCAGCATCCAGTGAAGTCAGTGGTGGTGTTACTGAATGCAATGGGTAAAGGATCAGCTCTTTAGTCCCATTGGTCTGATTGATAAAGTTATGGGCCAATTTGAGTAAGCATCAGAATTAGGAGTCCTTGTGGCACCTTAGAGACTAACAAATGTATTTGAGCATAAGCTTTCATGGGCTAAAACCCACTTCATCAGATGCATGGAGTGAAAAATCTGATGAAGTAGGTTTTAGCCCACAAAAGCTTATGCCCAAAGACATTTGTTAGTCTCTAAGGTGCCACAAGGACTCCTCATTTTTGCTGATACAGACTAACATGGCTACCCCTCTGACACCCATCAGAATTTGGAGGTTCTTGCAAACCAATCACAATTTCACTTGAATCCATTTGTTGTTTGCTGAACAGTTTGGACAAATTATTTTCCAGACTATTGTGTTGGTTGCAAACTGTTCACTTTGGCTATTCACAATTCATACTCATATTGTGTGGTTGGTCTTCTAAGTCACATGACATTTTTTCTGCTTCCAGATTTGATGACTGAACATTTTAAAGACGAAAACTAAGGAAAGGTGAATAGTGACTTTCTGGTGCAAATTTTCATATAAATAATAACTTGTGCTAAACATTTGGGAAACTTTTGGTATTTAGAACACTGCCTTTAATTCCTAGTAGTATTTCACATACCTATGAATAACAAATATGATGCTACAGAACATAGTAAACCAAATTCTGTGCTTTCTTACATGAAACACATTTGAGAATATTTAGTAATGTATAATTAAATGTATAATTAATATTATAATTAAATATAACGTTGAAATATTAATAATATATATCACCATTAGACTAGTTCTAGTTTAAGCATGTACAAATGAGTATATAATAGAAGCCTGACTGTTAGTTTAACTGCAACATTCAATACTAACTCTGTATTAATGAAGCTGTCGGGAAGAATTTGAGAGACTTCCCTGTATGTGGTGGTTATGCTCCAGTGAGTTCTTCTGACTTTATCAAACTAGACACACTTCCACATCTGAGGGAAATTTGGCTTTGTGCTCCATGGCTGTCCTTGGGGGTGGGGTGGGGGGGCGGCATCATCTTCTTTGCCCGAGTACTAGTCCCTTTCTCACAACATGTTCCAAGTTGACATAGGTGCTTTCGTGAGTTGAAGATCATTTTTCTTCATGGACTCAATCATAATGTATCCATGGCTTCATCCATGGTGAATTCCTTTGTATGAAACTCACTCAGCCTGTCTTAGTTCCAGTTTCTTATCCCAAAAGCAAAATGACCTCTAAAGACTTTGCTAACTTTCTACACACTTTCTACACTTTCTACAGGTGCTAGAGTGAAGCTTCTTCTTTTTGTGTGTGTGTGGGGGGGGGGGGAGGGAGGTCATGGGAACTGGCTAAAATACAGATATATTACAATTGTCTTCTTAGATGAAGCATCTTTCAACTAAAACACCTTTTTTGGTGAAAAATGCTTTTTAAATACCTGTATTAAATTACTATACTTCATTTCACCCAGCTCACGTGGAAAACAAGTTAAGTACTGCAAATGTTCACTTTTCCAATCAGAGTTGATTTGTTACCATTATTTTTAATAGAATTTTCAGTTAAAGTTCTAAATTTCTATTTCATATTTTATCTTTTTTTATTACATGGGAAATGTCTACATTTATGTAAGTGGCCATTTTAATTCTTCCACTTTTATTTTTTGTCTGTTTTTTTCCACTTTCTGAGCCAATTGTTCATGAGTTTTTTCCAATCATAAGAAAAATATATATACTTAAATCTAACATTTATTTTAGATAAACAATAAAACATACAGAAAAAGATAAATAATATAAAGTCTACCTGGGAGCATACATAGGGTGACCAGATGTCCCATTTTTATCAGGACAGTCCCATTTTTTGGGGACTCTTTCTTATATAGGTGCCACCTACCTCCCACCCCTGCCCCATTTTTTCACAGTTGCTATCTGGTTACCCTAAGCATACAGTATATGTGCTGAAATAAACACAAAATGGCTACCTAGCTCTGTAGACCTATGTGACTTAGATGATCATTCGTACACCATAAAAATTGAACAGTGAATAATCAAAGTGATCCATTTGTCTTTAAACAGCCTACCCATCTTCTCTCCCCATCAAAGAAACCCCACTATCTGGCAAATACTGTGCATACAAATAAGGAGTACAGCAGCTAAACATAAGATTGTCTATTGGAAATTCTGCAGACATACAGTTTAAATAAAATAGAGCTAAATTCACATGAACAGACTTGCACCAGATAATTCTCCCTCTTTGACCCTGGTTCCAGAGGGGTCCCAGAACACTGGATCAGACTGACTCTTTTCAATATGCTTTCCAATGGTAAGATCTATGTTTTTATAGTATAGCTGGTATATGTGTAATGTGACCTCTACAGGCTGGCTCCTCATTTATTCCCTGGGATTCCATATTATAGCAAAAGGAGGCAGGTGCCATTTAACTAATATCCTTTTGGGGTTTCACCCTTCAGTGTCTGTCTGAATTGGACCTTACATATAGCTATCTTTCTCCACACATGAAACTATATGGACATATCTAGGTGGATACTTCTTTGAATGTACATGATACCACTTTTTAATTAATGTTTCATTTAATTATATTAAAACACTAGTAAAAACATTAAACAAAATTGAAATCTCTTTTAGATATGGGGAAGTTTTTGTTTTAAACTATGCAACTAATTTGTCCAAAAAAGCAGTATTTATCATAGGATAGTTGCTGGAAAATATATTTCATGTTTTTTTCTCAGACATAGTTTTAAATGGCAGATTTTATCCTTGTGTGGTCTTAATCTCAGAAGCATCACCATCAAGTCATTTAACAAAATAAAGAAGGTTACGGTATATTAGTTTGGGAATAATATATTGTGAGGTACCCAGTTCTTCTAATTCTAGGTAGAGATCATTGGATACCATTAATTGGGTTTACTCTGCACTATATTACAATTACTGCAGCATTTTTGGGACCACCAATACAATACTTACAATGGTAAATACATCAAGATCTTTGACAACTGTGGGTGGTAACTAGTCAGTTTTTAATGACAGCAATTGTATATACAGCACACATAGCAGACCTATTTATAGGCATGAGGTGTTCAAGGCCAATATATTGAATGACATTATTGGAATAACTGCCATCCCTAAGTGTTTTTTAGCCAAGAATTAAGTGACTAGAAGAGAAATTTTAAGAAACTTTTTCTTCCTCCCCCCCATCCCCTCTCCAAAAAAAAGCGGGGGGGGGGTGGATAATGCAGCTTTAATAGAATCATAGAACCTTAAGATGGACCTTGAGAAGTCATCTAGTCCAGCCCCTTGCACTGAGGCAGGACCAAATAAACCTAAACTATCCCTGACAGGTGTTTGTCTAACTCGTTCTTAAAAACCTCCAGTGATCGTATTCCACAAGCCTCTTTTAGTACTTAACTATTCTTATAATTAGAATGATTTTCCTAATATTGAACCTAAATCTTCCTTTTTTCAGAGTAAGTCAATTATTTCTTGTCCTACCCTCAGTGGACATGGAGAACAATTGATTTCTGTCCTCTTTATCACAACCCTAAACATATTTGAAGACTCTCTCAGGTCCCCTTTCAATCTTATTTCCTGAAGACTAAACATGACCAGTCTTTTTAAAAACCTTTCCTCATAGGTCAGGTTTCCTAAACATTTTATCATTTCTGTTGCTCTCCTCTGGCAATTTGTCTCCATCATTCTTAAAACATGGTGCCCAAAACTGGACCCAATACTCCAGCTGAGGTCTCACCAATGGCAAGTAAAGCAGAATGATTTCAAGAATGATTATATCCTGCTTCTTAGATATGACACTCCCATTAATATGCCCCAAAATAACATTAGCAGTTTTAACAACTATATCACATTGTTGACTCTTTTTCAATTTGATCCTCTACAACACCCAGATCCTTTCCCACAGTACTACTGCTTAGCCAGTTCTTGCCCCTATTGTATTTGCTCATTTGATTTTTCATTCCCAAGTGTAATACTTTACACTTGTCTTTACTGAATTTTAAATCTTTTATTTCAAACAAATTCTACAATTTATCAAGGTTGTTTTGAAGTCTAATGCTGTCCTCCAAAGTGCTAGCAATCCCTCCTAGCTCAATATCATCCTCAAATTTTATAAACATACTCTCCATTCCATTACCTAAGTCATTAATGAAAGTATTCAACAGTATCAGACCCAGGATAGACCCCCACAAGGTCCTACTGGATATGTCATCCATTTTGACAAGGAACCATTGATTACTCTTTGAATAAGTTATTTCAACCATTTATGCACCCACTTATGGCAATTTAATCTAGACCACATTTCCCTGGTTTACTTATGAGAATGTCATGTGAGACTGTGTCAAAAATCTTACAAAAATCAAGATATATCATATCTACTTTATCCCTTGAAACCACTAGGCCTGTAACCCTGTCAAAGCAGGAAAATAGGTTGGTTTGGCATGATTTGGTCTTGACCAATCTATGTTGGCTATTACTTTTTACCTTTTTTATCCTCTAAGTGATTACAAATTGGTTGTTTAATAGTTTATTCCAGTATCTTTCCAGGTATTAGACTGAGGCTAAGAGATCTATAATTCCTCGTGTCCTCTTTTTGAAGATAGGTATTATGTTTGCCCTTCTCCACTCCTCTTGGACCTCACCTGTCCTCCATGAGTTCTCTAAGATTGCTTCAGCTAGTTCCTTAAGTACCCTAGGATGAATTTCATCAGGTCTTGCAGACGTGAATACATCTAACTTACCTAAATATTCTTTAACCTGTTCTTTCCCCATTTTGGCTTGTGTTCTGGCTTCCCCCTTGTTGTTAATAATAATTGTGCTAAATATCTGGACAAAATTAACCTGTAGTGAGGTGGTGTGGTGCCCCACCAGCCCTCAGAGGAAAGAACCTCCCTGAACACAAAGTGGGCGGAGCCAGTGGATCCTGCACCCACCCCCCCAGAGGTCAAGGCTCAGGACAGGAAGAATAAAAGCCCAACCCCAGAGCTCACTTGGGCTGCAGCCACTGGAGAGGTCAGATGCATGTGCCCTTTCTCTGGCTTGGGAGACCCCGGCAATCCGCGGCCAACCTGAGGACTGGCCGGACCAGCCAATGCCTAATGCCGACTGGCGCACAGAGGAGCTGCCAAGCCTACCCCATGCCAGCTACCCAGAGGAACCCATGGTGCTGGAACCCTCTGAGGACACCACACTGACCCAGGTACCCTACAAGGGGGAGTCCAGAAGTAGCCCGGGGGCAGCCGACCCTAGTCTGGCTGCAGCACTGCCAGAGCCAATGTCAGTGTGTTGCGGCCAGGATCCGCATTGACACAGCAGCGGGTCTTCTGCTGCTGCTAGGTCCCCGGGCTGGGATGCAGTGGAGTGGGTAGGCCTGTGTCCCCTCTGCCACCCACCTCACAGGTAGCAGTCTCCATCTCTCCCTGATCACTCAAAGCCAGGAGCCTGGGGTTTGCTGTTGAACTATTTGCTCAGTCCCTGCCTGAGGGCCTGAGCTACTGACTGTTTGCTGCCCCGCCGTGATCCAGGGCCTGGGCTTATATTGTACTGCTTGCGCGGCCCTGCCTGAAGCTCTGGGCCATAGACTGAGTATTTCTCAACCCTGCAGAGAGGGTGTAGCGAGGTGGGGTGGTGCCCCACCACCCTGCAGAGGGCCAAGTCCCCTTATATAACCCCTTCAGTGAAGTCCAAAGCTAAATAGGCATTGAACACCTCAGCCTTCTGGATATCATCCATTATTAGATCTCCTTCCTCATTATGTAGTGAACCTACACTCTCCTTTTCCTTTTTCTTGCTCCTATTATTGCTCTCTTGTACTTATAGAACCCCTTCATATTGCCTTTCACGTCCTTTATTATGTGTTACTCATTTAGTGCCTTAGCCTTTCTTTCTTTGTTCCTACATGGTTAATTATTCTTTTGAATTCATCCTTATCACTTTGTCTATATTTCCACTTTTTTGTTTGTTTTTTTTTTTTTTTAAATCAGGTCATTAAAGAACTCCGGATGGAGCCATATTGGCCCCTTTCTATTTTTCAGATATTTCCTTTCCATTAGAATAGTTTTGTTGTATTTTTAATATTGTCTCTTTAAGAAACTAACAGTTTTATCACAACAGTTTTATTGATTAGGAGTGATTAATGATTACCTCATTTGCCCACAAAACTATTGCAGTTTTTGTGGATAAAATCTGCTGTATCCCTTTAAAAAATAGCAGATCAGCTATCCGATCTCCTTTATCCCTGAAGATAAGCACTTGTCACTACTGTAAATAATTGAGAAGGTAGGATGGTAAAGAAAACAGGACAGACTCTTTCAATGAGGTAGAGAAGGATAAAGCTGAAAATCAAAGCCTTCCCAGAGATGTTGCTTAAAACCTGTATTCTGAGAACCATTAGCATTCTGAATAAAAACAGTAGTGCCAATTAATAGAATAAATGTTTTTCTCATTAAATTTCCAAACATTGTGAGAAAATGCTAGATTGAGCCTTGGGGAACAAAATTTATTATGAGCATGAAAAATGTTTCAGTTCTGATGCTATTCTTAAATGAAAGCATAATATGTTCTGGATCATTTGATTTTTTTTGTATGAAAATGCTATCCAGTGCCCCAAAAGGCATATGCTGCTAACGGCATGTGTTGCAGTCCTTTCTTTGACATCTGGCAACTAACAAATGCCAGGCAAAACACAAAATGTCAAGCAGCAACTTTTTCAATAAAAGTATTAGTTCAGATAATAACATAAATAAGCTTCAGTAAATTGCTTTCATTAATCCCAGAACACAGTGTGTATAAACAAGCTGTAATTTTAACCCCTGAAAATTGCGTAAGAAGAGGCTCATAATTCATTACAGGAATGCACCTTCTGCCCCTACTCTTGTTGTTGTTAACTTAGAATAGTGGTATCCAAAATTTGCCCAGCCAAAGGCTGCACTGTCATTTTGTCAGGAGCCCAATTTGTCTGGTCATCCTTACTTTGAATAATTTACAGTAATGATAGTTTCCCTTATTTCATAGAAAAGTATGTCCTGTGAAGATATTGGTCCCAATATGCATTTCTTTGTCTGGATGCACTACATGCTGGAAGTTTTAGTTTGTATTGTCTATGTGTGCATAGTCAAGCTGTAGGTAGCATCTTTCTCAGGAGCCACACGGCCATTTCTGCATTAATAAAACTATTCAAATCAGTTTCTTAATAGGTGACTTGTCACTGGAAAGTTTATTGCACAGGAAGTTCTACTGAGCAGATTTGTCTTTCTATTGCTGAGTTGCAAAGTTTGAATGTTATCCTTTTGTGCTGCATTAAATAGCTCCTATTAATACATTATGATTCGTGGCAGTTCTGCAATTTTATAATTTATTAGCAGTGGGAAGAAACCCAAACCTACCTGATGAGACAGAATACTATTTAAAGTCTCAATTACTCTTTTTTGCCAAATCACTTAAAAGACAGGGTGAATTCCAAAGAGGAAAGGGTAAAAAATTAGGGTCTTCAGAAAATTAAGTACTAAAATTGTAAATGCAGTAACTAAATAGCAGTAATAAAAATAGTTGGACAACAGGAAATGGACCAGGAGGAGCCAGAGCTGCCTCATGCTTATCTTCCTGGCTCTTGAAGGATAAAGTATGTTAAAGAGACTTCATTATCATAAGGAAAAAAGTGAAGGTGGATTGTTGCCAAATATGTAACATGATTATCTTAGACTGGAAGCAGATTAGATTCTAGTAAAAGGAAAAAGTGATACTAGAGGGACTGAAAGGAAGTTTCCTGATCATGTGTGGGCAGTTTTGAGAATGGAGAGTGAGGTGCTGACTAGCTTATCTTGGCTCAATATTATCTGAGGGTATTTGGAGACAGGAACAGACCTAGCCATGTTGACGACCAGGCAGAAAATATTTTGGGCATCCCGCAGTGGCCTGCCAATCAGCAGAGAAAACCAACAAACCAAACAGCCAAATGGTATTACGCCCCCTGAAAGCTGGTACCCAGGGTGGTGACTTCCCAGATCATCCACACCTAGAACCATTCCTATGCATAGACTAGGATGAAAGTTTATTTTCTAACACTATTTTAAATTCTAGAGTGGTTACCACAAGCTGTATTTTAATATATTAGCTAGTCAAGATAAACCCTTTGGGGGAGTGTAACAGGGTTCCCCCACCAGTGGTGCCTCCTGCTCGGTGTCTTGGGAATTAGCTCAGCGCCTCTCAACACCGTCACTCCTGCTCTAGGACCCACATCTCTCCTAGGACCACAGCATCCTCTCCAGCAACGCAGCCCTCTGGCCATGCCATACACTGTGCTCCCCCGTTCCATGGGACCTGCAGTCCGTTGTTCAGCCACTTCCCTTAGTGGCTACTGCACTTAATTGCCAGGCCATTTGCTCATGGCACCAGCATCCTCTTTGCCCTGGCCTCAGGGCCTCGGCCTGCAAACCCCCGCTATCACCAGGAGCTGTCTCTCGCTTCCCTGATCCCTGCTAGCAGCACTGTTCTGTCCAGGGTGCTGGCAGTTCTCTCAGCCCTCCAGAGACACAGTCCTTCCTACCTGGGTTCCCAGCAGAGAACTGCCTTCCTCTGTCCTGCATTTCCCTTTTTATTTGGGCCTGCTTGGCCTGATTGGCTGCTTCCTTCAGGCATGTGTATAAATCTTTGCAGGACAGGGGCTAAAAGAGGAAGAATTATTAAAATGTAGAGTGAGGATATATTATTTTGTTCCTGGCTCTGCAGCAGGTTTCCAGTGAAATCTTGGCCAAGTTACTCAACATCTCATCTGTAACAGGGGGGAAATCAGACAGTTGTCACCCTTAGAAATTCAAAGCTCTCTAAAAGTTATCACAACTTCATATCCGAGATGCCATAATTGTTTTTCTATATTTAGGTGAGAAAAAAGTGGGCTCTAGTAGCCTGAGCAAAGAACTGAATCTTAGGAACTTCAGACTTCTAATTCTCACAAAAAGAACAGGAGTACTTGTGGCACCTTAGAGACTAACAAATTTATTAGAGCATAAGCTTTTGATGAGCCCACGAAAGCTTATGCTCTTATAAATTTGTTAGTCTCTAAGGTGCCACAAGTACTCCTGTTCTTTTTGCAGATACAGACTAACACGGCTGCTACTCTGAAACCTAATTCTCACACTAATTCTAATAGAACAACAACATCAAGCAGTGTAGAAGTCTTTACTAAGCCAAAATTTCCATTGCTTTCATTTGGAATTTCTCAGTAAAGAATGAATGACGATTTCAAGAGTGGGTCTGCTTTATTATTTCAGAGCTTGCCCTCTTTCCTGTTTCTTCCTTAAGGCCACAGTTCAAGAAAGGGCTTAAACACATGCTTAACTTTACGCAAAGGCTTAAGCCTTATTGACTTCAATGGGTTTGAAGCACATCTTTAAAGTTAGGGATGTATTTAGGCGCTTTCCTGAACACGAATGTTTTCTTGAATCAGAGCCTTAGGATAGGTCTACACTGGGGCGGGGGGGCAGCAGCACCAAGTCTCAGAACCTGGGCAGCTGACTCAGACTCATGAGGCTTAGGCTGCAGAGCTATAAAATTTCACTGTAGACATAAAGGTTTGGTCTAGAGCCTGGGATCTGAGACTCTCCCACCTGACAAGCCCAAGGCAGCTGACCTGGGCCAGTTGAAGCTATGCCACTGGTCTTTTATCACAGTGCAGAAATATGTACCCAGAGACCAATGGCCTAATCCAGCTCTTATTTAAGTTAATGTAGCCTTCCCATTGGTCCTGCAGACTTTACTTGTGTGAATATTTCTTATTCACATTATTAGCTCCATGACATCATTAGGAACATGTTATGGTTCTAATCTCTCTACAGCACGCTTTGGGGTGTGATGGGGTTATGCTCATGTTCTGGTAATTTGGACTGAGGCACTTAGAAGCAATGGGCTAGGGATGGAATCTCATGCCACTGGCTGAGTTCCTCTGTGATATGGCTGGATCTAGTAGGTGTGATTCCCAGAGTAGGTAGACAGACTCAAGCTCTTTTAGCGCTAGCCTGCTAAACAGCAGTATAGATGCTGTGGCATGGGCAGCAAGTTGGGCTAGCCACCCAAGCTTGGACTCAGTGGGTCACGGTTGGGTGAGGGAAACTATATGTTTAGATGGAATCCTGTGAGTTAGTGTGATGTATTGTAAAATTTCACAAGTGCAGTATTCTGTCAGGAGAGTAAGCTCAACATTTGGATCTAGGACAGGTAGCTCTATTCCTGTAGAGTGAAAAAGCAGTATGTTACAGGTGTTGGGGCATCGCTCAGAAAGAGCAGAGTTAAGGTTATGCGGACAGGACAGTCCAAGTCTTGAACTTGGGTGGTTCAACTGAGCCACCATTCATGAAACAAGGTCCACACTGCTATTTTTAGCATGCTAGTTTAACCACAGATATTGTTAGTGTGTCTACCTGCCCTGGGAATCACACCTCCAAGCTTCAGTGTGAAGATATCCCTGGAGTTTACTACCGATTCCATGACTTTGGGGGAACAAATAAAAGAACAAAACTAGAAAAATAAAAGAAGGAAAGGAAGACAAACAGTCCTAGATGAGTCGCTGGCCTCTCTTCTGTCAGAAGGACCTTAGTCAAGTCTCAGTCCAGCTCACTGTGTGCTTGTTAGCCACCAGAAAAAGTATAATCCTGCCTACTTTCACTTCATGGAGCTTGGACTTTCAATAGGCAAGGGAGGAAGCTCTGCCTTCTATCATGCGTCTCCTTGGGAATTGGGGAAAGTAGCAATCTGTCCTCCACAGCTGCCTGCTCCTGAACTGAGTTTCTTTCCTTTTGAACTCTTCCTCTATGTTTGACATAACTTGTTGGTCCATCAAGGCAGAGCCACTCAAATCCAGAGCAACAACGTAACCCTTTCCTTGAAGGTGTGGGGTTTGTACGCCCCATCATAGGCCAATTGTGTAAATAAGAATTGTTCACCTATATAAGGGTTTCAGGTTTTGACTCCCAGTTTGGGCAAATTTTGAAAAATGCTGTAAATGTTCGTATTCATATAATCCCAGAGTTATCGTTACAAATTCAGGAGCTGGTTAAAATTTTCAGAATTGATCGATGTTTTCAGAACATGGCAACAATTTGTGTGGTGTCTTGATCTAATTAGAATTGAAATTGATTAACATTTTTTGAAATTGTGTAGAAAATTGCCATGTAAAACAAGATAACCTAACCATACTATGGAAAAATATACAATAGATTAAAATTAGTGGGTTACCCTTATGAAGCATATGAAAAATGAAAATCATATAGAATAAAATGAGTCAGTTTGGTTCTAAAAATACTATTTTAGTACCTTCATAACATTAGAAAAATATATGAATGCACAATCATCACCATCATGTAGCAAACTAACTCTGAACATTGTTTATGAACAACTCCCATATATGATTCAGCATTTTAAAAACTTGTTGCATGTGAATCAGGATAGAATCTCTAAAAACTATTTCAGGTAGCATTTATGGAAGTTATGCTTTTATGGCCAGAGTTTCAGCTGGGTGAATTGTCACAGACCCACTAATTTCACCAGTTTCAATGGAGCTACATTGATTTATACTAGCTTAGGATCTAGCCATTTGTAAGTAAAATGGCACAGTTAACACAGAGATAAGGTTTCCCAGTGACAGTCTGTCCTTCCAGAATGTTGAATTCAACAGAGCTCAATCTTCAGAAAACCAGTAAATACAGAGTTAAGGTACATGTCCATATAACCTTACCTCTGCTCCCCATAGCTATCAATAGACACTGGGAATTATCTGCATGCACTGCCGCTGCATTCAGTGTGTGAGTTGTAGCTGTATTGGATACTTTGAATGGTCGATATGTGTTTGTAAGTTGAGGAGATGGAGATTAGTTTGAGGAGTAAAATGTGATTTTGATATCGGGAGATCAGGGTCTGCGCCTACCCAATGTGTGCAATGTCCCATGGAAGCCTTTGTACCTGGAAGAGAGAGAGCTTACATTATTTTATTGCAAAATTGTGTAGGTTGTGTCAATAGCAAGGCACTGTGTGCACGTGGGGAAGTGTATTGCAAGAGGCATTGCCAGTATGAGGGTGGGATAGGACAGCAGTCTGTGGGTTACTGATGGGTGGGGGAAAGCATATGTTTAGATGGAATCCTGTGAGTAAGGTGATGGGTTGTGAAATTTCATAAGTGCGGTATTCTGTCAGGAGAGGAGGCTCAGTGTTTGGATCTAAGGCAGGTAGTTCCTTTCCTGTTCAGTGAAAAGGCAGCATATGAGTTATGGGTGTTTCGGGACATTGCTCAGAGGGCAGAGTTAAGGTTTTGTGCACAGGTACCTTAACTCTGTATTTTCTGATGCTTGAGTTTTTCTGAACTTGATATTCCTGAAGGACACAAGCTGTCACTGGGAAAGCTCAATTCTACATAAAAATCCTTTTTGGCATTTAAAATCCTAACTTGTAAAAAAAAAAAAAAAAAAAAAAAACCTACTCCTGAGGGAATTCTGCACCAAAAAATTTAAAATTCTGTTCCAAAAAGTTCAAAATTGTGCACACTATTTTATAATACTGCACATTTTATTTGTCAATAAATAAATGTGGACCCAGCATGGTGGTAGGGAGCACAGGCCACTGGCTGCACTGAGGTGGGAGATCACCCTGAGGCACCCACTTCCCCCCAGTACAGGGACTTGGCAGTGAGGTTGCACCTGACCCTGACACAGTGCAAGGGCTAAGCCTGCCCCAGAAACACCCCAGGGCACTGCCCTTCTCTGCTAGGTGCACCAGGTGTGGGTGGGCAGGCTCAGCCCAGCAGGATCCAAGTGTGGAGAGGCTTACTGTGTGGGGATCCAGGTGTGGGGTGGAGGTTTCTGTGTGGGGCAGTTTGGGTGCAGGTGGCTCAGTGGGAGATCTGGATGCACAGAAGCTCATGGGGGAGTTTTGGGTGCAGGGGCAATGTGACTGCATGGGATCCAGGTGAAGGTGGTTTGGGCTCAGGGCGGGGGGGGGGGTCTGGGTGTTGGGACATGGGGCTTGGTGGGCAGGTCTGGGTGTAGGGGACTCAGTGGAGGGGTCTGGGTGCTAGGGAATTGGGGCTTGATGGAGTATGGGTGCAGCTGTTTAGGGATCAGTGGGGTGGTCTGCATGCGGGGGGCTTGTAGTAGGGGTGCAGATTTAGGGGGATAGGTTTTATGGGCCTCTGTCAAGGTTCCTTCCCCACTCTGAACTCTAGGGTACAGATGTGGGGACCTGCATGAAAACCCCCTAAGCTTATTTTTACCAGCTTAGGTTAAAACTTCCCCAAGGTACAAACTATTTTATCTTTTGCCCTTGGACTTTATTGCTGCCACCACCAAGCGTCTAAAATATATATATAACAGGGAAAGAGCCCACTTGGAAATGTCTTTCCCCAAAAATCCTCCCCAAACTCTACACCCCCTTTCCTGGGGAAGGCTTGATAAAAATCCTCACCAATTTGCATCTGTGAACACAGACCCAAACCCTTGGATCTTAAGAACAAGGAAAAAGCAATCAGGTTCTTAAAAGGAGAATTTTAATTAAAGAAAAAGTAAAAGAATCACCTCTGTAAAATCAGGATGGTAAATACCTTACAGGGTAATCAGATTCAAAACAGAGAGAATCCCTCTGGGCAAAACCTTAAGTTACAAAAAAAACACAAACAGGAATATACATTCCATTCAGCACAACTAATTTTATCAGCCATTTAAACAAAACAGAATCTAACACATATCTAGCTAGATTACTTAGTAAGTTCTAAAACTCCATTCCTTTCTGTTCCCAGCAAAAGCATCACATAGACAGAGAGAACCTTCGTTTCTCCCCCCCTCCAGCTTTGAAAGTATCTTGTCTCCTCATTGGTCATTTTGGTCAGGTGCCAGTGAGGTTACCTTAGCTTCTTAATCCTTTACAGGTGAAAGGGTTTTTCCTCTGGCCAGGAGGGATTTAAGGGTGTTTACCTTTCCCTTTATATTTATGACAGCCTGCTTAACAGGGGTAGCTCCAGCTGCTGCTGAGGGGATGCCACATGCCAGGCTCCAGCTTGCCCCTTCCTTCCCCAGTGCCTCTTCCCTCACCCCCCTGCCCTCATTTTCTCCACCCCCGCTTAGCCATCCCCACCAGAGGCACTCACTGTTGCACAGAATAGAAAACAGGAAGGCTCCCAGTTCACAGGAGGGGAGCACGACTGGCACTAGGACCCAGGAGGTGGGGTTCAGCTGCAGAGTCAGTGGAGCTGAGGCACAGCCTCCTTTGGCTGGGCAGCTCTGTGCTGGCAGAATGAGGGGGGCAGTGGCATGTAACCCTGTGCCCTCCATGCCTCACCTCTGTCTGGAAGAGGGAAATCCCCCCCAAAAAAACCTGTGCCCATGGTCTCCCCCCTTCCCCATACAGCTTCCCAGACATTTTCAGCAGGGAAACACAGGAAATCTGCAGGGGGCGGGGAGGGGAGAGGCATTTTCTGCAGGTGTGCAGTCCTCCAGAATACCCCCAGGAGTGGAAAAAAAAGAAATAAAACTTGTTGGTAGGAGTTAGTTACTATTGTGGCAGTTGTAGGTAGCATGCAGGCCAAGTGGATTATGGATCTTGCTGTACACCCTTCTCCTCTCCACAGCTCAACCCCACAACAACAAGCCCTATCCCTTCCAGTCCAGCCTCCCTCTCAGCTGACTCCCACCACAATATTTTCCCCAGGTTTCCCCCACTCCAGATGGTGGCGGGGAGGGGCATGTGCCTGTAACCATGCCTCAGTGGGCCACAACTGAGAGTGCCAAATTCAGGACAAACTGCTGAGAAACACAGCAGATACACCCCAAGACTGGTGGCTAATCCCACCTAGGATATACCAAACCAGCCACAAAAGTAAACTTCTGCTTCACCACACTGGCTAACAAGAAGTCATAAAAGCAGTTTCCTTAGGCATTCCAGTGCTTGTATTAGCACCGAAAACACTAGACTTAGAGATGAGGGGTTCTTTAAAACCAGTCTCTTCAAATAAAAGGTTCTTCTGATCCCAAAGGATCAGCCACACACCCACCTCAATATATAACTCTGGTCTTACCCAAAAATCACGCTGTTGCCAATCCTTTAGTATCTAAAGGTTTATTTATAGAAAGAAAGAAAGGTGAAAGTTAAAATTGGTTAAAAGAATCAAATACGTACAATAATTGTATTGCATAGTTCTTGCTTCAGGCTTGTAGCAGTGATGAAATAAACTGCTGGCTTAAGTCAAGTCTCTGGCTGCTTCCAAATCATCAGAAGGTCCTCAGTCCATTGGTTAGAATGCTCCCATTAATATAAATTCATAGTCCAGAGGCTGGAGCAGGACAGAGGCAAAATGAAGGCTTTTTCAGGGCCTTTTATCTTCTGCCATGTGGAGGGCATTCCATTATTCTTACTGTGGAAAAGTACCATAACAAGATGGTGGTTGGAGTCACATGGACAAGTCACATGTCCATGCATTTTGCCTAGTCAGTGCAGGAAGCCATTACCTATACTTCAGATGGAATATCCACAGGGCAGTCCATTCAGCGAAGACGGGCATTTCCCATGGTCCATTGCAAGTTAAGCATTTCTTCATGAGCCACTTAATTTAAATAGTCCCTCTAAGATGTGCTGGCTAACTACTTTGTGGGTGTTACCCCAGGAGCAAACATTTGAAATGCAGGTATATAGCCAACACTCATAACTTCAAATACAAAAATGATACATGCATACAAATAGCATAATCTTATTCAGCAAATCATAACCTTTTCACAGACATCTTACACTCCACATTTTATTCAAGATTTGTTGCAAATATATAACAGTGGTTGCAACAGTGATCTATATGGTCATATTTTAACCAAATAACATCACAGTGCCTGACTTATCTCAATGGCAATGTACCTAGGCTTCCAACTGGACTCGCCTTGGAATCCAACTTCCCTCTTGTGGATGATGAGAACCATCACCATTTTCTAAAAAGACGCTATATTCTGTGCACTATTTGGCTAGTCCAGATGTCCCTTCTCATCCCCCCACCCTGTGTATTCTCAGGTAGGAGCAACACACAGCTCTGCATCTGAAGTATAGGATGCTCAGAGAGGTGTGAAGTAGCCCATTCATCTCAGTATGATGGTCTCATCTGAATGAGAGCACCTCAAGAGATAAATACAGCCTGAAATAGCTCTGAGATGTGTGAAGTGCAATATTCATGTCAGTGGGTGTTCCCATCCCCTTTAAAGGGCTGGAGTATTTCTGATATTTGTCAAACATGCCCATGGTCTGCTCACACGGGAGCGAGGAGCTGTGTGTTCTTGGTACATGTCTGTCCTAAGCTCTACTCCCAGGGGGGCTGGGCTTCCCTGAACTTGGCCCTCATGCGGGGGATGGGGGGGGGAGAGGAAGGTCAGACCCTTCCTGTAGATGGAAAAGGGACCCTATATCCTGGCACACAGAGAGGTAGCAGGGCTCACATATCCCAGGATAAGGGACCCCCCCCAGATCCTAGCTCAAATGAGGGGAGGGAAGGGGAGGGAGAAAGGCTCAGACCCTCCCAGAATGGCAAGCCCCCCCCAGAACCGGGTTTCACATGATAAGTCACACTCAGGAGGTCAGACCCCAATGTGTGCGTAAAGGCCCTCCCATATCCTGGCACTCATGCAGCAGGGCAGGGAATGGGGTTTAGACACTCCTGGAAGGTAAGAAACCCCATATTCCAGCATATATACGGAGGCTCGGACAACCCCAGATCCTGGCATCCATCAGAAGGGGAGAGTATGTGGCTGACCTACCATCCTCCCTGATGTGTCCCTCCCAGTTACTTGTTCCCCCAACCCCTCTCAGATACCCTACCAACCACCCCCATTTATCCCCTTGGTGCACCCTTGAATCCCTCTCACCTCTATTCTGCCCAGTCTTCTACTACCTAAAATGTCCTCCCTCTGCCAGCAAGCATTCACATATCTAATTTCTTTTTACAAAAACATTTTGCTTACACCCTCCCACCCCAAAGCAACCCAAACAAACAAAACTGGGAAGGAATTCTATCCCCCGACACACACCACCCCCATTCAGATAGATAAAGTTCATAGGGGTGCAGGGTGTGTGTCTCCCATGTTCCTCTTCAGTGTGGGGCACACAACTTACCTGTTTGTACCAGAGTAAATGGTGGGCTCTTTATAACTTGAACTCTTTAAATCAAGATCTGAGGACTTCATTAACTCAGCCAGAAGTTATGGGCCTATTACAGGAGTGGGTGGGTGAAGTTCTGTGGCATACAATGCTCAGGAGGTCAGAATAGGTGATTATATTGGTCCCTTCTGGCCTTAACATCTTTGAGTCTTTAAAAAACAAAAACAAACATACAAAGAAAAACAAAAAAAACACAAACTGACAGACAGATTTTAGCAATACACCATCCAATCTTTTCAATTTTTTGCCCACTAACAATGGCTTGGTGGGAGAAATTCAAAAGAATACCATTTCTCCCCTTGAGCTATCCATCTTTTGGGAGACTTTGAAGGCTAACAATCCTGTTAACTACTCTTTCGGTACATGTTCAATATACTCCATTAGGTGCACAAATAAGCTTGTGCATCTTAGCATGTCTAACTGGAAGAGCAAAATCTTTTTCAAATAACATTTTAATATGATTTCCCCCAAAGGTTGGTGGGATACCCTACTCTGCTGAGCATTTGAGAGTCTGGTGAGATGATCTAAGCAAAAATAAGTTACCAGAATCTGTTTTATTTCAGGCCTGTATCTCAGGAACCCTTTGGTCAAATGACTCCAAATTTGGATAATTACAAGAACACTGTGACCTCATGAAGTGCACTAAACATCAAGGAAATCAACTTAACCTTGTTGATTTTAGATCACTTAGAAGGAGAAAGCTTTAAACATAATGCTTTTTTTTAATCTGAACTATAGTAAAGCTATAGTTTTAATCTGAACTATAGTAAAGCTGTTGCTCTGCTATAATAAATAAGGAATGTTGGTACTGGAATTAATTAACCTATCAAAGAGCTATTAGTCCTCATGTACCCCCCCCCCCCCGCCCCACCGCCTGCCGCCTGTTCACTGGCCCAGTATGAGGTTGTTCAAGATAGGGGAAGTCTGCCTTGAAGCTTCTTACACAACTTTGGAAAACTAGGCCTGAGGCTCTTCTCTGTGCTCTGCGCTATGTGTCTGTGTGTGTTCACCTTAGACCAGACTCAGACAGACCATGAGGAACAAGATTTTATTCTGAAAAGAAACCCAGAACAGTTCAGCAGCCTCCTCTCTGCTTGCTTGTCTCATGCTCTCAGCTTTAGTCAGTGCTGAAACTTCCTTCTGGAAGGGCAGAGGGTAGTTCCTAGCAGGAAACCGGAAGTTCTCCAACACCTTACTGTTGGTAGTCAACAACCTGTAGTTCCCACTGCAGTTGCTGAAGCACACCAGAGCTTGGACTATACCTACATAGGCATTCAGTCAGTCATATGGTCAGTCAGTGTATCAGAATTTAGATCAACACTTGTAGCTCCCATTTTGTGGCTTTCTCCCAGCAATGAAGCAATATCAAAATAGATAAATAAATTAAAAAAAAACCAAACAAATCAGTGGATCCACTCTGACATTGCAGCTCCCCGAATACAAGCATTCTTGGTGCTTTTCTATACACATTTTAAATTATGAAAAGATAAGGAGGACAATGACAAACTAGTAGTGAATAACAATATACAATACCATGGAAGAAAGCTTTCTATAAAAGATAATTAAATTACAGAAAGGAAGTCAAACTTTCAAAATAAAAAAAATCTCATGTGAAATTTCACATAAACTTAAATAAGCAGTGCTAAAAGTATCTTTGCTAATATACAGACTATCTGTTAATGATTCCATTCAGCTTAATTGCATATAAATGATTAACTTAAAGGGCTATTTATCTCCTTCAGTCAATTTTCTGAATTCCCATTGGTACCAGAGGACTTTTTGTCCATATATTTAGGGAATTATAAGTCATATTATTTTATCCTGTATTTCTCTCAGTTAGTCAGTGAAACAATTGATTAAAAGCACATGATATAAAGAATAGGCGTAGCTGAAAATTGAGGGGGGGAAATATATAAAGTTTGTGGAATGCCCTGTGGATTTTTACCAGTTTTGTGGAAATTTAACGAAGATTTTCCTTATTTCTAAGCAGAGATTTTCAGTTTAAGGGAATCTTTTAAAATACTTTCCCCAAATTTTTCAATGGCCATTCACATACTGCAACTTAGTAGAAAATTCTAGGCAGGGCTGCCAGAAACGGCTATACAAATATGCAAAATTGGTGGTGAATTTCCCCAGTTTATTGTACCCTTTTGCAGTCCACTTAAATACTTGCACCCAGTAACTTATATGCCACTGACACTTCAAAATAGCACTGAGAGTTCCTATGTACAGTAGCTACAACAAGGAGCAAAGTGAGATCCATTCTTAGGTCTGGGCTTAGTCTTGCCCCCTGACAGTCTTTAAGGCATTGTATCCATTTCTATTTTTAAACCTCTAAAAGGGAAGTAAAATGGTTTGCATTATACCACACTCTTTTTGTTTTTGTTTTTTGCAATATCAGTGTTTGAACTCTGAAAGAAGATAATTTTAAACATGATTCTGGTCTACTGAAAAATGAGCACAGCAGCCAGTTGGAAGACAGGAATTGCAGTTTCTCTTTGAACCACTGCCTGGGAGAAGTGTTAATAACAGCACTTGAAAAGGAAAACACTGAACAAAGGTAGCCAAGCTGCTTCTGACTAAACTTGTACTTGAAAGGTTGAACCAGGAGCTAGTTTAAGTCTTAGATGTTGGTCTTTAAGAATATTACAACTTTAAAGAAGTTTAGATTTGGGGAAAAGGGCAAATGGGACAAATGAGGGGCCACAGTGAATCGAATCAGCTTGTGGGGAGGCAAAGAGACAGAAGGAAATGTGCCTAGTAACTCCATGTACTACATAGTAAATGCTGCAGTGCATCCAATTTTTTAAATGGATTTTTAAAATGAAATGTAAAATTATTCAACTGTATTTGAATAGCAATAAACCATGCCAGGAAATAATAATGCATGTATGGATTAAGTGTCTACAATGTATCTGACATTGTACAAGACACAAATACCAAGACAGCGTGCAATTTATAGTCCCAGTCCTTCATAGTGAAGTCAACGGGGCTAAGTGAAATCAGAGAGGAGCCATGCAGACACTAGGTGTGCTGTATTCCTGAAGCAAGCAGAGAAGGAGATAGACACACAGGTGTCTGGCTGCAAAACTGAAACTAATAGGAAAGTGAGCACTGGAAAGGGAAAGAGTACTGAGCCCCCTGAACATTTAAAGGGACAGGATATCACAAGGCGCATCCCACAGAGGATGAAAGATATAGTTTTAGTCTAATAACTTTTTCATTTTTATATTCATGGGCTAACAGGAAAAAGTGGATCCCCAGGAGAAATTTGAATAAAGACAGCTTGAGGGTCTGGCTTGCTAAGAAGGCATAATTTACGTTAGTAGGCTACTGGCCTCTTGCTGAGGTGACTGAAGGCACTTAATCTCAACCCTCACAATCATAGAATCATAGAATATCAGAGTTGGAAGGGACCTCAGGAGGTCATCTAGTCCTACCCACTGCTCAAAGCAGGTCCAATCCCCAACTAAATCATCCCAGCCAGGGCTTTGTCAAGCCTGACCTTAAAAACCTCTAAGGAAGGAGATTCCACCACCTCCCTAGGTAACCCATTCCAGTGCTTCACCACCCTCCTAGTGAAAAGGTTTTTCCTAATATCCAACCTAAACCTCCCCCAATGCAACTTGAGACCATTACTCCTTTTTCTGTCATCTGCTACCACTGAGAACAGTCTAGATCCATCCTCTTTGGAACCCCCTTTCAGATAGTTGAAAGCAGCTATCAAATCCCCCCCTCATTCTTCTCTTCTGCAGACTAAATAAACCCAGTTCCCTCAGCCTCTCCTCATAAGTCATGTGATCAGCCTCCTAATCATTTTTGCAACAGTGGTATGTGCACCAAGGGTCTTATCCAAAGCCACCCAAAGTTAATGGAAAAATCCTTATTTATTGCACTGGGCTTCGGATTAGACCCAATAGCCTATTAATTTCAGCACGTACCGTTGGGTATTTTGCAGCATAATTGTCATACTAATTGTTATTATTAGCTATTTATTTTATATTATAGTAACCCTTAGACCAGGGCCCCATTGTGGTTGGAGCTATTCAAAGTGTAACAACAATAGCAGGCTGGAATAAAGAAATGGCTATTATATCATCCCAATCCCTAACCCCCTTCCTAATTCCAAACTGTTCCCACAAAAATTCTACTTCACCATAAAAGTAAAAGCTGACATCAAATTATCTGCTACCTGTCAGGTATATCACAGCTTTCAGCTGTGCTGGAGAGAAACCAAAAGATTTTAACAAAAGAGCCCCAAAGCAAAATTCCTAGTGGAACATCTGTCCATGTCCCCTGTGTAGTGCACTTGAATAACATGCCTCTGCCAAGGCATCCTAACGTAATGTTTCCATTGTGAAGCATCCTGCCCAGAAGCCTGATCCTGACTGGTTATGACTGCTGCATAGGATTTCTCCCTTGGTGGCACTGCAGGAGTTCCTGGCTGGAAACACGTACCTCAGGTCCTTCCTTATTGTCACTACTGCTCAGCTGCTCACTCACAACAGATCTTTGTGTTCCTTCGTTAGCACTGGCCTTTCTCTTTCTGTTGCTGGGAACCTCAGGGTGAAATAAAACAAAAGACCTCACTTCGGATTTTTAAAAAATGCCTCTTTTCTGCCACTTTTTCCTCTGTTTGACTCCTACCCTTAATAATCCTCTGATTGGAATCCCTTAAAGTGAATGGAGCCCCTACAACTGAGGAGACAACAGTAACAGCCCCCTCTCCACTTACCGAGGAAAGGGAAGTCAGAGGTATGGCTGCTAAACTGCCCTTTACTCCTGCGTTTCTGATGCAGCCTGACTGTGGCAAAGCTCGCCTATATTCCTTCCCCTCTTCAAGCCCCCATGCAGTATTTGAAATGCAGAACATGCCTTACTAACCATTTCTCACAGTCAGGGACCTTAGTTCCACCCCCTCTGTACACAGAGCTCCCTTTGTCAGCTGCTCCCCACCACAGGAAGCTGTAGCAATCTCTTTTTCCTTTTGAACACATACTCCTACTGCCTATCCCTTCACCCAGAATCCTTTCCCATCCTCCAATGCACTTTCCAAATCAGCTTCCCCATAAGTAAATTTGGGCCTAGGGCACAGCCCCCAGGCACCACAGGAACACGGCTGATAGCACCATTGGCAGGATCCACCAGTCTACACACAATAACTTCTCCATCAGTCTGCAAACAAATGGACTCCTCCAAAATCACATCCAGAGAACATGCTGGAGCTAAAAAGTCTCTTCCAACTCCACCAGCTGAGGCTGAAGCCATCTTGACAGGACGAGGAAGTGAGAGCGCTCACTCCTTCTCTTGCTGGATAGACATCCTGCCATAATAAAATTCAGACAAATATTACATAATTTATTGATACTCAGTGCTCGCTCTTGAGCGGGAGCTTGCCATTGACTTTTATGGCAGAAGGAATGTATCCTAAGACGTTATTACTTTTAAAACCTACAATATTCATTTTACAAACGGTCACATGCTAACAGCTATGCAATAACCCTCCCGCCCCCTTTCAGTTAAGGCACCAATGAGGCAAAGTTAAGGTTAAGTGGGTGAAAGATATTAGATTGGGTATTATGACCACTACTGCTATTAATAACAATTATATTAGAATAATACCCGGAGATCCAATCAGGATTAGGCCCCATTGTGTTAGGTGCTGTACAAAGGCACTTGTACATAGGCACAGTTCCTACCCTAAAGAGAAGACAATCTAGGGTAAGACATAAAAAATGGGTGTAACAAGCAAACAGAAGGCACAAAACAGGAATGGAGAAAATGGGGAACAATTGTTTTATATACAGTCAAAGGGTACATGATCACTGGTAGTGAATATTTATTTATTACATGTCTGGGTACCTTAAATGCACATTTCCTTTCTTTCTAATGTTTGAAGTTAGGGAGCTATATATGAGTATGATATGAGGTTTAAAATATTTGGTGGGAAGTGACTTCAAAATATATTTATTACTTTTTTGCGGGCAAATTTCCCAGCTTTGAATGTCTAACATTTTACAGTATATTTTATATTTATAATATTGATGGCCAAATCATGCCTCTGTGATCTGGCCCTTCTCAACACAGAAAGGAGGGCCAGATGTTTCCATGGCAATAGTCCCCCACGTTCTCTCTGCCCACATGGAGCACTCTTCAGAGGTCTGGAATTTGGCACGGGGTAGGGGGTAGGTCTGGGGAGGACTGAAGAGGCTATATATATATTTTCCCCTGAACTATCATTCCCCTGTTCATCCTGAAGTATTCCTACACCTATTGAAATAAATGGCACATTTGTATTGACTTCAGTGGGTGAAAGATCAAGCCCATGGAAAGGACGTAGCTTCAGCCTTTATCATGAAGAGACAACACATTCTTTCATAATCAAACATTGACTGGTTAATTGGATTATTTTAATTTACATTTTCTGCATCAATTTGCTTTGCTTTCTTATTCATGATTATAAAGTAGAGCTGCTTGTTAGTGCCACCTTCAGTTAAGCATCTTGGACCTGCTGTAGAAACCTTATCTTTAATAGAAAAGGGAATATTCATTTGAGCCAGGAGTACTCATGTGAATCAGGCTTGTGGGCACAAACCTGTGGTACATAGGCAGATATTATGAAACTTTCTCCATCCATAACAATAAATTTAGTCCTGTTCTAACCTAAACCTCTGCCTTCATGCATGATGCCTCTCTTGATGAAAGAATAATCGCTGTGCCAAATTAGCTCAAGGAAGCCACTTAGATGGACTTCGTAAGTTACACCCTCATTTTAGACCAAAACGTACCTCCGTCTTGCATGAAGATAATCCACTTTTTATTACAGTTGTGTACAATTTAATTACCTCAGACATGCTTAATCAATAAACTATACTTATGGAAAAAATTATTTATGTTGAAGTAATTAATTTCTGATTTAAAGATTACTACTTTGGTGTATTTTATTGTCTCACTCAATTTGAGATCTCTTAAAAATTTAAACAATTGTGGTTTTGCCTTGACAGGGTGAATACTAGAAATAGGAAGTTTCTAAAATAGATTAAAACAGAGGTGAATGTCTGCTTTTTATGTCCTCATTTTCTCCATCCCCGGTGAATCCAGCTCAATGGGAGAATGCAGAAGCTGAACTTCACTCCCCAGGTGCACCATAGCAGCATTTTTTAATTGAAACGTTTGCGGGCTTGGGTGTCCTTGTTTGACGAAAGGTTGACATTTTTATGGAAAGCACATAGATAATTTTTGCAAAAAAAAAAAATATTTGAGTGGTGTGAGGCCACAATCCCACCACTCATGAATGTGCCGATCACAGAATAACCAATGAGAAAAGGGAAGTAAAGAAGAAGAAAAAAGAGAGGAAGAAGAGGCAAGGAGGAGAGGAGCTTCTTCCAATAATTACAGTTCCACCATTCGTGATAGATACATGATTTTATGTAAGTTAAGTATGTATGGAAGTATGTGATCTATAGACAGAGAGACATTAGAGCTTCTGTAAATAATTCACATTAAATTGTTTATTTAATGAATGTTGCCTTCTTTTTGGTTTGCAATTTGTCAGTGAATTGATTTCAGAATTTTCAAATTTATTATTATGTTTTCAAATACTAATCTCTTTAGTTAATAATTCTTAGTCTGCATAATGTTCACTGATGGTGAATTATAAATATTCACAATTTGTCTTGTATTGTTAGGGCTTGATTCAAAACTCAAGTCAGTGAGTTTCCACTGATTTGAATTAATGTAGGATCAGCTGGTCATAGGGTATTGTTTGTTCTCTGATTGGATGACTTATGTAACTTACTAAAATAGTGCACATTTCAAGTTAAACATTCAGATATAAAATTCAAAATCTGTAATTAATAAATGTGAAATGTGTATACTTGGTTAGTTATTCAGTGTGAAATACACTTTTGGCAAAAATTTGAGCATTCTGGCTAAAAAGTTACTTTTTGTGATTCTATCTAGCCAAGATTTTTTTTACATTATGCCAATCATCACAATATCAAGATGCAGCCAAACTGGCTTCCAGCAGCCCTGTGGGAGGGGGAACACAGAGATAAAGTCACCCTTGGACTCTCCCCAGGGCCTGAGGATTGGGAACTATTACTATTAATTCGTATGGTTAAATAACTTCAGAACCATTTTTTTCAACTGAGGTTTTTGATATAACAGCCATGCTAATGTTTATAGACAGAGAACTTCACAAAAGTGAAGAAAAGGTTATTCAGTGTAGCTCTAAATGTCTAAATTGCATCGGCATATTATTGGCCTGTAATGTCATGTACTGTGTCCCATGTTCTTGTTCTATATATGACCATTCCACAAGACTTGATCACTTTAGATAAGCTATTACCAGCAGGAGAGTGGGGTAGGAGGAGGTATTGTTTCATGGTCTCTGTGTATATAATGTCTTCTGCAGTTTCCACAGTGTGCATCCGATGAAGTGAGCTGTAGCTCACGAAAGCTCATGCTCAAATAAATTGGTTAGTCTCTAAGGTGCCACAAGTGCTCCTTTTCTTTTTGCGAATACAGACTAACACGGCTGTTACTCTGAAACCACAAGACTTGATAACTTCTGATATTTTCTAATTCTTTTGTGCATCAGTGTCGTCCTGTTTGGTTGTATTATACATCACCTGCTTGTTTTTCAGCTCCCCAAACAGCAAGGTCATATTTTAAAAAAGGTAAAAAGCATGTGTTTCCCCCCCCCCCCCTTCTTGTCAGTACCTTCTGAAAACGTAGAGGTAGAAGAGCTGTCAGAATGTAACCAATACTTGAGTCTGCATGTTAGTCAGAGTAACCATTTGTTTTTATTGTGATGCTGATATCATATGACTGCATGCCTTTAAAGATATTAAAATAGGGAAACTACTTAGATAAATTAAGTGATGCAGTGTAATCGGTCTGCAAGCTATTTTCAGTGCTGGAAGCCTTGTCTTTGAAGTACTATTATTTAAGGAGACAGAAGTCTTCTTTTGTATTACTGTATTAATTTGGAAACAAGAAAGCTTAGTTCTTTCTGCCTACCCCTGACAGTCCTCCTTACTTCTAAAAAATTACAGTATTTAATTTTATTACCTGATTACATCTGATTTTTAAGCATCCTCATATCTAAAACATGAAAGAAAAAATAACTCATATAATCTTTTGTCATGTGCAGGCATATATTACCCTCTAAGTAGTATAATCCTGTTGAATTACATCATGTCAATTTTTTTTTCACTTGGTTTGCCCCATCTTTAGCTTCTATAATGTTGGCATTTTTGCTGGTGTACATAGCAGTTCCTAAAACTATGTGCCAAATTCCTAGTTCAATATGTAGATGAGCTGTATGGCTGCCATTGCATTTTCCTCTAGGGTACCTCTGAATAAGACAAGCCAGGAATATCTTGTTCAATTTGGTTAGAAACAAATTGAACAAAAGTGAAAAGTTAAGGTGTATATTTCCTCTGATTGATTATATAAAGGAAATGATACAGTATATAGGAGCAGCCTGATATTTTGATTTAGGGGTATATATCTTGGAAATATGTACTTAAAAGTGTGTGAAGAGCCTGTTTTAGTTACTTTCGCAATGCATGGTTGTTATTTTGATATATTGCATATGAAGCTTACAGTGACACATAACATTCTTTCTGGAATAAAGTTATATTTAGTTGAAAGTTATAATCAGTCTTCAATAAGTTATGATGGCTCCTTCCAATACATTTTCTCTAGGATTACTGTAGTACTGCAGAGAAACATTAGCCAATCATTGGCAAACAAGTCATTTGAAATATTAAATTTGTTCCTTTGATGTATCAGTTTCCCAGTTGTACTAAACCCATACGAGAAATATACTCATTTAATATTATTATTGAGTTTACTGCTGTCACAGAGGTTCTAGTCCCTGCAGTAGTTCTTGTTGCACATTTTCCATTTTTAGTCACCTTCAATACCTCAGAACTACATCGCTAAACTGGACATTTGGCATGTCCTTCCATTTGTCCAGGATTGCCTGCAGTCCCGCATAAACAGTACATGCAGGAGTATAAATGGGAGATTGGTAAGCAGCTGGGAAAGTGAGAAGGAAGAATTCATTTTGAATTCTTTAACTGACAACACTGCTTTTAGAAGACAAGAAAGCATATAACCTCCATAGCAAAATGAGAGTGAAGTCATTTGCTCACAGGACAAAGTGTTGTGTTTGTGACAGAGATGGTATAATAAAGTTCAATAAAAAAGTAAATCACTTGGATATGTTGCACCAGTCCTTCCCTCATCAAGCACGGCTTGCTGTTTCAGTACAAACCAGGCAAGTATCTGTGTGACAGAGAGCACCCAGGGTAATTGTAAATCTTCCAAGCTCACATTGATGGAGACACAGGTGGCTTCCAATGCATTTCCCCCCTAAAATACTATCCTTATGGAACACTGAATATGAATATTATTTATTTGCATGAGCAGGAGTCAGGTGAAGTGATTTGTCGGGGGAGACACCTGTTTTTTAAGGAGACTTGGGTTTGACTAGCAAGGAAGAACATATCGTGGGTTTTGGAGACCAATTAAATATCTTGAATGCCTATTATGCAGCAGGAAAAATATAGTCTTAACACAGATGTGCCTGAGCTGACAAAGGACTGCTGTTGGGTTAAAAAAACATAGTTGCAATGGAAGAATAAGATATAGTTAACTTGTCACTGTCACAAGACTGCTTGCCTGTTTTGTGCTGAAAGAACAAGCAGTGCTTGATGAGGGGAGGACCTGTGCAACATATCCAAGCAATTTACTTTTGTACCACAAACCATGTAGTGTTGAGTGGACTCAAAAAGTCTTGATAAATCCATAATGTTTCTGACTGACATCTGAACATTTTCAAAACATTCTAAACTATGTAACCTATTTAGATTGACTGTTTTGGTGCTCTATTACAATACCACCCTCTAATAGACCACCTGGCCTATTTGTATTCCAAGTTAAACATGAAGGGCCACGCTCTACCATCATATATGTATAGCCCATTGACTTCAGTGGGAGCTGGATGTGTGTATCTCTTCACAAAGCATGGCTGGAAGGGTTTTACCTTTTTTTCTTTTTTTTTTTTTTTTTTTTTTTAGTAATTCCTTGTGCATCTTGAATACCACTTTCTGCAGTTTTCATTTAACATTTATTAGGCCCAAGCCTCTCCCTTTATTTTAAAGCAGTTTTGGAGGGCATCTCATGGCATCCACTTACTCATTACCAAATATTATGGTATTCAACCAAGATTTCAAGGTTGAACATCCAAAATGATAGTTCCCTGTGACAAATTCAATAGTTTGATCTTGCTCTTTCCTTATTGTTGCTAGCAATCCCATAAACTCTACTCACTTGAAATGAAGCTTTGTTGTCTCCATCAACAACAATAAAAAGATTGGAACAGTTAATTTTTTAAACTGAAACACCCATAAGTAAAGAGTAGGGGACTGTTATAAACTGTGGGGATGGAAGCTGAACCAGTGGATTTAGCAGCAAGGGAATTGTGCTGATGGGGGGAAAATTTTGCATGCTGTCTCCACCAAATAAATCAATTATCACAGGATAACTTGGCCAAAACCAGGACAAGGGAAAACAAACTAAAAGATATATTTTAGCATTGTGAATAGGGCTTATGGAATGAGTCTACTTGCCCCACACTGAACCAGAGTGGGGAGCTGAACAAAACTGGGCTAGAGAGGCCCTGCCCCTCAGTAGGTGCAACACATGTTCCCGATGAAGGGACAGTTTAAAAAGAAGACTGATAGCCCAGGAGAAGGGAGAAAGATCTCCATGTGGCACCAGGAAGCCAGGGTGATGTGAGGAGATGTGCGGCGCAGGTTGAGGGGGGAGCAACAGCTCTGTGAAGGCTGCTTTAGCTGCAAGGTACCCCTCACTTTGGGAATTGAAAACCCTGAGAGAGATTGACTAACTGAATTGGAGAGTCTAAAGAATTGGAGAGTCTGAAGAGAGTCTAAATAGCCTGTGACCATGCCCCATTCTGAGGAGCTTAGGCTGGTAGGAAGTGACCCAGGGGATAACAGAATTTGAAGTGGCTCAGTAACAGGGCTAGATTCTTTGAAAAATGCCCTGGGGCCTTGGGTTGTGAGCTGGTGAGTGGGTTGGCCTGGGTTCCCCTACTCTTTGTAGTGACGAGCTCTGGGGGAGCAGTTGGAACATAATGGGACAATTGAGGCTGCAGCTTGGACTCCCACAGGGAAAACTAGATTGGCAGAACCTATAAGGCCATGAGCTGACCACTAGGCCTGCTGATCACCAGACCTTCCTGCTACAGCTCAGATGAAGATTGAAAGGTATAATTACTACAAAGGAATTGGGGCCCTGGCCTTGACCCTTCCCTGTGTCTTTGGAGAAGGCTATTGCTCACAGTTGTCATTGACACAATTAGTCCTTGTTAGGTTTCTTGCACCCTCTCCTTGCACACCCAGGCAGAGGATGTGCACAAATGAGCTGGCTCCCCCACACTCCACCTTTTTCTCTGCAAGCTAATGAGCTTGACCTCCTGTGAAGCAGGCACAAATGGATTAATGAAGAGAGATGCTGTGAGTTGGCTGTGGCTGGCACATGTCCCCTAAACTGCTTTATGTGCTCAAACTCCACTGGCCTGAGGAATGCTCTTTACACACACAGATCACCTCCTGCACAGTAAACTGCATTAACATGCAGTAGCTGCGCCAAGAGGCTGGCCCTTCTCCTTTATTAATTTAAATATTTTAATATTCTCTATATGCAAAACATAATTAGAATTAATGGACTTTAGTGCTAATGTGGCACTTGAAGCTAGCTAGTGCATTAATCTTCTGCATATGATAAACATGAATTTTGAATCCCTTTACCACCAGCAACGCTAGAAGCTCAGCTCAGTCTGCTGATGTAGTGTGTCCAGATAATGATCATATCAACTGACAGAGACAGGGAATCATCCTCCTTTTGATGAGATAAGCAATTGTTCCTCCAGGGAGGAAATAAAACATGACTGAGTTGGAATGATTGTTAAACAAGATATTATTATTAATCTCTGAAGACAGAGCATTGCCACTAGTGGGGCTTCAGTATCCTGTATCTGACAAAGAATGGATATGGGTTTCTACATACCCTCCAACATACTGTACCCGAATGGTCTCTGACATTTTCCTGATGAAGAATCACCATTTGCAAGAACTGTTAGTGCTTGCACCTAGCTTGCTATTTCAAATTGTCCTGGAGAGAGCTGAAAAGGAAACATCTGTATTTATGGAATATGTTAAAAATTCTGTTTCACAGCGAATCTGGAAAATAAGGGGGGAAAGAGGGAGGGTTTTACAGATCTTACCAAGTTACCACATTGCATATACTGCAATATTTCCTCATTCTTAGAACAGGAAATAACAGCAGTAGCTAAGGGCTCATCTACACTTAAGACGCTAGAGCAGCAAACTACTGCATCTCTGTAGTGCTTTAGTGTATACATTACTTACACAGATTGTTCTCCCATCAGCATAGGTAATCCACATCCCTGAGATGTGGGAGCTAGGTAGAAAAAGGAATTCTTCTGTTGATCTAGTGTTGTCTACATGGAGACTTATGTTAGCTTAACTACGCTGCTCTAGGGTATGGATTTTTCACACCTGTGTGTGATGTGGTTATGCTGACCTAGTTTTCTAGTATAGATCAGGCCTAAGATACAATGCTGTTTCTATTACACCAGCTGGAGATTGTCAGAGAGCAGCAACTCTCCATCCATGCATCTTCCCCTCCCTCTGAAATATACCCTTTATGCTAGGGTTTGTGAGTCTGGCAAAGAGTTAGTACAAAGAGGTCAAACCAGAGGCCAAGATCTAGTCCAAAACATATCAGCCTACCCTCAATCTCTTATCACTTTCTGTGACATTCTCTCACATGGCAGGTCTGGCTCCTACCAGCTATTTTGTCTATGGGAAAATCCAGCTGCAGTTATTTCTGACATTAGCCTTCAAGGGATGATCGGGAACCTTGCTGCTCTACCCAGGCTTTGCCTCTATTTTTCATGGATGGTTTGTTCTTCTTATTCTGGTTCCTCATCTTCTGTGAAGGGTCAGATAGCCTGTTCCCTACCTCTAGTGCAGCAGGAAGCAGCAACCCTTTTATTGGTGCCCACGGATTTTCTCCTTTCACACTGAGTGACACCCAGGAGTGTTGTTAGTGCTGTGGAATGTTGTTGCTGGTGCTGCAGCATTGTTACTGCTGCCAGTGTTGTGGTTCTTGGAGCTCTGATGCCAGCTGCACTGACTGCCAGTGCAGCATGTTAATTCAGCAGACCTCATTGTTATTCACTAGAAAGACCACAGGCTTGGTTCTCTGGATAAGGTGCTTGGCCAGGTTTATTGTCAACAAAGCACAGTATGTACACATGTATGCCCTCCACAGTGGGACCTCCTCAGTCAGCACACCTAGATGCTGTTAGAGAGCTTATTCCTTCACCCTCCCACTTCCCTGGTCCTTCTCGTGGGAACTGAGAGCAACAATACCCAAAGTCCGAAGGTGCAAACAATTCGATGTTTATTGGGGTGAACTTTCAGAAAGCTTAAATCCAAGTTCCTTTTTCCTTATGTTCGAATCCCAACTTATTTCCTGTTTGCCCATAATTTATATAGTAATATTCTCAGCTACACTTTAACTAATTATTTTACTGAAATTTACCTAACCAATCCTAACATATTGGTACATGATTAGCTAACCAATTATATCCCACCACCTTAATTAGTTTACATCCAGCAAAATTAATTATACAGCTGTCAAGGTTCCTCCCCCACTCTGAACTCTAGGGTACAGATGTGGGGACCTGCATGAAAAACCTCCTAAGCTTATCTTTACCAGCTTAGGTCAAAACTTCCCCAAGGTACAAAATATTCCACCCTTTTGTCCTTGGATTGGCCGCTACCACCACCAAACAAATACTGGTTACTGGGGAAGAGCTGTTTGGACACGTCTTTCCCCCCAAAATACTTCCCAAAAACCTTGCACCCTACTTCCTGGACAAGGTTTGGTAAAAAGCCTCACCAATTTGCCTAGGTGACTACAGACCCAGACCCTTGGATCTTAAGAACAATGAACAATCCTCCCAACACTTGCACCCTCCCTTTCCTGGGAAATGTTGGATAAAAAGCCTCACCAATTTGCATAGGTGACCACAGACCCAAACCCCTGGATCTGAGAACAATGAAAAAGCATTCAGTTTTCTTACAAGAAGACTTTTAATAAAAATAGAATTAGAAATAAGAAATCCCCCCTGTAAAATCAGGATGGTAAATACCTTACAGGGTAATTAGATTCAAAACATAGAGAACCCCTCTAGGCAAAAACCTTAAGTTACAAAAAAGATACACGGACAGAAATAGTTATTCTATTCAGCACAATTCTTTTCTCAGCCATTTAAAGAAATCATAATCTAACACATACCTAGCTAGATTACTTACTAAAAGTTCTAAGGCTTCATTCCTGGTCTATCCCCGGCAAAGACAAAATGTAGACAGACACACAAACCCTTTGTTTCTCTCCCTCCTACCAGCTTTTGAAAGTATCTTGTCTCCTCATTGGTCATTTTGGTCAGGTGCCAGCGAGGTTACCTTTAGCTTCTTAACCCTTTACAGGTGAGAGGAGATTTCCTCTGGCCAGGAGGGATTTTAAAGGGGTTTACCCTTCCCTTTCTATTTATGACAACAGCAGACAGAAACAATCACAGAACCAGACAGAGACCATGCAAATAAACAATAACAAAGTGGAAACTATAATGACAAAACAATACAGAAGTGAGGATTTCCCAACTACATCTATAAAGACATAACCGTTTCCCAACTATGTCTATTGATAAATGAGTTTTTACCAAACAGAAAACTATCAAACTAAATTTCCTTTTACATCTTCTAGTCTCTTCCCTTTATCTGGAGGTGATAGATCGAATCACCTTTCTAACAGCCCCAGATTGCCTTATTTCAATATGACTGGTTTGAAATGTGTGAGGACATGACCGTATGCTTTCCAGCTTATGGCTGCTCCCACTGCTTAGCCAAAGGCCTTAGCTTAAGAACAGGGCCTCAGTGAGAGAAGGCCCTTACACAGGCAGACAATGATTTTGATTCTTTCTTTTATACCTCTATGAGTAGCTAAATGATAAACATATACCTAAATTCTTAAAGTATAGGCCTTTACAGACAGGCCTGGATATCTATATCAGGGATCGAACTGGCAACCTTTGGCACACGGCCCATCAGGGAAAGCTGTTGGCAGGCCGAGAAGGTTTGTTTACCTGCAGCATCCGCAGGTTGGCCGATTGCAGCTACCACTGGCCTCAGTGGCAAGCAGCGTGGGCCGAGGGATGTGCTGGCGGCCGCTTCCCGCAGCCCCCATTGGCCTGGAATGGCAAACTGAGGCCAGTGGGAGCTGCAATCGGCCAAACCTGTGGATGCTGCAGGTAAACAAACCGTCCCGGCCCGCAAGCAGCTTTCCCTGATGGGCCGCGTGCCAAAGGTTGCTAGTCCCTGATCTATATCCTAACACTCCACCCCTTCTTTTTTTTTTTTCCTTTTGGGATCCTTCTGCCCAGGTATCCCTGGAAAAGCTTAGGACATATGGCGACACATTTCCTGATAGGGCCAGGCATCAAGATGGAAGGTGTCAATATTCCATCTGTTCCACTACCCCTCATGTAGTACTGTGCCCTGCACCTTCCCCTCAGAAAGTACAAAGATGCCCCTCCTATGGCTTCTCCTTTTATACATTGATACAAACAAGTTATGTATTATACTCCATATGTTTTTAGTTACCACCCTTATTCTTGTACCTACTAGTTCAAACAAAACATCCTCATCCATTATCCTGTCATCCCATCCTTATCTTACAAGGTTTTGGTGTGTTCCTATACAGCTTCTTGGGAATCTGCTTATGTAGTTTCATGAGAACTCTGGGTGTTGTACCATTCTCTCTGTCAGGAATGTGCTTACTTGGTTAGCCAACACCTGGTGTGGTACTATTCTGCCAAAGCCAGGCCTACTCTGGTTCACAGCCTTTGCTTCATACTGCTAGTTAGGCCTAGGGCCCCTGCAAGGCCTACAAGGAGTACCTATGTCCCAAAGTGCTTATCAATACTGCAAGATCTCTCTCTTTCTCTCCCTGTGAAAATTTAGAATTAAAGATGTGCCTAAGCCCGAACCTGAATGTAAATCTAGATTTATAGCCACCCACAGTGTAAGGTTGTGTAGTTATGAGGTTCTGGATTGGTTCCATCTCTATTTCTAACCTAAAACAAATACCCTTGATATAATGGCATACATAGATACAGCACTAGAACCCTTCATGTCACAATTATATAGCAAGAGCAGCAGCTGGTAGAAGCCCCACACAGAACCCCCCCTTTACTTCCTTACATCAACCTTGTTGATACTGCTTTTTGTCACAGCTGCATTTTAGGATGGAGGGCCTGATTCTCCACTCCCTTATACTTTTTGTATTCAGTGTCTGAAGTCGGTGCAAAATGACACTACTGCATTTGGACCACTTGCCTGAGTAATGCCGGTGGGATTTGTCCCACAGTTTATAATCCATCAATGTGCTGATTCCTTATACATAACTGATTGCAAAACTCTTTGGTTTGGTTATTTATTTCCCTATCAGAGTAAAATTCCACAGATCCATAGAGTCCTGCAAGTGCACCCCTGGGATCTTCAGCAAAATAGCAGATTTTTTTGTCTTTTATGTAAGTTATAAATGCCACAAAAAAGTCATGAATGCTTTTTAAGAATAAAGGAGTTGGACATGCTTATTTTAGGTCTGATCACCACCCCCTCAAGCAGACATGCAATTTGGTGCACTTCAGAGGGCTGTTCAGGTTCTCTTCTTTATAAATTGCACATATTCCTTCATTATTGATAGGCTGATTATTTCTTTGTGGAAAAAGTCTTTCAGGAACAAATTAAAGTACAATTTTAATATGCAAATTTTAGTTTTTAACAAACGGGGGTGGAGTGCATCTATATTAACCATTAGGTCATTGAACAACTGAAAAGGCAGGAACAGAACAATTTAATATGTACAAGTTCCTTAAAGTAAATCTGTTATTCCCTCTGAAGCAGTTATCCTCATCATCTTATGAATTCTATAAAAATTAACAATGAAATCACAACTACATATTACTTACACTTTTTTTTTTCTGTCTTCATCTTCATCTTCAAAATTTTAACTATAGTGTGTCTGATTTTCTAGCAATTTGGAGACTGTGCTTTGCAAAATACATTATAATTCTAAGCAAAATTTCACACATGCAGATTTGACAGTCCTATTTGTACATTTCAGAAGGATCTCTCCCAACTCTGAAAAGAAACAAAAGGGATTAATTATAACGATGAAAAACATGGAATGAATAACAAATTACAGACAAGCAAACACAAAATGCAAGCTCCCCTAGCCTATATATGGTAAGAACTAGGAATGTTATCATACATTATCTCTTTTACAACAATATTATGGTAATTGCCTTATTTTCTTCATAGGTGCATGCATGTAGAGTTAAACATTGGTGAAATGTTCACAAAAATGGCAGAATTACAATGTCCCATGACAGAGATACATACCTTGGAGCTTGTATACAGATATATCAAAATACACCACTGAAGCTTGATCCTGCTCCTTACCTTGTTAATTCTCACCTTTCTTTTTGAGGTGGATAATCTAGGTTTGTCATCCAGCCTCTGACTCGACCTGTGTTTGCAGTCAACCTGACCTTCTTTTTATTAAAATTTTAAAACTGTAGTGCAAGTTAAGCAGAGGTGGATGGCGTAGTACCAAGCTAGGCCTCAGTCTGGCCATTTCATGCTCATAGGCAGACCTCTGCCCCTTTCTCTAGCACCACTGATGTCTACCTTGCAATATTGGAGCCTATGGGCCCAGGCCTATGAGCTGTTGTGAGTAGTCATTATTCACGTGAATGATCCTACTGAAGTATCACTGAGGACACCTCACGTGAGTAAAGTATTCACCAACTAGAATCAACCCAGGTACACCCCATATTTTTGATAGGCAACTTTTGAGTAAGTACATCATGAATCACATGATTTAGCCTATATCATTTACATAATGAATCCCTGTTGTGAATACACACTCACTGGCATTTGAAGTTTCATACCGAGAAAATGTAAAACTAGTTAAAAGGCTAGTTCCATTTTAAGAGTGTAAAGAGTCTGATTCAAATAAGAGACTAAACTGACTTGCATTTATAACAGTATTTTGTTAAAATAACAGGAAAATGTTTTGAGCACTAATAAAAACACTCTATTTTGAAATTTTTGATATTTTTTTAAAATCATGAACATTTTTATAATAATAATTATTATTATTAATAAATTATCTAACTAATATCTGTTAAATGGCTGTGGTAATTTAAAAGGACAAGATAATGCACATTACTTAAAAGTCAGACACTTATATTGGTGAGCAGTTGCAGCAATAATACTACCCTGTGTGAGTAATTGCCCACCTCTGTAAGCACGGAGTTAACAACGTATTTTTTTCCATTTTTTTCTCTCTCTTCTTTATGTCCTGAATATATATTAGTGTATGTGTTTTGGTGTGTCATGATGTGGCATTGTCATGATGCTTATTTAGCACTGTATGAATCAAGTATTTCTTGTATTTCAATATAATAAAACTTGTACATAAAAGTAATCACTTCCTGGCTAATAATATGCATAACAAGTTTCAATTTTATGTGAGCCACAATGGCCAAATTGTAAACCATTCAGAAATGGGAAGTTTTAATGAAAATGTTGACAGATCTATAACCATCTCTGGTTAGTGCCTTCATGCTTTAGTACCAAAACCTACTGAGGTCCACTAACTCTTTGATTATTCTTATTCCCACATAATGGATACTGAACTTAGCTAGTATAAATAATCAGTTGCACATGCATCATTCCACTTAACCAGGATTTCACATATTTGATTAATAAATTTTCTTTCTGTGCTGAGAACATTTAATAATGAGCCGTAGCTAAGAACAGAAGCAATGGAAATTTACTTTTCCAGTCATAAAGATAAATATTAACCAGTATTAACAATTTTATTGTATATGGTTAAGTACAACTTCCTAAACTAATGAACAATATATAAACGTACTAGGTTTTTTTTTATTTTTTGGAAAGGGAAGAAGCATTTTTTTCTTTAAAAAGTGGCTGAGTGTGAGGTGACAAAATGCAACACAGCACTTAAGCAGTGTCTTTCTTAAATTCCAGCAGAATCTTTTTAAGAACCTAATTTCAAACATTAATTTTGGCTTGCTCACTTATTATGCTGCAGAAATAGGTTTCTAAATCTCTAGAATCCTTTTCCAGCACTAAGTAAGTGGTGTCCCTAGCCTCTGTTTGCCAGAAGCTGGGAATAAGCAACAGGGGATGGATCACTTGATGATTACCTATTCTGTTCATTCCCTCCAGGACATCTGGCATTGGCCACTGTTGGAAGACAGGATACTGGGCTAGATGGACCTTTGGTCTGACCCAGTATGGCCATTCTTATGTCTTATGTGTTAAACTTGTTAATACTCATAGCTTTAAAAGAGAGGACACTTTCAAAATGACAGAGCCCTGAAATATGCATAATTCAATATCTGGCCTTCAAAAACTATCTTAAATTTGACCACAATAAAAGACAGTAAGGGCCAGATGCTCAGCTAGTGTAATTTGGCATAGCTCCACTGACGTCAATGGACCTATGACTATTTATGCCAGCTGAAGATCTCTTGCCCAATTGTTCTCAGAAATCAAAATGTCTCTAAACACCTCTTTAGAATTTTAAAATCAACTCAAGGCAATGCAATGCAACAAAATGTAGTATGTCCCACTGGCAAGTGTTACAGGTCCCCCTCTGTGCCTGTTCTACTCTAATGCCCCAGATGTATATCTTAGCTCTGGTTGTCCCCGGTTTGTTGGCCAAAATAGCAGCATCACAATATCACTGTGTGAACTGGCTCATAGAACATTTCCAGATCCAGAAAAACAAAATCAACCACACAGAGGACAAAGCAGAAAATATTGAAAAGAGATGCTACAAAATTAATGTCTGACTCATGGGACTTCCTAAAGGAGCAGAACCCCAAACCACAAAGAGTTTTTTTTTTTTGTGGATCTAAAGATCTACTGGATCTGCAGGTAAAATGAAATAAATTAACAATTACGAGTTCTTCAGACACCAAGCATATAAGGGACTGACCTTACCCCCAACTTCTGATTATACAGCTATGTAACTTTGAGGACAAAAAGTAAAATTCTGACGCGCCCACCCCCAACCCAATAAATTTAAAGGAAAACTAACCTAAATATTTAAAACACCTGAAGATCTGAAATTTGCAGACTCAAGAGAAGAAATACTCGGAGTGTGAAAAGATTTTGTTTGTGTTTAAATTAATGCTAGTAAGTAATTAAAATGTCAGGATAATTTGTTGAATGAACAACACTTAAATTATTCATTACTTCAGTGGTATGTGCTTAGCTTCAATAATTATACATTAATTAATAGGGAACTTATCCTGCAATAATTTTATTTAGGGCTGTCAATTAATCACAGTTAACTCATGCAATTAACTAAAAAAAAATTACTGCAATAAAAAAATTAATCGCAATTAATCGTACTGCTAAACAATAGAATACCAATTGAAATTTATTAAATATTTTGGATATTTTTCTACATTTTCAAATATATTGATTTCTATTACAATGCAGAATACAAAGTGTAGAGTGCTCACTTTATATTATTATTTTTATTACAAATGTTTGCTCTGTAAAAATGATAAACAAAAGAAATAGTATTTTTCAGTTCACCTCATACAAGTACTATAGTGCAATCCCTTTATTGTGAAAGTGTAACTTACAAATGTAGATTTTTTTTGTTACATAACTGCACTCAAAAACAAAACAATGTAAAACTTCAGAGCCTACAAGTCCACTCAGTCCTACTTCTTGTTCAGCCAATTGCTAAGACAGGTTTATTTACATTTACAGGAGAGACTGTTGACTGCTTCTAGTTTACAGTGTCACCTGAAAGTGAGAACAGGCATTCACATGGCACTTTTGTAGCTGGCGTTGCATGGTATTCACGTGCCAGATATGCTAAACATTCGAATGCCCCTTTACACTTTGGCCACCATTCCAGAGGATATGCTTCCATCCTGATAATGCTAGTTAAAAAAATAATGCATTAATTATATTTGTGACTGAACTCCTTGGGGGAGAATTGTAAGTCTCCTGTTCTGTTTTACCCACACTCTGCCATATATTTCATGTTATAGCAGTCTCAGATGATGACCCAGCACACGTTCGTTTTAAGAACACTTTTACAGCAGATTTCCCAAAACACAAAGAAGGTACCAATGTATGATTTCTAAGGATAGATACAGCACTTGACCCAAGGTTTAAGAATCTGAAGTGCCTTCCAAAATCTGAGAGGGACGAGGTGTGGAAAATGCTTTCACATGTCTTAAAAGAGCAACACTCTGATGCAGAAACTACAGAATCCGAACCACCAAGAAAGAAAATCAACCATCTGCTTGTGGCATCTGACTCAGATGATGAAAATGAACATGCATCGATCCGCTCTGCTTTGGATCATTATTGAGAAGAACCCGTCATCAGCATGGACATATGTCTTCTGGAATTGTGGTTGAAGCATGAAGGGACATATGAATCTTTAGCGCATCTGGCACATAAGTATATTGCAATGCCAGCTACAACAGTGCCATGAGAACAACTGTTCTCACTTTCAGGTGACATTGTAAACAAGACATGGGTAGCATTATCTCCTGAAAATTGTAAACAAACTTGTTTGTCTGAGCAATTGGCTGAAGTAGGACTGAGTGTCTTGTAGGTTCTGAAGTTTTACAGTGTTTTATTTTTGAATGCAGTTATTTTTTGTACATAATTCTGCATTTGTAAGTTCAACTTTCATTATAAAGAGATTGCACTACAGTACTTTTATTAGTTGAATTGAAATATACAATTTTTTTTATAGTGCAGATATTTGTAATAAAAATAAATATAAAGTGAGCACTGTACACTTTGTATTCTGTGTTGTAACTGAAATCAATATATTTGAAAATGTAGGAAACATCCAAAAATATTTAAATAAATGGTATTCTATTATTGTTTAACAGTGTGATTAATCACAATTAATTTTTTTAATCTCATGACAGCCCTAATTTTATTACACACTAACCTTTGATAGTTCTGATAGAAAACAGTCTACAACTTTGCTCCTATTCAACGGTAACATTAAGGGACCCTACACAATATGTCATTTATATCCTTTTTATATGGAAGTGACCTGAGTAATTCCATTTTTTTAATATATGGTCCAGATATTCTGAGTTATTGATCATTTTACTTGACTGGGCCCCAACCCTGCAAGCACATGTTCTCCAGTTACTCATGTGTACTACTGTATGTCTAATGAGAAGCACAGATTGTTAAAGACCATATACGCAGATATATTCAGAAATTAAAACACGAAGAAAACATTTGAACATTGAAACATTGAACATTGTTCAATCAATCAATGATCATATATGGTAATATTGTCAAATAAATGACAATGGGGTCAGTATCCTAATAGGTTTCATACATACTTTAGGAATAATCATTATATGTATATATGTGCCAAACACCAAAGGAGTCCTGTTAACAGATCAATTATTCTTGGGAGAGAAATTAAAATCTCTTCAACAAAACCAATCATTGATACTTCTCAAGAAACAAAACATCAAGCTGAAGAATTTCGGTAGTAACATGACATCATTATCACTTCTAAATTACAGACAGCTCTCTCATATGCCTGTCAATGTTTGTTTTGCAATTTGAAATTAAAGACACTCATATGTCTTTCAGATAATGCTATCCCAACCATTATACCTGTAATTGTAACAGAAGAAAAAGAACAACTGATGAAAAAGCAATAAAACACTTTAAAAATTCTATTTCTTTCACCTTCAACATAAGCACATTGTTTTGTTTTTTAATACCTTAGGGTATGTCTACACTACGAAATTAGTTCAATCTTATAGAAGTCGATTTTTAGAAATTGATTTTATACAGTCAATTGCGTATGTCCACACTAAGCGCATTAAGTCAGCAGAGTGTGTCCTCACTACCGTGGCTAGCGTCGACTTTCGGAGCGTTGCCCTGTGGGTAGCTATCCTACAGTTCCCACAGTCTCTGCTGCCCATTGGAATTCTGGGTTGAGCTCCCAATGCCTGATGGGGCAAAAACATGGTTGCGGGTGGTTTTGGGTACATGACGTCAGTCGCCCCTCCCTCATGAAAGCAACAGCAGACAATCGTTTCACGCCTTTTTTCCATGCAGACATCATACTGCTGTCAGCAGACGGTGCAGTAGGACTGCTAACCATCATCATCATCCACCGCTTCTGCTGCAACTCTGCTCTCCTGGTGCCATGAATCCACCTTGGAGGTCCTCTCGTCGTTCTGTATAAATATCTGTTCTCGTGGCATCCGTCATCATCCACCGCTTCCGCTGCAACTCTGCTCTCCTGCAGATGCCATCGCCCGGTCAGCTCACCGCTGCTGTTGTGAGCATTGAAAACACCTTGCGCATTATCCTGCAGTATGTGCAATACCTGCAAAAGCAGGCGACAACAGCGTGATCACGATAGTGATGAGGACATGGACACAGACTTCTCTCAAAGCACGGGCTCTGGCAATTTGGACATCATGGTGGTAATGGAGCGGTTCATGCTGTGGAATGCTGATTGTGGGCCCGGAAAACAAGCACAAACTGGTGGGACCACATAGTGTTGCAGGTCTGGGATGATTCCCAGTGGCTACGAAACTTTTGCATGCGTAAGGGCACTTTCATGGAACTTTGTAACTTGTTTCCCCTGCCCTGAAGTGCAAGAATACCAAGATGAGAGCAGCCCTTACAGTTGAGAAGCGAATGGCGGTAGCCGTCTGGAAGCTTGCAATGCCAGACAGCTACTCGTCAGTTGGGATTCAATTTGGAGTGGGTAAATCTACTGTGGGGGCTTCTGTGATCCAAGTAGCCAACGCAATCACTGAGCTGCTGCTATCAAGGGTAGTGACTCTGGGAAATGTGCAGGTCATAGTGGATGGATTTACTGCAATGGGATTCCCTAACTGTGGTGGGGTGATAGACAGAAAGCATATCCCTATCTTGGGACTGGACCACCTTGGCAGCCAGGACATAAACCGCAAGAGTACTTTTCAATGGTGCTGCAAGCACTGGTGGATCACAAGGGACGTTTCACTGACATCAATGTGGGATGGCCAGCAAAGGTACATGATACTCGCATCTTCAGGAACTCTGGTCTGTTTGAACAGCTGCAGGAAGGAACTTACTTCCCAGACCAGAAAATTACTGTTGGGGATGTTGAAACGCCTATAGCTATCCTTGGGGACCCAACATACCCCTTAATACCATGGCTCATGAAGCCATACACAGTCACCCTGGACAGTAGTAAGGAGCAGTTCAACTATAAGTTGAGCAAGTGCAGAATGGTGGTAGAATGTGCATTTGGACATTCAAAAGCTTGCTGGTGCAGTCTACGGACTACTTTAGACCTCAGCGAAACCAATTTTCCCATTTTCAGGTTTCAGAGTAGCAGCCGTGTTAGTCTGTATTCTCAAAAAGAAAAGGAGTACTAGTGGCACCTTAGAGACTAACCAATTTATTTGAGCATAAGCGTTCGTGAGCTACAGCTAAGTGAGCTGTAGCTTATGAAAGTTTATGCTCAAATAAATTGGTTAATCTCTAAGGTGCCACTAGTACTCCTTTTCTTTTTGCGAATATTCCCATTGTTATTGCTGCTTGCTGTGTGCTCCACAATATCTGTGAGAGTAAGGGGGAGATGTTTATGGTGGGGTGGGAGATTGAGGCAAATCGCCTGGCGGCCGATTACTCACAGCCAGACACCAGAGAGATTAGAAGAGCACAGCTGGGTGCCCTGAGCATCAGGGAAGCATTGAAAACCAGTTTCATGACTGGCTAGTCTATGCTGTGACAGTTCTGTTTGTTTTTCCTTGATGAAAACCCGCCCCTTTGGTTGACTCTACTTCCCTGTCAGCCAACCGACCTCCCCCCTTCAATTACTGCTTTCAAAGGCAATAAAGTCATTATTGTTTCAAAATCATGCATTCTTTATTAATTCATCACACAAATAGGGGAAAAACTCGCAAGTTAGCCCGGGAGGGGTGGGTGAGGAGGGAAGCACCAGGCGGGGTGGTGGATGAGGGGAGGCGGGAAGGACAAGGCCATACTACAGTTCAAAACTTATTGAATACCAGCCTTCTGTTGCTTGGGCAATCCTCTGGGGTGGAGTGGCTGGGTGCCTGTATCCTCCCCCCCCCCCACCGCCGCGTTCTTTGGCGTCTGGGTGAGGAGGATATGGAAGTGGGGGAGGAGGGCAGGCAGTTGTACAGTGGATGCAGCAGCGGTCTGTGCTCCTGCTGCCCTTCCTGCAGCTCCACCAGACACCTGAGCATGTCAGTTTGCTCCCGCATTAGACTCAGCATTGCATCCTTCCACCTTTCATCGTGCTGCTGCCTGTTTTCATTGTGCTCCTCCCTCCTCTCATGGCGTTCATTTAACGCTTTCCTGGACTCTGCCATTGTTTGCCTCCATGCATTCTGCTGAGCTCTTTCAGTGTGGGAGGACTGCATGAGCTCTGAGAACATTTCATCGTAAGTGTGTTCTTTTTCACCTTCTAATCTGCACTAGCCTCTGGGATGGAGATGATAGGGGGAGCGTAGAAACGTTTTCAGCTGCGGGAGGAAAAAAAGGGACAGTAGTATTTAAAAAGATACATTTTAGAGAACAAAGGAAAGACTATTTCACACTGAATCAAACCATTCACATTACATAGCACATGTGCTTTTGGTACAAGGTCGCATTTTGCCTCTTATATTGAGTGCCTGCCAGTTTGGTGTGAGACATCACACATGCTCGGCTGGGCAACAGAATTCAGCTTGCAGGCAGCCATGGTAAGGCAAAGAGTTTCGGCTTCTTCAACCTTCATAACATGTGGAAACGGTTTCAAACAGCAGCGCCCTCCTTTCCCATACCAAGCAAAACCCGTAGGGTTGGCTATTTAGAAGGAGGGGCTGTCGTTTTAGGGTGAATGTGCAGCACAACCCAACCTCCCCGCACCCAATTCTCTGGTATGATTGCTTCACCCTGCCCCCCACCACCATGTGGCTAGTATCAGGGAAGATCCCTGTCAGCCAAACGCGAACAGCTCAGCATGAACAAGCCTCCCCCTACGGCGCGGCTAACAGCGGGGATTATTTCTTTTCAGCCAAAGGCAAGCAGCCCAGCATGAACGGGCACCTCTGAATGTCCCCTTAAACAAATTTCCCTTATTTCAACCAGGTGACCATGAATGATATCACTCTCCTGAGGCTAACACAGAGAGTACCTCCAGGAGAGCTTCATGGAGATGTCCCTGGAGGATTTCCGCTCCATCCCCAGACACATTAACAGACTTTTCCAGTAGCTATACTGGCTGCAAATGCATCCCAAGTCTCCAGGGCAAATTAATCATTAAACACACTTGCTTTTAAATCCTGTATTATATTTACAAAGATACACTCACCAGAGGTGCCTTCTCCAACTTCATGGTCCAGGAGCCTACCTCGGGAGAGTTGGGAGGGTATTGGCTCCAGGGTGATGAACAGTTCCTGGCTGTCGGGGAGAACGGTTTCTCAGCTTGCCTGCTGTGCGCTATCCTCAAGCTCCTCCTCATCTTCCTCATCCACAAAATCCTCATCACTGTTGCGTGAGACTCCCCCCTTGCAGGTGTCCATGGACAGTGCTGGGGAAGTGGTTGGGGCTCCCCCTAGAATTGCATGCAGCTCATCATAGAAGCAGCATGTATGGGGTCTGACCCGGAGCGACCGTATGCATCCTTTGTTTTTTGGTAGGTTTGCCTCAGCTCCTTAACCTTCACATGGCACTGCTGTGTGTAGCCTCTGATCATCATGCCCTTGGAGATTTTGGCAAATATATTGGCATTTCATCTTTTGAGTGGAGTTCTGCCTGCACGGATTCTTCTCCCCATACAGCGATCAGACCCAGTACCTCCTGTTCGGTCCATGCTGGAGCTCTTTTGCGATTCTGGGACTCCATGGTCACCTGTGCTGATGAGCACTGCATGGTCACCTGTACTGAACAGCTCACCACGCTGGCCAAACAGGAAATGAAATTCAAAAGTTCCCAGGGCTTTTCCTGTCTACCTGGCCAGCACATCTGAGTTGAGAGTGCTGTCCAGAGTGGTCACAATGGAGCACTCTGGGATAGCTCCCGGCGGCCAATACCGTCGAATTGTGTCCACACAACCCAAATTTGACCCAGCGAGATCAATTTTAGCGCTACTCCCCTTGCCAGGGAGGAGTACAGAAATTGATTTTAAGAGCCCTTTAAGGCGACAAAAGAGGCTTGGTCGTGTGGATGCGTGCAGGGTTAAATCGATCTAATGCTGCTAAATTTGACCTAAACTTGTACTGTAGACCAGGGCTTAGAAATCCCACAGATCACTGAAGAAGAAAGGGTAGATTTTAAAGCAAGAGATGTCAACAGATAAAGTTCAAAATGCTAAGAGGGACATTCCAAATGACTGATGTCCATGGCTGGTAGGCTGAAGCAGTGCATTCCAAAATCCTGTCAGGTGTTTCTGGTGCCTTGCATGTTTCAAACGTTGTGTCCTTCTTTTGAACAGGGAAAATTGATAGTTTGGAAGCTGTTATAACAACACTGCTTTAAAAAGGTAAAAAAAACCAGACAAATGACTAATGTTAAATCAATCTAGACTATAAAATACTGGCAAAAAATCTTAGCAAGCTGTTTATGCCTAACCCTATCATTACTAATTCACACTGGCTTTACTCCTTGGACAGCCACAAATCATTATAGTCATAGATGACTAAAAACCATTCACCATATTAAGCAAATGAATACTAGCAGCTTTCTAGCATTAGATGCAGAGAATATGTTCAATAGAATTCTTTGTGACCGGGTTTTATAGAACTGGAGAAATTTAATTTCAGACAACTATTTATAGCCCTTGCCAAAATGTTCTTCAATTTTCCATGTATACTCTTTTATTTGATAAACTCCCAATGCGACTTTCTTCTTAAAGAGCAGCACAAAGCAAGGGTGGTTTTTCTCCTCTTCTGTTTGCTCTATACATTGAATTACTTGCAATAACTATCAGAATCACTCCAGAGATTCAGGGCCCCACAATCCTTGATAAAGAACATAAAAACTTCTGCTTTATCTCAGTGAAACACCAGAAGCCTTACCGGGCTAAAGAACTATATGTATTTTTCATGTAAATATGATCAAGTCAGAGGCAATACCTTAGTTCACCTATCCAGAAGGACAAATATCACCCAATTTAACTAAACAAATAATGCTAAATCTGAAGCTCTAAGCTCTGACATACATCATATGTCATAAACTAGCCACTATCTATATTTGTTTAAGTCAACTTGGCAAAAACAAATGTCCTTCCTTGACAGTTGTATTTCCAGCCCAATCTACAAGTACTTATAGCTGCTTCGTATAAATAAGAATATGCCTGGCTAGAATATGCAGCAATTTCAGATATATTGAAAGAGATCAAAAATCAGTTTGTTGATGCTCTAAAGACAGAAAACAAAATAAAATATTAGCTATATAATTCAATGTAATGTTTGTAATTGGTTACATTTGACAAAAAATCAAAACAGTCCTACATAATGAACTAAATAAGCATATTGTTCTTTTATTCTTTCCAACCCGATCTATTGCTTCCTCAGGAGTAGTAAACTACATCCTGTCTTAAAGACCACTCTGCAAATGTGGAAAAGGGCATTCAGTTCCTTAAGTATAGTACCCACATTGATTTCCCACATACCAGATTTTCCTCCGGAACAGGCTGATGCTAACTTTAAACAATAGGACGCCAAATGGTAGTTAAACGTTGGTAGTGAAATTCTGGCCTCAGTGAAGTCAATAGCCAAATGCCATTGACTTCAAAGGGGGCAAAATTTTACCTTCAATTTTACCTCCAGGGCACAACATTAAGGAAATGTGAACTGCTGAGAATTAAATATAATACACTATGTTAGGGTTTCAGTATTTGCCTACAAGTTAGACACTTTCTCGCGGTATTTGCTAAAGGAAAAATTCTATAACTGTGGAAGAATTGATTAGAAGAAACACTCAGATGGTAGCTTAATCCCAAAAACCTCCTATCTTTACTGCACAACTTCTTCATAGAGAAACATTTGCAAATGTATACCCAAAATTTTATATATAGCCTCAATACAAAACGTTAAAACTTCATTTTAAATTAATTAATGGGAGGAAACACTGCAATATCCTTTTTTGAAGCTTCTATTTCCAACACGTACAAACAAAAGCAGTATTTCATGCTGCAATTTAATATTTCTTTCAATGTATGAACTTATTAAATTTTGTGCTGGGGACTGCTTGAAACTTAAAACACCTGGAAGAATTTTGAGTGTGAATGATGCCAATGTCCAGGAAAACTGATCCTGTTTTTCAAAGGCAACCTCAACATTTACATTTCAAAATTCAGAAGGTTCAGTTTTAATATCTGACCACTTTCTACAATTCTGCAGAGAGTGAAATTTCTGGGTCACTAAGGGCCAGATCCTCAGGAGTTAGGTGCCTAAATACCTCTAAGGATCTGCCCCTGACTGCCATAATGCAAAAATAAAAATAATTTTCACAAACAATATATTGTCATAAACAATAAATAATTAGATGAGGTTTAAAATTTTCAAAAATGACTAATGACTTAAGAACCAAAGTTAAAGTAACTGTACCCTAAAACTCTAAGTACCTGGTCGCTGGGTATAAATTACATAGTTAGAAGTACAGTAGTCACATTTGCACTTACATTTCATCATTGTGGGGGCAACTATGCACCTAATTTCCATGTATAAATCAAGTAGCTGAGCACACAAATCTCCTTAAGTAGATGTGCAAATGTGAAAATTATACATTTAACTTATTTAAAAATCAGTTACTCAGAATGGAGTTTGTTACACATAGATATTAATCATCAGAGGGGTAGCTGTGTTAGTCTGGATCTGTAAAAGCGGCAAAGAGTCCTGTGGCAACTTATAGAGTAACAGACGTATTGGAGATAAGCTTTCGTGGGTGAATACCAATGCATGCATCTAACTAAGTGGGTATTCACCCACGAAAGCTTATGCTCCAGTACGTCTGTTACTCTATAAGGTGCCACAGGACTCTTTGCCGCTTCTATAGATATTAATGTATCAGACTGATTTTCTCATTTCCCATTATTAGTCAAAAACATTATTAGTCAAAAACAACTCTGATTGACAAATGTAAGGAAAATGGAAAAAAGGGATTTTGCATAGGAGCACATTGTTTCATCTTTCTCCTCTTTCAGTTCAAATATTGTTGAGATACCAAAAGTTAGTTTAGACATAACAAGGAGCTTGGATATAGTCTTAGACAGGGAGGTGCAAAGTATTAAAATAAATCTAAGATCTAGCTAAATTCTAGACAAAACACTGTGCCTCTCTAATGGTGAAGGATGACAGAGAATATTGCGGCTAAGGTGGAATATGTGCACACACATACACACACAGCCTATGAAGGAATCCATCTTACTCACTGTGGAGAAGCTGGGTTTTCATAAATGAAGGAGTGCCGTCCAGTACGAAAAAGACCACGGAGGAGAGTCATGAGGCAGATAGCTGAGACTTTCCTCTCTTTGGCTAAAGGAAGTGAGAAGCCTGGAGCCAAAAACAAAGGGTTTGGAGCTAAGAAGAGGCTGAGTGAATCCTGGGGCCAGAAACAGGTTGTCCTGAGCCAGGAGGAAGCGAGAGGCAGTCCCAAGAAGCAGTGATTGTAAAGCTGAAGGAGCAGTTGAATTGAAATTTGACAGACAGCAGGGTGAGAAGGAAGAACTCTGTCTGCAGTCATTCTCTTAGTAGCAGAGAGTGAGGAGACCTGAGGGGAACAGGAAGGCTCCTCTAGGACAAGGAAGAAACCTGGAAGTGAGGGAAAGATACTTGGGAGACACAGGAATGGAGTAAGCTCCTGTGACTGACCCTGACACAGAGGTAGGAACTGGGCTCCTGAAGAGAAGCTGTGGAAGGTCTTTCTTGTTACAAAGAACTCAGGAATAGGTTGGGGAACAGGCCTGAAAAAAGGCTAATGGTAGGAAGGCAGCAGCAAAGTATCTGACAGAGCTGACCTCGGTTGCTTTTGCTAGAGTCCCTGGACTAGAACCCAGGGTACAGGGTGGGCCTGGGTTCTTTTACCAGCCAGTTGGGAAAGTGGCACAAAGCCCCCTGATATAAGGGTTAAGGGCAATTTAAAATCTAAAAGAAGGTTGTGAGGACCTCGGAGACTAGACTTCAGGACCAAAGACCAGACTTAATGATTGGGACTATTTGTTAAACTATGTTACCCTAGAATGGTTGTAACTACAATTTGATGTGGCTGTAGGGCCAAGTCTCAAGAACAGGCCACCACAGGACCATAACAATCAGCAATGGGTGATTGGGGGGGCTAGAAAGAACTGCCACCACAAGAGGGATCAGTAACATTGAATCCTCTCTTCTACACTATTTGACCCATTGTTTCCCCTTCTTTATTGTTTTCCCTTCTTTATTGTTTTCCCAGCTTCCCTGTCAATTTCACCCAGTAGAGGCATACAGTAAACTTCCCAATAACTAGGTCAACACTCAGTATTCATAAACTATTACCAAGCAGATCACATTTGTCACAAAAGTGATATGAACAGAAGACATGAGGAGAGGGAAGCCATATAATAATTAAGGTATATTTCTTCTTGCTAAATTATTTTAGCTTCCTTCTGTAAAAACATCATATAGATTAAAAAACCACACAAATCTTCAGGCTCCAACTGACAATTCAATGGTGCATCTGAAGATGGAAGAAATAATACTCTTTGAAAACTCAGCCTATATAGATGGCTCAGCCAGCAGGGTGTCAAAAGTGTTTATAAAAAGCACTGTATCTAACATAATAATAGCATTCTTTGAAGTATTGTGCTGGGTCTTTTTAATATATTGTTCCACCCTATTGGTTCTCACTGTGGCAGCAGCTTTTGAAGCCATTTAAAAGATATTTTGTGGGTAACTCAATTGCTGGTTAAATAGGTTATTAAATGAAGGAGAATTAGATAGAGATTGAAATAATTTTTTTAATGATTCTCTCGTTGGTTGAGATGTCAGGTGTTATATGTGCCCTTAAAGACATATGGACAAATATTGCCCTGACTTACTCCTCATTCAATCCCATTGACATTATTAAGGATACCTCAGATGTCAGTCCCGATAAAATTTGTCCCACAGTTTGTCTGTAGCCTGCTACTTTTTTTCCCCTCTAACAAAGAACATAATGGCTAAAATTTGTCCTTTTTTTAGCCTGACTCCACAGGCACAGTAAGACCAAATATATGTAACTTAAACTGTGTGTATATGTGCATGCATACATTTTACAGAACACATTGTGACAGATATGGCAATTTCTTACAATGTCCTGCAAAAACTTCACTGAATTAAGTTAAAACTTACTGAAGTAAGTTTAAGTATTTTCAGAATGCATAATATTTATTGTGGGGTTATATGTAATGTTGCTGGAGGTGGGGGAGTGACCTGACTAATGTAAACCCTGGGAAGTGTTATGAGCTTCAAAAAATATTTGGAAGAAAGTGAACTCTTAAAGTGAAGTGGGTTTCCCAGGAAATCCCTAGGGGGAGATGTATGCAAATGTAACTCCTCTGGTTATGCAAACCCCCCCCCCCCCCAAAACAATCAACCAACTCTCCCCCACCCCCAGCTTTTTGAAGCTATGCCCTGATGTGACATCCACTATCTATGAATTCTCTATCCCCAGAACAAAGACCCAGGCTGTATAAACAAGGCACTAAATGTTTCATGAGTGTGCTTGTTCTGAACTAACAGCTGTTATGACCTTATGAGCACAGAAAAACCCCTTTGTGGGATATGAAGAACTGTTCACTGGCCAGAGGCCTTGTTGGAGTTGGGGCAATCTCTGATAAGCTTGTTAGTATGTGTGTAGGTTCTTTTATTTTCTTTAATATATTTTATTAGCAATGCTTTCACCTTAAGAATAAATGTACTTGCTTAGGAAGAGCTGGGTGGTAACTAATACCTATGGCAATTGCTCAGTTTATGACTTCTGAGGAGAAAGCAAAGCAAGCCTGGTTAGATAGTCTAACTTGCTGAGGGATTCATAGTGTAGACAGGAGAATGACACAGCATGGACAAACTCCAGTCAGAATATCTGCATCGAAGAAAGATGATGGCTGGGGAGCCAGAAGCCTGAGAGTGGGTGCCCTTGGTGGACTATAGAGGGGAAATACAGGTGCAGTTGACCTGAATGGTGACACTCGTACTAAGACTGGGGCACGTACGCAGTGCTGACGTTGCAGTGCAATTGAAGGATGCTGAATTGTCAGATGTTTTTCTTCTACTCATCTCTAGTAGTTTTAAAATCCTATTAGACTTTTCAAAAAGATTAGTGGCGAAATTCGAGGTACTGATTAATATTACCTTTTTTCAATAACAGACTGTAACGTGCAAGGACATATGTGAACTATTGCTGAGCATTTAATGGATGCAGCATATGGCTATATAATTGCATGAATTATTGGTATCTACTCACTATTTAATAGAGATCTTATGCTACTTTACTGAGAGTATGAAAGATTCTCTATAACTACAGTAAAACCAAACTTATCCTGTTATAGATTCTGCTGTCAGCTGCATCTCCATGTCCTGAAGCCAGGTATGGTTATAATTGCCTTCTCATCTATCTGAATGCCAGTATTTCCATAATGTGTGGCTGCATTATTTTTATACACACACTTACACACACACACTGTAGAATATATAAAGTGAAAGCTTATTGAGACAACATGAGAATGCAAGTCCCTTGCACACAGTGTATTGCGGATATCAAGGCTGCAATTAACTCTGTTAGCAGGGAATAACTTTGGCTGATCTTGAAATTTGAGGCCTTCCTGACAATCTCTAATATGTTCCATCTTCTTTATGTTGACTGAAGCTGTGTTCTTGTAAGTGGGAAAAGAACCACCTTCTTCCAAATTAGACTGGGCATACAACAAGGATGTATTGCTGCCACAGAATTCTTCAGTGGCATTATAGACTAAGTACTTGACCAAACACTAAGTAGCTGCACTTTAGGCATATGCCTTGATCAGAACCTCACTGAGGTTGATTTTGCTAATGACATACTGCTAATTGTCAAATCAACAGACACACTAGTTTGAGCATTTAAAGCTCTGGAAAACTCAGCGGCAAACACAGACCTGAAAATAATTGAGATAAAACCAAAATTCTTCTGGTCATTGATTTTGAAGACATTGCAGGCTCAGACATCTTAGTGAGTAACTGCACATTCAAGAATGTCAATGATTTCATCTTCTTTGGCTTTGTTGTTGATAACATAGGTGGTACCAGGAAAGAACCTGAAGATCATACTGCTAAACTGTTGTCAGTAATGGGGTATTTCATTAAGAATGTCTTTCACAAACCAAAGACCCTGGATAAGTAGAGATATGAAGCTGAGGATATAGAATGCTTTGCTAGTCAGTATTCTGACTTATGGGATTTAAAAATGGCTCCCTCACTTTCAAGAGTGGTGTCCAATTTCTATTATTTAATGAAATATCTTCAAATGATCGAATACATCAAATAGTATGATTTCAAGTTGAATGAAGAGGTCCATTTTCCAAGTAAATATGTCCTGCTCTCTCAAATGGTTACCCAATACTCTCTAATGCCATATGGTCATCTATTCCAAATTCCTACCAATTTCTCTGCAAGAATTATCTTTGACTTTGACCCAATGAAAGCAGGATGGAAAAGACCCCCTAGAAAACCAATGGCTGGATGGCATCAAGAGAATCCTGTCCCTCACAGTCATTTTACCCCATAATGCAATAAATTTGTTTCATAATAGAACATCCTGGAGGCACATAAGACATCTGGTGGACTCAATGCAATCCAATCAAGAGCATGAGAACTAACCGACCAACCAGAATTAAGGTCACAAAATCAAACATTCAAAAGACAGGAATTTTCAAAAGTTAGTCTCTCTTCTAAAATTGGGTTAGCCAGTATGTATATCCTTTTTATTTTATGGACTATATTGGTACTGGTTGAATTTAAAAAACAGAAATATAAGCAGTTCAAATATAATACATTTCAATTCATGGGGCCATGCTATTATTGCCCATTACTATTTGGATGACTAATGATATCCATCAAAGTATTTGAGAATATAAAATTCTCAAAAAATTGTGCCCAAAGTATATTGTTACCCAGTATTCATTATCTGCCATCCTTTATCTACTATTTATCATTCTTTTTCCTAGTTTAAATTTTTTTTAGGTCATCTAGTTTGGTCACCGCCCACAAATAATGAATAGCTGTACTGAACAGTTTGTGAACCATCCATTCTGAAAGTGATTCAGCCAAATTATCCAGCTAATCCTTATGAATAATGAATACATATGGAGAAATCCAAGAATATATCTTCAGTGTTGCCAAACCAAAAAAGACTGAAATTCTTCAAGAGTTTTATCCTATAAATATAATTCAACTAGCTGTATTTAGTATCATAACAGCAGTTTATTAAAGCTTTCAATTAAAAAGGGAAATAAGAATGGAAAATACTACCATGTAAGATGGCTATTTTAAGATTATTCAGCCAAGCTTGTCTTTTGGAATGTCTTTACTTCTGAGTGCCTGAGTTTCTGAAGAGGCATTGTGTTGTATTCCCTACTATTTTACTTGTAATATTTTAGATATCCAGTGTCCGTGCTAGGGAAGCAGAAGAACTCCACAGTATGGTTATCCCTCCTCTAAAGCACAGGCATGGTCACTCACCTTTGTGGCATCCTCCTCCTCCATTGTACCCCGAAACCCCGTAGGTTAATGGAGTCAAACCTGGAGAAATGGCTGAACAAGGTCTGGCGTACAGGAAGGCTGCTGAATGGCCAGCTAAATAGAGAACATACATCATATTCCTCTAAATTCTTCTGATAGAGCTTGAGGAAGATCAATGGGATCTGCAGCTAGCAAAGAGGGCCCTAGAATACAGAGATTTGGAGAAATGAACTACTAGTCCCTGCCCCCCAACTCCCACCAATGGTGGGTTGGATCCTACAAATGCTGATCAGTTTGGCTGTAATCTTGCAATGCAATTTTAACTTGTGAGTCATCCCACTGAACGCAATGGAGCAATTAAAGTGCTTATAAATTACAAGATCAAGTGGTTTGCAGGATTCAGGACAAAGAGCTCAGATTCTTGCAGGCTCTAGATTGGAATGATTTGGGTTAAACTTCACAAAGAATCCTCTTGGAGTTTTCTGTTTCCCAAGGGAAACTTTAATGAATTTAAATCTTAAATCTTTTAAATGAATTTAAAAGAGGCCTGTCCATATTGTTTTTTTCATTACTTTTCTTAATACCTTATGTTCTTTCTTTGGGTTTTCAAAAATACAGTAAACAGAAAGGTTAGACACATTATGCATGGATACAGAACCTAAAGAAACTCAGAGCCAATAAGTCTATGATTCATGTGGTCAGACTGCATAACTTCCTAACTCAAATATCTGGAGAGATGTGTGACAATACACTTCCCACAAAACACTTATCACACCATCTTCTTCTGGATTGACTGCTAGCCTGAGAGTGCCCTGTAATCCCGATAGCGGTAGCTAGTGCTTCACCAGGCATCACCCATGCATTTAGGATTATGGACTATCCCATCTGGAGTGTGTTCACTAGGAACAATCAGAAGTAGAAGGTCCCTAGCTATCTTGTTAAGGATTATTAGGTAATTTTAAGGATTATTTTAAGGATTATTAGGTAATCTCTGCTCTCACTTTCAGGATCTCTGTCTCTTTTTGTCAGGCCATTTCCCATCCCACAGAAGATTACATTAATTTAAGGTGATGGTGGGAGGGGTATGATGACCACTAATGCTTTCTGAAATTCCCGTGTTCAGGTGCAGTCCCAGAAAGAGTGGGGAAAACTTATCCCTGAAATGACAAGAAATGGTAAAACTTAAATATGCTGAAAGTCAGGGAAGGAGATAACTCTGGGGAAGGCTATTTGAGGGGAAGGCAGACAAGGGAGAATAAAATAGTGCCAACTTCATCAGCTCAGATCTGTGAAAGTTTGTGGAACTGACTGATTGTTAGCAGAAGGCACTGGAATCCTGAACCTACCCTCATTTTAAGTGGGTTATGGGTTCTAGGAGACAGCTTGAATAGCCCCTGCTTATTATTCATAAATGTATTGGCAATTAGAAGGAAGATTATTTTAACCAACTGTTTACCATTGTTTTTGTCATAACGAATGAGTGATTTTATCCAAATAATCACTCATGTATAAAAGTTAAACATTTAAAATTAAACTCATGAACTCTCTGGTGATCAGAATAACAGCTCTTTATCGGATGTGTATCAAGAGCAAACTGCTCCTCTCTCTCTCTCTCTCAGCTTAGTCCAAGAACAAATTCTCTCTCTGTTGCATTTCAAAAGCTCATGCCATCTAGCAGTGTACAGTACAATATGTAATACTGCATACCAGGTCTCACATTTCTCTGGAACATATTTTATAAGACCTTCCCTCTTCCCTCCACACACACTGAATTTCTTAATTCCTCTACCTCTTTATTCCTTACTACATTCTATTTTTGTGGTCTGATGGACAACAAAGAAGCGTTCTATAACCACTATGTTCCATTGTTTGAGAATCATTGGCCTTGCTCACATTCTTCATTCAGTAGACTTAGGTTCATTGGTTATACACAGTTAGATTAATCATAACGTTGCTGATAATAAACATAATATTAATGTTAAAAACCTGCATATACATAGTGTGGTATACTTTCTGATTACAACTATGTACACAGTGGAGTACTGGTGAGGTCTTGACACTTAAACTTTATATGTCCTTTGTGTGTGTGTGTCTTTCATTCACTGTAATCATCCATTTCCCAGGACTACTTTGCTACAAAGATTCACTTCTAGTTGAAACAACATTGCCAGTCTCAATATAAAGAAATCTAGTTAATGTTCTGTATTATAATAATTCAAAACTAATTTCTGTAAGTGTACTACTAAAATGTTTTCATTTATGATTTCAATGTTTTTTCTAATATGTATTTTTCCAACAGGGCAGCCAAAAGGTTAGAAATTACAAATTGGCGGACCAAGAGCTATGCTAGATTGAGTATGCCTCAGATACATTTGTTTTTGAAAGCAAAGTACCCATCTATATATGGCACAACTACTTCTGCAAAAAATCAGGAATTTCCAGACCCATTAGATAAATACTGATCTCTGGGTATTTCCCCTTACCCCCTTTCTCCCACAGCAATGTCCTTATTTACCTCTGAACACAATTTTCTTCCCTGTTATTTCTAGAAGTATCATGTCTGGAATATTATATCTTGGAGAATGATATTCTAATGTAGCAGATTAGTCGTGTATATTCCTCCACTCTTTCAGGGATCCTTCTGAAGCCCTATTGTTTGTGGACTACACAAACTCTCTGAGCCAAAGACTCAGGATATACAACATTCTGATGGCCCAATATCCTCCAAACTCTCAAGCCACAAATAAAATCTTCACTTCCCACTCTGAGCCCAGAGAAGCAGCCCATCACAATAGAAATTGCCTGAGATAATAACTATGTCTCTACCACATGCCTGAAGCGCAGCAAATCTGGATTCTGACAGACCAATGAGCAAGAAAGTTCCTCAACTGAAGACTCTCTACCAAAAATGCCTACCATCAGCCCTCTTTTTGATTAAACCTAAGAAATCTGTCATCTTGACCATGTATTTGCTGCTTGTGTATACAGACATTATCTAATGTAGCCAAATCCCACTTCAGATATTATAGGATAAAACTAATCACTTGAGTTTCAGTCTTGCCTGGTTTGAGTTTCAACACCTCCCCAAATGGTAACCTGAAATGAAGGAGAGTGAAGAAGGACTCCTGCAGAACTCCACAGATGAGGATTTTGTGAGAAAAAGAGCAGTTGCCTATCCGCTCTCTTTGGATCCTATTGGAGATGAATTACTAGAGTCCCTGTAGTGTTGTACTATTTTCTCCAACTATGTCATATAGACAGGACAATAATGTCTTTTCACTGGCTATGTCAGAATATTCAGAGAGGATAAGCACAATGATCACTAAGATGTGGCTTCAAGCTACTGCCATGAAGATGGCTTTTTTGAGTATTAGAGCTGCCTTCTCTGTGTCATAGTCTGAAATATGCAGGAAGCTATAATATATAGCAATCTCAAAGTTGGTCACAAGTTCACTTAATGCCATATGCAAAACATTTGCATGACAATTTTGCCTATGTACTGGATTTAGAAATGTGCATATGAATTTGATCAATAAGATTTTCAATTCTAATTTGTCCATACAAATTCACTTTTTTCCATGACAATTGTGTTAAAGCACACAAAGGAAGCATTTCTCACATAGGCAGGTGCCTTTGCATTTTTGCAAGCAAAATATTAAGGACCAGCTCTGAGAATATGGCCCTTATCAAAAAAGCTCAAATGTTTTACACAAAAAATGCATTAGTGAAAGTGGATTTTTTTAAACGAAGGTACAACATGGTATATTGCAAAAAATTCCACTACACTTTCTCAATTCCACTCATATTTCTAGGGGTGTATCTTCTTTCAGTATTGCCTTGTAACTCTCATTAGCACTAGATAAGGACCCGAACTGGACGACTAAATCCATTCTCTTTCATGAAACTGCTCTGTTGGTAGTTAAATACAATAAAACTCAAATCAGAACAACTTGTGTAAGTGATGTTTCCCAAAATAAAAATGGCCTCGTGTGTTTATACAGTAGGGACAAAAAAGCATTGGGTCTGAGTCTCCACTGTCTTGCAACTTTGCAGCCATTTGCACCTACAGTGCAAAGCAGGTGTAAAACATTTCTATTCTGACTTGATTGTTTTACATCTCTTGTATGCTCTACACAGGTGAAAATCACTATGCAACTTACAAGGCAGAACCAAGCCTAAAATCTTTAGCCTACATTTCCTGAACTGCAAAGATTTAGACAAAATAGTAATAAGCTCTAAACCACTGTTTGGTTTGGGGCTTGGATTTACAAGACCATGATCATTTGCAAAGCAAAACAATGGCTTCTAGAGCACATCTCTTAAAATGCTAATTGGAACAATATGATCCTACAACAAATCAAAAATAAAATAAAATACAAAAACAAACTTATTTTCTTTAACCAGAACCACAATCATTACCACCGCTTCTAGAATTGTCCATGTTACAGAAATACAGGAGAATGCTGAGTCAGCACAGAGTCCCTGGCAGCAAAAATAACTGTTTAAATGCTCCAGTAAAAGGGTTACTTAATGTGGCTATTAATATGTAATGATTTCTTTTGGACACTGATCTTTGAACACTACATTTGCTAATTAAATTAATTCATAATGTCCCTTTCATCCTGAGGAAATGGTAAAGGCTTGTGAAAAAGTGTGATAGATACTTCCACATAAAAATCACTCATCAGAAGAAAAAGGAAAGCCTGGACCTTATGCTGATCTAGTGAAATGTCTCGGACAAAGCATTCAGTAGACAATTCTTCAACTGTACAATTACAGATAGCTATAGGCCTTGTCTATGATTGCATTCATTGCTCAAAGGAAAATCTTACAGACTATTTCAACTCTGTTGCCAGAAATATTTCTACTATAATTTAACATTTTTTTTCATTAACTGCCTAATGTAATTGTTGCATATGTGTAATTTCCATGACTATGCGGGTTGTATGCATAGAATTGCACATTGAAAGCAATGGCTGCCAAGTATATGCAATACCAATGGCAGATGCAATGCAATTTTAATGAGAAATTGTTCCTACCATTGGAACTGTCTGTGGGAGTGGAACTGTCTCCTGGAGGTTCTGCTGTTTTTCCTGAAAGAACAGCTTTTTTGCTGTCCTTTTCAGCATTAAACCAGTGTGCCTTGACTCTTGGAACTTAGGCTCTTCATTTATACTATCATTTGCTCTGAAACTGCTGCCTTTGTTGTTCTTGAAGAAACTTGCTGAATAAAAAAAAAAAAAAACCCTTAGGTAGCAGGATGCATTAACAAGATAATTCTTAGATTTACAAAAAATAATGTAATATTGGTGTATAACTTTCATGCAGAATTCTGTTATTGAATTAAGTGCAGGAACAATATTGAATTTCAATTGTTTTGTTTACAGACTTCATTCCTGATATCCAGCCTTATTTTTCTTTTGTTTGGTTTCCTCAGCTTGTTTCTAAGGGCACCCTTTGGGGTTACCCTTATTATTATTATTATTATTATTATTTTATTTATTATTTGTATTAGGATAGAATCTGGAGGCCCCAAAGAACACCAAGGCCACATGTAACAGGGCTCTGTTAGCCCAGCTCCAATTAAGAAGCATTATTTGTGGCTAGCTGAGTAGGCCATGCCTAATTGATAGAAGGGAAGCCTCATTAGCCAGGGGGCTATATAGAGCTGTCCCCCAGGTTGCTAGTTTGGAGCAGTCTGTAAATAGAAGGCAGTGGGAGCTGACACTGAAAATAAAAGGCACTGGTGATTGCACCCAGAAGAAGTCTCTGGCTGATTTGTGGGTGCAGGGGTCCCATAGTACGAGGGCAAACAGAAAGAGCCCTCGTTATATGTGGGGGTTTATCCGGGATCCAAGAGCCTGCAAAGGTGGTTGGCAGCCCGGATATAGAGAAGACCCTGCAATGGCTGGTCAAACAGCAGGAGCAGATGCAGCAGGCCCTGCAAAGTTTTCAGCAGTCCCACCAGGCCAAGAGACAGGCTTTATGGACCTGGCAAGCAGAGCAACAGCAGGGTCTGCAAGAGTTCATATGGGAACAGACCGATGTGCAACAACAGCTCCTCCAAAGAGTGCTGAGTCCTGCAGGAGGGGATGGCACCTGTCTACCAGGCTGGGGACTCTGTAAAATGAGCCCGGTGGATGATCTGGATACCTTTCTCGGGACCTTCGAGCAGGTAGCCATGGGCGCTGGGTGGGAGAGGCCAACCTGGGCCCTCCAACTGGCTCCCTACCTGATGGGAGAGGCTCAAGTGGCCTATATGGCCTTGAGCGACGACCAAGCCCAGAACTATGAGGCGGCGAAGGCAGTCATTCTAGACCAGGTGGGCTTGTCAACAGAACGGTACCACCAAAAGTTCTGGGCTGCCCAATGGACGGTGGCAGTGTGGCCCCGGGCTTACACCCAGAGACTAATGGACTGGGTCACACGCTGGGTGAGGCCGGAGATGCGCATGGTGGGCAAAATGATGGACATGTTGGTCCTAGAACAACTGCTGCAGAACCTCCCCGAGAACATAAGCGTCTGGATGAGGCATCACCAGCATGTCACCATCGAGGCAGCGGTCCGGTTGACCGAGGAATATATCAAGGCAGAGGGTCCCTGGAGGGAGGACCGACCCCGTAAAGACAAGGAGTCGGGACACAAAGAGGCAGAACCTTTTTCTGGGAAAGGCCCAGAGAGAAAGGGGGAGCCCCGAGGAGCACCTGAGAGGCCTGCCATGCTTGTTTGCTGGCCTTGTGGGAGACCTGGACACACAAAATGTGACTGTCCTGATATGGAGTGTGGTTGGGCTGAGTTTTGTGGCTGGACTCAGGTTGGGGGGCAAAAAAGGGGGCAGAAACTGTCCACCATCCCAGTGAGGATTGGGAGGAACCCCCAAACAGGCCTGATAGATACTGTGTCAGCCTGTTCACTCGTACAGAGGGAGCTGGTGAAGCCGCACTGGCTGATCGCGGGGGCAAGGATGGCCCTCAAGTGTATTCATGGTGACAAGAGATCCTGCCCGGTGGCTTAGGTGCCCCTCAAAGTGAGAGGCCGCTTCAAATGGAAGCAGGTTGGAATGCTAGAGGGGCTACCATACCCGGTTGTGTTAGGTAGGGACTGGGGCCCACTACCTAGGAAGAAGTGGGGAGGTGCCCCATAGGATATCCCTAGACCGAGGATGCCAAGTGGGGAAGACGAGCAAAGTCCCAAAAATACCCTAGACAATAGAGAACCCTAGACAACAGAGCCCAGATCAAGCAGACCTGGGGAAGGGTGTATGGGGGAGCCGGCCAGCCTGAGCCCCTTGGAAGGGGAGAGAGGGCAATTGGAGCACCCCACAATACCACTCCCCAGGGAGGGGACCCAGAACCCGCTGGGTGGTGTGGGGGAAACTGAGGCACGCAGGGTCCTGCAGGGTGGTGGGATGGATCCTGACCCCCTACCAAAAGAAAAGGGGGTACAGGAGATGCGACGTCTGCAGGGGTGCGACTGGTGTGACGACCTGTGGGCAGAAGCAGAACTATGGGGAAGCCACCCCCTACATTTTGTGGGTGCGGGAGGGAGAAAACCCCAGGAGAGGATGCCAGGGCTCCCCTGGCCAAGAGTGGGAAACTTCCCTGGAGGAGCCCCCTGGACAGAAGGCGGAGAGGCCGAGGTCAGTCAGATCTTGCAGTTCATAAGGAGGTCCTGAGCCAGCCCTCCATTAGCCCAGCTCCAATTAAGAAGCATTAATTGGGGCTGGCTGAGTACACCATGCCTAATTGATAAAAGGGAAGCACCTGTGGGCCTCATAGCCTGGGGGCTATATAGGGCTGGCTGGCTGGCAGGAAGGAAGGGGAAAGGGCAGGGCAGGGCAGGGCAGGGCAGGGCAGGGCAGGGCAGGGCAGGGCAGGGCAGGGCAGGGCAGGGCAGGGCAGGGCAGGGCAGGGCAGGGCAGGGCAGGGCAGGGCATCCTATCCTATCCTATCCTATCCTATCCTATCCTATCCTATCCTATCCTATCCTGGCTTGCTGGAGAAGCTAGCTGTCCCCCACGTTGCTAGTTTGGAGTGGTCTGTAAATAGAAGGTGGGAGATGATGCTGTAAATAAAAGGCACTGGTGATTGCACCCAGAAGAGGTCTCTGGCTGATTTGTGGGTGCAGGGTCCCATAGTGCGAGGGCAAACAGGAAGGCCTCGTTACACCACAATACGCTATGCATGAAACAAAGACATAAGAAGACCTGTTTCTTGCCACAAACATCTTAGCCTCTAATTTAATCCTAAATACTTTTTTTTCTTTTATGCATATAGGTATTTATCATATTTTGCTTTAGTCACCATGTAGGTTGGTTACACCTATTTAATTATCTTAATCTCCATAAATTAATCTCTCCAGTTTCTTAATAAACTTTATTCTTTTTCTCTGAACTCCTTCCAGTTTTTCTACCTCTTTCTCATATCAAGGTTCATTTATGTTGTACTTACTGTATGTAGTAATTTGGAAACATTGGTCCAGATCCTCAGCTGATGTAAGTCAACATAACACCACTGAAGTCAGAGCATCTGCACTGATGGTATGCTAGTTGAAGATCGGAGTTATTATTTCATTAGCTCTTTCCCCATTTTACAGATGAGTTAAGAGACTTGGTGGAAGAAGAAAGACAGATGGAAACAGAGACATTGAGCCAGAACCTCAGTTGGTGTAAACTGTCATAGTTCCATAGACGAAAGTACAGCAGCCAAAGACCTGGTCCAAAGTTTCTAAATTTCAGTTATGATGTGTCGTACTTATGTCCACTAAATTATATCAGTAACACATCTAGCTTATTTCCCATACTCCTTGCATTTAAATTGATGGTTTAATTAGAAAACTAATACTTTTACTGTTATTTGTTTCACAATTATTCCATCTTTCACTTTATTTATGTATGCTGGTAGAAAGGCGTGTCAGGTTATTTGGGTTAAGTACAGGCTGCCTTCTCCGCTATTCTATATAAGACAAAGCTTGCCTATGAAACCTAGGAAGCTGGTAGCCCATCTGCTTAAGATGAGATCATTTAGGGTGAATTCAAACAATCACCCTTTTAATGTTCTTCAAATCCACTCTCTTTCTCTCTCCACCTTTGGTACATGCAACAACTGGCCTTCAGTAGAACTAGGAACATGGCTAGGAAAATTGTTTACAAACATTTTGGTGACCTACAAATAGAATTTTTCCTTTAACAGTATTCATTCCTTTAAAAAAAAAAAAACTTTTTTCCAAACATTTTTGTGAGTAAGTTTTATTCATAGAAATGTTTCCAGAAAGTGAATTTTGGAACGATAAGCCAAAAATTGTTCCAAATGATAACAAAAGTAAAATGGTTGTATATTCAAAGTCAAATATATAATTTCCAGTCAAGAAACTGAAATAATAACAATCACAGTCTGATTATTGAAAGAATAGTCTCCAAAAAGTTTACATATAAGCTATCAGCTAAAATTTGTTTACAAAAAAATGTACAATTGTGAATAGTGAAGACATTTGTAAAAGTTAGTTTGTTTGTGGACAATTTGCAAATGGACAAAGGTCTAAATTTGTTTAATTCATTGTTCATTATGAATTGTTCACCCAGCTCTAGTGTCCATTATCAGAGTTCTCCTGACTTCCTCTCACCTTTGATATTAGAAGTATCTCTGAGATCACCTGCATCAATCCAAGTTTTGACTGAATAGCAAAGTCCTTGAAGTTATCCTTGGTTTTAATCAAATCTAGCATATTCATGCATTTTTGGGACTTAGGACCCGCAGGGTCATAGTATCCAATGAGCGTGCATCAGAATCTTTATCCTCACAACACCCTTGTGAGGTAAAGAAGTATTATCCCATTTTACTGATGGCAACTGGCAGGTTTTAAAAGCTATTTAAGTGCCTAAAGATGCAGAGAAGCACCTAATAGGATTTTCAAAAGCACCTCTCGCCTGTACTTTAGAAACATCTTTCCAATAAAATTGAATTTTTTTTCCTGAAGCCTCTGGGGCTTTCATTGTGCAAATAGTAACGTATTCTGCATAAATGTCCATTCTCCAGTCCAGGATCATAACAAGATGCTCGTGAGACTGCTTGTCCTGTAAGGAGAGATTTGTATGTAATGCAGAAAGATTACATATGGATGATAAGTCTGAACAAGACTTTTTGTAACTACAAGGAGATCAGGAGGAAAAAATGTTGGTGATTTGCCATCTTTATGGAGCTGTACAAGAATGCTACTTGGGCTGTTCAAATATTCCAAAGAAAAACTTTCACAGAAGTAAGCTGTCTGAAATAATTTGATATGCAAATAGGGTATCAGCATCACTCTTCTACAACACGTTTTGCCTGGGATAGGATAAACTATAACTCTCAATAGTTGCTCATATTGCCAGCAAGCCTTACATTTTGTTTTAAACAGGTGTTTAAAAATGCAAACAGGCAGGCAAACTCAGGCCAACTATTAATGTTGTGAAGCTGTTGAAAACATTCTTCAACACTCTTCCTAACAGTGTGATTTTTTTTGTACTGCTCTAATCATAAAGGAAGATCATTAGAAACACAAATGTATAGTCTCTGTTCCTGGACCATGGTCTATAGAAGAGGCAGGCAAACTATGGCCCGCAGGCCACATCCGGATCACGGGACTGTCCTGCCCGGCCCCTGAGCTCCTACCCCGGGAGGCTTGTCCCCTTCCCCCGCAGCCATGACACGGCGCGGGCAGCAGGGCTGCGAGCTCCTGCCGCTCAGAGTGGCATGGTAAGGGGGAGGTGGCGGCACGCACAGGGCGGTGGGGGGGTTGGGTAGGGGGTCCCGGGGAGCAGTCGGGACAGGGAGCAGGGGGCAGTTGGATGGGGCAGAGGTTCTGCGGGTCAGACATCAGGGAATAGGGGGAGTTGGATAGGGCTTGGGAGTCCCAGGGGGCCTGTCAGGGGGCAGGGGTGTGGATAGGTCGGGGCAGTCAGGGGACAGAGAGTAGGGGAGGTTGGATAGAGGGTGGGGTGGGGTCCCTGGGGGGCGGTTGGGGTGGTGGGTCCCGGGAGGGGATGGTCAGGGGACAAAGAGCAGGGGGGAGGGTTGGATGTGCCTAGGGTTCTGAGGGGGACAGTCAGGTGGTGGGAAGTGGGAGGGGGCGGTCAGGGGGCAGGGAATGCGGGGGTTGGATAGGGCATGGAAGTCCCGGGGGAGCTGTCAGGGGGTGGGGGTGTGGTTAGGTCGGGGCAGTCAGGGAACAGGGAGCAGGGGGGTTGGATAGGGGGTGGGATGTGGGGGAGTGGTTTGGAGGGGTTCCAGGAGGGGGCAGTCAGGGGACAAGGAGCAGGGGTGTTGGATAGATCGAGAGTTCTGAGGGGGACAATCAGGGGGCAGGAAGTGGGAGGGGGCGAATAGGGGGCGCCAGGCTGTTTGGGGAGGCACAGCCTTCCCTACACGGCCCTCCATACAGTTTTGCACCCCGATGTGGCCCTTGGGCCAAAAAGTTTGCCCACACCTGGTCTATAGGGTCCCACTGCTAGACAGCTATCCAGGATCATGTGGATTAATTTGTCACAGTGTCCATATGTTCATTTGCAGTCAGTACAGATATGCTAACATTTTTTGCTGTTCCTGCAACTGGTGCCAATGTGGCTGATGTTATTTTATTAGTCTCTTTTGTATTTTGGGATGTTCCAAGACATTTGAAATCTGTTGCATGCATTGTATTTAACTTCCTGGGATCTGAGGAAGAAGAAGGTAGAGAATAGCATGGCCGGCAGCACTTTATTTATGAAAACATCTTTCTGATGTTCTTGGTCTGCACTGGAGGAAGTATGGTTTCAATTATGCCCCTGAAACATGGATCAAGCACACTTGCCAGCACATATTCTTTCCCTTCAAACATTTCACTGTTAAAATCTGCAGACAGCTTAAAAGCTAGGCCCTCTGCCAGGGTTACTACAGCACTGTGCCTCATTGCTTCCAAATTCAGTTTGCATTTGTTCAAACCTGATGTGCAGATACCTTGTAATTGACAGCACCTGGATTAAACTTGCATTATCAGCACCAAGTTGCGAGAGAGCAATTGAAAATGGCGTAAGGTGATAACCAACCCAAGCAAAAAGAAATCAGTGGCTGGAGATGAAGATGTTCCCTTTCCTATCTAGCAATTGCTAATATATTTATGTAGAGTGTTTTGTTTTGTTTTTGAAGCCTCCCTGACATTTAGTAGGAAGCAGAATGAAAATTTCCATTTAGATAATTCCTTTCACCCTGAAACTCCCCAAAAGTGCTTCACAGACAATCTACATGACACATGGCACTGCAGAAATGCTGCCACTTCTGGGGGGCAAGGATTGCAAACACCACATTGTACAAGATGTGGAGCAGATGGGAAAATATGGCCGGGGTAAACACTGATGCTGAAATAAGTGACATGGGATATTTAATGCCTATGCAAACTACATGGGATCTTAGATCTTAAGATATCACCTGAATGTACATACACTCTTTCTAGTTTGGAATGCATTTTCCTTGGAATCTAGCTATTTCAAACCTTATACTCAGGTTACTAAATTCTATCTTCCTTCAATCCAGGAGTAGAGTTTACCATTGAAGTAACCTATTGCTGCTGATGGTTGGAGAATGGAATCCTTTCTGAAATTGATTTAGGATTTTTCTTGCTTGGGCCAAACAAAGCTAAATATCACGTATTCACAGATTTTATATTAATCTCCTAACTTTTTAAATACACTGGCTATTCTGGTGGAAGTCAAAGTATGGTGGATGGCCTGCATTATGCAATGTGGACATAATGGTATATATGCACAGCCACCAGTGCAAAGAGTACCTTGACATCATTTTCTGATGTACAGATCACAGGAGTGCATTCAGGCAGTTATGAGACTGGATGATTGGCCAAAGTGTGATTGATTCTACTTTATTTAGAAACATCAGAATACTAGACTTGGTCTCTTTCAGATACTGTACTTAATTCCACCATGATTTCAACAATTTCTATCCCACCATCAACCTCAGCCTGGACCAGTCCACACAAGAGATCCACTTCCTGGACACTACGGTGCTAATAAGTGATGGTCACATAAACACCACCCTATACCGGAAACCTACTGACAGCCCCCCAACCTGAAGCAAATACTCACCAGCAACCACACACCACACAAAAGAACCACTAACCCAGGAACCTACCCTTGCAACAAAGCCCATTGCCAGCTGTGTCCACATATCTATTCAGGGGACACCATCATAGGGCCTAGTCACATCAGCCACACGATCAGAGGCTCGTTCACCTGCACATCTACCAATGTGATATATGCCATCATGTGCCAGCAATGCCCCTCTGCCATGTACATTGGACAAACTGGACAGTCTCTTCGTAAAAGAATAAATGGACACAAATCAGACGTCAAGAATTATAACATTCAAAAACCAGTCGGAGAACACTTCAATCTCTCTGGTCACTCGATTACAGACCTAAAAGTGGCAATTCTTCAACAAAAAAACTTCAGAAACAGACTCCAACAAGAGACTGCTGAATTGGAATTAATTTGCAAACCGGATACAATTAACTTAGGCTTGAGTAAAGACTGGGGGTGGATGGGTCATTACACAAAGTAAAACTATTTCCCCATGTTTATCCCCCCCCCCCCCCCCCCCCCGCTGTTCCTCAGACATTCTTGTCGACTGCTGGAAATGGCCCACCTTGATTATTACTACAAAAGTTTTTTCCCCGCCCCCCGCTCTCTTGCTGGTAATAGCTCACCTTACCTGATCACTCTCGTTACAGTGTGTATGGTAACACCCATTGTTTCATGTTCTCTGTGTATATAAATCTCCCCACTGTATTTTCCACTGAATGCATCCGACGAAGTGAGCTGTAGCTCACGAAAGCTTATGCTCAAATAAATTTGTTAGTCTCTAAGGTGCCACAAGTACTCCTTTTCTTTTTCCTTAATTCCAGACATGGTATATTTTAATTGTATAAAATAGTGGGATTTTTCCTATAAAAATATGAATTTATGTTGTTAAATGTAGCAATATGGGGCACACCAAATATCTGATCCATTTCCGTAGCTGGTTGTTTCCTGCTACTAATAAAACATTCCTTACTCAAGGAATAGAAACAATAGAAGTGCTCAATTCCCTGTGATTTCACTTGTGTTGCCTAGGATGTAGCGCTATTGCCAGCATATGCATTTTTTTCTATTCAACTGCATATATATCGCCACAGATTAGCAAATTCCAAGCCCCTAAATTTATAAGTGAGTATGTCCTTGACTTCAATGAGACAAATGCCTTAATGGCATGATAACTGGAGTAGTATGATCTAGAAAAAGTGAGAGCTAGTCAATATCTCCCTGCAGAGGTGGTGAAAATAATGAGTAACTTCTGAGGATTGAAAGGCCAGCGAACCGAAGGAAGGGAGACCTGCCCCAGTAGGGCAGAGAGACTCCCTCCTCCAGAGTCAAGTACCGAGGGTAACCCTACTCAAGGGGGAAGAAGGTAAGAAACCCACAGGGATTGAGAGGTTCTGGGGCTCAGAATGAGGAGTAAACCCAGACCTCTTGCCCGTTTCCCTCCTCTACCAGCTTCCCGGGACACTAGCGGGGCTGTCAGCGCCCCAAGAGCCGGGGTAAGGGGTGGCATCCTAGCCCCCCGCCAAGAAAAGCACGGGACCCACCATACCAACATCGGCCATTTTGCTACAATATATAATCCAAGCAGTTACACATAATTTCAGAGAGATTGGGTTAGAGTCTAGATGAAATGGGAATTAGATATTGTTTGTATCCCTAGTTATAATGTATATACACCAATAAATGACCAGTTAAGCTTATTAAAGCAATCGTGTCTATATTTATATTAGGTTTCTCTCTAGCCCTGATGCCACTGTAGTATCTAAGCTTTGGTTATGGGATTGTCCGCCTTCAGTTTCTCTGATATCATGTATTACTTGGGTATGCAGAGCCTCATCAAGCTGCACGAGCATTTCTGCAAAAGAACATCTGAAAATGAAGAGGAATATTATCATACTATGGGTGTCCAAAAATCAGCCTTGAATGTAGTGAAAGGTTTGCTGGAAACCATGACAAAGGGCAAAACATTAGTCTCCAATCAACTCTGCAATGTGCTTATTCCAAACATAAGCAGCTGGGTAATTTGGAGCATATTCTTTGTTAAGTCCACCATTTAAGGCACGCCCCTCCTCCAGTCCTGTTTAAATGTTTCAGGTGATATTGCACCATGGAAGTGAAGAGAAATAGCATGAAAAGACTCAGATTGATTAAAACAGAGATATATAAAACATTTTCAACATTGTGTAATGTTTACATTTATAATACAATTTTGTACACATTCCTTTTGAGGAACATTTTTTTTCTCCCAACAAAACCCTATCAGAAAAACAACAGACTGAAACAGTAAAATAACAGGGAGAAAAAATGACAAAGTCAAGATACACTCCCTGGAAAGGAGTGAATGACTTGACAGTGGATAGGCAGTTTAGGTGCCGATTATGCTGATCAGTAGTGTCTTATTGTTTCCTTGTGCATTCCTGTTGGTCCAGCTGTTATCTCTTGCCTTATGCTTAGATAGTAAGCTCGTTGGGCCGGGTACTGTCTTTTTGTGTTGTTTGTACACTGCCTAGCACAATGGAGTCCTAATCCATGAATAGCTTTTTAGGCACTACAGAATATAACAAATCAAGAATCTAAATGCCAACTGCAATAAATACAAGAACTAGAATACAAAAGAAACATTGAAATCACTGACATCCTTTATTGCCCATGGTGTAAAGCCGTTGCTGATCTGTTTGAAGTAAACAGTAGAGATTACCTCCTTTTTAGGGTCTACTTTGTGACATTATTGACATGAACTGTGACTGTATAGATCATTGTTGCAACCAAGGTCCTATAGTTGCACCAAAACTTGTACAAAGAAGGTCAAGTAAGGTGTCTATGGAAAGGTTATGATTATGCTGTTTCTGCGTGTGTATCATTTTTGTATTTGAAGTTATGAATATTGGCTATGTACTTGTACCTCAGTGTGTTTGATTCTAAGTAGCCTCAGTGAAGCATTTGGTCAGCTTCTTGAGAAAGGACTTTTCTCAGTAAGTGCCCAATCAAGAAACACTTAACTGACAATGGACTTTGGGAGACGTCAGTCCACATCTGAGCTTTCCTGGGAATGTTCAAACTAACATATAAACAATGGTGTCAGCCTGCAAAAAGCTGAAACATTCATGGACATGTAACTTCCCCAGGTGGCTACGAACTCCATCTTGTTGCTGTGATTTTTGCACAGAAGAACAAAGGGGTTTCTGCCCACAAAAGAGAGACTATAAAAGGCCCTGGAAGCCTCTCCATTTTGTCTTCAACTGGCTCATGAAATGGCCTCTCCACCCCAAAGAGATGCCTGAAAGAAACTGGAACAAAGGACAGTAACTTCGGAGTTGTGAGTGATTGCTGGACTCAGGCCATAAACCACTGTTGGTCAGAAAAGGATTGGGCCCAAACTAGGAAGGAGTCCTAAATTTACCTGTATTCAGTTTCCTAATATATTAGGCTTACACTTGCATGTTTTATTTTATTTTGCTTGATAACTTTGTTCTGTCTGTTTTTACTTGAAACCACTTAAATCCTACTTTTTATACTTAATAAAATCACTTTAGCTTATTAATTAACCCAGAGTAAGTAATTAATACCTGCGGGTGCAAACAGCTGTGCATCTCTCTCTGTCAATATTATAGAGGGTGGACAATTTATGAGTTTACCCTGTGTAAGCTTTATAGAGAGTAAAATGGATTTATTTGGGGTTTGGATCCCATTAGGACCTGGGTGTCTGGGTGCTAGAGACAGGAATACTTGCTAAGCCATTTTCAGTTAAGTGTGCAACTTTTGGGGCGTGGGTCAGACCCAGGTCTGTGTTGCAGCAGGCTAACGTGTCTGGCTCAACAAGACGGGGTTCTGGAGGCCCAAACTGGCAGAGAAAACGGGCTCAGAGGTAGTCTCAGCATGTCAGGTGACAGTCCCAAGGGGGTCTCTGTGACCGAACCTGTCAAATACTTGCCACCCACCCACCCATTTAAATTGACCTGCTGTACAACACACTGTGTAATAATATATTGCAAATCACTGTTTGTTTGCCATGGGATTTCAGATGAGTTTATCTGATAATCACCCACAAGTGGCTCTATGATAGTTCTTGGGGTACCCAGGATTGTGAGTTACATGAGGGCATCTTCCCTCTGGTAGCTGAATGTTAACTCCTTAACATTACCAGTCTGTCATCCACCCAAGCACTCTTTTCTCCAGTATGCTAGCCCTGTCTTTGCCTTCCATGTTAAAAAGAAGGTGCTCCAAGTGCCCTTAAAGTGCTCCCCTGTGAAATCCAGCCCCTGACACTGGCTACTCACCAAAATCCCAGATCCAGTTTATTCTTCCTGTTTACCTTAACATATACATGAATGAAGTATTTTGTCCTCTCAGATTATTTTTTTTCTACCACTCTATTTAGTACAATAGGATTGTGTTATGGTTGCTACAGGAACCATCACTTGAATTTAAAATTTCATAATTTTCTTCTTTAAAATGTCAACTAGTACACCGTGCCCCTTTTCATTTAATTCCCTTGATTAAAACAAACACTAAACCCACCCAAAGTGAGTGAGTACACATTAAAATAAACATAATAAAAGTCAGTATTATGAATTCTGTGGGTTTGAATTTCCTGAACTTTTCCAGCAGTAACACTGCATTCATGTATTTTTCCCACATTTAATATGCAGTTATTACCATTAAAAACTCAACATTTTGAGTCAGAAAGAGTAAATATTACTACACTATACCACACTGTGTGCAATATCTTCTTGTAAGAGGTGGTAAGCAGTGCTATCTCTGTCACTATGAAGTGGCAATGGCTGATGGCACTTACTACAGTAAAATCAATATAATGAATACCGAGATCTTGCATATAGGAGGCCAGCAGGCAATATTCTTAAGATTTTTTGTAATGACTCAGTTCTCAGTTTTTCCCGCCATTTTTAATATGGTATAAAGTACAACACCTATTTTTTTTGTAGGTCTATAATTGACACATATGCCATACAGATTAACTAAATGTAATTTAGAAGAATGATGTACTAAGAGTTATAACTACAAAAATCTCTATAGTAGACTTTGGAGTCTTCTGAAATTACTTAGAATATCAATTTATTGTGCAAATATAGTGCACATACCCGATGACCTGGTAGAAATGACCTCATACCCGATGACCTCATAGAAAATGTTCCCCTTCATGCTATGAAAGGCATGGTGCTGAGATGTGACAGTCAATGATTTTAAAAGATAAATGCATTTTTACTGTGTTTTTGTAGGTTTAGAAATATTCAAGGATAAACCCAGTGCTCGGGGCACTCATTTAGGCTTCCAATCAAAACACAGCATGAGCCCTGACCAGGGCGCAAGTTAGGGTGGAATATTATGAGTGCCTATGGCTTTGTTCTGCCACCTTCCAATTTTTGAATAACCCTTGAAATCAAATTCAATCATTTTTTTTAAAAAAAGTATCCTTACAAAATACTTTAGCATCCTCAGTTGTATTTGACTATTTTTTAGGGCCTATGTGTGTATGAGTCATTAAAATAAGCTCCATTGCTAAATAATCACATGGCTTGGAGCTTCAAAAATACCAATAAATCGTCTCCCCTCCCCCCCCCCCAACTTGGCATTTTAAACTGAACAATTGAACTGTAATAGCTGACTGGGGGGGGGGGGGGGAACCCACCGACTGAGACAGGTCTCAGGGAGGAATTACACCAGCCTTGTACCAGATGTTGACCAAAATCTAAAGCAGTACTTACCTACTCCGGTGTTCGAAGTGTGCCCACTGGAATGCAGTCCTCTAAAGGAGAAGACAAAGTCAGAGACAAACCAAATTTAGAAGAGGAAGAAGCCTGAAATTACCTGAAATTATTTCTTGCAACAAAATGTTTTCAATAATCTTATTTTTATAAATCAGCATTTCCAGTTTGAATAAGTTACAGTCCTGACAAGAATGTGAACATGAGGTAAGATATGGAGGGTTATGTACAAAGGATGATAATAATACTTAGGGATGTCACAGTGTGACTGGCCCTTTGAAGTGGAATCAGGGTCCAGTGCATCTGGACTGATTTCCTGCTGTTCAGCTGGACTAAAGGGGAGAACAGCAGGAAGTACCTTCTGCTTGATCTCTATTCATAATAGGAACATGATCATGTTATATCATCTCCTTAGTAGATATTGTAGCATATTAGTACCAATGCAGCATGGCCCACATATTCAAAAGTGCCTGGACCAAGTCGTCAAACAGCTGCAGGTGGTTGGCAGATGGCAGGCAGTAAGAAGGCTGCTGCACAGCCCTGAGTCAGCAGGAGGAAACAACGGTGGAAAAGGCCACACTCCAGGCAAGAAGTGTTTAGAGAGGAGGAAGGGCTGTGCCCAGCTTGGGACTGAGGTAAAAGAAATGAACTTTCTAGAGGACAGACCAGCAGGGAGGAAGGGCTGGGCCCAGCTGAAACGGGCATGAAGACTCTCCAGGTCTCAGTTCTGTTTTTAAAGACTTTGTGCAGGACTTAACACATCGGTGCTCAGAAGGTGAATGCTTTGAATAACTGTGTGGACTTTTTAAAGGAACCTCTGTGGACCTCCTGGATCCTCAAGTTTAGTCCCTGGCTATTGCAGGCAACCCTGGTTATAAATTGGACAAGTTTCATCTTAAATCTTATTATACAAATGAAATACTGACCTTTAAAACAAATATCCAAATGGAACTGTCAGCCACCTTACCTTCCCCTCCTCCTCAGACCTACATGCTTTCTCTGCCATGAGGATGTTCACATATTGACCCTGCATTGGTTGGAGGGCACATACATGGGGGTGTGCTAGTCACCTTAACCCTTAAGAAGGTGTGGGCTCTTCTTTGCCTCCCCACAGTGGTTGGAGGTGCACCAGGAGACCTTCCTTCCACTTCTTCTCATAAGAGGGGACCCATGAGGAACCTATTTTCCCTTTCTCTTTGCAAAAGGTTACCAGCAGAGTGGGAAGCCAGAAGGTTTTCCCTATGGAAGGCACAATAGAGGTATTTTTGTGATGGGGAAAAGTAGTCAGTAGTCTTTTCTTCTTCCCACATGATTAGGCAAATAAAGTGTGCCTATCTGACTAGCCAGACATGCAGAACAAGGAATAATAGATTTTTAAGCCCAGAAGGTACCCTAATGATAATCTAGGGTGACCTCCTGTAATAACACAGGCTAAATAACCTCACACAGTAACTTTTGCATGAACTCCATTAAAAAAAAAAAACAGAAGTATTCTCAACCTGTCTTCAGCACTCAAAAAACTTCTGCCAGGAAAATATTACTTGTGTTCAGACACGTCCTCCCCACCCCCCTGCCCTTTAAACTTTTAGAACATTTTTTCCCCAAATTTAGATGCTTCAAATTAGGGATTAAGGAGACTAGTTAAACACCTAAACATAAGATGCTTCATGTTGGACACACTAAACTGAGACACAAAAATTAGTTAACATGCCAGAAAATGTTGGTCTTAGTGTATATTTAGTCTAAAGAGATTGAAGATTAGTGGCTTGAAAATGGGAAAATTCTTCTATGAGATCAGCAGCAGAAATGGTGCCAAACCACTCTTAGAACAGAAATTATTCTCCTCTAATGACTTCCATGCTTCAAGTACTGATGTGTAATGGTTTTAGGGGCCAAATATTTTGAAAAGCAAGAAATAATTAGGCAAAAGAGGGTTATTTATGCATCAGTGCTTCCCATTCCAAATCCTTCCAACCCAAATCTGTCCTGAAATGGAAAAAGTGTCAGGTGAAAAATATATTCCTATTCTGGGCTGAGCTACAGCAGCTGTGGAGACATGACATATCTGCAGAGCTAAAGTTATATGTGGTAATAGAAGTGTCACAAAGCAAATGGGAAAAAATCGGGCAGATACATCCTGGAAGATACAGTTTGTAGCCCTCTTTCTTGGTGCACATATTTAGTGTATGCAGATATATATGTGAAAATGCATAAGACTAAACTTTGAAAGTGCTATCCATGACCTACATAGTGGTCAGTCATTTGACTGATGGGCACTGGAGATGTCTCTGATTGCTATATTCCTTTCAGCAACGGATCACCACCATATCTATGCCATGGCATTCCTCCCATCCTGATATGTTGGCAGCCATTACTGTAGGTAAGTGTATAGGAAAGTGTGCAATTTCAGTTTTCTGTACAATTTTCTGGGCAATTCACTGTGCATATAGGGATGAGATGGGGTACATAGGAATTTTGCTTGGCTCACCAGTTATACTCACCATCCAAGTTTACATTTGTCCACTTGTTTTTTTTCTTCCCCATTGTGACAGATTTTCGTTACCAATCTACCTTGGGCCACAGTTGATCAGGCTGGGGCCAAAGGATCTTTTTGGGGAGGAGATGATGAGGTACACCAAGTGTCTAAATTTTAAAACTTTATTAATAAAATAATAAAATAACAGCAGAAAGTGCTGGGAACGCTCCCACATCATTCAGGGGAAGAAAGAAAGTGTTAATGCCCCAGGCCCTAACCCACTTTCATACTCATGCATGCAGACTGGCCAAGTCTGGGTGTAACATCAGAAGAGCAGGGGGAAGGTGGATGGGAGTGCTTTCCTGGGCCCAGGGCATCCAAGTCTGCTGTTGCTCTCCGAGTTGCTCCAGCTCTCAGGAGGGTTTTAAGTCCTGGGCTCTTTGGGTGGGGTATTCCACCAGGGACCTCTGCTTCTGGTGCTCTTTGTGCCAGTCCAAACCAGCTTGCTGAAGCCTCCTCAGTTTCCCAAAACATCCCAGCTCCAGAGACTTTCCCTTCTATTGGCCTTCGCTGTCGTCGTCTCATTTGCTCTCACTGTTCTCGCCGCTATCTCTGCAGCTCCGCTCAACTTAGTTCTCCTCTTCTCATGGCTGGGCAGCTGCTGATTTCTCATCAAGCCCATGACCTTGGGCCGGTGCCTGCGTCTTTTCTTCACATGGAGCTAGCTGAAGTGTTGAGTTAACCCGTTCTCTGCTCTTCTTCATTCTCACCTCCCCCCCCGCCCCAGGCCTCTCGTATTCTGCAAAGGAAACTTCCACTCTCCACTCACACATCTTTGACCCTCCCCAAAATGCTTTGCGATGCTTGCAACAGTGTTAGCCACATATAGTGCTGATCTGCCTTCCCTGGAGACTCCCAGAGGGAGGGAGGGCCATTGGGGTGTGACACCATACTCAACGCACATCCTATTTTTTTCTTTGATAATTGCCAAATCACTCTGTAGAAATGAAGGACACTTTGTTTTCAATGCAACTCAAAATAAATTCTGAAACAAGTGATAATGAGCTTCTCCTTTGTTTTATTGCGCTTCTGAGAAGTCATGATTTCGTTAACTGTGGGAATTTCATTTGCATCACAAGAATAATGAATTAAGAGTAACTGTGTTTTCTTCATGTTCTTCCTCCCTACATATTCTACAGCACAATTCCTCCCCCTCCCCCCAAATTCCTTTGAGTAGTACAGCAATCAACCAACATTTTCTGGGGAAGCAGCTTCTCTGACTGAGAATTTTAGGGCAGCCTTAGATTACTTTGCAACCCTGAATGAAGCATATTATTAAAAGTCAGTAGTAGGATTCAGGATTTGACCTATGCAATCCATTAATTACAGTGGATTTACTCCTGATGTACACAGGGATAAGTGAGCTCTGAATCAGGCCCAAATGGCTGATGGACACAAATGCAAGAATACCAAAACACAAGGAGAGCATCAGGATAAAATCAGAGAGGATCAGCCTATTAGTTTCATCCCATAATAAGCAACTCACTCTTCATCAAGTGTGTGTGGGGGGTAGAATAAAAATTGCACCATTTTTAAAGGGGAAAAAATCAAGCAGCTCCAATCATGGAAGCCAGTGAAACTGTTAAAATACAGTGACTGCTTCATGATTCCTTTGGAACATAATTCCAAAACAATAGGGACAGCACGTTTCCATCCAAGGCAGAGTGTGAGGTTTGCATCAGTGAACAGCAACACTGTCATGGCAGTCACATTAACTAAACTGGGTAGGGAGCAACAATCAGCATTCCATAGCAGAGGATAATCATTATGATGTGCCTCCTCTGTGTAGGGAAGGAGAAGGTAATAAAAGGGGGGAAAGAAGACTTTCCAATAAGCACTGCTTAGATTTACATGAGCCTACCGCCACCTTCAAACTCCTGCCTAGGTGATGGATGTCACACTGTAACTATAGTAAAAGTTTATGAAACATTGTGGGCAAGTGTTTCAGTAAGAACATCAGAAAGTACCTTTTGCTTGATCTTTATTCATAATGGGAAAGTTAACGTGTTAGAACACCTCCTTAGTAGGTATTGTGGCATATTAGTACCAGTATAGCAGGTCCCACATTTTCAAAATTGCTCAGAACCAGAGATCATCAAATACTCAGCAACCACAACTCAGAACAGATTTCAGAACAGCTCAGCATCCATCATTACAGCTCCCACTATTCTGAACTTTTACAAAAGGCTGCCCTGAAGAACTTGCAGTCAAAGGTTAAACCTAGTACTTAATCATACAAGTAGTCCTGTTCACATCAGTAATGCTACTAACAGTGAATAAAAGTTGGAGGATTGAACTCTAAATACAAAAGGGTGTGAGTTAAAGGCAGAATGGGTCCAGCCTAGACATGTTGTTAACCTCTCTGTTTGTGTGTGTTTTTAACTTTTAACTGACTTGACATACTGGTTTTAAATCCATTCCAACTTTCCCTTCTCCTCCCAATTGTTTGTTATATAACTCATGGGCAGTTTGACCCTTTCTCTTCATCCAGTATAATGTAAACAGAGTACATTTCTCCCTCTTCCTGATGTTCTATAATTACTTATATAACAACAATAATATAAATATCCTATTCACCAAGGGCCTGGGCTAGAGCTTAGTCAATAGGAGTCTTTTGTTTTCATTCAATTCAGTGGGCTTTGGATTGCCCTACCCATAAAGATCCCACACCTCCTCTTTCATCCTCATCTCATTCATTCCCCTCCATGTCTAGTGGCACACACCACTGAATATGAGTTATATCCTGCACGTCAGTTCACCACCACCATCACACCAAAGGCCTTGCTTCTACAAGAAAGTTTTTTTGCATTTTTTTCAGTATAGCTTAATGCATGAAATTAAACCAATATAGTTATACTAGTGGAACCCCTATGTGAAAACCTCTTATTCCAGTATGAATGCCCTTTTTTGGTTTAGAACATAAGAACAGCCATACTGGATCAGTATACTGGATCAGACCAAAGGTCCATCTAGCCCAGTATCCTGCTTTTTTTGCCTCTGTTTTCACTAACAAGGTCAGCTCCCAGACTGCTGCGCTGGGCATCACAAAATGGGGAAGAGATGGCCAGCCCTCTGTGGAGATAGAGGTGGTTAGGGACTATTTAGAAAAGCTGGACGTGCACAAGTCCATGGGGCCGGACGAGTTGCATCCGAGAGTGCTGAAGGAATTGGCGGCTGTGATTGCAGAGCCCTTGGCCATTATCTTTGAAAACTCGTGGCGAACGGGGGAAGTCCCGGATGACTGGAAAAAGGCTAATGTAGTGCCAATCTTTAAAAAAGGGAAGAAGGAGGATCCTGGGAACTACAGGCCAGTCAGCCTCACCTCAGTCCCTGGAAAAATCATGGAGCAGGTCCTCAAAGAATCAATCCTGAAGCACTTACATGAGAGGAAAGTGATCAGGAACAGTCAGCATGGATTCACCAAGGGAAGGTCATGCCTGACTAATCTAATCGCCTTTTATGATGAGATTACTGGTTCTGTGGATGAAGGGAAAGCAGTGGATGTATTGTTTCTTGACTTTAGCAAAGCTTTTGACACGGTCTCCCACAGTATTCTTGTCAGCAAGTTAAGGAAGTATGGGCTGGATGAATGCACTATAAGGTGGGTAGAAAGCTGGCTAGATTGTCGGGCTCAACGGGTAGTGATCAATGGCTCCATGTCTAGTTGGCAGCCGGTGTCAAGTGGAGTGCCCCAGGGGTCAGTCCTGGGGCCGGTTTTGTTCAATATCTTCATAAATGATCTGGAGGATGGTGTGGATTGCACTCTCAGCAAATTTGTGGATGATACTAAACTGGGAGGAGTGGTAGATACGCTGGAGGGGAGGGATAGGATACAGAAGGACCTAGACAAATTGGAGGATTGGGCCAAAAGAAATCTGATGAGGTTCAATAAGGATAAGTGCAGGGTCCTACACTTAGGATGGAAGAATCCAATGCACCGCTACAGACTAGGGACCGAATGGCTAGGCAGCAGTTCTGCGGAAAAGGACCTAGGGGTGACAGTGGACGAGAAGCTGGATATGAGTCAGCAGTGTGCCCTTGTTGCCAAGAAGGCCAATGGCATTTTGGGATGTATAAGTAGGGGCATAGCGAGCAGATCGAGGGACGTGATCGTTCCCCTCTATTCGACACTGGTGAGGCCTCATCTGGAGTACTGTGTCCAGTTTTGGGCCCCACACTACAAGAAGGATGTGGATAAATTGGAGAGAGTCCAGCGAAGGGCAACAAAAATGATTAGGGGTCTAGAGCACATGACTTATGAGGAGAGGCTGAGGGAGCTGGGATTGTTTAGTCTGCAGAAGAGAAGAATGAGGGGGGATTTGATAGCTGCTTTCAACTACCTGAAAGGGGGTTCCAAAGAGGATGGCTCTAGACTGTTCTCAATGGTAGCAGATGACAGAACGAGGAGTAATGGTCTCAAGTTGCAATGGGGGAGGTTTAGATTGGATATTAGGAAAAACGTTTTCACTAAGAGGGTGGTGAAACACTGGAATGCGTTACCTAGGGAGGTGGTAGAATCTCCTTCCTTAGAGGTTTTTAAGGTCAGGCTTGACAAAGCCCTGGCTGGGATGATTTAACTGGGAATTGGTCCTGCTTCGAGCAGGGGGTTGGACTAGATGACCTTCTGGGGTCCCTTCCAGCCCTGATATTCTATGATTCTATGATTCTATGATTCCAATAATGGCCAATTCCAGGTAACCCAGAGGGAATTAACAGAACAGGTAATAACCAAGTGATCCATCACCTGTCACCTATTCCCAGCTTCTGGCAGAGGCTAGGGACACCATCCCTGTCCATCCTGGCTAATAACCATTGATGGACCTATCCTCCATGAACTTATCTAGTTTTTTGAACCCTGATATAGACTTGGCCTTCACAACATCCTCTGGCAAGGAGTTCCACAGGTTGACTATGCGTTGTGTGAAAAAAATACTTCCTTTTGTTTGTTTAAAACCTGCTGCCTATTAATTACATTTGGTGACCCCTAGGTTTAGCTTATGTTGCTTGAGAGAGCATTTAAGCTAAACTGAAAGGGACACTTCTATATTGGAATAAGTGTCCAGCTGCATTGTTATACTAGTATAACTATATCTGTATAACTGGTAAAATTTTCACATGCAAGCAAGGCCTAAATCAGCAAAATAGATGATAACCAATATCAGTCCCAACTGTCTGATATTGCCTCCAAGACCCAAGAAACAGGGTCGTTGACATGACTGCTGACTTTACCCTGACAAGTGTTTTTGGAGCCATGTTGGTCTCACCATATTAGAAAGACAAGGTGAGTGAGGTATTATCTTTTATTAGACCATCTTTGCTTGATGAAAGAGAAGCTTTAAAGTTACACAAAGCTCTTTCAGGTGTGGAAAAGGTATCCAGTGTCACAGCTCAATACAATATGGAAAAGATTGTTTAGCATAATTAATTAACACATATTCTGATAAATCATTCAAGGTGAAGTGGCCCATTAGCACCCCTTTAGTCACAGGTCAAAAAAGGGGGTTAACAGTGTTAGGGGGCTTATTCCTTCACCCGCTTCCTTCCCTGGTCCTTCTCGCATGAACAGAGAGCAACAATACCCGAAGTCCAAAGGTGCAAACAATTCGATGTTTATTGGGGTGAACTTCCAGCAAGCATGATTCCAGTTTCCTTCCTTAGTGTCCTCCTTCCCAGCTCTGACACCACAGAGCCTTACACCTGTGTCCTTGTTCCCATTCCTGCCCTTAGCCAAACATGATTCCAATTTCCTTACCCCCATTCCCTGTTCCCATTTCCCCCTTTAGCAAAACATGATTCCAATTTCCTTACCCACATTCCCTGTTCCCATCTCCCCCTTTAGCAAAACATGATTCCAATTTCCTTACCCCCATTCCCTGTTCCCATTTCCCCTTTTAGCAAAACATGATTCCAATTTCCTTACCCACATTCCCTGTTCCCATTTCCCCCCCACACCCACACACCCACCCACTCACTTTCTGATTGACTGCAGGCTATATAGTAAAACTTGAGTTCTGCTTTGCTATACCTTAACCAATCATTTTCCTGAAATTTAACTAACCAATCCTAACATTTTGTAACATGATTATGTAACCAATTATATCCCACCACCTTAATTAGTTTACACCCAGCAAAATTAATTATACAGCAGACAGGAACAATCACAGAACCAGACAGAGATTATACAGAGAAACAATAGCAAAGTGGGAACTATAATGACAAGACAATACAGAAGTGAGGATTTCACATCCCAGCTATTGATAAGTGAGTTCTTGCCAGACAGGATGCTATCAAACTAAGTTTCCTTTTACATTTTCTAGGCACTTCCTTTTCTCTGGAGGTGACAGGCACTATCAGGACAGGACTGTATTCCTAACAGCCCAATAGCACCTTATTTCAATGTGACTAGTTTGGAATGTGAGGATGTGACTGTTTGCTTCCTAGTTTATGGCTGCCTCTGCTGCTTAGCCAAAGGCCTTAGCCTAAGAACAGAGCCTCAGACTGTCACAGTAAGAGAAGGCCCTTACACCAGCAGACAGTGATTTTGATTCTTTCTTTTATACCTCTATAACTAGCCAAGTGATAAGAATACACCTAAATTCTTAAAGTACAGGCCTTTGCAGACAGGCCTGAATATCTATATCCTAACAAACAGGGTTACAGATGATTCTAATAAGCCATAAATCCAGTGTCTTTATATAAAAAAACCAAGATCTCAGTGTCTAGCCACGTTATTAATTTAAGCTCCCAGGCTTCTCTTTTGAAGGTGTTGTGTAGGTTTCCTTTGAGGGTGAGGACTGAGCGGTCAGATATGGAATGATCATTTTGTGGAAAGTGTTTGCCTGCTGGCAATATTGTTATTTGCCTTTATCATTTTTCTGTGTGAATTCAGTTGAGAGCATAGTGATTCATGAACTAACACAGAAAAATGATAAAAGACAAAAAGCCATATCATCCCTTGAGCAAACACTTCACAAAATGATCACTCCATATCTGACCTCTCTGTCCTCAATCCTCAAAGGAAACCTGCACAACACCTTCAAAAGAGTAGCCTGGGAACTTACATTTATGACTGTAGTGTCTAGTAAATTTATGGTCTTAATAAAGACACTGGATTTATGGGTTATTATAGCCATCTGTAACCCACTAACACCTCTCCCTTTTTTGTCCTTGACTGCAGAGGTGTTAACAGGCCACTTCACCTTGAACAGTCCCTTAGAATGTGATAACTACTTATGTTAAACAATCTGTTCCACCTTGTATTTAGCTGTGACACTCTGAGTACCTTTTCCACACCTGAAAGAGGTCTGTATAACTTCAGAGCTTCTCTTTTATTGGACAAACTTTGGTTGATGAAAGATAATATCTCACCCACCTTGTCTCTTGACTTAACCATGACAAAACAAATACATGTAAGCAGCTTCTTCTTTTTCTTCCTAATGGATTGGAAAGCAGATGTTCCAATTCAGGGGAAGGAGCCTGATGTGGTGTATGGTCTACAGTGAAAGAGTGGTATTTATACAAAGCGTAGGCAAATAGGTTTGGGTAGTAGTATATATATATATATATATATATATATATCCATTAATAGGTAAATACACCAATAGAAAGGATATAGAATAGGTTATTGTTGCTATAGAATTCTATATCCTTTCTATTGGTGTATTAAATTGTATATGGTTAAATAGAGAATCTGTGTCCACATTAGAATTATATAGTATGGTTCAATAAAACCAGTAGAAAGTATCTCATTCTCAATAACAATCTAGAATTATTTTTAAGAATAATTTCTGTATAAACCCTGTTACATTTTCCACACTATCTATTGGTTTCTCCCCTTTTATATTCTTTAAGGGTTTCCCACTAGAGTACAAAAATGCTCCATAACCACAAACAATTAAGTGATTTAGATTTCAACTTACTCAAGTTTTCTGAACACCCAAATATTATTGGTTCTTAGTTTTCTTTTCAACCAGAATTTTATTTAAACTCATGTGGCTCATTAACTCAAGTAACTCACACAACTACTTTAAATAAATTAAAGGAAACTTTGCTAGTGTGTTAGTTGCATGGTCCCCTTGTCCTACTCAAAACTTCTCTGTGCCAAATCATGCCTTTGGAAACCTCAAACAGAGGAGAAATTCTGAATGGAGCTCCCCACTCCCCAAGGATAAGGGGATTAGTCACGTCCTCAGAACCATCTTCCCAAGTCCTGAAGAGATTGTTCTGTCCCCAAAAATCCATGTATGTGGAATCATAGAATCATAGAACAGTAAGGGACCTTGAGAGGTCACCTAGTGTAATCCCTTGCACTCATGGCAGGACTAAATATTATCTAGACCACAGGTGTTTGGGCAGAATAGGGGGCAGAAGCTAGGATTGGGAAAAACCTTTTATTGTGCATCATCTCCAGTGCAAACACAAACCTAAACAGAGGGTATGATCTAGCTCTCTTGGTCTAATTTTCAAAAGTGATGGGCAGCTGCAACTCCATAGGCTCTGGCTATTCACCAAATCACAAGAAGGAGATGTTCTGATTTTCTCATTGCACAGTATACTCTTGGTTTCTGAGTTTAAGTAATTTTGTAATAAACTAACATTTTGATTCACCATCAAGGTTTGTCATTATTAGTTGTTATATTGTGTCCAAAATTTACTTGGTGATTCAAAATATTTAGGGTGGGAAATTAGCAAAAGAGCTGTAATGGTTAACATGTGTTCCTGAAACAGTCCAGTGAGTTATGCTTACAGTTATGAAGTTTGAAGAATGAAAACCTCTCTCAATAAATCTCCAAATACTTTACTGCAAAGGATTTATTTAGGGTTGTTGTTTTTTTCTAAACCAGGGGGATAAAATGATGGTGATTTCTTTCAGCATCTAGTTCACCTTACCTTACATTGCAATACAAAATGTAGGATTCTTTTTTACATATTTTTGCTGATGATCTTTGTGCAGAACAGTCACTTAGGCAAAACTGTGAAATTGAACAAAAGAATGAAACCAATGAGGTTAATTGATCAATGGGTGGAGTAAAGGCTGAATCTTCAGGATGGCTGTCTTGATTTTTTTCCCAAACTTTCTGTGTGTGCATGTTCTTATAGAATGCTAAACCAGCATAACTTAATTGGAGTAAGATCAGAAGGACGCTTAAAATCTTTTAGGTATACAGTATACACACAAATAGGCAAAATTTGGATATTTTGCACTATTTGGGTGACCCAAAGCAGCCGTGAACTAACTTTATCTACCAAGTTAAGTAGGGTTTATGGTTGCTTCGCATCAACAGCACTGCACAAAACCAGTAAGTGTATTCATGAATCTGGCCTGTATTATTAACATATTCTTTTTTAAATTATAATTCCAATTCAACAAAAATAAATATCTGTTTATTATTGAGATTATTACCAAGAACTATATCATGATCACATTCCATGGTCTTCACTGGTAGGCACAAAAAACCCCAACCAAACCAAAAATAATAATAAAAAAATAAAACTCCACTATGTCATTCAGTATAGATTCTTTTCTTTCTTGGAAGAGGCGAGTTTTTCAGCAAAAGGATACAAAAATCCTAAATTATGGATCAATTTTAACTACCTCCTACTGTGTGCTCTTTGTTCCCATTGAGTTTACTACCTGAAGAATCTCTGTATGACTCAGCCTTTCATTCCTGCCACAAATGTTTTGCCCTCAGCTTCAACAACTGTGGTCTTATTTTGTTAATCAAACTGACATATTTCCCCTTTGGTACCTACTTAGATGGTCCTTACGGCTTTGTACTGTGACCCAATCTATTTATTTAGACATGTTACTGAACTCAAAAGATATGATACACTACTGTATGGTACAGTCTCTTGGCAGTTAAGCGAGGAACATGCTTTTCAGGAAAAACAGACCCATTATCATTTGAATCCTTGATCAAATATTAACAGTTCTGATAGTTCTTTACTGTACTGTATACATGCCTAATACAGGGATACTATCCATTCAGAATGAATGTGCTTCTGGCAATTGTGAAGAATGAGTCTGCTGCTTCTGGGGAAAATGTAAAGGAGTTTACTTTGTGGTGAAGTAAAAAAATCTAAAATCCTATAACACCCATAGCCCTGAATATTTTCTGGGGAGTTAATGAGCAGCTTTGCCTCAAGCAACTTACCCTTCCAAATGGACATTAATGCATTAATCCCCAGGAAATGCCTTAGGCTGCATTCATTATTGCATAAATATCTCTCTATAACAGACATGACAGTCATCTGTTCTTTAGCCTGAATAAGAAGTTTAACTTTGCAGGGTTAAGATAATTCCTAGCACCATTAATTTAAGATTGCTTAATTCAGATATCTGTTTTCTGTGTAATCATAATAAAACACTTATATTTCCACAATATTTCTTTAAAGTAACAAAAGCTGAATGCTTCAACAGCAAAGTCTGCTCTGCATAAAAAGACAAAATAATGAGTTAATAATACCAAGCTTAGCAACTTATTTTATGTTTTCCAATCACTGTGCAGACATTAATTACACTCCCAGCATCCCAATGGCGTTGTTAAATGTTATTCTCCCCAGTTTTGTAAAATGACACAGAGAGGTGAAGGCCTGGTTCCTTAAGGTACTTAGGCACCTGCTTCTTTTGGTAGCAAAGTCCAACACTTAAGAGTCATTCATACCTTCAAATCTGCTGCTCGGCTGCCACCTGACCGCACAGGTGCCTAAGTCCCTAGGCACTGAAAGGCAGGTCTATACTGCAGCTACCAGCTCAAGCTAGAGGCAGTAGTGTGGACATTGTGCCACTGACAGCAGCTCTGGCTAGCTGCCTGAGCTGGGATCTAGGGATTAGGTGGGCTTGAACTTGGACAGCTAGCCCAAGCCCCTGCCAGTGCTGCAATGCTCACACTTCTATTTTTAGCATTCTAACTCAAGCTGAGCTAGAGTGAATCTGTCTCCCAGCTAGTGTGCAGATACACACCCACCATACATCACTCAATATTCCCAAAGCCACCTAAGCGCTGATGCCACCCCACGGCTGACAAGTCACTCAGAGCCTTAGCTCAAGCCAAAGCCCCAGAGCAGGATTCTCAAACTATGTAGGGGAGTGCCTATCTCACCAGCAGGGCCTAATCCAATAGGTATGCTCATTGAACGCCTAACTGTCAGAGACTGGGACATAGGTGGTCATATCCAGTAGTCGGAGCAGGAATTAGTAGCCAGGAATAGGAGCCCAGGGTGAGAAACAGAGTCAGAGCCAAGGTTAAGAGAGGGATTAGCTACACTAAGGCAAAACAGGAGCAGGACTATGAACAAGACTGGAGCAAAACCTACCATAGCCATGAGCAAATGCATCAAGCAGCTACCAAACTACTGCTGCCATTGGTCTTAAGATCAACTGATCTGCGGACTTCTTCTGCAAATCAGTCAGTGTAGCCAATCAGGCAGCCTACTATAGGCCAGTTACACTCATTAGGTTGCCTGGAGACTGACTCTCCTGCAGGCCCTGTCCTACCTAACACCTATTATTGCCAGCCCCCTCATCAGGATACCCATTGCAAACCACCAATAAGTGGAGGCAAAATAGCTTCAGCACAAAAGAAAACTGGGGGTACAGGGACACATAGCACAAACCTGAGAGATGTACTGAGTGTGACCAGAAGAGAGAGAGTGAGGGGGGGTTTCAGCTGCTTGGGCATAAGCTACTTAAGCAGCTGACCTAGTGTAGGTATCTAACTCCAGGAGCTGAGTTGTGGCAGAAGATTTTGAGTGGAGGCATCTATCTCTGGCCCATCATCCAGATGCACCAGATTGGCTTCTTAGGCAGCTATGACCCTCTCCTTTGTATTTCACCCCGTGAGGTTGTGTGGCTTGCCATTCAGCTTGCTGATTTCTGAAAAGCCCTTTCTTACATGCCTAACTCTCCCCATTCATTGTATGGAGTCTGGGGGCCTACCTGGGGGATGAAAGTTCCTGTGGATAGAGGGATACCTGGGGGTTAGGCATTGCTCAATTCAGCACTGCAATGTCTAAGTATATTTAATGATCTGACCAAAGGTACTCCACCAAGGCCACAAAGCAAGTAAGTGTCAAAGGCCCACACTGGTAGCATTTACAGATATATCCATGGGAAGGGTTTCTGATGGGAGGAAAATTCCATGAGGAATTATTCTGGGATCAGTTTATTGGAATCCAGTGAACCTATGGTATTTTCATATGTGACCAGGGCTATTCACATAGAGACCCCTTTTCTCTACATTAGCTCTGAAGGCTTCTGTTCCCATTCTGGCAGTACAGCTCTAGTAGAATCATGTGGCTCGGAAATCCCCAGCAAGCAGCTGCCCCCAGCAAATTCCACCTACTGATAATGGTTCTTCCTGAGAGAGTTTCCTAGCACAAAGCACTGCAGGGATGGGGGTGGGGGGTGGGTAGTGAATATTTAAATCAATCCCAGTCTCCATTTGGCATAGAAGTGACCGACCACACCCACACCTACACAGAGTAGATTGAAGAGTTAGGTGTAGAGGTAGAGGATCCCCATTGTGTTTCTTCTATTGGGAGCCCTACTGGACCCACAGGAAGATTAGACCTAAGGAGTTTGTGTAACCAACTGGTGAATATGTTACAGGTTCCCCTTGGTGCCAATCTGCAGCGGTTACGAGTTGTTACAGTGTGTGCCATGGTGCTTTAATTCTTTAGTTCAAGCTTTGGCAGCTCATGTTTTTTAGCTATGGAAGCCTCTGGTTCAAGGGCCAGTGTGTCAACTAAGAGTCTGGCCATCAAACTTGCGCTCTTAGTTTCTTCCTCAGTCCAGCTGCAGTTGTGTGAAAGATTTTTCAGGCAGTGTCATGGCTGAGCAAGAGCCTCATTCATCCCAGAGGGAGTGTGGTCATGCAGCTGTGAGGAGGGAAACAAACATTTGCACGGTCTCACTTTGGATGCCAAAAATATGCCGAGTTTAATATATTCAAGTTGTCTTCTTTTTGCGCAGTTCTTGCTGTGGTACATATGCTTCAGATCAAAACCAGAGCTTTACTGCTAAACGGTGTCGGATGCCCATTCCTACACTTGTTTCCCCTTCGGACTGTCAGAACTTGTTTGATTGTTGGCCTATTACTCCTGAGCAATTTTTAAAGCCAATAACTTTTGAACCCCTGCCAAATGAAGTCTCTGTTCTCTTGATGGCTTGTGCAAGCGCCAGAAAGAGAAGACTTAATCTCTTTTCTCAAAGCTGGATTCAAAATGTAGGCTCTCAATAAATAAGTAAAGAAAGAAAGAAATGACAGACAATAGACTAAAAGCTCAATCTCTTTGAACAGAATGGATGAGCTTTACTGTAATGGGACTCCGAAAGCCGGAGACACCCTACACTCCCCCTTGTTTAATAAAACAACTTCACAATTGAAACTGTCTGATATATAAATGCATGGCATCCTCCTGTGACTTGAATTTGTTGCTACCCTTTTCTAACAGCAACAGATTTTTTTTCCAAACGGAGCTTAAAAAATAAATAAAATCACATTATCAGTACAAATCACAATTCATCTGAAAACTGCCATTCTTTAGCATTAAGAGTGAGCTACCGTGTATCACTGGGACTAGGTGACTTATAACGTGTGACTTTTGTGGGGAAGAAGTTATTACTTGTTCACATATATAGCGTGCAGTTATCTGGCTGTAGTATTAAGCCACTGCCTCTAAACCATTATATTAAATTCTTAGTCTGAAGGCAGAAAAAGTGGCTCTCTGTTACACCAGTACAAAACCAGAGTAACTCTAGTGTAACTGAAATCAGAATTTGGTCCCAAATGCCCATGGACATCAGGATCTGGTTCTTATTCTGTATTGCAGAAGAATACATTTTTAAAATATCCTTGAATAGGTTCAGACCTGCCTCTTGAACCAGATTCCAATTGACCAGCTGAAGTCAGTATAAACAAAACCAATATATTTGACATCTTCCAACTAGTTAGGGCTCCATGACATCAATTATAGTATATTACTTGATGAAAAATGGTGCCATAAATGATGTTGCAAGCTATAAAGTAGCAGAATAAATAAAAGCAGAGTTCAACAGAGTTCATTTTGTTTTCTTTGAACCATTAACCAAGTGTTGCTATTATCTTCTCTAACAGAAACTGGTGATTACAAAGGGTTTGTATTTTCTACTGCTGAGCTGAAGAGACAGATTAGAATGCCAACAGATTCTGGTTCTTTTTTTTTTTTTTTGGGTGGGGGTTGGATGGAGAGAGCCTCATTCTTCTCTTCCCAGGGGTAAATATCCTCATAGCTGTGAGATTGAACAGGGTACACAAGAGGATCACCTGACTGGGAAGTGGGAAGAGGTTTCAAGAGCAGGTTTACTAACAATCTTAATCCACTGCACTGCCAATCCAGTTGCATCCTTACAAAAGCAACGATGAAAGAAAAAAAATTGCATAGCTGAAATAATTTCACAATCTCCTACTATTCCTTTGTATGTACTTGTGACTATCACTTTAAATGATGTAGCATCTCAGCATTAGTAGTGTAGTAAAAACATTGAAACAGAAGAGCTCTTTTGATTCATTCCACTTCTTTCTGGCAACAGGAGTGCAGCTACTCCATTTTTGCTCTCTTTATTTTTAGCTGTTCTCAGGGGAAAAAAAAAAACATACAGGAATGAAATGACCAGAGGACCTGGCTTATCTCTGAAAAAAACAAAACACAATTGATTTGAAAAGACATATATTGTGATCCACTTAAGGAAGATACTTATTTCTGACATGTTGCTGACTAGGCTTCTGATACATATTTTGATATTTCACAATGAATTATGTCAAATTATCTGCACCACTACACAATGTAGTTTATTACATAAAATTATGGCAAGTCACATCACAAAAGAGTAGATGTGAGAAACACGCTATTTTGCATAATGGATGCTACATATCAATTAGAGCTGCATGGATATTAAAATACCCACTTCTGCCTTTAACCCAGTGCATTTGACTGTGACTGATAAACAGTCCCAAATTGTCACATCCAGAAGATGACCCTGTAGGAAGTTAATTATATGAAACAAATCACAGAAGTTTCTGAGTATTGTAAAGTCAGTCGCAGAAGTATTTATCTTTTAGAGGCACTGTTTCAAGGAATGATGAATGTCATACATTTGAGTAAATAAATGCATGATAATCAAAATAACTATCCTGTCTCTGAGAGTATATCTTGCATGATTACAAACACCTGCATCAAATTCCCCAGCAACTTATATGGGGGTACAGCATCAGGCCACATTTCTCCATTGTCATGTTGGATACCGAATATCTCATCAAATAAATATATAGATTATGAATTTCTCAATTATGTATCTGGATAATTAGCAGTAGTTATATCTAAGATAGCATCTGAGTTTTCATGATAAACTCTTGCTTAAATTGCTCATAACTATCATTTGACATTTTTTTTTATTTTAAAATTTCAGATTTTGACATGAAAAAAATGATATTGGACTGAATTTTTCCACATTTTTCAATTTTCCAAAGCTAAAATTTCTGGGGTTGGTCTCCGCCTCGAGGTATATTTTTGCTGGAAAGTTTGATCAAAAATAGTTCAGCCATTTTTAAGTCCAAGGACAGTAAAAAGTGAATACAGTTTTCCCATTTATGCAGGAAAACTGTATTTACTTTTCACTGTCCTTGGACTTAAAAATGGTGAACAATTTTTGATCAGACTTTCCAACAAATATATATATAAACTTTCTTCCATTTCTTTAATGTCTTTCTAATATATTCTGAAGGAAATGAGGCTGAGTTGTACATGTTTATGCAGCTAACCTAGGTGTGCTCAGAACAACTCAGTGCTCGGTACAAGTTCTTTCCTTGATGAGTGTGTTGCTTCTGCAAGACAGAATATTCCAATGGCAAACAGCCAAACAGTCATGGATTATGGAATTAAAAATAAAATAATAAAAAAATCAGGAAATTCCATCAAACAATTATGTTAAGAGATTGTTTAACGTTACAAAAAGACTTGTAAATCAGGAACGGCAAAACTTAAAATTGAATGCATTACCTTAATTCTCTTGTATGTTGTTTATGATGCAATCTGTTACTACACTATCACATGCCGCTTCTCAAAATGCACTGTAACATATCCTACACCCCCTTCTAAAATGCTTCGTGCATAGTGAGTGGTGGATTCACTGCTGCTGTAGCATAGCACATACTAATGTGGCAAGGTCCATCCTCATGTTTGCACTTTTTGTACAGTCAGTTTGCCTATGGAGTGTAGTGTGCATTAGCAGAAAATGCTGAGCTATTCTTTTTCTGTATATGTAATTCCTGTATTTTTTATCAGACGGACTGTGTAATTTACAATCTGGCTAATTTGGGGGCAAGGCACCCCTGGGATAGCTTTTATATACTGGGCGAAAGGGCCAAAGTGACATAAAAGGGGTCTAAAACTATAAGCCCCAGATCCAGCGAAGGGAGATTTCTCAGGAGCAGGAACTGAAAAAGACAGCCTAGGCTGATTTATGAGGACACCCTCATAAACTCTGGAATGGTGGTAACCTGAGGGCATGTCTCAGGAGGGATATATCAAGAGCAGGGCTTCAATAGGTACTACTTTGGGGTTTCTGGGCAGCCCTACTGCATCTAGGAAGCTGGGGACAGGCTGCTGTAATTTAGAGAGGCTCTGCTATAGCAGCCCAGAATTGAAGTGGAAGGGTGCAAAAGTTGTATAAGTTACCTTACCACACCCCTCTATGTCTAGCTGTGTGCTGGTCCCCTCAGAGGTACAGCACAGAATCTCACTCTTACTATTCAAGGAGTAAGATACTACTTAGAGTAAGGAAATCACAGTCTGGGCCTTTGGGATGATTTAGACCCCTGGGAGCCCTCTCTAGGGGGAAGTGGTCTCTATGTTCTGTGTTGTGCTCAGTCCTTTCAATGGTGTGCAAAGGGCTGGGAAGGTTCTTTTGATCCTACTCTCTCCCCAAGAAACTCATGCAAGGGTAAGTCTCAGTCTAGCCCCAAACATCAGAATTAATTGACGGGTTATGAAGACCTCATTGGCTATATCAGGAGGGGGAACAGCCCATTTGGATTTACTAATTTAGACTGACTCCAATTAAAATAATGTTAGTTGGCGAAGGTTAGTTCTAGTGTTATTATTGGGTAGTTCCCTCACTGTATATGATTCTTCCTAGTCTCTTATTGCACTTTCCGTTAGGAAGTAAATAACCTAAATTGGATTTGCATACAGCCTATAATGAATTGTAACTACTACAGCTGTTCGGACTGAATGGGAAAAAATAAAAAGGATTTTTACACTGTATAATACCGTAGTCTTTTATTTGCAAGGTAATGTGAGATAGCCAATAGTTAGGCAGGGCTTGTGGGAAACAGAGAGAATAGGCCCTGTTATTGCAATGAGTTCTATGGGGACAGACTCTGTCCCATGGGACCTTGCACAGGTGTAGAGACCCAACCATATGTAGCTTGTTGTGGTATTTGGGTCCCCAAGTTACAATAATGAGATACTGTATATTAATGAGGCAGAAGTCAAACTAGGTAAAGAAACTGTTAATTCTGTTTTGTGGAGGGTTTTGGAATGAAAACCAGAACACTTAGAAGCTCTCTGCTAAACAGAATTACCATTCAGAGCCCCACCTTCAAGACCTTGGAGCAGTGGACCTTGGGCTGTTGAGGAGCCATGAGTTTGGGCTCCCAAGGCTATGATTCATGGCTCCCGCTCAGCTCACCAGGTGAGAGACCAATTTGTGAGGTGAATTCTGTAGATAGACTGCCCCAAGGCCATTTTGTAATCTGAGACACAGTATTGTTATATTTCTAGAAATTGGCAAATAGTGAGAAATCAGCCCAGTTCAACATTTGAAAAGAGAGCTTGCTATAAGTACAGAAATTTGGGAATTAACACTAAAACTCTTTGTTATTCATCCCCTTTTCAATTAACTCTAATGGCATTTGTCTTTTTCTTTCTCAGTTCTAAGGGCAACGCCTGAAACTTTGTATTAACAACAGTTCCAACACTCACTTTCCTGATATTGGCTTTGAATCTCAGCATGTGTTTAGATACTTGGGAACAAACTAGAGGAGCTCACAGTAGCTATTGAAAGAGGGATTAAGTAATTCATTAACTCTGGTTTCAAGGAATGGATGTCTAATTTTTGTAATCTTCTTAAGTGTAAAGGGACAGCAGTCCAGTTTCAGAAATGGCTGCTTTCTTTGATTAAATATGCATTCTTTCTTACAATGTTCTTAAGGTTCATTCATTTAACAAGCCAGGCAGAATTCATCACCAGCATATTGTATTTATAGACACATACAAATAATCAAAACATTTGGAATCTTCACTCCAATTTTTTTATTTGCATGCAAGTTTAGTTCCACATAATATGTGCAGAAGAAGTGATTAATAATGACAGAGAAATATACCAAAAAAAAAAGGCTATTGATTTTGTTCAGCAAAAACTAAACCTGTAATTCATATCTTGAGAAAGAAGGATTTGATGTTAATAGCTTTTTCTTTCTTTAAAACTCTTGAATCAAGTCTCCATAATTATTTGTTTTTAAATACCTTTGCTAACCAATAAAAAAGAAGTTAAATTATATCCACTATATCCTTTGCAGTTTCCTGTATACGCTAAACAAATCTGGATGTTTGGGCTGAATCATCAGATGAGGGAAATGAAAAGTTCATCATCCCAGATCTCCCTGATAGACGTAGCCTCCTGGTTATCCCAGTTATTGCTCGTTTTTGGTACTGAACTAGGATTCACCTTGAGTTTACGGTGATGTATTAGTTAGTGGTTTATTAGGTGAATAACCATCTGAAACCCAACTTATTTCATTAGCCAGTAAGGATGGATTAGGGCCTCCACCTCATACTTTACATTCATTTTGCTCTCATTTTGCTTAGCTGGCATTAACCACGCCAGGTGCGAGGCAATGTAGATTCAAGTTCAATATGCACATTGTTGTGATAACGGATTTCTATACAATAAACACAACCTGGGGCTTGATACTGCAGACTTTACTCACATGAGTAGTCTCATTGACTGTAAAGGGAGTAAAGTCTGCATATGAAAAAGCCTTCAATATTTAGCCACCATAATAGAATAACTAACGCTCTCTTTTACCTAACTATACTGCTAGATTAAAACTGCAATATTACATTTGTCAAACTTTATGAGAGCACAGAACTTACAATTTGTTTGCATTTTTCATTAAAGAGGGAAAGGAATTGAAGCAGAGCATTGGCAATCAAGATTTCTGGGTTCTATTCCTGGCTTTATCAGCAAGTCAGAGTATGGTCCTGGACAAGTCACTGGACATATTTGTATCTCACTTTCCCTGTCTGTAAGTTGGAGATAATACTTACAGACCATGCTTATCAATGTAGTGTCTGAGTGACTTCCAGTAGTGCATTAAGCAATGTGACTTAACATCAGTCATGTGTTATTTCTTCTCTCATCCTTTCCTCGGTGGAAAAGCATATGCAGTGGAGTGTTTTGTTTTGTTAGTTTATTTAACACACACACACACACCACCTGTTGCTATGTGTTTATATTAGAGAAGCCAAGGTCAAATAAATACATCTTGCACTTTGAGTGGAAAGTGGTGAGGTTTATGATGGTCTTTAGTACCTGGGGAAATTCATTCCACACTCTCAGACCACTGCCAGAGGAAGTTCTCTCTCCTGCAGAGATGAGCTTTACTCTAATTGTTGACAGTTTCATTGTGTCAGAAGAGTTTAATGATCAAACACAGTCTTGATACATGATCTATAAGATATCCTGGGCCCAAGCCACAGAGTGCTTTGAAGTTAAGGACCGAGATCTTGAACTTGATTCAAAGTTCTATGAGAAGCCAGCACAGAGAGCACAGGAAAGGTGTGACATGCTCATGGTAGTCTGTGCTTCTGAAGAGATGTACTGCAGCATTTTGTACTAATTATAGTTTCCTGAGTGCTGAAGGTTTTATGGTCAGGTATATCACATTGGTATAGTCCAGCCGAGAGGTGACAAAGGTATAAATAACTGAGGCTAGGTCTGAGTCCTCCAGGATGGGATGAAGTCTCCTAGCATTATTCAAAGTCATTGCCAATGTGAGAGCTCAGTTGTTGGCGAGCAATCCAAAAGTACTCCTAGAATATAGACTGAATTGACCTATTGTGGATGGGAACTTTCAATTAAAGAAGACTGCACCGCAGCTGCAAACTTCTCAAAATACTGTTCTCTGCCCACCAACATTACTTCTGTTTTGCTTAGGTTTAGCTTCAGCGAGCTGTTCTTCATCCATGAGCTAATCTCATCCAAGCACTTGGCCATCTTGGTGGTAGTGGTGTGGTCGTATGTGGTGAAGGATAGTCAGAGTTGTGTATTATCTGCATATTGCTGGCACTTGAGTGCTTGTCATATGACTGTAAAGCACCATCAGATAATTAATATTTAAACTGCAGTTGTCAAATTAATGGAGACAATCGATTTTGAAATATATTAACCTAGTTTTTTGTTGTGTTTGTTCACACCGGATGCAATTAACTGGCTTCAAAGGACCCCACAAGGTGGCAGCATTCTGTTGTGGATCTGCACTGGAGCGTGAGGGACGCTATAGTTAAGTAGCTGAACAAGGAGGCCCCTACAGCCTCTATATCCCATGAAGGATATGGGCTTGAAAGGGACCAAGGGACGGACAATGACATCTTGATTACATATGTCTGTTGGCCTTCAGACCCTATATGAGGGTCAGAGAGGGACTACAACCTCTATTCCAACCCAGGTAATGCAGTGGCAACCACAAAAAGTGGGGCTGTGCTGCTCTTCAGTGCCCCGGCTCCAGACTGGGAGAGGATTTCACCTCCCAATACCCTTGCCCCACCCACACTCTCACAGTTCATCTGGACTATACATAGATGGAATTAATTTACTCCAAACTTTGAACACTTGATTGACTAAAGGTATGCATCTAAAGCCACATTTATAAGGCCCAACTGAAAAACAGGCTGATATTTTAAGGCAAATTGAAGTAAATGGAGCTACACCAGTTTACACCAGCTGAGAGTCTGGCCCCCGATTTCATAACTGGAACAGGATACAAATGTCCATATTAGATTCTCTACGGTCCTGCTGTGTCAACAGAATTCTCTCTCTGTCCTAGGATTGAAGGTGTCGTGCTCCAACTTCTATCACTAAGGGTTCTATTGTGCAGTCTTGATCTAACACCACACATAATAAAAAGGAGTCACCCACTCCCATCACATATGCCATGTTGAATTTTATAATTCTGCAGTGTCCTGAGGCACTCAGCAGGGATTATTCTTCAGAGCCCCATGCCCTCTATGTTGTTGCTTATCTAATAAGTAACATCAATGCAGTAACACTGCTCCAGGCTGCTTTACATCAGAGAGTTGACATTTCAGCACAAAAGCAAAGTGGCATATCTTGAGTTAACAATAAATATTTTAAAATAAATTGGCTATTTCCTGCATCCTCCCTCACATAAACAACGCTAAGCATGAAAATATGATGCTATAATTGTTGGCCTTTGTAAAAAACTGTAAAAACATTTAGAAACTTAAGCAAGATTTCATGAAATGCTGGCCAAAACAAAACTTGAAACCAGTATGTTGTATCTGCGGTTCGCTGAGCCCAACACAGAGAACTTCCCAAGCTTAACAACAGACCCATTTAATTCAAACAAATATTGTTTCATACACAAAATTGTGTGATTATGTAAATATACAGTAGAATAAAGGCAGTGCATGACATTTAATATTTTGTGCAATATACAATGGGAATTATGTGAGTAAACCATCACATAGATTACACAGTGAGATCTAGGGCCAGATTCTGAACTTAGATATACTGGTAAATCAGAGGAAAGTTGGTCCTAGGCACTACATTAGAATTTAATAGACTTGGGACCAAGTCCCTGCTCCGCCACCGACTTGTATGACTTTAGGCAAGTCACTTAGGGCCAGATTTTCAAGGTATTTAGTCTCCTAAAGATGCAGATTGCACTAGGCTCCTATCTGCATCTTTAGGTGCCTGAACACCTTTAAAAATTGGGCCCATAGCCTCTGTGGATATGTCTACACTGCAACAAAAAACCCACAAAACCACAGCAGTGATCTCAGAGCCCAGGTCTATAAAATCAGGCTTGCATTATGGCACTAACAATAGTTGTGTAGAGGTTCCGTTTCAGGCTGGAGCTTAGGTTCTGAAACCCGGGGAAGAGGGTAGGTTTCAGAGCCTGAGCTCCAGCCTGAGACAGAACGTCTACACAGGTATTTTTAGAGCCATTAGGCAATCCCAAGTCTGTAGACACAGGTGATGAGTCTGGGGAGAGGAAGGGTGTTGGTGGCAGAGATGGGGTTGGCTACATAGATGAAGGGAACTGAGGGACAGAGAGTATCTATGAAATGGGGAAAATAGTACTTATCTACTTCAAGGGGCTATTGTGAGGATAACTACACTAAAGATTGTGAGGTGCTCAAATACTATGGTAATAGAGGGCCATGTAAGTACTTAAAATAGTTAGAGAGACAGAGTAAGCATACTGACATTTGTTATGTAATTTCAGGCTTACATCTCAGAATTGGGCCCCTCATTCCTAAACTACAGCAGCAGTATTAACTAAAGACAGGTGCACAGCAAAACCTCAGGTCCAAACACTTGAGAAATTGAGGCCCTTCTCTTATTAGCATACATGCCTTGAGAATTCAACTTCTCAGACAGAAAAACTTCCTTAAGATTAAAAACCAGTTAAAACCTTAAGTCCTTCTAATGTTAAGAAAAAATTGTACGTGGTTTTGGAATCACAGAAGCAAGCTGTAAATGATGTATGAAATAAAACAGTTCCACTTAGCACACTGCTATACTGTTTGCTGTGTCCTAAAGACATTCCAGCAGACAATATTCAGCCCATTGACATACAGTCAAAAATATCCATGGTAACACAAAATCTCAAAAAGCAAAACTAACAATATCTTTTTTAAAGTGTTCAGTATATATTCTGTTCTACCCGACTCACACCCCTCTCTCCCTCAAGCTTCACTCCCACCCTTCAAGTGTCTTGCTGACTGGAGCCTAAAGAAAGAGTGAAAGGGAGGGAGAGGAGAGCTTTTCTTTCTCTTTCTTTCTTTCTTTCTTTCTTTCTTTCTTTCTTTCTTTCTTTCTTTCTTTCTTTCTTTCTTTCTTCAAATACAACTCCACATACACTTTAGCATGTTTAAAACATCCTTTAAAAAGTACTGTGTACAGGTTAATATTTCATTCTTCCCTGTTGCAGTTCATAGAGATTGTCCAACTCACACTTAGAATAAGATGACTTCCAAAACAAAGAAACAACAATGGAAGCAGCTTCTAAGCAAGTGGAACCATTCACTGTAGCTTTAAGGTCCTGTATAATCAAATAACAGCAGCATTACAAAATGACATACACCTTCTTTAAACACATTGTCACTGATTCCATCCTTCCACAAGTCTTACACTGATATCATCCCACTGAGTTCAGCTGAGTTACTTCTGATTTATAGAACCAGGGCCAGTGAAACAAGGCACCTAACAATCATAGACCAGGTTTAGCTAATCTCTCATAAAGATTAAGAATTGCCAGTCATTCAGTAGTCCCAACTGTGCTGCAAAATTTACCAGTAATTCTGCATGAGTTGCCCAATTCTTGTTTGAACAATATGTTACATCAAAATTCTACTCAATCTATAACTCTTTAATGTATTTATACTTTTCAGATAGTGCCAACATGCATGATAATAAAGACTTATGCTCTATCTTTGTATCCACTCTCTCCTGTATTGAACTGGCAGTGCTCCTTTTTGGTGGAAGGGTTGTTTTGTTTTGTGTTTTTGCATGATTCATCAGAGTCCATAATAAATTAAACCCAGCTGTTCCAGCTTGTTAAACTACCTTTTTGTTCGGCTGCTGGAACATGCATGTGTTCTAACAGTAATGTCATATGGCATGGTCATTCAGATGGATGGGACATTAGGAAGTACCAGGTGTACAGCTAGCAAGTAATTCAAAGTGAAGTGACTAGGCAGGTAGCCAGCAGGGATTTCTGATATCATTTCTATTTCAGCTGAAGTTGTAGGTGTTTGCAGGTTCTTAGCACCTCTTAGGATTTTTCCTAGAATCAGTAGCTCAGTAGTTCTTAATTTGTATAGACATGGTAAAACATTCAAGGTTTGGGGGATGAAAAGAGCTGTAGGATTCAGGAATAGAAAGATGTAAAGATATAACAGACTGTTTGGCTCCAAATCTGACCAGTAATCTGAACAGTTTGTGTCCCTCTACTAGCACACAGCAGGCCTACACCTAATAGCTCTGGTGCTTGGCAGTTCTGCACTGCATAATGGGATACCAGGAGATGTAGAGCTAGTATAAGGGGCATGGCTGGAGAAAAGGGAGCATGGCTGGGCTCTCCAACCCAGGGATCTACTCCAGTTATCCCAGAAGCCACATAGCCTGTTGACAGCTGTAAAGCTTCAATGGAATCAGACTGGCCGTAAAATTGGAACACCTTAAAGTCATTTTTGCACTTGCTCTTTTGGTAGGCCTGAGTGTTCCATGTCCACAGAGGAAGGTTTGAGCCAATATTTAATACCTATTGCAAAGCATTAGTCTGATTCTCCTCTGCATTGCACTTGGTGTCATCATTTACACCTGTACACAATGAATGGAAAGCACTTCCAAATCCGAGTGGTACCACCATACACCCACTTCGCGCAAGGGAGTGGAGAATCGGTCTGAGTAGCTTTAAATGATTGCAACTCTTTTTCTGTTTCTAAAGTTCAAATATAAGGAGCAGCATTCCTTGTGCTTCCATATAGACATTTGCTTTTACCATATTCTGAGCTCATGTTCGTTACCTTTCACACAGGTTCAATTTCTTACAGGTTCAATTGTCCTAACATCTGCACAGTTAGGAAAGTTTGGGGTGAGATTCTGAGCTGCCTCTCTAAGGGGCCCAGCACAGAACTCATAGGACAGGTGAGGTGGGGCTATGGTGGCTTTAACCTTTCTCTTGGGCTATTCCGGGGGCCGGAGAGGCCTCTGGCTTAATTTAGGCTTTCTGGGGGGCTGTCTAAGTTGTGGGAGTCTCCTTGGGCTGCCGTATGGGCCTCAGCACTCTCCAGAAACTCTACAGAAGCCCCATCCTCAATATGCTCCTCCTGTTCCCAATACCATACCCAATATGTCTCCTGTACAGAGGATATCCAATGCTGTGGGGTCCTCAGAGAATATCCTTAAAGCTGTCTTCTACCATCCCTGCACCAGGGACTCTGCTGGGGTTTTAGGGCCCCTTTACACTACTCTGGCCCTTTTATCCAAGGTAAAGAGACCGGAGAGCTGATTAAGATCTCACTTTTGAACTCCAGCAATCAACAGCTTATTTCTTTATTAAGGGAAAAAAAAACAAATCCAAAAATGACTTTTATGTACTGTTTATGCGTGTTCTGCAGCATATGAATGGGGATATTAGGTAGCAAAACAAAACACAATTGACAACTCTCAGACAGCAGCTATCCAGAGTCAGTAAATGGGAAGCCATTGATCGATTTTTTATAGCTCAAGGACTTGATCCCACAATGAGCTCAGAATGGGGGCAACACCTGCACCCATGTGAAGCCCCAGTGCAGACCACAGGGCTTCATGTGGGCATTCAGTTCCGTGTGAATCCATTTGCAAGATCAGGGCCCAAAAAGATAATTATTTTCAGGGCTGGATTAGGGCACAAGCATTATAAACCCATGCCTAGGGCCCCAGGTCCTAGAGCACATGATTACATCAGAATGTCAACCCTTATTCTTACGAATGAAAGCGCAGACATAAACATAGGGTATTGTATGAGCAGATGTAGCAATGAGTCTGTGGACAGCCTGAAACTGTAACTCTGAGGGGTGTGAAATGACTCATCCACATCAATGGGATGTTAAGTCTGACAACCACTACTCTCGGAGGCCCCACCAAGACCCTCCTGTGTGTGGCATGAGAAGTATGAAGCAGACCTGGACCATCAACCCACCTATCCAAACAGATACACCATGGCTGCAGGTAAGTACTGGCTGCCCCGATGCTACCCAATTAATAATTTAGGGAGTTTTTAATCCGTGTCTCAATTTCCCCAATAGGCACATTTGTGTTGTTCTCTTTCTTTCCCTCTTGCTTTGTTAACAGAACAAGGCAGAAATAGTGAGAGCCCAGGGACACCCCGAACAGGAATGGTGGGACCGCTCTTGCTGCTTCAAGCCTGCAAAATTCATCAGGGCAAAACAATTTATGCATGGTGGTATTTTTCTATGGGAATCCTCGGGTGTCTGAAGCTTTTGTCCTCCTTTGTTAATTTTACCACTGTTCAAAATTGGCCATGGTAAAAAAAAAAAAAAGGTCAATTATACATTGGCGAGGGGGTGGGGGGAATTGTGGCTTAGCATCCTGGGAATTTGGCATCAAGTATTATCTGGGATTGGGAGGTCCATCGCAATGTGTGGGAGGTGGCTCCCCCCAAAGACATGGCTAAGCAGTATGTGCTGACCACATCTTCTGACTATCAGCACATATGGATTGCAGAGGGCAACACTTAGCAGCTGTGGCCTATGGAGCGCCCTCAAAGGATGTATAGAGAAAAGGCAATCCCAGGCTGCTTTTATGAGGGGGGTCAGCACATCTGCTGGGAAGGGGAGGCATCAGGATATGCCCACACTAAGGCCCATGTGTTTACCAATACCTCTGCGTGTGTTTGGAGGACCTCCGACTCCTTGATTTGCTGTTACAGTGTCAGGCGCAAAATTTTTCAGTGCATTGGCCCACAGTTCTGCAACAAACTGTTAATGTTTCTAACTATGTCTTGTTTAATTTTTCATAAATAACGCCCAATGTGTTTCTCCCATTGGCACACACCCAAGAGCAACTTTCCGTATTCTAGACCGATGCATCCTCCTTCATGGTGTTGCAACACACATTTAATCTGGAGAAAGCTGCCTTTACCACCGCCATTCGAGTGGGGCATCTATGCCAACAGGGAAATGTGTTATGCTATGTTACTAATAAAGCCAGAAACCACTACTGGCTAGTGTATGCAATTCTTGTGGTCCTAACAATTTTGTGCATGCTGTATTGCTGTTTATGTAAAAAACCAACAGTAACCCTTGCCACCATATCAGAGGGAGGGTAGAAACCTAAGTGGTGACCCCTTACAACAAAATGTTGATTCGGGGTCAAGGGGGAGAACGTCACCCCCCACACACACACAAACACATCCCCGGGGGTTCCCTGGGAAGGCAAATCAGCATTGTATGTTGCTAACGCTGTTGTAGGCATTTCAAAGTATTCTGGGAAGGCTTAAAGGTGTGAGTGTGGGTGAAAGTTTCCTTTGCAGGTTGCAAAAGGCCAAAGAGGAAGGGAGAGAGCAGAGAACGAGTTAACTCAACACTTCGGCTAGCTCGGTCTGAAGATAAGACGCTGGCTCCAGCTCAAGGTCACAGCACACAACCGAGGCTTGGTGGCCTACCAAGAAAAATGGGGGGGGGCCTGGGTTCCAACTCTGACCAGCCACGAGAAAAGAAGATTCAACTGCATAAACCTGCAGCAGCTCCAAAACCGAGTGAGACAGTGAAGGCCGACGAGGGGGAAAACAACTGATGTAGCATCCCTAAAGCCGGGATGTTTTGGGAAAACCAAAGAAGTCATGAACAGCCGGCTCAGACTGGTACAAAGAGCACGGGGGGGCAGAAGTCCCAGACTGATATGCCCCCAAAGAACCCTAAGGTTTAAAACTGTCCTAAGAGCTGAAGCAAATTGGAGATTGTCAGCGGATCCTGGACGACCTGTGCACACAGGACAGAACTCCCGTCCACCCTTCCCCCTCTTCTTCTTACGTTACACCCAGGCCTTGCCAGCCTCGGGTAGTGCGGGTGTGAGTATGAAAGTGGGTTAGGGCTTGGGGCACTAATGCTTTCTTCCTGCCTCTGAGTTACGTGGTGAGCACCCATCACTCTCCACTGTTATTTTATTATTTTATCAATAAAGCTTTAAAACTCAGTTACGTGCTCTGTTATCTCCTCCCTAAAAATCCTGTGGCCTCAGCCTAATCACCTGACGCCCCAGGCAAATTGGTAACAAATCTGTCACATTGTGGCTGGGGTGTGTGTGGGGGGGGTTGTTATCACTCCTGGGAGGGGAAAAAAAGTTCCTGTGCTGCTTCCCCTGCCTGTCTGAGAGAGGAGAGGACCCACCACTCCAAGTAAGAGGAACAACAAGAGTACCTGAGTGGTGATGTGGTGAGAGCACTAGGTTCATCCAGATTTTCCATTCTAACTCACACCATCTCAAGATAACCTCCATCTGTTAAGGAATCTATGCATTTCTTATTATAATTTTCCACTACTGCCATAGTATGTAGCTCAATAATACTTTTGCACTTACATAGTTCATTTTTGCTCATACATTGCCAAGAGCTTTAAATAAGAGGGAAATGTAATGTTTGCTGGCTTTATATTTTGTTTGCTTTGTAAACAGTAATATCTGTCAAAGTATTAGGTCTGAATGATTTACAGTAATCATCAAAAGTGTTTATTCAATATTGACTTGACTTGATAACAGGGAGGGAGATTGAAATAGGTAAAATTACAGCAATGTACCTTAGCAACAAAATGACATGTATCCACTAACTAAGGCCTCTACAAGTAGTGATGGAAGGGTTTAACAAAACTTTGAATAATTTTTAGAATCTGCTCAATTCACTGTAGAAATTATGAATAGCAAAGGTATGTGAATAGAAAAGTACATGTGGAGACCAAGTCTTTTTTAAATGGATGCGTAAAATTAGACTCCTAAATCCATGTTTACACACCTCAATAACTGGTCTGATTTTCAGAAGTTCTCATTGACTTTAGGCACCTATTTTTGAAATTCATGGTCAGTTAAAATAGTCAGGCATGACACAACATCAGTGAATCAAGTCCTGACTTAAGTTTATGCAACTTCCGCTGACACCAGTCAAGTTCCAACAGCAAAACTAATGGCAGAATTTGACTTACTACTCTTTTAATCATTATACTGCTAGCAAAATTGTACATAGTTACGGCTATAGAAAATGAGCACTACTTAGCCCTTTCAGACCATGTTGTGAGTCTGGCCAGAATGTTTTAGGAACTGGCACTGCCTGCTTTAGTATGAACAAGGCCAGAATGTATTACTTAAGTAACAAGTACAGGGCATTTGGCACAACTACTTAAATCCGTTTATTGTCAGAGGTCAGTGCCAGAACTTTTCAAAGCCAGAGAACATAGATTATTTCAATCACAGTTGATACAAATTCTCAATGAGAAACTGTATGAAATATTTTTTAAAAAAATAAACATAAATGATGTTGACACATTTAGCCTGGAAATGTAATATTAGTGAAAAGCACAGTTCATAATGACAATAAAGTGGGATCAAATTTCCAGTTACATTCTTTAGGTGCAAAAGGTAGCAACATTTAAAAAGACAGAGAGGGGTTCCATACTTTTCTAAAATTATCATTGTGAAATATCCAGTATTTTTATTTTCTTTTACTTACATTAATACAAATTATTCATAAAATTGTACCTAGTCATATAGGGGTTGTAGTTTAGATACAGAAATAGTACCTTTTGTTCTAGGATCTCAAACCACTTTTGGGAAAGTGTGTTGTGACAGATGTCACCAGTGGCACTGTTACACAATCTTCCAAGTTCTTTTTGACAGTGTGTGAGCAAGTTTTGACTCTTGGGATGACATGCTATTTTATTGTTAGTTTGGGGTATGAAAGGTTCTGTTTAGAGGAAGCTTTGGTATCACGGGAGTTGTGTGAGTATTAGGAGTATTTCTTGTTCATCTTGGGCTCTGATTAAAGTCATTTCTTCAGGCAGAGTTGCTCCCTGGGAACCAGCCATTGATGTTGGACTGTGATTCCTGTGATTCCTGGCAGAAAATATTGCCTAGCATGCTGTATGACCATCTGGAAAAAGGCTAATGTAGTGCCCATCTTTTAAAAAGGGAAGAAGGAGGATCCTGAGAACTACAGGCCAGTCAGCCTCACCTCAGTCTCTGGAAAAATCATGGAGCAGGTCCTCAAGGAATCAATTCTGAAGCACTTAGAGGAAGGGAAAGTGATCAGGAACAGTCATCATGGATTCACCAAGGGAAAGTCATGCCTGACTAATCTAATTGCCTTCTATGATGAGATAACTGGCTCTGTGGATGAGGGGAAAGCAGTGGATGTGTTGTTCCTTGACTTTAGCAAAGTTTTTGACACAGTCTCCCACAGTATTCTTGCCAGCAAGTTAAAGAAGTATGGGCTGGATGAATGGACTATAAGGTGGATAGAAAGCTGGCTAGATTGTCAGGCTCAACAGGTAGTGATCAATGGCTCCATGTCTAGTTGGCAGCCGGTATCAAATGGAGTGCCCCGAGGGTCGGTCCTCGGGCCAGTTATGTTCAATATCTTCATTAAAGATCTGGAAGATGGCGTGGATTGCACCCTCAGCAAGTTTGCAGATGACACTAAACTGGGAGGAGAGGTAGATACGCTGGAGGGTAGGGAGAGGATACAGAGGGCCCTAGACGAATTAACCTAGAGTTCAGAGTGAGGAACATGTCAAAGTTCCTTCCCCACTTTAACTCTAGGGTACCAATGTGGGGACCTGCATGAAAAACCCCCTAAGCTTATTTTTACCAGCTTAGGCTAAAACTTCCCCAAGGTACAAACTATTTTATCTTTTGCCCTTGGACTTTATTGCTGCCACCACCAAGCATCTAACAAATATATAACAGGGAAAGAGCCCGCTTGGAAACGTCTTTCCCCCCAAAATCCTCCCCAAACCCTACACCTCCTTTCCTGGGGAAGGCTTGATAAAAATCCTCACCAATTTGCATCAGTGAACACAGACCGAAACCCTTGGATCTTAAGGACAAGGAAAAAGCAATCAGGTTCTTAAAAGAAGAATTTTAATTGAAGAAAAAGTAAAAGAATCACCTCTGTAAAATCAGGATGGTAAATACCTTATAGGGTAATCAGATTCAAAACATAGAGAATCCCTCTAGGCAAAACCTTAAGTCACAAAAAGACACAAAAACAGGAATATACATTCCATTCAACCCAGCTTATTTTATCAGCCATTTAAACACAACAGAATCTAACGCATATCTAGCTAGATTACTTACTAAGTTCTAAGACTCCATTCCTTTTCTGTTCCCGGCAAAAGCATCGCACAGACAGAGAGAGCCTTTGTTTCTCCCCCCTCCCCCAAGCTTTGAAAGTATCTTGTCTCCTCATTCGTCATTTTGGTCAGGTGCCAGTGAGGTTATCCTAGCTTCTTAACCCTTTACAGGTGAAAGGGTTTTTCCTCTGGCCAGGAGGGTTTTAAAGGTGTTTACCCTTCCCTTTATATTTATGACAGCCCTAGACAAATTAGAGGATTGGGCCAAAAGAAATCTGATGAGGTTCAAAAGGACAAGTGCAGAGTCCTGCACTTAGGATGGAAGAATCCCATGCACCACTACAGACTAGGGACCGAATGGCTAGGCAGCAGTTCTGCAGAAAAGGACCTAGGGGTGACAGCGGACGAGAAGCTGGATATGAGTCAACAGTGTGCCCTTGTTGCCAAGAAGGCCAATGGCATTTTGGGTTGTATAAGTAGGGGCATTACCAGTAGATCGAGGGATGTGATCGTTCCCCTCTATCAGACATTGGTGAGGCCTCATCTGGAGTACTGTGTCCAGTTTTGGGCCCCACACTACAAGAAGGATGTGGAAAATTTGGAAAGAGTCCAGTGGAGGGCAACAAAAATGATTAGGGGACTGGAACACATGACTTATGAGGAGAGGCTCAGGGAACTGGGATTGTTCAGTCTGCGGAAGAGAAGAATGAGGGGTGGATTTGATAGCTGCTTTCAACTACCTGAAAGGGGGTTCCAAAGAGGATGGATCTAGACTGTTCTCAGTGGTTGCAGATGACAGAACAAGGAGTAATGGTCTCAAGTTGCAGTGAGGGAGGTTTAGGTTGGATATTAGGAAAAACTTTTTCACTAGGAGGGTGGTGAAACACTGGAATGGGTTACCTAGGGAGGTGGTGGAATCTCCTTCTTTAGAAGTTTTTAAGGTCAGGCTTGACAAAGCCCTGGCTGGGATGATTTAGTTGGGGATTGGTCCTGCTTTGAGCAGGGGGTTGGACTAGATGGCCTCCTGAGGTCCCTTCCAACCCTGATATTCTATGATTCTGTGATTCATCTCATTTCAGGTTTGGTGTATATTTCACTTAAGAATTTACCTAAATCCTGAGTCAGTGATTTTTCCTCCATTGAGAAGTCAACCTGCGGCTGCAAGGCCCCCAATATCTGTACCACTTGGTATCAGAATGGGACAATGGTATTCAACAAAGGGACAATTTTATTTTCTTTCTTCTCTGCTATTCAAAGTCATGCATTACAGATACACATTTTTTGGCTTTCTGGTGTGACTGTAAATATCCTCCACCCTGGGGCTTTTGTGTATAGCATTAGGCTCTTCCTTTTTCTGGGTGTACTGTTTCTGTAGAAATCCCAGCCTTTGCTGTCTTAGGAGATAGAAATAAAGCTTGGGTCCCAAACTCTGATCCTCAGATCTCAGCATATTGTATGACTATCAGGCTGCCAGTGATAAAACAAATTTTAACAAGCACCATTTTCACTTTCCTATGGTGGCCCAGGAATGTAGATGGGCCTATTCTGAAATCCTGATCTCATTGGAAGAGGACAATACTCCAAATACAGGTGAAAGGATCAATGTGATCACTTCCTTTTAATACGTATACATGTAGGTTTGGTGGTCCATTTTTTTGCCACTAAGGTCCCATCATGAAATCTTGATCCGTAAATGTACTTAATTAAAAGAAAGAATATGGGTGTAAAGTAATCTGTCATAAATGCCTGTTGAATTACATAATTTTATATTGCTCTTAGGCACACAGCATGACTATTTTTCAATAACCAATGTCTCTCTCTTATTGCTTATCTAATAAATAACATCAGTGCTGGAATGCTGCTGCAGGCATCTCTACATCAGTGAGTTGACATTTCAAAATACCGACAGTGTCATATCTTGAGTAAACACTTCTAAATAAGTTGGCTGTTTCCAGCATTCTTTCTCATATAAACAACACTAAGCATGCAGTCTTTACTGGCATTTGCAAAAGTGCTACAAAAATCTGGAAACTGAAGCAAGATTGCATTAATACTACATCATCATGACCAACACAAACCTTGAAATTTCCACTGGTCAAGTTAGATTTGAAAATGAGAGAGAAATAAATCCTGAAAAACTTAAATCCTAAGGCAACAATGCTTACCACTAAGCAATTTTTAATAGTCTTTGGATAAACCAGTACGAAAATGTACTTAGCTTCTGGACATTCTCTTCTGCAAAACAGTTAAATTTGATATTGACCTGAACAATCTTGCAATAAAGAAATGTTATATGACACAAAAGATAGCTGAGTGTACACCATAGATTAGGCTATAGTATGAGAGACTCAGCGTTTTCAAGACAAAAAAAAAGTTATTTGTTTTTATGGCTGGATTTTATTTGGTTTATAGTTTCATTCACTCTCTCAGACTACTTCTGCTTTTCCTTTTAGCTCTACAATGGCTGTGGTATCTTTCTTCTTTTCCAGCTTCTAAAACTTAAATTAAGAACTTATAAATATTTCATCTAGAGGTAGATCAAATTGCTTCCCAGGTGGACAACTGCAAAGGTGCAGAATCATTGGGGCACAGGTTTTTGCACAAGAAGGGAATCACATCAGTAGTATACACTAGGGCCATTCACTAGAAGTGAGGTTTAAGGCATAGCTTTACACAGGCTCAGCCTTCCTCGTACAGTGAAATGTAGTGAAGAATTAAGCCCATTTAAATGTGCAATGTAACGTCAAGTTTTGCCATATTTCCCTTTTGTTTATCATATATATCAAACAGCCTTGGCCATATCTGTCCTGCTAAATCTGAAACATTCCAGACATCAAATATTTAACTTTATGATGTTCTTATAGCAAGTTTCTGAATGACCAAAAGCTTTCTATCTTTTTTATTTCATTGCATTTTGGGGTTGGGAGGCAGGAAGATAAGGGCATTATTTCATATGCCTCTTCTTTTTAGAAGGTTCCGACGGAACATTTGTTTTTACCTCAGACTCAGAATCTGGGGAATAGATGGGGATTGCTGGGTTTAGACTGTTACCAGGACTGCTGCTGCTATCAGGAAGAACAGATGCTGCAAGTTCTTTAAGCTCCTGCTATTTCTAGCACAGCTTTTCTTTCACAGTTTGTACTCTTTTCCCAGTTTGTTCAGCAAAAGAATAGAGGGGGGATTGGGTAACAAATCTGCTTTTGGTTTTGTTCAGAAGAATGACTGATTTTCCCTGGCCTGCCACTTGACAGCCAGCACTAACACAAGTTTTGGAGGTGTTCCTAATGATTCTGTGCACTTTCTGTGCACTTTCTTAGGGGAGAGTCTAGGGTCAGTCATGACCTGCTAACACATTTTTAAAGGTGTTTAAATTAATGCTAGCTAACATGTCTTTCAAAGCAACCTATTTTCATAGTCTGGAAAAAGCCAGGACATTTAAAAGATGATCTAATGTAGATTCTGAGCAGCCATAAGGTGTTGGTTGAAACAAAGTGAGAATCTTTAACCTAAACCTTATTTTAGCCCACTCAGCGAGTAAATTAGACTAACTTAGACTCCATTACAATTGGTAGAATAGGTTCAAGTAAGAGAGTCTAAATCAATGTAAGGAAATCTAACTTGCATCCTCTTCTGTATCACATCTATATTTGGTCCACTATATTAAAAATGTTTGCATATTACATTTGTATGAGTAAAGAAACTTGCTGGCTATTTTGTTTTTGAGGATAATTAGTGAGACCCTGACAATTATGCCATGCAAGCTACTGTATGTTTTCTGTTTCTGTTTCTGTTTTCTGTCAATTAACTCTGTATTGTTTTTTTTAAAGAAAATCATGTTGTCACTAAATTACCCAATAGCACATATTAATCCATTGTACAGTAACTTTCTAGTTAAATAATGTCAGATAAGAAATTAAAGGGACACAAATTTGGCCCCAATTTTCTTTTTAAAAACAAGCTTGTATAAAAGAAGCCTATATGAAACTTAAAACCAAGAGACATATATTCATAGTTTTTAAATATTCCCATGGAAACACCATGACTTTATAATATATAAATATTCCCTCACTTGTTTACAACCTATATACTACAGCATTCAGAACCTGTAAATGAAATTGACAAGACACTGATAATAGCTTGAGTTACGTACAACTATTTAAAAAGCAAAAAAGTAAGAGAAATGTTATTAAGAAAATAAATATTTTCCATTTAATTTTTAACTTGATGTTGTAGCTTTAATCTTTAAGTTTTCAAGGTAGCAGTCTTTTCCCAATAATTTCCATGTTATGATGACTGATTTTCAATACCACAGTTATCCAAAATCCAACATAAAAATAACAAAAATTCACGTATTCTAACTAGAAATAATCTAAGTAGTGAAAAAACTAAATCTACTCAAAATATTTCCATAATTTGTTTATTTTATATTATAAAATTAACAGGTATAGCTTGCATTTATACTGATTGGTGGAAGTAGCAAATCTACATGTGCTTTGCAAGAATTATATTCAATTCTCATTTCCCAATACTTAGGGCAAGTAACAATTTCTATATTTGTTATATATGCAGTGTTGTTGTAGCCATGTTGGCTCACCCACCTTGTCTCTCTGTATTTCTTATGATAATATATTGATTTATTACTAATAATAGTAATACATCGCACTTATGGAGTGTTTTTTAAATCATAAGTCTCAAAGTCCTTTACAAAAACACATAAGAATCATTAGCCCCACTGTACAGAGGAGGAAACTGAAGCACATACTTTTTAAGTGGCTTTTTTACAGGATCACATGACAACTCAGTGTCAGAGCAGGGACAATAAACCACGTCTCCTGACTTCAAGTCCTATGCCCTGGTTATTGAACCACGCGGTTCCTTTTTTAAAAAAAAGCTACACACATTCTGATGAATTCAAAAGTGATGTTTTAAAAGTGTTCATGGTGAACTGGGATAATTTAGCCCTATTATCATCTACTTCTATAGCAGATCTCTGGGACAGCATCAAACATTGGCCTGCTAGGAGATACCTAGGGTGCACTCAAGAAGCAATGTAAACTTTCTCTGAGTAGTCCCTTGAGTCTGTAGTACAGTGATGGTACTTTTAAAGCTAAGAAGTAAGCAAGCAGAACCTTCATGTTCTTCTAGAGACTGTTTCTTGTTCCCTATCCCAATGATTTCTTGTACTTTCTGTAATTTGACATGTTGAAGAATACTGAATTTATCAGATCACATAAACATTCAAAAGGAGTGGACTAAGCAAAGACTTGCCTGCCTTAAAGATTGTTGTACCCTGCCAGAGTGGAGCTCTGCCACTATTATATGTGAGTCCTGTCTTGTTTAGATTATAGGCCCACTTCTTCTTTATAACAGTGAAATGTTAATATCAATATCTTTCAGCACATGTACCACCCCAACCTGTGGTTGTAGATACACAATCTGCTCGGTAAATACATGCACCATAAAAACCTAGGAGGAATCAGATAGACAGAAAAGCACAGATGCATTACTCAGACTTACAACCCAAAATGGACTATGTTTTTATTCTTGATCATCAAGAGAATATCTGAAAAAGATCCGATGGTAAACAACTCGGGAAGCATATATATTTTAATGGGTTCCCTATATAGTGTGCAATTCCTATAGATATCCTTATCCAGTCATTGTTAGGATCAGAGTGTCATTCTTTAAATTAATTACTATTTAAAAGAATTCCCGATGAACCTCTGAGTTATGAACACCAGAGTTAAGAAACTGATTAGTCAACCATACACCTCATTAGGAACCGGAAGTATGCAATCAAGCAGCAGCAAAAACAAACAAACATACAAAAAAGCAAATATAGTACAGTACTGAGGTAAACATAAACTTCTAAAAAAATAAAGGGAAAGTTTTAAAAGAAAGATTTGACAAAATAAGAAACTGTTTCTGTGCTTGTTTCTTTTAAATTAAGATAGTTAAAAGCAGTGATTTTCTTCTGCATAGTAAAGTTTCAAAGCTGTATTAAGTCAGTGTTCAGTTGTAAACTTTTGAAAACACAGCCCTAACATTTTGTTCAGTTACGAACATTTCAGAGTTACGAACACCCTTCTCATAAACATATGGGACTTTGAGACCCAAGCAAAATTATGGTATCAGAGTAGATATGTAATATGTTTGAATACCAAAAAACAGCTTGCATTTTTTCAATTATCCAGAGTCTGTGGTTAATTTTATGATCCCCTTGGGACCAAGGCTGGCTGAGTATGTTAATAACAGTCCATTCCTCATTCAGATACATTTCACAGATTGTCTATGACATGATTACTTTTCTGTTTATAATCTTTCAGGCTGCTCTTGTTTATAAGAAGTATGTAGTAGCTTTCTGAGGAAATAAAATTAACAATTCCCTTTGGAAGACTGTCTCATTGAAAAAGGCTAATTGTGGTCCAATCACAAATCCTGCCATTTTTAAAGTATAAATTTCCATTAGAAATCAATACTTATCCGACTCAGTAGACTATGTTGATAATTTTACAAATGACGATCAAATGAGGTAATTATTTTTCCCAAGGATTTGGGACTCAAATATCAAGGACATTTCCTGAAAACAAACTATTTGAGTAATAGCAAATTAATCCCATCCCTCCACTCTCCTGCCCCTTTCCCACCCTCCAAAAACCCACGATGTTAGCAATCTAACGCCCCAATCCCGAAAACTCTTATGAATATGTGTAACCGCACTACTGTAAATAGTCCCACTGATCACTGTAGTAAAGTTAAGCACACAAATAAGTATTTTTAAGATCAGAGCCTAAGGGTGTGTCTACACAGCAAAAAAACCCCTGCAGTTGGCCTGTGCTGTGTTCACTGCTGGAGCTCTGGGACCTTTTCACTCCACAGGTCCTAGAGCCCGGGCTCCACCCTGAGCCCATAAGTCTACAAAGCAATGAAACAGCCCTGCAGTCTGAGCCTCGTGAGCCCGAGTTGGCTGGCACAGGCCAGCTGCGGGTTTTATTTTGCTGTGTAGACAGACCCTAAGAGACCTATTCTTTTGATATCCAAGGACATGTCTAGATGGTGAGTTAGTACACAGCAAGCTGGGGTGTAAATGAATAGCACGTAAGCATGCTGTGCATTAACTGGCAGTGTGGAACCTCCTATCAAGCACTAAAAGCTCCCTAGTGTGCTTTGATATGCCACTGCTTGAAACAGAAGCAGGTCAAGGCACATTAGGGAACATTTAATGGGTAACAGGGTCCATGTGGCCAGCTAGTGTGCAGCACTCTAGTGAGCTGTAAATTTACCCCAGCTTGTTTCACAGTAGCTGTCCATCTAGACAAGCCCATAGTGTAACTTTCCCTTGCGCTAAAGTGAGGTAGGCATGCACATCACAGGAAAAACAGACCCCCTCAGTTTGATATACTCATTGTCTGAAAGAAAAAGTAAAGTAAGAAGTATCAAATGTAAACTGCTCAGTTTTGACTTTCCTGGCAGGCGCATCAGCAATATCGCATGCCTCTGACAACAGATTGATGAAGAGAAATTGCATCTTCACTAGAATCCTGGCATTTGATAAAGGAGAGGACTAGAAGTGACAATAGGAACAGCAGATGGAGGACAACTTCAATGTCATTAACTAAATTGGGAACAAGTGCTGTGATTTAAAATAATTGTTTCTCTGTTCTTAGGATAAAAGGATTGCTGAAGATTTTCTCAGACACAGATAACCAGGAATGCTATGGCTTAATATGGTTTTATTCGTTTCCCCTCAAAACTGTCAACCCAAGGCAGACCCAGACATCTAGTAACAGAATAATATACTGCCAGGATAGGGATCTAAGTTCATGACCAAGATTGGTATCTTGCTCCCTGGAGTGTTATGGCCTGGAAAGCTACAGAGGTAATGTGCTTAGCTCCAAGTAAAGGTAAAAAGAGGACATGGAACTGCACTGATTACCTCTGGACAGAGCATCTTCTGGCCACTCTCAGTTGTTGATAAGATTCCAGTGGTACAGGACCTTCATGGGTGGGAGAAGGAATAAAGAATAGAAAATCAGAGCTAATCCTAGAACGGTCCCTAGATAGTTAGCTCTTTTTTCTAGTTTTAAACCTATGTCAGAGTTGATTCTGTCAACCTTACTCATGCTGAGTAGTATCTTACACAGCACTGATTTGAATATGACTGTTAGCAGTGCTATTCAGCATGAATAAAGATTGGTAGAAATGAGATGAAGATCTGCACATTTTCAGACAAAGAGGCAGTCAATTCTGCGAAAACCCTCAAAAATGGAGAGAGAATGAGAGATTTAAATTCTGCTCTTTGACTAGACTTTTTGCAGAAGTAGGTGGGTCTTGTGATGCATCCCCATCTGCCCCTTTCAATTATGCTTATACTTAGGCTAAAACCAGACATAAGAAATCATTAGCAACCATGTCCCCAACCAAACTATCATCAAAACTGGGAAAGAGAATGCTAAAACAACTGGCAAAAGACTGGAGAATGACTTCCACAGGTGCAGCAGCTGAGGTGGCAAAAGTTCTGTCAGGAGACATTTCTAACACTTGAATGATTGAAAAGATAACTGCAGAAATCACCACAAACCTAACAAACACCACGGAGGTAAAACCTGAAAGACTTGAACCTAAAATTACTGCATGGTGCTTTGTTGTTAACAATCCAGTAATTAATTGGAAGGAGCAGGCGTTTCAGACTGGTGAGATGGCAAGAACACTGAACCCAGCGTACATCAGGAAATATTAAGCTGACTGTGAAGAGTACTCTTTATTTTGAATCCTGTCCTGGACACATTTCTGGCTGGCCCTCGTGGCTCATCCTGCTGTCAGTTTCTTCAGTGCAGCTCCAGTTGAGGCACTACTTCCCCCTGACAGTCTAAATAATCAAAAATTATAGAAATGGCCATTCCATACATCATATTGCTTTCAGTGGCTAGCATGAAAGCACCTATGCCCTGTTTTCATCTCATTGCATCCATTTCCTCTCCTGCTCACTAGTGCACAAGTTCAGTGTAGACATAGAGGTTTGGTTACAGTCGTGACCACGCTGCACATTTCACTGCACTATAAATGCAGAAGCTTCTTCGCAGCTACACCCTGAAGAAAGCATCCCTACTCAGGAAGGCACTTATGTACATTTTTAGCTTTGAGTATGTACCTAAGTTTTAATGTGAATGAGGATGGACTTAAGAACATATGTAAATGTTTTCATGCTCAGGGCCTTAGTGCTGAACAAATATTGAGTTCTGAACACTAGGGGCAAGGGCTCTAATCGCTGGGATATTAGGTGTAAGGGGGCACTACCACCTCCTCTGTGTTTTTGTTGTTGTTGTTGTAATAGAGCAAATGTGGCTTAGACTCTAAACTCCAACAGATGGTTCACAGCTGTGAATCCAGAGTGGAGGTAGTTGCCTCCCTCCATCCTGGAGTTAAACACCTAATTCCCTTTGAAGGGTGGGGCATAAGCCACACACGTCTCCTTGGCATTTCCTATGGTTAGTTTAAGTGGCTTCTTCCTCAGTGTCCTGGCTTCTGGGAATCCCATTTTTAGTCACCCAACTCTCCGCATGCATTGTATAGGAAGCCTGAGCATCTAAGTCAGGGTTCTGAATTACACTCAGAGGCAGGGCCTCTAAACATTAGGTTTTGAATCACTCAGCCTAAGTCCCCCTTGCACTTTTCTTTCAGCAGTTGACAGGATTGAGCCCTAAGCACTGAGGGTGGAGGGAGAGGGGGGAGTATGCATATTAAACCATAAGAAAACTGTAATGGCAGTAGAACCCCCTCCCCCCACACACAATCCTATACAGTACTAAGGAAAGAACTCAGCCAGTGGTCAAGGTTATATAAAATAACATTCCTTTCATGTCAGCTACAGCATATGTGCTCAAAGCCTTGGAGGGGGAAAAAAACCTTCTGTAACAAAGGACCTAGTGAAAAAAATACAAACCTGTCATAAAAAAGTTCTTCAGATGCAATGCCTATGTTATTTGCACTGGAAACTTTAATTGTCACACAACCAGGCTTCAATCTCCAAACAAACAGGGCTTCAAACCAAAAGAACAGGGAAAACCAAATCCCCTAAATTGCACAGATGTTTGAAGAAAAGAAACCCCCATGGAACCATTTTTTAAAAACATTTCATTCTCCTGCTTGTGAAGTGTATTTGAGTATCAATTATTTCTTAGTCTGAAGCAATCTGGTATAAAAATAATCTATTTGCAAAGATAGGAAATATTGGTATATTAGCCACAGAGGCACAGATAAAAATATTTATTTACAAGACTAAAATGCTTGTATAACTTACTTCTTCTTGATCCCTTTTTCAAACCAACATATGTTTGTATATAAAATTTATATAAAATTTACTTAAGACAAACACAGAAATATCTTGAACCAAACAAGAACGATGACACCTCTCTTTCTTCTCTCTTGATCTAGGAAGACCATAAAGTTTGGAGAAGACATACTATCTTTTGCTGCACACAATCAAATGAAAACCTGGAAGCACAAAGAACACTTAAGAGCAAACAATAAAAGCAAGAAAAGGAAGATTACAAAGTAGAAAAGTAGAAAATGAAAACATTAGCAAACATGATTTGTGCACTATAAAAACATACTTAAAATGTTGGGGTGAGTTAGAAACCTTTGTGTTTCAAAAGCACAGCTTAATTTTACTTTTGTTAAGCCCAAATATTAGCAGTAAAGGCTGGAAGCATTTTAATAGTAAAGACCCGCAAAACTGAGTCTGTTCTCTTGCTTTGATTTAGTGAATGGGTGAGATTCTGTACACAGAACTCACATTCCAGGAGAAGAGTGGGCTAAAGTAGTTTTAAACTACATTTGTGTCCTTCCAATACCAGACATATTCGGGGTAGGATTGGTTCCTGGTGTACTTTAGACAGTGTATGTGGGCTGTCAAAGTTACAGCAGCGTACTGGTGTTGCACTGTGGGCCACAGTGCTGCCTGGAATCTGTGCAATGCTCAGTGCTGCAGACCCACTCCTGACAACCTGGAAACGTATAGTGTTGCATGCTGAAACCCTACCCCTGACATGTCCCTCCCACTAGCAGACCTACCCCTAGCACACCCCTTGCACCAGGGCTTGCAAGGGAGTTCTTGGAAGACTGTCCATCAGTTCCTGTGCAGGGGAATCCACCAACAGCTTTTAGGGCTTCTTAATGGCACCTTGGCACTTTTACTGTCGGCCAGAGCTGGAATAAGTATCTCACCCAATGGGAATTTAGCAGTTGAATTTAATGGAAGCAGGATGTAGTGTGAAATAATTAAGTATACAATCTTAAAAATAATGAATTGGAAGTACCAGTAAAAATAATTGAAATGTTGAATATATTAAAAAAAAAAATCTCAGGAATTGCATGTTTCATCCTATGGAAAGAAGGATGTAGTAGAAATTGAATATATTATCACACACATAAACAGACACACCCCAACCCATAACTATGTTAAAAGACTAGTATTAAGGTTGCAAAATCAATAACTCAAAAGTTTGGAACCAGCATTGAGGTTGCATTTGTAACCTGAATGCATCCCCCTTTTGTTGCATTTCAATACAGTCTTTACTTAGATGGCCACATACTATTGATTTCCACAGGGCCCCTGCCTCATTCAATGCACAATATGTATGGTGCTCAATTAAACAGCAGCTATTCTATATGTTTTCTCCTCATTTTTCAAAGGGTGGCACCATGCCTTATTTATTGCACACTATTCAGAACACTCTGAAGACAAAATTATTAATTCATAATGCTCTTTTCTATGGTACTTATTACTATAGTAAATGATTGCTTCACAATACCCCTCAGGGTATTATTCTCCCAGTTTTACAGATGGAGAACTGAGGCACAGAGAGATCAAGGTCAAAATGTTGGGTGCTTGATCTGAGACACCTAGGACCTGATATTTTCAGAGTACTTAGCATGATATAACACTTTATATGATCAAAGCACAGCTCCCATTGACCAGTTGCAGCTGTGAATACTGAGCATTTTAGCAAATGGACCTCAGGGTCTCAGATCAGAACACCCAGAAAATGAAGAACACACAATTAGTGACCACATGTGAAAAGTTTTGTTTAAGTGACTTGACAGCATCACATAGAAATTCTGTGGCAGAAATAGGGATATAATCTGGGTCCTGGCCTTACTCATTACTGGCCTTCTAACTTCTCCAATGAATGAAACAAAGGTCCTGTAGACAACAGCCTTCTTCACTACACAATCCCAATTCATGTCCAGAGCATTTAGGTCCTGTGCACTGAATGAAGCACTGGTCCTCTGAAAAAAGGGTATGTGATTATGTAATTAAAGACTGTATAATAGTGCCTGTGCAAAAGAGGACCATACTAAGGGCAACTTTTGAGTGCTTAACTTTGCAACCTTAATAAAGTTATTTTAATGTAGTTTTTGTGTGTAATTTCCAAGGTTTTATAAAAAAGGCAAACTGAAAAAAACAGAAATTCCATCATGTAGTATCACATTGACACCTACATGGGTTATTAGCAGGATTCAAACTTTTAACTCCACCTCACATGTACGGGGAGACTTTGGCAAACCAGTAAAGTGCCTGAATCCACTATGGCTTATTGCTAAAAGCAGCCAAGTCAGCAGGCTGTAAATTGGCCATTCAGCACTCTCAGTTTGACCAAGGCAGGAGGGGAGGGGGGAGTTTTGGGTGCCGCAGAAAGGGCAGCTTGACCCCGCGTCCTTCCTGATAAGAGTTGTGTTGAAGTGGCTGATACATACATTTTAGAAGAGCAGGATGTGCCCCAGGAATGTCTATTGGGGCCTCAAGGCTGCAAACTCTGGAAAAACCCAGACCTGGTTAATCGATAATCAGAAAGAGCCTCTTGCTTGACCATTGAAACTGCTCACTTAACAAGTTTTCTTTAAGGGACATGTCATTTTATTACTAATGTATAAATAAGGGGGAAAAGTTTGAGGTAGTTGGACTCTTTTTGGACTCTCCCTCTGGATACATCTTGCAGTCCCCACCGGCAGACGGAAGATTTGGCCACCGGAAGCCTGCTGCTGTGCCACTCGAGAGCCACGCTCAGCTTTGGTAATTATCAAGGGTTGGGGGTGTTTTATTAACCTTTTGCGTGTTAGTACTTGAGACAAAATAAAGTTTAGCTTTAAGCGAAAGCACTCTTGTGTTGTCCTGTTTGTGCCAGCCATCTATCGGTCGGACGGCCGTGTCTCCCCTGATTTATTTCCTGACTCCACCTCGCACAGAGTAAAAGTTACCAAGAGCTTTGGGTTGAAAGAACCCCGGGTAACACACAGACCTCTGTCACTTGAGCTAACCGAGTAACTGGTAACAGTAACAGTTTGTCATCCTCTGTGTACACCAGCACTAAAGGGGGATGAAACACTTTGCCAGTGAGTTTCACAGATGTTTGTTGACATCAGAGGAATGGTGAGACTCAGGAATCTTGGCCTCCGATCCAGGCTCTTGAGGTGAGTGTGCTTTTAGATATGTTTAAATACAACCTAAAATTTAAGGCACTCTTACCATCCTGAAGAGCTATATCATTTTACTCTCCTTAGAGACCAATTTAATTGGTTAATAATGTTAATAGCAAAAATATAGCAGAAAAGTTTGCTATGATCTTTCCCAGGCTAATAGACAGTGAGCAAGCATGAAACCTGAAACTAAGGTCAAATCCAGGACAACCCGGAGGGTACCCTGTTTGAGAGGGCCGTCAAACTAAATAGCATTACAACCTGGTGCAAGGGGATTGCAGCACCACTTCTTTCCCTCCATCTCCATTTCCATCAACCAAACCCCCAACAAAATGTTATGTCTTTTCTTAAAGATATGCTGTAGTTCCACCCCAAATTAATGGGACTGGTGTAGGAATTACTGGATGAAATTCTGTGGACTGTGTTATGCAGAAAGTCAGATAATCCCTCTGGTCCATTCTGGCCTTCAAATTTATGAATCTACCGGAAGGGACTCTTTTCACTCTGTAGTATATCGGTGATGGCTGAGGCAGAGGTTAGGTTAATGTGTTTATCTAACTAAGATAAATAACTTGGAAATATAGTATTGATGTTTCCGTACATAGATTGGCTGTAATTTCTGTCACAGCCTCTGCAACTGGCTCCTATCTCTGTGTGTGAAAGTTTGGTCTTATTTACACCAAATTCAGTGAAGTTACTTTGGATTTACCCTGAGGTACCTAGGAGAACGGAATCCGGCCCCCAGGGCAAATGCTTGTATGTATGCATATAGGATGACTTTATTCAAGCATTCATTACTTATTATTGAGGAATAGCAAAATAATTTCTGAATCCCCAACAAGTTTTTTTCATAGCTGGCTGATACAAAATAACTGCAGCTCAAGATTACTGCATCTATTTTCAAAGGGCTTCTTCTTTTCATGAATACACAATTTTTTTTCCAAGCTCAACTTCTGAATGCCTTTTTTGCCTTCCAGTTCCACCATGCTTTAGACATTATTCATATCTCTGTGGAGCGAGTAGAGAGCGAGCGAGTCATCTGCACCGAGTCATCTGCAGAAAAGCATATTTTATTCTGTAAAAGTGCATAACACATTTTCCCCCTTCCTGCATTATATCATAATCACAAAAGCAGTGATTTATTCATTTATTTATTTATTATGATTAGGGCCTTTTAACATTAGACTTCTTTCTGCTGGAATGGACTGGCATCACTGTCACTGAGAATGGGACTATAAGATCATAATGTTCAAGAATAAACTTCTCTGAAAAGGAAATATGATATTATGGCAGCACATGCTACAGCCATTATAGGTTTTTTTTTACTCTTTCTTAATCAACTCTCTTTTTCAAGCATTATATGACTAAGCCTATAAATCCACTGCGTGCTGAAACTTTTCAGACAAATGCTCTTAACCTAGCAGTAATTTGTTAAAAAAAAATTGGAATTAAAAACAAACCTGTATAATATGTGGGCATACCTCTCAAGTTATGGGAGAACCAAACTAATGTAGTCAAATATAGTTTTATTTTGTGTTGAGCTCCATATGCGGCGTAGTAAACCAAAAAAAGTTTTGGAGTTTTTTTCTAGTGATTTTTTATTTAAATAGCCTAGTAACATGTGAAACATGGAGTTTTGTTATAGCTGAATATTGGTCCAATCCTGCAAGACATTGAGTGCCTACTGTAAAATACCACTGAGATCACCGAGGTTAAGAGTTTAGCAAGATTCTTATATATATATATATATATATATATATATATATATATATATATATATATATAACAAGAATATCCAGAGTTACAATAGTAATTATTAAAATAAATAAACCTGAGCTTTGGAAAGGATATAAGCCCACAGAAAGTCATAGAGTTTAAGGAGAAAAGGGACCACTAGATCATCTAATTTGATCTCCTGTATGTCACAAGACACCAACACCACCCAGTACCCATGCACTAAATCCAACCAGCAAAATGAGAGCAAAATATTACAGCCCACAGGAGATTAGACTATTATGTGCCACAGGTAGAGAATAGGAGGAACTGATGGACACTTCTGCTAAAAGTCTCCTAAATTTCAGGAAAAGATTAAGTGGCATAAACTAACCTCTAACTCTGGGGGGTTAGGGCTAGGAAGGAACTTTCCCTGGAGGCAGGGTATCCCGTGGCTGCTTGCTACAGGTTTTCTTGCATTCTCACTGAAGAATGAAGAAGCTGTCATTGTTGGTGACAGGATATTGGACTAAACAGACTGCTATTGTGGTCCAATGGTGTCTTGTGGGAATGAATTCCAAAGACTAATTGTTCACTGTGTGAAAACATATTTCCTTTCATCAGTTTTAAATATGCCACCTTTCAATTTTATTGCATATCCCCTTGTAGAGCAATGGAAATATTTCAACCAGTTAATGCATTTAAAACTAGAAGTGTTTGCTCCAGAACATCAGAAATTAAATCTCTAGTGAGCAAGATCTCAGCATCTACAGAAAAAATGAAGTACATTATTGTTAAAAGCTTGATAATTTCAGGTCCATCCTGTTTACCTTGTTCACGTGAATAGTCCCACTGAAGTCAACACAAGTCAATAAGACTATCCACAAGGATAAGAAAAAAGGATGTGGTCTTTGAAATTAAGCTATTTATTCTTGTAATTTCCCCCAGTCTATCTGTAGTTGAACCAATATATACTAAATATCCTGAAACTTTCTCTATCCTCTGGAGATAAATTAGATAGATTTCATAGATCCAAGGAATAATTAAGCTTTGTAATCTGCCTCCTCTGAGAGTTTATAAAGATTCACATAAAATGTTTTAAACACTGTATGTGTTTCCTCAAAAGAATTAAATAAATTAACTTCTTGGACTCTGATTTCCCCCAATTACCCTCAGTGATTCTTTTCTTTTCATCAGGCATGCATGTAATCATCCAGCTCATATAATAAAGCCATAGATCAAGTAATGAACTTTTTTACTTTTTCCATGTTATTTCATTTGCATTTAAGCCCAATTACAGAATCACAGAAATCAGAAATGAAAGACTTGTTAGGTCACCTGGTTCATTCACCTCCCTATGCAGTATTGATCTCTACAATTTATTTACGCTTGTGAAAGTGAGAGTAAATACAACCAAATCCAAATGGTCTGGCATTTTAAATCCAGTTTACATTTCTGTGCCATAGATGTAAATAACTATACAAGAATCAGGGCAGTGGAGTGCCAGACCCATAAGGAGTGGTTCTCTTTGTGGGCCTTACTTATACTGCATTGTAAACCCAGGTCTGTGAGACCTGTGCTTGTGAACTCATTGTTTCCAAGCCCATGACTGAGCATCTACACTGTGTTGTAAACCTGAGTTTACAGTTGCTGGATCCAGGTCTCACAACCATGCTAATGCATCTGTACTGTACTATGTAGACCTTTTGATTCAGGTCTTCAGCATGAGCTGCATCCACACTGCAAGATGACAGGGCTTGAACCAGCATCTCGGTGGAACTTGGGCTCAGACCAACCCCCCTGGGTGGGTTCTAGGAGCTGAGTTGTGCATGTTTGCTGACCCAAGTCAGACAGATTTGTATGTGGATGATAGGGTATGTAGGGAGTTGGGCTCAAACCTGAGTCTGAGCTCAGGTTTATAAAGAGGCGTAGACATACCCATAGAGGCTGGTGCACAGGGTGACATTAGGGAAAGGCCAGCAGATCCCTGAACAGGCCTGTATTGGCCCTGAACTGGCCCAAGGCAGATCCCTGAACAGGCCTGAACTGGCCCTGAACTGGCCCAAGGCATTTAGGTGCCTAATGCCCTTTGAAATCAATGGGAGGTCGTCATTTAAATACCTAAAAATCTGCCTTAAGTGCCTAAGTAACTGTGAACATGGGACTTATGATCACTTAAATGCTTTTGAAAACTTTATCGGTAAATAGCTTGCTGCACATATATTTGACCAAGCTGTAGTTTCACTTTCCATTTCCATCATGGTCTCTTTCTCAGCATTGCTTAACAGGCTAAATTACAAGCATAAATGTGTAAAATCAAATCTTGTCAGCCAAGTGATTACATTTAACATCAGAGTGGGTGAGTGTGATGGATTCCCTGGGATGCAACCTGGAACTGGGTACCACTGAGCCCTCCATCTTACCAACCTGGGCTCCCTCTCACATTGTGATGCTGTGACAAGCTGCAAACCACTCCAGATCCTTCACTTGCACAGACATCAATAGGCAGGGACACATGCAGCTGAGTTACATGAATGCTTCTCCTGCTACTCATGAATTAACAATAGAGATGCTCAAGCCACTTCCCTCAGCTTCCCAGCCTAGGGTCCAAGAGGTGTACTATCTTGCCCAGATCAGACGCCTGACCAGCGTAAGTTTATTACCCAGTATGCCCCTCTCTTAATATGGAGAGGACATGAACCAGCTCTTGTTCCTGAGCAGATTAAAACCCACTGTTTTAGGTAAAATATAAAAAAGATTTATTAACTACAGAAAGATAGATTTTACGTGATTATAAGTAATAAGCATACAGATCAAAGTTGGTTATCTATGAAATAAAAGTAGAATCGCAATCTGAGTTCTGTAAACTAGACAAGATTTGAATAGGGGTTGCCAACCATCTAACTGCACAAAACCAAACACCCCCTTGTCCCAGCCTGAGCCCCACCCCTTCTCTGAGCCCATGCCTCCATTCACTCCATTCCCCCCTCTTTCTGTCGCTCACTCTCCCTGACCCTCACTCCCTTTCACCAAGGTGGGGCAGGGGGTTGGATTGCCGGAGGGGATGTGGGTTGTGGGCTCTGGGAGGGAGTTTGTGTGTGGGAGGGGGTGTGTGGTGTGGACACTGGGCTAGGGCAGAGGGTTGGAGTGTGGGAGGGGGTGCAGGGTTCAGGCTCTGGGAGGGAGCCTGGGTGCGGTAGGGGGTGAGGGGTGTGGGATCTAGGAGGGAGCTTGGGTGTCTGCTTTGGGCTGGGGCAAGGGTTTGATGTGCGGGAGCGGGTGAGGTCCGGCTAGGTGGCACTTACCTTGGGCAGCTCCCAAAAGGACTGGCACATCCCTCTGGCAGTGGCACCTAGGTGGGGGGGATCAGCGGGTTTCTGTGTGCTGACTCTGCCCACAGGCACTGACCTGCAACTCCCATTGGCCGCAGTTCATGGCCAATCGGACCTGCAGAGTAAGCACTTGGGGCAGAAGCAGCATGCGGAGACCCCCTGCCCCCACCACGGGCCGCAGGGATGGGACAGCCACTTGCAGGAGCAGCATGGAGCCAGGGCAGGTAGGGAGCCTGCCTTAGCCCTGCTGTGCCACCAGAATTTTAGCGGCCTAAAAATCTCCTGGTTTGGCTTCAGTAGCCTTCGGGAGATAGAACCTGATTCAGGGAGATTCCCAGCGAAACCGGGAGGGTTGGCAACCATTTTTGAATCAAGCAGTGTCTCACCTTGCTGGTATAATTCCTTCCTAAACAGGCTTGGATTCCTCTTTTCAGCCTGGCACCACCTTCCCCATTCAAAGTCTTTGTTCTTCAGACATGTTTCCAGGTGTTGAGTTGTGGGAGGAGTGAGTCCAAATGATGATGCCATTTCCCCTCCTTTATAGGTTCCTCCAGTTTGTTGCAAAGATCTTTTGCTATGACATGAGTCAAGCAGTCTCCACTGTCTACCTGCTCTCTCTGAGAGGTCTCTGTTGTATACAGTTCCTGGGGTAGTCCTTGTGAGTGTGTATTCCCCTTAATGGGCCATCATCAGTGTCTGGCTACCCCATTGTTGTATCTGAAAGGCTGGTTGTGGGTGTTTCCAACTTCACAACATATTTCAGTAACATACATATAGCAAAACTTAATAATTCCACATACAATTATAGCACATACAATTCAACAGCATATTCATGTTCAACAGATTAAGACTTTTAAATTGATACCTTACAAGGCATACTTTACTCAAAACATACCATAATAAATATGGGAGGGAGGATGCCAGGGTGTTGCTTTGGGGTACAGAGTATCACAGTGAGGTAATATATTTTATTATACCAATTTCTGTTGGTGAGAGAGACAAGCTTTCTACCCACACAGAACTCTTCTTCAGGTCTGGGAAAGGTACTCCAAGTGTCACAGCTAAATGCAAAATGGAACAGATTTTTTAGCATAAATAGTTAGCATATATTCTAAGGGACCATTTAAGAAAGAGTAGCCCATTAACTACACTGCATACATCTAACTTGTCAATTAGTGAAGTTACAGCACAGATAGAAAAATCACATCTAAAATCTGCATTATTTATCTCATTGAAGATACTAAAATAAATATGAATTCCTAGTTTATTTTTTTCTTGCAGTTGAGCAAATGTGATAAATTAACCTTTTATATATAATTCTGGCAATTTAGTTAGTACCACTTTTTAAACTCCCTACACTTCAGTCATCCTCAAAGTCCTGGTTTGCTCTACAATGGTGCATCAGAGACTACAAATGAATTAATTTTGCTTTATCAAGTGTTTGCATGCTTTCTAAAACACTCTTTTAGACTGGGTAAATAAATGTTTGAATGCATATGCAAAGTTTATCTGAAACTTTAAAATCCGTCCCCATGTTTCAGGGCATCAATTTATTGGCACTGGAGTAAGAAAGGTCATTTCCCCACTGCCAATATAGTGTAGCACAGTTGGTGTAAATGCTTGATGTGTTTTTCCCCTCCTTCAGGCATTGTACATTGCCAGAGGCTTGGTCTGATCAAGTTTGCAAATTCTATAATCTCAACCAGGCCCTTAAACTCTTATTCTACAATCCTTCTTCCCCAGGAAAATCGTTACACTTTACTACAAGTGTTGTCTTCCTGGGGGTAGGAGACAGTTATAGACACTGACAAAATTCTTTTTCTGGCCCATTACCTTCTTTCCTTAGTCAAACCTGAGTTCCCTTTTTCATTTTCATAGATCACTAGTTCATATGCTTCTCTTAATTTGCTATGACACAGACTATGCAACTGCTTTTGGTTTCTGTAGAGCATTTATGGCTTTGACTTTGCCACTGCTGTATATTTAGGCTTAGATGGATTAGACTTTTATTTGTACATGTTGGCAAATGTCAGTGTCACTAGATACACACAAACTCAGAAAAAATATCTCCATTGATAATACAGATGGGGAAATTACCAAAAAATGCTTCTTGAGAACTTAGAGTTTGATTTAAGGATATTTAGTTTACATATGTTGACAATTTGTGTTTTAATGGCCATAAAGCTTTAACTGTTTGGATCTCAATGTCTACTGTTATTAAATAATTGTCTGAAATCCCTATAATTTCCCACAAATGTGAAAATGTAAATAGATAAAAGTAGAAAATCAGTATTATCTGTCTTAATTATAAAAACAAATACAAACCAAATTATGCTAAGCCTATGTAAGTTCTGTGCAGGACACTGAGTTTTCCTACTTCCTTCCTTCCTAAAATGAAACAAAAGAGTCCTTTTCTGACTTTGGAATGAGGTTGGAACCATAACCACTAGGAACAGTCTACATCTAACTCACCAGTTAGGAATACTTTCATAATTGGAATAACAGAGACTTGTGATTGGAATAACAGAGACTTGGTGGGGAGTCAGAGTATGGGAGGAGGTGAGCACCCCTCAATGGTGAAAGAACAGGTTCTGGAAATGCACAAGTCCATAGGGCCAGATGCAGTGCATCCAAGGGTGCTGAGGGAGTTGGCTGATGTGATTTTAGAACCATTCACCATTATCTTTCAAAACTCATGGCAATCGGGGGAGGTCTGGATGATTGGCTAGATTGTCGGGCTCAACGGGTAGTGACCAATGGCTCCATGTCTAGTTGGCAGCCGGTGTCAAGTGGAGTGCCCCAGGGGTCGGTCCTGGGGCCGGTTTTGTTAAATATCTTCATAAATGATCTGGAGGATGGTGTGGATTGCACTCTCAGCAAATTTGCGGATGATACTAAACTGGAAGGAGTGGTAGATACGCTGGAGGGCAGAGATAGGATACAGAGGGACCTAGACAAATTGGAGGATTGGGCCAAAAGAAACCTGATGAGGTTCAATAAGGATAAGTGCAGGGTCCTGCACTTAGGACGGAAGAACCCAATGCACAGCTACAGACTAGGGACCGAATGGCTAGGCAGCAGTTCTGCGGAAAAGGACCTAGGGGTGACAGTGGACGAGAAGCTGGATATGAGTCAGCAGTGTGCCCTTGTTGCCAAGAAGGCCAATGGCATTTTGGGATGTATAAGTAGGGGCATAGCGAGCAGATTGAGGGACGTGATCCTTCCCCTCTATTCGACATTGGTGAGGCCTCATCTGGAGTACTGTGTCCAGTTTTGGGCCCCACACTACAAGAAGGATGTGGATAAATTGGAGAGAGTCCAGCGAAGGGCAACAAAAATGATTAGGGGTCTGGAACACATGACTTATGAGGAGAGGCTGAGGGAACTGGGATTGTTTAGTCTGCAGAAGAGAAGAATGAGGGGGGATTTGATAGCTGCTTTCAACTACCTGAGAGGTGGTTCCAGAGAGGATGGTTCTAGACTATTCTCAGTGGTAGAAGAGGACAGGACAAGGAGTAATGGTCTCAAGTTGCAGTGGGGGAGGTTTAGGTTGGTTATTAGGAAAAACTTTTTCACTAGGAGGGTGGTGAAACACTGGAATGCGTTACCTAGGGAGGTGGTAGAATCTCCTTCCTTGGAAGTTTTTAAGGTCAGGCTTGACAAAGCCTTGGCTGGGATGATTTGATTGGGGATTGGTCCTGCTTTGAGCAGGGGGTTGGACTAGATGACCTCCTGAGGTCCCTTCCAACCCTGATATTCTATGATTCTATGATTCTATGATTGGAAAAAGGCAAATATAGTGCCCATCTTTAGAAAAGGAAAGAAGGAGAATCCGGGGAACTACAGACCAGTCAGCCTCACTCCAGTCCCTTGAAAAATCATGGAGCAGGTCCGCAAGGAATCCATTTTGAAGCACTTGGAGGAGAGGAAGGTGATCAGGAACAGCTAACATGGATTCACCAAGGGCAAGTCATGCCTGACCAACCTGATTGCCTTCTATGAGGAGATAATTGGCTCTGTGGATATGGGGAAAGCAGTAGACGTTATATATCCTGACTTTAGCAAAACTTTTGGTACGGTCTCCCACAGTATTCTTGCCAGCAAGTTAAAGAAATATGGATTGGATGAATGGACTATAAGGTGGATAGAAAGCTGGCTAAATTGTCGGGCTCAACGGGTAGTGATCCATGGCTCGATGTCCAGTGGCAGCTGGTATCAAGCAGAGTGCCCTAGGGGTCAGTCCTGGGGCTGGTTTTGTTCAATATCTTCATTAATGATCTGGATGATGGGATGGATTGTACCCACAGCAAGTTCACAGATGACACTAATCTGGGGGGAGAGGTAGATATGATGGAGGGTAGGGATAGGGTCCAGAGTGACCTAGACAATTGGAGGATTGACCGAAAAGAAATCTGATGAGGTTCAACAAGGACAAGTGCAGAGTCCTCCACTTAAGATGGAATAATCCCATGAACTGCTACAGGCTGGGGACCTACTGGTTAAGTGGCAGTTCTGCAGAAGAGGACCTGGGGATTACAGAGGACAAGAAGCTGGATATGAGTCAACAGTGTGCCCTTGTTGCCAAGAGGCTAACAGCATATTGGGCTGCATTAGTAGGAGAATTGCCAGCAGATCGAGGGAAGTGATTATTCCCCTCTCTTTGGCACTGGTGAGACCACATCTGGAGTATTGCATCCAGTTTGGGCCCCCCACTACAGAAAGGATGTAGACAAATTGGAGAGAGTTCAGCAGAGGGCAACAAAAATTATCAGGGGCTGGAGCACATGATTTATCAGGAGAAGCTAAGGAAACTGGGCTTATTTAGTCTACGGAAGAGAAGAATGAGGGGGGATTTGATAGCTGCTTTCAACTACCTGAAAGGGGGTTCCAAAGAGGATGGATCTAGACTGTTCTCAGTGGTAGCAGATGACAGAACAAGGAGTAATGGTCTCAAGTTGCAGTGGGGGAGGTTTAGGTTGGATATTAGGAAAAAACTTTTTCACTAGGAGGGTGGTGAAGCACTGGAATGGGTTACCTTGGGAGGTGGTGGAATCTCCATCCTTAGAGGTTTTTAAGGCCCGGCTTGACAAAGCCCTGGCTGAGATGATTTAGTTGGTGTTGGTCCTGCTAGATGACCTCCAACCGTAATCTTCTATGATTCTATGAACACGTGGGCAGGACTTGGTTTCTGTGTTCTACCTTGCCTCATTTCCAATTAAAATCACTCACATTCACAAAATTTGTCACTCACATTCACAAAATCAGTTCCAAAGCTGAAACCAGCAGACTTCCCATTAAACAGGAGATATTTTAAACACCCGATGCCAGAGTAAGCTTGAAGTCAATGGAGCTATGCCAATTTACATCAACTGGGAATCTTACCCCTGGAACATAACTATTGATCATCAATATTTGTCCTACTCCTAGTTTCCTATAAATTACAGTTCATCTCCTTCTATCGTAGGAATGAGTTTCATTAATGAGTAACCATTAACCTTGCATAACTTCTGCATCTTAAACAGCTGCTGAAAAGAAAGCTGCATCAGTTTCCCCAAACTAATTTTGCCTGTTTTTATCGAGTGTATCGCTGATAATAAAAGAAAGTCTAGTTTACATTTCCTTGAATAAACATTTTCTTCAAATCTCTCACTGAGTTCTTCTTGATCCATAATTAACTCTTCATACTACTATTAAACTCTACATAATTGTATATCCTAACTTCCCCAACCAAGCAAAAATTCCCCAAACAAACAAAACCTAAAAAATTAGCTCCATACATGAGTCATCAGAATTTACTCGTTGCCTCAATTTGTCAGCTCCTTCCTTTTCAAAGCAGCTTGTTCTCCTGAGTCATTAACAAAACCCCACAATTCCATTCCCTAGTTGAAGCTTTTCTTCTCTTCCAATTTGAAATTCAGGTTTCTTAGAACTTTCCTGATTGTTTCCTCCTGAACAATAACCACACAATATGATTGCTCTGGAGAAAATCCTAAAGTGCTTCCTTTCCTTGTAATAACAGATTAACTACTTTGATACTGGTACACTGAGACCAAAGATCATCATAATTTTATGCATCTACAGAATTAAAGAAAAACTGAGGTTTTCTTCCTATCTGAGTCAGAGTGTAAAATCATTTGGGCAGGAACTATATCTCATTATGTTATTTGCAATATCTCCCCCTCCCCAAAACAGTGTGTCCCTAATCTTGATTGGTACATCTGGGTGCTATTGCAATACCAATAATACAAAGTAATCTTGCTGCGTAATGAACTCTAGGAATGCACTGTCATATGAAATCTCACAATTCTGCCAAAATAGATTGAGCAAATCCTCCTCTGCTGCTGAGGAGTAGACAGAAGGGTTTGGTGTGGGTGCAAAAATCTAGACCAGCTGTGTGCTGGTTTTGCCCCCTGGGGCCTCCTGAATGCTGTAAATTACACTGGCTACCAACTAAAATAGTAAGTGGTGCTAAAGAAGATCTAACTACATCCCCATTGCACTATCCACTCAAACTCTGTGTTGGCAGCAGGGAGATGGTGAATGAGCCATTAGGTTGGTTTTACACCCATAGGGGACCCCTTACCTTGATTCAGTCCTCCAGTAGCCTGCTATGCTCTCAAAGTAGCTGCACTATATGAGAGACTCTGAGCCTTCTCTTGGTTGAATTTCTTGTGAGAATGTCTCCTGAATGGATGTCCTAGCAGTTTGAAAAAATATTCACTTTAAATCCAGCCAAATTTAGAAGTCCTTCAAGTTCAAAGTCTTCACAGTTATTTGCCTATGGAGCAGTCCTGGTATTAACATTACACAATATAATACCTAGTCTATAAGTACTTTCAATAACTAATGAATTTCAGAAGTTTCTGGTACCCAAAAGGACACTTTGCAAATGAAAGCCCTCCGTGTTAGAGCTTTCCATGCCCTTCGAGATGCCAATTATTCAGAAATTATTACATCTCATCCAATTCTGCATATTGTCAATCTGAGCCTGCTGATATTCTATTAGCCTTTGCATTTTCTCATTACATTTTTCTCACATTTGAACTTTGCCTTCCAATTCTCAATTTTTTTCCACTCTGAAAGTTCATTTTCAAATTTACCCCCCCCCCTTTTTTTTTTGAGTAGGTGGTTCCTCCACTACTGCATTTTATAGTCAGGTAAAATCTTAATTTCTCATGTGGTGCTGAAATGTAATTTGAACCATACATCTTCCTTCTGGTCAACCTACTATGCCTGTTTATGTTGCGGGTTTTTCTGAACATCCAAACTTCTTTCTAATTAGGTAGAAGAGAGTGAGGATGTTCTAGCCACAGAAATAACAGCACTCTTTTTTTCAGTTCTGTCTTTCCTTCAATCAAATCTGGATTCTTCGTGTATTTCTCTGCATCTCCTAAGTGGCTCTCATTTTTACCAGTTCTTCCCTATCGTTATCTCTTCTTTCAGTGACCCTTATCCACCCCTTATGAACTCAGCAAATATCTTCTTCTTAGCATCCCTCTAAAAAAAAATAAACAAAAACAGAAACAAAAACAACAACAACAAACCTCATAAAATGTTGGCAGGCAGAATACCTGCCAGAGGAACAACTGGAAAAAGTGGGGAAAAAATGTGCGATCATCTCTCAAACTATCTCCTTGGGCCTGCTACACATCAACTCCATTCTGGCAAAAAAGTATAAAAGACTGTGACTTCTGTGCACAGCAGTAACATGTCCTGCCCTCCCTAAACACCCACACATGGAAATGTTGCACTCTAAACAAACACTCATTATGGATCACTTCTGGTACTTCTTGTATATAGTGTAGCTGTAGCTGTGTCTGTTCCAGTTTTGCTGTGACACTGGGAGTTCCTTTCTCAGACCTGAAGAAGAGTTCTATGTAAGCTCGAAGGCTTGTTCTCTCACCTACAGAAGTTGGTTCAATAAAATATATTACCTCACCTACCTTGTCTCTCTGGTACTTCTTAGCTTTTCTGCACAGGGTTCTCCTTTCCATACAGACTTCAGCCAAGGCTTAATTTGCCCTTAACTCCACAGTCTGCCTCCATCCATTCTCATATTCTGCCAAATAGGAGCCACAATGAGAAGCTCCCCCAGTAGTCAACTTTGGAACTGACTCCCATATTAACTTTCAATTTGGACAATTTGACATTCCTCCAGTATATAAAGATATAAAGAGCATAAACAAATGCTGGTGCTAAAAATGTGTCCTTGTGCTTCCACACACAGACACACTGGTTATCCACAGCAATAGCAACATCAGCTTGCTTCACTACAACAAATGGGAATACATTTTTAAAGGAAAATTAGAAACTTAACTGACCACAAATACCAAAGGGGTGAAAAATAAACACTTGGTTGATGAAGGGACCTAACAACTGTTTCTGAGTTAGCAATGAGGGAGTGGACAGCACACCAGTTGTTCAGATATTATACAGCCAACTGCTCACCGCACACACAAACATACACACAGAATCACATACACTTTGATTCTACCCATCATACAGTATAATCAGTAACATTTGTGTATTAAATCATAAAAACTAGGAGAATTAAGGATGGAATTTTAATAATTATGAATGTCCTGACCATTGCGAGTGTAACTCACATTCTTATAATTTAAGTATAATAGGCCAAATTTAGCCCTGGTGTTATTCTAGTAATTGTACAGTCATGTGTCACTTGTTTTGAGGGATGCCATTCATTTTAGTCCCAAAGTTACCTATGTTCCCCCAAAATTGGGTTCCTTTTTGAAAATGATGTACCAGTATGATTAACAATAAAGGGGGGAATTAATCGCACAGCATTTTGTGAATTATTATTTTGTCTCTTGTTTTAGATCTTTGTCACACACTGCATGCCATGCTTGGGCCTTTACATATTTAGAGATATTTTAATAGGCGCTGACTCTGTGGGTGCTCCAAGGCTGGAGGGTTGGGCGGGGCGGGACCTGCAGCAGAGTGCGGTCAAGCAGCTCCCTGCACATTAGAAAGTCGGTGCCTCTGGTATGTTCTAGTGTAGCCAATTCAGTTACACCAGAAATGGATACAACCCAAAGATTCTAGTCTTTAAAATAGTTTATGTAGCACATCAGAAAAAAAAATATGAATCTCAGTACCTTTGTTTCCAGTGTTACCTGAATAGGCAATCAGATATTACTATGAGGAACATGGTATAAGAACATAGACTAGATTAGAGACTCTAGAATAGAATAGAATAGAATAGAGTAGAATAGAATAGAATTATCAGAGAGATGAAGTCAGCATAGAGAATAAGCTACCCTCTTATTCCTTAAAGGTGATCCTTCCAGATCAGGATTGAGGCACATTAGTAGATCCATGTCAGAAGCTTGCACTACTTGCACCTTTTCTTGGCAGGAAACTAGAGGATTCATTGTATGGCACCATTCACTAGCACTTATCTGATTTAACTTTTTAATGTAAGACTAAACGATTCCCACCCTCACCCCCAAGGCACTGAGATAAAGAAGTAAAATACAATATTATCAGATATTGTCACAGTGCATTAGCAAATTAGTATAGAAAAGCAACTTACTTAGTGTTGATATTGACAAGTACAGGACAAAAGGGACACAGCTGGTTTAAAATTTCATAGCATTTTATGAAAAGCTACATTTCATAGCAGTTCACCCTCTCGAATATTTCTACCCTGAGAGTCATTTCATATGTTCTAGAAGCACAACCACCCCTTAAAGAATATTGGGGGATTAGAATTATAGTTCTGGTGTTAACTGTAAAAAAAACAAACAAATGGAGGGATAATAGTTTTATTCTGCAAATCTTTTCTGGTTGCTCTTTGCATTCACCCTTGCTATCTGCTGTACATTTCTTTCCAGTTAAAATTGTACAAATCACAAATACCGTCTAAAGCTGGCTGATAGGAAAATGCTGCTCTGGAAGGCTTAAGCAGCTGTCTATGAAAATTGGCTCCTGTGGTTTAATGTCAGCACTTTGTGTGTCTGTTCAGTTTCAGCAGTGACAGATATTTCAGTTGGAAAGAATCCTTAAGGTAGGAATAAGCTACTTAATTCACACACACTAAACTAAAGATGGAAGAAAATGTAAAGAAAGGCAATATCTATCTAATCTATCTATCTATTGTGAATTTCAATTCAAATATGCAATGTGTATATAATGTGAATATTTTATATGTGGTTTAGTTGTGGTTTCTTATCCAACTCTGTCAGGAGAGTGGTTCTTTCAAACTTACTACTTTAAAAATAGCTGATGAGAGGATTCTAGTATAGAAAAAGTTGACTTATACCTGATCTGATCCCAAACAGGGAGCTTAAATGGCTTCATGACCTTTACTCCAGCCTCAGGCTTTCCCCTGTCCTGTGAATGGCGATGTAGAAAATCTCGCAATAGTATTGCTTTCTCCGTAGAATCAGTGTCTACTGTTCTGTGTGGCAAACATGAAGCAGATATGCCAGCTAGAGCTGTGTGAAACTCAGCTTCTCCTCAGGGAACTTTTTTCAATTGAGTCAAAAGTCTGAGTTTCTTTCTGAATTGGCGTTCAGCTTGATATAAAAACTGATTCAGATTCTCAGTCCAAACTAGAGTGGTTGGAAAAGTTGCCAAAAAACAAAAACCCAAAAACCCAAAGCGCACACACACCCAAAAAACCCAAAGTGCACATACACCCAAAAAACCCAAAGAAATTTATTAAGACATTTTTAGTTTATCTTTGAAATTTTGAATAAATTTCAACCAGGTCCAGTTGAAATCACTATGTTATTTCACATGGTTCACACCTCTAAGCGTAAGTCATGAACATCTTCTACCTGGATACCTTCCTTCAACAGGTCTGCTATCCTATTATGTTTTGTTGGGGGAAATGAAGGGAGGCGCAGATACACTACAAATTCCATTCCCATACTATTAACATCATCAGGGGCAGCCAACTGTCATCATAGGTGCTGGAACTAAGGGTGCTGCAGCACCCCTGGCTTGAAGTAGTTTCCATTATATACAGGGTTTACAGTTAGGTTCAATGGCTCTCAGCACCCACACTATAAAAATTGTCCCAGCACTCCTAACTGTCATTATTCCCATCTCAGGATCTACAGCAGGGGTCTCAAACATGCGGCCCAGGTATTTCCTGCAGCCCGCCAAGATCCTTGCACCCGCCCCCAGGTCAGAGGTGGACAAACTACAGCCCACAGGCTGGATCTGGTCCTCTGGATTACCCCCTGTGATGCCACGAGCTCTGCACCACTCCCTGAAGCAGCCGGCAGCAAGTCCCTGCGGCCGGGGGATGGAAAAGAGGTCTCAGTGCATTGCTTTCTCCTCCAGGCACCGCCCTCCACAGCTCCCATTGGCTGGGAACAGGGAACCGCGGGCAATGGGAGCTTCAGGGGAGGTAACTGGAGGAGTGGCAAGAGCAGCGCATGGAGCTCTCTCCTCCCCACCCCTGCCGGGGCCGTAGGGACGTGGTTCCGGCTGCTTCCCTGAGTGGAGCGGGGCCGGGGCCAGGGCAGGCAGGAAGGATTGGAATGGGGGCGGGGCAGGAGTGGGGCCTCATGGAAGGGGTGGAGTAGGGGCGGGGCCAGGGGCAGTGAGGGGTGGAGGTGTCAGTGATGCGGCCCTCTGGCCAATGCACTAGTCCTCATGTGGCCCTCATGGTCATTTGAGTTTGAGACCCCTGATCTACAGCTAGCTCACTCCTCTCAACTTCAGCCTTTGAGGAAATAGGAGACCAACAATGTAGGTCCAGTTTCTCCCCAGTAAAAAATCCTTTCTCTTTAGGAGTGGGGGCAACCTGCCCTCTCCTAATCACTTGCAGCAGAACTCGAAAATACACAGTCACCTCATTCTGAGAGTGAGAGATCCCTCAAAATTCATCATGAAAACAAAGGACTCGAATTATGGGACCTGAACAAAATTGAATTTAAGTCAGATTTTCAACTGAAAAATCAACGCAAATGCTTTTTTTTTTTTTTTTTTTGCATTTTCACATTTCTAATCCAAACTCTTAATTTTCTAGTCTGACCTCCTGTAAAACACAGACAACATAACTTCCCCAAAATAATTCCTAGAGCATATCTTTTAAAAAACAAACATACAATCTTGATTTAAAAAGTGCCAGTGATGAAGAGTCCACTATGACCCTTGGTAAATTGTTCCAATAGTTAATTACCCTCACTGTGAAACTGTTCACCATTTCCAGTCTGAATTTGTCTAGTTTCAACTTCCAGCCATTGGATCATGTTATATCTCTCTCTGCTTCATTGAAGAGCCTATTTCCTAAATATGTGTTCCCTTTATAAATACTTACAGACTGTAATCAGTCTTCTTACCTTAGCTTCTCTTTGTTAGGACAAATAGACTGAGCTGTTTGAGTCTATCACTATTAGGCATGTTTTCTAATTCTTTAATCGTTCTCGTGGCTCTTCTCTGAACCCTTTATCAACATCTTTCTTGAACTGTGGGTACCAGAACTGGAAATAGTATTCTAGCAGAAATTGTACCAGTGCCAAACCCAGAGGTAAAACAATCTCCCTACTTCTACTCCAGATTCTCCTGTTTCTACATCACAGGATTGCATTATTTTTTTTGGCCACAGCATCATACTTGGAGCTCATGTTCAGCTGATTATCTACCATGACCACCCCAATCTTTTTCAGAGTCACGGCTTCCCAAGGCAGATTCCCCCATTTTATAAGCATGGTCTATATTCTTTTTTCCTAGACGTACACATTTACATTTAGCTGTATTAAAAGATATATATTTTGCTTGTGCCCAATTTACCAAGCAATCTGGATCACTCTGAATCAGTCACCTGTCCTCTTCATTACTTACCACTCCCCTAATTTTTATCTGCAAACTTCATAAGTTATCTGCGAACTTCATAAGTGTACTTCAGGTATTTATGTAGACCCCATTACCATAGCATTTCAGCACTTCACAATCTTTAGTGCATGTACCCTCACAAGAGACCTGTGAAGCAGGAGAGTAGTACTATCCCTATGTAACAAATAGGGAACTAAGGCACAGAGAGACTCAGTGCTTTGCCAAGGTCACACAAAAAAATCTATTGTAGAGTAGGGAATTGAACCCAGGTCTCCCCAGTCCCAAGACTCCTAACCAGTAGACTATCCTTTCTCCCTTTTTGAGAGAACAAAAAGCTACACAGATTTCTTCTCTGCAGTAAAAATGTATCTATTAAATGTTGACATCAGCAGCTGTAGAAAACAGGTTGAGACTGAGAAAATCTTCAGTCCTGTAGCAAAATGCTAGTCTTGATTTACATTTTTTAAAGAGAGAACAATTTATCACTGCTGGTATTTCTTGTACTACAGCAACAGACATCATGAAAGCTTGCAATATAGATGTGCTTTGCAATGGTCAAATGTCACCTCAGCAGTTTTCCATTTTTCACAATAGGAGCTGAAGGAAATTCTCAGGCGGCAGAGACTCAGGGTTTTTCCTCATCCTTTTCTGATTCTGATTCTGAATTGTCATTATAAATAAACGTGTTATGACCAACCATCCTGTTTATCTTCATCACCCATTGCAGTCTGGGAAGTAGGACCAATTTTATTTTCTTCCCTAAGACAGAGGTGTTGCCCATTTTTCTGAGCACAGAAGTAAGGGTGGGATTTTCAGAGGGCCTAAGCAAGGCAGGCACTCAACTCCAATTGAAAGTACCTTTGGAAATCCCATCCTAAAAGCACAGGAACTCCAGAGTTCTAATATTGATTTTAATTCTGATTCTTGACATTGACTCTCAATGTGGCCTTAGGAAAAGCATTGAAGCTTTTTGCCTCAGTTTCCTCCATTATAAAATGGAGATGATACCTACCTCACAGCAGTGTTGTGACAATTAGTTAATGATTGCTGAGCTTTTAGAAGAGGAAAGAGCTATATTGATGCTAAATAGAGTTTAAGGCCAGAAGGGACCACTAGTTCATTTAGTCTGACCTCCTGTTTATCACAGGCCACCAACACCACCCAGCACTGGCACACTAAACCCAATATAAATATTATTAACTTATGCCAGCTGCTCTTTTCTGTGTACAAATGTAAATACACACATGTTCCCAAATGACTTCCATGAGGTTTTAATCAGGCCTTTGATGTCTCATGCAGTAATACTGGCCTCTTTATAGGAGGGGTGCTCACAATGTGTAAAGTACTAACTGAGGTGGGAAAATATATTTTTTTTAATTTCCAACCATTGCCATAATTTAAAAAAAAATAAATGTAGCTAAAATGATGCCATCATGGCATCTGAATGCAATAGTCCCAAAAGCCTTCAAGTTTGCACAGTCCTGCAAAATAAAATTCCAGAGATACTGTGACCAGGTGCACGTGATGGACCACATTGAGAATACCATGCTCAGGGCACACTTCAAGCAATAAGAAAGACAATCCCCAAAGCTAGTGGTTTATTCTATAATTAGATTCACCAGGCCAGAAACAAAAGAGTTTCTGTAGTACCACACCAGTTAAACAGAAGCCAAACACAGTCCCCTTTAGGTGTTCCAGATCTTGCCTCCCATCCAGACAAACAGATCTAATATAGTGCGGGGTTATTGATAACCTAATTCAACATATGCAAGGTTCTTACTAATCCCAAAAGATCAGGACACTTATCACTAGATCAATATGTATCTCAAATCTTGCCCAAATACCACACTCTCAGTCAATCCTTAGTAAACTAAATAAAGAGCTTTAATAAAATAAAAGAGATTTATAAATGGTTAATAAATCATATACATACAAATTATTTCAAAGTCCTTATATCAGGTTTGTAGAAGTGATGGAATAAACTGCTGGCTTGCAAAAATCTCTCTGGTAACTTCCAAAAGATTTCAAAATCCTCAGTCCATAGTTCAAAATACCCCTTTTGGTTGTAAATCCATAATCCAGAGAACTGGAACAGGAAAGAAGCAAAATGGAGGTGTCTTAGAGGTCTTTTATATCCTTTGCCATGTGCATGTAAATTTATTGTCCCAAGATGGAGTCCAATGTCACATGTCCACACACCCCCATGCCTTTACAAGTTTGTTGAATCACAGGAGTGGCCATTGGCCCCTTTTGCTGTCTGAGGCATCCTCAGGGAGAGCTATCTGGGTGGGATGAGTTTCTTCAATGGCCCATTGTAAGAGCAGAGTGTCCTTAATGGGACATTAACCCATAGCTGCCTAGTCCTGATATAAATCTATCTGGAGGGTGTCATGTTACCCGGGATTTTGCTGAACCCAAAGCTCTTGTGAGGTCTTTACTCTTTGTGAGCTCGTGGCAGGATGTAAATCAATGGGGACACGACCTATCTGGCCGATAGATAGTTGATGCATGCAGGAAAACAAAAGTGTTCTCACTCAACACTTCCACTTTATTTAGGCTACAGCACTTGCACATGTTTGCAACAGGTCAGTAGAGGACTCCAAATTAACCCCCTATTAATATTTACCCAAGGTCTTGAGGAGGTCTTGAGTAGATATCTGTAGATGTCCAGTGGCCAGCCTTCTATCTGCAGCAGAACTTGAGAGGTGTTCAAGTGTCCAGTGAGCTCAGATCTCTTCCTCCTTTTATACCCAATTTGTTAGTATTACATAGCTTGTTCATCAAAAAAAGCAAAACAAAAAAAACTTCTGAGCAGAAGTTGTGTGTGGAGTTTCCCAGCCTGTCAGGCAGGGAATTTTCTATCAGTTAAGCAGTTGTATTTCATATAGCAATAGTTAGCTATTGTCAGACTTTCCATCTTGCAAAATCTTGTGCTTCAGCAAAGCTCAAGTCAGGCGGGCAAAGGGTCATGTTTACCCATCGTGGTCACTCACTTCCCCCCTCTACTTCTGGTCTATTAGTTATGCTAATGTTTCAAAAAGGACTCCTTTTAGCTGCTTTCAGGAATAAGCATAACAATTGGTATTCCAGCTGCTGGCAGTGGTCTAGGCATGTTGTTGGGCTCCTGGCTATCAAAAATCCACACCCCGCCCCCCCAAAAAAGCCGGGAACAAAACACAAGTTGGACATACAAATACAATATTAGACAATATTCATAGCTTTAGATACAAAGGTGATACATGAATTTAATCAGGATAATAATATTAGATATATTGTAATTTTTTCATTAACACCTTACATGACACATTTTGTGTTTGGAGAATATTTTCCAATTACATCTGCCCTAGGGCTAGTGCAAAGGGGCCACAGGACAATGGTGAGTCAGACCCAGGGAGTTCATTGGGATTATTAGAATAAGTAAAGCTATGCATGTGTGATATGTAATGTTGGTCTAATTTTGGTTGTAGTGAGTGGTGCTAGTAGCCTGGTGATATACAGGAGGTCAGACTAGATGATCTAATGTTTCCTTCAGGCCTTAAACTCTATGACTCTATAAATATATATTTATACGGCAGTAAAGAGATGCTAAACTAGGCACTTTCCTTACTTGCATTAAAATTCCTACCAATTCCTTCAATAAACACAATTGAATTGAGACGTGTGTTTCCTTATTTCTGGCAACAGACAAAGAAATAAAGGAGAAACAGGAGAGGGCTGAGAGTTAATAAATACCTCTTCTTAGAGGAATTTATTGAATGTGAGGGGTTGGTAAAAAAAAACATCTTCCTAAACCTTTCTAGATTTCTTTTGCTATGAAGTTACAAATTACACTGTGCTAGCATTAAATGGGAAGGGGGGAATGTATTTTTAATTATTATGTGAAAGGCCACCTAATTCTCCTTCTAATATGTGAACCATGGTAAATAAAGAGGAAGTAAGTACAGACTGAGAGGGCAGATGATGAACAACTTTTTGACCCTCTCTTAACCAGTCAAATGTGTAACATGAACTTAATCAATGACTGAACTGGCAGACAATGCACAATGTAATTTGGAACAGAAGGGATCTTTTTTCTGAGTCATAAAGGAGAAAGAATAATGAAAATAAAATTTTAGAAGTTTCCACCAACCTTCCCAGCAGCTTCCTCTGCTTATTGCTACTGCTTTGAATTTTATGAGTTGGCTTCTATCTTACATTATCTTCCTCTTCTTTTTTGTGAGTGACTATAATTCTGTGCAATGATGCTGTTTAGAGATGTCACAATAATGTCAATAGTGACCAGTTGATAAGAATCAGAACTATCACTCACGCAGCTCAAAAGAAAATACCTATGAAATTTTAATTAAAGTTCTCCATAAAAGGATCTAAAGAAATTCAGAATGATTCAGATTCATCAGGAGAAAATAAAACTTAGATGGTAATAACAAGAACACAATGCAAAAATGTATGAAAAGGGTAATAAATACACTAGTAAATTTGTGGGTCCTTTGGGAGACCCCTGGTTAGTGGTATTGTTTGAATTCTGCCCCAAGAGCAGGTGGGGATAGGAAAAGAAGAAACTTTCATTTGGTTTCATTGTCTATTTAAAGTAGTTATGTGACTTCCATTATCTTAATGTATTCATCTTCGCAATCTTGCGAAGTCAAGGAGTACTATTATCCCTATGTTACAGATGGAGAACTGAGGTACGGAGGGTGGGCTCCATAAAGGGACTTAGGCATTGAAACACTTAGTGTCATGACACCTAACTTTCAGGCACCTAGAAAATCATTAAACAATGCTGTAATTCTCAGGCCAGGTTAGGGGAGAAACAGGCACCTTAGAATGTGATCCACATAAGCCAGCACGCTAGTGGGAAGCTGCCTGTGCTAGCCAATGGGAGATGCCAATCAGCAGGGTTTGTGCTAAGTGCCCCCTGCCTGAGATAGGCCCCTAAGGCCGGGCTGCAGAGAGGTGCCTATCTTTGCTTAGAGATCCACAGATGGTAACCAGCCACCTTAGGCACAGCAGGATATGTCTACGCTGTGATTAAAACCCACAGCACTAAGTCTCAGAGCCCAGATAATTGACCTGGGCTTGGGCTGCAGGGCTATAAAATTGCAGTGTAGACATTTGAGCCCCACAAGCCAAGTCAGCTGACCCAGTCAGTGCTGTGGGTTTTTATTGCAGTGCAGAAATACTCTAACAGGCTTCTTGAGGGAGTGAATTATGTGCCTGCCTACACTCAAAACAACTGGAAGAGGAGGCATAAATGCCCATTTTATAGCTTTCATCCCATTGTCTAAAGCACTTGCCTGAGCTCTAGGAGACCCAAGTTCAATTTCCCCTTTCTGCCAAGGGACAGAAAGGACTTGAATAGGGGTGGACACCCCTTACGTTAGGGCTCTAACCACTGAACTGTGGGATAGAATGATGCGGGGTTCCCAGAATCTCTCCAGTCAAAGCTGTTCTAATGTGGCTAGGTAATGAAAGAGTGATTGGAGCCAGAGGACTGGACCAGAGTCTCCCAGGTGTGTGACCTAACCACGGGGTTACAGAGTTGTTTTCTCTGGCCCAATGACTTTGCTACTGTGAATAAATACTTAAATAGTCATTGGCCTGTTTTGTATTGCAGCAGGCACCAAACTCATTCCTCAAAAAGACACTTAGGTGCCTAAGCTGCCTGACTCCAGGCAGCTGGTTCCCATTTGTGGATCACTAAGCTAACATAGAGGCCTCCCTCTGGCCTGGACTTAGACACCTATCTCCAAGAGAGGGGAGGGACCTATTACACATTATCTGATGTTTTCCTCCCTAGTGTGCTGGCTTTTGTGGGCTGCATTCTTTAATGCCTGTCTCTCCCCATTTGTTGTATAGGGAGCCTACGTGCCTAACTTGGCTTTGTGTATCACAGTGTTGTTCCTGTGATTTTCTAGGCACCAAAAAGTTAGGTGCTGTGAGACTCAATGTTGCAACAACTAAGTCCTTTTGTGGAAATCACCCAAAGTGATTTGCCTAAGGTCACACAGGAAGCCTGTAGTAAAGAATTGAACTTGGGTCTCCCGAGTAACCATTGTACAATTCTGAAAGGTGTTTCTGAAATCCTGCTATCTGCTTCTTCTGATCAGACCCTAGGACAATGAAACAGGAATCAGTCTCACCTGTCATTCAGTTGTAAGTGTGAGAGTTGCAGTCCTCATGTGACATTGCCATTTAGATCTTCCAAAAGTACTAGAGTTCTCCAGCGAAGATAGGGAAATGAATACTGGACACTTTCAGTGTAAAAAAAATAAGCAGAAACCCTGTTTTGAGGGTAAATGGTAGCCGAGGAAAAACTTAGAAGGCTCTCTGTATGTGCCATCAGAAACAAGCAAAGTACAATTTTTAAAATAATTTGATTTTGCTTTAATTTTTAAGCAGATATTTGCAGGAGTACAGCTGTTTATTTCAGTTCCCCATTCATTTAAATGGGGAACAACTTTATAATTTCATTTTTAATGTCCTTTATCAACCTAGTTTATTGCCAGTAGAGGGCCACACAGCCAATTTCTTAACAACCGGCCATTCATTTAGCTTAAGTTTTGCTTGGCTGGAGAGTAAAAGATGAGAAGTTGAAGCTGCGTCTCGTATCTCTCATATATCACTGCCTAGCCCAACCATTATTTTTTATTATTTTATAGTCTTTTCTAGTCAGGGTTTCCTATCAAGGCCATCATCAGGTTATCAGAGCACCATGCTGGTCTCATCGAAGGTTATTTTAAATAAAAAATGTTTTAATAAAGCTACGACATTAAATCAACATAATATACACTTAACCCATTCCATAGCCTTGCAATGCTGTCAGCAACAGTTCCATATCAATTGTTGAGAATTTGCACTGAAAAACCTAAATTACAGATACAAAGGGTTTAAGGAAGTATGTGACACACACCTTGTATTTGTTGTTTGTTGGGTGTTTTTAATGCTCCCACTTCATACATCAGTGCATGGGCAAGGATTGAAAACCTATTATTTAAAAGTACTCCGATGAAATACAATTGGAATGTTATTTTATGCTGTGTTATACACAAACATTCAGAGCTATGCAAGTGGTCCCTTCATGTTCTGTATCACAACCAAACAAAAGAGTTAATAAAATACCTAATTTCTTACTTGATTACTTTGCATACAGCTATGGAGAAAGGGCATTCAGTTAGGCAATACTGGACCCTGTACTTAAGCAGGGAAAAATACAAATGCAACTAGGAACTGCAGTAAATTGGAGATTGCATGAGAATGCAGTAAATATGATAGATGTATAAAGTGGTGCTTCTAATTATCAACAGAAAACATTTTTCTTCAATAAAAAATACATTAATATCTGTGTGAAAGCCATGGATTGGACACTTTACTCTCCAGAGTGAGAAGATTAATCAGAGCTTGTTCTCTTCCTGGAGTAGCAGTCCCTCATCCTGAGCTCTAAATATCATGATTAGAGTGAAAATCTGCTTTTTGACTGCTTCGGAGTGGTTTCACATTGCTGAAGGAATTGCTCTCCACTGACTCACCAGTGTCCACCTCAGCATTTTCTTCTTCCAGGGCAGGCTGTTGGTCTTATTCATAAATTGAAAACACAAGGAAGAATAATTAAAGAGTGAACTGTAATTATGAGCGAGATCCAAAGGGAACAAAACTAACGCTGAGTGTAGGCCTTAGGTTTCCTGTTGGTGCATTTAGGATTAGCTATAAAGTCTTGTTAAACACAAATAGTTCATTAGAAGGATTTTTCCTATTAGAGCTGGATAAGCGGCTTGACTTTTAGAACTATGCTGTTTGTTGAGTTTTTCCTTTCACTGCTATTCTGTTGAACTGCAATCTGTCAGTTTGAGGAGATTTCTTCCCCCCCGAGAAAAACATTGAAAAAAAAATCCTGATTGTATGTTTAGAGCACTGTGTGTGTGTTTTTTGTTTGTTTCTTTTTTCTCTGTTCTCTTTTTCCATGAATGATAATTAGAGATTTGTCAAATGCTGCAAAGATATGCATACTCTGGCACACTCTGATATTTGTTGGTTGATAGGACACCCTGGCATTTATGCTGTTTTCTCATCTATTATCTGTTTTACTAAGCCTGGATCACACGCTTGCTATCACAATTTATAGTGAGTATCAGATCAGAAAGAATTGGTTTCTTTGTAATGTCTGATTTGTCAGGGATACATTCTGATGTGTTTTTTCTGCACTATGTCCTATCCTAATCTTAGTAGCCGTGTGACACTATAAAATTGTGTTGAATGAGGCACTGTGCACTTACTGCACTAGAAATATAGGACTTGTCAAATATTAATAGTGTAGTATCCCAATTGACTTTCATGAGGAAATTCTGAAAGACTGCAGGAACATCAGTAAAGGTGAACCTTTGAGAAAAAGACACCCAGAAATATTTTAGGATCTGAAAGGGCTGAGCAGTCTGGCCAGACCCAGAAAAGTGCTTATCCCCATTCTTAACTTTATGCATGTAGGCACTACCATTGAACTCAGTGGGTTTCAAGCACATACTAAAGTGGTTTCTGAGAAGGGATAGACTTCTGTCATGCCTTAGTGTTTGCTGAATCAGGGCCGTCATGCTGCAAATTTTTCACATCTGACTCTAAGGCCAGGTCTACACTAGACACGTACTTTGTGAAGAATCCACACCCCTGAGCGATATAGATATACCAATCTTGCCCCCACCCCACTGGGAAGACAGCACTATGTTGGTGAGAAAGCTTCTCACACCAGAATAGCTACTGCTTCTTGTGGAGGTGGAGTTATTAAGCCGAGAGGAATGCTGTTTCCTGTTAGCTCAGTGCATCTTCACCAGAAGCTACAGCTAATGCAAGTTTGTAGTATACACCTGCCTTGATGATGACTCTCTCTGTGCTTTGGACAAATCCTTTTTTACTTCAGTTACTTCTTCTGTATAATGAGGACAAAAAATCAGAGCAGTCCAAATAGGTACAGAGCTACGGCTTGATTCACACTGGTCACTTTACACTAGTGATGCCTCATCCCTCTCACCATTCCTGCCAAGAGAGTTAGATGGGAATACTAGAAGAAAGATGTTATACCTACTTAAATTAGTGGAATAATTCCCCTTGGAGCCCACCCTAGATAAGTCTGGTCCGCACTACTCCCAACACTGGCCTGTGCCTATCTGGCAGTAAGTCAAAGTGCATATATCTATCATAGAGGCACTTATAATAAATGCCCAAAATACATTTTTCAAGCACCTGAATGCTGATTTGAATATTTAGAAACTAGAGGAGCACCCCTGGAGGGACTTAGGTGTTGCAACACTGAGCGTCACTGCACCTAACTTTTGTGTCTTGAAAATTATGGGAACAACACAACAATCCATAATCCAGAGTTAAGCATTTAGGCTCCCTCTACAGTGAATGGGGAGAGATAGGAACCTTAGAATGCACAGCAGGCTAGCCCAATGGGAGATGCCGACCAGAGGGATATATCCTACGTTCTGCCTCTCTCTTGGAGATAGATGCCTAAGAGCTTGTCTACACTTACAGTGCTGCAGTGGCTCAGCTGCACCTGTGCAGCTGCGCCACAGTAGCACTTAGTGAAGACGCTACCTGCGTTGATGGGAGAGCTTCTTCCATTGGTATTCCAACTTCCCAAGAGGCAGTAGCTACATTTACGGGGTAAGGCTTCCCATTGCCAGAGCACAGTCTACAGTGGGAGTTATGTCAGTATAACTATGTCGTTCAGGGATGTGGATTTTCCACACCTGTGAGTGACATAGTTATACCAACATAAGTTTGTAGTGTAAACCAGGCCTAAGTGCAGGCTGCAGAGAGATGCCTATCTACAGATATGATCACACCAGCTGGAGTCAGGCAGCTTAGGAGCCTAAGCTGCTTTTTTAAAGGAAAGAATTAGATAGTTGCCTCTCTCTACATAAAAGAGCCAGAGGAGGAGGTGCCCACCTTATAACTTTTAGGCTAGTGGTAAAAGCATTTGCCTGGAATATGGGAGACCCTGCTTTAAATCCCCCCACCAACCTTCCAGAGGAGAAGAAAAGGTTTGAAGAGGGTTCTCCCACCTCTGAGGAGAGTGCTGGAATCACTAAATTATGGGCTAATGTGATCAAGGGGTCCCTCAATCTCTCCTGTTGAATATGATGTACTTTTGGATAAATAACAAAAAAGTGGTTGAAACAGAGAGACTGGACCTCTAACTACTGGATTAGAGTCATTCCCATTTTCTATCTCTCTGGACCAAGGACTATTTAAGTATCTGTCCACAGCTGAACAGTCACTGGGCCAGAGAGAGAGACAGAGACAGACAGATAGACAAAGGAGCAAATGGGAATGACTCTGTAGTCCAGTGGTGAGTCAATGACTCAAATGACTCCCACAACCCAGGTGAAAGATCTAACTACTGGTCTATAAGGTTGACAGCACTTTCTCTTCCGGCTGGATTTTGAATGTTACCCAGTCCAGTAGGAGACCTCAGAGGACATCTGTCAGATCAAGCCACACACATGCCTTAGGTGGCCAAATGCCTTTCTTCCCCTGCTTCGTAAATCACTCTGGGGCTTAGGCAGGAGATAGTGTCCAGAGGTCTAGAGGGAGATAGTAGTGCATATGTCTAGAGGCAGAAACATAGGCACTAAAGGAAGTTTTCCTCTTAAAAACTTAGGTGCTGAGTGTGTTTAGGTGCCACTAGGATTTGACAAGATTTAGTGGATTGCAGTGGAGCCAAAACTGGGATTTAGGCACCTAAACCACACACTTAGGTGCTAAATCTGGGGTTTAGGTGCCTGTGTACCTTTGTATATCCTATCCTATATGCCTGAATTTAGGTGTCCAACTTTGAAAACTGAGCTCACAATATGCAACTCCACATGTTACTGGATGAAATCACAGGGTGAAATTCTTTGGCTCGTGTTATTGCTAGGCTTGGCCGAATTCAATTTTTGTTTTTGTATTATTTTATAGATAATATCAGTGTTTATTTTTAAGCATTTAAAATATTGTTATTGATTTAAATTTTCACAGTTGTGGGAAATTATAGGTGGGTTAGATAATTATTTAATGACAGTAGATGCTGAGATTCAAAAAGTTAAAGTTTCAGAACATTTACAACACAAATTGTCAGTATCACATGATAAAAGTCAACATTCTCAAATTAAACACTAATAAGTTCTCAAGCAGCGTTTTTCATATTTTGACTATCTGTAAATTTTGATGATCATCAATGCAAATAGTTTGTCATCGGTTTGTGTGTATGGTGAAATCAACATTTATGAACATTTACCAATAAAAATCTAATCCTTCCAAGCCTACTTATTATTCAGGAGGTCAGATGAGATGATCTTAATGGTCCCTTCTGGCCTTAACATCTATGAATCCATGAACTTGCCCTTTCTCAAATGCATTTTTATAATCACTCCTGTCCTCATTGCAATAGTTAAGCCTCTAGTCTGTTAGCATTTCCATTATAAATTCTGTTTTGCAAAGGGTTTATAAACTCAGTTATAAAAAATATGCTCTGAGCTGAAACTTAACTTCTTGTTACAATCTTAACAATCTAATTTCATAGTTTTCCTTCGATACCATTCTGTTTTTCTCCTACACTATTGGAATTTTACACATTTCTGGACAGGTCCTGAGAGGTGCTCAGCCTATTAGTTTTTAAATTCTGCAAGCACCATTTTTAAGTTGTGTGCAACCAACTAATCTTATTCAAAATATAAAAATAAAAATTATGTATTACTTTATAAATAAATAATAGACCACCAACCACGTATGCCCCAGGCTCCCTGTGGAGGTTTCAAATAAATAAAGATGAGATGCACAACTACATTTCAAATGCCAAATGTGTTTGCTTCATTATTTCTGTCAATTCTATTGTGCATAATTATCCACCCAACTTTTTTCCAATAATTTACACTAAGAATTCTGTCTTTTTCATTATATTTTTGAAATATGAAAAAGGTTTATTTTCAATTTTTACTACAGTAGAAGGCCTTTAAGTACATTGAAGGTATACACAATAATAGAGGCAAGATCATTCAAAAAGCCATTTCCTCAAATATACTCTGCTCCTCTATTGATTGAAATTTATTGAAGACAGCAACCTCTATCACAGTTCATTAGAAAACTCCATCAAACCATACTTCATCAAAAGATCACCAGCCTAAAATACCATTATAATCCAGAAATAAAGAAAATAATCAGACCCTCTATTTACTATCTTATTGTGTGAACACTATTTAGACTGCTGCTGTTATGCTGAGCTTGCCAGTTTCAAATTCCTTCTGGCTGGTCAGGAACTCTAACTTGTAGCATATATTTGGTCCTTAGACACTAATGTGATGTGTCTTCTAGAAATGTTTAGAGCATGAGCTAGATAGCCTTACTAGAGAAAGTATTCAAACTTGTTAAGAAAAATAGTCCTGAACAATTTTGTAAGCCATGATACTGCAGCCACTTGGGAGAGGTGCTGTTTCTGAGTTAGATGAGGCTAAGACCATGGGTCTCCAGATACTGGCAGAGTGACAAGCAGATCAGTGAAAATTCCACCTATTTAAAGGCATAATGAGCTAATTTTCACTGTAATTTCTCCTGTGTCCAGGAGTTAAAACCATGTCCAAAAATAATGCCTCCAAGCACCAACTTATATTATGCATCTCCTCACCACTATTTCTGAGCTTTAAAAGAGGCACCATTTGGCCCAATCTTCTTTAAGGAAAAATTTAAGGGACTAACACAGGCACATCCAAGGAGCAAAACGAGGAGAATACCCAAACTTACTATCCGAATTATGTGCTACTCATTGCAGCTGTAGATAGTCCCAAACCTGTTTCCTTCTAATTGGGTTTGTCAGGGATTGCACCTTCAGAAAACACCATAGCATTAAAGGGGCATGTTAAAAATATATTTTTCACAGGATTTTAGGAAAGACTTGTCTATAGAAGATACTTCTGAAGAGACAATGGTGAGCCTAGCAAAGACAGCCTGAGTCGTAAGTGAGGGTGAATATATTGTCAGTGTCACCAGGGAAAGTTCAGTGCTGCAGCCAGTAGTCTGACCTGAAAATAACCTGTAACTCCTGGCTGAACTTAACATTGGTAGATTTCTTAATTCTATAGGCACTTTGGAGGAGAAAAAACAAATGAACAAAGGGACAATAATCAACTGCACCAATTCTTCCCTGAAGTCTAGAATGCCAACAAGAGCAATGTATGATACCTACCACATTTGTATATTTTGATAACAGCAATAATACGAAAAATTAGATTTCTATCCTCTATACGTGTTTCAGTTGCAAAACATCACTCTCACACTTCTGATTTTAATGTCAACCTTACTACTAAGCATATATATTTACATGTGACATGTAGAACTTTGAATGCCTCACTTGTCAATTTAATCTAGCACTTTCTCCCTAACTATAATGAATGTGTGAGATTTCCCTTAAAGACACTTTGCTTGGCACCTCATCAGAACTCTAGAAGATGGAGGAATATGTAACTGGGTGAAGCACAGACACTGAACATGCTGATCTCCATGCTTTGCTTGCATGGATATTTGCAGTGCTTTGTCTAACACAGGGATAATGTGCTACCAAGTATTTCTATGCAATTCAATTGCAGAAGATGTCTCTTAGTTTCTCTCTTGAAATGACCTGGAGTGTCACTGGACTTTTTAAAAAGATGCTAACTTCCATCTGTAAGTGGCTGCCTTTCAGTGATGGGTGAAATGATTCTTTTCTAAAGAATTTGTAATTCACTAATACAGTTTATTCAGTGCTTTGGTGTCTCTGGATGAAGGTTATGAAGTATTAGTTATTATTATATTATTATAAATAACTTCTCCTCCCTTTGATGTGAATACATCAATGCTAAAATCTACTATAAAGTATTGAAGCTGACCTCAAGCTGTCTTTTACCACAGTAAGTGAAGGAGAGCTCAAAGTGATCCAAGAGCCCAGTAGCTACACATACAATAAAAGAACAACTGGAGCTGAAAAAATCTGTTGGCAAAAGTTTGCTTAAAGTAACATATTTGACCTTTAAAACTATTTTACAATATTATTTAAAATAAATGTAAAAACAAATTGGAATCTTAATGTCCCCTGTTTGTAACCAACTCATATTGTAGTGTTATCATTAATGAGTAAGCTTTTAATTGATTTATTTGGACTTATGGTTCTTATATATTGTTATTGTAATATTTAAAGTGCTTATTATAGGTGAGACATAAGTAAAACTAAAATGACCTACCCTTTCCCACCTCAAATTCTGGATAGGTGTTCAACCTTGATTCAAAGTAGATTGGGTTCTGGTTCCAAAGCTTTCCAACTCTAGTTCAGATATAACTGAAATCACACAAGAACTTGGGATATTTCAGCTCATGATGATGGAGAAATCATAAGATCTTATAATCTTTTACTATTTTCACTAACTATGGACCAAAATATTGCAAGAGCAGATCTAAACTGGAGGTGCAGACAGGGCTGGAATTACACTTTATGCATCCCTATGCACAGCATCTTCAGCGACTCCCCTGCCTACAGCTAACTTTCGTGTTTTCCATAAAAAATGAAATGAAAAGAAATATAAACGATAATTTAAATACAGTAGAACCAGTAAAACCTCAAAGATATGAACACGAGAGTTATGGACTTACTGGTCAAGCAGACAACCTATGGAACTGGAAGTCTTCAATCAGGCAGCAGCGCAGACCAAAAAAAAAAAGAAGAAGAACAAATACTATACTGTCTCGGGACTTTAGCCCCAAGACTCAGGGCTTCAGGGCTTCAGCCACGGGGGGCTGAGGCTGCAGCTCATGGCGGGACGAGAGGGCGGAGGGCAGGGCTCTGGGTTTCTGACTCTTGGGAGCACCGGGGCTCAGGGCTTTAGATGGGGAGAAGCACTGGCTCTTGGGGCTTCAGCCCCATGGCTCTGCTCCTGGTTTTAGCCCTGTGGGGGCTCTGGGGCTTTAGCTATGAAGGGAGCGCTGGTTTCACCCTCCCCCACACTGAAACAGGGAGCAGAGCCCATGGGGAGCCCTGAACCCTAGCACCCCCATAGGGCTGAAGCTGGGTGCAGAGCTGCAGGGCTGAAGCCCTGAGCCCCAGTGCCCTCCACGAGGCTCATACCAGGAGCAAAGCTGTGGGGCTGAAGCCCCGACTATAGCACTTCCCCCAGGTCTAAAGCGCTGAGCACTGGTGCTCCCATGGGGCAGAAGCCCTGAGCCACCCGCCTGGAGCCCTGGTGCCATAAGGGTCAGAAGCCCTGACTCCCGCACCGTCCGTCCAGAGCCATGACCCCCACCACCCTTCGGCTGAAGCCCCATGTGGCTGAAGTCTGTAACTTCTTCTTCAGAGTTACAGAACATTTCAGAGTGATGGACAACCTCCATTCATAGAATCATAGAACATCACAGTTGGAAGGGACCTCAGGAGGTCATCTAGTCCAACCCCTGGCTCAAAGCAGGACCAATCCCCAACTAAATCATCCGAGCCAGGGCTTTGTCAAGCCTGACCTTAAAAACCTCTAAAGAAGGAGATTCCATCACCTCTCTAGGTAACCCATTCCAGTGCTTCACCACCCTCCTAGTGAAAAAGTTTTTCCTAATATCAAACCTAAACCTCCCCCCACTGCAACTTGAGACCATTACTCCTTGTTCTGTCATCTACTACCACTGAGAACAGTCTAGATCCATCCTCTTTGGAACCCCCTTTCAGGTAGTTGAAAGCAGCTATCAAATCCCCCCTCATTCTTCCTTTCTGCAGACTAATAATCCCAGTTCCCTCTGCCTCTCCTCATAAATCATGTGCTCCAGCCCCCTGATCATTTTGTTGCCCTCTACTGGACTCTTTCCAATTTTTTCACATCCTTCTTGTAGTGTGGGGCCCAAAACTGGACACAGTACTCCAGATGAGGCCTCACCAATGCCTAATAGAGGGGAATGATCACGTCCCTCGATCTGCTGGCAATGCCCCTACTTATACATTCCAAATTGCCGTTGGCCTTCTTGGCAACAAGGGCACACTGTTGGCTCATATCCAGCTTCTAGTCCACTGTAACACCTAGGTCCTTTTCTGAAGAACTGCTGCCTAGCCATGCGGTCCCTCGTCTGTAGCGGTGCATGGGATTCTTCTGTCCTAAGTGCAGGACTCTGCACTTGTCCTTGTTGAACCTCATCAGATTTCTTTTGGCTCAATCCTCCAATTTGTCTAGAGCCCTCTGTATCCTATCCCTACCCTCCAGCGTATCTACCTCTCCTCCAAGTTTAGTGTCATCTGCAAACTTGCTGAAGGTGCAATCCACACCATCCTCCAGATCATTTATGAAGATATTGAACAAAACCGGCCCAAGGACCGACCCTTGGGGCACTCCACTTGATACCGGCTGCCAACTAGACATGGAGCCATTGATCACTATCCGTTGATCCTGATGATCTATCCAGCTTTCTATCCACCTTATAGTCCATTCAACCAGCCCATACTTCTTTAACATTCTTGAGGTGTTTGTAACTCTGAGGTTCTTCTGTATTAACTTTGTAACTTTTAACCCACTTTTAACTTTTAGGCACCCCTAGAATGCCAACGCCCCTAGGCATGTGCCTACTGTGCCTAATTGGAAATCTGGCTCTGGGTGCAGATCAGTGTGACATACACATTTTGATCCACCACAAAGCAAAAGTTACTATAAGAGTAGTTGAGAAGAATAGGAAATATTTTGTCACAACCACAGGACTGTATGAATATTGAGAAAACAACAATTAGGACTAGATGATACATTTGCACAGGGCACCCGGGTTTCCCTGGTAAATGAGAGTAATTTACTAAGGGCTTGTACTGTGATAGCTACAAGTGTTTAGAAATTGATACAGTTAAAGTAGTACAATTTTCTAATGTGGATGCTGTCATACCGGTTGTCATAGTTCTGGGTAACTGCACCTGTATTTCCCCTAAGTGGTCCAGCCAGGGCAGCCAGTCTCAGGCTTTCGGTTCCTCTGGACATCACATGTCTTGGATGGAGATCCATGTCTCTCTCCTTTCTGGTCAAGGCACCAGGCTCAACAGTTCCTGGCCTTCACTGTGTTATGCTCAGCAGAGACAGGCTGTCTAAACAAGACTGGTTGCTTTCTCTTCTGAGATAGTCAACAGGGTCACCTCTCACAGTTCCAAGTTTTTTCACAGTTCTTTTAAAGAAAGTCTATTTTATCTTAAGGTAAAAAGTATTACAGAGAAAACATACTGAAAACAACAAAAGAAAGAGAGAGCCTAAGACATGAGAACTTAAGCCGAGTATGAGGGGTCTGGTGTGAGGCCTAAGGCCTGAACTAAACTCCAGCCCTGCTGATATAAAGTAAAATGAGCAAAGTCAGGCTGTGAGCAGAAGTCAGGCAGAAGTCAGGCACTGTAGTAAAATATGCCTACTTGCAAGTTTACTCAATCTGGGAAGAACAGGATTGGCATTGCAAAAACGCAAAGAAGTGGTATGCACAGGACACTCATGTAAACACATTCCAATAGGGTAGTACCAGAACACACCGATTCCAAGCATGGTATAAGCACATTCCCCAAAGATAATAGGGACACATTGACCCCACCTAAATATAAGGTCAGGATGACAGCATGATGGATAGAGATGTTTTGATCTAACCAGCATGTACAAGGTAAAGGGTGGTAACTAATCACATCAGAGGGGTAATATGTAACTTGTTTGTATCACTGTATAAAGAGGGATCTCAGAGGGGGTGTCTTTGTCTGACCGAGAGTGGAATGGAAAATCCCGCCATTTACTGAACCCTATCCACTGTCGTGGGCATACAGGTGTTAGTGTAACTTAGGCATTGATCTGGGGAGCTAGGACTGTGCTTCATCGACACTAAACTTGACCACGTGCCTTTGCTATGGCACCGAGTCTGTGGATTTTTTGGGCAGTTTGATCAGAGTCAGCTATATGGACTATCTGGCCAGAACCAGTGCAGCATACAGAGAGAACACACACACAGGCAACAACTGACTACAATCATGACTACTTTTTTTAATCTCATGACTAATCACAATTATTTTTTTTTAATTGTTTGACAGGCCTACTTTTAAAATGTATCCAATTGTTAATTTATGCATCTTAATGTTAAGATCTGTTGCCACCCTATTTCTTACCAATTTAGTTAATTTATTTTAGTTCTTCTAATGGTGGCAAAGCAATGTTTTCAGTGCTGTGCTTAGGAAACAGCTCAAAGCAGCTCAAAATCCCTCACATCAGTGGCAAGAGCAGTCCTTCAATATCCCACCCAAGGGGCTTGCTTGTTGTTTCAAGTTCATCACAGTTTCAACTCAGAACAATCTCTGAGTCTTATGAGGCCTCAGAAGGCCAAGTCCTTCAAACCTTTCTGTATGGATTGGGCCCTTCATAGACAAGGGGTTATGTCCATTTGCTGCATAGAGAAGAAGCCCCTGAGCCTGTTTAAAACCAGACTATTTGTCAAAAAATCCTTTCTTAGTCTGTTGGTCTCTGCAACTAGTATATCCTTCCAGGGCTGATGGTCTGATTGGAAGAAGAAGATAGCAGGATGGTTTTTAAGCCCAGCATCAATTTGTTGGCTGCTCAATGTGCATGCCTGTGTTGTCTTTGCCTCCCTGTGCATGCCTCACTCCAACCCCTGCTTTGTTTCTCCATTGCTCCAGTCTAAACCCTGCCCTCCATCCAGTCTTGTTCTAGTCCTATCCTAACCTTGCTTCAGCTGTGGAACCTGCTCCAGCTGTGGAACCAACCCTGACCCTGGCTTCTGTGAGTCCAGTTAATTCAGTTCTGACACTCAGCTCTGATTCCTAAGAACATAAGAACGGCCATACTGGGTTGTACCGAAGGTTCATCTATCCCAGTATCCTGTCTTCCGACAGTGGCCAATGCCAGGTGCCCCAAAGGGAATGAACAGAACAGGTAATCATCAAGTGATCTATCCCCTGTTGCCCGTTCCAAGCTTCTGGTGAACAAAGGCTACGGACATCATCCCTGCCCATCCTGACTAATAGCCATTGATGGACCCATCCTCCATGAACTTATCTAGTTCTTTTTTGAACCCTGTTATAGTCTTGGCCTTCACATCCCCTGGCAAGGAGTTCCACAGGTTGACTGTGCGTTGTGTGAAGAAATACTTTCTTTTGTTTGTTTTAAACCTTCTGTCTATTAATTTCATTTGGTGACCCCCTAGTTCTCGTGTTACGAGACGGAGTAAATAACACTTCCTTATTTACTTTCTCCACATCAGTCATGATTTTATAGACCTCTATAATATCCCCCCTTAGTCATCTCTTTTCCAAGCTGAAAAGTCCCATTCTTATTAATCTCTCCTCATACAGAAGCCGTTCCATACCCCTAATCATTTTGTTGCCGTTTTCTGAACCTTGTTCCAATTCCAATATATCTTTTTTGAGTGGGGCGACCACATCTGCATGCAGTATTCAAGATGTGGGCATACCATGGATATATAGAAAGGCAATATGATATGTTCTGTCTTATTATCTATCCCTTTCTTAATGATTTCCAACATTCTTTTAGCTTTTTTGACTGCCGCTGCACATTGAGTGGATGTTTTCAGAGAACTATACACAATGACTCCAAGATCTCTCTCTTGAGTGGTAACAGCTAATTTAGACCCTATCATTTTATACGTATGGTTGGGATTATGTTTTCCAATGTGCATTACTTTGCATTTATCAACAGTGAATTTCAGATGCCATTTTGTTCCCCAGTCATCCAGTTTTGTGAGATCCTTTTGTAGCTCTTCACAGTCTGCTTGGGATTTAACTATCTTGTATAATTTTGTATCATCTGCAAATTTTGCCACCTTACTGTTTACCCCTTTTTCCAGCTCATTTATGAATATGTTGAATAGGACTGGTCCCAGTACAGACCCCTGGGGGGGACACCACTATTTACCGCTTTCCATTCTGAAAGCCGACCATTTATTCCTACCCTTTGTTTCCTATCTTTTAACCAGTTACCAGTCCATGAGAGGACCTTCCTGCTTATTGCATGATAGCTTACTTTGCTTAAGAGCCTTTGGTGAGAGATCTTGTCAAATGCTTTCTGAAAATCTAAGTACACTGGATCCACTGGATCCCATTTGTCCACATGTTTGTTGACCCCTTCAAAGAATTCTAATAGATTGGTGAGGCATTATTTCCCTTTACAAAAAACATGTTGACTCTTCCCCAAGAAATTATGTTCATCTATGTGTCTGACAATTTTGTTCTTTACCATAGTTTCAACGAGTTTGCCCAGTACTGAAGTCAGGCTTACCGGCTTATAATTGCCCTTTTTTAAAATTGGTGTCACATTAGCTATCCTCCAATGATTTGGTACAGAAGCTGATTTAAATAATAGGTTACAAACTACAGTTCGTAGTTCTGCAATTTCACATTTGAGTTCCTTCAGAACTCTTGGGTGAATACCATCTGGTCCTGTTTAGTTTATCAATTTGTTCCAAAACCACCTCCTCCTTCTCCTCCTCCTCTTCCTGGTGCTGACTGTCCACAAGTACTCCTTTTCTTTTTGCGAATACAGACTAACACGGCTGCTACTCTGAATTCTGACCTTTGGTTTTGATCACTAGCTTTGATTTTGCTTTGACCTTGGGAGTTGGCATCTGTACTCCAACAACTATGTTTGATTCCTGCTGTGACCAGTAGGCCTGTCCACCTAAAGCATAGTCCTCTGACACTTCCAGTGGCCTCTTATACTTAGATTCTCTAGAAACAGTAAATCGGTTTTCCAAGCAAAAGCAGGAAATTCCTACTCTATGCTAATTAAACCAGTCCTTTCCCAGGCAACAGCCACACCAGGGCTATTTCTATACCAGAAAAATGTGTAGCCACTGCTTGCAGTTGGGTAAGTTGTAGTTTAGACCAGGCTCAAGCATTTGTTGCACCCTGACTGAGCCTTGAGCCTGCTGTTACTCACACTATGGTTACCACTGGATGCAGCTGGAAAATGGGTACAATATTCTAAGGAAAATGTGGGTCTAACATTGTTAACAGGACCAGGAAGTCACCTCTTGACAAAGGAATTTCCAGTCACTACCTACAACCTCCACAATGAGAGTGTTTTTAGTAGCTTTGACTAAGTCAGACTGGGTTGGATGGTGAAGGCAGTGTCCGACTTTCATGCAGAAACAAGTAACAGATAGGAAAGTAATAAAAAAGGTAGAAACTACATGAAAAAGACATAAGATACAATAGCCACAATGCTTTGTATACAAGTGGATACCATGACACTATGGTGATGGACTCAGTATAAGAACCAGAATAGAATAGAATTGATTAGAATAGAAAATCTCCATGAACCAGATCCTCAAAGGTATTTAGACTCTTAATTTCCATCAATGGAAATCAATTGAAATTAATGCAAGTCAAGTATCTAAAACACGCTGGAGAATCTGGACCCATATGTTCTTCACTGACCAGGCTCTGAATACTAATAGCTAGTCATTTCCTAGAGTGCGATTCAACCACATGACACAGATGCAGGAACAAAATAACTAGCATCTACCAGCCAGAGACAGAAGACTTCAAACAATTAAGGACTTGACAAAGTACCCACTAAGTCAATGGATAGGCAGCCCTAAACTAGAAAAGGCCATCAAAAGCTTCTGTATGGTGAGATGGAAAACATTCATATATGGTTTCAAGGGATAGCATATTACTTTATTTTCATACAGAATCTTAACTCAATTGTAGTGAAAACTTCCTCTATTCCTTTTTCCAAGATACCGCTGAAAAATTAATTTGAAAATAGAACAATAGGACATCAATCATTAAAAGAGACGTTACTGATGTGTTTGCTTCGAAATTTTTGTAGATTAAAATGAGTAAAATATTGCTATTCTTTTTCTGTTATAATCAGTCCAGATGTGATTGAATTTGAATTAACTCATACAATGGACAATCATGTATGTTTCCAGAGTTAAAGTACAAAAGGAAGAAATTTGCTCTTTTAGGTCTTTATTATCCTTAATTGTATTGTGATGGGCTTTTTCCTTAAATTACCTGGCAACCAACTTATGCATGTGATCCACCTCCTGTCCAACATCACAGAAAGAGAAGCTGGTTAACAATTAATAAGAAAGCCTGTTTCAAGTTATTAATAATTTTGTTCTGTATTTCCCCAAAACAACTTAATTTCCCCAAAACAACTTAAGATCTCACTGTTGGTGTTTATTTTGTGTACTTTGAAATGCAAATTGCTTATTAGAGCTCCTGAAGCCATGAAACACAATTCAGAATACCTGCAAATTTTTGAATGTGTAAGGATATTTTTCAAATCTACATTAGAACCTCAGAGTTATGAACACCAGAATTATGAACTGACTGGTCAACCACACACCTCACTTGGAACCAGAAGTAAGCAATCAGGCAGCAGCAGAGAACAAAAATAAAAAACAAAAAAAACACCCCAAAAGGGCAAATACAGTGTATTTGTACAACAAGTACTAGTTAAACTTAACATACTAAAAAAATTAAGGGAAAGTTAAAAAAAATATTTGATGAGGTAAGGAAACTCTTTCTGTGATTGTTTCATTTAAATTAAGATGGTTACGAGATTTTTTTCTTCTGCATAGTAAAGTTCAAAGCTGTATTAAGTCAATGTTCAGTTGTAGACTTTTGAAAGAATAGACATAACGTTTTGTTCAGAGTTATGAACATTTCAGAGTTATGAACAACTTCCATTCCCGAGGTGTTCATAACTCTGAGGTTCTACTGTACTGTTTTTCATTTGGAAGGCCTATAAACGTAAAGGGTGACCTTTTGGCCATGCTAAAGTCAATGACAAAACTCTCACTGAATTCTGTGGGGCCTGAATTTCACCCCAAGAGTCATTGTCCAGCCACAGAGCTTGTGACTATAAATCTTACAATAATAATTAAAAGATATAACTGCATACTCTTTATTAAAATTCTATCAAAACAGCAGTATATTACTAATGATTTGATGTCATCAAACAGTATAATAAATTTTGCAAAATAAAACTCATTATTTTTCTATCTCCTTACTTTATAGTTTGCAAATATCAAAGCATATAAAAGATATTTCTTCTAATCTTAGGAGAAATTCTTGTGCTTTATATTCTTTAGCCTTGATTACAGTTGCAGCTCTGTAGCTCTCACTTTAAACTTTTATATGTGTTAGTTGTAAATTGTAGTATGTGGAATTTCTTCAAGAAGCGTGAAATCAAGTTCCAGTTTTGCAAGCTAACATTTTCCCCCGGAGCGGCAAATGCAATGTAGAGGATGCATGGTCAGCACACCAATAAAAGTCTGCAATTTTTACAAGCAAGAGTGTTAAGACATACAGCAAAACACCCTATTATAAACATGATAGTTCAAGGCTAGCATTGAAATCTGCATTTTGTTTATTTAATGCAAAAAAATTTAGTTCATAGATCCTTCAGGGTGGTATGTCCATGTTTCAGAATGCAAAAGAGTCCTCTCTGTTTGACCTAACATTTGTTTTCCTACAAATTGTTAGAGATGTCAGAGAATTGGCTATTCACCTCAGAAATCATAGTTGAAACATAGCCTGAGGTTTGCAGGGTAGTGACTCTGATGGTTTTAGTGTAATCTGTATTGGCTAGTAGTATATATCCCCAGACTTGCATATACACTTGATGTATTTTTTCCCTAACTAGCAGTCTTGCTAAAGCATTAGTTAGAAAATTGGATTTTTCTTTCACATGCTGGGCTATAATGGCCAGGAATGACCTATCAAGGTTAAATTTGTATTACACAGGCTTCTGCTTTTGTACTTTATCTATAATTTCAATTTTGCACACAGAATCTCTTGCTTGAGCTGGTTGAATACACCAAATATTGCAAATAATCATTTGTGCAAATTAAATTATTGAATGCACCTTGTCAGTATTCATGTTCCTGTGAATATGTAATATTAATTATTATAATAGTGCTTAGGGGGCTGTGACAGAGTGAAGGGAGTTAGCAGGTGACACTGCACTCTGATCACTCCGCCACCAATTAGTCCCCCAAGAAGGCTGACTGGTTAACTGAAGTTAATTGCTTATTCAGGTGGGGGTGGTAACTAAAAAGCCAATTAGCCCATCAGATCAAGTCTGATAAGAAGGTCACAGGAAGGAAATGAAGAGGGGGAAGGAACAGGGCTAGCTGAATTCAATGTTAGTGAGTTCTCTGAGAGGGGAGACCTCTTCTCCTCTCAGGTCCTGGGGAAAGAGCCAAAAACACAGGGGATGCTGTAAATAGGAGTGCAGCATGGGACTGCAAAGGTATTGGTGGAGGGAACATAAACAGCATGGTGAGGAAATGCAACCAGTGGAGACTGAGCAGATTTCTGAAGAAAAAGAAGACAGGAGCAGACAGCTTGAGATCTGGGTCCCCCAAAATACCAACCACTATAAACCCACAGTAAGAAAAAGTCTCTGAGCCTTAGAATTTACAGTGTGGCCAGAGGGATGCTGCAATTTCGATATACCCTGGTCCCCATGATCCATGAGTCTGCTGTAAATGATGACAGGAGCCAGATAGGCTTCTGGCAGGGACTAGGATACAAAGAATAAATAGGAGGCTTTAGTACAGTTGAGTACAGTAGATGCAAGAGTGCAGAGGGGAAGAACCGTGGTCCTACTCTCTTTTTTTCAGTCCTTTCCTCCTGAATTCCAGGCCTACTTCTCTGTTTCAAGTTTCCTTCATTGCTCTCTGAGCTCTTCTGAAACCATTGACCTTGCTGCAAAAGGTGAGGCCTCCCGACCTTTTTTCCAAGTTTTTGTTCACCACACTTGCCCTTGCTACTAATATTTCTGATGCCACCGCTGTGGATTACTAAGTAAGCTCTTGAGGCCTTCTATTCATCAACTCTGTTTTCATCTCCCCCTCAGCAGGAAACTGTTATTCAGAAATGAAGTCAGTCATAGTCTATCTCACAACTAGGCTTAAAGAAACAGCATTCAAATAGATGACAAGCCTAAAAAGTTACTAAAGACTAACTAGTACTAGACATTTAGTACTTTACTAGTAAAAGACTAACATCGGCCATCGTGTCACAGATAGCACCTTATAAGACTCAACCAGACCCTGTGATGCTAGGCACTGTATAGACATACATAAGTAAATGACTGTCTCTTCTGGAAAGAGTTTACAATTTGAAAGCAACACTAGAGATGGCCACATGTTATACAAACAAGATTCTGTTTGTCTGTAACTTGTGTATTTCAGTGCAGGACCATTTTTAACTAACTGATTTTTTACTTTTAAATGCAATAAGAAAACACAGGGACAGACTGTGACCCCTTTACTCACAATGCTGAGCAGAAATCAATGGGCTGCTCATGGGAGTAAATGTTTGCCAGTATGAGCACAGGGCTCATAATCTGACCCCTAGTAATGGCAGCATCATATCAATAAATCATTCATAGAACACTGATCAGACTATATGATTTTGAAGTTTTCAATTATTTGTGACAAATCAGAATTCCATGCTTCCTATAAAGAGGAGAAATCATCAATAAATAATAATGAGTAATAAGAGGGAGATATCTTTGTCTCCCAAGTGTGTAAGAAGAAAGAAATAAGACTAAGATAAAGAAGGACCAGGTGACACTTAAAGGGAGTGGAAGTAATTTTTCTTTATTTGATATTTGTTATGAATTAAAATGCAGCTGATGACTTTTATATATTATGTTTTCAAGGGGCTGCATGGGTTTACAGTATTGTATCTGTAGGAGTACGTGTATCTGAAGTTCACTTTTAACTGTGCTCATTAATATAATTATTATTATCATGCGCCCAGTCCTACTCCCTGTGAAATCAATGGGAGCTGGATAAGGCCCCATTCCTTGTAATTAAGAAACAACATGCAATGAAAAAAAACTGTGGGTCTTATTTTTACACTGTTTCAAACTACTAGCCCTCCTTGTAATAGATGCTGGATAACAGCATGAAGAATGTGTTTGAAGATCTCAAGTGAAATTTGATGCACAAATGTTTATTTCAGAAGATCCATTAAGCCCCTACTGCATTTTCAAACCAAAGATATGCTATGGACAACTGACAGACTTAAGCATGCAACACAGGTGATTTGCTCTTTTAAGTGCCTGATTCTACCTGGTGGTTAGCATCTCCAGCATGATTCCTCACATCCTCAAGTTTCCTGTATCATGACAAAATATATATGATCCAATCCTTGACCCTTACTCATATAAGTGACTCTTGTAAGGAGTCTCAGTAAAGTATCCTACTAAGTGTTGGACACTCAATGGGAGTTGAGGGTACTCAGGATGTTACGGGGTTATGACTTCCCAGGCTTGCTGTGGGTACCAAGGGTTCTATCCAGCAGAATGCTAAGTGTCCGTTTTGACATATTAAATCAAGACTTATTGCCTGGAAAAGAGCTATCTGAATGAGTAAAAGGTGCAGGAACAGGCTTATGTCATAAGAATTGGTGATAGTAGGCAGGAGTTATTATCATATTAATGAGGTCATCTTTGAACAGTATTAAATTCACTTTAGACCTAATAATTTTTCCCATTATTATTGATATTTTAAAGTCCCTGAATATGATAATGACTCCTGCCTACTATCACCAATTCTTATGACATACACAACGTACAGGTATTTCTGCCCTGGAGCACCCCCAAAAACATGATGTGTATCTTTTTTTAAAACATTCTCTAATATTTTAAAGAAAGAAGCTATCATTGTTGGTGAATGATCATAAGCCTGTTCCTGCACCTTTTACTAGTGGTGAAAGCTTTTCTTTCTGATCTACTGCTGATACCCCTTGTGATGAAGTGGGAATGTTCTTAATGTTTTCTCTGAATACTGTGTGGGTGCCTCAGTTTCCCCTAGGCATTTCTTAAGTATTTAGGTGGTGGGATAAGGGTATGTGGTTGTTACAGAGCCCTAGGGGGCCAGTGTGATGGTGTCTGCACAGAGAATGGCCGACACCCTGTCTCCTGACAACTGATGGCCTGGGCCCCTCCTCTGCAAAGGTGGAGAACAAAGAGATCAGGTGGCCTCCTGGCCCGGGAAAGGGACAAAGGCGAGAGGAGGGGCTGGAAAGTTTCAATTCAGAGCTGGCTGGGGAAATGGAGGGATGCCCAGATGAGGCTCTGGCCTCCCTGTCCCCCAAGGACCTGACTGAGGGGTCCTGTCCTCTGTACCTACAAGCTCTGTTTTAGACCATGTTTCTGTCATCTAATAAACCTTCTGTTTTACTGGCTGGCTGAGAGTCACATCTGACTGTGGAATTGGGGTGCAGGACCCACTGGCTTCCCCCAGGAGCCCCGCTTGTGTGGGCTCTCTGTGGGAAGCACACAGTGTGGAGGGGGATGCTGAATGCTCACCAAGATCAGGGTGAGCTTCTTGCCCTGGAGACAGTCTGTTCACAGAGAGGAGGCTCCCCCAGAGTCCTGACTGGCTTCGTATGGAGTAGTTCCAGAGCATTGCCTGGTGACTCTGTGACACCCCTTAATCAAACCTGGAGGACCGAGAAATGAGAGGAGTTTAGTCTCTATGAACATTGCATTGTTGGAAAGGCAAAATAAGCAAAATTCAAAAATTCAGAGAAAATCAGTCTGTGTAAACTTCAAGACATGAAGTTGCTGGGTACTCTTCTCTGTTGTGAGTTTTATAATAGTAAAGTGAAATATGTAATAGCTGACATTTTTTTCTGTCATCTCTGGTCAAATTACTGATTGGATGTCTCTGCTGACAGCTTTTTTGCTGTTATTTCATTGTAAACAGTTACACTTTGCTGGCATTATTTCTAAATTAATAGACTCAAAACCAAGACAGTGAAATCTTCAAACAATTAATCAGTAAAATAAGTAGAACTCACATGCAGAAAAACTGCTGGATTTAGCCACTAATGACCCCATTTATAAAAGAGTTGCATGATAATTATTTTACTAAATTTTAGTAATCTGTTTTCAAAAAAACATCTCGTACTATAACAGAATAATCTACTATCACTTCCCCACTAATTTACACTTAGTAGTGTATCGGGCACAGTGTATTTCTCAATGAAACAAAGCCCATTTAAAATAAACCCTTATTAAGCTCTTTCGCTGTCACTTCCCCTCACTTGAGTTTTCTGCTTTGCACTGTGCAGAATTTCATTTTTTGTCTTTCATCAACATTTTAGCAATAATTGTTTACAATTTTCCCCTGAAAAATTGTGATTAAGTCATTTTATCTATAGCCATCTCCAAAGGAGGCCAGCATACAATTAATGGTGCTCAGTGATGGATAAATCCATTTTGTTTTCCTCGGAGCCCCATCATACTCAGAGGATGAAATTAATATGGGGCTGAGCTGTATTTTTGTGAGTAAAAATGGCATTTGTTATACTTCTCACTCCTTGCACAACAAGGGGGTGGGGTGAGGAAGTAGTAAACCACCTTCAAGGATAATTTAAAAGGAAATAAAAACCATGTTTTGTGATGCAGCCAAAAAACTTCATTCTTGATTGGTTAAAAATTGGTCCTTACAGAAGTGGTAAAGACCACGGAATATTCAGTACTGAGCATTCCGTTCTGATCCACCAGAACTAGTCCTCCATACAGTACCCTGAACACACAGTCAATGCTCTAGAAAATAGAGAGAGCTTGTAAGTTTTTTTTCTAATATAATAAGTTTATATTTTTACTAGGAACCGATTTGTCAGTCTTTACTCATCAGCCACTTATTACCTAGAATATTAAGCACTTGGACTAAATTTGTAATTTCCCAGAACTCATCACTTAACAGAATTAGGCCTCCTATCCTGTGGCTAGTCACCAGTCTGTGTATGTATGTGTGGATTATTAGGGCTTAGTTACACCATTCAGGTTATCATTGACTCAGCTGTCTGCCTAGAACATGACATCCAGGTCATGTCTAAATTTTCCTTATGAATAACTAGGAATTGCCACTATGAATGACAATAGATAGTCATTGGGCTAGGGTAAGAAACTGAGAAGCTTTCTGTAGCCATGTCATTAGGCCTCTCACCCCAGCTGTGGGAGATCCTGGCTGAAGTCCTTACCCAACCTCTCCATGAGTGTTTAATTATTCATAAAAAGAGCTTCAACAGGAGAGATTGAGAATACTCCCAGCTCAGACTATCCCATAGCCCAGTGATAGCAGCTCTTCTCTGAGACGTATAAACACATGTTAAAATCCCTTCTCCTCATCAGACAGAGGAGGGAACTGAACTGGGATCTCCTGCATCTTTGGTTAATATGCTAAACCCTGGGCTAATATATAGGAATATAGATTATAAGGCAATCTCCCCCCGTGGCTGTTTCTTGAATCTAATTTTCCTTAGTTGTTGTCAAAATGCCTCAAATCAAAATGAAAAGTTTTGAGTCAGATTAAAATGAAACGCTTATTTTAAACCCAAGTAGCAAATGTCAAATTATTGTTTATCTGGATTCCTTAAGATGCCTGTATATATTTACATTTACACTAGCAGCATCCAAGGAAACATTATTTCTATTATGGAATGATTTGGGGAAGCTGTATATGTACAATTTATTAATTCTGTGTGAGATTATGAATTCATTGTATGTATCTTTGTCAAGGTGCAATCTCCATTTTGAATACGCAGGTTCTTTGCCTTCTCTGTGGGTTTTTTTACCTCCATGTTGGACTTAAATTCCAAGGAGTGGTGACACAGGGCTGGCAATGCAGATTGTTAAGCTGAATGTTCATCCATTGCAATGGCACTCACTCAGGAAAAGAAAGATACAGCCACCCAGGACACACCAGTTTTTTCAAGTCTGAATTCTTGCAGGTAGATAAGCAACAAACAGCTGATGAAGCTAATCAGGGAGTTACCTAACAAAGGGGACTGGAGGTTATAAAAAGAGTCTCTCAGCAATAATTTTAAAAAGAAAAGATGACTTAAGACTAGATGTTCTGGAGGAGGGGCCATGTGCAGGTGGGAAGGGGAAGAGGAAGGAATCTGGATGACTCAGAGGATTCTCCCCTAAGCCCAAAGAACTCTCCAGTGTGAAAGGAAACTGAGGCAGGGTAATGCATTCAAAGGTGGTTATTTTGTCCAGATTTGTGTATCTCTTGTGCTATCTAAGTAAATAATAACTGGTTTTAGATTCTGCATAAGGCTGTATCTGTATGTCTTTTTGCTCCATTATCATGTGCCCCTGAGGAGTTGAACTGTAAACCTAGAATGCTCCGTGGCTGGAGTTCTAGGAGAAGATGTGTTTATGTTATATGGGAGAATGAGGGGTCAAAACTAGTCCCGGGGCTGGGAAGTTGAATTATGGGGTTTCAGCTCTCAGAAGGGAGTGCTAGACAGAGAAGTTTCAAGTGTGCCAAGAGACCCAAAAGTGAGAAATAGAGCCTCCCCTCAGGCCTTGTCTACACTACCGCTGTAAGTGGACCTAAGTTACGCTACTCCAGCTACACGAACAACATAGCTGGAGTCGATGTAGCTTAGGTCGACTTATTGTGGCGTCTACACCATGCTCCCATTGACTTGCCTTAATCTTATAATTCTGGTGAAGTACTGGAGTCGACCGGAGAGTGCTCTGTAGTCAATTTGGCAGGTCTTCACTAGACCTGCTAAATCAACCCCCGCTGCATCGATCGCACCAGTGTCAATCCCTGGTAAGTGTAGACATGGTCTCAGGCTCAGGAAGCTGAAAGAGCATATTGGGCCCAATGAGGTGGGCAAACAAAACAGCCTGCTGAGTGTCCAGCCAGGAGGACCTGTACCAGGGCAGTGTGTATGTGTGTGACATATTAGAATTACAAATCAGTTTCCCTACATGTGTTTAATATTGTTGTAGCCTTTCTTGAAATAAAGAAAAACAACAATATTAAAAGCTACTCTTCAATTTCATTGTGAAGAGTAAAGTGAGTAATTGGAATATTGGGTATTATTATAAGCCACATCGCTCATGTTTTTCACAATGTTTTTCAACTCTACAGTGCTTGTTTATTTTCATTCATGGGGAGAAAATGACAAATTTAGTAAGTGCTTTATTAAAATATTGAAAACACTGTTAAGTTCTACAGACCTTACAGATGATGCCTAAACACATGCATAGCAGATCTTGGAACTCTTATACATTTTATATCAGTCACTTGCACTGGGCTTCAAGCATTACACTAAAGAATTTTCTGCCAAATTGCATTAAAAGAAATCTGATTTCAGGTATTCACTTTCTCACTGCTGCTGCTCTGCCTCTCTTCTACTTTTCAAATTAAACTGACAATAAGAGAAGTAGAGGCTGGAAACAGTTCTAAAATATTTATATTAATGAGATTATGAGACAAACTCTTACCAGTCCTCATCCGAAGATCACTGAAGTCAATGCAAGGAACACCATTGTGCTCAACGGATTTTGAATCAAGCTGATAACAGCTTTTGTAGGGTGAGTGAGTGGGGGATGGAGGAACTGGGGAAGCGAATGAGAAGTCTATGTAAAGTGACCATTTGGGTTTCTTTTTCTGAGTTAATGTCTACAAACATCTAATCTATCTATTTGTTTACAGATTATAAATCTAGAAGGGATTATTGTGATCATCTAGTCTGAACCCCTAAATAACATAAGCCAAGATTTAAAATTTTCCAGTGATGGAGGATCCATCACAAATCTTAATGTGTTGTTTCAATGGTTAATTACCTTTGCTGAAAAAAAGTGTGCCTCATTTCCAGTCTGAATCCATCTAGCTTCAGCTTCCAAACATTGGATCTTACTATTCCTTTGTCTTCTAAGTTGAAGAGCCTTCTATTATTAAATTTCTATTTCCCATATAGGTACTTCTAGTCCACGGGTAGTCAATTATTTTTTTGTCCAGGTCCAAATTTCTTGGTCAAGATATAGTCAAGGTCCAGACCCCAGAGAAAGCCCCAATAATGATAATAATAAATACATAAAAAGATTCTGAGGTCCTTTAAAAGTGTCTGGTCCAGATTTGGCTATTGACTATCCCGGTTCCAGTTTATGATCAAGCCACGCCTTAACCTTCTCTAAACAGATATAGTGATAAAGATATAGATAGGTTAAAGGAGTTCAAGGACATGTGTTCCAACTCTTTGATCATTCTTGTGGCTTTTCTGTAAACCCTTTCTAATTTTTCAACATCCCTCTTGAATTTTGAACACCAATACAGTGTCCAAATTGCACCAGTGCAAAATACAAAGATAATATAACCTCCTTACTCCTACTCAGAATTCTCCTGTTTATACATTCCAGGGTCACATTAGGCCTCTGGGTGACAGGATTGCACCGAGAACTCAGGTTCTGCTGATTATCCACCATGACTCCCAAGTCTCTTTCAGGCACTTCTTCCCAGGATACTGTCTCCCATTGTGTATGTATGACCTACATTCTTTGTTCCTAGAGATATGACTTTAAATGTGCCCATATTAAAAAAGCATATTCCTTGGTCCCAGTATACCAAGTGATCCAGATCTTTTTGTATAAGTGACCTGTCTTTTTCTCTATTTACCACTCCCTCAATCTTCCAATCATGTCATCTGCAAACTTTATCAGTGATGATTTTGTTTTCTCCCAGGTCATTGACAAAATGTTAAATAATCTAGGAGCCCCACTAGAAACAAACCGGCTCAATGGTTCCATATTTATAATTACATTTTGAGACCTATCTGTTAGCCATTTTTTAATCCATTCAATTTGTTCCTTGTTGATTTTTGTATTGTTCTGGCCATCTTCATACATGTTCTAGATTATTCACACAGTGAGCAAATAATTTGTAGCCAATAATTTATTTGCTGAATTTAGCCTACTTTTTTCTGTTGATGAAGCATCTTACAGTTTTTTCTGTTTCTGAGCATCTTACAGTTGTTAAACTTTTCCTTCCTCCAAAATTATCTGGCAAATAATTTCTGTGAATAACTTTTGCTGTGAAAATCATTTGCAAGTAGTTCATTGCAAGAATTCAGTATTTGACATTCAAGCTGCCTGGGTTAGTTTTCATTAGATACATAGGCCACAGGCTATTTTCCCTGAATGAAACCAATCAGTTTAAGACACTGTAATGAACCAATGAATATAATGAACCAATCAATTAATCTGATTCTTAGAATCCATTTAATGTGGAATCAGGTTTCTAGTGCAAATACTGATATTTTATGAGTTTAAAAATCAATGTCCATGAATATTCTCTGACATTAGCTTACTTTTACTGTTTCTTGGTGAAATTGGCTTGTGGAGTACAGCAGAGCACCAAAGTATTCTGTACTTCACATGCAGTACCTATAGGAGTGAATGCATAGGTGGAGAGACCAAGTAGAGTTGTACACTGCCTAAAGGGTCTTCACCGTGGCCTTGTGTAGACTGACATGGTGGCACGTACTAGGGAAAACCCTGGAGATTGAACCTCATAGTGTGTTAAATTACAAATTTAAACCCTTCAATTATATTTGCACTGGAACATGTGCAGTTCCAGGATCAGAGCCTTAGACTTAGTTCATTGAAAGATATTGCATTAAAATCAAGTTCATTGCTGAAATGATCAAGTCTAGGTGGAATCTTATACTTTTGACAGTGCCATTTTTATCTCAGTGTATGAGCAAACCAAACATTTGAAATCTATATGAACTGAAAGTTATAGAATTTGCCCAAACTCTTCAAGCTGCTACCAATTTTCCTACAGTTCTAGAGACAAGAGGGTAATATGATTTCAGCCAAGAGTCATTTAATGTAAAGGTGAATCCTGGCAATATAATTGAAGTACTGGTGGATAGATTTACAAACATTGGATATGTGGAAACAAAATTAAAGGGATTCCAAGTTTCCTGACCTTGGAAACTAAGTTAAAATTGGAATTAAGTAGAACAATTATAACCCATAAATAATAAAATCATAAATATGGGACAGAGGACTTTTTACCCAGAAGCACCTCAGTTTTTCTAGCAGAATTTAGTCACAGGTTATTATATAACGAGAAGTTGGCCCACTCAAGACTGAACGATTGATAATTTTTTCTTTTCCTTTTGTAGAGGTCAAGACCTTTTCAATAGGTTCTTAGAGGTTCTATGATAATTTGAAATGTCTGTTTTCATGCTGATTAACAGTTCACACTGGATGTGCAAAAATAGACTCTGAGTTACGCAATAATTCATGTTTGTGTTCACAGTGGCTCATGTTTATACAATCAACTTACAGTTATTGTGTGCAGTATTTTAATTGATCTCTGCTAAAACAGTCCAAATGGACCTAATCACTAAATTTTCCACTTGTGCTGACATGTTTTGTATATGTGCAGTAATTTTTAAATCTTCAATAAAACTTCAGTTCTCCACTCAGAATCAACTGAATGTTTGATATGTGCATCCATCCTTGCTATTCATTCTTAATTGTTTTCTTACCCTAAAGCCCATAAAGCTTAATTTGTTTCTTAATACCTTGACAGTATCTAAATCTGTAAATACAGCAGTGAGGCTATCGTGAGTCTGGAAAATAAAGGTACCACACAGTTGATTATGGTGAGTAAATGATTACAATTTTTATTGATCCAGTTATGCAAAAACTACCCAAACTGTAACTTGAAAGCTAAACCAAACTAATGCAATCTTCCCTATTTCTTCATAATCATAGTTCCCTCAACCAAAGAAGGCTTCTTTTAAACCTCATAACCATTTGAATTCAGTCTCAAACTGAAATCCCAAACCTTCTGTCTCCTCAAATTTAGGCTCTGACAAGAGGTGTCTCAATTTTGCTTTATGTGGAAGCCCCTTTCCTCATTCCACCTTTCACATCATATCATGGCTAAACTCACTCCCAGCCCTTTTCTTGGGATTAGGGTGAATTAAGGCCACTCTGGTACACTGCTATAATTTTGGATTTCTCCCACCCATACTTTAGTAGTTTCTCAATATCCATTCCATGTATAATCCTAATAACTTGGTCAAGCCTATGAAGAGCTTAGAGGAAAGTGAGGGGGAAGAAGAAGGAATAAAAAGCTGCCTTAACCAATCTGCAACAAAGGAAAAATCATTTCATGAACCCAAATTGACCCAAACATCACATGTCACTTAAATATTATTGTACTGTTAATATAACTATAAGCAACCCCACCATTTAATCAAACCAGAGGCAAAAAAGAAAGTGGGGAGGTGGCAAAGGACTCTTGTTCATGAAGGAATGGTTTCCTTTCAGCTCATGGAATCCTATATCCCACAGGCCTGTGATGAGGAAGGAGGTCAATGAGCCATTCAAGTCATATACCCTGCTCTCTCAGTAAATATGAGTGACAGCACAGGAAATTAAGCTCCAGGCGTCCCTTCTCTAATCCCTCTCCTCATGGCGCTCAAAGTGTCACCATACTAAAACAGGGTAGATACTGGCTGGTATCCAGGTTTCAGCTCTCTCTCCAAGAATACCATAGTGTCCTGAGGGGAAAATAGTATATCAATATTAAATTATTGTTTTTGCATGATCTCACAAATAAATGCAATGAGAACGTGAGTATATGCTCGTGAGATACATAACCTTAGATACTTTATTCTCCTTGATGCATAAAGGCATTGCAAAAACTTTTCCAGGAGTCTGGAATCATCATGGAAATATCTCCAGAAGACACAAGGGATTTAGGAATTTTGATGGCCGAAAATAAGTGAACATGTAGCTTCACATGGAATTGCTGTGTAGCATTCTTTTTCCTTATGACCTTCCTATACTATATAAGTTGTTCTTACTTTTATCTGACATTACAGATGTTCATATTCCACTCTTGTATTTTTAGTTTAAACTGTACTTGATTTGCTGTTCATCAATGAATCTTGTATTTCACTGCAGTCCCTATAACAGAGGTTCCCGTTTTCTTCTTGTGTTTGTAAACCTTGTAGCCTGAAGTTCAAGAGAGGAAGAAGCTCTCTGTCCATGTATTGGTGAAGGGAAGGGAAGTATGGTTACAAAGAGAGCTTCATTTGAATAACCTTTCTACCTAGACATCCACCAGTGACACTTTGAGAGTCATCATAAATGTATACAAACTCAGAATTGGTTGGGTAGTGGAAGGGAACAGAGAGGGGGGAAATGGCTTTTACCTGATTATGAATCCTCAAGAATGAATATGCTACTAGTTCTCCTTTTCTGAGGATTTTACATTGTTGAGAGGACTTGGCAGCAAAAAATGATGCACACTGAGGACTTTGCAATAGGAAATGACAGAAAAACAGCTCTTTGGCAGGTTGCAGTGTAGAGAAGGCTCTTTGCTGAAGCCACAGAGGAACGCAGAAGAGATGAGTGAACTCTGATGAGAGTATTCCTATCCAGCCATTAAATAAGGTTGAAATCACTATAGCTGGGATAGGTGGAGGAGCCTCAGGACCAGATAGAATTTCCCAAGGGATTGGAGGCAAGCCTGATTGAATCCACCTCAGGACTCTGGGACTACTTGACCCACTGACACAAACTGTAAGTGGGGTTTACTGGATGAGAAAGGGAAAAGAGATGTTGTAAAGAGACATTTGCCTGTTGGACACTCAAACCTGTGGGTGGGGGAACAGAGGTAATGGACTCCTGCCAAAGTTTGTGTTCTTTATTCATAGACAAAGAAATATTTTGCTATGTTTCCCTAGTTTGGGGTATTGGAGATAAAGTAGTCTTGTCACTGGTTAATTATAGAGGGCCAGGTTCTGTAGTCTTAAATGCATCAACATTCTCGTTGAAGTCAATGGGTGCTCAGGTCCATTAACCTATTTTAGGTATTTGTGTCCCCATCATCCTAGTAGCTGAGTGGCTCACAATTTTTAATGTATATATCCCCATAATACCCCTGTGAGGTAAGGATTACTATTATTCCATTTTATAGAAAGGGAATTGAGAGGCAGACTAGATGACTTGCCAAGAATCACATAGGAGGTTCGTAGCAAAGCGTGGAATTGAATGCAGGTCTCCCAAATGGGGTATCATTTGAGAAAGATCAGGAAAAGAACAAATGAAAAAGAAAGCACTCTGTAATGTGATGCTGCCAATACCAGCTCTGCAGGAACAGGTGCTGTTGTGTGAGGCATCTAGGCATATTAGAAAAGTATTGTTGATGTGGTCTTCCCTCCTTCTCTTGGATACGTTGTAATAAATTGATAAATTATAGATTTAATTTGTATTCCATCTTGTTTGAGTGTTCTTGGTTTAGTATGGCCTGCAGTATGTGACCCCAAATATTCAAAAATGGTAAGTCTGGCCCCAAATATTGAGCTTTAAAAATCTTGCAATTTAAATAAATATTTTGATCTTTTAGTTTACCCTCTGTCTTTTGAGCCATTCCTGTTTGCATTTTCAGGCTTTTTTTCACAATGGTGGGGATTAGAAACTTACTTTGATTTTTAAATGAAATCTAAAATGTGTATCTAATCACATGGCTCTAAGAGTGGGGATGTTAAGGAAACCCCTAAATAGCATGAGATTTAGGATTAAAAACTGCTGGCGTTGGCATGGTGGAATTTGAAAATGTTTACTGAAAGCTGTGAGATATTGTGTGTGTGTGTGTTCTTGGGGGTGGGGGCTAAATCAAACTAGTGAGTTCTACATGTTTCTCTGAAATCTATACAAGCTATACTTGTTCTGATGTGTTCAGAAGACGGTGAGTTTCACAGTCACAGTCATCCCTGGCACCCTGCACTCAGGATTCTCGCACTTGGGGCTAATAATTCAAGTGTTTCATTGATAGGTAATTGTTGTGGACAGTCATAATCATTTAGGGCTCAATCCAGTGCCCAGTGAAGTCAAGGAAAAGACTCCAATTGACTTCAATGAATATTGGGACACAGCCATCAAGACAGGTTCTGCATGCATGCTGTTCTTTATAAACTTTTTAACAGATTTTATACATTTACTTCTTTGTGAGATAATTAGTTTGCTGTTCCTATATGGCCAATACATTGTAGCAATGCATTGACAACTGTATTTAAAAGATCTATTCTTTTTCAGGTACATTTTCTATTTCATTTTATACTTTCTTTGGGCATGGTAGAAGTTTACTGTTATGTTTTTTTTTGTTTGTTTATGAGGTTTAATCTTTTAGGAAATTTTAACTAGAAAGTCTTAGATTTGGGCACAGAAATTGAATTACTTATTTTTACCATGTCCAATGCTTTAACAGGTGTTTTAATCTGCTCCAGTATACTAAGCAGGAAATAACAGGAATCCATGTTTTCAGTCCTTACTCCAGCAAAATTCTCCTTGACGCTAATAATAATTAAAAAATAAATACCCCTCTTTCGCCCCTCCCCCCCCAAAAATAAACTACTGTACATCCAAAAAAATCTAGACAATACTTCTTGTGAATTATTTTAAGAAAGAGAACTGAAAGTTTTCTAACAGACAAACCAACAGGGCAGACAAATCATTGATCGATAGAAGGACCATTTGTCTTGATTTGGTAAAATTTGCTGCTAAGAGCAAAAACCAGCTTCTATTGAATCTAAAGTGTCTATATCCATGGGAGTTTCTAGTGGGACTCCTTCAACTTGAACCATGCCAAGATATAGTGTACAGCCTTGCAGATCCAACCCTCACTGATTTTTTTGCCAGCGTTTGGCCCATAGGAATAAATTCTGGTAGCTCAAACATAGATGCAAAATACAGGAAAGGGTGTGGGGAAATTGCCCCCTTCATGCACATGTGCCCAGGGGCAGCTGGAATGACTTTGTTTGAACTCAAAGGGTGAAATTCACTCTTGTGGTGACAGTCTGCAGAAAACCATGCATAAGCCCGATGCTAAAAATTTAACTAGGACTTAACTGCTGCATATGGGCTTTATGCAGGACCCCTGTAGTGAGAATAAGATAGTGTAGCTTAAAATTTGATTACATCCCAAGTACAAACAATAGCAGCTGGAGAACGGTTAAGAACCCTTTCAAATGGTGTAGTTTTCACTTCTAAGAAAGCTTCACTACTGTCTCCAGAAGTGAAATCTTAGCACCATTGAAATCAATGGGAATTTTGCCATTGACTCCAATGAAGAGGGGATTTCACCCATTATATCTACTTCTCTTCTCCCAAGCAGAAAGATTCAGATAACTGCCATTAAGGTGATACTCTTTCACATCCCCTGAAGCACATCACTGGCTCTCATTTCCACAATGGAGCCCAAAATGTTTACAAATAAATTGAAATGAAATATGAAATCTCAGTTTGGAAACACTGAAGTTCTGTGCATTACTGATTTACAGTTTCATTTCTGGTAGGCTTGGTAATCTTTTTATGGAGACAAAATGACTTTAAGTGAATAAATGCACTCAGTGGCTTGTCATATTGCACTTTACAGGGAAATATTTTGATAATTAGAATTCAAAAGGGTGATATCTTAAATTTATGGGCTGCATTATCACTTTATGTTCATCTTAATTTACTACTTGAATTAGTAGCCCACATTATTGTCATTAGGAAAAAATTGAAAAAGTACAAACAATTATAAACAGTAAAAGGGTTTGGATAAGCATTTTTGTTAGCCCTAAAGCTATCCTGATAGTTTTACTGTCTTAATCAACTTAGCCAACTCTTTTTATTGCTCTTTTGAGGTGACTGTTGTGAAAACTTGCTGGGGTGTTAGTTCGCTGCTGCCAAATTAAAAATGATAATTCTCATGTGTGAAATAACTGCACGGACTAATGACCAAATTTCTGCATAATTTAAGCCCCAGTCCCAGCAGAAGGCAAAACAATTACACCTTATAATACAATATATCCCCAAAGTGTTTAAAAAAAATAAAGCCAAAGGAAAAGAGTTAAGCAGAACATTAAAAATAATTATTGTCACACTATTTATTAGGATATTATAAAAAGATTCATATCTTTCTAGTGAAAAGAATATTAAAATACATGATCATTTTCCTAATGTTTGATTTAGGGAATATAGACAAGAGCCTGCTTCCACTGAAGTCAATGTCAAAATTACTGTTAACTTCAGTGGAGATGGATGAAACCTTATGAGCTAGTTTGAGGGTCTTAACATCTGGACATTTTAAGTCAAAATCCAAGAACCAAGTACTGTATATACTCGTTCATAAGCCAAATATTTTTGGTAAAGTGATGCATCAAAGAGTGGGATCAGCTTATAAACAGGTCTACATCAAAATTTGATGATTTTAAACTCTATGGAATCATTGAATTGAATATCTAATACCTTGTTGTTTTGTTTACCTGGAGGGTCTGCAGGCATGGAGCCCCTCAGCTCCCTGTGACCTCAGTTCGCTGTTCCCAGCCAATGGGAGCTGCGGGAAGCAGTGCACCAGCGGCTTACCCTGACAGGCCAGGAGCCAAAGTTTGCCGACCCATTTATTGATGTCAATACTGCAGCCTTTTAAAGTTACAAAGGCTTTTTTTCGTGGACTAGATTGGCTTGAAAGGAATACTAAAAGAGCAGTGCTGCAGATCTGCATGACATTTGACCCATGCATTTCACAAAATGCTGTGCCTTACAAGCCAATCAGAAAAATACAATGAATGCTAGTACTATAGCACTGGTGTCAGTCTGCTACTGTGTAATTTGATCTCTTCATGCTTTTCTACCAATGGACCTCATAAGTCTCGAGCCAATATGAAAATATAATGTGCAGAATCGATGGAATCTCTAATAAAATTAAAATAGCCTGTTATCCCCAGATATGCCAATCTACAGGGCTGCTTTCAAATAAACAAAGAACAATAATAATTTGACAGTGATAAAGCAGGTGACATTCTTATATAAAGTCCTACAAAATCTATAACTACAATAATAATCTATTTTCATACTAGTATTTAAAATGAACAATAGTGAAATCAAAAGAAAGTTTCAGAGTAACAGCCGTGTTAGTCTGTATTCGCAAAAAGAAAAGGAGTACCTGTGGCACCTTAGAGACTAACCAATTTATTTGAGCATAAGCTTGAAGTGAGCTGTAGCTCACGAAAGCTTATGCTCAGATAAATTGGTTAGTCTCTAAGGTGCCACAGGTACTCCTTTTCTTTTTGCAAAAGAAAAAGGTCTGCTTATCATGCAGAGTTCAAACAAAAAGTTGTTGAATATGCAGAAGCAAACAATAATTGTGCCACTGCTCATGAATTCTGTATCAATGAGAAGCAAGTAAGAGAATGGTGGAAAAAATAAAACACTAAAAGACATGCCAAGAAGCAAGAAAAAATGTCCAATGAGCTGTGCTTCATTTCCTAAGCTGGAGAAAGATCTCAATTAGGTTGTTGAATGTCGACAAAATGGGTACATTGTCACTAGAACTGGAGTTCGTCTGCATTCTCTGCAAATGTCGAAAGACGATAAATACAAGTCAGTAAAGCCATCAATGTTTGTCGTATCAGCGGGTAGGTGTACTCGCTTCATGAACTGTCATGGTCTCTGTCTTTGTCAGTGAACAAAGATGGCACAAAAGCTGCTGAGAGATCCGGAAGAAAAAGTCAAATCTTTCTAAAGGTTTATTATAAAATATCGAAAGGAATATGGATTTGAACTGTCACAAAAAGGAAATATGGATGAAACACTGATGACATTCGATCTCCCGAGCAACAGAATGTAACCAGTGTTGGTGAAAAAAACAGTTTTAATTAAACACTGGCCAGAAAAGAACCATTTTACGGTGTTTTTATCATGTCTGGGAAATGGATCAAAGCTCCCTCCTGTTGTTTTTAAAAGAAAAACCTTGCCTAAAACCATGAAATGTCCTGCTGGTATCATTGTACTTGCACATGAAAAGGGATGGATGGATGAAAGTGGAACTTCTGAATGGCTGGAAAAAGTGTGAATAAGAGACCAGGAGCACTTTTCAAGAAACCTGCTATGCTGGTTTGGGACATGTTCAGGGCACACAAGACGGATGAAGTGAAAAATGTGTCCAAAAATATGTAAACTACTTTGACTGTAACACCTGGAGGCTTAACTTCGGTTCTACAACTGTCGAACAAACCTTTTAAAGACAGGCTACACAAAATGTGGTCTGAATGGATGTGGTCAGGCATGGCAAAGTTGACAAAAGGCAGAAATCTTATGAAGCCCAAAATCAATCTTGTCGTCCAGTGGATCAAGGACGTGTGGGTGTCCATTCCCTCAGAAATGATAGAAAAATAATTTAGGAAATGCTGTATCAGCAATGCACTTGGCGGGTCAGAAGATGATGCCATATTTGATTATGACACAACAGAGGCTGATGATGAGAAGGAATCTGAGTCTGAAGAAAACACTGCTGACATCTGCGATGACAATGTAGGGGCAGCTGTGACTGAAGCCAAATTTAATGAACTGTTTGGTGAATCAGAGATTGATTCAGAGTTTGAAGGATTTTAAGACTTTTTTAAAGTCTCATATATTTTGTTTTAAATATCCATTTACTGATTTTAAATATTGACTGTAATTTTGAAGGTGAATACATATTTGTTCAGTTATAATAACAGGTTTTTCATTAGATTACATTAAAATAATTATAGCAAAACTTTTTCTAGAGTTTCTTGTGACGCCAGCTTTTAAAATATAGCAGGGGTTGGAAAACTTTGGCTCCCAGCCCATCAGGGTAAACCGCTGGCGGGTTGGGACGTTTTGTTTACTTGGAGCATCTGAAGGCACAGCCCCTCAGCTCCCAGTGGCCGTGGTTAGCCGTTCCCAGCCAATGGGAGCTGCGGGAAGTGGCGCCACTTCCCACAGCTCCCATTGGCTGGGAATGGCAAACCGCAGCCACTGGGCGGTGAGGGGCTCTGTGCCTGCAGATGCTCCAAGTAAACAAAACGTCCAGGCCCACTAGTGGCTTACCCTAACAGGCTAGGAGCCAAAGTTTGCCAACCCCTGAAATATAGGGTCGGCTTATGAAAGGGTCATACAGTTTTTACTGTTTTTTACCTATCCATCTTGGGGGCTGGGGGGTCAGCTTATAAACAAATGGGCTAATGAATGAGTATATACGATATCTACAACTTTGAGAAATTTTTTAATTCAGATCTGAATTTCCAGCTATTTCCAAGGTTTCAGAAAGTTTGTATTCAAGCCTACATTTTGTGGTTTGGCCCCTCTCATATAACTAAAATTCCTTTTTTTATTTTTATTTGATTGAAGCAATAGACAGGAGTTTTGAAAGTGTGTTTCTATGCAAATTTCTTTGCAGCCACTACTTAGTGGTATTTGCAGACATTTGAATTTGTTTTTAAAAAGCAATACTTGAGCCACAACTTCCAAGTAGAAACTCATTTTATGCACATCAAATACACTCTTAATATAAGTAGATTTTTCTTCTTTCCAATTCAGGAACATGAATCACCTTTGGAACCAATCCTGCAACAGTTTGCTAATACTAGTGGTTTGGTATTGGCAACTGTTTGGGCAAATGCAACTACTTGTTAGGCAATCATATCCCACAGTGATGAGTACAGTAATAAATCAATAAGTTAGATAATTATATGTTTTGGTATCAATAGATATCGCATATCTTAACTGAAAAACAACCAAAGTAGAACACAGACTGGCCCGAGTCCACAAAGTATTAAAGTTCATACTTAACTTTAAGATCCTGAGTGTCCCCATTGACTTCAGTGCAAATTCAGTGGGATTACTCATGTTCTTAAAACAATATATACTGCTTCAGCATCTTGTTGGTCTAGAGCAGTGGTTCCCAAACTTGTTCTGCCACTTGTGCAGGGAAAGCTCCTGCTGGGCCGGGCTGGTTGGTTACCTGCCACGTCCGCAGGTTCAGCCGATCGCAGCTCCCACTGGCTGTGGTTCACTGCTCCAGGCCAATGGGAGCTGCTGGAAGTGGTGGCCAGTACGTCCCTCGGTCCACGCCGCTTCCAGCAGCCCCCATTGGCCTGGAGCAGTGAACCGCAGCCACTGGGAGCTGCGATCAGCCAAACCTGCAGATGTGGCAGGTAAACAAACTGGCCCGGCCCAGCAGGGGCTTTTCCTGCACAAGCGGCGGAACAAGTTTGGGAACCACTGATCTAGAGTTTACAACAACCTAAGAAACAAGTGATATATAGAAAATGAGAGTATAGTCAAATATATACTATATAATTATGTCCTGTGTGTATACATGTATGATGTATATAATTACATCATATTGTATATACACGCGCACACAAATGGTGTAATTCTTATATTTAAAGAACTTACCAACTGTTCATCATCTGTTCCTAAATTTACCAATTGTTAATGACCTTTTATTTTAGAGTGAGTCTGCTGTTTTTCTCAAGAATAAGTAAAGGAAAACTAGAGGTGTAATGACCACTTTAGAGCTAAGGTTGCCATATTTAAAGGGCTAGCTCAATGAAGGCATGCTGGGAAAATAAGTTAATATATTAAGGCAAATGTGTACTAGAGAGGGAGAGTAGGGACCAGACACAAAGAAAGGTGCTTCTATGATAGATGATGCTTTGGTATGTTGCACGCTCCCTTTCCTTCTATCACAGTAAGGGAATATCAAGCAAGTGGTAAAGTGATTCACTGTGATTGTAGAAAAGCAGATAAAATATCAGATCACAATTAGTTTCTGGTCATCCACCATTAAAAATAAGACCTTTGCTATTGACTTCAATAAGTGTAGGTTCAAACCCTACTGTACTAAAATATTGTAGACAAATTTCCCTTCTTGCCATCCACCCCTACTTATCTCCCTTCCCTGTTTCTTTGGCCATGTCAACACTACAAAATTGTGTCAACCTAAGTTACGCTGGCATACAGCGGCTGCAGTTATTACATCGTTTGTGAATGTCCAGACTACATTCCTTGTGTCGGCAGTACGCGTCCTCACCAGGAGTCCTTGTATTGATGCAGAGGGCAGTGCACTGTAGCTATCCCACTGTGCAACTAAGTACCATCCAGTGCAGCGTGTTTTGGGAAACTTTTGCAGTGCCTCATGAGGCCAAAATGAGCCATGCAGGGGTGACTAGGAGCATTGATTCAACATCCCATAATACAGTGTTCTTCATCTCATAACATTTTGTACCTCATTTAAAAATCCCCACAAACCCATGAATCTCTCCTTGCTGTTCACCATCTGTGGCAGAAGCATAGATCCTGAACAGCTGTGCACTATTGTGACGAGCATTGCAAGCATGAGGCACCTGATCCTGCAGTATTTTCAGAGCTGCAAGAGGAGCCGCAGGAAACATGATGATTCCTTGTAGGCTAGCTTGCTGTGGGACATAGAAAGAAGCAATTCAAAGTTGCTGACAGCATTAATGGAACAGCTGCTGGTTCTGGGCCCAAGAAACAAGCACTGACTGGTGGGATTGCATTGTTGTGCAGGTTTGGGATGATGAGCAGGGGCTGCAGAACTTTCAGATGTTCAAGGCCAAATTCCTTGATATCTGTGCCAAACTGGCCTCAGCCCTCCAGCCCCGGGACACCGAAATGAGAGCTATATTGACAATTGAGAAGTGAGTGGTGGTTGCACTGTGGAAATGTGCAATGCCAGATTTCTACCAGTCAGTTGGGAATCAATTTGGAACTGGGAAATCAATCACAGGACCTGTAGTGATGCACATGTGCATGGCCATTAATTGTCTCCTGCCATGAAGGACTATGACTCTGGGAAATGTGCAGGACACAGTGGATAGTTTTGCAGCAATGGGGTTCCCAAGCTGCAGGGGATTGGGGAGGGAGGGTTGATAGATGGAACAAATATCCCCATTTTAGCACCAAACCACCTTACCACAAAGTACATCAATAGAAAGGACTAACTTAAATGGTAATGCAAGCACTGGTGGATCACCAGAGGCACTTTACTGACATCATTGTGGCCTGGTCAGGGAAGATGCATGATGCATGCATCTTTAAGAACACAGGACTGTTCAGAAAGCTGCAAGCAGAGACTTACTTTCCCTACCAGTGGATTACCATTGAGAATGTTGAAATGTTGAAATCAGTAGTGATCAGTAGTGATCCTGAGAGACCCATCCTCGCTCCCATGGATCATTAAACAATATTCTGGCCACCTTAACAGCAACAAGAAGAGCTTCAGCTACTGGCATTCAGCAAAGATTGACAATACAATGTGTTTCTTGGCCATTTGAAGGGTAGCTGGCATTATCTTTTTATAAGATTGGGGATTTTTTTTCACTGAAGTCCAAATTTATAGCTGCCTGCTGTGTCCTGCATAATATCTGTAAAGCAAAGAGGGAAAAGTTTCTCCTGGGGTGGAGGTGGAATGGCTATCTGCTGAATTTGAACAACCAGATACAAGAGCTCAGGGAGGCATTGATAGGCCATTTTAATAGTGAGTAGTGTGTCTTGCTGTAGTGTGCTCTACATGGCCTTGCTCATACTCTGGTATGAATCTTGTAGTGAGTGCTGTGTGTTGGAATATAACATTGCCAATGCACCTATTGATATTATCTGAATGATGGTATAGATTCTGTGACAAAATGGAGTTACAGGAAACTGAGTGTCAGATCTTGTCAGCATTGGACAGCATATGTTGTGAACTAATAAGAATGAATTTTATTCCAAAAAATAATTTTATTCTGTAACATGAACGAGGCCATTAAAAAAAATGAAACATAATAAATTAAGGGAACATAGCTTAGGAAGGGGAAAGAACAGTCATTTCTATTTCAGGTACATATATTCTGATCTGTGAAAGACATGGTTGGTGTTTAATGTCCCTCTGGGTGCAGTGGCAAGGGTAGTGTACCAACCCATGATGCCAGGTGGAATGTTGAGGGAAGGTGTAGGGAGGTCCTGATACAGAATTCTCTATGGGTTGCACAGGGAGGCGAGCACGGGATGTTGAACCTGCAGGCTCACCTGAGTCTACAGCATCTCTATATGCTGTATGAGAAGCACAAGCATATCTTGCTGCATGTCACTCTCCTTTTTCTTGTGCCTTTCTTCTCTCCTCTCTATCCTTGTCCATGCTGTCTGCAAGGGTGATCCTCCAGTCCCTGTGCTCATTCTCTGGTGCAGCACTGGCTTGCAGGATCTCCTAGAACATATTATCCCGAGTCCTCTTCTTTCTTCTCTTTACCTGGCTCAAGTGTTTCACTGGTGTAGAGGGGGAACCCTCAAGGCCATAATACCAGCAGCTGAGGATACAACAAACCAAGGTATCAAGTTATGTCAGTGTATTCATGACAGAAATAAAAACCTAGGATACTGAACTCCCTTTCGTCCACACAAGTTGTAAGCACTACCTTCTCAGTTCTCCTTGGGACTGATACACATGGTGCCAGTCAGAGCACCAGCCATGGTAAGTATGGCCCGGGGTTGGGTGAGGTTGGTGAAATGCGGGATACTTGGGGATAGCTCACAGGCACAATATATGTGTATAGAGCAATGGCACTGAATACTCACACCATTTTCCACAAGCAGTGATTATTTTAGCTGATATCTCACTCCTGAGGGTGGCACACACAGAGAGAGCGCAACTGCTGCTCGCATCCCGATCATGCCCAGGTCTCTATGCTGCTAGTCTTTGTACTGCAATGATGCCTGCTGAAGTAATTGCTGAGTGGTGTGGGAAAATCTTCTCCCACAGAAGAAGAAATAAGGCAGCCCTCCCCGGTAACCTTTGGCAAAGGATTGCAGAGTACCCCATGAAAGTTTAATTGAGATTTCTACAGAGAATTCAGAGGACATCCCAGTGCACATAAATTGCTCCACATGGCCGCCTCTGAAAAGGGAAAGGAAAAGCAGATAGCAGAGTATCCATGGGACTCTTGGGGTCTCTACTGAGGATGGCATGCAGCTCTTTGTAAAAGCGGCAGGTCTGCAGCCCCACACCAGATAAATTATTGGCCTCCCTTGACTTCTGCTCCTTTGCTTTCATGTGGCACTACCACTGATCCCTGTTGTAGCCCTTCTCCTACATGTCCCAAGCAATCTGCTCTTAGATGTCAACATTTCTGTGGCTGGATTGGTGCTGTGCCTGCATAGCCTCTACTCCCCACATACCCAGGAAATCCAACACCTCCTGTGTATTCCAGGCAGGAGCACTTCTGCAGCATGTACTCGGCATGGTCAGCTGGGCAGATGCATACAACATTACAGAGTTGCTAGGCGTTCAACCAGGAAAAGGAATTTTTTAAAATTGCGGGGCTTCAAAGGGGAGGGGCAGCTTCCTGTCCATCTGGCCCCTAGCTAGCGGAGTTTACAGCAGTGACCAGAGTGGTCGGGTAGGGCATTGTGGGACGCTGCCTGGAAGCCGGTAATAGTAAATGTAAGTAACGCAGTGTCTACACTGACATTTTGTCAACCTTAGTATATTGACCATAACTCTATGCTGCTTAGGGAGGTGCTGTTATTATATCAGCATAGTGGGCTAGTTATGTCGGCGGGCATGACATTTAAGTCTAGACACGCCCACAGCTAGATCAACATAAGCTGCCTTTTGTCCATTTAAGTGTGTAGTGTAGACCAAGCCTTTGTCTATATTTTTATCTATTGAGCTCAGCAAACCAGACATTAACACATACTGGCTTACAAGAGTAGGAAATACACATTTCATTTGGTGACATCATTTTTGCTTTAATTTCCAGTATTTTGGCTACAATAACTTTATCCGAGAAACTTGCTTTATCAGAGAAACTTGCATCCTTCCAGCTTTATTGCCTTCTTTCCTGTTATCTTTAGTGTCAATGACGGGGGAGTTATATTTTTAACACACACTTTTTTTTTTTCTTTCTAGACTACAGATACCCTTTCAAACTGCTTCCCTTTTTCCAGTTAAAAAGTCTGACTACTGGAAATCCCCAACAGGAAACAGCCAGGAGGCAAATATGTTGTTGTTTTTGCCCCCTTTAACTTCAGCTCACCCACTCCAGTGATTCACTTATTTAATTTTCAGAAAGCTCAAAGAGATTGTGTTGATGAAATCTGAATTTTGCTTTTGGTAAAGAAAAAAGAGAAGTGGGGGAACAGGAGGAAAATGATTTCTTCTACCTATCTACAAAACAGTCAGCAAGGCAACATTTACCATTTCTGCGTTGTGTGAACCTTTTTGCATGCTAATAGGTACAGGCATGATTTACTTACGTGCACTTGGGGCTATTCACAGATGTAATAACCCTCCCCCACCCTTCTGGAAAAAAGTTTGCATGAAAGGTTTGTGCAATGCGATTTGAAGCCTTCCCCTATTGAAATTTATTAACTTAGACTTCCTTAAATAATTTTTATTACATTTTGCAATTACATCTGTTTAAGATCCTTAACATGAAGTCCACCGGAAACAATTCCTCTGCACTCTACAAGATATTTCCTGTTAAGTTATGTCCTAGATGTAAGGGAAAGGTGTTCAGGTGCTTACATTCTCAGGTAAATGTAAGAAAGAAAGCCTGAGGCAACGTGAATACAGGCTCTTCAAACTTCAAAGGAGCTGTGAATCATTCTTGCTGGCTTTTGCCATCCAGAATTGGCCTATGCTTGGGGAGCAATTAAAATTAAATAGTCATTGAACTGCTAAAAGTGAAGGTGACAGCTCTGGGCATAAGCAGACTCTTATAAAGTCTCCTGTCTAATCCATACCTTAGTGTATTAGTGAACGAAGAAATCAAATGAAAACTGGAACCAACTATTAAGTGAGCAAAAGACAACTTTTTGATTATCACTACAAAAGGTTTTGGTTTTCTTTTCTCTCCTGCTGGTAATAGCTCACCTTAACTGATCACTTTCATTATAGTGTGTATGATAACACCCATTGTTTCATGTTCTCTGTGTATATAAAATCATCCTACTGTATTTTCCACTGCATGCATCTGATGAAGTGGGCTGTAGCCCATGAGAGCTTATGCTCAAATATATTTGTTAGTCTCTAAGGTGCCACAAGTACTCCTGTTCTTTTTGTTAACCTTGCACATAATGGGCCAGATCCTCTGTTCCAATCAAGCTGTGCTTAGGTTACCATGGCAACCCCCTTGTGATGGGGTGAAATTCCATCCTAGGGTAGAGAAGGTTAAAGGTCATACTTGGGCTCAAGTAGCTACACCTGTGCTAGATTTGTTTTTTAGAAGGGGGAAGTCCAGGAGTTGAGGATAGAGAATTCCTGCCAGGACCTAGTAGCTTGCTAGGGGATAAGAAATTGTCTGTAGATTATAGCTGGTCAGAGCTGGTTGCTGAAATGAAAGTTTAACCCAGAAGATGGTGACTTAACCTGAACTATCTGTCTGAGACGTGTGGTGCCAAGGTGTAATGACTGTACAGGAACAGGGACTGGAGATAGAGCCCAACAGTGTGGAAGATTCCTTTGTTTCGTAGCTTTTGGGGCTTTATTTTTGAAGACTCCTTTCCCCTGGAAGGGGTTGGACACGAGGAGATAACCTGGCTTCAGGGCTTTGCGGTTGTTACAGCCTGATAGGCCACAGGATGTGGGAGGAAACTGAGGCAGAATACTCGCAGGACCATCCTGTGATGCAAGAAGGCGTGCTTAGGGGCTGTGCCTAGTTACACCCTTAATCCAATGACCATTTCGGCACTGGTCTGCTGCCACCACAGGTTAGAGAATCCTCTGAGTTGCCCTAATCTATGCTGTCTTCCAACAACCCCCAGAGGAAATTATGGCAGCCATGGATTGCTGAGGCTAAGGGATGCCCCTGCCACATCTCCTTTTCCCACCACCTCTCCCAACACTAAGGCCAGAAGGCTGATGTTGTAGGGTTTGCTATGTAGTTCATACCACAGGAAGATACTTCTATACATTATCACAATGCCTAACTCCCTTTGTGGATCCAGGCCAATGTCCATATTCAGAATGTAAATCAGCGGCACAGGAGGCCAATACTTTGAAGACCCCTCCTCCATTGACTCTTGGTGCTCCTTCCATTTTTTTCTCTGCTAAATCAGATCACAACAAGTGATTGATTACATTCTGCCCCGCCCCCCTAGTGCTGATCTATTTCAAGCAGTCAAAGTTTTGGAAAGAAATAAACTATATAGAAATGCTGCTTTTATTTGTGTGTGTGTGTGGGGGGGGGAATGTCAAGGTAATTAAGGGGGAAAATAATGATCTCTTACCATTTTTTATTAAAAAGGGCTGCTTTATTAACTCTAGCAGGTTCAAAAAGGTCAGGAATTGTGCTTGATAGGCAAAATTTAAAATCTCCAGTTGGAACTGGGTGCTAATAAGGCCAATAAATTAAAAGATTATACAAAATAACAATTAACATTCTCCCCAATATTTTTCTAATTTTGAAGCTATTAACGGCTATATGAATATGTTAAAGGTGATGTACCTAACAAAAGGTTTTGGACCAGGATTCACTTTATTGCTGTCGCTGTTTGCACCTCCTGTTGTTCCACCAGAATACTTGCAGTTCAAAGGCAGGAGCCGAGCAAACATAAAATAGCTTGGGTGAAAGCACTAATGTGATAAGCAGAGGAGGATTCCAACCCATATAATTATCATTGAAAGAACACAGACATTAAGACTACATATAACATTGCCACTCCATGTATTTTTCAGTTAATGAATATCTGCTGCAATTTCCTGTGTGGGTTTTTGGGGTGGATGGGGCAGAGGAGGCCTTCAAGTCCTAAATGTAGGTGATAGCTCTATTTCTCCTTCCTATGGGGCTGTGATCTGTGAGTGGCACCAGTTGTTACCACTGTGTCTGGTGGAGTTCCAAAAGAACACAATGATTCCATTGGAGAAAATGGTAATTACATAGTAATCTGTGTTACCACTACTGCACCATCTCTGGATAATTACACAATTAACACACATCTCCTCTGCATAATTGTTGTTTAAAAATCAGCAAGAGGTCAATTCTCCTTTCTTGATGCCCACATAGCTCTCATTCATGTCAATGTGTACCCTGGCCCAGAAGACCCCCTAATCTTGAGTAATACATTTCAGTGAAAATCAATGTGTGGCTTTTGTCATCTTGTTAATGTGTCAAATATTTATTGTACAATAGGAGGGTACATAGACTCTGCTATGCTTCACTAAACCCTCTCTGTACTGGAGGTGTATCTTACTGCTGTGCTGTCAGTCTGACCCTTTTCTTTTTCCTGAGCATATAGAGGAATATTGTAATCTCCACAAACATAGTTTAGGACAATCACTCTTGTTATAAAAGACAGTGAAATCCCGCAAGAGAGACTGGAGGAGGCTATTTTGCTGATATTCAGTCCTTATCTGTCCGAAAGCAAGTCTTTTAAGATAGAAATGCGTTTAATTCTGCTTGCTTGTCAGCTATGTCAGATTTCTTTCTTTTTATTTTTTGCTGGACTGTGTTTTCTCTGATTATGTTTTCCTCATTTTCTGCTGATTATACTGCTGATGGAAACGTTTTTGTATGTTTGGTTTCTGTTTGACAGCAATCTTAATAACACATCAGTATTCTTGAGACTGGTAATGAGTATCTCTTTTTAGGACTCTGCCATTCTCTTCTCTACAGAAAAGATTCTAAGCAGAAAATTGCCTCTTTGCAGTGTACTGTTGACAAGATTCACCACCCTGCATGATCAGAACTGTGAATGTGACAGTGTTGTGCAGTGAATGAGAGGTAGAGAGAGTGTGAAAATGCACACACAACAGTTATTTATTCAGAGATGCACCAAATTTATATACCTTTCACAGTAAGGGCCTAATTCAAAGCCCCTTGAAGTCAATGGAAAAAACCTCCCATTGAAATCATACAGCTTTAGATCAGGCGCCTAGTACAGTAGGGATAGCACAGAACTATCTTCATTATTTACATTAGATGCTGATGACATCTGAACGCAGGTATGAAGAATGGACCTACAAATGGGAAAACACTGAACCTGTTCTAAACAAATCACACTTCCAACAAGGTAGAAGAAGCTACTGTGCCAACCCTACGGACTTACTGTTGCCACTGAAATGTTAATATATACCTAGATTTTCAGCAGAAAGCCTTACAGTTGGAAATATTTAACAATCAAACACTTTCCAGGGCTAGCCATTATGATAGGAACTTTTTTATTCTGCACTGCTAATTTAAATATAAGAGGTCTGTAACTTTGATTCTTCCTAGGTTTCCTACTCCATTTTTGTCTTTACTGAAGTATCAACTATACCTGCATGCTGTACTTATGTTGCAACTTTCCAATAAGAATCACCCATTCTGCAAATTATCATTTCAGTATTTCTATCAGTTGTGCAAATCTCTGCAACCGCAAGTTAATTTACCCAGAATATTCAGGAAAACTTGGATCCAACTGCCATCATGGAAAAGATGAGATGGGCTGGTGTCATAAATATAAAGGGAAGGGTAACCACCTTTCTGTATACAGTGCTATAAAATCCCTCCTGGCCAGAGGCAAAATCCTGTTACCTGTAAAGTGTTAAGAAGCTCAGCTAACCTGGCTGGCACCTGACCCAAAGGACCAATAAGGGAACAAGGTACTTTCAAATCTTGGGTGGGGGGAGGCTTTTGTTTGTACTCTTTGTTTACGTGTTTGTTCTCTCTTGGGACTGAGAGAGGCCAGACAGAAACCCATCTTCTCCAACCCATCCTAATCCAAGTCTCCAATATTGCAACCAGTATAGGTAAGCCAGGCAAGGTGGATTAGTTTATCTTTTGTTTTATGTGAATTTTCCCTGTGTTAAGAGGGAGGTTATTCCTGTTTTCTGTAACTTTAAGGTTTTTCCCAGAGGGGGATCCTCTGTGTATTGAATCTGAATACCCTGTAAAGTATTTTCCATCCTGATTTTACAGAGGTGATTCTTTTACCTTTTCTTTAATTAAAATTCTTCTTTTAAGAACCTGATTGATTTTTCATTGTTCTTAAGATCCAAGGGTTTGGGTCTGTGTTCACCTGTACAAATTGGTGAGGATTATTATCCAGCCTTCCCCAGAAAAGGGGGTGTAGGGCTTGGGGGAATATTTTGGGGAAAGACATCTCCAAGTGGTCTCTTTCCCTGTTCTTTGTTTAAGACGCTTGGTGGTGGCAGCATACTGTTCAAGGCCAAGGTAAAGTTTGTACCTTGGGGAAGTTTTTAACCTAAGCTTGTAAGAATAAGCTTAGGGGGTCTTTCATGCAGGTCCCCACATCTGTACCCTAGAGTTCAGAGTGGGGAAAGAACTCTGACAGCTGGTGTAACAATGCTGGTTCTGGTGGGACCCAAATGAGAGTGCCAATTCAGTACAAATTGCTTAAAGCAGGGCAGTTACAGCCCAATGTTGAAGTTTTTCCACCTCTAAGGCAAACCAAACCAGCCAGACAGAGAGGACTTTGGTTTCACCCCACGAGCTAACCACAAATCACACAAGCAATTCCCTTAGACCTTCCAGTTTCCCAGTATCACCACCAGTGCCACTCGTTAAGGGGATAAATGGTTATGGAAACCAATACCCCAGTAAAAGAAAAAAGATTCTCTCGATCCCAAAGGACCAAGCCCCAGAACCAGGTCAATATACAAATCAGATCTTACCCACAAATCATGCTGTTGCCAATCCTTTAGAATCTAAAGGTTTATTCATAAAAGGAAAAAGATATAGATGAGAGCTAGAATTGGTTAAATAGAATCAATTACATATAGTAATGGCAAAGTTCTTAGTTCAGGCTTGTAGCAGTGATGGAATAAACTGCAGGTTCAAATCAAGCCTCTGGAGTACATCCACAGCTTGGATGGGTCTTTCAGTCCTTGGTTCAAAGCTTCAGTACAGCAAAGTCCCTCCAGAGGTAAGAAGCAGGATTGAAGACAAGATGGAGATGAGGCATCAGCCTTTTATAGTCTTTTCCAGGTGTAAGAACACCTCTTTCTTCTTACTGTGGAAAATTACAGCAAAATGGAGTTTTGAGTCACATGGGCAAATCCCTGCATACTTTGCTGAGTCACAAGGCAAATCTGCCTTCTCTCAATGGTTCAATTGTATAGCTGATGGTCCTTAATAGGCCATCAAGCAGGCTAGGCAGAGCTGATGCCAACTTGTCTGCGGTGTCACCCAGACGCGTAGCATACATTTGAAATACAGACAGTATAGCGCCAATATCCATAATTTTAACTACAAAAATACACACATATAGACAGCATAATCATAACCAGCAAACCATAACCTTGTCTTAGACACCTTATTTGATCCCCTTTATACAAGATTTGGTGCCACTACAGGACCTTGGTTGCAATAGTGATCTATATGGTCCCAGATTATGACAATAATGTCACAGCTGGAAACAAGAGTTGCTTGTAAAGTTTTATTGTGGAAAGCTTTAAATTGTGTTTGAGATGGTTTACTTTTATGAAAAGCCTCATGGGATGATGATGAAGGAAAGCTTTAAAAATAAAAATGACATGCTGAGTTTTAAATTAGCCTTTAAACTAAATTGTGACGATTTCTTAGTCTGGTTCAATATCATATAGTTTATCTAGCTCTACGTCTTCTTCAAATAAGTGAAAACATTTTTGTGAGAAAGAAACTTAGATAGCTAGAATATAGTTGAGGATATAGTTATTGAATTTTGTAGCTGGAACTGTAAAAATATTAGGGCTCTTACATTTCTTTTTGAAATATCTGTTGTAATCATACTAATTCACCGTGAAAGCAAGTGTTGTCCAAAAGTAAATCATATTATACACATATAAATAAATGAAGGGATTTTAGGATGTATGGGTATTTCTTACAGATTAATCTGACAGTTAAGGGAAAGCAGAGCGATCTTAGGGTAAGATACTTTTTTTAAAAAAAAGACAAGTATATAAGTGTCAGTGGACCATTTTCAGTTATGAAGAAACCATTGTGTATGGTGAAGGCTCTGGCAGGTGAGACCTGAAGGGATATGCAAAAAAGATTGCATCTCCACCTAAGGCTCAAAAGAGCTTTTGAAGTGATATCTGAAGTGACAGAAGATGAAATATCTAGGGCTATGGATTTCAATTCAGTATTGGCTGATGTGCATCATATCATTTTACATTGTATCAATCCCAATGATAATTTCAAAACCTATGGTTTATTAGAAGTTGTGAGATAAGAGTTGTTCACATAAATTCCACAACTACCTAACAGCATAACTGAGAGGCTTGTTTGGCCTGCGGGAAACGGGGCTTTGCCAACCAGAAAGACTAAAATACATACATACTTTATGAATGTAAGTATTTTATTGTTATGTTTAAACAAGCTTATAACAACAAGCTTTCACCCTATGAAATATGACTATTATACATCTCAGGTCTTGTCTATATTGAAAGTTGTAATGGTTTAACAAAGGTTATTTTAAGCTGGTTTAGTTACAGGTGCAAAATTGTGTGTAGACATTCTTAATTTGATTTAGCTGAACTAGATTCCTTATTTAATTAACCTAAATTAATATAAACCAGGTTTAAACTAAATTAAGAGTGTCTATCTTTCCTTACCTATTGGTGGATATGTCTGCACAGCAAAGAAAAACCCATGGAACCAATTCTCAGAGCTCAGGTCTACTGTTTCGGGCTCATGGGGCTAAACATAATAGTGTAGATGTTCCTACTTGGGCAGGAGGCCAGGTTCTGTAACCTACCAACTAGGGAGTGTCATGAAAACTGGACTCCAACCCAAGCAGGAACTTCTACACTGCATGTTAGCCCTGCAGCCATAGCCCTGTGAGCCTGAGTCAGCGAACCCAGACTCTGAGACTTGGTGTAGCACATTTTTCTTTGCAGTGTAGACATACCCTTAAAGTTTTATAATGCCTCCCATTACTGTAGTATATGAGCACCTTCCAAGTAAAAGAAATAGTAATAGCAAATTCCACATGGTACTTCATGGAATCTCTGGCACTTCTTCTTGGGAGTAAAATTTCTGCTTGGGGTAAAGTGTGCATTTTGGATTCTTCTAGATTTTGTTGGTGGTAGTAGGAGTTCATTGGGCAGAATTTTTGCACCATTTTCTAAAGCCTATCAGAATTTATCTGACTCTGGAAGTTTGTTTCTTAGCCAGATCCTCTCTTTATCTATGCTTTATTTCCAGCAATTGCGTGCTTTGTCCTGGGCTTTGTGATCTGCTTTGTCCCAGTGGAGTGCAGTTGTTACAGTGGTTCATAAACTGAAAGGCTAAAGTCTAATTATTACCAATATTTGGTCTTTAATGTGACTGGGGCTTGATCCATTAATTGCTTTGAAACTTAGGACCAAAACCTTGAACATGGGAAGTTTACTGGGAGCCAGGGGAGGGATTTGAGCCTGGTGAGCTCATAGCAATTTAAGTCACGGAGAAAAAAATTAAACCAATTTAGAACTTACATGGGATTTTTCACTGGTGTAACTCTTTACATTGGTGTAAAAATTTATAGTTAAAATGATGCAACTTTGAGCATAGAGATTACGTTACTTTTTCTTTTCCCTTTTGATGTTTCAAAAACACTACTTTTTTTGTAAAGATAATTTGCGACAGAATCTGTGGGCCACTCTTGGAGAAGAATAAAACAAATTCTGCTGTTTGCAGAGAGTCAAAAGATAGGGAAAAGATACTCAAGGTGTTCAGCATTTGGTTCCAGATATGGGGAACCATATTTCCATAGGGTTCTGCAAAGCTGTGCAGCAGGAAAAAGTTCAGTTTATTCACAAATGAAGATTTATCATTTTGCCTTTGTATAAAGACTGTATGCTTCTCTAGGTAGGTCATATGTACAATACTCATTTTAATCAAATCAGTCTTAATATTAATGTTCTGAAAAACAACAATCCCCAAGAGTTTCCATCGAGGCTCCCTAGCCTATGTTTTAAACCTCTGCCATTTCTCATTAACTCCTTTGTCTATGATCTATATTGCCTCCAACATGGCCTTGATGTAGCATCATTTTCTGTAATCATATGGTAGATGCTTATAGTTTGTGATATCATATTTTGTAAACTTATCATGAGAGCTTGTGAGAATATACTTTAAAATACAAGGTTATAAAAGCCTATAAATGTAATTATATACTCAGTACCTATACTATATGGGACACATTTTCAAAAGTGCTCAGCTCCCACAACTGGGATGAGATTTTCAAGAGATCTCAATTTCTATTTAAACATCTAAATGAAGTGGCCAGATTTTTCAAAAGTGCTCAGCAGCTTCCTTTCTTAAACACTTTTGAGAATCTGTCCCGATAATTAGTGTAACGACCAAACTGGAACCCTTGTTCCAAATCTCCTAAGTTTCCTGGGGGTCAGGGACATTTGCAAATGTCCCTATCTGAACCTGACATCATGGTTGTGATTTGCTGCCAGACTACAAATTAGAAAGTGCCCATTTTCTACATCTAGAGGACAGAAATCTTGTAATGAAAAGCTCATCAAGAGATTTTTGTCTTATAGCCAGAAGATTTTCCTAATATCCAATTTAAATCTCCCTTGCTGTAAACTAAGCTGATTACTTCTTGTTCTACTTTTATGGACATGAGAACAATTGATCACCATCCTCTTTATAACTTTTTACATTTTTGAAGAATGTTATGTCCCCCCTCGGCCTTCTCTTCTCTAGACTACAAATGCCCAAGTCCTTCAAGCTTTACTCATAAGTCATGTTTTCTAAATCTCTCATAATTTTTCTTGCTATCCGCTGGACACTCTCCAATTTGTTCACATCTTCTTTAAAATGTAGTACTCAAAACTGGACACAATACTCCAGCTGAGTATGGTAATGCTGAATAAAGTAGATCAATTACGTTCTGTGTCTTACATATGGCGCTCATGTTAATAAATCCCAGAATAACATTTGCCTTTTTCACAACAGCATCATGCTGCTGACTTACTCAATTTGTGATGCACTCTATCCCCCAGATCCTTTTCCGCTGAACTACCACCTAGCCAGTTATATACCATTTTTGATACTTTAATTAATGGATTTATGGTTTGGAAGAGACCATTAGGTCATTTAGTACGATCTCCTGTAAAACACAGGTCATAACTTTGTGGTCAAACAAGAGACATCCATTCTGGATTTAAAGACTTCCAGGGATAGGGCAGTACAAGAAGCAGCTGGAAAACCACCCATCAATCAAAATTATCATAACAAAAATATAAGCCCCATAAAATGTGAGTACACCAAATTTTCAATTTTAACACTCACTAACATCCTATTATGTTCACTTTATTTGCCCAAGTGAAAATCTACAAACTAAATAAGGACCCAAGCAGATTTAAATGAATGTTCTAACAATTTGCCCTAGCATTTTCCCTCAAAATTGTTATGGCAAATCACTTTTCCTAAAAGCAAATCCACCAGATTAATATTGCTCTTCATATACAAGGAGAGAACAGTAGTGTTGTGTGAAATGTGTTATTAAAATGTTACAGTGAAAGATTGGAAGCTGCCAAAAGATTACACGTTTGTTTTTCACAGATTATGTTTTAGTGTTGAACAAAGAAAATCAGAGAAACACTAGAGTACATCTACCATTTGTGACTCTTAGCAACATATCTCTAACTCTGACCTCATTATATATAAAGTCCATTAGGATTTAATAGGAATGAGATCAATAGAAATGACACGGTTCTATAGAAAAACTTTGAAACATATAATTTAACAGAATTCGATCCATGAGTGCAAGGGACTGGACTAGATGTCCTCTCGAGATCCTATCCAGTCCTGCAATTCTATAATTCTATATATTTTTAAATATCATATAGGATTTAATAGATATTTTATATTTATTCCTGTTAAAGAATACTATAAATTGGTTTAAAAACTCTTTTTTGAAAGATTAATCTACTCTATACATCTCATATAAACTGAGCCTGTTATAACCTTTCAAATCCTCACTAAGTTATTAAAACATATTCTTAATGAAAAGACTTTTTAATGGTTAAAGTAATAAAATGCAATGTATTCAGTTTAAATACCTTTCAGCATTTGAGTTCCAGCATCCCCTCAAGGAACATTAAAATATTGGTCCTTCTAGATGAGCATGCATCTTGTGGACTATTTCTGCCTCAAGTTTTAATATAGAAGTAATAAAATACTCTCAGAAGGACTGTGTTTTAACAATCAAGACAGTTAATTCCTGAGAATCCGGTCTTAACATAATAGATAATACGCCTTCGGCACACTCTGTTGTAATCCATTATCCATGCAACCTGAAGAAATTCTTTAATTGGAGTTTCTTTTGATCATGAAAAATGGATCCATCCACTGCGATTTTGTTATACTGAAAGAAGTTATGCAGAGGGATTTGCTGACACAAGACATTTCCATGCTAGGTGCCGGGATGGCTTCTGTGAGTTATATTTACAAGCACCCATAAAAACAGGCATAGTTTATTCAGTACAGCTATAGACATGTATTGAGTATGTTTAGACGAGGCAGTTAATAGAACCTGGAATAGAGAGAATATATACATGTCAATGTTATTTCATACAAACATAGCTGAATGGAAAATGTTTCGATTTCAAGCTTCCATTTTGAGTATGGCATCAAAAAGGAGACCACAAGATAACAATCAAATTATATCCACCAGAAATTGTCATGAGATCAGGTTAAATTTCTAGCATTCCTCTTCTCATTTACAGATATTATCACAAGAATGGTTTCACGTTCTGTCACTTTCAGTTCTTATTACAGTCATTGTCACTGAAATGTAAAACCAGAATTTCAATGCCCTAATCTGCAAAATCTGGTTGCAAACTGCACTACCCTGACCTTTTTAATATGCTGCTGTTTGATTTTCTGAGCATTCTTATTCTTCCTCATTTTCTGTATAAGTAATATGCAATGGAAAAGTAGAAAGAGTGTTAAAATTTCAATAGTGATTTCTGGTATCCCTGGTGATTCAAGAAAGCATCCCTATTTATACATGTGCTGAGCTTTAAACATGTGCTTTAAGCCTCATTAAAGTCAATGGGCATCACACATGTGTTTAAGTGCTTTCCACAGTGAAAGTGCTTCACCTGGGTCAGGGGTGGCAGCGTAGAAGGGAAAGCAAGCTATAGTGGCCTACTATTTCCTCACTATCTCCCTGCAGGTGAGTAGGAAGGGGAAGGGAAATGGTGGAACCTTGACTCCAGCCAGAGCAACTGCAGGAGTGTATGTACTGTTTTGGTATAGCACTAACAGTGTATGTTATCTCCTATGGGGGAGGGAGGTATGGGTCTAATCCAGGGACACCACAACTGTCCAGTACCCCATAAAAAAGGGCTTTTGGCAAAGTTATATTATATACATTTCCCAGACCTGAAGAAGAGCTCTGTGTGGCTCAAAAAATTGTCTGTCTCACCAATAGAAGTTGGTCCAATAAAACATATTACCTCACCAACCCTGTCACTCTCATACTTTAGCAGACACTTATGCAAAATTAACTGCAGGAGAGAACACTTTTTTGGCATCAAGTTTTTGGATACATAAGCTTTTTGGCACAAACTTCTATTTTAAAGATGCCCAGACATAACCACAAACTGAAAAATAAACAACACTCTCCTCTAAAGAGATTCACCTGTCTTAAAAATCAAGGCAAAGTATTTTTCTTACATATATTTTTGATGTTACTTAACCAAGATGTTGTAATAAGGTTAAATGATTAAATGAGCAGTACCTTTGGGAAGAGTAAGAATTGAAGACATATGGTTCTGCTCCACTGGACCCATAAACAAATATTCAGCTTCATTAGAGATTGCAACTAACAAAGAAGGTCAACCTTAATAAAACTATCAAAGTCAAGATTATCTAACATGAAGTCAGCAGAGTTCTTGTATCAGCAACTAGTTTATTTTCCTATAGAATGTGCCTATCTATATTCAAATGCACATTTTTTTTAATAGGAAAAGGGGAAAGAATCAAGATTAGTAAATATTAGATCCCACTTGGATTGCATTTTGAAATAACAGAACAAATTACAGTAAAATAATTTCAAAACTGATTTATTTGGTAGAAATATACCAGACATAGATTCAGAGAAATGATCAACTAATCCAGGTTATTCGTGAAGGGCCATACTGAGGTCTGGTATAAACAGGTACAATTCCATTCCATTTGGGAGAGTTGTTCCTTCCATCTGTTTATAAAAGGTCTGAATATCACCTGAGAGAAACCATATCAGGTTAGGGACATTTTTCCCTAATTTATTCAAGGACTCGTAGTATTCACAGATTTGTCTTTGTGACCTGGCTTCTGGATTGGAAAGGACTTTCAGCTTCTGTAGTGGATGTGTGCAATTAGAGCCTGATCCAAAGGCCATTGAAATCAACAACACTTACTGCTTTTACAAAAGTTGTCGTAATAAATAAAACAAACTGAGCTGTACACAAAGAGGATTTATTAAAGACATCTTTTATACTGTTAAGAACAAAACAGTTTTCAGAATCTGTAGGTGTTGTGGCAGAGTGAGCTACTAATGATGACAATGTATTTATTACTCATCTTTATTTTTACCTCTGATTTAATTTTAGTCCATATGTACAAAACCCAAATGTAGTTATTTTCACATCAAACTCAAAGTTTTCCTACACCATGGACATCAGGGACATCAAATTAAGGGCACTTTAACATACTCTTCACAATGCCTTTAGCGTTTTTACCACTGCACTCTTCCAATGGTGCTCAAAAGAATAAACTGCCATAGAAACCCTTAGGCTTACTTCACGTAAACATGTTGGGTCAAGGATTTGAATTGACTTAAATCTCAAATCACAGCTTGCTACTCTTAAGAGAGGCCACGGAGTCAGGAACATTTTTTTTCTCTCTCAGTACAATAACGAAATGCCAAAAATGGACTAGCTATTTAAGTCCCTTTTCTTCAGACTGATCTCATGGGAAAGAATTATGGCAGCTGGGAGAGCCTGTGTGTCACCAAATCATCCATCATTCCTGTTCTGTATTACAGATGGAGGCTCTGAGTGTCATACGGTGGTTGAGGCATTTTCCCAGCCTATTCAGTAACTGGATTAGCACAAACTGTGTAGCACCAAGGCATTTTTTCTTAAGGTACTTTGCAGATGATCTTGTCAAAAAGGAAACTGTTGGAAAAAACAGAGTCCCTGTTTCTTCTCTGAAATGTAGAGAAGTTCTCCCTGCTGGCTTGAAAGCAAGCCTCTGGAATCAATCAGGTCAAATCATTGGTCTGGAGCATACATTACTACTGTACATCCTGGTTTTAGGTAAACCTTAGCTCATATAACTGTTTGAAGAATATTGACTTGGAGACTCAAAGTGTGATGGGAGGTTCTTTTAGTAAAACATTAAATGCAAAGAACAATCATGTGACATAGTATAAGATGACAAATCAGAACTTCCAGTTTTTCTGTTCTTTCTAAGCACAATACTTTAAGTTGATTTAAAAAGAAATGTGTGTCATATTCTTAGGTCCCTACTCAATTGTTATGCTGTCAAATTTCCTTTGGATTGACTGAAGTTTTCATGAGTGTTTCTGTAGTTCTTAAAACCCAAAGCTCTTGGTAACTATTACTCTTCGTGAGGTGGTGGCAGGAAATAAATCAGTGGAGACACGGCCATCCAACCGATAGGTGGCTGGCACAAACAGTACAATACAAGAGTACTGTCACTTAAAGCTGTACTTTATTTTAGTCTCAAGCATTTACGCACATCTGCAACAGGTTAGTAAAACACCCCAAATATCAATAATTACCAACGTCAGAAGCAGTCTTTGAATGGTACAGTCCTTCCGATAGGCCAGTCTTTCAGCTGCCATTGGGAACCCTAAACTGTGTTCCTGAAGAGTCCACCTTCCCTATACTTTCTCTCCTTGTTTATTTGGGTCAGTGCAGTGGTTCTTAACTCTGGTCTACCACTTGTTCAGGGAAAGCCCCTGGCACGCCGGGCCAGTTTGTTTACCTACCGCATCCTCAGGTTCGGCCGATCGCGGTTCACTGCTCCAGGCCAATAGGGGCTGCAAAAAGCAGCACAGGCCGAGGGATGTGCTGGCCGCCCTTCCCTAAATTTGTTAGTCTCTAAGGTGCCACAAGTAGTCCTGTTCTTTTTGTTTCTAGTGAGTTTCTAGTCAGCTTCACTTTCAAATTTGGCACATATAATGGTTTAGTTAGAATTGGGAAGAAATGTTTTACCATACCCAGAGAACATCATTGACCCAACTGCAATACCAGTTCTGTTTCTAGTTTATCATCCCAGCCTGACAAAACAACATATCAGAAATCTTTCCTTTAAATAGCTTCCTAAGTAAAAATTTCTAGTCCTTTGTCTCTCCTTGATCCTCTGAAAGTCTTATGTGTCTCTTCTTGTTTTGCATTTAAACTGAGATATTTTGATTAAATAACTCTCAAGAGGACTGAGATTATAATGCAATAGTCTTTCAAATAGTTTATTCTGGAGTGCATATTGCTATTATACAGTGCAGATATGAAATCTGTATTTCATAAATGTGTGTTTCAATGAGATCTGCTCAGGAGATGAATATCATGGTCATTGTTCCTGACACCACTGAATTATAAATAAAGTGAAGCCTAAATTGTTTATTTGCTGTGGAACAGCTGTATGAAAATCTCAGTTATTGATGGTATAGTAATTGCTTCAGAGAGGATATCCTTCAAATTATAGTGCATTCAACTTGAGATAGGTACTCTTAAATCAGATAATCAGTTAAAATGGACATAAATCAATTCCCCCCCAAACTAGATATACAATAGTAAAACAAGTACATGCACTCTTAATTGAGACACCAAATCAGAGAGTGGGGGAATTATTCAGGTGTAAAGGGGGGTTATACATCAGATTAAGTTCTAACTAATTAGTACTGTATGAATGAGACCAGGTATAAATAACCTGAACAATATCCAGCTTTTTGTTCAGCCTGCTTGCTCTTGCTCATTATGGTTTCCAGGAAAACCATTCTTCCTCAATGTCAAAAGATCAAGATAATTATAACAGAGATTCTGATGAATGTGAGGGAGACATGGTAGTACTCTATGGTCTGTCCAGTTTGACCGATCTATTTTTGTCATTAAATTTTACTCCATTGCTGCCATGCTCTCCTTGTGACTATCTACATGGTTGTTTAAATTGAATTTTGGAGAGGCATTCCTGTCTGATACAGACAAGTCTCTTAAAATAGATTTCACAAAATGTTCCTTTCTCTGTTGCATGCTCAATGAGTTTTAACGTCAGAATAAAGAATATGAATGATGGTTTTATAGTTAGAAAGGAATGCAAATCCCTTTTGAGAAAAGTTAGCAACAGAAAAACATAGTCCAAAAGATATGAATACAAAAGTGATTGCTTATTAATTCTTATTAGATATTAAATCCACAAACCTAGAAAGACTTCAGTGGGGCTGCTCACAGAGAATAAGGGAATATATTTGCATAAATGGACAATGAGGAGGAGTTTAAGTATATTAGGAATAAAAGGAAATCTCATCAAAAGTATACGTCAATTATTGGATGGAGTGACAAGATATACGTGTCCCACATAGCACAGGAAGAGGATAATCATATACTTTGGGCTGAAGAAGCCATGCCCCATCGCCTGTGCTGGGCATGCTCCAGCTGGAACCACAGTATAAGTGGGAGCAGCTCAGCTTAGTCTGGGCTCACTGTGGAGGAGAGACAGCATGCGCTGCAGGCTTCTGTTTGGAAGGTGTCAGAGCCCCAGTTCTCAGAGACCAGGCACCCCAAGACCCAGGCAAATACCAGGCTGCCAATGGAACCCCATGAGGGGAAGGAGTCATTGGGACCTCTGCCTGACAATTATCCTGGAGAACTGGAGATCCCACAGTCTATGGAGCAGGAAGACAGTGTAGGAAGTAGCCCAGGGGAACCAGACATTGATCTGGGAAAAGAGTCAGCATATTTCAGAGGGATCCCCGCTGACCCACTGGTGAATACACTCACTGCTGATAGGGCCCTAGGCTGGGACCCAGTGGTGTAGGGAAGGCCTGTGTCTCCCAACCTAGGCCGTTGACCCACCCCTGGGTGGCCCCATCAACTCCAGCCCTTAGGCCATACTGTCCTGAATCCGAGGACAGTCCTATCATCTCTGACCATTTGGCTTTCCCACAGTGAGAAGAAAAGCAGTTATTTGAATTTGACTGTGGGCTACAGAACCCAAATTGGCGATGGGGTATACCTGACCCATGACAGATGGAGATAGTAACATTTTTAATAATAATGATGGAACAAAGGCAGAAGTGTTCAATAGATGTTTGTGTTATGTATTTCCAGTCCATTGGTAACTGAGGACTGGAAATATGATCTACTAGGGATAAAGATTTTTAAAACAGCAACCTCATAAAACATACTAAAAAGTCCTAAAAGAGTTGCCTGAGGAAAGTTCTGCCCTTCTGATATGTTTTAAAAAATCTTGGAATACCAGGGAAACTCCAGAAGGCAAGTGGGATAACCTAAGTAACAATAAACCAGTTAGTCTGATATCCATTCCAAACAAAATAATGGAAAAGTTGATATAGGATTCAATTCCTACAGAACTAGAGGATAGAGATATAACTAATACCAGTGAACATGATGTTATGGAAAATAGATCTCATCAAACACCCTGATTTCATTCTTTGATGAGATTATGTGTTTGGCTGAGAAAGTTAACTGTGTAATTCAATAGACTTTGTAAGGAATCTGACACATTACCACCCAACTTTCTGATAAAGAAATTAGCAGTACAGTATCAATAAAGATCTCAAAAAGTAGTCGTCAATGGGTAAATCAACCTTGAATGGAGGTTTTTCTAATGGGGTTCTGCAGGGATCAGTCTTCTTCAACTGTTTCATCAATTTCATATTTATCAACAATCTGAAAGTAAGTATAAAATCACTGCTCATAAAATTTGTGGGTGACACAAAGATTGGCAGAATGGTACATTTGGGCATTTAGTTACAAGCAATTCAGGCCACACCTACAGAATGGGGGATTGTATCCTGGAAAGCTGTTACTCTGAAAATTATTTTAGGGTCATAGTGGAGATGCAAGAACGCTCAATGTGATGCTGTGGCAAAAAAGCCCAATGTGATCATTGGCTGTATAAACAGGCGAGTAGGGGGGAAGAGGAGGAAGATGATTTTACCTTGGTATATGACATGGAGAGAGCAATTCTGTAATACTGTGTAAAGTTCCGGTGGAGAGGGTGCAGAAAAGAACCACAAAAATGATTCAAGGGTTGGAGAAAATGCCTTACACTGAGATACTTGAGAGCTCAATCTGTTTTATAAAAAAAGAATAAAAGGTAACTTGAATTCAATGTATAAGTACCTTCATAGGGAGAAAATATTGGTTATGAAAGGGCTTCTTAATATAGCAGAAAAAGGCAGAACAAGAACCAAGGGCTGGAATGTAAAGCCAAACAAATTCAAATTAGAAATAAGACCCAACTTTTTAAAATAACAGTACTAACCATTGAAACAAACTACCAAAGTAAGTGGTAGATTCTCCATCTCTTGATGTCTTCAGATTGAGACTGGCCATCTTTCTGGAAGATATGGTTTAGCCAAATACAAGTTATTGGGCTCAGTATGGGGATAAATGGGTGAAACAATGTCCTGGGGTATGCGGGAGGTCAGAATGGATGATGTAATGCTCCCTTTTGATCTTAAGCTCTGTGTCTAAATCTCCGCAGGATCAGTACTTGAAGCATATGTGTATCTTTACTCACGTGATATATACATGTTTAAATGTTTGCAGAATGGGGGCCTGAGTTTTTAATCAGAGCTTCATTAAACACTTATTTTTCAGTTGTTTGCCATATTGGTGTAGCCAGGTTGGTCCCAAAACACTAGAGTGACAAGATAGGGAGGCAATATCTTTTACTGGTCCAGCTTCCATTGGTGAAAGGGACAAGCTTCCGAGCTTCAGGTCTTCAGACTTGATGAAGAGTTCTGTGTAGTTCAAGAGCTAGTCTCTTTCACCAACAGAAGTTGGTTCAATAAAAGATATTACCTCACCCACCTGGCCCCTCTTTTTCAATTGGTTAGTTATTCTTTGCTTATCTAATGAAGTTTTGAAAGCTTTAAAAAAAAGTAGATTTGCTTTTGTTATGCCTTCCATGATGTCACACTTTTTGCATATAGCCAAATGAATTTACATAAAATAATTCAAAATGTACAGCAGCAAGGAAAGTGATGAGATTCTAGTTTTCCCACTGCAAGAATCCCTAGTTTATGCAATTAAAAACATCCACATGCAGTTTGTAATTTTCACCTGTTATTGAAGTTTAATGTACCAGTACTCTCTGCTAACAGGGGAAGGGATTGATGAGGGTTTTTTCTCCCTCTGTAACAGGAATTATTTCTTCAGGAAAAAATAAAAGTGTACATGAGAGAGTATCCTGATTCATCTATCATGATGGTCCAGTACTGAAACTGATTTACTTCACTTTCACCAATCCTTCATCATTTTCCCTCTGATTCCCCATGCTATTAAATTCTCTTTTTACTTGACCAAACAGGAACACTGAAAAGAGCATTTACTATAGAAGTACATGAATGGACTGGGGCCATAAGAAGTACTTGTGTCACTTGAGAAATATTCGCTATTATAAAAGAGAGGTGCATCAAATGTCAAAATCTCTTTTGGATGTAACTCACAAGTAACTAAAATAGTGCTCTGATTTTACAGCAGCCTCTTTTTAAATTTTTTTTAATCTTACTTGCCTATTCTGATAGTACCACTCTTGGAAATACAATAAGGGGAAAACAGTTTGCTTCTTTCCTCCCTTTTGTGGTCTGACAGCTTATTCAACACATCTCCCACCACAACAGCTGTGCACCAGGATTTTTAACTTCACCCTGGCTTTGGTGATTCATAGATATCAAGGTCAGAAGGGACCATTATGATCATCTAGTCCGACCCCCTGCACAATGCAGGCCACAGAATCTCACCCACCCACTCCTGCAAAAAACCTCTTACCTATATCTGAGCTATTGAAGTCCTCAAATCATGGTTTAAAGACTTCAAGTAGCAGAGAATCCTCCAGCCAGATCCCACCCCATCTAACATCCCATCAAAGGCCATTTGGCCTATTTACCATGAATATTTAAAGATCAATTAATTGCCAAAATCATGTTATCCCATCATACCATCTCCTCCATAAACTTATCGAGTATAATCTTAAAGCCAGATAGGTCTTTTTGTGGAAAGGGAAGATGCAAAAGTCCAGTTAACAGAATTCTTTCCATCCTGTCACATAACAGGTGTGCAAGTACCACTTTCCCTGCTGCTTCAACTAGGGCATCTGTTTCGCTGGACTGAATGTTGTGCTAAGAGACCAGGGTTCTATTCCCAACTGCCATTCAACCACAGTATACATCTTGAGAAAGTCTCCTAACCTCTTAGTGTCTCACCTCTAAAGTAAGGATAATGATTACCAGGCCTTTCAGGTCTATGGATACAAAAGTATGTGAAGTATTTTTATTTACAGCATCATATCTTGTATTACAAAATCAGGATTAAAACAAAAGGAGCACAACATACAATTTTGGTTTAATTAAATTAAAGTCACATATGTGACTATTTAACTTGCCCTCCTTTTCATCCTCCCAAAAGGCTTAGCTGACCCTGCTTGAGTCACCCAGTTCAATATTCAATACTCTATTGACAAGTGATAGTGATATTGTTAGTAGATTGTAGTTAATTACTTTCTTAATCATTCCCAACCTTCCATGCACTACTAGTGAATGTTAAAAAATGTGAATTTGATGAATAGAGTGCACTATGTAATATATTTCTATGTTGTCAGTTGAATAAGGTCAGCAGTTTGGGGTTGAGATTAGATATCTGATCAATAATTTAAAAGATTATTCTTTTGTCCTTATGTTAGCCTGGAAGGCTTTTCTTTCAACAACAAAAACCCAAGAGAACTTAAATTACACTATACTGTGATAAAGTTACTTCATCCCATTTTAATGCAAGTTAAAAACGGAATGACCTTTTAGCTTGTCTGCTGAGCATAAAAATGAGGTAATTTATTGTTGTTTAGTATGGTATCAGGTGTATTTAAACAAAATGTTTTCTATTTGCCAAGTAGTTTCTACAGAAAAGAATAAAGAATTTCGTATTTAATTGAAGTTTCTAATGGGGAAACATCTGAGTGCACCAATCCCTACTGTAATCAGACCTGTTTGTTACAAATGAATACATAAAGTCGTAATGATTTACAATCAGGAAAAAAAAGATAAAATAAACAAAACCAATATTTTAGGCTAATCTGGACTCTAGTTTTCTTCCTCAAAGAGAAAATACTAAACATACACTGGGCTTACAGCTGGTGTAAATCTGCATAGCTCCATGTAGTCTAAATACATTGTTACAAATGGTTTGTAATAAAAAAGTATTTTGGTCTGCCTCATATTGTGGTCAAACATGAACACTGGGGCAAGGAAATGTGGCAAGGAGTAAGGCAGAAACAGGCTCTACCCAGGTGCTATGTGTGCCCATCCTGCACAGATGGATGGGGTGGTGGGAAGTGGATGGATCCTTTACTCCCCCAACATATCTTGCAGTGTAGGTAAGCTGCCATGCCAGGGAGTGTACTCCATCTTCGAAGCAGCAGGGAGACTGGCAGGGACATTATTACTTGGGGAATCGAAATCTCCCTCCCAGGCTGCTTCATAGTACCTCATATGACGGATAAGATCGCAAACTGATCATCTAGGCCTTCACGATAGATAATTAGTTTCTGGAAATTTAAGCAATTAATCTTCTTACAGTTTTTTAGAATATATGTTTAGAAACTATCTGATATATTGACATAGTTCACAGTACTTCAGTTAGCTCAAAAGTAGACCATTTTGTCGTGGATATAATCACTTGGTTTCTAGTTATCATATAGTTGTGCCGGACAGCTCAGTGTTATTTAAACAAATTTGTTACTTTTGCTTTCACTGTTTCTATGAAAATAGATCAATATCCCAACAAATACGTAGTTAATCATTTAAAAGAATCCCATGAATACTTCTCTCATTTCTCTTTAAGTATATTCAAAATATTAATTCTTCAATTTGCGTGAGAAACATCTGTTGTTGTCCAACATTAAATTAAAGCTGTATCACCTTTTGCAAAAGTTACATTCAATGACCATACTATAATTACTAAAACAAATGCAATAAAATTATTCACAAGAGAGGATGAATAGACAATGCACTAGTCCTGTGTTCTGAATGGGTCCCATCCTGCAACCTTGCTCTACACAATACTAACTCACAGAGCTGTCTACTGTAGAACATTATTATGCAACTCTGTTCATTTAATTTTGTTTTAATTGAACAGTTCCAGAATCACAGGAATAACTACATGGCAGGGGAGCATGTACTGAGCAATATCCATCTCCTGTGATGCATAAACTACTCATCCTGAAGTCTTCGGTGTTTATCACTCAGTGGTTCTGGAGATGTAAATTAACAAATACTGAACATGAGTATTTTACCAAATAGCTATCACTGCAAATATTCTCCTTTATTTTTTCTCTGCAATTTATTTCCTCTATTACTAATTTTCATTGAGATTTGAGATTATTTTACTTTATAGTACACGCCAGTGTCTTTAATGTTATACAAATAGGCCAAATTCAGACACTACATTATTTTAGTGCCGAGTAAATTTAGCAAAAATGAATTAGCAAATAGTTTACAGACACTTTTTTCAATAATTGACCTAAACTGAAAACACACACACAAAGTAGACTAGACATCAATAGTGTCTAAGGCCAGGTCTATATTACTGATCATTGGTATAACTACATTGCTCAGGGTTATCAAAAACCAACACGCCTGAGCAACGTAATTATACTGACCTAACCCCCCGGTGTAGACAGTGCTATGTTGATGGGAGAGCTTTGCTTCTCAAGAATGTGTATTAACTATGCCAATGGGAGAAGCTTTCCTGTTGGTGTAGGAGTGTCTTCACTCAAGTGCTATAGCGGTGCAGCTGCCTCACAGCAGCTGCACCAATGCAGTGTTTTAAGTGTAAACCTGCCCTGTGTCTCTTAGAAAAGAATTTTTAGAGAATGATATAGAATATCCATGGAGGGTGGAATTAACTGCATCTGCATAGAATCTGTGTGGAACGAAGAGAGGATGGGAGATGATATTAACTTCTTCAACTCATGTCCAATTTATATGTTTTCTGTGCAGCTCCCTTCTGGCTACTACTGCAGCTTATGGGCTGGAACGGTAGACGCAACTCCTTTCCTTTGGTTCAGTGGGTCACCAGTGTCACTGGTTTTGCATAAAATCCATGATCCTCCCCCAGTTCACCCTGTAAACATCTTTGTCTCTTCCACCTCTCGTTATTCTTCTGCACCAGCATACATAGGCTGGCACAGTAACCGGTTTTGCTGCATGCAGCTGGTGTGCAGGCACCACCATTAAGCCACTCAGCATCTGACCCTACGAAAAAAAAAGCCTAATTGGAATAGAGGTACTGGTTCCCACTCTTCACATGAAAAGTGAATTTAGCCTTGATAGTGAATTTTGAAGTTGTAATCACAAGGAAAATTATTCATTTTAAAAGATTCATTTATCCAATCAGGGAACAGAAATGTCCCATGTGACCTATATTCACAATTAGAATCACAAGAGTGTTGAACTATGTATGCTGAATACTCAAAGCAATACTCACAAAGCTAACAGTTTCATGAGCAATCCACAGGCTGAAATGTGTTTTGTAGAAAATATTCATGGAAACATTTCAAATAGTGTAAATTAATGGGAACATTTTATATTTTTCAACAGGTGTAAATAAGCATAGCTTATTGGCCTCAATGGGTTTGTGCCACTTTACATCACCTGAGTACCTGGATAATCTATTCTTGGACAATTCACAAACAAGAGAAATGGCCGAATACACTGAGGGATGGATACTGCTCCTCTTACTCATATTGAGTAGTACCTTGCTTTGTAAGCAGAGCTATTTATTTCAATCAGACCTACTTTCTGAACTTTTTAAAAGAAATTTTACTAAAATATGTTCTGAAGGTAAGAAGGATTACTTAATACAGGCTTCAGAACCTCTTAGAGTAGAATTATACATATAGGTCTGTCAAGGTTCCTTCCCCACTCTGAACTCTAGGGTACAGATGTGGGGACCTGCATGAAAACCTCCTAAGCTTACTTTTACCAGCTTTGGTTAAAACTTCCCCAAGGTACAAACTATTTTACCCTTTGCCCTTGGACTTCCACTGCCACCACCAAACGTTCATCTGAGTTTATTTATTAGGAAAGTGTTGTTTGGAAACGTCTTTACCCCCAGAATCCTCCCAACCTCTGCACCCCACTTCCTGGGGAAGGTTTGGTAAAAATCCTCACCAATTTGCATAGGTGAACACAGACCCAAACCCTTGGATCTTAAGAACAATGCAAAAGCATTCAGTTTCTGAAAAGAAGGATTTTAATAGAAGTAAAAAGTAAAAATGAATCACCTCTGTAAAATCAGGATGGTAAATACCTTACAGGGTAATTAGATTCAAAACATAGAGAATCCCTCTAGGCAAAACCTTAAGTTACACAAAGACACACAAACAGGAATATCCATTCTATTCAGCACAGCTTAATTTCTCAGCCATTTAAAGAAATCATAATCTAATGCATATTGAGCTAGATTACTTACTAAATTCTAAGACTCCATTCCTATTCTGTCCCCGGCAAAAGCATCACACAGACAGACTCTTTGTTTTTCCCTCCCCCCCAGCTTTTGAAAGTATCTTGTCTCCTCATTGGTCATTTTGGTCAGGTGCCAGTGAGATTATCCTAGCTTCTTAACCCTTTACAGGTGAAAGGATTTTTCCTCTGGCCAGGAGGGATTTTAAAGGTGTTTACCCTTCCCTTTATATTTATGACAATGTCTGATTTTGCAAGGAATGCATTTTAAGTACTTAAAAAGGAACGAGTGCATAGGAAATAGAAATGTTTAAATAAGATTAAATTAAGTGAATGGTGTATTTGGAAATAGGGAATTTACATGCACAATTATGTATCCAACTGAGACCACCCTGAGCAAAAAAATATAATTTACAGAAATCTTTTTGTGCTCATAATTTCACACAGATCACTACACTTATGTTTATTTAATATACACATCCCTTTCTTATTTGTGCCCTTATTTCTCCTATGTAAACAGATTCTAACAGCCCATTTCCCCTTTCACTCTAACAGTGACTCTAATATTTTTCTTGCTTAGCAGTAGAATTGGGTTTACACACTGAGAGTACAGGTGAGAGAATCTGCACCTATGTAAATAGTTTGTTGGAGATTGTTCACCTACTGTAGTTCTGCTTTTGAAGTTAATCCATCAGCTACTGTTAGCACGCACGTGGCTTGCCAGTGTGCTCTAATAAATAATGATCTATTTCACTGAATCCTGTGTCCCTTCTTCCTTCAGTTTGTAATTTCCCAAGGGGTGGAGGGGGCTGTGTGGAAATTCTGTCATATACATTCAACTAAAATCAAAACTATGTGTCTTCCTTCCACATTTCCTAATTAACAAAGATATTTTTGTTTAGAAACTTTGTCTCAGCAATTCTTTGTTCCTACTTTTCATGAAATGAAACTATAATGCAGAATGTATGGTATCATAAGGATTTTCATTACATTAGATTTTGTAACGGGCCAAGAGTGAGAAGAGTTACTTAACCCAATCAGTTTCAGAAACTGCACTGCTATAGGTGGTTAAGCCTTACATTCCCCCGCCCCCACCAAGACCCTCTGTTCTTATGCTTGCCTATTGAATTTCCACCCCCTGCCTCCCCCCCCCCACTTCTGACTGAGTCTGAAGGACAGAAGTATGCGGTCACTGGACTCCACAAATTGGACAAATAAGATGGCTGCTTCATCCATGTCCTTTCCCAGATGGAGAGGTTACTTTCTTGGGCTCCAGTGGTGATTGGGTTCCAGCCACTGGGCAGTTAGCAAAGGAAGGGATCAGGCCCTAAATGGTTTTCCCAGCATCTTGCTCTCTCGGATGGGTAATACCTAGACTTGAATAGCCTCTAATGGACAAGCACAAGCCCTAAATAGTCTCCATAAATATTGATGCTTCTGACAGGTTTTGACAAGTTGCTAACATCATCTCCAGCTTCAATTGACAAGTTTTTTTTTAACTTTACCACACAGAATACTGCAGATCTTATTGGTGCTATAACTACCTACAGTTCTTAAAGCTCCACACACTGTAAAGTGGATGAGCAACAGCTAAGCATCAACAGTTTTTTTAAAAGTTGAACCGTGGAATCTGGGAAGCTGGATTTCTACTATCTAACTTTAGGGTTGAACATTCAAACTGCTCTGCAGTGTTTCAGCTGCACAATTCCCACTGACTCTATTAGGATTCACACAGCTACAACCCACACAATTCTGTACTTTGCAAATTGACCTATAAGTGACAAAATTGGAGGGGGGTTATTTAGAGCAGACGTTCTAATGTATACACCTCCTCCCTGCTAGTGACACTTTTTCTAAACAAACTGCAGGTTTCATTGCTGCTGTCATTTGGAGCTAATGAGAAAAATATCACATAATGAAGTTATTGGATTTGTTTTGATTCAAGTTGCTTATTAATGATGCATGTGGACAAACACCTGCCTCTTTCCAGACTCCCTCATTATTAAAATGACTTATTTTAGATATTTTCTATGTGCTTTATTGCTTCCTAGGTGTTTATTTTTGTCCTGGAAGAATGGTTTAATGGCTAAAGAACTATACTGGGGCTCTGAAGATCTTGGTTCAGCCACAGGCCTCCTGTGACATCTTGGGCAAGTCACTTCATCCTATCTTATTCCTCAATTCCTGATCTGTGAAATGGAGATAAATAGGGAAGAACTTGCAGAGGATATATTTGTGGATGATTGTAATGTACTCAGATATTATGGTGATGACAGCCATAAAAATACCTTGATAGATGTGATGCAATTTTTACCAATTGGGTTTTTATTTCAGGCTCTTTTGAGACTTTTTGATCTTCAATCTTGTTTGCAGTATTTTTGTAGCTGAGCTGGTGCCAGGATATGAGAGAGAGAAGGTCAGTGAGGTAATATATTTTATTGGACCAACTTCTATTCATGGAAAGGACAAGCTTTGAGCTTCATAGAGGTCTTCCTCATGTCTGGGGAAGATAACCAGAATGTCCAAACTAAATATATGGTGGGACCAATTGTTAAACTTAAAGGGTTCAAAAGTTAGTAAACTGGAGGGAAGTTATTTAAAGCAGGTGTTGCAATGTATGCAACCTCCTCCACTTGCAAGCACCCACGTGGGCCTCTACTTTAATCTGTCCTACTGTCCCCCACCTTCACTTTCTGGATTGGAAAGATAATTATATTTGAAGCAAGAACTTAAGCTCCTACTTCTGAAAACCTTGACTTCAAATCTTCCAATGTATTATAAGATGTCTGGAGTTGATTGTTTACTGTTGATAGGGATAGCCATGGTCAGACATCTAGAGAGAAGTAACATAATATTCCAGCTTTATACATGTGTGTGATAATGGTCTTTAAAAATGTTAATCTCATCAACTATCTGTCTCTATTTTATCCCATTGCAAGATTAGGGGGTTATATACCACGAAACATGTAATATGTATCATATGCAATATTACAATATATCATTAATCAACTGCCTCAGTTACATGCAATGCAAAGACAGTGGTGACAGTTTCATCCCCTATAATTAAAGGAAGAATGTTCTAATCTTTTTTTCTAGACCTTGACCACACAACATAGTATGTCAGATAATAATTAAGATGTGGCAAGTCTTTATCCTCTCTAAAAATAAACCAGGACAATTGGAATTTTAATATTCTGACATGGATGGGGGGGAGGTGTTTTTCCTGACCACTTCTTGTATTTTGAAAGCAATATAAATTATAGTAACTCTTCAACATTTTAATCTACTTTTACTCAATAGCTTCAGTAAATTAATTGAAATGAAATGTAATCCTTTCACTTTTTCAGGTATTGTTAGAAACAACTGTTCCTGAAATATACATTAAATTAACTCCATTAGTGAATCTGTCTTGAGTTCATATCCATTCCAGATATCTAAAATATTTCCAATATGGTAGGACATGGCAAACACATTATGATTCAATTTCATGATCAATATTCAAAGCAAATATACACAAGTTTTATTATTTGCCAGAATTACAAGCCATTCATAAAATGGTTTATATAAAACAGATTTTTATTTTTTTAAATTAGGTCATTTTCATTCCCTTATGACACAGAATTTACACTTGATTGAATTCAGAGGCTGAATAAGCATAATCTTTTTAAATAATTCAATAAATTCTCCTAAGTGTCAAAGAGACAGTGTTAGTGATGATTAAGTAAAGGGATATTATACAAGTTAGTATTGCACTGGAATTAATTATTGAGATATGTATATCAGTACTCAGTCAGCACACATTAAGGGAGTATTTGTGGGGTATCACATTAATCCTTTCAGTCCAGGATCAATGAGAGTCAATAAAGGGTCAAGGAGGGATAGCCTTGCAAGCTTTTTAAGATATGAATTATTATATGGGGGTCCATAGGCTACACAAAGAGAACAGTGATAGTTGGTAAAGCATTTGCTGAATAAAATGTGATCATTATACAATCTTTGTGTAAAGAAGGATAATTATAAACTTCATGGGCATAAGTGATTCTGATATTCTTGACAAATCTTATCATAATTACAATATTATACTTACTTATCACTCTCACCAGGAAGCATCAGGAAATTATATTTGGTGGCAGCTCAAGTACTGAAGAACCAGGAGTGGAAAAACTGGGGGGTAGAACATGAGCACTTTGAAATGCACTGAAAAAGAAAAAAAAAAGTGCACAAATATTTTCAAAACAAAAACAGTTTGATACTGTCTCCTGCCCCCACAACATAATCCTTTTCTAATTGCATTTTCCAATACAAACATTTTCCCTTTGACCAACTAAAGATAGACAAATGGGATAATTTAGATCCAAACACTACTGATCAAGAAAGGGGATTTATTATTCAAATCATCTTTTAAAACAAGATAAAGAAAGTATTAAAAATAGGCTAAAGTAACCCAAAAAAACCATCCAAAATACTTAATACATTTTGGTTGGTATTCTATTATTTAACAGTGCAATTAAAATTATGATTAATTGTGATTTTATCATGATTAATTGTTTTGAGTTAATCTCGTGAGTTAACTGCGATTAATCGACAGCCCTTAATTAAAATAATAGCAAACCATATGAAATAGATAAGAAACACTAAGATAGAACAACTCTGCTGCTCTTTCACGAAGAAAACTCTTCTGGAGACATGCACAATACTAATCTTATAGTTTTCACTATCTTCTCTTTATATATTTCAACATCAAAAACCATCTGACTGAAACATTTTACATTTAATATAATTGTAAAAAAGGTATTTTGTATTTCTAGCAATGTAATTTGACTACTGAAGTGAGTGAGGACTATATTCAAGGATGGGAAAGCCATTTACTTTCTAACGAAAGTTGAAACGGTGTGTGCCACTCTAAATATACATTCTAAGTGTTTGTAACAAGGTCAGGCTTAACTGCCAAGTAACCAAAAATATTCAGGTTGGCTTAAAAATAATGAAATTAAAAAAACCAAAAACCCTAATGTGATTTCTTTCATTGCCCTTTTGGTTTTGGGAGATTCAGGCTGCACTCGGGGCAAGCTTCTCTCTGCAGTGCTGAGGTCTAGAAACTTAACTCTCTTTTAAAAATAAAACGTAGGATTGTTACATAATCAATTGCCTCTAGGAGCTGGGGCTTTAAGTAAACCATACGCTATTATGTGACTCATGATAAAATTGCAAGAATTAGAAACACTGCTTTATGCATGTGTGGTACCATTGAGTCCATGATGCTACTTAAATCTGGAATTCAGTGAATCTATACTTATACATAATGTTATTCACATGTACCTGTGCTTGCAAGATCATAAGACATCAGAACAACAAGAAAACATAAAAAGGGATGAGAAAGGAGCAGGGTGATGGGGATGATATGTGGTTAAATACAAGGCTAATGCATGTGCCCTGTTGGTTATTGTTTCTGTGTCAGTTAATATAAATTGTTCCCATGGAATTAGAGCTATAGAGCTTGAAGAAGTGGGATTTGGAGAAAGGACATAAAGGACATGATTAAGTCTACATTGTAGTCATGGGTATTTTTTGGAAATGTCATGGACAGGTCCGTGGCAGTAAACAAAAATGCACAGCCTGTGACCTGTCCATGACTTTTACTAAAAATCCCAGTGAATAAAATGTGGAGGGGGCTGCCCAGGGGTCCTGTGGGTGCTGGGGGAGGGCAGCCTGGCTGCTTGCGGGGGGGGCCCGGCGTGCGGCCCGGGATGCCTGGTAGTGCTTGGGGGGGGGGCGGGGTGTTGGCAGGGCTGGTAAGCTCCTTACCTGGCTCTGCACCTCCCCCTCCAGCAGAAGCAGAGTTTGGGGACAGGGGATTGGAGCACAGGATGGGGTGAGGCAGGCTCTGGGCAGTGCTTACCTGGGGGCTCCCCAGAAGCAGCAACATCCTCCTCACTCAGCTGCTAAGCAGAGGCATGGCCATTGAAGCTCTGCATGCTGCCTCTGCCAACAAGCACCGCCCCCACAGCTCCCATTGGCTGTGGTTCCCAGCCAATGGGATCTGCGAAGACAGCACTTTGAGCGGAGGCTGCCTGGCCACACCTCCACCTAGCAGCAAAGCAAGGGGGATGTTGCTGCTTCTGGGGAGCCCCCCTCGTAAGTGCTGCCCAGAGCCCGCCTCACCTCATCCCATGCCACAACCCCCACACCCAAATGGCTGTTGGGGGTGGGGGGAAAGCAGTGGCCTGAGACTGCCATAGAAGCAGCTGGTGCGCGGGCTGCCTGAGCTGCCCCTGAGCCAGGTGCACCAGCCACTGCAGAAGTCATGAAGGTCATGGAAAGTCATGGAATCTATGACTTCCATGACCTCCATGACAAACTCACAAGGAGGCATCTCCAGGCTGATGGGGCAGCCTGAAAGAAGGGTCAGAGGTGAGAATGGAGAAGGACATGCAGGGGACATCCAGACAGGTGGCTTGGGCAGAGCAACATGGCCAAAATCAGGAGCAAGGAGCCAGGAGCAAATGGGAGAGGGAATCTGAGCTGTGGAGTCTGTAAAATTTTAATACAGATATACACTTTTCACAAACAGGGATATTGTAAATAGATTCCTGTGCTGGGAGCTACATTTTGGCTTTTTCCCCTCCCCCTGCCACTTCTAAAGCACTCTGTCAAGAATGTCAATTTCTTTTTTTAGGATAGCCCTTATATGAGAAAATATTGATGAATTTACAGTGCAATGTCTTTCTAGAAGAGTTTCCCATTTGAAATGTAAATGTTAGAGCAACTTTTGTTTAGTGGAAAAATAAATAAAGCTGGGATCCCTAATTCCACAATAGATTTGTTACACAGCTGGCTTAAAAAGATACTCTATTTTGACTGGTGGTTTTCCACAAGTGCCACATTTTCACTTTCAGTTAATAAATTTGTTTGCATTTTAATTTCTAGTCTCAGTTGGCATTTTACTGTTTTGTGAATAATTAATAACCCAAAATTATTCTTAAGGAGCTAGCCAGAGATTGGTCTTGGTGTGCTGGATCTGCAGGGAGAGTTTGTCCTTTTGGGATTTGCCATGATGATGATAATGTGAATGAATGAACATTTTGGGACAAATTCTGTCTTCTAAAGCTAAATATACAACCCCCATTTCAGGAATATCCAGGGCTAAAATTTGGCTTTTTTTAGGAACTGATCTTACAAGGGGCCAAAGACCATCTGCCCTCTTTAACTTCAGGGTCAATGGAAAGTGTGGAGTGTCTTTCAGGAAGCACTCAGACCTTTGTACAATCCAACCATTACTGTCAACCTGGTGTCAGTCTAAGGCCTGGTCTGTACCTAAAACTGAGGTTGACCAAATTGTAACTCTTAGAACTGTGAACAATGTTGCACCCTGTGCAACATAGTTAGGTCGACCTAACACCCACTGTAAGTACAGTTAGGGTGATGGAAGAATCCTTCTGTCAACCTAGCTACCACCTCTCAAGGGGATGGATTTATTACAATGATGTAAAACCACTTCTATTGCTGTAGTAAATGTCTACACTACAGTGCTACAACAGTGTACCTGCAGCGCCACAAGTGTAGCACTTGTAGTGTAGACATACCCTAAGAAAGACAGGATTCTTTCTGAGATTAAAAAAATGATTACACTATATATTTCTTATTACTATGATGAACTCCATTGATTTTTGTTGTTTTTTTGTTTGGTTTTTTTGAGATGGGCTGATTAAAACTGAGCATAATATTCCAGACAAGGACATAGTATTGATTTATATACTGGAATTATAATTTTATCTTTACTTATAGCCCACTCTTTCTGCATCCCAGCACTGTTTGCCAGCATTTTCTAGTGGTTGCAACAATGTTTTGGGAATCAGGAGGCTTCGGTACTAATTACAGCTCAACCACTGACTTGCTTTGTGACTCTGGGCAAAAACACCTCATGCTGTGCCTTTCTTTTTCCCCCACAACCCTTTGCCTGTCTTTTACTCTGTAAGCTTTCTGGAGCAAGGACTCTCCCTTAGTATGTCTATATATAGCATCTAGAACAATGGGGCCCTGATTTCAGTTGGGGCTGCTAGTCACTACTGCGATACAAATAAGTAATCATAATAATAACCACCACCACTGCATAATGAACGATGGTTTTCAATCAAGCTGTCCACACTGATGTCCTTAGTGGTTACAGTTAATTTAGAATCCAGCAATATATACAAGTAGTCCAAATGATTGCTTTCAATATTCATTACCTTGCATTTTGAGAGGATGTTTCATAAGTAAGTAAGTTTGCAAAGCTCATCACCCAGGTATTTCCTCTGGCTGCCTCTTGCTGGTTTCTCTCTGGAAGGGGTGATCTGTCCCTTGGATAATAGTATCAAAATGGCAAAAGATTCCCTCAGGCAGTTTTAAGTCAAGTCCTTATGTGAGATAATATTCATAGCAAATGCTTTAACTAAGTCATGATTTAGGAGTCTCTCAATTTGCAAGTTTTACCTCTTTTGACACTAGAGCTGCAAAATGATGGTAAAAAGGGATCAACCTGCTTTCTTAAAAAGAGTCTGAATTGATTCTGAAGACTTATGAAAACAGTGGGATAAGATAGTTCTGACTCACTAATAAGCATTACCCATCAACTGCCAGGGTGCCTAAATTGGACGGTAATGCCATTTTGGGACACTGGTTCAGCACCAATTATAACCAGTCATAGCTATCATAGGAGATGAATTTAGTACTTTTTTTCTGTTCAGATTGATCATACAGATCATAATGATTACAAGTTTGTTTTTCAAAACCAGTTAATGAACAATTTTAATTAACATATTTCATCTAGGAATTGTTCATAATGAATATTGAGTTGATTATTTTCTATGCAAAATTTAGAGATCAAATTTTGTGGCCTGCCATCTAAATCACATTGTTCACTGATGGGAGGACCTAAAATTAATTCAGCTTTCATGTGAAAAAATTCAGTTTTGTCATTAAACAAACTTTGTTTTGCGATTAAAACTTTGTTTGGGGAATAGATGTTTGCTTTGTTCAAATACTCTCACATGGAAACTTTGCTTCCATTAATGCTCTGAAACAAACAAGTAGATATGAACAAGTCACATCAAAACCCAGGATGAAGTCTGGGCCTCCACTGAATTCAACCACAAAACTTCCATAGACTTCAATGGCACCAGCATTTTATCTAGTTTCGAATTTTATCCAAATCAGCCAGCTCTGTAAGAAGTAAAGGCAAAATGTACTAAATCACTAATAGTATTTTTACAGCTCCCTTTATATTTCTTATAAGTGTCCCCTCCAAATATTAACTGGACTTATCTGATATAGTTGGAGACTTGGAACAAAGACTGTTAATATCTCTTCTTATTCTTGTTTCAAAACAATATCTGAACAGTCCAGAGATGACCAGAGACAACATTCCAGTTCACTTCCTGACATCTGAGTATTGCATGTTTTACTGCTCTCTGCACAAATGCATCTTCAGATGTCATAGAATTCTCTCTCTCTAAGTCTTAAAGAATTAATATCAGATGCACGTCTTCAGCACAAATGTGTTGTTTGTTTTACAGATGATTTCCCAAGGCTCATCTGCACAAGAGGTGTGTAAATTCTGGTATGCACGAGTGTGTCACACACTAACCAATGCAAATGGATTCCGCTGGCACACAGTAAAAATTACCTAGTGCACATTAACTAGTACCTTTTGAAACGGGACTACATTAATGTTTTTATCACATGAGCCAGTTCGTGCATGACATGCTACTGCACACTAGAATTAACACTACTCTGATGCAGAATACTGCAGCATGTAGACAAGACCTTATATAATTTTTGTAGGACTTATAGTGTGCTGTGGAGTCATACAGAAGCCAGGACAAAAGTCATGGGAAGGGGAAAACTAATTTGCGATCTGTCAATGAACTACTCTCTCATTTTTTTGTATTAAATCAGTTTAACTTTCCTCCCTTGCTTTACTACAGAATTTTTAAAAACAAAAATCCTATGGTTTTTCACAGCTAACCTCCTTGATGAGTCTTCTAGAACAAATGGCTTGTTCTGTAAAGTCATCCTTGTTATTTCATTGTAATGGTATAATGTGTACTTAATACGGAAATGCATTCTTCTTTATTAAGACTGTTTCTATACAGAAACAATGATCCCACAATCATTGATAGCTAATACATTTTGTTCTCATCTGCTTCCAAGTTTTGCTTATTGTATTTTAAGGATTGGCTCAAGTGACAGAATTTGTCACTTGAATCCATTTCTTCATCATCATTTTCCAATATTTGGGGTGTTTGAATCTCAAGGCTTGGTTTGACATGCATGGAAAGAGGCCCTTTGTGAAATTCATATCTGGTTTTTGAACCTCCCCCTGAGTTCTGGCAGAAAGAGGTTTGGATTTTGGGATTTGTTTCAAGGCCCTCTGCACTGTATCAATATGCTGAAATAATTTCTGTATCCAGAGATACTCCCATTTCAGACTTTCCAACCATAAAGTAAACAACTGAAACTTTGTTAGATAACAGATCCATTCCCAGTAAATCTAATAGCATAAAGGGCGATAAGAAAAGATAGATTATATATATCACAGTTAAACAATGGGTGTATTAAATATTCTCTTTGTAAAAAAACAAAGCTAAACACTATTTTGTTGAGTAGTTTCTAAAACAGTTTAAAGGAGGAATGTGTACAAGAGTGAAATAGGAAGAGGGTGGAAAAGCTTTATTTAATCAAGGACTCCTATAAAGATATTGTGAATTATCTGATATTAGTAACTTTTGGAACTTGATTATCCCAAAATATTCCCAAAGGGGGCTATATTTAAGTCAGCCACTACTTTGTCCACCCTACAAAACACAAGACCCAGAAATGAGGTAAGAAGTTTGTGGATGTCAAAGATGATTACACACTGAATGTTAATGCACTGTATTAATAATGTAGGCCAAAAAAACTGGAGTGCAGAAGCTTGGGAGGAATGCTATTCTTCAGTCCTGAGTACACTCTGCCATCACTCAGATTCTTCAGGGCAATTTAACAAAAACCACACAAAACACATGATGTTAAAATTGCTCATTAGTGGATGTAATGAAATAGGATTAAAATGGTGTGTACAAGGCAGCAATTAAGAACTACAACATATTTCTCTCACCTTGAAATGGGTACACATGGGAATAAAACTCCAAAAACATAAATCAACAACAACGCAAGTCCCTACAATAAAGGTGACCTATATGCTGGTGAGATAACAAGTGTCTTCTAGCCACCAACAACACCAGAAGTGTTGAAGGAATGTCTGCCTTTCCATATTTGTATCTCTTCAGAGCCTCAAGGGTAAAGAATGTGCAGATCAGAACACATTATGTCAGACAAAAGACAGGTGTATATCCTAAGCTCTTCCATAGAGATATTTTTATACCTTTGCTCCCAGATGATATAGCATCTGTCAAATACAATAAATCAGATGGATTTATGGACTACTCTTTGAAATTATAAATGCAGTGTGAAGCAGTATGTTCAGTAGAATTTGTATTCAAGTGCTCATTAGACACACGATATTTGAATAGATTAAAAATCCACAGATTCCCAAAAATTGGGTAGGTGAAATCTATATAAGGGGAAATAAGGTGTTTGAAAATTGTGCCATTCCTTTAAATTTTATCCAAAACAAAATTTTGCCCGTTTGCTCACCTCAAGTTTATACCTTGTTTTGCTTTGTCTATGCGTCCATCTGTGGCCTTTGAAAGGAATGCATCCTAGGCAGTGGACTCCCAAAGAAGAAGCCCTAGCAAAACCAAAATCAAAGTACACAATCTTCTGGGATTCTGCCATCTCTGTCATACTTCATAATCTGACATTCCTACAGTGATTTCCTGAAAATTCCTGAATGCTGAGGGGATACTATGTCCTGCATCACAGAGCATTACTGAGTCACCTTCCTCCAAATTGACCTCTAAGGACTTGATTCACAAGGGGGAGTTAGGCAGTGCAATGCCCAGCTTTTAAGTACTATGCCACTTAGCAACATGTACAACCCTGAATTAGGGGCCCCATACAATGCAAGGGGAGAGTTAGATGCTGAAATGGGGTATATACTTCATCCTGTCTTTAAAAGAGGTATTGTGGAACTGAGAGACTAATTTACCCATTTAGCTGCACCTGGAAGGTGGGCAACCCCAATTAAAGATGAGTCCCAGCTGAGAAAGGAGCTGGGTGGTTTCTATAAAGGCAGGAAGCCTGGAACAGAAAGGCACTGTAGGGAGAGAAATTCTACAGCTGTTCTTTGGGACTAGCAAGTAGAAAGATCAGGAGTTTAGCCCAGTGAACCTTCATTGTCTGTCCTGAGGTCCCTAGACAGGGCTCAACATAGACAGTGGGACTGGGTTCCCCTATCAGCCAGGGCATGAAGCCTGGAGAAGGAAATAAGGATCAGTGAGAGAAGAATGTGAGGATTAAGAGGCACACAGGGCTGAAGGCATTTTGTAAGGACACTGAGCTGTTGTTGGACTCTCTTACCTTAGAAGGGGTGGGACTAAAATGTGATCAGGCCAGAGGCCCAAGTCATAAGAGGCAGATCACTGCAGGAACAGAGCAACTGTCAGGAGAAGGTGCTAGAGAGGAGGAGAGCTAGCTATGCCTTACCCAGGAAGAAGATGGTATTCCAGCAGTGAGTCAACCTTTCTATAGGTGTCAAGAAAGGCTCACAAAAGCCAACACACTGAGTAGGGAGTGGAAGCTAGCCAGTAGGAAAGTCCAAGGAGATGGACTCAGGCACCCAACCCCATGAGAGATTTCACAACTTTGAACCCAGAGTAGAGGCAGGTGCTTCCCTTCTACTTGGGAGATCCCTAAGCTAGGTCAGCCCTCTCTTGTGGAAAAAACAGGGTGATAGTGATTTCCTAACTCCTGGGCTAAAGTTTTCTCTCTGTGTGTCTCTTCCCATATTTAATTATTTATAGAAGGTAGAACAGTTTTTTCTGAGACCCCTCCCCCCCGTAGACAATAGTCCAATTACAGTTAGGTCACTCATTTAGGAGATCTTAGTATTTAAGTCCTAGTTTAAAGCTCTTGTGTCAGCCTGGATCCCAGAATGTTAATACCTCAGGCACTCAAGTGGGGACCATATGTTAAGAGTCATCTTTGTGTGAATTCCTCCGATCATGATCATCCCAAAATCTTCCTCAAAGTACAGAGGTGGGTTCAAGATTATTTCACCAATTAAGCACAATGGTGATTTAAACCTGAGTCTCTTATATTGTTACTGAGTGCTCTACACAATGGGCTATTGGGTAAAAAGGGCTACCTTGACTATCTTTTTTGTGAGGATTAGGCATGTTTTGAGTACAGCTACCAAGTCAGGTCCCACGGATGAGATGTGCAGGAGAATGCCTAGTTTGAGTATCTCATCAGAATTTAAGTGTGAGTTAGGCACTGAGCAGCTCAGTGATGCAGGGAGTTAGGCAGCTGTGTGCATTCCCACCAACAGAAATTTAGATAGGTTTCAGAGTAACATCCGTGTTAGTCTGTATTCATCGGATGTGAGCTGTAGCTCACGAAAGCTTATGCTCAAATAAATTGGTTAGTCTCTAAGGTGCCACAAGTACTCCTTTTCTTTTTGAGAAATTTAGATGTTTAGGGAAGTTAGGTAGCAGATGGACAGGGGTTTGTGAATGCCAGTGGTACCTAAATGTTAGATTTAGGGCTAGATTCTAAGACCTTAATTGCCTACATCTTCTATAACCACACTCCTGATGTGGTGCATACCCCATCATTCCAACAAGACATATATTTTGTACAAAGTTCTAAAATGTAAATCATTCAGTAGTTTGGACTTTCAAAATACATTGCAATCAGACTGCTGGGTATACTCTTGCACATGCTACTCTGAAGTATTTTCACCAGGAGAGATCACATTTAGCTGAACAATAATTGTTAGCTATTGTATCTGATTCAAGCTCATGAAGAGCTTGACTGTTTGCCACAGCTTTTCCTTCATTGTCCTGGGAACAGATAAGTTTTGCTAGTCACACTGAATTGGTAATTATGCACTCACATTTCTGTTTTAATATATCTGCTCCTATTGGATTTGCAGATGAAATGTTTTTATGCCACTCTATTGATTGGTGAACCATTAAGGTTCCAATTCAGTAAACATCTGCTAGGTAATAGACCACAGGTGTCTTCCTTGATTAGCTGTTAATACCTTTATTGATGCCAGATTATCATTAGTTCTCACTTAACAAAAATAGGGGTTAAATCTGCCCATTCATGCCAGAGAGCACATTCAACCAGGCTATAAAACCCCTTGAATAAAGACACAGATGAGAGAGAAAGATTAGTTGTCCCAGAGTAGTCTCATTAGACCATTGTGGAAGACTGAGATAATCAGGCATAACTGGAGATTCATGGAGCTAGATCCACAATGGGTCTTTATGCTGTACTACTTAACTTTTAGGCATCGTGCTGCCTACTGGAATCCACAGCACTGAGTTAAGTACTGAGGTTCCCTGTATAAGGGGGAGAGTTGGACACTTAATTATTCACAGAAGCTGGCAAGCTAAGCCAAGAACTGAATAAGATAGCCATTAGGAAATGCCAAGGAGAAGGGTGGGGCCTCTTTAAGAGCTTGGAGCATCTGTCTACTTGGCATTTTCAGTTGTGAAGTCTCTCCTGAAAGCTTCCTCACATGCCCCCCTCCAAAAAAAAAGGAGAGAGAGAGAGGGAGGGAGGACCCTCTTGTACCTAAGACCCCAGTGACTAGAGCAATCACCCAGCCCATGTGGGAGACCTAGGTTCTAGTCCCTGCTCTAAATAAAAGATACTGGGGATTTAAAGCAGAGTCTCCCACATCCTGGGTGAGCGCTGTGACTACTGGGATATTGGGTATACCGGTGTGTGTGGGGGAGACTATGGCACCCCCTCTGCTGTCTTCTGTGTCAGTTTGGCATGTTCTGCATATGCCTATTAGATTGAGTCCTGCAGGGAAGATAATCTGAGTCCTGCTAGGATGTAGGCATAAGTTTGGCACCAAGCAGGTGCCAGGACTTTGGCAGTTTTGTGCATGCCCATCAACAGAAGTGTAGGTGCCCAGGGGACTTTACCAGCAGAAACTTTTGATGCCTAGGGAACGTAGGAGCTTACAGGGCTGGGTAGCAGCTAAGGAAACTTGAGGAGCTCAGTGGCATCTAAATGTTGGATTTAAGTGCTTAAAATGGTAGTTAGGGGCCTAAGTCCCTTTGTGGATCTTGCCCATCCTGGAAATTGTGAAATGAACATTAGTGGTGGAATAGATTCCCAATGTTTGTCCTCACGAATCCGTAGTCTGTGTGGATCTGAGAATGCCCGGATAGCACCTTGTTTAACAAGCACCTACAACCCACGAGGTTTGGTAAAAAGAGATCCTCATGACTATTAATAGCACTGTCTACCACTGAACATTAGTAGCGTTAAAACACTAATGGCATGATGTGAAACATTAGCCAACATTTTCAAAATGACTCCTAAATCCACATTTTGGCACCTAAATAAATTGCCTAACTTATCTCTAGTGGGGGGCTGGTGAACATGTAGCTACTTTGAAAATACAATACTGTATATAAGATACAACTTGTAGCTGTGTTAGTGTCTATATCAGACCGTGTATATTATTACAGAAGACAAAGACACAACATAGCAATGCATTTAAACAGAAGTTCTGGGATTCATTGCCAGTTACCTCTGCTGCCCTAAGGAATGGTTAGGAGAGCAGTAGATTTTGATGAATCAGGCTGAGTAGTTAGATGCCTAACTCTGAAGTTAGCTTCTAACTTTAGGCACTTATTTTTATAAATCTCAGGCACCATGTTCAGTGACTTTTCTACAAACGTAGACTGGATGTTGAGTGATGGCGCTCCACATGGGCATTTATTATCTCCAACTGGCTGTACGTAGCAAGAACCATTTTAACAAAAACAAATAAAAAAAAATCTTGTCATAGGAGAGCCAAAGAGATTTGAAATTGAGTTGGTCAATTACTTCAGTACAATTTCCATATTCTCTTGAATAAAATGGCTAGCTGTTTTCTTGCCTATTTTTGTTTTCTGAGAATTGTATAGTTCTAGACTGTGTTATAGTATAATATTGTAATTTAGAGCTATCGAGACAAAGAACAGTCATGTGGCTTTGGCACTGGAATGGCATAGTGGCAATTTGGGCTCGCTTCCCAGATATGCCACAGACTTCTAATGAAACCTTAAATAAATTGCTTAATCTTTCTGGGCCCCATCCAGCTCAAATTAAGGAAAGTAGAGTGGGTCCCATTGACTTTAATGGGAGCTGGATCAAGCCCTATGTACCTGAATCCCCAATTTATAAAGCAGGAATAATTGTCAATGTTGACTACTTAGAATTGTATGCTTTTCAGATCGGAGACACTGTTTCCTATGTGTTTATACAGTGATTAGTACTATGAAGCCTTGCTTTGGCTATGGCTGGGCCTAGGTGCTACTGTAATAAAAATAAATAAGGATATTCTAGCAAATGAATTTGTTGACAGAAAATATTTGAAGGAAAAGTGAACCTTAAGCTAATATTAGAGATTATTCATACCACATGTAGTTTGAACTAGGGTATGTAAATTTCATCTTATAAGAGGTCATATTTCAGGTCTTCCATCTCAGTTTCCAGTTGAGTGTCCCACACTTGAAAAACAAGGGGTGAATACATGGAAAATGATGCAGGGTAAAGTTTACTAAATGCCAAAAAATTAATTAAATCTCAAATTTCCTTCAAGTTCAGCTCTGATTTTGAGATAATGTTCAAGGGTGGGAGGTGTTCATTAATGCAAATTAGCTTGCTGCTTTTTCTGTTTATGAAGAAGAGGCAAATATAGCTTCCTTAACTTCATCACTGTGTGCTATGCAATATACAGTTTGAATCTGAGGGAACAGATACCTTTCAGAAAATGAAGCTATGAAAATCTCCATAATGACTTCTGTACAGCATTGTTAGAGTGTTTCTATTTGCACTAAGTGATTATTTCCTCCATGTACTAACTGTAATAATATCCTGCACAGACAGGCTTTATATGTATCTAGATCTAGATCTATATATATGAAGAAAAACTTGATAGCAGGCTAATAAGAATAGATTGCTCTCCACTGCAAACATGCTAGATTTTTCATCATAAAAATGATCAGTCAGAAACTGGAAGCAAGAATGCTTCCAGTCATTAGAATGATTCTTCTGTAGTCTAATGAACACTGGGATAATATGGTATGTCTGACTGTACAATGGGTCTGTTTTTGTTTTCTAAAGGGCATACCTGTCATTTAATAGTTTTTTTTCCAATTACTATTGTAATACTGTTATCAGTTAATAACATTGTTAAAAATACATCGGTATCCATTCTTGTACTTAACCAGTAACTAAGTTGTTAGGTAAACTATGTGTAAAGCAGAGGTAACTTTTTGCTGCACTATTAATTATTATTAATGGACACGAATGTTTGCTTGGATCAAATCCTTGCCAGTTCAAAAAGCTAGATCTTTCTCAAAGCCCACTTTCAGCGTTAAAGGTTGCACAAAGGAATAGTCTTACAAGATGATTCATATGGGCTTACTGATTTTAAAAGACCTTGCCACCACTAGTCAACTGTCCATCATAAATAATAATGCTATGCTATTTAGAGAAATACAAAAATAAGTGATTAATGGTCAAATAGGGTCACATCTATGGTTCTTTTTACAAAAGAGATGTGGCCTTCTGAAATCCACAGAATTTAATTGGAATAAGCTGTCTACAAATCTAAACTTCACAATTGTTTTATATTAAAATGTCTCAGGTGGGATTGTGTGTGTGCGTGAGAGAGAGAGAAAGAGAATGTCTATAGTGTGATGCCATGTGTCCAGAACTAGACCCATGTTGCCTGTGAAGGACAAGATAGCTGAAGGAGGGCAACATCCATTTTTCTGTCCCTTCCAGAAGCTCCAAGACAGAGCAGAAAGCACCTCCGTTTGGAACATACTGTCAACCTCAGCAGCCATATCTTCTTGCTGTTGGCCTGCCAACAAATCCTGACTGATACACTGTAGTGCTCCTGCTGATTGGGTTATCAGACTCCCCTCTTAAGTTGTACATAAGACTTGCCTACAGTAGAAAGTTTGCAAGTATGGATATTCCCTTCCAGGGGCATGCACAGGAATTTAAATTTCACCGCTTTTGGAGGGACACCTATGTCCCTGCCAGGGCTGAGTTCAACTCCATTTATAATTATAATGTCTACAGATATGGTATATTTTTATCCAAAAAATATTTAAAAGCAAAAAGGTCAATTTTTACTCAGACCCATAATTGTGAATATCCAAAATTAACCATTGACCTTAAATAATAACCTCATTTAACCAAAGCACACATCTGAGTCTACCAGATTGCACTCTGCTGGCTAGTATTGTACATATTGTTCGGGCTTAATTTTGATCTTACACTGGTGTAAATCACATGTAGTTCCAAAAAGCAATGATGTTACATTGGTGTAAAACTAATAAAAGTGAGAAGACCCAGAATCAGGACCTGGGTCTTTATTTCATACACTATGGAATGCACAAATGACAATGGGATCAAATTATTATTAGAGCAGACTGAATTTACACCATTAGGATTCTTAAAATTAGCAACAAGTTAATTTATCAAGGAATCCATAAATATCAGGAACCCATCCAAAAGATTCCTACTGAGAGCACTATTAGTAGCAACAAACTTAATACCATTTATAAAAGCCAACTAATATCTGCTTGATGTTAGGGGCTGGGTTTATTGATATTTCTTCTTTCAAACAAATATGGTATAAAATGTTGGGTAAATGGGGCCAAATACATTCTAGTGTAATCCATTTTCTTTCTCCTAGGATGAATAGGTCCAAGTAGCTGTTCAATGAGCTAGTTTGCATCCTCCCCCGCAACCCAGGAAGAGATGTGCATGTCAATCAGTGATGGTGTAGATAATACTTGATCCTACCCTGAGTGCAGGGGACTGGACTAGATTACCTCTCGAGGTCCCTTCCAGTCCTATGATTCTGAGGACTCATCCCATCAGCTTGAACTCTGGGGGAAGGGAATACAAATCTTTGACCAGAAGAAACTAGGTCTTTGTGCTGTTTAGACTTTGGGAGGACAAGATTTCTAAGCATAAGCAAGGGATCTCCAGCTGCTTAGCCTGAGTTAGCCCTAGAGAACTTAGAAGCTGCTGTAATATACAAGCTCTATATCAACTTTTGAAATCTACCACTGTAAATCATTTTGTATGTGTTCACTTGCTTTAACCTTGGAAATAACTCTTATTTCTTTTTCTTAGTTACAAGCATCTTTGATGTGGGGTCTGAGGTACAATTGAATAGGAGTAAATGACTAGTCCTGTGGGAGTGAGTGTAACCTGAATATTGTTGCGAGTTTTTATTTAATGTACCATCTATTACAAAGGCAGATTTACCTGGTAGGCAAGAAAGAGTGGAGTATCTAAGAGGACTGTCTGAGTCCATGGTTAGGCTGTTCTAGTGCTTGAGGAGTTGACACTTGGTTGGTGATATCTAAGTGTAGAACTCACAGCCAATTTGGGGTTTGTGCCCTGCTTCTTAACAGTCTGTCCTGAGGTTGGTACCCATGCTCCTGAGACACTCTAGACAGCTTGACACTCTTGTTAGAAAGACATTGGTAGCTGATTATTTCCCCTTCTCTAGTGGTAAAGAAACACTGGCTGCTGGACTGGGAGGGGAAGAAGAATTGAGGATCTCCTTCTTCTCTGACTATCTCCACCAAAACCCCTCCAAAATAAGGGCGGACTAGTGGTTCTACAGAGTTGGGTGTCCACTCCACATGTTGATTTTGGAAGACTAAACAAGATAATAAGGCGAAAGTCTTCTGTCCCAGTAACTCTCCTGTATGGCTACATCGAACAAGTAATAATTTTGCCCTAAATAGTTGCAATAACAGTTTTGATCATACATTTACATAGGGAAAAGAAAGATAAGAAGCCAACGTATCCTCACTTATTAACATTATAATAACTAGTAAATAATAAATCTAAGATAAGAGAGAACAATATTAATACACTTTGTTTATAAATAGTTACAATCTTTGCTTCAAATCTCCTTGAATATATAAAGCTGTGAAGGTAGTGATGCCTATAAGTAAAGCTGCCCAGTGCTTTCCATTATAAGGTGCTCTTTTCAGTTGTTTGTAATTTTGACAAGCTGTTTGGTCTGAAATCTGCCATGCCAGGTATCTGCCTGAGACTGATATTTTGTAAAGTTTTTAGTTGTAATGGTTTGGTGATTTCTGTGAACAAGGACAATAATTTAGTTTGCCCGTGGTTTGTTTGTTTGTTTTTAATTATACTACAAATTTATTGAGAAGATCTAGTGCACTTGTGCTTTGGGACAAGGGCTCGAAATTTTGCAGGGGTGTCACTATAGTGTAAAGAATGTCCAGCTGTATCTACCACCTCTTTCCCACTTCTCTCTGCCCCCTTTGGGCTTGCTGGACCCTGATGTACAATTACTCTCTCTTTTTTTCTTTGACACTCCCCCTCCCCCATTATGCATATACACTCACCTTAAGTCATGATTGTGGTGGATGGTGCTATATGCAGATAAATGGCAGGTTTGTGGTGGCTCAGTGCAGTGAATGAAGCTGGTGAGAAGCTATGTGGTGAGGAACAGGAGGGTGGTTAACACAGGAGTCAGGTTTCGTAAATGTTCCTATCTGATCATTGTTTCTGGGATCAGTTCTTTTATAGTTTACTGGTCCTGAACCATTTGTATTGTCCCCCTCCCCCCAAAAAAGTGTTTATGAACAAGTTGTGAAACCATAGTCAATAAGTTGTAGGTGATATATAACTTATTTAATGATATTTTAATGTTTATCTTTATTAAGTGTTAATTATCTGTGCACAATCTGAAAAGTTTTGAGTCTCTTGGCTGGTTCCTCACCCAGCAAAGTTGGAGAGGATGATTGGGTTCCATACTGATACTAACATCACAAGCACATCCTCTTTCCCCATTCATTGGCAGCTACCATGGCCAATGAACTCAAACAGAGAAAAATCTCATTTCAACATCTTCATCATCTTTTCTTTTTTTTAGTTATATACTTTCTCCATTTTAATTTATTTAGCCCATTTAGCTCCTCTTGAATGTAGAAGCAGGAATTGCTAACAGTCTGCTAGACTTATCTTGACTTTAGCAAAGCTTTTGACACTGTCTCCCACAGTATTCTTGCCAGCAAGTTAAAGAAGTATGGGCTGGATGAATGGACTATAAGGTGGATAGAAAGTTGGCTAGATTGTCGGGCTCAACGGGTAGTGATCAATGGCTCCATGTCTAGTTGGCAGCCGATATCAAGTGGAGTGCCCCAAGGGTCGGTCCTGGGGCCGGTTTTGTTCAATATCTTCATAAATGATCTGGAGGATGGTGTGGATTGCACCCTCAGCAAGTTTGCAGATGACACTAAACTGGGAGGAGAGGTAAATACGCTGGAGGGTAGGGATAGGATACAGAGGGACCTAGAAAAATTGGAGGATTGGGCCAAAAGAAATCTGATGAGGTTCAACAAGGACAAGTGCAGAGTCCTGCACTTAGGACGGAAGAATCCAATAAGCCGTTACAGACGAGGGACCGAATGGTTGGCAGCAGTTCTTCAGAAAAGGATCTAGGGGTTACAGTGGACGAGAAGCTGGATATGAGTCAACAGTGTGCCCTTGTTGCCAAGAAGGCCAATGGCATTTTGGGATGTATAAGTAGGGGCATTGCCAGCAGACCGAGGGACGTGATCGTTCCCCTCTATTCGACACTGGTGAGGCCTCATCTGGAGTACTGTGTCCAGTTTTGGGCCCCACACTACAAGAAGGATGTGGAAAAATTGGAAAGAGTCCAGCGGAGGGCAACAAAAATGATTAGGGAACTGGGACACATGACTTATGAGGAGAGGCTGAGGGAACTGGGGATGTTTAGTCTACGGAAGAGAAGAATGAGGGGGGATTTGATAGCTGCTTTCCACTACCTGAAAGGGGGTTCCAAAGAGAATGGATCTAGACTGTTCTCAGTGGTAGCAGATGACAGAACAAGGAGTAATGGTCTCAAGTTGCAGTGGGGGAGATTTAGGTTGGATATTAGGAAAAACTTTTTCACTAGGAGGGTGGTGAAACACTGGAATGCGTTACCTAGGGAGGTGGTGGAATCTCCTTCTCCTCCTCCTGAGGTCCCTTCCAACCCTGATATTCTATGATTCTATGATTCTATGTTGGGGAGACAATCACAGCCAAGGGATAAAACATAACATTAAATTAGATGTATGACTCTATTGAACAAGTATTCTAATAACTAGATGACACCCACATGTTAAAATCAGGTCCTTCTGATTACTACCTTGGTCATTTTGATTCTAGAAATCAAAAATGCAATATTCTGATGACCTATGGTCTGAACGAGCTTTTGATAAGACCCTGAAACTTTAATATTTTTCCCATTTCAAAATTTGGATTATGTCTGTTCAAACATTTTCTGATGGAATATTTTTTTGTTGTAAAATTCTATTTTGTCAAAATCAAAACTTTCAGCAGGAATGTGTAGATATTGAAATTTCATTTTTAAAAAGAAAAAAGCATTTTGAGGAAGTTGAAATATTTTGACTATCAAACCATTTTGATTTTTTGTTTTGAATATTTTTCATTAATTTATTTTTAAAAAGCCAGCAATGGAGTGGAACATTCCAATTTCTCCAGTCTGTCCATCCCAGTCTGGTATGCAGAAAAAAATAGGATATTTTTGGCCTGCATTCTGAATCAGAATGAAAACAAGTGTTCAAATCTTGTAACTTTTCACAGAATGGAAATTCTGGTTCCTGCAGAGCTCTAATTGGGACTACAAGCTTTCAGAATGTATAGCTATATGGCACCTTTTCTACTTATAACAGTTCTAGAGAGGGCAGCCACTAAAATCAGTTTGTAGTCAAGGTGTGTGGTCATAATTATGTGATTCTTTGGTCAGATATTTCACGAACTACCTATGCTAGAAAAACCTACTGTGACAATTGAATCCCCAGTTTCGGTGGAGTGTAGCAATAGTTTCTGTCATTCATGTATCATAGGATATTAATATTTAAAATAGTCATTGGCCTATAACTAGGGCTCATGATTCACTCTGCCAGAGCCACTGCTTTCAATATGGTCCTGACTGAGCTTTGGAGAATTCCCATTGACTTCAGAGGACTTTGGATTAGGCCCTAGTTCACCAACTTTTTTCTCCCAGCAACTCTAAGAATTTCAGATTCTCTGACAATATCAACAGCTCTGGAAGACTGTTTTACATGGAATTTGACAGAGTTTAGTACTATAGCAAAAGAGAGACAGATATGAAACTACTGAGGTACCAGAAGTAATGCAGGGATAGGAGGAAATACCTCTGGCATTCCCATAGGTAGGGTCAGCACTGTATTTATCCCAACATAAACATTGGCTTCCTAGGTTATCCTAAAAGTAAAAATGTATAATTGGGTTCTGATTGGGTCCTGAGGGGTGGATTTTTTTTAAAAAAATTTGCTATGTCAGTAAACGCCCCCCCCCCCCAAGCCAATTTTGTCTGACAATATTAGTGAGTGATATTGAGTCATAGATTTCAAGGTGCAGAGACGATTGTGATTACCTGTTCTGACCTCCTGTATAATTCCTAGAGGATATGTTTTAGAAAAAAATATCCAATCTTGATTTAAAAATTGTCAGTAAAGGAGAATCCACCATGACCACTGGTAAATTGTTCCAATGGCTGATTAATGATTTACACCTTATTTCCCATCTGAATTTGTCTAGTTTTAACTTACAGACTTTGGATCATGTTATAATTTTCATGTTATATACTCTATACCTGTTCCAACTTCTTAGCTGTCAGGGAGGACTTAGACTTTTGGTGTGGTTGAGTTCTTTGTTGGGAGAAGAATGAGTAGATACAGGCTAAGAATATTCTTTCTTACTCTGTTTCCATTTGCAATAGGCATGTTCTTTCAATAATACAGCAAAAGCACCAGCAGTACTTGTCATGTGCAAATAGTTGTATTCTCAATCTGTCAAAGTCACAGCTTTTGTTCAGAAGGTTGCTCTACATGCCCTAAAGCCAAGGCCCTGTCAGCATTAGATACATTTTTGCCAACACTAGAGTAAACCCCTAACATAGACGTGCTGCACAAAATATACAGCTGACTTAAAAGTCACACTAATGCAACTTAATTCAATAAGTTACCAGAGTAAGACTCATGAATGCATAAACTTCACTTTACATCTCTGCAGGTCATCTACATTAGGAATTTGCACTGTTGTAACTTCACTGATCTAATTACACTGATGTAAAAGTCTCTCATATAGACAGGGACCAAGTGTTACATCACATAACTGAAGCTGGGGCACCTGCATTGGCAACACAAAAGGAAATCATTGAAGTTTAATGACTCCTCTTCTGAAACACAAGGGCTCAAATCTTGGACCCACTTTGACTGCTTTTCAACACTTAATTGGCACAAAGCAGTGATACCTTCAGGGGCCCAATTCATTGGTCCTATTTCTATGCTGTAGCTGGGAATGTGTAGGTAGATATGTGCTAGAAAGAGCAGAAACACAGGTCTGAAGGGAATCTGTCACTTTATTATGTATGGGGCGGTACAGTTGGGTACGGAGACACAGGCAATTCAGACCTCTGTTACTACTCTTTCTTTAGAAACCCCAATAGAGAGTGCATGATTCCATCATTATTACTGTTCAATTTTATTTACAGGTTACAGGAAGGAAAATGCAAATTATTTTAACAGGGGAAAAAAGGGTCCCTTGAGCCTCTATCACTACATAATCACATTGCTTCACTTAGCTGCTTTACTAAATTTTAATTTTTTTGAAATATGCAGAATAAAGGTACACGTCATTGTTATCCTTCAAAGGAATTGTAGGTTAGAAAGAGCCTAAGGCATGAGGGAGAAGGGTTCCAGCATATAATGCATGCTTGCACGTCTGCAATTCAACATGTGTTATTGTTGATTTTCTAATATTGGTTAAAGTAAATGGGATTAGACGTGAACTATTGGTGTTTCTTTTCTCCAGAGCCAAGTGAAACCATTTTAGGTGGGGGGAGGCAGGAGGATGAGGATAGGGGACCATAAATTGTGAGTGGGTGGTCGTCATAAATTAACCCACACACACAGAGCAAGATACTGGACAATAATTAAAATAGGCCATAATGCTATGAAATTTAAACTGCCAAAAAAGGCTTAAATCACCTTAACTACTTAGCCGGTAGCTGTCCAGTGCAGGTGCCCAGTATTGGACCGCAACCCAAAGTGTTGATTCCTATAAGTAATCAAAGCTATAGACTATCCAGCTGCTCTTTCAAAATTTTCAAGATAAATTCACCTTCTGCCCTTATTTCTTGTGAGTGCTAAAAGCTCAGATGAGAGGAGATCCAGGCTGCATAAGTCCTAGGAGGTATACCAAGCCCCCACGCATCTGCAACCTAAATAGGATATCAGATGAACCTTACAAAGCTCAACATCCACACTGGACTTCTGCAAATGTTGCACTGTGGACATTACCATGGACTTTAGGAACACCAGATCTCTCCTGGATGATGAGGGGACGTTGTGGGGTGGAAGGGAAAGGGGGACACTCAATGTTGCATTGTGTGGTGGGGGCAGAAATATGAGAGGCAGAAGCCCCTTGGCATTCCCGGAATTTTAGCATCAAACTATGGCTGTAAAAACAAAGAACAAAGAGGAACGGTAGTTTAGCAGCTGATGCAGAATGCCTACTTGTTCAGCTCCTCCATTGGTCCTTTGGACAAATCAGGATCCCCACGTCAACTAATCTCAGGCTGGATAAGGACTGCAGAGCACCATATCCCAGCCCTTCCCCACTCCTCAACTACAAAGGAACTAGGATGAGGGGAGGGAAGCCTCCACTCCTCTCACCAGGCAATGGGACTGCACCCTAGGAGCAGTGGTTTTCAATCCATGGATCGCGACCCAGAATTGGGTCACGGAATGGAAGGGACTGGGTTATGGCGGCCGAAGGGGCCGTTAAAAGTCCCATTGGCAGTCCTGCAGAGCTAAGGCAGGCTAGTTCCTATCTGTTTTGACACCACGCTGTGCCCCAGAAGCGGCCAGCAGGTCCGGCTCCTAAGCAGGAGGGCGGGGATCCGTGTCCTGCCCCTGCACCAAGCACTGCCTCTGTGGCCAATGGGAGCTGTGGGTGAGAGTGGCACATGGAGCCTCCTGCTGCCCCCTGCATAGAACCCGGACCTACTGGCTGCTTCCAGGGCACATGCAGTGCAGTGCCAGGACAGGCTGCCTTACCCTCCACACTGTGCTGCTGACTGGGAGCCACCCAAGGTAAGCCTGCACCTGAACCCCAAGCCCCCTCCTTCACCTCTATCCCCTAATCCTTGACCCCATCCCAGAGCCCACACACTCAGGCAACAGTCTGTAGCCCCTCCTGCATCCCAACCCTCTGCCCCAGCTCAGAGCCCCCTCCCACACCCTGAATCCCTCATCCCCACCCCCACCCTGCAGCCATCACCCCCACCTGAACGCCAACCACCTGCCTCAACCCGCAGCCCCCTCCCACATTCCGAATCCCTTGGCCCCAGCCTGGAGCCCCCTCCTGTACCCCAAACCCTCATCCCCACACCCAGCCCAGAGCCCTCACCCCCACTGAACCCCAACCCTCTGACCCAGCCTAGAGGCCCCTCCCACACCCTGAACCCCTCATCTCCAGCCCCACCTCAAAGCCCTCACCCCCTCTTGAAACCCTCACCCCGCCTCAACCCGCAACCCCTTCCTGCACTCCGAATCCCTCGGTCCTACCCCCAACCTGTAGCCCCTTCCTGCACCCCAAACCCATCATCCCCAGCCCCCACCCAGAGTCCATACCCCCAGCCAGAGCCCTTACTCCGTCCTGCACCCCAACTCCCTGCCCTAGCCCAGCGCCCCCTCCTGCACCCTGAACTCTGCATTTCTGGCCCCACCCTGGAGCCTGCACTCCCAGTTAGAGCCCTCACCCCCTCCCACACACCAACCCTCTGCCCCAGCCCAGTGAAAGTGAGTGAGGGTGAAAGAGAGAGCCACAGAGGGAGGGGGAATGTAGTGAGCGGGGGGTGGGGCTTCTGGAAGGGGCAGGGCCTTGGGGAAGGGGCAGGGTTAGGGTGTTCAGTTTTGTGCAACTAGAAAGTTGGCGACCCTACTCCTAAGCCCTGCATTCCTGCCTGCTTCCAGTTCCTGTCCTCCCAGACCCCTCTCTACTCCCAGTTTCTGCTGTCCTGCCCTATGCCAGGCCCCTGCACCTCTGCCTTACCCCTGACATGTCTCCAGTTCTGACCCTTGGCCTGGCACCTAACTCTGTCTCTGACCTTTGGCCTGGTATCTGATGCTGTCTTGGGTTTTGACCATCTGCTCTGATCATTAGGACTGACTGCCCATGCCCTGGGCATTGCAGTCTCTCAAACGCAAAATTTTGAGCACTAATTAATTTTGGTCAAAGACCAACAAAATAATCATTTGCACATGCAACTCAGAATGTATAAAGACAATCCTATTTACATTTATCATTTGAATGCATGCATGGTTGCATAAAGAAATAATGTATGTGCACAAAGTTGTGTATGCACACATAGAGGCAAGACTCAGGACTCTGGAATTTTGTCCCCTTCCGTCAGTATTCCCTATTATAGAGATATCCAAACAGTGATGCTGGGACCACTGGTGGCTTACAAAGGGGGTCCAATAAAACTTGACTTGTCACATGATGACTGTTTCTTCCTATTTCAGCTTTTGACATGCATTGAATACTTTCCTAGTGGTTTTTTTCCATGGAAGTCAGAAGTTGCTATAGTTGTGTGTCTCGTAATATCCTCATATGACTGGGAAGCAGTAGCAGCCTTAGCCGCTTTGTCAGCCAAGGCAGAAAATGTTTCCAGCACACCGCCCCTTCTCAACCCCTCCCCCCCGCCCCCCCAACCAACCACCACCAAGACTGAAATAGCCAGCCAATCCGGAAGACAGAAAAAAACCCAAAAGCCGAGAAGGGCAACACATAGCTTGATAGTGCCCCCTGGAAGTTTGTGCCCAGGGAGACTTCCTGTTTGCCCACCCCTAAAAGTGGCCCTGATGAGAAGTCAGAAGGTCCAGCCAGCCATCTTTATATTACAACGTAGTCCACATTAAAAAGAAACGTTTGGATACCCCTGCCCTATCAAACATAGGTCATGAAAACAGAAAACTTCTATGGACTAGCCTTGAATGAGTCTCCTGCTTTGTTGAAGAACACACACTATGTACTTCTCATTTAAAATTTGCACAGTTCTTTTATGTGGCTAGAGTAAAGTAATTCTCACTGCCCATATTTTAATTGAGTAACCAAGTAGTACGTGGTCAGCCAAACTTCATCAAGGAGCCAGTACGTGGTCATGTTCTTTTGAGTATCTCTGAAGACTGTTAGACCATCCTGAAACACAGACCATTAAGATAAAATAAAGATAGGCACACATAACATTTCTAACAAGGAATAGAGCCCTAAGGAGTTTTTATCATTGCAATCTGTAATGGGAACAATTTCACTCTCCATCAGCCTAGATAGTATAAATTATTTTTTGGCTGCTGCTACTAAACACACTTTGGAGAGGATTTGAAAATATAGATGCTATTATCTCCTTAATTATCTCCTTATTTTTTTTGCTTTTTTATTATTCCTTGTTTTAAACATGGATATAAAATGGGTATGAACCACTGATTTTGAGCACAACTCTTTACCTAAAAAATTAAGACAATTTTATCTGACTCTGTATAATAAGTATAATAAGGAATTGAACACAGATTGTTCCTCATTCTCTTGACTAAGTAATATATAAAACTAGAACAGAGCCTGTAACTTCAGAATGTTCATAGTTATCTGTTTGAAGGGTTATAGCCTTTTGAAACATTTCCATAGATCTTTTATAAAATTGTAGGGCCAAGTTTTGTCATTGGATCCCTTGAGGCCCCAATGTTCTTAGACTTTCTATCATTTTACTTTTTAGAACTTCTCCTTTATCTTGTAATTATTTGCTAATCTCTCAACAGCCTATCTTTCACTATGTACATATACTTTCAATTTACCATCCTTCCCCACAAAACAAAATACACTGTATTTAAAAAAAACAACCACCACCATGGGATAGATCCAGGGCCATGCTAGATAGATAAAGTGTGAGATCCTGCTTCAGCATTCATAATCAGTGAAGCGCTTAAGTTCCTTTGACTCCATTGAGCCTTAAGGGCCTGCTTAAAGCACATGGGCAAATGCTTTGCTGAATTAGGTGGGGACTCACATTAAGCAGCTCTGAAACCTCTAGCAAAAGCAGGCTTGTCACAAAGAGAAGAGAGAGTCTAAAACAAAACAATACCTTCCAGGCTTCCTTTATATGACACAGAGAAGCACAATAAGACTAAGTCCATACAAAAAAAAAAGATTTGTATGTCACCTTTAAAAGTGTAAAAACTCTGTCCTTTCCAAACATCTGCAGCTCCTACCACTTTGGATGGTCACTTCATCAGTTGAAATAAATAGAAACCCATAGCCACAAAAAAGCTACTGTTGAGATATAACTGGAACACTTATGTCTGTTTGAGTCAATGAAACATAGTCATGAGCCACTGTTACCCGGGGTTCTTTCAACCCAAAGCTCTTGGTAACTTTTACTCTGTGTGAGGTGGTGTCAGGAAATAAATCAGGGGAGACACGACTGTCCAACCGATAGATGGCTGGCACAAACAGGATAACACAAGAGTGCTTTTACTTAAAGCTAAAGTTAGTCTCAAGCACTTACACACGTCCACAATAGGTTAGTAATACACCCCCAACCCTCGATAATTACCGAAGCTGAGTGTGGCTCTCAAGTGGCACAATGGCAGCCCATCTGCTAGTGGGGAACACAAAATGAATCCAGAGGGAGAGTCCAGTCCTGAAGAGTCCCCCTGCTTCAAACTTTTTTCCCTTATTTATACATTAGTAATAGAATGACATGTCCCTTAAAGCAAACTTGTTAAGTAAGCAGTTTCAATGGTCAAGTGAGAGGTTCCTTCTGATTATCGATTAACCAGGTGTGGGTTTTTTCCAGTGTTTGCAACCTTGAGGCCCCAATAGACATTCCTGGGGCACATCCTGCTCTTTTAAGATGCATGTATCAGCAACTTCAATACGATTCTTATCAGGAAGGACGCGGGGGTCAAGCTGCCCTCTCTGTGGCACCCAAAAACCCCCTTCCCCTCCTGCCTTGGTTAAGCTAAGCCTGCTGACTTGGCTAATTTACAGCCTGCTGACTTGGCTGCTTTTAGCAATAAGCCATAGTGGTTTCAGGCACTTTACTGGTTTGCCAAAGTCTCCCCGTACACCACGAGTCACCTCTCTGCAGACTGATTTTCTCCATCTCTCACAGTTCACAGAAACTGAGCTACATTTAACATTTGTATTTCTCATTTGTAAAAAAAAAAAAAAAAAAAAAACCAAGAAAACTCCTGTCATGTCACAGTTCCCAAGTTAATGCTCCAATTTCACTGAATTGTGGTGTTGCAGTTGCAATTTAAGACCCTTTATTGAAAGGAGAATCAGATACCACATTGCACACTTAGTGGAGGAAAGACTGATTTCATCGCATGAAATTGTTATTGTAATAGTGACAGGAGCCACGATAGCTAATAGCTGAAAAAATGTAACAAATAGTTGATTAAAAGATTAATGGAAAAATCTACCTTCTGGGAAATGTGCTGAATCTGTAAAACTAGATTAGATTGAAGTACTCTGACTGTGACATCTGGTTTTACTTTTTGTTAATTTCAAATATCTAATGGGTTTAATGGAATATACACCAAGGCATGTCATAGAATATATCTCATTCCGAAACTTTCAGGCATGTGGTTAAGTAATAGGTAAGACTAAGTCCTCTATAGGCAATGGGACTTCTTACAGCAGTTACCAATTGTCATAAATATAAAGGGAAGGGTAAACCCCTTTAAAATCCCTCCTGGCCAGAGGAAAAATCCTCTCACCTGTAAAGGGTTAAGAAGCTAAAGGTAACCTCGCTGGCACCTGACCAAAATGACCAATGAGGAGACAAGATACTTTCAAAAGCTGGGAGGAGGGAGAGAAACAAAGGGTCTGTGTCTGTCGATATGCTAAAAGAAAAGGAGTACTTGTGGCACCTTAGAGACTAACCAATTTATTTGAGCATGAGCTTTCGTGAGCTGTAGCAAGTTGGGAGGATTTTGGGGGGAAAGACGTGTCCAAACTACGTTTCCCAGTAAACCCAGTTAGAGTTTGGTGGTGGCAGTGGATATTCCAAGGACAAAGGAGAAAATTAATTTGTACCTTGGGGAAGTTTTAACCTAAGCTGGTAAAAGTAAGCTTAGGAGGTTTTCATGCAGGTCCCCACATCTGTACCCTAGAGTTCAGAGTGGGGGAGGAACCTTGACATGGTGGCAGAGTGGTGGGATTAACCTGAAATCATTTTGAGATCAATTTGAGATTTTTTGAACCAGAAATATAGATTTTAAAAAGGAATGTTTTTTTCCTTTGGGGCTGCTGGAAAGGAGGTCCAGAAAGCAGCTGAAACTGAAAGCAGCTTGTTTTTTCTCTGCTTTGGGGCCAGAGGAGAGACAAAAGGGGATTATCTTTGTGAATTGCAGGTTTTCTTTGCCTGGAGGCAGGGTATTTAACCTCCTGCAGGGAAATTCACAGTCTTGGTAAACCAGAAGTTTTTTTTCCCTAAAAGTAAATGGGGGGGGGGGTGTTCTACCCATTTGCCTGGAGACAAAAGTGGCAGGGGATTTTTTTTTTTTTTTAGGATTTTGATTTTTTTACAAGGAGCACACGTTTGAAAAGGATTTTTTTTTTCTTTGGGCTGTTGGTAAGCAGGTTTGCAAGTAGTTGGAGGTTTTTTGCTTTGATTTGGGGCCAGAGCAGAGACAAGGGAATTGTCTTTTTCTGTAGGCTGACAATCACTATCAGAAAATAGGTATTCTATTCCAGCACAGCAAAATTTTACAGCCAAGTTTTGTTTGTTTATTTCTAAACCTCAGGTGTAAAGTTAGTTAAAAACAGAGAGGTTAGGATGACAAAATCCACGGCTCGACAAAAGCTGGAATTAGCCAGATTTCAGGCTGAGGAAAAACAAAGGGAACATGAAAGACAGATAGAACTCATGCGGCTGAAGGAGAAAGAGAGGAAGAAAGAGAGGAAGCATGTACTGGAGATGGAGAAGGTAAAGGCTCAGCAGAATATACCAACAAACCCTAGCAATCCTTCTCCAGGTACCACTCCCCATCCCAGAAAGTTCCCCACCTACAAGGCAGGCGATGATACTGAGGCCTTCCTAGAAAACTTCGAAAGGGCCTGCCTTGGCTACAACATCTCTACTGACCAATACATGGTAAAGCTGAGGCCGCAACTCAGTGGACCCTTAGCTGAGGTGGCAGCTGAAATGCCTAAAGAACACATGAACAAGTATGAACTGTTTAAATCCGAGGCTAGAGTCAGAATGGGGATAACACCCGAGCAGTCTCGTCGGAGGTTCAGAGCCCTAAGGTGGAAACCAGAGGTGTCATTTACCCGACATGCCTACCACATTGTGAAACATTGGGATGCCTGGATATCAGGAGCAAGTGTTGAATCTCCAGTAAATTTGCCCTTCCTAATGCAAATGGAACAATTCTTAGAGGGTGTTCCTGAGGAAATAGAAAGATACATCCTAGACGGGAAGCCCAAAACTGTAATCGAGGCAGGAGATGGGTGGAGCCAGATGGGTGGAGGTGGCAGAGAAGAAGAAAACTGGTCGTAGTTGGAGCAGAGACCAGAAGGGACAACCCCAGACCACACCCTATTACCAGGGGCCACCCAAGGCCCCACCTACCTCCCAAAGAACTCTCCAGACCCCTTATCGTCCCACCACCCTGTTCTCCAGCAACCCACCTCACCCCAGTGACCCGTCAGCTGGACGATGTTTTAAATGTAACGAGCTGGGGCATGTAAAGGCCAACTGCCCCAAGAACCCCAACAGATTACAGTTCATTGCACCGGAATCACACCAGAGGTCCGCAGGCCCAGATACCTCCCAGATACCCTTGGAGCAGAGAGAAACTGTGAGTGTGGGCGGGAAGAAGGTCACCGCTTGGAGGGACACCGGAGCACAAGTGTCAGCTATCCATGCTTCCTTAGTGGACCCCAATTTAATCAACCCAGAGATCCAAGTGACGATTCAACCCTTCAAGTCCAACTCTTTCAATTTGCCTACAGCCAAGTTGCCTGTCCAGTACCAGGGCTGGTCAGGAACGTGGACTTTTGCAGTCTATGATGATTATCCCATCCCCATGCTGTTGGGGGAAGACTTGGCCAATCATGTGAAGCGGGCCAAGAGGGTGGGAATGGTCACCCATAGCCAGGCTAAACAAGCCGTGAGGCCTAGCTCTGTTCCGGAAACTTCTATCAGGACCCAGTCAGAGGTGATGGACCCGGACTCCAGGCCAATGTCTGCAACAGCAGTAGTGGATCCAGTCCCAGAGACCCAGACGGAACCAGTCCCAGAACCGGAACCAGCGGAATAACCAGCACCAGACCATTTGCCAGCACTGAATCCGGTACTTGCAACCTCAACACCAGAGGGCCCCACCGAACCTGAACCGGCAGCAGCCCATAACCTTACACAAGAGGCTCAGCCAGAGCTTGAATCCCAACATAGTGTCCCAGCGGAGAGCGGTTCACAGTCAATGGAAACAGCCCCATCCCCTACATCGCTTCCAGAGGGACCAAGCATAGGTCCACAATCCAATGAGGAACTGATGTCTCCAGCATCAAGGGAACAGTTCCAGACCGAACAGGAAGCAGATGAAAGCCTCCAGAGAGCTTGGACGGCGGCACGGAGCAACCCATCGCCTCTCAGCTCTTCTAATCGATCCAGGTTTGTTGTAGAAAGAGGACTTTTATACAAGGAAACTCTTTCTGGTGGACACCAGGAAGACTGGCATCCTCAGAGACAGTTGGTAGTTCCAACTAAATACCGGGCCAAGCTCTTGAGCTTAGCCCATGATCACCCTAGTGGCCATGCTGGGGTGAACAGGACCAAAGACCGTTTGGGGGGGTCATTCCACTGGGAGGGAATGGGCAAGGATGTTTCTACCTATGTCCGGTCTTTTGAAGTATGCCAAAGAGTGGGAAAACCCCAAGACCAGGTCAAAGCCCCTCTCCAGTCACTCCCCATCATTGAAGTTCCATTTCAGTGAGTAGCTGTGGATATTCTGGGTCCTTTTCCAAAAAAGACATCCAGAGGAAAGCAGTACATACTGACTTTCGTGGATTTTGCCACCCGATGGCTGGAAGCAGTAGCTCTAAGCAACACCAGGGCTAAAAGTGTGTGCCAGGCACTAGCAGACATTTTTGCCAGGGTAGGTTGGCCCTCCAACATCCTCACAGATGCAGGGACTAATTTCCTGGTAGGAAATATGGAAAACCTTTGGGAAGCTCATGGGGTAAATCACTTGGTTGCCACTCCTTACCACCATCAAACAAATGGCATGGTGGAGAAGTTTAATGGAACTTTGGGGGCCATGATACGTAAATTTGTAAATGAGCACTCCAATGATTGGGACCTAGTGTTGCAGCAGTTGCTCTTTGCCTACAGAGCTGTACCACACCCCAGTTTAGGGTTTTCCCCATTTGAACTTGTATGTGGCCGTGAGGTTAAGGGGCCATTACAGTTGGTGAAGCAGCAATGGAAGATTTACACCTTCTCCAGGAACTAACATTCTGGACTTTGTAACCAACCTACAAAACACCCTCCGAACCTCTTTAGCCCTTGCTAAAGAAAACTTACAGGATGCTCAAAAAGCCTGGTATGATAAACATGCCAGAGAGCGTTCCTTCAAAGTAGGGGACCAGGTCATGGTCTTAAAGGCGCTCCAGGCCCATAAAATGGAAGCATTGTGGGAAGGGCCATTCACGGTCCAGGAGCGCCTGGGAGCTGTTAATTATCTCATAGCATTCCCCACCTCCAACCGCAAGCCTAAGGTGTACCATATTAATTCTCTAAAGCCCTTTTATTCCAGAGAATTAAAGGTTTGTCAGTTTACAGCCCAGGGAAGAGAGGACGCTGATTGGCCTGCAGGTGTCTACTATGAAGGGAAAAATGCTGGTGGTGTGGAAGAGGTGAACCTCTCCATGACCCTTGGGCGTATGCAGCGACACCAGATCAAGGAGCTGTGCATTAGGTACGCGCCAACGTTCTCAGCCACCCCAGGACTGACTGAACGGGCATATCACTCCATTGACACAGATAATGCTCGCCCAATTAAAGTCCAACCTTACCGGGTGTCTCCTCAAGCTAAAACTGCTATAGAACAGGAGATCCAGGATATGGTACAGATGGGTGTAATCCGCCCCTCTGGAAGTGCATGGGCATCTCCAGTGGTTCTAGTTCCCAAACCAGATGGGGAGATATGTTTTTGCGTGGACTACCGTAAGCTAAATGCTGTAACTCGCCCAGACAACTATCCAATGCCACGCACAGATGAACTATTAGAGAAACTGGGACGGGCCCAGTTCATCTCTACCTTGGACTTAACCAAGGGGTACTGGCAGGTACTGCTAGATGAATCTGCCAAGGAAAGGTCAGCCTTCACCACACATCTCGGGCTGTATGAATTTAATGTACTCCCTTTCGGGCTGCGAAATGCACCCGCCACCTTCCAAAGACTTGTAAATGGTCTCCTAGCGGGATTAGGAGAATATGCAGTCACCTACCTTGACGATGTGGCCATATTTTCGGATTCCTGGGCAGACCACCTGGAACATTTACAAAAAGTCCTTGAGTGCATAAGGGAGGCAGGACTAACAGTTAAGGCTAAGAAGTGTCAACTGGCCTAAACAGAGTGACTTACCTTGGACTCCAGGTGGGTCAAGGAACTATCAGCCCCCTACAGGCCAAAGTGGATGCTCTCCGAAAGTGGCCTGTCCCAAAGTCAAAGAAACAGGTTCAATCCTTCTTAGGCTTGGCCGGTTATTACAGACGATTTGTACCACAATACAGCCAAATCGCCGCCCCACTGACAGACCTAAGCAAAAAGAAACAGCTAAATGCCGTTCAGTGGACCGAAAAGTGTCAGAAGGCCTTTAACAAGCTTAAAGCAACACTCATGTCTGACCCTGTACTAAGGGCCCCAGACTTTGACAAACCGTTCCTAGTAACCACAGATGCGTCCGAGCGTGGTGTGGGAGCAGTTTTAATGCAGAAAGGACCTGATCAAGAATTCCACCCTGTAGTGTTTCTCAGCAAAAAACTGTCTGAGAGGGAAAGCAACTGGTCAGTCAGTGAAAAAGAATGTAGCCATTGTCTACGCTCTGGAAAAGCTACGCCCATATGTTTGGGGACGGTGTTTCCACCTGCAAACCGACCATGCTGCGCTACAGTGGCTTCACACCATCAAAGACACTAACAAAAAACTTCTTCGGTGGAGTTTAGCTCTCCAAGATTTTGATTTCGACATCCAACACATCTCAGGAGCTTCTAACAAAGTGGCTGATGCACTCTCCCGTGAAAGTTTCCCAGAATCAACTGGTTAAAATCGTCCTTGAGATGTGGAAAATATTGTTAGTCTTTATGTACTTGGTAGTATATTTAGAGATGCATGTGTCTTATTAACTCTGTTTTTCCTAGAGCTCCAGGAAGAAATCCCAGCCAGTGTTTCACCCTAGCTGAGATTTGGGGGACGTGTCATAAATATAAAGGGAAGGGTAAACCCCTTTAAAATCCCTCCTGGCCAGAGGAAAAATCCTCTCACCTGTAAAGGGTTAAGAAGCTAAAGGTAACCTTGCTGGCACCTGACCAAAATGACCAATGAGGAGACAAGATACTTTCAAAAGCTGGGAGGAGGGAGAGAAACAAAGGGTCTGTGTCTGTCGATATGCTGCTTTTGCCAGGGATAGACCAGGAATGGAGTCCTAGAACTTTTAGTAAGTAATCTAGCTAGGTATGCGTTAGATTATGATTTCTTTAAATGGCTGAGAAAAGAATTGTGCTGAATAGAATGACTATTTCTATCTGTGTCTCTTTTTGTAACTTAAGGTTTTGCCTAGAGGGATTCTCTGTTTTGAATCTAATTACCCTGTAAGGTATCTACCATCCTGATTTTACATGGTGATTCCTTTATTTCTATTTACTTCTATTTCTTTTAAAAGTCTTCTTGTAAGAAAACTGAATGCTTTTTCATTGTTCTCAGATCCAAGGGTTTGGGTCCGTGGTCACCTACGCAAATTGGTGAGGATTTTTACCAAACCTTTCCCAGGAAGTGGGGTGCAAGGGTTGGGAGGATTTTGGGGGGAAAGACGTGTCCAAACTACGTTTCCCAGTAAACCCAGTTAGAGTTTGGTGGTGGCAGTGGATATTCCAAGGAAAAAGGATAAAATTAATTTGTACCTTGGGGAAGTTTTAACCTAAGCTGGTAAAAGTAAGCTTAGGAGGTTTTCATGCAGGTCCCCACATCTGTACCCTAGAGTTCAGAGTGAGGGAGGAACCTGGACACCAATACACTAGCAAGAAGTATGTGAAGGACAGAGGCCACAGATTTCTTTTTATCACTAGTATCAAAGCGGTAGCCATTTTAGTCTGGATCTGTAAAAGTGGCAAAGAGTCCTGTGGCACCTTATAGACTAACAGACGTATTGGAGCATAAGTTTTTGTGGGTGCAAGACAAGCCCAAGAAAGAAACCAACAGAACTCCACTGGCCATCACATACAGTCCTCAGCTAAAACCTCTCCAACACATCATCGTGATCTACAACCCATCCTGGACAACGATCCCTCACTTTCACAGGCCTTGGGAGGCAGGCTAGTCCTCACCCACAGACAACCCGCCAACCTGAAGCATATTCTCACCAGCAATGACACACTGCACCATAGTAACTCTAACTCAGGAACCAATCCATGCAACAAACCTCGATACCAACTCTGCCCACATATCTACACCAGTTACACCATCACAGGACCTAAGCAGATCAGCCACACCATCACTGGTTGATTCACCTGCACATCCACCAATGTAATCTATGCCATCATGTGCCAGCAATGCCCCTCTGCTATGTACCTCGGCCAAACTGGACAGGCCCTACGTAAAAGGATAAATGGACACAAATCAGATATTAGGAATGGTAATATACAAAAACCTGTAGGAGATCACTTCAACCTCCCTGGACACACAATAGCAGATTTAAAGGTAGCCATCCTGCAGAAAAAAACTTCAGGACCAGTCTTCAACGAGAAACTGCTGAGCTTCAGTTCATTTGCAAATTTGACACCATCAGCTCAGGATTAAACAAAGACTGTGAATTGCTAGCCAACTACAAAAGCAGTTCTTCTCCTTCCTTGGTGTTCACATCTCAACTGCTAGAAGAGGGCCTTATCCTCCCTCGTTATTTCTAGCCTGATCTTGCTTGCATATTTATACCTGCCTCTGGAAATTTCCACTACATGCATCTGATGAAGTGGGTATTCACCCACAAAAGCTTATGCTCCAATAGGTGTTAGTCTAAAAGATGCCACAGGACTCTTTGCCGTTTTTATCACTAGAAACTCAATGATATTATATTTTTATTTTACAGCATATAAATGAAGCAGCACTTTGTAGTATTTTATAACTGACAAGTGTAGATATATGGATATTTGGAAATGATTTGTTGGTCTGCCATTGGAAAAAAATCAGAGAAAGAAGGATGCAGATAAGAGGAAAAAAATACAAACGTCAAAATGCAGGACCATTATGTTATTCATTACACTAAGCCCCACTGGCAGTGTATAGGAGTCACATTTATGCTCACCTTGAAATTTTACTGCTAGGAGTAATGTAAAGAGCCCTTGGTATAAATGAGAATCAGCTCCAAAAAAGTTTATTCTATATTTTATTTACAAATTGTTTTTGTTGAAACATTACATAAATTTACAGCAGTGGGAGATGAACATGATTATCAATCTTTGATAATCTTTAGCTCATTTTATACTAGCATAGATTATTTTGTTCAACAATCTTTGCAATGAAAGAGAACCATTTCAACTGTATAGTGCTTCGCACAATGGAGTCCTAACCCATGACTTGGTTTCTGGGGTTTTACGATAATACAAAAGATAACCAACAAGCTGGGTTGGTTTTTTTTTACAATTTTCTTTTCACTAGATATTTAAAAGGGCTGGTGACTTATCAGACAGGGTTATGTACATGATAAATAAGATATACTTTCTACAGCATGCCTGTCACCATTTAAGATGACATGATCGGTATGTCAAACACACGAGACATCTTCAGTCTCAGCTTACATTTCTACCTATTTCAGTTTTTCAGTGGAGCTTTTCAAATACAGAATTATTCAGACTGGAGTATTATCATGTCTACCTATCTGTTTTTTTTTAATAGCTAATATTTTCATTTAGTAAAACAGTGGTCAATATTGTTCAAAACAGTTTAGTCTTATTCTGAACAGAGAGTGTTTGCAAAGGTAGTAAACCTGTTTAGCTAAAAAAATGATTGTATATAGGTATTGTAATTAATTTTTAAATATATTGATACCTAACAGATTACTCAGTTGGAAGATCCTCATTCTCTTCAGAGAGAAAGTTCAGATATGACTTGATCACAGCTTAGAAGTACTTACATGTGAGAAATATTTCTGATAATAGAGGACTCATTAATGTAGAGCACAAACAAAACAAGATCCAATGTTAGAAACTGAAGCTAGACAAATTCGGACTAGAAAAAAAAGGCTCATATTTTTAACAGTGAGGATAAGTAACCATTAGGACAACTTACCAAGGGATTCTGTGTTCTCTCCATCACTTGAAGTCTTTAAATCAAGACTGAATGAGTTTCTAAAAGATATGCCCTAGCTCAGCCAGAGGCTATAGGCTTGATACAGAAATCACTTGGTGATAGTCTTTGTTCTCTGTTATGCAAGAGGTCAGACTAGAAGATCATAATGGTCCCTTTTGGCCTTAAAACCTATTAAACTATGAATTTATGAACTGTCATCCTACTTAATATAACCATTTAAAGATGATAGGCCCAAATGCTTCCATCACTTTTGAAGAAGAATTTGATTCAACTCTCATCGACTCCATTGGTAGTGGTGCTGTTGTTTCTAAGAGAAGAATTTGTCTTAAATGTTACCTCAGACAAACGGTCTATTGAAACATACTTTAGATTTTTCTTATCCTTTGCCTCTTTACTTCTTTGTTATTTTTATAACATTTATTTTCATATACAATATACCATGTACTGTATCCTTGTAATAGCAATGCTTTAATTTAAGGTAAAATAAGGATGTGCATGGGATCAATAATGTACAGCATTGTATTCAGTAGCATCTTTAGACCTCATTCTATGAAAGCACAGCATGTTAGATTTTATAAAGTGATAATACAGTGGAGGAAAGATTATTTTTAAAATGCATTTAGGACTTGCTGTTCTCAAGGTTTCAGGCAAGTCATTTAGGTTTCAAATTGACCAACTGTGTACAGCTGAGAAAGAGCCTCATTGCCAAAAGGATAATGTAGAAAATAATAATAATTAGCGTTTATAAAGTGGTTTACATCTACAAACATTAACTAATTAATAGATAGAACGGGCCTGATGTCAGTGCTGATAATCTGCCTATCTGGTCATGTAAATTTGTGCAAACCTCTGTACAATTAACCAGCTGAACCATCAAGCCTCCATGCCTTCGGGAGATTGACCACCCTGTACCTTTTCTGGGTGGTCTGGGGGGAATATTTGGCTGGCTAGCTGAATGAAGGGAACAGTTCTTTATGGCTGGGGGGGAGGGGAGAGATGAAAACTGCTGCAAAAGGGTCAGCGTGGTCACTGACTCATCCCCTAGGAATGCAGGGTTTAAAAGGGGCAGCTTCCCTTTCACAGGGAGCAGGCTGAAGCTAAAGGGCTATTCATATCCACACAGCAGTCTTAACTCAAAGGTTGCTGGCAGGGTGGTTGTATTCCAGTGGCCCCATGCGGCAGTCTTGGAGGCACATCACAGTTAACATTCTCAGGGATCTAAGTGGCCTTGCTTAGAGCAGCATTCTTAAAAACAATTTTGGTGCTTTTGGGATTAGCGAGCTAATGCCTGAATTATGCATGGGCACTGTCGGGGGGAGGGCGGGGTGGGAGGCTTGGAACTCTGTGATGTACACTGGCAAGGGCAAGCAGGGATATTAAACTTGTGATGGTCAATAACTGATCAAGAAGGCTGGGGAGCATTAGTTATTTTCCGGAAAGGCTGTGAGCTTGGTTATGCCATAATAGCAGCGGTACAGCTGGATACGGGGGCACAGGCAATTCTGACAAGTGGGCACTGGCATTCAGAAGCATGCAATATGCATGTGCAACCTCAGGTCATGAGTCAACATTAATGTGCCTGTGATTCCATTCCAGATGTTGGAAGACCAGGCATGGAGGCAGTGGTGTGGATCTGTAGGCACAGGATTGTTTTTCTTATGCACACAGGTGCACGTCCTAGTTGCCTTGAGGGTTAGCAACCGGGGGTCCAGTGATGGGGCAAGTCTGTGTTGGCATGGAAAGAGAAGCATGTAAAACTTACTTGTCCATATGCAGTCTGCTAGTCATATGACAAGCAATGTTGTAAATAATGTCCCTTAATGCATAGCTATTGAAAACCAATGTACGATAGACTAATATCAGAGAAGATATTATGCTACACAACATGAAGGTTTATTAGTTGTGTGCAATTCATTATCCTTTCCTTAGGCAGACACACAGAGCCTAAGCATTAGAGCCATCTAAGTTCTAGAAATAGATTTTAAATTCGGTGAGAGTATTTTTCCAGATAATTTGTAAACACTTTGGTGTTCAGATTCAATCATTGTCACTGTCTGACTTTAATATTAAATATGTTTTGTTAGAAAATGCTTTTCCAACCACCAACCATATCTTCACATTAAAAATATTTCATAGATATTTCTTTTCCACTCCGCAGCTTAAAATGTTATATGTGTTTTTAAAGCAGGGAGTGTCTTTTTTTCCCTCCCAGACACAAGTTTTAAAATAAGTTAACTTTTTATTGATTCACGAATAAAAAGTACAGTGCAAGATTTCAGTGTTGCCACTGTCTCGTTTAAAAATATCTGTTTTTTCTAAGTGAACGCTGCTATGCAATGTTGATATAGCAACAATACACTGTGTTCACATTCCCATTACAAAAAGGCATGAATTTGTATACAACAAAAACAATCTTAAGGGTTTCATTTGCTTGTGTTTCCAGATAGCAGTTCAATCAAACAAAACAAAATGCTATCGAAAATGCATTTCATATTGTATTTGTATTCCGTGACATACTTTTGCAGGAGAAGAATAGAATGTATGTCTCTGCATGGTAACATAATCATACTTTAAATGCTCTTTTGAAAAATGTCTTCAAATCACAAAATGATCTGCTCCACAAATACAGAGAATCTACTGTATCACTCAGAAATTTATCATCATTACGGTCATAACATAATAGTGCACAATATTAAAATATTAACTTTCTAAACCTTTCTGAAAATGCTTAACCTGCAGGTTATGTATTTTTTCCCCTCCAATTTCATAAATCTAGTAAAGTTTTAACAATTCTGCATGGATAGAATTTCAGTTGCATATCTATGCTTAAAGAAAAATCCAGTTCTACATTTTAAAAGCATTTTGCCGGGAAACGCGGTCATGGCTTCCTGAAAACTGTCCAAAATATAGCTACAGTCATCTGGATTATGTTCTGAAAAGGCTATAGTACTTGTTTCCTGACATTTTCAAAGTTCAGGTGATCCTGAGCCATGATTAAAGGTTATCTCTAGAGGATATTGGCGATGACAGTTTCACCATTTTGCTATAGTTCAGAGGTAACACACATACTTTATTTTCTTCCCCAATCCAATGCTCTATTTCACAATTTTATTTTGTATTTTTTCTCTCTTAATAGCTTGACTCAGCTCTGAGCATTCTACTTGTATATGGAAAGCAGAACAAGTTGCCTTTTCATAAGTCAGCTTCAATGCACAACCATGTCAATTGACATGAAATCTGAGCAATATAAAAAACATACTGTTTGACAAGAACTTACCAAACTTGCCTTTGCTGTTTCTTGTCCTCTCCTTGAGCCAAATCCTATTCTGGTGATCACTTTTCACAGAACTTTAACAATGTCTGGAAAAAAACAAAACTCAGTAATGCTCAAAGATCCGTGACATCAGCAGATCTAAATATGATGTAATAGTGTTGGTTCCTATAGCGATTGATCTTACTATTTTTACTTTTTGAAGGTTGTTTCAGTTCTTTTTTCTAGTTTTGTATATTTTACAAACAACCTGTTTGGTAAATAAATGTTATCCTTGTAGCCATTTTCATAGATTTTTTAAGACTGTTCTAGTTTGACCTACTGTGTAACCCAGGCCAAAAAAATTCAGTCAGTTATCTGTGTACAGAAGGTGATAACTTATGTCTGATTAAAGCATATATTTCAGAAAGATATCCAGTTATATTTGAAAACATCAAGAGATGGAGAATCCACCACTTACCTTTGTTTGAATGGTTAGTCCTCCTCACTGTTAAAAATGTATGCCTGGTTTCTAATTTGAATAGGTCCGGTGTTAACTTCCAGTCATTGGTTCTTGTTATGCCTTCCTCCACTAAGTTACAGAGCCCTTTAATACCTGCTACTTTCTCCTTGTGAAGGTACTTTTACACAGTAATCAAGTCACCTCTTGATCTTCCTTTCAGTAAGCTAAGCAGATTGAACTTCTCAGATATCTCACCATAAGACACTTTTTAAAGCTCTAATCATTCGTGTGGACTCTCCCTACCCAGTGCAAATGTCATTATTTTGATTAACAACAGTAATACACCAAAGAGGGTGAGGAGAAGAGAAAATTGTTAGAGGGCCCTCTTTGAAGCATGCTAATCAAAATTACAGAAGGATCCTGGGAGATGATCTCAGCCCTCCCTGGTCAACTTATACACCAAAAACTATGGTTAATATTATGGCAGGGGGGAAAAAATAACTCATTTTACCCATATTTTCACACAATGTAGGGGCAGCTGAACAGGTAGAGGTTTTCACAAGGTTTATAAAACTCGATGTTGTTTTCCCAAAAAGAATTTTCCCCCTTATAAAATGTGGTTTGTTCCCATCTAGGGCTCAATTATACAATATGCTGAGCACTCTGGCCCTGATCCATCATAGTGGTTCAATATGTCCTTAATATTAGGTAGATGAGTAGTCCTCTAATTTCAATGGGATTTATTAGGTGATGTGAAGTATCATATTGGGAAGAAAGCATTTATTCCCAAACCTTAGATCAAGACATAGGCTGTAGCACAGCCACCACATAGCTACTACTCCAGTTTATGGGCAGGGATAGCAGTCATAGATACTTAGGTTTTCATGAATCCATTAATCCTATCCCATGGACACCTCCTAATGCCACTCTCCACATTCGCATGTGAAAGGCAATTGTAGAAGCACCTTCCACGGAGCATAGGGGGAGCTTACAGTTCCAGTTGTGATAGTTCATTGAAAATGAATAGGGCTACACTGGAATAACTAAGAACAAAATCTTCCCTCTTATTTTCTAACCTACCCTTTTGTGCTGAGTCTCTTGAATTTATAAAACCTGGGTTTTGGTTGGTTGTGGGGGAGATAGTCTTGCGACCCATTTCTCTCCAAGCTCCCCTCTTTTGTGCTGGAATCTTTAAGGATAGTTTGTATTACATTTTTTTTCTTTTCTATTTCTTTTCTTACACATGTAGTTTCACTCTCACTGAAATGCTTCAGGGGAGGAACTCCAGTGAGAAGATGAAAATGGGTTCTCTGTTCAGAGAGATGAATTATGAAAATGGATAAAACTGGCCTTTAAAAAGAACATGATTTTTTCTCTCTTGTGTAAATGAATTCTAATATATTAGTTTACACAGCCCTCCTTCCTAAAATGAAAAGACATGCCACCAGCAGCAGTGGCTAATAGGAGAAAAATACTAGTTTAAATAGGGTCTCTGGGCAGAACTGTAGACCATTTGCATTCTCCTTCTAGCTGCATGGTGTATGAAATTCTGCCTGCATTAAGTCAATGACAAAACTCCCATTAACTTAAATGGTCCATGATTTTAACCAATGTGTTAGGGAGCGAATCTAATGAAAGAACTATTGCAGCCCCCTCCCCCACCCAAGAGGATGAAAAAGATAAAGTGGCTCACTGAGACCTCCTTTCTCCTTTTCTGAAGAGTATGTTTCTCCTTGGTTCCAGGAGGAAAGTGGTTAGGCCAAAGGTAGCGAGGAGGAGCTGCACTAGTCCATATATTCCCGCCTCAAAACTTCACTCCAAACTTCAAGACTGTTTATGAAAGGAAATGGCAACTAAGGCAGCATTACTTCCCGCTTCATGCTCTGTGATGCCTTTAGTGGAGCAAGAGTGTAGGAGTAGTGTCAACAGCCAGTAACAGCACGGTGTCCAGTCTGGCTTCACTACAAGAGCACCACAGGAGGACACAGAATAGATTCCCTTTATGCTGATTGTTGCCCATATACCAGTTCACCATTTATTCTGTCCACACACCCACTACCTACTCTGTACTCCTTGAGTTCTATTTACTCTGGTCCACTGAAACTGCACAATGATTTTTTTTTTTTAAATTCTCCCTGTACTCTGGCACAGGATTCACAGTATTGTCAATACTATAAAAATGTATGGTTGCAGTGTTTTTAAGAATAAGAACATCTACTCTTGAAGGAGATAGCAGTATATCAGAGTAAAGAGTAATATTTGTATTTATTTTGATAAAATAGTTTCTGGAATTTACAGGACTGAAATTTTCACTACCATTCAACGGTATAAATATAATGCTTGCCATTTTAGCTCTCTTTGTGCACTCCTGTGTATACTTTTGGCTGTAGTAAAACTGCAGAGGCAGTCATTCAAGAAACTAAGCGATGTGTGAATAACTAGGCATCATAACTTAGCTGTCATATTCTGAGTTGTCACACTTACATTATGATATATAACACTCCATGATTTCAATTTTATTTGTCATGGTAGTTTACAACATGAGAGAGAGTGTACGTTTCCCGTGGTTTAACATGACATTAAGCTTAAATTTAAGCCTTTGGATGGAATTTTCAATGTTATCTAGTTTGCATGGCTGTAAAGCTGCAAAATAGAAACAGAATGAATGTATGTCTATCTACATTAATCAACTATCAGCATTTATTTACATAGGATTTGCCATGTGGTTCAGCCCTTCAGATCATCTGGGGCCAGATTTTCAAGAGCTCAGTTTCCATTGTGACTCAATGTGCCGAGCTCTTTTGAAAAGTCAGTCACTTATTTTGGTGTCCAAATGAGAGCTCAGACTTTTTGGAAAAAAAGGGTTCCAAGTCTTGTATACTACCTCCAGGTGGAAACTATACTTGAAAGTAAAGCCTGTGTAATTCCGTATGTGAGAAAACATCCCTTTTGCTCTTTGAAGTAAACAGTTTACATGTTGAAGAATTGGAATTGCATCTTATAAATTGTCACAAAATTATACAGCCTTTTAAAAAAATCCAGATACATTATTTCTCAGTGACATCACATGGCAATAAATTGAATCAGTCTCCTTTTATATGTTAGTTGATATGATCAAAGAATTATAATAGATTATGGAGACATGATTTTTTCTGTATAAGCCTTGTTCGTGACAAGGTTAATCCCTGTCAGTCATGGTCATCTAAATGTTTTATAATTCTATTTTGAATTGTTTCAATCAATCAGTTTACCTTTCTGAAGTGCAATTGACCAGTTTTAATCCATAGCATAGGACAGATCCTGGGTTGGTATGAACTGGTGAAGTTCCATTCACTTCTATGAGCTATGCTGATTTACACCAACTAATGTTGTATGGCCCTATGACTTTATCCTCCCTCCCACCCCACACACAGATATATATATATATATATTATACACACATACACACAACCAGAATGTTTGCTGTATATATTAAACAAAATCAGCCTAGTCTTCCAATGGAAAATTCAGAGTTCTTTTCCCCCAGAATTTATGTTCAAAACTTGCTAATTGTTCATATGTTAAGAGAATATATTTTCAGTAACATTGTTTATGATAAATTTTGATCATTAAAATGTACTTTAAAAATTTGCAAATTACATAACATTTTTTAAAAATATAGAATTCTTTCCCAAATATAATGAAAGCACAAAAGAGTAACATTTTTACTCAGTTATAATTATACTATGATTTTGTTGCAAAACACATCCCTCTGGCCTAAATATGGAGTTTTACAGTGCGCTCAAATCAAATCTTTATGAGTTTAGTTTATTTCTTCTAACCTTGTCATAGTGCTAAAAAAAATTGCAAAGTCTCTTACTAGCAAAAGTGATGACGCTGATGCAGTGGCGGATTAGCCACTGGGCCAACAGGGCCCGTGCTATGGGCCCTGCCAATTGGGGGGGCCCTGGAAAAATGGGCACCCCTAATGGACCCTGACCTGCTCCACCTGCCCACCCACCTGGCGTTCCTGCTGGGGAGTGGGTTCCCCCACTTCCGGCAGGAGCGCTGGGCGGGTGGAGCAGGGCAAGCCCCCGTGCCCTAATTCTGCTCCCCAACTGGAGTGATAGGTGGGGGAGTGGGGCGGGGCAAGCCCCCATACCCTGACCTCATTTCCCAGGGGGGGTGGGGGAGTGACTGCAGGTGGAAGGGGTGGGGAGGGGCCCCTACTTGCTCTGGCCCTGGGCCCACAAAACTGTAATTCGCCTCTGTGCTGATGAATAGCACTTAGAGATAAGAGAAAAGGTGGTAAAGCAGCATGTGTGTGTGGAGCAGCTATGGGAGGTAGAAGTGGAGAATTTCTGTGCATGTCACGATAAAAAAAGGAAAGTTTTTTCAGAGACTATAAGAGGGCCTGAGTCTGATCGTACACTGGTATAATTTAAAAGTAACTCAGTTGAAATCCATGAAGCCACACAAGTGGGTAGCCATTAGAGAGATCAGAATCAGATCTAAAAAATGGGAAAAAGGCTACTTGGACTATAAACACTTTGGGGCAGGTGCCATATTTTTGTAGTGTGTTTGTACAATGCTTAGCACAATGGGATCCTGATCCATACTGGGGATCCTCGGTGCTAACTCAATACAAATAAATAATAGTACTAGTCCAGGGGTGAATAATGGATTTTTCTACTCACTGGTAATTCTGGGAAAAAAATAAAAAAATAAAAAAAATCATTTCACATCAAACCAAAGCAAATCTTTAGTAAATCAAAAAGGTTAAAAGAAAACATTGTGTTGAACTAAATTGTTTCAGTTGTGAACACTTTGAAAATTTCCTTTTAAAAAAATAAAAGTGTAAACAAAACATCAAAATGTTTCAATTTGAAAACTTCAAGGTGAAATTTTGATTTTTTAGGGGAATTTGTTCTGACCAAAACAGTTTGATGTAATCTACATGAATTCAGTGAACGTCTTAGTCAAAAAATGTCACTCAGTTCTACTCACAAGACACTTAGTGCCCAGTTCAGGTCCCACTTCCACCAGTATAATTTGGAAAGTAGCCCACTGAAGTCAGTTGAGTTACACTGTAATATACTAGACTAAGTAAATGAGATCAGAACTAAGGCACTGAGCTCCTTCTTTTCTGAAATCTTTTGAAGCAGTGCCATTGCAGGATGAGAATTACAGTGGTTAGAGACAGGTGACTTCTTCCTGGAATAGCATCTGTCATGAAACACTTAACTAGAATTGCCTCTCAAACTGTAGCTTGCTGAAAGGATTGTAAAACAGAATTTACACTAGATACTGGGATGGTGGGTGATTGGTAAAATTTTGATAAAGGAAAGGTTGCACAGTAAGTGACTCAAATTTTGAGATTTTGAGATTTCTATGTAGGAAATATAACTGTACCATTATCTGTCATAGTATTGGCTGATTATTTGATTTAATGCTAAGCGGCAGCAACCAAGGAAAAGTGCTGTCGATACTAAACTGTAAAGATTAACAATCAGTAAGAACTGCCAGAAAAACTAGAGCAACAGAAAGTCTGTGCTTCATTCTTAACTGCTGTGACTCATTTCAGCATATTGCACCATGTTAGGGGGCTTATTCCTTCACCCACTTACTTCCCTGGTCCTTCTCGCATGAACAGAGAGCAACAATACCCGAAGTCCAAAAGTGCAATTTCCACACTTTTGTTTTTCTGAAGTTTTAATGGAGGGTACTTTGGATACTTATGTGAGATGTTTTTGGTTATTTTTGACAAAGTATGACGAAGGTCTGCTGTATTCCACTGGAATTTTTGGAGTAAAAAGATCCATGGGCATCCATAGAGACACAAATGTTTTACTGCCTCTTTGAACAGCCTCAAGGTAAAGACAGCACAGGTTAAGGCAGCTGTGTGGCAATAATTGTACTTAGTGGCTAAGTTGTTACAGACAAATTGCACTACCTTAAAGAACTAAATGTAGGAGTAAGTGATTTAATAGAAGTGAGTGAAAACTTACAAATAGCTTTTGTAAAAATTCATGATACAGGGTTTGCAGGAACGTAAACATTTGGGAGTTGTAGAAATGGTAAAAGGTAACAGTTGTGGTGTTACAGGAAAGAAGTTTTTGTTTAATGATAAAACCCAGTTATATAAATGTAACTGTATGTGCAATTCTGTGCAGTCACATTGGATGGAAGCTTGGTAATTAATTTATCCAAGGGGGTCAGGTCGAGTGGCTACTACCACCACTATGCTTCTGTCCCCAGAAGCCTTTACAGCTATTCTGAGGGGAAAATGGGTTCTTTTCCCACAGAAATGGTCTATAAGGGACTGCTGCCGGCAGCAGGCGGAGAGATAATCTGATCAAAATTATTTGACTATTGGGTAATGTAATCAAAATCATTAAAGGATGTAAGGGGTTTCTATTGGAACTTAACTTGGCTGCCCCTGGTTGTGTCTAGTTGTACAAGATGGAAGTGTAATCGGGGTACAGTTGTGTAAAAGAGTAATCACAGTGCAAGGGATGTTAGGCAAAAGAGAATTTTGTGTGTGTGTACAATGCTAAAATCTGAAGCTGTGTCTCAGCTATTACCTGAGAATAAACGTAAAGTTTGGTACAGCAGAGATACTATTGCAAACATGGTCTGTTGTACAAGAGGGGAAACTGAGGTACACTACCTCATGAATTTCATAAATGACCAGTGAGTGGGGTAATTCACTAGCCTGACTATAGAACGAAATAAGGACAGCCTGGAGGAAATTCTTCTGTTTTTCCTGCAATTAGCAAGGAAATTTGTAAAAGAAAGTGGTATTATTATTAAGCAATAGTCTGTCCCCACCAAGGGGGTGGAAATTGTTTCTTATGTTTTTCAGACACTCTACAAGCAAGCTGGTGCCAACGGAAGAATAACTCAGAATACCATGGATCTATGTTTTGTGTTGTTTGTCTGTGGTGTTTGTCTTCTTGCTAGCATTGTTGTGTTTTAATGAACAGAAAATCTCATGATGTGGGTGGGGGATGGCTTCAAAAGGCTTACCTTGGGGGGAAGATTTGTATGAGAATGCAAAATGCTCAACTAGGAGGCCAGCACCTGTGTAATAGCTACCGTGGTACCTGGAAATGGAACGGCAACAACGGCTTCCCCACAAGCCCTGTGGAAATAATGAGAAGGGGAGGAGCTCACTGGGAATCAATGGAGGAGTGTGTAAAATAGTATAAATCAACAGAAGATGTTTGGATGTGCCCCTCTCCTGTGACTATGGAGGAGCAGGATCAATGGCCTATGCAAGGGGTGGACAATTGGGTGTACTGTGTATAAGGTGTTTTGCTGGGAATGTACATATGACTGGGGGCACAATTACACCAGCCCATAACCAAACTACACACATCTACATGCTGCTATCTGGACTTTGGTGCACAAATGGATCTGTGAATCTTATTGCTGTGAATAATCAAACCAGAGCATACTGCCTGATTCCATACCAAGTGGTCAAGCTGGTTTGGACAATATCTCATTTCTCTGTGAACATTCAATGGACTTATGATATGGACAAAAGCAAGCAAAATCTGCAGGGGCAGCTTGTTGCAACTGCCAGCAACTGGACACATCAGATTGTGACCCTGTCGAAGGAGGAGAGGCAGTGTTTTGGGGGTGTCTCGGATGTTGGACCATACTGCAGTGGTCAGGACTCGGTGTTGCTGTGGATTCTGTATTGTTAACTGTACTTGTGTTACGTTGCATAGGGAGATAACCTATAAGTAAGTAATAAGCCCTCCAAACCCTGCAGTGTACTAGACAACCTGGACCCAACCTTCTCGGGCCCACTCTAATGGGAAATCTGGAACACTAATTGGAATAGGTGTGGTATGCCCGTACGAGAGAAGGTGCAGGGCACTATACTACACAAGGGGCAGTGGGACAAATGGAATATTGACACCTTCCACCTTGATGCCTGGCCCTATCAGGAAATGTGTCACCATAAGTCCTATGCTTTTCCAGGGATATCTGGGCAGGAGAAAAAGAAAAGAAAAAAAAAAGGGGGGTGGAGTGTCAGGATATAGATATTCAGGCCTGTCTGTAAAGGCCTATACTCTAAAAATTTAGGGGTATTGTTATCACTTGGCTAGTTAGGGGTATAAAAGAAAGAATCAAAATCACTGTCTGCTGGTGTAAGGTCCTTCTCTTACTGTGACAGTCTGAGGCCCTGTGCTTAGGCTAAGATCTTTGGCTAAGCAGCAGAGGCAGCCATAAGCTGGGAAGTGAAAGGTCACATCCTCACATTCCGAACTAGTCACATTGAAATAAGGTGCTATTGGGCTGTTAGGAATACAATCCTGTCCTGATAATGCCTATCGCCTCCAGACAAAGGGAAGTGCCTAGAAGATGTAAAAGGAAACTTAGTTTGATAGCATCCTGTCTGGCAAGAACTCACTTATCAATAGCTGGGATGTGAAATCCTCACTTCTGTATTTTTTGTCATCATAGTTCCCACTTTGCTATTGTTTGTCTGTATAATCTCTGTCTGGTTCTGTGATTGTTTCTGTTGGCTGTATAATTAATTTTGCTGGCTGTAAACTAATTAAGGTGGTGGGATATAATTGGTTACATAATCATGTTACAATATGTTAGGATTGGTTAGTTAAATTTCAGGAAAATGATTGGTTAAGGTATAGCTAAGCATAACTCAAGTTTTACTATATAGTCTGCAGTCAATCAGGAAGTGAGTGGGGGTGGGGGGGGGGAATGGGAACAGGAAATAGGGGTGGGGAAATTGGAATCATGTTTTGCTAAGGGCAGGGATGGGAACAGGGACACAGGTGTAAGGCTCTGTGGTGTCAGAGCTGGGAAGAGGGACACTAAGGAAGGAAACTGGAATCATGCTTGCTGGAAGTTCACCCCAATAAACATCGAATTGTTTGCACCTTTCGACTTCGGGTATTGTTGCTCTCTGTTCATGCAAGAAGGACCTTACACCGGCAGACAGTGATTTTGATTCTTTCTTTTATACCCCTAACTAGCCAAGTGATAAGAATACACCTAAATTCTTAGAGTATAGGCCTTTACAGACAGGCCTGAATATCTATATCCTAACACACCATATCATTATACTAACCTTGATGGAAACTTATTAGATGTTAGATTATTAATATCAGACTAACCATTTGGCCACATCTGTGTTTTAAAATTTATACTGCAGGGCACTATACATACTGGGCATAACAATGGGTATCTTTGCACCGGGGAAACCATACAGGAGTTCAATATAGTGCAAATAAAAACTAAAACCAGAAAATCTGTAAGAAATCTCGCCCAAACAAATCTTATTTTTGGTATAGCTGGAAGTCACAGGTTTGCTGCAGTCAAATTAAAATGCTGTAAGATGTCCCTCATCCCCCAAAATACCCCCTGGCATAAAGGTCCTCCCTGGTAGATATAGAACCAGCTGATCTAGTTCTATGATTCCCAAAGAAGACATATATTCACAAAATTCCATGTTGAACTAAGGATAGGAGTGGCCATGGAATGTTCCAGCTATCCTGTAATGCTTCAGGGAGCCATTTCAGCAGGGACACAAGTTAGGGCAGTGTTCAAGGATTGCTAAATTTCCAGGGGCTAATCTGACCCCAGCAATCATTCCCAGGCTAGTGGGGGTTTATGCTGCTGCAACGCTGCCTGTGGTGACTCAAGGGCATGGGTACCAACCTCAGGTAGATTGTTAGGAGCCAGAGCTCCACACATTGGTTGTGAGTTCTATACTTAGATTTCAAGAACCAATTGTGAAGCGTAAACTCCTCAGGCCCTATAACAGATTTAACATGGAGCTACAGACAGTGGGCACTTGGATCTATCTCTTTGTGTATTCTTACACCAAGAATCACAGCAATATTCAGGTTACTTCCAGTCCCAAAGAACTAACCACTTACCCCAAGTCAATTGCACCTTAGATGTTACATCTGAAACAACACTTATAGACAATCCTTTAACTAACTATATAAAGATTTATTAAATAGGAAAAGGAAACAAGACACTCAGCTCTTTCCAGGTCTGAGGTCCCCTTTTGCCGCTCACTGTACAGCTTCCTGCCGCTCTCGCTCTCTCACTCTGTGACTCCAGGTGCACCCTCTTCATGACTTGGCCCTCTAGTCAGGTCACTATGCGTGTTCCCCCCTTCTGGTGTATTGAAGTCTTTCCTCACCAGCAATCTTAGGCAGTCTTCCCATTTACTGCATCTATGGTGCCACTTCCCCAGTGGATGATAGGAGAACCCAGACCCACCCTTTACTCTGGGCTCCAGCTCAGATATCCTCAACTTAGCAGCCAAAGTCTGTACAACTGTGACCCTTGCTGCCACCTCCCTGAGCCTCTCCTACTCCTTCTGGCTCCACCCCCTTCTTGGGGTTTGCCAGCCCAAACTCCCTCCTCCCAGGGAGTAACTGGAAACTAATTTCTATAGCCAGAATCACACCTCCCTTCCCCCAGGAAGTGACTATAGACTACTTCCCTACAGGCCAATTCTGCAATCATATCCCTGTCTTTACATAAGCCCAGCTTGTTCCTGCACAGGTGAGCTTCCACTAATTATGTCCTTCCTCTCAGCCTTAATTTCCCCCTCTTGCAGCCTGATAGGTGAATTGTCCTATCTGGCCTCCATTAACCCCTTTGGGGTGACTGTGGGGTCAACATCCCTCAGAGTCTAAGCAGCACTGAGATAACCAGTTCCTTCTTGCAAGGGGTTTTTAGTTCCTTCTTGCCATGTGCTCTGAGCTGCTGTCTCAGCTGATGGGAGGAATCCACTTGCATGAGTAACCTTAAAGTGATGGGGAGAAAAGAACAACAGAGTCCTTTGTCATCTTGTCCCACAATAGACCATCTGGTATGGATGGACCTTTCCTGTTGGACATAACATAACACTTTCAGTCAAAGATCAGTACTTCACGCTACTTAATTTCTCTCTCCTGTCTTGTGATTTATACAGTCACAGAGTCTCACAATACAACTAGTCAAATATTACCTTAAAATATATAGAGATGCTGTAAGTGAGATTAAAGCATGCAGTAAGACAAAAGTATTCAATAAAGTCTAAACACTAAGCACATTGTTATAATTCAGAGACCTGTTTTATTAACCATTCTAACACATACAGCCAACTGATCACAGCTATGTTTTTGACAGTGTTTAGCTGAAACATGGGGACTTTGGGATGAGCTGGACACTGGTCTGCCAGCGTCACACTTCATCCCCTTTATCCTGTGGCAGGTTTTTCACTTGCACTGATATGAATCTGGCCTGTAGTTGGTTATGTTTAATTTACCATATTTAATTTCCCTCCTTTCCCAAAGAGGACGAAAGAAGGAAAGAGACAGATGTGAACATAAATAAACCATTTGAGATATCTGTTTAAATTAAGGGGAGCCATACAATGTCTAACAGTACTTCCTCTCTTCAGTTTCTGTATGTTTGGTCCTGCGGGGTTTCTTTGCACAATGCATTCTGACACTAGTCTTATTCAATATCATTATTAAGGCTCTATTGTGGCCAGTTCTGCACTGGGCACAGTAAGAAGCCTCATCAGCAGTGCTTCCTGGAGCTCACAGGCATATGAGGGGAGCACATCTTCTGCCATGCTGCTCCTGTGCACAGCCAGCCGCTTCTCATGAAATGTTGTGATCACATGGCATACTCCTAAATTTGGGTTTGGTTGTGTTTGTATCCTTCATTGCAGTGTCTGTATCTATGGGAGAAATTAAACTCACATGCATTTCAAATTCAGAAAACAATGCTAAATTTAAGGTCCGCATCTCTGCAGTTTGGTTTCTTTCTTTCTTTCTTTCTTTCTTTCTTTCTTTCTTTCTTTCTTTCTTTCTTTCTTTCTTTCTTTCTTTCTTTCTTTCTTTCTCCAATTTATATTAGGCTTTATATTTAACAGCCACCCATCAGCTTACCTTGGAGAGTCTTTCACTTAAAATCAGTTGCAAAAGTGAAGTCCCTTGCGTACTTTATGGAGTCTTTGGCAGTTCTTCCTTTCAAGTGTCAAAACTCTGCTTTCATTCAATTTGTGTGGGGTTTGTGTTAATCTTTACATACATATATGAGAAGATATATTCTTGCTTGATTATGTGTTGGGGGTTTAGAGGTAGATCTTCAACTGGCATAAATCAGAGTCATTTCACTGAAGTCAGTGGGGCGACACCAGTTTATGTCATCTGAGGAGCTGCCCTGATGTTTTAAAAAACACTGATATAGTATTAAAAATAGTATTTTGCCCTGCTGCTCAACTATAGAGATTGTACTCTTACAAGGTGTAAAAGTGATGACCTTAGCACATCCCTAGCATTAAGTTATGAGCTTAAAGAATGATGGTAACAAATAGTGCAGTTTGAATTATTTACAATATTTTTGCTTATGCACCAACTTCAGTATGCTCTGGCATTTCCTTATGTGGCTTAGTATCCCCAGTTACAACTGTTCAGGAAAAGAAAGCTGCTCTATTAAAAGGATTAAAGACAAAGGCATTAACTTAATGATCTTCTGAACAAGGACATGGAGGGCAAGCAAAACCTGTATAGAGGTTAATTATAATTAAAAACCAGAAGATACTTAATTATGTCCGCTCCAAGTTCAAGGAACTCAAATCTCTTTATAAACCCATCTTCTTTAACTGATTAGTGCAAACACTGTCTTGAAATTAGCATCCATCACCAATTTATAATATATTTAAGAGATCTCTCTAATTTATGGCACAGGTAAAGACATTGCACTAATTGGTTAAGTGTAGACTACGTTAACAAAGGAGAGCTAACTACTGTACCCATGACAAGTCTTCAGAAGTTAACGTTTTGAATATAACAAGTGAAACAAATTGTTATACAACATTCTGGGTTCTCTCTGTGTAACTAATTAGCATAATCACATTATTCATACTAAAAGTGTACAGGCGGGTGTCTAATGCTGCAGAGATTACTACATGTTAAAAAAAAAAAAAGAAAAACCAAGGACCAAACCAAATCTTTTTAATGCAGGTTCTTTGAGTTGGATGCATAATTCCTACAACTCTTTCTCAAGAACTTCACTATAAAATGAAAGCATACATGACATTATTCTGGATGTGCATAAATAGAGTTGGATACCTGTTAACCATGGGCAACATTTTGAAAAATCACTAGTGATTCTAAGGGCCAGATTTGTAAATGTATTTAGGCTCCTATGGATGCAGATAGGTGCTTTGGAAAATCAAACTAGAAGCCTATGCACCATGTAAATTAGATGCCTAGATACTTTTGAAAGTCCCACTAGGTCTCTCTATGCATCTTGAAGCATTTAAAAATCTGGCCCTAAATTCCTAAATTTTTGGAGGCCAAAACTGAATAGAATTAGCTGGGTCTGATTTTCAGGAAGTGGTAAGCACCTGTCCTCCATTATTTAGGCTCTCTATAATCTATCTCAAGTTGAACACCCAAAGATCAAGGCACCCAACATCACTAGCCCCTTTTAAATATCTTGGCCTATAAACTTACCCTAGCAGATATTCAATATTATCTTAATAGATTAAGATTTTGAATTAAAACACTCAAAAATCAGGCAATAGTAATAATAATAATAATAAAGCTAAATTTCTCAGAGGGTTTCATTGTGGCTTTACCATGAGGCTCGAGCAAGGGGCATCACATTGTTCCACTACCCCAGGAGCAGAGATTGTGACTCAGAGTCATATTTGCCTCCTGTTTTTTTCCTATGCCTGTACATCCCATCCAGAGCACAGCATAGACCCCCTGGCATCAGAGTGCATTGAGAGGGTGCAGCAAAGGCTCTCTCTATTCACTGCCCTCCCACCAATATGTACAGGGAGTGAAGAAAGTAGTGGCTACTCCATGCTGCCTCATATAGCTACCCATAGTATGAACAGCCAATGCAGGAGAATAAAGGGGTGCCTTTCATTCTGCACACTCATCTTCTGCCTGCTATTTCCCTGCCTCAGTCACAGGATGGGCCACAGTCTGGTGCAGAGTAATGTTAGCATGGCCATGTTACTCACGTTGTGCATTTTATGGCATACTTTAATCAGTGCAAATATGAATATAGTAATGCTCATATTGAAAAAGCAAGACAGAAATCGGAAAGGAAAGTATAGATACTATAGCAACTTCACTAAAGCTGTTGAAGACTCATTGCAATCAATTTAGTTGGTAAATTTAACTGTATGCTTTGCCTATGACTAGATCATGATTTTTAGTAACGTATTGATGATTTCAAATTGTCAGATAAAGAATTTGTGAGAACAAGACTAAAACTGTTTATGAACTCTCTGTAGGAAATATTGTTTCAAGTAGGCACTATTCACATATCAATATTTGCACTTTGTGAGTTGTCATTTAAGTCACAAGGCATTGTTTCTCTTCCCCATCTCAATGGCTTAACCTCTGGAAATAACTTTATCTTCCTCCTGTCACGCATGTTCTCCTCAAACAAACAAATCTCAGGTAATACTAAAATTTGACATCATTGAACATTCATAGGAACAGGTTTCAGAGTAGCAGTCGTGTTAGTCCGTATCCGCAAAAAGAAAAGGAGTAAAGTGAACTGTAGCTCACGGAAGCTTATGCTCAAATAAATTGTTAGTCTCTAAGGTGCCACAATACTCCTTTTCTTTATTCATATGAACCAAACTTTGCTCATGTGAATGCAAAAACCAAAATGAAAAGCATATGTGTAACAGGGCAGCCTCCCCCTGTATGGGACAAGAGACCTCAGGCCTGTCACCTGTTTAGCTAGCCACACCCAATCTCACCTATGCAGATATCAGTCTTAAGAGGAGGAAAGCCCAGTAGGTGACTGCTGTCTGGGGAGAGAGCAGATAAGCTTGAGGTAGCATGAGGAATTGAAAAGTCTGAGAGAGGCTAAGAAGTCTAAAAACAAAGCTGTGATGCATGGGTCAGGAGGAAGCGGGTAAGGCCAGATTCAGGAAGCTGTGTAAAGACTATGCCCACGAGGAGGCAGATATTTGTGGACTGAACTACAACTTGGCAACTGAGGGGAAAACCCAGCAGTTAGGGGCTGGCTGTCAGGAGAACAGAAGGAAGGAGCTCAAGGAAGGCAGAGGCCCATTGAAGACTCAAAGTAGAAAGGCCGGAGCAGGAGAGAACAAGGAACAATCTAAAACTTGGGTCACCTGGATCCCATGTAATAGCTTCCTAGTATGACAAATTGGGAGATCATCCTTTCTTGTCCATAGCAATATTTTGTATATTGAGATTATGGGGAGAATTAGAAATTTAGATACAATTATTTCTAAAGAAACATCTCTCTGAATAATAGAAGTTGCAATATTCAGACGAATGAGGGAAAGTAGGCATTTATTGCTTGCTGTTCCATGCAGAATATCCAAATTTCTAGTTGAATTGGATACCATGGCCTCAGGGTAGCTGATTAAGTGCATGTTGTTCATATCATGGAGGAAGTACTGGAGTTATTTTGTGTATTATTAACTGCTGCCTAAGGATGACCAAAAACTGCTTCTAGCATCAGTTGTAGGGAAAACTTTGTACATGGCTATATTAGCCCAGTAGCTGGTGTCACAGAAAGTGACTGAGCAAAGAGGAGATACATAGAGGAAATACAGAATAAAATGTAAAAAGCAATGAGTATTTCCCTAGGGTAAGTTCAGAATGATTTGGGAAAACAAATATATTAGCTTCAGACAGTTTAAAGAGTCAGTCATGTTAAAAATAATATACTGTTAATCACTTCTAAGTATTTGAAACATAATGGAAATAACACCTTTTTAGTGCTCTGTGTGCCCTTAGCATAATTTTAAAAAATAAAGCACCATAAAGCCAGCAGCATCGCCAAAGGCAATAACCAACTCTTGATATCTAATCAAAGAGTGTTCAACATATTCTTCATAGATTCACAGAGTTTAAGGCCAAAAAGAACCATAGTCAGACCGCCGGTACATCACAAGCCATTAAATTCAACACAGATTCCCCAGTATTGAGCCCAAAAACTTACATTTGGCTAAAGCATATCTTCCAGAAAATCATGCAGACTTGATCTGAAGACTCCAAAAGATGGAGAATCCACCACTGCCCTTGCTAACTTTTCCTGTGGTTAGTCACCCTCACCAATAGAGCTGGCCAGGAAATGGAATTTCAGTTCTATGAAAACTTGAGTTTTCAGAAACTCTTTATGCTAAATAAGCTTGTCTGGCTGCTCTAGAGAGACTTACTCCTCTCACCAGATTTCAGAGGCAAGGAACTAAAAAATAGGTGCTGTAACATATATGCCTCTTTGTGGGTCTATCCAAGGGCCTCTCTGGGTATGTCTACCTGACTCTCCTCCCCCCAAAACCCAGAACAGCTATGACCTTGAGTGCCAGAGCCCAGGTTTAAAGATTGGGCTTGTGCTATGATGCTAAAGATGGCTATGTAGACATTCAGGCTCGGGTTGCAGCTTGGGCTTGAAAGTCCAGGGAGGGGGCTGGGTTTCAGAGCCCAAGCTGAAACATCTGCATGGATATCTTTGACATTGTAGTGTAAGCCTGAGTCTGTAGACTCAAACTCTGAGATTCACTGCCATGAGTCGAGGAGGTCGGGGGACAAGGGGCTTGGCCCATCCACTTTTTGTCATGGGCCTGGCCCATTGACCCTCCTCTTCCCCCCAAGGCCCTTCCCCACAGCCAGGTCAGAAGCTGGAGCCTACCCCGGAGTCCAAGCAGCTGTGGGGAGCTGTGAACACTCCACCTGCCTGGGGTGGCGCTCCTGAGAGCAGACTCCAGACTGTGTCTGTTTCCCCTGGGCCCCACTCCAGGGCAGATGGAGGGACCATGGCTCCCCACAGCGGCCTGGGTGGCCCTTACCGTTGCCTGGCTGCGGTTCTTCGGCCCCCGAGGTCCTGCCCCCAGGCCAGGCTAGTCTCCCTCCTTCCCAAATAATTGTTCCAGTGTTAAATAATCATTGGTCCAGAAAGTGTCAGAATGACTGTGTTGGCCAGTGGTTAAGGCAGCCACCTCGGAGGTGGGAGACCCTGGGGCCAGTCCCCCTGCTCCAATCACTCTTTCATCCCACATCTTCCATCACATTTTCCCATATCCCAGGCAAGTACTCTAATCACTGGGCTACAAAGTTAAAAAAGTGGGCTCTTCCTGCTCACAAATGTCCTCAGATGTCTAACCCGAAAGAGAGTTCCTGGCTGTGAATTGCAAACAAAGATAGGTGCCTATCACAGAGAGAAGTGTGAGAATCATTGGCTAGATTAGACTTTTGTGAATTGCAGTCTAAGGTGCCTGTCTCTCCCCATTCATTGTATAGGATCTTAGGCACCTAACTCAGGCTTAGTGGATCATAGAGATTTTTCCAAGCACCTGCCTCCTTTTGTGCATTCAGGCCTGTGTCACTAAAGAGAGAAGTAATGAGATTAGCATCCTGTGTCCTTCTGACAGTGAAGTACTATCAGCAGGTATAATAAACTGTCTGACACCATGCAGGGGTGCCTAATTAACCAGTCACAGGAAGACTTTCTTTCTCAGGAAGCCATTAATAGGAGTAGAACTGAATGGCAAGTGAGAATTCTGTTGTAAGAATATGGACTCCCAGTGGGCAATAAAGCATGCAACTGCAAACTGCATTTCAATCTGCTTTACAGCGATAAAACAATAAATAGTATATTAACGCATGTGGATATTCTTATCAACTGTATAGGGAAATTAAAATATTTGGCCCCAAAGAGGTCAGATTAAGGCTGGAGATCTGTGGGCTCTGACTGGTGCAGTGGCTAATTTAGGTGAATAGGGGAAATTGGTGATTCTAGTCTCAATGGATATTGAATAACCACCTATTCTGTCGGTTTTTACAATCTGCATTGGTAGGCTACAAAATGTAATGACCTTCTAAGCTAACCTATTTCTCTGTGAGTGTGCGGATGAGTGGGGTATATAGACTATATTTCAAAATTCAAAAATTTTTCCTTTGCTTTGGAATCCAAACTTCTCCAAAGAATTCCTTCAAAAAATATGCCACCATAACTTTCTGCATTGGACACATTTACATTCCAATCATGCTTATAGGCAGGTAATACAGATGCCTTTCACGGCTGATGGCTGAAGAATTTAATTTTCTTCCAGGTTTAGATTATTACAAGTTGTCATGCCCATTATGGTTTCCATCTGTCTAATTCCAAATGGAGCAATTAGTTTAATTTTCATTGAAAGTCATCCTCTTTCCCCCCTGCATGTAACAGATTCTAGATGGACCCCAAACACTTGATGTCAGCAAGCCTGCAACTGCCTATTTATATTGAATTTCTGGGGAAGGGAATCTTCTCCACAGAGAAATAAGATACTTAAAGGTTGTATCATGTAGACGTTCCACCATCTTTCCCCTTTCAACTAGCTTTCTGACAGCCATCCAGTGTGACAACTCAAATATGTAAGGATTCAGAATACTGGACCTGAAAGAGCTAGTATCATCTTCCCTGATAAGTATCTTCCTAGATCAGAACAATGGCCAGAGTTTCTGGAAAGAAGTGATATTGTCTTTTTGTTTCAACTAGAAACAGCTGCCACTGTACCTTGTCTTGAGAAAGAAGGACAGTTGTCATTGGACTGGGGGTTGACTGTAGACAACAAAGTAAGGAGGGAGGAGATTCTGGGGAAGAGTTTGTATTGCACAATTCTCATCTTATTTTCTGCGGAGGCCACAAGGCCTTTCAAGTTACATGGAATTGCATACTAGTTACTTGATGGTTTTTTTAAATGTTTTAATCTTGATGAGTGAGCCCTTTGGACAAACTGCAATTTATATGTGAGCACTTTGGTCAAGGAATGTTTTCGTTTGAATCCATTTCAAAGGAAGCACTTGAAATATCTATCTATTGGTGGTACTCAGTAATATAATATCTAAGTGTCTCATGAACTTTCAGTGTATTTACCAGCAGATTTGAACAGAATAAATTTTCTAGGTGAATTGATACCTGCAAATGTTGGACTTGCGCGCGCACACACACACACACATGAATGTATGCACTGAATGGTCTCCATTGCTTTATGCTTCCATCTCTGTCTCTGATCAAAACCAAGGCCTAGTCTACACTACAAAGTTAGGTCAATTCAAGGCAGCTTACATCAACCTAGTTGTGCATGTGTCTCCACATAAATTTGTTTCCCACTTATATAAGGGCCCCCTTATGCCAACATAGTAAAACCAACAACCTGAATGGCATAGAGCCAAGGTCAATGTACTTAGGTCAACACAGTGAAAGCATAGATACTGCATTACTTATGTTGACCCTAACTGTCCTCCAGCAGATGTCCCAAAATGCCCCATGCTGACCGCCCTGCCATCATTGTGAACTTCACTGCCCAGGTGTCATGGAGACTGGAAGCCCTCCTTCCCCTTTAAAGCCCTGTGAATTTTTGAAATGCCTTTTCCTAATTTCACAGCTTGAAAATCACACCTAGCAGTTCTTCATTGTTGAGTGCAGCTGACCATGCCATCTATACATTCCAGACGTGTTCCTGCCTGAGGTACACAGGAGATATTGGATCCCCTGGGTCTGTAGGGAGAAGAGGCTGTGCAGGCACAGCACCAAATGAGCCATAGCAAAATTGACATCTATGAGCAGATTGCTCCGGGGATGCAGGAGAGAGATCTATGACAAGAACCAGCAGGAATGCTGTGTGAAAGCCAAGGAGCTGTGGCTGGCATGCCAGAAGGTCAGGGAGGCCAACAATCGATCTGGGGCCAAGCTGAAGACCTGCTGCTTTCACAAGAAGCTGCCGCCATGGACACTTCCAAGGAGACTGAGTCACAGGGCCATGAGGAGGAGGATGTGATGGATGAAGAAGAGGAGGAGGAGAAGTATGCAGGACAGGAGATCAGGGGATCCAGTTGAGCAGTGACCCAGGGACTCTTTTGGACTCCACTGGAGTCCAGTCAATCCTGGCAGTCGAGCATGGGCAAGCCCAGTGCCGGGGAAGGATCCTCGGGTAACTGTGCAGATAAATTTTCAATTACAGGGATGGCACCCCCAAAGTATCAGGATATATCTTTTGACATTTTATTAATTTATTTCTGCTAGAAAAAGTAGTGGTACAATCAAGAGAGGTATAGTTGCTATTTACTTTTCTTTCCCCTCAAGCATTAGGCAGGCCAGGCCATGCAGAGCAGTTTGTTTATGTGCATAGGGATGTTCCTTGAATCCTCCTGAGAGATCTTGATGAAACTTTCATGGAAGTATTCTGCAATCCTCTGCTGAAGGTTTCTAGAGAGGGCTGCCTTATTTCTTCCTCTGCCGTAGAACACTTTTGCATGCCACTCAGCAATTACGTCAGAAGGCACCATTGCAGTACACAGACTAGCAGCATACCAGTCCAGGCAGCTTTGGGATGCCAGCAGCTAGTGTGTATTACCCTCAGGAGTGAGATATCAGCTGCAATCACCACAGTCTGGGGCAAACAGCGCCAGTATTCAGTGCCATTGCCCTATACTACTAGAATCAGGCAACCAAGGAATTCCCTCCTCAGTTGCCCAAACCCCAGTGGGCCATACTCACTGCACAAGCAACCCAAGCAGAAGTGAGAAAACTTTAGGTGAGCAAGGGGAGTGAGTTCAGCATTTCAAGTTTCACTTTCCATAGTGAATAAGCTGACAATGGTACCTCTGTGTATTTTATCTGCAGCTGCTGCCATTGCGGCCTTCAGGATCTCCTCCTCCACACCTGAGCCAGATAAGGAGGAGAAAGAAGAGGACTCAGGATGACATGTCGCAGGAGGTCCTGCAAAACAGGGAGACTGTGAGCACAGGGCCTGGAGGATGAACACTGCAGACAGCCTAGAGAAGGAAAGAGTGGAGAGAAGAAAGGCCCAGGAGTCCTAGCATGAAAGGGAGAGGGTGATGCACCAGGACATAGCCTCCCGGTGCCACCCTCAACATTCCATGTGACATCAGGGGTTGCTGCATTACGACTACCACTCCACCCAGGGGGATATTAAAAAACTATCACAGCTTCACATACACTGACATGTGAAAGCCATAGTTGCTGTAAGTGTATCTGAAATGGACATGAATGTTCTTTCTCCTTCACAAGTTCTGTTCTCTTAATTTATTAAGTTTTTAATATATTAGTTTTTAAATTGCACAGGGATTTCCCCCCCCCCCCTCCTTTCTTTGCACTGATTTTGTTACACAATAAAATTCTATTATTTGGAACATAATTCATCTTTATTAGTTCACATCATATGCTGCTAAGTACTCAGAAGTTCTGAAAGCAACCAATTACCTGTTACTGCACAGTGTCACACAGCCTATAAGATCATTCACAAACAAAATTAATAGGTTCATTTCCAGTGTTATATTCCTACATGTACAGCAATCACCACATGATTCCGACCAGGCCACAAACGAGTAAGGTCAGGTACAGCACGCTACAACAGCACACACTTGTGATGGGGTGTTCATCGCAAACCATCCTAGAAGGGGGTTAATGAGGCTGAGGAGAAATCAATTAACTACATAGGCCACAGCTGAGGGAATTAGCTGGCCTAAATAACCCCTGAACAATGAGGGAACCCAGCTGGGAAGGAATAAGTTGGGGCTAGAATAAAGCAAGGAAGCTGGCAGTAAAATTGGGCTGCAGTGAGGGAGCCTGTAGCTGCTCTCTGGGCAGTAGAGAGGGAAAGGAGGGAAACTAGGTGGAGAGGGTGCAGAAAAAGGTCAAGGGAGCCATTTCAGATTTTGGCAGGGGGACTTTAACCATGATTCCAGGCTACTTACTTAGGCACCTGAAAACTCTAGGGTTTGGGGTTTTTTGTTGTTGTTGTAGTTTGTTTGTTTTTTCAGATAATAGCTTAGAAATTAGCTGACAGGAGCTCTGTATCTAATTCCTATGTAAAGAAAGAAAATTAATAAACACTAGACCTACTCAACTCTAATACTAACAATATTCTGACATCTTTTGTCAAGTCACTTAAGGGATACTGATTAGGTTTAAAATTTTAATGTATATTCTTACTTTGTTACTAACTCTTGAATACAACAATCAAAACCATTGTTTCAAAATATACATTATTTTCTAGCATCTACCAGAGGCCTCTTTTTTTCCCCTTCAGCATGGAGCAGAGAGATAGACTGATCCATTGGATAGGGAGCTAACCTTCAGAGACCTGGGTTCTACTTCCCAGGTATGATCTCGGGCCAAGTGCCTTAAGAACAGAGTTTCAAAGGTTTCTAGGCATCCAAAGATGCAGCTAGGCATCTTGTGGGGTTTACAAAGCACCTAACCTCCTAAGCACTTTTGAAAATCGCACAAGGTGCCTAACTATCCTTGAAAATCTGGCCCTTAGTTTCTCTGTGCTTCAGTACCCCATCTGCACAATGGGGATAACAGCACTGCTCTACATCACAGACCGGCTGTGAGGAGAAATAGGTTAGACATTGTGAGGTGTTCAGATACTACCATGATGGGACCACATAAGTATCACAGGTAGAGTGGGAACCTCTCTATACCATTGCTATCCCTTCCCCTGGTTTTGGCCCCTTCTTTTTACCTATCCTCCTCACATCTCCCTCTTTTCTGAATGTAACCTTGGCACAGAGGGCTTGGCTGTGTTTCTTCTGTGTCCCCTGCATTCTCTCTTCAAAACCCACCCTCTCTCACCCATAGGGATTAACTTTTTACAGGCTCATCCACTGACATTCAGATGCTTAATTTAATTATCTGCCCTTTCTTATTTTAACCACCTTGCCTCTGTTGATAAACAAAATACTGACTCTCTGCCCCAAGGGAACAAGCTGGGAGCAGCACCTCTCCTCTGCAGAGCTCACATTCCACACTCAAGCCATGATGCAGTTAAAAGCTCCACCTGGGGCTAGGAAATGCACCACAAACATGTCTCCTGTATAAAACTCTGGGGGAGGGCAGGAACCCCCCTAAGTGACACCCCTGGAAAAGGCTCAGGGAAAAGTAGCAAGGTTTAAGATGGTACAGACCTTGGCTGATAATTAGATAGTTCCTGAGCTGGAACTTGGAGTAGAGGATGGGCATGGGTTCTCCTCCCTGCCACTGGGGAAGTGGCACTGGTTTGGAAGCGATGGGAAGACTGCCATCTTGGAGGAAGAAACTTTGATAACCCAGAAGGGGAAAACAAACAGTGACCTGGTTGGGGTGTCGAGCCATGAAGGCAGGGCACCCTGAGTCACAGAGAGTGGGAGAACAGTGGCAGGGTGTGCAGCGAGGGAGGTATTGGAAATGAAAAGACCAAATCCCCAGATGCGGCCTCAACGAGGCACAGGGAGTGGACCCTGTGACAACACTACTTCGGCTTACTGCTAAAATGGACTTTTAAAGCCTGCTTCAGCCATATAGCTCTTTGTTGAGTTATTCTAATCACGCTTTTATCTGGCTGTTCAAATTCAGCATACCAATCCCCTCCACCTCCACCCCTAAGGAAACCTTCCTATTTCCTTCACATATATTATGCAGGAAACAGCAGGCAGCTATAAAACTGGGATACTTTTCTCACTAAAGTCCAATCTTGTGAGTAAACAACACCAGCATCCTTTCAAATGACCAAAAGCACGTTATACTGTTATTTTGCACCTGCTGAGATGATAGATGAATCTTTTCTTGGTGATGTTGAGGTGGCCAGTGTATGGTTTTGTGAGCCAGGGGAACCAGGGGTAGACTAGGTCCCCCAGGATCACTATTAGGATTTTAACATTCCCAATGGTAATCAACCATTTGGGAAATAAAGCCCCTGCTTGTAGCTTTCTGAACAGTCCTGTGTTTTTGAAGATGTGAGCATCATGCACTTTTCCTGACCAACCCACATTGATATTGGTGAAGCATCCCCGGTGATCCACCAATGCTTGCATAACCATAGAAAAGTAGCCCTTTCTGTTGATGTACTCAGTGCCAAGTTGATCTGGTGCTGTAATGGGTATATGCACACTGTCTGTTGCTCCATCACAGTTCAGGAACTCCACTACTGCAAATACATTTATACTATATCCTGCACATCACCTAGAATCACAGTTCTGCCTAGCAGGAGATGATTAATGTCCCTGCACACTTGCATCATAATGGCCCCTGCAGTGGATTGCCTGAATCCAAAATGATTCCTGACTGACTGGCAGCAATCTGGCAATGCAAATTTCTACAGTGTGATTGCCACTTACTCCTCCACTGTCAGTGCAGCTCTTATTTTGGTGTCCCTGTGCTGGAGGGCTGGGGTGAGCTCAGTGCACAGATCCAGGAATGTGGCCTTGCACATCCCAAAGTTCTGCAGCCAGTGCTTGTTATCCCAAACCTGCATTATGATGTGATCCCACCAGTCTGTGCTTGTTTCTTGTGCTCAGTAGCAGTGTTCCATCATTTGCCGCTGCTCTGTGAACACCATCAACAACCTTGAATTTGTTCTTGCTTTGTTCCACAGTAATCTGTCCTCCAAAAAATCATCATGTTCCCCACTCCTAAAGTTCTTTTTGCAGCTCTACAAATGCTGCAGGATCATGCAACCTGTGTTTGCAACACTCATGAAAATAGTGCAGAGCTGTGCAGGTTCAATGCTGCTGTCAGAGATGGCAGACAGAAAGAAGGGTCGCACCAGGTTTGTGGGACTTTGAAAAAAAGGTGTGAAATTATGGGAATACAGATAACATTATGGGATGGAGACAGTTGAAACTGAGAAACTGATCCTCGAAACTGGTTCTCAACCAGAGATATGCATAACCCTAGGGGATACACAGAAGTCTTCCAAGGGGTACATCAACTCTTCTAGATAGTTGCCTACTTTTACAACAGGCTACATAAAAAGCACTAGCGAAGTCAGTACAAACTAAAGTTTCATACAGACAATGACTTGTTTACACTGCTCTTTATACTATAAGTACAAGTACAATATTTATTTTCCAATTGATTTATTTGATAATTATGTGGTAAGAATGAGAAAGCAAGCAATTTTTCAGTAATAGTGTGCTGTGGCACTTTTGTATTTGTTTGATTTTGTAAGCAAGTAGTTTTTACTTGAGGTGAAACTTGGGATACGCAAGACAAATCAGACTCTTGAAAGGGGTACAGTAGCTGTTAGGGGGCTTATTCCTTCACCCACCTACTTCCCTGGTTCTTCTCGCATGAACAGAGAGCAACAATACCCGAAGTCCAAAGGTGCAAACAATTCGATGTTTATTGGGGTGAACTTCCAGCAAGCATGATTCCAGTTTCCTTCCTTAGTATCCTCCTTCCCAGCTCTGACACCACAGAGCCTTACACCTGTGTCCCTGTTCCCATTTCTCCCTTTAACCAAACAGGATTCCAGTTTCCTTACTCCCATTCCCTGTTCCCATTTCCCCCTTTATATATTTTTATTTATATATATATATATATATATATATATATATATATATATATATATATATACATACACCCACCCACGGCCCACTCACTTCCTCATTGACTACAGATTATATAGTAAAACTTCAGTTCTGCTTAGCTATACCTTAACCAATCATTTTCCTGAAATTTAACTAACCAATCCTAACATATTGTAACATGATTATGTAACCAATTATATCCCACCACCTTAATTAGTTTACACCCAGCAAAATTAATTATACAGCAGACAGGAACAATCACAGAACCAGACAGAGATTATACAGACAAACAATAGCAAAGTGGGAACTATAATGACAAAACAATACAGAAGTGAGGATTTCACATCCCAGTATTGATAAGTGAGTTCTTGCCAGACAGGATGCTGTTTCCTTTTTAGGCTGTTTCCATTTTCTAGGCACTTCCCTTTCTCTGGAGGTGATAGGCATTATCAGGACAGGATTGTATTCCTAACAGCCCAATAACACCTTCTTTCAATGTGACTAGTTTGGAATGTGAGGATGTGACCTGTCGCTTCCTAGCTTATGGCTGCCTCTGCTGCTTAGCCAAAGGCCTTAGCCTAAGCACAGGGCCTCAGACTGTCACAGTAAGAGAAGGCCCTTACACCAGCAGACAGTGATTTTGATTCTTTCTTTTATACTTCTAGAACTAGCCAAGTGATAAGAATACCCCTAAATTCTTAAAGTACAGGCCTTTACAGACAGGCCTGAATATCTATATCCTAACAGTAGCGTGGAAAGGTTGAGAGCCACAGCTCTAAACCCCTGCTCAATAGCTGCCTAACCCTGAAAAATCTGCAGTTTAAGCTCATCTAACTTCCATTGTAGACAGTGGAAGAATTCTTCTGTCAACTTAGCTATTGCCTCTCAGGGAGGTGGATTACCTTCAGTGACAGGAGAACCCCTCCTCTCTCTGTAGTAAATGTCCCCACTGAAGTGATGCAGCACAGCTGCAGCTATGCCACTGTAGTGTTTTAAGAGTGGGCATAGCCTTAGGCACCTAAAATGACAGTTAAGTGCCCAAGTCCAAAATTTAGACTCCACTTTGATCCTCTAAACTCCTGCTCATTTCCCACTTCTCAGGTGCATGTCTAGACCATTGGGCAATAAAATCATTCTCATTTGTTTTCTGCATATCTAACTACTTAATATTAAGTGGAACAGCTTCAACAGGCAAGAGACTCATAATAGAATGTCCCATAATCCGGTGGTTAGGGAATTCACCTGAGTTGTGGGAAATCCATGTTCAATTTCCTTCTCCTCATCAGACAAAGTGGAAATTGAACTAGGATCTCCCTGATTCACCAGTGAGTACCCTAACCACAGGGCTAAGCGTTACAAGGGAGGCTCCTTCTCACCTTCCCCCACCTGTTTTGTGTTGGATTAGGCATGCATTGCTGCTGTTCTTAATAGAAATAGCTTAGTTGCTGTGGATCCCAATGGGAGGCAGGTGCTCTGACAGATATTGCAATCACATACAATTGTATTAAGTTTATAAATCACTGTGGGACAGGGATGATATGCATCTGCAGGGGGAGGGTTACCTGAGTTCCTCCAGGAACACAAAAGTGTGTGGAGAGGAGTGATTAAGGTGAAGCACTCACCTTATAAACCCATTCAGACAGGTACCATCTGCTGGGAAAGTTTGCATATATTGGTTCAATCTGGGTTTTCCAGAGTCCAACAGACAAAGAAAGGGATTTTCATATAAAAAGTCTGGGTTTAAACTGACTCAACATTCTTTCTGGTTCAGCAAATGAACAGGACTGTCTGTCTGGGGATGGCAGGTGGGGAGGGGGAAACATTATAGAAGGGTTGGAAAGACTTTGCCCTATTAGTGCCACATAAGACTGATGGGGGACCTCTGGAAAGCTTTTTGTGTAGAGCAACTTTTATTTTTTTTAAATGTTTTTCACTTTAATGCTTTTACTTTAAGAATAAATGTGCATGCTTAGAAAGGGCTGTGTGGTAACTTGTAGCTGCTGGCAATGCACTGTTCATAGCCCTCAGAGAGAAAGCAAAACACAGGTGCTGGCTTTTAGGCAGAGCAGCTTTCTGGGGATATCACAATATAAGGTAGGGAGCTGTGTAGCCAGACACAGGTGATGACTAGAGTTCTGAAACCTGACTGGGCAATCCTGGAGTGGACCACAAAGGGGTGTGTGTGTGTGTGTAGTTACCCTGAAACTGTGAGAAATGCATCACTCTAGCCTGGATATAGGTGCCTAACTCCCTTAGAGGGCAGGGATTAAGACACCTCTTTCTTGTCATTATCAGCTATTGGCTACCCTAACTTGATAGCTTTTCTGGATATTTTTCTTAGGCCCCTAAATCTCTCCATGCATTGTATAGGAAGCCTAGATACCTGCCCCGGGGTTTGTGGATTCCACTTGGTGACTAGGCACCTATGTCCCTTTGTGGGTCTGGGCCATAGTTCCTATGAAATATTTACTCCCAGGTGATCCAAATTTTAGGATGCTTCTCAGTTCCTCAAAGACAGTTGTAGAATATGGAAGCTCGATTTATGCTGAGCTTTCCAACATTATGTGAATGAAGGCTGCTGAGAGGAAGTGTGGACCCCTGATATTACCCTAACTTGTGGATGAAAATGCTTGTGGAACCTGGGAGGGAAGGACAGGAGGCATAAATCAGCTCATGAAATGTTTGATTTATGCACTCATTTTTCTGCATACCAATGTTGTAGGTTAATCTATGCATTTGTGACAATTTGTGTTTCATCTGTTAAGTAAAAGATCAATGGTGTTAGAATCCTGCACAAAACGTGAGTGTACTACATGCTTGATAACCACCACAAGCTTCCTAAATTACTTAAACTGTAACCTTTGGTGGCATTCTTGGAGAAGGTATGTTTAATCTACTGGGGTATGTTGGGGTCAGCACTGTTCTGGGGGCCTAAAGCCAGTAGGCTGAGGGGCTCTGTTTCTGTGAAGGGGGAACAGACTGAGAATCAGAGCCCAGAAAATATTCCAGAGAGACTAAGGGAGGAAACAGTGCTGTAGCCTGCTGTGACCCAGGGAAGCCTGAAACATCTGGGGATCCAAAGGCTTGAATTCCTTCCCATCAGTCTGGTGGTTGGCTGGCATGACCTGATCAGTGAAAGCAATTAAATAATTCAACATGTGTTTTATGCACATAACAATTTTCAGAGCGAAAGCGAAATAGAGACCCCTCCAACTCCCAGAATAGTCAATAACCTGAGGGTTTGGTCCCTCACCTGGGATGTAGGCAGATGTCTGTTTTGGAGTAGAGCCTTGAATCTAGGTGTCTCATATCCCAAGTAAATGCCCTAAACTACTGGGTTATTGGCTAGGTTATTGGCTATTCTAGGGTTTGTTTGTTCTCTCTTCCCCCTGCCTCCCCACCCCCTTTTGTGTGTCTGTGTGAAATTTTTTGAAGGTCTTGGTTTTGTCCTGATGTGGAATGGGAACATTTCTGAAATCTTGTAAATTTTCATGGGATGCAAAAAACCTTGTCTGCCCAGCTCTAATGGACAGGAGATTTATTTTCATCTGGAAAAATTAATAGGAGCTTGAATTAAGGGAAGAATTGTGGTCAGTCAAGAATTGGTCAGTCATTTGCAGGAGTCCTGGAAGAACCATTTGCAGAAACTAAGTCCTGGAGGAGCCTAATTTATGTTCATATTTGTTATAAATGTCTAACAAACCAGCAATTAGGAGGAGTGGATAGATAGTTAAAGGAGATGTATGACTATCTAGTTTGGCTTTGTTTATTGTTGGTAACTGCAGAAAGTTGGGGGCCAGCCTGAAGAACCATTGAAGACTTATATGAGTATTGCCTGAATAAAGACGGTGTGACAGAGTCAGGCCAGATGACTACAAGAGAGTGGTCAAAGGTAGATACATTAGTTCCAGGTTAAGTCGGTCCCTTTTCCCTGGGTAAGAGAACAGGGACTATTCCAGAACACTCAGGAACTTTCTAGAACTAATTAAGGCAGGCAGGCTAATTAGGACACCTGTAGCCAATTGGGAAGCTTCTAGAATTAATTAAGGCTAATCAGGACAGCTGGTTTAAAAAGTCTGTTGCTCCAGTTAGTGAGGTGTGCGCATAAAGAGCTGGGATTGAGAGGATGTGCTGCTGGAGGACTGAGAAGTACAAGTGTTAACAGACATCAGGAGGAAGGTCCTGGGGTGAGGACAAAGAAGGTGTTGGGAGGAGGCCATGGGGAAGTAGCCCAGGGAATTGTAGCTGTTGCACAGCTGTTCCAGAAGGCACTCTAGACAGCTGCAGTCCACAGGGCCCTGGGCTGGAACCCAGGGTAGAGGGCAGGCTCGGGTTCCCCCCAAACTTCCCCACTCCAGACCCAACACACAAGGTTCCACCAGAGGGAAAAGTCTCTGAGCTGTTCCCTGACCCACATTGTGGATCAGCAGAAACTGCGGGGATGGTTCTTACTTTTTTTTCCCCCCATGCTGGCCAGTGATGATGTTATCTGAGTGAACGGCAGATTTGAGCCACGAAGATGGCTAAACTGAGGGCTACTGTGAATCTCTGAAGCGAGCAAAATCTGCCAATAAACACAGGACCCACCAAGGTAGAGGAGGAACTTTGTCACAACTGTTAATACCTAAAGAATGACATAAAATTTTTGATGAGCCAGTAAATATGTTAAAATAAAACCATTTCAGCCCAAAAAGTAATGAAATAGTAGAATGATTTAAGTTTATCCTCGGCTGAGGAAAGCATGGGAGACAGTAAGGGAATTTGTGACAGAGCTGAGGAAGCTCTCTCAAAACTGTAATTATGGTGTGACCCTGACACAAATTCTGGTAGGCAGATTAGTTTGTGGAATTAATTATGACAAAATGCAAAGGAGATTACTGTCTGAACCACAGTTAATGTTTGAAACAGCTCTGAAATTGGCCCAGGCTTTAGAATCTGCAAATATAAATATACACAACTTACAAACACAAGCCACAGGATCCTGGAGAGATGGAAATAGTACACAGAAAACACAAAGTATGGTGTATAAAATTGCAAGGCAATCTGGGACACAGATCCAATCAGCTAACAGAGAGTGGTGTTGTTGTGGAAGCAAACACATCCCATTGGGCTGCGGATTTAAAACTAAGAAATGTCACATTTCTTGACAGGACACATTTGAAGAGTGTGTTTAAAAAAAAAAACAGGAAAGAAGACATGAAACTCTGATTAAAAAGCAACCCAGTAATTACTTTCAGAATAGTTACATTACAATCAGAATCATGGGCTGGTAAAGATCCAGTACTTGCAAAAGTTAGAGAATTTGTGCTAAGAAGATGGCCCCAGACCAAAAGCTGATCAGGAGCACACACTTTGTTGAACTTCGTATGCAAGATGGGTGTGTATTCAGGGGAACACAGGTCATCATTCCGAAGTAAGGATGTGAAGTCATAATGGATGAACTCCATCAGACACATCCAGGTACTATTAAAAAGAAGGGGTCAATTAATGGCTTATATGGTGGCCAGTGGTGGATACTGATATTGAGAGTAAGGTACAATCCTGTTCTATTTGTCAAGACAGTTGAAAAGTTCCTACTGTGGCTCCACTCCACCCTTGGGAGTATCCACATAAGCCTTGGAGGAGAGTACATATTGATTATGCCGGACCATTTCTGTGACAAAAATGTTTGTAGTACTAGTGGATGGACACTCAAAATGAATAGACATACATCCCATGACTATATCCACTAGTGAAGCTACCATAAGAAAACTAAGGACCAATTTTAATATCCATGGTTTACCTGAAATACTTGCATCAGGTCTTTTACTAGTAGGGAATTCCAAAGATTTATGAAGTAAAACATTATTCAACATGTTATATCAGACCTTACCATTCATCATCAAATGGGTTAGCCGAAAAAGCAATTCTGTCATTAAAAGAATTAATGGGTATTAAAAGGATGCTTGGCGATACTATAGATACAAAAAGAAAAGGAGGACTTGTGGCACCTTAGAGACTAACAAATTTATTTGAGCATAAGCTTTCATGGGCTACAGCTCACTTCATCAGATGCATAGAAAGGAACATATAGTAAGAAGATATTTATACATACAGAGGACATGAAAAGGTGGAAGTACCCATCCAACTGTAAGAGGCTAATTAATTAAGAGGAGCTATTATCAGCAGGGGGAAAAAAACTTTTGAAGTGATAATCAAGATGGCCCATTTTGGACAGTTGACAGGAAGGTATGAGGATACTTAATATGGGGAAATAGATTCAATTAGTATAATGACCTGGCCATTCCCAGTCTCTGTTCAAGTCTAAGTTAACAGTATCTAGTTTGCTTAAAAAGGATTGTGGTAAACTCTGGAGACTTTTGTACAACAACAATGGAATTGCCACTAGAGCATGTCCTATTAGATTCAGCTTCAGTTTTTGGAAGTCTGGTGTGGCAGTAGCCTGACACAAGGTCAGCAACTACGTATAGACCTCATGGACAGATGATCAGGTTAATATTTCACAGAATGACAGGTTTGAACCAAAAGTTGTTGTTAAAAAGGCAGCAGTGATGGTGGAATTACCTTTTCCAGAAACCAAACTGAGGCGTACTATACGAAAAACATCCACCTGCATACTTGAAATATTATAGCGTGTAATAGTCACTGCATGTTTGTTTGTTTGTTTTATCATTATTTACAATTTGAAATGCATTATTAGTTATTGTTGTTGTTTTTGTAAGTTGTGTCTAAATACTTAAAAGGGAGGAAATGTTATAAGTGTATAATAAACCAGCCACTAAGGAGTGTGGCAGATAGTTAAACAAGGGAATGTGAGGCTGTCTAGTTTTGGTTTTGTTCATCATTGACAACTGCAGGAAATGGGAAGGCAGCAGTACCATTGCAAACATATGTGTGTTGCCTGAACAAAGACTGTTAATACCTAAAGAAGCTGCCATATGTTTGGTTCACAATATAACATATAATATATATTTCTTTAAAACAAATGAAAATCCCAGGCAAAAACAAAAGAAAACATTGTTTTTCTTAAAGATATAGTTGCTACAGTAAATAAAAATAGTTTTGCACTGGTAATATGAATTTATGAGCTTATATTTCTTTAAGAAAAAAAAATAAATTCCCAGAAAAAAACTTTATTAATGTAAATTAAGGTTATGACAGTAAAAAGTTCTATTCAACTTTTCGTGTGTACAGATTTAATACACTTTGATTCCACTTGTTACTTGTCAGTAGAATTGACGTCCTCTTCTTGTATACGTACTTTGTCCTATGTAATGGAGAAAGTCAAACAGAATTCACAAATGAAAAATTTTGAATCATAGAATCATAGAATATCAGGGTTGGAAGGGACCTCAGGAGGTCATCCAGTCCAACCCCCTGCTCAAAGCAGGACCAATCCCCAACTAAATCATCCCAGCCAGGGCTTTGTCAAGCCTGACCTTATAAATATCTAAGGAAGGAGATTCCACCACCTCCCTAGGTAACGCATTCCAGTGTTTCACCACCCTCCAAGTGAAAACGTTTTTCCTAATATCCAACCTAAACCTCCTCCACTGCAACTTGAGACCATTACTCCTTGTTCTATCATCAGCTACCACTGAGAACAGTCTAGATCCATCCTCTTTGAAACCCCCTTTCAGGTAGTGGAAAGCAGCTATCAAATCCCCCCTCATTCTTCCTTTCTGCAGGACTAAACAATCCCAGTTCCCTCAGCCTCTCCTCATAAGTCATGTGTTCCAGTCCCCTAATCATTTTTGTTGCCCTCCGCTGGACGTTTTCCAATTTTTCCACATCCTTCTTATAGTGTGGGGCCCAAAGCTGGACACAGTACTCCAGATGAGGACTCACCAATGTTGAATAGAGGGGAACGATCACGTCCCTCGATCTGCTGGCAATGCCCCTACTTATACATCCCAAAATGTCATTGGCCTTCTTGGCAACAAGGGCACACTGTTGACTCATATCCAGCTTCTTGTCCACTGTCACCCCGAGGTCCTTTTCTGCAGAACTGCTGCAGAGCCATTCGGTCCCTAGTCTGTAGTGGTGCATGGGGTTCTTCTGTCCTAAGTGCAGGACTCTGCACTTGTCCTTGTTGAACCTCATCAGATTTCTTTTGGCCCAATCCTTCAATTTTTCTAGGTCCCTCTGTATCCTATCCCTACCCTCCAGCGAATCTACCTCTCCTCCCAGTTTAGTGTCATCTGCAAACTTGCTGAGGGTGCAATCCACACCATCCTCCAGATCATTTATGAAGATATTGAACAAAACCGGCCTGAGGACTGATCCTTGGGGCACTCCACTTGATACCGGCTGCCAACTAGACATGGAGCCATTGATCACTACCTGTTGAGCTCGACAATCTAGCCAACTTTCTATCCACCTTATAGTCCATTCATCCAGCCCATACTTCTTTAACTTGCTGGCAAGAATACTGTGGGAGACAGTGTCAAAGCTTTGCTAAAGTCAAGAAACAACACGTCCACTGCTTTCCTTTCACCATTTGTGCTAAAGGTGAATTTAAATCAATAAAGGCATCCTTTAGTACTTAAGATTACTTAGTCCTTTCACCGTTCTAAAACTATTTTAATAAAGATATCATTAGATGCTTAAGGCACTTTTACATTGTTCATGGTAGTCTTAAGAGCTTAAGGGCTCTTAACTGTTAAGGTTTGGCCCAACAAGGATCTCCGAGAAAATCTTTAGGAGTAAGAGGTATGTCTACACAGCATTGCAAGTCTAGAGTTAGTGGGACTCGAATTAGCTGACTCGTGTCAGGGAATCCTGGGCTTAAATGTCTACATTGCATTTTAACCCAAAGTTAAGCATTTTCTGACCCATGCTCAATCCTAGGGATCTAGCATATACACTGCAGTGCACAGACCCGAGTCAAAGTAAATATATCCCAAAGTGCCTAGTGCCCCCCCCCCCGCCTCCCAAATTTCGAAACCCTAGTCCCAGGAACACTACAGGAAAACTCCACTGCCCATCCTGTTTCCTAAATGTGGAAGTACTGTTGATAAGGCACTCGTGAGTACATAAAATGCATAATTAGCTCATTGGATGGCTGTCTCTGTAACATAACTTCAGTTTGAGATGGCTTTATACTGAACTACCATCTAATCTGAGAATTGGGCTCTCCAACTCTAGGCTGAGTCACATTGGCAGGCAAATGCCGATGTGGACCTGTTTTGAGGATGGGAGTACTTGTGGCACCTTAGAGACTAACCAATTTATTTGAGCATAAGATTTCATGAGCTACAGCTCACTTCATCGGATGCATACTGTGGAAAATACAGAAGACGTTTTTATACACACAAACCATGAAAAAATGGATGATTATCACTACAAAAGGTTTTCTCTCCCCCCACCCCACTCTCCAGACTCCAGCAAGAGACTGCTGAATTGGAATTCATTTGCAAATTGGATACAATTAACTTAGGCTTGAATAGAGACTGGGAGTGGCTAAGTCATTATGCAAGGTAACCTATTTCCCCTTGTTTTTTCCTACCCCCCCCCCCCAAGACGTTCTTGTTAAACCCTGGATTTGTGCTGGAAATGGCCCACCTTGATTATCATACACATTGTAAGGAGAGTGATCACTTTACATAAACTATTACCAGCAGGAGAGTGGGGTGGGGGGAGAGAAAACCTTTTGTAGTGATAATCACCCATTTTTTCGTGGTTTGTGTGTATAAAAACATCTTCTGTATTTTCCACAGTATGCATCTGATAAAGTGAGCTGTAGCTCACGAAAGCTTATGCTCAAATAAATTGGTTAGTCTCTAAGGTGCCACAAGTACTCCTTTTCTTTTTGCAAATACAGACTAACACGGCTGTTTACTCTGAAACCTGTTTTGAGGATAATTAGGACTTCCGTCTCCAGGGCTGTCAAACTATTAAACTGAAAGTTTGCAATTCTTAATTTTTAAAATGGGTCATTCAGTGAAGGTGTTTTCACTGGCTTGTTTTTTAATTTATTTTTGTCTGCTTGTTTTCAAGTTTGACATAAAATGTGTTACCCAGGGTTCTTTCAACCCAAAGCTCTTGGTAACTTTTACTCTGTGCGAGGTGGTGTCAGGAAATAAATCAGGGGAGACACGACCATCCGACCGATAGATGGCTGGCACAAACAGGACAACATAAGAGTGCTTTCACTTAAAGCTAAACTTTACTTAGTCTCAAGCACTTATACACATGTCCACAAGAGGTTAGTAAAACACCCCCAACCCTTGATAATTACTAAAGGTGAGTGTGGCTCTCTAGTGGCACAGCGGCAGCCCATCTGCCGGTGGGGAACACAAGATGCATACGGAGGGAGAGTCCAGTCCTGAAGAGTCCCCCTACCTCAAATGTTTTCCCCTTATTTATACATTAGTAATAGAATGACATGTCCCTTAAAGCAAACTTGTTAAGTAAGCAGTTTCAATAGTCAAGTGAGAGGTTCCTTCCGATTATCGATTAATCAGGTGTGGGTTTTTCCAGAGTTTGCAGCCTTGTGGCCCCAGTAGACATTACTGGGGCAAATCCTGCTCTTCTAAAATACATGTATCAACAACGTCAACACAGTTCTTATCAGGAAGGATGCGGGGTCAATCTGCCCTCTCTGTGGCACCCAACCCCCCCTTGGTTAAACTGAGACTGCTGAATGGCCAATTTACAGCCTGCTCACTTGGCTGCTTTTAGCAATAAGCCATAGTGGTTTCAGGCACTTTACTGGTTTGCCAAAGTCTCCCCAAACAAATGAAGATATCAAAGGAAAAACACACACACACACCCAGCCTGGCTGCTGCCAGTTGTGAAGTGGTGACGTGCAGCCCCTGGGGTATCCTTATCCTTGCCCCTGACACATGAGGCTGCAGGGAAGTTTTGGGGCTGGCTCTCACTCACCACTTTCATGGTGCACATTGCCTAGGCACTCCTGTACACAAAGCCCCAGAGAGTGCAGGTTGGGGTTGGATCCCAAAGGCAGAGAATGGAGCGGGACCAAACAGCTGCCCTGCAAGGAGTGGGAGCAGTAGAGCTCCCAGCACAGCACAGTTCCCAGCTCAGCACAGCCAGGAGAGAGATGGCCCCCAAAATCCTGGCAGCTGGGAGCCACCTCCCTCTGTCATCTTTGATTCCTGCTCCGGGCAAGCACCACAGAGCAGCTAGGAGGAGCTGGCTCAAGAAGGGGAAGCACGCTCAGCCAGGCAGTAATGGTGCTTCCAGCTGCTGTGCTGCTGCCTGCAGTACTACTCCTCTGCTCCCAGGAATTCTAGTGTACATCCGGAGCACTTCAGGGACCCAGTCAAGCCAGGGCCTCATGCACACAGGAAAGCAATCAGGTTCAGACACTAGGTCTCAACTTAACATGGGCTCAGACATCCCAGCCCTTCAGGGTCCTGGGGCCCTGAGTCCGAACCCAAGGTTAGTACAGTTGATGTGTGGATGCAAGGGGGATTTGGCTTGAATCTGGGCTTACATTGCTGTGTAGACATATCCAAAGAGGGTTTAGGCAGCAATAACGATTTATTATTATTTCATTAAGGGTGTGATGAATCATTGAATTGGGTTTGATATGTGTTATGGCTGGATGTAGGCAGTCTGGCATAGTAGTCAGAGGAGTCGTGTTTAGTGGGCAGAGCAGGCATCCAGGTTGGGAATGAAGCCGAGTGTCAGCACCAAAGTCAACTTCCAATTACCAGAACCACAGTCAAGCAAGAGTCAGAACCAGGAGTCGAAGCTGAGGGTCAGAGGCAGGACTGCTAACTGGTGATTGCAGGAGAGGTGTAAGGGGAGGAGATGGAGGAGAGGAAAGGATCAAACATGGAACAGGAGCACACTGGGAACAGGAGTGAAGACAGGGTGAGGCATGTGGCAGAATCCAGAAGCAGAGCAGGAATCAGGAACAGGGTTGGGTGGAGAAGACAGGCACAAGCAGGGTCCAATGCAGCCACAACAGGAAATCACCTTGTTGCTCAGACAAACTTCCTGTGCCGCCTCCTGTCTTAAATAAAATGGTTGGATCAATCAGTGGAGCCAGGCAACCATCTAATGAAGTCTCCCATGGGTGGAGCCTTAGCTTAGGCTATAGTCTTACTAGCTCCTCGGCCCACCAGGTTTCAGCAGGTACTGTGTGGTGACCAGGATGCAGCAGCTATCTATGGACTCCCGTCTTGGTTTAAGACCTGGAATATCGCATTTTGTACACAAGTCTCATGTTCCCTGAGACTGTTCACTTGGATAGAGCCCTGAAAATATATGTATCTCAGGTGGATGAGGTAATACCTTTTATTGGACGAACTGTTGGTGAAAGAAAATCTTTTGAGCTTACACAGAGCTCTTCTTCGGAGCTGGGAAACTTACTCAAGGGCTTGTCTACACTAAAAGTGGTCCAGCTGAACTGCTGTAGTGCTTCGTAAAGATGCTGACGGGAAAGATTCTTCTGTTGGCATAGGTACTCCACCACCCCAAGCGGCGGTAGCCATATTTACAAGAGAAATCATTTCGTCAACATAGCACTTTCTACACTGGGGTTTCGATTTCCCACACCCCTGAGCATCGTAGTTATACCAACATAAGTTGGTAGTGTAGACCAAGCCTTTGAACATCACAACTAAATACAAGGTGGAACAGATTGTTTAACGTTAGTAGTTCATACATATTTCAAGGGACCATTCAAGGTGAAGTGGCCCATTAACACCTCTTCTGTCATAGAGAGGAAAGGAAGAGGGCGGAACATTTTAGGGGGTTGTTAGTGTGTTGCAGATTTTTGTTATAAACCAAAAATCTAGTGTTTCTATTCATACCACGATTTTTAGTGTCTAGGAAAGTTTTACAATCTTTTTAGCCTGTGACTGCTATCTAACACCCTGAATCCCACACTCACAAAGCCAATTGGTAGCAGGATGATGAGGCAATCATTTCCAGCAGAAATATGTGTGAATGAGCATGAATATTGAGATTCATACAAATGAATATCTTCTCTAAGTATTCATGAAGTCAAAACCCACTCACATACGTATTAATTGACAAACAAATTAAAAGGGACATGAATGTGGAAAAATCAAAACATGACTAGGAATTGACAAAAATGGTTGAATTTTCTTGCTGTTCACCTATCACTAAATAAAACTAAGTTGGCTTCTGTGCATTTTTTTTTCATAGTTGAGTTTTTTGGCACACCCTATGAAATTTCTAATTCCTGTTGGAAAGGAAGCTTCTGAACTAACTGCCATCAGAATTTATTGATGGCATGAATAATGTGAAGCAAAATAAACTATCACATAACCACAAAACACAGAAATAACCTAGGTCCAGCTGTTTCAATGTCTTTGAATGTCAAAAAGCCATCCAGATGCATAGAAAATTGATATAATGAGATAAGTAGTACACTAATAAGATCTATGTTTCCCTATAGACAGTGTTAGAAAGGACACCAACTGTGTTACCCAATAAATAAGTAAAAGACAGTTTGCATGCAAGACTATGATTCCTGTGATGCTATTTTGGAAGCTTTGGATCTGATTTACAGGGAAACCAAAATCTAACTAGGTGCAAAGATGTTTAAAAGACATCCCTTTCCATAATTTTTTTTTTAAAATCTTCCTCTCATTTAAAAGAATTTAAGAGAATTGCTAGGAAAATATACATTATATTCCCTTTGTTCTATCGCAGCAATAGCACCACATGCATGTTTACTTCAGAATAAGGTATACCGCATCATTAATGCTTTTATTGTACTTTTTTACCCTATATCATTATTAAAATGATTTAAAAACATGTATGTTCCCTTAATGCAATTCCAGACTATCAGTGATAGCTACTATTATTCTGGGAGTTGCATGGTTCTCAGCAATCGTTTCTTTGATCTATGGGCAGTCACAGACTGCTGAAACTGATGGGCATGCTCACTGCCTTTCATTCAGGCCAAATGAGGGAACAATTAAATGCCCCTTTGTTTAGTGATAGCTGAGACAATGGAAGCCACCACCAAAAGAATGCAAACATAGGTGCTGAGGATTGGCAGAGGCTGTGTGCATCTGTTTGTCAGAAGCAGCCAGGAAGTAAGCAAAAAAAACAGTAGACACCAAAAGACATGTTAGTAGTGTGGCTCTATGAGAAAGTCAAGAGAAAGGGCTTTTGGGACAGAGTGCTGCCGGGAAAGACAGGCTTGGACTTGTGAGCAAGAGAACTGCTTTCTGTCATTTGATCCTACTGTGTTGAAAGAAACAGGACTTTGTGTATATTCATTGTAAATAAACAGGACTGAATCAAAGAAACACCTGGTTGTAACATCATTTTTTTCTTCTAATGGAAACAATTTGAAAGGCCCGTATATTCCCTAACCTCTCAAGCCAAAAGGAGTAACAGTTAATTTTACACTTTCTTAACTCTCACTAACTTCCTTTTCTCGTTCTTAATTTAAAATTAGTTCAAATGTACCTTAGTAAAAGTTTCAAGTCAAATATGAAGTCACGGATACAATAATTTACAGGCTTGCTCCAGGAATGAGTCGTGTGCAGACGAACCCCTACACCTGCATGGCTCATTGTAACATCAGGGCCTAAATGTGCTGCTTTTTTTGGCGTGCATTACATTTACTGTATTAATTGTATTAAATGATTATGTGAACTCATTCACTTTTCACGCTGCTTTCCAATGTATTAAGAAAATCAACTGAACTGTACTATTACAGTCCTCATTTGAGCATTTGTCTGTGTTGTCATCTTACACAAATTTGAATCAGATCTGTTTCTACAGTTCCATTATTTACTGTTAATGTTTTATATTGAGAGCCCAGAAGGGTATTGGTGCCTCATAAAAATAAATAATCCTATTATCTAAACTGAACATTAAACAACAAATGTATGTCATAAACAGTGAGGGATAGAAGGGAGGAAGGATAAAGGGGATGATAATTTTACCATAGAGTTGTTCAATAAGGTCATGATCCTGCCAAGTATTAATCTCAATTAGAGTACCCATATGAGCTAAATTCTGCATGTACTTTTAAGAGCCTTATAGTATCAGGATACTTACCTGGATGATACACATCTTGATGTGATTTTTGTTCTTTTATCTAAGGTAAATTAAAAAAAAAATCTTTTTCTACATGCACCCTGCTCACTAACACGAAAGGATGGCACAAGTGAAGTTTTAGGGTAGTTTTTTTTTTTTAAAATGTAGTGAAGCCCAAAACTAAATTAGCACGGGACACATATTGTCACACAGGCAAGAGGTGATGCAAATGGCTTCAGACATCACCCAGCAAAACTGAAGATTGATCTTTCAAGACAAACAGGGCTTGCTGTATATCAAAAGACTCATTGTCCCTGAACATTGGAAAGACCTAAGCTATTGTGTCCAATTTTTATCCTTTTGATGGGGGACTACACTGGCAGTGACAGGGTTAAGGGGAATTGGAGAGCCCAGTGAGGTCACTCTGTGGTACGTGGATGGGAGACAGATACTTAAGGATTAGATCCAACTGGAAGAACCAGACTGGGTGATTCTTATAAAAGAAGAACTGCAGGGCAAGAGGGAGAGGAAGCCAAGGAGAGAGGTAGTTGAGTTTCTCTCTCTGGAAAAGTCAGGACAGAGGGGACTGTAGAAAGGAGCTTGTACTGTGGGACTGTCCTTGAAGGCATAGACGTGCTTTAGGGGAGAAGGAGAACCATACAGCTGGGATAACAGAAGAAGCCCTCAGGGTCAGTGTCTTGGGAGGAGCTGGCCCTCCAGTGAGAAAGCCCTGAAACCTGGTACTCTATGACCGAGTGAAAAAGAACTCTGCAGAGGCTGGAAGAAAGGTGGAGAGTCTGTGGAAGACTGATGCGAGGAAGGGTGGAACTGTTTAGCTCTCTTGAGTTTTGAATTGTAACACTGTTACTCTGGAACGGGTGGGACTTTCACTGTGAGCTGGTCAGAGGGCCAAGTCACCAGACAGACCACTGAAGTTTGTTGCTGCAGATTTTTTTCTATTGGGCAATCAACAGGAAAGAACGATGATGGGGGAAGAAGGACTCACTGGAATATATTATCTGAAGGAATTATTAGTTCTCTCAGCTGTAAATAATCATGCCTTCACACACAAATCAGGTAAACAGATAATGTATAGAAATGACATCAAACACGTTTTGACAAAAGAAGTTTTATTTGTTTGAAAATCATATATAATGACACTGGTATGGGAACTTACTTGTGGAATGAATCTGCCATGTCCTTCTAGATACAGTGAAGGAGAGACACAGAGCCAGCTCTTTATCATCATCACATCAAAGAGTAATAATAGATCTATTCTTTCTGTATTCCGTATAATGCTGTACTAATCTATGATTGATAATCTTTTATTAAATAATTTCAATTGAGCCTGTTATTTGACAATCTTAAGTCATCATTAACTCAGACATGCAACACTACCAATAAATTATTAGAACAGTTATAACAGAGCAATATTCACACTTGACAACTTTCACGTGGCATGTGCTATGGATTATGAAATACTGCATTACCAGAGCAATATACTATACAGTATATCTCTACGTGGTCAAGCAATAAACAGCTTTCAAGAAAACTTCTGATAGGCAAGCACTGGAATGGTATAACTTTTTAAAAAACGGATGGTTCCTTTGAGGAAGTTGTAAATTATTCATTAAATTGGTAAATTAGCAGAATGGCACTACATTTCAACTACCATATCTCTGTAAAAGTCAAGATTGCTGAACCAGAAGTACCCTGCTATTATTTGAAAGGATGCCGCTACTGTAGCCCAGTTGCTTCAACAAAATTGTCTCCAGTTTTATTGGTGCCAATTTTAAAGTTCAGAATGATTTGTCTTCTGTGAGGCACAGCTGTCAATATTTCTTGATGTCCACTTTGGCTTATCTTTTAAACAGCATAATTACTTCAGATGCAATGCTATCTTGCCTAATTCAGCAGTTCTGCTCATGGAAGAAGATGATAAATGACATTTGCAAAGCTTTGCTCTTTTAAAAATCAAATTGGAAATTAAATTAAATGCAGCTAAAATAAATTAATTTAAAATAAATTGTTTAATTTAGCTTTGATTATTACCAGTTCAATTATTATCAGTTCCAATTCTACTTAACTTTGAACTCTAACAATTGTGTTTAGGAAACTAAAAATATTAACATTTGAATTTGCCTGATGGGTCTTGCCCACATGCTCAGGGTCTAACTGATCACCATATGAGGGTCAGGAAGAAATTTTCTCCTGGGTCAGATGTGCGGAGACCCTGGGGTTGTTGGGTTTTTTGGGGTTTTTTTATGCCTTCCCCTGCCACATGGGGCATGGGTTGCTTGAAGGTTTAAACTAGTGTAAATGGTGAATTCTCTGTAACTTGAAGTCTTTAAACCTTGATTTGAGGACTTCAGTAACTCAGCCAGAGGTTAGGTGTCTATTTCAGGAGTGAGTGGGTGAGGTTCTGTGGCCTGCAATGGGCTAGGGGTCAGACGAGATGATCACGATGGTCCCTTCTGATCTTTAAAGTCTGAGTCTAAACTACTTCAGAATCACCATTTTTTGGTGCAAAGCATGCTTCTTTGACATTGCCCTTAACAATAAAAAAAATACACACAAAAGACATACATGTAGCACAGAGGTGAGGAGGGCAGTGTAAGAACCTAAATAGAATAGCTAGATGCTAATTATAATTTAATATTAAATATCAATGATTGCATTATTCTTATCTAGAAATATATATTTTTCATTTGACATATATAATAGTGATATCCTTCCTTTAATAATTAATCCACAGATAATGTAATGCAAGTTGCTAATGGACAAATAGTTTTCATTTTACTTGTTTCAGAATATCATGTGTAAAAGAAAACAAAAGGATGGACTTTGCTTATACAAAAGATGCAATAAATATTAGTGAGGAAAGTTTTTTGCTGGATTTAATACATTTTGTGACATTATTCTGTGTGTTTAAATATATTTCTTCCAATTGTCATGCATATGTTCAATAATCATTTTGGACTCTGCCATTTCAGAGGAATTGTTTTAGTTCATATATAATGCTAACTGCAGTTATTCGTGATTTTCTAAGCTCTCTGCCATACAGAATGTGAACAGAAAGCCATTACTGAATTAGATAGCTAAAGTGAGACATGGTAGATAACAATTCTTAAGTATAGATTTGTAGACAGACAACATATTTGGCAGAAATAAAAATCTGGAAACTTTGTGCATACTCAGAATCTCAAACATAGATTTTCCAATTCAGTTATCAAATGGAAGAATCTCAAATTCTTCTACTTTGGTTGTAAGTAAATATCACTAATGTGTGAAAGTTGGATTATTTTGTCTTCAAAAGGACAGAATTTAGCCCTTATAGCCCTTATAACAATATAAAATTCCTGTACAGATTTTGACTAGAAAACTTTTTATAAAAATACTGCGTGTGGTTTTACTGCTCTCCTAACCTCCAGGGTAGTTTTAACTGATCAATTTTCTTTCAGACAAATAAACAGTTAAGTGAAGAATAAACTTCTTCCTCAGACATGTAATTTAGAATATTAAGTTTAATCTCTAACATATAATTAACAAATCCTAATGAAAGACCTTTACTGGTAAAGTGTACATTTTCTAAATTGTGCATAATACTGAGAGCGTTCCAGTCGGTCACTTAGACTAAACAAAGCAATGGAAACCTAAAGTACTATTTTGAGCTTGCAGTTCACAAGGAATATCAAAGAGTATAGTGCTAAAGAACAGAATGGTATGTTATTTGGCATAAAGCCATTCTATTAGTATAATGAAAATTACACAGGCATAATGCTGTTTCAGGAAATATAAAAGACCAAGATGAGAAAAAAAATGCTACTACTCAGGCTCCACCATGGTTTTAAAAATAACCAAGATTTGTGGGATCAGAACAAGAAGAAGCTTCCACTCTTTTTTACAAATAATTTTAGAGACTGTAAGCACAAGGTCATGATGTTGTATGATTGCATAAAATATTTAAAATTAATTTCATTTGTCAGCTTCCTTTCTCATTAATAATTTACCAGGAATCATTTCCTTCAATTCATAAGGTCCCTCTTGTCTTAGAAAGGCTTTTCTGCTGGAACTACAGTACCTATTTTACATGCTCCACAAGACTAATTATACTTCATACTATTCCCTACAACTATCTTACCAAGCTTCATTTGGAGTAATCAACTAACATGATTTTTTTAAAAGGAATTCAATAGCATTGCAACAAAGTGAAATAAAATAAATGTTTAACAGCTAAACAAAACAAAAACAAAAACAAGCTTAGTCTTGTGTTTATTGAAAATACTTCTTTGGTAACTAATATGAACCTTAAATTTGCTTCATATGTAAAGACATTGTTTGCACTTGAAAAGTCTAAAATTTTCCTGCCTTCTGGCAGGCCCAGATGACATAGATTGATACTTTGACTCCTATAATGCCATCCATTGCAACTGTATTTTATCAGTACAGAAATACATTTAGATATACAATAGTCAAACAGCAGTTCATAGCATGGTGGTTTCTGATATTTAAAACAGATATAAGAATACAGTGTTTTGGGGTTTTTTTCTTTGTAGATGAAATTGTTGTTTTCTTACATTTTTAATCATTCCACCATTCAAAGTTAGATGTCTCCGAACAGCCACTGTTCCAAATCTCAATCATTGTATACAGCGCATTGTATTTTTTAGGCACAGAGGAAAGTAAAATAATGGAGCCTTCGAAAAGTTATGTTTCTTATCTTGGTTGAATACCAGATAATTGCATTAAGAGAGAAAAGGGAAATGTGTTTTTACAAACAGGAAATGAAAATCATTGTTCAGTAAAGGGGAAAAAATGAAACCTGGAAAAGAGACTAAAAGGTTCATGCTGAATTATCTGAAACCAACATTTCATCATGCATGTATCAGAAAATGCACAATAGACTTCTGTCAGAAAGATGGAAAATAGGAAGAACAGTTACCCTGCCCATGCTGCTTTGAGAGAGAAATGCTAGGGATTTTCTTCACCTACAGTATCCAGGATAGACTGGGTTCCAGTATGGAGGCCTTTACAGTTTTAGGTACTCTGAATGTTAAGAGATATTTGGATACAATACAGCAAGTGTAGAACACACACACACACACACACACACACACATATTTTGATGATAGTATTACACCTGTCTTTCATAGATAAATACAGATCTATACATGCTATTGAAGTATCAGTTCTAGCCCCTATTCTGACCATTATATACTGGTCTGACAATATATAAGGCTGTAAATCATTGGTGCGCAACCTGTGGCCTGTCAAGGTAATCCGCTGGCAGCCTGCCAGAGTAGTTTGTTCACATTTGCATGGCCGCCCACAGCTCCCAGCGGCCATGGTTTGTCATTCCTGACCAGTGGGAGATGCAGGTAGCAACACGGGCCGCAGGGACGTGCTGACTGCTGCTTTCTGCAGCTCCCATTGTCCAGAAATGGCGAACCATGTCCACTGGGAGCTGTGGGCAGCTGTGTAAATGTAAACAAACTGTCTGGCAGCCCGCCAGCAGATTACCCTGATGGGCCGCATGCAGCCCAGTAACAAGTGAGAGACAGGGCTGGAAGGGAACATGTTGAGAGCAGGATGGGGATTATCTGTAGTCAGGCGGACTACAGAGATTTTGAGCTGGAACACAACAGACAGGCAGCCTGTAACAAGGTGCTGTAGGTTGTGACATCCTCTCTGGTTGCTCTAATTTAAGACAGGTGCCATTTTAGTCCATGCAGTTGCACAGAATCTGGGTATGAAGCCAGGTTTTTTTCCCCTCTCCTCTAGGCTGTTCCTCCTCTAGACTGTTGGCCTCCCTGGCTTTTTGGTATGCCTGCCTCCGTTCTTTTGCTTTCATGTGGCACTGCTGCTGATCCCTGTCCTACCCTTTCACATGCATCCCCTATGTTATCTGCTTGTGGACCTTCACGTTTCTAGAACTGTTCCAGAGCTGTACCTGGACAGCCTTTTCTCCCCACAGGCCCAGGAGATCCAATACCTCCCATGTACTCCAGGAAGGAGAGTGTCTGGAACTTGTAACTGGCATGGTCTATTGGGTAGTTGCACACATCAGTTGTTAGCAGAGCAGTCAGTGTTAGGATTGGGGGACAGCTGCTGGAGGACTGTTAGGGTTGATATAGTCACACAGTGTCTACACTCACCCTGCACCAACCTCAGTACGTCAACCATGGCTCAGTGCTGCAGATGAGATTTTACTGTGTTGCTGTAAGGGGGGCACTTACATCAGCAGGAGATAAATTTGAGTGTAGACACATGCATAACTGGAACTACACAAAGTGATTTATGTCAGCCTGACTTCGTAGTGTAGACCAGGCCTTAGTTCTGCTACAGGATGGCGTGCCCAAAAGCTAGGGGGACACACTGTATAAAATTAAATTGACCAACAAACTTTCTGCATGTCCGGAAGTTGTGGCTTTGTGGAGATGCTTACTGAAGAAAAGCTCTTGAAACCAAGTTGTGTACATCCAGTGCTGTACAATGACATATCCTAGACATATCTCACTCTTTCTCCCTGAGTTGTGTAAACAGGTACAGTAACTCCTCACTTAAAGTCATCCCAATTACTGTTATTTCGCTATTACATTGCTGATCAATTAGGGAACATGCTCATTTACAGTTGCGCAGTGCTCCCTTATAATGTTGTTTGGCAGCCGCCTGCTTTGTCCACTGCTTGCAGGAAGAGCAGCCCGTTGGAGCTAGCTGGTGGGGGCTTGGGACCAGGGTGGACCGGCAGCCCCCTTATCAGCTCCCCACCCCTCTAAGTTCCCTGTGCAGCAGCTGCCCAGCAGGCTATCAATTGCCTGCCGTTCAGCTGTCCCTCCCCCACTGCCATGTGCTGCTCCTGCCTCTCCCTTGGAGCTGCTCCCCGGAGCCTCCTGCTTGCTGTGCGGGCGGTGGGGGGAAGAAGGGGGCTAATATCAGGGTGTCCCCTTCCCTCCTGGTCCTGCCACCTGCTTACCCTATCTCCACAACAGGGCTCAGGATGGAGGGAGCATGCAGGCAGAAAGCTGCTGTCTCTAATTCCTGATCTAAAAAGGCAGCTTACTTAAAGGGACAATGAGCATCTCTCTCTCTCTCTCTCTCTCTCACACACACACACACACACACACACACACACACACACGGTGTGTGTCTCTGTTTCTGCCTGCCATGCTGTATCCCCTCTCTCCATTCGTGCTGCCTTGTAAAGTATGAGGCTACATTAACAACAATGTGTTATCCCTTGAGGGCTCAGCCCAGTGCAGTTCATCATTTAGCAGTAAGGCATTCCCTGGGAAATACCTTCCACCCTCTGATTCCACCACCTCAACCAAGCTTCAAAATCATCATTGCTGTGTACAGTATTAAATTGTTTGTTTAAAACTTATACTGTTTATACATATATATAATATAGTCTTTTGTCTGCTGAAAAAAATTTCCCTGGAACCTAATCCCCTGTATTTACATTAATTCTTAAGGGGAAATTGGATTTGCTTAACATTGTGTCGCTTAAAGTCGCATTTTTCAGGAACATAACTACAACGTTAAGCGAGGAATTACTGTATTATTCTTCCGTTACTGTGTGGTAAGTGCTACAGCTATGTTAGGTGGATTTTTTTTGTTATGTTTTGGTTTTGTTTTCTTTGCTGTCTTAGTGTAATTACACAAATGTAACTGCACTCATGCAAACCAGTAGTGTAGTCATGCTGCTGTAACATAAAAAGTGACTTGCACTGGAATGGCTTACCTGTTTGCATGTTTGAAATTATGGTGAAACTTCTCAGTTCTTTGGAGAACTGTCTGATAAAGCCTGCCATTTTCTGGATTTTCAAGATGGCCAGAGGTTGGTCTGTTTCCCCCATCCAGAGTCTAGGTTCGGGTCTCAAAATAAGATGAAAAGCAAAGCCATGTGATTTCTTTTCAGACAAATAAAATTTATTTGATAAAATGCCATTTTGATCAACACAAAACTATTAGTGAATTTGAGATAACTATTTTTTCCATTTACAAAGTAGCTGGAGAAGGAGGTGATAATGCTGTCACTTTTCCCTCCCTCATAACTTGTAGCTCAGTGGTTCTGATACTCACTTGGGATGTTGCAGACCCAGGTGTGAATACCATTCTGGAATGGACCTAAAATGAACTTTTTCAATTCATCAGAAAAATCTAAAAAAAACAAACAGATTTTGTTTTATGCCAAGCCAATTCTTTAGAACTACCACCAAACCAAAAAAGCTAATTATTCTCCTAGCTCTATTAAAGAAACTTAGAAGTGGCAGAAGCAGGACTGGAGCAGCATTTCCTTTTCCTACAGCTGATGAATGAAAAGCATGCAGGGAGCTCCCTCCTCTAAAAATGTCAGCTATGGTCTGGGATGAAGTTCCTGGGCTTGTGGGAGAATGAGTGTGAGGGGTCCTCGAGACAAAAAAAAAAAAGTATGAAAAGAAGGGGGTGGTGAAACTTGACACTTTCATCATGAAACTCATTGACTTCACTATTGTACATCCAAGATTTGTTTGGAGTTTGTTGTGGTCTCCAAGCTGCAAGTAAAACTCAAGGAGTGAAGACCAAGCCCAGGATTAGAGCTGACTAAACACTCAAGCCCAAACTGGCTTTTGTACAGGCCTATGAAATACTGGCGTTTGGTAGGGCTGCAGTGAGGGCAGCCTATACAGAGGCTGTTTTGTACCTAATAAAGCCGTTACTGAACTGGCTGTTTCGAGTATTTTCCCACTCTAATGTTACATGAGTTCTGATTCTAAGGCCAAAAAAAAAAAAGTTTTAAAATCTTCCTATTTTAAAAAGTCATGCCTTTGGGGTTTTGTGTAGTAATTTGAAGTTTTAGGATATTGGATATCATTTATCATTCCATTGCTTCTAATCCCAAGAGATTTGGTTATGAGATGGATCTGCCAGCAGAATGCTGACATTATTTAGCTTTCTTTCCAGAAGATAAACTAAATGTAACAATCACATCTGAAATTAAAGGTCATCCTGTAAACGTAAAGTGACCTTTCTTCCAGGAATCCATTAGGCTAAAATTTGTAAAATGTTACTTATAAAAAAGAGACTTTTCATTCATAGATGAGTAAACAAAAATAACTATACTCATGTATTGGGATAATATTAAAACCCAAAAGACTGAAATAGGAAGGAAAGAAACTTCATAAATTGAAGAGCTGAGTGCTAATAATTAGACATATGCCTATTTTCTACTGGCTGTGAGTAAAAAAAAAAATGTGAACAAAATAGCTGCTTTTTGCAGTCTCTGGTTCTAAAAGTAGGAGGCTTTTACTTTAAGTGCTAATTAAATTAACATTTGAAACAAATTCATTTTTGTTATATTTATTTTAGTAGTCATGAAAATTCAGGTCTGACAGTACTAGAGACTTAAATTCTCTGTTTACTCATAGTAACAACAGTACAGTTTTCCCATACCACTTTACTTGAGCAGTGGCCTGGAAGAATCAGCTCTCAGGAATAGAGGGCTTTTCAGTTTCCATCATCGTTACATATGGAACCTTACTGATGAAACTGCCACAAGAGTGCTAACAAAGTGATATTTAGTTTTGTGATGCCGGCTAGAAAATGAAATGAGGCCACCACCTTTCCCACAGACCATCACAGATCCATCAGCTGTTACAAGGTTTTGGTTGCTAGTACTAAATCTGGTCTACATAAAAAGGATAAGCATCTCAATCCCTTAAAACATCGAATCCAAAACTAACAATCATACTTAGTGATGAGGAGGGATTTTATGTCACTTGCCTACTATATAACAAACAATATTACTGCTATTACCGGTAACCTACAGTGTACTTTTCATTTTACTCACAGGCCTAGTCTTCATTAGGAAACAAGGTGTGTTTTTTAATCAAGTTAGCTAACACATGGTAACTAACATGAGATAAAATCCTTGTGAAACCAAGGCAGTTTGTAGTTTTTAGATGAGGAAACAGGCCAAGATAAAAGCTAGGCTCTCCCACAGTCTTTAACTTGACCTGATATATGGACAGAGTTAACATCCAGGCTGAGATTTTCAAATCTGCCTAAGTGATTTGAACACTAGAGGTAGTCAATTTTTTTGTAATTTATATACAGCTTTTTTCATTAAAAATAATGTTTGTTTGTTTTTTATTTTACATTTTGAGACATTTTGTGGGATGGGTCATAAAGAAACTGAATAATTTGGGGGGTTTGGCTACACTTTTTAGTTGCAAAAATGAAAATGTTTAGTTTTTTGGTAAATTGTTGATGAAAACCAGAAAGCTTTTGAAGACAATTTTTACAGAACAAAATATTTTAGTTTTTATCAATTTTTAATGGAAACAAACAACATATCCTGACCTGCTTTATTGACATCCAATTCCTATTTAATTTCATGGAACTGAAATGGAATGAAACTATCAACTTTTACACAGACCATTAGTAAGCCAGAACATGTTACATGATTTTTGGTTACTACTGTCCGTTGTCTAGAAATAACAGTTCCACATCCCACTTGCAGTTTCATAAATTTAATGGGCATTCTGTGTCCAAATTCCTTTGCTGTTTTGAAAATCTCAGATTCAATTTAATATTATTTAAATACATTTCTAAGACATTAATATTATTCTCCGCTCTCACTCTCACCACCACCAATTTAAAAATATGACTCATTCTTCCATGGTACTATAGATAGTGTGTGTGTGTGTGTGTGTATATATATATACACACACAAATAGCATAACTGTATTTTTTAGTTATTGTATTTTGGCCACTTTCTAGTGGCTTCTATATTACCAGGATTGATTATTCTCTACTGACTCTTAAACAATATAGTCTTCCCTTCAGAAACAGCCTCAGATTTGCTAATTCTGATCTTTGCACTCTTCAATCAGCTTCACTATTTAAGTAGCTGTTAGTAGACTTCGTATGGTATTTTTTATTCATAATATCATTGTTAGATTTTTCTCTTCTGTCTTCTTTTAGAGCTTTTATCTGAATTTTGATCTACATCATTGCTTTCTGTAGCAGATTTCCAAGTCTACTATAGTTCTCTGTTACATTTTTCATTTTCAATTATTTTATTTTTTGTTATTTTGTATTGAGTTGAGCTATATGCATTTTCTCATATCAATATTTACTTTGTTTAACACAGCTATGTCCATGACAATGTCAGATAAATATGTGATAAAGATGTATACTGAAATCTTTGTGGGCCTGTTAAAACGGCATGATATGCATGATTTGGACATGAAACCATAAATCATCACAAGGTTCACTTGAAAGGTTTGGAAAACTTTCAGTGAAACTGGGCTCACTTTCAATTTTGCAATCAAAGAAATAACTAGGTGAATTTTGCACTGTTTAGGACACTGTTGCAGACATTTCATACATTACCCTTTATTAACCTGATTCCTCTGCTTTTTAAATATTCCCAAAGTCTCTACATACTTTATTTTCCTCTCATTTTTAAAATAATATCATCTTATTTTCTCCTTCTGTTTTATTACTAGTTTTGTCAATCCTACTTCCAATAAGGGTGAAGTATTGTGTCCTTCCTTTCTCTTGAATATGACCTAGGATTTGGTCCTGCAAACTGTTACTTACATGAATAAACCCATTGACCGAAGATTAATTAATCTTCTCATGAATAAAGGTTTGCAAGACTGGATATGTTTCAAACAGCATCAGATTTCTGCTCCTTGGGGACATGGGGTTAATTTGATTCAGAGGTAAAACTGGAAATGCATACTAATATGGAATGAAGTGCAATGATTGTCTCTCCTAAAGTTCCCTGTCGTCCCCCCCCCACACACACACACAATGTATATGTCATTACTAGTCCACAGGGATAACTATACAAATCAATTTCTATCGTTAAGAATATTTTTATTAAAAACTTTGTTTTTGAAGGAAAGCACTTAAACATGCTAGGCTAAATATTCAGAGGTTTTGTACACCCATACTCCAGTGGTCTAGTGGGTATTACTTGTGAGTGCCCTTTGCATGATCAGTAACTTTCATGATTTGGTTCTCTGATACTTCAACATCTCTCTGTCTATACGCCATATGATAAATGATAACTGAATTAAATATTATCCTAGAGTTCAAAAACTGGAAAATGTGAACTAATACATTAACAAAGAATTTACTCAGTTAGAGGAAACTTGATGAGCAGTAATGCTGGAAAGGAACTTAGAGGTGATAGTAGATATCAAATTAGACAACACAGAAATAATAAAAAAAAAGCTGATGTGAGTTTTGGCGTGCATGTGAAAAGGCAACAAGTTCTGGAGCAGGCAGTCAACAGTTCATCTCTGTCTGGCTCTGTTGCAGTATTACTGGAATTTTTATTCAAATTTAGGCATAGCATTACCACAAAGATACTGACAAATTAGAAGGGACTGAAATGACTGCCTTATGGGCAATGAGTAAATATGTATAGTTTGACTAAATAGTTATTAAGAGGGGACAAAAGTTTATAAATATTTCGAGGCTGTAAGTTTAAAAGATGAAGAGTAATTCATATGGGACCAGAAGAAAAAAATAATGGGACGAAACTAGAATAGGAAAATGATATCATGAGTATCAGGAAAAAAATCTAAACGTTGAGATGTATTAATCTGTAGAATAGCTTCCCTGGGATGTGGGGGAAGGTCCATTATTTATGAATTTTTAAATTTTGGATCTATTAAAAAAATCAAAATATGTATATAGAGAACAATTCCTCACTGGAAGGGTGGTGAGCTGGAAAATGATATTCCATTTCCATCTCAGAAAATACAGCATCATCACAAAACAAATCTTATCTTAACTGTTCGTCGTATTATTATTCATGTTTATTATGGTAGTAGGGACCAACCAAGAAGGGACCCCACTTGGCTAAGCACTATGTAGACAGAATATAGTCCTGGAGAGCTTACAATCTAAATAAGTGTTGCCCATTTTTTTCTCTTCTTCCTTTGACATATGTGCTTTAGATACTTTATAGTCTTCAATGTATTGTTCATTTTGATTTGTTCTTTTGCCCGTATGTTTGTTCCCCTGTCTACTCACAAAGTAGTAAGCAGTATACATCTTTCCATATGCCAGCAAGAAGCTTTAATCTTTTGCTCCATCTTCTGCTCTATCTATTATAACAACAATAGCTTTCAAGACTTCAAAAAGTAGGAACTACTTGGTGATGTTCAGTCTTCCATAGCTTTTGTATAACTTCATTTTAGATTAACTGATAATGCCAAACAATGAAATTTAGAATGTTATGAGTGGGTCACTAGCAATGAAGAGAATTGGTCATTATTATTGCAATTAAATAAGTCTGTTCTAAATAATTATTTATGTACACTGGTAAATGGAAGTTTGCAGCTATTCAGAATTCAGCAGAAGGTAAATGTAAACTCATGTTGCCCAACTTCCTCCCCTTTGACAAACAAATACTGTTTTAAATTATGTTTTGCCTAGAAACAAACCCTCAAGTATTAAAGTAAAAATAACATTTCTGAGTTTTTTTCTTCTTTTACAGCTAAAAATGATGCAGCCTTCCACATACACGGAAACATAGGCTAAGCTAATAGATGAATATCCATAATGTCTGTTGCCTAGAGCAGTGGTTTCCAACCTTCAGGCTATGCTGAGCCAAATAAATTCTTTCTTGGGCTTGGAAGAGCCTAGCAGCAATTATGGAAGTCTCCTGTAAATACTAATACTCACACTCCACACTCACACAGGTTCTAAAGGTTTACAGCAACTCTTTAAAGGACACCTGATATCATTTTCACTGTTAAAAATGGAGGCATAAGATACATAAAAGACATTTCATGTCCTGGTTTTGTTTTTATTGTTTTTTAATAAATTCATGTTTCCAATTCATTATCTCCCTCTTCCTTTTGTTTTCAAAGATGTTTTTCATCTCACTGCTCAGAGTGCTCTCAATTTTTATTAAAATAGCAGAAGTTGAAGGTGCTCAATGCCTCACTCCCAAAGACCAATGGTCACTTGCAGAAGGAAGCAAACACTGGCTTCCTGTTTGTAGAATCTGACTGAGCTCTTCATTTCATATTCACCTCCCCTCCATTCCATTCTCCTGACCCTTCTCAGCCTTTTGATTTGCCATCATTAGGAGGATGAGGAAAACCTGCATTGTCAATGTTCCTGATCCCTCTTCGAGATGGCTCTTAGGTGCATTCCCAAGCCTTCTGAGTGGTTGAGAGGGGCTTGAAGAGAAACACAGACTAGCAACCAGCTCCTTCTAAGAGCAGATCAAAGGGCCAATACGGTAGAAAGCAGTGGCAGGTGGTAAGATTGCTGGGCTTACACACAAGTGGTTCTACAAGAGAGTAAGAAGAAACACTGAGCTTGCAGTTAAGAGTGGTTGTCAGTACATAATGGCTGGTCCTTAGAGCCACACCAGTGCTGCCTCACTCACATTTCTGCCCCCCCCCCCCCATGGATTTTCTTGAACAACTGTAGCATCAATTTGTCTTTAGGCAAAGATGTCCCCTGCTGGTGCCTCCATCTGCCAGGGATCATAGGTTTTAAACCATAGTTTACAGGGCTCTTAGGCAGTTGGCAGTTCCAACCTGCCACCTACTAACTGGTGTTAACATAGAATCTAAATTCTGACAGAGGACTCAAGTGCTGGGATCAGATTGGTGGAACACTGGGGGTCCTGATTGGTTCCCAGCTTTTATTTAAGCCAAGCACAGGAACAGGAAGCTGTCCATGTAACTGGGTTCTTTTGGCTTTAGGACTGTTTCCTTTTCCCCTGTATGTGCCTACTGCCTGCCTTTGATCTCCTTGTCAACCTGACCCTGCCTGCCTCCTTTTCCCTGTATATGCCTACTGCCTGCCTTTGATCTTCTTGTCAGCCTGACCCTGCCTACCTCCTGACACAGGACTTTCGGTTTGCTCTCTAGCCTGGCTCAGCTTCTGAATTCTTGGTATCTGACCCAGCCTGATGACTAAATCAGTCTTCCCACGACCTGGTGGTGACCCCTGTTGTTTATGATATACTGGTCAATGTTTCTCCCTTTGATGTCAATAGCAAATCTCTTTGACTGCAAAAGGAGCAAAAGTAAGCCCATGGTTAACAATTAACTGGATGACTACTGTATAAAATAATTTATAGTGTAGCCCTTTTTTCTCTGAATGAATGATCTGCAAGCAGATTTTTATGAATTTATATGAAATCCTTAGTTGAAGTTGTTTGCAAATGATGTGATTGTACTGCACCCTGTGTGCTGTTTGCAAACTCTTCTCTTTGTCTTCCACTGTTAACTATTCATAATTTGTGGTATGTGATTGGTCAACAAAGCCACATAGATGTTTTAGACTCTCTATATGTAAGTGAAAGAATACTCAACAAGAGAGTGTGTTTGGTTGCTGAGCAGTGCTCTTTCAATTTCTCTTTCTTAGTTTGGGTCCTCTTTCATCCTCAAATTACAAAGATAATGCTTTCTAGTTCAGTCATATCTCTTTCAGTTATGTTTAAATTACCATTATGCAAACACTAAAAAGAGAAAATTCAAGATAGTTTCTGGTTTCGGAGTAGCAGCCGTGTTAATCTGTACTCGCAAAAAGAAAAGGAGTACTAGTGGCACCTTAGAGACTAACACATTTATTTGAGCGTAAGCTTTCGTGAGCTACAGCTCACTTCATCTGGTGCATTAAGTGGAACTATTTTGTACATATATAACAACTAACTGTATAAGGCTAAAATTCCAGATAGGTGCTGGGGATTGTGACCACTGGATCTGGGTGAAAGTTTTCATCCAAACCTTTTTACCCACAATACATAACAATGTACACTCCATATTATAAACAGCATAGGCAGTGATGGCTATTGTTAAGGCTGTCCCACACATTCCATTTTAAGGCTCTGTTTTCAAATGTCAAACTTAAAACATTTGAGCTAAAAATTTCCATGCTGAGTGTCTGCCTCGGGCAGATTTTTTTTCTCCCCCTTTTGGAAAGTTTCATACCACATAATGGAATGTCTTCACAAACACAGTGGTAGTAATTGCCCAGAAAGGGGCCCGACCATAGACTCACATTTGCTTCACTGGGCTATGATCAGGCTGAAAGGCACCAGTCCAGCATTCAGATCCATGCAGCCCACACTTACACAGATACAGAACACTACTGGAGTTATGCACACATTTGAGATTTGCCTGCATGGATTTCATGACAGGATTGTGCTGATGTCAGTAAGCCTATAATAGGCCACATATGGCCTCCCTCAACCCAATTCCGCCTCATTTTTTTTTCTTTCACCCAGTTTTCTAACGCCACTCTATCTTTCCTTCTTGATTTTCTCATCGTGGATATTACATTAAAATGTGACTTTCTTCTCATTCATCCATTTGCTCTTGCTCTTTGGTCCCTGAGATTTTTATTTTTTTCTCCAATTTTGCCTCTTTTTCTATATACCTATATATGCACACAAACAACTTTGACAAGGATAACATTAACACAAAGTATTTCTAAGGAATCTTCCTCACAGCAAAGATAAATCTATTTTTACAGTCCATTTGCTGTGCCCTGCACCATCTGCACTCCAAACAAATGTAGCAAAAATAACACTGCTACCCAGCAAATGGTGAACTGTACAGTGCAAGGAGACTTATCGAATGCTGGCATGTACTATATTATCTAGCCCTCACACAGCATTACACAGCTACTCCAGAAATTTCATCTAAAGTGACTGCGGGCAGACCTGAATCCCTAAACTTCAAGCGTCACACACCTGGGGTCAGGAGGGACTGAAGCAGAACCCCACATTTCATGATGACATTCCCATGATGACTACTATCATGGAGTTACATTTGACCATCATCAAAGCTCTTCCCGGGGATATTCTGAAGTTGCAAAGAAAGCCAGACAGGGAAAGAAAGAGTTTGGGAAGAAATGAGTGAATAATAGACACAAACATTAACTTAGGCAGACAGAAAAGTCACACTGCTAAAATAAAAACTATTCTCAATTTAGTAGCTATACTAAGGGGGAAAATGCACAAAGAGAAGAGCAAGTTGCTGTGGAGTGTGTGTGTGTGTGAGAGAGAGAGAGAGAGAGAGATTTCAAAGACCTCAGTGTGCCACATTTAATTTTGTTTGTGAGGAAAAGAATTTCAATGTGTTTTTTTTAAGCTTGTATTTTCGTATACTCTTCTGCATATTAGGTGGACTTATACCTGGAAGGAGATTCCATGAGACTGCACAATTAGCATTGCCTGTATCTTTTATTGTCTTTTTAATAACTTTAAGTTTTGTTTGAGTTTAGTTGAAATAAGTATCCAAAAGTTTGGATGTGCATCAGCAGCCTCTTTGAATTATCCAAACTTTTTGGGAGTTCTGCCAAAATGCCTAGCTCGGAATACTGCAGAAGTAGCACTGAGTACTCAGCCCTGGGGGAAAGGCTCCTCTGGCTAATTATGGAGCTGCATGATGTGCTGAGGAGCTCCAGTGGGAATCTCATATTGTCTTGCTTGTCCTGAGGGATGATGGCTGTGATATGGGGCCTTGAGGGTAGACAGTTATAAAAAGCCCAGGAAAATGAAGAGCTCCTCAGAGCTTCGAAACGGATGTTTGTGATCCTTTGGGGGAGAGGAGGGAATTATGAGAGAGAAGAGAATAGGAAAAATAGACATTTCTTTAAAATGCATTTCTAAACAACTTCTGTTTTCTCTCTTTCTTTCAAAACTAAGTAAATTAGGTTTGCTTTCTGCCTCTCTCACTTTTCAGCCCTTGATTCTCCTCACATAGACAAACAGATCCAGTTGTAGCACATTTCCATTTCTCCCCTCAAGTGGCTATTAGACCAATCAGAATTTGATTCCATCACCAGCTCTTGGAACACAATCTAAGGAAAATTGATGATGTCCAATCTTGAAAGGTAAGAGAAAATCAAGCACAAATAAATACCAATGCTGTGCTTTTAATGATTTGATGAACTTCTAATCAAAGAAGTTCAAGTAAGACCACCAAAATCATTCTAATTGAATGGGCTCACATTTCTGTCTGGCTTGCTCACACAACACAAATCCAGTTCCCTAGATTACTTCTAATCCTGTCTGTTTGCTCATGCAATGTTTAAAATTTACCTATAAGTATATAGGAGAATATCAGTTAGCTGAGGGGTTAAATGGACACTCAGGTAAATATGTTAGATGAAGAGGACAATAATTCTGAGAGACAATCACTTCCCTTTCCCTCCATTCCTGCACAAATATTACTGCTAATAACAACAACAATAATAATTAAGGGAGGAAGACTGACATTCTGTTTTATAGACAATAAATAATGATGCAAACTTAAAAGTAGTCAAGTTATTGTTACAAAATGGGTTGCAAGGCATATTGTTTAGAAAAGACAAAGTAACCATGAAGGAAAAAGCACAATATAAAAATCTTCTTTCTAAATGTATATTGTGAACATAAATATCACTTAGCTTAGGTCAAAAATTGTATTTATAAAGCATGAAGGAATACAAATAGTGGTGATTGAAATTGGTTTTAAGGTTTAAAATTTTAAAACCACATTTTAACTACCAAATTGTCCATCTGGTCTTTTAAAGATAAATGTATTAGCTGCATGAATTTACTTCAAACTAGTGTATAATCTAATTTCTATAAGAAAGTGCCATGCAAATGTGGGACAAGGCAGACTTGTATAAGCTTCTTTATGTTCAAGAATAAAGAATGCCAGGGTAAGGAAGTTGGAGAATTTCCACTAGTATATTAAATTTACATAATATTCCCTTTGATAAAATCAGTTGTGAAACCAACAAAGTTTCTTCTGTTTTGTTACTGCAATCAAAATATATTTTTCACATTCATTCTTTTTCTGATTCTCTGGTAAACTGTGCATTCAAACTATTTACTCTTTAGTTGTGCTATATTTAACTGTATCAGAATTCTGTTTATGGCTATGGTATTGAGATTAGGACTAGTAATGCAACAGAGCTTCCTTAAAAATGCCTCTGAAATGAGAAAAGGAGTACTTGCGGCACCTTAGAGAGTAACAAATTTATTTGAGCATAAGCTTTCGTGAGCTACAGCTCACTTCATCGGAATGCATCCAAAGATGTAGAGAACAGAGCACCACAGCTGAATACAACGCACAAAGTAAGTTTCAAAAGAAGAAATAAAAGAATATATTGGATAGTTTTATATATCAAACTTTTAATGTAGGTTTTTCTTTGCAATATATATTGTGTACAGAAACAAGGGCATTTTTATTGTTGTTTTGTTTGGCTTTTAAATTTTTTTATGCAGGTTGCAAGACACTCATACAACCTTAATTTGTCTCCCTTGTGTTTTCGGTCTGTGCACTGAATGAAGCAGGTATCCTGTGGAAAAAATAGTAACTGATAATGTAATTAAGTATTGTATTGTAATGAAAACAAACAAGTGGCTGGATTAAGGTTGCACAGTTGTCTGTGCATCTGGTATTTCCTAATTTCTGAGCACTTGAATTTGCAACCTAAGAAACATTCTTTTAAATTTCCTATCCTTTTTCAAAGGCTTAAAAATAATCTGTTATGTATAACTTCTCCCATGATGCCTGACTGAGATGTAGTCTAGTCACGGATCCCACTTTATAGAGAAGAGTAGGAATCATTCTAATCTGGGCATTTGTACCACTCACAATCTCTGTGGCACCATAGGCAGATGAAGCTCAATGTTGAACTGATTGAAAACTAAATATTTTAGTTTCAGTTCCATACAGCAAAATATTTAGATTCAGCTTAAACCTACCCAAAACCAAAATATTTTGTTTCTATTTTCCATCAAGAAAATTGAAAAAAAATGACAGCAAACTCAAAATTTTACCACTGAAATGTCTGACCAGCTCTTACATAACGAAGAACATCAAGGTTACAAAGGCAAATACTCAAAATTTAGGAAATGACAAAATTAGGGCTATCCATGCAGCCTTGCTTTGGTCCCCTTGTGTGTAAGCATTAGATAATTTTGCTCAACATCACATTGGACCTCTGCAGAACAACTGGCACCAACTCTCCTAAATTCCAGTCTAATGCCTTAACAAGAGGAAAGCGTTCTTACTGTTTGTATAATTAAAGACTAGAATAATGGACTCTTAGCCCACCCTCTTTTACATAAGCCAAAAGGATGACTGCTACTGCTGTATCTTATCTTGAACTCAAACTCAGGACCAGAGCATGCTCAGTGCAGAATTCCAATTCAACAGTCTCTCGCTGGAGTCTGGATTTGAAGTTTTTTTGTTGTAATATCGCAACTTTCATGTCTGTAATCACGTGACCAGAGAGACTGAAGTGTTCTCCGACTGGTTTATGAATGTTATAATTCTTGACATCTGATTTGTGTCCATTTATTCTTTTACGTAGAGACTGTCCAGTTTGACCAATGTACATGGCAGAGGGGCATTGCTGGCACATGATGGCATATATCACATTGGTGGATGTGCAGGTGAACGAGCCTCTGGTAGTGTGGCTGATGTTATTAGGCCCTGTTATTAGGCCCTATTCAGGGGACACCATCACAGGGCCTAATAACATCAGCCACACTATCAGAGGCTCGTTCACCTGCACATCCACCAATGTGATATATGCCATCATGTGCCAGCAATGCCCCTCTGCCATGTACATTGGTCAAACTGGACAGACTCTACGTAAAAGAATAAATGGACACAAATCAGATGTCAAGAATTATAACATTCATAAACCAGTCGGAGAACACTTCAGTCTCTCTGGTCACGCAATTACAGACATGAAAGTTGCGATATTACAACAAAAAAACTTCAAATCCAGACTCTAGCGAGAGACTGTTGAATTGGAATTCCTTTGCAAATTGGATACAATTAACTTAGGCTTGAATAGAGACTGGGAGTGGCTAAGTCATTATGCAAGGTAACCTATTTCCCCTTGTTTTTTCCTACCCCACCCCCCCAGACGTTCTTGTTAAACCCTGGATTTGTGCTGGAAATGGCCCACCTTGATTATCATACACATTGTAAGGAGAGTGATCACTTTACATAAGCTATTACCAGCAGGAGAGTGGGGTGGGGGGAGGTATTTTTTCATGCTTTGTGTGTATAAAAAGATCTTCTACACTTTCCACAGTATGCATCCGATGAAGTGAGCTGTAGCTCACGAAAGCTTATGCTCAAATAAATTGGTTAGTCTCTAAGGTGCCACAAGTACTCCTTTTCTTTTTGCGAATACAGACTAACATGGCTGTTACTCTGAAACTGGATACAGAGACACTGTGTCAGCTTTTCTGCTGTCCCCTAACAGATAGATCCAAGAATGCAATAGGCTTACATCTGAACTTGTACCACACACCTGCTGATTGGTTCTTTCTCTGGTCTCCTCTCACCCTGCTTCATCACCATCTCTCCATGGCTTGCCTCATTCTCACTGCTATCCATGTCTCCCTTCTTTCCCTCCCCACTCCAGTGTCCCTCTTCCTTTGGTCAGCATTCCCCTGCTCCCAGGATTCAGCCCAGGGCAGGCTATTCCAGCAGCCCACCCTACCAACCTGAACTAGAAATGGGAACCCGGCCTGACAGATGCTGCAGGTCTAGTCAATTGACTGTTTAGGGGGCCAGGAAGGAATTTTTCTCCCATAGGCCAAAATTGGCAGAGGACCAGGGAGATTTTTGCCTTCCTTTCAGGACCTGCAAGTTATAGTGGATTAAGCAGGAATGTGCTTAGTACCTAACTGCGGGGGTGGATTTGTTTATTCATTGCAATTTGTGGCCAATTTCCAGTGCACTTAAGAGAATAAAATGAACAGTTTTGAAAGGTAAAAGACCTGGGATTTTGGTGATAGGCTTTGGGCTCATGGGATAGGATCAGACCTTGTGGCTCTTTCAAGGTCCCAACCTTAGTGCACCCTTTGTCCCCTTTGTGTGTGTTGTGGGGAAGATGCTAGGACTCAGAGAGAGTTGAATCCTATGCGGTAGACTGAGAAGAGCATACACTGCATTATGGGTAATACGGTAAAGAGCTCTGTAAGCCCAGCACTGTAACCAATTAAATAGCCGGTATAGGAGAGCATGAGTGATGGGCAAGTAATACTCCTCCCTTGTGTTAAAGTTTAATCAAAGTTACGGCTTGCCACTTAATTCCATGCATGTGCCTGTCCTCATTTTGCTGCTGTGTCCACATCAAAAACCCCAGGTAGGAACAGCTACTGTTATTTATGGCACTTAATAAAAGAATTGAGGCACAATCTCATATTTAAAAAAAACCACAACCCAATTTAGAAGTAATAGTATCAGCATTTCACTACACTGTCAGAAACAAGGCTCTCAAGTTTTTTGCATCCTGCAGAATAAGTGAAATCCATGGCAGTTTTACTAGTTGTCTTATTGCTTATGAACAGAACAGGGGTATTACATTCACTAGACTTAAATCACTGATTGCCATGTCATCTTTCCTCACTCTTCAGCATTCTCTTCCTTTTCCTAACTACAAAGAATTAGAACTGATCATATCATAAAGAGTGTCTAGGAGCTGGCCAGAAATGATAGTCTGGTCTCTAGAAGCTAAAATGAGGTTGAAGATAAATATGCATATGGCTGATAGTGAGAAGGGAAGAAATGGAAAAGAGAAAGAGATGATCTGATCCAGACCTCTCAACTGTACTGCATTTCTCACTACATCGTACAATGGAGCCAATTTTGGCTCCCTCCACTGGATTTCTGTCTTCATATACTCAGTGATGAGCTGCCAAAATCTTAACAACCGGTTCCCTATATAAAGTTCTGGTTTAAGGGATGTGCCACAGTATGTATTTTTTGTACCATACGTCCGTATTTTCCTGGGAGGAATTTTTAAAATTTAAAAATTTAAAAATTCCTCACAGACGGTGAATTAAGAACCAAAAAGCCTGACATGTCTGGGAAAATACGGATGTATGTTAACCCTGCCAAAAGTTCTTTTTTAAAAAGATGGGCCTGAACTAGAAATGAGCTCTGTTTCACATGTGTAGGTCCCTGCCACTCCCTGGGGGTGTGCTAGGGTGACCAGATGTCCCAATTTTATAGGGACAGTCCCGATTTTGGGGTCTTTTTCTCATATAGGCTCCTATTACCTCACACCCCCTGTCCTAATTTTTCACACTTGCTGTCTGGTCACCCTAGGGTGTGCACATGTGGGTCCCAGCTACTCCCTGCCCCCCTCATTGAAGCAGGTGTGCAGGTTACTGCCCTGGGAACTGCAGGGCACCAGTGGACATGGGGCCAGCTGCAGACAGGGGCGTGGTCCAGGGCTAGCTGGAGGGAGGGGGTTCGGGGCTGGCTGCAGGCAGGGCAGGGGTGCGGAGCTGGCTGGAGAGAGGAGGGTGCGGGGTTGGCTGGAGGCAAGGGGGTGTGGGGCTGACTGGAGGTAGGGGCTGGCTGGAGGCAGGGCAGGGGGGTGCGGGGCTGGCTGGCTTTGGGCAGGGCTGAAGGGGGTGCGGCAGGGGTTGGCTGGAGACGGGGGGTGTGGGGCTGCCTAGATTCGGGCAGGGGGGTGTGGCAGGGGCTGGCTGCGGGCAGGGCAGGGGGTGTGGCAGGGGCTGGCTGGAGACAGGGCAGGGGGTGCAGCAGGGGCTGGCTGGAGATGGCAGGGGGTGAGTGTGGCAGGGGCTGGCTGGAGACAGGGCAGGGGGTGGCTGGAGACGGGGGCTGGCTGCGGGCAGGGGGTGCAGGGGCTGGCTGCAGGCAGGGCAGGGGGTGGCTGAAGATGGGGTCTGCTGTGGGCAGGGGGTGCAGGGCTGGCTGCAGCAGGGCAGGGGGTGCGTGCAGCAGGGGTTGGCTGGATACAGGGCAGGGGGTGCGGCGGGGTGGCTGGAGATGGGCTGGCTGCGGGCAGGGGGTGGCTGCAGGCAGGGGCTGGCTGCGGGCAGGGGTTGCGGGGGTGGCTGGAGGCAGAGCAGGGGGTGGCTGGAGACAGGGGCTGGCTGCGGGCAGGGGGTGCAGGGCTGGCTGCAGCAGGGCATGGGGTGTGTGCAGCAGGGGTTGGCTGGATACAGGGCAGGGGGTGCGGCAGGGGTGGCTGGATACAGGGCAGGGGGTGCAGGGTGGCTGGAGATGGGCTGGCTGCGGGCAGGGGGTGGCTGGAGGCAGGGGCTGGCTGCGGCCAGGGGTTGCGGGGGTGCTGGAGGCAGAGCAGGGGGTGGCTGGAGACAGGGGCTGGCTGCGGACAGGGGGTGCGGGAGTGGCTGGAGATGGGCTGGTGCGGGCAGGGCAGGGGTGAGGCGGGGGCTGGCTGTGGGCAGGGGGTGGCTGGAGGCAGGGGGTGCAGGGGTGCGGGGGTGGCTGGAGGCAGGGGCTGGCTGCGGGCAGGGTGGTGGGTACTCATGGGGAGAGCAGCAGGACGCAGCCCAGGCCCAGCAGAGCAGCTGGGGACCCACCAGGCAGCAGCGGGAGCCCCAGGGCCAGGGGAGCAGCAGCAGCACCAGAGCTTGTGCCCAGGGCCAGGCGGCAGCCCACGTGACTCCCGCAGCGCCCCCAGCAGCCGGAGGAGGAATTACATCACTTCCCGGCCAGAGGCCATCAAAGCCTCAGCGCCCCCTGCAGGGAAGCGGGTTAACAACCGGTTCTAAAATTGCTTCAGAATTTAACAACCGGTTCGTGCGAACCGGTGCGAACCGGCTCCAGCTCACCACTGCATATATTCGGTCACCCATCTGAGGCTACCTCCAGGAAGCAATAGGCAGTCATTTGACATGGGAAGAGAAGCAAGGAGTAAGGAGGCTTGCCTGAACATAAGTGACATCAAATCATCCTGTTCTAAGCATTCTTTGAGGGTATTTTAATGATACTCAAAGTTTCCTCTTATGAAACCAAGCAAAAACCTTTAGGTATTTGGAGAACTTAAAGAAATATCTTACAATGCTTAATGTATACCATCATATATATTTATTAGAATATCTGTTTATTTCCAGTGCAGTCTAATGTTTTCACTCACTGCATGTATGATAACAAGTATTCTGAACTGCAGGAGAGAAAAATTCTTTCAGGATAGAAGCAGTTATAGATTAAAATGATTTACTTGTAAAAGAAACCATGCTTAGCTTCACCAAAGCCTTATTTAATCAATATGCTGCTTGCCCACACTGAAGAGATTACTCTATGAACAAACTGATAGTGGCAATGTTCACAGCCGGTGGATCTACACTCACATTGTAAAAACTACTTTTTCAAAACAGAACCTGAATATGTACGGTACATCTCCACCTTTAATTGGGTGTATGAAATGGAAGATGGCAGGACTGATAATAATTAGATGAATGAGAGTGGCTTTGGAGACTATTGCAAGAACTCAAATCTAATAGCTGGAAGAGCATGCAATGACACTTAAATGACAAATCATGTTAATGATCCTTGTAGAAAATATGCTAAATTATACCACAACTCATTACTTTCAAATCAATATGAATCTATGAATTCCCAAACCACACCCTTTCAAGAATGTTTTTAGTTAGTTCCTCTCCTGTTCATTTTATCCTCCCAACCAAAGCATTTTCACTGGAGCTGGCTCTGAAAAGTTTTGAAGGGAAAAATGAATTTTTTGAACTTCTAAGATTATTACAAACAGAAAAGTGTAAAAGAAATGATCATAGGCTTCAATTTCTGGAACATATTCTTTGGCATAGTTAATATTAAATTCCAATTGTGACTCACTTCTATTATCTTTAAAATAGGATTCTCCAGTTCATTGCCAGCAACTTAAGCAGCAGTTTGCTATGCATCCTTAATTCAGGTTTCTTCTGTTTAGCAAAGATTTTCCAAAAAAATTACTTATATTTTAAGAACTTTTCTTTACCTAGTAAATTGGATTAAATATTTTTAAAAGTAACTACTCTATAAATTGTTCTACACTCCACTTTCTGCATTCTATTGACATTTTACTAAAACCAAAGGCATGCTGGGACATTCAGAGTGTATTCATGAAAGATCTGCATTCTTCAGGTAAATTAAACAATGTTAAGTGTGTGTATTTCCTCTTTTTTAACAAAACAAAAATCCTATCTTTTGTATTTTTCTTATCATTTTAGACACTAGTAACTTTAATTTTCCACATGACTACACCACTTTTTTAAAATTTGAGGGCCAGATCCTTGGGTGTTGTAAATTGAAATCAATGGAAGAATGACAATTACACCAGCTAAGACTCTGGCCTGGAGTGTATGTGTACACTGCAATTAAACACTCATGGCTGGCCCATGTCTCATAGACTTTAAGGTCAGGAGGGATCATCATGATCATCTAGTCTGACCTCCTGCACATTGCAGGCAACAGTTGATTTGGGATTGTGGGACTCAGGCTAAGGGGCTGCTTAATTGCAATGGAGAGGTTTGGGCTCAGCCTGGAATCCAGACTCTGGGAATGGTGGTACTAGCTGCATAAGGAGAACCAGAGGACCCCCTTATGGGTAGTTTGAGATCCACATTTCACCCATACAGGTCACAGAAAGGAGACACTGACAGATTTAGAAGCCATAGCTTGTGAAACAGGTTTTGTCTGTGAACAAGGGATGAACCCTACACTGAGCAGTGCCTACAATCAGATTAACGCTGTGAATGATCAGGTGGTAGAATCTTCAATGCCAGTGGCAGTGGCCCATTTTTATTCTCTGGGGAGAATGCCTATACTGTGTTGAGTGTGATAAACCAGAGAGGTAGGGACCCAATTACTAATACTCAGGTACTCTTGTGCATAGCACACTACAACCCTTGTGCTGGACACTTAGGCTAGGAAAAGTCCTAGTCCTGAATATTGTCTCCTTTCTACTGGCCTGGCATCCACCAGGGTCAGAGAATATTCTGACTCTTGTCCTTAGTGCCAATTAACTATCCCAAAGGACTCCTTGATCCCATTCCCTTTGACCAAGTTGACATGGATATGGTAGGCCACCTTGAAAAAAGTGTGGTGAGACATCAATACACTCTTGTGACCATGCTACGCACTCCTCTGCATGTTGCAAAGTTGTTCCAGAGCTCCTGGAATCTCTTTTCTCAAGTAGGGATCTCTCAAGAAATATTCACAGATCAGATAATGCAGGACCTATACTGTTTAATGAAGATCAAGTTGCTGAGGACCTCTGTCCAGCATCCAGAAATGGGTGGATTAGTTGAGCGATTCAACCCTGAGGGTGATGCTAAAATGATTTGTGGACACTGACCCCAAGCATTGGGACCAGTTACTTCCTCCTTTTTTGTTCACTATATGGGAAATACCACAAACTTCCACAGGATTTTCTCCCTTCAAACTTCTGTATTCCAGGATTGAGGAATATTAGCCCTCCTACTTGAGGGCTGTGAAGAGCAAGACTCAAAGCCATCCAGCATAGTCCAGTATGTTAGACAGCTCAGGGAGAGCCTCAAGGTGCTAGGGGAGGTTGCTTATGAAAATCTGTTGTGGGCCCAGCAAGCACAAGAGTAAACATGCTATCAGGATGACCTGCAGACTTTCCAACAGGGGGATCAAGTACGGTTGTTGCTTCCCAGCATGGAATCAAAGTTGTTAGCTAGATGGCCAGGAGCTTTTTAAGTGGTTCCTTAGATTGGCCCTGTGCACTAAGAGGTCCACCTGCCCAGGAGGCAGAAATAAATAAAGCTTTACTATGTGAACCTCTGAAGCCTTTGGAAAACCAGAAAAGGGGTGTCAATAACTCCTTACTCACCAGAGTCAGAACTGGAGCCTTAAGCATCCATTCACCAAGAGCCAGCACAAGTGAAGATGGGCACCAAACTCCTATCCGAGCAAAAAGTTCAGATTTTACATCTCATTGAGGCCTTTCCCCATGTATTTTCCTCTGCCTCCTCACTGATACATAACCACATCGAGTCAGCCCGTACCTCAGAAGATGTGGGAAACACTCTGGGAGCAGTTGCAGGCTATGCTGGATCTCGGGGTAGAAGAGGAGACCCAAAGTGACTGATGAAATTTCATCATTCTCTTCCCCAAACACAATGGCTCAACATGTTTCTGCACAGACTTCCAAAAAGTTAATAAAGTCTTGAAGTTTTATGTGTACTTGATGCGATGAGTGGATGCGCTATTGGAATGTTTAGCAAACTATACTAGGTATATCTACTTTAGCTCTTACAAAAGATCCACTTGTCACTTGCATTGCAGTAAACAGCAGAATTCCCAATATGCTTCAGACTGTTCTGCTTCAAGGCAATGTCCTTTGGCCTACATGGAGTAAATCTAAAGTTTCAACAATTAATGGATAGAGTGCTCAGACCTCACCGTCAGTATGCTGCTGTATATTTAGATGAGAGTTATATATAGCAACAACTGGTATGATCATTAATGATGGCTCTGAACTATCCTACAATTTCCAGCTGAGGCAGGCCTTACAGCCAATCAAGCAAAATGTAAGTTGGAGAATCAGGAAGTGACTTACCTGGGTTGTATCATGGAAGGAGGTCAGCTTAGGCCAGGTATTGTCAGCATGTCCATTCCTCAAAGGAGGTAGATGAGGCACTTCCTTGTACTAGCTGGCTAATGTAGGAACTTTGTTCCCAGTTTTGCCACCATTGCAGCCCCTCTGGTGGACCTGATAAAAGATGGGAATGTGAAGATGGTTCAGTGAGACAAGGATTGGGAGGAAGCCTTTAAGACCTTTGAAAGACTGGCTGTGCCAGGTTCCTGTCCTCTTTAATACAAATTTTTCAAAAGAGTTTGTTTTACAGATGGAATCCTCCAGTGTAGGCATGGGGATAATATAGTCACGAGAGGTGAACTTCGAGGAGAACCCAGTCTTGTATCTAAGTTGGAAGCTGTGCCCCATGCAAAAGGCCTACTGGGTGGCTGGGGGAGAAAAATGGCAGTTAAATGGGCCATAGAAGCCCATAGATACTATTCACTGGATAATATTTTCTTCCTCATTACAGATCACACTCCATTTCACTGGTTAAATACAATGAAGGAAAGGAACTTTCATGTTATGCAATGCTACTTGTCTCTCCAACACTGTAGTTTTAGAGTACAACATCACACAGGAAAGAAACCCAGCAATGCAGACATGTACTCCTGGGCAGTGATGGAATCTCTGGTCTATGGAATCTCAATCTCTGTGTCTATGGAATCTCAAGGCAGATCACACCCCAGGCAGGAAGAGGTTAAAGAGCTTCTCTGAGCACAATCAACTTCAGCCTGGCATACCTCTAAGCCATGTCAAATCTGGAGATGGACAGGATCTTAAACGAGAGACTCCCTGCTCAGTGCAGGGAAACATTCTGAAGAAGCAGGACTCCAACTCAGCATTCACCAGTCCCTGGAAGCCAGGGTTGCTGACCAGAAAAATTGCTTGAGAGACTGGGCTGCCCCGGCCCTCTCGAAAAGGGGAAAGGATGGTACTTTTCTGTTTTCATTTTTTTTTCCTTTTGGCTATTTTCAAAAGGGATTTAGGCACTTAAGAGCCAAAATCCCATTGACAGTTGATGGGATTTAGACTCCTAAGTGCCTAAATCACTTTAAAATGAAATTTAGACTCATAAATAAGTTAGGCCTTGCGATTCTGAGCACAGCAACACTCTAAATACGTCTAAAAATCTGGGCCTAGGACTCTGCTTTTTGTGGGCTGCAGAACCCAATTGTGTGTGTGTTTGGATTGCTTTAACTTTCACCACAATGAGGCAGATGTCTTGAACAGCACAGCCAGAGGGTTGTGACCTGTCTTCTGAGAAAGGAGTACCTCCCCTCTCACCAAGTGGGTGTTAAAGAGGTACACCTTCCACAATCCCTAAAATTATGTTCATAGCCTATGTAGTTAAATTGCAGGATATGGAACCTAGGGCCTGATCCTACAAACACATAAGTATGTGCATCACTCCACTCAAATGAGTGGTGGTGGGGGTGGGGGTGGTATTACTGCTTATTGCATTTATTAGCACTTAAATCCCCAAGTCAGAGCAGTACACACACACAGTAAAGAGGACGTCAAAGGTACAGGCTACGTAAACAAGACAGACAAAGCATGGGAGAGAGGCAATATTATTATTTCTGTTTTACAGCTGGTGAACTGAATCACACAAAAAATAGCAAAAACAATGAGGAGTCCTTGTGGCGACTTAGAGACTAACAAATGTATCTGGGCATAAACTTTAGTGGGCTAAAACCCACTTCATCAGATGCATGGAGTGAAAAATACAGTAAGCAGAATAAATATTATAGCACATGAAAAGATGGGAGTTGCCTTACCAAGTTGGGGGTCAGTGCTAACAAGACAATTCAATTAAGGTGGAAGTGGCCTATTCTCAACAGTTGACAAGAAGGGGTGAATACCAAGGGAGGGAAAATTACTTTTGTAGTGCTAACGAGGCCAATGCAATCAAGGTGGCCCATTTCCAATAGTTCACAAGAAGGTGTGAGTATCAGCAAAGGGAAAATTACTTTTTGTAGTGACTATCTACTCCGAGTCTTTAGTCAGGCCTAATTTGATGGGTTTTGCTGATACAGACTAACACTGTTTCCACTCTGAAACAGAAAAATTAAATTACGCAAGATCACACCAGAAGTCTGTGGCCAAGCTGGGAACTGATCCCAGATCTCCTTGTGCCCAGACCAATATTTTAAAAATAAGGCCATCCATACGCTCTAAGGAGGAAGTCAACACCCACAGTTTTTGCAGCAGCTTTTGTCCTCCTTCCCCACCCCCACCCATAAAGCACTGCTATCCTTCCTCCTGCAAACCTGGACAATGCCCTCCCCCACTCCCTGGCTTCATGTGCGGTGTGGTCATTGTTGTAAGTCCTGTACCTATGATGACCTGTACAAGAAAAGAAAATGCTTGTGGTCTGCCAATCTCAGTCTTTCAGGAATTGAATGTATTTAAATGTATTTACACCCATTTAAAAGAATGAGTTAAACAACTCTCACTTTTTTTTTTAAAAATTTCAGGTGTGTAGAATGAATCACAACCATACCTAGTTTCAGCTATATCTGATAATGGCAAGATTCTGATGCATTCCACATTATCTAGAATTGTAGGGATTGTTTACTGTAATATCTGTAACTCTACCCATAATATATTCACCAGTGTTAATCTGTATTAAATGGTCCAAGGAAAAGGACTTCCAACACTTTAGGACATTCTTCAGTCTGAATTTTTCCCTGACATTAAACAGTATTTTTCCCTTTGCTCAGTTATGACCCTTTTCAGATAACCATTGTCATAATGCTCTTCCTTCAGAAGAGTGAGCAAGTGGATGTCTTTAAAATCTGACAATATTTCTACTCAGAATCAGGCAAATTTACATATGAAACCAACAAACAAAAGGTAGGATCATGTACTTCAAATTGCTGTGTGATATGTTTATTTGATTATTAATAATTTTTATTATTATTATTATTATTTTATTTTATTATTATTTGCAGTTTGTTCTGCTATGGACAGTTGTTGTGGTGCTGGTGATGCTGCTATGCTTCACAAAGGATGCATTTGTACCTACATATTATAGTAGTAATAAGACGCCGTCACCCTGGTATATCTAATATATCCTTGATGACTCTCTGAACAGATGATTGTCAGGACAATCAATTATAATTTCCCCACTGGTTTCAGTGGGAGCAGCATCAGGTCCAAGATCCTAAAAGCAGGACTTTCATCTGCTTTCAGTGACAGTAAGATCATCCTTACACATTTTGTAACAGATGAATAACTATTCTTCAAAATTGTTTGGCAGCTCTAATTGAGACTTGAAAATCAAGCCAAGATTAAAAACTGTATGCAACAGAATATGTTATATGTATGGTTACATAAGTAATTCCATGTTGCATTATGCTATATATTGCATTAGCTGATAAATAATTTTAAAAGATGTAAAGAGAGAACTTACCGCACAAGGGGCACAACTTTCAACCTTATGCCTTCATTTGAGTTCTTGATTCCTGAACCTTAATACTGTATGTATTGCTCCATTTATTTTTACATGGGATATTGCATAATATTATAGGATATTACTGTACAATGCAGCACATTGCATAGAAAAACAGTGGCATATGTCATCCTGCCGTGTTGTGAGAAAAGCTGGTAATAGCATGAAAAAAGCTTCTTTTCCTACTATTTTGGCAATTATACTTATTATGGTGTTCCAGCTAGCTGAAGTGGGAAAAGATCTCGGGCTTTGGGTAAGCTATATACAGGGTGCATACCTCTACTCTGACATGTGGCTTGTGATCTGAGTAATCTGTTCTTAAATTACAATTATAATTATAATGGATGAGCACAATATCAATCCAAAGATGGCCAGATGGGTTTTAGCTGGTCTGGTTCTAGGGAATGAAATGGGATAATTGCTCGTGTTATCAAATTTTGACCTAACTCAGAGTCATTTTGATTTTTAATGTTCAGGAACCAAAACCTTCAGAATCTAAGAAATTGCTTGATTTTCTGGGACTGCTTACATATACAACTCTTTTTATCATAGTTAAGCAGCAAATATTGTGGCATTTCTCCAAATGTAGAAATTTATCCAGTTTCTAGGACACTTTGAGCTCAGGATAGTTCTAATATCCCTTCAGATTCCCTGCTTTGAGAGTGGTAATAATCTTACACAAAGTATATTTAGCTCAGTGATCAGATATTTAGTGCAACTGATCTGCAAATGAATTGATTTGTTGTGGAAGAGGGATACTCTTTGTAGTTTTGTATCATCAGCTTTCACAGGGAAACATTTGGAATGAAAATTAGGGATTGTGTAGAAGAGTGGGAAAAGGAAACATTATTTCGATGTGTTTGTGCTATTTAAACATAAAAATGAACATACAACCTCCACCCCAACCTGCTCCCATGTTAGAACAATGATATTCGGGTTACAATATAATACAGTTTTTAACACATGAACACACACTTCTCTTCCCTCCCCATCCTCCCAATCCCTTCCTAATTCAGTGCACAGGATGTACAGTGCTCACTAAAAGAGGAAACTGTTCAATATTCCTTTTTTTCTTTGAATTAATAAATATGTAATTCCCATGCAAACTTTCTTATTTCTCAAAGATCCCATTTATTACTTTGACAAAAAGTTATTTTTTTACTGGTTACTTGTGAATAAGTGATTGGTTTGATATAACAGTAGCTGAAATCAGTCAATAGATGAACAGTGACAGGAGCGTGTGAGAATCAGTCATATTGATCCTTTGATCAGTTGGGTTTGAGTTCCTTTAAGAAACAAATGTTATCAACCCAGAAGACCATTTTCAACCTTTAATATTGGAAAATTGCATTTAAAATATGTTGTAGCTGCTATAAACATAGAGTATGCATATTTATCCCTCTGATATGATATGAAAAATGCAGTCATATTTTCTGTTTCTGCAAACTATAGTATAAACAGATCTCTATTTATCCATCAGTGCACAGAGTGGGAAAGTGGTAGTACCATTTCTTATCAATGAACAGTCTGGCTTTTGCCCGAGTCGGACATCTATTAGACAGCTTCGGGTTTGACATAACATATCAAAGATAATATGAAAGATGATTGATTTCAGGAGCAGTGTTTGTTGATCTCTCAGTTGGCTATGAGATAGTCAATCATTGTGGATACCTTGCCTAGCTACTCATGATAACAAAGAACAAATTAATACAGACCATACCAGAGAACAAAAGATTGTGAACTTATGTGTCAAATGGAGCTGAAGGCAACAACAGGAGAATGCCCTCACAGAAAGTATTGTCTTAGCGCCTATATTATTCAACATCTATACAAACGACCAGCCAAGCTACCCTGACACAACATGTTTTACCTACACACATGATCTATGTGTTACCACACTGCACAAGGAGCATATTAGAGAGTAATACGGTGAATGCACTTAACACACTAGACAAGCACTATATAGCCAAACAACTGCATACAAAACCAGCGAAGACGCAAGTCAGTGCATTCCATCTCAAAAACCAAGAGGCCTGATGCAAACTCAACATCAGCTGACTTGGGACAAAACTTACTCCATAAATCCTGGGTACCTCGGGTTTACTCTTGATTTCACTCTCCATTAGAGCCCATGTCAAGAAAACTAAAGCCAAGATTAGCATACAAAATAAGCCAGTTACATCGAAGTGGGGCACAACCTATCCATTCTGTGATCCACAGCACTGGCACTTTGCTAGTCCTCTGCTGAATATGCTGTGCGGCGTGGGCATAATTCCCTCACACAAATAAGCTAGACCCCGTACTTAATACTGCCTGCCACTATATTACGGGATACCGACTTACATCAACAGCCTCTTCATCCTTGCAGGTATTGCTCCTCCTGAGCTTGTAGAGTAGAGTGCAGAGGGCAATTTGCAGATCCCAGACATCGCTATATAATACTGATGCTGAACCGACTGAAGTGCTGACTAAGTTTTCTCACCACCATTAAATCCCTAACATTATCACCCAAACGGACAAGGGTTCAGTTATTGCTAACACGGGTAGGGAACAATACTGTAGCCTGTGCACTCTGGGTCCCACCAGTCAAGCACCTACCACCCAGTGCTGATCAAACCTGGACTACGTGGGGTTGCCTTAATCAGCTACAGACTGGAGCTGTCCAGCCTAGAGACTCACTGGTAAAGTGGGGCTACATCAGTGGCCCCAATACTTGTGACTGCTGCAAAGAGAATCAGAAAATGAAGCATCACCTTCAATGCCAGCTGCTTGACATTGAAAAGTGAATGCTCTTCCAATGACCTGAAAGAGTGCAAACATTGGGCAATCACATGTGCACAGATGTGTCAGGAAGCATTATGAGGACACAAAAAGAAATGTGCACAATGAGAGCAGCTTTCATGAAAGAACTAGAAGTACACCTTCTAGGGTGCATTAGCCCTCAAGTTTTAAGTTCATGTGTGTTGTACAGTGGAGAATCTATAAAATCATGACTGGTGTAGAGAAAGGAGATAAGGAAGTGTTGTTTACTACTTCTCATAACAAAAGAACTAGGGGTCACCAAATGAAATTAATAGGCAGCAGGTTTAAAACAAACAAAAGGAAGTATTTCTTCACACAATGCACAGTCAACCTGTGGAACTTCTTGCCAGAGGATTTTGTGAAGGCCAAGACCATAACAGGGTTCAAAAAAGAACTAGATAAATTCATGGAGCATAGGTCCATCAACGGCTATTAGCCAGGATGGGCAGGAATGGTGTCCCTAGCCTCTGTTTGCCAGAAGCTGGGAATGAGCGACAGGGTATGGATCACCTCATGATTGCCTGTTCTGTTCATTCCTTCTGGGGCACCTGGCACTGGCCACTGTCAGAAGACAGGATACTGGGCTAGATGGACCCTTGGTCCGACCCAGTAGGGCTGTTCTTATGTTCTTAACTTCCAGGAAGGAAAAAGAAATCCTGATGGAAGTATATATTCTAAGCTGTCAGCTATTTCAGAACTTTATGGGAATGAAAGCTGGCTTGTTTTCATGCTGTTTTTGAGAAAGAGAAGGCCTGTTTGATAGCCCACAACCCACCTACTGCAAGGTCAAATGTTCATCCTGCTATAACTCTGGTAGTTCCCTTGACAGTATTAACTTTAAAGAAACTTTTATGTAAATTCTATTGAAGAGACTATCCTTTCCTAAATACAGTTTCTGCCTCACATTCCTTAACAATTAGATACAGAAACATACTGGTGTATCAAAGGAAGTTTCAAAATATTGATGTATTTCTCCTCAGGTTCTTAACTCATGTTCTGATGTTGAAGTCCCACCTTATAGTAATTCAGAGTAGTGGTCAAATTCAGAAGTATAGTTGTACTGTAGACCCCCCTAATCTCAGTTAGACTCCTTATATTCAGATTCCCTTACATGCATTCTCCTGATGTCTAACAGTCTAAGGTGGTCTTGCATACAAACCAAATGAAAATTTAAGAATGAGATATTTTAAATTACTTTTGTACACCTCCTCCTGGCTCCTCAGTGTGTAAATGAGACCAGCTTAGACTGCATCAGTCATCAACAGAGCAGGTGTAAATATGTTTCGGGGAGTCTGAATGAATAAAGAAAGTCTGAGTATAAGGTGTCATACAGGTTCATCTCAATTTGTAGCAACAAAGTATAACAAAGTTATGAAGTAGTAGCTGAATACAAATTTATGTAAACACTTACTATATGCTATAGAATATTAAAGGACTGGAGAGCTCAGTGAACATCTTTAGATGTTATATATCCTGCTGTATAGACTTTTAATGTGCCATTGAAATATAATTAACTGTTACAGCTCTGGCTGATCTAAATAGCTGAGCTGTGAGGAAAAAGATGTCTTTAAAATTGAATTTATTAAATATAGGAGAAATTATCTTGGATTTAAAAAGAAAAATGTTAGTGTCAAGACTCTGATGCAATAAAGTATGTAAAGGTTGTGCCAGCACCTCCATACATTTAAAGATTTATATCTCTGGACTAATGATTCCCTTTGGATTAAAAATTGGTTGGCTATATATATATTTGTACAAATAAACTAAACCACAGAGAGTTTCACTGTCCCTGTCAAATAAACTATGAAACAATATTTGACAATGTGAGACTAGACTGGGAAAAGAAAGTGAATCAATGAATCTCTCCAGAGGATACGAGGGTTACAGTGCTAACCACTATGAGTATTACAAATTTCAGGCTCATGGAGAGAATACCAGTGGAGAATTATGAGTTGATATTTTCACACAGTGGACTTGCAACACAGACAGAAAATGCACAGCAAAATGTGGGAGGGAATGCATGCTTTGAATTTGGGAATATCTGAAATTCTAAAACTTTATAGAATCATAGAAGATTAGGGTTGTAAGAGACCTCAGGAGGTCATCTAGTCCAATCCCCTCCTCAAAGCAGGACCAACCCCAAACTAAACCATCCTAGACAGGGCTTTATCAAGCAGGGCCTTCAAAACCTCTAAGGATGGAGATTCCACCACCTCCCTAGGTAACCCATTCCAGTGCTTCACCACCCTCCTAGTGAAATAGTTTTTCCTAAAATCTAACCTAGACCTCCCACACTGCAACTTGAGACCATTGCTCCATGTTCTGTCATCTGCCACCACTGAGAACAGCCTAGCTCCATCCTCTTTGGAACCCCCCTTCAGGTAGTTGAAAGCTGCTATCAAATCCCCCCTCACTCTTCTCTTCTGAAAACTAAATAAGCCCAGTTCCCTCAGCCTCTCCTCATAAGTCATGTGCCCCAGCCTTTCTGTAATGGGGTCCCAAAACTGGACGCAATACTCCAGATGTGGCCTCATCAGTTCCGAATAGAGGGGAATAATCACTTCCCTCAATCTGCTGGCAATGTTCCTACTAATGCAGCCACATATGCCGTTAGCCTTCTTGGCAACAAGAGCACACTGTTGACTCATATCTAGCTTCTCGTCCACTATAATCCCCAGGTGCTTTTCTGCAGAACTGCTACCTAGCCACTCGGTCCTCAGCCTGTAGCAGTGCATGGGATTCTTCCTTCCTAAGTGCAGGATTCTGCACTTGTCCTTGTTGAACCTCATCAGATTTCTTTTGGCCCAACCCTCCAATTTGTCTAGGTCACTCTGGACTCTATCCCTACCCTCGAGCATATCTACCTCTCCCCCAAGCTTAGTGTCATCTGAGAACTTGCTGAGGGTGTAATCCATCCCATCATCCAGGTCATTAATGAAGATGCTGAACAAAACCAGCCCCAGAACCAGCCCCTGGGGCACTCTGCTTGATATCGGCTGCCAACTAGACATTGAGCCGTTGATCACTACCCTTTGAGCCCTACGATATAGCCAGCTTTCTATCCACCTTATAGTCCATTCATCCAATCCATACTTTTTTAACTTGCTGGCAAGAATACTGTGGGAAACTGTATCAAAAGTTTTGCTAAAGTCAAGATATATCATGTCCACCACTTTCCCTATATCCACAGAGCCAGTTGTCTCATCACAGAAGGCAATCAGCTTGGTCAGGCATGACTTGCCCTTGGCGAATCCATGTTGACTTCTTCCTGATCACCTTCCTCTCCTCCAAGTGCTTCAAAATGGATTCCTTGAAGACCTGCTCCATAATTTTTCCAGGAACTGAGGTGAGGCTGTAGTTCTCTGGATTCTCCTTCATCCATTTTTTAAAGATGGGTACTATATTTGCCTTTTTCCAATCATCCAGGATCTCCCCCGATCACCATGAGTTTTCAAAGATAATGGCCAATGGCTCTGCAATCACATCAGACAACTCTATCAGCACCTTCAGATGCATTAGATCTGTCCCCATGGTCTTGTGCATATCCAGCTTTTCTAAATAGTTCTTAACGTGTTCTTTCATCACAGAGGGCTGCTCACCTCCTCTCCATACTATGCTGCGTAGTACAGCAGTCTGGGAGCTGCCCTTGTCTGTGAAGACCGAGGCAAAAAAAGCATTGAGTACTTCAGCTTTTTTGACATCATCTGTCAGTATGTTGCCTCCCCCATTCAGTAAGGGTCCCACACTTTCCCTGACCACCTTCTTGTTGCTAACATACCTGTAGAAACCCTTCTTGTTACCATTCATGTCTCTTGCTAGCTGCAACTCCAGTTGTGTTTTGGTCTTCCTGATTACACCCCTGCATGCTCGAGCAATATTTTTATACTCCTCCCTAGTCATCTGTCCAAGTTTCCACTTCTTATAAGCTTCCTTTTTGTGTTTAAACTCACCGAAGATTTCTCTGTTAAGCCAAGCTGGTCGCCTGCCATATTTGCTATTCTTTCTGCACATCAGGATGGTTTGTTTCCTGCACCCTCAATAAGGCTTCTTTAAAATATAGCCAGCTCTTCTGGACCCCTTTCCCCCTCATATTAGCCTCCCAGGGGTTCCTGCCCATCAGTTCCCTGAGGGAATCAAAGTCTTCTTTTCTGAAGTCCAGGGTCCGAATTCTGCTGCTCCCCTTTCTTCCTTTTGTCAGGATCCTGAACTCGACCATCTCATGGTCACTGCTGCCCAGGTTGCCACCCACTTCTACTGCCCCTACCAATTCTTCCCTGTTTGTGAGCAGCAGGTCAAGAGGATCATGGTCCTAGCTGGTTCCTCCAGCACTTGATTTTCATATCTGTTAGAAAATCAGTACAATAATTATTTCAGTGAATTACTCCTAAATTTTTATTTTTATGGTGTTAAGTAACTGTCCAGATGTACTTAAATTAAACAAAGAGGAATAACAGTTTAGGATCCTTGTAAATGCATCTAATAAATGTACTTAATTGCTTGAGTGGCATAAAAATGTGGGTGAGGAGAATTAAAGCATTAAGAGAAATGGATAAATTTACTGTCTGTGTTTGATTAACAACTGAATTATTTGAGGAAAGATGGACCAAGTGTTGTCTAATTAAAAAAAAAAAGTCTATAAGAACACTATGCATGTACTGTAACCAAAAATCTTGGTTGCCCTGATTCTGTACATTGCATTACCTTGTATATCTGACACCATCCCTTTTGCTGCTTATATAAGAAAATAACTCGGGCTTCCAACAATTCTGTGTACCTTTAATAAAAAATTGGTAATGAAGAAGATTAACAAACAAGCAGAGGAAGAGGTGGCAGACAGAGATTATTTCTTTTTAGTTTCTTTATCTTCTTAACTCTTCTACTCTTAGATAGGATAGGACTAGATTTTGTGCAGCTGAGATCAGCAGAACTATTTTCACTTTAAGATGCACAGGAAAAGGACACATTTCTTATTATTATGGTCTTTTGGCTATCACAGTTATGTTCTGCTGAGCCCAGGAGGAACAATACTTTTGTATGTGTGTGTAATTTTTATATAATCAATCTAGGGTATTTTTTATGTTTGTAAGAGGTGATTCCACAATCTAGGCCTTCGTACTGTCAGGATGATTTTCTTGCTATTCAGGCTGAATTTTCTCTTGTTCAAACTCATGCCATTATTCCAAACTGTAACCTCTTTTGTCATGCTAAATAATCACTTTCCCTTCTTGGGGCTTGTACCCTTTCAAAACACATGCATCACTTAACAATTATTTCATTCAAATGCTGCATTGTCATTCTTTTGGCCAATCATAAAGCAAAGCCCGGACAAATTGTGAATACAGTAGATCCTGGCCACAACATTGTTTATATTAAAATCTTAACATGTTTCTCCTCTTTCTTCATGACTGTAGAATGTTTGTTGTCATATAAAATGACACACAATCCTCTTTCACGCTCAGGAACCATGGCAAATATAATTGAATTATGTAAGCAGTATTGTGGAATTTTGAATATGTGCCATAAAATAGTATTGTGGTTTAATATGTCTGCATTCCATTATTTCATCCGTTAGATGACAGCCATACATCTGCCAATAAATAAATACATAAACTAACTGTCAGCTCAGTAAATGCTTTTTAACTGCATGTCCTAAAGCCTTGGATAATATTGTTGTATGGTGTTAAACAATTACCACATTCCTCCTCATGTGAGGTTGCATTATGATGATGGGTAAATATTCCTATATGCATGGAGTTGAATTGTGCTGATAGACACATCCCTGCCTTGGAGACAATGGAGAACTTCACTAATTCATGAGGAACTCCAGGTGTCTCCTCAGAGATCTCCCGGATGTTCAGAGGAGGCCTGTGGGATGTTTCAGTATGTTATGTTATGTTCCCCTCTCTTCAACTGGCCAGCAGGCTATGCAAGAGTGGGAGTGGGGTCTGGGTCTTGTGGAGTTCTACCCTTCCATCAGAGGGGTAGATCATGCCTCCCCATCACTCCTGAATGTGTTGTGAGTCCCAGACTTAAGCCTGATGACTCTCTAAGGAACCATGGGAATTCAGGGCCATCCATGCAGAGGGGTTCTGTGACTCTGCACCAGCTCTGGTTCCCAGTGATCCCCATTTGCTCCCTGACAATGGAGCTGCACTGAAGTCATGCTACTAAAGACTCTGCCTAGATGAGGCTTTCCCTAGCCAGGAGGAAATGATAATACATTCCAGGCACTACCTTTGGGGAAACCCCACAGAGCCACAGGGTGGATGATGAGTCTCTCCCTTCATCCTACTGGCACTTCCCCACTATCCAGTTCTCTCCCTTCTCCATGCCACAGACTCTGGAATGACCTCCATAAATTCCATAGGAGAAGGGGCAAAGCTTCACTGACTCCTCCCCTATCCTCCTTTGTCTCTGCTGACTCCCCAGTACAGACTCTGTAAGGCTTCCCTAGGATTTAGAGGGGTGAATCAGGTGGGGGGAAATATGTGTCATCATGTTTTGGCTTGTTATTCACCAGACTGTTCTGAATACCAAATAGGTATTGGTCTGTGAATGCATCATGAAGCAACAACCATTTAAAGTTTCACTGAATATAATATTTAAATAGTCCTCTTCTACTAGTTCTAGTAAGACCTAGAAACAGAATAAGGTGAAAAAAATATTAGGATGTCCTCACAACTGTCTGTTGCTTAAATCCTTAGATTCATCAGAGCTGAAGTCCAGAGTGCACACCACAAATGAAAAAAATAAATATCTTTATTTGCTCAGAAAACTCCTATAATCACACAGTGGGAGAATTTAGTCTGGGGGCAGTGCTATCCTTTTTTTTCTGTAAGACAAAAGCATTGGCATGAGATTGATGTAGCCTGGTAGAATCTGGCCCGTTAAGAGCAGGTAAACTGATGTCCTAAGGAACCCCTGGACTTTTCCAAGCTGATTATAAAAATAAATCCTTTTGGCTGCTAGGTGTAACTTTTGTTTGGTTGAATGATAATCAGCAACTTATGGCAGAATGGGCTTCCACTGGTTGATAGTTGTCATGTGATTTTTTTTAATATAACTAGTTTAATCACTGTACATTAGTGTTCCAGATTTGGAATTTCCATCTTCCATTGCTGAAGGGATACCGATATCCATGTAGCTGTTTATTGGGGATGGAGGGGTTGGGGAGGGACGGGAGAGCTGGGGGAGGGTAGCACAATTTTAAACTTTATAAAATATAAGTTGCAGAGTATAACAGTGAGTAATGTGGTTTTTTGCCAGCATTATATTACTGAGCAGTAGTACATCATCAAAGTCATATCATTTGGATGATGCATTATACTAATAAAGCATAAGTGTGACTATACTGATATATTTGTGTAACACAATACATCATCACAACAGTATCACTCTAATGATTTATCATGGCAGTTCATCACTGAAGTGACGTTGCTCTGATGTTGTTATGCCAGCAAGAATGCATAACTCAGAACTAAGTTGCCTATTTTTGTTAATTATTAAAAAAATATTATTCTAAAGCAGAAATTTATGAAGAAAATGGAAAGGAAAGAAATATGGTAGATAGGCCAAGGAATGCTTTAAAGGCCTCTCAAGGCTTTGGAATGTTACAGCTATATAGTTGTGAAATAGACAAGGAAACAGAAACAAAAAAATGAAATTAATTCCAAAGTACAGTCTGTATATCTCTATCTATATATGCACACAAAAGCATTTGGCTTCAGTTTCCATTATTGAAAGCCTCTAATTATCTTCAGAATTGATTCAACTACTATTTCAAAATTGTTTCCAAGTTATTTTTATTATAGACTATTAGATGGATGGCACTCTCAGTATGCCCAAAGCATTTCAAAGACAAGGAGCCTGTTTCTGGTTATGCCGGTGTAAATTTAGTCACTCCATTAGAAGTTAGATGAACTCATGTAATTTAGAGCAGAATATGGCCTCAGATCTATTCATCAAACAGTTTGTAATATAATATATACATTAATAAATACAAAACATAGGACACATGTTCTAGAATGAGCAGGTGCAGAGAGACTATTTTTGAGGAGATTAATGTAGGCTCTGAAAAAGAAAGGTAGGTGCTGGCACACAGTGAATAGAATACTAACTGTCTTACACAAATACAATGTGTCCACAAGCCACAGCATCTTTACCTTCCATTTCACCTCCATCATGCCTCTTGTTTAAAAAAAAAAAGCCAGAATTTGGCACAAAAAAAGAGCAATCAAAAGAGAAGCTATTGCAGCAACGGATAAACGTACAGAGAAAGAAGGGAGGTATGTTGAAATCAATAAAGTGATACATTCAAGGGTTTATAACTGAATATAAATCCACTTCAGTGACAACTGAATATCAATGGGGTCCATGACTCAGCTTCCAAGGTGCTACAACAACACAAATAATTAATAATAATACAATTTTCAGAAATGACAGGCTGAATTTGTGCCAGAACTCACTGCTAATGTTCATTTTTACCATGGTACCAAGGACACATATTTTAATTGAAGATCAAATCTCACATTTACACAAAACAGTTTTTCTAGCAAACACTTAATCTGCAACAACTGTAGTCAGGATCCCTCTCAGTTAATTGATTTTATATACATTGTCTCATACTGCACTACTTTGGTGCTGTCAGCTCTCACATGATTTCAGTGTGAACAATTCCTTCTGTCCATTTGTCTTTGTGCCTTTGGCTTATATTTAAATCTTATTTTCTTATACTTCATTTTTTATCCTTCCTTTCAGATGTCAAATATTTGAACTTATATACTTCAAAGGTCTTGCATTATTTTCCCGAAGATTTTTTTTAATCCATTATAAGCTTTGAAACATATTTGAATGCTAGTTCTGTTTACGTTCACATCTCACTTTAGATGAACACATGGGAAGAGATTTTCTTTGGGCACATTCATCATACAAATGTTACATTCTCTTAGCTTTCCATGGAGCCGTCATCTTACTCTCCCAGTACCTCATAGGTTGAAACATATTGCAGTCAAGGAAGAACACACTTAGACTGATAATGCTCTCACAACAGTTTTGTACCAGTGTAACTACTTTGATTATAGTAGGGTTACTCCTGATTTACACAGGTGCAAGTAACAGGAAATCATGCCTACTCTGTTTGGGACATAGTACACGAGGTGTAATTTTTAAAAAAGAATTCATTTATAGAAATGTAGAAGTGTCTGAAAAAAACATTTTGAGCTACTTTTATACTCTTGGTTGGTTGGTTGTTTTTTTTAGATTAAAAATGAAAAATAAATTTCTGGGTAATATATAACAAAGTTCTGGGAAATTAAATACCAGCAATCATTTATCAAGACATAGTCTAAATCTATACAACATGGCCTATCACTTGAATAACTGGAGATTTTTACAGGTTTCAGAGTAACAGCCGTGTTAGTCTGTATTCGTAAAAAGAAAAAAGAAAAGGAGTACTTGTGGCACCTTAGAGACTAACCAGTTTATTTGAGCATGAGCTTTCGTGAGCTACAGCTCACTTCATCGGATGCATAGCATATCGTGGAAACTGCAGAAGACATTATATACACACAGAGACCATGAAACAAAACTTCCTCCCACCCCACTGTCCTGCTGGTAACAGCTTATCTAAAGTGATCATCAAGTAGGGCCATTTCCAGCACAAATCCAGGTTTTCTCACCCTTCCCCCCCCCCACACACACACACATACAAACTCACTCTCCTGCTGGTAATAGCCCATCCCTCTTTGAAACCTCTCTTTATAATGTGCATGATAATCAAGGTGGGTCATTTCCAGCACTAATCCAGGTTTTCTCACCCCCCCCACACACCCCCCTCCAAAAACCACACACACAAACTCACTCTCCTGCTGGCAATAGCTCATCTTACAATGTGCGCAGCAATAATCCAAGTTTAACCAGAATGTCTTGGGGGGGTTTGTAGGAAAAAAACAAGGGGAGATAGGCTACCTTGCATAATGACTTAGCCACTCCCAGTCTCTATTCAAGCCCAAATTAATAGTATCCAATTTGCAAATGAATTCCAATTCAGCAGTTTCTCGCTGGAGTCTGGATTTGAAGTTTTTTTGCTTTAAGATAGCGACCCTCATGTCTGTGATTGCGTGACCAGAGAGATTGAAGTGTTCTCCGACTGGTTTATGAATGTTATAATTCTTAACATCTGATTTGTGTCCATTTATTCTTTTACGTAGAGACTGTCCAGTTTGACCAATGTACATGGCAGACGGGCATTGCTGGCACATGATGGCATATATCACATTGGTGGATGTGCAGGTGAACGAGCCTCTGATAGTGTGGCTGATGTTGTTAGGCCCTGTGATGGTGTCCCCTGAATAGATATGTGGGCACAGTTGGCAACGGGCTTTGTTGCAAGGATAGGTTCCTGGGTTAGTGGTTCTGTTGTGTGGTATGTGGTTGTTGGTGAGTATTCGCTTCAGGTTGGGGGGCTGTCTGTAGGCAAGGACTGGCCTTTCTCCCAAGATTTGTGAGAGTGTTGGGTCATCCTTCAGGATAGGTTGTAGATCCTTAATAATGCGTTGGAGGGGTTTTAGTTGGGGGCTGAAGGTGACGGCTAGTGGCGTTCTGTTATTTTCTTTGTTAGGCCTGTCCTGTAGTAGGTGACTTCTGGGAACTCTTCTGGCTCTATCAATCTGTTTCTTCACTTCCGCAGGTGGGTATTGTAGTTGTAAGAATGCTTGATAGAGATCTTGTAGGTGTTTGTCTCTGTCTGAGGGGTTGGAGCAAATGCGGTTGTATCGCAGAGCTTGGCTGTAGACGATGGATCGTGTGGTGTGGTCAGGGTGAAAGCTGGAGGCATGTAGGTAGGAATAGCAGTCAGTAGGTTTCCGGTATAGGGTGGTGTTGATGTGACCATCGTTTATTAGCACTGTAGTGTCCAGGAAGTGGATCTCTTGTGTGGACTGGACCAGGCTGAGGTTGATGGTGGGATGGAAATTGTTGAAATCATGGTGGAATTCCTCAAGGGCTTCTTTTCCATGGGTCCAGATGATGAAGATGTCATCAATATAGCGCAAGTAAAGTAGGGGCGTTAGGGGACGAGAGCTGAGGAAGCGTTGTTCTAAATCAGCCATAAAAATGTTGGCATACTGTGGGGCCATGCGGGTACCCATAGCAGTGCCGCTGATCTGAAGGTATACATTGTCCCCAAATGTAAAATAGTTATTGGTAAGGACAAAGTCACAAAGTTCAGCCACCAGGTTAGCCGTGACATTATCGGGGATAGTGTTCTTGATGGCTTGTAGTCCATCTTTGTGTGGAATGTTGGTGTAGAGGGCTTCTACATCCATAGTGGCCAGGATGGTGTTATCAGGAAGATCACCAATGGATTGTAGTTTCCTCAGGAAGTCAGTGGTGTCTTGAAGGTAGCTGGGAGTGCTGGTAGCGTAGGGCCTGAGGAGTGAGTCTACATAGCCTTCTTGAGCAAATGCTGTAGATGCTTTTGGTAACTCTCAGTGGGATCAGAGGGTAATGGCTTGTAGAAAGTGGTGTTGGAGAGCTGCCGAGCAGCCTCTTGTTCATATTCCGACCTATTCATGATGACAACAGCACCTCCTTTGTCAGCCTTTTTGATTATGATGTCAGAGTTGTTTCTGAGGCTGTGGATGGCATTGTGTTCTGCACGGCTGAGGTTATGGGGCAAGTGATGCTGCTTTTCCACAATTTCAGCCCGTGCACGTCGGCGGAAGCACTCTATGTAGAAGTCCAGTCTGCTGTTTCGACCTTCAGGAGGAGTCCACCTAGAATCCTTCTTTTTGTAATGTTGGTAGGCAGGCCTCTGTGGATCATTATGTTGTTCAGAGGTATTTTGGAAATATTCCTTGAGTCGGAGACGTCGAAAATAGGATTCTAGGTCACCACAGAACTGTATCATGTTCGAGGGGGTGGAGGGGCAGAAGGAGAGACCCCGAGATAGGACAGCTGCTTCTGCTGGGCTGAGAGTATAGTTGGATAGGTTAACAATATTGCTGGGTGGGTTGAGGGAACCATTGCTGTGGCCCCTTGTAGCCTGTAGTAGTTTAGAAAGTTTAGTGTCCTTTTTCTTTTGTAGAGAAGTAAAGTGTGCGTTGTAAATGGCTTGTCTAGTTTTAGTAAAATCCAGCCACGAGGAAGTTTGTGTGGAAGGTTGTTTTTTTATGAGAGTATCCATTTTTGAGAGCTCATTCTTAATCTTTCCCTGTTTGCTGTAGAGGATGTTGATCAGGTGATTCCGCAGTTTCTTTGAGAGCACTGTTCTCTTCTAGGTCTGCCTTTTCTGTACTGGATCTTCTCCTGCCACGTGTGCACAAATAGACAGCACTTGAATAGAATTTTATCTATTCTCAAACACAGTGACTAAACAGCATTTTTACTGTGTCAGCCTCTGCCAGGCCAGGAAGTAAGTGTTCCAAGGTCACTCCTACATTCCAATGGCACCACAAGACACTGCCACTACCACAAACCATAGTCTAGAGCAACACAACTTCTTCTCACCCCAAAACATCTTTACAGACAGGGAGAGCAGTTCAGTGTCATCATTCATTCCTGCTCATGACTTGTTCCTCCATTATTTCTAGCTTGGTCCGATTCCTGCATATGGTGTCCCTTTATCTAGCCAATGGCCAGCCTGTACAACTGATTGACCTTGGTTGTATTTGCATTATTTTCTTTGGCAGCCTATCATTTGTTTGTCTTTTACAGTCAACCACCATGGTAATCTTTTAGATTGCAGTCAGTCTTTGTACCTTGATATCACATCCTACTCTCCTTCTAACTTCTCTTTCAGTCTTCAAATCATTCCACTTTACAACTGTGATCTTCGGAAGAACTCTGATCTCTGCTGTTTCCAGCCTTCTGTTATCTGTTTCAATGCAGCTCACATTGGAGTAATACTGTGAGTACAGTGGTTTGATATATTTTCACTTTGGAACCAAACATGTTTTTATCAGTTCATAATTTAGCACCCATCAACCCTTAACCTGGGGGTGGGGCTACTCAGGAAAAGCGAGCTTTAAAAAGCCCGCTCCTAAGCAACCAGAAGAGCTAGCAAACAGGAGCTGCTAATGGGAGTTTCGCAAGGGAGTGTAGATGGGAAGTGTGAAGGGGGGCTAGACACACTAAGCATTCTTTAAAATGAAAGCCCACAACAGCCCCTGATAAAGGCAAAACATCAACAAAGGAACGAATTGCAGGAGTAAAAAAAGAATGCAGGCAGAAGTCCAGCAACAGAGTTGGCTCTATCTGGTTTATTGCATCCAATGCAGCATGTATGATGACCTGCCCTATGGGCAGGTGACACGTGTGTGCATACGGTACAAGGAGCTCCTGGCCCTCAGAGACCATGCACGGGCTTTGGAGACCAGAGTGGCTGAACTGGAGGACCAAAGGTAGACGGAGAGGTACATAGATGAGACTTTCCAAGACACAGTAGAATGGTCCCGTCCCACACTGGTCTGACAGTCTGTGTGCTGTTGAGGAGGATGAAAGTCTCAGGGAAGGAGACCATCCAACTGGGAGAGAGGGAGGCGATCCCATAGTTGGGAATCTTCTTCCTGATGATGGCATGATATCGTCTCAGACTGAAGATGGAAAGATGATCTCCATCTAAACCAAAATGGAACCAGATTGCTGGCACTTAAAATTAAACAGGTCGTAGAGCATTTTTTTAAACTAAGGGCTGGGAGAAAGCTGACAGGTGTGGTGGAGCACATGGTTCAGACAGAGACATCCCTTAGGGGAGGATCTATTAATGGAGATTCTCTATGTCCTACTAAGGAGGAGAGGATAGAAGATTATAAAATATGGTAGGATCTGATGAGAAACAGTCAAATGTGTCGGAGAAAAACACAGTTCTCACTCTCAGGTTGAGTGCAGCAAGTCAGATACACTTTATTATCTCAAGCAATTGCACAGAGGGAGAGAGTGCACTAGGACACAGGGTTTCCCCCACCTAGGCAGGTCTCTGTCAAGATAAACAATTAGAGCAAGTATTTATACGTTTATTACAGACAATAATAAGCAACAGCTGCATATTGTTTATACATATTCCTTCATGATATCTGCTTTTTCTCAATTTCTCTTATTGTCTACATTCTATTCTTATCTAATACAAGGTCAGAACAGCCTCTTTCACAATTCTTTCCCACTTGCTCTGCACTATCCCCACTTCTACAAATCTCGTGTTATTAAAGCTAGAGTTAGCCTGACTCCTGCTCATTTCAGAAGCCTGCATCCAAATTCCCTTTATCTACTTCCACAAATGAAAAAGAGTGCCATTCAATTACATCATGTAATGGCAGACAACTAAAAAGTGACAAGTATTTAAAGTACTTATATACAAATGCTAGAAGTCTAAATAATAAGATGGGTGAACTACAGTGCCTCATATTAAATGAGGATATTGATATAGTAGGCATCACAGAAAGTTGGTGGAATGAGGATAATCAATGGGACAAAGTAATACCAGGGTACATAATATATCAGAAGGACAGAACAGGTCATGCTGGTGGGGGAGTGGCACAATATATGAAAGAAAGCGTAGAATCAAATGAAGTAAAAATCTTAAATGAAGCAAACTGTACTAAAGAATCTCTATGGACAGTAATTCCATGCTCTAATAATAAGAATATAGCAGTAGGGATATATTACCAGCCATCTGACCAGGATGATGATAGTGACTGTGAAATGCTCAGGGAGATTAGAGAAGCTATTAAAATAAAAAACTCAATAATAATGGGGGATTTCAACTATCCCCATATTAACTGGGCACATGTCACCTCAGGACAGAATGCAGAGATAAAGTTTCTTGCCACCTTAAATGACAGCTTCTTGTAGCAGCTAATCCCGGAACCCACAAGAGGAGAGGCAAGTCTTGATTTAGTCCTAAGTGGAGCACAGGATCTGGTCCAAGAGGTGAATATAGCTGTACTGCTTGGTAATAGTGACCATAATATAATTAAATTTAACATCCCTGTAGCAGGAACAACACCACAGCAGCCCAACATTGTAGCATTTAATTTCAGAAAGGGGAACTACACAAAAAATGAGGAAGTTAGTAAAGCAGAAATTGAAAGGAACAGCACCAAGAGTGAAATCCTGGCAAGCTGCATAGAAACTTTTTAAAGACACCATAATAGAGGCTCAACTTAAATGTAACTCAACTCAAATTAAAAAAAAAACATAGTAAGAGAACAAAAAAAATGCAACCATGGCTAAACAACAAAGTAAAAGAAGCAGTGAGAGGCAAAAAGGCATCCTTTAAAAAGTGGAAGTTAAATCCTAGTGAGGAAAATAGAAAGGAGCATAAACTCTGGCAAATGCAGTGCAAAAATATAATTAGGAAGGCCAAAAAATAATATGAAGAACAGCTAGCCAAAGACTCAAAAAGTAACAGCAAACATTTTTTAAGTACACCAGAAGCATGAAGCCTGCTAAACAACCAGAGGGACCCCTAGACTGAGATGCTAAAGGAGCACTCAAGGACTATAAGGCCATGGTAGAGAAACTAAATGAATTCTTTGCATCGGTCTTCATGGTTGAGAATGTGAGGGAGATTCCCAAACCTGAGCCATTCTTTTTAGGTGAAAAATCTGAGGAAATGTCCCAGATTGAGGTGTCATTAGAGGAGGTTTTTGAATACATTGATAAACTAAACAGTAATAAGTCACAAGGACCAGATGGTATTCACCCAAAAGTTCTGAAGGAACTCAAATGTGAAATTGCAGAAGTACTAACTGTAGCCTGTAACCTATCATTTAAATCAGCTTTTGTACCAAATGACTGGAGGATAGCTAATGTAACACCAATTTTTAAAAAGGGCTCCAGAAGTGATCCTGGCAATGACAGGTCAGTAAACCTGACTTCAGTACCGGCCAAACTGGTTGAAACTATAGTAAAGAACAAAATTATCAGATACATAGATGAACATAATTTGCTGGGGAAGAGTCCACAAGGTTTTTGTAAAGGGAAATCATGCCTCACCAATCTACTAGAATTCTTTGGGGGTGGGGGAGGCATCAATAAGTATGCGGACAAGGGGGATCCAGTGGATACAGTGTACTTAGATTTTCAGAAAGCCTTTGACAAGGTCCCTCACAAAAGGCTCTTAAGCAAAGGAAGCTGTCGTGGGATAAGAGGGAAGGTCCTCTCATGGATTGGTAACTGGTTATAAGATAGGAAACAAAGGGTAAGAATAAATGGTCTGTTTTCAGAATGGAGAGAGGTATAGGTGTCCCACAGGGGTCTGTACTGGGACCAGTCCTATTCAACATATTCATTAATGATCTGGAAAAAAGGGGTAAACAGTGAGGTGGAAAAATTTGCAGATGATACAAAACTACTCAAGATGGTTAAGTCTTAGGCAGACTGTGAAGAGCTACAAAAGGATCTCACAAAACTGGGCGACTGGACAACAAAATGGCCGATGAAATTCAATGCTGATAAATGCAAAGTAATGCACATTGGAAAACATAATCCCAACCATACGTATAAAATGATGGGGTCTAAATTTGCTGTTACCACTCAAGAAAGAGATCTTGGAGTCATTGTGGACAGTTCTCTGAAAATATCTACTGAATGTGCAACGGTAGTCAAAAAAGCGAACAGCATGTTGGGAATCATTAAGAAAGAGAGAGATAATAAGACAGAGAATATAATATTACCTCTATATAAATCCATGGTACACCCATATCTTGAATATTGTGTGCAGATGTGGTCTCCCCATCTCAAAAAAATATTTTGGAATTGGAAAAGGGTCAGGAAAGGGCAACAAAAGTTATTAGGAGTATGAAACAGCTTCCATATGAGGAGAGATTCATAAGACTGGACTTTTCAGCTTGGAAAAGTGATGACTAAGGGGGGATATGATCAAGGTCTATAAAATCATGACTGCTGTGGAGAGAGTAAATAAGGAAGTGTTATTTACTCCGTCTCATAACACAAGAACTAGGGGGTCACCAAATGAAATTAATAGGCAACAGGTTTAAAAGAAACAAAAGGAAGTATTTTTTCACCCAATGCACAGTCAACCTGTGGAACTCCTTGTCAGAGGATGTTGTAAAGGCCAAGACTATAACAGGGTTCAAAAAAGAACTAGATAAGTTCATGGAGGATAGGTTCATCAATGGCTATTAGCCAGGATGGGCAGGGATGGTGTTCCTAGCTTCTTTTTGCTGGAAGCTGGGATTGGCAACATGGGATGGATCACTTGATGATTTCCTGTTCTGTTCATTCCCTCTGGGGCACCTGGCATTGGCCACTGTTGGAAGACAGGATACTGGGCTAGATGGACCATTGGTCAGACCCAGTATGGCCATTCTTATGTTCTTATAATTTCATCAACTTCTGTTGCAGTTCTTGTAGCTAAAGCACATCTCCTTTTAACCTCATCTTTGATCGAACCCTGGGCACTGATCTAGGTACATATAAAATTATACTTCTTCTACAACTTCACCATGCTGCATTTCAACACTTTATCTATTGTCCCTTTTCCAAGATACAACAACTTCATCGTCTTGGCATTTACTGTAAGTCCAGGTTTTCTACATGATGTCATCTGCATAAACTAGAGAGCTTAACTCCAGATCACCAAATGTCACACCCTCCAACTCATATAACATTCTTAACATCAAATTTAAAAACATGATTAAAAGTGACAGTGATTCCATGTCCTCTCGCCTCACTTCAAATTTTGACTTCAAATAGTTGCTTATTTTTCCACAAATTCTTACAGGACGACAGAAATCTTCATATATAACTTCTATAATTTCAGTTATCCCATCTGGAACTCCATCTGAGTTTCCTACTTTCCATAATGCTTCCCTCCAAACCTTGGCAGTTTTACATACTGAACACAACTATTGAAATTAATTTATAATATAAAATTAGAATAGTACATTATGTGTCAAATTGTCACTGATTTTTGCACTAGTATAGAGTGGGAGACATGTCAGTGCGCAAGGAACCTTGTCTTTCACTTACACCTCTTTGCTCTTGTCATCTACTACTCCTCAGGCCTGAACAGGTTAAAATGGATGAATTAACCTGGCCTTATGGGCTACAGTGAGAGGAGAGACAGGGTCTGATAAAGTGTAACTGAAGAAGTCCAGCTGGGGCTTGTAGAAAGCCAATAAGGTGAAAGCAGCAGGGCTATAGGGCAGAGGCACTGACTTTCTAATGTGCTGGAGGGTGCTCGACACCCTGGCTCTGCCCCAGGCCTTGTCTCCACTCCACCCCTTCCCCCAAGCCCCCACCCCCGCCCTGCCTCTTCCCTTCCCTGCTCTGCCTCACTCCACCCCCCACTCCATCCCCCAAACTCTCACCCCCCCTTCCTCTTCTCGCCCCCTGCACTGCCTCTTCCTGTTTATGCCCCACCCCCGCTCCACCCCTGCCCAGCATCTTCCCAGCCTGTTTCACCCCCTCCCCAAAGTGTGCTCTGGCTCCTCCCCCTCAGCACCTCCTGCACATTGCGGAACAGCTGGGAGGGAGGGGGAGGCGCTGATTGGCGGGGCTGCCGGCGGGCGGGAGGTGCTGGGGTGGGACCTGGTTGTGGTGGGTGCTCAGCACCCAGCATTTTTCTCTCGTGGGTGCTCCAGCCCCTAAACACCCATGGACTCGGCGCCTATGTTATAGGGAGGCGCTCTGCAGTCACTCCTTAAATAAAAAGGGAGTTGACTAAGGACAAGGAGCATTTCTAGGGGGAGAGTAAGCACCGGGGTCCTGCCCTTGACTACAAATTCAGTCAAAAGCAAAGAGGAGGGGAGCAGACACTGGGAGTGGAGGAGGTTTGGGCTGGTAAACCCAGGGGTGTGTCAAGAGACAGAGAAGTGAGGTAGGAAGGAGATCAGGGAAATAGCAATTGGGTCTGTGTGTTGCTTTGCAAGTCAGAAACAAAGGTCTTATGGTTAAAACTCAAGACTCTTAGCCATGAGAAATGGGTTCTAATCACTTCCTGGGTGGCCAGTCAACTTCCCTGGGACTCAGTTTTCCCATCTATAAAATACTGGTAATACTTGCATCGGATGGGATGTTGTAAGGCTTGATTCATTATTGTGTATAAAGTGACTTGAAATCCTCAGATGTAAAGAGATATTGAAAAACAAGTTTTCATTATTATATGTGTCTTAATGAGTAGTATTCAGTGAGACACTTTTTCAGATGTCAGCATACGCCCATGCAATTTGAGAAATAATGCTGGAATGATTGAGCACTAATAGTAATTAGAAGAGAGCAGACTGGACATTTTTAATGAATACATCTGCACTAAGTGAAAGACAGTATCTCTAATGAAAGAAATGATAAGCAGCAAACAGAGAGAGAGAGAGAGAGATGATGTAAAAGTTCTGCAAATACACAAATAGGAAGAAAACTGTAGTGGTCTACGGTGTTTGCCAAATAGCTCTTACAGAGGTATTGCCCTGAGGGTAAAAATATTTCACAAACTGAACCTCATGGAAATGGAGGTTTTGTCAACTTCTTGAAATATTTTTTGGAGTTTCAGAAGGTTTATACAACTTACCATAATTCAGGTTTGAGAATGATAATGTAAACTTATATTTTTGGAATAGGTGATTGAGTGAGCCTTAATTGTTTCTCAGCTTAAGGGAAGCCTGTTGTGTACTAGTGATAGAATGGGTCCTTTGTCCTCAAAACCTAGGCTGGCAAAACTAGGTGCTTTCTATGCAGTTCTTTATTTGCTTTTTGTTTATCTTTTTTCCCATTCTCTGCTCCTCCGTCCCCCCCACAGTTTCTCTTAATTCTTCATTCTCTCTACTCTTTACTGCTATGTTTCCATTTGATTTTTAAGGCTCTACACAATCTATTTTCCCCAAATTTGGGGGGCAATTAGACATGTCAGTGTGAATCAAACTTCCATACCTACAATGCTTGTCTCTCCTTAATTGGAAATTTCTGTGGATGTGCATGAACTGACCTTCCTTGAAGGATAACTTTATTTTTATTTCTGTAAAAAAAGAATGCAAACTTCAAGTTAGAAACTCAGTAAATCTCAGTCTAATACCATTGCTTGTGTTTTGTGACAGATTTCTAGTGAGAACTTTAAGGTCAGGATTTTTTTTTTTAAATGAGAGCCTGTAATTAGGCTCAGGCTAACATTTTCAAACCCTGGGCCAAAAGCTGGGTTATCTGCCTAAAGTGTGGTGCCCTATCTTTAGGAGTTGCTGAGCATCTCCAGCTCCACTGAAGTCAAAGTAATTTGCAAGAGCTCAGCATCTTTGAAAACCTGGACATTTCTTCTTAGGTGCTTAAATATGGATTTAGAAGCAGAACTGTGCAGAGGGAGTTCATCTTTCGCTCTGGATACTGTTGTAAACTAAAAGAAAAGGAGTACTTGTGGCACCTTAGAGACTAACCAATTTATTTGAGCATAAGCTTTCGTGAGCTACAGCTCACTTCATCGGATGCATACTGTGGAAAGTATAGAAGATCTTATTATATACACACAAAAAGCATGAAAAAATACCTCCTCCCACTCCACTCTCCTGCTGGTAATAGCTTATCTAAAGTGATCACTCTCCTTACAATATGTATGATAATCAAGGTGGGCCATTTCCAGCACAAATCCAGGTTTGTAAACTAGTTCTTCCTCCCAGGAAAATAATACTTATATTTAACTCTGATTTATAGGGATCTGAAGAGCTAACTTTTTGCCTTTGGAATGCATCAAAGTGCAACCATGGCAAATTAAAATATTCCATTTGGATCCTTTCCTAGGGAGACTTTTATTATTATCTCAACTATTTTTTGCTTAATATTTTGGGGCCAGATCACTGATATCTGTGGGAGTTTTGTCTCTGTAAGTGTAATGCACTTGTCAGTGTGATCTAGGTGTTCTTCTCTGTGCTCCATTCAGAGAAGATGCAGTTCTCAGTTTGAGGAGTTGTCTTTTAGCTCAGACTGTAGTGATTCATCTGTTTAGCTTAGCGCATTTCTGGTATCAACCAAGATGATGGTTACCACTCAGGGCTCCCATATGAGAGCCTTCTAGGGATGCTCAAACAATATTTCCTTAGTTGCTTCGACTAGTGAGGCAAGCCTTGAGATCAATCAGATGATAGAATTAGGGCCCTACCAAATTCGCAGTCCATTTTGGTCAATTTCATGATCATAGGATTTAAAAAATTGTAAATTTCATGATTTCAGCTATTTAAATCTAAAATTTCACAGTGTTGTAATTTTACAGATCCTGACTGAAAAAGGAGTTGTGGGGAGGGGGAGGAGGGGCCCACAAGGTTATTGTAGGGGAGGGGGCAGTACTGCTATCCTTACTTCTGCACTGCTGTTGGCAGTGGTACTGCCTTCAGAGCTGTGCAGCTGGAGAGCAGCAGCTGCTAGCCAGGAGCCCAGCTCTGAAGGCAGAACTGTAGAAGTAAGAGTGGCAATTCCATGACCCCCCCTTAAAATAATCTTGTCACCCCCTGCACCTCCCTTTTGGGTCAGGACCCCCAATTTGAGAAACGGTTGTCTCCCCTGTGAAATCTATATAGTACAGGGTAAAAGGACACACAAGATGAGATTTCACAGGGGGACACCAGATTTCACGGTCCGCGATGCATTTTTCATGGCCGTGAATTTAGTAGGGCCCTAGATTGTAGGCCATAAGGCCAGTTTGCTAGGTTCCTATATTGCACAATATGTTTTCTTTTTATTTGATACATATTATTTTGTTATTATATTTTATTATTAGTGAATCATAGTATTTTCTTGGGTATTCTTTCTCTTGAATTCCAGTTTATGGTATTCATAAGAGTTATTCATGGTTATTCTTAATATTTGTCTGTAATGCAAATAACCTACAGGCCTGTATCCTGTATGATTAGCTAGAGCAAGTTAGTATGAGTGTTTGCAAACCTTTGGCATAGATAAATGGCCTACTGGTCAACCCCGTTTACTGTGGGGAACTGAATGGGGAACCGAGCAAAGAACTGAATCTGTTGACCTTAGGTCTGGAGCAGACCGGTAGCCACAGGGTACACCGGAGGACATGGAAGTCATGAATTAGGCCAAAGGTAACAGTTTCGGGAATGAGATACTTGATACTAATACGTATGAATATTTGTTATAACATGTTAACCTATAGAGTAAGTCTACCTGAAGATTTATGTGGGTGAGGAAATAAGATTTGCGTATGGTAGGTTGGGCCTAGATTCTGGCAGTTGGCAGTACCGGCACCCTATAAGAGGGCAAACAACCGTGCAGGAGGTTTGCTTTTTCCTATCTTCTATCAAGCTATCAGCTCAACTTTGCAACACAGCCTAGCTACTCAACACTCTAACCTAATACCTACTAACTTGGGAAGCCTGGACCATCAATTCTTTGTGCATGCCAGAAATGAGGCTCGTCCTCTGTCTCCTACTACCAGGTCTTCAGGGAAAAGTGTGAGTATGCTATCTTAAGTAGTCTTTTAGAATAGAAATATTACCACCAGGGATCATAGAATTATATTACTTCTTTGTGACTCTGTGTTTTGTAACATTTATTCTTCTTTCATTCATTTTAATAAAGATTTTAACAAGTTGGTATTGTCCTCAGTATAAGTATCCTTGCCATACACCCCAAGAGTCCTATCATGATATTGAATTTTCTGTGTTCTCTATCCCTGTAGCCTGAATTGGAACAAGAACCTTAAATACCTTCTGATCAGATTAGTGATGAGCCATAATAAACTAGCCCATAAATTCAGGGCAACAAGACATAATTATTTCAATTCATTTAGAATGAAATCAATAACATAATTTTGCAATGAATTGGGTATGTATCTTTTATGAGCCTGGAATTTTCTAAAATAAAGACTAAAAACCCCTAATCCTTTTACATCATTTATACACCATTATTCATTTTGTGCTACTAAATCATAATTGTTTCTTCTTTTGATATTATTTGCAAGGTGATTTTAAAAAGCACTGTAGAACCATCTTGGGCCCACAGGATAATTTATTTTTACACTGCATCCTTCATGCAAAGTATCACAGAATGCTTTATGCAAGGAGACAGAATACAGACATGATGCTTTGAAGGCATGGAGCAATTCCAAATAAATTAAATCCATAGAACAAGCAGAAGCTCTTTAACCTATGAGTGACCTTGAACTTAACATGTAAAGGAAATAATTAACTGTATGTTTCTGAGAACAGTTAATATAACCAGACACAGGCTGTACTGTCCAGAAGGAATTAGAGCCCAGCTTATATTAATCACTGTCTCCATCCTCTCAACTTTCTGACACAGATATCAAGGACAAAAAAAATTAAGGACAAAGGACTAAAAGCAGACACTATCAAAAAAAAATAAAAAAAGGAAAAAAACAAAGATAATACATTTCCCAGTATTGATTATTATAAGACACTTTGAATAAAATACTCTTTAAAATTAAATTTCCATCCAGCGTGCATACAGGACCTGATTCTCATTTACAGTCCAGCCCTTTCACACCACTTTAGTGGTGGAAAGGGGCATCTGTAAATGAGAATCAGGCGCTCAACAGTTTAGGATAAAAGAAGAGATAGGAAAAACATTTTAAACTCAAATCAATTAAATAGTACAGTTCATTGTCAGCATTAAGCAAGTGCACTCAAAACAGAGCAGTGCAAAAATTGCCAGTGTTTTCTTCCTGAATAGAAATGGTTGAATTAGTCACTATGGATAATTCTACTTTCAAAGTAGAAGGCTTTGAGGCTGCAAGTACATGAGTCTTTCAAGGAGGCTGCAAGTACATGAGTCTCTCTCTAAGTTTGTCAAGGTTCCTTCGCCATCCTGAACTCTAGGGTACACATTTGGGGACCTGCATGAAAACCTCTTAAGCTTAATTTTACCAGCTTAGGTTAAAACTTCCCCAAGGTACAAACTATTTTCCTTTTTCCCTTGGACTTTATTGCTGCCACCACCAAGCGTCTAACAGATATATAACAGGGAAAGAGCCCACTTGGAAATGTCTTTCCCCCCCCAAATCCTCCCCAAAACCTACACCCCCTTTCCTGGAGAAGGTTTGATAAAAATCCTCACCAATTTGCATAGGTGAACACAGACCCAAACCCTTCGATCTTAAGAACAATGAAAAAGCAATCAGGTTCTTAAAAGAAGAATTTTAATAGAAGAAAAAGTAAAAAATCACCTCTGTAAAATCAGGATGGTAAATACCTTACAGGGTAATTAGATTCAAAACATAGAGAATCCCACTAGGCAAAACATTAAGTTACAAAAAGACAAAAACAGGAATATCCATTCCATTCAGCACAGCTATTTTATCAGCCATTTAAACAAAACAGAATCTAACGCATACCTAGCTAGATTACTTACTAAGTTCTAAGACTCCATTCCTGTTCTGTTCCTGGAAAAAGCATCACACGGACAGACAGAGCCTTTGTTTCTCCCCCGCTCCAGCTTTGAAAGTATCTTGTCTCCTCATTGGTCATTTTGGTCAGGTGCCAGCGAGGTTATCCTAGCTTCTTAACCCTTTACAGGTGAAAGGGTTTTTCCTCTGGCCAGGAGGGATTTTAAAGGTATTTACCCTTCCCTTTATATTTATGACAAAGTTACAGTGGGGCTAAACAAGAGGCTGCAAGGGTTGCTGAAAACAACCATAGCCCCTTCAGCTGTGAGATCTTTCCCATGGCATTGTTTTTGTTTCTTGATCAGATGGCCTAAGCTTTGCACACATGAGGAGTACCTTTCTCAGTGTGGAGATTATGAACATTTGTGACTGTTTGTTTGAAATGTCTGTCGTGTATTTTCAACATGGCCATAAGAGGAAAATATCTGGCATGAATTCTGTATCAGAATTGGACACTATTTTTTATGAATATGGACTTGGTCAATATTTTACATGAATATGCTTCTTTATGTGATTATTCACATGTAAGTAATTACAAGGGACTTTGATCATCAAGGTGAATCCACTGTTTTTATTTGCAAGAATATTCTTAAATATTTTCTGCTGTATTATCTCTATTCCTTAGTACTCGTGAAAACATATTTTTAATGTTAATTCCCTTTTTCCTCACTGCCTTGTTTTCACAGAAACTAGTCAAAATAAAATAAAAAGGAACCTAAAAAATGTTTTGTAAAACTAGGAAAAGGTGCTCTCTTTTTTTTAAGGAATGTTGCCAACAGTGAGAAACTTTCTGCACTTCCAATAGTACAATCTGTTGATTGACCACCTTTATCCATGCTATTCATAGATCATCCACATGGAATTCCAAGCTAGTCATCTCAATAAAAATGGAATTTCTGTAATTAGCAAATGAAGAGTTCAAACCAAAACAAAGAATAGTAGTGATTCAGCTTTAGTTTAGGTTAAATAATCATTGATTCCAAACATTTTTCCTCATTTTTTGGATTAATGTCGTTTCATAACATCCCACTGGAGAGCTTCAGTAATACATTATCTGGGAATGAAAACCAGACTGTCTTTTCATCTCTTGTCTGCTTCTAAGCATGCCACACCTATCTTTTTTCCCTCTTGTTTAGAAATTTATTATTCTCTTAGTAATCATCACTACTACAGAGCTTTAAAGTTACAGTTCAGCATCATGAGAAGATTATTGATAAGAGCAAAGTATCCCTGCTTGCTCTTTTTTGTGTTGAGGGCCAGAGAACAACATAAAACAGGTCAGAGAAATGCTGTAAGTGGGAGACTACATTTAAGTTTCATTATTTCCTCAGTCCTCACTCGCCAGAAGCTGTAGAAGGCCCTATATGCAGGCCCTCTGAGCAGGGTTAGGTGACAGACATCAGCTACCTGGAATCAGGCTTTATTCTAGTGCTTCTAGTGGAAAACTGTAGCATACCTCCTAGATGTGTTTGCAGCTCCCAGGCTTCAGGATTGAATGAGAAAGGAATATGCTAAGAAGAGCCATTCTTCACAGCACCATCGGCCTTCAAGCCCATAAAATAACACATTGTTAAGATATGTGGATTTTTCAGTGTTAAACCACTACTTGTCATATCCTTTTCCTACCCTGGCACAAGCTGAGGGAGAAAGGAAGATCTGAGAAATTCTTCCAAATATATTTGGGCATTCATATTTTAGGAGGACCATACCCTCTGTCTCCTCTGCGTGGGACAAAACTATGCCCTACTTATGTGGTGTTTCAGAGGAAACTCTATAGCCTCAAGGTTGCAGAGTTTTCCTCCGAACTTTTGTCCCCCTAAAGGACATGCTTTGGCCCTCAATGCATTGACTAACATTTTGAATTAGTCCTGCCTCTTGAGATAATCTGCTAATTCCCATTCATTTAAAGGTCCCAATTAATTGTGACTCAACACTCTAAATATGTTACAATTAAAAAGACCTGAGAGTTGATTAGCTAACACCACATTTCACATTTTGCTTAGTTTAGAATGAAAACAATTGTATCTGCCTTTTACTTTAGGAACATGGAGTTTCTGTTGGAGCTGTGATAAGGGTCGAGTGAATATACATAGGCATAAAAAGGGCTCCCAAAGGGACAGTGAATGTCTTTTAATCCTTTGTTGGGAAACTAACAGCATTCTAACATTTAAGTATATAGGGCCAGATCCTCAGCAGATGGGTGCTGAAGTCAATAAGAACTATGCTATTTGCACTGGCTGAGTATTCGGTCCATTGAAGACAAGAGAATGATAATTTAACATTTAACTTCATAATTCATTAAAATTACTTTTAAAATTTCCTTGCACATGGTGGTAACAGTGAAAACTGAATATTTAAAAAGGAATGCAAAGTCTATATGTAAACAGTGTATCCCTCTTTCCTAGCTGACAAAATCATCTATATTGTATAAGCAATTCAGATTTACTATAATTTATATGATAGTCAGTTTTATGTTATTCAAACATGATACTATGTTCAGCTTGAAACACTATTTGGCTTTTCCCAAGAGCCATGTCTGGATGTGATTTCACATTCTGGCACATAAGATTTGTTTGCTCAAATTTATGGACAAAAAATATAATTCAAATCTAAAACTAAGAATGTTCAGAAAGGTCATTCAGATCAAGTATTGATGGAAGATACCTCTGCAAAATAGCATCAGGAATGGAATGAATCTGGAATACTTGGAATGATACTGTGATTGGGATGTATAAAAGTAACCTCTTCTTGACCTTTCTCTACAAATCTGGAACATCTGGGAATTCATCAGCAGAGCTAAGGAAGCTTTGAAAACTGTTTGTATGAACACCTGAAGTTGAGGGTTTCTTCTGCTCTTTATACTCAGATCTGCATCATAAACATACTGTGTTTCTGAGATGTGGGTGTCTTTAATACCATGCACTATACTGACTTGATTAAAAAATTAAATCACTCAGGCTCAGAAATTCTGGGTTCAGTTCATGGCCCAGCTCCATCTATCATTGGGGACCATGGGAGCTACCATCATCTCCCTCATCTATTATTGGGGACCATGGGAGCTACCACAATACCAGTAATGAACTAAATTAATAATAGTAAATGAAAAGCCAAGCAACTGCAAACTAAAGGCCAAATCCCTCCTCTTGCTCACTTAAACTGAGCTAAGCCTAAGCAATTTGGCTTGATGCATAAAATGGGGAAGGGATACAGCCACTGAGCAGCAGTGAAGGTGCTTTGTAGCTACTACTAAGACAGAGTGATAGATATTCCTGCTACTGAAACCCGCACTTTACAGAGGATGGAGGAGATAGAGCAATTGAAAAGTGGACATGTGTAGCATCAGATCAATCACCCAAACTCACCTGACTTTGCACCACTCCCAGATCCCACTGTGCAAGTACTTTGGGAGGAGTCCCCATGGAGCTGAGCTCCAGAACACGTAGGGGGTAAACATCCTTTATATGAGCTCTCTAACAAATGCTGCTCTCTATTCCATTGCAGGCGGGGTCATTCCTGGTGTGATAAGGTCATCTACCACTTAAGAGGAATGATGTTAAGCAGTTAGTCCACGCCTAGAATGTGGCATGGCCCCTTAGGATTTTTGAATCTTCTGATGCATAGAAGGACCTAAGAGATAGGAATAGAAAGGAAGGAGTCCAAGAATAAGTGTTTTGGGAGGAACTCTCCTCACTGTTTCTTTAAGGGGCCAGGACCAGATTTGCAGAATGAGAGAGGCAGATCCCTTCTCACTCAACTAACTGGGGATGAGCTTGAGGAAGGGGACCATCATATATTGTCTTTTCCCTCATAGCAAGACAGACAGTAGCAGAAGGAGACTGGGCTGCTGAACCCTCCTAGCCTGCGGGTGAAAGGACTGACTGTGGAAAAGGGCCAGCTGGAGGAGAAGCTGTCTGAGGCTCTATAACTGGCCTAAATTATGACTCTACTTCCAGGGAGGAGAGCTGGAGGCTCCTGTCTTGAGGGACAAAGGGACTGTCTGAAGTACAGCACATCTCTGGGACCAGGACTCTTAGGTGGTCCAAGAATGGGTGTGAACTTGCGTGGCTAAATAAGTGAACTAGCCCTTGTAGAATCAGTGTATAAACCAGACCCCAGAAAGGGTGGTATAGGTTTGAACTAATCTGCTCTGGGTAATTGCCTAAAAGGACTTGAGGGGATACTGAGTGCAATGCACCTGTAGGGCTATGAGGAGCCACAAAGGGAAGTCTTTGAGCCCCCATGACATCTGGGTGTAGGGCAGGGACAGGATTTGCCCCACTACACATATTTATATCTGAATCTTCATAGTTTATCAAGTGTTTTGTCAGAGCAATATTTAGGAACATAGCAACACAGGCATTCCCATACAATATCAGATCCAGCTACTCCCATTTATCCCATCTTTGACAATAATCAGTACCAGATTTTTCAGAGCAAGCTGTAATAAATCTCATAGTGGATAGTTGTTTACCCATCTGAATGAAGACAGCGTAACTAAGCTGGAAGAGAAAAAAGTTCTGATTTTTTTACTCTTTAAAACTCTATGCTGCATTAAGTCTATTCTATGTATATTTTTACATTTCTAATTACCTGCAAATATCCCTATAGATTACAAATGAACATTTTAAAGAAAATAAGATGATTATCTGATCAAGGAAGAAGACAAAAGGAACAACTTATTTAGAGAAGAATGATGTAATCAGAGTCATTCTCAATAAGTTATTTGTCAGTAGATAACTTATTTTTCTGGCTGTGGTTGCCTGAAGTTCTCTTAATTAAAGTGCTGATAACTTTTCTTAATAAATACTGAATTTTGCTCATTATGTCCAGTGTTATGCCTTTAAACAAAAGCTTAAACAATGAGGTTATTCTGCTTAACTGTCAATGCAATCTTTAAAATACAAACTCTTTGACAACTCCATGGTCTAAAATCTTATCCTCTAAAAAGGCATCTTTATCACTTCAGTGTTGCTTCTTAACAAAATAGCAAGAGAATCTAAAGCAAAATAGTGCTTACAACTTTTGTTTTTAAAAAAGGAAAACTGAACTAAAAGCAAAAGACTCACTCACTCTTCCTCTCCCTTCTTGTAAAAGCTGTGCAACTGGAAGACCAAGTTGTAAAGATAAAAAACCTGAAATTGGATTTTTATAACATTCTATTCTATCTAGTAATCATTTGGGGTTGACATATCATGGGTACAAACTCTCCCTGGACAGAATAAACTGAGAAATATAACGGAAAGTGAGAATAGCAACATAAAAGATAGTGAAAACAGAAGAGTCCCTGGTGGTGCTACAAACATCTACTAAAAGGAAACTGACACTGTCAGACATGGTGACTGTGAAAGCTGTGTAATCTTGTTTCATGTTGGCACCAAGGGCATAGCACTGCCACCGATGCCCAGTGCTGTATTCTGTTCGGAGACTGGAAGCCCAGTTGTGTCAATCTGGCACCTCTCAAGAGCACGAAAATGTAGTTTGAGTGCAAAAGTGGGCACATTTAGGTCTTGCTGCTGCTCCCATTGAAGTTAATGAGTATTTGCTGTTAACTTCAATGACAGCAGGAACAGAGCCTTATTGAGGAGAATTTGACATGTTGAATGTCAAAGTGAAATATTTGGGAGGAAATGAAAATGTATGAGAATTAAATACTAAGATCCTATCTTAATATCTATATCAGATATAATGGAAGCTTATGGAGAATAAATAACCTTATTTAGAGTGAAAGCTGTGGGATATAATTGTGACTAGCCATGAAAGAACTGAATGTGAAGAAGTTTGAAAAGAAACTGTTAGTATTTGGAGAGGCCATATTTAAATTACATAAATTGGAGCATGCTAAAAAGCAGGGATATACTAAGCATACTTTGGCTTTCCTGATCCAGGCCTTTTTTAATTTTATTTTTTAAAGGAGACAAGTGGAATGAGACCAGCTATGACTTCATTTTAAAATATATTTAAATCTGTTCTTCAGAGATGAGGGAACATCTGAAGGAAAACATTCATCTTTTAGCTGAGTATAACAGGGTAACTGGCCCATTAAATATAATTGGGCCCGGGTCTCTTCTGGTCCAGATGTATCCTAGTTTGACACAGTGAGGAAAGTGAGACTGCTTCAGAAGTTATGAATGAAAGACAGTTCAAAGATGAGGGTTTGGAACCCAGAGTGGGGGAGTCCTGATTCTCGAGAAGAGTCCAGAACCCAGAATCCAGAGAGAGGAGAGTTTTAGATCCCAGAATACTGAAAGTAGAAAGAACTGAGAAGAACAGAGCTTCAGAGCGGAAATGTGCCTGAAGGATGGAGAGTGATTTCCCCAGTGATCAGTGGAGCCAGATCAGGCTGGTGAAAACAGAAGGCAGTTAGGCAGTTGAAGGGTCACCTACAAAGTTCCCCAGGCCCAAGAAAGCTGACAGCAGCCTAGGGAGATGCCTGCTGGCTCTCTAAGCTGGAGATCTGAAGCTAGAAGGCCAAAGGGCTGGCAAATAATGTGGGGGAGTGAGCCCTACGGTGTCTCTGGACAAGAGGTGGAACCATGCTGGGAAGGAAACAACGTAAAGAAACACCCTAGCTGGAGGGGCTGGAGCAAAGTGTGGTGAGGGATGCCAGACCTATACTGGGGTCTAGTGAGAGATGCAGGAGCTGTACTTGGTGTTGGTGGACATTTGGAACTTGAGAGATTGAATTACTGTTTGAATTCTCCTGGAGAATTCTGAGTTATAGTTGTGGGACTTTCATGACTTTCATGCATGGAATTCTTTTAATAAATGAACCTTGCAAAGTGCTCTTAATATTTGGAAAGCTTGTGTGGAGTTATTTGGGACTCTAGAACAAAAGTTGGGCACACTGATTTTATTGCAGCCTGCCACAGGAGGATGCCCCAGAAAGGGGCTACCTATTACATATGGTGGAGGATACAGGCAACCAACTGAAGTAGCAGCTGCGAGTGCCCAGAAGGGGATAATTGAGGTAGAGGACTGCTTTCAGTGACCCTCTGGCCACAAGGGGAAGCATCAGAGGTGCCATCTTTTTATATTGGATTTTTTAATGAACACTACCATTAGAGCAAAAGGGAAAAGGAAAATAATAACATTTCAATTGGTCAGGGTTCATTTTAAAATTTTCTTTTACTGATTAACCAAATAAGACATAGCAATGGAGGGGAAAAGGCAAAACAAACTTTTAAAATGTACATAATTCATGTTTCAGAGCAGCATTACTTCATGCTCCCTGCTTCACATATGTATGCACACTAATGCACATTCATTCAAGAGAGACTTCTATCCCTCCGTGGCTGGGCCCCCAATGGGAATACTCTCCATGAGTGTGTCATGAAGCCAAGCAAAGGAAGAGGCCAGGCAGAAATACAGAATGGCTGGCCATACATGTGAATGAAACCAGATTATCAAGTGGATCTCAGGTCATCTAGATTTTATTTATCTAGTACCACATTCTCCTCCTGCATAACTCAACATTGAGTAGTGCTGTACCCTATAAGTAAAAGTAACACAATGCAAATACTATCTGAGTAAGATTTCTCTATGTGAGTAAAGGTGTGTGTGTGTGGAGAATTTGGCCTTGGTGGTTTATTTTAGTAATTTCTTAGACTCTCAAACACTAATGAATTCATGGGGCCATTCCCATAACATCAAATATATCACTTCAGAAGAGAGGATACTTTGAAAACTCTGGGTTTATCTACACGAGGGTTCTCTGGCATAGATTTTCCACCATCCCTGCAACATCTGCAGTTTTAACTGTAACAACAGTGGTAGACCTAGAGAAAGGAAAACTCCTGGCTCTAGCATTCTGGGTATTTTATTTGCTTGTTTTTTGTTTTTCCCATGCAAATTCTGTCTAGGGAAGGGGAAATTAGTATCTGGGTCTTCTTCCCCTGGAGGTGGCAAATAGCCTCTTTCCATTTCTATCTCCCAGAAAGTAGGGACAACAGAATGAGAACAAGTCTTTCCATAGGAGAAAGGAAGTCGATAGGGACCTCCTAACTTAAGCAATCCTTCTTCCCTCAGGTGCCAGTGATGCTTTATATCTGTGGAAATGTTTGAAGCCCTATAACCCCTTCCAGACAGGCAACAATTCCTCATACTGGTCCTACTTCTCATGCCTGATGTGTCCTTCCACCAGCCAGTGAGAACAAAGTCGGATCTCTGAGCAAGCAGAGCTCCCTCACACACTAAGGAGGAAAAGTTGGGGAAACTCTAGCTCTGCTTTTAACAGAGGAGGGAGAATTCTCTTTTACTTTAACCTCTGCACATCATCTCTACTTTGCTGGACTGATGAATAGTTACAGGTCTCTGAGATCACTTGCTCAGTAACTCTTGATTTTCAGGCTTTCTGGGATTCCCACATTGGGGTCCTTGTACCTTCTTCCAAAACATCTGGCATGGGGCACTTTGGGAGACAACACACTGGAGTGATCTGCTATGTTTATACAGGTTTCAGAGTAGCAGCCGTGCTAGTCTGTATTCGCAAAAAGAAAAGGAGTACTTGTGGCACCTTAGAGACTAACCAATTTATTTGAGCATAAGCTTTCGTGAGCTACAGCTCACTTCATCTGATGCATAAAGCTTATGCTCAAATAAATTGGTTAGTCTCTAAGGTGCCACAAGTACTCCTTTTCTTTTTATGTTTATATATTGACTTGATATAATAGCATCAGCTTCTGTGTGATTAATATCTCAGTACCTGTGATGATGATGTCAAGGGAGAGGCTTTTAGGAGGGGAGTAGCTAGTTCTTTGTGCTGATCTAGGAAGTTTAATCATCACAGAAACATGGACAATATTAATTTGAATAGTTATGAACTAGTCTCTTCAACGTGGTTGCCAGAACCATCAGTTTGCATGACTCTATGGACCAAAAGGACAATAGGAGCCTTTCACAACAGGAACTTGAACTGGGCAAAAGCTTTATTTCTAGAAGAATGGAAACTAGACTAAAAGTCTAGCAGAGGAGAATGACACGTAATACACCTTTACTTTTTGAGAAAACAGATGCTTGTACAGGTTCTATACTTGGGGGTACATTTCTCCCAAACTGCAAAAATACCAGCAGCTTATCATTGAGTTTCTGTTCAATGTGTATTTTTTCTCTTCCAAGATATAGTAATGTATTTTTCATGTTATTTCATGCATTTCTTGCTGGTAAAATCAGGGTAGAAATGTTCTCAATAGGCTGAAAACCATGTTTCTATTTATAGTTTTTAATTCTTTTTTGTTTTGTTTTGTTTCTCCACTGTCTTATTTGTCTGTAAATGTCATACACAGCTATGATACTGCTGAAATAATAAATCATCATATAATTTTGCACTAGAGCTGCATGGAAGATTTTGCATTGCCAGCAAAACTTCCATAAAATCACATGCTTGATAGCTCTGTGAAAAGTCTGTGTTTTAGCTTTGAATTTTGGTTTGAATTTTTTTGTTGCTTTGAAAATGACAAACAGTTCTTGAAAGCAAAAAAAAAAAAACAAAAAACAAAAAACAAACAAACAAAACCCTGTCATTTACTAATGATATAGGGAAAATGATCAGATTTTGCCTGTGGATAAACTGATACCAGTATCAACTTTTCTTCACTGATCACCACAAATATTGTTCTATAAAATACACACATCTTAGTGTTTGAATTTAAAAATGTAAGCTGAGTCTGACTGGACCTCCATATTTTGGGACAATAAGGAAACTGCTTATTTTTCCTGCATTGTCACTACCTACTCACTCTCTATACTTGACTCACAAGCATTGGAAGCAGCATCTGTCAATCAATTACAGAGATAAGTTACCATCAAAAGATTTTTCCATGAGTTTGCATACAATGAAAAGTGTTTTTCAAGTTTTACAACAAGTAAAGGAGGTCACAGAAAGACATCCTTTAAAACAAAATTGCTGGAGAGACAGATTAGATAAGAAGAAAGTGGCACAGTGTATATATTTTCACAATAAAGTGGTTCTGTTACAGTGGTGATAACTGCAAATCTTTTACTGCTAATATAAGTTTCCTGTAACTAGCAGCTTTCTTCAACTTAATAAAGAAAACTCCTTTTGTAGTTTAATTTTAGACTGTAATCATACTCTAATTATTTCAGAGACTCTAATGAAGAATACTTCAAAGAATCCATAAACAACTGAAGATCAAATAAATCTCCATGCTATTATTCTCAAACTATTCTGTATTTCTGAACACTTCTAAAAGGTCAGCGTTGTTTGAGTTCAGTTCTTTAACCTACTACTAATCGGTGTGGGAGACTTGAGATGATCTGATTTCACCTCAGTAGCTCTATAATTTTTTTGATGGCCCAAACTGCATATGGCTGTCACGGTTTCCCTCATTCTTCTTCTCTCCCTCCACCCCATTCCTTCCTGTGATTCCTTACTCACTTTTTATGTTTTGTATTGGCTTAAACTGTAAGCTCTTCAGGGCCATAACTGTCATCTTGTTTATATGGTGTCTACCATAATGGGGACCCAATCTAGAAAGGCTTTTCTGGGTACTTCAATAATACTAATCCTAACACTAACTTAGTAGTAAATTACAAATGAATTGGTAATATCCGTTCAGTTCCTTGTGCATTTGTGTTCTGTGTCACAATATTTGAGAAAAGCCCTGTTATCAGTGTCAGTAGAGAGGTCAAGAAGCAAGGAGACCTTTTCTCTGTGGAGGAGTTTACTTCAACTCAGTGATTAAACACAATCAGGGGGAAGCCTGGGGAAACTTGGACTGCTTCTTCCAATACTTATTTTTTCTGAGGGTATGCAGAAGAACTTGGTCTACAAAGTGTCAGCATGATTTTTTTTTCATAAGCACTGCATTTCACAAGTATATCAACAATAAAAAAACTGTAGCTTTATAGATTTGTCATAAAAACTTCTTGGAATTTCTTTGTTCCCTTCTTTATCCTATCAGGAGCAAAAGGAATCCTGTTTGTCAGAGGGTGGAGATGGATGGCAGGAGAAAGGTCACTTGATCATTACCTGTTGGGTTTGCTCCCTCTGGGGCACCTGGTGTTGGCTGCTGTCAGCGGACAGGATACTGAGCTGGATGGACCTTTGGTCTGACCCAGTATGGCCATTCTTATCTTCTTAAAGACCCTAAGAACCCCTGAAGTGAGCAATTTTGGAATAACCTATCCACAAGGAGCTACAAGGAAACTTTCCGTCAGTCAGATACCAGCTTATGCTCTGAAGCATGAAGGTTCTCTCCTTTGTTGAGGTACCTAATTGTCTAGATCTTTATTTGCTTCCTATCCTTTTATGTCCAAAATGCTAAGGATCCAATAATTGTCTGACCCAATACAGCTTTAAAGGAGTCTCTTAATTGAAAAATTAACTGTAATAGTGGTAACTACATACACAACTTTCAATGCATAATGTTCAGGTCTCTTTGAAGTTCTGTTTTGTGGTCTTGCCATCTTTATTATTCCCACTGCTGGCCCATGCTCTGTTGCACCAGTGACAAATTGATAACAACAGCAGGCTTTTCAGTTTAACTGTGAGTCTATAAATATTTAACATATCTTCAAAAATATTCTAATTACCTAAATATTTAAAATTAGAAATAAAGCCATTTACAAAAAATGAACCATTAATTTCCATAGTTTATTCTTAAGGGAAATCCTAGTTGTGGCTCAGAACAGCTCTGTACATTCTTTTTGTTCCTTTTCTTCATATTCCCCAACCAGGTTGAAGATTTTTTCTTAACTCTCCTTTAACCCCATTATTTAAGAAGGACAAAGAGAACTTCTTAAAATTCTGCCTATGTTCTTGCAAAATGTCACTTGTTTGGCAGGGCTCCCAAACAGTAGCACAGCTTGATCCCCCTGCATAGCCCTCCACAGAGCTAGACCTGACATCAGGAAGCTCTTTCCATGATAGGCATAAATTAAGCTGAAACTCAGTTGTAGACTTATAGATTATGCTTTAAAAAATGTACAGTCAGGAAGGCAGAGTCTGATGTCTCTTTAGCAAGTCAGCTTTTCTCTTCTAAAACTCTCCTTAAGGGATGGATTTGTTGAAAGGGGATTTTTTTTTAGTACATTTATTCAATGGAAGCTCAGAAATGTCTTACTGCAAATGATTCAAGATAGTTTTTTGGCCATGTCATGGGTTTTGAGTTTGAATTTAAGCTTTGCACATCCTGCAGAATTGCACTGAAAAGCATCTTGGAAAAATGACAGTAAAAAGACCAAGATCTCATCTACCTAGGCATAAAGAGAGGGGGTACAGTAGTAAGTTCTCCCTCCTCCTCTCCCAGTCTGTTGTCATCCAGCTGTTAACTGACCTTTTACAATTAGAAAATCGTTCCTGCCAAACATCTTATTTAGAGATGTTTAAAACATTAAATATTGGTTGGTCAATACCATAGGGGTTAGTCCAGATGGTACACGTCTGGGAGAAATAAACCTAGCACTAAAAGGGAGTGATCAAACAGAAATATCCTCCCATAGCTGGGAGGATAGTGGGAGATAGTGAACAAAAAGGGGTTTCATGATAGGAAAAAGCAATAGATGAAATGCCCTGCTTCTTTTTAGGCAATATCCTTTGTACAGCTATGCACGTCTACTTACATGTTACATCATAACAGCAATATATCTGAGTAGACTAATTGTTTTTAAAATGAATTATTCAGATATTGTGCAGCTTTCTTATGCAGTCATTATGAAGCTGAGGGCTTTTGAGCACATAATTCATTGTTTTGTATCATAGGTTATGCACACTTTAGCTTAAATGTACAATAATGACTGGAAATACCCTTTTTCACCTGAAGAAAGGTCAATGCCATGTTCATGGTTGGAATCTGAGCATAGTTCTGTTGAAAGGAATCAATCATTTCCCAGTCCTAGACATGGATACAACCAAGGCCACTGACTTGACTGCTTCCCTTATTTTCATTGAAATATTAGACCATGAACTTCCTTCTGCATGTAGTAGGAATTTCAAACTTCTGGGGGAACATCATTCTCTTTGGAACTAAGGGGGCTTTTTAGTACCTTGGGGAAAGACACACCTGACTGAAGCTAATAGGGTTGCATGGGTCTGATGACAGAATTTGGCCCATAGTGTCAGCATGTGCTTCTTGTTTTATTGCACAATGCTTGCCTTTCCATTGGTAGAGTGAATTTAATGTAGTAAAAATACAGACAGCCAGGGAAGGAGAGACTTAGTTTTTGATGTGGTGGGGGCCAAAATCCAAAACAAACAATGTCAAGTTAGGATAACCAATGCTAGTAATTAGATCATTTTCTGTTTTGTTGTATTAACATACTTACAGGGTAAGCCTCTTTTGCAGCTTTGATATGTTTAAGTTTCTTACAAATTAGTGGACTGCTTTAAACTCTTAAATTGTTTTAACTAGGGATTTGTGTGGGAAGCTTTTATTAGTTGGGAACAAGTATGTTGGTTTACAGAAGCTAATTAAGTATTAGTAAAATTTCTTTAAAACACATGAATCATTGGGGCGGGGTGGCATGAACACTTAGGGCTAAAGGCTTTAGTGAAAACTTTAATTTTATGTCTGAAATGTTGAGCTCACTATCGGCAGGCACAGTGAATTTAAACATCTAACCACTTGATTGCACCCTCAGATGAGGCCACTGGAAGCCTACATCACTTGTAACTACAGTCATTGTTCTGCAATATTACATAACTGCTTTTTGGAGCAAACTTAAAAAAAACCAAACTTCCAATTTAGCCATTAGAGTTAGTTTTGATTAACTTATCAGAAAGAATTTCAAGCACTTACAAATAATTTGTAGGATCTTCAGCCACTGGGTGCAGCATCATTAGTCGTAGCTGAGCATTTGGCCCATAAACCATAGTAAGTGTACTGGAAACTAAATAATTGTTTTCTGTTTTACAACTTTGAAATTCCAAACTGTGCTGCTGATTTATGCTTCCAGTTGCAAGACTTCCAGAGAGTTGTGCTATTAATCACTGTATAAAAACAACGAGGGGTCCTTGTGGAACTTTAGAGACTAACAAATTTATCTGGGCATAAGCTTTCGTCGGTTATAACCCACTTCATCAGATGCATGGAGTGGAAAATACAGTACACAGGTATAAATATACAGCACATGAAAAGATGGGAGTTGCCTTACCAAGTGAGGGGTCAGTACTAATGAGGTCAATTCAATCAAGGTGGATGTGACCCATTCTCAGCAATTGACAAGAAGGTGTGAGTATCAACAGAAGGAAAATTGTTTTTTGTAATTTTCCCTCTGTTGATACTCATACTTGTATCAACTGCTGGGAATGGGCCCCATACACCTTGATTGAATTGGCCTTGTTAGGACTACAAAAAGTAATTTTCCCTCTGTTGATATTCACCCCTTCTTGTCAACTGTTGGGAATGGGCCACATCCACCCTAATTGAATTGGCCGCATTAGCACTGACCCCCCCCACTTGGTAAGGCAACTCCTATCGTTTCATGTGCTATATATTTATACCTGCTTACTGTATTTTTCACTCCATGCATCTGAGGAAGTGAGTTGTAGCCCATGAAAGCTTATGCCCAAATAAATTTGTTCATCTCTAAGGTGCCACAAGGACTCTTCATTGTTTTTACTGATACAGACTAACATGGCTACCCCTCTGAAAATAATCAGTCTATGTTTGTGTACCTATATGTACTATGTTACATAAGAACTATAGAAAATTAATAGTGCTGTAACCAAAGTTCCTCAAACTCCTTTCCACCTACGAATTCACATTTGGTCTCTAACTAGAATATTATTTTTATGGAAAATATGAAAGTGCCTGGACGTGCAGCAGCTGTGCACCCTTACTGTGTATGGGTTATTTCTTCCCATGAGGCTGGCCAACTCCACTGGCCAGTGCTTGGCTATAGACTCATAGCCCAGCTTCCTGTCCACCCCACTTGAGGCACAGTGTGCTGTTAACAGAGTAGGAACAGAGCAGTCCCTGTGTTCACAAAGCCGGGAGACTATAGTTCTGATTGGCAGGATCCTTGCACCCCCTGCCGCACACAAACACAGCACATCCAAAGGGACCAGTCAGAATCTAATGTTTATTTTAAAATGCTTTGAAATGAGAGAGGGAGTAGAATTGATAGTGCCTACTCTGTCTCTGAGAGAAGAAAGGTAGTCTCCATTATATCTTTCCCTCATCTACCCTCTGGAAGTTCCTTCTTCCCATCCCTAGAGAAGCAGCAGGGATTCTTCACCCTTCTGGTCACCTGAGAGGAAGTTTCTCTGAGTTTCTCTAGTTACTGGAACAGCACACAGAAACTTACCCCAACCCCCATATGCCTGCAGGAAAGTAGGACAGCTACCTTTCAGGGAGAGGTGCAGGATTGTTACCGTGCCATATGCTCAAGTAGCACTGACAAACCTATAGTAAGCTTTCCACGGTCCCCATTCCATGCACTATGGATCTTTCAGGTCTTCCTTTGTAACTGAAGCCTCCCCCTCACACACACACCACCCTGGCTCCTTCTGACTTTGATCCATCAAGTTTGAAATTATATTTCAGTAAGATCCCAGCAACTCAGACTATACAATGCAGTGTTTAATTTTTCACTTCTCCAACTCTGATTGTTCAGCTATAGGAAATTAACTATGAAATTACCGGTATTGATCAAATATTTGATATCTAAGAGACTACCTTAAAATCACATGGTCTGACTGATGTTAGAAGATGAAATCTAAGGTAGATGAGTTGGAAGTAGTAAAAACACAAGTTTTAAAGACTAGTGCACTCAGGATTGATAATAAATTGGATAGAAATGGTGGAGAGTCAAGTGAAGAGTGTCAACTTATTCACTGCCAGGCTTCTAGAGGGAACAGATGAAACTATTCTCTGAAAAACAGATTCCAATACTTGTGGTACTAAATGCAAAGGATGATCTAATTTATATGGAAATGGCTTTTAAACCAGTGGGAGGTAGGAACCATAATAGCATGGCCAAGAATGACAATTTTAAGGGCAGCTAGAGAAAGAAGGAGTAATGCTAAAAAAAGGAAACAATCCATTTCTTTGAAAGACCCTTTGCCTCAGTCAAAAGAAAAGTGCTCTTTTCCATTAACTACAGAAGACGGGTCTTGAGGGCAAATTATTATTAGCCAAATTATTTCTCCGACAGAAGGAGAAAGTGTTTTTTTGTCTTTCTGGGATCATGAATCAACAGGATTTTGGGATGGATTTTGATATACATGCACATAGGGCCTCGCTCACTCTGAATTGTCCCTCACTACAGAAGTAGTCAAATTTACTGCCACAGGACTACTTGTAGTATAGGATTTTTTCCCTTCTATATTTCAAGCAGTCCCATGGAACTCAATGGGACTACTTTTGGAGTAAGTAACTATTCAATCTGATGCCCTGTATTTCTATGTGTATCAAAACCCACCTGGAAACTTTTCTATTTTTTCATGATCATGCGGAAAAACCAAGAGTGGTGTCTGAGAAATAATTTGGCAACTATGTACAGTATCTCAAGAGCCCTTTTCTGTGCTGCACTTAATAGGAAGGAGTGGTGGCACAAAATTAAAGGCTATGTTCAAATCCAGCTGAAAGTCAGGCCCATAACATTTACTCCAGTAAAATAAATCAAGCCAATGGAACTTGGTCTATAGTCTTTAATTACCCAATTACAAATGATCTTTCAAATAATTCAATATTTTCTATAACCTTAGATACACAGATATAGCATTTTATAACTGTGTCTTCATTTTTATAGTCATTGTCTGAGGCCCAGAGTTTTTAAGAGTATTTAAAATATTGCTGCACTCAGCATTGCAACACCTAACTGATTTAGGTACCTACATCTAATTTTCCAAAGGGATTTAGGCACTTCAGGAGTCTAAAATTCCATCAACAGTTGATGGGAATTAGATGGTTAAGTGACTGAATCCCTTTTGAAAATGAGATTTGGGTTCGTGAACCAGTTAGATGTTGCAATGCTGAGTGCAGCATTACTTTAAATAACTTTTAAAATCTGGCCCTTAGTCTTAATAAACAATACAGACAACATATGGGAGAGGGAACAGAGTCAGAGAGAAGTGAAAGGATTGTCACAGAGCTGGGAATAAAAACGAGGTCTTCTAAATCCCAGTTGGCTACTACATCCACTGAACCACACTGCTTCTTTGCACTATTACTCTGTGCTGTTGTACTTAATCTGTAATATGCTGTGTAAGTACAATTTACTATGTGGTTTGGTTTTTTTTTTTCAAATAACTTTCCTGACCTCTGTTTCTATGGCGTAAACAGAATAGTGCTGTACAGAGCACTTCAACATGCTATGTGTGTATATTTACAAAGTGCGCAGCTATGGGATGGTTCCACAGAGTGTAATATCATAAGGGCTGAAGTAAGGACCCCAAACATCAGTTTTGACTTACTGTTATATTTGGACCTAACAAAGAAGGAGATGGACAGATAGCACGGGAGTTGAAAGAAACACAGCTGTCTGAGTGTCTGCAAAGGTTGCTTTATTATCCTGGCTGCAAAAATAAAACCAAAATGAAAGTGAGGCTTTGCACTAGGGAGGAGGGAGTGATCCAACATTTAAAAGGACAGGACACCACATTTATATTTGAGAGTTTTCACTCCAGAGTTCAAGTAGGAATACATACATGTGCAGCACATCATTCCTTAGTGCATACTTTATGACCTTAGTGAAAAAAAATATACACTGTAAATTCAATATGTGACTTTTTTCAAATGTTCATACCTCAATCAATTTCTTAAAGAAATCTCTGGAGCAAGCAAAGGCCCTTCTCAATTAGGGCTATTTTCCCTGCCAGACTTCAGCTTTATGTTGCCTTATTAATTTTAATGTGAAGTGTTTTGTCAAAAACTTTACCAAAATTTTACTTTCAGATAGACACCAACCCTTAAATATTCAGCTCACAATATCAATGTTTCAGATAGTTACAAGTGACTGAAGACTGAGATTAGAATGGAAACAGTTATCCAATCTTAGCTTGCCCATAGTGAGAGTACTAATGTGTCTGCAAATCAGTTTGTGCAAACATAACAATTTGTAAGAACTGTGTAGCTGCACTTGTCTGTCAGAATGCCCATTGCTGGAATACTTTATGCCAGTTTTGAATAACTCTTGTGCACATACCTTTCACAGTCAGCAACACATGTATCATAGAATGGAGGACAAGTGGTGGTAAAAGTGAAAACAAGATTGTGCCATTTAGAAATAACATTTCTTATTTCTAATTTATAACTCTACATGATCCACCCTTGCAGATTCCATAGCAACACAGGTTTTTTTAAAATTTTGACGTTGAAAAGACATGTGGAAAGGAATATAATTTTAAATGCACTCAAATTATGAAGCTATAAAGTCAGTCTGGAAATGGGTGTAAAATAGAGATGTACCAAACTGTTCTTTCCTTCAGCAAACAAGTGACTCAAAGCTCCCAAGCTCAATAACAATTCTCTGCTAGCTTCCCTCTTTATCAAAAGGCTGAATGCCCCTCCCAATCTCACAATGAAAAACAAGGCTAGGAAAAACAGCCAAAAATTGCACTGTTAAGCCTGTAGGGACTTTATACAAAGCTGCTGAAATATAAGGTAATACAGAACAGAAGCACTGAATCACGATCACTGTCTGGGCAAGAATTGTGATAGTATAACACACACATGAAACTGGCAAACTCTGGCTGTTTTGTCTATTTGGGGAAAATCCCACACTGAAAACTGTTTTATATGCTTTTGCTAGTGATAAACAAGCCTCAAGAGTTTTGTTAGGTTTTGTTTGCTTGAGGAAAAAGCAACTCTTCTGACGTTTATCAAGTGGATGACCAAATACCTGTCATTCAATAGAAAAACACCCATTAATTCAGTGGCTCGGGTCCTTAAAGTGTGTGTGTACATAATACAAAAGCCAAATGTTGCCCCCTCCTTTGTCCTTGAATATTCATCTGATCCGTAAGTTGACCACACACATCTCAGCTTCAGTAGAAAAACCTCATAGATAAACCTTTTCATTTTTCACTGTAGTATGATGTTCCTCCCCTTTAAATCCATCAAATTATTAGACAAAAGGATAAAGATAGAAAGCCCTGGAAAGTAGAAACACTGGGAGACTCTTTGGAATGGAGCATAAATTAAGAAAATCCTATTTTCCTGAAAAAGTCCAGTTGAGAAGCTGGCACCTGTTGTCCACATATTCAAGGATGTGTTGGGCTGTACTCTTGCTACATTACCAGATCCAGTATGCTTCAGCTCTTCAGCAATTTCAAATGCTTCTGAATGTAATCAGGTCAAGAAACCCCTATAAACACTAAACTCAGCTGATTATATGAAAACCTTCACAGTGTATGGCCAAATAGTGAGGGACCTAAGCCACAAAGTTCATATCCAGAATCAGTTCTGACTCCTTATGTTTTCAATTTCAGGGTGTCTCATTCTGGTTGAACTTAACTGTAATTAAGGGCTACCATGAGGATCTGTGCTCACTCTAATACTCTTCAGCATCTACACAAGAGAGACAATGATTATAATAACACAGAAATTTACATGTGCTGATTTGGCACTTGCTACTCAGGCCTGTAGCTCTAAAGAGCTTGAAGTGACCCTTACTTCTGATCTTAAGATCATGGAGGAGTACTTCCAAAAAAGGCAGATGAGACCAAATCTAAGTAAATTGGTAGACTCTACTTTCCACCTTAACAGTTTTGAGTTTTGTAGTGAAACTGTTTTATAACACAAAGCCAACATTTCTCGCTATCATTCTTGACTGCCTACTCACCTTTCATGGCCATCTCAACCAAGTAGCCTCCAAAGTGAAGACTTGAATCAATATTATCCAAGTTAGCAGGAACTAACTGAGGATCACCTGCCCCAGTGCTACAAACATTGGCTTTGGCCCTCGTGTACTTGGTTGCAGAGCACTGTCTGCCAGTGTGGACATGCGGCTGCCATGCCCAACTTGTGGCAGGCAGCTGAATCAGATCATGCAAATCATTAAAGGAACTTTAAAATCAATGTCTCTACTTTGGCTTTCTGAATGAGCAAACATCGAACCTTCAGCTATCAGTTGAAATATAGCTACAGCATGGGAACTTAAATGCACCAAAGACTACCCGGAACTTCCCATCTGGCAGGTTATGGGCAACATACCGCAACAGCACCTGAAATCGAGAAAACCACAATGGACAACATGTGACCACCTCTCATCTCAAGGTCTGGCTAAAGGATGGCAAAGTGTCTGGACCTCATCCATTGGTCCTAACAAGCACTCTATCACTGACCCAACAAGCCACCATCCCAAGTCATGTAGACTTTGGACCACATCAAACTGCATCCGAACAAACCATGGAAGATGCAGCTACTTTAGCACAAGTGAAAAATCAAAAACTCCCTTTTGTGCAGCTGTGGTGAGAAGACCCAAACCATTGGAGACAGCACAACTGAGTGAATTTGGAATCAAAGGTGAAATGGATGATATTCACATCATCACAGAGGAGGTCTTGAACCTATGACTACAGAATGATTATGGACTGTGAGTATAGAATGTTGCCCTGCAGAGGCCATATGGGTGTGAAAGCTGAAAAGTTGAAATTTTCCTTGAGGGGAAAAAATAAATAGCTGAGCTCTCCTGAGAAGCTAGTGGAACAAACCTCTATAGATACAGCTTGCTTTGCATTCCTTTCGATTTCTAAGTAGATATCTGGAAATAACAAAGAAAATTAATATCTGTGACAAAGTCCTGACAGCTATAGAAGAGTGGTAAAAGGCAAGTATATCAGAACTATAATGGAAAAAGCCCTTTTCCCTCTGAGCTGAAAAGAGGTTACTTTGGGTTAAGTAGAGACTCCTGAGTCCAATTAAAGGCTACCCGTGAGCTTTTGAAAAACTCCTCTTCTGGTATGGGGGAAGTGGAGGAGAAATGAGAGACAAGCTGCAGCAGGGTTAATGACTGCAGGAAGAAAAGACTTGTCCTGGGTGTAAGGCTGCATATAGGGCAAGCAAACTATCTAGCCGCTGTTGGGGGGAGAACTGGCACCAAGCAGACAGCCTAATAAAGCAATGCCCTGGAGATGGGACAGGGAAAAGTATTATGGTTCCCTTTTTATGTTATGAGTTTGTTTCTTTTGTTTGGCTGAAGAGTACTACTTGGGCCTACCCCGAAGCCCTCTTTTTAAATATCAAAACCAGAGGTGAGGAATAAAGAAAACCCCCTGGAGTTGCAGTGACTTACTTCAGTCAACACCGCCAATGGGAGAAACACTGAGGCCAAAAAAATAATGTGATCCTGGGATGCATAAACAGGAGAATCTGGAGTAGGAATAGAGGGGTTACTTCACCTCCGTATTTAGCACTGTTGTAACCACTGCTGGAATACTTTGTCCAATTCTGGTACCTACAATTCAAGATGGATGTTGAAAAATTGAAGAGGAGTTCAGAGAAGAGACATGAGAATGATTAAAGAATTAGAAAACATGCTTTATAGTGAGTGAGCTCCTTAAGCCTACTTAGTTTAATAAAGAGAAAGTTAAGGGATGACTTGATATAGTCTATAAGTACCTACATGGGGAACAAATATTTAATAATGGGCTCTTCAATCTAACAGAGAAATGTTTAACAGAATCCAATGGCTGGAAGCTGAAGCTAGACAAATTCATATTTGGTACAAGGCATATTTTAACAAAGACAGTTATTAACCATTGGAACAATTTACTATGGGTCATGATGATTTGTCCATCATTTGGCTACTTTTAAATGAAGATTGGATATTTTTCTAAAATATATTCTCTGTGAACTACTCTGGGGAATTTATGAAGCTGTACTATACAGAAGTTCAGACTAAGCGATCACAATGGTTCAGTCTTGCCTTAGAATCTATGAAAATGGATCCAAACTCCTATCCCTGTGGTTCTTTAGACAGCTCCCTCAGCTTAACACTGCTCTTTATAATATTTACATTATTTTTCGTCCATATGCCAGTATTGTTATATAAGCTAATTATCCCTGTTACAGGTTGTGCGCCCATTTGTTACTTTGTAAAGTGTCTTGGAATCATTTGAGATGAAAGAAACTAAGACATTTAAGTGACTGTTGTTCTGGCTTTCAAGGTCAACTACAATAAACGCTATCCTTGGGCATTTCTTTCCTGAAATATGCAACCTGACAAAATTTAGAGACCTTTCCCAGATTTTTCTGTTGTAAAATGTATTAAAAAGGCTGATGCTCCATCAGTACTGTTATGATCATCATAGCATGGAAATGTACCTCACTTTTAGTGGCATTAGCTACTTTTAGAAATTGCAACATTCTATCACAACTGTGAAAATGTACATTGATGCTATGATATCCAAAGGATGTCTTGTATTAAATGTAGACTATTCCCTATTCCAGACGAAATCCTACTTTTCTAATCACCATTTAAACATTTCCACAAACTACATGATTACGAATCACTGGGGTTCGGTATTGAAAATTGGCATACTTTTATTTCTTTAGCTTCCTTTAAATTTGAAACTTTCTGAAGGTTCAACCAAATAAGACCTGATATTCTTCTGTGTATCAGAATTCAGAAAAATTTGATCAGACATTCCTCAATTATTCCCATAACTGAGAATGATGTTGGGATAACAAGTTCTTTGCTAGTTTGCTTATAGAAATGGGGAGAGGGGGAGAGAGATATACCAAAAGATGCTATTCCGAGAATAAGGAAAGATAGAGTTCCCCAACTTGTACATCTAATATTGAAGTAGAGACCAATGGCAGCATGTTACGTGTTGTCATTTGACAAGATGGCCCTGCAGAGCCACCGAAATCTATAGACTGTTGAAATTGCACTAGTATTAATGTGTCCTTCAGAGTTAAACCTCAAAGTAACAAAACTAGCACTCATTGACTAGCATCTCATTGACTAAATTTACTTTCTTTGGAAGTAAATCCTCTCATTCCTCTTCACTCCTCCGAATAAACTCCTTGTTCAACTCGTGTTCATCTCTAGACTCAACTACTGTGTCCATCTCATCTCTAGCATTCTTTCCTCATCTGCCTCCAGAGCCTTCAATCCATTTGTAATGTTGCAATCAAATCATTTATCACGTCCATCACTCTAGCCATGCTTAGCTCTTCTTAATATCTACTCACTGGCTCCTCTGTGCCTTCTGAACCAAACAAAATTTATATTTTTATCACCTGCAGTCTTCTGCTCTGACCCTTATCTTGTTTTGCTTGGTCATCTCATCTTTTTTGCTCCATTCAAACCATAAAACTAATCAGTCCCTTTGTGACCTTCCACTCTCAGATAAATGATGGTGATTTTCCTGCTTCACTTCTCCAAGTTTCTTACAAGTAGGAACTCTGTTCTTTAAGGCCACAACCCTATTCTATACATACAGTAGGAATTTTACTCTTGATTTCAGTGGGAGTAGGAGCAGGCATTGAGAAATGATCTCTTCTAATGATCATACCCCAACCAAACTAGAAATCCTCTCTTTGTGCCATCATAACCACTGTCATAGAAACCCAGTAACTAATATCACAAAAGGGGTTATTTCTTTAAATGTGGACTAAGAATAAGCAATTGGGGCAGATTAGCAAAGATGCAATTTTTATTTAAATGCCCTTAACATAATGAAAAATAAAAAGAGCTGACTTCTGCAATTTGTTTCTAAACCCTCTGGAATGTTTTCCAATGGTTGTCAGCAGATCTTTAAGGGGCAGATTCTGATTCCCTTATTCAGGCTGAGAAGTATCTTACTGTGTGCGTGTAAAATGGTTTATGTGCAGAAACCAAGTACAATACTATTTGTGGGAAGTAGCAAAGTAACAAGAAAATACCTCTCTGCCCCCTTCAGGGTGCAACATGTTTCTGCCACAAACACTGTTGGTAAGTGAAGAAGAATAATAGAAATCAGGGATGTTGATTTCTGCCAGTATATAAGTGTCACTTATTGTTTAGAATTGTTTTTGGCTAATTATTTATATTTTTACATTGGGCTTCTCTACACACAATTTTTGTACCGTTTTAACTATATCAGTAAAAAACTACATAGATGCAGTTATAGCCAGTAAAGTTGCTTATAGAAATATGCTAATGTAAATTTATGAAAGTAATATACACTGATAGAACTACTCTAGAGAGTTGCAACAATTTAACTATTTATTTCTAAACCAACACAGATAATGTTGTATAAAAGTTAGGGATACACTAGTCTTTCATATTTCATCAGTTGACAATAGGAAATTATGGGCATGATTATCATTTGTGTAAATTAGTATATCTCCATAGACTTCAATGGTGTTATGCTGACTTACACCAGTCAAGGATCTGGCCTTCTATATTTAAGTCTTTGTTTTCCTTTGTGAGAATTGGGGAATGGTGCACTCCTATTCTTGTTCTGTTTTATTTACACTAGAGTGGTAGATGGGATCAAAACATCTTCTTTCTAGATGATGATTATTTAGGTGATTTCTCTGGGTTTGAAGAACACCTATGAATGGTGTTGGCATCTGTTAATAATATTACATCTTTTGAAAGATAAGGTGCATATGATGGATGAAAGAATCTTAACTGTTCACACAGAGTAATACAATGAACTTAGTATCCATGAGAAAAAAAGTGAAATTTGTTTCTATGTGGTCTTCTGTTGAGCAAGGATTAAATCCTAGCACAGTTAAGTCAATTGCAAAATGTGCACTGGCATCAGTGGCCAAGTCTCTTTTTCATTCATAAGAATGTCTGTCTTGGGCAATATAATGTTTTTAGTTTGTTGTAAACTGGATTAGTCAAAATCAACACTTCTGTGTAAGTTATTTCACCATCAACAGTAATTCTGTACAAGAGGCTGTTCATATTTTGTCTTGATCCTTTGGCAGACCTGATTGCAGGAGGCCTGAAAGACAGCAGCTAATTTTAGGAATCTAAATTGTATTCCATATTTCATGGAATTCAAATGTTATTGAGGATTTTTAAAAAGTATATTGAAACTTGGTGTATCATGGAGATGCAAAAAATAAATAAATAAAGCATTCTCATGATCTGCATGATGTTTATTTTAAAGGGTAAAAAAAAATCCAGCTTTTTTCCCCTGTGTTTTATTGGAAACTGTTCCCGACACAGTGGGCCACCTTACCCACTTTGTAACAGTTACTTCTTTTGTTTTTGTATCTAATCCATTAGATTCAGAGGTGTACTTTTTTTGGAAAATGGCTCAGGGAGTGTCTTGATTTTCACCATATCAGTGTTGTTACTTTATGGTTGAATTATCACAGACTCTGTATTGTATACTGAGAAATGATAACAGGAAGGATTAAAACTTGGTCAGAACTCCAAGTGAAGATTTTTTTTTATATTTTCTACCCTTGTTCTGAATTTCATTCAAAGATGTAAGAGATAGGAAAACACCTAATTTACTACCACGTTGCCCTCTCAACCATGACAACATGACTAAAATATGTGATGCTATATTTATGCAAATAGATATTTAGATTGCTAATAGAATTTAGATTGCTATTTTGGAATAAAAACAGATCTTATATTATCCATAGGGAAAATAATATATACCTAGGAGTCACCTTCATGTCACTTGATACTTGGTACAACTGAAATAACACTGTTTTAAATATACATCCGACCAATTCGTTGCAGCTGAGGAGATAATTACTGTATCTTAACTGACAGTGGCAGGATGGATTTCATATCTGGCTGGGAACTTTCTGCCACAATCATATCTTTTTAGGGTAGGTGTAATCATCTCTGAGTGTTCAAAAAGCAGGATTCAGAACAGCAACAAAGCCCTCATGAGGTTGTCTTACAAATAATGATGCTTTGAAAAATAATAAATGTGTTTTTTTTTCATTTATCATTTGGTATTTGAGCCTTTACAGTCATTTGCAAGATTTTAACCATGATGGTCAGAAATATACTGTGTTTTATTATTTGGTTTTGGTTTTTTATGTTTTTTTTAAAGATTCCCCATAGAGCTCCAGGAAATGGTGTTTAAAAAAAAATACGCAAAGTGATGAGATGCATGACAACATTGTGAGAGAGGGAACACTATAATGTTGTTCTTTGTGGATATATATGCGTGTGTATATATAGCACAATGATTTTCAGGAAGCTTTAAATACATTTTTAGTTGACCATCTTAGACTTATTTTGATAAACCCAACCACCTCCCCACCCCAAAAACCAACAACCTTCACCCCCCCAAAAAAAACAACCCCCCCCCCCACAAAATAAGAAAAGCCAACAAAACAAACAAAAACAAAGTAAAAGGGGGTGTAACAAAAATTCAACACCTCTCAAAAATATATTCTGAATTTTTTTCAAAGAAAAAACCATTTCAGCCTTGGTTAAATGGAAACAAACTTTGAACTTCAAAACATTTCATTTTTTCCCCTTTAACAGCTCCAGTGGTCATGTTGAAAATCAACTAGCTGAGTGCAGAACCATAGACATTCTCCATCATTGACTGTTTTTACATCATCAAAATTTCTTACAGCAAGCAATAGAGTTTAGACTGCCTAATTAAACCTTAAGCACTGCAGTGATGTAACTCCCAGCATGCAGCTTGATCAGGGGGAGAGATGCAATGCCATATGCAGATGTAGTCCAGCAAGGGAGCCTAGCCCCAAAAAGAGAATGGGGGATTCAGACGCCAAATTACAACTCCCATGAAGCAATGCAATACCAAAGGAAAATGCAGTTGAAAGCTGAACTGACTTGAAACAATACATTTTGGGTCAGTTCAATAAACTGAAATATACCAAATGATCATATCAAATCATACCAGATCGTACCAAACTAAGAAACAATACTTTGCTTTCCACTGATTTCAGCAAAAAATGAATTTTTCAATGAAAAGATTCATGGTGTGAAAAGTGCATTTTCCATAAAACCATAATCTTGGCCAGCTGTGATGCAGTGCTAAACACCATCCTGTAACATCCACTAAGGAGTTAAGAGACACAGTAACCTATCTTCTCAGCTGCAGTGAATTGGTGGGCCATCAAGAACTGCAGACCAAGCAGATAAGGATGGCTGCCGGGGGTATGAGGAGGCCTCTGCTTCAACTGGCAGAAAATGGCATGATAAGCTGGAGACTCTAGGGAGAAAGCCTGAGAAGGATGTTCTTTAAGAAAAGGATGGTAGATGAAGGTGAGAAGTTGCCCAGGAATGCAGCAGTGAATCAAAGGAAGCAGACCTTATCTGCTTAGTACAGGGTCCTTGGGCTAAAACCCAGAGCAGAGGCCTTGTCTGGGAGCCCCTACTGGTTGCCAAAGAAGGGGATACAAAAGCCCCTCTGACACAAGGGGACAAGGACTATTGACCCCAGAGTGGATGAAGGTCTGGCATAAGGAGTCTGGGGTTTTGGTCTGTTTCACTCTTTGGATACAGACTAGATTACCTAGTGAGGCAGGCTTTAGACTAGATTCAAAGGGGGCAGGAGACAATAGCCCATAGGTAAATCCACTCCTGCAGAAACTTCTCCCCCTTAGCTTCACAAATATTATGCAGAGCATAACATGCTGCTTTGACCATGGGAATGTTTTCCTCAATGTGGTCTAACCTGCCAAAAAGGTAGGCCAGTGCCCCTTTAAGCAGCCAAAGGCAGATTCAACAGTTATTTTGCATCTACTGACTCTGTTGTTGAAGCGCTTCTTGCTGCAGACAAGGTTGCAGGTGTAAGGCTTCCTGAACCACAAGAGTAAGGGGTAGGCTAGGTCTCCAAGGATCACTATGGGCATTTCAACATCCCCAAAGGGAATCTTCTGGTATGGAAAGAAAGTCCTGGCTTGCAGCTTTCTGTACAGGCCAGTGTTCTGAAGATGCATGTGTCATGCACCTTCCCTGACCAATCAGCACTGATGTAACTAAAATAACCCCAGTAATCCACCAGCACTTGCAATACCATAGAAAAGTAGCTCTTTCTGTCGATATACTTTGTCACAAGATGGTCTGGGGCCAACATGGGGATATGTGTTCCATCTATTGCTCCACCACAGTTGGGGAATCCCATTGCTGCAAAATCATTAATTATGCCATGCACATTTCCAAGAGTATAGTCATTCATAGTAGGAGGCAATTAATGGTCCTATACACTTGCATCACTGCAACCTCCACAGAGGACTTCCCCACTCGAACCTGATTCATGACTGATTGGTAGCAGTCTGGTGTTAGCTTCCACATAGCAATTGCCACTCGCTTCTCCACCAGTAGGTGCAACTCTCATGCTGGTGGCCTGGAGCTGGAGGGCAGGAATGAGCTCTGCACACAGTTCCAAGAAGGTGGCTTTGCGCATCCAAAAGTTCTGCAGCCACTGATTGTCATCCCATATCTGCATATTGGTGCAATCCGATCATTCACTTCTTGTTTCTTGAACCCAGAACCAACAGTTCACTGTGTGCAGCTGCTCCATGAATCCCAACAGCAATCTTGAATTGTTTCTGTCTATGGCACACAGCAGGGCAGATACCATGGTGTCATCATCATCAGATTCACAGTTCATGAAATACTGCAGGATCAGCTATGTTGTGTTCATAATGCTCGTCACAGTACTGAAGCACTGCAGGATCCATGCTTTCTGCCAGCAATGGTGGGCACACAGGTAACATGGTCTGTGTCAGTTCACTGGGTAATTTTTGCATCCATAATCTAGATGTGGACTTCATGCAGAAGGTGGCAGGACCTATTTGCTGAAGAACATCTGGCTTGCTACTAGCGTTTGAGCTCTGCCTGTAGATGAACTCATCAGCACTGTCAATGATACTCGATTCCTCCAGCACTGGGGATTCTGCTGGCCTGTCTTCGAGGTTCTGGACATTGGTCTTCTGCCATGAGATATTCAACCGTATTGTTTAGGTAGCATCTTGGAGACCTCAGGGTGGGACTGAAATTCTCCAACTTCTCTTCAAGCAAGTCAGCATAGTTTTGGTTGGTCGGCCTGGATTACATGTGTTAAAGCAAGTCCTAATATATAGTTGATGGCTCAACAGAATAATTGCGGGCAAGAATATATTCCTGTCACACACCTGCGGTTGTGCAGAAACTCAGTGAAAGCCGTGAACCAATGTGCATTCTCTTACAAGTACTGGTGCAAAGATATTGCACCAGATTTAGAAAAACATCTGGAACCAACTCCTTTCAGAAAGATTGAAAATTCAGAACTGTCAGCCAAATCAAAAGCTGCTTTGCTGTCAATATATGCCACATGAAGCAGGCAGTTAAATTCTCCATGCAGCTCAGCCAGAAGCTGGAAGGCAAGGACAGTGTCATTGTTGACCGCCGTACAGTAAAACTTGATTGCTCTGGACAACTAAGTCTGTTAACAAGCAGCTGCATCCTACCAAGCAGAACATATGTGAAGAACATTTTAGGGACTGATAACAAAGAGATTGGCCTACACTTGCCACACTTGGGTGAGATCCTTTGATGTTGTACAGGGACACTATGATGCCATCTTTCCATTCTGCTGCTACTTTACCTGATGCCTACACCTTTAAGAACAATTGATGCAGGCCAATGCTCACTGGTTTCAATGCATGTTTGAGCAGCTCAGGTAGACTAACATCAGGTCCAGCAGCATGTCTATTCTGTAAATTTCTGACGGCCTTTTGTACTTCAAGTGACAGAGGATCAGTGCTCATCCATAGATCTGCAGTTTACCAGGTCACATAGCTCTGGATAGTTGTCAGCAAATCCTTGGTTCAGTATGCTTTCATAAGGTGTTTTCCATCTGTCCAAGACCTCAACCATTGATGAGCAGGGAGAGACATCTGGTTTCCTAATGAGGATGTTAGAAAGCTGTTGCTTGCAAGCCAGAAGTCTACCAAAAATACAACATCCAGCACCTTTCTCAGGATCCTGTTGAAGCTGTGAAACAAAGCACTGGCAATTCAGGATCACAGATGTAACCTCAGTACTGTCTCAAATAACATAGGGAAACATGCCCAGATGGGCATGTCTAGACAAGTCCCTGGGCATAGACCTCCCATCCATTGCCAAATGGGTCAGAATAATCAATAGTCATTTATAGTTTTGTTTTTGCTCTTTGCTCTTTTCCACAGAGTGTAACAGATTCTATTATAAGTCACTATGTTCATGTTCAATAATACAATATGTTCACAAATGAATTGGAATATCATGACCATATGCCCATCACTGCAGGGAAAGACTATCAGAGGGTTGAGGTTGGATGGAACTGAGCGTAACTACTCTCACAATTACAGGAGAGTGAAAATTAGATGTAGTGACAGAAAACAGATTTTGGGATAATTGTTTAAAATATTTGGGATTAACAATACAGGAAATGGGGGTGGGGGGGAACCACCAAAAGTATATACAGTATTTGGATATTAAAACTAAACAAATATTTTCCACACAGAGCAATAGATTTTAATTTTTCTTTACTCTCTTTTCCAATAGATGAGAAATAAAATAAATAAATTCCAAACACAAAAGATCTGAATCATAATTTGGGGAGAGGTTAACATCTTCTAAAAGCTGCAAATTAATGTTAACAGATCAAAATCAATTAGGTCTGCCAATCTGTTCACAAATAATTCTTTTTCAGATTTTATTGCGAGACTGACAGTACTACTTACATCTTGATTATGCTATCCAATATTCACACTTAGTAGTCCCATGCTATTATTTAATTTGTTTGTTTTGTTATTAGGGGTATGTTTATGTAAAGGGATTTCTTACTGCATTGGACAGTCATAGAAAAGCACACTAAAATGAAAATCTTATAATCAATTCTGAATTTCATCTGCCATCCTGAACATAAGAACGGCCAAACTGGATCAGACTAAAGGTCCATCTAGCCAAGTATCCTGTCTTCCGACAGTGGCCAATGCCAGGGTCTTCAGAGAGAATGAGCAGAACAGGTAATCATCAAATGATCCATCCCCTCTCGCCAATCCCAGGTTCTGGCAAACAGAGGCTAGGGATGCTTCAGAACATGGTTTTGCATCCTTGCCAATCCTGGGTAAAAACCTTTGATTGACATATACTCCATGAAATTATATAGTTCTTTTTTGAACCTGGTTATAGTTTTGACCTTCACAACATCCTCTGGCAAAGAGTTCCACAGGTTGACTGTGCATTGTGTGAATAAATACTTCCTTTTGTTTGTTTTAAACCTGCTGCCCAATCATTTCTTTTTTTGACTCCTAGTTCTTGTGTTATGAGAAGGAGTAAATCACACTTCCTTATTTACTTTCTCCACACCAGTCATGATTTTATAGATCTATATCATATCCCTCCTTAGTCATCTGTTTTCCAAGCTGAAAACTCCCAGTCTTATTAATCTCTCCTCACATGGAAGCTGTTCCACACCGCTAATCATTTTTGTTGCCCTTTTCTGTACTTTTTCCAATTCCAATATATCGTGTTTGAGATGGGGCGACCAGACCTGCAGGCAGTATTCAAGATGGATTTATATAGATGCAATATGATATTATCTGTCTTATTATCTATCCCTTTCTTAATGATTCCCAACATTTTGTTCACTTTTTTGACTGCTGCTGCACATGGGTGGATGTTTTCAGAGGACTATCCACAGTGATTCCAAGATCCTTTTCTTGAGTGGTAGCAGCTGATTTAGGCCCCATTATTTTATATGGCTACTGCTGAATATTTAACATGATTTTTTTGTCCCTCTGGAATTCATCACAATATTCTTTATTTGCTATCTAAATTTTGGGTCATCTGAATTTTTTGCTACCTCACTGTAAAATAATTAAATAATGTATTAAACAACACAGTGTTTAATATGGATCTTGCCCAAGATGAACATTGATAATCTTTTGGTATCTATATTTAGCCACTTTTTAATTCATGACAGCACTTTGCTCACCGCATAATTACTTAGTTTCCTGAATAGCATTCTAAAAGGCTTTTGAGAAGTTCAAGGGCCCAGTTACACAAATTTACAGTCAAGAGAAGGAAGCACTGAAAGTTGAACAGAAAAGGATCTACATTATACCTACAGACAATTTTTTAAGAGTGTGGATATTTGTGTGCAAGGAGTAAAGGGTGGTGCCTCATGGAGCACAGCATGCCCATATAGGATTATCTATTGTAATATTGTAATTATTTCAAATGCATAGATGACAAGAAGCACAGGAAAGCAACCATTAGTCAAACGATACACCCACAATCAATGCAATGATATCTGCTGGGAGAAGGGTTCTACAGTAATCTGTCATAACATCCAGGCCAGGTATAGGTAGAAATGTGAGTCTTTGAGCCTCCTAACCGTTGCTCCAGGGTCTCTGAAGTACATTACATGCCCACAGATAACAGTTCTGATGTTAGTATAGACACCCACATGTCCCCAGTGATGAAAGGATCTTGTCTCCCAGGGGATTTGTGCTTGGTTAGAGTTTGGGTTTATAATGAGTCTTCTCAGTGACTCAGGGTATGTCTACACTGCAATTAAAAACCCACAGATGACTCAGGCTTGCAGGGCTCAGGCTGCGGGGCTGTTTAATTGCAGTATAGACATCTGGGCTGAGGCTAGAGCACAGGCTCTAGGACCCTGTGAGGTGGAACGGTTCCAGAACTTGGGCTGAGGCCCAAACGAGAATGTCTACACTGAAATTAAACAGCCCCTCTGCCCAGGCCCCATGAGCCCGAATCAGTTGGCATGGGTGAGTTGTTGATGTCTAACTGCAGTGTAGTCATACCCTTAGAAAACAGTTTACCACTGTGTTGGTTATAGACAGATAATGTAGCTATGTTTGAAGACCCTCCACCTGTGAGTCATACTATATTTACTCTAGAATATACTTAATGTAGTCAACAGTGCTACTGACAAAAGCTCAGCATGTATCAATGAAAGCGGACAATGAATAGCACAACAAACACATATGTTAGGGAAGTCTACTGCAACTTAATCCTATGCTCCTATGCCTTTGCCAAGCAGTTTCCTGTGGGATATTAAAAAAAGTTTTGAAATTACAAGCTATCACTTTCAATGTCAAGGGTTTTCCTGGACCTGCTTGCAGGCTAGAGGACTGTGTAGGGAAGTGTGTGATCTGGGCCTAGTAGAGTCAGTCTGCAGAGAACCGGCTACAGTAAGACGGATAGAGTAGTTGAATCTCTGTTTGTTTTGGGTTATTGTTCTGAGTTCTAAGAAAAAAAGTAGTGTTATGTTGCAACATTCCAGCAAGAGTATTTCTATTTTTAGCTAACCTCTCTGTGTGTATGGCATGAATATAACCCTTTCTCCTTTACATGGGGGGAGGGATAGCTCAGTGGTTTGAGCATTGGCCTGCTAAACCTAGGGTTGTGAGTTCAATCCTTGATGGGGCTATTTAGGGATCTGGGGCAAAAATTGGGGATTGGTCCTGCTTTGAGCAGGAGTTTGGACTAGATGACCTCCTGAGGTCCCTTCCAACCCTGATAGTCTAGGGATGAAACATACTGTTGTCATTCTCCATTTTCATTTGGCATGTCCTCTTTTCTGTTCCTGTTGCTCGCACAACTCCTATTTATTCCTGTGTGTCCTTTTCCTGTAGCACTGGAAAAGCAATCATTTTGAATCTTATAAGGTGGGTCTAATGGAACCATGGCTTAGGATCTGAAGAAAAGACTTGTAAAGAAAAGATTTTGCCCTTTATAATGTTTACAATAATGTCATCTCAACCTATGTATAACTTTATTTAAAACATATTTTTTCTATTTGTATGTGTCTGATGCTGACTGACTGTTTGAATTGTATATGGTTGATTTGCCTTTAGTTTGGTTTATGAAATAGTCACAGAAGTGGACTTTTACTATACTTTTCAGGAAGACAACTGATTCTCACCATTTTGCCAAAATCAAAGGCTTAACTATAGATAAAGGGCTAAATTAACCCCTGATGTAATTTGACAGCTGTCAGTCGAGTTGCATCAGGAAAGAATTTGTCTGAATATCTATATCTGTATATTTGCAAAATCTGTCTCTGTCAATTCAGAGTATCCTGTCACACCTGGATTTACAACTTTTAATTGAAACTGTCTGCCAGCTGGTAACAAATTTCTCTCTAGCACCTTCTCAAAGCTTCTTTGGAATTTTCCTGTTTGTAAAACTTGGTAAGGAAGTTCCTTTAGTCATAATTAGACTGTAAGGGGAAAAACAAGAAAAAAATATCTATAACTCTACTGTGAGTAGCATATTAAATCTCATAGCTACTCATCTAGAATTAATATGGTTTAGGCCATTAGTGGTTAGAAAATTGCTATGATGCCAGCTTCTCATCAAGTATCTGAAAGATTAGAAAGCAAAACCAAGCAAAATGTTTTTATTGGCATGCCACTGTAGGCCAAATTAGTCACCTCAGAAGAGGGGCTCTCATTAGTCCTCCAGTTGTATCACCTATTACTATTGGTCGCTCACTTTTAAGTAATGTGGCTATTAAGCATCAGTCACAAACTTTTTCTCTCTCAGACCCACAGTCAGTCAGTGCTTATGAGCTGGGGGGGGGGAACAAGGGAAAATTGATTACAAAACTCTCCGGGCTAGATCTCAGCTTGATGTAAATTGATTTCGCTCCATTGACTTGATTTACACAAACTGATGATGTGACACTAAGTATCCACTGTTTGCTACTTCCAGATTTAAGGCTCTAAGACAAAATTGGAGGTGTGGCACAGTAAGCCCAAATTAGCTGCACATGTGCTTGTTAATTATAAAATCATAAACATTTAGGACTAGAAGATACCTTGAAGCCATCTAGTTTATCCCCCTGCACTGAGGTAGGACCAAGTAAACCTAGACCATCCCTGACAGGTGTTTCTCCAACCTGTTCTTAAAAAACACCAATACTGGCAATTCCATAACCTCCCTTGGAAGCCTATTCTAGAATTTAACTACCCTTATAGTTAGGTTAGCTATTAGAAAAAAACTTTCTAAATCTCCCTTGCTGCAGATTAAGGTATTCAGTAGAAAACAGCATCTGTTCACATGGAAAAATCAGAAATAGAAGCTTTATAGTACCCCATCAAAGGGCTTGTTTTTTATTATACAATAGCAATATTTTCTAATAGCTCTCAAGCTTTTACTGAGTCTCCTTAGTACTGAAGATACACTGTCAAATCTTATGGAACTTTTTAACATGAACCTTCTGCTTCTTTAGGAAAATTTCTAAACAAAATCTGTTCAGTCTAAATACAATTCATCATTGTTAACATTAAGCAATTAAACATTTGCTCTTTATTTATAGAACTATATTTAGGTTTTAAATCCAAAATGTTTTCAAAAAGTGAATACACTAAAACTGATACGTTGCCAGGCAGCATAATCAAATGTCTGTGTGTTTGTCATAAGCACCAAAAGTATAACACATGCATGTAAAAATCCAAAATACAACTACAGATTTCCATATATAACAACAAGTTAAGATCATAATTGTATACAAAATGATTGTAAGCCATAGGTGCTCAATCCCTGTCTAGCGGTGGCTACATCAACTAGAAGTCGAAGAGCCTGCTACAGCCTTTTTTAACAGGTGGACCTTTTAGCTCAGGCAGTAGAGACTCTGGTGTTGTTAAGATCTAGATGTCCCACATTTCAAGCACTCTGCTGACAATCCAGTTGGGATAGTGCTGTTACAAGTGGTTCAAGGCCCTCTACGGGCCACCACTTGTAACACTGACTCACCTGGCTGTGGGTTGTCAGCAGTGGAAACCAAACCTAAACCTCTAGGTCTTAACGCATGAACCTTTACTGGTTTTTTACAAGGCTGTAGTAGGCTCATCAGTCCCTAGATGGACTAGCAGCAAAAGAAGGGGAAAAAGTACCACAATGAGAAGCCATGGCTTACATACTCCCCCTGGTTGGGGACACACATCCTAAGCTTCAGGGATTTCTCAGTTCAGTTCTTCTGGGCCACCACTTGTAAGTCTGGCTCCTTTGGGTGGGTTGGCAGCAGGGATCAAACCCGGGACCTCTGGATTTTAACACAAGAGCCTTGACTACCTGAGTTAAAAGACCCACCATCTCTATTAGACTAGGATGTAGCAGGCTCATCAATCTTTAGTTGGCCTGAAGGGGGACAGAGTACCACACCAAACAGTCATGGTTGACGTGATCATTTCCATCTTTAGAATGACAATAAAAGATATTTTTTAAAGGACCCATAACATATTAAAGTGTTAAAAAACTTAGCCTGTTAATTTATTAAAGATAAAATTCAGTTCCTTAAGTCGATGGGATGGGATGGGATGGGATGGGATGGGATGGGATGGGATGGGATGGGATGAATGAAAGCGCACTGAAAACAAGGCCAGGTTAGTACCCTTTCCTTGAGTGAATGGGAATCAGGGGTGGCCGGGGGCGGGGGGGGGGGGGGGAAGTGGGAGGAGGGGGAGATACATTTGCTGCAGTAAGGAGGAAGAAAGTTGTAAATAACTTTACTACACATCTCCTCTCTCTTCAGTGGAATCATCACCTCATTTTTAAGGATTAACAATCCCCTTTCAGATTTATTGAAATAGTCTGATTACACTAACAATACAGATGTTGGATGAAAATGAAACCATGGGATGTGAGTTATACTTCATATTTATAAGTCATCTATTATTATCTTAACATCTTCCATACATATATACTGTGTAATGAATGCACTGTCTTTTTTCCAGTGGATCCAGAAAAGTGAAAAATTCCACATTGGTTTTTGACATTTTCTCCTTGAGAACCAGAAATTCATGCCACACGTTATCTGAGTTGTTTCCATTTTTCTAGGAGGTTTTCACAGTTTCAGTTCATTTTGGATGCTGGAAAGCCAGTAGCACTTATTCTTATTTATGATGGCATCTAGAGACCGAGATCTCTACCACATTATGTTAGTTTATGTTATTTTATGTACAAATATGTAGGAAGAATTAGTGCCTTCCTTAGAGATCGTACAATCCAAATAAGCAAGACAGACAAAACATAGGAGGAAAATACTATTTTCCCCACTTTGCAAATGGGGAATTGAGGCACACTGAGATAATTAATTTGCTCTGGGTAATATGGAAATCTGAAATTGAACCCAGGTCATCTAACTTCATTTAACAGCAAAGCAACCTTTCCTATTTATCACCGAAAATTAAGGCAGCCAGTCTATTCACTCTGTTTCTGACACTATTAAAAGTTCTACTTTAATTATGAATAATTGGCTGGACAACTTAGTTCCAATTCCTTTATTCTGTTTCTAATTTTAGCATATTGTCTTATATTGGCACCCTAAATATTTGGCTGTCAAAATAATGCAATACATCACTAATAGTAAAATGGTCAGAGAAATGACTACAGCAAAGTAAATAAACAAGTGTCTGTTTTTCACTTTGTTGATGACAGACGCATAGACACGTAGGACTGGAAGGAACTTCTATAGGTTATCTAGTCCAGTCCCTTGCACTGAGGCAGGACTAAGTATTATCTAGACCATCCCTGATAGGTATGTATAACTTTTCTTAATTCTTCCAATGATGTAGATTCCACAACTTCTCTGGATAATTTGTTCTAGTACTTGGCTATTACCCTTATAGTTATGAAGTTTTTCCTAATGGCTAACCTAAATTTCCCTTGCTGCAATGTAAGCCCATTAGTTGTTGCCCTGTCTTATCCTCACTGGATAAGAAGAACCATTTATCACCCTCCTATTTATAACAACCTTTTACGTACCTGAAAATTTTTATCATGTCCCCCCTCAGTCTTCTCTTTCCAGACTAAATTTTTTCAGTCTTTTCCACTAGGTCACATTTTCTACACTTTTCATCATTTTTGTTGCTCCTGTATGGACTATCTCCAATTTGCCCACATCTTTCCTGAAGTGTTGTGCCCAGAACTGGACACAATGCTCTAGCTGATGCCTTATCAGTGCTGACTAGAGTGGGAGAATTATTTCTGATGTCTTTCTTACAACACTCCGGCTAACACACCCCAGAATGATGTTCACTTTTTTTGCAACAGTATTAAATTATTGACTCATATTTAGTTTGTGATCCACTATACCCTCCAGATCTTTTTCTGCAGTAGTCCTTTAGTAATTTTCCATTTTCTATTTGTGAAACTGATTATTCCTTCCTATGTGCAGTACTTTGCATTTGTCCTTTACTGAATTTCATCCTATTTATTTCAGACCCTTTCTCCAGTTTGTCAAGATCATTTAGAATTCTAAACCTGTCCTCCAAAGTGTTTGCAACCTCTCCCAGCTTGGTATCATCTGGAAACTTTGAGTATACTCTCTATGCCACTATCCAATTCATTTATGAAGATATTGAACAGAACCGGAACCAGGACAGATCCCTGAGGAACCCCACTCCATGTGCCCTTCGAGCTTGACTGTGGAACATTGACAACTACTCTCTAAGTATGGTTTTCCAGCCAGGTGGATGCACAGCTTATAGGAGGTTCATCTGAGTAATAGCTTCCTAGTTTACTTATGAGAAGCCTTACTAAATTTGAGATAGCTCACATCTTCTATTTTCCCTTATATACAAGGTTTGCTACCCTGTCAGAGAAGGCTATTAGGTTTGATGTGATTTGTTCTTGACAAACCTATGTTGACTGTTACTTCTTGTTATCTTCTAAGTGCTTACAAATTAATTGCTTGATTATTTATATTATTTTTATGGGCTCTGAAGTTAAGACGACTGGTCTATAATTCCCAGGGTTGTCCTTATTCCCCTTTTTTTAAATAGATAGATATGCCCTTTGCCAGTGCTCTGGGATGTCTCCCATCCTCCATGAGTTCTCAAGGATAATTACTAATGGCTCAGACAATTCTTCATCCAGTTCCTTAAGTATTCTAGAATTTATTTATCAGGCCCTGCCTACCTGAAGACATCTAGCTTGTCTAAGTAATTCTTAACTTGTTCTTTCCCTATTGTAGCTTCAGATCCTACCCCATTTACACTGATGTTTACTATGTTAGTTGTTCAATCACTGCTAACCTTTTTGGTGAAAACTGTAACAAAAAGGCTATTTAAGACTTTGGACATAGCTGCATTTCTGTCATTTTCTTTCCCTCTTCATTGAGTAATGGGCTTACCCCATCCTTGATCTTATTCTTGCTTCTAATTTTTTGAATAATGTTTTCTTGTGACACTAATTAAGATGAAAAATAGTAATCTGAATGGGTGTAAACTTTAGCCTGGATTCATTTAGGGCTGCTTAAACACTTCTGAGTTCAGTTATAGGTTAAAAAATTGACATTTGAATCATGGAGGTTAGCAAAGAACACGGCTGCTGATTCACTTAAAACTTCAGTTTCTATTGGAAGACCCCTATCTATCCTGTGCAAATATTGTAGAGTGTTACCTGTGTTAGATGGGTGTGGTTTAAAAAGTGGGACTGTTTTCCCAATTTAACATGTTTTATTGCAGGGACAAGTTAGTTTTCTGGCTCCTAAAAGACTGTTCTAGGAATGGCTTTGCATGGCCTTTAGAAATTTCTAGAGAGTGAGAAGTAGAAACTTATCATACTCAAAAAAGTATAAGGAAGCCCCCAGCAGGGCACCCAGCGTGACAACAGAGGAGGAGCAGGCCTTCACCCTTGTACATATCTGATTGTGAATACAGGGTACAGAAAAAAACTTGACAGGAAAGGAGAACCAAAAGCATGGGGGCAGGTAGGTGATGTTGTGAAAGCATGAGATGAGGTCCATTGAGATTTTGTGGCTTTGGGTTGATCTCCAAGTTTAAAATAAGACCACAAACACTTCACTGTTCCTTCTACAGCAAATTTTCACACAACCTAATTTTTAGTTGTTATGAAATACCCCTGACTCAGGAGCAGACAACAGTGGAAGATGATCCTTTATTTCTATCATTTTATAAATCTTGCTCTGAGGCTTTGAACCAGACCTTCAAAATTAACATTGTTTCATTTTTTTTTGTTTGTTTTTAATGCTTCCCATCATATAACTTTGAGATCTGTAAAGCCGACCGCAAAGTAAAATTTTTAAAATACAGAAGGCTTGATCTTCAATCTGTGACACATTGGTTGGGCTGCAGAGGTGAAAATGCTTATAAATTAATGAAACCAACTACAGCTTTTGTATATTTACAGTGTTGCCAGTGGCACAGATCCGATGCCCCCTATTAGCAGACTACTTCATGTAAATACTTTTTTTTGCAGTCATAAAGACGCTATATTAGAGCTGCTGCAGCTGGGGCTAGAGGCACATCAACAAGTCAGTTTTATGACTTTTACTTGCAGAGGGAGCTTATTTTTACTTTATGAAAGCTCCTTCTTCCTTCTCTCCACTGAATAATACAATGTTAAAAATCTGAGCCATACTCTTGCTGTCAAATCTGATGTAAGATAGAGCACAAAGCCTATTTAAATTATGAGAGAGGGAGGTTATTGATCAGTTCAGAAGATTTTTTAATTTCAAATTAAGGCTATTTCCTCTTTCAGGGTTGAGAGAACTAGCATATGCTGACTGTCACGCGAACAGACTGCAGACTACGAAAGCACACTGCAGCAACCATATGTTGGAAAGCATATTATAACTGCATATAAAAGCTGACAATTCTCTCTGCCTCCCTCTGTCCTCCACTTTCTTCAAACATACATACAACTGGTACATTAAACATTCATCTCCTATATCGAGAGGTTACCTGGCATCTTTCAGATGACTGAACATGATAGCTGAAATAATCTGTAGAAAATTGTGTGGGAGTGATGGGATTCCTAATATAATACTTTGTGATTTTCTTTGATTTAACAGACATGGGTTGTTTTTTTTTAATTTGGTTGGAATCATAAGTACATCGCATTTTAGTCTATAAATACATTCTACTTCTGATTATTCTTTTAACTGAATTACATTAAATTAAAACTGGATTTTGGCAGAGTTTGGAGAGGCAAAATCAACTTTAATTGCTAAGAAATTTACAAACAAAGTCCTTTAAATTTGGAAAGCAAAGATGTTAGTTGGTGTTAACTTCTGTGAGGCATAATGTGACAGATGTTCCTATGATGCTAGAGATGTAACAAGCTATCTGTAAGTAATTTGGATAACTGGTGAAGCAGGTTATATCTGACAACACCAGGAATTTATGAGCATGATGAGGGGCATAGCATGACCCCTGTGACTAAGTATGAGGGATGGTGTTGAATTGTACTGCCATTTGTTTTTGTTTTTTTCCCCCTTAAATCCAAATTATAGTGCAAGTCACGTACATGACAGATGTATTAAAAAGAAAGAAAAAATGATTTTCTAATTGCAGACAAGAACACATAGTATGGAAATCGCAAATAACCTTTGAAACAGGTAATGGTGAATTGTCTATAGAACCAAGGTATCCAAATGTCCATGTTTATCATATTCACTTTTACCATTGTTTGTTATAACTTCCAAAAAGGATGTCTAGTCTAGTATCTAGTCATCACTCAGGTCACTTTGCTTATATGTTGTACCTCTTTCCCCCACCCTTTTTCTACTTTTGGAAAGTACATTTTTTTCTGTATTCCAAAGTTCAGAAAACAAATAGTCGGACAACACTTCTAATCCTTATTTCCTATAAAGTATTATTCAGTATCTCAACATTTTGCATAATCTGAAATATTTAATTAGTTTTTCCCCACTCTTTGTGGAAATGCATAAATTTAGGTATAATCAGTTTTGCATCTCAGTTTTATTCCTGACTTTTCGATAATTAAATTTCACCTATATTTATTGTGGAATATTAAATTGGCATATTAATCTAGGTCAGTTCTGAATGTGTCATTTTAGTTTGCATATACCCTCTGTTGTTGCAGTCTTCTTGATCCAATATCCTCAGTGATATACATTGGTGACTGACAACAGTGGTCATGCAAGCATTTTTGCAACAGAAAAAAAAGAAGAAAAAGAGAAGAGTCAGTGTTGAGCATTTATCCAGTAGCATGTGATGACTGAGGAGACAACAGTGCATCTAAGGTTTTTCATCCTCTAAGGAATTCACTTTCACCTACTGCATCAAAACTGGGATGTTTACTATTAGATTTTTGGCTTGGTACCAGGAATCAAACTACATTTTTCAAGTTCTTATCCTGCAATGTGATGAGATATGACATTGGCCTTTAATGTACTTTAATGCAGCACTTATCACACATCCTGATTTCAAAAACAGACATTAAAATACATAAAACCCATGGTGGTGGTCTAATAACTTACTTATTCAGTAATATGCTTAATCAGAGCATTTCAAGAACAAATCTCTTACTTTTGTGAAAAGTAATTAGAAATAGAGATTGCTTTGAATGTTATAGGTATTCTCATAAAGCACCCAGGAATATTCAAATTTACTTCATAGCTTCAAATATGTTTCAACAGAATGAAAGTAGAAACAGAATGCCTGACCATACAGTCTCCAACTAAAGGTGGAGTGGAAACTGTCTACTGTTTGTAGGTAAAGCAATTTATAATTCACTGGTCATTTGACAAGTGTTCAACTTTGCTCTGCTTATAGCTAAGTAGGATGCTGGTTGATACAGTGTCTGTCATCTCTTTCATTAGTATTTCCATTTTCATTCTATCTTCTGTGAGATGCCATATATTTTATACATCTTTGTTAGCCTTGAGGTTTCAGCCTCCAGTGCATGCTAATAATGCAGATTGAAGATGCTATGCAGGATTGTATGTACTTGATTAGTAAATATGATCATGTGGAAGTGTTACGTAGCAAAATAAATCCTGGTCACTGGTTTTGAAGGTAATGGTTGCACTTTGCTTTGTATGATATATCCCACTCCTCCTTCATGCATATTTGGATACAAAAGTGAAATATTTGATGTTCAAAATGTGCCCATCCAGCAATTTTCAGTCAAGCCTCTTGATATCTTTGTGTACTTGTTCTCCAGTAATTCCATTTTCCCTGCTTGATAGAATGTTTGATGCTTCCTATAGTCCATATCATTATGTTGTTTTGTTGTTCAGAATGAATGGTGACCTTAATCATGGGTTTTGTTTGTGCACTTTCCATGAAAAGCTTCATTGGCTTCTGAATACTTTGGAAATAGTGATATCTCCTTCTAAAATAGATCTGACATTGTCATTAGTCATTCTGAGGAGTCTTAGCTGTTAACCTACTTTGTTTTTACACTGGATATCAAGAGCTTAAATTTACCAGTAGACTTTGCCTTTACTTTGGTTGAGTTGTCTACATGTTTTATAACAAATCTCATATTAGTAGTTTTTGTAAACATTGCTAGAATAATTATAATTACTTACCTTTTTCCTATTCAATTTATATGTATATAGCACCATTCAAACCAGGGCTAAATATTTATTCTATTCCTTTTTACACAACAGAATTACTGGATAACTCTGTGGTGTAAAAAATTACTGAATTACTGGATAACCCTCTCCGTGGATCACCACCTTGTAGTGGTGGAGAGGCTTGAGTCTCTCAATGACCCCGAGAGCGATGCTGCCTGGAGTCATGTACTCCCTTAGGGCTACCCATGGCAGAACAGTCAAGGGCGAGGTTCCAGACAAAGTGTGATCCAAGAAGTCCCTAACAGCGGAACAGATGGAGGATAACTGCACAATGGAGGTGAAACTGTTGAGTAATGTTACAACGGCTGTGAAGGTGGATGAAGGCTGCAGCAAATAGAGGATCTCCAATCGTCATGGTGCCCATACAATTGGTTTCAAGTTCTCTATCTGTCAAGGATAGTGTGGTGACTGTTGTGCACCAGTCTCCCCACTTTAAAAGAAGTCCCACACAGGCATCTTCCAGTTTTGGGGAAAAAAGTATTGCACAAGTCAAAAGTCCGGTAGCGATCTGTGAGTGGTGATGAGAACAGGACAGTGAAATCCAGAAGTTCCTAGTTACAGACCGACACACAGGCAGTGGGTGTGTGATACAGTTGTCCTGCTTGACAATTGAGGCACGTCGAGCATCTCGGCAGCTGCACCCATGACTGAGTAGTCCTTTTTAGGATCCACTCTGCTCACCGCACATGGGGACAGGGTTAGAAAAGGTACTCTAAAAATAGTCTTGCCTCTGTTTTTCCTGGCTGGATAGCCACATCCAGCAGGATCACCACCTCAGCGGTCGAAAATGTAAGAAACTCTTAAACTTTGGAACTTGGAACTAATGGACCCTGATGGACAACTCGAACAGCGACTGCCCAGAGCAACGTACAGCCATTATTGCTCGTGAATTAAGTAGGTTTAACATTGATATTGCTGGTTTCAGAGTAACAGCCGTGTTAGTCTGTATTCACAAAAAGAAAAGGAGTAAGAAAAGCTCACGAAAGCTTATGCTCAAATAAATTGGTTAGTCTCTAAGGTGCCACAAGTACTCCTTTTCTTTTATTGATATTGCTGCTTTGTCCAAAACTAGACGAGCTGATGAAGGACAGGTGAGAGAGGAGAAAGGAGGATACATCTATTTCTGGAAGGGAAAATCTATAGATGAATCCCGATTGCATGGAGTGGGCTTTGCTATAAAGAACTTGCTCGTATGGTGCCTCTCTGAGGTACCAGTTGTCATCAATGAGTGGTTTATGACAGTCCGATTGAGGCTCACCAAAAATCAACAGGCAACTATTGTGAGCGCCTATGCACCAACACTGGATGCTGATGAGAATGTAAAGGACGATTTTTATTCTCAGTTGGAAACCATTTTGTCAGAGACCACTACGTCTGTTAGTCTGTAAGGTGTCACAGGACTCTTTGCCATTGTTACCAGTATTCCTCTAAGCAATTCCAGAAAAGAAAGATAAGCCCACTGGCTTCAAAGAGGCTAGAAGAAGAAACACCAAGGAAAAATTACACAGATATAGAGAACAGATAGTGGATTGCTTGGCCCAGTTGCCACACCTGTGCAGTGGCATGGGCTTTCTTCTACTAGTACTGAAAATAAAGTGGTAAACATTCAACATAGTGCAGATATTTTTTTACATCAATACCATTAATAATAGGATTAATTAAGAGCTAATCCCATTAAGATGCATCTCACAGTAGAGCTTGACTAGTCAAAAGAGGATGTATATATTACATGGGAGAATCATACACTCTGCTGATCAGGAAATAGATTAGAGTTTGCTTAAATCAATGAAGTCATTGGCAAAGTTTCTCTGCAGTATCAAAACAAAATAAATCAAACTGAATTTTGTGATAAACCAGATCAGGATTACAATAGGAACTGGATTATGCTCATCTAAAATCATTGGACCAAATACCTCCCTGATGTAATTTATTGATTCCTGTGGAGTTACACCAAGGATGAGTTTAGCCTATTTTTCTCATATTTACACACCTGTATGTACATATGATATTGCCTTATGAAATATGCACAAAGAGGGTTCTAAATGTTAAGAATTTTCAACACAAGGAAAGGCTAAACTTTTCCTGGGGTGAAGAGCAAACCATAAACCATCCAAACAGAAACATTATGTTCAGATTTTTTAAGTGTTAAATGACATTGAGTTATGTCAAGTGTTGTTGCTTTCAAGGGATTCAAATTTAGTGCCCTTTATTCTTTTAGAGAAAGCGAGAGAGAGAACTATGAAACAGAGACAGAGAAGAGATATATTTGTTGAAAAACCTAGTGCAGATGGAATTGTTCTATACACTTTCAGCAAATCTTTATTTAGTTATCAGCAGAGCTACACATTTTTGGATCAGCTATAGTCTACTACTAATATATTTCATGTGTAATCCGGCCATCAAGATATGAATATATCACAGCCTAGGTGTAATACTAAATGCAAGAACAAGGGTTCAATCAACAGGTGCACCATATTAAGGGAATATGATGCCTTTATATCTCACAAAAAGATGTCCTTTGTGATACGAAAGAAATGAGCCTTAGATATCCTTCCTGGGCTCAAGACCTCCAATATAAGAAGACTGACTTTGAAACAGCAAGCATCAGAGAGTTGAAAGATAATGTAGCGATAATATGTTTTCTAATTTAAATAATATATCTCTATAAAAAAGATAATGTAGCCATGATGCATTATAGAAACAATTAAAATAGCCTCTGTTTTTGCCATGTTTACTGTTCATAGAATCATAGAATCATAGAATATCAGGGTTGGAAGGGACCTCAGGAGGTCATCTAGTCCAACCCCCTGCTCAAAGCAGGACCAATCCCAACTAAATCATCTGAGCCAGGGCTTTGTCAAACCTGACCTTAAAAACCACTAAGGAAGGAGATTCCACCACCTCCCTAGGTAACCCATTACAGTCCTTCACCACCCTCCAAGTGAAAAAGGTTTTCCTAATATCCAACCTAAACCTCCCCCACTGCCACTTGAGACCATTACTCCTCGTTCTGTCATCTGCTACCACTGAGAACAGTCTAGCTCCATCCTCTTTGGAACCCCCTTTCAGGTAGTGGAAAGCAGCTATCAAATCCCCCCTCATTCTTCTCTTCTGCAGACTAAACAATCCCAGTTCCCTCAGCCTCTCCTCATAAGTCATGTGTTCCAGTCCCCTAATCATTTTTGTTGCCCTCCGCTGGACATTTTCCAATTTTTCCACATCCTTCTTGTACTGTGGGGCCCAAAACTGGACACAGTACTCCAGATGAGGCCTCACCAATGTCGAATAGAGGGGAATGATCACATCCCTCAATCTGCTGGCAATGCCCCTACTTATACATCCCAAAAAGCCATTGGCCTTCTTGGCAACCAGGGCACACTGTTGACTCATATCCAGCTTCTTGTCCACTGTAACCCCTAGATCCTTTTCTGAAGAACTGCTGCCTATACATTCAGTCCCTAGTCTGTAGCGGTGCATGGGATTCTTCCATCCTAAGTGCATGACTCTGCCCTTGTCCTTGTTGAACCTCATCAGATTTCTTTTGGCCCAATCCTCTAATTTGTCTATGTCCCTCTGTATCCTATCCCTACCCTCCAGCATATCTACCTCTCCTCCCAGTTTAGTGTCATCTGCAAACTTGCTGAGGGTGCAATCCACACCATCCTCCAGATCATTAATGAAGATATTGAACAAAACCAGCCCCCTAGGACCGACCCTTGGGGCACTCCACTTGATACCGGTGCCAACTAGACATGGAGCCATTGATCACTACCCGTTGAGCCCAACAATCTAGCCAACTTTCTATCCACCTTATAGTCCATTCATCCAGCCCATACTTCTTTAACTTGCTGGCAAGAATACTGTGGGAGACCATGTCAAAAGCTTTGCTAAAGTCAAGGAACAACACGTCCACTGCTTTCCCTTCATCCACAGAGCCAGTTATTGCGTCATAGAAGGCAATTAGATTAGTCAGGCATGACTTGCCCTTGATGAATCCATGCTGACTGTTCCTGATCACTTTCCTCTCCTCTAAGTGCTTCAGAATTCATTCTTTGAGGACCTGCTCCATGATTTTTCCAGGGACTGAGGTGAGGCTGACTGGCCTGTAGTTCCCAGGATCCTCCTCCTCCTTCCCTTTTTTAAAGATGGGCACTACATTAGCATTTTTCCAGTCGTCCGGGACTTCCCCCGATCGCCATGAGTTTTCAAAGATAATGGCCAATGGCTCTGCCACCACATCCGACAACTCCTTTAGTACCCTCAGATGCAGCGCATCCGGCCCCATGGACTTGGGCTCGTCCAGCTTTTCTAAATAGTCCCGAACCACTTGCAGAACATTGGAAGTCATCCAGAATGTAGTGTGTTAGAAACAAGGTGGTGAGAAAATGTCTTTTATTGGACCAACGTCTTTTGGTGAGAGCCAAGCTTTTGAGCTTAGAAACAGGCAGACAGTGCTCAACGTACTCCAGGGATAGAAGGTCCTAAAGAAAAATGTAGCTGGGTACTAGTAGCATACATGTGGAATCTCAAAATTTTGACTGAGGATCAGGTCCCTCGCTGACACTGGCCGCATGCAGATTAGGAACGATTCTGTCTCAACAAGGGCACTTTTGGGTACGCAGTACCCAAAATCAGCTTCTGGAAAGCTGAAGTAAACTGCAGAGATTAGCCACAGACTAACAAATAAGCCATAAAGGGAAGAATTGATTCCAAAAGGGCTGGGGGAATCCTTTGACCTATTAAAGATGCATAAACCATAGTTCCAAGGGTATTGATAATATCTAAGGAAAACAGAAAAGTAATAGAATCTTAATCACAGTTAATTAATATGTAATTAAGCATTTGAAAGAGGGCCATCTTGGTGCTGTGTACTAGATTACAGCAAAACAAAGAAAGTCTGGTAGACAATGAAACTACATACTTTTGGGTCACTGACAAATACAATATTCTTAGTTATTATGAATTACAATAATACATAGCTGTCCCGGTTATGCTTGGGGCTCCTATCGTGCAATTCATTGTGAGCAATCATATTGCAGCATCCAAATATATCTTCATTAATTTCATGCAGAGAATTGTGGGATTAGGTTCCTAGAAACAAACATGGCCCCTGTCTTGAGACCATAGAATATTAAAAGACAAGCGACACAAGAAGGTTGGAAGAGAGGGAAGAGATCAGATATACACTATTTTACATATATATTACAAACAAAAAGCTGTGTTAAAAAAAGAACATTATTAAGGTTGCAAAATCAAGCACTCAGAAGTTAAGAAATACTACAATTAAGGGTGCTATGGAACCTTAGTTTGTCCTCCTTAAGCCTATGCATTTTAATCTTTAATCACATGATCACATACTATTTTTCCCCACAGGAACCCAGCCTCATTCAGTGTACAGGATGGATGATGCTCACTAAATTAGCACTATCCAATGTTTTGTTTTGTTTTCTTTTTATCCTCAGTGTTCAATGGCTGGCCCCGGGCCTCATTTACTGTCCACTATTCACACCCTGATCTTCAGACAGAATTATTAATTTCCCCATGAACATTTCTATGGTGCCCATTACTATAGTATCAGTGCTTCACAGAAATTAATTAATTTTCACAAGAAAAATGGGAACTGAGGCACAGAGAGAAAGAGAGGACCCAAAATTGTCCACGAATGTTGTGTGTCCAATTTGAGATGACTAGGACCTGATTGCTCAGAGTACTCAGCATTGTATAGAACTTTATATATTCAAAGGACAGCTCCCCTTTGTTTCACTTGAACGCCTGAGTGCTCAGCTCCAGGGTCTCAAACTGGTCATCTGTAAAATGAGAAACACACATTAATGGCCACCTGTGAAATATTCGGATTAAGTGACTTGCTCAGTAACACAGAAACTCAGTGGCGAAGACAGGGGTAGACTACAACTCTCCAGGGCAACTTAACTGCCTTAACCATGTGAACATCCTGTCCCTATAAATGCCCTGCCTTATTCATTACACACATTTCAACTTCTGTAACAAATGACAGGCTTCAGAGTAACAGCCGTGTTAGTCTGTATTCGCAAAAAGAAAAGGAGTACTTGTGGCACCTTAGAGACTAACCAATTTATTTGAGCATAAGCTTTCGTGAGCTCCCTTCATCCGATGAAGTGAGCTGTAGCTCACGAAAGCTTATGCTCAAATAAATTGGTTAGTCTCTAAGGTGCCACAAGTACTTCTTGTAACAAATGAGACATTGTTTCTGCAGACACCTTTCTTCACTGAATCATTGCCAGAGCAGTCTTTCTGTGCTTATTCCCTCCATGCCTGACTCCTCTTACCCATGTCCCCTCCAGAACCTCCCTGTGCCATTCCTGTCTTTCCTCCATCCCCTCAAATCTTCTAGTTTTCCACATCTCCTCAGGTCCTCTCTCAGTTTCCTCACCAAGCAAATGCCAGTCTCCACTTCTCGGGCTCCTCATCTGAGTTGCAGTGTCTTTGCCCATCTGGTCTCATTCTCCACTGATGTGCACAGTTATATTGGTGATTCATATCCAAGTGCATGAGACCAAAATTAGGCCGCAGAGAGACATATACCAAAGTTTTACAATTTGGATGCAACACCTAATTCTGGATTTAGGTGTTTAATTTTAAGAATCCAAATTGAATTCTTTTCATTAATTGATTTATCAAGATAGAAGAATCAATGAGTTAGAATATATGCTGGGAATGTAATGGTCATCATTTGAACATTTACTGGGACACTTACAGTACTACACAGTTTCATTCTATTCTACATAAAAGCTGTTTTGGTCATGATCCTGCCACCTGTTCCATGTCTCCCCAGTGCAGACCCTCACTGAAGTCAATGGGACACTATGTGTTTACTTGGGTTCCCCTATATGGAACAACTTGCAGGATATAGGTGTAGTTATCAGGGTGAAATACTGGCCTTATTCAAATCAATTGAGTTTTGCCATAGATTTTACTCCAGGAGCTCAGTGGCAATATTATAGTGATGAAACAGGCACCTTGATTAACTGTCCTTGAGAGTGTTAATTTTCTATAAGTTCATAACGTCCCTCTACCTTCCCCCATGAGGTGTAAAACTTCAAGAGGAGTTATCCTGTGGCTGAGGAATTGGGCCCTTGTCCTGTATTTACAGAGATAAGCTTAAGGCATACAACTATTCTTACTATCTTTATCTATCTTTGGTATTTCTGAAGTTTCTATCAATGGTTTTTGTAAGCGATGGTAAATAATTACTGCAATTACAATCATTACTGTTAAGATAACACATGCTGTAATTGTGTTGGCATTACAAATGGAAAAATAAAGGTCGTATTACTTATAAAACACTGACTTTGACTTTTTCACATTTTTAAAAGAATATTTCTATTACTTTTGTCCTATTCACCATTACAAGGTCAAGACCTTCCACCCAAACACTGACATGACAAAAAACAGCACTAAATATAATCATCAGGAGACCAGCAGGGGTAAGTAATATTATGTCACTGTGAAAAAGGAATATTGAACTGAAACTATGTTGATTTTTCTTTAGCATTTCAGTGAAACCAAGACTGTACAAACTCGATTCTTCAAGGCTGAAAAATTTATGTTAAAAAGTTGTTAAATTTGAATAGTAACTTTTATAATTTTGTTGAATTAAATATTGCCTGACTTAATTAAAGAACAATGGAATCCCATGGATCGGTTAATTCTAATTCTAGATACTGGCTCAACTACTTCACAAATTCGGAGGAGTACACTGTATAGATCAGTGTGGGAAGTGCATTGGTGGCTTTCACTTAAATCTTGGGACATGTGTGTTTAAGATCAATCTTCTGCCATCACTTAGGGTATATCTACACTGAATCTGGGAGCAAGCCTCCCAGTCCAGGTCCATGGACTTGTGCTAGTGGGCCTCATGCTAGTGCACTAAAAATAGTTGTGTAGAAGTTGTGGCTCAGACTCTGAAACCGGAAGGGTGGGCTTCAGAGCCTGAGCTCCAGCTCTAAAGGTAATGTCTACACAGCTATTTTTGGAATGCTAGTGTGATCCCCATTACAACAAGTCTGTGGTCCCATGCTGGGAGCTTGCTCCCAGATGCCATATAGACATACTCTTAGAGTTCTAATGTCCCCAAAAGGCTGATATGGCAGCCAGAGATGCTGTAGTGAAAGTTCTGGCCACTCCCTTTTCAACCAAACAGGCCTCCTACATCAGCAGCAAAAGGGGCAGTGGTACAGGAACTGCTATACCTGTTCTATAACACCAATGGTGATTTTTCTGTGGCCAGCTACTCTGATTTTAGCAATACTTTCACTCGCAGTTTGGTGCAAAGCCACGGTATTTACCATGTTTTTTGGAGTGTATTGGTAATTTAAAGGGAAAGCCATTCAAGTATCTTTTCTCACTTAAATTAACATGTGGCTGAATTCTGATACTGGGGATAAATGTATAGATCATATTGTATATCTAAGATCTGTTTAGTAAAGTTTAATAAACAGTTAATAGATGTCATAAGTATGTTACGAACATAGGTAGTGTCTGTTATAATAGATAGAATCACATAATAGATGATCTGATGGTCCTTTCTGGCCTTAAACTATATGACTATGTATTGTATTTGGTTATAAGCCAGGGTTTTCAGGAAGCTATTGAGCTCTTGGACTTATAACAATCTGTAATAATTGTTCAAACAAAAATTAAACTATTTAAAAGTGTGATCACTATGTATGACTGAGAGGTTTCAGGGATAACCTATTTATTGAACAAACAACAACAAATAACTTAGAATGTAAACATAGTACTGATGCTGATGTAGACTAGCCTGGTCTGTGCAAATGATTCTTGTCTCTTTGTGAGTAAATAGGAAACATGACACTGTCAAGGATGTATGTCAACTTTAAAGTTTCTCTTTAAGTTTACCCATTGGTAGCACAATTTTGAATCATTCTCAGTTAAAATGCAAGCTGATTCACTTAGGGCCAGTTTCTACCATCCTTAATCATGCTGATTAATACTAATACTCGATTGGTAACCTCTTTGAAATGAATGAGGCTATTCCTGGATTAAAGTATGACTCAATGTGAGCAAAGATGTCAGATGACTGGTGGTAGGATGTGGGGAATCTTGCCCTACACTTGCCTATTTGAACATAAGCCAACAGTATTATCAATTCCAAGCATTCAAAAATCATAATTCAGGCCTCAAAAAAATCATGAGATTAGCTTTAAAATCACAGGACATGTTTCATAATAATAATTTTGAGGTTCTTTTTCTTTGCCTTCTGATCTCTAAATCTCCACATATATTTGGGTCACATTTTCAAGCTTTTTTTTTCACAATCATGAGGACTAGAATCTTACCTAAAAAAAGAAAAAGATGAGTTTCTCATGTAATCCCTTGACTCCAATTCCTGAGGCTTTAAGAAAATCACCATCTACTCTAGATTTATGATAAAATTTTGAGAGTTGGCAACACCGATAATGCTTACACTCTAAACCCAATTTAAGCTTACTTAAAACTTTATTGCTGGCTTTTGCTTTCATCTGATATTCACATAACACCACAGATGATTACATAAGTTTCTGGAGTGGTGGTGGTGGAGTGAAAAAGTAAAACCGCCAGTATGTGCTTACCAAAGCTTTTAAGAGAACTGCTATGTACTTAAATAATTTAAAATCACTCTCTGGGGGACAGCTGAACTTAATGCAGGTACAGTCCAGTAAGTAAGTTTCCTTAGCTCAGTATTATATACCCTCAATCAAGTTCTAGGTAGAATTTGTATTAGCAATTACTTCTTCCTCTAATAAATACAAATGGTAGCAAAAACTATCAAATACTCACAACTCAATTTGCTACTTTTTCTGTTTGTCCTGAAAATCAATAATATGTATTTGTGCTATACCAAAATGCTGCACATGCTTCTTTACTAAGTTGGTACTATCTTGTAAATAAAAATTTCAACATTTATTTACTTATTTTAAGAGAGAATATTCTAGCAGAGGCTTCATTCCTTTTTTTACATGGTCAGACATAAAACAGTTTACATTAGTCTTCACTAGAATGCTCTACCAATGTGTCTTAGAGATCTCTTAGGTACTGACTTTTGGGCAGCATTGAAGGACAAGTTGATATTCTTATGCAACTGGGTCACATTGTTTTCACATTTTTTTTCTCAAAAGTTATACCACACATGTTATACCCACGCTTTAAAGAAAAAACCTCATTGTGTGCTTGTGTGCATGCTGTTAGTGGGTCAGAGTTGCATTTTTGACAAGCATAATTCAGCATACTTCTCATGATGTTTAGAATCCCAATTAGTTCCAGAAATAACCAGGAACCCATACATCAAATCAAAATAAGCATTGCAAATGTAGTTTTATTCCTGTTACTTTAAATAGTAGGCTCAATTTCTCTATTTACACAGAGAGGGAATGTCAGGAAGTGGTTAGAGAAAAAAGCAATATCAGTTCTTGACTCTGCTACTAACTTGCTTGGAGACATTTGAGGTATCTTTTTTTTTTCCTGTACGAGCCTCAGTCTAAATATATTATAATAATTTATAATATCCACAAGGGTATTACGAGGCTTAATTCGTAGTTCATAGAACTCTGTAGATGAAAAGTGTTATGCTATAGAGAGACTATTTTGGAGTGGAGTGTGGATCACATTGTATGCATACAGTAAGTTCTACCTAAAGATGTCAGTGTGTGAATCTACATAAAGAAAAAAGTAACATTAACACTTGCATGCAGAAAAATCATACTTGATTTCTTCCAAAATAAACAATTGCAATAATAAGGAATGCCTATGTATCTGACTTCATTTTCTTCTTTTCCATTTTTATACACTATCCAAGGTTCTGACATGATTGCTCCATTTCCTTTTTGTCCACTTCTGACTTTATGGCTTCTTTCATAATTTTTCTTTAATGCTTGGAGTAGCCCGCATTGAATGTAGGCCAAGTCCCACTGTTTCTCTTCAGAAATCAGCTGAAAATGCAGCTGTTTAGAGAAACATTTCAAATATAAGACCACATGCCACTTGTGATTGGTATTGTGTTGGTCCCATACATACCTTTAGAGTTCAGTTCTTCAGAGCAGGGAGCTCACTGTTTGTACAGTTCTGTGTATCTTTAAAGTAATATAGAAATATTAAGAATACATCACTGGGAATCAATGAACTTCTGCATGTTGATTAGGAAAGCCGTTGCTTCCTATTACAATTTATACAACAAATTTCAAAATAACTATTTCAGTTTTAGGAGCACTTTGAGGATCTTTAATCATGTTCATAATGATAGTGCCCAGGGACCAACTGAGAATGGGGCTGCATTGTGCTGGGCACAATACAAACTCAGAGCAGTAAACAGTCCCTACCCTGAAATGCTTACATTCTAAATAGACAAGAGAGATACTTATAGCCTGATCTATGAGGAGATATTTAATTTTATCTACCATGCAGTGGTCTCAGAGTTCTGCCTCCAGATCAGCCACAGTGATGAGGTTGTCGTTAGAAGGAGAACCCCAAGGAGCCCATGAGAAACACTCCACTTCATGTTCTCTGACAAGCAATGTTATAAACTTTATTAGCAATACAAACAAAATCACAAATACGGTAGAAGGAGACAGAGAGCAGGGATTTAATCAGAAGAGGCTTAGCTGGGCAGGAAGAGATGAGGCCTTATATAACCCAGGAAGCTGGTAACAGAAGTGGCTTCAGGGAAGAAGTCTGCAGTCAATCCCTGGGACAAGGGAAGTGTGTCTGGGGCTAGAGGCAAGTAGGCTATGCTACTCCCTGAAAGGGCAGAGTTTGGGCTGTCAAATCTAGAGAAGAGGGAGAGCCAAAGAGGTAGGCAAGGCTCAGGAGAAAAATAGCAAGCATGGGGTAGGTCAGACCTTTCCTGGGACTCAGGAGTAGAGGATGGATCTGGGTCCTCTACCAGCCATTGAAGGGGTGGCATGGTTGGAGCAGTAGAAGGAAGACTGCCATTTTGCATGGAGAGACTTTAATACCCCATCTCCCGGAAGGAGAAACACATGTGGTGACCTGGCTGGAGGGCCAAGTCATGAAGAAGGAACCCCCTGAGTGTCAGATGGTGAGAGGATGACAGGAGATATACCGCTGGAGGAGGGTGCAATGCCTGGCCAGAGCTAAGCCTCAGGACAGCCAGGAAGAGGTGCCACTAGCAGTGAGTTCACCTAGTTGCAGTCTCATCCACCTGTTACCTGTTGCCCTTTATAATGTTAGCTTTTGGGCCCAAGGATTTTGTTTTTACAGTGCCTAATGCACTGGGGTCCAACCTGGCTGTGACTTTTAGGTGCCATTTCAATATAAATGTTAAATCATAATGTCATCATGCATTTTGTGTAAGGTTGGTTGTTATGGAAAAAATAGAACAAGGCCTGGCACACAATGGCTTAACTATCAAGTTCATTTTCCTTTAGAAAAGTGTTTAATAACTGTTATGAATAGTTTAAAAAAGTACAAAAGGAAAACAAACTAAAATAAAGAGCCAAGTATTTAAAAAAAATCGTAGAAGAGTCTTTACTAATATCAGGCAGAGTAAAAATGACCTTGACATTTTATGGAAAAAAATATCCCTAAGTGTCACTTACATAATACCTGTGACAAAGCCAGATTTAATTATGAAGTGTTCACATGGGTACAAATTCAGTATAATTGTCCAAGTTCTTGGACAGTGATCAACATTTTCAAATTTGGATGTCTTATGTTATATATCTAAATCTATATTTAGGCAGCTAGATAAGACGCTGATTCTGATACTGGATTCACTGGCGAGGGAGGGTGGGGGAGTTGAGATAAGAGGGGAGAAAAGACAAAACATAAAAAAACAAATCAATATATTTTTGTATTTTCCTTTTTTAAAAGAATTAGAAACGAACATTATTTTTTTTAATTGTGAAAAAGGTACCATTTTTTTACCAGTCATTATGTCATTAGTCATTATGTATGTAAATAGATACTAGTATTACTGTCTTACGTCATTTTGAAACAGATGTTATGCAAGTCTTAATTAAATCACAAAGTAATCTCGCTCTCTCTTAATGAAACAATTGGTACCACTATTCAAAGAGGGACATTTAACTTGTGATAAAAGGAAATCCTTTTATTCCAAGGTTAATTTGGGTATTTCTTATGAAATTCCTATCTTAGGTTGCATGCCTGTATTCTTTCCCCTTCATCACAAGTTAAACGTCCCTCTTTGAATAGTGTAACCACCATTTCAGAGAGCGAGAGAGAATATTAATATATAAGGTTTTTATTAAGACTTGCACCAGGTCTACACTACAAGTTTTGTCAGCATAGCTTTGTTGGTTTGGGATGTAAAAATCAATCCTCACCCCTACCTAGCAGAGCTATTCTGGAAAAAAGCGAGTGTAGCTGCAGCTATGCTGACGTAAGAGGACTTCTGTTGGAATAGCTAACGCCATTTGGGGAGGTGGTGTTACCATAGGCATCGACTCCATGGGTTTTCCAGGGCTGGAGCACCCACGGTAAAAGAATGGTGGGTGCTGAGCACCCACCAGCAGCCCCTCTACCAGAACCTCCCCCTCCAATCAGCGCCTCCCCCCCCCTCCCAGGGCCTACCGCCTGCTGCGGATCAACTGCTCTGAGGAGTCAGGAGGCGCTGGGGGAGGGGAGAGAGACGAGCGAGGGTGCAGCACACTCGGGGAGGGGGTGACACGGGATGGGGGCAGGAAGAGGCGGGGAAGATGTGCAGTGGGGGTGGAGTGGGGGTGGGAAGAAGCAGGGCAGGGCTGGGACCTTGGGGGAAGGGGTGGTGTGCGGGCAGTGCCTGGGCAGGGCCGGGGGAGTACCCCCCGACAGATTAGAAACTCTGTGCCTGTGAGTGTTACTATGCCAGCAGAACTCCTTCTGTCATCATACATTGTGTATACACGAGGAGGTTCTGCCAGTATTGCAGAGCCTATGTACCTCAGACAAGGCCTTGCATAACTTCCGTTCCAAAACCGTCATACAGCAGTAATTCTGCCATCCATTTGTGTCATGGCTTAGGGGTAGAGACAGCTTTTGTTTTGCCTTGGAGAGAAATCATTCTGTTCAACAAATGTTGAGTAAGTGCTCAGCTACTTACCCACGTTGCCTTGAAAGCTTCCTGTTTGTCATGCTGCTCAGATATCATGGCAGTATGCACTGTAGTGGAATCCAGATAGAAAGATTTGCCAAATGTAACACTTTCATGGAACAGAAATTATTTTGTAATCAGTGACTCAAAACCACTTCTGCTTTATGGATATTTTATGTGTTTGTTTCAAATTTTGCATATTATAGCAAAAGTGGAAAGGATTATGTAACAGGACAGCCTGCTTCTTTAATGTCCAAGAGGCCTTGAGCCAGTCAGCCCACACCTTTCCTCACCCTGCTATTCCAAGGTGTGGGATTTAAGAGGAGGAAAACCCAACAGCTGAGTCCTGGCTGGGGAGGAAAGCAGATGCATTGACTGAGGAGGACAGTCAGCTATGTGGGGAAGGAGAATGGAAAGAAGCTGGTCTTGAGCTAGGAACTAGCTGATGGCTGTGGCCTGCTAGAGGCCCTTGATAGGAGGGTAGACCTGACCTGGATTGTTGGCATGATTGTAGCCCAGGAGCTTATGGTCAGGCGGGCCATTGCTTCTGGAAGCTTGTCTGTGAGGAAGGGAGGTGAAGAATATTTTGTGTTGATATTGTGTTGGACTTGGACTAAGGGACCCTGTTACCTGGAAGGGATGGAATTCTTTAAAGTGGTTTGGTTGGAGGGCCAAGACACTTCTATAGTGGGAGTAGGTTGACAAGTATTCTGGGGAAAATGAGGCAGAATACTTCAATGCTGGATCTTGCTGTGAGGGGGTGTGCTGAGATGGTATAGTCACAGAATTGATTCTGGGGAAGAGCAATCTACTTTTTGGACAATGGTGTTCTATCATTAGTAGACAGAGGGAAAATGGTCCTTGAGTTTTATTACTGTTGGTGGAATAGTAGTAGTCATTTATGATTAACTAAAGAATAGTACAATACAAAGTTACAATGTAATATCAGAGGACATGACAGTTATTTAAGCAAATTAAAGTGAAAATAGACAACCTTTCAACCTAGTTGTTACAGTGCTTGCTACTATCATATCAAAGCAAATGAAACAATAATAAGTACTGAACAAAGAAAGTTAATCTGCCTCTAAAGCTTATTAATACACATAAACAATATAGCTCGGGCCCACTGGAATTTGTCAACTCTTGCTTCTATCAAAGGTTCTTTGTTCCAGATCTTAATATGTAGCAACATGAAGTAACTTATTTATTCTTTATTAATTATTTTGTGTCCCAGTAATATTTTCCAAATCCAATCTCATGTCTCAATTTGTCAGATGTATTTTCACAACTCTCCTTTATGCTGTGTTAATCTGAAGTGAGCTAATGCAGAGACTTTGATAAAGTTCTTCAGTATACAGAAGTGTCTTCCATTGACAAAAGTAACAATAAAGCAATCATTTGCAGTTAAAGAGATTTACAAATTGTTTGGGATGGTGATGTGAGATGTAGGTGAGATGTAGATGTATCCTAGAGATATGTTCAAATTGACCTTGGGTCTCAAAATTCAGAGCTAGATGGTGACTATATAATCTGCCCTGAGCAAGGCGCAGTGCACTGTCCAGCTGTCCCTGAAACAGCCTGCAAAGGAAACTGTGACTCAGGTTCCCACACTGCTCTATGCCCAGAACAGCTCTGCCCCCTCTTGTCCACCTTCCCCTCCTGCACTCTTATCTGTATTGCAGTGCCCACTTACTGCCATGTCCCACAGCCCAAGTTGGGCCATGATTTGGCCCTGAGTTTGCTGGTCTCATCCTACTTTCTAGGAGACCCCATTCTTTACATGTACAGGTTGGGGCTGAAGTGAATTGACAATGCACTATGAGGAAATTTCATTAAAGTCTACCAGTTTGATCTGCTCCTGAATACCATGTCCCGTACTTTACAGAGACATGTACAAATTTTCAGGCCCTCATACTTTACATAAAGCATAAACATTAACAATAGAGCTTCCTGGTGAATGGTCTTGTGTATGAAAAAAATATCCAAATTATAGGATTCAGGATTTTTTAAATTTCTGTTTGTGTTTGTAACAGAAACATGGCAACATGGAATACCCTAATTCAACCAAATCATTGGAGAATGAGTATTTATACTTGTTCCTGAGTACTTTTGATTGCTAATCCCTCCAGGGGGAGTGTAGGCCTGTTTGCAACAACCCTCTAAGGTTCTTGCTAGTGGAAGAACAAAATCATGTGCAACATTCTCAAAAAATCGGATTGCCAAGAAGAGCCATAGAGAATCCCTTAGAAAGGTACATTTGGGAGGAGGTTTCTGTAGACTAGAGGAGAGTACATTTATCAGGGCAATAAGGTAAACAGAAGCGAGATGAAAGGAAGAAGTACCAGAGGGAAAAAAAAACTCTATTAGGTCCGAATTCAGCAAGATACTTAAATGCATTCATAACTAGAAACATGTAAGTAGTGCCACAAATGAAGTCTGTTGATTAATCACATAAAGATAAGTACATGTTTAAATACCTTGCTGACTTAGTGCCTAAATTAAGAAGGGATCTAAATAAGTGATTAATCAGATATGAGAGAGATCCTGAACTTTTTTTTATTTGTATTAAAGAAAAAAAAAACAGATATGGAGTTTTTAGACATTTTAGAAGTGAGGACACCTTTGGGAAATAGCTATTGACTGGAGTTGATTGAATAATGGAAAAATAATTTGCAATTATTCATCAAAAACTCTATAAAATGTATAGAATATGCATTCAGGAATATAATTCAACCATATCTACTGATAATAAACAAAAGGAAAGTGAATATATGGAATATTTGAACATGTACAAGTCAACTGGCCCAAATAATGTATATCCTACATTATGAAAAACTGGGAAGACACTGAAAGACTAGAGGAAAACAAATGTAGTACTAATATTCAAAAAAGTAAACAATAATGATTCTGGTAATTACCATCTTATGAATCTAATCTCTCTTCCCAGTAAAATAAATACCGAGAGAGTGAAAAATCATTAAACATCTTTGAGGATAATGAGCAATAAGCTTTTTTAAGGAGCAACTGAAGGGGGGAATAGGATCCAAATTGACTTGGATAAGGACAGTCACATGATTGAAAAGTATCTGAAGGACCCTAATTAAGATGACAGTAAATGGAGAATTTGTCAAGTCAAAGAAAGTGTCTAGTGAGATATTGAAGGAATCTGTGTTAGCTCTAGCCTTAGCATCTTTATTAATGACGTAGAAAAGGAAATTAAACAGTGCATTAAGTGAATTTGCAGATGACACTAAATTTGAAGTGATTGTAAGCACTAATTAGGACAGAGAGATTGGAAAGATAGGCAGAAAATAGAAACTTCTTGTGAAAAAGCAAATTTACTAAGAAAATATAATCTAAAACAGACACTTCATGATAGAACAGGAATTCATCCATGCCTTTGAAATGCTTGGAAATCTCACAAAGAAAGAATGCATGGTGGCTGCCAATAAATGCTTTACAATTGTCACTTGGAAATAAAATGAGAGTGACAGTCACAGCATTCCTTGTACCCTGTGCTATATACCTAGATCTGGTTAAAAAAAAATCTGCTGGAAGTTTTCTATTGGAAAATGACAATTTAGCAAAAATCAAAATGTTTTTGGGAATGTGTTTAATATCATCAAAACTTTTGATGGGAACCAGGCAGGCAGCCTGGACAGCTGGTTGGCAGTTCATTTGCCTGGCTTGTCTGTTGCTTGAAGGGCTGACCAGCTCCCCAGCTGGTGAATTTCCAAATTGCTCTTTGGCTTCCTGGGTGCCTATCAGGTGGGTGCATTGACTGCCCAGATGACTTGCTAAGCAGCCGAGGAGCTCCATGGTTCTTCTGATCCTCAGCTGGCTTGGCTGCTGGCCATCTCCCCAGTGCCCAGCTGGCTACCCGGCAAGTTGGCTTGACTGCTAGCTGGCTGGCCAGTTGGTGGGTGGGCTGCCTGGCTGGAAAGTAGTCTTCTTGGTAGGCTTGCAGATGCCAAAACGGATTGTGGAATTTCCACTGAAATGATATAAGGTCATAATTTCAGTCAGATGTGGAATGAAATGAAACATAGACAACCCAGAATTTCGTGCAAAATGGAAAATTCTTTTCCCAGCCCACTCTGCTACATAGTACATAATGCAGATTAATGCAAATACCACAGCAATATTAATAAGAATTTATTGGCAACCAATATATGAGTATCAGTCAAACATAGCAATTGTTTGGAGAGTATAATATGTGTGAATGATTTATGCATCTTTAGCACAGCTTACAGCCATACCATCTGTGGCACTGAATTATTATATCATTAAAGCAAAGCATGGCCGGTTCATGGCTATGAGATCTTGTGCTGCATTAAGTATTGTTATTCAGTAGGTAGCATGTCTTCTGCTGAACCAGTGCAGCAGCACGGTAGTCTGGTGTAGTGAGAGTGTGCTGTTGGTGGTGCCATCATTTCACTGAGAAGTAAACAGAAGCCGTTACCTTTTGTGGTTATAAAGAACACATGGCAACAGAAATTACTAAAGTTAGACATTTTTAAATCAGTAGGTTGAGACAACATGCATCCAAGAGTTTTAAAACAGCAGGATGATGATCACTGGACTATTAATGTTGATTTTTAATAAGTCTTGGAGCACTGGGGAAGTTCCAGAAGGCTGGAAGAAAGCTATTGTTGTGCCAATTTTTTTAAAAATTTTTTTGAACTTGACCCCTGTAACTTTAGGCTTATCAGCCTGACATCAATTCCAGGCAAGATAATGGTGTGGCTGATCTAGGACTTTATTAATAATGACCGAAAGGAGGTTAATGTAATTAATCCATTAATGTAATTAATGCAAATCAAGATGGGTTTATGGAAAATAGATTCTGTCAAACTATCTTGATAACTCTTTTTGAGGAGATGACAAGTTTGGTTGATAAAGGTAATAGTGTTGATGTATTATAATTAGACTTATATAAGGCATTTGACTTGGTACCATATGACATTTTGATTAAAAAACTAGAATATAAAAATAACATAGCATACATTAAATGGATTAAAACTGGCTAACTGGTAAGTCTCAATATAATTGTAAATGGGGAATCATAATCAAATGGATGTTTCCAGTAGAGTCCCATAGGCATCGGTTCTTGGGCCTAAACAATTTAACATTTTAATCAATGATCTGGAAGAAAACATAAAGCCATGACTGATTAAGTTTGCAAATGACACACATTGGGGGAGTGATAAATAATGAAGAGGACAGGTCACTGATTTAGAATGATCCGGATTGCTTGTTAAACTAAGCACAAGCAAACAATACATGTTTTTAATGTGGCTAATTGCAAATGTATAAATCTAGGAATGAAGAATGTAGGCCACACTTGCAGAATGGGGGACTCTATCCTGGGAAGGAGAGACTCTGAAAAGGATTTAGGGGTCATGGGAAACAATCAGCTGCACATAAGCTCCTACGTGTGACCAAAAGAGCTAATGCGATCCTGGGGTGCATGCACAGGAGTACCTTGAGTAGGAGTAGAGAGGTTATTTTACCTGTGTGTTACTGCTTCAGGAATACTATGTTGATAAATTAGCAAGGGTTCAGAAAAGAGCCCGGAAGAGATTAAAGGATTAGGAAACATGCCTTATAATAGTCTCAAAGAGCTCAATCTATTTAATTTAACAAAGAGAAGGTTAAGGGCTGATTTGATTACAGTCTTTTAGTACATATATGGGCAACAAATATTTAATAATAGGATCTTCAATTAATCAGAGAATGATATAACATGATCCAATGGCTGGAAGCTGAAGCTAGATACATTCAGATTGGAAATAAGGTGTAACATTTTGACAGTGAGGGTAAATAACCGTTGGAACACTGTACCAAAGGTCGTGATGGATTCTCCATCAATGACAATTTTTAAATCAAGATTGGATGTTTCTTTTCCAAAAGTGATGCTCTAGGAATTATTCTGGGGATGGTCTGTGGCCTGTGGTGATCACAATGGTCCCTTCTAGGCTTGGAATCTATCAATCTATAATTCCTGTACATACTCTGCCCTGAAGTGCTCCTTTTGCATTGTTCATGATGTATAAATGGAGCAGAAACTTCCTGCACATGTGGTATTAGAAAAACAAACAAACAAACAAACAGGCGTACTTGTGGCACCTTAGAGACTAACCAATTTATTAGAGCATAAGCTTTCATGGGCTACAGCTCCCTTCATCGGATGCATTGAATGGAACATATAGTAAGAAAATATATATATACACACAGAGAAGGTGGAATTTGCCATACAAACTGTAAGAGGCTAATTAATTAAGATGAGCTATTATCAGCAGGAGAAAAAAAATCTTTTGTAGTGATAATCAAGTTGACAAGAAGGTGTGAGGATACTTAAAATGTGGAAATAGATTCAATATGTGTAATGACCCAGCCATTCTCCTGCTGATAATAGCTCATCTTAATTAATTAGCCTTTTTCAGTTTGTATGGCAAATTCCACCTTCTCTGTATGTATATATATATATCTTCTTACTATATGTTCCATTCAATGCATCCGATGAAGTGGGCTCTAGCCCAGGAACGCTTATGCTCTAATAATTTTGTTAGTCTCTAAGAAAAAAGAACAGGAGTACTAGTGGCACCTTAGAGACTAACCAATTTATTTGAGCATGAGCTTTCGTGAGCTACAGCTCACTTGCCACAAGTACTCCTGTGTTGTTGTTTTTTGCGGATACAGACTAACAGGGCTGCTACTCTGAAACATGTCCTACTAGGGATACCAGAGTAGGCGTAAAGCTCATAGAGGTAGCTCCTATGCTTCCCTTCCTGTAGGCTTTAGCAGTTAGAGTTGGGGAGTTGTGCTCCTTCATTCTTCATTTCTCTATGGTACCTGAGTTACCATAGCCATCTGGAGTATGCACAAACCTATTCTGGGGCCTGAACAGGGGCACAAAATTAATGAGCCATAACTACATCCCTAATTTACTCTGCTCCATGCAACAGAAACCAGATGCAGCAGAGAATCTTCCTCATTAATTCTGCAAAGCACTCTGGGATATTTGGGGATGACTAATGCTATCTAGTAAAAGATAATTATTTATGAACAAATTTTTTTTTCACAGTAATGTTTTAATGACATAGATTTTGCAGTGTTATTGTAACCATACTGGTCACAGGATAGCCGAGAGATAAGATGGGTGAGGTAATATCTTTTATTGGATCATCTTGTGCTGGTGAAAGAGGCAAGCTTTCAAATGACAGGGGTCTTAAGAAGAGTTAGTACAATAAAAGATATTACTTCACTCATCTTGTCTCTTTAATGACATACAGAAAGTTAACAACAGTACTGGTTTGTGTCTTATTCAAATTATGCACTTGAGGGTGGCTATCCCATTACCAGTAGTCTGTGGAATAGAGAGAGTGCTGAGGAAACACTCCTCTCTCCTCTTCCCTGATAACGTGACTTACTGCATTCCCTGAATACAAGGAGGGCCTGATAGGGTGACCAGATGTCCCGATTTTATAGGGACAGTCCTGATTTTGGGGCTTTTTCTTATATAGGCACCTATAACTCCCTACCCCCTGTCCTGATTTTTCACACTTGCTATCTGGTCACCCTAGAGCTTGATATCACTACTTGTAGATCACAGTGCCCCAGAAGACAACTAGAAACATAGTCTCACCTCCTGCACACTGTCAAAGGACTGCAGGATTGTTCTGGGAGGGGGAACTTGGTGTACTGTAGCAAGTGTCATTAACGAGTGTGTCCTCTTTGACACTCCTGGTGGAATTATGCTGGCTGTTGCCCTAGATTAACATTATAAGATACTTTCTCAGCTGGTGTAAATGGGTGCAGCTTCAGTGGATGTTTGCTCCACTAGCCAAAGGCCTTCCAACACCACTGCTTATTGACACATCTCTTCTTCTCACTGCAACATGGCTTAAGCTGTTGGAGTCATAATATCACCCTCTAATACATTGTGTCTACTATAATATGAAATTCCAGTGGTTTGTGGAGGATTGAGGTGAAGAAGTATTCATATAAAAAGAAAAACAGAGGCTAAGGTATATTAGAACAAACATATTTTAAATCCTATACTAACAGAAGGCCCATTGACTGGGATTCTGTTTGTTTTATAATAACACAGAAGAGGAAATGTGTGTTTGTTCCAGCTTCATTTGAGTAACTGAATAGGTCTGTGCTTTGGGTTTTATATACACCTGAAACTGGAAATGAAATGTTTTTAGAAGCACCACACTTGGAAGCCAGGATGGATGGCACTCTGAGATATAATCCTTTCCTGTTTAATGCAACCCAAGCCAATCTACGTTCTAAAAGTCGTTTGATTTTTCTCCTCAGTATAGTATTATCAGATAGCAAACTTCTCTCTGGGGATTTCATTCATGCTGAGATTGCACCAACTAGTGATTGCATTGCTGAATCAGTTTGTAATCAATCTTACATCCTACAGATCTCCTTTGGTATTTTCTCTTTGATCGCCGCCTAATGGAAAAAACAGCACGTTAAAGAATAATGAAGTTTCATCTAATTGTATCTATGCTGAAGAGCCTCCAGGCACCCTTTTGTTGCCTCTAATGAAATGGTTCATAATAGTCTATGTTTATGTGCTCAGTGTAGATTAGTACTATATGGTTAATACAATTTTTTTAACAAAAATAATATACTAATTTTCAATACTTTATTTAATTCTCCATCCAATAGTTTTTCTCATTATGCCATTTTTAGGATATTCTTAATTCTTTAGTTTCCCTCTCCATTTTAAATTTCTTATTGACAATACTCCAGCAGGACCTTTTATTTCTCTGGGAGGAACTTCTTGTTGTGCTTTCATCAATGCTGCTCAGTGAATCAGCCAGCAAAATTCATCTTCAGAGTATGTTCATTATGCAATTATCATAAAAATGCCTTCCAAAATACATTATGATTTGTAAACCTAAATGATAGTGAAATTGTGTCTCTGAGTTTGCTGCATTTAATACTATCTTAGCTACTGCATTACAGGCCTGATCCAAAACCCATTGAAGTCGAAAGGAATCTTTCCCATGACATTTTGGGAATTTAGATGAGTCCACCTCTTTGCTTTTTTTTAAACCTTTGTTGTCATGTACATTTATATGTATATAGTTTGTGCAGTTAGTGAAGGGAAAATGAATTGCACAGTATTTCACTTTGGAAATAACAAATATTCCTTGGGAAAATGAAATTAAAAAAAAAACCTTTTCAACTGACTATCCCCAATAACAATGCCAAATGTTATTTCCTCACTCCTTAAGAAATCCTCATGTCTGAACCGAAACAGTAGTTTAATAAATGAATGCTTAATTAATAGTGTGTAAAGCACTACATGAAATGGTTTGCTATGAACCAGATTTTCAAAAAAGTGCACAGTCAGGGCCGGAATTTTAAGAGAGCTCAGCACATTCGGGTCAAAGTTCTTTTGACTATCTGGCCATAAGAATCATAATGGGAGGTCCTGTGCTGACCACTTTTCAAATGCCAGCCCTTATTTAGGTGTTTAGACTGGAGCAAAGCTTTTTTGAAACTCTGGCTCCAATTCTGGGTCCTGAACAGGTAAAAATCTGGCCCTATCTATGCAAGTTATTATTTTTTGTTATTCAGAAAAGAGAGCCTTGAAATTTAAGTCACTAAAATTATGAATGACTATAAACTCTAAGTATTCACTTCACAGTCATTTATTGCTTGATCCAATTTCCATTCAAGTGAACAGGACCCTTTCTTTTGATGGGCGTTGGATGAGGCCTTGAGAAAGAAGTGGAAAGCCAAACAAATAATATAATCACTCCTATGAACTGATATTCTACTGATTTTATCCCAAATGACACCTGTGCTAATAGGACAGTCAAACATTCCTGAAAGATCTTTACAAACATACTTTACTTAATTTATTACCTCGCCTCACCTTAAAAAGAAAGAAAAAGAACAAACCCTAGTAATGGAAACAGATAACACATGACAAACCATAAAAAATTCCATAGACTAATGAGATAGATACTGTACTTTGAATAACCTTTCAATTGAATTGCATTTTAAAAGGCAGTAACCACAACACAGAGTGCATTTGGGGCAGTTCTTAGGTTTTCTTTGCACTTCCAAAGACACCACAAAATAGTTAAGCTCTGTATGAAAACATACACTATTTTTGAAGGCTAATCTAGCATGCCTTGGCAATCAAGTCTCAGACAATATGACTTTTATTTTTCATTCAGTTGTGGATCCCTGTCATTACTGACACAGAATACGGAACGATATACACTCTTTAACAGATGTTTGTGATGGGCTGCGATTCACCACACTAGCTCCTCCTGCTGGTCATCTTGCAGATCAGCTCCACAGGTCAGTATGCTGACTCCTGGTGGTGTATCACCTGCCGTCACTTCTGCTCCTGGACCCATGTTGTTCCAAGGGCCACGGCATCCTCTTCAGGACGCAGCCCTATGACTGTGCCACACTCTGTGCTTCCCCCTTCTGGCGGACAGTATCACAGTTCAATGGTCCAGCCACTTCCTTGGTGGTGAGTGCAGGTTCAGGAGGGAGCCAGATCTTCTTATATGGGCCTGACTGGCTGCTCCTCACAGCCCCTCTCCTATTGGCTGCTTTCTGCACAGCCTCCCTAGAGCTCCATTAACCCTTTACAGCCCAGTGGGGGTGGACACACCATCATAATGTTACAGAAGGTGTTTTGTGACAGAAAGGCAGGAGTAGTCACATTTCAAGTAAATGGACCACTCTGAGGTTACTCTATATGTCGTTGTTTTATTGGAGTGATTTCTTTATCCTAGTGCTCAGTGAAGACATGATCTACATGTCTCCTGTTACTAGGATCCTTCCTCCTGGTGCTGAATTTCCTATTCAAAACTTGTCTTGTTCCTCCTCTCCTATAGTTCAGAAAGTAACTCTTTCAGATGGTAATAAATCAGGAAGGATTAAGGTGTTTGTAGTCTGCATTGCTGAGAACACAAGGAAGACAAAAGTATTAAGGCAAGAAGAAATGGAAACAGTTCCACTAGGTGATGAATATCCGAAGCTGCTGGGGAGAAACTTTGCTTTCAAGATCCAAATTTTAAGAGACCTCAAAGTAGCCTCTAGTATTTTACCTCCAATTTTTCATGTTTCCATTTTGTGCAGAACTAGTGTCACACTAGCATACAGTTTATGCACAACCATATGGATATTAAGAAAAACTGAAAACTCAGATATGAAAAATGGTGGGAACAATTTTCCAGGTCACTAAACTCTCATTTTGGTGAAAACTAAGGATCAGATCTTTAGCTGGTATAAATCAGAGTAGCTCCATTGATTTCAAAAGCAATTGGTTTCAAAGGAGCTAATCTAATTTTTACCAGCTGAAGATCTGACCCTAAAATGAGTCATCTTAGATTAAGAATAATATTTCAGTTATTCCTTCCACCCAAGAACTACCCCACGTCACTAAATTGTTTGATGTGATTCTCCCTTAGTCATTATTATTTCATGAGAGAGCCTATTTCAATTATTTTGAGAATACAAATCTTCATGTTTAACAATGAGAATATTCAGGAGAGGTGTACCTTTCTTTTTAATTACATTTGGTTTCTTCATCAAAATTACATTATAAACTCATTTACAAAAAATAAGATTATATAAGGAAAGGTCCTAAACTCCTGTAAATCAGCATGACTCCATTAAAGTTGCTTGAGATGCTAATTTACACTAGTTGAGCATCTGAACCTATGATACTTGCTTTCTTGAAAAAATACCTATCAAAGAAGAGAAAAGCAGAAGATGTGGTATATCTTGACTTTAGTAAGGCTTTTGATACTGTCTCGCATGATCTTCTCATAAACAAACTAGGGAAGCTGGAGCTCCTATAAGGTTGGTGCATAACTGGTTGGAAAACTGTTCCCAGAGAGTAGTTATCAGTGGTTCACAGTCAAGCTGGAAGGGCATATCAAGTGGTGTCCTGCAGGGATCAGTTCTGGGTTTGGTTCTGTTCAATATCTTCATCTATGATTTATATAATGGCATAGAGAGTATATTTATAAAGTTTGTGGAGGAGACCAGCTGGGAGGGGGTCACAAGTACTTTGGAGAATAGGATTAAAATTCAAAATGATCAGGACAAACTGGAGAAATGATATGAAATTCAATAAGCACAAAAGCTAATTATACTCCATTTAGGAAGGAATAATCAGTTGCACACATACAAAATGGGAACTGAATGCCTAGGAAGGAGTACTGTAGAAAGAATTCTGGAGGTCATAGTGGATCACGAGATAAATATGAGTCAACAGTGTAATACTTTTGCAAAAAAAAAAAAGCAAACATCATTCTGGGATGTGCAGGTGAACATCTACTAATGTAATATATGCCATCATGTGCCAACAATGCCCCTCTGCCATGTACATTGGCCAAACCAGACAGTCTCTACACAAAAGAATAAATGGACACAAATCAAATACCATGAATTGTAACGTTCCAAAACCAGTAGGAGAGCACTTCAATCTCCCTGGACACTCAATAAAAGACTTAAAAGTGGCAATTCTTCAACAACAAAACCTTCAAAAACAGACTTTAATGAGAAACTGCAGAACTGGAATTAATTTGCAAACTGGACATCATCAAATTAGGCCTGACTAAAGACTTGGAGTGCATGGGTCATTAAAAAAAGTAATTTTCCCTCTGCTGATACTCACTTCTTCTTGTCAACTTTTGGGAATGGGCGACGTCCACCTTGATTGCATTGGCCTTGTTAGCACTACAAAAGTAATTTTCCCTCTGTTGATATTCACCCCTTCTTGTCAGCTGTTGAGAATAGGCCACTTCCACCTTAATTGAATTGGCCTTGTTAGCACTGACCCCTCCAACAGGTAAGGCAACTCCCATCATTTCATGTGCTGAAATATATATATGACTTACTGTATTTTTCATGCCATGCATCCGATGAAGTGGGTTTTAGCCCATGAAAGCTTATGCCCTAATAAATATGTTAGTCTCTAAGGTGCCACAAGGACTTCTCGTTCTTTTTTAATTGTTTGAGATACATTTGAGATGCAGTGAGTTATGTTTCACTCTGAAACAGTATCATTAAATGGTACAAAAGATTGCACTCTGCCATGAAACCACTTCATTTTTCAGTGGTTCATGTTTCAGTTCTAGTGTGATATCTCATTTACCTCTGTGTCTGATCTCTGAAAACCACCTCTTCTTCTCTGCTGGTACTGAAAAAGTCATGTCAGCCAGAGAATGAGCAAGACATCAGCAGGGTTTTGCAGCTTTGTACTTACTGTGAGAACCTGCAGAAACCAGTGAAGGAAAAAAAAACATAATTGTTTAATAGGCAAAAATGTCTCTTTTGGCAGAGAGACTTTGGATCAGCTTCATTCCCCCTGAGCCGTCCTGAGGGGTGTATAGGGCCCGGAGTGGAAGTGATGAATCCTTCACTTCCGAGACCGACCCATCACTTCTGGGACTGACCACGCTGGCCAATCACACCGACCCATGGGGCCCCCCAAAGCACGGGGCCCAGAGTGGTTGCCCCAATTCGCTGTACCCAAGAGATGGCTCTGCATCACTGGCTTAAATCCTCCTGAACCCTGCTGATGCAAACAACATGAGGAAGTTGCTTCTCCCCATAGATGTAGGGGAAGTCTACACTACAAAATTAAGTTGACCTAAGTTATGTTGATGAACAGCTGCCACATTAATTAAATCTCTTTTGCATGTCCACATTATGTTCCTTGTGTTGACAGTGCAATGCTTGCATCAACACAGAGAGCAGTACACCTCGGGTAGCTGTCCCACTGTGTAACTCGCCATTGTCTAGTGCAGGATGTTTTGGGAAAGGTTTGCAATGCCTCATGGAGGCAAAGAAGTTACATAAGGGTGACTGGAAACATGCAGTTATGTAGTTTTCTCCATCCCATAATTTTATTGGCATTCCATAATTTTTGCACCTCTTTTCAAAAGTCTGGCAAACCCATGCATTCACTATCTCTGTGGGAAGCATCAATCCTGCACAGCTCTGCACTTCTGTGATGAGTGTTGTGAGCACAACACAGCCAACCCTGCCAGAGGAGCTGCAGGAAACATGAGAATTCCTTAATAGCTAGATTGCTGTGGGACATAGAAAGAAACAATTCAGGGTTGTTATTGTTATTCATAGAGCAGCTGCAGATGCTGGAGTGCTGGTTCTGGTTCTGAGAAACAAGCACTGACTGGTGGGATTGCATCGTTATGCTGGTATGAGATGATGAGCAGTGACTTTTGGATGTGCAAGGTCACATTCCTGGAAATGCAATGACACCCAAATGAGAGCTGCACTGATAGTGGAGAAGCGACTGGCAATCGCTATGTGGAAGCTGGTTATGTCAGATTGCTACTGATCAATTGGGAATCAATTTGGATTTGGGAAATCAACTGTGGGGGCTGCTGTGATGCAAGTGTGCAGGGCCATTAATCGTGAAGGCCTGTAACTCTGGTCAATGTGCAAGACACAGTGGATGGTTTTGCAGCGGTGGGATTCCTGATCTGAGATGGGGCGATAGATGGCACCAGATCACCTTGCCACACAGTACATCAACAAAAGGGTTACTTTTTAATGGTACTGCAATCGCTGGTGAAACATTTTAATAACATCAGTGCAGAATGGTCAGGGAAGGTGACACACACTTCTTTAAGAATACAGGTTAATCCAGAAAGCTGCGAGATGGGACTTTCTTTCCAGACCAGAGGATTACCACAGGGGATGTTGAAATGCCAATATTGATCCTTGGAGACCCAACATACCCCTTGCTCCTATGGCTCATGAAGCCATGCACCGGCCACCTCAAAAGTAGCAAGGGGCACTTTGACTACAGGGTCAGCAGATGCAGAATGACATGTCAATGTGCCCTTTGACATTTGAAAGGCTGCTGACACTGTCTATGCATGAGATTAGACCTCAGTGAAAAAAAATATCCTCATTGTTATAGCTGCTTGCTGTGTATTTCATAATATCTGTGAAGCAAGGGGGGGGGGGAATTTCCGCCAGGGTGGAAGGGAGAGGTGGAATGGCTGTCAGTTTATTTTGAGCAGCCAGATACCAGGGCTATATAAGAAGAGCTCAGTGGAGATCTATACAGCTCAGGGAGGCTTTGACAGACCATTTTAATAGTGAGCCACAGTAATGTATGTTGCTGTAGTATACTGTGCCTAGAATTGTTTTTGCATCCCAGTATGAACCTTGTAATGGGTGTTGTGTGTGTAGTAATATAACATTGAAAATATACCTATTGCTATTATCTGTGAATGATGTCAGCCTCAGCTAATATATGTTGTGAACTAATAAAGATGAATTAAGTTTCCATAAATAGACTTTTGTTCCAAATCCATTCAACCAGACATATTTAAAACTGAATGAAACTTTATAAATACAGGGAAAAGACCCTTGGAAGGGGAAAGAATAGTCATTTTCATTTCACAAACACATACACCAACTGTGTCTCGCCCAGGTCAGTGTATGTGTGGCTGTGATTGTCTGTACTCTCCCCCATGGTGGAGTGGTAGGTGTAGTGTAATGCCACAAATGCTGAATGGAATGTTAGGGGTGTATGTGTAGGAAAGTCCTGGAAAGTGGCTGTCTGTGGCTTGCAGAGGGAGGCAAGCACAGGTCGGTTGAACCTGAAGGTCAACAAGAGTCTCCAGCATGTCTGTTGAAGTTCCACTTGAAGTGCTAGCATCTCCTGCAGCATGTCTCTCTCCTTTTCCTATGCTTTTCTCCTCTCTGCTCTATCTCTGTTCATACTTTCCATGAGGGCAATCCTCCAAGCCCTGTGCTTGGTATCCGAAGCACCAGAGGCTTGCAGGATCTTTTGGAACATGTCATCTCTTGTCCTCTTCCTTCACCTCTTTATCTAGCTGAGCTGTTTGGCTGGTGTGTATGGAGAAACCCTCAAGGCCACATTTCCAGCTGCAAATGATACAATATATAGAGGTACTACTATGAGCGAATTCACAAGATAAATGGAAACTTGGTGTACTGAACTCACTCCCCTTGATCCACATAAGTTGCAAGTGCTACATTCTCACTTCTCCTTAGGATTCATAGAGGAGTGCAGTAGTATCAGCCATGGTGAGTACAGCCTGGGGGGAGGTGTTGGGACAATTGATGGGGAGGGAGAGGTAGCACACAGGCATGAGTATATGCAGATAGGGCAATTAAACTGAATACTGGCACTGTTTTACACAGGCCATGGTGATTTTAGCTGATACCTCACTCTTAAGGGTAATGGAGGCCGAAAGGTAACAGCTCCTACACATGTCTGGCTGCAAACTGAGTCCCTGTGATTCTGCCTGTGTGCTGCAATTGAGTCTGCTGAAGCAATTGTTGAATGGCATGGGAAAATGTCCTACTGTGGTGGAAGAAATAAGGCAGCGTTCCCCAGAAATCTTCGGCAGAGAATTCCACATAAACTGTTCTGCACAGTCCCCTCTACATAACTGTATAAGGTAAATGAGAAACAGAATGCAACTCTACCTCTATTATTTATTTTACTACTTCTTCTAGTATGATTAAAAAAAAAAGAGTAAATGAACAGATGTATCCTGGAAATATCAAAGCAAACTGTGTACTTACCAGAGGTTCCTTCCCCTGAATCAGGCTCGCCTGATTATATGCTGGATTATAGGTATTGGCTCAACTGCTCGGGGGTCTAAAAAGGTCCTAGCTCATGGCACCACCAGATCCCCAGTCATCTGTCCCCCATACTCCTCCTCCTCTTCCTCATCCAACACCTCATCCTCACTGTTCACTCCAGGGGCCTATGCCTTCAGCTCCCCCAAAGTATCCACAGGGCCCTTGGGGATGGTGGTAGGGTCTCTGCCAAGGATGGCATGCAGCTTTTTGTAAAAGCGGCATCTCTGTGGCTCTGCACCAGAGCAACTGTTAGCCTCCCTTGCTTTCCGTTACACCTGCCGCAGCTCCTGGGCTTTCACGTGGAATTGCTGCGGGTTCCTCTTATAGTCCTTCTCTCCCATGCCCCAAGCAAAATGCTCATATATATTGACATTTCTACAGATGGATCGGAGCTGTGCCTGCACAATCTCTTGTACACAGAGATTACACAGGAGTACACAGGAGATCCACCACCTCCTGGAGTACACAGGAGATCCACCACCTCCTGTGTACTCCAGGCAAGAGAGCATTTGCATCATGGAGCTGATATGGTCAGGTAGGCAGATGCTAGGTCAGCTCTCCATGTCAAGAAAACAAGAAATGGAATTTCAAAAATCCACAGGGCATTCAAAGGGGAGGGGCATGTACCTGTGTGCCTGGCTGCTGGGCAGCGGAGTTCAAATCGGTGGCCAAAGCAGTGACAATGGGGCATTGTGGGAAACTTCCTGGGGGCCACTAAAGTTGATGTAAGTAGCACAGTGCCTAGAGTGACATTGCATTTCCCTAACTATGTCAACTGAAGCCTCTTGTGGAGGTGGACTTATTAAGTCAGCGTAGCGGGTGAGTTACATCGATGGAAGTGACATTTTAGTGTAGATGCTTACAGAGTTAGGTCAATGTAAACTGCCCTGTGTTAACCTAACTCTGTAGTGTAGACCAGGCTGTAGTTTCCCACACTGACTGCACCCACCCCCAATGACTTCTCAGAGCAAATGGAGGAGCACTCTTCCCAGACTCTGGTCTTCAACACAGCCTCAGTCTTTGAGTGCCTGACTGCCAATGGTTGAGCAACAGAAAACATAGCAAAGACATTGGAAGCCAAGATCTCCTCTGGACCACTAGATGTTTGTCTATATTATCTCCCTCAGAAACTCTGGTTCCCACATGTGATAGAAGATTCAATCCTGATGGAAACAAGTACATGAACTGCTACAGCATTCCCAGATTGTCTCCTCTTATGGCTGGAGAACTATTAGAAATAGTTGGGACAAATACATTCCAGAACTCATAAAGATGTTAGTTGGGTACCATTCTGTTTTCACCTTCCTGTGGATTAGTCTACCCTACTCAGCTCACTACTGCTAATTTCAGTCTCAGGGGCTTTCTTATCAGAGGGGTAGCCGTGTTAGTCTGTATCCCCAAAAACAACGAGAAGTCCAGTATCACCTTAAAGACTAACAGATTTATTTGGGCATAAGCGTTCCTGGGTTAAAAAAAAACAACACTTCTTCAGATGCATGGAGTGAAAATTACAGAAACAGCCATAAATATATATTGGCACATGAAGAGAAGGGAGTTCCCTTACAAGTGGAGAACCAATGTTGAAGGCCAATTTTTTTACCCATGAAAGCTTATGCCCAGATAAATCTGTTAGTCTTTAAGGGGCTTTCTTCAATATCATATGGACTCCTTAAGAATAGATGATGGAAACTGTCCTTACACCTAACTTATCTGACATCCAGGTCAAACTTTGACTTTCTGGCTTTTTTGACACAAATGTTTCAAGCAATCTTGGATACAATTTCAAGCACATTCAAGCTGTTTATTTTGACTGATATTTCTTTCACTTCTTTCCCAAACAGGTATGGTGAGAAATGAAAAATCTGGTTCCATTTCAAAGTGCGAAAATTTGGCTGGTGACACTTCAAGTTCTGCTGAGTTTTGGTGATGAACTGAAACAGACAGCCAAGCAGACATAAAATTATTAAAACCCCTCTTGAAGTTCCAAGTTCCAGATTGCTCTGCTATTGATATTAGCAATAGGAGAATTAGAATTGTCTTAAAGATACAAGCTGTGTAGATTGCATTTTTATCTATAATCATCTTTAACAATCTTGAACAAACACAATGAAACAGCTTTTTGCAAGAGTGCTCAAACTTTTTCCAACTGAGAGCCTCATTTGGAGCTTCTTGGGAGCCACACCTGATTTGTATATGTCATCCATTATCATGTTAATGGCTGCTGAGATGAAGGAGCATTGCATGTCAGGATCTGCAGTTTCTATGGGTCACATCTCAATATGATGGTGGCCAAAAAGCTCATTTTAGACTTTTGTGGTCTCTATTTGAGTTGTAGGCCATATTTTAGTTATTTCAGGCTTTTACACTGAGCAAGCAATTTCCAAAAAAAGAATTTTTTTTTTTGTCCGTCCCAGGTGTGATAGCCATATAACACTGTGTTGGAGGGCATATAAGAAGATAGGATGATTAGTTTTATAGTATCAAGTTCAATGGAGTTATGCAAATTTATGCCAGCTGAGGATCTGCCCCAGGATGATTTACCCCAAATCAACACAAAAAAGGACCTCTTTTTTTTTCAGTTTAGTGATTGGTCCTTCAAAATTATGATAATGAGCTAATTTGCACTCACATCATTCTCACCTACTTATGGATGATTGATTTTTCATGTTCACTATTCAGCAACCAGAGGCAGCTAGGTAAAGGCTGTGAGTGTGAATGCCACCTATTTCCTTCCTTACCTCTAAGAGACGGTTATTGTAGCTCTTACAATGTTTAACAATGTGTTGTTCATAGTGTAGCTCTCTTCTTGTGGTGGGAAGGAGTGGGAGAAGAAAGAGGTGCAATGTATGTAGATCTCTCACTTTAAAATAAGTACAAAACCACTCAGTTCTGCTCTTTCTTTGGCAAGAACCATTTTAAAATAACAAAGTTAAATTCTTCTTAAGGTCAGATGTTTGGAGAATTTTTATTTTTTTTTACTATACTGTCTGGGTAAGTTTTTAAAGATACTATATATTCCAAGGGTTCTACTACCTAAAAACCTCTCCACCATTTTCATCTTCCATACCTTCCATACCCCCCATCACTCTCTCTGTCCCAATATTTCCCTGCTTTAATTCATCTATCTTTCTCCTTATCCCACTGGTTCCCACTCCCCTTCTTTGCCAGTTATCTATCCCCTCAATCATTCATTCCCATTTCTACTGCCATTTTTCTCTTCTCCATTTCAAAACTTCTAAAGCTTCAGCCTTCCAATAAAAGGCAGGAAAAAAAAAGAGAAAAAAGAGCTTGGCGAAATCCCATAGGAAGATTACATGTTAAAAGAAGAGATTAAAGGGAAGACAAAATAATTCACTCAAACAAACAGCAATAATAGAAAAGTTCAAATGACCCTCAAACTCTGAAGGAACTATTTCTTGTAGGTATTGACTCAAACTCTTAGGGGCAAGGAACTGAGTGCTTCCTGTGAGCGGCCAAATACATTCAAATCCCATTAAGGTCAATACCAGTTAAGAAACATGATATGAAAGGATCAGACTCTTAATTCCCTTTTCTCACTCCTTTATTTCTTTAGGTCAACAAACCCCCAAACAAAGTGATTTATACTTATTTTTCTTCCTCTCTTGAGAAAAGCCAGCATCTACAATGTGAAATTCAGTCTCTCAATCCATAATCTGATCTTGTTCTTTTTGGCATGATATTTTAAAGGGTATGTAGTATTTAATGTTAGACAAGTGGACACAACACAAGTATGATAAAATGTTTTGCCTTGATACATCAGCAGTTGTAGTGTTCAGTTTTGTGGGAATCAATATAGAAGGCCAACATATTTGTTTTGTAAATGGCATTTGTTTATTTAATTCATTGGTGATTATTGTTATAGGTATGTACTATTATCAATTCTTGACTCTGTGCTTGGCATTGTACTAGACAAAAGATGAAGTCAGCCTTTTCCCCAAAAAAGATTGCAGTCTCATAGATGAATTGGAGAGGTTGTATCATTGTGAGGTGTCAGAGGATTACAGTTGAGAATTGTAGTGTTTTTTGTGACATTATGTAGGCATCGAGGAAGAACTGATGATACCCACATTTGTTCATGTAAGAAATTTCTCAAAGTGTGGTTCTAATGATTTAAATTATAAGCTATTAGCCTTTTAACAATTGTGTAATTATGGAAGAACAAGCTTCTAAAATGAACTTAGTATATAAGCAGTCAGAAATATCCGGAAGCTATCCTGTCCAATTGCAAAAACAGTCCAACTGGAAACAGTTGAATATATAGCTATTAGCCAGGATGGGCAGGGATGGTGTCCCTACCCTCTGTTTGCCAGAAGATGTGAATGGGTGACAGGGGATGGATTACTTGATGATTACCTGTTCTGTTCATTCCCTCTGAAGCACCTGGCATTGGCCACTATCAGAAGACAGGATACTGGGCTAGATGGACCTTTACTCTGGCCCAGTATGGCCATTCTAATGTTCTTAACTTCCCTTTTTCTTACAATGAAAACAAAATTTATCTTCTTGGATCCAGTTTAAGTACTAGATTAGTCATTTCTGTATCCATAACCATAGAAGCTATGTGCCTTTTTTACCCATATTTCCAGCTCCAGAAACTCTTAGCCTATATTTTCGATGGATTTATCTACCTCTGGGATCTGCTGGTCCCCTTTTGCATTAATTTCTCACCATCTAGTAGTAGTCCATTGTTTTCTGTCTTAAACACAATTATTATCTCCAGGCCTGTGATATTCCATTTGATTTACATATCTTCTGCCCTCATTTTTATTCTTGGAGACCACAATGTAGCCTGGCCTACTCTTAGTGCTTTGTTTGAGCTACAATATTCATGTCCAAATCCAAAATGTGGCATTTGGAATATTCTGTTCGTGGTCTGATGAGTCCTTCTAACCAACTATTCCCTCTAATGTTCAGTCCTTGTGTCAGAGATGGTCTCAGAATATCTAACCCTTACCGTAAACATAGATTCCTAAATTTTCAGATTTTAAGGCTAAAATGAACCTTTATGACATAACGAACCATACAGCATAACACAGGCTATAGATTTCACCCAGTGATTTCTGCAAGAATATTTAATAAATATTTGTTATTAATATAATTTTAAAAAAAAATACATTCTTCCTGCCCTAATGCTGGTAGAATAACTGCACATTTTGCAAAGTGCCTATGCATCTATATTAATATATATATATATATATATATATATATATATATATATATATATATATATATATATATATATATATATATATAATTAATAACATATATATTAATATGACAAATTGCAAATTCCTGTAGAGTAGAAATACAGTGATTTCAACATTTCACACCATGTGATCAAAGTTCTATTATGCATCTCAAATGGTTTTAGATGCTTGATCAATTAGGAAGATAAAAGAGGAATATTTCTAGAATTTCATATCGTACATTACCTAGCTATAAATTACAAGTATACAAATGAATATTGGTGAGAACTAAAATCATGCAGTTGTTGCTGTTAATGGTTGTTATGCATTTATGCAGAGTATCATTCATTTCTCTCTGATGAGCAAGAATGCTAGGAAAATCTAATTTTAATGTATTTTAATTAATTGCTATGGATAAATATTATTAATTGTTAAATAAATTACTGATACATATCCACTTAATTCTATATTCTTAGGAGTTTATTCTAACCCACTAGCTTTTATAAAGCCGCTGTGAAGAAATAAATTGTTTTATTTTGCTTGATTACAATTGTCCTTTTAGATATAATTTTGTTTTGGCTTTAAACAAAATAGCATAAGGGCTCTGTGCTGCACTAAACACACCGAGACTACTCTCTCTAGAGCTTTGACTTCAGCACACAGAGGTTACGAAGCCACTTCTTCAAGTGCTAGTTGTAAAGATCAAGAGGAAACACTTGCATTGTTTAATGAAGACACTGCTGTTTTCAAAACAACGTGAGTGTATCATCCACAATAATACCAAGACTGTTAGGGAAGAAATGGGCTTATTTAATCAAATAAAAAAAATAGCATGAAAAAGCTAATTTCATGTTCCATTACCATTTGCATTCTTTTGATAAGGAAGTGCCTGCACTTAATGGGCCATATCCTACCTTCTGCTAGATGGGTGAACTAGAGGGGAAAAAGAGTTGCGGGGAACCTCTTTCCCACCCTCTGTACCACAGCAGAATTCCAAGGCTAGCATAGGCAGGGAACAGATATCTGCACAAGCTGGCATTCCATGTCCCCAGGATGGCTTGGTCTGGTGGCTTGGAAGACATGGTTGAGTTAAATGCTGTATAGTATATGTGATACACAGTGCTGTTTTTTGGACCTCAGACTGCTTTCCCAAGAAAACCTGCCCTGTAACAACAGAATGGCTCAGAAGTTCTAAAAGTGTAATTAGTGCTAGTCCTCTCCTCCCCGGTAGCTAAATATAGTAATGGCACATTTTGCCTAACACGCTTTGGGCCAGTCCTCATACTCTTTACTCACATATACCAGAAAAAGTTAAAAATAACTCATGGATGGTGCAAGGTATGCTAGTATCAGTTATTCAAGGTTTAATTCAAGGAAACTGTATCTATGTAAGGACACACTTTCCATGCATATTTCATCTTCCATGCATGACCCTTGTATTATGAATGTCTGAGCCTAGCACAATAGATGTTAATGGTAGTCCTTATTCAGGCAAAATGAACACAGCAGCTAAAATAAATTTTCTCTGTGTAAGTACACTATGACCCTTGGACTTTCTGAAAATGGGAGGGGGAGGTGGGCAGAGAACCCAGGAGACCATACAAGGCTAATTTCCTGGGGTTAAACCCTACTGAAGTCAAAGCTAAAACTCCTGTTGACTTAAATGGGGCCGAGAGTTCATCCATGGAGTTTCCTCTGAATAGTTTTCTTGGGGGATAGGAGTTTAGAGGTATGGATAGAGGCAGGGGATACAGCCTCTAAACCTTATGGTTACCTGGGGAAAGGAATCACCTATTATATGTAAGACTGCCTCTCAAAGCTGTTTTTCAGCCTCCTGTCATTCTGACTAGCAGCTTGTCTCCCTGTGACCAAATGCACCTCTGTAGTCACACCTTACACAGTACTGTAATAAGCACTGAACAAAATATGTCTTGTGAGGTATCATTTAAAAACTAACAACTCACTGGTCAGTAATATCATGGTGAAATGTATGTAGCAACATTATATGTACAGTTATGAGAATAAGCTGAATTATGACTGAAATGTGTTCACCAGACAAATCTGGGGATGGGGTGAACCTGTTTCTCAAAGGACATGCTGATGCCTCTAGCCAGGTGTCATCAAAGTTGATGGGCAACAGCCTGTCAAGTTGTCATTCTTTGGCAATGGAGGGAGGTGGGAAGAGATTGATCTCTATTTTAGCATACAACAGCATGGAACCTCTTTCCCCAGGAGACTCCATCCTCACAGTGGGAATGAACTTTGTCTAGGGATAATCCTCAGGGAAATGCTTTTCAAAGGGTTACTGGAGGGACAAAAACACCTCAGGTATTCTTTCTTTTTTTCTCTCTCTCTTTCACCTAAGAAGACAAAGGAATTAGCCTTTGGACTTTGGTAGGAGTTTTGACCTGAGAATTTAGTCAGCCCTGTTGTTGGGAAAATATGTTAAGGATTTTACCCTGTACCAAGTCTCGATTGTTAAGTTTTAGTTATTAGAAGTCGTTTTGTCTTTATTTCTCTTGTAACCATTTCTGACTTTAATGCCTTACTTATACTCACTGAAAAGCTGTCTTTATAATTAAATAAACGTGTTTTCTTCTTAAGTCAAAACTAATGAGGTGTTTTGTTTAAACGGAATTGTTTGGTAGCTCCAGTTAGAGTAGCAAACTGTTGTATGTTGACAGGGGCAACAGACCTCTAATATCTGAACCATCCAGGAAAGGTCTGGAGAGTGCAGAACACACATTTTTGGGGGGGAAATTTGGGACTGGAGTGTTTTTGGCCGGCTGCAGCTCTACACAGACACTCAGGATGTGACCTGCATACTGTTTGGCTGTTTGTGAGGGGACCAGGTTGGGAGCTACAGCAGCAAAGCATTATGAGGGTCGGTTGCAGGGCAGGTGTTGACACAAACCCTCACTAGTCTAGATTGCACTCCGGAATGTGATACTCCCTTAAAAGCCCTGAGTTCAGTCTGTATTTGGCTCACCTCTGCTTACAAACTACTCCCTTTCCACAGGCAGTGGATGACACAGCATAGAAGAAACTAATTCTGCTTTTAATTGAGTTAATTTTCACATGAAAATCTGGTAGAAATACAGCCCATTTTGCAGGGGAACATGCTGCATGGGCAGGCTGCTCACATATCCTGAGATGCCCCTCCTGCCTTTCCTCAAACTTCTCTGCCCTGGCCTCTGGTGACTGTGCAGAAGGGCTTCTTTTGTCTCTTCTGGAGGGCAAAAGGGCACTGCGATGCTACCTCACACAGTTAATATAAAAGGCAATAGGGTGAGGTTCATCATTCAGCAGATAAAACCAGTGTCTTCATATCTGCAGCCCAGTTGCATTGTATAGAGACATTATGTGACTTTTTATTGCCAACATTTTTATTTTTACCTCCTTATTTTAATAATGGAGTGTTTTCCCTCAAAGGAACATGGTCCTAAATATGTTTCAGAGAAACAGCTGGGTTAGTCTGTATTCGCAAAAAGAAAAGGAGTACTTGTGGCACCTTAGAGACTAACCAATTTATTTGAGCATAAGCTTTCGTGAGCTACAGCTCACTTCACCGATGAAGTGAGCTGTAGCTCATGAAAGCTTATGCTCAAATAAATTGGTTAGTCTCTAAGGTCCTAAATATATAAGCCTATATTCTTCTCTCACTTATGTAGGTGTAAATATGTAGCTTCTCCATTAACTTCATGGGAATATGATTTAAATTGTATAAGATGAATAAAATAGAGCATGAATACAATTTTGTGGCAGATCATTTCAGTGCATATGCACAAAAGTAAAAAAGAAGGAAAGAAAATTTAAAAAAACCAAAGAAGCACAAAAATATTGACTCCTGCCTTTACTTAAACACTTCACATGAAATTTCTCATGCACTGTTACACAATAACTAACTGTCACAACTAACTGTCTTTTTTCAGTGTGTGGGGTTCCAGCTATAGTCAGGCTTAGGTGTGTTAATATCATGAACACTGTACACTTTGGGATGTTACCAAATGAAAAATTAAATGGTGCCTGTGGAAAATGTAACATCAACATTATTCTTCTGATTATCACAGGAGAGAAGAAATTGGTTTTAAAGGTTGTTGTTGTTGTTTTTAAGTTTTAAAGTTCCCTTAAAGCCATCAGCATAGCAAATAGCATCTCTTCAGCAAAACAAACAAAACAGAAAACCATCACTACCACTACCAGCACCAACAGCAAACATAGCATATTGGAAGAAGGAGGCACTGAAAATGCCACTTTTAATTAAAAAATATCAAATACATTTCTTACTTTAGGAACAATGAGTAGGGTTTCTTACTAAGTGAGCTTCCAAGTTGCTCTGAGAAAAATGGGTATAGCTTTATTTTAGATGGTACACTGGTTGAAATCCCCCTCTTTTTAATAATAGATGTATTAGTCTAAAACAGCTTGGCTTTGTATATTTTGTGACTGAAATTTGCCAATTGTTGGCAAATAAACGAAAGAAGCTAAATGAGGTCACTTAGTAAACAGGAGAGAAAGAAACATAGATCCAGAAGGATGGAGAGAATTTTAGAAGTTAAATATTTTGCAAAGTTCAGAGAATCACAAAACTAGTTAGTTTTTTTAGCATTCTTTTTCCTTGCTTTACTTCCAGAATGATCCAAACTGAAAAAAGAACTTCTTCTTCTTGCTAAAGGGAACCATATGTTTGAGAAAGTGATTTTCTTTGTTATTCTGGAGGTTAGACTAGATGATCATAACGGTCCCTTTTGGCACAAATGTCTAAGAACCTATGAAGGAACACAAAAGAAGGTTATACAAAGAGTGCCCTGTATATGTTACTATAGATGTGAAGCCTGATTTTCACATATGCATGTGCAATAGCACACTAATTTGCACATGAAGCTACAAAAATTGTGTGTGCCGGTAGGATGGAATATGGAAAACTGCATGCCCATACTATTTTTATTTCCTCATTATATTTCTCTCACACTCCTCTTTCTTTTCATCATATTATTTCAGCTCCCACCCCATTTTAAAAACATACTATTTTTATTCTGGCCACTCTCTGTTCTATTTTATACTCTGACTTCTTTACAGAATTAGCTTTCTCCACCCCTTTTCTGTTCCTTCTGTCACAGTCTCTTTTAAGTCGAATGTGAACCAAATAATATTAAAGTTTAAGTCAAAATTTCAAACCTCTCACATTTTAGTGTGTTCACCTATACAATGACTCACCTGGCACAGTTCTTCACTGTGTTTCAAAACAATGTTTCAGAGATGAGAACTTGGGTACATCTACTAAGCGTCCTGATAAATCTTATGCTGTCAAACGTATATCACTTAAAGGTTTGTTTCTTGCCAGTTGCAATGAAACTTGGTAAATGGTCAAGGAAAGCGCACCAGAGATTCTGCTGGCTTCAACTCAAGATGTTGCTGCTTCAGATCAGTTGCAAAACATTCACTTTGAAAGCTGGAGGTGGCTGTGTTCACAGCAGTGCCTTGTCTGAGTAATTAATTTTATGAGACATGTCCTGTAGTACATTAAGCATAACTTTGATGGCCTCTGGAGCCTTTATGATGTCCCAGAAAATGTCAGGCACTGCAGTGGTACAATCAACACTGCACTGTGGTAGAAGCATCATGAGGAATGATACTGTAGCTGTAATCATTATAATCATGCTGTATGAATAGTGACATTGTGGAAATATTTCTCCTCTGCCCCCAAGGATTGTTTTAATATGGTGTTCTATACAAGATTATATGGGCATATCTGAACTGACTGGCAAGTTTACTCCTATAACATGTTCTTACAGTCAACGTGGAAGCCAAAGAGGATATATAGAATGTGCACCTACCAGAGAGCTGATGACTTTGTAAAAACTGTTTCTTTGGGATGTTTGTTGTCCATGGCAACAAATCAACATAAAATTTAATATGAAGTTAATCCTCTATGATGTCTTTCTTTCTGTGTGCACTGTGCCCAATGCAGTAGATTATAAAGAATGTTATTTAAGGCAGGACTTATCATGGACAAAGGGACAAAGAAACAAGCCTTAGCAAAATGCAGTGGAAACAATGTCCACACAGTCTAGGAATTTTTAAATTGGAAAAAAAAAGGGTTCTCAGCTGGGGTAAGAAATCACCTGCCATTGTAGCACAAGCTTCATTGTATTTGGCTCAAATTAATTAATTTCCAGGGAGGGAGAGGGAGAAAAATGAAATTTCTTAGCTTTTATATCCTCATTCAGCCACCATAGTGTCTGTCCAAAGGAAGCTCTGTGGGCCACTCAGGTGACAAGTGTGGGCACTGCTCGTTTTCTGGTGGTAGCTGTATAATACCACATTAAGCATAAAACAACCACTGATAGTTTCCTTCTTCAAATGAACACAGCTGAAGGCTTGGCAATTAACAAAAGTTACTAAATCACAGCCCCTGGTTCTCATGGGGGACTTCAATAACCCTGATATCTGCTGGGAGAGCAATACAGCGGTGCACAGACAATCCAGGAAGCTTTTGGAAAGTGTAGGGGACAATTTCCTGGTGCAAGTGCTGGAGGAACCAGCTAGGGGCAGAGGTCTTCTTGACCTGCTGCTTACAAACAGGGAAGAATTAGTAGGGGAAGCAAAAGTGGATGGGAACCTGGCAGGCAGTGATCATGAAATGGTCGAGTTCAGGGTCCTGACATAAGGAAGAAAGGAGAACAGCAGAATACAGACCCTGGACTTCAAAAAAGCAGACTTTGACTCCCTCAGGGACTAATGGGCAGGATCCCCTGGGAGAATAACATGAGGGGGCAAGGAGTCCAGGAGAGCTGTCTGTATTTTAAAGAATCCGAGAAACTGCTCAGCTTGAATTAATATGCAAACTAGATATCATTAACTTGGGTTTGAATACAGACTGGGAGTGACTAGGTCATTACACAGATTGAATCTATTTCCACATGTTAAGTATCCTCACACCCTCTTGTCAACTCCAATTTTTTTTTCTCCTGCTGATAATAGCTCATCTTAATTAATTAGCCTCTTACAGTTTCAGAGTAGCAGCCCTGTTAGTCTATATTCGCAAAAAGAAAAGGAGTACTTGTGGCACCTTAGAGACTAACCAATTTATTTGAGCATAAGCTTTCGTGAGCTACAGCTCACTTCATCGGATGCATTCACTGGAAAATACAGTGGGGAGATTTATATACATAGAGAACATGAAACAAAGGTTTGTATGGCAAATTCCACCTTCTCTGTATGTATATATATATCTTCTTACTATATGTTCCATTCAATGCATCCAGTGAAGTGGGCTGTAGCTCACAAAAGCTTATGCCCTAATAAATTTGTTAGACTCTAAGGTGCCACGAGTACTCCTTGTTTTTTTAGTGAAATCCTTGCTGATCTTAAACACAAAAAAGGAGCTTCTAAGAAGTGGAAGACTAGACAAATGACCAGGGAGGAGTATAAAAATATTGCTCAGGCATGCAGCAGTGAAATCAGGAATCAGGACAACTTGGAGTTGCAGCTAGCAAGGGATGTTAAGAGTAATAAGAAGGGTTTCTTCAGGTATGTTAGCAACAGGAAGAAGGTCAAGGAAAGTGTGGTCCCCTTACTGAATGGGGGAGGCAACCTAGTGACAGAGCATATGGAAAAAGCTACTCAGCTCCCAGACTACTGCACTGGGCACCACAGTATGGGGAGGAGATGACCAATCCTCTGTGGAGAAAGAAGTAGTTCAGGACTGTTTAGAAAAGCTGGACGAGCACAAGTCCATAGGGCCAGATGCACTGCATCCGAGGGTGCAAAAGTAGTTGGTGGATGTGATTGAAGAGCCATTGGCCATTATCTTTGAAAACTCATGGCGATCGGGGGAGGTCCCGGATGACTAGGAAAAGGCTAATGTAGTGCCCATATTTAAAAAAGGGAAGAAGGAGAATCCAGGGAACTACAGGCCATTCAGCCTTACCTAAGTACCTGGAAAAATCATGGAGCAGGTCCTCAAGGAATCAATTTTGAAGCACTTAGAGGAGAGGAAAGTGATCAGGAATAGTCAGCATGGATTCACCAAGGGCAAGTTATGCCTGACTAATCTAATTGCCTTCTTTGACGAGATAACTGGCTCTGTGGATGAGGGGAAAGCAGTGGATGTTATTCCTTGACTTTAGCAAAGCTTTTGATACGGTTTCCCACAGTACGGTTTCCCACGGTTTCCCACTTGCCAGCAAGTTAAAGAAATATGGGCTGGATGAATGGACTATAAGGTGGATAGAAAGCTGGCTAGATTATTGGGCTCAATGGATAGTGATCAATGGCTCCATGTCTAGTTGGCAGCCAGTATCAAGGGTCGGTCCTGGGGCCGGTTTTGTTCAATATCTTCATTAATGATCTGGAGGATGGCGTTGATTGCACCCTCAGCAAGTTTGCAGATGACACTAAACTGGCAGGAGTGGTAGATACACTGGAGGGTAGGGATAGGATACAGAGGGACCTAGACAAATTGGAGGATTGGGCCAAAAGAAATCTGATGAGGTTCAACAAGGACAAGTGCAGAGTCCTGCACTTAGGAAGGAAGAATCCCATGCACTGCTACAGATTAGGGACTGAGATGCTAAGAACAGTTCTGCAGAAAAGGACCTAGGGGTTACAATGGATGAGAAGTAGGATATGAGTCAACAGTGTGCCCTGGTTGCCAAGAAGGCTAATGGCATTTTGGGCTGCATTAGTAGGAGCATTGCCAGCAGATCGAGGGACGTGATCATTCCCCTCTATTTGGCATTGGTGAGGCCTCATCTGGAGTACTGTGTCCAGTTTTGGGCCCCACACTACAAGAAGGATGTGGAAAAATTGGAAAACGTCCAGCGGAGGGCAGCAAAAATTATTAGGGGACTAGAACACGTGACTTATGAGGAGAGGCTGAGGGAACTGGGATTGTTTAGTCTGCAGAAGAGAAGAATGAGGGGGGATTTGATAGCTGCTTTCAACTACCTGAAAGGGGGTTCCAAAGAGGATGGAGCTAGACTGTTCTCAGTGGTAGCAGATGACAGAACAAGGAGTAATGGTCTCAAGTGGCAGTGGGGGAGGTTTAGATTGGATATTAGGAAAACCTTTTTCACTTGGAGGGTGGTGAAGGACTGTAATGTGTTACCTAGGGAGGTGGTGGAATCTCCTTCCTTAGAGGTTTTTAAGGTCAGGCTTGTCAAAGCCCTGGTTGGGATGATTTAGTTAGGGATTGGTCCTGTTTTGAGCAGGGGGTTGGAATAGATGACCTGCTGAGGTCCCGTCCAACTCTGATATTCTATGATTTATGGGAATTACTTTGAGGGATGCACTGAGTCCTATTCAAGAGCTCAAACAGGTAAGAAAGAAAACCCATCAGAGAAAAATTGTCTTCTTAGACTTAAGGGTGAAATCCTCTTTTGTGTAAATTGCATGGATCCATTGACTTCTGTGCCCCTAACAGACCATAGAGAGAATAGAGCACCCAGTTTTCAGGAAGGAGATTTTTTAAAAAAAATCCCTCCTTTTAAACTGGTCAACTCTCTTTTCACTGTACCACACAAGGTTGCATCTCTCACCTTTGGGGAAGAGGAAGTCTGATGTAGTACTGGGTGCTGCTGAATGTGAATATGATATGATTAAATATACACAAGTACATGTGTGATGTTGGCAGACCAGGTGCCAGCTCGTGCCAAGGCCCCTAGCCTCATTGAACACTGACAAATGCATAGCTGGAAACAAGTTTGGTTCACTTGTGTGTTAGTATTGTTAAAATAGATATTAGAGTTATAAGCATGTATTATTCTTATTTATAACATCTGGACCCCATGTTGTAAGTGATATTTAAATATTTTCTCTAAAACTGGCACATGCCCCCAGTCGTGAGAGAAGCATTACCAAGTGTGAAATACTATCAAAGGGGCAGCCATGTTAGTCTGGATCTGTAAAAGCGGCAAAGAGTCCTGTGGCACCTTATAGACTAACAGACGTATTGGAGCATAAGCTTTTGTGAGTGAATACTAGTTTCATGGGTGAAATACTAGTTTTCCACAAGAGATGCCATCTCCTCCCCAACAAAAGAAAGCCTCTAGGCAAGCCATTGTGGAACAGCAGACAAGCCATTGTGGAACATCAGTGGATAAAAGACTTTGTTGATTGTTTCCCCCAAACCCATGAAGAGTAGACATGCACAAACACTCATCCCATCAGTTTGAGCTCAGGGGGAAGGGAATAAAAATCCCTGATGAGAAGAAATTGTTAATCCTATGCTGCTTGGACTTTGGGGAGAGGGCAACATTTCTAATCATTGACAAGGGATCCACAGCTATTTAGCTTGGGTTAACCCTAAAGAACATATAGAGCTTGCACATTACCACAGCTTCTATTACTTTTTGAATTCCTAGACTGTAACTCATTTGTGTGTATACCTTTACCAAAAACCTCATACATAATTCATTTATTCCTTTTCTTAGATAATAAATCTTTAGTTAATTTAATATAGGATTGGCTGCAAGTGTTGTGTTTGGTGATAGATCTAAGGTACAACTCACCTGGGGTAATTGATGGGTTCTTTGGGAAAGGGAGTAACTGAATATTGATGTGATTTTTGGTGTAAGGGACCATCTAGCATAAAGGCAGACTTGCCTGGATGGCAAGACAGACACCCAAGAGGACAGTCTGTCACTCTGTGTTAAGGCTGTTATTGTGTTTGGGGAGTTCACACTTAATATTTGGTTGGTGAAATTGAAGTATAGAACACACAACCAGTTTGGGGTTTGTAACAGTCTCCCCTGAGCTTGGGACTCACTTCTGTGAGCCACTCCAGATAGCCTGACAATATGAAAGGACATTTTAGGTTGTCAAAAACAAGCAGTAACATGGAAACCCTCTTCTTAATCGAACCCACTGTGCTGAGTTTCATATGGAACATAACAATAAAGGAATGTAGCTGTCAAACTGCACAGTATGCACTGCAACAGAAGGCGTATTGCCCAAGTATCAGGTCCTTAACAGTAACAGAGAGTCCAGACTTGATTCTACATTTTCTGGCTTTGGAAGTGTCAAAGCATGCTTGATGCAGAGCACTAATGTCATGTTAGCAAGATCATAGTTATAAGTATTTTTAGAATATATTTATTTAAAATTTCAAGAAGCATCAATGGGAATTAAGGAATGTACAGGAGCGCTCAAAGGATGCAATTCTTATTTCTTATCGCTAATACTTTCAGTAAGTTTCTTGGCTATGAAAACATTTAAATTAAATTACTTAATATATTTTTTTCTTTTTAAAAGGAATGAGTTTATTTTTTTGAAAAAATCTGCTTTTTTAAAAAGAGACAGTTCTATGTCTTTTATCTGTTGCTAGAGAATAAGTAAACAGATGCAAATTATTTTCTCTGAGTTAATATATCATAGCAATAGCTTGTTGAAGAAGTCTAACCTTTATGTGACATCGTGTGTATGTCTGTGTGTATCTGTAGGAGTGCTCAGCTACGTGGCCCTCTCTTCACTTTTCTCATGTCATTCAAGCTAATGATGCAGCAGGATGAATCACTTGTTTTTGTTTTACTTTAGAGAAAAAAAGCTCTCTGATTTTTGAAAGGACATTGTTTATATATCCATAGGGATGTACACGTTGTCTCAAGATGTATGTACGGAGCATGTCCATGTGCATTCAAGTGATTAAATGTTATCTTGGGAAGCAAAGGATATATCATTTCAGTAGAGACCCTCTTCAAGAAAAGTGTGCCTCTTAAGAACAAAAACTGTGAACAACAAACCTGAGGAATCACATTCATTCTGCAGATATTGTGGGTTTTCCAGTGATTTACATCTATTAATTTCCATGGAGCACTGATGCTGGCTGGTCCTTGGATAGCATGTTGCTATGTAGTGTGATTTTCTCCATCTAAGCGGCGCCAGCATTAGGGCAGGTCTACACTGATGCAGCTGTGCCACTGTAGTGCTTCAGTGAAGATGCTACTGTGCTGATGGCAGAGCTTCTCCCGTCAGTGTAGTTAATCCGTCTTCATGAGCGTTAGTAGCTTTGTCGACGGGAGAAGCCCTCTCATTGACTTTGCTCTGTCTACACCAGGGGGTAGGTTGGTATAATTGCGTCGCTCAAGGGTGTGGATTTTTCACACTTCTGAGCCATGTAGTTATACCAGCGTAAGTCTGTAGTGTACAACTGGCCTTACAGTCACCAGCACCAATGTCGACAGCAATTGCATTTGTGCAGCAGCAGCACGTGCTCTCTTCTTCCACCTTCCAATGCAGCAAGCAGCAGCAAGGTGGAGCACAATCATTAGCAAACTGCCCATATTCATATGGGGAAGGGCTTGCTTATGTAACCCTTGCTCACATTGGTGAACACTAATTCATGTTAGTACTCCCATTAAAGTCACTGAACTACCTGCTAGGCTACTTACATGAGTAAGGTTTGTATAACCAGGCGATGTATGTGCTCCAGACCAGTGTGATCATCTTCATCTATGCTTGCAGAGCAGGGGAGCTAGTAGAGACTGTCCTCAAGCAAGTAACAAGTAAAAAGGAATGTTCTGCATCAATTTAGTTTGGGACTATTAATAAAGAGGAGATATGGGCTCAACCAAGATATAAGAGGCTAGATTTTCAGCTAGTGTAAATTTGCACTGCACCACAATGAAGCAATGACAGTTTCTACCAGCTGAGGATCTGGTCCCTTTCCTGAAAACATCATAACTTTGCATGTTTCACTATCCAAACCTGGATCGAGATCCAAGTCCTAATTTTGGGGCTGATGGCTATCTCTATAATGGCTTGAATACAATACTCTGGATCCAAATAATGGAGGAGGGACCACATCTGAATACAATTTCACATTTAATGGCTCAGCTCCATCTTTGACATAAAAATATTTTCAAATCCACTACCATTTCAAACACAAAACCATCACTCAGCCATCAGGATCTTCAAGATTTTACTCTGCTCAAGATGTTTAAAAAGTGAAGTAACTACAAAGCAAAATTCTACTGCACATTTGCAAAAATTCCTACTATACATGTTCCTAGCTTTAATGCTTATAAACCATATTCATCAAACTTTGCTTTTATTTTAGATCACTATGGGATTGATTTCTATGGTCTTTACTTGACTGTGAGAGGAGTAAGGCTCCCCCTTCTCTTCTCTGCCCTGGTAGGATTGCAAATCCAGGCACTGGGGAAAGAAATCGAGAGTTACTCACCCAATATTCACCCTTAAGGTGAGTAGGTGAGAAAGGGTGAAGGGGGAAGTGGGAGGAAACCTGGTTCTGCCCCTCATATTCATTGATTAAAGCAAATTACCAGGTACACTGAGGGAAGAAAGCTGTACTACAAAAAGGGTGTAAATAATTCACTCCTCACTATAATGCAGCATAGTAGGAGCAGGGAAAGAATTGTAACTCTCACCCCAGTTCATTCTCTTATCTACTCCTTGAGAGGATGCCTACCACACCCTATTCAGGGCAGACTGTAAAGTTACACTCTAACTCAATTATTTTAGGAAAAGAAGCTAAAGGCCAGATTATGAATCCTTTACTAAATACTGATTAGCAGTTACATGAGTAGTCCCAATATTTCAAAGAAGAAGATACTGCAGTGATGTATTGTAGGAAATGTCTTGAATGCAAACTCCCATTGCTCTGTACAAAACAGCCTTTATTTGGAGTAGACAAAAGTTTCATAACAAGACCTGGAATCAAATCAAACTTCCTTGGTGTGAGGTTTTGTAAGGAATCTGAAGGCACTGGTGCTGTTCATGAAACCCAGAGAAAAATCCAGCTTTTGTGAGCACACGTAAATCCTAATGACATCTGTAAGCATTTGTCAGGCCACCATGGAACAATAACATTTGGATTCACATGACTGTTTTTATCATTATGGGGTATCATTATGGGGTATCCCATCCTGGCTGGGATGATTTAATTGGGCATTGGTCCTGCTTTGAGCAGGGGGTTGGACTAGATGACCTTCAGAGGTCCCTTCCAACTTTGATATTCTATGATTCTATGATTCTATGATTTTTGTAGTAAGAAGATTCTGTGTAGTTTTGTAGTAAGAAATGCAGAAAAGTAAGTCAAGCTATAAGTGGGCAGGCATTCAAAGACTTGCAGTTATGAGTGTCTACCCACAAATTGAGAAATGGCTCTCAAGCATGCTGAGTAACTACAGTTATTTCCAGGTAGTTTTCAGGCATCATGGGTGGCTGATAATTATGATACCTATTGACCCAAACACTGTACTACTTTGACAATTTTTAATTATCAATTTTAGATTGCAAAAATCTCCATAATTGCTGATTGCCTGCTTACCTACAAAGAATGAGGATAGCTAAAATAATACTCAATAACGTTTTTTCTGTTCCAGTTGTATAGACAGGTTCTGAATGAGGTTTGATTTTCATCAAGATGGTCATCAGGACCCTGGCTGCTATCATTTTCAGGTCTCTAGGAAAGCAATCATGACTGTTGACATTTGAGGATTTTGTGTTAGTGGCCTAGAAATAAGTTGAACAAACCTTGTGGTGAGTCATGATTTTTGCAAAGCTATACTCCAGGTGACATGAGAGACTACAGACAGCAACTATATGGTGACCTAAAGCACAAAGATGCTACACCAAAGGTGCCAGGCTTTCAAGAGATCAGGCACAGATTTTCAAGTCTTCAGAACCCAGGATTGTCAGCAGAGCTTAGACCCAAATCCTCAAAGGTATTTAGATGCCTAATTCACAAAGATTTATCTGGGAGTTAGGCACCTAAATAACTTTGAGGATGCGGACCTCAGCTCCCACTTAGGCACCTAAATGATGGACAGATTTTTAAGAATTTGTCACCCAGGAATTTATGACCAGATGGCCAGATTTTCTAAATAGAGAAGCACCCAATGTGCTGAGTTCTTCTGAAAATTTGTATTTGGTTGTGGGCGCTGAGCACTTTTAAAAATCTAGCTTCAAGTGCTGAGGAGTTGTGAGTGGTCACTATCTCATAACAGATAATTACCAAGTTTCAGGCGAACAGCAAAGAGGCTAACAGAGGGTGTTTGCCTGGGATCTGTCTGAGAGGAGGTATGCTAAAGGCTGCATTAGGGAGGCTGTGTTGGTGAGTATCTGAGTGTCTGTTGTGGGGACAGTTCCAGGTGAGCCTTGAGTGGGCCTGACTGTTATAAAAAGCCAGTCAGCTGCGAACCAGGTGAGCGGCAAACAGCAGAGAGGCTAACAGAGGGTGTTTGCCTGGGAGTTCGCCTGGGGAGAGCCCACTGAGATTTACATCTTGCCGGTTTCTCTGAGTAGTTACTACAACTCCTGAGGAAGCTCATAGAAGGAAGGTAATATGGATGGGGAGTGTTCAGCTCTTGTGATCTGCACTGGATGTGCCATGTTTGTCTTTCTTCCACAGTACAGAAGTGACTTTGTCTGTAAAAGTGCAAGCTGGTCTCCGTATTGGAAAAGAAGGTTCAAGGTCTGGAGAAACAAGTCTCGACCCTGCGTTGCATAAGAGAAACTGAAGATTTCCTGGACAGACGTCAGGATATGCTTCTACGGACACAACGTTCTGAAGATTCAGAGCAGGCTGCACTGCGGGGACAGGAGGACGGTGAAGAAATTTGGCAGCATGTGACCTCCAGAAGAAGAAAGGGGAGCGTCCATGTACCAGCAACGCAGATACAGGTAAGCAACCGTTTCCGTGTCCTCTCCACAGGTACTAATGCAGAGAGTGGACCAGATGATACATCTGAGGGAAGGGAACAGAAGGAGACTCCGCCGATTGGAAGGCATGAGATGCACTGTCCTAGGGATGGGGCGACCACCGCTCCCAAGAGAAGGAGGCGGGTGGTGGTGGTCGGGGACTCTCTCCTCAGGGGGACTGAGTGATCTATCTGCCGCCCCGACCGGGAAAACCGAAAAGTCTGCTGCTTGCCAGGAGCTAGGATTCACGATATGACAAAGAGACTGTCAAGACTCATCAAGCCCTCGGATCGCTACCCCTTCCTGCTTCTCCACGTAGGCAACAATGATACTGCCAAGAATGACCTTCAGTGGATCACTGCAGACTACATGGCTCTGGGAAGAAGGATAAAGGAGTTTGAGGCGCAAGTGGTGTTCTCATCCATCCTACCTGTGGAAGGAAAAGACCCAGGTAGAGACCGTCGAATTGTGGAAGTCAATGAATGGCTATGCAGGTGGTGTAGAAGAGAAGGCTTTGGATTCTTTGACCACGGGATGGTGTTCCAAGAAGGAGGAGTGCTAGGCAGAGATGGGCTCCACCTAACGAAGAGAGGGAAGAGCATCTTCGCAAGCAGGCTGGCTAACCTAGTGAGGAGGGCTTTAAACTAGGTTCAGCGGGGGAAGGAGACCAAAGCCCTGAGGTAAGTGGGAACGTGGGATACTGGGAGGAAGCATGAGCAGGAGAGTACGAGGGGTAGGGCTCCTGCCTCATACTAAGAAAGCAGGACAAACAGCAGGTTATCTCAAGTGCCTATACACAAATGCAAGAAGCCTGGGAAACAAGCAGGGAGACCTGGAAGTCCTGGCACAGGCAAGGAATTATGATGTGATTGGAATAACAGAAACTTGGTGGGATAACTCACATGACTGGAGTACTGTCATGGATGGATATAAGCTGTTCAGGAAGGACAGGCAGAGCAAAAAAGGTGGGGGGATTGCACTGTATGTAAGAGAGCAGTATGACTGCTCAGAGCTCCGGTATGAAGCTGCAGAAAAACCTGAGAGTCTCTGGATTAAGTTTAGAAGTGTGAGCAACAAGGGTGATGTCATGGTGGGAGTCTGCTATAGACCACCGGACCAGAGGGATGGGGTGGACGAGGATTTCTTCTGGCAACTAATCGAAGTTACTAGATCACAGGCCCTGGTTCTCATGGGAGACTTCAATCTCCCTGATATCTGCTGGGAGAGCAAAACAGCGGTGCACAGACAATCCAGGAAGCTTTTGGAAAGTGTAGGGGACAATTTCCTGGTGCAAGTGCTGGAGGAACCAACAGAGCTCTTCTTGACCTGCTGCTCACAAACTGGGAAGAATTAGTAGGGGAAGCAAAAGTGGATGGGAACCTGGGAGCAGTGACCAGGGGATGGTCGAGTTCAGGATCCTGACACAAGGAAGAAAGGAGAGCAGCAGAATACGGACCTGGATTTCAGAAAAGCAGACTTTGATAACCTCAGGGAACTGATGGGCAGGATCCTCTGGGAGAATAACATGAGGGGGAAAGGAGTCCAGGAGAGCTGGCTGTATTTTAAAGAATCCTTATTGAGGTTACAGGGACAAACCATCCCGAAGTGTAGAAAGAATAGTAAATATGGCAGGAGACCAGCTTGGCTTGACAGTGGAATCCTTGGTGATCTTAAACACGAAAAAGAAGATTACAAGAAGTGGAAGCTTGGACAAATGACCAGGGAAGAGTATAAAAATATTGCTTGGGCATGCAGGAGTGAAATCAGGAAGGCCAAATTACAGCTGCAGTTGCAGCTAGCAAGAGATGTTAAGAGTAACAAGAAGGGTTTCTTTAGGTATGTTAGCAACAAGAAGAAAGTCAAGGAAAGTGTGGGCCCCTTACTGAATGAAGGAGGCAACCTAGTGACACAGGATGTGGAAAAAGCTAATGTACTCAATGCTTTTTTTGCCTCTGTCTTCACGAACAAGGTCAGCTCCCAGAGTATTGCACAGCATGGGGAGGAGGTGACCAGCCCTCTGTGGAGAAAGAAGTGGTGAGGGACTATTTAGAAAAGCTGGACGAGCACAAGTCCATGGGGCCGGATGCGCTGCATCCGAGAATGCTAAAGGAGTTGGCGGATGTGATTGCAGACCCATTGGCCATTATCTTTGAAAACTCATGGTGATCGGGGGAGGTCCTGGACGACTGGAAAAGGCTAATGTAGTGCCCATCTTTAAAAAAGGGAAGAAGGAGGATCCTGGGAACTACAGGCCAGTCAGCCTCACCTCAGTCTCTGGAAAAATCATGGAGCAGGTCTTCAAGGAATCAATTCTGAAGCACTTAGAGGAGAGGAAAGTGATCAGGAAGAGTCAGCATGGATTCACCAAGGGCAAGTCATGCCTGACAAATCTAATTGCCTTCTATGATGAGATAACTGGCTCTGTGGATGAGGGGAAAGCAGTAGACATGTTGTTCCTTGACTTTAGCAAAGCTTTTGACATGGTCTCCCACAGTATTCTTGCCAGCAAGTTAAAGAAATATGGGCTGGATGAATGGACTGTAAGGTGGATAGAAAGCTGGCTAGATTGTCAGGCTCAAAGTGTAGTGATCAATGATTCCGTGTCTAGTTGGCATCCGGTAACAAGTGGAGTGCCCCAAGGGTCAGTCCTGGGGCCGGTTTTGTTCAATATCTTCATTAATGATCTGGAGGATGATGTGGATTGCACCCTCAGCAAGTTTGCAGATGACACTAAACTGGGAAGAGAGGTAGATATGCTGGAGGGTAGGGATAGGATACAGAGGGACCTAGACAAATTAGAGGATTGGGCCAAAAGAAATATAATGAAGTTCAACAAGGACAAGTGCAGAGTCCTGCACTGAGGACAGAACAATCCCATGCACCGTTACAAACAAGGGCACCGAATGGCTAGGCAGCAGTTCTTCAGAAAAGGACCTAGGGGTTACAGTGGACAAGAAGCTGGATATGAACCAACAGTGTGCCCTTGTTGCCAAGAAGGCCAATGGCATTTTGGGATGTATAAGTAGGGGATTGCCAGCAGATCGAGGGACGTGATCGTTCCCCTCTATTCGACATTGGTGAGGCCTCATCTGGAGTACTGTGTCCAGTTTTGGGCCCCACACTACAAGAAGGATGTGGAAAAATTGGAAAAGGTCCAGCGGAGGCCAACAAAAATGATTAGGGGACTGGAACACATGACTTATGAGGAGAGGCTGAGGGAACTGGGATTGTTTAGTCTGCAGAAGAGAAGAATGAGGGGGGATTTGATAGCTGCTTTCAACTACCTGAAAGGGGGTTCCAAAGAGGATGGAGCTAGACTGTTCTCAGTGGTAGCAGATGACAGAACGAGGAGTAATGGTCTCAAGTGGCAGTGGGGGAGGTTTAGGTTGGATGTTAGGAAAACCTTTTTCACTTGGAGGGTGGTGAAGGACTGTAATGGGTTACCTAGGGAGGTGGTGGAATCTCCTTCCTTAGAAGTTTTTAAGGTCAGGCTTGTCAAAGCCCTGGCTGGGATGATTTAGTTGGGGAATGGTCCTCGTTTGAGCAGGGGGTTGGACTAGATGACCTGCTGAGGTCCCTTCCAACCCTGATATTCTATGATTCTATGAACATTCAGTGTAGCAGTCTCCATGGGCAGATTGTTATTTTTTGTGAGTACTGTTAGAGGACTGGAGAACCCCCATTCAGACAGCACCCTAAGAAGCTCCTGTTTCTCCAGGGTGTGGTACCCTTCTTGTTTTAATCTCTTTAGCATGTGTTTTACATTTTCCAGCAGCAGGGGGAGCTCTGGTGGGGCATGTCTGGACATATGTATCTGACATGTGAACATCACAGAGCGCCTCCATAATTTAGGATATGAGGGGGTGTTAAAAGCTTTTATGTGTAGTGTGTTGTGGAGGGGTGAAAGACTCTGAACAGAGAGGAAGGTTTTTCTGCCTCAGCAGACTACCCAGCAGGAGTGAGATTGTTTAGTTTACTTGCTGTACAGTAGCCTAGGATCACATATTTGTGTTCTGTTGTAGTTGTCAATAAATGGTTAAAATCCACCTGGTCTTTCTCAAACTTAACTGAATTGCTCTAGGGGGAAGGGCAGTGCATAATGGTACTGAAACACTGCCCATATTGTTGTATCCCTATTGATTTCAGTTAACAACACAAAATATTTTATCTTAAGCACCTGCTGCCATTTTCTGCTCTATCTGTATACACAGTGGTATTCTATAAAGAGACAGACAGAACTCCATGGATGTCAGAATGAAATATCAGAGATGGCACTAAAATTGTTATCATTGCAGTTGTTATTTAATGGTGATGCATTTCGCCTGATGTACCAGACATATAAAGTAGCATAAGGCAGTTTATTTGTTTGTTTTAAGTGTTGTATTTATTATTCCCTGTATCTTTTCATGTAAGCTCTGCCCTGAGAGGTGTTCTCAGGGAATCATGCCTCGTGCTGTGGTTTCCATTTGTTTTAATAGTCTTTTTATGACACAGTTTTGTATTTATGGAATGCCCTTCTGGATGTCATTGTGACTTTGCCGAGCCTCTTTAGCTTTAAATCCGAAATCTGGGATTATCTCAGTCTGAGTTAAGGCTGTTGATTGATGAACATAATTTAAAGTTCTCTTTTTAATTGAAGCATTTTGGCATCTGTTGGTTTGAACTTTAACTTATAATTTTAAATAAGTAATTTAAGTCTTTGATAAGTTTATAGTCTGTTTAAATTTAGACTTTAAAAAAAAAATTAAATCTCTCCACAGTAGTGCTGATATTATTGAAATGTTTCTGCGGAGGAACAGAATAAATAAATAAACAAACAGTATTAGTATTGCCACGAGAGTTAAATTTATGATAGCACTTACACCAATACTATCCCTTCTGGATTTGGGAGAGGAGTTAGTATTAGTGATAGGATGAAATTTAATAATGTACATTATTTGGCTGAGGGTTTTTTTAGAATGGCTTCTTGTCTGACTTTTTTGCAATGTTTTAATCAATCAGAAACAGCGTTTTACACAATTTTAGATTGGTGAGTAGGGGGAAATGACTTCATTTTAAAAATGAAAATTGACATATAACATAGTCTAGTCAAAGATTTAGATTTTTTAAGTATCTTCAAAATCCATCAAAATGGATGAGATATTTCTTCTTGAAAATTATCTGACTATTGCCTGTGGGTCTCAAAACATTGACATAGTGTCTATGAAATGTGTGATTGCCTCTGGAGTGGACATACCAACAGAAGCTTTGATTTAGCTAGCATGACTAAAAGTGGCACAGGCTTCAGTGCAGGCTAGCAACATGAGTACATACCAGTGCTTAATTTGTGCTGGGGCTTTCCAGAGCTAAGGCCCAGCACCTCTAGGCTTGGCAGTTCATAGCCCCAGCCCTTCTGTGCCCCCAGCCAGCAGCCGCCACTCTCTGGTTGCCCAGCTTTGAAGGCAATGCCACTGCCAGCAGCAGCACAGAAGTAAGGGTGGCAATACATCATATCATGCCACCCTTACTTCTGTGCTGATGCTGGTGGTGGCGCTGCCTTCAATGCTGAGTGCCTGGCCAGTATCAGCTGCTCTCTGGCCACCCAGTTTGAGCCCTGGCACCTCTTTCATGACAAATTAAGCACTGGTACATATTCAGGGCCCAGGATGGGCATATATAACCAATGCCACTATATCTAGCTGCAAAAAAAATACCCACGGCAGCATGTCTCAGAACCTGGGTCTACGGACTTGGGCTCACACTACAGGGCTAAAAATGGCAGTGTAGACAGTCTTTCTCATGTTGGATCCCAAGGTGTGAAACCCTACACTGAATTATTAGCCCCAAAATGCAATCCCCAGTCAATTGACCCAGGCTCTGAGACTCACTGCCATGGGGTTTTCTTTTAAGTCTTCACTGCTATTTTTTAGCCATGCTAGTATGGACATATTCACACTTATACCAAATTTATTTCCAAAGCTCCGTTCAAAATTCTTCATTCCCAGGGAAAACTCCATTTATTCCTGTGGGAATTTTACCTGAACTGGGATTGCTGCAAAGGGATCAGATGAAGAAGATGGAAGTAAGAAAGCCTTAAACCAGAATTTACTTCCTTACTGCTGTGTCTGTCCCCTTCTTGCTTTTTTAAAAATCGAATCTCTTCAGTTTCTGTAAAACAAACAAACAAACAAACAAACAAACAAACAAACAAACCAGAACTATCAGTATAGCTATTAGAAGGAATTGAAACATTTACCATATGTCTAGCTGTAGGGTCCAACCTACTAACATAAAACCTGTTTTTTGTAGGAAAACTGAGTTTTCAAGTAACTTAAATTTTTATTTTTCACGAAAATAATCTGCTTTCCATGAAAATTTTGTTTTTTGCTGTGGAGTTTTTTTGGTTTTGTTGAAATATTTCAGATAAAAATGAAATATTTCATCCAGAAATGGGGATTACAGTGCCTCATAGGAGTTGCAGTTCCCTTTTATTCCCATTCTTGTTTATGGACCCAGATACCTTGCTGGATTATATCTTCACTTAAGTACCATCACTCCAAGATGCACAGCTTCCCCTCACCAAGAGCTGGGAGTGAAAAGAATTATGGGAGATGTAGTCCAATTATGGGGATCTCACGAGAGGAGAATGGGAGTATACCGCAACTTCCATTTATTGCTGAAATATTTTGGTTTTGAGGTTTTGGTGAAAAATCAAAAATTTCCATGGAGGGAATTTTGTGGGGGCAGGGAGGGAACACTTCTAATTACCATACTTGGCAACTTTGTAGGAAAAGTGAAAAATTCCAAGCATGGTTAAATAATTGAACTATATTCTTCAATATAACTTCTACGCCTGTGTACAGCTGTGCATGTCCCAAGGAGAAAGCCTTGGATTTAACAAGAGCCTCTTAAATAAGATATTTAATTATTATTATTTAGGCATAGGCTAGCTCTGTTTGATACATGTTGGGTATCTCTGAACACAGGAGCACATAGGATACAAATAGATCAGATATGTACCTTTTTCACATCATCTCTAGTAACTGTTATTTGTGGTCAAGTAATTGATGCTGCATATAAATACATCCAAAAATTTTCTAATTCAAAACATGTTAGGAATAATTTAAACAAAATAATATATTGAAGACAAACCATTTATGACCTACAATTGATTGTGATAAACCATTTGCAATGTCTGAGGGCTATTTGAAACAATCTAAAATAGTTCAATATATTATTACACAGTAATTTTGTCAGGTTGCCTGAACTGTAATTGTGAATATTCAAATTTATGATTATATCTAGATGCATCTCTATATTACAAAGCATTTATGTCCAGCTCACAGTACTGGAAATCCTTACCTTTTCCTCATCTCTCCTTTGTCGTTTATACTTCATGCGCTACCTCTCTTTGCTTACATGAAATTCTTAACACTTATCATTTTGTTTCTTTCTTGAGGTCAAAGCCACTTTTTTTTCATTTTTGTCCCTTGTCAGCCAATTTTGTCATTTTTGTCTGACTTTTTATGATTGACCTACACATCCTTTTATGTGGTTGACCTACACATCCTACCCCTTCCTGCTTCTTTCTATGTGAAGCTCTTTCCTTGGTCTTTTATTATTTTTATTTTTCAGGGTTTTTTGTTTTGTTGGGTTGGGTTTGGTTTCCTAACCTCCAACTCCCATTCCTTTTCTGACAGCTCACAAAAAGGCTCCTTATTTCTGACTTGGGGACAGAGAGCACTATTTTGGAATTATGTTCACTGTGGTAGCCACAGGCAAAGTCTGATTCTGAACGTCCATCTTTTACACGGCAGTCTAACACACTGCATCCTTCTGGCTGTTTTTTCCATCACATTTCTTTTTATCTCTGCTTTTCTCTCTAACTCTTTCATTTATATTTATATTTTTTCTTTCTTTGTATTCTATATTCTTTTTAGGAATTCTCTTCTTTCCATCCCTGCCCAGCTTCTTCATGCATTCCCCTTCTATCTTTTTCAAACTGCTGTTACTTTAACCTAATCCAAAGCTCATTCAAGCCAATGGAGAGTCTCCCCTAGATTGCTTCACTGACTTTGAAACAGGCCTGTCATCTGTGAGCCCTGATTTTATGTTTTATACTTTATTGTCTGGTAGGCTGTTTCATTTTAACATGACTCACTTCTTCTTATATAGCTTTCTAATAACAACATTTAAGAGCTCTACCATGTTTTTAGGTAAAAAGTGAAAATAGCTTAAGAGGAACCAATTTTGTTTAAGCCTGGTAGCACACACTTGAGTATTGTGAAGCTATGCTGAACCATCTATATTTCTTATTTAGCAGGAGCTATTTTATATAACTAATAAACCATAACAATGTGTAATTTCATTAAGCATAAAGTGATGCAGTGACATACTGCATCAACAACAGTAGTATTGCCAAAATTTCTAGCATAAATCATTTGCTTTTCTAGTCCTAGAGCAGAGTTTGAGTTATTTTGTATTCTAAGTGAAAGTGTTTTTCCCCCCAAGCAAATAAAATGAATTTTCATATGAAGTTTACATGTGCATAATCTATTTAAAAAAGTCAAAGAATTAACATGAACCAAATATGATTCTTTAAAGTATCTTCATGTTTACCTAGTCCACGACTGACCTTTTCTTGTTCTCATACTTCCTTATAGGTAATGTTTAGCCTTTTTTATTGGGTTCATGGAGATGCAGCATTGTCTCTATTGACATAAGAAGACTATGTTAATATGCTTAAAGTACTATAAATTTTGACTGGGATATGATGCAAGCTTGGATATTTTCTTAATAAATGTTAACTGACCATAAATTATATTTTGCATGGCAGATTGATGTTTGTATTGCAGGAAGGATTTGTGTGTCATTTCAGGAAGATAGTATTTAAAAAAAAAAAAACTTTATGCAGAAATTCTGTGTGGTTTAATAAAATGAAAAGCATATAGAAATGGAATCACAGAACACTTTACATTACAGTCAAGTAAACAAAGAGAGATGTTCAGTATTATTCCAAATGCATAAGTAGAATTTTTAAAATTGATATCAAGTTCTAATCCCAAATGAGCTTTAAAAACTCTTAAGCTCCAGCTGTGGTTTTTAATATATTTAATTTAATTTAATATAATTCATATTTTTTCCAGTTGTATAATTACTTTCAGAATATCTTAAAGTGTTTACGGATAATATGTACAAGAAACAATTCCCCTATCCAATAAATTCGGAAACATGGCAGCAACTGTACATAGCTGGGTTTTTAAGAGAAAAAATAAGGAATATTGTTATCTAGTTGAAACTAAAAGAGGAATTTAGGTAGGCAGAATGAATTACCAGAATTGGATGTTTACCAGGATACTAGGGATGATCATCCCTATTTTTGTGCAAATTGATCTGGGGTATCCAAGCCAATAAATGGTGAGGTTTGATCTGGTGGTTATTCAGAAGATAACCTCTCTAGGGAACCCAAGCATTAAGTAGGTTTTAGGGAGAATTTGGATGTTTTGGCTTTTTCTTGAGGTCAAGTACTGTTAGGCTTCCGAAGCAGAGTAGATTTTCTCAGTTGTTCTGTAACATATAGAGTTTTTAACCATAAACATAATTAGCTGGGAAAAAAACTAAAAAATTATAATCACCTATAAGAAGTACTCAGTTAGTATACATTAATGAATTTCATTTCATTCTCTTCAGTCAGCTTCCCATATCATTTATTCTCTTTTATGTGAATTCCTGGATCTTATAGCATACTATAGTAATCAGACAATAAGTCTATTCAGTTTCTATTATCAATATATATATCTGAAGCCCTTGTCATAATGGGGCCCTCTTTTTGTGATCCGGCCTAGAGATAACTTAGGTTTCTGGATGGCTATCAAGGGAAATTAAGTATCCACAGATTAAAGTCTTTGTCATGTTCTTTAAAGCCCATTGGGCTCTCTTAAGAAATTGTTCAGTAGCTGGAGATGTTATCAATTACAATTAAGAATATTTCTTGTCTTCTCTAAGCCAGTATGGATGTCCTCTCCAGCCATAATTGTCTAACTATTATGACAGAGAAAGAAAATTGCTTAAATTAAATAGTCCCTTTCTGGTGCTTTGTGAAAACTCAGATCTTGCCTATAAACTCAGAAGCACCTTCATTGTACACTTTTTAGTGGTGAAGTTGTGGTGTGATGTGGTGTGGTGTGATGGTCCTTCAGGACAGCTCTTCTGCTCCTCGCTCGAAGACACTTTTCTTGAAATATATTTTCTAGAGACTTTTTTCTTAGCCGGTGCTTTTCAGAGGCTCCTATGCCCATACCCACAAAGGCACGTTTACACTGTAGTTAGGAGTAAGCCTCCCAGCCCAGGTAGATAGACATGTGTGAGGGCTTGAGGTACTATGCTCAAAATAGCAGTGTGGATGTTATGGCTCTGGTGGAGACTTAGGATAGCCACCTGGGTCATATCCAGAAGGTCAGGCTCCCAGCTGAAGTGTAGACAGGCCCTAAATGCCTTTGTGTAGCTGGGCCTTAGTAGATACTAATTGGAGACGCTGGTGTAGGTCAGAGCATGCTGCCTTTCCCGCTCTGTGGCAGGGTCCCCCAGGATCAAAGGGAACTTAAGCACATGCTTAAAGGGAAGTGGTTGATTGAATTGGGTCTATAGTAAACTCAATACTTTTATTCATTACTTTATTTTTTGGGATGTTTTAAATTATACAAATCTCACATTAAGGTTAATTCGTTACAAAATGTATAATTTATTTGGAATTTCAAAACACATAAAACCACCTTAAAATTGACATCCTTTAATTTACATATTTTACTAAAAATGGAGAAAAATATAACCTGTGCATTTTAGTCCTTTTTTTAAAGCATATACATTATACAATGTAATATCAATAACTTAGCAGTAGCATATATAACATCTTTATTCATGTTATGATTCTTTCAAAACCTTTTGAAATTATCTCATCACAGCCTTTGAAAATCCTCCGATGGGTATTCTCATTTCATTAGAGTAACCTTTTTTTTTTAAGTCTAACAAATGTTATATTGAAGTTTGAACATGATAAATCTTCAAAGGCACAAAAAACACCAACCCAAGGTCAACTTTTCCACAGCTTTAATCTATGAAGAAGAGGAAATATGTGGTTCTTATTGCATCTCATTAAAAATGTAGGTGAAATACTTTGACCATGGTGTTAGATAAACCAATGTATTATTATTGCTATTCTGCTAAATTTAGGAGTTGACAATATGTTTGTCTCTATTGAGAAAACAAATATAAAAATTGCTGAGGTATGTCTTTTAACAAATTAAAGCTATCTTTCACTAATTAAAAAAGTGCATATTATTATCTGACATCATATATATTTTTACAGGAAGAGTAACTTACATTAATCTTAACCCTTTAAAATGTTGTTCTACTCTGACAAGTTACCATAAAAAAATTGCACCTTCTACCCAAAGAGACCTTCTGAATCATATCTGATTGGAGTAAGCAGAAATAAGTATTTATTGCTTTTCAATCTTGCTAATCTCATAGAGCTAACATGGCTAAAAATCATAGAATCATAGAATATCAGGGTTGGAAGGGACCTCAGGAGGTCATCTAGTCCAACCCCCTGGTCAAAGTAGGACCAATCCCCTACTAAATCATCCCAGCCAGGGCTTTGTCAAGCCTGGCCTTAAAAATATCTAAGGAAGGAGATTCCACCACCTCCCTAGGTAACGCATTCCAGTGTTTCACCACCCTCCGCGTGAAAAAGTTTTTCCTAATATCCAACCTAAACCTCCCCCACTGCAACTTAAATCAGTGAGCTGAATTTAATTCTTATATGTGCATGAACAGAACTGTTAACTAAACGTATGTCTACACTGCTACAGTGGCACAGCTGCATCACTTGCAGCTGCGCCGCTGTAGCCCTTGATAGTAGACACTACTTATGCCAACTGGAGGGATTTTCCTCATTGGCGTAGGTACTCCACCTTCCCGAGAGGTTGTAGCTAGGTCAATGGAAGAATTCTCTATCACTCTGTACAGCAGAGGTTAGGTTAGCATAGCTATGTCTGAGGGGTGTGAATTTTCACACCCCAAGAGACATAGCTATGCCAAAGTAAGTTCCCAGTATAGCCCAGCACAATCATCATTTATACCTCTGCAAAACCACTGAAGGCAATATGATTACATGAATTTTAGTGATGGCATAATTGAAGATGATGGGACTACACAGGTGTAACTGAGTCTTTATTGCTGAGGATAACATCAAGAGGGAAGGAATTCATTTTGACTTTCAGAGCCTAGGATGTGTGTATAGGATTTGCAAATTAAAAATTAAAAACAACATCCTTCATGTTTGAATCGAGCACCTTGATACAGAACTTAATGGCTGCTTAGTTTTGCTTCTTAGAAGATCTATATATTGGAAGTAGTTCACAGCTCTGTTGCCTAGGTGGCTCTCCAGAAGGGGTTTTGTTTCTGGGGACTCAGAATGCCTCCCACATTTCCCAGGTGTGCAGCCTCTATGCTGCTGCTAGTACCTCTCTTTGGCCCCAATTCAAGAAAGCACCGAAGGACACATTTAGCTTTAATTATGAGCTTAAGTCTCATTGGCTTCTATGAGAGTTCAGCATGCGCTTAAAGTTAAGTACGAGCTTAAATGCTTTTCTGAATAGGGAACTTAAAGAGGGGTAGTTTATTATCCCCCCTCCCTCCTGACTACCTACACTGTCTCTTCTGATTAATGTGCAGGGGAGCAGAGCCATATACCAGCTCGGTCTCCATCCACCCTACCACCCATTGTGCAGCAATGCAACCTCAGAAGAGAGAATACCCTGCCCCCCAAGAGCATAGTATTATTGAAATGAATGTAAATGACATTGATAAATCAATAGTTAGTGATTTGGGAGATAGTCTGGTAAACATCAAACCTTGCACTACTAACATAACTAGTTTCAATTTTGTACCGTTACATTTGTGATTAGCATTATTCTAGGAGGTAACAAACCAATAAGCTTTGGTTTTAATAAAAAATGATGAAGTGTGTTTGGTAATCTATTTTTCATCATATTAGCAACTATGCAATGCACATGACATGCAGATTATAGTCTCCATAGAAACATCCATTACACAGCATATTGTTACTATTAACATTTCAGAATGCAACATCATTATAATACTGCCCAATAGCAACACAGTAATGCTGGCTCGGTCAGCATTTCCATTAGAAAACTTTATCATCAGAGGGGGTTTTTAAAATATCCATACAATTTCTATCTTGGCTGAACTTTACTATGGAAGGAGTCAAACAGGGTGTGAATATAAGTTAACTGATTTTATTAAATCTTCAAAAAATTAGAAAAAAACAACAAAAACAACAAAATACTTCTGGTTTGAGATTAAGCATGAGAAACTGCAGCCCCTAATAAACTCGTTCTAAGAAAATGATGAGGTCATACAATAGGAGTTTAGAATGGAGTCTCATATGCTTTGTGGTAGCTTTGACATCACTCAATTTAATACAGAAATGAAGTTTTCTGATGTCCTGGCTATACAGGCCACGCAGCCCTTTTGAGAATATAGATTGAGTTTCACTAATCCAGGTAAAACTGCAACCTCAGCCAGTTCTTGCTTATTTGTGATTTGAACTGAATATTTCACACAACTCTCCTTCTCACTCTACCTATTGATGGATTCATGATGGATTTTACTGTTCTTCATAGTTGGTCACTAACTGCTTTGAGGGATTTTTTTAAATTGTCATCATAAAGGAAGGTCAAACAGCTAAACAGCTGACCACGCACACACACACACACACACACACACACACATCCCTCTACCTTTATATGGTAAAATCCTATTTGACTTTTGCTTTCTAATATAAAAATGGAACCAAAAACTGCCATAATATTGTTCTCCACTTACCTTTTAAAATGGAAAATGAAAACATAAAAGTTTGTTGCAACTTGTGGTTGTATGTTATGTCTTTTGAAAGACACAGGCAATCAGCAATTTCAATTTTATAAAAGACAGCGTAAATAAATGAAACATTTTAAGTGTTCATAATGATTTTGTATTATGAGACTATAAGATGTGGAAAAGATCTTTATGCTGCAATAGGGATATAAGGCATTTATTTCATCATTAACAATGCATCCCGTTACTCCTAAAGTTTGTGAAACTACTTGATTTGGGATCTCTCAGGGATAATTCACCTCAATTAGCATTAGCTTTAGTAGGGAGCTGTGATCTGAATACTTCTCCCTTAGTTTACTCCAACATAACAATCTAAATTCAATTTATTTAGTGACCTTTGTAGATTTCAGGCTTGAATGATTTTCTTTCATTTCAGTCTTTGGCAAAGACGTCCATATCTAAATGGTGATTGCCTTATTCACAACATTTCATCTAGAGTCTTGAGGCTGTTTTGTGTTCGTTTTACAGACAGTTTAAACACAAGCATAAGATAAAATGCTTTATAAAGACAGTATTATTTGAAATCTAAGCCTAATGATTAGAAGGAGACTTGGCTAAATTGGTGTCTGTATTCTAAAGAGGAGAGAACAGGGGAAAAAACTCCTTAAAATCCACTAGGAACCACCACATGCAGGCTGAATGTACAGCAGAAGTGTTTAGGTGCCATGGTGTTGGGCATTACGGAAAACTCTTAACATAGATAGGTGAGTATACACAGTAGACACTAAAATATATCCATTGGAATTGGGCTGAACTTGTTTAACAAAATATGGGACCCACACAGCAGTGTTCAAAGGCTTGTGGACACATAGAGTGTTTTAGTAGCAAACTAGTTTTAAATCAGGAAGTCTCACTGTGTTGCTTAACTGTAGTTCTTAAAAGTAGTGCTCCTAAAGCTGATATATATAATAATATTCTGCAACTTTGCAAGACATTTGTCAAGGTTCCTTCCCCACTCTGAACTCTGGAGTACAGATGTGGGGACATGAAAGACTCCCTTAGCTTATTTCTACCAGCTTAGGTTAAAACTTTCCCAAGACACAAAATTCCCTGTATCTGGGATTCAGTATGCTGCCACCACCAAGTGATTTAACAAAGAATCAGGGAAAGGACCACTGGGAGTTCCTATTTCCCCAAAATATCCCCCCAAGCACTACACTCCCTTTCCCGGGGAAGGCTTGATTATAATATCTTCACCAATTGGTACAGGTAAACACAGACCCAAACCCTTGGTTCTCAAGAACAATGAAAAATCAATCAGGTTCTTAAAAGAAGAATTTTATTTAAAGAAAAAGTAAAAGAATCACCTCTGTAAAATCAGGATGGTAAATACTTTACAGGATAGTCAGATTCAAAACATAGAGAATCCCTCTAGACAAAACCTTAAGTTACAAAAAGACACAAAACAGGTCTACACATTCCCTCCAGCACAGTGAATTTCGCAAGCCAAAAACAAAATAAAACCTAACACATTTTCTAGCTAGATTACTTACTAACTGTATAGGAGTTGAATTGCTTGTTTCCTTGTTCTGTCCCCAGTCAGAGGCATCACACAGACAGAGAGACAAAGCCTTCTCCCCCCTCCCCCCAGATTTGAAAGTATCTTGTCCCCTTATTGGTCAGGTGCCAGCTAGGTTACTTGAGCTTCTTAACCCTTTACAGGTAAGAGGATTTTGCGACAGGCCAGGATGGATTTTATAGCACTGTATACAGAAAGGTGATTACCCTTCCCTTTATATTTATGACAACATTGATTAGCTGTCTCTATTGGAAATGAGAATAACACATGGCAGATGCCACCAGTTACTTCCACACTGTGTCACCTAATACACCAATAAATTTGAAGAAACCAAAATGTAGATCTGGAGGAATATAAATTTTGAGCAATTGTAGTTATATGTATCTCCTATTGTTCCATTCTATTCAAAGGCATCCATTTTGTATTACACTTGAAATACATTTAATTGTCCAATTAGAGACAATCAAGACATTGATTTCCCCCCATTTTTGAGTGACTCAAACTAGATCTAAACACTGAGATTTGCATAAAGTAAGTTGTAAGGAGACAGTAAGACTTATCGAAAGCCCACAGGTTACGTATTACTGAAGACAAGAAAGAATGAACATTCCAGTTATTTACCTCAACTGAAAACAGTATGTTTTAGTCACTTACAAGTCCTAAAGACTTGTCATCTCTTACATCTTATTCCTGTCTAATCAAAGAATTTTCTAATTCAAATTCTATTAAGTTGTTCAAGTGAAAGGAATGTATATAGAATGCAAGAAGCATCCCGGGGGGAGGGGGGGGAGGTTATATTCAGTAATCATTTAAAACTTTTAAATATCAAAGAGTAGGCAACATACTTATATTCTATAACAGCAATTATTATTCTTGGGGCATGACCTACAAACAAGGCAGTCCTGGCATTAAACTTGCAACCAGATATGGCTTCCTTAACATTAAAAAAGATTTTGTTTAAAAGAAAGGAAAAAACCAAAGGTGAAATACTTTTGGGGAATAATAAATAGCTAACAGTGTCTTACAATTTTTCTTCAAATGTTTCAGAGTGAACTTAATCAGTTTTAATTATCTTGTGTTTGACATCAGAATATTATCAGAACTTTGCCAAGGTTTTCCTTGAGCCTGTTTAACTTTCTCTGAAGGATCACAGTTAATGTCCAAAGATGATATGGAAATAGTAAAGACAATAAAAAAAAAGATGTTTGATCCTACATTACTTTGACAAAATGTGTTCTACAGACATTTGTGTGAAACTTAGCAGTTTTGCTTCACAGATGGTCATGTGAATAGTTTCTTAGGTTTTGATCCATGTGGGTTGGCATCTTCTCCCCCACCTTCCCTTCAAGGTTCACTTTGAGTTTTCTGGTTCAAAGAAAAGTATAAACTCAAAGTGAAAATCAGTCAAAACCACTGAGTTTCACTTTGTTTCCCATCAAAACTGTGACATGTGCATGATGTTCTCAGGCAACCATAAATTGTCTCATTTTAACTCAAAATTGGGCCTAAATTTTCATGAAAGATTCATGAACCTTAGTAAATCCTTTGCTGAATCTAGTCTCAGTTTCAAACCGGTATTGAAGCTTAAAACCACATCCGGTTTGGACTTTGTTTCTATTAGTATGTATTGCAATAGCACCTACAGGCCCCAACCCAGATTGGGAAACTATTTTGCTAATCCTTCTACATTCACACAATGAATGTGTGACCCGAGAAATTTACAGTATAAATAAATGTATTACTATTTACAGTTGAAAGTGAACATTTTTGTAGGTCTAGAACTGTGGTTCTCAACTTATTTAACATTGTGGGCCACATATGTAGCACTCTATGTGTTATGTGGGCTGCATCCACACAATATATATGCCACCTGTATGGCCCGGAGGATTTCACATGGGCTGCAGCTGTGTGCTGATTGGGCCGCAAGAGGCCCATGGGCCGCTGGTTGAGAATCACTGATCTAGAATGAGGCTGTTTCCCTAATATACTGTTGTCCCTGAGACACTCTAAGTTACTCAAAGAATCTGTTTCAGATGGCCAATATTATTAAAGCCTCTAACTGCAAGGTTTCCTCAAATTTAGACTGAGAAACATTGCAACTATAATACTAAACATTTTTTCTTAATTCGAGCAGTCTTTCACTGTTATTTATAAGCTGTGTCAATGTCTGATGCAAACCAGTTTTAGCTGACATTGACATCAGTTTGCTTACAACTGAAGGTGTAAGTAGGAGCAGAAATTATTGTCTCTGTTCTTAGCAGAATCCAGTGTAGTCCTATCTCAGAGTTTTGTGTGACTCTCTTTCATCACTGTGGAATGATTTTGTCAGTCATTTTCATCAAGAAAATTATTGCAAAGCACCAGTTACATTATGTCATATGTGTGTTAGTCCTGTCCTTATTCTCCTTACATTTTTCAATTCTCTCTCCCTACTGGAGCATTTTTTTCTGATGTTACTGGTTCTATTTTGTGTAATTTCAGCTATTGCTGCTATTCCTCTTTTGATTGTAATACTAGTAAGTTTTGGAGTGGTAAAACCTTTGCTTCCATTGAAGTCTGTGGAAGTTTTGTCATTGTCTTCAGTATGTCACCCTTAAAGTGCGGGTTACTGTTCTTTATTTTTGCCACAGTTTGCCGAATTTGCTTTCACTTAGAGCAAGAACTAGCTGATATACTTATTTGTATGGCTTTCCCTTTAATGGTCCTCTGTTTTTAGTACTATTTATATTAATAAAATAGTTATCAATAAGGGTCATTGGTGTCTGAGCATAATTTGATTAGTGTTTCTATCTGGCAAACACAAGATAAGAGCAAATTCCCCAAGCACCCTAGAACTGTGTTTTGGAGTTGCAGAAAAATAATTTGGCATTAAAAAGGTTAATATTTAATTTTATTGGGATTCGTGGTTACAAGGCCCCTCTAATCAACTTTTTCACTTACTAGACCTATAGTTTTGCTTTTTTCCATTATGCAGTTAAGCAGCCTCCACTACATGACCTCACACTGTCATGGTTTAACACTGTAGTATGAGTGGGAGAAGAGCTATAAAACAGATATATGCACTATTGTTACCAATAATGGAAATTCTTCTTGAACTGAAGTGGTCCTTGATTCTGGTTCATGATTTCATAGATTAATAGATGAGTCAGAAGAGACCATTATGATCATCTAGTCTGACCTCCTGCATAACACAGGTGTAATTTACTGTAGCTGATGATTATATACAATTAAAATAGTATCTAGTTAGAAAAGAGCCTCAGGTAGTTTTTAACACTGATGTTTCCCTGATGTGTACCTGCCTGTAATATCTGACTCTGTTGTGATGATAACATTGATACTAACAGTCAAGACCTCATCATGGCAGCACCATTGTTTCACAAATGTTGATATTACACTCTAAACAATGATTAAATACTACATTCAGAGAGGACCACCAGGTGTGAAAAGGCTAAAGTCTCTAGCAGTCAAAGTTTAATACACATTAGATATTGTAAACAACTCGCAACCAGTTGAGAGATTTGATGAAAAACTCACTACATTTGAAAATCAGACACACTTCTACAGTAGTGGTGACAGGAGTTAATTTTATTCCCATCACACTAGAGCTCATGACAGATACTGTACATAGCAGACTCAATACTATCTCTGTATAAATGGCATTTTTTTAAAAAATGAAAAAAGAGAGCTTCCTCATCAGTAAGAGTGAATGCTTGTCACAGCAGCTGTCATGAGAGTCCTGGATTCTGTGATTTCTCTGACTTTTTCTTTTTGTATCTATGACTTCTGACATCTTGAGATTTTTGCTTTGGTAGGTGAATGAGCTGGTGTACAGCTGTGTGCTGCAGACTTACAGGAAGCCTTAAGATAACAACTCATAGGATTGACCAGGGTGCTAGCAGGGAGAAGAGAATCAGCATCAGTGACAAGTCTTCAGGGACACAAAGGACCAGATCAGGGGACTCACTAGAGGGGTTCTGCACATTAGACCACAGCAAAAAGTCACAACTGGAAAACATAAAAGAGCTGGCAGCAAGTCACCCCCTATAATTTGAAAGCATGATTAGTGTAGCAAAAGATTAAAGACAGAGAAGCCTGATCCTATGAGTCAGGCTGCATAAATGAGAAAGGGAAAGTATAGCATTCAGGAGGTCGTACTGCCAAAATATTTAAAATGAATATATGCAAAAGCGCGGGCCCGAAAGAGTAAGTTTGTCATTACAAACCACAGCTGATGCTTTTTGCCGTGATTCCCGTGATATTATTACCATTACTCCAGGACCACTCCCAACGTACAGTGACAAACATATAGCCCTACATATAATTTATTCTTTGTTTTATTTGTCTGTAATGGTGGACAGATTGACCTCTGTACATGGTTTGCTTTTTTGAGTTCTGGATTCAAAGTTACACATCGAGGTGAAAGCTTTGAGTATTGTATGTATTTCTTATTTATAACACAATAGTTACATGTAAATCCAGTAGAGCACCCTAGATACTTGTGTTCAGAACCCTCTAAGCCCCAAGTTTCTTCATATTGTATACATTTTAATAACTGAAATATGAAGTGTAATGTTACAGTTCTCCTGATCTGATATAGAAAGTGTGACTAATACCCTAAAAACCACCTTATTAGTAAGTTGTTTCCTCTGATGTTTTCATTAAGATAAAGAGGAAATATAGCATAATACATTCATTTTTATATTAGAATGAGGTATAATAGCTTGGCAACTGTTAGTTTTAAGTTTGCCATAAAAAAAAGTTGGATAAATTCATTAACCAAAACAACCAAAGTTGTTCCCTAACTATGACTTTGTCTCAAAAGCTTATGCCCAAATAAATGTGTTAGTCTCTAAGGTGCCACAAGTACTCCTCATTTATTTATTTATTTATTTATTGCAATCTCAACTCTGTCTCACATTCCCTACACATGAATCTGAGGATATAACTTTCAGTTTCATTACTCTGATGAACACATTCATCATATCTTCTGCTTATATGATAAAAACTGGCCAGCTTTTTACGGTTCTATATAATTTGTTATTACATTGTCTATGTGATGTGACAATGAGTTGAAATCCAATTTTTGTTTTAGTCATTTATTTTTCAGTTGTATTTGTCTTCTTCTTTTCATTTCAGCTGTGGTTAACCTTTGTAACTTGTTCAATGAGAAACTCCATTGAACTGTATCACCATACACAATTAATGGTTGAGCTGACTATAATAAATGAAAATGCCACCACTGCTTAGCAATTAGTGTATGGATCATCTCCAAAAAGCTTACACCCTCTTCTATCTGCAGCATTTAACCATGCTGTGTCATTTAAATTATACTCAAAGCGAATGGCAATATTCAATTACTATGCCAGTGCATTCTGGGAAATTGTCACTATTGTGATTAATAGCCCTTATGGAAAACAATTTATTTGGTGTCCTGCTGCTAGGTCAACTATAAAAGATAATTTCCTTGAGGAAAGAAATATGTTCATCAGCATATACCTTTTCTGATGTTTTGATCTGAAACACTGTATTTTTCACTATAAAAAGTTTGATTCTATATAAAATAAATGTGCATTTGTGATTCATATAAAAACATGTCCAGTTTATTATTCCTGATTCACAAAGAAAATATGGTTGACTAGTAAGTAAGTCCAGGACAAAAACATGAATTCTAATAGAAAATGGATATAGTTCTCTTAGATTTTAACACTGTCTTTGGGAATTGTGAACATCTATTGGCAGTGGTAGCAGCTAGGTAAAGCAGTCTGAAGTACAGAACTAAAAGTTTTAGCTTGTACGTAGTGAAACAAATGTGTTATGCCCCCTAAAAACAGATTAATTTAAAGAAGCAAATTAAAAAGGTCTCCCCTCATCCAGTAAGTATTTAAAGGCTTTATTCTGTCATAGTGCCCTGAGAGGGAGAGGGAGGAACACTTGTTTGTTCTTTTCCCACTAGTCCCCCACCATCTTTTTCTTCCTGTCTTAGAGCTCCTTCTTTGTTCTGATTTACATTCCCTCTTGAAGGAAGAGGGTGTTGCTACCGTTCCGTCTCTACAGATCATGCTGAGTCAATATTCTTTGTTAAGGCATTGCAGTCAACCATGTGGTCATGTGGCTCCATTCAGTTACCATCCTGGCAGCGTTTTTTAGAGACATCTAGTTTCATAACACCATCCACGCTAGATTCTGCATGGGTCCATTCACCCCAATAAAGGGACCAAGAATACTGAATATTTGTTAAAAATAGGTTGATTACCATTCTGTTCCCTTACTGTAGTTACTGTAAATGGGCCTAATTTCAGAAAAGGCCAAAGGAGAGAGAAAGTCCGATGGCAGAGACTTTAATCAGATTTGAGTGTACAATCATTAGAGAATAATCCTTTGGAATGGAAAAGGATTCAGCATGGCATGTTTCCAGGCTGAATATGTTGTTTCTACACTTTTAACATTTCCAAGTTTTCCTAAACTAGTGAATTTGTATGAATAAAAACAACAAGAAAATGTAGTTTTTTGGCAACATAAAAATAAATAATATTATTTTGTATTGGTATTTCCTTTAAATCATATTAAGTAAAGAATGTTATTGTTACACACTAGGATTCTATTGATAAAACACAACAGAGTGAACAATGAAAATGCAGCATATACTGTAGTTGCTAATACAATACAATGGATCTCTCAAAAGAAAAAAATAATAGTTAGATTATCCTGTTTATTCAGAGCCTGTTTTCAGTAATCTTGTTCACAGAAGACAAATATGATAGTATTAGGGGGAAAAAACTTCTTCACGTAATCCTGCTACTGTTTCTAATTTGGATTACAATATAGCTGGTTCAATTACTATAAAGTTTGCACTATATTATCTGTGCCAAAACAAGTTTGAATTATAAAATAGATAGAGGCCTTTTTCAAAGAGATAGGGGTTTTTGCAAAGGGACACTCATGAAACAAAATGGTAGCTGCATCCCTGTGTGGGTCCTAACTTTAAACTACTTATATCTCTCACAAAGCTGAATTGTTGTATAATATTGCCACCAACAAAAACTTTTTTAGACCGAGTTAAAATTATTTATGTACCAAACCCACCCACAGAAATCTGTAAAGGCCAAAAAAATGGCCAGATAGGGAACTTTCTTTACCATCTGTTAAAACCAACACATCACATTCACCACTCATACATACAGACTCTGCACCTCCAGTTTAGTAACAAGAAAAACACACACCACCATTATCTAACTTTTACAGAAATACAAAATCTTAACTCTGACTTCAGCAACATTAATCTTAGGGCTGCAGGTACTAAGGGTTTCCCTCTAGACCTTGGGTTTTCATACCTTCCTAGATGGCTATGCTCCAAACATATCAATCTAAAGGGAAATCCTTTCTGATTGGCTGCCTTTCCACCACTCCACTGCCTCCTAGGGAAGGGTAGCTAGTCAAAGTTTCTGTATTTGCTGAGGATCAGGCAACGCTCTCTCTTTCACCCTTTCCTTTCTTAAAGGGTTAGGAGTCCTGCTTCACATTGCCCCCTCTACTCATCCCCCCAACCTAAGAGCAGGGAGAGGTGAAAGAAGGTAATAGAATGTACAAACGCTTAGGAGAAAAGAGACCAAAATAAATACCTTCCCCTTTCACAAAATTAGCAAAGTGTTCTGTGAGGTGGGGTATGAGGCTCATTCTTCCTAAACTCTTGTTACTTTTTCTTTCTCATTTGTTTGACCTACATATTAACTCTCTCCTTCCTTCTGGTGAGAGAAGCCCAAGGCAGGCAATTCTGCCCCAGGAAGACCCTATTCCTGATCTAGACCTTTTTGTCATGCCCACCACTACTGCTGTTACTCCTTCCTCTGCTTCTTTTATCCTTCTGGGGCTCCGGTTATCCTAGAACTGGTTTCATTTCTTTTCTTTTCTTCCATTTTTAAATGATTTTTTTATTTACCAAAATGAAAATATTCTGTAGAGTTGGTCAGAAAATGGAGATTTCTCTGTGGAAAAAGTTTGACTTTTGGACAAAAATGAGAAAATGCTTTGAATCCCCTCCCTCCCCCGCACCCCACGCCCCAAAAAAACAACAACAACAAAAAACACAAGAAGAATCATAGAAGATTAGAGTTGGAAGAGACCTCAGGAGGTTATCTAGTCCAACTCCCTCAAAGCAGGACCAACACCAACTATATCATCCCAGGCAGGGCTTTATCAAGCCAGGCCTTAAAAACCTCTAAGAATGGAGGTTGCCCCACCTCCCTAGATAACCCATTCCAGAGCTTCACCATCCTCCTAGTGAAATAGTTTTTCCTAACATCCAACCTAGACCTCCCCCACTGAGATAATTGCTTCTCGCTCTGTTATCTGCCACCACTATAAACAACCTAGCTCCATTATCTTTGGAACCCCCCTTCATGTAGTTGAAGACTGCTATCAAATCCCCCCTCACTCTTCTCTTCTGCAGACTAAACAAGCCCAGTTCCCTCAGCCTCTCCTCGTAAGTCATGTGTTCCAGACCCCTAATCATTTTTGTTGCCCTCTGCTGAACTCTCTCCAATCTGTCCACATCTTTTCTGTAGTGAGGGGCCTAAAACTGAATGCAATACTCCAGATGTCTCCAAATAGAGGGAAATAATCACTTCCCTTGATCTGCTGGCAATGCTCCTACTAATGCAGCCCAATATACCGTTAGCCTTCTTGGGAACAAGGGCACACTGTTGACTCATATCCAGCTTCTCGTCCACTATAACCCCCAGGTCCTTTTCTGCAGAACTGCTGCCTAGTCAGTTGTTCTGCAGCCTGTAGCAGTGCATGGGATTCTTCCGTGCTAAGGGGAGCACTCTGCACTTGTCCTTGTTGAACCTCATCAGATTTCTTTTGGCCCAATCCTCCAATTTGTCTAGGTCACTCTGGACCCTATATCTACCCTCCAGCATATCTACATCTCCCCCCAGCTTAGTGTCATCCGCAAATTTGCTGAGGGTGCAATCAATCCTATCATCCAGGTCTTTAATGAAGGTGTTGAACAAAACTGGCCCCACTTGATACCGGCTGCCAACTAGACATCGATCCGTTGATCACTACCCGTTGAGCCCGACGATCTGGGCAGTTTTCTATCCACCTTATAGTCCATTCATCCAAGCCACACTTTTTGAACTTGCTGGCAAGAACACTGTGGGATGCCATATCAAAAGCTTTGCTAAAGTCAAGATATATCACGTCCACCGCCTTCCCCATATCCACAGAGCCAGTTATCTCATCATAGAAGGCAACCAAGTTGGTCAGGCATGACTTGCCCATGGTGTATCCATGTTGACTGTTCCTGATCACCTTCTCTCCTCCAAGTGCTTCAAAATGGATTCCTTGTGGACCTTCTCCATGATTTTTCCAGAAGGAGGAGAAGGAAGTGGTGGTGATTTGGGGGTGTTTCAGGTTTCCAAACAAAATATTGAATTGTTTTGAGTAAAGCAAGCACTTTCTCTGAATATTTTCGTTTAGTCAAAAACCAAATTTTTGGTTAACAGCAAGTTTAGGTGGAAAATTTTCAACCAGTCCCATTTTTCTATTAATATTTTCTGTTTGATCAAAAATTGCTTTAATTGAAAACATTATTTGTTTTGCTTTTCCTGTTCAGCTCTAAATCTAGGGCTAGGATTCTGGGGAATGCTGCAGTGATAAGGGAGTTGTTAGAGAGGGGTATGGTAGGGTGGGAGAAATAGGGGATAATTAACATGGGACGGGAAGGAAAGACAATCAGTTAACTTGTAGCAATAGAGGAAAGAGGAACTCCAGAGGATAAATGCAAGGAATAGCAAGAATAAGATATCCTAGGAATAAAAAAAAGACAGACTAACATTTAGAAAGAATTCAGGAATTAGATGTATCAAGAGAGAAAACTCAGCACTTTTATAACTACACACATACTCTGCTCAAACACATTTGGCAAACTCAGAGGCTTAACACGGACGTTAGCACAATCACTCCCATCTCAACATTACATCATCTGACTTGCATATTCATTTCCATGTTAGTGTCTCAGCACCTATTCTTTCAGAGGAGACCAAATTCCAATTATGCTGTTCCCTATCTAAAACTGATTCTAGCATCAAATTTACGACACTCTAAAATGCTTAAGGAAATCAACAGTGGAATCTAATATCAAATATTGCTTTGCCCACCCTGCAAACCCACTTTAAGTATATTTCTTTCTTTAAGGCAACCCTAGACTGGTGACAAAAATCATCCTCGATACAATTACTAAGAGCAGTTGAATTGTACAGATCTGATACTCTGACATGCCAGGGAAGGAAGCTTCTCCATTCATGGAATACAACAGATAAAAGTAATCTTCCTTTTAAACCTGACTGGCTATCATTCAAGTACAGACTTCATCTTCATAAAGACTCTGTTTTGATCTTGGAAATTGGGGTGAACCAATTTTCTTTCTATTATCTATGCATCATTGCTTATTGTAGGTATTATAGAAAACTACACCATTTTCAAATGCCTGTCAGCACATTTTTCTCTCTCTTTCAGAAATGGCATGTTTCAGTGAAAATTATTTGACATGAGAAGTTTCTTCATTTCATGTTTTGTTTCCTGGTATGAGAGCTGCTGAGTATGCTACATATTAAAGACCTCATTAATAACAATCTGTCTCTCTTGAGTGAGCTGAGATTTTCTAATAGAGTATCTAAAGTTTAGATATAACAGAAAGACTTTGTAAGCTTTTATTTTTTCAATAAAGTTTTTGCTTTTTAAAAGAGAAATATCAGTTAGTAAAGTCAATAGGAGTCTTGGATGAGCAAGGAATGCAGTATTGGGCCCTAAATATTATGTGTTATTCAATGTGATTTATTATTTTCCTATTAAGAAGTGTAAATGATTTTGATATACATCCAAAATATTGCAACAAAATTGTGTATCCTAACTTTTCTCCTTATAGTAACAGAAAAAGAAATTAATAATGTAGGAGATTAATCTTCATGTATAGTAATGTTAATAAGCCTCAAAAATGTAATCATTATATTATTATTCATTTATGCAATACGGTTAATCAGAAACTACAAAGGATTGTTAGTTTTGAACCCTTAAGCAAAAATTATGAGGTCAGATTTTAAGGAAATAAGCCTCTGGGCTGTAATTAGTATTTTGTAGCATATACAACCTGATGTTTTTGTACTAGGCAATTTGAACATCTGTCTGCATTATTTGAAAGAAGACTTTCTCCTAAAGGAGCTTCTTATTTTATGTTAACTAGTGCTGCACATTAAACAAAAATAAGGAAAATAGAAGCACTCAGTCACATCACATGTGCAAGCTGAGAAACAGATAACCATGGAATTCTTTGCTTCTGATTGTATTCAAGTCATCATTTCACTGAAAGTAGCATTTAAGGGCATTTAAGCACAAGGACTACAAGATCAGTCCCAAAATAAATCAAAATTAATTTTAGAAGTAGCTCTGCTATTTAGTACATATTTTAGGGTTCTGGTGTTCACATTCTGAAAATTAAGTTAAAACAAGGAATATAACAAAAACAAATAAACACCTACCTTAGTGTACATATTCAGCAGAATTCAATATATGCTGTAAATGGAAACCATAAATCACTGGAAATTAATTTGTGTTGATCCAAAAGACTCCTGGAATTCAACAGTATATAAACCTCCACATTGACACATCTTTTATAATTATTCAGTGCATAGGTCAAGGAAGAATATAATTCATTATTATTTTCCCCAAGAAGTTTAACTAATATTGTAGACTGGGACATAAGAATAAGAATCTTCAACTTTCATGCTGTCAAAATTGCCTGAGAAGTAATGTACAATTTGTGCTCCCATATAGATTCCAGTCCTCCCTGATAGTGTCTGTCTTCTCAATGGGCAGATATTCTATTCTGAAAAATAAAATCTGCTTCATGAGAAGTGATATGGCAATACAATTCCGTTCAAGCTACTTGGAGGAACATACACATGTCCTTCAATGGCACCATTCTAGCACCAAGTGAATAAAAGATCCCATTCCCATGCTGCCCCTTGGTTCCTCTCTTTTTGACAGCCTGGGTGTGATGCTTCCCAGGGGTATGCAGGATTATGAGGAACCTCACTATCTTATGCCCTTGGTGTGAGGAAGCCTTGTTTGTGCCCTCCAAGGGTCAGGTCCCCAGATCTGCCATCCATGGGCAACACAAGCACTCCCCTAAGGGCCTTTTATACCCTGCTGTTTCTCTACAGATTAGTGAAAGGCACACTCCTCCTCTTGAACCTTCCAAGCTTATCCTTGGAATATCCAACCCCTGCTCACTATACACTCTGAGTATTCACAGATTTGCTGCTTCCAAAAAAAAATACATCAACAACTTACCAGTTCCACCTCAGATCACCACTCCATTTAACACACAACACTTAGATATGTTTATAGTAAAATTAAATGTAAATTTATTTAACAACGCATATAGATTCAAGTACTAGCAAATGGAAATATTGGAAACAAATGGTTACATATAAAACAAAATTGTAACACACATTCTAGAGCCAAGAGTTAATTAACAAGATACTTTCAGGGTCCTGTAGAATACTGATGACACAAAATACTTGGCAGTGTTTTACACCCAGCCTTGGCTATGACCATCCATTCATGAAACAGCCACACTACAATATCCTTCCTGTGTCTTTATACATAAACAGGACACCACCTGTGGTTTGTTTCATCCTGTGAATTTCCTCTCTTACAAGTTTTTCAATCTCTTCTTTTGTTTGTGGCTCAGTATGCAAATAGGCCAGCACTGTAAGGCATACAATACACAACACACAAATGACCAGCCAGAAAGTGCCTGGGGGAATGTGTGATGGGGTGTTCACCCTACACCAGAGAGAAAGGGGTTAATGGAGGCCTCATGGGCTGGCCATATCCTGTCCCAGAGAGGAGCAGTGGGGGTGAGACCTCAAAGCAGCCTACGGAGGCTGCACAGGAAACAATCAGAGCCCAGCAGACTCACATAAAAGGAAGCTGCGGGGTAGAGCAGTCGGTGGCTCCTGGGTGCACAGGGAGTTAGAAGTGTGTCCCTGAGATGCTGAGAGAGTAGGAAGTACCTTGGACAGAGCAGCTGCTAGCAGGGACCAGAGGAGCAAGAGAGAGTTCCTGTCTGGCTGCTGGACTGGCTGGCTGAAAGCCCTGAGAAGAGGATGGAGAAGGTGCTGGGGCCTTGGGGAAGTTGCGCAGGGAAGAGAAGCAGCAGAGACGAAAGTTAAAGAGGCGCAGCAGGAGGCTGATATCCACAGGATCCATGGGTTGACATCCGGAGTATGCCACTCCCCCTACCCCTCCCCTTCCCTGTCCCACTTGGCACTGGGGAAGTGGCAGAAATTGGGCTGAGAGACCTTGCCCCCAGCAGGGGGGAAAACGGATGGTGACATGGCTAGAGGGCTGAGTTATGAAATGAATGCTGCGGTTCTTGGACTGAGGCGGGTTTGTAAGTGGAGAGGAGGATGGGAGAGGCATCACCAGGATAGGGTGTGTTGGCTGACAGAGCTAATCCCAAAGACAGCCAGCAGAAGTCACCACTCTGATGAGTGAAACCTCATCACAGGGAGAAGACCTGAAAAGACGTTATGACAGGAAGAAGTCCAGGGAGGCTGAAAGGTGATCAGTCACTCATGTGCTAGGCTCTAGCCAATTTCCAAGCCAGGAACTGGTCATGTGACTCCCAGACCAGATATATAACTTACAGAGGAGGAACAACATCTCAGTCTGCTCAACATCACTTCACTGCTTGGAACTCACTCCTGCCTGACAGTGGCAACAGACTTCCCAGCCTGAGCCTGCTCCAGCCTTGCTCTTTCTTTGTTCCTGTTCCTAGTCCTCCTCCAGCATTGCTCTTGCTCCTGCCCTGCTCCTAGTCCTGTTCCAGCCTTGCTCCAACTCTTCCATGGACTTCTGATTCTGGGTCTGGACACTAGGCCTGACTGCTCTAGCTCCAACCACTAGGCCTGACCATCCCGATCACAGTTTGTGAAAGAGGCAGCAGCAAGGAGTCTGAGGGAGCAGACCTTGGCTGATAGTTGTAAGTTTCCTGCATGGAACTCAGTGTAGTGGGAGGGCCCGGATTCCCCTACCAAGGGAAGGTGGCAGCAGATTCCTAAGAAGGGCATAAGGATAACAAAACCCTGAGAGAAGGGTATAGGTACCCTGGGGACCAGAGATGGGGCTGAAAGATAGTGGACTTCTATCTGAATTTCTTTTATCCTGGAAGGATGGGATTACAGTAGTCCCAGGTCTTGTGATTTTATCATGACCATAGCAAATTTTGGGTGTTATTTTACTTGTCATGTGAAAACATGCTGAAAGTCTGTCCACTCACACATTTTCCCTGTGTAGAGCAGGTGGCATATCTAGGAGTTTCATGTGAATGAGATACAGGGTGATGTGGGGCAGGAGGGAGGCTAACTGAAGTGCAGAGAATAGTGATGGGAGATGACAGTAGCTCCCCCAGCCTGGAAGCAGTGGCGAGTAAGAGGACTCCCTTCCGAGAAGCCAGAGGAAGGTGGTAATGCCAACTCTCACAAATTGATCATAAGTCATGGGATTTTGGTACCTGCAGGAGAAGCTCACACCCCAGGACCAGCAACAACACTTCCCTCCTCCTGCTACCATGGGTCTTCTCCTCTACTTGGAATCTTGGCAGACGAGAAGCAGGAGAGTGAGAGGATGGTGGTGGGGGATCTGGGGAGGTGCTGCTGCAGCAGCAGCTGGGGAAGGGGGAAACCCCAGGGGCAGTGGGAGGCAGGAGATGGGAGAAGTCAGGGAGATGGTGCTGCCAGACCCAGAGAAGGGGACAGGAACCAGGGAACAGTGAGCTGAGTGAGGAAGTCAAGACAATAGGAGAACTACCATATATTTCCTATTTTAGGGGTGAGGAAAGGGTAAGTTGAGTCTCCATCTTAGCAGACAGAGAGAGGTGTGCATTTCATATTCATTAAAGGTTGATATTTCAACCTGAAATTCTGAGACACACATATCCAGAGGAGTAAAACAGAGTTAAAAAATCAAAATACAGACTGAAAACATGGTTTGATTATTTTAAAATCTCATAATTTTTTGAGACTTTTATGAGGTGGATAGAAAGCTGGCTAGATTATTTGGCTCAACGGGTAGCAATCAACAGCTTGATGTCTAGTTGGCAGCCAGTATCAAGCTGAGTGCCCCAGGGGTCGGTCCTGGGGCTGGTTTTGTTCAACATCTTTATTAATGATCTGGATGATGGGATGGATTGCACCCTCAGCAAGTTTTCAGATGACACTAAACTGGGGGAGAGATAGATACGATGGAGGGTAGAGATAGGGACCAGAGTGGCCTAGACAAATCAGAGGATTGGGCCAAAAGAAATCTGTTGAGGTTCAACAAGGACAAGTGCAGAGTCCTGCACTTAGCACGGAAGAATCCCATGCATTGCTACAGGCTGCGGAACAACTGGCTAAGCGGCAGTTCTGCAAAAAAGGACCTGGGGGTTACAGTGGACAAGAAGTCAGCAGTGTGCCCTTGTTCCCAAGAAGGCTAACGGCATATTGGGTTGCATTAGTAGGAGCATTGCCAGCAGATCGAGGGAAGTGATTATTCCCCTCTATTCGGCACTGATGAGGCCACATCTGGAGTACTGCATCCAGTTTTGGGTCCCCCACTACAGAAAGGGTGTGGACAAAATGGAGAGAGTCCAACGGAGGGTAACAAAAATGATCAGGGGGCTGGGGCACATGACTTACGAGGAGAGGCTGAGGGAACTGGGCTTGTTTAGTCTGCAGAAGAGAACAATAAGGTGGGATTTGATAGCAGACTTCAGCTACCCGAAGGGGGGTTCCAAAGAGGATGGGGATCTAGACTGTTCTCAGTGGTGGCAGATGACAGAACAAGGAGCAATGGTCTCAAGTGGAAGTGTGGGAGGTCTAGGTTGGATATTAGGAAACACTATTTCACTAGAAGGGTGGTGAAGCACTGGAATGGGTTACCTAGGGAGGTGGTGGAATCTCCATCCTTAGAGGTTTTCAAGTCCCGGCTTGACAGAGCCCTGCCTGGGATGATTTAGTTGGTGTTGGTCCTGCTTTGAGCAGGGGGTTGGACTAGATGACCTCCTGAGATCTCTTCCAACCCTAATCTTCTATGATTCTATGATAATTTGCTGGACCAATCTAATGATTTTTTTGGGATATGAGTCATGATTTTAGATCTCTTGAGGTTGGCTATACTAGTCAGACTAGGTGTTACTTGGCCAGATGCCTGAACCACAAGTAGAGACGGACCATCAAAGGGCGAGAGAGGCCATATATGGGGGTGCTAGATAAGGGGAAAAGCTGCTATGTCATGCCCAGCCTCAAGAGGGTGTTCCAGCAGTGAGTCCACCCTTGTACATTTAGGTATTTAAGTTAGCTAATGCCGAAGGTGGTTTGATTATTATTTTTACTTTCTCTTTATAAATGTATATCTATTTGTTTTGTATAAAAAATTGGAATTGTGCAGTTTATATACAATTTTTGGCACCTAAATTGTTTCCGAGAGCCATACTCCTCAAGGTGATAGATTCTCCCTGCAGTTACATAGGTTGAAATTCAGGCTGTCAAGTGATTAAAAAAATAATCACGATTAATTGCATGATTAATCGCTCTGTGAAAGAATAATAGAATACAATCTATATAAAAATTTTTGGATGTTTTCCACATTTTCAAATATATTGATTTCAATTACAAATACAGAATACAAAGTGTACAGTGCTCACTTTATATTTATTTTTTTAATAAATATTTTCACTGTAAAAATAAAAGAAATAGTATTTTTCAATTTACTTAATACAAATACTGTAGTGATATCTCTTTATCATGAAAGTTGAACTTACAAATGTAGGGTTATGTGCAAAAAACAATTGCACTCAAAAATAAAACAACATAAAACTTTAGAGCCTAAAAGTCCATTCAGTTCTATTTCTTGTTCAGCCAATCGCTCAAACAAATTTGTTTACATTTGCAGGAGATAATGCAGTACGATTAAAACAGCAATTAATAGTGTTTAAATTTTTAATTGTGATTGTTATTTTTTAGTTAATCACATGAGTTAAATGTGATTAATTGACAGCCCTAGTTCAAATCAATTTACTTCAGAGATTTTACACCTATGTAACTCAGGGCAGAATTAACGTTAAGAAATGTAAAATTCAGATATATTATAATTGTGTTTAGAGGATTGCTGAATAATGTGGGTGCAATGTAACTATCACATAAGACAAAAATACTGTGTGGTGTCACCTATAGAAAAATGCTTTCTCCGGAATATCTCACTGCTATTGATAAGCATAGATTAGTATCCTGATCAAGAGGACACTAAAGGAAATGGAAAGACTCTCATTGATTTCAATGGACTTTGCAACCTGCCATAGCTGATACTAATATTTTTTGATATGAATGATAATGGATTATAGCTACTAAGTAGTCATTTTTGGCTATTGTAGACATTGGAATGACATTATTCAGAAGCATGTTAATCAAAATCTCAGCATTTTTTTCAGTATTTTATATTAATTAAAATAAGTGATTAAAGAGTTTTAATATTTGCCCAACCTTCTAAAGCCATTTTGTAATTAAAGTATTTCAGTATGACAGAGCATGTTTTATGGAGCTGTTAATACATATCTCATATGCATTATCTTGTACCCTGGAGTATCTAAGAGTAAGTATAATATCAATCTTCAACTTTTTGTATCCTCTTTCAAAAAGCACATATTAGTCTTTTCTTTTTATAGCTCTTAATAGTATGACAGGAGGCACGGAAGGGGATGACAAGTGCTGCCCTGGTCATCTACTGCAATAGTACAGGTTTCTCTGCTATATACTAAATTCCCAAGCAGTTTATCTTGTATAATGTACTTTCTACTGACGGCAACACAGTGACTCACCTTGGAAATCATTCCATTTTCTAATTGACCTTAATGTTGAAAATATTTTTCTAATATATAAGCTACATTTTTTCTTTCCTAATTTCAGACTATGACTACTTTAAATCCTCCCTATGTCTAATCTCCTTAAAAAGTAGTCAGAAAAGTTATCATATAAAAATGGTACCTTCTTAACTCTTCATTGGCTTGTGCATCTTCCAATAACTCACATCCCAAGCCCAGCCATGGTCATGCCATAAGGCTTTTATTCCCATGTAGACATACATTATGAGTCCTGACCTGCTCCCCTCCTCCACTCAGGAGGTAGGAAAGCAAAGATAAGGGGAGAGCCACAATCTGCATAAGACACAAAGAGACACTTGCTCACCATTCATTACTGTGCTCATGATCAATGCCTGGGAAGCTATTTTGTTACAGGGACCTCAACTGGACACTATATAACACACTGACCCATGCTGGAATCTGCCAAAGTTGTGACAATTGTAATTTACCACCCCCACCCCAAAACCCTACTTTGATGCTAGATGGAAGTTAAAAGAGCCTAGCTGTGACTATAGGGACCAGGAAGAGTGCTTCACTCTGGCCAAAGAAACTTGAGGGATAGCCAGAGTTTGTTTTCCGGATTCATTTTGCTTATCTGGATTTGCAGGGATAGAGAGGGGACTTAAGAACCTGAACTCTGAGATAAGGATGAAGCAAAAGTGGCCAGATAAAAGGAGACCCTGGGAAGAAGCAGCAACCAAATGGATCGAGTTCTATGTAGCTGCTGTTGATAGGGTCCCTGGGCTGGAACCCAAAGTAATGGATGGGCCTGGGTTCCTTACCAGCCACAGGTAAAGTGGTGTAAACCTCAAGAAGGAGACATGCTTAGTTGGGAGTCTGAACAAAGGGGTGATTTTAAATGGCCCATATCTGGGACTGGAGACCTGAATGAGGACTATTTAACAGACTCTGTAATACCATGGAAGGGGTTCATTTGGAGTTTGACTTGGCCAAAGGGCTAAGTCACTGAAGACCAGCCAAGGTCATCTGGGAGCCTGCAGGGATCTTCAGGGGTGAGAAAAGGAGTGTGGTACCACACCGAGCTGCTAGGAGTTGCTCAAGAGGTGAGTGTCCTTTTACAGTGCACATAAGCCACAGAGGAGAAGATGATACTGTAACTTTTAACATGAACATTCAGCACACAATTTGCAGTGTGGTGTAAACAGAAGCAAAGCACACATTATTCTACCAGGAGACAGATTATCAGAGTGTAATTATCAGATCTGTGTGTAACTGGGGAATGTTTTTCAATACTCACATTTTCAACAATTCCCCTTGGGTAATTCTATATGCATCTATATCAGTGGTGGGCAACCTGCGGCCCGCAGGCCACATGCAGCCCATCAGGGTAATCTCATGGCGGGCTGTAAGACAGTTTTTTTACATTGACCATCCACAGGCATGACCTCCTGCAGCTCCCAGTGGCCGCGGATTGCCATTCCTGGCCAATGGGAGCTGCAGGAAGCTGCAGACAGCATGTCCCTGCAGCCTGCGCCACTTCCTGCAGCTGCCATTTACCAGGAACGGTGAACCACACTCACTGGGAGCTGTGAATGGCCATGCTTGTGGATGGTCAATGTAAACAAACTGTCTTGCGGCCCTCCAGTGGATTACCCTGATGGGCTGCATGCAGCCTGCGGGCCGCAGGTTGCCCACCACTGGTCTGTATTGTGTTTTGTTTATCTCTGAAATATCTATTTTCACACTGAAAAACATGTAACATTTGCATTTTTCAATTCCAAGCAGGTTCATTTTAGAGCTTGGATTTTGAAGCCACTTTTGTCTTGGATTGTGTCCATTTATCTATGAAATTGACTCATTTTGACTGGAAAAGGGGCCTACTTCTAAGTAAACAACTTATAAAACATGACAGATTTCTTATTAAAGTTCCCCTGCTAAAGATTGAAAGTTGAGCATTTTTCAAATTATAGATAGCTTTGCTATCTTTGGGCCAGATTGAGCCAACCTGACTGATTGTCAACCACTCAAAGAAGAGAAACACATTGGCCAACTGTGACTTCTGGACAAGAAGCAATCTCTCAAGTACTTTGGACCTAGTTCATGAAGTATGTTATAAACTTACAGTAAGCCCTTTAATACAATATAGGGCAGTGTAGATTACTGATGACAACTGGCCTGACTATCTTGTTCCTATACTAGGAAGTAAATGAGCAGCCATGCTCTACTATCATTGAATCCTCCATATTAATATCAAGGAACATCCAAAAAGCAAGATGTTACAGTATTCTAGTCCAGGAAGTTTCAAAGATATGAATGACTGTGGAGTGGTCTGCATCTGAGAGAAATGGAGGGACTTGTAAATGAGCCTGAGATCATAACAGTCATTCTTGACCACCATTTCAAGATCGGCACTCACACTAAAAGACAAGCAAAGGTTAGCCCCATATTTTATTCAGATTGCACTGCCTCATCAATGGCGTCCATATTCTTTAAATAGAAGGGGTGAATACACTGCCAACAAGCTCTTCAAATTTATTTTGTTCTTAACCATTGTATATATATTCTCTTTTCCTCATATTTAAATCATTATGTGACAAGCAAACTTCACTATAACAACCATAAAATACATTTAACATAACTCTGACAGTATATATATTCTAATGAAGGGTAAACACTTGCTTCTATTGCTCTTTATTGGACTTTATTCTGGAAGAATATATATTTTTGGTGTAGAATTAGTAATTTCCACACTAGGTAGGAAAAGAATAGACTATCCCAAAGATTTCTTTTAGAACTGATTGGCAAGTCTGAATTGGACATGATGCTTCCAACATGGACCAATTGCATGGTAGAGTTAAAAAGTTCATACACTGCTATAACTTCCCTAAAACTAATGGAAGTCAAAAGATTCTTTGCTGGGAATTATAGAAGTTCTTGGTTCCAAAGCCATAAAATAGTCTGACAGAGTAAAATGAACTAAAATTGAATACTCTGTCAAGGTCAACTGGAGCCTATGTAACAACAGTGTAATGGATTAGCAAGGTAAGCAGAAACAAAAGCATCTTCTAGTAAGGTAGAGAAGGAGCTACACGATAAGCAGAAAACAGTGAAATTGTTTATGAAGAAATTAAGTACCCTTCAGGCAAATAAAGTCCCAGATACATATTATGTAGATCTGTGGACAATCTAAGTGCATGTGGATATTGTAATAGTAAAATATCCACATACACTTAGATTGTCCACAGATTGTAATAGTACAATATTATATTTATTAATGCTGTAATTCTGCCCTTAGATACACATACAATGTTCTCATTGAAAGCTATAGGACAAATCTTCTTTACCTGAAGTAAAAATGAACATCTCCAATGATTAAAATGGTGCCATGCAACGTTTGCACTAGGGCTGATTTGCCCTAAAATTCACATAATAATTTTCTAAAAATATATTCACAGTAACTATCACTAATGAATTTTGAGTGTGGACTGGAGTATTCATGGCTTGAGCAAATGGAAAATAATAGGGGTAGGTAGAGTACAGAGCTAGTAGACTCCAGTTGTATAGGTATGAAGCAGAAGAATGCCAGCTTCATAACTTCCATCAAATTCCATTTAAGGTACTCCATGGGTGCATCATAGAGCTGGGAGTCTCTGCATTATTCTACTCTTCCTCCATGGGCAGCAGATATCTGCATCTAGCTTGTCACTGATTTAATCAGCAGCAACTCTAATTTTGCTTCTGCACCCATCACTCTTTGGAGTTTTGCACAATATATCCACCCAATATCAGAGTGGTTCATCTGGAAGCCATATTGTTAAGGGAATGGGCCCAGAAAGGTGGCATGATTGGATAACCCCTGCTCATAAATATGGGCTGTCCTTCTTGAGATCCTCTGAATGCATAGTGGTGAAGATGTGTTTCTTGTACCAAGTGCTGGGTAATAAGATGAGAGGACTCCATGTTTCTAAAAATAAACTGGGTCTTTATTATGACAATTTGCAGAGGTGTTGCAACTGCATCTAGCATTCAAGTCATGTGCATAGAAACTGTTTTCCCAGTGCCTCCTCCAAACGCTTCCCTACTGCAACTTTGTTTCTCTTTCCAATTGCCATGCAGGTTACTACAAGCTGTTAACCCCTGCTGCCTCCTTTGTAACCCTGCAAGCAAGGAGAGGATTTCAGGAGAACTTTGCACAGTAAACTTCATGGAGTTTCTAGCCCACCACTGCCACCGAATTTCCTGTTGGGGGTATCTCTTCTTAATGGCAAATTGGTCTAAAATTTCAAATGCACTATATCTCCTTCTCTACAATGTGGCCTATAGTCTGATGGTCATGAGCTAGAAAACACAGTCAGCTACAGTATAACTGACACTGGCAGTTCAGGTGACAGTTTATGATGAAGCCCCAGGTCAATTCACTTGTGTATTAGTATAGATCAAAATAACTATTACATGTATAAGAGTGTATTTGGTGTTTAAACTTCATGAAAGTTAATGGGTTGTTACTTGCATTGTTTTCACTTATCTGTATCCTGTTATAATGTAATAGCAAACATTTACATTTTAAATAACACTGTAACTAAGTAACCTATCAAACAAGCCATCAAATGAGAAAGAAGCCTTGTAAAATGCAAATGAAGAATTTTAACAAAAAAGTGCTAATTTCAAAGCAAGTGGTCATTGTATATGATGATCAGAGGTCAAAGAATCAAAATGCATTCCTCACTCTCCATCATCAAAGGAAAAGCCCACATGTGTAGTGACCCTGTCAGCTTGTTTTTTATGAGAAGAAGCTATGGATTCAGGGAAGAATCCTTCATGTCTGGATTATTCGGGTTCTAACAGGGCAGAATAACTGAACAAGAAGACTCGGATCCGCAGAGTTATTGTGGATAGCACTGAGAGACACTTGGGAAACTAACAGATTACTACAACTCTGCTACCGTTTATAGACTGTCTCATCCATACATATATTTTACCTGCTTTAACCTCTCAATAGCTCTCATTTTCTTTTCTTGGCTAATAAACCTTTAGTTCGTTTACTATAGAATTGGCTGCCAGCATTGTCATTGGTGTAAGATCTAGAGAACCAATTGATCTGAGGTAAGTGACGGGTCTCTTGGGACTGGGAGCAACCTGATATGGTGTGGATTTTTGGCTTAAGTGAGCTTTTATCACAAAGTTCAGTTTGCCTGGATGGAAAGATAGATTAGAGAGTCTAGGGGGACTATGGTGTGACTCCAGGGTAAGACAGGTATAGTGATTCAGGAGTTCACATTTGTCACTGTCTTGGTGAAATCTAATTATAAAACACACTCCCAGTTTGGGTGTGTGCCCTGTTTTCTGATAGTCTGCCCTGCTCAGCACTCACAGTCATGAGCCACTCCAGACAGAGTGACAATAACATTTAACCTTTCTATGATCAAACTGTAACCTGAGGTTTATGTGTGCATAAGACCCATCAACTTCAGTGGGAGATACATATGCCTACCGAAAAGCAGAATTTAATCCAGTGTCTGTATACAGCAAATAATGACACTATGTTGTTTCTGAATTACAAGATTTTAGCACATTTTACACTGGTGAGATTTTTTTATCTTGACTTAATGGACAACATGGGAGACTTCACTTTCAAAAGAGATTTGATTCCTGTTTATAGACCTCTAGTTGCACACATGTTGCTATGTCAGCAGCAGAGGGATGTCAGGGGAAATGAACAAAAGTGAATGGCAGAGGAAACTTGGTAAAGGGGAAAATGAAGAGTGAAAACAAATTACCGTATAAGTGATAGGCATTGACCTGATAATGCAGGTCCCTTGCTGATTTCAATCTAATGGCTCTGTGACTATGAGATACACTTAGTGTTATGCTATAACTACTTGGAGGAAAGTGTCAGTACAAAAATGAGAACTTAACCATAAATGACAGTGGCTTTTAAAGTGAGGAAAAATATATATTTCTGGTTTAACTTTTCATTAATACACATTTTTTTGCTAGTAAATTAACATTATTTTGACATCTGTTGAGTCTTGTGTACAATTGCTTGGAGGAGCATATTATTTTCTTGTTGGGGTAATAAATGCAATGTGTGAACTTTCCATTTCAGAAGACTGGAACATATCTAATTTCGCACTATACTGCCTGAGCCAAGTGCTTGCAGATGAACTAAAACATGATTCCAAGGCCTTGGCTGCAGGGCAACTCAGCCCTCCCTCACCTTTCTTAAAGATAAGTAGCTTTTGACTGTTATATAGGGGTGTCCATTAAGAAACTAAAGCTGACATACAGTAGATGCAAAGTTCAATATGTATTGTAAATCTTAAAGATCATAGTTGTAAATTAAAAACCGTTTCAGGAATAGTTAATTGACTGTATTCTGTCAAAAATATCCTCATACACAATTTCTGTTTTTGCTGAATTGAGGTTTTTCTACAAAGATGACTCAACTGCTTTGGTTTTCATGGGTGTGAGGGACAAGTTTTAGGCAAAATGTTAACCATTGCACAGTATACTTTTTGAAGACAAAACAATTGTATCTTCTTTGGTACATGTACCTGGGAAGTACTGAACTAGATTGAGCATGACTCACTAGACAGAATAACTATCCCATTAACATTTCAAACCTGGTTAAGCAGTGGTGATCTTCCCCAAATAACCTGACACCTGAGTGAAGCCCATACCATAAAATTCACTGTAATCTTTTAGTTTGCTCACCACCTTGGTCTTGAACTTAGCTCCTCAGGTTCTGAATACCAATGATTAAAATACAGAAAGGAAAAAGATAATAAAAATTAAATGAGAATAGAATTCTCCATTAGATGAACGATTATAGAACACCACTGGGGTAGTAAAGGTATATTTAACTGCATGCAATATCTATTTACTTAACATTCATATTTTATTAATAGTTAGGGGCCTCAATCATGGCTCCATCTTGCTGGGTGTACAGACTCAAATAAAGACACAGTATGAGCCCCAAAGAGCTTATATTTTAAGGCCCTGGCCTGATCCTGCAAGTTTTTCCTTGTGGGTGAACCCCTGCACTCATGTATAACAAGTTGAAGGACTGGAGACTAAGACAATGTATGAAGAGTGGAGGGAGAGGGGTATAGTCAAATATAATAGAATATATTCTATACCTTTGCCATATATATGTATTATTAATTTATCCATTATTTATTAATTATTATTATTATTATTATTATGTCAGCTATCTTCATCTGCCCCTCCAAGTAGCCATCTCTAAACTATGACACTAGTTTTACTAATAGATGGCAGGAACATATTCTTTTTGTGTGTGCAAAATTCCACCAGTTGCACTTTTACATAAGGTGGAAGGAGAACTTTTATTAGTATAATTAATAAGAAATTAAACCACAATATTTTAGATTCTCATAAAATTGTAGGTATGTCTTTATGACTTGGTCTGAATGAGGGCTAGGTAGTTCAGAAATAAGTTCACATGTGTGCGGATGTTTAATTATTCCTTAGAGTAATTACAAGCTTATATAATTATATTAACGGTTTAATCAGAGAATAGGTCACAGGTCTACATTTAAAGTAGACTCAAGGAAGTTCAGTAAAGTTAGTTGTAAATGTGGTCAGTGAACTGTAGTTGAATGAAATTGCTGGATTATAGTAAGTGATTTGGAAGCTGAATGGAATAAGGTCCAAGTACTTAAATATTTGTTCTTTATTTTTAAATCAAAACTAGAACTTTCCTACATATGTTAACATTAAATCATTGGTGATACTTAGAGTTCAGAAGATTCTATGCTTATGCAAATACTTTTTATATTTTGTAGTAGGATATCCCCATAATTGACATACTTTACATTGATCCATACTTCTATAGCAAGAGTGAGAAAATCAGACCTACTACTGCCAATACCAAATTGCTCCATTATCACATGGATAGATTGCACCATTTTTACACTGCATTATTTAAATATGTAAGAGAGAGATTTTCAGTATTCACTGATGCTAAGCCAAGAATACATCATTCTGATCATTAGAAAGACAAGGTGAGTAGGGTAATATCTTTTATGGGACCAATTTTTGTTGCTGAGAGAGAGACAACCTCTTGAGCCACAGAGAGTTCTTATTCAAGTCTGGAAAAAGAACTCCCAGTGTCCTAGCAAAATGCAAGGTGGAACAGATTGTTTAGCATAAGTAGTTAGCACATATTGTAAGAGACTATTCAAGGTAGATCAATGCAAATTTAAGGGTATGTCTACATAGAATATTCTAAATAACATGGACTGATAGAATAAGGGATGAATAGGTCCTAGAATGTACCCAACTGACCACAACAATACAAATGATTTGGAAGAAGAGATGAACATATTTTGGACATCTGTTAAGAATGCCAATAATAGGCTACCTAAACAAGCATTTTTTTGGCAACCCCAGGGCAAGAGAAGAAGAAGCCAACGTAGAAACACAGTCTGCAGCACAATTGTGGCAGAAATTACATTATTACATCTGAATATAAAAGACTTGTAAATTGAGCCTGGGAGAGGATGGATGCTATATGACTTCTGATTTATCCACTTGATGGTGAGGGAAGGATGATGATGATGATATCATAAAAAGGTTATGCACTACCAGTCCCCATTAAACCATGACAGCCATCTTTCTTTTACCCTTTATCCTGTGTGCCCATACTACTTATTGGAATATTGCTAAGGTGTATATTTTCGAATAATTAACATTTTCAAATTAATTCAAATTACATTTTCTTTGAAAATGTAGGAGTGTAGTTTCCTGATTTACTTTCAAGTCTATGAAGAACAGAGTTAGTGAAAAGGAATTTCTGTTCCCATCACTTTGTTCAGAAGAAAATAAATAAATGAAATTCTGCCTTGGATGCTACAGATAATAACTGCTCACATGTGGAGGGACAAGAAATGGCAGAAACCAAACAACCAAGTTGATCTAAAAGTTTTATTATTCCACTTTCCCATTTTATTAAGAATGAAATGTGGTGAACTTAAAGTACTTTCTACTGCTATATGGTCAGTGTCAACTACCCCTTATTTACTGGGAAACATTACTGTCATATTTACTAAATGCTAATCCTTTATTTACTTGAGGTTGTACATTTTCCAACTCACTATAATATTATTAATATTATTTAGTTCTCTCTCCATGGACTTTGAGTTGTTGGTTGTTTTGGCTGTTCTGTTTCCTTAAACATCTTAGAACTCCATTATCAGCGGGTGGAGTGTTGATGGAACTGACTACACAGATAGTGTAGCTGTATAGCTATTAATTATTTAATCTTCTATTGACAAATCTTACTGTATATTATTTTCATTTGAATCATGATAATGCAAGAAAGTGATTTAGTGTATACACTCTGTATGAGGACGTATGTACTGCACAAGCTCATTTCTTATAGCCTCCCTATGCTATGCATTCTTATGGTTAAAATAAATCTGTACACACACCTTTATGTAGCTATTACCAACAAACATGTTAGAATTATGCAGGCAGTTAAGTACCACCCTGTGGCAATACCTTCACTTGCATCTCCACTCCATAAGAAAGAAAACCCTATAACTTTACTTGCCTAAATTACACCTGAACAGATTGGAGACTTCCTACAGATAGCCAGCTGGAACAGCTTGAAGACCTTCTGCAGGAAACAAAGTAAACCATCCAGGGTGCTGTAAAAGGAGAAATGGTGTAAGTTTTTGTGTTATTTCCTTCTATTTCTGTTTTATTTATACTGTTTATAAAAGTAAATTACTTATGTGGAGTGCTGTTCTTGGAGCTGCCAGGTTCTCTATAGGGAAGAAGTCTACCAAATCCCTTTTACTTTTATAGACAGAAGTTGAGCTTTAGCTCAGGGGATTAGATCTGCAAGGTTAAAAAGCTTTGCTTTCGAAGGGAAGAATCAATCTGATTTGAGAATAGGGACAGACTTGCTGGAATGAAGCAAGTGGAAATTACCTGGACTAGCACTGATTTGGAATAAATAGATTTACTCAGAGTAGCTGTGCTTTTGTAAACAGCAGTGCATCTCCCTCCTTTACGATGTAATAATCACAAGGAAAAAAACAGGTTTTGTAACTTTAAAACATCCTTATACGATGCACTGTTCCATGAAACATCACAGATGTGACAGGGAACTTCACTTGATAAATATCTTGCAGTGAAACTATCATTATTGGTATGCTCCTTGGGCCCCTTCAGTTAGGAATCAAACAACTATTGCTGGCTGATTACTAATTAATCAGAGACAATGTGTTGCTTTTTTCGGTAGTAATTAAATGACCATCCTATAGATTATGGACACACCGTGACAGTATTCTTCTTACCTCCATCCATCTACACCTAAAGCTACCGTACATAATAGCACAATAGAAGCAGTCTTCATTCTTCAGAGGCACTTGAAATAACACATTTCCCTAAAAGCAATATTCTCATCTCTGTCAGTGCTCTCAGTTAGTCAAAATCAGAATTTCCATCCTCTGAGAAATTTCAATATTCCCTTCCCTACCAAAATGGGATGAAAGTTGTTGAAATATCATTTTTTTTCCATGGAAGGGAAAGTTCCAAACAATTTTGACATGGAAATATTCCAAATCAAAATACCAAATGTTGGTTTGTTGAACGTAATCAAAACAGTTCATTTCACCTTGTTTCATCATTAATCTGTGTCTCTCCCCCAACAGATGTCGCAGGGCCTTGTGTCTATTCCCCTTCATGAGCCTGGCTACATCTACATAATATACTGCAGTGGTTCATCCACAAGGGGGACTGTGGTGCATCACACCAGATGTGGTCCTGCCTGGGAGTCCAGCCTACAGAGATGGATGGAGGCCCATGGAAAAATTCAGTTTTATGGAAACTGCATTTTCGATCAACACATTACTCAGTTGCAACATAAGTTAGAGCTGCTGAGGAACAGCTCTAACATAACAATGGCATAAGTTCTCTCAGTGAATTTACACCAGTGGAAGACTGTGTTCAGAGGATCTCTATTCTGGCACTTTCCCACCACACCCCTTCATAGATTCAGAGATTCTAAGGCCAGAAGGGATCCTTGTGATCATCTAATCTGACTGCCTCCATAACCAGGCCATAGAACTTCCCCGAAATAAATTCAAGAGCAGATCTTTTAGAAAAACATCCAATCTTGAGTTTAAAACGATCAGTGATGGAGAATCCACCACAATCCTTGATAAATTGTTCCAGTGGTTAATTACCCTCACTGTCAACAAATTACACATTATTTCCAGTTTGAATTTGTCTAGCTTAAACTTCCAGACATTGGATTGTGATATACCTCTGTCTGTTAGATTGACGAGCACATTATTAAATATTTGTTCCACGTGTAGGTTTTTATAGACACTGAACAAGTCACCCCTTATATTTTTCTTTGTTAAGCCAAATAGATTGAGCTCTTTGGATATGTCTACCATGTAATTAAAAATGCATGGCTTGACCCATGCCAGCTGACTAAGGCTCCTGGGATTCAGGATAAGGGGCTATTTAATTGTGTTGTAGCTGTTTGGGCATGGACTGGAGCCAGGGCTTTAACACCCTGGAAGGTTCGAGGGTCCCAGAGCTCAGACTGCAGCCTGAGCCCAAATGTCTACACTGCACATAGACAGCCCCTTAACCCAAGCCCTGTGAGCCAGAGTCAGCTGGCACGGGCCAGCCGTGAGTGTAGACATACCCTTTGAGTCTATCGCTAATAGGCATGTTTTCTAATCCTTTAATCACTCTCGTGGCTCTTCTTTAAACAGTCTTCAATTTATCTTCAATTTATCAACATCCTTCTTAAATTGTGGGCACCACAATTCGACTCAGTATTCCAGCAACAGTTGCACCAGTGCCAATTATAGAAGTAAATTAACCTCTACTACTATTTATCCAGTATTTGTCCAGTTATCACAGTGTAGGTACAGCTGCTGATGGCCAGCATTCTGTCATAGTCATCAAGTCATGATAACTTGTACCTAAGCTACCATTAATGTTTAGTTCTGTGATCAGTTCCTCTTTATCTGTTAGAACAAGATCTAATAAATATTTTCCCCAAGTTGGCTGCAACACTTTGAGTTAAGAAATTGATATCAATAATAGTTAGAAATTCCAAGGATGTTCTAGTACTGGCAGATGAGACCTTCAGCATATGTCACTCAAACTGAAGTTCCCCATGATCACACAGGTTTATTTCCCCTATATGTTATAGATAAATTCATAAAGATCCAGTCATCCTCTTCCCTAGTATGATTTGATGGTCTGTAGTAGACACCAACTAATATCCATCTTGTGCTTTATCTGTTAGTCCATTGATCCAGAAGCATTCAAGATGATTGTCTTCCAAGTTATTGGTGACTCAGAAATGGGTAATGCCATTTTTGACATAAAGTGCCACTCACTTGCCCCATTTTGCCCACTGTCTTTCTTAAATAGGGTATAGCCATTGATTTTAACATTCCAGTCATGCCAATCATCCCACCTGATTTCACTAATACCAATTAGATTGAATTTATTGCTTATCAATGAGCAATTCCAGTTCCTTTTGTTTCCTACCAGGTTCCCAACACTGATGTATAAGCATTTTGGGAATGTCTTCTCTACATGTCCTTTAGTTCCTTGATTAATTATGGTATCAACACTTAATTTTCTGATGAGTGCTTATATATTCCCTCTTCTTACCTTCTCCTTTTGCTATTTAGTTTAATTCTCTCCTGACTGCTCTAGCTAGCTTGTCACTGAGAAGATTGATCCCCCTTCTATTGATGTAGAAGACATCCAAAATACAACCTATTGTCCCCCAAATAATGTAGAGCAGTTTTCCACAAAACCAAAACCATCTACCCTACACCACTTAGCCAGCAGTTCATTTCCAGAATCTTCTGCCTTCTGTCTTCCTTTGCTCATGGGACAGGAAGGATCTCAGAAGATCATTTGGACTTTCTTCTTTTTTACCATGCTTCTGAGTTCAGTGAAGTCATCTGCTATCTGTGAGACATCCTGTGACAGTCATTAGTGTTGATATGAACTCTCACCAATGGACCCTTGCTCGTCGACTTCTGAAACCTGTAAAGTCTTAGAGTGATATCTCATGTTTTGACTCCAGGAAGGCAGCACTCCATCCTGTTTTATGCCTGGCCCTTGAAGAATGTTCTTTCTATTCTTCTGAGTATTGAATCTCCAAGAATGATCATCTGTCTTTCTTGGACAAGTCCATGTTGAGGACTTGGTATTGACTTGAAACTTCTGGTTCCCCCTGGATCAAAGGTGGGGTGGCAGGAAGCATAAGAGCTCTGATGCCTTTGACAGCTTTATGTCAACAAAGATTTCTCCTGCCCAGGGTAAATTATCGACTTGCTGTTTCTGCTCAGTCTCTAATTTGTGTTATCTAAATAGCTCAATGTGTACTTAGTAGACTAGAGAAAGCAGCCCTAAGTACTGAAAAAAAATATTGTGCCTACCTTACAGTTCTCCTCAGTTTTATGAAGAATATTAAATATAGATTTTGGAACTATTTTTATAGCTTAAAATGGAGTTGTTTCTGTCACAGCATCATATTCTGAAAAAAGTTAATCTTGTTACACACTAATTTTAAAATGTCTCTTTTTCGAGTTTCTTTCTTTTAGAATAGATAGTGGAACAGCCTACCTTAACTACATAAGATCCACCTTAACTATATAAGAGCTAGATATTATTAACTATCTGCGATACATATGCTTAAAAGTACATTTTTATGGTACTGACAATCAAACAACTAGCTCATATCAAGTTATATCAATTATCTTCATCTGATGGCCTATTTTCATCACACTTCCCTTTCAACTGAACACTCCAATTCTTACCTAACACACTTAAGGTTCTTAGAAGCTAAATTCTCCCTGAAGTCTCGAGAGTTAAGTTTGCACTGGGTCTGTTGGACTAGGCAGTATGTAAACCCTAGTAAATAATCATCAACCATATATTTTTGTTCTCAGCATTTACTATTAAAAACTCATTTTTCTTTATATAGTAGCCGTAATACTATAATATGAAATCTGTATTAAAACTAAGGCATAGCAACCACAGCAATCTTCACTGGGTTATTTTATTTTGAACAAGAATACATTATTGCTATAATAGACAAATTATTTCATGAATCCTTTTAGTCATCTTTTTTTTCCAATAATTGCCCACTCATAGTCAAAAAAAGTCTGATGGCTAACAGCCAACCCAAGGTATGGAACATACCAGCATGACAAACATATCCCCTGCCACATATTTTTGCTGCAACTTTGCATTTGTCTTTATTGAGTGTTAGTTTATTACTTTTGATCCATTTCTATGATTAATCAAGAGATTATTGGATTTTATGCCATTATAGCATTCCTTTTTCTCTGCTACATCTAGCAGCTCAATAGTGACTCAGAATCTTAGACTTGTAAATTTCCACTCAATACTATCTGCTCTTTAGACTCTTGATCCTTAAGATTTATTCTCTGCATTTGATTTATTTTTTACCAGTTAAACAGTTCCATGGCCCAATAGTTTAAGTATTCTACAGTTTTATTATTAATATATGAGAGCATCATGTTGAACTAGATGAGAGGACTTAACTCTGAAATATGGCCTGGTAGGGAATAAGAATGGTATAGCACAGATCTTTGATTTAGGACACCAGCGTTCCCTATTCTGAGAGAGTTCCTATGTGACCAGTTACATGGCCAGTTACATGACAAGTTACATGGTTTGATCATGCCCCACTAAACTCAATGGGAGTTTTGTCATTGACTTCAGTAAAAGCATGATCAAATTCAAACTCAAAATTTTCTCGATCTGCAAATGGGTACAATGTTACTACTTTACATAGGTATTGTGAGGCTGATGATATTCATGTGTGAGAAACACTTTTAAGATTCTCAGACGGATGGCTCTGTAAGAATCAAATGGATAATAAACTATTACTATATAACTTACTCTTAGACATATGCATTTTTTTACATAGTAAGCTGATTTCCTTTCAAAGGAAAGAAATTAAGTTAGTTTGGCATGTTTCACTTTTATACATCCATGTTACTGACTCCTCTTCAGGTTATTGTTTTTGATTGTAAGCAGATTCTCAGTCCCCATTCCTGGAAATTGACTCAAGCAGATGAACATCTGCAACCATGTAGAGCACCATTGATTTCAGTGAGGCATCATGCAGAATAAAAGTCCCTCATAGGGTACTTCCCGCAGCTCCCATTGGCCAGGAACGGTGAACCGCGGCCACTGGGAGCTGCTGGGGGCCATGCCTGTGGAAGGTCAATGTAAACAAAATGTCTCATGGCCCGAAAGTGGATTATCCTGATGGACCGCATGCTGAAGGTTGCCGACCCCTGGTATAGAATGTGGTAGAACGTGTCTCTGTTTCTTACTGTGTCCTTTGGGCCCCACTATCCTATAAGTATTGAATAGTAGTGTTAACAATCATTAAGTTCTAAGAGGTTGACAGTTTTATTATATTTCTTACATCTTTCCAAATGTTAACTTACTGGTCTGTTATTTCCTGACACTTTTCCCTCTCTGAAAAGTAAGTGTAATTTCCAGTCTCTTCAGTACTCACCTGTCTTCCAAGTTCTCAGAAATAATTGCCAATTTCTATTTAAAATCTGTTTTTTTATCAATAGTTGACCTTGAAGCACCTGCCATTGCCATATTATTTCAGCTCTACTGTTGGCTGACTTAGCTGCATAGCATTTGAATATTTTATTCAGTCAAGCACTGACAAGTAGCAAAGCTTTGGTCCTAGAGGAAGGATGAAGTGGAGTTTTATGGACCCACATGAAAACTCAATTTTATTTATAGGAAGCAGCTTCTGTAGAGTTCTGGAGTGAGAGTCAGGAGATCAGACTTCTATTCCCATATCTGCCACTGAACTGCTGTTACTGAAACTAGTTGTCTCACTTTCTCCATCTATAAAATGAGGGTAAAATGTGTTGCAATCAATAGATATAAAATGTTACATGAGAGTTAAGTGTATTTATTTTCTTTTTGAATGTTTGATAAGATAAACTGTATATGGACCAATAGTGACAGTTCATTTATTTTCATTAACTTCCAGATCTGTTTCTGTAAAGAAACTCTACTGGTACCTGTGGCAGTGCTGGTAGTTTTGCAAAAGTAGGAAAGAATTGAGGAGAAGAAATTTTAGAAGGCCACCACTCACAACCTGGAAATGTGTCTTCTTGGCTGTAGCCAGCATCCTTATGCTGTCATCAGTGAATAATTCATTGTCTCCAGGTTGTTTGCATAGAATTCATAGTTTAATATTCATTACATAGAGATGTAGTTTTGCAAACATATAAGCATGTAATTTAACTTATGTGCTTTATGTATTTATGTATTTATTTATTTATTTATCACAGAATTGGTCCTATGGTGAGTTACATAGTCACATGGTATCATTTCCATTCCCTGATTGGATGTTTTTAACCACAGTAGGGTTTTTGAGTGTAAAGTTCAGTGTTAATAGTTTGAAACTGACACTGCTTTTAATTAGATATGAGATTCTTAATTGGCTTTTTGGCAAATTTGCAAGTTTAAAATTACATTTTTGTATCCATACATTTCATATAGTAGTAAATCTAATATTCAATATATCTAGTATGCCAATGCTACCAGTTTTGACCACCTGCTTGACACCACCATTGACACCACCCTAGTCTACAAATCCTTGTTCCATGCTGTCCCTTATTCATGAAACATTTTCCTTCAACTTCTCCATATGGCAACTACCATATTGGCCCTTTAAATCCTTCCTCAAGATTCACTTCTGCCACTATTCCTAGAATAAATCTGCCAACAGATGTGTAAGCTAAGGGTTTATTAAGGAAAGAAAATGTAACATGTATATTTATAAATAAAAAATGTATATACAATTTCCTTCTCCTTCCCACCCTCTGAGTGTCACTTGTCTTAGAACCCCAAGCCTGCAGATACTTCAGTACATGTGCAACTTGATTCAGGAAAATAATCAAGTGACATCACTGGGACTCATCATGTGGGTAAAGATATCAGTGTTTCCAACTCTTGTGATTTTGATCATAGATCTCATGATGTTTGGTGTTTTTTTTTTCTTAAGGCCTCATTTGTTAGAATCAAGAGATTGCAGGAAAATCTCAGCTTTCATTAAAAAAAAAACCATGGAAGAAGAGAGAAGAAAGATCCCTAGTTAGTTTCTAGCCCTCATAGTTGTGGAGAATGGCTTGAAAACATGACCTAAGTGCATCCTAACAGATCAGAAACTAGAAGACAAATAAAAGTAATCCCAACTGTATTATTTTTAATATCACATGATTTTTTAACTCTTAGAATTGATAATATTAAATTATGCATGTGTTAATATTGGGTCCTTAGGACATAATCCTGCCAGTTGTTCTATGTAGGCAGAACTCTGTGCCCATTAAGAGTCCCATTATAGTCAATGGAGCACAGCAATTTGCAGGTTTGGGGCTATAGACTGTAAATTTTCTTGTGCAAAGACAGTGCTTACCTCTGTGATTGTAAAATGACTACACCATGGAGCCCTGAATACTAACTATAATATAATTCTTCAATTGCCTATGCACCAATGCTTGGAGACTGGATAGCAAACAAGAACTGGGATTGCTCATTTATGACCATAAATTTAATCTAGTTGGTATTATTGAAACTTGTGCAGATGATACCCGTGATTGGAATGTTAAAATCAGGAAGGATCAAGTGGGCCAAAGTGGAGAGGGAGTGACACTCTATGTCAAAAACAGTACTATCTGTTTCCAAGTCACTGATAACTCAAAAGAAAATGATATTGAATGTTTATGGATTAATGTCCCAACAGACAGAGCACAAGATGTGGTATTAGTTGGTGTCTGCTACAGAACACAAAATCACATTAAGGAACCACAAGACAGGTGCAAAAGGAGCCAATCTATAGTGTATATGGGCGGGGGAAAGCTTTATGGGAGACTTCAATTTGAGTGACTTATACTAGAGGTCTCTTGCTCCCAGTACTAAAATATCCTTGGAATTTCTAAATATTATAGATTATGATTCCCTAACTCAAAAACTGTTGCATCCAACAAAGGGAAATTCTATATTAGACCTTGCATTGATAGATAAAGAGGAACTGATCACAGAACTAAAAAATAATAACTTAGATACAAGTGATCATGACTTTACCACATTAAAAATGTACATAAAGAATAAAGTCCTGACCTGGTATATCTACTTGGTGTTTTAAAAATATAAATCAGAAGCTAGGAACTGGAGACAATGGATAAGGGACAAAAGATAAACTTATGGCTAGCAGAGTTAAGGAAAATAAGGAATATTTAAAAATAGTAAGAACAAAAAGAATCCTGTGGACAATGGTATTTGCCCATTACTAGATGGAAATGGTAGAATTATTAATAATAAGGCAGACATTTTAAAATCAGTTCTGTAGTTGGGTGGGAAAATAGACGATGTAGGCATATCATATGATAATTCTTTCCATTCCACTAGCATTGCAGGAAGATGTTAAACATCAGCCGCTACAGTTAAACAGTTTCAGTCAGCAGGTCCAGATAACTTGCATCCAAGAATTTTAAAAGAGCTGGTTGAAGAGCTTTACACAAGAAGACTATTAATGTTGATTTTTCAATGTTTTGGAACACCAGATAACTGGAAGGAAACTAATGTTGTGCTTAACATTTTGTTTAAAAAGAACTAGAAAGATATTAAATTAACATGACACGTATTAAATTGATTAAGACCTGACTAATTTATACATGTCGAAATGGAATTATAAAATGGAAATCATTATCAAGTGGGTGTGTTTTCAGTGGGGCTCTGTAGTGATCAGACCGAGACCCAATATTACTTAACGTTTTTATTAATGACCTTAAAGAAAATATCAAAACATTATTGATAAAATTTGCATGTGCCACAAAAGCTGAGGAGTGGTAAATAATAAAGAAGACGGGCCACTGATTCAGAGCAATCTGGATTGCTTGATAAACTGGTCAAAAGCAAACATTGTGTGTTTTAATATGCTAACTGTAAATGTGTACATCTATGAACAAAGAATATAGACCATACTTACAAGATGAAGGATTCTATCCTGGGAGGAAGGGACTCTGAAAAGATTTTGGGGTCATGGTGGATAGTCAGCTGAACCTGAGCACTCAGTGTGATGCTATTGGCACAAGGGCTAATGCAATCCTGAATCCAGAAACAAAGGAGTCTTGAGTAGAAGCAGAGAGGTTATTTTATCTCTGTATTTGGCACAGGGACAACTGCTGCTGGAAATACTGTGGTGCCCCTAATTCAAGAAGGATTCATAAATTGGAGAGAGTTCAGAGAAGAGCCATAAAAATGATTAAATGATTTAAAAATGCCTTATCATGAGAAACTCCAGGAGCACAATCCATTTAGCTTAATAAAGAGAACTTTACCATTTATAAGTACCTACATGGGAAAGTTCATGCCAGCAAGTTAAAGAAGTATGGATTGGATGAATGGACTATAAGGTGGATAGAAAGCTGGCTATATCATAGGGCTCAAAGGATAGTGATCAATGGCTCAATGTCTAGTTGGCAGCCGATATCAAGCAGGGTGCCCCAAGGGTCGGTCCTGGGGCTGGTTTTGTTCAATATCTTCATTAATGATCTGGAGGATGGTGTGGACTGTACCCTCAGCAAGTTTGCAGATGACACTGAACTGGGAGGAGTGGTAGATACGCTGGAGGGTAGGGATAGGATACAGAAGGACCTAGACATATTAAAGGATTGGACCAAAAAAAATCTGGTGAGGTTCAACAAGGACAAGTGCAGAGTCCTGCACTTAGGAAGGAAGAATCCCATACACTGCTACAGACTAGGGACCGAATGGGTAGGCAGCAGTTCTTCAGAAAAAGACCTAGGGGTTACAATGGATGAGAAGCTGGATATGAGTCAACAGTGTGCCCTTGTTGCCAAGAAGGCTAACAGCATATTGGGCTGTATAAGTAGGGGATTGCCCGCAGATTGAGGGACGTGATCATTCCCCTCTATTCGACATTGGTTAGGCCTCATCTGGAGTACTGTGTCCAGTTTTGGGTCCCACACTACAAGAAGGATGTGGAAAAATTGGAAAACATCCAGGGGCGGGCAACAAAAATGATTAGGGGACTGGAGCACATGACTTATGAGGAGAGGATGAGGGAACTGGGATTGTTTAGTCTGCGGAAGAGAAGAATGAGGGGGGATTTGATAGCTGCTTTCAACTACCTGAAGGGGGGTTCCCAAAGAGGATGGATCTAGACTGTTCTCAGTGGTAGCAGAAGACAGAACAAGGAGTAATGGTCTCAAGTTGCAGTGGGGGAGGTTTAGGTTGGATGTTAGAAAAAATGTTTTCACTAGGAGGGGGGTGAAGCACTGGAATGTGTTACCTAGGGAGGTGGTAGAATCTCCTTCCTTTGAGGTTTTCAAGGTCAGGCTTGGGAAAGCCCTGGCTGGGATGATTTAGTTGGGGATTGGTCCTTCTTTGAGCAGGAGGTTGGACTAGATGACCTCCTGAGGTCCCTTCCAACCCTGATATTCTCTGATTCTATGAAAGAAATATTTAATAATTGGCTTTTCAATCTAGCAAAGAAAGGTATAACACAATCCAATGGCTGGAAGTTGAAACAAACTCAGACTGAAAATCAGGCATAAATTTTTAATGATGAGCATAATTAACCAACCACCCAATTTACCATGGAGAATGGTAGATTCTCCATCATTGACAATTTTTAAATCAAGAATGCATGTTTTCTCTAAAAGTTCTATGGCCTCTGTTGTACAGGATGTCAGACTAGAGATGATCACATTGGCCTCTAGTGGTCTTGGGGTCTATGAATTTACAAGTGTGTAAGAAAGGTTGATTTAGTAAGTAGGGCTCTGGCCTGGGACTCACGTGATGTGCGTGCAAGTCCCTGCTATACCACAGACTTCTTATGTGACCTTGGGCAAATCGCTTTGTTCTCCATTTGTAAAATTGGGATAATTTCACTTCTCTGCCTCACTGGGGTAGTGTGAGAATAACTGCATTAAGAATCATCCGATATTTGGATACTACAGAAATGGGGGCCAGTTCTGTGCCTCAGCCAGAAGAATTAAAAATAATATTTACTAGAATATTTATAGGAAGTTAATAGGAAACGGACTGAAACAATTTGTTTAAAAATTCAAGCGAACGTTTACTGAAATTACATTTTTCTGTGGTGTTCACCCTATGCTAATCTGTCTTTCCCACCTTCTAAAGGCTAAAGCCTGTGAATAAGCTCGTCATCAGACTGTGAATTAGCAGCTGTTGGGGTTATGTGGTAGATAGCTGATACATATTACACTGTCTCATCACACCTCACAGTTTTTACATACTCCAGATAAGCTGTTTAATAAAGATTATAATGATTGGAAAATGTTATCAAATATGATTGGAAAATCTTTTCATTCTGCTACCAAAAATAAGGGCTAAAAATTAAACCCTAGCATGAACATAATAAACCTGCCAAGTTGCTCTTGAGGAAGAATTGGGACCATTTCCACTTGAAGGAATCCAGTATTTTCTGAACATTTCCCTGTACCAGCATTTAGCGGTGATTTTATTCTATCAAGAATAACATCCTTAGGCCCTGTTCCTGTAGGTCAATGGGAGCACATTCACGTGCAACAACTTGCAGGATCAGTATAAATCTTTCTTTATTTTTTGTTACAGGTTTAATCTTGTAGTGTGATATGCTTGGTGGGGAAAGGAGTGAGAAAGAATGTGTGACCTCCAGCAGGGCCATGATCAGAACTCTTTGATAGGCTGAATGGTATAAGAATGTTTACTAAGTTGTGTTTGCTTCCTTCCTTCTGAGTTGTTTCATAAGTTGGTGGTGCAAAGAATGCCCCGGGGAAGAAAAACAGTTGGTAAAGAAAAAGGGAGTAGGAAAAAGAAGCTTATATAGACCTTGTGGATTAGAAACCTAGTCTTTGGAATTGGAAAAGACTTTTAAAAAAAAAAAATCTTTGTTTAGATCTCTTGTAAATTACTAATAATGCTAGAAAACTGTAAAGATATAGCTAAATATTTCAACCAGGAATATTATAAATCTCTGGGGTACTTTATTATTAATCCCACTAAATCACTGCAACATTCCATATAGCTAATCCAATCTTCCCCAGAATACAGAGGGGTTTTGTTTGTTTGTTCTTTCTTTCTTACTTTATTGTATTGCATTCCTATTTAATAACCAAATAGAAAAACGGTAACATGATAACAACTGGAAGAAGAAAGAAGAAAGAAGTGTCATGTGTCTGCTCTCTTCTTTTTTCCCCAGTTTGTAGAGATTGGGGCCCTTTATTTAAAGAGGAAAAATAATTGTTTGCTCTCTCTCACTAATATTCATAATTAGTTCTTAATAATTGATTTTAATTAGGCCACATACAGGGCTGCACTGCAATAATTTAAGGGGAAGCAATAACCAATCAACAGAAGATTGTGGGTAATTCTTCTGTAGAAAAGCCCAGAAATTCTGCAGAATGTTAAGGAAGAACTCTGAGAATGGTGAATGTAAGTATCTAGTAAAATTCTCCAGATGTAGAAGTCAGGAATACAGGAATGGTCTGAAACTGGGGAAACAATACTGTGCCATTTTTTTTTTCTGTTTACCCATTTTATTTAACTTATTCTGAAATATCCTTTTGCCAACTAAACTCAGTTACTCAGCTGGCGACACCCAGTTAAGAAGCAACCTAGTATTTTTAGTGATGTTCTGATGTTGGATTTAATCATTGCAGTCACCAGGTGACTTTTTTCTTAAAACTAATCACCTAACTTCAAATGACCCTGTCAGAGTAAAAAAAGTATTTCTGTTTCCTAAGAATATATAATCAGATCAAATGCCACCCAGACATCATGTGTGTGTGTGTTCTTAGTACAAGATAAAGTACTATCAGTTTACCCTAAACCTGGCAAAAAATAATCGTGCAAAGTATGCAGAGGGTTGTTTGAGCTGGATTTTCTGACCTTTCAAAATGGAATTCAAATATAGACAAGACAGGCTCCATTTTCAGTAATGTTGGCCTATTTTTAATTTTGTTGTACTTCTAAACAATATGGCACTTCTCAGTTCGCTTCCAAAAATCACCAGACACAAAGACTTAGTTTAACAGAATTTGTGGACTAGCAATTGCGCTAGTTATCTTTTTTCTTCAATTTTGAGTTGAAATGAGCAGCTAGGGTTTATTTTCGTAGTGGTGTATAAAATATACACTAAACTAAGGACAGGTAGTAGCTAGCAGTAACTAAGGACATCAGATCTTTCTAGCACAGTATGAACTTGTCAATTTAGAGATGGGTTAAAGTGTGAATACCGAAACAACTTGTTTGCATATTAGTATCCCCAAATGAAAGTTGGGAATGGAATTCATAAAGGGCCTCTGCTGGTGATTTGAAATGTAAAGGCATAAAAAGTTAATAAAGCCAAAAAGTCTTGGGGGAATAAGAAATGTTTATTAGAGGCAAAAGACCTATAGGGGCCAAATTGTGTAAGCACCAAAATCTTTACCTCTAAGGCAAAACTTGGCTAACAGGTAGAAAATAGTCTCATTACAAATGAAAGGGAAGGCAAAGAAACTGTGATTTGAGAATGGTTTAACAGTAGGTGGTGATCTAGATAATGCTATATCTTTTCAATTTCTAACTTTTTTTCTCATTATTATTTATATCATGGAGTCTTAATCTGAGGCTTGTGATCCCAGCATGGTTGCAAACTTATGTCAGGTGGTTATGATCATACTGAATTTCCCATTTTGGTATTTGAGAGAAGGGTCTTGTCTAGATTGATGCTAAATGGGAGTGGATCCCGATATCAGAAATGTGGGTTTGATATGGAAAAAGTTTAAAAAGTATTGGCTCATGCCATGCTCTTACTGTACTTTATAGTAAGATAAAATAAATGGTCACTTCTCTGAAGAACTGAAACAGCTCAGTGAGTGAAAACAACAACAAAGAAATGGCTAGAGAGAAAAGAAAATGGATGTTAGTCACAAGCTCACTCCTGTGGATGTCTTGATGGCTGTATACAAATATTGATGATTCATTTTTAATATTAACAAAAAGAAAAGGAGGACTTGTGGCACCTTAGAGACTAACCAATTTATTTGAGCATAAGCTTTCGTGAGCTACAGCTCACTTAGTCTCTAAGGTGCCACAAATACTCCTTTTCTTTTTGCGAACACAGACTAACACGGCTGTTACTCTGAAACCTTTTAATATTAACTTTAACATTATTAGAATTAATTAGTATTGATTGAGATAAGAGCTAATGAAGAGGATAATGGGAAAACACAGCTTAGGGAAGGAAAAAAGTGAGCAAGTTTACAATGCATTGGAGAGTTTTATATATATTTTGGCAGAACATTTTCAACAGTCCTTGAATTAAGGTTTTTGGAAGATAAAGTGGCTATCTTCTGGAAACATTCCCAAAGGTTTGGCTCATTAACTTCTATACTGGATGGTATTTACTGTTTCTGGGATGTTCTTGACAGATATTTTGTGGGAGATTTTATGTGTGTATTTGGTTTATATGTTTATTCAAAGATAAGTGGTGACTGTATTACTTTATGTAGTGAGAGAGTGATATTGCTGCTTGTTTGTTGATTTAAAATATAACATGTATTAAATATATAAAAATATAAAATAATCTGCCTTTGAAAAAATATCTGTCACTCTGCTTTTACTGTATTTTAAACATCTTTCACACTTCATTTATAGTGTTGTGTCAATGGCAAATTATTTTTTCTCTCAGATTCACTTTGGAAGATGCAAAGCAATTTATGATTTTGCATGATTTAGTATTTATCAATAAGAGAAGTAAGTCTCTCTAATTGAATATAATCTACCAGCATTTAGAAGGCATCTACCACCATAGTATCAAAACTACATGAATATTCCAAACTCTAAATATTGTTATTCAGTGCCCATTTATTTTATTTGCAATAAACTAGTATTCTGGCAATGACAAGTGAAGGTAGCATTTTTTTCTCTTTACTTTGCAGTCTGATAGTACCACACAATTATTTCTGTGTGTTTAGAGGTAAGAGAAACTTTACGCTGCTTACCTTTAAAATGTCTAAATTACAGTGTAGCAATCATAACCAATTTCACCATTTTTGTGGAGGGGATGCTTTAGTGGTTCATCCTGTTACTGTCAATAGGCTTACAGAACACCTTTTCCATTCTTTCCCTCAATTTTGAAGCCTATGTTTCCTCTAGGTGTTGTTGTAATGTCTTGTGTTACAGGTAGGGATGGCTGGAAAACAACAATTCCATTTCATGAAAAATGTCTTGGGTTTGGAATTTGTTTTTGTTTCACATTGGAACAACAAAAAAAGATTTTAGAAGGAGATTTACAGCAGGGACTTGAAGCTGGTCTTCTACCTCCTTGGCTAGTTCCCTATTCACCAGGCTATTGGCTATTCTAGCATTGTAGTAGTGTCTCCCTCAATTCCACCCAGGACCCAATGGAAATTTTGTCAAAACTGGCATGTTTTCACAAAACACCAATTTCAATGAAACAACATTTTTGACAGAAAAAAATGTTGAAAATGTTTCAACCAACTCTAGTTATAACCAGCCCCTGGCTATTTTACAGGTGTTATTAGCTCTTAGTGTGCACTTGATGTGGACATTCTCACAGGATATGTCTACACAGCAAAGAAAAACCTGCCACTGACCCATGCGAGCAGACTTGGGCTTGTGGGTCTCGGACAGCAGTGTAGAGTGGAAGTCCGAGTCTGGAAGTCTACACAGCAACCAAACACCACTGTAGCCTGAGCCCCATGAGCCAGCCATGGGTTTTTCTTTGTTGTGTAGACATAACCTTACTATGTGTCTGGGTGAATGTGAGACCATATGTTTCTCTTGGATATCTGCACATCTGAGAAAGGTAAGTAAGGCTGGTCTTGTTTCCCAGGTCCATTGTCATGGGAGAGACATGTCATCTGTCTCAGTGGATCCAATTTTAGGCTTTTATGGCTTAATTGATTTTTGGGACTTATAGATTGTTACCATGCTTAGGCAATGCCTGGAGTGTGCATAGTGTCACTTAGACGAGCATAAGTGTCTTTAAAAAAACCTAGGAAGCTTACAGTGATTGCTGTTGGTTGCAGTCAATTCAATTAACATATATGGAGATCAAAGTACCTGCTTATACTATTAAGATCTTCATTTGATACTCTTTCACGTTTATACCTTTCCCTGCAAATCTATACTTCATCTGCTAAAATGTACACTCTAATAAAATGCTTGAAAATATGTATACTTGAAAAGTAGTATAAAGTAAAACTGCTACTTTTTGAATAGATACAACTTCCCTCTAAATTACTCGGAATAAAAAACCTCTAACTCAGAGGCAAATCAGAAAATATGCAAATTACCTCTTTAAAGTCCTCTCTGGTAAAGTAGATCGTTAGTGTCAGGATGACCTTGTACCTTGAAAGAAATTATACAGAAAGAAAGTATTAAGTTTCAGATAATTTCAATTCCAGGCATTTTAGAGTGCACCAGGATGGGTTGGCTTTACATAAACTACTGTAGATATTCACTTATTAATTTTATGCACCGTTCATAGTAAAAAAAGACAGAAAAAGAGATTATAACTGATATTCAGTATTGTAAGATGTCCTTATTTTGAAAAGAAGATTTAAAACTGGCAGATTAATTTATGGAAATATCCAGAACAACTGCATTTTTATGAAGTACAGTTTTACAGTTTGTGCAATACAGTTCTTAAAAATTTCATTCACAGAGTCAGTGCAGTCAGCCATCATAACTCCAGCAAGCATCACTTTTTCATTTGATTTTCAAAAAACAGTTTTTTCTGAGATTGCATGTTTTTGATGTTTGATGTTGTTTCCCCTAAAAGGTTACAATACTTCCAACTGGTCCTCCTCCAAATGTCATGAAGATGTTGTCCTCAAGGGTAAGCATGACACAGCAGCTATTAATGTATAATGGGCCAGATTTTTAAAAGGGACACTCTTGCATTTGTTTTCCTCCTGCAAATCTGTCAATGAGTATATGTACAATATAAAAATGTATCCTATTTATGACATATCTCACAGCTCATGTACAAAAATTGCATGTATTAGGTTTAGATAGATTTTTTGCTTCTAATTTTAATAGGAGAATGGAAAAGGAACTTTCCCTTCAAACCTCCCTATCAACTGAATGCTTGAGCAAAGAGATGGGGGACACACTGAGATCTGTGTGTCAACTGACTTGGACCTTCTCAGGTAAACAGGGAAAGTAAATTCCAGAGAAGAGGGATTTCCACTAAGAATGCCATCCACAAATCCTATATGTTTAATTCTAGGTCCTGTTAGCTGTGAATATTTCTATAGATTTGTAGATTCTAAGGCTAGAAGGGATCATTGTGATTATCGAGTATAACCTCCTGTATAACACAGGCCATAGAACTTCCTCAAAATAATTCCTAGACCAGATCTTTTAGAAAAAATATAAAATCTTGATTTAAAAATTGTCAGTGATGGAGAATGTACCATGATCCTTGGTAAATGGTTCCCATCATTCGTTACCCTCACTATCAAAAATTTACACCTTATTTCCATTTAGAATGTGTCTACCTTCAACTTCCAGCCATTGGGTGGTGTTATTCTTTTCTATGCTAGATTGAAGAGTCCATTATTAAATATTTGTTCCCCATTTAGACTCTAATCAAGTCACCCTTAACCTTTTCTTTAAGCTAAATAGATTGAGCTCTTTAAGTCTATCATTATAAAACAAGTTTTCTAATCCTTAAATTGTTCTTGTGGCTCTTCTCTGAACTCTCTCCAATTTATCAATATCCTTCTCAAACTGTGGACACAAGAACTGGATACAGTATTCGAGCAAGGTTGCAGCAGTGCCCAACATATAGGTAAAACAATCTCTTCTCCTTCTCAAGAATTCTCTGTTTATGCATCCCAGGACCATATTAGCTCTCTTGGCCACATCACACTGAGAACTCATATTCAACTGATGACCCACCATGAACCCCAAATCTTTTTCAGAGTCACTGCTTCCCCATCCTGTAAACATTGCGGGGGAGAAGGCCTGAGAAAGACTAGATTGAAAGCAGTCCAGGAAGATAGCAGCAAGGAGTTATGCAGATCAGACGCTGACTGCTGGTTATAGGGTCCCTGGGCTTGAACTCGGTATATTGGGAGGACCAGGATTCTTCTCCCAGCCACTGGTAAAGTGCCATGAGGCAGGAGAAGAGAACAAGGATGACAGAGAACCATGAGAGAAGGGCATGAAGACCATAGGGCTTAGAGGTAGCGCCAAAGACATTTTTGTAAGGACAATGGGATGGATTATAAATATGACCGGTGTGATGAGTTGGATCACAGAAAACCCCTTGGGAACTGCCAACTGATGTGTTGAGATTACTTCTGCCAGCTTGGGACTTCAGTGCCCTGCCTGGTTTGAGCCAGACACGCTAGCCTACTGCAAGCCCAGGCCCAGGTCTGAACAACGTCCCCCCAGAGTACAGGCTTAATTGAAAACAGCTTAAGAAGTGTTCCTGTCTCCAACACTCAGATGCCCAATTCCCAATGGGGTCCAAACCCCAAATAAATCCATTTTACCCTGCATAAAACTTATACAGGGTAAACTCATAAACTGTTCGCCCTCTATAACTCTGATAGAGAGATATGCACAGCTGTTTGCCCCCAGGTAGTAAACAAGTGTACAGCCAATATTGGTAAGTTCAAATACAAAAATGATACATGCATACAAATAGGATGAATATATTCAGTAAATCATAACCTTTGCAGAGATATGTTACATGGCATATGTAGCATAAAACATATTCCAGTTATGTCATATTTACATTCATAAGCATATTCCATAAAGCATTAGGAGTGCAATGTCACATCCAGGCTAGAGGGCTCAGTTACAGGAAAGAGTGTAGTTGTAGCCATGTTGGTCCCAGAATATTAGAGAGAGAAGGAGAGTGAGGTAATATCTTTTATTGGACCAACTTCTGTTGTTGAGAGAGACAAGCTTTCAAGCCACCCAGACTTCTCCAGGTTGGAGTACTTTCCCAGACCCGAAGAAGAGCTCTGTGTGGCTCAAAAGCTTGTCTCTCTCACCAACATAAGTTGGTCCAGTAAAATATATTACCTCACCCACATTGTCTCTCTCTTACAGGAAGAGAGACTGCCGCAGGATGCCAGATGGAGAAAGAACCTGCAACACCATGCCTAGCTGTGTGGGGACATGCCAGTGGTGGGGTGCACTCCAATCTGACAGGGCTGCCAGGGCTCACCTCCCTGCTCCAGGCATTGCAGTCTATGCGGTCCCAGCACCACTCAGGTTTAGCCCAGTCATCATGATGATAGGACTCTGGGTAGGCCAAATTAGAGTGAGTGGCACTGCAATCCCAAGAGCCAGGTTACAACTCCACTCACACAAATTTGGTCCAGTCAGAAGGGCTAAGGCCAACCTGAGAGATGCTGCAGGAGAGCAGAGAGCCAAGCCCAGCCAGCCCCACAGCACAGGAGCTGCAGGAACTGCCATTGTGGGGTGAGTCCAGGCAGGACCCAACCTCACAGAGGGCAGAGGAGTGTCTGACTGACACCACCCCAGGACCTCCACCCCCAGTCTATTTACTGGATCACAATAGACCATAAACATTTACAAATAGGTCCTGAGCCCAAAAAAGTTTGAGAACCACTGCTGTAAATCATGATTTTCAGTATTATAACAGAGCATGAAAAGTTACCCTGGGCTGCAGTTTCTCCACACACAGTTAACCTGGGCACACTTCTAAAAAGAGGACTGGAGCTTGGAGATGTGTTGAGAGATTTGGAAGACCTGAGTACTGAAATAAGGGAGACCCTGCCCCAGCAGGACAGGGAGACTCCCTTCCCCTCAGCATCTAAGGACCGAGGGTAACCCCACCTAAGGGGGATGAGGGTAAGAAACCCGCAGGGGTTGAGAGGGGCTGGGACTCAGAGCGAGGAGCAAACCCAGACCCCTCCCCCACTTCCCTCCTCTGCCACCTTCCCTGGCTAGTAGCGGGGCCCTCGGCACCCAAGAGCGGGGCAAAGGGTGGCATCTTAGCTCCCTGCCAAGAAAAGCGCAGGACCCACCAGACTAATATCGGCCATCTTGCCACACCACCTTATAGTCAATTCATCCAGTCCATGCTTTTTTAACTTGCTGGCAAGAATAATGTGGGAGACGATATCAAAAGCTTTGCTAAAGTCAAGCTATATCACATCCACCACTTTCCCCATATTCCCAGAGCTCATTATCTCATCATAGAAGTCAATCAACTTGATCAGGCATGACTTACCCTTGGTGAATCCATGCTGACTGTTCCTGATCACCTTCCTCTCCTCCAAGTGATTCAAAATGGATTCCTTGAGGACCTGCTCCATGATTTTGCCGGGGACTGAAGTGAGGCTGACTCGTCTGTAGTTCCCCGGGTTCTATTTTTCCCCTTTTTTAAATATGGGCATTATATTTGCCTTTTTCCAATCATCCAGGACCTCCCCAAATCGCCAAGAATTTTCAAAGATAATGACTAATGGCTCTGCAATCACATCAGTCAACACCCTTGGATGCATTAAATCTGGACCCATGGACTTGTGCATGTCCACCTTTTCTAAATAGTTCTTAACCTGTTCTTTCATCACAGAGGGCTGCTCACCTACTCCCCAGGCTGTGTTGCACAAGACAGCAGTCTGGGAGCTGCCCTTGTCTGCGAAGACCAAGGCAAAAAAAGTACTTCAGCTTTTTCCACATCATCTGTCACTATATTGCCTCCCCCATGCAGTAAGGGTCCCACGCTTTCCCTGACCTCCTTCTTGTTGCTAATATACTTGGAGAAACCCTTCTGGTTACGTTTCACATCCCTTGCTAGCTGCAACTCCGATCGTGTCTTGGCCTTCCTGATGACACCCCTGCATGCTCTAGCAATATTTTTATACTCTTCCCTAGTCATCTGTCCAAATTTCCACTTCTTGTAAGCTTCCTTTTTGAGTTTATGCTTACCAAAGATTTCACTGTTAAGCCAAGCTGGTTGCCTGCCATATTTGCTATTCTTTCTGCATGGATATTTGTTCCTGCACCCTCAATAAGGCTTCTTTTAAAATACAGCCATCTCTCCTAGACTCCTTGCCCCCTCATATTAGCCTTCAAGGGGATTCTGCCCATCAGTTCCCTAAGGGAGTCTAAGTCTGCTTTTCTGAAGTCCAGGGTCTGTATTTTGCTACTCTCCTTTCTTCCTTTTTTTCAGGATCCTGAACTCAACCATCTCATGGTCACTGCTGCCCAGATTGTCTCCCACTTCTACTTCCCCTACCAATTCTTCCCTGTTTGTAAGCAGCAGTTCAAGAGGAGCACAGCCCTTAGTCGGTTTCTCCAGCAGTTGTACCAGGAAGTTGTCCCCAACACTCTCCAAAAACTTCCTGGATTGTCTGTGCACTGCTGTATTGCTCTCCCAGCAGATGTCAGGGTGATTGAAGTCCCAAATTAGAACCAGGGCCTGTGATCTGGCGATTTCCATTAGTTTTCCAAATAACATCCCCTAACTACTTTCCGGAATGGCAGGATTTTGGATACAAGTTAATAAAGGCACCTACTAATAGGTCTATCTCTATTCAATAAGATGGAGGTAATAATTACACTTTTTATCTGTGACCCTTCCCTCCCTTACCACCTCTGATGTGGAAAGATATAATAGAACTTTTTTTTCCATTTTGCAGATGGTTTCTCTAAGTCTATGGCACTTAACAAAATCTGTAATCTAACACATTTTTTTTCAAGCACAAAAATCACCGAGTGATTGTATTGTATGAAACATTGTTTTACTGTTGTCGCTCCTATGTGTGAGCATGAAATGACCGCACTGCAGCACTGAATCTTCTTTCCCTTTCCTACATCAATGCTTCTGAGACCAACGGAGAACTATGTGAGAGATGGCAGGAAAGATTGAAGTGGAGGAGGGAATCACTGAAAGAAAACATTCGGGAAGTTTCAGAATAACAGCCGTGTTAGTCTGTATTCGCAAAAAGAAAAGGAGTACTTGTGGCACCTTAGAGACTAACCAATTTATTTGAGCATGAGCTTTCGTGAGCTACAGCTCACTTCATCGTGAAGTGTTGCGGTCCAAATACAAGACAGAACAAGGCTTTAAGCAAGCAAGCAGGCTGGTCTGCCGACGGGCTGGTCTGCCTGTCAGCTTTCCACCCTCTCTTTTATTTCTCTCCCTCCTCCTGCACATTACATACTCCAACAGATAAAAGGAATACACTGGCTTTGTTTAATATTCTTATTTCCCAATATCTATCTACCGCATGCCTTGCTCTCGGGCCTTGAGCCCAGTCCTGGGAGGCTTCCCATGGTTCATGTCATCTGGGCGAGTTTCCAAGGTTCATGCCCTTGAGAGGAGCCGTGTGTGCACTGCTCCTACACAACACTCCGGGTGTGCCCTGAATGTTGCCAAGTGCATGAACCCTGCATGAATCCTACAGGGAAGGGAGTAAACAATGTAGGATAGACAAAGAGAGGCATTAGAAAGAGATGAATGGAGACATAGAAAATGGGGAAAAAATCATAGAAAGTAGACTGGAAAAAATATGTTAAAGAGGACAGAAAAAGAGACACCATATTATATAGCAGAGGAAAAAGAAAACGGAGTGAAAAGAGAAAAGTGAAAAATAACAAAAGCAAAGGAGACAGAGTAGGTATTTTTATTTATTTAAATGGCAAATTAACAGCACAATGTTGCAAAAAATATAGAAAACATTAATATTTGATTACATATTGGTTGCTCCATGTGGTCTTTAACTCGCATTATCCATGTGGTCATGGATAAGTATTCTATATTATGGATAGGATTTTTGAAATGTGTGGGGAGGGGGGCTAAAGTTAGGACCCAAAATCCATATTGAAGCACTTAAATAAGTAGTCTCCTTCTTAAAAGTGCTGAGCTCCCAGCAGCTCCCATTCACTGATAGCAGAATAAACATCAGCAACCGTATTTAAGGCTTAGATAACATATTATATTTTATTATTTTAGGAAAGAAAGGATTGCAAATAATTCAATTAAGTAGTTGATTATAAAATAAACAATGGTATTATATACACAAAAGGAGGTAGCATTAAGGTAGTACATGAAACCTATGCTGTTATTTCTTGACTTTTAAAAACAATACAAATATAATATTTTGTTAATGTTGGTTATTTAAACCAAATATTATAAAATTATTTGGAATTGGTATAGTATTCTAAGTAGGGAGAATGCAATGTATTATATATAATACCTTTATATTTCAGTTGTAGGTGTGGAGATGGGCTTATTAGAGGTAATAGCTTGTGCCTTGGTTTTGGTACCCTCTAAAGCTTATACCAAATCTCCAGGTACTTATGGAGGTACTTAGGTAGGAATGGCTCCAAACACCAGGTACTTCTGTTTGTATGTTTGTATGTAGAAATTGTATGTCGATGTTTCTCTTTTCTATTGAATATTCTGATTCTCTGTGGATTTTCAAATATCTGTTAAAGCATCTGCTAAAGGACTGTCAGGGCATAAGCAGTTGTCCAGGTAACAGAGAAATTATCAAGAAACGTTCTGAGCATTATGAATGGGTGACAGGCAGTGGAACAGTGATGTTTATTGGCTCATTCTCCTGAATTTTTTTTACTGCACCAGGCTTCAGAAAAACAAGTTTGGAAAGGTTTGTTAGTGAAGATCTCATTACTCTCATCAGCATAAAGAAAAGCAAATGTTATCATCTTTGCGCTGTTCTGTACCTCATCCTGCGGCATCAAGGTTTGTGGATCTGCCAGATAGTGGTGTGGGTAAAGGCTTCTTCACTGCTGGATGACTGTATCCTGCAGTGAGTAAGATATGCTCATATTTACAGAAGTTGCTGATGGTACCTGAGTATGCCTGCAGCTGCAGGTAGAGGTGGGTAGAAAGCCTGAAACAGTCACTGTAAATTTCTGATATTCCACAGTGCAGTGGTGTGCTGGGGGTAGGTATGAGGGGGTGAGGAGAGGGGAAGAAATAAAAACAAAAATACATCCTTCCTTAGGAAAGATTTCAAGTTTCTGTAGCTATTACCGTCCATACACAGTACATGCCATATGGTGTTTGTCAAGTATTGCTAGCAGAGCTGGATAAATGCTTTAGGATTTAAAAGTAATCATCCTGAATGTTTTTTTACAGATTAAATCATATTTTTATGAGATCCAGATAAGATTTCCAAATAGTTTTTTTCCCCATTATTTTTCATTTTTGCAGCTTTGACACCAGTGCTGGGCAAACCTTGCTGGGTCTGGTTTGATCTCTCATGGATACAAAAGGATTACTCACATTCTTCTCCCCAAGGACACAGACCATCTATTGTCTCCAGACCTGCAGATACTTAGATGTCTTTAGGCAGCTCACCCTTTGTTCTTCTAGCTACCAGAAACAGGTACAGATCCTTTGGTTCTTCAGGCTTGGATAGTATGTGGAGTCAAAGGGAGTGGTGGCTAAAGTGTTTTTTTCTTTCTTGCACTGCAGTTTTCAGGGTAATTCCACCTACCCCATCAAGGGTTCCCCAATGGACTTGTAGGCAGGATTGTCAGTGGCCACACCAGCAAGATAGTGGCCCTTTTAATGTAGGGTTCTCAGGAGCAATAGGCGTGAATGGTTCTGTAGAAACACACAAGAGGACCACGAGCCTTGTTTTTTCTTCAGGTTCATAGTCCGACAGAAGTACTGGTAAGAGATGGAAAAGGACTGCAAAATCATTTGTTCCATGACCCTGCAATTTTCCAATTTTCAAATATCTCAAAAAAATGGACTCCCGCACTTTCTTTGGGTGACCATTCAGCAGGTTAGTACGTACCATTGTAGGGACATTTTTCTTGGTAGTCAGCCTAAGTTTTCCTTTTCTAGATTTCATTCTATTGCTTCTGGTTACTCTTTTTATTATCACCAAAAGAATTTCCTCTGTATCCTTGGTGTTTTCACACTTCAAATATTGATCAACAATATCAGAGAGTTTTAGACATAGCTTGACTAACCAATGGCTACCTAAGTACTGTCTTTCCTTTTAAGTCAATCTCTCCTTTTTAAGTCAGTCCCTCCAGTCCAATGAAAAATGTTGTTGATCTTCTCTGAACTCCTTCCCTTTTGTCTATATTTACTGTTACCCAGAATGGAATAGAGTATTCTGGGTGAGATCACATAGACAGAGATTGTTGCATCCCAATTCCATGGCATGATGCCTCTGCATATGTAGCCCACATATGTTTCCTTTTTTTTTATCCTTTCATACCACATTACAAACACATGTGACATTTGCTGTCAGCAATAATGAGTGGATGATTTTTCTCCTTCCTATGGAAAGTTCACATTATTTTCTGGATTATTTTTCTGTGTCTTCATTAGCTCTCACTTTTTCAGGATGAATCTTATTTTCTTCTTTCTTGACCTTGCTTCTTATTTCTCCAAGGTTATGTCTACATTACAATATATGTCAGCATAACAGAGCTAATGCCTCTCATGGAGGTGGTTTTATTATGCTGACAGGAGAGCTGTCCGCATAGAGCTTCTTCACCAGAGCGGTGAAGCTGTAGGGTTTCTGGTGTAAACATGCTCTAAGTGCCTTTGAATTATTTCTCTGATCTGTCTGTTACTTACCACAACTCTCAATTTCAGATTATCTCTAAATTTCTTTAACACGATTTAAACAATGCATATACCATGTGATGGCTCTCTGCTCAGGGTTGGATTTTGTTGTCTTTGAACTCATCCTTTCTTATGATGAATTCTAATAGCTTCTGGATCTTGTTTCTAAGCTCCCCTGTTATTCTCACATTCACAAGAAGTTTTTCCCTATGAGTGGGAAATCAATTCAGTATGGCTTCTCTTCTTGTTGGCTTCTCTGCTTTCTTGCCTTAAAACCCTGATACAACAAAGTACTTAAGGGCACTCAGTTCATTGCTGAATCAAGTACAAAGTTATCTTCTAAATAACTGAAGACCCTCCTTGGCTATGAATATTTGAGTCTCCTTGTTACCCAACAAATACAGAGAAATTTCCCCTGGGTGCATCTTCATGCAGCTTAAAGTAAATTCACCCAGGACTTTTTTCCCCTCACCCTCCACTTTTATTGGTGGTCTATAGCAGTTGCATTTTTCCATCACATTCTTCATCATCAAATAGTAAATACTTTTGATGGAAAGGGGCAGTTTAAAATGGCTTAACTTTCAGTATATCATACTGAGATACAATCCATCTATATTAACATTCCAGTTATAAGAATAATTGCATCAAGTTGCTATTGTATCTGCCAGATCAGAATCTCCATCATTTGATAGCATTTCTACTTCAGGTTTCAGAGTAGCAGCCATGTTAGTCTGTATTCACAAAAAGAAAAGGAGTACTTGTGGCACATTAGAGACTAACCAATTTATTTGAGCATAAGCTTTCGTGAGCTACAGCTCACTTCATCGGATGCATCGGATGCAATTGGTTAGTCTCTAAGATGCCACAAGTACTCCTTTTCTTATTTCTAGTTCACTTTCTTGTTTCCCAGACTCATATTATTTTTCTTTGTTTTGGAACTCTGTTTTTCTGCACACTGCTGCCAAACATTTATCTGGATACGAGGGTCAGAATGACTGAGTGTATTCTCCTCAACCTACATGACATGTTATAATTGCAATCATAAAGAATTATTAAAGTTCAGTTTCAAGTCTTGAGACTCAATCACCTATGGTTCTTCATTAGCCCTGTAACCAGGACCTAGCAGACACTTCTGGATCACTGATCTCAGAGAAGCAACAAGATTTTTGTGCCTTGCCACTAACAAATATCAGAATCTTCACTGTTAGAGCAGAGGGCAAAAGGTAAAGTCTATTTAGATTCTCTTTAGAATACTTTTAGTGAAGGTGTTAAGTAACTTCTGAAGATCTGTTTCAAACTCTGAAGTACTAACTAGAGTCAAATTTGTTAAGTCTTCTCACTACACTAAATATTTGATTTATAGCAGTTTTCTGATTAGCACTCACTTTTTCTATGAAAATATCTCTACAGAAGAGTAATGATGTGTGGGGGGGGGGAGGGTTGTTTTGTTGGTTTGGGGTTTGTTTTTACTTCTGGGTGGATTAATAAAAGGGATAACCAAACCTGTACTTAACCTAATATTAATAAATAAAGCTATGTCTACAAGATGGACCTTAAAGTGGCACAGCTGTACCGCTGCAGCTGCACCGCTGTAAGGTCTCCCGTGTAACTGCTCTATGCCGGCGGGGAAGTTCTCCCGCCGACATAATTAAACCAGCCCCAATGAGCGGCAGTAGCTATTTCGATAGGAGAGCATCTCCAGCCAACATAGACCTGTTCACACCCGCACTTTTCTCGGTGAAACTTATATCAGTCAGGGGTGTGGTTTTTTCACATCCCTGATCGACAAAAGTTTTGCGGAGAAAAGTAATAGTGTAACAAAGCCTTAGATACTTTTCAGAGTAGCAGCCCTGTTAGTCTGTATCCACAAAAAGAAAAGGAGTACTTGTGGCACCTTAGAGACTAACCAATTTATTTGAGCATAAGCTTTCGTGAGCTACAGCTCACTTCTGTACCACAAGTACTCCTTTTCCTTAGATACTTGTTAGAGACAGGGTGACATAACAGTATGTGTACAGTTCTTAGCCAATAAAGAGCAATAATCACAACTATATCTACTATAAGATAGACAAGGTGATGAGGTAATATTTTTTTTATTGGACCAACTTCTGTTAGTTAAAGAGACAAGCTTTTGAGCTCCACAGAGCTCTTCTTGAGATCCAGGCAAGGTAATCAGAGTGCTACAGCTAAGTACACTGTGGAACAGATTGTTGAGCATAAGAAGTTAACACATTGTAAATAACCATTCAAAGTGAAGTGGGCAATTAACACCTCGGATGTTATAGGACAAAGGAGACTTAGTGGGTTACAGATTGTTGTAAGGAGACATAAAACCGATGTCTCTAGTGAATCCTTGATTTTTTTTTTTGGTGTCTAGGAGAGTTATGAAGCTCCCAGGGTCATCTTTTGAAGATGTTGTGCAGATTTCCTTCTAGGATGAGGACTGAGAGGACAGATTATGGAGTGATTATGTTGTGAAAAGTGTTCACCTGTGGGTAATGGGGTGTTTTTGCTTTTTTTCATTTGTTCTGCCTGGGTTCAGTAAAGAGCATAATGACTATCCAGTTTCACCTACATAGTTGTTGTTAGGGCATTTGATGCACTGGATGAAGTACACCATATTGTGATAGGCATATGTAAGACCCATGGATCTTGAAAGGTGTGTTGGGGGGTGATATTGATCATCATAGTAAAGAAGATGTGACTGCAGGTTTTTTCTTCTATTTTTATTGCAGGATCTAGTGTCTGGTCTGTTCCTGGTCTGAGGGGAGCTTGCATCTGATGATTAGTTTTACAAAGTTGGTGGGAAGGCTGAGTATTTGAATACCAGAAGAGGAAATTCAGTAAAGATTTCTTTCAGAACATTTATTATAAGATGACAGATTTTGTATGTATTATAAAAGATGACCATTACAAATCTTATAGCCCTTTTTGCAGAAGCAGATGTGTACACCCCAATGTCGTGATCAAACTGCCGTTGGCATCATTAAACTTCGCCTACTTAAATTCACCCTGCAGGGTCATTTAAATGCAGTATTTTATTTTACTCCATTTTCTGTCCTAAAGTATTTTTCTGTGCTTTGTTAAACTGCTTTTGTCTCACCCTACAGGTGGCTGCATTTCAGTGTCAGGTGATGTGATCCCTTATATATAGTCTGTGTAATTTGTGGATGATGTTGCTGTATAATGGTAAGATCATATTGTTTACTAATAAATGCAGTAATTACTGTATGTCCACAATAAAAAGGGCCATCTATATCTACCAGATTCTGCTGTGAACAACATACCTGACACTGTACATTCCATCTTCCAAAAATAGACTTTCAATGTGTAGGTTTAACAATGTGTAGGTACCTGTTTAAAATTCAGAAGTAGCTGAATAAGGAAGTTTTTTTATTTACTAAAGCTTGGAAAACACTGTATCTGTCTATTATTACTGAGTATTCAAGTCCTTGTTTCCAACTGTGACTGTATGCCAAGTCTAAGCAACATCCATTTGCCCACATAACAATGCTTTCTTAGTCAGCACGTGCAATGGCATCCTTTGAGTGTGTTTTGCTCACCCATGAGTTTAGCCCTGCTTCAGCAGTTGTCCTCGCCGACATGGACCTGGGCCAGGGTGCATCAGAGGCTAATCACATTTGTCCAGTTTAGTGGAAGCAATTTGATTTAACTAGCAGTTGTTACCTTTCTGTCCGACCTCCTGACTGGCAGATATAGAGCCTTATAAAATCCACACAGGCTGAGAGCCAGGGTATCACTGTCCTAAACTGCACTGATTCACCCTATGGGAAGCAAACATGTTATCATTTCACAGTCAAAATGTTCAACAGTGGAATAACAAAGCAAATAGGTTAAATAGAATGATCTTCACTAATCTGGACACTAAGGGCTAATCTACACTAGAAGCGCTACATGGCACCACAATAGTGCAGTTTCCACTATATTTTGGTGTACATAAAGGCTGTTACATATCTGAACTGGCTGGGCTATCAAACCACCTCTGCGAGCGATGGTAGCTATGTTGGCAAGTGAAGGTCTCCCACCGACATAGCACAGTCCACACCGGTAGGGAGGGTTCATCGGGGTTCGTCCCCCTCTGGGGCGGCAGGGAACCACACCGCCTCCTTACAACACCAGTACTTAGGTTGGTGTAATTCATATCACTGGCCCCTGGGGAATCAGTTGGGCCACAGGAGTCCGTGCTCAAGTTGTCCGGCAGGGCTGAGCAAACACAGGTAACAATTAGCAGATAACAAGCCCAGGCCCTAGGTCAGGGTGGAGCAGCAATGAGTTCAAGGCTCAGGCCCTCAGGCAGGAGCTGAGCCAACACAGTTTACAGTTAACAAGCCCAGGCTTCAGGCTTCAAGCGGCCTGAGAGAGGGGGAAACTGCCACCCATGCGTTGGGTGGCAGCGGGGGGACACAGGCCCTCCAACTCCACTGCATCCCAGCCCGGGGCCCTAGCAGCAGCCAAAGGCCCGCTGCTGTGTCACTGGGGATCCCGGCCGCAACACACTGACATGGGTTCCGGCAGTGTTGCAGCCAGACTCGTATCGGCTGCCCCCGGGCTACTTCCCAGCTCCCGCTCGGGGGTACCTGGGTCAAGGTGGTGTCCTCGGGGGGGGTCGATCACCATTGGGTCCTCGGGGTGGCTGGCGAGGGGTAGGCTCAGAGATTCTTCTGGGTAGCTGATGAGGGGTAAGCTCAGCAACTCTCCAACATGCTGATCCACGTCAAGTGTTGGCAAGTCAGGCCAGTCTCCAGGTCCGCAGCTGGTTGCTGGAGTCTCCACTGTGGGAGCTGGGCCAGAGGCATTTGGCATCTTCAGCAGCTGCCTCCTGAGTGAGCTCTGGGGTTGGGCTCTTATACTTCTTGTCCGGCCTCTGACCCTTTGGGGGGTGGGCTTGGTTTGCTCTGGCTCCACCCACTTTCGTGTCCGGAAGAGCTCTTCTCTCTCCGGGGCCCCAGGGAACCACACCACCTCCTTACATCACTAGTACTTAGGTTGGTGTAATTTATATTGCTCAAGGGGGTGGCTTATTCACAGCACCGAGCAACATAAATTATACCGACATAAGTAGTAGTGTATACAGGCCCTTAATCTATGCCTACACTGCAATTATACACCTGTAGTTGGACTGTGTCAGCTGACATGGGCTTGGGCTGTGGGGGTCTAAAATTTTGGCATAGATTTTCGGGTTTGGGCTGGAGAGGGAAAAGAGTCCCAGAATCCAGACACCAGCCCAAGCCCAGATATCTACACTGTAATTTTGAATCCTGAGCCCCACAAGCCCAAATCGGCTGACATGGGACAGCTGTGGGTGTTTAACTGCAGTGCAGACATACAGTAAGGTAAGCATCTTTTTTCTTTGTTATTATCTTTAATTTCCATTCAGAAGGTAGTTTGTGAGCCTACAAACTCATATGCATACAAACTCAGAAAATATACACTCCAAATCCAACATACATTTGTCTGTAGCACAGTGCAGCCACAAATTTACAACAGCATCTAAAAATAGTTAGCTGGTAAGCATCTTTTAGTGTTTAACCCCAATTTAAAATCACCTTGTTAATGCTGCTCCTACCAAGAATTGTGCTAGAAACATTGGCCAAAGACTTAACTCCAGCGCTCAAAATAGTCACTGCCTCCGGTGGTTAAAGATAGTACTTACAAATAGACTGGCCAGAAATTTTCAGACAAACATTTAATTTGGAAAAAAATGCAGTTTCAGGTGACTGGAAACAAGTAATGAATTGACATAGATTCATCTAACAGTTCGGGGGTGGGGGGGGGATATTTTTTGGACTTACCTTCCATTTACAAAATGGGCAGATGCAGAAATGCCCATCTTACAACTTTTAGGCCAATGGTTAGGGTTAAAAGTCTCTCCTGTTGAAGCTGTTTCACTGTGAGGAAATAGTTAGTCATTAGAGCAGGACATGAACTTGGGTCTCCTACCACCCAGGTGAGTGCCCTAACTGCTTAGCTAAATCAGCTCTCTTGCTCTCGTCCCCTCCAAGAGACTACCCTATACCCCAGTGCCTCAGTCACTCTGCAATCTGGGAGACCCAAGTGAAAATCCCTACTCCACAATAGGCAGAGGAGGGAAAGAACTGAGATCTCCTAATCACTGGGCTAAAAGTTATAAGGGGCACCACCTCCTCCAGATGACTTATGAGTCTAGGGCCCTAATTTCCTTGGTTTTTATGTGAACAAGTTCCTGGAAACTAAGTTTTGTGAGGAATTTCTGGATTGTTTGACAAGAACCAAACTCTATTTATAACTGCCAGGGTACTGAATAATCAGTTATTCACCCAGTTCTACTTAGAACTAACTAACACTATCATTGACTGCTGAAGCTTTGATTATACTTTGGTGCACATAAAGGCTGCTGGATATCTGGACAGACGGGCTATTTTGAAGCTTCTTGGACTTCAGTCAGCAGTAAATGAGAAGGTGTGGTAGCTATCAAAGCCTCCCAGAATAGCTTGATCATTACTTATAGTTCATAAACCAGACTGCCCAAAACCAAACAAAGTTAGAAGTCACTGGAAATTGTTAAATTAGGCATCATTGTCAGCCTATATATGCCGAGGAAGATATAGAGCCGACTTCTCTGTTTATTACAGTCATATAGTGCTCCTCCTCATAAACTAAGCTTCTCTTAAAGACACAGTCTATTACAGTGAACAATATTCAGAGTAACAGCCGTGTTAGTCTGTATTCACAAAAAGAAAAGGAGTACTTGTGGCACCTTAGAGACTAACCAATTTATTTGAGCATAAGCTTTCGTGAGCTACAGCTCACTTCGTTGGATGCATACTGTGGAAAGTGTAGAAGATCTTTTTATACACACAAAGCACGAAAACCAGCAGGAGAATGAGTTTGGGGCGGGGGGGGGGGGGAGAAAACCTGGATTTGTGCTGGAAATGGCCCAACTTGATTATCATACACATTGTAAGGAGAGTGATCACGCCAAGCTATTACCAGCAGGAGAGTGGGGTGGGGGGAGGTATTTTTTCATGCTTTGTGTGTATAAAAAGATCTTCTACACTTTCCACAGTATGCATCCGATGAAGTGAGCTGTAGCTCACGAAAGCCTATGCTCAAATAAATTGGTTAGTCTCTAAGGTGCCACAAGTACTCCTTTTCTTTTAGTGAACAATATGAAATTGTAAAATTAGGTCAGTTTGATTTAAATTGTATTAGGTTCCAAGATTATCCAGGAGGTTTATGATAAATCACAGATCAGCTAGATGTAATGTTATCTATCCTTATAGTAAATGAACCAGTTGGAATGGATTAAAGGATACACTAATGAAAATGACTGCAGATTAATCTGGAAGAGCTTGGACAGGGCCTTATAGGTAAGCAAGCTTACTTCAAAACAATTGCTTATCTTGTGAGCCTAGAAAGAGTTTAATTAAATCTCTGTCTCTGTCTGATATTCAGAAGAAAACCAGCACTTAAACTGCTGTACTGGGCAGGCTCCATGCTCTTCCTCTCTTCCCTTTCTTGGGGTTATTTCTGATGCTTAAGGGAAAGAATCTCAAGTTTTGAGGGGAATTGACTATAAACTTATATATTCTCTTCTCCCCTCTCCCTCATATTCATCTCAATATTCAGTTTACATATACACCAATATTTGGAAATGAAAATATGCCCCATCATAGGCAACATACAATCAGGAGCTTCACTTTGACAACTGTTTAATTTTTAAAATGGCTTTATTTTCCTTTCTAAAATGAAGAGATCATGAACTATGGAAGACTGACATCTTCAAACTAGACAATTTATATATATAACTGACTATATACTGAAGTTATATATATAGTGTAAAACAAAAATGAAGATTTCCCATCATTATTTGTGAAACACTACTGAAGTTTCTGAACATTCTGCCTGGAAAGATCTTTGGGACAGTAAAGGCAGATTTAAACATAAGAACTACCAGACTGCATCAAACTTTTGGTCCATCACCACAGTATCCTGTCACTAAGATGTGGGGAGAGGTAGATATTCTGGAGGGTAGGGATAGGGTACAGAGTGACCTAGACAAATTAGAGGATTGGGCCAGAAAATCTGATGAGGAAATCTGATGAGGTTCAACAAGGAAAAGTACAGAGTCCTGCACTTAGGAAGGAAGAATCCATGCACCACTACAGGCTGGGAACCAACTGGCTAAGCAGCAGTTCTGCAGAAAAGGACCTGGGGATTATAGTGGATGAGAAGCTGGATATGAGTCAGTAGTGTGCCCTGTTGCCAAGAAAACTAATGGAATATTGGGCTGCATTAGTAGGAGCATTGTCAGCAGATTGAGGGAAGTGATTATTCCCCTCTATTTGGCAATGGTGAGGCCACATCTGGAGTATTGCATCCAGTTTTGGGCCCCCCACTACAGAAAGGATATGGACAAATTGGAGAGAGTCCAGTGGATGGCAACGAAAATGATCAGGGGGCTGGGGAACATGATTTTGGAGAGGTTGAGGGAATTGGGCTTGTTTAGTCTCCAGAAGAGAAGAGTGTTGGGGGATTTGATAGCAGCCTTCAACTACCTGAAGGGGGGTTCCAAAGAGAATGGAGCTCAGCTGTTCACAATTGTGGCAGATGACAGAACAAGGAGCAATGGTCTCAAGTTTCAGTGGGGGAGGTCTAGGTTGGATATTAGGAAACACTATTTCATTAGGAGGGTGGTGAAGCACTGGAATGGGTTCCCTAGGGAGGTGGTGGAATCTCCATCCTTAGAGGTTTTTAATGCCCAGTTTGACAAAGCCTTGGCTGGGATGATTTAGTTGGTGTTGGTCCTGCCTTGAGCAAGAGATTGAACTAGATGACCTCCTGAGGTCTCCTCCAACCCTAATCTTCTATGATACTATGATTCTATGATAATAGAGACTAAAGTAGCTGGTGCTGGCCAATGTCTACACTTATGTTGGTGTGTAGTGTATAGCAATGTAGATGGTGAAAAGCTCCTTAGGCAAGTAAATACAGACATGCTAGAACCCTAGGTAAATATTCTGCACAACCAAGCAGCGAGTCCCCCACGGAACCTTTCACTTCTGCAAGTAGCTACACGTCACAGTGTGGACACAACCTGCCTTTCACTATGTCATGTAGCTATACTTACCTTATATGCCTCTGCCAGTGTAGACAAGGCCTTAGAGGAAGATACTAGAACCCCACAGTAGGTAGAATGTGCAATAACTGCCCTGCATGTAGATCTCATCCTAGTCCCTAACACTTAGAAATTTATTTAAACCCTAAGCATGAGATTTTTATATCCCAATCTCAGTACATATTAAATCACAATCACAATAGTAAACAAAGAGCACTATCATGCCCGTATGCACTGGATCAAACATGAAAGTTAATCCTTGGGCGTTTCCTGGTAGTACCAAACTTTGGAATTCAATTCTGTCATATTTTTGTACAGTCATACAATATTATTTTAGTAGCTGCTCTATTTCTCTATTTATGGAAAAAACTATAGCTACAATGCAGTGACATTATTTTTCTTCCCCCGCTCCTTTTTAAAGAAAGAAGCAATTTGTATATTAAATTAAGGTCTAATCCTGTATTTCAACAGAATTACAAACAGAATAAAGGTTTCAGAGTAGCAGCCGTGTTAGTCTGTAATCGCAAAAAGAAAAGGAGTACTAAAATTCACCCTGCAGAAAGGGGTAGCATGAGGCCTTATTCACCACTCAAGTCCCACATCAGCCTTAAGTTGACGTCCTTCTTCATAGGCGTACATTTCAGTCCTAATAAATAATTATTCGTTACTCTCTCTTTCTCTAATTTGGAATTTGCCAACCTGCTTTTGAGGTAGCCAGGAGCGGGCGTTCAAAAGCAATGAGAAGTGTTTCCTGGCTTTGTGGCTAAGGATAGCAGAGTCTCTGCAGCACTCTAAGCCCCTGCCAGCACCTAGCATTTTCTATTTCTTAAGTAAATCATTTTTTCATGCTTCACAGTAGGTCAACAATGCTATTCCACTGATAATCCATATGTACCCCCGGGAAGAGGATTCAATGTTTGCTGCAAGTTATACAAAACAAAAGTCTTTTCTCTCACAGTAGCGGAAGCTAAAAACACACAAAGGATTCCACTGTGGGGAAAAACTTGGTAACATGTTGCCAACTGATAATCAGAAAAGGCGATGTATAAACCTCTGAATTCTGCTCCTTAACAGCTGTGGCAAAAAAAAAAGGCAAATCATGACAAGCGCCCCATAAGTTGTTTTAAAATTTCCTGTCTTTAAGTATGTGGAATGTCCATCAATAAAAAGGGCCAAATTTTGTCCAGACACATGTCCTATAAGATTTCACTCATACTATTGGGATTGCAATGTGAAGGGCATAAAGTAGAATTTGTGCTGAAGTGTTCCCTATGAGCATTTTTACATAGTGAAATGGTGCACTGAAGTTGGAAACAGATTTTTTTTTTCAGTAGCTGGACATTCTTCAATTTCTCATGCTAACCTAGACATTTGTACTACATTCAACAGTGTGGTATCCAAGATTAAGGTAACAATGAGGTAAGCCGGGAATATGGGCTATAGGGCCATAATGCATTTCCTTGTTAATGCTGTGACCCTATAATGTGTTCCACATGCATGTTGGGGTCCACCCACAGAGAGCTCATTGCAGGATCGGGGTCTGAATCATTTTAAAGAATATAATGATATATCTGAAAATATTGTTAGAATTGGAATCCAAGGTATACTGCACTTGTTCCTAGTCATTACAACAGCATCAGTTAAAACTTGTGATACACTAGTGATATCACATTTTGATAACTTTTAAAACTCTAGTACTGAATGCGGGGAAAAAGCTTAGGTTGCCAGAACTGGGATTACAGCGGATGGATATGTTTTAAACTTAATCATTTTAGCAACTTTCCACCATATCTGGACTGTGTTTATAGTAAATTGATTGGAATGTCATGTGCTTCAAATCAGATCAGGATCAGAAAATGGTATGTATTCTAGTTTTAAAGCAAAAGATCATTTCCTTCCACTGGAAGCTCTTCAGGGCAGGGACTGACTCTCATTCCATGTTTGTATAATGAGCTCAATTATATATAGTATATCAAGTATAAATGGGCTCAATTTGGTCCCAGTATTAGTTTGGGTCCCTAGGTGCTATTGTAATACAAATAAATGACTTTGTATATGATATTGCATATCCTTTTTTGTGCCAGTGAGCAAGAGTGCTAAGGGGGTAGCAATATTTCATACTTGGAAATGTAATTCTTCCTTTTTCCTTGGGGAATTCATCACAATCTGAGCTTTAGATATGTTCCCTCCCATAATCCCCACAGGACCTGAAAAATATTTCATTCTAAATGACAAAAAGGAAATCAGGAAGAGCGGTGAGGAATATCTGTTGCAGGAAACAAATTGGGGGGGGCGTGGCAGGAGGGAGAATCATCTCTTTTCTAAGTAAAAAAATGAGGAGTACTTGTGGCACCTTAGAGACTAACAAATTTGTTTGGGCATAAGCTTTTGTAGGCTAAAACACACTTCATCAGAGGCATGCAGTGGAAAATAGAGTAGGAAGATATATGTACACAGAGAATATGAAAAAATGGGTGTTGCCATACCAACTGTAACGAGACCAATCAATTAAGGTGGGCTATTATCAGCAGGAGAAAAAAAAACTTTTGTAGTGATAATCAGAATGGCCCATTTCAAACAGTTGACAAGAAAGTGTGAGTAACAGCGGGGGGAGGGGGGGAATTAGCATGGGGAAATAGTTTTCACTTTGTGTAATGACCCATCCACTCCCAGTCTTTATTCAAGCCTAACTTAATGGTGTCCAGTTTGCAAATTAATTCCAATTCTGCAGTTTCTCGTTAGAGTTTGATTCTGAAGTTTTTTGTTGGAGAATTGCAACTTTTAGTTCTGAAATTGAGTGACCAGGGAAGTGTTCTTCGACTGGTTTTTGAATGTTATAATTCTTGATGTCTGATTTGTGTCCATTTATTCTTTTGTGTAGAGATTGTCCAGTTTGGCCAATGTACGTGGCAGAAGGGCATTGTTGGCAAATGATGGCATATATCACATTGGTAGACATGCAGGTGAATGAGCCTCTGATGGTGTGGCTGTTGTGATTAGGTCCTATGATGGTGTCCCTTGAATAAATATGTGGACAGAGTTGGCAACGGGCTTTGTTGCAAGGATATGTTCCTGGGTTAGTGTTTTTGTTGTGTGGTGTGTGGTTGCTGGTGAGTATTTGCTTCAGGTTGGGGGCTGTCTGTAAGCAAGGACTGGCCTGTCTCCCAAGATCTGTGAGAGTGAGGGATTGTCCTTCAGGATAGGTTGTAGATCCTTGATGATGCATTGGAGAGGTTTTAGTTGGGGGCTGAAGGTGATGGCAAGTGGCGTTCTGTTACTTTCTTTGTTGGGCCTGTCCTGGAGTAGGTGACTTCTGGGTATTCTTCTGGCTCTGTCAATTTGTTTCTTCACTTCAGCAGGTGGGTATTGTAGTTTTAGGAATGCTTGATAGAGATCTTGTAGGTGTTTGTCTCTGTCTGAGGGATTGGAGCAAATGTGGTTGTATCTTGGAGGTTGGCTGTAGACAATGAATTGTGTGATGTGGTCTGGTAGGTAAGTATAGCGGTCAGTAGGCTTCCGGTATAGGGTGGTGTTTATGTGGCCATCTCCTACTAGCATTGTAGTGTCCAGGAAGTGGATCTCCTGTGTGGACTGGTCCAGGCTGAGGTTGATGGTGGGATGGAAATTGTTGAAATCATGGTGGAAATCCTCAAGGGCTTCTTTTCCATGGGTCCAGATGATGAAGATGTCATCAGTGTAGTGTAAGTAGAGTTGGTGCATTAGGGGACAAGAGCTGAGGAAGCGTTGCTGTAAGTCAGCCATAAAAATGTTGGCGTACTGTGGGGCCATGCGGGTACCCATAGCAGTGCCGCTGACTTGAAGGTATGCATTGTCCGCAAATGTGATGTTATTCCTTCCCAACCAAGACATACTAAGATGTCTCAGAAGATGGTTATTGTATGAAATCTGAATTGAGGCTTTAGAAATTTAATTTATAGATGTAGTTAAAATGTTGGGATACTTTGATCCCTAGGATTGCAACATAAGCTTTGGCTCACTGGAAGAGGAATTATGACTAGTTCATTTATTTGGGGATTTGGGGATATGGAGAAGAAGCAATTCTAACTTTGGCACTGATCTATTGTCTACTGAAGTCATGGAGGCCTTTCCAATTATTTCAGTAGGATTTGACTCAGGGCCTAACTGTAAAATTCACAGTTTTAAAATTGGAGAAGGTTACTAATTCCTCACAAATGTATAATACTAGGGAATACTATTTCAGTGTCATAGATAAGCAAAAGCTATTATAAAATGCAATTCTATTGTCCATTCTTTCTGGAAAAATCATGGAGCAGATCCTCAAGGAATCAATTCTGAAGCACTTAGAGGAGAGGAAAGTGATCAGAAATAGTCAGCATGGATTCACCAAGGGCAAGTCATGCCTGACTAATCTAATTGCCTTCTATGATGAGATATTTGGCTCTGTGGATGAGGGGAAAGCAGTGGACATGTTATTCCTTGACTTTAGCAAAGGTTTTGACACAGTCTCCCAAAGTATTCTTGCCAGCAAGTTAAAGAAGTATGAGCTGGATGAATGGACTATAAGGTGGATAGAAAGCTGGCTAGATTGTCAGGCTCAACCGGTAGTGATCAATGGCTCCATGTCTAGTTGGCAGCCGGTATCAAGAGGAGTGCCCCAAGGGTCGGTCCTGGGGCCGGTTTTGTTCAATATCTTCATTAATGATCTGGAGGATGACGTGGATTGCACCCCCAGCAAGTTTGCAGATGACACTAAACTGGGAGGAGTGGTAGATATGCTGGAGGATAGGGATAGGATGAAGAGGGACCTAGACAAATTAGAGGATTGGGCCAAAAGAAATCTGATGAGGTTCAACAAGGACAAGTGCAGAGTCCTGCACTTAGGATGGAAGAATCCCATGCACCGCTACAAATGAGGGACTGAATGGCTAGGCAGCAGTTCTTCAGAAAAGGACTTAGGGGTTACAGTGGACAAGGAGCTGGATATGAACCAACAGTGTGCCCTTGTTGCCAAGAAGGCCAATGGCATTTTGGGATGTATTAGTAGGGGCATTGCCAGCAGATCGAGGGACGTGATCGTTCCCCTCTATTTGACATTGGTGAGGCCTCATCTGGAGTACTGTGTCCAGTTTTGGGCCCCACACTACAAGAAGGATGTGAAAAAATTTGGAAAGCGTCCAGTGGAAGACAACAAAAATGATTAGGGGACTGGAATACATGAGTTATGAGGAGAGGCTGAGGGAACTGGGATTGTTTCGTCTGTGGAAGAAAAGAATGAGGGGGATTTGATAGCTGCTTTCAACTATCTGAAGAGGGGTTCCAAAGAGGATGGATCTAGACTGTTCTCAGTGATAGCAGATGACAGAACAAGGAGTAATGGTCTCAAGTTGCAGTGGGGGAGGTTTAGGTTGGATATTAGGAAAAACTTTTTCACTAGAAGGGTGGTGAAGCACTGGAATGTGTTACCTAGGGAGGTGTTGGAATCTCCTTCCTTTGAGGTTTTTAAGGTCAGGCTTGACAAAGCCCTAGCTGGGATGATTTAGTTGGGCATGGTCCTGCTTTGAGCAGTGTGTTGGACTAGGTGACCTCCTGAGGTCCCTTCCAACCCTGATATTCTATGATTCTGTGATTCTATGATATTGCCCTTTGATGACTGACTGGGCCTTCTCTTAACATTTAAGCCAAATGTTCAATTGTTAGAACATAAAGAAGAGGGGACTGACACACCTAGATGAGTTTATCTTGATGGAGTAAAATCAGTGGTAAGACAAACACCATTATCTTGAATATTATTTTCAGACCTTGTATACAGATCCTAAAGCATGTTAAAATGACATATTCACCTATCCATTCTCTTTGACTGCAAAAAGAAAAGACCACTCCACCCAACTAAGACTTTCTCCAATTTATGTAAAACAAAGGAAAAGAAGAACTTACCAGCTGGATGAAATGGAGAATTTGTAATATTCTTTGGATATTTATAACTTTTTGGCTTGTTGTGATTTTTTAAAACCTGTTTGATCTTTATGAATTAACTTAAGCATAAGGTTTTTCACTCAGGTGTCCATTTTTAATCATATTATTGTTAATCAGGGAGATGAGTCAGTCTGATTTGCATAATTAAGCCCCCCTTCTCCTTTTCATTAATAATGGAGACTATCACTTCCATCATGAATGGTGGAATTAACCTGAAAATACATATTTCATTCAATAAATAACTCCATACATTTCTACAAATTGTACAGGCATGATCTACAATAGCACCATGTGATGATGCCCAATAATGTTAAAAAAAAGTCTGTTGAAAACCTCTTATGAATCAAATAATTTGGATAAGCATCTAGCTGCCTGAGGGCTTGTATCAATCAAACGTTCTGACATTTGTCATCAGTAGTATCAATTTACTCTTGGAAGCTTACTTACTGTATAGTTTTATGTATAGGTTGGCTACGTTAATGCTAATATGTTTTTGAGAGACCAAGTTATGGTAAATTGATCTCCAGAATAATGAGTACTAAGGAAGAGAACAAATATGAAAAAGGAAGAAACCTGATGTGGAGCATTCATTGTTAAGAAGTAAAATGTACTCACTATCCAGATGTGTTGTGCTGAGTTGTCCCTTGTTGATTTATAAATATCAGACTGTGCGTTTGCCAAGGGAAATTTTTCTGCTAGAGATTTCAGATTGAAGTTTTTCTGCACTGTGAATTTTCTTTCATAGTTGCCTGTTTTAGTGGCTGGAAGGCATGAACCAATATAACTTTTAAAAAAAAAGGCATGGGGTGAAAGTTGACTTTGATGCAGATGCCTTCTCTGCATCAATACATGAAAATAGAAAAGGAGTACTTGTGGCACCTTAGAGACTAACCAATTTATTTGAGCATAAGCTTTCGTGAGCTACAGCTCACTTCATCAGATGCATACTGTGGAAAATACAGAAGATGTTTTTATACACACGGACCATGAAAAAATGGGTGTTTATCACTACAAAAAGTTTTCTCTCCCCCCACCCCACTCTCCTGCTCATAATAGCTTATCTAATTTTCATGGTCTGTGTGTATAAAAACATCTTCTATATTTTCCACTGTATGCATCCGATGAAGTGAGCTGTAGCTCACGAAAGCTTATGCTCAAATAAATTGGTTAGTCTCTAAGGTGCCACAAGTACTCCTTTTCTTTTTGCGAATACAGACTAACACGGCTGTTACTCTGAATACATGAAAATGTTCCTCTGTTTGAGGATGACAAAAACTACCTATTCCAAAGATAATATCTAACTTGAGAATAATGTTGTCAGCTAGTGCAGATTTGTAGTAAATGTGGTCATGACTCCAATGTGGACAAAACAAAGTCATTCTATGGTAGGTTCAAAAGAAGATTGGACCATATTTCTATATAGGAATCCAGGGCATAATGACAAGAGAGACAAGTACAATTACAAGACAACATTTTATATTCTCATAAATATGGCCCATTAGTTACATACTTTCTCTTTTCCTTACAAAATAATTACCAATGAAGAAATTAAATCACAACACACCTCATAGATTTCTATTAGGTCGTGTGCTTCTCCGTGAGTTTGCACTTCAGAGAAAAAAGCTGATTTTTTTTCCATTCTGTTCTATTCCTTTGCTATGCACAATCAGATCTCTAATTAGTAATGCAATTTCTATATTTCTTCTAGTAGCGTCTACAAACAAATCCTCTCATTTTTAAAAATGACCCCCCAAGGTGTGTTTGTGGGGTTATTTTTTGGTTGTGTGTTTGTGTTTTCTGTTTTTTAAGATGAAAGAAAATGGTTTAAAACTACAACCTTTGCTCTATGCTACTAAGGAAATGTATCCTCTGCAAATTTTGCTGCCTGTGGAAACAATAGGCTTGTTGGTTAAGTATACTCTAGCATGTCCATAAATATCATTCATTATAAGCACTGGCATTGTATGTCAAAGTAATTTGCTTTTCTAAACTTCATGGGAGTCTATGCCATAACTAACTTTTATGCTCATATTCTTACCTCTATGCAAATTCATAAGTAGTGAATAGCACAATGAAGTATGTACATATAGATTTGATAAGCTAAAGCAATTTTTACATTCTCTGTTTAATCTGAAATACTCTAGGCTTATTTAGGTTAATCAATTATAAAACAATTGCTATTGTTTTAAATGCTTACTAGGTACATTTATAGTACTGTAGCAGTCCTGGTGAAATATGGTCCATGAGCTCTATTATTTTTCATGTTAGAATTTTACAAAATTACTCTACTGGCTTCAAGAAAAGACTAGTATATCTTATCTCCAAGAGAGATTAACTCTGGGAACTATGAATACTGCATAACTGCTGTCCATTCAAATAATGTCTATTTTGTTGGAATGGGGGATCTTTGTCTATTGGTTTTACAAAATTTACTAGGTTTGTGTGCTTGAATCTGCAGCAATTTGGCAGAAATATTTCATTCAGAGTGAAAATGGTGTGTGAAATGTGGAGGAGGTGATGGTGTAAGCGGCCACATAGGTTATAGGAATGTATTCAGTGCTTCAAACTGCTGCATTCTATTTCAGTCATGGCTACTGACAGGTGAATGATACTTTGCTCTTATATAGCACCCACAGGAATTATTTATATTGTTTGAAGTACTTTTGCCTTCCATCCCTGATTTCCATCCCAGAGTTTCAGCTGTTTATTTAAAATTTAGCAAACAAAACAACCAAGAATAGTTAATGGACAATACTTCATTGTTAAAAGGAGTATTTGTGGCACCTTAGAGACTAACAAATTTATTTGAGCATAAGCTTTCGTGAGCTACAGTTGCATCCGATGAAGTGAGCTGTAGCTCATGAAAACTTATGCTCAAATAAATGTGTTAGTCTCTAAGGTGCCACAAGTACTCCTTTTCTTTTTGCGGATACAGACTAACACGGCTGCTACTCTGAATACTTCATTGTTGTAACTCTCATTCACCTTCCATTTGTCTCTTATCTATTTATATTTAACTTGAACTGCCAATTTCATTTGTCTGTAACTGGTGTAATACTACTAATAATGGATATATACAAGTATCCCCATTTTATGGATGTGGAATACAATGTTCACAGAAGTGAAGCCCAGAATTTCAAATTGGGGGCCACAATTTAGGCATCTAAATCCATATTTAGGCAGCTAAATAAGCTGCTTGATTTTCAGAGTACCTGAAGGTCCCATTGACATCAGTGGAAGTGCAACTATGGAAGGCAAGGCTAAGGCACTTGTGCCTGACCCCTTTACACATATTTTATCACTCTAGTTGTTGTTGTTTATTAGTATTAAGGTGGCACCCAAATGCTTCAATCAGGGTCGATGCCTCATTATGCAAAAGAATGTATATACATATAACAAAGACCACTGCACCAAATGTATCCTTGCTGATTGCAGGCAAAACAGAGGAATTACCGCCATATTTTTTTGTGTTTGTTTTATAGGCAGGCCAGGTGTTAATGGCTTTTACCTTTATTGGTTAGGTAATTTGCATTAACAGATGCTTTTTGGTTTGTTTTGGATTTAAAGCCATTAGCAGTTTAGAGACTTTGTCTTAAAAGCAATTAATTTTTAACAGAGTTTTGATTACTTTTTACTTTTGCTTTTAAAACATACAAAAATTTGAAAAAGAAAACACAACGTATTGTGGCTCCCTTTGAGCCCTACTAGGATTTTAATTAAGTAGCATAGTATGTTTGCATTTCTTTTACCCCTTTTACAATACGCACTGCTTTGTTTTTACATACCTGTATATAGATTACATTTTTTAATATACATTTGGGGCAATTAAGTTTTAATAGAACCCCCTATAGTTTTTTAGCAAATTTGACTACATTGTTTATAGTTAAATTATTTTAATTAGATAGGATTTTTGCCTGGATTATTTACAGACTTTTTTTTTTGAAAAGGGCCCATTTTTTCTTCACAATGGCTACAAAGAAACCAAGATTTTTAATAACATTTTTTTAAACATTTTTACAGAGTTTAACTGCTTAATTTTTTTTAGCCTTTGCAAAGTTAACTTTTTACTTTTTTCCACTAAATTACTTGCTTATTTCCCCAAATGACATCTTTAACTTAGATTTTACCGTTTTACCATTTCAAGTACTATTTTAGGGATTTGAATTTTCCATGTTTGCCCTTACTTTTTTACTTCTGCCACTATGCCCTTAGGGCTTTCCACCTGTTTTTTAATTTTTTATCTGTTGCCTGCCTTCTTGTTTAGGCCTGATCCTTTTTTTTTTTTCTTGTTGAACCGTCCCTTTCCATGAGCACAGGCTTTGTTCCTCTACCAATTTAGCAAGGAGAGTGGGCTTCTTAACTAGCCACCACCCCTCCTGGCTCCTTTCCTTAAACATTTATTTTAAAATTTGAAATTACCACAATACTATTTACAAGAAATACTACACTGCCCAAACTCCTATATTTTTTAGAGTTTGGTTTAGCAGAGCAAGGTTTGTTTATAAGGAGTAATGTTTTGAACAAATATTATTTTTAGATTATTTTTGGATTGTTTTTTTTTAAACATTTCCTACACAGGTGCTACCACTATTTGCCCACACTTTTATATCCATTAGAGCTGGGTTTTATATAGAAAATACTGCCTGAACATATTTTGTTATGATTTTTTTTTTACTTTAATAACTCTTTTGTGGCTTCCATCACAATCGGTTAGTACAGCTTTTAAGGTTTTTTTTAGTTACTTGAAATTTTACATTGCCCACGCTGGCACCAGGGCTTACAATGTTTACCCCCCTGGGCTGGAGGCAGAGACGTTAAGCCTCCCTTCATATTACTCGGCCTTTACCACCAAGGGTTCATACACCAAATACAACCTCCCCACCCCAGGACAAGAGCGAGAAACCCTACGTTTTTCTTTTTTGCTTAGTTATGCTATGGCTGAAGGTATATGCACCAAGGATTTTTTTTTTGTTCAGCTTGAAGTGAGGATATTTAAATCCTTCTCCTATTGCCCGGCACTTCTATGGCCGGGAGTAGACCCACCTGCACCCTTCCCCTGCCGACGGGGGTGGAGAGAGGAATGCTAAACTTCCATTCATTTCTTTGCCATGCTATGACTAAGGGTGGGGCATACCATTAATCATAAAATCCTCAACATGAAATACCAACTGTGGCGGGCAGAACAAACATGAAATACCAAGGGCAGACCAGTTGGTGCACTCCGCAGTGCCCCCCGCCCCCCCGCACAGTTCTCCACCAAAAGTGTGATGGATTTATGTTACCAATCTACCTGGGGCGTCAGGCTGAGGCCACAGGATTTTTAGGGGAGGAGATGAAGGAGCACACCAAGTGACTAAGTTTTAAAGCTTTATTAATAAAATAACAGCTGTGAGTGCAGGGTGATTCCCACATTATTCAGAGGAAGCAAGAAAGCGTTAGTGTCCGTGCCCTAACCCACTTTCATACTTACACAAGCACAACACAAGGCTGGCCAAACCTGGGTGTAACGTAAGAAGAAGAGGGGGAAGGGTGGATGAGAGTTTTGTTCTGTGCACAGGCCGTTCAGTGTCAGCTGTTGATCGCCGACTTGCTTTGGCTTTTGAGAGGATTTTTAAGTCCTTGGTTTTGGGCAGGGGGAGTTTTGTTCAGGGAATCCCTGTTGAGGTTACAGGGACAAACCATCCCGATGAGTCGAAAGAATAGTAAACATGGCAAGCGACCAGCTTGGCTTAATGGTGAAATCCTAGCGGATCTTAAACATAAAAAAGAAGCTTACAAGAAGTGGAAGGTTGGACATATGACCAGGGAAGAGTATAAAAATATTGCTCGGGCATGTAGGAAAGATATCAGGAGGGCCAAATCGCACCTGGAGCTGCAGCTAGCAAGAGATGTCAAGAGTAACAAGAAGGGTTTCTTCAGGTATGTTGGCAACAAGAAGAAAGCCAAGGAAAGTGTGGGCCCCTTACTGAATGAGGGAGGCAACCTAGTGACAGAGGATGTGGAAAAAGCTAATGTACTCAATGCTTTTTTTGCCTCTGTTTTCACTAACAAGGTCAGCTCCCAGACTGCTGCGCTGGGCATCACAGAATGGGGAAGAGATGGCCAGCCCTCTGTGGAGATAGAGGTGGTTAGGGACTATTTAGAAAAGCTGGACGTGCACAAGTCCATGGGGCCGGACGAGTTACATCCGAGAGTGCTGAAGGAATTGGCGGCTGTGATTGCAGAGCCCTTGGCCATTATCTTTGAAAACTCGTGGCGAACGGGGGAAGTCCCGGATGACTGGAAAAAGGCTAATGTAGTGCCAATCTTTAAAAAAGGGAAGAAGGAGGATCCTGGGAACTACAGGCCAGTCAGCCTCACCTCAGTCCCTGGAAAAATCATGGAGCAGGTCCTCAAAGAATCAATCCTGAAGCACTTACATGAGAGGAAAGTGATCAGGAACAGTCAGCATGGATTCACCAAGGGAAGGTCATGCCTGACTAATCTAATCGCCTTTTATGATGAGATTACTGGTTCTGTGGATGAAGGGAAAGCAGTGGATGTATTGTTTCTTGACTTTAGCAAAGCTTTTGACACGGTCTCCCACAGTATTCTTGTCAGCAAGTTAAGGAAGTATGGGCTAGATGAATGCACTATAAGGTGGGTAGAAAGCTGGCTAGATTGTCGGGCTCAACGGGTAGTGATAAATGGCTCCATGTCTAGTTGGCAGCCGGTGTCAAGTGGAGTGCCCCAGGGGTCGGTCCTGGGGCCGGTTTTGTTCAATATCTTCATAAATGATCTGGAGGATGGTGTGGATTGCACTCTCAGCAAATTTGCAGATGATACTAAACTGGGAGGAGTGGTAGATACGCTGGAGGGGAGGGATAGGATACAGAAGGACCTAGACAAATTGGAGGATTGGGCCAAAAGAAATCTGATGAGGTTCAATAAGGATAAGTGCAGGGTCCTGCACTTAGGATGGAAGAATCCAATGCACCGCTACAGACTAGGGACCGAATGGCGAGGCAGCAGTTCTGCGGAAAAGGACCTAGGGGTGACAGTGGACGAGAAGCTGGATATGAGTCAACAGTGTGCCCTTGTTGCCAAGAAGGCCAATGGCATTTTGGGATGTATAAGTAGGGGCATAGCGAGCAGATCGAGGGATGTGATCGTTCCCCTCTATTCGACACTGGTGAGGCCTCATCTGGAGTACTGTGTCCAGTTTTGGGCCCCACACTACAAGAAGGATGTGGATAAATTGGAGAGAGTCCAGCGAAGGGCAACAAAAATGATTAGGGGTCTAGAGCACATGACTTATGAGGAGAGGCTGAGGGAACTGGGATTGTTTAGTCTGCAGAAGAGAAGAATGAGGGGGGATTTGATAGCTGCTTTCAACTACCTGAAAGGGGGTTCCAAAGAGGATGGCTCTAGACTGTTCTCAATGGTAGCAGATGACAGAACGAGGAGTAATGGTCTCAAGTTGCAATGGGGGAGGTTTAGATTGGATATTAGGAAAAACTTTTTCACTAAGAGGGTGGTGAAACACTGGAATGCGTTACCTAGGGAGGTGGTAGAATCTCCTTCCTTAGAGGTTTTTAAGGTCAGGCTTGACAAAGCCCTGGCTGGGATGATTTAACTGGGAATTGGTCCTGCTTCGAGCAGGGGGTTGGACTAGATGACCTTCTGGGGTCCCTTCCAACCCTGATATTCTATGATTCTATGACCTCTGTCCCCCATGCTCTTTGTACCAATTTAAACTGGCTTTTTGTGGCCTTTTTAGCTTTTTCAAAACACTTTAGGGATGCGAGACTGTTGTTTTTCCCCTCACTGGCCTTTGCTGTTTTACTAGATTTTGCAGCCCCTGCAGCTCTGTTCAGCTGAATTTTCCTTTTTTATGGCTGGTTGAGATTGGCATTAGGCTCCCATCTTTCTTGGCAGGCAGCCAAGAGTTGGTTGTGTGCCATGGCCTTGGGCTGGAGTTAGCGGTTTTTTTTCGGACCTAGGTGGAGCGTTGAGTTAACCCATTCTCTTCTTCCCTTTCTCCCCCTTCAGCCTCTCACAACCTGCAAAGGAATCTTTCGCTCCACACTCACACCTTTAGCCCCTCCCAAAATCCTTTTTCGTGCATATGCATATATTGTGTTAGCAATATACAATGCTGGTGCTTATCCCAGGGGACTCCATGGGGGGCAATTTTACTGTGACTGTGACAATTAGTCCTGACATACTTTCATACTTGATATTCCAGGAGGCAAAATGTCATGAATCTGTATGAAAATATGAAGTTAGAAGTGGAATTAACTGGCCCAGTAATGTTTGAAATGTAGGAATATAGTTGTATCACAAGAGTTGCCTAATACCTCCAGTTATTGAAAACTTTCTGTAATACCACATGCTGCGCTGATGGCCTGTGTAGTGATCGATAGCTCTCTGAATATACAATAGTTTATTAATCTAATTTAAGCATTTTAAGCTGCAGAAATAATTTATGTCATATAAATTATTTGATGTAGTTAGTATAGTATATATTCACTAACTCCAAACATATCACCTGCAACCGATCTGCCTTCAGTTATGCTTCTGGAGATGGCACAAGCAAAACCCATGAGGGCATGTAGTTAATAGCTAAAGATGAGAGAATCGTGGCAGAAAAACTGGCTTCTAATAACACTCAAGAAGTGTTTCCATAGTATGTTCGTATAGAGTTTTCTTTCTGTCCAAGTGAAAAATAATTTTGAAGTTCAGCTTTACATTTATCGATTTTTGCTACTTATCTGTATTAATATATATGTTGCCTGGAGCTTGTAAGAGTTTACAGACACACTAACATAGTTTTTGTGTGATTTCCAAATTATAATCCTGTCTGGAGGTAGGAAAAAAGTTCATTGTGCTTTATTGACTAGTAAATAAAAAAGCTTCCTTCAATCCTGTTAAAAAAAAAAATTACTAATAAAAGTATTCCCTCCCCTTTAAGGCCAGAGAGTCAGTATTTTAAGGAGATTTATTTTGTTTTCTGAGTAGGGCCTCAGGTGAAAGAATCTGTCTCACTCCCATTTTCTCAGTTCTGAAAAGAATTGAGAATTTTCACCAATTCTGCTATTCCACTCAGTCTTCTATCATGTCAGACAGTCTTCTCCTAAGTTCCATTAACTTGTTTTAATACCTGTCTCATGACACCTGCACCTACTGCTTGCATAATGGGTGAGTAGTTTCTACATAAGCCACTGGCATCTGAAAGACCAACTAATGAAACAGTAAACCAATTTTGAAGTAGAGACCAACCACTTCTGTCATTTGTTGGCTACATTATTCAGGAAAGATAAATATGGGGCCTAGTTTCTCTACTGTGGTATTTAATACTGAAGACTCAGATCTATTCCCATTGGGCTTACAGATAGGAGGGCCTAAGTCTGCCAAAGCTAAAAGCCTGCCTTTTCAACTGAGGGACAGGAACCTTTGAATCCAGGCCACAACTGGATACTGAGGAAAACAAAAAACAGGACAGAGAAAGTTAAAGGTTAAAAATCAAGGATCAGAGAGAAACACCTAGCAGAGAACAGATGAGGGACTAGAAATAGGTTCCATAGTCACAAGCACCACTGTCTAGTTTCCTCTTCCTGGTATGATAGAGCACCAGGAGGAGGTTGATGAGAATGACTTGCAAATTCACAGGGCCACAGCTAGGGTGTCCAAGGATAAGTAAGTGAGGAGAAACGTGAAGCCAGAACTTCAGTAAGAGGCTCTGGAGGAGCTGGAAGAAGTTCTTCCACTGACACACTCTACGTAAGTGGGGGCCAGGGTCTCCCTCATGCTGCAGCAGTGACAGTTATCAGGCCAGGTACATGCCCATGCTCATGGCTTCATGGACGAGCTGCCAACTAATATCCCCAACAGGCTTTGGAACCAGAGTAGAGTACAGACTGGCCCACTGGGGATCCCCTACCTCTGTAGGTGGCAATAGGTCTCACCCCTTGGTGTCAGGGCAGGAGACAAGGTTGAGGATGTGAATAGTATGAAGCACAAGGGTGTACATATGTTTCTTGGGTGTGGTTTGGAGATAGACCAGCTGGATGGAATTTAGTCTAATCAAGTTGTGTGCTGGAGGCAGCTAGTGAGGCTCACAAGGTCAGGGCCCCTTGATGAGCTCTAGATGACTAGGGGTGGGAAGGGAATGCCCTCCCACAGGACCCAATCTTGGTAAGTGAGAGAGGTTGGGGAGCAATGCTGCAGTCATCTCCTGGAGCACAAGACAGGGGACATATAGAGTGGGCAGGCCCATTCGCTTGCCAAACTAATGGGTCCACCCAGTCCTTCCAATCGTAGTACAAGGGGTATCAGAGTCTGGTGCCACCAGTAAGGACCATCCTCTGACACAAAAAAGGGGGACTCCACCACCTGCACATGAAGGTGGGGTTGTGTAGGAGGGGTTCTGCAGGGAGATCATCATCTTTGGCACTCACTGTGGACCTGGTTGCTGGAACTTTCTTCTGGGTTCTGAGCAGGTCCTGGTGAAAGACTGGTAGCTCCAAGAAGTCTCAGAGGAGACCTCTTTGGTGAAGACAGAAGAGCTGTCAGTCCTATTGAAGCCCTCAGAAGTGGTGGAGGGAGGTGTGTATCAGCATGCTCCGACTGGAATATGTGCAGTGTAAAGGGGTCTTTGCAGAGCCTCAAGGTGGAAGGTATGGACCTCGCTGCAGATACAGACCAAGCTCTATCCACCCTTCCCTATGACACAAAGGGGAGACCCAGTGCAGCCCCAGAAAGAGAAACTCCAGGATTCTCTTCTGGAAGCTGAAAAAGGGTGGGCTCATGGTGTTGAACTAATGCCAGAGCATAGACAGCACCCTCGCCCAACAGGAAAGGAACCAGAGCAGCCACCACCTCCACAACAAGTCAGACACCCTGCACTACTTGGGTTTGATAAGCCATAATTTCTGTGTATTTAAACCATTCATAGGGAGGAAGTTGGATGGCATAAGATATTATAAGTGTTTATATTACACTGGTCCTAGGAAAGATACATAAAAGTGATGTAAAGTCAAATTTTCTCCTTCCTGAGCAGTGCTTAGAGAATCTTATATTCAGATACTCTTGAATTAACTATACTGTGAAACCATTTTTAATAACAAACCCTCAATACATAGTTCAAGCCTGTATCATGCCTTCCTGTAGGGGGAAAAATGTGAGGACCCTATGATGGAGGAAATCTCAATGATTATTCCTTTGTGGAGTTCAGCTGAATAGTCCTCTGAGGTGCAATGTTCCATAAAGAGCTATTACAATGCTGGGCTATATTATCTTTTTGGTACAAATTCCATAGGGCTAGAGAAGCAATGAGGCATGTCCCGTTCTGTACCAGTCTGTCTGTTCTCCACCAACTTCATTACATTGTTCCCTCCCCATACCATGGATTGATAGAGGTCCCTCTACTGCGGTGGTAAGGGGAGGGAACAATGTAATGAACATGGCTAATCCCTTAAGATTTGGGAGATCTGCTCACAAATGTGAACTTCTTTGTGCAAATTGGGCATAGGGGAAATGAACTGGGACTCGGTTATTAATTGGTCCTTTGTAAACTCCTCTTGCCTTTATGTAAGTAAAGTTTTGCTTGAGTAAAAATGGAGGAGGAAAAAAACTCTCAGGATTAAGTCTTTTACAAAGTCATTTATTTTCCTACTGAAAAGCTTAGCAGTAAGCACAGGAACACTGTAATGTGAAGAGAAGTTTGCACATTACAATACTTTGAAATAAGAAGATGGAAGTTCAAAATGAACAATACGTAGTTTCACTGTATCTAAGCTCACAAAAAGTAGGTTACACTGTATTCCCCTGCAGTCTTCTCCCTAGCTTGAGCGTGCTGAAGCATTAAGTGTCTTTGAATTTTTTTTATCGTCTTCCTTTTGTGCATGGGCTCTGTTTGTTTAGCTTCTCTGCAAATTCAGGCTCCTGTATGGTACTTCAGGTAAAGAGAACAGAAAGTCAAATCGTCCTCCAGCATCTCTATCATAGCAGAACTAATTGTAAAGGTGAAGAAATGCTGCAAACACCGGGAGTGTTTCACTGAAATATTCTGTTTCCTTTTAGCTACTAGCACTTAGAGTATTCATACACTGAAAACATAGGGCGAGTTCCTTCTTTTTTCTTATACTGGTATAGGTCCAAATTTACACCAGTATCAGTGAAAGCAGAATTAGGCCCATGATTCATTCTCCTGTTCTGCTTTTGGATATGAGTCTGCCAAAATGAAAACAGAAATTTCCTATGGAACATGGGTGACCTTGTTAGTAGACTCCTCATTTGGATTATTTAAATAGAAACTAGAATTAAAGTTTCGAGTTGCTTCCTTCTGCTGAAGTCAGAAAAAACAATATGAAAGTTACTAAGTTTTTACCTGTAAGCAGTATCTTGAAACAAATTAATTCAAGATGTCATCAGTGAAAAGGTTACATGCTGGTGTGCTATCATGATGATTCTCAGAACCAGGAACAAGGGAGCCTTTTGACAGCCAATTGTCCAACCAGTTCTAAAAAGGCTTTTGACAGTAGACGTTTTAGAGGCTTTAGTACAGTTTTGTGACTTAGTCCAAGAGAGTGTATACTATGGGAAACACATTAAACAGGTTAGAACATGTACAAGAAAATTTAGACATATTTTAGGACATTGGGGGAGGAGAAGATTTTTCTTTGCTTAAATCACTGTGTTGCTTTTTGTGTTTGTTTTTCAGTATTCGTATCTTGCAGAGAATAAAATAATTAGAAAGGACTTCGTCAAGACATCTTAATTTGAAAAGCTGGGGATAAAATATGAACAGATAGCTAAGTAAATGGGCATGTGCAATATTTCTGTGAACTAAGCATGTAGTGGGGGATGTTAATTCGATCATTCAGAGGTCACCAATCACATAGTGTTTCACTGTGCTATGTACATACATTCAGAGCCATGGCCCCTGCCCTGAGGAGCTTACGATTTATTTTCAGACAAGACATTGTAAGTGGTTGTAAAAACAAAACAACAACAATAACAATAACAAAAGGTACCAAGCCTGCAAAACCTGACTCATGAGCAGTTTATACACATGAATTGCCCCACTATTGTACGAACATGACTGGTCCCATCACATTCAGTGAAACTACTCATGCAGCATACATAACTCAGGTATGTAAGTATTTGCCTTATTGAAACGAAAAGCAGAAAAAGGAAGAAGGGTGTATAAGGATAAGAGGAGTAGGAAGAATGTGCTATTATGTAGGTTATCTGGCCCTGACCAAACAAAATAATTAAGCATGTGCATAGCTTTAAATACATGAATAGTTCAACTAACTTCAATATTTGTGTGCATAACGTTATGCAGCTGTTTAAGTATTTGCTGGATTGGACCCTATATACCCAACTTGCTGGTTCTGACTCATATATTCCTTTCTCTATTTAATTAAATGCAGGCTATAAACAAACAGATATCAACAATACCAATACCTTAGAATGATAGATCTTGACCCTGAAGTTGTTATGTTTGCAAAACACTCTTCAAACCTTTGAATTTAGATTTTTTATCCAATACTCTAAACCCACAAAATCAATTTACAGCAGAACTTAACATATTTTAGGAAGAATATGATATTAATACAGTAGCCAAATTGCACTTCTGCCTGTTATATGATACACATGAATTACTCTTTAGAAATAAATATACCATGCTGTTGTAAAGGAATCCACTGTCATTTTTAAGTTTAGAGTGCTAACAGGAAAGCAGAAAAGACAGATATGTTGAAATTGATTGTCCTTAATTTGGAGTGTCCATCCTGTGAGACTTCAAAGGTAAATTAATGCCTGCTTTTTATTCTTCCCTTGCAGCATATGTTCCCAAGCCACATTCTGAAATCCCATTAGTGATATGTGTGTCCATCTACACTCAAGCTGTTTGCCTTAGGTTATTGTTTGCTCTTGTTCAATTGTCTTTTTGTTTCTTTTATTCAGCTTTATCTATAGGCTATACAGCACACAATTAATTTAAAAGTACACAAAGTATCTTAAGTCCTTAAACTTCTATTCTTCTTTCTTTCTATTGCAACTAAAAATCGCAACACCAACTACTCTCCCTACAAATACAAGCCATCCATCCCATCTCCAGAGAAGAGTTTCCTAAATGCCAGCTCTGTTGTTTTAGCACCTTTCTATGGACATTGTTTGCAGGATTTTGCAGTTTGGGAGTCAGAATTTGCAGGGTTATTTGCAGTTGTGTCAGCAAAATGCAGATTCTCTAAATCCCTCTATCTGGTATTATGCCTTTGGCTTCTAGGTGTCAAAATCAAGAGTTTGATCCTTAGATTTTATGTAGTATAGTAATTTTTCACAGCCTTTCAAATAGTGACTTTCACTATCTCGGACAATCGTACATTAATGGTTATTTGAATAGTGATGGGCTGTTGACTAATGCAAGAAATAAGCTTCCTAATTTATCATTTCAGTGTGAGTTCACTATTTCAGTCATATGAAATCTGATTCAATGCCAACCCAAGATAAAGATTAAAATCTGACTGCTAAAATGGAAAAAATGTTATCCCAATATGATGATTTTGCATAACCTATAAGTGAAAGCATAGGACAAACTTTTGTGTGTATGCATAAATCACAACTTTGACCGATCTATCAAGTCACTTTTTTTTCCTTTGCATCAGGGGAGAACCAATGAACATTAAGTGAGGGCAAGGCCAGAATCTCAGAAGCAGCTGTCATGTTTCAAATAATAAAAAATCCAGCTTAAACATGGGATGCAAATTGTGGTGTAAATGAGATGTTATAGTAATGGATCTAGTGGCTTGAATTAATTCTTTTCCATTTTCACTGCTAACCTGATACTTCAAACTCCACAAATTAATACTGTAACACCTTGAGTTGTCCATGAATACCCCACTGCCTAAAGAATCTGCTGTTTCATGCAGAATACTTTACTCTTTCTCATTTATATTTCCATTGTATCAAAATTCCTTAAATTGAATCTGATGCCTGTTTTTAAATGTATGCAATGTATATAATCTTCCCTTCTTTGGTAAGGTGTATATAATAATTATGTAATGAGCTTCAAACAGGCCATTGAAGAGGATAATATCAACTAATATTAATGTCACTGCAAGCTACTCTGTTATTCAGAATTGCTCCTACATCCATTTTACACTTGGCGAGGGGAAAAAAGCAGGGAGATATGGAGAGAAACAGTCGTTAGATGAACTGGAAGTGGCTGAACCCAGGAAAATGGGGTTCTACAGCTTACTACAAAGCTTAGTTAACTTCCAAAGCTGAACTTCCCTGTGTGATTAACAATCTCCAGCTACACGGGCTCTGGATGTGGTCTTCCAAAGTACAGAGCTGGCTACTTCTCCCTTATTACACTTTTATTTGTTTTAGTTTAGTTTTTTTTTTTTTAATCTAGAAACAAAGGTTCTAGCAGAGGACAGGAATAAATATGGCTCATTTTTTAAATTTTTCTTAGGGAAGAATACTATGCATGCTCTAGCTGATACTTTCTATTTTTACCAGCCAGATTCTCCCCTGCACTTAATATTCTCTGGGTGCAGCAAGGACCTATTTAGAGTATGTCTACACTGCAGCTGGGAATGTGCCTTCCAGCCCAGTTGAACAGAAACACGCTAACTCCTCTAATGCTAGCATACTAAAAATAGCAGTGTGGATATTGCAGCATGGGTGATGGTTTGGGTTAACTGCCTGAGTACTACCCTGCCAAACCTCTTCCCCACCCCTTGCCCCAGGGTCTGTACTCAGGTGGATAGCCCTATGCATCAATGGCCATACTGCTATTTTTAGCATACTAGCTTGAGAAGAACTAGCACAAGTCTGTCTCCCCTGGTTGGGAGGCCTGCTGTGTAGACATACTGTAGAGTAGCCACAGGACTGCTGTAATCTTGACCTGCTGATCATGGCTGCAGAGCGGTTATTTACCAACTAGAGAGTGCCAGAACACAGTGCACTCTGTGCCTTCCCTTTTCCTACCATGCTGTCTTCTAGGAGAGTTGCAGGATATGGTCTAGAAGCCAGCTAGGAGTTTGACTTCACTGGATGAATCCCCACCTGGAGAACAGCACCAGTTTTTTTGCCTCCCTTACATTTTTAGAGAAACATAAAGGACCTGGCGTGACTAAGTGTTGTAATCTTTGCTTTGGACCTTATTCCTACAAATACAGTGGTCCCACTGTGCACCTGTGTAAAGTTAAACATGTATGAAAGTGTTAGGATTGGACCCTGGTTCTCCCAATGTACCCATCCCACTATGCAAAGCAGTTTCTGCCTGAGGTCCTAGTCCTTTGTGCATTTCATATGAATTTCAAATAGTTCCTCATTTCCAGCACGGTTGCCACACAAAGCCTTAAATCAAATATTGCAATAATTCTGTCTCAGGAATGATATCATCCCTTCTATAGTAAAAAAAAAATAAAAATAAAAAAAAAACCACCCAAAAAAACAAACAAGTGAATCCCCAGGATAATGCTGAGAATATGGATAGACTATCAAAGAAATACCCACACAGCAGTAGACATGCAAATTTAGGCATTTTGTTTTTTCACAAATAACACAAAGAAGGAAGAGACTAACTCATGCTTTAAATATTCCCCAAATCCCTACAACTCTAGCCAAGGAAGATACTTTTTAAAAAATAATGGGCCAGCTGGTCTATATCAGTGTAGCGCCACTGAAGTTATAGAGCTATGACAATTTACAGTAGCTGAGGATACAGAGATCAATACTTACATGCACAGGATCAAAGAAATGGAAAGACCTATTAGCTATCTAGTCCCATTCCTTTGCCATTAGTTTGAATGTGCAAAGTGAGCCTGCTTCAGTTTGCATGTCAACAGAGATTATTAGAATGTATAATTTTTTTAAGTCAACTTCACAAATGTTAAATAAAATAGCCATGTCCGTCTCTGCACCTCTCAATCTCACTTTTTTTCCACTAAAACTTTCCTGACCTCGAGGGGACAGATTTTCAGAAGAGCTCAGGATCAGATTTTCAAGTGCTCAGCACCCATGATTAGTGACAGCTTTTCAAAAGTGATCAGCAGCTCGCATTGTGACTTCGATGGCCAGTTAGCTAGCCACTTATTTTGGTGTCTGAATGGGAAGCAAACGCTTTTGGAACTCTAGCTCTAATGTTAAAGTTTACATATGTCCATTTCTTGGAAAACATTAATATCTTCATTTTAGTATTAGTTTTTGTCCATAGACAGAACGTTAAAATATTCTTTGGGGGGTGCTAAGCAACCGGGCTCCCAGTTCTATGGCTTTCAAGATGCATTATGTGGCAGGTATTGAGCTATCATGCTAAAAATAGCAGTGTAGCTGGGGTAGCATGTGTGGTGGGCCGGCCTTGCTACTTGAGTACAAAGTTGTCCAGATCTCCAATCTGGTAAACCTGGGTTTCTGGACCTGTGCCTGCAGGTCTATTCTTTTCAAGCTTGTGTCTACACTGCATTGCTATGCAAGCATCATACCCCTGCTGATACATCCCTACTGCACTATGCAGACCCAAGACAGGTTGTTGGTTCTGGGGACATATCCCAGGGTTACTGGTGCCTTTGCTAGCTGTAGCCATTCTAGGGATTGGTTCATGGTGTATTGTGGGAGAACTTGTCTGTCATTCTTGCAGCATTTGACTGAAAGTCCTTTAGCCTGCCAACATATCCAGCTGAGTCATTTTTGAGTCTGCATACTTCCTTCAAACAGATTCACCAGCACTGGTGGAAGGATTTCTCCTGCTCACATTTTCACACCTATTCCAGGAAACAGGCTGAGTATCTTTAAGACTCTGGTGGACATGTTGGTGGTGATATTTGTTTTGGTGAAGGCACTTCTCAGACTGTTTTACAGACACGGCAGCCATGACCTAGGTGATGCTGCTTATGCCTGCAGCAATAACTGAAGATTCCCAATATGTGAACTAGTATTTTGGAGCAGTTCCCTGATCACAGACTGCTGGGATCACATGATTATGTGGACTCATGATGACCAACAGTGGCTCTAGAACTTTTGTATCCTGGAGCTGTGTGATCAGCTTGCCCTGACCCACCAGCATCTGGACAAACATGAGAGGGTGGCGATGCTGGTCCAGAAGCAAGTTGTTATAGACATATGGAAGATGGCTACCCTAGACTGCTGCAGGTTCCTGGTGAACCAGTTTGGTTTGGACAAGTCAACTGCAGGGTTGTGGTGGTGGAGGTTTTTGAGGCAATCAAGACTGATTTATCCAAAGGTGGTGAGCATAAACAATGTTCCTGACATTATTGTTGGCTTTAAGAGAATAGGCTTCACAGACTGTGCTGGGGCTATTGAATGGGCCTTACACATACATCATTTGCTCTCTGCAAGAAGCACATGTTTACATAAACTGAAAAGGGTACCACTCCATTGTTATGCATGCCCTGGATGATCACATACACAGGTTCATGGACACCAAGAAATGTTATACTGGCAAGATCCCTGGTGACAGGGATTTCCAGAGATCAGGACTTTACCTGCATGGGTAAATTGTAATATTATTTCCACCAAATGTCTTTGTCCCCACAGTTATTCTAGGGAACTTCACTTACCTTACCCTCTTTTGCCATAGCTAAGCCCCTTAATTTTAGCTTTTGCTGTCTTTTACTAAAACATTCCCAGGTTTTACAAAAACTATTAGTTCTCTAACTGATTTTTTTGCCCAAATTTTCCACCAGTCAAGTATATGAAAAGACTGATTATGTTAAGAAAATCCAGTACATTACATTAGATAGATGTATTTATGTTAACAATAAATTAGTCAAACTGTAAATGCAAGGCTGACAGAGTAAGGCAATGTAGTGGAAAATACACATACATGAACATATGTGTACATACTGTTAATATGCAGTTCTTGTAATAAGAAGCAGAAAATTGTCTTTACTTTTTATTTATCTGTTGCTTTTTTCTGCCCCCAATATTAACCATTATATTTACCCAGATAACTGAAATTAATTTTTTGCACTGATTTTCACCCATTTTTAATTGTTAGTGTAAACACTGACAAATTCCTGGGAAACTGTAAATAATTTTTTTTTAAAATTAAAACTCCCATGGCATATGAAACTGTATCCTGACCCCAGAGGACCTGGCTAAAAAAGTTTCAGCTACATGCTCAATAGCAGTGGGGTGGTGGTGGAATGTGCATTTGGCAAATTGAAATCCAGATGGTGCTGCCTTCAGAATTGTTTGGATGCCAATGTTTTCAATGCCATCAGCATTATTGTGGCCTGCTGTGCACTGCACGATGTGTGCAAGGAAAAAGTCAGCCACTTTGCCAGGAGTAGACTCAAGACAGTGCTGAATTGCTGGACCTATATGCAAAACCAGAAATTAAACCTATGTTTACTGGGGCATGATCTACATGTGCAACAGAAATCAGGGATTTATGTTTGTGTATTCACATAATGGGATTGCATGGTGCTGTGGATGAGTGGAGATGATACAGGTTTTGTAATTGTGCCACACTCACCTTGCTATTTCTTGGGCTGGGGCAACATGGGAAGATTATTTTTTTAATGAAGTGTTTAATGAATTTTATAAACACTGTTCATGTACCTTAAAACACAGTTTATGGATTAATGTGTTGTAGCTCCATTTTAATAAATTTAATAAAACCCACCTATGTAACCTTATGTGCAAATTGAACACTTCAGTTTAAACTAGGGCTGTCAAGCAATTTAAAAAAATAATCGCAATTAATCATGCAATAAAAAATTACTCATGACTAATCGTGATTAATTGCACTGTTAAAGAATAATAGAACACCACTTATTAAAAAAATTGTGGATGTTTTCTACATTTTAAAATATGTTGATTTCAATTACACCACAGAATACAAAGTGTAAAGTGCTCACTTTATATTATTTGTATTACAAATATTTGCACAGTAAGAAACAAAAGAAATAGTATTTTTCAATTTACCTAATATGAATAATGTAATGCAATCTCTTTATCATGAAAGTTGAACTTACAAATGTAGAATTATGTACCAAAAAATACCTGCACTGAAAAATAAAACAATATCCACTCAGTCCTACTTCTTGTTCAGCCAATCCCTCAGATAAACAAGTTTGTTTACAATTGCAGAAGATAATGCTGCCCATGTCTTGTTTACAATGTTACCTGAAAGTGACAACGGGTGTTTGCATGTCACTGTTGTAGCTGGTGTTGCAAAATACTTATGTGCCAGATGCACTAAAGTTTCATATGTACCTTCATGCTTCAACCACCTTTCCTAAGGACATGCGTCCATGCTAATGATAGGTTCTGCTTGATAATGATCCAAAGCAGTGCAGACTGACACATACTCATTTTCATCATCTGAGTCAGATGCCACCAGCAGAAGGTTGATTTTCCTTTTTGGTGCTTCAGTTCTGCGGTTTCTGCATTGGAATGTTGCTCTTTTAAGACTTCTGAAAGCATGGTCCACACCTCATCCCTCTCAGATATTGGAAAGCACTTCAGATTCTTAAACCTTGGGATGAGTGCTGTAGCTATCTTTAGAAATTTCACATTGGTACCTTCTTTGTGTTTTGTCAAATCTGAAGTGAAAGTGTTCTTAAAATGAACAACTTGTGCTGGGTCATCATCCGAGATTGCCATAGCATGAAATATATGGCAGAATGCTGGTAAAACAGAGCAGGAGACATACAATTCTCCCCCAAGGAGTTCAGTCACAAATTTAATTAACACTTTTTTACTGAGCATCGTTAGCATGGGAGCATGTCCTCTGAAATGGTGGCCGAAGTGTGAAGGGGCATATTAATGTTTAGCATATCTGACACGAAAATACCTTGCAATGCTGGCTACAAAAGTGCCATGCAAACACCTGTTCTCACTTTCAGGTGATGTTGTAAATAAGAAGCGGGCAGCATTATGTCCCGTAAATGTAAACAAACTCGTTTGTCTTAGTGATTGGCTGAACAAGAAGTAGGACTGACTGGACTTGTAGGCTCTAAAGTTTTACATTGTTTTGTTTTTTGAGTGCAGTTATGTAATAAAAAAATCTACATTTGTAAGTTGCACTTTCATGATAAAGAGATTGCATTTCTGTATGAGGTGAATTGAAAAATACTATTTCTTTTGTTTATCATTTTTACAGTGCAAATATCTGTAATAAAATAATAATATAAAGTGAGCATTGTACACTTTGCATTCTGTGGTGTAATTGAAATCAATGTATTTGAAAATGTAGAAAAAGATCCAAAAATGTTTAGTAAATTTCAATTGTTTAACAGTGCAATTAAAGTGCAATTAATTGTGATTTTTTTTTAAAATTGCAATTAACTTTTTTGAGTTAATCGCATGAATAAACTGTAATTAATTGACAGCCCAAGTTTAAACATAAATGTAAATGACAAAGAAGTGAGGGGGGGCGGGGGTGGGGGGTGAAACTACTAAGTGGACCAGCTGCTATCAAGACATAAAAAGCAGTAAAAACTGGTGCAAAAACAGTCAACAAAACCAGTGCATATTAAGAAATCAACCAATTAAAATGAAAAACAGTCAGAGCATAGTAAAAGCTTTGTGATTCAGCATGTTGGGTGAATGGGGGGTGCCAGTTAGTCAAAAAATCCCATTAAGAATTATAATAACCAAGGGAGAGAAAGAGTTTGGGTGCAAGAGGGGGCTCCAGGCTCGGGGTTGGGGTGTGGGAGCAGCTTCAGGGGCTGGATCCAGGTGGTGCTCACCTTGGGAGGCTCCCCACAAGCAGCAACTTGTCACTGCTGCTCCTAGGCAGAGGCGCGGCCAGGCGGCTCTGCACACTGCCTCTGCCCTCAGGCGCCACCCTTCCTGCTCCCATTGGCTGCAGTTCCCGAGAGCCAGCACTCTGCCTAGGAGCAGCATGGAAGGATATTGCTGCTTCTGAGGAGCCACGCAGAGCCAGGTAGGGAGCCAGCTGGCCCCGCACCAACCGGACTTTTAATGGCCTGGTCAGTGGTACTGAATGGAGCCACCAGGGTCCCTTTTCAACCAGGCATTCCAGTTGAAAACTGGACATCTGCAACCCTACTGAAGATTTGTATTGGGAGATATCAGAAATGCTGGTTTCTAGAGTTTTCTGGTTGGTGCTTAGCACTTCTTTTACTGTACATACATTGCTACCACAGCAGCGTCACTGTTTATATGTCCCCTGTCCTCATAAGTCATTCTGATAGTATTTCCATGGACATTTGTACTTAAGCAGATACTTAAGTATGTTTGAAGTACTCTATATACCTGTACTTTTTAAATATTCTGCACTTAGCACTTATGTTAAGTATATTTAAAATGTACTTAAAGCATAAAATGACTTTTTTTAAACTACAAGCGCTTTTAAAATAAAGAAAATCACATCCTTCCTAACTATTCCAGATTCTGTGTAGTTTCTTTTGGTAATCCTCAGTAGGATCAGAGGATAATGGTCTGTAGAAAGTGGAGTTAGAAAGCTGCCTAGCAGCCTCTTGTTCATATTCCAACTTATTCATGATGATGACAGCACGTCCTTTGTCAGCCTTTTTGATTATGATGTCAGAGTTGTTCCTGAGGCTGTTGATGGCTCACAGATCTTGGGAGACAGACCAGTCCTCACTTACAGACAGCCCCTCAACCTGAAGCAATTACTCTCCAGCAAGCACACACCACACAACAAAAACCCTAACCCAGGAACTTATCCTTGCAACAAAGCCTGATGCCAACTCTGTCCATATATTTATTCAAGTGACACCATCATAGGACCTAATCACATTAGTCACGCCATCAGGGGCTCGTTCACCTGCACATCTACCAATGTGATATATGCCATCATGTGCCAGCAATGCCCCTCTGCCATGTACATTGGCCAAACCGGACAGTCTCTACGCAAAAGAACAAATGGACACAAATCTGACATCAGGAATCATAACATTCAAAAACTGGTAGAAGAACACTTCAACCTCTCTGGCCACTCAGTAAAAGACTTAAGGGTGGCAATTTTGCAACAGAAAAGCTTCAAAAACAGACTCCAACAAGAAACTGCTGAACTTGAATTAATATGCAAACTAGATACCATTAACTTAGGTTTGAATAGAGACCAGGAGTGGCTAAGTTATTACACATATTGAATCTATTTCCTTAAGTTAAGTATCCTCACACCTTCTTGTCAACTGTCATAGAATATCAGGGTTGGAAGGGACCTCAGAAGGTCATCTAGTCCAACCCCCTGCTTAAAGCAGGACCAATCCCCAATTTTTGCCCCAGATCCGTAAATGGCCCCCTCAAGGATTGAACTCACAACCCTGACTTTAATCAGGCCAATGCTCAAACCACTGAGCTATCCCTCCCCCCTGTCTAAATGGGCCCTCTTGATTATCACTACAAAAGTTTTTTTCTCCTGCTGATAATAGCTCATCTTAATTAATTAGCCTCTTACTCTACCTTTTCATGTTCTCTGTATATATATATATATATATATATATATATATATATATATATATATATATATGTATACACACAGAGAACATGAAAATATATATAAAATATATATAAAATATATATATATCCTTACTATATGTTCCATTCTATGTATCCAATGAAGTGGGCTGTAGCCCACGAAAGCTTATGCTCAAATAAATTTGTTAGTCTCTTAGGTGCCACAAGTACTCCTGTTCTTATGACTTTGATGGTGTACTTGGCACCTATAGTTAAGTCTGTATTATCAGTACCTAACAGCTAAACTGCCTTCTGGTTCATTTTACATGCATGGGCCAGGGCTGAAGAAGAATGGAGGAATGTACAGGGTATATTTTGACTGTTCCATGTAGCATCCATTGCTTGAAATATGAATCAGACAACTCCAGAACTGTCCAAAGTCTGTGTAGGCTGCAGGATGTTTGAGCATGGAGGGGACTCAGCAAGTGGAGTCCTGGTGCTGGAGCTGGTGCTGGAGCTTGCATTCTGGTGGCCTTAAGGACTGTGTCTTTCTCCTTCACCATGTTGTCAGCACAGTTCCTGAAGCATGACCATCTCTCCTTGTATTGGGAAGCCCCCACCACCACTTCTTTCCAGCCATCTATCCTCCTTCTTGCTCTGATACTCACTTAATCTTTTGTCCCCCATCATTTCATCCTCCACCTTTTTCCTTCTTGTAAAGTAGTTGAGAGTTCACTCCCTAAGGCTCCCTGTTCCTTACGTCTTCCCAGCAGAGGCAGATGGGCCTGCCAAGGAAATGAGAGTGTGCATTGCCTTACAATGAATAAAAAATACATTCCTACCATCAGCAGCTGCATCACTTCAAGATCTAAAGACTGGGGGGGGGCATTGTTTGTTGTTACCATTCAGTTTTATGTTACTCACACAAAATCACTGTCCACCTCAGAAAGTCCTTCAAATTAAACTTCAAGCTGACACATCATGGTAAGATGCTTATAGCAAAATCAATTAAAATCATGTATTAATCCCCACATTTTTCCCTGTGAAGTGGAGTGTTCCTCTGAAGGATGTGGTTATTAGCAATGGATTTACAATCCTATCAGACTGGGCAAGCTTTGGAGGACACTGTTGATCTGGACATGCCTGAGTGCAAGTGTGAATTTCTGTTCCAGGCCAGTGGACCAGATGTTTTTAGGCACCTGGTGTCCGACCAGCACATATACAAATAGAGGGGGTTTGTGAGCTACAGAGGTGGCTTTAATAACTATACTTGCCCAGGAATGTAATCAACACTCAGGAGTTTCTATCCTGTGAGAAGTTTGCATGAATCACCAGACAGGAATGGGTAAAAAATTGTGGTAAAAAGCAATAAAATATTGATTTAGGATGGAACCTCATTACACTGTCCTTACACTGTCCCTACATTCCAGCACAGACATGACTGACAGCCTGGGACAAAATACATCCTCTGCTACCATGTGGACTCGTAATACAAGCAGCCATGGACTAAATACACCTTCTGCAGTATTTGGACTCATAATACAGACAGGCTGGTCCTGTACAGTGTGGTTCATTTTATAAGGTGTGCTGTAGTTGCAGGAAAGGGAATGTGAGGCTCATAAGTCTAATACCCCAACCCATTTTCTAATGATAAGTCTATAGCTAGTATAAAAATTAAAACTGCTTGTTTAACCTCACTCCTACCCTCCTAGCATCCATTTTGAATCACATGTAGTGTCTGGGGCAGAGGGATGTCAGGTAAGTGGCCTGGGCTCCACTCTAAATGAAAACATACTACAACCCCTGGCTTGTAATAATAATTTATTTAGGAGTAACCCAGAAACACGTCCTATTCTTATATGGTGGCAAAAACAAAACAGGCTCTCATTCCAGCTCTGTTTCTGCTGCTGCTTCAGCTGTGAACTGTTCCTCAGGGCTGTCCACAAACAGGTCCTCTGAATGTGAACCCAGGATGTACTGTAGTTGCTCCAGTGGTGTAGCCTGATCAACGACCAGCATCAGGGTTACTTCAGGTGCTTGATCTGGCAGCTGCATGCTCTCTTCTGTTGCTGTGCGTGATTATGGGTTTATAAGAATATCATCCCTATTCAGCAAATTCTCATGTACCACTATGAGTTCAATGCTTGACACAGGTCCCAGCACCCGATTTAATTCCTCATAAAAAAGGCAGGTAAAGGGGAAGTTCCCTGAAGTGCAGTTATCCCGAGTTTTGCCCTAGTAGTTGGTCTTGAGGCACTTGACTCGCTCTCTGTGTTGATGGTTGCTCTGGTGGATCCTCAAAACCTCTAGACACTTTGATATCTCTATGTACAAATATTCATTTCTGAAGTAAAATGTCTTGCTTACTTTACACCAGAAACTTACCAGAATTCAGCTGTGCTCCTCTGGCTTGCTAGCAGTGCTTGTGGGCCCCTTACTGAATGGGGGAGGGAACCGAGTGACAGAGGATGTGGAAAAAGCGAATGTACTCAATGCTTTTTTTGCCTCCGTCTTCACGAACAAGGTCAGATCCCAGACTACTGCACTGGGCAGCACAGTATGGGGAGGAGGTGACCAGCCCTCTGTGGAGAAAGAAGTGGTGAGGGACTATTTAAAAAAACTGGATGAGCAGAAGTCCCTGGGGCCAGATGCACTGCATCCGAGGGTGCTAAAGGAGTTGGCGGTGGTGATTGCAGATTGGCCATTATCTTTGAAAACTCATGGTAATCAGGGGAGGTCCAGGATGACTGGAAAATGGCTAAAGTAGCACCCATCTTTAAAAAAGGGAAGAAGGAGGATCCTGGGAACTACAGGCCAGTCAGCCTCACCTCAGTCCCTGGAAAAATCATGGAGCAGGTACTCCAGGATTTAATTTTGAAGCACATAGAGGAGAGGAAAGTGATCAGGAACAGTCAGCATGGATTCACCAAGGGCAAGTAATGCCTGACTAACCTAATTGACTTCAGATGAGATAACTGGCTCTGTGGATGAGGGGAAAGCAGTGGACGTGTTATTCTTTAACTTTAGCAAAGCTTTTGTCATGATCTCCCACAGTATTCTTGCCAGCAAGTTAAAGAAGTATAGGCTAGATGAATGGACTATAAAGTGGATAGAAAGCCAGCTAGATCATTGGGCTCAATGTGTAGTGATCAGTGGCTCCATATCTAGTTGGCAGCCGGTATCAAGCGGAGTGTCCCAAGGGTCAGTCCTGGGGCTGGTTTTGTTCAATATCTTCATTAATGATCTGGAGGATGGCGTGGATTGTACCCTCAGCAAGTTTGCAGATGACAGTAAACTGGGAGGAGTGGTAGATACGCTGGAGGGTAGGGATAGGATACAGAGGGACTAGACAAATTAGAGGACTGGGCCAAAAGAAATCTGATGAGGTTCAAGAAGGAGAAGTGTAGAGTCCTGCACTTAGGAAGGAAGAATCCCATACACTGCTACAGACTAGGGACCGAGTGGCGAGGCAGCAGTTCTGCAGAAAAGGGCCTAAGAGTTACAGTGGACGAGAAGCTGGATATGAGTCAACCATGTGCCCTTGTTGCCAAGAAGGCTAACAGCATTTGGGGCTCTATAAGTTGGAGCATTGCCAGCAGATCGAGGGACGTGATCATTCCCTTCTATTCGGCACCGGTTAGGACACATCTCAAGTACTGTGTCCAGTTTTGGGCCCCACAGTACAAGAAGGATGTGGAAAAATTAGAAAGCGTCCACCTGAGGGCAACAAAAATGATTAGGGCGCTGGAGCACATGACTTAGGAGAGGTTGAGGGAACTGGGATTATTTAGTTTGCAGAAGAGAAGAATGAGGTGGGATTTGATAGCTGCTTTCAACTACCTGAAAGAGGGTTCCAAAGAGGGTGGATCTAGACTGTTCTCAGTGGTAGCAGATGACAGAACGAGGAGTAATGGTCTCAAGTTGCAGTGGTGGAGGTTTAGGTTGGATATTAGGGCGGGGGGAAATTCATTAGGAGGGTGGTGAAGCACTGGAATAGGTTACCTAGGGAGGTGGTGGAATCTCCTTCTGCCAAGGTTCCTTCCCCACTCTGAACTCTAGGGTACAGATGTGGGGACCTGCATGAAAACCTCCTAAGCTTACTTTTACCAGCTTAGGTTAAAACTTCCCCAAGGTACAAACTATTTTACCTTTTGCCCTTGGACTTATCGCTGCAACCACCAAATGTCTAACAGGGATATAATTTGGAAAGAGTCCATTTGGAAATGGCTTTCCCCCCCAAATCCTCCCAAACCCTACATCCCCTTTCCTGGGGAAGGTTTGATAAAAATCCTCACCAATTTGCATAGGTGACCACAGACCCAAACCCTTGGATCTTAAGAACAATGAAAAAGCAATCAGTTTCTTAAAAGAAGAATTTTAACTGAAGAAAAAGTAAAAAGAATCACCTCTGTAAAATCAGGATGGTGAATACCTTACAGGGTAGTTAGATTCAAAACACAGAGAATCCCTCTAGGCAAAACCTTATGTTACAAAAAGACACAAAAACAGGAATATCCATTCCCTCCAGCACAGCTTATTTTCTCAGCCATTTAAAGAAATCAGAATCTAACGCATCTCTAGATATATTACTTACTAAGTTCTAAGACTCCATTCCTGTTCCGTTCCCAGCAAAAGCATCACAGAGAGAGAGAGAGAGAGAGGCTTTGTTTCTCCCTCCCCCCAGCTTTTGAAAGTATCTTGTCTCCTCATTGGTCATTTTGGTCAGGTGCCAGCGAGGTTATCCTAGCTTCTTAACCTTTTACAGGTGAAAGGGTTTTTCCTCTGGCCAGGAGGGATTTTAAAGGTGTTTACCCTTCCCTTTATATTTATGACACCTTCCTTAGAGGTTTTTAAGGTCAGGCTTGGCAAAGCCCTGTCTGGGTTGATTTAGTTGGGGATTGGTCCCGCTTTGAGCAGGGGGTTGGACTGGATGACCTCCTGAGGTCCCTTTCAACCCTGACATTCTATGATTCTATGATGTAGTGCTGACCAAAGCTAACAAACAATATGGTTTCTTGAGCAGTCTGTGTGGAGAAGAAGGGTTAAATGCTGTGCCACTGTATTTGAAGCAGGAGATTGCTTCCAATTCCTGGGAATCAAGTGGGAACTTTGAGGCTAGAAGGGCAGGGACTGTGCAATTGTTGGTGGACACTCTGGACACAAGCCTGGTGACTTGGACTTCAGCTGCAGCCACATTGTGAAATGAGCTGGCTTGGACCCATGCCACAGAAGCATTTGGTCTCAGACCCAAATTTCTGGGTGATTTAATAGGCCTGAGTCCTGAGAGGTTTCTGGAGTGAGTTGGAAGGCTTTGTGTGTGGATGGTGAGGGGGCTTGGGCTTAAACCTGAGTTTGATCCCGGCTTTACTGTGCCATGTAGGTATACCCACTAGATACCTACTCCAGCAGCTAGCCCAAACTACTGCTTATGCTGCCCCTGGCTACACTGCTATTTTTAGTGTGCAATCTTGAGCAGAGCTAGCATGTGCCTGTCTACCCACACTGGGAAGTATGCGCCCATTGTAGACATGCCCTCAGAGGTTTTTCTTCTAAGTTAGAATTGAGGCAAAATGGAGCAATAATATCCTGCAGTACCTCTGGCAATGCTATCTGTTATGTGACATATCTTTTGCTAGACATTTTATAGATAAAAATGATTCTATTAGTACATTCCAATTTATGGGGACTGCACATATTTTTAAATCAAACAGAGGAGGAGACAGAATTAAGATTCCATAAAAGGGACTTTTTTTTTATTTGAAAACTGAACTCTGTCACATCTTAGATTGAATGAAGATTATAATCTGAATTTATTTCTGAGGAAAAGATGAATATACATGGAGATATAGAATGAGACTGAGGGCAATGGTCCTCTAAAGGAGGAACTGATTCTCTTCCCACTGCCAACAATGTCAGTGTTGTGACTCCTGGGTTGCACTTGCGTAAGTGAGAGAAGAATCAGGCTCCCATGTATTTATTAACCAGAGATAGTGAAAGCAATGAACATTGTGTGTGCTGGTGGGAATATTTTCTTAAAGCAATTTTGTCTGCATCTTTCAAGTGATCGGTTCATTAAACTGAGTTGTTTTCAACTATCTTCTGGGCTTTGGGGACATTCTTCATTTGTTCACCTTGGTCTCACCAACAATGTTATTGCCTGAATGTTACATGGAGAAAAAAGTTGAATAGATATTTTGCCTACCCTCACCCTTTGATTAAGTTTTTTGTGCACTTATGACACCTCAGTTAGTACTTTCCTCTTTATGAATATCATCTGATTATTCTTGATGATAATTCATCAGGAATTGCATTTTAATTATGTTTATTATGTATTTTATTCAAAGGTTGGGACTTTGCTTGGTCTTTTTAAAGCATCATGGCTTCTAATTGACTTCTTAATTGGTAACTGCTTTATTACAAGTAATTGAATTAATTGATTGATTAATCAATTAGAGATTAGTAATTCACCTCGGTTCGTATTAATGAATGGATGGTGATGGTGTCCCCCACTCCTTTTTTCATGACCTGAAATTTTTTTATACATGAGAATTTTTCTCCTACAGATACATAGATAGACAGATAGATAATCTTTTGTATCTGATGATTTATAGCTGCGTCACCCATAAATTGTTTGCTAATATCTTTGCTTACGAAATATTTTTCTGTAAATACTTGTGATAGTGTGTGCATTAGATCCTCAAGCACACTCCATTGCTTCTTCATTACTCAGGCATCCCAAAGGGGATGGAAACGTTGCTTCAACAGCCACCTCTCACATAGTTGTGATGTGGAATTGCCTTACATAGCTCTATAACATCCTCTCCTTGTTTCCTCATCAGGGATTGCCCTACACCCCCCTGATGGAGGTGTTTACCCCCCATGAATTTTCCCAACAGCCCTCCCCCGCAGTTTTGTGAACTAGTTACATGCAGTGTTGCCAATTTAGTGATTGTTTGGAAATCTGAATTGAAATTGAAACATTAATACACACTTTAAAAGCATATAAAGTGTATCATAAAATACGCGTACCTGAAAAAGTATAATAGATTTGAAAAGTAAGAACACAGACTAGCTTCCTTATACAGCTGTTGTTTTTTATGACAATGTCAGTGCATTAATTGAGGTGATTGTTGGCCAATGTAATAATTTCAAATTATGATTTATATCCAAAGTCTAAGTGAGCTCTCCCTGACAGCTAGTGATGAGCTGGGGGCTGGGGGGAAAGGCTTCAGGACCAGATTGTATTTATATTCACACCTAATCTACCTAGGCATCCAGCAAATAGAGCTGTATTGCCCAAGTGATAGATTTTGCCTGGTGTTGGGTTACAAATCACTTGAATGCGGGGGGTAAAGAAATCTTGTTATTCGTATTGTATGAGTAAAGGGCAGTAGAACTGTACTTAGCCTATGCTGACTGAGGGCATCAAGAAAGAGGGTGGGGGCAGGTGTTTTGCTTGATGGTCTGCCTGAGTCACAAGTACTATTTGACTTACCACTCTCCACTATTTAAAGACAAAGCTGATTAGGCTCCATAGATAGTCTTTGATTCTGTTAAGTGACCACTACAGATGAAATCACTGATAATCAGGTCTAAGTGCTTAGGCCTGCTGTGGGACAGTGCTTCTGTGGAACAGAAGGCCCAGTATGCACTAGCAGTGAGGTTCCCCCACTGAGAGCTCAGCTGAAATCACTGAGAGCTGGGTGGAACCTCAAGAGACCAACTCACAGAGGTCACAGTGGCAGGTGGCAGCAGAAGGTGACGGTGCAGGGCCATTGGCAACAGAGCACTATAGTGAACAGTGGCACAACAAACAACAGTGGCCAGAGCGAACAGTGAGCAGCTGGAGGAACGAAGAAGGTGCCTTCTTGCCCCCCCACCTGGGAGGTGAACTCATGTGAAAGCAGTGCTGAACTCTGAGTCTCCACTGACCAAGGACAACACCGGTGAATGTTAATGAGGCTGTTAAGAATGCTGGAGACACAACACAGTTCATGCGAACAAACATGGCTGTGCCATCATACTTTCTATTTGAGCAAGAGATACCACACACTACAAACTGGAGGCCAATGTTAAGTGCATTGTCACTTGTTCATCCTGAAGTTGAACACTGATTCTGAACAAGACCAACAAATGCTCACAATCTTTCTGCAAGAAACTCAACTATCTGTCTAGAAGCATATGGTGCAACAGTGAAAGACTCAACAGTTGAAAAAGTGAAGAACTCTCTCACCACAAAAAAAAATTGCATACACGGCTCATGAATGCACACCGATGCAAATGAGCATCAAGTATTAAGTCATTGTGTACGTTATCTTGATGTCAGTGGTAGGCCAGTAGATGCATTTCTAGATGTTCAAGTTATAGAAGACACATCAGCTGCATCTGTGAGAACCCACATCTTAGAAGAGTTAAATGCTTGTGAATGGGACCACAAACAGATGGCTGCTTGTGCATTTGAGGGAGCTGCAAACTTCTCTGGAAGACATGGTGGAGTACAAGCTTTGCTCAGAGAAAAGTGTAACCCTAATCTCTCCTATACACACTGCAGAGGCCATCTACTCCAACTAGGGCTAGTACGAGCTGCAGATCCTTCAAAAGACATAAATTTAATGTCTTTATTATATTCTTTTTTCAGCAAGAGTCCAAAAAGACTGAATATCTTGAAAAATATAGAAGATACACTGGAACTGAAGTTCAAATTAGTCCAACCTGGGAAAACCCTCTGGCTTTCTCATGAGTGATCCTTGGCTGTTGTCTTAAAATTACTCCAGCCATTATTACTGGCTTTGGAAAGAATCTACCAAGATGGGATGGATCTAAGTAGTGAGGCTGGTGGATTACTTTTGCTACTACGTTCAGAGAAGACTATTGGCATTCTCTCCCTTGTAAGAATATTGTTGAATTGTTGAAACCACTTGGGTCATTATACAATGCCACCCAGGCATCTGCTACAACAGTAGTAGATCTTTGTCCAGCAATAGAAGCTACATTTGGATCAATCAGAGAGCTATCCATTGAAAAAGTACCGGAAGGAGCAAAGACTTCAGTCCAGAAGTTGAGTAATGAAGGCATTTATATTGAATCCTTAAGTGAAGAGGACAAGAAGTGTTTGTTAAGACAACTGAAAAAGTACACAGACTTGATTCTTAAAAACCTACAACAGCGACTTCTAGATTCTACTCAACCTCTATGTAGCTTTTACAGATCCCTGTCCTATAAAACACTGATAGTTGAGTGGAGTGAGGTGCTACCAGCAAAGGGGCTGCCATGTGCTCAGGACAGAATAGAGAATTTGAACACACAGTGGAATATCATACAATGAATGAATGAAGATTTGACTTCAACTTCTTTTTTATCATCACTAGTGGCTTGACCCAATCTTTGTGCTATGTTTCCTGGGATGAAAGAAGTAGGAGTTCATCTCTTGTTACTCCCAGTCACAACAGCTATAGTTGAGCATTCTTTTTCATCATTGAATCGAATTTTGTGTTTTGAAAGAAGTCACTTTCTGCCTGATCATGTGAATGAACTAATGAACATATCAATTGAAGGAATGGAAGTACCAGACACACGAGTAGCCACCAAAGATGAACACATTGCATTCAAGGATTTCATTAACAGAGTTGTGCAGAATTATAACAAGAATCCAAGAAGGATGTAGATGTAGTGCTTCATAGAAGGCTTGAGTAGCCAACTTTAATTTGTGTGATGATTTTAAAATCTAATAAAATAGTCATGAAACATTTTTCATTTTTTACTATGGTGCCATACAGCCCACCTTCACCCTCACGGTCTCACCCCTCATCGGCCCTGACCCCCACCCTTGTAAATTTGAACACCCTCCCCCCCTAATTTCAATTTCTGGGGAAAACACTGTTCCTCATAATGAGGGGGTATGTATGCATACATATGCGCACACCCCACCCCAAGCTATAATTTGGCTTTTCAAAGGGATTCTTTCAAAGTGTTCTGTGACAGATTTCATCTCTACTTCCCAAGAAGGGAAAGTATTGGAGAAAACAACACATTCAGTTTATCCTCTAAGTAAAAATGCCATTTAAAAGTCTGCTTGACTATATGCTCTCTATTGGTCCTATACTATGCTTGTGTAAGTGGGACAAGACACTGGATGCTGGATTCCTTTTCTGCCTACTTTCCCAGTGGCCAGGGTGCATTTTCCTTGCTGGTGCACTTTGTGTGCTCACCTGCTGCACATATCACCACATTACTGCATCTGAAGGATGGGAGCTTTTCAGTAGATGCTCATTTGCATAATTTGCTACTTTCTAGGGAGGTTGGCCCATCTGTATCCCTAAGCAGAAGGGTGCCATGTGTATATCAACTTCATGATAACAGTTTTCTTGATTTATTTAATTTATTTCTTAAATTTTGATTTTCTAAAAAAAAGGTGAAGGTTTTCCTCCGACAACAAATTCTCCAAGGGAGGAGGAGGTTTTACCATACACCCAGGAATTCTTGCCATAGACTGGGAACATACTGTTCATGTGATTTGACACCCGTATACTGTTCTATGTTGACTGTTTATAGCACTTTACCTCCTCGAGAATCTAATATATTCTGTTAATAAAGATCATTAACCTTGCACTTTAAGGACTTCCTGCTCTCCAATTAGACAAGTTGCAAAGATGTTAGCAGCTTAGAGTTCAGGGGCTGGTTCCATACAACAATTCTGGCAGTGGTGAAGTGGTGTCTGATGCACAGAGTAGAGTTGTAACTCCCTGGCAGGCAGTGCATAGTATGGAGTTAATTCTAATGGACATATGTTCGGCCTGTATAGTTTATTTTAGGGGTGTGAACAGTATATAAGTGGCCTGTGAACAGCCACCTCTGTTGAAAAGGAAACAAAAAAGCTTATTGTTTTTCTTTCACTGGAAAAATGTAGAGTGTTTTTCACAGCAAAGAGGATTTTGAATGTATCTTTATTTTTTCAGAAATAAGAAAAAAATAATAAAAAATTCTAAAAGGCAGCTAAGGTATTTGTATCCATGTTTGTAGTCTTTGAAATTTCAGACTTTATAGTCTTGTGAATTTGGTATATGTCTTTGATATAGTTTTGTCTTTAAAGAAGACTCTTTTTTTTTTAATGGTTTCATGAAAGAATCCCCAGTAAGCAAAAAAAGTCTGAGAGTGAATTCCAGGTGGAATAATGGACTTGTCTACCGAAACAATATTAATTTCATTTATCTTTCTTTGGAATGAATGAGGCTACTTCCCATAATAAAACATAAAAAGACAGATCCTCAGCTAGTGGAAACTGGCATCTCCTTTAACTTCAACCTGTCTTTCTCTCTCTCTCTCTTTTTTCCCCAGGAATTGGTCAGGGTACAGTTAACCATAAAAAAAAAAAAAAGGTTTTGGTTCTATTTAATTTTCAACCACAATAGATGCAAATTTATGTACCAATCAGGTTTTAATCTTTAGCAATTCCAGCTCTAACATACAAAGGTACAATACACTTTTCTAAAAATGAAGCAGACACCTATATTCTAGAGACACGTAACCTTTTAAGTCATGAATATATCAAAATAATAAAATTTTAATCTATTATCCTCATTTGGGTATGTGTAAGTATTCTTGTTTTACTAAATATTTTTGACCATGTCATATCTCAGATTAGTGTTTGGATGGATTCCCACCAGTGTTTGTAGTTGATTTAATTTTTCAAGGTGATAGTACAAGAAATGTATATAAGCTGGCAATATGATTTGTGGGCATAGTTCCTTTTTACACTGCTATGTATTTAATGCATCACTTAGTATTTATCACTGCTTGGTTTAGATAACTTAACTTAGAAATTGCTGAAGCTATAGGATTGCATACTCCTGCTCTCTTTTGGTTAGATGTGTGAATCATGCATTCTGGTATTAGAAACAATATCACATGACTCTCCCTATGTAACTAATTCATTTATCTTAAATTTCTTCTTCCTTCCCCTTTTTGATTTTACCCTACATTCTGTCACAATTTTGAGGTAACTGCACCTGTATTTCCCCCTCTGTGGTCTCTGGAGGGCACCTCACTTTAAGGTTTCAGACTCCCAGCCATCACTTCTCCTGGACAGAGACCTTCTGACTACGTTTTTTTTTTTAAATGATTGCACAGTCCTCTGTTTTACACTGCAATATCACCAGCAAGCCAGACTACCTAAAAGCATGTGCTTTGTATTTTCTGCCAGATCAGTTACAAGTTGCCACACAGCTCCTTCAAAGCAAGCACATTTATTTTTAAGGTAAAAGTATTACAGAGAAAGTGTATTAAAACAATAAAAAACTAAACACATGCTAGCAAACATATCAGAGGTCACCCCCAGCTCCAACATTGGGCTCTGGTAGGAGTCAGTCCTTCAAGCCCACAACTGGGTTTACCCTGTGGTTACAAATTCATATCAGTCTTGTAGATCAGCAGAGAACCTCATTTTGTGTGATAACCCCCACCAAAAAATTCTTCAATAAAAAATATAGATGTCCATGTTTTCTTCTGCAATTGAAATGAAACACAACTTCGTTTTCTTAGCCACAATATAAAGTGGAACCCCAATTATCTGATCTAATTTGGACCAGGGCCAGATCAGAAAAGCAAGAATTCAGATAATCTGGAGAATGGGCTTGGGCTGTCAGCCCTGGGCAGCCCGGGCTTGGGCTTTCAGTCCCAGATGGCCTGAGATCAGGCTGTCACCCCAGGACTGAAGGTCTTTGCCCATTCTCCAGATTATCTGAATTTTTGTTTATCCATTCTAACCCTGGTCCCAATTAGATCAGATAAGTGGGATTCCATGGTAAATTAATATGTTTTTATTTGTTCACAAAATGTAAAAACTAAATATTCTCTGTAAAAATACAAATTCTACATTTTTCTGTGGCAAACAGATTTCTAGGATCCCTGGAGATCAGGAACTAGAACGAAGCTCCCAAGTCAGTTTAGGATCAGGCTATTTATCCAATCATCATTTTTGTCTGTTGGTCTGTGGAGAATCCAGTTTGAACCAGAATATGTGAGCCTCCCCAGGAGCTGGTACCTCTCCAGTGGTATTATAACTTGAGTGATTTGCTTTAATAATCGCCTATTGTTTTTACTTCCTGGAGGAAGTAAATCTCCCCTTGTGAGGTATATAAAATCCCCGTCCCCCAAAGATAAATAAGTTGTTCATACATGCAATACAATCTGATCTCCCAAATATATTCCAGGAAGTTGCTCTCTGTCACACAGCCATTCTGTCATTTAAAACAGTTTGATATTTATGTCATTCAACTCATATTTCCTGGAAGATACAAAGTGATTTTTAAAAAAAATTCTCAGGTATTTTACATATTCAAGACAATGGAAATCAAATCTTATCTATTCTCAGGAAATAGTCACATAGGCAGGTGTTTTATTAACATCTTATTTGTTTGTTTTTTATTGAAGGTCCTTATGTCCTTGGTAAAAATAATTAATATAACTTAGTTTCTTTAATATTGGTTTCAGTCTCTTGTATCTGAAATAGTCTAGTGTTTTTTTTTTTTTTTTTTTTTTGATAGTTGACATTCTACAAAGTTAAGTATAGCTTTAGGGCTGGTGGAAAAATTCTGCTTTGTTTTTGAATTTTGTTCTACTTGAGTATTTAATAGTGTTGGTTCTCAATTTTCTGTTTTTAGGAATTATTTTCATCTCTGAACTTGCAGGCGGTCATCCAGAAAGAAAGGAAGTTTTCCTGAATTATAGACTAATTTTGAGCTGTTTCTCCAAATGCAGGCTTATTTCCCCTATTGCTATAATGCAGATATTTGAATATTGTAAGGTAGGGCTCTTCAGAGAATTTTTTTTTTAAAATATAGGAATTTGTTCAGTGCTCAAGTCCTAAAAAGAAATGTAAAGTGCCCAAATACAAGCATATGAAGCAGCTATTTGAAAAGGGACTCTGATGAAAGTTCCAATATTTTTAGCATGAGTAAACATTGGTTTACTTTAAAACTTTCAGAAGTACTAGATCATCCCAACTCTCAAAAAAACAAAAACAAAAACACATTGGAACAGTGTTCTGGAGCATTCTAGAACATCTTTAGCCCTTGTGAAGTTCTTGTTAATATTACCTTGAGTCTGACCACCTAGATAATCCCTTCAACAGAAGATGTTCTTATTTCTTTCCTTTTTAGACTTAGGCCATGTCTACACTAGTGATCTTACAGTGGCACAGCAGCTGTGCCACTGTAAGAGCGCTCGTGTAGCCACTCAGTGCTGATGGGAGAAGCTCTCCCGCCAACATAGCACTGTACACACTGCCACCTATGCTGACAAATCTTATGTCATTCAAGGGGCTGTTTTTTTCACATCCCTGAGTGACATTTGTTTTGCTGACATAAGTGGTAGTGTAGACATGGACTTAGAAAATAAAATATTTTTCAAACAAGGTCGGTGCAACTGAGATGCTGCGCTAACAACATACATTATGCATCTGTCCTGTTGGTGATTGACTGAGAATAGGTGGCAAAGTAGTAAATCTGAAACCAAGCTGTATTCTTCTGTCTGCAGGAATGTAAACTTTGTCCTGATGTATTTGTAAAATTATCCTCAGACAATAAAAAAGGCATTTTAGCAAATAAATAAGAAAAAACAAAAATTATTGGAGAACAAACTCAAATCAGGATCTGTTTTCCACTTTATGAGTATAGGAAAATGACTAAATTAGGGCTTGATGATTCTTTTAGCATGGTAAGATGTGACACTGAGGTGAAATCAATGGGACAGAAGCACCTATCCTGCTTTTAAGCACTTTTGTAAATCCCACTAGGTATTAGACACCAGGACATAGGCAGTCAGCTATCATGCCTACTGGGGAAAAGGAAGGGAGGGTCAGAACTGGAATCAGTGGCTGAATGCCAAAGTCAACAGTCAAGCCAGAGTCAGAGCCAGGAATTGGAGCCATTGATCAAAACCAGATTACTTGGAGTCAGGAAAGACAGGAAGAAGGCTGGTAGTGATCTTAGGAGGAGATCAGCTAATCGGGCAGTTTGGCCCATCAGGCAGCTCAGTTGGCCCCATCTGCTCTCATTAGACTGTCTGGGGCTTAAGGTAGCAAGTAAGCTGGCTAGCTGCAGGACCCTTACCCCACACATTAGTTGGCTGTCTGAGTCTTGACACATAAATCCCTTTGAACATGTGGTCCTAGATCACTTTGGAATATTTTACCATGTCTCTCTGTGTACAGCATACTTCCCACTCTCAGGCAGCTGCCTAGCTATGCTGATATGAGCATGAGGGGGAACAGAGCCATGGTTTCACCAGCTCAGTGTCCCTTACATCTTCTTTTCTGCAAAGATGCTACTGGAAGCAGTGGGAGAAGTATCTTAGGTAGTATTTCTGCTCTCCCATAAGCACCAGGGTTGTAATTCTGTCTGGCCCTTACATAAACCATGCAAGCAGAGGGAAGCCCTTCTCAGCCCTATGTAAGGAGAGAGAACAGTCCAGCCCAATGCATAAAAACAACCCCGAGAATCAGAAATAAATATGCCTGCTGAGCAAGCTTGAGTTTCTCTCTCTTCCCCCCCCCCCCTTTAATTAAAAATTGCCAGGTTATTAAACCTAATCCGTCAATAGAGACTTTTAAAGCTTGTCTACACCATGCATTAGACCACATCAGAGAGGTGTAAATTCAAGTACACACCAGAGTGTCATGCACTAATGGACCCTGCTGGCATGCAATAAAGTTCTTTAGTCCTCATTAATTTAAGAGGGGGACAGAGTAGCTTTGGGCATAATAACAACGTTTTTGATGCACATCCAAACTATCCACATTCCATGAGTTCAACAAATTGAGATTGAAACCTTAGAGATCTGGGAAATATGTATATAGTTTTTCATGAATATTGGAAGCTCTAAGAGGGAACCACCAGGAAATGAAACAATGGCAAATATAAACAACAAGGAGTCTGGTGGCACCTTAAAGGTTAACAGATTTATTTGGGCATAAGCTTTCGTGGGCTAGAACCCACTTCATCAGATGCATGGAGTGAAAATTGCAGATGCAGGCATTATATAATGACACATGAAGGGAAGGGAGTTACCTCACAAGTGGAGAGCCAGTGTTGACAGGGTCAATTCGACTGGGTGGATGTAGTCCACTCACAATAATACATGAGGAGGTGTCAATTCCAGAAGAGGCAAAGCTGCTTTTGTAATGAGGCAGCCACTCCCAGTCCCTATTCAGGCCCAAATTAATGGTGTTAAATTTTCAAATGAATGTTAGTTCTGCTGTCTCTCTTTGCAGTCTGTTTCTGAAGTTTTTTTGTTCAAATATAGCTACTTTTAAATCTGTTATAGAACGTCCAGGAAAATTGAAGTGTTCTCCTACTGGCTTTTGTATGTTACCATTCTTGATGTCCGATTTCTGTTCATTTATTCTTTTATGTAGGGACTGTCCGGTTTGGCCAACGTACATGGCAGAGGGGCATTGCTGGCACATGATGGAATATATAACATTAGAAGACATGCAGGTGAATGAGCCTCTGATGGTGTGGCTGATGTGGTTGCTAGAGTAGATATCGGGACAGAGTAGGCAATGAGGTTTGCTACTGGGATTGGTTCCTGGGTTAGTGTTTCTGTGGTGTGGTGTGTAGTTGCTGGTGAGTATTTGCTTCAGGTTGGGAGGCTGTCTGCAAGCGAGGACTGGCCTGACTTCCAAGGTCTGTGAGAGTGAGGGATCATTTTCCAGGATAGGCTGTAGATCATTGATAATGTGCTGGAGAGGTTTTAGCTAGGTTTAGGGGCTGTACGTGATGGCCAGTGGTGTTCTGTTATTTTCCTTGTTGGGCCTGTCCTGTAGTAGGTGATTTCTGGGTACCTGTCTCGCTCTGTCAATCTGTTTCCTCACTTCCCCAGGTGGATATTGTAGTTTTAAGAATGCTTGATAAAGATTTTGCAGGTGTTGGTGTTTGTCTCTGTCTGAGGGATTAGAGCAAATTTGCTTGTATCTTAGGGCTTGGCTGTAGACAATGGATCACGTGATGTGTCCTGGATGGAAGCTGGAGGCATGTAGGTAAGTATAGCGGTCAGTAGGTTTCTGGTATAGGGTGGTGTTTATGTGACTATCACATATTTGCACTGTAGTGTCCAGGAAGTGGATCTCTTGTGTGGACTGGTCTAGGCTGAGTTTACTGGTGGAGTGGAAATTGTTGAAATCCAGGTGGAATTCCTCAAGGGCCTCCTTCCCATGGGTCCATATGATGAAGATGTCATCAATGTAGCACAAGTAGAGGAGGGGCGCTAGGGGAAGAGAGCTGAGGAAGCACTGTTTTAAGTCAGCCATAAAAATGTTGGCATACTGTGGGGCCATGGGGTTACCCATAGCAGCGCCACTGACTTGGAGGTATAAGTTGTCCCCAAATCTGAAATGGTTGTGGATGAGGACAAAGTACAAAGCTCAGCCACCAGGCGTGCCTTGGCCTCATCAGGGATACTGCTGTTCTTGACAACTGGTAGTCCATCCTCATGTGGAATATTAGTGTAAAGAGCTTCTACATCCATGGTGGCCAGGATGGTGTTTTCAGGAAGATCACCAATGCATTGTAGTTTCAATCAGGAAGTTGGTTGTGTCTCTAGGATAGTTAGGAGTGCTGGTAGCACAGAGTCTGAGGAGAGAGTCTAAATAGCCAGATAATCCTGCTGTAAGAGTGCCAATGACTGAGATGATGGGGCATCCAGGGTTTCCAGGTTTATGGATCTTGGGTAGCAGATAGAATACCCCTGACCAGGGCTCTGGGGGTGTGTCCATCTGGATTTGTTCCTATGCTGTAGCAGGGAGTTTCTTGAGCAGCTGATGTAGTTTCTTTTGGTACTCCTCAGTGGGATCAGAGGATAGTGGCCTGTAGAATGTGGTGTTGGAGAGTAGCCTGGCAGCCTCCTGTTCATAATCCGACCTGTTCACTATGACTACAGCACCTCCTTTATCAGCCCCTTCAATTATAATGTGAGTTGTTTCAGAGGCTGGGAATGGAGTTGTGTTCTGTACAGCTGAGGTTATGGGGCAAGTGATGCTGTTTGTTCACAATTTCAGCCTGTGCTCATCTGCAGAAGCACTCTATGTAGAAGTCCAGTCTGTCATTTCAACCGTTAGGAGGAGTCCATGCAGAATTCTTCTTCTTGTAGTGTTGGTAGGAGGGTTCCTGTGGGTCAGTGCACTGTTCAATGGTGTGTTGAAAATATTCCTTGAGTCAGAGAGGACAAAAGTAGGCTTCCAGATCACTGCAGAACTGTATCATGTTTGTGGGGGTGGTGGGTCAAAAAAAGAGTCCCTGAGATAGGACAGACTTTTCCGCCGGCCTAAGTGTGTGGTTGGATAGATTAAAAATATTGTTAGGTGAGTTGAGGTACCACAGTTGTAGGCCCCTGGGGCAGGCAGGAGTTTAGACAGTTTACTGTCCTTTTTCCTCTCTAGAGAAGTGAAGTGTGCATTGTAAATGGCTTGTCTCATTTTTGTAAAGTCCAGCAATGTGGAAGTTTGTTTTTGTGGATAAAGACAAACACAGCTACCCCCTGATAAATGGCAAATATAGTTGTTTGAAATCTATTTCTTTGAGTTCTGGGCACCTTTTGGTAAACAAATCATACTTTATGTTGAAGGAGATGCTTCTCTGTCATGGCAAACTGTTACTATCCACAGGCTCCTGAAAGGAATTCTTGGAGGTGCAAAGCCTGTTGGGCTTGCAAGGTATCACAGTTGCAACCAGATGATATGACCAAGAGACCCAGTCTCACAGACTTTAAGGCCAGAAGGGACCATCACGATAATCTAAAATGACCTCCTGCACATTGCAGGCCACAGAACCCCATCCACCCACTCTTGTAATAGACTTATAAGCTCTGACTTAGTTACTGAAGTCGAAGGGTGGTTGGACTATTGTATCCCATCCAAACAATGTCCAAAATAATTTTATCAGTTATTTTAAAATATGTTTTAAAAAGTGGGGTCATAGGCTCTGTACAACACAGCTATCAAATCAATTTTATGCTAAATTGTAGTTTGCCTAACATTATACTTCATTTCTGTGCATTTTGATAATCTGTCCCCACTATTATTCTAATTACAGAGCTTTACTCATGTCTTTAGATATGAGCACATTTTGTGTGTATGAGAAAGGGATTGTCATTTACATCCAGATCTCCCTATGTTCACCTGAGAATGTATCTTCTCTCTTTTTAGTAAGGCAGCACTGATGTTCAATTCAGAGTGACAACGACCATGGGCATGTTATTTAAAGTTTCTGGATTCACAGTTAAGCAGAAAATTGTTATTTACACAGAGAAAGGTTCAGATTTAACTGATTTTAATTTATCCCATAGACCCTTTCTTGTATTTAAGGCTTTATTCTACTAGATTAATAATAGAACAGATTAAAAGTATTTGCATAAGGATTTCAAATGCGTGGTGCATTTATTGACACTTTATGGCTTATAACTTTTTAAAAAACCCTACATTCAGAATTAGATCGGTTTTCCCCTAAGTAATATCTATAATCTATTTAGAAATTCTTAATAGAAAACCGTGTCCTCCCCATAAGACTCTATAAAAAGAAATTAGTCTTATTTTTTCAAATTTGATCAACTGTTCTGTGTGCTATCTGTTACTAAATATGGAATTGTCTACTGCAGCTTGCCAATGATTTACACTGAGGGATTGTATGAAGAGTTTAATATTCTATTCTGAGGTATCTACTTTCTCTTACCACAGCCATAATGTATTTCTCCCAATTAATCTGTCACTTCCTGAGTCAGTATAATATGCTTTGCCAATTAGGATTCTAAACTGTGAGACAAGCCAGTATCAGCAAATGTTTTAAAATATTCAATTTTTGAAAATTCACACACAGCAAGACTGAAACTCACTTTAAAGCCAGTATGTCAGAATTGGGTTTTGTGATGTGGTTTACTAAATTAGCTTTGCCACAGTCCAGCTAACTTCAAGGGTTCCCAATCCAACGATAAAAGGCCAGTTCCTGCATTCAGGCAAAACTCCCCATTGACTTCAATGTAGTGTTTTGCCTGAGTTATGACTACAGCACTAGGCCTCAAAAGCGTACTTTAGGCAAGCATTTTGAGAGCACATCATCATCGTGTTTCTTATGCTAAGATGACAATGGAATAAATGGGCACCCCATTGAAGACTGGCCATTTACCACACCATAGTACTTTTCTTCTTTTGCAGTATTTTTCATACTCTAAATGGAGGGGCGGGGGGGAAGATAACAGTTATTTAACTACTATGGGTGTTAGAGGGAAATTAAAATGAGATAATTGACTAAGCTAATTCTCTCAATTTCTCTAATATTCTGATTTTAGAGTATATTTAGGAATTCCATAGGCCTGATTCCCCATTGCATTACTTTAACAGCTATACCAGTGTGAAACTGGTGTAAAGCTGAAGTAAACCAAGGCTACTGATTTCCATGGTGTTATAGCAGTGTAATGCTGAAATAAAGCAGAGGTGGATCAGGTCCTGTACTGGGAACAGTCAATCCTAACGGAATTCTTTGACAAATATAAAACAAAAATAAGACCCAGAAAATAGAATTATTCATTCATTTGAACTCTGTAGCATCAAAAGATCCTTAAGTGGATGGTAATCTTGTCAAAAAGTTTGAATTTGGTTAAGATGGAATAAAAGTTCCTAGGCCTATTCCATTGAAAATCCAAACAGAAATTCAAGCAAATTCTCACTATTGTGGGTTGCGAGAGAGATTAGATGCAAGCATATTTTTTTAGGCATTCTACTTCTCTAAATTTTGTAAGAAGCACTTTAAACGAGTATTTATTGATGCTAACACTAGAAAAGGAATACAATGCTTATGAGAATATAGTGCTGTTAGCCAGGTAGTAGAATATTGTGGGGTTAATTGGGAGACCTGAATATGAAAGTTGATTTGAAAATGGGTCCCTGAACAGTTGAGTCTGAATGTATTGCAGATTGCAAGTGAGCACATCTTCATGTGATGAGAGAACCAAGAACAAATGTAGACATGATATGGTTATATTTGAAAACATACAGAAACAAAAACCATGAATTATGGAGATGAGGAAAAAACATTGTATAGTGAATTTGTTGTAGTTTATAGATAAATCTGTTGCAATATATTCATAAATTACCCATTATATGAGATGCTGTTCCAATTGAATCAGATATGTTGCAGTTGAGTCGGTTATATTTCTTACCGAAACACATATTCCGACTGCTAGATCGCCCACTGAAACCTGCAAATAAGATAGATCTCATATTGCAACAGATATTGTATTTCAACTGCCAAACCCAAAACATTAAATTAGAAATGTCTCTTGTTGTAACAGGTGCTTCACATTTTTTGAAGTAGACATATTGGCTACTCTAAATATGCTGGCTATGCGATCAGATGCACTGCTTATTGAAAAAAAGATTTCTTTGAAATAAATATGCCTTTTATAACAAAAAACAGCAAAAGGATGTATTGCATTTCTGTCCAAATATATAGTCTGTTTAAAAGAAAAAAAATAACCTATTGAAACCAAAATGAGCCTGTAAATTCACTCACCTTCTAAAGAAATATGCCATACAATTGCAGAGAACTAAACAGACATTAATTTAATCAAATGTGGTTCTGTATACTCAGACATAGCTGAAGGCTCAAGAATATAGTCATGTACTTTTGGGTAAATCAAGCCCACATGACCATCATATTCAAAACCCAAGGCTATATTTCAATCAATAATACCAACTTAGTAGTCATCCTTCAGCATTACTTTTAGAAATGACCCCCCAAGATTTGGAACCTGATTTTACTCTGTTACACCAGAATAAATCAGGAATAATTTTGTCGAGTATGTCAAAGGTGTAAAATCAGGGTAACTGAAGGTGGAATCAGGCCCTTGGACATCAAGATTACTTTGAAAGTGCTACCGTCTTTCCTCTGAATGCGCTATACAGTTTTCCAGACACATGTAGCTCAGTTTTACACATAAGTTAACTATGCCCGAAATGAATTTATCTTTGACTACTGGCCTTTTCCATGTCTATTCTATTCCTAACCAAACCCTCCAGTTAAGTAAAGTCCCTGACTCTTACTGCAGTTCTTCCAAGGATTGATGAACAAGAGCTACTGTACAGGAGGGGAGCTCTTCTCCTACAAATTCCACAGTAGAATTAGCCATGTCCTCCAGCAATCTTCCCCCCCCCCCACCTCCCATCTGCCTCATTGTCTTATTTATCTCCTGATCCCCTCTGTTTCCACACTTTTCTCTATCCCCAAGCTCCCAGTGGGGCACATTGTCCCCTATCTGTGGATTTACAAAGATATCTGGAGCCATTCTAGTGATTTATAAGTTCATAATGAAGTTGTTAGCTATGCACGGGGAAATCACTCCTTACAAGTTTGGTCTTCCATCATTAACATAATGGGACTTCATCTGCTGATTTAAAGAATGCTGGAAAAAGCCATAGGAACATACTTAAAAAGCTTAGTATCTACAGAATGCAATATTCAAGCAGTCATAACTCAGTCAAGAATCAAATCAAGTCTACCCCTCTGCCCCTTGGCAAAAAGTATTTTCGTGCCAAATTACCTCTTTCAAACCTTAGCCATTTGAGTAGTTGGGCTGCATAAAAAACAACAAACAAGTATTTTGCTGCTTTTAAGTGCAACAAGTAAAAACCCCTCTAATTTTTATACCTCAAGAGAGGAAAAACACCCAGAAAACAAAGCAAAAATTCGACTTTGGAAAGATACTAAGCATGTACAATTTCAGCTTTAAAAGAGAATATTTCATAAATCTGTGACTACATGAAAACTTGGATTTGTTGGAAATTTTCTACCATCTGACTACACAAGTAAGAAAACAGTCACTTTTTAAATATGATTACCTTCACCACAGGCTGAAGGATCAAGACTGCCACATCTAACCTCCTTCACAAATCAATGATGAAGTAAGAATACATGTCTGCTTATTCAGTAGATCTAATATTTACTGGAGATGCAGGGGATTGCTGTTAGAGTTGGCTCCATGTCCGATATCAACGTATTTGATGGTCCACTAGTAACACATTGCATTGAACCAAATTGTGGTATGGAATGGATTATGTATAAAGTGGAATTATTGTCATGGTTGTCACACAAATTATGGATTCTGTAGGGTTTTTATAAACTACCAATGTTTTGACCTTCGAAGAGTTTTGCATCTGGGTGGGTGAATATGTGGGTCAACAAATTCACCTAGAACCTTGCAAGTTAAACCATGGGCTTGCACAGAAATTACAAAGAAAATGGAAATGCAGAGGTAACACAAAGGGCAACTTCTAGTAAGCTATGGTGATGGGATTTTCTCTCACCCAATGTAAAAAACAAAGAGTGTTTTTTTTAATAACTGAAAAGAAATGTGTTGAGTTAGAGGTTGGTGCCCTAGGGCAACAACTTTGTCCATATCTGACTCTGCTATCTGACACTGTTGCAGTAGTAGCAGTTTGAACTAAAAATGGAAAAAATACAGGTTATTCAAAGAAGTAGCAAGTTGTTGTAACTTCCATACTACTTAAGGATGGATCTCTGATTCAGGCACAAACAGAACCAGGAGATCTGGATTTCTGCTTAATTGTTTATTTATATTTCAATGGACAGTATATGCAAACAGGACTACAGTAAGAAACAGGAAAATATGCAAGTCCAACTATATGCATGACTGCTATGCACAACTTTTCATACAGATTCAAATTACAGAGTTAAGTTTTAACTAAGACTAATGCATGTCTAGGAAACATTTGGGTCAGCAACATTTTGTTACAGTTATAGTATAGAATTGTTGAGAGTTAGTACACTAGCTGATTGTTTTGATGCAGAATGATTATGCATCAATTATATTTATATATCCTGCAAAAGGCTGAAGTGCATGGAACTATTTTTCTATGCAGACGCCAGAAGGAAAATCAGTACTATCTAGAAGGGCTCTGATAAAGCAAGCTGAATAAAAATGAAGTCCTCCAAAATATCTTTATGAGAAGACATGTTCTGTATGCCTTCATCATTTAGCAAATATCACTATTATGCTTATTATATTTCCCCAACCATATTAATATACCACCAAGAGTGTACTAGGTTTTTTACATAAAAATGCTCACGCTTCCAAAACTGCCCGATTCCTTTCTATGTTATGCTAAATAATTTTACATGAATCAGACATGCCATTTTTCTTCTGTGCTTTTGTAATAAAACACATTTAGCCCATTGAAAAAGCATGGGTTTTGGCTTTTACTTCTAATAGTTGTGACTGCAAATTGCTGTCGCTCAGGTCTTTTCTTCTCTTTCATAGAGATACTTCTGCATACTATTGCCGCTCATTGCGCATGTCTGAAAAAAAGAAGGCAGCAAAAACAGTGTAGCAGTAACACTGCACAACTACTTGTGCTGGAAATAACAATGGGAGTTTTTGACATTAGTGATAAGATCAATGGAAAAGTCTGAGAACAAAAGGGACAAAAAGTTAACCAGTCTCAACTTAAAATAGTTTTTATTTGAGGTTTTTGAACCTGTGCTCATTCAGTCCAGATGACTTCTCTGAGAAAGCCCCAATTATATATCATTTAAAATACATTTTCAAAAGTGACTAGTGATTTCAGTTGCCTCAGAGTTGGCTACCATTTTGGAAAGCGCTAGGAAATGTACTGGAGATCTTGAGAGTTAAAGAATTGTCCCTCTGCAGCTTTCACTAAGAAGCCAACTGGAGAGCTGCAACCAACCCATATTCTTCATGGATCAGCCATGGAGAAGGGCCTGCAACATATTCAGTGGGTGTTCAACATTTTCTAAAAATTAGTCTTATGTAAAGTGCCTGTAGATGGACACCCCAAAATTACCAGTCGCTCTTGAAAATATAGGCCATCATTGTATATTTAAATAAAAAAATATTTTAAAACAGATATGCTTACACACATGAATATAGAGAAGCAGTGGAGCCTACACTTTGAGAGGAAGAGATAATTGTGCTTTTTTTAAAAAAAAATTTCCACCTCCATTTCCACTTTTAGAACTCCATTATAAAATGTATGCATTTTCTTTGTACCTGTAGATAGGTATGTCTTTTCAAAATGCAGATGTGCTGTATTACTTTATGGGGAAATAATGCAATTATTTCCCCAGTGAATTCTTACCTTTCTATAATTTTAAGTAGCAGCCTCTGTATTCCTCCTACTCTTTATACTTGTTTTTCAAAAGTATTACCTGACATCTAGCTGCTCTAGCCTTCCTTCACTCCCAGAATCATAACTGGGGCTTAAGTATACTATGGCATTTCAGGTTTCAGAGTAGCAGCCGTGTTAGTCTGTGTTCGCAAAAAGAAAAGGCGTACTTGTGGCACCTTAGAGACTAACAAGTTTATTTGAGCATAAGCTTTCGTGAGCTACAGCTCACTTCATCGGATGCATTCAGTTCTTTTTCTCCTATTTAACCAGTGAAATGACTATTTAAATGATTAAAGATAAACATACTTTAAAGATGTAGTTTTACAATATTTGTTATTTCAGCTGTAGCTTTTTATCCTATTCTTCCCATAAACAATACTGAAATCAAGTGACTATGTTGTCAATTAAGAGAAGATTATCTGAAAGAATGTAGGATTAAGTGATGAATTTTAAACCCTCTGCCATCTTTATGAAAAGAGTTGTGTTTCAGTGGTAATAGGAAAAGTTTTATTTCATAGCTATGAAGTCAGCAGACAATTCATATATTTCTGTATGCACTCACCAAGTGTGTCATGTCCTCCTCTATTGACTGGTTCATATGTTGGGTAAGAGCCTTCTACTACTTCCAGTTAACAGAGTTATTCCTTCATCTCAAGTGGTAGAGGTCTATGCTTTTACTGCTGAAAATCTCATTCATGGCTTGAGGTGGCTATTGTATAACATTATATAACTGTGACAAAGTCAGACCGGACGGCTACAAGAGGGTCTTGGAAGGCTGATATGTTATTCCTAGAATGTTAAAGGCTCTTTTCCCCAACAAGCTTAGAAGGGGTTATCTCAGGTCAATTAGGGACACCTAATCCCAATTTCGGGCTGCCTGAGGCCTTTAAAAACCCCTCCTCTGCTCAGAGAAATGGGGAAGAGAAAAGCTGCTGCCAGGCTTGGGGCAGTAGGGAAATACGCTTCTCCAGGTTGAGAGGTTGTGCTCCTTCCCATAGGGGAAACAGTCCCTCCCCTAGCAGGCACTCAGGTTTGGGCTGACACCTTGCACCAGCAAGGAGGTGGTGAAAGCTACCCCCAGGGTTTTTTAGTTTATGAAACTGTTTCCTTTGTTTGGTGGAGGAGCACCCCTTAGGCTGACCCTCAGGCCTACTGTGAAAGTATGGCCAAAGGAGCACAGAAGTGGAAAGGCAAACCCTCCCCTGGATGGAGCTGATTACCCTAGGCCTGCCATCACCAGAGGGGGAAGCGCTAAGCCTGGCAAGATGAAGGAAGTGCCTTGCCACATAACAAAAAGTTGCAGAGGCTCATCCATCCCTCTGACTACTTACCTCATGCTGATCATGTGTGTGGGTATTAACGATAGTGCCCAGCTGTCAAGGTTCCTTCCCCATTCTGAACTCTAGTGTACAGATGTGGGGACCTGCATGAAAGACCCCCTAAGCTTATTTTTACCAGCTTAGGTTAAAACTTCCCCAAGGTACAAACTTACCTTTTGTCCTTGAACCTTTATGCTGCCATCAAAGTGTTTAACAAAAACAGGGGAAGTGCCCACTTGGAAACGTCTCCCCCCAAATATGCCCCCCCCAGCACGACAGCCCCTTTCCTGGGGAAGGCTTGATAAAAATCCTCACCAATTTGCATAGGTGAACAGACCCAAACCCTTGGAGCTTAAGAACAAGGAAAAAAGCAATCAGGTTCTTAAAAGAAGAATTTTAATTAAAGTAAAAGAATCACCTCTGTAAAATCAGGATGGTAAATACCTTACAGGGTAATCAGATTCAAAAACAGAGAATCCCTCTAGGCAAAACCTTAAGTTACAAAAAGGCACAAAAACAGGAATATACATTCCATTCAGCACAACTTTTTATCAGCCATTTAAACAAAACAGAATCTAATGCATATCTAACTAGATTGCTTACTAACTCTTTACAAAAAGAAAAGGAGTACTTGTGGTACATTAGAGATTAACCAATTTATTTGAGCATAAGCTTTCGTGAGCTACAGATGCATCCGATGAAGTGAGCGGTAGCTCACGAAAGCTTATGCTCAAATAAATTGGTTAGTCTCTAAGGTGCCACAAGTACTCCTTTTCTTTTTGCGAATACAGACTAACACGGCTGCTACTCTGAAACCTAACTCTTTACAGGAGTTCTGACCTGCTTTTGCTGGGACTAGAGCAGGAATGCATCACACAGACAGAGAGGACCCTTGTTTCCCCCCCTCCTCCAGCTTTGAAAGTATCTTGTCTCCTGTAGCCAGACAGCCAGCCCCCCCCCCCTCAGACCAGCATTGCTGGAAACACACAGGAGCCAAAAACCACAGGGCACTTAACATGAATTCCAGCACAGCCTTTGAAGCTGTGAGAAGCACAGGTGTGCTGCTACAATGTGCCACTGGGAACATATACAACAATTGGGCTCACAGCAGGCAGAGGCGCTGTGACAGACATGGCTCTTAGCCCCTACTAAAACAGCATGATGCACACACACCAACATCCTAGGTGGGAAAATATTTACCCTAATAAAAGGAATGTCCAGTAGTCGACACTTATTGTTTCTCTCCCTTGCAAGTGTAAACTACTCTTTGAGAGCTGGCGTCACCCAGACAGACCAGCCCCAATTTGGCATAAGAAAGGAGAAAGAGAATAAAGGAGTACAGAGGTATAAGTAGGGGACCTACAGCACCATGATTTTTGAATGCTTTTCACTATCTATCTGCTGGTCAGATAAGTGACAGCCTCCCAAGGCTTCTGCAGCTAAGAGGGTCCCTAAGCCTTGTCCCTTATTCGTCTTTCTGCGGAATTGAGTGACCGATCCTGGCTTGGCACCGCTGGAATCGAGAGATGCAAGGAGGGTAAGAAGCACCCACACCTGATCTCCTATCTTTAGTGTACACATATTTTGAAATAGAGCTCTATACTTTGTTTTCTTTCTTTGGGATTGTAGCTTCAGTTTTGTAACTTGTTTGTGTGTGTGTAACATCTCTACACTTAAATAAGTAGGCACTAGCAATTTTGTAACCACATGATTAGAATCTAGTTTAATAAATTTTGGTAACCATTTATGCATAAGCCTGACTTGTTTCTCTGGTTTACTGTAAAGCAGCCAACACAATTAAAGAACCTCAGCCGTTTTGGCTATTAAGCCTGGCCATTAGGTGAGAGTACTAAGAGCCTAGCGTTGAGTTGTGCTGCCTCCACGGGGCAAACTCTTGGGACACCTGTCAGTCAATCCAGACTGCCCGCTGCGAAGGAGCTCTGAGCTCTAGCAGTTAAAGTCACGGGTGGTTAGGACCTTGGGGCATCCGTCAGCCTAGCCCGGGCTGCCCGCTGCGAAGGGACAGTGCGTCCTAGCGGTTAAAGTCACGGATGGTATAAACGGGCATAGCTGGCAGCTCACCAAACATCCCTGGCCATCGGCTAACAGATTTGGCGTCACGAACAGGATTGTGATATAGGCTGCACTACAGTAACACAATGAAACCAGTCATGATAAACACCACAGAAATTCCCTGAGCTAGAGAAAAGTTTGACCCAAGAGGGATGGGGAAATCCTCTGTGGGGCAAAGAACTGCTGGAGAAATATTGGGGAAAACCAGCAGAGATCTGGCAGCATTTCTGTAACTGGAGAACTGCCTGCAAGATGAAGAAAGGGAAAGGAAAAGGTGCTTGTATATGGCTGCTTACTAACATTTGGCAAGCTGCCTGTAAGGATTATCATAGTCTGGCAATAGAATTTAATAGGCTACAACAGGAAAGGGACACACTGCGCAAGGAATGCCAGAATTTAGATACCAGAGTAAGAACACTGAATAGGAATATGGAACATCTTCAGAAAAGATTACTTCCCTTAATTGAGAAAGAAGGGATAGAACGAAGGGAAAAGCTGGAGACTAAAACACGCAGAATCAACCGGGCTAAAGTTGAGACTGCTCTCTGGCTAGACCCTGAGGAATGGGATGGAGATATTTGGGATTCAGCAAATGAGTCCCCCTCTTCTGAGGAGGAAGGTCCCTCTGTAAAATTAAGACCAGCTATCACACAGCACAAATCAGAAGAACATGAGGGAAATTTGAGTGGGGCAGAGCAGGATGAAGAAGGGGATGACAATGATCCATCCACCTCTTCAAAAACAAAGAGGGGAGGTAAAAAGGGAAAAGGGAATAAAGCTCCAACACACTTTACCAAAATTACCACCCGCCAATATACTCCCATGGAGTTAAAAACAATCCAGGGAGATTTTGCTAAAAAGCCTGAGGAAGGTATAATAGAGTGGCTGGTCCGCCTCTGGGACCCTGGGGGTGGATATATACGCCTGATAGCCCAAGAAACTGAGCGCCTTAACTTAGGTGCAGGAATATTCCTGGAACATTCAGAGGGGAACACCCCTAAAACACTTTGGTCTCTGGCTTGTCGATGGGGAAGAGGAATTTACCCAGCAGACCGAGATGAACCCACAGTAATGCACTGGACCAACATAGATAAACCCTGGCTAGCAGTATTAGATGTAAAGGACATGTTCTTCATGGTCCCTTTGCAACCAGCTGACCAGGAAAGATTTGCTTTTACTTGGAGAGGTGTACAATACACTTTTACCCGAATGCCACAAGGGTTTAAACACTCACCCACTATTTGCCATGGGGCACTGGCAAAGGTCCTAGATGACCTTATACTGCCACCCAATGTACAAACTGTGCAATACATTGATGACATCTTAATAGGTGGGAAAACCTCAGAAGAGGTACAGGAGGCTATGAATCAAATCAAAGGAGCACTAGAAGCCCTTAATTTAGAGTTACCAGCTGAGAAATGCCAAGGTCCCTCCCAAGAGATAAAATTCTTAGGTACTGTATGGATGGGAGGTAGGAGGTCTGTGCCTAATGACACTGTGCAAGAGCTAAATCAGGCACCCTCCCCTGAAAGTAAAGATCAATTGAGACAGATTTTGGGAACCCTGGGGTTTTGGAGAAAACATGTACCTGGCTTTGCCATTATAGCCAGACCATTGTACAATTTGTTAAAGAAAAGTGCTGCCTGGGAATGGGCTCCTGCCCATGAGGAAGCCCTCAGGCAACTGATAGGGGAGATACACACCTATCAGGCTTTGGGTCCCATACATCCTGAAGCCCCATTCCATTTGTACCTAACTGTGGGAGCCACTGGAATGTCTTATGCTCTCTGGCAAAAAAGTGACACTGCTCCCAGACGACCAATTCAGTTTGGTTCCAAGTCATGGCAAGGGTCACAGGCTAACTACACGCCTTATGAGAAGGTGCTTCTGGCAGCTTACACAGCCTTGAGAGAAACTGAGGAATTAACTCAGGATAAGGACATCACAATTCACACTCCTCTTCCAATCATTAAACCTATATTGGAAGGGAAAGAGTTACCACCTGGTGTAGCACAAAAAATGACTATCCAAAGATGGGCACTTTACATACACCACAGGGTAGGTAGTGCAGACACTGCACAAAACCCCACTATGATTCAGGAATCCCTATGGAAAGTAGGAATGCCTGATGAATACCGCCTACCTCCACAGCAGTCTCCTATTAAGGATGCTGCCCCATTTGATCCTTCTAAGCCTGAGGGAGTATGGTTCACTGATGGCAGTGCCAGGCTGGTTAAAGGAAAATGGAAGGGAAAAGCTGCAGCAGTGCCTGCAGACACCGCTGCAGCACCCCTAACTGCTGAAATTGATGGGTCAGCACAACTTGCAGAATTGGCTGCAATTAAACTGGCCTGTGAAGCAGGAGCCACCGCAGTATATACGGACTCCTATGCGGTATGGGCAGGTGCCACTCAGTGGATCACTAACTGGAAAAATAACCACTGGGAAATAGGAGGTAAACCAGTATGGGGACTGGAATACTGGAAGTGGTTATATCAGCATGCCCTGCAACAACCCCTGTCTATAGGACATGTCTCAGCTCATCAGAGGAATAATACCCCAGCTGCACAGTTAAACAATTTAGCCGATGCAGCTGCCCAGCTCTTTACCACAAGTAGAATGGGAACGCTTATATTCATGGTTACATGATAATTTAGGACACACAGGAAGTGATGAGTTAGGCCACCCCCTGATATGTGCTTGCCGCACTATCACCCACAGACAGGCTAGAGACCTGGTGCAAGCCTGCGCTATTTGTGCTGAGACTAGAAAACATATAGCAGAAGGACAAAGGTTTGCCAGGCTAAGAGATGGAAAAACACTATGGGCAACCTGGCAGGTCGACTATGTCGGACCACTGCCCACTACAAGGCAGAGGTGGAAATACATCTTGACTGGGGTAGAAATTGTTTCAGGGATTGGTTTTGCATATCCAACCCGATTGGCAACAGGGTTGTCCACAATTATGGGACTAAACCGCTTAACAGCAATTGTCCCAATGCCTCAAGAAATCCAATCAGATAATGGTTTGCATTTTAAGAATAAACTTGTAAGGGAATGGACCCTTAACCATGGAGTCTAATGGACCTTCCACCTTCCATATCGACCTCAATCTAATGAGATGGTCGAGCGCTGGAATGGGTTGCTAAAGAATCACTTGAAGCCTACTGATGGCACATGGGGAGACAGACTGGACGAAGTGGTGCAGAGATTAAACAACAGACAGACTCCTACAGGAAGTCCAATCAGCAGGGGATTCTTCCCTACAGGGAAAGCTATCTCCCCTGCCAGAACACCACTGCACAGTTCCAAGTATGCTCCCGGAGACACTGTGGTGATTAAACACCCAGCCCTGGGAACCTTTACCTGCGTTTTGCATGCCTATAAAGAGAAAGGTGTATAGAGTGCCTTAAATGCTGATAAAAGGCTAATAACCATTACAGAGGCTTGGATCGCATCCAAGACCGGCTGACCATGTGATTTATTGCAGGAATGGTCCCATGGTTCCGAGCAACCTGCCAGCTAACCTGTCAGCAAAATGGACCATGCAGCAGACCGGTTTGATCACTAGAGACTACTATGGACTGTTGATATATTTGCCATTACTTATAATAGCAGGTGTAATTTTTGCTTTTGGTTTTAAAATAAGTTTTTTAGCTAGACCACGACCCACCAGAGATATGTTCCTGCAAGCCCTCATGATCCTTCTGTTGGCTCCAGTCACCTTGGCAATACCAGAACATCCTCTTCGGGGAGCAATCCAAACCATCGCCTCAGCTGCTGGTGCTACAAATTGCTGGATGTGCACCTTGCTAAATTCAACCAATGGACTGGGAATTTAATTTGTACCACTCAGCCTAAATGATTGGTGGAACAAAAGCAACATCTTTCAGTGGGGAGCAGCATGGTACACCAACAACCCTCGCATTGACTCGGGGGAGGTGGGACAATGGCATCACACTGTTTGGGGACGGCCTGTGAAATATGTAACGGGATCATCTAAAGAAGTTTATGTAAATCATTCAGGGCAAATAGAGCAAGATGTGGTTGCTATTAAAGGTGCAGTTAAAATTTTACATGCAGTGGCTGAGAATGGACAAACCTCATGGATGCAATGGTTAGCTCAACACTTGGGATTTTCCCTCTCCCCGTTTTTACATTCGGTTGTAAATACTGTTTTAACCATTTTAATTATTGTAATTGTTTGTGTAACTTTATGTATTATGAAGCGTTTGATTCAAACTGCTCTTTCCTCCACACAAATCAGATACCTAGAGCTAAAAAGGGATCCTAACCAATTCCACGAACCCTCATCCAATAATTTGGTTGTTGGGTATTTCTAGATTTCCCCAGGGAGGGCAAGAGGTGCTGGCATCACCGCCACCTTGCAATCTGGGATGTAGTGTGGTGTATCAGGGGGTGGAATGTAGCCAGACAGCCAGCCCCCCCCCCCCTCAGACCAGCATTGCTGGAAACACACAGGAGCCAAAAACCACAGGGCACTTAACATGAATTCCAGCACAGCCTTTGAAGCTGAGAGAAGCACAGGTGTGCTGCTACAATGTGCCACTGGGAACATATACAACAATTGGGCTCACAGCAGGCAGAGGCGCTGTGACAGACATGGCTCTTAGCCCCTACTAAAACAGCATGATGCACACACACCAACATCCTAGGTGGGAAAATATTTACCCTAATAAAAGGAATGTCCAGTAGTCGACACTTATTGTTTCTCTCCCTTGCAAGTGTAAACTACTCTTGTGAGAGCTGGCGTCACCCAGACAGACCAGCCCCAATTTGGCATAAGAAAGGAGAAAGAGAATAAAGGAGTACAGAGGTATAAGTAGGGGACCTACAGCACCATGATTTTTGAATGCTTTTCACTATCTATCTGCTGGTCAGATAAGTGACAGCCTCCCAAGGCTTCTGCAGCTAAGAGGGTCCCTAAGCCTTGTCCCTTATTCGTCTTTCTGCGGAATTGAGTGACCGATCCTGGCTTGGCACCGCTGGAATCGAGAGATGCAAGGAGGGTAAGAAGCACCCACACCTGATCTCCTATCTTTAGTGTACACATATTTTGAAATAGAGCTCTATACTTTGTTTTCTTTCTTTGGGATTGTAGCTTCAGTTTTGTAACTTGTTTGTGTGTGTGTAACATCTCTACACTTAAATAAGTAGGCACTAGCAATTTTGTAACCACATGATTAGAATCTAGTTTAATAAATTTTGGTAACCATTTATGCATAAGCCTGACTTGTTTCTCTGGTTTACTGTAAAGCAGCCAACACAATTAAAGAACCTCAGCCATTTTGGCTATTAAGCCTGGCCATTAGGTGAGAGTACTAAGAGCCTAGCGTTGAGTTGTGCTGCCTCCACGGGGCAAACTCTTGGGACACCTGTCAGTCAATCCTGACTGCCCGCTGCGAAGGAGCTCTGAGCTCTAGCAGTTAAAGTCACGGGTGGTTAGGACCTTGGGGCATCCGTCAGCCTAGCCCGGGCTGCCCGCCGCGAAGGGACAGTGCGTCCTAGCGGTTAAAGTCACGAATGGTATAAAAGGGCATAGCTGGCACCTCACCAAACATCCCTGGCCATCGGCTAACATCTCCTCATTGGTCATTTTGGTCAGGTGCCAGCGAGGTTATCCTAGCTTCTTAACCCTTTACAGGTGAAAGGGTTTTTCCTCTGGCCAGGAGGGATTTAAGGGTGTTTACCCTTCCCTTTATGTAACCCTTCTGCCCATCTGAGTTGGCAGCAACAAGGGACAGGTTCAGTACCTAGGGGTTCTATTCCAATAACACAATGCAAAACCAGCTCGAGCCCCCACCCAGTGACCTGGGACAAATATACACCACCCCTGCTGGCCACTCCAAGAGGCAATACTTCCCCTCTCGCAAGCACAGAGTGTAGCAAAAAGCCTTTTAACAACAGAGAGAAACTATGTGGCATTATGTTGGGGAAACACCAGCAACAGGATTCATAACACAACCCATGAGCAAAAAACCCACCCCAAGCAAATTGGGGCATGTCGTTTCCCTTTGGTTCTTGAGTCCAGCAACCTAAAATCACCTGAAGTCCCAAAAGTCTCTGTCCCTGGTCAGGGCAGCCCCAGAGTTCAAAAGTTTATCTGCAGAGTTTTACCTCCCAACCTGGGTAGAGATGGGGGGGTGTTAAGGGGCACCTTATGTGGTCCAAAGCTGATTGCCCCACCTCTCCATGGTGCTCCGCTCTGCCAGCCGCCCCCATGAGCCGCTCCAGCCATCCCGCAAACTGCTCTGCTCCACCAACTGCTCTGCCAGCCATCCCGCAAACTGCCCTGCCATATATCTTCAGGCTCCCCCACCACTTAACACAACACTCAGTGATTTCAGCTCTTAGTAAGTTTAGCTCTTTTGTGATTTCAGCTTGTAGTAGGGGAGCCTCAGTTCTGGTGCACCATTAGCCCAAAGTGAATTCAGCTCAGCAGCCTGTAACTAGACTCCTGATGGAATCAAAATTAGCTGTGATATTCCACAGTGGAGAGAGAGAAGAAAGTGCAAATAGCATGTAAGGCCCTCACCAGGGGGCCCATGCCACCAAGTATTAATACCTGTCCCCCAGCCTCTCTCCATTCACTGGGTTTTGGAACACATGACCCTTGCCTAGCGAGTGCTGCTTAGTTGATGGTGAGTCCCTCCATCATAACAAGAGGCCAAGAACAGTTCCACTGTCCTTGATTCACATAATCAGGATAATAAGTTTATTCCTGCCCCAATAATAGAGAAACTGGGGCTTCTACAGCAGCCAAAGTGACCATCTAGGCAGGGTGGGTGTGCCTATGCAAATGAGATCAGCCCCTGAAGTTCTCTTCCACAACCCACCATGACTCGCCACCAGATGTCAGGGTGGAGCTCATCCTGACTCTGCTTATATACTGGTGTCCTAAATATAAATGTAAGAACAGCCATACTGGGTCAGCCCAGTCTCCTGTCTTATGACAGTAGCCAATGCCAGGTGCTTCAGAGAGAATGAACAGAACAGGTAATCAACAAGTAATCCATCCCCTGTTGCCCATTCCCAGCTTCTGGCAAAACCGAGGCTAGGAACATCACTCCTGTCCATCCTGCTAATGACCATTGATGGACCTATCCTCCATGAATGTATCTAGTTCTTTTGAACCCTGTTATTAGCCTTCACAACATCCTCTGGCAAAGAGTTCCACAGTTTGACTTTGCGTTGCAAGACAAAATACTTGTGTTTGTTTTTAAACCTGCTGCCTATTAATTTTATTTGGTGACCCCTAGTTCTTGTGTTCTGAGAAGGAGTAACACTTTCTCTACACAGTCATGATTTTGTAGACCTATATCATATCCCCCATTAGTCATCTTTTCCAAGCTGAAAAAACCCTGCTTTTTTAAATTTCATATGTAAGCTGTTCCATGCCCTTAATCATTGTTGCCCTATTCTGAACCTTTTCCAATTCAAATTATATATATATTTATTTTGAGATGAGGTGACCACATCTGCATGCAGTATTCAAGATGTGGGCATATCATGGATTTATACAGAGACAATATGAATTCTCTGTCTTATTAGCTATCCCTTTCTTAATGATTCTCAACATTCTGTTAGGAATTCTGACCCTAAGCAGATCAATAGTTGCTATGGGGGCTCAGGGATTGAGGGTGAAGAAGCCAGGATCTTGTTCATCCTCCTGGTTGAGACTGAGCGCTAAGGCAGAGACAGTCATATCCCAGAGATGACTACACACCATGGGCACTGTTCCAGGAAGGACTGCTGGGAAGATAAGAGGCTTACATTACCAAGAAGGGAAAGAACATCTTTGCACATGGACTCACCTAGTGAGAAGTTCTTTAAACTAGATTCAAAGAGGGCTGGTGACAAAAGTGTATGGGTAGGCATAATAAAAGCCAACTTTAACAAAAGGTGAAATGTTGGAGGGGGAAATGGAAAAACATTACACAAGGGTGTAATGGAGCAGACTCACCTGGCAGCTCCTCCTGCTGCTCATCTGTAAGAATTAGAATCATCTGGAGTGCCCTGTGCCATCTGGTGATCTGCCTTACCACTGGGCCCAGTCCCTCCTCCCACTGGGGCGCTGCCCCCTGGCAGTAAACCTCAACAATCCTGAGGGTCTCCCCTCCCCAGGGAACCCCCACCCACTACCCTCACCTCAGTCTTGGCTACTGCCAGTCATCACTTAGCCCCACTCTCCAGGGCAGACTGCAGTGTATCAGCCACTCATCACCAGCAAGGGGGGGGGGGGGGGGGAAGTGCGAGAGGGGGGTGGGACCTGCTCCCTCTGTCTACCCGTGGGTTGTCCCCTTGCAACCCCAGTACCTAATAGGCCCTAATCTAGGCCTTATAGCCTAGGTCTTTCCCCCTCAGCCCTGCTCCAATCTAGGTACTCCCTCAGATCTCTGCAGCCAGGCCCTTCCCTCTCTGAACACAGAGAGACAGTGGCTAAGCTTCAGCCTAGCAGCTCTTTTATAGGCCCAGCTGCAGCCTGATTGGGGCATGGCCCAGCTGCAGCCATTTTCCAATCAGCCTAGCTTTTCTTGCCCTCAGCCCTGGCTCTCTCCTAGGGCTGGTTTTTAAGCCCTACAGGGCAGGATTGCATAACCACCCTGCTACATAGGGCAACAAGAGGGCAAGCAGTGAGGGGAATATACTCAATATCTTAGATGTCAATACACATATGCAAAGAATATGGGGAATAAACAGGAAGAATGGAAAGTATTAGTATATAAGCTAAATTATGACTTAATTGGACAAATTTCATGTCTGGAATATTGTTTGTTCTGAAAAGACAGAAAGGGATAAAAGGGAACGGTTTTGCACTATGTATCAGAAATATATAAATTTGTTCTGAGATCCAGAAAGAGATGAGAGACAGACCAGATGAAACTCTGTAGGTAAAGATAAAATGAGAAAAAACAGGTACAATATCATAGTAAGAGTCTACTACATACTTCCAAATCAGGAAGAGGAGGTATTTTTAGAACAAAAAAAAAAAACACAAATATTCAAAACACAAGACCTGGTAATAATGGGGGACTACAAGATAACTACAAGCTACCTGTTATGAAAAATTTGTGAAATGTCTGGGAGACAACTTTTTATTTCAGAAGGTAGAGGAAGTAGCCAGGGGGACAGGCATTTTAGATTTGATTCTGACTAACAGGGAGGAATTGAATGCAAATCTGAAGGTTGAAGGCAATTTGGGTGAAAGTGCTCATCAAATGATAGATATCATGGTTCTAAGGAAATGATGGAGTCAAAGCTGCAGAATATGGACAATGAACTTAAAAAAAGCAGAATTTAACAAACTCAGAGAACTGGTAGATAATCTGGGATGAAAATTTAAGGGAAAAGGGAGTTCAGGAGAGCTGGCCATTTCTCAAAGAGACAATATTAAAGTCACAACAGAAAATTATCCCAATGTGTAGGAAAGATAAGAAGAATACTAAAAGGCCAATATTACCCTATTAGGAGCTCTTTAATTACTTGAAATCAAAAAGGAATATTACATAAAATGGAAACACGGACAAATTTTTAAGGGGGTATACAAAAGAATAGCACAAGCATGTAGGGACAAAATCATAATGCCTAGGGCTCAAAACGAGTTTACACCTTGCAAGGCACATACAAGCTAATAAGAAAATGTTCTGTAAACACATTAGGAGCAAGAAAATGAAGTAAAGTGTAGGTCCTCTCCTCAAAGGGAAGAAGAGCTTATTATGAACAAAATCAACAAGGGTGAGGTGTTTAATGCCTATTTTTCTTAAGTCTTCACTCAAAAGGTAAATTGTGACCAGGTAATTAACAGCTAATCTGAACAACAAGCGAAAAGGAACCCAAGCCAAAATAGCAAAACAATAGGTTAAAGACTCTTCAAATAAGTTAGATATATTCAAATTGGAAGGGCCTGATTAAATGTACCCTATTGTACTTAAAGAACTAGCTGAAGCAATCTTGGAACCATTAGCAAACATCTTTGAGAACTAATGAAGGACAGCTGAGGTCCCCGAGGACTAAAGAAGGGCACATATACGACCTATCATTAAGAAGTGGACTTTTGATAGAGGTAGACATGATATATCTTGATTTTAGTAAGGCTTTTGACACAGTCCCACATGGTATTCTGATGAGCAAGCTAGAGAAATGTAGTTTAGATGAAATCATCATCAGGTGGGTGCAAAATTCATTAAAAAGTAGTTGTCAAATGTTTACTGTCAAACTGAGGGAACATATTTCATGGATTCCCACAGGAGCCAGTCCTGGGTCCATAACTAGTCAATATTTTTGTTAATGACTTGGATAATGAAGTGGAGAGTATGCTTATAAAATCTGCATTAGTCACCAATTTGGGAGGGGTTCTAAGCAGTTTGCTGGACAGGATTAGAATTCAAAAAGATCTTGATGAATTGAAGAACTTGTCTGAAATCAACAAGATTAAATTCAATAAAGACAGGTGCAAAGTACTTCACTGAGGAAGGAAAAATGAAATGAACAATTACAAAATGGAAGATAACTGCTTAGGCAGTTGAACTGCAGAGAAGGATCTGGGTGGTTATAGTTAATGCTGTGATTCTGTCACAGAGGTCACAGATTCCATGATTTTCCTTGGCCTTCATGATTTCCGCAGCTGCTGTGGCCCCGGAGACATGATTTTTTGTTTATTGCCTGTGACCTGTCCATGACTTTTCCTAAAAATACCCATGACTAAATCTTAGCCTTAGTTGTAATGGATCACAAAATGAATGTGATTCAACAATGTGATGCAGTTGTGAAAAAGGCCAACAGTCTGTGTATATTAATAGACATGTTATATTTAAGACACAGGAGATAAATATCCTGCTCTACTTGTCACTGGTGAATCCTCAGCTGGAGTACTGTGCCCAGTTATGGGTGCCACATTTTAGGAAAGATGTGGACAAATTGGAGAGAGTCCAGAGACAGGAGCAAAACTGATTAAATGTTTAGAAAACCTGGCATATGAGGAAAGGTTTAAAAAAATGGTTATATTTAGTTCTGATATAAGAGAAAACTTATAACAGTCTTCAAATATGTTGAGGTCTGTTATAAAAAAGCATGGTGATTGTTCTTCATGTCCACTGAAGTCAGGACAAGAAGTAATCAATTTAGTTTGCAGCAAGGGAGATTTAGGTTAGATATTAGAAAGTTTTTCCTAACTATAAGGGAATTAATTTATGGAATAGGTTACCAAGGGAGGTGGAATCCACATGACTGGAGGTTTGTAAGAACAGGTCAGAGAAAAACCTGTCAGGGAAAGTCTAGATATACTTGGCCCTTCTTTAGTGCAAGATGGACTAGATGACCTCTCAAGCTCCATTCTAGCCCTACATTTCTATGTTTTCATTATTTCAATTTTCCTTTTCATTTTACCCCTTCTGCCCTGCACCTTTCTTTTCAATGGAAACGTGAGATGGGTATTGCTTTAGGAATACACGTAGCTACTTTGAACATTTATCAACAGACGGTTTCACCCTCAAACATCTCTGGTACTTTCTCCCATCAATCCCTATTAATCGGGGGGGGAGGAGAGAAATTCCCTGCAAGAATCCAGAACCAACCACTAATGTATCTATCGTTTTGGCCAACCACTTTTCAAACCTGAGTCTAGTACCCAAAATCTTTCTGGCCACAATTGCTCTGCCCCACCCAACTTCTGCATATGCTTGAAAAATCAGGTGAGTCTGGTCTGAGTTAAAGGTGAATTTCACACTTTTTCTTTTATACAGATCCACTAAATTGAGAGGGGGGGAGCAGGCGACACAGAAGATCATGCCCTGCTATGAGAGATATCTTGGCTATTGGAGGAAATTGAACTCATGTGTGGAGCTGTGCGTGGTTGATCTGACAAAGCCTGTTGTGTTTGAATGCTGAAGCATATGTAACACCCCAGTGTTTGACTGAAACCTTTGTATCCCTTCAGATGCAGTCATGAAGAGACCTATCCTATGCAAGGCAGAAAGAGACCTGTGAAAAGCAGGAGGGAATGGATATTAATCAGTGCATGAAATAATTCAATCAGGAAAATGGATCTGAAACCTTATTGCAGTTAAGCCCTATAGTGCCTAAAGCCTGTAGGAGCTCCAAATCTTACTTCCTTTAAACCTGAGCAGCTGTCACTCTGCTGGCAGCTTCTTTGAAGTTGCCTGTAGCTCATAGAGAAAGGGGCTTTTTCAGCATAGAAGTTTTTCTAACTCCTCCGTCCCCCTCTCTCTTCCCCCTGCCCAATCAGAAATGCATTTTTAAGGTCTTCACAACTCAACACTGATATTTTTAATAAAAGGGATGGGAAAAAAATAGAGAGTGGTTTGTTAGAAAAGCCATTCTGTGAAAAAGGCCCATTCTCTCCTCAGCACATCTGCTTCCACAGTAGCAGAGTGACTGGAACATCAGGATTCAACAAAAGTAAAATGAGAGCTCCTCCAGGTGTTAAGATTTGTAAAGCCTGGAATTCGGCAGGATTCTAGATATGTTACATTTGTGCTTTGCAGGTAGATATGTTTTTTGTTATTGATAGTAAAGATTTGCTTCTTTAAATGAGTGTAAGCATATGATTTAACTAAGCAACTTTTGGTAATTTCATCTGTGGCATAGCAATGTTGCTGCCAGTGGATTACAATGCATTTGACCCCGTGTGGTTATTGTTTTCCTGTTGGCTTAAGTGTCTGTATTCAGCCTTATTGCAAATAGTTTGTGCCCTGCTCTGCTGAATAAATAGTCCATGAGCACAGTGATAAATTGGTACTGAATGTATAACTAGAGAATATAGTTTGTTCCAAAGCTTACCGAAGCCAGTGAAGGACTCCTGCTTACTTCAGTGGACATTGGATTCAGGCTCCATATTGCTGGCCTGAGATAATACTGAACTGGTTCACTTTCTGACTCCTTGTGAACCACCTGTTTGTTTGCTTCGATTAGAAACTAAGTTTTGAAAAAGAAATCCAATTGGGCATTTCAGATGCTTACGAAAATAAATTGTGTCAATGGTAGAAAGTTGTTTTAAGAATATATCACTGATATGTCATATGCAGTATTTACTCAATGTCGATAAGATTTTCTTGTGCCTCTCGGGATTCAGTTAAGTTTAAAATGTCCCTATTGAGTTTAAATAGGTGCTTACCTAATGTGGAAATTCTGTCACAAATGGTAGATTATCTAGGATCACATTGAAACAGGCTTTTAGTTCCCATATAATACAGGACCAGTTAACTTTAAGGGCAAGATTTACTGTATCTGAGTATCTTAATGCAGTCTGCTCTCTGCTGGGTTCATTCTCCATGGTGACTCTAGTTAGCTGATCACCAAGGCTGAAAAATAGGCATACAGGATTTTTTTTTAATTTGACCACTGTTCTTTGCTTCTCTTGGCACTATATTTGCAACTTTACGCTAACCTCTAAGAAGTTTCCACAGCAAACCTAAATATTCTGGGACAACAGCATGCTTTTTCCTTTCAAAAGCACTTATTAGCTCTGTGATCTTCTCATAAGCTTTAGGAAAGCCTTAAAGTTCTACACACTTTTGTGCTTTCATTTTGCACTGTTCTAGTAGTCCAATACTCCAGTGAAAATAATGAATGAAGTAAGAAATCACACATTCAGTAGAGCTATGCCGATTTACATCTGCTGAGGATCTAGCTTCCTAAGTCTTTTCTGTCGCAACAATAGTTCTTCAAGCAGTCCAGAGCCTCTCAGTTTGTCTCTGTCTTCACTTCTATTTTCTTTTCACAAAAGATACTTTCCTCTCTCAAAAATCTGATGATCTTTTCAACTCACCAAACCTTTTATTCCAACCCTGAGGTCTCTTCTGCTAGTTATGCTCTATTTTTAAACCTGTGTGCTCAAAACTCTGTGATCAGATGTCTGATATATCCTGGACTGATATTAAATCATGGACAGTGGCTATTGCATATTTTTCTTTCAACTCTGCTGAGTCTTTTTAAGCAAATGGACAGCCCATTTAACATATATCCAAGTTATGATTCCAAACAATATTGGCATATGTATTTTTTCAGTCTACAGTGGGTCTCCTTGATATCAAATGTGGCTTAATGCATGGATTAAGGACAATAAATGACCATTGGTTAGAACAAAATAACTTCTGAAACTTATGAAAAAAATTCTCTTCTCTTATAAGCCACAATGGTTTTAAAAAATACTTTACAAACAGAAATCTGCAGAAAGTAAGATCCAATAAAAGGAGGTCATTTAGTCATGTGAGTGAGTGTATTAGGTCATCAATGCAGGGAGCTCTGACTGAAGTCAGTTTTAGGGGTGCTAATAAGAAAATGTCATAATTTTAAAACCTTTAGTGGGTCTAGAAAGTGTATAAGTAGGGGATTGTAAGAGTGTGTTGTTAATAACTATAATACCTGCACTGTTCCTCATAGTTCTCGGATAGATCATGTAAGCCACTTATCCCTATCTGTTGAAATATCACATGGTCAAGGTCCGATTACTTCAAGCTATTTATTCTCTTTATGTTCATTTGTGTAACAATCCACTAGAGTAATGTGAAATGAAAAAAAAAACAACCATAAGACATTTATATAGAACAACAACAAAGAGAACAAAAAAATAACTGATATATAAAATATCCAAGAACGTGATGTATGGAACATGGATGTTTCCTACAGGGAAATGACGAAAATAAACACACATTTCAAAGTATACCACCCTAAGGGCCATATTCTGCCACTCTTACTCATGTTGAGGAAAACTTTAATCTCTGAATAACTACATTGAAATCACTGGGACCAGTGGCTGAGCAAAGTACATGAATAACAAAGGCAGAGTCTAGCCTTAAATTACTAGGTAGGCCAAAGTCTACTTTTAAAATGGTTTAAATTGATCTCAAAGTTGTTCTGATTTGAACTGGTTTCAAGTACCATGATTTTGTTCTTGCTACATTAACCTTCTTCGCAGCATTCCACAAAGGTCTCTCTGGTTAAATATCCCCTTTTTAAGCTTCCCCAGAATGGGTGGTGCATGAACATCCTGTTCAGAGGCTCGCTCCGAGCCTGTCCCTTTATGCCAGAGGCCCTGCCTCTCTCGCCTTTCCCCACCGGAGCCAGAGGAGCCCTACCCCAGCCAGCCCAAGCCCCACCAACCCAGGCCCAGCCCCAGGCTGGCCAGGCGGCCCCAGCCCTGGAGCGCCGGGTGGCCCGAGCAGCCCCAGAGTGCAAGGTGGCCTGAACTCTGGGAGGCCTCAGCCCTGGAGCACTGGGTGGCACCAGCCCCAGAGAGCTGGACAGCCCTAACCCCTGCTGGCTGGTTTGAGCACTGGCCCCAGCCGCCCTGAGTCCTGGGTGGCCTGCTAGCTGGCTCTAGCCCCAGCCCTCAGCAGTTTCAAGGGAGAGATTGAGATGGCAAGAGGAGGAGACTAGGCTGGGGCCACTATGGAGGAAGAACAGAATGCAGAAGAGGATCTCGGGGAGGAGCATGGGCGGGGCCATGTCTATCTGTTTCTGGAGCTTAGCCTCCCCTGGCCTGCGATACCCACTGCCTATGCTCCCCAGGATACATGAACTGCTAAATTTTTAAAGCACTCCATGATCTGGGTTCAGGATACCACCCAGGATATCGAAAAGATCATCTCAAGCTCTGTCACAAAGACCATGCTCAACAGCTATGTTCCTCTGGCACAATGGCATAGTAACTGTAAGAGTTGATCTATGCAGAAGACAAATCTTTCTTAGAGGGCAGTCTCAGACTGTGGAATGAACTCCTCCACATGCTATGGACCATCACTGACCTTAACACTTCTTGGTCCAAGTGCAAGGCAGGCTTTTTGGACCTTGTCTTCTCTAATATAAACCCATAACAACAGGTATATTTATATTAAAAATACACACTATATCAAAACAAGAGACACCACTGCACACACTTTTCCTTCTGGGGAGAAGATGAGAGAACACACACATGATAGAGGTGTAGTCATGTCACTTAATGCTGTACTGAAAGGTGCTTAGATACTTCAGTGATGAGCATAGTGTAAAAACTATACAGAATAAGTTACAACTCCAAGCAGATGATCCCAAATATAGTTCTGCACCAATTGTCCCCCAAACCACTGATTTCACTCTTCACTTTTAACCTCTTAAACTCTATCTTGATGTTATCTTGGCAACACCTTGATCTCCTAGGACTGCAGGCCTTAATTTTAATCATAGACAACATTTCATTGAATAGTGTTATTTAATTTGCTCAGAAACATGAATATGAAATGTATTTTCAAGGAATTGCTTCAGCAAGTAATACAATTGTATGATTGTCTCATGCAGCACTGATCAATTAATACAATTTGGACTGGAAGACAGTTCTTGCTTTTGGGAAAGAAAATGAATAGAGAAAGTAAACTGGGTTAATGAAATATTCTAGTCTACTTCTATTTAGGAGAAAACTCTGCAGATATTGAAAAGTACCACCAATTCACAGCAAAAAAACAATACAGTGTATTACAATGTAATACAAATCATTTTGTCATTATTTAAATGAAATTTGGAAGGCAAAACATTTTGTTTAGTTAAGGTAAAAAATGTTTTGTTTCAACTTTGTCATTTCAACTTCAATATTACATATAATATTACTTTTATTTACTATAGAGTATTATAATGTTTAAACAGTATCAAAACAAAGCATATTTAACTTCGGTCTACTCTGCAGCCCGATAGAGAAGCATCTCACCTATGTAAAGTCCATGTTAAAATTCTAATGATCTATTGACCAGATTCAGAGTCCACTGAAGTAAAAGGAAGGGCACTCATTCACTTTAGTGAGTTTTGGATCAGGCAATTTATTTATAATTTCTTCCCCAACATTTTCAATGACTTTTTGGGTTTTTTTTTCCTACTCAACCATGAGTTTTCATGTTTATAGTAGAACTTTGTGTGTAAGGTTGGGAACCACTGATTCAAATTATGTTCCCATTTATACCCATGCAACTCCAGTACCTTTGTATCCTATATCAAAGACCCTGAATCTCCAACTCTCAAATCATTCTGACAGTGTTAACTACATTTTCCCAGGGCAGCCTAGCTATCTTAGTGGATAACAGAGACAGTATTTGATGTATCTGGGCTGAAGTCCATTGAGGCCTTGAAAGAATTTAGACTAGGGCCAAGAATTGGGACCAGGATAAGTGATGATACCAATGACACCTTGACATTTTCTGGTACTTTGACAAACTGAGGGTACATGCTTTTGATGGAAGGGGAAGCCTGTGTACTGGTGAGCTTCTGCAAAATGTTCCATCTTCCCATTAGCACCACTCCCCTCTTGTCTGGGCCAGTTGCTGGTCATTCCAATGCACATAAAACCATAATGGTCTCATTATGCCAGGGTATGATGATTTTATTAATTAAAGATTTATTAATCTTTGCTAAAAACCTGTCAGATGCTCACTGACCATGCTCAAGTGGATTATTTTAATCCTCAAAAAGAACGTTCCATTTGATGATACAGACTAACACGGCTACCACTCTGAAACCTATTTTAATCATGTAATTTTTAATATAGCTCTTTCAAAACCAAGCAGAGAGGCTGGTTTTCTATGAAAATGTGTTTGTTCCAGGTTTCAAATACCAGAACAAATATGGAAAATTTCAGCTTAAATCATACACAGTTATCAGCCTGTGGTTTGTAATGGAAAGTGTTTAGCAATCTGGATTTAAGTGGGCACTATCAGGTGTCTGTTGAAATATGCCCTATATCAATTATAATGCATGATTACATAGAGTTAACAGCATTTTAAGGCTGGCTGCTGATGCTGGTTGTTATTGTTTTGGGATTAGGTCTGTCGGTGGTTGAATATATGAAGTTTTTTTAGTTATTTCTTATCACAAATCTAATTTAAACAAATAAATCTGCCTTCTTTGCAGCACTGGAAATTGTTAATTTCTCATTTAGCCCAGGTTTCTCCAACTGCTAATAAATTTTACCTTATAACTTTGAGCAATAACACAGTAAAATGAGCTGTTCATCTGATTCATGCTTAGTCCAGCAACAAGTGTCAGTAAGTGACTTTGAATGTTTTGGAAATACTTGCAGGAAGGAATTTAGTCTGTTTCCCTCCTTTCTCCCATTTTCTCGCTCTTGTTTTGTGTCACAATGCATCACTACATACTGATGTTTGCTTCTGTACAAAGAAGCAAAAAGGGGATTGCATAGTACATGTTGGCCTCTTTTCTTTGTATTAAATGTGTCAGCTTTGATTTGTTACAATTTTAGAACATGTTTTGGGCATTGCCAGCTTTGGCAGTTGCTTCTTTATATATAGATATATTAGAATGACCTTTGCTTGATATGTGGTTTATGGACTCTGATTTATTTTATTTTATTATTTCCTCAAAGATGCCTATAAATGATTTTAAACTGTAGCCTTGATCTTCATTAAATACAATTTCTTTAAGATAATGTAAGGTATACTGCAAAATGTGGAATACAGATTTTTCATGAGTCTGCTTTGATCTATGCTCATTTATATAAGTCCCTAAAGACAGTTTCTTCTGTGACAATGACAAGAAACTGCCCAACATTAGACAGGCTGAGTGGTAGCTGATGCACGTTCATTTAATTTAAAAAAATCTGAAATAAAGAAGTGTGTGTGTATGCATGTGTACACACACAGAGGCATATAGCACACATACTTTGTGCTGATAACCAAAAACACAGATGTGCTTGACTTTACTCAAATTGATCGCTCTACAGGGTATATTGTTAGCTGGGTGAAGTTTAGAGCTGGTCAGGATTTTTGTTGTTATAAACTATTTTCTATCAACAAATGCAGATTCAACAAAATGTTCTGTAGGAAAGTGTAAATTTCAATGAAATTTTTAACAGGGAAAAAGTACCCAGGTGGGATTCTCAAACTAGGCAAGACATCATCTGAGCCGATTTAAGCAACTTAAATTTAGGGCCAGTCAGCTCACACTTTACTCATTCAACGTAAGTGAAGGTGGACTTAGAAAGAGTTCCTCATTGGCTAATGCACATGTAATGCTGATACAAAATAGGTGGCAACTGGGAAAGGAAGTGATCATATAGATAAAACTCTACTTTTAATAGATGGGTTCTGCAGGAGCAGATGTCTCACATACTCCAAATTGTAGACAAGCCTGTTTGGGAGACTAACTTCTGTGTGGATGAATTGCCAGGCCAGAAACTTGTTCTCTTCCAGATTCATGTCTATGAAGGTTTATCAAGGGGTAAAAGGTAAGTGTAGATATTTCTTCCTTCATACAGATGTTTTTCTCTCTTGCCACCTCAGGATCATCTCCAGTGTCTGCTGGAGTTCCTGGCTACTAAACACTGCTGGCTGTTATGGAGACCTTTTGTTGCTGTAACAGTCATGTTGTAAATGTCATCCTCCTGGTGGAAATCAACTTCCATCCTTCCACCACTGTTGACCATTTTTCTTGCCTCTGTTTTTGATTGCATTGCTACTGTATTTGTATGTTGGGGAAAGGAAGACAAGGGCGGCTGAAGAGGATAGGACACTTCAGTGAGTTGAGTAGGTTTTGGGGGATGGAAAGATACTGGGGAAATTTGGAGAGGAAGTGGGTTGTGTTTGAGGATGTGTGAGGCTGTGATATTTAATCTCTCTAGCACGTGCTAGTATTTTGTTTAATAAACATAACTTAATAGCCCTCTCATGCCCCTTGGTTGCTTCTCAATGACATCCCAAGACACACTATACCAACTAAAACAACAAGGAGTCCTTGTGGCACCTTCACTCCATGCATCTGATGAAGTGGATTATAGCCCACGAAAGCTTATGCCCAAATAAATTTGTTAGTCTCTAAGGTGCCACAAAGACTTCTTATTGTTTTTGCTGATACAGACTAACACTGCTACCCCTCTGAAAACTTTGCCAACTATATCTTCCAGTTCCTGACAGTACTGGCTTGTTTTGCAGTTCTCCTCCTCTTTGTCTAGAGATTCCAGGTCAAACCTTGGCCTCATTGAAGTCAATGGGAAAACTCCTATAAATTTCAATAGAGCCAGGATTTTACTCCTCCTCCCAGGCTGCAGCCTGGTCAGATTCTTTTGATCTAAAATTGAACTGAGGACCCTGTGCTTGTTTATGTACTCTAGACCCTTCCAATGGCTGCCCAAAGTGTCCACTGGTCCTATAGTTCTCCCATTTCCCCCCCAATATTTCTGATAGGAGAATGGGTTCATGGTGTGGCATCAGACAGAGTAGCATGTCAGCCTGTCCTTTGGTAAATGTTGCTTTCTAATTCTGAGCTCTCTCATCTTGCCTGGCCACAGTGTTATCGCAATCACTGTCAGCAGCTGGTACACATACAAGTGATACAGGTGGGAGGAAAAGCGGTAAACTGCTCTTCATGCAACCATTCAGGACTGTAACTTTTGAAAATCATCCCAGTCCAGCAAGTACTCACTGACATACACGATCTGTGATAGTACATGTACTCACATATTCACCATGCTCAGCCAATGGGTCCTGAGCTACTGACTTCTCTGTGTGCATCATTGCAATCAATCTGGACACAGTGGACAGACAAAGCTCGTTCGATTTTGCAGCTCACCAAAACACTTTTTTAAACTCTGGATGTCCCACTTCCCTACAAAATATTCAGATCAGACTTTTCAAATAAAGCAGTTGCCTAACTTGTTTTAAAAAAAATCTGAGAAAGCAGTGCATATTTCTGGGTGTCCAATACATATAGGCAGGAACTCATGAAGGCTACTTCGAAAATGGAAAATTGTGGTGAAATCCTGGCTCTGCTGAAGTGGGTGGCTTTAAAAATGTAATCAGCCCAAATATATTGAATGTCAAATTCATTTTTGGCAGGTAATAAAGGTTCAATATTTTCTGATTTGATACAATATAACTGAAGAAAAACAACAACTTGTATCCCATTCCTGTTATATTTTTGTTAGCTTTCATGCTATAATGGCATAATTGTTAAAGTAAATTATGTCTCAAAGTCCTTCACTTTTCAGCAAAGTTTTTCCTTCTACATAAAAACTGAGAAGGAATAACTTACTTTTAATGAAGTCTGGCTTAAATGACTGCCTTTGGCAAAAAGCAATTTAAGTACAAAGAATAAAATGAAACCTTAATATGTGTCACTAATCAAGAATGTACAAATGGATCCTGGTTTTGACAAGAGCTGGTACAAACAGTTTGTTGCCTTAGGAAGACAGCACTCTAACAAAAATTCATATTGATAACTCTAGTGTTATCAGCATGGCTGCTTTATATCATAAGCATTTTCCTTCTGAGCACTCAGGCTCAGGTCACCAAAGGGTTATGCTGCAGCTCTTTGTATTTATTTTTCTTCAGACTACACTAAAACCAAAATGTGGAGCACATTATTTTCAAGTGTGCTTGCACATGTGATGTTCCTTACCACCTTCTCCCCCTCAGTACGCTGTAGGCGATGATCTCATTTACTGGAGACCAGAAAAAAAGTACTTATGTTTGGTGAAAGAAGCTCCAGGCAGTGAACAATTGACAATTTTTTACTTCTGCTAGTGCCAAGGCAAGTTAAAAATAATGAGGTTTTATTTGATAACACAACTGCTCACCTGACTAGCATGGTAGTGTGCTAGGATGAAGATAGGTTCACATTGTGTTTTAGGTGCAAGTGCATGGAATCAGAAAACACATGAACTGTCTAGTTCATTTTTCACTTGCAAACAACGTTCAATAAGTTCATTTTATTCAGAAATTTTAAGAAGCCATTATTAATTATACCTTATTCCATACTGAACGTAAGTTCTCAATTATTCAAAAGAGATTTTTCTTTTTTTCATAGGTATGAAAAAATACCACTTTACTTATGTTTATTTGAAAATGAATCATTTTATACTTGTAATTTTTCTAACTTTGGCTTCCCAGTGTAATTAAGGAAGTGCGTGGGTAATGTTAGAAGATGGAATCTTTGAACATGGCTCTACCACAGACAATAAGGATTAGAACTTATGAATAAATGTGAGTCCTCAACACTCACCGATTCCCATGGGACTTCCATGCACTCGGCCAAAATCCAGTCCTGCATATCTATATCTCAATCTACCTGCCTTCAGCAATTCTCAGTGGAAGGGTGAAGAATATCCACTAAACAGTTAAGATACAAACCAACACAAATATTTGCTTTGGTTCTGAAACCAAGTAGTTTTAAGATTCAAAATAATTTGGCTAACAGCTTTTCCCCATTCACTCTCTACAGAGAAAGGAGAAGAAATGGATGAGAAAAATTAGGGCCGGGTTCTTATTTATGTTATGGCACCCTGAAAGAGCCATAAATAGGGTGTAAATTACATTAAATTACTTGCTCATTCATCACTACGTAGGGGATATCAAAAGTTATACATCAGTGGTGATTGATGGAATGCCTGCTAATAGCTGAGCAAATAGAACCACTCAAACTGAGAACTGTCCTATTTCCCCAGTATCAGAGGCTAATTTCTATTTTATCTATACATGAAATCAGTTGCCCACTTTAGTTTCAAAATATTAGCTGTATTATTACTATTTTTATTAGCACCAGAAGGTTTCACAGAACATGTCACAACACAGGAATAAAGGAAAGCAAAGCACTCCCTTAACCCCCCTGTACTGACAGTCTGCATCTCAGGTAGCAGTACAGGAAGTCTCAACAAAATTGCTACTCCCCCTCCTATACAGGTAGGTGGGAAGTGGAAGGATGGAGTCAGAGTGTGTGTGTGTTCTTTCCTCCTCACACCCTTTTCCTCCACCCAAATACACAGGCCAATGCAGTTGCACTGTCCACCAGAGGAGACATATGCTGCACTAGGTACAGGGCTGGTGCAAGGTATATCCCTCTCCACAGCAGGCAGGTAACCAGAAGGCAGTCTCTTTGAATCACAATCTGCTTCCCAAGATGCTCCTGGGGTTACATAGCACCACAGTGTTACATACACAGGGCTTGTGGTAAACCCATGATTCAGCCCTCTAAAGGTTTGCAGATGAGATTTGCTTTTAAAAAGGTCTTTTTTTTTGTAAACTCAATAAAATCATGACTGTGTTTATTGTGCTCATAGTTGTTCAATTATTTGCACATATGGGACATTGATCAAACAACTTTAACATGGTGGGATCAATAGGAAAACAAATCAAAAGAGAAAAACAAGAAAAGATATAAAATTTCCTTCTAAAAGCAACCTACCAATTTTTATAAATGGTGTTGGTTATTTTTAATTGCCTGTCTGTACTCTTATTTTCCAGGTGTTTGCTTTTTCTTGATTTTAATCCTGCACTGAACAAATATCTTGGACAAAGTTTTCAATGCTAATAATTAAGTAACTTAAACAACAACAGGTCTGACCTACATAGGTGCTGAGCATTGCAACTCCCACTTTAGTCAATGGAAGCCACAGGACACAAGTCCTCTGAAAAGAGATACCTAAATATGGACTTGGCTGCCTAATTTTAGGCACCTAAATTGTAAAATTTGGCCTGTTTCTATACTGAATCCTAATCCCCCCTCTTTCTCCTTCCATGCACACAAACTTACAAACGGTCCCCACAAAGTGCATTTATTCACAAGCAATTAGTAATTGCACAAAAATCAAATGTAGGAAGGAGAAATGTACTTTTTTAATTTATGTGTGTAAGAATTGATTATAGAGCCCACATTCAGTTGCTATATGTATGAAAACTGCAGAAGCCATTTTCCACTGTTCTTCCAGCAAAAAGCAAAGTAGTGGCAAGCAGGACACTTCAGATCCATTTCAACGATAGCACCATTTCCTTGCTTCATCAACAGAGAACATTGAATAAGTGTCTGAGTGACTGAATGCTCTCCAGCAGAAAATCTCTGAAACTTCCCCATTGCCTGAATTACTGCAGAACCATTTGGCATACTTCCAGTTTCAACATTTCTCTTTCCCAATATGTACCGTTTGAGGCTTGAATTATTCCTGCTAGTCACTGGGTAATAGCTAATGGGTATTATCTATGAACATACCTAAAGGTATGATGAACAATTTAAAGGTTTATTTGATTCATTCAGTCAAAGCATAGCTTATCATGTGCTTTTTTTTATGCTAAGACAATTTATCAGAATTTATGATTTAGCATTTATCAGAAAATATGATATTAAAGAACCTCTTAAATATCTGTAATGAATATCTTCCTTAAAGGCTTACAGAAAACACATCATTGAAGCATATTAAGCCCTTAAGATGATTATACATGAAATATATAATTTACATGTCAAAATACTACATGCAGAATCACCTGAACAAAGATGAGTTACATTGTGTATCTCTTTATTGTGTTTTAGACACTTATTTGTTTTGTTTTGTTTTTTTTTTTTTGGGGGGGGGGTTAGAAATGAATTCCAAGACACAATACCATTTCTCTCTAAACTTAGCATCACTGTAGTGAGGAAAGCCATTCATTGCTTGGATGCTAGCATGGTGTCATAGTGCAGTGTGGCTAGTGCTTAAACTTTGAACTTTTCAGAAAAAAAAATGATTTTAAACTCAATTTTCTCAGAGCATATCTTTCCGATTTCTTCACCCAAACACCTGTTTAAAGATATTCAAAGCTTTAAATGGGAAGATCTGCATTGCACCTCCATATATTGATCATGGTTCTTTCAGAGGTCCAGAGAGGCCCAGGCCACTTCCAGGTTTTGAGGCCCCTTTCAACACACACTTGATCCAGCACCAGCCACTGATAATGGTTTGTTTGTATAATCAGCTGATCTGACAGGACACATTCATTGCAGTCTAATCTTGTGCCATCAGAACTGATATATTTGTATTAATATTTATGAATATTTTAAACTCTTTAGTATGACAATCTATATTAGTTAACATATATATATATATATATATATATATATATATATGTATATGTATATGTATATGTATATGTATATGTATATAGTGACAAAGCTCTGTCCTTGCCTTCGTGGGTCCCACATTTCCTGGCAGATTTCACTAGCTTCAGAGACTCCCTGTGACCCTCCATGTAACCCTTCTCTCTCTAGGGAGAAGGGTCACAGTCTACTGAGCCATTTTCATCATAAGCTAGCAAGGGAGGTGAGGAGAAGTTATCCTTCCTTGCACAGTCTCTGTCTCCTAGTCTCAGTGATTAATCAGGGGGAGGAGCCCAGGCCCACCCTCTGCTCCAGGCTTCAGCCCAGAGAGCCTAATAGTATCAGCTATGGTAGTTGACCTTTTAGAAACATGACATGTACAATTCCCTGGGCTATTTCCCCCACAGCAGCCCTCACTTCCTCAAGTTTTACTTCACCCTTACCTCAGGGCCTCCTTCCTTGTGCCTGATATGGTGTGTTCTACTCAATCTCTCCAACAGCACAACTCCCTCCCACAGCTCCTGACATACACATTCACCTGAATGACTGCGAGGCTTTTAACTAGTTTCAGCCAGTCCCTGATTGGCTTCAGGTGTCCCAATCAACCTAGCATTCTCCCTGCCTTCTGGAAAGTTCTTAATTGGCCCCAGGTGTCTTAATTTACCTGGAGCAGCTGCCATTTCACTTATCCTGGTACCAGGGATTTGTTTAGTCTGGAGCTAATATATCTATCTCCCACTACTTTTTTATAGCCATCTGGCCTTGCTCCATCACTATATATATATATGTCTTTTACCAAATCACATCTCTTATTTGCTTCAACTTCCAACTCTAAGCCTAGAGAGTGTGTCACATTTTGGTCAGATAGGGATGCACATAAAAACAAGTTGTGAAACTTATCAAATGCCAAAAAATTAACAAGTGTCTAAATTTGAGGCCATCTTTGAGCTTGAGGCCCAGGCCAAATGGCCCTCCTGCCTCTCCCCTGCAATCGGCCCTGTGGTTCTTCTCTGACCAATTGACAATACCTCACTCTCAGAAGCACACAATATTTTCAAATGATATTATTTCTTATAGATTTTTAATGAGATAAAGGAACTTTTAGATTCATCCTGGAGTCTAGAGGAATAATGTGGGTATCATTGCCCAAGATACACATGTACAGGGATGCTCTATATGTGGATTTCTTCCTTCCCATGGTGACGGGAAAAGTTAGCCACTCCTGAAGCATCCTTCACCTTTCCCTTTGAGTACTTTCTGTGGGTCTCTGTGAGGGAAGGTGGAACGTGAGTGGGACAGGTTTCATCACCCTGACAATGAGCTTTATCTTCTGAAGGCAATGCAGCCTGATCCTGAATTAACTTGTGTGATGAGTCACCTCTACACATGGGTATTATAGGGACAGTGGTATATAGGGCCTATGAACTAACTTGATTCACAGGGCTTTTGCATGGATAGTCTGTATCTCTAAGGTATGTGTCACGGCATATGTACAGAAGTTAAATACAAACAAAAATACTCTTGCTGAAAGGTTGCAGCATAACACTACTTTATTTCTTAAAATTCAGAACAATAACATACTAGAACCCCAAAACAGAGAAAGGTAAAGCAGGCTGCTCCCTAAAACAGAGATGCACAACTCATCTCACCTTACTACAGGCTAGCTGCTGCAAACTGACTGTTACTAGACCCAGATCACACACTTCCCTATGGAGTCTCCTCTCTGAAAGGAAGACAAGGAATTTAAAGTGATATAGATCACAATTTTAACACAGTTTTAAATTCACATCTTGCAGATCCTCTGGGAGCCACAGATTGTCAAGAGCTAATCTTCTGGTTTCCTGGTGGGCAAACTGCACCCATGACAGAAGAATCCAGAGGAAACACTGCAAGTAGAGTTTTCTTCCTACCCAGATGATTGGGATTTTTCCTGGAAAGAACCAATCCCATATCTGGTTCTTAGTTATTGAGCACCAGTAGTGTGTTTACCATTGTACAGAACGTTGTGGACAACACAGTCCTTTCCCCAAAGATTCAGTGAGAGTTTGGCCATTCATATTGCCTATTTATCAATGAAGTGGTCAAGGTGTTTTCTGAAGGAAGTCCAATTAAATCATAAACAAATTAATCACATTATCATGCTTTCTTTGGCTAGATAATAATATCATGGAGATGTGCTGTACAGAAATGGGAAGAAAAAAGAAGTGTTGAAGATATTTTCTTTGGTTGAATACCTGTAGGGAATAATACTAATAAACAATATTAGAACAAAGCCCACATAAAATATATCATGCATAATTAGCTATTAAAGAGGGACAGTAATAAAGGCAATGTGTCTGGCAAATCCTCATCTGTTTTAAATAAGATAAATGTTGAAATTTTACTGGTTTGGATCAGATGAACAGGATCAATTTCCCTCATGGCCTACATAAATTCATTCCTAATCTAACAGTAATTGACATTCAATGGTTAGAATTTTGTTCTAATGCTTATTTAAAGAGGCCACTTTTAATGAAGGCAAAAGGTCATTTTTAGTAATCTTGAATTAGAAGAATAAATGAGACAATGAATTGATGCCTTCAGTTTTCATGCTCCACCAGTTACTCAGGTTGTAACATAAAGGTTACCTTGGAGTGGAAATGAGCCTAACCAGTTCTGACAACTTTGGCCACCTTAAACAAAATGAGGATAATTAGTGACTTATGGTACATCCCCTCCTTACCTCTCCACCTGGAGCTCTGCTGTTTTTCATCATTCCTGAAAACAATGCCATGGAAAGCAGCATTTCAGGAATTATGCTGCAGTATCAGACCCTGGGGCTTATTCTCCACTGCCATGCACTCTAGATAGTCATTTATACCTGTGCAAAGTGGGTATTCAGTGTGCTTGGTTGTGTTCTTTCACCCTGTGTTCAATTACACATGACCAACACAGTGGAAAATCAAGCCCAATGACCAGTTTAGAAACCTTATATAATGCTGCATAAGGAATCCCCCAATAGATAGGGCCCCTTTATGCCACTGCAGACCTTTTACCTTATGTAAAGCATCTGAAGCAAGGTGGATGCAGATTTCAACCCTAACAATTTTGTTGTTTTCTGTATTTTCTCCAAATTTTAAGTATATTTCTGGCAATGAGTTTCTCAGAACTGAATGCAAAATTCTAGGTACAGTTGCACATGGGACAGACGGTTTAGAGTGGGATTATTGCTTCCCTACTCCAGGGTGTGACTAGAAGGAAAAACAATATTATTTCTGATGCTCTAATGCATTGCAGAAATACACATAATTTGCTCTCTGCTGCCAAACCTAAGTTTCTTTTGGCATTATTGTTTAACTCCCCCTAAATATCTGTATTATATTTCACTAGAAATATTAGCTTGCATTTTTTCAATTAGGTTATTTTCTGCCCCTATTTCGAACCTCTCCCAGCCACCTTGCATTTATTTCTGTCCTCCCTGAAGCTCACAATACTTCCCAGTTTACTGAAACTAACAGAATTTATTAATCTGTTTAACCCTTCTTCCAGATCATTAACAAAGACAGGCATCATGAGAGTTATCACAGTGGAGATATGATTTCAACTCCTTTCCTCAGTAAAACAAACCTCTGGTAACAGTTATACTGAACTCTGCCAGTTGGAAAGCCCAAAGGAAGCTAATAAAATAGGGCTATTGTAGCTGTATTGCAAGACTTATCACAGTCAAAGGAAGAAACCCCTATCAGAAAAGGAACACTATGGTAGCTAGGGAAAACCTGTTTTGACCATATTGACAGCCTGCCGAATGTAGTGGTGTCCAATGGATAATTGAGGCAGAACAGATTGTGCATTTTTGCAAAAGAAGATATACATATTACATGTGTAATAAGGTGATATACAAAATGAAGAGTTAGATGCTGACATCGCAATGACAATTAGCAATACAAGCAAATATAGCAACGGTTAACCAATCAGCAATGTGAACATGCAACGTTGGACACTAGAATTTGTTTTACTGACCCAAGGATTAAAGGACACTTGGATTTTTGTAAGAAAATGCTACAAGTGCTTTAACTGCCACATGAACACCGATTTTCATGTGGAGAAGGAAGCCTAGTTTAAAGATTCATCTGGAGGGATATCATCATTAACAATGCTGGTTTGTACCATCAGTATTCAATGTGAACCTGAGTCTCATTAATCCCTTGATCAGAAAAGATGGCACTGCACGATTGGTTTATCTCCAGCCGTGCATATCTGATTAGAAAGTAATCTTTGTAACTAGATGTCCTTCACTACTCAATACACTTTGGTGGTAATGGGTAGTTCCATAGCCAGTAGCAAAAAGAGCTATGGTCAAGTATAATATGTAAACAATGTCCAATCCTTTAATACTTATCACTTTCATGGTAATTCATATCTCCAATACCCTATATACATTAATTAATTATTCTATATAACATACCTTGGAGGTAATTATAATAATCTCCATTTTACTAATGAGGAAACGAAGATACAGATGGTTACATGACTTCCCCAAAACAAAACTGTGCCTAATGGTTCTGTCTTTCTGTACAGTGCTAAGTACACAAATTGCTGTTTGTATGAAAACTGTTGCCATAAATATAAAGGGAAGGGTAACCACCTTTCTGTATACAGAAATATAAAATCCCTCCTGGCCAGAGGCAAAACCCTTTCACCTGTAAAGGGTTAAGAAGCTAGGATAACCTCGCTGGCACCTGACCAAAATGACCAATGAGGAGACAAGATACTTTCAAAGCGGCGGGGGAGGGTTTGTCTGTCTGTGTGATGCTTTTGCCAGGAACAGAACAGGAATGGAGTATTAGAACTTGTTAGTAAGTAATCTAGCTAGAAATGCATTAATTTGCTTTTGTTTAAATGGCTGGTAAAATAAGCTGTGCTGAATGGAATGTCTATTCCTGTTTTTGTGTCTTTTTGTAACTTAAGTTTTTGCCTAGAGGGATTCTCTCTGTTTTGAATCTGATTACCCTGTAAGGTATTTACCATCCTGATTTTACAGGGGTGATTCTCTTACCTTTTCTTTAATTAAAATTCTTCTTTTAAGAACCTGATTGCTTTTTCATTGTTCTTAAGATCCAAGGGTTTGGGTCTGTGTTCACCTATGCAAATTGGTGAGTATTTTTATCAAGCCTTCCCCAGGAAAGGGGGTGTAGGGCTTGGGGGGATATTTTGGGGAGAAGACATCTCCAAGTGGGCTCTTTCCCTGTTCTTTGTTTAACACGCTTGGTGGTGGCAGCATAGGGTTCAAGGACAAGGCAAAGTTTGTACCCTGAGGAAGTTTTTAACCTAAGCTGGTAAGAATAAGCTTAGGGGGTCTTTCATGCAGGTCCCTACATGTGTACCCTAGAGTTCAGAGTGGGGAAGGAACCTTGACAACTGTGTACAAATTTGAGTATAATTTCATAGAAACAAATTGGATGGTTATTGATTGAAGTTAACCATAATACCAACAATCTTGGATTTAGATACCCTTCAACCATAGGAAGGAAATCTTTGGCAGACATCACCTCTCACTGGCCTTTCAAAACCAGGGAATAGAATTTTGAATGGCAAAAACAAACCTCTGATAGCTTGTATGCAAACAAAAGGAGACAAAGTCACATCTCTATTTACAAGAAGTAAATAACAGATTGATAGAATTTGTAGATCATACTGAACTGGGAAATATTGTGAGCAACAGAGAAGACAAAAATAAACCATAAAAGGTTCAGACACCTAATACCTGATCCAACTCTTATTGACTTCAGTGGGAGCTGGCTCAGGAACGTACTGCTTTATTTTAACCCATTAGTGAATTAATAATAATTCCATATGGAATCTAAGTCATTGTCTTAGCATAGACCCCTGTGCCACATTCTTTAACATTAAAAAAGATGTTTGTGTTTGTCAAAGTTCCTTCCCCACTCTGAACTCTACAGTACAGATGTGGGGACCTGCAGGAAAAAACCCCTAAGGTTTTTTTACCAGCTTAGGTTAAAACTTCCTCAAGGTACAAACTCTTTTACCTTTTGTCCCTGGACTTTATTGCTGCCACCACCAAGCATCTAACAAATATAACAGGGAAAGAGCCCACTTGGAAACGTCCGATGAAGTGAGCTGTAGCTCACGAAAGCTTATGCTCAAATAAATTGGTTAGTCTCTAAGGTGCCACAAGTACTCCTTTTCTTTTTTCCCTCCAAAATCCCCCCAAGCCCTACACCCCCTTTCCTGGGGAAGGCACGATAAAAATCCTCACCAATTTGCATAGGTGAACACAGACCCAAACCCTTGGATCTTAAGAATAATGAAAAAGCAATCAGGTTCTTAAAAGAAGAATTTTAATTAAAGAAAAAGTAAAAGAATCACCTCTGTAAAATCAGGATGGTAAATACCTTACAGGGTAATCCGATTCAAAACATAGAATCTGATTCTAGGCTAAACCTTAAGTTACAAAAATAGGAATAGACATTCCATTCAGCACAACTTATTTTATCAGCCATTTAAATAAAACAGAATCTAACACATATCTAACTAGATTGCTTACTGACCTTTTACAGAAGTTCTGACTTGCATACTTGCTCTGGTCCCAGCAAAAGCAACACACAGAGAGAACCCTTTGTTTCCCTCCTTCCAGCTTTGACAGTATCTTGTCTCCTCATTGGTCATTTGGGTCAGGTGGCAGCGAGGTTGCCTCAGCTTCTTAACCCTTTACAGGTGAAAGGACTTTTCCTCTGGCCAGGAAGGATTTAAAGGTGTTTAACCCTTCCCTTTTATATTTATGACAGTGTTACATATCACAAATGGATAAAAGTAGGAAATGATACATAAGCAGTAGTCTCTTTCATTAAGTATGCAAAGATATTGCACATTTAAGGATTGAACTCTTCTTATTGTTTTTGCGAAATTAGAACTTTGTGAAATTGGTGCTACAAAGCTTATTTACAATTTTATCCCATGCCTGTTTCAGTTCATAAAGTTTGCAATAAAATAAAACGAAAACAACTTTTTCCCAGTCACTTCAAGAGAACATTATAAAGTCATTTAAAGTAGCTTAAAATTTGTGTTGTATTTTTATGGAGTTTTAGGAAATATATTATTTTTTTATGATCCTTTAAGAAATTAACTATGTAGCATCTCTTTTATGGCATAATATTGAATCTTTATTGTGGGATCATTACCCAAAAACATCTAAGTTCAATTTTACTACTGAAATTTGGAGTTAGTCCAGAACAATTATACTCCTTGAGTCCACAGTGTTGAAATCATCTTTGGCTTCTTCTACTATTTGATTCAGGTTCTTAATTTCAGTGCAAAATGTTGCAGCTAAAGAATGTATATTACAGGTCATGGATGGTGGTGGTTCAACTAGTTTGTAATCCCTTGGTTTTTCAACAATCAGGAATTTTGACTAGACTTTGATATTATGATCAAATAAACTACAAATACTCCTTCTAAATGTTTGCAGCTTTTCAGCTCTACACCATAGAAATCTGGGCCTTGAGTGTTCCCTCTGTGGCTGGGAAGACGGGAGGGAGTAGTGCTACAACCACACCACCATTTCTCCTCTTTGTGACTCTGAGGTAACTCTTCCCCAAGTATATACAGGGTTTCAAGGACATGGAACAGGAGCCTGATTATTCTTTCTGGCACAGATACTGGTTAATTAATTGTATTAATCTACCCAGGATTAATACAATTATGAATTTATGGATGGATTAATGCAATTAAGAGATGCACCATATCCTTCCAGGTCACCATCAACAAGCACAGAGTGGACCCAGTGAATGAAAGTCACAGGCTTCATCCCCACAAACTCCATAGCCTTGGGAAGATGCTTAGCATGAAATTCCATGAAGGGAATCTTGTACAACTTTCCTACCTCCCTAGTCCCCAGTGTTGCCATGGGAAAGGGTGATCAGAGCCCCACTCTTCTAATTGGATATAGCTATGGCATTTATTTTATATATATATATATATATATATATATATATATATAAATAAAAGTGAAACCCCTGGACTTAAATCCTCAAGAGTTTCTGCAAAACTTTGAAGCAATTTATAAATCTGTAATGACCTGATATTTCAAAATTGTCACACTGCATATTTCTAGACAACATTGATGACTAATAAAGATTCTTTAAATGACTCAAAAAATGGAAGTGAGAACTCCAGTGAGATTTTGTTTTGAACTGCATGTCTCTGTAGTGTACATTTTGTTGTCATACAGTGGCATAGTAATTGCTATTTTTATTAAGAATGATTATTCCCCTTGTGGAGCTGATTCTGCTGGGGGGAAAAGCATTTATTGATTAGTAGTCAGTGGCTGTGGGAAGAAGATAACTGCATTTTAAAAAGTGACATGTATAAAATGACTTGTTTCAAAGTTGCACATCAAAAACAAGAGGAAGCAAAAAAAAATCAGATTTTTTTTCCTAAAAGTTGCCCTAAAATAGAAATCCAAGGCTTTTGGATATTCAGCAGTACAAGATTCCTACAGCATTGTGTGGAGCATTCTATTCAGAATCTCATTTGCAATGAGGATACTCCTCAGGCCTGTGGACTAGGGGAAGATTCTATTTTAGATTTTATTGTAGCTTCACATTTGCAGTACTGAAGTGAAGGAACTGTCAAGCTCATGAATTGCAGCTTTTCAGCTTTAGAGGGAGTATTTTCAATTTTTTAAGAAAATGTGGACATGTACTTTGGAAATTTATAATTTTGTAAGAGGGGGAAAAAAGATCCCACAAATTAAAAAGGTTTTAATGATATCTCCAGTTACTCCTTACCCTAGACAATGAAGAGTCTGTCTAAACAGAGGTATTGCAGACATTGTCTCCCCACACAATTGCTTGTGTATTGGTTGGCTTGTGTTTACCATTTTAACCAGAAAAAAGGGACTTTGTAAGTTCATGCAACATATTGAGCTCTGTCCTCTGACAATTGAGTTTACTTCATAGGAATTTGTTCATCCTACAGGACTGGACCCAAGGAACATAGCTGTCTACAAATAAGCATTTGTATTGTTCATAGAGAGTTATTAGTGTTGGGCCAAAACCAAAAAATCAGGTCTAAACAGCCCAACAATTTACGGTGTTAGGATCTGGATGCAAATTTAGCATCTGGTTACTATTGCTATAATAAGCCAAACCAAAATCAAGAATCAGAACTTTGTGGCACTCACTGATCTCTAGTACATGCTTCTTGGCTGCCCTTTCTTATGTGAGCTGGTCCTCCATTACAAAATCTTGTAAACCAGGAAAAACTGATGGAATTGTTTTGGTTATCGTAATGTATTAACTATGGAAATATGTCCTTGTACAAATAGCATTGCATAAATACATTTACTGGGCTGAAAGCTATAGAAGGGTTATGGAAATTCACTGCTTGAACAATGGAAAAATCTAGACTCACAGGATCACAGTCCTAGGAAACCTCAAAAACTATTGAAAATGCAGGAATAATCTGTCCATTTTTATTGTGTCAACTGAAATCACTGAAGCTTACAAGAACCTATCCCAAAATTCAGTCACACTCTCACCTCCCATCAATTGCTTTTGACCTTTTAAGTCACAGCATTTTTATTTTATAACTTAGGCTAACTTCCTGTGTTTGCTTCCCTTAGAACTGCCTTCCTGATATACTTTGGTATGTATATTACCTAAGTGGCTCCTAAACTATGGATTTACAGAGCCAGATTCATCATCCGTGGTAGCATCATTGAAGACAATGGTTACAATAAGGATGAATTTTCCTCAAAATCTTGTAACATTTTAGGCCATATAGTGTCCAGGAACAGCCTACATGAGGAGAATGTTCAAAGACAAGCTATTGATCCTACATGGATTAATGTGCAATATAAACCTTTAAGCACGGTGTAGGCTGTAGTTAAAAATGTAAGCATCCCAAGGCTTTGAGCAGGCTTTCCGGTAACATTTTTTAAGTTTCACGGGAGAAATGCCGAAACTTGATGCATTTGGCAATATAAAATATTATTTTCAGACGTGTAATTCAGAGAAAGTGTGCCGCAAACTGCTTCACAGAGTCAAAGCCAAAGTTAGCATATGAAATAATAGGGAGAGAGAGAGATATTAAAAGACTTATGGAAGGCCCATGGGATGCTTCTCAATGTGAGTTTGATAAGAGTCCACCATAACCATATTGGCTGCTTGATGCACCTAGAAGGAAAAGATGTAGCTAGCTTCCCACCACCTTTCTGTCCTCCTACTACCCCACCTCACCAACATGGAGGCTTATGGGACTGATTCAGACTTGTGTTGGTGGATAACAGCCCTTCAGGGGAAACTCCACTGGGTAGCACTGATAGAACACAATGTACTCCAGCTCCGTTCTTACTACCCCAATAACTTAATTCCTGTAAAGCCAAAGCCAGCTTTAAGTACCCTTGGTACAATTGGAGAATCACAAAGGGGATTTAGGAGGGGCCAAGGATCTGGCCTCTTGAAAATAGAAATGATCATCAAGGACATCCTTCTGTAAATCTAGACAGAGTATATATACAAACAACATCTCCTGTACCATATACAATGAAACTTGTCAAAATGAAGTGTGGTAGATGGGAATCATAGAATATCAGGGTTGGAAGGGACCTCAGGAGGTCACCTAGTCCAACACACTGCTCAAAGCAGGACCATGCCCAACTAAATCATCCCAGCTAGGGCTTTGTCAAGCCTGACCTTAAAAACCTCAAAGGAAGGAGATTCCACCACCTCCCTAGGTAACCAATTCCAGTGCTTCACCACCCTCCTAGTGAAAAAGTTTTTCCTAATATCCAACCTAAACCTCCCCCACTGCAACTTGAGACCATTACTCCTTGTCATCTGGTACCACTGAAAACAGTCTAGATCCATCCTCTTTGGAACCCCCTTTCAGGTAGCTGAAAGCAGCTATCAAATCCCCCCTCATTCTTCTCTTCTGCAGACTAAACAATCCCAGTTCCCTCAGCCTCTCCTCATAAGTCATGTGCTCCAGTCCCCTAATCATTTTTGTTGCCCTCCACTGGACTCTTTCCAATTTTTCCACATCCTTCTTGTAGTGTGGGGCCCAGAACTGGACACAGTACTCCGGATGAGGCCTCACCAATTTCGAATAGAGAGGAATGATTACATCCCTTGATCTGCTCGCAGATCGATCTTCTGGGAAGATAATGCTACACACACTCTTGCCAGAGCTATGCCTATATACAAATAAAAAGAGTTTGTATAACAAAGAAGGATTCCACATGAGACTAAAAGATAAGAGTGAACCTGGTCTCTTGGCTCTGTGAGTTTTCTTAGCATAATGTTGTCCAAACGTGGTGTGATGGGTTCGGTCACAGAGACCTCCTTAGGACTGTCACTTGATATGCTGAGACTACTTCTGAGCCCCTTTTCTCTGCCAGTTTGGGCCTCCAGAACCCTGTCTTGTTTAAACAGATTATGCTAATCTGCTGCAACACAGACCCAGGATTCTGGAGGCCCAAACTGTCAGAGAAAATGGGCTCAGAGGTAGTCTCAGCACATCAGGTGACAGTCCCAAGGAGGTTTCTGTGACCCAACCTGTCACAGTGGCATAGTTGGCAAGATCTGTGCACAGCTGATTGCTTTGAGACACTGGTAGCGATTTTAAGTGAGTTTTAGGTGTGGAGGCCGGAAAACAGACAAAGTGGTTCCTGGTTTGTTATTTTCTGTTTGTTTATTTTGGGTGAGGAAAATAAGCACAAGAAAGTAGGAAAATGACTACCAGTGAGGCAGCTACAAAACTAGAGCTGGCTAGACTGGAAGCAGAAGAGAAGGCAAAGGACTGTGAGTTTCAAATGAGGCTCAAAGAAGCAGAGGCAGCCAGGGAGGAGACTGCACACAGAAGGGCTATGGAGGCCGAGGCAGCCAGGGAAAAAGCTGATCACAATAGAACCATGAAAACCCAGAGGTTAGCCCTGGAGTTAAAAGACGGAGAAATACAGGTCCAAATTGAGACCCAGACTCATGAACTGACTGTAATGGAGTGGAAGAGACAAAACCCTTCAGCGGCTGGCTCCACTTACCCAAAAATCCACAAATGGGAGTGGTTATGTCCGCAGTATGATGAATCCAGTGATATTGCCTAATATTTCATCACCTTTGAGAGACTGTGCACTCTCCAGGCAATTCCTGAAGATCAAAAGATTACCACTTTAGTTTCAAAATTAACTGGGAGTGTTCTGGACATATTCAATAAGATGCCTATTGATGATGCTTTAAACTATGGTAAATTTAAGGAACTGGTTTTGAAACAGTTTCAGATTACACCTGAAACCTACAGGGTTAATTCAGGAGTCTTAAGAGGGGATCTGGATTGAGTAATGTGGCTTATGTAAATGAAACGAGAGATTTGTTAGATAAGTGGGTTAGGGGAAAAGGCATTGCGAGCTTGGAAGAAATGTGTGATTTGGTTACTCAGGAACAATTCCTGAATATGTGCAGTGATGATGTAAAACGGTATTTGTGGGACAAAAAAGTGACTGCAGTGGGGGAATTAGCTGGGTTTGCAGACTCTTACAAGCAGTCACAAGCTGCAATTAAACACAAACCACTGGCAGCAGGGGACAGGGTAAGGGGGAAAGCAGAATCACCGTTTTACCCCTGGGGAAAAGGAGGCTGGTTGTTCACGTCCCCATTCCCCTGTTACTCGTCCCAAGTCTCCTGTACACGCAGAGGATCCCCAAAGGTGCTCTCATTGTAAATCCACTGAGCACCTGAGGAATAAGTGTCCTTGGCTGAGTGGGAACAGGCAGCAGGTAACACATGAAGCTGCTGCTTCTCAGAGCACAGGAATATCCCAGGATACTACCTCTTTCCACACAGAATTTGTAAAGGTTGGTTCTTCACAATCAAGCAGTAAGCATATGCATGCTGTTAAACTTAATGGCAAAGTGCTCCAAGGATGGAGACACACTGGTGCAGGAATTTCTGTGGTCAGGAGGGACCTGATCCATGAGAAGGATCTGTTACCAGGGAAAATGGCAGAATTAGAATTGGTGGGAGGTTACAAAGTCCTTGCACCTTTAGCTAAGGTATACATGGAAACTGGTGATTTGCAGGCTGAGCTGACTGTTGCAGCAGTGGAACACAATTCTGCACCATTTCTACTGGGGAATGATTTATTTGATGTAGAAGAATCTGTCCCAGGGTTTGTTAGTAGCAAGAAGGAATGTTATGCTGAAAGCCCCCGGGAGGACGCTGAAGTCATATGTGCTGCTGGGGGAATAGAAGAGTGTCTCTTTAATTCCTCTGTGGCAGTGGAGAATGCAGTTTTGGGGGCTGGGATGGTTGTAACCAGTTCCAGTAGCCCTGGGGCTTAAGACTGGTCCCTGCAGGAAGGGCTGGATAGAGCCAATTCCTGTCCTGTCATCATCTCCCTGGGGGAGGGGGATGTTCCACCTTGTAACAGGGAGGCCCTCCCAGCTGCTGACTGTCAGGAAGTTGCAGGTCAGCTGGGGTAGGTCCTGCCCTGGGGTGCACAGAGACATGTATCCCGGAGATGAAAGTTGGGTTCTTGGTAACTGCTGTGGCAGAAACAGACCCCAAGGACTCTGTAGCTGGAAGCAAGCCCAACCTGAGTGAAAGGAGTGGGGAGGATTTTGCTGGCCAGTAAAGGGTCTGTCATAGCTGGTAGCTGTGAGCCCATAGCTGGATTAGGGTCACTTTCCCTTTTGGGGGGCACAGGAGTGTCTGCCTCAGAGGGGAGCCGAGAGAGTGAAGTCACAATGGAAGGTGAGGGGGGACTGGCGGGTCTGCCCACCTTTTGTAGTGAGGCTTTTCCCCAGGAGGAGGGTGAAAAATCTGTATCTGAAATGCCAGACCCCTCACCTGTGGATCAGGTTTTAAGGAAAGGCTGGGGGTCAGATCTCCTGGAGGGGAGAGTTCACCCAGCTGACCTGTTGGGAATAGAGAGTGGGATGGCCGAGGGGATTTTACCAATCCAGAGCACTCCATTAAAGAATGTTATTCCTGCTATCCTTGTGAAAGATAACACTTTTCAGAGTAGCAGCCTTGTTGTGAAAGATAACACTGTCTCTTCAAAGCTGGCAGAAGAAAAACTTTGCATTTGGGAAGCTTCACAAGGGGCTGGGGTCCAACCCAAAGAAATTCCAGAGGGAGGGGCCGAGGGCAGGCTTGGTTGTGGTGCACCCTTTCCTTGCCAAATCCTCAAACACATGCCTGAATTGAGAGCCTTCTCCAAAGAGACAGGAGACTCAGTGTCTAAACCCCTACCATGGTACACAAAGGAATGGGGAAATGCAATAGACACTGAACAAGCTAAATTGTGTGAACAGAGCCTGTTCACCGCCGTAGATTTGCTGTTAATCTTGTGTCTTTTGCTACTTCATCTAGTGGTCAAGACAAAGGAGTTAATACTAATGGTAAACCCTTTAAAGCCACACTATCAGAGGCTCGTTCACCTGCACATCTACCAATGTATATATGCCATCATGTGCCAGCAGTGCCCCTCTGCCATGTACATTGGTCAATGCATCCTTCCAAATGAAATTAATGACAGAAATGCACAATGATGAGAATATTCTTTCTCCTTTATTACTACATTATAATTTCCCCAATTATACAATGCAGTACTAAATAATGAGAGGGAAACTCTTCCCATTTCCACAATGACTATGCTTAGAAGCTTGGAGGTGGCATTCTGATTATCTTTAGATATCCTAGAAATATCTAAGGAAGACAGAGAGGCAACAGACAGATTTTGAACAGAAAGCCTGGAATGCTATTTTAAAATCAGCTAAGTATTTTTCAGTTTCTCCACACATCTGGAAACCCAATATTATCATTTGTAATATCATGTCAAGCTATTCTCCACATCGGATGCATAGAAAGTGATATGTGCTGGCATAACACAATTGCTAAAGACTTCTTTTGTATGTGATGATCACCAGTGATCATTCCACCAGTGATAGCTGGGAAATTATGTTTCAATATTTTGAACAGATAACTTGCTCCTATCACAGGCTCTTGTTAGGGAAGCTAAATTGGCCTCACTGGGGTTCAATTTATAGATTACACTACTCTCTGTAATGCCCAGACTCACCCAATTTTTGCCATTGGATGCTGGATGAGTATAGCCAATTTGGAAGTCCATGCACACATCTAAATTGAGCTAATAGTTCAAAAAATCTGGAACTTGTTTTGGAAAAAAGACTCACCTTAAAAGAGGAAACTTACAGTAAGCAATCAGGATCTTAAAGAAGAATTTTAATTAAAGAAAAACTAAAAGAATCACTTCTGTAAAATCAGGATGGTAAATACCTTACAGGGTAATCGGATTCAAAACAGAGAGAATCCTTCTAGACAAAACCTTAAGTTACAAAAAGACACAAAAACAGGAATAGACATTCCATTCAGCACAACTTATTTTACCAGCCATTTATACAGTTTATACAGGGTAAACTCATAAATTGTTCACCCTCTATAACACTGATAGAGAGATATGCACAGCTGTTTGTCCCCCCTCCCCAAGTATACATACTCTGGCTTAATTAATAAGTAAAAAATGTTTTTATTAAATACAGAAAGTAGGATTTAAGTGGTTCCAAGTAGTAACAGACAGAACAAAATGAATTACCAAGCAAAATAAAATAAAACCCGCAAGTCTATGTCTAATAAAACTGAATACAGACAAAACCTCACCAGTTCCGGTAAGTTTCCTTTTATAGACTAATCTCCTTTTAGTCTGGGTCCAGCAATCACTCTCACCCCTTGTAGTTACTGTCTTTTGTTCCAGTTTCTTTCAGGTATCCTTGGGGGTGGAGAGGTTATCTCCTTAGCCAGCTGAAGACAAAATGGAGTGGTCTCCCACGGGCTTAAATAGGCTTTGTCTCGTGGTGGAGACCCCCTCCTCTCTTCTATGCAAAGTCCAGCTCCAAGATGTAGTTCTGGAGTCACCTGGGGAAGTTGCATGTCCATGCATGACTCAGTTTTTACAGGCAAAAACCATTGCCCACATGGTATCTTCTTATGTGGATTGGAGCATTCCAAGATGCATTGTTCCTTAAGTGTTTCTTGATTGGGCACTTAATTTTGCGAATTCCTTTCTCCAGGAACTGACCAAATGCTCTACTAAGGTTATTTAGAAATCAAGCTAGTACACGGCCAATATTCATAACTTCAAATACAAAAATGATACATGCATACAAATAGGATTAATAGATTCAGTAGATCATAACCTTTACATAGATATGTTACATGGCATATGTAGCACAGAACATATTCTACTTATGTCATGTATATTCATAAGCATATTTCCATAAAGCCTTATGGGGAGCACCGTCATATGGGGAATACCCCTGTTTGGCTCCAACTAGGCTGGCAAAGTTTACTTTTCCCAGACTGAATCAAGAATCAGAGGGAATACTAAGACTTTAAAGATCCTGGTCTAGGGAGAAATGGAGGGGTCCATAGAGTTAAGTGAGAAGCTGCCCGACGAGTGTCAGTGAGAGCTGACAGGGATGCAAGGAGACAGAGAGAGATAGAATCAGAGAGCATACTGCATCAAAGAACTCTGCTTCTCCCAATCCACAGATGGAAGTAACTGGTCTGAATGAAATTTATCAAAATTTGCAAGGAAAGATTAAGGGGAAATATGAGTATAGGCTTTGTTTGTTTGTTTTGTCCCTTTACTCTGAGTGCTGAGTACCTTTGGGTAATTTTGAAGAAACCGTTTTTGAGTCAATTTAATCAGCTTCTTTCACAGGCTCTTGGAAGAAAAGGGCTTACAGGTGGCAACAGTTGGCCATTTCAGATAACATCAGGTTAACACAGTTAGTAAACAGGATAGCTGTAAACCAGAAATATTGACTAAGAGTGAGCTGTGTGGTTCCATCTAGGAAGGGTGAAAATAGTGAAGCCTGTTCCCAAAGGAGTTCACTTGAGAGGAACTTAAAGGACCTGAAAGCACAACTCTCCTGTAACTGAGACACTAGGTCACTTGATTTTCTTTGGATTTAATTGAAAACTAGTCTTTTATTCATGTTATTTCTCCTCAATCCTACTGACATTAAAAATTTCTTTACCAAAAGATGTAGTAAATGAGTCTAAGTTTGAAATGGGAAGCATGGGACACAGAAAATAAATTAAGAGAAGAACAATGACTTTGTAAGTATTAACCTTGACTAAACAAAGGAACCCTATCCCCAAATATGTTGCCAGAGGAGACCCTTTGTGTATGAATCTCACTCCATCCCACATGGAATGGGGTTCAGCCATTCATTAAGGTCCTCTTCACTGGTCTCTTGTTCCACACAAGGATAGGGGTGGTGACTGGGCAGACTGGTGATGGGATTGGTAGATTCACATAGTTCTCCCTCTGGCTCTGTAGAAATTGCAAGCAAAAAGATAATAGAGCACCAGACTGTACTACCTTTGCCACAGATACTCCTTCTCTCTCTTTATGATAAGGGTCACTCAGAATGATTCCCACATCAACTAAGGTTAACTTCCTCATGGAAAGGGAGCAATAGAAGTAGAGAGCTGCTATGGAGACACTGGACCTTCATATGGATTCCCCTGGAATCTATGGTATTTAGTTCTCACAGCTTATTCTGTAAATCAGCACACCCTGCTCTGCACAAGGGAAAAACTTGGAGGACTTCTCTTGGAGGGTTTTCATTTTGCCTCTTGAGCGTCCATCCTGGGATTTTACTATGTAAGTGAATGATCCAGCCCTGCACCATTTTAAATTGCCCTAATGCTGAAAGCCTTATGAAATCTGAGATAACACAAAGTTTATGAGATATCTTATTCTGGGGGTAACTCGCCTTATTAAGAAAATAGGAAAATTGTCTATGTTCTTAACTGAAGCTCTTAGTAAATATATAGTTTGAGAAAAACATTTTTACAACACCTTTCTGAAATTAGACGTAGTGCCTAACCATCCTACATTATTTTGTGGGATTTTACTTTTATAATTTGTAAGCAAGAGTTTTGGTAGCTTTATTATTATGTTCCTAATATGTTTGTGCTGTTAAGGAAAGTGAATGACCTGTTTTTCAATTAAAAGATTATTAAGACATCCCCTAAGACTAAGAGTAATAAGTTGGAAAACAACATCTGGGGAGTTATTCTTAAAAATTTCTCTGTGTTTCTAATTTCTAAATCAGTGCAATTTGTTCCCAATGAGTTCATAGGAGAAATTGAGACAGATTTATGTTTCGCCATTAGTTGCTTTAAGTGTTCCCCATGAAAAATATGAGTGGGCATCTGGAGAGTCTTTAAATGCAATAGGGTTGATTATACTGTCTCTAACTTTATTAAGGAGAAGAGAATCCATCATAAAGTAAGTTTTCAAGGCCTGCTTCAAAGACCAATGAAATCAACAGAAAGACTCCACTGATCTTATTGGGCTTTGTATCAGGCACTCAGCTTCCTTGAAGACTGGCTTTTGCTAAGTGTATCAAGTACTTTTATTAATATTAAACATAAATGAATACGTAACTAAACTTTGTGAGGGTAGGAACAATAAAGTATCCTTTTCTGCTGTGGGTTGGCAGAGCTTTCCAAGCATCCATCATTAAAGGTCTTTCATAAGTTGACAGAGTGGAATCCCGATTATCCAGGACATTATTAGAGGCTTGATAAAAATCCTTCTATTATTGGTTTCAGAGTAACAGCCGTGTTAGTCTGTATTCGTAAAAAGAAAAAAGAAAAGGAGTACTTGTGGCACCTTAGAGACTAACCAGTTTATTTGAGCATGAGCTTTCGTGAGCTACAGCTCACTTCATCGGATGCATAGCATATTGTGGAAACTGCAGAAGCTGTCTGCAGTTTCCACAATATGCTATGCATCCGATGAAGTGAGCTGTAGCTCACGAAAGCTCATGCTCAAATAAACTGGTTAGTCTCTAAGGTGCCACAAGTACTCCTTCTATTATTATTTCCTGATAGAGAAGTTAAGAAGGCTTGAAGAGGCCATCAATTTACAACTTGGCCTGATTTTTGGTGTATACAAATCAATTATACTATTTTATTTGTCAAGTATTTTTCCTATAATAATTACCATTTTCTTTCTTTCCTTATCCCAGGCACTACAGTATTCCAGGACCTACAGTAAAGAGCCCCATGTAAGTCATTTGTCCCTGCTAGAGCTGTTGAAGTATCCAGAGGAGGAATGAACTGCTTTCACTCACCCCTTCCAAAGACTTCAATGTTCTGTGTTATTCAAACGGATCTTTTGGAAAATAAATGAATCAATAAATAATAACAATAATATGGCATCCATATCTCCAATGCATCCAATGCTTTCATTTTTGACTTTCTCCGAGTCCCTTTACATTAATAGTAACTAGTTTAAGAAATCCCTATTTCATATATTTAAAGTAGTTGTAACGTTTATTACTAAACTATAAAAGGTGAAATGATACAAAATATGACAACAATGCATGCTCAGTACAATATTGGAAAGAAAAATATTAAAATACTGTAGATTAATTTACCTGAGCTGTATCTTGTCCCAAGCGTCCAAACACAAAACATCCTTTGCTGAACCATTGTTGATAATCAGTAGTTCAAATTCTTCTCTCAGACAGAAGTTGCGGTAGATTTGACTTAAATCAGTTTTAAAATCAATTTAGTTAAGCCAGTTCAAACCCCTGTGTGGACACACCTGTTTTTGGTATGAAAGTGGTTAAGTTTGGTTTACCTTTATTTTATATGCAATAAATTTAAACTAAACTGAAATGATCCTGGTTTAAACTGCTATAAGTGTATCCACAGTCCACACTGCTTTTTGATCCAGGTTAATTATACTGATTTAAATTCATATCTTAAGTTAAACCATTGCAACTTTCTCCTGTAGACAAACTTTATAGATATCATTACAAACATATCTGTTTTCAGATTTTGGCTCCCCCCTCCCCTTCCTTGCATAGTCTAATTTAAAACTGAAAGAAACTTTTCTGACAAAAGGAACAAGTGAGACATCTTCATTAGTAAAGTACCCACTGCAGGCTTCCTGGAAAATGAGGCTGATAGGCTGATTCCACACTAGAAAGAGAAGACAATGAGCCCTATTCATCATTTCCCTGTGGCCCCTTTAAACCATCAATGTTTTGTATTATGCTACCTCAAAGGGCTTGTAGGGTAATGTAAGTTCTTGTTCCTCTAACCCCAAAGTATAAGGCCAGTATGCCGTTAAAAAGCCAGCTCTGCCACTTCTGTGTCACCTCTGCTGAAGCAGCAAGTGTTCTGAGGTGGGCCAGGAATGGAGGTATTTTGAGGGCATTCCAGAGGAGGGAATGGAAATATTGTTGGGAGTGAGAGGGTAGACCAGGGTCCAAACAATTTTGTATGTCTCCATAGGGCACTGTCAAAAGAGAGGCAACCTCAACTGCACCAGGGAATGTAGAACTTGTCTCACATTTAGCTGTATGCTAGTCCAATGTGGCACATGATAATTAAATCAAACAGATTTAAGTTTTTGTTTTTATGAAAAGAGAAACCAGCATCATTAGCTTTTTAAAGGTTTTTCAGAAAAATAGCCTTTTATTTCCTGTATATTTTTACATCTGAATTATACTATTATTATTAATTTTTATCATTATTCTTTAGAAAGCCAAAACAGTTCCTGCCAGCAAAAGATACTTGTATGCCTGGCAGCATGGGTCTATAGAAAGACTGGCTGGGAGAATAGGCAGGCAGTAGTAGCAATGAAAGTCAGGAGCTGAATTTTTCAGTATCACAGGTTCTCATTCTGATTGTGATCAATAACATTGTCACATAGCAGAAGCTTTGGAAGGGGACAGTGGATGCTTAGATGTCAGAATAGTCAGAAGGAAATTCTCAATGACCTCTGGGTCAGATACCGGGGGGAAATTATAAAGTTCTTTCATTTATTTCCCAGGCCTTTCAGAACAGACACTAAAAAAATCATTGTGTTAATTCTTTCCCCCATATCTTTAGAATGAAAGAAGGAATGTGATAGAGACATTATGGGCATGGAAACCATGCAGGAATAAGAAAAAAAATCCCACAAAACAGGAAAAGATAACATGCAGGAATTTAGGAAGACAGAGTTCTGGATTAGAACAGTACAGCTACCATGAACAAAGGTATGTCACTATACATAAATTTTTTGTATAATATGCTCAGTTCATAGTATCTATTCGGAGGATAGGCCAAGATTTTCAAAAGTGACTGGTGATATTGGGTGTCTGACTTGACACTCTAAAGGGATTCGATTTCTCTCTTTGAAAATCAGACCCATTTAAGGCATCTCAAGTTGGCTGACCAAAAATGCAATCATCCAGAATTATTAGTCATTATTAAAAATCTTGGTGGCTCAGTATCAAGGAAAGGAATAGAAATAGGAGGAGTAGCAACTCATCTATTTGCATGACACAGCATATGCAAGCAGTAATGGTAATACCACCATGCATAGTATGTGCACATTTATATGAACACAATTTTTAACATTAAAATAAATTAATATGTGCCCTCAGATAAAACACGTACGTTTATCTTTATAGCAGAATTTGGGTCTCTTTGTTTTTCTCAGCAGCTCCATTTCATTTCACCGTTCATGATAAATCTTTCACTTTATGTGAGAGGGAAGAAAAGCTGACAAATGTTGTTGCTAGGAAAGGGCTGATTTAGTTTCCTAAGCTGCTCTTCTCTAAAAGTTTCTTTCTTTCTTTAAAATCTTAACATTCTGTGAATGAGGGAGACTAGAGCTTTACTAACTAAACTGTGACATGTCATCCTTTATTAATATAGACCACAGACATTGAACGCATGATATGATAGTGCCTGCCTAACCTTGCATGGAAAATAGTCTGGAAGATATAAACTAGGAAGGGTTGTTTTCTCGGTACAGCATCCTATTGTTTATTACATTGTCTGGCAATAGTATACTTTATTTCACCTTTTTGTTGTTAATGTTATAGCAAAAAATATTAGTGCAGTGGTACATTTGTTGTCTTGTAGCTACACTGGGGGCTTCAAGGCAATTGCTTTTGATTAGAGCGTCTGCTAGCAGGCGGCACAGTCAGATTACGCTCTCTTTGTGTAAAAACCTCTGAACTGAAGATCATATTTATGCTCTGAGATTGCTTGTTGGGCTAGTTAGCAATTCACTGTGGAAGTCGACTGCATTTTACATTTGTTCCTGGAGGACAGCAGAATGTTTGCAAACATTCCCACTGGACAGCTAAGATACTTCAGCTTTACAAAGCACAGTGACTGAGGTCAGTAACCGGGAGATCTAGAGTTGAGCGCTTCTGTAAATGAATGTCAATGAGCTGGAGCCCATTAGACACAAATTACAGATGCCTGCACAAGTGAGGCCTGCGGCACTCAAGAAGATTCATCCCTGGCGGGGAAGGTAAGTGGAATTTTGATCAACACCCTTTCTGAGGGGTTATGCCAGGTGAAAACCATTTGACATTCTGATGAGGGGCCTAGATGAACCCCTGAGATTAGGGCTGTTGGGGTATATTCTGAATTAGTGCATCCTAGGGCTGCCCTGGCTATCCCCTCCTCAACAACTCTCATCTATATTGGGTTGGCCAATTTTTCCCTCCCTTCCCACAGAAGAAGAAAGATCATGGCCACCTTCTGCTTGTACAACCGGTACACTCACTCCCAATGTGGACTTTCTAGTGGTGGGGGTCCTGCATGTAGCATAGTATAAGCTACTGGTTAGACAGGATCATGATGAATGGATAATAGATAAGCCAGTAAGCATACCCTGTAAAAATGGGATACATTTACCCTAATGTAGTAACCAGCAAATAAAATTAGTTTGGGGGAAAGATGAGGATTTCACCAGATTCCCTCAGATTCTCCCTCCTCCCATTTTTTCTTTTCTTTTTTCTTTTTGCACATGGGCTTTAAAAATTCTCTTCCCTTTTCCTCCTTGGAATAGTCCTTTTCATTGTGTGGATTCAGTGATCTATCTGTAAAATCACAGTAATATGGCACAAAATAGCAATTGCATATTTCCACTTATTTCTTTGGCAACCTGTCTAATACTCATTTCCTACAGCTGTGCTCATTTCTCAATCTAACCTAATATTACTTAAACTGTCATTTAATTTAGATAAGATACTCTCTCCTTCTGACAGTTGTTTTAATAGAGTTATTGTAATGCTGGTGGCGGGGGGAGGGGAATCACATCAGCTCCTTGAAACAGTTGGCCAAAGGGCTAATGGGAAGTTTTCTGATGAAACAGAGTTTCATTGGGAAACACCAGCTCATCAAACCTGAAATGGCTTGCAAAAGTGAGCTGGATTTGATAGACATCCATCAAGCCTCAGGCAGGGTACCAACAAAAGCATTCTCACCTGCCCAATCACCTGGAGGGCTGATGGGGAACTTGGGTTTCCAGAGATTGCAGCTCTATTGCACCTCCTCCCGCACAATGTGGACAACTCTAGGACTGGGGACCCTGAGCTTGCAGGGTCTGTAGCTTGAGAGCAGCCTTGCCACATGGATTGCCTTAGGGCCAGGGACCTTGGGTTTCCAGGGCCTATGGCCCTGTGAAAATCCTGCCATACCTCGGCTCCCTGCCATACCTAGTCTCTCAGTTCTGCATGCTGGGGCAGGCCTAGAGCCACAGTTGTGGAAGCTAAGAGAAACTGACATTCTTGTCAATCATTACCAGTGGTGAAACTGGCAAGAATATCAGTTGCACTCAGCAGCTGCTGCTCTATTTCATTTTGGAAACACCAAAACTATTTCTTTTCTTTTTTTCTGGTTCACAAGAAAAAATGTAAAAGATTTGTTGTGGTCTAAATCCTGAGTTTCAGCCAGCTCTAGTTGGGCACAACAGCTGTCTTCCATTCAGGCTAAACAAGGGATCAGCTGAAGCAATGCAAAACCAATGGCCTAGGACTAGACCGTATGCAAGTACCATTTCTGACATAATATGAATGATTTCATTTTGTATTAACAAATGGGGTTTTTTTTGTGTTGTATGTTCCACTTTCAATTTTCGTTTATCCATGTCATTGCATTTGATTATTAGAATCAGGAGGACCAGAAAGTTGCCCTTGTTGTCATCACTGCTTTCACTCTCAACTTTTCCTATTTCAGCAGTCCCCCAGACTGCAGTAAGTCCCAGAACATCTACCACAACTTCAACATACACGTGATTCTCTTGCACTAAAGAAAAATATGCGTCAGTAATTTGCAGCTGAACTGAAAGACCATTACCTTTTGACTGAGTATCTTTGAATAAAGCTAATACTGCTTAACAACTCTTGTGATTTTTTTACCATATTTATGCTGTAAGAATCCTGCATCCTTTGCCATAGCTTTTTTCCAGATGCTAAGGCCATTACCAATAAACCCAGATTTTTCTACAGCAATGGACATTGAAAAAAATCTACACAAAAAGCAATAAGCTGCATTCCTTATTTCTCTATATTCAGCCCAGGGATATAAACTGAACCACGCTCTTTTGAAACTTCTCCAGTAATTTTTGTATTTTGTTTGTGTTTAAGACTTTAGCTGTGGCTGTTTCTGGCCATCAGATACAATTTGTGCAATATCACTTGGTCCTGGTAGAATCTTACTCTCTGGGTTTAACTTATTACCAGGTGGGTTCTCTTCCAGTTTCCATTCATTGTACCATGTCACCCAATCATTTCCTTCTACCTTTTCTTCGTCTGATTCTGAATGTTCCACTTCCAATTCTTCTGAGATATAATCGTCATCATTATCTAAGCTGCGGAGTTCAGAGGTAATATTGAGAGAGTTCAGTACTACTAATTTGTCCAAAATTATGCCTATTACTGAAATTGAGGGTAAGTCTTTTCTTTTATGTATTTTTCTTTGCTGAAAAGTTCTGAAATTGTCAATGATCATTTGCTTGACATTTTTAAAGTTTTTTTTTTAATTGTGTTCAGCAACTGCGGGGGGCTTCACAGGCAGGGGCCTAGGTCAGACCCCTCTTGAGGGCTACTGCTTTGGCTTAGTCTACACCAGACCTCTTGGGCCACTTTCCTCTTCCTGGGTGAGTCCATGCAACAGGAAAAGTGTGACATTGCACTCTATATGATTTTATAAAAATATGCTAATGAGTGTGAATATAATGTAACTGGAATGTGCTTCATGCAAAAGGTCTCTTGTAAGTATCATTACAAAGCTTATAATCTACTGAGTGTGGTCATCCTATTTGTATAAATGTATCATTCTTGTATCTGAAACTAGAAATATGAAATATAACTCTGATGTCCTATTGTAGTAATGCAAAGTGTGGGCCATTAATGGTGGTTTAGAATCTTAATGGCTCCCATTAACCAGGACAATTGACTGTAGATGGCTCTGTTTTACTTGTAAGTCTTCGTGTATACCTGTGTGCTGGCAAGTGGGTAATGAAGTCTCACAGGACATGTGATCATGTCACCTGAACTCTAATCCATCTTTAACCTGGTGCTCTTCCATTGAGAAGGAGGGGTGGTAACCCAGAGGGACAAAGGATTCCCGCCTTATACGAAAGATATATAAGTGGGTGGAACAGCACAAAGGGAGTGGCCATCATGAGACATCCCCTAGCTACTGCCTGAGCTGGAACAAGGGCTGTACCAGGGGAAAGGATTGTGCCCAGACTAGGAAGGCATCCAGTCTGTGAAAGAAACTTATTGAAACATCTCTGAGGGTGAGATTTTATCTGTATCCAGTTTCTTACTGTATTAGACATAGACTTGCGTGTTCTATTTTATTTTACTTGGTAATTCACTTTGTTCTGTCTGCTATTACTTGGAACGACTTAAATCCTACTTTCTGTATTTAATAAAATCGCTTTTTACTTATTAGTTAACCCAGAGTATGTATTAATACCTGGGGGGGGGGGGGCCGGCGGACAACCATCTGTGCATAGCTCTCTATCAGTGTTATAGAGGGCGAACAATTTGAGTCTACCCTGCATAAGCTTTATACAGGGTAAAACAGATTTATTTGGGGTTTGGACCCCATTGGGAGTTGGACATCTGAGTGTTAAAGACAGGAATACTTCTTAAGTTGCTTTCAGTTAAGTCTGCAGCTTTGGGACACGTGGTTCAGACCCTGGGTTTGTGTTGGAGCAGACTGGTGTGTCTGGCTCAACAAGACAGGGTGCTGGAGTCCCAAGCTGGCAGGGAAAGCAGGGGCAGAAGTAGTCTTGGCACATCAGTTGGCAGCACCAAGGGGGTTTCTGTGATCCAACCCATCACAGTATGGAGTGATGCAGTGCCAATCCCAAGACCAAACCTGCAGGGAAAGATTTCCTGGAAAAGGAAAGGATCCATGCACAGCATCCCTCTGCATGTGGACTCGACAGGCCCTATCCCTGGCCAGGCAGCTAGGGGTCTGGCCTACGTGGGAGCAACCTCCCTCCCAGCTACGTTCACTGGCTCCTGCTTGCTGGGGTAGGGAGAGAGAGACTGTGACTGTCCATTGCAGCCACATCGCTTTGGGGATATTCCCCAAGCAAGCAGGGACACAGGATGGTTTGAATCTCACTTCTGCTGGTGTGTTCCTGTAGACTGCATACATTCCAGCAGAAATCTCTCTGAGGTAAGGAGGTACCTATTTTTATTTCACTAATCACTTCCACAGTCACAACTCACACACTATAGTGAGGGAACATACCACCTCTGCTGCTATTCTGCTTCTCTGGTCAGGTTGGGTAGCAAAAACTATTTTGGGGGGAATCCTGCTACCCCTTGGCCTCAGTCGATGGGACCTGGCATTGAAAGGCCTCATTCAAGAGTGACTTCATTCATTAGGCTTTGATGAAACCCAACAGCATTGTTGAGGCACAATTCAAATACTTACAGAGCAAGGAACTCACAGGCTGCCTTGATTTTTTTTTTACCATTATTATTTTATTTTTATTCCTTTAAAATAAACAAAAATATTAAGGACTTTGCATTCAAAATGTCATCTGGCATTAATGTATCAATAACATTGTTTTTTGTGTCTTTGCACTCTCAATGTTAGGACTAACAGCACATGATAATTTTGCCACCTTCTACTTCTGTCTTAAAATACGGTCTTTATGCTGTCATAAAGGGCAATATAAAATACAAAACAGAAGTCCTTATCCATCGTATACATACAGTCTTGGTTTGATTTTAAGTGTACTCATGGGATGAAATTCAACCCTGAGAGTAGAGCCAGTCTACGCACCACATAAGTCCCATGTGAATTTCACATGTAGTGCTTATCTAAAGCCTTCTCTGCAATGTTCCATAATGCCATTCATTACTTCTGGCAAGGTGTGTAGAGAACAAGTTACATAAGTTAATTCAGCATCCTGCAGCAATAAGACCCAGGCAGATATCTAGCAAGATATTAGCAGGGAAAGAATTAGAACATGTCACAGTGACTGCTCCCAGCTTCACATACACAATTTAATCTGCGCATATCCTTCTTGATTTATGGACCCTTGACACCATGGTGCACTGGAGGGTATATGGAGGCTGCTGTGAAGATGCTGATTTTATATACTGTACAGGAATTGGGTATACAATTTGCCTTTCACACACCCTATACAGATCTGCCTTCCTTCCATTTACATTACTGGAGGGAAGCAAGTGGCCTTTAAGTATTGGCAAATAAATGGTTGAATAAAAGTAAAGTCTATTTCCCTATGATTGGGTTTTTTTGTTTGTTTTAATTATTATTGACTAAATATAGATTTCTTGGGTTGGAAGGTCAGGGCTTTGTACTCAAAACATGGCTAATTGTATTCAGACTTGAATGAAAGAGAGAGTTTGGGTTTATAGTTATTTGTATTTTGTTACTTAGTGGTAGAGGCAATTAAGATATATTATCCCTTATCAGCATTCTAGAGATTGGAAAAATAGTATAAAAATATCAAGAGGGATTAGTGGAAAGGGAATGATCCAAAATATACAACTAGAAAAGAGCTTCAAATCAATGTAGCTCGGAAAATAAAACTACTAACAGGAAACATACTAATTTATTTCTGATTGTTTCATAAAATGTCACTTTTTATTTCATTAAGATAAAATGACATATACACACAGCATAGTGACCTCTGTGCACTTGTGTACTGCCAAATATGTTTCCATATGCATTAACTAGAGTTTTCTGTTTCCCTTAAGATGAACAGAAAAAAAGAATAAGCAATTCACTTATAAATATTAGTGACCAAAAGTCATACAGTGATAAAAGGAGAATTCAGTTAAAGATATATAAGCTATCCAAAGAAAGTATATAGAATTAAATGTTAATTTTAACAAACTTTCGTATTGTTGACATTCCTTCTTTATAATAACTTACGGTGCAGATTCCTTTGACTGACAAAGGACCACAGGATTTGGCCCTGTGTGTTTTAACTTATTCATAAAATGGACAGTCTACTGATGATGTGTAAAGTGGAAAAAATATTTTTAAGTATTCCAGAAAAGTTTAAACTGTTAACTGTGTAATGCTGTTTAATTCAGGTTATACATTACATTGCACCTTTACTAAAAGTAAGTTGTGAATAATACAGTTGCTGTAATTTAAGAAAACAGGTGCTATACAAAACATGAGGAAATTATCAAATGGTGTAAATTGGCATAGAGCTATTGAAGTCAAAGTGTCTCGGAACCTACTGTATAGTAAGCAAGCCTACATGCCAGTATAGGGGAGCAAGGTGGATTACTTTCCTGCATGGGCCACATACATAATAGGGCAAAATGCTGGAGTAAGAATAGTCACTAATGAGCAGCTATTTCCCTCTTCCCAGTCACCGTAGACCTTGGCTGCACCCCCAACAAAATGCTGGCCAGTACAGCTGAGGCAGGTACATCGAGGAATTAGTCTGCATCAGAAAATGTGCTTGTGCCACCATCCCCTGGCCGTGTTCCTTGGGCAATATGATTACATACTGCCACGTCCTCAGACCACAGCCCTTAACATTTTCTAAAATACTTTCAGAAGCTTCACACTCTAGGTCATTTTCTGACTTTCATTCTACATTGCCAACTGTCAGTCACATAAATAGCTCTGTATTTGCACTGTTAGTAAATGTTAAATATTTCCTGCCAGCACGGATACTGTGGAAGTACTATCAAAAAACTATAATTTACATCTTTTAAGATTAAGAAAGTGACTAAGTACAGCAGGAGTAACAATGAAATCTCTCAGAATCTTACAAACTGCTGCTTTTAGAAAATAGCACTTTGCAGAATGTTTGATTGCTGTTCATTTGATGCTAAACTTTTGCTTTTCAGTAAAAAATTAATGTGTATAGGGGTCAGGATGCTCAATTTATTACAGGCTAACATGTTGATCATGCAAGTTGCAATTTGATTCCTGTAAAGAGAAGTCTCTGGGAATCACAGCTGGGGTAGAAAACAAATATCTGCTCTAAAAAACAATCCAAATACCTTTGGAAGGTTTAGAGAAAAAGCAAAAGAACCACATTTTGCATCAAATTCTGCCATACAAACACATTAATTTGAATTGAATTAATTGATTTCAAGAGTGTAACAGAGATAGCATTTGTCACTTCAGTAATCATTTGGTGCATTTTCTTGTTCATGTATTATCTAATCTCTGCCTCTATACTTTGAAACAAACTGACTTGTACACAGTATGAAGCATTCTAAAAAGCAAGAAAGCCTTTGCATAACTTCTATTAACATTTATATTTTGCAAAGACAGCAACATATCAACTAATTATACACAAATGACTTAGGAATTTTATAGCAGTTGAGAATATGGGATTATATTTCTTCAGGCAACTTTAATTGTTTCCTCATTCCCAAATTTGATTTACATATTCTCCTAAAGTTTATCCAAGAGCCAGTGAATGTATAAGTCTGCATTTTTTCTTATGAATCAGGTGCCCTACATGCAACCTACTGCTGTTTAAAAGATCCATAACTCCTTGGAATATTAGCTTATAAATTGAGCCCCAAAATAGCATGAATTCTCTGGAGTCATAATTACCTGGCAGAGTGTTGGGCCAAAGCTTCATAAAAAAGAAAGTGAGTTGAAGAAGAAGAAGAACGCCCTGCAGATTTTCAGGGTCTGAACTACCAAAATCAAACACCTTATTTCTTTTTCTCTCTAAAATTTCTGTCTATTCTGTAAGCTCTCACAGTAAAATGGGTTTAGTACACTATATTTACATGTTTTTGAACCACAATGTACCTTGTTTTATCACAATATGTGTAAGAATTATTGTCAAAGATTGGAGACATTATGTGACTGTCAAATAAAATTATGCAAAAAGAAAAGGAGTACTTGTGGCACCTTAGAGACTAACCAATTTATTTGAGCATAAGCTTTCGTGAGCTACAGCTCACTTCATCGGATGCATACTGTGGAAACTGCAGAAGACATTATATACACAGAGATCATGAAACAATACCTCCTCCCACCCCACTCTCCTGCTGGTAATAGCTTATCTAAAGTGATCACTCTCCTTACAATGTGTATGATAATCAAGTTGGGCCATTTCCAGCACAAATCCAGGTTTTCTCACCCTCCGCCCCCCCCCCCCCCCCCACAAACTCACACATCCTCTACAGCAAACAGGGAAAGATTAAGAAACAGCAGGAGAGTGAGTTGGGGGGGGGGGCGGGGCGGAGTTAACAAGGAACGGTGTTAAGTATTCTCTGTTGATAAAAGGTTAATAGTCATACTTTGCATTTTCACCTAAAGATCTCAAAGTGTGGACCTGGTCTACTCATTTTTTTGTCCTGAGCAATACTCAATACACCCAGTCTCCCTCCTGTTATCCCATGTCATTTTTGACTTAAGTTCTGGTACTAAAGATTCTTGAATATGGGTTAGACTGCAATGCCCATGAAGTCAGTGGTGCTCTGTGGGGGCACAGCAGTCTGCACACCTACTACAAATTGCAGGGTTGAGGTTGTATTTATTGCAGCACTTGTAATAATTAATGTGATTTTTTAAACTTGGACTCCTTTGCATTTTTTCATTTGTGTTACTATATATTGGTATAGGTTTTCCTTTATCTTATTCGCTGTCCCTTTCCCTTAATCTCTCTAATTACTCTTTTTTATACAACAAAAGGTTTTGACTTTCATTAATTCTGTTTTGCTACTTTCATATCTCCACTACTCCTTTCAGTTCTTTCCCTCCTACTCTCTTGTTCTTTCTGCCTCTTGCATTCTCCTCTGCTTCCCCATCTCCATAAATCCCTCCATCACTTTTATCCCTTATTCCCCATCCTCAGAGTCTCATTACTTTCTCACACCTCTGTGCTCTCATACACTGCCTGACAGAATCATCCCCTCCTGCCCATTACCATGACCCTTTCTTGTTGTCCCCATGTTCTTCATCATTTATACCATTTTTTAAATTGAGATACTTGACACATGATCCTCTTCTTAGAATGTATAAGTTTCAGGTGTAATCTGAAACTATTTCAAAACCAATTCCTTAAAATTTACCATAATTGGAAGCATCACCCATTGGCATCTTATTGAATATGTACAGAGCTCTCCCAGTCAATTTTGCATCCAAAGTGGTCATCTTTTGATCGTCAGGAATCACGTGGAGCATACACAGCCTCTCAAAGGTGATGAAGTACTCAGCAATGTCCCCAGATTCACTATATGGTGGACATAACTGCTCCCACTTGTGGATTTTTGGAGAGGTGGACCCCCCTGGAGGGGGGTTCTGTCTCTTCCACTCCATGCTTCCATTTCCCTGTCAGCCTTGAGCTGTCTCAGTTCCATGGCTAGCTTCTGGGCTACCATGGATCTTTCCCGGGCCGCTTTCTCCCTTGCATTTTCTGCTTCTTGCCAGGCATTTTCTGCTTCCCATAATTCCATATGTCTTTTATGTTCTTTCTCGTTTTCCACTGCCTGCAATCTGCAGAGCTCCAACATTTTGGTAGCTCCACTTTCACTCATTTTGCGGTTTTTCCTGTCCCTACTTCTCTTCCTTGAAATAAGCAAACAGAAAATAACAAACCAGTAACCTAACCACTTTGTTTGTTCTCTAGCCACCACCCTTAAAACTCACTAAAAATCACCACCAGTGTTTCAGGGCAATAAGCTATGCACATTATCCTGCTCAACTACCTCAGGAATCACGTGGAGCATACACAGCTTCTCAAAGGTGATGAAGTACTCAGCAATATCCCCAGATTCTGTTTTATGAGGTGGTATAGTTCTCAAGAGCCATAACTTTAAAGCACTGACAATTTTTCAGAAAAATCTTCTCAGAAATGAAGGGGATTAAGATACCTCACTTTTGGTTTGTTTTATGTGATTTTCAAAAGATATATTTATATACTTAAAATGCCAGAAAAAAGCTCAATTCTTCCGTTTACAAATGGGAAAAAAGTAGAGAAAAAAAAGTCCTCCTTGCTTTGTCAAGCATTTAATTTAATTGTTGCTTTATAATTCTTGAATGGTTGCCTTGGAATGAGTTAATTTCCCTAGCTGCAATTTTATTTTAAAAGATCATAATTAACTCAAAAGTTCTGCAGTGAGTGCCATTGTACTGGCAGGCTAGGTACTATTTTTTTCTCTCTGTTTCTTGATAGTGTTATAGTACAATGCTGACAGGGCAGGATAAGAAAAGCAATATGTAGATTTTTAATCCTGATGTTGTAGTTCAACATGCAAGTACATGTTAACTTGTTCCCAAAGGCTGGATCCACACTAGATTGTGCTTTAACCTTGGTCCTACCTACCCTGCCTAGCTATACAAGAGCTGCAAATGCTGCCTTTCAACCTCTATTCTTAACACACTATTCAGGGAGATTGGCTTTTATTGTGTCTTATTCATCCTTTTAAACTGGTATGGGAAGGTGATAAGTACTGCTCCTATGGTATTATTTAGCTTTTAAAGAAATAATTTTGCTTAAAGTGTTATAGTGTTTATGTTCCTTAGGCAGAAGAATAAAGAATTTGAAAGATGAAAATGGATTGGCTGATGGAAAGAAGTGCAGGGGAAATATAAATGATAAAACATGTCCTTTCAACTTTGGGGAAGCAGCATCCTTTGATGTCCAGAATCATCTGAAATACTCTTTTTATCCCATGGCGCCACACTACTGTTATCTTTAAGCACCAGTAGTGATAATGTTTCTGGCAGCCTAACACCTTTTAATCTTGTTAAAGCCTACTACTTTGCAACTTAGCACTAAGTTTATTAATAGTTCCTCCTCCAGTCTTGAGAAAAAGGTGGTCTTTGGGGTTTAGGCCATGCTATTGTTTGTTGTTTCTAACTAAGATTTCTCTAGTTAGACACTGAATTTACTGGAATTTTTTGGTTTTTGTTTTCAAAAAACTTTTAATAGAAAGGAAATAGTAATATACCACTATTGACCAGTTACTTACATTATTCAGAGCTCTGAGGTTTTCAAACAGCACACACATCATATTATAAACATGCTGACACCAGATAACAAGGCAAACATCAACCTCTGGCACTGAAACAATAGTGTAACCTTGAAAAATGATCCAAAGCATGAAGGGTATTAGCTATAAATATATTAATGGTAATTCCTGCAATGTTATTGGTCAGTTACACTAACAGGTTCTGTCTATTAGAAATGAAGTGTCATTCACCATTCCGAAAACAGAACTTCTCTTTTGGGTTGGGTATGACATTTGTTATGTGTTTGTACACTCCCTAGTACAAATGGGCTCTGATCCTGCTTGGGGTTTATGAGTGGTAAACATAAAGTATGTAATAATCTTTTAGAAGGTTTCCTAGTTGTGACATTATCCAAAAGTAAAGGAAAATCAAATAAAGTGGAGTGCTTTTCAAAGATATTTTCCAATGACTGAATAGGTATCAGAGTAGCCGCCGTGTTAGTCTGTATTCGCAAAAAGAAAAGGAGGACTTGTGGCACCTTAGAGACTAACCAATTTATTTGAGCATAAGCTTTCGTGAGCTACAGCTCACTTCATCAGATGCAAGTGAGCTGTAGCTCATGAAAGCTTATGCTCAAATAAATTGGTTAGTCTCTAATGATTGAATAGTGACACTTCAGGGGAAAAAAAAAGGAAAGCTATATTAAAGATTTGGGAAACATTATTTTAAAGGGAGAGTGTCAAGTTAATTTGTCAGTATCTCTGCATCTTTCTCAACCTAAATGCAGATCTTATTCACAATGGTTGAAGGGCTGGGTTAAGTAATGCCAGAGATTAGAAGCAGTTTTGTCATGCCAGACATTCACCATTCAGCAGTTAGGTCCTAAAAAATAATGGTTTTGGCTTAAAAGTCAATGGGATTTCTTAAAGAAAGAGAGGGAGTGTTCTTTTGCAGTATTCTGGCTTTTGACCCTTTAGGATTCACATTTTCAAGCTTTTCTTCACAACAATTAACATTAGAACCTTAATTTTTTAAAATATGTACATTGAGATTCTCTCATACTCACAGGATTCCAGCATTTGGAACTTCAAGAAAATATATCAAGTATTGTGAGATTTGTGCTAAAATTATGAAAATACAGCACTGTATGACTGAAAGTGTTTCTATATTTCTGAGTGGAAGCAGAAGAGGAGGAGGTGATTGTCTCCCATGTTTATACAGCAGACAATAACATTTGAAAGTTTTCTGCTTTTAATGTTCATGGCTTCTTCAGACAGAAATATCAGTTTCCTTAAAGTTTATATGGTAATTTGTACTAAACTCTATCCTCACATATGCCTCGTTAGGAAATCTTGTGGATCAAAACCCACCTGAGATTTAGGGAAACTCAGAGTTAGAACTGATTGTGCATCCAAATTTCACAGCTGGCCCCTCTGCAATATAATTGCTTGACATCTGTGGGGCCAGGTTTTAACTCTTTGAGTCAAATGAGAGTTGTTTACCATTGACTTCAGTGGAGCCAAGATTTGTGACTCAATTTCACCTTTATAATACACAATACAGAGTCAACCACACAATGTATGTAGCTAGGCTTCCTGGCATACTTGTACAGCCGGTGGTGAAGCAAGTGGTGCCCACACTACACTATTTTAGCAATGCTAACACAAGTAAAGCTAGAACAGGTTTGCAATCACACCTCAGACTGCAGGGTAGACATACCCCAAGAGAAAACAAATAGTGCTGCAGCAATAACAAATCCACTGCATGACTAAAAATAACTAAATTCCTATTAGTTCATATTCTATGCTGCTTTAAGATAGCAGTACAACACCTATATAAATGTGGACAAGGGTTAGCTTGTGAGGTGTTAGTTCCACAAAGGCATACATGGTATTCTCCACCCAAACTCAAAGTAAAATATCATAGAACATACTCCGCAGGTTAATTCTGATAGAGACAATATTAACCTGCTCTTCCCTGCTTCTGGAATACCATAGATGGGCCAAACATGTGCATTGATGGAGAGTGAACCAACGGTAAGGTACCAACACAGATGACCTCAGTGACAACTCTAGGAAAACTTGAGGACCAGAGTAATAGAAATGGGATGAAATTTAATCGTACAAAATCATTCGCTTATGGACTAATAACAATATTTTTTGCAAAAGCTGGGGTCTCATCAGTTGGAAATGACAGAGGAGAAGGACCTGGGTGTATTAGTTGATTTCAGGATCACTATGAGTCACCAATGTGATGTGGCTGAGAAAAAGGCAAATGCAATCCTACAATATATCAGGCAAGGTAGGACCAGGTTCCCAGGGGAACCACACTGAGGTTACTCAGTTAAGGCAAACTGCAAAGAATGGGGCAGACAATCCCCAAAGCTCGTGACTATTTTAGTACTTAGATCCATCAAGCTAGCCTCAAAACAGAAGCCAAAACACAGTTCCCTTGAAGCAACCCAGCGTAAGGCCTCCACACAGACATCTGCATGAAATATGATGAGGATTACTGAAAATCTTATTTATCATATAAGAAAGTTCTACCAATCTTAAAGGATCGGACATATTACTTCTCAGGTTAATGAATATTTCCAATCTTACCCAAATACATGCTTACAGCCAATTCCTATTAACTAAACTAAAATTTATTTAAAAAGAAAAGAGAGAGAGTATTGGTTAAAAGATCAGTATACATACAGACACAAGTACAATTCTGAGATCAGATTCATAGTGGAGATGCTGAGCTTTGTAGTTGTAAAGAGTTCTTTCATAATTAGTTATAGTCCAATGTTCATATTCAGGGTGATCCAGATGGGACTAATGATCTCAGTCATAGGACTCAAGCTTCACCTGCATAAAGCAGATCTGAGATAAAAAGGACCAGGACCCAAGACATCTTTATACAGTCCAGGCCTTCTCTTGACTGCTCGGAGTCCTTAGGTGAACAATAGACAATCATGGAAACTTTGAGGTAGACCTATTTCTAAGCAATGTAGCTACAGGGATTAACAAAAGGCAATTGCCTGTTTTCCACCATTCACAGGTGATTTGCTATAAATTTCAAAGAGAGATGAATACAGTGATATCACTATATTTACATCTATGCATGAAGTGAGCTGTAGCTCACGAAAGCTCATGCTCAAATAAACTGGTTAGTCTCTAAGGTGCCACAAGTACTCCTTTTCTTTTTTCTTTTTACGAATACAGACTAACACGGCTGTTACTCTGAAACCTGTCACTATATTTACAGTTCATTTAAATGTTAACATCTCCTTTTGATCTCTGAATTAACACAATATAGCATAGACTGGAACCCTTTGGTTACACTGTTAACCTCTAACAATATATATGTAAACATACAAATCCACAAACATTATATAATATGTCCCAAGAGGTGAAATTTGGGTAATTTATCCTGCAGGATGCTTAATCCTTTCTGGCCATGTGTCACACAAGGTATTTTCAGAAGGGATAGGAAAGTCTTAATGCCACTGTACAAGGCAGCGATAAGACCACACCTGAAATACTATGTTCAATTCTGGTCACCCATGTTCCGGAAAGATTAATTCAAATTGGAAGAGATACAGAGAGGGCTATTAGGATGATTAGGGGAATGGAAAGCCTATCTTATGAGATGAGCCTAAAAGAGCTTTGCTTGTTTCACGTAGTAAAATTTATGCTGAGAGATTTCTCTCTTTAAATACTTCAGAGGGGTAAACATCTGGGGTGGGGGGGGGTGCTGTGTCAGAAAAGCTATTTAAGATAAAAGACAATGTTTGCACAAGAATAAATGTGTATAAACTTGCTTGAATAAATGTACGCTGGAAATTAAAAGATGTTATCTAATCATCATAGGAGTCAGATTTCAGAGTAGCAGCCGTGTTAGTCTGTATTCGCAAAAAGAAAAGGAGTACTTGTGGCACCTTAGAGACTAACCAATTTATTTGAGCATAAGCTTTTGTGAGCTACAGCTCAAGTTCTGGAACAATCTTCCAATAGGAAGAATGGGAGCAAACAGCCTGGGATAATATGATGGGGTTTGCTTCGATAGCAGGAGACTGGACTTGAGGGTCAAGGAGGTCCCTTCCAGTCCTATGTTCCTACAAATCTGTACACTTCACCTTTATTCTTTGGGTAAAGACTACAGTCTGTGTTAGTCTATCTTAGCTTTTACAAATTCCTTCCTTTCCCCACCACCAAGTGAGTCAGAGCACCAAACACCTTCTCCATTTTTTTCCCAGCTGAAGCCATCTAACACTAACTCACAGCACCTCTTCTGTGTGGCATCCAATACCAAAATGAAGGCCCAGACATATTCTCCAATCTACTATGCAAAGGGAACCATTCACACACGAATATGGAAGGCAAGGGGTCAGCTACTACCAGGCAAACATCTCCTCTTCCACCAGAACCCAGGGAGAGCACTTCTCAGGTCTGGGGAGAAATGCAGAGGGAAGTGGCAGTCATTGCACAGGCTAGGAAAGGAGTAGTTTGGTTAATGCCACTGGAACTATTATTGGCCCTTACACCAGCACTGCCGAGATTCTCCAAGAAATATAATCTTAATGGGTATATTTGAGATATAAAAAACACCTTACAATTGAGGATGGATTCTAATTTCTTCTGTGGAGATGCCCAGGACTGGTATATCAGAGGTGGGACATACCAAGATAAAAACATTGACAGAAATATTTTCTGGATGTTAGGAACATTGGATGTCATCATAGGGCATGCATCTATTTTCCAGCAGATGTTAAAGTGCAATCACTAAACTGAGTACCTTTTGTTGGGTATAAAGAGGATGAGAAAATCTGTGATGATATAATTGAATACCTTTCATCTGCAATTTGATAAAGAGTTGTAGAAAACATTAAAGAGGAAAGAAGGGCAAACGTTTCAATGTCGACTGATGAGTCAACAACATTAAGTAAGTGACTAAGCAAGCAGTTCTAACTGATTACTTTAAGGTTCAGCTGGAAATATCTCAAAAGATGTTTCTTTTTTTTTTCTTGAATTGTATCAGTTTCTTAAAATTGCTTACTCCACTATAGGAATGAAATGGACTTTCTTCAATTATGTTGATTTAAGATTTTTTTAATTGATGCTTCTGTTTAACTGTGTAACCACAGATTGGAATTTTCTGTTTGCAACAGAGGGTGTAAAGAGGATAGGGTTAAACCACTGCAGTTTTGATTGGCTAAGCAATATGCTGTTTACCAGGCTGCTATCAACTTTAAACCACCTATCTGTACATACTAAAAACTTAGAGCAACGGCCCCAGTTGTTTTTTTTTTGTTGTTGTTTTTTCAGAATTGGTATATTTTCTGGGCATCTCTATTACAATCTCTGGCATTCACATACAAAGCTGAATAACTGCTCTCCTGATACTCCTCTGGATGTCTGAGGGTTAGAACTATCCTTATATAACAGTAATATGACAATTTAGTTACCATGCATGGTTTTTACTCTGTAATCTATCAAAACAATTGCATGAAAATAAAATAATGAACTTGAAAGTCATTCTTTTCAGTCAAGGGATCTTGTACTGTGTCTTCCATGATGACTGACAATTCAAGACCATTTATTAATGGGGTTGTCAATGCCATTCACAGCCTGCCTTTAAAAGAAAATTGAAATCCCTGAGTGCAAAATTGTTGCACTGTATTAAACATTGTTATTCTCAAAGTCATGGAAAGCCCTAGTTCTAAGATGTTGAGAACTCGGGATTTCAGGACTAACTGTTGGCTACATCATTAATACAAGTTCCTTTGGGATAGAAGTACATAATCAAGACCTAGATTCAGTCCAAAATGAGTACTTACTAAAATAACCAGATTGTAGGAGGGATTTGGTGAGAAGGGAAAATGATCTGGTGTTCATAGCTTAGTCCTTAATGGGTATCTTTTGTCTTGTGGAATCCTTACAATTGTGATATCTAATTTCTATTAAAGGTATGCCCAGAACTTTTTACAAATGAAGTGTATTAACAGAGCTGTGTAGGGAAGATTGCATAAAAAGAGTTTTCTGCTGTGTTACAGTAGTCAAATTCATTCAAATCTGTTAAGCAAAATATAAACACACATATTTGCATGGATAAACTTTAATATAGCTGAAACCAGAGCTGGACAAATCATTCATAACAGATAACTTTCAAATTTTGTCTCTTTTTTCCATTTTGGAAGCATTCATAAAAGAATCACTATATTATGAAACTCTAATTATTTTATTTGTAAATTTCTGAACCATATTTTTCTCTATGTGAATAAGTTTACAAACTGTTAAATGTATTTGATATTCAGACTTAAGCTAGTTAGAGAAAATTTGATGGACTCATTTTCTGTCAGAGAATACAGTTCTACCAAAATCCCACCAATACCCCAAATTATGCTTATTTTGCTGAAATTTCATTACTGAGAAAAAAGGGGGGAAAGTTCCAACAATGTCAAAATGCCTCATTTTGATTTTTTAAAAAATAACTTCTCATTTTGATTTTTTTTTAAATCTGTATTATAGTGTATCATATATTGTTTTGTTTTTGTGGAGAATTTTGTAATTTTTCAGGTTTTGTACCTAATGGTAAAAAAATATCAAATCTCAAAATCCTCCATAAAATGGAATCTCCACCCTCTGCATAGCTTTAATAGAAATTTTAAAATTCTTCCTTATTGATTACTTAAATTTTAAAAAATCTAGTATTGTTAATTTGTTCCTTATACAACTTATGCTACTGAATGACTCCTCACCTTTGTAGTTAGTGCAGGTTTTGAACTGACCGATGCAACTGGCCTGTTTAGCACTATTATATCATGTTCTAGGGTTCATTTTCCAATCAAGCACTTCTGTGCTTTCTATCATGCTGCCCCCTGTTCATAGGAGGAGCTGCGCTTAAATATTTGAAAAGCCATTTCATTGTCTTTCTTCACATCCCCCCTTAAATCTTTTCTCTGCTGCTCAACAATGCTTAAGCAGCTGGTGTGCTGAGACCATTGCTTATCATGCTGACCGGTATTGCCTCATTGTTATCTTGTGCTCTCCCTCATCTGTTTGTTGTAGCCATCTGTTGTCTCTTGTATGCTTGTATTGTAAACTCTTCAGGACTGGAAGGGCAGATTCGTAGGACTGGAAGGGACCTTGAGAGGTCATCTAGTCCAATCCCCTTCACTCCTGGGAGGACTAAGTATTATCTAGACTTTGTTATGTATTTGTTCAGTGCCTAGCACAATGGGTCCCTGATCCATGATTGAGGCCCCATAAACATAGGTGCTGAAACTACAGGTTCTGGGAGTGATGCCACACCCCCTGGATTGAAGTGGTTTCTATCATATACAGGGTTTACAGTTTGGTTCAATGGCTCTCAGCACCTCCACTATACAAATTGTTCCAGCATTCCTCCGCATAAATACAAATAAATAATAATCTCCTTTAAAGTTTAATTACAAAAGTTTAATTACAAATCATAGTTTTCTCTGCCCCTGAGTCAATTTTAAGTTTAATAGCAGTATTGTAAATCTTGAGATAAACAGTCTAAGCCTATTCATTAATACACCCTTTGGACATAGATTCCAGGACATAGGCATCACTCACCATTGCTCGGTCAAGATTCTTGATTCCTTTGCTTCAAGAGACATGCATCCAAAGTGCTTTATCATTATGTCTCTTGAGCATACTTCCACTGCCTGGACAGACCTCCTATGGCAGTGATGGGCAAACTGTGACCCACGGCAACCTGTGACCTGAGCCTCTTCCCACAGCTCCCATTGGCTGGGAATGGCACACCACGGCCACTGGGAGCTGTGGGCAGCCGTGAAAATGTAAACAAAATGTCTGGCGGCCCGCCAGCGGATTACCCTGATGGGCCGCATGTGGCCCACCGGCCGCAGGTTGCCCACCACTGTCCTATGCCCTATGATCTCTCTGGCCATATTTCTACACAGGGAATTCCATGCTTGTAAAAGGCATATTGACTTCCATGGAGCCATGACACTTTACATCAGCTGAAGGGCTGCCCATGGTGTTTAAACCATGTCCATCTGTGTATTGGAGTCCTATCTGGAACAAGAGGCTTATCAAATTTCTTAAAGAATGGTGACATAGTAAATCTTCTCTCCTTACTTCAATTTAATTGTGCATAATTTATCACCTGATCTGCATTTCACTGCTGTCTGTTTAAACTTGTTTGGAATCTGGTGACACATTCTTCCCATTCAGGACATCCCACAGGCTTATCAAACTGAAAATCTTATGGAGGGTTTAGCATATATTCCTTTTCTACTTACTCTGGTTCAAAGTGAGTCAGCCGTGAGACTTTGTCATGTGACAGTGATGGGGAACCATAGAAAGAGTAGCTTTCTTTGAACCCCGAACATTAGAATAAGGATAAACAGTATTATATCTAATGCTAATTTTTCAGCTTCTCTTTCTTTGCTTCATTGTAGAATTTCACCTAGGACTATCCCAAACCCATGTAACTTTCTACTACATTTCTAAAGAAACAAGCACAAACATTCATAATATCCACCCTACATTCATTCTGGGAATTTTAATGCAAACCTGAAATTATTGTTTAATTAGCTGAAAAAATGTGTATGACTTAATCACCTACAATGATGAAGAGCATTATAACCCTAAATATTATAATAGCATACAATATTTCCCAGAAAGTAGAAGAAAGAATATGACTGCGTGACCTGATAGCTAGAGAAAAATCATTCATGGCACCTCCTTATGTTATTGATATATTTTACATTCACCCAATGATATTAACCTATCATTATCTAGAACTGCTCTCTTTTTTCCCCCTCCAATGGGGTTGATGAACTACACTCCTTCCATAGCTCCATTATGTGCTATGTGTAAGTGTAATGTTATGAGCGATTTTAGAGCAATGCCATTTTTCTTAAGACTCAAGGCCATGTATCATCAGAATATATCATTAATTCACAAGCTCTGTATCTAGCTATGGAGGAATGGCAGTAAAGTCAAATACTGCAGATCTTGCTATGCTGATCTTCACCTTCATTTGTCTAACATAGTTCCAGAATAAAAATGAGCTGTGTTATTAATCTTACAACTTTTAAAAGGACTACTCTTTCCTGCACTATTGCAATGATATTTTTCTCATAAATAATCTTAATTGATTTTATTTTAAATACTTTATGATGATTTTCACACTTTTCAATGATAAAAGAAAGGAATAAGATGGATATCTTTTTTTCCCTGTTTCATCTTAATAAATGTCCAATTTAAATGACTTTCAGCAACCAATGCTGAATAGAATAATTTCAATGAAAAATAAAGCAAAATTTAAAAGGAATATTTTGTTCTATATTGTATAAAGAAAAGTCCCTAGAAATTATGGAATGATTAGCATTGTACTGTACTTTTTTCAAAGATCACCTAGACTCATCTAACACTGCTGAATCTCCCCCTTCTGTACAACCAAGAAAGCAGTATTCATGAAAGCCTTGGGCTATGTATTATACAGCCACTCATTCCTACTGTGTCACTGAAAATAATGGGGTCATTATAAATCACCCAGCACCGAAAATGTCATTGCATGATACTCACCAGGTTAAACAATTCCATTTTTAATTAATTGAAAGAATGAGGTGAAATTTTGGAAAAAGACAATAATGTTCTGACCTTACCACTGGTTTCTTTTTTACAGTCAATGCAAGTCATGATGACTTGACTTTGAATTATTAGCTTCATGACCCTTTATGATGGGAAGAGAAATTTGGAAACTTGTGTCATCAAGAAATCTTTATTGGCACTGTCTCAAAGAAACTTTGTAAAGGATATCATAAGAGTCCATCAGATTTGTCTTTTTGCACTACATGCCTCAAAAATGCCGTCAAATTGTCTTCAGGGTGTGCTTTTGAATCACTCTCTCTATATATTATTATTTTTGTGAAAAGGACAATTAGATTCCTATTGTTAATATTCAGTAAATAAACTTTTTAAAATGTGGCTAAAATAATCTCTACAATTATGTTCACAATAGGAGGAATACACGTGCACAGAATAGTTAACAGTGGCTTGTGAGATATGCCTAAATTATTGGCTACCTTAACATGAAACAGGTTATGAACAGGAGTTCTGACATTTACATAAGGAAATAACTAAGGCCATCTGGAGATGGATAATCAAGAGCCAGAAATTCAATTAGGGAGGTGAGTGTGACAAATCTTGTCCACATAATTTAAAGGATTATATTCTGAATTTTATTAACTTAATGGTTTTCAGACTTTTTTCAAGCTGTGAACCACTTTAAGACAGAGCATATTTTAAGCAACTCTTCTTGCAACCACTTAATCGCAGTCTCACACTTTTCCTGAGATCACTGTGGCTCCAGTTCGCTGTGTATTTGCAGAATTCCAAGCATGTCCCATTTACTTCAGTGGGACTATTCATTTGTGTATTCAAAGCCTATTGAAGTCAATGGGATTCTTTCCACTGACTACAGTAGTATTTGGATCAGTGCCATAATGCTCGATTACATAAAAAGTAATAATATTTTACAGCTGCATTAAAAGTTAAGTTGAAAATAAACTTACCTTAAATTGATAAATATGGCTATTTTTTATCTGTGTGATTTATTTTGTCTTATCAAGTGTAGGATTTATTAGATCTGAATCTCCCCTCCCTGCCTAAAGCCTATACTCCTCTATTCTCTTACGCTGTCTTTCCAGTTTGTTTCTGTCAATGCTACTCTCACCAATTTCATCCAGAACTTTGAAAATAATTGTTTAGGACAGATTCTGATACCTATAGTCATGCTGAGTAGCACCATTTAACGTGTAGCGAGGGACACTACTTGTGGAGTAAGATGGTACTCAGTAAAAATAACAGTATCAGAATATGGTCCATAGTAATTTTAATAACTCATTGGCTCCTCCTATCTTTTGGACTAGGATCAATGTTGTACTCTCTTTTTAAGTATTATACAAGAAATGCATTTAATATTAAAGTGGTACCATATGTAGAATTGTATATCATCTTAAATTCCTATGGTTTATATTACAGTTTTGTATCAATGTAGCACAGCAATTTGTTGACTTTATTAATTGCTTCTGTGAAATGTATACTGCTTTTTAATATCTCATATTACTTCAAGGTCCCTTCAAAGTAGTTCTATTCTTGTTCAATTAAATTCATTCTGAATTTGTGTTTATAGGTTTTGAGCTCAGTGTGTATCTAGCACTGATTAAATGGACTGTGCTATATGATCAAACTGTTCTAGATTGTGTAATTGACCTTAGCATTCCAACATCTAAAAATAAAATGGAACATTAAAAATTGCCCAGCAACTTATTCTGTCCTTTAAAATAAATTTTAAAATTTTCTCCTTAAAGGGCAAAGATTAGCAAACAGATATCACTTCCTATCATATTAAATCACCAATTATGTATGATACATCTACCTCTAAATATTTACAGGTATAAAAAAGTATTTAATTACAGACTGGAAGGAAATTTTCCATTAAGCACCAATGACATGTTCAACCTGTTGAAAGTCAGGGTTTGTTTTCTTTGTTTTGTTTAGTTTGATACAATATAGTCATTTACTTTGCAGGTTTATTTCACTTTGTGTGTCTGAATGGGCATATTAACTTTATGAGAAAGAGTGGAGGTTGAGAGAACTGATGAAAAGGAAGTCAATCTTTGCTGGACTCTCTATGTCAGTGTGATGAATCTATGTCATTGCATACGTATTGTAACCTTCTTCCCCCTCCTGTCCCCTTTAAACTGACCATGTGCAAAGATAAGACAGAGTTCTTCTGGGTAGAAATTACTTTGTGTTCTTATTTGGAACATTTAATGACATTTTGACCATGATTTGTTATTTTAAACCAAGCTGAGACTCTGAGCTACATTCACAAAGAAACGTAGTCATGGAGGTGCCTAGAAAATCACCCAAATTCATAAAGATTGAGTTCAGCTCATGGGCTCCCTATTCAATAAATGGAGAGAGACATGCACCTCAGAATGGATTAAAAAAAGCCAGCATGATAGGCAGCTCCCCACATAAGCTAGCCAATGGGAGATGCCAAAATGTGGTGGGTGCTAAGTTCCCCCTCTCGTGGAAATAGGCACCTACATCTGGGCTGTAGTGAAGTGTTAACTTTACTTGAGAGTCTCAGCTGCAAACCCTCTCTGGGTGTTAGATGCCTATATCATTTTTGCAAGAATCCTGGGGGTGGGAGAGAACCTCCCTCATAACTTTAAACCCAGTGTATAGTGTACTCACCTGGGATGTGGGAGACCCACCAGTTCAAGTCCTCCCTCAGGCTGAAGGGGAGAAGAGATTGGAACAGGAATCTGCTACCTCCTTGATGAGTGTCCTAAACACTGAACTACAGAATATTCTGATGTGGGGCTCCCTCAGTCTCTTCTGTTAAAGCTATTCAACTGTGAATAAGTAATTTAAAAAATCACTGGTGGCAGGGGAGTGGATCCTAGGTCTCCCAACTCCCGGGTGAGTGCTGTAACCAGCAGCACACAAAGTCATTCTCATGCTTGCTCTTTTCACCCCCACAGGTTGAAGCTGTTCCTCGGTAGCTAAACAATGAAAGAAACATTGGGCCAGAGAGAGAGAAGAATAAAGTATGAGAATGACTCTGTAACCTGCAGGAGAGACTGAGGGACCCCTACCCGATAAGACTATCCCATAGCCTAGTGACTGAAAGGTTGCAGATCTCTGTTCATGTCCTTTCTGAATGAATAATAACAATAATCAATTAATAAATAATTATTATTACATCCTTCTCATGCCAATGTTGGCATATAGGGCAGAAACTATTGTCTTCCATTCCCCTCCATCATTAACTGCTGCTTTCATCTGCTCTATGACATTGACATCAAGCATTCCACTCTCCTTGTTAAGAGTTCTTCTTAACGTTGCTCTTGGGCATCCCTGGTTCCTCACACCAGTTGGTTTCCATTTGACATTTTCATTTGGGAATCTCTCTGTTGACATCTGCAGGACACGCCCAAATATATCAAATTATTTCTTCTAGGGCTGTCAAGTGATTAAAAAATTAATTGCTATTAACCATGCAATTAAAAAAAATCACAATTAATTGCGCTGTCAAACAATAATAGAAAACCATTTATATAAATATTTTTGGATGTTTTCAACATTTTCAAATATATTGATTTCAATTACAACACAGAATACAAAGTGTGCAGTGCTCACGTTATATTTTTTAAAGAAATATTTGCACCGTAAAAAAAAATAGTATTTTTCAATTCATCCAATACAAGTACTGTAGTTCAATCTTTTTATCATGAAAGTTGAAGTTACAAATGTAGAGTTATGTACAAAAATTAACTGCATTCAAAAATAAAACAATGTAAAACTTTAGAGCCCACAAGTCCACGCAGTCCTACTTCTTGTTCAGCCAATCTCTCAGACAAACAAGTTGTTTACATTTGCAGGAGATAATGCTGTCTGCTTCTTTTTCACAATGTCACCTGACAGCGAAAACAAGAATTCACATGGCACTGTTGTAGTTGGTGTTGTAAAATATTTACGTGCTAGATGTGCTAAAGTTTCATCTGTCCCTTCATGCTTCAACCACCATTCCAGGAGACATGCATCCATGCTGATGGTGGGTTTTGCTCGATAACGATCCAAAGCAGTGCAGACCAACATTTTCATCATCTTAGTCAGATGTCACCAGCAAAAGGCTGATTTTCTTTTTTTGTGGTTTGGGTTCTGTAGTTTCTGCATCGGAGTGTTGCTCTTTTAAGACTTCTGAAGCATGCTCCACACCCCATCCCTCTCAGATTTTGGAAAGCACTTCAGATTCTTAAATCTTGGGTCAACTAGGGTAGCTATCTTTAGAAATCTCACATTGGTACCTTCTTTGTGTTTTGTCAAATCTGCTGTGAAAGTGTTCTTAAAATGAACAACATGCTGGGTCATTGTACAAGACTGATATAATGTGAAATATATGGCAGAATGCGGGTAAAAAAAATAATCGCTTGAGTTGACTGTGATAAATCAACAGTCCTACTGCCTTCTGATTCTTGTGGAAACGAACTGGTGGTTGGTGATTTCTCAGATCTTTTCATTGATAATGAAGACTTCCCAGTCAATGAGCAGAATCTTTCATAGGCACTCATTTTTGAAGGCATCTAATTTTCTGTTCAATGTTCTGGTAGATCTCCAGCTGTGGAACCTGTATACTGAGATTATATTTAAAATTCTTGGTTTTGTTCTGATGCAAGATCTTTGATTGCCATATGGTATAAGTTTAGTGAATATCAGGAATGCCTTTCCTATATTGAGGTCATTTCCTTCTTGATGTCTCCATTAGCCAGTATGGTGCTGCCGAGGTAAATTAACTGTTCTACTTCCTTGATATTTTTGCCTTCTTAATATGATGTTACTGCTTGATATCTGGGTTTCAAGGATGTTTGTTCTAGCTTATCTGTTTTTGAGCCCTGTTTGCTCTGCTGTTTTTGCCAGCTTGTCTGTCTATGTTCATAACTTCTCAGGAGTGTTACTTAATAGTGCAATATTATCAGTAAAATTTAGCTCTTCTAGGCATTTGCCATCTACCCATGCAGTACCAGTATTTGTGTTACTAATACATTTCTTCATTATCCAGTCTATGTGAATGGCAAACACCAGCAAAGATAAAATGCAGCCATCTTTCTCACCAGAGTCCACATTGAACCATTCTGTTATATGGCTGTTCACCCTTACAAAACACTTTGCATAGCTGTACATAACTTTGATGATGTTAACAACATAGGATAGAAGACTATTTCACAACATATGTCTTTGCAGGCTATCAAATGCCTTCTGAAAATCAATGATATTGAGGATATGAGGAGCTTGCCAGTCTATACATTCTTCTATGATGGTCCTTAGTGTGAATATCTGGTCTGTACAAGATCTCTTGGGCCTCCATCCAGCCTGTTCTGTTCTAAGCTTGGAATCCACTGCCTCTGTGTAATATCACACTGCAAAAAGCTTCCCCTACACCAGAGAGTAAGGTAACTTCTCTCCAGTTGTTACAATTGGTAAGATCAACTTTTGGGGGTATTCTGACAATGATTTCATGTTTCCACAGCTCAGGAGAATGCTCTTTTACCCAGACGTCATTGGACAGCTCTCCTTTATTTAGATGATGGTATCAAGTGCATTCAGTATTTCTGCTGTGATTTGCTCCTCTCCCACTGCTTTGTTATTTTTAAGCTTCTTGATTATGGCCTGTACTTCTGACATCTCTGTTGAACCAGCGTTGATGTTAGGTTGATCAGGTTCACATTTCATTGAAGTCTGGTACTGAAATAAGGCTGTCTTTGTGGAGGACGTTTTGAAATGCTCTGACCATTTATTTTTCTGTCCTACCTCATCTGTAAGCATTTTCCCCATCGTGTTTTTTTTTATATTGATATTAACTGCAAGTGTTCAGTTACTACACAGAAACCATTGATGTTTGTACAAATTTCAAAGTGACATCATAGGAATTCCACTGTGGACTGAGTCCTACATGTATACTACATCCCACGGCCACCATTAACAATACAATTTGGCCTTCTCCTCAGAATGAGTTTGATACATTTGATCTACATAATCTCAGTGGCCCTTCTCTGTGCTCTTCCTATTCCAACCAAAGTAATCTCTTCTTAGTTCCTGTTTGTAGAAAAAGGCAGAGAATTCAGTAGAGTCAGAGTTAGGGAGCAAAATAAAGGAATATTTTTTTAGATAAATCACTCTATTATGGAAGAATATTATTTCTCTCTCTCTCTCTCACTCACACACACACACACACGGGCACTGAAACCTTCCCCAAAATGGGGGCAGGGGAGCCTGCCCGAGACCTCACCGAGGCCCACCTCTGTCCCCCTGAGGCCACTCCCTTGGCCAAGCCAGAAGCTGTAGCAGAGCCTGGAAGCCTCAAAGGGTATGTCTACACTACGGAATAAGGTCGAATTTATAGAAGTCGTTTTTTTAGAAATCGGTTTTATATATTCGAGTGTGTGTGTCCCCACAGAAGTGCATTAAGTGCATTAACTCGGCGGAGTGCTTCCACAGTACCGAGGCTAGAGTCGACTTCCGGAGCGTTGCACTGTGGGTAGCTATCCCACAGTTCCCGCAGTCTCCGCTGCCCATTGGAATTCTGGGTTGAGATCCCAATGCCTGATGGGGCTGAAACATTGTCGCGGGTGGTTCTGGGTACATATCGTCAGTCCCCCCCTTCCCTCCCTCCCTCCGTGAAGGCAAGGGCAGACAATTGTTTCGCGCCTTTTTTCCTGAGTTACCTGTGCGGACGCCATACCACCGCAAGCATGGAGCCCGCTCAGGTAACCGTCACCGTATGTCTCCTGGGTGCTGGCAGACGCGGTACGGCATTGCTACACAGTAGCAGCAACCCATTGCCTTCTGGCAGCAGACGGTGCAGTATGACTGGTAGCCGTCCTCGTCATGTCCGAGGTGCTCCTGGCCACGTCGGCTGGGAGCGCCTGGGCAGACATGGGCGCAGGGACTAAATTTTTGGTGACTTGACCAGGTCATTCTCTTTAGTCCTGCAGTCAGTCGTATTGAACCGTCTAATGGTGAGCAGGCAGGCAATACGGATTGCTAGCGGTCGTATTGTACCATCTTCTGCCGGGCAGGCAAGAGATGATGATGGCTAGTAATCGTATTGTACCATCTTCTGCCGGGCAGGCAAGAGATGACGATGGCTAGCAATCGTACTGTGCCATCTTCTGCCAGGCAGGCAAGAGATGAGGATGGCTAGCAGTCGTACTGTGCCATCTTCTGCCGAGCAGCCATGAGATGTGGATGGCTTGCAGTCCTTCTGCACCGTCTGCTGCCAGCCAAAGATGTAAAAGATAGATGGAGTGGATCAAAACAAGAAATAGACCAGATTTGTTTTGTACTCATTTGCCTCCTCCCCTGTCTAGGGGACTCATTCCTCTAGGTCACACTGCAGTCACTCACAGAGAAGGTGCTGTGAGGTAGATCTAGCCATGTATCAATCAGAGGCCAGGCTAACCTCCTTGTTCCAATAAGAACAATAACTTAGGTGCACCATTTCTTATTGGAACCCTCCGTGAAGTCCTGCCTGAACTACTCCTTGATGTAAAGCCATCCCCTTTGTGGATTTTAGCCTCCTGAAGCCAACCCTGTAAGCCGTGTCGTCAGTCGCCCCTCCCTCCGTCAGAGCAACGGCAGACAATCATTCCGCGCCTTTTTTCTGTGCGGACGCCATACCAAGGCAAGCATGGAGTCCGCTCAGCTCACTTTGGCAATTAGGAGCACATTAAACACCACACGCATTATCCAGCAGTATATGCAGCACCAGAACCTGGCAAAGCGCTACCGGGCGAGGAGGCGATGTCAGCGCGGTCACGTGAGTGATCAGGACATGGACACAGATTTCTCTGAAAGCATGGGCCCTGCCAATGCATGCATAATGGTGCTAATGGGGCAGGTTCATGCTGTGGAACGCCGATTCTGGGCTCGGGAAACAAGCACAGACTGGTGGGACCGCATAGTGTTGCAGGTCTGGGACGATTCCCAGTGGCTGCGAAACTTTCGCATGCGTAAGGGCACTTTCATGGAACTTTGTGACTTGCTTTCCCCTGCCCTGAAGCTCATGAATACCAAGATGAGAGCAGCCCTCACAGTTGAGAAACGAGTGGCGATAGCCCTGTGGAAGCTTGCAACGCCAGACAGCTACCGGTCAGTTGGGAATCAATTTGGAGTGGGCAAATCTACTGTGGGGGCTGCTGTGATGCAAGTAGCCCACGCAATCAAAGATCTGCTGATATCAAGGGTAGTGACCTTGGGAAATGTGCAGGTCATAGTGGATGGCTTTGCTGCAATGGGATTCCCTAACTGTGGTGGGGCCATAGACGGAACCCATATCCCTATCTTGGTACCGGAGCACCAAGCCGGCGAGTACATAAACCGCAAGGGGTACTTTTCAATAGTGCTGCAAGCTCTGGTGGATCACAAGGGACGTTTCACCAACATCAACGTGGGATGGCCGGGAAAGGTACATGACGCTCGCATCTTCAGGAACTCTGGTCTGTTTCAAAAGCTTCAAGAAGGGACTTTATTCCCAGACCAGAAAATAACTGTTGGTGATGTTGAAATGCCTATATGTATCCTTGGGGACCCAGCCTACCCCTTAATGCCATGGCTCATGAAGCCGTACACAGGCAGCCTGGACAGCAGTCAGGAGCTGTTCAACTACAGGCTGAGCAAGTGCAGAATGGTGGTAGAATGTGCATTTGGACGTTTAAAGGCGCGCTGGCGCAGTTTACTGACTCGGTTAGACCTCAGCGAAACCAATATTCCCACTGTTATTACTGCTTGCTGTGTGCTCCACAATATCTGTGAGAGTAAGGGGGAGATGTTTATGGCGGGGTGGGAGGTTGAGGCAAATCGCCTGGCTGCTGGTTATGCGCAGCCAGACACCAGGGCGGTTAGAAGAGCACAGGAGGGTGCGGTACGCATCAGAGAGGCTTTGAAAACCAGTTTCATGACTGGCCAGGCTACGGTGTGAAAGTTCTGTTTGTTTCTCCTTGATGAAACCCCCCGCCCCTTGGTTCACTCTACTTCCTTGTAAGCTAACCACCCTCCCCTCCTCCCTTTGATCACCTCTTGCAGAGGCAATAAAGTCATTGTTGCTTCACATTCATGCATTCTTTATTCATTCATCACACAAATAGGGGGATGACTACCAAGGTAGCCCAGGAGGGGTGGTGGAGGAGGGAAGGAAAATGCCACACAGCACTTTAAAAGTTTACAACTTTAAAATTTATTGAATGACAGCCTTCTTTTTTGGGGGCAATCCTCTGTGGTGGAGTGGCTGGTTGGCCGGTGGCCACCCCACCGCGTTCTTGGGCGTCTGGGTGTGGAGGCTATGGAACTTGGGGAGGAGGGCGGTTGGTTACACAGGGGCTGTAGTGGCAGTCTGTGCTCCAGCTGCCTTTGCTGCAGCTCAACCATACACTGGAGCATACTGGTTTGGTCCTCCAGCAGCCTCAGCATTGAATCCTGCCTCCTCTCATCACGCTGTCGCCACATTCGAGCTTCAGCCCTCTCTTCAGCCCGCCACTTACTCTCTTCAGCCCGCCACTTACTCTCTTCAGCCCGCCACCTCTCCTCCTGGTCATTTTGTGCTTTCCTGCAGTCTGACATTATTTGCCTCCACGCATTCGTCTGTGCTCTGTCAGTGTGGGAGGACAGCATGAGCTCGGAGAACATTTCATCTCGAGTGCGTTTTTTTTTCTTTCTAATCTTCACTAGCCTCTGGGAAGGAGAAGATCCTGTGATCATTGAAACACATGCAGCTGGTGGAGAAAAGAAAAGGGACAGCGGTATTTAAAAAGACACATTTTATAAAACACTGGCTACACTCTTTTAGGGTAAACCTTGCTGTTAACATTACATACATAGCACATGTGCTTTCATTACAAGGTCGCATTTTGCCTCCCCCCACCGCGTGGCTACCCCCTCAACCCTCCCCCCTCCCTGTGGCTAACAGCGGGGAACATTTCTGTTCAGCCGCAGGCAAACAGCCCAGCAGGAATGGGCTCCTCTGAGTGTCCCCTGAAGAAAAGCACCCTATTTCAACCAGGTGACCATGGATTATATCTCACTCTCCTGAGGATAACACATGAACGGATGTTGCTTGAACGCCAGCAAACATACACTGCAATGCTTTGTTGTACAATGATTCCCGAGTACGTGTTACTGGCCTGGAGTGGTATAGTGTCCTACCATGAAGGACGCAATAAGTCTGCCCTCCCCAGAAACCTTTTGCAAAGGCTTTGGGAGTATATCCAGGAGAGCCGCGAATGCCAGGGCAGAGTAATCCTTTCACATGCTTGCTTTTAAACCATGTATAGTATTTTAAAAGGTACACTCACCGGAGGTCCCTTCTCCGCCTGCTGGGTCCAGGAGGCAGCCTTGGGTGGGTTCAGGGGGTACTGGCTCCAGGTCCAGGGTGAGAAACAGTTCCTGGCTGTCGGGAAAACCGGTTTCTCCGCTTGCTTGCTGTGAGCTATCTACAACCTCCTCATCATCATCATCTTCTTCGTCCCCAAAACCTGCTTCCATATTGCCTCCATCTCCATTGAAGGAGTCAAACAACACGGCTGGGGTAGTGGTGGCTGAACCCCCTAAAATGGCATGCAGCTCATCATAGAAGCGGCATGTTTGGGGCTCTGACCCGGAGCGGCCGTTCGCCTCTCTGGTTTTCTGGTAGGCTTGCCTCAGCTCCTTCAGTTTCACGCGGCACTGCTTCGGGTCCCTGTTATGGCCTCTGTCCTTCATGCCCTGGGAGATCTTGACAAACATTTTGGCATTTCGAAAACTGGAACGGAGTTCTGATAGCACGGATTCCTCTCCCCATACAGCGATCAGATCCCGTACCTCCCGTTCGGTCCATGCTGGAGCTCTTTTGCGATTCTGAGACTCCATCATGGTCACCTCTGCTGATGAGCTCTGCATGGTCACCTGCAGCTTGCCACGCTGGCCAAACAGGAAATGAGATTCAAAAGTTCGCGGTTCTTTTCCTGTCTACCTGGCCAGTGCATCTGAGTTGAGAGTGCTGTCCAGAGCGGTCAAAATGGAGCACTCTGGGATAGCTCCCGGAGGCCAATACCGTCGAATTGTGTCCACAGTACCCCAAATTCGACCCGGCAAGGCCGATTTAAGCGCTAATCCGCTTGTCGGGGTGGAGTAAGGAAATCGATTTTAAGAGCCCTTTAAGTCGAAATAAAGGGCTTCATCGTGTGGATGGGTGCAGGTTTACATTGATTTAATGCTGCTAAATTCGACCTAAAGTCCTAGTGTAGACCAGGGCAAAGTTTCAATGAAGTCACACAAATGAGGGTCATTCTTGTCAGTTGCCAGCTTGTGCAGATCAAGGAGTGACTGGTTCACATTCTACCCAGGGTGTGGGGGGCAAAAGCAGCCCCCTGCCCATGTCCCGGGCCCCCGACCCAGGGCAGGTGGATGGACCCATACTCCTCACAGCTGCCCATGCAGGTCTCCCTGACCTGGCTCCAGCCAGGGATGGGGAGCCTTGCAGACACAGCCCTGCCATGGTAAGAGTTGGGCAGGTAGCTGTGGGAATCTGCAGCAGGCCCGAGTGCCACCTGCCCAAGTGCAGGGATCCGAGCAGCACCTATCCTCGCCCCTTGGGTTCCCTGCCCAGGGCAGGTAGAGGGTCCACGACTCTGTGGCCTCTCAAAGCTGCCCGCATGGCTTTTACCATGGTGGGACTGTAGCTCTGAGGACCCCACATTTGGAGCCGGGTCAGAGAGAGCAACGGGGGCAGCTGTGGGGATCTGGGACAGAATTGCAGACTCTCCACTTCTACCTGCCCTCAACCAGGCGGGGAGCCCAGGGGGTGGAGACTCAGGCTGGGGGCTACTCTCAGCACCCACATCTCCCACCCCCCAGGCAGAGTCTGCCATGGCTCCTCACATCTGCCCGGGCTCCCTGGCCGGGCTCTGTGCTGGCCTGGCTGGGAGGTGGGGCCTTGGGGGGAAGAAGAGGGGTAGGGGGCAGGGTCCATCCCAACGAAATGTGGATGGGCCAGGCCTGTACACTTTCAAAAAGTGGGAAGGCCCTCGTCCCCTGAACCGCACCCCCCCCCCACGCCTTTCTGATGTCACTGCACATGTGGTCTCTCTCTCACTGTGTACAGCAACAAAAATATGATTTTCTTCCACATCCCTGCGAAAACTGAACCCTTCTGGACATGTGGCATGTTAAAAATCAAATGTGTGTGGCACAAATGCAAAACTGTACTTGTGCCACTGCTGCTCTATGTCCAGCGCAAACCATATGACAGTTGATTTCTCTTCCAGTGGGTTGAAAGGATAAGCCACGTTACAGCTGCTACTGATGTGCCAGTTACTTTTTAGCCATTATGCAAAAGTTTATTTTGGCAGAGAGAACAATTTCATTACGACTGAGCTCGGCAAGACAGAAATGCTTTTGAAGTCTATGAGTTCTATTTCTCTTACCTCCTACCTTGCATTTAAAAGGACCAGCTCTGTGAAGGTATTTCCAGCCTCAATATACAGATATGAGGTATTAGGCCTCGTTACTGTGCTAAAAATATCTATGTAAATGTTTTTTTTTGACATTAAGGCTCTGGCTGGAGCTTGGGCACTCAAGCCCATCCCCCAGTCTTGAGAGCTCTGCAACATCTAAACAGCTATTTTAGCATGCTAGCATGAGCCCTGCCAGCAAAAGTCTGGGAACCTGTGGTATTTAGATGTTGCTTGTATTTATTGGAATTGGGAGCACTGGCTGTTGGGAGTCTGAAAGGACAGGAAACAGAAAGGAGGGGGGAGGAGCTGAAGCGGCTGAGGAAGAGCTACTGAGGGTGCAACAGCAGCTTGGAAAAGAGGTTTCCACTTTAAAAAATAAAGTTCTGTTGAAGTTTGTTAGTACCTTGCTTGGCTACTACAACATTTTGGTGACAAGGAAGGATCTTCTGACTCTGAACCCACCTACACCCTTTCTACAAAGCTCAGGTGAGCCTCCAATTGCTTTTACTGCCTGAATCCATATGTTTGAGACTTATCTGCTTGCAATCGGTGCTACAGAGATTTCTGAAGTAAGAAAGCGTGCTCTGCTAATCCACTGCCTTGGAGCAGAAAGGCAGCGTATATTTTACACTTTTCCCCTTGCAGACGATAAATATGAGATTGCACTCACTGCATTAAAGAACTTTTTTGTACCAAAAGTGAATGTAGTAGCTAATCCCTACAGATTTTGCCAGCGTGAGCAGAAACCAGGGGAGACTATAATGTAGTATATTGCTTCCCTGAGGAGTCTGATTGTAACTTGTGACTTTGGCAATATGGCAGATGAGATGATTAGAGACCAGCTCATTGAGAAAACAACCATGCTTCTTGTAATAGAACGTTTACTTCTAGAACCACAACTTACACTAGAAAAAGCAATAACCATTGCTACCCAGATAGAGTCAGCTACAGCTGAAGCCAAAATAATGAGCGTGGATACAGGAGGCACAGTCCAGGCTGTGACTCCTTTGCAGAAAAGTTCACTACCACTACAGACACACAATTGCAAGAGGAAAACTAATGAAAAACCACCGAATCAGCAAATTCAAAATACAGTAAAAGCATGTTTTTTCTGTGGATCCCCACAACACCTTGCAAGCTACACAGGATGTCCTGAAAAAGTAGCTCAGTGCAATCATTGCAAAAAGATTGGGCATTTTGCTAAAGTATGTCGCAGCAGCCATTCAATCAACAGGTGCATGCAGTTACAATGCCAGATGTTACTGTAAAAAGAAAAGGAGTACTTGTGGCACCTTAGAGACTAACCAATTTATTTGAGCATAAGCTTTCGTGAGCTACAGCTCATTTCATCGGATGCATACTGTGGAAAGTGTAGAAGATCTTTTATACACACAAAGCATGAAAAAATACCTCCCCCCACCCCACTCTCCTGCTGGTAATAGCTTATGTAAAGTGATCACTCTCCTTAAAATGTGTATGATAATCAAGTTGGGCCATTTCCAGCACAAATCCACATTTTCTCTTCCCCCCCCCCCCCACAAACCCACTCTCCTGTTGGTAATAGCTTATCTAAAGTGACCACTCTCCTTACAATGTGTATGATAATCAAGCCATTTCCAGCACAAATCCAGGGTTTAACAAGAACGTCTGGGGGGGGGGGGGGTAAGGAAAAAACAAGGGGAATTAGGTTACCTTGCATAATGACTTAGCCACTCCCAGTCTCTATTCAAGCCTAAGTTAATTATATCCAATTTGCAAATGAATTCCAATTCAGCAGTCTCTCGCTGGAGTCTGGATTTGAAGTTTTTTTGTTGTAATATCGCAACTTTCATGTCTGTAATCGCGTGACCAGAGAGATTGAAGTGTTCTCCGACTGGTTTATGAATGTTATAATTCTTGACATCTGATTTGTGTCCATTTATTCTTTTACTAGAGACTGTCCAGTTTGACCAATGTACATGGCAGAGGGGCATTGCTGGCACATGATGGCATATATCACATTGGTGGATGTGCAGGTGAACAAGCCTCTGATAGTGTGGCTGATGTTATTAGGCCCTGTGATGGTGTCCCCTGAATAGATATGTGGGCACAGTTGGCAACGGGCTTTGTTGCAAGGATAGGTTCCTGGGTTAGTGGTTCTGTTGTGTGGTATGTGGTTGCTGGTGAGTATTTGCTTCAGGTTGGGGGGCTGTCTGTAGGCAAGGACTGGCCTGTCTCCCAAGATTTGTGAGAGTGTTGGGTCATCCTTCAGGATAGGTTGTAGATCCTTAATGATGCGTTGGAGGGGTTTTAGTTGGGGGCTGAAGGTGACGGCTAGTGGCGTTCTGTTATTTTCTTTGTTAGGCCTGTCCTGTAGTAGGTGACTTCTGGGAACTCTTCTGGCTCTATCAATCTGTTTCTTCACTTCCGCAGGTGGGTATTGTAGTTGTAAGAATGCTTGATAGAGATCTTGTAGGTGTTTGTCTATGTCTGAGGGGTTGGAGCAAATGTGGTTGTATCGCAGAGCTTGGCTGTAGACAGTGGATCACGTGGTGTGGTCAGGGTGAAAGCTGGAGGCATGTAGGTAGGAATAGCGGTCAGTAGGTTTCCGGTATAGGGTGGTGTTTATGTGACCATCGTTTATTAGCACTGTAGTGTCCAGGAAGTGGATCTCTTGTGTGGACTGGACCAGGCTGAGGTTGATGGTGGGATGGAAATTGTTGAAATCATGGTGGAATTCCTCAAGGGCTTCTTTTCCATGGGTCCAGATGATGAAGATTTCATCAATATAGCGCAAGTAGAGTAGGGGCATTAGGGGACGAGAGCTGAGGAAGCGTTGTTCTAAGTTAGCCATAAAAATGTTGGCATACTGTGGGGCCATGCGGGTATCCATAGCAGTGCTGCTGATTTGAAGGTATACATTGTCCCCAAATGTAAAATAGTTATGGGTAAGGACAAAGTCACAAAGTTCAGCCACCAGGTTAGCCGTGACATTATCGGAGATAGTGTTCTTGATGGCTTGTAGTCCATCTTTGTGTGGAATGTTGGTGTAGAGGGCTTCTACATCCATAGTGGCCAGGATGGTGTTATCAGGAAGATCACCGATGGATTGTAGATGGATTCTCCTTTCTGGGGCATACAATTTCACAGGCTGGACTAAAACCTGATCTGGCTCATATCCTGGCAATTTCAAATGCTCCTCCTCCAGCAGATTTGCAAACCTTACGTTCCTTCTTGGGTCTTACCTCCTGGTATGCAAAATTCATTCCCAATTATTCTTCTGTCATTGAACCGTTACCAGAATTACTACAGGGAAGTTCAACCTTAGTGTGGACAACGGATGCACAAACTAGTTTCGAAACAGTGAAAGACTTGATTGTACATAGTCCAGTACTTGCACTATTCAGTCCTGCATTGACCACAGTTGTAACTACTGATGCTTCTGATTATGGACTTGGAGCTGTCCTCACACAACTTCATGAGCACAACACAGAGAGAACTGTTGTATTTGCTTCAAGGACACTAAGTAATGCTGAGAAAAAATATTCTACAGTTGAAAAAGAAGCACTTGCTTGTGTCTGGGCTTCTGAAAAATGGAGAACTTACCTGTGGGGCCACACTTTCAAGTTGCACACAGACCATAGCCCTTTGATGTTGCTCACCACGAAAGGACTGGGAAGAGCAGGATATTGTATTGCTAGATCGTCTGCAAGACTACTCTCTTTCAATTATGAACTGGAATATAAGCCTGGAAACCAAAATGTGGTCGCTGATTGCCTTTCTCGCCTGCCTTTGCCTTCACCAGATGGTCCACCGGAGGATGAGGATGTAGTAGTTGCACTTATTACAAGCACTCTTACTGCAGTTACAAGAGAACAATGTCAAACTGCTTGTTCAGCGTGTCCAATTCAACAAAAACTACCGGACTTTCTGACAAAGAGATGGCCCAGTAACCCTAAAAACCTTGACCCAGTTTTGCTGCCTTATTTTAAGAGTTCAGGATGAACTTTCTTTGCTCGATGGCTGTGTGCTACTCTGTACTCACCGGCTACTTGTGCCAGAAGAATTACAGTCAAAACTCATACACCTGGCACATGATACTCATCAAGGAATTGTTAGAACCAAACAATGACTACGGGATCTGTATTGGTGGCCAGGGACGGACTCTCAAACTGAAGTACTCATCCACTGAATGCATCTGATGAAGTGAGCTGTAGCTCACGAGAGCTTATGCTCAAATAAATTTGTTAGTTTCTAAGGTGCCACAAGTACTCCTTTTCTTTTTGCGAATACAGACTAACACGGCTGCTACTCTGAAACCTGTCATAAAATTCTGTGTCACTTGCCAAATGCATGATAAGACAGCGGTGACCTCTGTACCTCTCCATTATAGCCTGTTCCTCTTCCTGAATCTCCATGGGAAAAAGTGGTGATTGACGTTGTAGGATTCTTTGATACTGCTCCAATTCACTGTCGCTATGCCATCACCTTAATAGACTATTTCAGTAAATGGCCTGAGGTAGCGTTTACATCACAAATCTCTTCTGCTACAGTAATTAAGTTCCTCTTTTCAGTTTTTAGCAGGGAAGGTAACTCCAAAGAACTGGTTTCAGACAATGGTAGTCAATTTACTTCCCTGGAGTTTGAAACTTTTCTAGCAGAGAGGAACATTTTACACAGAAGGTCATCCCTATACTACCCACAAGCCAATGGGGAAATTGAACGATTTAACAGAAGTTTGAAAGAGAGTTTGCAAATGGCTAAACTGGAAGGGCGATTGTGGATAACCTTCACTACTGATTTTTTGCAAGCATACCGGGCTACACGACATGCCACGCAAAGATCACCCGCAGTTACTGCATGGGAAACAGATGAATACTAAACTGAACATTGCTGGATTGCTAAAGGCACGACCTGAGGACCCAACCAAGGATGATGTAAGAAAAACAGTTGAACAGAACCAGGCAAAGCCTAAGACTTTCACAGACAAGCAGCAGGATGCTAAGGAACCAAAGTCTCAGTGTGGTTCCTTCATTAGAATATGAAAACCTGGAATTTTACGCAAAGGGGACCATAAATTCACAGCTCCTCTTAAAATCATAGAGAAGAAGGGACCTTACACTTATTGACTTTCTGATGGGCAGGTATGGAATGCTTCTTATCTTGCACCTGCCTATGCACCAAGAGGAGATTGTTCCAACACCCAGTCTGCATTGGATGACTTCACCATAGTATCAACACAAGATATTGCACTGGAACCGGTGCTTGAGAGATGGCTTGTCAGACCCAGTCGACCACCTGTCTGGACTAGAGACTATGTTATCTTTAGTGTTTTTAGTGTAATAATTCTGTCAATAGTATAGTGCTTTGTTTCCTATTTGTGCCTGTGGTTAGAACAACGTTTATTGTAATTGGGAGAGTTCCTTAAGAGAGGAGGGAATGTGGTGTTTAGATGTTGCTTGTAATTATTAGAATTGGGAGTACTGGCTGTTGGGAGTCTGAAAGGACAGGAAACAGGAAGGAGGGGGAGTTGAAGAGACTGTAGGAGAGCTACTGAGGGTGCAACAGCAGCTTGGAAAAGAGGTTTCCACTTTAAAAAATAAATTCCTGTTGAAGTTTGTTAGTACCTTGCCTGGCTACTACAACAGAACCCAGACTGGGATGTTCACTCCAAGATGCTCTGTAGACCAGGGGTTCTCAGACTTGGTATCAGGACCCCTCAGAGGGTTGCGGCGTTATTACATGGGCGGGGGGGGGGGTCACGAGGTGTCAGCCTCCACCCTAAACCCTGCTTTGTCTCCAGCATTTATAATGGTGTTAAATATATAAAAAAGTGATGTCAAGGAATCATGACGTGATTGGAATAACAGAGACTTGGTGGGATAACTCACATGACTGGAGTACTGTCATGGATGGTTATAAACTGTTCAGGAAGGACAGGCAGGGCAGAAAAAGTGGTGGAGTAGCACTGTATGTAAGGGAGCAGTATGACTGCTCAGAGCTCTGGTACGAAACTGCAGAAAAACCTGAGTGTCTTTGGATGAAGTTTAGAAGTGTGAGCAACAAGAGAGATGTAGTGGTGGGAGTCTGCTATAGACCACCGGATCAGGGGGATGAGGTGGATGAGGCTTTCTTCCGGCAACTCGCAGAAGCTAGTAGATCGCACGCCCTGGTTCTCATGGGTGACTTTAATTTTCCTGATATTTGCTGGGAGAGCAATACAGCGGTGCATAGACAATCCAGGAAGTTTTTGGAAAGCGTAGGGGACAATTTCCTGGTGCAAGTGCTAGACGAGCCAACTAGGGGGGGCGCTTTTCTTGACCTGCTGCTCACAAACAGGGAAGAATTAGTGGGGGAAGCAAAAGCGGATGGGAATCTGGGAGGCAGTGACCATGAGTTGGTTGAGTTCAGGATCCTGACGCAGGGAAGAAAGGTAAGCAGCAGGATACGGACCCTGGACTTCAGGAAAGCAGACTTCGACTCCCTCAGGGAGCGGATGGGTAGGATCCCCTGGGGGACTAACATGAAGGGGAAAGGAGTCCAGGAGAGCTGGCTGTATTTCAAGGAATCCCTGTTGAGGTTACAGGGACAAACCATCCCGATGAGTCGAAAGAATAGTAAATATGGCAGGCGACCAGCTTGGCTTAACGGTGAAATCCTAGCGGATCTTAAACATAAAAAAGAAGTTTACAAGAAGTGGAAGGTTGGACATATGACCAGGGAAGAGTATAAAAATATTGCTCGGGCATGTAGGAATGAAATCAGGAGGGCCAAATCGCACCTGGAGCTGCAGCTAGCAAGAGATGTCAAGAGTAACAAGAAGGGTTTCTTCAGGTATGTTGGCAACAAGAAGAAAGCCAAGGAAAGTGTGGGCCCCTTACTGAATGAGGGAGGCAACCTAGTGACAGAGGATGTGGAAAAAGCTAATGTTCTCAATGCTTTTTTTGCCTCTGTCTTCACTAACAAGGACAGCTCCCAGACTGCTGCGCTGGGCATCGCAACATGGGGAGTAGATGGCCAGCCCTCTGAGGAGAAAGAGGTGGTTAGGGACTATTTAGAAAAGCTGGACGTGCACAAGTCCATGGGACCGGACGAGTTGCATCCGAGAGTGCTAAAGGAATTGGCGGATGTGATTGCAGAGCCATTGGCCATTATCTTTGAAAACTCGTGGCGAACGGGGGAAGTCCCAGATGACTGGAAAAAGGCTAATGTAGTGCCAATCTTTAAAAAAGGGAAGAAGGAAGATCCTGGGAACTACAGGCCAGTCAGCCTCACCTCAGTCCCCGGAAAAATCATGGAGCAGGTCCTCAAGGAATCAATCCTGAAGCACTTACACGAGAGAAAAGTGATCAGGAACAGTCAGCATGGATTCACCAAGGGTAGGTCATGCCTGACTAATCTAATAGCCTTCTATGATGAGATTACTGATTCTGTGGATGAAGGGAAAGCAGTGAATGTACTGTTTCTTGACTTTAGCAAAGCTTTTGACACGGTCTCCCACAGTATTCTTGTCTGCAAGTTAAAGAAGTATGGGCTGGATGAATGCACTATAAGGTGGGTAGAAAGTTGGCTAGATTGTCGGGCTCAATGGATAGTGATCAATGGCTCCATGTCTAGTTGGCAGCCGGTGTCAAGTGGAGTGCCCCAGGGGTCGGTCCTGGGGCCGGTTTTGTTCAATATCTTCATAAATGATCTGGAGGATGGTGTGGATTGCACTCTCAGCAAATTTGCGAATGATACTAAACTGGGTGGAGTGGTAGATACGCTGGAGGGCAGGGATAGGATACAGAGGGACCTAGACAAATTGGAGGATTGGGCCAAAAGAAACCTGATGAGGTTCAATAAGGATAAGTGCAGGGTCCTGCACTTAGGACGGAAGAACCCAATGCACAGCTACAGACTAGGGACCGAATGGCTAGGCAGCAGTTCTGCGGAAAAGGACCTAGGGGTGACAGTGGACGAGAAGCTGGATATGAGTCAACATTGTGCCCTTGTTGACAAGAAGGCCAATGGCATTTTGGGATGTATAAGTAGGGGCATAGCGAGCAGATCGAGGGACGTGATCGTTCCACATTGGTGAGGCCTCATCTGGAGTACTGTGTCCAGTTTTGGGCCCCACACTACAAGAAGGATGTGGATAAATTGGAGAGAGTCCAGCGAAGGGCAACAAAAATGATTAGGGGTCTAGAGCACATGACTTATGACGAGAGGCTGAGAGAGCTGGGATTGTTTAGTCTGCAGAAGAGAAGAATGAGGGGGGATTTGATAGCTGCTTTCAACTACCTGAAAGGGGGTTCCAAAGAGGATGGATCTAGACTGTTCTCAATGGTAGCAGATGACAGAACGAGGAGTAATGGTCTCAAGTTGCAATGGGGGAGGTTTAGATTGGATATTAGGAAAAACTTTTTCACTAAGAGGGTGGTGAAACACTGGAATGCGTTACCTAGGGAGGTGGTAGAATCTCCTTCCTTAGAGGTTTTTAAGGTCAGGCTTGACAAAGCCCTGGCTGGGATGATTTAACTGGGAATTGGTCCTGCTTCGAGCAGGGGGTTGGACTAGATGACCTTCTGGGGTCCCTTCCAACCCTGATATTCTATGATTCTATGGTTCTATGAAAGGCTTTGAAAAAGGACCCTAATCATAGCACTGATTATGGAATACAAAATGATATCAAATTAACTCAAACCAAAACAAGCCCTAAATTGTCAGATTGAAAATCTGAAATAAATGGCCAAATCCTGTTTGGAGTTACATGTGTGTAAATCTAGCATAGCTGTTGACACTGAGAACAGAAATTGTCATAAATTCTTCCTACTATCAGCCCTACATCTATCACAATCCTCAGCACCTTCTGTTCTAAGTACAGGGCACATTTCTTTGAACCTTCCTTTTTTTTTTTTTTAAACAAACACACATATATATTTGAAAAAAAAATACAGACCAAAACTTTGCATTGAATACACTTCCCCTTCCCTACTCCCCCCCACCCCCCAGAAAGAGAAAGAGAAAACAAAAAATAGCATTTAAAGGATGAGCTCAACTTAAAACATGTTGGCAGTCCCACTGAAACCAATGGAATTTAAACCTGTGCTTTAAGTTAAGCGAATGGTTAAGTGCTTCACTGAATCGGGGCTTTAGTTTTCAGATCTATAAAATAGTAATTATATTAGTTATGTGACTGACATCTTAAGCATGGTACATTTTTGGATTTTGCAAGTCAGTAATATCAGTGTGCCCATTTTAAATGACAAAACAAAAGCTCAGAGAAGTTTAATGATATGAGTAGGGCGCTGTGTACAAGTTTATGATGTATGTGACTGGGGATCAGGAGACCTTGGTTCTGATTGTCCTGACTTTGACTTATGCTTTTGCTGAGTTCTGATTATTCTGGCTTTGACTTACTGTGCAACTTTGGGTAGGGCATTTAAACTTCTTAGAGCCTGAGATTCCTCATCTGCAAAATGGGGGGCAAAGCTGCTAGTGAGGATGGTTAATGGAACATCTATCTGTATAAGCACTGCAAAAGAGGAATTCCTGAACCCAAGTCAGCGATCCAGGCTGCCTTATGCTTTTAAGGTTACTTTCAGGTGCATAATAACAAAGTTTTCAACAACTGTAACAATGCATCCAGATACCTTAGAGTAGAACTGAAACGTTAGGGATGTGATATTGATCTGCCTACTGTTTATTTGTATCCATCTTAAAGTTTGTTTCATTTCAGTATATTATAATTTTAGAATCATAACTCTTTTTACATATGTATTTACTTGTATTTTTGTTTCTTCTTTCACCGTGTGGCTTTTCGTCTTACAGTATTTAATATTCCTGGAAGAAAGTGATAGTTCATAAGATGAAAATGAAACATATTAACATAAGGAGTACAGAGTATAAAGCAAAATCCAATATATCATTCATTTCAGTAATCAAATTAATTTCTTCATATAAAAGAAATCCTGACTTTAGCCCATGTTGTTAATGCAATACTTAGTCACTGTAATGTCAGCATGGTAAATCTAGCTTTAAAAAAATTATGAATTATCTTGTTTGTTAGGGTTTATTATTAGTTTCACTCTGATATGTTTATTGTGTTCCTAAGAGTAAAGAAAATGTCTGAGTCTTTACAGCAAATACACTGACTACTATATCTGGGTGACTGTCAACAAGTAGCCCTTTCCTGGGCATCCCGTCGCAGCCTTAGGACAGCCCTGCAAGCAGCCCCTTGCCTTAGTTTCCTTTCTTGATTCCTCAATAAACTCAAAAAAGACTTTTAAAAGTCCAGTAACAACAGTCCTCCTTAGGGTCTGGTTTACTAACTTAAAGTTCAAAAAATAAACACTGAAGTCTGTCTCCCAGCCTTAAGCTTGGTCCAGCTCCCAAACTCCCCTTGGGTCTCAGTGTCTTCTCTGTTTTAGCAAGCTACTCCCAGGCAGGGCTGACTCCAGCTTTTTCGCCGCCCCAAGCAGCGAAGGAAAAAAAAATAACCCAGCCTGCCGCCGAATTGCCGCCGAAGACCCGGACGTGCTGCCCCGATGATGGACGGACTGCTGCCCCTTTCTATTGGCCGCCCCAGGCACCTGCTTCCTTCGCTGGTGCCTGGAGCCGGCCCAGCTCCCAGGCCTTTCTAGCTGAGGCAAATCCCCTATTCTCACTCCCTGCAGTCTCTCTCTACAGTTTCCTGTGCTTCCCTCCCTCTGCAGCTTCCTCCTGTCCTTTATAGGGAATCAGCTCCTCCATACCTGATCCTTCTAATTAAAGCCCACACCTCATTGTAGGGTGGCAGGCAGAGCCAGCTCCAAGCTCTAGCCTTAAAGGAGAAGGCCACCCCATTATACACAGAAAAAAAAAAAAAAAAACCTTTGCTCAGTAACTATTTTGATCAAGATTTCTCCCTTCATGCAAAATTTTGCTCTAAATTACATCCAGGTTACTCAGTTGCTTCCAGAGAAGTTCTATGGTGTAAGTGAGTGCAGGATTTGGCCCAGACTCAGCCTATTATGAGTACTGAAAACACACAGCCAAATTCTACTTTTAGTTATGCAGATACAACAGTTTGTTCAAAAATAAATGTAAACACACTTATTCCCTCTAGACAAAGAAAAAGCTCTGCAGATTGGTTAGGTTCTTAGGCTAGGATTCAGCAAGGTGCTTAAAGAGAACTTAAAGAGGTGTTTAATGATTGGGGCTACTCACTTGCTTCAGTAACTGTTTGAATCGGTGCCTCAATGGGTAATTTTAAGAAGTATGATCACATGCATAAAATACTTAGTCATCTGAAAGTCCAAAAAGAAAGAAAAATTCCAATGGAGGGTCTTCCTCACGACAGTCATCCTGCTTGCCTACACTACAAGAGTTGCCCTCTGCGGCCAACAGATGTCAGCAGTCGGCAGAAATCCACATGTGCTGACTACAATTTAGCAGCAAGCATAGCCAAGTACAAGTCATGTTCAGCACTATTTCAGGAACTGATGTTAAAACCAAATGATGTCAAACATGGTTTGTCCTTAGCTATACACACAGGCAAACTGTTCAGCATGGGTTCAGCTGCACCCAATGCTGGCACCCATTGTGAGCACCAGTCAACTGCTGTAATGTAGATTAGGAGATTGTGGGCGCTATGCTGCAATGTGATGAACACCACGAAAATGAGTGGAGTTGTGGATGATCAGAAACTCTCAGGAAGAGCAGCGCCTTAAAGTGTGTCTATAGCAGTGTTTCCCAAACTTTTGCTCTGGTGACCTCTTTCACACAGCAAGCGTCTGACTGTGACCCCCCACATAAATTAAAAACACTTAGAATCATAGAATCATAGAATATCAGGGTTGGAAGGGACCTCAGGAGGTCATCTAGTCCAACCCCCTGCTCAAAGCAGGACCAATCCCCAATCAAATCATCCCAGCCAGGGCTTTGTCAAGCCTGACCTTAAAAACTTCTAAGGAAGGAGATTCTACCACCTCCCTAGGTAACGCATTCCAGTGTTTCACCACCCTCCTAGTGAAAAAGTTTTTCCTAATATCCAACCTAAACCTCCCCCACTGCAATTTGAGACCATTACTCCTTGTCCTGTCCTCTTCTACCACTGAGAATAGTCTAGAACCATCCTCTCTGGAACCACCTCTCAGGTAGTTGAAAGCAGCTATCAAATCCCCCCTCATTCTTCTCTTCTGCAGACTGAACTAATAAGCTCATAGAATGAAATCAGACCAGTTCACAAGTACTCCTTTTCTTTTTGCGAATACAGACTAACACGGCTGTTACTCTGAAACCAGGCATAATATAAGAACTAATAAGCTCATAGAATGAAATCAGACCAGTTCACCAGTATGTTAGTTTTGCTCAAAAGAGGTATTAGTCTTATAAAATGTATTTAATGTTTAGACTCTATGAAATGCTTCATAATTGCTGCACACATTAATCTCAGTTGCAATGTCTGTAACCAATACTGTAAGAAAATATGTATGTTTTGCTTTATAACTTTGAAAATATTTGCTCTGAACTTGTGAACCCAAGCATGGGAATCATCCTCCCACCCTGCCATGCCCTACCCTGCCCTGCCCCGCCCCACCCGGCGCTCATCTAGAAGAACTATCAAACTCAGATGGGCCATCAAAGAATATGGCAGTACAAAGGATTGGTTAATGGCCTTACTGCACCTAGGAAATGCTACGTGCAAGGAAGCTTTGTCTTGTGGACTTGGCAGCTGAACAAAGGAAATAAAACAAAAAGTCACAGAAAAAAGGTCCATCTTTTTAGCTGTTTGAACTCTGACGGGGCCAGAGACTCTAAACTGAAGCCAGAGATCTGCAGGGGCTGCCCTGAAAGACATTTTGAACTCACAGGTCACTACAACTGAATCATTCAGGATTTAGATGGTAACTCATTTGTGTGTATATGTTTGCTTGCTTTAACCTTTAAATAGCTCTCTTATTCCTTTTTCCTAGTCCATAAACCTTTAGATAGTTTATTACAGGACTGGCTACAGGCATTGTCTTTGGTGTAAGATCTAGGATACCAGTTGATCGGGGGTGAGTGACCAGTCTCTTGGGACTGGAAGAAACCTGAATGTGGTGTGATTTTTTATCACTATATCCAGTTTGTCTGGGTGGCAAGATAGACTGGAGGGTCTAAGGGGACTGTCTGTGACTCCATGGTAACACTGTTATATGATGCAGGAGTTCACATTTGTTACTGGCTTGGTGAAATCAAATTATAGAACACACCACCAGTTTGGGGTGTCTGCCCTGTTTTGACAGTCTGCTATGAGATAGGCACTCACGGTCTTGAGTCACTCTAGACAGTGTGACAACTTGAACTTCAGTAAACCTTTTGACATGATAACACATGGGGATCACTGCAAGCATTGTACAGTGGATAAGGAACTGGCTGAAGGGGAGAAGGCAATGGGTTGTCCTGAAAGGTGAATGCCAGGTGATGTTGGTGGCCTGTGAGATACAGGAAGTCTGACTAGATGATCTGGTGGTCCCTTCTGGCCTTTAACTCTATGACTCTCTCTTTCTAGCCCAATGACAGCAATGAACACTCTGCTGATTTGTGTAAGACCTCTGTTCAAATCCTTTTCCCTTCTGGCCTTGAGTCTAAGAAGAGAGAGCGAGAGAATGACTCTGTAGTCCAATTGTTAGGGCACCAACCTGCGAGGTGGGAGACGCATGGAGTCCCCCTGGTCCAGTCACTCTTTCATTATTTATCCACAGTGGATCAGCTTCAACAGGAGAGATGGAGGGAGCCCCATATCAGAATTTCCCAGTGATTAGAGCACTCTGCTGATTTGTGTAAGACCCCTGTTCAAATCCTATCCCTCCTATGGCAGAGAAGGGTATGTGAATGTGGATCTCCCAAAACCCAGTCAACTGCTCTAAAACTGGGACAAAAGCTAAAAGTTGGATGGTGGTAGCTCCTCCTCCATCAACATTTTGAATAGGACACAATCCTGTAGGCAGTCTGAGCATGCCTACCAGATCAGGCCCCGCATACAACATAGCAGGCCTAATGCCTATCTTCCCTGGGTGTGAATTGCTGTGGGGCTTAGGTGGGAGACAGGGGCCTTGATGTGCAGAGTGAGGCAGCAATGCACATGTTCAGAGGCAGAAAGATAGGCACCTAGAGAACTTTTATCCTGAAACTTTAGGCACTGCATGAGTTTAGGAGACTACAGGGGTTAGGCAGGGATTTTGTTCATTGCAGCGGAGCCCAAATTGGAACTTAGGCACCTAAAATAGCTATTTATGTCCATATTTTTTTGAGCCTTCAGGGCTTAGTAACTCCCACTATGAGATCCACTAGGACTAAAAAATAAGATGTTGGAAGGACTGAGACTGATATTTATACTGCGGAGAGTATGAATTTTTATTTTATCTGAAATTATGTGCATGCATGTTATGTGATCTAAAGTAGCAGGTTAACAGAGAATAAACTTTGAAAAACCAAATGAAAATGTAATAAATGGGTGTGGTAAATTTGGTATAACTTTAAAATATATGAAAAAAAAATGGAAATAACACCAAAGCTAATATATAAGTGAAACACACAGCAATTTGATTAGTGTTAAGATAAGTTCTTTAATTGATGCAGGAGGCTTTTGGGTATGTGGTTGTCATAAAATGTTGAATTATTCTCCCTGCAACTATAATCCCATTGTTTCAGTTCCCTCACAATTGGTACACCATGATGTGGATTTTTTAAAAAAATAATAATCTATTGATAACTAATTGTGTGGCATGCCAAGGGTTAACCAGATCAACTGGGGCTGAGAGTTAACATTCTGGAGTCACTCACAGGTCAACACAGGAATAAAATGTGTGTGATGGGGAACAAAATTAATGGCTTGTTTGTAAGAAGGCAGGCTCTTAAATAAAAGTATGCAGAGGAATAGACATATCATTTTGCAAAACTCTAGAAAATAGAGGCCTCCTTCTCCATTGCCCTAGACCTCAGATAGTCATTTATTCGGTGCAAAGTGGGTGTCAAATGTTACCAAAGCAAAATGATAGTGTTTTACGTTCTCAGTGTTCACTTCACTCCAGCGTACATAGCTACACATCATGATATAACAGAATCAGGCCTCATATGAGGTCATACAAAGGGAGAGGCATAGTTACTAAAGCCGAAGCTGTTAGCAGGCTGCAACACTGAAAGAGAGAGGACAATGTACATTGTATGAAGATACTGTTGTCTGTAAGAGAGGCAGGAAAAGACTACTCGAATAAGTACTGCTCACTGTGAGTATGGCTTGCTGAATCAGGCCTATGAGAGGTGTCCTACATCTAAATGGGATGGGTGAAAAAAAAAGGAGAATAAAGGGAGTTAAAATCTCCCCCCCCCCCAAACACACACACTATTTTAATGTGTAAAGACTATCCTTTGTGGTTTGCAACAAGAGCAGCATGTTGATCTTTATTTTTTAGCTCATCAGTCCTGTGGTCTTGCCATTTCAGGCTACAATTTGTGTTAAACTGTTTCTGCTTTTGCTGTTTACAACTGGACCAAAAAACTGAATAGAGCCCTTCTGCCTCTGAGGAACTAATGACTGCTCACATTTCAAAGGCTACGCTACATTCAAAAGCTTCCTAGTGGCTGACATCACATTTACAGTAACTTCACAGATGCCCCTTCAGTGTGGGTTCCCCCCTCCCCCAACCAGAAAAGCTAAATTGGGAGTCTTACCTCTGCTTGCTTGATTGATTGATTGGATGAAAATGAAAGTTAAAAGAATTCTCTGTGTCTACAAAGCACTAGGGTATGTGGCAGGTGTGCTATAGAAGGGAAGAATTGACAAGGAATTTCAGAAACCTTCAAAAAGTGAGAAAAGGTAATAATGTGTTTTTAAAGAGCAAAATTGTAATTCCTTTTGTATTCTCTGAACTATTTTTAGCCATGAAAATATATAAGAACTGGAATTTCTTACTGTACCCAGTTAATGTCCACAACTTGCTTTCACCCCATCACAGAATGAATAACCAGCACCAATGAAACTAAAAAATGTTTAGCTTATATTGTAGATACCACCACCACACAGTCTCTACAAAACTCTCCAGTTTCCCTCTGTTTGTCACAGAGTGCAAAGAATAGCAATCCTTCTTCTGAAACATTCTCCAGCCTTGCTACATTTTCATTTAGGATAGCTTAAGGGGAACTCAAGACACCCATGCCCTCCGCACCCCCAAAAAAGCTAGTTACAGGTAAGGGCCTTGCTTCTGGTTTCCAGAGACCCATCTGTCAAGGTCACAACAGTTTTTGCCTCTGTCTGTTCCCATAAAAACAACATCATAAACACTGTTTACCTTCTCTCCACAGCACTTGCAAAACTCCTTTGATAATCTTGCCTCAAAGAGTCATCACCCACAACTGACACTATAGATATCACCCACCCCTGTTTCAGAAGTGGACAGAGTAAGACAACCTATATTTGTATTTGAAATAGTTAAACCAGTTCATTAAAAATAGAATCAAACCATGGAGTCAGATGCATCATCCTTGAGAGGGGTAATTGATTATTTTTTGTCAAGGTTCAAACTTCTTGGTCAAGGCATAGTCAAGGTCCAGACTACAGTGAAAATAATAATACCAAAAAAATAACAATGATAATAAGAAGTAAATAAAATTATTTCACAGTCTGTTCAAAAGTGTCTGGTGTTTCAGCTTTGGCTCACACTCTGCCTATTGACTACCTCTGTCCTAGCTGGTGCTGAAGGTAATATTTTTTCCGCATAAGACCTTCAGGAAGCTACCTGCTTGTGCTGATAACAGGCCAGTATCATCGGTAATTCAGGTTTTGCCTCAGGACTCTTGATCTTCACCTCTTCTACCCAGCTCTTTGGCTTAATCTTGGCCTTCAGGATCCTCATCAGACTAAAACTGACAGCGGCCATACATTTGACAAAACAAGGAGAGTTGGTGTTTCCTTATTTGAACAATTGATTGCTGTTGGCATCATCTGTCCTGGATATCCACTCAGTTGTGGAGAGATCACTGGAACTTCAAGAGACAAGGTTTCACTTTAGTCAAAGTCAGAATATTCCTTGTACTCATTTAGAGTCTCATACTCCCTTGGAATGCTCTTGCAGACCCACAGAGTGTCTCTTGTCTGAGAGAAATATAAAATGAGAGCTCTAAGGGGTTCTGCAGGATTTCTACTTCATAGGCAAGTTGGTATCTTGCACACAATTTCTTCTGTGAGTTTGCTTCAGGAACTCCAGGCACATATGCTATACTGCAAGTAACAGGGAAATTGAGCTAGTGCCCTTAGAACTTTTGTTATTTCTTTTCAGACATTGTTCAGGACTGCTTTCTGCCCCACTCACAGTTGAAAAATCAGCAAGCCATGGAAAAGAGAATTTTCAGATCAGAGCTGTGTTGTACTACAGTTCTTCTCATGATTTTAAAGAACATTTAAATAAAATAAAAGAGCTTTTAATCATAGCTATACGGTGTGTAAGGGTTTTTAGCATTTCTATAATAAATCCCACTTCCTATGGAGATTATAAATTCTATTAAAAAATCACTCATGCCATCTGAGGTCTGTGTTTAGCAGAATTTAATATTGAACTAACTCACTTCCTGTCCTCCCCACGAAAATCAATTTGGCTATTCTGAAGATTGTTATTATTCACGATGGGCTAGACTGTGCCTTTAATCTCAGATTTGAGTGAGGAGTGGTGAATACATACAGTCCTCCAGGAGGAACATGAGGAAGGAATAGGGAATCTGTGAGTCACATTTTCCCCCCTACTCCTTTTTGGCTGTGCTGGAGGAAATAATATACTACAGCTCTGAAAAGGGTGCAGTATACTTCATCCTTGAGCCCACCCTGATTCACTAAATGACATAATGGCAGGAGAGCGGAAACATGGCTGTGTCCATTTCATGCTCTTTCCTCGTAGAGTTGTTCGATGAGCAATGAGGGGAAACGTAGACAACACAAAAACTTCACTCCACAAGGGATCTCAAACTGTTGTTGGGTAGCCCTGATGCGGCTTATTGGAGAAGTGAGTGTAGAAGGGCCTACTCTTGGCTATTTTGCTTCATGTTGACTTTAGGGTTGTGGGTAATCTAACCCTTCATGGTTTTGTACCTATAATAAAGGTTTTACCGTCCACGGTTATCCACTGAAACTCTTTTTATATTAAACTGATTACAAAAGACACTAAACTGTAGCCTTCAAAAATGGCTCTGGCTCTGTTCAGATTGTCCAACTGGTGACTAAAAACATGATCTACCAATAGGTAACGTGTATTTCTTACCAAAAAGGCAGTTTGTTTACTTCTCACACTCACCTGAGCAGGGCGTCTTTTCCACAGCATTGCTATAGATGGCTTACAGGCAAAGCTTTGTATAAAGATATGTTTATAAAGTACTAGAAAACGTGGCAACTCTTAAATCATCACTGAGGTGGTGGAAATGTACACGAACAAAAACACACAAGATCTCTGTAATATGTAGAAATATGACTTGACATTCAAAATAACCACAAGTGGCACATGATTTATTGATTATCTCTCATCATAGAAAAGGATAGTTATTTATATAGTGCCTTAAGTTTAAATGACACAGATAAAGTATGCTGAGCAAAGAACAGAATCCCTGCATCAAAGAATTTGCAATCTAAAAGGGCAAGAGAGATGTGACAATAAAGCATAGCACAGTAAGAGAACAAATACAGAGTGATGAGTGGTTATTACAACTGGAACACTTCAATATAAAATAGATACAATAGATAAAACAGATACATTAACACAGATTATGGCCTCTATTTTCAAAAGGTAACAATGATTTTGGATGCCTCAATTTTAGGATATTCAACTTGAGCCGTCTTAAAAGGGTCTAGTTTTCAGAAAGTTTGAGCACTCACCTTCTGAAAATCACACTCTATGATGTTTCAAGTTGAATACAGATAATTGGTATAGGATAGAAGGTCTTCCCATGGATCAGTAACCAGTTAAAAGACAGAAAAGAAAAGATAGGAATAAATGGCCAGTTTTCAGAATGGAGAGAGGTAAACAGCTATGTCCCCCAGGGATCTGTACTGTTCAACATATTCATAAATGATCTTGGAAAAAGAGTAAACAGTGAGGTGGCAAAATTTGCAGATGATACAAAACAGCTCAAAATAGTTAAGTCAAAGCAGACTGTGAAGAATTACAAAGGGATCTCACAAAACTGAGTGACTGGCAACGAAATGGCAGATGAAATTCAATGCTGATAAGTGCAAAATAATGCACTTTGGAAAACACAATCCCAACTATACATACAAAATGATGGGATCTAAATTAGCTGTCACCAATTAAGAAAGAGGTCTTGGAGTCACTGTGGATAGTTCTCTGAAAAGATCCGCTCAATGTGCAGCAGCAGTCAAAAAAACTAACAGAATATTAGAAACAATTAGGAAAGAGATAGCTAATAAGATAGAAAATATATAAATCCATTGGTACATCCTGAATATTGTGTGCAGTTTTTGTCACCCCATGTAAAAAAAAAGATATATTAGAATTGGAAAATGTACAGAGAAGGGCAATAAAATGATTAAGCCTATGGAACAGCTTCCATATGGGGAGAGTTTAATAAAACAGGGAATTTTCAGTTTAGAAAAAAAAATGACTAAGAGGGGATATGATAGAGGTTTATAAAATCATGACTGGTGTGGAGAGAGTGACTGTACCCCTTCACATAACACACAAACCAGGAGTTGCCCAATGAAATTCATCGGCAATAGGTTTACAACAAACATAAGGAAGTACTTCTTCAAACCACACACAGTCAATGTAGAACTCATTGCCAGGGGAGTTGTCAAGGTTCCTCCCCCACTCTGAACTCTAGGGTACAGATGTGGGGATCTGCATGAAAACCTCCTAAGCTTACTCTTACCAGCTTAGGTTAAGACTTCCCCAAGGTACAAATTAATTTTATCCTTTGTCCTTGGAATATCCACTGCCACCACCAAACTCTAACTGGGTTTACTGGGAAACGTAGTTTGGACACGTCTTTCCCCCCCAAAATCCTCCCAACCCTTGCACCCCACTTCCTGGGAAAGGTTTTGTAAAAATCCTCACCAATTTGCATAGGTGACCACAGACCCAAACCCTTGGATCTGAGAACAATGAAAAAGCACTCAGTTTTCTTACAAGAAGACTTTTAATAGAAATAGAAGTAAATAGAAGTAAAGGAATCACCTCTGTAAAATCAGGATGGTAGATACCTTACAGGGTAATTAGATTCAAAACATAGAGAATCCCTCTAGGCAAAACCTTAAATTACAAAAAAGACACACAGACAGGAATAGTCATTCTATTCAGCACAATTCTTTTCTCAGCCATTTAAAGAAATCATAATCTAACACATACCTAACTAGATTACTTACTAAAAGTTCTAAGACTCCATTCCTGTTCTATCCCCGGCAAAAGCAGGGTACTGACAGACACAGACCCTTTGTTTCTCTCCCTCCTCCCAGCTTTTGAAAATATCTTGTCTCCTCATTGGTCATTTTGGTCAGGTGCCAGCGAGGTTACCTTTAGCTTCTTAACCCTTTATGGGTGAGAGGATTTTTCCTCTGGCCAGGAGGGATTTTAAAGGGGTTTACCCTTCCCTTTATATTTATGACAGGAGTCATGAAGGCCAAAACTATAATGGGGTAAAAAAAAAAAAGAACTAGGTAAGTTCCTGGAGGATAGGTCCATCAATGGCTATTTGCCAAGATTGTCAGGGATGCAACCCCATGTTCTTGGTGTCCCTAGCTTCTGAATCCAGAAGGTGGTAGTGGACAAGAAGAGATGGATTGCTCAATGATTACCTGTTCTGTTCTTTCCCTCTGAAGTACCTGACACTGGCCATTGTTGGAAGACAAGATGCTGGGCTAGATAAATTATTAATCCAGTATGGTCGCTCTCATGTTCTTATGTACCCAAAATTAGAGCTGGTCAGAAAAATCCAAAGAAAAAAAAATTGTTAGAATTTCTTCGGTTGAAATCAAGAAGCTTGTGGAAGTGGTTCGATTTTTGAGGACATTTTGATGAAGTTCCTGTTGATTTCCTGCCAGCTCTCCCCAAGGTACGTGGAAGACCACCAGGCAGAACTTCTGTAGTGTGCAGTTCCAGGGCAGCCCACCATGTAGACAGCCTCAGAGTCAGAGACCCCAGCTCTAGGGCAACTTTGCTAGACAGGGCTTCAGTCTCTTTTGTGGACAATTTTTAATTTTCATTCAGAATCTGAACAAAACCAAATTTCAAGATCCTCTACAAAACGGAAATATTTTTCTCTGCACAGCTCTCCCCAAAATCGCTGGTGATTTTTGAAAATTTTTAAGGAGCATATTCTGATTGCATATCATTGTCCTTACAGATCAATTATCTTTGGGACAAGATGTCACACACATTATCTAAGATTGTGAAAATATTTAATTTGATTACTTGTGTAACAATACATTATTTAAAGACTAGTGTTATGCATACACAGAATGAGCCAAAGTTAAGCTTGTGTGTATAACAATAATTTTATCCTTTCCTGCCTTCTGAGAAGTTAGCTGTGCAAGCTTAATGTTCTCTTAGTGTAGTTTTTTTGATGGAATATGCAAATAAGGAAAAAAATGTATATGTTAGCTTCATATATTATTTTCAACTTGCAAATTATCAGCATCCAATTTTTCAGCATCCAAGATGCAAAAGAAATGTGCAAATATTTAGTAAGTAGGACCTTTAAATTACAGGACAAAGATTTATCACACTACAAGTCTGATGAAGTTCAAAGTACATGGAAATTCTCAGTTAATACTAATCTGTTTTGGTGTGAGAGTTCTAATCAACCACACCAGGTGAAAGGAAAAACAAACGAACATTGTTTCAATCAAGTTAGTAAAGTTTCTTCCTTCTGTACACATTTCTAACCTACTTCATTATTATCAGTTTAGAGAGCTATTTTTTTTTAATTAAAAACATGTTTTAAGGGCTTGAAGGCTTTCATAGGCAACATGGAAACTTCCTTATTTTATGAACGTTCCTGACAAGTTGGAGGAATATATTGGATAAGTGTTCGGAATGGAGAATATAAGAATCAGGAAAGAATCTCCCCATTATTGTCTTGGGAAATGTCTAATCTCAGAATTCTAAAATAAAGGCCCAGATGTCCCCTCTGCTGCATGGTAGTGATAGGAGCCACAAACCAGGAAAATCATGGAAAGTATGTGGGGGATCTCAGAGGGCAAAGTATGTTACAAGGTATATCCTCTCCTCTTTGCACAGCTCCTTCCATCGTCTCCACAGCTGCTACAAAGCTTAGCTATATACACTCCATTTTACATAGGAAGTAATAAGTGGATATCCAGTGTGGGGAAAGGGAGAGGAGAAGTTGCAGCAATTTTTCCTGCATGTTTTGAACCAGATTCTCTGCTGAATCCAGTGTCCAGTGACACTGACAAAGAAGGGGGCTGTTAGGGAGTTGCTCATGCTCCCCAATTTCTACCTTGGCTCAGGCATGTGCCTGGATGTGTATTAGGAGCTGGTTCTGCTCCAGTATTTATCAGGTGGTAATAGTCTCTCAACTGATGCTTGCAACAGCCACATTACATTCCTTCCACTCTTTACCTCCTCTGACAAGCTCCCCTGTACTAGGTTACACGGGGAGAATGACAGAGTAACTGGCCACATTTGCTCTTCACCAGCATGAGACTTCCTTATGGTGGGGAATCCCTACCAGGGGTCTAGTGGCTAGTCTCTGCCCTCTTTTGTGCCACTTTAGGGGTATAATGGAGTTGGGTGGGACAAAGAATCTTCCCTGTAGTAAATTGAGTAAAAGGTTAACATCATAAAAATGTAATGATAATCAAGTTAAGCCATTATCATACACATTGTAAGGAGAGTGATCACTTTACATAAGCTATTACCAGCAAGAGAGTGGGGTGGGGGGAGGTATTTTTTCATTCTTTGTGTGTATAAAAAGATCTTCTACACTTTCCACAGTATGCATCCGATGAAGTGAGCTGTAGCTCACGAAAGCTTATGCTCAAATAAATTGGTTAGTCTCTAAGGTGCCACAAGTACTCCTTATATTATGCCTGCCGCCTGGGCAAGACTTGGCATCTGGCTTGCCAGCATCATACATATGCTAGATTCATTGCACTTTCCTTATTTAAAAAAGCTAATTATTTTCTCAAAGAATGATCAGGTTTGTCTGGCATGATCCACCTTTGGTATTCTAATGTTGCATTACATCTTCTTTACAATGCACAAAACTCCAGCTTCGCAAAATGGCAGAGGCGCCCATGACACTAAGGCCCATTGCAAGCAACTCCTCTCTCAGATCTGACAAACTCACTACAAACTGACTACCACTTTCGCTGAAATTTATTTCACTTTCATGAAATGTATTATTTCATGGTATTTTTCTATAAAGGATAGCATGTGAGATCTCTGCTGAAAGCACGTAACTTATCAATACTCATAATGACATGGTAATATTTGGTAATATTTAAGGAATAATGCAACTATATATAAAACTATTCCCCTATGTTCTAGGAGTGACAGTGAGTCACCTGGGAGTCATATGTCTCAGTGATGGCCCATTCAAGTTGAAAGGAATTGTCATCCCTCCCTGGCTAGCCAATTAAATAATGTATTCCTCAATTGTCCACTGTTGCAACAACCCAGAAAAGTCAATGTAAAACCATTAAAGATAAACATTGAAACAACTTGGAGGTAAAAAAGGAATATTATAAGAGAAAAAAGACCGATTCATTATATCACAAGGTGGAGAAAGATACTCTGCATCCATTCACTCAGGAGACATCTTGTTGAGCAAGGTATGTATTGAAAGATTGGATCCTGGTTCCTGGGAAGCCAGCCAGCTCTGCAACACATTGAACTTTGGGAGGCAAAACTACTTTATTAGATAGGAAATGTAGCTATTAATAAAGTGTAGCCCTAGTTCGTGTTTTATTATTTTGTTTTGTATTGTAACCATTTGTTTCAATCACTCTCTGTTGTTTCTAGTGGAACCTTTATTCTTTCTTAAATAAACCTTATTTTATTTATTATAAGTGGTCATAAGTGTTTTGCATTATACATAAGCAGTGATTTAAGGTAAAACTGGTAAACTGAGGTACATTGCTTCCTTAAGAGCAGAGGATCTGGGATTTCTGTGAATAGCCAGTGTCAGGGGTTAGATATCAGAGGGGAATGCTTTGAGGGGACTTTGGGACTGGGGTGCACCACTTATTAACCTGTATGACACAGAGACCCCTTGATGAAGGATCCCCTGTCCTTTTGCAAACAACTCTCACCTCGTACCTGACAAACTCACTGCATCAAACATGTCATACAGGATATTTATCTATAAAAAGTAACATGTAAGGTAGCAACAGATAGCTCTTAACTTGTCAAGATTCCAAATCATTGCAAAATATATTTATGGAAATATTTAAGGAATGATGTATTTATATTGGAAGTATGCTTCATGGACTTGGAGTAAAGATTAGTCACCTGGGGAAATGTGATCCATTCAAGCAAGAGGGAGATGTCACCTCTTCCTAGTCAAGGTAATGCAAGATTCTATTGTCTAACCCTGTCACATTCTAGAACAGTCAACGAAAAACCATCAAAGACAACTGCAAATTATCTAAACCACTTGGAGATGAAAAGGAATATTATAGCAGGCAGGAGATTGCCCTGGCTATGAATAAAGACAAAAGAGTGTTTCTGTATAACAGGGTGTAGGGAAAGGTATCCATTCACTGAGGAAAACCCCTAAGGTGTGGATGGGAGGGGGTTCTTTCATAAATGTTTGAATCCTTGTTTTTGTGAAACTAGCCAGCTTTGCAACTGACTGAACTTTTGTCAGAAAAACTGCTTTATTATATAGGAAAGGTAACTAAGCATAGACCCAGATTCACATTTTATTATTTAGTTTTGCATTGTAACCAGTTGTTTCCATCATTTTCTTTCAACTCTAATTCAATCTTCATTCTTCCTAAAATAAAGCCTACTTTTATTTTATTATAATTGTTTATTATGGGATTATTTAGTTGGGGATTGGTCCTGCTTTGAGCAGTGGGTTGGACTAGATGACCTCCTGAGGTCCCTTCCAACCCTGATAGTCTATGATTCTATGATTATAAATGCTGTGTGGTTTACAGGAGAAGTGGTTAAGGTAAAATTGGTAAACTGGGATACACTGCTCTTTTGGGTGAAGACTATCTGGGATTTCTGGGATTAGCCAGTGTCAGGGGCTGGATATCACCTGGGGATGATTCAAATAGGCTCAGGGATTGGGGTGCCCTCGCTCTTAACCAGCAAAATGAAGTTAGGGTTGGCACATCCCAGACAAGAGTGCTTGAGTGTCTGACAGGCTGATGGGGCTAGAGAGCTCGCACCCAGCTACCACAGGAAAGACTCCCTCTCCCTAAAGGCGGGGACTCACAGTCCTGAGTACTCTGAGAATTGTGAGAGAACCTAAATCCAAAGCAGGTTCCTGGCTGTGAATCACCAAGCAGAGAGAGGTACCTTGCTGCAGTCTGGACTTCAGGACCTATCTCTGTGAGAGGGGCGGAGCTTAGCACACTCATGACACATTCCCCATGTTGGCATCTCCCATTGGCTAGCTTGGGCATCTCCCCACCTAGCATGTTTGCCTTGGTAAATTGTAGTGTAAGGTGCCTCACTTTCTCCATTCATTGTATCAGCAGCCTAGGCCCCTAACTTCTTCTGACTTCTTATGGCAGAAACAATAAATCAGTTGTTAGGTAACTGATATAGCCATACTGTCATGGCAGCATCATCTAGAGACATCAAGCTGAACCATCCAGCATCAATATGATAAAGGGGGCAGTCCATAACAAGATGACATGCTGTTTGTTCTTGTGCTCCATGGAGGCAGAACAGGCTGCTCTAGAAGCCCCAACGGTAAAGATGTAAGTTAAAAACCACCCGTGACCACAGCATCTCCCATTGTAACAAAGAAGAATGTTTTAGTTCATATAGTTGTTCCGGAGGTGATGTGAGAACTGATCCAGAGAGACCAGGAGATGAAGATCTGAGTTGTCTATCTGCCAAGAATTGCACCATCAATCCAAAATATAATTCTGCACTACCTCTTGTGGTTGTTCCTTAGAAAGATTGTGCCTGATGTACTGTCTGAGAGGCTCAACCATTTCAGAAAAAGGGCTATCACAATACCTAACTCCTTTTGTGCATTCATGATTGAGTTTTTCTTCTCAGTTCTTAGTCAGGCAAACTCTCATTGAACTCTTGTGGTGAGTTTCTGTGTAAATGCTGAACTTTTGCGGGTAAGATGATACCTGCTTTTAAAAAAAATACTTATAGTTATAATGGAAACATGTATATTGAAGCTAATGTTTCTGTAGGAGGTAAGGAAGTGCTTTAGTAAATCAAATACGAATTTAAGAGTTAAGAGAAGCTGATCATTTGCTTCAGAATGTTAGCCTGCAATCAAATAGGAAGAGGAACCGTTCACCTTCATCTAAACAGTCTTAGAAGAATTACCCAAAGGTTCTTATCTCTTGATACTTCTGGTGCCACTTTAACCTAACTAGAAAAGGAGTACTTGTGGCACCTTAAAGACTAACCAATTTATTTGAGCATAAGCTTTCGTGAGCTACAGCTCACTTCATCGGATGCATTCTTTAACCTAACTGTGATTCAAAAAGTAGTTCAAACAGAATGCAGAGTAAGAAAGTAGCATTTCATTTCTTTTTCAGAACGGATCATGCATCTTGAAACTGAATTTCATTCCACTTTGGGGTTGGACCTTACAGTCCTTGGGAGCTATGCATAGTTATCTTTAATCCTTTCCAGTGCTGACTCAGTACTTTAAACGTGTCGGTAGAGAGCTGCCTCTTTTCAGTTTGCTCTCCAATCCCTGCTTATTTAAAAAGTACAGGTGAGTAATCTATATTTCAAAGAAAGATGGCCTTTACTTGATTTAAATGGAATCTTTCTTTCAATATCTGAAATGAGAAAGTGATTAAAGCTTTGGTTGATAGGCAATATGTATTTTAGGAACAGATAAGCTTAAAGGTCAGACACTGTCAAAAAGGAGGATTTTTACTTTTTAATTTTTTTAATACTTCATACGAATCATGGTTTATGCATGTCAGCCACATTTTTAAAGTTCTAAAATAAAATTGTTCTGCATTTTCATAAGATTCACCATTCAGTACTAGCCAGAATTTGATATGGATGAGAAATTACCCCAATATATTTGGTCTTTGTGTTGCTGTTGAGACAGGATGTTTCTCCTATGAAGTCATTGTAAAATAAGCTGTATGAAACATTACCTCTGCTTTCACAGAATTGTTTGTTTTATGGGTACTGATGATCTAAACAAAGAATATTTATATCTAACCAATAAGTTAAGACCAGGCTTTACCTGAGTGTTGTGGATAAGTAGAGTTGCAATCTTTGTTTGAAAAAGAACAGTAGGGATGGGCAGAAAACAAGAATTCAGTTTCATGGGAAAAAATAGGTTTAACATTTGTTTTTTTCCTCAGCAGAACAAAACTTAGGCCTTACACACACACACACACACACACACACACACACACACACACACCAGAAAACAGAGACCACCTCAGAATAGCCAATAGCCTGGAGGCTATTTAAATATTCACTGGTCCAGAAAAAAAAAACAAGTCTAATGCTAATGCCTGATGGTTGGGACACTCATTTGGGAGGTAAGAGTGCTTGGTTCACATCCCTGCTTTCCCTATATCTTTCGAGTTGGAGTTGTTCAACTTTGTATAAATAATTCAGTATTCATTGGGCTACAGAGCAAGAGACTAGAAGAGTGAGGTCTGACTGATCCTTCTCTGACTGATTCAAAGCTGGACTTGAACCTCCACCTCGCCCGCCAATCCCTAACCACTGAGCTGTTAGATGCTCTAGTCTGGGATTCCCTTGTTTTCACCAAAAATTCCATTCTGGACATGAGGCACCTTCCTGATAAAAGTTTTGTCAAAAACAATATATTTCTGCAAAAAGTTTCAATTTTGAACAAATTGGCAGTTTCCAATGGGGGGGGGGGAGTTTCATCAAAAAATTCCCATTTGGCTTTAGAATATAATCATATGTAGAGTTGTTTGGCCTAATGGATAATATACAAGTTTCTCAAATCTCACACTTTTCTTAGAATATATAACAAATAGATAACTTCTTGAATGCAATACGTTCATCTTTGGTGGCTTCTTGTGTGTCCGGTACTTCCATTACTTCCATTGATATGCTCATTAGATCATTCACGTGATGAGGCAGAAGGCGACTTCTTTCAGAACACAAAATTCTATTCAATGAGGCAAAAGATCGCTCAACTATAGCTGTTGTGACTGGGAGTAACAAGAGATGAACTCCTACTTCTTTCATCCCAGGAAACATAGCACAAAGATTGGGTCAAGCCACTAGTGATGATAAAAAAGAAGTTGAAGTCAAATCTTCATTCATTCATTGTATGATATTCCACTGTGTGTTCAAATTCTCTATTCTGTCCTGAGCACATGGCAGCCCCTTTGCTGGTAGCGCCTCACTCCACTCAACTATCTGTGTTTTATAGGACAGGGATCTGTAAAAGCTACATAGAGGTTGAGTAGAATCTAGAAGTCGCTGTTGTAGATTTTTAAGAATCTAGTCTGTGTACTTTTTCAGTTGTTTTAATAAACACTTCCTGTCCTCTTCACTTAAGGATTCAATATAAATGCCTTCATTACTCAAGTTCTGGACTGAAGTCTTTGCTTCTTCCAGTACTTTTTCAATGGATAGCTCTCTGATTGATCCAAATGTAGCTTCTATTGCTGGACAAAGATCTACTACTGTTGTAGCAGATGCCTGGATGGCATTGTATAATGACCCAAGTGGTTTCAACAATTCAACAATATTCTTCCAAGGGAGAGAATGCCAATAGTCTTCTCTGAACGTAGTAGCAAAAGTAATCCACCAGCCTCACTACTTAGATCCATCCCATCTTGGTAGATTCTTTCCAAAGCCAGTAATAATGGCTGGAGTAATTTTAAGACAACAGCCAAGGATCACTCATGAGAAAGCCAGAGGGTTTTCCCAGGTTGGACTAATCTGAACTTCAGTTCCAGTGTATCTTCTATATTTTCCAAGATATTCAGTCTTTTTGGACTCTTGCTGAAAAAAGAATAAAATGAGGACATTAAATTTATAGCTTTTTAAATGTTTTTTTGAAGAGTCTGCCGCTCGTATTAGCTCTAGATGGAGTAGATGGCCTCTGCAGTGTGTATAGGAGAGATTAGGGTTACACTTTTCTCTGAGCAAAGCTTGTACTCCACCATGTCTTCCAGAGAAGTTTGCAGCTCCCTCAAATGCACAAGCAGCCATCTGTTTGGGGTCCCATTGACAAGCATTTAACTCTTCTAACATGTGGGTTCTCACAGATGCAGCCGATGTGTCTTCTATAACTTGAACATCTAGAAATGCATCTACTGGCCTACCACTGACATCAAGATAACGTACACAATGACTTAATACTTGATGCTCATTTGCATCGGTGCATTCATCAGCCATGTATGCAGTTTTTTTTTGTGGTGAGAGAGTTCTTCACTTTTTCAACTGTTGAGTCTTTCACTGTTGCACCACATGCTTCTAGCCAAATAGTTGAGTTTCTTGCATTTGCTGGTCTTGTTCAGAACCAGTGTTCAACTTCAGGATGAACAATGCACTTAACATTGGCCTCCAGTTTGTAGTGTGTGGTATCTCTTGTTTAAATAGAAAGTATGATGCCACAGCCATGTTTGTTCACATGAACTGTGTTGTGTCTCCAGCATTCTTAACAGCCTCATTAACACTCACCGGTGTTGCCCTTGGTCAGTGGAGACTCAGAGTTCAACACTGCTTTCACATGAGTTCACCTCCCAAGTGGGGAGCAAGAAGGCACCTTACTTGTTCCTCCAGCTGCTCACTGTTTGCTCTGACCACTGTTGTTCATTGTGTCACTGTTCAGTACATCACTCTGTTGCCAATGGGCCTGTGCTGTCACCTGCCACGGTGACCTCTGCGAGTTGGTCTCTTGAGGTTCCACCCAGCTCTCAGTGACTTCAGCTGAGCTGTCAGTGGGGGAACCTCGCTGCTAGTGCAGACTGGGCAGTCTCTTCCACAGAAACACTGTCCCACAGCAGGTCTAAGCACTTAGACCTGATTATCAGTGATTTCAGCTGTAGTGGTCACTTAACAAAACAAAAGACTCTCTATGGAGCCTAATCAGCTCTGTCTTTAAACAGTGGAGAAGGGTAGGTCAAATAGTACTTGTGACTTAGGCAGACCATCAAGCAAAACACCTGTCCCCAACCTCTTTCTTGATGCCGTCAATCAGCAAGTACAGTTCTACTGCCCTTTAGTCATACAATAAGAACAACAACATTTCATTCCCCCCGCCACCATCCCTCCTGCATTCAAGTGATTTGTAACCCAACCCCAGCCAAAATCTATCACTTGGGCAATGCAGCTCTGTTTGCTGGATACCTAGGTAGATTAGGTGTGAATGTAAATACAATCTGGTCTTGAAGTCTTTCCCTCCAGCCCCCAGCTCATCACTAGCTGTCAGGGAGAGCTCATTTAGACTTTGGTTATAAATCATAATTCGAAATTATTACATTGGCCAACATCACCGAAATGAATGCACTGACGTTGTCATAAAAAAACAACAGCAGTATAAGGAAGCTAGTCTATGTTTGTACTTTTCAAATCTATTATACTTTTTCAGATACCCGTATTTTATCATACACTGTATATGCTTTTAAAGTGTGTATTAATGTTTCAATTTCAATTCAAATTTCCAAACAGTCACTAAAGAGGCAACACTGCATGTAACTAGTTCACAAAACTGGGGTGGGGAGTGTTGGGGAAATTTGGGGGGGAGGGGAACGGCGTGGCAAATCCCTGCCCAGAACTGATGCACAATAACCTGTGATAAAAGTGCTCTCACTGTTCTTTCATATCACTTTTCACAACTTTCTCTTTTTTTTCTCTCGACTTTTTCCACTATGTTTTATTCCTCCCCCACTCTCTCTATTTCCTATAACTAACAATGCCCCATCTTGATCTCTCCAACTCCCCCTTTTATTTATTTTTCCTCTTTGGTCCTACCCATAGTGAGATAGTCCTGTTCCTTGAACTCCCATACTAGGTTCACTTGTTTCTTCTTTTCTGTTTCCATCCATGAAAACTGATTACTTTCCTTGGAAACATGTTGATCAAAGGAACTCATGTTTAAGGAAACTCTCATTGCCTTCAAAGGGGTCAGAATTTTACCCCTAGTTTGTTTGTTTTCTGTGTACACAGCTTATAGTACAATAAAGGTAAGCTAAAGAATTTGAAATAGGAGAATAATGCCCAGGTATGGTGAGACTAAGTAGTAAAATAAATGCAGGACTTAGGCTTTGGACAAGCCCTGAGTTAAGGGGCAGTGGGTAGCTGTGCTATCCTAGAAGCAGAGCAGGAGTAAGACTGTGATTCAGTCTGACTCCTGGTTTCCCCTTGCTCCAGGTTTTGTTGTTTCATTGGTGGAGAGGAGAGTGTTGCAGTGTGTTCTATGGCTGTGGGAAGGAACCTTATCTTTGGTGCAGTTTACTTTGCTAGTACACTGGCTTATATGTGCCACCTGATGAGGGAGGTGGAGCCACAGCTGACCATAATAAAGGTAGTCCAGGCAGGCACATTGTTGCTCTGCATGTCCTATTGCATAAGAGCTTAGCTAAGGTCACAAGCTTCTGCACAATAATTGGGTATATAGACAATTAATTCTAAAACAAGAAGCGGGGTTTTGAAAGTCATTTTTGGGGGTCCATGTTCATTTTCATATTCATATTATTTAAGCAACTATAAATAAGGTAATTTGGAGGAGGATTTTTTTTAATATGGCTCTTTTATTTCTATCTAATAATCATATAAAGCATAACAGAGCTACCTGTGAAGTCCAATTATAAAATATGCGGCTAATTACTCATTTAACGTATAGGAATGCATCCCTTTTGATCTCAACAGTCAATTTTATTATGCGTATTCTTGGCAATATTTATTTTTTTATTTTTTGTAACCTGAGATCAACAATTGAATCTAAGTACAATGATTTCTGGGGAAAGATGAGAAATCAGTGAAGGGAGAGGGTAAGAACAACCTAGAGTTTAAACAGGTCTAGTAGTAATAACTATCTAGGTAAGAAGAACAATTGCTTTGAATTAATAACATGGGACTGTTCGCCCATGTTCTTCTAATTAAAAAAAAATGTTTCCATTCACTAGTAAAACTATTACCAGTTCAGGAGAAAGATCAAAAGTCTCCTTTCTGTGAAACTCAAAGGTCAAGATTGCAGATTGTTCCTATTTTCTATGTCACTTTATATAATGCTAGAATTTTATAACTCCAGACAACTGCAGACTGGCTTCAATAGTTTGTAGAAATAAGTAAATACACGGCAAAGGAACTAAGAAGCCAATAGCACAAAGATCAATGTTGAGACTGAGTGGAAATGTTATTTACTTGCAAATCATTTTTGTTTTTTTGTTTTTTTTTTGGTACAAACAAATACATTTGGATCTGTTATGAAGCCCACAAATGCATGGAAATTCAGATGGCCACCTCAGTGCTTAAGGAGGTATAGTCAAGTCAAGTGAACAAACTCATTTCTCCCTAGTCAGCAGTTTCTAGCTACCTCTAAAGAGAAGTTCCTACCAGACACTTAAAGATAATTTTTTTTGCAATTTTTTAAATCCAGATGATACCCTGTCACTGAACAGAATGCTGCCTCTTGAGCAGGACATGGAATCAGCTTTATCAATGGTCCCCAAAACTCTATGCTAGTTCAGGAAAATAAGCAAGATTTCTGCATCCACTAAAACTCCAGGAATCAATCAGGTAAGTAGAAAATAATTACCCAGATAGGAAAAGTGTTCAGCACTCTGGTTATGGGATCTTTTATGACTACCAGCAATAAGCATCTCAGCTTTATTTTCAATCTGAAAGATGCAAAATCCTGGAACACAGTGCCCCAAAATAGTAACTTTTCTTATACTTTCATGTATGTATTTACAGTCCTGTGCTTGATGTCCATGATAGAAAGAGTAAAATGTTCTCATAAGTTTATGTTTACTATGATTAAGAACAGGTTTTTGTTGTTGTTTAACATTTTATGTCCTTCAAACATGTAATTGAATAATGCATATGAATCCCATTGAAGTCAATGGGACAACTTACATATGTAAAGTGTTTGCAGGATCAGGGTGTAAAACATCAAAAGGCTGTAAATAATTGAAGTTAAAAATCAATTTTGTGTTTCTATGTCTTATGACATCTTTTCTTCTGAGCTGGACTCTTGATTTCCCCCCCTCACATTTGTCCTCTTTTCTGATTAGCTCTAGATATTAATTTATCTGGCACCCCACGACAGATTGAGTGTGTTATGTGACATGGCTACTCAATGTAATCCACTATGAGGTAATCTTTCCTGTTTAATTCAGTTTCACATACTGTTTCCTGTATTTATTACAGATTTCACACTTACATATGTTCTGATAGCATTAATAACTGGACAGAGTAAGACACCTAGGACTCTGTTCTCAGACTTTTCAATGCGAAGATTCTCACTGTGAATTATGCTTAGTATTTCCAACTGCATGCTCTCCGGAATTATGACATGATGTCCTTTGTACAGAATCCCATTGCATAGAGCAATTTCATCTTTATAGTTCCAATATGGATTTGTGCTTGGAGATGTTTGGCCATCCCTCTAGAATTACTTTGTTGAAGTGTTGCAAGATTAGGACCTCTTGTGTTTCTTGTTTTGAGCTTGTCAGATATTATTCTGGAATCAAGTCATGTTCTCTTCAAACTCCTCTTCAGGGTGTAAGAGCAATAGTACTGCCACATGACAAGCAATCACTATCCAATGACATTGATGGATATTGTTACACTGAAGACCCCTAGAAATAAAGGCACAATAGGATGATCTATGGATACAGGGCCACATCTTCAGATGGCTGTGAGTAGATTTAGATCCTTTGACTTATGTGGAACTATATCTATTTACACCAGTTAGGATCTGGCCTGTATTTCATCCTGAACTCTATTTCCTTTCATTAGAAATTAGAAAGCAGACCCTTAATATTTTAATATGTATGTGTGTTTTATATTTCATTTTATTATAGCGTTGTTTTAAAGGAAGGTTAATAACTTATTCTGCAGCTTTTGGATGTGTAATAACCACTAGTATCATATCAAGTTGTAGCACGGCAGTACATTTATTTCATTAAATTACAGACTGACTAATAGCAAAACAAAAAAAACCCTTTCATACAGCCACCTCTAGCCATAAAATACTTTCAAGCTACCTTTTTGTTGCTAATGTATAACAATTTCAAACAGCAGTAGTTTAGATTCAGGTTATATACTGCTGACAAATTCCTAATCTCTGAAAAAAATGACAGTAAAAGCCATATTAACACAGCTTGTCATCAGTTATGTAACTCAAAGAGATGCACTGCCTGAGCTCAGACAGAAGACTTTTCAACTTGCAAAAGCATCAGGAGAAGCAGTAACTAACCATAAACACTGCAAAATCATTTAATTGCTGACTATTTCGTCTCTTCATCATAGTATAATATTGAATATAATACAAATTATGGGTGCACTGCAGCAGCATGAATACTGTAGGTGCATATTCCAGATGTCACTGTTCTGTTACTGATAGAAAGAAGCTGGACTAACTTTAGATTGAACAATTAATCATTCTTCTAAGTGTGTAGTTCCCACAAGAGAACATGTAATTAAAGATGAAGGGCTCAGAAGATGTACATTTTAAATTTTCAAAAGTGATTAGTGATTTTGGAAGCAACCATTTTTGGGTGCCCAATTTGAGACACTACAGGGGCTTGGTTTTCTGAAAGTACTGATCACCCAACGTCTGTAAATCAGGCCTCTGTAAAGTTGGAGACCTAAAAATTGAGACACTCAAAATCTTTAATCACTTTTAAATGTTTAGGCCAATGGACTCTGATTCCTCCAAAGACTAAGTTGTGCCATACAAAGCAGCAATAGAGTGATGTTTGTGACCATGTGACTCTCCCTCCCCCCGGCAGAACTATCCGTGATTCATTTCTGTTTGTCTACATATATTATACCTCATTAGTCCTGAATCTGAAATGTGTAGTTATAGTAACTACAATATTTAATGTTATTTAAATATAAGCTTCTACTATACTCTCTTTTTTATTCTAATTTGGATAGTTTCCTGGTGTGTAACCTGGGCAAGTCATTTTTCCTTGCTATGTCTCCATTTTCCTGTCTATAAAATTAGGATGTTATTTATTACAGGCAGCTTATAAGGATTAATTAGCTATTATTTATGCACTGCTTTGCAAATGTAAAGTGTTTACATTACTATTAGGTGTTCCAAATTGAAGGGACTTGAAAGAACAGAGAGAAGGGCTACTGAAGGGAGAATAAACATTTATCATTCTAGTGCATTTGACAGAGTCCAGAAAGGAGTGGGAGTCACTCACGTTATACAGACTGAGAAGGAATAGGAGGGACTGGAGGAGATGCAGACTTTAGCAGAAAGTATTTTCTTCAGAGATTCAAGTGAATTTAAAAAGAATTGAGTGAGCAGGTACATATAGTAACCATGGAACTTTTAGCCACTGCTAGAGGGGATGGCTTAGTGGTTTAAACAACTGGTTTGAAATATTTATCTTCCCTAGCGCCACAGGATCAAATCTAGCTGGAGTTAGCTCAGCCCTTCATTCAAGGTAAATAAAATGAATTCCATGCAGCTTACTCTTCACTTTCTTTTAAGAAAAAACCTTTAAAACTGAACTCTCTGGTCTGTGTATTATGGTGTGTTTTGCTTGCCCACTGTGGTACTGGTACTATGTGTATGATACACAAAGAGTTTGGGGATTAAAAGTATTATACAAATGTAAAATATTAGTCGTTATACATAACTAAGATAGGTTGAACTGGGACAGCTGCTTCCATAGGTGCTGAAACTTTGGATACTGGAGGTGCTGTCACTCCCCCTGGCTTTAAGTGATTTCCATCATATACAGGATTTACAGTTTGGTTCAATGGCTCTCAGCACCTCCGCTATAAAAATTGTCCCAGTACCCCTGGCTTCTTCATTGACAGATCTCCCAGAAAACTGATTTAGTCTAATTCTGTTCAATCAGCAGACTTTGACCATAAGTTTCAGTTAATGGTGATTAATTTATCTAGTGCCAAATAGTTAACCAAGTATTAATTAGGTATGAAATTCTAAATCCATTTTGTTAAATGACAAGATGCCAAATAAAGACTAAGGGTAGAATTTTCAAAAGCACCTGGAGAGTTAGGTTATCAGCTCCCAATGAGAGCCAATGGGATATGGCAATTAAATACGTCATACTTTTTTTGAAAATCACACATTGAGCCCTAGATAGGCAGAAACTGTTTTGTTATAGGTGTCTAATTCATTTTTTGTATTCAAATATCTGTTCCACTATCTTATTAATTCACACTTCCTCATCATTTTAATCTTTGCCTCCAAGAGTTTCTCTTGCACTTTTACTTTGGATATGTCTACAATTTAGCTGGGAGCATGCTTCCCAGCTCGAATACACACACACAAACTGTGCTCGAGCTAACATGCTGAAAATAGCAGTGTAGCTGGGGGTAGCATGGGAAGCAGCTTGATGGAGCCATCTAAGTACTTACCTATGGTGGTGCTCAGGCAGCTAGCCCAAGCTGTCACTGGTGCTACCCTTGGCTATTTTTAGAGCACTAGCTCTAGTAGCACAAGGGAGTCTCTGTCTACTCAAGATCCCACCTGAATGTAGATATACTCTTTGACTGGGTGTTCATCTCAATGAAAAACAAATAATTCAGATTTCCTTATGAAAACATCACTGAATTTTCCTTTTTGAATCAAAGATTGAGCAAATGGTTTTAACCCAAAGTAACCAAAGATAATAACACTGTAACTTTATCAAGACCTAAAGCTGATGTCAATTATTGGTGACACTTTATCAATATTTTAAAATGTTCTTCTTAAACCATATTCTAGTTCAATTATTTAATTCTTTATTGATTTTAAGCAAATTCTTCAAAGTGTTTCTATGCATCCATCCCAAGCTTATCAGTATTTTTAAAATACTGATTAGACATCTTTTGAAACCCAGGAGAAAGACTTACTTGATAACCTATCTATACAAGCCTTATTTTAGTCAGAGGACCATAGTCTGATATCATGTCTACATAGAATTATCTTTCAGGGGTGAATATCAGGCATTGATCAATAGCAGGGTATGGGCCTGAGTCTGTAAAGGGTAAAATCAAGTCTAAATACTGATAGTAGAGGTTAGACCATCTAGAATCTAAAGGCAAACGTTATCTTTATATAATACACATAGATTAAAATTTGATTTGTAGTGGTTTGGTAATACTGTGGCCACTAATAATAAAATCATGAGACAGGAGTAATCAAGCTTGTTTCCCTTTATTATTTAAGAATAGTACACGATAAGAATAGATATATAATACTCAATATTTATGGAACCAAAACTTGCATCCAATGACAATCTGATCCCAGTCCTGTCTTGTTTGACCAATAATTCAAACCTTGCAATCTTTTATAGGCAGGTAATTGAAAATCCATAACTTCCTTTTCTCACACACAGACAGTTATGCATATCCCCTTTCGTCTGGTACATGTTGCTTATTTCCAAGCACACATTGCAATACCCAGACTTTCCATACTAATATGGTTAATACATTTTGCATTTAAAAGCACTGGTTTTAATAATCTGGATGTATTATGATAAAACCTAACTTACTCTTACCTAACCACTCTTACCAAACTCTCAGTAAAGGTTATACCACTTCATATTTTATTATAAATTATTGTTAAAGCTTGTTAGTGGGGTAGTTCACTTAACAATTGGGTTTTTCTTAGCAATAGGCCCTCTGGCTTAATGGTTAATAAAAATAATGGACAATATTTAACAAAAAATTGCATACTATGTGATACTGGCAAATATTTTGCACCTTCATTTCTAAATAGAAAGCAAGGCAGATCTTCCTTGGACAAGGGTTTTAACTTCAAAGATAAAAAGCATATAGGGTGAAGTCCTTATTAGTAGGCCACTGACCATGCCTGAATCTATCTTCAGGTCCAAGTATGCAAAAATAAAGGGTGTGTTATGGTGTATGAAATCCATGGGACTATTCATCTGCTTCAATGCTTTGCTCCGGAGTTTTGTAGTGACTCGCACAACTCAGTCCTATAAAGGCTGTCATCAGTGAGGTGTCTTCAGATGTTTGGTCTATTCAGTCTTTCTCTCTAGCTTTCAATCAGCTGAGAAGGATCTCACATTACCTACTGGGACACTGTTACAATTCTCTAGTGCTCTCTGCATTGCATAAAGCAGTGAAGAGCTGAAAACATTCACTCTGCCTTTGGGAAGAAAGGCTAGTTGAATTGGCTCAACACAGACACCCTTTCTGCTCTCCCCAATGATATGAGCAGAACTTTGCAGTTCCATAGCCTGGCCAGAAACACAGTTCTGCTTGGCTTCCATGCTAGCTATGTACCAGGAACAAGACTTCCGGGCTCCTTTTGTACCTATGCATATAATTAAAACACAAATTAATAGAGGGGCAGTGTGGATAGGGCACTGGCCTGAGATTCATGAAATCTGGGTTCTATTCTGAGCTCTGCAGATGACTTGCTGTCATCTGAGGCATATCCATTCACCTTCTGTTTTCACTCCCATACTTTGTTTAGATTATAAAGTCTACAGAGAAGAGACTGTCTTTTACAGTGTGTTCATATAGGATTTAGCATAATGGGTCTTAGATCTTGATTGGGGCACCGAGGATCTGTCATAAGTTACATTCTAAATAATAAAGGAAAATGAATGATGATGCTCTTTCAAGAATGTATTCACATATGCTCACTTCGTTAGTGATTTTCCCCTGTAATATTGTTTGATAAGGAACAAGTGAACCTATGAAGAACAGAAACAATTGTGTTTTCCTTGACTGATGTTAGACTGAAATTTATAATTCATATATTCCACATTCAGTGATCAGCATAATACTACTTCAGTGATTCAGTGGAAGGACAGTATTTTCCATTCCTGTTGAAATCTTAAGCATGAGGGTTTCTCAAACACCTCTTCCTATTTTCAAAGAAATTATACTTTTTAACTTTTAAATATTGCAGCTAAAGAATATAGTTACTGCAATATTGCATTTACTTCACAGCAAGCCCTTAAATATACATGTTCTCTCCCAGCCTGTTGCTATTTCTAGGGCAGAAGAAGAAATTGTATGCCTGTGAACTATTTCTGCAATATCTGTAAAAAGCATATGACTAGATGAAGGGTTTGAGTTAAAATAGCAGCATGAAAAAGGATCATATGCAAATGTAGCAAATTAACTTTTGAGCTGCTTATGTCAAAAGTCATGGTCACAAGAATAGGTCATCAGGCTTCCTGGTAATGAGGTCTTATTTAAAAAGGCAATGGATTGTGCGTGTGTTTTAATGAATATTATTTCATTTTCTCTATTTTTACAAATGTTCAGTTTCTACGGCCATTAAATGTAGCTTAAAACATCATTAATTTCAGAATCCCTTGAACTTGTCCTTTGGATATGTAATTTGTGCCATGAGAGTTTAGAGTCATACAATCACATGCCATTTACATTTTTCAAAGTACCTAATGTGGAGTTTTTCAGGAATACTGTATTTTTAAAATTATATTTTAAGATTATTATACAAAAATATTCCTGTTTCATTAACTTTTCCACTAAACTACTGATTGTTTTCAAAAGATATGATCATCCAAACACACAACCTTATAACTACATTAAGGTGTTTAATAACATATGCATGTAATTTTGCAAATTCCCATTTCATGTATTTTGTTCAACTTACATAAAACTTAACATTGCAATAGATTTAAGTATTTTAAAAATTAAAAAATGCTCATATGGTGGCGTTTGGTCATATGCAATGCATACCTGCTTCTCTCCTAATAGTGATTCAGCAGTAAGTAACTAAAACAAAGTAAATGACCGCTACAACAATGACTTTGTCAATCAGCTGTAGAAAGTTTTTTTCTCAGATTGGTCAAGCTGATCTTAAATACGGTGACAACATTGAAAATAATTAAATGGTTAAATAGTTAGATTCCTTTAGAATGCTTTTGCTACCAGTTTCTATCATGCATTCCATTTTAATGAAGGGATATTGCTTGTTATGTACCTTTCTTCTATTCTACTTCCAAACTGAGTAGGCATTTTCATCAGGCCTGATCCAATGGCGTGGAAGTCTTACCATTGACTTCAGTAGGCCTGGATCAGTCCCAGACTGCTATTTTTTTTAACTTTGATTAGCAATTGAAATATTTATTGCCACAGCATCTAGCAGGACTTGCCAACCTTGAAGAAAACAATATTCACGACAGTGGCTGCACCTACAAACCTGTTCTGTTTCCATGCCTTCAAGAGCTAGTTGAAAAATGGGTCAACACTTCTACAATAGTTTTCACAAAATTTTGGACCTTTTCATCAAAATTTAAAAGAAAATTTTCATTAAAAAATTCAAGCTTTGAAATTATTCAACCTACTGTATCAATTGTTTCAGTCCTGCTAGCAAAGCTGTATAAAGAATAGATACTCCTTTCAATCTATTCTTTGCTATTCCGCAGTGGACCAACACTGTCCAGGGGCCAACACTATTGCCATAATATACATTAGCTTCTTCAAACCACATGTGAGTTTGTAGATAAGCAAATCCCTTCCAGCTGACTTTTACTCATCAGAGTAGTTTGACTTGTCCAGAGACATACCATCTCCTGTCACAGCCATTGAAGCAGCACAACCAGGAGAACCCAAGAGCTCCTCGACGTCTACTGGTAAAGTTGGTAAATGCTGAGAGGTGTCTTTCTATAGCATAAATACCCTTCATGTGCTTTCGGTACCATAGTAATGTTTTGATCTTATGTTGGGTTTCCTTTTTTTTGTTTGGAGATGGAATTTGCCTATTTTGGGTTTGGGGATCATGGTGTGGTTGGTTACTGCCTGTGTGACTATAAGATTTGCTTCTATTCTGGCTTACTGACATTCTCTTTGAGGCTGAGCATAGCACATGATTTGGTCCCAGCCCATTTCTGCCCATAATACCTGTGTAACCCCTTCAAATTGGGGGGGGAGGGATAGCTCAGTGGTTTGAGCTTTGGACTGCTAAACCCAGGGTTGCGAGTTCAATCCTTGAGGGGGCCATTTAGGGATATGGGGCAAAAATTGGGAATTGGTCCTGCTTTGAGCAGGGGGTTGGACAAGATGATCTCCTGCAGTCCCTTCCAACCCTGATATTCTATGATTCTATGAAATTGGAACTCATAGGGCAATTTCATTGATTTCAGTTTGTTATGAGTAAATAAACAGAAAGTACAATTTAGCCCATATTATGCACCTTGGATTAGATTCACCAGTACACTCTAACTGCTTTATACGGATTCAAAGCGGACAACAACTTAATTGAATTAAGTAATATATTTCACTGGTAAGACCTCATCTCTGTACAGCTCTGGTCATCCATGTTCAAGAAAGATGAATTCATACTGGAACAGGTACAGCAAAGGTGTACTAGTGTGATCAGAAAAAATGGAGAACCTATTTTAGGAGAAGAGACTAAAAGAATGTGGCTTGGTTAAGCTAGCAAAATAGATGCTGAGAGGGATTAGATTGCTCTCTACATACATTCATTTTATAAAAACCAGGGTTGGAGAAGAGCTATTTAAACTAAAGTGCAATGTTAGCCCAAGAAAAAATGGATACAGATTGGCCATGGATAAACTTAGAATGGAAATCAGAACCATCAGAGGAGTGAGATTCTGGAAGACCCATTCCAGTAAGAGCAATGGGGGCAAAGTTTTAGGATAGATCTTGATACCTTTATGAATGGGATTATATGCTGTGGTAGCCTGTGATAGCAAAGGCCTGGACTCTAACTCTGTAAGTCCCTTCCAGTCCTATTTCCCTATAGCACATATTCATCTAGTTTTGTTTTCAATATACATGATCAGGAATAAATAAAAGTATAAACATTAAATTATTCTAGATCCTTACTTACGTAAAAGTATAGTTTTTAATTACTTGTGCCTAGATTTGGATCTTAGTTACCCATTTCACTGGGATTGTATTTGTGTAACTAAGAGGACAGTGTGGCCTATTACGAAAAGGGCTTCATTTTATTTTGTGAATGAAGCTTAGAACTTAATATATAAATAAGCAATATTTGATCTACTTTGATGTGGTTCCAGTCCAAAAGCCTCCAAGCACCTCAATAATGGAGAAACTTTACACCTCCAGTTCAAAAGCCTCCAATCACCTCAATAATGGAGAAATTTATTTACAAAATTTACATGGAAGATCATACGATTAAAGGAAACTGGATTTTGCATTACTTTACCTTACATTGTGCCTCTTCATTGAAAAAAAATGCCAATTGTTGATGAGATGCATTCTTTTTATCAAAACTATACCTCAGAATTCATTGAGCTTTTATGCTTCACTGAAATGTCTTCTCTACAAGCGCATTAAAGCCAAAGAACATCCGATAAAATAAATGCTGGGAGATATGATGGCCTTTTTGATGTACTGCATATTGTATTCAGAACAGTTATTTTAGAGGAAAGGAAGTTATCTGGTGAGCATTTACTTTATACTCTATGAAATATTCAGTGCAAAAGTATCAATGCAGGTACCAGCAATAAGCTTTAGGTAAATAAACTGTAAGTATATTTGAAAGCTGTCTTCCATATCTATCTGAATCATTACAAATTATTCTTTCATTACAAATTAAGCAATGCTTGAAACTGTTTTTCAAAAAACAAGAACAATCTTCTCTTCCTGGTGAAAATGGAATCTGTTGGGAAGGATCAGAAGAAATTCAGGCCACAGGGGTTCTCTCTGTTCTCATGGAATTAGTAGCCATCAAAGTAAAAATGTCAAAGAAAAAGTATACAAAGTTTAAAATTATTTCTTGAGCTCTCTGATATTAATGCCAGATTGGATAAATCAAATAATGCTGAAAAAGACCATATATCTACATTTTATCCTTCCATGTCAGAGTTAAAAAAAGAATTCCCTGGTCCCGAATATTTCATAACATTAGAACAGGTACAAAGAAAACTGTTTCTTTTTTTTTCTTTTCTTTTTTTTTTTTTAATTTCATACGTTTCATTTTCTCTGAATTTGAGATCTGGTTTGGGTCATAAGCAAAGTATCCAAATACTTGAAGATGGGCTGTTCGTGTGATGTGATATCATATGATATGGTATGATATATGATACCAGCCCAGATGGAAGCAGGGGAGTCTTTTTCCAGCCAGATTTCCATTTCAATTCAAAAGTCTTAATGAGATTTGCACAGATTAGGTTAAACTTCACATAATCTTTCAAACATTTGAATGCTGACCTGAATCTGAGATATATTAAAGAGTTGAACCTGCAACCTTTCCAGTTGTGAGACATCTTTACTTATGTGTGCTGCATAGGGGTACCCATAGATAACAGGCATGAGAAGAACAAGTTACCCCCTATATTTTACGATCCTCTGACTGTCCTCTTCAACACTATTGTATAGCTCATTCAATCTATTCCTATTTCCTCTAACTTTCTGAGATTGTATCTCTTCTGAATATTCTCACTGACATCAATAGGTCTATTTGTGTGAATAAAGGTCACTCATGTCCATAGGGATTTGCAGGATCAGAAATCCAAATCTCCAGAAGCTTTGAGGTTCACCCATCGTGAATTTAGATGTTGTAACTCTGGAAAATAAAATAAAAAAAACCTTATGATAAAAGATAATCCACAATATTTGACCATGTGTGTTTGAAGAAATAGACATTATAGAATGAGAAGTTCGGGCAACTGTTCGCTGAAACATACATTGTGTGCTAATATTTTTTCAATATCAAGTTACATTACAGTAACCAAATGTGAGTTATCTAACTCACCTAGAACATAAAAATGTGACATATGAAATTCAGAGTATCAATATAATTCTAGGGAGTGAAACAACTATGATAAATATGATTGTACGTGGGTAGCACATTAAATTTAATGAGCATTGAACCGACACATTAGAATCACGAGGGACAACACAAAAGTCAGCTTTAGGAATGATGACTTTAAGTAAATGAAATTTACTGAATTTAAGTAAATGAAATTTCACAAAGGAATTTAAATTAGGATTATGGACAAGAAATGTAATGTGGTATTTTCTGACAGCAATTTGTTACATAAGTTGTTTCTTTGACAGTATTTGGTCGAGTGTTGCTTTTAGAGCTGGGTGGAGAAAGGTAATTCATTTCACAGAGAATTTTTATATTTCAAATTTTGGTTTCATTCCAATTAGGACTGAAAACCAAATATTTTGAAATTTTCTGCAAAAGGGAATGAGACCCCTGGGCAGTCTGTCTAGTGGGCTATTCTGAAGCTGTATACATTGAAATTCCTAAGGCCTCCAGCCCCTGGACAGTATATATGGACTCTGGAAGTCTGGGCTACCAAAGAACAAGGCATTGAGCTGGAATGAAAGCAGGCAAGTTTCTCACCTTGTTCTTTTGGAAATCATGGAACACTTTGATTTTGCTGAACTGGCAAATTCCAAAAAAAATTGTAAATTTTCCAACCAGCTCTCGTTGCTTGCTTTTCATTTCCCCCAAAGGGGATGGAAAGTTCATAGCCGGGTGACTAAAATACCTTGTGTTGTTCTAAAATGACCATGTGTACAATTATGTATAGTGTAGAAATGTCTTCATGTTCTTTTCCCATTCAAGTTCTACCATAGTTCCATAGGTCTTTTTTGAATAATCTGTTACCTTACAGGCCACATATCATGCAACACATCATCTTGCTATATGTAGTCCTGTTCTGCACCAAGCATTCACCTATCAAGTGCTTCATGATTCAATTCATGCAACAGAGCTAATAACTTAGTTTCATGTGACGCAGATCCAGAATAAACTAAGCACATAAAATAGCTGTTTTGGTCAAACACAAAAAGATGGATATGAGCTTTGATCTGCAGAGCAGGGGAGACATTATAATTTACACTAAGCTAACTAGGATCTGGCAGAACAAAAGAAGTAAGGCAAGTGGAACCTAATGCTTTTTAAATGTACATACACTATTTTGACAGTAGGCTTGGACCTTATTTGAATGGACAGAATATATTTGGCTTATCATATGTCAGTTTTCAATTTGCCTAAATAAAGCGTCAGACTGCTGTTTGAACTTCAAACATTCTTGTTACAATGTACAGGATATGTACCACTGAAAAGCTAGAAATAGCTAGGAAACACTTACAGAAAATACTTTTGGAAGGAATCCAAATGAATTCTAATCAGGGTAATAGCAGAGTTCAGCAATGTAGGAAGAAAAACAAAAAAACACAAGCTTTTTTTCTTTTTCTTTTTCAAGTGGCATATTCTCTTGGCTTCCTATAGCACAATTGCTTGCACATTAATAAAAATAATCTCTGTGTAAAACAGATTAACTGATAGCATAAGATGGTATGGAAGTTGTGAAATTTACTGTAGCTCTGTACAGTTCTTTTAAGTCTCTGAGGCTGGGCCATAAGGCCTGTCTCTACATCAAGTATGCCCAAGAAGCACCCCTGCTGTAAAGGAGTGTCAGGTAATAAGTGGATTGCTAAACAGCTGGAAACTCTCCTTATTAACTAGATGGTCTTCAGTGGCACTATACAGGTGCTTCTAAAGCAGTCTTGGGATTTCCAGGAATATTTCTGGAGTTTGATGAGGCTGGCAATGTGCTAGTGAAGTGCTGCATCACCAATTCTGGGACAACTGAAGCGCTGCTTCTTAACTTAATTCAAAGTAGGACTGAAAGGGGCTTCTCAGATTTCCAGTGTGCTGATACTGTTTTTTTCAAACAGCAGTGAATTATAATGGACTTCCCTGCTAGTGGTTGGAAAGAGGATCTGAGTTGTATCACTGCTGAGAGCTGTTAAATATTGTAGTTTAACTCAAGTTGTGGAGCTACAGCTGTTGGATCCAAGGAACCCTATATTAAATCCCAGCAGGGGCAGATTCTTCAAAGATGGAAAGGTACTTTCCAGATTGAAGAGATTCTTTTAATACAGGCATTTTTTTTCTTAAGTTGGTTTTTATGTGCAAAGGTTCTGCTTTACAACCATGGTAGAAGAGAGGTTAGAGTTGGTTCCTGCAGGAGCCTGTCAAGTCCATTACTTGCATTCACCAGGGAGAATTGTTGTAGTTTGTTCCTTTCCCAAGGAGCAGGACACTCTCGCGCTCTCTCTCCTGCACTTTTAGCCCTTGCCACACCAATACAGATACGTCAATATTAGGTCCTGAATTGCAATCCCTGTACAGTAGAGGTGCAACTAGACAGTAGGACAACCCATGTGTCATACATATTGCACTAATACATTGCATGATGACTTTCCAGTATGCTAATTGGACTGGTGGTAAAGATCTACTGTAGGGGGCATTCTGGCATTGATCTGCCTGGAAACTTCTCAGTGTGCTGTTCCCTTACAAGTTCTTTAACATATGTGGGATTCCATTTCAATTACTGAAGTTGCTCTGCTGAGGGCCAATATTTTTTTTTCCCCTGGGATTATTATATTTGGGACTTCTTTAGGTCCCTATGAGACATGTTTCATTGCAGGATTTAAATAACTGAGGTGCAGTGGAGCTAATGGATGTTTTGTCCTAGTTTTGATCCTCCACAATCCAAAAAATTATACCCCAGCTGTAACTCTGACATAGTCTCTGCTTAACAAACAAATTCTGGCTAGCTGATTTTGGACACCTTGGCCACAACAGGAAAGTGTGCACGTTCATTACACAATATGATAAGTAAGAGGATAGATTCTTCAGCATTGCTCTCTTCTAAACTGGAATGATTTCAGCTTTTATCTTAAATGCCCCATTCCTCTGCATGATTAATTGAACTCCATTAAATATAGACTTGAACAGTTTTGCTCTTCCCTCACTTCTCCTGGTTATGTAATGATAACTTTTATACGAACTTATCTTCAACATCAACAATAATATTATGTCACCTTTCAGTAATGCATACATTGTGTACATTTAGAATCTTTTGTTAGGCAGCGTATTATGCAACCCACTGTCAGCATCTGATTTTCTTGCTTTTAGCTTTCTCTACTTGGTCTTGATACTCTATCATTTCATTCACAAACAAAGGGATAGCAGACTATAGTTTCATAAATTGGCGACATAACTTATTTATCATGTTTCCACAATAGATTTGGCATTCTGAAATTTTCCAATGGAGCCATTGTACAGTTAGCACAATATCATTATAATTTCCATAACATTCTGCTCTAGGTTATAATTGTTAAGCTGTTGGTTATAAAACACCTTGTATCATTCTTACACAATCCCATATCTTTCCTGTACATATTTGACATGTGACCACCAAAGTGACATATGCATGGATTTGGTTACATACTATAATTCTAAATTATTTTGAATTCATAACTATGGTGTCACACACATTCATGAGGCATGTTCTATTTGTACTGTATTGCTCTGAATCCAGAATGTACTTTTTAATTCCATAGTTTTCTTATCAATGGACTAGCACCTAATTATGCCTAAGCTAAATTTGGCCCTATGTCATGACTGAACAAGAAGTAAGACAAAAAACAAATATGGCTTTACTATACAGATCATATTCCTGGTGTTGAATACATGTGAGTGAACTCCCTGTCTGACACCACTCATTTCCAGGGTAGCACTGTTTTACAAGACTGACGAGCCATTTCCCTACTCCTAAATGCAGCGATTTGTAGGCAGTGGGAGGAAAGAAGGGAAAGAGCTGCTGTGGGACTGGGTAGGGACTAGACAGGGACAGAGGGAAGAAGAGGAATGGAAAGTATGCAAGCTGCTCCTTCTGTGACCTGACACTCATGGTATCTTGCTGACTTTTCTTTTTCGCCATGGGTGGGTATGATCCTTCTCAACTGACAGGAGTCAGGTGCACCAGCTGAGAAGGCTTGAACCAGAACATACTGTACAACATGCCATTTTTAATCCAGGAAGATTCTAAAGGACTTTACAATCTCTCTGTACATATAGAAATCACTTCACCCACCAAAGAAGGCAGCTATCCATGAGTGAAATGTGGAAACTATATTTAAAAGTACACAGCAATTTGGCAGGATAGATTGGGTCAGGAAATAACTAATACTTTGTCCAAATAGAACTACAAAGGTATTGCTTTATAGAAGATGCACTGTAGATGTACTCTGTGTGTGTGTGTGTGTGTGTGTAAATAGTTTTAAGTTTGCAAGTTACCTTTGGTAACTAGAACATCATTGTTCTAATATAAATGCATCTAATTACCTTAAATTACTTGATTGGCCTTTTTCTTTCATGCACTAGATTTTCTCTTTGTTTTCTCTCAGACAAGGAAAAGTGAAGTTCTTGTCTGATCACAATAATTTCATTTGTATAGCAGTTACGAGCAAGACATTCACTTAGCTTAAATATCAATTGCTGGAACTCAGCGGGAACTCTGAGATCCTTAATCCTAAAGTGGAAGTTTATTATAGGTTTTAATTTGTTTTTATAACCTGCCAAACAAGTTAAGGTATGTTTAAGGCAGTGTAAGGAAAGGAATGATTTGTTACTTTCCCTTGCAGCTAGATGATTTTGCGGACTAAATGGCACTGAACCTGTTTATTCAAAGTGCTGATGAAGAGTATTAACTAATTGACTGCTGAATGAAGCGCTCACAAAGCAGTGTAGTCGTCCAGTGGTATGTGGGCATATTTGCTATGGATCTAGTCAGTTTTGGCTGTTTGGACAGTGTGGGTGGAGTAGTGAAATAGGATGGTGTTCTCAGGAGAGAAATCCATGATTATAGAAAAGTCATGCCAGTGTCAGATGGATCAAATCATGTAATCATGGTGATTTCATTACAATCACAAGAAAGACTCCACTTTCTTTAGTGTTAGCTCTCATTTGTTGTTCTGTTTCAGAGTAGCAGCCATGTTAGTCTGTATCCACAAAAAGACAAGGAGTACTTGTGGCACCTTAGAGACTAAGAAATTTATTAGAGCATAAGCTTTTGTGAGCTACAGCTCACTTCATCAGATGCGTACAGTGGAAAATATAGTGGGGAGATTTTATATACAATCTTTTTTATAACCCTTTTTCCCTCCATCCCCATATATCTGGAACCATAGTGAATTAGCTCTCAGCTCCTTGCCCATGTTTGTTATTCCAAGGGACCATAATTAGGGTTCCAACTACTAGCAAAAGTTATTTGAGTCCCTACCTTTCTAAGTGGTTTTAATATGAAAATGCAGTTACTGCATGATTACATATATGAAAAAGACCCTCTAAAATCTGTATGCAGTGTTTGTAGCCCAGTTGGTCCCCAGTTATTAGAGACAAGGTGGGTGAGGTAATATCTTCTATGGCACCAACTTCTATTGGTGGAAAAGACAAGTTTTCGATCTTACACAGAGCTCTTCTTCAGACTTGAAGTACTCCTAATATCAGGTCAAGGGTCAATATCAGTGACATCTAAACATGTGTACACTATCTAAATCAAGTAAAGAATGACTCAATATATCTATCTATCTATATATATATCGATATCTCTCTCTCTCTCTCTATCTTAATTTATCCCTTTCAAGTTGCATTGCTCATAGTGCTTATTGAAGTTTTTCTGCATGCCATTTGTCTATGTTTTCCCAGATTCACAACTTACCTCATGCTATTTGTTTTCCTCACTTACTGTGTCTTGCCTTGGATTAGGGCCTAATCCAAAACTCACTGAAGTCAAAGGAAAAATCCCCATGTACTTTACTGGGAGTTGGATAAAGTCCTTAGACTTCAATCTCTTCAGGACAGAAATTCTGCCTTCTTGTGTGTTTGTACAACGCCTAATGCAATGAGACCCTGGTCTTATTTGAGGCCTTTGGGTACTCCCTCAGAAGAAAAAAAAAATAATATTCTACTGAGGTCCACTGAATCTTCTGCTGATGAAGTGAACCCCTTTTGAGTGCCTACAATGACCCTTCAATATTGCCATAATACAAATTCTTAATACTACTAATAATAACGTAACTTTTTATTTTGTGTGCAGGTCTCTTTTTCTGACCTTGGCTTGCCTTCCTATAATGTGGTGGAGTTGTCAGTGTTATGGAACGCCACATGTTCTTTTCTTCCAGGATTAAGTTATAATTTTGCCACAATTGTTGCAGATGTAAAGCAACATGCGAGGCCAATATGAAATTGATGTCACAAAGAAAAGACTTGTATGTCCAGCAGAAAAGATGGCATTTGCAATTTTATCCAGGCTGCCAATCTAAACCAATCAATGTCTGGCACCTGTGTCCTAGTGAAAAAGACTGACATGAATGCAGGCTTAATGCCATCTGAGCAGATGGATATGAGTAAAGATATCCAAGACACCAACTATAAGCATGAAATGTTTTTGTGGAGGGCAGAAATTTAGCCAGGAAATTCCAGATGGTTGTCTATCCTGAGGTTATGGGCATATGGTTAAGGGGATGTACCATTGCTAATCCATCTTTTGCCTAGATTAAATTCTAAAAATAAAATAATAATGATAAAATGTTTCCATTATCATAAAAAGAGGGTTTTATTTTATGTGTTTAGATCAGTTGAGTTGAGCTCAGCACCGAATTATATTGTCATTGGGAAGTGTGTGCTAATGGAAATAGGTCTCTACCTCCCTTTGTCTCCTTATATGAAATCTCTGTTGAATTTGCAAAAGTAAATTCTGCAAAACCAGATCCCCTTCAGATGAGTTGGGGTGTTAAATTGATGGGAGTGGCCTTTAGTGAGTGGAGTGAGAAGCCCTGCTCTACAGCATGTTCTGCCCTCCCGAACTGGTCAGATTAAGGTTTGTAAAATATCTGCAGAATACATAAATGACCATGGTCTTTAGGGAAAAAAAAAATATTGAAGTTGGGCCCCCTTAGTTTCCAAATGCAATTCATTACTGGGGATGGATGAGGTTGGTAAAATGAAGGAGCCAGGGCAAAAGAAGGGAAAAAAGGAGGGGGAAGAGGAGTCCCTCCTACTTGCCTTTTTTCTTTTTTTTTTTAACTAGAATCAGCTGATGGGAAATAGCAGAAAGCAAGTGAGATCAATGCTCCCTGGTGATGTGAATGTTCACTTATGGCAGCAGTTCTCAAACTTTTGTACTGGTGACCCTTTTTATCTAGCAAGCCTCTGAGTGCAACCCCTCCACTTATAAATTAAAAACACTTTTTTACATATTTAACACCATTATAAACACTGGAGGCAAAGCAGGGTTTAGGGTGGAGGCTGACAGCTCATGACCCCCATGTAATAACCTCATGACCCCCTTAGCGGTACCAACCCCTGGTTTGAGAACCCCTGATTTATGGGTTTACAATAGTAACTGCATAAATCTCATTGTCATCTGTAAATTTTGCTGAATGAATTTAGGGACACTTTCTGTCCCCATGAAATTTAAAGTATGCCTGAAAATAAGAGACCATGGCCTCGATCACAAAGGGACTTGTACAAACCTTGAAAACCACTAGAATCCACAAATCCTGTGCGAGGCACTTAAGCTCCCTATATATTGCGTGGGAAGATATAGACACCTGACAAAAAGCCAGCCCACTAGGTTGGGAGCTGCTTAAACTAACCAATGGGACACACCTAACGGATTTGGACACCTAAGTACAGGCTGGAGGTGGCACTTGTTGTGATAATTGAGACTATACATTTACCCTAAGTGTGAGCTCAACTGTAAAGAGTGAGTGAAAGTTTCTAAGATGTCACAATAACCTATAACAACAAATGTTAGTGGTAAAAGGTTGCAAAAGAGATGCAGACTGATTAGTCTAAGCAAAAAAGCCTATTGCTATTATTCAAGGACTGTGTTAAGATCATGCCTACTAAACAAGAAAAGTATGGGACCAGAAATAAATGGACCAAAATTGGTGCATTGGAATCAGGCTGATTTGACAAAAAAAAAAAAAAAAAAAAAAGGATATTCCACCCATTATTCCCTTTCTGAATTTTTTTTTAAAATAAAAGACTTCTGGGGGAATTAGAAGAGGAAGAAGCTGTCTGACAACAGATACGTAAACAGGAAAAAAGTAAGTGTCACCATCCTGGCTCCAATCCCCACTGTCTCCTGGTACTCCAGGATCTACCATGTCACTGATGGGTCTTCATCATTCAAATCCCATGAGATGACCTGGCCAGAGACAGACCAGGCCAGAGACAGAAAGGGACCCAAATAACGTCACCACTTCTACCAGCTCTGGCTAAATCCTAATCATCAGCTGCAATGTGGGTCTCTCCTCCCCATCATGTGTCCTTTTTCTTCCCCACTTTATTTCTTCTCTTTCCTATGCCTCTAATTTTCTGTCCATCTGTTAAGACGGTTTAGCATGCCAATACTGTGTATTCTGCAACACTGTTGTAAGCCTGTGACCAGAGAGACAACTAAAAGACATACCCTAAATAGCTCAATGGTATGGCATGAATTTGCCAGGACTTGGAATGGCTAATAAAATCGTGTGCCTTACCTGTAGTTTTCCAGCTGTGAGGTAGCAAGTGACAGTCAACACCAGAGACAGCAGCTGCATTTTCTCTCTTTGCTGTTCTTTTCTCTGCCCTTCAGTTTGTGTTTCTCTTGTTTAGTTTTCCAAAAGATGGGGTTAGACTCTAACAGCAACAGCTTCAGCCCAGCTCAACTTACTTTTTCCCCTATCCACAAAAAAGGACAATTATTACCATCTAAAAGACTGTCAAACTGGGTGGGGGTGGGGGATGAAGTGGAGGGAGCAGACAAATGTCCTTCTAAATATTCCCTCCAGATATATGGAAAAAGAACAAAAATGTTGTTAAAATGAAAGCCTTACTTAATACTTGTATTCAGTGTTGTTGTAGCAGCCGCAGTCCCATGATATTAGAGAGACAAGGTGGGTGAGGACCAACTTCTGTTGATGAGAGAGACAAGCTTTCAAGTTTACACAGCTCACTTAATGCCTAGATAATTTGAAACGTGTTTTCTTCTTTTTCCACATCTTTAGTAAAAGTTTTAAAGGATTTTTTAACAATATTTTAATGGTGATAAGCAAGCTGGGGCCTCTATATACAAATTCGGAGTCTTTTTTAAAACTGTTTAATGTTGGACAGTGTCTGGGTCATGTTCACACCTTTGTCTCTTTGGGCCTATATATTCCATCTAATTTAATACAGAATGCCTATCTCTGCTTGTGATCCACAGACAGCAGAACCTTTTCCTGGAGTCAGGTGCCTTTTTTATAAGAACTGTTTTAGGCATTTGCCTAACTCACAGGAAATGGCCAGTGAGGAGAGTATGACCAGGAATCCCTATATTGACATCCTACACACTAGTGGAATAACAATTATACAAAATATGCCTTGTAAGATATCAAATGAAAGCCAATAACATGCCAGTTATTAATATAATTGTTAAATACATGTGTTAACATTATATGTAAAGTTCTGAATTACTTCTGTACAACATTATTGGAACATGTTTAAGACCAGACAGACTAGGTAAGGGAAATAAATAAGTCTATCCTAGACAAAGGAATGTGGCTTTACCTCAGTTTACATATTAGCAGTAAAGAAAGCCATCATGCTGAACCAGCAGGCGTAATCCTGATCCTGAACTCAACAGAATTAAAGACTCCTGCATCCAGAGAGATACAGGAGACTGAATCTCCAGGAAGCCTTCCTGACTTGTAAGATGAAGACATCCCATTGGGGATATAAGGAACAGAGACTCCATCTTTATCCTTTGCTTTAAGAGACAAAATAACCAAGCTATTTGATCTGTGATGGGTCCTTTCCAGGGCAGTAAAAGCTGGAAAGGAGACTAAGAGGGTGAGAGAAACTACCTTGAACAAAGACTGTACTTTGCTAGATGACTCTTACATGCATGTTTTCACTTTTACTTGCTTATAACCATCTCTACTTTGATCTCTTTTACTTGTTATCACTTACTCCATGCTCTTTTGTTTAAGAAAAAAGTTTTGCTTTCACTATAAATCATCAGTGCCGTGTAAGTTCAGTACAGTGTGTGCTTCTAGAAAGCAAGCAGGTTGAAGGGTTTTACAGTCCCTGTAAAGGAAGTGAACCTAACACTTTCTCTGTGAGGGTTCAGTGAGAGGGACTTGTCCCTGCAGTAGGACTACGTTGGGGCAAATCAGGGACTGGAAGCGTACTAAGTTTATCCAGCAAGTAATTAGGTTGGGTAAAGCTAGGGTGAGGCATGTCAGCTGTTGCCAGGCTACTGGGGGTCAGAGCTCTGGACCAAAGCTGCATAGCCACAAGACATCCAGGGTCACAAGGCAGAAGGTGACTGAACCCCTTGCAGGCCTGGGTAGACCCCAAAATATCACAAAGGGAAAGGAGGAAGTAGCATCCTCCCTTAACTTTTAGCCCACTGAATAGACCACTCACCTGGGATGTAGGGAAACCCTGGTTCACCTCCCCACTCTACCTGATTAGCAAAAAAGGGTTTGAACAGGAATTCCCCAGTTCTCAAGTATATGCTTTAGCAACCGGACTATGGGATATGCTGATGTTGATATTTTTCAGTATCTCTCATTGAAGCCATTCTGATTTATATACATATGCATTGGATCCAAGAGAGTGAATGACTCTTTAGTCCTGGGAGGTGGGGAAACCCCTGCTCAAATACTTTCTCATCAAATGGGAGGGGGGATTGAACTAGGGTTTCTCACACCCTGGGTGAGTTTCCTAACCATTGGTCTAAAGGTTGCAAGAGAGACCACTGCTGCCCACTCTCTTTCTACCCTCTCAGCCATTTTGTGTAGAGTTAAGCAAGCTGGAAGCATGCTTATTTATTGGCAGGGCAGCACCTATCTTTACCTGGACTGATGACCACATTTGGACTTTGCTGCTTTAGGCTGGCACCAGGGCACCTATGTGCATGCCCAGAAACAGAGACTTGTGTGTCTATGGTACTTTTACAGTGGAAATATAGGAGACAAGTGTGTTAAGTTGCATACAGGGCTAGACAGTAGCTGAGTGAGGGTTTTGTGGATTGCAGTGATGCTTAAATCTGGGGTTTAGACTCCTAAATCCCTTTGTAAACTTGGGTTCATGATTCTTTCCTTTTTAGTCCTCCTGTCTTCTGACTGTAGTGCATATATGTCTAGTTCTCTCAGTGAAACAAACCTCACTTTTATAAAGCTACCCGATATACAAGACAGGGTGTCTCTGTCTTATGTTTTCCTAAGTTTTTGTTCTAGACTTTAAGCCCAATAACATCAGTATTGCCATAATGGATTAGCCGCATGGTCCATCGAGTCCAGTTTCCTGTCCCCGTCAATGGCCAGCACCAACAGTTACCAAAAGTAAGAGTGTAAAGGCCAGAGTTTCAGCTGATGTACATTGGTATAGCTCTATTGACTCCAGTGGAGCTATACCAATTTATACTAAGATCCTTTAACTGCAGTGACTTAAATGAAATCACTTGGGGTTTATGCCAATATAACAAGGTCAAAAACTGAGCCTGTATGTGCAATGGACTTCAAACATAACTTCTTATGTGCTTTAATTTTTATGCCTCAAGTCCTTTAGTATGTGTTTATATTTTAATTAGCGTCAAATCACCAAACTCTAACCCTGAAGAATGGAATTTGTAGAACTTATGATCTAACTTTTTGGCTTTGGGCAAACAGTTCCTGTACTACTTTCTGTCTCTGCACATGATTTAATGAACACAGTGCTACAGTGTTCCCTCTGTCAAGATGTTCTTGAAAGATTTTCATTGGTAATATTCAAGGTCTGATACAACTGACAAGATAATGACAGGGGCAATTTTAAGTGGTTAAAGGCCTTGCTATATTAGATGCTGGCCAATGCTGACTGCAGCAGAAGTGGAGAAACAATGTTTATTGTGTCAGAAAAAATGGAAAACAGAAAACATGATGCCAGTTTCTTAACCTTCAGCAACACAACCTACTCCTCCAAAATGACAGAAAAATGTCAAATTATGAAAAGGAAAAACAACAATAAGTAAAAGGAACAAATAAAAGTTAATGCTGGTTGATTACAAACTGGAAAAGCAAAAGTAGAAGTTGTATTGCCACCAAAACTTTTCTATTTTGCAGTTCCCCAAAGTAACACTGACAAATACAAAAAACATGAAGGAGTTTAATAACTTACCCATATCTGTCACAGAGGGAAATTCCCTAAAATATCCTTGAAAAACCTTATTGAATTTTTAGTATCTTTTTGGTTCATTGTATTAAATGCAAAATGTAGGTATTATTGTGGGCTGGGATTGCATATAACCTCTCTAGAGGAGAGATGTTATTTGAGGCCTGGGAGTTCAAAGGATTATACTGAAATTGTGCCAGGCAAGAATGGACTTCTGGGACAATAATTGTGAAGTGGATTTCCTTGGGAATACTTTCCTGGGGAATGCAAATCCCAACCGCTGGTTATGCAAAATATCCAGCCTTTTGAAGCTATGCTCTGAGGATTGGGTCATTGTCTGCTGATTAACTGTTCACAGAGACTGGAGATCAAAGATCCAAGCTATATGAACTGCCCAATTTATTCTTCTGGTTCTGAATCTCAGACAGCTATGAAATTTAACCATGAGGAAAACCCAACTGTGGGTTTTGAAGGACTGACACCTACTAGAGACAGGGGGTAGAGTTTGGGGGGAGGTGACTTCTTATAAGCTTTTTAGCACGTGGGTAGGTTCTTTTGTTGTTCTTAATGTTTTCCTTGTAATGCTTTCACCTTAAGAATACATTTGCTTGCTTAGAAGACCTGTGTGGTAACCTGAAACTGCAGGCAATACACTGGGCATAGCCTCTGGTGAGAAAGCAAAGTATAGACACTGGCCTTTTAGGTTGGGGATATCACACTGTAAATTAGGGAGATATGGAACCTTAATATACTAATCAGCAGTGGGAGAGATATGGGTATCTGCCCAAGAGAGGTGACAGCTGAAAGGCAGCAACCTCCACTGGGTGCTCTTGCTAGACCTTCAAGGGGGAAATATGGGTGCAGTTGCCCTGACCTGTGACATGCTCCTATTACTTTTCTATTGTCACAGAAGTTACAAAGTTCAAGTTAATGAAAATCTTAGAGAGTTGCATTTTGATTGTAACTGCATTTTCCTTTTGTTTGGAACAGAGATGACTTTAATATAGAATCATAGAATCATAGAATATCAGGGTTGGAAGGGACCCCAGAAGGTCATCTAGTCCAACCCCCTGCTCGAAGCAGGACCAATTCCCAGTTAAATCATCCCAGCCAGGGCTTTGTCAAGCCTGACCTTAAAAACCTCTAAGGAAGGAGATTCTACCACCTCCCTAGGTAACGCATTCCAGTGTTTCACCACCCTCTTAGTGAAAAAGTTTTTCCTAATATCCAATCTAAACCTCCCCCATTGCAACTTGAGACCATTACTCCTCGTTCTGTCATCTGCTACCATTGAGAACAGTCTAGAGCCATCCTCTTTGGAACCCCCTTTCAGGTAGTTGAAAGCAGCTATCAAATCCCCCCTCATTCTTCTCTTCTGCAGACTAAACAATCCCAGCTCCCTCAGCCTCTCCTCATAAGTCATGTGCTCTAGACCCCTAATCATTTTTGTTGCCCTTCGCTGGACTCTCTCCAATTTATCCACATCCTTCTTGTAGTGTGGGGCCCAAAACTGGACACAGTACTCCAGATGAGGCCTCACCAGTGTCGAATAGAGGGGAACTATCACGTCCCTCGATCTGCTCGCTATGCCCCTACTTATACATCCCAAAATGCCATTGGCCTTCTTGGCAACAAGGGCACACTGTTGACTCATATCCAGCTTCTCGTCCACTGTCACCCCTAGGTCTTTTTCCGCAGAACTGCTGCCTAGCCATTCGGTCCCTAGTCTGTAGCCGTGCATTGGATTCTTCTGTCCTAAGTGTAGGACCCTGCACTTATCCTTATTGAACCTCATCAGATTTCTTTTGGCCCAATCCTCCAATCTGTCTAGGTCCTTCTGTATCCTATCCCTCCCCTCCAGCGTATCTACCACTCCTCCCAGTTTAGTATCATCCGCAAATTTGCTGAGAGTGCAATCCACACCATCCTCCAGATCATTTATGAAGATATTGAACAAAACCGGCCCCAGGACCGACCCCTGGGGCACACCACTTGACACCGGCTGCCAACTAGACATGGAGCCATTGATCACTACCCGTTGAGCCCGACAATCTAGCCAGCTTTCTACCCACCTTATAGTGCATTCATCCAGCCCATACTTCCTTAACTTGCTGACAAGAATACTGTGGGAGACCGTGTCAAAAGCTTTGCTAAAGTCAAGAAACAATACATCCACTGCTTTCCCTTCATCCACAGAACCAGTAATCTCATCATAAAAGGCGATTAGATTAGTCAGGCATGACCTTCCCTTGGTGAATCCATGCTGACTGTTCCTGATCACTTTCCTCTCATGTAAGTGCTTCAGGATTGATTCTTTGAGGACCTGCTCCATGATTTTTCCAGGGACTGAGGTGAGGCTGACTGGCCTGTAGTTCCCAGGATCCTCCTTCTTCCCTTTTTTAAAGATTGGCACTACATTAGCCTTTTTCCAGTCATCCGGGACTTCCCCCGTTCGCCACGAGTTTTCAAAGATAATGGCCAAGGGCTCTGCAATCACAGCCGCCAATTCCTTCAGCACTCTCGGATGCAACTCGTCCGGCCCCATGGACTTGTGCACGTCCAGATTTTCTAAATAGTCCCTAACCACTCTATCTCCACAGAGGGCTGGCCATCTCTTCCCCATTTTGTGATGCCCAGCGCAGCAGTCTGGGAGCTGACCTTGTTAGTGAAAACAGAGGCAAAAAAAGCATTGAGTACATTAGCTTTTTCCACATCCTCTGTCACTAGGTTGCCTCCCTCCTTCAGTAAGGGGCCCACACTTTCCTTGGCTTTCTTCTTGTTGCCAACATACCTGAAGAAACCCTTTTTGTTACTCTTGACATCTCTTGCTAGCTGCAGCTCCAGGTGCGATTTGGCCCTCCTGATATCTTTCCTACATGCCCGAGCAATATTTTTATACTCTTCCCTGGTCATATGTCCAACCTTCCACTTCTTGTAAGCTTCTTTTTTATGTTTAAGATCCGCTAGGATTTCACCATTAAGCCAAGCTGGTCGCCTGCCATGTTTACTATTCTTTTGACTCATCGGGATGGTTTGTCCCTGTAACCTCAACCTCTAAGGTGCCACAAGTACTCCTTTTCTTTTTGCGAATACAGACTAACACGGCTGTTACTCTGAAACCTGTCATTATGCAAGGCACTGCATTTAGCCGTATGGAGTGGAAATCTTATCAACTGCATCCCCACCCCCACCCCCACCCCCCCCAGACGTTCTTGTTAAACCCTGGATTTGTGCTGGAAATGGCCCACCTTGATTATCATACACATTGAAAGGAGAGTGGTCACTTTAGATAAGCTATTACCAGCAGGAGAGTGGGTTTGTGTGTGTGTGTGGGGGGGTGGTGGGTGAGAAAACCTGGATTTGTGCTGGAAATGGCCCAACTTGATTATCATACACATTGTAAGGAGAGTGATCACTTTTGATAAGCTATTGCCAGCAGGAGAGTGGGGTGGGGGGAGGTATTTTTTCATGCTTTGTGTGTATAAAAGATCTTCTATACTTTCCACAGTATGCATCCGATGAAGTGAGCTGTAGCTCACGAAAGCTTATGCTCAAATAAATTGGTTAGTCTCTAAGGTGCCACAAGTACTCCTTTTAATATTTTAGTTCCTTGCAAATGACAATGTGGAATCAGTCATGTAGACATATTTTCATAACTGCCACCACTTGGTTCAGCATAATAATAAAAAAGTCAGCTAAAATTCTGAAGATTTTAGCAAAAATAAGGAATTTAGGAGAAACAGCTGTAAAATAGTCTGAATTAATATTTAGATAGGAACTGTGTCCATTGAAAACATCAGAGTATTAACTTCAGCAACCACATCAGCAAAATTCCCAGAGTGTTTTAACCAGTGATGTTGACTTTACTGGTGAAGATTAGACGTCCCCTGATTTCGATGTACTTTGAATCAGGCCCTATTAGAATAAAAGGTCTGATCCAGTTTCCATTGAAGTCATTGGACTTCTTCTCCATTGACTCTAATGAGATTTCTATTGGATCCATAAAGGACTAGTAATTCTCCCCTATCACCTTTGAAAATCTCACTTTTTTTCTTGATTGCATATGTCATTATTATAGCACACATTATAATCCACATAAGAAGCTGGCTGTCTCGTTCCACCTCTCAACAAAGATTTAATATCAGGGTGCTAATGTGAAGCCTCATATTATGGAGACTTTACAACTTTTTACAAAATATACTATCAAACTAGTATATTAGAACATTATGACATAAATATTAAATTAAACTGCAGTTGCCACAGTATATTTTGGGCTACTTAAAATTGCTTTTACAGTGTGTTCCCAAACTCATATATTCACAACATTCAGTAGTGCACAATGGTTCTGCCCTTTGAATTAGTTATATGTCCACAGTACAGGGGAAAACAACAAGCTGTAAAACATAAATTGGGTCATATCCCGGCATTGGATGTGCATTCCTTTCAGGAATCAATGGAAGGATATGAACACAATAGCCCAGATGATCTTCTTCTATAACTGACAAGTGCACAGTGCAGGATTGGGGAGGGGGGCAGCATGCAAAGTTGGGCTTAAATAAATACTGAGCCAGCCCCATGGCACAACAGAGTAGTCAGGGGGCCATTCTTATGTCTTCCAGATGTCAATAATCTAGGGAGCCTATAAGTCAGATAGGAATTAGCAAGGTTTAATAGGGTTCTGTCCACAACCATTTTTTCCTAGTAATTCCACCTACACTGGTAATAGGGAACAAGGTTGTACAGAAGCCCAAATTCCAGCTGTACAGGACTTAAGAATCTACCTATGATGAGGTGATCCTGTCATGACATACAGATTCTTCTGCTGCATTTCAAAGTAGCTGCCCTGCCGCTTAAGATCAGGTCCATCATCTTTTTTCTCTTGAACAAATTTGAATTCATGTTTCAAGTGTTTCCATTTCTGAAACAGCGCACTGTAACATTACAAATGTGCCTAGCGTTCCCATTAAGGATGCAAAGCATTTTAGCCTTTATTTCTTGATGTAGCATTGGAATGTAAATTATGCCTGTAGGAGGTATGGTTCACTGACGGCAGTGCATTAAGAATATCACCAAATGCTGTTTGTTCCAAAGCTAACCATTTCTAAAGGATTAAAACCATTTCAACACTTTAATATATTCTTTCATCCAAAGAAATATCTTAAACATCAGCAGACTGAACATCATATATTGAGGCTTTGTTCTGTTAAAATTCGTTTAAATTCTAACACAGCATAAACAAGGAAATATAGATGAAGGACTATCTATCATTTTTATGATCTTCCTCACCGTACAAGCTCTTTTATAAAAAAAAATGCAATGCACTATAACAGAATAATTCCAAGCTTTCAGAATTGTCTTATCTTAAGAAAACTCCTTAAACCTGATGCCTGTCAGATAAGAAAACTCCTTAAACCTGATGTCTGTCAGATAAGAGGATACAATACATTGCTTTTAAGCCATGATTTTTATACTTATGTTAATCTGCTTAGAAATAAAAGTAGCATCAGGAGATAGCAAAAGTGGCTGAAATGTCTTTTGTATAAACATTTCCGTAGTACTACTGTAGCTAAATATGTGTCCAGAAATGGACACTTTTCAAATGGTCTAATAGCTTTTATATGCACTGTAATAGAGCAAAAAATATACTTTTGGTAATTAGATGCACTAAATGTGTTTGTTCCAAATATTTAATGTTGCAAGGGCGACCTTGATTCCTAAACTGGTTTCAGACAAATACAAATGCTAACCAGTATACACTTAAGATCATTCACTTTTTACACTATAGAGGGTATTAAATTCTGATTGAATGAATGAATCAGCAAAATTAACATTCATTATAGGAAATGAATTAGTAAATTCTGTACCAAAAGAAATTTGGGGATTTTTTTCATTAACACGTCCAATCTTGTGTAGCTCTAAATATATTTAGTTTGTAGTCTAACAGTTAAACTCCACTATCAGGTGGTCTGAAAAATGTGTTAAGTGGAAAAATCCCATAATATGCTCTCTTACTTGTCTTACTCCAATATGTCACAGAGTCCCCGGGCGATGCTCTGGAACTGCTCCCTATGAAGCCAGTCAGGACTCTGGGGAAGTCTTCTTTCTGTGAGCAGACTGTCTTCAGGACACAGAGCTCACACAACTTCCACCTTCCTGGGTCTGACCTCGGAGCATTCAGCATCCTCTGCCCCTCCGTGTGCTTCCCACAGCGAGTCCGCCTAGGCGAGCTCCCGGGGAAGCCAGAGGGTCCTGCACCCCAACTTCACAGTCGGACATGACTCTCAGCCAGCCAGTAAAACAGAAGGTTTATTAGACAACAGGAACACGGTTTAAAACAGAGCTTGTAGGTACAAAGAACAGGAATCCTCAGCCACATCCATTTTGGGGGGCAGTGAGCCAGACAAACACCTCTGCACTTCACTCCATGTCCCCAGCCAGCCCCAAACTGAAACTCTCTCCAGCCCTCCTCCTCTGGGCTTTGTTCCTTTCCCAGGCCAAGAGGTCACCTGATTCCTTTGTTCTCCAACACCTTTAGCTCTCACCTTGCAGGGGGGAAGGGCCAGGCCACCAGTTGCCAGGTAACAGGGTGTTGGCCTTTCTCTGTGTCCAGACCCCTGCACACACCTGCCCTCTAGGGCTCTGCAATGATTATACACCCTTATCCCACCACCTAGATACTTAAGAGCTGCATAGGGGAAACTGAGGCACCCCCACAATATTCAGAGGAAACATTAAGAACAGTCCCACTTCATCACACAATATTACTTGGGAAACATGTTAGCTAGCTTCTCCAGCCCAGTCTCTGGCTGCCACACTCTCTCTTCCAGGCATTCCAGCTTCCCAGCTTGCTCCTTTGTTTCCCCAGCTCCCGGGCTGAAAATTGACCTGCAGGTCTGGATTCCTGACTCTCTGATGTCTGGTTTCAGAATAGCAGCCATGTTAGTCTGTATTCACAAAAAGAAAAGGAGTACTAGTGGCACCTTAGAGACTAACAAATTTATTTGAGCATAAGCTTTCGTGAGCTACAGCTCACTTCATCGGATGTATTCGGTGGAAAATACAGTGGGGAGATTTATATACACAGAGGACATGAAACAATGGGTGTTTCCATACACACTGTAAAGAGAGTGATCACTTAAGGTGAAAAGAAAAGGAGTACTTGTGGCACCTTAGAGACTAACCAATTTATTAGAGCATGAGCTTTCGTGAGCTACAGTTATTATCAGCAGGAGAGCGGGGGAGGGGGGAGATTTTTGTAGTGATAATCAAGGTGGGCCATTTCCTGTAGTTGACAAGAACGTCTGAGGAACAGTTGGGGGATGGGGGATAAACATGGGGAAATAGTTTTACTTTGTGTAATGACCTATCCACTCCCAGTCTCTATTCAAGCCTAAGTTAATTGTATCCAGTTTGCAAATTAATTCCAATTCAGCAGTCTCTCACTGGAGTCTGTTTTTGAAGTTATTTTGTTGAAGTATTGCCACTTTTAGGTCTGTAATCGAGTGACCAGAGAGATTGAAGTGTTCTCCGACTGGTTTTTGAATGTTATAATTCTTGACGTCTGATTTGTGTCCATTTATTCTTTTACGTAGAGACTGTCCAGTTTGACCAATGTACATGGCAGAGGGGCATTGCTGGCACATGATGGCATATATCACATTGATATATGTGCAGGTGAACAAGCCTCTGATAGTGCGGCTGATGTGATTAGGCCCTATGATGATGTCCCCTGAATAGATATGTGGACACATGTCTGTCTCCATTAGAGTTGCCACCTTTTAGGGGAGGGAGTAATATAGGAATACTCAGTTACTATCGTGAATATTTCAAGCAAACTATTTAATAAGGTCAATTTTTAATATAAATTGGCTTATCATAAACCTCTGGGGGAGGGAATTGGAACATAATGTTTCCCTTTGCCTGTTCTCTCTAACAGTAATATTGAATATTGTTCTGCTGTGTGTCAGGCCATGAAAGAGGTCCACCCATCATGCCTTTAACTGCTTCATTCTAAGAGATAAAGGTGAGTCCTCTCCTTGTCAAAACACACATCAGAATAATGCTAGTCATGGCTATTGTTATGAAGGATGAAGGACAGACAGAAGGGAATCTTGACCTGGATGTGTGTACCTGGTGGTCAAGAACTCTGTAGGCAATGCAAGCAGTTTAGTCTTCGGAGCCACCTGAGCCTTTTGTATCCCCCAAAACACATCTCACAAAAGTGGAGCAATCATGTCCAGAAGCACCAACAGGGAAACTGCATAGCCTACAGTCAATCCTGAAGTTACAAGCTGAACCAACAGGCAGTCAGCAGTCCCTGTGGTCAGAGGAAGCTTGGAGTTATGGTGGTACCTGGTTACCTTATCTTTAGGGACAGGACCTGGGACATTTCTCTAATTTCTTTCTTTCACATATGCTGACCACATATGCTGACCAATGCACTCAGTAGCATCCCATTGTTTACTGTTTCTAGCAGTTGATTAACACCCACATACCAAGCAAGTGTTTCTCACACCATAACTGGTAAGCTCCCTGAAATTACACTCAATGAAATTACAGCTGTGATTACTGAGGAAACACTGTTTTAATACAGCCTTCAAATCCAGGGCCCCGCCTACTACGTCCACATTATCACCAGTGCATGAGCATCTCTGGTACTTCTTGCTGGGTCCAGCTAACAGATTTGCATCTGTGTAGGACTCTCAACATGTTGGGTGAGCCTGTAACTACCCCACTGAATAACTGGTGGGGTCACATGATATGATAATGTATCACTAATGTCTTGCTGGTTACTGTGCTTGTGACTACAGAGTGACCTTCCTGTTCATTACTGCTATTGTCCAGACACAGAGGGCCCTGCTGGTACCTATTCAACAACATTGTTACCAGGCTCAGTAATTACCTCTGTACTTACTGCTTGTGCATGAGACCTGTAACTCAAGTCTACTGTGTCAGCTGTTTCTCCTGTACCTATACTAGCCTTTAATATTCCCCTTAGGTATCACCACCCCTACTCCAGGAGAGGGTTGGAACTTGTGGTTCGTTATCAATCATGTTAAGCCATAATGACTGGGGTATCTTACTGATAGGAGCTGGTGTCACCTTCCAGAGCATAAAGGAAGGATCTACTACAATGTGTTCCTGCCTTTGGCCTAACTGACCGGTGTCTAAAGAGACGGATAACATCGAACAAGTTTCCTGAGAGGCAGTCTCCTGCATTAATAAACTATTCATTTCAGTATTTACTGATTATGATTTCCCTATGTACCTTGTCAATGGAATGAAAGTTTGGAGAGAGATCTATCCTGAGCGTATAGTATAGTTAAAACATTAAAACTATTTCATTTTCTTTGCAGGAATAATGGCGGACTCATGTGTAGCAAGAAGAAAAGGTCTAATATGTAGTAACAGCTGAGGCAAAATAACTCTGACATTTAAGTAGGCATGTTTAGAAATAAATAAGGTCACTGCATTTAATTGTTTAATATCAGCTATGATTTAAACTCATTTTCAGGTGACCTTGAAACTATTCAAAGTTATTATATTAAAGGGGAGCAGCCTATGTAAGTAGGGCAAACAAACATCCTTTACCCCATACCTTAAGGAATCTTCATGTTTAAATCTTTTTGAAACCAATCCCTCCTGACAGCTGAAATCTGAGGAAAAAATACATGGTTTTGTGAAATAACCAGTAAATTAAAAGGTTCCTAGCAAACAACCGTGAAATTGTGTCACGTCAGAGGGTCGGTGCATTGCAGGTAGCATTTGCTGAGAGTCAGGAAATGACTGGGGCAAAACAAAAGCAATGTTTCACTCAAAGAAATAGAGTTGGTGTTGAGAACCATAAAGTGTCAGAGAGTCATTGTGTACATTGAGCCTTGATGCAGCCTAGAAACATGTTATAAGGCATCATGCCGGACTATGGAGCTGCACCAATTGGGCAGATCAGACAAAGATTCTCAGCACCCAGAATGGGACTCATTTGCTTTTAGGCTGAAGATTTGAGGTGCTCTGAGCTAACCCTGTGTAAGACCCACTGAGGATTCAGAGAAAGGCAGATGGGCTGTCAGGTATTCTTTCTGAAACTCAGTGATTCACAGTAATGTTATTGCTTTATTACTATTCATTATTTCTACTCTGGTAATGACCACAGTGGGTCCCCTCACTGCAGCAGGTATTGTACAAACTTTGAGGTAGACACAGTCCCTGCCCCATGACAGCTCAGAACCCAACCAGTCATGGTTCCACAGAATGCACAATACTTGTGCATGTCTATAAGATGCTCAAATTTTAGTCAGATATGAAATGTTTCTTTAAGTCTCTGAGGTGTTGTCCTCCATCCACAACTGAAAGACATGACAAAGAAGCAAAGACGAATGAAGCACTAAATTTAATAAAAGAAAAACTGTGCAAAAGACGGAGTAAAGGATAAAGTGGGGTTAAGGGCTGCAGCAAAGCCATTGAGCATTTCCACAAACTATAACAAAGCTTGGTTTATGAAGTAGTGAAGATTCCAAGGGAAGCTTTGTAGTCAGAAAGGAGCTCACAAAGGAAGAGCCAACAAATGGTACTGTACTGAAATGTGCCCAATGTAGCTCGATGGCTCCATCAAAGATTCAAAATTTAAGACTAAAGGACTTCCATCATGGAAATCAATACCCAGGAACGGGAATCCAGACAGATTGCTGTCTTTGGGAAAAAAGAAGTTTTGACTGTACAAAAATGAGCCCAGAAGACCTCAAATTACATTAGTTTAGATAAAACTAATAAATATTCTCTAATTAACAGAAAAAAAAAACATTGAATTCTATAGGTAGCAGTTTTCAGGATCATTGTTTTTTCAAAGTTTGTAAGTTTTATAACACTATTGTGCCAAATGTTGGCTGAAGATCTTCACATGAACCCCTGTTTTCTCCCCAACCATCATCACTCACATAGTCAAACTGTCATTTTACTGGATAGTAAGTCTAAATGAACACACAGCACAATGTTTTCATCAAATAGCTTTCAAACATGACTGAGAATGAATTATTGATATGCCTGTCACACTTCATTATTTACATGTTCCACTTAAACAAAAATAAATAAATAAATAAATAAACTATTGCAAGCCTTGTCATGTCAGGGAAATAGCACAAAAGCACAACTATGGAGGGTCCCCAAAGCTTAACATCAGCTAAGATATCACTAATTAAAGCAGTCTGCTTTTTTAAAAAAAAATTCTTCTCTGAAACAGAGCCATATGATGGACTTTGCTGATAATTAGCACTTCCTACAATGTTTTAAATTACTGACTGAGTTTACTGAAATTTGTCATAGTTTTGTGCAAGTTGATACCATAAGAGAGAAAGATGCAGAGCATCAGACAATTAGTTCTCATCTCCTTCTTCCTCACCCCCACACCCCATCCAAGAATTTGGATATCAAAACCAGATTTTGGATAGTAATGACTAGAAAATCCACTTTATAATGAAATTCCTATCAATAGAACTTAAAGCTGTTGGAAGCAAGATGTAATGTCAGCTTTCAAATTCCTTTTCTGCTTTCACTCTTTGGGCATTTCAGTGCTATTGCTCTGAAATGCGGAAGCAAAAAATGGTATAGTCTGACCTGTGCTGTCACTCTGACTGTTTTTATTTAATCTACAAGCTGTGGATATTCTACAATAACTGGAGGTGTTAAAGGCATGGGAAAATCTACAAAATTAGGTTGAATCCCTTGGTCAGAGGTATGAAATAAGTGACTTTGATTTTCCTACTTATAAAATCATTTAAGATGTATATTACTGATTTAATGTGAAGGACTTGTAATTTTTCACATCTAATAATGGTATTCAATACTGTACTTTAATTCAAGTCAAGTGCTTCAAGAACTATATTGATTGTCAGTTCATGAATACCAGTTGAGACCTGCACAAAAAAATATAAATTAAATAACCACTTATCAAACTGATATAACCAACTCAAGAAAGGGAAAAAAGAAATATGGGGAGGGAAGGAAAAAACTGATGATTAGATATCTTTGGCACATGATTGGAACTTGGAAGTGTGAATTCTCTCCACGTTCCTGAACAGACCACCAAGTCCTCGAGATGTATATTAAAGGGTGTGATGGGTTTGGTCACAGAGACCTTGGGACTGTCACCTGATGTGCTGAAATTACCTCTGAGCCTGTTTTCCCTGATGGCTTGGGATGCCAGAACCCTGCCTTGTTCATCCAGACACGCTAGTCTGCTGCAACACAGACCCAGATCTGGTCCATGCCCCCAAAGCTGCAGGCTTTAACCAAAAACTGCTCAGCAGGTCACCTCTCTCCAGCACCCAGACACCCAGCTCCCATTGGGATCCAAATCTGTTTTACTCTGTATAAAGCTTATACAGGGTAAACTCATAAATTGTCCTCCCTCCATGACACTGATAGAGAGATATGCACAGCTGTTTGCTCCCCCAGATATTAATCATTTACTCTGGGTTAATTAATAAACTAAAGTGATTTTATTAAGTATAAAAAGTAGGATTTAAGTGGTTTAAGTAATAACAAACTGAAGAAAGTAAATTACTAGCAAAATAAAACAAAACATGCAAGTCTAAGCCTAATACATTTAAGAACCTGAATACAGGTAAATCTCACCCTCAGAGATGTTCCAATAAATTTCTTTCACAGACTATAGCTCTTCCTAGTCTGGGCCCAATCTCAGGTGGTAACTAGAGGATTTCTCGTTGGCCTGGTGGCCCCCTTTGTTCTGTTCCACTGCCTTTTATATCTTAGACACAAGGCGGGAATCCTTTGTGTCTCTCTGAATTCCCACCCTTCCTTCTAAATGGAAAAGCACCAGGTTTAAGATGGATTCCAGTGTCATGTGACATCTTCACATGTCCTGTGAGATTTCATTACCCACTGGCTGGCACACACACGTGGACAGGAAGGCTTACAAGTAAACAGAGCCATTTACAACCAATTGTCCTAATTAATAGGAGCCATCAAGATTCCAAGCCACCATTAAGGGCCCACAGTTTGCATAATTACAATAGGGCCTCAGAGTAATACTTCATATTTCTAGTTTCAGATACAAGAATGATACATTCATACAAATAGGATAAATACACTCAGTAGATTATAAGCTTTGTAATGATACGTTACAAGAGATCTTTTGCATAAAGCATATTCCAGTTCCATTATATTTACACTCATAAACATATTTCCATAAAACATATGGAGTATAGCATCACAAAAGGATCTAGCTATTTCAATAAATTGCCCAAACTAATTAATCCACTGATGCCCTTGGTCTCAGAAAACTTCTAGAGATCCTGTAACAGAAAACCACCCAACCAAAGCTTCTACCAGAGCTGTTAGAAAAAATAGTGGTAAGAGGATAAATTGTCATTACTCCTCCCTTTTATAACATCAAAATATGAAATTTTAGTTTAAAGCATTGTTGAAATTTCAAATTAAAAAAAGAAAGTAAATTGAGCAGTTCTGCTAGTTTGTAAATGCTAGAACACCACAAATGCATAGGACCAAAACAATCCTTTGCCTCCATATGTGACTATGCTTCTCTGATGAAAACTATAGCAAATGAAGAAGAAAGAGAGACACTTTGAGAACTCCTGGCACAAGACAAGCTCAGCTACTGCTCATAAACAGATAAAAACCCATCTGCAAAACAGAATGAAAAGTTCAGTTCTTAATCTATTAAGCCCATACTGGACTAGGACTGGTCTAACTCAGACCCCATCCCACCTTTTGCAATCTTCCAAGACAGTTACTCTACAAGCCTAATGCAACTGAAGAGAACCAGACATCAAAAATCAAAGTGACTTCTATATAAGTGCCTAGCTTTGGGCACCCATGTTTGAAAATGTAGTCCTTTCTGCCACTGTGTTCTATGAAAATTACTTTGCTTCTACATGTTATTTTATAACCTCCTAAAGCATATCAGACACAAATGGAAATGTGACAAAATGCAGTGAGATAACAAACATTGAGCATATCTCATTGTCATTTTGAATAAGACCTATACAATCTAAAGACCCATTCTGCTTCCATTATGCTAATGCCAAAATCCATACTGACTTCAATGCTCAGAGGATTAGATCCTTAAATTGTGTGGTAATAAGTAAAATATGATGTGCACAAAAATTCAATTAAATCAGTTCTTTTGCTACAGTTAAATAAAGATAGATGAGAACTGAATTTATAGAATTTCAGTTCTGATGTCTTATGTTTTATATGGATGAGAGAATTATAGCTATTCTGTTGAGACATTTGTGTGTTTGTACATATCAGTAATGTCGCTCAAATGAATTATCTGTGCTAAAATCCAGGCATTGTAATTGAGTTTTCAATCCTCTTTTGGATCAGAGTGACCTATTTACACGTATAATGGGGAAAATAAGTAGTTAGTACTTTTAAACAAGTGTAAAATTTGAGTTAGACCACCATACATTTATTTCCTATATTTTGTAGGAAACGTCTAGTGAAGCCTGAGATCTTATAATGCACGACGAGTCAGAGGGTAGAACTCCTATAAACCAAGGGGGGGGAAAGCAATCATGATTTTTTTCCCTCACAAATACTTTTTCAGTGATTATGTCAATTCTGTCTTGATTTTTATAGTAAAATTAAACATGATTTCTATTAATTCATTGAAATCTAATATTAAAGATCTTTCTCCATCTCAGCCACATTTTATAAAAAGTTTATAACAATTACAATATTACAATTACAATTACACACAGTTTAGGAGTAATCATACTTTGCTTTTTCATATGTAAATATTATTAACTTACATGGCCAAAAGTTTAACTACGTGAATGATTTTGCCCTTTGATATTCTTCTTAATGCATATATTATTACAATCCTGACATATGTGTTACATTGTATTTATACTATAATTATTCTCAATGGTAAACTTTCCAGTTAAATGGGTTAGTAATTACTGGAGCAGAGGTGGACAAACTGCAGCCCGCGGGACCATCCTTTGCAGTCCCTGAGCTCCTGGCCTGGGAAGCTTGCCCCCAGCCCCTCCCCCGCTGTCCCTCCTCCCCCGCAGCCTAGGCTCACTGCGCCATGGTGCAATGCTCTGGGCGGCAGGGCTGTGAGCTCCTGGGGCAGCACACGCTGCCAGCCACCGGTGCGCTAGGCAGTGCAGTAAGGAGGCAGGGAGCGGGGGGTTAGATAGAGGGGCAGGGGAGTTTGGGGGGAGGTGGCCAGGGGGCGGGGGTGTGGATAGGGGTCGGGGAAGTCAGAGGGCGTGGAACAGTGTGGTTGAATGGGGGCAGGGGTACTGCGGGGCAGCCAGGAAGGAGAGGGGGGGTTGGATGGGTTGGCGAGGGGCAGTCAGGGGCAGGGGGTCCAGGGGCGGTCAGGGGACAGGGAGAAAGGGTGGTTGGATGTGGCAGGAGTCCCTGGCGGGGGGGGGTGGAGGGGAGGGCTGTCTGGGGGTGAGAAGCAGGGGAAGTTGGATAGGGGGCGGGAGCTGGGCCATGCTTGGCTGTTTGGGGAGGCACAGTCTCCCCTAACTGGCCCTCCATACAATTTCAGAAATCTGATACGGCCCTCAGGCCAAAAAGTTTGCCCGCCCTGTGACACAGCAGGGCGGGGAAGTGTTGACCTGAGAATGTGGCAGGGGAGTTTCACTGGGGATGGGATACCTGAAAGCCTATAACCTGAGCCAGGAGGGGGAGGTGGGAGGTAACACCTCTGCCCGGGAAACTGGACAAGGGCTGCAGTAGAGAGCCTGCTGGGGGGGGGGGTGGTTTCAGTTTTGTGCTGGGTGGTGGAATGCAGGGAACCCCAGGGCTGGGGTCTAAGTTCCCTGCCCCCCAGAAGGACTTGACTGAGGGGTCCTGGTTGTACCCACAAGCTCTGTTTTAGACTGTGTTCCTATTGTCCAATAAACCTTCCGTTTTACTGGCTGTCTGAGAGTCGCGGTGAATCCCAGGAAGAGGGGTGCAGGGCCCGGACTCCCCCACACTCCGTGACATGCCCCTGTACTAGAGGTAACAAAATGCAAATACACCATGTATTTGCATTGTAATTATACCATAACTACACAATAATGAGTTTCCTTATGTGTAATGCTTCTTTGATTATATTTATTTATATGAGGGAAAAAAACCTTTCAGTTGAATTATTTAAGTAAATTTTTATGGCTAAATCCTGCAGGCCCAAGGATGTAAATTGGAACGCTGATAAATTATATAGTGACAGCAACTCTGTGTTTTGTTGAATGTAACACAGAGAGTTAAAAGAGGTGAAGAGAAAGGGAAAAAAGAATGAATGAAAGCCAGGTAAGCAAACAAGATGAAGAAGTGACACTATGCATTTAAAAATCTGAATGACAAATATGCAGCACTAAGATGAGACAAATGAAAGAAGAAAATGTCTCATGACTGAAGCAGACAAATACAAATGTCACGCTGGACTAATGTGATGAACAAAAGACAAAATACATTACAATGACACATTAACTAAAGTGTTAACATGAAGGCAGGAGATGAAAGGGAAAGTTCTTCAATACTGACAAACCCTAGGGTATCTCAATTCAAAGTCGATTAGAAATAATAATATCTTGCTTCTTTCCACTTCTTTTTGTTGTTTGTCTCATCTTATTGTAAATAATATAAATGGCCTAAACCTTTTCTCTTTCATCAAGAATTATGTAGCCTTGTGGTTTTAAAAAAATCACTGAGTGCCTTTTAAGCCCCAAAGGAGATGCTGACACGAATAGAAATACATTCAAAGAATTTGATTAATCACAAAGTCTGTGTTCACTTTACTTTATTCTTGTTGTAAGCCAACATGAAATGAAGCAACAGGATATGACACATCATAAGTGATTTTATGAAAGTGGTTACACTGGGTCATGTTTGAAACAAACAGAACTTTAGCTAACAGCACCTGTGGATCTTTTAAGAGGGTGGATAGTTTGCTAATTGCACCAATTTCAGAGATTTTAAAATGTGCCAGAAGAACTAGAGTTTTAACAACAATTATCTGTGTCTACCAGTTAAAGATTTCTGTAACCATCACTCACATTAATTGTATCAAAAAGAAAACCATCCACTTTGTGGTTGTATTCTACAAACTCTTCAACATGAAGTATTTTTTAATTAGTGAGGAAAGTATTTTATCTTGTTTTCTCTGTCTTTCTCTGTCTTTGTCTTTCTTTCTTTCTTAGATCTGAGATGATTATGACAAATTAAAACATGCCTCTCTAGGAAATCACTGGAAGCTAGATAGAAGGGGCCACAGTTTATATATATATATATATATATATATATATATATATATATATATATATATATATATATATATATATGTATAATTTTATTAATTATACCTTGCCTATTCATTACTTCCATTCCATAAGCTTGCCACGGGGGCTGAATTGTGCCAGTGACCACCAGTTTTTAATGTGAACGTAGTTGACCCAGGTCTCTCCTTCTTTGCATTTCAGATTACTTAAAGTTTAGGTCTGCAGAAACAGCCCATTTTAATGGTCCCACTTAGCTGCCAATGAGGTGGATTTTTGCTCCAGTTGGATAGAGAAAAAATAGAGCAGGATAACTTGATTTTAATTGTATACTTTATATATTGTAAAGAACATCACTGGATCATACTCTAGGCCTCCTCTGCTTTCTATTCATGGCTATCTCAGCCACTTCAGCCAGAGGGAGAGCATGTGTGTACAGGAAGATGAACAAAACAGGAAATATATGGGTTGGGAAACTTTATTTAAAGGTAATTTCTGTTGGGGAAAAAAAAAGAAGAAACAAACTGATCAAAAAGAGGGATGCTGGAGAGAGGCAGAAGACTGAGGGAAGAAAAGAGTAGATTGGTAGAAAACTGAATTGGACAGGAGTGGGCACTTCTACTACTAGTCTCAGGCCCATTCATTGCTGATTGTGGCCCTGTACATTTGGTCCATCAGAATCATTCTTTCCCCCACAGGAAATGACCTTGTAACACCATTTCTATATATTTCAGTAAAATCTGGTGATGTGCATGTTTAACAGCTAAAACTCCCCTAGAATTAAAAATTAGACTAGAAAAGGCACATTAATTATTCAAATATAAAATCTGTTCTACACAAAGGAAGACAAATTTGTAAACTATTTTTCAAAAGGTAAAACATCCTTCTTAAATGGGAGGTATTAAATTTTAAAGTACTGATGAAATATTTACTGGTTATGAAGTTAAAAGAAATTTGTAAATGTTTTCAGAGTTGGGCTAAAAGCCTTGGAAGGAATTTGGTGAAGAGGAATACATTTACTTAAGCTAATACTAGTATTTTACCTAATTAGTGCATTAAATATTTAGAATGCTTATTTTTCTTTTGGAGGAACAGAATTTTCAGGAAAAAAATAACTTGTAAAGTAAAAAGGTTAGAATGATTAACTTATATTGATATAATTATTTTCATCCCTAAGCATCCCAGATAACAAACTTTACTATCAATCCTTCTCTGTCTCGTAGCCACTTGTGTTGGGTCATGGAGAGTGTGTAACAGCACACAGGAACATTAGACAATAGTTTAGGTCAAGAAGTACTACCACACACAACTGAAGCGGTAGAGAGAAATGCAGATAGGCAGAATGTAATTATCCCACTGGCATTTAACCAGAACACTTGGATTAAGTCCTGTGTGTCTGTAAAAGCACCATGTCATCTTTGATGAACATAGTTCTCCAAATTCAGTTCTATATTTTCAACCAGCCCAATTCCCTATAACACATTAATGCCCTATGCTGGGCATTAATAGAGAACTGATTTGAGAGAAGTGTGCTACCAATGCCTGCATCACACCTGAAGTGGTGGGGACATTTTCTGGGCTTACTGGAGGAAACTGGCAATGCTTTACATGGGGGGAGGAAGAGGGAGGGGAGGGGAGGAAGTTAGAAACTGCTGAAAAAAAGATGTGTGGGAGTCAGCTTGGTGATGCTGACTCATCCCCTAGGAATGTAAGGGTAGAAGGTTTAAAAGGTGCAAGCCTGGACCTTCGAAGCCCTTTCTTCAGGCAGCAAACAAGGCAGTAACTGCCCTCTTTCCCCTTGAGATGGTGAATATCAGGTTTGGTTAGGATCTGCTGTGGGCATTGCATGAGTTGTTTCTTTTTAGGGGCGCTGGGAAGGAATTTTTCCTTCCCCATCATATTGGCCTAGGTAGAGTGGGATTTTTTGCCTTCCCTACAGCACATGTCAGGTGGGACCTATTATGGCGATAAAAGGAGGGAGAAGTAGATATGCTGGAGTGTAGGGATAGGGCCCAGAGGGACCTAGACAATTTGGAGGATTGGGCCAAAAGAAATCTGATGAGGTTCAACAAGGACAAGTGCAGAGTCCTGCACTTAGGACGGAAGAATTCTATGCATTGCTACAGGTTGGGGACTGACTGGCTAAACAACAGTTCCGCAGAAAAGGACCTGGGGATTACAGTGGATGAGAAACTGGATCTGAGTCAACAGTGTGCCATTGTTGCCAAGAAGGCTAACAGCATATTGGGCTGCGTTAGTAGGAGCATTGCCAGCAGATCAAGAGAATTATTGATTCCCCTTTATTCGGCACTGGTGAGGCCACATCTGGAGTATTGCATCCAGTTTTGGGCCCCCCACTACAGAAAGAATGTGGACAAATTGGAGAGAGTCCAGCAGAGGGTAACAAAAATGATTAAGGGGCTGGGGAATATGACTTATGAGGAGATGCTGAGGGAACTGGGTTTATTTAGTGTGCAGAATAGAAGAGTGAGGGGGGATTTGATAGCAGCCTTCAACTACCTGAAGGGGGTTCCAAAGAGGATGGAACTAGACTGTTCTCAGTGGTGGCAGATGACAGAACGAGAAGCAATGGTCTCAAGTTGCAGTGAGGGAGGTCTAGATTGGATATTAGGGAAAGCTATTTCATTAGGAGGGTGGTGAAGCACTGGAATGAGTTACCTAGGAAGGTGGTGGAATCTCCTTCCTTTGAGGTTTTTAAGGCCAGGCTTGACAAAACCCTGGCTGGGATGATTTAGTTGGGATTGGTCCTGCTCTGAGCAGGCGGTTGAACCTGAGGTCTCTTCCAACCCTAATCTTCTATGATTCTAAGGAGTTACAAAATGAGTTGTGACATATGGCCTAAGTATGGGTAGCTATCCAGTGGATGGTAAGGTGCAAGCCATGGGTTGGCTGGGGGACCTAGATGGATTATGAAGGGGGACTGGTGGAAGCCGGGGAAGTTATTTGAGTTAACATGAAGTTGCCTGCACTGTACACTTTTTATCTGCCAGGTAGACTCAGACATCTAATAATAAAGTTTTGGCCTGATTAAATCCATATCAGGTGTCTCCTGTCCTTCTTTTGGTATAGCCAGACAATGTTATTTCCTGTAGCACTCTGAATTTTCCATTGAAAACTCCCTACTGACTGTTCATTTTCTTTCCTAAGAGTAAAACACTTTCCCAGAGCTCTTGTCCATTAACAATAGAATCTTTGATGAAGCAGGCAGCTCCACTGGGGGAGTGAGGAGGGGAGTGACTCTTGGAAACTCGAGCTCCATCTGCTGATAGTTTTAAAAAATCAGCATCATAAATTAATTCACACTATTCACAAATACTACCCTGTCCAGGGCTCCAGGCTTGCTGAGTTTATGGTGGGGATATGACACAGTAGAAACAGTTAATGAAAACAAATTATATAGAACATAAGGAGTAAGGAAGCAGGCTCCCACTCATAAACTAGGGACTATATAGAGTGAGTTGAAGAGCTCTATGTAAGATCAAAAGCTCGTCTCTCTCAGCAACAGAAGTTGGTCCAATAAAAGATATTACCTCACCCACTTAGTCTGTCTAAAGTGAGCTATATAAGACATGGTACTATTAGCTTAAGGTTTCATTATCCTATGCAAATGATATACAGATTTAAATTTCTTTTTTTGTGTTTCCTCAGACTCTTGCTCTCCGTTTCTTGTTTGCTGCATGACGTTCGACTGGTTTTATGGTAATCTCTTACTATAAAACATGGATAAGACAGAAATCCTTTTTTTTTTTTTGGCACTGTTCAACTTTTTATGTTCAAGTCATCAAAATTTGATTTCTTCCCACATTTCTTCATGTTATACAGAGTGTAGGTATGAACTTATATTTTGATCTTCATTTATTTGTTTCATTTTACTTTATTGTATTCCCTTTTATTATTTCATTCTATTTAATCCCCATATTAGTTCTTTGATGAAATTCTTGATTATTAGTGTTTCATTTTTTAGTCATTTTAGAAATCTTATTTGACAGCTGCAATAGTTCTTTCTATTTACAATTATTTAGCCTCCTGGCAGATTTATTAGCCAATGGTAACCGAGTTGCAACTTTTTTCAAAACAATGTAGCTCACTTGTTCTTTTACTATTTATGCTCTTGTGACTCCATTGCTACAACCTCTTCATGGGGGTTCATGTTTTTCTATGCATGCCATCCTACTTTTGTAATTAACATATATTGGGAAATATTATTTCCCATATTATTCTTCTGCAAGTGTATTCACCTGCATCATTCAGATAATGTCTAGTGAGGGCACAGGGATCTCTCATTCCAAAAACTTGAACTCTCCTCACCTGGGAGAACTTAACCTCCAACTATGAATCAAACATAGTATCACATGGATTCAGATGCAGCTTTGGGAGCAGTGTTAACTCTGCTCAACTTAGATGCTTTCAGATATGGTTGATATGAAGTACGTGGTCTTGGACACATCTTCACTTCTGATCATAACCCTCTTTCAGCCCATCTCTGTAACAATACTTCTGTTATGAAGACTCTTGGGGACACATTCTGGGAAAACACCACCTCAGCACTTCATCCTGCACAACACTCTCTTATGAAATATTTGCAGGTAACTGTGAGCACAGGCTCCTTCTATCAACAAAATCTGAAACTATTTTCATTTGATGGTCTTCTTCCTTCTCAAGAACTCACTTAAATCTATTTGTATCACAGGGTTTAAAGCTCCATTTCTCTTCTAAATTGGGGCTATGTTCACCCCTCCCCCCAACCCTGATAATATAATGTAGGCAGAAATGCATCCCAGAATATAGAGGAAGAGAAGTTCTGATAGGTTTTAAAGACCAAGGGCCTTAAAAGCTATTCAGAATGAAAAGCTATTAGGATGACGGATAGTTTCCATATTTGCAGAGCCCAGGCTCACTGAATTTACTATCTGATTTTAAATCTCACCCCCCTAAGGCTCTTTAAAAAGATTCAGCAGTTGTTCACTTGTTTGAAACACATAAAAGTGATTTTCAGCAAAGGAGATTTCCTTGCCCACCCTTCACCCCCCCAAAAAATCCAAAGTTCCTGTCAACACTGCAAGCGTCCAAACTGCGAACAGTATCTAAATTCTTCCTTTAAAAGTGTGTTCTATCAGTGGAAAGTAATGAGGTTTTAGTCTGTTAATTCTTTTTCTCCTAAAAGTCAGGAAGGTAAAAACTATACTTAAGTAATATTTTGAATGTAGTTAAATCAGAAGAGCCCTTAATATCTTATATTTTAGGTACAGAATATCGTTGGCCAGGGTTGTTAAGTTTAACAAATGAACAACAAAAAAAAAAACCCTAAATACTTTCTCCCGCTTTAGACATCATGGGATTCACAGGGGGACTATGGAAGTGATTTTCAAAATCACTCAGAAATGGACTAATTCTGCTTTCAATTAATTCATTTAGTGTTTTACCTTTGACTGTGGGGGAGCAGAGTTAGGCCAATGCTGGGTGCTTTTGAAAATCAAGCCCTAAATAGCTCAATGAATAGAAAACTAAGCCAATAGAGTCTAAAACCTATCTTTTAAAACAAGACTCCGTTCTCTCTCACTGTCTCCATCCATTTGCCAAACATTTTCTTCCCACAAACTTCCTCTATTCCTTCTCACCTAGAATGTCTCCTATCACCCTACTTTCGAGTCTGTTTCCCCTTAGATCAGTGGCAGACAGCAGACCTCGGAGTCCTGTTCATCCTTATGCACAACTGTTCCTTGTCACTCCCAGCTACTCCCAATAATAATAGGAATGTTCACTATATATATCACAGCAAAAACTTAGAACTAGTCAGTTGAATTGAGACGGAACAAAACTCATGAGCTGCTAACATTCAGTCTTTTATGTCATGGTAGGAGAGGAGCAGAATTATTACTATTCCTTGTTTTTAATGCAGAAACTCTTAAAATGAGGAGCAGGGATCCCTCATGCTAAGGGCTGCATACGTATAAAACAAAATGGTGGTCCTAAAGAGCATAGTAGGTGAAAAAATTGTTTTGCAATATCTCCTGGCCAGTTGACAATATCTGAGTCGTTTAAGCATTTTGCTACATCCATGTGAGTAATGCGTTCATGATTAACTTTCTGCCATTTGCAAATAACAACTTTGTTGTTTCTAATCCTGTTTTTTTCCCCATAATTTTCTAAACCACACTCTGCTCACTATAGGACTGCCCGTGACAATTTTCAACTTATTTTCTGAACTTTTAAAGTTTTTCTTTGTCACATAAATAATAACTATTTTTTTATTCCCTTCAGTTTTGGGGGATAGTCTGCTTTTTGGGTTGATTTTTTTTTTTTACAATCTCTCTCTCTCTCTCTCTCTCTCACACACACACGCACGCACGCACACACACACACACACAACCACCTTAAGCAGAAACCAAACATTGAAAATGTCAGCCCCAAAGATGAATGCTTCAAGAAGTTATGAGGTGTCTGAATCCAAGGTGTTATAACTATACCAGGAGTGAATACTGCCAGCTATAATATGAATATATGCTGCACCACGTCAAATTAAGGCCATCACATCAAAATGTCCTTGGGTGCCACCATACTTAATTGTCAGTGAAAGACAGTGTGATGTTCTGAAGCCTATCCAAATATTTGAGAAATTTTAGTCTTGTCCTCCACCTCCACCCTCAGGAAAAAAGTAAACTTTTGGATTTTTTGGGGAAACAATACTAAAAATGTATTTTCAGAAGAAAAAAAGTGCCCGCCTCATTGCGAAAAGTGACAGGAAAAAGCTCCCTTTTGAAACTGTATGAAGTAATTAGCCAGTTGGCTAATCTGCCTAAAAAGTGTGCTTTGAAGGTGTCTGAGATCTACTGAGAAGTGTTTTCAGGTATTCCAATAGGCACAAATGGGTTTGTTAGTTAATTATTTGTAGGTTGGTGCATCCATAGATTATTTAGTTTGTTGACTTATAGCGAAATATCTGAACACTGTATCTGTCTCATCTCTTCTCTTCTAATATCAATTCAGTTGAATGGTGGAATAAATATTTTTCTAGTTTGTACTCATTTCCTGGGCATATGTTATGCCTGTTTGACTCTAGGAATAAAGGAGGAGATGACCCCAGAAGGTACCAGAATTGTACAAAAAAGTACAATAGGACTCTACAAGGAAATGTACCCTGGGAAAAATGGTGAGGAATTGCACTATGGAGTTACAGCAATGATAGAGTGAATCTGAGCCCAATTCAGGGAAGTTCCAAAGCACACCTACCGAGTCTATTGAAGTCAGTTTGACTGAGGCATATATGCTTAAGTGCTTTGCTGAATTGACTTAAGTCTTTGCAGTCTAGTACGGGAGATAACTTCAAATTTTTAATTCCATCAAGGTTTCAGAGGAACTTGCTATGTAGATGTAATTTTCTGAATCTTATTAAGGCTATTTTAATTTGTAACTGCTATGATGGAGGATATAGAGTTCATTTCTGAACAGAAACCATTTTGAGGCCAGGCGCTAGCTGTTGCTTGAACCACAACTTTATTTTCATTTTGGTAGCACTATAAGCTATTTAACCAAACAAAATGGGTTTTGAGGTAAACTCCAAACTGACTGGCTGTAGAGGCTTTCCAATCATGTAGTTATCTTGCACTGAATTGAAACATCAGGGTGATTATAAAACCACTTCAACAAGCAGGGAAACATCATTTTAAAAATACTTTACCTGTTAAATGCAAATAAAAGGAGGTAAATTTATTTTAACTGTCTGGAATGGATTTGGAGAGGTCAGGAAATTTTGCAAATTTTTTGCTGTATTTTTCTTTTGTTGGAGCAGTAGGAGGATATTTACTTCTTGCCTAACTTCTTTATAAATGCAGCGATCATCCTTCAAAATGTACTAATTGTCTTAAATAATAAAATATCTTGCCCTTAATGTATATGGTAGTTCAGTGGACTTCATGTGTGCAGGCCATCTACTTAAGCACATGCAAAATCCATCCTGATTCAGAGAGAGCAAGTAGGCAGCATCTTTCCTAAATAAGGATGCATTTCTGAATCAGGCCTTAAGGAATCATGCAGACCAGATTTGCTTTGTGAAGCATTGTCTTTCATCATGTGGATTGATAGGATTTTATTTTAAATATATTTTATTTATATTGATTTTTATTTTCAAAAATAAGGGGAGAACAGAAAAGAACATAAAAAGCAAAGGGATTGGAAGGGAGAAAAAAAAATGGAAGGAAGGTAAGAGGGAAAAGGAGAGCAACATGTCTGTTTCCATCTGCTAGGAATTAATCAAAGGTTTCTGAAACATCAGACCAAACCTTTTCATATTTGTCCGAGGTCCTTCTTCTCCAAAATATTACCTGCTTTTTAAAATGGCAGGTCATATAAGTTGCTGTGCCAACCTTCTATCCCGGGAGGCAGTCTACTCTTCCCTCTAAGCAATATGCGTTCTTTGGCTATAAGCACTGCTCTAGTGAACCAAGCTTTCCATGAGTTGGAGAGTTTCCAAGATGTTGCAATATTTCCCAAAACAAAGTTCTGAGAAGTAATTTTTAAGGAAGTTTCCATAATCATATTAATCCTCCTCCCTACTTCTAGATCATACCCTGGGAAGTACCAAAATATGTGAGCCAGTGAGGCTCCCAGAGAGCCATATCTTCAGCAGCAGTATGTTTTGGCAAAGCCCAAGCACTGTAACATGTGGGTACTAGTGTGAACAAATTATAATTTTCTGTGGGATAAGCCTTCATCATAGATTAATAGTAGAGTTTTTAATGTTTTCCAAGGCACTTCTCCATTGGACAGTGTTGAAAGCTGCACACAAATCCTTGCCTGCACCAGGCCTCAAGCAATCTAAATTAGGGAGGTGGATTGTTCTGATTTTGTTTTGTTTTAATTGTGTATAGGCCAGGAGTATTATATTGCATTGGGTAATATAGAATAAGAATACTAAAAACTCTAGCTGTTTACTAAGTATTGATTGATTAATGCTTCAGTTAGGGACAATGCCTACTTCAGAGTTAATAATTTAGTGCTTGTTCAAAGCCGCCACTCAAGACAATCAGATTCTGGCCTCCCCCTCCCATCTACCCCCATTTACTTCAATGGGAATTGGATCAGGCCTTATAGACAGACTTACCTTTAAAAAACACAATTAAATTCCTGAATAAAAATAGTGTTGGTATTTAAAAAAATCATAGTTATAAGAAAAAAAATAAAATTGTTTTATATGCTTTATATTACATTTATGAAAATGATGATTTTCCATATACACTAAGAAAGCTGCCTACTACCTGAAGTCATGAGAATTCTACTTTTTATTTCTCCTCAGCAGGTTTGTTGGTGATGTAATTCTCTTCATTACTAAATAGTTTTGCTAAATAAACTCACAGCCTGTAAAATCAGAACAGAATTGTCAAATAACTTGTAAAAGATAGCATTCCAGATCCTTTCCTCCTAGATTTCAGTCAAACTTTAAAATTTATTTTAACTCAAGAATGAAAGTGAGTTAGAAGATTTTAAGAATCTTGACCAACGCTAGTCTGTCTCTAGTAGCTGTCATAAAATCACTGCCCATTTATCAATCCATAAACTCTGCAACTCTTGATTGAAAATCATTTATCTCATCTCTTCTCGGACAAAAAAAGGTTCATTAGGACAATTTTCTGAACTATGCCACCCTGGTTTCCCAGATTGTTTGCTCAGAGCAACCAGAAGCACTTTTCTGAGTGGGAGGTCTCAGGAATGTAGCTTGCTTGACTTTCAAAATCAAATGGAATTGAGATTTTATATAATCTAAAATGCATTTTTAAAGGCAGAAGGAATACAACACATTTTCTTTCCAATTAAAATTATGTCTGTCATGTTCCCCTCCACATAAAACACGTGCATGTATACTTAAACATTAAAAAACTGTAGCATGCACTGTTGTGTTGCTTAATGTATACTGTCTCCGCAACGCCAAATTTCACACCACTGCAATGTAGATACTGGAATGAGGGGCCAGAAGAGACTATTAAAGTGTAGTTTTCCTCTGAAAGGTGACTCTCTAAAAGCAGCATTGTGGGTTTCCTGGTTTTTGTCTCAATCACTCCATAGCAAAGTGTTCAAATTAAAAGATTTTGTGACTGCTAACTTTGCACACTCTTTGTGTATCAGCAGTAAACTTGACTCAACGGAGGTGTTTTTTAGTGTGTTAAGGTGCAATAAAGAGCATACTTATGTGCACTTTGATGTAAAAGTTATGCATTTGAAATGTAGTTAACAATTTTCTTGATGAGTGATCTAGAGAAAATCTAGCTTACTCGACCCTTGCTGAATTGGCTCTGTAGAGCTAATAAGATTTAAAAAAAAAAAAAAAGTGATGCAAAAGTAAGCTGATCTACTAACTACTTGTGGATTCTCTTAGCATAGGACAGCATAGCCATCTTTTCTCCACCCCTTCCTCAATCCCAGCATTAAGAGCACATGATTGATGAAAAAAGGCTAGAGAGGTCTCAAGATCAATGAAGCAAAAAAGGTAGCTCAGGCATATACTTAATTTTAAAATTGATTAAAAGTGAGTGTTTGTTTTAAGTGCTTTGTTGCACCAGAGGCAAACTTAAAATATGAGGTCAGAATCTCTCTCTGTAGAAAAATACCACTGCCCCAATCCAAACTCTCTAAATTAGACAGGCCATTTCTGTTTGGTTTTTAAAGATCATGATAGAGAAACCCCTCAGCAACATTCTTTGCTTATTATTGCAAGCCCTCTTGAAGTAGAAATGTAAAGTCTTCAGTAGTGATGGCTAACATCTGACCATCAATGTCAAATAAAAGATTCAGGATCTCTGTGAGGTTTTGTTTGGTTGGTTATTTTAACCCGGAACTATCTGACAATGGGTCTCCAAGTTCAGTTGAGGCCCAAGTTCAGTTATGTGACTGCTGAAATATTTTGCTCTCTGATGGGTCTGATTCTTCTTTTATGGAAACGAGTGGTAATCAGTAGAATAGTATAAGCTTCAGAAAAAGCAGGAGTCATCTGAATGTGTGCAAGACAAGTAACTAATGTACCAACTAATTAGGGTAGTCAATATTAAATTTTTATCAGTTAATGTCAATAAATGCTGATTTCACCATATGCACACAAACTAATGAAAACATATTTCCATTGATGTTTATCAAAATGTGCAGATTGGCAAAGTAAGAAAAATGCTACTTAAGAATGTATAAGTTTGATTTAAAGATATTTACTTTGTATACTTTGACATGTGATGCTGACAATTTGTGTTTTAATGGTTATAAATCTTTAACTTTTTGAATCTCAACATCTGCTGTCATTAAAAAATTCTGACATCTCCCTCCACAATTTCCTGCAACTGGGAAAATTTAAAATCACTAAAAATAGGCAAAATGCATAAAAATAAATATTAATATTATCCACCGATTTTTCCTCATGAAGACTGTAAAGCACCAAAAAGGAAAAAAAACCAAGATGTTTATATGATATATCTGAGTTCATCTTTTAGAATATGCTCCAACCTAGAACAAGCATTTCAAATATGAATTGTCACTTGATAGCTTTGATAAGATATACAAAATCCACCTATGAATCTGCCCACTGTTGCAGGACTGACTATCACAGTTTTGGGGAAACTTTCACACTTGGGGTAAAGAAGAAAATATGGCTCTGAGGTTTGGTTTGCTAAAGTAACCCCTGGAGAGCTGAATTAATGAACAGAAGACAGGTGAGGTTCATGATAAATGCAGGTTATCACAAGGCCCACAATTTATTCAGGAAGCTGTAATGTACCATCACATTTAATGGAGTAAATATTGTTATCACATTTTGTGGGTGTGTGTGCATGCATGCGTAAGTATAAAATATAAATAGTAAATGAGGTTACCACAATAATAAGTAGTATAGTACATTTAAGATGTTTACTCTGAGATAATATCTTCTGAAAGATAAACCCAGCTATGTCAGGAAAACATTCACTTCTTTTCAAAGTCTTACACTTTTCTCAAGGGAAAATAGTTTGCTTAAACTTCTCTCCATGCTGGTGCATAAATGCTTGTCACACCAATACTCACTTTTGAAACATACACTCAGTTTACACACAAAAGATCCACATTAGTATAGACTCATGGACTTAAAGGTCAGAAGGTACCATCATCATCATCTAGTCTGATCTCCTGTATGTTTGCAGGCCACAGAACCTCACCCACCCATTCCTGTAGTAGACCCCAAACCTCTGGCTGAGTTACTGAAATCCTCCAAGCACTTTTTTTTTCTTTTAATCCATCTTTTTTTTAAACTAAGCTTGAAATCACTATAGCTGTAATGTTTTTTCTTATCCCTACAAATACCCTGAATCACCATTAAGCTTGCAATGAAAGGTGGTTAAAAACTGCTCACACTCTAAATTTCAAATCTTCAAACAGAGCAAGGAGATGAAACCTAGAGGAATGTAGAAAGAGATTGCTGTGATCATACTGAAATGATTATTTTGGTGTGTTAGTGAAACTGTCTGAAACTACCAATTTTCACTTCAAGTTTCAGATATGAAAACTGTCTTTCCTTTTCAGAAAAAGAATCTAAGGTGCTGTAAAGTGTTCACAAACTGAGGAAACATGATTTTTCAACAGTTTCCTCAATGGAGGGAGCATATTTTCAAAATTCAAGGATGTGTGAAGTGGACCAAAAAGTTTCTCAGTCAGACGGAGACTGAGAAAGGAAGTGAGGGGAGAGAAAAAATTAAAAGGACCCTAATTCATAATACTAAGGACATAACCACTGTAAAGCCTGATTGATGTGGCAAATATTTTTATAGGTAAGAACAACAGCCCTTACAAGTATTTACCTTTTATTTTTCTTTTCTTTTTTTTTAATAACACAGTACGCCGAGGACTGAGACATAACAGGGCACTGAACATACAATATACAATAAAAGAAAGGAATAAAAGAGAATAAATAAATAAAATCAGAGAAAACTTTAAGAGTAATAAAATACCTAAAACATCATTTGTGACTGAAAAAGAAATCTTTGAATTCATCCATATCCTTTGGTGGTTGGCAACTGTGGTAGTCCATTCTGTACAATCCTCTGCTCATCTTATTGTGGATGAATAATCTTTTTGTGCCACCCAGGATACCACATCATCCATCCAAGATCTTCTTTTTCTGCATCATGTGTTTCTGCCATGAACTTTCCCTTCTAATGCTTGTAAACATGTATTGCCCTACAAATCAAATCTTTCTTTTCATAAGATCTCTGAGTAGCATTTGCTGACTTCCAATCATCTCCGATACTTTTTGGTTGGTTAGTGTGGTCTATCCATGGTATTTTTCAGAATTATTCAATAATATGATTATTCAAATGGTTGTAGTTTCTTTAATATTGATTGTTTGAATGTCCATGTTTCACAGCTGCAATTTAACATAGATCAAATTAAGATTTTGAATCAGAAATTAATCTTCAGATTTGTCTTCTTCTTGTATACGTATTCTTCCACAGAGTGTGTTTCACTCTTGCTATTCAAGTGCAGACTTCCATATCCAATCTTCCATCTTCTATAATGATGACTATTAAGTAATGACAGGTTTCAGAGTAGCAGCTGTGTTTGTCTGTATTCGCAAAAAGAAAAGGAGTACTAGTGGCACCTTAGAGACTAACCAATAAATTGGTTAGTCTCTAAGGTGCCACTAGTACTCCTTTTCTTTTTGCGATTATTAAATAGCAAATTTCTCACTTGCTGTATAATTGTGGGGTGCACTATTTTCCCAGGATACTTGCATATCACCAAAGTTTTTATCTTCTCCACATTAACTCTAGACCATGTTTTTTGCCATATTCATATATAATTTTATTAACTTTATTAACTTTAACTAACTTTATCAACTTTAATTGAGACCTTCTTCTCAATTAACCAGCAGCTCTCTATCATCTGCATAGTAAGTGCTGTTCACCCATTTTCCATTAATCTTACTACCTCCTTCAGTTCCTTTGATTAATTTAATCAAATGCTTGCTAGGTGTAAATTGGTGTTCCTTAAATGGGGAGCGATGCTAATTCTCACTAGCTCAGGATCTGGTCCTAAAGGGTCAAGAATGGGAAGTTCCACTGAGCAACTTTTTCTTTCTTTTATGTTTTTCATGAAGTGTCTGGGAGCTGAAAGGGGGAATATTCAAAATGACTGTTAAAATAGTCACAAAATGACCCCACAATATGACCACAGATAGCAAAATATGAGCTATTTAGCTGTATTCAAGTTTTAGCCTTAAAGTATTTCCTAATTTTTGTCCTCCATTGGACCTTAAGCTTGCCCTAAGGCTCACAGGCTCAGAAGATTTCCTTTACAGAGGACAAAAGATACTTGTACACTATGCTAGTTTCCCTTACAGCCAGCTGAACTGTACAGTAGGTTAAAAAACAAAACAATCTGATTGCTTTTGTCATAGTGGATAATTACTGTATTCTTGGAAAAACAGCCACTCCAACAAAATACAGTATTACAAGGAATAAAGTTGTGCTGGAATAGGCATACTATAGAAAATTGCTAATTGTAAACTGTAGCTTTAGAAACTAACATTCATATACAGAGCTGTTCCACCTCCGCCTCCCCCCAATCATCTATCCATTCTGATGAGATTTCAGTCCCCTAAATTATTTTTACAAAAAATCATTTTAAATCTGGGGGGATGGATAATATAGCTAATGTTCTGAACATGGGTGTCAAAAATCACAGAAGGAAGCTGATTATTTTGGAAGGATTATTGACATTTTTTTCTGGATCCTGGCAGGTAGATCCCATTATGGATTCTTGAAAACCACAATATACACTGTGGAAAATTAAAATATTGGTGCATTGTGAAGCAGACCTCTCAAATTACTGGTTTAAGGCATGGCTCTTTTCAGGGGTTGTCAGGGCTGATTCCCCACTCTGGCACTTAGAGTGAAGAAGGTGGGGGCCTGCAAGGATTCTAAAAAATTAATACTGGCCACTCCAGGCTTGCATTAAATTCCCAAGGTTACAGCTTTTCTCTGATCTTGGATGGGTATATGCTGCCACCACCCAAGTTCAAAACCCCTTTGAGAACCCAGGAAGGTGCATTTGGGAATTCCTTCCTGTGGGGTACACTCAAGCCCTTTCACCCACCCCACGCCCCACTCCGAGGAAGAGCTGAGAAAGCAAAACAAAGGAAATCAGCTGTTACAACCAGCTAATTAAAAAACGTGCACAAACCTCTTAGGACACAAAAATCCAATTCTGTTCTTAAAAAAGGTAAATGTTATTAAAAACCAAAAGGAAGAAAATACATCTGGGAACTTAGGCTATTGCTAGATTTAAAAAGAGCAACTACAAGTTTTAAGCATCAAAAATAGTTTTTTGAGGTCCAGCTTACAGGTTACAAGCAAAACAAAAGCACCTGGGGTTAGCACAGAGGAGTCCACAAACTATAAAGAAATAAAAGGGATAAACCTAATCCCATCTTCCTAGACATTTCCTGATCTACTTACATATCTGGAGTTGTAAATGAGTAGCTTCTAGGTAAGATTCTTCATACCTGGCCCCAAGCTTCTTACAGCATTGTCTTTGCCCTGTTCGCCTCTCCCCAGAGAACAACAACTGACAGACAGAAGGGGAGTCTTAGTTTCAATTGTAAAAAGTTCTAGGCTTCCCATTGGCTCTTTTGGCCACGTGCCCACTCACTTCCTTTTACCTATGCATAGCAGTGAGACTTTTTAACCCTTTACAGGTAGAGCAATTAGAGAACAGCTATGAAGAGGGATTTTATAGCTACTGTCTGGCTGGGTGTCCATAAAAGGGAGCTACCCACCCCCTTTAATTCATCACAGGGGTGCTGGAACAATATGTATAGTGGGGTGTCCTTCGAGCTATTTCACTAAACTGTAAACCCTGTATATGGTGGAAATCATTTCTAGCCAAGGAGTGCGGCAGCATCCCCAGCATCCCTAGTTCCTGCACTTCTGGCTCTTTTTTATGTTGTCACACTATATAGTGTCTGAAGTCGATGAATCCCTCTCTCTGATGGATTAGTAAGGGAAAGAAAAGAGACCCCAGACTGTCAGAGGGGTGAGCAAGTGGGGAAAGTGGAAAATCAGGGAGACCTGTAGAAGCTGCAGAAAGAAGAAGGGACATCCCTATCTCAGTAGCAGTAATGGAGCCCATAGTGCAAATGACTGTCCGTTTGGTTTTTGGCAACTTAGGCAGCTGGTCTTGCTGAATCCAGAGATTTGAGTGATTCCAGATGGTTTCTGGTTTAACAAGTGAAAGCACAAGAATGCCATGTAAATACCCTGATATTTACCATGGGTGATATTGCTGATGACATCCTATGTGCCCTATCCCTCGCTGATGAGGGAAAGAAAGAATACTCCAAAGTGAAAACGGCTTTTGATTGCTCCTTCATAGGCAGACAGAATATTATATCTGAAAGGGCTAAAGTTATTAGGAGGTGCCAGGTATAAGGGGAAGCAGCTCAGGCTTTTATATTGTTGCAGTTCACAGTCTTGCTGAGTATTGCAAATATGCAGTGTTAGAAGAACTAATAAGAGACATGATATTTGTTCTTGTAAGAGACACCAATTTATCAGCACAGCTTTTAATAGAAGGGAAGGATGGAAAAGCTGGGGAAGATGTGGAAGACACCCAGTCAGCAAAAAAGGCAGAATGTAGGAGACACTTTGATAATAGCATACAAATCACCAAGAATAGTGGAAACAACCATAGGGGAGATTTATCGTAAGATGACAATGAGTCTACACTTCTAGGGACTATAACCTCAAAACAACAAGCATCATCTTAATACACAAACATGAATCTAAAACAGTCAAAACCTTAAATTTAGAATTGATAATGGAGAAGCAGTCACTGCACTTCCAAAAAATATTATAATCAATCCCAGGATGCTGCTCTGCAAAGACAAAATGTGATTTTACATGCAGCTAATTACACTAGCCTGTATGTTTGTGGCCAGTTCCTTGGGAAACTGGAGAAAGGACGACAAGGTCTTCTACAAATAATACATGGAATACAAGGACTGACAACTCTCCTGGTAGGGTTGCCAGAAATACAAAGACTACAGCTAACAGAAAAACTGGAATGCACTAATGACTAAAAAAAACTATACAGAAGAGGTATCCACACATGTTCACAGGGCCAGGAAAGCAGTCAGGGGAATACAAAATAAAACTAATGCCATCAGCAACTGCCTTTGTTCTCACAGCCCCACACCACAGCCTTACACCCTTGCTAGGGAAAGTCAAAGAAGACTTAAAGAGAATAGAAAAAGATAGAAGTCTCCCCCACTGACTGCTGTGTGGGTTTGCTTCTAGTACCAAAGCCCAATGACAAAATCTGCACTTGTGTGGACCTTACACAACTTATTTAAAAGCTTGTGAGGTGACAGACACATGCTTCCAACAGTTGATTAGACATTAGCTCAGTTATCAGAGGCCAAAGTATTCTCAAAGTTAGATGCTACAGCAGGCTCTGGCAAATTTCCCTTGCTAAAAACCTATACCATTAACTCCATTCATCACCCAATTCAGAAGGATTGTTTCAATCAGCTTCCCATTTGGTATATATTCATCACCAGAACATTTCAAAAACTGAATATCTCTGATTGTGTCAGGTGTGCCTGGCATCCTTTGCCATGCATATGATGTGTTGATATATGGGAGAGATAAAAATGAACTTGATGAGCAGCTACATGCAGTACATGAAGTGAGCTGTAGCTCACGAAAGCTTGTGCTCAAATAAATTGGTTAGTCTCTAAGGTGCCACAAGTACTCCTTTTCTTTTTGCGAATACAGACTAACTCAGCTGCTACTCTGAAACATGCAGTTGTAAGACATTTCTAACAAGCTGGTATCACCCTGAATGTGAAATATGAATTTGAAAAGGAGCAGATTAAATTTGTAGGGCACATAATTAATAAACAAGAATTTGTCTAGATTCAGACAAACTGGAGGCATTACTTGCATATTTAGTTCATCTAACAAAACCCTTAAGAGATCGACTTAATGGTCACAATATGTAGATGTAGGGGAGCACATATCAAAACACTTTTAATAAAAGAACTACTGTCTTCTCCACCTGTTTTTGCATTATACTCAGTACATTAACCAACAACAGTAACTGTGGGCACATTTTCCTATAGTTTGGGATCAATGCTCACACAGAAGCAGCAGCCAGAAGGAGAGTAGAGATCTGTTGCGGGTCATATTAAGAATCCTCATAGAAACCAATCAGTAGTATGCTCAAGTGGAAAAGGAAGCTGTAGCAGTGTTTTAGACCTGTGACCGTTTCAGTGCATATCTGTTTGGCTAGGATTTTAACATAAAAACAGACCACAAGCCCTTAGTTGCATTACTGGATTAAAAACCATCTGATGACCTTCCACCAAGGATTCAAAGATCTTGACTATGGCTGGTGTGATTTTCTTTCACCATTGAACACATACCTGGGAAAATATGCATAGCAGTAGATGGTCTATCCCCAAATAAATGGCCACCAATGGAAGGGAAAAAAAGGCTTTCGGGAAATGCTTCAAAGTCTACATTGACCTTGTTCCAGCAGCAATTCCAGCATGTGCTAGCCAACATCAGCAACTCCGAGGTGAACAACTAAAAGATGGGACTTGCCAGTAACTTACTCAACTCTGCCAAAGATGGTGGGGTCAAAGGCATCAATTTTCAAGAGACCTACTCCCATATTGGCAGGACCAAAATGAATTTTACATGGATAAAAGCCTGCCTCTGAAAGGATTTTTTATTTTTATCCCTACCTTACTTAAGAATTAGATACTCCCCAAAATCCATGAAGAATGACAAAGTATAAATAAGTGCAGGGCATGAACACAAAAAGCTGTATGGTGGCAAGGTCTGAGATTAGGCAAATTCAGACTTTAGCAGAAGCTAACAGGCATGTAATGTGGGGACACAATTTTTGCAGTCTGTTCTTTCTCCAGATATATTAACTTTGCTATACTTACACAGATTTCATCAGCACAGGAGAATGACTGAAGTCTATATTTGATAGACATGAAGTTCCTGAAGTCTTCATATCAGATAATGGACTTCAGTTTACCTCTGAAATTTTCCTGGTGTTTGCACAGGGCTTTGATTTTGAACAACATACTACTAGTCTGCATTATCCCCAGAGCAACAGGATGGTGGAGAGAACTGTGCAGACTTTAAAAGACTTCTACAGATATCAGCAGACCCTGAATAAAGCACTCATGGCATATCAGTCAACACTGCTTGCATTTGGACTGTCTCCAGCAGAACTTATGATAGGAAGAAGACTAAGGACACCTTTATGTGTGGTACTGATATAACTTAAGCCTGAGTGGCCCAACTTGAAATAATTTTTAAAAACAGGATGTTGAAATAAAAATTTGGCAGCAACAAAATTTCAGTGTTCATCACAGGACAAAAGCACTACCTGAACTAAAACCAAAGTGCAGAGTATGGCTCTATATCTCCCCGGCATTTGAAGTATTTGGAACTCAGTAGGAACACCCATATCTTCCCTAGCAGAGACTATAAAAAGACTTCTTCACTAGGAATTAGGATCATCTTCAATATTTACCAACACAACAGACATAGAATCTTGGACCTATTGGTACTATGTCAGGAAGCCATCCCGCTCTACAAGGATCCCTGTTTGCGAACTCAATGCAAGTGAGAACACAGTCTGGAAGACAGATCAGACCCCCTCAAAGACTTGATCTTTAGAATAATGTTCAGGGATTATTTAAATAGCATTGAAAAGGGGACATAGTAGTGTAAATAGATTTAAGGAATTTGAAGTTTATTTTGAAATGGGACGTGTGTATACACTGGTTTACAATTTAAGTTTTAACATGTTATTACGAGGAAGGGAAGATATGGAGTGATTATAGAGTTCCTGGTCCTCCAAAGTTACCAGAGAGGACCAAGATGTATTGCAGGAGGTGCTTAAGAATCAGAGGGACTTCACAGTCAGGTAGCTCTTTTGTTGTCACTTAAGGCATGTCTCTTTTTTTATGTCATGACATTATATACCTCCAAATGATCTGTGTTTAATAGAACACATTTTTCAAGAGCAAGTGTTGATTGACATTTCCAACTGGGTAAAGCTGAACAGAAGTCTAACAACTGACAAATAGTTAGTGATTCCTGTTGGTAAACATAATTGTCACATTACCCACGCTGTGCACTTCTTTGAGAGGAAGGTGATTTATTTGGGATATAATAACATTTTTATATTCAAATAGATTCCTCAAAATGATTTTTTAAATTTTTCTTCTAGTACATTGAGAATGAAAATAGATTTCCTCAAGATGGTTCCTTTTTTAGCTTGTCTATTATGTTTCCATTCAATTAAGTAGGGGGATGTTGATTCTTTAATGTAAAATAGCTAAGTGGACAAGAAATCAACTAACTAATAAGAGAAAAGCTTTTTTACAACACAAGACTGCTGATTGGTATTCAGTGTACTTTATATTGATTGATACATATAAATAAATGGCTACGTCAGTCAGATCTTACAGTTAGTTGAACTTTAAATGTTACTCTATACAATTTTTTCCATTCTGTAAATATTTCTCCTTTGTATCTCATATTTGGACAACATTACCTTAAAAAGAAAAGGAGTACTTGTGGCACCTTAGAGACTAACCAATTTATGTGAGCATGAGCTTTCGTGAGCTACAGCTCACTTCATCGGATGCATACTGTGGAAATTGCAGAAGACATTATATACACAGACACCATGAAACAATACCTCCTCCCACCCCACTCTCCTGCTGGTAATAGCTTATCTAAAGTGATCATCCAGTTGGGCCATTTCCAGCACAAATCCAGGTTTTCTCACCCTCCGTCCCCCCCCCCCCCACAAACTCACTCTTTTGCTGAAGTGAGCTGTAGCTCACGAAAGCTCATGCTCAAATAAATTGGTTAGTCTCTAAGGTGCCACAAGTACTCCTTTTCTTTTTGCGAATACAGACTAACACGGCTGTTACTCTGAAACCAACATTACTTTAGTGTTCAATGTAGGGTTCAGATTTCACTCAAGGCAGGTTGATCTAATCAGGATGGCTGTTTTTGGCATGTTCTATGTTGTGAAGTTTATCCCTTTTCTCCCTCCGTTCCTTTTTCTGGCAAAAGTCATCCCAGATACAAAGATAGACATTTTCAAGTTATTTGGAGGGACTTATATCCACATAATTGTCTTTACTGTAGTATGTAGTGTTGTAGCCATTTTGGTCCCAAAATATTAGACAGACAAGGTGGGTAAGGTAACACATTTTATTGGACCAACTTCTGATGGTGAGAGACACAAGCTTTCAAATTTACACATAACTCTTCTTCAGGTCTGGGAAACTAATCTTGTATTTAGCAGTGACACTTTGAGTTATTTTCCCAGACCTAAAGAAGAGTACTGTGTAAACTCAAAAGCTTTTCTCTCTTACAAAAAGAAGTTGGTCCAATAAAAGATATTACCTGACATACCTTGTCTCTCTAATTACTGTCAAGTGGGAGTCGTGCAGTTTGTTTCCTTTATGAAATGTATCCTGAATAATATTTCTTTAGCACCAGAAATGTGTAAAAAGCCCATTCTTTAGTCTTCAACAAATAAGATAAGAATTGTTAATCATCAGATTGTCTATGAAAGGAAGCAGTAAATTTTGGGAGAAAAACAAAATACCTCTGGATCATATAAATGGGGCTGTGAGGTACTTATTTTATAAATAGTTTTGCTCTAGCATGTTTGATATTATTCTTCTTTCAAAATCTGTAGTGAGAGGTTTTGCAATAGAAGATAGTCTTCATGAGTATTTTCTTAAATGTTTCCATTCCAAATTCCTCTTTAGGATTAATGTTTGATCCTTGAATCAGTTTTTCTTCCATCAACTTATTCTGCTTCTTTTGAGTGTATGTATAATACACAATGACATATTTTATGTCCCAAACTACGTTCTATGAACTACCAATGTCTTTGCAGAACACTTATTAGAGGTTCACGGAGACCTGGTTTGTCAACTGGTGCTAGATACATTCCATTGGGATCTAGAAATTCATTATTTTCATAATATTATTTATCCATATAAGCAATTGTTAAAGATACCACAGGGATTTTATTTATTTAACAGTGACATTTTTGGCTCATTTTTTCAATAGACTCCTACAATCAAACTGAGGTTTAATGCCTTCGTGTAGGTAGAATGAAAGGACGACACCTAACACGATTAAGAGCCGTGAAATACTTTGACTGACAGAGGGACATAGGTGATGGGGAGGGGGTTGTTTTGTGAGAGGAAAATGAGGAAAAAATTATTGTAATTTTTGACAATTGCTTATTTGTTATTTGTCTCTCTTTTCCTCTGACTTGTCTTATAGAATGTAAACTCTTCAGGACAGGGCTATCTTGTCTTCTGTGTTTGTGGAGTGGCTAGAACAGTGGGGTCTCTACTTTAGTGGGGTCCTTTAGGATTACCGTAAAATAAATAATTGTAATAATGGCAGGGGAGAAGATCATTATAGTCATGAATGGGAAAGAAGGTGTTCCTGAGACAATATCAAGTCAGTTTTGGTGAAAATCTTGTATTTACTGTAGCATATGGTGATTGCCTATGATAAATCACCTTCAGACTGAAGACAATGATAGAAAAAAGGATTGCCAAGTTTTCTGTCACAAACCCAACATCTTCATAAATCAGGCAGAGATTGCTGATATCCTCAAGATAGCTAATATAGCTAGTTCAGAATTTTCAGTTTAAAAGATTCTTTTTTCGACAGAAAATGGTTGTCTTGTTAAAATGAATACTTCCATAGGAAATGCCAAATTTCAATTCAATTTTGAGTTTTCATTGGAAAAAAATAAAAATTGCCAAATGAAAACTGAACAAATCTACTGTCCCTGAAAATGTTTACTGCCCAGCTAGCTGAAATCTTTAAATATTTTGTCAACCAGAAACCAAATTGTTTGCGGGTTTTCATTTTCTAGAAGACTTTCAATGCAAATGAAGAAAAATCATTTTCATCTAAAGCTTTCACAGGAGAGAAACCATTTTACAACCATCTCTACAGGTAAGGCCTAAACCTGGCGCAACTCATGACCTAGTGAAGGGGCTCGTTGCCTGTAGAGCAGCACAAAGGGAGTATAAAAATTTGGATGAACATTTGTAACTATCAGTTAAAATATGTGTCTACCTTCACTAACCAGATAAGTACTGCACCACTGATTTACTTTTTTCTAAGTATTGACACAACAGTACCTAAAGTAAAGCCAGGGTTAGCCCCACTGTGCTATGTGTTGTATAAACAGTATTGGAAAAGACAGTTCCTGGCCCAAAGAGGTAACATTCTTAGTGAGCAAGTGAAATAAAGTGTGTGTAGTTGGTTGGCAGTGGTCCTCCCCCTCTGGCTCAGTGGGAGGCCGCTCCGCCTCACTGCATCACTGTGTTGCTGCTCCCATCAAGTATTAGCGCTCAGGCCCTTAGGCAGGACAGCACAATCCAACAGTCTTAAGGAGCCCAGGCCCTCAGTCATGGTAGGGCAGGGCAGACCAACAGTCCTAAGGCTTGGGCTGTCAGGCAGGGTGGAGTCCCAAACAGTCTAGGAGCTCAGGCCCCAAATAAGCAGACAGTTGGATGTCCTGGCTTTGACAGATGGCAGACCAATTCAGGCCTCTTGACCTAAGGTGGGAAGCTGTCACCCCCTGGGGTGGGGGTTGGCAGTAGGGGACAGAGGGATCTGGGCCTACTCCACCGGGTCCCAGCCCAGACCCCTAACAGTTGTGGATGGTTTTGCCACTGGATGAGTGGGGATCCGGCCAAAACATGCTGCCTGGTGTTCAGGCGGCCAGACAACCAGGCTATAGTTGGATGTCCCTGCACTACTTCCTACTTTCCCAGCATACGGTTCCTGTGGTTTGGGGTTGTCCTCCTTCTCTTTGGGGTCCCGGAAGCTCTTCTTCTGGGTTAGTCTCCTCCCTGGGCAGGGTGTGGTGCAGCACAGGTTCAGCTCTAGGAGTCTGCAGCAGCCTGTAGATGTATGCTCCCTTCCCTGGCTCAGACTCAACTGGGTTATAGGCTCCACCTTTTATACTTCCTTCCCCCCACTTTAGCTTTTGGTGGGAGGGGTGAGCATGGCCTGACTCCACCCACCAGGGACCAGAGAGTGGCTCCTCCCCTCCGGCTCAGTGGGAGGCCATTCTTCCTCACTACATGGTGATAAAAGAGAAATATAATCAAATACATTTGCCAAGGAACCCCCCATCTGCCCATCAAGAAATAATTAATTGGCTCATTTTTCAAAGGCATCATACCAGAAGTGGATCTTGAGAATGGCTTTGAAGGACAAGATGGTAATGGATTATGGCTCACCTCAGAGCAGGCATTCCATGAATAAGGAGAAATATGGGGAAAAAAAGCACAGAGATGATTGAATGATACCTTGAGAAAGAAACAAACAATGAGATTAATATGCAAAAGGACATCCGATTTTCAAGTATTTTTATTTTAAAAGGCCTAAGTGGAGTGGGGGACATTAAATGAAAGCCTTTATGGCCTCAGCTGGTTAAACAAGGGTAGCTGCATTGACTTGCAGTATGTCTCAATGCCATTTTATTTGCCTGCTAAATTCATTGGAGCCACACTGGTTTATGCCATATGCAAACATACTGATTTCTTAAACCATTTAGTTGTTGTTGCTCATCTTTGCTACTGTGTAAAGCTTTTTACTGGTTATGTTCAACATTCCTTTTGGGCAGCAGTTTTTTTATCTTGGAAATAACATAAGGCTTTGAAACATTGCACAAGATCTAAAGTAGCGTAAATCTCTTACATTCCTGTGGAGAACTCCACTGATTTAACAATCACGCAAAACTTCACAAGTGCTCAGGTTACCGTTGGGAGGGTCACTATCTTTTTACTTGTGACATCTTGGATAATTAATTAAATTATAGTTCTGTCCTTGCTCCCAATACACTCTGAGCAAAAACTATCCTTGGACATTATCAAAAGGCAAGTATGTATTAAATCTCTTCTGACATCTTCACATCCTTTAAGAACATGCAAAACTGCAGATATTATTCTCTATTTGTCTGCAGAGAAAATCTGAATTAAAGTTTTGCATACATGATAATGGGTGACCTCCCTGCTCCACTTTTTAAAGAACTAAAACGTTTTCATACTTGAATTTCATTATTATGCATTATTGGATGTTTGCTGTGTAATATGGTTCTTATTTTCACACATCTGTTTTTATAGGCTAGTGATCCAGTTTTGTTTTTCAAATTTTCAGAAGTGCTCACCACCCAAAGATTCCATGTGACATTTATGACGTTAAGTAATCCCAGTCAAATCAGTCACTCACTTTTTTATAACGCTGAACCAGGACCAACTGATTACTGATACAGTAGTCCCAATAAAGGTATCAAAATAATTAATGCACTAAACCCTAAAATTGTTAGAGCTTCTTTCTTCTTCTAAATGTTTATATTTCACACAGAAATTAAACCAGGAACTCACAAAATGTGCAAACATTCCATCTCCAACATAGGACTGACAACGTTCCCTCCAAAAAAAAAAAAAAAAAAAGTGTAATTAATATTAGGTTGTAAACTGAGTTAACACACTAACTTTTCACCTTTGGATAGCAAGGTACAGTGAGTTAACACACTAACGTTTCACCTTTGGATAGCAAGGTTGAAATATTAGATCTGAGGATAAGTACTTTTTTCGTTTTGTTTTTTAGTTTAACCTATTGTTGGAAGCCAGCCAGGAGGGGGCCATATTCAAAGCAGACGTATAATCATGAAGCAGAAAGAGAAGGAGAGAGATAAGCTTTAGAAGTAATATGGTTTTCCTTATTCTGACTCTCCTTTTAATGTTTCTGTGATTCTTTACCATTGCCACATATTACTCAAGATCAAAATTGAAGATGGTTTAGGTGTCCTTTTCTATTCATACATTTGTACTTAACAAACCCCTTTTGCAATTTATATTGTGTATCAGTCTGTGCTTAAGAGAGATACTGGGGAGGAATGGCAAGGATGTTTCAGGTCTAGATGAAGGTGTACCCTTAGATCTGTGTGGGGAAGCTATTTAATTTATTTGTTCTGTCCTGCTTTTCCTTAGCTTTCTGCAGAAACCACTCTTGCCTGTTCGAATTCCCAAGTTCTTGACTGTAAACATGTTCTTGACATGTCTCCTACTCTTCTAAAGTATAACTATTACTATTTTTTTTCAAAAAGAAAAGGAGTACTTGTGGCACCTTAGAGACTAACCAATTTATTTGAGCATGAGCTTTCGTGAGCTACAGCTCAAAATTGGTTAGTCTCTAAGGTGCCACAAGTACTCCTTTTCTTTTTGCGAATACAGACTAACACGGCTGCTACTCTGAAACCTGTAACTATTTTTTTTTATTACTTCATCTTTATACATGAATGGTTTGTGTACTTTACACTGGAAGTAGATATGTTATCCATATGTTCTCTCTTCCACTGACAAAGTAGTGATGGGAAAAATGACTTTGGATAAAATAATTGACTGTAACCTTCACCTTGTCAAATGCAAAACAGTCTGAGTTTGCAAAACTTAAGAATGCTTTTCCCCAAATATATTTCATTTGAGTGTATCTCTGCTCTTCCTGATGTTAGACAGGGTGGAAACAGAAATGCTTGAAATACTGTGGGGAGGAAAGGCTGTCATTGTAGTATTTCTGGCTTTACCAGAAGCCCAAAGGTACTGAAAACCCCATGAGTAATTCTGATCTTGAAAGTTTTCCAGTGAAATTTGGCAGACACAGAATATTTGGCAGTTTGGATAAAGATCACATCAGTCTGAACTTTTGGATCCGTATCCAGAAGAACCAATTGAGATTCTTCCATACTACCGGACAAGCTGATTTCTGTCTCTTTGTCTTTTACTCTGATAGATAAACTTCTTCTTTTTAACTTCATCTCTTTATGGATCTTTTCTTTTCACCATCTATTTCTTCATAGAGTCACAGATTTCAAGGCCAGAAGGGACTATTGAACACGTGTGACAATTTGCCAAAAAGAGCCATACATGTCATGTAGCATTTGAAAGGGTTTTTTAATGAGGTATGGTGTGGAACAGTCAAGTGGTGTCATAAGCCTGTTGGTGAGGTAAAATAATTGTACCCAAAATGAGAAAGTGTCAGAAACACTGCAACATGTCTATGATTACAGTTTTTACTATTTAAGTTTTTTTTAATTTTATTGTAGTGTTTATTGGCCAGATCTACCCCCAGAAATTGTGAAGTTGTTTAGCATATGGCAAAAATGGTGGTCATCAACAGTTTTCAATATAATAAGTTTCTATATTTTCAGTTTAAATTTTCTATCAAAATCAGTCTCACGCATAAGGTTGTGTACCAGTAGCAGTGGCTTGTGTGTTCATAGTTTGTACTTCATAGGGGGATACATCTAAATGTACGTGAATTCATAATGTAATGCTTCTCCTTTTGTAAGCTTTTGTACATAGAACGCAGTAGCTAGTTTGCCTGGCATAAGGTATTAATTTGTAATAGCCTATGCATGTAGTATTAGCCTTTGAAATATTCTAGAAATTAGCTTGTAAATTTTGTGACACTTACGCACAGGTCATTATTAGTGTTACAGATTACAATACACAGCTTCATATACAAATTCTAGGAGAGAAAGAAGTGTAGCAAGAAGTAGTGAAGCCAAAGTGCACAAACAAGTCCTGTCTCTGCACTGAAGAGTGATAAAGAGCATGATACAAGCTCTTACCAACCATGTATTCAACAATATGACAAACACATTTGACCCTCAATCACATATAAAGGTGCTTTACAACCTATCTTCTGGGCTATGTAATATCAGATGTACACAAGTCTCTACTGAAAATAGCAGATGTTGGTAAAGAACAATTTTGAAATTTGTGAAAGGTGCTCTTGCTTCTGATAGGACACATAGCTTTTTCAGTCAATAAATCTTGCATCAAAACTTTTTTGCTGACATGATTAAGAAGGTTGGCAAGGGAAGGAAATTCACAGCAGCTATCAGTCCAGAAGCTGTTTTCCACAGAGCCCTGTCCTTAGCAAGATGTAGAGATGTTATTTCAATTGCAACTGTTCTTAGTCATTCAATAGTGACTAAGTCCCTCTTCCATGCTGATAGAACAATGAGAAGAATAGACAACACTGAATTAGGATATCACCTGGAAGCTCAAGATGAAAGAATCCATGAGCTAAGAACATGCAATGTGGAAACCACAGTGTATATCAGAGACATCATGGCTATCATTTAAAAGGTGGCTGGAGACAAATTCCACACATTCATTGAATTGGCTGCTAAGTACTCGAGGCAGGTCTTAAAAAAAATTGACAGAGCTAATTCTGTAATAGAAGTCTTTGATATATATGATAACAGTAACTCTGAAAACTGCAGAAAGAGAGTGCTGGACAGGATCTATGATTGGATGCAAGAAATATGGGGTGATCGGTGGATGCCCTGTGACCTGTGTCTGCTTCCTTTTGATACTGTACAAGGATGCTTCTGCATGCTATATGTGCCAATATGTCTTTTGGTCTCTTGGTGTCAAAGGAACCACAGTAACTATGTCACTTGATACAGATGTTTTGGTCCTTGTTGTTCACTACTTTCCAAAAGTGCAAAACACATACATAACGTGGATGAAACAGACGCAATTACCAGAACAACTGACAAGTGTCTCTTCATACCTCTGCAAGCAATTTGTGATGCATTCACGCCTGACTTCTGAAACATACTTCCTGCTGTACAAGCATTAACAGGATGTAATACTGTGTCATTCTTATTTGGTATTGTGGGAAAAAAATCTGCGTTTCATGATGTCAAAACACAGGGAGTGAATCACTTCAGAGATCTTGCCAAATTGGGAGAAAATGACAGACAAGCCACAATTTCTGCAGCAAGGAAGTTGGTAAAAGTGTTTTATGACCAGAGCATGAAAGTAAAGGAGAGTAACAGAGTCATGCGTTGATTGTGCCTCAATCTAACCATCAAAAAGTACAAGTCACTGGACATATTCCCACCATGTGGGGACATTTTTGAAGTGCACATCAAAAGAGCATCTTGGAAAACAAAAATTTGGATGTCTTTGCTCATAGATAAACCAAATATTTGATCACAATTGAAAAATGGGTGGAAAAATATGGATGATGAACTACTTTCTGTATTCGTCAAGGGCCCAATGACATCTGAATTTCTATAAGATCTCATTTGTGCCTGTACCAACAGGGAACACTGCACAATCAACTCTGTTGGTAGTCAGAACAATCTTCCCTGCACAGAACTGTATATATGCCAAGGCAATGAAGGCTGTGGTAACCTACGCAGACTCGACAGCGATCATAATGATGGGAATGATGTTAACTAGATATGTCACCAGTGCTATTACATTTCAAAGATACCTGTACAAATTATTATTACATTTTGTTTTACTCTTTATATTGTTGTGATGCTTTGAAGTCACACAGAAATCCAATTTTATTATCTTGAAATAGTACATAGTCATTAAACTAACAAATGAATGTAAATGTTTCAAAGTGGTCATTATAAGCTGTTGGAGTCATTGTTTATTCTCATTTCTGTGGTAACAGCACCACTTGACATCTTCACATCAGACCTCATCTTAACGTACAAATATAATGAGCTTCCAAATGATGTGCATGTATGTAGAGATTATACACTAAGTTAACCAAAGGGGTATTGTCTGCCACTCACCTTTGTAATATAGTCTAACCTCCTGCAGGAAACAGGCCATAGAAGTTCCAAACTTCCCATTTGAATTAGAGTATATCTTTTTTTAAAAAATCCAGTCTTCCTAATACTTCTCTCTCTCCTATTACAAACAGAAATGTTGTTGAGAAGAGACACCAGAGGACTCATCTTCCTTTATAAAGGAACCGACCACCCACCAGTACATTTACTGCATGACACCATAAAGTAAAGGGAAAACTATATGGATTATGTAATGGTTGCAATTTGTGTGCACATTGACATATATGGAAGCTCCATGATCATAGTGAGGGTAGCATATGGCCTTGTGATAGTAATTTAAGAGTGAAGTTTACTCTCAAACAACATTTATTTATATTTTCCTTTAAATGTAAGTGGCAGCAACATGTACAGCTGTGCATGCCAACCTGCAAGAACCCAGTCTCTAAAAATTTTTCAAATTGATGGCTTTGCAAAGGAAAAATAATAAAAGGGACTAGTTCTACAATGTAATGCCCTCCTCTCCCAAATAACATGCTAACTGTGGCAGAATTTTTAGGGGAGGAAATGACAATCATTTTTCAGAAGTGCACTCAACTGCCACATAATAATGTAGGTCACCTATTGGATGTCTATTATGACAAGGGAAAATTCAGTGGAACAGAAAGATATTTGATATAGATCTATATGGGCATCTAGGAGTCACTTTTATGACATACACGGAAGGTCCATAAAGAGCCAAAGTGACTAATGAAGAAGATATTTAACTCCGGTATCATTACAGTTGCCAAAGGAAAACAAAATCTCTGCTCTGTGCTGTAAGGTGTAATCTTTTAAACAATATTGAGTCCCCAGGAAAAGCTACCATAAACTCTAAAGACCACAAAAATATATATATTTTTAATTTGTGGAAACTTAACTGTTTTGTATAAAACTACTTAAAAGGGTGAGGGGATTTAAAAGACAAGTCTTAAGCGTCCTCAGTCCTGCCCATTCAGTAAAGAGTTAAATGCCAGCACTCCCACCTTCCATCCCTCACCACCATCCCAACATGTTTCCAAATCAATTGATTTATTTTAAAAATTAACATTGTCAAAACTGATGTTGGCTTTGCTGGTTATTTTGCACCCAAAACTCTTGAAGTGATCTTATTTGACATCATGGAAGCCTTGGATGAACTCTGAAATAAACCAAGTAACAAAGGGACAGGTTTCTACTCTGAGGGAATAAATATAATGCCCAGTAGACTCCCTTTCTGGTAAATGCCCTTTTTGGACAGTCTGAATGGATTCTCCAGACTACTGAAACAATCTGAAGTACATATTTGTGGTACAGCTAGGAGAATATCAGTTCTGTGTGAGGTCCTCAATATACTGATGGACCTCAGACTATTTTAGTTTGGTGTGTTCTTACAATAAGCATTATATGTACCAAATAACGATGACCTTACTGAATTTATACATTTCCTTCTTTTACACAAACTCCTGTAGAAATCAAGAGAAGGGCCCTGAGGATTTGTCCTGAAATATATATATACGTATCTAATTCTGTGCTCTGGTTTACATGCTCATGTTCAATATGTGATCCAAAACTTTGATTCTATGCTAGTGTTAGAAAGTAAATTCCAGACGAGGAGGGTCTAAAAGGTACTAAAATATATCTCTAAATTTTCATCAGAGTGTTTAACTGATGTGACATTAATCCTTTCTTGTCACCCTCTACAAGTCACTTGTCTTATTAGATTGTAAGTTCCTTGGGACAAATACTGTGCATTGTACAATAATGATCCCCATCTGGGTCACTTACCATAACCTTCCCTGACCCTAAACCATTCTGGAATGTGATTTACATAGTCCAAGGGATAAACTGCATCCTATAAAGGGATACAACATTTTGTGTGATCCCTCTGCCTGCTGGGGAGTTCTGAGGGTGTGTCTACACTGCAGTTAGACACCTGTCAGCTGACACGGGCTCACCTGGCTCATGTTAAGGAGCTGTTTAATTACAGTGTAAATGTTCAGGGTTGGGCTGCAGCCTGAGCTCTGGGACCCTCCCAGCTTGCAGGGTCCCAGAGTTCATGCTCCAGCATGAACTTGAATGTCTACATTGCAATTAAATGGGTCCTTTGCCTGAGCTCTGTGGGCCTGAGTCAGCTGGCACAGGCCAACTGTGGGTTTTTAATTGCAGTGTAGACATACCCTAAGAGGCATTGTGCAGAATGCTTTCCATGCTCCTCTTTTGTTGATATGGCTCCACCGTGCCCTACACTATATGTTGAGCTTTGAAGCAGTGATTTAGAACATAGACCACAACAGTGTACATATCATAAAGATTTGTACATTAACACTATTTCTATCTCCAAAACCACTATCAATCATCCCTCCTAAAATTGTCACAGATTTGTGTAGGAATCAGTGTGGTATGCAAGCTTACAGTAAAATACGGACTTCAAAAACTGAACAAACATGGCTTCAAAAGTTGCTTGTGTGCATTTGATGTACTATTGTATGGAAAATGGGCTTCTGTTTCAAGAATGGAATCTGAAATCACTGTACAGTAATTGGTTACAATTATAATGACTGGATGACAAGGGATAGATCTCTTGATAATTGCCCTGTTTGGGCCATTTGCTCTGAAGCATCTGGCACTGGCCACTAGCAGAAGACAGGATGCTGGACTATGTGGGGCATTGTGCTGACCCACATGGCCATTCTTATAATGCTTAGTTCAATTAGAATAACACTGACAGGAAAAGCATGCAATTTAAATTAATATGATGGTAATAAAGTATCTACATCTTGCTGTCTCTGTTCATTTTTTCTGTTTCCTGTGTTGTTGTAACTGTGTTTGGTTCCAGGATATGAAAGAGACAAGGTGGGTGGGGTAATATCTTTTACTGGACCAACTTCTCTTTTTGACTCTTCCCCAGATCTGGGAATGGTAACCAGAGTGTCCAGGCTAAATACAAGGTGTGGCAGATTGTTAAGCATCACGTATTGTACATATGTTGTAGGGGACTACTTAAAAAAAAAAGGTAGGCAATTAGCACCTCTGCAATCATATGACAAAAGAGGGTAGTAGGCAGAAGGGTGTCTTAAAAATTGTTGTAATGAGCCATAAAACAAGTCTCTGTTAAGTCTGTGGTTTTTAATGTCCAGCACAGTTATGAATTTAAGTTTGTCTTTTGGAGGTGTGGTGCAGGTTTCCTTTGATGATGAGGACTGAGACATCAGCTATAGAGAGGTTGCTTAGTGAAAAGCATCATTTTTCTATGCGTTCACTTGAGAGCATAGTGCTTGTCTGGTTTCACCCACATAGCTGTTGTTGGGGCATTTGATGCAGTGGATGAAGTACACCACATGTTATGATCGGCACGTGTAGGGCCCATGGATCTTGGAAGGTGTTTTGTTGGGGGGATTTATAATTTATAAATTTATAATTTCAAATGAATAATTGTAGCAGTGGAGATATGTCTGCAGGTTTTACATCTGTTGTTCTGGCAGGGTCTGGTGCCTCTCAGAGTTGTTTCTTGGTCTGTGGGGGGCATGCTTTTGATGACCTTGGCAATTTGGGGGCAGGGGGGTTGTTTGAAGTGTGTTAAGGTGTACAGTATGGACTTTCTTTTTAGAGTGTATTCTATGGTATCTGATTGCCTGGCTGAAGATAACAGATTTCTTGGTCTGTTTTGGGGAGTTACTGGATCTGTGGAGGTTAGTGTGGCAATCTATTGGGGTTTTTTGTATGTAGTTGTCAGTAGGGTTCCATTATTGAAGCTGATCATAGTGTCCAGGATGCTGATGTGGGAGTGTGCCAAAGAGAGTTTAGTGGACAAGTGGTGGTTGTTGATGTTCCTGGAAATATGAAGGCGTTTAGGTCATCTGTCCAGAGAATGAAAATATCATGGACGTTGTGACATTACACCCCATAATCTTTATGGAAATATGCTTATGATATGGATATGGCATAACTGAGATATATTTTGTGCAAGATGGGTCTAGTAATATGTCATTGGAAAGGTTATAATTTATTGAATGTAATTATCCAATATGTATGCATGTATCATTTCTGTATCTAAAGTTAGGAATATTGACTATGTAACAATTACAACTATGTTTTCACCTGGGAAACAGCCATCAGACAGTAAGCAAAGAGCCTTGGTGGGCCATTAGGAAGAAACAATAAGACTTTGAAGATTCTAATCTTTCTCCTTTCTGAGAAGCATCCTGAGACATTGTTTTGACACTACAAGGTCAGGCGGTAATGTCACCTGATACTAAAAACCATCTTGGACTTGTAGTGATTTTCCACTAAAAGGAGGGGGAGGTCAAGACTGAAAAACAAAAGGTACTCACCTTATGTACATTCTATTTAAGGCTGGGGAGTAAGACGATCTAGGGTCACTCTTCACTGAATCCCCAACCAGGATGAGTGGTTGAAACATCTAAGGAATAAGGACAAAGTAAAATGGGAGGAGTACTGAACCCAAGCTGGAAAAGAGATCTGGTCTGGCAATAAAATACCTGAATATCTAAGCTGCAAGCAAATAGCTAACCTTCAAAAATTCCTGCAACCTGCCCCAAATCAACATTTCAGGTGAGAAATAATTACTTGTAACCAGTTTCTTTAAGATCTTAAGCTTAGTATGCGTGATTTGTTTTATTTGCTTAGTAATTTGCTTTGTTCTGTTTGCTATCCCTTATAATCACTTACAATTTACCTTTTGTAGTTAATAAACTTATTTCTTGTTTATAACATAACCCAGTTTGTGCAAATCATATCTGAGGGGGCAAGGGGCAAGAAGCTGTGCGTATCTCTCTTCACATTGAGGGACGGGGGATTTTTATGAGCTTGCGTTGTGCAGATCTTTATATACAGCACCAGACAATATTATTTTGGGTTTATACCCCAATGGAGGTGCACTTGAGTGCTGAGCAATTTCCTAGCTGAGACTTCTCATAAAGAGTTGTTTGCAGACTTTGTGTGATTCTAAAGCTGGTGCTCCCTACCTATGTGTGTGCGCTGCAAGAATCCTCAGAGCCTGATTGAGCAAGACAAAGGGAAAGGGGGACCAGGCTAGTGGAGCAGGTGAGCCCAGTGAAATCCCAGTACATCAGGTGGCATCCAAAAAGAGGAATCCAACCTGTCACGGATGTATCTCAGGTATATTGTTGATTTTGTGGTGCATTTGTTTGGATACTCTTCCTCCCAGGTGGCCCATGAAGAGTTTGGAATATTAAGGAGCCATCCTAGTACTCATGGTTGTTACTATAGTTTGGACAAAGTGTTTCATAGAATCGTAGGACTGGAAGGGACCTCAAGACATCATCTAGTCTAGTCCCCTGCACTGATGGCATGACTAAGTATTATCTAGACCATCCCTGACAGGTGTTTGTCTAACCTGCTGTTAAAAATCTGCAGTGATGGAGATTCCACAACCACCCTGGTAATTTATTCCAGTGCTTAACCACCTTGACAGTTAGGAATTTTTTCCTAATGTCCAACCTAAACTGCCCTTGCTGCAATTTAAACCTATTGCTTCTTGTCCTATCCTCAGAGGTTAAGGAGAACAATTTTTCTCCTTCCTCCTTGCAACAACCTTTAATGTACTTGAAAACTGTTATAATGTCCCCTTTCAGTCTTCTCTCCTCCAAACTAAACAAACCCAGTTTTTTCAGTCTTCCCTCCTGGGTCATATTTTCTACACCTTTGACCATTTTCATTGCTATTCTCTGGACTTTCTCCAATTTGTCCACATATTTCCTTAAATATGGCACCCTGAACTGGACACAATATTCTGGTTGAGGCCTAATCAGCATGGAACAGAGCAGAATAATTACTTCTTGTGCCTTGCTTACAACACTCCTGCTAATAATCCCAGAATGATGTTTGCTTTTTTTTTTTTGCAACAGTGTTACATTTTTGACTCATATTTAGCCCATGATCAACTATGACCCCTATATCCTCTTCTACAGTACCTCTTCCTGCATAGACATTTCCCATTTTGTATATGTGCAACTGATTGTTCCTTCCTAACTGGAGTATTTGCATTTGTCCTTATTGAATTTCATCCTGTTTTCTTCAAACCATTTCTCCACTTTTTCCAGATCATTTTGAATTTTAATCTTATCCTCCAAAACACTTGCACCCCTCCCAACTTGGTATCGTCCGCAAATTTTATAAGTGTACTCTCTGTGCTATTATCTAAATCATTGATGAAGATATTGAACAGAACCAGACCCAGAACTGATCCCAGTGGGTCCCCACTCTATCTGCCCTTCCAGCCTGACTGTGAACCAGTGACGATTACTCTCTGGGAACTGCTTTCCAACCAGTCACGCACCCACCTTACAGTAGCTCCACCTAGGTTGTATTTCTCTAGTTTGGTTATCACAAGGCCATGTGAGATGATATCAAAAGCCTTAAAGTCAAGATATACCAAATTTACTGCTTCCCCCCATCCACAAGGCTTGTTAGCCTGTCAAAGAAAGCTTTTAGGTTGGTTTGACATTATTTGTTCTTAACAAATCCATGCTCACTGTTACTTATCACCTTATTATCTTGTAGGTGTTTGCAAATTGATTGCTTGATAATTTGCTCCATTATCTTTCCGGTACTGAAGTTAAGCTGATTGGTCTGTAATTCCCTGGGTTGTCCTTATTTCCCTTTTTATAGATGGGCACTATATTTGCCCTTTTAAAGTTCTCTGGAGTCTCTCCCGTCTTCGATTTCTTTTTCAAGATAATCACTAGAGATATTTCCTTAGTCAGCTCCTTGAGTATACTAGGATGTATTTCATCAGCCCCTGGTAACTTGTCAAAGTAATTTTTAATTTGTTCTTTTCCTATTTTAGCTTCTGATCCTACCTCATTGTCACTGTCATTCACTATGTTAGATATCCAATCATTACTAAAACTGAAACAAAAAACTCATTTAACACTTCTGTCATTTCCACATATTTTCTGATATTATCCCCCACCACCCTCCCTTGAGTAATGGTCCTACCCTGTCCTTGGTCTTCCTCTTCCTTCTAATGAATTTATGGAAAGTTTTCTTGTTACCCTTTATGTCTCTAGCTAGTTTAATTTGGTTTTGTGCCTGGGCCTTTCAAATTTTGTTCCTATATATTTTTGTTATTTATTTTTATTCATCCTTTGCAATTTGACCTAGTTTCCACCTTTTGTAGAACTCTTTTTTTTTTTGAGTTTCAGATGATTGCCATACCTCCTGTCTTTCCTACGCAGTGGAATTGTTTGCTCTTGTGCCCTTAATAATGTCTCTTTGAAAAACTGCCAACTCTCTTGAACCATTTTTCCCCTTAGACTTGCTTCCCATGAGATCTTACCTACCAACTCCCTGAATTTACTAAAGTCTGTCTTCTTGAAATTCATTATCTTTATTGTGCTCTTTTCCCTCCTAACATTCCTTGGAATCATGAATTCTACCGTTTCATGATCACTTTCAGCTAAGCTGCCTTCCACTTTAAAAACCTCAACTAGTTCCTCCTTATTTGTCAAAATCTCTCCCGTAGTAGCTTTACCCACCTTCTGAACAACAACAACAAAAAATGTCTCCAATACGTTCCAAGAACTTGTTGAATAATCAGTGCACTGCTGTATTATTTTCCCAACAGATGTCTGGGTAGTTGGAATCCTCCACCACCACCAAATCCTGTACTTTGGGTGATTTTGTTAGTTGTTTAAAAAAAGCCTCATGCACCTCTTCTTCCTGGTTCGGTGGTCTGTAGTAGACCCCTACCACGATATTCTTGTCTTTTACCCCTTTTATCCTTACCGAGAGACTTTCAACAAGTCTGTCTCCTATTTTCAACTTAACCTCAGTCCAAGTGTACACATTTTTTATATATAAGGCAACACCTCCTCCCTTTTTCCCTGCCTGTAATTTATGAGCAAGCTGAACCCTTCTATACCAATATTCCAGTCATGAGTATTATCCCAAGTCTGTTATGCCAGCTATGTCATAGTTGTGTTTGTTAATTAGCATTTCAAGTTCTTCCTGCTTATCCCCGCATACTTTTCACATGAGTATACAAACATCTAAGATACTGATTTGATTTGCTCCCTATGTTCTCTCTTGTCTCTCCCTTATCCCTGCTATAATGGCCCATGCTTCCCCCAGATTATGACCTTCTACCAGGTCTACATGTTTTTGACTTACCTGCAGGCTTTTGTCACCTGCCCCTTTCGAACCTACTTTAAAGTCCTCGTCACTAGGTTAGCCAATCTGTATCCAAATATGCTCTTCCTCTTCCTCGATAGTTGGACCCCATCTCTCCTTAGCAGTCCTTCTTCCCAAAACAGCATCCTGTGCTCAAGGAAGCTGAAGCCCTCCTGATGACATCATCTTCACAGCCAGGCATTCTTTCCAGGATGCATCTGTCTCTGCCTGGGCCCCTACCCTTGACTGGAAGGATCGAAGAGAACACAATCTTCACCCCCAGCTCCTTCAATCTTACTCCCAGAGCCCTGTAGTCACTTCCTATCTCCTCAGGGTCATGCCTCACAGTATCATTAGTGCTGTGGTTAGTGTTTGTTGTTAAATAGGAAGTTGTTATAGGTGGGGATGAAATGGATGAATCTGGTGGTTTTCTAAGCATACTCCATTGTCTAATAGATATTTGTTTATTTTTATGACAGAAGTGACTATTTTAGAGCAAGCTCACCTGCCAAAACTTTTTCAAAAGCAATGACAATGATAATGGAAAGATGGATAATTAAAATGATTTTGGAAAAGAGCAAGAATAAATTATACCCATGACATCACTGAAGGCAGCAAAATAAATATCATTATAGTTTGACTTTATATATAATGTTATAAAATGTGATCCTGTAAAGTATTTAGCTTACAGTAATGGAATAGATTTTTACACAAATGATAAAATGTCTCCTCCCCAATGAGATAAATTTCCAGATTAAACAATATTGGATTCCCATTTTATAGGACTATGTTGATTGAAATGGTTTTGAAAGTAAAATAAGGTTTTTGTTATTTAGTTAGTTAGATATCCTTCAGGGTTTCCCACAATTCCTGTAGGGTGTAAAAAAGTTGAAACGTCAGGAAAAGATACAATGTATAAAAATGTTTGGGGATTCTATAGGGGTATGAAAAGTATTAGCAATACTTCACTGGAATATAGGATGTGTGTGTATAGTGCTTAGCAAAATGGGGTTGTGGGACATCACTTGGGATCTTAGGTGCTAATATAATACAAATAATAATAATAATAACAATAATAGGCTATCACTATTCTCTGTGACAAGGTTCTCTATAAAATGTATCTCTTCTCAATGTAGGTTCATGCTAAAAGCCCTTAGTGCCATTGGCACAGGTCTTCTCACACGACCAGTGAGTCCCACCTGGGGCAGCAACACTCAATTGCTCAGTGCAGTGTTGTAAGAGCCCCTCAAACTGTATTCCCATTATCACAGTTGTGGGTGGATGCCCACAACTCAAACCTCTTATTTGATTCTAGGGGCAATGGAAAAGACCCTCATTCCAACACTGCCCAATATTACTTAAAAACAAATTAAAATTAAATATAATATATAGGTATAATAGAAAATATAATAAACTACATTGCAGCAAAAAGCAGATATTACTGTTTTTAAATAAGTTAATTAGAAATCTCCAAGTCTGTGTACACACAGCACTTGCTGTATGAGTAAGCTGGTCTGTCACTCCCTCAGTGACGGCCAGCCCTTCCATAGCATGTAGACATAAGGTATGCAGTTCCAGGTTTAGACATAGTGGGGCTGGTCCTGTTTGTAGTTCGTTACTGTCACGGGCAGCTTCAGTGGGAACATGCAGAGATCTATGCTAATGTCAGGCAAGGTGGCTAATATGTGTTTATTATATAACCATAGTCATTTCAGACACTGATCAGGAAGGTACCTAAGCATATTTTTAACTTTACTAATGTGATTAGTTCCATAGACCTCAATGTAACTACTTACATGCTTAATGTTGAGCGTGTCCTTAAGTACCTTCGTGAATCAGAGCTTTAACATGTAATAAAGAAAAGATAATAACAGCTACTCTATTTAAGATGCTTGGAGAGATAGGGTTACTGCTAGTGGTTCTTTTTCTTATTTTGTCATCGACCTAAAAGTACTATGATAATAATTTTCAGTATATTTCTTGTCAAGTCTTACCTTTCCAGTGTGGACAAAACTTGCTGAGATGTAGCACAAACATGAGGTTTTGATAGGCCTGAAATAAATTTCAATGAAAATCCTTAGAGGGAACTAGGGGCAAATCTTACAAACATCATTGCTTCTTATAGAAAACTTAAAGGCCTCTGGGATATATGATAGTATGAAATAATTACACAGTCCATATATTTCACATCTGATACATGAACTATTCATTAGCTTTCTTGCCTTTTACATAAAAAGTGGCAAGGCTATAGAAAGTATTTTATTGGGCCATATGACAGTCATGCTCCTCAGCCACCGAGGTACTTGTAGTTGAATGGCTACAGCCAGAGCCATTCCCCACCCCCCTTTTTACTAAGATTTACTGCAAACATTTCTAACTTGGATGACTGGAGTACCAATAATTGTCATACAGCATCCTTTCCTGCATTTCTTTCCCTGTTCCCTTATCCACAATGGCTCTTGCTCAATTATTTGTCTCTTAGACACTAGAGCCTTCAAGTCTTGTGTTCACTATGACAGTGGACTCTTTTGCTAAATAGAAGGCAGTTATTGTCTGTCTCTGCTCAACTCCAGAGGTGGAGGAATACCGTGTTCCCCATGTGTTCAGAGTAAGATGATGATTAGACTCATTCATTTTGGGTTAGATTGTGACAGCCCTGAGCAAGGGGTAGTGTGGAAGCTTTGTGACTAGAGATGAACAGGAAAAGTGTTATGTTTTTTTTTTATTTTTGTTTGTTTGTTTGTTTGTTTCTTTTACAGTTGCTGAAGTAGGGGTCCATTTTCCCCAGCATTTCTAGATGAAAGCCCCCCCAATACTCACTGAAAATAGACATTTTCTGCCGGAATTTTCAGTTTGATGAAAAAGCAATTTGCCATCAAAATGTTTCAAGCAAAACATTTCAACAAACTGTAATTGTGGCTGAAACACACACTTCTCATGATTCCTCCCCTGCTTCTTCCTTGCTCCTGGAAGATGACAATTTACTTCTGGCTTATGGCCATCTTACATTACTATCCCCTACTTGCTCTCACACCGCAATGGCTCAGCTACTCCGAGCTACTCAGTTAGTGGTGGGAGTAAAATCAAGTCTCTGAACATTTCTTGCCCACCTGCTTCATGGAAAAGCAAGCAAATAACCTTTCTTACTTCTATATGCCTGGAATTTAAGCTACTAGCTCTGGGTAGCTTGAGTAGAGGGGTAAAAAGGGGATGGTGTCGGAGTATGTCTTGTTAAAGCTCTTGCGTGTTGCACAGTGTAGAAATATTGGCCTATAGTAGGCCTGGGGGGAACTAGGACTCTAAACTGAGTTTGGATGTTAGCATGAGTAATGGGCCCAAAGCACGTGACCAAAAATAAAATGAAATCAAGAGAAAGGGGAACTGTTTGTATTAAATTTGTAGTGACACTTGAAATTCCAGCATTATCTTTTTTTTAAGTTTTGGGCTGAGGTACTAAAATAAAGAAAATATGGTTAATTGGGTAACAGGTGCAGTAAATAATTGGTCATACATTTGTTTAATTTATTATAAAGAAATGCTTAATCCAGTAGTTATAGAGAAAGATGGCAAATAAGGTAAAGAGGAAAACATTGAAGAGAGGAACCAATCATTTATCTTGTCTTAACAGGGCCAGAGGACAAGGTTCAATCCTAAACTGCCTCATCTGGCTTTAGCTTAAAGACCAGTAACCACCAATGACATCATTTGTTTATTTTAGAGTATAAAAGGCAAGGTTTTTCTTTATCAGAGCTGTTTCTTATCCCTCTGGAGTCATGTCATGATGGGATGGCATCTCCCAAGCCTGATCCTATTGTGGGTATTTGGCCAAAGCTTATAACTGTATTGTTGCTGGGCTATAGAATGTAAATGTGTATATGGTTGTATTTGTGTTTTGGATGAAACCAATATCATGTGGCACCTGGACTAATAAGGGAATACTTGTGTGGAAGCTGATTCATGGTAAACCTTAGTAAATTTATTAGGGAAATTATTTCCAACAAGGAGAATTCCAGAAGACCCCACACAGAAGCTCGTCATACTGGTAGTCTTTACACTCCTCTGAATGCAAGAGTACCTGATTGGTGCTATGCACTCTGAAGGATAGGGCTATTGTCATATTGCCCCTCTGAGCCAGCCAACTGGGCTGGCCTTGAGTATGGTGGGTACATACTGAATACAATCCCAGTGTGGCCCAGCAGCCGCCCTCTGTGATCCTGGAGGTGTTGTGTCTTACAGAGGCAGGATACCTCTAAGAGTTCATATTGGATTGGTATGCCTTCCCATTGCTCCCTACAGCTGGCTGCAGTGTACTGCCACAACTGAGCCTTTAATCTCTACCCTACTAATGAGATTTTTAAAAACTGCCTTCCTCTGGGTAATTTACTATAAAGATGTAAAAGCCCATTTGTGAGTTTCACAAAAGGGAACTAGAGTTGACAGTAGCAATAATATGAGGTTTTGTTGTATGTGGTAATAATATGACCTGCAATTGTGTAATTATAAAATCATATGCTAGTAATTTCCTAGTAACTGAATCTACTGTAAATACTTCAAACCTGCTACATCTGAACAAGTTTCCATGTGAAGTATTTACAGTTCCTTATGCATTCCTAATTTTAATTACTGACAGCTGATGCATTAAAAATATGCATTAAATTGTGTGTTTCCTGGAACTTTACGGTCCATTTCTGTTAACCCCCATCCACTCACCCCTCATGGTACATTTACATTCTGTAAGTCCCTTTTTGGAAAAACCATACACTTTTGAGAACATACATAATAAATAAAAACACCTTACATGCTTTCCTAAATACACTGTTCTTGCTACAAAAGCAAATGTTCATCCATAATGTATTTTGTATTGAAATTATTTTGTTAAAATTGTCAATGCAGTCAAATTTTCCAAAATGTACCAAGATTATTGTACTGACTGTCATCATGTGTATCACATCTATACTCACTCAGTGCAGGTATATATTTCAGAGATTCGGATATGAAAACTTCTGAGTCTGGAACAGGGAGCACACATACAGATCCAGGATTTTGCTCATATTTTAAGGAACAGTGTTAAAATGTCTTGATTTGGGCTCCCAAAACAATACTTTTTCAAGTATAGTGATTACTTGAATGGGCAATGAAACCACTTACATCATCATGAAGCTATAAGAATCCATGTCAACTCAATTATCATTAACTATTTAGCATACATCTGATAAAGGAGAGGAAAAAAAACTAAAAGGGATATTTTATTTTATGAAATGCAATCAGGTGCAGGTAATAGAAGCTAGTGGACAGTTGCACATCTGGGAAGGATTAAGGGAGATGAGAATTTTCTTCCAATTTGGTTTAAGCCTAAATACCCTTTTTCATGAGTGAGTTTTGCAAATTAAAAATATTGTAATTTCCTTTATTCAGCAATTAAAGTGGAGCACAAGTAATAAGTATCTCAGTTCCAGGTTTTATTTCAGTGTTGAGGGATGCTTTTATTACAGATTTTTACTCTTTGTTTCAGTAGCCTTGCTGACATTTTACTGGCATCTATTATTGTTACCTACACTAGCTAAATAAAAGCTAGTGTGTGTGTGCGTGCTTACCAGTGCTACCGTCATTTGCTGTGTAGACCTACCCAAAACCAAAGGAGGTAACTGAACATTGTGTTGATTTCACAAAACAGTTAGAGTTATAGGCTGCCACAAAAGTTGCAAAACAGAGGAAAAGTGCAGAGGAATAAGAGTTTGAAACCTCAGTGTATAAGACTTTACTTTATCAATTTCTCCCTGTGTGACCTTAGGCAAATTAATTCAATTAACCATGCCTCAGTTTCCCCATCTATAAAATGGTTTCTAACTGTCTCCCTGTTTTGAAGTCATTGATTTTCACAAAGCATGAAGAGAAGATACAAGTCACTTTCCCAGTCCCACAAAGAAGCTAAGTCTTCTAGTGTGGGCAACCCACCCCCGCCTATAGCCCGCCAGCCATCTTCCTCCTGCTACCTCAGATAAGCACCCCTCTCCTGCAGAAATCTCTGTTGAGTGGCGACTACTAAATTATATATTCCTTTTTTACAGTCACCCTTGTTGCCCTTATTTTCCATTGGGAAGACTGTCAAGGTTCCTTCCCCACTCTGAACTCTAGGGTACAGATGTGGGGACCTGAATGAAAAAAACCCTAAGCTTATTCTTACCAGCTTAGGTTAAAAACTTCCCCAAGGTACAAACTTTGCCTGGTCCATGAACCCTAGGCTGCCACCACCAAGCATGTTAAACAAAGAACAGGGAAAGAGCCCACTTGGAGACGTCTTCCCCCAAAATATCCCCCCAAACCCTATACCCCCTTTCCTGGGGAAGGCTTGATAAAAATCCTCACCAATTTGCATAGGTGAACACATACCCAAACACTTGGATCTTAAGAACAATGAAAAAACAATCAGGTTCTTAAAAGAATAATTTTAATTAAAGAAAAGGTAAGAGAATCACCTCTGTAAAATCAGGATGGTAAATACCTTACAGGGTAATCAGATTCAAAACATAGAGAATCCCTCTAGACAAAACCTTAAGTTACAAAAAGACACAAAACCAGGAGTATACATTCCATTCAGCACAGCTTATTTTACCAGCCATTTAACAAAAGGAAATCTAACACATTTCTAGCTAGATTACTTAGTAACTTAAGGAGTTATGAAGCTGCATTCCTGATCTGTTCCCGGCAAAAGCATCACACAGACAGACCAACCCTTCCTTCCCCTTCCCCCCGCCTCCAGATTTGAAAGTGTCTTGTCTCCTCATTGGTCATTTTGTTCAGGTGCCAGCGAGGTTATCTTAGCTTCTTAACACTTTACAGGTGAAAGGTATTTTCCTCTGGCCAGGAGAGATTTTATAGCACTGTATACAGACAGGTGGTTACCCTTCTCTTTATTTTTATGACACAGACAAACTAGCAAACTCGTCCAATAGCAATACCAACACTGTTTCACAAATCCTCTGGAAAGCAGCAATAATAGAATATCCTAAATGTCAAATCTATATGTCTGAGCTCTGTAAATACACCATAGCAGGTTCCTAAGTCTCATGGTTCGTGGCCAGTTCCAATTAAATTGCTGGTTATGATACCAACTACTAATAGTAACAGAGATTAACTGCCTGCAAACATTTCCAAGAAGAAAACAGAAGGAAGAGGAGCCACCTACCATACAAATTCAGCTAATAGCAGTTTGTATCTGGTTTTTATGCTGGGAAAGCAATTATATGCTTATGAGAAGTTCATCTTTTTATTAAGAAGCCAGCATTTTGAGATTTTTGCCATGTTTCTTCACGCTGCATATGACAACATAATGATATAATTGTAGTTAAACACATTTAAAGTGATATGCACTTATTGCTTGGACAGATACTATCATGCTAGAAGTCTTTTTTAATTAATCTGTTAAGGGCTTTCATTACAGGCAAGCTGTAAAATAGACATTATGGAAAATACTGAATCTGGATAAGACTCCAGTATAGGTGTTTATAAACTGGGAATCAAAAGTAGCTTCTGTCTGGTTAGAGTTCAGAAACAGAGAGTGGGAAAACCATATTCACCTTGCCCAGACAATTATTCTGTTAAATTATCCTATTGACTGGCTATCAAAATGTATGCATGCATTTGAACATTTTCATGCACAAAACAGGTAATTCATTGCATAATTGCATATTTCCGTGCACAATTGCCTGACTTTGGTTTGCACAAACAGGAGTGAGCATAAGATTTGCAGATGTAATTTTGGAAACGCCGCTGAAAATCTGTCTCTCTAAAATCAAGATACAGGTATGGACAACAGACAAAATGTAAGATAATGTAAATGTAGGTTCAATTTCATTATGTGTGTGCATTGTGTGAAATAAATACTTGTGAGATTGACTAGATTGACAGCAAAGAAAGCTATAGTCCTCTGTTTTTTCCCAGTACTGGTATAGAATGAGAATCAGAAGTGCAAACATTCCCATCGCTTACCGTGAATACACTCTGTCTTATCAAAGTGCTTTAGTTCTCACCAAGAGGGACAACTTCTAGGTGTTTAGGTCTCGCAAAGTTCAGGCAATTTCAAGTATATTTCCCCTCTATAATCCTTGAGGGCACCCATTCTAGGTTCCCTGCTCCAAGCAGTCACCTTACTTGGTGAGAGACCCACATCTCTCTCCTTCCTGACTGGGGGTTTTCCAGGCTGCATAGTTCCCTGCGCACACTGCGATATTCCCAGAAATTTGGACCACTTAAAAGACCAGCATGTGCACACTTTGCTTTCTCTCCAGAGATTATGAATAGTGTAATGCCCTCAGCTACAAGTTAACACACAGCTCTTTATAAGCAAGAACATTTATTTTTAAGTTGCAAGTATTACCGAGAAAACACATTAAAAACAAAAGAACATCACACATGCTAAAAAGCTTACTAGAGGTCACTTCAACTCCAACCTCAGGTTCTGGCAGGTTTGAATCCTTTAAAACACACAACTATTTTTCCTCCATGCTTACAAGTTCATAACTCTTTCAGATTCAGAAACCAGAACAGCCATGAAGCTTGAGCCTTTGATCTTGAGCTTATGAAACAAGTGGTCTATAGCCAATAACCCAATCTTCAGGGCATAGTTTCAAAAGGCTTGGTTTTTGCATAACTGGATGTGGGAAATTTGCATTCACCTCACCCTAGATATTCCCCAGGAAAACCACTTAATTTTTTTTCCCCCAAAGTCCATTCTTCTCTGGCAAATTGTTCAATATAATCCCCCAAGTCTCCCATCTGTCACATATCCCCCCCTTCAAGAGGTTATATTCAATCTCAACCCGCAATAATGCATAAACTATTCATTTAATACAATGCACCCCAAAGATACTTGAATTTAATTAAATAAAGTCTCCCAAGAATACGGTGGGAAGTTGCCATATGTCATGAGGTCTACATGTCTATTCAATCTTTGGTCACTGCTGAGATATTAATTTGAACTTCTATTGGCAATTTGGAGGAGATTTGGCAATACAGATACATCTCTGTAGTACAGTACCGCACAAAGGGCCTGATCTAACTCCCAGTGACTTTAGTGGGCATTGGATTAGGCCTTTAGACCACCACATTCATTTTGATCCAGGTTAACTGTATATTTTTCATCAGTTTTGTTCGTATTTTTGCTTCTCAGAAGATACCATTAAAATCAAAATAATCCTATATCATGCAGTTATTCCTTGATAAAATAATTGTCAAAATCTGCCATTCAATGCCAGGAAAACAGATAGAATGCACACTGAGGTCTTGTCTCAAGTAGGCTTTAAAAAGGTATGCTAGAACTTATGAGCTAATGTGGTCTAAAACATTAGTGTGAACAGGGTAGTGTATACATTGGGCATGTGTTCATTACACAAAAGTTGTGTTTTTACAGGTAGAAAACTAACATACATTAGCTATAGCACTCTAAAAGCTGAGTGGAGATGAGGGACCTGTAGTTTTTACCATAATATAGATAGGTGAGATCAACTGTGGATGGGTGACTTCAACAAGTTACATCACAGTAAAATTACCTGTTCCTTGTCTCCACTAGGAATTTACAGTAAGATAACATACTTATCTCAATGTAAAACAACACTCATATTTTCTGGTACAGAAGACACAGCCTTTAACACAGGCTAAAGCTGGTCATACTGAAGCCTAAGATCCTGTGACAGAGAGGTCCTCTGTTGCCAATGGGTAAAGGGTTCACTGTTCTTTATAAGCAACTGACAAACTCACTACATTTATTACACCACTTTAATGGTATTTATCCATAAGAGGTAGCATGTGAAGTCTCTATTAAAAGCTTGTAACTTACCAATACTCAATCATTATGAGATATGTATGGTATATTTAAGGAATAATTGATCTATATAGAAAGTTATTCCTTATTGTCTTGGAGTAAAAGTTAGTCACCAGGGAATTGTATGTCTCAGTGATGGCCAATTCATGTGAGTAGCTCCTCCCTTAGTTAGTTAGTTGGTGATGTAATGCCCTTGCCTTGCTCCTAACAGTCAAAGACAACTTCAAACAATCAAAACCACATGGAGAAACATTACAAAGGACTGGGGATCACCCTGTCTGTGAATAAAGACAAAAGGTCGATTCATTATATCACAGGGTGGAGAAGGACACTCTTCATCCATTCATTGAGAATACATCTTGTTGCGCCAGGTGTTCATAAAAGATTGGATCCTGATTCCTGGGAAGCCAGCCAACTTTCCAACAGGCTGAATTCTGTGGGGGAAACCTACTTAATTAGATAAGGGGAAGGTGATTATTAATAAGTGTATGCCTCATTTTGTATTTTATGGGGTTTTTTTTGTATATTATTGCTGTATGTTTCCATCACACTCTTGTTTCTAGTAGGATCTCTACTCTTCCTTAAATAACATTTATTTTGTTTGATTATAAATTCTCACAAGTTTTGTGTGTTATACAAGAAAGTTGATTTAATTTAAAATGAGTGAACTGGGGAGAAGTTCCTTTGAAAGCAGAGGATCTTGGATTTCTCTGAGTAGCCAATGTCAGGGGCTAGATATCACAGGGGAATGCTTCAAGGGGACTTTTGTACACTTATTGTTAACCTTCAAGGTAAAGTTAGAGCTTGCATAGACCACAAGAGAGTTCCTGAGTGGCTGCCAGGCTCATGGTGTTAGGGAGCTAACACCCAGCTACCACTGGCAAGACTCCCTCAGGGTAAAGAGATGGGGTAACAAGGAGACTCAGTCCTGGGTACTCCAAGAACTGTCAAAGATCCCCACTAGGCTCGAGGAATGACTTAGCTTAAGGCCGACCAGGAACTTTTGCATCCTTGAATAAATATTTACGGAAGTGTCCAACCTAACATTCACAAATGTGTTAACTACCTCAATTTATCAACCAATCAATTAACCCAAGGTTAAAAAAAAAACCTGTATGGTGTAGACAAGCCCTTAGGGATTCTAAAGAGAATTTGGTTGTGCCTAGAACCTTGTACAGTTCCTCTACAGTGGAGTGAATTTCCTTTTACAACATGTAGGATTAAGATTCTGGAAACAGACAATAGTACTGATGAGAAAGATAGTTGCCAAAAACTGCACAGTATGGCTAAATAGCAATGAAAGATCTGAAATCCATGTGTGGACTCTCCTGTACCAACTGGAATTTATTAAATTTCTATGTATTTGAGCACACTTAGCAATTATATCTGCGCTGATTTGCTGACTACTTTGATGTAATACAGAAAGTCTTAATTTGGGGGATATATGTCCTTTCTTCAACATACGTTTTTAATGTTAAATAATTGTAAATTGTAATTCTGCAAAGAGTCTTCAGGAATTCTGCTAGATTCTCCCTTCCCTGTTGTCTACCTACCAATTTACATGCTGAAAATGTAATCAGAAGAAAAGCTGTACTACACAGATGACACTGTAAAATGGCTAAGAGGAAACAACAGAGGCAACAAAACCAAGAGTTGGTGATGATTTTACTTTCACTAATGAGCAGATGCTGAAACACAATGAGGAAAACAAATGAGCAAACAAAGTAATCAATGAACAAGCAAAGAGGGGAAAAACCTCAATCATTCACAACAAAGAGTACATCCATTCCCAGCTCTAAAAGGCCTAACAAAATATGTAAAATGCATCCAAGCAGTTCCTTTGAAGTCATGTCACTGACACAGTTGGGGCTCTATTATACAACTGTTTTTGCTACCGCTATCCCTTCTTCACTCCCAGCACACAGCTCATGGGAGATATTTGAGAAATAAGTAAAAATAATATGCCATTGCACAGTCTTGGCACCCAACTTTTTGGTCACCCTGTCTTAGAAGCTCAATTTAGATGTGCTTTTTAAAAGTTTAATTTCTGCATATCAGTGTGGTTTGTTTACTAAGAGTTGTTGGATGGCCTCAAAATATAAGCTTCTACACTTGGGTATATAAGGCTGGGTGACCAAAACATGTGTGGGACATAACACGTCTTTGCATGCACCACATGCACTTGAGGAACTATTATTTTGATAAGCCAGAAACAACTGTTATTTGATAAGCCGGACACAAACTCTTATTCCCCATAGGCCACGCCCTCAGAGGTGAGTTCAGTATAAAGCTGGCAGCTTGGCATCTCAAATCTTTATGAGAAGAGCACAGTATTTTTCTTTTCTGTATTATGGTTATTACATTTTCTTTGAACTTGGCTTCTAATATTCATGGCATAGAAGTATATTCACAACAAATGGATTTTAAGATTAACATCTGTATCAGCATTGCTTTGCATATTCCCTATGCACCAACATTATCCCTTAACTATACAACATGCTCCTGTCTCTATAGTTCTATAGAACTGCAAAGTCATATGATGTTATCATATAATCCACAAACTCCACCTGGATCACATAGTCACAATGTAAAAATATCTTCGTTCTAAAGTAATTTCTCTTCCTGGTTTCTATACTATTATTGGTATAGGTAATCATCTAGCGGGGGGAGGAGGGCGGGACTAGAAATTCAGCAGTGCAACAAATCTCAGCTTTTGGCATGGAACAGCCATGTATCATGGGAAAGAGAAGCTTGGAATTAAAAATACAGTGTTTTGGCCTTTCTATATTGGTGTTAACATTCAGAAAAACCTCAACTGTTTACTGAAAATAGTTTAGGCAGATTTCCCTTACTTTACCCTCTGAAAAACTGAAACTGAAATATGTGAAGCAGCTAAAAATGTAGCTAAAGATGATTATAATGAGAGATGAAAATCTATTCGAGATCAAGAGAGGAGTGAGACAAGGTTGTATAATGTCACTGACTTTATTCAACATTTATAGCGAGTGTTTGATTAAATTAATTGAAGAAAGAGAAACATGTAATGAGATGACTGGAAAATGGGAGAATAGCATTAGCTGTTCAGATGATATTGTGCTGTTGGCTGATTCAGAAGAAAGTCTGAAGAAATTAGTGGAGATTACATATGAATACAACAAAGAATGTGGTCTAGAGTTTCATATGGACAGGACAAAAACTATGGTGATATGAAAGGATCATGGGAAAACATGCAACATTCCAGTGAACTACACAGCTGTATAGCAAGTGAGAAACTACTAGTGTATATATATATATATATATTTATATATATATATAAAGCATTGTTACAGAAAATGGAAGATTGGATACTGAAGTTAGCACCAGAAGAGGGAGAGCGAAAGAGACATTCTTGAAGAATAAACATACAATGAGAAGGAACATAAATCTGAAGACTAAATTCCAATTCTTAAAAACTTACATCTGCTATGTGTTAAATTACAGTTATGTAACATGGACATTTAAACAATTGATTAAGAAACTAAAATTCTTTGAATCATGGTGTTATAAAAGAATTCTGAAAATATCCTAGATAGACTGCATAACCAATGAAAAAATATTGGAGATGACAAACTTTGCAAGTAATTGTCAAATACCTTATGAATAGAAATATTTTATGTGCAGGGCACTTTCAGGGGTTCAGCAGCTGATGCATGTTTACATACAATAGAAGGGAAAATTGATGGTAGAAGAACATGAATAACCATTACCGATTATTATTAGGAGAAGGAGAGGTGCCTTGTGACCATAGGTGGAAAGGGCTATCAGGTGCATGTCTGTAATGGAGTACTCTTGCTGCTGAGGCAGCCCCTTTTGTGGCTGCATCTGGGGACTAGCTTTGCCGTGTCTGATGCCCCCTTTGGTCACTTGTTCACTCTGCAGACCCTCCTGCTGTCTAGAAGTTGTCTAGTAGCTTGGCCCTTCCCCTTCATGGATTGGTCAACCAGCTGTGTTCCTATACACCCTGTAGACTTGATGAATGAAATTGTTTTTAATTGTTCACTTTACTAATATAACTTCATAAGCAAAGTTTTATGAATTAAACAACATTCATTCATAAAACTGGTTATCCCAATAACTGGCTAATTGAGTTTCACTTTCAATCCAATTGCTGCTTACATCACTCTAACTTAGACTGTTTCAACATTGTAACTTCTGCTCACTGTTTGTCATTCATTATACTTGTCTCTATTGTAACTTCTGTTCACTGTTTGCTATTCCTTACACTTGTCCATATTGTAACTCAAACTCCATTTTAACTTGTCCCAAACTCCATTTTAAAATGCTCACTTCATTTTGTAAAAGCTTGCTGCAACCTTCATTTTTGCAAAACTCTGCTGTAATCTTATTAGTTTAGTTTAGATGTGTGAATGAGGTATGTATGGATGATGGAATCAACCTCCAGCCCCAGCCTGTCCTGATGAAATAAAGTGTAAACATCCAATGGCTGAAGATGCAGACAACAGCCCCGACAAAGTAAGAGGAGTCCACCCTCAAAAGAAAAGAACAAAAGTACAATTGAAGAAACATCAAAGCCAGGTCCCAGGTTGAAAATCATGTCTGCAATTGATGGGTGATCAATCACACCGGACCCAAAGGCAGCATGGCACAGCAAGACCTATAGACTCTGGATTCAAACTAAAGCCTACAAAAAGGATGGGTGAGATGGAAGACTTTGAAGGGTAACATTCTGCTGCCAACATGGAAGGGCATCGATGCATGCCCAACAGAGACCCAGCTCTTCCTTGTACCTGGCTTTCCTGGCCAGTTAGCCAACACAAACTATGAACCCAAGTCACGAACTCAAGCTACATTCGGGACTGGAAACTATACAGCAGCTGCAGAACCTGTGTGTGTGTATGAACGAACGTGTGAATGAAAGTTATAGCTATAACTGCCTGCCTACTATGGTTCTTTTTGTATTCACAATAAATGTGACATTTTGTCTTATCCCCTTTAATAAGATCCTGCTGGTTATTATTTTATTGGTATAACAACCCTTCTGAGGTTATGAAGTCTAATTGTGGACCCACAGTCCAGGTACCAGTCTAGGCAGTCTTCCTACTCAAGACTGTGCCACTTTCCTAGTTGCTAGTAGAAGAACCTGGGCCTGCCTGCTACTCCAGGTTCCAGCCCATGGACCCTACAATCAGCAGAGAAGGTCTGCACTGTATCCACGATTGCTGCCATTTCCCTGTCTTTTTCCTACTCTGTTCTCCACAGGCTTGATTCTCCACCACTCATATGGGAAAACCCTTCCCTCAGGGTCAGAATCCCAGGGCTACTACTTCCTTTCTGTTTTTCTCCTTTCCTCATTAGCTACCGAGAGTGACTGCAGACCACCACACTACAGCCCTCTTCTGCTCTCACTTCCTGACTGTATGCAACCCTTTCTACTGCTGCCCAGATGGGCTGCATCTTCAATAAGTGCTTGTCAGTCAAGCCTAACACTCCCCCTCCTGGGTTAATTAGCCCCTTCTGAGTTAATTTAAGCCCTTCAGGGGTGGTGTGGGTTGGGCACCCCATCACAATGTCCAAAGAACCTAATGGCCCAGTGATTATATTATTTTCTTTGAAGTTTAATTTCCTTATCACAACAATAAAATGGAAAAAGGCCTAAGAGCACAAAGCCTCTAACCTATAATTGATTTATGACTTCAGTGGACTTGGGCCCATAATAAACATTACTTCATATTCATATTTATATATTAATGGTGCACTGAGCTAAACCATTTTTCACTGGAGAAATAGTTGGATTGTTTGGTCCCTGTAAACATTTGGGAAGCAAAACTCTCCATAAGTTTTAACATTTTTGAAATGTGTGGAAGAAAACAGTATTTTCTGATTGCTCCAGTTAAGATTAGGATACTCAGATATACAACAAAATAGATCAGAATATGGATTAGGAAAAAAATGAAAAACTATGTTCAGTGAAAAAGAATTTTGAGGTGCATTCAATAGCTGTCATGTTCAAAGATATAGCGTATTAAGATAATTATTGCCAGATTAATAATGTATATATATAAACACGCACGCTATGAAAAGTGGGAGGGAGCACAAAAAGAAAGTTACCAGCCACCTTTCTTTTCACATACATTATGATTGTAGCCCTGGTTACAGTAATTATCGAGTTTTTTGTGATAAAGAATATAAGCCACATTGGCCTCTTGAATATAAAGAGCAGAAAGATAAAAAATATACCAGTATCACAAAAGTATATTAAACAATGTTTTAAATCCACTATTTATTCATGGGCTAATATGAGATTGAAAAGCAGTGGACCAGTTAGCGGCAATATCTGAAGGGCCATTTAAAACACACTTTAGAGCTAAAATCAGACTTAAAGGAAAATGAAATCTCTTACCAAAGCTAACACATTCAAACAACTAGGGAAATAAATGACTGTTCCCAATATACATACTTTGGGCAGCAGCTACAGCTGTGGAGATGTGGTGCCTGAGAGTTACTTACGAGAGGACTTCTGCCTGTCTGGGATAGTGTGCCTATACTAGGCCGCTGCAGAAGCATGTTCAAGAATGGCAACTATTTTAAAAAGGTGTAACATGCATTCCCCCTTCATGCCCTGAAGTAACCACTATCCAATTATGGTTGTGGAAAGGCGGCAAACACGGCACAATATCAACTACCTAGCCCCATCCCCAGCACTCAGCTAAGTAAATGCTCCTCTCAGTTATTTAAGTGTAAATCCAGAGAAACTATATGGAAATCATTGGAGTCACTCCAGATTTACATGGAAGTGACAGAGAACAGGACTTGCCCTATGAGGAGTAATTGTTCTTCTTCATGACTATGCAAAGGAAGAGGATGCTCCCTGCTCCTTCTTGTTCCTTCCAAACCACTGCAAGTAGAAGCACTGTCTACCCCAGCACATATTATTATGAGTACCTAAGCCAAGCTGCACAAGAACCGGTGAATGTCCCCAAGTTTTGTTGTCATTGCCAGAAATGGCACATTCAGAAGTTACGCCCTTTTGGAAGGGGCATCCAGGATCAGTTAGTTAATACTTTCTGAAACTTCACTCTTGTGCCTGAAGTTTTACTTTGTATGATAGCTGTCTGAATGATGTAAAACCACACCGTAGAACTGATTGTCCCTGGCTGTTCCAGCAGCTCTTGTAAGGAAAGGAATTGGAGAGCAGGTCTCAAATTATTCCAGATATCATCAGGTCAGGTTACCCTGGACTTTCTTTTCCCCAAGCTTCCTTCTTGCTCTCCAGAATCTCAACTATTATTTTTTTAAAATGCCTGCCGCCTATATGACTACAGAGAAAACCAGCATGGAATGAGTGTAACCAACACAGCAATGTCTACCTAAATCTGCAGTGAGCCTGAAACGATAGATAGGAGAGGTATGAACTGCTCCACTCATCTCAGTACAGGATGATGGGCAACTTGGGGTTTTCCAAATACCACAATGTTAAGTGTCAACATTGTTAACTATTTCATTGATATCAAAGCACACAAGAAAGGAGATTGAGGAACACACATCTGCATCATCTATTGTCACTCAACACTCCTTTTGGTGTTGAGTGCATAGTGCTTGAGGGAGTACCAACACATTTTTCCTCCAGTCTAATGGAGCTAAAAGGATAGAAGGAAGGAGTGGAGGCCAGGGTGGCATCTGATCCCCACCAATTCCACACAGCCCGACTGGATATCCAAGCCCCACAACCAACCAATATACCTCACTCACCCCAAAGCAGCAGGGGCCTGGTCAGCTCTGGAGGTGGGTTGTGTAGCTGTCTTCGTGCTCCAGTTTCTCCCTCTGCTGGAAGCTGTTTGCAGACTCGGGCCCACGTTGCTGCCTCAGTTATGCTCAGTTCACATTTTTCATTTTTTTTTCTTTGCAACCATAAGGGCTAGAAACATATACATATTTAATTAATCTGGGATTCTGTTGTTATTACATGAGCTTGGGCTCCAGGACCCTATGCACATGTCTATTGTGTATCTGAATCCCACTTGAAGAGAACCACTCTTGAGGAGCCTGGCTAAGAGCAGCTTGAGAATATTTTGAACATCTTCACAATGTGCTGTGAGTACTTATATATATACACACACATTATTAATGTGTGTATATATATATATATATATATATATATATATAAACACACACACTATGAAAAGTGGTTGGGCATCTCACTAGAGCAAAGCTTGTGAAAGTAATCTCACTTCTGTTTCCCCAGTTTGAGCCCTGCTCAGGATGCCTCCCACTTGCGCCCATCTGCAGCAGAGAAGCACAATTCCACTAATTCCACTCTCTGCAACTCCCCTTTGTGCCTATTTACAAAAGGAGAAGTATTTTTTTCAGGAAATATAAATTAATGCAAACCATTCAAAGGGAAGCTACATTATAATCCTATTTTTGTATTCCCTCCTGGCTGAGATCAATCTTCCTTGAATTATTTCAGGTTGTTTATCACCTAGATTATAAGATATTTGAGGCAAAGGCCAGGCTTATCTTTCTTTAATCATGGATTGTACTGTATAAGCAAGGCTAAACAATGAATACTATAATACTCTGGGACGAAAGATCTTCATTTTGGAAATTCTTATACTTGGCTACATGTATTGGATTCATCTCAATTTACAGTCTTTTTACATGAGTCATAGCAATAAAGGAGTGAATATTTTCTGAGACACTTGCACTTTGATCTTCCCATATTTTTCTATTCACTGCAATCAAGGATCAGTTATAGCAACCCCATATTGCTAAGAGCTACTACAACAAAAACAGTACACTTACTTGGTGATAGAATTTATAAGGGCACTTCACAGAACACACGAAGCAATTTACTACAAGTTAGTTGAATACAAACCACCAAGTTTCAGACTTGTCTGAAATGGTTCACATTGGGGATGTAGCAGAGTAGCAATTTGTAAGACAGAAGGAATGAGGAGTAGCTGGATGCAGTTTTATTTGGAATTTTATTTGGCCTAATTGGGGTAATCAGAGGTATTAGTTCAGCTATTGGCTGTTTGGATTCTGCTTGAAATTCTAAAAGCCTTACTTTGGGGGGGAGAGAGCTAGCGTGGGTTTTGTCCTAAGAGTCATTCTCCAGAAGCATTTTCCCAAGAGGCATTTTCCCTAGCAGGCATTTTGTCGAGACAGTCATTTCCCAGAAGTATTTTACCAACAGCATTTTCCCTTACAGAAGTTTTCTCTAGAGTGTCATTCCCCAGAGTATTTTTTCCCCAGTACAGAGAATTATTTAAGTCATGTATTTTTATTAGTTTTAAAGGTATAATCTATTTTTGCCTGTCTTAAGACAAGAAACAAACATTTGAGCACAAACTGGTCATGACCTTGGTACTGCCTAATATATCCCTTGCCATAGGGTTTCTGCAGTGGGTTCAACTAACCCACCACTGACCTTGGTTTGACTTCAAGTGCTAGGAGCAGATTTTAGCCACCGTTTTTAAGTTAGGGATGTACTTATTGCTGAACTCTATTTAGGCTTGGCAGAATTCAATTTTTATTGTTTAACAATTTTGATATATCATATTGATTATTTTCACCATTTTTTATTTGTATTACTTTAAATGTTTACACTAGTGCAAAATTATGGGTTTAAACTTTTTTAATTTTTACAGGTTTGCAGGAAATTATGAGGGGGTCATACAACAGAGGGATCAGACATTAATTAATTACAGTAGATGTTGAGATTCAAAAAGTTAAAACTTTACAACTATAAAAATACAATTGTTGATATCACTTGCCAAAATACACAAAGTCAACGTTGTTAAATCAAACTAAGCTCTCAAGCAGCACTTTTCATGTTTTGACTATCTGTAAATTTTGATTGTCAGTGGAAATAGTTTTCTATTGATTTTTGTGTGTACAGTGAAATCAACATTAACAGACATTTACCAATAACAATCTAATTCTACCAAGCCTAAATATATTTAGCGCCAGTTCAGAGTCACCTGTTGCTGATGCCTGTTGTTAGCAAAGGGTGATTTTTCCAAAAGTTCACCAAAGTAGGCAGCCTGTGTCCTATTAGAAGGGAGAGAAACCTCCAAGAGACAGAATGAGTGTAGAAAAAGTCACAGAGAAAGAAAAGGATTTCTTACTTGAAGATGAAGGGGAAATTTGTTCAGTGTGACTCTGGAGCCAGATCATATTCAATACACATACGTGTATTCAAGCACTTAGTCTGTCCAATAATCAGCCTTTATAAAATATTATTTTGGCAGAAAGAATTTTAGGTGATAAGAGCATTGCTATTTCATTTCTAATAGGAAAACAGGGGCAATTACTGAGAACCAGAGAAAGCTAAGCTTTCTTAGACATTTGGGCTGCAGCATATTACACAAAATGCAATATCAGTCGTTGCCATAATCTATAATAAAGACAATTACAGTAATCTCATCCTGTGCCTAATCATCTTCCAAGTCACAATTGTCTATTATCCAAATTAGAATATGGAGCCCAATCCTGAAGTTCTTATTCAGGCAAATCTTCCATTAACTTGATTGGAAATCCTTTGTTCCAGAATAAGGTCTTTAGAATGATAGACTTCGTGTTTAATAATCAGGATTTTACTGCTGTACTGGATATACTAAAACTGATATTTAGTACACTAGGAGAAACATAAAAACTGATAAAAACAGAAATCAAACAGAGTAGGAAGGGTAAGAGTGAAAAAGAAAGAGAGTGAAAATTAAACAGCATCTCTCTTTAGTCGGACAGGAAGGAATACTGTGCAAAAAGTTGCTGTTAGTAGCATAAAGAGATAGTGGAGCCCAATCATCAAGTTTTCACCCAGGCAAAGCGGCCATTGAATTCTGCTTGAGTAAGGATGGTATTGTGAGACTTCCTCTTACCACCCATTCAGAACCAAACACCATAGAAGTAAATAAGTAACTAAAGCCAAACTTTATTGGACTGGTTTTTACCCATCCCTAGAGTGCATATAGATTTATGTGGTCTTTAAGTGCTAATGACTAAATAACTCAGAATAACCTGCCATTTGGAAACATTTCTATTTGCAACTTTTCTGGAAGAAAATGTGTTCAGATATAGTTGATGTAAGTCTCAATACTAAATGTAAAGGATGAATTTTCTAAAGACGGGCCTGAACTTGAAAAGCAGATCCAATTTCCTAACCTTAAAGGAAATTCAGATTCCAAATACATTCCAGAGTCAGCTTCTGTGAGGTTTATCCAAATAACTTTTTCTTCTGCATTTTGCAGCATAAGTCTTACATAAATTGAGGTTTGATGCCCCTTACTCCCATGTGCTCACATACTGTACCATTGCTTCCAGGATGGGAGGTAGCAAGCTTTGCAAAGCTGCTAAGTCCCTCCCACACACAGGTGGGTTGGCAGGGTTAAGGAGTCAGTGAAGCATGGCTAGAGCAGCAGGGGAGACTGGGAAGGAGATTCTGAGTAAAATCCCCAATTGGCAGTCCCCCTTCTGGAGCACACACACAACAATATTCTGCCCCTTGCTTGGACCTAGATGGCATACTGACCATCTAATGCACAGTGATACAAAGAATAGAGTTGTGGTAATCTGGGTAATTGAGGATAGACAATACACACTTATGAAGATGTGATAAATGAAGGGGGAGGGAAGGTAGCTCCCTTTTATGGACACCCAGCCAGCCAGTAGCTATAAAATACCTCTTAGTAGCTGTTCTCTAATTGCTCTACCTGTAAAGGGTTAAAAAGTCTCACTGCTATGCATAGGTAAAAGAAAGTGAGTGGACACCTGGCCAAAAGAGCCTATGGAAAGGCTAGAACTTTTTACAATTGAAACAAGACTCCCCTTTTGTCTGTCTGTTGTTGTTCTCCGGGGGAGAGGTGGCCAGGCAGAGCTATGTTGTAAGAGCTTGGGCCAGGTATGAAAAAATTATCAGTATCATACCTAGAAACTACTCATTTAAAACCCCAGATATGTAAGTAGATCAGGAAATGTCTAGGAAGACATGATTAGGTTTATTCCTTTCATTTCATTATGGCTTATGGATTCCTCTGTGCTAATCCCAGGTGCTTTTGTTTTGCTTGTAACCTTTAAGATGGACCTCAAGAAAGCTATTCTTGATGCTTAAACCTAGTAGTTGCTCTTTTAAAATCTAGCAATAGTCTGAATTCCCAGGTGTATTTCCTTTCTCTTTTTTTAATTAATAAAATTTACCTTTTTTTAGAACAGAATTGTATTTTTGTGTCTTAAGAGCTTTGTGCACATGTTGTTTAATTAGCTGATGGCAACAGCTGATTTCCTTTTTTTTCTTTCTTCCTCAGATCTTCCCTGGAGTGGGAGTGAAAGGGCTTGAGGGTATGCCACAGGAAGGTATTCCCAAGTTCACCTTCCTGGGCTCTCAAAGGGGTTCCACACTTGGGTGGTGGCAGCATCTACCAACCCAAGGTCAGAGAAAAGCTGTAATCTTGGGAGTTTAATACAAGCTTGGAGGGGCCCGTATTAAATTTTAGAATCCTTGATGGCCCCCAGCTGCTGCACTCGAAGTGCCAGAGTGGGGAATTAGCATTGACAGAAGATCATTGTGTTTCTGAAAGAAAATATACTATGTTACAAAAAGTGAATTAGTTAATAGAAAGTGTGAAAGAATATCAGTGTCTGAAATGAACAGCGGGAGTTGTCAGCAAACAAACATTTCACTGAAAAGAAAGTAAGATTTTTATTAGAAATAAAAAGCCAGATTTTGCCACCCTTAGTCATAGTCATTACCTTACTAGTCAGGAATGTATTGAAACCAATGGGATTACATGCAGAGTAAAGGCATTAGAATCAGGTAGGTCAGTTGCTATCAAGTCACAATATAATAAAAATACAAAATACATTTGTAGATATGTAATAGGCCATATTTTATTAAGGGCTACCTGATGCATGTGTTTGGACACAAATTTCCTTATGTTGAATTAGATAGATGATCAAGGTTCATGGTAAAATCACTCAGTAAGAATCTTCGGAAAGCAAAGAGAAAATTAAATCTGCTAATATTTAAAGCAAAAGGTACTGAAACAATTAAGAAGAAAATATTTAAAAAAAGATAGAGTGTGCCAATTAAGAATGAACAGCTGCTGTACTGATTTAGATTACTGCCTCAACATAAAAAATAGCAAAATTAATTCAATAATCTAACATGGGATTATAACATGTATATGTAAAATAGCTAGAAGAGCCATAAGCAATGGATGAAAAATGTGGAAAAGTAGTATTCAATTACAAAAGTATTGATGTTCCATCAGTGTATTGTATAGTGGTAGTACCATGTCTTCCACTGATAAAGAAGATAGTGTCAATCTTTTTATAGGTAGCATGGGCAGACAATTAATGACAACATATGGTACGGAATCAGTGATTCAATTTAAAATCTAATTTTGTTGCCCTCCAAGATTTGCACTTATGTTACCATTATATGTTGAAGAGGCAGAATAACCAACCAATGAAAGCACAAACTATTAAAAAGTTTAAAAACTACAAATATGCAATGATTGTGAATTAAATTATATTGCATTGATATACTCTCACTTTGTGCATATGAAAATTATTGTAAACTGAAGAGAAAGTGGCTTAAAATCCATCAGTTTCCACTTGCAAAGACTGCAGGAATGAGAAATGTTGCAAGAGTATCCCAGTGCCTTATTAACATTAGAGTTCATAATGTAGATCGGCAAGACAGACAAAGCAGTGTTATCCCCAGTTTACAGACAGAGGAACTGAGGCACATAGAGACTACAATCACACAGGAAGTTTGTGGCGCAGATGGGAATTGAACCTACATTTCTTGAATCTCAGTCCAGTACCTTAAGAAGCCTGTCCTCTCTGGCAGACAGTGCTATGAATAGAATCAGATTGCTTGTCAGGGTGAATGTTAGACAACTGTATTACATTAGTTTTGCTTTTTTTTTTTTTTTTTTTTTTTTTTAATTGTTATGCTGGGGTCAAAGACCCATGAAGTCAGACATAAATTTCTTGAGAAAACAGGCAAAAGCCACATCTTTATAGAATCAGACCTAAACAAATCCTGTGACAGCAGCTATTTTACAGTCACTGACTTTCCCTGTTGCAGTACTCAGACAGCACAGAGTATCCTATCTGTACCAAAGCAGATTTGCCTTAACCCCAAGGCCGGAATGGTCTGTTCTGTGCTATTCAGGTTCTTATGCTGCTCACATCACCGTAGTATCTGAACACCTTCCACAAGCGAGTTAAGCACTGTGACTGCATATCTGTCACTTGTTTTTTGTTTGCATGTGCAGTGGAATGTCTTGTTTTAGTAGTTTGGAGTTTTTTATAAATATGGTAGTTGTTTATATAAATATGCTAATTGCTATGTGTTTGTTACAGAAGGAAAGGTAAAAATGTGCGTTGCTCTTGCAGGAGTTCATTCCATAGTCTTAGACTAACTTGAGAAATTTCTGTCTCCTGCATAGTTGTGCTTTACTCTTATTAGTTCCTTTGTACCACAGAACTGTAGGTGTCAACCATAGTCATCATCCTGGAGATTTTGATGATCTTTTAGATCAGTGGTTCTCAAACTTTTTTTTTTTTTTTGCTGACCACTTGAAAACTGCAGAGAATCTCGGCGGACCACTTAATGATCTTTCCAAATATTGTTTGTACTGTTAGCTAACTATTGTAAAGCACTTTGGATAAAAGCGCTGTATAAAAAAAACCCTTAATTAACTTTTTTGTACTACAAATAAAAGAAGATAACTCATATTTTAATATCAGTAGTCTTACCTTTCTAATGTGATGGATGTGGCCTCTCTCCCCCACTGCGGCAGCCCCCGAGCTGGGGCTGGGAAGGTGAGGGGGTCTCTCCCCACCACAGGAGCCACAGAGCTGAGGCTGGGAAGGAGGGCCGTCTCTCCCTGACAGCCGCAGCCCTGGAGCTGGGGAAAGTTGCCTCTTTCTCTGGCCGCTACAGCCCTGCACATCCCAAATCCCCCCCCCCACGCTTCTCACCCCACTGTACCCTCCCACCTACCAAGATTATCCACCTCACCTTACATGTGTGTCGTCTCCAGGGTCCAGGCACCTAATTAGTGGAGTCCAGCCTGCACAGCTCCACTAATTAGGTGGGTGGCCCTTCATTCTCTTGTGTGCAGCCTCCCAGGCGCGCACCTTAGAGGGAACTATCCACAGACCACCTGAATGGAGTTCACGGATAACTGGTGGTCCACAGACCACAGTTTGAGAACCTCTGTTTTAGATATACTAGGTGCCTACCCTGGAGTGCTTTGAATATAGGGACCAAGGCCTTGAACTTGATTTGAAGTTCTATGGAATGCCAGTGTAGAGGGCAGAGGAGAATTTTAATGTGTTTGTGATAGCCTGTGTATTAGTTGGAGTTTCCTAAGTGCTGAAGGCTCCACGCGTCTGTAAGCTTCACCCCTGTAAAATCTCCAAATTTTGCATTAAGAAATTGAGTACTTCAGAAACATAAGGTGGATGGTTGATGCATAATCAGGGGTAAAAAAACATATCCCCAGCCTATGGGGTTGACAAACCAGAACATTGCCCATCCTCCCCACACTTTAACTCCAGTTAGAAGGGTAATCTAACTCCCATTGACGAAATGCAACACCCAAAGTTGAAGTTGTTTGAATCCAAAAAATACGAACCAAGAATGTAACCTCTGTGTACTGTCTGAAGTGTCCACAACCATACAGTTTAATTGCTTTCAAAGTCCATAAGCACACAAGCTAAAAGCAATTGTTCAAAATACCCTCAACACACAAATACAATGCATTACTGCCACTGTCAAACCAGAACTGGTACTGCACTACATATTTGGAAGACACTACATGTCAGTATGAGGAATGTGTACAGAACCTGATAGTCTCATTTATTAAAAATCTATTCTATTCCATGCTATTCATGTTTCTTATATGTATCTTCACAGCTATACTCTTTTGTTTTTTATATAACAGTGTAGGCGTGCATGGTGCTTCACAATAGACAGATTATGCCAGGCAAGGATGTGGAAATTTCCCAATTCCCTTTCCAGACCAAGACATCTGGCCTTTACTAATCACTCCTGATAGCAGAAACCTCTTGATCCTCCACCAGGCAAAACATCAGATTCCCTTCCTAGCAGTATAAAACCCTCCAGGACACCCACAGTACATCACCTGAATTTACCTAATATAGAAACTGAAGAGCTGAATATGAATCTGTTGGAGAGTATCTCTGTATATTCCTAGTGTTTGTTCAGTAAGATGTGAAACTTTTATATACATTAGAGACCCTGAGGAATGATATTTATTTAATTATATTTAGGCTGCACATACTGTGCTAAAGACCTCACGGACTGTCAAAGCTCTTATCTATTAAGAACTCTTTTAATCCCTACATGTGCTTTCCCATTTAATGAAATAATCAACCTCTTTCTTAATTCAGATAATTCATAATACATATTAGAGATTGAACATGAAGCTGTAATTCCATTCAAGTGTTCTACTAATATCATTGAATATCACTATTATGAAATTATGATCAAGTTTAATAATGAAATATGCAAATTTATATAGTGTAGTGAAAATATAAACCTTCATCAGTTAATTCAGTTCAGGTCCCTTTAGGTCGTGGGGCCTCTTGCCGCTGGTTTTACTTTATTAATATTTTATTTCATAACTTAAGTTTTGAGGTTCTGACTAGGAGATTCATTTTTATTTTCATTATATATGTTTGCCTTTGATGAGATTAAGAGCTATCAAACACATCATGTGTGGTATACTCATTTCACTCCACTTCACTGTATCTGTGTTAAGTTTTCAGATATATGTTTCAAACGTTAGCATCCATCCCAGCTAAACAGTTCTCATATATACTGAGCAAGTGGAAAGATCATTCCCACAAGCTACAGTAACTAGAAGACACCATACAAGGTTTAAGCAGATTTGTCAGGTATTACTGTTACACTAATAAAAATGATACCAACAGGATCTTGTAAGAAGACAAGGCAAATTGCCACGTTTATTGTAAATACAACAAAATAGTCCTATATGCAATTTCTATATAGATCCATTCACACACACACATATTCACACACAGATTCTACAAAAAGGTTGTTATAGTTACCAGCCTAGACGTTGCTCGTGCCAAGTCACTGGACACGAGAGTGGAGCCGAGTCATTGTCAGATGCGCATCCGATGCTCCTGGAGGGTGGTCATAGAACCAGACTCAAAGAACACAGACCCTGGACCCAATTTTTATGGGTCTCTGGTTCAGTACATGTCTAGGGAAGTTGCTTCATCATGCTGAATTTACAATTGAGATGACTATCAATCAGCTCAATCAGCAGGTGGTACATCCATGATGGCTCCATGATGGCTAGGTGTTATCTTCTTGTTCTTCCTTGATGAGTTTTGGGTGGATTCCAGTTCGCCCTCCGGGGGTCATCCAGTTATCTCCACTTTGCATATTCCTCGGCCCATCGATACCAAGGTTGAAATTCTTAGGATTAGGCTGGCACCATATACTAACCAATTATTTCCCTGCTTCAGGCTCTCAATTCCATGCACTCATCATCCATTCTTTTACTTAACAACACAATCTATGACTCTTGATTCATTTAACAAGTTTTATCCCACTATCTATTTTTCCCTCTTTGGATACCAAGATTTACATAGGCATGACAAGGGGCCCCCGCAGGGGAAGAGCATCAGAGTGTTGTTTTAAAGAACAGCATTGTTTTCTCAAAGTTCTTATCACTTTCCAGCACAGACTCTTTGTCCTGTACCGGCCTGAAATAATTAGCACTTTGGCCTTGCATTTGTTACAGAGTGAAATTCAACAGCATGGAACTGATGTTCATACCTTTTTACAATACCTATATACTCTTTTGTCTATCTTTATTCCTACTACTACATAATTATAATTCTATCATACTTATATAACTTTGAGGGCGACCCAACATTACTCGATCCTCATTTTTACCTCATTGTGCTCTCCCTATTTGTTGTAGCCACCTGTTGGCTATATCTTATGTTTAGATTGTATGTTCATGAGGACAGAGCCATCTCTTTGTTATAAGTTTGTACGTTGCCCAGCACAATAAGCTGTGGTCCCCGGACACTGTTACATTACAAATCATAATTAATTATTTCTAAATTACAAAAGATCTAAAGGGAGCAGCCAGACCTGTAGAAAATACAAGATGTACTGTGGCTGAGTGATGTTTTTTTCAGGGATATCAGTAAATGTTGGAAGTAGAGCGAACTGAGAATTTTATGCTGAAATTGTTTGTTTTTTTGTTTTCTGGGAAATGTCATTTCTGCAAAATTGAGATTTTTCCACATGAAAATCTCATTTTCGTAGTTTTTTTTTTTCTGTTCAATTTTCAGGATGGGTAGACATATATCAAAATATTTCAGTTTGCCAAACAGAAATGAAACATTTAGCTTCTGGTTAGTTCAAAACTAATCTGTGTCTGACTAAGTTACCAGGGGTCATAGGAGTTTTGGTTCAGATTCCACAAGGTCCTTTTGCCAGAATGCATTTGTTTAGCGTTCCCTGACTGGTCTACCATCCCCTGTGGTCTTTGTTTCAATAGTGGCATTTCAATATTTCACACCAGAACGCAAACCTTTAACATGCTGGTTAAAATAACTCATTGGAAAATTACATTATTTTTAGGTATTCAGGATAAAATTCTGGCCCTACTGAAGTCAATGGAAGTTGTGCCATTCACTTCAGTGGAGCCAGGACTTTATCCTATGTATACATATTTATCTTGCAGACACAAGCAAGGATAGCTCGCATATACAGCACTGAAAGCCAGTGAAAAAATCATGGTATCTCAGAAATTGGCAGCTCTCTCTAAAAACAAACAAACAAACAAAAATCTGACCATTTGAACTCCAGTCACTCTGTGTTTGATATGAAAAAAACTAAGCAGTTCAATAAGTACTTACAATATTGAAAAATAATAAAAGGAGAAGAAGAAGAAATGATATGTCTGAATAAAATAAATAAACACTTCTACCTACAGCACAGGAACTCATCTTATTTTTTTGCTTGAGGGAACTGAACACACTATAACATAATGTAATCTTTAAAATCATAATGACATAGAAGCATCTGTGAATATAGTCCATAAGTGCTGACATTGACAAATTACGTAATAGTTAATGGTATATAAATAGGTTTGGATGCCTTCAATTCCAACTATCTTTAAATCCTTAAAAATCAGACACTTCCAATAATTTAGTGACAGTATTCCAGAAAAGTTGATTTTGTTCCGTGAAAACTCATGGCGTTGTACTATATTATAATTAGAAGAAATTGACAAGTTATAATAAATCTTCTTTCATGTGATAGACTCAAGCAAATTTTTCATTTTACAGGGTTTTCAGGAGACATAAAATTGTTGTTCTGCAAATAAGAAACCACCTATATTTTCACTTCTTTCAAGTACTGAACTGGAATAACAGCGGACCCAGCAAATAAAGAAGAAATGCAAATTTGTATTTAGGAGAACTTCGTTTGAGTACTCTTCTGCCATGTGGAGTTGGCAGCAACAAGGTTGGGTTCAATATCTAGGGGTTCCTTTTCCAACAAGACAACACAGGATTGGCTCAACCCCCCACTCAGTAACCTGGGAAAATTACACACCACTCCTGGGCACCTCTAGAGGCAATACTTCCCATCTTGCAAGCACAGAGTCTCAGTGGGCAGTGTTTTTTGCCTCCGATTCATGAATTCTACAACCAAAAGTTCCTTTAATGCCCCCTCTCTTCTCCCTCTCAAAATCCCACTCACAGAGGTTGTTCTTGGTCAGTGAGGACAGAGAGTTCAGAGGTGCATCTGTGTGAATTCACTTCCCGTCAGGGAAGTGCGGGAGAAGGCACCTTGCTTGCTCCACCATCCAAGTCCTTTCTCTGGCATTGCCGCCCTGCCAGCCAGCCAATGCTCTATTCTGCTGGCCATGCTGCCAGCTACTTGCCATTCCATTCCACTGGCTTCCACACCAGCTGTTCACTTTCCACTCTGCTGGCCACCTCGCCAGCCTCTCCACTGCATACCGTAACCTTCTGCTGCCACCTGTGCCTTCTGCAGTGACCTCTGCGGGTTAGTCCCTTGAAGTTTCTTGTAGCAATTAGGGATTGTCAGCTCTCAGTGATTGTCAGCTCTTACGTCTTGTCTACACTACACAGTTTGGTCTGCAAAAGGCAGCTTTTGCAAACAAAATAGTGAAGGCGTACACACTAAAAACATACTTTTGGTGGCAAAACTCTGCTGTTTTGCTGACAAAATAAAATCACCTTGACGAGAGGCATAAAGCTTTTTGCGGTAAAGTTAAAGTGATAATGTGTCAGTGTAGACTCTGTCATTCGTTATGTCAATATAACAATGGGCAGCAAGTATAATAAGTCAGGGGAGGCTAAGCTGTGGAGGCCCCGCCTCTCCTCTGCCTGTTCCCTTCCCTGCTCTGCCCCTTCCTCAAGGCCTCCACCGCTGCCTGGTGTGTCCCTCCTCTCATCTCCTCCACTCCACCTCCCCACCCTCTGGAGGTCCCCACCACCTGCCATATCCCTCCTCTTCTCCACCCCACACAACTCCCCAAGTCCCATCTTACCCCACATGCCCCATGAGACACCCTCCCCTGGCCTGCCACATCCCTCCTCAGTACCCCAACCCCTTGAGCTAGCCTGGTGAAAATGAGCGAGTGAGTAAATGTGGGGAGAGTGAGCGGCAGAGGAATGGGGGATGGAATGAGCAGGGGAGGGGCCTCAGAGAAGGGGCAGGGCCTCAGAGAAGGGGTGGGGCAGGGGGCAGGGCAAGGGTGTTCAGTTTTGTATGAGTAGAAAGTTGGCAACCCTTGAAGGGATGGGGTAGGGGCAGGGCCTCAATGGGAAGGGCTGAGCTGGGGATTAGCGTCCCCAAAGAGGGGTTTCACCTGGTGCCCATGGATACAACTGACCTCCCCTAGTATCCCACACTGCGTGTTGTGACTGCTCCGTTCATTGTTCTTGGCTTCCCTGCATCTAGCTATACAGGCATGCACCCCTCCCCTTTCAAAGATCCAGGAAGCTTTGACATTCCTGAATGTGGAAAGCTCAGAGTTGCTGAGGATGCTGCTCCTGGCAGTGGAGGGGCTGTGGGAGAACTCGGAGGGAATCAAAATCATTAATATAGGATATTGCTGTCCCCGGCATGCAGGCAGGCAGAGCAGGCTGCTGCTGGACTAGGCGGCGGGGTGGGGTTAGAGAGACTTCTCAAGCTGCTGTCTCCCCAAACACACACACTTCCCCAACCCACACTCTGTCTCTATCTCTCTCCCGCCCCACACTCCCTGTCTAGGGTTGCCAATTTTGGTTGGACGTATTTCTGAATATTTAATCACATGACATAATCTTTAATTGAAGATTAATCTTTAATTCTTGGAGACTCCAGGCCAATCCTGGAGGATTATCAACCCTATCCCTGCCACACACTTTGCCCCACTCTCCACCCCCTCCCTCCCCCCAAACACATATAGGTCAGTTGAAAAGTGGCTGGCAATCCAGTAGGATGCCCATGGAACAATGTGATTGAGAAACCTGCATCATGTGACCCTGTAACTGTCCACTGAGACATTGCAAACCTTTTCCAAAGCACCCTACAACCAGTTGTACAGTGGAATAGCTACTCACAGTGCACTGCTCTCAATGTTGATGTTGATGCAAGGAGCATATTGTGGACATTCAACAATGGTTTAATGAAAGCTGCATAACTTTTGTTGACAAAACTGTGTAGTGTAGACATAGAGTTAGTGGGGGAACTTCCTTGATGAAATAGGCTGGACAGAAACACTGTCCCAACAAGTGAATTCCACTCTAGTGATTACTTAACAAAACAAAAGACTCCTAATGATACCTTAATTAGCTCTGTCTTTGAACAGTAGGGAGGGGCTGGTTAAACCATGACTTGGTTTCTGAGACAGAGCAGAGCCCTCTTGCATTCCAGCCCCCACCTTAGTGAATATATTTCAGTGAGAGTGACCCCCTCAGTCAGGACAGACTAAGCACAGTTCTGCTGCCCTTTACTCATACAATAAAGATAACAACAATAATGACATTTCATTACCCCTGCATTCAGTATTAAAGTGATTTGTAATCCAACACCAGCCAAAGTTAATCACTTTGGCAACACAGCTCTGTCTGCTCCATACGTAGGCAGAGTGGGTGTGTTCATGTAAATAGTTTGGTCCTGAAGTCTTTTCCCATTTGCTAGCTAGCTATCAGGGGAGATCTCATGCAGACCCTGCTTACATCCGATATCCAAATGTAAATAAGTTTATTCTCGAGTAAAGTCAATATCAGGTTTCTGAAATTTGTATTTTATATCACTACAGCAGTGATATTATAATTGAGGTTAAGTAAAAATTTATTTTTAATTTCTGCTTTCAATCACTTAAAGCTTTTTCAGAAAATTTTCTTTGGGTGGAAACTTCTCATACTTGATCTTTAGAAATATTTTAAAATACCAATAAATAAAATCTTTAGAAAAAAAATTAAGACTACTGAATTTTGAAATCAAGGAAAAATCATGTATTCTGAAGGTTTTTATATTTGTTCAAACATTGTAATAAGCCTGAATACACCAAAAACTGTGCTTTTAAACTTCAAATGTGACATTAACATAATTCTAATTGAAGACCAGTGGCTTTAATGTTTATAAAGAAATTGTTTTGAAATAGCAAAATTACAGCTATTTGTAAAGTGTCACATTTTCCTTAAAATTTTGACAGGTTACAAACCACAGAATATGCAAGTCTACAAATAACAAGTGTGTAGTCATATAGATGATTCCATTAGCTACACACATTTGATGGGATTTTCAAAAATTTGCCTAGCTCTCCTTCCACGGAAGTCAATGATAGTTCAACTTCAATGGGAACAGAATCAGGGCAACACTGAGCAATTTCAAAAATTCCATTCATGAGGAGTACTGTTATGAGTAAGGGTTCAAAGGACAAGGTCCACTATTTCTTTGTTTCTATGTGGATTTTAAAATGCTGAACCTCCAGCATTAACTTTAATGGGAGCTGCTGAGTACTCAGCACTTTGGGAAATTCAGCCACAAGTTTATGTACCTAAATATGGATTTTAGGTCAAAGGTAGTCATCGATTTTTAAAAATCTTCATTCTAGCTCTGAAATGCAGGTATGGTTATTTCCTACTTTGTAACCTGTATTGCTCTTTGCACAGAATAGTTAGATCGGATCATTACTCCATCATAAGAAACGTAATGTAAACAGGTGCATTATTAGTATAAATGGCTCTATTGGATCACACCCAGGGGATTCAACCAGAGATCATTATGCCTCTTTAATTATGAGATACTCATAAAAACTGAAAAAAAAACCTGAATTAATTGCACACAGTGCTCAAGTAATCAGGCTAAATGAAGGAGATTGGAGATGTGATACAAAGTCTTACAAACTGGGGCCAGGATGAAGAACTACAGCACATACCTCCTCCCATAGCAACTATTTCAGTCTAAGGACAAGGGTGGAAATTATTGCTCTCTGAATGGCAATGTGAGCAAAATGGTCCAAAATGGCATGTAATCCCAATTCCACTTTCATGTTCCCTGACTCTCATACTCCAGCCCAATAAATACAGCAATTAACTTGATGCATTGCTTTCAAGATCAGAACTGGTGAATGAACATGAGACAGGCAGAAATAAAGAGGAAGAGAAAGAAGAGCCAGTAGAACAGAATATGGAGAAAAGGAAAACTTTTGAATGGAGTGAGATCAGAAAACCTGCTAACATTGGTGCTGGACAATAACTTAAGGCTATTTTGGGCCATATATGAAAAAAATAATCCATCAGATATTTTTAAAAGAATGGACTATAATGTGCCCAAGTTTGAAAGAGAAGTGGTCTTGAAAGAACAGACTGCTATCTTTTGGGAAAATAGCCATCCAGAGAAGTGGACACATAACAGAATGGCAGACTTCTTAAAAAAATATCATGAGTTTGCTGATACCCACCATGCACATGAACAGTAGTTATGACACAACTTTGGTATGAATCTACAGATAATCCATTTCCACACTCTTCTGATTGCCACAGTATCTTTTAATGGACATTCAACCAGGCTGGTCTGCCATGTGATTTGCACTGAAATACTGACATAGAGGAATAGTGCTCATATTAAAATAAAAAAAGTACTCAAACATTTAGTGAATTAGGCAGAAAATGATGAGCTTGTCTTTCCAGGGTGTATGGATGGGGTTGATGCCTCATCTTAGCACATTTTCTGCTAGTATGAAAAGATATGTTTCATTAATGACATTCATTAAAGATTCCCATCTTCTTGTGCTGTCAGGATGACTATTGAAATGGCAAATGTTTTTTGACAGAGGAGATGGTATGACCTGATTAAAAATATTTTGCAGATTTTACCACTAAATTGATAATTTGGTTTCCAGCAATTCATTCACTATAGAATCATATACTGAACATGTTTTCTCAATGTATCTTGTCCCATCAAGGACCCTGTATTGCATTACACACTTTGTTATGGCTTGTAAAAGTTGCATTTTACTGATTCCCCCAAGGTAGGGACAAAATTGAAGGATTTTCAGAAAATCCAAATAAAGGTTTCTCACTTTGCAGATCTCACTATCATATGATATGTTATCTAACATCTAAAAAGTCATCTTCATTAGTCTGATTTATTTAAACCCAATTTAGGTAGATAGCTAAATAGATAGATGCAATTTCAGTTAGAAAGCAATTAAGAAAAGGTGCAAAATGCTTAGTATGTCATGGCACTGGAGAAGCTCATGGATTTCCAAATTAAGGAAATCTGTTTTGCTTTTCTTTGCTTCAGAGAAATACTCCACACTTAGCCTTTATGCTTGCTCCAATCTTGCAAAATTATTATGTGACATTCTTTTGCTGGTTTCTTTTTAATGAAAAATAAAGTATTAAACTAAATATGTTCTTTATGAGCAATAACTGACACAGGAACTCCATCTGGATAGGGATTTCAAAATGATTTCTCACCATATGGATCATCTCAAGTAGCCTAAATGTTTTTGGTAGCACTAGTTTTTAAATGGTTAAGTCCTAAGTCTCTTGATTGATGTCTGAGGGGAAAAACACATTGTGAAATGGCCTTAAAGTACTCAAGAAGGTTGGTAAAACATATTAAGAAGGGAGAATCACTCCATAAACGGACACAGTCCATTTGGCAAAATCATCATGACAATCCTAAGAGCATGTGCTCAGATCAGCTATGAAACCTCTCCTGATCTTGACTTCTAGAATGTGTATTTAATGGGCCCATAAGATAGTCAGAACGTTAGACTCATCTCCACCACCCTCCTATAGGAGCTGCATATACACTATTCATTATATTGTATATTGGTTGTTTGTACATTCCAAAATTGTAGAATTGTTGCAATGCAAATAGTGCATGCAATGTTCATTTAACTAGAGCCATTGCAGTATATGCTGTCACTGCACACATAATGCACACTAAGAATATTATAAAATACCATGTAAAACACTTCAGAATATTTTATTACCATTGAAGATCAAAGGATCATCAAACCTGAGAAGGAAGGTGTTTAAATATTCTATCCTTTTTTATACTACTCTTAGACATAAATGAATGAAAAAAATCATTATAGTGGCATTACTGGTGTTGCTAAAGACAGAAAAAAAGGCAAGGAAATTCAGAGCCAAGACTGACCATTCATATGTCACATCATTATGGTAAGACAATGGAGAGAACTCAAAATTGTTTGATCTTGTCACTGTATTACCATAGTTAGGTGAGCTAAGGTTTGACTCCTATACCCAAAGTAAATGTTAATTGCTTTTATTGATTTAAATCCAACCCTTAGCCTTTTGGGTTGTTTTATTTTTGCAACATGTACTGAAGACAGCAATGAAGAAAAATGTTCCATACATAGAAAGCACTTTTATTGTCTAAAAAGTAATGGCCAGAGGACACTGGGTTATTAATATTAATACTACTTGCTAGGAAACATTTTTCATTCTGATTGAGGAATGTGTCAAATTTTCCACAGTCTCAGAAGTGCCATCTGATTATGATGGATCCATAGCTCAAACCTCTTAGAAATTGACACGCACATATAAGGAACATATAGTTCCTACTTATTGACACATTTTTCATAACTGGAACAGCAGCTTGAGAACAGATAGTATCTCAGGTGTCTATGACAAAAAGACAATCACTTTTGATGAAACATTTTTCATTTTCAAAGATCATTTACAATTGCAAATAGATGGAAATGTATAGAGTTTCTTCCCTAAAAATACAATGCCTGACTTGGTTATAATTCAAGAAAATATTCAAAAGAATGTATCTCCTTATTTTCATTATAATTGAGTTCAAAGGCACTTCAGAAAAAGTGTATTAGTAAAATTACCTAGGGAATTGTCATGGAGCAATTAAATGGGAAGTTTTCTTTTTTAAAATCATAGATTTGTGGGAATACATGTACACATATAAAAGAACAAGAAGATGGAGTTAAACATGTTAACAGTTAATTTTATTTGGCCTAAAATATTTACTATTGCTTTCAGCAAGAAGGACATGTGTTGCATTTGGACAGTCTAGAGTAAAATAGCACATGTTTTTGTAAAATATAGAATAAGATTCCATAAATGAGACAACACCTTCTAAAACCCTACCTCCTCCCATTTGGTAGTACATATGCTTAAATTATGAGCACATAATTGAAAGAAGTTGTCAAATAATTTGGAATTGAATAAAGAAGATTGCAATTATCCTCTAAACTCTGAAAATTATTTATCTTCTTTGGGAAACAGCCATGTAAGAGAAAGAATAAGATATCACAAGTAGAGATTAGCCCAATTTGACTGGTCTAAGGTCATATGGACTCAGAAATTTGATTGCACTCATTATAATGATAGGAAACATTTGCATAATTCAGATCCAGATTCAGATTTTAAAGTTTGGGAATATTTGAACCAAGGGATTTTGGTTTGATCCATTTCTAATTCCAGTAAGACATGGCAATATACAATTATTTATCCTTTAAAACTAAAGGACTTTAAAAAGAAAATCTTAGATTGGTTAGAAAAGAAAATGGCCTCTGGGGTCCTGACTCAGTAATTTACCTAAGCAAGTGCTTAATTTTAAGCACATAAGGATTCTCACTGAAGCCATTTAGGGATACTCACATTCTTGTTAAGTGCTTTCCTGAATTGGGGCCTAGAAGAAGGGACCCAATTTTTTGACCAATGTCAACATTTTAAAACCTGAGTGCCTGAAGTTAGATATCTAAACCCATATTTTGGTAGTGGTGAAAAGTGGACCAATTTCAGACATGCTGAGCATCTGCATTTCTGCTTGATTTCCACTTTGGATTGGGATGCCTAATTTTAGGCACCCACACTTGAAAACTTTAGTCCAGAAATCTTAATTTTAGTTGTGCGACTCCATTTACTGAAACTGGTGTCCCACTGTCTAACATTAAAAATAAGTTTACTGGGTTTTCCTGTGCTTGAAACCTGGATAGCCCCCAACTTACCTATATGAAAATCTGTATTCCTATAGTTACGATAAATTTAATTTTCATGGGTGAAAAAGTTACACTGTGAAAATAAGTATGGGTTTGTGAGGATTCCACAGGTCTAAGGGCCCTACTTCCTTTGATTCTGGGCTCTGGTACAAACCAGGGTGTAATTATCTTTCAACTTGGGCTCATCTCAAATAAGAGGAAATTCTGTTATTTTTAGATTCCCCAATGGCTTTGGATTTATTTCTGGATTGCTTTACAAGAAACTGTTCAAATCTGTGGGATTGTTTCAACAAACTTTTTTTTGATGTTTTCATATGTGACAAAGATTAGAATGGTTAGGCATAACAACATATTTATTTTATGTTTATCCAGTATTTGTTTGCAATATCAAGTACTTTTTTGCATTTCAAGTACTTTGAACTTGGGACCCTGGGAGCTACCATACCAGATCAGATAAGTAGTCCATCCAGTCCAGTATCCTGTCTCTGAGAGTAGTCAAAACTGGATTCTATGGATAAAATGTAAGAAACCTCACAGTAGACAACAACCTGCCCATAGAGGAGGTTTCTTCCTACACTTCCACAGTCAGAGGCTGGCATATGTTTTGAAAGGTAAGGATTTTTATTCTTTATATTTATTTTAAATCCCATCTAAAGTAATTCTGGATGTTCATATTACCCATATAATAACCTAGTTTTTATTAAACCTGCTAAGGTCTGAACCTCAATAATTTCTAGTGGTAAGGGTTTCCGCAGGCAAATAATGTATTGTTTATCCATTTTATATTTGCTGTCTTTCCTTTTCATTTTCTGTCTCCTATTCATTTATTATGAGAAGAAGTAAATTGGAGCAGGTGAACTACTTTGTTTATATTCTTCATTATTTTTTATATCTCTGGCCTCTCTCCTTTTATTTGCCATCTTTCTAAACAAACCAGCCTTACTCTTTTTCAATCACTTTCATATGGAAGTTTTATGCACCTCTAATCATTCTTATTGCATCTCTGCAACCCTTCCCTTTCTGTCATATCCTCTTTGAGATATGATGACCAGAACTGAAGACAGTATTTCATTTGAGGACAAATATCTGATTTATATAATGGTATTGTAATATTCTGAGTATTTTCCAGAGTTTTTATGCTTTTAACATTAATTTCCAACCAGTTTGTTATGCATCTAACATTGTATTGTTTTTTTAGACTTCCACTGCACATGGAACAGAAGTGTTTGTTGTGCTATCTGCAAAGACAGTCTAGTATTTGTCTTGAAATAATAGGGACACTTACAACTGAGTGTAAATAATAACTGATGCAAACCAACAAAAGTTAGGGCATTCAAAGTAAGACTCCCACTCCATCCTTAACTCATCCAATTATGCCTTTTAATCTTTTTTTTAACCATTCCATACATTAAGGATGTTAGTCATTTAAATGGTTTGGGGGAGTATTAATTATTTATTAATTATGATCATTGTTGTTATTGTTTATTTGTTTGAGTTAATTTACACATATCTGCTCATTATATTATGTAATACCCTCTTACTTCCTGGTCTGAAATATATTTAATAATATTAATATAAGAGGAACTCCCTTTCCCTTCTCAATGTCTCTGTCTCTCTCCATATGTATATATGAATGTTCTTCTAACAAGAACTGTTTCCCCAAGGTCTCCTTACCCCAGTTCTACTTTTGAGTTATATTTTGGCAGAAGGACTAGCATTTTTTACATCACACATATGGAGAAATAGGATAAACAATCATTTTGGGAAACGTGGCAATTCATGTTTACTCACTGCATATGAAAGTAAAGCTCTTTGCTCTCTATAAGCAAGTGTCCATGTAGAGAGAACATATTTACAATTTTACATTAAGTGATAGTGTGAAGACAGAGCAGCAACAATTTACACTTCTGGGGGCCATCATGTAGAGCATATAGAGAACATTCTTTGTTTTGCACAAGAGGAAGAAAATAGGGATGCCTGATATTCAGACTGAGTGAATGTCATCAAGGGCTTTAAAATATATATATATATATATATATATATATATATATATATATATATATATTACATTAAATTTACAATAAAATCAAAGTATCAAAGTACTGTTTGGGATCTAGATTACAGTTGATGCAAGGTAAGAAATTCAGAGTGAAGGCTGACACTCAGTCCTTGTACAGTATTACACCTTATGTTCTAGTAAAATAACCCATTGGCCCTAGTCACAAAGGGACAGATTTTTAATAGCATTTAGGCACCCAGTGGTATTTTAAAATGCTTCTTGGTGCAATTTGGGAGTTAGGAAACCTAGGTGCTTTTGAAAAATCCCTCGAGTTGCCTATCTGCATCTTTAGGTGCCTAAATATTTTTAAATGTCTGCCCCAAATCACTCCAAGTGAGGATCTCTATTTGTCTGGCTCCTCTGTATAACATGGTTGGCTTAATGAGGCAAAGATGAGCAACTGGTTTTAGCTTCTCGTCTGATCCAGATCCAAGCAGTTGCATGCAGATTATCTGCCCCAAAGATCACTTAGCACCTTTGATAACTTCACCATGGGTACATTTTCTAGGTCAAATCTCCTCCCATATTTTCCTGACAGTTGTAATTTTCTGTGCCTGAATTCTACCCATACCTTCCACTGAAAAGTATTTACAGGTGCAAATCTCACCTGCATCCTATTCATGTGGGTTTAGGGGAGCATGAACTGGCACATTACTATGCTTTCTCCCTATATTTTATGCTTAAAACATGCCCAAAACAGGTGAAGCTTTGTAAGAAGACCCAAAGCTAACAGCATTCTTCACAAATGATATGCATGTGTTAAAAACCCTTTTGCCCCTGTCAGTTCTAGTAGATAATATGGAAAAGATTCAAAATGTCATGAGTAGTTTTGTAAAGAACATATTTACATAGCTATCCAATCCTAACACTTCAGGCATTCTTAGTTACCCTCACACAGACTCACAGGTGATTGCTGGAAGGCCTTGTATATCCATGTGACAGGTAGATCTATTGTAATAGCAACTCTGTAATAAATGTCCTATTCTAATTAAAAATAGTGTTATGAAACACCCGGCAGTCCAGTGTCTTAGGAGAAGAAAGGTATGTTATGGCTGGTTTGAAAAAGTATGGCTGCTTTGAAATATCCCCAGGGAAATCCTGTTATCAGAATTTGAGGGTTTGGGGGTTTTTTTGTTCATTTTTTTACAGTTCTGAATACCTCTTTAGATTTTATAAAGCAGAGCCATTATTTTAACATACAAAGTCTAGAAATGAAGAACAATGGGTTTTAACACACATAGACATTGAAAAATTAACTAATATTCATGATTTATAGTATGTCATTACCTTGTTATTATTTATTATTATCTGTGTGGTAGAAAAGAATTGCTTATTGCTTTTTTGTTGGCATTCAAGGAAGACTTTTTCCCTACAGAATTAAGTTAAAGTTTTTTTATCTGAAGCTGGAAATCTCATGATGTTTGGTGCAACACACAAACTTACACAAGTGCATGCTGCTCAAATATCACACAATTTTGAAAAAACTTGGGTTGCCCCTAAGCAGTGCATAAAACTTAATACAGAATAAGCCTTTATGACTGGTTTCAACTGATTGCTTTTGAGCAGAAGAAAATGAGAAATCATTATGTGCAATAGTTGAAGCCTTCTTTTAAGCAGCAGTTCAGTTTAATTCATGTCACCTTACTCATGACAGCAATAACAAATAAAGAAACCGAGGATGGATTCCTAGGGAAAATTAAGCAGTGTTGATTTTAGGACAGTTGTTTTTTCAATGAAACACTGATTGCATTGTTCATAAGAAAACTACCTCTGCATGACAGAACTAATTAGTGACCATCTGAACTTACTTAGCCAAACGAAAAAAGCAATTAAAAATGCCGTCATCACTGGATCTGCCATTGAACATCTGGTTATATTGATAAGCAATAGAGCAAGTTAAAGCTTCTTTGGAACACAATGGAACTTAATCTGCTTGCTAAGCAGTAATTAGGAAGCAATAAGAGAATATGAGATTACTGTTGAGAAACTGTTATTATGATGCAAACAACTTTCAAAATGCCATTTGAAAAAATTTCCCGTGAATTGGTATTTAAATAAGGATTGGAGGAGGTGTGCAGGGGAGGGGGATCTGAATTTTCCACAAATAAAACACTGTAAGCCAATGGAAAAATCACTGATTAGTTGTGTTTCAAAGATATCTATGCCATACCATACTTTAGATAACATATTTTGCTTTACACATCATAGAAAGGATGGCTATCAAATTAGGCTTGAGAAGATAGTTCAAAATCCATTCCAATGGATTTTCCAAACACATGTTAAATGTTCCTTGTATTATCTGGCAAAAATATGACAGCACATAATAGATGTTCAATCTTTTTATTATTCAAGAAAGGATTGAAAAAAGCAATAAAATGACAGGTAAATATGTATGGAGAACTCAAGTTATTCTAGCAATTTTTACTGATGTTATCTCTATACTCCAATGTTTCTGTGCTAGATTGTTCAAAACAGAGAAAGAAGCATTAAAGACTTTTATAACAACACAGGTAGAGAATGTAATATTTAGTTCATTGCCTGTGGTTTGAAAACTGGTTGAATGAAGATGAGAGGAAAAGAAATGAGTGACTTATATAATTGATAAGGAAGATAATATCAGTGCTCACATAAAATGTAGTATAATAATTTTCCATGGGTAGGCGTTTGATAATTTCAGGATGGCATAGTATATGTTGATTTTGGTTTTTTACCTTTTTACAAATGACAGATGTCTTTTTGGCCATGTCAGGCAAATACAAAAGGAAGGACATCTGGTGCAATAACTTGCAATATATACAAAGGAGAAAAACAGCTCCAAGATAGTTGTCAGTCTCTGGCTTCTGTAATCTTAGGCAGCTTTTGTATGTGCCAGTTATGCTGATCCAAAAACTGAAAAGTGACTCCTGCTATTTGTTCAAGTGCATTCTGAATTAATGTGCATTCAGTTTGCTTCCATGAAATTGTACTTTGATTCATGCCAAGACTCCCATACAAAATCTCTTTTGTAAGTCATTGAAAAATTAAATTTAGTACTCAAGCTATATTGAGATACATCTGATCACAGTACGTTAGACTGCTTCTTTTGCTGATCTAGGGCCTTGATTCAGGAAAGAACTTGAATGTGTGCTTAAGTCCATCCCTAATCAGGACAGCATTTAAGCACATGCTGAATAGTAACTACATGCTTTATTATGTGCTATCCTTAATAGGAATGTTTTCCTGAACTCGTAGATTCATAGATTCCAAGGGCAGAAAGGACCATTGTGATCCTTTAGTCTAGGCCTCCTCTATAACACAGGCCACAGACCTTCCCCAGAATAATTCCTAGAGCAGATCTTTTTAAAAAAAAAATTAATCTAAAAGTTGTCAGTACGGCTGTCAAGCTGTTAAAATAATTAATCGCAATTAATTGCACGATTAAAAAAAATTAATCACACAGTTAAACAATAATAGAATACCATTTATTTAAATATTTTTGGGTGTTTTCTACATTTTCAAATATATTGATTTCAATTACAACACAGAGTACAAAGTGTACAGTGCTAATTTTATATTTATTTTTATTACAAATATTTGTGCTGTAAAAAACAAAAGGAATAGTATTTTTATATTCACCTCATACAAGTACTGTAGTGAAATCTCTTTGTCATGAAAGTTGAATTTACAAATGTAGAATTATGTACAAAAAAACCCACCTGAATTCAAAAATAAAACAATGTAAAATTTAGAGCCTGCATGTCCACGCAGTCCTACTTCTTGTTTAGCCAATCGCTCGGACAAACAAGTTTGTTTATATTTGCAGGACATAATGCTGCCTGCTTTTTGTTTACAATGTTGCTTAAACTGAAGCAAGGGCAGTTTAGGTTAGACTTTAGGAAAACTTTCCTAACTGTCAGGATGGTTAAGCACTGGAATAAGGGAAATTGTGGAATCTCCATCCTTGGAGATTTTTAAGAGCCGGTTAGACAAACACCTCTCAGGAATGGGCTAGATAATACTTAGTTGTGCCACAAGTGCAGGGGATTGGACTAGAGGACCTCTTGAGGTCCCTTCCAGTTCTATGATTCTATGATTCTAACGTGATCTGAAAGTGAAAACAGGTGTTCTCATGGCAGTGTTGTAGCTGGTGTCACAAGATATTCATGTGCCAGATGCACTAAAGATTCATATGTCCCTTCATGCTTCAACCACCATTCCAGGGGACATGCATCCATGCTGGTGATGCGTTCTGCTCAATAACAATCCAAAGCAGTGCGTACTGACGCATGTTAATTTTCATTATCTGAGTCAGATGCCACTAGCCGAAGGCTGATTTTCTTTTTGGTGGTTCAGGTTCCATAGTTTCCTCATCAAAGTGTTCCTCTTTTACGACTTCTGACAGCATGAGCCACACATTGTCCCTCTCAGATTTTGGAAGGCACTTCAGATTCTTAAACCTTGGTAGAGTGCTGTAGTTAACTTTAGAAATCTCACATTGGTACCTTCTTTGTGTTTTGTCAAATCTGCAATGAAAGTGTTCTTAAAATGAACAACATGCTGGGTCACCATCCGAGACTGCTGTAACATGAAATATATGGCAGAATGTGCGCAAAACAGAGCAGGGGACATACAATTCTCCCCTAAGAAGTTCAGTCACAAATTTAATTAACACATTATTTTTTTAACAAGAGTCATCAGCATGGAAACATGTCCTCTGGAATGGTGGCCGAAGCATGAAGGGGCATAGGAATGGTTAGCATATCTGTCACGTAAATACCTTGCAATGCTGGCTACAAAAGTGCCATGCAAATGACTGTTCTCATTTTCTGGTGACATTGTAAATATGAAAAGGGAGCATTATCTCCTGTAAATGTAAACAAACTTGTTTTTCTTAGCAATTGGCTGAATAAGAAGTAGGACCGAGTTGACTTATAGGCTCGGAAGCTTTACATTGTTTTGGTTTAGAGTGGAGTTATGTAACAGAAAAAAATCTACATTTGTAAATTGCACTTTCATGACAAAGAGATTGCATTACAGTACTTATATGAGGTGAATTGAAAAATACTATTTCTTTTGTTTATCATTTTTATGGTGCAAATATTTGTAATCAAAAATAATATACACTTATTTCAATTACAACACAGAATACAATATATATATGAAAATGTAGAAAAACATCCAACATATTTAATAATTTTTATTGGTATTCTATTGTTTAGCTGTGGGATTAAAACAAAGATTAATCGCGATTAATCTTTTTAATGGCAATTACGTTTTTTTAGTTAATTGTGTGAGTTAACTGCGATTAATCGACAGACCTAATTGTCAGTGATGGAGAATCCATCACAACCATTGGCAAATTATTCCAATGGCTATTTACTCTCACTTTTTCAAATGTATGCCTTATTTTCAGTCTAAATTTGTCTACCTTCAGAACTAGAAGCTTGATTGAAAGGAAGAAAAAATCAAGTGTGCAAATACAAAATAGCTGCTTAGGCAGCCATACTGCAGAAAAGGTTTTGGGGATTAGTGTGGATCACAAATTGAATATGAGTCAATAGTGTGATGCTGTTGTAAATAAAACAAATGCCATTCTGGGATATATTCACAGGAGTGTCATGTGTAAGACACAGGAGGTAATTGTTCCACTTAGCACTGGTGAGGCATCAGTTGGAGGGTCGTGTCTAGTTTTGGGCAACACACTTTAAGAAAGATGTGAATAAATTGGAAAAAGTCCAGAGGAGAGCAAAAAATGGTAAGAGGTTTAGAAACCATGACCTATGAGGAAAGGTTGAATAGAGCCGGGTACATTTAGTCTAGAGAAGAAAAGGCTCGAAGGGGATATAACAGTCTTCAAATATTTAAAACATGTTTATGAAGAGGATGGTGATCAGTTGTTCTCCATATCCACAGGGAGTGGGGCAAGATGTAATTTTCTTACTTTGCAGCAAGGGAGATTTGGGTTAGATATTAGAGGAAAAAACCTTTTTAACTATAAGGAAAGTCAAGCACTGGAACAGGTTGCATAAGGAGGCTGTGGAATATCCATCACTGAAGGCTTTTAAGAACAGATTTCAGGGGTGACCAGCCTTATTACACAGGAGGGCCACATAAACCTAAGCACAACCTTGTGTGAGCCAAACAGATTCTACATATCTGAATAAGATTTAAAGTTACCTGTTTTGATTTATATTTAACTTCAGATGGTTTCTATGTATTTAAATCATTTATTTCTATGTACAGTATTGTCTGTTTACACACTTGTCTAAACTAAAATGATATAAACATTATGACAAAACGTTAATGAATAGGCCTTAGTTATATTGTGTTGAAGCACACTGTGGGCTTTATGAAATGTTCTGGTGGGCTATGTATGGTGCAAAGTTGGTGCACAGTTGTAAGTTGGGCACCCCTTAGGTAAACACCTTTCAGGGATGGTCTCAGTATACTTAATCCTGTATCAGTGCAGGGGGATGGGTTAGTACAATGCTTCCCAACAGGTGGGTCCCTGACAGCCAATAGGTTGCAGAAAGGTTCTAGATGGATCACCACATACAGGGCTGGATTAACCCAACAATGTGTCCTCACCAAGGCAAACATACACTTCTCCCAGCCCAGTGTAGAGGAGAGGCCTGAGGGGAGATGGACGTTGTCGATCAAATCTGCCACACACTCACTTGGCCAGAGTTAGGCTTGTGGAGACAGGGCAGAGGGTGCATATATGTAACATTGGGTCACAAAAAAAGACAACATATAGTTATTGGGCAGCCTTAGTAAAAAGTCTGGGAACCACTGGATTAGATTATCTTTTAAAATTCCTTTCAGTCTTTTCAAAATAATGAAAAGACTCACATTATCTTAAATAGCCTTTGGGTCAGGTCCAAACAGCCTAACATATTGTCTTGGCTTACTGCAGACTTCAAGGCATAGCTTCCTAGAATGACCATCTCTGTTCCAACTGCATTTTAAGCATTTACTTTAGAATGTGGATGAAGTTATCCATGTACCTGATGCCTCATTAGTGTGAGATTAATAAACCATCATTCTATTGTGACTGATTTCTTGCTTCGGGAAAAGTAGTAAACTCAGGAGAAGTAGACTGTGGCTTTAATCCGTCACAATAACAGATGAAAAACACCAGGAGCCAAACAAATCATGTATAGTAGCCACTTGAGTGATGGTAGTCACTTTTGATCCTGGTACTACTTCAGGACTTTTAGAGGTTATAAATCTCAAGTAGGAAACCGAAGTGGGATGGATTCATGTCCAGTTGGTAGTCTACCAGATACACATTCAGGTCACCATACAGAATGAAACTGCACACCCCTCAAATGCTTCATTTTTATTTTTAAATAGTGTTGTGGTCAGATATTTAATGTAGGTTTAAAGGTAGCCTGAAATAGTGAAAAACCCTATAATAAATCATTAATATTGTCAAATCCCTAGTTATGATTGATAAGGGAATCTGTAGGTAGCTCTATTGGAGGCTAGTTACACTGAAGATAAGTGACCAAAATATCCACTGTTCACATTATATAGAACTTAATTTAATTAATCTAATCTTATTCTGAATCTGTCATAATTGTCCATAACACGTTAGGTGTTGTACAAATACAGAAGTTACACTCCTTGCTCCAAAGGTACTTAAACATTATGAGCATAATTCAGCAAATCATATGAGCATACAATTAAATACATTTCTGAATCAAAGTCATAGACAAGAAATACTAGATTTCAAACCAAGAATCTTAGCTACACCTGGAATGCCAGAAATAGCAATAAAATATACCTATGTTTAAATTCAATTTCATACAGATTTAAGACTGTAAAACTGCCAACATAAAATACAAGACTGGAAGGAAAAAAGCATATACAAAAATCTAAATTGGGTTGCTGTCAACAAAGCTGAAAATTGTTTGAATTAATGTAAATGTTTCCCTCAATACTCCACAGTGGATTTCAAATTCTCTTTCCATTTTAATCTAAGAACTTCCCAGTTAGAATACGGGATGATGATATGCAAGGCTATGTATAAGTCTGAGACGAGAGATTTACCTGTAGAAGTTTGTCTAATAGCTTTGGTGATGTGAGTATGCCTTTCTATATCAATAAAGGGTGGAGAATCTGACCCATTGTAGTTGTTTATGATTTATTTTATTATTATTGCAAACATAGATCCTTATGAATTTGCAAAGACCTCACCACTTGCAATATTTCGTTTCTATGTGATTTCATGTCTGGAAGACAATAGAATTGAATGGATTTCCAGTGTTGCTTCTATTGCTGTCCCCCTCCCCCATCCCACACCTGCCTTCCTTTCTCTGCTTCAATTTATATTATGAACCTGCTAGAAAAATCACAATCAAATTCCTTTGTCCTAGATGTCAACTAAAGGAGCGAGGTGAAAGTAAGGCTTTAATTTTCTCTTTCAAGCTATATTGCCAGCTGAATCTTGCCTTTTAGACATTTCCCATTGATCTGTAATCCACAGATAGTCTGGAGGCTATATCTTCTGCTGGCGTTACTATATCTGAATTCAGGTTTCAGAGTAACAGCCATGTTAGTCTGTATTCGCAAAAAGAAAAGGAGTACTTGTGGCACCTTAGAGACTAACCAATTGATTTGAGCATAAGCTTTCATGAGCTACAGCTCACTTCAATGGATGCATACTGTGGAAAGTGTAGAAGATCTTATTATATACACATAAAGCATGAAAAATACCTCCTCCCACCCCACTCTCCTGCTGGTAATAGCTTATCTAAAGTGATCACTCTCCTTACAATGTGTATGATAATCAAGTTGGGCCATTTCCAGCACAAATCCAGGTTTTCTCACCCCCCCCCCCGCCCCCAAACTCACTCTCCTGCTGGTAATAGCTTATCTAAAATGACCACTCTCCTTACAATGTGTATGATAATCAAGGTGGGCCATTTCCAACACAAATCCAGGTTTTCTCACCCCCCCCCCACACACAAACTCACTCTCCTGCTGGTAATAGCTTATCCAAAGTGACCACTCTCCTTACATTGTGTATAATAATCAAGGTGGGCTATTTCGAGCACAAATCCAGGGTTTAAAAAGAACGTCTGGGGGGTGGGGGGGGTAGGAAAAAACAAGGGGAAATAGGCTACCTTGCATAACGACTAAGCCACTCCCAGTCTCTATTCAAGCCTAAGTTAATTGTATCCAATTTGCAAATGAATTCCAATTCAGCAGTTTCTCGCTGGAGTCTGGATTTGAAGTTTTTTTGTTGTAAAATAGCAACTTTCATGTCTGTAATCGCGTGACCAGAGAGATTGTAGTGTTCTCCAACTGGTTTATGAATGTTATAATTCTTGACATCTGATTTGTGTCCATTTACTCTTTTACGTAGAGACTGTCCACTTTGACCAATGTACATGGCAGAGGGGCATTGCTGGCACATGATGGCATATATCACATTGGTGGATGTGCAGGTGAACGAGCCTCTGATAGTGTGGCTGATGTTATTAGGCCCTATGATGGTGTCCCCTGAATAGATATGTGGGCACAGTTGGCAACGGGCTTTGTTGCAAGGATAGGTTCCTGGGTTAGTGGTTCTGTTGTGTGGTATGTGGTTGTTGGTGAGTATTCGCTTCAGGTTGGGGGGCTGTCTGTAGGCAAGGACTGGCCTCTCTCCCAAGATTTGTGAGAGTGTTGGGTCATCCTTCAGGATAGGTTGTAGATCCTTAATAATGCGTTGGAGGGGTTTTAGTTGGGGGCTGAAGGTGACGGCTAGTGGCGTTCTGTTATTTTCTTTGTTAGGCCTGTCCTGTAGTAGGTGACTTCTGGGAACTCTTCTGGCTCTATCAATCTGTTTCTTCACTTCCGCAGGTGGGTATTGTAGTTCAAGCATTCTTACAACTACAATACGTACAGACGTTCTTGTTAAACCCTGGATTTGTGCTGGAAATGGCCCACCTTGATTATCATACACTTTGTAAGGAGAGTGGTCACTTTGGATAAGCTATTACCAGCAGGAGAGTGAGTTTGTGTGTGGGGGGGGGGGGTGAGAAAACCTGGATTTGTGCTGGAAATGGCCCAACTTGATTATCATACACATTGTAAGGAGAGTGGTCACTTTAGATAAGCTATTACCAGCAGGAGAGTGAGTATTGATAGTTTTATGTTTAGAATGATAGAGGTGAAACACATGTTATGAATATACATACACAGAATCAAATTAAGAAAAAAACATCTTTCAAATCTGGTACAGTATCATACTCATATGGTAGTATTAAAGTGAATGAGGGGATGAGAAAGAAACTAAATACTGAAGTTAAAATTCCAATATGTAATCCATCTTAATTTAAAAAGGGTAGTATTAGATGCTGAAGTGTACCTTTTCCCCATAGAATAGTTATCTTTAGAAAAAATGTACGAATACAAATTGATTAGGTTAGCGGAATGGGAAAACTATATTCCTGTTCTAATATTACCAAAGAAATATTGGTCCATAAACTTCTTAACACCTAAGAATCAAGCCTCTCTACTGTAATGTCTTAAAATTGAGATTTATTATGAAATAAACTAAGAACTCAATTAAAATAATACTTGCTAGGCACTGCTGAAGTAGTTTGGATAAATGAAACATTGGTTTGAACCTTAGAGTATCCCGTTAAATTAAAAAGTTAACATGTATTGAGAAAATTCTATTGTCTGTGGACTTTCTTATTTCAGCCCAAAACACTATCGGATGGTATGGTATTGTTATGATGAGGGTGATGTTGGTCAGGACACTCACAGTTAAGGTACCACATGAGTTTATCCTCTACTCCAACATGCGGCAAACATTCAGTAGGGGCCCAATTCTGCACCCACTAAAACCAGTGGCAACATTCCCATTGATTCTAGTATGTCATCAGGGCCTAGAGTAGAGTGACCAGGTGTCCTGATCTTATAGGGACAGTCCTGATATTTGGGGCTTTTTACCCAATTACCCCCCACCTCCGTCCCGATTTTTCACATTTGCTATCTGGTCACCCTAGCCTAGAGGAAGACAAGGTTATTTTTTATATGATTACATATTGGTCAAAGACATTAATTCAAATGGTATAATTTTACCCCAACCTCACACTTACTTTGCACTGGTGGAGATGGCAATACAAGGTGCAAGGTACCTTTGTACCAGTAATGTGTTGTTAGCTATTCACCAGTCTCCAGTTTAAAAGACTGGAAATCTGGAAATGTGTGATGTTGAGAAATGGTTAGAGGGAGATTCTAAAGGTGGGTTGTTTTTTTCAACTTACTTATGTAGCTGTTGGGGTAACATTCTTTATGGGTAATTGCTAGTCATAGAATCATAGAATATCAGGATTGGAAGGGACCTCAGGAGGTCATCTAGTCCAACCCCCTGCTCAAAGCAGGACCAATCCCCAACTAAATCATTTATTTTCTGAAAGGAATTTGAGAGTTTGACATGGATACCCTTTTCTTTAGTATAGTACACACTTGAATGAATGAATGAATCAGTAAAAGGCTTTTCATCTCACCAGGAAATAGGAACAATATAATGTGCCTGAGGCCTGGGCTACACTGGGGGGCGGGGGGGATTTGAACTAAGATATGCAACTTCAGCTACGCTATTCACGTAGCTGAAGTTGAAGTATCTTAGTTTGACTTACCTGGCCATCCTCACGGTGGTGAGTCGACTGCAGCAGCTCCCCCGTCGACTCCGCTTTCTCCTTCTCCCAAGGTGCAGTACAGGTGTCAATTCAGGGATCGATTTATCCCATCTAGACAAGACACAATAAATTGATCCCAGATAGATTGATCAATACCCACCGATCCGGTGGGTAGTGAAGGCGTACCCTTAAATAAACAATGTTATGCCATGAATAGGTGAATTGTGTAGTTTGCAAACATCTGATAAGTTGAAATGCAAATGACATATACTTAAAGAAATGTAAAGTGGCGTGAGTCTGATTAAAAAACAGAAAAAAAAAAGTTAAATGCAGAATGAATCACTGGGCCCATTCTACTCCCTTCTCTTAAGCTGTTGTCTATGCCTAAATTGTTGTCAAAGCAGTGAGTATGACAGAGTGAGAAATGGGTCTGCAAATTCAGTATGCAAAACACATTGCTTTGGTCATCTGAAAGATGAAAGATCCTTAAACTGTATATCTCAGAAATATAAATTACTGTATGTACATTTTTCAGTTTTCATTAGCAACATTTTACAGAAAATATATTAAATTACTTATATAGGCCAAACAATATAAATTACTATGAATAAAATAAAATAAGTTAATGTAGACTGGTTCTTAAAACATGTTCATCTCAATGATATTTCAGTAATTTTAATATTCTATTTCTACATTTATATATAAACATATATAGAACACACATATATGTGTATATCAATATTACTACAAGAAGAAACTATTTCTTAAAATAACTAAGATGACTAAGACATTTAGTCTTATTTCTTGCATTTTGCATGCTCTCTAATCACCTATCTACCTTCCTGATTTGGAAAGTCCTCCTGAGAACAGCCATTACTTTCCAGAAAAAGACACGCAATATATTTTACTACCATTTTAAACTTTAGTATCTAAATTGGTCAGACAGCCTTTGGCTGTAGATAACTGAAGCCCATATGTGTACCCTTGCAGACAGACTTGGTTAATTTGGTTTATGATCCCCAAGGGTTCCTAGCTGAACTGCCAAGATTTAACATGTTACTTGCAGTAATTATGAGATGTTGATACCTGCCATAAACACATACAATAGTTAATTTACAAAGGGGCTGAAAAGTGTAGTGGTACTGCTCTGATATGGAGTAGTGCTAGTGATAAAAAACCAGAAGTACGTTTGCTTAAGGTGTTTTAATCTGCATTTCCAAATTTTATTTATTAGGTATAACATAACTTTAAATTTCCCAACCTTCATTTTTGTTTAAACTATGCATTTTATAAAGCTTATTCCCTCCTGCTCTTTATAATTGTTGATACTGTAGGTGCTTAGAATCTTAAGGAAGTTTTTAAATTAGAATTTGTATAAATTCACTTCTAGTCTAGTCATGGGCTGACAATATTTTAAAAAGGGCTTTAAAAACATTCTCCCTATGATTAATGTGGTGCACCCTAGGAGGCACATATATGTAGAGCAATCATTTGTTTTCTATTTAAACAAAAATGCTTTCTTATAACTATATCCATAGAAGGCAATATCAATAGGTAAACAAAAATGTTTATTACTCCCTTCCCTCACGCACTGGGAATTATGTCAAATATAGTCATCACCTGTAAAAATTGAAGGAATTCTGGTAAAGACTTAGTAAGAGGCATGGGGTGGTTGAGAGACTCGTTGGTTTCTTCCCCTGGATTTTTTTTTAATACCTGTAGTACAAGCTGATCCATTTCAAAAGCAAACAACAACAACGATAACACCAAACAAACAAAAACACCTCTTCAAGAGAATTCTTATGAGTCCCAAAGATAGACCATCTCTCTAGGAATGATTTAACAGTATCAATCTTTCTTAGACTGTAAACTGACTTACATTCTGAGCTCTTCAGGTAAGGCACAATAGAATCATAGAAATATAAGACTAGAAGGGACCGTGAGCATTCATCTACTCCAGTCCCCTGCACTCAAGATAGGACTAAGTATTAACTAGACCATTCCTGACAGGTGTTTGTCTAACCTGTTCTTAAAAATCTCCAATGATGGTGCCAGTGTTGAACTACCTGGACAGTTAAGAAGTTTTTCCTAATGTCCAACATAAACTTCCCTTGCTACACTTTAAGTCCATTGCCTTCTTGTCCTAGCCTCAGAGGTTAAGCAGAACAATTTTTCATCCTCCTCCTTGTAACAACCTTTTAGGTACTTTGTTATCATGAAAATTGTTATCATGTCCCCCCGTCAGTCTTCTCCAGATTAAAAAAAAACATTTTTTTTTCAATCTTTCCCCATTTCATTTTCTAAAACTTTAATAATTTTTTGTCTCCAGTTTGTCCACATCTTTCCTGAAATGTGGCACCCAGAACTGGACACAATTGAGGCCTTATCAGCGTGGAGTAGAGTGGAGAAAGTACTTCTTGGGTCTTGCTCACTTGGGTATCCAATACTTGTTGGGTATTCCTGCTGATGTTTCCCTCTCTCTTTTTTTTTTTTTTTTTGGTAACAGTGTTACACTGTTAACTCATATTTAGATTGTGATCATAGAGGATCCCCAGATCCTCTTCCACAGCACTCCAACCTAGGCAGCCATTTCCCATTTTGTATGTCTACAATTGATTGGTCCTTCCTAAATGGACTACTTTCCTTTTGTCCTTATTGAATTTCATCCTATTTACTTCATTTCTCCACTTAGTCCAAATCATTTTGAATTTTAATCCTATCCTCCAAAGCACTTGCAACCCATCCTAGCTTGGTTTCATCCTCAAACTTTATCAGTATACTCTCTATGCCATTATCTAGATCATTTAAGAAGATATTGAATAGAACTGGATGTAAGACCGATCCCTGTGAGACCCCACTCGATACATCCTTCCAGCCAGACAGTAAACCACTGATAGCTACTTTCTGGGAATGGTTTTCCAACCAGTTATGCACCTATTTAGTAGCTTCATCTAGGCTAATTTTTTTCCTAGATTGTTTATGAGAAAGTCATGTGAGACAGTATCAAAAGACTTACTAAAGTCAAGATATACCATTTCTATCACTTACTCACTATCCATAAGGCTTGTTACCCTTTTAGGTTGTTTGACATGATTTGTTCTTAACAAATCCATGCTGCTTGTTACCTATGAACTTATTATCTTTTAGGTGTTTTCAAATTGATTACTTGATTATTTGCTTCATTATCTTTCCAGGTACTGAAGTTAAGCTGATGGGTCTGTAATTCCCTCAGTTGTACTTATTCCTGCTTTTATAGATTGACACTATGTTTGCCCTCTCCCGTCTTCCATGAGTTTTTGAAGATAATTGCTAATGGCTCACTTATCTCCTCAGTAAGCTTTTTGAGTATTCTTGGATAGATTTGATCAGGCCTTGGTAACTTGAAGACATTTAACTTGTCAAAGTAATTTTTAATTTATTATTTCCCTATTTTAGCCTCAGATCCTACCTCATTTTCACTTGCGTTCACTACGATAGACGTCCAACGTCTACTAACCTTTTTGATGAAAACTGAAACAAAAACGTCATTTAGCACTTCTCCCATTTCCAGAGTTTCGTTATTGACTCTCCCCCTTCACCCCAAGTAATGAGATTAACTTGTCCTTGGTCTTTCTCTTGCTTCTAATGTATTTGTAGAATATTTTCTTGTTACCCTTTGTCTCTAACTAGTTTAATCTCATTTTGTACCTTGGCCTTTCTAATTTTGTACCTACATGCTTTAAAGCAAGCCAGGGTGATCTCTTGCCAAACTTCCTATCGTTCTTACACACAAATTCTCAACCATTTCCTCCCTATCTGTCAAATATCAAATCTAGAAAAACCTCTCCCCTAGTTAATTTCTTCACTTTCTGTAATAAGAAGTTGAATCCAGTGCATTCCAAGAACCCTTTTTCCCCACCTGTCCTTCCTGAGCAAGCTGTACACTAGTATACCAATATTCCAGTTATATGTATTAACCCACCAAATCTCTGATGCCATCTATGTCATAGTTGTGATTATTCAATATTATTTCCAGTTCCTCCTGTTGATCCCCATACTTCTTGCATTAGTACATAGACTGACTTGATTTCCTTCTTTGTTATCTCTCATCTGTCCTTTGTCTCTGCTATAATTGCCCATGCTCCCCCCCCCAGATTCTGACCCTTTTTCCAGCCTCCATGTTTTTGGTTTACCTGTTTGCTGGTGTCTCTTGCCCCCATCAAACCTAGTTTAAAGCCTGCCTCACTATGTTAGCCAGTCTGTATCTAAAGATACTTTCCCCTTTCCTCAATAGGTGGACCCCATCTCCTCTCAGCAGTCCTTCTTTCCAGAACAGCATCCCATGGTCAAGGAAGCCAAAGTCCTCCTGATGACATCATCTGCAAAGCCATACATTCACCTCCAGGATGCATCTGTCTCTGCCTGGGCCCCTACCCTTAACTGGAAGGATCAAAGAGATCACCACCTGTTCCCCCAACTCCTTCACCCTTACTCCCAGAGCCCTGTAGTCACTTCTAATCTGCTCAGGGTCATACCTCACAGTATCATTTGTGTCTACCTGTATGAGTAGCATGGGATAGTAGTCTGAGGGCCAGATGATCCTCGACAATCCCTCTGTAATGTCTCTGATATGGGCCCCTGTCAGGCAGCACACCTCCTGGGTGCATCCATCTCCCTCAGAAGGGTGTCACTGACCACTACTATCCTATGTTTTCTCTTGGGAGAGGTGGACATGATTCTACCAGCATTGGGAGTACAGATCTTCTCCTTCCCCATCTTTGGGGGGCAATTCCTCATCCCTTTTTGCCAGGGCAGCATAATGGCTCTTCATCACTATAGTGGGTGGGTTGGGAGCATGGGTGGAGTACTGCCTGCCACCACAAATAACTAGCAGACAGGGTCCTCCCTGTGACAGAGCTGCATCATCTTCCCCCGGTTGTGTGACAGCAGTCCTCTCCAGCTGGATAGCTTCCTCAAACTTGGAGTTCTCCATATGAACATTCTCAAAGAATTCCTCGCGTACACTGGTGTGCCTCAGCCTAGCCACCTCATCCTGTAGCTCTCACACCTCCTTCCTGAGAGATTCCACCAGCAGATGCCTTTCACACTGAACGCTCTCCCCAACCTGACTTTCTATGAAAGGGAAATGCAGGCCTCACTCAGAGGTTCTCTGTCTGGTTACAAGTGCAGGTGGAGGAGACAGAAGCAGTGTTGGAACTGTTGATGCAGCCTTTCCTAACCACAGTGATTATTTTATGCCTCCCTCCCACAAACTCCCTCTCAACCTCCCCTGTTTGCTAGCTTCCCTTGGTAGCTTAGACTCTGGCTTTTAAGCCCTTCTTTCCTAAATCTTCTCTCATACATATGTGGTCAGTGCCTGGAACATTGATGATATTGCAAGACAAGAAAATAATAATTGGTGGTGAATTCTGGGAATTCATCACAACCTTCCTTCCGGTTTTGTGACAGAATTTTAACAATTTTTTTTCAGACTGTCTTACCCCTTCGCCCCCACCCCCCTCCGCCCTTGAGAACACTGGTGTCCTAGTCCCGCTGATGGTAATGGCAAAATTGCCATTAGCTTTAATAGGTCTAAGGCTTGGCCCCAAATGCATCAATATACCTAATACTTTATCTTGCACTTTTTCACATACCCCAAACTCCCGTTGAGTTAACTAGGAAGTTTGGATGTGCAAGAAATGCAGAATCAGACCTACTGTAATTTGCCAATATTTAAATGAATTTTGCTTGGTGAAAGCTCTTTAGGTGGCTGTTTGAAGCAGTAATAATACTGCTGCTAGACAGGACATGGAATTTTGGAAGCGTAGAAGTCATAATGAGAATTGTGTCAGGTGCCATCTCTAATAATCTGACCTAATGGTTGGAATGTAGGTCACAGCTAGGCATAGCATTGTGCCTGAGCCAAGGGTGGTGCTAGAATTGAGATCTGGAGACAGGCCGTGATCAAAACTGAGATCAGAGTCCATAGACAAACCAGAATCAGAACCGTAGCCAGAGTCCAGGTACAGGCCAGAGGTCAAAGCTGAGTAGTCCAGTCTAAAGACAAGCCAAGTTGATATCAATGCCTGAGTCTAGATACAGGTTGAAGGTCAAAGCTGAGTAGTCAAAGTCCAAGGGTTTAAAGCGGATCAGGCAGAAGAGACATAGCTGGAAGGGGTCAGTGACAGGGCTGGAGTAAGGCTAGAGTAGGTCAAGGATGACACAGGGGCAGGCCGGGAAGTCTGGTGCACAGCAAGGCAGCAGGAGGGTTTCTAGCTAGGTAGCACTGTTGCTCAGACTAATCTGCAGCTCTGGTGGGGTTGTGGAAATACCTGAATCTGGGTCAGATGACCCATGCTAAGTTCAATGATAGGCTGCTGCTGAGTACCTGAGGTCTGAGTCACTACATCACTGAGTCACTGTTGAAATGGTAAAATAGTACAGCTGGGATGTTTCTGTATGCCTGAGTGCTGACTCATCACAGCATCTGAGTGAGCAGCCCTGGTCTGGCTGCCAGTTTGCCTTACATCTTGTGTATTTCTCCCCTAACAAAGTTCCATCTATTTCTTTAGGACTGTGAGTCTGAGGTTCTGATAAGGCACCGAGGAAGTTTTCATGTTCAACAGGAGATGGAAAGTTGTCTAACTCCTCACCCAAATTTAATGTGCTTAAATTGTTTGAGAGCCTACAAACCAGAGTCTCCCATTGTTTTAGGCTAGGTTAACCATGGGCCAATATTTATATTTTTCACATTAAAAATAAAAATGTAGCCCCTTGTCCTTCAATCTAAAACTAATTCACATGGTCTTAATATCATCCAATAATTGGGACAAACAGGTCACAAGTGATATATATAGACACAATGAGCCAGATTCTCAGCTGTTATAAATCTTCATTGTTCCATGTATGGAACTACATGCTTACACTAAGGTCTGAAGTAGTAATTACAACAGAATCTAGTTTGTATACACTTTCCAACAGGTGCTTCTTTATATGTTCAAGAATTAATTGTATCTCTAAATCAAGCTTAGACCCTGAGACCCTACCCAGTCTTCCCAGAACAAGTCACAAAAAAAAAATAAAAGTATGTATATATATATATATACACAGTGGCTCAGATCATGATTCATCTTTGCAAGCAGAGGAAACATGGAAAGTTAATAAAGATTATCATATTTTAATTCACTATCATCTCTGAAAAAACTGCAAGAGTAATCATTGTATTGGAGGATGATTTGCAAGAGATAAGAATAGACGTTTCAATGCTAATCCATTTCATTTGCTGTGAGCAGTTGGATATTATTGAACAAAGTCTGCCCCTCACCAGTGACTGCTATAGTTAATCTTATTAAAACCAGTGGAAAAATAAAGTTGCATAAAAATCAAAAGAACTGTTCTCAATAGGAAAATTGCTTGGAGACCTTTCAATGCTTAGTAATTCTTTTTTTTTCTCTTTGTCTGCTCACAGACTTTGCATATATAGTGTAAAATATTTACTTCACTGTTTCACAGCTACTTTTTTCCTATAACACATTGTTTTTCCTGTACTCAGTAACCAAGAACTAGCCCCTTCAGAAACTGAAAAAAAAAGATCACTGAAAAAGAGCAAATGTGAATGAATACAAATTAAGGTTACCATCCAAATCACATTAGAAGATCTGTGATACCTCTTGTGTTCTTTGCTCCAGCATTTATAGATTATTTCTTGTTGATAAATATGTAATGCTTTTATTGATGTCTGCATGGTCTTTGTGTATCTTTGTCTTGGGTCATTGTGCCCCAATTTGGGAAAGGACTTAAGCACATGGTTAAATCTATACTTACAGAAACACTTAAACTTAAGAGTAATTTGGGCCAGAGACAGCACCAGCATGAATGAATGTATGAATCTGTAGCCTGCTGGTTAGTGCACTCAGCCAGGATGTGGGAGACCCACAATACAGTCCCCCTGCTCCAACAACTCTTTAATTATTTATCCAGCTTCAACAGGAGTGATTGAGGGAGCCCCACATCAGAATGTTCCATTGTCCAGCAGGTAGAGCACTCATCTGAGAGCTGACTGATCCCTCTTCAGATCCTGTCTTCCCTTCAGGTAGAGATTGAATTTGAACCAGAGGCCTCTCACATCCCAAGTGACTACCATAACTAGTGTGCTGATCCAGGGACTGATCCGGTAGGCACCCTCTGATAATGCCTACCAGATCAGGCCCTGCATGCAACTTAGAGAGAAGAATGCCTTTCTTCTGCTGGTTTATGAATTGCTCTAGGGCACAGGTCAGAGATAGGCACCCAGGCATGTATTGGGAGACAACAATGTGCTTTCTCAGAGGCAGAAATATAGACACCTAGGAACTTTTTCTTCAAAAACTTAGGCACTGAATGAGTTTAGGCACCTGCAGGGTTCAGCAAGAGTTTTGTATGTCTCAGTGGAGCCCACAACTGGAACTTACATGCCTAACTCTTTTTGAGCATCCAGGCCTATGAGACCTCATCTGGAATACTTTGTACAATTCTCGTCACCCCTGTTTAAAAAAGATTAATTCAAACTGGAACAGATGCTGGCCATTAGAATGATCAGGGGAATGGAGAGCCTAAAACAGCTTGGGGTGTTTAGCCTAATCAAATGAAGGCTGACAGAGGATATGACTGCTCTCTGTAAATACATCAGAGGATAAACACTAGGAAGGGACAAGAGCTTTTTAAGCTAAAAGTCATATTGGCACAAGAACAAATAGCTATAAACTGGCCATGAATAAATTTAGTCTGGAAATTAGAAGAATGTTTCTAACCATCACAAGAGTAAGGTTCTGGAATAGTCTCACAATAGGTGTAACGGGGGCAAATAACCCAACTAATTTAAGATGGAGCTTGATACATTTATGAATTGGATTCTATGACAGGGTTACCTATCAGCAGGAGACTGGAACTGATATCCCCAGTGGTCCCTTCCACTCCTATGTTTCTATTCCTATGTTTATGTTTATGGATGATCATATGAATGGGAAAATATTGAGGTAGTGACTGCAGCCATGTACTCTGTCCTTATTGGTCTAGTGATAACACCATAAATAGGTTATATGTATTATTTTCTGAAAATTTGTTTCTGTATAGATTTGTTGCTTGGTAATAAATATTGTCTTTAGGTATTCAAAATAATTTAATAACTTCTTCTATACTCATATGATTTGTTTGATTTCTATTTGGCTGAAGTATTGGAGAAAATTAGTTTCATCTTTGTACGTTGGTTTTCTAGGCTGTTTTCTTCTATCCTCTACCACTAAAAGTCTGCATGCATTAATAATCCTTGACACGTTCTTGCAAACCTTTTCAAGTGATTAACCCTTACCCACCCAACTAGTTTTAATGATTACTCATATGGTGAAGGCTTCGTAGTATTAGGAACATGTCCAGGTGGGGAGAATGAACTAGGAAATGTCATCCTGGTCCTAATTCTTAATTTCTTGTGCATCCACATTTTCCACCAACTTCAGATGGAACTGTTGGGTGCCTGTTTGCATAACTGCATACTTTAGAGCCAGAATTCTGTTAAGTAATCTAAGGAGATGGAATGCCATTCCAGCATGTTTTTTCTGTAATTTAGTTGCCTGATCACCTTCTTTCTGTAGGAGAACCACACAGCCCGCTCAAAACTTTCCTGTCTCCAATGCAAAAAGGACAAGAGCTATGTAGCTACTCCAGGAGATTCTACCATTATGGGAGCTGGAGTTTAAGCAAACATAAGAGAAATTTGTGATCTGTTGAAAGCATATCTTAGAGATGTAGAAGAGAGAAGGTTTAAAATTTAAAATTCATATATATGTCAAGCCAATCTAAAATGAATTTTTTGAACTTGTTAGCTTTACTACTGAGTATTTCTATTGATTTGATCCCTTATAGAAAATATCCTTTATTTCTTACAATTATTTTTCCCTACAGTTAATTCTGCTATTATCTATGCAGCAGTCCAAAAGAAGAAGGGAAGCTCCGATCACTAATTTGTAAAATGATTTTTGCTCCACCCAGAAAAGTTTATTGAAAAATGTCCTGAATTGATGGAAAGGTTGATTTTTTTTTACCATAGACTTTAAGGTCAGAAGGGACAATTGTGATTATTTAGTCTGACCTCCTACACATCACAGGCCAAAGAATCTCACCCACTCCTCATGTAATAGATTCCTAATTTCTGGCTGAGTTACTGAAGTCCCCAAATCATGATTTAAAGACTTAATTTTACAAAGAATCTATCATTTACTCTAGTTTAAACCGGTAAGTAACCTATGTCCCATGCTGCAGAAGAAGGGGAAAAAACACACATACACAGAGTCTCTGCCAATTTGATCTGGAGGAAAATTCTTTCCCAACTCCAAATATGGCAGTCAATTGAACCCTGAGCATGTCTTCTACCAGCCAGACACCTGGGAAAGAATTCTCTGTAGTAACTCAGAAACCTCCCCTTCTAATGCCCCCATCTCTGACCACTGGGATTTGTGCTACTAGCAGTCACAGGTGGGCCACGTGTCATTGTAAGTAATCTCATTGTACCATCCCCTCCATAAATTTATCAAGCTCAGTCCTCAGGGCAGTTAGGTTTCCCCCCCACAGCTCCCTTTAGAAGGCTGTTCCAGAACTTCACTTCTCTGATGGTTAGAAACCTTTGTTTAATTTCAAGCTTAGACATATTGATGGACAGTTTATATCAATTTGTTCTTGTGCCAACATCGGCACTTAACTTAAATAACTCCTCTCCCTCCCTGGTATCTATCCTTCTGATGTATTTATAGAGAGCAATCATGTCTCCCCTTAGCCTTTGTTTGGTTAGGCTAAACAAGCAAAGCTCCTTGAGTCTCCTCTCATAAGGTAGGTTTTCCATTCCTCTGATCATCCTAGTAGCCCTTCTGTGCAACTGTTCCTTTTTAAATTCCTCTTTCTTAAATACGGGAGACCAGAATTTCATGTAGTATTCCCGATGAGGTCTCATTATTGCCTCGTATAATGTAAATAACATTCTACATAACAATAACATTTCCTAGCTCTACTGAAAATACATTGTTTGATGCATCCAAAGATTACAGTAGCCTTTTTCATGGCTGTATCTCATTGGCGGCTCATAGTCATCCTGTGATGAGCCAATACACTCAGCTATTTCTCCTCCTCTGTTGCTTCCAACTGATATGTCCAGCATCTTACAGCAAAAATTCTTGTTGTTAGTCCCTAAGTGCATGACCTTGCCCTTTGAACTCTTAAATTTAATTCCATTTCTATTATTCCAGTTTTCTAGGTCCTCCAGATCTTCCTGTATGGTATTCTGGTGCTCTCCTTCCATACTGGCACTACCTCCCAACTTTGTGTCCTCTGCAAATTTTATGAGCACATTCCCATTTTTTTGTGTCAAGGTCATGAATGAAAATGTTAAATAAGATTGGCCCCAAGACCGATCCCTTGGAAAATTAACTAGTAACCTCCCTCCAGCCTGACAGTTCACCTTTCAGTATGACCTGTTTTATTCTCCTCTTTATCCAGTTCCTTATCCACCTTTCAATTCTCATATTAATCCCCAACTTCTCCAATTTATCTAATAATTTTCCATATGGAACTGTATCAAATGCCTTACTAAAATCCAGGGAGATTGAATCTACTGCATTTCCTATGTCTAGAAAATCAGTTATTTTCTCAAAGAAAGAGGTAAGATTGATCTGGCACAATCTACCTTTTGTAAAACCATGTTGTATTTTATCCCAATTACCCTTTACCTCTATGTCCTTAACTATTATTCTTTCATAAAAATTTCCAAGACCTGGCATACAGTTGAGGTCAGACTAATGGGCCTGTAGTTTTTTGGTGTAACATAACGGGTGCAATCCAGACCAATGAGGGGCAGTGTACCCTCTACCCTGCAACCTGGAGTGCCTCACAATGCCTAGATGTCGTAGCTTTCATCTGGGCCACTCACAAACATCCGGCCAACATCTAGGTCTTTCCTGCCAGATGTGTTTTTGTAACTGCCAGTCACACTGTTAACATTACATAGCACGTGTGCTTTCTTTACAAGGTCTCATTTTGCCTCTTATATTGAGGGCCTGCCAGTGTGGTGTGAGAGATCACACACACAGGACCGGTGGGCAACAGAATTCGGCTTGCAGGCAGACATGGTAAGCCACAGTCTTTTGGCTTCTTTAACCTTCCTAACATGTGGGAATGGTTTCAAACAGCAGCACCCTCATTTCACATACCAAGCCACCCGTTGGGTTGGTCCTTTAAAATGGGTTGGCCATTTAAAAGGGGGCCTGTGGTTTTTGGGTTAACTTGCAGCACAAACCCAACTAACCACCCCCCCTACACACACACACACACCCAATTCTCTGGGATGATCGCTTCACCCCTCCCCCCCCCCACCACGTGGCTAACAGCGGGGATGATTTCTGTTCAGCCACAGGCAAACAGCCCAGCAGGAACGGCTACCTCTGAATGTCCCCTGAATAAAATTCCCCTATTTCAACCAGGTGACCATGAATGATATCACTCTCCTGAGGATAACACAGAGAGATAAAGAACGAATGTTGCTTGAATGCCCGCAAACACCGGGACCGTATGCTGCCATGCTTTGTTATGCAATGATTCCAGACTACGTGCTGTTGGCTTGCCATGGTAAAGTGTCCTACCATGGAGGATGGAATAAGGCTGCCCTCCCCAGGAACCTTTTGTAAAGGCTTTGGGAGTACATCCAGGAGAGCTTCATTGAGATGCCCCTGGAGGATTTCTGCTTAATCCCCATACTAGTTAACAGACTTTTCCAGTAGCTGTACTGGCCACGAATGCATCCCAAGTCTTCAGGGCAAATTAATTATTAAATACGCTTGCTTTTAAACGTGTATTATATTTACAAAGGTACACTCACCAGAGGTCCCTTCTCCACCTTCTAGGTCCAGGAGCCCCCCTCCGGTGGGTTGGGAGGGTACTAGATCCAGGGTGAAAAACAGTTCCTGTCTGTCGGGGAAAACAGTTTCTTCCCTTGCTTCCTGTGCTTCAACCTCCTCCTCCTCATCATCTTCCTCATCCCCAAAATCCACATCCCTGTTGCGTGAGAGTCCAGCCACAGGGCTAGGGTAGTTGTAGGGGCACCCCCTAGAATGGCATGCAGCTCATCATAGAAGCAGCATGTCTGGAGCTCTGATCCGGAGTGGCGGTTTGACTCTCTGGTTCTTTGGTAGGATTGCCTGAGCTCCTTATGTTTCACACAGTACTGCTGCGGGTCGTTGTAATAGCCTCTGTCCTTCATGCCCTTGGAGATTTTTTAAAATATTTTGGCATTTTGTCTTTTCTAATGGAGTTCTGATAGCACGGATTCGTCTCCCCATATAGCGATCAGATCCAGTACCTCCCGTTTGGTCCATGGTGGAGCTCTTTTGCGATTCTGGGACTGCGTGGTCACCTGTGCTGATCAGCTTGCCATGCTGGCCAAACAGGAAATTAAATGCAAAAGTTCACAGGGCTTTTCCTGTCTACCTGGCCAGTGCATCTGAGTTGAGAGTGCTGTCTAGAGCGGTCACAATGGAGCACTCTGGGATAGCTCCCTGAGGCCAATACTGTTGAATTGCATCCACACTACCCCAAATTGGACCCAGAAAGGTCGATTTCAGTGCTAATCCACTCATCGGGAAGGAGTACAGAAACTGGTTTTAAGAGCCCTTAAAGTCAGAAAAAATGGCTTCGTAGTGTGAACAGGTGCAAGGCTAAACCGATCTAACACTGCTAAACCTGACATAAACTCGTAGTGTAGACAAGGGCTTAGTTATACTGCAAGGTGACCCCAGCACATTTTCAGTTCTCAATCTTCCCCCTGAAACATATGTCACACCAAAAATGTATGTCACCCTGGAAATGAATGTCTCACCCCTCTTTGTCTTCTGGACAGTCCAAATATACTAAGTCTTATATTCCCTTAAAAGAATAATACAAAAGGTTTACCACCTTAAATGGAGTTACCCAGACACTTTAACTTAAACACACTGGTTTAGCTAAAACAATAAAACAAGTTTATTAACTTCAAAGAGTGAGATTTTAAGTGAGTATAAGCAATGAGGCATATAAATCAGAAATTGGTACAAGAAAAATAAAGAAACTGCTTTCTAGTGCCTAACTTAATAAACTATATTAGATTCAAAGCAAAGTTTTTTTACCACATACTTCCAGCAACATTAATGACCAACCTTCAGGTCAGGACCCCTTCCCCAGAGTCCAACAGCTCTTTCTTTTGTCTTTTCAGATACAAAGAGGGAGATGGACAGGGACAGAGATGGGCTATTTTCGAGTGTTTGCCCCTGCTTTTTATAGTTTCATTCCCCTCTTGAAAAGCATTTCCAGCTGAGAACCAGGACACAAAGAATCTGTGTGAAAGTATGTTCCCTGCTGGATTTTTTCACCTGTGTGAACTTCCTTTTATTTCTTCTCTTCCCCCTTTCTGCTTGGTTTCTGTTTATAGTTTAAATACAAATTAAGACAAACACACTTTCCTTTGTTCAGGACAGACCTGTTTACAGTCTTCTGCCTGGGCAGGGCTGTGGGGCTTCAAACATGTACAATTAACATCATACAGGGAAATTTTATAACTTTACATACAATGTTGAAACATATATTTTAGCATAAATGAGAAAAAACAAGAGGAATTAGCAGCAGAACCTTCAATAGTGCTTTATGGTCTCCCAGATTTTTTTTATATTATACTCCCTAATAAATGTCTAGAATATGAGGAAGATAGGACAAACAGAGATTCTAGAAATATAGAAATTTTGATCTACTGTAAAACATATATGAGCTTCACCCTTTTCTTTTGTAATAAATAGAATGGATGGATGGATCACTTCCTACTTCAAAAATTCTCACAGTGTTGAATATTTTTCCTTCTATCTCCTTGAAATCTGAAAAACAAAAATAAAATGTTTAGTTTTTTTAAAAAAATAGAAAGTTCTAAAAATGTTTACTGCTTCATTAGTAGGTTTTAAGTAATTTTAGGCCCCAAACCTTTTGGGATCCTTCTATTCTTATTTTAAAGAACTATTACTCCACAGTTCTCATAAACCTTGTGGTTAGTTTATGTGCAGCATTACACTAATTATTACAATCTGAGTTAAACATTTTGTTTCTCATTTTCAATATGTTTCAAATACTTTGCATAGAATCATAGAATATCAGGGTTGGAAGGGATCTCAGGAGATCATCTAGTCCAACCCCCTGCTCAAAGCAGGACCAATTCCCAATTTTTGCCCCAGATCCCTAAATGGCCCCCTCAAGGATTGAACTCACAACCCTGGGTTTAGCAGGCCAATGCTCAAACCACTGAGCTATCCCTCCCCCCTTAAAAACACCCCAATTTTCCCATTAAATTTGCTTTAATTGAAATGAAATAACAAAGGTTTTAATATAGAACCCAAGCTGGCCTTTCATGTCTAGACCCAGTTTTAAGCAAGCTATATGTCTGCTCATAGGAGGGTTACTCTAAAAAAATCCCTTTATGCTCATATTTTCTGTCTAAACTGACATGCTGCTGGAGGATTGCATCCCTGACATCCAAAATGCAGCACCTTCCATAATCCTAGGCCAGGGGTAGGCAGCCTATGGCATGCGTGCCAAAGATGGCACGCGAGCTGATTTTCAGTGGCACTCACACTGCCCAGGTCCTGGCCCCCGGTCCGGGGGAGCTCTGCATTTTAATTTAATTTTAAATTAAGCTTCTTAAACATTTTAAAAACCTTATTTACTTTACATGCAACAGTTTAGTTATATATTATAGATGTATAGAAAGAGACCTTCTAAAAATGTTAAAATGTATTACTGGCACGCAAACCTTAAATTAGAGTGAATAAATGAAGACTAGGCACACCGCTTCTGAAAGGTTGCTGACTCCTGCCCTAGGCTTTCCCCTATCGTTACTGCCAATGTACCTTTTTCCTTCAGTAATTGTAGAATTATATACAGTGTCATCTCTAATCCCTCACTAATTATTTAACAGATGGTGTACCGTTTTTTCAGGTGGAGAGAGGAGTCCTGATATTATACCATTTAAGTTTTAAATCTTATATTTGTTTATAACACTACAGAATGCTGTGAATTTCCATTAAGTCTGTCATGCTAACTCTTCATGTGAAGATGATTATTTACAATTAGCCAACTAATTAGTTTAACCAAACTTAGGGAATGAATTGTTCATGAATTGTGGTTTCTTTATATGACATATCTTACAGAGATACATCTCTGGCATTCTTTAGTCATTTAATATATTCAAAAATATGTATCACAGACTGAACACTTTAACTGAACTTTATTGGTACCTGATATCTGATCTTTACATTTTTTAAATAACACAAGACAAGGTTACACACTTATAATGGCTGACTAGTAGTATTTCTTTAATCATTTTTCTCCAGTCATTGTCATTGTTTTTAAGTTTGTTTTAGATCTGTGAGGAAAAAGTATACAAATTCCCTTAGCACAAGAAATATAAAAGGTGCTGCCCCCTCCCTTCTTAATACGGTGGCTGGGGAATTCATATGGGACTGCCCAAAGTTAATACCATTCAAGAGTTTATTTTTCTAATGATAATGATGACAGATTCAAGCACCATAAAATCTAAACAAAAGACAGAAAAAACAAAACAAAACAAAGGAAAAACAAACAAACAAAAAAAACCCCCACGATAAAATATCCAGTAATCTGGAAGATACTTTACAATTATGATAATGTCTTCCAATGAAGACAAAAAAATCAGTTACCCAGTATACCCAATATGAAGACATCTTACAAACTGCTTTATTAACAAATAAAAAAGTGAGAGCTTTAAATATATAGTCCCCATCACAGGAAGGCACTCATGAACACACTTACTTTTAAGCATGTACTTCATACGGATTGATTCAGTTGGTCCTAAGCACATACTTAAAGTTTGTCACATGCTTTTCTGAATTAGAGTTAGTTCTTATAGTAAAGGATACAACTGATTGCTGGACTAAACACTGCCCTTTGAGCCAATTATGATTTATATTATCCTAAGGTCATAGAAGGGTCATTGGATATGATTGGCTCTCCTGCCTAACAGGAGATGACAATAACTTGGATCATAGGCAATAAAGTCTTCTCTCTTCTTCAAAGAGAATTGAAGCAGTCACTGTGCTCACCCTCTTGGCATTTTCAATCAGTAGGTTACAGTGTTTTAGGGCTACATTTACTCCTGTCTGTGGATAAGATTTTTTTGTCAGATAGGAAATACCTCTCTCTAAATTTGAACTAAATAGCTTTAATGCGCCATCTGTAAGAACTATGCAGCGGAAGGCAATGTAGTTACACAAAATCATTGGAATGCACTAAATGCAATGGGATTGTACAGGTGACACTGAGGACATAATTGGAAGGCAATGGGACAGCACAAGTATAACTGAGAATTAGTGCTCATCAGAAATTTCCCTATGGAACAGTATTATTTGCTTAAATAAAAACATTCTGAGGCAGCTTGCCAATGTCATTGAAACTTTTGATGGAAACCAAACTTATAACTTAGTCATGCCAGAAGCAGCAGGCATGGGTTAAACCTCAACCTTAACGTAACTTAATTTAAGTGCATGAATAACTTTAAGCATATGTGCTTTTCCATTGACTTCCGAACTGAAGGAAATAGAAAGCACCAAATGGCTTTAATATACTCCCAATAATAACTAGATCAGTGGTTCTCAAACTTTTTTTCCTGCAGACCACTTGAAAATTTCTGAGGGCCTCGGCAGACCACTTAATAATCTTTCCAAATGCTGTTTGTAGCATTCGCTAACTATTGTAAAGCACTTTAGATAAAAGCACTATATTAAAAAAAAACCTTAATAATAATTAATGATTTTTTGTTCTACAGATAAAAGCACACAGCACATATTTTAATATCAGTAGTCTTATCTTTCTAATGCAATGTGCCCTCTCTCCCACACTGAGGCAGCCCCTGAGCTGGGGCTGGGAAGGAGGGGGTCTCTCCCTCTCTCCCCCACCACAGCAGCCCCTGAGCTGGGGCTGGGAAGGTGGGGGGTCTTTCCCCCACCACAGAGCTGAGGCTGGGAAGGAGGGCCATCTCTCTGGGACAGCCGCAGCCCTGGAGGTGGGTAAAGTCACCTCTTTCTCTGGCCACTGCACCCCTGCACCTCCCAAATTCCCCCACCCCCTCTTCTCACCCCACTGCCTCCTCCCACCTACCCCCTATTCCCCCCAGCGCCACCACCTCACCTTACATGTGTGTCTTCTCCAGGGTCCAGTGGAGAAGCCAAATTAGTGGAGCCATGCCTGCGTGCACAGATATCAGTCAATGCACAGATATCAGTCAGTGAGGGCATAATCAGAAGTTTTGTGTACATTGACTTCAGTGGGATCATTTATGTACTTAAGTTAAAATATGCTGAAATGCTTTTCTTGATTGAGTCCTAATATACTGAGACTTTAGCTACTCATAGGTTAGGGTTGCCAGGTGTCCAGTTTTCAACCTGGGGAAAGTCAACACCCAATCAAAAAGGAACCTTGGCGGCTCCGGTCAGCACCACTGACCTAAAACCTTGGCTCTGCATGGCTCCCAGAAGTAGCGGCATGTCCCCCATCCAGCTCCTAGACATAGGGGCAGCCAGGGGACTCTGCGCGCTGCCCCCTCCCCAAGTGCACGTTCCACAGCTTCGATTGGCAGCTGGAACCACAGGCAATTGGGATCAGAGTGGGCTGCGCCTGCAGACGGGGCAGTGTGCAGAGCCTCCTGGCCGCGCCTCCCCGCCTCTGCTGCTTCTGGGAGCCACCTGAGGTAAGTGCCTCCTGGAGCCTGCACCCCTCACCCCCTCCCATGCCCAACCCCCCTGCCTCAGCCCTGATCCCCCTCCCCACCTCTGAACCCATGGCCCCAGCCTGAAGCACCCTCCTGCACCCAATCCCCTCATCCCCATCCCATCTCAGAGCCTGCACTCCCAGCTGAAGCCTTCACCCCCCTCCACACCCCAAGCCCATGACCCAGCCCACAGCCCCCTCCCACACCCTGAACCCCTCATTTTTGGCCCACCCCAGATCTCACAGCCTCTCCCATACTCCGAACCCCTCAGCTCCATCCCCCAGCCTGGAACCCCCTCCTGAATCCCAAACCTCTCATCTCTGGCCCCACCCAAGAGCCTGCACCCCCAGCCAGAACCCTCACCCCCTCCAGCACACCAGCCCCCTGAGCCAGCCCAGTGAACATTAGTGAATGAGGGTGGGGAGAGCAAGCGACAGAGACAGGGGGATGGAGTGAGTGAGGTCGGGTGTCTCAGAGAAGGGGAGGGGCCTCAGAGGTGGGATGGAATGGGAGAGGGGCAAGGGTGTTTGGTTTTGTGAATGTAGAAAGTTGGCAACCCTAAGGTTGTTCTGCATACCACAGTCAGGAATTCCACTCCTAACTGATTTTTGATTAAAAAACACATACACAGAGGGTAACATGGAGAAAGAGTCAGAGTCAGAGAGATAGAATGGTATTGAGATAAAGAGAACAAACAAAGAGAACAAACAAAGGGGCTAGGGAATGGCTGGCATGAGGATAGTAAAAGAGTAGCAGACCGGATGCAGGGGTCTGAGGATGGCTGGATCTTGAATTTTGTATTTTTGGGTGGCAGGTACATTAGCCACTGGCTGCAAGACAATATCCAACTATACTTGTAGCAAATGAGAGAAAGAGGAAGAATACAAGGAATGCCCATCTCCATCAGAGATGATGGAGTTGCTCATACTTTCCAAACAGGATAGATGATCCAAGAAAGATCTTGCTTGACTTCAGAGAGAAACCCAGCAGTACATGGTCATCCTGGAAGTCATGATGCTGTGTCAAAAACTGAAGGGTAACACCTGGAGAGGGTAACACTTGTTATGGCCTCTCAGGCCCTGCTGTATTTGTGATGACCTGCTGCCTTTCTGCAGTTTCCCCATGTCTCCTCCTCCCTTATGGGGCATGCTAGGCTCCAGGAGTTGTTGCTGCAGGTTCCTTGCCTAGTTCAGGTGCCCAGAGGATAATAGTTGTTGGGTTTTTTTTGACAGGGGCTGGAAGCTAGTTTCAGACTTTAAAACCTCTTATGGTGAACCCTCTCTCAGCTGTCCCCTACCATTTACACTGAAAGGGATCCATTTTTATTATTATTAAGGTAGCACTTAGAGGCCCCAAAAAAGGTGGGCCCCATTCTGTAGTAGAAATACATTGTAAGAAATAATCTGCCTTGAAATACTTACAATCTACACAGTCAGGACAAAGGAGGGGGGAAGAAAGGTGAAATGACTTGTGTAAAGCCGCACAGCAAAGTGGAAGAGTTAGGAATAGAACCCAGGTCTCCTGAGTTACAGTCCAATGTCCTGTTGAAACTGTAGCTGAATTTCATGGAGAAGAGATGATTTCTTAGACTGCCTGGCTGGAAAAGATGTTTTCCTGTGTGGTGCCTCATTTTTTCTGATTCCAACTGGACCTGAAATATATGTTTACATCTTGTGTGATTCTAGCACTTCCATTTTCAGTTTCTTCCGAACTCAGATAACACAGAGGCATAAAAAACTGAAAAATAACTTTTTTAAAAAACTTAATTGAAACAAAACTCAGAGAAGTTTGAGTAATGAGAAACAGCTCATGTTATTTCTTATTTTATCAAAACCTGATTACAAAGCCATACAAATCAGCAATTTCTACATTTCTCTTTTATTTTAAATCATTGTTTATGCTGTATTTTTTCTTGTGTTGTGGTTTTCAAAGGAATGTGCATAGTTAAATGTAACAGGCAAAATAGATTATTTTGTTTACTTTCTCATGTCCAAAAAAAAAAAAGAAAAGAAAAGAGAGAGAGAGAGAGAGAGTCTGGGTGAATCTAGTTATGGAAACCTGACCTGGATTAATTCAATACCTACAAAGTAGATTGTAATATTCTAAAAAGTTTGAATATTAAAAAAGATTAGTGAACCATTGCCAAATCATATTTATGAAGGCTGTTTTTTTTTCTATAAAGGTGCAAGTTGATCACATTGACTTAAGGTTAGGAATGGGTGATTTTGATAATATACAAACTCACAGGAGCAAGACATTTTCCAAGCACAAAGCTTCATTTTTCATACTGCCACAGATAAGTCCAAAAACATTTCCAAAAGCATGTTCCATATCTTGTAAAACAAATATCGGATTCACCAAATCGTTACAGAAATGCTTCTAACTTTATATAAAACTATGTCAATAGGTAACTAATTACCACAGACCCAATAATCAATAACTTTTACAAAGGTGCAGATAACAGTGGTTTCCATATATATCTTTACAATTGTACCGTTTGTATAATTAATGTTAACACAATAATGGTGTTATGGTAATACAAATAAATAGTAATAATCACTTAGTATAGGGAACGCCACACTAATGTGTATTACTTGCAATGGGTCTACTATTAATACTGTAAATAATTTACTAGTGACTACAGATTTCTGCAGTACTGATGAGTCAAAAGAGATTACTTGCATCTGCCCAGCCTGCATGAAACATACAAAATACTAAAATGAAATAAGATAAATTTCATTATGATCGGTTTTTAAATTAATATCTTATCCTTATCCATAAATAAATTAGTTTTATGTGATAACTGTAATTTGCACATTACAATACAATTACATTAATGCTCAGATTAATTGCTCGTATTCTGCTTTGATTAATGGGATTGACCAAATGAATTATGAGCTCTTTCTTGACCTTGACTGACAAAAATACTGTGAATCCCCAGAGATATGTGGTGTTCAATTAATAGAGCAACATTTCCATTTGGATTTTATGCTGTAAACAAACATGTTGTGAGGAATTTCTTCCACCACTCATTGTTTGCATTTTGCACTTATTTATACTTTGTAGATTTTCTAATGCCTTTGTCAGTCAAAAAGTAACAATGAATGAAAAGGATAGCATGTGACCCTAGGGGCTAAATTTATAAAGGGGCCTATGTCTAACACACAGGCACCACTTCAATCATAAAAGCTCTGCTCAGCTGCTGCCTAATCCTGCAGGGGCCTAAAGTCCCTAGTCATCTCTGCTAAAGTCCCCAAAGTGACTACATTTCTGCCGGTGGTTATACACACAGCCACCTAAAATACTTTTACCTAACTCCTGACACTGAAGCTGAGCAAATAATTGATTTTTTGGTTCAGTAGCTAAGCTGAAAAATCTGAAGAAAAAATTGTTTTGGGTCCAACAAAAAGTTTTGTTCAACTTGAAACAATTTCCACCCCATTTTCCTTAATTTTCGAATATATATTTTTTACCCTTTAACTGTGTTTGTTTTCTAAAATATATCTAGCTAAATTGCTAAACAAATTTCAAAATGTTACATTCTGACTTCTTTGAAATTTGTTCTCCATTTTTTTTCAGAGGAATTTGACCCAAATTTGCAAAAAAAAATTATTGGACTCAATCCTGGCAATTTTTGCTGAAATGGGAAAGGTTTAATATTACAATACAAAATATCATGGTCTTTCAAAAGCTGGTTGTAGAATTTTTGGAACATCATGAACCTTAGAGATACAGCAGTTTCTATTTTTAACTTTTTGATTTCCTTCCATAACATTATTGCCTTATGCCTTGTCTACACAGAGTCTGTTAAACAGCAGTACAAAAGAGCATTATGGATTGTAGTGTGTGGTAGCAAGGTCCAAACAGCCAATTAGGAAACAGCAAGCTAATGCAGTGTAGATTCAGACTCTGACTTACCACACACTAAGTCTCCACGTAGACAAGCCTTTACTATTTTTGGAATTCCCTATACTGAGATTAGGAATGACTAAGAAAAGAAAAGTTAAGAATATTCTGTAAATATTGATGTGCGATTATCTGGTGATATGCGACATATTTTTTAAGTGTGCCCTGACTGATGTAATGGTTATTAATAATGACCTGGTTACTACTTGGTAACAGATTAATATTTTGTAGACAAAAGTGGTTTTAGATTTTAAAAAATGGGTGGGGGTGGTCAAAAATGAAAACAAAAATTTGTTTTCCAAATATTTTTGAAATGAAGAGTTTTGGGGGGAGACTTTTTTTTTTTTTCAAAACTGTGGGTGAGTATCTGTGTGGTGCCTCTAAGTGGTACAGCAAAGGACTCACAACCTGGGATGATGGGAGTACAGTGGTTTCAACCCTTTTTGCACCCTCCCAATCCTGGAGTGCTCCATGGCTTGTAGCATAATTTAGACAGCCCTGGGGGCCTGTGTCTGAGTCATGACATTCAACATGCCCCTCTCACCTACCCCAACAGGGACCTTGGAAATAGCTCTATGGCTGTCTTCCTCAGTTCCTGTGCTGAAATAATCCTCCCTCAACCAGAAATGGGGATTTTAGATCCTCTTTAAGCTTTTCTGGGCCTTTTACCTGGCATAAAGGGGCTACAGCAGGGGTGAGAATCCCACCCTCTGCTTTTTACTCTACCACCTTTCCCACCCGTTTGCCACTTAAAAAAGGTAAGGAGGAAAATGTATTAGTGATGCACGTCAAACACATTTAAGGTTTTAGTGTTCGAAGTGCAACACTTACAAGAGAAAATACTTTTATCTGTTAAATTTTGAAATGGTTACAGAGAAAAAATGATATTTTCACTTGGAAATGTACCACTTTCTCTCACTTTTTAGCTTTCTCTCTGCCTCCAAATAAGAAGATGTAATGGAAGGTAAGGTCTTGACTCTTTTCCCTGGAGTGGGTTGCGGGGACAAAGTGAAAAAAGAGAGAGATCATGCTCACCGAAGAGTTTAAAGATGAGGGTCAGGGTCTTGAATCTAGCAGATTATTCAATGGGGAGCCACTGAACAGAGCAAAGCATGGTAATGTTAGAGTAGGAAGAATGGTTTAATGAACATGGCACTACAGTGGAAGTGAAGAGATCTGTGGTCCATTCCTGGCACAGCCCCAGGAGAAAGTAACTTAACCTACCCTGTGCCTCAGTTCCCCATTTGTAAAATGAGAATAGTACTTTTTACTTTCCATGGGTGTTGTGAGGATAAACTCAGCTGATTATTATTTGTCAGATACTGTGATCATGTGGTTACTGAACATAGAAGTTGCTGTGTTCTAAGCTATTTGCAGCTTTCTTAAGGTCAGCAGTTTCATATGTAGGTAGTAAGAATTTCAGTAATCAAGCCTAGAATTCATGACTACATAATTTACCAAGGCCAAATTTGACAGGAGGCCACACTTGTTTTGACAGCAATAAGTGAAAAATGAGCATTTTTCATGGTCTCAAGATTTAATTCTCTTTTTTTTCATCTTGGGGAAGCCAGAGAAGGAATGGTCAGAGATGTGGGACTATAGAAGATAGCATGGGAAGATACATAAGAATATGTCTATATTCTGCCTATATTCTGGATAGTGAAGCTTGTTTATTAACTCATTATGAACTGACACAAGAAAAAGCTGAAGAGGAATGTGAAACAATGGTTATAATTTCAGAAATTAAAGATAATCATAAGAATCTAGACCTTACTGAAAAAGGCAATATTTTAAAACTGTGGACCAGGTGCTCAGCTTGTGTAAATTGACAAAGTGTCATTAAAGACTGTGGAGATGCACCAATTTCAGCCTATGAGGTTATAAATGATCAAGACACCTACATGGAATACTCAAAATGCAGCTACATATATATGCAGTACACTTTTCAGCAAAATATACAATGTTTTTTTTAAGTGTCTAAAATGTGACTAAATGCAAAGAGACATCTGACACAAATATGGTGAGTCTGTCATAGTGCAGAGACTTCTAGTGGAAGCAAAGTTTTATGCAGGCTACCCTTCTAAGCATGTATTTACTTGGCACCCATATCCTAGTGGAACAGTCTAACCAACTTGCTAGCAGGCAGAATGTCATACAACAGATGGTTGAGAGAGTAGAAAGCCAAGAGACCATGAGTGAACATCAAATGTGTTTGCTGAGGAAATGAGTCCCAGTTATGAACGCCCAAACATCTGTCTTTTCCTAAGGTTATGCACTTATGGTTGATGGGATGTGCCATCACTAATCCATCTCATTGCCAGAGTAACTTTCAAGAAAACTTTCTTTTGCAGTTATGTGTCCTCAGCCCCTTTTATTTTTCACAGCAATGAGTCCACAGAATTGATTAAAACAAGGTTACACAGCCCTAATCTCTGCATTTCTGCTAAACAGATTGGTTGGCCATAGAGAATTGTTGCATAACTTTGCTGACTACTAGCGGTAACCAAGTTACTGTATTATATTAAAGTTTAGGAATATCATTTTCACACAGAAAAAGTAAGATAAGGCTGTTTATCCAAGATTACCCAAGACGTATTAGGTGCTACAAATTTATTAATTTAATACAAATGCTTCAAAATCACTTAATTTTAAAACATATTAATGTATGGATTCTGGCTCGGCAGCGGAAGAGGCATGATTATGAGGATTATTAGGCCTAGTGCTGAAAGATCGTACTCATAGAAATAGTCCTGAAAACGACGGCACCACATCTTAAGTGTGGCAGGGGGATTTGTCTGGCTTGTCAGGGCAGGGGGAATAATGCTTTCCAGGAGGGGGTGGGGTGGAGAGAGGCCTAGAAGCTGTTGCAAAAGAGGAATGGGTCAGCATGGCAACGCTGACTCATACCCCAGGGACCGGAAGGGCGGGGAGTTCAAAAAGGGCAGGCTCAGTAGGAGAAGATGCTTTTCCCAGGACCAGGCAGAGCAGCAGCCGAGGTCAGAGGACACTGGCACACGAGTCTGCATGGCATGAAGTAGACACAGGATGGTGAGAGCAGGAGAGTAGTTATGACAGGGGGAGTTAGGATCTGGCTCCCAGCTCTTTTGCTAACTATGATCAGGCATAGGGAAGAGGGGGAGAGGAATGAACACACACACACCTGCCCAGCCCTAATGTTGCAACCTTACTCATGTGAGAAAAACTGGGGCTTGTCCAGCTATACATTGTAAAGAAAAAGATTACACAAGAATTAAATGAGTGTAGGGTAGCGGGGCCATTCCAACAATTGCCTATAGAGAATGTGCAGGTTCCCCCCACAGGCTTGGTTCCCAAGAAGGCTTCAGGGGAATAATGATTAATTCATCACTGTCATATCCATGGGGGTAGCTCCATTAATCATGTAATAGGCCCAATTCTCTGTTCCAAGCGCTGTTCCTCCATTCCTCCCTGGACGAAGCCATGCGTAAGATTAGTTCTTTTGGCCCAGGGATACTAATGGCTAAGTATGATATCAAGTCTGCTTTTCTACTGCCTCCAGTACATTCACTGGGCTTCAGCCTTTTGTGTTTCTCTTTCGAGGGACAATTTTATTTTGACAAAGCTATCCCCATAGGATGTATAATATCCTGTTCAGCATTTGAAAAATGTAGTACAGTGATGCGGGTAGTTGGACTACACCAAATAGTGCATTATATAGACAGATGCTTCAGGGTTTTGGGGTATGTTACCAGAGCCAGTGGTGTGCCCAGAAATGGCCCTCCGTTTGGATTCAAAAAGGGATAATATGTGACATGACATTCCTGGATTTTTTCCCCATTGTGGTTGCAGTGGTTATTTGGGGAACGGAGTTGACTAATAAAGGGGTATAGTTCTAGTGTGACAACATGGCATTGTACATGTTATCAATTGTCAGACTTCCAGATGTCAGTAGACTATATCCTTGGAGTGTTTTTTTTTAGTTCGAAGGTTTCTGGCAGCGTGGTTGTGAACCAATGATCTCAAGGAGGATATATGTCGACCCTTCACAGTTAACATGCTCAGGGATCTTTTGTGAATCCTGGGGACCATATGTCATAGCAGATAGGAGATGGCCTTGTTCAGGGCAGCATTTTTTATATCATTTTTGGTGCTTTCAGGACCAGTGAGCTACTACATGGATCCTGTAGGGACTCCATGGGAATGGCTTTGCAGCTGCAGGGTGCACACTGGCAGGGGCAAGCAGTGATACTAAACTTGCAAAAGTCAAAGAATGATAAATGAAGCTGGGGTGAATCCATTATTCTATAGAAGGTTAGTGAGCCAGGGGTCTACCAAGTGGAGGCATTGAGGGCATACATAGCAATACGACTGGGAAGGGATGGGCCCCTCTTTATGCACAGTGACGGGAGTCCCCTCACAACATAACAGCTTGTTACGGTGTTGAGAAGGGGACTGACGAGGTTGAGGCTGCCAGCCCAGGAATTTGATTCCTATTCATTCAGGATTGGGGCAGCAACAGCAGCAGCACAGCTGGATATGGAGGCAGGCAATTCAGGCAATTGGGCATTAATATTTGGAACCATACAGAATGTGTGTGAGACCCCAGGTGGGGAGTTAGCGTTAATTTGTTGTAATTGCATTCCAGATGTGGAGAGACCAGCCATGCAGACAGTGGTGGTGCTCTGTGGGCACAGTATTCTTTATTGGTCACATAGGCAGGTGTCCTAGTAGCCTGAGGGTTTGCAGCTAGGGTTCAGTGGTGGTGCAATACTGAAAACTGGCATGGAAAGAGGGGCATGTTATGAGACCAGTCAATGCCACTTCTGTACACTGTGGGAACTCATCAGCAGTCATCAGATATAACTGTGGTGCACCTTGGGGAAAATGATTTGGGAATGTGTAAAGGGGTGGACTTAATACGCAGAGTGAAGAGGGAGTTTAGGCAGATCTTGGGATGTTTTCTGGGAGTAAAAATTGTGTGGACGGACATGCTCCGATATAGGGTCTGGCTGGGAGCTCTGAAGCCTGCCTGGGTGGACAAGGCTAGGAGGTATGGGAACAGGGAGGTGGCCAAATTCCTTGGGGCCACAGAACGGTTGGTAACTTTGCATCCTGGAATAGCATATGGGGCACCATCTTTTGTGAGGATGTGGTTCACCTGACAGATTTGGGCACAGACACTTTTTTGTCCAATATAAAAGGGAGCATTAGGAGATGTCTGGAAACCCAATGGGTTTGTGGGGGAGGCAGCCAAGCTAATTGTCGGTGTCTCCTTGTGGTGGATTTCCAGTGCAAGTACTCCATAGGGAAGGGATACAAGGATCAGATAAGTGGCTTTAAAAAGATAAATGACTTTAAAAGGACATGTTTGTTAAAGGAGTGGAATGGGGGAGGAGAGTTCAGGACTCCCAGTGCTGGAAGGGTAGGGAGCCAATTCTCCTTCCTTATAGCCCACGTTAAACCTGGTTTGAGTGAGGGGTGGTAAGATCCCAGCAATGGGTTGGCTGAGCGACCTGGATGGAAAAAGGGGTGAGGTGGGGCTGGCAGACATCTAATAATAAAGTTGCAGCCTGATTAAAATCATAACAAATATCATAAAAAAATGTCCTTTTTTCGGTATAGCTGGACAAGCCCCAGTTTTTCTCACATGAGTAAGGTTGCAGCATTAGGACCACTGTGCTTAAAAGTAAAAGTTCCTTTTTTAAAATCTGTTGTTTTTTCCCCCTTAAAATTCCCTGTTAATAGTAGTTTAGTTTTAAAGTCTCAACAAGAAAGGCAATTGAAACTTAAATTATTTAACTGGAACGTTTTGATCCCTTCGTGGGGTTTTTTATGTCAGCAGAATTACTCAATGCATAAAATATCAGTCTTGCACAATATTAATTATTATATTTGAAACCATAGCCAAGTTTTCTTTTCCATTAGCAATCTGTAAGGCATGACTTTAGGTAAAATCAGGAAGTCTGTTTGAATGCCCTCTCACCTCTCTCCCTTCTCCCCGGTATTCATCCTTTCAAAGCATTAATTCCTTAGTTTTACTTGAAGAGATTTGTTCATGCTAGAATTGCTGGCTTGCTTTGCTTGTGGGTTTCAAGGCAACAATCTGAAATGCTATCCAATTAGCTGCACTATAATGAAGCTCCCACAATTTAAACACAATGATCCCTGCTATGTGACTTTATTCCTTTTTTTTGCTCACTGCTTATTTTTAGAGCAACTATTAGGAAGTCTAAGCTAAGCTACCAGCCCATATAAATAATAGAATTGCAAATTAAATCCATTTTATTTCATTTCGATATTTGAATGAAATCTGTTTAAATTAGATGTAAAGTATGGTCATTTTTTTGTTAATTGCAATTTTTTCCAGCACTTCAGATTTGTGTAATACACAACCAGCATGTCAATAACTTTACGCTTGTTCTGAAGCCTTTTCAGATATCAGCCATCATTAGGGATAAATATGATAAATAGTATTTTAAATATTTCCTTACATAAAATTCACCCATCTTGGAATATAAAATTATTGATGCTTTGGCAGAGACAATTTTCTAACACTGTCACTTTCCTTGGTAGAGATTGTACTCTACCTACAGTTTATAACAGCGTTTACAAATGGCCAGAGGCTGTCATTCTTAATTATCCTTACTCACCATTCAGGTAAATGGAACTACTTCTAGAACATGGTATTCTGCAATATAAGCAAGGGTGGCACAATTTGGCCCTAAGCTCTGAGAAGCCTGGGTCTGAAACAGGTGCTGAGAGAAGACATAGAGATATTTCTGAAAACCGTCATCATCAAGGTAATGTAAAGACATTTAGGATGACACAATGGGGCAGATTGTCAGTTCCAGCCAAGCTATGCGTGGTCCAGGACTCAGCATGGGAGGAATTTCTGGATGTCATAAAAATAATCTAGTCCTTTGAGTAACTTAGAGCAGCTAAAGAAAGCTAGATTGATCCTCTGGGAGCTGCTAGACTTGCAGCAGCCAGAGTAGCCCGCAGGGACTGCTCTGCCACTGAGATCACAGTGGATCACAGTGTACTACAGCTCCATCCTCTCTTGCCCACAGCCATGCCAGCAGCCCCCTTTTGTCTGGAGAGGGGGAATTATTGAAGAGGAACTGACTAGGCTACCTTTATGCCACCTGGAGATTCTTCAACATTAGAAAAATCTGTGACTGTCTTGTTAGAAAATCATTGCTTCCCCATTGCACTGCAGTACAAAGAAGGACCCAATAAAGGGGCCAGGATCTGGTCCAATGTCTTTTATAAACATGCAAGTGTTGAGAGAGGTTATAAGGTTCCAGGGGAAAGTATGAGATGATGAGTAGCACAATATCTTCAACAGTAGAAAGAATTATGAGAATAATGATTAATTTACTTATGAAAATTACATTTGATGAAACAAGCATTTTTGTATAACTATCCAGGGAAAATCTGTGAGTTCAGCTGAATTGCAATGAACTTATAATTATCTTACTTAATGCTTATGCTAAAAATGCTTTCCACATTGCTTGTACTCTGTTTTAAATATCAGACAACTAAGAGAATGTGATTAAATGCAAGGCCTTATAGACACTCAAGTTTCACATCACAGTTTTTCTCAAAGGTGTACATGGAATTGAAGTAATTTTTACACTAACATTTTCCTTCCATTTGCACATCTCTGTTACTATTAATGGGTATTATAATTGTGCTCAGGGTCCCCAGAGAAAATTCTCTACTGACTATATTTATGGCTTGTATGTGCTTAGCATTTATTTTTAATGCAGTGATACTATTTGATCTCTACTGTTATTATTAATATTTATATTATAGGAGCTTCTACAGGCCCAGACTAATATTAGGACCCCATTGTGGCAGGCACTGTACAAACACATAGCAAGAGACAATTCCTCCTCAAAAGGAAGTTACAATATAAATAGACAAGACAGAGAAGGGAAGTACTAGTACTCTTTTTTATAGACTGAAAACTGAGATATGGAGAGATTAATTGGCTTGCCCACAATCTCTTAAGTCTCAGTCTAGTGCCATAACCACAAAGCCACCATTTCTTCTGCACACACGTGGTTATGGCTAAGTGTTATGGCATTTAAAAACTGTGTCCTGAGTGCACATACTACCAATTTTAGTTTGCTTGAGTTGTATGCTTTCAGACAGGTGAATCACATTCACTGCTAGTAAGTGCACACATTTGGAGCCTCTCATCCTGAAACCTTTCTAGCTCATTAGTCCTCTAATCCTATTGCTTTCCTCGAAAGGCTTCATTGGATACGTGTTCATCAGATTATGTTCAATTTAACTTTTCTGAGGTATTAGGCTTTATTTCCCAAAAGACAGAGAAGTTTACAGAGTCTAGGAAATGTGACTTGGTGACAGAGCACCCAGAGTCTGCGGAGTTTACAGAGATAATATTACCTTCCTTCGCCCCGGGGTGGGGGCAAAGAGAAGGGGCTATATTGCCTGGTTCACAATCATGCATCAGGGTTCCTCTATGCTTTGAAAACACATAGCTAAACGACGGGGTGTGTCTTCACTAGAGACTTAAGTCAATCTATGTTAGGTTGACTTACAGCCACCCCAGTAATTACTTAAGTGGCTGATGTCCGCATTACCCTCCTTCTGTTGGTGGTGCGTGGCTTCACCAAGAGCACTTCCAACAACTGAAGAGTGGTTGTGGTGGGGGCGGGCTGAGAGCCAGGGCTCTCAGCTCCATGCAGCTTCTAGCCGGGAGCCAAGCTGCCTCCTGGGCCCTCAGCTCCTTCCGGGAGCAAGGTGGGGCAGCCACCCAAGCTTCTCACCTCCCCGCCAGGAGCAGGAGGCAGCCATCTGGGCTTCTTGCCTCCTGAACAGGGAGCGGGAAGCCTGGCAGGCAAATTCTGGCTGAGAGCGGGGAGCCGGGAGCAGCCCAGCTCTAGCTGCCTGGCTTTTTTGTCAATGTCAGGGTTCCAGCATGGAGCTGGAACGTTAAAAGTTAAGGTCCCTATAGTAATATTAACTTAAGTATGTTCTGCCCTTTGAATTTTCTATTTCTGTTTTATAAAATGTATGTACAGTAGAGTTATTATTGTTAATGTAAAATGAGGAATAGTGTAGGTCCACTACTTAGCGGGCAAGCAGAGGTAATATTGGACAACCCCCTGAAGACTGAAGTCTTTAACGCCTATTTTGCTTCAGTCTTCAGGGCCTGATACTTAAGGAACCAGCTGAAGCAAATTTGAAACCATGAGTGACTATCTTTGAAAACTCATGGAGGATGGGTGAGGTCCCAGAGGACTGGAGAAGGGCAAACATAGTACCTAGCTTTAAAAAGGAAAATGAAGAGGATCCCACAAATGATAAACTAGTCATTCTAACTTCAATACCTGGAAATATACAGGCACAAATTATTAATCAATTTGTAAGCACCTAGAGGATAATGCCAAGCCACTATAATTTCCTTCTTTGATGGAGTCACTGGCCTAGTGGATAGAGAGAAGCAGTAGATGTGGCATATCTTGATTTTAGCCAGGCTTCTGACCCAGTCCCACATTGTATGGAATGTTGTTTTAGCTATGTCAGTCCTAGGACATTAGAGAGAAAAGGTGGGTGAGGTAATATCTTTTATTGGAGCAACTTCTGTTGGTGAGAGAGACTCAGAGCTCTTCCTCAGATCTGCAAAAGGCTTGCAGAGTGTCACAGAAAAATACAAGGAGGAACAGATAGTTTAGCAGAAGTAGTTTGCACATATTCTGAAGGATCATTCAAGGTGAAGTGGCCCATTAACATCCCTGTAGGACAAAAAGGGATAGCAATGGGTTACAGATTATTGTAATCCATAAATCCAGTGTCTTTATTAAGACCATGATTTTTAGTGTGTAGCACAGTTGTGAATTTAAGCTCCCATTGATCTCCTTAGCTACATTCACAAAATGTCTTTAGATGCAAGTTTTTCTAACACAGAAACTGCACTGCATATTTTTTGCTGTCTTCCTGTAACCATGGCTGCTAATGAAAGGAGTTTCCTCAAGCTAAGATTAATCAAGATCTAATCTATATATGCCCATAGTGCAGGAAAGGGTAAACAATATGACAGTTACATTTATACAGAAGCAAGGCATATAGCTTGGGATGAACTGATTGGGATGAGATGGCCACAGAAAAGGCTATTGTAATGGTGCATCTGCCTCACTCTGGCCAGTAAAGGGTTAATGGAGCCCTAGGAAGGCTGTGTAGAAAACAGCCAATAGGAGAGGGGCTATGAGGAGCAGCCAATCAGGGCTGGGCAGGACAATATAAGATGAGCTGCAGAGCAGGTATTGCTCCCTGGAGCTCAAGGAGGGAGGACTAGCTGCCTTACAGGCAGAAGAATGCCAACACCCTGTACAGAGCAGTGCTGCTAGTAGGGACTTGGGGAGCTAGGGAAGAGATCCTTGCTGGCTGCAGGGATTTGCAGACTGAGGCCCTGAGGCAAGGGCAAAGAAGGTACTGGGGCTGCAGGGAAGTGGCCCAGGAAATAGATTGAAAGATTGAAGGGGATGCAGCCTGTGGCTGCCATCTACAGGGTCCCTGGGCTGGGATCCAGAGTAGTGGGTGGGCCCGGGTCCTCCCACCAGCACCACTTGCCATTGAGGCTCATTGGACTGTGGTATTCTCTCCCAAAAAGGGGGAGTGCACAAAGTGTGGTACAGCTGGAGGGCTGTGTCCAGAAGATGATGCTGTGGTCCTTGGAGCTTCAGTGGTCCAGGAGTAGAAGTGACAGCAGGACACCACTGAGAGGCAGCATACTGACCTGTCCTATGGAGCTGATCTGCAAGACAACCAGCAGGAGGTGCTAGCATGGTGAGTTGCACCCTGTCACAGCTATGAAGGTACCTGTGTAAAAGTAATTAGCGAAAACTGTATATTTTGTGGAGTTTTCTGAGGTGGGGGAAAAGAAGAAGGGAGGGGAGAACTGAGTCTTCAGATTGGGCCCAGATTAATCATAATGTAATCTAAAACAATGGTTCATCTTCAAACACACCTTTGTTACAAGTTCAATTTAATACAAATTAATAACATGAAACCCCAAATAACACAGGGTTTTAATTTATTAATCAAAAATTATTAGCCAAAGATTAAAACAGCATAATACAGAAAGAAAGATTCAGTAGGCTGCCAACCCACCTAGAGGACAGAAGTGAGGCTGGTCACACTGTCTCAGAGTTTAAGCTTCACTTAATTTCTGTATATACTAATATTGTTTGCCACAGATTAAAAGTTTCACAGTTTCTCTGTATTAGCTCAAATATACCCCTCATCTCACTACTTTAATAATTTCAAAGGGAAAGGGAGGCCTGAACCAGGATCCTCATACATATAATCTATCTGTAGCTGGTAGTTTGTGCATATTTCACAAACCCCACTAGAGTATCCATCTTGTTTCTTGACAGGTTTCACATACACAAAGAACAGTCTCACATCCTCAGGATTCAGACTGCAGCAGTTCTCTATCTTGTTTTGTCCATAAAAATCCAGGAATCAGCAAAGTTTAGAGACATCTGCTCTTTGATACAGCTTAGCATAGTAAAATCATCTTGGGAAGAGCTTATAGTTATACAGAAATGTATGTGATATTTATATAACTTTTTGCATGACTCCTGCTTTTGATATTGTATATTGTGTATAGTATTTTATATTAAGTAACACTATATAACTGACTTTCTTTTATCTGGCTCCATACATATTTTGCAAGGCAACAGGGTCTGCCACTCTTCTGCAGTACACAAAACAGGAGTTGTGCAAAAGTTACAGCACCTAACTATTTTACAGTTTTAAAATTATACAATTGAGCATTAAAATAAAATATTGTAAGCATAACATACTTTACTTACTCACTATTAGCTACTTTCTTATTTTGCTTTACATAACTTTTTTTCCCCAATCATCCTTGTCATTACAGCAACATCTCAATACATTTTCTTGTCAGAGCTGAATACATCCCTTCTTCTAGTACGTCTGTATATCTAGCCCTGAAATTGTAACACTCTACACTTCCCCTTTGTTTTACCACAAACAAAGAGACAATTTACAAAATCTCACTATAAATATATTTGCAGTTATACTGTTTAGTATAGTTACATTAGTATAATATAGGATATTACTTGCTCAGTCTTAGCTACTGATACAATTTATCCAGATAAACTGGTAATTAACAAGGAATGTAAATTGCTCTATTGTTAATAGCTTTGTTTGTGAGAGCTCAGTGTTACAAATGGTCAGCAACTGACTTCAGAAACCAGTCTCTCGACTGACCCAACCATTCAAGTACCTGGCTTTGATTTGCCACACTGCTCCTGGACCCTTCTGAACTCATTTTGAATGGGCAAGGGTCAATGTGCAGATAGCCTTCACACTTGGGACCAATGAAAGGACCCTACATGTGACTTTGGCCAAAGACGGATAGTGTCACACATCACCGGCAACAACCCTCTGACCAGACTTGATGGTGGTCTGAGGTCTCTGCTCTTCACTGACGAGGCTGCCATAAATTAGGCTGGCAAGTTCCGCATCCAATAAGAATTTCAGTACAATTCTGTTCTTTATATGATAATTGTAACACCAGTACTATGGTTTCACAAGCTGGGTGTGATAGGGTGAGATCCCCACACTAACCCTGGAAGAGTGGAATTGGGACAGCTGGGTCCAATCAGCTAATTAGGCTGCGAACAGGAGAGCATTTGGCTAGAGGCAGCTAATTACAGAGATGCTCACCTGTGCAGGAACAGGCAGGGCCTATAAAGCCAGGAAGTGGGCTACAGATAGGGGCTGTTGCTGGGGAAAAAGCAGTCACTCCCTGGGAAGAGGGTTTGGAGCTGGTACTCTCAGAGAAAGAGAGCGAGGGGACCAGGGAAGTTAGGAGGCAGTCCAGGGAAGGAGCAATGAGGGCCAGGAGAATAAATGCCAAATTTTCTGGATTGATGGTCCCTGGACTGAAATGCAGAGTAGTAGCAGGTTTCCCTACCAGCCACTGAAGGACTGGCATCTGAGCACCGAATGGGAAGACCATCTAGGACTGCTTAAGGAAAGACATTGCTATCCACCAGAAAGGGGAATTCTTAGTGACCAGCTGGAGGGCTAAGTCACAAAGGAGCAAAGGGGCTGCAGACCAGAGTCAGAGTGACAGTACAAATGGTGGACGGGGGGATCGGCCTTATGAACTTATCCCCAGAGTGACTAGGAGGTGCCAGCCCAGTGGTGAATGAAGCACCCCATGAGACTGAGTTTTTCCATTTCTCTGGCCTGGCCATGAGGCATCATGGGTACTTTGTTTTAGTTTGGTCACCACTTTTTTACTGCTAAAATTAAATTCAAAGTATGTCTAGAAGACTTGTTTTATGTACTGTAATGTGTTCTCAATTACTTAATTCAAACACAAATGATGTTCTGAAGAATTCTCAGTGCATTGTTCATCAATCAATCAGCTGAAAAGTTAAAATATGTATGTTAGGAAGAAAATGTGACAACTTTAAGTTAGGCCTGAGATTTTTTTCTAACTAGGGAAATATAACTGTGCCATGGACTCTAAATGCTTGGCAGATTACTGAGTCAAAGCTTTCACAGAAGTTTAATAACTATGGGGACTAAGACACAAATAACTACAATGGCAATATATCTATGTATATCCCCCCCTCCAAGGAGCTCTCTGATCAGTTCTTTTACTGTCAGTTTAACAATATTTTTGAGTTACAATAAGCAAGACACTTTGCTTTGTGTTCATATAAGACTCAGCTGAATTAAGATTGTCTGTCTAAAACTGGCACAGGGTTTTAAATAATGATATAATTTTGTTATTGCTATGGTGAAATGACTAACTATGCTTTCTAACCTATGTATCAAAATGAATATACCCTTTTTTGGAGACTTGAAATTGGGTAAGAAACTCTCTCCCATCTCTCTCTCCACAGGTAAACAGAGAAAGTTCTAACCACTCTCTTAACTTCACCTACTCCTAGCACTTAACTCTGATTCAGAATATACCATTTTCAAAGCAAATTGTACAAATTATACACACAGATAATGCACAAACTGTTGGAAATTCTTATGAGAATCTCAGTAGAGCAATTAATGGGACAGATTTTAAAGATGTCCCAAAGTTTTGCAGATGCCAATGATATTATTTAGACACCCATCTACTGGATTGTGCAAATCACATACTTAGGATCAAATGTAATATTTCTTGTCTAACAAAAATAGCAGTTGAGTTGAGGCCTCTTTAAAGTATATTACCTATCCAGGAGTTTGAACTGTTGAAATATAATGGTGAAATTTACCATCAGAGAATTACTAAAATTAGTTTAAGATGACACACAGAGGATTATCTTCTCTATTTTAATGAAGGCACTGCTCTACTAATGTGACTAACAAGTGAGTTTTAAATATGGTTGCCATTGTAAATTAGTGCTATTAAAAGAATCTGAAAGCAGTACATAGAAAGAGAACAATATCTACTCAATATTATATAGCATCTTACATGTTCAAAGAGTTTGACATTCGCAAATTAACCAAAATACCAGTCCTGCAAGGATAATGAGCATATGTGAAACTGTAAGCATGTGAGTTTTCCCATTGATGTATTCAGAAGAGACCCTGCCCTCAACTCACACAGATGCCAATATGCCTATTACCTGCTAGCAAAGGGCTTGTCTGAACAGACAGGGACTGGGCAGGGATATGAATAAACTCATCAACTGCACCATGAGCCGCACAGCTCTGAATACAGGCAGCCATGATGGAGAATGCGCATGTTGGTAGGCTGGCTGGCCCATTGTGTTCCAACCTCAGCTAGCTGGAGGGGTGATCCTAGACAGAATTCCCCTCTCTATACAAAGTCGTATGCTCTGCAATGTGTGCACCTCTTTTTTACAGGGATCTGCCCTGTCACTTGGGTGGGCTTTGAATCACACACTGATCCTCTATTTGCTGAACAGCACCACAAGGTCTAGGCAGTGATAAGATCAAACCTGAACAGAGGCACATGATATTTGTCAACAGAAAAAAACAGCACATCTGTGACATAATTAATGAGGTTGATCTCAGCTCCATAAACACCTTCACAGAATTATTAGCAGACAGATTCATCTGATTGATAGATCCTGTTTAATCAGGTCTTGCTAAATCCATACAAGTTGGCACTCTGTATTAGAGAGACAAGGGACAGAAACTAGAAAATGTTTCTGAAGCTTGAATTTTCTCCAATGCTGCCCTGATCTATACTCACTCCACTTTCATCACCTTTAATTGTCTAGATAATCTAGGAAGTTTGTGAGCCACCGATAACATATGGAGGTCTTTTCATTAATATTGCTAGCTAATCAAGAAATCAACCATGTTCTTTAAGTCAGAGCTAACAGATAGCTTAGACAGTTCTGTACTAATCTCTGTTTTTACTAACATGCCAAAAACAGGAAGGTAGAAGGTCTAAAAATCAACCTATCTGCCATCAGACTAATAAGAAAGAGGGTGACACTCAAATGGAAAGAAAATAAATGTGATTAGTGTGGGGAAAAAGTAATAAACTGAAGATCACTAAGGAATAAACCTCACTATCTAAATTCAAAGTGATCCTCTTGGAATATCTTGAATAATAATATGTTGGAAAAAATTAAATGCTTCTAAAATATTTACAAAATTCTATGTGAAGGAAAGAGATTGGCTGGAACTCTTTGTACAAGTAATAAAAGTCATGGCACCTGTTTCTGTTTAGCTTCAGTTCATGTCCATTCCCCACTTGAAGGCAACACCAGAGTCAAATATTGATGTTGCATCTATTGGAAATAATTAGGTCTTGTCTACATGGGTTGTTAAACTGAATTAAGTTGAGTTAATCCTGTTTGAATATGTTTGCATACACACAGTGCAATTCATTAAAACATACTAACTCTGCATTTATTGCAAATTTGACTTCTCTTTCAAAGTGAACTGAGTTTGATGTGAATTAAGTTTGTTCAGTCTAATGCACAGCAACTTTGCATGCACATGAACACAACTTGGCAGTCCTCCAGCTGCTATCCACATTGCCTGGCAGGCAACAGTTACTGACCTGTCTGATTATCTGTGTGCCCTGCTCTGCTCTGGTGTCAAGTTGACCAGATGTCTCCTTCCCCGCTTAAAAACTGGCACAGGGAAAGAAATTGCCCATTTGCTCCTGGATTGGAGTATATCAGCATTGCTGCAATATTACTCCAGAAGCCTTACAACATGCCTCCAGCAGCTGCTTAGAGCTGTGCTTATTGCTGTTTGGGAAGAAGTGTTGATACAGCAAGCTCTTGTGGCCAGCCACCAGAATAAAGATCTTTTTTATGGGCATTACTAAGCAGATGTCCATGAGAAGTCACAATTGGGATATCGACCAATGTCAGAAAAAGAGCAAACAGTGCAGGGGAATGTACATTAAAAGCAAAAATACCAGGAAAAGGTCTTAGAGAGACAAGGTGAACGAGGTAATATCTTTTATTGGACCAACTTCTGTTAGTGACAGAGACATGCTTTTGAACTGCAGAGCTCTACTTCAGCTCTGGGAAAGGTACTCAGTGTCACAGCTAAATACAAGATTGAAGAGATAGTTTAGCATAAATTGGTAGCACGTACTCTAACGGACTGTCAAGGTTCCTTCCCCACTCTGAACTCTAGGGTACAGATGTGGGGACCTGCATGAAAACCTCCTAAGCTTACTTTTACCAGCTTAGGTTAAAACTTCCCCAAGGTACAAACTATTTTACCCTTGGACTTCCACTGCCACCACCAAACTTTATCTGGGTTCCTGAGAAAACGTAGTTTGGACACGACTTTCCCCCCAAAATCCTCCCAACCCTTGCACCACACTTCCTGGGGAAGGTTTGGTAAAAATCTTCATCAATTTGCGTAGGTGACCACAGACCCAAACCCATGGATCTGAGAACAATGAAAAAGCATTCAGTTTTCTTACAAGAAGACTTTTAATAGCAGTAAAAAAGGAATCATCTCTGTAAAATCAGGATGGTAGATACCTTACAGGGTAATTAGATTCAAATATAGAGAATCCCTCTAGGCAAAACCTTAAGTTACAAAAAAGACACACAGACAGGAATATTCATTCTGTTCAGCACAGCTATTTTCTCAGCCATTTAAAGAAATCATAATCTAACGCATATCTAGCTAGATTACTTACTAAGTTCTAAGACTCCATTCCTGTTCTGTCTCTGGCAAAAGCATCACACAGACAGACACAGACCCTTTGTTTTTCTCCCTCCTCCCAGCTTTTGAAAGTATCTTGTCTCCTCATTGGCCATTTTGGTCAGGTGCCAGGAAGGTTAACTTTAGCTTCTTAACCCTTTACAGATGACAGGATTTTTTCCTCTGGCCAGGAGGGATTTTAAAGGGGTTTACCCTTCCCTTTATATTTATGACACGGACCATTTGAGGTGAAGTGGCCGATTAACACTTTTGTAGTCATAGGACAATTAGAAGATTGTTTGGGTTACAGATTGGATTTATGTCTTATGACAAGAATGTCTTTATTAAGGCCATGATTTTTGGTGTCAAGCAAATTTATGACAATGTCTAGAAGTGGAAATGTAACCTGTCCATTCTTTTAATGAGTTGGAGAGGATTTTGATAAATTACACCACTACCAACTCAAGAAGTTTTTGGATCCTGCTGCCCATTCTGTTTCTCATCTCCACCAATCCTCTGCCCCCAAGGACAAGAAGGAAGAGCCATAGGAAGAGGAACAATGAAGGAACTTCCACTGAAGAGATGTTCCCAGAAAGCCAGGATTTCTTTGGGACCCAGGACCCGATGCTGTCTGTACTGAGCCTGATTCCCAGCCAGAAACTCAGGCCAGATCCCATTCAGGGAAACTCAACATGTAAATATCTATCTTTACAGTTTAGTATTCCTATTATTATTTATTTATTATACTACTTTGTTAGCTTTTGTTCTAGGTACTGCATGGCCACAGCCTTTTTGGTGGATGTGAGCAAGGAGACTTTACAAGTTTCCAGCCCCCCACCTCCATCCCTCCTTTGGACTACGCTGTCCATTCAACCTCCCACCCCCAGTACACATTTTCAAAATGGAAGCTTCTCCAGCTAAGCAACTGTCTTCTGCATCATGCTAAAGCCCTGAAGATCAATCATCTTCAAACCCACACTGCACTATATTCCTTTCTTCTCCCAGTATCTGTCTTGTCCACTGTCCCCCTCCCACAACCACATTCAGCAGTTCAAAATAGCAGCTGACATCATGGCTGAATCACAGCCTCTACCTCACCTCTCATCCCATGGCACATTTGAATAACTAATGTTATTAGGGAGGCATCAGAGAAGCACACTGAGTACCAGACATAGAGGCTTTTGCGGGCATTTAGTGACATCATAGTAGTTTGACTAGTTTAAGAACGGGAAAAGAGCCAAAAATGGATGTGTTGCAATCTCCATCCAATCTGAAATTGTGAGCCAATGTTGCAGAGAACTGGAAAACATTCAGAGATTTGAATTGTATTTAGCAGCCATAGTGGCAGAGGAGAAAAAGGATAAAATGAAATCATCAATCTTTTGCATGTTATTGGGGAGGAAGCATTGGATATTTACCACAACTGTAAGTTTGAAGAGGTGAAAGCATGAAGTTAAGTAAAATACTGACTAAACTTGAGGATCATTCCATGCCAAAAAAGGAATGAAACCTTTGAGAGAGACACATTTTTTATGTATATGCACAAAACTGATGACACCTTAGAGAAATATGTCATAGAATTAAGCAAACTCAGTAAAACCTGTGACTTCGGTGAGCTGACAGTCTGTGGTCAGAGATAAAACCATTTTGTCATTGAAAATCCTTTATTAAGGGAGAGACTGCTCCATGAAGGAGACTCAACCTTAGAAAAAGATCTCCAAATATGCAGGACAGCAGAAACTGTGAAAGCAGATGCCAAAGAGCTGAATTCACCAGAAAAAGGGTTATCCATGTATCAAGTATAAAATAATATAGCCAGAATAGGCAGGGGTGAAAGTAACACAGAAGACTTACTGGTATGGAGGCCTGGATCTGGGCCCCTGGAAGGGGTGGGGCCTCGGGCAGAAGGGGGTAGGGTTGTGGGGATCAGCCTCCCCCAGCCAGCCCATTCGCACTGCCTGGCCTGCTCCACCTGAGGTGCCGCTGGGGATTTAAAATGGTCCAGGGCTCTGGCCCTTTTAAATCACCAGGTCCCGGGACATCTGCCCCTTTTACACCTCCCTCCTACCTCCCCTACTGCCCTCCTCCCCCAGCCCATTGGCAGCCCTTTAACGTCAACTGTGTATGGGCCAGTACCGGAGGCCACTTCCTATTGGTACACCGTACTGGCCTGTACTGGCTTACTTTCATCCCTGAGAATAAATCATATCAAAGAACCACTTGCTATGAAAACCGCCGCTAGAGCAAAGACTGGGTACAGACCATCACATGGAAGGTGTGGATGTGTTTCCTTGGGAAACTCTGTCATAAATGTGGGGAAAACAATCATTTTTCAAAATGCTGCAGATCCCAAATGAAGAAAAGTCAAGTGCATTCAGTTAAAGACAATCTGGTTGAGGAGATTTTCATAGATGTACTGGGGTCTACCAAGCCTGATGAGAGGGATTGGATACTCTTATGACAATGAATGGAACAATTATTCCACTGAAACTGGACACAGGAGATCAGGTTAATATTCTGTCTGAAAGACATTATGAGAGCCTGAAAATAAGACAAAAACTGGGACCAGTTAAAATAACTGGTTATTCTGAAACAAATATACCAGTGAAGGGAAGGTGAATTGCTAGCATCAGACATAAAAACACCATATACAGGCTTCCATTCATTGTAGTACTAAAGGAAGTGACAGCAATTTTAGGCCTGGCTGCATGTAAGAGACTCAATCTGGTAAAATGGGTGCTCTCACTACAATAGCATACTGAACCTGGCTATGAGCAATTCTTTTAGGAATATCATGACCTGTTTCAAGGGTGAACATATAATTCAGATAAACAAGCAGGTTCCCCCAGTTATCCATCTATGTAGAAAGGTGCTATTTGAACTCTGTGATAAACTCAATGCTGAGCTTGCAAGGATGGAAGCAATTCAAATAATACAAAATGTTGAGGACCCAACAGAATGGGTGAACTCCCTAGGCATGGTGGAGAAAAGTAACATCCAGCTACTCATATGCTTAGATCCCACAGACCTCAACACGGCTGTAAAAAGAGAACATTTCAACTGCCAGCCAGAGAAGAGATTATGGTTTGCAAATGCTCAATATTTCAGTAAATTGGATGCATCCTCAGGGTTCTGGAAGCTAAAATTAATTGAAGAGAGCTCAAAGCAATGCACATTTAATACCCCATTCAGAAGATATTCTTCAGCATAACTTCAGCACCAGAAGTGTACCACAAAACCACACATGATCTATGAACATATTAATGGTGCTGACACCTCATTTGATGACATCATCTGGTGTGCAACAAAAGAGGAGCATGATCATAGAATTCAGGAAGTCCTGGATGGAACTAGAGCTGCAAACCTCTAACTAAATAGGAAGAAATGTGTTTTAAGGGTTACAGGACTGACTTTAGTTGGGGACATTATTTCCAATGAAGGAGTAAAACTTGATAAGAGGAAGATCTCGAGATTTGAAATGATTCCACATCCCCAATCAATGGCAGCTGTCCAGTGGTTCCTGGGAATGGTTAATTATCTTGGAAAAATAATACCTAATCTATTTACCAAAGCAGCGGTTTGAGAAAACTCCTAGAGAATAAAAACGAATAGCGTTGGGGTGAAGAACAGGAGGAATCGTGGGAAGGTTTAAACCAGCAATTGATACAAGAGCCAGTGTTGAAGTTTTATACACCAGGATGGCCTATTAAAATTTCAGCAGATGCTTCTCAGTCTGGGTTAGGTGCTGTGATTTTACAGAATCATGATGATTGTTGGCAACCAGTGGCATATGCAACCATATCACTGACTGAGGCAGAAATCATATATGCACAGATCGAGAAGAAGCTTTTAGGAATATTGTTTGCCTGTGAGAAATTCAATCAGTATATTTATGGACCGACAGTGGAAGTAGAAATGGACCAACAGTGGAAGTTGAAATGGATCACAAGCCCCTGATAGTATTACTTAGCAAATCACTGAATGATTGTACCATAAAGATACAAAGAATGATGATAAAGCTGCAAAAGTATTATTTGGTTGTTACCTACATGCCTGGTAAATTCATGTTCACTGCAGATGCACTTCCTAGAGCAGTGGCTCCCACGAAACCAGAGAAGACTTTAGAGATGGAGATGCAAGCCTATGTAGATTTGACTGTAAAGTCAATTCTCATACCTAACAGGAAACTGCACCAAGTAAGAGAGGAAATGGAGAAAGATGAATTGTTGGGAAACCTTAAAGAAGTAATAATGAAAGCGTGGCCTGAAGAAATAAGCAGTTGCTGTCCAAGTAGAAGACTATTGGAACTGCAGACAGGAACTTACTGTGATAGATAGGGTGATGTGCAAGGGCAGTAGGGTTGTGATTTCAGTGAGCATCTGTCACCGTGCCTCAGTGGGTTACAGCTAAGAATACCATATTCAGGACAAACTGCTGAGAAATAGGGCAGACTCACCTCAAACTGGTGGTTACTCTTCCATTAGATATATCAAGCCAGGAAAAGTAAACTTCTGTCTCACCAGACTGGTTAACAAGAAGTCCGAAATGCAGTCTCCTTAGGCATTCCAGCGCTTGTCTCACTACCCAGACACAGGACGCTATGATGAATGGTTACTGAAAACCATTTTATTCACATAAAGGGTCCTCTAATCCCAGGAGATCAGCCGCATAACCTTGTCACTATATAACACAGATTTTACCCAGTAATCACGCTGCTGCCAATCCTTTCATATCTAAAATCTAAAGATTTATTTTTAAGAGAAAAGAAGTAGAAGAGAGTTAAAATAGTTATTAGATCATATGCAAACAAGTTTGTAGTAGTGATAGAATAAACTGCTAGTTGCAAATGTCTCTCTGTAACTTACCCAAACAGCTTGGGGGTCATCAGTCCTTATTTAGAGCTTCCTTGTTAGAAATCCAGTCCAGAGAAATGAAGTAGGAAATGAAGACAAAATAGACATGTTTCCAGGGTCTTTTATACCCTCTCCTATGTGGAGGGAATTTTACTTTCCCCAAACAAAGCTCTCAGCCAGTTTGTGGGGAACTGCAGGCACAAGATGGAGTCCAGGGTCACATGCCCTTACATGTTTTGAGGACTTATAGGAGAAGCCATTATCCATATTATGTCTAAAACATTCACAGAAAGATTTGCTGGGCAGGATAAGTTTCTTTAATGGCCCATTGTGAGAGTTAATTGTCTTTAATGGGTCATCAACATCTGATGGATACAGCACATATGTAGGATGCCAGTACATAGGCCACATTTATAACTTCAGATAAAGCCCCAGAAGTCTCTGTCTAATGGAAGTTGCCAGCCTACAGGCACGGGGCATTGTTGGGTTCATCCTGGCTCACAGCAATTTTAAAATGGCATAGTCCACCCAGAAAGGAAGTATGGGATGAAGACAGAAGAATCATAGGATATTAAAAATGTGAACCCACCTGGCTTTGGCTGTGCATTCCACAATGCACAGCAAGAAAATTCTCAGAATTTGCACTGTTCAGCATTGAAGCAAAGGACCATGGGATACCCCATGAGAATGCCACTTGCTTAGTATGAAGCAAGCCACTGCTGTGTGTAAAAAAAGATGTGAATTGAAAGTGAACACAGCTGTTCCATGTGCATGTTATTGGTGCAACATGCTTCAACTCAGTGATGATTACTCGCCCCACACACCCCGGTTTGGCCAACTTGTAGTGTTTGGGCAAAAGTTATTACAGGAGGAAATGCCTTTCTTCAAGGGAAAGAGGGACAAAAGTGTGCTTGTATTATTGAGGTAAGGTCCACCCAGTTTTAGGAAGCACCTGGAAAGTGATATCACCAGTGATAGGTGTTAAAATCAGGTTTTGGAAACTTCTACTGATGTCACCAGGCATATTACTAATGTAATTCTCTGCAGCATATGTGAGACTGTAGTTTCAATTGACCCTAAAAAGCAAATTCAAAACCTTGCTGAGTCCCCTCCAGTGGAAGATTGAATAACTGATGAAAATAGGGCCCTCATAATTAGCATTAGAACTAAGTGTTCAAGTTTTAAACTTTGGAAATTGATGAATAAATAATTAGCTATTGGAATACCCTGTATTTAGGATTCAAACAAACAGAAACATTCTATGTGTGACACTGTACCTCATATTCTTCACAGGGAAGTTGTTATGATATGATTATGACATAATTATGATGAATGTTATACAAGATGGTCATTGGAAAAGTTAGGATTTGCTGAATATGATTATCCTATTTGTATGCATGTATCATTTTTGTATCTGAAGTTATGGATATTGACTAGGTATCTGTATTTCAAATGGGCTTACTCTGGAAAACACCCACAGCCAGCGTTTCAGGTACAACAATGAAGAAGCCAGACAGGACTGATGGGCCATCAGCAAAGACAATGGACTGTGGAATAGCTTAGCCATCCTATGGGCATTTTGGCCAGCCTGTAAGCAATGGCTGCTCTAACACTGTGCAAGGGCATGTGCATCTGGACTCCATCTTGGTACGTCAGTATTTTTTCACAAACCAGTCTGGGAACCAAGTTTTGAAACAAAGGGTTCGCAGCATACGCTATAGCTAGATAAGGCAGGGACTGACATCATCTGTTGTTCACTCCCCATGCAAGAAGACTTGTGGAACACCTGAGGAACAAAGACTGAAGTGGGGGAAGTGCTGGTTACTTTATAGTTGTAAGATAAATACTTGTTTTTCATATTGATGGATGGTGGTTGGAAAGAAGTTTGATATTTGTTCATTATCATCAAAAACAAATTTCTAAAATAGAAGTTTCTTAACAACAAAAAGCCTTCTGGTACCTTTTTCACACACTGAACTTCTGAGCTGCATTTTCTGTGTCTCAGACTATTGCATCATCATGAATTTGGAGCCATACAACTGGAACTTTGTGCCCAGGCAGAATACCTTTGAAGTCAAAAGAATATTTCAGTGGTGCAAAGATCCATCCAAGTCATCTGATTTTGCAGAATCAAATCATATGTCTTCACCCAAGATAGCAGCTACTGGTTTGAGCATAAAATATTATTATTATTTTATTTATGAAAATTTATTTTATAGATAAACTATTCTTTGTAATTAGATGAAGTGAATATAATATCCTTTGAATTATAATATAGTTTGTTCTTTAGCCTGAAGAAGTGCTACACTTCTGTATTGTGAGAATAGACTCCTCCAGATATTTAATTGTATTGTGAACAGCATCTACAGATACTTTTAAGAGATTCTGAGTTCCAAGGTCACAAAGTAAAAATTCTGTAGAATGTGCAAAAGGGTATTCTGCTTTGAAATGTAACTTTGATTGACAAAGTAAAGAAAATACCTTGAAAATCCTAGTTTTTTAGGAAATCTCAAAGACAGGTCCCAAAGGAGGATTGATTTCAGATCCATTCAAAGGTATTTTCACTTTTGGTATTCAGTGCTCATCCTAAAAATGTCCAACAATTTAGAGAGTTTGAGCAGAAAAGTATTAGCATAGCAAACATACTTTAACATTAAGTATTTTCTATTTATGGATAGCCCAGCTGCTAAGATGCTGTTAAAAATTATAAAAGTGCCATAGACTTATAAATTCCAAGGCCAGAGGAGACCATTTTGATGATCTCGTCTGAACTCCTGTATACCTTAGGCAACTGAACGTTCCCCAAAATAATTCCTAGAGCATATCGTCCAGAAAAAAACATCCAGTAATCTTCGTTAATTACCACTCCCCGAATTTGTGTGGTTATCTGCAATTTTTTTTTCAATGATGGTTTTAAATTTTCTTCCAGGTCATTAATAAAAATGTCTAATAGAGTAGGGCAAAGAACAGATCCCTGCGGGATCCCACTAGAAACATTCATGTTTGATGATAATTGCAAATTTTGAGACCTATCAATTAGACCTCAGGAGGTCATCTAGTCCAACCCCCTACTCAAAGCAGGACCAATCCCCAATTTTTGCCCCAGATCCCTAAATGCCCCCCCCTCAAGGATTGAGCTCACAACCCTGGGTTTAGCAGGCCAATGCTCAAACCACTGAGCTATCCCTCCCCCTAAGACTTCATGTCAAATGCCTTATGCAAGTCTAAGTATATTACATCAAGATCATTACCTTTATCAACCAGGCTTGTAATCTCATAAAAAAAAGATATCAAGTTAGTTTGACTGGAGCTATTTTCCATAAACCCAATTTACAACTATAAAGTATCCTGCTTTGCTCATGCATTGAAGTGGGCTGGGTAGTGTTGGTGGCCTGTGATATATAGGAGGTCAGACTAGATGATCTGATGGTCCCTTCAGACCCTAAACTCTATGACTCTGCTCCTATGCACTTCCTGTGTCTAAAACAATGTCAGCATCTGCAAAGTTACAGCAAAATGACAGTTTTTGTTGTCTCACTGAAAGGTATTACGTGGCTTTTTAGACAATGAACAATGTACTGAAACAGTGGCAGTTTTGAAAATCTATTATAGTATTATTTGCAGTCAGATTATCAAACCCTTATTTAGGTCCAGGAGCACTGTACTCCAAAAAACCGGCATTGACCTCAGTAGAACCATTCATGGAATAAGTACTATTCGGCATGACTAAAAATCTTGGGATCTGGCTTTTGACGTATGCTATATTGGTATATTATTGCTAAGTAACTAGTTAAGTATGATATAGCAAACCCCTACCAGTTAGACTGTTTTGGCCCTGTATCCTGTGTAAGGAGTGTTATACTGATATGCCATCACAGGAGCCCTGGGGACACTCCAGGAGGTAGGATTCCTTCCCTGCACCTTCCCCCCAGCTTCCTCACCCCAGAGAAATTCATACAAATAGATAATTATTATCCACCCCCTCCTATTTCAGTTGTGTTAGTAGCTATGTGGAGGTGAAAGTGATAATTTACTTTGTCCACTGCCACCACTCCTTCCCCCACCACTTGCTCATGTCAAGGTCTGGGTGTGTTTTGCAGGAGTGCATGAGTCTTATTTCTCTTTGCACACCTGAGAAACCCATCTCACAATATTGTCCTACAGTTTCTCTGGAGGGAGTTTCAAGCAGGCATCAAGAGGGGATAGAGCTCTGAGGTTATATATAAAATATTTGAAGATAGTTGGAATATTCAAACTACACGGAAACTCAGAGCATATTCATATCTTATTCTCAAATTGCTCATATAGTATTGTTTGACTAAATACCTCCTAGCAACATGTATTTTAAACAACTATTTAATGCAAAATGGATCAGTGTACTACTACTGGTATATCAAATCTGTAAGTCTCTCTTCCCAAGGCGCACATTTCAAACCTTTGAGCAGCTCAAAAAGCTTCCATTTAAACAAAACAAACATGCAACACAAATGAGGTCTCATTTAGTGTAATCTTTTGCATCAGGTCAGAATTGATTTCACTAGACTGGATCCTGAAGCTGGAATAAATAAGCAAGACTCCATTGACTCTAAAGTATTTGGTCCAATATTTCTAAGCCATCTAATAATAATAAATAGAAATAATAATCATTCCTTGATACATCATCCAGTAGATGGCTAACCAGAAGATTTAGCCTAGTCACCATCAATTCTGCAAGTGCACAATGAGCTTGGAACCAGGAGGACGGTTGAAACTCTGAGTTCCAAACCCAGGTTCAAGGGGTGAAACTGAGGTTAAGAGACAGAATGGTTCAGAAAGACTGGCTCCATTGAGATGAGTAGGTAAGTAAAATTTGCCTCTTTAGGGCAAATTTTGTTCCCAATACTATAGCTACTGAGAGCAATATTATATAGAAACCAGTGCTATTCCTCTGTGCAAGGTGTGGGACAGAATTTGGAGATCCTAGATCCAAACTTCCACTGAAGACAAAGGAAAAACTATCATTTTACATTTATGGCAGTTGGAACAGGTCCCTTGTACAGAACATGAGCACCCCTTGTGCATTATGGAATTCAGATTCATTGTGGCTGTGTATATGCTGCCGTAAGATGCTGATTTAGGGGCAGGGATGCTGGATGCCCTAGCAATTTACCCACAAGCATGTACACACTGGAGACCAAAAAGGTGCACTGACTCCACCATCCCTGATGCTGAAGTAGCAGAAATGGAATGGCTCTGTTGTTAAGAATTGACTGTATGGGAATTAGTTCCTTTACAGCTCCACATGAACTCTCCAGTACACAGCACAGCTTCTCTGACTGTTTGCTAGGGGCAGGTTATGGGCTTTGGACCTTGTTTATCCTGGGGATTAGTCTGAATGTTAACACTATCAGTAGCCATCAACAAGCATTGCTGTATCTTTGCAAACCGCAAATGTAAACAAGGAAATATTGAGAGCCACCTATATTATTATAACAAAAACCAATAAGCTATTGACTGGGAGCATCTCTCTGGACAGCATGCCTCTCCCAGGCTGTGCCTTGTTGTGCAGAGTATGTTTACTCTGAGCATTATAAATGTATGACTGTAAAGTCTGTTTTTGTACATTCTATGTATCAACCATCAGTGCAGGAACATGTATAGAAACATGGTGTAAACTGTCTCAGATTATGTTCAGAACTGTCTAGTACTTAATTTGGTGCTGTTCACTGAACTGCCAATGAATGAATCATAGTCATTTGAGGTATAAATGTGTTTGTGGTGGTGGTGTGTGGGGGGGTGTGGTGATAAATGTGCCTCTCCCAATAACTGAATTTAAAGTCCAAAGCAAAGTTTTAAGTTCTTAAAGTGAGCCCTTGGGAGATTTCTGTATAGTATGCTGTCGTTATAACATTAAGCTTTTATGAGCCTTGTGAGAGAATGTTGAAGTTTTTTGTTAAGCTTCATGAGGTGAGCTAGGTCCTCTGGTGCTTGTGTGATGCTCTATTTCTGTAAGATTGTCATTTAGGAAAATTATTTTTTATTCCTTGTATCAATACAAAAACTACTAAATTATGAGTAAAAAAAATACAAACACACCACTATTCTGTAGTTGATTCTCACCCAAAGACAGCCCTTGATGGCTACTGAAAGAGTGGTTTCAGCAGCTGTGTTAGACTGTATTCGCAAAAAGAAGAGAGGACTTGTGGCACCTTAGAGACTAACCAATTTATTTGAGCATAAGCTTTCGTGAGCTACAGCTCACTTCATCGGATGCTGCATGTTACTGAGGAAAACCAAGAAAATCTGCAGCTACTGCAATTAGAGGCAACCGCCTTTTTTTCATAACTTTGTTCACACAAACTACATTTTAGAATTGTTGGTCTGAGTCTGATTCACGGAGTTCAGTCTGACAAATCTGGCAGAACGTAACTAACTGTAACTCATGTATTTAGAATGTACGGTTTTAGAGCCAGGGACTGTCTCTTACTGTGTCTATGTACAGCATGAACTCCTAACAGTGGGTCTTCCAATATCAGTGGGGATCTGTAGTAGCAACTGTAATAGAAATGATAAATATTAACAGTAATGAATGCCAAAGACTCTCAATTCCACAGCTGTGCTGCCCAGCCACAAGTAAGTTTCTGAATATGTTTGCAGTGTTCTTGGGAGACTGCTCTCTGTAACACTAATAACATCAAGAACCAATTTTAAACAACACCTTTTACCTGCCAACTACAGGTTGCTTTCCCTTAACAGGAAAGTGTTAATGAGAGGTATTACATGTATATGTATGTGTCTAGGTTGTAAGTGCAATTATTTTTATTAGACTGAGAGGAAGTCTTTGTGTAAAGAAAAGGAGAAAAAAAGGTAGCACTGGAAAAATAATAATGAGGAAGGGTCCCCCCCCCGCACTAATTGCAGAGAGGAGAGGAGGATACTGGACTTATGCAAAATAGTCAATATGAAATTAAAATCATTCATAATTTGCCCATCATTTGCCCAAATTTTCCCAAATTTACAAAATTTTATCAAACATACGGTTTTTAATTCACATCATTTTTTTGTATTATTTTTTGTTATTGAAACTGGACACAGTGCAGAAAATTATCTCCATATCTGACAAAATTCTAAGGCAGCTTTTCATGGTACTTCTTGATTGGCTGTGCCCAATTACCTTCAAAACAGATGGGTGGACCAATAGCATGATCCCCACTCGTTCAGTTTTGGGATGGCGAAAGTCAGAGAGGCAACAGGAAACGCTTAAATACCATGGTATAAGTACTGTACAGCAACCTGAAAGTGAGAGAGAATAGGAAGGGTCACTAGCATCCTCAGAGCTCAGCAAAATAATACTGATTCTCCCTCTTTTTCTGGCCCTTTCTCCTCATCTACAGCACAAAGAGGAAGCATTTCTATGGCAGAGGACATACTGTTTCCCTTCAGAATGTTTCAAGTAACAGTTTTTGAGTGAGAGGTGTGATTGTTTCTCCATGTTTTAAACTGAAAAGGATAGTTCTCCTAAGGATGGAGCTTGCACCAGCTCCCTAGGTAACCCATTCCAGTGCTTCACCACCCTCCTAGTGAAATAGTTTTCCCTAATATCCAACCTAGACCTTCCCCACTGCAATTTGAGACCATTGCTTCTTATTCTGTCATCTGCCACCACTGAGAACAACCTAGCTCCATCCCCTTTGAAATCCCCATTCAGGTAGTTGAAGGCTGCTATCAAATCCCCCCACTCACTCTTCTGCAGACTAAATAAGCCCAGTTCCCTCAGCCTCTCCTCATAATTCATATGCCCCAGCCCCCTAATCATTTTCTTTACCCTCCGCTGTACTCTCTTCAATTTGTCCACATCCTTTCTGTAGTAGGGGGCCCAAAACTGGGTGCAGTATGCGAGATGTAGCCTCACCAGTGCTGAATAAAGGGGAATAATAATTTCCCTCAATCTGCTGGCAATGCTCCTACTAATACAGCCCAATATGCTGTTAGCCTTCTTGGCAACAAGGGCACACTGTTGACGCATATCCAGCTTCTCATCAACTGTAATCCCCAGGTCCTTTTCTGCAGAACTGCCGCTTAGGAAGTCGGTCCCCAACCTGTAGCAGTGCATGGGATTCTTCTGTCCTAATTGCAGGACTCTGCACTTGTCCTTGCTGAACCTCATCAGATTTCTTTTGGCCCAATCCTCCAATTTGTCTAGGTTACTCTGAACCCTATCCCTACCCTCCAGCATGTCTACCTCTTCCTGCAGCTTAGTGTCATCCATGAACTTGCTGAGAGTGCAATCCATCCCATGATCCAGATCATTAATGAAGATGTTGAACAAAACCGGCCCCAGGACTGACCCTTGGGGTATTCCGCTTGGTACCAGCTGCCAACTTGACATTGAGCCGTTGATCACTACCTGTTGAGCCCGACAATCTAGGCAGCTTTCTATCCACCTTATAGTCCATTCATCCAATCCATACCTTTTTAACTTGCTGGCAAGAATACTGTGGGAGAGTATCAAAAGGTTTGCTAAAGTCAAGGTATATCGCATCCACCGCTTTCCCCATAGCCACAGAGCCAGTTATCTCATCATAGAAGGCAATCAGGTTGGTCAGGCATGACTTCCCTTGGTGAATCCATGTTGACTGTTCCTGATCACCTTCCTCTCCTCCAAGTGCTTCAAAACGGATTCCTTGAAGACCTGCTCCATGATTTTTCCAAAGACTGAGGTGAGGCTGTAGTTTCCCAGATTCTTCTTCTTCCCTTTTTTAAAGATGGGCACTAGATTTCTTTTTTCCAGTCGTCCGGGACCTCCCCTGATTGCCGTGAGTTTTCAAAGATAACAGCCAATGGATCTGCAATCACATCAGCCAACTCCCTTAGCACCCTTGGATGTATTAGATCGGACCCATGGATTTGTGCATGTCCAGCTTTTCTAAATAGTCCTTAAACTGTTCTTTCACCACTGAGGGCTGCTCACCTCCTCCCCATACTGTGCTGCCCAGTGCAGCAGTCTGGGAACTGACCTTGTCTGTGAAGACTGAGGCAATAAAAGCATTGAGTACTTCAGCTTTTTCAAAATCATCTGTTACTAGGTTGCTTCTCCCATTCAGTAAGGTTCCCACACTTTCCCTGACCTTCTTCTTGTTCCTAACATACCTGTGAAAACCTTTCTTATTACCCTTGACATCCCTTCCTAGCTGCAATCCAGTTGTGCTTTGGCCTTCCTAATTACACCACTGCATGCTCGAGCAATATTTTTATACTCCTTCCTAGTCATCTGTCCAAATTTCCATTTCTTGTAAGCTTCCTTTTTGTGTTTAAGCTCACTGAAGATTTATCTGTTAAGCCAAGCTGGTTGCCTGTCATATTTACTATTCTTTCTGCACATTGGGATGGTTTGTACCTGTGCCCTCAATAAGGCTCCTTTATAATACAGCCAGCTTTACCGGACTCCTTTCTCATATTAGCCTCCCAGGGGATCCTGCCCATCAGTTTCCTGAGGGAGTCAAAGTCTGCTTTTCTGAAGTCCAGGGTCCATATTCTGCTGCTCTCCTTTCTTCCTTTTGTCTGAACTCAACCATCTCATTGTCACTGCTGCCCAGATTGCCACCCACCTGTACTTCCCCTATACATTCTTCCCTGTTTGTGAGCAGCAATTGTTTTGCCTCTCTGTAAAATCTTAGGAGAACCATCCTTTTCAGTTTAAAACATGGAGAAACAATCACACCTCTCACTCAAAAACTGTTACTTGAAACATTCTGAAGGGAAACAGTATGTCCTCTGCCTTAGAAATGCTTCCTCTGTGTGCTTTAGATGAGGAGAAAGGGCCAGAAAAAGAGGGAGAATCAGTATTATTTTGCTGAGCTCTGAGGATGCTAGTGACCCTCCCTATTCTCTCTCACTTTCAGGTTGTTGCACAGTACCTATACCATGGCATTTAAGCGTTTCCTGTTGCCTCTCTGACTTTCGCCATCCCAAAACTGAACGAGTGGGGATCATGCTATTGGTCCACCCATCTGTTCTGAAGGTAATTGGATACAGCCAATCAAGAAGTACCATGAAAAGCTGCCTTAGCATTTTGTCAAATATGGAGATAATTTTCTGCACTGTGTCCAGTTTCAATAACAAAATAATAATACAAAAAATGATGTGAATTAAAAACCATATGTTTGATAAAATTTTGTAAATTTGGGAAAATTTGGGCAAATGACGGGCCAGATTTATAGGCAGGTGACACCTGGAATGCTGGGCTTGGGGCGGCACCAGGCTCGGGGGCACCAGGATCAGGGTGCTGTAAGGTACAGCCAAGCTCAGCGTGTAGTAAGGGTGCTGAAAATGTTCCTCGTCTAGGGCACCATGTGGTTTAGGGCCGGCCCTGCTTAAAGCAGCAGTGTAGCTGTGGGGTGGTGGCTTGGGCTTTCCATCTGAGTTCATACCTAAAGGGTCCAGGAAAGTTTGTACTCAGGCAGATAGTTTGAGTTGCCACCTGGGCCAACTCTAGCTGCACTGTTATTGTTAGCACGCTAGCATGCGCGGAGCTAGCCCAGGTCTGCCTACCCACCCTGGGAAGCACATTCACAGCTGCATGGGATTCTTCTACTTTCCCTGCAAACATTTGGTGAAGATACAAATAGACATTTTCATGCCACCCTACTATTGTGGTTCTCAGAAACTGTATAATAAGAAGGATCTTAAGTAGAAAAGCCAAGAACAAACGGGGTGGTGGGGTGGGGAAGAAGAGTTAAGCACTTTTTGTTACTACTAAGAGAGCTAAGGGAATGTTCTCCACTTTCTATATATTTTTTCAGACTTTATTCACAATGGTTTTCAGTAAACACTGAATTTAAACTGCTAATAGGATACCCTTCAGTCATCAGTTATTATAATGCTGTACATATACAGGGAAGCGTCCCCTTTTTGTCACTGTTCAGATATTTCTGGATCTCCCTCTCATGTAGCCATAAAGAAAGGCAGGGTGTCACAATCCTTCTAGGCCTGTTCATGAGAACCTATGGCTTGAGAACCTACGGTTTAAGGGTATGTTCTTAAGGTAATTGAAAGAGGGGGGGGTCTTTCCATTTTCTCCAGTGGGCTTCAAATAAAGCCCTAAATGACTAAGCATATTAGCACAAATAAATGGAAATTAAGGGATTGTTTCCTGCTCTGCTACACCATTGGAACTCTGCTGAAACCAGTTCAGTAATATTGGTATAATACAGATGTAATGGAGTGGAGGATTGGGTCTTATGACATTGTTTCTATAGAGTACATAGCTCTGGATTTTTTTTATGACAATATTCTCCTGATTTCCTTTGTTTGGTTGCATTTTTTAAAAAAAATCACATACATTAATTTGTAGGCTAAGACTCTCATTTATCACAGACAGTGATGGGTCTGATTCATGAATGGGAAAACAGGTGGAATTTTTTTATTTTGCTTTCATTGATATGCTAACAGATTGTTCTGCAGATACATTTTAAATTTTTGCATGAAAGCTTACATAGTGCACCATTTTTTTTATAAAACCACCCTCTTGGAAGATCATTCTCTCAGTTCTTATGGAGTCAGTGGTATTCATGCGTACAAAAGGACCAGTATTCTGTCAGACTGGGTATTTCAAACCTCCTGTGGAGTCTATGTCACAAAAACCACCCCTAAATTTGGAACTATTTGTAACACCTGAAGTTCATTCTCAGCAAAGGACTAGACACCAAATGGATATGAAAGTTGAACATAGTGGATGTAGTTCTTAACCATCTCATGGGTGAAGGCAAGGTGAAGAAGCTATTGCTGGCACTGTCCAGGTTCCAAGGGAAAAAAAAGTCAGGATTTCTATCTCTTAGGGATGTCAATCATCTTTCACAAGCATTGGAGTCTATTAAAAAGACTACACATACAGGAATAGCAGGATCATGAGCACCTAGACCTCAGCAAATGAGTAAGGAGGACATGTATATTATAGGACTTCCCTGTGCTTCCTCTTTCATTGTCCTTGTCACCACGCTCTTAGTGTTGCACTTTTGCTCCATCCCTGCATAAGCAGCATTTCTGTGGAGACTTTCAATGAGCTCTTTTTGTACTTCATGTTTGTTTCCTAAAGTAGTCTGACAGCCCATTTGTTCATAGCATAGCAGGCATTTTATAACTCTGTGATTTACAAGGCAAGAAGCAGAAGAATTATCTTTCCCCCCATTTATTTAAAATAATTAATTTTCTCTGGTTCACCTCTCTATTTGACCCTCCTCAGGCTTTTTGTATGAGAGGTGACTCTGCAAAGCTATTGGACATTGTGAATGTTAATGAAGATTTCTCAAACCTTCCTACTCCTGGGGGACAATAAATATATGCACTGTTACAGTTAACAAATGTGCTCTCATGGGTACTATGAATTTGATTTCATTTTTTTTTAAATTGGAAAATTAAATTAAGCAAAACGGCAGTTACCAAAGGTAAAGGATTTGAAATGTTGGAATATGCCTGTCAGAACAGAGAAGCTGGATGATATAAGCATTCCCACAAAACAAACAAACATATAATATGTTGTGTGTCTTATTTATATCAGTGAAACTCTGGAGTAACTCTATTTAAGTCAATGGAGTTACTCAGGTGCTAATGACAGGTTTCAGAGTAACAGCCGTGTTAGTCTGTATTCGTAAAAAGAAAAAAGAAAAGGAGTACTTGTGGCACCTTAGAGACTAACCAGTTTATTTGAGCATGAGCTTTCGTGAGCTACAGCTCACTTCATCGGATGCATAGCATATCGTGGAAACTGCAGAAGACATTATATACACACAGAGACCATGAAACAAAACTTCCTCCCACCCCACTGTCCTGCTGCTAACAGCTTATCTAAAGTGATCATCAAAGAGGGCCATTTCCAGCACAAATCCAGGTTTTCTCACCCTTCCCCCCCGCCCCCCCCCCCCCCCACAGACACACATACAAACTCACTCTCCTGCTGGTAATAGCCCATCCCTCTTTGAAACCTCTCTTTATAATGCGCATGATAATCAAGGTGGGTCATTTCCAGCACTAATCCAGGTTTTCTCACCACCCCCCCCACACACACCCCCCCTCCAAAAACCACACACACAAACTCACTCTCCTGCTGGCAATAGCTCATCTTACAATGTGCACAGCAATAATCCAAGTTTAACCAGAACGTCTTGGGGGGGGGGGGGGTTGTAGGAAAAAAACAAGGGGAGATAGGCTACCTTGCATAATGACTTAGCCACTCCCAGTCTCTATTCAAGCCCAAATTAATAGTATCCAATTTGCAAATGAATTCCAATTCAGCAGTTTCTCGCTGGAGTCTGGATTTGAAGTTTTTTTGCTTTAAGATAGCGACCCTCATGTCTGTGATTGCGTGACCAGAGAGATTGAAGTGTTCTCCGACTGGTTTATGAATGTTATAATTCTTAACATCTGATTTGTGTCCATTTATTCTTTTACGTAGAGACTGTCCAGTTTGACCAATGTACATGGCAGAGGGGCATTGCTGGCACATGATGGCATATATCACATTGGTGGATGTGCAGGTGAACGAGCCTCTGATAGTGTGGCTGATGTTGTTAGGCCCTGTGATGGTGTCCCCTGAATAGATATGTGGGCACAGTTGGCAACGGGCTTTGTTGCAAGGATAGGTTCCTGGGTTAGTGGTTCTGTTGTGTGGTATGTGGTTGTTGGTGAGTATTCGCTTCAGGTTGGGGGGCTGTCTGTAGGCAAGGACTGGCCTTTCTCCCAAGATTTGTGCTAATGAAATCATAATCTGGTCTTGCCAGTGCACACTGTAACTACCGATAGTGATATGAATGATAAATATTCAGTGATATTAACTGGACATTTTGCAATCATAATACCTGTAAATTCCAGGCTATAATGCTGTGGTTCTCAACTCTGGTCCACCGCTTGTTCAGGGAAAGCTCCTGGCACGCTAGGCCGGTTTGTTTACCTGCCGCTTCCGCCGGTTCGGCCGATTGCGGCTCCTACTGGCTCCTACTGGCTGCGGTTCGCCACTCCAGGCCAATGGGGGCTGCAAAAAGTGGCGCGGGACGAGGGATGTGCTGGCTGCCCTTTCCGCAGCCCGCATTGGCCTGGAGCGGCGAACTGCAGCCAGTCGGAGCTGCGATCGGCCAAACCTGCGGTAACAAAAACAACAATAAATATAAGGAACAAAGCTGTATATGTATATGCCTTACTGGGTAACAATGTGACTTTTATGAACTTTTTCTATTAATTATTTCTTTGGTGCTGGCCTGTTTTTCCCTCATAACATCTAAGATTATCCACTCTATCCTCCCTCCCAAACACTCAGTTACATGGGCTGGATGAGAACCAGAAATGTTTACATTTCAAAGTTTAGTGGCAGATTCCTCCTGGCCTCTATGTAAATGTGAAGTGAATGTGTGTGGGAAGCGGGGTGAGGAGAGAGTCATAAGACCCTTCTGTCTCCTCCCTTTCCATAGCCCATGTAACAATCAGGGGGATCTGCAGTCCCTTTGCTTAGAGGAGTACAAAACCTGCTCTGTCCCTACTATCTTGTGGTGCCCCAGAACAGGTAGGGAAGAAATGGGGACATGCCCTCCTGACCAAACCTTCCCATACAGTAGGACTGGTGTACATAGGAAAGCAGGCTGCATCTTGCACTGCCCCTGAACCACAGAAAAGATTGTCTTGAAGTCCGCCTACCTATTTGGTATAGAATGCCTCTCCCTGTTGCTCTCACTGAAGCAATATGGCTCTTAACTATCACTGACTATTGGGTGTGCCTAGCAAGCATGAGCTAGCCCTCAGTATCTGAGGGCACAATCGTGAAATGCCCATCACAGGTGAATAATTGCTCTGAAAGTAGAAATATTGAAATCAATACAACAACCTGCATAAGTAAGTGCCCACCAATGTGAGTAGGTGTTCCACAGTTCCACTGTTTCCCCTTTGCCTAGCTAGCTGGGGTCAGGGGTCGCTGGATCCAGACATGTCAGTCCAACACTTGATTTACATCCACTCCATCGTCCTGTACACACTCTACCCACCATTTTATTGGCTATCCTCTTATTCTCTGCCTGTGAACTCTAGTCTCAAATGCCTCCCTAACAGGGTTCTCTTCATCCCATGCCATCTCAGCCTCTTCTCTTGCAGCTACTCACAGACCTTGGTCTTACTCCTGATGACATCATTCCACTGGTGGGCCAGCTATGTCATGCCTTTTTCTGCCCTCAAGCATATCATTTCAATGGCTTCAAGTCTTCTCAAGTGCTTCTCTTTGGTCACCCATGTCTCTGATCTGTACAGACGAGCTGGTCTTACCATGGCTTTATATAGTGGCCCTTTAGTCTGGGCATTCATTTATCTATTTATCAATCTATCTACTTTATCTGTCGCCAGACTTCCCCCAGCAATCAGCAGCCTTACTTGCAGTTCTTTGTCGATTACTCAATTTGCAGCTAACCACTCCCCAGGGTACTTAAATACAGAAGGCTGATTTAGGCTTTGGCCCTCAGTATTGATATTCATCTGTCTTGATTCCGTGCAAGTCACCCACATGACTTCAGTTTTTACTTTACTCATTTTGAGGCCACAGTTTCTTAGTTCCCTGTTCTAGGCATCAATCACCTGGACCAAACCTTTCCCACTATCAGCCATTAACACAATATTGTCTGCACAGATCAACTTTGTACATCCTTTCATTTGGATTATTTTACTGATTAAGGGATTCCACAATCATGTTCTTACTCTAAGCAGATCATACAATGCCATTAATGATATTCCATAATCATCCATTTTCTTTGATAGCCAGGCATGCATTTCTAAATATTTCAAAAGAAGGTAATCTCAGAATGGTGCTTTCTGTAATTTGCTTTATTCTAATTCTGCTATATTCTAGTCAGAGACAGAATAGAGCACTTTTACATGACACAAAGGCATCTTTTGAAGAAGTGGTATAGCTCAAGAGTTTAACAAATACAGAATACATGGAAAAAAAAAATTAACCGAGGAGCTAACACTACATAACGTGTTAAGAATTATTGTTTTCTATGAGCTGGCAAAGTGGGCAGAGGAGCATGAGTCACAGGCAAATCTGACATTTTAAGATAAACTTGAATAATATTTACTAGAGGCTTATCTATTCTTTTATCTATCATATTATTATATTACACCCCATAAAACAATAAAGAAAATAGGCCAGTAAAATGCTATATCTTGTTTGCTTTGAACTGTTCGATTCTGCTTTCTACAAAGGGGCACTAGTGAACTGGCTAAAAGAAAGGGCGAGTGTTCACTGCCTTCTCTACCCCAGTCATCTCTACCCCAACTTTCTCTACCCCTAATCCAGCAAAAAGAACACATTAAAAAATCTCAGACCTGCAGACTTTCACAGTAACATTATGTATTATTTATTATTATTTTCAACAAGATAAGTAAGATTAACATGCAGAAGAGGTCTACTCACCTATTTGCAGACTGTGAGGCGAAAGGAGTAGCTCTTCAGTTATTACTTTTTGTTAGTTCTTTTGAAAATATTTCATATCTCCTATTCAAATGAAGAAACAGCAAAGTTCTGGGAGATTTAATCTTCCCATTCATTTTATTTTATTTTACAAGCTGGAAAGTAGAAATACTGAATTTTCTTCTTTTATATACCATATTTAGAATATTTCTTTCTCTCACAAGCCCCAGTATGAATGCCTTTAAGGTCCTTGCTTCCTTTAGACCTGTCTTTGCTTACAAAATATACCAGACTTGTGTGGAGCTCTCAGTTCTTTCTTTCAGTCTCTCTCTTTCTCTCTCTTATTTACTCTCTCTATTTTCAGCTAGCTGCTATATACCCATATGCCTATTACCAGATGCTAGGCACAGACCTTCTCGTGATGCCTCACATTATCTTATTTTGTCCTGGCTTGTCTCATTGAAGTTCCAATTCATAGCAACATAGTGACATTAGCATTGATGGAGATAGTGAGGAAGCAGGTCTTATTTTAATGAATAAAAATAGATAATAAAGTTCCCCATTCACTACAACTCTACAGTGAACAGTCAGAAATGACATTCACAATATCTCTTCTTATGGTTTGAATCAATTGTTTACAAAGTTAGGGCCTGATCCAACACCTATTGGAATCAATGGAAGGACTCTCCATAACTTCAATGGGCTTTGAAACAGGCCCTTACAGAAATTGAAAGGCTGATAATCTTGTTGGCCATGTAAAGACCAAAAGGACGGTTCTTCTAGAAAACAGGCAGTTAGACTATCCTTCCTCTTCATTATACTGACAGTCACACAATCATAGAATCATAGAATATCAGGATTGGAAGGGACCTCAGGAGGTCATCTAGTCAAACCCCCTACTCAAAGCAGGACCAATCCCCAACTAAATCATCCCAGCCAGGGTTTTGTCAAGCCTGACCTTAAAAACCTCTAAGGAAGGAGATTCCACCACCTCCCTAGGTAACCCATTACAGTCCTTCACAACCCTCCTAGTGAAAAAAGTTTTCCTAATATCCAACCTAAACCTCCCGCACTGCAGCTTGAGACCATTACTCCTTGTTATGTCATCTGGTACCACTGAGAACAGCCTAGATCCATCCTCTTTGGAACCCCCTTTCAGGTAGTTGAAAGCAGCTATCAAATTCCCCCTCATTCTTCTCTTCTGCAGACTAAATAATCCCAGTTCCCTCAGCCTCTCCTCATAAATCATGTGCTCCAGTCCCCTAATTATTTTTGTTGCCTTCCGCTGGACTCTTTCCAATTTTTCCACATCCTTCTTGTAGTGTGGGGTCCAAAACTGGACACAGTACTCCAGATGAGGCCTCACCAATGCTGAATAAAGAGGAGTGATCATGTCCCTCGATCTGCTGGTAATGCTCCTACTTATACAGCCCAATATGCCATTAGCCTTCTTGGCAACAAGGGCACACTGTTGACTCATATCCAGCTTTTCATCCACTTTAACCCGTAGGTCCTTTTCTGCAGAACTGCTGCCTAGCCACTCGGTCCCTAGTCTGTGACAGTGTATGGGATTCTTCCGTCCTAATTTCAGGACTCTGTCCTTGTTGAACCTCATCAGGTTTCTTTTGGCCCAATCCTCCAATTTGTCTAGGTCCCTCTGTATCCTATCCCTACCCTCCAGCATATCTACCACTCCTCCCAGTTTAGTGTCATCTGCAAACTTGCTGAGGGTGCAATCCACACTATCCTCCAGATCATTAATGAAACCGGCCCCAGGACCAACCCTTGAGGCACTCCATTTGATACTGGCTGCCAACTAGATATGGAGCCATTAATCACTACCCATTGTGCCCAATGATCTAGCCAGCTTCCTATGGACACATATGGACAACTGCTTCTGATACAACAAAGTTTCTAATATATTCTATGAGGGAAAATGTGATGGTTTCAAGTAATTTCTTTAGTGTTTTCTTTTTCTTAGTCTTTTGCAATAATTCAGTTCTGTTCTTTGAGTACTTATGCATCTTACAATATGTGAAGCATCACGCTATGTTCATGAGTCACCTAGGTATATACATCATGAGTTACAAAAAGTGATTTACCAAACTTTGAATTACTGTGAAAGTATTTATTATCAGTTGACACCAGGAACGTTTTCCACCTCAAAAAATGTGCCCATGTTCTAGTTATTTTGCCCAACAACAGTATCCTGTTTAATTGGAAGTGTTTAAAGATAATATTTAAAAACAGAGAAAATATACCTTCAGTTTACTTTTTCTTAAACCACTCCAGAGTGTTGCTGTATATAAAAATGGATTTTGTGGTAGCATTTAAGAGGGGTTGTTGATTTGACATTGAAAATATGTGAAGTCCTTTGTTTTCCTTTTTAATACCTGAGGAGGTATGAAATCTAACTATCCAATGAGCACTTATATAATGCTGTATAAAAGTACATTTTGTGTGACTTGCCTGCCAGTAATAATAATGTACACAGTGTAGAGTTCTACTAACTTATATTAGTATTTACTTGTTATATCTGACAGCTATAGCCTGACTTTGATTTTACAGAGCTGTGTAGCAGATTTTTGTCAAGACCTCTGCTACTCATAATAAGTGTAATAATTTGTGAATATACTTTTCTCAGGATTATACAAAACTCAAGGAAGAGAGCATTTGGGGAAACTATTGCCTCATCAATGTGCACGAATGCCATTAACATGAATATACATTATCCACAGTACTATGCATGTGTTGAGGGCAGAATTCTACAACTCCAGGGAAGAGATACTCAATGTGAATAAGGATGCAGAGTAAGTCCCTATGTTAAATAAGACTTGACTTAGGATAAGAATAGATTCTGCCCTCAGTTACTCTTGTAATTACTGCAGATTTTTCCTGGAGGCACTCCAGTTAGAATGTGAGTTTCTTAAGACAGGGACTGTGCCTGATATTGTACTTTTGGAGCACCTAGCACTTTATGAGTGCTATAGAAACAAATAAATAATGATGTTTAATAACTGAATTATCTAATGTTACTCTGGATTTTCATTGGTGCAATTAAAACTCAAGTTTGGAACCAGAAGTTTGAGAATCTGAAGAAAAGCTCTTGTTCCACCCACCCCAGTATAATTTGTGTTGCTCCCACTTTTGAGTTTTGATGCCTCCCAACACAAGAGACACCCAGGCCTGCTCAAGCCCACTCCAGTAAGTGGCTGAGGTCAGCAATCCAATATATTCTTGATCAGCCCTGCTGTCCTGACTCTCTTTCACTGGTGTGCCTGGGACTCTCCTAACGTTGGGGATTCTGGCTAATCCACCCCAGCGGTTAAATACAGGTTTTGTATTATATCTGTTTGTTTTAAAATTAAAGGTAGATTTGTATAGGTTAAAATCGGAGATAAATTATGTTTTCAAATTTGCATTTGCAAAAAATGATATAGACCCTTTGTAAGTGGAGCTAAAGACACTTTGAGTCTGAGGGGTGAATATCTTGAGATCAGAATGGAGCATTAGGAAACATGCTGCAGCGAAATGGTTAATACTCACCATCTCTGAGCACCTGAGTTCAACCAAAATAATTAATGAAACATCCGTGGAGCATCTGAGAGATATTTGAAGTGCCAGTCAAGGTGCTGTTTACTGATCCACCCACTCTGTTAAAGTCCTGCTGTCTGGAACATATTGAGAGGTTTTTCATTTGCCTGTGCTGACAGATACAGATTGTGACAAGCCTCATATGGGGACTCCAGCCTGAAGGGATAGCATTGAAGAGAACTGAGGAATTAATGGTGGAAAATGTCACAAATTACCAGCCTACTCACCCTTCTTTCATTTTTGCTCATAGTTTCAAAGAATTTGTATATAGATCTTCTATATGTTCATACACATACCACATACACAGAAGAGAATATATATGCTTACAATCTGCATATGTACAACACACATACAAATACACACACACACATGCACATTTTTACACATGCTTTATGCCAGTGTAACTCAACTAATTTAAATGGTTATTCTGGATTTACATGCTGTACGTGAGAAGAGAATCAGGTCCATAGAAATAAATCAAAGTGGTAGGATTTATGTTTTTAGGAAAGATTCCAGGACCACACAAAATTGTTTTCATGTTAAGATATGCAATATAAATAACAGTTTTTAAAATAAATGTGCATTTTTATTCAGAAGACACTATTTCAGACAGTTCAAATTCTGTAGTCTTCCTTCAGCTTCTCATGATTATTTTCACTGTTCTATAAAACTGGGCCAGATCCTCAGCTGTTTTCATTGACATCAATAGAGCTAGAATGACTTACATCAGCTGAGAATTTGTCCCCATGTTTTCTTTAAACACCCTGTCCCTCAAAAAAATGACAACTATTGAGTAAGTTGAATAATATGCAGAATTTTGTCATGGCTTTAATAAAAGTCCTTTTGCCAAAGTAGGTAATAGAATGGTTCCAGTTTTCATTCAGAAGTTTTCCTTTTGACAGAAACTTGAATTCTTATTTAAGTTAAGCTCCCCATGAAATTTCATTGCATTTTTGCTTGAACAAAGACTGCGTGAGTCCATATTGTGTTTTGCAGTTACACAAAACTATTGAATTGAACTTTTCAGCAACAAATAGTTAATATTGAAATTGGCAAGATTCCAGAAATTTTCATTATTGTTGAGATAAAGCATGACAACTCAGGGTTCACCAGTCACACTACATTATAAATGTTAGCCTTTTGTTTGCCAAAAAAAAGGATCTGTGTATTTCATTCTAATAACCTACCTACATTACAGCATAACTTTAGCTCTGACCTTCAAGAATACATGAAAATTATTTACGCATCTTTTTCACAGGAGATAGGCTGCGTAAGCAGCCTGTCACTAGCAAAATAATAATAAAGAAGCTTCTTTAGGTGTGTGGTGGAACAGAGGCTAGGCAAGATGAAAATGTATAGTTTTTTTTTTTAAATGAACACATGTTTTGACTTCCTAAGGACGGAGTTTGTGTTAATTAGACATTTGCCAAATTCAGAATTATCTGCTGCCTGTCAGAAAACACCTGCCATTTTTTTCTGACTGCAGTAGGTGTTAGAAACAGGGAGATGATGGAAGTAGCATAGGACTGAAAGCTACAATCTGCTACCTGCAGATCCTCAATACATTAGCTATCTCCTTTGCATATAGATGAGCATGTACCTTGTTCTGGAAATATTTCCAGAGGAGACACTAGCCTCATTGCCGTGGATAAAACATTAGCAGTTATGTCACATGAGTATACTTCTGACACTCATTACCTCTGCCAGCTTTTTGCAGACTGTAAACCTGAATGCAGGTGGCAATATTCACCGCTTCCTTTTTCTTCTACAATGTATTCCACATTAAAGTAGAAACCAGCATTCAGTGCTGATTTGGTTTAACTTATTTTTGGGAGCCAGTAGAGGAGACTGCAGAAAGGCTAATATCCCTATAAGAAAGCAGATGAGGATCTGGCCTTATACTTTTTTACATTATTTGTTAGACAAATAAGCAAATATGCCAATACATTAAGAAAAATGTGTTTATCCAAGTAGCTGGAGTCCATGACTACATCTCTGTAGTTTTAGGTTCTATCCCTGGCTTTGCCACAAAGGCCTTTTCTGCATAACAGTGTTGCACCAGTTTAACTTCAATCAGTTTTTAAATATCCTTTGTCCTTCCCATTCCCACCTGTACCAGGATCCTCTCCCCTGTGTAATTTATCCCTTGTGTTTGCTTCCAACTACTGCCAGCCAAACCTGTAGAGTTCATTTCATGAAGCAATTATGAACCAATTCCATAGCGTCTGCACAGTGTATTTAAGATCCTCAACTGAAATATGCTAAATAAGTTCAAAGTATTTGTGTACATAAGTAAATTCATTGATTTACATTTAAATATTGGAGATACTATAGCAGAATATTTTGAAGTATTTTTATAGAAAATGAAAATACTTAAGCTTTCCATAGTGATAACCACTTGGGCCTGCACTGTGCATATATCATAGTTTAGACAATGGGACAGATCTGTCAATTCAGCTCTCTTTCTAGATCCTCACATCTGTGCCATGATTAAATGTTGCTGCTTTTTCCTTCAGAACATTTGAAAGTTATGACCTTTCTTTTCAGTCCATACAGCTAAAACTCTCATTCTAAGCCCTTTTCATCTCACATTTTTGACTACTTCAGCCACCTCTTCTCCAAGCATGAAAAGTCTATCTTGCTGTATTTATATCTATTCAAAGCACAGCTGCAAAGATCATTTGCCATTCTCATCATTTCAATACCATCACCCCCTGTCTTTCCATCCCCCTTCTTCACCACACCAAATACTCATCTTTGCATTTGAGGTTCTTCACAGCCTATCGCTTTCATACCTATCATCACTTAGACGATATTGAGATATCAGCTCCTGCCTTCACTCTTCCAGCAATGTCAACCTTCATTGCCAATTTGATAAATTTTTGAATAAGCATCTTTATACTTTCTGCCATATTGCTCCACAAGCTTGGGAGGAACTCCCCATAAGTCACCTCATTATGCTCCTTTAAATCTCTCTGCAATGAGGTATACTGGCAGTGGTGCGGGAACAATTTTTATAGTGGGGGTGCTGAAAGCCACTGAACAACACTGTAATCCCTGTATATGGTGGAAGCCACTTCAAGCCAGGGGGTGCTGCTGCACCCTCAGCATCCCTACTTCCAGCACCCATGTATACTGGCCTTTTAAGAGTAGAGGGTGCCAGATGACTTCATTCCAGGGAGTTGGAACGAACAAAGGTCCAGGAAATGGCCAGGTAATAGAAGAGAGGAAGGGATCCCTGGAAATTAGGAGTTTGCTGTGGGTAAAAACCCACAACGTTGTTCCTTTAAGGGTCTAGGATTAGAAGCCCTGTAGTGTAGGTTGGGTAGGGCCCCTCTCTTTTAGCCAATTGGGAGGAGGAGTTTGCTGGAGGATATAGACTGCATTCTCCTTCAGAACAAAGGAGCCACTGATTAGAGAAGGAAGTCAGCTCCAACCAAAGAGGGCTAGTACTGGCAGCTTTGGGTGGAGCAGATGAGGACAGAGGACGAGCTCTGTGTGTGGCAGAAGAACCGGGTCTGACTATGAACTTTTATGTTAGATGATTACAGATTTTAATCTGGGGACTCTCTGAACATTAATTGAACCATTTTGCTATTAAACCAGCCTGGGGTGGGGTGCTGTTAGCCATAAAAGAGACTGTGTGGTGTACATAAGGAGCCTTCAAGAGGTGGCTAACAAGGGCAGGGTGCCTGCAAAGTGAGCCCTGGCCATGACGGAGTGCTCTGTAAGTGTCCATCCCACTACACCCTCTCATCTGCAGCAAAGCCCACAAAAACTCAACACTGGTCAGGCAGCTGGTGTGCTGTGATGGCTGCTTTTCATGTTCATTTGTTTTGTCTCTGTTTCCTTGTGCTCCTGTTGTCTCTTGTCTTATTTTTAAATTTTAAGCTCTTCAGGACAGGGACCATCTTCTACATATTTGTATGGTGCCTACCACAACAGGCCACTGGTGCATGACTGAGACTACGTCGTGCTACCATACTATGTCTATTACATCAGCATAGTCTCATTAACTTCAAGGAAGCTAAGCCAACTCTCACCAAATGAGGATCTGGCCTTATACTTTTTTACATTATTTGTTAGACAAATAAGCAAATATGCCAATACATTAAGAAAAATGTGTTTATTGAGTTTTCATCTCACAGTACAAACTCTTCTTTGGAGCTTGAATCGAGCAAGACATTTCACTCAGAACTTACCCCACACTCACTTGCAACTCAACCTGTTGTTTTTGTTTTTTTTTCCAAAAGGTTTCCAAATGGTTTTCATGGAAGATAGGCAAATTTGTGGTTCATAATGAAACCTGAGGAAACACTAGTTTAGCATTTAGGACTCAAGAGAAGTAACAGGATGACTTATAGCAGTGTAAGTGAGATCAGAATTTTCCCTATGCTTTATAAAAATGGACTATACACGTCTACATTTTCCTAGGAGGATGCCCCCAAATTGTGCAAACTGGACGGAACTAGATTTGTCTGCCTTTCAACTGTATTTAGAACTCATGGGGCTTTGCAATGTAATCCCCAGTATCACAGCCTTAATCCTTCTCGCATTGACATCATCCCCCACAGAGTGGAGCTAGCTGCAAGTTAGAAAAAAGCTTGACCTGAAGATAATGGGACACATTTTGTTATCATTCACACTGGTGTAAATACAGAGTTACTCACTGAACTCAGTGGAATTGCATAAATTGAAATGGTAGCAAAAGATGGCCCTTTAAATGAAGAAAACACTGAGATGTGCTGTTAATACTAATTCTTTCAGGGCAGAAACTCCTGGCAAAGCCAGAAAGTAGGCAGTAGTGCTGCAAACACTTAGAAATATGCTTCATTTTATTCACAGGAGCAGTCCAGTGGAATACTCAAATGTTTAAAGTTAGGCACATGTATAAACCTTTTGCAGGCTCAGGGTCACAGACTGAACTGGAAACCATGGGACACCAATCTAGACACCTACATAGGTGGGGAAAAGAAAGGGAAGGGAAGGAAAAATCTTAGCCAGTGTAAAAAGAAAAGGAGTACTTGTGGCACCTTAGAGACTAACCAATTTATTTGAGCATAAGCTTTCATGAGCTACAGCTCACTTCATCGGATGAAGTGTAGATGCAGATTAGCCAGTGTAGTCTCTGTTAAGCAGCTGAAAAAAAACCAGGAGAGATAAACTGCACTAGGGAGAAATAATGGAAATTGGCAAGAGCCCTGTCTAATTCCTCCCCTTTTGTATTTCCCAGTATGAGAAGTGGAACATAATGGGCCAAAACTGCACTTGTAGAAATGCTCTCAGGAAAGCAATTTCAGGAAGGTAATTTCTGTTGCTTCTAGTGGGGACTAGGTTGGCTAATGTTAAACAAAATTCTTCTCAGTTCGCAACAGTAATTAACTAGCTAAAATGCTGTGTTTCATGTTATTTTAATTGGAAGAGAATCATTGACGGTAACTTTGCTGGTCTATAATTGGAAAAAACAACTGCTCTTTAGTGTCGCTTTATGTAGTATAATGCATTTGTCATTTCTTATTAGTCTATTGGCAACTCCTTTGAGTAGTCATACATGAAAAAGTTTCTACTCAAAGCTCAGTGTTTCTAATTAATCCCATAACAAGGCTCAGACATTTTTGCTATGAAGCTTTTCTCAAAGACTAAAAGTGCTTGTTTTTCATTTCATGTTGTATTTCATGGGCGAGATAGGCAGAGGCCTGTATTAGACATGTGTGGAGCTTCACTACCATAGGGGGAACTCCGGGAGACACTTTGCCTCAAGAGGCACAGTCCCTCCTGGGGAGGAGTGTACTTGCTATATCATCATTTGGGACACTGCACTTTGCTTCCTTTTGCTCTGGCAGCAGCAGACAACATAGACATGATCATGGTCTCACCTCCTCCTGACCTCTTTGGGGTGGCTTGTGCCCTGGAGGCCTTAGAAGCTTTCAATCCTTGCATTAGCTGATCCTCATCTAGTGTAAGTTTGTTATACCAATAAAATAAAAACCAGCAGGTTCTTATTAAAGGGGATAAGACAAAATGTCACATTTATTGTGAATACAAAAAGAACCATAGTAGGCAGTCAGTTATAGCTATAACATTTCATTCAGTTTCACATTCATTCAGACATTCGTTCATACACACATAAAGGTTCTGCAGCTGCTCTATGGTTACCAGTCCTGAATGTAGCTTAGGTTCGTGGCTTGGGTTCGTAGCTTGTGGCGGCTAACTGGCCCGGAAAGCCAGGCACAAGGAAGAGCCGGGTCTCTGTTGGGCATGCACCGATGCCCTTCCATGTTGGCAGCAGAATGTTACCCTTCAAAGTCTTCCATCTCACCCATCCTTTTTGTAGGCTTTAGTTTGAATCCAGAGTCTGTAGGTCTTGCTGTGCCACGCTGCCTCTGGGTCCGGTGTGATTGATCACCCGTCAATTGCAGACATGACTTTCAGCCTAGGACCTGGCTTTGATGTTTCTTCAATTGTACTTTTGTTCTTTTCTTTTGAGGGTGGACTCCTCTTACTTTGTCGGGGCTGTTGTCTGCATCTTCAGCCGTTGGGTGTTTACACTTTATTTCATCAGGACAGGCTGGGGCTGGAGGTTGATTCCATCATCCATACATACCTCATTCACACATCTAAACTAAACTAATAAGATTACAGCAGAGTTTTTCAACAATGAAGGTTGCAGCAAGCTTTTACAAAACAAAGTGAGCATTTTAAAATGGAGTTTGGGACAAGTTAAAATGGAGTTTGAGTTACAATATGGACAAGTGTAAGGAATGGCAAACAGTGAACAGAAGTTACAATATAGACAAGTATAATGAATGACAAACAGTGAGCAGAAGTTACAATGTTGAAACAGTCTAAGTTAGAGCAATGTAAGCAGCAATTGGATTGAAAGTGAAACTCAATTAGCCAGTTATTGGGATAACCAGTTTTATGAATGAATGTGGTTTCATTCATAAAACTTTGCTTATGAAGTTACTTTAATAAAGTGAATAATTATAAACAATTTCATTGATCAGTTCTACAAGTCAATGTAGCTTTATTCACTTCAGTGGGGCTACACCAATTTATGCAAGCTAAGGGTCTGTCTCTCTTGAGTGTAGGGACTATGTCTACACCTGCACTACAAGCTAGGGTTGTGATTCCCAGCTCATGTACACATATCACACAAGTTTGAGAGCTAGTGTGAAGATAAATGGTAGTGTAACTATGTTAGCACTGGCACTCAGTGTTTACTCAGGGGGTTCAGGTGGGTTTGTACTCAGAATGGCTAAGACATCCTTCCGCTGCTGCCCGTGCTACCATGGCTACTCTACTGTTTATACTTACACTAGTGCTCATTGAGCTAGTGCAAGTGTAACCCACACACCTCCTGGGTGTGGTGTTCTGTCCCATCTAGTGGCACTGAGGCCACTTAGCGAGAGATTAATGAGTCTGCTCTACAGCCTTAGCTATTGACCATGTGGCGTTTAGCTCATGCAGTAGAGATTCATGCATTTAGCTCTAGAGGTCCCAGGTTCGATCCTGCCCACCAACTACTGGAGTCTGTTGGTGTTACACAAACACATATACATGAGGTGGGAATCACATCCCTATTTCATAGTATAGATGTAGCCTCTGATTCTGTGTGGCCTTTGTGCAGGGTTTCAAAGTGTGTGTGTGGTGGTGGGGGGAGATAAGTCTCCTTGTGCTCTCTCACCCTGTACTCACACTCAAGGAGCAAGGACAACTTGCCCCATAATTGTAGGGCAAAGCATTAGGTTGCCACTGTGTATTACTGGGCTTTTCTAAAATTCAACAAACATAAAATGAGTCATTATTCTGAACTTGAAATCTTCTTTCTTAGAAAAAAACAAGCAAATGGTTTAAATAAATATATCGCATTGAAAGCTGTTAGAATGTGTTAAGGGTCAAAAAAATAAAAATAATATTCCAGCTACCAAGCTGGCACTGTCTCCAAAGTATTTACCTAGCACTTCAGAAGTTGTCAGACCCACTGCAAGCATAACATCTTGCAAGAGGAATATTAACAAAGGAAAATGGGCCCGTCCAGAATGTAGAAGAGGGAATGTGTGTGGAGAAACATGGCATTTGTGCCTTTGGCATGATTCTATGCTTACCTAGACCATTTTAAATCAGGAGTAGCTCCAATACAGTCAGTGGAGTAATGGCTGTGTAAAATCAGTGTGAGATCAGAATCAGGCCCTTTGTGTCCAGTTATAGGCATCAGGATAACTGAATTCAGGAGGAAAACAAAAGGCTTACATATTTAAAAAGAAACAGTTACAGTAGTGGTAAGAGTGGTGGAAGGGGAGAAGGGGAGGACAACTCAAGTTTGGTTTGAGTATTCTTTATTTATTGATTTATCTAAATGGCTTTGACTACCCATTCAGTGAAGGGCATTTTCCCATTGTGCCTATAATTTCAACACCTCTGCACCTTGTAAGCACTTATGAGGTCACATAAATATAGCAGTCATTTTTCTCCTCTTGTTTGAATGCCATGTATTTGGGGCTCACTATCAAACCCAGGGATGGCTTGTCATTTGAAGCTAAATTGCTAAGCCCCACCAATAACAGTATAGCTGTGAGCTACACTGTAGACGTGTGACTGTTAGCAGTCTGGAGTTTCCAAGATTCTGTTATGCAGGTAAGATGTTTAGAATGACTTCCATCATCAGAGATTTGGGTAGAAGTGGAAAGACAGTAATGAAAGACATTGGAGAGGAAGAAATTGGGGGTAGGACAGAACAGTAAGGAGATGACAAAGGAATACTTGCTGTTTTCTCCAATCCTGCCCATTACTGTAAAGCAGTGATACTCAGACTGAGGCTTGCAAGCCACAAGTGGCTCTTTAATGTATCTCCCGTGGCTCTTTGCAGCACATGATATTGAAATACCATGTGATTTAATTATTAACCAGTCTAAGTTATTAACTAATCAGGATGCTTTTACTATGTTATTAATCAGTTGTAGTTGACAAAATAATAATACTTGATCAGGCATTTTGCTGTGAGAATTATATATATGACTAAATACTTCCCCTGTCATACTGTTTAAATATGAATAGATAGTAATATAGCAAACGAAACAATAATTCACACTACTATGGCTCTTTTGGGTAATGTTGATCATTAATTTGGCTCCTGAACCATGAGGTCCGAGTATCACTACTCTAAAGCAGCCCACTTGATAACTCTGAATGACAGAGACGGCAGAAGAGGAAAGAGGGTGTCAGTTTTTCTTCCCACTTACCTCCAACATCCCTTATCTGATACAAAAAAACACTTAATAGTATGTCAATGGATGAAGGCAGATTTCTATTTTCATTGTGCTGGACCTCTCTGCAGTGTGGAACACAGCTGATCATAAGCTACTGCTTTCCCAGCTGAAAGAAATGTCATGACTCCACAAGACTGTATTAACATAGTTTGAGTCCTTCCTTTAAGGAAGCACCAAACAAGCACCACCACTAAGCCCCCTACTCGCAGAATTCTATAAGGATCAATTTTCTGAGTTTATTCAACATCTACTAGCAACCATTAAGAGAACTGATGAGACATCACGGACTGAATATTTACAACCACATTTGGTTAGTTCAGTCTTCAGCTTTAGAGCTCACATATTTGTGAGTCCATGAATAATGCATTCTACCATCTATGGCTTGCTGAGACTTCATTCCTCCTGTAGGATGATGAGTTATACACAACTTTGTTAACTCCCAACTGGATTACAATACAACTGGATTGTAATGCAATCTACCCAAGAAAGAAGCTGTCAGCTTTCTGGAAACTCAAATTAGTCAAAATGAGCAACATGCATCCTCCACAACACAAAGTACAGTGAGCAAATCAGACCTGCCCGCTACTCACAACACTGACATCCTGTCGTATATCATGTCATATTTAAAGTTTCACTCCTAATCTTCAAGGTGCTTAGAGATCTTGTCCTAGAATTCCTACAAAGTCACCTACAGTTCCAAGATAAGGATTGCTGTTAACAGCTCTGCTTATCAGGCACAATGACTGCACCACAACTATAGGTGGCAGACTTTGTCTGGGCTTACCCAAAGAAGGGCAGCTCTGCTTTGCGGCTGGGGCGAGTGGGAGAGGAAGAAGGTCAGAAACTGCTGCAAAAGGTACTCGATGGTCAGCTTTGCGGCAATGACTCACCCCCACCCCCTCAGAATGTGCATAAAGGTACGAAACCTGGGTGAGGCAAGTCTCTGTGTGAAAGCAGTGAGTGGTACGGTCAGTGATGCTAAACCAAATAGTTCATTATTTGCACAATTTTTGTTCTCAGGGTGAGCTGGGTCAAATGAGTGTTTTCATCTTTTGGACACATTTCAGGCCCTGGCTAAATAGTTGAGGAAATCCCTAGCAAAGGACAAAAGAGAAGGCCCTTCCACTACATTAACTTACCTGGGCTTTGAGCTGAACTTTGCTTGCAGGATTGTTGCCCTGGGGCGGGCTTTTGTGCCCAGCTGGCAGCGGCAATGGCTGGCATAGCCAGACCACACAATTACATATGAATCACTACACAGATGTAGTAAGACTTGTGGGTGTGGAAAAGTTTTCTAAGTTAATTTAATGGGGTATTATTGTGGAGGTACAAATGGTTATTAATTTGGGGCTAATATACAGTTGTGCCTCTGGTGTGACAATGTGGCTGTGGTACACGTTATCAATCGCCAAACTTCCAGATCACACAGGATTGGAAAGTTGGAAAGGGCATTTGTTCTCCAGTGCTTAACCTTCAACATCTGTTTTTTCTTCCAAGCACATGCCAGACATGGATAATGACATAGCAGATGCCTTGTCTCATTTCCAGTTTGCCAAATTACATAAGCTGCGGGCTCTCTGGAACCTTGGAATGTCATGTGGTTGGCGAAATGCAGAGTTTTGGCTCCAGCTTACAAGTTGTTTATTTTGTTTTCTTTTAAGGAGTGTTGTCAATTCAAGGATTCAGAGAATGGGTGGCCTATATGGCCCTCCGTTAATGGTGGTTGTTGCAGTACGAGGTCAAGGACAATGCAGATGCTGGTGCCCCTTGACGATCACACATTCTCCCCAGTAGGGCTGCTAGCCAAGAGGCCATTTGCAGATGTCTGGGAACCTGGCGGGGTTGGTGGGGAGGCGGCCAAGCAAATGGCTGGCGCCTCCTTGTGGCAGATGTTCAGTGCAGGTACTCCATAGGGAGGGCAGTCTGTGACCAGATGAATGGACTGGTAAAGAACTTAAAAGGAGGTACTGGATAAAGAAACAGAACGTCGGACAGGGTTTGGGGACTCCTATAATTGGTATGGCAGGGAGCCAACCCCTCCCCCATTCCACCCCCATTCTCATAGTCCTCCTTAACCCTCTTACAAGGCTGGTGGATGGTAAGTTCCAAGCCATGGGTCAGCTGGGGGACCTGGATGGAAACAAAGGGGGACGGAAACAAAGGGGGACAGATGTTGGTCACGTTGCTTAATGCACTTCTGGAAGGTGCTCTGATACTATGTTGATAAGGCACAGTGTAAGAACATAAATTGAACAGTAGTATAGCAGATCTTGTGCTCCACTACAGTTAATGTGGTAAGCACTTTCTGTTTAAAGGCTTACTATTCTCAGTGCTCTAAAATCTGCATTATTATGTAGATTTTCTTGAAATTTATTCTGCCTCTTTGATGTGCTTGGTAGTATTAGTGGTCCAAATTTGAGCAAGTGATTCCTGAGATATTCCCCAGCCCCCCCCCCCCCCCCAATCAGCATTTTACAACACAACAGGTTGTTATACTCTCTCCCCGCCCCCACCCCCGCCACATGTGGGGATCACAGTATGTCTCTGTCTCTCAACATTTATCTCAGCTAGTGCATGGCACCCACTCCCCTTTGGAGAAACAATATTGAAAATGTCATGGAAGAGATTGGAGCTCTAGAATGGCAAGTGTCAAAGGCTGAAATGTACATGTATAGCAAGGCTTGGGTTTGTAAGAAGCTTGTTGTTGCAACAATTTGGTGGCTCGAGGGGACATGCTGTAGGCATTGATCGTGATCTGCATGGAGGCATTCTAAATGTGATTGCTATCTTTGGCAAAAATCTGAGAATGGCCTTCAGGCATATTGCTACTATCTGCCTCTGTCAAGGTTCTTTTGTTTTTCTTTCTTTTGTTTTTGTATTTTACTTTTGGGAAATGAACACTGCCAATTTGTTCAGCTAATTTGTTTTGTCTAACTATTTTCTGAAAGATAATAAATTGCACATGCTGTACACAGAAATGTGAAAAAGATTGCTAGGCATGTTGCTCCTTTTCCACCTGGAGGATTATTATAGCACAGTGCAAGCACTGACTAATCAATTAGCACTGGTTAAGTAGAGTGAAGGTGAAATACAGTTTGTATAATGTAATCATGTTTCCTGAACAATGGACTTGAGCATGCTTAAGATCAAAGCATTCCTGACATATAGTCCTGCTAATATGAGATGTTCATATCAGTTTTAGATTTTTATAATATTATAAGTGCTGAGCTCAGGAATATGGGGATCAGACCTGTGAGGGTGAATGTGAGTGTGTGGAAGCAGGACTGGAAGTGTGGGGCTTGGGAAAATGCGGGGAGGAGAGGATAGTTTGGTGGGAGGAGAAATAGGTAGTAACAGAGGAAAGAGATTTAGGGCTGTGATAATGGGAGGATATTATGAGGAGGGGGATCAATGGCAATGGGTGTTAAGGGAGAGGGCTTGACAGGACTCAGGCCATTTGAGGGGACAAATTGCCCAGGCCAAAAAGAGGCAATAATGGAACAATATCTGGCTTGCATTTAGTTGACACAAGGCATGGTATGGGTAAACCAGTGGAGAAAATATAGGGTATCTACTCTGAAAAGACTTTCCAAAAGTATAGCAAGACCCAGAACAATAAGGGGGAAATAAAGGTTTTTGCAAACCCCAAATGTTTTGAGGTTCTCTCAGCCCAGTATCTTCCACTCATTAGAATTTATCTCTGAACCCATAATTAATAATTCAATGTTCTTTAAAAAAGGTAAAATTATGATTCCTTGGCTCTCAAGAAATTACAAAGAATGCAATGCACACATCAAGGTCTTAATTTCGTTTAATCTTCCCTTATGTATATAATGTCATATGCTCCTTTCTGGTGATGTTGATTAGTAATTAAAGACATCTGAACTAACACCCAGATACCCATAGGGATGCAAATGTATGACTGCATATTAGTTTAGGCAAAGGTTTGAGTATATAATTTATTTAAGAACTAATGAATTAATTCATGAGAATCTGGAGTTAGGGGATTAGGGTTTTTAACTATATAATTTTTGCTTGGGAAATGTATAGTTTAGTAGTTTTAGCCAGCTGGTGATTAAAACACTCAGTCTGAAGCCAGATTGGTTTGCTTGTTTGCTCCCATGCCCCTCTGAGCTAAATGTGAGGTATTGCCATCAGCCTGTCATAATGTATCTGTTTGTGAGGATTTACACAGCCCTTTGAAAATGCTCTCAAATTTACCCCAAGTAAACTTTCTTTCTCCTCTTCAGGTTAGCTCTTTGCCTTATATTTGCCTTATATTGTTTGATCAGTATTTAAAAACAGAAAACATTGGTGACAAAATTGTTGAAAACAATTAATACATAATTAAACGATGAAGATCAAGTGTGTGTTAGGATATAGATATTCAGGCCTGTCTGTAAAGGCCTATACTCTAAGAATTTAGGTATATTCTTAGCACTTGGCTAGTTATAGAGGTACAAAAGAGAATCAAAATCACTGTCTGCCGGTGTAAGGGCCTTCTCTTACTGTGACAGTCTGAGGCCCTGTTTTTAGGCTAAGGCCTTTGGCTAAGCAACAGAGGCAGCCATAAGCTGGGAAGCGAACGGTCACATCCTCACATTCCAAACTAGTCACATTGAAATAAGATGCTATTGGGCTGTTAGGAATACAATCCTGTCCTGATAGTGCCTATCACCTCCGGAGAAAGGGAAGTGCCTAGAAAATGTAAAAGGAAACTTAGTTTGATAGCATCCTGTCTGGCAAGAACTCACTTATCAATAGCTGGGATGTGAAATCCTCACTTCTGTATTGTTTTGTCATTATAGTTCCCACTTTGCTATTGTTTGTCTGTATAATCTCTGTCTGGTTCTGTGATTGTTTCTGTCTGCTGTATAATTAATTTTGCTGGGTGTAAACTAATTAAGGTGGTGGAATATAATTGGGTACATAATCATGTTACAATATGTTAGGATTGGTTAGTTAAATTTCAGGAACATGATTGGTTAAGGTATAGCAAAGCAGAAGTCAAGTTTTATTATATAGTCTGCAGTCAATCAGGAAGTAGGGGGGTTGGGGTGGGCATGCGGGTGGGGGAAATGGAAACAGGGAATGGGGGTAAGGAAATTGGAATCATGTTTTGCTAAAAGGGGAAGTGGGAACAGGGAATGGGGGTGGGGAAATTGGAATCATGTTTGGCTAAGGGCAGGAATGGGAACAGGGACACAGGTGTAAGGCTCTGTGGTGTCAGAGCTGGGAAGGAGGATACTAAGGAAGGAAACTGGAATCATGCTTGCTGGAAGTTCACCCCAATAAACATTGAATTGTTCGCACCTTTGGACTTCGGGTATTGTTGCTCTCTGTTCATGCGAGAAGGAACAGGGAAGTGAGTGGGTGAAGGAATAAGCCCCCTAACAGTGTGTTTTTAGTGAATGCAATTTTTTTCCTCACCAAAAATGCTATAGATTAAAAAAAAAAAAAGTGAGCCTCACCTGTTGTCAAGCGCATTGGGTTTCTTTTCACTTATAGGGACACAAGATAAGCATAGATGTCATTCTCTAAACACATGGGGCATCCTGTTAGAAAATCACAACAAAACAAATGCCACATGGGGTGAGTAGGTGCTGAGATCCTAAGTTCATTATAAGAGCAAATTTTGCCTTAAGATCAAGAATGCCTTTTAACACTCCACTTAAAACACAAGTACATTAAAACACAATGAGAAAAGAATAAACTGGACCTCATCCATCCTATCTCTTTAATTTAATGTTTTTCTTTTTTCTTTTCTGAGAGTGACTGGCAGATAAAGAGGTTGGCAAAAACTTGCTAGACTGATCACACAACAAGAATTAACTCGAATAATGCAGTTGGTGAGAGAAATGCTTTAGCCAGAAAATTACCTCTGAAACAAGATTGGGAAAAAAAAAAATATTCCTACGTTTGGAAGCAGAGCTCTGTAAGAGCCGGAGAAAAGATGGTTTGAAGCTGATTACTGAAAAGAGAATTAAATCAACTAGATTCTCCCAAACATATATATAAGCCTCCATCTACTGTGATGGAAGTGTCCGGAGAAGAGATAAATAATTTCTTTTCCTCCATGATTCTAGCATTAAATTGCAAATGTTAATTGAAATACAGGGACTGCTCCCTCTTCCAATAAAATAATTGAGAAAACTCTCTGACTTCAGTAGAAATAGGATTGGATCACCTGGAGATAGGTCAGCAGGAATTAAATTATTGGGTGGGAGGAGTGTGATATGAGTCAGTTGGACTTTTGAAGAAACTTTTGAAAAGAGAACAAAATACTGAGACTACTGAGAGAGATCCACAACTATATAGTTATATTAATGAAAGTTATGTACCTTTTTGATGCCTAGGAGTTTCCAGAACTAACTGTTGGACCTACAATATAAAAATTGGTCAACCTACTAGAAAGGACAAATAAAGAGCTTTCTTAAAAGAAGCAATAAAATTGGAAGGGCATATTGGTTGCTATTGTGTTGTATGTGGCCTTTTGCTGTTCATTCAGAGGCTGCTGGCTTTTTCATACATTAGAAGGAAGTATGTTCCTGCATAGATTATACTGTGACACCAACTGTTATGAGCAATGTAGATACAAAGACACATAGTTTACATTCCAGAACAAAAGACTTTTGTGAGTAACTCCAACAAAGAATGTTTCACAAACTTTTTGCAAATGAGTTATACTTTGACAATGTAACATCATTTTAAATAAGAAAGGGAGAGCACTAGCTTGTTTATCTTAGCATAATTTGTTCCTAAATGTATTATCAGTGCTACTGATTTTATTCCACACCTGTACCTATGCATCAGGGAACAATCTGGCGGATAAAGTTTACGGGGCACACTTTAGGGCAGTAAAACCTTAGAAGGGTTAAGTGCCACTTTGTTCAGTTTTGTTGAGGACTGCTGGTGGAAAAACAAATCCAAAGACTTAAAAACCACAGAAAGTTACTTCTTGGAAAATACTGAATTTGCTAATTATGAATGAAAATCTTGTTTCTATGACTCTAAAGTTTTAAACCTGGAATTAGATCTGAATAAAAAACAGGAGGCCTGTAAATCCTTGCTTATCGTCTTTGCCACCCTTCCTATAGCGTCCTGAAATATGACACTGTTTTCGGTTAAAATATCTAAGGAAATGAGATGAAAAGGAGAATATTTTAAAGAAGTTTGTTAAAAGAAATACCAGCATTAAATATGTGAATTCTTGAAAATCTCACACAAGGGATTAGTAATCCTCCTTATAAATACAAATCTGATATGTACTTCCAGAAAACAGTTTTACTAGGCATACAGTTATAGACATTCTCAATGGCCAGGCTTATTATTTGAGAAAAAGGTGAGGAACAAATTGTCTGCTGTTCACAAGGAACATGTATTCATTTGCTGAATTTTCCTGGTCAATAAATTGAAAAATTGAAAATAAATTGGTGCTAGGGACAAAGGAGGTGAACAAATTTGTAATAGAGATCTGAAGATTTTATTCCAAAATATCTGGTATTCAAATAAAAGAACAGAAAAGGGATTTGTTAGTTCACCTGATGATTGGAGAGAGTCCAGCGGAGGGCACTTGATGATCAAGTTAGTTCACTTTGTGATCGGAGAGAGTCCAGCCGAGGGCAACGAAAATGATCAGGAGGCTGGGGCACATGACTTATGAGGAGAGGCTAAGGGAGCTGGGATTGTTTAGTCTGCAGAAGAGAAAAGTGAGGGGGGATTTGATAGCAGCTATCAAAGAGGCTATCAAAATAGAGAGGCTATCAAAATAAAGAACTCAATAATAGTGGGGGATTTCAGTTATCCCCATATTGACTGGGTACATGTCACCTCAGGACGAAACGCAGAAACAAAATTTCTCGACACTTTAAATGACTGCTTCTTTGAGCAGCTGGTACAGGAACCCACAAGGGAAGAGGCAACTCTCGATCTAGTCCTGAGTGGAGCGCAGGATCTGGTCCAAGAGGTAACTATAACAGGACTGCTTGGAAATAGTGACCATAATATAATAACATTTAACATTCCTGTGGTGGGAAGAACACTTCAATAGTCCAACACTGTGGCCTTTAATTTCAGAAAGAGGAACCATGCAAAAATGAGGAGGTTAGTTAAACAGAAATTAAAGGGTACAGTGACTAGAGTGAAATCCCTGCAAGCTGCATGGACACTTTTCAAAGACACCATAATAGAGGCTCAACTTAAATGTATACCCCAAATTAAAAAAAAACACAGTAAAAGAACTAAAAAAGAGCTACCGTGGCTTAACAACCATGTAAAAGAAGCAGTGAGAGATAAAAAGGCATCTTTTAAAAAGTAAAAGTCAAATCCTAATGAGGTAAATAGAAAGGCATAAACACTGCCAAATTAAGTGTAAAAATGTAATAAGAAAACCAAAAATGAGTTTGAAGAACAGCTAGCCAAAACTCAAAAGGTAATAACAAAATGTTTTTTTAAGTACATCAGAAGCAGGAAGCCTGCTAAACAGCCAGTGAGGCCCGTGGATGATCAAGATACAAAAGGAGCATTTAAAGATGATAAAGTCATTGCAGAGAAACTAAATGAATTCTTTGCTTCAGTCTTCATGGCTCAGGATGTCAGGGAGATTCCCCAACCTGAGCCATCTTTTGTAGGTGACAAATCTGAGGAATTGTCACAGATTGAAGTGTCACTAGAGGAGGTTTTGGAATTAATTGAGAAACTTAACAGTAACAAGTCACCTGGACCAGATGGCATTCACCCAAGAGTTCTGAAAGAACTCAAATGTGAAATTGCAGAACTATTAACTATGGTTTGTAACCTGTCCTTTAAATCAGCTACTGTACCCAATGGCTGGAAAACGGCTAATGTAACGCCAATATTTATAAAGGGCTCTAGAGGTGATCCTGCCAATTACAGACCGGTAAGTCTAACATCAGTACCGGGAACATTAGTTGAAACAATAGTAAAGAATAAAATTGTCACATACATAGAAGAACATAAATTGTTGCGCAAAAGTCAACATGGTTTCTGAAAAGGGAAATCATGTCTTATTAATCTATTAGAGTTCTTTGAAGGGGTCGACAAACATGTGGACAAGGGGGATCCAGTGGACATAGTGTACTTAGATTTCCAGAAAGTGTTTGACAAGGTCCCTCACCAAAGGCTCTTATGTAAATTAAGTTGTCATGAGATAAGAGGCAAGATCCTTTCATGGATTGAGAACTGGTTAAAAGACCGGGAACAAAGGGAAGGACTAAATGGTAAATTTTCAGAATGAAGAGGGGTAACTAGTGGTGTTCCCCAAGAGTCAGTCCTAGGACCAATCCTATTCAACTTATTCATAAATGGTCTGGAGAAAGGGGTAAATAATGAAGTGGCAAAGTTTGCAGATGATACTAAACTGCTCAAGATAGTTAAGACCAAAGCAGACTGTGAAGAACTTCAAAAAGATCTCACAAAACTAAGTGACTGGGCAACAAAATGACAAATGAAATTTAATGTGGATAAATGTAAAGTAATGCACATTGGAAAAAATAATCCCAACTATACATACAATATGATGGGGGCTAATTTAGCTACAGCTAATCAGGAGAAAGATCTTGGAGTCATCGTGGATAGTTCTCTGAAGACATCCACACAGTGTGCAAAGTGGCAGTCAAAAAAGGAAAGGGAATGTTAGGAATCATTAAAAAGGGGATAGAGAATAATACGGAGAATATCTTATTGCCTTTATATAAATCCATGGTATGCCCACATCTTGAATATTGCGTACAGATGTGGTCCTCTCATCTCAAAAAAAGATATACTGGCATTAGAAAAGGTTCAGAAAAGGGCAACTAAAATGATTAGGGGTTTGGAACGGGTCCCATATGAGGAGAGATTAAAGAGACTAGGATTTTCAGCTTGGAAAAGAGGAGACTAAGGGGGGATATGATAGAGATATATAAAATCATGAGAGGTGTGGAGAAAGTGAACAAGGAAAAGTTATTTACTTGTTCCCATAATATGAGAACTTTGGGCCACCAAATGAAATTAATGGGAAGCAGATTTAAAACAAGATTTAAAAGAAAGTTCTTCTTCACTCAGTGCACAGTCAACCTGTGGAACTCCTTGCTTGAAAAGGTTGTGAAGGCTAGGACTATAACAGGGTTTAAAAGGGAACTGGATAAATTCATGGAGGTTAAGTCCATTAATGGGTATTAGCCAGGATGGGTAAGAAATGGTGTCCCTAGCCTCTGTTTGTCAGAGGGTGGAGATGGATGGCAGGAGAGAGATCACTATATCATTACCTGATAGGTTCACTCCCTCAGGGGCACCTGGCATTGGCTGCTGTTGGAAGACAGGATACTGGGCTGGATGGACCCTTGATCTTACCCAGTATGGCCATTCTCATGTTCTTATGTTCAGCCTTCAACTACCTGAAGGGGGAGTCCAAAGAGGATAGAACTCAGCTGTTCTCAGTGGTGGCAGATGACAGAACAAGGACCAATGGTCTCACGTTGCAGTGGGGGAGGTCTAGGTTGGATATTAAGAAACACTGTTTCACTAGGAGGGTGGTGAAGCACTGGAATGGGTTACCTAGAGACGTGGTAGAATCTCCATCCTTAGAGATTTTTAAGGCCCGGCTTGACATCCTGGTTGGGATGATTTAGTTGGTGTTGGTCTGGCTTTGAGCAGGGGGTTGGACTAGATGACCTCCTGAGATCTCTTCCAACCCTAATCTTCTATGAGTCTATGATTCTATTTAACATCAGTTTTAATACTGTTGGGTTTTGTGTAAGCTGGCAGAATTTGATTCACAGTTTTCCCAAGTATGAAAGCACATTTTGAACCATAAGGTCTCCTTCTGTGGTGGAATTCCATGCTAGAAATCTTTACTGTCTTTTACATGATATTGTCAAACATAATATCACTCTAAAAGAGGCTCACTATATATTGAGCAATTACTGCTAGGTAGAAAAGGCTAGAATCTCAATTTGTGTAAATCTGCATAGCAACTTTGAAGGCAAAGGAGTTATGTTGCTTTAATTTAGCTGGGGATCTAGCCCAAAGCTGCATACCATTTGAAAGCTTACATAAGAAAAGGTCTTGCACAGGCACAACAATAAGAGCTGACAAGTGGAACAGTTCAAGGACTCCAAAACTATTTAGCTACCCTGAAACTTCCAAATGCAACCAGTCAGGATTTAATCCATGGAACAAATTTTGACAAAGAACTGCTGTGTACAAGCTAATATGAGAAGCACATTTTAACCATCACTGCATAGTCCTGCCATTGTGATTGTTATTTGTAAATCAACATAACAGAGCGAACTCTGTTCCCATTTAAACTGGGTCATTATGTTTATAAAAAATCTATGTGCCTATGCAGAACAATGGAACATAAAAGGAAAAAAAAATGTAGCTAGACATTTTTATAGCTATGTCGTATCAAAAAAGTGCTACGCAGATTTTGTTACAACCTAATTAATACATTCAACTCTGAAAAATACATAATGGGAAAACAAGCTATGGGAAGCTTTTCAAACTCAATTCATCATAAAATTCCTTAGGGAAGTCAAATACTTAACAGTAGAAATTCATCTGCAGTAAAATGTTACCAAAATCTCCTCCACGGGGACAAATTGTCAAGCATGTCCCTGATTTGTTGTTTCAAATGATTTACAAGGGTAGCATGCTGCTTACCTTGGACTATAACACCAAAAATGTCAATTCAGTATTGACATGCTCAGGCAAAGTGATTACAAATCCTCCAAGGCACTTCAAATTTGTACTGCTTCTGGGCACAATTCTCAACAAAAATGGAAGTCGCTCCTTTCACACATTCACTCGGTCCAATTTTCAGAGTTATTGAATCTTAATTTGAATGCAACAGGACCTGGGGGCGCTCAGCACCTCTAAAAATAACACCCAACTCTGCCTCTCATCCAGCTCCAAGGTACTATGTGCACTACAGGTTGCACAGGCACAAAAATGGTTGTGCTCGAGAAGAGCATCTGGCCTCCCGTTCCAGCATATTAGATTTTGTACCTCCCTATTGGTTCACATAGCTCTTCAGTGATACCAGCAGGTTACTCCAACCTGAGTAAATCTTTTGGGGACAGGAACCACCTTTGAGTCTGTGCTTTTACAGTGCCTAACGCAGTGTGGATGCAATCCTAAATTCTACTGTTGTAAAAATAATTAATAATTAATACGTAGCTCAGGTCACTTATAAATCCCTGTAGAGGGAAGCATCAGTAAAAAAAGAATCCTAGCTGATGTTCCCAGCCATTGGTATACTGTAGTAATTCCTTTCAGTGTGGCAGGAAAGAAGTTTTTCTCTATTTCACAGGCTGGCAGGCAGAGTATATGCCAGCAAAGAACCATGAGTGCAGTCATTCTTATGGCTACTTTTTCCAGTGCAGGAGAGATGGGTGTTCTGTACAATGGGTGTGTCATAAATATAAAGGGAAGGGTAACCACCCTTCTGTATACAGAACTATAAAATCCCTCCTGGCCAGAGGCAAAACCCTTTCACCTGTAAAGGGTTAAGAAGCTAGGATAACCTCGCTGGCACCTGATCGAAATGACCAATGAGGAGACAAGATACTTTCAAAGCTGGAGGGGGGTGGAAACAAAGGATCTGTCTGTCTGTGTGATGCTTTTGCCAGGAACAGGTCAGGAATGCTCTTCAGAACTCCTGTAAAAAGTTAGTAAGCTATCTAGCTAGAAATGCGTTAGATTTTCTTTTGTTTAATGGCTGGCAAAATAGTTGTACTGAATGGAATGTATATTCCTGTTTTTGTGTCTTTTTGTAACTTAAGGTTTTGCCTAGAGGGATTCTCTATGTTTTGAATCTGATTACCCTGTAAGATATTTACCATCCTGACTTTACAGAGGTGATTCTTTTACTTTTTCTTTAATTAAAATTCTTTTTTTAAGAACCTGATTAATTTTTCATTGTTCTTAAGATCCAAGGGTTTGGGTATGTGTTCACCTATGCAAATTGGTGAGGATTTTTATCAAGCCTTCCCCAGGAAAGGGGGTGTAGGGCTTGGGGGGATATTTTGGGGGGAAGACGTCTCCAAGTAGGCTCTTTCCCTGTTCTTCGTTTAACACGCATGGTGGTGGCAGCATAGGGTTCAAGGACAAGGCAAAGTTTGTACCTTGAGGAAGTTTTTAACCTAAGCTGGTAAGAATAAACTTAGGGGGTCTTTCATGCAGGTCCCCACATCTGTACCCTAGATGTACCAGTGGGGAAGGAACCTTGACAGGGTGTTCAGCTTGTCATGGCACTGACTCTGTGACATACGACACAGATTCTTTTAGGTAACCCACTGGCGGATCTGTGCTTCAGGTCTTCCTCTGTGCCCAGTCCACAAAGGATACTAGTCTGTTACCAGCTCTAGATAGAGAGCTTTAGTTCAAGCTGTAGCAGCTTGTGCTTGTAGGTCTGGAGGCTCCAGGTTCAATCCTGTATGTGTTGGTCAAGATGGCGTCTGTCACATAAGGTGGGATTATGCTTCCAGGCTGTAGTCTGTACTTTGGGAGTGTCTGGTAATATACTAGCAACCAACACAGTGTATGTGGTTGGAAGGCTCTATATCATGTGCACAGGATCTTGGGTCATTCCTGTCAGCAAAAGACTCTTCCTAACCTTGCCCACAGTAATTTAAGCAACTGTCTGATAGGAGAGACAAGGTGGGTGAGGTAATATCTTTTATTGGACAAGCAGGAATCTGCTCAGAGTGATTTTTTTCATTACCGAGCAGTTAGTAATTGTTGTATGCCTGAAGAAGAAGGGCTTATATCCTTTATTTTTCTTTAATATATCTAATTGTAACCCCCACTTGGAGTTTGCCAGCTCCTGGAAGGGTGGGGTCTGTGCAGTAAAAAAAGCCTAGCAGTGGCAACACCATTCTCCAGGCCACACCCACACCCAGAGCCAGCTCCTTGGCATCCCACTTCCCATACAGGCAGAGTCCGGGGAGCCCCAGAGAGGCTGCACCACCACCGCCAGCCAGCAGCTGTAGTAGCATGAGTGCCTCTGCCACTGCCATTCTCTGTGGGCCGGGGAAGCACTGGGAAGCACCAGCCCAGCACCACACTGTCTCTGAGGCCTCAGCAGCAGCAGCACTACAAAATTTTACCAAATCTGTTGGGAGCTGTGTGGGATGGCTCATGACTCTCTAGCACTCCCCACTTTTTGGCTCCCCTGCCTAGAACTCTAGACTGAGCCTCTAGGGGTCCTACACGATGAACTACAATAATAATGGATACCAGTGCCCTCTGGCACCATTTTCCAGCATGCTTTGTGTCAGGTGTGGGTGGAGACAGAATGGAGAGAAACTCCTGCTGCGGCCAGTGATGAACCAGGGCTGCTCAGAGACAAAGAGACTAGTTTTGGTTTCAGTTTTGAGCTATGAGTTTGGAAGCTGAGATCCCAAGAGAGAGACAGAACAGTTCAGGGAGTCTCAGATTAGTTCCCCCTCCCCACAAAGGGAATATTTGAACTGCTGTGGGATCTAGGGCATGAGTCAGGCAGTTCCAGCCCAGCAAAGATCCAACCCAGTGCTGGGTACTGACAGCCAGCCGAGACCTCCACAGGTACCCAGAGCAGGGAGCCAGGGAGAGGACCATTCCTCACCCAGGGTCGAAAACACTGTAAGAGACCTTTTTTTTTTTTTTTGGTGTTTTGTTTAAACCAGCCAGCATTCACAATAATGCAGCACTCATTTGCACACCTATTCCCAGCATGCCATCAGCCTGGAGCCCAGGAGGGAGCTACAGGCTGGAAAGAGTTTTTAGTGTGGAGCTGTGGGGAATTGGTTGATTTGTGGATGTACTTATTCGTTAGTGCTTTCCTTCCCTAGATCCTATTTTCCTGCTTTCAATAAAGTCTCCTTTTGTTACATAGTTATTTTTAGATGTCATTTCTTTCCTGGGATTTGTGTTGATGTACATTTATTGTTTCTTGTGTACTGGGTTTTATACTCCCTGTCAGAAGTGATAGTATTATTCATTTTTCTAAGAGACAGCCCCTATTCTATCCCAGGGACAGGGAAAAGTAACCTTGGAGGGAGGCACCAGAAATTAAAAAAAAAACCACAACAACCTAGGACACAATCCATACAAGGAAGGGAGAGAGGCCACTCCAACTATCAATCACCAGAGAGGAGGCTTGCCCCACGCTTTTGGGGAGAGACTACATACTACAACTGGAAGTCCTCATTACTCATATAAATGACTAATCCTTTATTGGATCCTGCTATCTTGGAGTCAATGATATCTTATGGCAATAAGTTCCATGCGTTTGTTATCTTATAGGTTTAAAAAAAAATAAAACTTTTATCCATTTTAAATTAATTAAATTTCAGTATAATTAAATAGTGCCTTACATTTGTATTATGAGAGAGGCTAAACAGGAGTGGCTAATTTACCTTCTCCCATTTATTATGTAATATACCTTTATCATATCCCCTTAGTCTTCTGGTGTATGGCTTCTGATGACATAAATAATGAATTAGATGTTGGGTAAGTGATGTAGCCACTTTGATGTCCACCATGTGAACAAGTGTGACCCAGTGTATATAGTGTACTTGGACTTTCAGAAAGTCTTTGACAAGGTCACTCACCAAAGGCTCTTGAGCAAAGTAAGTGGTCATGGGATAAGAGGGAAGGTCCTCTCATGAATCAGTAAATAGTTAAAAGATGGGAAACAAAGGCTAGGAGTAAATGGTCAGCTTTCACCACAGAGAGAGGTAAATAATGGAGTTCCTCAAGGATCTTTACTGGTACCAGTTCTGTTGAACATATTCACAAATGATTTGGGAAAAGAGGCAAACAAATAGGTCAGGGATGGCCAACCTGTGGCTCCAGAGCCACATGTGGCTCTTCAGAAGTTAATATGTGGCTCCTTGTATAGGCACCGACTTCGGGGCTGGAGCTACAGGCGCCAACTTTCCAATGTGCTGGGGGGTGTTCACTGCTCAACCCCTGTCTCTGCCAGAGGCCCTTCCCCCACTGCACCCCTTTCCACATCCTCCCCGAGCCTGCTAGGCCCTTGCTCCTCCCCTTCCCCAGCCTCCTGCATGCCACAAAACAGCTGATCAGGAGGTGCAAGGAGAGAGAGGAAGGTACTGATCGGCAGGGCTGCCAGTGGGTGGGAGGAGCTGGGAGAGGGGGCGGGGAGGGAGAGCTGCTGACATATTTCTTTGGCAATGTACATTGGTAAATTCTGGCTCCTTCTCAGGCTCAGGTTGTCCACTACTGAGATAAGTGATGAAGTATGCAAATGATACAAAATTACTCAAGATAGTTAAGTCCAAAGCTGACTATGAAGAGTTACAAAGGGATCTCACAAAACTGGGTGACTGGCCAACAAAATGGCAGATGAAATTCAGTGGTGATAAATGCAAAGTAATGCACATTGAGAAACATAATTCCAACTATGCATATGGAATGATGGGGTCTACATAAGTTGTTACAAGTCAAGAAAAGGACCTTGGAGTCATTGTTGATAATTCTCTGAAAACATCTGCTGAATGTTCAGTGGCAGTCAGAAAATCTAACAATGTTAGGACCTATTAGGAAAGGGACAGATAATAAGACAGAAACTATCATAGTGACACTATATAAATCCATGTGCGACCACACCTTAAACACTGCATGCAGTTCTAGTCACTCCATCTTTAAAGATATATTAGAATTGAAAAAGGGTACAGAGAAGGGCAACAAAAATTATTAGGGATATGGAACAGCTGCCATCTGAGGAAAGATTTAAAAGAGTGGGACTGACTGTTTAGTTTGGAAAAGAGACGACTAAGGGGTGTGTGATAGAGATCTATAAAATCATGACTGGTGTGGAGAAAGTGAATAAGGAAGTGTTATTTATCCCTTCACATAAAACACAAACCAGGGGGTCACTAAATGAAATTAATAGGAAGCAGGTTTACGACAAACATAAGGAAGAACTTCTTCACATAATGCACAGTCAATCTGTGGAACTCTTTGCAAGGTGATGCTGTGAAGCCAAAAGTATAACTGTGTTTAAAAAAGAATTAGATAAGATCAAGTAGGATAGTTCCATCAATGGCTATGAGCTAAGATGGTCAGGGTTGAAACCCCATGCTGTACATGTACCTAAAACTCTGACTGACAGAAGCTGGATTGGATAATGGGGGTGAATCATGTGGTAAATTGCTCTGTTCATTCCCTCTGAACCGTCTGGCACTGGCAAGTGTCAAAAACAGGATAATGGGTTAGATGGACCATTGGTCTGACCCAGTATGGTCATTTGTATGCTCTTATTGTGTTCACTCTATCAGAGCAGCATTGTGTGGAGACCAAAAAAAAATCCACCATCAGGATGATAAAGAGGGCGGTCAAACAACCAGATGGCACACAGTCTGTTCTTAAGCTCTGGAGGGGCAAAATGGGGAGCTTAAGAAAACCCAACAGTAAAAATGTAAGTTAAACCACCAGTGGGCACAACTTATCCTGTATAACAAAGAAGGATTTTTTGGTTCATATGGTTGTTCTGAGGGCCATTCAAGAGCTGGTCCGAAGTGACTTGGGGATGCATTTCTGAGTCGTAGTCTTGCACCAGCTCTTTTCTCTATTCCTTAGAAAGGCCATGTCTGATGTATTGTCTGAGAGGCTCAACTATTTCAGAAAAGGAATGTCTTGTCTTTAGCTAGCATTTTTGATGTGGCTTAGAGATGAAATTGTGGAGTAAGCTGTCTTGATAGTTGACTGCACCCAATAAATGAGGCCAGGGTCCTGCCTTCATACGAGTCGCCAGGGGAGCAATACCAGTCGTGACCAGAAGGTTGGAGACTGGAGTTGTCCAGGTTGTACCATTGATGATATGGAAGGACATGTCAGGAGCCTTCACTTTGGCATCCTCCATTAACTCCCCAGCATGGGGGCAACCCACCCTGACAACTTGACCATCAGAAATCTAACACTCTCTCTTCTCTTATACATCTCCCTTCTAAACTAAACAGCCCTAACATTGTCAATATCTCCTCATATGGGAGTGTTTCCTTGTCTTTCATCATGTCCATTGCCTGTCTCTGCCTCTTTTCTATTTTTGCTGTTTTTTTTTTTTTTTAAGAACGGGTGACCAGAATTGGACATGGCTTTCAAGTTCAGGGCATACTGACCTTTCGTATACTGGCATTATAGTTTATTTACTAATAGTTTCTATCCTGTTCTATATGCATCCTACATTTTCTTTGTTTTTTGACCACTGCTACACAACGAGCGGGTGTTCTTTTGAGTTGTTCACAGTGACATCTAGGTCTTTGTCCTGAGCTGTTAAAATAATTTAGAACATCAATATACTAAGTCTCCAAGGTACTCCCTAAAATGTTCACTAACCTATAATTATCAACAGTGAATTTCACCTTTCATCAAGCAACTCATTCATCTTGGTTTTTTTGGGTCCCCCTGGAATTGCTCACAGTCTCTTCTAGTTTTTACTATGCTACATAATATTACATCATTTGCAAACTTTGCCATTACACTGTTAATCCTCTTTTCCAGATCATTAATGGAAATATTAAACAACTGCCAGGCTTAGTATGAATGTTGAAACACCACATTGTTCAGACTTCTACTCCAACCCTTTCACAATCCTTTTTTCTCCATCTTCATTTACACTGAAGTAGTTACGGTCTTCTTTTAAACTTGCTCTTTTCATTCCCTAGAAACCAATTCCTACAGTCCCCTAATCCATCCTCAACCTAGAATCCTTCTTCTGCCCCACCACTTTCATCCAAGAATCCAAAACATCTCTGTGCTCATTTATTCTACAATGAAAGGAAAAGAACAATCTTTTCTACAGATCTGATCAAAAGACTCTTTGCCATTGTTGCTTGTCACTATCACCTCTTGGCCCTTTCCTCTATATTACTACCATACTCTAGTTCTACTTTTCCTGTGTTACTTACCATGTCCTATCACAACCTGTCCTAAGCCACCCCTCCATCAGTAAATTACTGGCCATTTCTGATGTGTTTCTTCAGTTAGAGCAGGGGGAAGGGTTCTTTTCTGGCCAGTTCCTCCAGCATGAATCCTGTGTTTGTGAATTCTCAAGGCCTTTGAGATATGCCTTAGGAGACTGATTTTCAGAGGTGCTGAACAGACACAGCTCTAAGTCAGTGGGAACAGTGGTTTCTGAGCACCTCTAAAACACAGGCCACCACAATATATCTTTTACATGATCAGTTATTGAAATATTCTGGTGGTGGGGAGGAAACATGTAGAAACACCATCCTTGAACCATACACTAAACTGAGCAAAAGAGTAATTTGAGTAGTCGGGTTGGAAAGACAAACTGCTACTTCTTCTCCCAGATGAGGAGGTCTTTTAATGTTAATGAAGCCACATTGATATTATTTGACTGAATGAGATCTGCAATTTTATATAAATACACTTTTCTAACTAAGCTAATATTTAGATATTTAAATAGTTGCACAGACTCATGTTCTACCACATTATAACATTAAGCCCTGTTGTACTTGTTAATTAAATCCTTGAAAATGTTAACACCAGACAGTCAGCAAATGATGAACACAGCTAATTAAAAATCTTGGAATAATTCCTTTCATATGCCTTTTTCCACATAAAAATGTGTTTTTAAAATGGTAAGACTGTAATATCCAAGAGAAAGGGCAATGTCAATGACAAAACTATGCAGAACACCAGAGCCCTTCACACACCGTGTAGTAATCAAAGCCTCCTTGCCTCACTGAAGATCTTTGGTAGGAACCCAGTGAAAAATGAAGTAGAGTCAGAGCTTTAAAAAAATCACGTTTTCACTCAAATTCATAGAGTTAAAAGTTTGTATACAAAATCCCATTTTCTTTTTATGTACACTTCTTTATTTCATTTGTCTCTGTTGTGAGATCTTCCCTTTCATAACTGACAAAAAGTACATCTGTGTTTCAAGTACTTTATCAAAAATAGTTTTATTTTATTTTATTTTATTTCATGTGATATAAGCTATCCTGCCCAATGCTGTTATGTTGCCTCATATTAAAGAAGTTCTGTATTAAAATCACAAACTAGTTTGATTCCCCATAGTTTAAATTCCAGGGTATTACTAATTAAGCGGTCTCTTGGTTTTTGGGCTCTTATTTTTATTGTTTCTCTCCCTCTCTGTGTAAAACTTGCAAGCTGCTAATTGTGTTAGTACATCCTAAGACAGAGTCTGTTGTCAAAGCGATACTTTGTAACAACAGAAACAGCACACTGAGCCTCCCCGCCCTTTTGTTGTATTTATCTCACTTTGTTAACAATTGTGATTAAAATAGAGATAGAGGATGTATGTGGATGGATGCTTGGTGTGGATAATAACTGAATGATCAGGGAGGTGCCAGCCTAAGAATCCAGTGTCGATTGGCCGAAGAAGGCGTCAAGTGGAAACAACCAGAGGACCCCCGGAGGGCAGACTGGAATCCACCCAACAGCCTCAAGGATGGGAGAACCAAAGAGCAAGATAACATCTGGCAGCACAAGCCATCAGGAATGTGCCATCTGCATGATGAAGCAATTCCCATAGACTGGCAAAGGAAGACATTCCTATAAAAATGGACTCTAGAAAGTGAGAACTTTTGGGTCTGATTCTGCAAATCAACTTCCAGGAGCATCAGATGAGCATCTGACAAGGCCCTGTTCCCTCCTCGTGTCCAGGCCACCTGGCCAGCGGCTTGGCACAAGCAACTCTAAGGCTGGTAACTATGATAACAACCTTGCAGAACTTGTGTGTGTGTGTATGAATGAATGTGTGAATAAATATGAAATTGAATGGAATGTTATAGCTATAATTAACTGCTTACTATGATTCTTTCTGTATTCACAATAAATGTGGCATTTTGCCTTGTTCACTTTAATAAGATCCTGCTGGTTTTTATTTTATTGGTATAACAATGCAATGGAGAATAATGTCACCATGTTATTGTCTCTGACCACTTATCTGTTAGGGCTATGGCACAGTTAAACAGGCTGAGCATGAGAAATGGCTTTTGTTTAAACAGTAGCACCTTTAGGAATCAGAAAACATATGAAGAGAAATGGAGCGCTATTAGAAAGATACATTTTATTTGTATAAATAAAATCAAATCAATTAAGAACTTCCCATATGTGAAAGAATGGTGGGTCTGAAAGATTTGTTTTTAAAGCTTCATTAGTCAAAATACTTACATGCATAAAACCTTGTGCTAACAAATGGATTTAATGTAGTAATAATATCTAGATAGATGTATATTGACTTCTAAAATGTAAAGTCCTACCCTGTAATATAGGTGCTCCCCTCCTCCCATTTATGTCAATGGCAAAACTCCACTGGCTTCAGTTGTGTATGATCAGTCCTATGAAACGCATCTATTTAAGGTATTTGTTAGAAACCAGAGACTGTACTATGCAGACATTAAAGAGCAAAGGATCTTGGCTAACTGATGCTTAATTGCATCAGCCCTTCAAGGAGGTAAAAGATGTGGTGGCGAAGATCTGGAAAATAGGTAAATTGCAAAAATTGTTGAGGCTGAGAATCAGCAGGAACAAGGTCATAAATCTCCAACCTCCTGCGTTTCCGGAGACTGGCTCTTCAACTCTTTGGGCCTGTACTTCTTCTGCTATGTCTTTCACCAGCATCCATTTGCTGGGCACACCTACCCACTTTGTTCTATAAAAGCAGCAGGGGGAGAGTTGCTGTTATTCTGATTCTGAATATTATTATGATTATAATATTCTGATTATTCTGCGTTATGATGACACAGTAAAGGCATGGTAGTGCAAGAAATTTACATACTGCAGAAAATAATAGCTAAGGCTGTTGACTCCAAACACACAAGTTCCTACCATTTAATGTAAGGAAAGGCCATGTTATACTAAAGTAAATGGATTCTGCACATATATCCTGAGGGGCTACACGCTCAGACACCATAAAATAGCATGACTCCAAAGCAAGAGCAGGAGGCTTCCCCCCTCCATCCACCCAACAAACTGAGGATCTGAAGGCTAAGCTATTATTATAATTATCACTTTGAAGGAGGTGCAGTACACTTCTCCCAGCCCCCTCCTTCCCACACAACCCTGTGCCTGGACAGCTTTACAACCCAGTGCAGGGCTGCCCATCACCTTGAACGTCCTCACCATCTTGCAGGTCCTTAGAAGAGAAGAGAAAGGAGGGAGTAGGAGCTATGCTAACTAGTGGGATTCTAGTCAGTCCTGGTGCTGGGCTGGAAGTGGGAGTGAGTGGGATTGAGTCCACCCAATATGTTTCATACCTGGCCCAAAATTATTAAAATACATACACAATGGCTACAATGGGATGCCCTTGCTCATAGTTAATGGAAATTTACTGTGGTGTCTTTTGCTCTTTACCAGCAATAGTAGGTCAGAGAAACCATATGGACATTGTGGGGTCCAAATAACTATGTTTACTAAATAAATAAATAAATTAGGGTTGCCTAGCAATTAAAAAATTAATTGTGATGAATCGTGTGATTAATTGCACTATTAACATATTTGTAGATGTTTTCTACATTTTAAATATATTGATTTCAATTCCAACACAGAATACAAAGTGTACAGTGCTCATTTGTAATTTTTGATTACAAGTATTTGCACTAAAAAAAGAGAAATAGTATTTTTCAATTCCCCAATTATAAGTACTGTAGTGCAATCTCTTTATCATGAAAGTTGAACTTACAAATGTAGAAGTACATACAAAAAACCTACATTCAAAAATAAAACAATATAAAATTTTAGAGCCTGCAAATTCACTCAGTCTACTTCTTGTTCGGCAATCGCTCTGACAAACAAGTTTGTTTACATTTGCAGGACATAATGCTACCCGCTTCTTGTTTACAATGTCACCTGAAAGTGAGAACAGTCGTCTCAAGATATTTATGTGCCAGATGTGCTAAAGATTCATACATCCCTTCATGCTTCAACCACCATTCCAGAGGACATGCATCCATGCTGATGATGGGGTTCTGCTCGATAACAATCCAAAGCAGTGCAGACCGATGCATGTGCATTTTCATTATCTGAGTCAGATGCCACCAGCAGAAGGTTGATTTTCTTTTTTCAGTGGTTTGGGTTCTGTAGTTTCTGAATCAGAGTGTTGCTCTTTTAAAACTTCTGAAAGCATGCTCCACACCTCATCCCTCTCGGATTTTGGAAGGCACTTCAGATTCTTAAACCTTGGGTCAAGTACTGTAGCTATCTTTAGACATCTCACATTGGTACTTTCATTGTGTTTTGTCAAATCTGCAGTGAAAGTGTTCGTAAAATGAACATGTGCTGGGTCATCATCTGAGACTGCTGTAACATGAAATGTAAGGCAGAACGGGGACATACAATTCTCCCCCAAGGAGTTTAGTCACAAATTTTAATTATTGCATTATTTTTTAATGAGCATCATCAGCATGGAAGCATGTCCTCTGGAATGATGGCCAAGGCATGAAGGGATATATGAATCTTTAACACATCTAGCACATATATATCTTGAGATGCCTGTTCCCACTTTCAGGTAACATTGTAAACAAGAAGCAGGCAGCATTATCTCCTGTAAATGTAAACAAATTTGTTTCTCTTAGTGATTGGCTGAACAGGAAGTAGGACTGAATGGACTTGCAGGCTCTGAAGTTTTACATTGCTTTGTTTTTGAGTACAGTTATGTAACAAAAAAAATCTACATTTGTAAATTGCACTTTCATGACAAAGATTGCACTACAGTACTTGTATGAGGTGAACTGAAAAATACTATTTCTTTTGTTTATCATTTTTACAGTGCAAATATTTGTAATAAAATATACACTTTGATTTCAATTACAACATAGAATACAATATATGTTGAAAAACATCCAAAATATTTAATAAATGTCAATTGGTATTCTATCATTTAACAGTGCAATTAAAACTGCGATTAATTGCAATTGATTTTTTAAATTGCAATTAATTTTTTGAGTTAATTGTGATTAATCGTCAGCTCTAATATATATGACAATCCAAACTCTAGTGACATATACATGCTGCTGCTCTGGCTTCTGAAACATAAATCATAATAAGCATCCATGACTAAAGGGCTCACAAAACATTTAAAGGGATACTACCCAAATCCTGTACATTACATAATCCTCTCCTTTTAAAATAAAATCACATAAAAATTACAAACACATTACTATCATTAAATATACAAGCTGCTATGAAATAAGTATGAGAGGTGAATAATGTCTTGTGGGCATCACAACAGCATCTGTAACAGTGTCTCTATTTTCTTATGTAGCTATCTCCATTGATACACCAATTTCTAGTACCCAATTTAGGGTCAAATCAGCTACAGTCAATAACCATTCTTGAGTTGCCTCCATTTTGCACACTAACCAGTCCCTTAATGCATCATTTAAACTCATTCCAAATTGAAAATGTTCTGTAATTTCCTTAATTGAGCTACATATTCAAAAATCATGCTCTACAATCACCAGTAGTTTTGGGGATAGGTGATTTTGTACCTGTTCCAGTGTCTCAGCAATGTTTTGTCTGCTGGTTTAACAGGACACATTAAGCTATGCTGCAGGGGATAAGTTTTAGCCACCTTTTCATCTTCAGTTGTACCACGAGAGACTATATACTGTTCCAGGCTCTCAGTGTAAGTCGGCCAGTCCTCTACTGAGCTATCAGAGAGACAGCCAGGCATTTTAAACCCCCTTTTCTTTACAAAATGAGCAGTTTTCTCACAGCCTTAGTAGCTGAAAACTGCAGTGTCCTTTAGTTGCATTTTCAAAAGGGCTCTACAGTCACTCTCTATTACACAGTATTTCTAGGTTAGGATCCAAGTTTGTCACCAATCATTGTGTAATTTGCCCTTTACGCATCAATAATAGTATAAAAAAACCTTGTGGACATGGTGGGGTCCAAATAACCATGTTTACTAAATATATTCAACATAAAAGACCTAGTTACATATACACACTGCTGCTCTGGCAGGATTTTGATACATAGCACACAGTGAGTGCCAAGTGGGGGCTTTCAAACAATTTTAAGGGATACTACAAAATTCCTGTGCACTATACTTATGCTACAAATGATAACAATGAAGACAAAGGGGCTACTTTTAGACTAAGGATATCAATTCTGCCCCTTAAAGAGAAGGGAATTTATTTTGTAAAAGTACATGCTGCTACATATTTTTATTGTATATTATTTGAGAAATAGTACATGAATATGAACTTAAGGAGGCAAACAAAATATTGTTTTAATGTAGATCTTTCTCTGGTGTGTACATTCAATATAGGACAACATATAGCTAAAATTTTGAGATTTGCTGTTAAATTTAATCGTCCTTTTTAGATGCTAGGGATGCTTTTTTCTTTATTTACAAAGAATGTCTCGATGATGAATTTACATCCCAGGTTGATTCAGTACAAGTCTGACTCTGTCTTGTTGGGACTTATATGTCTATTTGAGGTAAAAAAAGAAATTAGCATTCACTTTCTTTGAAATCTTATTTCTCAGATGTTAACCATCAAATGGAGGATATTTGCAGGGCCACCGTCCAACAGTTTCAGTCCAAAAATATCATTAGACACATACACCAGGGCTGACTCTTCACAGTGGGGAAAACATCACCAACACATATGTATTGCAAGTCTTTAATTATAATTCAATAATCGCCAAACCAAGCTACTTTCAGCTGTATTATAATGTGATTAAAGGCTTGCATGAAGAAATGACAGGGTCTGCCTTGCTAGTTTTACTTTCATATCCTTTCTTAAAGGATTAACATTGGTTTTATTTGTTTGTTTCTTTTTAAATGTTTCAGGGTACAAATACCATTTTGCTTCCTATCACTGCTGCTGCACGGACAAATGTAATCTTTTTCACACAATAATTTTGTGATTATAGTCTGTTCCACATACTGTCTCAATTATGACTATTAATAGTATATATTAATTTTTGCTATTTACTACACTTCTGTTTTGCCCACTGATCCAGACAATATGATTGAATGAGTCTGATGTCTTCCATTGCTCTTACTTTCTTACCCCATCCCCAGTTTGATTCCATTATCAGTCACCAAATAGATACATTTCACATATATTGCACAACACATTGTTGCAGAGTAGCATTGGTTGCCCTTAATGCAGTCCAGTAACCATTTTAGAATGGAGTCCTTAAAAAGTAGTGAATGTTCTGCAGCAAATGCCCATTTACAGGGTCTGAGAAAGGAATCCACCCATATATTTTGTGTCAATATTTTTCAAATCAAGCTCAGTGAATTTGCATATTGAATACCTATAGAGCTTGGCAATTGTTCCCACTCTTGGAAATCATCCAGTCACTAATCAATTGTCTTTAAGTTTAAGGCTGAGGTTCTCAAATTTGCTTAAGGGATTTAGGTTGAATTTTAATGAGGACTGTGCCTTGCATAATGACAGGTTTCAGAGTAACAGCCGTGTTAGTCTGTATTCACAAAAAGAAAAGCTGTAGCTCACGAAAGCTCATGCTCAAATAAATTGGTTAGTCTCTAAGGTGCCACAAGTACTCCTTTTCTTAATGAGAACTGTGTATTCTGAGAACCCAAGTAGATTTATAAACCTTAGCTTTACAGCACAGGGACAAATCTTGATCCCATTTGAAACTATTGCAAACTCTCGTTCATTTTGATGGGAACTGGATCAAGCCCTCAGATTTCTCTTGAACAGCTTTGTTCAAAAAAGTTATTTTATTATACTTTGGTAGAAGGAATGTCTTTATGGGTCCAGCCCCGAAGACTTTACTCAATAGCATTAGGATTTTAAGATAGGAACCTATGGTAGAAGAACAGAATTTGCCCTTTTTTATTTATTGCAGAAGTTCTTAATCTAAATTTCTCCAGAGTTCAAGGTTATTTAGTTTAGTTCAATTTAGTTTAGTTTAGTTCAATTTCTAAGTGGCCGATCTCACACTTCAAAACCATTTTCATATTATATTATTCTCTTGTTTTAAAAATCTGTGCACACACATTTTTCTTTTAAAATAAGAGTTTCAATGCACTCATGAAGAGTACACGTTTAATAGTTCTAAGTACTTTCTGAGAATCTTCACAGGAAGCAGTCTGACTTAATGGTATTTTCACTTAAAACTGGGATTTGTGATGTAATATTAGTCCGGAAGTACCGCATGAAGCAAAGTTTCTGAACAGGACTAGCTTTCAACACGTGACAACAGAGACCAAAATTATCCTTCCCCTGGCATCTGCAAGAGACAGCACTTAAAAAGTAAACTCTCTCCACAGGCTATTGAAATTAAGCACAGTGATCTCATACAAAGCACAGTGCAGCTGGTACCACGGGATTAAGACAGTCAAATCCTTTCTAATAGAAAAATGAAGTCAGACCAAGCTTGAATCGTTTCTTTCACAAAATGTAATTCTATAAACTACAAAGCTCCATTATAGACAATGTTTATAATTAGCAACTATTTTCCCTTAATTTTAAATAAAGCATGTTAGCTGTTGATGTCATGCCAACATATTTTCTACAGATGCTGCGAACAATGAATAATCAGAAATCCAGTTCTGTTGTTTCTGTTATAATTATTTCAAATTGTTAGAACCCATAATAAAAATCAATGTAATGAAGAAACACCATTACATGTTGATAAACATCATGCTCTTTTAATTTCAGGCAAAACTACTGAATATTAACCAGCGAGGAAAATATTTCCCACCCCCCAACTGCTGTACAGGATTCTATTTGTGTTTTTCTGTATATTCAAGTTCAGTTCTTTTTGTGGTTTTCATAACCCTCCTGTTCTGTTCTATGGAAGTCTGCAGATGTATATAGACAGTGTCCAAAGAGCACTTGTTCTTTATGTTTATAAAATGTCAGTCATAATTAGAGTTGAAACAATGGTGCTGCAATAATTTGAATAGGGATGACTTCATGTATTCATCAGAATAAAGTGAAACTACCATTGTTCATTACATAAAATGGGTTTATATAGCACTCCCTGCAAACGTAGGGCTTGATTTTGCTTTGTAATCTACTAGGACAGACCATACATGTAACTTAGCACAGGTCTACACTACTGAATCCAATGTAGGATCAGGACAAACTAATTCAAACAAGGAGGAAGAAAGTATACTGGAGCTGGAAAGGTCTGTTGTGAGATCATTCATATCATTCATATAGTTCCCCATTGTTAAAGGAACTGCTGCCTTTTGATAGTCCAGGATTGAAACAGTCGATTGAGTTGGAGTCTGGCTGTCAACTAATGTATATCAGAAAAAAATAGATTTTAACAGGAGAGATGGCATAAGAATATCTGTATGATTTGCTTCGGTTTGAGGATATTGTTGGAAGTGTGGCCATATTATAGTAACATTTTTTGCTCTGCCTTTCAGGGATTGTGAGTGACAAAACAGGACCCATTTCCATTTGTCACCTGGCAGCCACCTGGAAAAACTGAAAGGCTGGGGACACAGGGTTGATGTGACTGCTTAAACAGTCTCCTTCTTCCAACAAGCTTCACGGGTGGCAAAAGCTGGCCTTTAAGATTTTAGCTGCTGTGAATGATCATAATATCTTTCTTAATATCTTTCTTCTGGCCAATATATTGCCACTATAAAGGAAGATGCGTGGTGGAGCCTTCTCAGAGGCCATAGCCCATTTAAATGGTAAACATTGTCCTTGTTTCTTTTGGAGTACTGAATCTCAAATAGCTCAAGGCTTCAATCTCTGACAGGAATCTCTGACAGTAGGTATCTGTATCAGACCCTCCCCCATAGAAAAATAAATCCTTCTATTTTTTTTATTGCTATTTTGCTTTTCAACTTGACAGTCCCCTCTTTCTCTCTCTCTATTAGATCTTACTGAGCAACTAAAAATGCATAAAAGTGAAATGCAAAGCAAACACACAACAATCAGTGCCACTCCAACCCCATGCTGGTGTTTCCACTTTGTCAAAAACTGCCAGAAGTAAAGAGAAGTATTTAAACGGTGTCAGTTGACAGGTATCCAGCGGTGCCACCAGGAACAACTAGAAAAATCTATATGAGCACTGTCAAGCTTTTTATTATAATTATTTAAAACCTGAACAACGTCTGCTGTAGAAGCATTATTTGAGCAAAAACATAGATTCCTTGTGGAATTTGATTGCAAAATGATCCTCTCAATATTTATTCTTTTTTTAAATGGATTTATAAAGTGAATGGATTTATTATAGATTAGAATTTCTCAGATTTACATAAGAGAGTCCTCCAGTGCCCCTCTTGGATAACTCACTTGACATGTATGCCCTGATCCTGCAATTAACTCAAATGGGCAGGCTCTTGCATCCCCATGGATCTCCATTGACATATATCCACCAGGGCACAAGTGCCTCTCTGCATGGATCTAACTGCAGGCTGAAAAACCCATCTTTCTCAGCTTGTAAGAGCTCTGACCTCTTATGTCTGTCCAGTGATGTATGCAAAAATAACTTCTTTTCTCTCCTTTATTCTTCCAAAACTCACTGTTTTGACCCCAGATTCAGGAAGACATCATGCTGTTCTTCTCTTGTTGTGAGCTTCCCAAACTTTAGGAAAATGAGACCAGTCACATCAATCCCTGAAATCCTACCTACACATCTTTGCATTGTGGGAAAGAGTGGTAGAAATCTTCATATTATGCTTCCTCTCCTTTCTTATATTCTTTGCTGAGCAATGAATTACTTCACAGGTCAGCATTGTTAACAATCATCTTTGATATCTTAATTAGTATTCTTTGAAATAAATGGGCTAGATAGCACTTCAGAGCTATTGTTACAGGCTCCTTGCACACTCAGACAGATATCACTACATCAGCACATCGGCCTCCAGGACATATATGTTCATAGGCTTTAAGAGATGGAGGACTAAAATGTGTATTGGACTGCTGAGGTATCTTCTTTCTTTAATATTCATGGTTTTACATTAATCTTAGCTATATGTTTGGCATGGGCTGCTGGGATGGGGTTTGAATCATTTATTTTTGTATGGATTTGTCAGTTTTAATGTCATGTCAAAGATACCTAACACCTTATTTATTAATGAATAAGTTAATTATTCATTGGAAGCAGGAATAAAGAAAATAAAATAATAATTCACCCTCTACTAGGGCATGGTTGTTCCACAAATTATGTCCTCTGATGCTTTGTCTAGTCTGATGGATGAGTATGGCATTTGAAACTCTAGGCTTTCTAAGCAAGCATCATATGGTTTGTTTGTTATAGTTTATATTTGTGCCAAACAGCTTGTTGAAGCTGGAGTGAAGCATATTTATGCTAATACAAGAGGGAAAAAATCCCATTCGTCATTTGCATTTGAGTCGGAGTCTCTAAACATGTCCATAATATATTATTCCAGCATAGAAGACAATCCAAGATCAAACTCCAAAGCCAGGATTCTTTTTCGTTTTGTTTTGTTTCACCCTTCAAGGCACTATTGCCAAAGTGCATCTGACAGTAATTAGTAATTATCTGTACCACTATGTTTTTTCCCCTGTTGTAGATTGAAATTTATTTTGCTCTTGTTGGCATGCGAAGGTTAAAGCTGCAGCAAACCATTCACCCCACTAGCAGGTTCATGTGACCAGCCCCTGCAAAACTAAATATCGAGCTTTCAAGTCTTTCTGCTGTTTGTTTTCTTATGAATAGTATGGCTGAAGGATATGTTACAATTTGAGACTAGAAGACACCAGGAGAAATAAATTTTTACAAGTGCCAGAAGTGTTGCAAAAATAAAATTCTTCTGAGTATTAAATATGAAATTAATCAATATGGGAATTTAAGGCAGCTAAACAAAAAAGGTTTGTTTTTTATCCCCAAAAATATAAGGGGGGGGCGATGATGGTGAATTCATTCTCAGTCTATATTTTTAAATGCACCAACAGATAGTTCTAACCTCAAGCTCAATTCTGCTATTAACAATGCATAACAACCTACATCCTGCAAGTGTAAATTGCAAGATTGAGGCCTAAAAGAACAATTATTTACCTTAAACATATTTGATTCTGATATATTTTGTGGTACCAATTCACTTCATTAAAGCAAGGCCAATTTACACCAGCTGAGGTTCTGACTCATATTTATTATATGTATACTTTCGCCAAGAAATAATAAAAACAGTAGTCACTAGTTATCTTGCCGCTGTTGTCACATCATTTGCTTATTCCCATAATATGCACAGAAATACCTAATGTGCATACATTAATTCGATACAATGGTTAAAAAAATATAGGAAAAATAACATTATTTTTTAAATTCTCTAGGTTTTTAAGGTGGTTCCTGTGTAACCCTATTATTTGTTTTATGCCTTCTAAATTCTGTATGACTTTTCCATAAGGAATGAGACAGAGAAACCTTAGAATATTATTGTGCCTTTAATGGCCTTCTCTATTGCCTTTAATTATGTGTGCCAGATTAGCTATGGTAACTTCCCTGGAGCTAAAGGAATTTAGGAAGATTCAATGTGTTCTGTATGATAATAATGGCAGTCAGTTGACCTGTTAAATATCAGGGTAAACTGGAGAGCATAAGTAGGTGAAATAGTGGGAGCTTTTTACTTTCACATCTCTAGTTGACATTTTGCTTTCTTAGATTTACTTTCATTATTGCAAAACTTTAAGATGACATGGAAATATTTTAATATTTGCTGGAGAGACGTAATCAAAGTATTGAGGCCTCTTTGTGTAGCCTGTAGCAGTAATTACTATAAAGCAGCTGAAATGAAGTGTGTAATCAAGCTAAGGGTGTATTGAAAAACTCATACAAAATAAAACTATGCTTTTTCATCTATAATCATGTCCTAATAGACCTGGCAAGGATTCTAAAAGTCTGACTACCAGAGATTTCATTTGGATAACAGCTCAAATGGATAGTTGCAGGGGGAGCATTGGCACAGTCTCAATTAGAAAAATGAGGGTAGGAGCTTAGAGTGGTGGCAGCCAATAGGATGAATAAAGACAGCCAATTTCTGAAAGAAGAAAAAAAATGATCCAGCAAGCAGTGAGAGGGGATACAAGTGAAAACCCACTGGAAATCTCATATAAATTGAAAAGAGCCTTAGCATCCAGGTTCTATTAGGGTAAGCATCCAAAGGTTCAAATGCTTATCCAAACTATCTAAGACCCTTGGGTCTGCATAACTGGCTAAGAATCTCGCAATAACTGGTTTTCTTGAGAGCTTCCTGGCATCTCCACTTCCTCTCCTAACTAGAAAACCTGTGAAATCACCCTCCATCGTGTTATCTCTGGATTCTTTCTTTTGGCCAAAGCCAGAAACAAGAAGTGAAAATATATTTATCAGAACTTCAGAAATGTATCAAAAAATTACTGGCCATCTCTAGCCAAAATTCTAGTGATGGATTCAAGAGATGAAGCAATATACACACATTACATCTTTGTGATGTATCTGAAAGCAACAGAATGAGCTGGTCTTCAGTAGAAAATTTTGTTGTTAATGTGATTGTGAAGTGGTTGAATTAAGTGATGTAATGCTGACCATGACTAACCAACCAATGAAAACCAGGAGAAGCTATGTTCTGCATTAGACGTCATAGTCAGCATTTTTTGCCCCTACTTTTGTACAAGAACTCCAAGATATGTCCTACCATCTGTTCATGCTGCCAAAACACTTGTGTGAGCCCTAACCACAGTGATCTCTACGTCTATGCCTCCACTCCATACACCTCAAGCAAATTTCAAATGCTGCTGGTAAGACTATCGTCCATCTCATTGATCATGCTATGTTACCCCCTCTAAGTCTTTGATCTCCAAGTATCAAACACAAACTTCTTGTCCTAATCTTCAAAATTCAGTTCCACCCTCTTATCATGAGGTTGATTCCATCATTCCCCCACAAATGATTCCAGTCTCAATCATCTGCTTCTCTGTTTCTCCCAGGATCACTTTTCTGATTTCTCTCATGCATATATAAGGGAACTATTGGTTCCTTACTACAATTTGTGAATGATTTTGCTTGGCCCTTTTTCCATACCAGGAGAAAGTAGAATAGCCAAACAGGACAGGATCCTGAAACTGGCAGGGTCTCTGGCCAATCAGAGAGCTCCAGACCAGAGCCAATGGGAAATAGTCAGGACACCAAGTCAGTCTGATTCATCAGGCAGCTGGGCCAATCAGGTCCTCTGTGTGTGCTAGGGGAAGGAGAGACAGGGAGAGGAGCACCACAGCAGGCTGAGGGGGCTCTGCCTGGAAGCCAGGAAGAGCTGCCTAAAACTACAATGAAAAGTATCAGAGAGCCAGCGAGCAGCACAAAGATGGGTCAGTATGGAAAGCTGAAAACACAACATGAAAATGTGAAGAAACCAGCTGGGAAGGGCCCTGAGGAAGGAAGTGAACAACAGCAGTAGTGAAAGCAAGGACCTTGAGCTAGTGGCCTGGGCATCAGAGACAAGCAGTAAGCAGAATGAAAAACAGTTACAGAGAAACCTCCCAAGGAGGGTAAGTGGAGCAGCAGGGAGGGCGACAAACTGTGGAATGTAGTAAATCGCCTCACTATACTCCTCTGAGACCAGTTGTGCAGAGGAACCATAACTAGCACCAGTCTGGGGGAGTTCCAAGCAGCTCCTGAGTCCAGGAAGAAGGTGGCAAGTCTTTTGGGATAACTTCAGCCCACTCTAAGGAGATTTTTCTGGTCCATTCCTAAGGCATAGACTTGTGTGAGCTGTGCATAGCCCTGGACAAAGGTGGCCCCATCCTCACAGGAGAAAGAGTGAGTGGGGATCAGAGGAGGACTTCTTTTTCTCTCCTTTTTAGTTGACTGTTGACTATGGGGGTCTGTGAGTGGACCCCTCCCCCCAGATGAGTTCTCAGCTGGTGCATTCACCCATTTGGGAACTGGATCTTCTTCATTCACTAAAGTCTACTGTGGAACAACAGCTAGTGATCTTTTGAACGAGGGTCTATGTTGTAGGGGAAGATTTGGGGCTTGCACAAAAAGTGTGTATGTGTGTGTGTGTGTTGGGAGGGCGGGGGGTTCGAGACATTGTGGTGATGATTTCAGTGGAATTCCAAGTGAAGCCATAACCTGGTGAGTGCAGAATTATCCTCATCACACATCCCTTCTGGAACTGTCAGACCAAAGAGCCAAGTGTCACCACCCCACAGGAGAGACTGTTCCTGTTTAAAGTGGGGTGGTTTTTTATATGTACACATACAGACTAAATAGTTTAGTATGTTTTCTCATCTGGGTGCAGGAAGTATAGCAGGGATACTGCTTTTAGTATATTTTAAAACCTTTCAACTGCTTGGTATATTTTCAAACCTTCTATCAAGCTGTCTCTTGTTTTTAGACTGTTCCTGAGAAATATAAATCTGTTTTTTTTTAATTTGGTGTTTTGTGTGTGCCCTTTTTAACATTTTAGTTCAAAATAAAGCTACTACCTCAGCTAGGGGTTTCTAACTTATTGGTAATCTAGTAAATGGGTGGATCTGATGTGGTAAGTGGAGGAGGGGGTACTGTGACAAGCGGGTGAGACTATTTGAAAGCTCTCTCACCATAGTCTCATAGTGTTCAGTCTCAGGCCCCAGGTCTCATGGCAGCTGTGACATCCCTCAAGAGGGAGGGTAATTGGGTTTTAGCCTTTAACCCAATTTCAGAGTCTTCTGGGGACCAAGTAGTCAAGACCCTGCTGGTGTAGCCAGGCTTGGTAGATCAGAGGAAGGAAGTCTTCTGGAAGTAAGTGTCCCACCCCTTCCCGCAGGTGGGGAACCACACCCAGCCTGTTCCTCTGGGTAACACTGTGGGTGGTAAGAGATGGGTTGTTGATTGTCCCACTGCAGTAGGGTCCCATTTTACATTACCCTAGCCCCATGACATTTTGGTGCCACAAACAGAATAGGATTAGATTCTCTTTTACATTGTAGAGAAGTGTAAGTCTTGGATAGTTGTTCAGACACAGTGAGGAGCAGTGGCACATAACTGAAGATCATGGAAGAGATAAGTGAGCAGTTAAAAGAGCTCCAAAAGAAGCTGAGTGAGCAGGAATCCAGATAACCAGGTTCTTGCAACAGGCCCGAGAGGTGCAGAGAGATGCTATGCCCCTTGTCAGACTGGTTATTGAGAAGCAGTTAGCACAGCCAGCTGCATTGTATATACCCTGCAATCACCCAATCCCTGTTTTCTCTGGATATCCCACCAAATCAGGAGAGAGTGGGAGAGTAAGTAGATGCCACTAAAGCTGCCCTGAGGATCTTGCAAGTTCCAGCAGAGGATCAGGTCAAGTTAGTCAAACAGTATATAGTGGGGTAAACACACAGTACTGTCAAGTTCTCCAGCTTTACCAAGGAGAAGGACATCCCAAAATATTTCAGGAGTTGACAGAGGCCTATAGGGACAAGTTACCCATGGATACCAGGCTGAAGGAGTTAGTGAAAACAAGGTCCTAAACAGTCTAGTAGGGCCTTTGCCCATGATTTGGGAGAGGATGAGTGTGGTGCAACAACGAGAGCCAAGTAGGGTTTCACAGCCAGAAGTCATACTAAAGGAGCAACTTGCCCTGGACTTCCATGATGGTCTCTTGAGAAAGGAGGTGAAATGGAAGAACAAAGAAAATCTGGACTTAACATATGTGGAACTGATGCAAGCCACTATCAAATGGGTGGCGGAGGAAGAGACCTTGGCCAATGTAGGTGCACCTCGCTCTAGCAGCTGAAATTGTGCTAGACCCTTGGTTCACTCCACCACATCTGAACATGGCCAGAAGGGTCTAAGTCTGGAGAGTCTGAGTGAGGCTATCTAACTCCTTGTCACATGACAGGAGGAGTTATTCCAGCTTGTAACAGCACAGAGCAGTGAGGCCAAGAGAGAGAACTCCTGTATCAAAAGGCCAAAGTGAACAGCATGAATGAATAGGGAAAGTACATATGTTCTTTCTTTGAGAAGCCAGGACATATAGCCCTGGAGTGTCCACTTCAGGGTCCTCAAAGGGAGGCTCCAACCAAGATTCCTCCATCTAAAACAACCTGACCTACCATGGGAGGTCAGGTGGCTGCTGTAGGACAAGAAAGATAACTGGAAAATGACCCTGACAGCGAATTTAAGGAGAGGGCATTTGGAAGCTGTCTACTCATAGAACTAGAGAGAGTTGGAATGTCTACCCTTTGTTTATTGGACACTGGGCTTTAGACATTACCATCATATGCTCATTTCAGCCGGCACTTTTGTGATCATATGCACCAGATGAAGGATGTGGGTTTTGTAAGGATGATAGCAGCTAATGGACTAAGACTCCTGGTGCTCAGATGCCTGAACATGCCAACAACACTATTAGGACAGCCTTTTCCAAACAAAAATATTTTTGGCATCAAGGATGCAGTTACCAAAAGCCCTGGGGAGAGGCTGATCCCAGGCATTATAGAAATGAACATCCTCAAAGAGCTAACTGGACTAATGCCTCTCTTTAGATGGTTTGCCTCCACTCAGGGCGGGAAGGCAATGATGTCCCAGGTTCAGGCCAGGCTCAAGCATCAAGTAAAATTGTGAAATAAGGAGGGGTGAATGGGATTTCTGTGAGTGGCTAGCAAGAAGCCTGTTGTCATTCCCCCACTGAGCAAGAGACTGTTGGATGGACAGTGTTGTCAAAGCTGGAACAGGGCTCTGTTCTAGAGGAAGGATCCTGTGCAACACATTTGCTCAACTTGCTTTATGTAGCCAATGCTTTAGTCCAAAGTATGGGTGGACAGATTCCACTAAGTGCGTTAAATACTAGCAAATGGACAATCCTACTTCATCCAAGAGTTTGCATTGCCAAAGTCTACTTGCCAGCTACAGTGGCCACAGCGGTAGTGTTCAGTGAATCCAGGAACGTATTACATATCCACAAGATGAAGGATACTATTTTTCCAGGCTGAACCAGTGGTAATCAGCAGTGGGAGATTCCTCTACAGATGGAACAGTACCTGTCTAAAGGTCAGGTACATTTACTCATGAAGTTACTGGGGAAAAAAAAAAAAAAGGATGTCTTTTCCAAAGAAGACACCAGTGTTGGGCATACCACCATGTTGTTGCACCAAACCCCCATGTGGGAAGAGGAACCAATTAAACAGAGACAGAGGAGGGTGTCCCCAGCAGTCTTCCAGTAATTTATAAATTCAGATTATCTACTGTACCAAAGGTTTGTTGTCTTCATGAATGACATCCTACTGAGGCACTTGGTTACTGCCAGTCTGGGAGCAACTGAACAGAGATGAGTAGCCCAACTAGCAGATTCCCAGTTTGATGTGTGTTATAACCCTGGCTGGTCCAACGAGGAGGCTGGCCTAGAGGAGAGGTTCCAGACACTGAAAATGACAAGGACTTCCTTGTGATAGTGGTGGAGGATGTGAAGATGAGTTTTTGGCCAGTAACCTTTAACGGGGAAGATGGCTTTGAAGAGTTATTGGAGCAAATCCTAACACAGAAGTGCTGTAAAATCGCACAGAACCTATTTGAGGATGATCCATCCCTGCCTATGCTCCAGACTCTGCCATATGGACAAAAGCAGAGATGGAAAGACCATCTACTCTGAAGTCAGGTTACACAGTAGGGAATTTTCAGACACTCACAGATGAAGACCCTTGCTTTGAACCCATCCTGATTATGGTAGAGGGTAAAGAGAAGCCTGACACTCTATAAGGACAAGAACAACAGATCTATCCCTGCCTTTGCTAAAAAATTGGGAAAGGCTGAAGCTTGAGAAAGGGATTCTGGTCTGACCCATTCTTGATCTGACAAGTGGTGAGGAGATACGTCAGCTAATCATCTCCGTCTTTCTGAGATGACCAACGTTTGAGACAAAACATGACCATAGTGGACATTTTGGTACCAGAGCTACAATGGAAGTCATCCGATGGAGATTGTGTTGGACTAACATGGAACAAGAGATCAAACAATGGACTAAGCAGAGTAAATGATATGCCTTGGCCAAACACCTGTCCCCCCATGACAGAAACTTGCTGGGATGTATAAACACAACTAGTCCACTGGAGGCAGTGGCTATGAACTACACATTATGAGAGAAAACTTCAGAAGGATTTAATATTGCACTTGTACTGGCAAATTTGTCCATTCACATTACCATTGCAGTAACCACCCAGGATCAAACTGCACATATGATGCCAGAGCCCTGATACAGCATTGGCTTGTATATTATGGATGTCCAGCATGTCTGCATTCCTATCAAGGTTGGAATTACAAATCCAGGGTGATAGCAGAACTGTGCAAAATGTATCACATTGTTAAGAGTGGGAGAACCCCTTACCATCCACAAGGAAAGAGGGATTGTGAAAAGTTCAACCATACCATGCTCCAGACGCTGCTATATGGACAAAAGCAGAGATGGAAAGACCATCTACTCTGAATTGGTTCTGACTTACAACAGCCATCTCCACTCATCAACAGGTTACACGTCATTCTATCTACTATTTTGGAGAGGTCCACAATTGCTGAGGGATATGTTAGGGTAATCAGCTTGACCTGAGGTTGAAGTTGAGACATTGTGTGAATGAAATCTTATGTTTACTTGTGACCTTGCTTGAGAAGCATCAGAAAAAAAGCAGCTCAGTCCTGGAAGAGAGTCTATGATTGTAAGTCTCACAGGGCCATCATCAGAGTTGGTGACTGAGTGCTAGTTGGGAATCACAAGTTAAGGGGTCAGAACAATATAGGAAATAGATGGGAAGCAGTGACCTAGTAGTAGTCAAACACACCAGTTCATGTATCCTGTATGGCCAGAGAAAGGTGGTGTAGAGAGGATGTTATACAGGGATCAGCTCAAGTTATGCCCTTTTCTTCCTGAACCAGTAGAAAGAGGGCCCCAGCCAACTCCAGAACACCCAGGAACATACATGATAGTGGCAGAAAGAGTGAGGCATGGGTCCCTTATATGTACAACACTGAACCAGTTGCAAATTTTGAGTGTGTTAGGCAGTCCTGAATAGATGTCCCAGTAGATGAAGCAGCAACTAACAAGGATGAGGGAGAGCTAGACAGGGGTTCAGAGGCAGTCTTAGATTAAGGGCTCTGACAGGAGACAGATGGACATGCTCCACTAGGGGTGTCCTACCAACCAGGTGTCACAATAATTATGTGGCAGACTGGAAGTGTTTTTGAGTACAGGAAGGCTGGTAGTGTGCAAATATAATGGCAAAAGCTAACTTCAGTTGTATAGTGCATATTTTATAATACCCCTGCCCCTAACCCTGTTACACACCGGAAAAGATCCCACTCAAAATCCATAAAGTCATAACTTTATCCTCCTTCAAGTCATTCCTTAAAACTTACTCCTGCCATAATACATACAGGAAACTGCAACTTAATAATGGCTAAGCAGGTGATGAGTTGTGTTCACTACTTCTGAATGACTAATAATTGCATAGATCTTACTATTTTTGTTACCTCTTCTCACACCACCCATTCTATCCTGCTTGTTTTCTCATCCACCCATTACGTCTTAAGTTTTAAACTGCAAGTTCTATGGATCAGGGACTGCCATTTACTATACGTTTGTACAGCACCTAGTACAATGGGACCCTTAACTTGTTTTGGCTTTAGGTGCTACCACAACATACATTATTTTTACTACTAGTAGTACTACAATAGTGTCTAGGACCTCAACTAATATCAGGCCCTCACTGTGTGAGGCACTTTATGAACACAGAATAAAAAAAACAGTCCCTAGCCTTAAAGAACAGCCAACTGGTTCCACCATTGTACCACAACATAATTTTCTAGTGAAGACAAACTCAGCATGAAATGAGATGATTTATCAACTTAGTCTGCATATTCAGTGACCGTTTGAAGCTCCTTCTCTTATTTGTTCTGTATGGGTTGAGCATGAGATTTAAATGGACCTGATGACACAGTTCTATCCATGAACACCTCATTGAGATGGATGCGGCAGAGAGGTAATTAGGTCAGACCTCTTAAAGCTATTATTTAGGCTCTCTCTTTCCAGGTGACTCAGCATAGCATTGCTTTGGCAGTCAGTTAATATTTGGAAGATTTTTTTGCAACTATAAGTTTAGAAACGTCAGTGTAGGTGCTGTTTGTGGGTGATATCATAGCCTGTAGGCATGGCCCAGAGTTGTTAACCTTGTTCCCAAATTGAGTACATTTGCTTTTCACAAAACTCTTTTCTTTATACAAGAAATAAATGCCTGACTCACTACCTATTTGCATCATTTTTACAACATTCCAGTATCTCCAAACACTGGACACACTGGTCCCATGTCTATTATATTATCAGGATTAGTAGCCTCCTCTGCACTCCATTCTTTCTTCTCTCTGATCCCCTCCATCACAGAAAGCATGCATTCATATATTAGCGTTGTCCAGAGGACAACAATTCAATCTTACGAGAACTTCTCAGATTTTAAAATTTGTTTTTGTTCCACATTGGAATGAAAACAAAATCCTTTAGATGTTTTTTATGAAAGAGAATTGTGTTGAAATTGATGTTTTCAGATAAAAAACCCTCAGGTTTTCAATTCTTTTCTCTCTTTTTCTTGGCTTACCTACACAGGACATTACTGCACAACAAGCAACAGTGTGAATCTAAAAGGCACTAACTACTGTGCAGTAACATCCCATGTTAACATTGCTGCAGTGCTCCAGAAGTCCTGGAGTGCACTTTGGCTTACCACACTTTACAAGTAGTAGTAACCTGAGAGCACTCCAGGACCTTTACTATACTGTAGTGGTGTCCACGTGGGACATTAATGCATTGCAAAGTAGTCTGCTGCAGATTCGTGACCTGGCTTGCCATGCAATAACATCCTGTGTAGACATGTTCTTCCCCCAGCCCCCTCAGAAGTGCCCTGGATCTCAAAGTTCTTCTAGATAATATCATCATCATCAGAACTAAGATGTCTCCACAAAATATTTTGACTTTGGCTTTGACAAAACAGCATATTTTGAATAAATGAAATCTATAGTATAGTGACATACTAGTATATACATACACTCTAGTATAGTATAGTTTATATAGTATATACATACACTAAATGTGTGTGCATACAGAAATATGTAGTTATGTTATGTAGGGATGTTACGCTATCCTTTTCAATCTTTCACTTCCTCACAATAGAAAAAAAAGCAAAATATGGTTGATATGCCACTGCTGCTTTTGTGTGAACAGATTCTTCATATTACTGGGCCAGATCCTAAGCTGAAGTAAACTGGCGTAGCTGTTCAATGCTATGTTAATTTACCCCAACTGAGGATCTGGCATTGCATGATTTGATGTAAAAAATATCCAATATCCTGAAATTTAAAGAAAAAGAAAAACTGGGGATTGCTGAATCATCTTGAAGACCCTAGATAAACTTTTAAAGTTAAAAACTAATCTCTAATTACCCAATTCTCTATTCACTTATTCATATCATTATCTACTGCTCCACCTTTCCAATAGGGGGTTGATTTTGCTCCCATTGATTTGGATGGTGCAGAAGCCTATATCTATATATATAAAATTCTAACTAGAGTTTATAACACTGTATAGGGAACTGTTATTACTGATCTTCATTATGTCATTAGTCCACAACCTGGGTATGATTGAGAACATACCGATCTACCCAGTCATAACTGTCAGGAAGAGCCAAGGGATCATAAGTATGGGTTTAGTATTTAGAGCCTAGATTAGAAGAGAATATGTATACTGTTAGAAAAAGCTTGGATTAACTATTGAGGGGGAAAGTATTGGGGTAGCCGTGTTAGTCTGTATCCACAAAAAACAACAAGGAATCCGGTGGCATTAAAGAGTAACAGAATTATTTGAGCATAAGCTTTTGTGGGTAAAAACCCCACTTCAGCTTATGCTCAAATAAATCTGTTAGTCTTTTAGGTGCCACCGGACTCCTTGTTGTTTTTTGTGGATACAGACTAACACGGCTACCCCAATACTTTAAGCCACCGGACTCCTTGATGTTGTTGAGGGGAAGGGAATGGAATAGTGAGGTTAATAGATCAGAGGGCACATTTCTTACTTGGGATGTACTAAAAGTTCATTTCTTACATAAAAAAGGTGAGTTCAGGCTTCTCCTCAACATGTTCCAAGTGAATTCACTGATACAGAGAATCCTCCACCACTCTGACACTTCTTAAAATTATCAACAACATTTTACAATTGTTGTGTTCACACATACATCAAAAGACCAAACTTGTATTTTCCTGTGCTCATCTCATAGGGTTGCAGAGTATGCTTCCTGTCAGGCTTTGTTTCAAAGAGTGTTATGCAGCATTCATCACAATGCAATCACTGAATGAAAGCATAGATAGAATGCCACTTCACCTCAGCTGCTTGAAGTCTGTTTGTTCCTTTAAAGAGCCCTAGAAGTCTCTGCTCTCTTTTCAGCTGAAGAAATATTATTTTCTTCTGAAAATATTGATGCTGTTGCAAAAGAAGATTATGGTACCCAATGAAAGAAATGCTAGGGATTTGCTGAAAGCAAATGCTATAGTTTGATGTTAATAATAAAATAATAATAAATGTGTATTGTTTGTATAAGGCCCTGATCCTGTGAAGACTATTGCACAAGCAAACCCCTGCACCGGGTGGAAGTCTAAGAGTATGTCTACACAGCAAAAAAAAACCAAAATGAAACAAAACAAAAAAGCCCTATGGCAGTGAGTCTCAGAACCTGGGCCAACAATAGCAGTGTAGATGTCTGGGCTCTGTTTGGAGCCTAGGCTCTGAGATATTCCCAACCCCTTGCTGAGTCTTAGATCCTGGAAATCAGCCCAAGCAAAAATGTCTACACTATTTTTAGCCTCATAGCACAAGTCCTGCGAACCCAAGTCAGTTGACCCAGACTCTGAGACTCACTGCCAGGGGTCTTTTTTTGCCGCATATACATAACAAAGAGGGGTCCACTTACAGAATTAAAGCCTAAAATCCTTTAAAATAATTGGTTGACTATCTCCTAGAAAATTCTCAGTGTTCGTATTGGAAGTAATCCTGGCCCCAGTGAAATCAAGGAGGATTTTCCCCATTTTCTTTAGTCACAATGAATTCTTAGACTGTGTACTTTAAACTCAACTGTCTTAGTCACCTTTTTAACTTGCAGTATATGAGTAGTCCCACATATTTCAAAATGATACCATATGTATTATTTCAGGTAAAAGTGTAAACATGTCTATGTGTGGGTGTATTATATGTGGAGCTAGTGATACCTAGATTTTTCCCATTTGAAAAATTGCAATAATGATACTGACCCTCCTTTGTAAAGTGCTTTGAGATCTACTCATGAAAAGTGCTCTGTAAGAGCTAAATGTTGTTAAGCTTGCTGATCACTTCTCATTATAAGACCTTGTAACGGGGTTGGAACCCACCTCTCACGAGTGCCCACTTCTGATTGGGCGTGTCTGTGTTACTTAGATCTGGAGACCCCTTTTGGTGGTTTTCAGGCAGGTTTTCAGTGACTCAGCCCTCCGGCCAAGTCACACTGTCTGCACATTAGCCAGCACAACCCCCTTCCAGGGTATACAGTCCACAGGGGCCTATCTCAGTACTCCTCTGGTGGTCTCTCTCTCTAGCCCTCCTTGAGCTTTAGTCTTTAAGTAGTCCATCCCTGGTATGAGCCGTTATCCCCAGGGCTTCCTCCCTAGAGTCACTATCTGTCTGTAGCCCTCTCCAGGCTCAGTCCTTACTCAGTCCCTAGCAGCCAACCGGGAGCCTCTCTCTCCCACGGTCTCTGCCAGAAGACTTAGCTGTCTGCAATCCTTGCCCTCCTGGGTCCTGATTGGCTCTTCCAAGCAGTGAAGGCTGAAGTCCATTCTTCTCCCACTCCATGAAGCAACTAACTACTGCCCTGTTCTGCAGCTCCTTTTATATGGCCCTCCTGGGTCCTGATTGGCTTCTTCCCCTGTAGCCACTCTAGCCTACTTTGAGGACCTCTCCACTGCTCCTTTCCTGGGATGGGTGTGGCAGAACCTTGAGGCCTCCATTAGGGGGTCTTTGAGCCTAGTCCACCCCATCACAGATCTGTTTTTTGGTTGCTTTGTTGGACCATATTAAAGAAGTTCTGTATTAAAATCACAAATGAGTTTGATTCCCCATAGTTTAAATTCCAGGGTATTACTAATTAAGAGGTCTCTTGGTTTTTGGTACTGTTTCTCTCCCTCTCTGTGTGAAACTTGCAAGCTGCTAATTGTGCTAGTACATCCTAAGACAGAGTCTGTTCTCAAAGCGATACTTTGTAACAACAGAAACAGCACACAGAGACTCCCCACCCTTTTGTTGTATTTATCTTGCTTTGTTAACAATTGTGATTAAAATAGAGATAGAGGATGTATGTGGATGGATGCTTGGTGTGGATAATAACAGAATGATCAGGGAGGTGCCAGCCTAAGAATCCAGTGTCGATCGGCTGAAGAAGGCATCAAGTGGAAACAACCAGAGGACCCCCGGAGGGCAGACTGGAATCCACCCAACAGCCTCAAGGATGGGAGAACCGAAGAACAACACGGAGCTGTCAAGAATGTGCCATCTGCTGATTGATTCAGCAACAGCATGATGAAGCAATTCCCATAGACTGGCATAGGAAGAAATTCCTATAAAAATGGACTCTAGAAACTGAGAACTTTGGGGTCTGATTCTGCAAATCAACTTCCAGGAGCATCAGATGAGCATCTGAAAAGGCCCTGCTCCCTCCTCGTGTCCAGGCCACCTGGCCAGTGGATTGGCATGAGCAACTCTAAGGCTGGTAACTATGATAAAAAACTTGCAGAACCTGTGTGTATGTATGGATGAATGTGTGAATAAATATGAAATTGAATGGAATATTATAGCTATAACTAACTGCTTGCAATGATTCTTTCTGTATTCACAATAAATGTGGCATTTTGCCTTGTTCACTTTAATAAGATCCTGCTGGTTTTTATTTTATTGGTATAACAGCTGCTGACTTTACCAAACTTTAATCATTCAGAATGAAATTTTCCATACCTAGTGCCTGCATCAAGCTGTTTTTTGCTGTTCCTTTTTTTCTTTTCTTTTTTAAGTTGCAGCAAAACAAAAACAAAAAGATTCACCCATTTCTGAGAGCAAGATTGGGGACAAATATGTTTTTGCCCATATTAAAAAAAATACTCACAATCATTTTTGTTGAGAAGCTCTAGCACCTCCATTATTTAGAACAGGGGCATGCCATGGGATTAATTTGGCTGGGGATTTCCTTTGTGTCAGAGATCTGACTTTTACTGTTCCTGTACAAACATACCCAAATTTGGACAAGTTATGAGCCTCTGAAAAATTGCAGTTCACACTTGTTCAATTGATTTTTGTTGGCGTTTCGCTGCTAAATTCTCTGAAGCTTCTGTCTGCACTAAGCATGGCACCAGCACAGAGCTGCAGGAACTGAATATGTCTGTCCCTGAAATTGCTGCTCATGGCTGATGCTGGCTACTGAGGCACTGGCCACCACAACTGAAAAGAGGGAGAATGTCTGTGCCAAGCTCTCAATGTCACCCCCTCCAAGTATCCAGGCACTGGACAAGGAAGCTGTCTGTCTGGAATGCATAAGGGAGAAAAGCCAGATATGGGTGAGGTGGTGGAAGAAGTAGACTAAGACAAATAACCTCAGAAGGTGGACTGGGAGATGGCATAGAAGGAAACTGGGACTGGGAGATGAGTAGAGGAGAGGAGAGCATGTGGGGATACTGGGAATAAGAAGCCAGGGAGGGAGGCTGACACTGAAAGCAGGGATGAAGGAAAGACTGAAGCTTAGGTGGGGAGCCCCCAAAGAAGAGGTGAGATTGGCTGGGTAAGGAGAGTGGGACTGTGATAAGGAGCTGGAGAGGGAGGATGGGAAAGACAAAAGACAGAGACACTGACAGGCTGGAAGGCACAGGGGAAGAATGAGTCAGGCTTGGGGAGAACAGAATCTTCTGTGGACACAAGAGCAAACTTTCATCCAGAATTCTATATAGGTTTTGTGATGCTGGCAGACCAGGTGCCAGTTCATGCCAAAGTCCCTAGGCCTCACTGAACACAGATAAATGCATAACTGGAAACCAGTCTGGCTCACCTGTCTGTTAGTATTGTTAAAATAGACTTTATGTTTATAAGAATGTGTTTAATATTTAGACTTTATGGAATGCTTGTGAGTTGCTGCATGCATTAATCTCACCTATAATATCTGTATTCCATGTTATAAGGTAATATTTAAGTGTTTCTTTGTAACTATAAAAGTGTTTGCTACAAAATTGGAAACCTCCAAGGCCAGGAGAGAAGCATTGCCAAGTGTGAAATACTAGTTTACCACAAAAGGTGTCATCTCTTGCCCAACAAAAGAACTTCTATAGACACCAAATGGAACATCAATGGACAAAAGACTTTGTTGATTGCTTCCGCACATACCCATAAAGAGGGGATGTGCACAAAACCATGTCACATCAACTCTGGGAGAAGAGAATGACCAGAAGGAACTTTATCATGATGCTGCTTGGAATTTGGAGAGGGCAATATTTCTAAGCATAAGGAAGGGATCCCCAAGCTGCTTAGACTGGTTTACTCCTAAAGGACATAGAGTGCTTACACATTATAGGAGCTTCTATTACTTTTTAGAAACTAATACAGTAACTCATTTGTGTGTGAGTGTTTACCTGCTTTAACCTTCTAAATAACTCTAAATTATTTTTCCTAGTTAATTAATTTATAATTAGTTTATTACAGGATTGGCTATGAGCATTTTCTTTGGTGAGAGATATAAGGTACAATTGATCTGGTGTAAGTGACTGGTTCTTTGGCACTCAGATTAACATGAATATTGTTGTGACTTTTGGTGTAAGGGGCCATCTATCACAAAGACAACCTTGCCTGGGTGATAAAATAGACTGGAGTGTCCCCAGAGGACTGTCTGTGATTCTATGTTAAGACTGCTATAGTGCTTGAGGTGTTCACAATTGATACTTGGTTGGTGAAATCTAATTATAGAACATACAACCATTTGTGGGGTTTTGCTCTGGTTTGTAACAGTCTGCCTTGAGGTTCGCATCCATGTTTGTGAGCTTCTCCAGACAGCTTGACAGGTTCATATACTGTGCTCTTCACTAGAGTATCTGAGGGCATGTCTACACTGGATAAAAAGTGTGTTTTAAACTTGGGATAGCTAAATTGGGTTAAAAGAGAATTAGAGACACAGCAACTCTGCTTTTAACTTGGGTTAGCAGCTCGGGTTAAACCCTATAGAGAGGCCTGAGGCTGAACTCAAGCTGCTAACCTGAGTTAAGAGTCTTCACTGCAATTTTAACCTACGTTAGCTACGGTGGGTTATCTAACACAAGTTAAGAACACAGCTTTTATCTGTAGTGTAGACATACCTGAGTGCCTTCCAGTAGTTTGTTGAGCAATGTGACTTACAACTGTAAAATGGGGATAATAATATCTCCTCATCTCACAGAGGTGTTGTGAAAATAAATGAATTAATGTTTGTGAAGCTCTCAGACATTATAGTGATTAGTGCCATAGAAAACCCCATGAGGATTTGATTTCAAAGTAGGTTTTGAATAGTGTGAAGTACATGAGACCCTGGGACACACATTGAGCAACAAAGATAAAATATTGAATAGCTGCTTATTCAGTAAGTACCATCCAGCCTGTGCACTAACTGAGTCAGGGGGTCGTCTGGAAAAAGTAGTATGTGACCATATTATTAAGACTTTTTCATAATGCAAATGCACAAAGTTGCACAGGTAAATTTAATTCTGGAATTTCCTAGCTTCTACAACCGACTCTGCAACAATAATGTTCATTTAACTTAGTTTTGTGTTTATACATATGTGTGTGTATATATATTTAACACGTACATGTGTGAGTATTATATATATACTCACACGTACGTGTTAAATTGTGGATATCTTTTAAAATTATAAAGTGGAGCTTGACAGAGGTAAAAACTCATTCCTACAAGCAATGAACATATGGAAACTGCTCAGACCAACAGAAAATAGAAAATAGTGATAAAATCTGAAAATATCTTCAGTGTTACTCTGCCTCAGAGTCTTTTCTAATGCACACAAGTTATCCTTGAAATATCTTAGCCACTTACATAGCAAGGAAAAATAGTCACAGGATTTAGATAGTCTGACTCTGTGTTTTTAATGTATTTAATCAAGGAGAATAAGTATATAAGGACACAGAGAAAAAAGCTGTCTTCTAAGAAAGAAAAGCAGCATTTGGTCTAGGTATTACAGGCAATCCATATATTAACAAAATAAATACATTAAAATCCTTATGTTTCTTATACACCTTTTATTATTATTATTAATTATATTATTATATGGAAATAAAAAAAAAACACAACTGTGATAGATCAATTTGCAATCATTAATAACTTAAGTTACCACTGTTGCCTATGGGGATGGTGTATGACCCCATACAACATGAATGAGGATTTGTTCCATGTCACACTGGTGATAGAAGAAAGAAAATGAGCTCATTTCTTACTGTGGGAATGAGAAGATCATGCCACATATATCCATGGACTTCACAAATCATACAATGAATGGTGATTCCAATGAAAGATTGACCCACTTTGAAGCATAAGTATAAACTACTTACATAAATAGTTACCTTGATACAATGAGATAATTCATGTCATTGCTGCTACAACATAGTGTGCAATATTGCATGCCATTGAAAATTAATTTACTGATATGCAGTAAATGGAAGACAGGGTTTCCATTAAGTGATCATTTGTATCAGCTTGACATTACAATGTTGTTCCCTCTCTTGGTAACTTAGAAAGAAATAAGCATTACATGAAGAAAATCTAAATTTAGTCAATTTTCCATAGTATTAAACAAACACAATGCATTCTATTTATTTTCACATTAAAACAAAAATGTATTAATAGACAGTTATATGATATAAACAATGTGATTAAAAATACCCAGCAAAATGACCTCACCAAACCTTGTTAGAAAAGGTGTGTGTCCCTTTAAGGACTAGAGAGTCAAGGAGTGACTTTCTGCTGCAGCTGCAGACCAGATCAGTGTGGGGATGCTGACCCATCCCTCTCATGTGACCAGAGGAGAGGTAGGACTATATAGGTCCAGGCCACTGCAGGAAAAGCCCTCTTCTACTGGGGCCAGGAGGAGCAGCGCCAACCCTCCCAGCCATCAAGGTTGTAAAATACCAAGCTTTGTTAGGATCTGCTGTTGTCATTGCTCTAGTCGCTCCTTTCTCAGGAGGCTGGGAAGGAATTTTTCCCTCACCACCAGATTGATCAAGGCAAAGTGGGGTTTTTTTTGGTCTTCCCTACAGTGAGTTTTTTTTGGGGGAGGGGCTTAGTTGGGGCAAACAAGAAACAGGAGTTAGGCTATGATATTTTAACTCATATAAACACAGGACAGATGTCCAGTGCAGGTACTCCATAGGGAAGGGATAGAGTGATCAGATCATACATCATAAAAGATTAGGGTTGGAAGTGACCTCAGGAGGTCATCTGGTCCAACCCCCTGTCAAATGGATTGGTAAAGGATTTCAAGGAGGTATTCTTTAAAGAAGCAGAAACAGTGGGCTTCTATAGCTGATACATCAGGGAGCCAATTCCCACTACTTTCTAGCACCCCCCCCCAACGCTTAATCCTCATTTGAGAGGGGGAGATGGTGAGGTCCCAGCAGTGGGTTGGCTGGGAACCAGGATGATGAGTAAGGGGGAGGACTGACAGAAGCCTCCCAGGTATATATTGAAATGATTCGGGAATTACTTGGACTGTACACTTTTATCTGTCAGATTCTTCCAGACATTTAAGAATAAAGTAGTGACCTAAATAAACCACATCCAGGGTCCTCTGGCCTTCTTACAGCATATCTGGACACTGAACATTTTGAAAATTCAGGATTCATTGATAAGCTAAAAAATAGTTGTTCCTTAGGTTCAGGCTTATAGAGTAGAAATATGTTGTTAATTGCTACATAGGAAAAGAGAAAAGGGATAAGTTTAGCAATAACTGAGGGATTTTGTGAAAATCATGCAAACATGCAAATTAACGCTCTGGGTATGTTGAATTACTAGGGTCTTTTGATAGGGAGTTCTTTTTGCCATTGAGGGCTTTTTATCAGGAAATTGTATGCATGATAATGTGCTCCAAAATTCTTATTCTTCAGAGCAGGAAATATTTCATTTATTGATTGCTCGAATTGCAGTAATGAAGATTCAAAGGAAAACAATGCCACTTAAAAGCAGAGACTTGGATGTAAAAAAAGCTAGAAAGCCCCTTTCTCTTAAATCCGGTAGGTATTCATACAGAGCCACGTTCTAATAGCATTGCTCAGTTTATGCTCATTCCAAACTCTCACTGAATTCCCTGAAGAATGATTGAATACAAATTGAGTAAGGACATCAGAGTGTGGCTCAGAAGAGAATGTATGACTAGTGATGGAAAGGGTCCATTGGCATGCTCCCTACTTTCAGTTCCAGCTTCAGGTCCTGTGCTGGTGGCCCTCCACATGATCCTCACTGGGTACTGTTAGACCACTCCTCACTAGCAGACCAGTTGGGGAATGTCCAATATGGCACACTGCTTCCCTTAATCTGTAGAGGGTATTCTTGGGTGGTAATAAAATATACACTAGCAGATATCATTCCGTATTCTTTGTTTGCAGTTTCTTGGGAGTACAAGTTTCCTGAGCTATCACACAATCCTGGATCAACAAATCAATGGATGGCAGGGAGATCTGCCTATCTTATGCTTCTGGTTGTGGGAAGGAGCACATTCCAGGGAGAAACACTAAAATACCTGGTCTGGAGAAAAATGACCCTCCAACGTCATCAGAAAACCAGAGAGACAGCCACCTGGCCCTACACTGGAGCAGGAAGTCAGGGAGTAAGCAGTGAGACTTCATTCATATACCAAAGATTAATAGAGTAGACCCAGGAATGGTGGGAAGAATTAGTTGGATGCTAATTTTTACACACTGCATATTTCTTAAAAATGAAAACAGTTCATGGGATACATGCAAACATCTTCATTTGATCCATGAATATTAGGAAATAGCTACAGATCTCACATCAGTATAAACCTCAAAAAGGTACACTGAATTTACATTTACATAACTGAGATTGAATTTGGCCCTAATGCTGGCAAAAAAATAATTTGTGTGTAGCAGCAAGCCAAAAATGATGGCAAGTAAATTAGAGGGATAGTACAAAACCATTCAGTTGTTTATGCTATCCTCATTTGTTATCAGGTCAGAAATATCAGTGATTTTATTATTGGCAAATAGATTCAAACTCTTTAGTGTTAATCCTGGGAGAATAATCTATAGATCTGGATTGAAAGAATTCCTCATCTGATACACAGATAAATCATGAGACATTTCTACATGCTCAAAAATGTGCATCTTGTCAAAAAGTTTAAGTATCAGTTAAAAAAAGTTTCAGACTCTTCAAATGATTGCATTATATAATACTATACTGTCAACTATAAAAGTGTATTCAGTCAGAAAGAACACATGTTGGAATCTCATTGATACAAACCATTTGAAACTCATTCAATTAATGGCAAAGATCACCATAATTCATAACTGCAAGCCTTGGTAGTTTAGCATCCTCCACAGAGACAGTATTGAAGTATTATGCTTCCTTTTTTAGTCCTGTAGGAAGCATGAAGTTGTGTGGAAAAAATAAACAACAAACAGATCTGAAAGTATGTATCTAGACATTTACAACAGATTTCTATGCACAAATAGTGCAGTTATTATTGATATCCATTTAGTTCACATTGTTCTCATCTGTAATGCTGAAGCATCATTTGCCATCTCAACTAACATTTCTTTATTGTGTTAGCAAGACTTATGTATATATAGTATATTCAGATCTCTGTATTTACCAAAGACTTAGGGCCTTTGCTAACATGATCAGAGGGGATTCAAATTTAGGCCAATAATGAGGCATTGAATGTGGGAGTGATGCTCTGTTACATTCCCCCCTTTCTTTCTTGATCCCTTGAATGTTCTATGGAGTCTTTATAGGTAAAGCAAAAGGAGTGTCTTTTCCATGGAATGATGCACACTGATCAGTTTTATAGGATTACCAGCATACTGTTTCCCTACTTACTATCAAAACCCCTCCCTAGAGAGGAAGATGAGGGACAGTGGGCATGCCCTTACAGATGTCCTAGCATCCAGTCTCCTAAAATTGAAAGAAAGTCTCCTAAAATTGGTAGAACCTCCTGCTGGTTTCTTGGAAGGCACTCCACCCAGTGAGAAATACATAAGGTGAAAATACATTGAAACTTGGACTTCCCAGCTCCCCATGCAGAGGAATCCCCACAGTTGATAATATAGTACTAAGGGCCTGATTTTGCTTTCAAGTAGGCATATGAAATGAATCTCAGTGATTTCAACAGGAGTCATATGTGACTATTCTGAGGGCAAAATCTGGGTCAAAGATAAGATTAAACTAAAATAATTACATATTCAGGTATCACATTCACTCCAGAAATAAATAATCAAATTATTTATAGATGAATCTCTCTCTCGCTCGCTGTAAAATATTCCATTACACACTATATTAAAGACACAATAAAAATAAAGGCAGAGATTTTCAAAAGAGGATAAGGGAGTTAGGTGCCCAGTTCCTATTAGAATTCCATCAGAGTTGGGCACCTAACCCCTTTTTGCTCCTTTGGAGGTCCCAGCCAAAATACTTGCCTAGTGAATCATCTCTCATCAGTCACGCAATGTTGATGTCATAGAGGGACAGCACACAGTGAGGGCAGCCTTTATTGTAGCAGCAGAAACCAGCATAATTACTTCTATGGTTTAATTGATAAAACTATCTTAAATGAATTATCTTAGATTTGCTTAAAACTTGGCCCAGGCATCCCAGGCTATCGTGGGCTTTTTATTTTTTTTATTATGGTCTTAAAAAGAAATTGTGTATAATGTGAAAAAAATATTGATTTTGCTCATGCATTAGATCTTGTCTTCAACTGACTATCTTATTGGCTTAGATATCCACATAACAAAAAATAAATGAATACTGAATTCCGGTTTATTGACCAAGGTTTATGCTTTCATATCTATTTTATGTAGTTTGTACATTGTTGTTTTTTGTTGTTTGAACTTAGGCTATTCTCTCAGCTGTCTCTTTATTAAGAATACCAATTAGATGACAGTTTTTGAGTCTAAATCATTTTATGCTAATTTTGCCTACACTTTTAGGTTTATTAATAAACAATATGTGTTTCATTTTCAGTTGCATTAATATTTTACACCTAAAATTGCAGATGTAGCAAGTTTGCAGCAAATTCTTTCTGGCTAGAATTTAAATGAAAGAACAAAGGACATATTCACTGCATTTGAATATATAAAAAGTTCAGGGAGGATAATATATTTAGGTTTGATATCCAAAGTTTGATCAAATCAATACCTTTAGCTGGACCTAATTTTATCGTATAACTATTTTTTTTGCTTTACGAAGAAACATTTAGTTTACAAAATGACTGGGAAAATAAGTAGGTGAATGAACTTACATTCTGTTGTAAAGCAAAATAAGACAAGAATATAAGGCAATTCCCAGAATTTCCTATTAGTTACCCCTACAGTTTGTAGGTTTTCTTCTAATGCACCTGAAGGAATTTGAAAAGGCACTGATGAACTGTTATTTCATATTTAAAATATATTTGTTTTGGGCTGGATTGTGCCTTGTGGTACTGCTCTTAGCAAGGATTGGGAGACACCTTGCAGTACCTCATAAGTAGCCCTAGTGGCATTGACTGAAAGTTACACTTCAGGGATACATTTCCTGCTTCCCCCTTTCAAACTTTCTTGCCTATACCTAGTACAAATGGAAATGATACATCTAATACACTATACCATCCATGCAAATGAAAGTTTCTTGTGTAGAAACCCTTCATATTACAGTGAAGATGTCATCATAATTTCTGTCCTCAGCCTATTGAATGCCCAATTAATTATGTGGATAAAGTATAAAAAAAAATCCTGAAAAATATAATCATGTCCAACAAACAGACAGAATCTAATGTTCAGTGATTGAAGTATCCCAAATGTTTAAGTGAGGCAATCTCTGTTCCAGTCTCCCTCTCCCTCCCGCCCTCAATTTGCATTCACGCTCTTGAACCACAAGACATTCAGGCTGGAAAACAATGTTTGCCTATGTCATTTTGAGAGGGAAAACAATCCCTTCTTCCCTAGCTCTCAGCAAAATAATGCAACAGGTCTCACTTCTCTTCGTCTTCCAAATAAAATCTTTAGCCAATGTAGCTAGTGATTACCTCTCCTATCCATCAGGTATTCAAGTATTGTGGGGGGAAAGGCTGAGTCAGCACTGCATAGGAGTGCTTTTCATCAAAAATGGCTGCTGCTCCACTTATCTTCCTTTCCTCAGTGTCACTGACCCCTTACTGAGACTGAGATCTCAACTTCCTGAAGTGATAACCTGGTGGAATGAGGAGCTTCTTAGTATGATAATGCTGGTTAACTGATCCCAGGGGGCAGGGGAATAATTTTGGTCTCTCCCTCTAGTTGAGCAGAAGACCATTTGCTAGCTAAAATAACTTATAGAGGATCCAAATTTGGCCAGAGCTGAAAATCCAAAATGCCTAATCATCCCCAAGAATTGCAGCTATTTTGTGCCAACACTAGTTCTTCTCCTTTCAATGAGGCAAACAAGCAGCCCTAGATGGCTACAGAAATAAGATGCCAACATATATTTTCTCCATTGAGAGAGGTAACTCTGTTATCTCTATATTATTTTTTCATCTCCTGGGGTAATTGTTTATCCACCTGCAGATTAACTTGACAAACAGAACAGTCAATATTCCTTTAATATCGTACTGAATTGTCTTCTTTAAGGCTATTTTATTTTCCCTTTAGGTTCTAAAGCTCAAATTTTCAGGACAAAGCCTTTATTCAGGGATCTCTGATTAGCTTTATTATATCTATGTTTAGAGTATGTTTATTACTCTGTCATACACAGTACTGCAGAGTGTAGGAAATTAATGTTTAGTGTTGAAATTGAAGTTTGTTTGTTTTTTATTAACTTCCATTAGAACTGCAATTAACTGCATACACGAGAAGTAATAAGAAATGTAGGTTAGTCATTTGTGTACCACACAAGTTTCTTTACCTGTATGTGTATTGATTCAGGACACATTTTTATTTTGGAAGAATTACTCCCTTCGTCCCTAAAAATATGCTTAGGCAACCGTCAATCCACCAATCACAGTGTACATGTAGGAGTTCTAGTCAGGTGCCCAGTGAATCCGCTTATGGATGATAAGCCCAATTTGAGAGTGAGACAAATTTCACTGATACATGTGTTGTCTGAGTTGGAGTCCAAAATTACAGCATGCCGCCTTCTTATTTCTCACTATGCTTCCATCCTCTGACTCAAAGCTGCTTCATGTTGAGTTTCATCCGGTGCCAGATAGTCCCTCCAGATTTTTTGGGATTCTGTGCACTCCTCCCAGATTTCTACATTGATGTTGAACGATTTCATATAATTTTTTCACACATCATGGTACCACCACAAAGGGTGATCCGACTTTCTAGAGCCATTGTATATCTTGCTGTACAAAATATTATTAGGTATATGGTCTCTTCCCGGTCTCCTGACACAGCTGAGCCATCATAGCTGCCTCTTCTTGAATGTGGTTTCTAAGTGTGTCTGTCATGCACACTCCAGCACCTCTGTATTTGGTATTTTCTCTTCCTACTTCATTTTCAGGATCTTATGCAGGCATCTTATATGGAAGCTGTTTAGCTTCCTGATGTGCCTAGCATATATACTCCATGTTTCTGAAACATAAATCAGGGATGACAATGCATAGGTCTTGTAGATTTGCATCTTCACCTTTGTCGATAGTTTTCTGTTATTCCATACACATTTCTGTAATAGCCTGAACTTCTTAGCTGCTTTCTGATTCTGTTCATTTCAGTCTGAAGGTCAAGACTCCTGGTGATCGTAGAACCCAAATAGCCAAAGCTGTTAACAATGCAAAGAAATTTACCCTTCAGATTGATGTTAGGCATTGGTTCCTCCACCCCTTGATACATAATCACAGTCTTCTTGAAACAAATTGTCAATCCGAAGCTCTTGCATGACACAGAAAATCTACCCAAGAGATTTTGCTGGGAAGATTCACTGTGGGAAACCAAGACTGCATCATCCACAAAAAGGCAGTCAGACAGAACCAGCCCTTTCTCCTTAGTTTTCATTCCAAAGCTTGCAGCCAGAGGTCTGGAATGCTTCTACCTCAAAGGGTCTTAAGGCCCAGGCTCCAGCCTGAGCCCTGGAAGTATACACTGCAGTGAAACAGCCTCACAGCCCATGTCACTGGCACGGACCAGCTGTGTGTTTTTAACTGTAATGTAAACATACCCTAAGAGTGTGGGTTCAGTTGCTGGATAATATCTTTATTAAGACAGCCTAGAGGTGTCAGTTGGGGTGTGGGAAAGGAGGGGGCAGGTTCCCAGTTAGCTAGTGACTTGGGACAATAACAGAAGGCATCTCTCAATTATTTAGCTAGTTATTTTACCTTATAAAAATCCCAAGTCAGTGCATCTGGCCTAAAATATATATGCGTTATTTTTATAATTGTTATGTTTTGTATGACAAATACTCTCAGTGCATGGGACCTCAGTGCATGAGTCTCTACTGTATGAGCTAAAAGCCATATGTCCCTTTGGGAAGGCTGTAGAGCATATTCATTAATCTCTCTCTCTCTCTCTAAGTGGTCTTGGTGTCACTAGATGTGTCAGAACACCACACCCAGAAGGTGTATGGGTTACATATGCACAAAAGAAACCTTCAATAATAGTGTTGCAGTTCTTCAAAGACATGCAGCCTTTCTTTTGTTTGTTCAGACTTTAAGATTCCTGGGATGTTCTTGGAAATAGGTATTGTCTGATATAGGTGAACATGCTCAATGCACTGTGAATTTGGTGCATATTTAGATGAAGCATTTTGAGATCATTCGTATGTAGCATTAATCACAAAACTATTTAAAGTCAATTGTAATCAGAAGCCAACCTTGCCTTTATCAGAGCTTTTGTGATTGCTTTTGGGCATAGAAACAGTCAACAGTGATACCCAGCAGTTAAGAAAAAACAGATATAGACACAGGCACTATGAATAGAATAAAATACCAGGCTGTTATTTGAAATAAAAGGGCTTTGCTATCGCTGCAATATGAAGGCACATGTAACTAATGACTGTTATTTCAAAGAGGCTAAATGACATGTCAGCAGCAAAATATGTCATGCTAAAAAGTCTCGCTGTTCAAAAGGCAGTTCAGGTTCCAAAGCAAACAACCATTCAGTAAGAATATCCAGTCTACTGAGTCTGAAGGTGCGGGGGATAATTTCCATGTTTACAGTGGATTTCAACAAATGAAGAAAAAAATCTCCATTTAAATAAACTTTACCATTATAGAGAAGGAAGTGAAGCTGGAAATTAATACAATAGCGCTCACTTCAGAGAATCACTTCAGAGAAAAATTGAGAAACAGCTTCCTCAGGTTCTTTTGGAAACAGCCACAAGAAATAACCGAGAAGCCACTAATATAAGACATATATCTCTGCCTTCAGACCATCCCAGCCTGCAGAGTCTCTGCCTTTAATAGTGCTTAAATGCAAGGGCTCAGCTCTCTGTTGAAGGAGCTGGTATAAAAGCTGTCCAGTTTGTAACTTTTTTCTGCTAAGTATATAATTGTATTTCAGGAAATGCAGACACATCCTTTGCTGATTAATAGCAAATTGTTACCCAATGAATGTAGCACTTTAAGACTACCTTTATTCCATTAAAAATTACAGCTTTTCCAAGATCCCAATTTTTTCTCCATCCCTATTGAAAATTCTTTTCCAAACCTTGCCTCAGCTATTGTAGCTTTTTCTCTGGATCATTCTGGTTCTCACCTCATCCACTTCCAGTCCCTACAGATTTTGTCAGTTCAGTTTCTTTGCTCACTACTCAGACCATGTTGTTACCCATTTACAATGCAAAGTTGAGAGCCTCATCCAAGAAGAAAATTTTACTATGAAATAATGTTAATTTACGGTCTGCTTCTAAAGTCAGATATCAAAAGTGAAAACACTGTAGAGGTTTAAATGGTTAATCAATTGTTATAGAGCCCAACAGGTCTCATTTTAACATTAAACTAAATTTTCCCAAAATGATGCATTGCCTCTTGGAAGTTATAGTTCACTAAATTGATTCTGCCCATCAGAGATAGATTAGGAGTTTGTGGAGCCCTGGGTCAGAGAAAGCGGGGGCCCCTGCCCCCCACTTCCACCTGCACCCCCCGCCCCCCACCTCTCCGCCTGGCACTCCTTCAGGGGGAGAAGGGTTGCGGTGCAGGGGCTTTGCCCTTCTGCCTGGCACTCCTTCTGGGGAGTGGGGTTGGAGCACGGGGGCTTGCCTTATCCCACGCACCTGGCACTCCTGCCAGGGAGCAGGGTCGGGGCATGGGGGCTTTCCCTGCTTCCCAGCAGGAATGCCAGGTGGGCAGAGTGGGGCAAGCCCCTGTGCCTCAACCCCGCTCCCCGGCAGGAGTGCCAGGCAGGCAGGTGGAGCTGGGCACAGAGGCACCCATTTTTCTGGTAAGGGCCCTGTTGGCCCAGTGGTTAATCTGCTACTGTCCCCCATTCTTCCCTATGGGCCAGGCTCCCTGACTGGACTACATTATTCCTCACAGTACATTCAGAATCATGTGACACCCATGACAAAACGAAATGCTTTAGTCAAAGGGAAATTTTCATGGTATTATGAGAGATGTTGCCTTCCAGGGAGCTCAAGCTACAGAGTAGCATTGAAGCCTGAACACAGCGACCATAAAAAGATAAGAACAGCCATACGAGGTCAGACCGATGGTCCATCGAGCCCAGTATCCTGTTGTCTGACCATGGCCAATGCCAGCTGCTTCAGAGAGAATGAACAGAACAGACAATCACCACGTGATTCATCCTCTATCACCTTTTCCCAGCTTCTGGCAAACAGAAGCCAGGATCACTCAGAGCATGGTGTTGCATCCCTGCCCATCCTGGCTAATAGCCATTGATGGACCTATCCTCCATGAACTTATCTAGTTCTTTATCTAGATCAGTAACTGGTTAAAAGATAGGAAACAAAGGGGGAGGGATAGCTCAGTGGTTTGAACATTGGCCTGCTAAACCCAGGATTGTGAGTTCAATCCTTGTGGGGGCCATTTAGGGATCTGGGGCAAAAATTGGGGATTGGCCCTGCTCTGAGCAGGGGGTTGGACTAGAAGACCTCCTGAGGTCCCTTCCAACCCTGATATTCTATGATTCTATGGAAGGGTAGGAATAAATGGCCAATGTTCCAAAATGGAGAGAGGTAAATAGTGGTGTCCCTCAGAGATCTGTACTGGGACCAGTGCTGTTCAACATATTGATAAATGATCTGGAACTAAGGGTAAACAGTGAGGTGGCAAAATTTGTAGAGATACAAAACTACTCAAGAGAGTTAAGTGCAAACTGACCGCGAAGAGTTACAAAGGGATCTCACAAAACTGGGTGACTGGGGAACAAAATGGCAGATGAAATTCAATATTGATAAATGCAAAGCAATGCACATTGGATAACATAATCCCAACTATACATATCAATTGATGTGGTCTAAAATAACTGTTACAACTCAAGAAAGAGATCTTGGAGTCAGTGTGGATAGTTCTCTGACAACATATACTCAATGTGCAGTGGTAGTCAAAAAAGCTAACAGAATGTTCAGAATCATTAAGACAGAAAATACTGATTTTCCAGATCATTTATCAATATGTTTAACAACACTGGTCCCAATATAGACCCCTGAGGAATGACACTATTTACCTCTCTCCAATCTGAAAACTGACCATTTATTCCTACCCTTTGTTTCTTAGCTTTTAGCTAGTTACTGATTCATGAGAGGATCTTCGCTCTTATCCCATGACAACTGTCTTTGCTTAAGAGTGTTTGGTGTGGGACCTTATCAAAGGCTTTCTGAAAGTCTAAGTACACTATATCCACTGGATCGCGTTTGTCCACATGTTTGTTGACCCCCTCAAAAATTCTAATAGAATGGGTAGGTGTGATTTCCTTTTACAAAAATCATGTTGACTTTTCCCCAACATAAGGCAATATGCATCTAAAGAAATGCAGTTTAAGGTTTATTGAACTTATTTGAAATGAAGTGTTTCAGGTCATGCATCTGAAGAAGTGGGTTTTTTACCCATGAAAGCTTATGCCCAAATAAATCTGTTAGTCTTTAAGGTGCCATCGGACTCCTCATTGTTTTTGTGGATACAGACTAACACGGCTTCCCCTCTGATACTTGTTTCAGATCAGTTCAACAAAATGAAATATTCTGGATTTGGGTTGAACTGACCTGAAACAAAACATTTCATTTTGTTTTTTCTGATGGAAAATTTAATATTTTTGGCATCATCAAGATTTTCCCATGGCAAATTTCAATATTGTGAAAACTCCATTTTTGGTTGGAAAATCATTCCATTGGAAAGTTCCAGATCACTTCTTATAGCTATGAATATGATCCTCTTGTCTCTTATTCACAAATACCATGATTGTTGGCCAGGTTAGTATTCCTCTAAACAATTTTTCCCAACATTTAAAATTTTGTCAATTAAACAAACAAAAATTAAATAAGAAAAATAAGAGAAATATGAGAAATAGAGATAGATTGCAAATCCTGACTGCTAAGAGAATCATGTTAGAATTATGTAATATTTCTATGAGAATTTCAAAAACAACAACAAAAAATACATCTAGATTAAATCTGATATGACAGTTTCTCGAGGGGGTGAATAAATATACAGAAAGAAGTCTTGAATAATAAACCAAAAAATTACTCCATCTTGGGATTCTATGGCTAAAAAAGGAATTGAAAAAAACCCTATTCCAGCAGCACATTACATCTTGATAGCTACAGGCCTGCACCAAACAATTCTGCCATTAGATAGCTAAAAAGGACTAAATAAGAGAATTGTTTTAGACTCTTCAATCACTGTAACTTATTAGCACAGTAAATATATATAACATTAACAGACTTATCTCTCTGTATATAGCTTTGTTATGATCCTTTCCTCTGTCACAGACAAAGGGGTCTCACAATATGCAAAGAATATTTGCATACATCACAGCCAATGCTGCTTGGAGGAAGTAGGTGCAATTGTCATGGTAATATCTGGAACAAATCTAGGAAAGTGTGGTGTAATATATATACCTAACATATATATGGATATATAGATATATGGATATATGTATGGTAGTTGTATGTGTGTGTGTAAATTGACCCAAATATATGTGTACATGGTCTAAAGTGGAAAAATTATGTAACTTGTATCAATTTGGCATATAAAGGTCATGCAAAATGTATGTAATTTACATGCCATACACATGGAGATATACCAGGAAAAGCAGCTAACGAGAGTGTAAGATAATGTTTGCACCTCCATAATTTTTTACTATATCTTCTAATATAGTAACTAGATCGTATTATGCTAGGGGCACTTTAAAAATGTTGACAACAGATAGATTTTATGGTAACAAACAGTAATTTTTGGGTAGCCATTAGCCCTAATTAGATCATATGGTGATGAACATAGTCATTTAGACATGTTCAACTTTGTCACACGAAGTCTCTGTTCATGTGAATCCAGATCTGCAAATAACCAATCCAACCTCTCCATCATTTACAATGTTTTCAGCAACACTTGCAAAACAATATTTAATCCACTTTGAGTTATGTGAACACAACTAGAACATATAGAAAAAGTTGATTGTCACTTGCACATAATACAGAAGTAGCTGATTTTTCCTCTTTTTTTTTTTTTTTAATCACCTTTGGGCTGAAAATTTCAGCCTAAGATGAATATGTAGAATAGAAAGAAAGTGAGTTTACTATGTAAACAAGAATATAGCCTTATTTATAACGTTCACTACCTGTGAATGCTGTACTTAGAGACAGACTCAGACCAAACCACAAACATAAACATATCTAAAGTTTGTGATCATTTAGAATCTGAACAACTCACTCTTCTGTCTCAAGCAGAGTGATCCAAAATGTAGGACGTGAATGCTCTCCATATTGTGGGAGTCAAAAATACAGTGCAGAAACAGACCTTCTGGGTCTGTCCATTTCTATCTACAGTCTAGCAAAAGGACATAATTCTTTGCTGCCTGTGCTGTTCTGATGCAGGTTAATAGTAAAGGGGGTCCCAAATGAGCTATGAAGTTTTAGACTCAAGTGGATTTCTCTCTCTTTTAAATACACTGACAGAAATTTATACTCCAGTTCAATGGATCCATTGTGGATCAAATAGTTACAAAAAGAGCTGGTCAAATTTTTGAAGTTTATTAAAAACATGGATTTTTTTTTAAATGAAAAACTGATTATTTTCAATTTTTGTTTGTGTTTTTCATGACATTTGAAATTGAAAATGTTATCAAACATTTTACTTAAACCATTATTAAAGAAATAATTGTATAGTGGTTTCAATAACCATTTTGATTAAAATGTTGATAAAATATTTTATGAAATATTTCTTTTTAAAAAGCAAAAATAATGAAAATGGATCAATTTCAAATCCTGCAAAGCAGAAACAACTGAAACATTTTGAAATGTTTCACAAATTAAAAAAAAAAAAAAAAAAAAACGCCCAGCAACAGCAACAAAATAACCTTGGCCAACTCTGCATTAAGCAAATAGCATTGAGTATTTTTTTCTGTATTTTCAAGCTATTTTCCGTTTAGCTTCTTCTGTGACTTGAGCCCCACATAATGGTCTTGTTGGACTGGCTAAAAAGGGCCACAAACAGAATCTGAGTCTGAGGCTTTAACCTAATAAAACGGTGACATTTCTTGTTATCCATCCCCGCTCTATGCAAGATTGCCTGGGTGTGAAAGGAATCACCACAGTCCCTCTAGCAAGAGTGCCCATATCTCTATCCTCCTATAGTACTGTCTTTCTGTTAAGGATAGGCACAAATACTCCTATGAAATGCTGCTACCCGACAGGATAGTGGAAGCCTAAACACTCTTTTTTGTTTTCCCCCATTCACACAAATTAAGAATTTCACTTCCAGGATACTCCAAGAGAACAAAAGGCTGAATCTGGGATTCATTTTCAAACCTGATGTGTGACTGAAAGGTGTATTGTAATTTAGTTACAGGTGAGTCCTAAGTTTTTGTAAGAGTCGACAAAATAGCTGCTTGGATAGACATAGAATTGCCAATGTTCACGTTTGTTAGTTATTATAATACTTCTTCAATAACTAGCTAATGGCTGTATTGTTTAGTAGTTTCACAGGTTCCCATTGTTTGACTTTCAGTAGCATACTGTAGTGACTGCAGTGAATGTACAGTGATGGGCTTAAAAACTCACCAGTTGCCTTAGATAATCTGTGTAACAGACATGACACTCAAATGGATTTTGGTACAAGATTTTTTTGTTTTAATTACTGTACGTGAGGGAGCAGAGCAAAAGTGCTCCATATCAGATGAGTAGGCAAAGCCACAAACAAAATGGTTCTCAGCCATATCAGATGAGTACGTAACATCCACAGATTAAAAACTTCTGATGAAAATTACGGTTTTAAGAACGCCATGTAATTTATTTACATACAAAAAATCTGTTTGCTTTTTTAGAAAAAAAAATCATGTGGACAAACCACCAGCACGCAGAGAGACAAATATTTTGCCAGTGGGCTTCACAGGTATTTGGTGGCAGCAGAGTAATGGCTTCTCAGTAGGCCTGGTTGAAAATTTTCTATCAGAACAGTTTTTGGATGGAAAATTTAGTTTTAAAAAGTGAAAAATGTCCACTTTTCAAGGAAAATCTTGACTTTTATAAAAAAAAAATCCAAATCCTCAAAAGTTTTTGGTTTTATGGGTTTTATTTTATTCTACAAAAAGTCAAAAATTTCTGTGAAAAATATCCCATTTTCCAATCAGATCTAGTTCTGAATAAACAGATATTGAAAGCAAGTGTTTTTTAGAGGTTATATATCCTTCTACCCCTGTTTTCCCAGCCTACCTCCTTTTACCTCAGCACCTTTGCTTCTAACCCCATCTACCTCTCTTTCTTCCTCAGCCTGTCCCTTTCCGTCTCTACTTCCATCCCAGAGAGGTGCTGGAACAATTTTTAAAGTGGGGGTGCTGAGAGCCATTGACGCAAACTGTAAACCTTGTATATAATGGAAACCACTTCAAGCCAGTGTGTGCGGCAGCATCCCCTGTACCACTAGTTCCAGCACGTATGCCATCCCCTCCCAGATTGTTCTGGTCCCTCTCTGCTTCTATCCCGATCTGTCCCATTCCCCATCCATTTCTTTACCCCACTGGTAACCTGTCCCTTTCCCACTCTTCTCCTGTCCCCCTACCCACAACTAGCCTGTTCCTGTTTCCCCTTCTCTACCCCATTCAATCTGCACTTCCCAGATTGGCCTTGTATTCTTCCAGCCTGTCTCTGTCCCACTTCCTACTCTTAACTCCCTCTACTTTTGTGTCATACTGCTCCCCTTCAGAAATCCTCACTGCTGCCTGGGAGTGCAGAACTGAGAGTGCAGAAGTGCAAGTCTCTCTCCTTTTAGTTCTTATACCCGGTACCAAAGTATCTCTCTGCCAGACGTAGAATTCCAAGAAAAGTTTTGCTCAGCACAAGGTTAGTTCATTCTCCATTCGTTCTATGTGGCTATGTCTACACTACAGCCGGGATCGACGCTCTGAGATTGATCCACCGGTGATCGATTTAGTGGGTCTAGTGAAGACCCACTAAATCGACAGCAGATTGCTCTCCAGTTGACCCCTGAACTCTACCCCCGACGAGAAGAGTAAGGTAAGTCAATGGGAGAGCTTCTGCTGTCGACCCCCACCGTGTAGACCCCGCGATAACTCAACCTGTGATATGTCAACTCCAGCTACGTTATTCATGTAGCTGGAGTTGCGTAGCGTAGGTCGACTTACCGCGGTAGTGTAGACATAGCCTGAGGGTGCAACATACTCAGTATAGTTGGCTTAGAGCTCTGCAGGGACGAATCATGCTCAGTGCAGATGGAATGTTCACAAATATTGCTGCTAGACTCTAACAAACCACTATTAAACTTGTGAAAACAATGATTTGAAAAAGGCTTATAACTCAGCCAAATTTAGGTGGATTTTCATGGAATCAGCAAAAGGATCTTTCTGCTCTCAGAGTGATGCCTCTGCCAAATTCCAAATCTCTGCTCTATAGCACACTGGTGCTAAAGCTTCTCAACAAAAGAGCTGAATTTTTTTTAACACTGGAAAACTTCAAAATGATGTAACCGTTTTTGCAGAAACTTTCCAAACAGGTTCATCACGAGGCCATTATTCTGCATGAATGTCAGCTCAAATGGTTGAAGTTTGACAAATGTATAAGCAATTGAAAATGGGGCTTTATAATAGAAAGTGTTAGGCAACTTTTATTCCAGAGATCACTGCCATCTCCACTTACAATGTCTAACAGAAAGAAAGTTTAAAAATCAGATTCCCCATTTTTTTCAGTGAATGAACTCATACCATTCCTTATATAAGTAATAATTATATTTTTGGGGGGGTGGGGGCAGGAGGGAGAGGAAGTGAACAGTGAGCACTCCTTATATTGAAACTAAACATATTGGGTCTGATTCTGCTCTCAGTTACACTGGAGTAAATCCATTGAAGTCAGTAGATCTACAATGGTTTAAAACCAAAAGGAGAGCAGAATCATGTGCACTGAGTATCATTTTAAAAATGCCTGTCTAATTTAGTTCCCTTGGTCAGCACAAACAGCAACAAAAGATATAGCCTGTTTCAAATCAATTGGGTATTCATAGAAAAATATGTATTATTTGTGAAGTAATGTATGCATCCTTTCTCATGTTTTCCTTCTGGACCATGCTTTTGTTCATAGATTCATAGATATTTAGGAAAGAAGGGACTATTATGATCATCTAGTCTGACCTCCTGCACAACGCAGGCCACCACTCCTACAAAAAAACCTCACACCTATTTTTGTTCATGTCATGTAATTAAATTATTACATGAATAAAATGAAAATTCTCTTATTGTTGCTGATAATGAATGCTATACAATAAAATCAAGTTGATTTGGCATATTATGATCAGGAGGCTTGAGATCATCATATTTAATTCACTGTATATTTGTTTAGTTTTTTTCCAAAAAAGCTTTATTATTATTTTGTTAATAAAATGAAAAGCTTTCTACAGCATATTTCACCTAAATCCTCCTCTTTATAAATCTTCTTACCCCCTAACTGTGTGACTGAGAAAGAATTATTTGTGTATGAGCTTTCTAAAGAAAGAAAATCTCACTATGTGCCTTATAATGAAAGAGTATTTCACACCTTTTCTCTGTAATGTACATTCAAATTCTAGATGATTGCAGTTTGTAAATATGAAAGCATCAGGCACTCAGAATGAACATTCACTCAAACTATAAAACTGGGAAATAAATCTTGTTAAGTCATGGCAGTGAATGATACATACAGTTTTTTTTAAAAAGTATTTTTCTTATTCTTCCTTAAATTACAGCGTGTTATATGTTTGTTACAAGTTAATGTATTCATTGTGTGACTTCTCTGAGTCATAAAACAGTTTAAATTAAACCGGAACACACACACGCAAATCTTTGATGTGTTGTCCCCTTGTGTAATGGGGAAAAAAACAACTAGTAGAGTGTTTTTACTAAACAAGAAAATATGGCTTTAATTTTGATTCAATATAAACTCGTCTTATATCATGCAAAGCCCATGATGTTCTTTCTAGAAATCTCTGTGATCAAGAGTCAGGATGTTATGTAAATTATTTAAGTTAAGCTTCAGTGGGAGCAAGATCCATTTTTATATGTCAGAAAATAATCAATTGTTTACACATGAGCCACCAAGGATGTCCCACTGTGTCAGTAAATGTTTATTATAGAGAATGTGAGGAGACTATTTTTATAAATCCTGCATTACTGTATAAACTGTGTGAGCTTACAAATCTCTGTGGTGGAAGTGCAGAAGAGAAACAGAGGAAAGTATTATTTTCTGAGATTTTTTATAGGTTTCACCTTTCAGTAGATTTAGAAATAGGTACATTTGTACGTTCTTGTTACATTTGCAGGTGCTCCACAACTGTTTCATAAACAGTTTAGTACTCACTTTTACTTTCTAATATCTTTCTTTTACATCTTTTTCATTCTGAGTATTAATTTATTTTTAAGAGAGAAACATTACAAAGCCATAAATTATATTGATCTCAACGCTTCTGAGAGAATCAGCAGTTAAAGATCTTTTGTTCTTTCCAACACATGACAAGAAAATATATAAGTATTTTATGTATTTATGTACTTATTTATTCATTTATTCATTTATTGTGGTGGGTTAGGGACTTTGAGGAGAGTTCTAAAGAAGAGATGCGAAGATGGTAAAAAGTCACTGCTTTCCACAAAGTACCTTCTTTTCAAGGGCAACCTAACATGCAAATATTGAAAAGAGAAAGGCTCTTAATGGCAGTCACAATGCATTGTCTTTGGTATCCCCAATCCATCCAATGGGAAATCTATTGGAAGAGGAATACTTACTGCCTGAATCACATGAACAAATCACAGGCACCATTCACTCCAGAGGAAAGAAACTTGTAGCTGCACAAAGAGATCTGGGAGCACGGTCTTCTTACCATGCAAGATCCACATTCAGATCCATACATCTAGGGGTATATGCTCCTAAGACAACTCCCTTTTATCTACCTTCCCTGAGATGGCTCACGCATAAGTCTTTTTGCCTTTGGAGGATTGTCAGTAGTTCCTTCTCTAAGGGAACTGGAGATGGAAGCCACAACAGATTGGCAGCTAATGAAGCTCATATCAGAGTTAGTTCCCAAATGGAAGATCCACTATAAGATTTCTCAGGGAAATAGAATGGAGCTACACCAGGGGCGGGCAAACTTTTTGGCCTGAGGGCCACATCGGGGTTGCAAAACTGTATGTCGGACTGGGTAGGGAAGGCTGTGCCTCCCCAAACAGCCTGGCCCCCCAACCCCATCCACCCTGTCCCACTTCCTACCCCCTGACTACCCCCCTCAGAACCTCCAACCCATCCAATCCTCCCGCTCCTTGTCCCCTGACCACCCCCTCCTGAGGCCCCCTGCCCCTAACCACCCCCCTGGGACCCCACCCCCATCCAACCCCCCTGCTCCCTGTCCCCTGACTGCCCCGACATATCCATACCCCCGCCCCCTGACAGGCCCCCCAGGACTCCCATGCCTATCCAGCCAGCCCCGTTCCGCGTCCCCTGGCCCCACCCCAGAACCTCTGCCCCACCCAACTGCCCCCTGCTCACTGTCCCCTGACTTCCCCCAGGGACCCCCTGCCCCTTATCCAACCTCCCCACCCCCTTACCATGCCACTCAGAGCAGCAGGACTGGCTTATTGGAAAGCATGGGAGGTGGGCGGGCGCAAGCTGCGCTGCCCGTGCTGTGATGTGGCTGCGGGGGAGGGGAGACAGCAGGGGAGGAGCTGAGGGCTAGCCTCCCCGGCCCGGAGCACAAGGACTGGGCAGTACGGTCCCGGGGGCCAGATATGGCCCGAGGGACATAGTTTGCCCACCTCTGAGCTACTCCAATATATACTAGCTGAGGACCTGACCCTAGATTTCTCTTAGACAGTACTTCACATGTAGTAGAGTTGTTCTCTAGCTCCAGAAGTTCACTGAAAACCCAACTGTGTAATATTGGTGAAAAAAGGGTTTCTGTGGTTGAAGATGGTTGGAAATAATGCTGTATTGTCTCTGATCCCCTCTCTCAACCATCTGGGGAGGGGAGTGTCCCAAAATAAATTCTGTGGGCTGACCCCATGACCTCAAATGTTTCCAAAATAACTACAGACCTACTGATGAACTTTATATATTTCTGGATTCTTGGACTTTTCAAGTCCAAGGTTTCTGGAATGAGGAGGTTCTTTGTTTGCATGAAGGTACTCTGTTTTGACCCTATTCAGTTATGCCAGTGACCTGAGGAGAGAAGTGAACCATTCTGATTTGCCAAGTTGTGATAGGAGTTCCAAGTGGGAAGAACCAGCCAGGCTACCATCATCAGACCACTAAATGAAAGGAAAAAGATGTATTGCTGTTGATGGCTTGCTTGTTTTTTGCTTGTTTGCCTACCAAAGCAACTGCTGTGACTGCTGTGGTAGCTGTGGGTGCTGACATCTGGCCGTGCAATGCCACTATGTCTGACAAATAGTTTGTCTACACTGTGAGGATAAACCTGCAGCACATCTGCGACTGGTCTGGCTCAGCTGACTTGGCTGTGCTGTGGGTCTTTACTGCAGGGTAGACATACCCAACCTCTCTCTGATGGACCGCAAACTTGTCATGGTGGAGAGGCTTGTACGGGCTATATCGTCTGGAGCTGTATCGTCCGGAGCTTTTATACTCCTGGTAGGGTCCCCCTTAGTGAGCGGGTCTGAGGCGAGGCTCCTGACTAACCATGGTCCAAACTTCAAAAGACCCCAATGGTGGATTCGCGCATATAGAGGACGTTCTAGTACTCTGCAGCTGTGAAGGCGGATGAGGGCTACAGCAGGAGGGAGGCCCCTGGTTGTCTTGGATCTCCTTGCCATTGTATCAGGGTTTTCCTCCTGTTAAGTTTTGTGTGGTTACCGCCTGCACACCGGTTTCCCCACGTTAAATGATTTCACGCGCAGGCCTCTGGCAAAAGGTTCACACCCACACAAAGTCCTGCAGTGACGGATGAATGGCAGGGAAGATGGGAGCAGTGATCTCTGGGAATCTTATGTCACAAATCTGCATGTAGGCAGCAGCTGAGTGATGGTCATCTTGTGCTTGGTTGAGACAGAAGTGCATTTCGGCAGCAATGGCTGTGACTGAGCAGGCCTTTTCAGGATCCCCTCTGCTCACCCCAAATGCGGTGGGGACTAGAAAAGATGCCCCAAATATAGGCTGTCTCACACTCTTCTGACTGGATGGCTGTAACCAGTGGGATCACTCAATTCTGTGGACGAAACAAGAGATATAAGACAATGAATTTCGCCACCTGGAACGTCTGCACCCTTACAGACTTTCAGCACAGTGAATGCCCAGAAAGAGGAACTGCCATAATTGCCAGAGAACTGGCAAGACTCAGTATTGACACTGCAGTTCTTAGTGAGACCCGCTGAGCCGATGAGGGCCAATTAAGAGGATGGAGGTGGCGATACCTTCTTTTGGAAAGCAAAACCACCTGAAGAGAGATGCATTCGTGGGATTGGCTTTGCCATCAAAAATAAGATCGCCAATCAGCTTTTGGAGCTTCCCGTGGGTATCAACGAGTGTCTCATGACTCTTCGGCTCAAGCTTAGCAACAACCAGTATGGCATGGTCATCAGCGCATACGCCCAACATTCAATGATTAGGAAGACAACAAGGAGTAGTTTTATAGAACTCTTGATGCAGTCCTCACAACCAAACTTAAGGCAGACAAACTCATCCTCCTGGAAGATTTCCATGCCAGACGGGTAGGATTCCCAACTATGGAGAGTCACAATAGGCAAAGAAGGGGTGGGAAATGTAAAGTCCAATGGTATTCTCTTCCTCAGCAAATGTGTGGAGCATGACCTGCTCATCACAAATACCATCTTTAGGCAGAGTAACAAATTTAAGACCACCTGAAAACATCCTCGGTGCAAACACTGGCATCTCCTTGACTATGTTATAGTCAGAGCCCGAGACTATACCAACGTCTGTATAAAACGAGCTATGAAAGGTACCGATCACTGTTGGACAGATAGATCATTAATTTGTAAGATCAGTCATGTATCTGCAGCTCGCTCCACCACACCACACACACCCAAAGACTAAACGAAAGCGGTACAGCATCAAAGCACTTCAAGACCAAGCCAGCTGCGAGACGTTCCAGCAACATCTGTCAGAGAAACTCTGTAATCTGTCTGACAACATCATTGACATTCAAGAGCACTGGGATCAACATAAAACACCATTCACAATGCATGGGCTGAAACCATAGAATATTCCACTCATTGGCACCAAGAGTGGTTTAACGAAAACAATGAGGAAATCCTAGCATTAATTCAACAGGAAAGAAATGCATTTTGTAACTGGCAAAATGCTTCCTCTAACAAATGAAAACATGAGGCCTATCACCTACTTAAAGACAAAGTCCAAAGGTGGATACGTGTCATCAAAAACAAGTCCTGGCAAGAAAAGGCCTCTGAGGTCCAGGATTTCATAGACCAGGATGACAAGCAACAAAAGCTATATATATATATGGAATCAGGAATGAGTATTGTATGCATGGCCAACTCCTCAATCTTCGACATCTCCAAACAAAATCTAAGATCTCAAGAATTGGAATCACTGACCTTCAGTGTGTAGATGACTGTGTCATTCTTGCACACACAGAGGCCGACCTGCAAAGCACTCTAAATCTTTTTGCAGATGCCTATGACAGCCTGTGTCTCTCTCTCAACATTGGGAAAACCAAGGTACTACCAGCCCTCACCTGCACAAACTGCTCTTTGTACTCCACAAATCAGCATCAGTGGAGAACTCCTGGAAAATGTGGACCATTTTCCATACCTAGGCAGCCACCTCTCCCAAACAGCCAGCACTGATGCAGAAATTGAATACAGGATCCACTGTGCCATCACATCTTTTGGAAGGCTACTCAAAGGAGTCTTCAATGATAGGGATCAACAAACAGGTACCAAGATCTTGGTTTACAAGGCAGTTGTAATCCCCACCCTTCTCTATGGGTGTGAGACCTGGGTAACCTACAGATGACACCTCAAGCGGCTGGAGTGGCTCCAGCAGCGCTGACTCAGAAGGATTCTCAGGATCATCTGGGAAGACCAACACACTAACGTCAGCATTCTCTGTGCAGCCAACATCTGCAGTATAGCAGCACAGGTCATGAAATACCAACTCAGCTGGACTGGCCACTGTGTATGTATGCCTGATGCTTGCCTCCTGAAGAAAGTATTCTTCTCTCAGCTAAGTCAGGGAAGAAGGGCTCGTGGAGGACAGAAGAAGCATTTCAAAGACGTACTGAAAGTACATCTTAAAAAAGGGAAGCATCAACCCAACAAATCGAGAGGACTTGGTGCAGAACAGAACACAGTGGCACCACACCATACACTAATCCACAGCTCACTTTGAGGAGAACAGACGTGCTCATGTTACAGAGAAGTGACAAAGGAGGAAAGAAAGGGCACAACAATCCAGCCAACAAGATTACACCTGTCACTTCTGTGGGAAAATCTGGTGGGGAAGAATTGGGCTCCTCAGCCACTTAAAAACTCACCAATGAACCCCCTTGACAGACATCATCCTCACATCGAGGGATAGCTGAAGAAGAAGGTGAGGAGGAGACAAACCCAACCAGGCCTGTGTTTCCTCCGCACACTCTACTGACCCCCAACAAGTAGGAATCCAGCAACATGCAACATCTAAAATTTAACATCTTGAAGTAAGTAAACTCTAAACACCCAGCAAGCCCACTGACATAAAACGTCAGAGCCAATAAGAATGCAGACCACTGTTTGCAACCACATACCAGTTTCTTGAAGCTGAGTGAAACCACAAGAGTTGTGACAACTATCCTGCAAAAGTTTCAACCTTTTTGGTTTTGTTGTCCAATTTTTCATTACAGAGGAAAATCTCCACCTCATTCTTGTACTTCTTTTTAAATCCAGTAGATGGCTTACAGTGTATGTGTGTGCACAAGTGCAGGAGTGTGTGTACCTAGAACCCACAGATTTTGTTTGAGAATGGTGCCTACAACCTGATAATTATATTAATTTGATTTGATATTAAACAATGTTCTTTAAATTTGATTTGTTTATATGCCAGTTATGCTTTTGCTTAGTTATTTAGTTTAGTTAATAAAATATATACAATTGGAAACCTGAGTAGTTTGGATGTTTCCTTCCCAGACATCAGAATTCTGACCCCGAGGAGTCCCCAGAGAAAATAAGGTGCAATTCTGGTACCCAACTAGTGGTGGTCCTTAGAACTGCCCCAATAGATCTCTCATAACTAGTGCCTTGAGTAGAACACTTTGAGAGAAAGTTGACTTATGTGTTGATCATTTCTTCTGATAAGCAACAGGGTTTTCAAACTTCTGAGGGCTGGTATGGTGGATATGAACTGGTCAACCTGAAGTCTGACCAGTTCCCCATAATAAGAGGGACATCTTATTGTTATAAATCTACTACTATTATTACTAATAATCTGTTATTACTATTATTATTCATCAAGTAGTTGTTTGCATTCATATTCATTGTCTGGAGACTGTAAATGGCTATGTGGTGTTCAGTCAATTTCCAATACAGTGAATTTATAGCATCCATTATTTTATGCTATGTAACAGAGTAGTCAACCCCTGTAAGGGCTGGGAGTCCTGGGACTAGCCTTTCCTCTCCATGATAGAACCCCTTGAAAAATTAGTGTCTGTGACTGGTAGGTTTCAGAGATGATTGTCAGACCAATCTGGGAAGGAGACTGAGTCATGTGACTGCCTGCTGGAGAGTATAAAAGAGTGTTCTCAGTAAGTCACCAAGAGCTTGGAAACAGAACAGACCAACAGGGAGGCTCTCCTGTGGAGGTGTCTATGAAATGGTGGGCTCAGAAAGTCAAGTTGAAATACCACTGGGGACTTGTAATGGAGTTTACAAACCCGAGAGAGAGCATAGGCAGAAGAGAGCCTTCCTTACGCACAGTCAACCAGGCTGATCACACCCCAGCACAGGTGCCAGAACTGCCAGTCATGGGGACAGGCATCCACACCTGGGATCAATAAGGAAAATAATCCCAGCTATAAAGGAAGGAGAGCAGAGAGAGAATTGGAGGTAGAAGAGCCTGGAAGGGCAGAGGGGCAACAGCTCCACACCAGGCTGCCTCCAGGGAACAAATAGCTAGACAAGGAAGACTGCAAGCCCTGAAGCTTAAGGGCTGATTAATTTGTTTTATGTTAAATTGATGGACTGGGCAAATTTGAGTTAAAAAGAGGAGATCCAGTTGGGCAAAAGTGGGCTGTTCAAAAGGGACTGTACACAAAACTTTTGATAGGACTCTAACCTGCTTTGGTCAGGGGAATTCTTTTATTTTGTATTATTCAGGAGTTTTTGTGTTTAAATTGATTAAATTAAATTAAATTGATCTCTGAGGCAAGGGCCTGAAATTTACTTGGATGGGGCACTGGTTCCTTCATAAGAGAGGCAATAAGTTCAAGATACCGTTACTGAATAGTTATTTTAAGTTAAACATAATACAATACATATAATTAGATGATACATGTTGTAAAATACCCATCCCAATAATCTGTAGATACTATTCTAAATAAAAAAAAAATCTTATTATCCCCTGCAAAATGCAATAAAAAGAATATATTAAAAATAATATTGGCAGTTGAACCAACATTATTTTTCTTTTGTGGCAATGAGAAAAATGAACCCACTTATGCTAGTAAAACATGAGTTCATAGCAACAGAAGGCAAGCTAGACTGCTTGCACCAGTGGGTTAATTATGGAATAAAAGTCTGAACTTCTGAAGATAAAAATACACCCGACCACCCAGGGACTAACTTAGAAAGATGATAGGGTCATCCAATTGCTCCCATTCACATCACTGATCATTTGAAGAGAGCAATGTGTCTTGGCTTGAATATATATATATATATATATATATTCTATCACCTGATGTTTTCTCCAGCTGACTGGACAAAGATCAGAATACTTTGAAGTTGCCCTCACATCCCATGCTCATATGTCATACAATTGATGTTCTCAGCATGGTTCTCTTTTTTACCTGCTCTTTTCCTCCTTTAGACTTGTACAAGTCTGAATAAAATATCCTGCTTAAACTAAGGAATGAGTGAATATTGCATTTACAATGGGCTTTCCACCCAGGTATCTCAAAGGGCATGAGAACAAATGGTATGGCTGAAAAGTTGAAGGGAAGTAGTCACCTTTAGAGACTGTGTACAGTGCAAAATATTACTGTGCTAGAACAGGTGTTAACCAACACAATAAACTTGGCTTAGCACTAAGTAGAGAAAAGGGCTGCTTCATTTAACATTGTGTCAGATGGCTTTCTAACACATACCTTTCCAGTAGAGCTGGTTGGAAAATAAAATTTCTGCCCTGTGAAAAAATCCAACATTTCCAAAATCTTTTTTTTTTCCAGAATCAAAATGAAAAGTCAAAATTTTGAAATTTTAGTGGAATGAAAACATCAGAATGTTTTGGTTCAGAAACATCAAAACAATATAATATAAAATGTGAAATATAGCTACAGTGTTACGTAATATATTAATACTATAATGTTAAAGTTACACAGAGAGAAAGGAAATGATAAAGTCAAAGTGAAACACTTTTGCCTTATCAAAACTATTTGGTTTTGTATATATACCTGAGTGCACACACTAACCACATTAGTTTTGTGAAATGCTTTCAGGCAGGGGGAAAAAAATTGTGTGTGAGCATGGCAGATTGGAGCTCGGTACCTTCCCCCCCCCATCTGTTATCTAAACCTCTATCACAGGTGAGTGCACCCTATACGATGCAGTCTGGGAACAGTCATTCCACTGATGAAAGTGATCATTGCAAATATGCATTTGATCTCCATCATTTAGTCAGTTAAAACAGCTAATAAACATATTGATCAAATACATAATGTTGGCATTTAAATAAATAACAGTAGTATGCTTAGTTCTTATATGGCACTTTTCATCCAAGGGGAAGTATTATTTTATTCTACGGATGGGGAAAGAGAGGCCCAGATCCACAAAGATATCTAGGCACCTAACTACCTTTGTGAATCTGGGCCAGAGAGGTGAGGTATCTTGTCCATGATTACCCAGCAGGTTAGTGGCAGAATAAGAATAGAATACATCACTCCTAACTCCCAGCCCAGTGTGTCTGATCCAATGAAGTTCTATCCACTGGACCACACTACCTCTTAGTGTAAGTGTGTACTGGAAAGAACCTAACTGGCATGATATAACTGAAGGTCCATATGTTAGGGATAATAATTGAGGATTCCATTTACTTAGGGACATATCCTACAGCCATCAAAAGGGACTGTGAAAGTGCTCAGAGGATGCTCAGCCAGCGTTGTTTGGGTACTTAGGTGGACTTAACCTCCATGAGTTTATCTAGTTCTCTTTTAAACCCTGTTAAAGTCCTAGCCTTCACAACCTCCTCAGGCAAGGAGTTCCACAGGTTGACTGTGTGCTGTGTGAAGAACTTCCTTTTATTTGTTTTAAACCTGCTTCCCATTAATTTTATTTGGTGGCTCCTAGTTCTCATATTATGGGAACAAGTAAATAACTTTTCCTTATTCACTTTCTCCACACCACTCATGATTTTATATACCTCTATCATATCCCCCCTTAGTCTCCTCTTTTCCAAGCTGAAAAGTCCTAGTCTCTTTAATCTCTCCTCATATGGGACCCGTTCCAAACCCCTAATCATTTTAGTTGCCCTTCTCTGAATCTTTTCTAATGTATATCTTTTTTGAGATGAGGAGACCACATCTGTACGTAGTATTCAAGATGTGGGCATACAGTGGATTTATATAAGGGCAATAAAATATTCTCTGTCTTATTCTCTATCCCTTTTTTAATGATTCCTAACATCCTGTTCGCTTTTTTGATTGCTGCTGCACACTGCGTGGACGTCTTCAGAGAACTATCCAGGATGACTCCAAGATCTTTCTCCTGATTAGTTGTAGCTAAATTAGCCCCCATCATATTGTATGTATAGTTGGGATTATTTTTTCCAATGTGCATTACTTTACATTTATCCACATTAAATTTCATTTGCCATTTTGTTGCCCAATCACTTAGTTTTGTGAGATCTTTTTGAAGTTCTTCACAGTCTGCTTTGGCCTTAACTATCTTGAGCAGTTTAGTATTGCCTGCAAACTTTGCCACCTCATTATTTACCCCTTTCTCCAGATCATTTATGAATAAGTTGAATAGGATTGGTCCTAGGACTGACCCTTGGGGAACACCACTAGTTACCCCTCTCCATTCTGAAAATTTACCATTTAGTCCTTCCCTTTGTTCCCTGTCTTTTAACCAGTTCTCAATCCATGAAAGGATCTTCCCTCTTATCCCACGACAACTTAATTTACGTTATAGCCTTTGGTGAGGGACCTTGTCAAAGGCTTTCGGGAAATCTAAGTACATTTTGTCCACTGGATCCCCCATGTCCACATGTTTGTTGACCCCTTCAAAGAACTCTAATAGATTGGTAAGACATGATTTCCATTTACATAAACCAGGTTGACTTTTGCACAACAACTTATGTTCTTCTATGTGTCTGACAATTTTATTCTATACTATGGTTTCAACTAATTTGCCTGGTACTGACGTTAGACTTACCGGTCTGTAATTGGCGGGATCACCTCTAGACCCCTTCTCAAATATTGGTGTTACATTAGCCGTTTTCCAGTCATTGGATACAGAAGCTGATTTAAAGGACAGGTTACAAACCATAGTTAATAGTTCCGCAATTTCACATTTGAGTTCTTTCAAAACTCTTGGGTGAATGCCATCTGGTCCTGGTGACTTGTTACTGTTAAGTTTCTCAATTAATTCCAAAACCTCCTCTAGTGACACTTTAATCTGTGACAATTCCTCAGCTTTGTCACCTACAAAAGACGGCTCAGATTTGGGAATCTCCCTCACATCCTCAGCCGTGAAGACTAAAGCAAAGAATTCATTTAGTTTCTCTGCAATGACTTTGTCGTCTTTAAGTGCTCCTTTTGTATCTCGATTGTAATGGGGCCCCACTGGGTGTTTAGCAGTCTTTCTGCTTCTGGTGTACTTAAAAAACATTTTGTTATTATCTTTTGAGTTTTTGGCTAGCTGTTCTTCAAACTCCTTTTTGGCTTTTCTTATTACATTTTTACACTTAATTTGGCAGTGTTTATACTCCTTTCTATTTACCTCACTAGGATTTGATTTCCACTTTTTAAAAAATGCCTTTTTATTTCTCACTGCTTCTTTTACATGGTTATTAAGCCATGGTGGCTCTTTTTTAGTTCTTTTACTTTGTTTTTTAATTTGGGGTATATATTTAAGTTGGGCCTCTATTATAGGCTCTTTGAAAAGTGTCCATACAGCTTGCAGGGATTTCACTCCACATCCCAACATAATTTAGAGCAGTTCCATGTCTGTTCTGAATTACATCAGCTTGTAACAGTGCCCTAGGGGCTCTTGTGCTGGGTGGTGTTCAACCACCAGAGCAAAGACCATTCCAACCATGCCCCTCCTGCCCTTGCCACACTCCTAATATTCTCTCTCTATCAACTGGGCTAGGAGTTGACCTATAGCTACCTATGCTGGCTCTCTGCCTACCCAGGATTTCCCCTATGCTGGTGGAATCCTCAGCTCCCTATTTGGGACAGCTTTATAGCCTCTTTGTGCCTCTGCAGTGGTGAAAAGGGGCCACAGCAAGGTCCAAAAAATGGGATAGCTGATATAATTAATTTTCATTTAGACAAACATTTTCATAAATAGGAGACTAAATTTATGCACCCAAGTAAGAGGCCTGATTTTCAAACATCTTAAACACCCGCAGCAAAGGATCAAGAGGATCTTATTTAGGTGAATGATTTAGGCTCTTGTTTTTGGTAATCTTAGTCCCAGTTTCTAGGAAAGAGTTTAAGAGAAATAGTACATTTCTCATTACTGTTAAAGGGTCCTTGCCATTGGCCTAATTCTGCTCCCATTGAAATTAATGGGAATTTTAATGCTTTTGAAAATCACATCTTAAGGCACACTCCTCTCCCCAATATATTGTATTTTAAACTTTTATCCTTTCCCAATAAAGCTGCATATCCTCCATGTGCTGCAGAAATGTGTGTGTGCATAACTCTAATGTTTCCATTTTCAGGAATTAATTTACCAGTCTAATGTACTTGGGATGTGTGTGCCCTATTTTCCCTTACAGTACTTGAAAACATACTGTCTAGCAGTGGGAAGCTTTCAATTAGCAGATATATGGTGAAGCATTATGTAAAACATTTGTTATTGTTTTCTGTTTATTTTCCTTTGGGATTTAGACTGTGAACTGAAAATTCAAATAAAGGAAAATCACTTATAATTTATCATTTGACTTTCTTTGCTCCTCAGCTTTCATTTGATCTACTCCCACTAAATTAGCAGAGGTTTCATTCATAGCATTAAGGGGCAGAGTGTGCCTGGCCTTTGCATACATGTGAATGGGGACTAGGAAGGAAGGCATGAGGGACCTGCTCCCCAGCCTTTGTTCCACTCACACATGTTCTATGCCAGATGCAATAACTGATTCTGGGGTTGGAAAGGCTACAGAACACATCAGTGCTCCCCAAAGAATGGAAACTACTCCAAAGGTTGAGGGGAGGCAGGCAGGATCATGACCCTCATCCAAATCCCTACTCTGGTTGAAAGAGTTGACCGATCGCACAGTGACCAATATATTCAGCTAGAACAAATGATCACAGATCTGTTGAAGTCACCAGTGAGGCTCTGGCCTTAACAAAATGAGGAAGAGAACGGAGTGGATTTTTACTTGGTTAACAAGGCAAAAAATGAGATATTGTTTATGTTAAAGTTGTGGGGCAATTGCCCTTAGTAGATGTTGCTTGTGCATTTCATCCCTTAATCCCTTTGTTTCCAGAGCTTTGACAATATGTATTGAGTTATAGCTGTCATAATTTAAGATGGGTTCTTTTTTCCCCATTGATAGCATGACCTAATATGGAAGAGATGTGAGATTGATTTTAACTAAATATTGTTTAATTTGACTGTTACTGTAGGATAAAGTGGATGATATAGTATTTTACAGTATGCATAGACTCTCCTGTTGATTTCCCTGAGGTTATATTCAGTTCAGCCATCATTCAATTATCCTGTATGTTCAGTTTCTAGGGTACATTCTCAGCTTCATCTCTCTAGAAATTAGAGTGGAATATTTCATTCCCTCATAAACAGTTACTTTGTTTTGGTCAGAGGTACAACTTTAGCCCCCAGATGTTCTCAGATACTCTCATTATGCATTATTGCTGATCAGGCTGATATGATGTACTTAACATGAAAGTGGCTGTCATTAATTTTCATTATTTAAATGAAGCATTGTTGATTACTTGTTTATTTGCCAGAGAAGGCAAGATAGCCACACTTATTTTTCCACTTTCCTTATGTGGAGAGTATTTAATTTTCATTTTAAAAACTCTACCCCAATTTAAAAGATAAATGAAATATGTTTCTTGCTTATTTAAATGACATTTTAATTTTGTTAATCAGATTCTGTTCACATTTCAGGTTCTTTAAAGAGGTGTGTTAGTGAAACATTAGTTTTACACAAAGAATTATTTAGTTCATTCAGTTATATAAGAACATACTCTCCCCCGATGCCTTCTAGTTCTGATCCAAAACCCATGAATCAATGGAAAGTCTCCCATTGACTTCAGCTGGCTTTATATCAGGCCCTCTGTGCAAATCAAGGGGAAAATCACTCCAATTTTCTTTAATTAATAGCTAAGAGCCAAATCTTTCTCACTGTACCCACCCAGGAAGCCTTTCTGAAATAATAGAATCATAGAAATGTAGGATTGCAGGGGACCTTGAGTAGCTATCAAGTCCTGTCCCTGAGCTGTGGCAGGACAAAGTAAGATTATCCCTGACAGGTGTTTGTCCAACCTACTTTTCAAAACTTTCGGTGATGGGGATTGCATGACCTCCCTTGGAGGTCTATTCCAGATCTTAACTTCCCTTATAGTTAGAAAATTCTTTCCTAATATCTAACCTAAATCAACCTAGCTGAAGATTAAACTATTACTTCTTGCCCTACCTTCAGTGGACATGAAGAACAATTGATCACCATTCCCTGTAATAGCCCTTAACATATTTGAAGATTGTTACCAGGTCCCCACTCCTTCTTCTTTTTGGACTAAACATGCTTGGTCAATTTTTTTTTTAAATCTTTCTTCAGAGGTCAGGGTTTCTAAATCTTTTATAACTTGTGTTGCCCTCCTCTGGATTCCATCTAATTTTATCACCTCTTTCCTAAAGTGTGGTGTCTGGAACTGGACACAGTACTCCAGATGAGGCCTCACCTGTGACAAGTAGAGAGGGGCAATTACTACCCATATCTTGCATACTACAGTCCTGTTAATACCCCCCAAAATGATATTAGCCTTTTTTTGCAGCTGCATCACATTGTTGACACATATTCAATTTGTGATCCACTATAATCCCCAGACCCTTTTCAACAGCATTACAACCTAGCCAGTATTTCAACAGTATTACAATCCTGTTTTGTAGTTGTTCATTTGATTTTTCCTTTTTGAGTGAAATACTTTGCATTGTCTTCACTGAATTTCATCTTGTTGATTTCAGACCCATTCTTCAATTTGTCAAGGTCATTTTTAATTCTAATCCTGTCCTCCAAACTGCTTGCAACCTTTCCCATTTTGGTGTCATCTGCAAATTTTATAAACATACTATCTATTCCATTATTCAGGTCTTTAATCAAAATATTGAATGGTACTAGACCCAGGACTGACCCCTGTGGGACTCCACTAGACACACCCTCCCAGTTTGACAGCAATTCATTAATAACTAATATTTGAATAGGGTCTTTCAATCTGTTGTGAATCCGCCTTATAGTAATTTAATCTAGACCACATTTCCCTAGTTTGCTTCTGACAATGTCATGTGCGATTGTGTCAAAAGCCTTACTACACTGACGATATATCATGTCTACTGCTTCCTTCTCCCGCACCCCATCCCATCCATTAGGACAGAAAAATCAGTCAAAGGAAATTAAGTTGGTTTGGCATGATGTGTTCTTGACAAATTCATGATGCCTATTCCTTATAACCTATTTTTATCCAGGCACTTACATTGATTGTTTAATAATTTGTCCCAGTATATTTCCAGATATCAAAGTTAGGCTGACTGGTCTAAAATTACCTAAATCTCCTTTGTTCCCCTTTTTAAAGATAGTAACTATGTTTGCCCTTCTCCAGTCCTCTCCAGGAGATCTTAAAGATAATTACTAATGGTTTGATTGCTTCAGCTAGTTCCGTATGTAGCCTAGCATGTTTTTTATCAGGTGCTGACAACTTGAATATATCTAACTTATCTAAATATCCTTTAACCTGTTCCTTTTTTGGCTTTCATTCTTTTCCCCTTGTTAATATTAATTGTGTTAAATATCTGGTTGCCATTAACATTTTTAGTGAAGACTGAAGCAAAGCAGACATTCAACCCTTCCGCTTTCTTGATGCCATCAGTTATTAGCTCTTCTTCCCTGCTAAGTAGTGGACCTTCACTTTCCTTCATCTTTCTCTTGCTCCTCATATATTTACAAAAATCTTCGTATTGCATTTTATTTCCCTTGTTAGGTGTAATTCATTTTGTGCCTTAGCCTTTCTGATTTTGTTCCTACATGTTTGTGCTATCTTTTTGTACTCCTCCTTAGCAATTTGTCCATGTTTCCACTTTTTGTAGGATTCTTTTTTTTTAATTTCCAGGCCATTAAAGAGTTCCTGCTGGAGGCATATTGGTTCTTACTATTCTACCTATCTTTTCTTCTCATCAGGATAATTTGAAGTTGTGCCTTTACTACTGTCTCCTTGAGAAACTGCCAGTTGTTCTGAACTCCTTTTTCCCACACATTTTCTCCCCATGGGACCTTACCTACAAGTTCTCTGAGTTTGTGAAAGTCTGCTTTTTTGAAATCCATTGTCCTTATTCTATTGTTCTCACTCCTCCCTTTCCTTAGAATAATTACATCTATTATTTTATGATCACTGTTGGTGGGGGTCCAGCTCCCTCCTCCCTCTCAGTTCCCAGATGCAGTTCGCTGGAAAATAACAGTCCAGAGTCCAGTCTGCAGGCAATTTGATGGGTTTATTGGGGCTAAACAAGCAAGCATATTCCAAAGCCCTTCACACCAGTTGGGCTTATCGCTATACTCCAATAGAGTTTTCTTTTTCCCCTCTTCCAACATCTGTTCTATACGCCAATAGAACCCCCTTCTTCTCCTAACCCCTAATTCTGCATGGTGACAGAGCACCCTCTTCTGCCCCCTCTTCTTGGCAAACTTAATCATACTTTTAGTGCCCTTCCCCGGTATCTGCTCTTCCAGTATATAGTTGTGTTCCATTTTGCGGGGTCTTGAGTCTAGGGGTGATGAGACCACCTCTTTTGTACCTGGTGGGAGGGGTAAGGAGGGGGGTTACTTGTGGCCCTAGTCTCTTTCTTGATGTCTCCTCCTTACACCTTCCCACCGCTCAATTAACTCCTTATCTTCTTTTGTTACTGAAAGGCAAGGCTACCAGCTTGGGTGTGGGGGGCGAGCGGAGAAGGGAGATGCAGTCTTGTGTTTTCACTTACATTCTCTTGCTTGCCTATTCAGCCTGTTTAAACTAAAAGCACGGCCAGAAGCAAGATTAGTATTGTTTAGTCTTTACCCTATTTATTTCACATTCTCCTAACAATCACTTTCACCCAAATTAACTTCAACCTTCAGATTTGGTACCAATTTCTCCCTCCTGGTCAAAATCATGTCTAAAATGGCTGTCCACCTGGTTACATCCTCCACTTTCTGGAACTAAAAGTTGTCGCCAATACATTCCAAGGACTTATTGGAAATTTTCTGTTTTGCTGTATTACTTTTCCAATAGATATCTACATAGTTAAAGTCCCCTATTACTACCAGGTTTTGTGTTTTGGATATTTCTGTTTTTGTTCTAGAAATACCTCAATTCACCTCTTCTTCCAGATTTGGTGATCTATATTAGACCCCTACCATGATGTCACCCCTATTTTTTATGCCTTTTGTCTTTACCCAGAAACTCTTAATTGTTCTACCCTCCTACTCTCCTTTTGGACCTCAGAACAAGTGTATATATTCTTAATGTATAATGCATCACTTCCTTTACCCTGTCTGTACCCACTGAACAAGCTGTACCTCTCTATTCCAATATTCTAGTTATTCTACTTTACCCCAACAAGTCTCTTTGAAGCCAATTAAGTCATAATTTAATTTATATACTAATACTTCCAGTTCTTCCTGTTTATCCCCCATACTCCTTGCATTTGTGTCTAATACGTTGCACAGATTCCCCCACGGACTTCCATCTTGTTGCTCCTATGACCCTATTGTAATTTTCCATGGCCCACCCAATATCCAACACTCTGTTAAGGATGTCTTTTTTTATACTTACCTGTGGCTGTTTGTCCCTTGCCCCCTTTGAACTTATTTTAAAGCCTCCTTCACTAGGTTGATGAGTCAGACATGAAGATGTTCTTCCCCTTCTTGATCTTCTTGACCCCATCTCTTCTTAGCAAACCTTCACCTGGGACAGCATCCTATGGTCGAGGAAGCAGAAGCCCTCCTGTCAAACCCGTCTGTGCAGCCACACATTCATCTCTAGGATGTGATTGCTCCTGCCTGAGCTATTGTCTTCAGCTGAAAGGGTGGACATGAACACAACCTGTGACTCTGACTCATTCACCCTAGTTTCCAGAGTGTTGCGTCCAACACAGGAAAATTCTATATTAGAACACATCTTGACAGATAAAAAGGAAGTGATCACAGAACTAAAAATCAGTGGTAGCTTTGGTACATGTGATCATGATTAATTATGTAATTAATTACATTTGGTATGTGCAAACAGATTAATCTCCAAACTAGTCCAGACTACATATATATATATATATATATATATATATATATATATATATATATATATATATAAAAACATTCATTTCATTCATTAAGCTGGAAAGAATTATGAGCTAAATCAAGTGAGAGGAAGAATTTAATCAGAAAAATGTGAATGATAATTGGTAATTGTTCAAGAACACTTTACTAAAGGCCCCAAAAACCATAGTTCCATGATCAATCAAGAAGTCCACTGTGGTTAAAAAAAATCTCCTTGGATTACAAAGGAAGGAAAACTATACAAAGGGGACTATATATAAAGGGAAAGTTGATATTCATGAATAAATCAGAAGCTAGGAATTGTAGAAAATTGATAAATGAAGCAAAAGGATACAAGGAGATATCTATGGCCAGCAGTGTTAAGGAAAAAATATGTTGTTGTTTGTTTGTTTAAAGTATATTAGGAATAGAAGGAATCCTAACAATCATATTGTCTATTACTTAATGAAAATGGTAAAATTGTCAATAATAATGCAGAAAAGGTGCAAGTGTTTTCAATAGATATATATATTCCATATGTGGGGAAAAAGCCAAATGATTCATTCACATCATACAATGGTAATGAAATACTTTCTATTCCAAAAGTAACTAAGGATGATGTTAAAAAGCAGTTAATAAACCTAGACATTTTAAAATCAGCAGGTCTGGATAAATTGAATTCAATCATTTAAAAAGAGCTGCCCAAAAAGCTCTCTGGACTTTTGCAGAACAGGGGCAGGACTTAATAGAATAGAAAACGGAGCTAGATCAAACAGAACTTGTCTTCACCCTATGCAACACCTTGTGCTTCAATGGGGTTGCATGCAATGTAAGTCAGCAGACAATTTGGAAATTTGTTTTTCTTTGCTATTTTATACTTTTACTGCTTAACTCTTTTTTTTAAAGAAAATGTTTAACTTAAAATTACTGTGCATTGTATGATTTCATTTTTTTTTCATATGGTATTATGTTAAATTCTATCATACTGTTGACATTATTATTTAGAATCATGTATTATTTATGGTATTTGCTTACATGTGTTGAAGGGTACCATACATCAACAAGTACCATATTGGCTATCAGCAAAGGTTGTTTAAAGGGGAGATTTTTCTTGCTGCAGGGGAAGTGAATGAAGAAAAATGGAATAATGAAAATTTTATATTTTTTCCTTGTAACCACAAAAGATAAACTATGGGTATAAAACTAGTCTTCTTATGAACTGTAAAGAGAGTTAGACAGAAAATAAATAAATAAAATATTACAGTAGCATTATCTAAACCAATGCTATGCACTCATTTGAAAATCTGTGTCCAGTTTTGGTTGTTTTGCCTTAATAAAGGTATAGCAGAGATTAATGAGATCTAGGAAAGGGTGACAAAAGTGATTAATGACATGGCAGCATTTACATACAATGAGAAATTGCAGAAATCATAGTGCTTGGTGATATTGTGAGTCTTTGTTCTTTTTCACATTGCATGTAAAAGGTGGGAGTAGTTGCCAGTTTTGAACAGTGGCTAGTCCAGCCTATACAGTGCCCTACCAGGGATTCTCACGTAGTAGGAATGTTGTTTAGCCCTAGACAAGGAATTCACCCACCTCAAGCCTGGCAGCTCTGGGCATATAGGATCCACACAATCTGGGAGAATAGCCCAAAGGGTGAATTATCAGATGAAAATTCATACTCTCCAAACAAATGTCTTACAAATCTTTGTGAGTTGCTACTCTCAATGCCTTGTCCTTAATAGGAGAGGGCATGATATTCACAAGGAGGATGGTTTACTGTGTGCAGAAGACTAGATGGTTAGGAAATGCAACCTGGAAATTGGGTCTGGGCTGTAGCAGGTGGTAGTGGAAAGAGAACTGGTATAGGAGTGGTGATTCATGATGAGTTTTGTTAACTCCTTAGGAAATCATGAGGGTGAATAACCATTTAATGGCTAACCAAGTAGAAGTGAAACAGTGTGGGTTATTTGTGGTACTTGTATATGGTTGCCCTAAGGAAGATGTTAGCCAGAGACTGCAGAAGCTAGAGAATAGGCTGGACTAGAGGAATTACTGCTCATTCTGGGAGATTTCAATGGCCATATAAGCTCAAATCAATCAGGCTGTGAGCATATTCTGGGACAGTATGTACTGGGATCACAGAACACAGTGGGGTTGCACTGCTAAATATGTACTTAGGCAATCAGTGGGTGATTGCCAACATTTGGTTTAAGAAAAGGAGAAGTCATCCTTTCACATAGCAAAACTGTGGAGTAAGCACACAAATAGATTTTTTGCTAATCTGAATGAACCTGAGAATCATGGACACACGCCAACACAAGCTGTTGGTGCTAATGGTCCTGACTAGCAAATAAACCCAACCCAAACTTTGCTCCAAGGAAATGTGCATTAGCATGTGGGGACTGTGCAGCACAACTGCCGATGAGTTTAAGGAGACAGTTGCAAGGTTTGAGCCAAGAGATACACAAATTGGAACAGCAAGAGAGAAGTGGTGTATTTTCAAGAACATATTGATCTGACAAGCTGAGATGGTGTGTGGATGCTCTAAACTGGGTAGATCACAATCTTGTGAAGAATGATGTTAGAATGAGGAAGTGCAGAAAGCAAAAAGAAATGAGAGAATCCAGAAAAGTTATGGAAAGTAAAAACCCCTTTGGAAGCAGTGGTTGCCTCCTATGGAGTCTCCAAGTGAGCAGTAAAGTAAGCAGTCAGAATGGGAAGAAACCTAGCTTCAGATAAACTGTATATTGAGTTGAACAACTGCCCTCAAGAAAATATATGAATTTTCATAGATAAGAAACAAACAGAAGGAAGACAGCACATAGGGGGCAGACTTCTTGTGACAGGAAACTGACGGCAAGACTACTATAAGGGTATACTTAATGAGGAGAACCATTTATATGCTATATTATCATTGTGTGAACAGATATTCTTGGATCTCAATGATCTGTTAGAGGCATACATTAATGCAGCACTTTTGAAGATGGCACCTGGAAAAGCAGCAGGCCTGGATGAGGTTACAGAGGAGAGCTCAAACCCTTGAGAAAAGCTGGTGTATTCTGATTTAGGCAAGTCTTGCATACAATTTGGAGAAAGAAGAATATCCCAAGAGAATAGAGAAAGTTCATACTAGTACTGATATACAAACAAAAAGGTGGCATACATGACTATTCAACATACAGAGAAACTGAGCTGCTGTCTCACTGTGAGACGGAATCACAGATAGTCACATTTGATGAGTAATGGAGCCCATTTTAGAAAAAGAACAGCTTGGTTTTAGAAAAGGAAAAGGAATGACAGGTGATATGTTCATTACCAGAGAGGTGTTGGAAAACAAAGTGTTGGAAAACATTGAGCAAGGTTGGGCTTTCCTCAATTTAAAGAAAACATACAAAAAATACCTAGATGACTGCTGGTGCTTCTGCTATGATTCTATGGAGTACAGGGGGAGCTTGTCCAGATGGGTTTGTATGATGATTCTATGACAAAAGCGGGGATGCCTTTTGGTGTATTGGAGGGTTTCAAGGTGAAGATTGGGCTCAGCACACCAGAGATCAACCCTTAGTCCTTACTGTTCATAATTGTGATGGACTTCAAAAGTAAGCAAACCAAATGGAAGGTGCTACAAAGTTGATCTATGCAGATGATATTGAGCTAATGGCCAAAAGTAAGAAAGATTTGATCCATCTGATTGATGCCTAGAATAGGGAATTAACAAACTATGGCCTCAAATGAGTAAAGAAAATCTAACTAATTATAGCTAAATTTTGACATGAAATATCAGAATACTTCCTTTTGACAACGATGGAGTCATATGCGTGATTCACGTGGAACCAGGACTGATGACTATCAATATCAAGGGCCAACACCTAAATAAGGTTTCTGCATTTCAGTACTTCGGGGGTTGGTTAGCAGCAAATGGAGAAACTGAAAGAGAACTGCAAGCAAGGCAGATGAACACAGAGCAAGTCTGGCACAAGACAAGTGGATTGATTTATGATAAACAGATGCCTGGACTATTTATGGGACAACTATACAAAACTATATTAAGACCAGCTCTTTGGTATGGATCAGAGTCATGGACAATCAAAGAGAGGCACTTAAGATGACATGAAGCCACTGAAATGAAATTTTGGAGGGCAAAGGAAGGGGAGACATTGCAGGACCTCATACAGAATTATGTAATCAGAAGAGAGACCAAGAGAGAAGATGCAAGATAGGAAGCTGAGATGGTATGGGCATGTATGACTGATGGATGAAGGGAATCCTGTTAGTGAGGGATCTGAGACTAGAGCTTATGGGCAAAGAACAAGAGAAAAGTGTGGATAGACTGTATATGGGAGGATGGGGTGGATGTGGAATGAGCTTTGGACTGGCACACCTGAAAAAGACTGATCTGTTGACACAACTCCAGCTATTTGAGAAAAGGGGAGGAAGAGGAAGAAGAATAATAGAGATTACTGAGTGATGAGGTAATAGAAGACACAATTAGTGGGGAATTGAGTAAAGTATTCAAACTTATGAGGAGCATATGAAAAATGATTACTTCCCCTTTTTTACCTTGATCTATAACAAGAGAACAAGAGCAAATCCAATGACATTCAGGGACATTACACCTCAAACTAGGAAAACAAAACATTTTTTCTACAATGAGTAACAGTAAATTTATGGGGTGAAATCCTGGCCCAATTGAAATCAATCACAGTTGTGGGGCCAATCAGACTCAATGGGACCTGACAAAGCCTGGTGATTTTTGAAGGACAAGTTCTTTAATTTTGTGATCAGTTCTTACCTTGGAGGATGACAGGAAACTGAGTGATCCAGGGAGACAGCTGCATAGTACCCTAGGGTGGAGTCTTAGGTATATGTCACTGGGCCCCGGATCAGAACCTGGTGGAGAAGAGGGGCCCATACTCCCCTACCAACCCTTAAAGAGGGAACAATGACAAAAGTCTATCCCTCCATACAGAACCAAGTTAGGTAAATTCCTGAAAGTGGAAGGGTCAAAACCCTAAGACCCAACCCAAGAGTGAAGCCCTGAGCACTTGATGACTTCTGAAGATATCCACATTATTGGACTCGTTATGTACCCTGAAAGGGATGGACTTGAGTGTGTGACACTGCTGGAGGACTGAGTCACTAGAGACTCACACAGTGAAGCTATAGTAAGAAAGGGGAACACCCAGGAGGAACACAACCTGTCAGACCTTGGCCTGATCATTAGGCAGCGCTACTTGTGTGTGTTACCCTTCACAAGGTCAAACAAAAGTTCCATTCAACAAGAAATGAAATGTGTTTCATTTGGGGATGTTTTTTTACTGTTTGGGGTGTATTTGTGGCTAACTATAGCTAAATTTTGACATAAATGTCAAAATACTTTCTTTTGACAATGATGAAACAAAACGTAGAATTTTTCAGAAAGGTTTTATTTCTATTTTTATTCTGCCAAAATTATTTGCCAAGTTTGACCCAAATTCTCAATTCCAGATGCCTGAACAAAGCATTTTTTGGTGAATAAACTATTCACCAAAAGAAAAAATAATCATCCAGCATGAATCACCGGGCCATTAATAACATGAATAACTTATAAACAACAGGAAGATTACAATGTTGATGATCATACGTCAGTCTCAAAGGTAAATGTTGACCTCCTCGAGGAGTCAGATAGAATTTTCCCACATTCTTATACACACCTAAGTTCAGGGAGCTGTTGTTTTCCTCAGAAGCATATTACTGGCCACACAGAAGCAGCATCCTAGATTAGACGGAGCAATTAGCTAACCTAATAGTTCACTAACCTAGTAGGTTACTCCTATGTTCTAACAAACTTGAATAAATCTAAGTAAGACTGATTTTCACATATAGAACTCTGTACAGAGTATGTTTCCACATTGAGTTTGATGGTAGTTGTGCTCATGCGGGGGCTTAGGCTGTAATTTATTATAATAAAGCACGTTGCATTTTTTTATGTTGAGCCAGATTCATCAAAGTGAAAATGTATCGTTTTTCATATTTGAATGAATAAATAACATCCTTATTAATTATTTATCTATTTTTGTCTTAACAAATAGTTCCAGTAATAAATTGCTTTTATATTTAAATGAAATTGCTACAGCAATTCATAAATATCAAATTATGTTATCTGAATATGCCAGTTGCTAAAAGCTTTGAAATGTAGTGGGAAATATCATTGGCACTGTTTCTTAAAATAAAAAAAATAATAGCTAAATAGAAAATAGGAATGAGAATTAGCTTAAAAAAACCTAGGAAAATGTAAAGAATTAATAGAGTTATTTCCATTTATTTCATTTGACCTTATGCTGTGAGCTATGGAAGGGCATTACTTATTAAATTTGGCATGAAATATCAAGAAGTTATGTGAAAAGTTCTATATGTAAGGTAAAAAATAGAGAATCATACAGTTGCATTTGTTCTACATAAATGCAAGAAAAATCACCATGGAGGTGCAGTTATATCAAAGGATAAACACTGCTTAATGTGACAGGCTTTCATCACATGCATCTTATCAATGTGGTCAGCACTGTGCACCTTTCACAGATGTTCCACTCTGAAGGGAGAAATTCAAAGAATGTGACTATATTTTATTAATTCCTAAGGTGCCTCAGAAAAGTTCTGTCACATCCCTGCACATCCTCAGCAGTTATCAAACGACTGCATTGTAATCCAACATATGTATATTAAACCAAAATAAGATTAATATTATTAAAATGTTACACTACATGGGGTGGCCCCGTCTTGAGCTTATCTTTTTGGCAGTCATGGTAATGACTCCCCAGTTAAAGACATCATAATCAAAAAGGCTGACAAAGGAGGTGCTGTTGTCATCATGAATAGGTCGGAATATGAACAAGAGGCTGCTCGGCAGCTCTCCAACACCACTTTCTACAAGCCATTACCCTCTGATCCCACTGAGGGTTACCAAAAGAAACTACAGAATTTGCTCATGAAACTCCCTGAAAAAGCACAAGATCAAATCCACACGGACACACCCCTGGAACCCCAACCTGGGATATTCTATCTACTACCCAAGATCCATAAACCTGGAAATCCTGGGCACCCCATCATCTCAGGCATTGGCACCCTGACAGCAGGATTGTCTGGCTATGTAGACTCCCTCCTCAGGCCCTACGCTACCAGCACTCCCAGCTATCTTCGAGACACCACTGACTTCCTAAGGAAACTACAATCCATCGGTGATCTTCCTGAAAATACCATCCTGGCCACTATGGATGTAGAAGCCCTCTACACCAACATTCCACACAAAGATGGACTATAAGCCGTCAGGATATCCCCGGTAATGTCACGGCAAACCTGGTGGCTGAATTTTGTGACTTTGTCCTCACCCATAACTGTTTCACATTTGGGGACAATGTATACCTTCAAATCAGCGACACTGCTATGGGTACCCGCATGGCCCCACAGTATGCCAACATTTTTATGGCTGACTTAGAACAACGCTTCCTCAGCTCTCGTCCCCTAATGCCCCTACTCTACTTGCGCTATATTGATGACATCTTCATCATCTGGACCCATGGAAAAGAAGCCCTTGAGGAATTCCACCATGATTTCAACAATTTCCATCCCACAGTCAGCCTCAGCCTGGACCAGTCCACACAAGAGATCCACCTCCTGGACACTACGGTGCTAATAAGTGATGGTCACATAAACACCACCCTATACCGGAAACCTACTGACCGCTATTCCTACCTACATGCCTCCAGCTTTCACCCTGCCCACACCACATGGTCCATTGTCTACAGCCAAGCTCTACGATACAACCACATTTGCTCCAACCCCTCAGACAGAGACAAATGCCTACAAGATCTCCATCAAGCATTCTTACAACTACAATACCCACCTGCTGAAGTGAAGAAACAGATTGACAGAGCCAGAAGAGTACCCATAAGTCACCTACTACAGGACAGGCCTAACAAAGAAAATAACAGAACGCCACTAGCGTCACCTTCAGCCCCCAACTAAAACCTCTCCAACACATTATCAAGGATCTACAACCTATCCTGAAGGACGACCCATCACTCTCACAAATCTTGGGAGACAGGCCAGTCCTTGCCTACAGAGAGCCCCCCAACCTGAAGCAAATACTCACCAGCAACTACATACCACACAACAGAACCACTAACCCAGGAACCTACCCTTGCAACAAAGCCCGTTGCCAACTGTGCCCACATATCTATTCAGGGGACACCATCACAGGGCCTAATAACATCAGCCACACTATCAGAGGCTCATTCACCTGCACATCTACCAATGTGATATATGCCATCATGTGCAAGCAATGCCCCTCTGCCATGTACATTGGTCAAACTGGACAGTCTCTACGTAAAAGAATAAATGGACACAAATCAGATGTCAAGAATTATAACATTCATAAACCAGTCGAAGAACACTTCAATCTCTCTGGTCACGCGATTACAGACATGAAAGTTGTGATATTACAACAGAAAAACTTCAAAACCAGACTTGAGCAAGAGACTGCTGAATTGGAATTCATTTGCAAATTGGATACAATTAACTTAGGCTTGAATAAAGACTGGGAGTGGCTAAGTCATTATGCAAGGTAACCTATTTCCCCTTGTTTTTTCCTACCCCACCCCTCACTGTTCCTCAGACATTCTTGTTAAACCCTGGATTTGTGCTGGAAATGGCCCACCTTGATTATCATACACATTGTAATATCATACACATTGTAAGGAGAGTGATCACTTTAGATAAGCTATTAACAGCAGGAGAGTGGGTGGGGGGAGAGAAAACCTTTTGAAGTGATAAACACCCATTTTTTCATGGTCTGTGTGTATAAAATATCCTCACTGCATTTTCCACTTTATGCATCTGATGAAGTGAGCTGTAGCTCACAAAAGCTCATGCTCAAATAAATTGGTTAGTCTCTAAGGTGCCACAAGTACTCCTTTTCTTTTTGCGAATACAGACTAACACGGCTGCTACTCTGAAACCAGTTAAAGTTGCAATTTATTTTCCATTTTCACACCTAACTCTGACCCCTTCTAAAAATTCTTTTCAGGGTGAAAGGAGGTAAATCTTGAAAATGCTGTAAACTGAGTTAGAAGGTGCCATTTTTTTTTCATTGGTCTAGAGTCAGGTACTTTTGGTCATAATGTGTAGAATCATACTGCACTTCACTTGATTTATTGTTATGTTCTTCTGATTAATTTATTTGTAATACTACCTATAAATGCCAGTCATGGATCAGGACCTCATTCTCCTAGGCACAGTACAGAGGGGGAAAAATCCCTCTCCTATAGAGCTTACATGGAACTGCATGAGGAGTAAGGTGATACTGAAGTTAAATATAGGTACGAAAATCTGCCTGACCATTACTACACTGAATATAAATACATCACAGTATGTTTTGTCAGTAAGTGTAAAAGAACACAGTTGTTTACATGGATAAATATGGAGACTGGGTAACAAAGAATTTTTTTCCAGATCTCCATTTTATTAAAATGAGAGTACAGTAGATAAAAATAAACAGGAAATAATACTACAGTATTGAGTCAAATTATTTTTGCATGGTTCCCAAACCCACACATTATTACAAACAAAAGACCATGTATTGCCCCCAGTGAACACCATGTATTGCCCCCAGTCAACACCAGCAATTGACATTGACTGGAGAGGGAGTGCGGCTTGCAGGATGAGGATATGCTACGAACCAACATGTTTCTGGAGGTCAGTCATGTGCTTTGTTTACTTTAGGTTCCTTTTATTCTTTTCTTTTTTCTTTTTTCTTTTTTTGACTTTGTGGCCAGGCTTCTTTGAGATGGGAAAACAAATTGGTGGGGAGCAGTGAAATGCATTACAGGGAATTTGAACAATGCCAGGATACAAATTCATTTCTTCTGAGTGCATTTTTTTAAAGTAATAATTGAATGAAGATCCTCCATCAATAAGACCAACATTTCCTGTTAATTAGAAGATCAGAAATCCCTAAAGAATATGTGCTATAGAGAAATATTTTCCTGAAAATGATCTTTGTCGACAGTTTCCCTCTTCAGAGACTTTTAGATCAATAAAAAGTTAAACTCCAAATTCTTTCACCTAAAATCAAGGGAATGGCCTGAAATAGACAAAAGGTTGGGAAGGGGCATGGGGCAGATAATGACGTACTAAGCAGTCCAAGTCTTCAGACAAAACGAAGAGACTTGGTCAGTGTGTTCCTTGTTATATCTTTAAAAGCAAAAAAATCACAATAAAGCTATTGTGTTTTCATTACAGTCACCTAATGCATGAGATGTGACCGAGTTCCATCTGGATGAGCATTCAGCTTAAAACAATCTCGGAAAAGCATACAGCTATCTCAAAAAAGCCCCAGGTTTGTTTGTAAAACCCAAGGCTTTTCTGAGATTTGTTTTCTCAGGTCTGTTTGTCACAAACCTCCAGTTTTTCCAGAGATTGTTACATTATATGTGTTGTGTCACAGAAGAAGATTTAAGCTGGTTTTCTACAGATAACTGAAAACATGAACTCAACTAATGGATATTCATTTCAGTGCAACAGTACAAGCTTTCATATAATTGTTTCAGAAGAAGTTTGAGGGATTTTTTTAAAAGCAAGTTTTGATTTAACTCTTCAAAACTCAAATATAGTTTGTCACTTTGTTTTTCTTTAAAGTAACATCCTACAATATATTTTCCTATTTTCTTAATAGGAGGAGGCAATTAAAGCAATTATTAAATTTACAGACCATAACAACTACAGTATGTGAAAGAGGTATATGGCTACAATATATTTGTGATTAAAATGAACTATCATACAAAATTCCATATCTATGGAAATACTTTCGTATTAAATTTCTGATTTGAATATCTTTACCAATTCTGTAGCATCTAATTAAAAAATTTGTATACAATCTTAGATTCCTCTTCAGTATGTGATGAGGGATATTATATTTGCCTATAGGCCCAACCTTGTATCCAGTACTAAAACAATTTCCCTTGAGCATAGATTGTAAGACCAAGCCCCTTTATTCATGAACTGAAAATCTTATGGACAAAGTGTGCTTTCTTTTACACCATTGTAAATCCTAAATAACATCCTGATGACAGTCAGGTAAGGTTAGATTTAAATTCGAGAAAGTATAAACAGATTTTGACCCTTAGTGATTATGATTCATGTCCATATTTCTGAGCCTTTGAGACCCACATATATGACACAGACCTTCAAAATGTATGACTATGAACTAGACATATCTTTCAGCAAGGAACAGTCAAGAAGTAGAGCGCGCTAGAGCTGTCATGAGAAGACATTTTGTCTGTACATTTCTATCTTTCTAACAATGGAAATTATACAATCATTATCATTTCTTGCTTGATAGTAGGTTTAAGACATATGGTGCATTGTTTACTCCTTAAATAGTAGCATCTTGGCTTAAATTTACTGTAAATCCAAGATGCTAAAGTAGGCATTGAATATATCTCTGGACACTTACCTTAGGGAAACTTTGCATGCTATCAGTGGTTTCACGATGGATTTATAGGTTCAAGCAAAAGACACTGAAGAGCATCTAGGAGTAGATGGAAAGCAAAGGTGAGATATTTGAGCTCTGGGGGACAATGATGATGGGCTGTATGCTCTTTAGTGCCTCCCAATGGCCGGCTCATGCAACCTAAGATAATTCAGGATATATCGACTCATAATAATTCAGTATATAAACTAGAGGATATCATAAAAAGTGTCTTTTTTAATGTGACATTTACTTAAATGGAAAAAAAAATATTGCTCTTCTACCTTGCTTGCCAGCCTGCCAAATTGAATGGAAAAGAGGACAAACAGAACATAAGAAAGAAAAATAGAAGGCCTTAAAACCATGTAAACATGTTACTCCTGGGGGGAATTCTGTGCCGCTGCCATGCTGGAGCCACCATTCCCATTGCTCTTCTAATCTATTGGCTGCAACAATTTCAATTCTGGTCTAGTGACATGCTGAGTACTACTTAGCCATGCCATTCACAAAGGCCCCAATCTGGCAAAGCATTAGTTTCAATAGGGATACTCAGTCGCAGAACTTTAAGCACATATTTAAGTGTGGTGCCAGATCATGGCCTAATTTCACTCGTAAGGATGTGCTGCTCTTAAGGGTATGTCTACACAGCAAAGAAAAACCCACACCTGGCCCATGCCAGTCAACTTGCTCTCGTGGGACTTTGTCATTGGTATGTAGACCAATACCAGTGGGGCTGTTTCACTGGTATGTAGTGTGGTAAACCCAGGACAAACAGCTACAAAAAGGGGGGGTCGTAATTAGTCCCAGGGGATTAAAATGCCCCTCCCTATCCACTGAAGAGAGAACAATTGGGCAATAAGGTTCAGCTGGAAAAGGGGTTGCTAGGGAATCAATTATGTTCAGCTGACTCCAACTACTTGGGACCTTTTTAAACCCTCCCCTGAGTGGTAGGAGGGAGAGAGTGAGGGAGTGAGAGGAGCAGGGAAGCTGCCAGTGGGCTGTTTGCAGCAAGACACCAGACCTTCCCTGTAGGGAGGCTGCACTCACTCCCCAGAAGGGAAGGAAAACATGCACAAGGGACTGACTAAGGAGAGGAGTAGCAGGACTCTGTGCCACCTATAAGGATTTGCCTTGCACCAAACATGAGTCTCCAAGGTTAAAAAGGACTGAGTCTACTGAGGCGAACAAGGTATTTTGCCACAGTAGACTCACAGACTGGAGCTGGAGTCCAGGCTCTAGGACCCTGCAGGCTGGGACGGCCTCAGAGCTCTGGCTCTAGTCTGAGCCCAGAAATCTGCACAGCAATGAAACAGCCCCACAGCCCAAACCCTGTGAGCCTGAGTCGGCTGGCATGGACCGGCCGTGGGCTTTTTTTGATGTGTAGACGTACCCTTAAAGTCTTCTGTGTTTGACATACATGTGAATATTAGTATTGCCATCTTCTCCGTGGAGCTTTTTTGTTGTCTGTGTTGTTACAGACATACTTGTTGACAGGTATTTTGAAGTAATTACCAGAATAATTGAAAATGGCATGATTATAATGTGCTATTTTTTACAAATAAAATATGCAGAATTTTGCAGAATTTTAAAAGATGAATAGAATTTTTATGTGTGTGTTTTTTTTGTTTTTTTTTTTTTTTTTTGCAGAATCCCTTCAGGAGTAATATATAAGAAATAAGTTTCAGAGGGGTAGCTATGCTAGTCTCTATCAGCAAAAACAACGAGGAGTTCTTGTGGCACCTTAGAGACTAACAAATTTATTGGGGCATAAGCTTTCATGGACTAAAACCCACTTCATCAGATGCATGGAGTGAAAAATACAGTAAGCAGAATATATATTATAGCACATGAAAAGCACATATTATAGCACATCTTTTCATGTGCTGTAATATATATTCTGCTTACTGTATTTTTCACTCCATGCATCTGATGAAGTAGGTTTTAGCCCATGAAAGCTTATGCCCAAATAAATTTGTTAGTCTCTAAGGTACCACAAGGACTCCTCATTATATAAGAAATAGAGTCCATTTAACTTTGGTTCCATCTTCTGTTTTGATTGTCTAAAATTACTTACATATTGCATTACTACACAGAAGTCAGCTCTCCTAAAAAGTTGTGTCGGGGCCAAAGAAATCAACAAAGAATTATAGCCTTTAAGGACTATAAAGATTAATTCCCTATTTACCACTTTTCTTAAGGAATACTAGCCTGTGTTGGTCTCTAATTTCAAGCATTTCTGTTTATTTTATTTTTTTAAAGATCAAGTCATAGTTTCTGTAGGGATTCAATGCAGGGAGCTCCACAAAATCTGAATCCTGACAGGTAATTGGATATAGTAGTGGGTTAGAATTGTGACCTGCCCTTATGAATCCATGCAAGGGAGAGAAGTCTTCACAGACTAGCGCAGCAGATTATGACTCCTTCCTACTACCACGCAGGTGGGTGGAGAATAGACCAAGTCTTGGCTCTGCTGTCCACATTAATGCCCTGGCCAGCACAGCTGAATTGTGACTGATCTGACACCAGCTATAGAAGCTGACAACTTCCCCCCTTGGAGTAAAGTGTAGTGTATTGGTCTGAGCAGCCTAGGGACCATATTTTTGCCCCAAAGAAACACTGCATAATAAACCTAACTGCATACCGATGTAAGCAGTGTCAGGATGAGCTCCATCCTGACATCTGGTGGTGAGGTGTGGCAAGTTGTGGAAAAGAACTTCAGGGGCCGATCTCATTTGCATAGGCACACCCACCCCACCTAGAATGAGGCCATAGCTGCCCAAATGGTCACTTTGGCTGCTGTGGGATCCCCAGTGTCTCTGTTATTGGGGCAGGAAGAATAAATTGTTATTACCCTGATTATGGGAACTGTGCTTGGAATTGTACTTGGCCTTTTGTTATGATGGAGGGACTCACCATCAACTAAGTGGCACTCGCTAGGCAAGGGTCATGGGTTCCAAAACTCTGTGAATTGAGAGAGGCTGGGGACAAGTACTAATACTTGGTGGCATGGGCCCCTTTGTGAGGGCCTTACATGCTAATTGCACTTCCTCCTCTCTCCACTGTGGGCTAACAGTGCACGAGCACTGAGGCTCCCCTACTACAAGCTGAATTCACCAAAGAGCTGAACTGACTAAGAGCTGAAATCACTGAGCGTTGTGTTAAGTAGTGGGGGAGCCTGAAGATATATTGTGGAGCAGTTTGCGGGACGGCTGGAGTGCCTTGTTGACAGGCTGGTGGAGCAGTTCGCGGGATGGCGGGAGCTGCTTGTGGGCCGCGGAGCGGATCTGAGCTGAGCGAAGGAGTTCGTGGGGCGGTTGGCGGAGTGGAGCGGAGCGAAGGTCTATGGAGCTGTGGGGCGGTCAGCTTCAGATCATGTAAGGTGCCTCTTACCCCCGTCCCATCTCCACCCAGGTTGGGAGGTAAAGCTCTGCAGATAAACTTTCGAACTCTGGGGCTGCCCTGACCAGGGACAGAGACTTTTGGGTCATTGGACTTTCGGGACTTTGGGTGATTTGGGGTTGCTGGACTCAAGAACCAAAGGGAAAGGGGCATGCCCCAATTTGCTTGGGGTGGGTTTTTGCTCATGGGTTGTGTTATGAATCCTGTTGATGGTGTTTCCCCAACATAATGCCACATTGTTTCTCTCTGTTATTAAAAGGCTTTTTGCTACACTCAGACTATGTGTTTGCGAGAGGGGAAGTATTGCCTCTTGGAGGCGCCCAGCGGGGTGGTATATATTTGTCCCAGGTCACTGGGTGGGGGCTCGAGCCGGCTTGCATTGTGTTATTGGAATGGATCCCCTAGATATTGAACCCGGCCCTTGTTGCTGCCAACTCTGACGGGCAGAAGGGTTACACCAAATTGTCTAATGATGCGATAACTAAAAGAAGCATCAATGGAGAACATAAGGTTTGCTGCACTCTATGGGCTATTTCTGTTTATACTATATCTTCTTAGATGCTCTGAGGTCTGATTTTCAGAGATGCTGAGCACTTTCCGCAGCTCCCATTGGCTTCAGTTGGAGTTATGTGCCTATTATCTCTGAAAAAGCATCACTCCGATATATGAGAATCCTTTAATTTTACCTTTATTTGGCAAGTGAGGAAGTGTACTTGACCTAAGAGGTTTGGCCATCTCTGCCTAGTTGGATAACCTGTGACTTGATGACTTAACTAATAAAACTTTCATAATCATCTGTTATACTCATTTCTTCTTCTTAGACTGAGTTGTACTCACCATTCTGATTGAATTATGAAGAATATGCAGTTCCTCGTGCTTCTGTAATACATCTTGCTGGAAAACAGTGTAAGTCCAGTTCTGCTCTTAGTTTATTACACACAACTCCCACTGAACACAAAGGGACTGAGGACATATCTCTTAGGGTAGAACATGGTTGTAAGGTAGATAAGATTTGTGATGCTCGCAGATAAATTGCCCGCTCATGTAAAGGTTCCCATGTCTCAGCTGAACACTGACAAATACATATCTGGGATCAGGCTGACTCACCTGTGTGTTAGTATTGTTAAAATAGATAGTTGAATTATAAGAATGTGTTTTGTGTTTAGAATTCGTTGAATGCTTCTGAGTTGCTGTCTGCACTAAATTTACTTATAACATCTGTATTCCTTCCTGTAAGATAATATTTAAGAGGTGCGTTTGTGAGCTTTTGTGATTATGTAAATCACCAGACAGGAAAGAGTCATTACCTAGTGTGAAGGGCTGATCTTCACAGGTATTACGTCTTGTCCAAATAGGAAAGGTCCATCAGCACCAGATAGACTATTATGGGACATTGATGAGGACAAAAGGTGTTGGTTGTTCTGCCCACCCCCTCCGTGAAGACAAGTCATGCAAGTGGATTTCTTTTGTCAGCTGAACTTGCAGCTGAGAGCACAAGGGAGATGGGGGATAAAACCCCTAACACAAAGGAACTTGATTCTCTATGTTGTCTGGACTCCTGCGAGCAAGATTTTCTGTGCATAAGCAAGATATCCCCAGCTGCTTAGCCTGGGTTAGTGCTACAGGACATATAGAGCTTGCTTATAAAAGAAGTTTCTATCACTTTTTGAAATTTAAGATGATAATGTATTTGTATGTATCTTTGTTTACCTGCTTTAACTTTGTAAATAACTTGCTAGTTTCCTTTTCCCACTTAATAAATCTGTATATAGTTTATTATAGGATTGGCTATATGTGTTGTCTTTGGTGTGAGATCTAAATTGCAATTGGTAAGTGACTTGTCCTTTAGGACTGAGTGTAACCTGAATATTGCTGTGATTCTTGGTATAATGGACCATCTCTCACAAAGGTACACTCACCTGGGTGGAGAGAAAGATCTGAGTATCCACTGTCTGTGGCTCCATGTTTATTCTATTATAGTACCTGTGGAGTCTTACACTTGATAATTGGTTGGTGAAATTTAAATATAGAACTCAGATCCAATTTGGGGTTTGTGCCCTGCTTCCTAAGGTTTGGTATGCCCTAAGGTTGGTACGCACACTCTTGAGACATGGGCAGGCAGCTTTATAACTTTATCGCCCCCTGTCCCCCCTCCCCTCGCCCGCTTCCAATATAGCAGTGATTCTCAACAAGGGTATGTATAGCCCTGAGAGTATGTGTACCCCTGAGGCTAAGCAGATGTCTTCCAGGGGGTACATCAACTCATTTAGATATTTGTCTAGTTTTACAGCATGCTACAAAAAAAGCACTAGTGAAGTCAGTAGAAACTAAAATTTCATATACAATGATTCATTTATACTGCTCTGTATACTGTACATTGAAATACAAGTACAATATTTATATTCCAATTGATTTATTTTATAATTTTATTTATTTTATATGGTAAAAATGAGAAAGTAAGCAATTTTTCAGTAATAGTGTGCTGTGACACTTTTGTATTTTTCTGTCTGATTTTGGAAGTTTTTAAGTGAAGTGAAACTTGGGGATACACAAGACAAATCAGACTCTTGAAAGGGGTACTGTATTCTGGAAAGATTGAGAGCCACTGCAATACAGCATCATCTGCAGATTTTGTTAACATGCTACTTTCAACTTTTTTTCCCAATTATTAATTGTCATCAAGGATGCTACACTGGTCCTGTGGTATCCTACTCTAGTCAACTTCTTCTCTACAGAAAATGTTTGTGGCAAATATCTTCCCCTTTAACTCACCCCCCATCCCATCTCTTTTTACATAGATTTCCAGTATCATACATTTTCCTTCTTCTCATCTCCCTACAGTGCTGGTGCTGTGGGCAGCAGGCTGCATTTGTCCTTTTCTTCTCTGATACGCCTTTTTAAGGTGGGAATGAGTGAGTTAGGTCATGCTACACTTTCGTGCTTTTGGTGAGCACTTCTTTGTGTGAAGGTACTTATTAGAACACTGGTAATCAATAGTGCTTGATTTGCTCTGTCCTAAAGAAGATGGCTCCACCTGTTATTCAGGCATTAGCAGAGATCAGACCATTTGGTTTATTTTATCCTCATCTTTTAAAAAGCATAAACTCAGAGAAATTAATTAATTTAATAAAAGTTTATAGTCACATACATGTGCCATAGTTGTGGCTATTTTGGCTGTATGTAGTGTGGTCTGTACAATGCTGCATGCTATTTGAATAAAATATTAACACAGACAAAATAAAATGCAGCTTTATGCCATTAATGTTTTATCTGTATTATGATTGTATCCAATTTGAACATTACTGTGCAAAAAGCAGTGCAGTTATTGCCCTACTTTTACTGTATATTAAATATATTAATTTGTATATATAAGATATTTCAAACAAATAGGAGTCATACACTTGAAGAGACATACTTCAATTTTAGACTGCAAGAAATTGTGGAAGCTTTTATTCTGTGCTTTAAATTTGGAATAAAAATTTCTCTGACACAGCATCCTTGACTTTTTTTCAGGGTGGTAAATGGAGAACTATTCTGGTCTGTGGCTTTAAGATAATCGTGAAGGGGAGCTAGTATAATGATATATGTGAAAACTTAGAGAATGTGAGACTCTAAGTGATTTAATGTCTTTGGTAACAAAACTCATCATGATAAGTAACAACATCCCAGTTGTTTATTCCATTTATACATGATTGTTGGCCTTGAAAGATAAAGTAATGCTATGCAATTTACTTCTTTACTGATTGACTCATTTTGGTGAATGGCTTATTTTATGTCTTCATTCACATAAAACATCTTATCAAAGTTATCTTTGTGTAACATGCACATAACAGGTTTTTTTCCACCACAAACCTAGTAGGGGCTTAATCCTGCAAGATGCTGAGCACTCTGGCCCTAATCCAGGGAAACATTTAATACATACTTAATTTTAAGCATATAAGTAATGCATAGGGCTACTCAAATGCTTATGGTTCAGTATGTGCTTAAGTGCTTTACTGGACTGGGGTCAAAGTGTTCAGCAGCTTGCAGGTTCAAGGAGGGATGAACAATTTCATGCCAGAGACATCAAGGTCCATTATTGCAGATCTGAAATGAGAACTTTGCAGTGAGCACTGATATGTGAGGTCTGCTCCTGCTCAGTGGAAGTCAAAGGGGGATTTACAATGGGAGTAAAATCAAATCTCTGGTGTTCAGTTGTTTGATTGGATGGTATATATCAAATGTACCAGTCTAGCACTCTTTCATGGCCCAACAAATCATCTGTCAAACAAGGAGGAAACACTTCTTTTAATTTTAGACATAGTGGTATAGGCAACGATTTAAAACATCATAATCCCACTCTGTTCATATTGTTACTGTCATGTCAGCACTTCTCTTATTTTTCAGAGGTTTATAGCTCAGTCATAAAAAATTTGTTCTGAGCTATAAATCACACTCCAAAAACATGTTTTCAAATATGCTGTTTTCAAGATTTATAGTTGTAAACATTTTTTTTCTAAAGGGCTACTTTCAGCTGCTTGTATTGTCCTCAGACATTTCAGAAATGGGACCCTTTGTCTATATTTGGCTCAGGAATTCTAAACAGATGTATATAGTAAACATACTTTGAAAGATTAATCTGTTTTCTTCCCTTTTTGACATCACATGTTAGTCTTACACCTATTGGCTTTGTAAACAATTGCTCTCTTCTGTTTGATTCAAAACAATACCTTTTGAAGTGGAATAATGTTTAAAGCAATGAGGCTATGAATCAGATATGTTTCCCTCCGAAAACAAATATAATTTAACTAGAAAAAAATTCATAATATGATATAATTGCTTTAATATTGTGAAAACATTTTAAAATTAAAAAAATCTATTTCAAAATAGTTGTTTAAAATTCACTTTCAATGTTTTGATTATTTTAGTAAAATTAGCTTAATTTTCAAAAACAAAAAAGGGGTTTTGAGCCAGAAAATCACAATTTTGTTGTTTTGAAAATGTCAGAATGAAATATTTTGACAGTTATGAAACTGTTTCCCAATTTTTTTTTAATTGGGAGATTTGTCAAAACCTAGCCTTTCTCATGAACAGTCTCAGTTTTGATTAATCAAAATTTTCCACCAAAAGAAAATGTATCGGAAAACTCCAGAAAAGTTTGTTTCACGGAAAGACATACTGGTGTCAACAGATTTTTTTTTTCTGAGTGAGACTCACACATTATAGTTTTTTGGCTAGGAAGTGGCTGGGGGTATAGAAGACCCACGTCCAAATCCTTCTCTGCCTGTTTCTGGATATGTCTACATTGTAATTGGTGGGGTGATTGCAGCAGAGGTTGGCATCCCCCTGATAGCTTTAATCTAGCTATCACAGCTAACAATAAAGACACTTAGAGCCAGACTGTACAAGCCTGCCAAGGACTCTGGGTATGTACTTGCATTGCTAGCCTGTGCTCAAGCCAATGCCACCACATTTTCACTGCTATTTTTAGCCCTTACATTAAAACCAGTGTGGGCCCACTTGAGCTGTGAATCACACCTTTTGATTGAAGTGTAGACCTACATTTAGTGATCTGGGATGAAAAACTCTCACCTGAATCAGACAGAACAGGGACTTGAATCTGGGTCTCCCACATTCCAATCACCATAGCCACCAGGACACACAAGCACCCTTGCCATGAATTGAAAAAAACAGGTGTCAGTCCAAATATGCACATTTCTACACAATTTGGTTTTCACAAAAAATATTTGACAGGTTTTGTTTTCTGTCCAATGTAGAATGAAAACAAATTTTGAAACTCCAAACGTTGCCATGAATTGTAATTGTTGTTCTTGAGTTCTCTCTATTAGCTACAATATCCTGACCTATTCACACACCCAGTCAGGCCTTGATTCCTCAAACACTCCTGTGTTTACCTTTATGCACATTCATTGCCCAAGTTGTGTTCCATCGAACACACACATTATACACATGTGTAAGGGTTTTGGGATCGGGCACTCAGTTATTATGGGCCTGATCCAACTCTCTTTGAAGTCAAAGGGAGTGATGCCAAGAAAATACTCTGCTGGATTCTCAGCTGGTGCCAATTTACTGATTTACATCAGTAGAAGATCTGACCCACTGGGTTTAACAGTAATATGGAAAAACCTTAAAAAGTCTCTATCATGAGTATTTTCAATAGCCCCAAAATATTATGCATTACCACAGTCTGCTCTCACATACTATAGCTGAATGATACTACAACAATAAACTGCAATGTAGATATTGCAATATACATCACATATAGGCAAAATGAATTTGAATACTTAAACTATAATTCCTATAAGTGGTGTTGCTCATGAACTGCTGAGTTAGTTTCTTTAGTCATAATATCAGCAGAACACTTTCCACTGTGTATAGTACAGCATATAATAGTCTGTCCTATAAAATATAGTTTGATGATTATAAGCTTTATATATAGTAAAACATCTGTGCACTCACAATAATGACTTTTTATATAATGTATAGCTATTAAATATTATATAAATAATGTTGCCTTTATATGGTGCCTATAATGAAATGTATCATTTTAAAACCTTAAAAATATATGGTTCACATTAACCTCATAAAGTATATTTTGAGATGTATATACATATTAGCACTGTATAATACATGAAATCCAGAAACCAGGAAAAGAAACACTGTTGGTCTACGAACCTGTTTATACATATCCAGTAAGTGCATTCCTTTTTTCTAGGTGATTACAAGCCTGGCTTTCTTTTGAATCTTAGTGTTCAATTGTGATTTTAAACAATTATGTCAGTTTGGGAACAGAACGGAGCCACACTGTCAAAGAATAAGTTCCTGGAGACACTGTGGCTTAGGCCCCAGTTCAGTAATGGTGATTCCACAGGAGTATTCCTGTGCTTAAAGGTATGCACCTGCTTCAGTATCTTGCTGAACTGGGGATGCTGAAAGACAAAAAATAGCCTTGGTAGCTCCTTTGCATTCCAATTTATTGTCCTTATGGGGGCTCGGTGAGAGATAGGGCGTGCTTGCTCTTTCTGGCTAGTCAGTTCTGCTGGCTGGCTGGTGAGACGTGGGAGAAAGGCCTCAATTCTGTATATTTCCTATTCCTTTGGGCTTCCCAGCACCAGCCAGGAACCCTCCTTGTGCCAGAGGAGCAAAAGGATTGCAGTTGTAGCCCATCCTGAAAAAAAAAATGAAAAAAAAAAACAAACAAAAAAATGGAGCATAAGAGATTGGGAAGCTTTGCATGTTTTCCATCTTATTTCTGCGTCCCCAGGCATAGCTTTGTCCCTAATAGCTACTTTTGGTGATCTGTGCAGTATATGAGTAGCATCTGTTAATTCTTCATTTCTGTGGGTTATAAACTCAATATCATCTATTCAAGTTGAAGCACGTTATACAATGTATCTTCCCACATCCTACAAAGTTTTACAATATTTGGGTAAAACTGGGTTGGCAAGTGGAATTGACAATAATAATTTATTTTTAAAAATCCCCATAGGTTTTTAAGTGAAGGTGATTATTGTGATAGAAACTAGCATGAGAGCAATGGAGATTGCAGTCTTCTATTCAAGCACATTAGATAAGACATTGTTTCTAGAGCTCATCAGGAATCTTCCAGCAAAGGTTTTTTTGGTCAGAAAATGCCAATTCATTGAAACTTAAACTGGTGGGGAAAGATCCATTTTGAGGAATCACCCAATTAAAAAAAAAGGTGGGGGGAGGTTTAAAAGCCCATTTTGACATTTTTGAAAAAAGAAAACATTTTGGTTTTTGACTTCTCACTTGAAAATGTTAGTTAATTTATGCTAAAAAAGGTACAAAATTGGAAAGGTTGAAATCAAAACATAACATTTCAAAATGATCTAAATGAAACAGTTTGACTCTATCCATAATTCTTTGATTGTTTCAAGACATTTTTTTGAGATTTCAACTTTTTGTCTCAGTTGGGGACAGGAAAAAGTTTGAAATCTTGAAAATTCTCACTGGATGGGAAAACTGTTTCCTGTCCAGCTCTAATGTTTTCTCCATATTGCCATACCACTTATCTGGGAATAAGACTGAATTTTTTAAAGCACCACCTGCTTTAAAATACACACGCTTTGAAATAGGCAGGTAGATGATAAATCATGCTTGTAAGGCTATCTCTACACTACAAGCTAGTGAGGTGATTTTCCCCTGCTCATGTATACATACTCACGCTACCTCTCATCAAGCTAACATGAATATAAATGGCAGCATAGCCATGGACGCATAGCACTGGTAGCACATAGGTAGCATAGCACATAGGTAGCTTAAGTACATACCCACCAGTTTCAGCCAGGTTTCACACCACCACTGCCACTACCCATGCAAGTGCAACTACACTTTTATTTATACTCACGCCTACTTGATACAAACAACTGTGAGTATGTGTACATGAGCTGGGGGATCACAACCCCAGCTCATAGTGTAAAAATCACCTAAATGGAATATAGGATTCCAAGCTAAGACATTTTCCGGGGATGATATAATCTCCTGCAAGTCTGCTACATGACCTGGGTGCATCCAGTATTTGTGAGCTGTGAATGTGTGCAAGGGCCTAGTAGTTCAACAGGGATTTTCACACTTGGTGGAACAAGGGATGCACATAGCCAGATTCAGGGTCTGGAAAGTTATCCATGGCATACCTGAGTTGTTAGATCACCCGTGAAACATGCCACATTAACAATAAAGAAGCTGAATGTGGAAAACAGGAGACAAAACTTGGGTTCTGACTCAGGAAAACAATTAGGCATGTGGTCCAGCTCATTGACTTCATTTGGTTTTAAGCACACACTTAAAATTAGGCATGTACTATGCCCCTTCCTGAATAAGGATGCTTCGTGAATTGGATGGAAGAAATGGGATGGTGCAGGAAACCACAGATAAAATTGTGCAGTACAAGGACTGTATTTTAAAAAGTGGAGGAAACAGAAGGAGAAAAGGAAAAGGAATGACTGGTTAAGGAACACAAAGGTGAAAGGTGAGATGGGTAGGAGGTACTTACTTTCTCTTTCTCCACTTTTTGAAGGGTTGTATGACTTGTCCCTGAAAAGGAAGGTCTTCCTTTCTTTAATCATGCTGTCTGGGCCATGCTACTCCCATTCAGTACCCTAATCCATTCACTGCCTCTTTGCTCAGACAGAAGTCCCAAAAGGCTTTGGTGTGTATCAAGAAAGAAGAAAAGAATAAATAAATAAAATAAAATTCAGCTTTATTTTAAAAGTATTTTGACAGGTCAATTGATGTTCATGACCCCATTGAAACAGTTTAATAGATCCTCAGCTGGTGTAAAGCAGAATAACTCCACTGACTTCTATCTATGGTACCCATATGGCCCCCATTACTGAGTGTCCCACAGTCTTTGATGAATTTATCTTCATAACTCCCATTCAGGTAGGGAAGCACTGTTATGCCCGGCCCGGGCCGCTTCCCGCAGCTCCCATTCACTGGGAACAGTGAGCTGCAGCCACTGGGAGCTGCGAGCGGCCATGCATGCGGACGGTCAAAATAAACACTGTCTCACATCCTGCCAGTGGATTACCCTGATGGGCCGCTTGCCACCCGCGGGCCACATGTTGCCCACCACTGATCTACACTGATGTACATCAGCTGAGGGTCTGGTCCACATGTTTTGTGTAAATGTGCATTACATTGTAACATACTCACATGGTACAAAATGAATAGAAATATCTTATTTATGGATGCTTGAGTTCTACAGGATGCTATGACAAGAGCTCTTCCCCCTTGTCTTTTCTTCCTCTCTCTTCTTTGCTGATGGTATGGGGAAAGGGGACTTGCAATTTTCCCTCTAGGAAAGAGTCCTGGTTGCTCCTTTTTCCCATTCCAATAAATTCATCCATTCTACAATCTTAAGTTCATTTTGTATACAGCCAAATCCCCTTCCCACCCAATTATTCCCATTGAATGAGAGGGAAACACCATATGTAGGGTAAAATCCAGGTTCCACTGACATCAGAGGGAGTTTTATCACTGACTTCATTGTGGCCAGGATAACTCCCTTATTGTATTTTGCAATTCATTTGAACTACTCATTTAAGCAAATCCAACAGGATATAGCTCACAGTTTCTATCTAGTCTGTGTGTGTGTCTGCGTGTACAGAGAGAGAAATTAGCTAGAACAGAGGTTGTCAAACTGTGGGTTGGGACCTCAGAATAGGCGGTGACACCATTTTAATGGGGTCACCAGGGCTGGCTTAGACTTGCTGTGGCCTGGGGCTGAAGTCGAAGCCCACTGGCTTCAGCCCTGGGCAGCAGGGCTCAGGTTACAGCCCTCTCCCTCCCCCCACCACCTGGGGCTGAAGCCCTTGGGCTTTGACCCCCCCACCCAGGGTGGTGGGACTCAGGCTTTGACTTTGGCCCCCAGCCTGTGGTGGTGGGCTTGAGTGGGATCAGGCTTTGGTCCCCACTCCTGGGGTTGTGTAGTAATTTTTATTGTCAGAAGGGAGTCGCGGTGCAGTGAAGTCTGAGAAACCATTGAGCTACAACCATATTCATAGCATGCTCATTATCACCAAGTTTTGCATTGCTTTAAGATAAAAGGTGCTGGCTAAGTTTGTTACACTAGTGTGTGTGTGTGTGTGTATATGTATGTGTGTTCCCCACAAATTTTGCCCAGCACAAGTGAACAATTCCATATTCATGTAAAAGCAAAATATTTTATAAATTCTTGTATCGTATTTTTGGAAAAACAAAGTGGCCATTTGTGCAAGTGAAAATCCAACCGTGCTCAAAGACTGTAATTTCATTAGATTTGTCACTAGAAACAGTTTTCATGGATGGAAATGGTGAAGTTTTATCTCGGGTGAAATTTCAGAATATTTGAGGGGAAAATAGCTGTTTACACACACCAATAACTTGCAAAGTGAAGAATTGGTCCAGTAGTTTTCAGCAGGTTTAGATTCCAGCCAGGAAGATGGGAAAGAAGGAAGAAAGGTATCTTAAATATAATAAATAATATTAATAATAATACCACCTATCTCTTACATAGCACATTTCATCCATAGATCTCAAAGCACTTGAGATCAGTGTCAGTATCCTCATTTTACAGATGCAGAAACTGAGACACTGAAAGGTGATGAGACTTGCCTACAGTTACACAGGAGGCCAACGATACAGCCAAGAATCGAAGCCAGGACCCCATAGTTCCAGTATAGTGCTCCAATAGCCATTAGGCCTCACTGCCTCCCAGACATACTGTCATGACTAGAGACGTGTCTTAAAAATGATCTTTTCTCATAACCCCTTTCTAAAGGTAGGTTGGGGTGTGTGGGTGGGTGAGAGAGAGAGATTTTCCATAGGGGAAAGGGAAGATTGGTATTGTCAAGGCTGTGCTATTTATACTGATAATTACCTTTCACAACTAATAAAAGTCTCTGGGCTTGGTACTGTACTGCATTGCATCAGTTTTATGAATTCATGAGTCCATTTCTTTCAGTAGAGCCACACTTGCCTAAAACTGATGTAATGCACTGTAGAATCAAACATCAGTTAATAGTCATTTTTGATCCTCGCTTATCTGCTCAGGAATAAAGTAAAGGAATAGCCCCATTTATCTATTAAAACCATTTTGATTTTTTCCTTCTGTGTGGTAAGTTTCTTTTAACTAGGTGCAAATGAGCATGACGTTTGACTTATTGTTCCTGTAGTTATCTGTATTTAAGCACTTATAAAACAGCACTATAGGAGAACAGAGGGTTTCCTTCATCTGCTTCAGCTTGCATGTATGTACCTTGAGTCCTTTTGCTCCCACACAGAATTCATTTACAATTAATTTCAAGTGATCCTAGTATCTCTCGCTTCAGCATGGCCAAATTTTATTCTATTCCCTCCCCACATATTCCCAACCCCTGCTGTTTTTGATTCCGATTCAGTAAACCTCTGATGAAGATAGCAAAGTGGGCAAGTCCTTTCTCAGAGATGACACTAATTGATTCTTGAAACGTTGAGCAGAAATATTCTTATCATAATGTCCTTCTCTAGACAAGCCAGGCATACCATTGTTGTGATAAGACCCAATCACAGCAACTTGAGGGGCCAGGGGAAAGAATACAGGGGAAAAGGAAGAGATTTAAGGTAAAGTACAAAGTATAGATGTAGCCGTGGATTATGATGTGATCTAGGTGAATACAGGAACTACTCAAGATGGGAAAAAAATCCATGGTTGTCCTTGGAGTCTGTTCCTCATTTCACTTAGTTAAATTAAACATTATTACAGAACTGTACAACAAACTTGTATAGAAACGTGTGTATCAGATGTCTGTACATTTAGCATTAAAATCATCTTTCTTTCCCATCCAATAGTATCATCAGCAAATATTTCCTGTTATTTCAAAATAAAGAAAAATAAAGAACCCATACAGTCTGATTGTAAAACTTGATTTATGATGACCAGGACTTGCTCAAGTGAGTAGTTCTGTTGAAATTAATGCATTCCTCTTAAAAATGAGTATATTTCAGTTTCCTATGATTTTTCCACTGCTATTTAAAAGAAAATAAAGTTAACATTAAAAAAAATGACAATCTAATCTGGTGGGGTGCAGGAGTCAGATGTTAGAATAAAATTCTTTTAAAACTCTTTTCTATGTTTGAGAAAAAATATAATTCATTCTAGGATTCCATTGCTGACCCCAAGTGATCTATTCTATTCAATTGTGTTTTCTTCTTCACATTATTGCAGCTTTTCATATTTTGTGCTCAATTTTCTCCTATTTCCTGCATAAAGGAATGGAAACACCAATAATTCCAGTTTCTTGGTAGTTCTATTGAGTTTTTGTCCCTCAATGAAGAGGTCTGAGGAGCTGTTTACCCCTTAAGCCCAAATCCACAGAAATCTACATGAAATCATCAGAGGGAAGGACTGCCACATGAATCATCTGTTTCTTGCCAGTTGTTTTAATGCACGGCTGCTGAAGAAGCGATGCTGCCATGAGCTCCCCTAACCATGACAAAACCAGGACCAGAGATTTCAAACAATGGACTGCAGATGGAGATCTCCCATCTTCTCCAAACTCACAGTGCCAGAGTTCCCATAGCCTCTGCAGAGGGACTGCCAAGGGGCTGGAGGGAAGGGGAAGGAGGATGTGGAGGCACATCCCTTCAGCAGAAAACCAGGTGCGTAGGGTCTCTTCTGCTTAAGAAGCTGAAGGAGGCATTGGAGTTGATGTGGGAGACTATTTGAATTGAAATATGTAATTAAATAAGAGACAGCAAAATTACAGGGTAAATCTGGAATAGCCCCATTGACTTGAGTGGAGTTCCTTCATACTTACACTCATGTGTGTGAGCAACTTTTGGCATTTTGATTTTAAATTCAGACTTCAGACATACAGGGGTCAGCCTTAAAATCTGTCAAATTGTGCCTTGGAGTACTCAATAATTTACCACAGCATTTACAGTATTCTCTATTCAATTCAATGGAAAAAAAATTAGGTTAACAAGGTCAATAAGGTTAGTTGATGATATGTCCTCTCCTTGCAGAATGCTGAGTTGGGCAAAACTCAAATTTCTGAAAACCTGGAAATGCAGAGTTAAAGTTGCTCATGCCTCCTTCACCTCCCTTCATTCTCATCCACAGGATTCCCTATAATGCTATTAGAGGACAAAAAACATGGTTGTCCATGCCACCTTCCCTTTATCCAATTTGAGCAATGCCTCAGTATGCACATACTCACACTGGCCTTGGCTCTATAAGGGTATGTCTGCATACTCCTTATGGTGGCATGTAGAGCAGTAGTTCTCAAAGCCGGTCCACCGCTTGTTCAGGGAAAGCCCCTGGCGCGCCGGGCTGGTTTGTTTACCTGCCGCTTCCGCAGGTTCATCCGATTGCGGCTCCCTTGGCCCGCGCCACTTCCCGCAGCCCCCTTTGGCCTGGAGGGGTGAACCGCGGTCAGTGGGAGCCGTGATCGGCCAAACCTACAGACGCGACAGGTAAACAAAACGGTCCGGCGCGCCAGGGGCTTTCCCTGAACAAGCGGAGAACCGGCTTTGAGAACCACTGATGTAGAGGACATACACTGCACACACACCCACACACCCCATCGATATACATGGCAGTGTAGACAGTAAGGCTCTGTTTAGGTGAGTAAAGACATTCTGGAACTCTTTAGGATGTACCCTACATGGCTCTCTACATGCCCAAGCAGTGCAGCCCCTGGCTATTTTTAGCAGTGTAGCATCCCACTTCCTCGCCACTGCCTTGCCACCTCCACCAAAAGCTTTCACCGATGCATGTAGGTACAAACTGCAATGTGGACACAGCTTGCTTTTCACTGAGGTTGGGATACACTGGTAGAACTGGGGGCATGGTTGGGATGCCCTGGCAAAGCTGGAGTTGCAGGGTGGCTGGGGTGGAGGAAAGTCAGAGTGCACTGGCAGAGGTGGGGGTTCAGCAGGTTTGGGGTTCACCGGCAGAGTTGTAGAGTGCACAGGGATTGGGGTGCACTGGCAGAGGTGTGGGGGGGTGCCATGCCTCTCTCCCCTGAACCCCCAACCTGTCTCACTTCCCCTACCATCCATTCCCATTTATCCTCCTCCCCTAACTTCCTTCCTCTCCCTGCAGCCCCAAACCTCTCTCCCCAGTTCCGTTACTCTTCCATCGCCTAATATGCCTCCCTTCCCAATAAGCATTCACATGTTTCCCCCCTCCCAAAATAATTTGATTACATTCACCCCAGAATAAAATTGCCGCCCATGACTCACAAATTGTGGAACCCCCAGTCATTCAGGCTAAAACTCCCTTGTCTTAGGTGGGGGGTTGTGATTACTTTATGCTTTGATATTTTATGTTAATTGAAGGATGAGTTCACAGCCATCATGGAATCTGTGATTCACCCAGTCATTAGTTTCTCTCAGTTTAACAGTATAAGGCACCAGAAGGAAACCGGTTTTGTTGGGCTTTTTTTGGCGGGGGGTGGGGGGGAGGGGGTATTGACTCTCAAGAACCACTTACCCAAATGACCCCAAATTTGGATCACTATTGTCACCCCATGAGACACACCAAACTTCAAAGCAATCTGAGTAACTGCGGATTTTGGAGAATTTACAAGAGTCGAGTTTAAAACCAAAAAAATGATGGGAGTAGAAACCCTCTAGCCATTTTTCTGTACTGGCACTTGAACAGTGTAAAAATGTACATTTCTTGAAATACAAAAAACAAACAAACAACAAAAATTAGAACCTTTTTATGTTATTATGGTGTGGATATATTTTCAGAACCCCTCGATGAAATGACTACAGATTTGGGTCACTAATGCTACCCTGCACCCTCCTGAGGCACACCAAATTTCAAAGAAATGCACATTGATTTTAGAGGACTTGGAAAGGTCCACCTTTAAATAGGTGTCATGACACACTTAATGATAGGGGTGCTCCTGCACACTATAATATTTATTTGTAGTATTCTCTAGGTATTACCTATATACTGATGGGTGATGGAAAAAACTTCTTTTAAGATTGGCAGGTCTGGTCCTGCCTCCTGAAGCTGTAGAGTAGAGGATACCCCAATGTTGTAATGGTGAATTTGGAAATTATGAATAAGAATGTACCTGCAGTTTCCTACTTGTAAACTATTTTTCTACTGGAGTATGTCACTTGGGGCCAGAAGTGAGAAAGAGTAAAAGAGATGAGAAAGGGAAAAGCCCAGGAACCTCCAGAAGATACTCAGCCTGCATGCTTCCCATCTCCACAGAAACTCATAAAATCCTATCCACATCACCACTACGCAGTTGGATTCTGTGGGTTCTAGAGTTACCAGTAAGGCAACTGAGGGGGAGTAAATGAACAAAAGTCTGTGGGGAATTAGTACCCTTGTATTACCCATGGATTTCACTTGTGCACCTTCTACAGCCCTTGAAGAGTTTAGGAGACCATTGATGCAGTAGGAAGAACCCAAAGGCAGCCCAACTATGCTGCCAGAAGGAAAGGGAGCCAAGAAATAATGTGAAGAAAAGAGGTTTTCTTCATATGTTCCCTGAGATTAGTGAAGTTAAATCCTGATTTCTCCAGTAATCTCAAGACTTCATGGGGCTTGATCTTTTGTTTAGCCTTAATTGTCTGTTTAAAAAAAACCTGAGTATGAGTCAGCTTCTTTATGCAGTGACCCTTATAGACTTTCCTCACAACTTTGGGAAGCAACCACAAGAAGGGAGTTTCTAGGCCTTTGAAATCTTCCCCATCTCTGTGGTACTTTGTATAGCCGCTATAGTCAGTGTGTGAGGCAAGATACTAAAAAGAAAAGAAAATGTTTGTGAGCTGCAGGACTAAAGCTGTGAAGTCTCAATGAAGCACACATGAAAAATATTCAAAACTCGGTAAGTACTGGTAAGGATAACACTGATTTATGATGAATGGCTTTATTTGTTTGAAATAACATCTAAGTTCACAGAGAGCAGTTTTACTGAGAAATACAATCCTCCTACAAGGAAGCCAAGTCTGCAAAGGCTAATTATACAGTATCAAAACTGTACAGTACTACAATTATACAGTATCAAAATTTAAAAACAAAAGAGGAGTTCATTATTTCCTTCCAGGTTTCTTTCTGTTTAATAATCCACATAAACTTCTGTAGTGGCACAGGCCAGGTGGAAGTTTATGAGCAAAGGTTATAAATAATTGACTGAACAGCCTTGAGTTGAGTAAAAAGCAGCTTCTAGCAATGAAGCCCTAAGAGATTTCATCTATCCTAATACTCTTGAAAGGATTATAGCAGCAAGAAAGGCCAAGTGAGCATCTTATTCCATCAGCATTCATTTTTCATTGTGGTAAAGGAGTGAGTGGCTGACATAAAATGGAACAGTCTCTACAAATTGTTTGAGAACTATGAGGAGAAACAAAAGGGAGCATCTTGTAAACTGAATTTTTCAACTACATTTGTTTCTGCTTTTAAAATATACATATAAACAAACGGACAAATATAAAAAAACATGAACAGATTTGAAACAGTTGAATCTCAAGGCATTTTACTTCTGGATGTCTTAACAAAATGTATTTATTTAACATTATCACCTATAATAAAAATTAAATGACAACTACTCAGCAAATTTTTGAACATATGCCATGCTGAACAATTGATGGCATGATATTCATAGATTTGAAGGTCAGAGGGTACCATTCTGATCAGCTAGTCTGACCTCCTATATAGCACAAGCCACACAATTATCCCAAAAATAATTCCTGGAGCAGATCTTTCCGAAAAAAATCCAATCCTGATTTAGAAATTGTTAGTGATGGAGAATCCATCACAATCCCTGGTAATTTGTTCCAATGGTTAATTACTCTCACTGTTAAATATTATGCCTACTTCCAGTCTGAATTTGTCTAGCTTCAACTTCCAACCATTGGATCATGTTATACCTTTCTCTCCTAGATTGAAGAGACCATTATTAAATATTTGTTCCCAAGGTAGGTACTTATAGACTGTAATCAAGTCACCTCTTAACCTTCTATTTGTCTATCACTATAAAACATGTCTTCTAATCTTTTAATCATTCTAGTAAATCTTCTTTGAATCTTCTCCAATTTATCAATCTCTGTCTTCAATTGTGGGCACCAGAACTAGACAAATAACTCAAGCAGCTGTTGCACCACTGTCAAATATAAAGGTAAAATAAGATGTCTACTCCTACTTGAGAGTCCTCTGTTTATGCATCCAAGGATTACATGAGCCCCTTTGGCCAGTGAGCACTCATATTCAGCTAATTATCCACCACTCCCCCAAATCTTTTTCAGAGTCACCGTTTCCCAGGATAGAATCCCTCATGGCATAAGTATGATATACATTTTTTGTTCCTAGATGTATACATTTACATTTTGCCATATTAAGAAGCATCTGTTTACTTGTATCCACTTTATGAAGAAATTGAGATGTCTCTGTATCAGTGACATGTCCTTTTCGTTATTTACTACTCCCCCAACTTTTTTGTTATCTGAAAACTTTATCAGTGATGATTTTATGTTTTATTCCAGGTCATTACTAAAAATGTTTGATAGTGCAGGAATCAGTCGTTGAGGGCCAAGAATCAGTCCCCAAGGGACTGATCCGCCTAGAAATATACCCATTCTATGACAATTCCTCATTTACAATTACATTTTGAGACCTATCAATTAGCTTATATTTAATCCATGTAATGTGTGCCATGTTAATTTTATATCTTTCTCATTTTTTAATCAAAATGTCATGCAGTGCCAAGTCAAATGTCATAAAGAAATCTAAGTATAGTACACGAACACTATTTCCTTTATCAGCCAAACCTAATCTCATCTATCTATATATATATATATATATACCAAGTTAGTTTGACAGGATCTATTTTCCATAAACCCTTCTTGATTGGATTACTTATGATACTCGCCTTCAATTTTTTATTAATTGTGTCCTGTATCAGCCGCTCCACTATGTTGTCCAGGATCAGTTGTCTCTCCTCAATGTTTCCAGGCTGACAGGCCTGTAATTATCTAGGCCATTCCATTTACCCTTTTAAAAAATTGGTACAACATTAGCTTTCTTCCAGTCTCCTGGAACTTCCCTGTTCCAAGACTTATTGAAAATCAACATTAATGGTGCAGCAAGCTCCTCAGCCAGCTCTTTTAAAACTCTGGATGCAAGTTATATGAACCTTCTGATTTCAGAATGTCTAACTTTAATAGCCTCTGTTTAACATCCTCCTGCGATACTAGTGGAATGGAAAAAGTGTTATAATACAACATGACTTCATCGTCTGTTTTTCCCCCTAAGTATAGAACAGTAATATTTATTGAACACTTCCATTTTTGCTGTGTTTTTATTGATAATTCTACCATTTCCAACTAGTAATGGATCAATGCCACTGTCAGGATTCTTTTTGTTCCTAATATTCTTTAAAAAATAATTTATTCTTGTCCTTCACTCTGCTGGCCATAGATTTCTACTTGTTTCCCCTTTGCTTCCCTTATTAATTTTCCACAATTCCTAGCTTCTGATTTATATTAATTATCATCAACTTTGCCTTTCTTCCATTAGTTATATTTATTATTAATGTTTATTATTATTTATAGTTTCCTTCACTTTCCCTATACCAGGTCAGGTTTCAGAGTAGCAACCGTGTTAGTCTGTATCTGCAAAAAGAAAAGGAGGACTTGTGGCACCTTAGAGACTAACAAATTTATTAGAGCATAAGCTTTTGTGAGCTACAGCTCACTTCATAGGATGCATGCATACCAGGTCAGTTTCTCAACTAATTCCTCCTTCTTCTTCCATAGGGGGGATTGTGGATTTTTGGGCATCTAGTAAAGAATTCTTAAACAATTTCCTATTCTCATTCACATTAAGGAAAACTTGCTGGCAGATCTACTAGGTGGTGAAGTAGTCTCCTAAGGGAACAGATGGAAGGGAATATGTGATTGACATATTCTCAGATGACACTTATAGCAGAATGTATGCCTGCTAGCTCTGTAGTTGCTCAGTCCATGTTTCTCCACACTAAAGCATCTTTTCATTTCAGTATACCAATTCAAGTCAATCACGAAAAATACATTTGGCAGCACCAACAGGTCACAGGTATTTAAAGTACCTAGACATCTACTCCAATAGGCACAGGCCTTCAGTATGCTCACTAGTGGGCACTAGAATTCACTTCCTATAAAAATCCAATTAAGCACAAACGTGACCGCTTTTAGAAATAACATCAAGACTCACTTCTCTGACAAGTTTTTCTTAGCTGATTAACTCCTGATTTCCTTAGTGATTGGGTACAAATGTAGGCAGCAGGGGAGTATGGTGTTTCGGGTCTCTCTTATTGAGTTCTTGAATATCTCAATTTAAACCTTGTAAGACAATCGGATACCATCTGTGTTAATTTTCATAAGAATTTCATTCGTTGTTACTCATAAATTATATTGGCTGAGGCCCCAGTTCAGCAAATATATGCATAACTTTAACTATGCAACTAGTTTAACTGAAATCAATGGGAATTCTAACAAGCTTTAAGTTACACATGTATTTATATACATTGCTGAATTGGGGCTTTCAGGACCTATTATGCCATAGATTAATGTGAGGATACTAAGATTTGATTTAAAAGAAAACATGTAAAGTTATAAAATACAACTATGGGTTTAATTTAAACTTTGACAGTTTTTGGAGCATCTACAAACTTGATGAACTTGTTGCGTGTTTGGACAATTAAGATAAATGAGTTCAGAGAAGGCCAACAAAAACAGTAAGGGGCTGGAGTGACTGGTTAATGATGGAAGATTAAAAGACCTAAGGCTCCAATCTTGCAACTGACTGTATGTGGACAGACTTCTATGCCTGCCCAGAACCAAATATACTTCAATGGGGTGCCCCAAGAATGCAATGGTCTGGATACATTCACTCAGTTGCAGAATAAAGCAATATATATATAGACAGTATAACTATCACTATAACCACCTACAAATATTTGAAAGGGAAGGAAATAATTATTTACAGTGACAGAGAGGGTGTAATTAGGCATACTGAGATGAAATTATGAAAGAGAAACTATAGGCTGGTTATTAGGAAAAACTTCCTGAGAATAAGATGTTAGAGGGTGGAGGAAGCTCCCAAGGGAAATAGTGGAAACTCTGATATCCAAGACCCTTAAAATTAGACTGAACAATGAGGATTGTCCTCTATTATTGTCTGAAACAGGAGGCCTACGGATGATATAATTATATATTCTGTACTATTGGATCCCTACTAATTCTTTGATTACTATATGGCTTTTTTATCATGGACTTTTGAAATTTATTTCTTGGGTGTATAGCTAAAGAGAATTGCAAAAACAAACACTAGCACATGCACTTTTGGGGACAATCCTTCACTGGCAGGTGAATTGCCAGTTAAAAATAGCAGAAAATACAGTGCAGCAAATGGAATAGATAAACTAAAATGGCTTCTCCATCTCTAACTTCAAAGAGTTCTTATACATTTGGGTGCAGCTACTTTGAAGTCAATGGAAATACACTCACTTATACCAGAGATGAATTTATCTTACTATGCTATGATGAGTCCTGTGGGTTTCAGTCTCTGATGTAGGGCACTGAGCAGTACAGGATGCTTGAGTCTTTAGTTTTATTTTGTATGTTCTGGTTGATATTATCAAGGGGCCTAATGGAACCAGACCCCCAACTCTCACTGACTTTCACTGTTATTTGGGTGCTTAGTTCTCTTAGGTTCCTTAGAAAAATGGCAGTCTCTGTGTGCTTTTTACACCTTACAAAAGGACATAGCAAAATGAAGTAGCAAATACAATGAACCCCTATAGATTCACTAAGTGGTTCTACACAAATTTCAACCTTCCCAAACCACCATACAAGTTCTACGTCCTCCTCCTACGAGGTACCCTGCCACTGACTTTTGGTCCCATACCAAAAGAGGAGATGATGCTTAAACGTATCAAGCATACTCAACAATAAAGACAGCTGAAAATACTTTCTAAAAATCTACTGGATACCTGTACAACTGAAGCTCCTTAGATTATGGCAATTTTTTAAATGGCACATAAAACTTCCTAGATGACATTGAGTGAAAGTGTAAAGGTCTTGGGGGTAAGATTAGAAAAACATAACATGCTTAGAAATTTTTATATAACTAGAGTAGATAAGAGGTTTTGGTGACGGAGGGAGGGGAATGGGTAAATGGCCTGACGCAAAGCCCATTGAAATCAGTTGGAGCTGTGTCATTGATTTTGCTGGACCTTCAATCAGGCCCAGAGAGAAAGACAGACTGAGAAAGAGAGAGAGGGAGGGAGAGAGAGAGAGAATGACACTGTGCTACTGCTTCTGCTCATGAACTAGTTAAACAAACTTATACAAACAAAGCCTTCATCATGTCTCTGCTTCTTGAGTATCTGAAGCTTCTATTGTATTCAATAGCAGGGTTTGAAGATAGGCAGGGGGTCTAGCAGGGGCTGGGGGAAATGCTATGTTTGGTATGGTATGAAAAAGGGGCTGGAGGAAATGGTTATGTTAAAAGGTAATAACAAAATGTTTTTTAAGTACATCAGAAGCAGGAAGACTGCTAAACAACCAGTGGGGCCCCTGGATGATCGAGATATAAAAGGAGCACTTAAAGACAATAAAAAGAAAAAAGAAAAGGAGTACTTGTGGCACCTTAGAGACTAACCAGTTTATTTGAGCATGAGCTTTCGTGAGCTACAGCTCACTTCATCGGATGCATAGCATATCGTGGAAACTGCAGAAGACATTATATACACACAGAGACCATGAAACAAAACTTCCTCCCACCCCACTGTCCTGCTGGTAACAGCTTATCTAAAGTGATCATCAAGGAGGGCCATTTCCAGCACAAATCCAGGTTTTCTCACCCTTCCCCCCCCCCCACAGACACACATACAAACTCACTCTCCTGCTGGTAATAGCCCATCCCTCTTTGAAACCTCTCTTTATAATGCGCATGATAATCAAGGTGGGTCATTTCCAGCACTAATCCAGGTTTTCTCACCACCCCCCCCACACACACACACACCCCTTTCCAAAAACCACACACACAAACTCACTCTCCTGCTGGCAATAGCTCATCTTACAATGTGCACAGCAATAATCCAAGTTTAACCAGAACGTCTTGGGGGGGGGGGTTTGTAGGAAAAAGACAATAAAGTCATTGCAGAGAAACTAAATGAATTCTTTGCTTCAGTCTTCACGGCTGAGGATGTTAGGGAGATTCCCAAACATGAGCCATCTTTTGTAGGTGACAAATCTGAGGAATTGTCACAGATTGAAGTGTCACTAGAGAAGGTTTTGGAATTAATTGAGAAACTTAACAGTAACAAGTCACTGGGACCAGATGCCATTCACCTCAGAGTTCTGAAAGAACTCAAATGTGAAATTGCGGAACTATTAACTATGGTTTGTAACCTGTCCTTTAAATCAGCTACTGTACCCAATGACTGGAAGATAGCTAATGTAACACCAACATTTGAGAAGGGGTCTAGAGGTGATCCCATCAATTACAGACCAGTAAGTCTAACGTCAGTACCGGGCAAATTAGTTGAGACAATAGTAAAGAATAAAATTGTCAGACACATAGAATAACATAAATTGTTGTGCAAAAGTCAACATGATTTCTGAAAAGGGAGATTGTGTCTTACTAATCTATTAGAGTTCTTTGAGGGGGTCAACAAACATGTGGACAAGGGGGATCCAGTGGACATAGTATACTTAGATTTCCACAAAGACTGTGACAAGGTCCCTCACCAAAGGCTCTTACGTAAATTAAGTTGTCATGGGATAAGAGGGAAGATCCTTTCATGGATTGAGAACTGGTTAAAAGACAGGAAACAAAGGGTAGGAATAAATGGTAAATGTTCAGAATAGAGAGGGGTAATTAGTGGTGTTCATAGAATTATAGAATATCAGGGTTGGAAGGGACCTCAGGAGGTCATCTAGTCCAACCCCCTGCTCAAAGCAGGACCAATCCCCAACTAAATCATCACAGCCAGGGCTTTGTAAAGCCTGACCTTAAAAACCTCATCTCCCTAGGTAACTCATTCCAGTGCTTCACCACCCTCCTAGTGAAAAAGTTTTTCCTAATATCCAACCTAAACCTCCCCCACTGCAATTTGAGACCATTACTACTTGTTCTGTCATCTGGTACCACTGAGAACAGCCTAGATCCATTCTCTTTGGAACCCCCTTTCAGGTAGTTGAAAGCAGCTATCAAATCCCCCCTCATTCTTCTCTTCTGCAGACTAAACAGTCCCAGTAAGTAACACCTCTCCCCATAAGTCAGGTGTTCCAGTCCCCTAATCATTTTTGTTGCCCTCCGCTGGACGCTTTCCAATTTTTCCACATCATTCTTGTAGTGTGGGGCCCAAAATTGGATGCAGTACTCCAGATGAGGCCTCACCAATATCAAATAGAGGGGAACAATCACGTCCCTCGATCTGCTGGCAATGCCCCTACTTATACAGCCCAAAATCTGTTAGCCTTCTTGGCAACGAGGGCACACTGTTGACCCATATCCACCTTCTTGTCCCCTGTAACTCCTAGGTCTTTTTCTGCAGAACTGCTGCCTAGCCATTCAGTCCCTCGTCTGTAGCGGTGCATGGGATTCTTCCATCCTAAGTGCAGTACTCTGCACTTGTCCTGGTTGAACCTCATCAGATTTCTTTTGGACCAATCCTATAATTTGTTTAGGTCCCTCTGTATCCTATCCCTACCCTCCAACGTATCTACCACTCCGCCCAGTCCTCCCCAGGACTGACCCTTTGGGCACTATGCTTGATACCGGCTGCCAACTAGACATGGCGCTATTTATCACTACCCATTGAGCCCGATGATCTAGCCAGCTTTCTATCCACCTTATAGTCCATTCAAGTGTTCCCCAAGGGTCAGTCCTAGGACGAATCCTATTCAACTTATTCATAAATGATCTGGAAAAAGGAGTAAACAGTGAGGTGGTAAAGTTTGCAGATGATACTAAACTGCTCAAGATAGTTAAGACCAAAGCAGACAGTGAAGATCTTCAAAAAGATCCCACAAAACTAAGTGATTGGGCAACAGAATGACAACTGAAATTTAATGTGGATAAATGGAAAGTAATGCACGTAGGAAAAAATAACCCCAACTATACATACAATATGATGGGGGCTAATTTAGCTACAACTAATCAGGAGAAAGATCTTGGTGTCGTCGTGGATAGTTCTCTGAAGATGTCCACACAGCGTGCAGCGGCAGTCAAAAAAGCGAATGGGATGTTAGGAATCATTAAAAAAGGGATAGAGAATAAGATGGAGAATATCTTATTGTCCTTATATAAATCCATGGTATGCCCACATCTTGAATACTGCGTACAGATGTGGTCCCCTCATCTCAAAAAAGATATACTGGCATTAGAAAAGGTTCAGAAAAGGGCAACTAAAATGATTAGGGGTTTGGAACAGGTCCCATATGAGGAGAGATTAAAGAGACTAGGACTTTTCAGCTTGGAAAAGACAAGACTAAGGTGGGATATGATAGAGGTATATAAAATCACGAGTGGTGTGGAGAAAGTGAATAAGGAAAAGTTATTTACTTGTTCCCATAATATAAGAACTAGGGACCACCAAATGAAATTAATAGGAAGCAGGTTTAAAACAAATAAAGGAAGTTCTTCTTCACTTGGCGCACAGTTAACCTGTGGAACTCCTTGCCTGAGGAGGTTGTGAAGGCTAGGAGTATAACAGGGTTTAAAAGGGAACTGGATAAATTCATGGAGGTTAAATCCATTAATGGATATTAGCCAGGATGGGTAAGGAATGGTGTCCCTAGCCTCTGTTTGTCAGAGGGTGGAGATGGATGGCAGGAGAGAGATCAGTATATCATTACCTGATAGGTTCACTCCTATTGGCTGCTGTTGCTAGACAGGATACTGGGCTGGATGGACCCTTGATCTTACCCAGTATGGCCATTCTTATGTTCTTATGTTGCTGCACAGAGGAAAGTTTATATATTAATTTTCTGCTGATATGGTAATTGCTGTACATTTTCATTCTGTGAAGCAAGTGTGGTGCTGTTAAATATTTTTTCCATGTTGCTTGTTCTCTGGTGAGTCATCATCTATGGTGATATTCTTAACTAAGACAAGCATAATTATCTAGTTGCTTTCATATGGGCAAACAGATGGGGAGAGAGCAGAATATTTTCAATGCATTCCAAGCAAAAATCTCAGGAAACAGGAGGTAGATCATTATTTTTTTCTGCCTGCTTGCTGCCTGCAGCTGTTAACAGAGCTCAATTTTCACCTATAACTTGTTTTATGTCCAGCAGGAGCTGTCTTTACATACTCTACATAGCTCTGTAAACGTGTATGGAGCCTAAAACAAAATAAAATGAATTAAAAGACTAGATTACACCCATAACTTTGGAGAGAGTGAGAGTTGGAACAACAAGGGGGACTTGGGCTCCTAATTGCTCCTTTAGAAATCCAAGTCCAAAATGTAGTCACCACTGACATTCACATAACCCCAACTCAGCTGCTGCCTAACCCTATAGTTTCCTAAATTCCCTAAGCACCTGTATTTCCACCATTCAAGTCCCCAGGATACCTAAATTTCTGTGCTGTTAATGCACACATCCCCTCAGGGATGACGCCACCAAGCAGCTTGGTGCCTAACTCACACATAAGTGCCATATTCCTCCTGCCTCGCTCACCCATGGACCCAATCTGTTAGATGCATTCAGAGACTACCTTACTGCATCTCTACCAGATCAAGTAAGGTAGAGCACAGAGCCTGGTGGTGCTCCCCTAAAGCCCTGTGGTTAGAGTATTTATCTTGTTGGAAGAAGAAAAGGAGTACTAGTGGCACCTTAGAGACTAACCAATTTATTTGAGCATAAGCTTTTGTGCGCTACAGCTCACTTCATCGGATGCATCCGATGAAGTGAGCTGTAGCTCACGAAAACTTATGCTCAAATAAATTGGTTAGTCTCTAAGGTGCCACTAGTACTCCTTTTCTTTTTGCGAATATAGACTAAGACGGCTGCTACTCTGAAACCTATCTTGTTGGAGTTTCCCATCATAGTGGACCTATGAGAGTCAGTCTGTTTCAGTGTGAATGTAAACCAATGATGGATATGTAGATACGTCCTCACATCAGACAGACAAAGGCTGGTGCATGTCTGCTATCTTTTAGTGAGCTTGCATTGTTCAAGAGAAGATCTTGAGCAGTGTAAGAAAACACATTTCTGGAATGCAAAGCTGGGACTCTGGGGATTTGCTAATGTCTCCCTGTGTGTAGGTTTCAGAGTAACAGCCGTGTAAGTCTGTATTCGCAAAAAGAAAAGGAGTACTTGTGGCACCTTAGAGACTAACCAATTTATTTGAGCATAAGCTTTCGTGAGCTACAGCTCACTTCATCGGATGAAGTGAGCTGTAGCTCACGAAAGCTTATGCTCAAATAAATTGGTTAGTGAGCTGTAGCTCACGAAAGCTTATGCTCAAATAAATTGGTTAGTCTCTAAGGTGCCACAAGTACTCCTTTTCTCCCTGTGTGTAGTTCATGAAAGGCTGTGAGAGCCTGTATGTAACTGTGGGTGTGCCTTCACATGCTAAAGTCTGTGTGAGAGCGAAGCCTGAAGGGCTGTTAGTAACGAACAGAGCAGTGTGATAGGTACCTGATCCAGAGAGTTAAAGGGGACACAGCGGTCCCACAGTCCAGGTTGTACCCTGGGCAATGTCACACCACCTACAAGCGATGTCCCATCACCACGGGAGAGAGAGAAATGCTTTGTGGAGGCTCCATCCCACCTACCTGGCAACCAGAGTACCTGCACAAGTACACAGATGTAAGCAACTCTATGAAAAGGTGTGAAGTAACTTAGGGCTATGCTCAAGTGCTGCCGCAACATGCCTTGGGTGGTTGCGGCACACAACGAGAGGCGTAGTTCCCACCGCTGGTGCACTGTTTACAGTGGTGCTTTACAGCGCTGAAAGTTACTGCGCTCACACCCCTGTGCAAGAAAGTTGCAGTGCTGTAAATTGCCAGTGTAGACAAGCCCTTATTCTCTCCCCACCCACCAAGCAAAGGAGCAGGAGAGAAGGAATGAGAGCAAATAGCAATTCATTCTCTAGCCTACTTCTAGGACAGTGCATAGCTGCTCTGCCCATTACTGGAGGCAGTATTTCCCTTAATAAGGAAACTGCAAGAATTGGGTTGTTCCATAATATGACTTTCCTCCTGACTTTCTTTTAAAGCTTGAGAGATTTTTTATGAAAAAGGCAGGCACAGTTGTCTGTTAGCTATGTTCTGCACGGTTTCTCCAACACATGTGGCTAAGATGAAGTTCCTGTCTCAAAGCTGGTATTAGAATCTTACTAAGAATTCAAGAAGGCTGGTTGGTTGAGTTGCGGCAGTACCAAGGGACTCTAAGAAGAGAATATATATTGACTGTTTCACCTCTGTGATGGAAACATCCTGGGAAATATTTGTGGAATTTTTAGCTTGCTGGACTACTATCTCTTGTGTCGTGACGTGCTTGGGAGCTCAAGGGTGAAACTGTCCAGATTGTTTTATCAAAAATAAAATGGGAATATGGAAGTGGAAGTGACTCCAGTAGACTCCCCTCCCTCATCACTAGTGTGGAACATCAAATGCAGCACCAACTGCCAGTGTACAGGTGTACAGATTAGTTTTAAACCATTTTTATTCCTATTTGTTATTGGGTAGAATTAAGATTACAAATGCATTATACACACCATGTGTCTTTACAAACAGATTGAGCTGGTTTCAGATCAACACCTGCAAAAAAGACCATGAGCATACAAAAGTATGGTAATTAATAGAGAACCAAGGGAAGACCACTTTTGAAAAGGGGGTGTTTATTTGACAATAAGATGCAAAGACAGAATATGAGTGTGTGTATCTTAAACAGGAAAAAAAATTATGATGTTTGTGTGAATGACTTAAATGGTGCAGGAAAAACAGGACCCACACAGTTTATCCAAAGCAATGACTACAATCCTGAATGTATTAAGCACAATGGACATTGTGAAAATTACCTAAAATTTCTCCCCTAAAAAAATTACCTTCAGTTTGAAACCAAACATGGAAAATATCAGCCCCAAATCATTTTGTTCGTGAAAAAGTTATGAGCAAATAACAAAGCAGAGTTTAAAAATGATGCTTTGTAATGTTAGTTTTTCCTTTCACACTGAAGAAATGCTATAAGTGACATATAGATATGCTTGCCTCCCATATGGGTCAAATGTGATTCAAGTGAGACTGCCCTGTGTTCTGAACACAGGGATTACAAAACAGTTTCAAAATAACTTTAGACTGGCATTGACACAAATGTCACAACACTATGGTGCAATCATTTTGTCCTGCAGAACAATGTGTAAAAGGTAGGAAGTTGGCAACCCTAAACAAAATAGTCGAAAAATAATCCATTGCTAAGGTTAGGACCTTACATTTTTCAGATGGTTTCTCTCTCTCAGATTTCTTTTTCTCCCTTTAAACCATTGAAATTGCAGCAATTCTTGCTCCCCTTTAATGCAGTATTGATGCTTATTTATACCCTTGCATACTCTGATTTGTATTTTCCAGAATCACCCATTTTCTATATTCCTAACCTTGTTCATACTTTTGTTCTACTCTGAAGATGGCATCTTTCTTTTAGCTGTCCACTATCTGGTTGGAAAAAAAAGATTAGTAGAAATATTTGACCACTTATTCTGACCAAACTGGTTCCAACATCCCCCATTGCTAAATGGGTTTTGAAATTTCAAACTGCAGGGCTGAAAAAAACAAACAAACAACAGAAAAATCTAAACAGCTAAATCACAAGCTAATTCCTTGACCATTTATAGTAAATTCGTCAACTAATTTTCTATAAAATGAAGTTTGTCCATACATTCACTTTTTTGAATAGAAATTATTTGTTCTGCCTCTTGATTTCATGTGGGATCAAAAATAAACCATTTGGTTGTAGTAGTTCATTATTCTACAGTGATTTACCACCTTATTTCACACTATTGGATTTAATAAATGTGAAATATTTGTGGAAGGATGTGTTCTTATCATTACATACAGTGATGCTGAGATAAATACAAAGGATGAAATCCAGGCTTAATTGAGGTCAAGGGGAGTTTTTAATTGACTTTGATGAGGCCAAGCTTTCACTCTAAACATGTAGAATACTTTTGGAGGAGTCTGAATGTACAAATCTGTTTTTTTGTAATGGAAAAACTGGAAGGTAATATATCAGTTATGCCACTCCATCCTCTGGGGAGACTGGGAATACCAGAGTGGGAATAATTCTCACAAACTGGCCTGCATAATTTGAGTCCTGATTTGTGATACAGGTGTTAAAGATTAAAAAGTAAAGGCACATTTTCTGGAATCCTCTTAATTGAGAAGGGCAAATAGATTCAGAAAACAGAGAAACTTCCTGCATTTCCCCAGACAAATAACTAGATTCCTAGGCTTAAAGGCCAGAATTAACCATTATGATAATGTAATCTGACCTCCGGAATAAAAGAGGCCATAGAATTTCACCAAGTGATTCCCCATAATTTCTGACTGAGCTACAGTATATTTTCTAGAAAGACATCCAGTCAGGATTTGAAGACTTCATGTGACAGAGACTCCACAACATCCCTTGATAATTGTTTAACTAATTTGAAGAACAGAACCTCACTTCTTTGAAGGTTCGGTAAAGCTTTGTTATTTTCAAGCACCTGTGAATATCTATGCTCTGGCTGCTGTAAACCAAAAAACATGATATTGTCTGTCCTTGTGATATTTCCAGCCTGTGTTGAAGCAGAATGTACCAGAAATTTTACAAGCACACTGTTTCAATATTTCTGGACACATTTGGGTGACTCAAGAGGTTACTCTGAGTTCTTAAATAATGAAACTCAAATGTCAAAACCTTTTGATGTCACTCATTACTACCATATAATTAGAACAGCCAAAAGTGTAAGAACTGATTCCATTATCTCATTTAAAGTTCCACAGGTTAAGTGACTTCATAGCTGTAGAAATGGCTGTAGAATTAGGTTTCCACCATGGAATTCATGGGTCTCTGTTGCAGGGGAAGAAGAGGAGGATGTAGAGATTTTTCATTCCCTATATAGCATATTCTAACATACTTGCATTACTCCATGAGGCAAAAGTGTTTTCCCCCCATGTGGAATACTGAAGTCAATATGATTTTTCATACCTAATTTTAGTGATGCAGTTTAAAAACATTGGTCTTCTCTTTTTCATTTTTGAATTTATTTTATTATAGCTGCAGGAATTGAAATCCAAAACAAAATTTTCCACTCATGCATAATAGGAATCAAGGGTGTCTGGTGTATAATATGTTAAACCTGCCATAGATTACATGGGACATGCATCCGATAAAGTGGGTATTCACCCACGAAAGCTTATGCTCCAATACGTCTGTTAGTCTATAAGGTGCCACAGGACTCCTTGCCGCTTTTACAGATCCAGACTAACACGGCTACCCTTTGATACTTGACTTCCTTCCTAAATATGTTATCTATGTGCTTTTCATTTCCTTGGATATTAAACTGTCTGGTAAGCTGGATCTTAATTTTCCCAGTTGTACCCTTCAGAGCAAGATTTGGACATGACATTTGGCATCTATTACAGCTCGGAGTAAGGAAATTCTTAATCTTCAGGCTGCTGGACCAGTCCAAGGAGCAACCTCAGTTAGATTCAGGATTCAGTCCAAGGGGCTCATTCAGCAGCTGAGGATCACCAGAGAGCAAGAACACCTAGCCATGCTTCCTTGCTCTCATCCATGCCTGATATACCATTGGTCTGTAAGCCGGGGAGGCAGCAGGTAAGGCATAGGAGAACCCTCAGCTGACTTAAAATTTGCTTTGCACTGTTGGAGAGGTACAAAGCAGACTTAATAAAGACAAGGATTTGTCTCAAAGCATTCGGCAAACGGATACACTCTTTTGCATCACTGGATTACTATATGTATACTCTCCCATCTTATCATCTTCCAGGAGGTATCCAAGGTGCCCTGCAAAAATGTCTCAGATTTCCTGATCTCACAGTCCATTACAATATATTCCCCTCAGTCCACCTCCCACAGATTTAGAGAAGAGAGAGAACAGATGGGTTTTGCAGTGTGTCCAGAAGGATATCAAATATGGGCTCTGGCAGAACAAGGGTCAAAGTGCATGTTCCAACACCAAGAGCCCCTCAGAGAGAGCACCCTCCCATCATCTTCCTTTCATTTATATTGAGGAGCTCCAGCTTGAGTGCTCCTGCTGATCTCAAGTGTAGCAGTATGTCAGAGGGAGAGAGGCAATTTCCAGGTAACAAGGTCCCAAACCACTTAGGGCTTTATAAATTAAACCAGAACCTTGAATTCTATCCTGAAGCTTATTGGAAGCCACTGCAGATCACTGAGAACAGTAGTGTAAGAATGCAGTGGACAGGGGTAAGTTATAGCAGGAGGACAAAGTCACATAAGGTCACCTAGTGATCATTATAGTGCTTATTTAAGCAAAACACGCAGGTCCAGATCTACAAAGGTATTTAGGTTCCCAGCATCCATTGATTTCAGTGGAAATTAAAAGCCTTAAATACCATTGTGAATCTGGGCCCCAATGAATAGATGTAGAAAAAATTGATAGATAGATTAGATAGATAATCTTTCAAAAACCTGGGAAAAGGGCAACTTTAGCTCACTTTAGCTTTAACTTGAGAAAGGGGATATGAGTTTTAGACCTGCTTGAAACCTGTAGGACTTTGTTCCCATAAGCTTAACAAGTATATGACTGCAACTCCTGTTCATAAGTTTTGAGAGTTTTAACCTTGCAGATTCTCTTGAAACCCTTTCATGCCAGGATGCTCAGCTTTTCCTCTCACTGGCATATCACCTCCCAGCAACCAATATCCAATGGACTCCTTTCCTGTTACTAATGAAATCTTCTGGATGCAGCCCAGACTCTGCCTTGCCGTTACGCAACAGTTTACTTTCATACCTTGATAGTAAATTTTTGAGGTGCCCAGTGCCCACTCCATCCTATTCTAGGGAAATGGTTGGGTGGGAGGAATGACATAATGCAGTGGCAAGAGTAGAAAACACTCTGCCATAACTGCTGGCAGCTACCTATATTGAACTTAGGATAGATGCATTTTATAGGCCCTTGCACCATCAGGAAGGAAAAAATCAAAGTATCCTTAGGTGCAAGGCTAACTTCTTAATTTGGGTCCATATGAGGTGGTAATGTACAACATTGTGGCCTGGTCTACACTTATATGTTCAGCTGAAATAGCTACAGTGCTCAGAAGGGTGAAAAATTATTCACACCCCTGAGTTTTGTAGCTATGCCAACCTAACCCCCAGTGTAGACATAGCGAAGTAGAGAAGGCGAGGGATAATGGGGAGAAGGAGGAAATGAAGTAGAAGGGGGATCAGGGAATGGCAATGGCTGGTGATGATGAAGGGGGGAAAGAATTAATACTGACATGGAATACCAGGAAGCAAGGAATATGAGGCAGCTTGTAAAGCTGAGGGCCAGATATAAGAAGGAAGATCTCAGTGATAGAGGGGAGGAAGCTGAAGAGGACAGCCAGGCACAGAGGAGAGGAGTGTGCTTCCTGCAGTAAAAAGCCAAGGACAACATTAAGGTAGACAGGTGCTTTCTCCTGGACCTATGGGAGGTGGTGCCTGGCAGATGAATCTCTTCCTACTGCCTGCCTGCAGTTGCCACTATGGAGCTTGCTCACCCATTGGAGGAGGTGTGGCAGGCAGGAGCCGTTGGGAAAGCATGACTTCACTGACTTTTATTTTTTGTTAGGGATTTTCTCTATATGATGTTTCTTGTTTTTTTCCACTTTTCTACTCAGAATTCTCAAGCTTTAATTGTCCCTATCTTCTTCTTTGGCTATCCCTCGATGCGAGGATGATGTCTGCCGAGGGGGTTCATTGGTGGGTTTTTAAGTGGCTGAGGAGCCAATTCGTGCCCTGCAGATTTTCCCACAGAAGTGACAAGTGTGATCTTGGAGGAGACATAGTTGTCGGCTGGATTGTTGTGCCCTTTTTTTCCTCCTTTGTCACTTCTCTGTCTCATGAGCATGTCTGTTCTCCTCAAAGTGAGCTGGGTCTTGGTGTATGGTGTGGCGCCACTATATTCTGTTCCCCGCCGAGTCCTCCCAGTTTGTTTGGTTGATACCTCCCTTTTTAAGGTGTACTTTCAGTATGTCTTTGAAGCACTTCCGCTGCCCTCCGCGAGCCCTTCTTCCCTGACTTAACTGAGAGAAGAGTATTTGCTTCAGGAGGTGAGTGTCAACCACAGTGGCCAACCCAGCGGAGCTGGTGTTTCATGACCTGTGCTTCTATACTGCTGTTGTTGGCTGCAGAGAGAAGACCGATGTTAGTGTGTCGGTCTTTCCAGCTGATCCTGAGAATCCTTCTGAGGCAGTGCTGCTGGAACCACTCCAGCCACTTGAGACATAGTTCTTAGGTTACCCAGGTCTCACACCCATAGAGAAGGGTGGGGATGACAACAGTTTTGTAAACCAAGATCTTAGTTTCTGTTTTCAGATCTCTATTATTGAAGACTCATTTGAGTAGTCTTTGAAAGGATGTGCTGGCAGAGTGGATCCTGTATTCAATTTCTATATCAATGCTGGCTGTTTGGGAGAGGTGGCTCAGGGCAAGGATATTCCCTGTGATGGAGAGGACAGCAATACTTCTGTAGTTCCTGCACAAAGATTTGTCCCCTTTCTTGAATATTGTAACAATATTGGCATTCTTAAAGTCAGGTGGAATTTCTTCGCAAGTCCAGATTTTGTCGAGGAGTTGGCAAAGTTTTTGCTGAAGCATTGTTCCCCCAACTTTACAAACCTCAGCTGCAATGCCATCTGGGCCTGGTGCCTTGTGATTTTTTTTCTGGGCCATGCCGGACTTCCTCAGAAGAAGGGAGATCAGCAAGGTGTTCCATTGCTGAGCATTGTGGAATAGACTCGATGGTGTCATCAGAGACCGTAGGTTCGTGGTTTAGTGAGGTCTCAAAGTGCTCCTTCCAGCATTTTTTAATGGCCTTGAGGAAGGTTGTCAAGGTTCCTTCCCCACTCTGAACTCTAGGGTACAGACGTGGGGACCTGCATGAAAACCGCCCTAAGCTTATTTTTACCAGCTTAGTTTAAAACTTCCCCAAGGTACAAACTATTTTACCTTTTGTCCCTGGACTTTATTGCTGCCACCACCAAACGTCTAACAAATATAACAGGGAAAGAGCCCACTTGGAAAAGTCTTTCCACCCAAAATCCCCCCAACCCCATTTCCTGGGGAAGGCTTGATAAAAATCCTCACCAATTTGCATAGGTGAACACAGACCCAAACCCTTGGATTTTAAGAACAATGAAAAAGCAATCAGGTTCTTAAAAGAAGAATTTTAATTGAAGAAAAAGTAAAAGAATCACCTCTGTAAAATCAGGATGGTAAATACCTTACAGGGTAATCAGATTCAAAACATAGAGAATCCCTCCAGGCAAAACCTTAAGTTACAAAAAGACAGGAAAACAGGAATATACATTCCATTCAGCACAACTTATTTTATCATCCATTTAAACAAAACAGAATCTAATGCATATCTAACTATATTGCTTATTAACCCTTTACATGAGTTCTGACCTGCATTCCTGCTCTGGTCCTGGAAAAAAACAACAACAATACACAGACAGAGAGAACCCTTTGTTTCCCGCCCCCCATCCAGCTGTGAAAGTATCTTGTCTCCTCATTGATAATTTTGGTCAGGTGCCCGTGAGGTTATCTTTAGCTTCTTAACCTTTTACAGGTAAAAGGGTTTTTTCCACTGGCCAGGAGGGATTTAAAGGTGGTTAGCCTTCCCTTTATATTTATGACAAAGGTGGAGCCATCTGGGAACATAAGGCAATTGGGCCTTTCGAGCTTGGCCCATATATAGTTTTTGTTGCTTCAAAGAAGCTTCTCATGTCATCCTGGTCTATGAAACCCTGGATCTCAGAGGCCTTCTCTTGCCACCACTTATTTTTGATGTCACATAGCCTCCTTTGGATTTTGCCGTTGAGCAGGTGATAAGCCTCATGTTTTCATTGGTTAGAGGAATCATTTTGCTATTTACAGAATGCAGATCTTTTCTGTTGAATTAATGCTAGATTAATTAATTTCCTCAAACCAGTCTTATTGCCAATGAGTGGAATATCCTATAGTTTCAGCACATGCACCGTGAATGGTATTTCTGCCCCTATAAGTGTCCCTTTAATGGGGCCTGCCCTCCCATTAGCATTCTCAAGCCTTCCCATACTGGTTTGTCCCAACTCTTCCAAGCCCATTATCAATGTATTCCAGTCTTCCCAGAACCCATAATGTTACTCCATCCCTCCCAGGCCCAATACTCTTGTTCCCTTTAAGCCTATTCACTGATGACTCCTAGCCTTTCCAGGCCCCAGATTGGTGTCCTAAAGCCCTGCTAAGCCCCTCATGGTATTCTCCAGCCCTCCTAGACAGCAGATAACCCCCTGCCCTCCCAGGCCTCTCATTGGTACTCTACTGTCTCGCCAGCCCTGTATTCATGCCCACTCTCTGGATGATCTGTTTTATTTCGTCTCTTTTATTCCCAACTGTATATTTCATGTCTCTGCACTCCTTTAGCTCCATTTCAGACCTTTTCTCTAAAGCTGAACTCTCAGACACAGTTCAGGCTCAGTATGCTCACCTACTGGCCAGACCTTCACCTACCACTCTGCCCTCAATAGGGCAGCTTGTTCATGGTCTAGACCATGCCCCTCACATCCCCCCTTCAATGGGTCATATCAATTTGTATCATGGGGTACTGAGAGCCATTGAACCAAACTGTAAACTATGTATATGATGGAAACCGCTTCAAGCCAGAGGGTGTTGCTACACTCCCAGCACCCCTAGTTCCAGCGCCTATGAGTCAGATGGCAGGTTCACCATGCACAGTTTCCCTGTTTTAAGGAATATAGGGTGACCCTACAGCTGCAGGAACCCAGGGAAATTGACATGTAGTGGAGCAACTAGCCAGATATAGCTGTAGGGTAGTAGGGGACATAGGCAAAGACAGAAGCCAAATGGTTGAAAAGGAAAATCTAAGCAATGAGAAGAAAGTGAAAGACCTAAATAGATTAACAGATTCAGATCCAAAGATTATCACTTTTTTGTTTTTATAATCTAATCCGATCTGCATAAAACAGGCCATGGGAGTGAATGAATTAATTCCTGTTTGAACTAGACCCAATCTCTTAGAAATGCTTTAAGGGGGACCATGGGAGCTCCATATAGAGTGTGTTCAGTTATTTGGGTTGCTTGAGTTTGGGTAGAATGTATATGATCAGGAAGAGCTTTCTATTTTGACCGCTACATACAATGTAATTCACTAGTCAACAAATTACTTTTAGCTAGCTGGTACCTTTTGACAATTCACCAGTTGGTCACATTAAAGCATCCCTTCTTGGAGATCCCCCCACACACAGTGAGCCATGCTCATGCCAGGAAGCACAGACCCAAATGGATGGGGGGATTTGAACTTCTTGTAACCTACTGCTAGTTGTCCCCAAGCAGAGGATGTAAGATGAAAGACCCAGCTATGTTTTAGCTATTGCTCCCCAAAATAGGAGGAAGCCATGGGATGCTACCACCCCTAATCCTGAGTATGGGAGAGACTTCACAAGCTGCTGCCTTCCTGAAACTTTAGCAGGGAATGGATAGTGACTCCATGAGCTGCTGTCCCCACCCAATTTGTTGGTGGATGAAGTGAGACCATAAGAGCTAATACCCCCACCACAAGCAAAAAAACTGGATAATGGAGTGAATAGAGCCTCCACGAATGACTGCCCCTTCCTCTTTGCAAGCCTTGTGGTGGTGGTACATGATGCAGAACCTTATGAGCTGCTAAACCCCAGAACCTGGAGAGGGAGATGAATAGAGCCTCTATGAGCTGCTGCCACCACTATCAGCCTGGTGTGTGTGTGATGATGGTGGGTGAATAGCAAGTACATGAGCTGCTTAAGGGGTTCTGCAGGGATCTATTCACGGCCCATTGTTTATCAGTATCTTTATTTGTGCTGGTTGTGCTGTTCGGACTTTCCGTTAGGTGAGAAATTCTGCCATTTTGATGTATGTTTTCATTCCGAATGGAATGTGTCAAGCACACCCACACCTGCATGCTTACTCCCTCACTGAAGCTGTTGGGCAAGGAAGAATGGAGCCTAGGCATCATCCTCCTACTTATTGACCATGACAGCCAGGGCAATGGGGATGGGGAAAGAGATAATTTACAGCTGCTATAGGCTAACAGTAAATTACTACCTTGAGCGTGCAAAGGTCTGGGGAGGAAATAGGGAAGGAATTGGCATCTTCCCTGAGACGCTCCCAGGGCAGCACAGCAACCCGCAGTCCTTTATTATGTACAGCACTTTCGGGCATAATCTAATCCACATGAGACAGTCCCTGCCCTGAAGAGCTTGAGTTATTATTTTGTTGCCACTGTCTCTATTTTATTGTGAGTCTCACAGTACTGGACATTTTACTTAAGTTCCCAGCAGCTGGAAACAAGTAATTAGATGAGATTCTCAAGTTTTTTTTTTTTTAATGAAAAACACCATGGTTATGGAGAAAAACTGTGAGTTAAGTAAATGCTAAAGGTTCAGAATATAGCAGGCAAATGAAAACAATGGCACATTTATTTTAAATCTTTATGATTTTTAAATCAGTCTCATTATTTTAGGGGGCCTGATTCACAGTATTTGAATGTTTGGGATTGGCAATACAAGTTACCCCAGGAATGAATTTGGCCCATGTATCTCTCCTGTTCAGCTCTCAGAAAACAACATTTTTTTCACATCAAGGGCGAGTGAGAAATGGACTAGATTTAGAAGTAAGTGTGCTTTAAAAACCTTTTAGGTCTCCCCCCCCCCCACCACCACCACCTTTTTGTCACCATCCATAAGCAAATCTTTGTAGAGTAGAAAAAGGAAACAAAAAAACTCGAGCTTGAAAATTTCAACCTATTCACTATTGTTGGGAAACGAAACCATTAAAATCAACTCTTGAACAAGAAAAAGCATGTAGATTGTTTTTATTTACTTTTATTGAACTCAGCTAAATTTCTCAGTGAGGTATTGCAATAATTCATAATAATTAATAATGCAGTTATGCTTGTTCCTGTTTAAAAATTTAGTTAAAGTTTTAAATCAATTCTTCAAGTGCTGCTGAGTGCATTAGCTTTTACTGTCAGACAATACATCAAAGAAAAAAATAAAATAGCAAGCAACCAACTGACTCTTTGGTGTCGACAACAGCAGTCTTTTATAAACACATTAATGACTGAGATAGTGTTTTTCACTCAGTATGCACTGAGGCATAATGAATTTAGGTCTCCAAGCTGAAATATATTTTCCCTCAGCAAAGCACGATAATTTAAACAACCATTGATTTGTTACCTGATGCATTGATACTTTATCTGAAAAGTAAGATAAGACAGCTCTGAAGAAACTCGTCATCATACATAATGTACAAGAGAAAGGAAAAAATATTCATCAAAGAAATCTTTCTCTTATTGAATACTTCAGTCATGCAGATAATGTGCATAGCATCACAGAAATGGCTTTGTTTTAACTGACTTTGAATAATATTTATGAATCTATGCTTTTATATTTTCACAGTAAAAATGTACCCTGTATGCCAAAAATATAAGCCCCACATTTTTTTTTTACTAATGCCTCACATCTTAGCATGTGTCGGATGGTTACTGCAAATATATTGAAAACTGATCATTTGTTCTGGCAATTGGAAGAATAAACAGACCAGTAGAAGCCTGAGCCTTTTTAATTTATCTGCATTACTTTTTTCAGGTTTAAAACTTAATTGTCTTCAGATTCTATGCAGGCATGTAAATTGGATCAAATATCCACCTTTACATAATTATATTATTATGATTTCATAGATATAAAGCATCAGAGATAATATAAATAAAATAAACAAATGAGCATAGTGGTTTATATGCCAGGAGAGGGGAACAAAGCCAGGCAGACCCATCATATCTAGCTTCAATAATGAGACCCTATGGACAACTATATTCAAGAAAGCCACAGGTCACCACACCTATGTTCATAAATCCAGAAACACACAAAGACGTGTGTTATCTACAGCCAGGCACTCAGATACCTCAGAATATGCTCCAATGAGACAGACTAGGATATACACCTTAAAACCCTCAAAACTGCCTTCACCAAACAAGGGCACTCCACCAGAGAAGTAGATCACATCATGAAACCAAATTAACCTGCTTCAATACAGAAATAACCCCCCCTCCGACTGCACACTCCTAGTTATCACCTACCACCTCACACTGGAACTCATACAGGGTATCATCAAATAACTATAATCCACACTCAATGCAGTCCCCATTCTGAAATAAATATTTCTGAATTCCTCCTTGTAGGCTTCAGACAACCCCTCAGCCTCTCCAAGCTCATCATCAGAAGCAAGCTCCATATAGACCAGGACACACCAATTCAAACTGGCACCAGACCCTGCCAGAACAACAGATGTGAAACCTGCAGACATATCTCCACTGCTACAATGATCAGACCCCACCCCCCAACACACCTTTCAAGATTCCTGGGTCCTACACATGCCTATCACAACATGTGGAGTATCCCATTCAGTGCACTAAATGCCCCAACAACAATTATGTGGGTGCACCCAGACAATCCCTATGCTCTTGAATGTACTCACACAGGAAAATGATAAAAGATAAACACACCTGTGAGTGAACATTTTTCCCAGTGCAATCACTCTGTATCTGACCTATCAATCCTCATACTCAAAACAGGGTGGAGATTGGGGGAGCATAGAGGAGTATTATCCCCCTCCCAAAACTTGAAACATCTCAGAGGTGGCACATGGGGGAGGCGATTTATCCCATAGTGCTACTTCCTCCCCGCAGAGGAACGTTGTGGGGAAGGAGACAGTGACGCAAGGCATTCTCTGTGTGCTGGTCAGTTTGCCCACATGGTGTGTGTAAGGGGAGGGCAGGGAGCAGCTCCTGTTGACTCACCACACAGCCCACCTGGGGAAACTGACCAGCGGACACAGAGCGTCTGGAGTTGCTGCTCACCTTCCCTTCCCCTCAGACCCCTAAGGTTGCACAGTGGAACGTGGGGGAGGAGCCAAGTCCTCTCTGATAGCAGGTTAGTTTCCCCCTCATGGGCTGTGTAAGAGGATGGCAGGAAAGCAGCAACCTAGGAGAGCTAGGCAGCTGAGCTGCTTCCCAAGTGTCTGTGCAGTGTACAGTCCAGGTGAATGAATCAGTTCTGGGGAAATTGGAATTCTGCACCTGGCTAAGCTGCTAGTGTGGGGGCGGAACTTCCTCTTTCCCTGAAGCAGCATGGGCTGGCTGAGACCCACCCCCAGGAACCTCCCTGGTTGCAGGAAGCTCCTCACCCTTCCCCTGCTTCCTGCCCCCATCACTCCTCAGCCTCAGGGGACAGGAGTCACTGTATGGGGAGCTGCCCACCCAGGCCACCCAAACCCCTTGCATCTGGACCTCACGCACACACACACACACACAGAACCTTCCCCACTGAGCTCCCTCCTGTCGAGTCACCCTGCATCTGAATCCCTACATTGCTGAGCCTTACCCCCTGTATCCAGAGCCCCCCTCCCCCATGCCGAATCCAACCCTCCCACCCTCGGATACCCCACTGAGTATCCTGTCCCTCCTCCCCCCCACAAATATAGAAGTCAAACTATGACTATGCCTTAAAGGAAACTTGCACAACACTTTCCAAAGGTGAGACTGGGAGCTTAAATTCATAACTTCACAAGACACTAAAAATCATGTCTTAATAAAGACACTGGATTTATGGCTTATTACAGCAGTCAGTAACCCACTTACTCTCATTTTTGTTCTATGCCTATGGGGGTGTTAATGGGCCACTTCACATTGAATGGTCCTTTAGAATAAGTGCTATCTACTTGCACCAAACTATTTCTTTGATCTTGTATTTAGCTGTGACACTAGAACCTTTCCCAGATCTGAAGAAGAGCTCTCTGTAGCTCAAAAGCTTGTCTCTCTCACTAACAGAAGTTGGTCCAATAAAAGATATTACCTCAGCCACCCTGTCTGTCCAACGGTACAGACAGTTTGATGTGAACTGGAGTAATTCCTTTGCTAAAATTCCAATTTCCTTAATTCAGCCACTAAGCAGAGAAAGCCAAGATGATTCAAGCTATCAACCACCTCAAACAAATCTGCTGATTGAGAATTTCTGGAACGTGTGGCGGAGGCAAAGAATCTTCTCTCTGGTAGCTCCCATAGAATAAAATTAAGCAATCTTTATGAAAAGAAAGGTCAAATTCAGACTGGGACTTTCACTACCCTTTCTTTATCTTTCTTCCTTGGCACTTCATCTATCACAGAGCATATATAAACCAAGTCTGTGAACATAAGACTGGGCAACAGAATATCCAAGGGCTACTTGATGAATGATAGAGGACAAATTATTGTTACAGAAGCCTACCAATCCATCAAGTCAGACTGTCAGAAAAAAAGTTCCCTCCTCTGGAGCCCTCTGGAAATTCTCTGGTTGCATCAGGGCAGACCATCCAAAGAGGTCCTATGACCTGATTTAAAGGGTGCTGTATCAGCTCCCTATTCTGTTTACTTTGAGTTTATAATCTAAACAACACTACACAAATAGATTCAAACAAATGTTTCTTTGCCTTGGACTGAAATTTCTTCTTCATTACTTCTTCCTTTTATTTAGATGGAACAGAAGTGTTTTGATTTTGGCTGGAATGGAACCTAATTTAGACGTTAATAACGGATACAAGTAATCTCTTACTACAGTCATCAGATTATTGAAGACAAATGTACTAGAATCTTTAGGTCTCTGATAGAGGTCCTCCAGTAACCCAGACACATCAATAGTCACTTCAAAAGAAAATAACCTAGATGTGAGAAACTTTTTAGTTCAAGAAACTGCTTTTTTGAGATGGAAGTAGATAAGATAGCAATTAATACAGGGTAGTTCATTAGAATTGGTTTGGTCTCATTTTTAATGGGCTTTCTGGAGTCTAGTTCAGGATTTGTTTCTGTTTTCTATCCTGCATTTCACATCCTCTCAGTCTGTTTTCTCTCCTCCTGAGTTCACTGTAGCTATGTTTCCCTTTCCTCTTCTTTTTTAGTACATTTTTGAATACTTTCTCACCGATCATATATTTTGCCCTGCTGTTGCTTCCACTGAAGTCAGCAGCAGAACTCCTATTGACTTCAATGTGGGAAGAATCGACCCTCACCTCTCCCCCTCCCTCATAGCTGGCAGCCAAATCCCACTGACTTTGGCTGTGATCTCTGAAACCAGCAGACAGTGCTTTGGAGTTTTGATCCGAGTCAGATCATTTTTCTGACAGCCAGCACCATAGGCAAATAGAATCATCACTCTGTCTAAAACCATGGATTATAGGTTTATTTTACTTTTTTCGTTTAGTGCTGTGGGTTAAGATTCCCTATGTCTCATGGTCTTTTTTAATGACCAGTTTTATTTTCTGTCACCATATTTACAGTGCTTGTTAGTTCCACCCACTGCCATTGCAACTGACTGAAAAAAATGCGTGGCACTAAAGCACAGCTGGAGCCAGGGCCATTCATTACCCAGCTGGCAAGAAGGAAGAGCCACACAGAAAGCATTAAAAGAGTAAACCTCACAGTATGTGCTGTTTGTAATTCCCAGCAACACAAAATGAAAATCAAATGTCCTGGAATGTGGATTAAAAAGAAAAGGCACAGTGTAGAATCCAATGGATTGCAGTACTGGTAATTTATGCTGCTACAAATACAATAATTAATTCTGATGCTTCATTAAAAATATGAATGGCTGTGATCTACCTGGATACACTCCGCTGCTTAGTGCCAGTGTTCATGACTCTCTCTGACCAGTTCATGGCTCCCTTCTGGCTACTACACACAGCCTGCTATTTTATCAGAGTTAAAGAAGTTGTCCATTTGCTCAGTGTAGAGGCCCACGTTTTTGGTCTTGAATGCCCTAGGTACCTTATTGACAACCATAGTTTCTGTATGTTGTTACCCCAGTTCAGTACAGAATATCACCTTTGTACTGAATGGTACAAAGGAGGACTTGAACTCCTGTGTATTTCAAATACTGAGGACATGTTTGATAAGAAGAAGAATATGTAATGGTTTAGTGGATCACTGTGTGTGACCATATCTAGTTCTAGTGGGAGGTCCCAGTAACTACAACCATATACTACTAGCTCACAACTAAAGAAGTTCTCCTCTACCTAAAACTGTAGAAGCCAATGATACGGTTGCTGAAGGTCTTGAGTTCACCTTCTGCTGACAGCTGTGATAACTACGTAGATCTGACCAAAATTTATGTTATATTGCTGTATATCTCCTTCCCTAAAAATGACACTTACACAAGTCTAAGGAGTGTGACCCTGAGAGAGGTTCTTCTCTTACATTATAGCTTTCTAATACTCCCTTATGTCTTATTGTTGTCTTTTCATACAGGAACCACCTACTTGAAGACTAGAAATCAGTAAGCCTCCTTGATAGATTGTGTGGGATGGATAATCTCATATCATCATAGATTACAAAATTCAAGACAAACATGATCGGATTTTCATTATGCTTAGAAGAAACTCTGAATGAAGAACTGGAAAGGGGGTGGGGAAGGAAGAGAAAGAAAAAATCCAACAAAAAACAGGGTGAAAATGTGCCAACGGTGGAAAGAATATAACTGAATACATTAGGGATTTTAAAAAATGGAAGATAAGGGGTCAAGGAATATGCTAACAAAAAAAGCAGGCTTACATTTTCAAGAGGGACTAGCAATTTTTGGAGCTTCACGTTTTGGGTACCTTGCTTGAGATGCCTTAAAAAGGCCCAAATTTCAGAACATATGTAGTGACCCCCTCTGAAGTCAGGCTGATTTATGATGTTTCAAGCTGGGCATCCAAAAGTCACTAGTCACTAGAGCCTGGTGAAAACTGTTTAAACTTATTTTCATTAGAAAAATGGATTTTCAATTAAATTAGAATTCCCTTGAAAAAAAATTACTTTCCACAGAAAATTTAGACTTTGTCAAAAATTTGAAACAACAATCTTTTTTTGTTTTATTTTGTTTTTGGATTAAAACTTTTAAATTTTATCCTGAAAAGTCAAGACTTACAGCAATACTTCCCCTGCCTCTCCTACCGCCCCCCTCCCCCCCCGAAAAATCCAACCAGTCACTTTTTAGAATTTAGGGCACAGTACATACACTATAAATAACCATTCATGGAGCCTCTCTCTAATATAAAGGACAAGCTTAACTTTAGCCAGAAAACCTGTTTATATACTGAATCAGCCTTAAAAACACACATGGATTACTATGACAGGAAATTATTTTTCACACAAAATAACTTTGCAGATGCTGAAAAAACAAAATCAAATCAAGGAGTACCATAGTTTGTGATCCTCACAAAGCTTCAAATACCACAAGTTTCAGCCATCTATATCTGTAAACCCTGAGCTCGTATTGTATCTGGCAGAGGTTCTCAAACTGTGGTTCGTGGACCACCAGTGGCCCACGAGCTCCATTCAGGTGGTCCTCAGATAGTTCCCTCTAAGATGCATACCTTGGTGGCCACACATGAGAGAATGAAGGGCCACCCACCTAATTAGTGGAGCTGTGCAGGCGCGGGTCCACTAATTAGGTGCCTGGACCATGGAGAAGATGCACATGTAAGGTGAGATGGTGGCCTTGGGGGGAATAGGGAGCTGGTGGGAGGGGGAAGTGGGGTGAGAAGAAGGGGTGGGGGGAATTTGGGACATGCAAGGCTGTGGTGGCCAGAGAAACAGGTGACTTTCCCCAGCTCCAGGGCTGTGGCTACCGGGGAGAAATGGCCCTCCTTCCCAGCCCTAGCTCGAGGGCTGCTGCGGTGGGGGAAGAGCCCCCTCCTTCTCAGCCCCAGCTTGGGGGCTGCTGAGGTTGGGGAGAGAGGGAGAGACCCCCCTCCTTCCTAGCCCCAGCTCAGGTACTGCCGCAGCAGGGGAGAGTGGGCACATCCATTGCATTAGAAAGGTAAGACTACTGATATTCAAATACGAATTGTGTGCTTTTCTTTGTAGAACAAAAACATGTTAATTATTATTAACTTTTTCTATATGGCACTTTTATACAAAGCACTTTAGAATAGTTAGCTAACGGTACAAACAACATTTGGAAAGATCATTAAGTGGTCCGCCGAGACCCTCAGAAATTTTCAAGTGGTCTGTGAAAACAAAAGTTTGAGAACCACTGGTATACAGACACCACTTACTCACCATGACTTTCGAAAACTTCAGCATATCAACTCCTATAACACTGTATAATTATTGGAGTAGCTCCTCAGATGGTTTTACATATTACATTTAAGTCACAATGAAGCTTTGCTGTTCTACACAAACTGAGGTTGGAATGTATTATATGAAATGTTAAGCCATTAACTACAAGGCAGTCAAAAAAAACCCCCAAACATTTAGGGCTAGATTCGTGTTGAGAAGTACCTAGCTTGACAGATGATCTTATCAATTTTAATTGGGAAACATTCATAGTCAGGTACTATTCATCATGAATAAGGGTGGCAGAATCAATCTGTACAATTTAAAAACGTGATCTAGGACCAAATTGTAGTCTAGTAAAGAACTTTTTTTCAATATTGCAAGTTTGTCTTCTTAAAAAGGTATCAATGTTGACATAATAGACTTCTGTAAGGTATTTTGCCTTCTTACCACACAATTTTTTATGAAGAAACTAGAATGATACAAAAATCAGCATACCCAGTTTTTAATGCATTTAATGTGTGCTAACTAATAGGTCTCAAAATGTAATTGTAAATAGTGAATCATCATCATTAGGTTTATAGTGGGGTCTCACAAGGATTGTTCTTTAGCACCATGCTATTTAATATTTTTATCAATGAACTGGAAAAAATCATTAGTATTTGCAGATGACAATTGAAGGACATAAATCTACACAGTGTAGAGGTCAAGCACAGGAGTTTATTACGTACAGTGCTGATGGAGTGTCACTTTACTTATTAGGCTCAGAGACAATATATGGATTTTCCATGGGTGGGGGAAAGTGACGGGGTAGGCAGTCCCACACCCCCGGATAGGTCTAGCAGCAAGACATGATAGCACAGTAGCCAATGGTCAAAGGTTACATAATGTCTCCGCCCATGGTCTCAAATTAACTTTTAACATTCAATTAGTACTTTAATAAATGTATTAGTATAAAATATATATGTTGAATTCTGATTTGGGGTCTATAGGAATGAAGTAGCTTCTTTGATTGTCCAACAGATACATATCTAGGGGTAAAAGCAAAGAAACAGTGAAAGTATATGGCGATAAAGATTGTCTTTCAAGTTGTTTATTTGTGTCTTAAGGCAGGCATTGGTCCCTGGGAAAGGGAGGTGGGAGGAGGCCATATCTTACACGACATGTTCCAACCTTTTAATAAACTCAAGGTTGGATGTGTGGGAAGAACATCTCCCTACAGAAGAAACTAACAACAGAAACAAGGCTTCTTTGTTCTATTTGCAACTTTGAATAAGACATAATTATTGCCCCCAACACCTGGCATTTTGCTGACCAGGCATATCTTAGCAGAAGCCAGGTTATCTTTTGGTTATTCTGCTTTCTCTTAGCTAATCACAATTTGCTAGGCCTCTGACCTCTTGACCAAACTCTGGACTTTGGGCCTATACACAAATCCATATACCAGGTTATTACATCAGCAGTGGATTTTAACCCTTCAGCAATGATTGGGGGAAATGGCAAATAATGAACAACTGTAACAGACCATCATTAAATTTTGGTCAGTAGTTTTGGGACAGGATGACCCTGTGATGTATTTCAAATTATGACACTATAACCCTTCTCTGAGAGGTCTGTTTACAGATGCTCAGCTTCTAAATAAACCACACAAACCCAACAATACATATTTTTCAAAGAGGACCATGTGTACAGATTATCTGTAATAGCACCAGCTGTTGACTTCCACTAATATTACACTCCCTCCCTTTTACCATTTGGATGCTCTGACAGCCATCGCTGAACAACCTTCTTTTTATCAATATCTTCATCCTATTCTCTAGCTACAGTCACATCAGAGCCAAGGTAGATCCCAGATTTATGTTACTGCTTTTCACTTTTGTTAATATTAAATAAAATAGTTTATTGTATGCTAATAACTTTAAAACATTACTTTTAAGACCCAACAGTCTAGCATACAGTTTTCCAGGAGCTGCTTATACCTTGTTCTATCCCCAAAATCAAGCTCGTAGCTGCAACCTCGATTCCTTCCTTAAAAAAAAAAAAAAGGAAAAAAAACATCAGTTCCCTCTTGAACTGATTTATACCACTTTGCTTTTATTATTGACTCTGGCAGTTTGTTACTTATTGAGACTACTCTTTGTGTAATGAAATGCTGCTTGAATTGCCTATAGGCAAATCTTGTACTTAACTTCAATGTATGAACCTGTGTTTTTAAATGAGTTACTAATTCAAGCAGTAGATTTCTTTTCAGGATTTTATGTACCTCTGTGAGATCTTGCATCTTGGCATCCTTTTTTTTCCTGACACCATGGGCTAGATTTTCAAAGCATGTTTTTTTAGCATGCAACTGAGAGCAATGACGCTATGTGTGTGTGTGTGTGTGTGTATATATATACACACACACTCAAAGAAATAGGAAAATAATTCTAAATGCAACTGGGGCAAATTGGGGGTGGGGAGGGGGGCCAGGAGGGCCATTTGGCCTGGGCCTCAAACTCAAAGGGGCCTCAAATTTAGACACTTGTTAATTTTTTGGCATTTGATAAGTTTCGCAACTTGTTTTTATGCACATCCCGGTCGGACCAAAATGTGACACACTCTCTCACCTTACAGCTGCAAATTTAAGCAAATAAGAGATGTGATTTGGTAAAAGACATAATTTCTTTGTTAACTGATATAGATTTTGTCATATATAAGAGTTAAAAATGTTCATAAATATTAATTAAAATATATCGGTTCTGATGGCACAAAATTAGACCATGATGAATCTGTCCTCTCAGATCAGCTGATTATATAAACAAGCCACTACTAGTGGCTGGTGCTGGATTAAGTGCGTGTTGAAAGGTAGAGAATTGCTACATTTTAGTGTCTTTATAGTTTTACATCTAGTTGACTAAGGAATTATTTATGTGTGAGAATTCCTCATTCTTATCTTCACATGGTAGCTAAAAGAGGTAAATGAATGGTTGATTGAGCCAAACTTGGTAGCTTGGCCATTATCATAGGCTTTTGTAGTCTATAGGTCCAAATTCAAGGTGAAAATTTGTGAGGACAATCTTGTACAGTGAGTTTCGTTAGGACACACGTTTGAAATTTTTGGACATTATCCCTCTGTCTATATCTGTGTCTGTGTTTACTATATATATGTCATCCCTTTGTCTTCAGCTCAGCCTGTTATATTATACCTAACATACTTGAGTTTTGATTCAGTGATAAGGATAATAACCTGTCGGTTTCATTTTGTGTTCTTAATTAGTATTCCTTCATTTTAAGTCTTTTCAGCATTCGTGTGCATGTTTACAGTAGAAGATTTCAAGTGTAGATAAGCTACTTATTTACAGCAGAATATTTCAAGTGTGGATAGGCTACATATTGACCAGATAGATCACTATAAAGAGGAGGAGATTTGAAAGTAGTGCAATCAAGAGATGGCGAAAACAACTGAGTGAAGCAGCAGCTAATAACTTCATTTCTCAAACCACTGGAAAACACATCTTACCCAACAAACAATGCTGCAGATAATGAAAACTCCGCAACTGCAACAGGTGATATTTCAATGCCAATACCTGAACACGAGGACAGTAATCAAGAAGCACATGTGCCAACAGTAACAGATGCAGCAGAAGATCCTCTGTACTACCAAGAAACTCAACAGCAACAGTAAGATGTAGATCTTATGCAGCAAGAGCAATTCATGAGTACTACAGGTTTGACTGAGACTGACATTGGAATTATTGACAAGAGAAATGCTGCCCAAATGCAATCTTTTCTCCAAATTAGTTGTTTTGAAATTCCAAGTAACATTCCATGAGATGCTGATAATCATGCTTTCCTTACTCGTCTGCTGACAAAAGCTCTTCCATATGGTGAGACCTGCACTAGAGACTGGTTATGCTGGAGTACGCAAAAACAATCTCTGTACTGTGCACACTGCTTTATTTTGAACAAAAGTGCTGCAAATGCAACAGTTCTCTCTGATCAATCAGGAAGGAGCATCAACAGAGGTTGGAGGAAGTTGAAAGACTGAATACCATCACATGAGAGTTCAACGTCACACAAAGAAAACTATGTTGCATGGAAATCAGGCAGGAGGGCAGCATCAGCTGAAAGTTCAGTTGAGAATTTACTCTTGACTGAACTCTCAAGAAAACTACTAACTGAAAAAAACTTCTTGAGTGCGTCCTGAATGCCTTCCTTTTTCTTTCTGAGTGGGGATTGGCTTTCTTTGGTTCCAGTCAACATATTGGTGATCGTGCAAATGGAAACTTTCTAGGCATAGTTGAGCTCCTCAGAAAATGTGACCCACTTTCATCAGAGTATATTAAATGTGTTTGAGAATTGCAAGAGAGTCAAAAGCACATGCAAGTCCATTATCTCTCCACACACATACAAAACGAGTTTATTGAGCTATGTGGGTCATTCGTACAAATAACAATTCTTGATGAGATTTGAAATGCCAAGTATTTTTCAATCATTGTTGATGCCACTCCAGATTGTTCTCACAAGGAACAGACTACTATGGTTATTCAATATGTTACGATTGTAGACAGCTCAAAATTTTGAATTGAAGAGAGGTTTATTTTGTTTGATAATTTCACGAGAAAAATGGGAAAAGAAATTACTGCTCGATTACTAGCAATTCTAGAAGGTTTTAAATTAGATTTTCAAGTCTGCACTGGTCAAGCCTATGACAATGGATCTAATATGGCTGGGAAGTACAAAGGTGTACAAGCAGTTCTGCTTGAGCATAATTCAAACGATATTTTTTCCAGCTGTGAAAACCACACACTAAACCTTGCAGGTGTTGACTGTGCTGAATAATGCAAGGAGGCAATTACTTATTTTGGAACTGTTCAGCAAATGTACAATCTCTTCAGTAGCAGTCCACAAAAGTGGGAAATTCTGAAGCAATATCTTCCTGTTTCACTGCATGGGATGTCCAAAACTAGATGGTCTGCATGGATTGATGGTGTTCAACCAGTTGTGCAGCATTTGAATTCAGTGAGAAAGGCTTTAAATGATCTTGAATCTCTCAATCTCACTGCACAGGCTCAAACTGAATTTCAGTCTATTCAGAAGCACATGTCCAAATTTGAATGCAATCTGATGTCATCTTTGTGGATGAAGCTACTTACAATGATCCACCAAACTAATCTGGCAATTGAAACAAGCAAGGTTACACTTGATGTTGAGAGGGATAACACATAAAGTCTTATCAATGACATTCAACAGATTTGTGAACAATGAGATACAATCCTGACCGATTACAAATTAGTAGCACAGAATATTGGCATTTCATCTGCGTTCTCCACCAATCACAACTTACCTACTGAATCCAATGCTGAGCAGCCTTATAGGGTCAATGTCTTCCTTGTCATCATTGACTTTATTCAAATCAGGTCTTACACGTTGATTTGAGTCACTGCGACTAATCTGTACCCTTTTGGGGTTTCTTTCGCAGTTAAACAGACTGATTAATGAAGATCTACTTTCTGCAGCTGAACAATTTCAGCAACAGTACAACAAAGAAATCTCAAAAGATTTCAGTGATGAGGTAATCTTCCTCAAATGGATATATTCCACGAACTTTAAATTGGATTGCAAGCCAAAGGAATATCCTTCAAGAAATACTCGAACTTGGACTCTCTGGGGTGTTTCCTAATATTACAATTGCATTGCGTATTTTTGTCAGTTTGTGTGCATCAGTGGCTTCAGGTGAACGCACCTCCAATGTGTTCAAGCAGGTAAAGAATTATCACCGTTCAACTGTGGGACAAGAGCATTTGAATGGGTTCACCATGCTTAATATCAACTGTGACTTTGCATGAAAGCTAGATTTTTCCTCAATAATTAGTGCATTTGCACAGAAAAAGGCTAGAAAAGCATTTGTTAAATAAAAAAAATATTGAAATTATTTCTCACTCTTTTTTTTGGTGCCTTATTTTGTTTTCATGTGTCATCATTTTTTTTTAAATTATTATTATGGCTAGGGGCCTCAAAAGCTAGAAGTGGCCGAGTCTCTCTGGACCTCTGAAAGGGCCTGAATGCAACAGAAAATTAGGTATCTCTGCCCTCCGCTTGTGCATTTAAGATATGGTTAGGACTCCAAATTTTTTGCAACCTATTATCGGACTTTTAACAAACTCCAGGTGTGGATTTTTGTGCTTATAATTATACAAATCAGTATTCACTCACTATGAATCTAATCCAATGTCCACTGCAGTCAAGGAGAGATTTCTTACTGACTTCAGTAGCATTTGCATCAGGCTGTACAAAACACGTCCAATTTTCTGGTCATGTCTGCTCTTTGCAGACAGCTTTTCATGACAATATTTTTTTTAACTTTTGCATTCAAACAATAACCTTTTCAATCCAAAAAAAGAGAATTAATAGCAAAAATATTTTTTGTGATGCTGAGAGCAAACTGTTATTTCACTTCTATGACATGAAAGTTTCTATAGTAACTTTTCCGTTTTGTGCCTTACCTCCTCCCAGTCTCAGAAGTAGAGATGCTTTGTCTGGGTCAGCACTGGGAAGACAATCCTTCTCCACTGTAACAATTGCAGTCCCCTGTTCCTTTACTCATGGACTTCAGAAAGGGAGCTCTGTCACTTATTCCCTGGACAGAAGCGTGCAGAATAAGCCTATTGGCGCCCGTGAGTCACAAGGAGAAGGTTTGCCTTGAGACACTACTCTGTTGTGGGAAGAGAAGCTTCTTCCACCCCTTGCTGTTGGATTAGAGCAGGATGGAGCTTTTAAAACTTGAAGTGATTAGTCACTATTTGGGGGCACATAAGGAACTTTTCCCCCACTGCCAGATTGGCCTGGGTAGCATGGGTTTTTCCCCACCTTCTCAGCAGCCCAGTATTAGCTGCCGGGGCCTGGGTGGCCTACCTAGTGGGTGGAGCAGGAGCTTGTCTGGTGGTTGCAGTAGCAGTTTGGAGTAATGGCAGGCATGGATCCAGGAGTCAGGGTCAAGGAGAAAACCCAAGGGTCAGAACTGGAGTCAGGATTTGGGAGCAGGACAGGGAGGCAAAGATTAGTCCAGAGTGAACAGGAGTCCAGGCTGGAGTAAGGACTGGAAGCAGGAGCAGGTCAAGTGCATCTTCAAACATGGCACACATTGAGCAGCTTGTGGGCTGCTTCAAGGCTGAAGTAGAAGGCTGCTGGCTCCCTGGACCAATCAGGAGGCACTACCATTTGGAGAAAGCTCATTAGGCCCAGTGAGCTTGGTGAGTTGCCTAGCAACCAGGCTGGGAGCCAGTTGTGCTCCTGACACCCAGGCAATTCACAGGTAGATTAAATTGTAAAATTTATGTTATCACAATTTGGCAGGTGCCCAGTGCAAGTAATAAATCAACAGGGGATGTGGCTTTTGGATAAACCAGAATTGGAAGCAGCTTAGGAGAAGGCATCTCCAAAAGAGGAGGCGCTGATGGTAGCCCTTCCCCGAGCTGGAGAAGATCATCAAGGAAAGATGACCTGCACTAGAGAAGTTATTGTTATATAGTTCCCACATATATTACTTAATACATGTGCAGTCTAGCTAAACCACATGTCTGATATCTTATCTTTCTTCTGGCAGTGATCAGGACAAAACATTTATGTATTTCAATTGAAAGCCAGGTCCCTAAGGCTTCCACTTATTATTGCTCTTCTGCATGTGTCATAAGAAAGTACCTCTTCAAGAACCCGCTACCACCACCAGCAGCTGGCTGTGGCATGACCAGTGTGCCTGCTTCTGTATCCTCTTTATCCACATAGCCAAAGAATGAGTCTCTCTCTCTGTGTGGCAGATTCAAACCTTTCAATTCATATGAAGTGCTACAGTCCACAGATCCCTTATGCTAAAAACAGTTCCTCTCAAAACTCAACAGTACAACAATGTTAAAACACAGCTGCTGTTCAATCCCATTCTAAGGTCACCCATTCAACAGTCATTAACTACTCTATTGCCAGTCTTTTGCTCCTGTTCTAGGCCACACTGTCTAGGCAATCCCCCTGAGAGTTCCAAAGCCTGCTTCCCTTCCATGAATCCTCCTGTAGTCCCAAGTCTGGTCTCCCACAAGACAGCTTCCCAAAGTGTTTCATTCCCCCAGGCTTCCTCACTTGTGTGCCCTATCCTTTCTGAGGGGATTCTGCCTCTAGGGACCAACCTCTTGTTCCTGGGCTCCTCCCACAGCCTTTCACTCAGGTCCTCTGCCAAAGGGTACCCTGAAATGTTACACTCCCCAGACGTTCTTGCCTGTGAGTCCCACCCCTAGTCACAGGAACTCTCCCCAGAGCCAGCTTTTTGCTTCTGAGCCCAGCTTACACTAACCAAATTGTTTTTCTCCTCATTCCTAGGGACCACTGTAGAAATCTTCCTGCAACTTGCCAAGGTTCTTCAGCTCTTGCCAGTCCCCTTAATAGCTTTCCTCCGAACTCATCACGGGCAACTTAATTTACGGCTGTTCTTCTGATCTCCTGCAACTATTTCCCTCAGGCAACTCTCTGCTGCTCTATCTGTCTCTCATCTCTTTTTAGGCAGCTCATACCAGCCCCTTTTGACTCTTCAGTCTCCTCTCAGGCAACCGCCACATCTCCTCCTTTTCAGGTCCAGATGTCTTCTCTTAAACGCAGTTGGGACACAGCTGGTAAGGCACAGTAGCAGTGGACCCCACTCCGTCTTCAAGGGGTCGGTCACCCAGAGACAGCATGCAATTTGTTTTGTGCCCTTTAAGCCATGGCCAGAGAATATTTAGGTATCCACAAGTGGAATTGTGCTGTCAGCTGACCATGCAATTGCCTGTTTTGTATCTATAATTCAAGCACATATTTTTGAAAGTCCAGTAGCTAGACTAAAAGTAGGTATCTTTCCTTATGATCAGGGCCCTGTGTTGTCTGCAATTCCAAACACACTGTATTGGAATATGTTTCTATATACAGGGTCCAACAGGGACTGACTCATTTTCATCCATTCTGGCCACTCACATGGGAGCTTGCCTCCTGAAAAGATCCACTAGTTCTTCTAGTCTGCTTGCTTAAGCATAACAAACCAAGCAGAAGACTTGACTTCAATAGGACTACTTATGGGTTTAAAGTTAGGCAGGGGCTTAAGTGCCTTGCTGAACTGGGACCTTAGTTAGGGGTTACATGATCCCTATTTACATAGTTTACAGAGCTTTGGGGTGAAAGTTCTATGTAAATATCAGTCTTGTTGTTCTTCAATTCCAAATTCATTTACATCCTATTTTATCTGGTTGTTAGTTATGAATATTGATACAAGGCAATAGAAATCAATTATCAGTTCATTAAATTTAAAATGTAGTAGATGTGAAACATATTTAATTTTCCTTATGGCTTTTAAGGATTAGTGTGGTTTGAAACAACTAACTCTAAATGAAGAAGAAAAAAAAGCTACTAGAGAACTGTACACAGATGTGTGGATTTTAGAGAATATGGGCTAATTCACATTTTATTTATACCACTGCAGCTCTGTTGAAGTCATTGGGGATGGTTTGGTGTAACTGAGGGAAGAATTTAGCCCTACTTCTGCTCAGTAGATATTTAGAACAACCGTCTCATGAAACGATTCACCGCCATGGTAACACCAACAAACTGAGCAGGACTCTACTGAAGTTGTGAACATGAGGTTCTGATTAAAGTTAATGGGGATTGTACACCGATGTTTGCAAGAGAAATTAGCCCATTTTTTTCAATTCTAAATGAAGTCTAATTCATAAGCACTTCTGTTTTAGTGCCCATTCCTATGCCAGGAAGAACACAAGGATCACACATACAGAGTGCAAAGATCATGAATTGCATATCCTGGAAGGTCCTTAATTGGCATGATCTCATCATTCTCCTGGTTTTAATCATGAATCCTTACATGTTTCGAAACATCCACCCGTGATCTTTGCAGTTGTGTGACTATGGAATCCCGAGAGCTACTAAAAACCATGTTAGGCTGTTCAGCTCCCTTCACTCCAGCTGATTTCAAATGGGAGTAATGGGCATTCAGTGCCACAGGATCAGATCCTTTTTTTTTTTTTTTGGAAATCTGAGTGAAAATTCAGTTATTCTTTAGTATGGGGTACAAAAACAAAACAATATCTGGTTAATCCTGAGTGGGAATGCAGTGGATTCTGTTTGCCAGAAGCTGGGAATGGGGGACAGGGGATGGAACACTTAATGATTTTCTGTTCTGTTCATTCCCTCTGGGGAACCTGGCATTGGCCACTGTCAGAAGACAGGGTACTGGGCTAGATGGACCTTTGGTCTGACTCAGTATGGCCGTTCTTGTGTTCTTATGGATGCTACATACATTATTATGCACAGTTTTGCTTTGCTTATCCCTAGATGAAGTGAAGTGAAGGCAGATGCAATGCAGTATTTTCTAGTCTTTTTCCAGGCATTTCAGAGCTGACAGGAGGTCCCACCCTCTAGTGAAGTGGGAGGATAAAAAATTCTGATTACTCATATAGCAGAAAATTATATGCTGCTTTAAAAAAAATATGTGGATGTGTAGTTCGCCAGTAATGTAGCTCATCAAAACTTATTTCACTGTAGGCCTACAGGCATCTGATCAGAAAAAGATGCTCCAATAAGGGACACATTTGACTGTGGCCCCAGAAATGAAAGGCCAGTGCTTAATCTTCCACGTTCATTGCCTGAGTGCATTCTATTAACGGTTAGAACAGAAACTACACAGCATAAAAGTAATCTCAAGAATGTAGGTCAGTTGGAATATTGCTGTACCAACACTTGTAAAGAAACGGGCTGCAATGTATTTTAAAAATTCAAAAAGGCTTTTATACATTCACTAATAAAAGATGCCAAAGTGCTTTTAGGAGCAGATTTAAAGTGACTTATTGCTTGTGGTGATTAAACCCAGCAGGCTCGCTTGTTTTACAAACAGTATCTAGCCCTTTCAATGTATAATTCGTAGAGACGCATAATGCATTTGCTATCACAAATGCAGAAATGTAAGAGCTTTAGCATCTGTCTCCTAGCAGATCACTTTTAAAAAATGTTTAGAATGGAAGGTTTTTATCTGATTGACTGAACCTATTTGGAATATAGGCCATGGACTGCTATTACTTGCTTTTCTTCAGCAGTCATACATTACTCTTAAAGACATTCCAAAAGGACTAGCACATTGGACTTTAGTATACAAATGAAAGACTCTTTTTAACAAATTGAGTAACGCCTAAAGATTTTTTCTTTACTCACACGTCTTGTTTTTGCTCTTCCAGTTGAACACAGCTGTACAACTGAGGCTTACTTTCATCTGCTCCACACAGACCCAAGAGTTAATACAGTAGTAATAAAGTTCCTCTCTTATCTACAGGATCTTTTTTATATGCTATAGAATCTTCTCTGCAATTTCCTGTCCTGAGTTTTTACCTAATGTGATCGCTTGTCAGCATGATAGTGCGCTGTTTGTAGCTTGTCCTGTGGATGTTCTTCTGTTTCATGGGTTGTGGCATGCTCTGTCTTGTCTGTCAGATTACGTTTCTTCACAGACTTTTAGCTCCAATAAAAGGTGTGTATGAAAAAATGAATGAACGTACTTTACATGGGGCAGACTTATATTTCATATGAACTATTCAGACTTAAGTCTTCTGCAACATTTGAAATCATATAAAAGATTTATTTCTTAAAAATTAATCTGACTAATCTAGCTCAGATTTTAGAGGTAGCATGTTCCTTTTTAGAGCCCTGCATTTCACTGTTCGTTGCTGGAATTCATGTCCTCTACAAATGCATTCGTCTCTTGGCTGCCCACAATCATGCTAGTCTGTTTCAATGTCATATGTGTTCACTCACTAGTTATTTGGTGAGATGTGCCAGGCAATGATATATGTTTACTGTGACAGTCTGCAAAACAGACTGCTGCTGCTGTCTTTTAGGTAGGTAGTCCACCCTCTGATTCAGTACTTGTACATTAGTTCCACAAGTCTTTGTGAACATTAATACACCTTTTGACACTTGTGTGCCAAAAATGAGTTCCTGAACAGAAAAGGGAAGGGACATGCAGAGTTCATTAGATTTCTGGCTGACAAAAAGTAAGATTGTGTGGCAGGGCATAACATGAAGACTACAAAAAGTATCAAATATACGCAGTTTGGGAGCACAGTGCCGCACCTTGCAATCCTTGCAAATGGTCAAATTAACTTCAGTGGCATTTGTCACATGAGTAAGGATGGCAGAAAATCAGAGCTATATTTGCAAAAGTGGTGCCATAATTAAAAGTTACTCTTGTGTTTGTTAAGTGCAATGTGACTTTCCTGCACACAAAATGTAACCTTAAAAAATAAACAAAAAAACCTGTACTTGAGAGAAAACAAGCATGTTGTGAGTCAGGGTGGCTCAGTGCTGTAAAGAATGTGAATGTGTCCACTTGCATGTCTGAAAGTGTTTCAGACGGTTCGGTGCTTATTTTGTCTTATTTATTTAAGAAGAAAGAGCACAAAATGACTGCAAGTGGGAATCCAGGCTGGATACTTACTATGCCACATGGTACATCCTGCCAAATTGAACAAATGCAGTTCTCTCAAAATATAGCGCCATTGGATTCTAAAACTGAAACCCCAAAACATATTAATACTGAGAATTTCAGTACCATTTGTAACCTGTATAGATAATAGGTAGCATTCTGCATAAGGATCTTGTCATCTTCACAGGTTTTTACTGTGTACATTCAGATAAGGAATCATCATATAGGAAAAAAGCATTAATAGCTGATTTATGCAGACACAATACAGCTATAAAGGAAACACTGTAAAAACATTTAATGTTCCAACAATGGAGGCGTAACAAAGGAATCAGACACATAGCTAGGGCTGGTTAAATTATTTATCTGATGAGTTTTGAATGAAGGTTGTGACTCTTGTTGCAATGAGGAGAGCAGAGGATACTCAGTCTATAGTACTTGCTGCAGGTAGGTTGTGGGGAGGAGGTGAAAATGGGCAGGAGCAAGAGGAGCCCAAACTTTGTCTTCCTTCCCCCAACTCACTGACCAGACAAAATGTGGAGAGAAAGCTGATCCAGAAAAAGGGGTGAAGTAACTTAATTCCCCTCACACAGATAACATGGGAGAAGCAGGGGAGGAACTGTGCCTCTGAATCACAATTCATTCTCTGGTTTACTCCTTGGAAGATGCAACTATGCACGTCCCCTTACTCCAGGCAGATAATAAAATTACAGTCTAGCCCAGTGTAACAATGTCCAGAAATGCACCAATTCATGTGTGTTAATGAATCACTGTGATCACTAATTACATCACACAGGAATAGAGAAGGACATTTATTTTATATTTAATTTTATTTCACTGTTAATTTTATGTAGTTTGAGACAAGAAAGAGAGATGCTGAAATCAAAAGATCAGATGTTTTCTATTTGGAATATTCATTTTCAGACTTAATGACTTGGTACAAAAGGAAACAGCTGGCCTTGTGCAGAAGCCGATTAACATGCATCCCTTGATTTCCTCAGTACAAGTGTAGCAAACTTAAAAATACCACACACCGAGACCAGATTCTTCCTGGCCTTTATGCAAACGTGCCGGGGGGGGGGGGGGGGAGGAGGGGGGAAGATGGCACAACACAAGGAAAAGGGCACAAGGACTCTCCCCCATTTTATGGAGGCCAGACATCATTCTAGGGAGAACAACTCTCTCACTGATTCTCCTGGCTTTGTGTTCCAAGTTGTGGCTGGTGGAGAGGATTTATGGCCATGATTCCAGACCTCATCCCAATTCACTGTCCAACGGAGCTGGCTCGCCATGAAGTATAGTAAACTGCATGGGATGAAGGGGTTTACTGGTAGGCACACAGTCTCAAGGAAATGGAAAGCGCTGTGAGAATGCTTCCTGTTCTCCCCCTGGTGTGGTGTGGTTACAAGCAATAGAACCTTAAGGGAGTCCTTGAAACCAAAACTGTGTATGTTCAGTGGAGATGGTGGCTATAAATGTAAAAATAAAAAAGATGAGTCAGGATTCAACTATCTAATAACTCCAGCTTTTCAAAAATGCTGCAGTACCCCTCAGCTGTATGGTTTCTGACCTTATAGGGCAGTCATTGCACTTCCATTTTTGGAGAGCGGATGTGTGGGTGGCAGGCATGCAGGGTCACATGCCTCCCAGATTTGCTGTTTCGCTTATACTGAGCATGCTTACATGGACTGAGCATGCTGGGTAACACTGCTGAAGCCGGCTGCCCTCACACTGCTCCCCCAATTATTGGCAGAAGAAGGTCATCTCTGCATTTCTGCATGCCAGAATTAACCTTTGCAGAGCACTGAAGGTTCAGAGATGCTCAGGAATGGGCTTCTGCTGACTTTGAGGTTCCAGAAAGATAAGGAAGGGGAAATTCTCTGATATTGGAGAAGTCAGCGTTTATACAAAACTCTGAGGTAGTTTCCCTTAATCCCTACAGATAGACTGGAGAACTTGTCCATTCATGTACCATCTAACAAGGTCCCAAAAGACAAGGGCTTTCCATCTTACAAAGTCCAAAGAAGTTTCTCCTCAGAACAGTCACAACTTGCAAAGGATGCCAAGGCGCAATCTCAACCCCCTGCTCACTTTAAATGGTCTGCTAGAGCACTTCCATTAGTCCCCACTTCTCTCTACCATTTTCCACATTTCAGGTGATTATCCTCTTCACTGTGAATGTATGTTAAGTATGTGCACACTAACAGGCAACCCTTCTTCTTAACAAGTCCAGAAAAAGAAATCTACTGAGAATACTTAGTATAATAGGGAGGAGAATCATGTTTTGCCACTTTTCTATTAAGCTGAAAAAAGAAGAAAAAAACACAGCATCTACATCCTGTAATAGAAAAGCTCTAAATACACAGTACTGCTACTTATATCGTCTTTCAAATGAACACTCATGGCAATAAAAAAACATGAAATATTGCAAAAAACTATAAAGAAAAGTCAATATTATAATTGAAAAGGAAGAAAGTGAGCACGGAACCAATATCAAAGGTATAAGAGTTGAAATTATTGGTGTTTGAAGCACAGAAGTGATGTTGATCTGCAGATAGACCTGCTCTCTTACAGTTTCAGTACATTCTTCAGTGAATGTAATAGAAATAAGGACAAAGCGACTGGAAAAAATCAAACATGCTCAACCAAACTTTTTATTATATGCTGGCTAATCCTGAAAACGCTAATAATCATGGGGAGCATTACTGCATTATCTTCTGCCATATCAATTCTGGAGAGAACGTGACTGTGTTCAGTCAGCACATTTTGTATTTGTAGTCATCATTGCTTCCTACTGGAAGGAACAATGCCTTAGGATTACCACAGGCTGATATGAAATGACATGCCAGATCACACGCTGCATCATACCATCTGCCAAATCACACTATAAATACTGCACTCCACGGAAAGTTGAAATTTCTGCTTTATCACAATGACACTTGTAAGCACAAGTATTTGATCAGAGACTTTCCTGAATTACTACCAGGAAAATCCACGAAAGGCCCAGTGTGCTGATAAATCTTTAAGCAAAATTGGTTTTAGCAAAAAGAACAAAATAAGTGGTTTGCTGAAGAGCCTGAATTGGACTAATGTTGCTCCTCAATAGATGATAGAGTAAACAGCAAGAACTCTAAAAACAGATACATACGGACAACTCAGTTGTCCTACTCTACCAACTTTCTTTCATGCCCCCCACTATATATATATATATATATATATATATATATATATATATATATATATGACAAAGTTACAGAAGGATAGAAAAGTGAAAAGATATATAATGTTTTATATATTTACTCTGTAGTATTAAAATCTAGCTCTTATATGGTACTTTTCATCCATAGATCTCACAGCACTTTACAAAGAACAACAGTATAGTTATCCCTGTTTTACAGATTGAGAAACCGAGGCACAGAAAGGTTAAGTGATTTGCCCATTTGTTCATTATTTAGAAATGCTTGTACTGCACAAGATATTTGGAAATATTTACATAGAGTGGCTATGCTATCTACTTCAACTACATCTAGACAGGAGATGCTTACTACCTTGAATAGCCATAATTAAGTACTTTGGAAAATAAAATACCTGTGTTATCTAGTGCTCATTATCAATCATTCCTGCTCACTTTTCTAACTGCTAAACAGGGTGCCAACAGAAGACCTGGGTGACACAATTCACTAGCAGTTCTGCTGAAAAAAAATCAATTTGATCCAAATAAATCTGAAAATGGTGAAAAGAGATTGGAAAAAAATTGATTATTTCAAATATTTTTAAGGAATATTTTATAGCCCAGTGACTAGGCACTCTCCTGCAATGTGGGACTCCTAGTTTCAAATTGCTTTGCTACATCAGGCAGAAGGGGAAATTTAACCTAGGTCACACACATCCCAGATCGGCCTCCTAGTGGGCTAAAAGTGGGCTAAAAGTTATAAGGAGGGAGGTACTACTGTCTCCTCCTCTGGATGTTTTGCGAATATAATTTTTTTTTTTAATTGGACTGAAACTATTGAGTGAAGTTGTGTCAAATTCACCAGTAGTTTCAGGTCATTTTTTCAGTGAATAAATGATTCATCCAAAAAAATTTCACCCAGCTCTAGTAAACAACACAGGCAAAATTCAGGCCTCACATAAAAAGATGCCATTCACTTTGGAGCCCCCGTCCTTCAGTTCTCATTCACATTGAGAATCATTTACATGAGTGGTTGACCCACAAACATATGATATCAAAATGAGTCAGCTTGCAGAATTACTTGAACTTTGCCCTGATTATGGGTTTCTGTGCATGAAAATAATATCACAGATTACCCCAGCAATATTTTCAATGTAACATTTTTAAACAAAGAAAGTTATAATGAATTGTATTTGATTACATGCTTAATGGGTTGTTGCAGGGTTTATCATGCTTTTTGTTAATTTATCTTCCAATATAGTAATAGACTGCACCCCTATGTGTAAAGATCCGTATATGGGCCAGTAAACTACAGGATGTTCCCCTTCCATTGTGGGGTTGCATGGCAGTTTGCCTTCCAATGGAAGAAAACATATGTCTGGTCCCAAGTTCTATGGACTGCTGAGATTCAGTGGTTCCAAGGCCAGAAGGGACTATGGTGGCAATCTCTTCTGACTTTCTTTCTAACACAAGTCCTAGAGCTTCTCCAAAATAATTCCTGTTTGAACTAGAGCATAGAAAAAAAATCAATCCTGATTTTAGATTGCTAGTGTGGAAAATCCATCACAACCTTGGGTAAATTATTCCAGTGTTTTGTTACGCTCACTGTTAAAAATGTATGCCTTATTTTCAGTCTCAATTTGTCAGAGCCAGACCTGAAGAAGAGTTCTGTGTAAGCTTGAAAGCTTGTCTCTTTCACCAACATAAATTTGTCCAGTTAAAGATACTACCTCACCTATCTTGTCTCTCTGAATCTACTCTTGAGTTTGGAATGTCAGAATAAGTGCCAGATAAGTGTGAAGATCGTACATGAGGTGGTCAAAAGTGAATAATAAACATATTTATTTATTTTGCAATGTATCATGCGGGTATCACAAACCCTATGTGATGCATATAAAGTTCTTCACCAAATGATTGATCCTTTCGGCTTTCCTCAGGTAAAACTCCCATTAACTGCAGAGGGATATTTGCCTGAGTGAGGAAAGTTGGCTTAGAGTCATTGACTGAAATAAGCAAAAGGAATAAAAAACATGGGTCCTCCTTACATAAAACCTTGACTTGCACAAGTCGTCCCACCGAAGCAGTGGGACTGAGTTTGAATTGCATGTTGGCAATTCCTATTGCTACTTATTCTTGTTGTAGGTAAGTGACAGAGGACTGGGCCCTTGCAGAGTGGTATAACAATGAAAAAAATATATATAACTTTTTATATAAATCTTCATTTAAATATTTGGAACAAATCCTGCAGATCCTTACTTAAGCTGGAATTTCCCTAGTTTGATTTCTTACTAAGAGTGACTATTCTGGAAAAGTTTGAAAGAGGGGCAGAAGAGAGAAATTTAGCAATTTTTAAGGATATGGAGAGAGAATAAATGTACCTGTTTCCATTTACTTTAAAAAATTGCAACCTTACAGCTGATATAGCTGAGGATTTAAATTTGAAATCTGGCATGCAAACAGCCCTCATTGAGAAACAGTACATAACCTTATTCTGGAGGAAATTGATTTTGAATGGACAGGTATTAAAAGCAAAAATAGGTGAACGAGAATACCAAACAATGAAGAAAACATTGACATAACAGGCATTACAGAAATATGGTAGAATGACCAAAATCAATTGAATACCATAGTAACTGGGTTAAACATATAGAGACAGAACTGGGATGTGCAACACTATATTCTATCACACAGAATATAATGAGCTAAAATTTCTGAACACACAGAAGTCCAGCATACAGTAGAATCAGTAGGGGGTATAAATTTCTAGTCTTAAGAATATAAATGTTAGAAGTAAGTTCATACAGTCATAGAATCATAGAATATCAGGGTTGGAAGGGACCTCAGGAGGTCATCTAGTCCAACCCCATGCTCAAAGCAGGACCAATCCCCAATTAAATCATCCCAGCTAGGGCTTTGTCAAGCCTGACCTTAAAAACTTCTAAGGAAGGAGATTCTACCACCTCCCTAGGTAACACATTCCAGTGTTTCACCACCCTCCTAGTGAAAAAGTTTTTCCTAATATCCAACCTAAACCTCCCCCACTGCAACTTGAGACCATTACTCCTTGTCCTGTCATCTTCTACCACTGAGAATAGTCTAGAACCATCCTCTTTGGAACCACCTCTCAGGTAGTTGAAAGCAGCTGTCAAATCCCCCCTCATTCTTCTCTTCTGCAGACTAAACAATCCCAGTTCCCTCAGCCTCTCCTCATAAGTCACGTGTTCCAGACCCCTAATCATTTTTGTTGCCCTCCGCTGGACTCTCTCCAATTTATCCACATCCTTCTTGTAGTGTGGGGCCCAAAACTGGACACAGTACTCCAGATGAGGCCTCACCAATGTCGAATAGAGGGGAACGATCACGTCCCTCGATCTGCTTGCTATGCCCCTACTTATACATCCCAAAATGCCATTGGCCTTCTTGGCAACAAGGGCACATTGCTGACTCATATCCAGCTTCTCGTCCACTGTAACCCCTAGGTCCTTTTCCGCAGAACTGCTGCCTAGCCATTCGGTCCCTAGTCTGTAGCTGTGCATTGGGTTCTTCCGTCCTAAGTGCAGGACCCTGCACTTATCCTTATTGAACCTCATCAGGTTTCTTTTGGCCCAATCCTCCAATTTGTCTAGGTCCCTCTGTATCCTATATCTGCCCTCCAACGTATCTACCACTCCTCCCAGTTTAGTATCGTCCGCAAATTTGCTGAGAGTGCAATCCACACCATCCTCCAGATCATTTATGAAGATATTGAACAAAACCGGCCCCAGGACCGACCCCTGGGGCACTCCACTTGACACCGGCTGCCAACTAGACATGGAGCCATGTCACGCAGCAGTCTGGGAGCTGTCCTTGTTAGTGAAGTCAAAGTCCTGATCAAGAAAAGGCTAGCACTGAAAAGGCAAAGAAGCAACTAACTATAATTGCCTCATCTACCCAGCTGGTCAAAATGTCATGATTGGACAAAGTTTAGAGAAGCAATTTCTTCACATTGTTTGCCCCATCACGGCTTCCACTGGCCGCGGTTCGCTGTCCCAGGCCAATGGGGGCTGCGGGAAGTGGCACTGCCTGAGGGATGTGCTGACCGCCGCTTCCCGCAGCTCCCATTGGCCTGGGACAGTGAACCACGGCCAGTGGGAGCCTCAATCAGTCGAATCTGCGGACACAGCAGGTAAACAAACTGGCCCAGCCAGCCAGGGGGCTTACCCCTGGCGGACCACGTGCCAAAGGTTGCCAATCCCTGGCTTAGAGTATAGTGTAACAAAATAAACATTCAGTACAGATAAAACATTAGCATAAATTTACAAATATGAAGTAGATGGCATTGCACAGGTACTGTGAAAGAAACAAGGAGAACAGCTAATGCATGATTATTAAATGAACATATACCATAGAAGTACAGAGATGTAAATTATGAAATACTCTAATGAATGTAATCATGAAACAGGAACTTTGTCAGGTCCACTTTAAAACAATTAATGTCTACACATTAAATGAAGTGATTAAACAAGGCATTAGTAAAAATAAATTAGTTATATAACTTGTTTCATAGTAGTGTTAGAGTCAATAGATTCTTGGAATTCTTCACATTTATACTTTGTAAAAAAATGTGGTAAGGGTTACTCCCTGGAGGATCTCTTCATGATAATTCATCTCTGTTTTGAGGTCTTCATTCTATAGAGACACCTTGTGGAGTCTCTTTGGTCTAAAAACTGACTAATGGTACCTGGCATATGTGAATTTGGACTTTTTTTTAACAGATTTGATTCAAATAGGATTCCTTACTGTGCTTTGACTATGGCAGCAATTAAAATAATGTAATGATTCTTTCCACTCTGTTGCTACTTGACTAAAAATCTCCAGTGTTAATTGTAGGATTTTTAAAGACATTTATATACATACTTAGAGGCTGCAAGTAGAGATTCAAATTTAGGGAACCAAATATCAGAGGGGTAGCCGTGTTAGTCTGTATCCACAAAAACAACGAGTCATCCAGTGGCACCTTAAAGACTAACAGATTTATTTGGGCATAGGCTTTCATGAGTAAAAAAAACCACTTCTTCAGATGCATGAAGTGAAAATTACAGATACAAGCATAAATATATATTGCCACATGAAGAGGAGGGAGTTACCTTACAAGTGGAGAACCAATGTTGAAGGCCAATTTCGTCAGGGTGGATGTAGTCCACTCCCAATAATTGCTGAGGACGTATCAATACCTAGAGAGGGAAAGTTGCTTTTGTAGTGAGCCAGCCACTCCCAGTCCCTACTCAAGCCCAAATTGATGGTGTTAAATTTGCAAATGAATTGTAGCTCAGCAGTTTCTGTTTGAAGTCTGTATTTGAAGTTTTTTTGTTGAAGTATGGCTACTTTTAAATCTGTTATTGAATGTCCAGGGAGATTGAAGTGTTCTCCTACTGGCTTTTTTATGTTACCATTCCTGATGTCTGATTTGCTTCCAAATCAGGGAAGTGAGGAAAGGGAAGGTTTCTGAAGTGTTCAGTGAGACAAAAGTAAAATACTGCAGCATATATAGTGTCTGTTGGAAAGATCTCCTTCAGAAAATTTTCAGCAGTGCAAAACATCCCATTATTACTGGCTACTGTCAGTGATGATCATGAAGTAGGAACAAGGTAAACACTAACAAAGGAAACATATGAAGAAATTCTTGGTATTATGTAAGAATCATGCCAACCATGTTCTTCTCAGACCTCCTGCCAAATGTATTAATTTCTTGCAGCATATTTTATGCAATCCCTATATGGATGCAAAGCTCATTGATATGGGCTATTTCTACATTGCAATAAAAGACATGCAGTACTATCACAGATGGCCCAGGTCAGCTGACTTACATAAAATTTAAATGTAGACATTCAGGCTTGGGTACTTGGGCTGGAGCTCAGGATCTGAGACCCCTCGAGGGGTGAGGGTCTCAGAACTAGAATCCAGCTCAAGTCTACACTCAGGACCAGAACCAAAATTGCCTTTTTTGATTCACCAAAAATTCTGAAATATTTCACAATCATTTCAACCTGAATCAACTTCCCTCCCCACAATCCTCTGGAACTGCCAGTGAACAAATATGCAATGAAACTGTAGCTGTGTCTGTCCCAGGACATTGGAGAGACAAGGCATGTGAGGTAATGTCTTTTATTGGATCAACTTCTGCTAGTGAGTGAGACAAACTTTGGAGCCACACAGAACTCTTCCTCAGGTCTGAAGAAGAGCTCTGTGTGGCTCCAGAGCTTGTCTCTCTCACCAACAGAAGTTGATCCAATAAGATATTACCTCACCCACCTTGTCTCTCTATTGGACCAATAATCAGTTATTTGTGCAGTTCTAATCAGAAGCTCTTCAAAGCAGGGACCTTGTCTTCTGGTCAAGATTTTTCAAAAGTGACAGTAGATTTTGGGTGCCTTTCTTGGGATGTCTTAAAGTGGCCTGATTCTAAGAAAGCACTGAGCACCTGCTCTCTGAAAGTCAATTCCCTTTAAAGTGTGTTAAGTTGCCCATCCAAAATCACTAATCGATATTTAAAAATCTAGGCCCCTATACATTAGTACAGCCCCTAGCACAAGGGTACCCAATCACATTCAAATAATAAATAGAGATTGTAACTACAAAGGAATCATATGTTTAAAACTTCATAAAGATCAATGTATTTTTATTAACGTAGGAAAAGAAAAAAATCTGAAAATTCTCAGTAACTGTTTTTTCATACGATCATTAATGTTGAACTGAGCTGTAGACTATGTGGTGGTCAAGGTCATGTATCATAACTCATTTCTAAGGGGAAAAAATAATTCAAACAAAAAGCTTCAGCAGTTTTCAGCACTTCCTAATTTACTGCCCATTATCCATAGGAAAATGTTACAAATTACAATAATAATCAAATCAAGAAAAATAAGCTCACCACTAATTGCATGGCATTCTGTAGGAATGCCATTACCTCATCACATTGAAAGACTGACCCAAACAATGTTTGGCAGTTTCCCAGGAGGTACTGTATAAAGCATTTCAGCTATAAGCCAATCAGCTAACAAACTGGATATGGAAGATGTTTATCTTACTGGGGATAAAAGATGCAGTGTCTGCTTCTGGGTCTCTCTCTGTTGGAAGCAGTCTTATTTTTATTTAATTTTTTAAAACCCAGTAAAATGGAAAAATACTTGTGATTTAAAACAAACGAACAAAACATCATGGTTTTGATAGGGCCTAAGAGCACAGACTCAAATAAATTTTCTGTATTTGTTACCACTTTGTAATGCCTATGTACAATTCACTTCTGCAACATACAGTGCTATTTCTTAAATAAAATAAATAAATAAAATAAATAAATAAATAAAGCCCTCAGAGCTTACCTCCAGAAGACTGCTTGTGAATGCACAAATGACTCACCTACCACAGTACAGCTGGCTGAAGATTAATGAGTTGTTTCTTTGGGTTCAAACTTTCCACATGCACCAGGTACACACTAGTGATATAATTAATTTTACAACACTAGGGGTTTGTCATCCAGCACTCCTGTGGCATGCTGCTATGATAAGTATTCTTTAATTAAACTTTTAAAATGTTACTATTGTTGCATACTATAGCTGAAGTACAAAAATAGCTTTGAGAGCCATAATGGCTTTAGTATGCAGGTGGGGAAGTATATAAACACAGAGATAAACTTTTGGCTAAAGCTTTCTAAATTTGTTTTACTTGAAGGTGTTGCAAATATTTAATAGAGAGCTACATCCAACTTGACTGTAAAAGCCTAGTTATACAGGAATTACCATAGTGGAACAAAGTAATGGTCTATCCGGTCAAGAATATATCTGTAGAGTAGCCAGATATTTCAAAGCTCAGCTGAAAAGCACACATGTAGGACTACAAATGTTCACATTATTGTGCTTCATGAGAAAAATCTCTCATAACTCAATTGACTATGCCCTGAAATATAGGTTTCATATGTAAATTTATCCTGTGGTAACTGCAGATGCTATTTTCATTCATATAGATATCACACACACACACACCATTTTTTTAAAGTACTAAGTCATGGTTTGGAGAGACACAAGGTGGAAGAGGTAATATATTTAATTGGACCAACTTCTGTTGGACTAGCTGGATAGTGTCTAGGTAGCTAGATTGACGGGAGAATTCTCCCATTGACCTAGAACTGTCTGCACCAGGGATTAGGTAGGTTTAACTGGATTGCTCAGGGATGTTGATTTTTCATACCCCTGAGCAACATAGTTATACTGACTTAATTTCCTAGTATAGAACAGGCATGGGAAATGTTCTCAGAGTGTCACAGTCAATTATAAGGTGGAACAGATTGTTTAGCGTAAACATATTTCAAGGGACCATGCTAGGTGAAGTGCCCCAGAATCAGGAAAGGAAAAAAAAACTGGAGGTTTGGGGGATTAGTGGGTTATAGATTGTTATAATATACCACAAATCCAGTGTCTTTATTCAATCTAGGAAAGTTATTAATTTAAGCTCCCAAATTCACATTTTGAAGATTTTGTGTTGGTGTGTCAATGGGCTATTTCACCTTCAATGTCCCTTGAAACATATATTAAATCCTTATGCTAAACAATCTGTTCTACCTTATATTTAGCTTTGACACTCTGAATACATTTCCCAGACCTGAAGAAGAGCTGGTGTGAACTCAAAAGCTTGTCTCACTCTCCAATAGAAATTTGTCAAATAAAAGATATTACCTCACCACCTTGTCTCTCTAAGATCCTGATACCAACATAGCTACAACAACATTGCACAGGCAATGGTTTTTCAACCTATGAATCACAATTCAAGAAAGGATTTCCCCAAACTATTTAAGTCAAATCTCAAAACTTTTTTTTCTGTTGTGTCATTGGATCATTGTATGGAAAATACTGAGAACTAATTCATTAAGCTATTTGTCTTATCTATGACAAGCTATCTGTGATGTCATGTATAAATGAATTCCACAGATTACTCATACACTGCATAAAATAAAACAAAAAAATTCCTTTTACCCATTTAAATGTATTTCACTTGTGTCCAGTGAAATCTTATTTTTCACATTATGAGAAATGATATATAAAAGCATCTGAGTGGCCTTCTCAATACCATTAATTTTTACAAACCCTCTATCACATCTTCTTCTCTCTTTCCCAGTTAAATACCTTATGGATAGCAAAGTGCTCAGATACTAAGGTAATGGGGCCACATAAGTGTCTTAAATAGACAGATACACTGATAGCCTTATAAAGCTGTCATTCTGGAAGATTTATAGAAGGAATCTGGAAATAGTAATGAAAACAAGTTTAGCATTTGTATGAGTGTTGCACACTGGGACTATTCAGCTTGCAAAACAGATGACTAAGCGGGGATATGATAGAGGTCTAAAAAACATGAATTATATGGAACAAATGAATAAGAAAGTGTTATTTACCCCTTCACATAACACAAGAAGCAAGGGTCACCCAATGAAATTAATAAGCAAATAGATTTAAAACAAACAAAAGGAAATACTTCATGACACCATGCACAGTCAGCCTGTGGAACTCATTGCCAAAAGATGTTGTGAATGCCAAAACTATAATTGGATTCAAAAAAGAATTAGATAAGTTTATGAAGAATAGGTCCATCAGTGGGTATTAGCTAAATTGGTCAGGGATGTAACTCCAGGATCTGGGTATCCCTAAGCCTTCGACTGGCAGGTACCAGGACTGGGCGACCGGGGATGGGTCACTATGATTGCTATATTCTGTTCACTCCCTTTGAAGCAGCTGGCACTAGCCACTGATGGAAGACATAATGGGCTAGATGGACCATTGTTCTTATCCAGTATGGCCATTCCTATGTTCTTATGTAGAAGTGTGTTCTTCTTTTTCCTACCTAGAACTATCACCAATAACAGTAGCCTAGTAAATTTTCCACAGGAGACTATAGAAAACAGACACAATCTGTAATACAATATTTTGCTCAAATCTCATTCAACTTTTCTAATCCTGTAACATAATTCTAGTCAAATAGCAGCAGAATAGAAAACATTTATGACATTTTCATGAGAAATGTTTCAGATGGGTTAAACCATATATTCAAATATGATATGTTTAATAATGAAAAGGTTTTCAAACCATTTAAAAAACTAAATTATATTTTCCTAATATACCAATTTAGGTGGCATTATCAATTACCTTAGAGGGGCCTTTAAGAAAAATGGGGCAAATTCACTGATGACTTCTGTGGATATAAGACAGTACTGAATTTGGCCCAATAATAATAAATATATTATAATATAATAATTATAATAATATAAAGGAGAGTGAGCCCAGTACTCACAAAAATATTAATCCTCAAATGGAGAAATTTTAGTTTGTGCTATTTGTTTTTAGTATTGCTAAAAGTTTTGGTTCTATGGCAGTCAGTCTTCTTGTTTTGATTCTCTTCCTGACATCTAGACAAAAAAGCTGCTAAGCACCAAGTTTCTAAACTCTGTAGTCCATGGACCTACTTGAAAAAGAGCATGTGGCGTGAAATCCAGATGATAAATCATTTGACAGTCTTCCTTTCTCATAGCTGAGATTCAATTCTAATCCTTCCCCTGACTTTTGTTGGAGGAAGCACATAGGTTGTCTGAACCAGTTCAACGACCCTCACTTAAGCTGCAAAATGCTTAAATCTAAAAAACAACAACAACAACAACAAAACCCTCATCCTTGAAACAAACTTTGCCTTCAAAATATTCTTTGGTCATTGATTCAACTCTTTCTTTGACTGCGTATAGTCCATTTCTTTCATCTGAGAGTACTTTTAGACTTGAAATTCTCTACCTTCAATAACATATTAAATCTAATCAAACCTTTGTAACTTTCATTTGGCTGCTTTTTATTACAGATATAAAAGAAACAAAGAACGAGGGGAAAAGTTTCTCTAGAAAGAAAAAAAAAAGTAATTATTACAACAGTCACAAACTTTTCTAGTACCAGAGAGTAATTAGAATACCCTACAGAAATACTTGTGAAGTGCTCAGGCCAATTAAATCACCCATGAATGTCCTTTTGAATTCTTTATTTCTAGCTTCTGTTGCATGCATATTTAATCAGGGGACTCCTCACTTTTGTAAATGCAAAGTCACAAGGCCTTTTAAATAAAATATATTTAATAAAAAGGAAAAGATTCATTGGCTCAGTTTCCAGAGCTGGTGATTAAAAATTCAGAAAACACCCTACCTAGGATGAAGTTGTTCTTAATAATGGCCTGTCAAAATATTCTTTTCAAATAAATGCAAGAGGTTCAAAGCAATGTACAGCATCTACTATTTAGACATTAAAATATGCATATGTTCCATGAAGTCAGACATGTTCAGTCTTTAGGGAAACCAGCTGGCCTCCTAGTTCACTCCTTGATTGTTTCTGACTACTGATACACTTTTCAAAGGAAAAATTAAATGTTATATAGAAGATTGTTTAAACTTTTCCTATAAGTACAAGGAACAATTTAAGAGCTTCCCACCCACTCACGAGGGTGGGTCTTGATCAAGTACACAGGAAGGACACAATCCCAGGGGCCTCTCTAGGCCTGTAGTGGGACTGGTCTTTGGCTCACCCTTCTTTTGCCTCGTATTTGACCTACGTGGAAAGTGAAAGATTGGGTGAACTCTATCTGGTTCCCACAGCAATCTGATTAGGATTCTTAGGTGATATGGGAGATTTTGATCTCTTCCGCTTCCTTGCTGAGAGTGTAAAATGAGGGATTTCCTAGGTCCTAGAACCATTCTCACTGGTACTAATTCTCTCCCCTCAACCCCATGTATTTTGTTGTGTTGTGAACTAGTTCCCTGAAGTGATTTGGCTTTTATATGATCATCTATTCAGGGTCAGGAGGGAATTTTCCCATTATGTAGACTGGCCTTTCAGTCTGGATTTTTCCACTTCCCTGAGTACTTGAGAAATTTATTCCAGTGAGGAAATGGGAGATGGAAGCTTGTCTAATACTGTCCTGATCCTATTGCCACAGCTGTCATGGCAACTATCCTGTTCAGGAGTGCTTTGACTGGATAGCCCAATCCTGACCAAAACACCAAAACAGAGATGGGAGTGAATGAAGGCTCAGTATTATTGTAGTGAAAGGAGGGGGAAGATGTATTTCTATTTTGTAGATAATATGAGGTACCTCTCATTGGCCTCTGGCTTTTGGATGTGGAAGCACCATCCAGAGATTCTGGCAATTGCCAAATCCTGTGGCTATGGTGGGAGGGATATGGCTAAAGTAGTTGATCTTTTTGTATTCATGTCTGAGTGCCAAAGCTTTTGTCCCATATTGGACCAATCTGCTATCAAGTGGATTGGTTCTATAGGCTAATAAACTTACCCCTCATCTTTAAACCACTTCAGTTGTATCTATATCTCATTTACCTAACATGTTTACATCAATCAATTATCATACTGGAAGCTGACATCTTCTTATACAGTCTTGTAGTTTGTGACACAGGAAGTACAGCTCAACATATAAATATGTTATAGCTGCCAGCTAGCTCTTTTCATCTAGCTTTAAAGACTTAGGCTTTTATCTGTGGATGTCCACAGTTGAGTCCCCTGTGTTAACCAACATAGCTTGTGTCACATAAGTAGGAGTTAATCTTGCATTCAAATGTCTGTAGGTCTCAGATGCTTGGGATGAGCTTCCTCTGTCTAGACCAAGTCAGGTAACCCACTGGCCAATAGGTATTCTGCATCTCCCCTCTGCTTTACCCACAGAGGAGGAGATTCTTTGACAGCTGTCTGCTTGAGAGTCTGACTTGCTAGCTCAAGCTGTAGACACTTGCACAATTAGCTCTGGAGGTCCCCAGTGTTAGCCAAGATGGTAGTCATCACATAAGATGAGAGAGACAAGTGACTTTCAAAATGTAAGGTGGAAGTGTCTGGCCCTGTTGGTCACCTTACACTGTTTCTGGTCCTCCTTCCTCCCTGACAGGCTATGCATAGATTACTGAAGCATGTAGAGTTGCTATGGGCAAGCGGAGAGAGTGACATAACATCGATGTTGGCAAGTGAAATAAATAAATAATAAATTGTCTTTTGGGAGTTGACTATTAAAAGGTTCTCCCTAATAGGTCACCAGAAGAGAAATCTTTGCCACAGTAAATCCTGTACTCAGCATGGATGACAGCACTGTTTCTGAGCTGGCAAGTGGGAGTGTCATTCTGTGAAGTTCCTGTCAGAACTCACTGACTTCCTAACTGCATGTAACTTGACCGAAAACTGCCCGCTCCCCTCTCTGCTACAAGAGCATCAGAAGAGGCACTACCTCTCTTGATACTATCCCTCAGAACTCTGTGAAATATGGCAATCAGAAAGGGGAGTCACAGAATACTGCTGAGACAATTTTATTGGCTGTATACATACTTCCTGGTCACTGCCTAGGAGGCCTCTCCACACCATCACTAAGATCGGAGTAAAGATCCATGGGTACGCAGCACAACTGTGGTGCATAGCTTAGAAGTGCTGTAGCATGGAGCCAAGGGTAAGCCTATGATTCCATTCAACATAAATCATGAGCATACAAATCCCTGTTTTCTTGGAGATGCAGCATCATTTCTGTGTGTTTGTTATTTTCCTAATTAACCCATGTACAACAGTTCAGGGGAATGGACTAGACATATTTTAAATGTCTAGTCAATGTCTAATCAACGTCAGGAGGCAGTGTGGTAGTGGGTGAGGTATCAGATTGAGACTCAGGAGATATGGGCTCTATTTCCAGCTCTGTCATTCACCTGCTGCTTGACCTTCGGCAAATCACTTCACCTCTCTGTGCTTCCGTTTCCCCATCTTAAAAAATTAGGATAATTATGCTCACCTCCTTCGTGAAGCGCTTTGAAATCTACAGATGTAAAACACTGTATAAGAGTAGTTAGAATTACAAATCTTCTACTTAATATTGTTCATTTACTACGCAATAGAACATTTACATTTTATAGTAAATCAGGTCTATCCACTAATAATGACCCCAAATTATTCATTTTCTTAGCTAATTTTATTATATCAGTAAATTCTTTCCAAACATGCGAAGCAATAAACAAATCCACTCTTTAAAATTCCTTTTCAGCTCTAAGCAGCACATAAGATAATAAGCAGGTTTTAAAATACATAGGGGAAGGGTGGCAACGACTTAACGGGAGTTACATATTTCTCAATTTCAGCTCATAGGCTGGTATGGTGCAGTCTCTCTTTTGCATGTGAAATTATAGTCCCTGCAAACACTGAATCCTTTAGTTTAATCCTATGCATGCAATACTGTAACCAATCAACCATTCTCTATGCAGCACCACACAGCCATATGGGGATGCTTGCTCACTCTTTTTTTCCCATTGAGACATTTGATTAAGGTGCACCATGAGCATGAGGGGAGCCCAACAAATAGCAAAGGATTAGCAGTAACAACAACAGCATTGGACCAGACTAGCAGATTCAGCAGTCGTGGGGGCTATCATTGTACAAGCTGCCACAACTAGACCCAGAGAGCAATTTGCATAATAAGTTATATGTTACATTGGTTTATATTATTTTACTATCTCTGTTTAAACTAAACAAGTTTTGATCTTTTGAAAAGCCTATATGGTATAAAATATACAATTTTTGTTCAACGTATAAGTTTGTTCCATATGGGACTATTCAGACACAAAGTTATTCACATGGGGCTTGATCCAACTCCCATTGAAATCAATGCATAGGTTTTTGCAGGCCCAATGGGAAAATGGAAATTAATACAGGACAAGATTTGGTTCATTTCAGTAAATTGCTTGATGCTAAATTCCCACTTTTTGATGTACTTGATTCCATTTCCAGCTGCCACAGTTTTGTAGTTTATTGTACATGTCCTCAGCCCTTCAAACACTGCTTAAACTTAACCATGTGAATACTCACACTTACTTCAATTGGAGTGCACGTCGATAATTAATCCTAGACAACTTCCCCTTGCAGGATATGTTAACCCTTTAGCTTTTCCAGTGTTTTAAAATTTACATTTAACTTTTGCCTTTTCTGGTTTTATTTATCTTTATTAATTCGTCTTTTACTAATTTTGCCTCCTAGCCATTTTTATTCTATATATATATTTTTAACACTTAACTGTTAAAATTTGTTTTTATTTATCCTTTTCCTCTTTTCAATATTTTTCATTTATTTTAACCTTAAAAACTACCTTTGAACTGCAGCATAGCCCCTTTCTCTCCTCCTCAATTCAAGTGAGGTCTCCCCTTCCTTCCACATGGTGGCCATCTGCCCATATTCCCCACTCCATCCCAAGAGGAATCAGCAAAGATGAGCACTGTCCTGCCTGGATGTGGTGTTTAGATGTTGCTTGTAATTATTAGAATTGGGAGCACTGGTTGTTGGGAGTCTGAAAGGACAGGAAACAGGAAGGAGGGGGGAGGAGTTGAGAGGCGGGGAGAAAGCTACAGAGGGTGCAGCAGCAGCTTGGTAAAGAGGTTTCCACTTTGCAAATAAAGTCCTGTTGAAGCTTGTTAGTACCTTCCCTGCTTGATACAACATTTGGGTAACAAGGATGGATCTTCTGCCTCTGAACCCACCTGCACCCTTTCTGCAAAGCCCAGGTGAGCCTCCAATTGCTTTTACTACTTGGATCCATATGTTTGAGACTTATCTGCTTGCAATCAGTGCTACAGAGATTTCTGAAGTAAGAAAGCATGTTCTGCTAATCCACTGCCTTGGAGCAGAAAGGCAGCATATATTTTACACTTTTCCCCTTGCAGATGATAAATATGAGACTGCATGCACTGCATTAAAGAATTTCTTTGTGCCAAAAGTGAATGTTTCGCCAGCGTGAGCAGAAACCAGGAGAAACTGTAATGCAGTATATTGCTTCCCTGAGGAGTCTGATTGTAATTTGTGACTTTGGGAATATGGCAGATGAGATGATTAGAGACCAGCTCATTGAGAAAAAAGTTGAACAGAACCCAGCAAAGTCTAAAGCTTTCACAGACAAGCAGCAGGGTGCTAAGGAACCAAAGTTTGAATGTGGTTCCTTCGTTAGAATATGACAACCTGGAATTTTATGCAAAGGGGGCCATAAAGTCACAGCTCCTTTTAAAATAAGGAAGAAGGGACCTTACACCTACTGACTTTCTGATGGGCGGGTATGGAATGCTTCTTATCTTGCACCTGCCTATGCACCAAGAGGAGATTATGCCAACACCCAGTCTGTATTGAATGATTTCACTGTAGTACTAACACAAGAAGACATTGCACTGGAACTGGGGCTTGAGAGACAGCCTGTCAGACCCAGATGACCACCTTTCTGGACTAGAGACTATGTTATGTAGTATCTACAGTGTTTTTACTGTAATATTTCTGCCAACAGTATAGTGTCTTGTTTCATATTTGTTCCTGTGGTTAGAACAATAATGTTTATTTTAATTGGGGGAGTTTCTTAAGAGAGGAGGGAATGTGGTGTTTAGATGTTGCTTGTAATTATTAGAATTGGGAGCACTGGCTGCTGGGAGTCTGAAAGGACAGGAAACAGGAAGGACGGGGGAGGAGTTGAGAGGCTGGGAGAAAGCTACAGAGGTTGTAGCAGCAGGTTGGTAAAGAGGTTTCCACTTTGCAAATAAAGTCCTGTTGAAGCTTGTTAGTACCTTGCCTGATTGATACAACACTGGATCAGTTCTGTTGTCCGTAGTGAAAGTCAGCTACTGCTGTGCTGCCACTTTTGCTGTTCTCAAGGGACAGTGTTTTTAAAGGCCACTGTTGGGAGAAAAAAAATCACTGGGGGTCTTGCTCCATGCGGTGTCAGGTGGAGTGGTGATTGGGTGGTCACTGGGTCTGGTGTCCTCTCTTCTGTTCCTCTCCTGGACCTACTGAGGGAGAGAAGGAGGAGTATGTAACAATAGAATAGGTGTAAGATGGGTCGACATTCAGAAAATTAAGTATCTCCATCACAAGTAGTACCATTTTTTATCTGTCTCTGTATTACAGAAACATATTCATACAAAGCATGATAGGCAAAAAATTAAAATATTCATCCATTGACTGTACCCTTGAAGTCAGCAGAGATGAATACAGCTTTGTTAATAACATTAACATACAGATTTAGAGCCAGCAGAGGGCACATAAGACTACAAAGCATTGTTTCTTAGTCAGCTATCTTGGTCTATCTGGTTTTCATGTTGGGATACAATTTTTCGTTATGATTTGCAAAGCAGCCTAGGAGATTTGGATGCTGAATTTCCATTTTATTTTTGTTATGGAAACTGGCTGTCCATAGCTGTCACAGGGTACACCACTCGCCACCAGTCTGACCATCTCCTGGTCATTAGCTCTTGAGGCCAACACTCCTGTTTGTGGTTTGCATGCCATCACTCTGACATCTTGCTCCAGGACCTTCAGCCTCCTGTTCATGACATAGTCCTCTGGATAGGTCACTCAGTATTACCCCTTTTGGCATTCTGTCCATCACCAGTCCTAGGCAGTTTTTCCATTCACTGTCTCAGGTCTACACCTCACCCTTGGTGGCTGATAGGGGAACTCAGGCCTGCCCTTTTCTCTGGGTTCCAGTCCAGGGACCCTCAGCTCAGCAGTTCCAGGCTTCTTCTCTCAATACTCCTTCCCTGGTTCCCCTTCTCACCCTGGGCATGCCAGCTCCAAATCTTCCTCCCTCATCCCAGGGAGTGACTGCTGCCTGTCTTCCTGCAGCCTTTCCCAGAAGCCCCAGTCTGTAGCCAGCTTTCTAGGCCCCACCTGTTCCTGCAGGAGTGATCATTTCTCTAATTAGCTACCTCCAGCCAAAAGCTCCCTTGTTTTCTTCCTAATTAGTTGTTTGGGCCCACCTGGCCCAGTTCTGCACTTGCAGGGCCAGTATGGAGATCTTACCTCATCACAATAGCCAGTAGGTGTTTTTCATAATCTCAGGCTTTTGCTTCAGTAGTTCCTCCATTCAGTAATCAGTGGATGCTCAACCACTGAGGCACATGAGGTAGGACCAATACTCCAAAATTAGAAAATAAAATCAGGAAAAAAATATATTTTCCTCCCAATTTTCTATGCCATTCACATCTCTCAATTCAATGGAATAGCTTTTCCAGATGACAGATCCATATTGCTCTGGTATTCTAGTCTGGAACTTTTCTGCACAGTAATATGGATATTGATCTCACTCTCTCCCTAGATCTTGTTACTTCTAAATGAAGAATAATTTAGTAGTCATATATAGGTATAACTAGACCATTTAGTAACTGTTAGAAGGACCAAAGCTTTTGTCTATTAACTCAACATTAAGTTAAGTTCACAGACATATTTTAAAAGTGCTTTGCTCATCTTTGTCCTGTAAATTACAAATGGTGATTACAAAGAAATTCCTATTGTGGCAAAATGGCTGATGTTGGTATGGTGGGTTCCACACTTTTCTTGGCAGGTGAGCCAGGACACCACCCCTTGTCCCTTCTTGTGAGGTGTCGAGGGTCTCACTAGTGGCGCAGGAAGGTGGTAGGGGAGGGAAGCAGGGAAGGGGTCTGGGTTTGATCCTCACTCTGAGCCCCATCCCCTCTCAACCCCTGAGGGTTTCTTACCCTCTTCCCCCTTGTGTAGGGTTATCCTTGGTCCCTGATGCTGGGGAAGCGTCTCCCTTCCTCTGGTTCTCTGGTCTTTCAATTCTCAGCAACACACCTCCAAACTTCAGTCCTCTCTCCTTCCTTACACAGCCCTGTCTGCCTGAAGAAAGGTTTTTTTTATTAGGTTCCTGACAGGGCCTTAATTGACTACAGGTGCTCCAATTAACCTGTAACAACCTTCCCTAGTTTACAGGGAACCATGCCTTAATTAGCCCAGGGCTTATATATCTTCCCTATACCACTCTCCTCCTCAGTGCACCAGAGGTTGATCCTGGCAGAAGTCACCAGAGTCGGAGACCTCCTGGACTACGACTGGGAAGACTGGTTGGATCCCCTGACGCTCACTCAGCGCATGGGACTCTCCAGACCGCGTACTCCCCTGTGTGTACTTCAAGAGGTGAGGGCCGCTTTGCCGCCCGCTGATCGGGTTTACCTCGACTGGGTCCTGAGAGAGGACCACCCTCCACGCCAGGCCCTCCGGACCTTTTCATTGGGCCCCTGCCCCGTGGACCTGACTGACCCCCCCGCCCCTTCATAGCAAGCCGGCTACATAAGCTGCAGCCGGTCTGTTTCCAGACCGTGCCAAGGAAACATCTATACACGCTCGTGCTCCACACCATTTACATCCTCACCCTCGCGTCCCATCCTGACACAAAGTGGCGGGACCTCCTGCCACCTCTAGAGGGTGAGGAGCCCTGGTGGGCCGGCCTATATTCCACCTTGGTCCCGAGGCCTGCCGGGGATATTAGTTGGCGGCTCCTTCATGGGGCTGTGAGCACGGGAGTGTACTTGATGTGGTTCACCCCAATCCTGGACACCTGCCCTTTTTGCGGCGTGAGGGAAACCCTGGTGGACGTCTACCTGGAGTGTGCCAGGCTGCAGCCGCTATTCCAGCTCCTCATGAATATTTTGTTAAGATTTTGGTTGCACTTTTCCCCTCACCTCCTTATCTATGCACTCCCTGTCCGTGGCCCCACTAAGTCACGGGACCTCCTGGTCAGCCTCCTCCTGGCCCTGGCTAAAGTGGCCATCTATAAAACCAAGGTGAGGAGGTTGGCCGATGGAGTCTCCTGTGACTGTGGGGCCTATTTCCAATCCTCCGTCCATTCACGCCTCCAGGCAGAGTTCCTCTGGGTGGCGTCCACTGACTCCCTTGACGCCTTCGAGGAGCAGTGGGCGCTGTCTGGGTTTCTCTGCTTGGTGTCCCCATCTGGTTCCTGTCGTTTGACCCTTTGACCACACTCCTGTCCCTGTTGTTCATTATTTGTCCCCCATAATTATTTGAGTTTCCAGGTCCTGTGGACCCCCCCCCACTTTAGGCTGCGGGGGGGTTCCTTTAGCAGTGGGTGGGCTTTGCCCACCCACTTCCTGGATCCCAATACGACCACTCTCCTCCTCAGTGCGCCAGAGGTTGGTCCTGGCAGGAGTCACCAGAGTCAGAGACTTCCTGGACTATGACTGGGGAGACTGGCTGGATCCCCTGATGCTCACTCAGCGCATGGGGCTCTCCAGACCTCATACTCCCCTGTGTGTAATTCAGGAGGTGAGGGCTGCTTTGCCGCCCGCTGCTCGGGTTTACCTCGACCGGGTGCTGAGAGAGGGCGTGCCCCGCCCACCCTCCATGCCAGGCCCTCCAGATCTTTTCATTGGGCCCCTGCCCTGTGGACCTGACCGACCCCCCCCGCCCCGCCCCTTCACCGCGAGCCGGCTACACGAGCTGCAGCTGGTCCGGTTCCAGACCGCGCCAAGGAAACATCTATACACGCTCGTGCTCCACACCCTTCACATCCTCACCCTCGCGTCCCGCCCTGACACAAAGTGGCAGGACCTCCTGCCACCTCTAGAGGGTGAGGAGCCCTGGTGGGCTGGCCTATATTCCACCTTGGTACCGAGGCCTGCCGGGGATATTAGTTGGCGGCTCCTTCATGGGGCTGTGAGCACGGGTGTGTACTTGGCACGGTTCACGCCAATCCTGGACACCTGCCCCTTTTGCAGCATGAGGGAAACCCTGGCGCACGTCTACCTGGAGTGTGCCAGGCTCCTCTATCCCTAAGAATGCTCTGACTTGCTTCTTGCAGATTGGTGGGGGCCATTCCTGTATTGCCTCCACTTTGTTCTATTGGGGTGTCACCAGGCCCCGACTGACTACACACTGGAGGTATCTGGGCTTGGCTAGCCCTATGAGGCTGAGGTTGTCTAAGAGCATCTAGTACTGCTTCCACTTTCCCAAGGTTCATCTCCCAGTCAGGGCTATGGATTACTACATCGTCTAAATAGCCAGCAGCATACTTAGCATGGGGTCAAAGTAATCTGTCCATCAACCACTGGAAAGTCATGGGGGCCCCATGAAGCCCAAAAGGGAGGACAGTATATTGAAAGAGGCTGTCGTGTTTAGAGAAAGCATTTTTTCCCTTGGCATCCTCAGCCACGGGGGGGGGGGGGGGGAGGTCTGCCAGTAGCCTTCTATCAAGTACAATGTTGTCAAGTATTGGGCTTTGCTTAACTGATCCACCAGCTCATAGATATGTGGTATCAGGTAGGCATTGAACTGGGATGCCTCGTTTAACTTCCGGAAGTCATTACAAAACCTCAGCATGCTGTCAGGCTTGGGGACCAGACAATAGGATCACTTACTGTGGGACTCCTCAATCACCCTGAGTTCCAGCATTTCCTTACTTCTGCCCTAATTTCTTCTCTTTGTGTCTCTGGTATGTGATATGGTTTTATCGTCACCCTTGCTCCAGGACAGGTGATTGAAATGGTGTTGGTGTTGGATCAGCGTTGTACAGTCTCGTTGTGTGGAGAACACATTTTGGTTCTGCTGGATCATCTGAACAACCTCTTTTCGTTGTTCTGGGGCTAAATTTGGGGGATATCTTTCTCTGCCCTTGTGGGCCATCTGCCTGGGGTGGAACCAGCAAGATGGCCAGGCATGTCTCGCACTCGATCCAGGGTTTCAGTAAGTTGATGTGCTAGATCTGCTCTGGCCTTATAAGCTGAAGCAGCCAGCTTGCTGAATTCACCTCCCCAATGGTTTCCATGATCTCATAGTGTCCATGCCAGCTGGCCAGGGGCTCTCTTTCTGTTGTTGGCACCAGCACCCGTTCTCTTGATTGAAATTTCCATGCTTTTGCCCGATGGTTGTAGTAGGTTCGCTGGGCCTCTTGTGCTTTCTCCAAATGCTTTCATACTCTGGGGGGGTTACTTGAACTGTTCGTTCTCTCATCTCGGCCACGTGTGTGATGATGTTCTTCCCATTCCTCCTTTGCAATGTCTAATATGCCACGTGGGTGGTGTCCGTACAGTAGCTCGAAGGAAAAGAATCCAGTAGATGCCTGGGGAACTTTCCATATCTCAAACATCAGGTATGGTAGGAGGGTATCCCAGTCTTTTCCATCTTGGGCCACCGCCTTTTGCATCATGCTCTTGAGAGTGTGGTTAAATCCCTTGACCAGACCATCTGTTTGGGGATGACAGACGGAGGTCCACAAAGCTTGGATGTGAAGCAGGGTACATAAGTCTTTCGTTACTCTTGACATGAAGGGAGTTCCTTGGTTTGTCAGGATCTCCTTAGGGATGCCTACCCTAGCAAAAACCTGGACCAGTTCTTTTGTGATCACCTTGGAGGTGGGGTTTCTTAGAGAAATGGCTTTGAGGTACCGTGTAGCATAGTCCAGGATGACAAGTATGCTTCAGTGGCCATGGGCCGATTTTTCTAGTGGGCCCACTAGATCCATGGCTATCCTTTCAAAAGGGACTTCAATTACAGGCAAGGGTACCAATGGGGCCTTTAACAGAGGTTGGGGGCTATGTAGCTGGCACTCTGGGCAGGAGGTGCAATAGGGCTAGACTTCCACCCATGCCCCTGGCTACTAGAACCTCCTTTGGGCTCTATCCAGAGTCTTATCTGCTCCTAAATGTCCCCCAAACAGATGACTGTGAGCTAACTCTAGTATGGCCCTTGTGTGATTCCATGGCACCAAGAACTGTTCTACTACTTCCCCCCATATTGGCACTACCCGGTACAACAGATCCTCTTTGATTTTATAGTATGATCCTGGGCCTTTGGTTTTCCTTTCTACTGGCATGCCATTTACCTCTGCTACCTCCTCCCGCACGTTCACATACAGGGGGTCATAGGCTTGGTCCTGCCCAAAACACTCATGTGAGACCAATCTGGTCTGATTCTATTGGATCAGTCTCCCTTCCTTCCCTTGGGGTACTTCTGCTCATGCTGGGGGCCATCTCTGGGTCTCCATTGGTCCCTGTTATCTTGTGGTTTCCCTAACGGGGATGCCTCCCAACCAGGGGAGGTGCAGGTGAAAATAACTCTGGGAAAACCCAGCAAAAATTGGGGCAGGGTGCCTCGATCTCTGCCTGGGATTTACTGCCCTCCCCTAGATCAACAGCGGGGGGCAGTAGTCTCTTGAACCTGGGAAAGCCCTGACAATTAAAACCAGGTAGGGGAGCTTGGGGACCACCCCTTCAGTCACCTTGGTAGTTTTCTCCTGGATCTCAATATATATTGGGATTGTGGGGTAGAAATTTACTGTGTTGTGGACACACATCACTCCAGTACTCTTGGTCCAGCTCAGTTAGTCTTGCCCCACTAACTTCCCTGAGACCACAGTGTGACAGCACTCCCACAGTCTACCAATGCTGTGGTCTGGATGCTGTTCATCTTTACTGGCCTGATGTACTCATGTGGGACCACCATGCCCCCCACCAGGCTGATTAGGCTACATTGGTTCCTTCTATCCCCAAGGTTACATTGCATGGGCTCCTTCCTGTTGGGGCACTGGGCTGTATATGCCCCAACTCCCCACTCTTGTAGCAATGGTATCTCATCCTGGAGGTTGCCCTCTGTCTTGGGCTCTCTGACCCGCTCCCCCAGCCCTCTGCTGCTGGATCTTCAGGTCCCTTTGGGGCCTCAGGATGCTCCTTTGTGCCTGTTCTTCCAGTTATGGCTTTCCTAGAGTTCAGTGATTTGGGGTCTTGGGGTCAGGACTGGCATCCTGGAATGCCCTGTTTCATCTCCTGGGGTTTTGAACAGTTCAAGGGCTGCCAGCTGTCTCTCCACGAGGGTGACCAGTTTGTGATAGGCAGAGGGGTTATTCTGGCCTACCCAGGCTCGGAGGCCCAAGGGTAGTCCCCTTGTAAACTGTCAAGGTTCCTCCCCCACTCTGAACGCTAGGGTACAGATGTGGGGACCTGCATGAAAACCTCCTAAGCTTATCTTTACCAGCTTAGGTCAAAACTTCCCCAAGGTACAAAATATTCCACCCTTTGTCCTTGGATTGGCTGCTACCAAACACATACTGGTTACTGGGGAAGAGCTGTTTGGAAATGTCTTTCCCCCAAAATATTCCCAAAACCTTGCACCCCACTTCCTGGACAAGGTTTGGTAAAAAGCCTCACCAATTTGCCTAGGTGACTACAGACCCAGACCCTTGGATCTTAAGAACAATGAACAATCCTCCCAATACTTGCACCACCCCTTTCCTGGGAAATGTTGGATAAAAAGCCTCACCCATTTGCATAGGTGACCAGAGACCCAAACCCTTGGACCTGAGAACAATGAAAAAGCATTCAGTTTTCTTATAAGACGACTTTTAATAGAAATAGGAGTAAATAGAAGTAAAGAAATCCCCTCTGTAAAAATCAGGATGGTAGATACCTTACAGGGTAATTAGATTCAAAACAGAGAACCTCTCTAGGCAAAACCTTAAGTTACAAAAAAGATACAGACAGAAATAGCTATTCTATTCAGCACAATTCTTTTCTCAGCCATTTAAAGAAATCATAATCTAACACATACCTAGCTAGATTACTTACTAAAAATTCTAAGACTCCATTCCTGGTCTATCCCCGGCAAAAGCAGCATATAGACAGAGACCCTTTGTTTCTCTCCCTCCTCCCAGCTTTTGAAAGTATCTTGTCTCCTCATTGGTCATTTTGGTCAGGTGTCAGCAAGGTTACTTTTAGCTTCTTAACCCTTTACAGGTGAGAGGAGTTTTCCTCTGGCCAGGAGGGATTTTAAAGGGAAGGGTAAACCCCTTTATATTTATGACATACCCAGTCCAGCACCAGGATCTCCATCATTTTCTCAGAGCTAAGGACCTCTGGGCATAACTACTTCTGGGCTAGGTGGATTAGGTCAAACAGTTGTGGCCATGGTGTCTTGTCTTCGCAATACTGCCATTCATGGAACCTCTGGGCTCACAAGGCTGTTATGTGGCCAGGATCTCTGCCTTCAGCTGAGGGTAATCTGCTCTTCCTTTGTGGTCATATCATAGTAGGCCTTCTGGGCCTTCCCACACAAAAATGGGGCGAGGATGCCTGACCACTAGTCTCGGAGCCAGGCCTCCTGCCGAGCTGCTGTCTTGAAGGCCAGGAGGTATGCCTCCACATCATCCTCCCCTGTCATTTTCTACTGACAGTAGCTGGCCCGTATGGTCTGCGTCCAGTCATACCCATGGTCAGCTCCATAAGGGCCTTCACCTGGTTCATTAGTTCCTGCAGCATAGCCCGAACTTGGGTGGCCTGGGTCATCAGCAGGCGACTGGTCTTTTGCTGCAGCCGCATGGCCTCCTGTTGGGTGGCTGCCTGGACCCAGGTAGCCTCCTGCTGGGCAGTAGTGGCTTGCACCAGTGCTTTGACCATGTCCTCCATCTTGGGGATGGGGTGGTCATGACCCACCCTGGGTTATGTTCACAGCACAGAAATCCCACTCCTGACTGCTCCACTGCTCCCTGGCCCTGCTGTATCACACTATAATCATACGAACTCTTTATATTCTTTACATCATTCCTTTCTATGGCAAATCATAAATTTCTGGACTGGGTTGAATTTCATGTTGCCACTAAATATCAGAAGCAATAAAGTTTTATATGTAGCATAAAATTTTGTATGAACAAGAAAATCAGTCTCTTCTCTGTGTATTTCATTCACCAATACTGATATATTGTCCATTCCTTTAAAATGGTGTAATCATATATTGGAGCAAGGTTATTTATAAATGATGAGCTCTACAGAGGTACTCATGAAAATAAAACTGATGTGATAGCACGATTTTATAAATAAAATCAAGTTGAATGAACCACAGTAACAAGATGACAGGGCTATGTAGCGTGATTGAAAAAAAATAAAATGTAAATACATAATTATTCCTTCTGATTTATATAGGAAAAAGGATACCAGTTCAAGACCTTAAAACTTTTCCAGACTTTAACTTATTGGGTTGGATTTTTTTCAAGATGGGTGTCTACCTCACACTAGAAAATTTCAGCCGCAATATTTCAGTTAAAAGAAAAGGAGTACTTGTGGCACCTTAGAGACTAACCAATTTATTTGAGCATGAGCTTTCGTGAGCTACAGCTCACTTCAGTTGTTTTCAAGAATAATATTAGGGGACATACATTGCTTTGTCCATGTTAAAAAAAAATCCATTTGACCTATTTTTAATGAAGCTCTAGGGCCCTCATTCTTTGGCTAGAGACTTGAAATTTAGCAGGGGGCATCCTATGTATTAGGGATGTACTTTTCACCATTCTCAGGAAAATCTGCCAAAAATTGGCCAAGTTATAAACATTTGAAAAAAAAAATCAGTTTGCACAGGCAATTTGGGTGAAAGTGATCAGACAGATTCTAAGGAAAGGAAGTGTTAGAGCAGCAGAATAAGGACTTCAGAATAATAGCCTTCAAAAAAGCAGATCATAAGAATGGCCAGATTGGATCAGACCAAAGATCCATTAGGCACAGTATCCTGTCTTCCAACAGTGGCCAATGCCAGGTGCTTCAGAAGGAATGAACAGAACAAGTAATCAAGTTATCCATCCGAAATTGCCCATTCCCAGCTTCTGGCAAACAGAAGCTAGGGACCATCCCTTTAACAAACTCAAATAACTGGTAGATGAGGTCCCATGGTAAGAAAATCTAAAGGAAAAAGGAGTTCAGGAATGCTGGCAGTCTCAAAGAAACAATATTAAAGTCACAACTGCCAAATATTGTGATAAGAAGGAAAGATAGGAAGGATAGTAAGAGGCCAAATGTTCCATCAGGAGTTCTTTAACCAGAAAATCCAAAAAGAATTGTTCAAAAGTGGAAATATAGACAAATAGCTAAGAATAGCACAAGAGCACAGGGACAAAATCAGAAAGGCTAAGATACAAAATGTTACACTTAGTAAGGGACGTAAGAGACAATATGAAGAGATTCTACAAATAGATCAGGAACAAGAGAAAGATGAAGGAAAATATAGGTTCACTGCTTAGTGGGGAAGGAGAGCTAATAATGAATGACATCAAGAAGGCCGGGATGCTTAATGTCTATTTTGCTTCAGGCTTTCCTAAAAAGGTTAACTATGACCATATACTTAACACAAGTAATATTAACCACAAGGGGGAAGGAACACAATCCAAAATAGGGAGAGAAACAGATTAAAGGATATTTAAATAAATTAGGTGTATTCAAGTTGGCAGGCCAAATGAAATTCAGCCTAGGGTACTTAAGGAACTAGCTAAAATCTCAGAACAATTAGCAATCATCTTTGAGAACTCATGGAAGACCGGTGTGGTCCTAAAGGACAGGAGAAGGGCAAACAGTCACTATTTTTTAAAAAGGGGAACAGAGAACCTGGGGAATTATAAAGCAGACAGTCAAACTTTGATACCTAGAAGATATCAGAACAAATTATTGAACAATCAAATTGTAAGCACCTAGAAGATCATAAGGAACAAGTAATAATCAACATGGATTTGTGAACAAATCATGGCAAACCAACCTAATTTCATCCTTTGACAGGTTAAGCGGCCTAGTGGATAGGAGGGGGAAACAGTAAATGTTATATATCTTGATGTTAGTAAGGATTTGACAAAGTCCCGCATGACATTCTCATAAGCAAACTAGCAAAATGTGTCTTTACTCTAAGATGGGTGAAGAACTGGCTGAAAATGCACTGAAAGCAGTTATCAATGGTTCACTGTTCAACTGGGAAAATATATCTAGTGGGTTACCTCAAGGGTCTGTCTTGGTCCAATACTAGTCAACGTTTTTATTAGTGACTTGGATAATGGCATAGAGAATATGCTTATAAAATTTGTGAATAATGCTGAGCTGTGAGGGGTTGCAAGAGCTTTGGAGGACAGGATCAGAATTTAATAGGACCTTGACAAATTGGATAACTGGTCTGAAGTCAACAAGATGAAATTCAAACAAACAAAAGTGCAAAGTATAACATTTAGGAGAGAAAAGTCAAAAGCACAAATGCAAAATGGGGAATAACTGGCTATGCAATTGGACTGCTGAAAGGGATTTGGATGTTAAAGTGGATCACAAATTGAATATGGGAGAACAATATGATGCAGTTGCAAAAAAGTGAATATCTTTCTTGGGTACGCTAAGAGCAGCGTCATATCTAAAACATGGGTGGGGTGAGAGGGAATTGTTCCTTCCTATTTGGCACTGGTGTTATGCCAGAGTGTTATGTTCAGTTTTGGGCACCATACTTTAAGAGAGAGGCGGCCATATTGAAGATAGGCTGGAGGAGAGTAATAAAAATGATAAAGGTTTTAGAAAATGTGACCTATGACTAAAGATTAAAATAACTGGGACTATTTAGTCTTGAGATAAGAAATCTAATGGGGGACCTGATAACAGTCTAATAAGTGAAGGGCTATTATAAAGAGGAGGGTAGTGAATTATTCTCCATGTCCACTGAAGGTAGGAGAAGTACAGGGTTTAATCTGCAGCATGGGAGATTGAGGTTACATGTTAGGAAAAGCTTTCTAACTATAAGGATATTTTAGTACTGGAATAAGTTACCAAGGGAGGTTGTGGAATCCCTGTCACTGGAGGTTTTTTAAGAACAGGTTAGACAAACACCTATTAGGGATGGTCTAGGTTTACGTGTGTCCTGCCTCAGTGTGAGGGGTTGGATTGTTTTAGCTCAGCTCTACATTTCTATGTTCAGTCGAAACTTTCTAGAGCTTCATAGCTTAATTCCCCAACGATTCTGTCAGCATTGAGCATGCTCTAAAAAGAGTTTGTGATTATGTAATTAAACATGGTATAATTATGCACAGGGGGAACCAAAATAAGATAATCTAGGCAACCTTAATTCTGGCATTTCCTAACTTGAGTGCTTGACTTTGCAACCTTAATAACATTATTTTAATGTAATGCAATATATATTCTATGATTATGTCAACCAGCAGCTTTTCATACTTGAGCATGTGAATCCTGTTTTGGGTTTGAATAAGATGCTAAATAACTTCCTGATATGGCAGTTGCCTCAGGAAAAAAAATGACTTTTTTCATAGATTCAAAGGCAGAGAAATTCCCGAACACACAGATGGATGTTTAAATATGCATAAGTAATCAACTAAAATATTGTTAGTTAAAACTTGTGCTTTGATGATTTTTTAGCTCATTTTGTACCCTTCATATAATTGTTTTGAGGAATGGATTATTTATTACTATTTTATAGCTCCCAAAAGTATGCTACATGTTTCACTGAAGACAAAGACACAGCACTGATCCTGCAACCACCTATGCACATGAGTAGTCCACCTGGCTTAAATGGCACTACTTACATATAAGTACTTATTTGCAAGACTGGGCCCCAGAATGTGGCACAATGAATGATGATTACTAAGGGAGAAGTAGGAAAGATTAGAGTTACAGAAATGTAGCCCAGAATTGCTGAGCTGGGGGTCCCGGACTGGAACCCATAGAAAAGGATGGGCTCAGGTTCCCCTACCAGGCACTGAGGGTGTGTCATAGAACTGAGGCAGTGAATGGGAAGACTGCCTAGGACTACTGATGGACTGCACCCCTGAAGGGGTGATACTGAGTTGCCTAGCCAGCTGGCTAAGTCATGAAGGAGATGCTGAGGGTTCTGGAGCAAGAGAGGAGATGCAGACCAGTTGGAGAGACAGAGTAAGCAGTGGTGGGCAACCTGCGGCCACTGGGAACTGTGGGCGGCCATGCCTGTGGACAGTCAATGTAAACAAATAGTCTCACGGCTTGCCAGCAGATTACCCTGATGGACTGTGTGCAGCCTGAAGGCCACAGGTTGCCCACCACTGGAGTAAAGGTTTGCAAACTGAAGGGGGAGTCTACCTCATGAGCTAGTCCCCGGAAGGACCAGGAGGTGGTGGCAGACCAGTGGTGAGTGGTGTGTCCCGTGACAGACCGATACACTACTCTACTGAAGATTGAACATGTTACCTCTGGCCTGTAAGTCCCAGTTTTAAATCTGTGTAGTAATGTTTGGCTGGTTTAATATATTTTACAATTCCAGAATATTGATTATTATAATGAAATAAAAAAATAAGTGAATCTAAAAATAACGAATTGGGTCAAATTAATCCTATGATGTATTCTGACTGACACAAGAAGTTCTAAAATAGCCATTCTACCAGTTTAGATATTGTAATTGTTCTAGTAAAAAGACCACAGTAAAGCATAGAGTAAAAAAAAAAAATCACTGGGTTAGAATATGTTCTTGGCTTCACTGGTGTAAGTACAGAGCAATTCTATTTGAATAGAATTATATTTGTAAGGATTTTACCAGAACAGTTTTGATATTGAGCTTTAACTTAATTTCTTCAGGATACAAGGTCTTAGCCTAGAATTTCAGCCAAGAATTTAAATCTATGATATAGATAGATGGCTCTACCAATACAAAATTCTAGTCAAATAACAAAAGTTTGTAATTGTAGTCTTGCCACAGTTCTCAACTCAGAGAGATAAATATGGCAATTACTTTCAGTGACCCTTAGCAGTACAGGAAAATGTAAAGTAGTGTGAGAGATGTGTTTAGTTCAGCTCTCAGGATATACTTGAATATCTGTGAATTTCAGCAATGTAAACCAATAAAGAGCAGAATTCAACGATCACCTTCCAGAATTCCCAATAGCTCAAGTAAGCCAATGCAAATGGATGTGGAGCAGATGCTTCCTGCAGCTCTCTAAAGTACAATTTAATTCACAATAATAGTCATGATTAACAGAAATCAGCATCCTCTACAAAAAATATTGTAAGAGGTAGAGCATAAAGTCAATGTATTGGGCGTGGACAGAGTCTAATTCTCAAAAATTATACTGGAAATACAGATACATGCATTAAAGTCATTTAATGTATGTATAAATATTAAATCTCTCTTCCTCATTTTTAAAAAGCAGTAAAGTGACTTTAAATATTAGTGAGATACAATGGATTTAGAGAAAAATCCTGCAGAAGTACCATTTTCTGCTAAGTGTGGTGATTCAGCCTGAAAACTATAAGGCAATTGAACCTGAGATACTAAAGCAATGCCATGTATTTTCTGAACAGGGTGAAAAATGAGATTAGATGCTCAAAACAGAACAAACGTAAAAGACAAGCTTTGAGCCAGAACGTCCTCCATGACAACTAGAAGCAATTTCAAGAAGTCACAGATGTGCATCACACAGTAAAAAACAGTTACTGCAAAGGGTATTCTTGTTATACTGCTGTGCTTTCATCCCAAGTTACTCACTTTGTAATCTGTATTTTCATTAATATGCCTGAAGATCTAAAAGTCAGTGTGCATGTCATCTACAAGAAATTTAAAAAAAAAAAATCAGCAAAACATTGGTCAGCTATGTCCAAAGTAATGCAGAAATATTTTCTCTTATTTGTTCTATTGATAAATGATAAAGCAGTAATGCATATAATGAGTCAAATCATCCTTTGTGTAACTATCAAATTCTTCTAGAACCAGACCCTCTAAAAGCCTTAGGTAGTCTCCATTATCTGTAATGGAGTTACACTGCATATGATTTGGCCCCAAATGTTTGAAAGAACTTTGGCAGCTAGAAGATAAAAAAAAGCAGAATATATCAACCACAGAGCTAAGTAAATTGCCATCATTTGTTTGTGCAATGCTAAATATTTAAAACAATATATTTATTGATTATTAAGAAGTTAATTATTCATTTTTATTCTAAACTGAATGGCATTTTTACTCCACTTGGTCTATGAGCAAATCTGTCATTGTCCTCTGGAAATTATTGCTCTATACAACTTTCCTTATGGGAAAAGTCTAAAATATGAACACATCCATCATTAATTCATAAGAACCATAATACTGCTTGAGAGTTACAGAGTTTAAAACCTTCTTCTTCCCCTCACGTCATTGTGCAAGCATCCACCATAGAATCATAGAATGGTAGGACTTGAAGGGACCTCAAGAGGTCATCTAGTCCAGGCCATCTGCACTCAAGGCAGGACTAAGTATTATCTAGCACTGTCTCAGTCTGTTTGAGGCAGAAATAAGTCCACCTGCTTATCAATTGATTCCTCAGGGTCTCTTTCCTACTGCTCTCTCCAGCCATGTTATCTTCCTCAGGTCCTCTTAATTTATCCTCAGCATGTGTCTGAACCAACAAAGTCCTGCTTCCTGGATTGTGTCAGCCGCACCACACACTGTTATTGCTGGGGCAGTGTTGGGTTTGAGCTCCCAACACCTATAAAATGCCTGTAGAAGGCCAGCAGCTTTGATAGCCTCTGACAATCAAACTCCCCCTCACTTGCCTACATGTGGTGGAGGTGGTTTTACTAAAAGTGGGGGTCTGAAAGGTGAGTATCAGTCACCTTTTAAATATAACCAGGCAGCTTCGGGCAGATGGAGTCTTCAGAGCAGGAAGACAGCCTACCTCAGAGAAGGAAAATACTCATTTTAAACCCACATTCATGAGTTAAACAAAAGCTGGTGTTAGGTAGTGGTGACAACAGTACTACCTGTTGGCAATCTACAAATAAGAAAGTGGGCATTTACTTAGTTCAGCTGGTGAAAGGTCCTTCACCGTTATGTATCTCAGGACCAGGAACTAGGGCCGTCCTTATCCACATGCAAAGTATGCAGCTGTGTAGGGCACCGGGAAATTTGGTGCCCCAAATTTCCCGGTGCCCTGTGCAGCTGCGTGCTGCTCCAGCCCCTGCTCTGGCTCTTCCCCAGGACCCCCACCCCTACTCTGCCCCACTTCTTCCCCGCCCCACCCATGCCCCCAATCCCCCGAGCTCTGCCCAGGGCCGGACCTGCACTCACCAGTGGGGGGAAGTGAGGCGACCTGGCCCCAGCCGCATTGCTGGTGAGTGCTGGGGGGTGGTTCCTCTCCGTCCCATCCCCCCCTCGGAGGCCTGCTCCCCCTGCACGGGACGGGGGGTCCGTCTACGGCCCCAGAATAGCTAGGGATGGCCCTGCCAGAAACCAATGTATTACAGTTTCTGGAGCAAGGTGGCTACCTCACTGCAAGCACTCTTTTAGTTACAGTATTTAATGTATAGGCCCAAATATATATAACTGAACTTGGCAAGCTGTACAGGCACACTAAGCTTACAGGTGTAATGTGGTTTATATTAGTAAGAACTAAATTTAAAATCCTCTGGCAAGAAAAAGAATAGGTCCTTGAACATGTCCCAAATTAAGTCCTCATTGTTTGTAACAGATATTGTGCAACAGGTTTAAGACATTATACCCTGATTTGAGGCCTGATTCTGCACAGAGTTCAGCTCAGCACCGTATAAGACATCAACAAGGATCAAGGATCTCAGGAGATCTTTCACATCTTGAAGGATTGTATACTTGAGGTCCAGTACTTGTATGTTTTGTGTGACATGTGGACCAGAACCACTTAAACTGAAAAAACATGCCAGGCACACGACATGGTCCCTGTCTCAAAGAGTTTAAAATTTAAATTCAGCCATGACACAGCAAATGAGGATAATAGGGGTGTTCAAAATTCTCAACTGAACAGTTTTCTGCTGTAAAATGCACTTTCACTGAGATAGAAACATTCTGTGGGAATGTCTCAATTTTGACAATATATTCAATGCTGAAATTTCAAAATTTTTCAAGTTCATATCCTTTTCATTTTGATTTTATATTAAATATTAATTTTAATATACACATATTCTAGTTATATAATTCTTAGAAAATGTGTTTCAATATTGCTGAAATGAATTAATTTGATATCAAAACAAAACGTTTCAGTGTTTCTGAATCAATTTTGTTTTGGGGGGGGAGGGGAGTTTGTTTGAAATTTGACTTTCCTCAGATTTGGGCACTTTCCCCCAAAAAAGTTGGAATTTCCCATGGAATGGAAACTGTTGTAGGACCACCTCTAATAATAAGCAAACAAAAAGATAAGAAGGCCCATACAGCATGGTTGTAATAATAAGATGACACAGTTTGTATTGCTAATGGTTCCTTTTCTTTTTAAATTTAATTTTAATATTAACTCACTTCTCACAGGCAATACATCAGACATTGTTTCTTCCTTCTGCCAAATACAGCCTTTTATAGGATACCATTGCTCCCAAAATCTATTTTCTTTCCTAACAGGTAGTAGTCAGTATTTCTGTTTTCTTCTGTTTACTACCTCCATCTTTTTAGGTCCCCTATATACCTTGTTTAACTGTAAGCCCACCCATATATTCCAGTAGCAAATCAGTCACTGGCATATTGCTATGGCATCCATACAGATCTACCACTCACATTACACTGCTCTTTTCTAACGAAGCGTTCGTGTATTTACTATGGCAGTTGAGAGAGCTATTTATGGCCATGGATTTAATAGCTTTGTTATTTCTGTAAATGGAATATACAAATCAAGTGGTTCTGAGAGTCTCAAAATAACAGTTAAATATTTGATAAGCAATGTCTGGATGAAAATACCAAAGTTAAACAATCTATTAAGAAAGAGATTAGAGCTTTCGCTGTTTGTTCCAACATTCATTGTCTTTGACAGCCTTAGTGACCTACTAGCATGCTGCTCTCCCTTCTATTAGCACTCATAGAAAATGAAGTCAATATAGTCTTTGTGATGCTAACTGAAGAATCACATGGATTTGATGCTGTACATTATACAGTACTAAAATCATCATACACCTCTACAAAGGTATCAATTTTCCTGGCTGTTGTGATCATACTGTAGTTTTTTATGAAAGTCATTTGAACTGAGCCTCGGTGCTGCCATGAAACATACATATATGCAGGAAGGAATGGGGGAAAACAGTCTTACACAAAGATGATGAACCTTAGCAGAAATGTATATGAGAATTGTGTTAAAAAATGATGGAAGAAGCAAATTGGACCAAGCTGATGAGAAACTCAAAAATAGAGATGTGAAATTTGTCTTCCTCAATTGTTATAAAACACGTTTCAATAAATCTACAAATATTATAGGAAAGCTAATAAATGCTAATCCTTGGTTTGACTGCGAAGACTACCAATAAAAGTACTAACTGAAGTAGCTTTTTGTGTGATACAGATCAATATTGGACCAAGACCATATGCCATCTTCATCGAACCACCAACATTTTATTTGTATTTCAGTAAATTTAAATAGACAGACAAGGATGGGAGGAGAATCAGAGTCCCAGAGTAACTAATTGATTTCCCTCCCGTCAGACAGTAGGCCACTGAGTGAGCGAGGAATAGAATCCAGGATCTTCTGGCTCCCAGCTGACTGTCCTGTCCACCAGAATATGGTCCCTTCCTTACTGGAGGGTGATGTCTCTTATTTATTCCCAATCTAGGCCAGATACAAAGTGGAAGACTCCATATTCTAACTCCATATAACTAACTCCTGAACAAAATAATCCAATATGTTAGTGCTTGCTGTTTACTTATATTAGTACCCATATGAGTGCAATATTTTATAGCTGTTTGTTACTTTAGTAACCTTACATTGATGGCTAGCATGCAGCAGGATTATTATGCTTCCATTTTCAATGGTCTGTCACAGCACAAACATAATGTAAGCAAATGAAACAAAGATCAAACTTCTGTACATCAAAATATATACTTAAAAGAAAAACCCTTTGACAATTCAAGACAGAAAAGGGCAAAATACACTGAGTTTAAATCTTCTTTTTTTTTTTTTAAATAAGAGCATTTTTGTCTTCCAAACTGTGTTTTGCTAATCCACTAATCCAGTAAACAGAAATCCTTGGAGTTTAACATAAAGGATATAATCTCAAAACCACAAACCCTCTTGCTTCTAAACTAAAATTTAGTGGAGTTCAATCACTACAGACAAAACCTAAAGCAGTTTGTTAATGCTGTAAGGTTAGGTCCTAAATGGTATATTTTAATATCCCACAATCCTTTTCAATTTCAGTGATACAGCCTTCAGCAATAACTAAAAGATATCACTAAGACAGACAGACAGACAATCTTTCTAGACACGGTATTGTAGAAACAGATTTATTAGTTTGTAATTGTTTATATGCAAAGCCATGAGTCAGTGAAATACATTGATTAATTTCCCCAATCCATCAATTTCTTGAAGATGACTTTCAATGGCATGTACTATGGAGACAACTCCAGGAATTAAAAAAAAATAATATGGAGATGGATCAAGGGGATACATTCTTACTTTTTCTCTGGAATATCTATCGATCATGCTAGGGTTTAGGAAATGATGGGATATGTTTCAGACTCACCTGGGCCCATATTGAACATGGTGGCATAATGGTTCTCTGAGCGGTAATGACTTCTTGAGATGTGGTGCACAGTATATGCAATGATCCAAAACAAGGGTATTGGCCAAACTAATAGTTACAAAAGGTCATTCTTCATCCTCTCAGCATTTTGTTCCAGGTTAAATAAAAGTAGGATGAACCAACCACAGAGAATTTGTACTGAAACAAGATAAAACAAAATATCTTTGTGCTAAAAAAAAAGCCACCCACTTCACGATTAAATCAATAAATCTGATGTTCAAGAAGGCCTATTACAGTTTTAGGTCTTTGCCCATATTCAGTGACCCCAGGGTTGGTAGTGAATTTCATCATGACTGCACCAGAGAAATCCTAGTGAAAAGTACTGATTTAAGGTTCTCTCTTGTTTTATTCTATCTCCCTCACCAAATGCCATTGTTCACACAGTACATGTGAAGAGGAAATAAAAATCTCACTCAATGGACTTGATTTTCCTGTCACATCAGTTTCACATTGGTGAAACAGTGAAGTTACTCCTGATTTATCCCAAAGTAAATAACAGCAGAAGACTCACTGACTTAATTGTCAGTCTAATTTTAATCCATACCTGTTTTCTGGTGCTTGAGTTGTCAGTGATAAACAGATTAAGCACTATTAAATGTATTACGTCAGCACCAAGTAAATGAGACTACTACAGTCACAGATAACATTCTTCTGTGATAACATACTTATAGCATGTGATAGAATTACCTGACAGAAATTTGAGATTAAAAACAGTTAGATTGTTTAACATTTTCTAAAAATAATGGATTTTGAAATCCAAACACATTGATGGAAATTCATTTCAGAAGGCATTGAACTTCTCTCAGTAATACATTATGGTGTATGATTTACATGTATTAGTGTTTGCAGAATTAGGGTTTAAATATGAAGGAACAGAAGGGTGAAGATTGGCAGTAGTTGATAGTTTGTGGACAACGATGTTTGTTAGGAAACTCAGTGTCTCTTTTCTTTCCAGTTTGTTTTCTATTGGAAACTAATTTGGGTTTCCCAAATTCCCAAAGTTTAGTTTGTTAAAAAAAAAAAAAACAAAAAAAAAACACAACAACAAAACCCAGAACATTCTTTTAAAGCATTTTCCAAACATTTGTATTATATCTGTTCAAATTTAACTTTATGTATTTAACAACTATAACTACATACTTGTTCCCAGGTACTTTCTTTCTTTGTTTTAAAATGTTATATTTTATTTATACATGTAACCGGGTCCACTCACCACTCTGGCACCACCTCAGCCTGTCTTGAGAATTAGCTCTGCAGTTGAGTGCACCCCCTTCAGGTGGTGCATTGCCACCATGACTCCCACTCTTGGACCCACATTGTTCCAAGGACTGTGGCATCCTCTTCAGCAACATAGCCCTCTGGCCATGTCACACACTGTGCTTTCCCCCTTCCAGGGCACCTGCAGACTGCTGTTCAGCCACTTCCCGCCAGTGGCAAACTGCAGTCCATGGTCTAGCAACTTCCCATGTGGCTCCAGCACCCTCTTTACCCTTGTATCAGGGCCTCAGTCTGCAATCCCCCTGGCAGCCAGCCAGGAGCTGTCTCTGGCTCCCTTGGCCCCTGTTTGCAGCACTGCTCTGTCCAGGGTACTGGCAGGTCTCTTGGCCCTTCAGGGACACAACCCTTCCTCCCTGGGCTCCCAGCAGAGAACTGCCTTCCTCTGCTTTGCAGCTCCCTTTTTATATAGGCCTCCTTGGCCCTGATTGGCTGCTCCCTTCAGCCCTCCTCTGATTGGCTGCCTCCAGAGCAGCCTCCCTTGGGCTGCTTTTGACCCCTTTTTTGCTATCACAATACAACATTGACACTGGCAGACCAGGAGCCAGCTCATGCCAAGGCCTGTAGGCCTCACTGAACACTGACAAATGCATAGCTGGAACCCAGACTCTCTCACCTGTGTGTAGTATTCTTAAAATAGTAATTGGATAAATACAAATGTGTATCATGTTTAGATTTTATGAAAGGATTGTATGTCACACCATGCATTAATCTCACTTAAAACCTCTATATTCGATGTTATAAGTTAACACTTGTTTGTTCTATAACTGTAAAATGTTTGTTCTGAAACTATGTAACTCACCAAACAGGAAAAAAAAAACTTCACATAATATAAAATGCTGGATTTCGATCTCCTGCCCATTAGGATGGAGTATTGAATCCAAATGGGCCATTGTGGAGCAAAGACTTTGTTGATTGCTTCTCCCACAGCCCTGAAGCATCCCATCACAGCTTGAATGCTGGGGGAAGGGAATAAAAATGTCAGTTAAGGATAATGTATTATTCCTATGCTTCTTGAACCTACAGGGGTGAGGATTTCTTAGCATAGATGAGGAGTACCCAACTGTTTAGCTTGAGATAGACCTAAGAAACCTATAAAGTTTGCTCATTATAGAAGTTTCTATAATCACTTGTAATTTAACACTGCAACTCATTTGTGTGTGTGCTACCTGCTTTAGCCTTGTAAATAACTCTCATTTCTTTTTCCTGGTTAATAAAACTTCACTTAGTTTGTTACAGGACTGGCTAGTAGCATTGTCTTTGGTGAGAAATCTAGGTGCAATTGACCTTGGGTAAGTGACTGGTCCTTAGGGATGGGGAATAACCTGAATATTGTTGTGATTTTTGTAAGTAAGGAGCCATCTATCATAGAGACATGGTTTCCTGGGTGGCAAGACAGACTGGAGTGCCCAAAGGGACTGTCTGGGACTCCATGGTAAGACTGTTACAGAACACTGTGAGCTCACACTTGTTACTGCGTTGTTGAAATCTAATTATAGCTCATACAGGCAGTTTGGGATTTGTGCCCTGCTCCTTCACAGTCTGCCCTGAGGTTGGCACTGATGCTTGTGAACCACTCCAGACAGCATGACAAACATATTGCAATAATACTTAATTGCCAACTTCCATGCCCTGTAATATTATTTAACTAGAATTATTCTGAAGCAATTTTTTTGGCCATTACAATTAGTACTTTTTAACAGGACAGGATTATTTTGTATCTTTTATTAACCACGTCAAGTCTGTGATTAATTATAGACTGGTCCAAAAATCAACAATGGCTTCCATGGAGATCAGCACAAACTAAACTTCCAGTGCAGGTATAGATTGTGATAAAACTTCAGCTGGATTCTCTGTCTTCTCATCTGTTTTGTTGCCTTCATGTTTTCATCATTCATTAACTTGGATACAATTGCAGTGACTAAATCTTAATTTTCTTGGATAGCTTTTTTTTATTAAAGTCCCCACAGTTTTGTACCCTGATTTTCACCCCATATTGTCTCTTGAATTCCTTACTTGGGAGAAAATTATCAATAAAATATTTTTCTTTAACATGGTTGCAGCTATTTCAGGGACTACTCAAACTTTTACATACTGTGACCCTTCATTCCTGTTCTCAACTCAGGTGTATCTTTTGTTCTAATTCCAAAGGCATTTCAAGGATCCTCCATAAAAAGTGACACAATGGTTTGGAATACATTCTTAGAATCCTCGGATGTACTTTGCTGCAAGATGGAAAATGCAGAATGGTATCAGACTTGTGATCCCAAGAGGCAATTCCCACTACCATCATGACAGCCACAAATGTTTACTGAAAATTTTCAAAATTAAAAAAAAGCGATCACAATTTTGAATTTTTTGGAAAAAAAAAAAAGCTACTGCTTTATGAGCTGGTAAATAACACACATACACACACACACACACATGTAAAATTTTGGGGGGAAAAAATCAAAGTTTTCAAAACTTTCAACCAACTCTCCTCATGTCCCACAATTTGAAAATTGTAGCATGGAGCAGAGAATTGACACTCATGTCCCACAGTTTGAAAGCTGCACCACAGAGCATGGATCATGTGCTAGGATCATCTGGGCATATCAAACTTTATCAATTCTCTGATATTGCAGGGGTCTTCGCCTTCGGATGCATCTTGATCTTTCCTGTTCGCTGCATCTGCCGCAAAAAATTTAGTCTCCTGAAAAAAGTAAATGTTTTGGTCTAACCAAAGTTATTGGGCTAAACACAGATGCAATGGTATGAGTTTAATGGACTATGATTTAATGGACTGAACAAAGTACTTTTGTTATTAATGCTTTGTGGTACCTGATTTACATTTACCATTTGAGTGATTTAGTAGCAAAAATGCTAAACTCACAAAGAGATCATTTTAAGTGCACCATTAAGGACTAACACACAAGACTGTACAGGCAAAAGAATAGATTCATTTTCAGAAGTGCTATGGAAGTGTCTAATGCAACTGAAAATGTCATTTCTATATGTAATTTTTATGTTAAACATAGAATCATAGAATATTAGGGTTGGAAGAGACCTCAGGAGGCCATCTAGTCCAATTTCCTGCTCAAAGCAGGACCAACACCAATTAAATCATCCCAGCCAAGGCTTTGTCAAGCCGAGCCTTAAAAATCTTTTTCATTGCTCCCACAACCTATTATTAGAGTTAAAAATAAAATTATCAGGGAAGACTCATGTTCACAATGGCACTCTAATCAACACCCTCTTTTTATTTAAATGTCTGGTGTGTCATCTTTAGTTAGTTGTCTTCTATAAAGTACATCTTCACCATCCATATGTAACACACCTCAGGGGCAAACTGGGAACTCCAAAACAAGAGTGAAAGTTATGGGAGTTTCCAGGAATCCCAATAGCTCTCATACTGTGGCCCCACTCCTGACATCCACCTCCTACCTCTAACCCTCCTACCAGCATTCCTCCTATGACAGGGGAGCCTCAGACAAGAGGCTTATGGCTATCTTCCACAATGCCTTCATCAGGGGAAGCCTCCCACAGCTGGCTATGGGACATTTAGCTCTTCTCTGGTCCTTTTACCAGACTCAAATGGGCCAAAGTGGAGGAGAGGAACTCAAGCCAGTCATAACTTAATTCCACTAATGACAGATAATTAACTATTACAAAAAATATCTGATTTCATCTGGAATTATATAAATTAAAATATTTGTTTGGTATGGACACGATCAAAATCCATTAAAATGTATTGTACCTGCAATCTTGTTGATAGACTGCTTAGACTGAAACCAAATAACTAGAAGATATCTTTTCTTAATTAAGATTTTAAGAATGGACCCAAGGAACTTGTATGAATTATCTCAAACATTTCAGAAATGGTATATAAGTGTTAAATATTTAAATAGTTCATACAGGGTCACAGTTCTTTCACTGGCTTCCCCCTTGCTCCAGAAGGAAAGTAACTTGTGCCACCTCTTTACCAAGTGTGGCATAATAACAATGTTACAATCTGCCCCTAAATAATTTTACTTAATCAAACTAAGTTCCTAGTAAGGGTTTGCAATTATATTGGACTATATATATTAATATTTTATGAAGATCTTATTGGAGAAAAACATAAATTGACAGACAATTTTATGTAATCAATTATATAATTTAGAATTAAGGAATTTATATAATATATAATTATATATATATATAATTATATAATATATATATAATATATATATAATTAAATAATTAAATATATTAAATAAATTAAATAATTATATATTTATATAATTATATATAATTGTATAATATAAATATAAATTATATAATTTAGAATTAAGGAAATCAACCAAATGTTTCCAACTAAGAAGCCACAATGGATTTATTCTAAAATAGGGCTATTATCCAAACAAGTCTTACTCTGTTAATTATTAGGTCAACCGTTAATTCCACTCCATATCTTTGACATTTGTGGAGCTTGTTGTGTGCCAGATCTCTAGTTCCTTTTGTAGGAAGACATCATTCTTACAGGCAAGAAATAACATTCTGAAATTCACTTGCAGCTACTGAATCATTTACCTGGTACTCACATTCAAGAATGGCTTCCTTAAAGTAAATTGACCTTGAACATTAGGAAGAAAAAAATGTATTCCAGGTTAAAGAGAGAGAATGTTAACTTCTTGGGATATGAGTTCAAATTTAAAATATTGAGTGTTTTCTAGGCATAAGTGAGTTAATCCTATTGAAAATAAGTCCTATGAATTTATGTTCCCCCAAATATTTTAACGTCCCCTCTTCTGCAACATTGTGTACAATCTTCTCTATGGCCAAGGTTATCAAAACTAGATGTTTTAAGCTAGTCTCTTAAATCCACATATAGGCACTTAGAAATATATCCTGATTTTCAATGGAAAATGAAAGTTAATGGGAGCGGCTGTGTGCTCAGCACCTTTGAAAATCAGGCCATGTCTGATTAGACTATACATTAGACTATATTCTGCTCTTGAACTCATATGACTCCATTGGGTTAAATGGGGATGACTTTCATGGGGCTGCATAGATATAACTAAAAACAAAAACAAAGCAATTTGGCTGTTCTCGACCACACGGTCAAGGGATCAGAAAGAATCCAGACCTTTGTGTTTGAAGTGGTACAAAATTCAAATCTAGTTCCAAAATTTAGATCCTTCTCTGTCATGCAAACGATAGAACATCAAACCCTTCATTACTAACACGGTGCTAAAATTTGTTTCCCCCAGGCAAATCTAGACAATTGTTTGGTTTAAAGGCAAACCATAAGCACTTTATTTTTGCTCAATAGGAAGTGCAACAGGGGCTAGGTTGGACCATAGCAAAAGCAGGCAATACTGAAGCAGAAAAATCAGAAACTTTAAAATATACTTTAGGATATTTTTCAACAAGATTTTAAATAAAAACAAAACCTCTGTGACACCTGCAATTTTCTCCTTCTCAGCATTTATTGAAACTTCTGCAAAGGCAAGAAAATTAATGACTTCGTTTGAAATTCTTTCAGAATTTCCAGCCCTCTTGTGGCTTTGTTGTCCCTTCTCCCCAATCAGTTTTGCTGCACAGGAATATGTTTTGTTTATTAGACAAAAAATGCAGAAAACTCTTGTAAAAGTACACATAAAAATACCGTTACTATGGAGCTAACCACAAATTATATCTTGCTGTATGTCTTCAATCTTTTCTAAGTAACTGTTTTGCTGTATTCTAAATTGTTATGTATTGAGAACTACAACAGTCCATTGCTGTGGATAGCACTGTACAAATATCAGGGAAGACTCATTCTCCATTGTCTTGTAACTTGTACAGACAGTTACACACAAGTAAATATACACCCATACAAAGAGAGTGTAAATGCTACCATCCTGATTTGATAGAGTGACCAGATATCCTGATTTTACAGGGACAGTCCCAATATTTGGGGCTTTTTCTCATATAGGCCCTTATTTTCCCCCACCCCCGTCCAGATTTTTCACACTTGCTATCTGGTCACCCTATGATTTAAGAACATTTACAAACTTTCTCTATTGGTGTAAATGAAGGAAAATGAGTCAGCAAGTGACTTTCAGAACATTCTTCTCTATAAAAACATAATTGTCACCTTCCTATAAATGGAAATGGATCTGGTACAAAAGATGAAGGGAAATCAAGAATCTGCCCCTTGTCTCTAAAGAGCATACAAAATAATGATCTGGATATATCATAAATTTATATTTGTATGAGGTACTATATAAAAAAGAGGCCCAATCCTTTTAAAGTTTGCAGCTTTGTTTCGTAGCCAAGGTAGGATTACTGTCATTTTTACAATGTATACTTTCTTACTTATCGAGTTCCTGAGGAAGGTGCAAAAATATTTACTGACTAAAGAAAAATAAAATACAAATATTGATGATGAGTCTTCCCATAAACTTGAAGAACACTACAATCTATGGATTCAGATCTGTGATTATTATAATGCTCTATTTTCTCATATTGTTTTGCTTCTATAGAGATCCTAGAAGTGAAGAATCATACTACTGATTCAGGTTTTGTCTTCAGCATAACTAACTACTGGGGCCACGGCCATCTCCCAGTTCCTGTCTCCTGCTGGTTCTTTTGGCTTTTTTCCTTCTGTTTGCTCACTGACCCTTGACCACGACTGAGAGGTAATGTAGGTTTCAGAAAATCTTTACCCCCAAGCACATCTCGTTAGAATTTATGAGTTTCTTATCTCACTGAGGATGTCTGCATGAAGTTACCCAGACAACAGTAATCTTAATAAAAACAGGATTTATTAAAAATGGAATTAAAAAAAAGAAATGGTTTGCTTAACAAAGTTAGAGTCACACTTCTCATAAATTCAACTAGAGAAAGCAGTTTCATCATAAGTGATTACCTTATATCCCTTGAAAGCAATCTTCTCTCTGACCACACTTTGGTCAGCCTATTAACCTCACAATGGTGTCAAAGTAGAGAGAGGTAGAATCTCCTTCCTTGGAAGTTTTTAAGGTCAGGCTTGACAAAGCCTTGGCTGGGATGGTTTGATTGGGGATTGGTCCTGCTTTGAGCAGGGGGTTGGACTGGATGACCTTCTGAGGTCCCTTCCAACCCTGATATTCTATGATTCTATAGTCTATGTGATTCCCTTCTTCCCTCTCCTTACCAAGCCTCCCACCCCATTCACATTAGTTCCTCTGGTGAAGGGTATGCAAACCCCACATCAGCTGGAAGGGGTTAAACAACAGTACTGGGCCTAGGTAGCCCTGCTCCTCCAGCCCTACAGAACATGCTCCAGCTGGAGACAGGGTTGAACAGAGAACGGTCTAGCTCAAAAGGGGGAGACTGAGGAGGAAGACAGATTTATCTAGAAGGCTCCTGACAAAAGGTGCCAGAGAAGTCACGCTGAAGGAATAGGAATACATGCTGAGCCTGGTTGGGGCTGACAATTTGGTTTCTTTTTCTTTTCATCTTATCTGGGACTGGGAGCTGAGGGAGGAAAACAGTGGTAGGAAGTGACCCAGGGAGCTTGACTGAGAGAGCCCCCCTCATAGGCCAAATGATGGTGACCCTCCTAGGGTCCTGGGTCAGAGTCCAGTGAAGTGAGTGGAACTGGACTCCCCTAGCACTATGGGGTGAAAGGGGTGCTAACCACTAGGCCTTCCAGCCCACAAATAATTCTATTATGCCCCTGCTTTCCAAACAAGTTTCTGAAACAAAAAGATAAAGAAAGGGTTGGTAAAATAATCATTCTCCATCTTCTAAGAAATGGTTCTTTGGCAAAAAAGAAAACTCTTATCAGTGATTGCTGGTCACTCTTCCAAAGCTTAATGACAGATATGCCTTTCACAGACCACCTTTTTTCCTTTTGTCATGAACTATGAACCATCTGTCACACCCAAATTACCTTATTTCTGGTTGACTACTGACTTCTGTAGCTGGAACTCTTCAAAGTAGCCAACCTGGCTAAAGGCAGCCACTGCCGGAGGCTGGTTAATTGGACCTATTCAATTCAAACAGGACAGAAAAAGCTACCATAATTTTGTTATGAGTTAAGGTTTTCTTAATCCTGTGGGCTGACAATAAGGAATAACAGAGAAATTGATCTGAAGCCTTTCCATTTCAGTGGTAAATGAGAGCTTTCTTTCTACTTTATCTGAGTTACACACATGCTACACTATGTGGGAAGGGATATGGAGGAAGAATGGTCTCTCCTCCACTTACAGAAAGGGTGAAAAGTGGAGTTGCTTCAGAGATTGCTTCCTTCAAGAACATTTCTCTCAGTGTTCCCAATTAAAAAAAAATAAAAAGAAGAGGTAGCTAGACTCCCCATTCTTTGTCATGAAAGAGTCAGGAGAACATTTCCTGCCAAGACCCCAAAGAGGAAAAAAAATACAATGTTCACTTAAAACAATAAATGATCATTTTACTGTGAGAACTGAGAGCCAGAGTCTGTTCTCAGTTAAGGGGTAACACCAAGGGATTCTTGGAAGTAGATGAGGACAGAATCTGCCCCTGTGTTTTCATAACGGAGCCATCATTTTATTGAGGAGCTCCCATGAAAATCCTATGGCTATGAAAGGCTGTATTTTATAAACCCTCCTTCTGCACACACACTTATTGCCACAAAGACTCCTCCTACACTGATTGATTAAGAAATGATGGCTCAGTGCCTATCTGTCATACTGAGCATGATCAAAGGATCTTGACGTAGTTTTTCTGAAGAGACTGGCTACCCATCCACGGCTGATTGGCATGGCTTTTTGCTGAAGTTAGTTAAGAAGACCTACAGTGCTTAGACTTTATACTCCTGTAGGACAATTTATGTGCAGAAACCTGAATCAAACCAAACATTAACATCTGCATTATCCTGAGTTCTTACAAAAAGTGCATTGTATATTTCACTTTGGACTTGAGGATGCAGCTGCCAGCTCCTCCCCTGTCATCTGATGTAACCAACAAAGCATAGAAGCATGATTAAACACACCGCTTTTATTTCTACTCATGATGCATGTTTATTGCCCTTCCAAGAAAGAAGTCTAAGGGTATGTCTACACTATGAAATGAGGTCGATTTTATAGAAGTCGATCTTTAGAAAGTGATTTTATACAGTCGATTGTGTGTGTCCCCACTAAGCGCATTAAGTCGGCAGAGTGCGTCCTCAATACCGCGGCTAGCATCGACTCACAGAGCAGTACACTGTAGGTAGCTATCCCATAGTTCCCATAGTCTCTGCTACCCATTGGAATTCTGAGTTAAGCTCCCAATGCCTGATGGGGTAAAAACATTGTTGCGGGTGGTTTTGGGTACATGTCGTCAGTCTCCCCTCCCTGCCTCTCTCCTTCTGTGAAAGCAACAGCAGACAATTGTTTCATGTCTTTTTTCCTGGGTTACCCATGCAGACACCGTAGCACAGCAAGAATGGAGCCCGCTCAGCTCACTGCTGCTGTTGTGAGCATTGTAAACACTTTGCACATTATCCTGCAGTATGTGCAGAACCTGGCTAGGAGCCGCTAGCACGAGGATGATTGTGAGGAGGACATGGACACAGATGTTCCTGAAAGCATGGGATGTGGCATTTGGCACATCATGGCTGCAGAGGGGCAGGTTGATACAGTTTCTGGGCCTGGCAAACAAGCACAGACTGGTGGGACCGCATAGTGTTGCAGGTATGGGATGATTCCCAGTGGCTGTGAAATTTTTGCATGCATAAGGCCACTTTCCTGGAACTTTGTGAGTTGTTTTCCCCTGCCCTGAAGCACAGGAATAACAAGATGAGAGCTGCCCTCACAGTTCAAAAGTCAGTGGCGATAGCCCTGTGAAAGCTTGCAATGCCTGACTGCTACTGGTCAGTCGGGAATCAATTTGGAGTGGGCAGATCTACTGTGTGGACTGCTGTGATCCAAGTAGCCAATGCAATCACTGACCTTCTGCTAGCAAGGGTAGTGACTCTGGGAAATGTGCAGGTCATAGTGCATGGCTTTGCTGCAATGGGTTTCCCTAACTGTGGTGGGGCGATAGACGGAACGCATATCCCTATCTTGGCACTGGACCACCTTGCCAACCAGTATGTAAACTGCAAGGGGTACTTCTCAATGGTGCTGCAAGCACTGGTGGAACACAAAGGACACTGACAGCAACGTGGGATGGCCAGGAAAGGTGCATGACACTCGCATCTTTAGGAACTCTGAGCTGTTCGAGCAGCTGCAAGAAGGGACTTACTTCCCAGACCAGAAAATTACCATTGGGGATGTTGAAATGCCAATAGTTATCCTTGGGGACCCAGCCTACCCCTTGCTTGAAGCTGTACACAGGCAGCCTGGACAGTAGTAAGGAGCAGTTCAACTATAGGCTGAGCAAGTGCAGAATGGTGGTAGAATGTGCCTTTGAATGTTTAAAAGCTTGCTGGTGCTGTTTGCTGACTAGGTTAGACCTCAGCGCAACCAATATTCCCATTGTTATTGATGCTTGCTGTGTGCTCCATAATATCTGTGAAAGTAAGGGGGAGATGTTTATGGCGGGGTGGGAGGTTGAGGCAAATCGCCTGGCAGCCGATTTTGAGCAGCTAGACACCAGGGTGATTAGAAGAGCACAGCTAGGTGCGCTGCACATAGGAGAGGCTTTGAAAACCAGTTTCATGACTGGCCAGGCTACGATGTGACAGTTGTGTGTTTCTCCTTGATACAAACCTGCCCCCTTTGTTGATTTTAATTCCGTGTAAGCCAACCACCCTCCCACCTTTGATCACAGCTGGCAAAGGAAGTAAAGTCACTATTGTTTTGAAACCATGCATTCTTTCTTTATTAATTAAGAAAAAGTGAGATAATTGACAAGGTAGCCCGGGTGGGGTAGAGGAGGAGGGAAGGACAAGGCCACATTGCTTATTGTAGCCACACTACAAACTAAAACTGTTTGAATGACAGCCTTCTGTTGCTTGGGCCATCCTCTTGAGTGGAGTGGCTGGGCGCCCGGAGCCTCCCCCTCCGCCCCCTGTGTTCTTGGGCGTCTGGGTGAGGAGGATATGGAACCTGGGGAGGAGGGCAGGCAGTTGTACAGTGAATGCAGCAGCGGTCTGTGCTCTTGTTGGCTTTCCTGCAGCTCCACCAGACGCCACATCATGTCCATTTGCTCCCCCATTAGCCTCAGCATTGACTCCTGCCTCTTCTCATCATGCTAACTTTATGCTTTCCTGGCCTCTGCCACTGAATGCCTCCATGCATTCAGCTGTGCCCTATCAGTGCGGGAGGACTGCATGAGCTCAGAAAACATGTCATTGTGAGTGCGTTTTTTTCACCTTCTAATCTGTGATAATCTCAGGGATGGAGATGAGGGGGGAGTGTAGAAACATTTGCATCTGCGGGGGGATAAAAAGGGAGGTTAAAATTTAAGATGATACATTTCTGAGAACAAAAGGAAGACTCTTTCACGTGAATCAAGCAATTCACAGCAGACAGCACATGTGCTTTAGGTACAAGTTTGCATTTTGCCTTTTATATTGAGCTCCCTGCCGGTATGGTGACACATCACACACGGCTGGGCAACAGAATTCGGTTTCCAGGCAGCCATGGTAAGCCAAAGGGTACAAGGGGTTGGCTTCTTCTGCCTTCATAACATGTGGGAATGGTTTCAAACTGCAGCTGTTATACCAATAAAATAAAAACCAGCAGGATCTTATTAAAGGGGATAAGACAAAATGTCACATTTATTGTGAATACAAAAAGAATCATAGTAGGCAGTCAGTTATAGCTATAACATTTCATTCAGTTTCACATTCATTCACACGTTCATTCATACACACATAAAGGTTCTGCAGCTGCTGTATAGTTACCAGTCCTGAATGTAGCTTAGTGTAGTTCGTGGCTTGAGTTCGTAGCTTGTGGCGGCTAACTGGCCAGGAAAGCCGGGCACAAGGAAGAGCTGGGTCTCTGTTGGGCATGCACCGATGCCCTTCCATGTTGGCAGCAGAATGTTACCCTTCAAAGTCTTCCATCTCACCCATCCTTTTTGTAGGCTTTAGTTTGAATCCAGAATCTGTAGGTCTTGCTGTGCCACGCTGCCTCTGGGTCCGGTGTGATTGATCACCCGTCAATTGCAGACATGACTTTCAGCCTAGGACCTGGCTTTGATGTTTCTTCAATTGTACTTTTGTTCTTTTCTTTTGAGGGTGGACTCCTCTTACTTTGTCGGGGCTGTTGTCTGCATCTTCAGCCGTTGGGTGTTTACACTTTATTTCATCAGGACAGGCTGGGGCTGGAGGTTGATTCCATCATCCATGCATACCTCATTCACACATCTAAACTAAACTAATAAGATTACAACAGGATTTTGCAAAAAATGAAGGTTGCAGCAAGCTTTTACAAAACAAAGTGAGCATTTTAAAATGGAGTTTGGGACAAGTTAAAATGGAGTTTGAGTTACAATATGGACAAGTGTAAGGAATGGCAAACAGTGAGCAGAAGTTACAATGTTGAAACAGTCTAAGTTAGAGTGATGTAAGCAGCAATTGGATTGAAAGTGAAACTCAATTAGCCAGTTATTGGGGTAACTGGTTTTATGAATGAATGTGGTTTCATTCATAAAACTTTGCTTATGAAGTTATATTAATAAAGTGAACAATTAAAAACAATTTCATTGATCAGTTCTACACAGTGCCCTCCTTTCCCACAGCAAGCAATGCCCGTCGGGTTTCCCATTTAAAAGGAAGTGCTGCGGTTTTTGGGTGGATGTGCAGCACATGCCTCCCCCCACCCCACTGCGTGGTTGTTCTCAGGGATGATCCCTTTTAGCCAAGCGCAAACAGCCCAGCATGAACGGGGTCCTTTTACTGTTCCCGTACAAAAATTCCCCTATTTCAACCTAGTGACCATGAATGATATCACTCTCCTGAGGCTAAGACAGAAAGATATAGACCAAATGTTGCTTGAATGTGACCAAAACCCAGGACCATTCGCTGCCATGCTTTGTGCTGCAATGATTCCAGACTACTTGGTACTGGCTTGGCGTGGTAGTGTCCAACCATGGAGGACAAAATAAGGCAGCCCTCCCCAGAAACCTTCTGCAAAGGCTTTCAGAGTACCTCCAGGAGAGCTTCATGGAGATGTCCCTGGAAGATTCCCGCTTCATTCCCAGACACATTAATAGACTTTTCCAGTAGCTGTACTGGCCACAAATGCATCCCAATTCTTCAGGGAAAAGCAAACGTTAAACACAATTGCTTTTAAACCCTCTACTGTAATTACAAATGTGCACTCACCAGAGGTGCCCTCTCCGGCTTCAGGGTCTGGAATCCCGCCTTGGGAGGGTATTGGATCCAGGGTGATGAAAAGGTCCTGGCTGTCGGGGAGAACGGATTCACCGCTTGCCTGCTGTGCATTCTTCTCCTCCTCCTCCTCCTCCTCCTCCTCTTCCTCTTCCCAATCCACAAAATCCTCCTCCCTGTTGCATGAGACTCCCCCCTTACACGTGTCCATGGACAGTGGTGGGGTTGTTGGAGACACTGGGCACAACTCTCGGTAAATTGGGAGGGTGGAAGACCATGAGTGTCGATGAAGCCCTCCTGCTCTAGGCCCAGGCAAACCTCAGCTCCTCCATTCCTTGAACTTTCTGTAACCCTGCAAAACTATGCGGCAGCTAGCACACAAACAGACCTGTTTGCACACAGCTCGCTAGCCAGAACCAGCTTCGTCCGGGTAAACGTATAGATAAGGAAGGGATGTTTAGCAAAAACTAGTGGCAAGTGTAACCATATAAGGCACGGCGTGAATAATGCTAATGAGGAAAGATAACTGGCTGCTTTAGATGATTGGCTTCGCTATTGTACGGGGCAACAAGTAATTGGTTGTATATGCTTGCATAGTTAAGTAGGGAAAAAGGCATAAATTGTACGGTGTAACCTGTCTCTGGTGCGCAGGATTTGAGACAGCTCAGTCTTCCTGTGTCCCTATTTGAAGCTTCAAATAAAACTCTCTGCTTCTCCACCCCGTTGTGGTCATTGGTGCAACGCATACCGGGCAATGAACCCCGCTGTTGCTTGCCTCGGGAACTCTGTGCTGGCAACAGGGTAGTGGTAGGGCCCCCCCCTAGAATGCCATGCAGCTGCATAGAAGCAGCATATATAGGGCTCTGACCCAGAGCAATAGTTTGCCTCCTTTGTCTTTTGGTTGGCTTCCCTGAGCTCCTTAATTTTCATGCGGCACTACTGTGTGTCCCTGTTGTAGCCTCTGTCCACCATGCCCTGTGAGATTTTGGCATATATATTAGCATTTCTTCCTTTTGATCAGAGTTCATCCTGCACAGATTCTTCTCCCCATTCACCAAAAGATCCAGTGTCTCCCGTTCGGTCCATGCTGGAGCTCGTTTGCAATTCTGAGGGGACTGCATGGTCACCTGTGCTGCTGAACTCACCACGCTGACCAAACAGGAAATGGGTGTACACTGTGCACAAGCGTATATCCTCATCCATACTGCCCCCTTTCAGTATATGATGTTAGCATTATTGTTTTGGGGCAGTATCCCAGATTCCTGTGCATCACAGGCGACACTCTAAAAGTACTCCTACACAGCAGTTAAATAGCCATGGCTGGTCTTGGTCAGCTGACTCGGGTCACGGGGCTCAGGCTGCAAGACTATAAAATTAGTACGCAGATGTTTGGCCTTGGGCTGGAGCCTGAGCTCTGGGACCTCACAAGGAGGGAGGATCCCAGAGCCTGGGATCCAGCCAGAGCCTGAACATCTACACAGCAATTTTTAGCCCCACAGCCCAAACCCCTCAACTCCAAGTCAGCTGACCCAGGCCAACCATGGCCATGCCACGGGTCTTTTGTTCCAGTATAGACATACCCTAAGAACTGCCTTGCTCTGTGTTGCTGGAACTGTATGCTGCCTTCACACATTTGACAACAGCTATTCCCTGTCATTCCTCCCTTCCACCAAACTGCACTGGAGACATGGAGCATGTCCATGATGATGTCCTTCTGCTCCTCCTACTGCTCAAATGAAAAATGTTCATGCAATGCAGTACCAGCTGCCAATCAGAACTGGTTTAGAGAGATTTCATATGGCAAAGACAGCTGACCCTGAAGGGAAATTAAAATCCAATTGGGTCCATGGAACAGAAGTGTTGAATGCTGGGATCACCAAGTATGACAATGGATGGCTGCTTCTAGGCCTGGAGTACCAGCACAGAGGTTTGGGACCATGTAGTCTTGGAAACCTGGCATGACAACCTGTGGTTGCAGAACTTCAGAATGAGGAAGCAGACTTTCATGGAGTTGTGTGGGCAGCTTGCACCAATCCGCCAGTGCCATCCCGTTTGTTTTCGGAAACCCCTACAGTAGAGGATACTGGATAGCTATTGCCTTTTGGAAGCTGGCAACACCTGACAGCTACCAGTAAATTGAAAACTAGTTTGGTTTGGGATGTCAGCTGATAGGGTGATGGCTGCACAGGTTTGCCAGGCAATCAGTCTTGAGATCTACTCGTGGATGGTTGCCATAACCCAAGTCCCTGAAATTGTAGTGGGATTTCAGAGGATGGGTTTTCTGAACTGTGTAAGGGCTATCAATAGTATACACATTCCTATATTTTGCCCACTGAGGGCGTCCGATGACTATGTGAACCACAAAGATTACGATTAACTGGTTCTCCAAAGCTGGTGAACCACTGGAGTCAGTTCATGAACACAAATATTGAAAGGTCCATGACTCCGTGGTGGGAGGGGGTTTGGCATAACAATACATATGTAATCATGTACACCAGAAAGGCTAGATACACCATGTATGTGGTCAAACTTCCTCTCTCCTTGGGGTTTGACTTTATTGCCAACTTCAGTAATGAGAGGAAAAACCCCAACCTAATTTTTTTCCCCTATGCCAGGGCATTCCTAAAGTTGGTTGCAGGACCTCCCTACTCTTAGTTCCTTTGGACCAGAGAGTCTTACCTATTTCTTTTATAGCCTGGTGAAGTTAAGTATACCTGTCCCAATGAGTCAGCATAATTTACTTAAGCTTCACATGGATTTCCAAGTCTCATGAAAAAAGTGGATTAACAGAAGTGATCTGCCTTATTATTTGGTTTGTAAATCCTGCCACCCTGTTACAAACACCCCTATAAAATATTTAAAAAATAAAAAAGGACCACCTCAAGCCATTTTATGTTTTGATTAATCGGTTGAAGTGAATCAATTAACTAACTATATTGAACCAGTCTCTGCGGTTTGTTGCCTGGAATTTCCTTTGCCCAAAGGATTTTGAAAATTGCCTACTGTTTGTACCAAATAGTCCTATAAAAGATATTTTGGGGGTGGGGAATGCTCCCTCCATAAAACACTCATACATAATTTACATTATAGTTTGAAGTCTATATCCTTAGTTTAAAATAACTGATAGTGATTAAGTATCAGGGGGTAGCCGTGTTAGTCTGTATCCACAAAAAACAACAAGGAGTCCGGTGGCACCTTAAAGACTAACAGATTCATTTGAGCATAAGCTTTCATGGGTAAAAACCTCACTTCATCAGATGCATCTGAAAAAGTGAGGTTTTTACCCATGAAAGCTTATGCTCAAATAAATCTGTTAGTCTTTAAGGTACCACCAGATTGCTTGTTGTGATAGTGATTAAGAAACACCACATGAAAAGCTCTGGATAAACTGTAACTGTGTCAAAACAAGGCCATGAAATCCAATTTGCTAGGACATGGAATGAAGCCCACATAGAGTGGAAGTTAAAAGAAAAAGTCTATTAACAGTCCACTGATTATTCAGTTATGACAAACATTTATAGGCATTCATAATCATTACTAGGGCTGTGAAGAGAGACAGGGAGGAGCAATAAGCTGGTTTGTAAACTAGAAATTTGATTTTTTTATCCTTACAAAATAATTGCCTAGAAGTTCTTTACCTGACTACTAATTGTAGCTATGCCAGTCCCAGGATATTAGAGACAAGATGGGTGAGTTAAAGACAAGCTCTGCTGGTGAGAGAGAGAAGCTTTCAAATCACACAGAGCTCCAGAAGCAGAACTCTGTGTGGCTCGAAAGTTTGTCTCACCAACAGAAGCTGGTCCAATAAAATATATTACCTCACCCACCTTATCTACCTGTTTTAAACTTTAACATTTTCCACAAGCATGTTCCCTATATTTGAGTTCCTAGCAAAAGTCTTCACTGAGCAATTACAATTCCTTACTAGCAACTGTCATATCAAAGACTGCTATATTAAACTTACATATCATAAATGACATGAAGGGATAAGAAGCAATTTTTGAAATCCTAAAGATCCCTCTTAGAAAACCCTTTTAGACATGTTCAGTCACATTTTAAAAAGAAATTCTAAAATTTAAGTGCATAATTGTATTAAAGAACCTAATAACCAAAAGCTGAAATCCCTTCTATATGCATATACTTCTACTTTACCCTTACATCTCTGAACTTGTCTAATGTTTTTCTTCATTGTTTGTATGGAGGTAATATTCTCCCCTCAATGTTTAATGAGTCAAGAAGTGACATGCTAATACATATTACCTTCGAAGTCTGTTTTTTCTCTTTCATGGCCTTTGCAGCAATATGGTAATTTTTCAGTGTTTCTTCTTGTCCTACAATCCTTTCTGCATACAGATTTTTTAAATAAGGCCAATTCTGAAACTTACTTTAAAAAGAAATGTAAAACATCAAGGCATAAACACACAATCCTCATTAAATAGCAAATATGTTCAACATCATCAGAATGTACATTTGATTCTGTTAAAGAAATCACCAGGTTTGTCCTTCTATTTTGCATTGTTTAAATCAGTTAATTTGGATGTAGGTTTGTTCTTATCAGGGTCTGGCATGGTGGGGCAATTCTCTTAGTGTGAAATCCATTTAACTGCATAGGGCTTGCAAAAAGCCTATGTGTTATATATGGGCTTGATTCTAAAAGAAATACTGAGCACCACAGCTACTTGATGGGAACTGCTCAGCAGTTTCATGTTCAGGTCCCACATTCTTAACATGAGGGTTTAATTGGCACATAGGTCCACTGCACAAGAGTGAATCTGGCCTTGAGATGAAATTCCATATTCTGACCTAGAATAGGTCTCAACCCTCTATTCCTCAAATGCAGAATGCTAGCCTTCAAATGTGTGGTGAAGAAGCAAAAGAAGGACGACGGGAAAAAAAACAACAGATGGTTGAGCAACTTGGATGGTTGAGCAACTAGCATTTTAATATAGAAAACATTTCTAAAAATCTACATTTTTAACCCAGCAGTCCTTGTGCTTATGCTTTACTGGCAAATTGATGTAAAACCAGGCTTCTAAACACAGACCTTAAGCATAATAACTTTAGGTCTAAACCGTGTGATCTTCATGACGCCTGTTTCTTTTCCACATGTTTGAACAACACCTAGCACAATGAGTCCCAATCACTTCTTGGAGCCCCTAGATGCTGATGTAAGAATAACACAAACAACAATGTACATTGTCATAAAATAAGGATGGTTCCGTCTGCCACTCTTTCCTACTGCATCATTGACTATTCAAGTCAACAAAACCCTTTAGTACAATAACCTGCTTTCCCACTTAATTAACAAAATAACTTTACAATATGATTTTAGCATTTGAAAACTTTTAAAATTATTGATACATCCTAAAGAAATTCATATATTATTGCAATTAATATTGTTATGACAGTAATCAATAGAAATTTTGCCACTGACTTCAACATGTGAAGATGACATACTTCACCATGCCCATCGTTGTACACCCTAATGCAAGCCAGTCATTCATGCTGGAAATCAATGACTTCAGTGTCCATGGTGTCCCAGAAACAAGGACTTGACCAAGAAGTTCACCCTAGTGAGTTCTATTCCCACAAGCTGTCTCACATGGAGTGCAATTTTGAGATTTTGGGCAAGGAGCTACTTGCCACAAAAGCAGCTTTTGAGACCTGGAGGTATTACCTAGAAGGAGCCAAACCCCATTTCAGATGTTCATTGATCACAAAAATCTAGAATACCTGTTTGCTGCTAAATCCCGAACCCAACAACAGCTACACTGGGCTCTCTTCTCTTCAAGATTTGATTTTATTATCATCTACTAGCCTGGCTTCTTTAATGGGAAAACAGCTGCTTTGTCCTGCAAGGGGGAATATGTCAAGAATCTTAAGGGAACTGATGAGACTACCTGAATCCTGAAATTTTCTAGGAGGCTCACAGCTGTCCAATTTGTGCACAACCATACATTCTGTCCTACCAAATGATCCCTTCACTCAGACACTCCTAACTTCCAGTGACAAACTCTAGGGTAAGCTCATGCAAAAAGATGGACTCTTCCTCATTCAGGGCATATCTATATCCCTGAGGAACTTCTGTATTTGGAAGTCCTACACATTTGTCATAATGTCCCTTGGGCCAGACATTTTGGCCAGGCATTGCATGTTTGGCCACTCTGGTGTTCAAAACTGTGATCCCACGTTTAGGCCTTTTTCCAGTCTTGTGATGCCTGCAGCCATACTAAAGTTCCCAAACCGGCCAAGACCCCCTCAATACCTTGGGCCAGTGTTGAAATGGACATTATTGTTGAGCTACCAGAACCTGAGGGATGCCATACCATCCTGACAGTAGAGGATCAATTGATGAAGAAGGTGCTTTTCATTCCCTGTGCACATCTTCACAACACCAAGGACACTGGTCATCTCCTCATCACACACATTCCACCTCTATGGGCTATTAGACCACATATCCTCAGACTAGAATTCCCAGTTCAGATCTCTGTTTTGGCAGGAGATGTTTCACCAGTGAACCAGGTTTTAGAACAATACTTGAGATACTTCACAAATTATCACCAAAATGACTGGGCCTTACTGCTTCCTACATGGAATTTGCATACAACAGTGCAAACCATGCCTCTACTAAGATGAGCCATTTTTTGCCAATTTTGGCTTCCACATCATTTGTACCCCACAGTACCCAGAGCATCCACAGTTCCTACCATCTCAGACCTGGTTCATTAAATCCATCAAACACGGGAAGAGTTGAAACAAAACATAGATGCAGCCAAGGCAACATACAAATGTCATGATAACTATCTTTTGCAGTAGATCAGAAGGTGTGACTAAGAGCCAAACTCCTTAAAACAAGCAGATCCTCATGTCAACTGGGCCACCAGTACCTAGGACTCTACGAGATCCAGAGGCAAATCAGTCCAGTAACCTTCAAACTTCAACTTCCTCACTCCCTTAAGGTGCACCATCTATTCCATATCTCCCTCCTTAAACTCTTTTACAACAAACCCTTTCCCAAACCAAACCAACCTCCCCCTCTGCTAGTCCAAGGCCAAGAAGAGTACCTTGTTCAGAGATCCTAGATACCAAGAGAGAAAATATTGTACTTTGTTAATTGGGAAAGATAGTGGCTGGAGGAGTAGTCCTGGGAAGCAGTCCATTATGTACATGCTCCCAAAGATGTTAGAGCCTTCTACGGAGTCCACACAGATAATCCCCATCCCTTGGTGACCCAAGGTGGGAGGAAGAGGTGATGTCAGGACCCTAGAATCAAACTCGTGCCCACTGGGTCTCTAGATGGCATTCCTAGCCTCAGTGCCATAGCAGTAACACTGAATTACTACCCCTGACCTACAGCCTTCATGCTAATGGTCTACAGTTCCATAGCAGCCACACCCCAAACCCATGATTGGCTGGACAGACAGCATTCCCATTGGATATATGGAATATATAAAGAACCCAACAGGAAGACAAAGCTGTCAGAACAACAGGCCACTGCTCAGTGGTTGCTTCCTAGACCACCTTGCCTTGTTGCTCAGCTGCCTTGCCACCTCACCTATGAATTTTGCCAACCCAGCCCCTTATATTGGATCTCCTGGCTACCAACCCCCTCTGTAACCTACAACTGTTGCCTCAGACCACCTCTGATACCAGTTGACCTCCCGGCTACCAGACCACCCACACATGACTTGGCCACTCCTCCAGACTACACCTAGCCTGCTTCAGCCACTGGGCATTACATATAGTGTCTGACCAGGGCTACCACAGACCCAGTAGTAAATAAATGACATATAATATATGTACAGAATCACTTTTGTGCAGGGTTCATTGAACTATGGTTAGTTTGAAACCACCACAGAGAACTCCACTTTAGTTTCGGAAAAAAAGACTATTTGTGACATCTTCGTTCTCTTACAAACTGTCATCTTCTCTGAATAAAATAGCTACCTTAAGCTATTCTTGGAAATCTATTCCAGATGTAAAATTTTCTAATGTCAGAGAAAATGTTGTTTTTCAATTCTAACAAAACGCTTTCCTGTTCATTAAGCACATCATGTTTCTTCAGGCTAGATTATATAAAAAGCATACCTATTGACAGTAGTTTGAAAGTTGTCTTTCCACACAGACAAACACAAAGCAACAGTCAGACTGTTGAATTCTAAATCACTGTTAAAATGAATCAGTTCCATCAATTTTTAAATTGTGCAAGCACTCTTATCTTTACATTACTCTCAACGTATGCCTAAATATGGACTATCTCCTTGCTGTTGCCATAGTCCCAGAGGGCAATAAAACACACACAACTTTGGTGATGAAAGACAACAATCCACAACTATATTTTAATATGTCAGCACAAGCAGGGATAATGGCACTATGTCCCAGTAAATTTTAAACAGTCTTTCACACCCAATAATTTAGTAGCAAACCATATATTTAAGAGATAAATATTTCCTAGCCACTAGTACCAGCTGCCCTTCCTCACAGGAAGAATTGGGATTGATCATTTTTAGGACCCAGACCTGGCAGCTGTACAAAAGATCTGAAATATCCTACCCCCTTGGGAAGGCCCAAAGAGTGTCTTGATCCCCTTTAAAGTTCTGCTCCAATTCTGTATTTGGTAAAATTGTGGAAAGTTGTCATCAAAATTTCATAATATCCACAAATCTTGACCCAGGTAATCATGTTCCTCAGATACCAATCTTGTTCCAGAAAATTCTCAGTTCAAGCCTATACATCAGGGATGAGGATATCAACAGCAGCTATTTCTGATAAATGGCCTTAATCATTCCAGAAGAGTACAGGGCAGCTAAATGGGCTCTGTTTGTAAAACATTACCTACTCACTCACGTGAAAAACTGGTCAGTCTCTGAGTTGACACTCCATCTCTGTCTGTGTAGCTCTATCAGTGCAGACTAGTCATTTGGCCCCACTCCATAACTGTCTTGAAGTAACACCTATCACACCATAATGTTCTTCAGATAGTTGTCTTTTATGTAACTATAGATCCTATAAGTCATGCCCATCTGGGTCACATTCACCTTGGCAGTCTCAGCCCATGAGTATAGATGCAGAAAGAGAATGGCTACAGTGCATGGAGCTAATAAACTATCAGAATCAGGCAAGCAGTGGTAGTTTGACAGGGTAGAGATAATATTGCTTGAACCACAATCATCATTTTCTCTTCTGTGGCTGATGTGTTAAGGAGACATTAAACTAACGGCGTAAAACATAGGCCTGTTTTCCACACTTAACTTCTGAGAAAATTTAGACTAGGACTTCCCAGGATATTGCTTACACTTCCATGTTAATAACTTCTGATATATATCCATAATGACATATTTGCTAAAATCACTCATTTCAATATTCTGTGTACGAAATAGGCATCTCCAACATTTCCTTTCAACTCCTTTTAAATAGTGATAGGAACTGATACAACCCTACTATTGATTAAATTAAGATTAGAATCACAACCCTAGAGATCGAGCAATTTATATGCACTACCAGTTGAAACATCTACTATTTTTACAGTATAGTTTATTGTTCTATTTTCACAAGTATGAGAGGAAATAATATGCCTGATCCACAGCTGTAAACCATCATACACACCAATCATTCATTGTTACAGTGTTTTAGATGCAAAAGGGAAAGTTTGAAATAGTAACACAGAATTTCCTTTCAGTCAACTGTCTAAATGGGCCATCTTGATTATCACTACAAAAGTTTTCCCTTTCTCCTGCTGATAATAGCTCATCTTAATTAATTAGCCTCTTGCAGTTTGTATGGCAACTTCCACCTTCTCTGTATGTGTGTATATATATATATATATCTTCTTACTATATGTTCCATTCTATGCATCCGATGAAGTGGTCTGTAGCCCACAAAAGCTTATGCTCTACTAAATTTGTTAGTTTCTAAGGTGCCACAAGTACTCCTGTTCTTTTTGCTTTCTTTTGAATGTTTAAGCCAAATTCTTTATGTCTATATCTTTAAAATATCTGGATAGGGTTGATGAATGTAATAAATAACCGTGTTAAACTCAGTGTTTATAAATGGGGTTTTTTTTATGTTAATACAAGACATCAAATAGAATTTGATTTAAAGACTGGAGAAGTGGTGGTACAACCTTTGCCTAGATAACTTCCCCTAGAAGATAACATGGAAATATTTATATACTTCTTATATTTCCTAAGAGGTATGCAATAGAAAGGGGAAAATATGTGATCTTATTTTAACGCACAGTAAGACAGCCGGTGCAGTCTGCTGGGAGCCAATATGTGGATCAGCACATTGCATCATCAGCACTTCTTTTCTTTAGCAAATCCACCTGCCTGAGTAAACAGACAATATAGGACCACAGTGCAACAAATTACATTATTAAAGAGACAAGGTTCTAAATGTGTGGCCTACTTAGGCTTATTTTCCACATATCACTAACCCTTGCTGAGGAGGGGAAGTCCTCCTTCTGATAAAATATCTACAGTGAACTAATTGCTCTCCTGGTGGTCACTGAAATAGAAGGAATAACATTACCAATACACACAACAGTATACAAAGAACTCAAATCGTATATGCATTTCAGTTACTTAAATCTTACTTTCTACTAAGATAACTGAGAACTGTGTGCTAGTTCATTCTCAAAATTACAGGCTGGAACAGATGGAGAAAGCTAAGTTAAAAGTTTCATAGACACTAAGCCTTCTAGTGACCTTTTACTATATCAGGAGTTTTGTTTACTATACAGCTACACATAACTCAAATTTAGTACACTGAAACACTCTGGAAGTCATTATTTATTTATCTATCACTCTATAATGCTTCTCAGGAAATGTACTGTTTCAGGAGAATTAACTCCCCTTTATCTGAAAAGCCAAGCCTATCAAAAATAGAGAACTGCTCCCCCCACCCCAACTAAAACAGAAGAAAAAACACAATTAAAGTAATTGGAAGCAGATGGGCTAAGCTAACTACAACATAAGCTTGAATGAAAACTAAAAGACCACATAACAATCTGAAAGTCAAAGCTTGTCTCACTGGGATAAGCTGTTATGGGTTGGCATGCAATAAAAGCTCTTGATGTTTAGAAGGCTAGGTCAAGATCTATGTCTTGTGGGTTAATCAACATATTCATGTATTGGAAAGGTTACACAAGGCACAATGTTGTCTGAACAATAATTGATGAGTGAAGTCACTACTTCTTCCTAGAGAATGCACTGTTACATTTTAAAACAAAACACTATTTAAATGTTGATGAACAATTTAGAAGCTATTGAAAGGACTCCAAGATTAATTTTTGTTTTATTTTTCATATAATTTGTCTCTTTTGCATTTGAATTCTCATGTCTAAAATGTATGTTGATTGATGCTGTTAAGATTAATCATTCTAAAAATTGTAACAAAAGTTGTTCCTCTTTGATACTGTACTATATAATTTTGGCTGGAAGATAAATGAAGATACATTCTAACTATCAGTTTTCTGTAGATATAATATTAGAGGTTCAGATTTACTGCTGACACTGACTGGCACAAAAATAACTTACCTACTATATTTATTATTAATTATTAATTATTATTATTATTATTATTATTAGTTTAAGAACAGTTGCAAAGAGATTAATTCTTAAATAATGACATTTTTTACAAAAGTCCAAATCTCTGAATCCTTTGTACTTCCCACTGAGGCTTTTCATTCAATCATTTCATTTTGTTCTGGTCAGTTATGATATTTTAGTTCATTTTCTACATTTTGTTAAAGAAAAGAAAAAAATATGTATATGTATATACACTGTCATTAGGATTGATGGAAGAACCTGCACTAAGGCTGAGCTTTTCAAAGGAGTATCATTAATGGGAACTGGGCACCCCAATCTCACAGGCGGCTTGGAAAAATCACACAGTAAAGTTCTATACAAGCCAGTAGACCCCGTGCAGCAGCCATGCAAAGCTCACCCACTCTAGTTCAGAAGGTTTATGAGAACGTTTCATTCATTTTGGATTTACCCATCCTGTGAATCATTTTGATTTTTGTGGGGTTATAAAGTGCCCCAAACTGAAAGTAAACCACAGTATTTTACTCGATTTAACAGTACAAGTGGGTTTTACACAGCTTCAAGGTGAACCAATGAAGCAGCCCACGTTCATCTTACAGGACAATCCTGGAATGAATTTCAAGCTTGTCTAAAATACCCCAAACAACATGAGGGTTTGTTTGCAGTTTTGGGTTTTTCCTGACAGTTTTCTACAGCTGTATCCACAGTGTCATGAGATGCAGGGGAAAAGAAATAGAGATGACTGAATGGCCTATCTAGATTTTTTTTTAAAAAGACATGAAATTCTAGAAGACTAGGAAGTGGAAGACCATCTACCAAAAGGAGAAAATTTCAGATATACAAAGAGCACGTAGGTGCCCAATTTTTAAATTGCCCTTTGTGCCTTTGAAAATATGCCCCCCACCGAAGAACAGTCAGATTCATAACATGCTCACACAATACATATATTATTCTGTAAAATATAGCATGTATGTAGGCCAGTGGTTCTCAAACTGTGGTCTGCCAGGGATCCATAGAGCCTTGCCTCTTCATCTGTAGAATGTGCAAACCAACTGGTAGGAATTTGAAATGTTGATACAGGAATATGTTCATGAAAGTCTCTCTCTTCATAAGTAGTCCATGGAGCAAAAGTACTGTAGAACAATTACTGAAGGCTTATATTTATTTCTTCATTTCAGCCCATAATTCTTCATATGACTTCATTTTATTATGCTACTATTTCCTCATCTTCCCTAATGTTTACACCCATCAAATATCTGCAGACTCCTTATCAGGTCAGCCCTCAGTCATTGTTTGCCTAAGTTACCAAAAGAGTATTTAACTCTTTTAATGTTCCCTAAATCAGTCTCTCCAGATCCTTCATTTGGAGCTTAAAACAAACAAAAACCGAAACAAAACTAACTCTGAACTCCCTCCAACTTTCCAATTTCTGGAAAAATGTTGCCTGAAACTGACCTCACTATTCCAGGCACAGCTGTAGCACAGATACATATAGAGAAAGGAATTATGGGATCATTACTTCCTGGTCTACTGATGTAATGCCTCAGTGTATGGAGCCCAATGTGGCATGAGAAGTTTCTGTGCTTCCATATCACATGGAAAACTCTTACTGTACTTGCTGTGGTCTATCAGACCTCAGTATCTTTCAGCGTTGCTGCTCCCTAGGTTTCTGCTAGTCTTTCAATGTCTGTATTTGATTTCTCCCCCCATCCTCAGGTGCATTAGCTTGTAGATATCAAACTGTGTACGCCATGTGTGACAGAGGTGACTGCTTTCCAGGAAGCTTGTCAGGTACCAAAGGAAAGCAAGAAGAAAGTATGACCACATTTTAAAACATAAAATAATAGATACTGAGGGACAGGAATATAGCAGTACGATTTCCTTGGAAGAAATAGCTTCATTCTCAGCAATGTTAGAAACTAGTGAGAGAAATATGTGGTCTGTTTAAAAAGTTTAAACTCTGCTGCTATCATGTGAATGCACCCATCAGTCAATGACACTGAAAACTGAGGATTTGTGGCTTTTTCTCTATTTCCAATAAGAGTATGGATAAAGTAAAATAAAAGGGAGTATGTCTGAAATCTTATACTGAAGTCCTTTTGTGTCTTGCCCCTTTAAACAAACAGAAAATTTATTGAAAATATCTGAACCCTTATGAGCTTAATTTGGCTTCCATTCTGTGAAAGTTCATTTTCTTTCACTTCTATAAAGTTGGAGTCAGAGATACGTTATGTATTTTTTTTTATTATTAATAATTATTATTATGTTGTGTAGCAAGGAAATCAAAGGAAAGGAGTTTAAGCAGAATTAATTCTCAGTGATAGCAAAACAACCTCACATGAAGGATAATGCATTTTCTTTTCACCTGATGAAAAGGGAGAGATGCTACACCCCTACAGAGTCCCAAGGAATCTTCCCCTATTCTCTTTTTCCCACTCTAGCTCTCACCAGCCTCAAGTTCCCATGCCACATCTTCTCATTACTAACACTAAAGTTTAATATTAAAACTCACTTCAAATTTGTATTTTCTGACACATTATGTTTGTTATTCTATTACTGTGTTATTTGGGTAATAAGTATATACAATTATAAATGCTGTACATGACAAGATTTTTTTCCAATTTATGTACTCCAATTTCAAGGGATTGTATACATGAGGACATTCTGAAAAATTAATCTGAATTAACTAAAATTTTGAATTTAAAGTGGATTAATTCAACCATATTAAATCCCTGTGTGGATATTTTGTTTAGAATTAAAGTGGCCTTAATTTGGTTTAGTTTAATTCACTTGGGAAATGAATTAAACTTAACCAGATTAAGGCTACTTTAGTTCTGAATGAAGGTTTTCATGCAGGGGTTTAAAGCAGTTTAAATAGAGCAATATCAGTCACATAATAAACTGTTTCTACTATATGTGAAGAAGTTAAATAAAATGTCTCTTATCAGAGTATTTAACCTTTTAGCAGATAAACTTTTATTCATTTTTTTTAAAAGAGGATGTTCCTAACTTGCAGCAAATAGTTTGCCTCAGTGGTGAGGGGATTATCCACACATCACTAATCTTACTCGGGGAACTAGAATATACAACATGCTTCAACATTCCCACCTTGCTCACCTCTTGCAATGTAAACATTTGTTATTATAAAAGTGCTTGCTCTACTCAGTCTGGCACAGGCTTTCAAGGAAAATCTTCTAATTTTCAGAAACTAATATATCGCAGAAAAGTATTGCTTAAGGCATCAAGAAATTGGAAATTTTAATAAAGAGCTAAGGTCTACAGACTTATTACAGTCTACTAGTATATCTGGGGAAATATATGTATTCTGGGGAAATTATATATATATAATTTTGTAAGCATACACTATATTCTATTATCCAAGACATTAATTAATGCTATTGCAGAATATATATATAGCATTAATTAATGACTTGGATAATAGAGTACAGAGTATGCTTACAAAATTTTCAAATGGCACCAGGTAGAGGGAGCTGGGGTTGCAAAGTGTTGCAAAAATTTGGGGGGCAGACTTAGAATTCAAAATGACCATAACAAATTGGGGAACTGTTCTGAATTCAACAAGATGAAATTCAATAAAGATAAGTGCAAAGTACTTCACTTAGAAATGAAAAATCACATGTACAACCTCATAATGAGAAATAACTGGTTAGATAGTAGTATTGCTGAAAAGGATCTTGGGATTATAGTGGAAAACTAACTGAATATTAGTCAACATTGTGGTGTAGTTGCATAAAAGGGAAATATCAGTCTTATATAAGACATGGGAAGTAACTGTCCTCCTCTACTTAGCACTGGTGAGGCCTCAGCTGAAGTATTGGATCCAGTTTTGGGTGCCACTCTTTAGGAAAGATGTGGACAAATTGGAGAGAGTTCAGAAGAAAGCAGCAAAAAATGATAAAATGTTTAGAAAACCAGACTTATGAGAAAAGGTTAAAAAATGGGGCATGTTTTGCCTTGAGAAAAGAAGTCTGAGGGGAGACTTGATAACGCTCTTCAAATACATTAAGGACTGTTATAAAGAAATCAGTGATCAATTGCTCCCCATGGCCACTGAAGATAGAACAAGAAGTAATGGGCTTAATCTTTAGCAAGGGACATTTAGGTTAGCCTTTAGGGAAAAAAAAACTTTCTAACTATACAAGTAGATTAGCTCTGGAACAGCTTCCAAGGGAGGTTGTAGAATCACCATCATTGGAGGGTTTTAAGAACTGAGTGGACAAACACCTGTCAGGGGTGGTCTGATTTTACTTGGTCCTGACTGAGCACAAGGGACTGGACTTGATGACTTTTCATGGTCCCTTCCAGCCCTACATTTCTATGATTATATGTTTCATATATTGTAGCTGGTTGGGTTATTCACTATGAATAGCACTTCTTAAGAATGTATACCTTCTATTGGCTAGCAAATCATTTGTAAATCAATCTTGTTTTATCTGAGAATGTATTAATTATTTGTAAATACATATATGTGATAAATACTATGGAGAAATAATCCATGCTCTGGGTTGTTTGCAAACTGTTTGCTTTGACTATCAACTATTTATCATTTATGTTGATATGATTATTCACCTAGGTTACATATGTTTCAGAGTAGCAGCCATGTTAGTCGGTATTCGCAAAAAGAAAAGGAGTACTTGTGGCACTTTAGAGACTAACCAATTTATTTGAGCATAAGCTTTCGTGAGCTACAGCTCATTTCATCGGATGCATTCAGTGGAAAATACAGTGAAGAGATTTATATACACACAGAACATGAAAAAATGGGTGTTATCATACACGCTGTAAGGAGAGTGATCACTTAAGATGAGCTATTACCAGCAGGAGAGCGGCGGGGGGCTGGGGGGAAGAAAACTTTTTGTAGTGATAATCAAGGTGGGCCATTTTCAGCAGTTAACAAGAATGTCTGAGGAACAGTGGAGGGTGGGGGTGGGGGGAAATAAACATGGGGAAATAGTTTTACTTTGTGTAATGACCCATCCACTCCCAGTCTCTATTCAAGCCTATTTCCCCATGTTTATTTCCCCCTACCCCCACCCCCCACTGTTCCTCAGATGTTCTTGTTAACTGCTGGAAATGGCCCACCTTGATTATCACTACAAAAAGTTTTCTTCCCCCCCACCCCCCGCCGCTCTCCTGCTGGTAATAGCTCATCTTAAGTGATCACTCTCCTTACAGCGTGTATGATAACACCCATTTTTTCATGTTCTGTGTGTATATAAATCTCTTCACTGTATTTTCCACTGAATGCATCCGATGAAGTGAGCTGTAGCTCACGAAAGCTTATGCTCAAATAAATTGGTTAGTCTCTAAGGTGCCACAAGTACTCCTTTTCTTTCTAGGTTACGTAGTATTCCTTCTCCTCCCTGACTGGATGACTGAAACTTTTTTTTTAAATGGGGGAATAAGAAATAGCTAAAAATAAGTAATAGAAAACAATTGATAGCACACTCTGAAAATGAATTTGGAGTGGTGGGCTGAAGAGTCACTCAGGGTTGTTGCTTTACCCAACTGGACACTGTGATTGCCATTTCGGGCTATGAGCCAATGAATGGCAGCACTCTTTATGTCAGTACTTGCTCTGCAGACTGCCCTGCTCCTGCCCCCTAGGTCCCAGTGCCCAGATCTCTGCCCCCACTAATCACTGGGAGGAGCCATGTTCTGGGCTGCAGAGTTCTGTGATGATGAAGCAGAGCTAACTAAAGATGCCCCCATGGGTACCGCTAGTGAACCAGATTTAACTTTGAACTTGATACAAAGTTGCAGTCATGGAACCCACCTTTGTGAGTGGATTCATTGTCGCACTGCTGTAACATGAATTAGACACATTGCTGTAAATTAATTTCTTCTAGCCCTGCAATTCCCTGGCAGGTGGATGTTGTTAGTAGAGGAGAGACACATTCTGGATTTTCAGTTCAAGGAAACTCAGATAACTGGGCGTGTATGGTAGTTTCTCTTGAGGTTGGAGGGGAGGAAATAAGGGCCTAATCCTGAAAATATACTGGATGAAATCCTGGTTCCACTGAAGTCAATGGTAAAACTCCCACTGACTTCAGTGGAGCCAGGACTTCACCAATTGATTTTAAAGGAATTGCATAAAGGCAAGTAGTGTACTCTAATGGATAGAGCTTTGCAATGGGACTCAGAAGACCAGCGTTCTATTTCCATATCTGTGATTGGATTGCAACGTGACCTTTGGGCAAGTCACTGCCTCCCTGCACATCAGTTTGCTCATTGAAACTTGGTGATAATGGCACTTACGACCTTTGTAAAGTGCTTTGAAATCTATGGATGAAAAGCATCAGATAAGAACTAGGAATAATTATTACTGAATATTTTACAAGATCATTAAACCCTCAGATTTTTCTAATATCAGTTTCATGTTTGTGTAATGCAGCTTAAAATATGATTTCACTGTTTGTCATAGTCCATTAGACCAGTGATTCCCAGAATGGAGTCTCCAGATCCCTGGAGGTCTGCAGTGGGATATGCAGGAGGTCCTTCCCTTGAATCGGAGCTGCAATGCATTGTAACAGCATTCCAGCACTTTTGCTGCATGGAGGCAAATGGCATCCTCCCCACATTATGACCTTACACTCACCAGCATGATAGGTTGTTCTGATGTGTACATTCCCATGCTTGGAGGGGTGCTCTACCAGTTCTACCAGTAATGAGAGAGGTCTGGGGCACTTAATAAGATGCCAAGGGGGTCCTTAGGAAAAAAGTTTGGGAACCACTGTGTTAGAGGTCTTCTAATTGAAAAACAAGCCCAGTAGTGAGAATAGTACTTAACCACTATGTTCCAACTTCATACCATAACTCTAAGACTTACAGGATCTGACCATGAGGTCAAGGGCACTGCTGTAAGTCAGGGGGAACTCCATTTCAGCATAACTCAACTCAGAATCTCATCTATGATGTTCCCATTTCAAACAGACAAATCTTTTCTTGACACACACCAAGCATTGCCTTGTTTCATTTAGGGTTGTTCAGTGAACAGCAGAGGAAGTGCTCGGTGTCTCTCCTGACAAGGGAAGTATACCCTTACAAGGTGTGTTTCTTCTTCTTTTCTCTCTCTTCCCTCACTTTCACTGGTATGCCTAATGCTAAATGCTGCTGTGATAAATATTAATGTATAATTACATGTGCCATTACCAGTAATCCTAACATAATTCGTAAGTGCATCTGAATTTATTGTGAAGCTAAGTGGCAACTTGTTCTGGGAGGAAAAAAATAACTTGGATTTTTAATAAGCTACATTGTGATTAGTGACAGTGATAACAAATTAATGGCTTTAACAATGTAATAGAGACCATAGTCATTAAGTAGGAATTCAAGGCCATACCCACAGAGATACGTGAAATAGCATGATGACCAGGGACACTGTTTGGGTTTATGAGTTGTTATTGTACCATTTTACATTGTTTTCTTATCTCAATGCTGTCTTTTTGTATCATATTACAATCAAAATTTAATACTTACATGAATATTTTGCTATCAATATAAAAAGTACAATATAGATTTAATAATTTATTTAAAGTAGAATATATGTCAAATATACAAAATAGCAAGGTCTTTAGAACACCTTATGAAGATACAAATACATGAGGAGCAAGAGGAAGGACAGGACAGGGCCATTACTCAATGAGGAGGGAAAGAGATTCACAGAAAATGCAGCAAGGACTGAAGTGTTAATACCCTTTTTGTTTCTGTTTTAACCAGAAAAATTAGCAGTGCTTGGATGACTGACATAGTGAAAATCAGTGTACATGGTGTAGGAACTGAGGCAAACATAGGAAAGAACAAGTTAAGAATTACTTAGACAAGTTAGATGTCTACAAGATGGCAGGACCTGATGCAACACATCCCAGAGTACTTAAGGAACTGGCTGAAGTGTTCTCTGAGCCATTAGCAATTATATCTGAGAACTCGTGGAGGATGGGAGAGATACCTGAGGATTGGAAAGGGACAAATATAGTCCCTATCTATAAAAAAGGGAATAAGGACAACCCGGGGAATTATAGTCCAGTCAGCTTAGTTTTGGCACCTAGAAAGATAATGAAGCAAATAATCAGACAATCAATTTGTAAGCACCTAGAAGAAAATAAAGTAATAAGAAACACTAAACATGGCTTTATCAAGAATAAATCATGTCAAACCAACCTAATGCCATTCTTTGACAGGATAACAAGACTTGTGACTAGGGGGAGCAGTAGATGTGATATATCTCAATTTTAGTAAGGCTTTTGATACTGTCTCACATGACCTTCTCATAAGCAAACTACATAAATATAGTCTAGACGAGCCTACTATAAGTTGGATGCACAACTGGTTGAAAAACCATACTCTCAATGGTTATCAATGTTAATGTTATGTTAGTGTTATCAATGGTTTACAACTGAGCTGTAAGGGCATATGGAGTGAAGTCCACAGGTATCTTTCTTGGGTCTGGTTATATTCTTCATAAATGGCAGAAAGAGTACCCTTATAAAGTTTGCGGATGACACCAACCTGGGAGAGGTTGCAAGTGCTTTGGGAACAGGATTAGAATTCAAAATGATCTTGACAAACTGGAGAAATGGTTTAAAATAAATGGATGAAATTCAATAAGAACAAATGCAAAGTACTACACTTAGACGGAATAATAAGTTAAACAAATACAAAATGGGAAATGACTGCCTAGAAAGGAATACTGTAGGAAAGGATCTGAGAGTTATAGTAGATCACAAACTAAATATGAGTCTACAATGTACTACTGTTACCAAAAAAAACAAAACAAACAAACAAAAAGAGCAAACGTCATGCTGGGGTGTTGTAAGCAAGACATGAGAATAATTCTTTCATTCTACTGAGAACTGTTAAGGCCTCAGCTGGAGTATTGTGTCCAGTTCTGGACAATACACTTTGAGAAAGATGTGAACAAATTGGAGAAAGACCAGAGGAGAGTAAAAAACAAAAACGATTAATGGTCTAGAAAATGTGAACTCAGAGGAAAGATTGAAAAAAATGGGTTTGTTTAGTCTGGAGAAGACCAGACTGAGGGGGGATATGATAACAGTTTTCAAGTGCCTAAAAAGTTGTTACAAGGAGGAGGGTGAAAAATTGTTCACCTTAACATTTGAGGATAGTACAAAAAGCAATGGGCTTAAATTGCAGCAATGGAGGTCTAGGTAGGACATTAAGAAAAAACTGCTTAACTTCAGGATAGTTAAGCAGTGGAAAAAATTACCTAGGGAGGTTGTGCAATCTCCATCACTGAAAGTTTTTAAGAATGGGTTAGACAAACACCTCTCAGGGATGGTCTAGATAGGAGTGAGCAGATTTTTGGCCCAAGGGTCACATCTGGGTGGGGAAATTGCATGCAAGGCCATGAATGTACGGCTGGGGCAGGGGGTTCGGGTGCGGGAGGGAATGCACGGTTTGGGAGGGATGCGGTGTGCAGGAAGGGGCTCAGGGCAGGGGATTGGGGTGCAGGGGTACAGGCTGTACGAGGAGGCTCAAGACAGGGCATTGGAGTGCAGGAGGGGTTCAGAGTGTGGCAGGGGGCTCAAGGCAGAGGGTTGTGGTGCGGGGTGCAGGAGGGGTTTGGGCTCCAGCCCAGCACCACTTACCTTGAGCAGCTCCACATCACGCCGCTCCTGGAATTGGCCGACACCACGTACCTGTGGCCCCTGGGGAGGGGGGAGGGAGAGGGCTCTGCATACTGCCCTCACCTGCAGTTACCTCCCTGAGGGGTACCACAGTTCCCTGTTCCTGGCCAATGGGAGCTACAGTGGGCGGTGCCTGCAGGTGAGGGCTGTGCATGGAGCCCTCTGCCCCGATCCCTGCAGGGGCCAGCTGCTTCTGCGAGAGGCGTGGGGCCCACGTTGCCATGGGGGTGGCGGTCTCGCGGGCCGGATCCAAAGTCCTGACCTGCTGGATCTGGTCCATGGGCCATAGTTTGCCCACCCCGGTCTAGATAATACTTAGTCCTGCCTCAGTGCAGGGAACTGTACTACATGTCCTACTGAGGTCTCTTCCAGTCCTACATATCTATTATATATGCTTAGGTGGGGTGTGTGTGTGTGTTTCTAATGAAATCTGTAGCTAACTATAGATGCAGATCTACTCATGAAGCAGTAGATCTTCAGCATCTTTATGGCAAAGCATGATTTACCGGGTAATTCCCTGCAATTCCCTGAGATATGTGCATCAGATTTCCAGCCAGGTCTTTGAAACAACCAAAGACAAGACTTCACAGATATTACTCTGGTTAAACTAGTGATATGTTTGGACAAGACTTTAGGTGTTTAATCAGTGTGATGAGGATAAGCATTGCATGCTGACATGATCAATACTGCTCATACTTACTGTCACTCTGGGTAGAATGGCTGACGGCTGTGAGTGACTACGTCAGGGCAGACTGTCAAATACAGGGCAGAGACCCCAAACTGGTAATATGTTCTATTATTAGATTTCAGCAAGCCAGTAACAATGTGAACTCCTGAATCATTGTAACAGTTTTAACATGGAGTCACAGACAGTCCCCTTAGCCTCTCTAGTCTATATTGCACCCAGACATACTGAACTTAATGATAAATGGTATTACATCAAAAATCATACCACATTCAGGTTGCTTCCACTGCCAAGTCCAGTCTCTTACCCCAGATCAGTTGGTACTCTAGATCTTACACCAAAGACAATACCTGTAGCCAATCCTGTAATAAACAATCCAAATGTTTATAAACTAGGAAAAATAAATGAGTTATTTACAGGTTGAAACAAGCAAACATATACACACACACACAAATGAGCAACCATCTAAATCCTAAAAATGACAGGGTTGCAGTGATCTGTCAGTTCAAAGTATCTTTCAGAGCAGACCCAGGAGGCAGTCCCTTGGGATCTCTGGCTTCAGTTTAGATTCTGAGGTCCTTCAGAGTTCAAACAGACAAAAAGATGGGAATTTTTCCTGTGGCGTTGTTTTATTCCCTTCATTCCGCTGGAGAAGTTCCCTTGAATGTAGCATTTGCCAGGTGTGAAAGGGCCACGAACCAGTCCTTTGTATTATGGTGATCATTGATGACCCATCTGATTTTGTTACTTCTGCTGGATGGGCAGAGGTGTGGGAGGCGGGGGGAGATTTCCATGACCGTGTTCATTTTCAAAGCAATAAAGCAAAAAAGTATAGCATGGAATACAGACATTGCAAGTGAGATTAATGCATGCAGCAATTTACAAGCATTTCATGGAGTCTAAACACTAAATACCATCTCTTAAGATTAATACCTATTTTGAGCAAAACTAACAGAGGTGACCTGGTCTGGTCTTCAGCTACAAGGCTGTCAGTTCTTAGCTAATGTTTGCAGCCTGGCAAGAGCTGGCATCTGGCCTGCTAGCATCACAGTCACGTACTTCACTGCTGAGTATCAGTGCCTTTGCTGACAGAGCACCTACTATCTGGGAACATGACACATTATTCAGTGCATGTTAAAGTATAAAAAAGTAGAGATGAAGTTTATGAATTATTCCAAATTAGAGCAAAGTTCAAAATGACATTTTGCGTGCATGAATGTTTATGAATCTATATTAAAAAAACTTGATGAATTCTCATAATCTTTAATGTATTAAACTGTCAAGAATAAATTAACAATCATAATATGATAAATATATATGAAATCTTTTAATTATGTCTTAACATTCATTTAATCATGAATAATTCAATGAACTTGCAAACCACCTCTCAAGAAGTTTGCTTTCAGCTGCATCACATTAATAGACATTCACACTGAAAGGAAGGATCAGCAAAGGTTAAGTGAAAAATGAGGTCTTTTAATTTACCATTTTCTCACCACCTGAGGCAGTAAAAGTCTACAAGTTAACACAGATAAAACAAAACCAAAGATACTGTTTGCCTTTTCTGATGAAAGTCAGTCTCCTAGACTATCTTGCCATCCTCCTCTGCTGCAGGGGATCCATGACACAGTACTTTAATTTAGAAAGATCTCACTGTTCACAGGTTCCTTCTTTTCCTGCTGGAAAATGCTGTCCACAAAAGAGTTTGAAGACAAAACATGGCACAAAACAAAGAAAGAGGGCTGAAGGGAAGTTTCACTATTGAGGTAACACACTTTTTAAAAGGTCCCGTAGAACACAATGTAGCATCGTGAAGGGGCATCAGTTCAAACGGTGTGTTACCAAATAAATCAAGTGAAGTAGAAGTATATAGGCCGTTCACACCTTGATTCCTGCTTTGCATGCATTTTAGGTTTGTAATCACTACTGTTAGGTCAGACTGAACATATTTTGTGTATGGATTTGAGTCCACATCCAATCTCCTCTGAACTTCAGAGGAGCTGTTCAGATCCAGTGTCATGGTCAGTAATGTGTGACCAAAACTAATTACCTTCTGATAACTGTTTGCTAATTAATCAGGCATAGGTCACCAATCTTATTTAATCCTGTAGTGGAAAAAAAACATACTACTATAATTATGGCACCCCTGGTAGCAATTTTAGCAGAGAGGGAGTGGAGTTACATTCCAAGCCCAGAGGTGGCCCCTAAAGAATAATGTTGAGGGACATTGGTTCTGAATCCTTCCTACACCATCACACATTGCTTAGGACATGAAGAACGCTCCACCATTCCTCTCTATCCTCGTTCACTCTTTTCATGTCCTCTATGTTATTAAGTCCCATAAATTTCCCCTCTCTGAGTAGTATTTGATAAAGGTATACTTTGAATTGACCCATTGTGGAAGTTCCTCCAGAGGCCCAAGGCCACACCTGAAATAGCAGATACTCTGGCTTGATTTTCAAAACATGGCCCAGGTATTTCCATCTCCTTTTCTAACTTAGGAGATAAGTTTTTGTTTGTTTTTAATTCCTTGACAAATCTTAGAATTTGTTATAAATTGGTTTCATTTAATACCTAGTATTTCAAGGCATTTGCTTTCAACGGCATTTAAACATCTGTCTGTACCTTTGCCTTTTTTCCAGTTTTCACATACATACATTAAAATGGAAGTAACATTTGGGTTTAATTAGATTTTCAATGACAAAAAATGTGTTTAAATTGCTAAATGCAGCCTTGCCAATTTGTGACATTATATCCTCTTGACTTCCCTTTGACTTTCACGTTACCACCAAAGGTATGTAAATTGTCTCACTTCTTGTATTCCTTTGTTTTCTAATGCAGTGCTTGAGTCGGGAATTGCAGGGTTCTCATTAGACTTGCCCCTTCCCTGGGGACTGCACCTTGATGTGGTGGGAAGGTTTGTGTGATCCAATGTCCCTGAGAGCAAGGTAGGAAGGAGTTTTAACTCCTGGTAGAGCTATCCAGTGAAAGATTAGGGACCATGTGAAAAGCAGATCACTGGTCTTCTGGGCTGGGGTTTGAGCATTAGGCCAACAAAGTATCTTCATAAACAAAAGTTTAGTTGCAGAAACACAACAAGGAATATTGGTTGGGGCTTTAGAAAGTTTAAACTGTCAGTATTTAGTTCAGAGAGGATATGAATAAAAGGATCTGATAGAAATATATACAATAATGAATGCTAAAAAGAATGCAAATTTTGTGTTCCTATCTAGCCGTTCTCATAAAACAAGAATAAGGGGGACAGTCAACGAAATTGAACTGAAGAATGTTAAAATATGACAAGAAATTTGTTATGGTTCCAGAGTGAACATTTCTGACCCATCACTAAGTCTTTCTGTGGGCACTCCTTCCAAGTGACAGGCCTGCAGGTGTACTTCTCTAAGGATAGAATTCTGCAGTTCATCCGCATGCAGACTGGGTCACCAGGTTGCAGTAGCCCTGTTTACCAACTGTGACCTCAGTTGGTTCCATTGGGTTTTGGCCCCTCCTTAGACTTCCTTCTGGGAGCCTGGGAGACATATGGAAGTTCAGTGACAAAGAACAGTTTGTTCAAAATAAAGTATTAGGAATACAAACAGAGAAGGAAAAGGCAAAACAAAGGCCTATATGCATATCATCTTACTTTAGCCTTAGCCTTTCCTTAAAAATGTAGGGAGCTCCCTCTCCCCTTTGTCCTAGGCATCCCTCCAGCTTTGGGGCTGGGTAAGTCAGTCTTCACCTCTGCAGCTGTATCTCAATTTAACCTTCAGTAAGGCTTTGTCTACACTACACAGCTTTTAGTGACATGGCCGTGTTGCTAAAAATTGGGCAGTTTAAATGCTGTTTGTCGGCACTTTTGCCGACAAAATACTTCTATCCCCCTACAAGTGGGGTTTGTGTTGTTGACAGGAGAGCATTCCTGCTGACGAGCCGTTTACATTATCACTTTCCACGGCAAAACTTTTGTGGGGGCGGGGGTGCTTTTTTAAACACCTATGAATGGCAAAAGTTTTGTCATTCAATTGGCAGTGTAGACAAAGCCTTAGTGTTCTTGTAACCTCTGAAGCTTAGTTTTTAACTGCTTTCAAGACCTTTAAGACTTCTCACCTTCTCTGTACACACACAACCCAACACCATGGACTAAGCCAGACTCTTGAGCTGTCATTAATGGAGGTAAACATCAAAAGAACAAACACCTATATTGTTTGTTTGTGCATTAGGAATTGAGGCTGTTAACAGTCAGTGTGTTTGGTTCCTGACAACCAAAGCTAACTAAGGGCACAGTTATATTAGAGCCTTTACTGTGGCACAGCTGTACTGATGCAGCTGCTCTGCTGTAAGCTCTTTAATGTAGCCCCTCTAAACCGACAGCTCTCCTGTCAGTTTAACTATTCCAGTCCCTGTAAGCAGTGTTAGCTATGTCAGTGGGAGAAGCTTTCCAGCTGACAGAGTGCTGTCCACACTGGCACTTATGTTGATGTAACTTATGTCCCTTAGGGGAGTGATTATTTATTAATATTGCAGTAAGGACAGTTTTTAAGCAAATTAAATAATTGGCCAGGAAGTTGGACATGAAGTATTTTATTAAATACCCAGCAATGCCCATATTAAGAATGGTGAGAAGACAGTACCATTCAGTTCCCCTCAGGAGGCAGAAAAATACTCAAAAATCTGCAAACTCCTTCCTTGCAAAAGGAGATATCTATGGAATAATCCAACAGTATGGAATTTATGTATTGCTCTGAGATCTGATACAACTGCTCTGAATAACTTGATGGATGCTAGTTGATACTGATATGTTAGTTCTCTCTCTCTTTCCCCCCTCCCCCCTTGGGGTTGAAGGATTAAAGGGTTATTATCAATCTACTTCCTATTGCTTTAACTCATGGGAAAGGCTCATCAATGCAAAATCTTTCATCTGTTTAGTGTATATATATATATATTATCATTGCTTTATCAGATGTTGCCTCCTTATGGACTAATATATAAAGGTTCCATTGGTAAAGGTGATTACTATAGTTGTAATGTTTGGGATCCCAGGGTCTGTGAGGATCTCCAAGTTTCACATGATGCGGCCACCCACTTTGGGTGCCAAATGTGTATTTTTGGACTGTTTAAACAGATTCTTCTTTTTGATAGTATGGTACTATGTGTACTTCTGTCTCCGCTATCTTTTATATTTTTTTCACTTTTTAAATTTTTCTTTCTGGCCCCCTCCTCTTAAACGCCTAGGATCAGAATTTCCAGAACAGCTCTGGTTCAACACAGTTAAAATCATGGCAGTTGCTTGGCAGCTAAGTCTGGTCCTAAGAGACTTCACCTTGGTCCCCTGCCAATACATTTTAAAAGCCTATCCCCTCTGATTTTATTTGAATTTTTCTTTGGAATCTAAATTAGATGGAGGGCGAAAGAAAAAAGGTAATTCCCACTGGCTGGTATAAGGTACTGAGTAAGGAAAGAAAAACAATATAAAAAGGTCAGGATAAAAAGAAGCTAGTGTTATATTGTACAAGACTGAATTGTTAAAATATATTCTAATTAAAATTTCTCACCCTGTGAAATGTGAAGGTGGATTTTCCTTTGACATTAAATCATTCTGTGCCTCAAAATGACACCTTCTGTATCCTCCTCTCTTTACATCATTTCACCTTCAAGTTCAAACATTTTGTCGCTTTTTCTCATTTGTATATACTTACAAACAGGTACTGCAGTTAGTCCATCCTTCTGAAACTTTGAATTGAGGCTTTGAGCAATGATGGGAGGTATAGTGAATAATCTTGCTACATGAGATCTGGGCTATTCTTCTGTGTAAATTCTCCACCTGAGAGTGGAGCCATCTGAAGTGGGAGGATGAAATCTCTTTTCCAGCAGTGGTTTCAACAAAGTGACTCCTTATTTTCACCAGTGTAATTGGGATGAGAAACAGATAGTGATTTTCAAATTAGATACGACATCAGAGAATTCAGAGAATAGCACAAATTATCCAGGTAAATAGTTGGTCACTTGTGTCATGCCCACCTTGGATACAAGCAAGCAATCCCCACAGGGTTGCAAGAGTCCAGACTCTGCAGAAGCAGTTCATTTTTGGACTCAGGTATGAGCCCTTCTGTGTGCACATGAACGTGAATAAGGGACCATAAGGAAACCCCTCACATCTTTGTGCAGGCTCCTTGAATTGCTGAAGTCTGCATGGGGAGAGGGAGAGCAGCTGTCACTGGCCTTGACACCTCCCCGCCCCCCTCCATCCTGTGTAGGTGGGCAGAAAGTGGGTGGAGTTTTGGCTCCACCATCCAGTGTGCTGGCCCATGACCAGTGCTGGTGTAGAGGGGGAAGTAATCTGTTCCAGCAAGAAAGCTAATGTAATTTATATCCTCCCTTCAATAAAGGGGAAGCAGGAACTCTGGGAGTCACAATCTGATTTCTGCTCTGCTCCTGGACCAGCACAACTGTGTGTGGCCCCTTACTTGGACTGGGCTGTAGGGTTACAACCTGGACCCTAATGTTTACAGGTGAAATTAATCCCCATCATTCCTGTTTCCACAAAGATCAGGTTTTGGGGCTTTCTGCAATAACCTCTGTGTAGGCAAGGATTCTGCCACCTCATCCAGCCCACGTGCAAATCTCATGGCTACTACTTAGGCCCTGTGCCAGTGGAGCTATCTCCACTGAGGCAGGGCTGAGGGGGTGAATGCCTACTCCCCCCACACCAAGGTTTTTGTACTTATTGAAAGTTCCATAAGGGGCAGAGCTGGGTGAGGGTGTGGGTTGGCATGGTCTGCCTGCTTTTAATCATTACGGCAGCAACCAGAGCAATTCAGAGCATTGTTCCAGCTGGGGCATGGTTGCAAAACCACTAAAACTTGAAATTTCAGTAAGTTGCATTGTGACCGTAAGCCTGGGGTCACAATGCCACTCAAATTTGGCCTGGCCACTTCTCCTTCCAACTGGAGTTGTGACCTGGCATGTGGGGAGTCAGTACCAGTATGGCGTAGTGCAGGGGAGTCCTCTGAGAACTGAGATGCCATCCACTCACAGCAACAGGTGGGGGGAACTTGATGGGGCTAGTGGTGAAAGGGTGTTAGTCCCAGTATCAAGCAAGGGAGACACTACCAAGGGATGATAGGTTGCTTCTCCCCATGGGAGTCTCTGGAATCCATTGGCCAGCTAGGGGAAAGGAGTGCTGATCGACCAACATTCCCCAGATCCTAGGATTTAACCCAGTATGAAGGTAATGTGGATCCTCTTTCCAATCTGTTCCAGTGGCCCACCCTCCCCACCTGAAATTGGAATGGAAACCTGGCCTGAGAGATGCTGCAGGTCTAGCTGATTGCCTGTTTAGGGGCTCAGGAAGGCATTTTTCTCCCATCGGCCAACTGGTGGAGGACCAGGGCATTTTTTGCCCTTCTTACAGTACCTTAAAGCCACAGCAGGTTAAGCAGTAATGTGCTTAGTACTTAACTGAGTTACTGGTGTGGAGTTTTTTATTTCTTACAACTTGTGGCCAGTTTCCAGTGTGATTAAGAAAATAAAATGAACACCTCACAGAGGTAAAAGACCTGAGATTTCAGTGATGGGCCTTGGGCTCATGTGATAGGGTGAAAATTTGTGGTCTTTATGGCCCAAGATCTGACCTTGTGGCCCTCACAGGCCAAGGTCCCCACCCTACTACAAGCTTTATCCCCCTCACAGTGAGGGAGAGCTGGGTCCTGGGAAGTCGGCTGAGGAGACCCTACCCCGTGTTATGGGTTACATGGTAAGGAGCCCCTGTAATCCTTGCACTGGAACCAATTAAATGGCTGGTATAGGAGAATATGGGTGATGGGTGGCTAGCACCCCTCCACAGTATTAAGGTTTAATAAAAGTTGTGGCCTGCCACATAACTCCATGCATGTATCTTTTCTTGCTTTGCTCTTGTGTCCACTGAAACTCCTAGAGGCACTGGCTCACGCACTGTGTGACTGAGGGAGAGGGGACACGCCTCAGCTGAGGGACACCTGGCGTCCCTACAGGAGGATGAGGGAGAAGACTAGTGGAGAGTGGAATGGGGTTGCTTTTGGGGAAGAGGGGGAGGAAATCACAGGGAACCAGAAATGTATCCTCTTCCCCAAAAAAATCTGAATTGGTTCCACTGCCCTTCAGAGTCACTGATCCAGTCCATTCACTGAAACAACAGGTGCAGATCCTCCATGCACACTGAGAAGAGATTTTTGTAACAGATCGTACCAAATGATTTGTCCCATATCCAAAGGACCTGGCTTATGAATCTATTCAGGTCAAGCAAGGAGTCTCAGTGTGATGTTCAGGAGTTGTAGAGAACCCCTTGCATGGCTCCATGCAGGCTTCCGATACCCACAGCCCAGGCATAAAGAGTACAAAGTGCCTCACAAAAGTTTTCAAAATTTGGTGAATTTCAGCCTAAAAACATATACATACATTTTGTGACAGTTCATTTGATATAGCTAATTATCCAGACCTTCTCTGTCCTTTGGATATATCTTGCATCCAGTGGAGGAAGTTCCTTTGAAATTTTTATTTAAATTTAACTAATGCACACTATAAACTCAGGTTTGCTGAGTTCAATTAATCTTGATTATGTTCCCTGGGTGAAACATATAATATTTTTTCAAACTTATTATGAGCCATAAAGGATTTCTTCTGGGAATACTATACAATGAACATATGGTTCTGATTAATTTCACCTACTCTACATAATTTTTTGCTGTTTCAGTACTCCACAGTAAGCTTTTCCCACTTAAATAAACTGGTAGCTTGTCATTTTTGTATAAAGAAATATTCATCTCTGAGTAAAATCTGTATAATCTGTATAATTTAATTTGAAAAGTCACACTTCTTAAAGCAATTTCATAATTTTGATTAAATGTGTATTATATTTAAAAAAGCTCCCTTACATAGTTTTTAAACACACAATTTGTACTGAACAGTAGTGATGGCCGTGGTTAATAGCAGATAAGAAAAACATGAAAAAACTACTACTGAATAAAAAGTAATTCAAAAATAGCATGTACACTACAGACTAAACTCCTTTTTCATTTACACCACTCTCAGTGGAGTTAGTTTGAATAGAAGTTGGCCTTGTGTCCTACTCTATTTCCATGCTTACTTAAATTAATCCACTGCCAATTATACACCTACATCTCATAAATGTTTCCCTAGCCTGCTCTTTAGGAATCTTTGGAAATTCTTTATGAATTTACTTGCATGAATCGATACATTCCACACATTTGGTCCTGCTCCTGCAAACACTCACATACTTAACTTTCCTGCCATGAATAGTTCTATTAAGCAAGCATTTGTAGTATTGGTACATAAGAAAAACAAGCTCACCCTACAAGCCTCGCCCTGAAAATTATTACAAAGTGTAGTACCTGCTACTTAGAATAGATGTATTAACATCAAGCCCCCATGACTGACGTGCTGAGTAAGTGAGCTCATGCAATATCATATTTAAAAAAAATCCAGAGATTATATAATGGAAATATTCTTAGCTATTAATATTTCCTCTAATTAGATCTGTGAGAAATTTAAAACGTTTGTTTTGTAGAATTTTGTACTGACATTTTCCCAATTAATTTTGCCCCACTTTACAAGCCCCAAGTTTACTTTAATTTGAATTTATTACAAAATCATTATTTTTGCATCAAAATCATGCGAAAAAAGCAGTGTTGCATTTGAAAACAAAGCCATTTTCAGTTTTTCAATGAAGTGTTAAAAATCCCTCTATTTTCCATTTTTTTTTCATTTCTATGCAGCTTTTTCACATTGCTTTACTGAAAATTCAGCAGTATTAATTTCCTTCAAACTCTTACACACTCAGTAGGATTATGCATGCAAGTAATGTTGCATATTGTATATTTCGACAGCTCTTTCTAAGACAACACAGAGGAGCACTACATGAAATTCTCTACCATAATATTTTGGTTTGCATAGTATTTTGATCTAAAACCTAGGTGCTGAGCTTGATCAGAGGCTGCACTAGTGGCTCATAGCCCTTGGAGATGCTAAGCACTGTGGCAGCTGAGTAATCATTAATTAGTGATCATAGAGATAGCCAGTATTACGGTAGCACCAACCAAGATCAAGGCCCTGTTGCAGTAGGCACTTTACATACTGTGGCAGAGCTCCGACCTTGTCCCCATGAGTCCCACGCTTCCAGGCGGTTTATGATAGCTTCAGAGGCTCACTGCAATCCTCCACGTAGCCCTTCTCTCCCTAGGACCAGGGATACAGTCTACAGCCCTTGTCATCATAAGCCAGCGAGGAGGTTGGTGAGAGAATTCCCACAGTCTCTTATGCTCAAATAAATTTGTTAGTCTCTAAAGGTGCCACAAGTACTCCTTTTCTTTTTGCAAATACAGACTAACACGGCTGCTACTCTGAAACCATAGTCTCTGTTGCTCCTACAACCTTATACCAAAACAGTTTAGCCTCCTGTCCTGACAGGTGCCTGTTTTCCCCTCCCAGGAGGTGTTTCTGTACTGGCAGGTGGGGGAGACCCTGGCCCACCCTCTACTCCGGGTTCCGGCCCAGGGACCCTAATGGTAGTAGCTGTTGGCAGCCAATCTTTCACTACCAGAGTTGCTACATTTCCCTGGGCCACTTCCCCACAGCTCTCCTGCTTCTCTCTTACCAATGACTTGAGGATATCTTCATTAACCAGCCCTTCAGCCACACTTCCTCTTCTCTGGCTCCCAGACTCTTTGCCAGACTGGAGTGAGCCCTTTTATATTATCAGAGGGGCCTAATTAAGGTGGGCACATTAGCTTAATGGCCTCACCTGACTCTTTGCAGGTTAATTGGAGTCAGGTGGTCTTATTAGCCTGGAGCAGCCCCTGCTCTGGTCAGTCAGGGAACAGAAAACTGTTAATCCAGTGGCCAGTAGACCCACCTTCTACTCCTCTGCTGAACACCCCAGGCCCTCCCGACCTTTTCACTGCCCCGCGGACCCAACCGACCCCCCCGCCCCTTCACCATGAGCCGGCTACACGAGCTACAGCCGGTCCGGTTCCAGACCGCGCCAAGGAAACATCTATACATGCTCGTGCTCCACACCCTTCACGTCCTCACCCTCGCGTTCCGCCCTGACACAAAGTGATGGGACCTCCTGCCACCCCTAGAGGGTGCGGAGCCCCGGTGGGCCAGCCTATATTCCACCTTAGTCCCGAGGCCTGCCAGGGATATCAGTTGGCGGCTCCTTCACGGGGCCGTGAGCACGGGCGTGTACTTGGCGCGGTTCACCCCAATCCCGGACACCTGCCCCTTTTGTGGCGTGAGGGAAACGTCTACCTGGAGTGCGCCAGGCTGCAGCCCCTATTCCGGCTCCTCACGAATATTTTGTTAAGATTTTGTTTGCACTTTTCCCCTCACCTCCTTATCTATGCACTCCCTGTCCGTGGCCCCACTAAGTCATGGGACCTCCTGGTCAACCTCCTCCTGGCCCTGGCTAAAGTGTCCATCTATAAAACCAGGGTGAGGAGGATGGCCGATGGAGTCTCCTGTGACTGTGGGGCCTATTTCTGATCCTCTGTCTGTTCACGCCTCCAGGCAGAGTTCCTCTGGGCGGCGTCCACTGACTCCCTTGATGCCTTTGAGGAGCAGTGGGCGCTGTCCGGGGTTCTCTGCTCAGTGTCCCTGTCAGGTTCCCTTCGTTTGACCCTTTGACCACACTCCTGTCCTTGTTGTTCATTAGTTGTCCCCCGTAATTATTTGGTTTTCCAGGTCCTGTGGACCCCCCCCTTAGGCTGGGGGGGATCCTTTAGTAGTGGGCGGGCTTTTCCCGCCCACTTCCTGGATCCCAATAAGACTCCTCTGCTGAACCCAACTGGCCTGGAGGGAGGAGGGAGACTGCTACTGCTGGGCCCTGGGCTCTTGCTGCTGCTACTGCTCCAGCTGCTCCCCTGGCTGGACCGGACACCACCCACGCCCCTTCTCTGCTACCTGGTTGCTGGCTAGCTGCTGGACCCCCCCGCCCACCATTGGGTGTTGCTGCTCCAACTACAGCCCCTGGGGGGGGCTGCTGTCCCGCTCCCCAGAGGGGGGTAGTGAGGGACCCCTACCCCAGCCGTTGCTACTGCAGCTGTGGACACCACCATCACCACATGTGAGGGGTCCTCTCTGCCTACCTGGCCACCGGGCTGTTGCCTGGGGTTGCTGCTGCCTTTGCTGCCTGGGAGCTGCTGGACCCTAGAGGAAGAGGAGGAAGATGAAGAGGACCTGCTGCTATTGGGGAAGTGCGCTGAGACTCTGCAGACCACTGTGGAGGGGGCCATGAAGGACTGAGTAACTTTCAAACTGTGCTCTTGTGGTGGGGGTTTTGACTGTGTTTGTGGGGACACAGGGGGTGTGGCGTAGAGCTGCCCCCCGATCCATATGCATCCCGCCAACTCCCACCACCACCACTGCCCCCTCCACCACCCCCATTGGCTGTTTACCACCTGCCTCAGCTCCTGCGTCTGGACTCAGCTGCTTGCTTGGCTTGCCACGCCCTGTTTCCACCATTTGGGCCAGAAGCAGCAGCCAGCCCACACTGACTTTGTGCAAGCGCATGTGGGTGCACATGCCCCCCCACCCGGACTTCCCACCCCACAGCTTTGCCCCTTGCTACCTGCCCATTTGCCCCTTGCAGCCTTTTGCCCCTCCCCTTTGCCCCAGCCCCCTTACTAGCTTCAGTTTGTTTGCCTGCCCTGCCCTTTTCCCTCTGCAGCCTTTGTTTGTTTGGCCTGCCCCAGCCTCCGAAGCTAGCCCCTTGGTTTCCCCATCCTACCTCCAGCCCGCTTAGCCCCTTGCTCTGTGCGCCCATACCCCCTCCCATGCACTTGTGCCACTCCCCATGTTAGTTTGAACCACCTTCACTGCACTCCCCCCAATGCTGTTGTATCCCCCCCTCCCCTAGTGCAGCTCGTGGAGCTGGAATCCCACTTTGTGTCAGTGACTGGCCCCTAGCCCTTGATTCCTCCCCTCCAGCCCATCCCTTTTGGCACCCTCCTCCCCTGCCTGCAGCCTAGCGGGGAGGAGTGGTCGACCTGCTTCCCCTTTCTCCTCCTCTCTTTGGTGTTTTTTCCCCCTTCCCTCCCTGTTCATGATGGCGGGGGATAAGGCGGGTGAGGACCCCTCCAGAAGACCCTGCCGTCCCTCCCCCACCTGCTGCCCCATTGCCCCCCCCAAGCCTCTACCTCCAATGCCGCAGCCAAACCACCTGCTACTGCCCCCGCTGGGGCAGCAGCAGTGGTGGACACCGGGATGACCTCCGCTGCTGCCACGTCCCTCACCCCTTCCAACTATGGGGAAGTCCCCCCAGCTAGCGGGAAGGGCCAGGGTAAAAAGAAGGGTAAGGGTCCTGCAAAAAAGACCAAGCCCTCCATGGCAGGGGCTGTCCCCACTGCCATGGCCTTGCCATCGGCCGCAGCGTCCCTCCCCACTGTTCCCTCCACCAGCTCTGCGGGCGCCCTTCCCCCAGCCCCCAGGGCATATGCCCAGGTGGCTGCAGCCCCCCCGCCTGCTGCTACCTCATCTCTCCCACCCACCGCCACTGCTACCATCTATACCAGCCAGGGCCCTTTCCTGACCTTGACCAGGAAACATGGCATCCGTTGCCTCCTGGTGCCCTCCTCGCCCCATGTAGAGACCTACGTGTGGGCGCTGGCGAGGGTGGTGGGGCCCACAGCCATTGTGGCGGCCTCCAAAATGTATGGCAAGGTCGTCTTCTTCTTAGCATCTGAGGCTGCCGCCCAGGAGGTGGTGGAGAAGGGCCTTGCATTGGGGGAAGGGGGGTGTTAATCCCCCTGTAGCCGCTAGAGGACCTGGGAGTCCGGCTGGTCCTGACCTCTCCTTCCTTCCCAATGCTGCCCTGTTACCTGCTCTCTCCACCCTGGGGTAACCCATCTCCGTTGGCAGCCCTCTCCCACTGGGCTACCAAGACCCCACCCTCAGTCACGTCCTCTTGTTTCACCGGCAGCTGCAGCTTCAACTGCCGCTGGTGGCGTGTGATGGAGCGGCGCTCGAGGGGTCATTCCTGGTCCCCTACCAGGGGGCCCATTACCGGGTGCACTACTCTATGGGGGAGGCCCGGTGCTACCTCTGCCGGGCGATGGGACGCGTCAAGAGGGACTGCCCCTTATCTCGGCAAGGAGGGGCATCCGGGACCCCCGAGCCTCAGCAAAGCACTGGTCCCATCATCGCTGGCGCCCCTGGCTGCCCGGTGCCCGAAGCCACCGCTCCTCCTTCCCAGTCCATCACTGCTACCGCTCAGGCCCAAGGGGCCCCTCCCCCACTATGCCCAGATGAGCGGGAAAGCCCTGCTGCTACTGCCTGCAATCTGGCAGGGCCTGTGGAAGAGGGTGCAGCGGGGATACTGCCGGGCATAGGAAAGGGCCCGCCCCAGGGGCATTCTTCCCTCCCTCATGCTGCCCCACCGTTACCCAGAGTCCCTGAGCCATCACCCATGCTAGCCAGCCCCCAGATGATGCCATGGAGGGCTGGGCCCTAGTACAGGGGAAGCGGGACAAGCGGAAGGCTCAAGCTCCGCTCCTTCCATCAGATGCGGAGGGCTCCCGGAAGACCAGAAAGGGGGGCACCGATGCCTAGCCTTCTGCCCGGTGTGATCCATCCACTGGTACTGGCTGGGGAAGACATGGCAGCACCGGAGGGTCATATCACCCCTCCATGGGACTCCCTCCCCTCCGAGGCCCCCGATGGAGTCTCTCCTGCCCCGTTACCATCTGAAGCCCCTGCGAGCCCCGAGGCGACCGCTGCTTTGGGTGCCGGCGGGGAGAACCCCGGGGTGGTGGAAGGCGATCTCCCCTCCATTTACGAGGAGATCGAGGCCCTGGGTCTGACCCCGGTCACGCAGGGGGAGGACGACCCTCTGCCAGCGGGCCTTGATCTGGGTGACCTCACTCCGGCCCCCCTTTCCCCATGCTCCCTCCCGTTAACCATTGTCTCCCCTCCCACCTTCTAGGAGCCCCTGGACTGTTCCACCAACCCAGCTGCAGATGGCACCCCACTGACGGCCACCAAGCCTGCTGAGGTGATGGCCAGTGCCACGCGGCCGGGACCCGAACCACCAGGGGCACCCCTTATTGATGTGGAGCAATCAACCTCTTTCCCGGTTGGGGGCTCTACAGAAGACAGTCCACCTCCTGATGCTGTGGCTGCCAAACCCACCATAGAGCCTGCGCCCGGCATTGGTGAGAACCCCCTCCCCAACCCCCAAACCCTTGAGCCTGACCGGGAAGTGCCACTGCCCAGTTACTTGGCTTCTGGAGCCCGGAATCTCACCTTTGCCCCTGCCCCTGCAACTGATGCCAACCCTGTCCCTATCCCCTCCACCTCCCGTGATGTTATTGCCGTCCCGGGGCTGTCTCCTTCCCCTTTCCAGTAGATGACCCCCAGGGAGTGGCCTTTGTGTTTCCCTGTCCCAACCCACTCGGGGCTGCTATCTTCCCTCTTCCGCCCACTATTGACCCAGGGTTTGAGGCGGGCCGTGTGGCACCAGCCCATCGGGCGCCACGTTGGGGGGTCTGCCCCTTGCCTGCCTGTCTCGGTGGGCCATGGGGCTGTATCACGGGCCATGCCAGAGGATGGTCAGGAGTCAGTAATCCCACCCCCACATGAGCTGCGAGAGGAGCTGTTTGAGTTTCTTGAAGACATCTGCGGCTCCTACAACAAGGTACAGCTTGCTCTCCAGCGATGGGGGGACTTTCACCAAATCCTCCAGAACACAAGGGCCCTTATGTGGGAGGGTAAAAGGATCGGGAAGCAGACTGCTGCAGCCTACCAGTGGGTCTGCGGCTTCCGTGATTCATTGCTCACCTATGGGGTAGGTCACGGTTTGCTTCCTGGCCCAATGGGGGCCATGAGGGTCCCTGCTGGCGAGGATCCCCCCCAGCCCTCCTCATGGCACCAATCATCATTGCAACATTGAACACCCGGGGCTGTAGGATGGGTCTCCGCAGGTCCCAGGTGCTCTCCTTCCTTCGGGATGGGGGGTATTCTGTGGTTTTCCTGCAGGAGACCCATACGGATCCGGCCGCTGAAGACAGCTGGCGGCTGGACTGGGGGGACAGGGTCTACTTTAGCCATCTTACGGTTCGTACGGCTGGAGTGGCGAGGGCAGCGGCTTGCCTTTTCCTCGGCGCGGCGGTGGTGGGACATGGGGAAGGTGTGCGCCCAGCTCTTCTGCCATGACTACACCTGGGGCGCCAGCCGATGGAGGGATGCAGAGATAGAGCAGTTGGAATGGGAGGTCTTAGAGCTGGAGAGGCGTCTGGCCACCAGCCCCGAGGATCCGCCCATCTGCGGAGTGGGCCGGGAGAAGCAGGAGGAGCTCAGGGCCCTCAAAGACCATTGGGCCTGAGGCACATTTGTTCAATCCCGCATCCGTCTCCTTCGGGAGATGGATCGCAGCTCCCGCTTCTTCTATGCCCTGGAGAAAAGGAGGGGGGCCAAGAAGCAAGTCACCTGCCTTCTGGCAGAGGACGGCACCCCCCTCATGGATCCGGTGGAGATGTGCGGGAGGGCAAGACCTTCTATGCAAGCCTTTTCTCCCCGGATCCGACCGATCCTAAAGCTTGCAGAGTGCTCTGAGAGGAGCTTCCTATGGTCAGTGTGGGCGATCGAGACCGGATAGAACTGCCTCTCACTCTGGCCGAGTTCTCGGAAGCCCTCCGTCGCATGCCCACCAATAAATCTCCAGGCATGGACGGGCTGACTGTGGAGTTCAACTGCGTGTTCTGGGATGTCCTCGGCTCAGACCTAGTCACTGTCTGGGCCGAGTCTTTGCAGAGCGGGGTCCTCCCTCTTTCGTGCAGGCGAGCCGTGCTCGCCTTATTGCCGAAGAAGGGGGACCTCTGCGATTTACGAAATTGGCATCCCGTCTTGCTTCTCCGCACGGACTACAAAGTCGTAGCAAAAGGCATCTCGCTGCAGCTAGGGTCCATGCTGGCAGACATGGTCCACCCAGACCTACAGTGTCCCAGGCCACAGCATCCTTGACAATCTGTATCTGGTCCGGGGCCTCTTGGAACTCGGGTGTAGGGAGGGTCTGTCGTTCGCCCCCCTGTCCTTGGATCAGGAGAAGGCATTCGACAGGGTGGACCACAGGTATCTCCTGAGCACTCTGCGAGCGTTTGGCTTCAGACCCCAGTTTATGGGTTTTCTCCGGGTGCTGTATGCCTCCGCAGAGTGTCTGGTCAGGCTCAACTGGACCCTGACCGAACCGGTCAACTTCAGGCGAGGAGTATGGCAGGGGTGCCCCCTTTCGGGCCAGCTGTATGCTCTGGCGATCGAGCCCTTCCTCTGTCCCCTCCGTAGGAGGTTGACAGGGTTGGTGCTGCAGGAGCTGGAGCTGCGGCTGGTCCTGTCGGCATACACTGATGATGTGCTCCTTGTGGTCCAGGACCCAGGAGACTTGGCATGGGTGGATGTTAGCCGATGGCCAAGGATGTTTGGTGAGGTGCCAGCTATGCCCGTTTTATACCATCCATGACTTTAACCGCTAGGACGCACTGTCCCTTCGCGGCGGGCAGCCCGGGCTAGGCTGACGGATGCCCCAAGGTCCTAACCACCCGTGACTTTAACTGCTAGAGCTCAGAGCTCCTTCTCAGCGGGCAGTCAACACTGACTGACAGGTGCCCCAATGGCAGTACTAAGAGCCTCTCCACACCCGTGACTTTAACTGCTAGAGCTCAGAGCTCCTTCGCAGTGGGCAGTCAGGATTGACTGACAGGCGCCCGAAGAGTTTGCCCCGTGGAGGCGGCACAACTCAACGCTAGGCTCTTAGTACTCTCACCTAATGGCCAGGCTTTATAGCCAAAATGGCTGAGGTTCTTTAATTGTGTTGGCTGCTTTACAGTAAACCAGAGAAACAAGTCAGGCTTATGCACAAATGGTTACCAAAATTTATTAAACTAGATTCTAATCATGTGGTTACAAAATTGCTAGTGCCTACTTATTTAAATGTAGAGATGTTTTACACACACAAACAAGTTACAAAACTGAAGCCACAATCCCAAAGAAAGAAAACAAAGTACAGAGCTCTATTTCAAAATATGTGTACACTAAAGATAGGAGATCAGGTGTGGGTGCTTCTTATCCTCCTTGCATCTCTCGATTGCAGCGGTGCCAAGCCAGGATCGGTCACTCAATTCCGCGGAAAGACGAATAAGGGACAAGGCTTAGGGACCCTCTTAGCTGCAGAAGCCTTGGGAGGCTGTCACTTATCTGACCAGCAGATAGATAGTGAAAAGCACTCAAAAATCATGGTGCTGTAGGTCCCATACTTATACCTCTGTACTCCTTTATTCTCTTTCTCCTTTCTTATGCCAAATTGGGGCTGGTCTGTCTGGGCGACGCCAGTTCTCACAAGAGTAGTTTACACTTGCAAGGGAGAGAAACAATAAGTTTCTACTACGGGACATTCCTTTTATTAGGGTAAATATTTTCCCACCTAGGATGTTGGGGTGTGTGCATCACGCTATTTAGTAGGGGCTAAGAGCCATGTCTGTCACAGATTCTCTGTCTGCTGTGAGCCTAATCGTTGTATATGTTCCCAGAGGCACATTGTAGCAGCACACCTATGCTTCTCACAGCTTCAAAGGCTGTGCTGGAATTTATGTTAAGTGCCCTGTTTTGGCTCCTGTGTGTTCCCAGCAATGCTGGTCTGGGGGGGTGGGGGGGCTGGCTGTCTGGCTACAGTGGAGGCTTGCCAGGCCATCTATTCGGCAGCCTCCTCCACCTGGGTCAACTGGGTCAAGAGTTTTGGCCTGGTGGTTGGGGATGGCTGGCAGGTGAGCTCCCTCCCACCCACGCTTCAGGCCATCTGGTGGAGCGTGGGTCCATTGCTCTATCTCAGCTTTTACCTTTCTGCCACACATCCCTCTCTGCCAGAGAACTGGCACGATTTGGAGGGTAGGGTGATAGAGCAGCGCCGGAAATGGACAGGACTACTCCTGTGCTTCTCCCTCCAAGGGAGAGCGCTGGTGCTTAATCAACTAGTCCTGTCCATGCTCTGGTACCGGCTCAACACCCTGGTCCCGGCCCCGGGTTTCCTGACCAACCTCCGGACATCGATTCTGAAGTTCTTTTGGTCAGGACTGCACTGGGTCCCTGTAGGGGTTCTCCATCTACACCTGGAGGAGGGAGGGCAGGGCCTGAAGTGTCTCCGCACTCAGGTCCATGTCTTCCGCCTCCAGGCCCTGCAGAGGCTCCTTTATGGTGCAGGTAGTCTGGCGTGGAGCGTACTGGTGCACGCCTTCCTGCGCCGCTTCCAAGGGCTCCGATATGACCGGCAGCTCCTTTATCTTCATCCGAGAGGTCTTCCGTGAGACCTCTCCGGGCTGCCGGTCTTCTACCAGGACCTCCTCTGGACCTGGAAACTGTTCACAGCGACCAGGTCCATGGCGGCCTCTGTGGGGGAAGATCTCCTCGCGGAGCCCCTGCTACACAACCCCCAGCTCCATGTGCAGGTGGTGGAGTCCCCCTCGGTGTGCCAGAGGTTGGTCCAGGCAGAAGTCACCAGAGTTGGAGACCTCCTGGATTATGACCAGGGAGACTGGCTGGATCCCCTGACGCTCGCTCAGCACATGGGGCTCTCCAGACCTCGTACTCCCCGGCGCGTACGTCAGGAGGTGAGGGCCACTTTGCCGCCCGCTGCTTGGGTCTACCTCGACCACGTCCTAAGGGAGGGCATGCCCCACCCATCCTCCACCCCAGGCCCTCCGGACCTTCTCATCGGGCCCCTGCCCTGTGGACCCAACCAACCCCCCCGCCCCTTCACCGTGAGCCTGCTACACGAGCTGCAGCCGGTCCGTTTCCAGACCGAGCCAAGGAAACATCTATACATGCTCGTGCTCCACACCCTTCATGTCCTCACCCTCGTATCCCGCCCCGATACTAAATGGCGGGACCTCCTGCCACCTCTGGAGGGTGAGGGGCCCCAGTGGGCCAGCCTATACTCCACCTTGGTCCCGAGGCCCGCCGGGGATATCAGCTGGCAGCTCCTTCATGGAGCCGTGAGCACGGGCGTGAACTTGGCGCGGTTCACCCCTATCCCAGACACCTGCCCCTTTTGCAGCGTGAGGGAAACCCTGGCACACATATACTTGGAGTGTGCCAGGCTGCAGCCACTATTCCGGCTCCTCACAAATATCTTGTTATGCTTTTGGTTGCACTTTTCCCCTCACCTTCTTATTTATGCACTCCCTATCCGTGGCCCCACAAAGTCATGGGACCTCCTGGTCAACCTCCTCCTGGCCCTAGCTAAAATGGCCATCTATAAAACCAGAGTGAGGAGGTTGGCTGATGGAGTCTCCTGTGACTGTGGGACCTATTTCCGATCCTCCATCCGTTAACGTATCTGGGCAGAGTTCCTCTGGGCGGTGTCCACTGACTCCCTTGATGCCTTCGAGGAGCAGTGGGCACTGTCTGGGGTTCTCTGCTCGGTGTCCCCGTCCGGTTCCCTTCGTTTGGCCCTTTGACTTCCCCTGTCCCTGTTATTTCATTAGTTGTACCCCGTAATTATTTGGTTTTCCAGGTCCTGTGGAACCCCCTCTGAGGCTGGGAGGGGGATCCTTTAGCAGTGGGCGGGCGAAGCACTTCCTGGATCCCAATAAGGCTACTCTGCTGTACCCAACTGGCCTGGGTCTATCACAATACACAGAGCAATAACAGCCTCTGTCTGAAGAATTACAATCTAAGCAGACAAGGCAGACAACGGGTGAAAGAAAATAATACATCCCAATTTTACAGATTGAACAGAGGAGACACAGAGATTAAGGAACTGTGAACGAAAGTTCACCTAGGCCATCCTCCTTTATGATTGGATTTCTTTCTTTCTTTATTTAGTATACAAAGATAATAGTGCTAACTCCTTTGCATATATTTAAAGGGAATTTTAAATAATTCTCCCAGTGACTTAATTGCTCAACAAAATAGCATTCATGATATCTCAGTGTAGTATGTGAGCTCTTTGTGTTGTTTCTCAACACTTATTTGGGTCCCTGAAAAATTTTCTTCTTCTCATAACCACAATCTGCTGTTACAGAATCATTTCCATACATACCATACCTACAAATGATAAGTCTAAAGTTACATTTTTTAAGAGTAAAGGTAGTGCCCCCAAAATTGAGATTAATAGTGATTTCTCAAAAGGGAAATACTCCTATCAGGTTTTAGACAAACTTTCTGTTCTACAAATTTCTGCCACTGTACCTTGGCAAAAAATCTTTTCTTTCCAGTGTTTGATGGGAAAACTTTTAGCTGGCTTGACTGCCACTGTTGTGAACCAGTGAAAGTCCAGTGATGCTGCACCATCCCTGTAATTCTAGTTTTGAGCCTCTCAAGCAGAAACTGCCGCATTTTGTGAGGTGACCCACAAATGAAGGCTAAAATGAGGCTACTCAACATAATTTTACTTGTAGCCTTCTGTAAACTTGGATCTGTGCCAAATTTTCTGCAGAGGCAGAATTCTTAACTATTAATCTCCAGAGTTTTTCCTTGTATCCTAGAGGGAAAAGGAACAAGACATTTGTGTATGCTTCTGCAAATGTAGATGCACAAAATTCTATCTTGGGATGTGTACACAGTTGGGCTAGATGAATAAGCTTTTTTTTTTTTTTGGTTTGGTGGTCAAAATGAAAACAAAAAAAAAAGTTTTGGATCAAATGAAACACCCATGAGCCACCAGTGGGTGGCAGGAGCACATACATGGCACCCAGTGAAACAATAAGGAGGAAAGCACCCACCGGCAAAAACAAAAGTCAGTGCCTGTGAGGGGAAATAATGAATCTGGCTGGAAATGGTTCAAACAGTAATTTGATCTATATACAAAAGCCAGAGAGGCAAATAAATTGGAGGATGAGCAAAAGATTATTCTGTTCTTAACCAAGGCAGGTACAGAAGCCCTAGCCGTATGCAATTTATTCCATACATGGTGTTGGGGAATGAGGAAAATTTTGCAGAAATAATGAAAACGTTTGAGGATCATTTTGTCCTTAGAAAAAATGTTACTTATGCAAGATATGTGTACAGAATTAGAACACAAAAGGAAAGGGAAAGAGGAGAAGAGTTTGTCATGGGCTAAAAACTAAAAAGTCAGTCCAGTGAATATGGAAGACCATTAAAGAGCAGATTGTCCTGGTGGGTATATCACAATAAAAAAGTCCATGAACAGTTACTAAGGGAGATGGACCTGATGCTAGAAAGGGTAATATGGATATGCCATCAGCATACCTAACAGAAACATGAATAAAAAGCCTAGAGTACGTGACTATTGGTATGATAGCTAAACCATCAAGGGAAAAAAATCACAGAAATTAAGCCAGCCAACGACAGAACACAAAGTGGTAAACAATGGTAATAATGTGACAATGAGCATGAATATAGGAAATGTCCAGCATCCAGGCCAATATATAGAGACTATATTAAACTCAAGCATTATGCTAAAATGTGCAGAGAAAATAGGAAAGTATAGAAAGGGATTCATTGAGTGAAGAGGAAAAGTTGTTCTTGAGCACACTAACAGAGAAGGCAGAAAACTCAAAAGACTCAAAATCAATAAAAATTGCACTGATGTGACATACAAGATAGATACTGGGGCACAAGTAAATGTAATAACAGAAGCAAAAATAGATGTAAGAAACATACAAAAATAGAAGAGGCAAAAGTAACAGTGAAAGACTATAATGAAGGAACAATTCCAGTGCTGGGAAAGTGCACACTGACACACAGAATAAACAATAAGAGTTTTGTGGTGGGACACAGAGGGAAACAACCTGTCTCGTGCCTACATACATGGGAGGTGCTTGCTCTCATTAAGGGGATGTATATCATAGAGACACAGAAGGGCAACAGAGAACCAAATATGAAAGTATTAATAGCATTATATCAAGATGTAGCCAGAGGAAATGGGTGCCTCCCATTAACATATAAGATAAGGTTAAGAGAAAATGTAGAACCTGTGGTACCTTCTAAATGAAAAGTTTTACAGCTTTAAGAAAGAGTCTAGCCAAAGAGCTGCAAAATATGACAGTAAATGGGATTGTCCCGAGAATAGAAGAACCAACAAATTGAGTTCACTCCTTAGTAACTGTAGAAGAAAGGTGGGTGTAGGAATATAGGCTCACATTAGATTTGGGTGAAATATGATTTTTAATTGAGTTGAGATATTAGCATGAAGAATAGGCTCAAAGCATGGAACCAAAAAGAATTAAGTAATCAGAAAAAAGAGGAGTTGTGTTAAACTTGTAGCATCCCTTCAAAATACCAGTGGTATTTTATTTATGATTTGGGCTCAATTAATAGAAATAAAACATGGTTAATTGAGTACCAGGTGCAGTAAATAATTGGCTACATAAGAAACTCCTTCAACTGGCTTTAGCTAAGATCCCATAACTGCTAATTATATCATTTGTTTGTTAAGGGGTCTAAAAAAGTAAATTCTTGAAATGTTCATTGCTAATAACTGCCTGACCAAGTTGGAGCATACCAATATGGGTGTAAGCACCGCTGGCTTTAGCCCATTTGTAAGTATCTTGAACAAATGTTTATAACTGTCTTGTTATTCTTTGGATGTAGTAAATTGTATATTATTTAGGCTTTTAAGGCATCTTTAGAGCTATTGTATAAATGGCATTTTGCATTGGGATTTAATAAAGGAATTTATGATGAAATTAGTGTTGTGATACTACCTTGCATAAATAATAAGTACAACAGAGGGGGAGTATGGCTGTGTATGGACGCTAAGGATCTGAAGAAACACATAAAAAGAGAACATTTCCACTTGCCCATAAGAAGTGAATTGTTGTCTGATGGCAGGAGCCAAATTCCTCAGCAAATTAATGTATTGGCTGGATTTTAGCAAATCCTCCTGGGCACACAGAGCTCCAAGATCTGCACTTTCAACACACCATTTAGCAGAGTCCTGCTTCCTAAGACTGGCTTTCCAAAGATGTTTGGCTCCAGAAGTATTTCAGTGTACAATGAGGCAGATGCTAGAGGGTCTAGCAGGTGTGAAAGTGTGCATTGATGACACAATAATTTGGGGCAGCACTGTCATTGAACATTAGGAATGACTGAGGAGAGTACTGGAAATTGTGAGAGCTAATAACCTTAAACTGAATAAGGCCATATGTCAATTTCAAAGAACGGAATAATATACTTGGAAGAGAGACTGACCTTCAAGGGAATCTTGCCCAATGAATCAAAGATTCAAGCAATACTGAATATGCTGAGGCCTGAAGATAAAAAGAAAATTCAAAAACTGCTAAGCACACTGAATTATGGCAACAAGTTCATAGCTAACTATGTAGCTCACACAACTCACCTAAGACATCTCCACAAGGGCATCAAATTGGCATGGATGCGAGAGGATGAAAGTGAGTGAGTTCAGTGATTTAAAGCACATACTGACATCATCTCCAATGCTGCACTTTGACCCACTGAAAGATACCAAATTCTCCACAGATGCCTCAAAAAATACTATTTTTTTAAAAAAGACTGGGAGTGGTACTATTACATGGTCATAGTCTCATATGCATCTAAGTCTAAGACAGCCACAGAGACAATGTACACACAAATTGAAAAAGAGAAATGAAATCTGGGGTATGGATGTACAAGCTTTCATGACTTTATGGCCATAGCTTCAGACCAGAAACTGATTTGCAATACACAAATAGGGGCCTGGAGAAGTACCACCATGAATACAGTGACTACTGTTGAAAATACAGAAGTATGATGTGACTTTGGATTTCCAACCTGGATGCCACTTAGGAATGGCAGGAACACTTCAAGAGTATACGCTCCGTATGACAATACACAGCCTGATGATCTGGAACAAGCAGTAAGTATACATGTGAATGTGATAAAAGTGTCACATCTTGTATCTCCGGCCATACAGGATGAATTGAAGACAGAAAAGATGAAAGGCTACAGACAGTGATATAAGTGAAAAGTATAGGAGAAAAAAAATCAACATTTCCCACATGCATACTCCTACCACAAAAATGAGTTTTCAGTGAATTCAAGAGTCCTCTAGAGTATCAATCAGATCATAGTTCCCACAATGATGATGAGGAAAATATTGGAATAAATACTCAAAAAAGCCACTGCCTGTGCTACTGTGGCTACAGTACTGTTTGTAGTGTGCTAGCTGGACAAGAGATAGTGTGAGTTGGTTTATTTGAGATGGGACTCTCGCCAGCTCTAAATGTAGACAAAACCGTATTCAGAGATCACAGATGAAGGCAAAATGTCATGCATCTGATGAAGTGAGCTGTAGCTCACGAAAGCTTATGCTCAAATAAATTGGTTAGTCTCTAAGGTGCCACAAGTCCTCCTGTTCTTTTTTAAAGGAATCATAATCATCTGCTCAAGATACCTGACAACTTGGCTGAGACAAGTGAGGTGAGAACATACAATTTGAAAACAATTCACAAACTGACCCTGTTATGGATCATGAGACTGACCAGTTTTGTTCCCGACCATTATTTGGCAAAAGAGGGATTTAGGGAAGATTGCTGAAATGCCCCCTCAAACTGATCAAGACACGTTAGGATTGTGTTTAAACCACTTGGAGTTAAATCAGTTAGTATATTTGTAATAGTTTGATAATTTATTTTAATAGTATTTTAGTTCAATCAGGGAAATTTGAAAAGGGATGGGAAAAAAAGGGAAATGTTCTATAGAGTAAGTCCTTTAGGAAGTGTAGAGATGCTATACGTCCTGTACACTCTAGATAAAGCTTTTGGTTTCCTGTGATATACTTCCTGCTAGAGGCAGAAACAAAGCAGCCCAGACCAGGGCAATTGCAGGTTGCAGCCACACAGGATAGTAGACAGTTTTGTTCCCTCATTGCTGTACATAGTACCTGTTCATAACAAAGGGCTTATCTTGAAACTGCTTTGCTTGTCATAAAAATATTACAGGTCAGCCTAGCCCGTAGAGCATAACATGGGCATGAAGAGCCAATAGTACAGCTTCCATGAGGCACAGTGGCAGGTCTGGCAGCTGAGTTTTAATGTTGAGCTGATCTGAAACTAAATATATTCTATTTTCTTAATGAAAAACTGGGTGGGCTGGCTTGTGCTATGGGCATTGCCATGGGGTTGCTGAACTGCACAGATCCACTAATTCAAAATCTAGTATACTTGGAGAACAGTGGACCTAATCTAGTTCTCTTGACCATGCCTTTTAGTAGTATTAAAGCTCATGTAGGAAGAATGGATTTTTCTCCTCAGCTGTCAATAGTATGTCTTAATCATGTGAGTATAGTCGAATTATTTGCTCTTTGTCACAGAATTTGGCCCTGAAGCCAAATTCTCTCCTTGGATCTGTGTGCAGTGTTCCTGCTTACAAATCTGCTTACAAATCTGTTGACTTAAATGGAAGCTGTGTATTAGAGATAAGTGAAATTTTTCATGCGAACATTTTTTTTCACCAAAAAATCCAATTTCAGGTCGACCAAAACTATTTGAGTATTTGATGACTAGTTTCAGACAAAAAACAAATTTTCCCCAGAAATGTCAGAAACTTCTATTTTGGCACTTCTGAAATGACTTTTGACTTTAGTGTTCTAACTCAGCCTTAGGTTATGCATATGTAAGTATAAAAGTAGGTTAGGGCACGGGCACTAACGCTTTCTTCCTTCTCCTAAATAACATAAAAAGCACCCCGCACTCACCACTGTTATTTTATTAATAAAGCTTTAAAATGTAGTCATTTAATGTGCTCCTTCATCTCCCCCCTAAAAATCCTACGGCCTCAGCCTAATCACCTAATGCCCCAAGCAAATTAATAGCAGAAATCTGCCACACTGGGACTGGACGACAGGGGATAGATCACACAAAATTGCGCTATTCTGCTCATTCCCTCTGAAGCATCTGACATTAGCCACTGTCAGAAAACAGGATACTAGGCTAGATGGACCATTGGTCTGACCCAGAATGGCTGTTCTTATATCTGATCCACAGGAGAGAACAAGGGTATGAGGGAACCTTAGCTTCAGCTCCCATGAGGTACTGCAGTGACTCAGGAAGGCACAGTTTAATGGTGAACTGATTCAAAATTAAACATGTTGACATTTCTATATCACAATGTTCATATCTTTACATTCTGCAAAAAGTTATATTGACATTTCCTCTAATTGTGGATGACAATAAAATTCAAAATATCAAAATGTTCCATGAGATGGAAATTTTGATTTTTTATCAGCTCTCCAGAGCACATTTTTCAAATGCATTGTTGCCACAGACACCTGGCAGGGCCTGATTCTCTCCAGCCTTGCACAGTATGTTTATGTACATGTAAACCTGTGGAAAGTATATGTAAAAAGTGCTACTAAATTGGAATTGGTCTTAGAGAGCAGTCACTTTCTCTGGGAGTAAGTGACCACAAACAAGTGCAGTTCATTGGGAATTTAGGTTAACTCTCTCTAATTTTAAATGCAGTCCTTTCTGGCTCTCAAATCTGTTTGATGTTTTGTTGAACAGTAGCTATTAGGATTAGGTTACAGATTCTTCTCCTAGCAAACAGAAACAAGGATAGAATTTTTTAAAGGAAGATTACTGCTGTTCCTTAATTGATAGTTATTACAATTATGTGACTCCATGGGGAAAGCATTCTGTATCAAATCCTAGGTGTCACCGCAAGGCAGGTTTTTGTGAATGCTGCCTGCATATTAATTATGATGCAGTGTTCGTCTTAGTCAAATATTCTTCTCCTTTCAAAGAAACTGAAAAAAGAGGAACTGAATGTGAGTACAGGCATCAGTGATTCTGAACAAAACTAAGGAAACCGCCCTTGGACCTGGCAGGGTTGTAGTGACTAATGACAAGAGTGACAAAACTGTGGAAGAACTGATTAACAAATCCCTTGTTGCAAACTTCTCCATCCAAATCAAGCCATGTTCTCAAACAGTTTTGCAAGGAGGATTCAAGGAGAGAGGAAAAATCAACATTCAGACAGTAGCTGTATTCAAGCTAGCTAGCTTCCATTTTTGTTGTTGGTGTTTTTTTTTTTTTTTTTTGGCTCTCATCTTGTGAGACATTATGGCAGCTGATAAACCTCTGCAGATGTTTAGCAGTCATCAGGAAATCAAATGATTTTCAGCTAAAAAGCAAAGGCTGCTTTCACAAAAGGAGAACAAGAGAATTGGAAGAAACCCGTTTGTGAACCTGAAGTTTCAGGACTGCCTCTAATATATGCAATTTCAAATTTGTTTTCACCGTCTGCTAATAACTATTCATAGTGTGATTTTGATAATCACATTAGTTTCAACCTCCAAAAAATTAAGCCTTCCCACAAACAAATGCAAGTTCCTTGGCCTCTAGTCCCGTGTCCTCTTGTCCCTTTTTAAAAAATTATTCCTAGTGTTTATAAACTCTGTGGGTGAAATCCTGACTCCACTTAAATCAATGGGAGTTTTGCCATTTACTTTAATGAGGCCCAGATTTCAACTTTTATTTGTTTTACTTGTGTTTTCCTTTGGCATTGTCATATCCAATGTGTATTGCAAACTAGACAATGCATTAATTATGACTTCTATTACCAATATTAAAACCTCTTTCCTACTCAGAGTGTGTATAGTTATTGTGCCACAAAATACAACACTTCCGGCCAATATTTATTGGGTTACTTCTTCCTTCGTTAGTTCCATTTGAGCTATACTCACCAATAGACCCTCTTCCTCTCCATGGCCCACTATGTGTGTGTGTTGTGCAGGACATGACTCCTCATACTCTGCCTACAAAACCCCATGCCTATGAATTCACATAAAGGCAAGGCAGAATCAGATCCTTTATTTGCACATGTTTAAATGAAGAGTAGGGCTAAGGGAGATAAGTCAATAGGCATAGGCAAATTGTGGGGAAGCAGCTGGAAGGTACGATGAATCTCGTGGAGAAAGCCAGAGGAATTATTTTTGTGGTGCTATGGAGGATAGTAGTGGGGAGTTAGGGTAGTTTACTTAACTTAGTCAATTGGTATATTAATTGGTAAAGATGTGAGTACAATTTGATTAAAAGAAAGAAAGGTAGTTTGAGCCATTTATAAGAACAGGTTCACTTCTTACCATAATGGTGCTGATTTAGCAAAGTACTTAAGAACATACTTTAACTTTAAATATGTAAGTTATATCCAATAAAGTCAAACAGATTAAGGGAAATGTAGGACAATGGGACTACCTTAAAATTACCTTAAAGTGCTTAAAGTTATGTAAGTACCTAAGTATTTTGCTGAATCAGGGCAAAGATGGTTAATTTACCTTTAAATAGGCAGATAAATACATGTTTGAAAGTAAGTATCTGTATTTCCCTTAATCTGGTAAACTAATCTCTTAATTAATGGAAGAAAGTTTGGCTTGGATATTGAAATCCTCTTGTGGTACTTTCTATTTCAGGGGAAAAGAAATAATATACTTGCCTTTTTTTTCTACTGAGCCAAACGTCTGGAATTATAATAGAGAGGAATGAGATCAGATCAGTCTGAGCCTGTTATTCACTTTCTTGAGTATCATCTCCTTCATTTAAATTAAGAACAAAATATATTCTTTTCAAAAGGCATAAGCAGTTGCATGACTGCACATATTTTTAATTTTGAAGGATTTGTAAAGAAATTAAATTTACAACAAAAAAATTGATCCCCATATCCACGAAGGTAGAGTATGTTATTCATAATATCCCGGAGGAAGAAAAAAAGTCTAGATGTTATTTCCTAAGCAAGAAAAATGTATAGGATTTTGAACTCTTACAGACCATCAGCTAATGTAAATTAGCATAGCTCCATTGAAGTCAAGCGTGCTAGACTCACCAGACTTATAAATCTAAGTAATATAGATGACATACGTTTTATGAAAAGTATTATTTTTTAATTTGCTGTCTAGCTGATAACTGAATAGTCAGTATCAGATTAAATCTTCAGAAACTCCAGCTTGGAGACCATAAAGAGACAGATAATCTGATTTTGCATTGAGGAAGACCTGGGGGAAATAGTTTCTCCTTTACTAAGATAAAGTAATTAGTTTCATACTTATGAGGAGAGGACAGAAGGAGAGTTGTTAAATGTGTATCATTCAAAACCTACTGCTTCAATTTAGCTATTTGATATTGTTGCTAAAAGATTTATTATTGCCAGCTTTTAGTCTTGGTGCACTTAGTTTTGTGCAATTTCCCTCCCCACCACACTCCTCCGGGATATAGAAGTCAGTAACGTAAACTTGAAATATCAGTAATGTCAGTTTTACTTATGGATGAGAAGAGAACAAAACAAACAAACAAACATTCTCAAAGGAAGAGGCAATTTTTTTTACCCTCATATTGAAGAAGGTTTTATGTTGTACGTCAGAGATCCAGGAGGCGACAAAATTTTCTGGCAAACTGAAACACAAAATAAAACCACAACTATAGGGCTCAATCCTGCAAAGCCTTTTTATTGAGGATAATCATGTGAGTAGTCCAGTTAAAGTTAATGAGGACTATTCTCATGGGTGAGGCTATGTAGGACTGGGTTCTCATTGACACTAAAGCTGGTAGAAATTGGACAAAAATCACAAAAGTGTTTGAAAATGTTTCACACACACATGAGTCCCATGTACTTCATGGCAAACCTGTAAATTCTATAGAAAGGCTTTCTGTGCAAGGTTTGTGTGGCTCTCTAGCACAACAACCTGAAATACCATGGCAGATTCTAGTAAATTTAATAATGAAGGGTTGGTTCTTTATTTGTCATTTTTAACTGAATTAAACATGAAATAGGAAAAAGACAATTCATGGGAGTGCTGCTGGTAGCTTTATAGCTTTGATTGTCTGTTAACGGAGCTGCTACCGCCAATTAATAGGGTGTATAATACCAATTTGGGTCTCCAGTCCATCTAGGGAAGAAAGTGATCCCAGAAAAGACACCCGTGTTCCATAAGTAGGACTTGTCCTCTTAAACATGCTTTAGGACTTTGTATTCAAATCTCTCAATTTACAGAACAACAGGATTATTTTCCATTTTCTCAGTTATCACTGGCATACTCGCAACCTAGCAAATGAACAGGCAGGGGAGGAGACGGTAAGCCCTCACAGTTGACTGAACTAATTAAATGCCAGACAGTGCTATTGACATTTGCTTTGAACTATAAAGATCCATTACTGGTCTTAGCAGTGATTTCTCTTGAAAGCTATTTAATTCTTTGCTTGTGATTTGAAGTTACTTAGGGATGTTTATGATGGGTCTTTGTACCCAGGGCTTTGGAGCGGAGCCCGGAACTGGAGCACGTAGCAGCTCCGGAACAGTGGAGCTGCAGGTTTTGCCTGGAGCTGGAGCGGAGCCGGAGCACAGCTCCAAAGCCCTGTTTGTATCTCAAAGATTTTTATATTGACTCCCATTTTTGGCTCTATTTTCACAGCTAGCTCTCTCTCTCTCTCTCTCTCTCTCTGGAAGTTAGGAGAGAAACAAAATGCAAGAGGATATGAGAAGCTAATGGAGTTGCTACTTCTGCAACTCAAGGGCAAAATGTTTGTTTTAGAAATAGGTGACCCATGTTTTAGCTTCTGCAGTGACTTTTCCATAATTAATGAGTTGATTAATTGTGTGTGCACTGTAAATGATTATGTCTGGATTCTGATTACTGACCCATACATGACTCCAAAAACATGTCAAACATCAAAAACATTCAATTACAAGGTCCAGATGCTGTGTATTGCTTGTGTAAAATGTTTCAGGTAGGAAGGTTGCATATTAATAGCCTAATCTAAACTCAGCTGACACTTTAGGAAATGATTTTTTTTTGAGAGGAAAAAACTGTAGCAGTGAAAATATTTGCAAAAAACACCAAAAGACAATTGTAACAAGATGTTTTATTCTTCTTCTCTTCACTAGTGTTTAATATTGAAAATCCCCTTCATAAGATATTTTGATTCTTTAGTGTGTTGAGTGATCCGCCAGCAGAGGACATTATTCTAATACCTGTGGGCTTGTATAATTCTCTGATGCAAGAGGCCTGAGCCTACTAAACTGGAGAAGGACAAGATTTTGCTCTTATACAAAAGAGCTTATACAAAGGACACTATTTATAGTGTGATCTTTTATGACAGCTGTTTCAATCACTGTGGTAAGGCACCTTTCCTGGCTCAATATTTTATAACTTTGTGTATTGTCATGGCAAGTATAAAAGTGAGCTATAGCTCAATATGCTGCTAAGACAAACTTTCCAAATTTTCTATTTCTTGAAAGAACAAGACTGAAAGAAGATCAACTTCTTGCCCTAGACATAAACTTGTATTCCCATTGAACTCCTTATTAGTTCCAAATGTATAAAAGAGTAGAATTTTCAATAGAAAGTTAAGTTGCAGCTTTAGTAATTAATAATAACAAAACACTTATATGTTATATAGTACTTTTAATCAGTAGATCTCAAAGCACTTCACAATATTTAATGTATTTAGCCTCACAACACCCCTGTGAAGTAGGGAAGCATCATTATCCACATTTTACAGATTTAAATCTGAGGTATAGAGAGGCTAAGTTATTTGCTCATGATCCCACAGGAAATCTAGTATTAGTTCTTCCACTGTTTTTCTTCCTCTGATGCAGTTTAAATTTAAAGAGTAGAGCACCAGTGATTGGCCAGAAGGATGCCTTACATTATCACACTGAAATTTATGAGTTGGATGGATGTAAACATTGACTGGATCCAACTTGAGGGAACATAGCTTTTGCACTTGGTTATTAAAATCATAGTCATTTGGACAAGCAGCTCCAAGAGAGATTAAATACTATTGTTCACAAAGCCAGAGACATCTGTTACTAAAAGTAAAACATTTAAAGGAAGCTAGCAGTATTTGCTTTCTTTATTTTCAATATTTATGTTCATACTTGACAGCATGGACCAGTGGTTTGATCCAGTCTGTAAGATTCTAAGATCTTATGTTCTATTTTTACCAGAATTCAAGAACACAAGAAATGCCATACTGGATTAGACCAATCGTCCATCTAGCCTAATACCCTGCCTGCAGTATCAGATATGTTGGCGCAAGTTCATGGCACATCTGAAGCTCAGGCCACTTTTATTTAGTGCCCAAATATGAATTTAACTGCCTAGCCTTAGACTCCCAGGTCTGAAAATGTTGCTGGTTATGGAGCTTGTCTTCTTAGTATCTCTAAAGTACTTTTGGTGCTATACGATAACAATGATAGTTAATAAACATGATGGAGTGATGAAGCCTTTGGTGTACATGCCGTATATAACTAAGTTAATAGTTTGGAACTCATTAGCCCATTGTAAATATGTTCAGGTACTTTGTAAAAGTAATTTATACTCCAAGAATGAGGTAGGTTAGACTAGAAGTTCACATTTTTCAGTGATTTGAAGGGACTTGAATTTGGCCTTATGCCTTAAAACAAGCCTGAGGCATGTCATTATTAGCATAACTCTCATCCTCTGTAGCTGCTTACAAATACATCCAGTAGGATAAAAGATTTAAAAAAACCACCCTTTTTATTATTTTATAAGTCTAAAATAAGAGTTCTTTTATTAAACCCGATGTATTATGGGGATGACATGTCACACCTGGTTACGTTGGCTGTCATATTACATTGCATTCTTCAACATGTTACTATAACTGGGTCTGACAGTTTGGAACATTTCATGCCTTGAACACCTCAAAATGAAGGCAAATTCTTTATAACATCAGGCAGCAAATTCTAATCTCTTCCTGGCTATGTTATAAAAGTCAAGTGAATAATCTTAAGTGAACTTAGAAAAAAGTAAGGCTGCATCCCTAAAGCAATGCTGGTGGCATGTTTTAATTAAGCAAACAAATTAGATAGATAAGGGGTCTAGTCTCCTCAATTCAAAATAATTGTAGAAAAGTTTGTTCAGACATAACAGGTTTATGTGGGTCCTATTGAATATCCTACTCTGAAACAGCCTACAATAGGTTTTGTCATCAGCAGCAGATTCTCATTTCTTTTCCTTGGGCTTTCCATGCAATTTTTCTGTACACATTAATTTTAAATCCTCACTGCAAGATATTTCTATTCAGCTAAGTAAGCTGGCTGCATTTAGAGGAATATTAGTTTAGAAAGGTCATCCTGAGAATCAGGATAAATTAAGAATGGCAGTACTAACTATCTGTTGTGACACTATTACAAAACAGGGAAGTGTTTGTACTGGCCAAAGGCTTAGCCTGGGAAAATGCTTGTATATAATATAATTTGCTGCTCTACAAATCCCCTGAAAGTCTCCAATGGAACTTGGAAGGTTTGAACTTTTTCACAAACAGGTTTTAGTAACAAAGAGGTTGATTTAACCTTTGCTCTTACTAAAACATAGAAACATTAATGAATGTGGCAGAAATTCCTACAGAAAGCAGAATTGGGTCCAAATCCTAAAATATTTTGGATTTTGGCAGTACCTGGATTTGAGGAACCAGAGCTGAGCCACGCTCAAAGAGTTTTACTCTGCATCTGAATCATGGTAACATCAAAAGGAACAAATAAGGTGAACACAATGTACCATATATCATGTGTTTAACAAAAGAACTCTAATATCATCAGTAAATGAAGTCCACATAACCGTCCAGCCTTGTTCACTTAGTACAAAGACTAGTGTACTTTCTTTCCTTTGAGGTAAAGGCCAATTCTTGCATGTGAGGCAAGCTCTAGTGTCAACACGCATAGGTTTACGGAGCAGCCTATCTCCCCACCATGAGGTCATGTTCTGTATGGACCTTCTATGATCTGCTGCAACAGCTGCAGTATATTACTACTGCATCCAGCCCACACCATATAGTCCTTTCTGAGTGATACACCATTTCTCCAACGGGAAGACAAGTGAGGAGAAATACCTGGAGTTTTTTGTCAATTCTCTAACTAGTCAGTGTTCGCAGGAAGAAAGAAGTCAGCTCCTTCACAGCCATGCTGCTGAGATAGGGAATATAGGCTCCATAACCTTAAAAGCAAAAATACTAAGTCAGATTCTTGGCTGAGTTAAGGCCACTTTACACCACTCCCATGGCATACACCTGCCTTAAACGTTGACTACACACAAATGGTAGCTGATGTTCAATGATCACTCAGTGCTTGCAAGAGCTCTACTTTGTTCTGTATGTGGGTCCAACAAGACGAACAAGAACTTCACAGCACCCCTCCCTGGGTAGTTCTGCCATTTTAAAGGCACAGCCTCGAATACCATCATAGCAACACAGTGTGTGCCAGCTTGATCCTCCACCTGCAGAGACATATTAGAGAAGTATTAACAGAGAAAAAGGGAATAGCCAGAAAGAAACCATAGGAACCACCATACTAGATCACACCCAAGTTACATCTAGTCCAGCATCCTGTCTCTGACAGTGGCCAACACCAGAAGGGATACTGTGGGCATTCCTTGAGTTGTAGGTATCTTCCTCATTGAGTCACGTGTAAAGTTTTGACCTGGGCTATATTTCATGTTTCACCTCCCATTGTTGTCCACTTTGTTGCCTGTGCTCTATTCAGTTCTCTGCTTTTGGCTCTCTTTGTTGCATCCTCTCAGATTCACCTTCATGCATTTTTTTCAAGTTGCTCCACAGATGGAAAGGTAGCCTGAGCTACTAAGCCTCTTCCAATATGTCAAGCATCCATGTACTTGTCCTCCAAGTATAGCATCAGAACTCATGTATTTGATCCTTTCAGCTGTTCACTTACATTGCTGGACTGTGTACTGCTCCTGCCCTAACTAGACTCAAGGTGCTCAACCTATTTAGCCTAACCAATAAAAGATTAAGGGGATGACTTGAATACAGTCTATAAGTACCTACATGGGGAACAAATTTTATGCACTCTTCAATCTAGGTATAGAAGGTATAACACGATCTACCTGCTGGAAGTTGACACTAGGCAAATTCAGACTGGAAATAAAGCTTAATTTTTTTTAACAGTGAGAGTTATTAACCATTAAAGCAATTTACCCATGCTCATGGTGAATTCTCCATTACTGACAATTTTATATCAAAATTGGATGTTTTTCTAAAACATATGCTCTAGAAATTATTTTCGGGAATTCTAGGGTAGGGTCTGTGCTATCCAGGAAGTCAGACTAGATGGTCCCTTCTGGCCTATACCAGTCAGTATTATAAAGTATCAGAGCATGTATAATCAGCTCCATGTATAATGAGACTTGCACTATTTTTATTTGTTTGACCCTTTCCTTATACCATTATTTACGTTAGCTTTCTGCTCTAGTTGTCTAGTTTAGACTAACTCTCAAAATAGGAACCATATCCCTTTTTTAATCTCCAAAAAGCTCTTTGCAAAGCTATGGCACTGCATAAACATTTATTCGTATTATGAATTACTGCAACATCACCTCCACTACCACCTCATGTGACATAATACTTTCACATTATTTCTTTTAATGAATTATGAGTTCATGAGCAAGATTCTGATATCTGTTGCACAGTATAAATATGGAATTACTTCACTGAAGCCAATGAAGTTACTTCAGATTTACACTGGTATCACAGAGATCCGAGTCCCAGTTCTCACAATCCAAAAGTGGAGCCTAACAGACATCTATGTTGGCAATATCAGTAGAAAGGTTAATGATGGAAATGGAGTGTGCACAACCTTTCGCCCCCCAAAATGGTCCCTTTTAAGTCCAATTTGAGGTAGGGTAACTCTGGAAGGCTTTTCACTGGTGCTGCCCATACCAATCCTATTTTTTAAAATTAAAATAACTTCATTTGATAGAGCTGTCAATCCAGCACCTTTCATGAGCATTTAATTTTGTTTTTAAAAATTGAAGTGTCATTTGGTAATTTAAAAAAATACAAATATATCCACATTTCCTTCTCTTTGTGAATCTGCATATTTAAGTGGATATGGCCAACTATGTCAAGCTAATTTTGGAATCCTCTCATAACACCAGACAACAGATGGTAAATGGAACAAGAATGGGAGAACATATTAACATACATTATAAAACCATTCAAGTTTGTCAATTTGAAACTTCTTTATAGAACCAAATATGTCCAGGCATGACTTACTTTATATGTCAACTTCAAGTCCAGAGACCTATAACAGGTGTCACAGATCTTTACATTGACATCAGGAGAACAGAATGGTGTCAATTTTAATCTGCTTCTTTATAATCAAAGAGATAAATGGCCCAGCTCTTGTGCCATCAATAAAGTGCTTCTGGTGAGTACCAGGTCATTGATTTCCCTATCTGCTAAGCAGTGGTTTCTCCATGAAGTTTGCAGAAAGCCTTAGTATCTAATGGTACTGAAAACGAGGCAACAGACTCCATTATTACTGAAGTCAACAGTGGAGAGGCTATTACAATTAAATGGAATAATGTTATTACGGCACAGGAAGCTGTCTGATGAGTTTTTTGAAGGCTGCATGATTTCATAGATTCCCATTACTCTCATTGAAAAGGAGTGAAAAAGTAAAACAGATGGAAAATCAAAATAAAAGGTGTTGCCTGCAAATGGATGGTGGGAGACACTAACACTGTTTTAACAGTTTAGCACGGTACCCGTCTAGGGGATGGGGTCTGTACTAATGTAATTACTGCAGCAGAGTCAAAACCAGTACTTTAGTGTCTATTGCCACAGCTCTGTGAGGTGAAACTCACTGGGCTTGTGCTTGTGTAATTTGTAAAATATATGCAGTCCTTCTCTAGTTGATAGCCCTCATTCAGGATAGCAGTTTACTGCTCCTATCCGTTAATGAAGTTACTTGTTAGCACAAATGGTAGAGTTCTCTGCTTTAGTGGTGAAGTTATTAGATTCAAACCCTGATGAAAACCTGTGGTGGGATTATGACACCAGCAAAAGCTGCAAAGTAATAAGCTTATCATGTGGCAATCACATTTAATATACAGACAGGGAAAAATGGCAAGAGTGAAATAAGAATGTGTTGATTTTGAATTATGACAATAAAATATTTTATGTTACAAAAAGATCTAAAAATTTTAAGTCCATACATTAGTCAATATAACTTTTTTTACATTTATTCAACTAACAGCTATATACACACACAGATGTTGCTACCCTGAGTCATTCATGCTCTTAGTGAAAATTTACTCTAGCACTATTACTCAGGAGAGGTACTGCAATCACCTGATGCTATTAAATTTTGGCAGACAGAACTGACAATTTGGGCTAAATGCAAATTGCTGAGACATTGGTTGACAGAAATGAACATAAACAGATGGTTTGGGGTGAGTAGTAGTATTGTTGCATTCCTATTTTATGGCAATGGAGGAATTCCATATTTAAGACCATTTTCTAGAAAGCACAAAGAAGAACTATATTTAAAAGTCTCTAGTGTGCTAGTACATGGATATTTTTATAAAGCTGCATTGTAATATACAGCCCCGATCCTGCAACTAGTTCCAAATGGCTAGGTCCACATTGCAACTTCATTGACTTCAATGGGACATACCAAGAGGAACTTGCAGGGCTGGGGCATATATTTCTGAAAAATATCCCCATGTCCTTTTGCCAACTGTCTTCACACTCATTCTTCTCTGTTCTAAGGCCCTAGTAAATACATTATCATCAGTCACTGAACTTAAAACAAAATACTTTTCCCTTGTAAACTCCACAAAATATTTTCAGCATAAGAGTGAGTGCTATTCACCAAAATTATTTTTAAATAAAATTGAATTACTTAAAACACAACATGTATCCAACAAATTCCCATTTAAGACAGTCATACCAAGCTGTAACAAGGCACAAGAGGATATTGCCACACTGATGTAGAAAACTGTTTAACATACATGTATCTATCAGTTCCACACAAGTGATAATCAGTTCAGCAGAACTTTTCTTTTAAGAGTTTGGGTCTGTAAGCCAATCTGAAATACAATAGCATCTTACTGAGTATAGAGTAAAGGACTGATGTTTCATTGATTATGTGTTTTCTTCCCTAGATAATAAACATGTAAATAAAACCCATGTAGTAAGACCATTATCTACAGCACTTATTCAAGTGAAAGCTAGAAATAAAAGCCAACTGATCCTTAACTTGAAAAAAATTAAAGGGAAAAAAATAACTTCTGCATGTGATTACATGTACTCTAATAATTACTTTAATCAAGATGTAACTACACAGCTGAGTGTAACAAATTTCTTTAAATTACAACTCACACATTTACAAGAGTCCTTAAATTCTCAATAATATATACTATCAAAACTCATTTTAAAACTTAAAAGTCTAAACTGAATGTGTGATCTGAAGGTTTGTTATCTAGATACTCCCGTATGAAATTAGTGGGTGCATTTTAGTTATCATTCTATTTGTTTTTTCTTCTCAGACAGGATACTACTTTTGAATTACACTTACACAGTACTTCTGAACAACTGTTTATAATCTCTACCCAACTCTTCTCATCCTTGCACTTGCTTGACTGGTAGCCCCAAAGAAAACCAATAAGGAAACATGCTGTCATAAATATAAAAGGAAATCCCTTTAAATCCCTCCTGGCCAGAGGAAAAACCCTTTCACCTGTAAAGGGTTAAGAAGCTAAGATAATCTCGCTGGCACCTGACCAAAATGACCAATGAGGAGACAAGATACTTTCAAAGCTGGGGGTGGGGGGGAACAAAGGGTTCTCTCTGTCTGTGTGATACTTTTGCCGGGACCAGAGCAGGAATGCAGGTCAGAACTCCTGTAAAGAGTTAGTAAGCAATCTAGTTAGATATGTGTTAGATTCTGTTTTGTTTAAATGGCTGATAAAATAAGTTGTGCTGAATGGAATGTATATTCCTGTTTTTGTGTCTTTTTGTAACTTAAGGTTTTGCCGAGAGGGATTCTCTATGTTTTGAATCTGATTACCCTGTAAGGTATTTACCATCCTGATTTTACAGAGGTGATTCTTTTACTTTTTCTTTAATTAAAATTCTTCTTCTTTTAAGAACGTGATTGCTTTTCATTGCTCTTAAGATCCAAGGGTTTGGGTCTGTGTTCACCGATGCAAATTGGTGAGGATTTTTATCAAGCCTTCCCCAGGAAAGGGGGTGTAGTGCTTGGGGGGATATTTTGGGGGGGAGACGTTTCCAAGTGGGCACTTCCCATGTTCTTTGTGTATCACTTTGGTGGTAGCAGCATTTAACCTAAGCTGGTAAGAATAAGCTTAGGGGGTCTTTCATGCAGGTCCCCACATTTGTACCCTAGAGTTCAGAGTGGTGAAGGAACCTTGACACATGCTATTCAAAATTAAATACAAAATGCCTTTTAGGAATTTAGATGCCTAAATCCCATTGATTTTCAGTATGAACTATGCTCTAAACTCTTTAAGGAACTTTTAAAACTGTTACCCCATTTTCTTAAAAGTCATAGAGGAGGTAAATTTACAAGTAGACATTGTACATTCCTATAATTCCTTCCAAATACTCCTTGATACTCTGTGTGACACTAGCCTAAAGTCTAAATAAGTGGTAAATGGCAACACCAATGGAACTCTGAAAATGGAATTCCCAATCATAGACTGAGACAAGGACAGGAACAGAGCGAGTAATGGGGCAAGACCAACAGAGAGCTCATGGGGTCACAGCAGTTTTTCCACTTTGGAAATCTGGTCATCCACTAGTGTAAAACAGAATAGCCCAGTCTTAAAAAACACTGAATCCATCATGAGATGAATTAATCATGATTTATAAGCATAAATTGTATTAAGAATACTAAATGAATACACATTTTTTGTTTAACTCTCCTAAAAATCATCAACCTTGCAACTATTAACATAAGGGTAGTTCAAATGTTTTCGTTTTGACTGAAGATTATTGGCACAGTTAGTATTTACAACACCACAAGTCTTCACCAGCTTAAAACTATAAATATAGGTTAGTTTTAAAAAATTAACATAGTATTATCAAAGAATCATAGACTTTAAGGTCACAAGGGACCATTATGATCATCTAATCTGACCTCCTGCACAACGCAGGCCACGGAATCTCACCCACCCACTCCTGTAACAAACCCCTAACTTATCTCTGAGCTACTGAAGTCCTCAAATCGTGGTTTAAAGACTTCAAGGTGCAGAGAATCCTCCAGCAAGTGACCCATGCCCCATGCTGCAGAGGAAAGCGAAAACCCCCCAGGCCTCTGCCAATCTGCCCTGGGGGAAAATTCCTTCCTGACCCCAAATATGGTGATCAGCTAAAACCTGAGCATGTGGGCAAGACTCACCAGCCAGATACCCAGGAAAGAATTATCTGTAGTAACTCAGATCCCACCCCATCTAACATCCCATCACAGTCCATTGGGCATATCTACCGCTACTAGTCGAAGATCAATTAATTGCCAAAATTAGTCTATCCCATCATATCATCTCCTCCATAAGCTTATCAAGCTTTGTCTTGAAGCCAGATATGTCTTTTGCCCCCACTGCATTCCTTGGAAGGCTCTTCCAGAACTTCACTCCTCTGTTGGTTAGAAACCTTCGTCTAATTTCAATTCTAAACTTCCTGGTGGCCAGTTTATATCCATTTGTTCTTGTGTCCACATTGGTACTGAGCTTCAATAATTCTTCTCCCACCATGGTATTTATCCCTCTGATATATTTATAGATAGCAATCATATCTCCTCTCAGCCTTCTTTTAGTTAGACTAAACAAGCAAGCTCCTTGAGTCTCCTTTCATAAGACAGGTTTTCCATTCCTCGGATCATCCTAGTAGCCCTTCTCTGTACCTCTTCCAGTTTGAATTCATCCTTCTTAAACATGGGAGACCAGAACTGCACACAATATTCCAGATGAGGTCTCACCAGTGTCTTGTATAATGGTACTAAACACCTCCTTATCTCTACTGGAAATACCTCACCTGGTGCATCCCAAGACCACATTAGCTTTTTTCACAGCCATATCACATTGGTGGCTCCTAGTCATCCTGTGATCAACCAATACTTTGAGGTCCTTCTTCTCCTCTGTTACTTCCAAGTGATGCATCCCCAGTTTATAACAGAAATTCTTGTTATTAATCCCTAAATGCATGATCTTGCACTTTTCACTATTAAATTTCATTCTATTAATATTACTCCAGTTTACAAGGTCATCCAGATCTTCCTGTATGATATGCCGGCCCTTCTTTGTATTGGCAATATCTCCCAGCTTTGTGTCATCCGCAAACTTTATTAGCACATTCCCACTTTTTGTGCCAAGGTCAGTAATAAAAAGATTAAATAAGATTGGTCCCAAAACCTATCCCTGACGAACTCCACTAGTAACTTTCTTCCAGTCTGACAGTTCACCTTTCGATGTGACCCGCTGTAGTCTCCCCTTTAACCAGTTCCTTATCGACCTTTCAATTTTCATATTGACCCCCATCTTCTCCATTTTAGCTAATAATTCTCCATGTGGAACTGTATCAAAAGCCTTTCTGAAATCGAGGTAAATTAGATCCATTGCATTCCCTTTGTCTAAAAAATCTGTTACCTTCTCAAAGAAGGAGATCAGGTTGGTTTGACACAATCTACCTTTTGTAAAGCCATGTTGTATTTTGTCCCATTTACCATTGACCTCAATGTCCTTAACTACTTTCTCCTTCAAATTTTTTTCCAAGACCTTGCATACTACAGATGTCAAACTAACAGGCCTGTAGTTACCCGGATCGCTTTTTTTACCTTTCTTAAAAATAGGAGCTATGTTAGCAATTCTCCAGTCGTACGGTACAACCCCTGAGTTTACAGATTGATTACAAATTCTTGCTAATGGGCTTGCAATTCCATGTGCCAGTTCCTTTAATATTCTTGGACGACGATTATCTGGGCCCCCCGATTTAGTCTCATTAAGCTGTTCGAGGTTGGCTTCTACCTCGAATGTGTTAATATCTACCTCCGTATCCTTATTCCCATTTGTTGTCCTACCATTATCCCTAAGCTCCTCATTAGCCTTGTTAAAGACTGAGGCAAAGTAATTGTTTAGATATTGGGCCATGCCTAGATTATCCTTATCCTCCACTCCATCCTCAGTGTTAAGTGGTCCCACTTCTTCTTTCTTTGTTTTCTTCTTGTTTATATGGCTATAGAACCTTTTACTATTGCTTTTATTCCCTTTGCAAGGTCCAACTCTACATGGCTTTTGGCCTTTCTCACTTTATCCCTACATGTTCTGACCGCAGTAAGGTAGCTTTCCTTGCTAATCCCTCCCATCTTCCACTCCTTGTAGGCTTTCTGATTTTTCTTAATCACCTCTCTGAGATGCTTGCTCATCCACCTTGGTCTACAACTCCTGCCTATGAATATTTCCCCTTTCTTGGGATGCAGGTTTCTGATAGTTTCTGCAACTTTGACTTGAAGTAATTCCAGGCCTCCTCCACCTTTAGATCCACAGTTTTTCAGTCCAATCCACTTCCCTAACTAATTTCCTTAATATTTTAAAGTTAGCCTTTTTGAAATCAAAAACCCTAGTCACAGATCTATTTTTGTTTATCCTTTCATTTAGTTTGAACTGAATTAGCTCATGATCGCTCGAACCAAGGTTGTCCCCTACAGTCATTTATTCTATGAGGTCCTCACTGCTCACCAAAACCAAATCTAAAATGGCATCCTCTCTTGTCGGCTCAGCAACTACTTGGTAAAGGAATCCATCAGCTATCGTATCCAGGAAAATCTGAGCCCTATTATTATTACTAGCACTTGTCCTCCAGTCTATATCTGGGAAGTTAAAGTCTCCCATGATCACATAATTCCCATTACTATTTACTTCTTTCAAAACATTAAAGAGGTCTCTATCCATATCCACATCAGATCCTGGCGATCTATAGCTCACCCCAAGCATGATCCCAGGGCAGGCTCTAGTAGCTTTCTTCCCCAATCTGATTTTTGCCCAGACAGACTCTGTCTTATCCATTCCATCACTTCTTATTTCTTTACAGTCTACCTCATCATTGATATACAATGCTACTCCACCACCTTTGCCTTTATTTCTGTCTTTCCTAAACAGCACATACCTTTCAATACCCTACTCCAGTTATGACTACTATTCCACCATGTTTCTGTTATCCCTATAATATCTGGTTTCACTTCCTGCACCAGTAGCTCTAGTTCCTCCATTTTGTTACCTAGGCTCCTCGCAATAGTGTACAAACATCTTAATTTTTGCCATTTGGCTTCGCTCACATTCCTTACCCGATTGGGCACAGACATTCTACCACCAATACTACCTATTAGATTGGTACGTACACTGCCTTTCTGCCTTATGTCCATTCTCCTACCCACGGCTGTATCCTTTCTTATTTTGTTTTCTTCCCTCTCAAAGAGAATAACTGGCGTGGAGTTTACCTGGACATCTCCCAACCATCTCCCCTGAATTCCTAGTTAAAAGCTCTCTTGATCAGTTGTGCCATCCTCCATCCTAGAAGTCTATTTCCCTCCTTACTCAATGTTATCTTGGCTCCAGGGATCATGCAGATATGGTGAGAGGTCTTGGCTGTCCACCCCAGTTTCGTAGAGAACACATCTCAGCTGCAGTTGATCGTGTCGGCTGTGTCGACCTTTTGGTGAGGCGTCAAGTTGGGTGATATCCTCACTTGCTCGTGTAGGTTATCCTATTGGGGAAGGGCCTCCTGAGTGACTAATCATGCCTCTCGCTCATGCCAAGGTTTTAGAATATTGATGTGGTAAATTTGCTCTGGTTTCCGGGGGCCTGGCTGATGCACCTTATAGTTCACCTCCCCCTTGGCTTCGATCACTTCATAGGGTCCCTGCCACTGGGCCAAAAGTTTACTCTCTGCTGTGGGTACGAGTACCTTCTCCCGGTCCCCTGGTTGGAACCGTCATTTGCTTGGTGATTGTAATGGGTTTGTTGGGTCTCCTGTGCTTTCTCCAAGTGTTCCCGTACAATGGGTTATACAATCTCTCATTTGCAGTACATGTTCGACTATGTTCCTTCCAGGATTTTGTTCCTCTTCCCAAGCTTCTCTGGCTATATCCAATATGCCCCGGGTGTGGCGCCCGTATAGTACTTTGAATGGAGAGAAGTCCATGGAGGCTTGCGGGACCTCTCGAATGGCAAACATGAGGTCAGGCAGTAGGGTATCCCAATCTTTCCCAGCTTACCAATTTCCTGATCATGGCATTGAGGGTCCTATTGAACCTTTCTACAAGGCCATCGGTTTGCAGGTGGTATACAGAAGTCCATAGGGCTTGTACGTGGTGCAACAAACAGATCTTTTATCAGCTTGGACACGAAAGGCGTCCCTTGATCAGTCAATATCTCCTTGGGTAGTAGCCCAACCTGGGCAAAGATCTGTATTAGCGCCTTAGCTATTGTCTTGGAAGCCATGTTGTGTAGGGGAATGGCTTCTGGGTACTGGGTTTCATAGATCAGGACAACAAGTACATGTTGGTGGCCCCGAGCTGTCTTCTCTAGGGGCTCTACTGGATCCATGGCTATTCATTCAAAAGGTACCTCTATTATTGGAAGACGTATCAAAGGGTCCCTCAAGTGTGGGCGAGGGCTATGCACCTGACACTCCAGACAGGAGGTGCAGTACCACCAGGCATCTTCGTATACTCCTGGCTAGAAGAACCTCCGCAGGATCTCTGCCTGAGTTTTCTCTACCCCTAGGTGTCCTCCAAAAAGATGACTGTGGGCGAGGCTCAATATGGCTTTTTGATGCTTTCATGGCACCAGAAGTTGCTGTATCTTTTGCTCTGCATTTGCACCATGCGGTACAGGAGATCTTTCTTCACTATAAAGTCAGGTCCCGGTCCCCGGACCTTCCGATCCACAGGTATCCCATCTATCTCTGCCACCTCTCTCCTGGAGTTATATCTGGGGTCCTCCGCCTGGTCCCACCCAAAAGTCTCTCTTCTGGGACTAACCCGCCTGAGCTCCCAGGGGCCAGCTCCTGCTTCTTCAAGTGGCTCGCCACCATCATGGCTGGGGCTGGCCTCTGGCTCACATTCCACAGTGGAAGTTTCTCTTGTCTGTTGCCCGTGTCCATCTGCCTACTAGGGTGGTCTTCTGGCCCTGCGTCAGGATCCGGGGTCCCAAGGCCTTTGTGGCCTTCCTGTCTTTTTTGGTCTTCCAGATCTTTCTGGGAGCTGGGAACAGATCCTGAGAAATCTCAGAAAACATCAGGGGTTGACATTCCCCCGGCGATGAGTCGCTACCCTCAGGGTCCCCTCTGCCCCCCAGCCTCTCTGGGAGAAGTAAATTATCAAACACTGGATAATCTCTCCCAATAACTACAGGATATGGGAGTTTAGGAACTACGCCCACTGTCACCTCAATGGGGTTCCCCTGAACCTCTGTCTAAACCAGGATGGTGGGGTAATGGCTCATGGCCCCATGTACGCATGTCAGTGCTATGCATTTGGCCTGTAGCAGCTGGCTACTTTTTACCAGCTTACACAATATGAGGGTGATAGCACTCCCAGAGTCCACAAGCGCTGTAGTCTCCACCCTGTTTATTCTCACCTGCCTGGTGTAGTTATGTGGGGCCAATGTGACCCCCGCAAGGTGAATAAGGAAGCATGGAACCTCCCAATCCTCCAAGTTACATTGCATAGGCTCCTCAGTGCTGGGACACTGTACTCCTATGTGTCCCCACTCCCGACATGCATAACATCTATAATTGCTTCTAGTCACTCCCCTATCACGTGGGTTAGGGGGTTTACTCCCAGAGTTCCCTCCACCCAGGCTATTTCCTTCCTTCTGTGTTCCAGCCCCCCTTTTTCTTCCACCTAAAGCTCCCCAGGAGTTTGGCTGCCAATCTTCCAGGGTTGGGGTCGGGTGCTTGCTTCATAAGGGGCCTTCCTTAGGTAGTCGGGTCAATTCCCTGGCTGTCCTCTGTCTTTTTACCAGCATGATCATTTCATCATAGGTGGATGGATTGTTCTGGCCTACCCATTTGCGGAGATCTGGTGGCAGTCCCAGCATGTAACGGTCCATGACCAAAGTCTCCAAAATCTCCTCTGGGCTGCATGCCTCAGGCTGTAACCACTTCCAAGCAAGGTATATGAGGTAGAATAGCTGGGACCTCGGAAGTTTGTTTTCCTGGTATTTCCACTCATGGAACCTCTGGGCCCGTACTGCTGCCATCACCCTGATCATGCTAGGATTTCTGTCTTCAGCCAGGGATAGTCAGTGGTATCCTCGACAGGTAGAACAAAGTAGGCCTTTGTGACATTGCACCCCATAATGCTTTATAGAAATATGTTTATGAATGTAAATATGACATAACTGGAATATGTTTTATGCTACATATGCCATGTAACATATCTCTGCAAAGGTTATGATCTACTGGATATATTCATCCTATTTGTATGCATGTATCATTTTTGTATTCAAAGTTATGAATATTGGCTATGTACTTGTTTGATTTTAAGTAGCCTCAATGAAACAGTTGGTCAGCTTGTTGAGAAAAGACTGTTTTCAATAAGTGCCCAACCAAGAAACACTTAAGTTAACAATGAACTTAGTGAGACGCCAATCCACATCTGAGCTTTCCTGAGAACGTGGCTCGGCCGGTAAAATTCTGAGTCATGCATGGACATGTGACTTGCCCATGTGACTCCAGAACTCCATCTTGCAGCTGGATTCTGCATAGGAGAGATGAAGGGGGTCTCCACAGACAAAAGAAAGGCTATTTAAGCCTCTGAAAACCCCTCCATTTTATCTTCAGCTGGCTCAAGAGATAAGCTTCTCCACCCCCAAAGGATACCTGATAGAAACAGGAACAAAGGACAGTAACCACAGGGGTGTGAGTGATTACTGGCCCCGGACTAGAAGAAGGCTGGTCTGTAAAAGAAGCTTACTGGAATATCTCTGAGGGTGAGGTTTCATCTGTAATCACTTTCTTACTGTATTAGGCTTAGACTTCTGTGTTTTGTTTTATTTTGCTTGGTAATTCACTTTGTTCTGTCTATTATTACTTGGAACCACTTAAATCCTATGTTTTGTATTTAATAAAATCACTTTTTACTTATTAATTAACCAAGAGTATGTATTAATACCTGGGGGAGCAAACAGCTGTGCATCTCTCTCTCTGTGTTATAGAGGGTGAACAATTTATGAGTTTATCCTGTATAAGCTTTATACAGGGTAAAACTGATTTATTTGGGGTTTGGACCCCATTGAAAGCTGGGCATCTGAGTGTTGGAGACAGGAACACTTCTTAAGCTGTTTTCAGTTAAGCCTGAAGCTTTTGGGGGACGTATTTCAGACCTGGGTCTGTGTTTGCAGCAGGCTAGCATGTCTGGCTCACACAAGGCAGGGCACTGAAGTCCCAAGGAGCCAGGGAAAACGGGCTCAGAGGTAGTCTCAGCACATCACGTGACAGTCCCAAAGGGGGTTTCTGTGTTCCAACCATCACAGCCTTCTGGGCCTCTCCACACAAAAAGGGGGCGAGAATGCTGGCCCACTAATCCTAGGGCAATGCCTCATGCGGAGCAGTCTTTCTGAATGAGAGGAGATATGTATCTACGTCATCTTCTATCGTCCTCTTTGGCAGACAACCAGGGGCCCTCAGGCCTGGAGCCCCGGGCCTGGGTGGTGAGGATCTTCAGCTGGTCCACTACCTCTCGCAGGAGGGCTCAATTTTGGGTCACCTGGCCCACTAATAATTGGTTGGTTTTCTGCTGTAGACGCATAGATTCCTGTTGCACCATCACCTGAACCTGGGTGGACTCCTGCTGGGCTGCCATGGCTTGCACCAGTTTTCACCACTTCCTCCATTGTGGTAAAAACAAAAAAACCCCAGTGCAGTCTTTTTTTTTTTTTTTAACCTCTTTCTTCCACCACGTTGTGAACAATTGATAGCACTCCTGACACGAGTTGTGACAAAGCTCCGACCTTGTCTCAGTGGGTCCAGTGCTTCAGGTGGATTATGCTAGCCTCAGAGGCTCACTGTAACCTTCTACGTAGCTCTTCTTTCTAGAGCAGTGGTTCCCAGACTTGTTCTGCCACTGGTGCAGGGAAATTCCCTGGTGGGCTGGGCTGGTTTGTTTACCTGCCGCATCCACATATTCAGCTGATCGTGGCTCCCAGTGGCCACAGTTCACTACTCCAGGCCAATGGGAGCTGCTGGAAGCATCGACCAGCAAGGGACGTACTCGCCGCCGCTTCTAGCAGCTCCCATTGGCCTGGAGCAGCAAACTATGGCCACTGGGAGCTGCGATCGGCCAAACCTGCGGACACGGCAGGTAAACAAACCTGCCCGGCCCACCAGGGGCTTTTCCTGCACAACTGGCGGAACAAGTTTGGGAACCACTGCTCTAGAGGCAAGGGTCACAGCCTAAAGAACCATTTTCATCATAAGCCAGTAAAGGAGGTGGGAAGAAGCAACCCTCCCTCGCAGAGTCTCCATTGTTTCACAAGTCTCTGTGATTAATCAGGGAGAGTGGGGGTGGGGGGGAACCCAGGCTCACCCTCTGCTCTGGGCTTCAACCTAGGGACCCTAATAATAGCAGCTTTTGGTAGCTGGCATTTTGAAATCGAATGAGTACAATTCTCTGGACCACTTCCCCACAGCAGCCCCCCACTTCCTCAACATCCACTTCACCCTTACTTCAGGGCCTCCTTCCTTGTATCTGATAGGATTTGTCCTACCCAGTTTCTCCAGCCATACAGCTCCCTCCTACAGCTCCTGACACGCACCACAAACTGGGAGGCTTTTAACTAGTTCCAGTCAGCCCTTGATTGGCTTCAGGTGTCCTAATCAACCTAGCTCTCTCCACTGCTTTCTAGAAGGATCTTAATTGGCCCCAGGTGTCTTGATTAATCTGGAGCACTTACCATTTGGTTACTATGGTGAGAGGGATTTGTTTAGCTTGGGGCTAACATACCTGGTTCTCACTACTTTCCTATACCATCTAGCCTTGCCCCATCACAGCAGTTCTATTATAAAGTAAGAAGTTTAATTAAGCCCTCTTTAGGATCCTAGCTCTAGAGGGACCTCTTTAAGTATTATTATACAAAAATAGATTTTGCTTCTTGGGAAAAATATTGCATTTCCTATAATTTACCTGTAGAATTTATTCCTACATTTAAGATTAAATAACAATGCCACTAATAAAGTAAATTCTGTCCTGACCTTTTTCTGAACTTTTGATTCTTATGATGTTCAGAAAAGTGGCAAGAATGAAATTATTATATAATTTATATTACAGTCATTTCCAAAGATCTCATTAGAGATTGACAACCTATTGTAATGGGAACTGTACAAGCAGATTATTTTTATTTATTTATTATTTGTATTATCATAGCACCTAGGAGACCCAGTCATGGAAAAGAACCCCACTGTGCTAGGCGCTGTACACACAGGAAAAAAAAACCAAAAAAACCCAGCTCCTGCCCCCAAAAACTTACAATATAAGACAAGAGACGACAGAAGGATATGGACAGATCGACTGAGGAGTACAAGGGAACAATTCTATGATATTAGTTATCATGTTAGGCTGTGGTCTCAGTACAGCAGCGGCCTAGCTGTTAAGTTTTTTTGTACGCTTCCTAGAAAAGGAGATACAATCTCCTGAAGGGCTTACAATCTAAAATATGTATCACTCCACTGAAGCACTATTTCACATCAAGAACTCACTATTGTTGATTTAGGACATTATTATTTTCTTCTTTATGGGCCTGAGTCAACTCCCATTCAAGACCATTGAAACACTCCCCTAGCCTTCTGTGGGAGTTGGAACTGTTCCCAAAAGGTTAACTGAATATTGTCATCAGCGATTTTGGGCCAGTTGGTGTAAATAGGTAGAATTTCATTGACTTTCCCATTGATAATTCTTGTCCAACACCAAAAGAACTACACAATAGTCTGTTTTTCCTCTATACTGCAATATGATTACAGCATGGATAGACATACATGCATTAGCTTTACCCATTCTAATACAGCTCAAAATAGCATTGTAGATGCAACAGCACACACTTCAGTCCAGGCTAGCAATGCTAATACATACATCCCTAAATATCTATCACTACAGCCCCTGGCATGCTTATACAGCCAGCATTGTAGCCCATGCCACCACAGCTGCACTGCTATTTTTAACTGTTATCATTTGTATGTTTTCCTGTGCTGCAAACACATCTTGTATTGCAATGGACACAGAGTATAATGTGACGTTTATAGCCACTATGCTGTTTACTCCTGTTGGATAAAGCAAAGCTGTTACGATTCTAAATGCCACAATTGCAGAATTACAACAGTCATATCTATTACCTAGATATCCTTGGTAATAGATTTTTTCATTCACACACTTCCATTAGGAGAGCTCATCAAATTAGACATTGAGGATGTTTTTGTCATTTCTGCCTAGATTTGCATGTTTTAACTGAGGCAAGTGAGCACTTTCTCTCCTTAGGATTTGAATCAGTTTTTTTTAATGCACTTTTAAATGTGTTTGTTAATGTCAATGTCATTGTGATCAATAGATCAAGTAACAAATAATTCATTTCCTTGCATTTTAATCCATCATTTTTTTTCAGTAACATAACATCAGCATAAAATATTTTCACATTTTGTAGGGGAGTGCACTGGCTCTTCTACATCACGCCCATAGCAATTTAGCCCTACTTGTTTCTAGATGTTTTACTTCTTAGTTCATTACTGCTATACACAATGGCTCCTTTTGATGAGGGGGACAGGGGTTGCAGATTAAAAAAAACATATTTATTTTCATTGTCAGATTATGTTTCTTTACCCTTTAGTTTTCCTTGGATTTAAATTCTGTGAAGGTGTAAGGGAGACTGTATCGATGAAAACGGTGTTGGTCTTTATTGTGCACATTACACAGACACACTCATGCTGCTTTGGTGTGAATGTTGCTTTAACTTTGCTAGCAGTGCTATTTTCAGGGGTTTAGGATTTAGCAATACAAATTCTCTTGGAGGCAACGTATGGCAAAAAGATCTCAGCCTGGAAATACTTGTTTAATAAAATGTTCTATTCTATAATGTGGTCTAAATCTTATTAGGGAAAAATGAGTTATTAATATTTCTAATTGATTAGGCACTTAGTACCTTTTTCTGGCAATGATGTAAATACAGGTTAACTTAAAGGTATTTAATGTTCCAAAACCCAAGAAAATTTGCTAAGTGACAATAGAATAGTTACTTGTCACATCCTTTAGAAAACTTGAGCCCTTTAAGCAATCAAATTAATAGTATTAAATTAAAAATATTAATCATAAAGCTTACACTGCCTACATATAACAATAATAATAATAATAAACACCTTAGTTTTATCAGATATAAAAAATAATGTATCAACTGTCACTGTTTATATTTTTGTAAAATAACAAAATTCAATCTGCATTAGTAAAATTGGAATCATTCCGTTTGGAATTAATGGGATAATTTGTCTTATACCTGTGTCTTTTGCTCCTTATACAACATAAAAAATACAAAGAGCCACAGTTGGATCCCAAATAACTGTATTTACTAATTACATAAAAATATGCAGGACCTACATACATAGTACTGCCACTCTGACTGGTTTCAGGTGACTTCAACAAATATAGAACACAGTGAGACCCACTAGAGGGCTCACAAACTATTTAAAAATCTAGATCATGTAGCACATTTTAGGCTAACACATATTTTCAAGAAAATATATGGCTTGATCAGGGCCATAGTACGTCCTGTGGGGTGCTGAGCACCCTCATTTCTAACTGAAGGCCCAAACACTTGAGCCATCTCTGAAGCTGCAAAGCCAGTTACGGGGCGAAATTGTGCCCTAGTGTGGGAAAGGGACTTGGAAGGAGTAAAACATTTAATATTCCTTCATGGCATTCCCTCCATTTTCCTGTACACGTGGGAGGCAGGGCTTCTTTCAGTGGAAATAGCAGCAGGTCTTTCCTCTCATCTTTGATTATTCCTCACACCTGTGAAAATAATAATGGAATACCCTGAAGGAAAAGAGTCATATACACATAGACCTTGTGCCTTCAGGCTAGCATCTGGACCCCCTACATTTACAGTTCCCTAGCAACTGGTCTTCACTGGGAACAACATTATCAGAGACTCTTTTGCCAGAAGCTGCCCCCAAGACCGCTCTTGAAGGTGGATGGTGGGGGGGCAGGGTGGATTTCCTCAGCACAAAAAGACCAGATTTACAACCATGTAGTGGGAGGGAGTAGAGAATAATGCATATCTCCAACCCAGACCCTTCCTCCCAGCGCATAGATTCAGGGAGAGGCTCAGGTTCACCCAATTTCATTCCACAATTCAAGAAGGGCAAGATCTGTGCACAGTTTCCACTGGGGGAACAGTCAGGTGCAGGATTGGGTCCTTGTAATCTCTAATAGCCTTTTATTGAACAGTCAGAGAAGCTGTGCTCTATTGATATTGATCATCTCCCTGCCCTCCCTCAACATACAACCTCTTTGAAAACCCTTCTTGTGCCTACGTTGTCTATGTATTTTGGGCTTGCTGCTGGTATACTCAGTTCTGAATCATGGCCCTAAAGATTTGATCATAGAAATGTAGGGCTGGAATGGACCTCAAAGGTCATATAGTTCATTTCCCTGTGCCCTCCCCCTCCCCCACAGAAAAGAATACATATATCATCTCTGACAGGTATGTCTTATCTGTTCTTAAAATACCTTCAGTGATGGAGATTCCACCAATTACCTCCTATATCTTGCATAGGACACTCCTGTTAATACACCCGAGAATGACATTAGCCTTTTCTGGAACTTTATCACATTGTTGGCTCACATTCAATTTCTGATCCACTATAACCCCCAGATCCTTTTCAACAGTACTATTGCCTAGTTCACAATGTTCACAATTTTGTAGCTGTGCATTTGATTTTTCCTTCCTAAGCGTAGTACCTTGCATTTGTCCTTATTGAATTTCATCTTGTAGATTTCAGACAAATTCTCTAATTTATTAAGGTCCTTTTGAATACAAATCCTGTCCTCAAAAGGACAACCTCACCCACTGTGATGTCATCTTCAGATGTTATCTGTATACTGTCTTCTTCATTATCCAAGTGATTTAAAAAAATGACTAGTCTGACCCAGGACAAACTTCACAGAGATTCCACTAGGTATGTCCTCCTGGTTTGCCAGTGAATCGTTGATAATGTCATAACCCTATATATTGGTAAGTATTAACTAATACTTTGCCTAATTTAAGATAGATCTTAATGCTGAAGGATTTTATATTAAGTAGCAGAGCTAGATGCAAGACAGAAAATGTTCATGAACATTTGTTTCTATTTCTCATTGAATTTCCCAACCTACTCTACTAAGTATCATGTGTTCAAATACAATATGCAAGCATTGCAGAGGACACTGGATTTCATAGATTAAAAGCGCCTCTCACCAAGTATCGTATTATATTTGAAAATAAAGTTGTTGTTTTTTAAACTGAGCTTTTTGAGTTGCCTGAGTTGCTGGTAGTGAGTTATGCTGAATTGTGTTACTACACTTTATTTATGTTTGTGCATTAATTTTGTTATTTCAAATTACAGCAAGGGTGCATAGTGTGCATAGACAGATGCTTTTTTGTACATATGTTTGTATAAATGACATTGACATTTCAGAGCCTACCTCTAGTGCTTGTCATAATTATATATTATTTCCCACACTGTCCTCAGCTTTTTTTCAAGCAAAAGGTAAAAGAATTAAAATATGCAAATATGTATCCTGAGGTTCAGGCCAGAAGGTGGGGTCATTGTCGATCCATTACAACTTAAAACTTCAGAGAACAATATTTACAGGAAATAATTTTGTCTTCTCTGAGGGCATCAGTAGAAATTGATTCTCAGTCTTGGAGACTTTAAAGCTACAGAGATGTCTCTCTACAGAAGAGTGAACATTAGCCAAAGGTTGTTACAAACTGAAGCTGTGAATTGCAAAATTAAAGCAGTGACAGAGACTAAAGGAGCTGTTATACTTCCTCCCCTGAGACTGACTGTATAACATACTTGGGGGATGGAGTTATCTTTTCTCCAAATTCTAAAGCTCTGGGAGTTGCCACCAGGCATACAATGGAAGAACAAATTAAAGAGTAGAGCTCTATTGCAACACACGCTTTTAGAGGAGAATGGGAATAACTTGCCTGTTTTCCCAGAAGACTTGTACTCATAATGAATCCCTGCTCTTTTGTCTCAAGCCTGAGGGTTGAGATTCAGAAGCTGAGAAGCTGAGTAGCAAGTTAAGAATTTGGAACTGCTATATGACCATGATTCACTGCCATATAACCGAAGGTCGTACACACAGTGTTCCAGTCTCCAACTGTTAGTTCCTCTTCTTCAAGAGGCCTAAAATCCCATCTTTGCAACATTCCTATAATTCAGTTGGGATGCCAGCAATATGGGAGCCCAACACCAAAAATTAACAGGGTTTCCCTGCTGATTTAGCAATTGGAAGAAATAATTTAACATGAATTCAAGGGTGGCTGAACCCAGGAAGGTGCAGTTTATGCTTCTTTGTTGAAAGCAAAGTGCAGAGCAGAACATGACTTTAGTCTTCTCTGTATGTTTCAGGGAAAGTGTTTTAAATTAAATGTTGCTACTTGGTTATTCACCTCCACATATTGACAAACTTCTTTGCCACCCATGTCTTCAAGCACTGACCCTTCTAGGTCAACTGTGGAAAAGTGACTGGATTTCTTATCTCCCACGTTTTGGGTGGGTTTTCTTGGCGTGGATAACCCCTCTGGGTCAGTTTTAGGGGCGGTACCTGCCATATTCCCTATGTGGCATGATGCCATGTTTGTTTGTCGGGTTTGGTATGCTGCAAAGGCAATATTCTGATGTTGAGAGACAAATGCCAAGACAATATAAAAGGTGACATGCAGCACCACTGGAAATCAGGTCATTGCCCTACATTTCTGTCACAATTACAGGTTTAGCTACCCCTTTGATCTCCCCCACCCCTCCTGTCCTGGTCTTTGACAGTGCATCCACTTAGAGATTTCAAGCTTCCAAGCAGCCACTTCTCTTGGGCAAACTAGGCTTAGGCTTGCAGTCCCTCTGTGCTTCACTGTGATTTCTGCAGCAGGTCTGACAGGGATCCACCAGCACCTGTTCTGAACTTTTCTTCAGGGACTACAACATTGTATAGCAGTTACCAACCAGCCTTCACAAAGCAAAATACAGTATGTTTATTCCAGAGTAAAAGCATTACAGAGGAAACATACAAAACCAATAACCACTCTTATAAACATGCTATAAGCTTATCAGAAGTCATCCATCAGTCTTACGGGGCCGAAGTAATCCAGTCTTTCCAACCCTTCCGCAAAGGCTGCTTCCTGCTTTCCCTTGGACAGAAGGTCCTGTACATTTGCTGAGTCAAAAGAAGGGCCTCTATTAGTTTAATCTCAGCCTTTTTACACCAAAACACCTTTCTTTTTCTGATGGTTTCTGGAAAACTCAGCCCAAATCAGTATATGTAAACCTCCCTAGGGGTAGTGCCTCTCTGGCAGAGAGATTCATTTTAATCATCCTATCCCACTATTGTTTTTAGTCCCCAGGAACAGTGATAGCCCTCCCCAAGAGAGTTGCACCCAATCCCTGACCCACAATGACACCTAAATCATAAACTTAATAGAATATGGTCCCCAAAGATACTGCATGTGGTTGCAATATTGGTCACAAGTGCTTCAAAATTAACTTCTGGACTGTTGCTGCATTTATAAATAATATCACCATTTCCAAAATGCAGGTCTGTATGCTGAAAGGTAGTTGTAGCTAAATTCCCCAATGTTAACCGACTTAGACTACTCCTTATCTAGGTTGATGAGCTGTAGCTTTAAAGATTTTCCTCCATTATCATTGAAAATTCAAAGGGAAAATAAAATTCATTTTTAGAAAAGTTTAAACCCCTTCAAAATAAGGTTCTCTGCCTCATAAGCAACAATATTGAAAAATTTGAGTGAACACACAAACACTGTTGAATAGGTATAAAGAAAGAAGCCGCTTATACAAGGGTCACATTTTCAAAGATCCCTTTAGTGATGCCTACAATGTCTGCAAGCATATCTGTTTGCACACACTTTCATATGATCTCACAAATGCACACAAATCAGTATGTACAAGGCCAACCCTACATAGCCTTAATCACATGACTAAATCACAAGAGTAAAGCTTGCAGGATGGGGTCCTTAGGTGTGCAATGTACTCATCTGGACAGGCAAACACCAGGTTCTGTATGTGCAAACTGATGCATTTGTGAATATTGCATGCAGACTAAAGCAACCTTTTGTAAATGTGTCCCTTAAAATCTATCCAATTAAAAAAAACAGATTTCAGAAACAATAATCAAAGTGTCAGTATGATGTGTATAATGTGATATAAATTAAACACTGCAGATGGTTGTTCATATCCCCAGGATCAAAAATGAAGGCATGATATTAGCTTCACCAGAAGATGTCATGATGTTGTTTGCAAATGGGCAGAGCTTTGAGACTTGAGTTAATTCAGTACTTTTGTATGTGGTTGAAAAAACTTGTATAAAGCTCAGGAACAGTTGAAATTTTTTCAAGAAATTGTGTTTCCTGGATTTTAAAGTACTTCACATACTTTTCGTTCTTTGTTCCTTATAGTCTGTTATTGGAAGACACTTTCTAAACTGAATTAAACAAAGGAGCTTATTAACCAAGAAGAGTAAATACTTATGCAAGTCAAAGAAAAAAGACTCCTCTGTGATTTTAAAATATAACAAAAAATAAATAAATAAAATATTAATAATATAAAAAAAATTCTGCCAAGGAAAAATAAAGTATTTAAGATTAAAACTCACTGTTTTTAATCACCGAAACTCCTAACATCTCAATTCATTCAAATGAGTAAAACTTCAGTTGTTCTGCAATTAAAATAGCATTAATCATAGTTTGGTCTCATTATGTTGTTTTATTTAAAGGTCAGTCTATAAATTATTAAAGGGATAGTAGATGAGTCTTCAGCCCAGGGCCTCAAAAATATGAGCGATATTCTCAAAAGTGCTCAGCACTGGTCTAATTCTGCTCGAACTGGAGTCAATGACACTACTTCTGTCTATAAAGATTGGAAAGTGCGTACATATATGCAACATCCAAACCTGAATAACTGTACAAGCACCGCCACATTTTAAACAATCTTACTGAGCCTGGTACTCCACGTCATCTCTGCAATCTAATTCCATTTACATATAACTGCCAAATTATAGATGGAAAACGCACCAAAAAAAGTAACACACAGATTTCCAAAGATAAATAACTGTTTTCCCTCTTTCCTTTTGAGGGGACTGGAAAAAACATAAAATATTCCTACAAAGGCAAACTACATACTGTAAATATTAGACTGGAACAGCAGAGTACATAGTTAGTCAAAAGGACTCGATATGAGATAAACCCTATGACCCAAATTAGTACTTTCTAAGGCTCAAGACCAGGAAATATGATATAGGCATTGAAAGGGGAAAGGGACATATTGTTAATTTCTGTAAATCATCATCTCTATCTATGGCACAGTAAAAACACAAAATAATACTCAGGAATGAAGAATCTTCATACAAGTAAAAGAGACACTGAAGGAGAAGGAGTACTTGTGGCACCTTAGAGACGAACCAATTTATTTGAGCATAAGCTTTCGTGAGCTACAGGAAGGATGGTTAGGAGGAGGGGACATGATTGGTTCATCTTCCCTTTTATTCAGTACTAAAATATATCAATACATACGCTTACATCAATTTTCATTCTCATACACCATGTGTCCTACAGTCCCTAAGGGCTAATTCACTTTTATTTTTTTTAACAGGTTGGAGTAAGTTGGTGATTCAGCTGCCCAGCTGTACATTAATAGAGGAGAGACCTCTTTTCAGGCTGCTATGATTAGACCTTTAACAGAGTGAAAAAGACTAACAAAGTAATGTAATGAATAGAAGGTGAAGTCCGAAAATTTTACGAAACCTCTGATGTGAATCGAACCTCTGTGGGTTTGTTTGCTGCTAATAGCAAGCAAAAATTAATGAATGCTGCAGTTGCTGAACCATAATGCCATTTAGTGGATACTTTTTAGTAAAAAAGGGAATCGATTTTCCACGAATAAGAATTGCAGTGCACTGTGGTAGCATACATTTGAACTTAATGGAGTCTGTGATGAATGTTATTTATTTATTTTTCTTTTCACTGCATGCTATTTATAAAAGGAACAGGGAGCTAATGAAACATACACTGGTATTGTGGAATATGTCCACCTACTGCTGTCAAAATTGCTATTAAGCTATTTCAGGAAAAATGAAGTATTGTTTTGCTGTAATTTGATACTTACAATTGTTGAATATATATATGTGTGTGTGTGTGTGTGTGTGTGTGTGTATCACAAAGGTGTATCACACAAGAGCTCAATTTAGAATAAAAAACCTTTTGGGGCATAAGTACATAGATGGCATTTGTCTTTTCCACTTTAAGACACAATATAGCCAAAATCTGATTTGTCATGGAATCCTTTCTACTGCGATCTAGATTTGCCCCATTGTGCAAAAGTGGTAGAAGAGGTGGTATAAATTATTTCTAAGCATGTCCAAACCCACATGATTCTAGTTCACCAGTATCAAAATCTGTTTGTTCTGTAAAATATGATAGAAACTATTTTGGCGTTTTCATGTCTGACCTTGAATGACGTATCCCTAATCATAGGTGCAGAAGCTCAACAACCCTGAACACAAATCAGTTTCCAAAACTCAAACCTGATCCATATGCCAGTTCTCTGCCTCTCAGGGGACATTGTGCCCATTACAAAATCTGTTATACCTCTTTGACCAGGGAGAGGTTTCAACCATGCATCTTCTTGGGGCAGGGACTATTTTTTACCTTTTACATTGTCAGTTGCTTCCATCCTCATTGGGATCTCTGGGCGCTATTGTAATACAAATAATAAACAACAGTAATGTGTTAGAAGACAGTTTACAGAATTCAGAAAGTTGCATTGCTTTAAAAATAAAAACTACTTGTTATTGAACAGTGCCAAATTAATTTACATGCATTAAAACTTTTGGTTAATGGGGCATTTTACCACCACTGTATACCTTTTAAATGGTCTTTCTTTTTGTATTTGTTTATCTCTGTACACTGATCATAAAACAGCTTCAAAATTCTACAGTTTCCTGGTATGAAATATGGGAGAACTAAATTATATTAGGTAATCAAGCAATAAAAAATATTTTACATTTTGTAAAAAACAAAAAAACAAAAAAAACCCACCAGTCATTTAAAATGAAGGTAAATTAACTTGCAACAGCTGGAGAGGGCATATTGCTAACTGATATCCAGTTTTATGCAATTAGCATATTAATCATCTGAGAAAACATAATGGATTAAAGGACCAATGCTGCCATCAGATAGATGAATATGATTCTCCACTAATTTCAGAGGAAATTATGGTGTGTTTATGCGGAGGAGAATTGGACCCAATATGTAGGATATCACTAAAAACAAAATTACAAAAGAGAACAGAATCAGGATGACAACAGTTATTACATTTTTATAATTTATATTACACAAGAACCTGGCATGGATTCGCAGGTATCACCAGAAAAAAAATTAGCATTAATGTATATATTGGCACTAGTTATGCAACATTAAAATACATTATGCCAAATTAAAATAATTATGAATTACTTTTTTCTATTATTTTCTTAATGCATTTATATTTTTAAAACTATCACTGAAATTATTAAAAAGAACACATGTAAATTCTCCTTACCCTAGAAGTGAAAAATATTTATAATACACATTATTTCCAGAAATAGATACATAATTCTCATGGACTACAGCCGGCTCCCATTGAACTCAATCCTACAATGAGCTGAGCACCCTCAACTCCCCCTGGCTTTAATGGGAGGTGAGTATGTTCAGCACCTCTCAGACCTCTCAGTCTTACTTGTATTGAGTAGTACTTTATTTTGTAAGTAGCTCCACTGATTACAATAGGCCAGGTTGAGGAGTTAGGCATTGGAATCTGGCTTATTATTTTCAGGCTTTTCTGTTTTATCCTCTCTATCAGCTGGATATATAGAACCAAAATAAAAGTAATCTCTTCAACCATCCTTCATCCCTTTTTTGTTTGTGTTGCAGATAATGTGGTAACTCTCATTCTGGCTTTTCACTTTGCTAGTTGAATGTGGAAAATTTCTTTCAAAATTACTTGAAAATAACACATAAAATAAAACTACTAAAATAAATTCCACCAGCTCTGAGAAAATTAGGCTGTATCTATTTTCCATTGGCATACATATAAGTGTATAATATCTGAAGCCCACCATAACAAATATCATTAAGCCATTACATTATAACACACAAAACAAATAAATACCACAAGCCAAGACAAAGCTAGGCTAACTTTGTAATCCATTTGAATATATATGAAACAGCTGATATTTTGAAGCATGCCATACCAAATACTATCAAATTAAAACTTCAAAAATCCAAACAAATAAATTAAAATAAATTCCAGTGGCCCACGCAAAATTAGGGCTTTCATTTATTAGTGTACATATAAACTGTATAATAATATTCATAGCATACATTACAATATACCATACACTACCATACCAAATACCACTAAACTACTACATGAATAAACAAGTCTCAAAAAGCCAATGTTAGTTCATCATCAGTTAAAGTGTACCTTTCATAATATTAGCAGCACTCAGCAAATAAATTTATGTTGCTAATTTGATTTAGTAAGCTTATTTTAAGATAATACTTTAAAATAGATTGTAAATGCTTCTTTGCAAACAGTAAGAGTTGCATGAGAAATAATAAGTGTTTCTTGTCAAAGAGAGCAGCAGTTGCAAGTATATCACTTGCAATGTAAATCCAAAAGGAAATCTTAACTGTTTGAACTTTGGATGAAATACAATCGCCACCATTTAAAGAAAATTCATTATTTGCATTCTGTCATTGTCCCAGACGCCCACCACTTTATTAAGTAGTACATCTGGGAGCTATCCAGCAAAAACAAATCCAGGGCAGGTCATCCTTCTTTTGTAGTCCATTCCATCTGGAATTCCATCAGCCCTCCATCCTTCTGTTTCACCTGGGCTGTTGTCGGTCCCACCCCCAATTCCACCAGGTACCTGCACCATTGGTGAGATACCACCACTCTTCCCACATATGAGGGAAAAGTGCAGGAAGAAGAGGGTGTTGTCTCCTTGCTGTACCGGACATTAGGAGCCCCAAACCCTAGCCCCACGTTCTTTAGAAGATGCCTTCTGCTAATCTACTTCCATTTATGGTTTATCGGAGCACTGTATCCCGCATATTGAATGGATATCTGCACTGGGCACATGCCAAATTGGAAAATCATGAATTTTTACAACCTAACCTACCAGGTTCCTGGGCAACCTAGAGGAAGATTATCCCTAACATGCTGCCCAGGCCAATCTGGCAGTGAGGGAAAAATTCCTGCCCAGCCCCAAAACATGACTAGCGTGATGCACTCAGCAAAGCCCCCAGATCCCATCCTACTCTAATCCTAAAGGGGTGAGGAGGTGCTTTACTTCCCAGCACAGAATTATAAGGTTTATAAGCCTTCCCCTTGGGAATGAAGAAGCCAACTGGCTTATGCTGCACCCTTGTGTCCAACCAATCAGCTACATAAAGCCCTCCAACCCACAAGGAGATTGAATGCCCACAAGGAAGGGTGTGGGATAATATCCCTAAAGAGGCCAAGGATTTATTTTACCTGCTGGCCGAGACCAAGCATCCCTACTTCCGAAACTACACTGTGAGCCTCTCAAAGTACAACTTATACTCACTATATTCAATAATACCTTATGTGAAAAGTTGGTAAGAGGAAGTGTAATTGTTCTCTCCATTCTCTCTTTACACCTTAAAAAATGCTCCCCAGATCTACCAGCAAACTACCAGACCATCCTTACTCGCACTGAAATCAATGACACTGCAAGAAGATTAAGGTACTACTCAATGCAAGTAAGGGCAGCAGACTCAGACTGTAAATGATCTTCTGGAAATCTCAGGAACTTTATTTAATCATCTGTTAAGTTCACCATTGTTTGTGTAAATAATACTTTACTTCTTCTGGATATTGAACTGCATTAATAGTTGTAATGTTTTTTTTTCCAAAGCACTCAACATTGGCCAAACTCTGCTCCCACTGAAGTGAAAGAGAGTTTTACCTTGATTTCAATGGAAGCAGAGTAAACCAACTGTGATTACTTTTGAACATCCTACCTGTTAATCCTAATGTGACTCATTTTCATCTGTCTATACGCTTAAGTGTAGCACAAGTAAATATAAAAATTGGAAAGAAAGTAAATCTTGCCATATTGAGAACATATACTCACATTCTCACCAACTTATTTCTATTCCCCCTCCCCAGTCTTCAAATTTCCAAAATATGATAGTATATAATTTGCATTTGTACCCACCCCCGAAAAAAGTCAGTCATCAACATTACGTTCTGTCTGCAGTTGCCAAATGTATTACCTTGACTTTCCAAATGCATAATATTGTACATGCAACCCACCTAGGAAAGAGATATTACATAGGCACTTTGGGAACATGAATTATCCTAGCCTTTATTAGCTTAACTTAAGAATTTTTTTCCTATATATTTACAAATAAATGCATTTTTGTGGTAAGGACTTGACCATTTTTCTTTCATATTTTTCTGATCAACACTAGAGAAATAGATATCAAGGGAAAGTGTAGATCCTTAGATGTTAGCATTTCAGCAGCCTACCATAGCAAAAGGTCTCTGAAAACTTTTTCTCTAATTGTTCCTTATTTTTACCACCTAGTGTTTCTTTCCTGCAGTATATTTCTGAAATATATTCCCCTTTGTCTCATACTTCTTCTTAAAGTCTTACAATAGAGCAGTCTTCATAAAAGGCCATTGCCAGAAGGTGCTACACCTTCATCAGAGATATGACACTTTGATAAAGCACTGGTGCAATACATCATCAAAGAGCTGCATAGGATGATGTATTACTGTAATACATCAAAACGCCATTGCTCACATGGGGTCTGATCCTGCTCCCACTGAAGTCTATAGAAAGATTCCCATTAACTACAATGAAAGAAGGATTGGGACCATAATGTCCTGCAGCCCAAACATCTGAGATGTACTTCAGATTTTGTATTCCTATAGATTTTTTTTTAAAAATCAATGTTTTTACATTTGGTATTTTAATACCAGGGGTTTGGGGGGTGGGGGAAGGGGAAGAGGAGTTGAGAGAGAGATACCAGGAGCATCAAACTTATGTTTTTGTATTTGTTTTTTCCTGAGAAATGTGCTTCATTGAAGAGGTAAGAAAGACTAATATTAGAGTCCATATGGCTTTTGTTATCTGATTCAGGATAAGGACAAAAATAAGTCCTGATGATATAAAAAAACCCATTTGATTTGGAAATGTCATTTCTACACAGAATAAACTGAATTTGTTTTCTTCAAAATAATCAAATGTTACTTTATGTAAAAAGATCTTTCTTTATGGCTGTAAAATGTAGCTGGAGTGAGGACTAGAATCCTGAAGAAACATAGTTAACACTGATTTCTCCTGCCACTAAAAAATGATGAAAATAAATGTTAGCCATAAGCCCAACCAATCCTCGTACATGGGAAAAAACAAGAAATATGAATAAGAATCTCAGACTTCTCCTTTTTCAAAAGTTTTAGCTATTTACTTTGTGAAAATACCCTGGTGGATACATATTGGTGTACACTGATCACTAGAGTAGAAAGGATAAAGTTGCTGGCCTGTACTAGGACTCCTTGGCTGCAGGGTAGGATCTGGGTCACTGACTAAACGGCTGGCAATTGCTCCCTGAGACGTTCAGAGGATCCTTTCTTTTTAGCACTCTGCAAATGACAAGGGAAGTGGTGCTTTTTCATTCCTGTTAACTTCCTATCCAGTTGACACAACATCTGAAACTGATCTCTGGGAGCAACTCTTTCCTGTGGACATAGAGAAGATGATGTTCTTTGGGTGGATGCAATTCACTAACAGAGGCAGAAAATTGGGGTCTTCCCTGTGACCTGGCCTTGAAGCTTTTAATTTCACAAGAATAATATCTCCGATCAGCTGTGCATTTTTGTAAATGTCAATGGCACAATTGGTTTACAACTCAGATGGAGCACAGCCAGTGCATTTTCTCTTGCATGCACTTACTGCTGGGACTTCACCAACATTCTCTGCAGCTGAACATTTTCAAAAATTTTCCTTCTGAAATTGATGGGTTTAGGGTGCACTTATACTTATAACTTCATATACTGAAGTATCTGATTGCATTTTTCTCCTGTTTGAAAATTCAGCCTTTTTGCAAAGTAATTCTCCTTGGACTAAATTCAGCCCCAGTCTTGGGCTAGCCCACTGCACATGTACCATTTAAGCCACTCTTAAATCACCAAATTAGGGCTTTCCTGGGGTTCTTAAAAGGTATGAGGCCTAATACTGCCCTCTTCACAGGACTGAATTTCACCCTGTAAGCATTTTAAGCCTTCTTTAGCTAAAAGGATATAGCAACTTCCTTCTAAGAAATATCCTTGTGTCTTGCAGGATGAAGGATTTAGCAAGTCACAATTACAATTGTTTTGCCTACCACAAAAGATGGGCAATCCCATATAGATAAGAAACAACTTAAGCTACCACCACTAGTTCAAACAGAATATGATCTAAACTTTTTTTACCCTTCCCTTGTGTGGGTATCTCTACATTTCCTAGCTTCAGCCAAGCCTGGAAGATAAATAAATACTCCAAGTCAAAAGTCTCTTAAGGTCTCTTCAGCATCATTTCTAAACACAAAAATATATGGACTAACTATGGATGAGAATCTGAATGTCTGGGTGTTCATGCAGTTTTGAATGAACCTCCAAATAATCACTATTGCTCAGTAGATTAAATGAACAAACAGATTTGTTTCCCTGTTGCTGGATCTTCAGTAGTAAATTTTGTTAAAGAAAATTGTACTGCTTCAGAACAAATGTAAATAAAGAAACAGAGATGCTATTCTGAATGGGATTCAGATTATTTTTTAAAATTTATATTTGATACTTAGTTACTTTGAAGCTCTAGTCTTCAACGTAAAAAAACCTTTGTCTTCTGATTCCTGTGTACTTTCTGTGACTTCCGGCACCCGAATATTCACCACTGTCATGCAGTTAGGATATGTTTTGTACAAAGTATGCTTTGTGAGGTATCATTCTAAAAGTCTTTATCAGCTAGACATTAATATCTCATTGGATGGTATGTGCTATTGTCCTATGTGAAGTTATGAAGTTTGGCTATGTATGTGTTACTGAAACATGTTGTGAGGTTGAAAATATCCACAAGCAGCCTTTCAGGTACAATAATAAAAAGGCTAAACAATGTTAATGGCGCATTGAGGAAAGGCACACAAGCACAAGGATTACCCCAGGAACTGTGTACAATAGAAACCTTTCAGAGATAGCACTACACAATGGGAACTGTTTGACCCAGGTCCCAGCAAAAGAGCTTTCCAGCAGGTGGGAAGAAGATATAAAAGAGGGTTAATGACATCATGATGGTACCTCACTCTCCCAAAAAACAACACACCTTGAAACACCTGAGGAATAAAGACTGAATGGGGGGAAGTGATGGTCCCAGGCTGAGGTATTGCTAGCCTATGTATTAAAACCTGGGAAAGCCAAGGCAGCTTGTGCCTTAAGAATCTGCCAGCCTATTTATCATTCAGGGTCAGAATATGCTAATTCATATCCTACCTATCTAGTGTGTTAAGGTCAGTTTGTGATTTTGTTTATTTACTAAGGTAATCTGCTTTGATTTGTTTGCTGTCACTTATAATCACTTAAAATCTATCTTTTGCAGTTAATAAACTTGTTTTGTTTTGTCTAAAACCAGTGAGTGGAAACTATAACCTGGGGCAGAAAGCTGTTTCATATCTTCCTCCACATTGAGGGAAGGGACGAATTTTATGAGCTTATGCTATACAGTTCCCCGTGCAGCGCAAGATGGCATAATTCTGGGTTTACCCTCCAAAGGGGGGGTGCGTGCCTTACAAACTGGGAGGTGCCTTACCTGTGCCTTCCCATGTAGGGGCTGGTTAAAGAACCTGTGTGTATAGTGCTGCAGCTGGGTGTATCCCTACTTATGTGTATGCTGGTGAAAAAGCAAGCTTGGAGAGCTTAGCAACTTGTCACAGCAGCACAGTGTGAGAGCCCAGGCTGGTTGGTGAGGTAGGTTCAGTGGTACCCCAGTTCCAGGAATCCCCCCGAGGGGGAGGGGGAGCCTATAACACTTTCCACTGTTACAGATTTGCTATTGGTTTATTGATTAAAAACTGGATGATTTGTGCTCCCCCCCCCCCCACGTGCATTTGTTTAAATGGATATTTAAGCAGACAAAAAGCTTTCTAACTGGACTTTCCAGATCTTTCAGAAATAAGACTGAGAACTGTGCTCTTCCTGAGCTAGAAGGTTACCTCGCAGAGTAATTTTCTAGGTAACATAAACTAAAAGGGTTTTTTTTTATATTCATGTAGTAAGTATTCCTGCCAATTAGTCTGTGGTTTGGAAAATGCTTTAAAAAGGATTGCATGATAATGTGCTTTCTGAAATAATAAATAAAGGAATAATAATGAAAGTAAGAAGTAGCATCACATCACCTCAAGGTGCATTTGTGACTTTCACAACAACTTTAATTCATTGTAACATGGAGCCGTACCAATGGGAAATTACAATAAGAAACTGTATAATTAGAGAGGAGCAAGGTGGATGAGGTAATATTTTTTACTAGATAAACGTCTGTTAGGCTATGTCTACACTAGAGAGCTTAGATTGGTGCAGCTGTTCAATGCAGCTGCGCTGCTATAAGATTTCTGATGTAGTGATAGAAAGCTCTCCCATCAACATAATTAATCCACTCCCAATGAGCAGCGGTAGCTATGTCAACAAGAGAAGCTCTCCCACTGACATAGTGCTGTGCACACTAGCGCTTATGCCTGAGTAATTTAGTAATTTAGTAATTTATGTTGCTCAGGGGAAGGAATATTCACACCCCAGAGCGACAAAGTTTTGCCACCATAAGTGGTAGTGTAGACATAGCCTTAGAGAGGAAGTAGACTTATCAGCCTCATTCTTCCCCAGAAATACATCAGTTGGAGTTACTTTTACACTGGGGGCATAGAGGGAGAGTGGGAGGATATAGGGATAGGGGAAGGAATCCAGGCCCATTACATCCAGACTTATCTACCAGAAAAGCACAAACGATCTACGGCTGGTAATAGCTACATAAGGAAAAACAAACTCTTATGAAAATTGATAGTTAAAACTAAAAACAAATCCGGTTTCACGTGGTTTAGGCTAGCATTTTCCAAGAGACCCATGGAAGCTGGGTGATTAACTCCCTTAGGTTCTCTTGGGGAAAAAAAAAATCACAGCTTTATGCTTTGTCTGCACACCAAACAAAAAAGATAACAAACAAAATGTACAGAATGAAGTGCATAAAAATAAAGCCAAGATGAGACTTAAAATAAACATAAGATGAAATCAGCAAGAAAAATGTAGTCAACATACATACAAAAGTTTTGAAGGTTGTTTACATGATGTGATAGAACATAAGTCTTATCACCATGTTGCCATACAGTAACCCCCAGGTGCTCCAGGTTAACAGAATGTCTGTAATAGTAACAATTACTGCAAGAGAAAATGGATTAAAGGGTTACATGAAAAAAAGAGGGCAGACTCAGAGTGGTGAGGTGAGTCATTGTCTGGGACAGCAGATGTTCTGAGGGGAGTTTGAAAATATCTGCAAGGGTCTTTACTTCCAAATCTGCATGAGGAAGAGTTGCTTAATGCATGCAAATACTTTGGCTTCCATATAGCAATGGGCTGAAATAAGCATTTGAATATAATGAGACAGTTCTCATCATTATTATATTGAAGCATCAAGGGTGGGATTTTTCAAAGTTGTCTGCACTGGAGTAACTCTGGTACCACTGAAATAAGAGGAAGTTTCACTGTTGACTTCAGTAGGAGCAGAAGTATATCAATGCTGAGCATTTGATTATTGCACCCTGAAGTCCCATCATTTACATTGAGCTCCACCTTAAACTCAGAATAAAGTGAATAACTCGGGTTTGGGAGCAGGGGAAGTATGGAAGCTTCAGCTGGTCACTCTGCATCACATTTGTTGGAATAGATTTTACAGAAATCCTGTGGGATCATTCACGATTCTTGTAGGAGTTAAATCACGGGTAATGCTGTTTTCAGTAACATTAACTCCTACAGAATTCCCTCTGTGCCTTCTATTGCTCAGCCACAGGTAGGAAACAGCCAATGATCCAATACAACACAGCCTCTAAGGGTATGTCTATATTGCACAAAAAATCCAGGTTCTGACTGAGATTTGAGCCAAACCTCCACTTCCATTCACATACAAATCAGTCTAACTCGGGTCAGCAAGCACCCAGGTCTTAGGACCTGGCTGGGTGGTTGAGTCAGAGCCAAGTCCTGCTGTGATTCATATCCAAGCCCTGCCATTTTGCAGCTCAATCCACAGACCTGAGTCAGAAGGTCTGAGTAGTGCAGTATGGATGCATTAGCACAGCTGCGAGACACAAATCCAGCAATTGTAAGCCCATGTTTAAATGCATTGTCAACACTCACACAGAGATTTGGAAACACTGAGTCCATAAACCCAGGTCCCACAGATCTGGGTTTACAATGCAGTGTAGACATATCCTAAGTCATGGTGCTGCCAAGGGGAGGGGAGCCAAAAAAGCAGCATAGTGGAGTATGCCCTTCATCTAAATGCTTCAAGAGCCATACGGATGTCCCCTGATTTTCTCGTGCATCCTAGTGCTTCGCAGGGTTTGAGATTCTTGCCCTCTTCCCCCTTCACTGAGGTTGGATTTGAACAGGTGGGGGAAGGGAAAGAGGATACCAAAAATCCCAGAAATGTTTTTTTTTAAATCAACAGAAACCTTCCAGGAAAGGAAAAAGGAAAGATAAAACAATGAAAAAGTGGGAAGTACTTTTCAATGGTGCTGCAAGCACTGGTGGATCACAAGGGACATTTCACGGACATCAATGTGGGATGGCTGGGAAAGGTGTATGATGCTCGCATCTTCAGAAACTCTGGTCTGTTTGAACAGCTGCAGGAAGGAACTTACTTCCCAGACCAGAAAATTACTGTTGGGGATGTTGAAATGCCTTTAGCTATCCTTGGGGACCCAGTCTACCCCTTAATGCCATGGCTCATGAAGCCATACACAGGCATCCTGGACAGTAGTAAGGAGCAGTTCAACTACAGGCTGAGCAAGTGCAGAATGGTGGTAGAATGTGCATTTGGACATTTAAAAGCTCGCTGGTGTAGTTTACTGACTAGGTTAGACCTTAGCAAAAACAATATTCCCATTGTTATTGCTGCTTGCTGTGTGCTCCACAATATCTGTGAGTGTAAGGGGGAGACATTTATGGTGGGGCGGGAGGTTGAGGCAAATCACCTGGTGCAGCCAGACACCAGGGTGATTAGAAGAGCACAGCTGGGCGCCCTGCACATCGGAGAAGCTTTGAAAACCAGCTTCATGACTGGCCAGGCTATGGTATGACAGTTCTGTTTGTTCTGTTTGTTTCTCCTTGATGAAAACCCACCTCCTTAGTTTACTCTACTTCCCTGTAACCCAACCGACCTCCCCCCTTCTATCACCGCTTTCAGAGGCAATAAAGTCATTATTGTTTCAAAATCATTCATTCTTTATTAATTCATCACAGAAATAGGGGGAAAACTCTCAAGGTAGCCCTGGAGGGGTGGGTGAGGAGGGAAGCACCGGATGGGGTGGTGGATGAGGGGAGGAGGGAAGGACAAGACCACACTACAGTTCAAAACTCATTGAATGCCGGACTTCTGTTGCTTGGGCAATCATCTGGGGTGGAGTGGCTGGGTGCCTGTAGCCTTCCCCCCACGTTCTTGGGGGTCTAGGTGAGGAGGATATGGAACTTGGGGAGGAGGGCAGGCGGTTATACAGGGGCTGCAGTGGTGGTCTGTGCTCCTGCTGCCTTTCCTGAAGCTCCACCAGATGCATGTAATTTTGCTCCCCCATTAGACTCAGCATTGCCTCCTTTCACCGCACTCCTCCCTCCTCTCATTGCATTCCTCCCTCCTCTCATCACGTTTCATTTAACGCTTTCCTGGTCTCTGCCATTGCTTGCCTCCACGCATTCTGCTGAGCTCTTTCAGTGCGGGAGGACTGCATGAGCTCTGAGAATATTTCATCACAAGTGTGTTTTTTTCCCCTTTTAATCTGCGGTAGCCTCTGGGACGGAGATGATATGGGCAGCATAGAAACATTTGGAGCTGCAGGAGGAAAAAAGGGGAGAGTAGTATTTAAAAAGATACAGTTTAGAGAACAAAGGGAAGACTATTTCACACTGAATTAAGTGATTCACATTACATAGCACATATGCTTTTGTTACAAGGTTGCATTTTGCCTCTTATATTGAGTGTCTGCCGGTTTGGTGTGAGACATCACATGCACTCCGCTCGGCAACAGAATTCGGCTTGCAGGCAGCCGTGGTAAGGCAAAGGGTTTCAACTTCTTCAACCTTCATAACATGTGGGAATGGTTTCAAACAGCAACACCCTCCTTTTCCATACCAAGCAAAGCCCATTGGGTTGGCCATTTAAAAGGAGGGGCTGTGGTTTTAGGGTGAATGTGCAGCACAACCCAACCCCCCAACCCCAATTTTCTGGGATGATCACTTCAAACCCCTCCTCCCACCACCACCACCGTGTGGCTAGTATCAGGGAAGATCCCTGTCAGCCAAACGCGAACAGCTCAGCATGAACGGGCCTCCCGCCACCGCTTGGCTAACAGCGGGGATGATTTCTTTTCAACCAAAGGCAAACAGCCCAGCAGGAACGGCCACCTCTGAATGTCCCCTTAAACAAATTTCCCATATTTGAACCAGGTGACCGTGAATGATATCACTCTCCTGAGGCTAACACAAAGAGGTAAAGAATGGATGTTGCTTGAATGCCACCAAAGCCTGGGCCCATTTGCTGCAATGCTTTGTTCTGCAATGATTCCAAACTACTTGCTACTGGCTTGGCATCATAAAAGTGTCCTACCATGGAGGACGGAATAAGGCTGACCTCCCCAGAAACCTCCTGAAAAGGCTTTTAGAGTACCTCCAGGAGATTTTCATGGAGATGTCCCTGGAGGATTCCCGCTCCATCCCCAGACACGTTAACAGACTTTTCCAGTAGCTATACTGGCAGCGAATGCATCCCAAGTCTTCAGGTCAAATTAATCATTAAACACGCTTGCTTTTAAACCCTGTATTATATTTACAAAGGTACATTCACCAGAGGTGCTTCTCCAGCTTCATGGTCCAGGAGCCCACCTTGGGAGGTTTGGAAGAGTATTAGTTCCAGGGTGATGAACACTTCCTGCCTGCCGGGGAGAAGGGATTCTGCACTTGCCTTCTGTGCGCTATCCTCAACCTCCTACTCATCATCATCTACAAAATCCTCATCCCTGTTGCATGAGACTCCCCCCTTGCAGGTGTCCACAGACAGTGGTGGGGTAGTGGTAGGGGTCCCCGGTAGAATTGCACGCAGCTCATCATATATGGGGCTCTGACCCGGAGCGACCATTTGCATCCTTTGTTTTTTTGGTAGGCTTGCCTCAGCTCCTTAACTTCCATGCAGCACTGCTGTGTGTCCCTGTTGTAGCCTCTGTCCATCATGCCCTTGGAGATTTTGGCAAATACATTGGCATTTCATCTTGGGAACAGAGTTCTGCCTGCACGGATTCTTCTCCCCATACAGCGATCAGATCCAGTACCTCCCATTCAGTCCATGCTGGAACTCTTTTGCAATTCTGGGACTCCATGGTCACCTGTGCTGATCAGCTCACCATGGTGGCCAAACAGGAAATGAAATTCAAATGTTCCGGGGCTTTTCCTGTCTACCTGGCCAGTGCATCTGAGTTGAAAGTGCTGTCCAGAGCGGTCACAATGGAGCACTCTGGGATAGCACCTGGAGGCCAATACCGTCGAATTGCGTCCACACTACCCCAAATTCAACCCAGCGCTAAACCCCTCACTGGGGAGGAGTACAGAAATTGATTTTAATAGCCCTTTAAGTCGACAAAACAAAACAAAGCTTGGTTGTGTGAACGGGTGCAGGTTTAAATCGACCTAACGGTGCTAAATTTGACCTAAACTCGTAGTGTAGACCAGGGCTTATACCAATGCTGCTTTACAACCCCAAAGGAAACCCACCTGAATACAAGTAATGATCCTCCCACCTAAAACAGAAATGCTCAAGTGTCTACTATTAATTGACTAGCATGCTAAAAAGCACCATTATTCATGTAAATGCTCCTTAATTATTGGACTCTTAGCTGTGTTGGTTTGCAATGGTTATGGACAGCTCTTTGTGAGATGGGAGTTTCATTTCCAAACAGCTAGAGTTCACTTCTGTAAATGTATCAGCTTCACAGTATTAGCACTCTTTCTATGCCATTTAGAATATGACTTTCTCTCTATATATTTTGTTATTTTGTTATTATATATATATGTATGAGGTGCTTGTGTATTTACACACTGTAGTATTCACAATTATTACTATTGCATAGGTCAGCTAGACATTTGAGCACGCAAATGCATTTAGATACATTTAGATACATAATTGCAATAACTTTGTGTCCAACAAATACATGCACACCAAGAGCCTACATTTATGGAAATCAGGCCCTTTATATTTGGTTCCATTATTATTGAGTTAGAATTTTCTGTATACACAAATTATTTTAAAATGTAGATGATATGCTTTTCTTTCTCTTCTAAATAGATGTGTTACACTGGTGTACCCAGAAATATTACCCTGTTAGTATGCTAAGTACGGTGCATGGTACTGTAAATTGTCATAGCTCCATTTTCAGTGGTAAGGATCTGTCCCAAAGGATGTAATCCTGGGCCCTTTAAAGTCATTAATGGTATGTCTGTACTCAGAGGCCCTGACTTTCTACTGTGCTGGAGGGTGCTCGATCCCTGCTCTGCCCTAGGCCTTTCCCCAACTCCACACCTTTCCCCACCCCACTCCACCCTCACCTCTTCCCACCCAGTTCCACCCCTCCTCCGAGAACCTCTTACACACCACAGAACAGCTGATCTGCGGTGGGTGGGAGGCGCTAGGAGGGAGCGGGAAGCGCTGATCGTCAGGGCCACTGGTGGGCAGCAGGCACTGATCAGGGGGGCTGCGAGTGGGTGCTCAGCACCTACCATTTTTTCCCCATGGGTGCTCCAGCCCTAGAGCACCCAGGGAGTCAGTGCCTATGTCTGCACTGCAATAAAACACCTGTGGACGGCCCACGTCAGCTGGCTTTGGCTCGTGGGGCTCAGGCTGTGGGGCTATAAAATTGAATCCAGGATCAGGGAAACGCAGCCTAAAGCCAGACATCTTTACTATAATTTTATAAATTCACTGCCCGACACTGAATCTGCTGCCATAGGCCAGGTGTGGTTGTTTTATTGCAGTGTAGACATACCCAAAGAGTTTTGTCATTGACTTTAAAGAAGCTAAAATTTAACCCAACATACTTATCCATACTCAGCTTTAATTAAAGGACTTTACTAATGACTTACAAGACCACCTTAATTTCCCTGTCTGGCTTCAAGATTTAGATACCAATTTTGTTTTACAGGTCTAGTCTTATTTCAGCATCCTCTCCTCCTCCCAAAGTTCTATATACTACATTATTTAAGTAAAGTCAATACCAAAGAAAGGCACGAAATAGGAGCATAAGGCACAAATCCATTCAATGGTATCGCTGTCTGTGAAGCACACAATTGAAATCGGCAGTTAAGTAGTATGTATTGGTTACAGCTTTGGAAAATATTTTTTTCTTAATTGTTAACTATCCACTTGAACGGAGGCACTTATTTCCTTTGTGAGGGGAGGAAAAGCAGTAAGGGAAGACACCAAAGTTGCTATGTAATAGGCTACAGAAAATTCTGTTTTAGATATTTGATGGAGGCTTATGACATCCCACCTCTATTTTTATACATCGTTTCTCCTTATTTATTTATTTTAAATAGACCTCACCACATTTAGCCAAATAGCCTTCAATTTTCATATTGCCGAAGAAAACACCTACAGGGGACATGCATAGCAAAACAGTTTTTACTGGATGCTCACATGAATCTCAATCATTCTTTCCACTTCTGCAAGGAGAAGGTACCCAAAATGTGCAGATATTTAGTGGGGAGGCAAGAAAGAGAGAGCTCAGCTGCATTATTTCCCTTTGCCTCAGGCTTGACCATTTATATTGACCCTTTATCTTGCAACTACTCAGCTCTAGATGACTAATGTTGTATAGATTGTACACGTGCTGTAACTTTCTATCTAACAGATCTAATCAAAATATAAAATTATAATTCAACAATGTTTGCGCCTTAATTTTCACTCTAGTATATGTCTGCAGGGGGTCGGGAAGAAGTGATATTTGTAAGGCAGTAGGGATACTTGGTTTGGAGACTGGATGCTGGGAAGAAGCTACCTCTGAGTTACAAAGACTTTGGATAGAAAGACTATTCCTCACCTATTAAACTTCTCAATAATTCTGTGCATTGTATTATAAATGACATCTAGTTTTGAGGAACATGTTGTAACATACTGCTTGAGGGGGCTGGATAGTACATGTTTTGTATGTTCTTTGAAATGTGTTATTTGTTTACATACACATTACAAGCTCATCTGTACGAACGAGTAAGCTTGGTGGCACAAATGAGATTACTCTTCAGTCGTGTTTTGTTATACCCCCTTTTTCTGATCATTTTACGTGTATTGGCTAGGACTACACATCTGATGAGTCACCAAACAGTTTAAGAGATAACAAGCGAATAACATTTGCCTATGGCTGGTTTGCATACAAAAAACTTAAAAGGAATAATGATATAGTATTTTACAGAATAAAGCAGATAGAGGAAGGGTCTGTAGGGCATTCAATACAATTTTGGAACCTTTAAAAATTACAAAAAGAAAAGGAGTACTTGTGGCACCTTAGAGACTAACCAATTTATTTGAGCATAAGCTTTCGTGAGCTACAGCTCACTTCATCGGATGCATTCCGATAAGTATGTTGGGTTAATTTTAGCTTCTTTAAAGTCAATGGCAAAACTCTTTGGGTACATCTACACTGCAATAAAACAACTGATGAAGTGAGCTGTAGCTCACGAAAGCTTATGCTCTAATAAATCGGTTAGTCGCTAAGGTGCCACAAGTACTCCTTTTCTTTTTGCGGATACAGACTAACACGGTTGCTATTCTGAAACCTTTAAAAATTACAGTATTCAGACATAATTAAACATTTCAATGAAGGTGAATGAGGAGGTAGTTTGCACAGAAGGCTAAAACTTGTCATTATATTCTAGATTTGTCTTAGTGACTGGTAGGTTTGCAATCCTCAGGAGGCCTCAGCTAAGTGGTGTTTCCTAATAACTTGCTAAGAATAGGTTTTCCTGGGCTTATAACATTAACCTATTGTCCTTTCAATAAATATATAAACACACTACAGGGCTGGAGGCAAAGTACAGCAGCATTTTTCTCTTACCTGCTTTCATCTGATTATACACAAGGACAAATTGAATACATTGTTCTGAAGATGAAAAAAAGACCTTTGTTAGATTGTAAATTCAAGTAGGCCTATGAGATGGGCTGTTCACCCCACACGGCCTGTGAAAAAGTTAATGTAGAGTGAAAAGGGGGCTAATTAACCCCACAGGCCACAGCTGAGAGGAATTATGTGGCTAAACAATCCCCTGACTCAAGGTGGGAATCCAGCTGAAGAGGAACAAACTGGGCTGGATGTATAAAGACAGGAAATTGGAATCAAAGTGGGCTTTTGGGAAAGTCTGCAGTCACTCTCTGGGAGAAAGGAGGAGGTGTAGAGCAGGGATCGGCAACCTTTGGCACATGGCCCATCAGGGAAATCTGCTGGCAGGCCGGGCCGGTTTCTTTATGAAGGAACAGTAATCCACACAGTGTAGAGTCAAGCACAGGAGTTTATTATGCACAGCGCTGACAGAGTGTCACTTTGCTTATTAGGCTCAGAGACACTGCAAGAGCAATTGATTACATTAGATTATATAGGATGCTCATTGGGCGGAGAGAAGCGACAGGGCTGGGTTTTCCCAGCCCCTGGATAGGTTCTAGCAGCAAGACAAGCACAATAAGCCAATGGTCTAAAAGATTACATAAAGGCTCCGCCCATGACTCAAATTAACATATTGCTGACACACAGGTAATTACCCTCAAACTATGTCTATTAAAGTGTATAGGTTAAACCCTAATTTTGGGGTCCAGGGGAATGAGGTAGCAGTTCTCCCGGTTGACCAACAGGTATATTCCTGGAGATTTAAAGCGAAAAAGCAGTAATTAGTACTTAATAGCAATTGTTTATACTTTTACCCTTGCACTTCTGTGGGCTAGGATTGGCATCCAACTGTGAGGGGAGGGTGTCATAACTCATGTCAATCATATTAGGCCTCTCTCTGTCTGGAATCTGAGGGGTATTGTACCACTATCTTCTCCCTGCATTAGGGAGTTAACTGTGAGGCCTTTCTCAACACTTCGTGTGTCTATAACTCATGATTAGGATGCCCAATTACATTCAGAGTTATGCTGACTCCGTTCACTGACTTGAGACACACAAGGTTATCTATTTACCCCAGCTTTCTCTTAGCCAAGTATTGTTCTTTGTTAGCTAGCCATTATGCCCTAGGCCAAGCTGTGGACTCTGGGCCTATATGAAAAGTTCTTAGCAGAAACTATAGATAAGATCTTCCATCCACAGCAAATGGATTTTGGCCCTTCAGTTTACCTGCAGCTCCCGCAGGTTCAGCCAATCACAGCACCCACTGGCCTTGGTTCGCCGTTCCAGGCCAATGGGGGCTGCAGGAAGCAGCAGACAACACATCCCTCAGCCCACGCCGCTTCCTGCAGCCCCCATTCGCCTGGAACGGTGAACCACGGCCAGTGGGAGCTGTGATCAGCCAAACTTGCAGACACTACAGGTAAACAAATTGGCCTGGCGGTTTTGCGGATTTCCCTGACAGGCCACATGCCAAAGGTTGCTGATCCCTGGTGTAGAAACTATGGGGCAGATGACCTACAGTTACACCCTGGGAGGAGAGACTTAGGAGGCTGGCAAACCCAGACAGGGGGAGTGTCAGATGGTAAGGAAAGGGCACAAGGAAAGGCATGAAGATCCAGAAGGGAACAGATCATGACTGGTGATTACAGGGCCTCTGGAGTCAGAAATTGGAGTGCAGCTTGCACCCAGGTTCCCCTGCCAGCCACTGAAGCTGTGGCACCATGGGGTGGTGAATGGGAAGACTGCCTAAAATTGCTGAAAAAAGACATACTGTGGAAGGGGGAAATGCATATAGTGATCTGGCTGGATGGCTGAGTCACAATGAGGCAGCAGGTGGAGTGAAAGGGGGGCTGTAGACCAAGTAAGCGAGGCTGAGAAATGGCCTGCACTATAGGAAGGGTCATTGACCTTGCAAAACTAATCCCCAGACTGTGCAGGAGGAGATGCCATCCTAACAGCATGTAAAGCACTGTGACAATCTTATAGTCATGTTTTTCTCATTTTACTTGAACAACATTAGTTTATAGTGTTGAGTGTAAGATTTAACATTGGGGTTTAAAATGATTAGTTTTTATTCCGATCTAACCAAATTGAGAAAACCTAACATTAAAAAAAAAATGCAAAAAAGCCCTAATTTATACTTGGGATAATTCCAATGATCTCAGAGGAGTTACCCCAGGGATGAATCTAACCAACTGTCATCAAATAAGATTAACTCTTACATTTTTGTAGCAGAGAGTGTAATGTTAATTATTTAACAGTAGTGCTGGCTGGGCAAAACACTTTTAATTAAATACTTTGCCATCAAAATATGCCTGTTTGCAAGTTTGCAAAACTCATTCACCCATACCAATGGGTGTGTCTTTGTTGATAGTCATCTAAAATCTCTCTTGGCTAAATGTCCATTTCTACTTATCTGCAAGGTAATTTTTTAAAATGAAATAGCTGTGTCAGGTACGTACAATCAGAAATTAACCAAAGAGGTTAATCTGCTGGGTTGCAATATTAAGTCCTCTTGGAGATCTTAAGGTTCTCTTTCATTAAAGAAAGTATTTTCAAAAGCCCTTAGCTTCAATGGGAATAGTTTGGCCAATGGTGATGGCTTTTGAAATGCTACCCTAAATGTATTGTTTTATGGTGTTGGTGACTCCTCAAGTGTCCCTTCCTAGTACAAGCTAACATTCAGCTAATTAACCTCCTTTCAAACAAGTAGATTCAGCATTGGATCATGTAATACAATGTGACCTTTTCCTGAATGTATTAAGATTGTTCCTGTCTTTATTACACCCTACATACAGTGACTCTTAGTCACAAACAAATCCAGGCCTAGTACAGAATTACTACATATAATAGTCATCATCAGCTCCTATTCAGTGCTTTCATCCATATATCTCATAACACTTGACCAAGATCAGTATAGTTATCTAAATCATTCCTTTCATTAACTTGGAGGGTTTTTGTTGACAGAGGCCCTTCAGGTAGAGCTAGCTGGGAAACTTGATTAAATGCTTTATCATTGGAAAATACTGATTCCTTTAAACTGAAATTGTTCATGGAAAAGGGTCAGTTGTGACAAATTTCTCATTTTGAAAGATGTTTGGGAAAAAGGTTAAATGTTGTCAACCCTTCTTTTGACATTTTCAAAATGAAATGGTTTTTAGTTCAAAACTACTTTGTTTTGAAATTTAAGTTAATTATAGTAAAAAAACAAAGTTCTGACTATATCAAAATCAACTTTCAATTCATCCACAATGGGTTTGATTTTTTTTCAGGGTTTTTTGGCTTGTTGCATCACCCACAAAGAAAGATTTTGATTTTCTTTTTCATCCCTCTGTGGTATTGGAAAGCTTATCAAAATCTCAAATTTTCCAGAAATGGGGGAATTGTCTTCCATTCAGGTCTTCAAGACACTCATACCACAAACAGGTCATTTGTTTGAAAGGGTTCTGCCATTACAAAGGCTATAATGTCTAGCCTATATAATTGTCAGTTGTTTTCAGTCTTACTTTTAAACACCAGCCTCCAAAAAATTAATTTAGACTCAGATAAAGAGTGATCATACCAGTGCTTGCCATTAAGCTCACAAATATGTTTCTGCTTTGTTTGCTCGGTCTGAACATAGTAGGATTGATAGTAGGGCTCTCAATCACAGTTAACTCAAGCAATTAATGCAGAACAAATTAACTAGATAAAGTCATGACTAATCAGTTTTAATCACACCGTTAAACAATACCAATTTAAATTATAAATATTTTTGGATTTTTGTGTACATTTTCAAATATGTTGATTTCAATTACAACACAGAATACAAAGTGTACAATGCTCACTTTATAGTAATATTTATTACAAATATTGAACTGTAAAAAAGTAACAAAAGAAATACTTTTCAATTCACCTCAAAAGTACTTTATGCAACCTCTTTATTGTAAAAATCCAACTTACAAATATAGACTTTTTTTTTTACATAACTGAACTCAAAAACACTTCTACTTCCTGTTCAGCCAATTGCTAAGACAAACACGTTTGTTTCTATTTATGGGATATAATGTTGCCCGCTTCGTATTTACAATGTCACCTGAAAGTGAGAACTGGTTTTCACATGGCACTGTTGTAGCCAGCGTTGCAAGGTATTTACATGCCAGATATGCTAAACATTCATATGCCCCTTCATTTTTTGGCCACCATTTCAGAGGACATGCTTCCATGCTCATGACTCTTCTTAAAGCAATAATGCATTAATTAAATTTGTGACTGAACTCCTTGGAGATTGTATGTCTCCTGCTCCATGATATACTCACATTCTGCCATATATTTTATGTTAGGGCAGTCTCTGATGACCCAGCATATGTTGTTCGATTTAAGAATACTTTCACTGCAGATTTGACAAAACACATAGAAGGTAGCAATATGAGAATTTTAGAGAGAGTTACAGCACTCGACCCAAGGTTTAAGGTTTGTCCTTTCCAAAATCTAAGGACAAGGTGTAGAACATGCTGTCAGAAGTCTTGAAAGAGCAACTCTGATGTAGAAACTACAGAAGCCGAACCACCAAAAAAGAAAATCCAACGTCTGTTGGTGGCATCTGACACAGATGTTGAAAATGAATATGCATCAGTCTGCACCGCTGTGGATCGTTAGTGAGCAGAACCTGTGGTCATCAGCATTGTACACTTTGTATTCTGGGTTGTAATTGAAATAATGTAGAAAACATTCAAAATATTTAAATAAATGGTATAGTTGTTTAACAGTGCAATTAAAACTGATTAATCATGACTTTTTTTAATCTTCCAATTAATCACAATTTTTTTAAATAGTTTGACAACCTTAATTATTTTAAGGGTGAAATCCTGGCTCAATGGAAACTCCCACTGATTTCAGTCTGTTCAGGATTTCACCAAGATCTTGAACTTGGCCACTGTCATGACTGTATAATGGCTAGTAGAGCTGTTCTAATTATTCCTTTAGAATAATACTTGTGTTCCTATTTTCTATTCACAAGTCTTTCACAAACTAATCAATTTCTGTGAATACATATAATTTTCACCCTATAGGGCATTCACCAGCTCACTTTAAGTATTCACTAATCATGAGGTATGCAGTTGATCATCTAAGGCAAGAGCGGCTGTTCTAAGGTACACTAGCACAACCAGACGTTGTACTGACCTAATATCTAATGGAGCATTCTGCTCCACCCCCTTAGGAAGGAAGTAAAGGAAGGGTGGCATAAAGCCAGTACACCAGCTTTGTGCCAGCCAAGGATTCCTTCATGGGAATGCTCAGCTACCCCTTAGGGCAGGTACCTGGCTGCTTTATATAGCCTCCACAAAGCAGCAAGAACAGGGCAAGAGGACTGATTCATGATATTTGTTCTGTTTCCTTATTGGTCGATTGAAACCTTTAAAAACAAGTGAATAGTGAAGGGCGTATATTGACTAGTACAAATATTTCTAGTATGATTTTTTGCCTGAATAAGCATTTGGGCTGAAATCACTGAATCTTTCTCAGGTTCTGCAAACATCTTCATGAGTACCTGGTTGTCACCTAAAAATATGTAAATAATGAATGTGACCCAACAAATAGTAGCAGAGTGAAGTTTCACCGTTTATTCAAAGATATAATTGCAAATCCTGGTTTTGGTATATTACCTCTCTAAAGATTAGTATTACACATGCATTATTTATTCATTATTTACATTTTTCTTCCAAGCTCACATTTTACATCTTGTATATTAGACCATTATTCTATCATACATGTTTGTGCTCTGTATCATGCTAAAACAAAATACAACACTTACAGTAGGTGTTTGTTTGTGTCAGCTGTATTTACACTATAGAAAATGAACTTACTGCAAATCAGGTAAAAGGGTGAAATTAATCCTGGTTAAAAAGGTTGAACATAGGGCCCTTTGTGATATTTTCTATACACAATCATCCACTTTTTATATTGAGGGTACCAAAACCAAACATAAGTAAAGACTCCCTGGGTAAGCACACAGCAAGTATATATGCTTTAATAGTACATAACAAAATCAGCACAAAAATTGCAGCACACAGGGAGAAAGACTTCATCTTAAATGTCCCACAAATGGAAAATAAATCACAACAGATACAAGATGCATCTAACCTGCTACAGCTTTAGCCCCAAACGCTCAAAGATAAATTGTTCTGGTACACTAGTATGTTAGGTGATTAAACTGAAAAATTTATTACATTTGCATACTGACAAAATAGAGAATTAAAAAGATTGCTATTCTAAAGGAAAATTCTTACTCTGGAAAAGGCTATAAAAGCCCAAATAGTGTTTTAATCTGATTTTTTTTTCAGATGTAATGACTTTACCTTTTGGTGTTTTATTGTCTAATACTTCTGTGTTTTTGCATGTTTTTCAGCTTTTGCCGACAACCAGGTTCTGCTGGTATGAAACAATGGCCATGAATCTGTAAAATCTAGGGAGAAGAAAGGGAGTGCACTCCTCCCCACTCAAATGTTAATGCTTAAAAAAAAATGAAGGATTTGATTTTGTTCTCAAGTGCTAATTTACTACATTGATGAGGAACAATAGATACTCATAAATGTTGGGGTACCGGTATAGCTGTTTACTGCATTTGCAAAAACAGCTGAAGCACATTCATTATGCAAGGGGTGCACAGCTGAAACCACAAGCACACATTTCAGATATCAGGGTGGATCTATTCATTAATATCTTAGAAAACCCATGGGTCTGAAGGAAGAATCAAACTAAGAATCCAGCCTAAATGATTAATTGGCAATAACCTACAAATTGGAATGATTTGCCCATTGGAAAGCAATGTTTTCATTCAAAGCGAACAATAGCGCTTTTGAAGCTAACTTCAGAGTGCAATTATCTCTGGCATCCTCACTGCCAGGTGCCTGGAGGCCTTTTGTCACATTCTGTACTCAAGATGTGTGGTTCTCACAACTTCACACCCTAAGTTATTCCTAACATAATACATTCCACCTGTCTTTCTCTATAGCATCAGTACAGTACAATATTGTATGTTTTTTACTGTTGGCTATTCCCATTGTACACTATACATCATACATGAATTTTCATATGAGAAAAAATTGACTTACCACTGGAGGTATTACAATATTTCAGAAAGTCAATCTGTAAAAGTACCCATCTTTTAACAGATTTCTTCTTTAATCATAAATCAATGCTTGCATTTAACTCCTTTGTGTGTGGGGAGGGGAGGAAGGTGTTTTAAAAGAACACTATCACCTAATTTAAACACCTGGTATGAAAAAAAAAAGTGGTGGTAAAAATATTGCACTTTAAGACTTCTCTCTGAGGCAAGTGGTTCTGAGTCAGTGACATCAGGTACTGTATTTAAAAAAAAAAAAAACAAAAAACAACACCCGGCCTCCTGAAGAGTTTCAGGGCAATACTGGTAAACATTATAGCACCCATGTAATTACTGAATGTACTTTTGTCCCTTTCACACCCTAAAGAAGATAGCAAAAAAATCTAAATAATCAGAGGACGCTTCAGACTAGGTGATATTATTAAAGGCATTCATTTACAGCATATATGTTGAGTTTATTCTACAAAGAATCTCTTTAGTATCCACCAACATGGTGTTTTAAAGTGGCATCACCATTTTATAGTCTAAATACAGAAGGTTACATGCTGAACAATCTTACTCAGTAATCAGTGGTGTTTTTATGTAATGCACAGGCTTCTGTTGGTCTTTAATTCAGCATCTTTAAATTTATAATTATGCATTCTTTTGAGATTCCTGGAATTTGGACATTCTATTGACTTGGTTTGTAATGGCTCCATGCTGCTTTCTTCTTATCAATCAAAAACAGGTAATTGGGATGTCTTGGTATTTACCCCAGCCAGTAAGCGGTTCAGTCACCGTCTGTCTTGTAACCCTGGGTGATTTGTGGGTGTGCAGCTTTGGTTCAGAGCTCTGACCCCCAACAGCCTGCCAGCAGCATACAAGCACATTGTGGCGTTTCCCAACATGGTTATTCCCTGTGGGCTCATTTAGTACCCTTACAGCCCTGAAAACATCTTCCTGCATGGACCAGTCCTTCTCACTTAGCAGTAAACCTAATATCACCCCTATAAGACAGAGAAAGTATCACATTCCAATCTATTTGCTTTCTAGAAGCACACATTTTACTGAAATTATGCAGCACTGATGACTTATAATGAAAGTAAAAAATGTTTATTAACAAGAGCATGGATTAAGGGATACCAAATGTGATAAATGAAGAACTGTACAAGGGGAAAGGATTGGGCCCAGACTAAGAAGGAGTCTAGTCTATCAAAGAAGCTTATTGGAACATCTCTGAGGGTGAGATTTACCTGTATTCAGTTTCTTAAATGTATTTGGCTTAGACTTGCGTGTTTTGTTTTATTTTATTTTGCTTGGTCACTTACTTTGTTCTGTCTGTTATTACTTGAAACCACTTTAATTCTACTTTTTATACCTAATAAAATGACTTTTGTTTATTAATTAACCCAGAGTAAGTGATTAATACCTGGGGGAGCAAACAGCTGTGCATATCTCTCTATCAGTGTTATAAAGGGCGGACAATTAATGAGTTTACCTGTATAAGCTTTACACAGAGTAAAATGGATTTTTGGGGGGTTTGGATCCCATTGGGAGCTGGGTGTCTGGGTGCTGGAGACAGGAATACCTGCTTAGCAGTTTTTGGTTAAAGCCTGCAGCTTTGAGGGTGTGGTTCAGACCTGGGTCTGTGTTGCATCAGACTAGCATTGTCTGGCTCAACAAGGCAGAGTTCTGGAGTCCCAAGCCATCAGGAAAAACGGGTTCAGAGGTAGTTTCAGCACATCAGGTAACAGTCTCAAGGGGGTCTCTGTGGCTGAACCTGTCACAGTCTCTGAGCAGCCCTTGCATGGGAAGGCTCCAGCTAGGGTACCTCCCAGGTCCTCAGGCATGCATCCTCTCTGGAGTATAAACCCAAATTATACCGTCTTGTGCTGCACAGTGAACTGTACAGCACAAGCTCAAAATTCACCCCCTCCCTCAACGTGGAGAGGAATATGCAACAGTGTTCTCCCTCTGAGTTATGATTCCCACACACTGGTTTTAGATAAAGCAAAAACAAATGTATTAACTTCAAAAAATAGATTTTAAGTGATTATAAGGGATAGCAAATAGATCAAGGCAGATTACCTAGCAATAATAAACAAAAATCACAAACTAAGCTTAATATACTAGATTTGATATGAATAGCAGATTCCCACCCTATCTAAGTGATGATGCAAGCAGGCTTCAGATTCTTAAGGGCAAGTGGCACTTGATTACAGGTTGGAATCCTCAGGTGTTCTATTTACAGGCTAAAAATCCCTTTAGTCTGGGTCCACCACTTCCCCAGTTCAATCATTTTTTCCTCAGGTATTTCCAGGAGTCTTCTTGGTAGGGAGTCAGTGAAGAACCTAGATGATGTCACTCCCCTGCAATATATAGCTTTTGCATATGGCAGGAACCGTTCGTTTCAAAGCTTGCTTACCACGCCAATCAGTGGAAAAATACTGACATCCCAAGATGGAATCCAGTGCCAGATGAGCTGGTCACATGTCCCTGTCGATTCACAGCAGCCATCCCCCATGGGCTGTTTGGAGCATTCACAGGAAGGCTTACCAGGTGGGAGCTAAGCTTCTACTGAGACCCATAGTTTCTTCCTAATGGCTAAATACCTGAAAGGGCCCTTCCCAGCCAGCCATCTAGACTGAGAACATTTGCCTCATGGGTGTTGCCAGAAATAGCTACATAGTCAATATTCATAACTTTGGATACAAAAATGATACATGTATATTAATAGGATAATCATATTCAGCAAATGACACCTCACATGCCTTTCCAATGACACCTCACATGCCTTATCTTGCATAAAATACATCAGTCATAGTGATATTGTGACAGATTTATGTTACCAATCTGCCTGAGGCGTCAGGTGATTAGGCTGAGGCCACAGGATCGTTGTGGAGGAGATGAAGGATCACACCAAGGGACTAAGTTTTAAAGCTTTATTAAGCAAATAACAGCAGAGAGTTGGGAACGCTCCCATGTCACTCGGAGGAAGAAAGAAAGTATTAGTGCCTGTGACAAAGTTCCTCCTCTACCTTGGTGGATTTGTTCGCCTTGGAGCTTTACGGCAGCCCTCAGCTTGGCCATTTTTCTGAACCCACAGTGCAGGTCGACTCCTACTGTGTCTGTCCAGGAGTTGGGAGGATTTGGGGGGAACCCGGGCCCGCCCTCTACTCCGGGTTCCAGCCCAGGGCCCTGTGGAATGCAGCTGTCTAGAGTGCCTTCTGGAACAGCTGTTTGACAGCTACAACTCCCTGGGTTACTTCCCCATGGCCTCCTCCCAACACCTTCTTTATCCTCACCATAGGACCTTCCTCCTGGTGTCTGATAATGCTTGTACACCTCAGTCCTCCAACAGTCCGCGTTCTCACTCTCAGCTCCTAGTGCCTCCCAGCTCCTCACATGCACACCACAAACTGAGGTGAGGTCCTTTTTAAATCCCAGGTGCCCTGATTAGCCTGCCTTAATTGATTCTAGCAGCTTCTTGATTGGCTGCAGGTGTTCTAATCAGCCAGTCTGTCTTAATTATTTCCAGAAGGTTCCTGATTGTTCTGGAACCCTCCCTGTTACCTTACCCAGGGAAAAGGGACCTGTTTAGCCTGGGGCTAATATATCTACCTTCTGTTACTCTCCTATAGCCATCTGGCCTGACCCTGTCACACTTGATATCAATTTTAGTAACAGTTGGAAAATATGTCACTGTGCCCCAGCCCTAACCCTCTTTCATACTCACACATGCACGACCTGAGGCTGGCCAAGCCTGGGTGTAATTTAAGAAGAAGAGGGGGAAGGGTAGACGAGAGTTCTGTCCTATGCACAGGCCGTCTAGGGTCCGCTTTTGCTCTCCAATTTGCTTCAGCTCTCGGGAGGGTTTTAAGTCCTGGGTTCTTCTGGGGGTGTTTCGTTCAGGGACCTTTGTCACGCGTGCTTTCTGTACGAGTCCATGTTAGAGGGCTTATTCCTTCACCCACTTACTTCCCTGGTCCTTCTCGCATGAACAGAGAGCAACAATACCCTAAGTCCAAAGGTGCAAACAATTTGATGTTTATTGGGGTGAACTTCCAGCAAGCATGATTCCAGTTTCCTTCCTTAGTGTCCTCCTTCCCAGCTCTGACACCACAGAGCCTTACACCTGTGTCCTTGTTCCCATTCCTGCCCTTAGCCAAACATGATTCCAATTTCCTTACCCACATTCCCTGTTCCTATCTCCCCCTTTAGCAAAACATGATTCCAATCTCCCCCCCCCACACACACACACCCACACCCACCCCCTCACTTCCTGAATGACTGCAGACTATATAGTAAAACTTGAGTTCGGCTTAGCTATACCTTAACCAATCATTTTCCTGAAATTTAACTAACCAATCCTAACATATTGTAACATGATTATGTGACCAATTATATCCCACCACCTTAATTAGTTTACACCCAGCAAAATCAATTATACAGCAGACAGAAACAATCACAGAACCAGACAGAGATTATACAGACAAACAATAGCAAAGTGGGAACTATAATGACAAAACAATACAGAAGTGAGGATTTCACATCCCAGCTATTGATAAGTGAGTTCTTGCCAGACAGGATGCTATCAAACTAAGTTTCCTTTTACATTTTCTAGGCACTTCCCTTTCTCTGGAGGTGATAGGCACTATCAGGACAGGACTGTATTCCTAACAGCCCAATAGCACCTTATTTCAATGTGACTAGCTTGGAATGTGACGATGTGACCGTTCACTTCCCAGCTTATGGCTGCCTCTGCTGCTTAGCCAAAGGCCTTAGCCTAAGAACAGGGCCTCAGACTGTCACAGTAAGAGAAGGACCTTACACGGGCAGACAGTGATTTTGATTCTTTCTTTTATACCTCTAACTAGCCAAGTGATAAGAATACACCTAAATTCTTAAAGTACAGGCCTTTGCAGACAGGCCTGAATATCTATATCCTAACAGTCCAAACTGGCCTTTCGAGGCGTCCTTGGCTTTCCCAAAACACATTGGCTTCAGGGTTATGTTTTTATTTGCTGACCTTTGCATTTTCACTAGTTTTTGCACTCCCCTGCCATCTTGTTCGTCTTACTTCTCTTTTCTCATGGTTGACAGGGGTTGGGTAAATAGAAATACAGCTGCCGGCTTTTGGGCTGCATAGAGTCAGTTCGAGTGCCGTGACCTTGAACTAATGCCAGCGTCTTATCTTCGGACTAAGCTAAAGAGTCGAGTTAACCCTTTCTCTTTTTTCTTCCTCCCTCTTCAGCCTCTTGCAACCCGCAAAGGAACCTTTTACTCCACACTCACACCTTTAACCCTTCCCAAAATACCTTGCAATGCCTTCAACAGCGTTAGCAACATACAATGCTGATCTGCCTTCCCAGGGGACCCCCTGAGGGAGGGGGCCATTGGATTGTAACAATATCACCATGAAGAATATGTGGTACAGTGTCACACCCGACTGTAGTTGGGAGAGTATATTTTCCCCCACCCACACGCAGAGCTGGCTGAGCCGCTGACCCAAACCCCTCTCCCCCGTCCCCGCTCTACACGGACCTGGACCTGACCTCCCCACCACCAAGCAGATGTGGCCCAAGCCCCTTCTCCCACCATCCTAACCAGTCCCAAGCCTCTCTCCCACCTAGGGCTGGCCTTAGGAAAAACATTGCGCTTCCAGCCTCCTCATCCCCCCTGCATCCCAACCCCTTGAAACCAGTAAGCTCTGTGTTTTGGGGGAACCAGGGTGCAGTATCTAGCCTGTCTGACTCATGAAAGACACCCCCCCCAGCAGCCTCTGCTTAAGCCAAAACCCATCAGAGAAAAGACTTGGAGCAATGAAGAGTGGATGGGAGACACACCTAGACCCCTCCTGACAAGGGTGACAAGATTAAGGCATCTCCATTAGCACACAGACTGGAAAACAGAGACAACTCCCCTAGCCTCATCAGCATGAAAGATAGGACAGGGAGACATCTCAATTTGCATAAAGAATGGAGACCAGAGAACCGCACTGAACTCTGGGATCAGAAAAGCAGGGATGCACTGCATCATGGGAATCTCTGCTCCAGATGTTAATGAACCTATGCCTGCACAGACCCAGCTCAGCAATTATCAGACCAATTCTCGTAATAAATCCTTGGTTGATATCCCAAAATACTGAAGCAGCCTAGTTGCATTGTGAGCTCCCTGGAAGAAAACACCACCCATAGCCAAGAGTGATTAGCTCCTATTGTCTAGCCTAAAGAAAACCCTTAAGTCATCAGTTTACCCATAAACAAATCTAGTGTTCTCCTTTGAACCATTGTATTTTCTCTACAAAAACCCCTACCTATTCCCGAGTAAGTGTTCTGATGCTTAGATCCGAAGTATGTATCAGTTCCACTGGTACTCCATCTTCTGACTGATCATGCTGGGGGCTGTGCCTGTCGCCTGCCCTCAGGACCCTGAGCTACCACCATCACCTGGGAACCCTGACCAGTTCAAGCTTCAGGGAGCGGTGAGATCCCCTTCTCTCTCTCTCTCTGTTTTCCTTTCTACCTCAGGTATTAACCTTTAATAACGTATGTTATGTTGGTTTAGCCTTCCTTGTGTAGTTATCACTATTATTCAATAAATAACTTTTATGGTTAAGCTGGTTGCTTCTCTCTCTCTCTCTCTGAACTTTACTCTTTTGTGTTCTTAGCCTCCCCCATTTACTCTGCAGCAACGCTTCTTTTACCTAAGCTAAAGATCCCTGTAGCACCCAAAAATACTGTGGGGTTTGCTCATCCAGTGGGTTACTGCCAGTACAATTGTAACATGAAAATGGGATAGGGACGTGTTAAACCTGTGGCACATAATGTGGGGCTCAGCCCAGCCCATTGAGTACAGGGACATATGAGGGGATCAGCTTGAGAGTGCTGATTGACCCTGTCTGCTCAGACTTGCTCTGTTAGTGTGTGTGTGTGTGTGTGTGTGTGCGCGCGTGTGCACATGTGTGTGTTCATCTAGTTCTAGGGCTGGAGGAACCCAGCTCTGGGGAACCTAGGTCCTGCAGGATAGCTCCATTGGGAGGGGACTTGCAGAAGGAAGAAGTAGAGCTCCATATGAACTCTCAAGTGACATAAGCAGTACATTAATAGAAATACAGAACCCCCCTGAAGAGTAACCCCAGTAATAAATGAGCATACTCCAAAGGAACGGGCACATCTGTTACATCCCAACCCCTTGCTGTACCCCTAATCCCTGCACCCCAACCCTTGTATCCCTACCCGCTGCACACTCCTACACTACACAGATGTTTTCCTCTGCACCGTGCCCCCTTTGTCCCTAACCCCGAACCCTCCTCCTGCATCCACATGGGGAAAATCATCTTGGTGCGTAGAGCAGCTAGCATTGCTGCTCACTCCCCCCTCAAATGCTGCTCCTCCTCGTGAACCCATAGAGAGCTGTGGGGCGGGGGGAGAAAGGAGTGTCATCAGGACTCCCTGCATCCAGGTCACTTTCCCCACCTGGGCTGCGTAATGGGAAAGAAGAGAGCAGCAGCTCCTGATGCTCCCCTCACAGCACAGATGGGGAAAGTGACCCAGATGCACAGAGCACTTGGTGTTGCTCCTCGCTCTCCCCCTCACAGACCCTTAAGGGAACATGGAGGAACATTGGGGTGAGCAGTATCTGTCTGCCACCACTCACTCTCCCCATCCCCATGTTCCTCCGCTGGAAGGAAGCATGGATAAATCTAGGTGCCCCTATATGCAGCACTCTCCTGCCAGCTGGGAGCAGTTTCTGACTCTACACTGGTAGTGCACACCTTTACACTGTTGCATGCTGCTCCCTTGATTATGGGACCCCTGGGAGGTCGCTGGGGTGGCCCACTCCTAAGGCCGGTCCTGTGCCCATCCCCCTGTGTGGACCAGGCCCGAGCCCCTCCCCTGTAGCGACCTGGCCTGAACCCCTCCTCCTGCCTGACCGCTTGCTCCCCTGAGCGCCACCACTCACCTCCCAGACTCTCCCCCCCCTTTTTTTGGTGCAAAACTGGGCATTTGTCCCATTTTCTCTTGCCAGCTTATGAACAGCTGGTAAAAGCAAATGGGGCAAATGCCCAGTTTTGGCAAAAAAGTTGGGATGTCTGTGGCAGAGTTTAAAAAGAGGACTGTCCCACACAAAACGGGAATGTATGGTCACCATAGGCTGTAGTAAGAGTCACCCATGTAGCCCAGGCAGCTATGGGGAGCCCCAGACCCTCCATCTGCTCTGGGTGAGGTGCAAGGATCCCTGCTTCACCTGGGCATGCTGCCCAGGGCAGGTGGAGGGTCCAGGACTTCCCACAGCAGCCCAGGCTCCTTGGGCAGCTCTTACCACCACCTGGCTTCTGACAAGGCAAGGAGGCGGGACCATGGGGGTGGAGGAAGGGGAGGAGTGGTGGTTGGGGCCCCATGGCAGGGAGTGTGTGTGTGTGCGGGGGCAAGTGTTCTTTGTGCCCAGGGGCCTCTGATCAGAAGTGTTAAACCAGGAACATACCTCCAGAACTCAGAACCCAGATGTTTTCTTTATCACGCTAGTATAAATTACTAGTAGTAATACTAATGAATGAATGTCAGGTAATGACAAGCTGATACAGTTATCTTGATACCAGATCATACATCATCAAATTCAAGGTGAGATATTATTGACAGTCACCATATAGCACTCTAACAGATAATCGTAAAAGTCCTTCTTTTTAACTGAAGGCATAAGCAGACAACCAAGAATAATTGCTATTGTAACCCCTCATCGATATCACCTTGTTATATTTATGTATGTTCATATGCTTTTCCATGAAGTTCCATGCTCTTGAAGTAAAAGCGAGCCTGTAGAAGAGGAAAAAACTTTAGGCACTTTGCTTATCTCCCCTCATCTAGGGGTGAGTCACAGTGAGACTGGTGAGAGGTTCTGAGAGAAAGGGAGACTATATACACATGGTAAATTGGGTGTAGCAGCTGAGGTGACATTGGATGTGGTTCTGTTTGAATGAGCTGCAGTAGCCATCTGTGGTGAGGATGTGTTGGAGAAATAAACAGAAGGGAAAAGCACAAAGGCATTTTTCTGTTTCAACATATATTTTGAATATATGCATTGTTGCAATGATGTATCATAGCTAAGCAGCTGTTTCCTGGCATGGTCACTTCATGTGTATCAACTTTAAAGGCCAGGAGTACTTGTGGCACCTTAGAGACTAACAAATTTATTAGCATAAAATTGTTAGTCTCTAAGTTGCCACAAGTACTCCTTTTCTTTTTACGGATAAGACTAACACAGCTACTACTCTGAAACTTTAAAGGCTTAGCTCTGTTCTTTTAAAGCATTTATATATAATTTGTTTAATTATTTAATATTTAATACTGGCTTTAAAGCTATGGCTGGACAGGGGAATTAATTAGTCAGATGTTTATTATAAAAAAAAATTCAGGAAGAATAATAGGTCCGAGTGGGAATATGATTGGAAATATTTTAATTTTAACAAAATGGTGGGTGAAAGTCTGCCCTCAGTTACACTAGTGTAAAATCCACTGAGAACGTGTATTCCTTTAATTAAAAATAAATAAATAAATAAAAAAAACTATAGTATGCCTTTCAAAACAATTTTAAAATGAAATCTTGACTTATAACCTAGAACAGTCGTTCCCAAACTTGTTCCGCCAGTTGTGCAGGGAAAGCTCCTGGTGGGCTGGGCCGGTTTGTTTACCAGCCGTGTCCACAGGTTCAGCTGATCACGGCTCCCAGTGGCCGTGGTTCGCTGCTCCAGGCCAATGGGAGCTTCTGGAAGTGGCAGCCAGTACATCCCTCACCGCTTCCAGCAGCTCCCATTGGCCTGGAGCAGTGAACCGTGGCCACTGGGAGCCGCGATCGGCCGAACCTGCAGACACGGCAGGTAAACAAACCAGCCTGGCCCTCCAGGGGCTTTCCCTGCACAACCGGCGGAACAAGTTTGGGACCACTGGACAAGAAGATCCCAGAAATAAATGCACAGTGGGAATGCAAGAAATCTAAAGGCAGGTACCAAGTACGACATGACTACATAGCACAAACATGGGACTGTGAATCTTGTATTCACTTCCTTCCCAAAATATTATATATAAAAACAAATATATTATGCATCTGAGCCATGCCAGCAAGATTATTCCTATGAGAGATATGATATGGACTCAAACCACACATCAAGAGTCAACTGGCAGAACAACAAGTGGGGTTTCATGCCAACAGCGGAACAATCAAGCAGATATTTATGCAATGACAACTAACAGTGACATTTCCTGAGCATAAAGACAAGGAACTACATAACATTTTATTGATTTAAAAAAAAAAGACATTTGATAGTGTGTGTCAAAAAGGATTATTCCACATCTTGAAGCATTACATTACCTCAGAAAGCTAACAATTATCCTTGATTTAAGCTAGGATACAGAAAGCACAGTGAAAGTTAATGGTTCACTCATCAATTGCTTCTCTTCAGACACTGTATTTTCACCTCACCTAGTCAACCATGTTTTATTAGTACATCTGAGATGAGGGTTTAAACAGAACTGCCAAGTGCTAATCTCTGCTTTCTAGACCATATTAACCCATTAACTTGAATTTTAAGACCAGATAATCAAATCCAAGAAACCAGTTCAAGATATAGATTTCAGATGAGCAGAGGGAAAAACAAAACAAAACAAAAACCCATATGCTGACCAAAATGACAGTTAGCTAGCAAGAAATAATCAGTTTGAAATTGAACAGTGAAATGTATGAACTACTTCAAATACGAAGGCATACAAATGACAACCAGTAACACTATTATAAAATACAAGAGAGTCTTGACTGAACGAGTTTAGCAGTGGGAAAAAGAGAGCTTGAAAGATACATCAACCCTACAATCTAAATATAATAGAGAGGCAAGACAAGTGCATGTGTCATACATTATAGCAATGCAATTGTCTTTTTCTGAGACAGGTTAAGGAAGAAAACTGTCATTTTTTAGAAACTTGCATATACACTAGTGTGAAAAAAATATGTATGTATGAGGAGCCCAACAGGCTGAGTTACTGTTCCCTTCAATTCCCAAGATTAGCAGCTCTGCTGACATCAAAAATAGAGGGACAAAAGCATATTGTTCTATAATCAAACAAGTCAACAAAATGTAGCTGATAAGTGTTTCTGTGAGGGTGCTTTTTATGTGGTAAAATACACAAAGCTAGTCATTATGAAACATTAAAATGCAACAGCCCATTAAACCTACCTTTAAATTCTGATACCAACTGGGAATTATGGATAGTAGCAGGCAACTATCTACAGGTAAGGAGTATCGATGGGAGAAGCCTAGCTCTCAGTGTCTCAAGGAAAATAAAATAATTTTTGTAGTGATTATTTTCAGGGCTATGACAGTACTTAATTTGAGAAACACAAAGCCATTCAAATTCTAATTCTTTGGATTAGTTTTAATCCCCTCCCCCCACAACCAATCTAAATACTGGATAATAAGTTAACCTTTTTACACCTATCAAATTCAGAACATGCAAATATTCAAAATTCATAGAAAATAAATCACATAGTAGAAAATCATAGAAATATGTTTGTGATAAAACACTTTGGCAGTCCCAGTATCTATGCTAGATAGAGGAGATGACTATACAAGAGTCCTTCATGCTTCGTGTCCTGTGGTGCAAGTGTGGTTTTCAAAGGGAAGATCTGGGCATGCAATAAAGGGTGAGCTCTGAACATTCTGGAAAACAACAGGAATTTTCAAAAGATGAGTGGGTGCTGTTGGGAGTTCTGAAAATTCAGTCCCTGCTGTGGGCATCAAGCAGTCTGGGCTCTAGCTAGGTGTTCAGGCACTGAGATTTCAGATGTCAGCTGTCGCATAAAGCTTAATACCCAGCAACTGCTGTGCCCACTTCTCACTAATTGTCATTGTTCTTGTATCTTCTCAGGGCCCCAAACACTTGGAAGCCATTCTTAATATATGTTCTTGTGTCTGGATAATAAGGGGACCCCACAGAGCCATGGGAAATAAATATGCATAATAATCACAATGCAAATTGTGCTTGGATGAGTATGTACAATCTCTCGTAACCGTCACACTATGCATCTGCAGGCTAAACACAGGAGAAGTGTTGAAGAAAAATAATGTATAAAAGATACCAGACTACTGCAGCATATTGGGGGCTTTCTTGCATCTTCTTCTGAAGTTGCTGCTGGCAATGGTGGAAGGATACCTGATTCGACGGACTAGTGTCTCTGATGCACTACGGCAATTATTATGATTCTATATATGTTCATGTTTATATGGAAGAATGGCGTTTCTGTACTGTAAAGTTTTCTGATTGCAGTTCCTGATGCCACATCTCTCCAGTGTCTCTGTCTGCTGAGGAAACACAAGATATTCAGTTTTCCTATAAGAGGAGGATTTTATTATATGTGGAGCCAGTGGCACCATTCTATATTTAAAGTTGCCCATTATATATTTCAGATAGCTTATATTTTACATAGCATATAGGGAGACAGTGATGCCTAGTGGATAGAAGACTGGACTGGGACTCAGAAGACAGTGGTTGTATTACAGTCTGACAGTGGGCTGCTGCCTCAGTTTCCTCATCTGTAAAATGGGGATAATGATAATTACTTTTGAAAAGTGGTTGCAGAGCTGATGAGAAGTGTTACGTTAATATTTTCAAATGGAAATTAGCATTATACTACTTTGCTTGTTGAGGAGGATGTGTTCAGAAAGGCAAAACTTTGAGTAGTTGCTTGGACATGACATGACATGGACAACTGTAGTCAGACCTTCTGAGTTCTCGTATATATTGGAAGAATCAGACCTAAGGTTCTATGAGTTTCAGCAAGATCTGTCACTAGATAATTTGTAACGATGCAGTCACTAGCAATCAGAATTCATAGCTCCTGTCCAGCAACAGGAAAATACAGTTAGCATTTGGTATCCAGCAACTCCATGAAAAGTGCAATCATGCCATTTTATATATTAAAATTAAATCAATTACATTTGTTGATTATACAAAATTCACCAAATTTAAACATTATTGAAATAATCTAGCAAGCATTAAGCATAATATATGAATTCAAGGGGTTATTTATTCACTTCATTTTTACTTATTTAAAGTTGCTTTTCCTGTATATTGTGATAACAATGTTTATAGTTATTTTTATCTCCTCTGCTACTAGTGAATACTAGCTGCGCTTTTATCTGTAATTAAATGAAGGAAGTTTAAAAAAGGGGGGAACACTAATAGTTCTGGGCAGAAATTGGTACAATGGTGATTATTTCTAAAATTATGCTCCTAGCTTCTTAAACACCTTGCATGACAATGAAGCCTCCAAAAGGAATAATCTTGTTGCTAGGTAATTATGTTCACTACTGGGCAAAAGGAAAAAAAAAAGTACTTTCATTATAAATGATCTCATAGGTAAATTCAATATCTAAGGGAATGAACATACAGAATCTGATGCCCTTCAGAGACAGTAATTCAATTCTTAGGGCAAAGATTAAGTCTGTTGAAGCAGAGTCTGGCCAGATGTTGAAAAGTTACTGTTCATACACCAGCTGTCTGGGTAAGGAAAGGAGAGAAAAAGAGCGACTGTTTCAGATTATCTCATTTGGAGAAACTGTCTCCTATTTTTGTCCTTTCTAGAAGGGTGGCTGCACCCCACAAATGGCTGCCTACTAGGGAACAATATAGGTTAAGGGATGAGCTAGATAATAACTAAATATAAAATGCAATAGATACAGACATCATTTTGCTTCTTTGGAGAAAATGGAGGCATGTATGTCTCAGATCCAGGTGAGTGGCCTTTCTTGGACAACCAGAGGCAATCAAGCTGCTAGATCCCATGAGTTTTAAGCCTCCAGAGTGTGAGCAGAGCCTCGGGACTGTCCACATTTTGGTGTCTCTAGGCAAACTCTCTGGGTGCAGATCCTCTAACTGTAACTCCATCCTGAGAGGTGCAAAAACATGATCCACTGCCCAGCTCCTAGAATCAGTGCTGCCCCTCAAACTTTCCCACCTGTAATTTAAACACCCTGTGGTGTGAGAAATAAAACAGAAGGCCGTCTTTCCTTGAAGGGTAGCTATATCCCACCAATATCTTCCTACAGATCAACAGTATAACTAAAGAGATGGGACAAAAATGAATATAAAATGCAACAGATAGTACAGCATCATGTTATGTTTCTTTTGAGGAGATGGGGATGCATAGAGCTGTAAAACTGATATTAAGACATGTTTATATTTAGAATTTTTCTAAAATACTCTGTAGTTTCTGTTACCAGTTAAGGATAGAGTGTCCACTATGCAACAGGGTTAAATATGATTTTCCTCAAAAAAATGACAAAATAAAATCCTTTATTCTCTGGGGTTCTGAATACAGGTCAAATAATCATCTGACCAATTAATCATGCTTTAGATGACTAAAGTCTAAAAAAAGTATAAGCAGTAGAAATTGATTCAAATAGTAACATCAAACAATTATAGTGAAATAGGGCTTTTATTGGTTAAAATGTATGAAAAGCAGCCTAATGAGCCCTTGCATGGTCTTGCCTTGACACAATAGACTGAGTCAATGTTGGAAAATACCAGGATTTTGGTTATAATTATTTTTGAACAAGTTTTGGTTATGAGAGAAATGGCTTAGAGAATGCATTTAATGATCCATAAACACATTATTACTGCAAAGGACAAAGGCTCATCTAGATAATGAAACAATACATTCTGAATAGTGAGCATTTGTTCTATCATAACGGCTTCAAAACACAAATACATTGTATTCAAGATGTTAGGGAGCTTTCTGATGCTTGTATGATTATAATCAAGACTTCTTAACAACAATGACAGAGAATGCAAAGATATATACAGAGAGCAATTCACACGATAGGGAGGAAAGGAGTGAGAGATAGAATAAAAAAGAAATGGGAGACAGAGGGAGTGATGTAATTACATGTGCCAAGAGGGAGAGGTAGGGAAATACCGTAGTATGTAAGAGGGTACAGAAACCTACAAATGGAGGAAATACTGAAGAATGTTTTAGTGGATGATACAATAAGTTGAAAGATCAGATCTGGCTGCATTGAAGTCAGCTACCATAATGTCAGTAGATGGTACCATCTGTGAATGGTCAATGCCAAGTGTAGAGTAGTATTCAATTAACTTGGCAAACCTCAGGAAATGCCAATGGCTTCAGGTGACAGAGCACCTGGGCATGTTATTAGGACCCCAGTGGAGAAATTATTGCAGAAAGGAGGAAGGGTTAAATCATGGATTTGTCAGTCACAAACAGGAGGGAACGCAATGGGAAACCATCCTCTGTACTTTCTCTTATGAGAACTATCATGGAAATAAAGGCAAAGCATGAATCCATGTGTGTCACAAAAGGGTGAAACCCCCACTTCAGAAAGTTTGACAAAATTATACTGGGAGGAGTTTCCAGCCATTAAGAGTACAGGTTGCTATTATAATGGTGCCATACCAAATCTGTTAGAAAGCAGAGTGTCTGATATTTGCACCCAGGGGGAAAAAAGTGTGACCTGATTCTTCATAAATGAATCATCAGAATGTGAGGAGTATGTATGACAGGAAGCTCACCATCATGACCAAAAAATTGGAAAGGTAAGAGATATATAAGGAATCTGAGAACTCTGATGGACTGCTAGGAGCCATTTCATGACAATGGATGAATATTTAGTGTACTATTCAGGATCTGGGAAAATGGGGTCATGTTTATCTTATAAAAAAAAAACATTAAAATGTATGCTTAGAGATAACCCAATCAGTGAAAGAATCATTACAATTAGTTTTCAAAACAAAGCCAGACAATGTGTCTATCACATAGGTTTATGCTCATACAACAGGAACTGATGATGTAATTGTTTAGTTCTCTGAGCAACCTGAAAAGACAGTAATTAAAACACCAACCAAATATATTACCCTTGCAGTTAGGGACCTGAATGTGAAAGTTGGAAGTGTAAGTTCTCAAAAGTAGAAATGCAAAGTGATCATCCTTCCTGTCTGACTCAATACTACCATAGTGAACTCTGCATTGGCATGACTTAACATTTTTGGATTTTATTTTTTTTAAATCGTTACATTCTTCTGAAAGAAGACAGATAAATCAACTGAAGTCTTCAATTTCCCCCATGCAAACAACACACCCAATTTACCCAAACAAAAAAAAAGTGCCCATACATTCTAAACAGCAGCAGTACAAATTTCTTCATTTTGACCTGTCTACATGCTTTATCTTTCAGCTGAAAGATGAGAGGATAGTTCAGATTTCATGCCAGTAAATAAATTTCTCACTCTGTTGAGGCTGAAGAACAGGTTACCACCAAATCACGAAAAACCATCACCAAAACTGGCATATTAGGAACTGGTCTGAGCCCCACTGAGTTATAAAACGTCTGGGTTTGTGAGTTTCTTGCATAGTCTTAACACTACTGAAATGTATGTACACTTAAATATTTTATATATTTTCTATTCACAAACTCTCATATGAATTTGTAAATAAAACAAAATATTTCTTCCTACACCTGGAAGGTAAATGCCTTATGAAATGGCCCCGCACATTTTCTGGGGAACTATGCCAGATGCCATGCTAATAGAATGTTCCTTACAGACAAATCCATAAGTAGGAGATGCACCAACTCTAAAGAAAACTGTTTAGCTACCCTTAAGTCAGATATAAATGCTCTGTCATGATAGACACCAGCAAGAAGAGTACAATTAAAACGTAAGCATCTGCAGAAAAATGCAAGCAAAAATGGAGATGGAGACAAACTAAAGCTCTTGATAAATGTTTGACTTTTATTTTCTGCCTAGAGATTGTTATGTAATATCTCCCGCTAGATAAGATATACTTTTGCATGTACCTTACTTTAATATGTCAACAAATTTCAATCTTAATCTCCTGGGGCTCTCTGGTTATGAGAATTCAATAACAGCTTCTCTCAAAATTACATGGGAATGTACTAAAGAAAGAGAAAATGTGATTATAATGATCTCTGTTCATCTAAAGCTACAAAATTATATAAAATGATGTATCATAGATTTACTATATATTCTATATCACACTGGTATGGGTTCCCTAATAAAAAGTACAGCATACTCTGCAACTCAGTTTAATATTGCCTTTGGGGAAAGTGGATCTGACAAACTGAAGAGTGTTTGAACTGTATAGGAACAATTTTGATACATGTGAATTGTTGCCAGTAACAGCCTTTATTCAACCTGAAGGAAAAAAAAACAAAAAAAACAGGTCTACAAATGGTATCAAAGAACTCTGAAAATGACAAATAATTTACTATTGCCATTAATAGCACATTTGTTGAGTTCAGTTTGTAGTAAATTATTACCAGGCAGATGTTCTAAATTTATTCAGTAAGATGATGTATTCTCTTGTTATCACATATACATTTATCTAGTTTTTGATGTAATATGTTTACATGGTACCAAGATAAAGTTAGCAAAATCGAAATTTGGAAGTTAACAAAGCTTTCATTTAAAATACTGGAGTATTACTATACCTTTCCCGCAACCCCTCCCCTGTCTTTGCCCCTCATAAGGACTATTACGCAAACCCTGTTTTCAACTGTCCTTACATCTTTTCTTCCTTATTAGTTTTGTACCTATTAGTTCTATAGTAAGGTTGTGTATTTGTGTACCACAAGAAGCCAAGCTCAGTATTTGTACCTATGTTTATATTGTCATGGTGTTTTTGCCTCAGGAAGCCAGTGGATACGTTTTTAAACAATCATCTAAACAAATCTCCCCTCTACTCCCTCAACCCATCAAAAACAAGTTTAGGATCAGTTTGATTTGAGTTTTGCTAGCTCTTTCTCTGTCTGCACCTGTGGGGGCCCTTGCTAGATAGTCATCCTGACTCTGGAAGCTTCTACTCAGGCCATGGTCTTGACTTGCTGGGCCTGCTTGCTAGCACATGGCCTGCATGTCCCACTAACAAAAGCCAGATGGGGGAACAACCCGGTGTCTGCTGGTGGAGTGCCTCAGGAAGCAGGTAAGAGGTCTCTCTTCTGAAGGGCAGTCAGAAGCATGAGGAATTTGACAGGATACATGGAAAAATATGGGACATGGGATGCTAGCTTCCTACAGCAGCATTAGAAGAGGAAGAACAGGCAGGGAGGAGACTGGTTGCTGGTCTTCTTGGGCAAGAGGTCCCCATCTAGGTCCACTGCAGTCAATAACTAGTGTATAGTACTGACAACAGGAGGTGTGAGAAGACCCCAATGTCTGAGAAGGAGGATCCACCTGCCCCCAAGGCAGGGAAATTCACAGCCACTGCATCCAAGAGATGGTGGTGTAGCATGTTGGTGGTTGGGGATTCCCTTCTGAGGGGGATAGAAGCATCCAACTGCCTACCAGACATGATGTCACAGGAGATGTCTGCTTGGAACGTGCATCTGAGATTATAGAAAGGTTGCAGAGGCTTATCCATCAGACCACTACCCCATACTCTTCATTCCCATAAGAATTAATGGGACTGCCAGGTATGTGTGTCAGAATACATCCATGTATTCATACCCTATACACTATTGTAATAGTCTTTGTACAAGGTATGCCTTGTGAGGTATCATTTGAAAACTCAGTTTGCTGGTCAGTATTGTCCTGATAAAATGTGTGGCAACATTGTATATGAAGTTATAAGATTCCACTATATGATGTTATTAACACATGTTCCAAACCCCACAGCTCTGCCAAAGCAAAAGTCTGCAAATGGATCTGTCCTAAACAAAGGAGTGTGTGTTTTCCTTAATTTACATTTAAGCAGTAAACAGAGTCATCAAGCAGGAAGGGAAAACAAAGGAAGTTCAAACAGGTGAAAAAAGGATATTCCCAGCAGGGAATATCCTTCCACATAGACTCTATCTCCTAGTTCTGAGCTGGATGTGTTTTTCAAGGGGGGGACTGAAACTATAAAAAGGAGGGACAAACACCTCAAGACCTCTCCACCCATCTATCTCATTCTCTGAACCCGTTGGACTCTGGGGGAGGGGTTCTGACCAGAAAGTTTGGTTAGCAATCTGCTGGAGCATGTGGTAAGTAAGTTTAAGTAGATACTAGTAATCATTTTATATTGGTTTCTTGCAACCACTGCTGACTTTTATGCCACATTACTTATACTTACTTCAAAACTTCTTTGTAGTAAATAAATTTGTACTATTGTGTTATCTAATCCACAGTATTTAAGTTGAAGTGTCTGGGTAACTATTTAATGTGATAAACTGGTATACTGTTCCCTTAAAGGAACAACAGAGTTAATATATTTGTACTGTCCAGGAGAGGGCTGGGTAGTTCAGGACATACATTACTGGGGAAAAATCTTGGACTGAGGTTGTGTTGGTCACCCTTAAGTATAACCAAGGTTGTTGAGATCCTGGGTGTAACTGGTAAGCTGAAGTTACACACAAACACTCAAGGCATGGCTTGCATGCTGGAAGACTATTAGTGGCTCAGGTGAGAGGTACTTCAGCAAGGCATTGTTAGACACCCAAGGTTGCAGGATAAGGGAGACAGTCCCTCACTGGTCTGAATTGTACCCTAGTATGTCACAGTATGACCCTGGGCAGATCAGCAGTGACGACAGGGGTCTGGGAGTGAGAGTGAAGGAGCCTAGGACACCGGCTGTGTTCTCATCCATCCTCCTGGTTGGGAGTAAAGGCCCAGGAAGGGACACATGTATCCTGGAGATGAATGCATGGCTGAGCAGATGGTGTCAACAGAAAGGCTTTGGCTTCTTCATCCATGGGATAGTGTTCCAGGAGCCACCAACCTTCTCTGAGGCTCCCTGCTCAATCAAAACCCCAGCTGGCTCGCAGCAGCAGCAGCTCCTGGTATGGACAGAGCTCCACGCCAGCAATCTCACTTCTTTTCCCAAAGTGGAGTCCACCGCCTGCTCTCCCTGCACTCCCTGGAAGAGGAAGTGTCTCACTCTTTCCCCAAGGCATCATGGGAGTTGTAGTCTCTAAGGCTAGATTGCAGCACACAGGATCTTCCCAACTGAAACACTCCCAATAAAATTCAGATTCCCCTCTACATAGATTCCCCTCTATGTAAGCAGAAGGAGGTGGAGTCTGACCAGTTACAAGTCTCTGGGTAAAGACAAAAGGTGTGAAGCCATGGTAGGTTTCTACTACAAATCAAATTAGGAAAAAGGTGGATAAAGCTTTCTGGAACAAATATATATCCAAAACAAAGCACCTGATAGTAATGGGGGACTAATTACCCAGACATCTGTTGAAAAAGTAATATGGCAAGACACAAAATTTCAAGTAATTTCTTGGAATGTATGGGGACAATTTAGTATTTCAGAAAGTGGAGGAAACAATCAGGGTGACAGCCATTTCAGACTTGATTCTAACAGTAAACATTTGTTTGTGAATGTGGAGGTTGAAGGCAATTGGGGTGAAAGTGATCTGGAAAGGATAGATTTCATGATTCTAAGAAAAGGAAGGAGGGATAAGACTATGGATTTAAATAAAAGCAGACTCTAATAGACATATAGAACTGGTAGGTAAGATCCCATGGAAAGAAAATCTAGGGGAAAACAGAGTTCAGGAGAGATGGCAGTTTCCCAAGGAGACAATATTGAAGGCACAACTGCAAACTATCCCAATGTGAAGGAAAGATAGGAAGAATAGTAAGAGGTCAATATAGCTTCACCAGGAGCTCTTTAATGATCAGAAAATCAAAAAGAAATCATTCAAAAAGTGGAAACATGAAAATTGACAAGGATGAGTACAAAAAAAAAAAAAAAAAAAAAAAAAGGAAGAGTGCAAGCATGTAGGGACAAAATCAGAAAAGTTAAGGTGAAAAAATAAAGTTACACCCAGCAAAGGACATAAAAACAATAAGAAGATGTTCTTTAAATACTTTAGGAACAAGAGAAATAATAAAGTTAATTGTAAATCCGCTTCTTAGTGAGGAAGGAGAGGTAATAATTAGAAGACTGAGATGTTTAATGACTCTTTTGCTTCAGTCTTCATTAAAAGATTAATGGTGACCAGACACTAACAATGGGGAAGGAACACAAATCAGAATAGGGAAGAAACAGGTTAAAGAATATTTAGGCAATTTAGCTGCATTCAAGTCTGCAGGGCAAGATGAAATGAATCAATCTCATAATTATTAGTGATTATCTTTGAGAACTCATGGAGGACAGTGAGGGCCCAGAGGACAGCAGAAAGACAAACACAGTATTTATCTTAAAAAGAGAAACAAATTGGATCCAGCAAATTATGGACCAGTCAGCCTAACTTTTGATACCTGGAAAGATACTAGAACAAATTACACATTTGATTTGTAAGCACATAAAGGATAATATGGTTGTGAAGGAAGCTAACATGAATTTATCAAGAATAAATCATGCCAAGCCAACTTAATTTCCTCCTTTGACATGGTTAGTGACCGAGTGATGGGTGGGGGGGGGAACACAGATATATTTTTATTTTAATAAGGCTTTTGACACATATCATTCTCATATGCAAACTTGGGACATGTTTTCTAGATGCAATTACTATAGGGTGGGTGCACACCTGGTTGAAAAACTGTACAGAAAGAATAGTTATCAATGGTTTGCTGTCAGACAGGGAGCACATATCTCATGGGTCCCACAGGAGTCAGTCCTGGGTCCAGTCCTATTCAATAGTTTCATTAGTGACTTGGATGATGGAGCGGAGAGAATGCTTATAACATTTATGGATAACATCAAGCTGGAAGGATTTGCAAGCACTTTGGAGGACAGAATTCAAATTCAAAACAATTATTACAAATTCGACAATTAATCTGAACTCAACAAGATGAAATTAAATAAAGACAAGTGCCAAGTGCTTCACATAGGGAAGGAAAAAAAATCAGACAGACAACTACAAAATGAGAAATATCTGGCTAGGTTGTAGTACTGCTGAAAAGAATCTGTGGATTACAGCGGATCAAACATTGAATATTAGCCCACAGTGTTATGTAGTTATAGAAGAGGAAAAATGTGGACAAATTGGAGAGTGTTCAGAGGATAGCAACAAAAAAAATGACCAATGGGTAGAAAACCTGACCTATGAAGAAAGGTTAAAAAAATGGGCATGTTTAATCTTGAGAAAAGAATACTACAAGGGACCTTATATAGTCTTTATATATGTTAAGGGCTGACTGCAATCAGTTGTTCTCCAAGTTAGAATTTTTTTCCCTAATATCTAACTATAAGGGTAGCTAAGCACAGGAATAAGCTTCCAAGGGAGGTTGTGGAATCCGCATCTGTCATAAATATAAAGAGAAGGGTAACCACCTTTCTGTATACAGTGCTATAAAATCCCTCCTGGCCAGAGGCAAAATCCTTTCACCTGTAAAGGGTTAAGAAGCTAAGATAACCTCGCTGGCACCTGACCCAAAATGACCAATGAGGGGACCAGATACTTTCAAAGCTGGGGTGGGGACGACAAAGGGTTTGTCTGTCTGTGTGATGCTTTTGCCAGGAACAGATCGGGAATGCAGCCTTACTACTCCTGTTAAGTTAGTAAGTAATCTAGCTAGAAATGCGTTAGATTTCCTTTTGTTTAATGACTGGTAAAATAAGCTGTGCTGGATGGAATGTATATTCCTGTTTTTGTGTCTTTTTGTAACTTAAGCTTTTGCCTAGAGGGATTCTCTATGTTTTGAATCTGATTACCCTGTAAGGTATTTACCATCCTGATTTTACAGAGGTGATTCTTTTACCTTTTCTTTAATTAAAATTCTTCTTTTAAGAACTTGATTGATTTTTCATTGTTCTTAAGATCCAAGGGTTTGGATCTGTGTTCACCTATACAAATTGGTGAGGATTCTTATCAAGCCTTCCCCAGGAAATGGAGTATAGGACTTGGGGGGGATATTTTTGGGAAAGACATCTCCAAGTGGGCTCTTTCCCTGTTCTTTGTTTAATACGCTTAGTGGTGGCAGCATAGGGTTCAAGGACAAGGCAAAGTTTGTACCTTGGGGAAGTTTTTAACCTAAGCTGGTAAGAATAAGCTTAGGGGGTCTTTCATGCAGGTCCCCACATCTGTACCCTAGAGTTCAGAGTGGGGAAGGAACCTTGACAGCATCATTGGAGGTTTTTTAGAACAGGTTAGACAAACACCTGTCAGGGATTATCTATGTATACTTGGTCCTCCATCAGCACAGCGGGCTATCCTTGATGATTTCTTGAGGGCCTGTCCAGCCCTACATTTCTACAAAGAGGTTAATATCATTTTGTGGCTTTGTGACACAGAGGTTCCTTAGAAAAGGAACAGCTGTTTTTTGAAAACAACTCTCACCTCAGACTTGACAAACTCACTACACCAAACATGTCTTGCAGGTTATTTATCTATTAAGTGTAACATGTCAGATAGTTACAGAAAGCTTATGACTTATTAAGACTCAATCGTTGTGAGATGTCTGTATTGGTAATATTTAAGGTATAATGTAACTATACAGAAAGAATTCTTTTTGGACTTGGAGTAGAAGTTCTTCACCACAGATAAATATGTCTCAAAGTCCCATTTCAGCAGAAGGGAATTGTCACCCTGCCCTGGTTAACTGGTGATGTAATGCAAGGCTCAATGATTTAGCCTTGCTCCATCCCATGACTTTTGGTAGAAAACCATCAAAACCACTTGGAGGTAAAAACAGAAAATCAAAAAAAAATTACCCAGCCTATGAATAAAGACAAAAGACTTTCAGTATAACACAGAGGGGAAAAGGCACTCTGTATCCCAAAGAGACATCTTGAGGGGAAGTGGTATTCTCATGACAAATGGGATTCTGGTTCTGATGAAGTCAGCCAGTTCTGCAATAGACTGAACTTGGGGGAGGGGAAGGGGGACTATTCTATTAGATAGGAAGGGTAACTATTAGAAATGTAGCCCCAGCTTTGCATTTTATTGTTTTGTTTTGTATTGTAACCATTCATGGTTCCAATCACTCTCTCATTTCTAGCGTAAACTCTGTTATTTTGTTGTGTGTCAAACAGAGGTTTAAAGTAAAACTAGTCAACTGGGGTACTCTGCTCCCTTGGGGGCAGAGGATCTGAGATTTCTCTAAGCAGCTAGTGTCAAGGGCTGGATATCACAGGGGAATGCTTCTAAGGGACTCAAGGTCTGGAGTGCACCTATTATTAACTTGCAATGCAAAGCCAGGGATGGCATAGCCCAGAGGAGAGTGCTTGGATGGTGCAGACTGGTGGTGTTAGGGCGCTCACATCCAGCTGCCATAGGCAAGATGACTGCTTGCTGGAGACAGGGAGTAACAAAGTATCTCATAGTTCTGGGTACCCCGAGAACTGCCATAAGGTGTACAGTATACTCCCATTTACCTGAAGCTCCATTAACCAAATCCCTTATTTGTCCCCATGTACCTCATGCTGAGGGACAAAGAAAGGATTCAGATAAAATGGAGGCCTGAATAATAAAGCAGAGAGCCCTAGTCAGCACTGCAAGGAGAAGGAGGATGACAATGAGCCCTCAGCTGTGGGGGAGGCCACCCTACTGAAGAATGGCTACTGCAGCACAGCAGGGAGCTGTCTGCAGCCCCGCTGTCAGGGGAGTGAGTGAGTGGGGCCATCACAGTAGAGCTGCTGAGGGCTCCGTTCATTGCTGCAGGGCTGGTGAACCTGATCCCTGCAGGCACAAGATACAGGGAAGGTTATAGCCCTGGTGGGGCAGAGCAGAGTCCCGGCCAGGGGTCTCCTCTCTGCACCACACCTTTCACCTGTAGGGATTGTGTGTTACTGACCCTGGGGCAGCACAGAAAGTCCTCTGTGGCTCTGCTGCCAAGGGAGTGAGTGAGCAGGGCAGAGCAAAGACCCCTGGCCAGGAATGAGAGGAGGACAAGACTGCAGCTGCACCCCACTGCTGAATGGCTTAATGGCTCCTGCCATCTCAATTGTCTGAACTCTTAATTATTCAAATAAAATCCATGTCCCCAGTGCTATTTGGACAATACAGCATACTCCAGGTTAACAGGAGTGTTGTATGTCAGACACAGGAAGTAATTGTCCTGCTCTAATCAACACTTGTGAGGCTTCAGATGGCGAACTGTGCCCAATTCTGAGTGCCACTTTAGGAAAGATGTGGACAAATTGGAGAGGGTTCAGAGGAGAATCCAGATGCAAGGTTTAGAAAACCTGACCTATAAGGAAAAGTTATAAAAACTGGGCATGTTTAGTCTTGAGAGAAGAAGACTGGTGGGGAGAGCTGATAACATATTTGAAGACTGTTAAGGGCTGCTATAAAGAGGATGTTGATAAATTGATTCCCATGTCCTCTGAAGGTAGGCCAAGAAGTAATGGGCTTAATCTGCAGCAAGGGAGATTTAGGGTAGACATTAAGAAAAGCTTTCTAGCTACAAGGGTAGTTAAGTTTTGTAATCGGCTTCCAAGGAAGGTTGTGGAATCCCATCATTGGTGGTTTTTAAAAATAGAGGTTGGACACCTCCTAGGGATAGTATAGGTTTACTTTGTCCTGCCTCAGCACAGGTGGCTGGACTTTATGACCTCTCGAGGTCACTTCTAGCCCTATATTTCTATGATTCAGTCTTGGTTTTTCCATAACAGCTCATCTCTGCCTGCTCAGGTGGTAAATTGATTTAAGGTGAATAAAATGCAAGACTCATCTCCACTGCCAACTATACTCAAGGTACAATATTAACTTATACCATACTCTATCTTCAGAACAATATCATGTTCCTGTTATTTTAAGACAGTCATATTTCAATGTAAGAGGGAGCTATTCCTCAATATTTGTCTGTGCAAAAGTATTGTTCGATGTTTTAGTTTTCTTTCTAGTCCTGTATTTAAATATTTCACATACTTGAAGAACAGATTTTCTATACATTCATTTAAATAGAAACAACTTCAAGTACATTGTCCCTGTCCAAAGATCTCACAATCTAAGTCCCTGGATCCTGCCTTTTGCGCAGCAGAGCACCAAACGAGCACAGGGCCCAGCCCACACATAAAATGTATTGGTGGGTCAAGGTCCAAGAACTCCAAGTCTATCCAGTTACAAGATATGCCCACATGGATGCAGTCACATGATCACAGTCTAAGAGTCGTTATCATTTGTGTCTCATATTTATTTCTCATTTATATATATATATATATATATGCCTACTTAGAATTTTATGCTGGGGAAAAGCTATTTTAAAAATATATAGCTAATACATGAATAACAATAACTGATAGGTGTGTTATGGCCTTCACTCACCACCAGAACACCCTCCTGGCATCAAGGTGTGATGTTGCTGGAATCTTTGTCTCCCAGACCTTCTGCTGGTCATCTGCCTTTGTGCTCAACTCACCCTCCAGCTGAGAAGTATCAAAATCCAATCCTTTTAGGGCAACAAAAGCCCTAAGTAATATCCAAAAATTCTGTAAATCACTCTGCCCATCTTCTGGGTTCTATCTCCAATTGCTTCCTTAGCTACTCCACAGTCTTCTCCCCAGCTCACTCTTGAGCACTGGCCCCTCAGATTGTGTATGTCTGAGGTGCCCATTCTCCCACTGACTGTGGCTCAGGCCCTTTCACAGGAACGCCTCTACTCCCTATGGTTCTTTCCTTCAGACTGAATTCTCTCCCCTTTCATGAGGCCCAGGTGTTCATTAAATTATCATTTGATTCCTCCCAGTCCCACCCCCATGGCTGAGAAGCAACTAATTAGGCTATGTCTGCACTACAGCAGCGCAGTGCTCCATGGCAGCTCTGTGTAGCGTAGATATTTGCTGTAACGATTGAAAGTTTTTTTTCCCATGCTGTAGTAAATCCACCCTCTTGAAAGGCAGTAGCTAGGTCAAGAGAAGATTTTTTCCATTGACCCAGGGGTCTCTATACCAGGGTTTAGATTGGCTTAACTACATCTCAGAGGGGTGTGAATTTTTCACACTCCTGACAGGTTTCAGAGTAGCAGCCGTGTTAGTCTGTATCCATAAAAAGAAAAGGAGTACTTGTGGCACCTTAGAGACTAACAAATTTATTAGAGCATAAGCTTTTGTGAGCTACAGCTCACTTCATCAGATGCATACAGTGGAAAATATAGTGGGGAGATTTTATATACACAGAGAACATGAAACAATGGGTGTTACCATACAGACTGTGAGCAATGCACGTAAATAAACCTAAGTTTTAGATGTAGACCAGGCCTTACCTACAGCCATTACAGCTGTGCTGTAATTCATTGACTATTGTCAGCTTTCCAGCCCATGATGAAGTTTCACTCCACCACAAGGTAACAGAAAAAATAGATCATAATATATTATATCACCAGCATCAAAATGGCCAAGTCACACAGGGTCTATTCCCATATATAATTTGATAGAGAAACACAAAGGGTCTGTATTTTGCTGAATCTTCCACCTGAATCATCATGGTAATTAACTTTCCCCCTACCCTTTTTTAACTAGTTCTATTATTTTCCCTGGGTTTAGCTAGGCTTATTATTATTACTTGAGATAAGTTCAGCAAACTCATTTTTATGCAACTTCATACATACTTGTAATGTTTCCCATGATGCTAAAAATCATAGGAAACGAAAAAGGATAGTGCAGAGCAGGATCCTGGTAAATGTGGCTGGGACAATGAATCAAACTCTGTGGTTTACCTGGAAAATGCCATACTCAAGAGATTAATTAGTGCACGTTAGAATTTTTCAATATACTGGAAGCTTAAAAGAAGAAATGAAGAAATAGTAGCACTGTTAAAGCCTTGCAGGTTGAGATAGGGAATACTTTACACCCACTAATGAGCAAAGTTAGAAGTCACCAAGCTTTGGTTGCTCAGAGACTTCTTGTTTCATTTAATTAACAGCACAAGGTAATAAACAAGGCACTGATGCACTAATGGCATGTTTTAAAATTGTATTGGGATAGTATTAAAAAGTGACCTCTTTCACAACAGATCATTTATTATGAGAAGTCATTATATATTGCTTATTTAAAACTCCTGGAGCCGAGCTTTTATGAGCACTGAATACATTCTAAAAAACTGTAAAAATTAAGGCTCAGAAAAAAAATAGTTTTATCCTCAGAAAGGTAAAATAGGAAAACAATATTCTCCCTAAATGTGTTAATAGTTTATCCTGTTTGTATAAACATTATTATGTATTCCATCCTGAACTAAGAAAAGTGCACATAACAGAAAAAATAAAGAGAGTGTCTCAGGTCATATTTTCAGATCTGGGTGTTTAAAGTAAGGCTGTTGAATACAAGTGGCCTGAATCTTCAAAGATGCTGAGCAGTTTCCATTGATTCCAATGAGTTTTGTGGACACTGAGAATGTCTGAAAATTAGGGCATTTATGTTTAGGTGCTTAAATATGTAATTAAAAGCCTAGGTATCCAGATATGAATACTTTAGCTTAATGGTGGTTCAGAAAAGGAAGCTTAAGAGTGACCCTCCTGAATGCAACCTTGAAGAAGCAACATTTCAAAATCTTATAGTTGTCCAAAATATCCTAACCCAGATTTTAAGGATTTATTATATGTAAATTAAAAGCATACAATAGAAATCCATGGATACTACCCTTTTTTGGGCCCCAATGAAGGAAAACATTTAAAGCACACAATGCAACTTAGTAAATACTATCACGAATAGGGATACTGTCCTGAATCAGGGCCATAAAGCATTGAATAGACAATTTTGGACTATAGCATACTGTGTTCATCCTACTTGAGGGAAGAGACAGTGTACAAATTTTAAGAGCATCTAAGTGACTTAGGAGCCTAAGTCCCATTTTCAAAAGTGACATAGGTATTTATTTTATCGAGACATAGGTGCCTAATTCATTTAGGCAATTAAAAAATGTTACCAAGTCAATTTGAACCAATTACTGGATGATAAATAAATAGAATAGTGGGACATAATATATGTGGGGGCACTGACAGATAATGGGATTCTTAATTGAAAAATAAAAATAAAGTAAGAATTAACCTTAGAGCAACTAGCTAAAGGACAACATAAAATTAGGCTTAATGATTTATCTGAGGATATAGGCTTGATCAGAAAAAAGGACATATATTTATGTTAAGAGGAAATTTACTGTGCTGTATAAAAACAAAAGTTAAAGGAGTTACTGCTTTACAAAAGAATGTAGGTTGAATGCATGTCCAATTGTTGTGATGGTAGAAACAAGGGACTCAATTCTCAGCTCTCCCATGGTCCTGCTCCTCCTATGCAAGTGTACAGGGGCCACAAAGCAGTTGGACTCCTCCACAAGGTAATATCCTAGGAGCACAGGGCGGCTTTAGCAGTCCTCTGCTGCACCCCTGTCCTGTAGCTTCTGGCTTGGAGGATTGCCATGTGCATGGTGCGGGAGGGAGGGAGCCTTTTGGTGGAGGATGATGGTGTTGCCAAAGTGCTACAGCAATTCTGGGCTGATGCAGGGTCTATAGGGAGCCACTACAGATTGCCCCAAGGACAACTCAAGCTCATTCTGAGGAACACTCCAGTCCAAGGCTGCCTCCGGAATTTGGGAGGCATTAAATATAACTGCCATTCTGTTATTCTTGAAATATTTTGTTTCCAAAGAAATATATGTTGTACAAAAATACAAACCACAAGACACTAGAAATTAGATTCAGTAAAAAACCACTGCTCAGATTGTGGTATGCATGGTCTCCGTTTTTAATTTATCATCAGTGCCACCTTATATCAAAATTAGAGTAATTAGATGCGGCTTTTTCAAATTCTGAAACAGCAAAAAATTAGCAGGCCAGATCTGTAGTAGTCAATATTTGCATTTTAGTGGTACTTCTTTGGGACTAGTCTACAGGGAAAGTGCTACATCGGCGTGGCTGCTCCAATGTAGTTGTGCCACTGTAGCATGTCTGGTGAAGACGCTGTAGGCCAATGGGAGAGAGCTCTCCTGTCGGCATAATTACTCCAGCTCTGCGAGAGGTGGAAGCAATGTTAGCGGTAGAGCATCTCCTACTGACATAGCACCAGTGTGGACAACATTTAGGGAGCTGATCAATGGTTTTCATTTTGAAACAAAAATAATGATTTCATTTTGGTGAGGGAATAAAAACATGTAAGTTTTTTTCCTCCCCCCCACCCATTGCAACAAGAGTTGGGGTTTAGAATGAACAATAAATGGGGGGGGAGTTAAATTTTTCCTCTCCTTTTTTTTTTTCAATGGTACAAATAAAATACTGAAAGAAAGTTTCCATGAAAACTCACACAAACTTTCCTCTTTTTCTTTTTAATTTTCACTGGAAAAGCAGTTAAAAATGAACAAAGTTTTTCTTTTGTTCATACAAATATCCTTTATTTCTTTAACCTATGCTATTCTCTAGAAGCACAACCAGCAAATATTTTCTCAAGCCATAACTTGCTCAGAAACCTTCTGAAAGCATGGGTTACCAGCATAAACAATAATTCAACCTATTCTATCTAATCTCCCAGGGTAATTGTGTGGTAATGCTTTCCTACCCATTTTTTGCTCAGTCTTCCACAGGCAGATTGTGTCTCATCTAACAAACATATAGCAATATATGCATATATTATTTAAAAAATCCAAAGAAAAATACTCCACTGCACAGACTTCTCCCCCTGGGATGAGGATGAGAGAACAACGATGTGACAGATGTTTGTCACAGTGCTTAATGTATCAATGGAAGGCGCTCAGATACTATGGTGATAAACATAGTATAAGAACCTATATAGAAAGAATAGGGAGAATATGATCTAGCTGTCAGTTTTTATTTCAAGCCAATGGGGCTCAACCTGAGTAAGGTATCAGAGTGAGTACAAATTCAGGAAGGACCTCAAGATATGGACCACAATTAATTGTCCACCTTACCTGGGATGGAAATAGCTGTCATAACCATATAGCTAAGGGTAACCTAGAATTCCTCCTTACCTGTAAGGGGTTAAGAAGCTCAAATAGCCTGGTTGGCACCTGACCAACAGGACCAATGGGGAAAGAAGATACTTTCAAATCTTGGGAGGGGGGAAGGTTTTGTTTGTGCTCTTTGTTTTGTGGGGGGAGGTGGGGTTCTCTCTTGGGACTGAGAGGGGCCAGACAGAAATCCATCTTCTCCAACCCATCCCAATATTGCAATCAGTATAGGTAAGCCAGGCAAGGCGGATTAGTTTATCTTTTGTTTTTCTTGTGAAATTTCCCTGTGCTAAGAGGGAGGTTTATTCCTGTTTTATGTAACTTTAAGGTTTTGCCCAGGGGAAATCCTCTGTGTTTTGAATCTGAATATCCTGTAAAGTATTTTCCATCCTGATTTTACAGAGATGATTTTTACCTTTCTTTTTTTAAATAAAATCCTTCTTTTAAGAACCTGATTGATTTTTCCATTGTTCCAAGACCCAGGGGTTTGGGTCTTTGATCATTTTGTAACCAATTGGTTAGGATATTATTCTCAAGCCTCCCCAGGAAAGGGGATGTAAGGGCTCGGGGGGGTTGCTGGGGGAAGAGAAACTCCAAGTGGTCCTTTTCCTTGGTTCTTTGTTAAATCACTTGGTGGTGGCAGCATTACTTAAACCCAAGGTACAAGGGAGAATTTGTGCCTGGGGAGTTTTTAACCTAAGCTGGTTAGAATAAGCTTAGGGGGTCTTTCATGTGGGTCTCCACATCTGTACCCTAAAGTTCAGAGTGGGGAGGGAACCCTGACAGTAGCTTTCTTAAATATGTCTGTCTGCAGAGCAACAACATAATAAAGATATTTACTCTTGCTCCAACAAGGCACCAGGAGCACAGCTATACTCAGCTCACTAAGCAGACAAATAGCAAAAACAACAACTAAACCAGCAGAGGAAAAAATATGTGTGGGTTTTGACAAACTACATGCAATCTGATCTTGCACCATTAAAGCCAAGGAAAGCCCTGGGAGCAGGATCAGCCTTTTACTGTTTCCAAAACCTTACTTGTAACATTAATTCAATTTAGAATGACTAAGAACACTGCAGTGTAGACATTTGGGCGTGGGATGGAGCCCAGGCTCTAAGACTCCGCAAGGGGAAGGATCTCACACCCTGGGCCCCAGCTTGAGCCCAAACATCTACACTGCTATTTCCATCCCCACAGCCCAAGCCCCATGTGCCTGAGTCAATGCAGGCTCTGACACTCAGTGCCACAGGTTTTTGTACTGAAGAGTAGATGTATCCATAATTAGAGCCATGCATTGATACAAAATTTGTATCCACATCCAATCCACAATCCACGAAAATGATTTGTGGATATCCAGGGATATAAAGTGAATATCCAGGGATTTTCAGGGCTGTACCCAAAGTGTCTACTTTCACCTAAACTGTACTTATGTCCTTGGATCCAATTACTCTCTCTTTCCTTTGAAAACATCAGGGTCGGCTGCACCTCTCTGCAAACATCCCTCCTGGTCTATTATCAATATCTTATTGATTTTGCATAGTTACCTTTAGTTGAGTCAAAACTATCTGCCATTAAATATGTTTGGCTAAACAGAATCTTGTTAAGTGGGTGTTTCTCCATAGTCCTCAAATCCTTTGTTTTTCTATTCAAGGACTATTTATTTTGATTGCTTCCCTGGAAACCTTTTAATAGATGCTAAACTGGACAATAAAGACTTCCATAGGCCCATCACTTCCTTGCTAAAAGTATTGTGGAGGTATTGCCTAAACCATTAATTCCATCTCTGTCCAACAGTCTATATGAGTTATGCTGCAAACTCTTCTTTTCCTCTGGGGGAAGATAAATAATCTCTTCCCTTCAATTTCAAGACTCCACATAACTGCAATGAATTTGGTTCACATACAAAATCTCTAGCTATGTAGATTAAGAAATCATCATATTCTCTATATAATATAATGATTTCTTAATCTTGATACAGATTGGATATATAGAAGAGGGAAAATGATACCATATCACAGTAATTTTTCATTAAATATATCTGATCTATCCTCAGAACTGAACTTTGTTCAGCATTGTATTGGTATTGTAGATGATGTGGGTTTGGGGATTGGGGTGGTGGGGAGAAGGAGCAGGAAGGCAGTTCTTTACAGCAGGTATCTATTAAGAGCAGCTTGCATAACATAAAATATCTTCCTGTCTCTATACCTGACATATGGTTTTTTGTTTTTGTTTGAAGAAACAGAGTATCAACAGAAATAACTGCTCAGAAGAACACTACATCTAGTATTCCTAATTAAGGCTATGCTCCTCGAACATATTTTTGTAATCAACTCTCTTCTCTGTTATATGAGCATTTAACTGGAATGAAAACTTGACCCATGATAAAGAAAACACACATTTTAATGAATAATATATCTATAGCTTTTGAGAGGGAAGAGGAAAGACGGAGCCACAGAAAGAGGCAGTCAGGAAGAAGGAAAGGAAGAACAAGAAAAACTAAATGTGTCATGGGAGGCTATTTATTCATTTGAAAGCTGCAGGAAAGCAGAACATTCTTTGAACGACATATTTTTACATAATTGAAAAAATATTTCCAATGGTTGATTCAAAACTGAAAGACTTTGCAGCAGTACTAGTTGGTAGCTAAGAGAGATGCTGCCAAAAACCATGAATTCATTCATTTAAAGTTTGAAAAGACTAATATTTTGTCACTTTGAGAAAAAGAACTCCTTTTAGTTTTCCTGTGATGCTTGCAAGTTGCTGAATGAGACTTTTAAAAATGTGATTCGTTCATATAAAAATTGAAACAGCAAATTATGTTTAGAAAGACTAGATTTTCTCCTTCAAGGAGGCAGCATTACTATAAAGTTTTCTATTGAAGCTTTGGGAGACTTTTCCTTCTGATATGAAAACATTATGTTTTTTTATGTTATGCTTTCTTTCAATTTTTGTGACAAATGAATCTACCCTCTTGACAGAGTCTCTCATCTCCACAGCCTGCAAGCATTACTGCAAAGTATTGCATAAAGGAATCAGGAGTGGGGTCTTTCTTTCGAATCTCCCCAAACCCTGTGTTTTAAATGGAACATGCATTTCAGATGTTACCTGAATTATCTTTTTAGTCAGGTAGATAGATAGATAGATAGATAGATGATTTAAAAAAACAGTAATTTGAGAGTAAAGTTAACTGAAGTCCATTGAAATCAGTGGAGTTTCTCTGGCTTTCCTCTATGAAATCTGAATATGACTTTAGAACATAAGAACAGCCATAACTGGGTCAGACCAAAGTTAAGTGACCAGATAGGAAGTGTGAAAAATTAAGACAGAGGGTGGGAGGTAATAGACATCTATATAAGACAAAGCCCTGAATATCAGGACTGTCCCTAAAAAAATTGGGACATCTAGTCACCCTGAACCAAAGGTCCATCTAGCCCAGTATCCTGTCTTCCGACAGTGGCCAGTGCGAAGTGCTTCGGAGGGAATGAACAGAATAGGCAATCATCAAGTGATCTATATGTTTATATATATGGCACAAGATAATAATCAGGAAAAGCCATATTCTGATTTCATAGAGGAAATCCAGAGAAACTACATTGATTTCAATGGACTTCAATTAAATTTACTCTAGAATTACTCTGAAATAAATGAGATCAGAATCTGGTGCTAATGAGCTACAATAAAATCAACAAAAAGCTTTTTAGATATCACCAAGGATATACATAGGTATTTATTTTTACATTATGTACGCTACCCTTCTACACAGTTTAGACCCCTATTCAGCAAGACACATGAGTATGTGCTTAAATATTTTGCTGAGGTGGGGTGTTAACTTTGTTACTTTTGGAGCAGTCTCTCCATAGGACAGACCTACAACTGGAAAACTCTCTTGCACTCTTAGGGCCAGATTTACAAGGGAGACTTAGGGCATGTCTACTGTGACAGACACAGACAGGCTGGGTACAGGAGTCTGGTAGAAGGAAAACATACTGGACACTGGATGAATCGTTTTCTGTTCCCTGAGTGACCAGGGCAGGGGCTGCCCCAGATCAGTCAGGAAGGTGCTATAAGCAATTAAGCAGACTCCATAAGACAATTAAGACAATGGAACCAATTAAGAACAGATTAGAAGCAATCAAGGGGAACAGGCTAATCAGATCACCTGAAGTCCACTTAGAAGTGGCTGGGACTAGTTTAAAAGGAAGCTCCTTCAGAGAGGCTGGTTGGTAGGAGCAAGAAGGTGTGTTGTGGGAAGACTGGGAAGAACAAGCGTGGTCAGGTACCAAGGAGAGTCTGTTTGGGGAAGTAGCCAGGAAAGGCCTACAGCTCCAGTAGTATAGGAAAACTACCTGCTGCCATTGTCATTAGGGTCCCTGGGCTGGAACCCGGAGAAGAGGGCGGGCCTGGGTTCCGCCCCAACTCTCCCCACATCTCTACAAAAATGCTCCATGAGTAGGAAGACAGGGACTAAAGAGGGTTCTTACACCAAACCTATTCACTGGTTGATGATGAAGGTGGATCAGTAAGTTGTAACCCTTGCCTCTAGGAGGGGAGAAAGGCTACATTGAGGGTCACAGCAAACCTCTGAGGCAAGCCCTAACTGCTTAGAAGTGCAGGACCCCCAAGGCAAAGCCGGAGCTCTTTCACAACTGGAGTTGGGGGTGGGATAAAAGGTCACAGAGCAGCGGATTTATATATATATATATATATATATATATATATATATATATATATATAATTTGGAGTTGGTTTTGGTTGTTTTTTTTTTTTTAAATCAGTGTGCCCTCACGACAATGGAGGAATTGGTAAAAGCTCTGGTACAAGCCACGGCAGCCCATCAGGAGGCTACCTGGATACAGGGGATGGCAATGCAGGCATCTACCCAATTACAACAAGAAACCAACCAGTTGTTAGTGAGCCAAGCAGCCAAAGATAGAACTCTCCTCTGACAGGTAGTGGACCAAATAAAGACCCTTTCCAAATGAACCCAAGGGCCCGGAGGGACACAAACCTTAAGGGTAGCGGGCTGTCTATTAAAGATGACAGCCGGGGATGACATGGAGGCGTATCTACTGTCTTTTGAAAGAATGGCTCCGTGTGAGGCGTGGCCACAGAAGCAGTGGGCCAGCATTCTCGCTCCTTTTCTGTGTGGAGAAGCCCAGAAGGCCTACTTTGATCTGCATGGACGCAGCTAACTACCCCCGGCTGAGGATGGAGAACCTGGCCCGATCAGGGGTGACCGCAGCCATATGGGCACAGAAGTTCCATGATTGGAAGTATCAGGGGAGCAAGCCACCAAGGTCTCAGCTGTTTGATTTGATGCACCTTGCTTGGAAGTGGCTATGGCCTGAGGGATGCAGCTTGGAGGAAGTTTTGGAGATGATGGTCATAGACCAATTTATGTGGAGACTACCGCCAGACCTTCATACATGGGTAGGCCAGCACGATCCATCCACCTACGACAAAACAATTGTGCTGGTAGAGAGATGACTGATGGCCAGGGCATTGACCCATCTACCTAAGGAAGGCACCGTTCAAGGCAAGCAACCAACATCAACCACGGGGGTTCCAGGTGACCAGACACCCAGGGACCCCAAGGTGGAAGAAGAGGGAGGCCAAAGACCAGATGGGAATCCGGAAGGATGGGAATGGCTTGAGTGGAGGACACGCCAATGCTAAATATCCTAACTCACAGAACAGGAGAAGTAACTATACGGGTGTGGGGAGTTGAGTCACATAGTGGCCCAGTGCCCCAACCTCGAAGAGCCCATGCAGTGTAATCTTGGGAACTGGAGTGGCTCATGCTCCCTACTCAACTTTGTGTGGGGTCACTGTTACCCCACACAAATATACAAGGCCAGTAAAAGTGGATGGGGTAGAATCCATGGCTCTCATAGATTCTGGGTGCACTATCACCCTGATCTCAGGTAAACTAGTAAAGTGCAGCCAGTTAACGCAAGGTAAACATACAGGAGCAACATGTGTCCATGGGACTGTTAGCTACTACCCCTTTATACCAGTAAAATTAGAAGTTCAGGGAAATGTCACCACGTTGTCCCACACCTTCCCTATCCCATGATCATTGGAAGAGATTTCCCCAGGTTTGGAAACTTGCTTCCATTGGAGGGGTGGGAGGAAGGGGAGTCCCCAAACTGAGGGAGGCCTCAACAGCAGAATGTTCTCCCCAATGTTTGCAGAAGTATCCCAGGAACTATTCCCTGCTGCGAGGAGAGACTGAAAGACCAAAAGGGAAAGAAGGGCTGCCAAGTCCTTGGGTACCCGGATCCTGCTACAAGGACAAAGGGCCGCCTGTGTAGACGGGCTACTAAAAGGAAGGACTCAGAGACCTAGGAAGGTTCATCAACTGGTTCCGACCCCAACCCCACAGAGCCAGCCGAGAGGGAAGACGAAGAACCCTCAGAGTTCCAGCTGATAAGCCCCGGGAGGGCGACTTTGAGACAGGACCAGGCGGAAGACTCAAGGTATGAAAGTGCCAGGAAGGAGGTGGCTGAGATAGATGGGGTACCCATAGCAGGAAAAACCTGAGGGCCCGGTCCGTACTTCATAATCAAGAAGGACCTCCTGTACCGAGTCATGCATGTGCAGAGGCAAGAGGTACACCAGCTCCTAGTACCCTGGAAACACCAGAGGGCAATATTAAACCTTGCCCACTGTCACCTTTTTGGAGGACACCTAGGGGCGGAGAAAACTGAGGCGCAAATCTTGCACAGATTTTTCTGGCCGGGGTACATGAGGATGTCTGGCAGTACTCAGTGGTGAGCTGGAGCCGGTTCGCACCAGTTCGTGCACACCGGTTGTTAAATTTTGAAGCCGGTTTAGAACCGGTTGTTAAAGGGGTGGGCAAACTCCGGCCCGCGGGCCACGTGCAGCCCGCAGGACCATCCTGTCTGTCCCACCTGTGCTCTCAGCTGGGGAGGCCCCCCTGTGAATTTTTACTCACCCGGCGGCACTCCGAGCCCTCTGCGGCACGTTGGTAGCGGGTGCTTCAGTGCCGCCGAAGACCCGGAGTGACTGAAGGACGTGCCGCTGAAGTGCTGCCAAAGGCTCAGAGCGACTGAAGGAACCTGTTCTTCAGCTTCTGGCAGCTCATCACTGGCGGTACTGCACCTCCCTGTCTTGAATGTCAATTACACAGCCCTCATCCACATCTAAGAGTCCCTTTGGTACCTCTGCCAATCATCGAAGTTCCTTTTGAATGGATCACCATGGATCTGGTGGGGTTGCTCCATCCCTCGGCCTGCGCCACTTCCCACAGCCCCCATTGGCTTGGAATGGCAAACCATGACCAGTGGGAGCTGCGATCGGCCAAACCTGTGGATGCGGCAGGTAAACAAACTGGCCTGGCCCACCAGGGAGCTTACCCTGCTGGGCTGCATGCCAAAGGTTGCCGATCCCTGGTATAGAGAGTGCTTTGAATTTGCGACTCAGGCTGGATCTCAGGCTCTGAACCCAAGGGAGGGAAGAGGGCTTCAGAGCTTGAGCTCCAGCCTGAATCGCAACTTCAAAGTGCTGTCTATACAGCTATTTTTACAGAGATAGCATAAGCCCTACTAGCCTGAGTCAGTCAACCCGGCCTGGGAGGCTCACTGCTGCAGGCTGGGTAGACACACCCTTAGGTTTCTAGTTGCTCTTTTAGGTGCCTAAGTCGAACATTGAATGCCTGTGGCTTCAAACAAACTCGCAGTTCACTGCAGCATAACCCTCTAGAGGTGCCTTAATTTCCACAAGTAAGCCCTCATGGCACCTAAATATCTGCTGGTGGATATTTGAATAGCTGCTTCAGTCCTGACACCACTGAGCATCTCAGTACCTAAATCCCAACAGGATTCTCAGAGTATGGTCTCCTCCATCTATCTCACCTCAGCGTGATCACATAGACATGTTCTGAGGCTGCCTTAGAGTATGTCTACTAGATTGGGCCCTGCAAAAAACACAGCCAGAGAAAGTCATGCCTTCCATCCCTCAGAGCCCAGTTGTTAGACCACTGAGCTGAGATATGGGAGACCGTTTCAAATCTCCTCTGTGCCTGAGGTAGAATAGGTTCTTGAATCAAGGTTTCCTACCTCCTAAAAACCCTAACCTCTGGGCTGTGGGAATTCTGGGGTGGGTCTCTCAATCTATCCTTTTCCACTTTGTATAAAATACTCAAATAGTCATTAGAATAGGGACTGGAACTTTGGTGTCCCACATCCCAGATGAGCAATCTATCCACTGAGCTATAGAGTCATTCTTACTAAATTTGGTGTTCCAGGTCATCCAAGAATCACAGCATTCTGTGTAAACTGTGAAGTGGTAAGGAGCTTGTTAGTTCTAAAGTATCCAAAGCAGAAGTCAGGAAGTTGTAGTACTTCCAAAATTCTTCCACTGCTTGGCCTCTTCCTTGTGGAGACTTTCTATAAGTACTTCTTGTCATTTGGAAGGATCCAACAGTTTTCTGGGGCAGACCCTGTTTGGGGTTTCTTCTTGCTTTGTGACAGCAGGAGTTCTTACATTTGGCTGGAGGAAGAAGTCAGTTCCCAAACAACCTATGTCTTGTTCTGATCCTGGTATCTGGCAATCAGAGAGGGGCCCCACTTTGTTTCCTCTTGGGAGGGAAAAGGAGAAATTACTGCTTCCTGGATTAGGGCTTCATATTCCAATCAGTGGAAATTCAGCTGCTGAGCTGTTTCTGGGCAGCTAGAAAGGCCCATCGTAGTCCTCCTGGGATGGAGGAATTCTTTTTGCATATCTAAGGGCATGGCTACACTTGCAGATGTAGAGCACTTTGAGTTAAACCAGCCTTCATAGAGCACAGTAGGGAAAGCACTGCAGTCTGTCCACACTGACAGCTTCAAGTGCACTGGCACAGCCACATTTGCGGCACTGGCAGTGGAATTGGAAGCGGTGCATTATGGGCAGCTATCCCAGCATGCAAGTGGCTGCAACATGCTTTTCAAATGGGGGGGTGACAGGGAGTGTGTTGTGTGTATGTGGGGGGAGAGAGCATGGGTTTTTGAGGGGCTGAGAGCATGTCAGCATGTGGTCTTGTAAGTTCAGACAGCAGCAGACCCCCCTCACCTCCCCACCTCTCTCTCTCACACACAGCATTCCACACTAATGGTTGCTTTGTCTCAGAGCAGATAAGCAGCCAGCTGTCAGAAACGGCACTTTCAAAGGGCATTTCCGCATTCCTACATCTGATTCCAAACAATGACAAGAGTGGCCACTTGATTTAAGGGGATTATGGGACCTTTCCGGAGGCTGATCAGAGTGCAATAAAGCAAAACCTCATTCACACTGGCGCCATGGCATTCCAGCGAGGGCTCAGCAAATGTTATACCACTCGCCGAGATGGAGTACCAGAAGCGCCTTAGCCGTGGAGTCAGAGCGCTCTACATGCCTTGTCCGTGTGGACAGGTAGTGAGCTAGTGCACCCAGCGCTCCTTATTGTGCTGTAACTCGCAAGTGTAGCCAAGCCCTAAGTGTTAGAGTAGTTTTGATGGCCTCTCCTGTGTCTGCTGCTGCTAGAAGTAAAGGAGGAGAGAATGGAAAATTGCAGGACCTACACAGAGCCCCTTAAGCTTCCTTCATGCTGTGGCAACTGTTTTTTACCAGTCCTCTTTCCTACTCATAGCTCAGGATAAGTAAAACTTTAACATTCATACACATGCAGTACCATGGTGACAGATGTTTAGATTGGCCTAGGTAGACTCTCCTATGGTGAGAAATTAAACAAAATAGATGGCAAATGATTGTCATGTGTGTTTTTTTTTTTTAAATCACTGCTTAGTATATTTATCTGAAAAGATGTGTCCATATTTGTGATGTGACCAAAATGTTTTAGATTTTTTTGTGGGGAGAGTGAGGCAAATCTGTTCAATTCATTATTCCAGAATAACTTTAAATACCACATTTTTTGGTAACATTTGTTAAATTACCACAATTAACAACACCACAATAATTGTTAAATTACTGAAAGAATCTTCAATGTTAATGCATTTACGTAGTGAATCTTTTCTCTTATTTACTATGAATATTCAAAATAACGACCACAAATAACTAGTACTTAACCCTATTTTTCATTTTACATACTCAGTGTTAAACTGTAATGTGACATAATTAGTTTTCCATCTCATAAATGGGTCCCTTTCTCGGACTCATGTTTTCATTGTACAATGATTAGGGAAAAATATGAATATCTGAAACTTTTAAAGAGGCTTAGTCATCATTATGGCATGAAACTTGGTTATCAATATGAGTGAGTCACTCAAAACTTACAGGTGAACTGATGGTTGAATATTTTAATATCCATTTTGTAAAAGGTCAATCAATCACTCTTATGATTCCTAAGAGCAGAAAAATTAAAATTTACTGAAAAAAGTTGTATTTCTTATTTTTATTGCTTCCCTCTATTTATGGTAGTTGCATAACCATTACATTATGTAAAGCAATTATTGGCAATCATTACAGCCTGAGTAGCAATAACTGTTTTAGTCATTAATTAAATGCTTATTTAGGGCACTTCATCTCAAGTTTTACAAATATTTACTAATTCCCTACTATCAAAACCTTGTTTATAACTCATGAGAAGAGCTAAGCATTTGTCTCTCAAGGATAACTGAAGAGCTGGAAATAATACTTTATTTGAAAAAGTTAAATAAGCAAGGGAAAACATTGCATGTAAAAGGTTGTTAATTAAGATATAGTATGACATACAACTTTTTTACCTTAATTTATAACAACCTTTAAACTACCCAATCATCATTGTGGTGGATATCCTAGCTGCATGCTAATTAAATCCTTTTAGAGGTGCTATTTTGTAGGTATGCAACAACATTTATATCTGTATAATTTGTAAATTCAAGTGCTGTTTTCAGAACTCCAGAAGTATTTATTAAATTTTCTAAGTAATTATATTTACTCAGGATAATTTCAATTCGACAGTGCAAATCAGCACAGGTGTGACTAGCAGTTATATTTCTTCATTCTCTGATTCCCTGAAGTACATCAAGCTTCCACTATTAATTTCCTTTCATTCTGGTAATTGCCTGAGCCTCTTTTTTCACCTAATTTGTTGGTTTCAGATACTATTCACACTGAAACTAAAAGTCTGAAGAGAGGCCAATTATAATTGTATGAATTGAAGTATATCCACATTTTCAACTAATATAAATTAACATTTAGTCTTATATGTCTCTGACATGCATGTTATAGCTATCAAAGAAATAGAGAGAATCAAAAAAAGCTTTTTGCTGATGTTTTACAGTGGATGAACTAAGGCCAAAGTTCTCAGACTTTGCTGCCTAAGGTTAGATTACCCTATTTTGAAAAGATTGGCCTAGATAACGTCTGTTGTGTTTTGAATTCATATTAAGATTATTTGGCTAAATCCTCAAAGATCTTTTACTCACAAATATCTTTGCAAAAAAAAGAATCCTTTTTGTCAATTTCAATGAAAAATGTAAAAAAAACTCAAATGTGGATCATTTCAACCACCTCTAGTTGAATCCAGTTAATGTCTTCTTTTCACTAAATTAGAGAACCACACAATCCATATTTGTATATAGGAAATACATATTTACTCTCTTCTATTTCAGTGAAAAAAGATATTACGACTGGATTCAACCAAGTCAATGAATCATCAGTAGACTTACCATGCAAAAAAACTTTTCTGACTATAATTTCACTGGCAGGTTGTGATTGTGTTAGCCAAGTTTTGATCTTGTAGACTACCACTTTTGTGGTGTTTAAATGTTGCCTGTAATTATTAGAATTGGGAGCACTGGCTGTTGGGAGTCTGAAAGGACAGGAAACAGGAAGGACGGGGGAGGAGTTGAGAGGCTGGGAGAAAGCTACAGAGGTTGTAGCAGCAGGTTGGTAAAGACGTTTCCACTTTGAAAATAAAGTCCTGTTGGAGCTTGTTAGTACCTTGCCTGGTTGATACAACATTTTGGCGACGAGGATGGATCTTCTGCCTCTGAACCCACCTGCACCCTTTCTGCAAAGCCCAGGTGAGCCTCCAATTGCTTTTACTACCTGGCTCCATATGTTTAAGACTTATCTGCTTGCAATCAGTGCTACAGAGATTTCTGAAGTAAGAAAGCGTGCTCTGCTAATGCACTGCCTTTGAGCAGAAGGGCAGGGTATATTTTACACTTTTTCCCTTGCAGATGATAAATATGAGACTGCACTCACTGCATTAAAGAACTTTTTTGTGCCAAAGTGAATGTAGTAGCTAATCGCTACAGATTTCACCAGCGTGAGCAGAAATCAGGGGAAACTATAATGCAGTATATTGCTTCCCTGAGGAGTCTGATTGTAACTTGTGACTTTGGGAATATGGCAGATGAGATATGATTAGACACCAGCTCATTGAGAAAACAACCATGCTTCATGTAAGAGAACACTTACTTCTAGAACCACAACTTACACTAGAAAAAGCAATAACCACTGCTACTCAAATTGAGTCAGCTACAGCTGAAGCCAAAATAATGAGCATGGCTACAGGAGGCACAGTCCAGGCTGTGACTCCTTTGCAGAAAAGTTCACTACCACTACAGACACACAATTGCAAGAGGAAAACTAATGGAAAAACCACCGAATCAGCAAATTCAAAATACAGTAAAAGCATGTTTTCACTGTGGATCCCCACAACACCTTGCAAGCTACACAGGATGTCCAGCAAAAGTAGCTCAGTGCAATCATTGCAAAAAGATTGGACATTTTGCTAAAGTATGTCGCAGTAATCAGTTCAATCAACAGGTGCATGCAGTTACAATACTATATGTTACTGTGCTGAGCGTGGACAATATCACTACTGTACATATTCCAGAACAGATAAAGTGCACAGTAAACGTTTCCACCATACCCTCAGGCAAACCACACTCTATTCAGCTAATGCTGGACACTGGCTCAGCAGTATCTATACTACCTGATTCCATCTATCTGCATTACTTTAAAGATGTGCCTCTACACTACGAAATTAGGTCGAATTTATAGAAGTCGGTTTTGTAGAAAGCGTTTTTATACAGTCAATTGTATGTGTCCCCACACAAATGCTCTAAGTGCATGTAGTCAGCGGAGTGGGTCCACAGTACCGAGGCAACCGTCGACTTCCGGAGCGTTGCACTATGAGTAGCTTTCCCACAGTCTCCACCTCCCATTTGAATTCTGGGTAGAAATTTCAGTGCCTGATGGGGCTAAAACATTGTTGTGGGTGGTTCTGGGTACATATCGTCAGGCCCCCCTTCCCTCCCTCCTTCCGTGAAAGCAAGGGCAGACAATTGTTTTGCACCTTTTTTCTTGAGTTACCTGTGCAGACCCCATACCACGGCAAGCATGAAGCCCACTCAGCTAATCGTCACCGTATGTCTCCTGGGTGCTGGCAGACGTGGTACTGCATTGCTACACAGCAGCAGTTTATTGCCTTTTGGCAGCAGACAGTGCAGTATGACTAGTAGCCATCATCGACATAGTCCTGGGTGCTCTTTTAACTGACCTCGATGAGGTCAGGGGCACCTGGGCAAACATGGGAGTGACTCAGCCAGGTCATTTCCCTTTTAAGATTCGTCTCATGGCGATTGAGTCCTACCGGCAGTGCACTGTCTTTTAATCAGCAGCCAGCAGAAAACGATGGCCAGTAGTCATACTGCACCATCTTCTGCCGAGCACCCAGGAGATGACGATGGCTAGTGGTCATACTGCACAGTCTGCTGCCAGCAAGATGTATAAAGATAGATGAAGTGGCTCAAAACAAGAAGTAGACCAGATTTGTTTTGTATTCATTTTCTCCTCCTTCCCTCCATGAAATCAAGGGCCTGCTAAACTCAGTTTTGGGTTCTATCGTTGAGGTTTTGAGTTCTATCCTTTAGGGGGCCATTCAGTTTTTCACAAAGCCACCCCCTTTGTTGATTTTAATTCCCTGTAAGCCAACCCTGTAAGCCATGTCGTCAGTCGCCCCTCCCTCCGTTAGGGCAACGGCAGACAATTGTTCCGCACCTTTTTTCTGTGCAGACACCATACCACAGCAAGCATGGAGGCCACTCAGATCACTTTAACAATTAGGAGCACAGTAAACACCACACGCATTATCCAGCAGTATATGCAGCACCAAAACCTGGCAAAGTGAAACTGGGCAAGTAGGCGACGTCAGCACGGTGATGAGAGTGATGAGGATGTGGACTCAGACGTCTCTCAAAGCACAGGCCCTGGCAATGTGGGCATCATGGTGCTAATGGGGCAGGTTCATGCGGTGGAACGCCGATTCTGGGCTCAGGAAGCAAGCACAGACTGGTGGGACCACATAGTGTTGCAGGTCTGGGACAATTCCCAGTGGCTGCAAAACTTTCACATGCGTAAGAGAACTTTCATGGAACTTTGTGACTTGCTTTCCCCTGCCCTGAGGTGCAAGAATACCAAGATGAGAGCAGCCCTCACAGTTGAGAAGCAAGTGGCAATAGCCCTGTGCAAGCTTGCAACGCCAGACAGCTACCGGTCAGTCAGGAATCAATTTGGAGTGGGCAAATCTACTGTGGGGGCTGCTGTGATGCAAGTAGACAACGCAATCAAAGATCTGCTGATATCAAGGGTAGTGACCCTGGGAAATGTGCAAGTCATAGTGGATGGCTTTGCTGCAATGGGATTCCCTAACTGTGGTGGAGCCATAGATGGAACCCACATCCCTATCTTGGCACCAGAGCACCAAGCCAGCGAGTACATAAACCGCAAGAGGCACTTTTCAATAGTGCTGCAAGCACTGGTGGATCACAAGGGACGTTTCACCAACATCAACGTGGGATGGCCGGGAAAGGTACATGACTCTCGTATCTTCAAGATCTCTGGTCTGTTTCAAAAGCTGCAGGAAGGGACTTTATTCCCAGACCAGAAAATATCCGTTGGGGATGTTGAAATGCCTATAGTTATCCTTGGGGACCCAGCCTACCCCTTAATGCCATGGCTCATGAAGCCATACACAGGCAGCCTGGACAGTAGTCAGGAGCTGTTCAACTACAAGCTGAGCAAGTGCAGAATGGTGGTAGAATGTGCATTTGGATGTTTAAAAGCACGCTGACGCAGTTTACTGACTCGGTTAGACCTCAGCGAAACCAAAAAGGGCTTCATCGTGTGGACGGGTGCAGGGTTAAATCGATTTAATGCTGCTAAATTCGACCTCAACTCCTAGTGTAGACCAGGGCTTACTGAACCCAAACTTCACTTGATGTGCTATTTGAAAAACCATATTCCAGTACATGCCTGCCTGCCAGTAATAGTTACTTTTGTTGATTGCTGTGTAACTGCAGAGTTCTACATTGTCCACAAATGCATCCGATGAAGTGAGCTGTAGCTCACGAAAGCTCATGCTCAAATAAATTTGTTAGTCTCTAAGGTGCCACAAGTACTCCTTTTCTTATTGTCCACAAAGGCACTCATATCCTTGGCAGAGATTTATTGGCTGCTTTAAACCTCGGGGTAGTTAATGGATGAATTGATCTTCCTCAGCAAAGCACTCTTGCGGTTGATACAACAACTTTTGTATCAACTTGCATCAACTTTTGTATCAACTTTTGTATCAACTTGCCTGGTTGATACAACAACTTTTCAGCAAGGCAAGAGCTCATTCATCTCTCTCTTCATTTCCACCAGAGCTGGTGCAGGTGTAAGCAGACTAAGCAAATGGGGGCCCCACACACAGCCCAAGGGGGACCCCATTCATTTTTTTAGCATGTTTTGTGGGGGAGAGGGGGAAAATATTACTGCTTAGGGCCTCCAATGGACAAGCACCACTCTGATTTCCACTACTCAACCAATTCTGAATTTGTGGCGTTTTGGTGACTCCAGAAGTATCATTGGAGGACAATTGAGTAGAGAGCTAACTGTAGCTATACTTCCCTTCTGGAAGAAAGATAACTTCTTCCCTTCTGGAATATTGTGTAACTAGCTTATGCAGATGAAACAACACTGTGGCAATTTTTCCCATTCCCCAATGTATGGGAGCACCGAACCCCTTACCCTTTAGATCTTCAGGTTACAGAGTGCATACAAGTTAATAAGAAGGCAACTCAACCCATGTAGCCAGCACCAAAACCTTCAAGGAAGAGAGAGATTAATTCTCACTCCATTTTAATTTCTTCTCTGCCATTTTTTCTCAGTCACTCCCTCAACTTTCATTTTCTCCTGGGTTGTTCTTGTGTAGTATTCCATTTCTTTTCTTTAACGAGCATTCATATCCTGTACAACTTTTCTTTCCACACACTTCAACTTGCTACCTATTAATACTTTCTCACTGACTGTCCTATCTATTCATTGTGAGTGGTGCCCTATTCTTTTTGTGCCTGACCTTAATTTTATAACGGTCCATTTCTAACTTCCCAAAATTTATGGGAATCTTCTTATAATATTCAGTACCTCTTCTTGTTAAAGGAATAACATTTAATACAGTTGAGGCCTGATTCTCTAGCATGATTCAGCCCCTTTCAGTCACTCTTGTGACTTAAAGGATTCAGAAACTGGCCAGTTTTCATCAAATGAGAATTTACCTGCCATTGGCCATGTTTGTGTCCTCTGGTGGTATACATGTGGTATCATGGACTCCTATGCCATCCCTCCCATTCTGGCTCCAGTTTAGCGAGTATGCTGCAGACAGGCATGTGATTAGACTACCACAGTGCTCCAGTTACTCTCAGCTTGTGAGCAGACTTTTGGGCTACAATAGTTTGGGAATGAGTGAGCCCCTACCCAACAGTAAGAGTTTGCAGTGGCAGCCCCTCCTGGTGGTTAGGAGTAGGGGAGACTGGCACCTCCCACTCCACCAGGTTCCCACCCGGGGCTCTCTTGAGCACTGTAAGGACAGTATTTGCTACCTGTGATCTGGCTCTCTTCCTCCCACTGTGTCCCTCCTCATGTTGTGCTGTGGCTTGTGGCTGTCTCTGGCAATCCAACCCCTGGGCATCTGCAGGCTAGGAAATCCCTGCTTTGGTCTGCAGTCCTCCTCCTGGAGATGTACCCTTCTGGTGTGGTCCCTCTGTAGCAGTACAGGTCTGCCTCCCTCTGCCAACCACCTGACTGGGCTGATCTGTCTCCATTTTAAGCTTCTCCTCCTACTGGAGCATGCCTGACAGGTAGGGCTTCCCAGGCTCAGAGTTGTTCCTGTACCCATCTCCCTAGTGTGGGGTTTATCCACCCCATCACAGCTGCCATAAACTAAACTATGGGTAGCAGAGAGCCAACCTGTGAATCAGGGAGAGTTACCCTTCTCCCTTTTCCCCTCAATGCACCCAGAGGAAACTGGATGCAGAAGAGAATCTGGATTTTCCCACTATACTCTGAAAAGAGAAAGCATCATTGTTTATACATGAAAGGACAAACTGCCATTTTATCACCGGCTTCATTGAAGGTATGCTGGTACCCAGATGCACCTCCCAAGGTATGTTGATTAGCCAATACGTACATGTTGGGCATAGTATACATGACATTAATAGGTATTATGTGCACAATATGAATATAATTATATATATATGTATATTATAAATAGTCCAATTTATGTTAAATGAATGTATTATGCTCTTCCAACAATTCTATTCACCCATGTCAAGCATCCCACTATCCTTAGGAAAGCTGAAGGCATCTTTGGCATCAGAAAATAGGAAACTCATCAAAGCAAAGCTGTATTAATACTTTGTACCAAGTTAGGGAGTATTTTCATGGCGCATCAACACTTGGAATGTAGTATTAAAAATTAGATATGGGAAAGCATGGGGAGGTTCTAAGGACAAAACTGGCATAAATTGGTGGGTTAAACTTAAATTTTAAATGACATGTAAAGAGTTTTGTAACTTCTAAAATTATACTATAAATATCACTAGCTGAAATGCATATCTTTGAAACATACCTTATGTGTAACGTGGACAGGATGTGAAAATTGACTTCCCAGAAGGAGGGTATGTCTCTTTTTTGTATTGTACCACTTTGTCTTTAGACAATAAATTTGGCTAAGTTTTGTTGTTCAGTTTCTTGAACATTTTTAAAGAATGAACTCTGGGTGCAGTCAAACAATTAGCTAAAACCTTTTGCTCAATAGGGAGCTTGAGGAAGTGGCCTTGTGCATTTCAGAAGTGCAGAGATTGTCCACCTATAGATTGATGCAGTCCACTTCCTATTTCTTACCTGGCCTGCTCTGGGGAAGGGGTCATGTTTGGGTAGGTGCAGAGGGGGTAGAGTCATGATCCTTCTCTCCCTTTTGGGCAATGTCCTGTTTCTCCAACAAACGCATAAAAAGCTGGTCACACTCTGACCCAACATAATGAAATCAATGTTTGTATGTATATAGTGATACAATAAAAATAATCCTGGCTTGTTGTGAATTTGATGGAATCTGTGCCTTTGAGGGATGAAAAATTAAAATAAACCACTCCTACAGATGTTGCTTCACCCTAGCTAACTAAGTCCCCTCACGTGTGGTGAACTAGCCACAAAGATTGCCATAACATATGGTATAATATGGGGTGAAAATGAATCAAAGAGGTATTGTATGGCAAATATTTCTTATATTTTAATGACTCCTGGGAGTAACAAAAGGCTGCTGAATTAAGTGATAGAAACATACACAGATTGTAATGGTATATTACTTGTCTAAAGGACTATTGTACATATATTGGACATATATATCATTCCCCACTCAAAGGAATGGATCCACTTCAGAATTAACCTGAGACTTGCTTTCCAGAAATCTCTGGGCACTGAGATTTTTACCTAGGGAAAAGCAAGAGTGAAATTCTGTTCTCAATTGCATCACTATAACTCCACTTTAATACTTAGCTCTTATATAACCCCATTGACTTCAGTTACAGTGAATTTACAGTGATGACACAGAGCAGAATTTTGCCCTAAAACTCAAATGGGAACATAGGAGAGTCAGTGGAAATAGTTGCAGAAGAAAACTTGAATAGATCTATTTTCCAGATTAAGAAAACAAAACAACAAACTTATATTTCCTAATAAAACATGCCACTAAAGGCCTGGAGTTTATTCAGAGTATTAAAGTGACAACTCACCAGTTCCCAGTGATTCCTGTTGGTCTTTGAGTGTACACAGAGAGATACATACAAAGACTAGTGTCATGGTCTTCCCCTTCTGCAAGCAGCACAATGGGTGTGCCTGTTTGAAACATTTCTTACAAATGGTCAAGAAAAAAAATCTGCATTGTATTGGACAATGATAACTGAAGTCACAGTTAGAGGTTTAGTTGCACCTCTGTCCCCCTTTCTGGTCTCTCTGAGTGTGCCTGCTCAGGTATTAAGTTTGGGGCCTTTATCTATCTGGGGCAGAATTCTGAAATTCTCCCACTCTTACGCACACAGTAGCCCAAACCTGGTGTATCAACTTCTCACCCAGCAGGTCAAGTCCAGATGAGTTTGGCTATCTGTAGTTCTTCTCTCTGTGAGTCTGTGACCAGTAGTATATAGTCATCAGACAGTGTTCCTGGGGGAAAAAAAGGTACTGTTCATTTTGCAATAGAAACAAAACTTTTAGAGAAGGATTTTAAAGCAACAAAACAGTCTACATGCATGTCTATTTTACCTAAAGGCTTACCATCCCTTGATGATAACCTAGGCAGGCCTACTTTGTTCAGACTCCCAAGCAGGGTCGAGTGTCTCAGAGTATGTCTATGCTAGAGCTGGACAAGTACTTTCGAGCTAGGGCAGATATACCTGTGCTAGAACTGACTGAGCTAGCACAGTAAAGGTATAAGTGTAACCATGGCACTGCAAGTGGTGGGAAGGGCTAGACATCCCAAGTATGATTTCATCCAAGACCCTAGGCATGTATTCAGGGTGGCTAGCCAGCCCCACCACTAGTGCCACTGCAGTTACACTTTTCAGCACGCTAGCTCGGTCACCATCTGGTTCCCGCAAACAACTTCCCCCTCTCTCGAAGGAGTCTTCTTTTTCAAACCTTCCAGAGTTCTTTTACTCTCCAGTGGTCATGAGTCATTTCCAGTCTTGGCATTATCCCTTAACAACTTGTGTTTGAGGAGAGTCCCTTTATCTCAAGCCATTCTTTTTTCTTCTTGCCTTTTTTTCCAGACAGTCTCAGATTTAAACCAATATATTTCCATACAGAAAGCACCTCCAACAAACAAACCAACATACAATATTAATAAATGATTACAGAGCAGCTCCAAATCATCACAGATAGATCATTTTGCCAGTGAGTGCCAGGGGAGCAGGGTCAGGCCTTGAATCAGCAATCAAATTGCTTTGGGGTTTGCCAACTGAAAACTGATATTTTACTGAAACAGAGCATCTTGTTCTGCACTCCTCGAGACTCCTAGAGATCCACGTACTGGATGGATTTTGATGTTAGCAATGCCTATTGATTGCTCTTGCATATACCACCCACACCCAAAAAGGTTGCATCTGAAGTCTGTGAATTCAAGAGACTTATCTTACTGCGAGTTTCAGAAGAAGCCAGCATGCTTAAGTACTTAAATCATCAGTGAATGAACTTTGAGGGTTGGAACACAGAAGACATTCACAAAAAGAAAAGGAGTACTTGTGGCACCTTAGAGACTAACCAATTTATTTGAGCATAAGCTTTCGCGAGCTACAGCTCACTTCATCGGATGCATAAAGTGCAAAATACAGTGAAGATGTTTTTATACACACAGACCATGAAAAAAAGTGAGGATGTTTTATACACACAGACCATGAAAAAATGGGTGTTTATCACTACAAAAGGTTTTCTCTCCCCCACCCCACTCTCCTGCTTGCAACAGCTTATCTAAAGTGATCACTCTCCTTACAGTGTGTATGATAATCAAGGTGGGCAATTTCCAGTACAAATCCAGGGCTGAACAAGAACGTCTGAGGAACAGTGAGGGGGTTACTTTTTATAATGACTCAACCACTCCCAGTCTCTATTCAAGCCTAAGTTAATTGTATCCAATTTGCAAATTAATTCCAAATCAGCATTCTCTCGTTGGAGTCTGTTTCTGAAGTTTTTCTGTTGTAATATTTCAACTTTCATGTCTGTAATCACGTGACCAGAGAGATTGACGTGTTCTTCGACTGGTTTATGAATGTTATAATTCTTGACATCTGATTTGTGTCCATTTATTCTTTTACGTAGAGACTGTCAAACTGGACTTCAGAAACAGACTCCAACGAGAGACTGCTGAATTGGAATTAATTTGCAAATTGGATACAATTAATTTAGGCTTGAATAGAGACTGGGAGTGGTTGAGTCATTATAAAAAGTAACCTATTTCCCCTTGTTTATTCCTTCCCTCCCCCTGCCACTGTTCCTCAGACGTTCTTGTTAAACCCTGGATTTGTGCTGGAAATGGCCCACCTTGATTATCATACACATTGTAAGGAGAGTGATCACTTTAGATAAGCTATTACCAGCAGGAGAGTGGGGTGGGGGGAGAGAAAACCTTTTGTAGTGATAAACACCCATTTTTTCATGGTCTGTGTGTATAAAAACATCCTCACTGTATTTTCCACTTTATGCATCTGATGAAGTGAGCTGTAGCTCACGAAAGCTTATGCTCAAATAAATTGGTTAGGCTCTAAGGTGCCACAAGTACTCCTTTTCTTTTTGCGAATACAGACTAACACGGCTGTTACTCTGAAAGAAGACATTCAGTGAGAGTATATTGCAGAGTGAGGTGGATATTAGCATATAGTCTATATTTTGAAGTGCTTCTGCAGAGTAAAAAAAGAGAAAGTGTGTGTTTTGAAATAAAGATATTTTATAGCAGATAGCATATCTAATCATCAAGCAGGGATAAAAGAAAATCAGAGCCAGACATCATTAAACCTACACCCCCAGCATTAACTCTGGTGCAGCAAAAGAAAATGTAAGGTATAATGAAAATGCAAAAGGTAAGAGATGTCAAGAGAATAGAAGGCAAATAGAAAATAAACCTGAAATAAGTATACACTATCCTGCATGCTTGATTGTGCAACTCTTGCTCACGCTGGTGAACACTTACACAACCAAAGCAAGGGATGCACTGTCAGGCACTGTATTTAAACAGAAAGTAATATTTCACTTCACATAATTCATGGAAAAAAAACACAAACTGAGAAATTTTCAGATTATGCAACATTAAGAAACACCACAAATGGCGTAGAAGTGGAACAACAAAAGTTTTATCAGTGTCATGAGAAAAGAGTGCAAAACAAATCTGAAGATTTTGATATGATCAGCCCAGTCAGGGCTTATTCACTCTACCAAGCAGTCTCTCTCTGCATTTCTCATGAGCTAAAATATGCAAAACAAAATGTGAATAAAAACAGAGTTACAACAATAAATGGTATAATGTTGCCCAAACTTACCTACAGCATTACATCTACCTAAATCTACAGCACATCTACTTGGCCCAATCTAAGAACCAAATTGTAATAGACACTGTGCGCCTTATGAACCCCAGTTAATTCCAGTGAGTCAATGGGCTAAGTCTTTTGGATCCAATTTTGCAAGTTCTGGTTGTCTGAGGTACTGAGTGCACGCAGCTCCCATTGGCTTCATTGATGTGGGGTACTTATTACCTCACAAGAGGCTCTCAGCCCCTGCAGGGTTGGAACCAAAGTAAGTTGAAAGTGTTTAGAGGATGCTTGAAGTCTCTCAAGCTGTGCTCAAAGTTTGTAGATATAGAAAGCTTTTCTTCAACCAAAGTAAGAATTTTAAATGCCAAATGATCCACTGTGAATTTTAATTCTGAAATTACAATGAAGTGGCCATTGGCACATATATATAAAATTAGATCAACTGATTTTTGTCCAAAAACTAGTTTGAAAATGTTACTTGAAAATAACAGAAAATATTGCAGGTTTTTCCTGGCCCAATTTAAAAACTATGAAAAATGCAAAAAATCTCTCTGCTTAGAATTTTCTTAAATTATATTTTAAATTATGTACCACAGACATTGATCATGTCCCAGATCCATTGAGGATTGTATATATTGTTTTGGATAAACAGTTTCAGTTCCTGTATTTCCTGTTCTAATTTTACAACCCAAAAGTTCCACTGAAGATGTATCCACATGTTGGTTATTTTCCCATCCATTTTCATACCACTACAAAGAGCAATGACAGTACTTGGGGGGAGGAATACTTACTGGAGGATAATAATAGCAGTGTTAGGCACCTGCAACCCATGCAATAGCAGGTGGCCCCAAGGAAGCAAGTGGTCCCCGAAAGCCAGATCCGGCCCGATGGATGCTCTGCAAAATGGCACCCTCCATACAGCATGACTTTCCATGCACTGTACATGTGAGATCACCGGTAGGGGCCCTGGAACTGAGTTTAACAGAGGGCCTTTCAGGAAAAACCCCACCACTGGGTATAACAATCATGCTTTTACACGTGAATTGTACTGACTGAAGCTAGCTCAGTTTGCTTTTAAAGCTAAAAGGGTCATCCCTGAGCATTACTTTGTTCTGTTCTAACCTACACCAGGGTATTGGCTGGCTCAAAAATGCAACTCAGAACTTGATCCTATACTCACTAAAGACAGTGATAACATTCATATTGATTTCAATGATGCAAGATGGAACATTTAGATCAGAAAGCAGCCAGTATCTTCTTTAGGACTTACATAATTCTTATCATTCCTACTTAATGTTAGTTCTGCTTTCTATTAAATATGATTTGGCTCATGGGCAGATTAGTTAATCTATTACAGTAATTAACCTAATTAAGATAACATTTATTGTAAACCTATTTCTCTTACCATTGTTTGTTTGCTCTCATTTATTGTGTTATATCTAAAGATAGATAGGGGAAGGGGCCATGTTTTATTTGTTCTGTAAAAGCACCTTGCATACTTTAGGCAATATATAATTAATAATAAATTTTGTTTTCCTAAATTAATGTGGGAGTGTGCGTCACTTCATCGGATGCATACTGTGTGAGCTGTAGCTCACGAAAGCTTATGCTCAAATAAATTGGTTAGTCTCTAAGGTGCCACAAGTCCTCCTTTTCTTAGAGGCCATAGAATCCAAAACAAAGAAGATAGCACAAAACTACAGTCATGCAAGTCTACTGAAGCCCATGGAGTTGTACATGTGTAAAGGAAGGCAATTTGCCACATAGTCACACTACAAGTAGAAATGGGTTTAAATTAATATTATGGGAAAGTTTGACTTAGAAAGTACAGATCTCTCGTGAAAGGGTTTGGACTTTTCCCGTACTATTATCTATAAATTCTATACCAAATTAAAACAAATCCAAATGTTCTGATATGTAAGAGAAGAAAAAAATTGATATGCACAAGAACCTCCACAATACAAAATCTGAAATACCTTGCCTGTAGGTAGTGGTTGTTGTTTAAAGACTGTACTTGAATCTGGAATTTCACTTTTCCCTCTTTGGAATGTTGTGTGCATTGTATAATTTATTCTTTTCAGAAAATTAATAAATAATGAAATAATAATAAGTACAATACAGTGACTGAGTTGTGGCATAGTATGGCTAGAAAACATTAACTTTAATTGAAGGACTGTGACCAAATCCTTTGCACACAGTGCTCAGAAAAAACTGTAACCAAAGAACATCCTCTCCTGTGCCAACCTGGAAGAAAAATGAATGTGCAGGAACAATAGCATCTCTGGCATCAATCATCGTGAACTCTTCTAAACTGAATGGCCAGGCTAAACTAGCTGCAAGTACGAAATACTGCTTGAAGCTTTGTATTTCCTTTGTGGACAACATACTACTGGAGATTAGGGTGAAATCTGCTTGGCACATTATATCCTCCTGTTGTTATATGCCACCACCACAGAAGAGAAGAGCAAGAGTGTTGATGCAGGAAGAGGTGACAAGACCCTCTAAAGAGAGTTGCAGGTTATCAGCGTTATCTCATATTTGGATTTCTACTTAGTTGCAGTGCCTTTTAAAAACTTGCCAGTGTGACCTAAGATAAATTGACGAAGTTACCTTAGCATTTATGTGGCTTCCTTGTACCACCTTATAAATGCTATAGAAAACCTCAATATTCAAGCTACTATCTAACTTCAAATAACTATTTAGACATTTAAGGCAAATTGGCAAGTTTTTTAACGTCATTATGCTACATTAGATATCTATTAATAGCCTTTTAGGAGAGGTTGGAGGAAGAAAGCAGCTGGAAATGCCCTTTTTTTCTTCAATTCTCCTATGGAATGAGGTGGCACCATTATGTTCAATGCTGTCAACTTTTCTGGACATATTCCTTAAGTGTAAGTACCTTCCTGAGAAATCATACTAAACTACAACTTTACACACGCACGCACACACACACCATACCTGAAAACCCTATCTATCTTACTTTTCTCTATTACTTGGGCTACCTACTTTACTGCTATCAAATAGCCAGTTTACATGTCTTTTTTGAAGGTGACATTAAGCAAACAAAGTGGGTCAAATTGATTTCTTGTATAACTCTTGACTCTTGTATAAATCTTGGTTTGTTTATATTTGTCCAAGTAGATACCTAACAGGGAACCCTTGCTGCTTTGAAAGATGCTGTGCAAAGTGGACAAAATCTGGACTCCACAGTGAGTCTGTAGCTTATAGGCTCTTTTTATTTTATATTTTCTTTTGACAGTGTCAAATGTTTCTTTATGTCCTTCTTTTTGTCCAGTGAAAGTCACATCAGACTAAACTCTTCTAAAGGATAGATAAATTTCACTACTGTGCATTGAAAGAAGTGTTTTCAAGGGAAGGAGTCATAAAATGTTTGAGAAATTGCCATTATTTAACGACTACATATAGTCCTCACAGTGAGCATTGCAGAGAACGACCAATCCTGGAGTAGGCGCTGACTCCATGGTGCTCTGGGGCTCCAGCACCCACAAAAAAAAAGAAGGGGGGTGCTCAGCATCCAACAGCAACAGTGGTTTCATGGCTCCCAGGGCTGGCCACCGATCAGCTGTTTGGCAGGACACCGGGGCTGCCCACCAAGTGTTTGGTGGCCTCCCAGGCTGGTTGTGATCAGCAGTTTGGGTGCTCTCGTGGCTGGCAGTGGATCAGTGAGTGGCTGGTGGGAGGCAGTTGCGGGAGCGGACGGAGAGGAGTGAATGGGTGTGTGGGAGGCTTCAGAGGAGGGGTGGAGCAGGGGCGGAAGAGGCAGAGCGAGAGCGGGGCCTTGAGGGAAGAGGCTGAGCTGGAAGCAGGGTCTTGGACGGAGTGGGAGTGGAGCACTCACCAAGAAAACCAACAAGTCAGTGCCTGTGACTGGCATCTTTTAAAAATTGAAACCAAACTCCAAAGTATAGCAAAATGACCATGCTTCCTTCATACTCCACCAATGAGTTCCCTTAATCTAGTGATAAGGTGCACAGATCCCACATTTTGGGCTGGACTAGCTTTCTGTCCCTTCCCTCTCTCTCCTATACAAAGGAGATTGTGGCCATTGTGCACTAGTAAAATCTTTCCTTTGGAGCATTGTTCACTGCAGAAGCCATCTGTTAACATTTAGCCAGTATATAGCAGCATGAAGTCAGTCCAGAATCTAAAGAATATTCTGGCTTCTATTGGCCTTATGGATTTTTATCGAATTTGGTTGAGAGCATTTTAGGAGAAAGCTACTAATTTAACTATAAAGAGTATATCAATACAACCCAATGAACGTACCTAAAGGGCCAGATCATCAGTTAATGTATATCAACATCATTCTATTCATTTAAATAAAACTATGTTTATTTATAAAAGCAGAAGTTCTGGCCCAAAACACACATTTGGACAATAACAGCAGTGATTTTTTTTAAACTTTAACTTTTTAACTCACCTATTTATATTAATTTTCTTCTGTCTGTAGAGAAACAACATCCAATAGAATTATATTTGAGTAAAATATTTTCACATCAAGCGTTTTACCCATCAAAAAGCTTTTCTCTATGCATTTTAGATGGTCACATTTGATCACATCTTTCCACCACAAAAGATATCCTTTAGTTTTCTTTTTAATATACTGTGGGAAAAAATGTGACACATCAGTATTCTGTCTTTTGTTCAGGTACTGAACAAATGCAGAATTTGAAACTATTTATATATCTGTAAACACTAGATTATACATGTCTAATTTTACGTTTCCAATTAGTCACAGTCCAGAATCAATGCTGCATTGCTTTTACTGGTTGTGGAAAGAGCATGCTGTTCCCATGAGTGAAAAGGAGTGTTTGAACTGATATAGATGGGCTCTGGTACAAAATTCTGAACAGAAAATATTATGGTATGGTTGATTAAATTTTTCAGTACTACAAGATATATTAACTGTATGGTGAAGTGCTGAACTAAAATATTGAAAACTGTAGGCCAGCTTTGTAAGACCCTTTGCTCCATTGCTACCTTGCAGATGCTCTGGCTTGCACCAGGGTATCCAGTTTGGCTTTCTGATCCAGTCTCCAGGATCAGAAAGCTAGCTAGCCCTATGTACTTCCTCTCTATGTGCAATGACAATTGCTCTGAGGCACCTAGGGATGTAGCCATGCATTTGTTACATAAAATATATACATTCACTGTTTTTAAAATTTGACAAAGGTAAAAACCGATGAAACTAAAAAACCTCCACATACTCCTTAGTAAATTCTCACCTGTAAGTCTTTACAGAATCAAGATCTCTCTTTTATATGTCAGTCTTTTTTCTTTGTACAGATTCCACAACTACTGGCCACCTCCACCATCTGTCCCAAAAGCTCTATAGCATACATGCTAATGACTACTTCTTTGTTTTTAAAGTGTAACTAGTACTAATAGTACTTAAATTAAAAAAGAATAATAATCTATTCGAATGATAGAGGCAATAAATGCACTTTACTAATGGTCTCATTCTAAAAATTAAATTCATTACAAATACTAAAAATCCTAAATGAATCAAACAGTGCCATAACATTTCTATGGATAGAAATTCCATGTTTGAATAATAAGAGTATAGCAGCAGGAATATATTACCAACCACTTGACTAGAACAGTGATGGTGATTTTGACACGCTCAGGGATATTAGACTACAAAAACAGAAAACCCAATAATAATGAGAGATTTCAACTATCCTCATATTAACTGTGTACATATCACATCAGAATGGGATACAGAAATAAAATTTCTAGACACCATTAATGACTGCTTCTTGGAACAGCTAGTCCTGGAACCAATAAGGGGAAAGGCAATTCTTGATTTAGTCCTAAGAAAAGAAAAAGATCTGGGTCCAAGAGATAAATATAGCTGTACCATTTGATAACACAAACAAAATGTAATTAAATCCTTGTAGGGAGAAAATACCAAAGAAACCCACCACAGTAGTATTTAATTTGAAAAAGGGGAACCATACAAAAATAAGCAGGCTAGTTAAATGGAAATTAAAAGTTACAGTCAAAAGAATGAAATGCATGCAAGCTGCATGGAAATTATTTGTTTAAAAAACATCATAACAGAGTCTCAACTAAAAGTATTCCTCAAATAATAAAATAAAATATTAAGAGGACCACAACAGTGCCATCATAGCTAAACAGAATAAAAGAGGCAGACAGAGACAACAAAACATCTTTTAAAAATTGGAAGTCAAATCCTATTGAAGAATATAGAAAGGAATATAAACTTTGACAAGTCAAGTATAAAAGTATAATTAGGCAGGTCAAAAAAGAATTTGAAGAGCAACTAGCAAAAGACACAAAAACTAACAGCAAAAAAAAATTGAGTATATCTACGATGGGGAGCTACACTCTCCGTTAGGATGTCGCCTCTTCCTAGTCACTCTAGGGAATAGCTTGCCAGGAAATGACCCTTCCTGCAGTTGCACACTATCACTCCATCTCTCCCTCCTGGTCTGCAGCATCTCTCCCGCTCCAGGAGCTGCTGCTGCTGCCACTGCTGCCTCTTCATGACTCAGCCCTCCAGCCAGGTCACTATATACTTTTTCCCCTTCCAGGGCACTAAAGTCTTTCTCCCTAGCAGTTGCAGGCAGTCATCCCTTTCACTGCCTTCTGGTGCCACTCAGTGGTTGGCAGGGGAATCCAGGCCCACCCTCTACTCCAGGTTCTGGCTTAGGGACACTCTAGTCATCAGTCAAAGTCTGTTCCCTTTTAAACCTTACTCCCTTTCCCTGAGCTCTTTCCTGACCATCCGGCATTCCCTCCAACCTGGGTTTGTCAGCCTGCTAACTCCCACCCACTCCCAGGGTGTAACTGTGGGCTTCCTCTCCCTGAGCCTCCAAACACAGCTTCCTTCTTCCAGGGAGTGACTGCAGACTTTCTCAGCAGCCCTCTTCTCAACCTGCTTTAATTCTTTCAGGGCAAGTGTGGAGTGAACACCTCATCACAAAGTCAGAAGCAGGAAGCCTGCCAAACAATCAGTAAGGCCACTAGATGACTGAGGTGCTAAAGGAGCACTCAAGGAAGACAAGGCAGTTGCGGAGAAGCTAAAGCAATTTTTTGCATCAATCTTCACTGCAGAGGATGTGAGGAAGATTCCCACAGCTGAGCTATTCCTTTTAGGTGACAAATCTGAAGAACTGTTCCTGGCTGAGGTGTCAGTAGAGGTGGTTTTGGAACAAACTGATAAATTAGACAGTAATAAGTCACCAGGACCAGATGTGATTCACCCAAGAGCTCTGAAAGAGCTCCCAGTGCCAAGAGACTAGTCACTTACCCCAGATCAATTTGTACCTTAGATCTCACACAAAACACAATGCTGGCAGCTAGCCCTATAGTAAACTAATTAAGGATTTATTAACTAGGAAAAAGTAGTGTGAAAGTCATTTACATGTAAAGCAGGCAACCTATGTACACCAGTGATTTCAGTCTATGGTTCCAAAAGATGACAGAGATATTATAATCTGTCAACAATGAATGTCTTTTTAGGCTAACCCTAATTGATCCTGGGGATTTCTGCTTTCTGTTTCTTAGCTGCAGACCTTGTAAGAGTCCAAACAGTAAAGAGATGAAAAATCTTCATGTCAGCTATCTTTATTTCCCTCTTCCTGAACTCAAGCTCATGGGTCATGCATTCTCTCAGGTAGCATCTTCATGGATGTAAGAGGGCCATTAAACCAGCCTTTCTGTTGTAATGTTCCATAATGGCCCACTTAGTCTCGATAAAAGAAAAGGAGTACTTGTGGCACCTTAGAGACTAAAAAAATTTATTTGAGCATAAGCTTTTGTGAGTTACAGCTCACTTCATCGGATGCATGCAGTGGAAAGTACAGTGGGGAGACTGATATACACAGAGAACATGAAACAATGGGTGTTACCATACACACTGTAACGAGAGTGATCAGGTAAGGTGAGCTATTACCAGCAGGAGAGAGAGGGGAAAAAAAGAAAAAAAAAACCACCTTTTGCAGTGATAATCAAGGTGGGCCATTTCCAGCAGTTGACAAGAACGTGTGAGGAACAGTAGGGGCTGGGGGGGGGGGGCAGGAGAAATAAACATGGGGAAATAGTTTTACTTTGTGTAATGACACATCCACTCCCAATCTTTATTCAAGCCTAAGTTAATGGTGTCCAGTTTGCAAATTAATTCCAATTCAGCAGTCTCTCATTGGAGTCTGTTTCTGAAGGTTTTTTTGTTGAAGAATTGCCACTTTTAGGTCTGTAATCGAGTGACCAGAGAGATTGAAGTGTTCTCCGACTGGTTTTTGAATGTTATAATTCTTGACATCTGATTTGTGTCCATTTATTTTTTTATGTAGAGACTGTCCAGTTTGGCCAATGTACATGGCAGAGGGGCATTGCTGGCACATATCACATTGGTAGATGTGCAGGTGAACGAGCCTCTGATAGTGTGGCTGATGTGCTTAGGCCCTATGATGGTGTCCCCTGAATAGATATGTGGACACAGATGGCATTGTGTTCTGCACGGCTGAGGTTATGGGGCAAGTGATGCGGCTTTTCCACAATTTCAGCCCATGCATGTCGGCGGAAGCACTTTATGTAGAAGTCCAGTCTGTTGTTTCGACCTTCAGGAGGAGTCCACCCAGAATCCGTCTTTTTGTAGTGTTGGTAGGAAGGTCTCTGTGGGTTAGTATGTTGTTCACCGGTGTGTTGGAAATATTCCTTGAGTTGGAGACGTCAAAAATAGGATTCTAGGTCACCACAGAACTGTATCATGTTTGTGGGAGTGGAGGGGCAGAAGGAGCCACTAGCCATCACCTGCAGCCCCCAACTAAAACCTCTCCAACTCATCATCAAGGATCTACAACCTATCCTGAAGGATGACCCATCACTCTCACAGATCTTGGGAGACAGGCCAGTCCTTGCTTACAGACAGCCCCCCAACCTGAAGCAAATACTCAACAGCAACCACACACCACACAACAGAACCACTAACCCAGGAACCTATCCTTGCAACAAAGCCCATTGCCAACTGTGTCCACATATCTATTCATGATGCCTCTGTAGTTCTAAGACACTAACAATGTTTTGAATGGTGGTTTCCTCACATAGTGAGAGATCAGTCTCTGAAATTTTAAGTCGCTTTGGAGTTAGACTTGGCTATTTTCTTAGCTGAAAATCTTCTGCTGTGTACTCTGAGCCCATTTACACTGCCTCAGTAGGTGCAGTAGTACCAATCTCATTAGTTCTGGTCAACTATTCTTTGCAAATAATGTATTAGGTGGATTTAGCCCTCTTTTTAGTTCATAAATTGTCTGTGAAATTATCAGACCTGTTATAAATAATTCATGTATAAGCCATGGGTTGATCACAAACTGCTCACAGTGAATATTCATTTAAATGTTAATAAATATTCAAAACTCTTTATATGAGCTTAGTGATTGGCCACTTAAGTCACATGCTGTTTTTTTTCTGTTTTCTTATTGGATGACTTACATCTTCTTGAGGAATAAAGAGTTTCCATGTGACAATCACCAAGTATGGATGAAAGAGCTGTAGAGCTGCAGGAGGGGAGGAATGAAGGTGTGTGAGAGACAACAGTGTGAATATATAAAAGGTGACCTCTCCACAGTTGGAAGAAAGCAGGTTGCACACTTTCTATTTCTTTATGACCCATGTAGATGCTTTGTTATTTCAGAAAGATGTTGGTTCTGTTTTCCCCTATTTGTGTTTTGGTTGGTTTGTCTTGGGTTTTACTAGCTCAGAAATTCAGGTCTTATCTCACCAGGATGAGTCTACAAAGGCCTGGCTAACTAGCACATTTTTATATGACAAAAACAAAACAGATGAAACCTAACTGATTAAAAATCACTCTCTTTCTCTCTCTTTGTTAAACATTTTTTAAATTCTTCTTTCCCTTCCATTTGTTTTGTTGACAACAATGTTACTCAAAGCCTAACAAAGAGCTGGAAGAAAATTTTACCCTAACATTTCTAGGTCCTCCAATGAAGATCTCCGGGAAAACAAAATCTCAAGACTAGACAGAAATGATACATAGTTCTAAGGTTTAAAAAAAATCACTTACAAAAATACAAGGAAACACCCTATTACTATTTCTCAAGTCCTTATTGCCAAAATGGATGAAAAAAATACAAAGCCCCTATTTTCAGATCAGTTTTAAATACCCCATCAATTTATCAAGAATGTAGAGAAACTGGAAAGGATCCAGAGGTGAGTGACAAAGATGATCAAAGGGATGGAATGCAAGTTATATGAGCAAAGGCTGAAGGAACTGGGTATGTTTAGATTGTAAAAAAGGAGATGAAGGGGGGACATGATGGTGGTCTTCAAATACTTGATAGGTTGCCATAAAAAAGATGGAGAAAAGTTGTTCTCTCTTGCCACAGAGGACAGAATAAGAGGCAATGGGTTCAAACTACAAAATAACAAATTTAGATTAAATCTCAGGAAAAAACTTCCTAACTGTAAGAACAGTAGGACAATGGAAAAGACTGCCTTGGAACATTGTGGAAGCTTCTTCACTGGAGGTTTTCTAAAGGAGGCTGGATAGCCATCTGTCTTGAATGGTTTAAACACAACAAATCCTACATCCTGGCAGGGGGTTAGACTAGATGACCCTCGTGATCCCTTCTAACCCTATGATTCTATTATTAGTATAAGACCTCATTCCAGCATTCTAAAGGTATTGCTCTATTTCTAAGCAGAGAAAGAGAAGGACTTTTGTGTGCAAAATACATAGTGTAGTTTATCAAGGCTCTAAGATTCTGAACAAGAAAGGTAGAAGACCACTGCCTGTTCCACAGACTGAGAGCACTTCTGCCTTAAGGTAGATCAAAAGCCTTCCAGTTCCTCAATATGGATTCTGTCACATTTTTTCTTGAGTGCACATGGTCAATTAGTATCAAATAGTAAAGCATGTCTGTACTAGTTTTATCATTTCAGGACAATGGACAATATTTCATTCCCTAAGTAAAACAGACTTAATTGCTCAACAAGATTTCAAGGAACTAAACTTCGTTTTAATCACAAACAAGCTGCAAGGCAATTTTCAATTACAGCAAGCTTTTTATTTTTATCCAGCTGTGTATCCCTGCTGATTCCTGAAATTATATGTAAATTGTCCCAGATTTTTAAGTGGTGCACCTAGTGAGGCTTTTCTTTTTGTCAGTTGATGAAGTATCTGTGATTAGAAACTAACTAAATTGGCATTTCTAAGATGCATTACCCCACCCTGTATAATTTTGGACAAGATGATTGAGTATGAAGAAGGTCTTAGTTGTTCCCAGCTACGTTATTCTTCCTAATTAGGCCATTGGTGTTGCAAACCACTCACCTATTCTGTATCAACATCAAAAGGTAATATAGGAACTAAGCTTTAGAAAAGAGTCTGTGGTGTATTGGGGAATCAGGTCAATAATTTGTTTTTTGAAAAAAGTTTTAAATAAATTCACTCTGGAAGAGTTTACATAATGATACTGGCTTTATACTTTTACCACTTCTGTGTTAATTATTCATAATTATGATTAAAGGTACAAATCTAAGTAGGGCTTTATAAAATTTCCATATGATCACTAACTCACTTTTTCTCACACATAGCTATGAATTAGAGGTATTAAACAAGCTGACTGCTTGTTTTAATTTCACTTGTGTTGATCCTATTTAATCACATTACCTCTTCCCATACAATGTGTAATGTTTCATAGCCAAATAGAAAAGTAAGGATCAATATTTGTTTAATATTGACAATGAATCTGTATAACCATTCAAAATGTATTGCAATGTCCTATTGGTATGCTTCTCAAGTGAGGCACCCACTAGATGGGGGTTAGGGCACTTACCTGGATGCTGAAGAACAGGGACCTGAACTGGTGACCTTGGAAAATTGGAGGATTGGGCCAAAATAAATCTGATAAGGTTCAGCAAGGACAAGTGCAGAGTCCTGCACTTAGGATGGAAGAATCCCATGCACGACTATAGACTGGGGACCGACTGGCTAAACAGCAGTTCTGCAGAAAAGGACCTGGAGGTTACAGTGGACGAGAAGCTGGATATGAGTCAACAGTGTGCCCTTGTTCCCAAGAAGGCTAATGGCATATTGGGCTGCATCAGTAGGAGCATTGCCAGAAGATCAAGGGAAGTGATTATTCCCCTCTATTTGGCACTGGTGAGGCCATATCTGGAGTATTGCATCCAGTTCTGGGCCCCTCACTACAGACAGGATGTGGACAAATTGGAGAGAGTCCTGCGGAGGGCAACAAAAATGATCAGGGGGATGGAGCACATGATTTACGAGGAGAGGTTGAGGGAACTGGCCTTGTTTAGTCTGCAGAAGAGAAGAGTGAGGGGGGATATGACAGCAGCCTTCAACTACCTGAAGGGTGGTTCCAAAGAGGATGGAGCTCGGCTGGTCTCAGTGGTGGCAGATGACAGGACAAGGAGCAATGGTCTCAAGTTGCAGTGCGGAGGTCTAGGTTGGATATTAGGAAACACTAGTTCACTAGGAGGGTAGTGAAGCACTGCAATGGCTTACCTAGGGAGGTGGTGGAATCTCCATCCTTAGAGGTTTTTAAGGCCCTGCTTGACAAAGCCCTGGCTGGGATAATTTAGCTGGTGTTGGTCCTGCTTTGAGCAGGGGGTTGGACTAGATGACCTCCTGAGGTCTCTTCCAACCCTAATCTTCAGTGATTCTATGATCTACATCCCAGGTGAGTGCTGTTACCACTGAGTATTGGCTAGCCTAGGCTGGGTCTCTTTTCCCTTGTTTTTTAAACCTTGTGTCATGAAAAAGAATTCTTATTTTCTAGCCAGTCCTACTAATTCTTCTTTCAGATAAAAAACATGCAAAATCACTGAAGTCATATGTAACTGTGATTCTTTGTGTTAAAATTCTGTCTCTGTACTGCTCCTTACTAGACTGTAAAGCAGTGGTTCTCAACCCGTGGCCTGCAGGCTGCTTGGAGCCTGATCAGCAAACAGCTGTGGCCCATGTGTCACACTCAGGGCCATATAGGTGGTATATATATTGTGTGGATGTGGCGCACATAATACATAAAGAGCTGCATATGCAGTCCACAATAGTAAATGGCTACTTTTAAATCTGTTATAGAATGTCCAAGAAGACTGAAGTGTTCTCTTACTGGCTTCTGTATATTACGAAATTGGACATTAGGAATGATAACATACAAAAGCCAGTAGGAGAACACTTCAATCTTCCTGGACATTCTATAACAGATTTAAAAATAGCCACACTTGAACAAAAAAACCTTTAGAAACAGACTTCAAAGAGAAACAGCAGAACTAAAATTAAATTGCAAATTTAACACCATTAATTTGGGCTTGAATAGGGGCTGGGAGTGGCTGGCTTACTACAAAAGCAACTTTACCTCTCCTGGAATTGATGCCTCCTAATTAATTATTGGGAATGGACTACATCCACCCTGATTGAATTGGATCTGTCAACACTGGTTCTCCACTTGTGTGGTAACTCCCTTCTCTTCATGTGTCAGTATAATAATGCCTGCATCTCTAATTTTCACTCCATGCATCTGAAGAAGTGGGGTTTTTTACCCACGAAAGCTTATGCCCAAATAAATCTGTTAGTCTTTAAGGTGCCACCAGACTCCTTGTTATGTTCATATGCGCACAGGTAAATAAAGATTTTGGAACTTAACTTCAAGTACAATTTTTTTAAAAAAAATATTGGTCTTATTGTTATTAACCAATCCTAGCAATAAAACACATGTGAAATACTCATCTATTACATGCAAAATCTTAGCTAAGGCTTGACTAATATAAATTGGAGGATTCTGCATTTATATGTGAGCAAGTATACATTACTTCTTCTTTGAATTCAAGGACATACCTACTATGTGTTATTTGGAATGGTAACTTCTTCTAGATTTTCAAAAAGGTCTCACAGTGAATTACTGATCTCAATCAACGTCATAATTTGGCTCTTTTAAATATATCCATTCTAGATGGGTTTCTTCAGTATTATATGAATTAATAATTACATAGAATTTACTATCTGATTTTTTTAAGGTAGGAGTGTTTTTCTTTGCTTGGTTTTTAAACTGCCTGCTCTCTCAAAGAGTAAATATTCACTTGTGATAACCAACCACATAACTATTCTTAATGTAAGTCTGGATGAGCTCTCCCCTGACATCTAGTGGTAAGCTGTGGAAAAAGACTTCAGAAGATGATCTCGTTTGCATGGACACACCCACCCTGCCTAGGTGCTCAGCAGAGTCTGAGTGTAGCAAAAACTTGTAATAAAAGGAGGGCGGCTGGCAGAGTGGCGTGGCAAGTGGCCAGCAGAGAAGCTGGTGGAGAGGGCCAGAGCAGAGCCCTGCACAGGTGTGGCAATCGGCCATTGGTGATGAGTGACTGCCCGATGAGCAGTGCAGTGTGTAACGTGCCTCCTTACCTTTCCCCCCCACGCCTTCCATGCAGGGTGGGAGGTGAACTCTGCGGATGAACCTCTGAACTCTGTGACTGCACTGGCCAAGGACAGCAACTGTGAATGGGGTACAGAGAAGGGACAGGTACGTTAAAGGGACTTTTGGGTTGCTTGCCTTAAGACCCTGAGGGGAAAAGGACACTGCCCAACTTACCTGGGTGTGGGTCTTTTGCTCATGGTTTGTGTTTATGAGCCCTAGTTGAGGTGTTTTCCCAAATTAATGTTGAGTTAATTCCTTCCTTTTATTAAAAGTTTTTGCTACACTCAGACTCTGTGCTTGCAAGAGGGGAAGTATTGCCTCTTAGAGGTGCCCAGGGGGTGGTATGTAATTGTCCCAGGTCACTTGGGGGCTTGAGCCGGTTTTGTGTTGTATTGTTGAAAAGGAACCCCTGGATACTGAACACAGCCCTTGTTGCTGCTGGCTCCACCTAGCAGAAGGTTTACAGTAATAGCAATTTTCATTTGTTTTTGTTTGAGATACCATGAGGTTAGATCCTCAGCTGGAGTAATAGGTGTATATAAACTATGAAGATTTAAGCCAGCTGAGGATCTGGCCCTATATATTATTCTGTCTCTCTCTCTCTCTCTCGCTCTCTCTCTCACACACACACACACAAATATATTTTATTTTTTGCTTTTCTTACTTATGGTATGGTAGCATAGCATGGCTAACACATTTCAGAAAATTACATTAGCTGGACTTCAGAAAGTCTCAAAGATAAAACTTGTGGCAATTTACACTGTCATGTTTACCATAAGAATTGCATTCTCTCTTGTGATTATTTATTATCATAGCCCCTTTCCTGTTAATATCCATCAGGAATCCACTATTACATTTAAACATTCAAGATTTTAGAATTCAGCTGGGCAGAAACAACCCCCAACTTTAATTATAAAAACAGAATCTTATATCCTTTGGTTTACGATACAAGCTCCATTTTACTTTAAATAAACCAGCACTGCTGCGTCTTTTGAAACAAGTAAACTAAATTGGAATCACACCCTTGAGGAATATGGAAATGATAAAATTAGAAAAGAGACTAGTTTATTCACAGATTTTTTCCCTTCACTGTCTTTTTTGGTTCTTAACTGGATCAGTGCCAGGCCGCTGCTCTGAGCACTCTGCAAATGACAGTTGCAAGTACTTTTTACAGAGCATTCTTAAATGTTATGTTTACATATAAAACAAAAGGTAATCATAATTGAATTTCCTTTTGTAAAACCTGCATACAGTCTACAGAGAGCTAGACACTACTATCATCCATTTGTGTGCTACCTTGCTTTTCTTTACATTTGTCAAGTGTTCCCATCTCCCTCAAAGGTTGATCAGCAGCTTTTCCATTTCAAATTAGCATGTCCACTCATAAAGAGAAATTAATGTAAGTAGGCAAATACTTCTGTAACATCTCCATGTTGGTTGGTTGAACAATGCAAGTTTAGTAATTTCTTTCCACCCATGTTATTTGTAAGCTTTATAATTAAGATTTTTCTCATTAATCAGCAGCAATGGAAACTGATAGATAAGTATTTCTTGTCATAATAAGCAAATGTAGGCCTTATCTACACTATAGAATCTTCTCGACATAAATTAAGCCTACAGTCAAAAACCTGTATAATTCTATCACTTGTGCATGTTGACACAATGCTCCGTCTGTTGGCCAAGCATGTCTACACTTATTGTTCTAGCATCGACAGAGAGAGCAGTGCAATGTGGGTAGCTATCTCACTGTGCTACTTGCCACCTTCTGCAGCTAAGAGATGTGGGAAAGTGGAGTGGATCTCAGTACATCATGAGGGTGGGCTCAACATCCCATGACACAGTCCTTTCTGTCATGAGATGTTGACAGAAAACATTCCATGGGCTTCCGACTGCGTTTCACTGCATTTTTCAATTCTCCCTGTATACTGCACTGTTCTTTACTCATTGTCATGAACACATCATGGGTGGTCATGCAGTATGTCATGATCTCCCAATCTGAACAGGAACCAGAGTTGTTTGACCAGCTGTGCGCTATGGAAAGAAACACCACCAGATTACTTTTGGCATTCATGGAGCAGCTGCACATGATGGACTGTCACTTTTGGGCTTGGGAGACAAGCACTGAGTGGTGGGATTGCATCTTTATGTAGGTCTCTGGTGACAAGCAGTGGGTTCAGAACTTTCGGCTGCGGAAAGCTACCTTCCTGGAACTGTGTGCAGCGCTTACTCCGCCGCTGCGGCACAAGAACTCCAAAATGAGAGCTGGCCTCTCAGTGGAGAAGCGTATGGCAATTGCTGTGTGCAAGCTGGTGACTCCAGGCTGCTACCATTTGATCGCAGATCAGTTTGGAGTTGGGAAGTCACCATTGTGGTTGCATTAATGCACGTGTGCAGGGCCATTAATCACATCCTGTGAATAAAAACAAAGAATGAGTGTAATATTTTCTTTTTCTACTGTAAATTGTTTTAAGATGCCACGTGAACTGTAAAGAGTGTTATTGTTGTACCAACAAAAGCAAACTTTACTGAATACTGATTGAGGGTGTTTAAAAAAAAACACACACAGAGAGACAAAAGGACTGAATCAAGCTTTTATATTATTGTTTCATATGTTATTCCTATTTCAATATCACTTGACTGCAGCATTAAATTGTGTGGAGTATTCAGAAAGTGTGCATACAAGAGCATGCGCGCGCACACACACACACACACACATTCTTATAATATTACAGGATAACATAGTTGTTCTGGCTGCTATAAGTTTTTTTAGTGAAGCTGCTTTTGACCTTTATCTGAAAAGAGTTTTTAAAAGCAGAAACATTATTAGTATTAATGCTCAAGAGAGTGATATTAACATTCTACAAAGAGAAATAGATATTGAACATAATAGGAGGATTTTTCAAATGTTATGCACACGCACCCTCCCCATTATCTACCCCCCCCCCCGTTTCTTCCCCCCCCCCCCCCGGTAAAAGAGAAGAAGATAAAATGCAAGAAAGAAAATTCAGTAGGCAGGATATACTGCTATACACATACATTTGGTGTGAACTCTGTCTGGGGTACAGGGAACGAATTTAGATGGGAAGGCATGGTTAGACAGAACTCTGACAACAAAGCAGTCCCAATGGAAGAAGAAAACCTCCAATGAGCAAGTTAAACCGATTATGCCTGATGAGAGAATAGAACTTGGAAGCTCATTGGGGAACTTTAAAGAGGTCTCTGTAGAACTTAGAAATAAATGGGAGAAGAAGAAAGTGAAAGGGGCACTCTGCTAGAACTACAGTCACAGCTCCCTCTGGGACAAACCCTTTTTGCAAATGGAAACACATTCCTGGGGGTGGGGAGGAGAGAGCTGACATTAGCTTCTGCTGAACCCAGTAGGCATAAGCATTTCAAATCAAAGGAGGGAATTGCAATGCGTTAGAAGGAAAGAATGAATCTTACAACAAATTACTTTGTATTGCAGACAAAATAAATAAAAGGAGGGCAGTTGGACCATAGTTTGAAATCAGGGATTTAAGTATTAAAACACTGCAATGCAAGCTGTTACTTTTTTCATCTCCTTGAGAAAAGGGGACATTTGCTGTTTGGGTCTTTTTTTTCCAGTAATACAGGAAGAAGGGCGCTGGGTGAATATATCATGTTAGTCACAGGTTCACCACTGGCCCAGAAAGTAGGTTCACACTCCTTGCCAGGCCTGTGACTCATACACAATGCTGCAATGTAAAACAACTATCTTGTTCAGGCTGTCATCCTTTGGAGGAGATGCAACTCTCTGGTGCTGGTTCAGAAGGAATTTAAGAAACTAATGTCCCTTTTTTTTGCAAACAACAGATTCAGGCCCTTAAAGCTGGCATGTTCAGGCCCTTAAACTGCTTCTCCTTAAGCCTTTTCTGTGCATGATTATTTCCCAGCATTTATAACAGTACATCTTGTGGGTGACTTCTGAGTCTGTGCCTTTTCTGACCAAATCTCCAAAGTGATGTATTCTCCTGCAAACCTTCTTTCGTGGCCTCTTATTAGTCATTGGGTAGATTGTTTCAGTTCCTTAGAAATCCCCAAGCAGTCTAACTTACAGTGAACACTAAAAAAGTAATAATTAATCATTTCCTGGCCAACATTTTCATGTGCAATTCATGCCATTTAATGTCCAAGGCTGTGGGTGAGCTATTAATGAATGCCTAATGACACGACCTGAACAAAATAGCCTACTATTTCATCACCATGTGCACTGACCTGGAACAAGATTTTTTCTACCTCAGGCATTAAAGGAATTAGTATCAATAGTGGGTGGAGGGACAAAATATTTCCAAATAAGATTTGACTATAGAATCCTATTGCTTGTGGAAGGCTTATGCACAGGCATCAGTCCAGGTGAATCTTCTTCACAGAAGGAGATAGGTAAGCTGGACAACCCACTGTCATCCAGAAACTCCTGGAGGTATTGGCCGAGACTTCTTCATGCTGTCAACCACAAGTGGAAATTTTCTGACTTTTTCTGATTTCCCAAAAGCTTCAGTCATGAAAACAATCTCAGCTATTGTGTCTGCGTTACCTGAATGATGCAACCAGCCAAAAATCATTCTGAATAAAGCTGGTCAGACAAATCAAATATTTGTGAATATATTTATAACTAAACCTGCTGACTCTGTTCTACTGCTTTTCACAGGCTTATATTATTTTTAATCAAGAATATGTGGTCAATCGCTATATTTCTGAAATGCTCACAAAACTTAGAAAGTTTTATGAAATGTAGAAGGAATAATTATCCCGTTGAAATTTGTTTTTCAGCCATTTATTATTCCTTACTCAATATTCATCAGTCTCCTGTTTAAAACATTCAATTTATCTATTTGGAGACCAGAACCAATACCATGTGACTAAACACAACTCACAAGTACCAAAATAGTCAATAGTCAAAGAGAACAGATCACAAACACCACACACACTCAAAAAAGGTGGTTGAACAGTCGTCCTTTTCCTTGTTTGTGAGCGGGGAAGAAGGCTACAGAACATCTACAACAAACACTGTTTTGTACCAAATATTTCAACCAGCTCTACTCCAAAAGCTTGCAACTCAAAAAGCTTGCAATAAATTGGTCATGAGCTAACTCCTTGTGACGGAGAAAAGGGTGAGCATATGCCTGCCAGGCAAACACAAAGAAAGGAAATGTAGATATGAAATCTGAAAGCACGATAAGTGAGACAGGAACGGAGATGGAAAGCTCAAGCATTAACAAAAACATGCAGGATATTTCCCAGTGTGAATAACCCCAGTGGAGACAACATAGCTTTAAGCAACTTTTTTTTGTTTTGTTTACTCCATGGTGGTGTTAGCCTATACTTTAAGACCCCACAAAAGCCCTTAAGCAATATAGAGTAGAGCTCACTGGTGCCTGTTTGTGACTTGGAAATTGTTCTGAATTATAGTTGTTTATATTTAAGAATACAATTTATGGGAAACTGCACTCTGCACTTTCCCATAGTATCATCTAAGCCTGTCTAATATTGATTACCTGGTGTACAGAATTAAGTATGGAGAGTGAGTTGTATAATGAGTTTTGTTAAATAAGGTCATTTTGATTTAGGAAAAAAAAACAGAATATTGCAAACGCAATGATTCAAACATGAAGGTGGAAAAGGAAACCCCTTATAATCCTCCAGCAGTGAGGAGTTTCCCACTGAGTTAGTGTCCGGGGGGCTGTGCGCAAGTCCAGTGGTATTGCCTAGCTGCTAGAGTCAGTGGGGCCAGCGATAGGGGAACCTGGACTCTCCCTTCTCCACCTGTTTCCAACTCAGGCCCCTGTGACTGGCAGGTCAGATATATGGCCTGGAACCAGACACCTCCAAGCCTGCTCTCTGGGTCACTTCCTACCATGGCCTCTGCCCTCCAAAGTCACCACAGAGTATGTTTATGGACCCAAAAAAGGGGAGGGTCCTACCTGGCCATTATCCAAAAGTTCTTCTCCACCAGTTGTGGCCCGTTCCTGGTCTCCCCAGGGGGAGCCCTCTGGAAGCTCTGCAGTGGGGTCCGGTCCTGATGATGTGAAACTCCTGCTGCCTCTCTGCAGAAGCTGACAGCGTATGACTTCTTTCTTGCTCTGTCTACCCTGACTGAATTGGTATGCTACTTTTTGAGCTCTGCCTCCATTGTGAGCATACCTAGCAGGTGGCGTGGCTGGGTGGGACCTTCTGGGCAAAGAGCTGCTCATTAACCCTTGGTTCCCTGGTGTAGGGCTTATACAACCCATCACACAGCCTCCTCCACAGGCTAGGACCCAGAGGCAAGTCTTCTTCCTGCCACCTGTCTCCATTCTGAGAGAAGAAATCAGTATTGTTGTTTGTCTTTCCAAGGCAGTGGAGTACCTGGAAGTCAGAGGGCTGCAGGGAAAGGTACCATGTCATGACCTGGGGCTTGGTATCCATGGAGTTTAGCCAATAGAGGTGGAGCATAGTCTATTATGAGTAGGAAGGGGTTTCCTAGGAGATAATAGTGGAGTGCCTCTATGGCCCATTTCATGGCCAGGGCCTCTTTCTCGATCACCAAGTTGTTCACAACCCAAGGGAACAGCTTTCTACTCATGTATAGGATTGGATACGTGGTTCTTCACCCTCAATCTCTACGTTCAGCAGGGCCCCATGGGGGTTTGAAAATTAATTGTTTTGTGAACTCAGGTGGAAGAAAACTGGTCCATGAGTTAGCTAGTTCTTTAAGGCTCTGAAGGCCCTGTGGCAGGCCTCCATCCATTGCAGCTTCTTGGAGCTGATGCCTTTCACCAGGTCTGTAGAAGGGGGATGCTATTGGGGTGAAGTCATGTACAAACCATCTATAATAGCCAGCCAAGCCTAGGAAGCATCATACCTGCTTCTTAGTTGATGATAGTGGGCGATTTGTCAGTGGTTGGACCTTGTCAACAAGGGGGGACAGTCAGCCCTGCCCCATAGTGTATCCCAAGTACATCACCTCTCTCTGTCTGAGGCAGCATTTGGCAGGATTTGCTGTAAGCCCTGCCTTCTCAAAGGCCCAAACAAACACAGTGACATGCTGTAGGTTGTCTTCCCAGTTGCAGTAATAAATTACTATCATCAATATAGGTGGCCACATATTGATTCTGGGGCTGCAGCACGTGGTCCATCAGCCACTGAAAGGTGGCTGCCACTCCATGGAGGCCGAATGGCATAGTCACAAATTGGTATAGGCCAAAGAGGGTAGGGAAGGCTGTCTTTTCCTGGGACTCTGCTATCAGGGAGATCTGCCAGTACCCTTTGGTCAAGTCCAGAGTGGAGATATACTCAGCATTCCCCAATCTCTCCAGTAGTTTGTCCGCGTGGGGCATGGGATACGTGTCAAACCTCAATATTGTGCTGATTTTCCAAAAACCTATGCAGAGCCATGTTGACCCAGCTTTTGGTACCAGCACGATCGGACTTCTCCACTTTCTGTGGGACTCCTCGATGACTCCGAGGATTAGCATAGCTTGTAGTTCTTTGAGGACCACTTCTTACATCTTCCTCGGCAGGGGTTGGTGACTCTAGCATACTCACCTCCCTGGCACTATCGCAAAGCAGTGGTGGCTTAGGAGTGTCATCCCCAGGAGGGCTGAGAACATGGTGAATGCTTGGATAAGTTGCAGCATTTGTGCTCACTGCATCAGGCAGAGCTCTGCCTTAATTGGCTGTGTCCAGAGATGTTGAGGCTTGAGGCCCCAGCTCTGGCTCTGCTGGGTACAGTGTTATGAGCAGGCCCTCCTAAGACTTCCAGGTCTTTAGGAGGGTGATGTGATATATTTGCATTGCTTTCCATTTTGGGGGGTTGACAGATTTCATAGTCAACTGGCCCTACCTTCCTTGCCACTTCAAACTGCCAATGCCACCAGGCCAGCAATTTTGATTTAGACATTGAGTGTAACAATTGCTGTTCATTCTGGAGCTCGAAGTGGGGCCACTGCTTAAGTTATCAAGATTCACCGTCCTTCCCCTTGGAGAAGGCTATCTGCTCCCATGCCTGGCTCAGTCTTGTCCTCCCATTATTCCCACACTAAATCTTCATCCTCAGGAAGCCATTTGAGACTTACATCTTCAGATACCCCTGAGCTAGCAGGCAGTGGGGCACATCCAGAGTCTACCAGGCCTGTTACCCCAGACCCATACCCACACTGGGATTAGCATTTTGGCCATGCTCTGTGAGCCTGATGCATGAAGTCCATGATTGTCAGTAGCCACAGTCCAGAAAGGGGAATTCCTGCCTAAAATGCCTTTGCCGTCCAAACATGAAACATCTCCTCTTTGGGGTCATGGTTAGCTGTCCCTCCTCCAGGGTTGTGGAGGTTCCTAGGGGTTCATACCCCTTTCTTGGAGAGCCACCTTGGTGGCTGGGCAGGAGCAACCTGAAGACAAGACATTGTTTCAGCAATTCTTGGCTTCCCCTCCCAGTCTTGCCTTCAGTAGGGTTTCGTGTCCTGACTTTGGGTGCCCTGGTCCTAGGTGTCAGAGGCCATATTTGGAGCTGCCACTAGTTCTCCATCAGGGTTATGCCTCCACCTGTGTTGCTGGTTGATGGCAGCTCATCTATTCTCTTCCACCAGCCTGGAAGATCTGGACAAACTACTCTAGTATGATGGCCTCCACTACTTATACTTTGGTCTGCTTCTAAGGGTCCAGAGAGTGTCAACACTATTCTTTCAGGCTTTGTGCCACCACCCATGGCCAGACACCAGGCGTGCATTTTTCTTTCCTGAATCATTTGTGGAACGTCTCGGGGCTGATATCCATGTGGTTTAAAATGGCTACTTTTATTTTAACATAATCCAGCATCTCTACAGGATCTAGGTTCCTATAGGCAGTTTGAGTAGATCCCATCCAGTATGGGGCTATAAAGATGGCTTAGTGTTCCTGCAGCCAGCGTGCTGTGGCAGCCACACGCTCAAAGGTGAAGGCTTCTGGCTCATTCCCAGGGTCCATTTTTTTGAGCCTGACAGGAAGCACAGTACTACCTGTAGGTCCTGGTGCCATAGCATTACCTGCCGCCTGGGACTCAGGAGTGCTGTTATCTGCTTAATTAGGCATTGTTGTTGCTCCTGATTCTGTGCTGCCAGTTCTTGAAGTAGCTGCTGCTGTTGCTGTTGAGACGCTTGCTGTTGCTGCTTGGCCACTATCTGTTGTGGTAGCTGACCTTGCTGTTGCTGGGATACCTGCTATTGTTGGCTCCCTATCCTCCATTTCTGTGTCCATGGTTTCCCTGGACAGTTTTGTAAGTATGTCTGCTGTCCTCCGAACAGGACTGAGTCAATGCATTCTCCAGAAGTTGTCAGGGGGTGGAGTCATCCAAGTCTTTAGCCATGTCACCTTGTGGCAAGAGACTTGGGGCCAGTGGTACAGGAATCAAGGCCCTCCCTGCTCTACCAGGTCCAACCCAGGGCTCTGGGACTAGTGTTGGGATGGTGCCAAATTATTGTGAATTAGTGTGGCTGATATGAATAAGTGTGGTAAGCATGAGTTTGGTATGGCTTGGTACATCTGAATTTGCTAGAGGATTCCGGGAGCAGGATTCTTTTAGCATTTGATAAATTATGTGGAAAATTACTGGAAGTGCTGAAACTGCATTTGAATGGTTAATAAAGACTTGATTTGTGCGTACATTTCAACATTGAACTTTAGAATATATCACCCAGGGGAACCAGCTCACAAAGTAAAGAGGATGTAAAAACATACAATCAGTGGGCTTGGTAAAGGCTGACCCAGGTCAAAATGACCCCTCTGGATGGCATCACGCTAAGAGATCAAGTGAATGATTGATGAGAGGGTAAACATTGATTGAGCTTTGGTCTGTGCCTATTTTGCGGCCCTCCTTCCAAAATATTAATGAGAGAAAACCCAGTAATTAATGCATATTTCTGAGACATTTGACTCCTGTAGGAACAAACGGTATAAATTCTAAGCAAAGTAAATTAGTTAGTTAGTTCCCCAATTAACATCTGAAGAGGTCCGTGACACTATGAGACAGAAGGCTTCGGGGTAATCAAGACCCTACCGTGAGGGACTTTTGTGGGAATTTTGAACCAGAAGGCCTCAGGGTAACCTAGACCCTGCTTCGGGGGACATTTGACACACCAAGTACCTGAGAGGGGAAAGAAGAGAAGAAGTGAAGTCTCCATCTAGAATCTGTAGATATACCTGCTTTATTTGCTAATCAGGATACTGTGTAAGGCCAGCATAGTTAATGAGGATTTATGCTTAGGGAATTGAGGCTTATTAAGGAGATGTGTAATATATAACCTTTACTGCTTGTGTGATTCTTTCTCAAATAAATTATTATGCATTAAGGCAGGGGTCAGCAAGCTTCGGCACGTGACCCATCAGGATAATCCACTGGTGGGCCACGAGACATTTTGTTTACATTTACCGTCCACAGGCACAGCCCCCTGCAGCTCCCAATGGCCGTGGTTTGCTGTTCCCTGCCAGTGGGAGCTGCGGGAAGCGGCAGTCATCATGTCCCTGAGGCCTATGCTGTTTTCCGCAGCTCTCATTAGTTGGGAACAGCAAACTGCAGTCACTGGGAGCTGCGGGGGATCGTGCCTGCGGACAGTCAACATAAACAAAATGTCTCACAGCCTGCCAACGAATTACCCTGATGAGCCGCAGGCCGAAGGTTGTCGACCCCTGCATTAAGCATATTGTTTTCTGAATTTTCACTGGCACTGGTAACAATCTGTCCAGATGTGGGCCATTAAAGATCCATTTCAACAACTAGCCAATCAGATATCTGGCCTGGGGCAGATGCCTCCGAGCCTGATCCCGGGGTCACTTTCTATCGGAGCTTCTGCCCCTCCAAAGTTACCAGATGGTTGCTTATGGACTCAGAAAAGTGAGTTGGGGGGAGGGAAGGGTTTTCCCTGACCATGATCTGGAAGTTCTCCTTCAGTTACAGCTTATCATACCAGAGGGCAGGGGCCTTCAATGGTTTGGCAATGGGGTCTGCTCTGTTCACCCTGACTAAACTGGGCTGCTCCCTTTTGAACTCTGCCTCCATTGTGAACAGGCTGGGCTAGACATAACTTGGAACAAAGATTAGGTTGCCTAGAGAGCCAGTTGAAGAGCTTAAGGTGGAGTGAGTCATGTATAAAATGTCAGCAGAACATAGCATATTTAGGGTGGGTGCAAAGCAGAGATTGACTGGGGCTTTGAAGAAGTCTTTAATCTCTATTTCAGGTCATTTAGTAAACAAGTTACCGGATGGAACTGACATTACTTTTCTGAGATCCATAATGGCAGTCAATTGATGTTATTGCCAGATAAATACCTGATGGCTGGGGGAATATACTGTCACACAGCCTTTCATGAAAAGTGGTAGTTAATGAATTATTAAAAGTGAAATAACAGGTATGGGGGAGACTTTATCTAGTAATAATACAGATATTATCTGACACTTTTCACCAGCAGTAATCACAAGTAACTCCCAGACTGGAGATTTGTTGATTCAGGTAAGTGCTGGAAGAAAAAAAAGAAAGGAATGATGTATGCAATGTGGAACAGCTCTCCTGGAACTTTGGCAAAAAATAAAGGTGGGTGGCAAGGGAACTTGTCTCACACACACAAACCATAAGCTGCATTAGTTGTCAGTAAGACAAATACATAAGTTCTTAATAACCTAAAAGTAACATGCTTGCAGCACCATATTTTGCTCTATATTCTGCCAAGGCAAATTGTGTTAGCACCTCATATTATGCACATGCACTGTTAGTGTAGTAAACTCTGTGCCATAAGCGGAATCAGCTCCATTGAATGGAATTGTGCCTGGTTCCTGTAGTTGTGTGAAAATATATTCTGCCAAGGAGGCATGGCAATAATACTTTTGCACACTAGGGATTGCTGTGGCACCAGAAGAGAGGGCAGCTGGCTCAGGGCTGGAGCAGCCAACCATGAAGAGGGAGGAGAATAGGCTGCCTTCCTCACAGCGCTTTGGAAAGATAGATTAGGACACATGGCGCTGCTGGGGGGGATCACATAGACTGGGGTTCTGAAGGGCTAGTGGGGGGACAGACTGGGGTAAGGGTACAGGAGCTAGTGGGGTGACAGAATGTGAGACAGGTGCTTACAGGGAGTGGGGGTGCAGGGACACATGGGGACAGGGAGGAGGGGTGGCTGAGTGGGGGTGCAGGGACAGATGTGCCTCACTGAATCGGAGAGGTTAGGGGTCAGCCAGCTCCCCAACTTCCTAACAATCTCTCCTATCCCAAGTCCCCAAAAAACTGTTCCATACAACTCCCACCCACACCCAAACAACCCTTCAGGTTCATTCCCAAGCTCCTTCCCAGAAATTGCTTACCTCTTCCTCAGCTCCTCTGTTACCTGACTCCCCCAGTGCTTTGCACTGCTTCCGAGGGTTCTGGAAAATACATTACTGTACTATAGTTTAAATATTTTTTGACAAATAGATTCCTGTATGTATTAATATGCCTAGTAAGGAATCTATTTGTCAAAAAAAACATTTCCTGAATCTTTATTGTTGTCTGTATTTTTACAGACATACTTGCTCACAAGTATTTTGAAATAAATTACGAAAATTATTAGGGCTGTCAAGCGATTAAAAAAAATTAGAAATAGTATTTTTCTTCACCTAATACAAGTATTGTAGTGCAATCTCTTTATCATGAAAGTTGAACTTACAAATGTAGAATTATGAACAAAAAATAACTGCACTCAAAAATAAAACATAAAACTTTAGAGCCTACAAATCCACTAGGTCCTACTTCTTGTTCAGCCAATCACTGGGACAAAGAAGTTTGTTTACATTTGCAGGAGATAATCTGACTCAGATGATGCAAATGAATGTGCATCAGTCTGCACTGCTTTGGACTGTTATTGAGCAGAACCTGTCATCAGTATGAATTCCGGAATGGAGGGTGATGCATGAAAGGACATATGAATCTTTACCGCATCTGGCACGTAAATATCTTGTGATGCCGGCTACAGCAGTGCCATGTGTACACCTGTTCTCATTTTCAGGTGACATTGTAAATAAGAAGCAGGCAGCATTATCTCCTGTAAATGTAAACAAACTTGTTTGTCTTAGTGACTGGCTGAACAAGAAGTAGGACCGAGTGGACTTGTAGGCGCTAAAGTTTTACATTGTTTTGTTTTTGAGTGCAGTTTTGCAACAAAAAAAATCTACATTTTTAAGTTGCACATTCACAGTAGAGAGATTGCACTACAATACCGTATGAGGTGTATTGAAAAATACTATTTCAATACTATAACAGTGCAAATATTTCCAATAAAAAAATTAAAGTGAGTACTATACACATTGTATTCTGTGTTGTAAATTGAAATAAAATATTTGAAAATGTAGAAAAACATCCAAAATATTTAATAAATTTCCATTGGTATTCTATTGTTTAACAGTATGATTAAACTGTGATTAATTGTGATTAATTTTTTTAAATCACAATTCCTTTGAATTAATCACATGAGTTAACTGCGATTAATCGATAGCCCTAAAAATAATTGAAACTGGTGTGCTTATATAGTATCATTTTGACAAATAAAATATGGAGAATTATGTAGAATTTTAAAATATTGTGTGCAGATTGTTTAATTTTGGGGGGCAGAATTCCCCCAGGAGTAACATATTTCAGATGTCAACAGAACCCTGAAAGAGCATCCATGTTTATATGGAGCTGGGCCTTGCATGTTGTATATTACTAGTGAACATTGCTCTTTGGACACCAATGTGCCCGACTGGTTCCTTTATGCTCTGGTCTTGCCTATCAAAAAGGGAGGGAGTAACTTGGAAGTCATATCTGAACTCCACCCACAATTCCCAGGTAGCTAGATTAGCCAACTTTATGACTCCTTTTTGCTGGCATCAAAGCACAGTAGTGTGATGAAAAAAAAAATCTTTCACACTTGTGTCTCTCTCTTAAGTGTCTTCTTTCCTTCAGTTTAAGCTTCCAGAAAAAAACTGGTTACCTTCTAGCTTCCCGCCTTTACTTTCTACTGCAAGGCAGAAAAAATATTCAATCTTGTCTGCTCTCTATCAATTCTCTCTCCTGACCACTAGCAGAAAATTTAAAAGGACAATCTATTTTCAGAAATTGTAGGCCCAGTTGGACAATGCTAACAAAGATAGGTGCAAATTCTGCCATCCTCAGACAGTTTATCATCATGCACTCCTGTAAAGGGTGAGCCCTTTAATGGAGTTTTCCCCTGGAGAATGAGTTTAACTTGAGCCAGGGCTCAGTACAAGATCTGCCAGCTGGAGATATGGAGGATGGGAACTAAATCAGTGTAACCCCAAGTCTCAACCACTTTTTAGGTTGTGTTGGTCACTTTCCTCTTCATCAACGTAAATTAGTTTGTGGCCACTTTTGTTACCACAATCTTGGCTCAGGCTTTCCATGGTGCCAGAGCTTGCACCAGCACACAGTGTTGAAAGCACTACATAAAACTAGCCCCTGTATCAGTTATGCTGACTTGAAAGGAAATTTCCTTTAGGCAACACCTGAGCAAAGTTATATTTTTGTATTTTTAAAAGGTTTCCTACTAGGCATAATCATACCTGTAAAAAAGAAGAGAAAACATGAATGCAAGTATGGGATGGTACTACAAGCACGATAATCCATCGCTCCTACGGTAAGTATACAGCTACTATAGGTTTCTTTTCCAGCCAATTTTCACTCATAGCCTTGACTTAAGCACTCTGTGCTCTAAAAAAAGAAAATGTAATGTAACCTCAGGAATAACAGGAATGTGTGTAGAATATAAATGTCTTATTGTGAGGTGTTTCTCAGGAAAATGTCTAAATTTAATTTTCTTACAAGCTGTCTCTTTATACACCTCTTTGATAATCATATACTTTCCCTATTTTACATGCACAGCTACCTCTAATTTCAGTGCATTATATATTCTAAAATAGTACACATTGAGTGTGTTCCAGTCTCCCTGTGGGTATGTCTGTAGATGTATATATAAAACAGATGTGTAAGCACACAAATTGAAATATTAATTGTGTTACAAATATGAGTGTATGGCTCTAGATTGAATACTTGGGTTGTAATTCAATCTCAAAATTTGCTGCTTTTTAGCAACTGCCTAGGCTGTGATCTTATAGTTTGAATTATCGTCTTGGATTCAATATGGTACCTTGAAATATTGTAAAAGTATGTTCCTTCCACTGACAGAAGGCTACTGCAGTAAGTCAAACAAGGAAGTATGATGAAACCGAAATCAGCTTAAATTCATACTGTTAAGTGACATCAGAGACAGAGATGCACTGCAGTCAGCTATCATTTAGCCAAAATGTTTGGGGCCAGATATTCTGCATAGGGAAAAAAGTGCACAGAAGGGGCACAGAAATAGTACCCAAAGAGAGGTTCATAGGTAGCACATAGTCATCCTCAGAAATCCTGTCCAAAGTGATGTGCACAGAAACGAAGAGCTATGTTCACAAGTGTTCACCATTTCTGTATTAGAAAAGGCAGTAGCTAAAGTGCTAACTTAGCTTCTGTTATAAAATCCCTCTGTCTCGAAAGTGACTCATTAGTACTGCTTCACATATTTCCTATAGATAAATCTCCTTAGATTCAGGTGCCGGAAATATTTGCAAAAAAATAGGTTATAATTATATTTTATTTCTCAACTCCTTTTCCCATTAATAAAGGGGTGGAGGTACCCACAATTCTTCACCACTTCTTCCTGTCCATGTCACAGATTTGTAAGTCTTGGATTCCCAGTCCTTTTTTCTTCAAATTTTGCTTGATAGAGTCATTCCACTATATCTTCAGCTTCCATGTCCTTTTGTGCTGTCCTCTCCTCTTCTTTGCTGAGCATTCTTTTCCCATTTTATGACGTCTAGCATACCTCATATATGTTCCCAGTAGCGTATTTATCACTGAGTCTCCCAAGCTCATCTTACTCCTAATTTCTTTCACGCACACTCTGCCCTCCATTTGTCTGCCTATCTCCTCAATATGTTATTTTCTACTACCTGTATCTTCCATCTCTGTAAATCCAACCATTTCCAAGCCATTGAGCAGGCAGGGACAAACCCATGCAGCATATACATTTCCTTTCATTTGCTACTTAATTGCCAGTTCCATGGTACTTCTGCCACTTTTTTCACTGCTGCCTATGCATACTGGGTTCTTATTTTTAGGTCTCCAGATCTGTCTCTGATGGCATTAAGTGTACTTCCCAAGTACCCACGTTCTTTCTTCTCCTTCAGCTTCTCTCCTGAAACTTCAATCTGAAGCTCTTTTCCCACCTTCCGTACTTCAGTTTTCTTTGTGTTTATCTTCACAACACAGATGCCCACTTTGATACCTACCATATTTACCCATTCCTCTTTGTTGTCAGCCGAAAGGGCCACATTATCGGCATACATTAGTTTTATTTGTCTCCACAGGCTTGGTTCTCCTACTAAATAATTTTGTTGTGGATAAGTTAGGGCCAGATCCTGCCCTAATGACAGGAATGGGAGTTATAGGTCCAATCCTGCTCTTGTTGAAGGCAGCAGGAAATTTTTTGTTACTGACTTCAGTGAGAGCAGGGTAAGGCACTGTGTGAAAGACAGCACGCTGCCCTCTAATGACCAGTTGCAATTGAGAAAGAACAAGAGTCCTTCTAAAGCTAACAGAGACCTTTGTGTTTGGAGCTATAGGACCAGGATTCTATCCCAGTTCAGCAGGGACAATGTCTATTAAGAAGAGATGGTAACGCACCATAGTTAAGGATGATTTTGATGCTCCTGTAATGTCAAATACAATCAATTCATTTTTTTCAAACATTTAGGAATGCCACTGATAAATGAATTCTGAAAATATTCAATAAAATATGAAGATTAAAAACTGACTCCATTTACAAATGTTTGTCAAACATCTACAATTGCTTTATGACTCACATTTGATCATAAAATGCAATGCTAGTACATTTAACAGACAGTCTTGCTCTGTTTCATGTAAAAAGAAAAGGAGTACTTGTGGCACCTTAGAGACTAACAAATTTATTTGAGCATAAGCTTTCGTGAGCTACAGCTCACTTCATCGGATATATTCAGTGGAAAATACAGTGGGGAGATTTATATACATAGAGAACATGAAACAATGGGTGTTACCATACACACTGTAACAAGAGTGATTACTTAAGGTGAGATATTACCAGCAGGAGAGCGGGGTGAGGGGGGTGGAAACCTTTTGTAGTGATAATCAAGGTGGGACATTTCCAGCAGTTGATAAGAACGTCTGAGGAACGGTGGCGGGTGGAATAAACATGGGGAAATAGTTTTATTTTGTGTAATGACCCATCCACTCCCAGTCTCTCTATTCAAGCCTAAGTCTGTTTCATGTACTGTACAATGCTAAGGTACAGCACTAGGGTAAATAAGTACCCAAATAAATGTAAATTGATTAGTTTTGACACAGACATGTAATGGGCAGTTTTCATATGTAAGAATTAGTTATGTATTTATTATACATATTGTACAATAATTAGTATGAGGGTTTCATTACGCTGCACATTGTACACGTGCTGAATAGTACAATGTTCAAAATTATTGCTGTTTCTTGAAACCTAGACACAATTCTCTGTCATTAAATCAGATAGCGAAAAGAAAAAGATGATAGGGAATGGTTTAAAGGTCCCACTGTGATGTCTCATTTGTACATAAGACACTCTCATTGATGAGTGCTTTCATGACCCTTAAAAACATACAGGGGTGAGGTATATTGCATGAGGACTGCATTTTCACTGACATTCTTTACACAACAAATTACTAAGGGAGAAGATGTATTGGTTTTACTTAGTCATTATTAGCTTGTCCAACTCCTTTAATTTAATAATCTGGTGATTGTCTCCATCAGATTTATTTATGCCAATTCCACCAGAGGAGCTCCCATACCTCAGGGAAGCAAAGCAAGTATATCCAGCAGTAATGATGGAGACCAGAAAAAGAAATAGAGAGGGAGAACCAGCAATAGCCTTTTACACTTAGGGATAATATGTAGAAAACAGTGGTCAGAAGTGAGAGGTGCAAAAAGGAACTATGATAAGAATGCCCACATTTTTCACATCCTCCACAACAGATACACTCAACAATCACTCAGATGTCAAAATGTTTGCAAGAGGCAAAGCATTCGGATGCAAAATAGCTAATTTACACTTAATTCAGGCAAAACTAGGCTAGAATTGGTGGGGAAGAGAAACATTTCAAAAGACCTAGTTAATCCATTGATATTATTTTCTAATGAGAGCATCTGTCCTCTGTTTAACACAATAGGGAAACATCTTGGTGGCTTACTGGGCTCCTAACTCCTCATGTATGCTCTGATAACAGTGGCAAGCTGTACCCATTCCTCTCAGATGAGTACCCAGCTATTGTGATCCATGAATATTAGATACTGGATAGGATTACCTTGATTCACCCTACATTAAGCTAAAAGAAAAGGAGTACTTGTGGCACCTTAGAGACTAACAAATTTATTTCAGCATAAGCTTTTGTGAGCTACAGCTCACTTCATCGGATGCATTCAGTGGAAGATACAGTGGGGAGATTTATATACATAGAGAACATGAAACAATGGGTGTTACCATACACACTGTAACAAGAGAGTGATCACTTAAGGTGAGCTATTACCAGCAGGAGAGCGGGGTGGGGGGGAGAACCTTTTGTAGTGATAATCAAGGTGGGCCATTTCCAGCAGTTGACAAGAACGTCTGAGGAACGGGGGGGTGGAGGGGGGCAATAAACATGGAGAAATAGTTTTACTTAGTGTAATGACCCATCCACTCCCAGTCTCTATTCAAGCCTAAGTTAATTGTATCCAGTTTGCAAATTAATTCCAATTCAGCAGTCTCTCCTTGGAGTCTGTTTTTGAAGCTTTTTTTGTTGAAGAATTGCAACTTTTAGGTCTCTAATCGAGTGACCAAAGAGATTGAAGTGTTCTCCAACTGGTTTTTGGAATGTTATAATTCTTGATGTCTGATTTTTGTCCATTTATTCTTTTACGTAGAGACTGTCCAGTTTGACCAATGTACATGGCAGAGGGGCATATGCTGGCATATATAACATTGATAGATGTGCAGGTGAACGAGCCTCTGATAGTGTGGCTGATGTAATTAGGCCGTATGATGGTGTCCCCTGAATAGATATGTGGACACAATTGGCAACGGGCTTTGTTGCAAAGATAGGTTCCTGGGTTAGTGGTTTTGTTGTGTGGTGTGTGGTTGCTGGTGAGTATTTGCTTCAGGTTGGGGGGCTGTCTGTAAGCAAGGACTGGCCTGTCTCCCAAGATCTGTGAGAGTGATGGATGGTCCTTCAGGATAGGTTGTAGATCCTTGATGATGCATTGGAGAGGTTTTAGTTGGGGGCTGAAGGTGATGGCTAGTGGCGTTTTGTTATTTTCTCTGTTGGGCCTGTCCTGTAGTAGGTGACTTCTGGGTAGATTAAGCTGAAGATGAAAGCAATATGGAAATTCCATCTTGTGCAGCTTTCAGTCACTCAAATCTAAAACAATAAAATATTCTCAGAACCTGTCAAACCAACCCTCCATTGGCTCCCCATCCAATTCTAGTTCCAGTGTGATGTTATGAACCTTACTAGACGTCATTGAAAAATGAAGAAGTTATTTTACAAGAGAATTCAAAGTTGTTTTCATTTCACAGGATTCAAAATGGACCTATTTGCAAAGGGAAATGTTGACAATGTTGACAGGTCTGGGGATTTTTTAAAAAGTCATTTTTCTGCCAAAAAAATAAACAAACATTTTTTAAGCAAAAATTCATATCAGCTCCAGTCCTGACCTTTAAGACAACCAATGGCCTGGTGATCTGAGAGATGTTTCTCCATTTGTGACTTGATGAGAGAGCTGCAAGACAGTCAACATTTTGAGTTCTATAAGTAACTTCTGGGACTTCCTTAATGGAGGAGATTAGAATGAGCACAAATGCAACTGTTTTGTGAACGTGATTAAAGTGCACCTTTCCTCAGAGACTTTCTGTAATAACAGTTGCCAGCAAATAGAAATATAAAAAACAATCGACTCATCACCACACACAAACACACACCTCCAAGTAAAAGCAGCGCAATCTAGGAGTAGCAAACAGCATGGGCCATTTCATGAAGTTTCATGCATTTCTTAATGATATGTTTGGCACATATTACAGCACTGGGCACATTAGAATCATCAAAGATAAATGAGAACATAAAATGGCTAATAGATGCTCATACACAGAATAATAAGATTTTTCCTCCCAGCGGTTATGAAGTTAAATGTGGCTCAGGAAATTCAACCTAGGAATAAACTTCCATAAAAGCCTTTTTTTCTCATCACATAATGAAAATACAGCAAGTGATTAAAACAGGGTCATTCTATAAATTTGAAGGATTAACATTCATTCACTTGGATTTGTTGGCTACAGGCAGCCTTTGTTCAACTTGGTATGCCATAAATGTCAAAAGCAGTGTCATTCAACAGTTTTTCATTAGCAAAGCTCAGAACAACTGAAATAACATCTGTAATAGCTGCTAACAATAGCTGGCCTTTTAAGAACAGTAGAAAAACAGAAGAAAGGAAATGAATGCCCAGTATATATCTCAGAGTCCTAGAAATAAACAAAAGCATAACACAAACAGGAACACATTAACTATTTTCTAAAATTGAAAGTAAGGGCGCAGGCGAGGTCTTTACCATTGCAAAGGCACTTGACTATATGCCCTCCAGAAAGGCATTTTCCTATAGTGTATTAGGTCAAAAATGAATGTGAAAGAAAATGAAATAGATTTCAGTCTTTTTCTTTTTTAAGCCAGTGACAGTCTACAGCTCTATGTGCTCGCCTCAGGCTTGATGAGCTGACAGGAAAGTTTGCCATGCTTGCCTAGTTTAGCAAGCTCTCGGGACATGCAGGCTTTTAAAAGACTTGTGAAAAAATGTGTAAGGTTTAAATTCCAAAACTCCCTTCATACAAATATGTGCATACAGATTAAAACAATTAAAATGGAGATTAAAAAAAGTCTTACTCTGCTACCTACTGTTTCCTTACGTATTATCAGATATCAGAGAAAAATTTGTATTTATGCGTGTGTGAGCGCACTTCAGATTTCATTAAGCAATTAAATAAATGTATTACTCAATTCACTGGCCTCATATCAGATTTAACTGCTTGTTCTTGCCTATTTCCCATAACACTCCTAAACTATATTGTGCCCCTGTCACTTGACTTCAAGACTCTTTTGTGTCTTCTCCATGTGCCTGTAAATCCCATTAGTCCCCCCTTGATCCTGTAGGCTATTTTACCTTCCTCTCCCCTTCAAATATCTCCTCAAGCACCACCTTCTGGAATCCCTGTAGTAATAATGCTTTCCCTTGCCAATCTTCTAGCTAACATAAGACCAGAAACTCATGACTTGACCTTAAAGGACATTTGCCAATTTACACAAGCTGAGGATCTTACCCACGAAGGGTATCCTGCAAAATCAAGTAATCCCTTCCCTCCTCATCTCCAAACCTCTCTCCTTGCCTAATGACATTTCTCCCTGCATCATGTCATATCAAACCTTGCCTGTATAAGCTACTCCTGAGGGAATTCTGCACCAAAAAAATAAAAATTCTGTGCACAATATTTTAAAATTCTGAAAAATGCTGCATATTTTATTTGTTAAAATAACACTATATAATCACCCTGGTTTCAGTTATTTTGGTAAGTTATTTAAACTACAGCGCAATGGATGAAGAATGGGAGTTTGGAAATCCCCAAACCCCCTTTGTCTAATAGCATGTAGCTTGTATTGACCCTTTACTTCTAGTTATTAGTCAACAAATATATGCAGCCATATGCTCAGTGTTACATCATAAGCAACTGAAGAGAAAGCAAGGGCTGGGGACTCAAAGTCACAATTTGCATTGGCTATTGACCATCTCCAGAACGGTCAGTAGCAAACAGTTCATGTAGCACATTTTGATAGGAAATTTTTTCAGTCCAAAAATTCAGACCAGTTCTAATCACTAAAGCACCATAAGCATTTATAAGACCACATTGTCCTTTACAATAAGGCTCCTTTACACTACTCTGTAAAGGAGCCTTATATTTTACACCTGTTTTATACTTCTGGGAGAATTCACAAGGACAATAGGAACAATTCACTAAGCAGGAAGTGCTGCTACATTCTGCTTTGCCTGAGGGGACAGAGCCTGCCCCATGCCTACCTCCCCAGAAACACCCCAAAGCCCTGTCCCTCCATGCTGAGCATGCCTCAATAGCGAGCGAGAGGAACAGAATGTCTCTCTCACATGGACAACTGCCCAGCCCTCCCACCCCAGTGGTGATTTATCTCTCTACCAGCTGCTCCGGGTGCCCAAACTGACCTGCCTGCATTGCCAGGGAGGGGTGTGGGTTGCGGCTTCCCTTTGCTTCCCAATCAGAAGTCATTTTTCTTCAGGGAAGCAAAGAAATCTATGGGGGGCATGAATTTTGCGCACGCGCAGTGACGCAAAATTCCACCAGGAGTATGTAAGCACCATAAATCAGGGTTAAACATAAAATTCAAGCCATGATAAACTAGGAAAATGCACAGGGCACTTTATCAGCTTTAATTCTGCACTGTAGTGACGTCGTGCAATAACCACGTTATAATAGTTATGGTATTTTAGCATTTGTGGTCCCAGATTAGATTAAACTGATTTTAAAGACATGCTGTATTTTTCATATCAAATAAAAGTTTGAATTCCTGCTTCAAGTGCAAAAGTCAGCCTTCACAAGCAGCACTTCTGTAATATACTTCTTTACGGTGGGGATGACCTTTGTGGGTGGTGCAACGTTTCCTATTCTGTTAACCTCTGTTTGGAAGCTAATGAAAATGGGTTACACTAGCATCATGGGGTACTGGTCCATAACTGGGGTGCTTAGAGGATGTTGTAATACAAATAAATAAATAAATTAAATAAATGACCTTCTATTGCTACAACTATCAGAAGAATTTGTCATGAGGCCTATAATGCTCTGTACTCTGAACAATGTTATACTGCTTTGAACTCTTGGTAGCTGGACTGGCTAACCATTGATTCCTCTTCTCCTGGTTTATAGATTAATTGTCCTATAAAAAGAGGTGACATTAAAGCCAACAATTCTAATACTCAATGTTAAAGCGATGAAAGGATTGTAGCATGTGACTGTCTTCCACAGAATCATGAGACAGCACAAACTTCATTTCATGATTGAACAAGGAAAGAAAGTAAGTGAGACAACATGTATCCTTTCTTTATGTAAATTAAATGAAAACTGGAAATGGAAGAAAACTCAGTGTTCTTAGTACAATCCATAAATTGAAATTTCTTGGTCTGTTAAATCATTTGGGCCCGCTAACATTTAATTCAATTCAACATTTTCTTCCACATCCAGCAGCTTAACTAAAAGAAATCAGTGCTAGGTAAAACACAGTGCTCTTCATCAAGTTTCAGCAAAAGACAATTGTACACAACCCAAAAGTATTCATTATACTAAGGCAACTCGGTAGCAGAAGCTAGAAACGAAGCATGGTTCTTACAGAACTAGCCAGGGTACTAGCTGGAGCCCTGGGTCCATTTCCTGGCTCTCACAAACATTCTGCAAATCACTTAAGTCTCTCTGTGCCTCTGTTCCTCATCTTGGGTGGGGGTGGGGGGAAAGATAATTATGAAATAACACTTCCTTGTCTCATGCTGATATTGTGAGTATAAACACTTTAAAGATTGTAAGGTGCTCAGATAGTGACTGAGGCCATATGAGCTGCTAAGATAGGTATAATTCATAAACAGTAAAGATCAGTGATATTGTAATCTGCTTTTCAAATGTATAATTTGGTGTTATGAGTAGGATAAAGGGGTGAGTTTAATAGCTGAAGAATAAGGGAGTAACTGTTATATTGCAACCAATACTAATAGATAATCTTCACAATATTCTCAAGCTTTTTTTCAAATATCATTTTTCAGATTTTTACCTTCAGTTGACCCAGGCCACTTCCTTGTATTCTACAACAACAAGTTAGGCTTAGTGAGGTAATAGCTTTAGCTGAGCAATTGAATACCATATATGGTGTGTTTCTTGCTAATAGCATGAATTCTTGGCTGGAGGCATTGATACAGTAAGCCACATGTTCTGATCAAAATGGTACACACTTGCAGTCATGTTGGGATCTGTGTGTATATACTCCCAGCTCTGTGCAGACCTTAAATAGGTCAAAACTAATTAAAAGATTTGCTACCAATAATAGGTTATCTTTCAAAGCCTACTTAAATAATGCTACACCTGCAGCTTTACTCTGCTTTCTAGCAATAGCACTGAATCACTATGTTTTGAGTAACAGACTGGACCAGGAGTAGTATGAACTATGAAATGCTCCACTCTAGTGTAAAAGTTCAGCGATACTTGTAAAACCAGTAAGTTCTTGGAGGCTAGTGCCAGGTGAATATGAAAAGGTTGTTGTGAGTGTCTGTTTGGAAAAGGAACTAAAACTTTGGATGCTTCTCTTAGGCACCTCTAAACTTCTTCAGTTGAAAAAAGCAGACCTGAACTCTTACAAGATGTGGCTTTTGTGAAAGCTTGATTGCACTCTGTTTCACTGGAGACTAAAACATCTTAAAACAGTTTTCCTTACAATATTGCAGTGATGCTAGTCGTAGTAAATGCCAACAAGGAATTAAAAAAATTAATATACTTAAGTTAGCCTAACATTTTAAACATTGTAGAAGATTTGGTATGGGCTTGGGGTTAATTCTTATTATTCTCAAACTGTTTGTTCATCCTTACTTGGGATGAAATGGCTACAGTTGTGTTCACAGCTGTGCCTATTATCACACGCTTGGGTACAATGAATCTGGTGATGGGTTTATCCGGTGGGCTCATGGGCCTGTGAGCATTTTTATTATTAGCTAAATTAAGCAGTTAAACTATGCATGTTGTTACTATGTAACATTTATATTAGGGTACAATCCGATTTCCCCACCAGGATTTGAATCCTGTTGTGCTTGGTGCTGAACTAACATAGAAGTGGATGCATTCCCTTCACTGAAGAGCTTACAATCTAAGACCAATAACATACCAAGCCTAGGACACAGGGAAAACAATGGAATGTGTACAATGGGCTGTTGTAATCAGATTAAATCTATTGAAGAGAGGGGTACACCAGCTACAGGTCTGGCCCTGTGTATGATTGTACACCGTCTGTTTACTTTTTATTAATTTTGAAATTGAATATAGCACCTCAGGCTAGCCTGGAAATGTTGACTGATTTCCTGTGGGCATTTTAGCAGCAGTGTGTCTTATGGAGGAATCTGGAGCAGGAGAGGGTAGTGGCCATACAGGTCAGTTCAGGAAGGGTGTTCCTTTCTTGTGAAAGCATTAATGAGAGGAGATGACAAGTCGACAGTTAAGGCTGATGTCAGTGACAGAATGGAGGGAGACTCAGGGGTGATTGGAACCACAATAAGAAATAAGAGTGGAGAACTGTGAGAGAAAGCCTGACATGCTCATTCCTTTTCTGGGTTTTGCCACCCTCCCTTATTCTGAAAGGCTGTAAGATCCATTACCTTATATTTCAAAATTCACTCTACAACTGAAAAAAATGTTGTGTGACATGTAGCGATAACCTGCAGCATATGTATTATGTGATGCAAGATGGCACAAGAACTACAGATGCCAACTGCTATCTACTCATGATAAATTATTCCATTACACACATAAAAACACCTCCAACTTGTAAGAGAATACAAATGCACTTTTTTGCCTCAGGTTATGCATCAAACCAGCAGGACTCGAATTGTGAGAGCTTGGGAACCTATCATCCACCTGATCCCCTGGTAAGGAAAAAAACCTCACTTAAAAATAAAATGTAAGCTGCTATATTTAGGGAATGGGAAAGATAAATAATAATGGAAAAGAGAACTATAGGAAAATAAATAGAGCACAAAATAATGGGGAAAGAAGGGGGGCAGCAGAGAATAAAAGAAAAGAAGATAAGTGGAGATCAATGAGGAGAAAATCATATTTCTTATTTGTGCTATGGATGTTCTCCTCCAATCTTAATTTTTCCAAATAGAACATAACATGGAGTTTATAGGAAGAAGGTCTTGATATGGATGGGCTTTTGACTGTATGCTTAATATGCTAAACTAGTTGGGTATAAAGAGAGTTCAGAAACAAAAATCTCACATTTCACAGAAAAATATAGCTTTGTCCACTGGATATAGTACACCCGCATGGTGAAACAAATGCTAAACCACTCTGTATTATCTTTCATTGTTGCTGTTCCTCAAACTTCACAGTTATGCTATTTTCTCTCCTCAGATAAATAGAAGATTCTGTTGTCTGCAGAGTGTTGGGTACAGAGGTATGGATAGATCCTCAGTGCATATAAACCTCTTAGTGGTTTAAAAACTCAACCAGATCATGTTCTTTTAATAGTTTTTTCTCTCTCTCTTTCTCTTTTTCCTTTGGTTTTTACAATGTTATAGGGTCATTATTAGGCAAAGCTTTTCTCCAGTGCCCACACAGAGTAACTGGGCTGGACACAAAGAATTTCAGAAAAGAAGGGAAAGGAATCACAGGTGTTGACTTTTGTTTTTGCTGGTGTGTGCTTTCTGCCATGTACATGTTCCTACCACCTACTGGTGGTTCATGAATGCTGAAGTCCCCCCCCCCCTTTTTTTTTTTTTTTGCTGCGTACTTGGAGCCCCGGAGCACTGATGAAGTCAGCGTCTATGAAAGGAATACTTCTCCAGGTTGTGGAGGGAAAGCAGTGACATTCTGCTGAGGGTAGCCCCTTCTTCCTTATGGCTGGAGCAAACTCCATGGGGCTGATCCACCACTGTTACTCCAGATTTGCACCAGTAGTGAATCAGGCTCTATGATCCTAACAGACCCACCAAGGATTGAAGTAAGAGGAGCATAAAATTGCAGAATTCCCCTTCCTTTCCTCTATTTGGATGAGCAGTATTCCCCCATAGTCCCCATCCTCCTTTACAGTTGAGATGAGAATTTCCCCTTTTCTTTCAATCTACTTTAACCCTTGATTCCACTCAGTGTGTGAGGAAAGCCAGAAAAACAGCAAGAAACACTCTGCACTCATCCTGTCCTATGCACAGATTCTATCTGTGTGGAGCTACACAGGAAGCAAGCGATGAATTAGGCTAAACAGAAAGCAGGGATGGGCTCTCCCCGAGCATCCTCATAATATCATGCTCTCACCTTGCACAATTCTACTGCCAGAGTTCCCTCCACGGCACCCACAAATGATGAGCACAATTTGCTTTCAAATGCTTGAAATGTCTGCCCAAGGGCTCTTGCTGTTTACCCTCTCTCCACTGGAAAATGCCCACCATAGCATTTATGCCAAGGGGGCTAAAAGAGTGTGGATCAGAGTTGGCATAACTGACTTTCCTATGCAGGGGAAATACTCAGCTGCCAAATTCCAGCAGCTTTAAATCCACTTTGCATCACCAGAGCATTTATGGGCAGATTCTCAGCTGATGTAAACTGTCACAGCTCAAAGTCATAGGAGCAACATTGATTAACATCCACTCAGGGTCTTCCCTGAAAAATCTAAAGAGATACATAATTAAGAAAGAAGCCTAAGGGATAAAAATCGCAAAATTTTAAAATATAAACAAATCTTTGGTAAAACCTTAATTTAATTAACCTGAAACTCATTTAAGTAATCTTAGGTGAGCCATCAATTTCAATGGGAGTTTCCTAATTCCTTGGATTATCCAGATATTCGCTGTAATGAATCTGTTACATCTGGACTTTCCTGCTTGTTAGCTGTAGTTTTGCTCAGCAAATCTATTTAAAAGAGCAATATATTTACTGTCCTCATATATATAACTACACTTTTGGTTGAACATGCTAAACAGAGAACAAATAGCAGGAAAATAAAACCTTTAGTGAGCAAGAAATAGCACTGGCAGCATGCATCATCATACTCCTGGTTTAACAAATAACGAAGATCCTGTGACTACTAAAGCTGCTAAAGCTGAAAGAAGGCTTTTAATAGGCTTGCAAGCTAAACCTACTACATCTATTTCTTTATCATCTTTTTTTCTGCTTTGCCAGCTAACTGCATGTGAAAAATTGGTCCAAACACCCAAGTTGGGTGTGCAAGCCAGATTATTAAAGTTGTACTGTTGGAAAAAAGTCATCTTCACTCTAGAAATGAAAAGTTCACACTCACTATGGGCATTAGTTAAGCGCTATTGAATTGCAAAACCCTACAATGTTATTTTCTAAAGGGAAAGACTGTTCACTGTCAGATCTGACATGAAGTAGCTCTTATCAAAAATACATGTCAAAATATGAAATTCTGTATCACCAAAAGGGCTATTCTTAATTATTAGAACTACTGTGTTCCAAATCGTGCTTTGACACTGACTCACATTCTAACCTTGAGCAATTCACCTAGCTTATGAACTAATTAGTCTGAGCAAATGGTACTCCCACCGAAGTCAAAAAGTTTGCCCTTCACTTCAGCACGATCAGACTCTTAGGCCCAACTCTTCTGCCCATTATCCAGCCTGAATAACTCATCTGGGTACTGAGTAACTCACAGGGAGAAGGAGAAAAGTATTGCTCTTTGAGCAGCTGAGTGCCATTGCGAGAAAAGCTACTTTGTTGTTGTTGCTATTCCATTTTAACAACTGAAGAAGCTTCTTTGCCCTTCATCCCCAAAACCATATCAGAGGAACATAATACAGGACCCAAATAACAGCAGATCTGTGTCCCTACCCCTACTCCTCACCCCGAACAATAGTTTTATACAAATATGCCAAGAACACTTATGGAGCACAGGACGTGTACACTCTTGTTCAGGCTCAAGGAATCCTGTCTTAGTCTTGCAGCACTGTCTCATGGGTAGAAAGAGAGCAATCTGCTATCAGACCTACATGACTTGATCTCAATTCAAATACCCTCTTCTCTCTACATGCACAGAAATCCTATTGATATTACATGGAATACTGCCTATAATTAGTAATATTATTATCATCAATATCATCTGCTTTAACCTTTTAAATTGATAAGTGTCAAACATTTGTATACCTGCCCCTTTTTGTAGGGTATCAGATAAAATAGTATATAATATACTCTAGGAACTTTATACTGCCATTTTTTCATAGATGATTCTAAATTTGCATCTACAATTATTGCATTTTCTTTATCTTCAAGCTGGTATTTTTTTGTTCTCAAAGACTATAGATTTTCAAAATCAACATATAATATTAATGCATAATAAATTAGTTTTCTTGTAGTCTACTTGCTTCATTCAGAATTACATGTGGACATAGGTTTCACATTTGTCATTATTCATATTTGGTAAGTGTCCCCTGACTCTGTCTCTTCCCCCCCACACATGCATTTTGTAAGCTTCAGAGTAGCAGCCGTGTTAGTCTGTATTCACAAAAAGAAAAGGAGTACTTGTGGCACCTTAGAGATTAACAAATTTATTTGATAAGCTTTCGTGAGCTCACTTCACTTATGCTCAAATAAATTTGTTAGTCTCTAAGGTGCCACAAGTGCTCCTTTTCATTTTGTAAGCTATGCCTGTTTGCTGGACAGGTGGAGAAATGAGACAGAGAGAGGGGGACATAGAAAAAGAGAGATTAATAAACAATATATGTAGAAGCTAAGTATTATTCAGGCATTTCACTTGACCATACCACTATTTCACAGCAATTAGTACACAGACTAAAGGCTTCTGAGAGATTATGCAGCTTTCTAAACAGCTGTGACAGCACGACACTATTGTAGCATATACATAGAGCTGAGTTCAGACATGGTTCAGACAGTGTAACTCTGTTGAATTCAGTGGGATTGCATCCACTCATAGTAGGCTTACATTTGCACCAAAATGGATAAAGTTATTAACACAAGGTTGTATAGAACCCTCCACCTGAGAATGAATTTAGAGGAGCATTTTCCATAAACCTGTTGCCAGTTGAAGAACAGCTAAAGGAGTGTTATGCTGATTAGAGTTCTTGAACTTGTTACCTTTAGTTAGCATATTGGATTTTTCCCACAGATCAGCTGTAAGGCTTAAAAGAAATCTGCTGCTGTGGTAGAGAGAAAGTTAACAGGCATATAGGTCCCATAAACAAAACTTGAGCACAAGGATCCCACAATGAACAACAGTCAACAGATGAAACTTATTCATGGCTTTGTGTATATACATGCAGATGGCCATTCCCTTCAGCTTTTTTAAAAACTCTTGTGAATTGCTATTATGTACTTTGTTGTTGAAAATTGCTTGCTTTTGTAATTATAATTACACCATTGATGTAATTTCACACTGCTTTATGTTAAACATAATGGTCTTGTGAAAACAGACAAAATCAGGCATCATTGGGCTACCCCGGCATGAATGTTGTATAATGGAACCTTAAGATTTATTTCTTTAATTAAAATATAAACAGAGCACTATCTTATGAGCTACCAAATCATTAAAAGCTTCCTTATATGAACTGATGCTCATTGATTTTAGAGGTTTACTTTGTACTAATGCATGTAGAACTAAGATTAACAATGGTATGTGTCTAATGAAAAATTAGATGAATTACTGGAATTCTCATGATCAAGGCTTTTCTCCCCACCACAAGGTCATCCTTGTCTACTACTCAATGTGACTGAATTTAATAGAAGATGATGGTTCTTATACTCAGCTGCTGTAAATCAACATAGCTCCACTGACTTTAATGGATCTATGCTGATTTACATTAGATGAGGATCCAATCCATTAGTGCTCTTGGTCTGATGACATTGATGTATCCTAAAAGATATGGATTATAATATGAAATACTCTAAACAGGGAACCAAAGAGTATGCTGCAAATATAGGATTTACCGTGCTTGGTTTACATGAATAATAGATATAATAGGTAATCCATTTCCAAAGTAGAAAAGGGCTCAGTTAGTGTAGCTGTAGTAGAATCTAACCAAGGGTTCTGTGCAGCAGGATCAAACATGAGAGATAGAAGAGAGAGAGCAGTGATAACACACCAGCAGAGATGCCAAACACAGTATTTTGTTACTCAAGGACCATTTAAGTGGAGGTAAAGTGAGGCGACTATGGAGTGGTGGGCTTGTAGGAACACCGTGCCACTATTTCTCAGGAGGCACTGAGCAGCTAGCTGTCAGAGATATTGCCTTCTGAGAACCTTCAGACACTGGCTGGCCACCAAAGCCTATCCTTCTCTGAGCTCTTAAGCATGCTCAAATGGGCCAGTAAAAGTAAATGAAAATAGCAAATATCACACACAGCAGACCCAGCCCTGCATCCATGAAAGTCAATAGCAAAAATCTCATTTGTTGCAGTAGGTGTAGTGTCAAGGCCATCATGTTCTGTCACTGATTGTAATGATTTTATCAAGCTCTCTCTCTCTACCCTCATCCTGACTGTTTACAAGTTCTCAGTTCATTGTAAGAGTAGAGGTTTGTTCACACTATTGAGCACGATAAATGTTTCTCAACACTACCCAGAAGCATCTTTGCATAGTTGCTGAGCCAGCAAGGACAACTCTAGTTCTCCTCACGTCTTCCAGCAGCCAGCAGGATCAAAGACTAAATGTTTTTACTTAGCCCACAGCAGTAACTTGCAACTATTACATGAATATAGAGAGCATTGTCATACCACAAAAATGGTCTCAGCTGTATCCTAAATGGCATCCTTTCCATTGTAGTTATTTTATTCTGATGTAGTCCCTTCTCCTGCTTCATGTTCAAATAGGTCAGTTTATGCTTCATGAGGTTCATAGCTGACTAGTCTCTTGGTTGAACAGGGTGTTTATCTGGGGATGAAGCAAAGAAAATGCTTAGTGTTGCTGAGGGATTTGGATCACAAAAATGAAAGCTAAAATTGCTGAGCTAGGAATTTTGTTGTTAAGTTTATAATTGGACACTGAGGCTGAACACGCCTGGATTTCTATGCAGGTACCAGTAAAAATAACTTTAGTTTCAAGGAAAGTATTGAGAAAAAACAACCTTAAAGAAGAAAAACACATAGCAGCAATAGGAAAGCAGAACATCTGCTTAAATAAAACTTCAACAACCGCATGTGTTTTCAATATAAAATCGCTGACAATTCATCATATCATATTCTTCTTCTATCATCATCCTTTCCTATTTATTAGATTTTTAAAATATTTTTGTTAGTTTTCTTTATTCATTATTATTGCAACCTATTTTCAGCACTTCAGATTGAACTGAATATTCCTGAATATTATTCCATTCTCATAATTTTGTCTCACAGTTAATCCAGCATGGCCGATTTTCCTAGGATTTATCTCTTTTAGTAAAAAAATAAACTGTGGTTTAAACTGTATTTAGGCTTAGCAAAATTCAGGTTTTATTTTACTATAATGTTAATGGACCATACCAATGTTTATTTTAAGCATTTTTCTTTTTTAAATTTTCACAGTTGTGAGAAATATTTTTGGAGGAGGGGGATCAGACAATAACACAGAGTGGGTCAGACAATAGTATTTATTTGGCCCAACACTATTTAACATTGTTATCAATGGCCTAGAAGAAAACAAAATCATCACTGGTAAAGTTTGCAGATGACACAAATGTTAGTAAATCCTGGCAAATAACAAAAGGAGGGCATTGGTAAATAACAGAGGACAAGTATCTGACACAGAGTGATCTGGATCACTTGGTAAACTTGGCACAAGTGAACAATATGTGTTTTAACTCAAGTGTAAATGTATACATATAGGAATAAAGAATGTATGATATACTTACAAGATGGGGAGACGGCTCTCTCTACTGGGAACCCATGACTTGGAAAAAGATATGGGGGTCACGCTAGGAATTCAGCTGAACATGAGCTCCCAGTTCAATACTGTGGCCAAATGGGTTAGTCTGATCCTTGGTTGCATAAATAGGGGAATCTCTAGTAGGAGTACTTGGCACTAGTGTGACCACTGCTGGAATTCAATGCCCCGATCTGGTGTCCATAATTCAAGAAGGATGTTGAAAAACTGGAGGATGTTCAAAGAAGAGCCATGAGAATGATTAAAGGGTTAGAAAACATGCATTAATCCTGGTTTTACACTACAGAGTCAGGCCGATGCAAGGCAGCTTACATCGACCTAACTGTACACACCTCTACTCAAATGTTGCTCCCACCAGTGTAAGTCTCCTGCTACACCAACTTAATAACTTCACCTCTGTGAGAGGCATCGTGCTTAGGTCGATGTTGTTAAGTCAATACAGTGTCAGTGCAGACACTGTATTACTTATGTTGACTTTAGGGGCCTCCACAATACCTCACCATGACCGCTCTGGTCACCGTTTTGAACTCCACTACCCGGTGGCCATGTAAACAGGTATATGCCCCTCCTCTCTAAAGTCCTGCACATTTTAAAAATTCCATTTCCTGTTTGTTCAGTGTGGAGAACTCACCAAGCAACTTCCCAGATGACCATGCCGACTCCATGCAGCAAACATGGTCCTGTCTGGAGGAGGTGGTGGGTCTCTTGGGTCTGTGGGGAGAAGAGGCTGTGCAGGCATAGCTCTGACCCAGTCGTAGAAACATCAACATCTATGAGCAGTTTGTTGGGGGAGGGGGAGAAGGGCTACAGGAGGGACCTGCAGCAGTGCCGCGTGAAAGCCAAGGAGGTACGGCAGGCATATCACAAGGCAAGGGAAGCTAACAGTCACTCTGGTGGAGAGCAGCATGCCATCCTCGGTGATGAACCCCACAACCAACCCAAGAATTCCGTGGATACTTCAGAGGAGCCAGAGTCACAGGTCCTCGGAGTGAACAGTGAGAAAGAGGAGGAGGAGGAGGATGGGTTACTGGGGGATGCCATGGCGCAATAAGCCAAGACTTGTTTTTAACCCCGGAGCAGTTGAGCCAGTCCCTACAGTCCAGAATGGGTGATCCTGATTCAGGGGAAGGAACATCTGGTAGGTACACAGTCTGCTTTGATATTGTAGGGACACATCTTCATTTACTCTTTTTTAATCAGAGGTAGTGAAATAACCAATAGAGATAGAGTTGACACGCTTCTCATTTCCTTGTACACTTAGGCAGAGGGGGCCTGCAGAACCGTTGGTTTATGTGCACTGGAATATCCTGTGAATCCTCCATAGAGATCTTGAGGAAACTTTCCTGAAGGTAGCCTGCAATCCTCTGCTGAAAGTTTCCGGGGAGGGCTGCCTTATTTCTTGTGCCACAGTAGGACACTTTCTCACACCACTCAGCAATTATGACTAGCAGCATATGGCCCTGGTCTGCAGCCAGAAACATGCAGGAGCTGTTCCCTTTCAGCCTCTGTTACCCTCAAGAGTGAAATATCAACTAAAATCACCACTGCCTGTGGAAAACAGTGCCAGTATTTAGTTCAGTTGCCCTATTCACATATATTCATGCCTCTGGTGCTTCGGATACCAAGCACAAGGTTGGAGGATCACCCTCGTAAACCGAGCAGAGAGAAGAAAAGCACAGGAAAAGGAGAGACACACACAGAAGGAGATGCTTCTCAAGTGGCAAACAGACAGGCTGGAGAGTCTTGTTGACCTTCAGGTTCAATAGACCTGTGCTCGCCTCCCTCTTCAGCCCATAGAGAGCCGCTTTCCAGGACCTTCTTACTTACACACACACACACACACACACACACACGACATTCCATTCAGCATCTGGGACGCGGCACTATCCCTACCACTCCACCCTTAGGGAGAGTACAAACAATCACAGACACATATACACTGGCCTGCAAGAGACATGGTTGGTGTATATGTTTGTGAAATGGAAATGACTGTTTTTTTTTCACTTCAAAGGTTCTTTCCCCTGTATTTATAAAGTTTCATTCAGTTAAAAATATGTCTATTTGGAATAAAAGTCTATTTATGGAACTTAATTCATTTTTATTAGTTCACAACATTTGTTGTTTGGGGCTGACATCATTCATAGATAATAGTAATAGGTGTATTTGCAATGTTATATTACCACACACACACACAGCACTTATTACAAGGTTCATGCTAGGGTGCAAAAAAGCAATGCCAGGCAGAGCACACTACAGCAACACACATTACTATGGCTCACGATAAAATTGATCTTTGAAAGCATCCCTGAGCTGTACAGCTCCCGATTAAGCTCTTCCTATAGCCCTGGTATCTGGCTGCTCAAAATCAACTGACAGCTGTTCCATCTCCGCCCGCCACCCTGGCAGAAACTTTTCCCCCTTTGCTTCACAGATATTACGAAGCACACAGCAGGCAGCTATAACCATTCAGTTTTTGTTTTTGTATTTTTTTACTGAGGTCCCAATCTCATAAGTAGATAGTGCCAGCAGCCTTTCAAAAGGCCAAAGGCACATTCAATTCTCATTCTGCACCTGCTGAGCCTGTAGTTGAAGCACTCTTTGTTGCTATCAAGGTGGCTGGTGTACAGCTTCATGAGCCATGGGAATAAGGGGAGCCTGGGTCTCCCAGGATCACTACTGGCATTTCAACCTTCCCAATAGTAATCCTGTGGTCTGGAAAGAAAGTCCCTTCTTGCAGCTTTGTGAACAGGCCTGTGTCAAGGTTCCTTCCCCACTCTGAACTCTAGGGTACAGATGTGGTGACCTGCATGAAAGTCCCCCTAAGCTTATTCTTACCAGCTTAGGTTAAAAACTTCCTCAAAGTACAAATTTTGCCTTGTCCTTGAACCCTATGCTGCCACCACCAAGCGTATTAAACAAAAGAACAGGGTAAGAGCCCACTTGGAGACATCTTCCCCCCCAAATATCTCCCCAAGTCCTATACCCCCTTTCCTGGGGAAGGCTTGATAAAAATCCTCACCAATTTGCATAGGTGAACACAGATCCAAACCCTTGGATCTTAAGAACAATGAAAAAACAATCAGGATCTTAAAAGAAGAATTTTAATTAAAGAAAAAGTAAAAGAATCACCTCTGTAAAATCAGGATGGTAAATACCTTACAGGGTAATCAGATTCAAAACATAGAGAATCCCTCTAGGCAAAACCTTAAGTTACAAAAAGACACAAAAACAGGAATATACATTCCATTCAGCACAACCTATTTTACCAGCCATTTATCAAAAGGAAATCTAACGCATTTCTAGCTAGATTACTTACTAACTTAACAGAAGTTCTGAAGAGCATTCCTGATCTGTTCCCAGCAAAAGCGTCACACAGACAGACAGACCCTTTGTTCCCACCCCACCTCCCACAGCTTTGAAAGTAACTTGTCTCATCATTGGTCATTTTGGTCAGGTGCCAGCGAGGTTATCCTAGCTTCTTAACCCTTTACAGGTGAAAGGGTTTTGCCTCTGGCCAGGAGGGCTTTTATAGTTCTGTATACAGAAAGGTGGTTACCCTTCCTTTTATATTTATGACAGCCTGTGTTCATAAAGATGCATGCATCATGCACCTTCCCTGACCATCCTGCATTGATGTCAGTAAAATGTTCCCGGTGATCCATCAGTGCTTGCAACACCATAGAAAAGTAGCCCTTTCTGCTGATGTACTCTGTGTCAAAGTGTTCTGATGCCAAAATAAACGTGTGTGTGCTATCTATTGCCCCACTGCAGTTCAGGAACCCCACTGCTGCAAAACCATCCACTATGTCCTGCACATTAGCCAGAGTCACAGGCCTTGATAGCAGGATGTGATTATTGGCCCTGCACACTTCCATCACAGCAACCCTCCACAGTGGATTTCCCAACTCCAAATTGGTTCCTGTCTGATCAGTAGTAGTAGGTCATTGCCAGCTTCCACACAGCGATCACCTCTTGCTTCTCCACTGTCAGTGCCGCTCTCATTTTATGTCCCTGTGCTGAACGCTGGGGTGAGCTTTGCACATACATCCAGGAATGTATGTGCATCCGAAAGTTCTGCAGACATTGCTCTTCATCCCATACCTGCATAAAGATGCAATCCTACCAGTCAGTGCTTGTCTCTCGGGCCCAGACCCAGTGCTCCACCATTGGCAGCTGCTCTGTGAATGTCAACAGCAAGCTTGAATTGTTTCTTTCTATGTCCCACAGCAAGCCAGCCTCCAAGAAATCGTCATGTTCCCTGCGGCTCCTCTGGCAACTGGGCAAATATTGCAGGATCAGGCACCCCGTGCTTGCAATGCTCATCACAATAGTGCAGATCTGTGCAGGATCCAAGCTTCTCGCAGAGATGGTGGATGCACAGGTTTGCGGGGCTTTTGAAAGGATGCACAAAACTTTAAGGGATGCAGATACAATTATAGGACGGAAGAAACTCCATCATGGGACACTGAAACCATGCTCCCAGTCACTCCTGCATGACTTGTTTGCCCCCAGAAAGCATGGCAATCCTTCCCAATACACCCTGCAATAGATGGTGGCAAGTTGCACAGTGGAATAGCTACCCACAGTGCACTGTTTTCTGCATCAATGCAAGCACTGACACAAGCAGTGTAGTGTGGACATGCAAAAGCGAGTTAATTATGGTGTTGGCTGTATGTTGACATAACTTAGGTTGATTTAATTTTGTAGAGTAGACTTGCCCTTACAGTGAGAAACTCAAGGAGCTCAGACTATTCCTCTTAACAAAGCTATATGGGAAAGAACTATTTGTTAATGGGCTTTTCAATCTAGCAGACAAAAGTATAACAAGACCCAATGGGGAAACTGAAGCTAGACAAATTCAGATTGGAAATAAGGTGTAAATTTTTAGCAGTGAGAATAATCAACCATTGAAACAATTTACCAAGAGTTGTGGTTGATTCTTCAGCTCTGGCAATTTTTATATCAAGATTGGATGTGTTTTTTTTTTTTTTTTTTAAAGAGATGCTCTAGTTCAAACAGAAATTATTTTGGGGAAGTTCTATGTCCCGTGTTATATAGGAGATCAAACTACATTATCACAGTGGCACATTCTGGCCTTGGAATCTATGAACCTATGGCGCGATATTGGTATTATTTTTATAGAAGGGGAACTGATGCAGGTAGATCAAGGTCAAAGTTCTTACCTGATTGTGAGTGCCCAATTTCAGACATCTATGATCTGACTTCTCAGAGCATTAGTTTTATATAACACTTAACATTAAAGCTGGGTGAACAATGGATTTCTTGGTACTCCAGTAATTAAAAAAAAGGTTGTTGGTTTTTTTGTTTTGTTTTTTTTTCAAAATTTGCAGCAAATCAAAAGTTTTAAAAAAAATCAAGTTCAGTTGAAATGAACATTTTCATTTTTTCATTTCAGTGTTGGGCATTTAGACAAAAGCAAAGGTGTATTAGATTCACACAGTGAGTATTTAAGTGGGAGGTAGGAGACCCAAGTTTAATTTCCCTCCCTGTCTTATGTGGCAAAGAGATTTGAAATTGGGTCTCCAAATTTGCAGGAAAGGATCCTAGCCACTCAGCTATGGGGTATCATCATATAGGTCTTTCTCTCTTCTGTTGAAGCAGTTCCACTTTTACAAATAGCTAAATAATCAACGGAGCAGGGACATTAAAACTTGAATCGATCACATCTAACCACTAGATATTCTCACTCTTTTCTAGAGACCATACACTGTCACTTGTAGTGTATTTCATATAGGCAGATTCTTGCAGAAATCAAGAGCTCATTAAAGTAACGGTCTTACATCCCATGCAACCTCACTGTCATTGAACAGGATTGTAAATCGGTCAGAATTTGACCCAATATGCTTAACACTTTTTCAAAAAGTGTTTGTAGAAGTCACACTTCATTTTTTAACTAGAACATAAATTATGATTAAAGTTATGAAGCAAAATAATTGACTTTAGGAAAGTCTATCAAGATTATACTTCCTAAAGGAATAAACCTGTTGAGTGAATGAAGTTTCTGTGCACTATGAATATATTTCAAAAAGTATCCACCAAAACATTAAATATTAGTTATATGGGTTAAGAATGCCTTATTATTTTTATATAATCATCCCTATGCTACTATTGATTTTTCTGCCTTTTATATAGTGCAATCACACAATGTTCTTTTTCATTTGTGTCTGTGTTGTCCATTTCTTCTGTTTGTGGAACAATAAATTGCAATCTGGTAATCAAATTATCCCACAGAATTTAATATCGAAAACATGCTTTTTGGGGGAAGCCTAACAAACAGAAAAGGAGTACTTGTGGCACCGTAGAGACTAACCAATTTATTTGAGCATAAGCTTTCGTGAGTTACAGCTCACTTCATCGGATGCATGCATGCTGTAACTCACGAAAGCTTATGCTCAAATAAATTGGTTAGTCTCTACGGTGCCACAAGTACTCCTTTTCTTTTTGTGAATACAGACTAACACGGCTGTTTGTTTATTAGGTTTCAGAGTAACAGCCGTGTTAGTCTGTATTCACAAAAAGAAAAGGAGTACTTGTGGCACCGTAGAGACTAACCAATTTATTTGAGCATAAGCTTTCGTGAGTTACAGCATGCATGCATCCGATGAAGTGAGCTGTAACTCACGAAAGCTTATGCTCAAATAAATTGGTTAGTCTCTACGGTGCCACAAGTACTCCTTTTCTTTTTGTGAATACAGACTAACACGGCTGTTACTCTGAAACCTAATAAACAGAGTGCATTGAGCAAAAGGTCTGGAGCTGCTCAGAAAGAGAATGGCTAAATATATTAAAACAAACAATCTGTTTGGAAACCACAATAAACTCTGTATTCACAAAGTGGGAAATTTAAAGTACTAAAGACTAGGTCTAAAGATCCACAAGGGTGGGGTGAGGCATGGGTTCCCTACCTTTTGCTGTTATATAATGTAACCTTAGTGTAAAGGACTTGTCTTGATCTTCTATTTTGGCCTTTTTATATTTTTATTTCTTACAGGAGCATTTCTTACTTTTAATCTCCATGCAATCTTTGATCAATTCTGTGATTGATTATTTTTCTTATATGCATTGATTTTGTTATCTTTATGTCAATATCCAAATATTTTCTTTTAAAAAGATACAATTAAATGGAAAATATCTTCATTAAAACATATCTATATATGAATTGAGAGTTGATTTTTAAGTACAATACTTCAAATTTCTGTTTGTTAAGAATATGTAGTTTAATAGGAATGCATCTAAGTTATTAGTGATTTGTAGTAAAACTGTGTATGTGTATGGACTTTTGTTTAAGGGTGATAAATGTCACTAACATATACTTATTTGTTAGACTTTCTTTTTCAAATGGGTTGTGCATTGTGTTACATTTTAAGATTTTTTTGTTAAAGAATTATATAAATATGTATATGATGTGGGATTGAGGTAAGAATGTTGTGTTGTAATGGAATATACCATTGTTGGTACTTGATAAGAATGTATTTTCTTAGTACAAGGCCAGTATAAAATTTATGATGTCCATAATTATTTATTGTTTTCAATTCTTTGATTGTCAGTTACATGACAGGTAGCTGCATTACTGTTACTTAGCAATCTTAACTGATTTTGAAACTAAGTTTTATGATTTGGGAATTTTAAAATAACAACCACTTCCCCCCCCACACACACACACATACTTATTCAGATAAATGAAGAGACCATTTTTTGAAATGTTAAATAAATTGGATAACTGGATCAGATTATCGCAGTAAGGGTGTGGTGCTAGCCCAGCTAATATAGGACCCTGACACATTCACTTCATGCCTGACAAGAGATGAACATTCCTTAGCTAGCTAAAGACCCAACACATAAATGACTTTATTCACATGGATAATTCAATTAAAGTCAATGGAATGGTTCATCTTTACAAAGGTTTGTAGGATTGGGGGTCTAAATTAGACATGAATGCATGTGGTCAGCAAAGTCAGGTACATTAAGAAGGAGCGGATTTTAAGTAGGAACAAAAAGAATCCTAACAATTGTATTGGTCTATAGACACCAACTCCGTGTTGCTCTGGGGCTGGAGCATCCATGGGGAAAAATGGTAAACCCTGTAAACCACTGTAAACTGTAAACCTTGGGAAGTGTTATGAGCTTCAAATGACTATTTGAAACAATGTGACAGATAAGAAGGAACTTTTGGAACAAAGTTGACTGGCTTCTTAGAAAATACTTGAGGGGAGGTGAATGCAAATTCCTATTCCTGACCATTTGAATCTAAGCCCTGAACAGAAAAATACTGTCTGCTGATTAACTGTTCCCAGAATCTGAAGATAGATGCCCTAATCTGCATAAAGAAGAGACTCACAGATTTGTGTGTGTTCTTGTTCTGGTCAAAAGCTGTTATGAACTTCTAACAACAGAAAACCCCTTTGGTGGGGTTTGAAGGACTGTATCCTATCACAGACCTTGTTAGAGACGGGTAATCTCTGGTAAACGTATTAACATATGATAGGTTTCAGAGTAGCAGCCGTGTTAGTCTGTATTCGCAAAAAGAAAAGGAGTATTTATTTGAGCATAAATTTGTTAGTCTCTAAGGTGCCACAAGTACTCCTTTTCTTTTTATTAACATATATGTTGGTTCTTATATTGTTTTAATTTGTTTTCTGTGTAACGCTTTCATCTTAAAAGAAAATGTGCTTGCTTAGAAAGGGCTGTGTGATAACTTAACTGTGAGAAATTATACTGAGGAGAAAACAAAAGAACAGGTCAGCTTAGGCAGTCTGACTTGCTGGGGAATTCACAGTGTAGAGGCAGGGAAATGTACAGCCTGGAAAAACACATCAGGAGGGAAAGAGACCTAAGTTACCACCCAAGAGAGGTGAAGGCTAAGGAGCACAAGGAGGAAATACAGGTGTGGTTGCCTTGAACTGTGATAATGTATATTAAGAGGGTTTCAAACAGAGTGAGAATATATTGAAGTTAGGAAAAATTGTCAATAGCTCACTGAGAATTTGTTTCTGCATATTATAATGTATGAACATGTCTATTTTGTTCTTGAATTTTCTTATAAACTAACTTTTTTTTTTTTTTTTAGAAGTTCTCACTATGAGCTATGTGTTGTTTTTAAATTATCCATTGCTGTAAAATGCTCACTCTCAGGATGCCTCATTTAGTATACAGGTTACTTACAACTCTGGGTTGAGTCATAAGAGCTGTGAAACAGTGAGTGTTTGGAAGTTTAAACTGTGTTTATGTAGATTGACTTCAAAATCAGGGAACAAGATAATATTTTTTGCCACAAGCAATGGTATGAATTTTACTACCCTGCACTTCACCCATTTGGCTGGTGTCTATTAAGCCTTAATTGTTTTTGTTATTGGTTACAAAATGTGTTGAAAATGGATTTTTTCCTGTTCAAGAAAGTCAGCACATCTGTATAGCTTATTCTCTCAGCAGAAAGTAATTCACCAGGATTGCAGTTAAAACAAAGTATGTGTTAGCAAAAGATACATCTGGATTAAAAAACAAGTTATTCCAAAAATAATTGTTCTTCCATTACAAAAAAATGGAAGAACTATGCCTATAGGTAGAAGTCATCAGCTTCTCTTGGGTATTTCTACCTGTTTATTACTGGTAGTATTTGAAAGAAGAAAATTAAAATAGATTTATGAATTACCACATGTAAATGCCTTAAATTGTAATTGATGAGTAGCTGATATATTGAAACCTTTCCCAGATGTACAATCACTGTACTAGTTATTTCTGTAAACAAACCACAGCTACATAATCATGGTTCAACATTGTCTAAGTGAGTTGGCCCCATCAGTGAGTGCCTACCATGAACCAGGTATATATGTTTGCTATATTCTCATGATATTCTCCTCCATCTTCACATCAACCTTGCACTATTATGTAGGTATATAGCTGTGGAGGTTTTGTGGGTGGGTAGTTTTTGTTTGTTTTTTTTGCTTTTATATCTTTTGGACACCAAATTAAAAAAAAACAACCGACCTACCCAGTATGGGTCAAATGCAGATAAGCAGATTTAACTGATCTAAACTATGCTTTCAATTATTTTGAAACTCCACTGAGGTGAATTTGAAATCCTATAATAAATTATATCTAATACTGTATTCTTTAGCTTGGCAACACAGAAGGAACAGGGTATATGTCCTCACACAACAACCTAAGTCTTGTCTAGGGCATGTACACTTGTTTACCATACAATCAGTCCTGACAAGTTATTTAACATGGCTGGGTTCTGAAGAATGCAGATTATTTCTGTTGATCAATATAGAAATGTGCACATGGAAAATGATAGAGGTCCAGAATATCCATTTATGAAAATTAGCACAACTCCATTAACTTCAGTGAAGCTATTGTTCAGGCCAGACACTCAACTGTGGTCATAGTATTTACCAGATATTTCCAGATATCCACCTCCTACACAATTCACAAAACATGGAAGACAAAAAGTTAACATTTACCAATCATTCCTACAGTTACCATCTACTGTACATCCTCTGTTCTAAGAAGAGGGGAAAACAGTGATATTCTCAGACAGCACGGTGTACTAATTGTTGGCAAGATTGAGGGTTTCCCCCTCCCCTCAAATCACTGTACATTGGTTGATTTGGGCTGCAGCTAATATGCATTCTTACAAATTCATTCATAGAATCATAGAATATCAGGGTTGGAAGGGACCTCGGGAGGTCATCTAGTCCAACCCCCTGCTCAAAGCAGGACCGATCCCCAATTAAATCATCCCAGCCAGGGCTTTGTCAAGCCTGACCTTAAAAACTTCTAAGGAAGGAGATTCCACTACCTCCCTAGGTAACACATTCCAGTGTTTCACCACCCTCCTAGTGAAAAAGTTTTTTCCCAATATCCAACCTAAATCTCCCCCACTGCAACTTGAGACCATTACTCCTTGTTCTGTCATCTACTACCATTGAGAACAGTTTAGAGCCATCCTCTTTGGAACCCCCTTTCAGGTAGTTGAAAGCAGCTATCAAATCCCTCCCCATTCTTTTCTTCCGTAGACTAAACATCCCCAGTTCCCTCAGCCTCTCCTCATAACTCATGTGTTCCAGTCCCCTAATCATTTTTGTTCCCCTCCGCTGGACTCTTTCCAATTTTTCCACATCCTTCTTGTAGTGTGGGGCCCAAAACTGGACACAGTACTCCAGATGAGGCCTCACCAGTGTCGAACAGAGGGGAACAATCACGTCCCTCGATCTGCTGGCAATGCCCCTACTTATACATCCCAAAATGCCACTGGCCTTCTTGGCAACAAGGACACACTGTTGACTCATATCCAGCTTCTCGTCCACTGTAACCCCTAGGTCCTTTTCTGCAGAACTGCTGCCGAGCCATTCAGTCCCTAGTCTGTAGCGGTGCATGGGATTCTTCCGTCCTAAGTGCAGGACTCTGCATGTGTCCTTCTTGAACCTCATCAGATTTCTTTTGGCCCAATCCTCCAATTTGTCTAGGTCCCTCTGTATCCTATCCCTATCCTCCAGCGTATCTACCTCTCCTCCCAGTTTAGTATCATCTGCAAACTTGCTGAGGGTGCAATCCACGTCATCCTCCAGATCATTTATGAAGATATTGAACAAAACCGGCCTCAGGACCGACCCTTGGGGCACTCCACTTGATACCGGCTGCCAACTAGACATGGAGCCATTGATCACTACCCGTTGAGCCCGACAATCTAGCCAGCTTTCTATCCACCTTATCGTCCATTCATCCAGCCCATACTTCTTTAACTTGCTGGCAAGAATACTGTGGGAGACAGTGTCAAAAGCTTTGCTAAAGTCAAGGAACAACACGTCCACTGCTTTCCCTTCATCCACAGAACCATTCACTCTCTTGTTCTCTACAAACCTTGTGAACTCAGGCCCATATACTCCACAAGAAGCGATCCAGCTAGATTCCAAGATACTTGAAATGATCAACCTGCTCAGAAATATTACTACCTTTTCTGGCAGCCATATTCAAACCTGAATACCTAAAGTTAGGTACCTAAAGTTATGTTTCATCACCTAAATACCTAGAGCCTGAATTTCACAAGTGCACAGCACCTAACAAGTTGTCATTGAAAGCAGGCCTGTGGTGTTTAAGAACTGAAACACAGATTTGGGTGCTTAAAATGTTATCTTTAATTTTTAAAGGGGAAGTTGGTTTATGAATGGAAGGTGAAGTCAAAGTCATAATAAGCTTGTTCTACTCTATAGGCTTGGTGCCCTTCTAGTGTAAATCAGGATATTGCCATTGAAGTCAATGGAGGTATGCTGATTTACACCAGCTGGGTTTCTAGGCCCACATCTGTATTGCATTATGCTGTATGTGTTGGGGGAGGGAAATCTATATCTCTTTATGAAAAATTGTCAGATTAAATAAACAATACCCACAACTTCCCCTGTCTTTGCCCCTTATCCTGCACTAATGAGGTACATTGCACTAGTTACCATTACCACTGACTTGGTAAAGTTTTTTTTTTTAATTCTAAATATTTGTCTGTTTGTGTTTTCAATGTATTATTTCCAATTGTGGAAAATTTAAGTCTTTTTCACAGTCAGTTCTGGTTTGCACATTTTGGGCCAGATCTACAGCTAGATAGCTCTACTGATTTCTGTCTGGTTGCCCCAATTTACACCAGTGGAGGTTCTGGCCAGTTGTTTGTGGAATTGAAATAAAATAAGCAAAAAAACAGAGTGCCTGATTTTGCACTCTTTCCTCATGGGGAAAAAAAATAACACTACCATCGTGACCTAAAATACAAAACGAAAACAAAAAAACCCTCACAACCGCCTATTAAAAATTAATGGATGGTTCAGGTCTTTGACATGATGGATGAATAGGTTTTGCAAAAATAAGCTTATTTATATTCAAGTTAAGTGAAATTGATCAAAAAGGGATAGGTTGAAAGTGGGAAATGAAGTAATGTCATTTTGACATTAATGATAATCTGATACTTCCAAAAGTAATATTATACAGCCGCTTGGTTGCCTCTCAGATGACTTTGCACTGCTAATTAAAATCTTGTGTTTCCAGAAGCATCATCAATTTGTAAACATCAATGACAATCTGGGTATCAGATTCCCCCTCACACATCCACAGGATATGCTGAATTTATTGATTATTGTGGACTATAAAAATAGTCATGTGAGTTACAAGGTCTTCAACACTTTGGAGTTGTCATTACGGGCTCCCACATCAATAAAAAACCAATATTAGGGGAGGGCAGGGGAGCAGAGTGTGCTCAACAGCTCTCAGAATCAGATTTTAAGGGTCAGATTCTGACACCCTTATGCAAAATCAGTGGTTCTCAAACTGTGGGTCGGGACCCCAAAGTGGGTCGCGACCCTATTTTAATGGAGTTGCCAGGGCCAGCATTAGACTTGCTGGGACTCGGAATTGAAGCCCGAGCTCTAACCCACCCAGGGTGGTGGGGCTCAGGGTCCGTCCCCCTCTCCCCTGACCTGGAACAGCAGGGCTTGGGCTCTGGCTCCCTGTGTCCCCGCTCCCCAGGGTCAAGTGGTAATTTTGTTATCAGAGGGGGGTTGCAGTGCAATGAAGTTTGAGAACTGCTGTGCTAAATAATACCTTATGCCACAAGTGGTCCTGGTGATATTATTTGGGGACAAAGGTGCTATTCAGGATAAATAATGGTATCAAAATCTGGCCCAAACTCTGTAGGAGTTAATGGAAATAGACTTCGGATTATAGGATTACACTGTGCGTTTAGGCAGAGCTCTGAGGAATGGGTGGTGCAGAAGATGAAAGCATTGTGCCTCAGAACACCCTTCCTGCTTTCCCCTTTCTTTGATTATGACACACTCCTGTTATTCTTGATTCCTGATGTTCAGGCACCATCTATTTTCAACCCGTTTTCATCATTGTTAAACATAAGCAAAGGTGGACCAGACTTAAACATACCCTACCCATGTCCACACATAACTATTACACAAATGCCCACATTTTCAGGGATCCAGCCAACGGCTCTGAGTCTAAAAGCACCATCTTTGATAAGCAGAGGACAATTTGACCCCTTTTATGCAGTTCAATGTGATATCATCTCATGTCTAATTAGTAGGGCTTAAATATGAGCAGCCAGTCACTTATATTTATGATTTTAGTTATAATGTCACCTTAATATGCCCAGAACTGAAGAAGAGCTCTGCATAGCTTGAAAGCTTGTCTCTTTTACCAAACAGAAGTTGGTCCAATAAAAGATATTACCTCACTCACCTTGTCTCACCTTCATATTAAAATAGAAATCATTCAAGCTTGGTTGAGTTTTCAGGCCCAACTAGTTTCAGTTCCAGAAACGGCTTTTAGAAAAGCAAAGCTTTTTTGACCTACTCATCTTTTTGAATTGCAAAAAAGCTTTTCTGTTGCAAATTGATTCTGAAGTCTTAAAACCAGCAAATTGCTCACACATGTAATCTCCATTCATTACACTGACAGGCTGCCACCCATGTGTGTTCCCAGTTCCTAACAAATCTACATTAAATACATTTAACACTTTAATTAAAATAGAAGGCTGAAACTGTATAAGCTTTATTTATAATACAGTTACCATACCTGAGTACATTACCATTAATAAAAGAACCATAAGAACAGTGTCCATGTTGTATGCAAGGTTGTTCCCATCTGTTCAAGGTTGTCCCCCACCTAACATATCTTTAGCATCCCTTTGAATTAATATTGCATATCATTTACTAGGTACTATTCCTTAATTACATGGTGTGACTGACAATGTTTTTAAAAACATTTTGATCCAGTTTCTTCACTTGCAAGAGAAAAACCCAGTCCCATTCCTTACCTTCATTCCTTGAATCCTGAGAAAACAGTAAAAAAAAATCCATTCTGACACTTCTTTCTCTCCTCCCAATTATTTAAATTAAATGAATATCTATCGTTCTCTTCTCCGCCATGCCCCACCTTCCAAAAAACTATTTTTTCTTTCTACCCTTGGGTATCACCTAAGGTTGGATGCAAGAAATCTTTCAGTTGTTGGGGGCAGTAGAATAGTAGTGGAACAACTACACACTTTCATTCCTGCTCTACAGACATGCTAAAATCCCAGTACATTCCATTGTCTTTTCTCCCGAGAAATTGTATATCCATCAATTTAAAAGGAAGGGGTGGACGGGGGACAAGGGAGGAGGAAATACATCATGATACAGAACTTGAACACTTTACATGTGATTCTTGGCTGTATTTTAAGCCCCATCATCTCCATTTATAACTCTTTCAAAATAGTAAACCAGTATTCTGAAAAGGTATAATGTTACATGTTGTCTTTGTGACAATATGGCAATTTCCTACATATCCTAGTGAGACCTCACTGAATTAAGTTTAAGTATCTTTGGGGTCTACTGTATTAAATGCAAAGTTTATGAATTATTGTGAGCTCTGGGAGTTCAAAGGATTATACTGAAAATGTGCTAGACAAGAAGGGACTTTGGGGACAATAAGTGTGAAGGGGATTTCCTAGGGAATACCTAGGGAGAGGTTAATACAAAGTTCCCATCCCTGCTCATGCAAAACCTCAGCCCTTTGAAGCTAAACCCTCCCAAACTGTATAAAGAAATGGCTGAACTGCCCAGATGGGAGTCTGGTCCTGAATCTGAAACAGTTATGAATTTGTAACCACAGGGAAAATTGATCTTTGGATTTTGAAAGACTGACATGGAATCATGGAACTATAGACTGAAGTGACCTCAATAGGCCAGCTAGCCCAATCCCCTGCATTGAGGGAGTTGAGGGTGACCTCTGGTAAGCTTTTTAGCATGTATGTAGGTTTTATGTTGCTTTTAATATGCCTTCTCTGTAATGGTTTCCCCTTAAGAATAAATGTTCTTACTTAGAAAGACCTATGTGGTAAATTATAAGTGCAGGCAACATATGGGTCATAGCTGAGGCTGTAAGTTTGTCATGGAGGTCTCAGAAGTCATGGATTCCGTGACTTTCCAGGACCTCCGTGACTTCTGCAGCAGCTGGCCCAGGGGCTGCCTGAGCAGCTTGGGCAGCCCTTGGGCCAGCCGCACTGGCCGTTGCTTGGACAGTCTCGGACCACCACCACCTCCCTGCCCTCCAGCAGCAGCAGGAGTTTGGGTGCGTGTTGGAGGGGACTCAAGGCTGGGGGTTGGGCCGCAGAAGGGAATAAGGGCACTGGATGGTGCGTACCTTAGGGGGCCCCTGGAAGTGGCAACCTGTCCCTACTAGTTCCAGGCCAATGGGAGCTGCGGAGCCGGCGCTTGCTACTGATCTACTTACAAGAGGCAGGAAGAAGATGATGACTCCAGTGAGGAGAAAAATGAAGCCTAGGACTACTTATTTATGTTAATTTATTAGTTATTAATGAATAAATTCCCCTTCTCAAAAAAGGGGTTATGGAAGTAAACGCTGACTCTGGACTGATTTATATAGCTAAAAGGGGAAACTGAGGCACAGACCAGAGCCTGGATTTGTGTAAGGCTGTTATAAAGAGGACAACGAACAATTGTTCTCCCTGTCCACTGAAGGTAGGACAAGTAGTATTGAGCGTAATCTGAAGCAAAACGATACTAGATAATAGATACTAGGAAAAATCCTTAACCAATCAACTAGGTTGCCAAAGGAGGTTGTCTAATCCTCCTTACTAGTGGTTTTTAACAACTGGTTAGACAAACACCTGTCAGGGATAGTCTAGGTTTACTTGGTCCTGCCTCAGTGCAGGTGGCTTGACTAGATGCCTCTCACGGCCTTTTCCAGCCCTACATTTCTATGATTCTCTGAGAAAAAAATTATAATTGTTAATCAATACATTTAATTTACAAAGTCACCAATCCATCACTTGAAGAACTTCAGCTTCTGAACAGCTAACACATAGTATCTGCAGCAACAAAAATAGCATAATATAGCCCATAAGTAAACAAACAGAATGCTAAAAAGCCAGAACAATGTTATAATGCTTTGAGAGAGGTTGTTTCCCTACTGCTCACTCTAACTCATAATTTTAGTTTGTTTAAAGCCAGTGTTGCTAATATAGAATCCAATTCTGTCCTCATTGTAAGGCAGTACCATGCCCCGCAAATACCCCATTCAAATCAGTACTGTCCTATGGCTCCAATCAGGCCCTATTGTGCTAGGAGTTGTTCAGAGAAGAAAACACAGACACTATGTCAAAGAATTTACAGTGTAATTAAACAGTATAAATATGTAACCCTTCTGCCGTCAGAGTTGGCAGCAACAAGGGCCGGGTTCAATATCTAGGGGATCCATTCCAATAACACAATGCAAACCGGCTCGAGCCCCCACCCAGTGACCTGGGACAAATATATACCATCCCCGCTGGGCGCCTCCAAGAGGCAATACTTCCCCTCTCGCAAGCACATAGTCTGAGTGTAGCAAAAAGCCTTTTAATAACAGAGAGAAACAATGTGGCATTATGTTGGGGAAACACCACCAACAGGATTCATAACACAACCCATGAGCAAAAAAAACCCACCCCAAGCAAATTGGGGCATGCCCCTTTCCCTTTGGTTCTTGAGTCCAGCAACCCCAAATCACCCAAAGTCCCAAAAGTCCAATGACCCAAAAGTCTCTGTCCCTCGGTCAGGGCAGCCCCAGAGTTTGAAAGTTTATCTGCAGAGCTTTACCTCCCACCCTGGGTGGAGATGGGACGGGGATAAGAGGCACCTTACATGATCTGAAGCTGACCGCCCCACAGCTCCATAGGCCTTCGCTCCGGTCCGCCAGCCACCCCACAAACTCCTTCGCTCAGCTCCGCTCCGCTCCGCGGCCCACAAGCAGCTCCCACCGTCCCACGAACTGCTCCACCAGCCGGTCCACAAACTGCTCCGCATCCCACCAACAGCTCCCGCCATCCTACGAACTGCTCCACCAGCCTGTCCACAAGGCACTCCAGCCGTCCCGCAAACTGCTCCACGATATATCTTCAGGCTCCCCCACTACTTAACACAATACTCAGTGATTTCAGCTCTTAGTCAGTTCAGCTCTTTGGTGAATTCAGCTTGTAGTAGGGGAGCCTCAGTGCTGGTGCACTATTAGCCCAAAGTGAGCTCAGCAGCCTGTAACTAGACTTCTAATGAAATCAAAATTAGCTCTGATATTCCACAGTGGAGAGAGGAGGAAGTGCAATTAGCATGTAAGGCCCTCACCAAGGGGCCCATGCCACCAAGTATTAATACTTGTCCCCAGCCTCTCTCAATTCACACAGTTTTGGAACCCATGACCCTTGCCTAGCGAGTGCTACTTAGTTGATGGTGAGTCCCTCCATCATAACAAAAGGCCAAGTACAGTTCCAAGCACGGTTCCCATAATCAGGGTAATAACAATTTATTCTTCCTGCCCCAATAACAGAGACACTGGGGATCCCACAGCAGCCGAAGTGACCATTTGGGCAGCTATGGCCTCAGTCTAGGTGGGGTGGGTGTGCCTATGCAGATGAGATCGGCCCCTGAAGTTTTTTTCCACAACTTGCCACACCTCACCACCAGATGTCAGGGTGGAGCTCATCCTGACACTGCTTACAAATACAAGTAGCAGCAAACACCGAGGGCTACTGACACACCCTTTAAAAAACAACAAGGTTTCCAACTCTAACTTCTTATTGTAACAAGGTGACTTTAGCACCTGGATTAGTTATCACAAGCCCTAGAAATACACGTCAAATAACTCAAATTATGATAACCCTTTTCATTATCAAAAGAACAGTAACCTTACACTCAGTTCAGGGATCTGCTACTACTCAAACTGTAGATATTCAATTGGCATGGATATGTGTTAAAATATGCATAGCTGCTGACAAAGCACATCTTTTTACTGAAGGATCAGCCTAGGAAGATTGTTTAGGCTGAACGCATAACTGTCATAAATATAAAGGGAAGGGTAAACACCTTTAAATCCCTCCTGGCCAGAGGAAAAACCCTTTCACCTGTAAAGGGTTTAGAAGCTAAGATAACCTCACTGGCACCTGACCAAAATGACCAATGAGGAGAAAAGATATTTTCAAAGCTGGAGAGGGGGGAGAAACAAAGGGTTCTCTCTGTGTGTGTGAGATGCTTTTGCCGGGAACAGAAAAGGAATGGAGTCTTAGAACTTAGTAAGTAATCTAGCTAGATATGTGTTAGATTCTGTTTTGTTTAAATGGCTGATAAAATAAGCTGTGCTGAATGGAATGTATATTCCTCTTTTTGTAACTTAAGGTTTTGCCTAGAGGGATTCTCTATGTTTTGAATCTGATTACCCTGTAAGGTATTTACCATCCTGATTTTACAGAGGTGATTCTTTTACTTTTTCTTCAATTAAAATTCTTTTTTAAGAACCTGATTACTTTTTCCTTGTTCTTAAGATCCAAGGTTTTGGGTCTGTGTTCACCTGTGCAAATTGGTGACGTTTTCAATTGGGCTCTTTCCCGGTTATATATTTGTTAGACGCTTGGTGGTGGCAGCAATAAAGTCCAAGGGCAAAAGGTAAAATATTTTGTACCTTGGGGAAGTTTTAACCTAAGCTGGTAAAAATAAGCTTAGGGAGGTTTTCATGCAGGTCCCCACATCTGTACCCTAGAGTTCAGAGTGAGGAAGGAACCTTGACAATAACTATTAGCAGCCAAGTTTCCTCAGCATGCAAAGTCAAAGTTAGCTATAGCTAATGCTAAAAACATTGCCCTATGCCAAACCTTTGAGCAACATCAGTTTGATTAGGTTAGGTCTCACAAGCTAAGGGTGGCAGAGCTGGACAAGTAGTTGAATGGAAGAACTCCAAGGAACAGAGGCATTTCTGAAAGTGGTGTTGCTGAGTCATCACTGATCCAATGTTCAAAAGTTTGCACTGAAGCAAATCTGGTTTTCTCATAGTTGAGTCTTATTGTTTATTCTCAGAGAAGTTTCGGATTCGATGGGTTCATGCCCAGCCTCATGTTTTAGTGATCATTTACTGGTTTCTCAAAGCCATAAATGGGACATGCCTCATACCTGTTGCAAAATAGAAATCTAATAAATCTCGGATAAAATTATTCTGTAAGGTAAAATATAAAACAAGACAGTTCTAGAGGAAGCACAGATATTTATCATATTGTTTTCAGAGTCAGATGGACACACAGGATAAGAGACCAAAAAATCTGTTTTTTCTAACTAGATCAAAAAGCTGTACTAAAATGCAGCAGCCTGTATCCAAGGAGTTAAAGTGGATTCTGCAGAGCTGGACTAACTCTGCCATTTGTCTGGAAGAGGCTCAGGCAATCAAGGACGGAGAAAAATAGCTATCTGATTTCTAGCATGTGATTTGCCCCATGTGTTCTCTTTCAAGGAGCCATGCCTCTGCTCTAAATACACTGTTAATCAGCTACTTGATAAAGTTCACAGATGATACACAGACTGAGTAAGACGGCTTATGAAAAGCCTGTACCAACTGCTGATTAACACAAATAAAATTTGACCTAACAACTGTTGGTTCACAGCTGAAGTTTGAATATAAGAATGGACATACTAGATCAGACTAATCATCCATCTAACCAGTGTCCTGCCTTCCTACAGTGGTCAATTCCATGTTCTTCAGAGCAGGCAATTATCGAATGATTCATCCCCTGTTGTCCACTCCAAGCTTCTAGCAATCAGAGGCTAGGGACACCCAAAGCTTGAGGTTGCATCCCAGACCATTTGGCTAATAGCCAGTGATGGATCTATGCTACATGAACTTATCTAATACTTTTTTGAACCCCATTATAGTTTTGGGCCTTCAAAGCATCCCATGGCAATGAGTTGATTATGCATTGCATGAAGAAATACTTCCTTTTGTTTGTTTTAAACCTTCTGTTTATTAATTTCATTGGGTGACCCCTGGTTCTTACGATATGTTAAGGAATAAATAACACTCCCTTATTCACTTTCTCCATACCATTCACAATTTTATAAGCCTCGATCATATCCCCTTTTTTCCCCAATCTGAAAAGTCCCAGTCTTTTTAATCTCTCCTCATATGGAAGTTGTTCCATACCCCTAATCATATTTATTCACCTTTTCTGTATCTTTTTAAATTCAAGTATACCGTTTTTTGAGATTGGGTTACCAGAACTGCACAGTAATGGTAGTATATATATGTATGGCTCAGACCAGAGTTCATATGGCTCTAGAGGTGATCTATGTGTTTATGGAAATATTCATCCTTGTGGTAACCTCCATTAAAACCAACAGAGTAAGACCAGAGATGACCTTCACCCACAGTTTGTATATCCCTTAGGTTATACCTATAATGTGCTTTGGGATCCTTAGAGATTAATTGTCCTTGTGCTAGGCCATGTTATTGTTTTAGTTTTATTAATCTGTTCTTGCTTATATGTGACTTCAAACAACATGTGGCAGTGGGAGAAAAAGAAAGGGTTATATTTGATTTGAGGTTGAGTTGAGTTTCATTTGAGTGGAGTTTTGTTTTCATTTGATGCAACTCTACCCTTCCCTACCATATAGTATTCACTTCCACCATTCACTCCACCAGTAGTAGTATTTTGCTTTTGACAAGTTCAGGAAGAACCAGTGTGGATTCTTACTCAGTTCCTAGTGCCACATGGTAATGCTCCTTCAGCTGTCTCTTCATAAGGATTCCTGGTAGATGTTGATGCCTACCTCATTTCTGAGAGGGTCTTCTGGTGTGAACAGACACACCCACCTTGCCCCTTCACAGGGCAGCAGAAGGTTGAAAATACCCTTGTTTCAGCCACATGCTCTGGTGGACACATACCATAATGCAAAAGTATGGTTCACTGTGGTAAGAGGGACCCAGCCACTATGGAAGACCCTATTATATATTGAACACTTTGATTCTTACCAGGAAATTTCTTGAATAAAAAATGCTGGAGAGAGAGACCATCTGGCATCCTCTGAAGAAACAGGGGAATACTCTGAGACATAGATGTCACAGGCTTGTCTACACTACCGGGGTAAGTTGACCTTATGCTACTCCAGCTATGTGAATAATGTAGCTGAAGTCGACGTAACTTAGGTTGACTTACTGTGGTGTCTACACCATGCTGTGTTGACAGGAGATGCTCTCCCATTGAGTACTGGGTCAACTAGAGAGCATGCTGTGGGGGATTAAGTGGATCTTCACTAGACCCACTAAATCGATCCCTGCTACATCGATTGCAGCAGCATTGATCCCCGGTAATTGTAGCATGGACACAGACTCCAGTCTACTCCAGTGGACTAGGAAGTACCCAGTTTCTGAGGAGATATTCTAATGACCACGGTTGCATTTGTCATATCAAAAAGCAGCAAGGGAACCAATAGAACCCTGATGCTGCAGAGCATGCTGGGAAAGGGCAGCACCTCATCCTCCCATTGAAGATGTGGAAAAAAATCCTTTTATATCTTGTGTAGACAAATCTCCTGACACAGCAATTTCCACCTTGTCTGGTTTCAGTCTCTACCTGTTCATTCTATAACAAATTCCTCAGCTAGGTCGTGAGAAAGCAGATACACATCAGAACTGAGTGTCAGCTGTATACTGTTGACACTCTGGTCTATAACACCTCAAAATCTCTCCCAGCAGAGTAACACACACATTGATCAGAAGAAATGATAAGATCGAACCCTGAAGTACCTTGCACTTGAAAGCCCACAAGCATGTAAGAGGCAAAAAAAATATATATATATATATATATATATATAAAAAACAACAACCAACCAAATACTTAAACAGTTCAGAGTTTTTTGTTTGTTTTAAGAAACAAAACAAAAAATACCCTATGCATCTATAGGTAGATTATACTACTGATCATTATATGTTTTCTTAGTAGATTTGTGGATGGCTCTAAAGACACTTTTGCTCATGCTGTGCAAATTCGTGGACATTCTCTTCCTGCCTATCTTTTTCTCTAAATTATAGCTTGAAGGAAGCTTTAGAACAGCTCCTTGTACCTGTTAAATTGGCTCAATAACAATCAGTATCTCTCACTATACATTATTATTTATTTCTTTTCCATTGCCTAAGTTTTACTACTGTTTTAATTTTTTAGGTTAAGTTTGGAAGGTGCAATTTTATCTTTTCAGAGTTCATTCCCTTCATAGTGGTTCCTTTGCATGGTTTATGATTTTTACTATTCTATTTTTATATGCAATTACTGTATCCTTTTTGAATGGGACATTTCAGTCATTTTTTAGTATCATGTTGACAGAGAATGTAGTGTGGTAATAATTTAGCTTTCAGTTTACCAAGAACAACAGAACCCGAGGGACATTCTTAATAAGCCAAAAGACAAACTATGCACGTACTACAATGACAAAAATTGTCTTCTTTATGAAATCACCGCAGTGCCAAGTATATTGATGAAACAAAAGAAGGGATGCATGCCCAAACTAAACATGTTACAGGCATTACAAATAGAAATTCAAAGGCGTAAACAGCAAATAATATATACAGTTATAATAGGCTGCATAGTGAATGCCAATAAAGTTAGACTTGTAAACAGCTGAATGAAAATATTCCAAAGACAAATTACCTGTAAAATAGAGAAACGCGCAACGCATTTTATAATTCCCTGGCATTTCACTGTCTACTCAATATTTGCCAGTGGGAAAATCTAGTATCACTTGTGTGTGAGTGTGTTTTCCAAAGGAGCTCCTTAATTAGGGAACATAGCCAAAAATGGTTTATCTATAGTTAAATAGCCATATAACTATACTGATGATTCCACATATCAGAAATTAAGCTGGGTTGAGTTTCGTCTCATCTGATGTTTTATTTTCTACTAGTATCTGTGTCCTGAACTTGTAGATGGCTGGACATGATGAATGAAGTCTTTTCCATCACTAACTTCTTTGATCTTATTTGAATGGGTAGCCATCACAGAACATCAGATGTTGCCAGAAATGTTGGCCATGACAGTGCTGGCTCAGCAACAGCTATTCTTCCTTCAAAGCCAGTAGCATACCAATAGCTCTGCATATGCTTAGGGGACACTGAACTGCTGGAATCATCATCATATTGATTCCAGGGTATTTCCATATGATTAATGATTTGTGAGTGTCTTCACAATACGTAAGTACTAATAAAAGTAACATGCTAATAATGGTCAGACACAGATTTATTTTACTTTGATAAAAGCATCTAACCATTCTATAACTTGAGCCAATTTACCATGCTGGGAACACATTTCTATAGGAATTAACTACCTCAAACCTCATCACTGTCCATTCTAAATTCACACTTCAGAAATTCACACATCTCTATGACCTTGCTTTCATTAATAAAGGTTAAAAACAAACAACAACTTCTTACTTCCACCAGACACAGGAACTGAGATGAATCCATAACATGACAGATGCTAGTCATGTTGTCCAATGCATCACTGAAAGGCCCTCAGATTTTTAGTAATAATAATTGTTATGCTTTTATATTTTGTGACCTAAACACCACAGCCAGATTGGGTCTCATTCTTTCAGTCACTGCACAAACATGTAACAGGTGATGAGTGTGGAATATAAATAGAACAGAACATGAGATGCTTTGTAGTGTGCCAAGATAAAGTATAACTGCTACTACATCTTTTGGGCAATATTTCTGAAGTGTACTGGTCCTTTGTGAATTAAATGTATTTAATATCCATGCAATAAATATAATTTAATTTCTACTGTATCTTTTACTAACTTTATTTTTGTTCAAATAGCTGCCAGAGATAAATGTTATGTATTTTTAGTAAAATATATAAAGATTTTAATTGCTTCAGTGTATTGAACCAATTTGGATGCTCCCATTGTTCAGAGGCAGCTACCTATTATTACTATATGTCAGATCAAATCCTCAGTTGTTGTAAACTGATGTAGCTCCATTGAAACCAATGGTGCTGTGCTGATTTACAGTTCCGGACCATAAGATATAATTGCATTATCTTTTAGACTTCATGAGTCATAGTGAAATAAATACACTCATAACCAAACTATTTATTTCATTTTGAAGCCACAAAATTGATTGTGAAATTTATGTGAAAAAATAGAAAAAAAATACAGCATTTATTATTTCACAAACCGAAATTTCCAATAATCTCCTATTCTTAAAGGATAAGGTTTTCATAGTAATTCATTTGTAAATACAGTCAAGATTATCATCATGCTTTTGCTTGGAAGTTACCCTCTGAAGAAATCTACTTTAGATGTGTACCTTAGAATAACCACCAGTATAATGATTAACCTGAAACTACAGACTGCAAATCCAACCAAACCATTAAAACTCATGTTTACTGTGGGATGTGATTCAAACTCCAGCTGCATTCCCTAACATATACAGGATCTTGATCACATTTATAATGCACGAATAGAATAAAGCCAAAACCAGTTTTACACACACACTTGGTGCTTTAAAAGGGCTAAGTTCATAAAGCTGAAAACAATTATGAGCCAAATGAGCTGGAAAGATTAATTTAACCAGGAAAATGTGAATGATAATTGGAAATTGATTACCACCACTTTAATAGTTGTTAAACTCAACATCCATAGTTCCACAACTGAAGGACACACTGGTTAAAAAAATGACCTGATTGAGAGGGTAAGTGAAGTCAGCTATAAAAGATAAATTTTATTTTTAGATAGAATCAAAGAAAAGAGAAGTTGATAGTAATGATATAAATCAGAAGCTAGGAATTGTAGAAAATCTATAAGGGAAGCAAAGGGACACAAATAGAAAACTATGGCCAGAAGAGTTAAGGATGATAAAGCGGTGTGTGTGTGTGTGTGGGGGGGGGGGTTGTTAAAAAAAGTACATTAGGAAGAAAAAGAATCCTAACAATGGTATTGATCCATTACTAGACGGAAATGGTAGAATTATCAATAATAATGCAGAAAAGGCAGAAGTGTTCTGTATGAGGTGGGGAGACCAGATAATGTAGTCATATCATATGATAACACTTTGTCCAATCCACTAGTATCTCAATAGGATGTTAACAGCAACTACTGAAGTCAGACCTTTTAAAATCAGCAGGTCTGGATAATCCGCATCCACAAGTGTTAAAGAAGTTGGTTTAGGATCTCGCTGGAACATTAATGTCGATCTTCAATAAATCTTAGAAGACTGGGTTAGTCCAAAAGTCTGGGAGAAAGCTAATTCTGTGCCAATGTTTAAAAAGGGTTAATGGGATGAGTCCAGTATGTATAGGCCTGTAAGTCTGACATTGATTCCAGGCAAGATAATGGGGGCTCAATTAATAAAGAATTAAAGGGGAGAACATTTAATAAATACCAATCAACATGGGTTTATGGAAAATAGATCCTGTCAAGCTAACTTGATACCTCTTTTTGAAGAGATTATATATTTGGTCGATAAAGGTACTAATACTGATATAATATACTTAGATTTCTGTAAGGTATTGGACAGGTATTTTGATTAAAAATTAGAATATAAAATGAACATGGCATATATTAAATGGATTGAAAACTGGCTAACTGATAAGTCTCAAAATGTAACTGTAAAAGGGGAATAATTATTGAGTGAATGTATTTTTAGGGGCTTCTTGTCAGGATTGATTCTTGGCCCTAAACTATTTAACTTTGTTGTCAATGCTCTGGAAGAGATCATAAAATCATCACTGCTAAAGTTTCCAGATAGCACAAAATTCATGGGGGAATAGTAAATATTGCAATGTACACATCACTGATGCAGAATGATCTGGATCACTTAGTAAGCTGGGTGAAAGCTGTGTGTTTTAATACAATTAAATGTACATATGTAGATCTAGGAACAAAGCAGGGATTTTGAAAAGACTTCAGGGTCACAGTGGATAATCAGCTGAACAACGAGCTCCCTATGTGATGCGTTGGCCAAAAGGGCTAATGCAATCCTTGGATATATTAACCAGTAAAATACAAGTAGGAGTACAGAGGTTATTTTACCTCTGTATTTGGCACTGCTGGTGTCTACAATTCATTAAGGGTGTTGTTAAATTGGTGTGAGTTCAGAGAAGAGCCACGAGAATGATTAAAGGATTAGAAAAAAATGCCTTCAGTGAAAGACCTAAGGACCTCAATATTTTTGTGTCAGAAAGGAATTTCCCCCCAAATCAGATTGGCAGAGACCCTGCTTTGGGAGGTGGGTTTGCCTTCCGTTGAAGCATGGGGCATGAGTCACTTGCTATTTTAAACTAGACTAAATGGTGGATTGTCTTACCTGAAGTCTTTAAATCATGATCTGAGGACTTCAGTAACTCAGCTAGAGGTTAGGGGTCTATCACAGGAGTCGGTGGGTGAGGTTCTGTGGCATGCGATGTACAGGAGGTCAGACTAGATGATCATGACAGTCCCTTCTGGTCTTAAAGTCTGTGAATCTATGGGACTTCACACCAGGCTGGGCACCAGTGGCAGTTCTAGATTTGGTGAGCCGCTGTCAAGAACCATGCTGTCCAAGGAGTGCAGCAAGCCAGAAAGGTTTTTCAGCTGCTGGGAAGTTGGAGCAGCCTCAGATTCATGAACCCCATGTCCCACCTCTACAACAGAAGAATTCAAAAAATGCTCTGCAAGTGTCACAACCCCTGTGCTGTTTTTTCCCAGGGAAGGGAGAAAAGAGCTCTAAGTTTAATACAAGAAAATACAGGATGCAGGGAGAGGTGACAAAAGGCATAGGGAAGGTAGGGAAGAATCCACAAAATAGGATCATGAGGTTGTTATTTACACAGAATTAATTATTTATTCTCTGTCCACACCACACTTACCACTGTAGTATCTGAATACTTTTTTTTGTTTAAGTAAATTAAGACTGCTATAGTGTCTGTAAAACAGTTTGATTTCAACCAAGAGATTTATTGGAAAGTGAATGTTGCATAGAATAGGGAATCAACTATAATAAATCAAGAGTAGGGGACATCAGAGAAGGCCTCAAAAGGAAGTGAAGAAAAATTGGTGGATTCTGTGCCCCAGTGGGGAGAGAGGTGAGACACAAGATAAGATATAATCTGGGGTGAGATGTATCCGGCAGTAAAGATTTAGGGCAGGTCTTCACTATGTGGTTAACTCAACCTAAGATATGCAACTACAGCTACGTGAATAACGTAGCTGGAGTCAAAATAACTTAGGTCAACTTATCATGGTGTCTACACCACAATGGGTTAATGGGAGAAACTCTCCCGTTGACTTACCTTACGCTTCTCGTTCTGGTGGAGAACTGGAGTCTACAGGAGAGTGATCTGTGGTCGATTTAGCAGGCCTTCATTAAAACCACTAAATTGGCCCCCGGTGGATTGATCACACCTTCGATCCATGGCAAGTGTGGATATACCCTTAGAAACTGATGTTGAAGGAGCTGTAGAGCTTGTGAAAGGATTCAAAGAGTAGGACAGGGCAGAATAGTGAAAACAAATTTGGAAGATCATAGCTGTATTAACCCCCATTACTTTTCTTGCCTCTTCAATAATTTGTTTGCGGTTTTTTAAAGCACCATCAAGTATTACTTACTATATTCCCTCTGTACAAAACTAGGTATGGTGGAGCCAAACAGCCAGCTTAAGCCACAATTTTTATGGTGCATCCCAGAGCCTTAATAGTCCACCTGTCCTGCATGAAGGTAGGATAGATGTATAAGTGAGATTGCAGTTTGGTCCATGGTTTCTCTTTTATTAAATGGATAAGACAGAACATTTTAAAATCATCACTAAGTTCTACACCATTTTATTATCTACATGGCAACTCAACATCAAGCATCACATCCCCAGTTGATGTAAACCAGTATATCTCCATTGGTGTTAAGAGACTAATGTAAAACAGCTAGGGGTCTGTCCCTGATTCTGGAAAATGCAAGCATTCACTAAAAAGATGTCAGAGGATTAAAATAATTTACCTTGATTTATGCTTCATTAGAGAGTTTAGGATTTAATTGAAAAGTTAAATGATGTATCTTTTTCCTGAAAACACATTTGTTGTTAATTATAGAATAAGAGACTTTTTTAAAGTCTGAAATGTTTGTGCCTTAGTGTATTAAAAAAGAGAAGACAGTGTAAGGGGGGCATTGGGTAGGAGGGGACACATTTCTGAGTAGAAACTGGAGCCAAGGCTGTCTGATCAAACACAGTTTTACATATTTCTGATGAAGCTGGACTACCCTAATAGCCCCCTACATTTCCTGAAAGTGTTATGTCCCTAGAACACTTTTGTGCAAAAATGGGAGTTCAAACAGCTAAAGTAACCCATAAGAAAGCCCTGTTCAGACATTTGAATTCTAGCCAGTAAGAACATTGTTGGGAAAATTCCATTTTGGTTCAAGTCCCTCTTCTGCTCAATTCAGTGTTGCCAGTTGCAATCCAGTGTCCTAACTACCAGGCACACCTACACCTTCCAAATAGCTTTCCAGTCTGAAAATGGACATTTTGACACAATTTCATTTTCACAAGGACATTCAAAAGGTTTTGGTTTTGTTCCAATGCAGAACAACCACCATTTTGAAACACTGAAAGTTGCTGCCAAGTGGAATTTTTATCCTCCAGTAATCTCTAATCTGAATATAACACAGAGACATATACCAAGACTGCAGGGCGAAGCTGCAAAACTGGCCAGACTGTTTAAATGGTCCAGTAGATTGCAGAAATAGTAATCTGCATTTATTGTACCCAAGGTGGACGCTATGAAAGAGCCCCTCTCTGCACAAGTAGGATAACATGAAGGATCAAGGATCTGAAGCCGCCTTGCAATAGTAATGGATGAAATACCACCTTTATTAACTAAACACTAGATAAATGGAATAGAAGAGAACACTCAGGGTGGGATTTGCAAAAGTGCTTATTGTTGGCCTAACTGCTATCACTGAATTCAATGAGAGCTTGCCATTCACTTCAATGGGAGCAGAGTTAAGTGAATGCCAAGTGATCTGGAGAATCCCCCTCTGAATATACAAAGAAATGAGATGACTCAGGGCTAGATTGTGACCCCTTTACTTCCACTGGTGAGCAGCTGCTGACATGACTAATCCCATTGAGGTCAGTGGGACTGCTCTTGCAAATAAGGGATCACACGTGAGAAAATGAGAGCTGCTGTAACAACATTTGGTTTGTATAGTTCCCTGAAGGGCTCAGATCCCATTTTGGTTTTTGAAAATGTATTTTGGAAATCTGGCCTTTACAGACACAATTTATCACATTTTAGATTCATCTGGCCCCCAAATAGTCAGCTCAAAGTCACATATATTCAATTTGTGTCAGACCTGCAAACAACCTGTAAAATTAGAGAGAAAGAACTAATTTTATAGGCTGACTGGAGATTCTGACAGAAGAATAATACCATTCTGTCATCAATGATTATCCATCTGATAAGGCCTTTAAAAGAAGATATTTTAATGCCATGGAGAAGCTAAGAAAAGAAATCAGATCAAGTTTCCGGTGTTTTAATTTCAAGGATAAGACCCTGTCATTCTGCAACAAGAAGAAATCTGAAGATATGTTCAACACAGCAGTGTGGAGGATAAGTAGTAAGTATTTAATCCTGAGAGCTGCTGAAAGCTGCAATAATTTCACAACTTTCCCTAGTGGTTTTATCTTTATGTTTGACCTGGCATTCTCATTCATGTAGCCTCCTTGCTTTCTTGATGGCAAAGTTTAAAAACAAACACACACACAAGCAAACAAAAACTAAGCAACTCATTTTGGGATATATTATGAAAAGATTTTATGATGAACATTTTTTCTGGAGCTCACTGTTAAGATGAAGTATACCATTAATGCCAGGACATGTTATATTTTTCAGTAAATGACAGCTAGCAGATTAAAATGGCCAAGTGAGATAAGAAACTTAAACAATAAATTCAGACTTTATATAAACTATTTAAATAGAAATAGCTGTGCTAAAAACACAAATGCTTTACAAGAAATTGAATGTCCTTTTGGATGCAAAACTAATAAACAATTGAATTCCTTTAAATGCGAGTAAGGTCAATTAGGCCCTGCAGATTCATTTAGTTTTGCTACATATCTCATCTATGTAGGCATGAAACAATTACCTTGGTTAACTGCATGAGTATACCATCCTCAAGAATATGGTCAGTAAGAAGCAGGATATTATACTGATAAATTTCCAAATATGTACTTATTCATGAGCAAAATTTAAAGTTAATTTTAAAAGGAAAAAAACCTATAGTTTCAAAATAGAAAATACCAGAAGAGAGATGGGTACAGATTTCTTTCAAAATATCAGCTTCTGTAAGATATACTCACACCTAAGATGTAATAAAATAATCTTCCACTGTCTGCACACACAAAATGAATAAATAATTTGAAAAAAGGTTCACTGAGATAAAGAAATTTAAGGGAGAAACAAACATTATCAGTAGAAAAGACATTTTATTCCAAAATTCTGCTTGGTTACATGGGTCAGACTCATATTACCTTCAGTAAAAAGTAAGGTGCCACAAGTACTCCTTTTCTTTTTGCGGATACAGACGAACACGGCTGCTACTCTGAAACCTGTCATTACCTTCAGTAGGATTTGTGGCTAGGCGAAACAACAGAAGTATTTCCAGTATTTTCTAGAAAGAAGCTTTATTTTGCAGTACTTTATTATTGTTGCTTGCCATATGCTTGCTTGCTTGCTTGAAGTTTATAATGTCATCTGTTTTGGGGACTGTGTATCGAGCCATGCGGCCTGCTTGGCTAGGCTGAGAGCTTACAAACAAGGTTCTAGTTTGCCACCCTTTCATCCCAAATCTCTTTGGGATACCTTGACAAGGGAGTGGGACTAACTCATTGAGAGTAGGATTTTAAAAAGGAACAGGACCTGCAAATGGAGTTTAGTGAGGGAGCTTGGAGCGGGATCATGAGAGCCAGATATACATAAACAAAGATACTCTAAACTTAAGCCAATAACTCCCACAAATAATAAACCATGCAAGAGAAAAAGTGATGCAGGCCAAAGTCCAGCAGCAGTCAAGGGCTATCCAGTTTATTGTGCTGAATGAAGCATGTACAATTACCTTCCGTGTGAGCAGGTGGCATATATTGGGTGCAAGCAACTCATGACCCACACAGACTGAGTAGGACTCTTGAGACCAGAGTGGCTGAACTGAAGGAGCTAAAGGAGACAGAAAGGTATATAGACAAGACTTTCCGGGACACAGTAGAGCTGTCCCACCCTCTGTCAGACAGCCTGTGTGCTGTTGAGGAGGGTGAAAGTCTTAGGGAAGGAGAAAATCAAGCTGGAGTGGAGGGAAGCAATCCCATAGTTGGGACTCTCCTTCCAGACAATGTCATGGTCTCCTCTCCCTCTGATGATACTTCTCCAGGGGAGGCAACTCCTGTTATTAGGAAGAGACAAGTAATAGTAATAGGGGATTTGATTTATAGAAATATAGATAGTTGGTTTGTGATGACCAAGAGAACTTCATGGTGAATTGCTTGCTGGGTGCAAAGCTTGACCACCTCTTGAGACATCCAGATAGACTTATGTGCTGGGGAGAAGATAGTGGTTATAATATATGTAGGTCCCAATATAGAAAGGTAGGAGATGGGTCCTAGAGGCAAACTTTAGGCGGCTAGGTAAGAGATTAAAGTCCAGGTCCTCCATGATATCATTCTGTGAAAGGCTTTCAGTTCCACACACAGGGCCACTTAGATGGGCAAAACTGTGATGTCTCAATTTGTCTATGAGATTATGGTGTTGAGAAGAGGGTTTTAGGTTTATTAGGAACTGGGGAACCTTTTGGGAAAGGAGGAGCCTATATAGGAAGCATGGGCTCCACCTAAACCAAAACAGAAGCAGATCACTGGCATGTAAAATTGAAATGGTCATAGAAGAGTTTTTAAACTAAGGGCTGGGGGAAAGTCAACAGGTGTGAAGGAGCATACAGTTAGGACAGAGATCCCTTAGGGGAGGGGAGGATTTATTCAAGGGGATATGCTATATACTAGTAAAAAGGAAAGGATAGAAGTTGATAAAATATAAGAGAAACAGTGGAACGAAAGAGTCCCATTCAATTACATCACATGAACTCAGACACCCAAATCATGATAAACTTTATAAGTCTATAAGATAAGATGGGTGAATTTGAGTGCCTGGTATTAAATGAGAATATTCATATAATAGGCATCACAAACGTGGAACAATAATAATCAATGGGACACCGTAATAACAGGGTACATAATACATAGGAATAACAGTAATTTGCACTGGAGGGGGAGTGGCACTATATATGTGAGAGAAAGCACTGAATCAACTATAGTAAAAATCTTTAATGAATCAAACTGTACTAGAGAATCTCTATTGTTAGGAATTCCATGCTTGAATAATAAGAGCATAGCAGTGGATATACTACGGGCTACCTGACGAGAATGACAATGGTGATTATGAAATGCACAGGGAAATTAGGTTGCAAAAACCCCACACCAATAATGGAGGATTTCAGCTAGCCCCATATTGACTGGGTACATGTCACCTCAGGATGGGATGAAGAGAGAAATTTTCTAGACACCATTAATGACTACTACTTAGAGCAGCTAGTCCTGTAATCCACAAGGGGAGAAGCAATTCTTGATTTAATCATAAGTGGAGCACAGTATCTTGTCAAACAGGTGAATATATCTGAACTACTCAGTAATAGCAACAACAATGTTATTAAATTTAAAATCCTTGGGGGGGGGGAATACCAAGAAACCCCGTATCAGTTAACTTCAAAAAGGGGAACTACACAAAAATTAGTCTAACCAGAAATGAAAAGGAACAATCACAAGAATGAAATGCCTGCAAACTGCATAAAAACTATTTAAAACCACCATAATATATGTTCAAACTAAATTTATACCACAAATAATAATATGTTGTCCAAAAATTCAACTATGGCTAAACAGCAGAGTAAAAGTGGCAAAAAGCCATCTTTAAAAATTGAAAGTCAAATCGTGCGGAAGAAAATAGAAATGACATAAAATCTGGCAAGCCAAATGTAAAGTCTAATTAGGCAGGCCAAAAAAAGAATGTAAAGAGCAACTAGCAAAAGACACAAAACTAACACTATTTAAAAAAAAAATCAGAATCAGGAAGTTAGATAAACAGTCAGTGGGGTACAGGCCAATTGAGACACTAAAGAAGCACTTAAGACAAGACCATTACAAAGAAGCTAAGTGAATTCTCTGCCTTGTTCTTCACTGCAGAAGATGTGAGGGAGATCCTCAGATTTCTCAGTTCAATTGAATGGCTCAGGAGTGGGGAACTGTCTCAGAATGAGGTGTCAATAGAGATGGTTTGGGAACAAACTGATAAATTAAACAGTAATAAATCACCAAGATCAGATGGTATTCAACCAAGATCTTCTGAAGGAACTCAACTATGACATTGCAGAACTACTAACTGTGGTTATGTAACCTATTGATTAAACCAGCCTCTGTATCAGATGACTGGAGGATAGAGAAAAAAAGGCTCCAGAGGTTCTTCACTGGATTGGCATTGCAGCATCTGCCATAAGTCATTTACAACAAACATGAAATCAACATCATCTCTGCATGAAAACCAAGTTCAGTATTTATTTGAGCTGTATCCTCTCCATACTTCTAAATGGTTGTGAAACATGGATACTGTTTCCACTGGAGGCTTTCCACACAAAATGCCAACTTTGCATACTGGGAATAAAGTGGAAAAAATTCATTCATAACACAGATGTTTACAGTCACTCTGGCTACAGACTATTAAGTCCATTGTCCGCAGACAGCATCTTACATTTTTCAGACATGTCACCAGAATGCCATTTACCAGGTGGCTTGTAACATCCCCCAGGATAAAATTCCACCAACCAAGAGTACAGGCATCCCAAAGGCAGAGGCCCTATGACATGGATGCATCAAGTCTGTTCTGACGTTGGATTCTTGGCCCTTCAAGCCCTTGTGGCCACACAGGAATGGACCAAATGGTGAAGAATCACTGTGGCCAACTGTTTAGCAAAGTGGTGAAAATGAAGACGAAGAAAGGGAGATGATCCTAGCAAGTACAAGCCAGTAAGACTAACTTCAGAACCAAGAAAATGGGTTGAATACTATTGTAAAGAACAGAATTATCAGACATAGATTAATATAATATGGTGGAGAAGAGTTATCACAGAATTCTTTAAGCTTGTCAACAAGCATGTGAGCAAGGGTAATAAGAACACAGGAAAATAAGAATGGCCATTTTAGGTCAGACCAATGGTCCATCTAGCCCAGTATCCTGTCTTCCTATAGTGGCCATTAACAGATGTATCAAAAGTAATGAACAAATCAGAGCAAATATCAAGTGATTCATCCCCTGTTGTCCAGTCCCAGCACTGTCAGAGGCTTAGGGACACGCAGAGCATGGAGGTGCATCCCTGATCATCTTGGTCAACAGCCATTAATAGATCTATCCTCCATGAACATATATAGAATTCTCTTTTAAACCCATTATAGCTTTGGCCTTCACAGTATCCCCTGGAAACGAGTTCCAGTTGATAAAGTGGACTTTCAGAAAGCCTATGACAAGGCCCCACATCAAAGACTCTTAAGCAAAGTAAGTAGTCATGGGATAAGGGGGAAGGTCCTCTGATGGATCAGTAACTGGTTAAAAGATAGGAAACAAAGAGTAGAAATAGATGGTCAGTTTTCACAATGGAAAGTGTAAAATAGTGAGGTTCCCCAGGCAGCTTTACTGGGACCGATGCTGTTCTACATATTCATAACTGATCTGGAAAAAGATGTAAACAGCGAGGGGATAAAGTTTGCAGATGATACAAAATTACTCAAGATATTAAGTCCAAAACTGACTGAAGAGTTACAAAGGGATCTCTCTAAACTGAGTGACTGAGCAACAAAATGGCAGATGAAATTCAATGTTGATCAGTTCAAAGTAATACATATTGGAAAATATAATCCCAATTATACATACAAAACTATGGTGTTTAAATTAGCTGCTACCACTCAAGAAAGACATCTTGGACTCATTGTGGATACTACTCTGAAAAACATCTGCTCAATGTGCAGCAACAATCAATCATGCTAACAGTATGTTAGGAATCATTATGAAAGGGAAAAATAAAACAGAAAATACCATAATGACACTATATAAATCCATGTTATGCCTACACCTTGAATACTGTGTGTAGTTCCAGTCTCCCCATCTCAAAGGAGATATTAGAATTGGTTAAAAGTAAAGAAAAGGACAACAAAAATGATTGGAGTATAGAACAGCTTACTTAGGAGAAATTAAAAAGACTTGTACTGTTAATTTGAAAGAAGAGATGACTAAAGGATGATGTGATAAAGATCTATAAAATCATGAATGGTCTCTTACCCCTACACATAACACAAGAACCAGGGGTCACCCAATTAAATTAGTAGCCAGCAGGTTTAAAACAAGCATAAGGAGGTACTTCTTCTAACAATGCACTGTAAACCTGTGGAACTCATTGCCAGATGATATTGAGGGCCAAAATTATAACTGGGTTCAAACAAAAAAATTAGATAAATTCATGGAGGATAGATTCATCAACGTCTAGTAGCCAAGATGGGTCAGGGATGCAACCCCATGCAGCAGCTGGGACTAGACAACGGGGATGTCTCTCTCAATAACTGCCCCTTTCTGTTCATTCCCTCTGAAGCATCTGGTATTGGCTACAGTCAGAAGACAGGATACTAGCTAGATGGACCATTGGTCTGACCCAGTATGGCTGTTCTTATGTTGTATCTGCTCCATTCAGGAAAGTTTTCAGATAGATCCAAGGAAAAATATGGACAACAAAGCATTAACTTCTACACTTTTTTCCCCATGCTTGCTGACTGTGATTAAATCAAGGAAATGTCTTTAAAGACTTTCTAGTAGGCGGGCTACATTTGAATTTTCAGCCATGTTTTAACATGCGTTAATACTTAAACATGATTCTAAATTCCAATATAAAAACCAACATTTGTTCCAGGCCACAAGCTTTATTCCTGTTTGTGTTTAAACCTGACTAGCAACATAAATGTGTCTCCTAGCTATGGTAGAATTTAGTTGCATTCATTAACTGAGGTTAATGAATACATATTAAAATACAGCCAAACATTCTAGTTTTGACATGTAGTAGGGCTACCCCTACCACATCTCCTCATTCCACCTAAATACACAGTGTGATAGGTATTGACACAAACAGTTATATCTTTGAGGCTATTGTATCAACTTTATAAATGTTATCTGTCTCTGAGCCAGGGATTGAGTGCTGGCAGGTTGGGGGAGGTTACAAGGTCCATCCAGAAATTAAAGTCAGTGGGTGGTGATTACTTCAGACCCTGGGACAGGTAAAGAACTCCAGAGAAGTGCCATCGACCGGGGTGACATATATACTGGTTCAGACTGGATTCATAAAACCCAGATGCAAAGAAAGAGCTTGGGAAACAAATGGCCAGGCTGAACTGACTGAAGGGGCCCCTCCTTCTTGACCGGAAATGAACCTTTAACCAAAGGGGCAAACCTTACAAAAGAGGTTTGAAGGAATGTGACCTACCAGACCCACATGTGGAAGACGGATAATCTCTGTTAAATCTTTTATTGTTTTGTATGTTCTCTGTAATTTTTTTGTTCTAAAATAAATGTATTGTGATATGTGAAAGTTGGTCTCTGGATAACCACTGTGTTAGCTGCTGGGAGAGAGTGAAACTGCAGGTTCAAAGCTAAGGTCAGATCTGCTGGGATAATCACAATGAATTTCAGGGGAGCTGCAAGCCAAAAACCCTAGTTTGGGGAGATAGAATCCTGAGATTCTGCCTATCATAAGCTGCCAGCTAGAGGCCTGAGATCTAAGGGGGATCCCTTGAGCAGACTATGGAGGAGGTCAGAGGTGCACTTTCCCCAAAACAGTGACACAGATCCCATCTATGCAGTATACTGGATCTCTGCGTCCTGGGAAATCTAAATCAGGACACTGATGGTCAAGAGTGAGTTGAATAAAAATTATGGCTGTCAAGCGATTACAAATATTAATCATGATTAATTGCACTGATAATAGAATTCCATTTATGGAATTTTTTACATTTTCAAATATATTCATTTCAATTACAACACAGAATACAATATGTACAGTGCTCACTTTTGTTTTTTACAGTGCAAATATTTATAATAAAAAATTATAAATAGTATTTCAATTCACCTAATACAAATACTGTAGTGCAATCTCTATCATGAAAGTTGAACTTACAAATGTAGAATTATGTACAAAAAATAAAATATGTAAATAAATATCAAAAATAAAACAATTAAAAATTTAGAGCCTACAAGTACATTCAGTCCTATTTCTTGTTCAGCCAATCACTCAGACAAACAAGTTTTTTAACATTTGCAGGAGATAATGCTGCCCACTTCTTGTTCACAATGTCACCTGAAAGTGAGAACAGGTGTTCATATGACACTGTTGTAGCCAGCATTGCAAGATATTTACATGCCAGATGTGCTAAGGATTCATATGTCCCTTCATGCTTCAACCACCATTCCAAAGGATGTGTGTCCGTGCTGTTGACGGGTTCTGCTCGATAATGATCCAAAGCAGTGCAGACTGACATGTTCATTTTCATCATCTGAGTCAGATGCCACCGGCAGAAGGTTGATTTTCTTTTTTGGTGGTTCGGGTTCTGTAGTTTCTGCATCTCAGTGTTTCTCTTTTAAGACTTTTGAAAGCATGCTCCACACCTTGTCCCTCTCAGATTTTGGAAGGTACTTCAGATTTGTAAACCTAGGTTGAGTGCTGTAGCTATCTTTAGAAATCTCACATTGGTACCTTTTTTGCATTTTGTCAAATCTGCAGCAAAAGTGTTCTTAAAATGAACATATGCTGAGTCATCATCCAAGTCTACTATGACATGAAATATATGGCAGAATGTGGGTAAACCAGAGCCAGAGACATACAATTCTCCCCCAAGGAGTTCAGTCACCAATTTAATTAATGCATTTTTTAAACGAGTGTATCAGCATGGAAGTGTATCCTCTGGAATGGTGGCCAAAGCATGAAGGGGCATACGAATGTTTATCATATGTGAACATAAATACCTGGCAGTGACGGCTGCAAAAGTCCCATGTGAATGCCTGTTCTCACTTTCTGGTGACATTGTAATTAAGAAGTGGGCAACATTATCCCCGTAAATGTAAACAAACTTGGTTGTCTTAGCTATTGGCTGAACGAGAAATAGGACTGAGTGGACTTGTAGGATCTAAAGTTCTGCATTCTTTGGTTTTGAGTGCAGTTATGTAACAAAAACATCTACATTTGTAAGTTGCACTTTCATGATAAAGAGATTGCACTACAGTACTTGTCTGAGATGAACTGAAAAATACTATTTGTTTTGTTTATCATTTTTACAGTGTAGATGTTTTAATCAAAAATAATACAAAGTGAGCACTGTGCACGTTGTATTCTGTGTTGCAATTGAAATCAATGTATTTTAAACTAGAAAAACATCCAAAAATATTTAATAAATTTCAACTGGTATTCTATTGTTTAACAGTGTGATTAAACCTCGATTTATCGCAATTAAATTTTTGGAGATAATTGCAGGAGTTAACTGGGATTTATTGACAGCCCTACTAAAAATGTGCTTTATTAACTATGTCAATACTGGCTATATATTTATACAGCACTAAGCTCAATTTCCAAAATGAAACCCCATCATGTCTGGTAATTTGGGTGTAAAACATGGGATGAATTATCCGGATACAGACAGCTGTTTGATGGTCTATATTCAGGAATATGGATGAAAAATCCTCAGGACATTCAACAACAATTCTATACAGTTGATCTCATGGGCCTGTGTGTATGGGAAGGGAAGGAGGTAAGAATGATGCTGTACTGGATCCTCCCTCTCACTTTAAACATAAAATTTAATTTAATGATATGTGACTACACTGATTTTGGGGGAGGTGAGGGTTAGGAGAAACAATCATAACAACCACTGTTTCTGGGCTGATCCCTTCTATATAACAGGGGTGGCCAAACTTAGTGACCATCTGAGCCACAGATCACAACCTTCAGAAGTTCAAAAGCCACACCTGCTGGAGCTCAGGGTTCTGCCCTGTGGTGAGGTGGTAAGGCTAGGGGTTTATGCCGTCCGGGGAAGAGGGGCTCAGGGCTTCTGCCCTGTGGGAGGCACCTGCCAGGGCTCGAGGCTTCAGTCCTGACAGAAGGGGAGTTTCTGAGGGAAGAGCAGTCATGGAGCTAAAACCCCAAGCCCCCCTTCCTTGCTAGGTAGAAGCCCCTAGCCCCACCAGAAGCCCCGAGTCCCTCCCCCAGTCTGGTAGGCAGAGAATGGGAGGGGGCTCCATGAGCCCCACTTTGACTGTAGAAGAATGAAATGTGGCTTGTGAACTGCAGTTTGACCGCCCCTGCTATATAACTTTGGGGAGAAATGTGAGGCATTCACAAGGACCTGCACTGAAAATTGGTATTTATAATGGAAATGCTGATACAAAATTAGCTGTAGCAGATGTCCTGTTTGCTGGTACTCTTATTATAAAGAATCATATTACCCCATGGATCACTGGCCTTTAAAACATGACATGAGTAATTACATATTTGGGGCGTTCTAGTTAACGTATTCATCTAGGCAAGCCACAAAACATGATAAACATCTTAGTTCCAAAAATTCCATTCCAAAGTCATCTTCAAATTACATCCGGTGGACCAAATTCAATCCTGGTGTAATTGCTTACAATTACACTAACTGCAATGAAGTTGCATCTCCTTACTCCAGGACTGAATTTGTTACAATTTCTTTTAAAATATATATTTTTAAAATTCATATGCTCTATCCCCATGGTAAAGTTTATTTAAGGAAACCTACATTTAGTGGGTGACATGGAAATTTGGAGATATTTCTTTTTGTTGTAGAGGAAGAAAGTAATCCTTGTTTGAAATGTCAGATATAATGAAAAGTTGTAGAGTAAAGCAGGAATCAGCCTTTTAGAGTAGTAATAGTTGGAACCCTTTTCTTTGCATCATTATTAATGGGAATTTGATTAAACTGATCTCAGCATTGTATTAGTGGAATGCCAATTTTTAAGGAGAGAGGGACTAAATTTATATCTAGCAACACTAGAGTCCACATGGTATACATACTCCAGTTATGCCAATCTCTTAACAACTGAGATAAGTACACTTTGATATTAAAGCCAGAAATGCTCAGACAACTAAAACAGAGTCTTTCACATTTTTAGATGGCTATGTATAAGCAGAAGATAAGTAATATTATGGTTAAGTTGGAGACTTGAATTCCATCATAAGTTGATTTTTGGCCCACCCTTCACTAAAGTATTAAAGTTACCCTCTCTAGTTTATGTTTTGCAGGTGCCTTCTGTGACCAGTAGACAACTTTTGTTCATATTTGAGGAGTTTTAGAAGTAATTTGTGAGGCATTTAACTAAAGACTGTATGGTAATGTATGTGCATGATGGGATAGTGTTCAAATTGGGTGGCTATTGGGTTACATATGCTGTGTTAATTTCAGAGTTTCCTGAATTTTGAATGCTTCATTCTGCAACCTTAGTGTAGGATTTTAAAAATGTAGATATCCTAGGTTTAACTTTCATTATTTGCCTAGACATTTTAGCTAGCCAGCTCCAGAATGTCAAAAAATGAAATAGTGTTAACTTCATAAATCTCATTTCATAAGGCAGTCCTCCTTTTGTATAATCTAGAATGATTTTAGGCTAAGATTTTCAAAAGTAACTAATGCTTTTAGATGCCTCACTGTTTGAATGCCCAACTTGAGACATTGAGAAAGGGGCCTGATTTTCAAAAACTAGGCCTCTGTAAGATGTCTCCAGTAAGATAGCCAAATCACTAGTTACTTTTGAAATGGTGCCCTTACATTTTTATAATTGGGTCCAATCACAACCAATAATCAGCATGTCTTTGTATCAACTTTGTACCAAATTTTAATCTTCTACCCCATACTGCTGAGGCATTACAAGTGTTTTTTTTTTTTTAAGACAAAGACAACATTTCCATTTATAATGAGAAAAGTATGTTTTCATCATTCCTTTTGTTCCCCATAATGCTTTAACTCAAACTTCCAAAAACAAATCACCCTCCAGAAGACTTAAAACATTTCATCCTGAAAGGTGTGCCTTAAAAGAAATGCTTAGGCAATCTTAAACACAGCTGTTGCTAAAAGTTCCAGCTATAATATAGCAAACCCCTGGTTTTCAAAACTATGTAACTGTTTATATATCCTGCCCACATTGAAGTCAGTGGGAATTTTGACTATGTTAATAAATTAAAAAAACAGAAGCATGGAAATAGATTCAAAGACAAATTATAAATCAACAAGCAACAAGTTTCAGAATTATATAGCTCCTTTAAAATGTGCCCTGCTCATGGCTGCTAAGTGAAAATGGACTTTTTTAAACTTATTCAGATTATTAATAAATATTAACTTTTCATGATTTTTGTATGTTAAACTTCCATAATTTTATATTCTAACCAAAATCATTTTCATGTTGTGTATCTATATATTCCATGCCCTACATCTATTGAAACAGGAAAAAAAAAGTTCAATTGCAGTTAATGAGTTAATTTCCCCTTCACCGAATCCTTGAGGGGCCATTTAGGGATCTGGGGCAAAAATTGGGGATTGGTCCTGCTTTGAGCAGGGGGTTGGACTAGATGACCTCCTGAGGTCCCTTCCAACCCTGATATCTGTGATTCTATGAAGGGAGTTTTTCCTCCAAAAAATAAATTTCTTTGTCTCATACCCTATAAAAGGGAAAAAAAAAAAAAAAAAAAGAGGGTTTGGGAGTTAGTTTGGGAATGAACACTATCAACATTCCACCGGGTACAGAGGAAGGAACTATACTACCTTGTCTTCAATATCGACATGGGGTTGAAAATGTATGTTTTCATTCTGTATCCTGTATAGTACTGTATTAATCTTTGATTGATAATCTTTGATTAAATAAAGCCATTTGAGCTGCTTATTCAACATTTTTCATTGTTATTAAATTGCAATACACAACAAGATCAAAATTAAAGGTGATATTTTGCCCTTCGACATCAATAGAAATAACATGGGAAAAAAATGTTCTAAACAGATAAAACAATAAGAATCAGTAATAAAGAATATAGCCAAAAGCAGCATTGAAAATTGTTGACATGTTAACAAAATGAGTAAATACACCTCAGCACAGACAGATATTTAAATAATCATTTTTGTAGCTTGTATTTTTCTGCTTGTTTCAACTACTGCATGACTTAGCCAAGCATATTCACTGTAGTGTTTTAGCAAGTTTGAAATTCCTGGGTTTGGAGAGGCTTTGTTTCGAGTGTTTTGGGGCTGCACAATGCCTCATCTTTTTTCTGGGACATAAAAGCCATAGCATGATGTCCACAGATTTTATAGGTTTCTCCCAAGCTAATGTACTTTCAACGATTATTAGAATGGAAAATTGCCCAATGTGCTATGACAGACATGTAATCAACCATTTAACCGTTAATGTTAGGGATGAGAGAATCTGAATAAATGCATTTGAAATGGGTTTTTTTACCCACAAAAGCTTATGTCCAAAAAAATCTGTTTGTCTTTAAGGTGTCACCAGACTCCTGGTAGTTTTTGTGGATACAGACTAATACAGCTACCCTTCAGATACTTGAATAAAGTTCTGATCCTTATTAATAAGGACTCAGAAACCAAACAAGTGCCAATAGGTGACACAAGTAACCTTTATAGCATTGTTACAGAGCTATACAGTGTCCCAAAGGTAAAAGAAAATAAGGTTTCATTCTCCATCCTATCACTGTTTGTCTAGCTAGTTTCACCTGTTAATATTTGACCCCTTTTCACTCACCAAAACACTGGTTTGGGGGGCTTAGTTTTGTTTTAGGGATATAACTTAAAGAATGAAGGATTGAGTATGGACTTTCAGGTTCCAAAACATTTATTAGATTTAGGGCTAAATTCAGCAAGGGCAGCAGAGGGACCTGTAAATTACAGCTCCTGGTATATCCACTAAGCCTATTGTGCCAAAGAATAAATCCAGCTGGGAAGCTGCTATTTCTAGCTCAGCCTTGAGCTCAGGTGTTCTCAAAGGGAGAGCTCTAAGTTATTCTGGGACTTTCTATTCCATTCAGGTTCTCACATTGCTTTCACCACCACAGTATCCGAGCCTCTTCCAATAGTGCACTAAGCAATGTGACTACAGAAGTCCACCAGTGGAAGTTAAATTAGAGCATATGGCTTGGCTTTATCCCCTTATTCATTCACATCCCCTTGTCCATTTCTTGAGTTGTGCTGTCCTCTGACAGACTGCACCTTGGAAGTGGAACTAATCCATTTTGCTTTACCACCTCTGATTTGTCTCCAGGCAGTCAGGCCCAGTTTATATCAGCATAACCTACCGTAAACCTTTCCGCTGTGTAAGTTCTGACATGGGAGATGTAGTCTGGCCAGAGCAAATCTGTCCTTTAGAAAAATAAGGGGCACTCAAACTACAACGCCCTGGAGGCGCTGCAGCAGCATTTCTGAATAAAAATTTCACTTTTTGATTTTTCACTGAAATGTTGACATTCTCCATAGAAAAATCTCCAAAAATTGTTTATATATGTCAATTTTCAGCAGAAAAAAAGTTTCTGATCATCTCTCTTATTAGAGATGGGTGAATAATTTTTTTAATGGAATTGGCTCTGAATAGTTCAGTATTTTCTGTACTTTCTCATTCAAAATTATCCACCAAGTAATTTGTCTGTAGATCATTCAAGAACTGTTCATTGTGACTAGTCATTACTCAGTATTCAGTCTTGATTGATTCAGAATGGAGATTGTGTGTATCTCTTTTCCCTCATTCAGTGAGCTCAGATTCAAATATTTTGTGCAAATTGCTCGTGAATTCAATATCCACTTTTCTGGGCGTATGCTGCAATATTTGCTAAAATTTCACCATTTACACAAACATTCCTGCTGGTTTGTTTAAAAAATTGAAATAAAATTATGGCAGTCTTATCTCACCCAGAGGCTGTACAGCTGTAAGCACACTGAAATAAATTATCGGTCCCCGCAATAGCACAGCAATACATATTTACAGCTGAACTTCTACTCTTGTGGCTACAGAATGACACCACCAAAAGTGGCTGTGACAGCTGAAAGAGTAGCAGAAATGAGGCTGCCCAATGCTACATAAGTTTACAAAGTTGAGAAAATTTTAAAAAGTACTGCCCCAAGGCAGCATGGGAAACAGCTTCTGATTTTTTTTAAAGCTAGATTTCCATTCTGTGATTAACTTCTGGCCTCTTTCACTGTATGCTGTTAGGATATAGATATTCAGGCCTATCTGTAAAGGCCTATACTCTAAGAATTTAGGTGTATTCTTATCACTTAACTAGTTATAGAGGTATAAAAGAAAGAATCAAAATCACTGTCTGCCGGTGTAACGTCCTTCTCTTACTGTGACAGTCTGAGGCCCTGTGCTTAGGCTAAGGCCTTTGGCTAAGCAGCAGAGGCAGCCATAAGCTGGGAAGCGAACAGTCACTTCCTCACATCCCAAACTAGTCACATTGAAATAAGGTGCTATTGGGCTGTTAGGAATACAATCCTGTCCTGATAATGCCTATCGCCTCCAGAGAAAGGGAAGTGCCTAGAAGATGTAAAAGGAAACTTAGTTTGATAGCATCCTGTCTGGCAAGAACTCACGTATCAATAGCTGGGATGTGAAATCCTCATTTCTGTGTTTGTTCTATCACTGTAGTCCCCATTTCCCTATTGTTTGTCTGTATAATCTGTGGTTCTGTGATTGTTTCTGTCTGCTGTATAATTAATTTTGCTGGGTGTAAATTAAGGTAAGGCTCTGTGGTGTCAGAGCTGGCAAGGGGGACACTAAGGGAGGAAACTGGAATCATGCTCACTGGAAGTTCACCCCAATAAACATCGACTTGTTTGCACCTTTGGACTTTGGGTATTGTTGCTCTCTGTTCATGCGAGAAGGACCAGGGAAGTAAGTGGGTGAAGGAATAACCCCCCTAACATACCCCTTTTCCTCTCTCTTGATGTGTGACATACAGCTCCTGTTTAAGCCTCAATGGGATATTATCTGTTGTTGATGAAAAGTAAACATAGTTCTAGGAACTTTTTCCCCCAACATCATACAGAGGAAGTGTCAAATTTCCCAATAACCTGCTTCTGCAAATCCTTACCTCACAATTAATGTCATTGAGGTGACTGGGAGTAGTCACATGAGAAGGGACTACTTACAGGAATTAGGGTTTGGAGGATGTCATGTCATAAAATATTAAGCTAAGGTGCTACCTTTAGCATGTGGGCCGCCAGGGTAAGCCCCCTGGAGGACCGGGCCAGTTTGTTTACCTGGCACGTCTACAGGTTTGGCTGATTGCAGCTCCCAGTGGCCATGGTTCGCCGCTCCAGGCCAATGGGGGCTGCAGGAAGCGGCGGCCAGCACATCCCTCGGCCCGTGCCACTTCCAGCAGCTCCCATTGGCCTGGAGCAGTGAACCGTGGTCAGTGGGAGTCGCGATCGGCTGAACCTGTGGACGCGGCAGGTAAACAAACTGGCCCGGCCCACCAGTGGACTTACCCTGGTGGGCCGCGTGCCAAAGGTTTCCGATTGCTGATTTATAAACAGTGCAATATAAACACTATTTAGCGTTTGTCTTTCTTTCTGAAATATGTAACTTAACAAATTCTCCCTTGACTCACAGTATTTTAATGCTAGTTTTAGATCTACTAAAATATTTAGTATTATCGATCAATATCTTACTTTGGTAAGTTTCTTCATATAAAAGAACTCTATTAAATACATTCCTCCAGTATCAAGTATAAGAGGGGTAGCCATGTTAGTCTGGATCTGTAAAAGCCGCAAAGAGTCCTGTGGCACCTTATGGACTAACAGATGTATTGGAGCATAAGCTTTCGTGCATCCGACAAAGTGGGCATTCACCCACGAAAGCTTATGCTCCAATATGTCTGTTAGTCTATAAGGTGCCACAGGATGCTATGTCTCTAGTAAACACTTCAAATTATAACCCCCCATCTTGCAATCAACTCCACATGCCCATGAAATCAAACTGGGCTCCATAAAGCTCCAGGGATCCTTCTGCACAGATCTGATTTCAGGACTGAGACCATACAGCTAAAATTCAGTTCAAATTCTTTTTAGAAACCATCATTATGGCCACTTAACTTTTAGGACAGCCCATTACATTCTGGTATACTTGAAATACATAATCTGAAGCAGCTCTCAGGGAATATTCCTGTGTGTACACTGAGAAAAAAAAACATCTTCAAAGGGGTTGTAAAGTGTTCTTGGACAGATTGTGAAACTTTACCCTGAAGTCAAGACTACTTCAGTAAGTTACCTTCACTGACATTACTCTGGTATTCAAAATCTGGCCCTGTGTTCCTCATCTACTATATTTGACACAGGAATGCTTAAAACTTTTTCCACACAGGCTATTTTCAACAGCTTTTTAAAAAAGGTTATCAGAGAAGATCTGAAAGTGCAGTCAAAATAAATATTCACCTTATTGTTATTCTGGGTGTTGGGCAATCACATCACCTTGTTGATACTATTGGGCATGAAGGCCATGTTCCATTCAGGGTAAACAAGGGAACAATTAAATGCCCCATGGTTTATTGATAGCTGAAACAACAGAAAGCCACTGCCCAAAGACTAGATCTCATGCAAGCCTGGGCATGTCTAGGCCATACAATCCAAAAGGTTTCCCATAGGGTTGAAAGCAAACCTATAGGCAGGGAAGTGAATTGATTGTAGCTATGTGTTTGTGAGAGAAGAAAGGAGAAACATCACAGAAGCAGACAGAAAGGGCGGGGGGGCGAGGAGGCAGTCAGAGAAATACTTGCGTCATGACTGAGAGATAGAGTGCTGGCTACACTGAGACAAAAGAAACTGCCTCCTATTTGATTCTTGCTCTGTTCAGGGAAACAGGACATTATGTACATATTCTTTGTAAATAAACGGAAGTTCATCAAAGAAATATCTGACACTGTCATCATCTTCTCCTCCTAATGGAAACAACCTGGCAAGGCCCAAAACTTGACTAACCACTCTGGCCAAAAGGGGTAATAGAATTATCTATTTATATATCATTGAGGCATTAAGGCACACAAACTATATTTATTAGTGGTTTAGTTACAATATATATACACATTGATTTATATGAGCCATATCCATAGCAGGTATAAATCTACACCAATGCTAAATATACAATTTGCACCAGATAAGGATATTGGCCCACTTATTTTAAAAAGGGAAGACGAAATGTGGTATGCTGCTTCTACACAGACAAATGAACTGTGCATGAAAGTTATCACATATTATTCATTATTTTTCTACACCACAAGTTTCCTAGGGCAACTCAAAGTTCACATAGAGTGGGATTTTCTGAAGTGCTCAGCAAAAAGCAGGACCAATCCCCAATTAAGTCAATGAAAGTTTTACCATTTACTTCAGTGGAAGTAGAACTACATCAGTGCTGAGTGCTTTTGAAACATCCCCTCCCATAAAGATGCACAAGATATTTGTTTGGAGGATTTACAACCTCATCGCAGATGATGCAACAAAATGTGCACCAAGCAATATAGTGGGCATGGCTGTGGTGGTGACAAGAAGACTGATCAGAGAAATAAGATTGCTGAGTGAAAAAAAAAACAAAACACAGCTTGACAGCATGGTTGATTTTGTTTTTTTAAATGTTTTAGTTTGACTACAAATTAAACACATGTATTCTTGTGGGTTGGGCAAAACATCATTGAAGCTAGTGCCCTTAGCTCTACCCTTCATTTAAAATAGCTGTAAGAAACAGTTAATCTCCTTCATGAAACAGTAGCAGCCTCTACCCCAAACACAGGCACAACATTGCCCCAAACAAAGGCACTTGTGAGGCCACTCAGGAATTTAAACTTGAGAGAGGGGTTTGGCTGGCTGTTTTTAGTGGAGAAGGTATGAGTGTGAGTGTGAGTGAGAAGCAGGAGAACCATCACAAATATACAGAGAAAAAGGAGAAACTCAGACACAACCTGAACAAGTGTTGAGTGCATGGCTCTTAGAAAAACCGAGAGAGTAAGTGAGCTTGTAAGCTGAATATTGGCTACAGGCTCTTGGAGCTCCGAGCAAGGAAGCTATGTCCTGTTTGATTCCTCCCATGTTCAGGGAAACAGGACTTTGTACATTCTTTGTAAGTAAACAGGCTTGTATTAAAGTTACCTGATTCCATCATCAGTTTATTCTCCTAACGGAAACCACCTGCAAGCCATTTGGCTAACACCTTGAGTCAAAAAGGGAAACAGTATAATACATGAATATCTTGTGACTCGGTTTTTGTGGAGGTCAAGGCAGAAGTGAGTCTTAACCAGGAATTTCAACAAGGGGAAAGTGGTATCTTATCAAGCCAATTTGGAGAGGTTATCCCATTCCCAAGGGGCATTGTGGAAAAAGGTGCAGAGATGGTTGTGAAAGAAGTCAGACAAACTGGCACATTATCAGAACACTATCATCATTATTAGAAACATATGGGTATGTCTACACTGGAAAGTTTCTGCATCACAAGTGTCAAGGTTCCTCCCCCACTCTGAACTCTAGGGTATAGATGTGGGGACCTGCATGAAAACCTCCTAAGCTTACTTTTACCAGCTTAGGTTAAAACTTCCCCAAGATACAAATTAATTTTATCCTTTGTCCTTAGAATATCCACTGCCACCACCAAACTCTAACTGGGTTTACTGGGAAACACAGTTTGGACACGTCTTTCCCCCCAAAATCCTCCCAACCCTTGCACCCCACTTCCTGGGAAAGGTTTGGTAAAAATCCTCACCAAATTTGCATAGATGACCACAAACCCAAACCCTTGGATCTGAGAACAATGAAAAAGCATTCAGTTTTCTTACAAGAAGACTTAATAGAAATAGAAGTAGATAGAAGTAAAGGAATCACCCCTGTAAAAATCAGGATGGTAGATACCTTACAGGGTAATTAGATTCAAAACATAGAGAATCCCTCTAGGCAAAACCTTAAGTACAAAAAAGACACACAGACAGAAATAGTTTTCTATTCAACACAATTCTTTTCTGAGCCATTTAAAGAAATCATAATCTAACGCATACCTAGCTAGATTACTTACTAAAAGTTCTAAGACTCCATTCCTGGTCTATCCCCGGTAAAAGCAGCATACTGACAGATACACCGACCCTTTGTTTCTCTCCCTCCTCCCAGCTTTTGAAAGTATCTTGTCTCCTCATTGGTCATTTTGGTCAGGTGCCAGTGAAGTTACCTTTAGCTTCTTAACCCTTTACAGGTGAGAGGATTTTTCCTCTGGCCAGGAGGGATTTTAAAGGGGTTTACCCTTCCCTTTATATTTATGACAACAAGTTATACCACTTTTATTAAAATGCTGAAATTAAACTGCTGTTGCATGTCCATACTGTGCTCCTTGTGACTGTGAAGCGCATCCACATTAGCAGCTCTTGCAATGGCAAAGAAAGCAATGCATTGTGGTAGCTATTCCACTGTGCAACTGGCTACAGGATGCTTTGGGAAGGGTTTGCAATACCTCATGGAGCAGGCACAGCACCACATGATTCAGGTTTCCCAGTCCCATTGTTTCATGAGCATCCTACTACGTGCCAGCTGCTTTTCAACTGAAATGTGGGGGGGGGGGAGAGTGCGTTTTGGGGGACAGAGAGAATGTGTCAGCATGCTGTCTTGTAAATTCAGACAGTGGCAGGAAGCAACCAGTCCTGAAGCAGGGGGAGGGGGAAACCCCGACATTGGCCCCTTGCCTCCCTCCCTGGACACTTTGCACAGCAATCTCTCTCTCTCTCTCTCTCTCTCTCTCGCTCGCACACACACACACCTGCCTCTGTGTTCAACAGCACAAGCATTCCACATTAATGGCTTGCTTTGTGTCCCAGAGCAGATCAGCAGAGCACACAACAGCTGTCAGAAACCGTGCTTTGAAAGGGGAGGGGTGCATGTCTCCAGGGCAGCTGAATTCAAAACAATGAGCACAGTGGTCTCTTGATGCATTATGGGACAGCTCCAGAGGCCAATTACAGCACAGAAAGCAATCAAGTGTCTACACTGTCAATAGAGTGCTGGAGCCTCTGCGCTGTAAGGTTTACGACTCTTGTCAAGGTAGTTTTTTTGCACACTGCAACCAAGGAGTTTATGCGCACAGAGTGGCCTGGCAGTGTGTCCACGTCTGCAGTTTGCGCGCAGAAAACTGCTTTACTCCACAGAAACTTGCCAGTGTAGACAAACCCTATGAAGTTTCTGGATGTGCTCTTAACCGGCGTGAGGGTTAATATAAAATGGATGTTAATGGACTAGGGAATTATGAGAAAAAACAAGTGCTGTGTATTGGCATACAATAAGTTTAAAAAAATTACATGACACCAAATGTTCATATGTGGAAAAATGTGCATATGTCCACGTTAAAGACATTTTACACTGTTGTAGATAGTTCTGTAAAGCTAGGGAAAAGATTTGTTATAATTAAAACTTTGGTCACTAGAAGGTAACAAACAGAAAACCATTGCATGAGACTGTAGTTTAATAATGGCTGAAAGGTTGTGCACTTAGTGTGCATTGATAAATTGAAACCTGCCTCTGAACTATGACCTACATTCAAACAATAGCAATCTCATCTAGCCACTACCCGGGAGTTGCCATGATTAAAGGAAAAAGGTTGTTTGGACTCTGAATATTCTCGTTTAAATGACTGAGTGGAATAGTTTTATTACCAAAGGACTGCTCACAAAAAAAAAAAAAAAAAAAATGAATGATATTCTGCAGTTCATTTTTCTTTCAGTTGGGTTCACTCCCTTTCCATCTTTGGGCACATGTAATTTTTTTTTTTTTAAATGCATCACCACCTATATATATAAATGATAGAATCCATCTCTTTCATACACAGATGATCGCATACAAAAAAATTCATGGTTATGTGCATGGAGGCTGTTGAAAATCAGACCTTTAGATATTCAATCCATAATCAGAGGGTCTATTCCTGGGTGTACTATTGATCAAAATTGTTCTATATCTTGCATTTTGTCCTCTTCTTTCAACTACATATTATTTTTCCATTTATCCTATTTTTTCCTCTTCAATTTCTCCATTTTTTCCAGCTAATCGCCTTCTTCTTTTAGAGATGACTTAATTTATAACTTTTTCTAGTAGCCATCTCCTAATCATGATTTGGCAATTAATCTTCAGGTTATTAATGACTCTAGATGCATATAATTTTAATTAAAACTTGTACTCTGGTGTGCAGAGAACTTTAAGAATTGGAAACAGAATTTTAATGAAGTACTGGTGTTGCTGATGTGCCAATATGATTTTGATTATGATTCCTGGACTGATTTTGTATTCTATGGAATAATTAGAAATGAATTTGATTCATCACATTCTGTGATATCTTAAAGTAAATAATAAAATCATGCACACAGCTTTGGCACTGGAAAGTGCATTGTCTAAGTGAAGGGAATTTTAAATCATTTTTACTATAAAAAAAGAAAGTATTCTTTTTCTTTTGTAGAAAAAAAATGAAACGTTTTTTCCATTGAAGATTTTCCTGACTCAGTATTTCTAACAAACAATTAAAGGTTCATATAAAAATTACCTCAGATGTATGCTATACTCCATAATTATAAATATTATTTAGGGTTTGTAATTTTTTGGTTTATCGTTTTGTTTTTTGTTGGGGTTTTTTGTTTGTTTTTTTACTTTAAAAAGCTCTCTCTCATTGGTAAACCATCTTGTGATGTTGTGGCTTTATAATGTTCCAGCCTTTGTGTGTGAAGTTTAGTCTTAATTACACTCTGACATTTTTCCTAATCATACTTTAGAGGAATAATCGTATTGTAGATTTAATTCCTAGATTTAACTAATATATTAGGATACATTTCTAGAGGAAAATTGTATTTGCTGTGTAGTACATAAATCAGAACAGACACTAGAATCTGCAGTGAAATGTTCTGCACAAATCATCCTCTGCGATGCTATAGGATTGCCAGAATCTGTTAGGGTACATCCCACCCCTGTGAACCTGGGCCAACAGACTAGGGCTAATACTATGGCATTAAACATAGGTGTGTAGTCAGAGCTTTTAAGTTGTGGGTTGGGCTAGATCTCAGGCACCGAAGCCCTTCCTTCTCCATAAGCTTTAGGGCCAAAACTGCAACAAGCTATTTTTAACACCTGTGGCAAGATGGCCGATTTTAGTCTGGTGGGTCCTGCGCTTTTCTTGGCAGGGTGCTAAGATGCTACCCTTTGCCCCTGCTCTTGGGTGCCCACTACTAGCCCGGGAAGGTGGCAGAGGAAGGAAGAAGGGGAGGGGTCTGGGTTTGCTCCTTGCTCTAAGTCCCAGCCCCTCTCAACCCCTGTGGGTTTCTTACCCTCGTCCCCCTTAGGTGGGATTACCCTCGGTCCTTAGTTGCTGGGGGGGAAGCAGTCTCCCTCTCCTGTTGGGGCAGGGTCTCCTTTAATTCAATTCTCAGATCTTCCAAATCTCTCAACACACCTCCAAGCTCCCTCCAGTCAGTCAGTCAGTCAGTCAGTCAGTCAGTCAGTCAGTCAGTCCACCCTCCTCTGTCTGCCTGATGCAGGGGGTTTTCTTAGGTTCCTAACAGGGCCTTAATTGACTGCAGGTGCTCCAATTAACCTGCAGCCACCTTCCCTTGTCTACAGGGAACCATGCCTTAATTAGCCTTGAGTTTATCTATCTAGCACTCTCCCACTGCTCCCTGGCCCTCCTGTATCACACACCGTAGCACAAGCCCTAGTCTCTTGACCTGATCTTGCGTGCTTGCTGCTGCAGGCTGTGCAGGCATATCCTCAGAGGGATGTATCCGACATATAGAAAATCAGTCACTGCTGTATATACCTCTAAACCTCCAAACTTAAAAAAAAAAATAATAATGAACCCAAGTGTTTTGGGGATCAGTGGCAGGGATTAATGAACCAGACAAACTATCTGTTGAAATTAATGAGAGAGGCTTAATTTCTTTTGCCTCTAAGAAGAAATAGTTGTTTCTGATTTTTGAATCTGATATACCTATGAGATTAGGCAAGTATAACATTGTTGTTGTGACAAATGGGCCTTTTTGCTGTCAATCAACATTATGTGGTGATGTTTAGAGAACCTTAGATTAGAAGCAACCTTGACCATGAGGTAAAATGACTAGGATAAGCACTATGCCTTATTCTGTATTTTGTAAGCAATGACTACTTTTACAGTGTTATGTAAACGCCAGTAGAACAATTATGGAGGTAACTTGCAAGTTTCAGGGACCTGAAGAAGAGCTCTGTGTAAACTTATTTCGCTCACCAACAGAAGTTGCTCCAATAAGAGATTGCCTCACCCACCTTGTCTCTCTATGTTTCAGGGAGTCAGTCATCTCACAAAGCAATATTCAGAGTGTATCCCAAAAAAGAATACATGTATTATCTTAAAGGCCTAGAAATAAACCTTAAGATGTCATCTGAACTGCTGTTTGAGACCAGGCCAGGCATAAAGAAAGAATGTCTGTATTGAAATCCCTGAAGAGTTCTTAAATATTTTAAGGAAAAAAGGCATTTATATTAATATATTAATAATGATAAGACTATTTAATCAGAAATAAGGAAGAAAGTTTACTGTAATGGGGGGGGAGGAATCTTCATTTTAGCAGTTCTTTTTAAGGATACAAAAGCACAAATATGTGGCAGGTTAAAAACCAAATACATTTGTTTAAAGAGAACAGGGAAATAATATACCATAATTGCAATGGAAGAATTCAAAACTACAGTTCAAGCACTTGAATGAGATTAGCACTAGGCTTAGATGGGTCGCCCTGTTAGTTTTATAGCAGGCTTTTCAAGCACAACAGCTCTCGTCTAATAACCACTTATAATGAGGCATTCCAGTTTCATACACTGTGGGAGGAAGACAGAGAAAAAAGAGAGGAAGTGGAATTAACCATAATTGCCCTTATTCATAAAAAGGAATGAAAACTTGGCTTTGTTCTAACAAGGGTCTTATTTCTTCATTAAATATAGATGTGAAGATCTTTCTTTAGTTTTTGAACACAAGTTGGAAAGAATTATTATAGTCCTTTACAAAAACAGATGAGGTACAGTTTATTAAGAGATTTATGAATGGTTTGGAAGTGTAAGAAATATGTGCCCTACAGAAACCTTATCATTAGATATCTTTGATAGGGTTGAAAGGCCTTATTTGTACTTCACTCAGTCTAGATTTGTCTTTGGTATCCTTTCAATCAATGAATACCACTGCTATACACAATCCTAAGGCAGTAATTGCCACACACAGTCACTTTTCAGCCTGGGGGAAAAAACACTAGGAAGGGTGTGCCTTGTTGCTTCTATTAGCATCTGCAAATGAACTTTTCAGAAACCCTGTACCATGTAGCAGATGAATGATGTTGCTCATATTTTCCCAGGTTTAAAAAAAAGTGTAAATGTTCTTTGTTCAAATCACAAAGCACTATACATCACATCTAAATATAGGATATAAAATTAAACGTATCCCCTATTATAACAGAATGATAAGGGACAAGTTTTTTCCTTAAATTGTATTAATGTATCTCCTGGACCATTGTGGTAGCCAGGGGCACAATTTGGTCCTTAACATTTCAGATTAAATGGAGACTGTCTCCTGATCCACAGAAGCAGCTTTCATTTTCAAAGAGCAAGGGTTCACTCCCTACTGTTCCCAGAATATAGGCTTGGTTGTTTCACAGCCACTGATTTCCAGGCTTGAGGCCCATGTGTCAGCTTATCCTGATTGCCACATATAACAAGCGAGTCTTGGGGAAGAATATTAGAGTCACATGGAGGTGGGTTTTCCCGTCTAGCTGAATGGTTGATTGGTATTACAGGAATTGCCATGTTGTTCCCAGCCCAATGTACCCATCACACTGTGATATGGCTCACAAAGAACTCAAGATCATTTCTGACCTGTTGAAAAACAATACAAGTTTAACTATCCTGAAGATAGTCACTATTTGTAGGTTACATTTAAGGGTAAGTTCAGCTCCCTCTTCTCCATGGCAAATAGTGACTGAAACCAGCATGGGGATCTATACATGTATTGCACACTTCTTGCATGAGCTTTCCATGCAGCAGCATGCAAGAGGCAATGGGTGAGCTGTGGGAAAGACATGACCAGAGTATCTCCTACTGGGCATATCTCCTCTCTTTTAGGAGATGTGTAAGAACCCATGGAATATACATCAGCCTCCCAATCACACACAAGGCTGAATTAGCCTCCATGGAACCCTATGTCGTGCAGAACTAATTTCTCCTCTTTGGCACTGATATACCAGCCTGGCTACTCAGACTGGGTGCTGGAATCAGGCATTGACTCAGATGGGAATGCTAAGGAGCCATATGGAAGATTCAGTTGTGGAAACCATAGTTAAGAGATACATCTGAATGTGATGCCATTTTATACATCTAGAGTTAATATTCAGAGAAAGGGAAACCCGCTTAAAGTTGGACATCTGGTGAATCTTTACAAGATAATGTTGGCTTTATGTGCATCAAGTAACACAGAAAACATCTCTATTCAATTAGCCTAATCTACCAGATTAGCAGATCTTTATTGTACATAGATTGTCTTTTATTACTCCACTAGGTTAAGAACTGTATGAGAAATACAGTCAGGTAAATATTTAATTATATTCCTTTCCAAATATAATATAAATAAAGAAATATTCAACCACAGTTTGGGTGGCCAATTTAAAGTTGAATGGTCAAATATATTATACTGCAGTTGTATTTTAATTCTCCATTGTTTGCAAAAGGTTTTTAGAATTTTTCTTATAAAATAATGTTCCATCTAAGGTTAGACACAGGATAATCTGCATGAATGATCTTTCTGCATGAGAAAAACATTTCCTTTGAATTAAGTGACAGCATAGAATCAGTAATGGATTTAATTCCTTTGTTACCCTGGATTGATACTAGAAGTGTTGTCGTTGGCCAGTTCCCAACTATTGAGTACATAGCTAAGGCTATTTAATATGTACCTGAAATGGAGCGCTACACACTCACCACTGTGGCACCTCCTGCTGGTTGCTCCAGGAATTAGCTCTGTTTTAGCCATGGAGCACCCTCTACTAGTGGTGTCCCACCCGTTGCTCTGCTCTCCGGTGCTGTCTCGGACCCACGTTGTTCCCTGGCTTGCGGCCTCCTCTTCTGGACACAGCCCTCCAGCTGTGCCCCTGCTCTGTTCTCCCCTGTTCCGGGGATGTATAAGCAGTCCTCAGTCTGCACCTGCCTTCCTGGCCAGTTGCAGCCCCAAAGTCTAGCCCCTTGCCTCAGGGGCAAGCCACAGTCTGTATCGGGCCATGCTTCCCCATGGCCAGGTGCAGTGTAAGGGGGGAGGGAGGGACCCAGGCCCACCCACTACTCTGGGTCCTGGCCCAGGGACCCTCTGGCTGCAGCCATGTCCTGCCCTCCTTCTCTCCCCGTTACTGCTTGTGCTCCCTGGGCCACTTCCCTTTGGCTCTTACACCTTCTCGGCCCTTTCTTTCAGGGGCCTCACCCTGGCATGTATCAGGCTGGAGCTTTCCCTCTGTTCCCCTAAGCCTGCCCAGCACTGCTCTATCTAAGGTGCTATCCCTGGGAGCCAGTCCTCCTCCCTTGCTTGTCAGGGAGAGACGCCAATCTCTTCCGCTTTGCAGCCTTTATATAGGGCCCAGTCTGGCCCTGATTGGCTGCCTTTCTGCCCTTCTCTCATTGGCTGGATTCTGCACAGCCACTCCAAGGGCTGCTATTAACCCCTCCTCTTCCAAAATGGGGCAACTGCCCCACTATAGTACCATGTTCAAGATTTTTAAAAATAGGTACCTAAACATCCTATTGTCCATATTTAAGTGACAGTATTTTCACTGGTAGTTACTTGGTCCTTGAAACTTGTGTGTGAAATTGGAACTCTGAAGGAGTACTCTCACTGAGTTAGCTCAAGAGGGCTGCTGCTTCAAAATGAGTCATGTTTTATGCACAACATAAAATAATCCAGACTGAAAGTACGTTTATCTAAGGTGCTTGTATGGCCACAATTCCATAACATCTGAACATGTCATTGTGATGGGTTACCTCCCACTCTGGGGTGTCACCTGATGTACTGGGGTACCACTGAGCCTGCCTGTTCCACCAGCCTGGGCTCCCTTACACTGTCCTGCTGAGCCAGGCCCTCAAGCCTCCTCCAGCACACACACACAGGTAGGGACACACCCAGCTGCAAAAAGACACAGATACTGAAATCTGCTCTGCATGGGAAAACTCAGCTAGGGCGTCTTTGTCTCCTAGATGTTTCCAGCAGTCATCCTGGGCAGGGATTCAGTGAAGAATGACCTTGAGTAAGTCACTTCCCGGCCTTAAATAGGTTTTACATATGGCGGGAACCCTTTGTTTTCCAGTGTGGTTAGCCCCCCAGTGGAAAAAATACTGGTATTTTATTATGGAGTCCAGTATCGGGTGATTTTGATCACATGACTCCGCAGCATCAAAGCAGCCAAGAGTCAGAAGCCATTTGTAATATCCCAGGAAGGTAGGAGATTAGCATTTTCAAAGACCTATTGTTTTTCCTAATGGCCCATCCAGACTGATTGCATTCTGTCTGGTGGGCATTCCCCAGGTGCAAACACTTTCGTAGTACAGATGTTTAGTCAATATTCCTAACTTTAGATAAAACATGATGCATGCATACAAACAGGATAATCATATTCAGGAAATCATAACATTTAAATGAGATCTCATATGCCTTATCTTGCACAAGAATATATCATAGTTATGCTATAATCATATTATGACAATATTTCTATGAAGAATATGGGTCATAGTGGCACACTCATATTTAATGTATTTATCTTCACAACACCCCTGTGAAGGCAGGAATTACTATTAGCCCATTCTACAGATGGGGAGCTGCAGACAAACAGGAGAGTCTCTGGAAAAGCAGGGATTAGAATCCAGCTCTCTGAACTCCCATGATAACTTCTTAAGCCCTTAGCCATCCCTCCTCTCTGTTTGCTCTTTGTCTAAGGACAGGCATAACAAACAATTCTGGCAATAACAACAAACAGCTCAGAGAAAGAAAGCAACAATGAAGAGGTTTCCCAGTTAAAAGGCGCGAGGGAGACAACTAGAAGATGCAAAATGGCTACTTGTGAAAACTGACAGGTTTACAATGAAATGAGAACATTTCAAAGAGATGAGAAGGAATAAGATCAGTGTTTTAATGAAAATGTTACTGAAAACAGTGGAGAAAATAACTTTTTCCTGATAGAGGTAGAAAAAATGTGAAATATGCAATACAACCCCCCCCCCCCAAACAAACAGCCATACAGCTACATGTGCCCTAAGGTAGGAAGTAAAAATATATCTTCCCCAGACTCTGTCAGTTGCAGAAGATACTGATGCCAAATTAACCAAACAGACCATAGTTCAAGTATTTGCAAAAATGAGACTGCCATTTTGCATATAATTTAAAATTGCTTCCTTACTGCATCTCCCCGCCACAACTGTATTCTTCCAACTTGTAGTGAAGTGGGAAATTTTTAAAGGGTCAAATCTGGAAATAAAAATGATCCCTCCTTATTTGTGTTTACAACACTCGCTTTGCTTATCCCATACCTCCCAAATAATCACACTGTCATGTCTTTCTCGCTCTCTGGGTCTTCTTCTGTGTAGTTCCCTCCTTCTGTTGGCCCCTGTCTGAGCTTTGGCATGCCTCCTCCCTCTTATCCTTGGAGAGCCCCCTCAGAATGCACATCTTACGCTTAGATGACAGAAAATCTTTAACAATACAAAGAAACAGAACTAAAAAGGCTTGTGCTAAATTTTGTTATTCAATCAGAGTGCTTTTCATGGCATCTCAGCCATTTCCCGCATTATATGTTGCCTGTGCAGGCTTTTCTCAGCAGAAGCTTTTACTTCATTCCGTCTGTGAAGCGTGTAGTAGCCTGTTTTTGTTACTATCCAAATAATGAAAAAAATATGATACTGAAATAACAAATAGTTAATATTGAACAATGAGCTCACTTTTCCCTGTATCAGTGGTTATACAGTTAATATGCAAGGGTTCGACTGTAGAGTCAGCTAAGATAGTCCAACATTTTATTTAGGCTCCATTTTATTTAGGCCCAATCTGCGGGAGTGCTCGAACAATTTTTACCGTGAGGGTGCTGATGCAAACAATGTATTTGGTGTTTGTTATGACTACTTCAAGCCAGGGGGTCCGGCAGCACCCCTAGTTCCAGCACCACTGAAGATATGTGTTTATTTGGGTTTTTATAAGTTTCTCTCTTTTAATTACGTACTACTTTCACATTTCATAAGATACTTTTTATTGATATTCAGAATCCTGAGTTAGTTCTGTATTGATTAAACACATTTTAAAGCAGCTCAAGTTTCAGGCATTAACTTCCTAATTAAGTCACCTAAGAAATTGCAGGAAAATATCATGTAATTAAATGTCATTTTATATAGAGTGGTTGTGCCATCCTCCTTTCCCCTCCACACATACTTACTTTATGTCTGCTTAAGCATGGTCTTGGATGAGCAATTAAAGGACTAAACTGAGGCAATTACTATAAAATACTCTTCTGCACAAGAAAAAAAAAAAAGGTCTGTTTACTGCATGCTTCTATTTTCCTGCATTGGTAGAAACTGATAATAGATTTGCCTATGGCATTTTTCCACATATCCATTAATGAACAATGCAGGGTTTGATGTGAATATCTGGTATCCTTCCTATCTTCAAATGCCCAACTTAATATTGAATGTCCTGAGTTTTTCCTTCTTCTAATTGTAGCATTTAATTGCTTTAGCATTTGCCACCAAATTATTCACCACTGAATAGTGATATTATCCTGTTGTTTCTTTAAGCTATCCTGCATTATTGAACATGGTATCTGGGTTGCTTTAATACACAGTAGTTTTGATCTTAGTGGAATCAATTTGCCAAAGATTTTGCTTTCATCCTAATGTCCTTGTAAAAGCTTCCACTTATTTTTAAATCTTTGGCTTGTTTGAATACCTTGAAGGAGATTGCCAAGCACTAGTTATGTCAGGGTTTTGTTTTATTTCACAGTGTATTAAAAAGCATAACAGCTTAGTGTATTATTCTTTGTCTTCTCTCATAACCAACTAATGAATGACAAAAATAACAAAAGCAATAACATTCTGCAGGTATTACCTCCATGAGCACATTAGACGTATTTTTATAGTATTACAAACAGCAAATTTTAGGGACAATTTTAAAAGATTTTCTATAAATCCTAGCATTCAATACATCATTACAACCACATTAATGTTGGTTATAGGCATATTTTAATTATTAAGCTAATTTTCTTTTTGAAAAGCTTGATATAGCTGTTACTAATAGGTTTTTATTGTTTGCTTGTTTTTTTTTTTAATTGCAAAGCACCAGAACCACACCAAGAGAAGAATCACACCTGTACAATTCATAGAGGAGTATGTCAGTGATTTTTAATTAAAACAAAAACAAACAAACAAACAACAAAACTTCTAAACCTCACATTTGTCACAAAACACATGCTCCTCATAAAACACTCACAACCTCAGGTATGCCCTTTCCATTGAATGATCCCTAAAGGAGCCTTTTAAGTCAGGGTTTAAAAATGTAAAATATTTTGCTCTAGACTTAAGGTACTGCTAATCTTCCTACATGGCAGAGCAGGAGCAGATGGCTCATCTGTTGGGCCCCACAGGCATCCATGATACCCCCTCTTCTCTTTAATATTTACATGACCCCACGGGGAAAGAATGAGACACCAGTATGAGGATGAGACAACTCTCTCTCTCATTCCATCAATTGAGAACCACCTCCACTACTAGTGTGTCAAACTGCCCATGGGAAGTCAATTTTTTGGATGAAGAGAAGCTGTCTCAAGATGAATTCAGGCAAAACCAACATGATGCTGGTTGGAAAGGGGAAATGCTTTTAATAACTGACCAAGGTGTTGTGCCCACCTTCCACTGAGGGCACACAGTCTCCATTTATTGAAGTGCTGTGAATCCTCAGGGTCCTGTCTGACTCTAGCATCAGATTTCAAAGATATCTTTGTTCACCTTCAGTTTGCTAGGAACTTTCCTCCCTTCCTCCCAGACAAAGACCTGACCTCAGTAATCCTTGTACTTATCTTCAGGCTGGATTTCTGTAATTCACTGTATTTGAACCTGAATGTGAAGGTGATGCACAGACCCCAACTAGTGCAGAATTTAGCTGCCTGCCTCCTCCATGGCTCAGACTGTTGTGATCCTATGAGGCCTGTATTCAAGAACCTTCCCTGGTACTGTTGGAAATGGCCCACCTTGATTATCACTACAAAAGGTTTATTTTTTCTCTCCTGCTTGTAATAGCTCACCTTACCTGATCAATTTGTTAGTCTCTAAGGTGCCACAAGTACTCCTTTTCTTTTTGCGGATACAGACTAACACGGATGCTACTCTGAATCTTGTTACAGTGGGTATGGTAACACCTATTGTTTCATGTTCTCTGTGTGTATAAAATCTCTCCACTGTATTTTCCACTCCATGCATCCAATGAAGTGAGCTGTAGCTCATGAAAGCTTATGCTGAAATAAATTTGTTAGTCTCTAAGGTTCCACAAGTACTCCTTTTGTTTTAACTTATTACTAGTTTCTAATACTGAGATCCTTTTTTGATGACTAATTGGCAGAGTTGGGATACTCCAGTCTAGAATTTAACCATGTCCACCAGAAGTTAAAGTGTTCTCTGTCTAAGCCTGAATTATTGTGAGGTAGGTCAGGGATACCTTTAACCTGCTAATTCATTTAGATCAGGGATGGGAAACCATTTTTGTATCACGGTCCATTGACCCACAGAAAAAATCAATTGTGGGCCACACACAGCCCCACGTGGCGGGGGAGAGGGGAGGTCAGGGCATTGAGGCTCAAGGATTCCCCCCACAGCAGGGTGAGCCGGCGCTCTCGTGGCTCCAGCCTCACAGGTGGATACCGAGGCTTGGGGTTTCCAGCCCACAGCGCCGAGACTTGCCATGGGCTGGATGAAATTAAGCAATGGGCGGTGCCCCACCCCTGATTTAGATAAAGTAATTAGTGAATCATCAGCAGCAGCAGATTCACATAGCTATGATGTAGCCATGGTGGCACATAGAATGGACTTCCATTTTGAATGGTCCCCCACAGGTCTTCATTCTTTGGCGAGAGTCAATATGGTTGGGTGGGGGGGATTTGGTGGTGGTTGGGAGCGGGGGATTTGTTAGATTCTTCCAGTTGCATCTTACAACCTCACTCATAGTTGTCCGCTGCCTTGTGCTCTGCTTCCTTCTGCCTCCATTTGATAAAATTTCAGTACATTCTTCTGAATGTTCAACAGGATCCTAATTTCAGTCATCTTGTTTTCAGCTGGTGCAAGACTGTAACTTGCCAGGATTGTCTAAGTAGCTCCACATTTGTAACAAAATCAAATCAATGGATGTTAAGAATAAGCTGTAACTTTTGACACTGAAAACTGTTTAGTTTCCTCTCTTCAGCTGTTTTTACCAGCCATGTTTCTGCTTCATATAACAGAGTTGTCATCTCTATGGCATCAAACACTCATATCTTAGTTGTCATGCAAGCATCCCACTGGCCAAACAGAGGCCTTTGAAGATACTGAAATGCCACTGATGCAAGACTAATCCAAAGTGTGACTTCTTTGGATATAGAACCTCCTGCTGTCAACAGACTACCCAGATAGATAAAACTATTCAACCGTTCAATGTTATTGCCATCTACATGCAGTGTTGGCAGGTTGTTCATTTCTGTTTTATAGGAGACATTCATAGCTTTGGTTTTATCACCACTGATTCACCTGTAATAGTTCTATGTAAAACTGAAGCTAGCATCATAGAAGATTGAGCACTGGCTTGCAAAAAATGACAACTTGATTCAAGAGCTGATCACAAAAAGCTATTTTTACCTCTATTTTCTCCAGTTATTTCTATTCTCACCTTCCTTTATGGGTTGCTATAATCATATAATTTAGTCTCCATCCAGAGCTGTGGGTAAATGTCCTCTGGAGTCAATGCAATTCTCATTTCCTAAGTTAGCTGGTTATAGACTGCAAGTCAGCTCCACACTCTACGTGGTATCAAATCTTTGTGAAATAACCAATCTCCATTGACCAATTAAAAAAAAAAAAAAAAGCTGAGCCTGTTTCATAGAGGTAGAGCTCTCAAAACAGAGTTACTGTCAACCAAAAGTATTTCTAAGCAATTTTTGTAAGCACATTTGCTAAAAAGGTATAGCCATTGGGTTTGATTACAGCTGTGTGAGAAATTCTGCAGAGCCAGTGAAACTATAGAAATATGTTTTTGCCAGTTTTACAAAAAGGCAGTATGTTATTCCTGGTTTTTCCAAATGAGAACTAATATAATTTGCTCCAAGTGAAAAGCTGCTTTTGCTGGCTGGTGAAAATTACCATGCACTTTTGCAAACCATTACCTTAGTTATTTATTCAATGGCTGCTATCAATACTAGCCACACTGTTAAAATATAAAATATCCAATTAACTTTTAAATAGCATTTGGTGCCTTACCTGATGTTTTCCTCTATTTCCATTCATCTCTACCTACCCTAAATTGCCAGGGTTATCTAATGATGGACAGTTTGTTCTCAGCAATTAATAGTTTACAGGACTATTTGGTTGCATACAAGACAGATTCTACAAGGCTTTGCGCCCTCAGCTTAAATAAATTTTATTATTGTCAGAGAACCATACCCCATCATGCTGCTCTGGCAGAAGTTTTAATAAAGTTTTTCTACTGTTCAAAAAAATAAGGCCTTAATTTCTGTGGCCTTGGTGTAATTATTTAACCTTGCCACCTTAGTTGTCCTTTGTGTAAGCAAGGAGATTAACACTTAAGCACCTGCTTTATTTTGAAATCAGTGGGACTGTTCACATTGTTATAATTAAGCACATGCTTTACTGAATCAATGTATAAAAGCAGATATTATTTTTCTTCACCTTCTTAAGTGTTAATACAGATGTCAAATACACTGGTGCCTATCTTGTAAAATTAAAAAAAAAAATCGGACAATATGTACTCGCATATCTAAGGAAGGATCAATTATTAACCTCTACATTGATATTCAGGTCTTGTTAAATATTAGAAATAGTTTTTTTTTTTATGAGTAGTAACATCGTAACCCCTAGGAACCCCAAATCAAGTGCCAGGGTAGGCTTATTATGGTAGGTACTATACAGACAATACCAAAGAAGCCATGCAAGGGCGGTTTTGACTTGTGAAAACCTTTAAAAATTGATACACTACGTTTGGTTGACATTCCAGTCTCTTGGGCTGCAGGATTTTTTTGTTTAGTTTTTCTTTTCTTTTCTTTTCTTTTTTCTTTTTTGGTCTCAAAACTTCCTTTCCTTCATACTCTCAAAATTTCTAATGGTATCTTATGCATGAGAGACAATTAAACTTTAGGTTTCAGAGTAACAGCCGTGTTAGTCTGTATTCGCAAAAAGAAAAGGAGAACTTGTGGCACTTTAGAGACTAACCAATTTATTTGAGCATAAGCTTTCGTGAGCTACAGCTCACTTCATCGGATGCATCCGATGAAGTGAGCTGTAGCTCGCGAAAGCTTATGCTCAAATAAATTGGTTAGTCTCTAAATTAAACTTTCGAAGCTCTGTTACTTTCCAGTATGTTTCATTTTAGCAAGAACTCACCCTGCCTACATCTTTGTAAATTTTTCAATCTCTTACAACTGTGGGCTCAAAATACATTTACCCTTTGATGTTCATATTCAAATGGAGGCAGAGATGAAGGACAGAAGGGTGCAGAGTTACAGAAACAGAACAGTATTGTAAGATGTAAGAAATTAGGACAGTATGATAGGCAGGGAAGCAATTAGGACTGCAATTCAGAGACAGGAAGATGATGGTACAGAGGGCAAGAGATAGCATATGACAGATGAAGAATGAGCTGGGTTATTATATATAAAAGAAAGATCAAGCAATAGGATAGAGAAGGATGGAATAGATGAACATCAGCTCACTCAGATGAAGGTATCAGCATCCCAAAGGTGATGCAAGGCTAAACTAGGAAGGAAGTACAGTGTAGTAGGTAGAGGCTTTCTGTTATATAATGAGAAAGAAAGACCAGTTTAGGTGGAAAATAAAGTTTAATTTTGTCTCTGAGCCAGGCAGTTTGACTTCTGTCTATCCACTTAATGGTATTCGGACTCCACAGCATCCGTTTTTCCCCCCTTCATACCTATTATGTTTTATGTGCTGCTAAGTTAATATACCTTCATGCTCCTCATCATTTCCAGTGATAGCTGATCTAATCTAGTAATCTTTCCTTCTGAGGGGACTGGTTACAAGTGCACTGGCAGAATATGGTTTTACTCAGTGCTTCATGTAAAGCCTTGTTATTCTCAACTGTCTTTGATTGATTGTAGCTGTGAGGAGCAAGAGATTCTAAAATTATTTAGGTCCAATTACCTGTGCATTGGGAGTCATTTTTAAAAAAAAATTAGGAGATTCTGTTTCATCATAACCTTCAACACTGCAAGGATATTACCCTGCCAGGATCAAAGACTGTTAGGAAGCTTTGTATGATGTAACCAAAATAACGAGCAAAGCTTGATGTTTCAGGGCTCAATCCTGAAGTCTCACTTGCAATAGTTTGCAAGATTGGACCCCCAATCATGGTAAAGATGTATTTTTAATTAATATTATTGGAATATAGCATGTAGGAGTATATAGAGCAAAATCAGCAGGTTTCCTTATTATGAAAAAGGATTGCATTATTTATATTATAGTAGTACGTTGCAAATCCTAACTGAAATCCACTGTAATAGATACGGAACATACACCCAGTGAGTCCCTGGCCAAAAGAAATTATGATCTAAAACAATACAGAGGTAGAGTGAAATGACTTCAAGGTCACACAGCAGATCAATAGCAGAGTCAAGATTAGAAATGAGATCTCCTGACTCCCAGCCCAATGCCCTGTAGACTGGACAACATTACTGTTGTAGGTTTCAGAGTAGCAGCTGTGTTAGTCTGTATTCGCAAAAAGAAAAGGAGTACTTGTGGCACCTTAGAGACTAACCAATTTATTTGAGCATAAGCTTTTGTGAGCTGCAGCTCACTTCATCAGATGCATTCAGTGGAAAACTGTAGTAGGAGATTAAAAAAAAACACTATAATTTTATGGAAATTAATAACTGACTCAGAGCAGGGACAGGATCAAAAACACAATGGGTCTGATCACCTGCCCCTAAATACCTATTAAATTACAACTAATGGGTCATTAACTTGTGCAGAGTGGCCCTGACCATGCAAAATTGCCCACCTCAAACCCTGACAGGCTTTAGCAGCATGTTGAGAGCTCCAAAGCTGTCAGGATGGCCTCCTTTACTGGTGCCGATGCCAGGATTATTATAGTCACCGTTTCTAATTTATATAACAGTGCCCCACAGACCAGGCAAGACACAAACCTCATCTTTAGGAGAACTAGGTGTCTCTTTTTCTATCTGACTTTTCTGGTGGTTGTTAAGGTTGCAGAGTTACCTCTTGGGCAGGGGTTAAACTTTTTTTTGCTGGTCCTTCCCCCTGAAAATAAATATTTCAGGCTGTGATGATTTCCCTCTCCCCCCCAAAAAAAGTTATAACAAATTACTGTATATACTCATAGGAACACTAAATAAGGCATGCAATCATTATCCCTGCAGTCAAAGGTGCGGAAGCATTTCAGACATTGTAAAGTAGGGTTACCATATTTCAAATTCCCAAAAGTGGACACTTACGGAGGGAGGGAGAGCTGGAGGGGTGGTAGCATACCATGCGACCCTTACTTCTGCACTGCTGCTGGCACCAGTGCTGCCTTCAGAGCTTGGCGCCTGGTCAGCAGCCACCGCTCTCTAGTTGTCCGGCTCTGAAGGCAGTGCCGCCACCAACAGCAGCACGCAAGTAAGGGTGGCAATTCTGTAACATCTTGCAATCCCCCTGCGATAGCCTTGCAACCCCTTTTTGGGTCGGGACCCCCAGTTTGAGAAACACTGCTCCAGAGGATGAAATTTATCCTTGGTTCTTCTTAAGCATACGTTGAAGACTGAGTATTTAGTTTCTCAGTGCAAAATACTCTGAGAAGTGAGAAAAGGGAAAAATACAACCCCCAACGTCACTGACAGATTGGGAGCCACAACACTAGTTGTACATGTTTTGTGTTGCTCAGTTCACATATTCGTGTTTATGTATGTCTGGACTCAGTCTGAGCCAGTTCCCTTATCCCACACTGCAAAGACTTTCATTGTTTGGGGATGAAATGAGGGTGTAATCAGACAGTAGCAATCACTTCCCCCACAAAATATACCTCAGATTTTTGAAAGGAGGGGTGAAATGCTTGACTACCAGTACAATAGAATCTCAGACAGAAACACTGCTAGACTGGGCACTAAGAAAGGACTTTAATTTTAGCAATGCTTTTTAGAAAAATGCTGTAACAGTCAACATTTTATTTTTTAACAGTTAGGTAGGTTGTTTTGCAAGAGTATTTTTTATAACTCTGAAAGCTTCCATTACTGTGCATAGAGTTACATGTAGTTCAAATAGAAAAGGAGTACTTGTGGCACCTTAGAGATACAAATTTCCTTCATCGGATGAAGTGAGCTGCAGCTCATGAAAGCTCATGCTCAGATAAATTTGTTAGTCTCTAAAGTGCCACAAGTACTCCTTTTCTTTTTGCAAATACAGACTAACATGCTGCTCTGAAACGTGTAGTTCAAATGTTACATTAGGTTATATCACATTAAAATATGCTATTGTATCAGAAATCATCTCCTGTATGCTTTTATTTGGTTGCTATCTGACAGAATCCAAATACCTTCAGAGAAACTAGATTCATGTACAGATCAAATCCATATTAGGTATTTGTTAATCCACATTTTTTAACCTGTAGTGTTGAGAGTTTAGTTCAGAGATTTCTTTTCTGTTAGAAGTGTCCACAGTATCACTGACAGGAAGAGCCAGGCAAGGAGCTGCATTCTTTACATGCCTTTAGGTGTGTAACAAAGCACCCATTACCACTGTATCTATCTCAGTTATAGAGTTTAGAAGAAGACTGCATGGTAGGGGAAGATTTCATTATCTCTTAAAAAAAATAAAGATTGTGGGTGTCATGTTGGGCTGAATTGTTGCTTTACACAGGCATAGCCCGTAATGGAGCTCTTATTTTCTTTATGTTGTATATTTTTTCCTTTGGCTTCAAGCTATTAATGCTGAATGCTATGCTGTTGTTCTAATTATTTGTTCCTTCCTTACAAATTGGGTGTTTTAAAAAATAACTACAAACTCATCTTCTTTCTCACCATGTTGGTCTTGATGTAAACTGAAAAAAGAAAAAAAAAAAGACTTCCATTGACTGGATAGGGCCCAGATTCACTTTTATGTAGTTGTGCTTTAGGATAAAGTTAAGATAAATATTGATTATGTATCTTGCTTCCTCACCAGTTGTCTTGGCTCACCTTTATAAGCAGGGATGTTCTGGCTGCCCCTTCCCGCAGCTCCCATTGGTCGGGAACGGTGAACTGTGGCCACTGGGAGCTGCGGGGGGCCATGCCTGCGGACAGCCAATGTAAACCAAATGTCTTGCAGCCCGCCAGCGGATTACCCTGATGGGCCGCGTGCTGAAGGTTGCTGACCCCTGACCTAGGGGATAACAGGATTATAAGGAATAGCCAGCAAGGATTTGTCAAGAACAAATCATGTTAAACCAACCTAATGTCCTTCTTTAATAGGGTTACTGCCCTAGTGGATGTGGGAAACCAGTAGACATGATTTATTTTGATTTTAGTAAGGCTTGTGACACAGTCCCACATGACGTTCTCATAAGCAACTAGGGAAATGAGGTTAGATGAAATTACTGTAAAGTGAGTGTACAACTGGTTGAATGACTATACTTAAAGAATAGTTATGAATGGTTTGCTGGTGGGATTCCACAAAAGTCAATCTGGGTCTGGAACTAGTCAATATTTTCATTAGTAATTTGGATAATGGCATAAAGAATGATTTGCAGAAATTTGCAGATGACACCAAGCTGGGAGGGATTGCAAGCACTTTGGAGGACAGGTTTATAATTCAAAATGATCTTCACAAATTGAAGAACTGGTCTCAATTCAGCAATGATAAGTGCAAAATATCGCATTTAGGAAGGAAAAAATTAAATGTACAACTACAAGATGGGGAATAACTGGCTAGGTGACAGTATTGCTGAAAGATGTCTGGGCGTTAATATTGCATCACAAATTGAATCTGATTCAGTGTGATGCAGTTGTGAAAAAAAATTATATCCTTCTGGGGTTTATTAATAGGAATGTTGTATATATGATAAAAGTGGTAATTGCCCTGCTGAAAACTGGAGTACTAAGTGCAATTCTGGGTAAACACTTTAAGAAGAGATGTGGAAAAAATGAAGACAGTCCAGAGGAGAGCAGCAAAAATAAGTTTAGAAAAACTGACTATATTTAGTCTTGAGAAAAGACTATTCAGGGAGGCTTGATAACAGTCTTCAAATATGTTAAGGGATGGTATAAAGAGGACTGTGATCAATTGTTTTCCATGTCCCCTGGAGGAAGGAAAAGAAGCAATGGGCTTAATTTCCAACAAGGGAGATTTAGGTTAGACATTAGAAAACTTTATAATTTTAAGGGTAGTTAAGTACAGGAATAGCTTCCAAGTTGTGGAATCCCCATCACTGAAGGCTTTTAAGAATAGATTTGACAAACACCTGTTAGGGATGGTTTATATAGTCCTGCCTCAGCTCAGGGAGCTGGACTCTATGAGTTCTAGGTCCATTTCTGCCTTACATTTCTATGATTAATGTTACAGATGGCACTAAAACAAGTGAAGTGGTTATGAGTTACAAGAAAGTAGCTGTTTTATAGGATATTCCTAGCAGATCAGGCAAACAAATTCAGAGGAGGAGTTTGAAATTTAATGTGTAAAGTGATGCATTTTGGAAGAAATTATGCACAAGCTAAGCATAGTTTAAATGGCATTGAATCAATTAGTATGCATATTAGATAGCACAGTGAAAAACATTAATACGCTCATATAGTATGTTATGGGCAAGAAATTCAGAAATGGGCATTTTAGGCACATAAATAAGTGCCCTGAATTTCAAAGGCACTGTACATCCCACAACTGCCACTGAAGTCACTTCCCTACCCTGCTACAGGGGAGGTCTATTAATCCTGTCCTGACATCATTTCAGTACCAAATTTGAATGCAGACCAGAAGTCAGCCTGTCCTATAGCTTCATTTATTGTGGTAATGTCAGCAACAATATTTCCCCCAAATCCCATATTTTGAAACATGATTTTTACATTTAACCAAATGCCTACAGGTCAGCAATGCTCCCTAATGGCTTCAATGTGGCAAGTTTATAAAAGGAAGGGTGGAATTTTTGTAGCACACTCAGGTTTGTTTGTTTATTTATATTGATTTATTTTCTTTAACAAAAAGGAGAGAATAATCACAAAAAAAGACAAAAGAACAACAACAACAAAGAATAAAGGAATGGTAATGGAGAAAAGGAAATGAGGAAAGGGAGGCAAGAAGAGGAAAGAAGAGTGACATTTTGGTAATAATCAGAAGTTTCTAAAGTTAGCCCAATTCTTTTCAAAATTTTCTGGGGTCCCTCTTCTCTGAAACGTTGCCTTTAATAGGAAGGTCATCCACATCAGTGTGCCAAGCTTCTATTCCAAAAACACAGTTCTGAGAAGTAATTTTTAAGGAGACATCCACAATCAAATTAATCCTCCTGCCTATTTCTAGTCAAGAGGATTATATCCAGTTATAGTCCCAGAACCACTCTGGCTCACATGTTTTGGGAGACCCACATCTCCAGCAGCAGTTTGTTTAGGCAAAGCCTATCCAGTGTAATCTATGTGGGGCCCAGTATAAATGAAATACAATTTTCTGAAAATCCTCACATGCATGGGCTAGTACTGGTCACATTTCAAACACGGACATATCAGTTGGCTGATGCAGGATATTGGGTCGCTCACCTTCAAGTACTCTGACTGCCAGACTAACTGAATTTTGTTATTGAATCTTGGTTTTATTTTTAAGGGGGATTATTTCCTTCTTAATATAAACCACTTCGAAAGGATGTTTATATGAGTCAGGATGTGGGTGGGGTACTCAGCCTGAAGGTTGAGCTTGGCCTTGGCTTCTTTGACCATCCTGAAATATTATGTGTATTATAAGTTGCAAGTTATTGTTTAGTTTGATTATTCCTTTTTTTTTCCAAATTTGTATGATGTTTAATGTCCCCGTCCCCAGGACTTTTGTTTTTCTTCCTGTTTTCCTCTTTGTCAAGGTTCCTTCCCCACTCTGATCTCTAGGGCACAGATGTGGGGACCTGCATGAAAGACCCCCTAAGCTTATTCTTACCAGCTTAGGTTAAAAACTTCCTCAAGGTACAAACTTTGTCTTGTCCTTGATCCCTATGCTGCCACCACCAAGCATGTTAAACAAAGAACAGGGAAAGAGCCCACTTGGAGACGCCTTCCCCCCAAAATATCCCCTCAAGCCCTACACTCCCTGTCCTGGGGAAGACTTGATAAAAATCCTCACCAATTTGCATAGGTGAACACAGACCCAAACCCTTGGATCTTAAGAACAATGAAAAATTAATCAGGTTCTTAAAAGAAGAATTTTAATTAAAGAAAAAGTAAAAGAATCACCTTGGTAAAATCAGGATGGTAAATAACCTTACAAGGTAATCAGATTCAAAACATAGAGAATCCCTCTAGGCAAAACCTTAAGTTACAAAAAGACACAAAAACACAGGAATATACATTCCATTCAGCACAGCTATTTTACTAACCATTAAACAAAAGGAAATCTAACGCATTTCTAGCTAGATTACTTACTAACTTAAGGAGTTATGAAGAGCATTCCTGATCTGTTCCCGGCAAAAGCATCACACAAACAGACAGACCCTTTGTTCCCCACCCTTCCAGCTTTGAAAGTATCTTGTTTCCTCATTGGCCATTTTGATCAGGTGCCAGCAAGGTTATCTTAGCTTCTTAACCCTTTACAGGTGAAAGGGTTTTGCCTCTGGCCAGGAGGGATTTTATAGTTCTATATACAGAAAGGTGGTATGTCTGACCCTGTGCTAAGGGCCCCAGACTTTGACAAACCATTCCTAATAACCACAGATGCTTCCAAGCGTGGTGTGGGAGCAGTTTTAATGCAGGAAGGACCAGATCAAGAATTCCATCCTGTAGTGTTTCTCAGCAAGAAGCTGTCTGAGAGGGAAAGCAACTGGTCAGTCAGTGAAAAAGAATGTTATGCCATTGTCTATGCTCTGAAAAAGCTATGCCCATACGTTTGGGGACGGCATTTCCACCTGCAAACCGACCATGCTGTGCTACAGTGGCTTCATACCGCCACGGGAAATAACAAAAAACGTATTCAGTGGAGTTTAGCTCTCCAAGATTTTGATTTCGACATCCAACACATCTCAGGAGCTTCTAACAAAGTGGCTGATGCACTCTTCCATGAAAGGTTTCAGAGTAACAGCCGTGTTAGTCTGTATTCGCAAAAAGAAAAGGAGGACTTGTGGCACCTTAGAGACTAACCAATTTATTTGAGCATGAGCTTTCGTGAGCTACAGCTCACTTCATCGGATGCATACTGTGGAAATTGCAGAATACATTATTATATACACAGACACCATGAAACAATACCTCCTCCCATCCCACTCTCCTGCTGGTAATAGCTTATCTAAAGTGATCATCTGGACCCATGGAAAAGAAGCCCTTGAGGAATTCCACCATGATTTCAACAATTTCCATCCCACCATCAACCTCAGCCTGGTCCAGTCCACACAAGAGATCCACTTCCTGGACACTACAGTGCTAATAAACAATGGTCACATAAACACCACCCTATACCGGAAACCTACTGACCGCTATTCCTACCTACATGCCTCCAGCTTTCACCCTGACCACACCACACGATCCATCGTCTACAGCCAAGCTCTGCGATACAAACGCATTTGCTCCAACCCCTCAGACAGAGACAAACACCTACAAGATCTCTATCAAGCATTCTTACAACTACAATACCCACCTGCGGAAGTGAAGAAACAGATTGATAGAGCCAGAAGAGTTCCCAGAAGTCACCTACTACAGGACAGGCCTAACAAAGAAAATAACAGAACGCCACTAGCCGTCACCTTCAGCCCCCAACTAAAACCCCTCCAACGCATTATTAAGGATCTACAACCTATCCTGAAGGATGACCCAACTCTCTCACAAATCTTGGGAGACAGGCCAGTCCTTGCCTACACACAGCCCCCCAACCTGAAGCGAATACTCACCAACAACCACATACCACACAACAGAACCACTAACCCAGGAACCTATCCTTGCAACAAAGCCCGTTGCCAACTGTGCCCACATATCTATTCAGGGGACACCATCACAGGGCCTAATAACATCAGCCACACTATCAGAGGCTCGTTCACCTGCACATCCACCAATGTGATATATGCCATCATGTGCCAGCAATGCCCCTCTGCCATGTACATTGGTCAAACTGGACAGTCTCTACGTAAAAGAATAAATGGACACAAATCAGATGTCAAGAATTATAACATTCATAAGCCAGTCGGAGAACACTTCAATCTCTCTGGTCACGCAATCAGAGACATGAAGGTCGCTATCTTACAACAAAAAAACTTCAAATCCAGAGTCCAGAGAGAAACTGCTAAATTGGAATTCATCTGCAAATTGGATACTATTAATTTAGGCTTAAATAGAGACTGGGAGTGGCTAAGTCATTATGCAAGGTAGCCTATTTCCCCTTGTTTTTTTCCTACCCCCCCCCCCCGGGCCTTCTGGTTAAACTTGGATTTATGCTGGAAGTGGCCCACCTTGATTGTCATGCACATTGTGGGGAGAGTGGTCAGTTTGGATGAGCTATTGCCAGCAGGAGAGTGAGTTTGTGTGTGGGGGTTTTGGGGGGGGGGTGAGAAAACCTGGATTTGTGCTGGAAATGGCCCACCTTGATTTTCATGCACGTTGTAAGGAGAGTGGTCACTTTGGATAGGCTATTACCAGCAGGAGAGTGAGTTTGTGTGTGGGGGTTTTGGGGGAGGGGGTGAGAAAACCTGGATTTGTGCTGGAAATGGCCCACCTTGATTTTCATGCACGTTGTAAGGAGAGTTTGTGTGTGTGCTTTTTGGAGGGGGGTGAGGGGGTGAGAGAACCTGGATTCCTGCAGGAAATGGCCCACCTTGATTATCATACACATTGTGAAGAGAGTGGTCACTTTGGATGGGCTATTACCAGCAAGAGAGTGAGTTTGTCTGTGGGGGGGCGGAGGGTGAGAAAACCTGGATTTGTGCTGGAAATGGCCCATCTTGATGATCACTTTAGATAAGCTATTACCAGCAGGAGAGTGGGGTGGGAGGAGGTATTGTTTCATGGTGTCTGTGTATATAATAATGTATTCTGCAATTTCTACAGTATGCATCCGATGAAGTGAGCTGTAGCTCACGAAAGCTCATGCTCAAATAAATTGGTTAGTCTCTAAGGTGCCACAAGTCCTCCTTTTCTTCTTCCATGAAAGTTTCCCAGAATAAACTGGTTAAAATTGTCCTTGAGATGTGGAAAATATTGTTAGTCTTTATACACTTGGTAGTATATTTAGAGGTGCATGTGTCTTATTAACTCTGTTTTCTCCTAAAGCTCCAGGAAGAAATCACAGCCAGTGTTTCACCCTATCTGTGATTTGGGGGGCGTGTCATACAGAAAGGTGGTTACCCTTCCCTTTATATTTATGACACTCTTTTATTCCTGTTCTGATCCAGACCCCATTCTTCCACTAGAGACTGGTTTCTTGGCACTGAATTGTTAAAGGCTTAGAACCATACTGGTAATTTGTCTAAGTCCACAGTCTGCTCCCCTTGGGGTGCTGTATAGGGGAGGACTAGAGAAGGATATCTGAACTAATGTTCTACCATATTCCTAGCACATTCATGTTCTGCTGCAGTATTCTGTACCTTTAGTGACATATTTCACTAAACTGAGTAGGTTGTACCCCTCACTTAAGGGGGCTTCTCAGTTGCTAGAGGTTGTGTGTGTTTATTTTTAAGAGGTGTAGGTGTAGGGGAGCAGGACAAATTTATTGCATTGGCCAGTAGTGATTAATGTGGCACAACGTGTTTGGCAGTTTCTCCTCCGCATTTCCTGTTCTTGAAAATGCCCCTTGTTCTTCTCTCAAAGCATTCTGCAGGCTGCACAGGAACAGACAAGTAGAGAGCATAGGGGAGAAAAAAGGCCCCCATTGTTCATCCAGCCAGAGAGAGAGGCAGTGGTTCCCTTGTGGCTCTTCCTTCCCCAAAGCTTCCCCCTTGGATTGGGAAGGAAAGATCAAGACAATCTCTGAAAACTCCCACACATGGACCATGGATGAGAGCAGAGCTTCACCCTCATCTTGGCTGGGAAGGAAAGGCAGCATCCTCACCCCCATGCCTGAGCTTCCCCATCTGCTTAGGAGAGCAGGCAAACACTAAGCCCACCTAAATCATCGTATTTGATAAGGGAGAAAGACAGGTTCCTTGTGGATGGGCCAAAGAGAAGAACACATTTGAATCCTTCCTTCACTGCAACTGAGAGACGGATTGTTTCCTATGTACTTATATTCCAACCAGGAGAAAGGAAAAGTAGAAGAGAAGTAGAGAGATGCAACAGAGGAGAGCATTTTTAGGTGTATATTATTTTATATACACTTGTGTATTTAGCTTATTTAGCTATACCTTGAGTGTGAATTTACAATGCCACAAACATGGAACGAGGAGCAAGAACCTGGTGAGTCTGGTGAGTCTGGACCCTCCATTTAGTAATCCACCACTGATCTGCCAGGGGCACAGAAATGGCAGTAGGAGCTCGGAGGCGACTTCATATTCACAGCGGGGCCTCTAGAATGCTAAGCCTTCCCTTGACACATGGTACAAAGTATTGCATCCATCTCTCCCATTCAGGGCACATCTGCACTGGAGCTGTAATTTCCAGGTTGGGTAGACATACCTGTGCTAGCACACTAAAAATAGAAACATAGCCATAGGTGTGGGAGGGACTAGCTGCCTGAGAACGTTACCTAGGATTTCAAATAGGATTGTTCTCAGGGTGGCTAGCTGATTCTGCCACTCATGCTGCTGCAGCTATACTTTTCTATTTTTAGCATGGTACCTCAATGAGAGCTAGATGGTATGTCTACCCAACTTGGAAATTATACCCCCAGCTCCTGAATGTGAGCAATTTCCTTCAGTTGTGTTCTCACTCAGTTGACTAAAGTTCAAATATTGTTAGTGTTCCTAACTTTTTTCCCATGTGAAAATCTCTCCGTTTATTAATCAGTGTAACCCTTCCATTGAATTCTGCGTGTGGAGTCCATCGAGCCGTTTTCACATCTATTTGATATTCTTGAGTGCTGCATTTTTCATTTTGGTGTCTGAGCTGAAAGCTATGTGAAGCATGATGTAACCCAACAGCTTCCTATTGGTTACACAGATGAAAAGGCTCAAGAGCACAAATTAATCCTTTCAAGGTGATTTGTACCACCACTACATTGGCTCAGATTCTTACCCTCTACATTTTATTTATTTATGGTTAACTAATAAAAGACTCCTTTTCTAAATCCCAACTACCTAAACAAGTAATTTTTCCACAAAAGTCAATACTCTGAATATAGAAACTTCACTACCCCACAATCACATCACAACATAACCTGTAAAATCAGTTAAAATCCTTAACAAAACCAACCACTCTTTTCCTCCGCTGCCAAGCAAAATAAAAACAAAGTTCCTCAAACCCACCCCTTCCCTGAAAAACTTGCAGCATTGCCCAAAAGTCAATGGCTCTGACCTAGCAAATCCAGTAAAAGAGTGGGGAAGAGGAGCTTGCTGTGCCATTGATTTGGCACAAAGACCTTGGACAAGTCACTTACCTTCTCTGTGTACATTTTATTGCCTGATTTTAGGAGGTTAATGTTATTATTTTGGATAATATCGGTTATAGGCTCACCAATTAATCTGATCAGAAGATAATAAGGTTCTTGTCCCAGAATCACACTACACAGAGTTTGCAAGGACCCTCGGGGGTATTACAAGGACACTCACACTGAGCCTTAAAGGCTTTTATTGAGATAAATGGAATAGTACTCAAATAGTAATCATATGGTAAAATAATCAGAGTTGCAAATGCAATAATATAGTTCTAGGGATATATGTGATATTATATACTATAAAGTTTGATTAATATACTCACACACTTCCTTGATGACCTGATGATAAGAGACAAAGGACCAGCCTCGCCTCTGGCATGCCAAAAGATTCAGGTCCAGGTTCCTCAATTCTTGAGTGAGAGGTGCAGAGCTTAGGAGAAGCTAAAGAGCTATCAAAGCTAACTTAGAGTTTTACTTAACTAACTGACTTAAACTTACCATTCAGAACTAACAGACTAATAAAAAAAGAAGCCTGAAACTTGAAGCATGAAACTTAGAAACCCTGAAACTTAGAAACTGAGAAGCCTCCTTGGGATGGTGGGTCACCCCTCTTTTAGAACTTGAGTATTTAAATCCTCTTTCTATGTCCAAACTTAATTTCCTCACTCACAAAATGTTTGGGTACACTTACTCCATAGGCTGGTATGTTGGTATGTATTGATGACATATACATACATATTAATGATATTTGATCATTCTCACATCTGCTATTTTTGTCCTACCTGGTTATTCTGGTTCTTTCATTGTGGTGTACCTGTTAAATTTAAGGGTAGGAGCTTAGGAAGCCCCCTATGCCAATCTGCTTCTAAGTATCCTTTATGTATGTAAGTTAAAAGTTGCAGCCATATATGGACCATATGCATTAGCTCATTACCACCTAGCTAGGTGAAAAGATCCCGAACATATGTATGCTAACTTTGCTATCTGGGTTAAAGGTCCCAGACATATGTATGCTAACTTTGCCTTAGCTCAACATACAGAATGTGGCCTATAGGTCTCTTGCATTACAGCCTATATTATATAATCAAATCCATAAGAAATCCATAAGAAAAGATATATAGGCAAGCAAGCAAGCAGGCTAGCCCTATAGGCTACAATTTTCCTTTCTGTAAAAATGGGGATAGTCACTTATTTCATAGAGAAAGTTTCAGGATTAAGGTGTATAGAAATCTTTAAATTGTACAGTCCTATATGCATACTAAGATTTACAATCACAAATGTATTGATATGAATACTTTCTGAAGTATTTATGAGCAGATATTGTAAATTATGACAGGCCTTCAAAAGCTTCACTTACTACACTTTTTAGAAATCTGCAGTGTGGACCTAAGAGCAGAATTCTGTTTTTAAAAATCTTGTATGGATCATATGTGGACTCTGTGCTAGGGTTGCCAGGCATCGGTTTTCAACCGGAACATCCGCTCGAAAAAGGATCCTGGTGGCTCCGGTCAGTACCACTGATTGAGCCTTTAAAAGTCCGGTCAGTGGCACAGCAGGGCTAAGGTAGAGTCCCTACCTGCCCTGGATCCACGCAGCTCCCGGAAGTCCGGCATTTCTCTCCAGCTCCTGGGTGGAGGCCCGGCCATGGGGGCTCTGCACTCTGCCCCTGCCCTGAGCGCTAGCTCCACAGCTTGCATTGGCCAGGAACCACGGCAAATGAAAGCTGTGGGAGCAGTGTCTGTGGACAGGAACATTGCCTGTGGATGGGGGCAGCGTGTGTGGACAGCGATAGCATGCAGAGCTGCCTGGCCAAGCCTCTGCCTAGGAGCTGAACATGTTGCTGCTTTCAGGAGCTGCCTGAGATAAGCACTGCCCATAGCCTGCACCCTGAACTTCTTCCTGCCCCCAACCCCAGATTAGAATGCTCTTCCACACCCTAACTCCCTTCCAGAGCCTGCACCCCTCACCACCTCCTACACCCAACCCCCACCCACACCCAAACTCCCTCCTAGAGCCCGCACTCCCTCCCACACTCCAAACCCTTCAGCCCCAGCCCCACACCAGAGCCCATTTCCCCAGATGGAGCTCTCACCCCCCTCCCTGCACCCCAACCCACTGCCCCAGCCCGGAGGCTCCCCCCCCACATACCCAGCCTGGAGCCCTCTCCCCCCACACACTCAGCCTGGAGCACTCTCCCACACTCTGAACCTCTCATTTCTGGCCCCTCCTCAGAGCCCTCACCACCTCCCACACCCCGACCTGCCCAGCACAGTAAAAATGATTGATGGGGGAGAGCACAAGCAATGGAGGTAAGGGGGATGGAGTGAGTGGGGGCGGGGCATCAGAGAGGGATGTGGCAGGAGCGGGGCCTCAGGAAGGGGCAGGGCCTCAGGAAGGGGCCGTGCAGGGGTGTTTGGTTTTCTGCAATCGGAAAGTTGGCAACCCTAATCTGTGCAATTGTGGTACTTCCATTGAGTAACTATGCTATGAATTAATCTGGTGCTCTGGATCCAATAAGATCAGAGTTGAAGAATGTGTTGAAATACGCATGATGGACACTTAACAGGCAAGGAACGGCGGAATTATGACATATATTAAAATGTGCATGCATCTGAAAAGAAGCTAGAAATCTAATTGTTGGGCTAGACATTTTAGATCAATTTGTATCATGTACTCAGACAGAATTCACAGATTCATTCTGTTGCAATTTAAATACCTAGCACCCATGCTTAGAACCCCTTACTTATATAAGTAATCTGATAGACATCAACTACTTGAATGAATAAAGGGATGAATAACTGGATACCTATGGACCAACCCTGCAGTTCTTAGGTCAGAAATACTATTAATGCTAATAGAGGTTTTGCTGGTGTAAGACTATAGAATGTGACCATATGTTACTTTATTTTACCTTTTTAGGCTGCTTACGCTTTTTTTTCCCTTCCTGTTTGTGAAGGCTTATTTTCCCCCACCCTGTTATTATACTTTATGTAGCTTACATTTGTAAAAGAGAACATTTGTACTAGGGAGAGAGGTAATTTCAAAAGAAAATCTTTTCCATTGCAACTTCTTATAAGATTTCCCACCCTAAGCCTGGGACTCAGAAAGATAACTTCTGCTACATTTTGTAAATTTGAAGATTAAGCTGGAAGATATTCCAGGCGCTATGTGAACAAATGCCTTTTAGTCTTGAACAGAAAAAATGTGGAAGCAATATTGTCATTTACTATAGCTGTGGATTCGTTGCTTTAACCCTTTGGCTGCAAGAGTCAGCATTTCACAAGATAACATATTAATGTCCTATTGTAAGCACTGATACATGTCTCAAGTCAGCAAAAAAATAGCCACACAAAGTTGTGTCAAATCAGTTAATATATTATTTATGCTGGTGGAGTGGACTAGCGGAGCAAGCACTGGACAGGGACTGAAAACATCTGGGTTCTAATCTCAGCTCAACATCTGACCTTCAGTGTGACCTAGGGCAAGTCACTTCACCACCTCTGCCTCAGTTTCCGCATCTGAAAAATTGGGATTATATAAAGTGCATTGCTATCTACGGATGAAAAATGTTACCTAATAACTAGGCATTATTATTAAAGAAACTAATCAATTTTCTGCCCAGTTACTAATTTAATAAGATAATTACCATCATTCTGATGGATTCACACCACTATATGGTACTTCAGACTGTGTCTTCATTAACTCTATCGACCCCATATCCCAGGGTTATAAATTGTGTCCTTATCCTGCAATGTTATATATATGGAACTATACCTGCAGTGAGCCCCAGCGAAATCAATGGAAAAGAACATTTTCAGTGTACGGTATTATTTTCAGAGGTGCTGAGCACCCATGGCATCAGCTAGAGTCAGTTGGAGGTGAGGAGCTCAGCATCTCTGGAAATCAGGGTTTATGGATGGGATTTTCAAAAGAACTCAGTGGTGGCTTAACTATTCCCATTGAAGTAGATGGGAAAATTCACACTAACTATAGTGGGAGCAAAATTAGACCAACATAGGGCACTTTTGAAAATGCATTCTGTATTTTAACTCAGGCCCAAATCTGCTTCCCCTACCGATATCAATTGGAGGTTTTGCCATTTACTTCAGTGCAGCACCAGGTTTGGGCCCCTGTGGATGGTTAGGGTGACAATCTCTATATTAGGATGCTTGATCATTAGCAGAACAAGCTGTTCTAGTTGTAGACCTGAGTGGACATGAGTAATTGGACACAGGTGATTGGGAGATAGGATTAAGGAGGGAAATGGGTCAGCAGGCTGGAAATGGAATGTCTGCACTCGTTAAGATGGGGGGAACACCCAGGGAACCATTTACAATGGACAAGATAGCCATGAATAAACTATGCCTAGAACATAAGATGAGGTAAAGAGCAAGCCACGCATGGACAGAGTGTGCTGTACAGGGATTGGTTCCTACAAAGTGGCCAAGCCAATCCCAAAATGTGTGATGCAATGTATAGTAAATACAATTTAATGTGTAACTGTATATAAAGAAAAAGGTTTTTTGTATAACTTTGGGTATGTGGTATGCCATGTACCCACCCCCTGATCAACTCAAGTGTAGTTTGATTGTACTCCAATAAAGAAACCTCAGTGAGAAGTGAGGAGTGGAGGTGAGTTCTTGTGAACCAGCTGGAGGGCTCAGAAACCACCTCAACATACCCCTGGGGGATAAGGTCTCAGAGGCTACCTCAACACTAGTGAAAGATTCAATAGCAAGGGGGATAAACTTTAATTTTTCGTCTGCTAGTTGCAAGGGTTTGAAAGGTGATATGATGGCACTGACACGGACATGCCAAAGTAGTAATAATTCATTTAATGAATTTTGTTCCAAATATCAGATTTCAGAATAGCAAAGAGATAAAGCTATTCGACCCCAAGCAAGCTTTCTCTGAATCAAGAAAGAGAGTTGCTGTGAACCTGCCATTGGATTATTGTGGAGGCTGATTGTTTTCCTCAGATCTGTGAATAAAGAAAAAGATAAATATTGTTTCAGATCCAAGGCAAGAAATTTAGTTTTCATACAAAGATGAGATGGGTCTAATATAGTCCTAGAGGTAAATCACAGAAGCATTAAGAACTGGATTAGGTTCAAGATAGTTTTGACACCAAATCAAGGCTTAAATTTGGATTAGCAGTACCTTCGATCTTGTGAGCTCTTTTCATGATTTCCTGCCCCAAAGTGGCAAAAATGTAATAAAAGCTACTGATCCTATGAAATTGTTGGCTATCTCGAATGATGAAATCTCCCGAGAACTGTTGTGAGATTTCAGCCATGTTCACCGTGGAACAAGAAAATATTCCCTTCTGCTTTTATATAAGCAATCTGAAAGCAAAACTGAAGTAAATAAAGTCAAAAATTCTTGGATTCAAGATCCCAATTTTGGTCAATCTCTAATTTCTTCATTTTCTCCCAGGTAAACCTTTTTTGGAAGAAAAAGGTTTTCAGAAACATTCATAGCTCTTTGGAGAAGGAGACTGTACTGAGAATCCTAATAACAAATGGTTGCAGCAGTGGGGAGAAATTAGTTTCTGAAAAACCTTCAAGTCTTTGTTTTCCCAGCAAGGATTTGTGGTAATCCAAGGTATCTGACTGTGTGTGACAGCATATTTTGGGCAGCTGTTTGGAGAAAGCTCTCTAAAATCCTGATGAGAGCTGTTGTGAAAAATTGCTTAAATAAGTCACTGATGCCCAGAGGGTCATTTATTATTTCATCACTGTTATTTATTAAAATAGGGATTGTTGTGGCAGCTTTTTCATCACTCATTTTATACACCAGGAGTCTGCTGGCACAGTCACACAATTCATAATGTTGTTTTACTCTGGACATTAGAAATTCAATTTTTCCAGAGAGACTGGAATTTATTGGCACTTGAACTTGGCAAGGGAGTTCATTCAGGAGGGACATATAATGGATCAGGGGTCATATTTGTGCAGTTCAAGTTCTTTTCAGGTATTTGCTTTGGTAATTTATCCATCCCTCACCCCTTCATATACCCATCCTCCCCCTGCCCCCCTCCGCTACCACTAGAGTTCTTACCTTCTATTTTCGGAGGCATATTTGCTACATTCCCTTTTCAAGGCCATACTTCTAGGATAATTGCTGCATTGCTAAGTATTGTTTTAGGAAAGGAACAATTCTATCCTTCGTAGTCCACACAAAGTAAGATTCCTGAGGATAAATGTGTTAAACCCCTTTCTTTTACTTTTTTTTTTAACTTGACATAAGGGTCAGTAAATAAGTATGTGACTATGAATGAGATCTGGGAGGAAAGAGCTTATTACATATTCAGGCCTCTCAGAAAGCATCTATTTATGTTTAAGGACTAAGGACTTGATCCAACTACCATTAAATCTATGGGAGTCTTTGTTGACTTAAATGAGAATTGGATTGTTCCCTCTATAAGGATTCTATGAGACTGAAGACAAAGTTCCAGTCCCTCCCTAGTCTATCTTGGAGACTATAGGCTCTCATTAGAGCATCTGGTTGTCTTGGGACATCAGCAGTGATGAGTTATTTAGATTTCTTTCAGAATAACAGGAATGCCAAGGTACCCGGACTGAATGACAGCTTAATTTGTGTCTGACTCCTTCCCTCCAATTTCTTCTAAGTTTTTCTTTCTTATGCATAAACTACATTTTGCTATTTCTCTTTTTCCCTAAACTGAGTAGAAAACCCAGAGAGAATTAGATGAATGTACATGGCCAGAAGACAACAAAAGGCTCCAAGGAGAGATTTTACTAAATCACAGCTACTAACTGGCCTTTCATTAGGTTACCCTTTTATGCTAGCTAGATAAAAATGCAGTCACCTGGACTTGCACCTCACACCTCAGGGTTGTCCAAGAAGTAATTTAGGACACAATTTGTCCCTTCTTCTCTAACCAGTTATGTTGCTGCAGCAACATCTTACATGGAAATAACAACACTTAAAGCAAATGTAGAAATCGAAACAACGTAGCAGACACAGGCATTAATTATACTGTAGCAATGAACAGACTCATCCACCCTTTGAAACATAGCTGAGGTTAACATTTTGGGTTTTCTTTCAATGTTTTTCATATATTTGCTGACTTAAAAAACTGCACTTCCTATTATTTTAGATACAGGAAGTGTGAAATCTAATCCTCATTGGAGTAAAAGAGAGATTTATCACTAATTTCAGTGGTGCCAGGATTTCACCCTAAGATTATCTGCAGTACAGGAACTAATTGTGTTCTCCAGGTGTTTATTTAGTGTCAAAATATTCAGTATTGTGAACACATTTCTCTGCCTAGTTAATTGCTTCTTTGCTGGAAAAAACTGTCTTCGCTTTTTTGTTTGTTTGTTTTTAATTGTCACTATCATTCACTACTGCTGTTACACAACTAATACAGAATTTAAAATATATATATATATTTTACAAAAAAAGCCTGAAGGACTGATATGTAGAGGATCTTATTTCCATATTTACATTTTTAAATGGCCAGAGGTCACTTATGACCACGTGCACCATGCTTTCAGCACTATCAGCTGTTTAACTCATGTTAAAAGAAAGGAAATTACAGAGATAATTCAAGTAACAACAATGTGGTTGCTCAAACCAGCAGGAGTTAAATCTGAAACTGTCTACTTTTAAAAAAAAAAAAAGTGGCAGTAATAATAAATAATAGATTTATGTTTTAGGATTTTAGAAGTATTTTACAGATGGGAAAACTGAGGCTTTCAGAGGTTTTTGGCCCTGATCCTGAAAACAGCTGTGAATGTGCCCAATTCCACTGATTTTAACAGGACTATGCACATACTTGAACATTGGTATAAAATGTTTGCTGCTTTAATCATGTACTTGTGTTCAGAGACCATTATTTGTAGAATTGAGAACACAGATACTTAGGAATTGGCTAACTGGATCAAGCTGACAGTTCATCCAGATGAATATCCCATAAGAGTGGGTTGGGCCAGATGCTTCAGAAGATGGCATAAGAACTCTGTAATAGGTAGATGTGGGATAATCTGCCCCTGTATTTGGGTTTCAGAGTAGCAGCCGTGTTAGTCTGTATCCGCAAAAAGAAAAGGAGGACTTGTGACACCTTAGAGACTAACAAATTTATTTGAGCATAGCTCATGAAAGCTTATGCTCAAATAAATTTGTTAGTCTCTAAGGTTCCACAAGTCCTCCTTTTCTTTTTGTATTTGGGTGGTCACTCACTGCTAGCTCTCCTTGCATCTAGGTTGGGGAACATATATGTTGTTGCATCGGGTGCCCCCTGTCTGCTCTGCAATTGCCTTTCTTCTGGTAACTTGGCCCTCCAGACAGGGCACCATTTAGTCCACCCCTTCCAGAGTTATGAAGTCCAAAAGCACCACTGTCTGAGTGCACTTTCCAGCCATTGTTCAGCCTCAGCTCAGGCTCTGCGCCACTATAGCAGTGGCTGGCAGAGGAACCCTGGTTCATCTGCTACACTGGGTCCCATCCCAGGAACCCTATAACTAACAATCCAGGACCTCAGTCCCTGTTCTCTTTCCTGCTTCTGGGTTTACAATTGGAGCCTACTGTACTTCCCATGACTACTTCTCCCCTCCTAGCTTCTTGCCAGATTCTTTACTCCAGGACAGGATTCTCCCCATGAGTTTCCTCCTTGTTCCTGGAGGCCTCCCTTCTCTCAAGGACCAACTACAGACTCCATTCCCTGCAGCCTCCTTCTGCTTTCAGCCACTTGGCTTTATAGGGCTGGCCTAGCCCTTCCCCAGCTGGGCTTCACTCACTTCTCTCAGGTGACACCAAGTGAATTAATTGGCATTAGGCTCTCATTAGCACTATCAGGGCACACCCTATCATAGTCCCCAAATATAGGTCTCTTCCTGATATCTAAAAATTTGAAATTAGCATAAATCCTGAAATGAATAATATCCCTTCCACCGTTTTATTGTCATTTGTGAGAATTCTTGATACTCTTGATAAACATAAATATCCAATCCCTTTTTGAAATTGGCTAGACTCTTTGCCTCAACAACTTCATGTGGCAATGAGTTCCACAGATGAACTATATATTATGTGAAAATATTCCGTTTTATCGGTTTTGAACTTCCTACCTTTTAATTTTCTTGAATGTCCCCTTACTCTTTTGTTATGAGACAAGAAGAACAGAAGTGCCTGATCCACCTTCTCTATACCGTTCATCGTTTTATATATTTTTATCATGTTGTCTCTCATTTATTTTATTTCTAAAGTACACAATCCCAAGCTCTTCAAACTCTTTTCATATGAGGTTTTTTTCAGTTTTTGGATTATTCTCAAACTCTTCTCTGAACGCCCTCCAGTTCTGGAATATCCTTTGCGTGACCAGTACTGCACACACTATCCCAGGTGAAGCCACACCACTGAGTTATATAAAGACATTCTTTTTTCAGCATTATTCTCCATTCTATTCCTTATGCATTCTAACAGTTAGCTAGAACCTAGAACCTTGTTTTATTTAAATATGGGTGCAACATTTGCTATTTTTCCAATCCTCAGTAACAGTAGAAGTTTATTTAATGAGAGATTACCAGTTTTAAAACCAGACACAAATAATCTGAGCAATCCTTTCAAACAGAGACTCACCCTGACATTTTCAGAGGAGGTGTCTCTGGGTAAGTAACAAGGTACCAGTGGTCATCTTTCACTTGCAATGTCTCTACCCTACCTATGTTGTAAGTGTGTAAAGAATCTTAGACTTGACATCTGTCAATTTGGTGCTTTGCACAAGAGCTACAATTCATTGGGTAAAACTGGCAGTGGTTGTAAATCAGCATAGCTCCATCAAAGTAATTATTACACCAATTTACACCAAGGATCAAACTTTTTAAAAAATATATATTTTTGTATATAAATATAGAAAACCAGTACTGAAACTATGTAGTAGTTTTGATTTATTACATATTACTATGGAAAGATTTATTATTGGAGACTAAAGGGTTACAAGAGATCATTTTAAAAGCTCATACATGTATCCTCTCTTCTATAAATGGTTTTACACAGTCAGATAGATGAGCTGGAAATGCATTTCTTGTTTTCAAATAAAATTAGATAAACTAGAGTTCTGTTCAGGCCTTAAACTGAAAATTTAGGACAGAACAGATTTTGTCTTTCTTAAATGATAATCTTGTCTAGCTGAAAGAATAAAAAAAACAGTCTGAATAATAAAACTGTTTGGTGTTCTGCAGTTATGAAGCTTCATTTTTTGAAGGCTTATCATTTTTTAAAGTATTTAGGTGGCTTTTACTAAGTTAGGCTGAGCAGATATTGAAAACACTTTCAAGACCGAAGATTGCAAGTTGAAAGCATTTTGACAGAAATGAAGTTTATGGAGCTGAAAAGCAATATGATCTGGGAGAGTTTGTTCTTTTCTATCTTAGTTCTATCACTTATATGACACAAAAGCTTTCCTTTGTGGTTTTCAATTCTTTTTCTCAGACTTAATTATCTCATAATGATAGCACATTGTTTTCAAATTAGCCTTCAAAGCACTATACTAAATGCAACCATTTTGTCAAAGTAGATACCCGGCATAAATATTGTATAATTGAACTGTTAATTATTCTTAGACTAATTATTATTGATGACATTGCTCACATCCAGTATTAAAATGTGGGATACAATCAAATAATGATCCATTAGGATTTAATAAGTCTATCTGAAAATAGTTAATAATTAAAAAAAAAAAACCCTTAGCTATGAGACAAATTAAATTGATGCTCTTTTTGAGAGGTCTAAATATAGGTGGAAAAGATTTTTTTTCCATTTCTGAGGTACAGCTGAGTTTGCAATATTTTGTTGGCACTTAATGAAGAGCAGGTGTAAAATTGCCAAAGGCTAGAATAATATAATTAACGTTTGTGCTAGAGTGATAAGATTTTTTTTTAATGCCACATTGTCCTTGTTATAGCTTCTGAGGTTTAACTGAGAATAACTTCAATTCTGTGTACAGGAGGGTACAGTGTAAAAACAAAACAAAACCTAACAAAAAAACAATGGCCTGTATACCATAAAGGAAAGAAAAACGTTATTTTTAGACTTTGGGGGAGAAATTCTGTGCTGTCTTTCTAAGAAGCACAGATCAGGGCAGGAGAAGAAAGCTACTCCAGACTATCCTGCCTGTCTGTTCCAGGACACTAGGTCCTGCCAAACGGCATGTAACTGCATTGTGTGAATCCTGCGAGCATGACCTAGGTACCTGTTTGCCCTGTCTTGGCACTGGGAACACGAGCTGTTACAGCACAGCACACTACTCAGCACCCCAAAGTATAAAGATAGTCCAAACTGGAAGGCCCAGTAGACAAGCCAGTTGTTATTGCAGGCTCCAAAAGGTTGCAAAATTTTGTCCTATAGTTCACAATGCGGCTACGAGTCTCTACAGTGTTGTATGCTACAGTCTCTCATTCTTTATAGGCCTATTCTCCCCACCAGCCCTTTCCTCCCCGTCCCCAAACACATTTATGCCAGGACTTGGAGGGCAGATTTACAGTTATCTTCTACAGAATCCTACCCTGGCTGCTTTTAGTGTCATTCATGTTGCTCTAATCATTTTACATACTGTAAAGGTGTTGAAGTGAGTTGAGGCTCCAGCCCTGGGTATTTTGAATGTGCATATTCTTATCTTCCCCCTTCACAAAAATTCCCCATAATTAATTAATCCATAGTTAGAGGAACTCTCTGCACATTATTCACCATTAAACAATATTTAAAATAGACCTAAACAATATTCCAAAGTTCCATCTCTTAGGAAATCCTGACATTTCAACATTTGTTTCTTATCACAAATTGGGATGGAAAGTTGTAGTTGAGAAATTATTCCTGGAATAGACATTCCACATTTTCAGTTGAAATGAAGCATTTCTATATTTTGAAATAAATCTTTTTTTAATTTGTTGAAATGACCCTAAATGGTTCATTAAGAGACAGTTCAATATATACCGCATTTTCCCATAGTAGCACAGTGCATCAGGGGAGTGGAAATTTGAGAGTCTGATGTCCCATGTTTTCTCCTATGGGGCAGGCTCCCTGGCCAAACTACATCTCCTATGATGTACACTGTCATGAGTCTCCCATGATGCACCACACAGATTTGTCAGATAGAAATCTGTCTTGTATTATAGGATACACATTCCTCCAGGCAGACTGATTCATAAAAGAGAACCAGGGCGAAAACTACAATTCCCATAAGGCAATGTGCTGATAGTGAAATGTTGTTTAATACTTTGTTGAACAGATTTGAAATGCAATGCTTTGGGTCAGCTCAACAGAATGAAATATTCTGATATTGGTTGAACTGATTCCCAATGGAGAAATCTCTCCCCCTGACACCTGCCAGCAAAATCAACATTTTCACATGAAAAATGTATATTTGCAGAAGCTTCATTTCTGTCAGAAAAAATCGTTCTGACTGAAATCTTCTGACCAGCTCTAACATGCAAACCATCCCTTATCTATAACCAAGGATTACCAACTTGCTCACACATTTGTGGACACAAGAAAAAATTTCCCTTGTTATACTGACAACAATTAATATGAGAATAATGTGTGTGGCTTGTATTTTGCAACAAAGAATCAGGTTCTGTCAATAATTGTATGAGCGAACCAGATGATTCCATAGCATCAGGAAAGAAGATGAAATCCAGAACAGTCTAAGCATGTTCTACGTGGAGATTCCATTGGGGTTCTAACATGTTCTGCCCCTGCATTCTCAGCTCTTTTGGCAATTGCGCATGCTTTTGGAAGGCGGGGAAAGGGGCACATGCAAAGCATCAGAAAATTCTTTTCACTTCCCCCATAAAACACATTGCTATTAAAGAATGTCAATGAATGCTATAATAAATGTCACTCTGTGGCACTAGTCTTGAAATGGAGCATTTAGATAAAAAGATAGTTATGCACCTTGTATTTCTCTCTCACACATATACACATGCACACCCAACCTTATCCATCCCAAAAATGAATGAAAAGTGAGCTTTTTGCTGTATTTACCATGCTCAGGATGGATCAAGAAATGAATGCCCGATTCTATGTAGAAGTTAAAAAACAAAAATAAAACTTTGTTTTGGCTGAATAGAGTAAGAAAGACAAACAACAAAGAAAGTTTGTTCAAAGGACATAATTAAAGCCGTGCTAAGTTACCAGATAAATTAACAATGGAATGTATTTGAAAGCTGTCACATCCTGCCACTTCTTCCTCTTTAACATCTCTAAGATCCATCCTTTTCTTTCTGTCTATATCTATAGCAAAAGCTCTGATCCAGGCCCTCAGTATCTCCTGTTTTGATTACTGTAACTTCCTCCTCCCAGTATTCCTGACATGCTCATAGTCAGTCCATACAACATGATACCACTAAGTTAGTCTTTGGTGCCTGTTGTTTTGACCGTATCACCTCCCTATTTCAGTCCTTCCATCAGATTCCCTGTCATCCACATAAAACCAGGCTTTTTATTTTACTGCCATGAAAGCTCAGTATTTCTATGCTCTGCCTAATTATCCACCCTTCTCTTTTTCTTCATTCTGCATTTACATCACTCCATCAGTGATGGCAGTCTTACCTATCCATTTGTCAGCTTCTCACACAAACCTCTCTAGGCCTCCCTCCAATCATAGAACACCTTCCTGAACTGATCTCTAAGGCCACCTAGACTCTGTGTTCAGGAGCCTCTTGAAAACATACCTTTGCTGTTATCTTCTAAGGGAGATTTGTAGGTAATGACAAGCTTGAAAAGTAATTTAGGGATAGATGGCACACCTTATGTAATGTAACCGATAAAGGATATTAGGAAGGTGAACAACTAGAGCAGGTCAAAAATGAATCTTCAAAAATTTTTGTTTTACTTCAAAGTGTTTTACTTTGTAAAATTTGTATGTAATTTTCTGGTTCTATTTTTGTTGAAATATTTGAGGTTTAGATACATTCTTGTGAAAACTTGCACGTTATCAAAAAAGAAATTTCAATAAAAAAATTCAATTTTTTTTCAACTGTTTCAACAGTTTTTTTTCAACTGTATGTATGTAAAATACATACAGTTTTGCTAACCAAATGCAGATATCACAAATGCATATGGGTATGCTAAAACTTTCTATTTGCCTTAGCCTATGTTACTGTGCAGACTGTGGTCTAATGTATTGTTTATGTTCATAAACCATCTCTAAATGTCAAAATCGCGCTATTTTTCATCCAGCCATATCTGTGACTGCAAGTTTTTGCTAGATGCAGACAGTAAGACTTATACTAGATGCTTGGAGAATTCCAGATCTTAAGACACTTTAATCCATAACAGGTGTGAATTTGATTTTCGACCTTACAGGCCAAGATTGCTAAAAACTCAGAGAATGACGACTAATGTAACCATTTAATGACTTTGTCAACCAGCTAGAAAGCTTTTATAGCCATAATTCATGTAACTGCTCCCAAATATCTGCCAAATTTCACAAGAAACATAAATATGAACCTTAGGAAAACGACACTATGCACTCCAATGAAAAAAAAAAGCCTACCACTGTGACAAGTGACTGAAGAGTACTGGAAACAAAGCATTCTTAGCCGCAGCTCGCATTTCACGGAAAAGACTCAGTCAGCAATTGTATCTTAAAAGGAAAATTATTTGTTGCTCATTTTCACGAGATTGTGTGGGGAAAAAGTGGTTAAGCTGAAAGGAGTCTAACATAATCTTTACTAAGTAATTATTTTGGTTGTTTTTGAAACATTATGCTCAAAAAGATTAGGTTCAGGAGTGAAAAGTTTAACACAAATACATCTTGGGTGGATTCCATTGTCAAAACTAACATTCTCTCGGCCTAATTGTTCTTTCTAACAGGTAGGGACACAATCAGTCAATTTCAACTCACTATTGTCTTCTGACACCAGTATTGCCCCTCTATTGAGCAGTAGCAGATGTCTCAGGCCAGGCAAGTCAGCTTCCCAGTAGAGAAAGAAATTCAATGTCAGGAGTCTGGATTATACCATAAGTGTAATTTACTTTATTTATACACATATACCAGTCCTGAAATGCAATCATCAAACAGCATGCAGGGCAATCTCTTCTTCAGTCCAATGCCAATGTCCAGTTCCTGTGAAGCAATTCTGCTTCCAGAATTGACTGTAATCAGAGCCTAAGGCAGAGAGAAAACCCTCCTGCTGCTTCTGCAGCTCCCTCTCTTCTGAAGCTATCAGTACACATATATAACTTACATAACCCCAAAACTAAAACCAAGTATGTCTTCCCAAGAGTCAAAACTTGCTCACAAACTAAGGGGAAAAAAACCTGTAAGACGATGTGCAACCGCACCACCAGAATATACCATAAGAACATATACTTTCCTTAAAAGGTGGTAAAATCCAGTCTGGAGAGCTTTATGAAGAGAGATTGCTAAAAACCTAAGCTATTCAAAATGTCCCAAGTATTTCTGGAATATATTCAATCTTTTAATGGTTGAAAAACATTAACAGTATGGAAAATAAACAATGTGTTAAGTGAAAAATGTGTCATCCACCGGGGTTAGCCTTTTTATTAAGAAAGGTATATTTGGGGGCATTAAAAATGGGTTGACTAACCTCATTATTACGCTCAGACATCAGGCCCCACCCACACACAGAAAGGTGCCCTGATGCAAATGCTTATGGCATGTGCTTATCTTTACCTAAATCAGCAGTCCCATTGATTTTAAAAGTATAGTTGCCCCATTAAGTAGCAATTTTGTAACAACAGGTCTGATCCTTAGCTGGTGTAACTTGATATTAATGAAGATACACTAATTTACACCATCTGAAGACCTGACCAATATACTATAGTATTAAATATGTATATGAGCTATTGATGTTTGGGCTTTAAACTGGTAAATGAAATAAGGCCTGTTGCAGGAAATAGTCAATATTACTTTAGATTATTAGCCACTTGCCCATAATATAACTATTTGTCCTTATTCAATTCGTCATGAGAGGGGGTGAGACATTCCAGAGGACTGGGAAAGGGCAAATATAGTGCACATCTATAAAAAGGGAAATAAGGAAAACCCAGGGAATTACAGACCAGTCAGCTTAACTTCAGTACCCAGAAAATGGAGCCAATAATTAAGCAATCAATTTGCAAACACTTAGAAGATAATAAGGGGATACGTAAAAGTCAGCGTGGATTTGTCAAGAACAAATTGTGTCAAACCAACCTAACAGCTTTCTTTAACAGGATAACATGGCTTGTGGATAGGAGGGAAGTGATTGATGTGGTAATCTTGACTTTAGTAAGGCTTTTGATAATGTCTCACATGACCTTCTCATAAACAAACATAGGAAATACAACCTAGATGGAGGTACTATAAGTGGATGCATAATTGGTTGCAAAAACCGTTCCTGGAGAGTAATCATCAATGGTTTACAGTCAAGCTAGAAGGGCATATTGAGTGAGGTCCCGAAGGGATCAGTTCTCAGTCTGATTCTGTTCAATATATTCATCAGTGATTTAGATAATGGCCTAGAGAGTACACTTTTCAAGCTTGTGGATGATAGCAAGTTGGCAAGGGTTGCAAGTGCTTTGGAGAATAGGATTAAAATTCAAAATGATCTGGACAAATTGGGAAATGGTCTGAAGTAAATAGCATGAAATTCAATAAGGACAAATGGAAAGTACTCCAATTAGGAAGGAACAATCAATCAATTTAACACATACAAAATGGCAAATGACTGCTGATGAAGGAGTACTGCAGAGAGGGATCTGGGGGTCCTAGAGGATCACAAGCTAAATAGAGTCAACAGTGTAACACTGTTGCAAAAAAAAAAAAAAAAAAAAAAAAAAGCAAAACTTAAAAGTGTTTTAAGCAAGACAGGAGAATTCTTCCAATCTACTCCATGCTGATTATGCCTCAGTTGGAGTATTGTGCCCAGTTCTGGGGCTCTGCATTTCAGGAAAGATGTGGCCAAATTGGAGAAAGTCCAGAAAAGAGCAACAAAAATGATTAAAGGTCTAGAAAACGTGACCTATGAGGGCAGGTTGAAAATATTGGGTTTGTTTAGTCTGTAGAAGAGAAGACTGAGAGGGGACACGATAACAGTTTTCAAGTACATAAAAGGTTGTTACAAGAAGGAGGGAGAAAACTTATTCTCCTTAACCTCTGAGGATAGGACAAGAAGCAGTGGGCTTAAATTTCAGTGAGGGCAGTTTCGGTTGGACATTAGGAAAAAATTCCTCGCTGTCAAGATTGTTAAACACTGGAATAAATTGTCCACTGGAGATCTTTAAGAGCAGGTTCAACAAAAACCTGTCAGGGATGGTCTAGATAATACTTAGTCCTGCCATGAGTGCAGGGGACTGAACTAGATGAATTCTCGAGGTCCCTTACAGCCTTATGTTTGAATGAAAACACAGTGGTTTATTATACTCATGAATTACTTTGGGTATACATCCAACAATACTGGCAGTGAATGGGCTAGAGTCCTTTAAGTTTCCACTGTTCCACCTAAAAGCCCTTAATAGACACATACAAAGCAAATGGAAGGTCAGGCAGATAAAACCATATTTAACATGTACAACTCAATTCATGAAAATTGCCTTAAGTCCCAAGGAATGAGCAAAGGCATTGAGATAAAGAACCAGTGAAGGGGAAAGAGCAAAGATTAATTCTTTTTTGTGATCCAAAATCCACTAAAGTCAATAGGAATCTTTCTATTGTCTTCAATGGGCTTTGAATCAGGACACGTCTGAAGATAATAGCTTGTGTACCTGCATTCCTTAATGTCTCTCTCAAATGCCTTCTTTTTTTTTCTGAATACATTTCAAGTGCTCATTGTGGAGGAAGAAATATATCAGCTTTGCCTGACTAAGATTTCATTTTCTCTTTCCAGTCACAAAAAAAGCACAGTTGAAACAAAAAAATTTATTGAAAAGTTGGAGTGCTGTAAACATGAAGGATAGTTTGCATAATGCAATATGTTTTTTTGGTTGAACATAAGTAATAAACTGTAGTAAATAAGGTCATTAAAGTAATGTCTATAAATGAATCAAGACTAGATCAAAACACCTGAGATTTAGTGAAATAACTAGCTCATGGAGGTAGATATTCAAGCAATATGTGTTTGGAGATATTTTTCGTGTATTCTTTCAAAACATACCTATTCCTCTTCTATCATGGCTCTCATTTCAAGAAAAAAGTTGTATATCAACTAATTTTGGTTTAATGATTTATAATATCAAAAAGCATCTTCTGATCTAAAAAAAAAATCCACAAAGTAAAGCAGTCTTTGCGAGGAGACTCTAATCTCTTTAGTGGATCAGAATATGATGGCACCATTATTAGAAAGGCATGCATATTCCTGTTTAAACTGGATTCTCTAGAGATCAGCAGACAAAGAAAGACTTTTGGATAAATAACCAGAATTTAACCTGACTTGGGGCTTTCTTTCTGTTCCCCCATCCCAGGGGAGGCTACGAATCTTTAGTGAAATGTTGGAAGGACTACTGCTGACCAAAGCCCTTCTGGAGCTGAGAAGGGGAGTGATCTCTGATAAGCTTATTAGTAGGCTCTTTAATTGTTTTTAATATGTTTTCCTCTGTAATGCTTTTACCTTAACAATTAATGTGCTTTCTTAAAAAGAGTTGTGTGTAACTTAATTGTGTCAATTAAACTGTTTACCACATCTGAGGAGAAAAATAAAGCAAGCCTGTATAGGCAGTCTGACTTTGCTATGAAATTCACAGTGTGGGCAGGGAATTGTGTAGTCTGGAAATACCCCAGATAGGAGAGAGAGAGACATCTGTCTCCACCTAAGAGAGGTGATGGCTGGGGAGCAAGAAGCCTAAGAGTGGCTGCCCTTGCTGACCAGGAAGGAGAAATATAGGTTTCTGAAGCCTGCATCCCAAGCAAGGGGAAAACATTAATAGGGAAGGTTTGCAGACCAAGCTGGAGGAAAACGAATCTCAAGCAGGTGGTTAAAAGAAATAAAAAAAGACTACAAACAATGGAAGATGGGACAGATGAGCAAAGAGAGCTACCTCTTGGATGTAAGGAAGTATAGGGATAAAATGAGAATTGCCAAAAGCCAAGGAGAGTTGGACCTGGGAATTAAAACTAGTAGTAAAATGTTCTATAGCCATTGTGACAGGGTAGGACCAGATGGCTATAGGAGAGTAATAGAAGACATATATATTAGCCCCAGGCTAAGTAGGTCCCTTTTCCCTGGGTAAGGTAACAGGGAAGGTTCCAGAACAATCAGGAACCTTCTGGAGACAATTAAGACAGGCTGATTAGAACACCTGCAGCCAATCAAGAAACTGCTAGAATCAATTAAGGCAGGCTAATCAGGGCACCTGGATTTTAAAAAGGAGCTCACTTCAGTTTGTGGTGTGCATGTGAGGAGCTGGGAACAAGAGGCACTAGGAGCTGAGAGTGAGAATGCGGACTGTTGGAGGACTGAGGTGTACAAGCATTATCAGACACCAGGAGGAAGGTGCTATAGTGAGGATAAAGAAGGTGTTGGGAGGAGGCCATGGGTAATTAGCCCAGGGAGTTTTAGCTGTCGCACAGCTGTTCCAGGAGGCACTCTAGGCAGCTGCATTCCACAGGGCCCTGGGCTGGAACCCAGAGTAGAGGGCGGGCCTGGCTTCCCCCCAAATCCTCCCAACTCCTGGTCAGACACAATAGGAGTCGACCTGGACTGTGAATTCAGAAAAACGGCCAACCTGAGGGCTGCCGTGAAGCTCCAAGGCGAGCAAATCCACCAATAAGCGCAAGACCCACCAAGGTAGAGTAGGAACTTTGTCACACCGTATACATTAGAAGAAAACAAGGAAAGTGGGACTGCTAAGCACTGAGGATGAGGTGGAGATCCAACACCTAAACAAATACTTTGCCGGTATTTTTAATGAGGATAATAAAGATCTTGGGGTAGTGGCAGGGTGGGAAATGGCAATAAGGATATGGAGGCAGAGAGTATCACATCTGAGGTGAAAGTCAAACTCAGACATGAAATTGCAAGCCCGATAGCAAGACTTTTTAATGAATTTGTAAACTTGGAGGTTTTACTCTATGACTAGAGAATTTCTAATATAGTTCCCATATTTAAGAAAGGGGAGGGAGCAGTGAGTGATCTGGAAAACTACACGCCTGTTAGTTTGACCTCAATTGTATACAGAGTCTTGGAACAAATTTTGAAAGAGAAAGTATTGGGATAAAATACAACAGGATTTTACAAAACGTAGATCATGGCAGTCCACCCTGATCTCCTTCTTTGAGAAGATAACTGATATTTTGCACAAAGGACATGCAGTAGATCTAATCTATCTGGATTTCAGTAAGGCATTTAATACAGTTCCACACGGAACATTATTGAAGTGGAGAAGATGGGGATTAAGATGAGATTAAAAGGTGGATAAGGAACTGGCTAAAGGGGAGACTGATGGAATAAAGTAATTGAGAACCTTAATCATCTCATTATTCCTGCTCCTAGATTTTGATTGAGACCCTTTCATTTACAAAATCAAAAACTTTAGTCAAGATTTTAAAAAAAATGGGCACCTCAAGTGATGCTCCAAATCCACATTAAGGTGCCTAAACAAGTAGGTTCACTTTCAAAAATGTCATGCAGTGATTGGTTTTCACCGACTTAAAAAAAATAGAATAAGATTAGTGAACCTCACATGATCAAATGTTAAAAGGCACTGAAATAAAAGACTAGATAAAACTCCAAGTGGAAGAGATGAGTCCAGCCCATTTATTATGGGCCCAGACAGCATTGGCCCACATAGTCTTAGGGAAAGGGGACATTTTGGTGGAAAATCTGGAAGCAGTCAATGTTTTACCAGATTGTGGACTTTTCAGAAAGGAACATTTTCAAGGATTAAGTTTACTTATTCTAATTTTTATAGAATAAAGCTGTGAAGGAGACTTAATCCTAAAGATCGGAGTGCATTTTTTGAAGTTACAAGAGGGATCTAAATTATACTTTGAAAAAGGTCTGTGGCTGCAACTTTAACAAAAGATGCTGTTGCCTATCCATAATATGTCAAACCCAGCCTGTAGAGCTGGGACTAGAACTGTATACCCACAGCTCCAGAAACTCAGGCCTCTGCCTCATGAGCTTAAAGGGAATCTGTCAGCTTTAGGACCCATTCACCATATGCAGTGTTGTTATGGTGACCACATGTCCTGATTTTATAGGGACAATCCTGGCATTCAGGACTTTGTCTTACATAGGCATCTATAACCCCCTAAAATTTTTTTAACACTTGTTATCTGATCAACCTAGTTGTTGTAGCCATGTCAGTGCCAGAATATTAGAGAGACAATGCAGATCAGGGTCTAAGGACCCCTATCTTTTTCCCAACCTGTAGCCATCCAACAGGGGCAATAAACATTAGGTCCAAATTAAAAGTGGGAGAAACAGGCCATGGTACCAGATCCTGATCTCGATCCTGATATCCTGATCCTGATATTGAAGTCAATAGCAAAAATTCCCCAGTAACAATACTGGGAGAAAGAAGGGACAAACTCTTCATCACACAGAGGTTTAACTATATGGAAAACAGAAAAGAGTAACAAACTTCTTTCTGAGCTACAGGGGGACAAAGAATATTGGACAAATTTTTGTCAACATTTCAAAACAGGGTACATTTTTATGATCCGCAATTCAAAAACCACTTACTGAATATTCTTCAAACTTTGCAGAAACTCTGCCTTTTTGCCTGCTAAGTACACCACAATTTTTAGGGAAAAAGCAATTTTCTAAGCCAAATATTTTTGGGAATGGATTGGTGTATAATGAAACTGGGCTTGATGCAAATTCAATATAATTTTAACTATGGAGAAGGTTTTCCATAATAATTAAAGCAAGAACATATTTTCTGTATACTAATTCATGCCTATGCTTAAACACAATGGGATGATGTGTTCATTTTTTTTCACCTTAGCCTTTATTAATTTTATTGAGTTTTAAATGGCATGTAGTTAGTGTGCAGTGTTATCAATTTCCATTTTACACCATAAGACTTGAATGTAGAGGAAATAGCCATGTCATAAATCTATTGCACAGCACAAGCTTTTTATCATGGCCTAATTCATGTTGTTTTTCTCATGCAGGTTGTCTCACTGACTCCAGCAGAGCTACACATTTGTCTCATTGTGTTATTATTTCCAGTTCAATTTGTTTTTTATTTTAAGTAAATAAAAACATTGAATAAGGTTTATGTATTTATTTGGCAGAGCAGTTCAGAAAAACCTTACAAAAAGGTGTTTTTTCAAAACATCCTAGCTTAACATACTGTTTGTTTAAATATATCACAAGCTGACAGAGTCAGGTGTTTTTTGTTTTGTTTCTTTTGGTAGGAATTGAATTCAAATATAGCCAAGCAGCCAAATTGGAAAATAACTTGTAAAACATTGCTGGGGGTTGTCATTAGCAACTTTTAACATTTTTTTTTAAGAGTTTAAGCTCTCGATTGGTGCTTCCTACAGAAATGTATAGGACAAAACTGAATGAATACATACAAGTAACCACACACACACACAGACACAGCACAGTGTAATCACAAAGAAATAAAGAATGAAATGAAATCTGTCATCTTTCATCACTGAATCTAAACTGCCAGATAGTTCTCCATATATTTCCAGAACAGATAACACAGTCAGAGATGCATCTAAGCTGTTTTGCTAATTTCTGAGTGTGTTTCCAGTTCTTCTTATAACCTTTCCCAAAGGTATATATCTGCTGTTCTAACAGTTTCCTAACAACCACACATTTACCTCTGTCCTGCTCCTAAAGTGCCAATCCCTTATTTTCTCTAGCCTTTAAATTCACTGATAGTTGCTCTCTAAATATATAACTTTCACATGAGCTACACAGAAGAAAAATTGCTATGCTTCTTGACTCAAGGAAACCGTTACCCATTTTTGACCTGAGCGGCTAGTTAAAGTGTTCGTCCTGGGGATGATCCACTTGAGACTAGAAACTGGTGATGGGAGTCTGGTTTGAAGCGGTCCTGTTTATTTACAACTTGTACAAGGAAGGAACACAGTCCTGCTTCTCCAAGTGCAGGAGGAACCAAAAGGCAAAAGGAGTAATATCTTAACTTACAGGCCCAACCTTTTCAGCCAGCACCTGTGACCCAGAACCAGTCTCTCACTCAGAGTCCATCATGCTTACAATCTTCAGCTTGGATTTATTCAGTCTGCTGCTGTCTCAATCTCCATCATTTTCTGCATTCTGCCTTCCTTCACACACACAAACCACCGTCCATCTAGACAGTGCAAAACTCCTGGGCAGGTTCATATAGTCCCTTTGCCAGTGAAATTACTAGGCAGCAGGTTTAAAACAAATAAAGGAAGTAATGGTTCACACAACACACAGTCAACCCTGGAAGTTGTTGCCAAGTGATGTTGTGAAGGCCAAAAATAAATTATTATTTTTTTAAAGAGGATAGCTCCCTCAATGACTATTAGCCAAGACCGTCAGGGATGCATCCCCATGCTTTGGGTGTCGCTAGACCTCAGACTGCTAGATGCTGAGACTGGATGACAAGGGATGGATCACTTGATGATTGTCCTGTTCTGTTCATTCATTCTGAAGCATCTGGTACTGGCCACTGTCAGAAGACAGGTTACTGGCTAGATGGACCATTAGGTTGACCCAATATGGCTGTTCTTACTTTCTTTATGTGGAGGACTGTGGTTAATTAATCCTTACAGTCATGTTATTCAAAGCGTACATTCATACCCATTGATCCCAACCAGGTTTTAATTCAATCCATAACAAGGTTTCACCCAGCTCATAGCATTATTCATGCACCCTAACATTATTGTCCCAGTACAGATCAAGAGGCACCCAAATATTAGTTGTCTTCTAGGCAGTGGTTCACATGGGGACTAGCCAGTGCTCCACCACTACTGTGGCAGGAGCTACAGGAGGAATTCTGCCTCAGATTTCTAAGGAGATTATAAGGGGATTCTTTGTAGGAAGTGATCAGAATCTTGAAGAGGAGACATTACTTCCATGAAAGCCATAGGTTTTTGTGGGGAGGGAGATTGCTATCTTGAAACCCACCTTTGTCCGGCATGGTAAATTGTCCAAAGTGACTGAAATGTAGCATGATGTCTTTTTAATCTGTAAATATGTAATCAAAAATTCTGACTAGAGCTAGGAAAAGTGTTTCAGACAAATAGTTTATTAACAGAAAATTGCAGTTTCTGGTCAACCAAAACTATTCACAAATTCAAGTTGAATGTGGTCAATTATTTTAGCCAAAAATTGATTTAAAAATGTCAGTGATTATTTCAACATTTCTAAAACAAAAACATATTGACTTTGTTTCTCCAAGTGTTTCATTTTGAAATTTATCTAGATTTATTTAAAAATAAAAAATGGCAAAACATTCCCCAAACAAAAGAAAAAAAATAGTTTTGTGTCAACTAGTTATTTGTTTGACCCAACATGTATTTTTTTTTTCAGTTTTTCATTTGAGCAAGAAAAACTAAAAATAAAATATATTTTTTTTAAATCCATTTTGGATTGACCCTAACAAAAATTGTTTGGCCACCAAACCAGTAAATGAATTATTTGCTCAGCTCTACAGTTGAAAGTAATCAAAAATGGAATGAAACATGTGTGCCTGGACTAGAGGCATTACTGACTGCTTTTCAAGAATCCTGATGAGTTTATAAGATTGCTATGACTCCAAATCAGAAAATTAAGATTAGAGGAGATAACCATACATGTGTAATGGAAAGATTTGGCAATTTTGGTAAGACAATGTGAACACTCCTTTGATTCCCCCACCCTGGAGATCACTTGACATTTGAACAAGAGAGAGAGCTTTGGGAAGTATTAGTCTCCTGTTGACCAGAGTCAGTTTCATCATCATAGTCACCATGATATGGTTGTCCTAAGGGGTTTATCACACAATTGCGTCTTTTTCCTGGTATTCTGCCCAGATTAGATGAGTATAAGGATACAGATAACATCACTGTCTCCATGGCTGTATCCTGAGCAATTTTTGACATGTGCATATAAGCTTTCTATTAGAACTAATCAAAAAAGCAAATATTTAAAAATCTTTCCCCAATTATTTCCTCCAAAATTCAAAACTGTTCAAATTCAGCTATTTCTATTGTAGATCAAAAAGAGGAGGTAAATGTCACAAAAAATTGTCAACATTTTCCCATATTTTTCAGTTCAAAATTTTGTGTAAAAGAGTGGGGAAATTTTAATCAGTTCTAGCACCTGTTATGAAATCCTCCTTCATGCATCAATTTCCACCCCACATTATTCCTCATCTCTTATATATCTCTGCTTTTTACTTCGGGACTAGCAAGAGTTTGGAATAGCCAGCCAGGAGAAAGAGCTACCATTACAACATTTGCTGTGAGGAAACTGGAAAGATTAAAGATATTCATAAGCATCTTGATCCCAGTAAAAACCTTGCATCCCACAGACTATATGGCATAAACCTTTCATGCTTTTTGAGCTCACACATTGCCACACCAAGTTTCTTTTCCACAACCAACAATATCTGTCAACGTTTTAATGGTTGATAGCCTCCATAAATGATGGCTCATAATGTTACTTTGTCTCACTGTATTTATGTTTATGCTTCAACCAGGTGGGTTAGGCTTTCCATGATGAATGGACACATTTTAGTTTTTCATTTTGTGATATATCAAAGTATTGATAATGTCAGTCATTCTTTTGAACTAGAGTCACACAAGAAATGGGTTCTTTCCAGTAGGTCAATGGTGAATGTAGCCATTTGAATTAAATCAAATATTAAATTTATTAAAGAATTATGAAAACATCGTGCTCCCACTGCTGCATTCAGAAAACAGCCATTTCAGATCTTCTGATTTTAGGAAATACGTGTTCAAATCAATTCATCAAGGTGATGAGAGTTTCTATTAAGATGATGGATAGCATTTGCTAGTGCTTTTGTTTAGGAGTGTGTTTTCTGAGACGAGGGAAAAAAAGTAAAGTATATCTTGATCTACAGCCAAAAGCTCTTTGAATCAAAACTTCAACTAGATTTATCACTCTGGAAATTTTCAGAGTTCATCGATTTCTGCACTCCTAGTGAAAAAAAAAAAAACAAGCTTGGTACCTAACAAAGAATTTTCTGTTTCCTTCCCGTATGGCTTGATGGAAACCAGATTTCTATTTCTTTTCTATCCTTCAGTTCAGTGTATGTATTATTCCTACATGAAATATCACAGAAGTGTTATAGATCTCAAGTATAGAAAGCTGATTCTCTAGGAACACAATCTTAATGTCTGCAAAAAGAACAGGAGTACTTGTGGCACCTTAGAAACTAACAAATTTATTTGAGCATAAGCTTTCGTGGCTACAGCCCACTTCATCGGATGCATAGAATGGAACATATAGTAAGAAGATATATATATATATATATATATATATATATATATATATATATATATATATATATATATATATATATATATATACACATATACATACAGAGAATATGAAAAGGTGGAGTAAGAGGCTAATTAATTAAGATGAGCTATTATCAGCTGGAGAAAAAAAACTTTTGTGCCACAAGTACTCCTGTTCTTTTTGCGGATACAGACTAACACAGCTGCTACTCTGAAACCAATCTTAATGTCTGCATATCTTTAAACCTACCTTAAAGGTAATGAATCAACATAATACATAAGTCATTGATTTAAACAGCCACATGATATAAATATGATGTGACCCTTCCTCTTGCATGTCATCATCTGTGTGACATGTCATATCTAATTTAGATGGTAAAATCCTGATCAAAAATTCCACTTTATTTATGGTACTGTTTGAAAAAAAAGTTTATAATTGTACTTTTCCAAAGTATTAGTTATGGCAATATATTGTACACCATTTGTGGGTCTGCTTTACATCTTAACCAACTGAACCAGTGACTTCATATTTCTGACAATAATATGTTTGAACAAAGATTTATTGCCAGATCCTCAGCTGGTGTAAAGCAGCATAGCTCCTTTGACTTCAGTGGAGCTACTCTGATTTGCTGTCAGCTGAGGATCTAGCCCTTGAAACATAGCTGAGGATCTAGCCCTTGAAACATATCTGCCGTTCTGAAGAAATCTACCTAAAAAAAAAAAGCTTATGCTTATAACCTGGTCTGCTGATTAGTCCCTGTTTGAAGACATCAGCAACTTAGTCATAAGCAACTAATTAACTTCAGTAGCAACTGGGCCATTATCTGTTTCATGTGCAGTGGATACCATTAGACATATTGATATTTACACATTCTTTCAAATACTACATGAAAGAAACTATTGACACAAAAAAACACAGTAAATTTAATTTCTATAGATGATACATACCTATTTTTATGTCAATCATTACATCAAAGTTTGGCAGCACTACAGTTAGGAAGACATTCCCAATCCAATGTATCTTTACCTTCTACATTTGGCCACCATTACTGATAAATACAGAAAAAACAGAATTTTGGGGTCTTTCAAAACAATTAGAGGAAACATCCTATGAAGGAGGACATAGGATTTTATTCTACTCAACACAAACCTGCTACCTTTCTAGCAAAATATATACCTTTGACAATTCTCTCACATTCTGGCTTTGTAGATGGAGTTCATTCTAGTATCTACAGCTATGTGGTGTAGTTTCTCTAGCCATTCCTCTCAATCCGTTGCCAAGCAATGAGATAGAATGCACCAGACAGACAGAAATACAGCATTTTAGAGTAGAAAAAAATATTGACAGTTCCTAAATATCCTTTTTTTCCTTAGTGCATTTATCTGTTCATACACAAGTGATTTCACAAGATGTTTCTGACTCCAAATATGAACTTCAATTTATGGGCAGGCAGTTGCTTTCTATTTCTGTTTGTTTGTTTTTCAGAAGGCAACTTTATTTCCTGAAAGTATACATATATATAGCCGTAATCCAAAAATGAATTTGTTTGAAAATATTCATCTTTGTCTATTGGAATTTTTCACTAGCATACTATCCACAGCATAGTGGTGACTATTTACAAATGTAATCAGGTTGAAAATTGGGACACTGAGCTTCCTATTAAAATATACAGAAAAATCTATTAGCTGCCATTCCTGCCCTGTGAGATGCCATCATTTTTATTAGACAGCATTGTATACAGTGGATTTTTGTGGATGTAATTTTTTGTATGGTAACTGTTTAATGTTACAGAAATGCAGAATTATTTTAAATTAATTCCTATTAGGATTTTGCAAACATTTTTTTTTTGTTCTGCACATGCAGATTTATTTTGCTAGTGTAAACTTCTCTCTCATGCTGCCCACACTGAATATTTCAAATCATAGTGATGTTATTTTTCATCATTACCTCATTTTTATACTTCAATCGTAAGTCCAAACATATTACTCAGGCAAAACCCTCCACCGAAATAATTTGGAGTTCTTCCTGAATAAAGAGAACCAGGGCACACTATGTCCAACTAATTAATTCAGTTTGTGATTATTTTTGTAGCTATAGGGACTAGATTGCTATAAAAATCCTCTAATTATATGTGCTATTATGTAGAACATTTTCATTGAAATAATTTATGATCTGAGTGCCTTCAACAAGAGCAGGAGCAGGCCCATATTGTAGTGGAAACTGTGAGCAATTATGTCTGAAACTACATTTGATAAGTCAGATTGATATTTTACTGCAGATTGTGAAAAAATATATAAATCAGTAAAAACAAAGCTTTGCAAACACAGAGCTATCCTGTGTCATTGTTTTCTAAGCAAAACTCCCTATTGAATTTATTAGAGGATTCTGTTTCAATATCGGTGGCAAGAACTCCTGAGTTTCTGTAAATCTTAATATTAAATTAGTCTCTGTTATTTTAATTGGTTTCGCTCAAGCACTCAAAATAGCTTATATTAAAGGTCTTCTAGACCAGTCTTAAGGGCCTGACATAGATGTAAAGTTCAAGGCATATACATATTGGAATATGAACTTGGATTAGTACCTAACATTTCTATTGAAACTGTCCAAATGTAAGAAGTTTATGGGAAAGGTTCTAAAGATTATTTTAAAAAGTCATCTAAATGGCTTCTGGCATGGGGAATGAAGATTCTCTTGAGCTGGCATGTAAAAGAGAACTTCTTCATAGAGAACAGAGGACTAAATAGTCATCTCACCTACATCACAAACGACAAGATTTCTTGCTTTATCCCACATGCTAAAGCTAAAGGTTGATCAGTGGATTAATCAAATAAAGGATATTACTGACTTAGAGAAGTTGATGACCAACTTCTGTGGAAAGAATAAGGACTATGAGAAACTGGATTCAATATTTTGGGACTACATCAAAACTCATCAGCATACCTGCTGCCATAGGAACCTCATTCTCTTTATCATGATTGCTAATAAGGTATCCCATCTTTGCTAACGTTGTGATGGAGCTCTGTTTATTTCCACTATTTCTGTATGCTGTCTATTGACCATCTCATCTTCAAATCAACAACGTCTTTAAAAATAGCTTCTTAATACAGTAAGCTGCAAGGGAACCCTTACATGCTATTGTACATGTATGGTAAAAGTCAGTGTGTATGTACAGTGCGCAGGAATGCATACACACACACACATGTGAACCATGCCGTCTTTGAGAAAGGATTTTCAAGCTGAATACTGCAGTTTGGGTCACAGAAGTTGGAAGCAAACCCTCCCATGCATGCTTGTTGAAGGTGACAAATGCAGTACAATTGCTTATATAGTTTCTGTAGCTGCCAAGTTCTTTTGCAGGTTCAGTCTAATGTTTCATACTACTCTACATGTAGAGTGTATGGTATAACATATAGCTACCCAGACACTACATATAGACAGAGATAATAGAAAATGCCACTGTTATTACAAATTAGGGACTTGATTGTTAATACTAAACATAAGAGTGTGATAAATATATATACAGTTTAGCAGAAATTGTGCTATTTTTCTAATTATGTCCATAAGTTAGTACCATAGATCTCAGGATAAAGAAAATATAAAATTAAACATGTTTAATATATTTGTGAAAGACACCACAAATTGAGATTAAATAGCCAAAAAGTTGTGTTAGTGTTCATGCCAATGGGGGTGGGGGAGGGGAAGCAATATAACTTCAATTCACAGGCTATTTCCACTTGGCTATTTGGAAAGAAGTGATCTTCTTTGTAATCTATGGAGGTTGCTGCACATCGTAAAATCCACGTCTGAACTCCTTATTTCAGGTATTTCATACTCATCTCTATAATGACTAGGAGATTCTTTTAGCTACCTGACATCTCTCACATTTTGTGCTTGATTTTTTTTTTAAAGTGCTTTGGCCATCTCTATTTAGTTATGGGGCTGTTTCTCTTAGTTTCTCTCCCTTTTCCTCCATGCACTTTGTAAACACCCCCATCTGCATGACTTAGGGTGAGTAACAGCTCCCTTCCTCCCCCTCCCCCAGCTTCTCACCATCTTTTCCTGGCTGCATTTCTAATCTTCCCTCACCAGCCTCTTCATTTACTCCAACTTGTCTTAGAGCTCCCCTTGCTGTTGGATGCTGTTATGATACAGTCAATCCTCAAAGAAACTTAGCATATGATTAATGCAACGTTCAAATAACTGTTTATAATATTGTGATGTAATTGTTCTTCCTAAGCAAAAATCATCATCAGCTTATTTTAACATTCAGTGGTGAACACTGAATAGCTGTTTTTCTATGTATTATTCTGCAAATCTGTCTAAAGAAAGCATAATGTATAACACAGGTTTCCTTGACTTCCTGCAAAGTCTGAAGGATCATTGCTCTTTGCTAAGGATTTCACTTCCAATATTTTTTCCTAACATAATTCTCTACATTTTTGGAATAAAAGGATGATAGAACAACAATTTGATATGGTAATTATTCTATGTCTGTATGAATGCCTAATATTATAAATGAGGAGCTAACTGTGTAGATTATTATAAGTTCTGTTCAGCTTTTAAAGATTGAAATGTCATCTCTCAAAGAAAGCGTCATTCAATCACAATTCTTAAAATCAAGAGATTAATAAATATAGGGAATTGCAAGGTTTTAACAGTTCTTACAAATTTAAAAAGTGGACAACTGCAGTTAAAGAAAGTATAATGATTAAGTTATTTCTACTGAAAAATCATGGTATCTGCACATGTGATTAGCAACACTGTCAGCAGATGAAGTCAATTATCACTACTGTTATCTTCTCCTTTAAAAAAAGTGCAGGAGCTCAGATATTTCTAGTTTAAAAAGAATTGATGTTACCTGAAAGTATTACAAACCAGAATTCATGGATCTTGCTAATGTTCATCTGATTGTTACTACATGCTTTTCCTTTTTTAAGTGTCTAGGGAGGTTTTAGTTTTACTAATTACTGCCATAATACTAATTATTCCAGTAGACATTAGTGAAATTTTAAACCTGATGCACCCCTTGAAACAAGAGTTAACATTCAAATTTAGTTTAGTGCAACACATTAAGATTAAATTTTTTTTAATAGAAACTGACAGAAGGTCACCTTGTTTTGATGGAGATCATTGCAGTGAAGAGAAGTTTTCAACTTGATTATTCATCTTTGAATGCTGAACCATGCAAAAAACTTGGCTGTGCACTTATGTAAAGACCAAAAACTGAAATCCATCTCTTGGGGGAGGGGGGAAAGTAGCTGGCACCAGTGCATATAAAATTGTCCTATCCTGAGGACACAGGATCCATACGGAAGCTTCAAAGTACAATCTAATTAAGGATTCAATTACATTAAAAAAAGAAAGAAAGAAAGAATGGATAGGCTCTTAATGTGTGTGTGGGGGTACCCTTCCAATACCTCTGAGCCACTGAATTAAACACACACACAAGTAGTCCTTGTAATATTTCATTCATAATTCAGGATATAAATATACCTCCACATCTACAGATTTGCACCTGCAGCTGAAAGAAAGGTGACTTTTTATTTTTATTTTTAGTGTGTGTCTCACTGATGTCTTGTAATGCATTACAAAGACATAAGTGCAAAGGCTCAGCAGTTTCAAGTGACCTGACCTTTCCTAATAGCAAAAAGCATCTTCATTAGAGCTGGAAAAGCTTGGAAAACAGTCTCATTGAAATCAACAGGACTTTTTAAATTAAGCTTTCCAGATTACTAGGATAGCACATGAGCTTTAATATAGTCAATAAAAATATCTATATCTATATCTAGCTATATATGAGTCAGTATGGCCCACAACAATATCTGTATAAATAAAGCTAAGGAATTATAATTATTTTGCAATGGCAAGCTTGCTTGTGATGATTTTATTACTCAAAACTTTATACCTCCTTTTCTTCTTTATAAAAATGTCCTTCGGTATTTCACTCTGCACATCCCATCTCTTATCTCTTTCTCCTCTGTGGTTGAATTTTCCTCTGTTGAAGATCAGCATGCTGATATGCAGAGCTTCAGTGGATTGTTGTAGGCAACAACAATCTTACATGTTATTCTGTGCTGTGATTTTGATAGAACTCTTTGCATGGATCCAGCTGTCTGCAGAGATTTCCTAGACAAATTTGAGGTTATCAAATGTGACCAGCAAATAACTAATATGTTCAGGCCCCAATTTTAAGGCACGAATTACTAAGACTGTCCAAGACTACAAGCTGGTGTGCACAGCATACTTTTTCACCCCCATAAAGCTCGGCAGCATCAGGGAGGTTCTGTGACAGCACAAGGATCCAACAGCAGGAATCTTACAGAGTTGTGACTTAAGTAAATATAGGTCTGTGAGTGCACTCAAGCGGGGCACAAACTAAAGTACACATCAAGATAAGCACTTATGCTTTCAAAAATTTTGGGCCACTTATGTTTCTGAGCCTATTACATCTAGTATTTGACCTAGTTGCCCAACACACACACACACACACACACACACACACACACACACAAGCTTCCTTGTGTAGACACCATTTACTAAACGGGCCTCTGAACTTTATTGGGCATGCTCTAGTTGGGAGGATCCTGTGCACTGCAATGTAGCCTTAGAGAGTACAACTAACTCCCATGATGCCTTGGGGAAAGAAGGAGAGACTTTGTCTTCCAGGGGGAGCTGTCGGTGGATTCCATTTTGGGAGAGGAGTGAGATTGCTGCTGTGGAGCTCTGTCCATACCAGGAGCTGCTGCCAGGAAGTCGGAAGCTGCTGCTGGGAGCCTGCAGGGGCTTTGATCGAGCAGGGAGCCTCAGAGGAGGTTGGTGGCTTCACTGGAGCCAGGCAAAGACTGTTGCTGTGCCAGAGCTGAGTGAGATGGGCCTGCAATGAAGGAACTGTGAGTAACCCTCACCCTTGTTTGGGAAAGTGCTTGCAAGGGAAGGGGCACAGCAGAGAGACTGAGTCTGAGGAGAGGCAGACTGATCTTCCCACTGAACCAGGACCTAGAGCTGCGGACGTTTGGTGGGGACAACTCCAATCGTCAGAGGGATTGTGCAGCGTGTTGCCTTGGCTGGAGTGATACACAGAACCAGCAGAGCACTGTCTCCAGCTACAGATCTTCAAGTGCACCCATGCAAGCAAGTGGAGTGTACATTCTGGGGTTGGGTAAATGCTGGCAGTGTAAATGCCCCAGTTAAATACGTTTAATTTATTACTTTATACTATATTTGTTAATTGATTTAATTCCAGTGCCCCTGTGGATTTAAATTCATAGTAACATTTAATCTTAGTCTGTTATTCCCTGTTTCTTTGAATTGTTAAGTAAAGGTGTGCTAATTCTAATTTAAGTATATTGGATGTATATTCCTTATAACTGATATTTTTAGTGACACCCGTGCCACAGATTGTTATTATTATTAGAATAGGTTTATTCCTGGAGGTTCCCAAGGGACCTAAGTATGTCCAGGGGCCAGCCAGGTGGAGGCATGGCCAATTTTAAATTCCTTTAGGAGTAAAGGGACTGCAGCAGAGGGGTGGATAGTGGATTCCCACCTATCCAAGATAACCACTGGGATACTCAGGATCTCCTTTAATGTCAACATCAGACGCCCTGGCACACAGGTGAGTGTTGCCTGCTCCCAAGTAACCCAGGGAGGAAGTATCAGAGGTGTAGCCATGTTAGTCTGTATCCACAAAAACAACGAAGAGTCCGGTGGCACCTTAAATCTGTTAGTCTATAAGGTGCCACCAGACTCCTCTTTGTTTTCCAGGGAGGAAAGGGCTGTGTGTGTATGTGTGTGGGGGCGGGGGGGCGGGGGGGGGTGTTACACTTGCATTCCTTTGCTAGACATACCATAGACCGATAGAATAAATGATAATATTAAGGTGAAATATACAAAATAAACACTGTTGGTTACAGTGGAACAGTATGATTGCTTATGATAAACTCTGAATAATTGTTTAAGACAAACAAAAAAGGCAACAAATCAGAGTAATAGAAATGTAGGCTGGAAGGGCCCCCAGGAGGTCATCTACTCCATCTTCCTGCTCTGTGGCAGGACCAAGAATACCAACACGATCGCTGACGGGAGTTTAACCTGTTCTTGAAAAACCTCCAGTGATGGGGATGTCACAATCTCCCTTGATAACCTATTCTAGTGCTTAACTATCTTTATAGTTACAAAGTTTTTTTTCTGAATATCTAACCTAAATCTCCCTTGCTTAAGATTAAGCCCATTACTTCTTGTCCTGCCTTCAGTGGGATAACCCTTTTGGCAGTCAGCACTGGCAGCAACAAAGGCTGGCTTCAATATCTAGGGGTTCCTTTTCAACAATTCAACACAAAAGCAGCTCGAGCCCCCATCAGGGAACCTGGGACAATTACACACCACGCCCTGGGTGCCTCCAAGAGGCAACATTTCCCCTCTCGCAAGCACAGAGTCTAAGTGTAGCAAAGAAACTTTTTAATAAAAAGGGAAGAAGTAACTTGGCATTAATTTGGGAAACCACCACAGACTGGGTTCTTAAACATAAACCATGACCAAAAGACCCACCCCCAGGTAAGTCCTTTTCCCTCAGGTTCTTAAGTCCAGCAACCAAAAGTCACTTTAATGTGCCCGTGCCTTCTCTGAACCCCACTCACAATTGCTGTCTTTGCTCAGTGCACATTACCTTCATATTGGTAAACATAACAAAATTCATGTGGTGGGGGTGGGGCCAAGGGGTTTGGAGTGTGGGAGGGGGCTCAAAGCTGGGGCAGAGGGTTGGGGTGTGGGATTGAGGGCTCTGGCTGGGGGTGCGGTCTTGGGGTAGGGCCACGCCTGAGGGGTTTGGGAAGGGGCTCAGGGCTGAGGCAGTGGGTTTGCGTGTGGGGGGGTGCAGGCCCTGGAGTGGGGCCAAGGATGCAGGGTTTGGGGTTCAGACTGCCCAGAGGCTGCGTTGGGGAGAGAGGACTCCCCCCAGCCTTCTCTCACTACAACAACTTGGGGCCAGGGGAGAGGTGTCTTTCCCCGGCTGCGGCAGCTCTGGCAGGGCTGGACCAGGCCAAGGGAGATGCACCTCTCCACCGGCCACGGAAGGTCCGGGCTGAGGGAGGGGTGCCTCTCCCCCGGCCATGGCAGGTCCATTCTGGGGCCGGCATGGACAGGCACCTCTCCCCACCAAAGCCCTGGGCCCCTTCATGGGGCTTAATAGGCAGCTTTGCGGCCACACATCTTAGAGGGAACTTAGCTTATCAGGTTCCCCTCAGTCTTTTCTCAAGACTAAACATGCCCTGGTTTGTTTTTTTAAACCTTTCCTCGTAGGTCAAGTTTTTGAAACATTTTAACATTTTTGTTTTTCTCCTCTGGACTCTCTCCAATTTGTCCACATCTTTCCTTGAAGGTGGTGCCCGAATTGGACACAATACTCCAGCTGAGGCCTCACCATTGCTAAGTACAGTAAAGCAATTACCTTCCTTATCTTACATAAAATACTCCTATTAATACACCCCAAAAGGATATTGTCCTTTTTTCCACAACTGCATCACAATGACTCAGATTCAATTTGTGATCCACTGTAACCCCCAGATGCCTTTCAGCAATACTACCTACCCAGTTATCACCCATTTTGTAATTATGCATGAGATTTTTTCATTCCCAACTGACATACTTTTCATTGGCTTTATTGAATTGAAATGAAGTACTAGAGAGGGGAAAAATCCAGGGTCTTACAAGCACCAGGAAGATAGAGTGGCTGACTCTACAACCCTAAGCAGAAAACTATGGAAAGTTTATTGACTAACACTGCCCTTTTGTGCCTCAGTTTCTCCATCCACAAAATGGGTATAATACTACTGACTTCTTTTGTAAAGCACTTTGAGATCTACTGTTTAAAAGTACTATGTAAGAGCTAGATATGTTATTAACACTGCAGTCCCATCCCCGCCTCAGGAATCTATTTACACTGGAGCAACAAAAGTGGCAAGATTTTGTCCAAAAGTAGTTTGACTATCACAGTCTGTTACCATATTCCATCTGCACAAACAAGAAACAGAGAGGGCACTATTTAATATGCTGGTACACAATTTTATATCTATCTGGTTAGGATATTTACTGTGGTATTTGATATCTTATATTAAACAGTTCTGACCAAACCAGGCAATCATATGATGTTTCTGTTTCTGATTTCTTTAATTGTAGCTCATGACCATCCCCCTCACAATGCAGGATTATTTTCTATTATATGTCTGACAACATTCTGTCCAGCGAAGCTGCCACCATTTTCCCTGGAAGATTACTTATGCCGCAGTCTAACAGATCTCACCATTAGAAATGTCTTCCTGAAATGAAGCCTACCTTTTTTGGTTGTTATTCTGTTTACTTTGTTTCATATCATTACTCCTACATGTTAAAGTATTAAAGCAGAAGGTGGTCCCAAATTCATTCATTGAGCAATATAGTATATTAAGGTGACCTTTTGTGTCAATGAGATTATCAATAAGCTTAGCATTGCTGAAGAAAGAGAAAACAGACAGTAGATACCTACCTAAGTCACCATGTGTCTTGTCATAATAAAGGGTAGGGAAGTCTAAAAGCTGGAAAAGTAGATGTGACTTAATTGTCAGTGTTTAGGCTATCAATGCTAAGGCAGATGTTGTGGTAAGAGGTGGGCCATGTATTGGGCCCAATTTGATAGAGAGGCAGAAGATAAGCCTAAAACTGAATATAATGCTTGTGCCCATGCCAATAACATTCTTGCTACCAAATGCTAACAGAAGGAGGGGAGTGTCCATGTAGTGTCCTTCTTTCAGTGCTTTGGAACTGAAAATGTAGAACATTTAGAAGACATTGAAGCTAGTGGATCTGAGAGTTAGTGTGATGACAGCATTATCTCAACATGGAAGAACAATTATTTATAAAAGCAAGACTTACTGATAGAACTTCAAATTGGCTTTGAATTTCACCAGAAATCCAATTTGGGATCCAGGAATCTAATTTAGAGATCTAATTAGAAAACCTCCCAGGTGGCTTTTCAAATGCAACTGGTAGTCAGGCTGGACATGAAGTCAATAGGGAGACACAGCATACCTAAACTTACTGTGACAGGAGAAAAATATCATGAGTTTTAAATGATCTTAGTATCAAATATGGACAAGCTACTAACAATTAAAAGTGAATAGAAAACAAAGTACTGCACTATTTTAAATACGAATATGCAAAATCAAAGTCATTCCAAATGTTTTCAGTGGCAACCAGTACCGGGATAATTAAATAAAGCCTTAGGGATAGGTTACATTGTAGACACTGTCTCCAACAGCAAACTGGAGACACTAGACCACTAATGACTATATGGCTTTACAACATTTTGGAGTCTGAGAGACTCCGCAAAAGACTCTGACCAGGGATCTGTGAAGGCAATTTCATATAGGAGAAGCTGCAATTAATAACTCAGACATTTTCTCTGTAATATGTCTAATGAGACCATTAACAATTTGGAAGTATGTAACCGATGACTGAGAGCAGGTTTCTCCAATGATGTTTTCCAAGTCCCTTGGGTGTCAGTCACATGAGCCAGAATCTGGAACTGATGAACTTTTTGCTCCTGTAACACCTGTGCAAAGTAATAGCCTAAGATGCAGTGTAAAAAACAGGATTTCAGCTGCCAAAGACAATCTATGTTGAGATATTAATTATTCCTTTGGGAGCTAGGTACAGTAAACTGCATTTTTTTAAAAGCTAACATGAATACATCAGCATGGCTTTTCAGAGTCAAAGCCAGTAGAAGCCACTGAGTCTGAATAAGCAAGTACTAAATTAAAGTGATTAGGAATAAGGCTACATTTCAGGAGAGAATTTAGAGCTTTGGTTACATTTTAAATTAGTAAGACTGCATAGTAATTGTCAGATCAGTAAAGGTACTTGCTTCTACTTGTACAAGTAAGCATACAGTCTGGTGATTCCCATGTCAAAATCCTTTATCATCTTCAGGTTTCAGAGTAACAGCCGTGTTAGTCTGTATTCGCAAAAAGAAAAGGAGTTCTTGTGGCACCTTAGAGACTAACCAATTTATTTGAGCATAAGCGATGCATCCGATGAAGTGAGCTGTAGCTCACGAAAGCTCATGCTCAAATAAATTGGTTAGTCTCTAAGGTGCCACAAGTACTCCTGTCATAAATAGAAAGGGAAGGGTAAACCCCTTTAAAATCCCTCCTGGCCAGAGGAAATCTCCTCTCACCTGTAAAGGGTTAAGAAGCTAAAGGTAACCTCGCTGGCACCTGACCAAAATGACCAATGAGGAGACAAGATACTTTCAAAAGCTGGTAGGAGGGAGAGAAACAAAGGGTTTGTGTGTCTGTCTACATTTTGTCTTTGCCGGGGATAGACCAGGAATGAAGCCTTAGAACTTTTAGTAAGTAATCTAGCTAGGTATGTGTTAGATTATGATTTCTTTAAATGGCTGAGAAAAGAATTGTGCTGAATAGAATAACTATTTCTGTCTGCGTATCTTTTTTGTAACTTAAGGTTTTTGCCTAGAGGGGTTCTCTATGTTTTGAATCTAATTACCCTGTAAGGTATTTACCATCCTGATTTTATAGGGGGGATTTCTTATTTTTAATTCTATTTTTATTAAAAGTCTTCTTGTAAGAAAACTGAATGCTTTTTCATTGTTCTCAGATCCAGGGGTTTGGGTCTGTGGTCACCTATGCAAATTGGTGAGGCTTTTTATCCAACATTTCCCAGGAAAGGGAGGGTGCAAGTGTTGGGAGGATTGTTCATTGTTCTTAAGATCCAAGGGTCTGGGTCTGTAGTCACCTAGGCAAATTGGTGAGGCTTTTTACCAAACCTTGTCCAGGAAGTAGGGTGCAAGGTTTTTGGGAAGTATTTTGGGGGGAAAGACGTGTCCAAACAGCTCTTCCCCAGTAACCAGTATTTGTTTGGTGGTGGTAGCGGCCAATCCAAGGACAAAAGGGTGGAATATTTTGTACCTTGGGGAAGTTTTGACCTAAGCTGGTAAAGATAAGCTTAGGAGGTTTTTCATGCAGGTCCCCACATCTGTACCCTAGAGTTCAGAGTGGGGGAGGAACCTTGACAACTCCTTTTCTTTTATCATCTTCAGTTATACATGGATTGTTCTGCTCTAAAAATTATGGAAATGAAATAAGGTCTTGTTATTTTTATGTGAAAATAAATGTACATAAACATCAAATGCTGCATTTTTGTCTTATAAATAACCCCCAAAATGCGTTATGACAAAGCGTACTGGTCCTGTAAACCAGACCTACTATCTGGCACCATTCAATTCTGAGAGTACAGCATATCAAAGCTTGCAGTCTAGAGGGACATCCTGGAGTTGGAATATCACGCAGCAAAGCATGGTGGAAAAGTGATAGGGATAGGGATTAAGCAGCTCCCTTTCTTTAACATCAGAGAGTCAGGAGAGGGAGCATGACCTGCCATGCGTATCTCTCTTGAGACCTGTTAGGAAAGTGGAAGGTCTGTACAGTCCAATGACCTGGTAATAAGCCTGGGAGAAGTTTTGAATAAAGCCACTTAAAAAGCCATGAATGCGAGAGATTGCTGAGTCAAAGAACTCCAGAAGATGGTGATGTTTTGGGCCCAAACTGGTTCCTAAGAGGGAGGCTAAAAGGACCATGCCAGGGATGAAGGATGTATCTTGTGGGGTCGGGGGGGGTGGGGGGGGAAGAGGAGGGAAAGAGAAACTCCTGTTACCTGTATGGGAGAGTTTGTAGGTGCATGCAACTCCTGATTTGTCATCTAGGGTAAAATGTCATAGCTCTCAAAAGAGGGAGGGGGGCAGGAATTCCCTTCAGATCTCAGGGACCAATAGAAGATGTCTTTTTTGTACCTAAAGAGTGAGAGACTGGGTTAAGATTGATTCAGTCTATCTTGCTGGTCACAGCCTTCCCTTGAAGGTTTTAGTGGAGATACAGACTTTTATATAGATTCTTTTGTTAAATTGAACTTTTGATAGCCTGAAGAGTAGAGCTATACTTTAGCTTTCCAGCTCAGCTTTCCCACCAGCAAGGAAACTTTGGCAATGATCATAGCACCAAGTAAAGACCCCTCACACTTAAAAACTACAGAAGTCCCCAAAGGCATATACATATTTTCTAAATGACAGAATAGAACCATTCAGTAGCCCTTGTATCGGACCCTCAGGGGGAAAAAAACACTTCCATTACCATCTTCAGATTTTTCTGAAAAAGAGGAAAAATGGGGTTCAAAAGCAACCTTTTGCAACCAGGATCCACAACTATGAACTCCATCACATAATCAACAAATTGTGTCTGAAGTCAACAGGTCTAAAAGCACTTGAGTTTTAGTAGCAAAAAAGAGATCCAAAGAAACCAGCGCAGACATCAGGCCAAAATCAGATCTCAAATTGGAGTCAAAGAAAATTCTAGTAGAGACAAAATCCTATCTCTATCAGCATATTCTGTATCTTTGGGAGAAAGATGACCAAAAAGAAAACAGATGGGTTAAATAATCTTGTCTTTTACATTATCTTTTCTTACTGCTGGACTCAAGACAGGAGGGATCAAGGCAGAGCCAGAACGAACAGAGCACATGAGCAGTTTGAACTGTTCATCTGAACCAGTGGACTGTGTTAGGATGGTTTATATAGGAAAAATAGAGAAGAGTGAGCCATGACCAAGATGGGTTTTGTACTGAAAAAGCTGTACTAGAGCAGAGCATATGAGCTGGGAATCATTGTTAAGTATAAAGCAAGGGGAAAATAAATTAGGTCCTGTGGGAGAAAGCCAAGTGGCTAAAGATAATGCTAAGAGGGAAAAAAAAATCATCAGTAGTACCTTAGAGGAACTGCCAAAAGGAATTAAGAACAGGTACAGAGGATTTACCAAAAGCTATGGAACTTCAGAGAAGCTCTCTTTAAAACACTTTTCAGCTAGCCAAAATGGCAGTTAATAGAATCACTGAAGAACTGCCAGAGATCTACAGAGCCAGACATAGCAGGGCTTCCTGAAGCTCCCACAGATGAAGCTGCCCCAAACGATGGTACAGAACTGTAAGATTAGTATGACAGCAGTGTGTCTGGACCCACTGCCCACTTTTCAAGTGAATCAACCCAATTTGTCTGAGACATGGGCAATTCATGTAGTGGTGAAATTCATTAGTGTTATTTATTTTAACTCCTTCTAATAGAGATTATAAGAGAATAGTGAGTTCATTAGGTTAAAATATTGTATAAAGATTTTGATAATATTGGCATGGATTACAAATACATACTCAGGGGAGCAGTTTCTTACTGGGATAAAGGAGAAATGTGAATCCTAAATGTAAGTTTAAGATGAGTAAACAAAGCATACACTTGCAATTGAAAGAGATGGAGAAAAGGATTTTTTTGTTAAAAGGGAAATTTTAGTGTGATGTGAGTTTATAGTATAAATGTTAAAGGAAAAAGATTTCTGCAAAGAATATGGAACTTTGATTTTGTAAGCTTCCATTAAAAAGGGAGAGTGACATTTTGTACAACATAAATTATAAGTTTTAAGTCTCTTTTCAAAAACCATGAAAATATATTGTTATAATATAAAGGCACCTGAACGCTGTCAAACTAATTTACAAGTACTTGGAAAAAAGCATTTTAAATGTGTTAGCGGCATTGTTTAAATTGTTTTGTTGAGTTTATGTTGATGGATGCTTGTCAGTACTGTAAAGTACTGTATAAAAGGCAAGTGGAACACATGTTTAGTGTTTTAATATGCATGAAATTGAAGGCAACAGAACAAATTGAAAGTGATTTCCTAGTCTCAAGAGAGTAGAGTGTGTACAAAAATAAATCAAAGACAGAGTTAAAACAAAGGTACAAATATAATTTAAATTGCTTCATGATCATCTTTATTCTCAGGGTTTACTATTTCTTCTCCTGATGGAATGGATAAGATGTGTGTTTCCACACTGAGGGGCAAAAGTTGATCCTTAAACTACTATGATCGTGGGGGAAGTAGACAAATCAGTTACTTTGGAAAATAATTGGGGCACAGGAGACCGGATGATTGGCAATGTAACATGAAGTCTCTAATATGTCACCAGTTTGTCATCTCTTATCCAGATAGAAGAGTTCTGGTATGAACAAGAAACGAGGCAATGCCGCTGGTGAATTTAATGGAAATGTTTCTTCTAAAAAATATACAGAGAATATTGACAGCATAATATATTCTTTAACTTGATTAGTTTGAAATAGGGAGAGACTTTGTTACAAGGTCTCTGACTCATTTTTTTAAATAAGCTTTTTGTGTAAAAATTGCAAAATGTACTGTCCAATAATAACTGTGTAAGATGGTAGATGTATACAGCATTGTCATACAAATGTAAATATTAGTAATGTATAAATAAGATTCTACAATAATTTAAGTTACATAAAATAAAACTAACTGTAAAACAAAAGAGAATGCCACATAACTGCAGTTGTCTTCTGTAGAGAGAGGAGAAAAGTCAATAGGTTCTCAGGACCAGAACTTGTGTTTTGCAGATATAGACCCTGATCGTAGAATCATTTTTGCATGTGTTTAGTTTTACCCATGTGAGTTGTCCCAACTTTACCATGAGTAGTTTCACTGAAGTCAGCGGGTCTTCTCATTAATAAAGTTAATCATATGTGTAAGTGGTTGCATGATCAGGACCGTGAATAGGGATTTTCTGTTACATTGCTGGTGCCTGTGTGGGCCTCTAATAAACAAGCCTCCCAACAACAGTCTGTTCCTGGATCAGAAATTATTAAGGTGCCCTGTATACCAGTGATACTCAATTAGATCTACCAGCAGGCTGATTTGAGAAATTTATGACAAGAGGCTGGTCATTTGCACAGAAGACTGACAAAATAAAAAAATAAAAAAAAAACACACCATCTTCAGCTTCCAATAAATAAAGACCTTGATTACGACGCAAGTATTAGTGTTTCAATTAGGGCTGTCAATTAATCGCAGATAACTCACATAATTAACTAAAAAAAATTAATTGGGATTAAAAAAATTAAACATGCTTTTATTCACACTGTAAAACAATAGAATACCAATTGAAATTTATTAAATATTTTTGGATCTTTTTCTACATTTTCAAATATATTAATTTCAGTTTCAACACAGAATACAAAGTGTACAATGCTCACTTTGTGTTATTTCTTATTACAAATATTTGCACTGTAAAATGATAAACAAAAGAAATAGTATTTTTCAATTCACCTCATACAGGTACTGAAATACAATCTCTTTATCATGAAAGCAGCAAAGAGTCCCGTGGCACCTTACAGACTAACAGACATATTGGAGCATAAGGTTTCGTGGGTGAATAGCCACTTCGTCGGATGCATGTAGTGGAAATTCCCAGAGGCAGATATAAATATGCAAGCAAGAATCAGGCTAGGGATAACGAGGTTAGTCCAATCAGGGAGGACGAGGCCCTCTTCTAGCAGTTGAGGTGTGAACAACAAGGGAGGAGTAACTGCTTCTGTAGTTGGCTAGCCATTCACCGTCTTTGTTTAATCCTGAGCTGATGGTGTCAAATTTGCAAATGAACTCAAGCTCAGCAGTTTCACATTGAAGTCTGGTCCTGAAGTTTTTTTGCTGCAGGATGGCTACCTTTAAATCTGCTATTGTGTGTCCAGGGAGGGTGAAGTGTTCTCCTACAGGTTTTTGTATATTGCCATTCCTAATATCTGATTTGTGTCCATTTATCCTTTTACGTAGGAATATCGTGAAAGTGCAACTTACAAATGTAGATTTTTTTGTTACAGAACTGCACTGAAAAACAAAACAATGTAAAACTTTAAAGCCTACAAGTCCAGTCAGTCCTACTGCTTGTTCAGCCAATCACTAAGAGAAACAAGATTGTTTACATTTACGGGACATAATGCTGCCCGCTTCTTATTTGCAATGTCACCTGAAAGTGAGGACAGGTGTTTGCATGGCACTTTTGTAGCCAGCATTGCAAGTTATTTATGTGCCAGATATGCTAAACATTAATATGTCCGTTCATGCTTTGGCCATCATTCCAGAGGACATACTTCCATGCTGATGACGCTCGTTAAAAAAAAATGTGTTAATTAAATTTGTGACTGAACTCTTTGGGGGAGAATTGTATGTCTCCTGCTCTGTTTTACCGCCATTCTGCCATGTATTTCATCTTATAGCAGTCTCGAATGATGACCCAGCACATGTTGTTCATTTTAAGAACACTTTCACTGCAAATCTGACAAAACACAAAAAAGGCACCAAAGTGAGATTTCCAAAGATAGCTACGGCACTTGACCAAGGTTTAAGAATCTGAAGTGCTTTCCAAAATCTGAGAGAGATGAGGTGTGGAGCATGCTTTCAGAACTCTTAACAGAACAACACTCTGATGCAGAAACTACAGAACTGAACCACCAAAGAGAAAATCCACCTTCTACTGGGGGCATCTGACACAGGTTATGAAAATGAATGTGTGTTGGTCTGCACTGCTTTGGATCATTATCGAGCAGAACCCGTCATCAGCATGGACACATGTCCCCTGGAATGGTGCTTGAAGCAACAAATGAATCTTTAGCTCATCTGGCATGTAAATATCTCTCAACGCCGGCTACAACAGTGCCATGCAAACACCTGTTCTCACTTTCAGGTGACATTGTAAACAAGCAGGCAGCGTTATCTCCTGCAAATGTAAACAAACTGCTTTATCTGTGTGATTCGCTGAACAAGAAGTAGGACTGAGTGTACTAATAGGCTCTAAAGTTTTACATTGTTTTGTTTTTGAGTGCAGTTATTTTTTTTTACATAATTCTAAATTTGTAAGTTCAACTTTTATGATAAAGAGATTGCACTACATTATTTGTATTAGGTAAATTGAAAAATACTATTTCTTTTGTTTTTACTGTGCAAATATTTGTAATAAAAAATAATAAAAGGTGAGCACTGTACACTTTTTATTCTGTGTGGTAATTGAAATCAATATATTTTAAAATTTAGAAAACATCAAAAAATATTTAAATAAATGATATATGATTAATGACAATTAATTTTTTAATTGCATGATTATGATTCATATTTTTAATCGCTTGACAGCCCTAGTTTCTATCTTTTACCAATGTTTATAAATCAGCATTACCACCTGTGTTTGTGGCAATCTCTAATGGGAAAGGTGACATCAATGATCTTTGGCAAGCTTTGTGAAGAGTGGTTTGTAGAGGTCAGGACAAGGTGCATGCACTGGTGAAAATGTGCATCTGTCAGGTGATTGCTGGTTTTTTTTTTTTTATAATGTTCATGGTGGTAGAAAACCCAAATTCATAGAGACACATTGATCTGAACATCATCAAAAGATAGATGGCTAGATTCTGGCTGTTCTGAAACTGGTCAGCATGTTTAGTTCACAAATCACAAAGTATGCCTGAGCTCTGGAGCCTTGCCTTTCAATTAGAAATTGTAAGGCACCTTCATCAATTGAATCAAGAATGTTCTTAGCTTCAGAAGGGCAGGTCCATCAGCAGAGACAACAAATGGATCACAAACAAATAAAAGCAAATCCTTTGGAATTTTAAAATTTTCAAATCACATTTTAAAATGTTGTATTGATTGTTTAGGACTTCTTGCGTCATTTTCATCAAATGTTCATCTGTAGCAACAACACAATGTGGGAAAGACTTAACAAGAAAGATGTTGTACTATCTGTAAGATTTCAAGATTCCTCTGAAAGGCACATGCTTTTTCCAAACAGATCGCCGACGTTGCTTGCACGGCCTTTGAGTTGCAAGGTGATGCAATTCAAGTAACCAGTAATGTGGCACAGAAAAGCTACATGAAAGAGAGGACATCATTCATCAAATTCTAGGAACTCACAAGTCTTATTCATCTTGTGGCTTGAAGGAAATTCTATTATTTCTTTTTGAAGCACACAAAACCTCCCTAACATGTGCCCCCCAACTTAACCAGTGAACATTGCTGTGCTGCAGTAGGTCACTGCATTTGGCTGAAATGTCTTATAAAAGAATATTAAAAAGATGATGTTGCAAGCTAGATGTTGATCATATGTAGTTCATTAATTTCATCACAATACCCATTGTTTTTCTCAAGTCCCCAGACAACTTACCTGTCAGAACAGTTGGGTGAATGATGCAGTGAGATCTATTTAATTAAGGGTCCATCGCTGCCAAAAGTGAAGCAAAGCCCTTCTCTTTCCCTGTTATGGAGGGACCTCCATCTACAACAAGCAAGTTAACTTTCTGCAGCTCTAAACCACTTTTTTTCAAAAAAAGCCTTTTACCTTTTCAAAAATGATCTTGGGTGCGGTATAGGTTTTGTAATGGTATTAAGCACAAAAATGCTTCCTTGAAAATTTCACTGTCATGACATCTAACAAACAAGGATAGTTGGGCAGCGTCACAGTGGACAAATCAAGCGATTTAAGTAAGAGACATGTATTTGGCATTTTTAAAATTGAAAAGCAGTGCTGACAAACAATCCTCATAAATTATGCCCAATCTTTGCACTGCCATGCAATCAGACAGAGGAATTTGCTTCACAGTTCACAAGGTCATCTTTGGTTTTATCCCCAGCAAAAAGCTCCTAAAGCACTCCCTCACAAGCTCAGCATCCAGGAAAGGCTTTTGCTTTTTTTGCTAGTACCAACATTATCCAAAAAGAAGCCGCTGTTCCTTTTCCTGATGTTGTGAGAATTACAATTGTATAGCGATACGAAGACTTCAGATTTTCAATTTTTCCATGTCTTACAACTCTGCTAGGAGCACAGGCCACGTTGAAGTTACTGCGCTTTGATTCAAAGGGATGCCTCACACTGATGACCTTACAGAGGGATAAAGTGGTTTGGCATTTTAAACAAAGATTTTGCATTTAAATGATGGGGCATAAAAAAAAATCTGCTGTCCAATTTGGGTTAGAAGCTCAGTTCTCATTGTTGACTTTGCAACATTTACTCCCACTCATGTTCATTTTTGGCTCCATTTCCATTACTAAGGAAAAAATGGCCAGTGTTCTAGCTCACTCCTTTCCACTGCTATTGTGAGAACTTAAGATCTTGGCAGTTCATAGCCCCGACACCTGTGGGCTCCCAGCCAGCAGCTGCCATTCTCTGGCTGCCCGGGTCTGAAGGTAGCACCGCCCTCTGCAGAAGCACAGAAGTAAGGGCGGCAATGCCAAGCCACACGTACAGCCACACTGCTACTGGTGGTGGCACTACCTTCACAGCTGGGCACCTCGCTAGCAGCTGCCACTCTCCGGCCACGCAGCCAGTGCTTAATTTGTGCCCAGGCTTCATTACAAATTAAACACTGCCAGTACGTTGCTTACAAAGGAAGTCATAAGCAAATAATAGGCAGCACATCATTGTTTGTGAATTTAACTATAAACATTTTTTTACGGTGAGCTGATGGGCCACATAGGGCCTGTTGGCTGCTGATTGAATATCGCTGCTGTACACTGTGGGAAGTCTCAGGGTCATGTTTACCATGAACATTTTTCTTGGCCTTAAAGTGTGAATCTAATGTATTCCACAGGAACAGTGTCTCTAATTTATTGCTTCCCAGTATTATCTTCCTGGAAAATATCAGGGCTGCCAGTCTGTTATAAATGGACTGAAACATAGCACTATGGTAGTCTGAAATTATCTTTTTCTATTTAGTCAGAGAAACATTATAAGAATTGTTCTGAGAAAGAAAAAAACCTCAGCTATTCCATTATTTTGATTGTATGTTTTCTTCTTCCCACACTGTTCATAAAGAAGAAAGACAATGAAATGAAAATTAAGTTTAATAAAAACAAAAGAACACTTAACAGGACTCGCTCTCCCTAAAAATGAATCTAAGATGAGATGCTATGGGTATATCTGAACATGGGGGGTGCCACTGTGTAATTTATTAACTGTCCAACTGCTTCAGCAACAGGAATGATGGCAGGCCTCTTACTGTGATAATTATCACATCTACGGGAGCAGAAGTTCCAGAAATGGAGTTCATCATCTGATAAACGGAGAGTGCCCCTCAAAGGCATTTCATCCTTTGTTACCAGAATCTTTTGTTTTCAGAAGAATCTGTTATGAATTAAGGACCACTGATGTTCAAATAATTAGGATTTGTGATTTTAAAGAATTACCTCCCATTAGAGAAGTTTAATGGTATCGTGTAGCTGCAAGCTGTGAAATATAGAAATGTGACTAAGACAACTGCTGAACTGCTACTGAAATATGCAAACTTTCCCAGAATATTTTCAGGAGAAAGTGCTTCTTTTGCCTAGGAAATAACAATAAAGAAACAGAAATGACAAATCGTGCTGAAATCAGAGTACTGTTGTGCTCTGAAATAATGACATTTTAAATAATAGTGAAACTGAATCATACAGTAATACAACATAAACAATGTATGTGAGTGAAGTGAGTCATCCCAGAATAACCAATAGCCCGGTTATGCACCTGGCATGTGGGAGATTCAGCTTCAAGTCCCTGATCCAAATCAGAGTCAGAGTCAGGAAGTAGGTAAGGAACTAGTGGGGAAGGGGCAAGAACTGGGATAGGCAGATTCTAGGACGGGGACAAGTAGTCCAAAAGGGGGAGACTAAGACTTTCTGGGCAAGGAGACTGATGAGAAACCTGGCTAGGTAAGAAGAATAGGGCTGCGGGGGAGAAGAGACAAGGTAAGGGCAGATTGGAGGGAATGGGACAGAGGCAAGAGACAAGCCACCCTGTTTCAGTGATTAATAAGAAACATATCTGTTAAAAGGTATTTGCTTTACATTAAAAGTAACATTCAATTATTATGCAGAGAAGCCAGCGTGAAGTGAAAAATCTTTAAGATGAACCCAACAAAAATGCTGTGTCTAAAATAACTAAGGTTTCATTGACTCTGGTTGGCAGTTGTACAGAGACAACTTAACAGAGCAATCCTACTCATTTACACTTAAACTATTGTCAGTTACTAAACTACTGGTACAAAGGTATGTTTTTGTAATTTTTTTTTAACTTTTACATCTTATTGGTGAAGGACCAAGCATTGAGTTAAGTGGCTTTATATTGCTGCAAGATGAAACACTAAATAAAAGTAGCACCCTCGAACATGAAGAAACTTTACATAAAAATTATCCCAATTTCAACAAGGACCTATCTGCAGACATCTGTGAGTGCTGACAGAGAAGCTGTAAATTGGAAATAACATGGTGTCATCCAAAGATGGCCAATCTAAGGACCACACCAGAAGAGGGCCTCACGGATAACAAATAGCAGAAATAGGTTGCTGATCAGAGCTCAAGCATAGGATTCAAGGCACGTTATAAAATGTTTTATACAAACTGGTGTGCCCTAACAGCTAATGGAAACTGGCATTGTACAAGATGTCTTGCACAAAGATACTAGAATTTTCCAGAGACAGATTGCAAGAATGATATTTGAAGATATTGGCTTTCCTGATGGCAAGAAGTGACAACTTGTATTCTTGTTGGATGTTTTATATCTTCACCAAGAGCATGGGTCATTTTCTGATTAGTCCACATCCACTTTGCCAGGAGGAAGAATCAGGTTACTCCACCCAGTAGAAAATATATAAAATGACCTGTTTTGTTCAACATATTGCTTCCTGAAGCCAAAACAGCTGGACAACAGAGACACTGGCTGATTAGGGAAACATTCCCCAACTGTAAAATCTTGTCATAAGACAAGCAACGTATTGACTGTCTTCTGAAGTTCTACTTAGGAAAACCACTGCCACTGTGAAACCCAGAAAGAACTACAACTGACATAATATCTTGAATTAAAACTAACAATTAATTTTCTGTGTATCAAGGAAATAGTCATTGTAAAGAGGAAGCTCAGCTAAAAATTCACCTTCATACCAGGTCCAACTGATAAATAGCAAAAAAGACTTATGCATATGTTTTGTTTACCCAAGTAAAAATTGGTTATTTTAAGCTAAACACTTCTTAAAGTATACCTGAATTAAAACCCTGTGCATGACTAAAATGTATAATGCTTACTTGTATTTTAGTCACCAATTTAATCTCAATCATCTAGAAATTAAGCTTAATCAATAAGTAATTGAGTTTTGAGGCTAAAAAAATGCATTACACTAAACCTAGTATTTAACAGAAAACTGTGCTTGCTTACAGCAAAAGATAGCTCAGAGAAACCTTGAATGTTTCAAAGACTTCAGTTGAAATAATAGATTTCATGGTCCAGAGAACTGACAGCTTTAGTAAAAATAAATAAATAAAATGAAGCTTTGAATCAGTTTGTAAGCTAAAGTTTTACCACTGGTTAAACGTTTGTTTAAAGTGGCATAAGAGCCTACAATACTGGTGAAATTTCAGAGAAATTAGAATAAGTTTAAAATAATTAAATAGATATACTGCTTGGGGTTAGTCTGCAATAATTTCATATGTCAAAGTGGCAAATCTTGGCTATGAATATCACTCAGGCACGGTAATTTTTAACGGAATTCACATTCTTTAGTTATCTAAATTCTTACTCAAGTTGTTCATTGAACTGCCACAGGTAGTCCCCATAATTCCATTGCCATGTAATTGGAACATTTTTTTCCCCTCATCCTCTGCTCAGAGGGAGAACTGTGTGCGCAGTGAGTGTTTTGTTTAGATAGAGAGGTAGCAGACAGGTTTGATGTGCTCACAGTAGCCTGTGTTACTGAGGAGACGAACTGCAGTATTCTGTACTAGTTGGAGTTTCCTAAGCATTAAAGGCTTTCTGCCCATGAACGCAGTATAAACAGAGGCCAGGTCATCATCTGCGAGGATGGGCTAGGAGTCTTCTAGCCAAGAGGCAATGATAGAAAGCATTAGTGTCAGATGATACTATGTGAGAGTTTAGTGTCAGGTAGGAATCCAGGAGCACCCCTAAACTATGGACTGAATTGACCAATTTGGTGTGCACCATGGAGGCAAACTCTTCAGTGCTTTCCTCAGCCCACCAGCATAACATCTGTTTTGCTTGGACTCAGTTTCAGCCAGCTGTTCTTCATCCATGAGTTGATCTCATGCACTGGCCTATCTTATTGATTGTGGCATGGTAACAAATGATATGCAGAGCTGTGTGTCCTCTACGTATTGCTGACACTTTAGTCCATGTTTTCTGATCAGTTCACTTAGCGATTGCCTGAAGATATTGAATAGACCAGTGAAATAATTTACTCCAGAAGTGTAAAATAGTAGTAGTAAAGGACCAGTTTCTCAACACTATCTATAGGGTGAGTCCCTCCAGGAAGGACTCAACCATTTTATCATAGTCTCTTGGATCTCTGTCACCTCTCTGATATCTCAGCAGTATCTCAAGTTCGGAAGGCCTCAGTAAGGAGTAGAGGATGAGAATGGGTGTCTGCCCCCCATTCACTGAAAACAGGAATTATCCATTAGTGCCACTAAATCAGTTTCCATCCCATGTCATGGCCTGAATCCAAATTATGCTGAGTCTACAATATTAGATTAATTCTTAATCACAGGAAGAACCTTGACTCGTGTGACTAGTTTCACTGAAGTTATTGGGACATTCCCTGGGGGAATTCTGTGCCCAAAAATTTAAAATTCTGTAACAAAAAATTAAAAATTATGTGCACAATATTTTAAAATTCTGCATATTTTGTCAAAACAACACAATATAATCACACGAGTTTCAATTATTTTTGGTCATTTATTTCAAAATGTCAACACGTATGTCTAACAATACAAACACTAAAAAAGATTCAGGAATTTTTTTTACAAGTAGATTCTTTACTGGGCATATTAATAGAGAACTCTGAGTAATAATTAATTTAAACTACAATACAGAACCATATTTCCTGTATCACTCAGAAGCAGTGCAAAGGCTTGGGGGAGTCAGAGGTGGCAGAGGATCTGAGAGAGAGGGAAGTAAATTGCTGGGAAGGAGCCTGGCTGTGAACTTGGAGGGTTGTTGGGTATGAGTGGGCAAAGTATGGAATAGGTTTCAGGGGCGGGGGGCGGAGAGTGATTGGTAGGGAGCCTGTGAAGACCCTGGCTGACCTCTAGCCTCTCCCATTCATTCAGGCACATCTGCCCCTGATCCCATGTGTTTCTGCACCTGCACTTCTCCTTATGCCCCCTGTCCACGTGTCCCTCCACCCCCACTCAGACTGAGGACACTGTCTGTCTCCCCATAGCCCATCTCTTAACCTGGCCTGACAGGCTCTGCAAAGAAGCCAGGATCTTTCTCTTCCCTAGCTGTCTAGCTCTACTGCCACAGCACCCTCTGGTGGGCAAAAGGCAGAAATGCAGCAACATTGTGGCAGATGCTTTTTTCTGCACAAAAGGTTAAAAATATGTGTTGCTCATTAATTATGCATGCATGCAGTAGCGCAGAATTTCCCCAGTAGTAATTCATATCAGCCAAGCTTACACGTGCATCCAGGAGGGAATGGGCCAGGATTTTCTGAATAAATATGAAAAGAGAATGGGACATATGACTAATGTCATGAACCAGATTTGCTCTTCTGAGTCTTGTATTCCCTACACAGGCAAATTTCTCACAGATTTCAATTTTTGACAGTGTAATTACTATAGCATGTGTTCTTTATAGACTGCAGATTTCTTCTGCTAAGTTGCATATTTTTCTCAGCTTTCCCTCTTCAAGGCGTAGTTTCTTATGCAACAAAGATTCCAGCTTAAAAAAAAAAAATCTTTGTATGATCTCTGCTCAGAGCATTCTAAGCCCTTCCCATTCATTTTGTTTCACTTTCAAAAAAACATACAATTATGTATAATATTCCCATTTGTCGTATTATATTATAGCTGAATCTGCTGCTTACTATTGATTTTATTCATAGTTCTTGTATGCAACAGTAACCCTACTTCTTAAAAGATATAAATGTTTAATGGAAATTCAAAAACCACAGCTCCCATGTTTAAATATATTTCAAGATATGTTTGCTTATCTTTTAATATTTAAAGATGAAGCAAGAGGTATAATTCAGTACAGCCTGTATATATGCAGCATAGTACTTTCCAATCCTTACCCATTGAAAAGTCTCATTGGAAAAAGTAATGGAAAAGTAAATACAAGTGAGAAAAGTTGATAGAAGATATTGATGAGCCCAAAGAGTCATAACTTCAAATTAACAAGCAAGCCACCAAGGAAGCAATGTGCTTAGTAAAGAATTCCTGTGAATGAGGTAACAGGACAAGTGTTTGCTATAGTTATACAGAAGAATATTTCTATAACAAAATGCAAAAAAACCAAATATTTATGTAGGAGTTGGTGTTCACCCCTAAGGCATACTAATATGAAAGCCATTTAAACATTCACAACTGGTAGTTTTAAACTCAGTGGTTAAGAAAAGCAAAATGCTTTATTTAAATCATTCATTACAAACATGAATAGTATGTTCACAGAACCAGATCCTGGCATTGCTTCCCCTGATGTGAAAAGCTCTGCTGGAACTGGAGCATACCTGTGCTGTGGAACACTTATGTTCTTGTACCCTGAAGGGGTTCCCACTAGGGGTGGCCAGAACTTTTTCATCTTGTGAAAAGCGTTGAGGCTTCCAAATTTGTTTTTGTTCTGATGCAAAACAAAACCAAGAACTTTGACCTTTTTTTTTTTGTAAAAGAAAAGAGAGACGCACACATAATACAATAGCCAACAGTCCAGTGGTTAGGGCACTCCCCAGGGAGGTGCGGGAGATAGTTTCAAGGCTCTGATTCAGAGCATAGATTTTCATCCTAGCTGACTCTGAATGAGGCAAAGAAGGAACTTGAACCAGGATCTCCCATACCCCTGGAGAGAGCTCTTACTACCAGGCTATTGTTTATTCTGGGTTGGTCAGTCTCTTCCCCCCATCTTGTTTTAACCAGAAAAATCCATCCTGAACCTGAAAAACCTTCCCAACAAAAGTTGTGTTGAAATTAATACATTAACACACAAAAAGGTTTGGTTTAGATGAAAACACATTTTGTCTAAAATATAAAAAAATCTAACCAGCTCATGTTTCATAGAATCATAGAATATCAGGGTTGGAAGGGACCTCAGGAGGTCATCTAGTCCAACCCCCTGCTCAAAGCAGGACCAATCCCCAACTGATTTCCATCTTTCCTGTGGTGCCCCACTGACATACCCAGGACCCTGCTCAGGGTAATACTTCTTTCTGTATTTGGGTGATGATATCAGCTAGGCCAGGGGTTCACAAACTTGGTTCGCGGCTTGTTCAGGGTAAGCCCCTGGTGGGCCGTAAGACGCTTTGTTTACCTGAGCATCCACAGGTATGGCTGCTCGCAGTTCCCAGTGGCCGCGGTTTGTCATTCCTGGCCAGTGGGAGCTGCGGGAAGCGGTGGCCCGGCTCAGGTAAACAAAGCATCTCGCGGGCCACTAGGGGCTTATCCTGAACAAGCTGCGAACCAAGTTTGGGAACCCCTGAGCTAGTGCAGGGAGTGAGTGTGATTCTCCATGGCATCTGACTAGCGGACTTTAATAACCTGCTCATCTTAAAATGGAGCTCTCAGCTGACAACTCTGAATCATGAGCCTGCTAAACTAAAGGCACACCCTTGATAAGGCCATTGCAGATTGAGAACCTCTGCAAAAGCTGGGGGGGGGGGGGAACTTCTTGTGTTTGGGGCCTAGGTCACTTTAGTGAGCTGGGCTTGCTCCTTTTCTCCTGTTTCCACAGATTTTGCTAGAGCACCAGTGCGTCAGTAATTCCTGAGGTCTGGAAGATGAGACAAAAGTAAATCATGCAGAAGGGGTACTCAGACAGCAGACCCTATTTCCATATTTTTCCCCATCCTCTCCTTAGAGCACCTCCATAGACTGCATCTTTTTGCAGAGCAGCCACAAACCCCTTCTGAACTCTTAGTGCATTAGGCCCAAACAGCTGAGAATCAGTTGGGCTACTGTAGACCCAGCTTAAATGGAAGAAAGCCTTACGTGCACCTAATTTCTGACTTTCCAAGTACTTATCCCAATTTTACTCATTCTGTGCAGTATGCATCCATAAATCTTTCCTACATTCACAAATGCAACCTACTCAGTTTGAAAAGTCAATCCTCTTATCAGGTTTCAGAGTAACAGCTGTGTTAGTCTGTATTTGCAAAAAGAAAAGGAGTACTTGTGGCACCTTAGAGACTAACCAATTTATTTGAGCATGAGCTTTCGTGAGCTACAGCTCTCTTCTTATCAGAAAACTGAACGTGCCATTTTGCTTCAGCTTTCTTTAGCATTTGCTTGAGAATTCATTATACACTGTACAATGCATTGAAGTGTAAGTGATAAATAAAAAGTAACAGAATAACAGTCTTATAAGCAGATTTTAAATACAATAAAAACAACGACCAATCACCATGCTATTTAATTGGTCTTTTGGGAGGAACGAGGGCTGAGGAGAATGCTGTAACCTTTAATATATAAAGAAAAAGAAAAAACACACACTTGGCATGAAAAGCTGTTAAAAAGTAATTAGTCACAAACTGGTGTACATTAGTAGACTGTAAGGGCCTTATCTGAAGCCCATTGAAGTTAGTGGAAAAGCTCCCATTGATTTCAGTGAGGTTTGGATAAATACCTTAGTGAATATCATGGGGGAAATTGTGAAACAGACATCTAAAGACTTTTAAAAATGAAATTGGGACTTCAAAGGGAAATTACTGATACTAGAGTGGGTCAAACCCAGGACATATTCGTGATTTCCCTTGCCCCCATATTTTAAAATATTTTTTAAAAGTTATCTTGGGTTTTGGGGGGTCTCCGCTCCCATTTCAGTGGGAGAATGCAAAATGATACAATGGAAAGAAAAGAAAAAGGAAAATAAATTCAGCTTAAAAAACTGATTTATCAATGCTTCAATTGTTTTTCCCATGGGGCGGGGGAGATAACTTAAAAAAACCTAAATTTTCTGGAAAAAAATAATTTTTCATTTAAAAAAAGAAAATGGCACATAAGTTTCCATGAGCTCTACCTCCCAGCCTTGCTGTATTGCCCTGCAGAATTGGAGAAAGAGGCACTTAGGAACAGGAATCCTAACTTTGGAAAGCTTAACAAGATGTTCTCTTGACTACTAGTTCCATTTCTTGACTTAAGATCCCATAGGTCAGCGTTTCTCGAACTGGGGTCTGTGGACCCCTGGGGTCCATGAGGGTACTCTGGGGCGGGGGGGGGGGGGCGTAGGACACATTGATCAACTCCTCTCCCTCCCTCCCAGTGCCTCCTGCACACTAGGGAACAGTTGTTCCCTGGCGTGCAGGAAGCGCTAGGAGGAAAAAGGAGGAGAGGGGATGGGACACTCTCAAGGGAGGGGGTGGAATCATGTCCAGGGCTGTGGGCCCCGCTGATCAACTCCTCGCCCTCCCTCCCAGTACCTCCTGCACACCAGGGAACAGCTGTTCAGCAGTGTGCAGGAGGCATTGGGAGGGAAAGGGAGGAGTGGGAACGGAGAGTGTTTGGGGTGGGGGTGGAAAGAGGCATGGAAGATGGGCAGGGGTGGAGCGTGGTGGAAAATGGGGGGCAGGGGTGGAGTGGGGCTGAGCATGAGGCTGCGTGGTCCGCAAAAAAATGTAAATCAAAAGGGGGGTCCTCGGGTTGCTAAAGTTTGAGAACCGCTGCCACAGGTAGATGAGGCTGCAGCAATAAGTAGAAGATGAAATTTCTTACTACACTTATTAGAAAAAGGAAACAAATGGGGAAAATATTAGGAGTTCCACTTTTCTGCCATTCCCCACCTGCTTTCCTTTTAACCCATTTAATATAAAGGATAGATATGACAGGGTTTGTTTGGTGATATGGTCCCAATTATATACTGCTGGCAGATGCTTTGACCTCATCAGAAAAGCCCAACCAGTGAATAAGGACAATAATATTTGGTCAGAGTCAGACACTACGATCTAACAATGGTCTACTCAAGTTGATCATTTTTCCGCCAGTCTAATAATGTGTTAATATTTCTTAAAACTGTAAATGCATAATGCTTTGTTTGCTCATCTCAGCAAGACATTGTTTATGGATGAAAGTGAGTTAAGGTACCAAGGGCTATTGCCAAAATGACCTCTTTCAGTGTAACAAATTAAATTAAAATGTTTGTTTTCAAGGTATTAATCTGTCTGCAATACATTAGTCAATACTAGTGAAGAAATGTTGAGTGATACATGTTACTGGAATTCCCCAATGCACGTAAAAGATCTTAGCTTTATTGCATTCAGCGTCTCAGATATAGTCTCTGAATATTTTGCATATATTCATTCTCTTCACCCTTTTCACTCCAGAAAGCGGATAGATTAAATCATAGGACATTAGTTTTAGTTTCTTCCCCCCACCCCACACACTCTCAACAGCTGCCTCCTGAATATTTTGAGATTTAAAATAATGAATTTGAGAGCACCTTAGAGCTCCACTTTATGTGAATCTCCACTCACTTATTGACAAAAGTACTGACTTAAACTTTTAAATTCCTGATGAGATAAGATAGCTGTGCTGGCATTTGAAGGATGAATACACTCCAATTTGTAGCATGTGCTTTGTAACTATGGCGTTAACACTGGTGCTATCACTACAGTAGCTTGCACAGCATGTGACTAATAAGCAGATTTATCTTGAAGCCCCAGTCCTCTCAGTGTGCATCTGTTCATAGACAGATGAACTCACATGTATATACAGTAGCAAATTGTGGTTTAAAATCCCAGCTGAATCCCAAATAGAAAGCAGATACAAAGCCTTTTTATTTATTTAAATCTAAACTATAGATGAAAGAATTATTTGCATGATGCAAACACAAAAAAAAGTGTCACAAATCTGTATTACAGATAGATCATTTGTGTAATATAACTAAGTCAGTATGACAGTACTATAGTAATTAAACAATTCTACATAAGAAAAATATTGTTAGTAGAAAAGTTTTTCATAAACATAACTGAAGCTGTTTGAGGAACCACTTGTTATGAAAGGAGTGGTTCATTTTTAGAGCACTTTAAACAAGACCACTACCAAGATATAGATGTGTTCGCTAAAAAGCTCCCTCCACTTGTCTGTGGACAACTGGTGATCTCTGGGACACTTGCTGATGGTCTGTAGAGAGCTGGCTGATCACTTGGAGATAGGCCCTATTCATTCTGAGCTGCAAAAAAGAATGCAGCTAAAAAATTTAATGTTTTCCTAACAATACTTTGCCAGGTAAACAATAACCGCAGGGATCCTGCATTTCCGCACATGGAAGAAGAGGTAGTCTGTGCAGTTGTGGGTGCCAGGGCAGGTGGCCACAAGATAATTTATGTATTAAAATGTGACCCACAATCTGAAGAAGTCACAAACCCCTGCATTAGGAGATTGGGTTTCATGTTAGCATAAGACAACTAATGAGTGGCAGGCTTCAGCAGTAGCGCGTTAAGCCCTGAAAAAGAGGCTGATACGACTGGTGGCGCAGAAAAGGTGGATCTAAGGGGACACCGCTGTGCTAAGGGCCTGATTTTCAGAAATGATGAGCCATTACTGATTTCAATAGTAGCCTTGTGCACAAAGCACCTCCATCGAAATCCAGGGGGTTTTGAAAGCTCTCAGCACTGGGGGCTTGGCCAAAATTTTACCATTGATTTCAATGGGAACAGAGTTAGGCCAAAAGTGTTCAGTTTTGAAAACATGTTACAAGTTAAGGTTAGCAATGTAGGTTGGAGATAAACTGTGCAGGGTCTTGGAATTGGGGATGAAAAATACCAATTTGCTGTAGTGGAATTCAAATTCAAAAGGAGAGTGGATTTTTTTTTCAATATTTCAGAGCCTGATTATGAGAAGCATATTTCCATATTGATCCAATTGTATCTGACTTAATAGTACTCAGGCCATTTCATGTTTCCATGCAGTTGGCTCTCAAACAGTAAGTCCCCAGAAAAACAAACAAACAAAAGAATCAAAGGATCAAAATTCAGTGTTTTCTCTCGTCCTCCTGTATTTCCCAGTGGAATGGTCAAATATAAAAAACCCTGCCCCTCTCCCCTTTCATATGCATCTCCGAAACATACTGTGAGGTCACAAGTAGATCTGGGTGAAAATTTTCAGACAAATAGTTTATTCACTGAAAAATGCAGTTTCAGGTTAACTGAAACTATTCACAAATTCATGCCAGTTCACTAAATAATTGGGTATAGGGTGACCAGATGTCCCCATCTTATAGGGACAGTCCTGATATTTGGGACTTTTTTTTTTATATGGGCTCCTATGACCCCCCACCCCCATCCCGATTTTTCACACTTGCTATCTGGTCACCCTAAATTGGGAGCAAACTGAAAAAGTCAAACCATTTGGTTTCAACCTGAAAAAAGTTCATTTGGACTCTCAGGCATTTTGATCAAAACAAGCAAGGAATTGCAAAGGGAGGTGGGAGTAGCGCCTCTTATGAGCTTTAGCCCAATGATTAGGGAATTTACCTAGGATGTGGGCGGCCCAGGTTCCCTCCCATGAAGAAGGGATTTGAACTTCTTTTCTCCCATCACAGGAGAGTGCCCTAGTCATGGATGCATATTCTGGGATGGGGCTCTCAAAGTATCTCCTCTTGAAGTTGTTCCACTTTTAATAAATAAAAAGAGTTATTGGAGCAGGGATCTGAACTAGTTCTTCCTACCTCCAAAGTGGCTGTCCTAACCACTGAACTAATGCGTACACAAAAAGAGGTAATAGCAGCACCACTCCCTCCTTTCTCCTCCCCCAGCCATTTCGTGAATCCTTTCCTTGCTTTTGTCAAAATGCCTGAAAGTCTAAATGAAGGGGGTATGTTTGTGTATTCAAAATTGCCAGCCAACCAAAAACAAAAATCAATTTTTCCAGCTCTTGTGAGAAGTGCACCAATACTCAAAAGTGCTACACTAGTCACTATCCAGCTTATTCCAGAATAAGGCAGATTCCCACAGAAGAGGTCAATCCACTGAGGAGGAAAGGAGCACTTCATTTTTCTTCTTTTTACAATAATTTGCACTTTCCAGTTAAAAACATAAGGAGCTGTACAAACAATAAAGCCTTATAAGTTAAGCCTTACAAGACCCCAGGGATACAGGTACATATAATTATCCCCCATTTTACAATGGGAAAAACAAACTAGATGTCCTGACTCCCACTGCTAGGTCTTAAAGACTAGACAGCATGTTCACACTTTAAAAAGCGAATAAGTGACCTAAATCCCTTTACCTTCAGTGAGATTTAGTCTCCTGAAAGCCTAAGTAACTTTGAAAATGGGATATAGGCTTGTAAGTCACTTGTGCACCTTTTGAAATATTATCCAATGTGTCTTCACCTACATTTAAAGAGAAACTAAAGTAAGTCTGAGTTTACTGGTAAAAGAGAAGAGATTCTTTTTTAAAAAGTTTATCTTGATGCTACAAACCCAAATTTAGAAGCCTCTGGGCCATTTCATTAGCTATGCTGATGTGCAACAGCTGACAGTCTGACCCATTGAGTTAAGGGAGAAAAGAGATGCTGTGAAGTTCAGTCCCTTTTTTCTCGGTTCACTTTTAGGTCCCTCACTGATTTTCATTCCCTTCGCCATGCCAAGATGCTGAAATCACACCCCCAGTGATACACCCCATCATCCACTGCACCAGGGATACCAGTATTTTTATTGTAGGGTACTGGAAGTTTGATTGTGCAAATGAGTTTTCGTATTGTATATTTATCCAATACTTAACAACTCACATTAAGTTATCCTTTTAACATTATTGTTTAATAATTTACACCAGAATTCCTCAAATTGAGATTAGTGTAAAGGCTCTTCTGGGGTGAGCTCAGTAAATTAAGGGGGAAAATAAGACAAACATTAGACACATTTATGGAGAACTCACACCAAGGAAAATTATCCAGAGTTAGATGGAGTGGTAAGGCTCAGACTTGAGTATGGGGTTGTATGTGCTGCTCCAAGAAGAGCTCTGGGAAAAAGAACTGTGACCATATACAAAAGTTGCTTCTCACACCGTTTTCCTCAGAGTGAATGTGAACAAGCAGAGGAAAGTAATGCACACATTAAATTCAGACACATTGCACAGTGTTAACATTTCTCTTTCTGTGCTTGCACTGCATTTTACACATTCTTTTTCTCATTAGAGAAGCACATGTAGATTATACATAAGCATGCATAGGGAGGATGTCACCATGATTTGTTGTGTCTGTTTATAAATACATCTTTTTAATATCCAGTGTCTGTATTCCAAAGAAGTAAGATGTTATTTTTCCTGCTTTAAAAAGGGCTAATGCAATGCTGCCAGGACACAGTCTTCCCTGTCACATACCAGCTGATTTTGATTTCTTCAGACAGCTTGAAAGCTATTTCACATAGAAGTGTTCTTAATTCACATTATTTTTTCTGTTAAAGCTGGGTATCATGTGTTCAAAAAGGAGGTACAGATAACTGAGAGATAGCACGGCCTGACTTAAGTCATTATCAACACAATTTTTAAGTGATCTTAAATGGACACGAGAAATGAACAGCTATGAAATTCTAGTGTGTGGAGGGCAGGATAGCACTCATATGATCTATCTTGCACTGGCCTACTAATTATGCATGGGTCTCTGTTGTATGAGTGCACTCAGGCATCTAATAAGTTTAAATTCAAGGAGCTGGAACATCCTGATTCAGGTAACGTTTGAGCAAGTTGTTTTCCTGCTGCAGCTCAATGAGGATGTTTTTTTTTTACTTTGAGAGAACAAAGAGTTTCTAGTGTGAATGAGCCCACACTAGAAGTATTTGTTCTGCTATCCAAATGCTTTTCCACAATTGTATTTAATCACACAAGAAAAGTCATGGTTGACCCACATGAAGGGGTGGCTTCAATTTTGATATAAATTATATGCATGTACAAACATACAGGTCAAGCACTGCAGCAGCTCTGAGATAGCAAGTAAAGAATAATTAAGGTGGAGATGGTTGAGATTGGGGTCATTTCATTCAAAGGCAGATGGGACTCTGGGTCAAACAGTGACAGAGAAATTGGGGACTGAAATGAGGATCAGCCAAATGTAAATAATTTCTCTCTATATAAAATTAAACACCTGCTAAGTCTTGTAGATTGTTGGATTTAGCCCATCATAGTGCAATGTGATGTACATGGGCAGATGCCGAAACTCTCAGAGCCCACTGACTTCAGTGTAGCTCTCTGCAAGCAAAGGAGTCTGGTTACTTGCATCAGATTTCAGGATCGGGACCCTTATTAGGTGTACTCCTTTGCGGACAGTCACAAGGATGGGAACCAAATGATAAACTTTGGAAGGAAATACAATTATGAGTGGGATCCACAAAGGAATTTAGTTTTCACAACAGTGAGCATCTCGGTACCTAATTTTTAGGTGCCTAGAAAGATCACAGGAACAGCACTGTGATTCACAATGCGTAGGTGCCACATACAAAAAACGGGGAGAGAAAGGCACTTAGGAATACAATCCACAAAAGTAAGGACACCAAATGCAGAGCTGCCTAAGCTAGGCAATGGGAGATGGGCTGTGGACTCAGCCCTGCCCCATCTCTTACAGATGGGCACCTAAGTCAAGACTGCAGGGAGGCCCCTAATCCTGCTTGTAATCCACAAACAGGAAGCCACCGCATGTAATCAGGCAGTTTAGGCACCTAACCCACTTCTTCCAAGAATGAGTTCGGCACCTGCCTCCTGCTACACACAACAGCCAGTGGAGGTGGTGGTGGTTAGACTGGGCCCAAGGTCTCCCACCTCCAAGTGGGTGCCCCAACCACTGAGTCATTTCCTCCCCACCCCAGTGATGGATAAATCTCCCCCACTATGGATAAACACTTACATAGATTGGGCCAGAGATAGGAAGGGAGTGTGAGGATAACTCTGTAGTCTAGTCATTAGCGAACCCACTGGGGAGACCCAGCGTCCAATCCTCCTACTCCAATCACTTTAATTATTTAGCCATAGTGGAATTGTTTCAATATGAGAGATTGAGGGAGCTCACAACAGACTATTCCATAGCTCAGTGGTTAGAACAGTCACCTGAGAGGGAGAAAAGATTCCTGTTCAAATCCTCTTCCCCCCTGCAGGCAGAGAGGAGGAAACTGAACCTGGGTCTTCCACTGATGTGAGTGCTGTAACCACTAGGCTAAAAGTTATAAGGGACACACCACCTCCTCCAGCAGCTGGATATTGAATGGGACCCAATCTGGGTAGGGGTGCAACTTAGGCAGACAAACACCTGTCTTCCTCCTGTTTTTGAATCACTCTGGGACTTACACATGAGCTCATGCTTGGGCACCTAGAGTGAGGCAGCCACATGCATGCCCCAAGGTATAAAATTTAGGCCTACAGCATTAAGTAGCTTTTGGAATGAAATTGCTTTTTGAATTGCATCCTATGTTTCTATCCCAACAGATCCAAGTCTATATGAATCTAACCTGAGTTTGTTTAAATTGAGAGAAACCATGCTTCTCCAAACAACTGTGCTGCCTGAGCCTCATCAAGCCGCTTCTGCCTCAATTAACCTCTTTCATGTAATGAGAGTGCCAAAGGGACAATTTAGCTGATATAATCACAGAACCAAGGTAGCCTTTCCCCAGAATATTTTATCTGGTAAAGTTAGAGTAAAATGTTTGCTTGAGATACCTCCAGCACAAACAGCCATTTCAGGAATTACAGCTCAGAAGTCTTCTACCATTTGATTAGTAAAAAAAAAAAAAAAAAAAACACTACTGTGTGTTGGTGGAGCATGAAGAAATATTGCACATATAAACATCCAAAGAGAAAGAAACAAAAGATGAGACACACAGAATCTAATAGGCCTGCTGAAGTAAAATGCCATCAGTATGGAAAACAAGATCACTGCTTCAAGATGGTCATTTTGATTTTGTTGGGAAAGAATGAAAATGAAGCACTTCAACGACAGCACCAATAATGGAATCAGAGAGAGCATATTATGCAGAGCTGGTCAAACTCATCAAAATTTTTATAATTAACATGATTTTGTAAGTGGGAAATCTCTTTTTTTATGACATTTTATCTTTTTGTCCAGTTATAGGGCGACTGAAATATTTTACATTTCAAAAATAAAAGGATATTTTAAAAGAATTCATGACATTTTTTCCTCTCCCCCCTCCCCTTCTTTTTTTTTGTCCCCTCCCCCAGCTACCTCTAGTTGTAAGAGGGGAAAGGAAGTAAAATTTCAACACTACAAAACAGCACTTTAAAGTGCCTTTCGGGTTGAAATGGATTACCTGGGTGAGAAAGGATAATGTAAGTCTAGCACTTTCAATGCTCTCCCCTTACAGTCTAACACACCCCCTCCAAAATAATATAAAATACTGGGTCCAAGAAATTAAGGGCTAATCTTCTTGCCAGTACGCAGCCCAAATTCAAAGGAGTAACCAGTTTAGATAACCAGAGTATGTGCCTATATTCCTAATCTAATTTATTCATAATAATAAGCACAGGTATATGAAAGGGATAGTAGATGGCAACAGTAATATGCGACTTAACTGTCAGATCTAACAATTCGTTCAGAACTCCAGTAAGACAGTTCTGTGTCCAGGTTCTGCTCCACACTTCTCTAAAGACACTGCTCTGTGACTTAACTCCTCCCAGAACACATACAAATCCTTTGTTGAGGTCCTATGCCTTGGCTGCCACTCTTTAATAACCTCACATGGTCTTGCCTATTTTACAAAGCAAAAGGAAACCTACTGCACTTGAAATCAGAAAACATTTCCCCACACATAAGGGTCCAGGAGCTGCACTGATTTATACCAGCTGAGGATCATGCCCAACAGCTCAAGTGTCTTCTTGCAAATGGCTAAACAAAAGGACAATCAAAGTTATAGACTCAACATCTGACCCACCATAAAAATAGTTATCACCTATGTCATTGATTTAAATGGGCCATGGTTTCTCCTTTGGAGGGTTTATTTTGATAGTTAACTCCATCAATTCTGAGCTACCGAACACACACACACACAAAAAACCTTAAATTTTTTTTAGAACTTATAAAATGCTTCATACTATGCTATCTCTGCAGCAGCAAACAAGACACTATCTACAAGTAATTGAGCCTGTGTGGATCATAGAGATCTGTTAGCTCCCAAAGAGGCAGTATTACAGTTTGTGTACTGAAGATACTGTGATTATCAAAATGTTTAAATTTAACCATCTGCTATTCCTTCAGAATATTAGGGCATCTTAAGATGCCAAACAAAAAGGCATCTTAAGAGAGTTATTTTTAAGCTTCTAAGGTTGCTCTCATTAGAGAAGATAAACTAATATCCTTTTAAATAAAAAAAAGTAAATGATCTTTGTTAGGCAATATCTCTGTCGCTGTTAGGAAAAAGACATGGATGTCCTAAAAACTGAAAATCATTCTTTTCAGAGAGATTTAAAATGTGTAACTCCTGTGAAGTTGTCATGGAAATCTTACAACGTGGTCAAAATCAAACACTTCATCTCAAAACCAACTTTCAATGGCACTTAAATTCTCTGAAACTAGGGTTGGGAAGGATAACTATCATCAGGGAACAGACAGCTGACAAACTCAAACAACCAAAATAATCCCAATTTTTCTATCATTGATTTTATATTGTTGGTTCCACTGACTTCTCTTAAATCACTGCTAAAAATTTACTTCTTCCTCAATGCCTACCAGAGTCTTATCAATTAAGTCGACCACTTTTTATGGTTTTAATTAGATAAATGGATATAATGAATAAATGGAAAAGACTTAACTGGCAAGATTGTTGTAGGCTCAGGGGAAGGAATGAATTTTTAGAAGGAAATTCAGAGGCGTCAGTGGATTTCACATTATAAACAGTGGGAATACTACTTAAAGAGCCAGTTATCCCATACTGTTACAATACAAACAATATAAAACAAGTAGCATTTCATAAACTTGACAATGGTTATAGGAGGCACTTCACTTGTGACTGCTTGCTCCATATGAACTCTAGAACGTTGTGTAATACTGTCTTTACCCAGACTGTTATAGCAAAATGTGTGAGTACAAGGAGCCTTCAATAGGACTATTCATCAGAATACAGTCATACATCAGTGTTTGCAAAGTCTGAATCTTTGTAAATTCCTTGAGACAATGGTCTTGGGTAAATTCCTGCCTCCACTGAAATCAACAAGAGTTTGCCATTAACTTCAATGGAGCCCTTTGTCTTTCAGTCTGTTTTGGGAGGTGCCTGGTGCAGTTAAAATAAGGATAATCTGGCCACTTACAAAAAAAAAAAACATAGAAAGGTTCCCATTTAGTGAACAAAATAAAATACATGTTAAGAACTTGACTGGTATTTTCATGCAAATATTGCTGGAGACAATGAAAGGAAAAAGTCATTAAATATAATCCATGTTATACAAATTATGAATTGCCACTGATATTTTTGTTTCAAATGTAATATATAGCAACTGTATTTATTTTTATTGACGTGTTCATGAGGGAAGAAAAATATACCAATGAATCAACGGTTTGTTCTCATACATATTATATATAATAAAAGATTATTCAGGGTCAGGTATTCCAGTTTCAGATAAACTTATTATCCAGATTTGGCATAATGTCATGACCTACTGACATCATCATCATAAAAACTTTCAACTAATTTTTCCCCACCATGAATCGCAGCTAACTTAATAATTTTATTTTGCTGACTGCTCATTCACATGTTCAGCTGATATAATAATCAGGGTCAAAACAATATTATATAATGTTATAAGGTCATTATACTCTTGGGGAATTGTATGACTCACAGCTTGAGAGATGTGAGCATAGTGTTATATTGGTCATTCTCCTACACGGTTTAAATTAGGTATGCATGTCAATGCCAAATGTATTGCATATTTCAAGTATACTCATTTCAGAAGTGTTGTGTCATGTGTCAAGGACACAAATATCCAAATTCTTTGATTATGTGCTGTTGTTTCTTCAATTGCCTGCCCATATCTAAAATTGCATGATCAATTGCAATGTAGAATAAACTAATTCTGAGTTCCTGCTTCAATGTCACATAATTAAATTAAATTGTGTAGTTGAATTGCTTTGCCCTCTATGTGACATCACGGGCCAGCTTATTATTTATTCTAAGGACCTTTTACACCACTCTTGAAAGATAAAGAGTCCTAGCTATACAGGAACAGGAGTGAAGGTAAAAGATTAAAAATCAGGGAACCACAAGGGAACACTGAGCAGACAATCCCCACAGTGCCCACCCACTCCTTAAAAGTATCTAAGGAGTCAGTGGACACCTCCCAGAGGCATGAATTGATGAGGTACTGGAAATAAGCCCTATACTCACAGAGCACATCCCCTCCCCCCCCCGCCGCCCCATCAAGATTCAGCCTCCTGTTTTAGCAGATGGCTATCCTGGCCAGTGCCAGGAGGAGGTTAACAAGGAGGTCCTGCAACTTTGTGGGGCCACAGATACGGTGCACAAAGATAAACAGGTGATGTGAAAAGTGCAGCCAGAACCTGAGTAAGAGGTATGGAGGTGCTGGAAGAGGAGTTACAGCCTGATACACTCTATGTAGACATGCACCAGGGACCCCCTCTCACCACAGAAGGGATAGGTGTTGGGGATTCTGTGAACTGTGGCAAAGACATACCTATGTTCATGGCTCCATGGAAGAGACTCCACTTAATTTGCTCAGTGGGCAGCAGAACTAGAGTGGACTACAACTGGCCCATTATGACTCCCTGCTCTCTGCAGGTGACAGCATGTACAGCCATTTGGTGTCAGAACGGGACATCAGGGCAAGCAAATGGATGGTGTGGATCATGAGCAAATACAGATGTTCTCTGAATGCAGTTTCCAGATGGACTGGCTGGATGGCATTCAGGTACTCATGTTATGTGTCGGGGCGGCTCATGGAACAAGGGTCTAATGGCAAGGTCTGGAAGGCCAGAAATAAAGGTTGAGTGGGGAGTACACTCTGAGGTCAAGTGTGCGGTAGAACTCTATGGTCAGCCTGTCAATGCCCAGAGATTTATTGATGAGCATCAGATGGAGAGTTTATGAGAACTCAGCTAGAGTGAAAGGGTGCTCTAGCCAGTCTCAGTTGCCTGCACTGACTGTGGAAAAAGCTAATGTACTCAATGCTTTTTTCACCCCAGTCTTCACAAACAAGGTCAGCTCCCAGACTACTGCACTGGGCAGCACAGTATGGGGAGGAGGTGACCAGCCCTCTGTGAAGAAAGAAGTGGTTCAGGACTATTTAGAAAAGCTGGATGAGCACAAGTCCATGGGGCTGGATGCACTGCATCCGAGGTTGCTAAAGGAGTTGGTGGATGTGATTGCAGAGCCATTGGCTATTATCTTTGAAAACTCATGGTGATCGGGTGAGGTCCCGGATGACTGGAAAAAAGCAAATGTTGTGCCCATCTTTAAAAAAGGGAAGAAAGAGGATCCAGGGAGCTACAGGCCAGCCAGCCTCACCTCAGTCCCTGGAAAAATCATGGAGCAGGTACTCAAGGAATCAATTTTGAAGCACTTAGAGGAGAGGAAAGTGATCAGGAACAGTCAGCAGAGATAACTGGCTCTGTGGATGAGGGGAAAGCAGTGAACACGTTATTTCTTGATTTTAGCAAAGCTTTTGATACTGTCTCCCACAGTATTCTTGCCAGGAAGTTAAAGAAGTATGGGCTGGATGAATGGACTATAAGGTGGATAGAAAGCTAGCTAGATCATTGGGCTCAACGGGTAGTGATCAATGGCTCCATGTCTAGTTGGCAGCGAGTATCAAGTGGAGTGCCCCAAGGGTTGGTCCTGTGGCTGGTTTTGTTCAATATCTTTATTAATGATCTGGAGGATGGCATGGATTGCGCCCTCAGTAAGGATACAGAGGGACCTAGACAAATTGGAGGATTGGGCCAAAAGAAATCTGATGAGGTTCAACAAGGACAAGTGCAGAGTCCTGCACTTATGGCGGAAGAATCCCATGCACCGCTACAGAATAGGGACGGAGTAGCTAGGCAGCAATTCTGCAGAAAAGAACCTAGGGGTTACAGTGGACGAAAATCTGGATATGAGTCAACAATGTGCCCTTGTTGCCAAGAAGACCAATGACATTTTGGGCTCTATAAGTAGGAGCTTTGCCAGCAGATCGAGGGAAGTGATTATTCCCCTCTATTCTGCATTGGTGAGGCCTCATGTGGAGTACTGTGTCCAGTTTTGGGTCCCCACTACAAGAAGGATGTGGAAAAATGGGAAAGAGTCCAGCAGAGGGCAACAAAAATTATTAGGGGGCTGGAGCACGTGACTAATGAGGAGAGGCTGAGGGAACTGGGATTATTTAGTCCACAGAAGAGAAGAATGAGGGGGGATTGGATAGCTGCTTTCAACTACTTGAAAGGGGGTTCCAAAGAGCATGGATCTAGGCTGTTCTCAGAGGTAGCAGATGACAGAACAAGGACTAATGGTCTCATGTTGCAGTGTGGGAGGTTTAGCTTGGATATTAGGAAAAACTTTTTCAGTAGGAAGGTGGTGAAGCACTGGAATGGGTTACCTAGGGAGATGGTGGAATCTCCTTCCTTGGAGGTGTTTAAGGTCAGGCTTGACAAAGCCCTGGCTGGGATGATTTAGTTGGGGATTAGGTCCTGCTTTGAGCAGGGGGTTGGACTAGATGACCTCCTAAGGTCCCTTCCAACCCTGATAGTCTATGATTCTATGATAGGAAGTTCATCCCACAGGATCCCAGAAGCATTGTTGTTGGTTGGGTCCGGGGAGAAGAGGGCGGTATAGAAAGCCCCAGCCATTTCCTGCATGTCCACCAGATCTGTAATAGGGGTGCTGTCTTCCTCCAGGAGATGGATGATGTGCTTTTTTGGCACGCCTCTTTTTCTGCAGAGCATATAAGAAATAAGAGCTGTAATCCATCTCCTAAAGGAGCTAGATATGGAATTAAACAAAAGTGCCCTGGTCCCAATGGTAGTCAAGGGCTTGTAGCTTGTCTCATTTCCCTTGAAACTCTCTACAGGGGGATGGATTCTCCTGATGAGCTGCTGGCACCTCTCTAGCTCCAAAACCTCCCACTCCAACTGCTTTGTAGCACATTCCTTCTTCAATTGGCCCCTGGGTTGCAGCAGAAGAACTGGCGCCTACTTTCCCCCCAGGCCATACAGAACTCCCAGAAAGATGTCACAAAGCCCACATCCACTAGCAGGCTGTTATTAAAATGCTAGTAGGCTGGCCCCAGCCAGTAGGGCATCAATGATACCATTACAGCCACGAGGTAGTGGCCCAAGAATCAGTGGTGGAGCTAGGAGTGGAAACTTGGGTGGGCCCCGTCTTTCTGGTGGACGGACAATGACAGACTGTGCTAGCTCAGCTTCTCCTCCGATGCCACACCCTCTTCCTAGCTTTGGTGCCCTCAGACGCAGGGCTTCATCTGCTGAGCTGGGCATGTGCATGGGGCGGCTCAGAAAATGGCAAGGTAGAGCTGCTGGAGCATAGCTTTCTGAAGGGCAGGCGCATAGCTCCATTCTGGATTTCAGGTGCCCAAGTAACACTCCAGGCCACTGTGGCAACACTACAACCCGGCTCAGATTTGGGTGGGCCTGGATGCTAAGTGGGTGGGCTACAGCCCACCCAAGGCCATGCCCCTGCTGAGAATGGGACTGGTCTGATTCTGGAAGAGTAGGCCTGCAAGATGTTAAATCTGGAAATATAAATGCAGTCCAGCCAGGAATGACAACCATGGGCAGCGGATGAACTGCCAGCTCGGGGACGCTATCATTTCTAAATTTGTAAGCCCTAACAAATGACACCATAGATAAGGAAATCTCAGATTTTATGTCCCATTTGGTAATATGTTGAAAATCAGTTGTGTTAGGAAAATTGACAGGATTTATTTTTATAAATATTTGATCCAAATCCAACCCCCTACCCCCCAGGCCTGGATTGATTTGGCACTACAGACAATAGGAGCACTGCCAGGACCCCACTGTCTATTCCCTCAAGTGCTTAATTAGTTTTTAGATAGTTATTTGTTTTGTTTTTCCCTCTAGACTAAATGTAGCACTTATACCACACTGCTTAATCTGTTAGTCCATTTTATGAAAAGTTGCCATGTTTCCCAAATCTGTATTACATTAGGTGAAAATCAGGTACTTCACAATTTGAAATGCTTTGGGGTCCTTTTAGATTCCTCAGTGTTGTCAGATGGCCAAATAGGCATGATGATACCAACCATACACTTCCATCTGTAATTGGCCAGAAGTTTGTGCCTCTGCCTGTCAGGCACAGACCTGGCCAAACTGGTCTTTAAGATTGGTTATTAGGACTCATTATATCACACACACACACACACACACACACTGAACCCCAACTGAAACTAATGCAACAGCAGGTCTAGTCAGCACAGGTCACCGTGAACACACTACCGCTGGGCTCCATTTTTCTGCACTGTCTTGTCATTATATACCCAGGCCAGTTCCCTTTCCTGATATTCTCTTAACTGTCCGTGGGATTGGCCCTAGCTACCTGAGATATTTCCTTCTCCTGAGTATGGCCTTTCATGACAGTTATCTTCCACTGGAACAATGAACCTCTTAGCTTTATGTGGGGAGGTTCGTAAGCTCATGATATAGAACTTTCTCAGGAGCTGGATGAAGACTGGAACTCACTCACACAGGATATAAGAATGACCACTGAATTAACCATCTTGCGAACTAACTGCAAAACTTCATCTCTGCTTTCACTCGTTAACTTCTGCACACAGCCACTCAACACACCATCATGAGTGGTGTGTGTCTTTGTGCACGTTTGTGTGCATATGCAGCTACTCATCGCGTGTCTGGACTGCTATCATATTTTGTTCAGACGGTTGCTGACCTAAGCAGTTCATGATATTTATGTGTTTTGACTGACAACCTACCTGCATGTCTTGTTTCTTTTTTGTGTGTGTGTTTTAGGATTGCTGTTCTAGTATGCATCAGAGCATCTCTCTCTCACACACACACTCACACACACACACAAATCAATCAAACTACAGGCTGGGAAGGAGAAAGACAAGGCGAGTGTTATTTCTATTTTTAAATACTTGGAAAGCATTCAGATACTAAAGTAATGGGGTCCAGATCATTACTGTAATAGATAGTAGTGTATCTGAGGGCACAAAAAAAGACATATTTAGTTTTTAATTGCATTTTAGGACTTATATGTATGATACTAAAAGTGATCTTTTTTTATCCCTTATGGTCTGGGAAAAGGCCTCTATCACCAGGTGGCTGGCCCCACTAACTGAAGTAGGTCTAGGGTGACCAGACAGCATATGTGAAAAATCGGGACCGGGGTGGGGAGGTAATAGGAGCCTATATAAGAGAAAGACCCAAAAATCGGGACTGTCCCTATAAAATCAGGACATCTGGTCACCCTAAGTAGGTCCAGCACCTGTATGCCAGAGCAGGTGCTCCCATCTGGCCAGTTAAGAGGGTAGGGCAGCACCTGGGCCTTAAAGAGAAGGGTGACCTAGTGAGTCAAAGCAGTCTGGTTCAGTCAGGAAGGGAAGATGAGAGCTGTTAGGGGACCATGGACAGTCCTTGAAGGAAGCAGATGTGTAGGTGTTTTGGGGGGCGAGCAGGCTGACGGGGAGGCCGAAAGGAAGGTAAGCAGTAAGAGGGGGTTTGCTTAAGCCAGATGGCTGAAGGTAGAAGAAGTAGTGGTGGAACTTACCTACTGACAGCACCATGGCAGGAGAGCTAGACCCAGAGAAACTGTGAAATGGCCAGGGGGAAGAAAGGATGCTCTGCTAGAAAGGAGGCTCCCAGCAGATAGACTGTGGGAGGTTCCTCCTGGGAAGAGTGGGGTTTCCCTTCAGTGGGAAGAGTTGGTTCCAGAGTTTTGATCCTGGAACAAGGATAGAAGAGGGCTGGGGTTGCACTGGAGAGCATGGTAAGGGATGCCAGGACTGTACGTTGCATGTACTGTTTGAACTATACTGGGGAATTCTGGATTATGATTGTGGCATTATTGTTATGATTTATGTGCCTTTATGGGACTTTCATAGTAAATGAACCCCATAAGGGCTATACTTGGTGTTAGGGGGCTTATTCCTTCACCCACTTACTTCCCTGGTTCTTCTCGCATGAACAGAGAGCAACAATACCCGAAGTCCAAAGGTGCAAACAATTCGATGTTTATTGGGGTGAACTTCCAGCAAGCATGATTCCAGTTTCCTTCCTTAGTATCCTCCTTCCCAGCTCTGACACCACAGAGCCTTACACCTGTGTCCCTGTTCCCATTTCTCCCTTTAACCAAACAGGATTCCAGTTTCCTTACTCCCATTCCCTGTTCCCATTTCCCCCTTTAGCAAAACATGGTTCCAATTTCCTTACCCTCATTCCCTGTTCCCATTTCCCCCTTTACACACACCCACCCCCTCCCACCAAGGCCCCCCCACTTCCTCATTGACTACAGATTATATAGTAAAACTTGAGTTCGGCTTAGCTATACCTTAACCAATCATTTTCCTGAAATTTAACTAACCAATCCTAACATATTGTAACATGATTATGTAACCAATTATATCCCACCACCTTAATTAGTTTACACCCAGCAAAATTAATTATACAGCAGACAGGAACAATCACAGAACCAGACAGAGATTATACAGACAAACAATAGCAAAGTGGGAACTATAATGACAAAACAATACAGAAGTGAGGATTTCACATCCCAGCTATTGATAAGTGAGTTCTTGCCAGACAGGATGCTGTTTCCTTTTACATTTTCTAGGCACTTCCCTTTCTCTGGAGGTGATAGGCATTATCAGGACAGGATTGTATTCCTAACAGCCCAATAGAACCTTCTTTCAATGTGACTAGTTTGGAATGTGAGGATGTGACCTGTCGCTTCCTAGCTTATGGCTGCCTCTGCTGCTTAGCCAAAGGCCTTAGCCTAAGAACAGGGCCTCAAACTGTCACAGTAAGAGAAGGCCCTTACACCAGCAGACAGTGATTTTGATTCTTTCTTTTATACTTCTAGAACTAGCCAAGTGATAAGAATACCCCTAAATTCTTAAAGTACAGGCCTTTACAGACAGGCCTGAATATCTATATCCTAACACTTGGGCTAGTGCTTGGACTATTTCTGGGGACTCAGAGGGAGGGAAACTGAGGCAGGTGCACTTTTCATACTACAGCCTGATGAAGGTGAGTGCTCCAAGGGAGTCTGCTGTATGACAGTCCCCTGTAATTAGAGGTAGTGCTTGGCCTTGCTTTTATATGTTTTTCAGCATGCAAGATGAATGTTTTATATAGGGTTATATTTTTTTTTTCTGTTGGGGCTGGTGCTTGTGTCTTCTCTGTCTGCTCAAAAGCAAACTAAGAAGGTTTCTGGTACTGTCTTAAATAGCATTATGCTAAGTACCTGGAAATAACCAGCTTTTTATGTTTTTTAAATTATAAAAATAGTCTTGAAGAATCTTTCCAGGCTAAATTACCTGATGAAATGCCAGTATTCACTTTAGAGGTGGCCTGTGACCAGGGCGCTAAGGGCAGTCTATGAAAGACAGTGGGACCTCTGTGTCCTCTGAGGGGTCAGTTCTATCTCTCTAGGTGAAAAGTGTGCTTGCTTCACCCTTTTATAGCGAGAGGGGAAAGCAAAAGATAGAAAGAAAGTACAATGATAAAATCTTGCACCTACAAACCTATGAGAATTAATGTATGATTTGATTTCATCCTGACAGACTGCCAGTGTCTGTACTGATGGTAAGGCAGGGACAGACCGGAACAATCCTTATGACTGATAATACCGTATCCTAAAACAAAAGAGTGACCATAATGTCTACTACGGTTTCCTATATGTATTACAAATTAGGCACTCTAGTTAAATATACCATTTCTTTGTTTTAAGGTTTAGTAAGTAAGAGACAGGATCTTGTATTGTGTCTATGTTAAGGAGATTAGAGGAAGGCTTAATTTACAATGTCTTTTGCTCAATATAAACTGACACTATTTGTATTCTCAAAGGTCTCTGTAAAAGATTGTTTGTATGAATGAGGAATGCATGCATCAGGAAAAGATAAGGTGTGAAAGCCATTGTTGTAGCCAGATGATCAAGGAACTACCACTGAGAACAGTCTAGATCCATCCTCTTTGGAACCCCTTTTCAGGTAGTTGAAAGCAGCTATCAAATCCCCCCTCATTCTTCTCTTCCGCAGACTAAACAATCCCAGTTTCCTCAGCCTCTCCTCATAAGTCATGTGTTCCAGTCCCCTAATCATTTTTGTTGCCCTCCGCTGGACTCTTTCCAATTTTTCTGCATCCTTCTTGTAGTGTGGGGCCCAAAACTGGACACAGTACTCCAGATGAGGCCTCACCAATGTCGAATAGAGGGGAACAATCACGTCCCTTGATCTGCTGGCAATGCCCCTACTTATACATCCCAAAAAGCCATTGGCCTTCTTGGCAACGAGGGCACACTGTTGACTCATATCCAGCTTCTAGTCCACTGTAACCCCTAGGTCCTTTTCTGCAGAACTGCTGCCTAACCATTCAGTCCCTAATCTGTAGCGGTGCGTGGGATTCTTCCGTCCTAAGTGCAGGACTCTGCACTTGTCCTCGTTGAACCTCAACAGATTTCTTTTGGCCCAGTCCTCTAACTTGTCGAGGGCCCTCTGTATCCTATCCATACCCGCCAGCATATCTACCTCTCCTTCCAGTTTAGTGCCATCTGCAAACTTGCTGAGGGTGCAATCCACACCATCCTCCAGATCATTAATAAAGATATTGAACAAAACCGGCCCCAGGACCGACCCTTGGGGCACTCCACTTGATACTCTCTGCCAACTAGACATGGAGCCATTGATCACTACCTGTTGAGCCCAACAATCTAGCCAGCTTTCTATCCCCCTTATTGTCCATTCATCCAGCCCATACTTCTTTAACTTACTGTGGGAGACCGTGTCAAAACCTTTGCTAAAGTCAATGAACAACACGTCCACTGCTTTCCCCTCATCCACAGAGCCAGTTATCTCATCATAGAGGGCAATTAGATTAGTCAGGCATGACTTGCCCTTGGTGAATCCATGCTGACTGTTCCTGATCACTTTCCTCTCATGTAAGTGATTCAGGATTGATTCTTTGAGGACCTGCTCCATGATTTTTCCAGGGACTGAGGTGAGGCTGACTGGCCTGTAGTTCCCAGGATCCTCCTTCTTCCCTTTTTTAAAGATGGGCACTACATTAGCCTTTTTCCAGTCATCCGGGACCTCCCCCAATCACCATGAGTTTTCAAAGATAATGGCCAATGGCTCTGCAATCACATCTGCCAACTCCTTTAGCACTGTTGGATGCAGCACATCCGGCCCCATGGACTTGTGCTCGTCCAGCTTTTCTAAATAGTCCCGAACTACTTCTTTCTTCACAGAGGGCTGGTCACCTCCTCCCCATGCTGTGCTGCCCAGTGCAGCAGTCTGGGAGTGGACCTTGTTCGTGAAGACAGAGGCAAAAAAAGCAAAAGGGTAAATAGCCTCCTCCACTGGGTGTGCTGGTGTAGCATATTTTTAGCTCACAAGCTTAATCAGCTATCACAAGTATTTCTCCTTCAGCTGGGAATCACACTCTTAGCTTAAAGTATAGACCTACCCTTAGTTTAAAACCACTTTTTAAGTCAAAATAGTGTCACTGTGCATATCGAGAATTCCTCAGGCAAAAAAAAAACTTTAGGTTTTGAGCTGCTTCTCAAATAGCACATCTGGTTCCAAAAACCAAGAATTGGAATTCAGGGTTTTTTTGCACCTACTGTCATAGTATTTAAGTACTTTATACAGTACACAGATAAGCAAGGAGAAGTGTGATCAGAAACCAGCTCTCACATTTTAACAGGATAGGCCAAAAGCCTTTTCCACCATTGGGCATCATCAGTACAGAAGCTCAGATATACAGAAACAGATAAATATCTTAAATAGATACTTAAGACTGACACACTAGAATCCCCCATCTGGTTTAAATTGCCAGATCTCTTCACTTCATCTATCTCACTGTTTTTAAATTTAAAGTATGTATAAGTTAAGGGCATGGCTTTCATAGACCTGATCACCTCTAATTCCAATTGACTTCAAATGACTTTTGCAGTGCTTATTGCTTCCAAAAAAACCCAAAACAAACAAACAAAAAAAACCATAAACTAGATAGTTCAGAAGAGAACTAAAGTATACCAAAATGTGTGTCCATTGGCTGATGAATGTACACACTGTCATGGCTGAATCTACACCCTCTATGGATTCACAAAGCTTACTTTAAAAATAAATAAAAAGATTGGATTCTACATGGAGTTGAGACACTTGTTGAATTGCTGAAGACTATAGCCCATTAGCTGGGGAAAGCGGCAAAGAGTCCTGTGGCACCTTATAGACTAACAGACGTATTGGAGCATAAGCTTTCGTGGGTGAATGCCCACTTCGTCGAAAGCTTATGCTCCAATACGTCTGTTAGTCTATAAGGTGCCACAGGACTCTGCCACTTTTACAGATCCAGACTAACATGGCTACCCCTCTGATACTTAGCTCGGGAAGAGATCTTTGTCAAATAAGTGAAAAGGATGGGGGGAGGGGGAAGGGTTATGTTTGTTTTTTAAAGTCGCTAAATGTATTTTGCTTCTGTCATTTTAAGCTCAAGAGAACCAGAAAGGCCCCCACTGATCTAAAACCTCAAACCTTATTGAATTCTCCAAGTTCCTTTTGAACTACCATATGTTTTTCTTTTTATCTTTCCTTACAATTCCCTGCCTCACAGATACGCATTTAGCGGGAGACTAGGGAGAGCACCTTAACCAGTTGTAGGTTAAAATACTAATATAGTTTTAGGTCACTTTTAGATAGCTCTCTTTTGTTATTAATGTCTCAGCTACGTGGGACAAAACACATGGGTGGGGAGAGTGCAAATACCCAGAAGGAGTAGTTATATGCCAGTGTTCCAGTTGAAAAGTGGCAGTGAAAGCCCTATTGACACTGAGAACAGAGCTGTATTTGAAAAATCATCTTTTAAAACATGGTTCAATCACAGTTCTCGCTTTATTTTTCAAACAGTTTGGATGGATGGGGTCAAGTCATGTCAGAAGAGTGTTCACACACACACACACACACACACACAGATTTTCTTCTGCCTTGCATATTGTGTAGATAATCTGTTCAAAAGGAGTGTAAAATGCTAGCCAATCAGAATGCTAGTGTTACACCTATTTTGCAGAAATGACTACACAAGATGAAAGGTCACAAAAAAATATTTCCATATATCTCAAACATGTTTTTGAACACTATTCTAACACAGTTTGATCTCATCCCTTAAAATGATACAGTGGGAGTTGTGGTAGAACCAGGTTTTTAAATTTTAGACCCCCATCCACAATGTTGCCTGAAAAGAGCCCTGCCACTTTGCTTGCATTAGCGACAGAAGCTGCAGGTGGATGCAAGCAACAAAGTATTTAACATTTTTTTTGTCCTCTTCATATGTATTTCCTTAAGGCTACAATACTTTGCTGTATTTTCCATCACCAGAGGCAATCTAAAATACCTGTCCTTTCTTATCCGCTGATCATTTAGATACCAATAGAATGGTTTCCTCCGAGGACTCTTAAATTATGAATCAGAAGGCTCTGATTTTCAGATTTTTAGGCAGTGTATGTCAGATACATTTATAGTCGAGATAGCAAACTCTGGCTGATTCTGTGATATGGTACATGAATGAACATGGGTTTAAGGTGGGATTTTGAAAAGCATGTAGCATTGGCCTAACTCTGTTCCCATTGATGTCCAATAAAATTTTTGCCATTAACTTCAGTGGGAGCAAAGTTAGACTAATGATAAGCTTTTCTAAAAATCCCACCTTTAATTCTATTTGGAGAGAAAGAGAGAGAGAGTCATATTTGGTGTGACCATCTCACATGGGGCCTGCTGAAGAAAAGCAGGGAAAGATGTTAGCACCGCAGTATTTATCTTAAACTGTAGAAAATTGTGAAAAAATGTACCCACCTTCATCTTTTCCTGGGCAAGGACTGAAAAAAAAATGTTTACAGAAGTTTCACTATCAAGGAACATTTACTATATGTATTCTAGTAACAGTTAAAAATGTGCTAACTGCTGACCAACCACATCTAACGATACCATCTGCCCAGAAGTTGTCTCAATCTCAGAAGACAAGCAAGTACCTGCTCATTCATTAACTGAATTGTGTCTCAATCTCTACCACTTGTAATGATGTTCACAGTACTTGATGTGATCCTCCAAAACTAAAGATGGCAATTTTCACTGAGTTTTGTTCCAAACTAATTGAAAGCTAAATTCAACTAAAAACACGGGCAGTGCAAATTCTGTGACTTGATCACAAAGATTTATGTGAACCCTCAGAAACGGATAATGCTGTAGTTCATTCCACTTTACTAATAAATCTCAACCTTTTTCTGTCTTCACTGTTCCTTGTTAACCCCTTTACTAACACTAAAGTGATGATGCTTCATTATCTACTAAATGCTTTACTAATTTCCTTCTCCTTGTCTTTTTTGACTTTACTACATCATATGACACCATCTGACACACTGATCTACTGTACAATGTGTCAAGAGTTCTTCCTAGATGGGTTGCCATGACCACTGACCTAATGGACTTTGTTTTGGTTCTCTTCAATATTTTGGAAGTCAGTGATATAGCTGCCACAGGTGATTATTGCAAGAAACTGAGACTGTAGCCAAAGTACTGAGCCAGCTTGATCTAAACATTGAATGGTCAGCTGTTGGCACACAATCCAAAACCAGTGTATATAAGGGTCACCCTTAATCTGAGACTCGTATGTAAATACCATCTCACTAAAGTAGCTCAAAAGATCAAGAGCAAAATCTGTCTCCTGAACAAACTGTTAGGGTCCAATGCACAAACACTGTTGTTCAGGGTACAGTCTCCGTCACCCAGTTGATGACTACTGTGCCCCAGTTTGTTTAAACTCTACCCATCATTAGACTAGTAGACACCCAGATTAATCATACTATGAGAATGATCACAGGTATCTTGAAACAAACAAACAAAAAACAAAAACAAAAACGTGTATGGCTGCCAGTCCTAACCAATAATCATCCACCCAACATCCAATGTCAGAATGCAGCCAACGAACTGATCACCAAAGCATAGCAAATGCCCTACTTGCCACTGTTTAGGGAAATATGGGATGAACCGTGCCATGGACTGTGTAGCAAAACTCCTACCTAGCTGCTATCATCATCAGATCACGGTGGCAAAGAGAATGGAAGAGATCCTCTGCCATTACTAGAAACTCTCACATTATCACTGACACTGTCAGAGCAGGTGCCAGCTCATGTCAAGGGCCCTAGGCCACACTGAACACTGACAAATGAATAGCTAGAAACTAGTCTGAATCACCTAGGTGTTATTATTAAAATACGTATTAGATTTAGAGAGATGTGTTTAGACTTTATGAAATGATCAAGTTGTTGCACGCATTAATCTCACTTATAATATCTGTACCCCATGTTATAAGGTAATATTTAAGTGTTTTGCTTTGTAACTATATAAATGTGTTTGCTATGAAACTGGTTACCCCCACAGCCATGAGAGAAGCATTACCAAGTATGAAATACTAATTTTACTACAGAGCGGTCATCTCCTCCCCAACAAAAGAAGGCTTATAGGCACCAGACAAACCTTTGTGGAACTTGACTGGAGGTGCACAAACACTCATCTTGACCTGACTTGAACTCTGGGGGGAAGGGAAGAAAAGTACTTGCCAAGAAGAAATTGTTATTACACTGCTTGCAATTTGGAGAGGGCAATATTTCTAAGCAGAAGCAAAGAATCCCCAAGCTAAGTAGTTGGGGTAGTCTTAAAACAGATATATGGTTTGCACATTACAGCAGCTTCTTTTACTTTTTGGAGCCTCAGACTAACTCATTTGTATGTCTACTTGCTTTAACCTTCTGAATAACTCATTTATTTATTATTGGATTGGCTACAAGCATTGTCTTTGGTGTGAGATCTGAGGTACAACTGACCTGGGTTAAGCGACTGATACTTTGGCACTGGGAATAACCTGAATAGTGATGTGTTAGGGATCATCTATTACAAAGGGAGGCTTGCCTGCATGGCAAGATAGACCAGAGTATCCAAGGGAACTCTTACTTCATGTTAAGGTGGTTATAGTGCTTGAGGAGTTAACGCTTCATACTTGGTTGGCAAAATCCAAGTATAGAACGCATACCCTTCTTAGCAGTCTGCCCTGAGGTTTGTTCGTGAGTCACTCCAGAGAGCTTGACAATCACCAGGACCAAGGAAACTTTGCACCCCCACTCTGAATCTGAAGTTAAGTTCAGGTGTGGCATGGTTTGCTGTGCCAAGACCAACTATTCCTTGGGCATCCAGGATATACCACTATACATCTGTAAGGTGGTGGTGGGTGGGTTAAGGAAGATGATACACACATGCTGGATGGCTAGAGTTTTCATGATGGGCTTTGTGGAGATCTTCCCAAGATGAACACTGTTGACTCCCAGGCTGTTGATTGATTGGCTCAAGACCATTAGTTGGCTTTTGCCTTGCTTGCCTGGCCCACATACAAATAAATTTGATATATATTTACAGATTTAGTAAGAAGTCTAGATACATATACCTAAGTGCATCATGGTCCACTGAATAGTAATATACCCATCTTTTATACAGTGCTTTTCATCAGTAGTTCTCAATGTGATTTACAAAGGAGGGCAGTATCATTATCCCATTTTACAGATGAGAAACTGAGGCACATGGAGGGAAATGACTTTCCCCAGTCATTCACCCAGCTGGTTAGTGTAACAATTGGACATTGAATCCACGTTTCCTCAGTCCCCATTCAGTGATCTGTCCATGAGGCCAAAAATGCCTCTCCATTAGGGCATGGGACCAGGAGGCCTCAGCTCTATTCCCTGCTACAACATTGACTTCTTGTGTGACCTTAACTAATTTACTTCCCTGCTCTGTGTCTCCATTTCTCTTTCACCCTTCTCCTGTCTAATCTTTAGATTATAAACGTTTTAGGGTAAGGACTCCCTACACATTTGTAAAGTGGGCTCGAAATCTCAGTTGCAGCCTGTAGGCACCACTAATGTAAATAATACTAAATCAATAGCATGTTATTTTTGTAGTAATTCTTGTCTTTCATCCATCTGGATTTTCTTATCACTCTCATATAAGGTAAAAGTTAAGATTATCATAAGAACTGCCATAGTGAGTCAGACCAATGGTCCATCTAAGGCCAGTATCCTGTCTTCCAACTGTGGTCAATATCAAGTGCTTTAGAAGGAATGTACAGAACAGGTAATCATCAAGTGATCGATCCCCTGTCACCCATTCCCAGCTTTTGGCAAACAGAGGCTAGGGACACCGTCCCTGCCCATCCTGGTTAATACCTATTGATGGACCAATCCTCCATGAATTTATCTAGTTCTTTTTTGAACCCCGTTATAGTCTTGGCCTTCACAACATCCTCTGGCAAAGAGTTCCACAGGTTAGAATCATAGAAGATTAGGGTTGAAAGAGACCTCATGAGGTCATTTAGTCCAACCGCCTGCTCAAAGCAGAACCAACCCCAACTAAATCATCCCAGCCAGGGCTTTGTCAAGCCGGGCCTTAAAAACCTCTAAGGATGGAGGTTGCACCACCTCCCTAGGTAACCCATTCTAGTGCTTCACCACCCTCCTAGTGAAATAGTTTCCCCAATATCCAACCTAGACCTCCCCCCACTGCAACTTGAGACCATTGCTCCTTGTTCTGTCATATGCCACCACCGAGAACAGCCTAGCTCCATCCTCTTTGGAATCCACCCTGCTTTCAGGTAGTTGAAGGCTCCTATCAAATCCCCCCTCACTCCTCTCTTCTGCAGACTAAACAATCCCAGTTTCCTCAGCCTCTCCTCATAAGTCATGTGTTCCAGTCCCCTTATAATTTTCATTGCCCTCCGCTAGACTCTCTCCAATTTGTCCACATCCTTTCGTTAGTGGGGGCCCCAAAACTGGATGCAATACTCCAGATGTGGCCTCAGCGCTGAACAGAGCAGGGGTGGACAAACTTTTTGGTCCAAGGGCCACATTTGGGTGGGGAAATTGTATGCAGGGCCAGGGCAGGGGGTTGGGGTGCAGGAGGGGGTGCAGTGTGCAGGAGGAGGCTCAGAGCAAGAGATTGGGGCAGAGGAGGGTTGCATGAGGGGGCTCAGGAAAGGGGTTTGGGGTGCAGGAGGGGTGCAGAGTGCAGGAGGAGGCTCAGGGCAGAGGTGCAGGAGGGGTGCGGACTGCGACGGGGGCTCAGGGCAGGGAGTTGGGGGTGCAGGAAGGGTGTGAGGTGCAGGCAGAGAGTTAGGGGGTGGGGTGCAGGAGGGGTTTGGGCTCCAGCCTGGCTCTACTTACCTAAAGTGGCTCCAGGGTGGCAGCGACGCACACCAGGGCCAGGGCAGGCTCCCTGCCTGCCTGGCCGGGCACCACGCTGTGCCACTCTGGGAAGCAGCTGGAACCACAGCTCTGCGTGGCCCCTGAGGGCGGGGGGGGGGGCGCACAGGGCTCTGTGGGTTGCCCTTGCCACGCCTCCAGGTACCTCCCTCGAAGCTCCCATTGGCCACGGTTCCCCGTTCCCGGCCAATGGGAGCTGTGGGTGGGTGGTGCCTGGAGGCAAGGGCAAAGCATGAAGCCCTCTGCCCCTGCCCTGCCCCCTCTCCGGGATGTGGTGCTAGCTGCTTCTGAGACCAGTGCAGGCCTGTGGCACCATGGGGGGCAATCTCGCAGGCCAGATCCAAAGCCCTGAGGGGCCGGATTCGGCCCCCGGGCCACAGTTTGCCCACCCCTGGAATAGAGGGAAATAATCACTTCCCTCGATATGCTGGCAATGCTTGTACTAATGCAGCCCAATATGCTGTTAGCCCTCTTGGCAACAAGGTCACACTGCTGACTCATATCCAGCTTCTCATCCACTGTAATCCCTAGGTCCTTTTCTGCAGAACTGCCGCTTAGCAAGTCAGTCCCCAGCCTGTAGCAGTGCATGGGATTCTTCTGTCCTAAGTGCAGGACTCTGCACTTGTCCTTGTTGAATCTCAGATTTTTTTTGGCCCAATCCTCCAATTTGTCTAGGTCACTCTGGATGCTATCCCTACCCTCCAGAATCTTTACCTCTCCCCCCAGTTTAGTATCATCCATGAACTTGCTGAGCGTGTAATCCATCCCATAATCCAGATGAATGAAAATGTTGAACAAAACTGGCCCCAGGACTGACCCCTTGGGCACGCTGCTTGATACTGGCTGCCAACTAGACATTGAGCCATTAATCACTACCCATTGACCCAGAATATCTAGCCAGCTTTCTATCCTTCTTTATAGTCCATTCATCCAATCCATACTTTTTTAACTTGCTGGCAAGAATACTGTGGGAGAGTATCAAAAGCTATGCTAAAGTCAAGGTATATCACATCCACCGCTTTCCCCATATCCACAGAGCCAGTTATCTCATCACAGAAGGCAATCAGGTTGGTCAGGCACGACTTGCACTTGGTGAATCCATGTTGACTGTTCCTGATCACCTTCCTCTTCTTGAAGTGCTTCAAAATGGATTCCTTGAGGACCTGCTCCATGATTTTTCAAGGGACAGAGGTGAGGCTGTCCAGTCTGTAGTTCCCAGGTGAGGCTGTCCAGTCTGTAGTTCCCTGGATTCTCCTTCTTCCTTTTTTTTAAAAAATGGGCACTATATTTGCCTTTTCCCAATAGTCTGGGACCTCCCACAATTGCCATGAGTTTTCAAAGATAATGGCCAATAGCTCTTCAATCACATCAGCCAACTCCCTCAGCACCCTCGGGTACTTTAGATCTGGACCTATGAACTTGTGCAGGTCCAGCTTTTCTAAATAGTCCTTAACCTGTTCTTTCACCACTGAGGGCTGCTCACCTCCTCCCCATACTGTGCTGCCCAGTACAGCAATCTGGGAGCTTACTTTGTCTGTGAAGACCAAGGTGCAACAAAAAAAACACACCTTCCATTTTTTTCCACATCTGTCACTGGGTTGCCTCCCCCATTCACTAAGGGTCCTACACTCTCCCTGACCTTCTTCATGTTGCCAACATACCTGTAGAAACCCTTCTGTTACCCTTCACATCCCTTGTTAGCTGCGACTCCAATTGTGCTTTGGCCTTCCTGATAACACCCCTGCAAGTTCGAGCAATATTTTTATACTCCTCCCTAGTCATCTATCCCAATTTCCACTTCTTGTAAGCTTCCTTTTTGTGTTTAAGCTCACTGAAGATTTCTCTATTAAGCCAAAAGGGGTCACCTGCCATATTTGCTAGTCTTTCTGCACATCAGGATGATTTGTTCCTGCACCCTCAATAAGGCTTTTTAAAAATACAGACAACTCTCCTGGACTGTTTCCCCCCCACCCCTTCATATTAGCCTCCCAGGGGATCCTGCCCATCAGTTCCCTGAGGGAGTCAAAGGCTGTTTTTCTGAAGTCCAGGGTCTGTATTCTACTGCTCTCCTTTCTTCCTTTTGTCAGGATCCTGAACTCTACCATCTCTTGGTCACTGCTGCCCATGTTGCCACCCACTTCTACTTCCCCTACCAATTCTTCCCTGTTTGGGAGCAGCAGGTCAAGAGGAGCATGGCTTCTAGCTGGTTCCTCCAGCACTTGCACCAGGAAGTTGTCCCCAACATTCGCCAGAAAACATCCTGGATTGTCTGTGCACCTCTGTATTGCTCTCCCAGCAGATGTCAGGGTGATTGACGTCCCCCATGAGAACCAGGGCCTGTGATCTGGAAACTTTTTAGTTGTCCAAAGAAAACCTTGTCTACTTCATCTGTTGACTGTGTGTTGTGTGAATAAATACAACTTACTTTGTTTTAAACCTGCTGCATATTAATTTCATTCGGTGAGCCCTAGTTCTTGTGTTACAAGGAGTAACTAACACTTCCTAATTTATGTTCTCCACACCAGTCAATTTTAGAGACCTCTATCATATCCCCCCCCCCTTTCCAAACTGAAAAGTTCCAGTCTGATTAGTCTGTCCTCATATGGAAGCTGTTCCATACCCCTAATCATTTTTGTTGCCCTTTTTTGAACCTTCACCTATTCCAACATATCTTTTTTTGAGATAGAACAACCACATCTGCATGTAGTATTGAAAATGTGGGCTTACCATGGATCTCTGTAGAGGCAATATGATTTTTTTTGTCTTATCTATCCCTTTAATTATTGCTAACATTGCATTAGCTATTTTGACTGCCGCTGCACATTGAGTGGATGTTTTCAGAGAACTATCCACAATGACTCCGAGATCTCTTTCTAGAATGAGAACAGCTAATTTAGACACCATCATTGTATATTTATAGTTGGGATTATGTTTTCCAATGTGCATTACTTTACATTTATCAACACTGAATTTCATCTGCCAAAAAAAGTGACTTGGGTACTTCTTTGAAAACATTTCCTCTCATGCTGGATTGTGGTTTAGAGACTGTTTAGCTAGACAGGGGCATGTACATTTGTGAAACACATAAATAACTACTCACATGAAATGCTTAAATATTCTGTGACAGCTTCACAAAAGTATTGGTGACTGGGGATGCAAGAAAAGAAAGTCTTTAGCTTTCTTTTCAATTGCTGGGAAAATGCAAAGTTCTTGCTCCCAGTCTGTGAATCCTTACTGCTTTCAGTGAATGGTAACAGTACAAATTCACAAGGACTCTTTCAGATGAGAGAGACTTTTGAAATATTTTTACATCTACACAATTCAAACTCAAAGACAAACAAACCATACTAGCCACAGAAGAAAGAGTAAATGCAAAAACAAAATCAGGAAGAAGGGATTTTTTTAAATTCAGCTAGTAATATGTTGAATGCTGGGTGAGGTACAATTACAAGGCTGAGGACTATAAAACCCTAAAAGAAGATTATTCTAATAAATCACAATTACAGAAATCCATGTACTAAATGACTGTTCATTTTATATATGTGCATGTTCACATGCAAACACAAGCAATTATATGTGGTGAATAGGTGTACTTAAAACTCCCTACTATTTTAAATCTATATAATTAGGTTCATGCACATCACAACCCATAAATACAAAACTGAAAATCTCCTGTTAAAATGATGGGTTACTATGCTTAACTCTGATGTATGTGTGAAGGAGAAGAATACTTCAAAATGCTTGGAAACAAAGAGGGTTGGTCTGAGGTGGGAAGATAGTAAGATAACATGTATGTTCCATGCAAATTCAAAGGCCTCCATTCTGTAAAAGGATCTACAGAAATGGAGTCTTATGTCCCCTCAAAGTGTCTATTAACTTCAGTGAATCTCTGAACAGGCATAAGGGTCTGTCTACACTTGTTTCCCCCCCCCCCCCCAAGACCCAGCCTAAGACTATTAGAGGAATAGTAACAATTATGTGTGCTGGCTGGGCCTGCCTGTGTTTTGAGAGATTTGTGATCTAGCGTATCCACTACAAAATGTGTAAATGCAATATATGTTAGGAATTATATTATAATGGAAAATCATTCCTCTCTGAATACACACACCTCTCAATTTCTTAGCTGACACAATCCAAGCTTTCTTTAGTCTTGTAACATGTTCAATCTATGGCCAGGTCTACACTAGAAGCACTACATCAGTGCAGCTGTGCTGATGCAGCTGTAGTGCATCTTGTGAAGACACTATGCAAATGGAAGAACACTTCCCCATCAGCATAATTACTATGTTGGAGTCTCCTGCCAACATAGCACTAGTGTGGGGAGTGCTTAGACTGCTCTTTCTTGTGTTGCTTGATGGGGGGTGGTCTTTTTCGCACCCCTGAGTGATGTAAGTTAGATTGACTTAAGCAATAGGATAGACCTGCTCTATCGAAGTTCATATGGTACTAGTGAAGTCCTGCCGACATTTTAAGGGGTGCCCATAAAATGTCTCCATTTGGTCTCTGATAAACTGCATATACCAGGGACACATGTTTGTAGAGGACAAAGTTTATGGATTCATTCTACTCTTTAAACAAGTCTTATTTATATTTTAAAAATGCACAAAATGGCAAACAAAACTGTGTTAATGCACTTGCTGGATAGATTGCTACTTCATTCCTGAAACATATGCAAAGTAGCCTGATAGTAAGGTACAGTGATCAACTTGTATACACTTGAAAAGGAGTGAAATTTGTGGGTATCTCCCCACCACCACCCATTTTTTAAAATACCTGACACTAACACAGAGCGGGGAAATGCTCTTCAAAAATACTTTTATGAGCCCAGGGATAAAAGCAGTCTTTCTCATGATGATTTAGCTGTATCCAGAGTGGATGTGACCTCCCTAAGAGACAAGGAAATCATTTCCAACCTCCCTTCGGTTTGCTGATGGAATTTTAACAAGGTGTTTCTAAAAGCACTCTCCAGCTGAGCAATGGGAGGAATCTGTTTGGCCAACGGGCTCTCTGAAGTTCTCCTGTTGTTCTGATTTTAAACTCCTTGATTTAATGTCTTAATTATTCCATCCAGAATGATAAAGAGCCTAACTGTATACGATTAGAATGTTACTGATTTGGTAAGTAATAAAAAATAATAATGTGTAATATTAATCTTTGTGAAACACTTTGAGAGAATAGTTATGAAAGACTATGGAAATAAAGGCACTAATTGATCTTAATGGATTTTCATAGAACAGAGAGACGGCATGTGCTGTGTTTCAACAAACTACTTGCTGTTTTGAAGATTCTGAAGTGCTGAGGTAGATGGATAAGCCTGTAGAGCATGGCAAATTAAATATAATTTCTTGATGAAAAACCATCGGTCTCTGAGAGAACATGCTGCAGTGACAAGGCTATTGCCTTCATGATTGTTATAGAAATTGCAATTAGAAGTCCAGTAGACATAATTTATACACGCATAAAGATCACAGTCTTGGTATCTGGGGTGGCTCACAACCATGAGGGCCTACCTCAGAGAAGGTGGTCAAAAACAGTTCAGGCACCCCAAAATTGGTGGTATGTTCTATAATCAGATTTCACCAACTGAGTAACAAATGTGAACTCTAGGATCACTGTAATTGTGACTCCAGGGTATGCCTGAGAGTCCCCTTAGACTCTCCAGTCTATCATTCCAGCCAGGCCAGCCAGCCAAACAGCCAGCCACACACTTTCTAGTCCCAAGAGACCAGTCACTTACCCGAGATCTAAATCCTACACCAAAGAATGTCTGTAGCCAATCCTGTAATAAACAAACTAAAGACTTACCTATGAGAAAGGAATGAGAGTTATTTACAGGTTAAAGCAAGCAAATACACACACGAGTTACCATAAAGATTACAGATGTAGTAATCTGTCAATTCAAACTGCCTTGTAAGGCAGAGCCAGGTGTAACCCTGGGAGATCTCTACCTTAGTTTAGTGTCTCTGGTCCCATAAGAGTTCAAAGAGATGGAATTTTTTCTTCTGACCCAGTTTAACCTTTTACATTTAGCCGTCCAGTTCATGAGACAAGCTCCCTTGCACATAGGATTGCCAAAGTGTGATAGGGCCATTCACCAACCATTTGTATCATGATCCTTAATTACCAGTTTAATCTTGATAGGCCTCCTTAATGGGCTGGAGAGGGTGTGAGGGAAGAGGAATTCCCATGTCTGGATTCACAAGTTCAGAGCAAACATTTTCAAAGCCATAAAGCAAAACTTACATATTTCCTTATAGCATGGGCTCTTTAGAGGGGGGAGGGATAGCTCAGTGGTTTGAGGATTGGCTTGCTAAACCCAGGGTTGTGAGTTCAATCCTTGAGGGGGCCATTTAGGGATCTGGGGCAAGAATTGGGGACTGGTCCTGCTTTGAGTAGGGGGTTGGACTAGATGACCTCCTGAGGTCCCTTCCAACTCTGATATTCTATAGAATGCAAACATTATAAAAGTGAGATTAATTCATGCAGATTTTACAAGCATTTCATAGAGTGTAAACACTAAATACATTCTTATAAGACTTAGTTTGAACAAACAAACATACAGGGGAGCTGGTTTGTTTTCCAGCTATGAGTTTGTCAGTTCTTACTTAACGCCTACAGGTTTAGCTGGAGCTGGCACCTGATTTACTTGCATTACAATCACAATACAAGTAACTGATGTTTATTTGGTGAGCCCTGGGAAATGAGTTGGTGGTGTCAATCTAGTTGACATGGAGACAGGTGTCCAGCAGGGTTGTGAAAGAAATGTTCAACTAGAAATTACATACAATGGAGTGGGGGGAAATCTAATCTTACGAGTGAACAATGGAAAAATCTGAAATGTTCACAGACCTGAGCTAAGGTACATCACAATTCCCTAGATTCTCCTTTTCTAGATTCATAAGCACCACCCCTCCCCTCTCCTATTTCTTCCTTCCCCAATTTATCCTCGAGATCTTCTGGGAGTAAGTGTCTTGTCTACCCCCAATGACTTGTGAGCTTTGATGGTTCTGTTTACTGTATATATAAATTGTATTTCCATTCTCACTGATCACCCTGCTTCTTTTGTATTCAAGACCTGGGCAGACCTGTTTCTACTTTGTTCAAATACAGACTTTAAAACATAGTATCAGAAGACAACCATGTCTCCACATACAGCATTGTCACATATTTCACAATGATTTTGACAAGTGTGTTCTATTTTTACAAACTTAACCATGTGAGGTATAATTTAAAAACTAATTACAGTACCATGCAAAGTGTGGATACAGGTGTGCTTAGGGTGGATCACTCTCCCCTCTTCCAAATCCTAATGGGATTTCAAGAAAGGGGGCAGGATGTGGCTTCACAAACCCCTGCCCTACAGGCTAGAAAAAACAACAAAACAAAACACAAATACTTTCCTGATGCAGTTAGTCTGTACTCCCTGATATAGTTGCAAGGGAATAACCAGAGCTCCCTAATGGCTTCTCTATATGATTGAGTAGTGCACATGTCAAGGTTCCTTCCCCACTCTGAACGCTCGGGTACAGATGTGGGGACCTTCTAAGCTTACTTTTACCAGCTTAGGTTAAAACTTCCCCAAGGTACAAATTATTTTACCCTTTGCCCTTGGACTTTCGCTGCCACCACCACACGTCTAACACCGGTATTATTATTTTTAGGAAAGAGTTCGTTTGGAAACATCTTTCTCCCCAAAATCCTCCCAAATCTTACCCCCTTTTTTCTGTGGAATGTTTTATAAAAATCCTCACCAATTTGCATCGGTGACCACAGACCCATACCCTTGGATCTTAAGAACAATGAAAAAAGCATTCAGTTTCTTAAAAGAAGAATTTTAATAGAAGAAAAAGTAAAAAAGAATCACCTCTGTAAAATCAGGATGGTAAATACCTTACAGAGTAATTAGATTCAAAACATAGAGAATCCCTCTAGGCAAAACCTTAAGTTACAAAAAGACACAAAAACAGGAATATCCATTCCATTTAGCATAGCTTATATTCTCAGCCATTTAAACAAACAGAATTTAACGCATATTTAACTAGATTATTTACTAAGTTCTAAGACTCGATTCCTGTTCTGTCCCTGGCAAAAGCACCACACAGACAGACCCAGACCCTTTGTTTCTCCCCCCCTCCTGCTTTGAAAGTATCTTGTCTCCTCATTGGTCATTGTGGTCAGGCGCCAGCGAGGTTATCCTAGCTTGTTAACCCTTTACAGGTGAAAGGGTTTTTTCTCTGGCCAGGAGGGATTTAAAGGTGTTTACCCTTCCCTTTATATTTATGACAGCACACTACTGAGATGTGATTTCTAATGCATATGTTAGTGAGCTTTAACTGATCTGTGCAGGCCCTGCTGATGACCACTAAAGATTCCCTAGTGTGCTTTAATGTAGTACCATTTCAAACAGCACTATGTTAAAGCACGGAACCTTTGGTGTGCACCAGCAGGCTTCATACAGACCAATTAATGTGCAATACATTAATAAGCTTAAGAAATCACACACCCTCCATGAAGACATGCCCCTAGTAACCACACAATAGTTGAAATACTCTATAATCCCTGGAGTGCTATGCTCTCAATGCTATGTGCTGAAAAAGACAGGAGGCAGCGAATATAGTTTAATTAGGCCACAACTTCATTCACTTAAAATACCTGGGAATACCTAGCAACAAGTTATATAGTGCAGGTCATCATTTTCACATAACCCCCAACCAAATCCCAGCCATCCCATTTCTGGGACCCCACTGCCCTCCCTTCATATTAGGGTTAAGGGAGCTAGAAAAAGAGGGGTCTCATCTTATTGCTATACCAGCTGTGGGAGCCCTAAAACCTCTATCCCCCTTAAGGGATGATTTCCTTTCAATCCTTTTCCAATTTATTTGACTTGATAACTGTATCCCTTCCATAATGAATACCTATGCTAGACATTTGCAAATTAGCTTGGCTGCCTCCCCCCACACAATCCCACACACATCCTTCCTAGGTTACCAGATATTTATCAATTGTTTTGTTAATATAGGACAAAATATATCCACTCCCTAGTAGGTGTATCCCATCTTCCCTGATGAACTTGAGTCACCAGTCAGGTATGTCCAGATGAGTAAGTACCAGTTCCCGTTGGTCACATATGAATTTACTCATCTCCCTAGCCATATAAACCCACATAGGTTTTGTGGCTTCCCACCATAGTCTCCATTACAGCATTTCAGACCAAAATTGTCACCTCCAGGAAAAAAAATCCTGATCTGCCCCAAATCCCTTTTAGCTTTGATCATTACATGCTCCCAAATCATTTTGACTGAGGTGAAAAATAATCACATCCAGCACCTGCCACTGGGCTGCTAAAGAACGTACAAGGGGACCAGCTGGTCCTGATACCTAAGAAATTATCCAGGTTCCATTTTGTCTGCCTGATTTCTATTCTGAATACACAAAGGACACTCCACACTTGTGGAAGATGCAGATCTTGAGCATGCTTGGTACTAACATAGGATGGTGACATGGCTGGAGGGCTGTGCCATGCAGCAGACACTGAGAGAAAGGAACTGTAATGGGCCGGCAGGTGGAGGCAAGGATGGAAGAGCCACCAACACTGGGAGCGCACCTGCTGGGACTGAGCTAATTCCTGAAATGCCCAGCAGGAGGAGCCACAGCCGTGAGTCAAACCCCATGACAGAAGGGGTAAATAAATTACATTTACCTTCTCTACACCATTCTTTATTTTTATATACCTCTATCATATCCCCCCTTAGTCATCTCCTTTCTAAGATGAACAGTACGTATTTTTAATCTGTGCTCACATGGAAGCTGTTCTTTAACCATAATCATTTTTGTGTACCTTTTCCATTGGTTTTATTTTTATTTATATATATTTTTTTTCTTTTCTTTTTTCTTTTTCTTTTTTAGGATGAGTGACCAAAACTGCACATAGTATTGAAGGTGCAGGCATACCAGGGATTTATATAGCGGCATTAAGATATTTTCTGTTTTATAATTTATCCCCTTCCTAATGCTTCTTAATATTCTGTTAGCTTTTTTGACTGCTACTGCATATTGAACAGATATTTTCAAAGAACTATCCATGATGACTCCAAGATGTCTCTCTTGAGTGGCAATGGTTTATTTAGACCCCATGATTTTGTATGTGTAGTTCAGATTATGTTTTCCAATATTTATTACTTTGCATTTATCAACATTGAATTTCATTTGTCATTTTGTTACCCAGCTTCATGAGATCCCTTTGTAACTTTCTGTGGTCTACTTTGGACTTAACTATCTTGAATAATTTTGTATCATCTGCAAGCCACCTCACTGTTTACCCCATTTTCCAGATAACTTATATGTTGAATCAAGATTCCCCCATTTATGTATCCCAGGATCAAATTAGCTCTTTTGGCCACAGTGTTCAGCTGATCATCCACCTTGACTCCCAAATCTTTTTCTGAGTTACTGATTCCCAGGATAGAGTCCCCCATCATGTAAATAAGGCGTACAATCTTTGTTCCTAGATGTACACATTTACCTGCATTAAAATGCATGTTTGCTTGCACACAGTTTACCAAGTGACTTGGATGTCCTCTTCATTATTTACCACTCCCCTAGTTTTTATGACATCTGGGAAGGAATGTGAGCATAACCTTATGCGAGTGCTTTTCAGTTCTAGCACCCCTACAACAAGTCAGGGGTGAAGGAGGTAAAATAGGCAGGGGCCCACAATGGTAATGCACATTTTTCAAGTCACTCAGAATAAGAGAGGTGGAAATTGAAAGTTGGTGTAGGGAACCAGAGAGGAGCCCATTTGGGTGTAGTGATACCTTTGGAAGCTTGGTTCTTCACTGATCAGTTTTGTCTTAATGCAAAAACTAGCATCTTGAATGTTCCAGTATACATTGGGCATGTGGGGGAATTTACTCCGCTTCACTATTCGAGTTAACAAGGGGATGGGGAAGGGAAGATTTAGATAGGGCTTGGAATTTGGGGACCTTGGGGAGAGATCTGAGCAATTGCATTTCCAAATGCAAAGCTGTGTAACCTTCCTGAGTCTACAGACTACTCCAAACAATAGCTTGGAGTATTTTGCACAGCTACTAAACATGACAATGAGTACATTAGATTGGAGGTTTTTCTAAAAAGATATGCTCTAGTTCAAATAGGAATTGGAAGTTATATGGCTTGTGTAACAAAGAATGATCACAATAATTGTTTCTGCCTTGAAATTGATGAAACCTAACAATGACAATTTAAAGGTTTACACTTAATTATTTAATTACTGATTCTTTCAGCAGAAACGTATGTACCTAAATGTCTAGATTCTTTCCTAAACCAAAGCTCTGCTTGGTGCAGAAGAGGTGATCAGCTATTCAGTTCTGCTATAACTGATTCAGCTCTGCTATAACTATTGAGCTGCTACCTGGCAGCTCTGACTTGTGACAGTGATGTAGGGTTCTTAATGAAGAGTAGCAGAGTACAGTGAAGAATAGCAGAACAGAACAGAGTTCCACCTTTCCCCCTCACTGGGAGGAGACATAGAAGTGCAGGGCTGGGAATGGCAGAGATGTGACAGTAAGGAGTTCCCATATATAAAATGAATTCTCTGCTGTGTATTTGTGGCTAAATTTTGGCCCTGTGACCAGATGTCCACCCCAGACTTTTCCTGAAAGAGTTAATGGAGGCCAGAAGGTCCAATTTACCTATTAAGCAGCAAACAAGTGAGATACAGGCTGGGCAGAGAGCCTTGATAAGAACGTATTCACCTGAGCAGAGGTGGGATGGGCTCTTATAAACCCAGGGGGATTCTGGCTGTAGTAAGAATGGCTGAAAGGAAGTCCATGATCATTCTGTGCTTATTGGAGAGAGATGGAGGGAATCCAAGGAAAGAGTAGGTCTGTAGAGGCCTGGTCCAGAGGAAAGGCATACCTTGAACAGAGCAGGAAGAAGAGAGCCTCTGGAACATGAAGTAGGAAGCAGCCCAGGGACTAAGCAGCAAAATTAGGGACCGCACAGACCTTGGTGGCACATATTGTAGGGTCCCTGGGCTGGAACCTGGTATAGAGGGCGGGCCCTGGTTCCCCTACCTGCCACTGCAGAAGTGACACTTGTGCAGTAGTGAACTGGAAGACTACCTGGGTCACTGTGGGAGTGACAGAGACTTTGAGGACTATACCCCAGAAGGCGGAAATGCTGATAGACCTGGCCAGAGTTCTCAATCACAAAGAGGATGCTGAGGTTCTGGGAGTGAGAAGGGAGCCACAGGCTAACAGAGAGATGGTCTGCAGTTGTGCACGGGGGTGTTGGCCTCATGGAACTAATCCCCAAAACAGCCAGATGGGAGTCCACCTGCAGTGAGTGGAGCACTCTGTCAGAGGATCTTTCGTGCCATCTGAGTGGTGTGAAGGAATGTACCCCAATTTGAAAAAGCTGGCCCAATATGCTTCTCTGTAACTATACACTGACTTCTATTTCTTCCGCAGTGCCAAACAGCCCAATCGTGCCAAATTCAATTGGCTAAGACGCCAGTGTGCCTCAGCAATTACTACAGCGCAGTTACATACTCTGTATGCAAGAATCTGTGGCATATTGAATTGTAGTTATACTATAACCTCATTGAACATCACATTCAAACCAGTACCACAAGGAACACTATACTGATAGTATTATTCAATACAACCCTCTGTTTTCAATTTATCTGAAGATGCAGCATAGGTGGATGTTAATGGAACTTAGGTAAGTTTAATGTATAGTTCAGAGGAGTTTAGTTATTCTATCTGACTTAAATAAAAGCTATTCCTTTTCTGCTATTCTGGGTTCCAATACTTCCAGGGTAAGGGGAAAAGAGGGTGTGAGCTTCAGTTTAATTTAAATAATTAATTTAATTATTTAATGGACAACAGAGCGATGCAAATAGATGGGTAACTTAGAGCAGTTCTAAATTGTGCTGGGAGTGAATCATGCTTCAGACTCAGGACTGGGGACCCGCATCATTGTTTTCATGCCCTCCTGTGGACCGGATCTTGTGTTGAACAGAACCTAGCCAGACCTGGGAATTGTGTCGCTGCTTTTCTATCAGTTTTTTGTTGGTCTTTAACTGCTTGGGAAAGACTGGTACTGTAAAGAGAAATGTGTATCCATGGCAATGATCAGGCAATAACATTTCACAACACACAGTAATTATTTTTATATTTCCTGTTTCATAACAACAGTAATGGTTTCTGGGCCTGGCTGATGACTGTTTGGGTCAAGGAGACCTCAGACTTCATCTTGGGCTTTCAATTCCCAATTGCTCATTAGTTGGCAGGAAATGACTTTCCCGTCAGTTATTATTGCCTAAATGAACTATTTCATTCTGTGTTACTTGCCAAGTGAATGAAGCAATTTGTTCACATTAGTCAAATAATGTCAAGTGAACAATAAACTCAGTTCCAACTTCACTTGATAGTCAAATACGAGTTTTGTTGTTTGTGCCCACTTCACTACAACTTCAAACTTTCATTGGGACCAATGCAGATAGACTGAGTTGTGGCATGTGTCAAATCACTCCTCTGGTTAGAAGGTAATACATATTTATGATTGATTGAAAAGAATTAACTGTGTAAGGTGAATTGTGTGATTACCTGATTTGTTAAAAGTCTCTTGTCAAGCAGCCAAGAGTTGCAATAATGAAAAAACTATTAAATTAAGCAGCTTGTTCTTGCACGTATCCTTTTTGTGTCACTTATTCTTTGATCAATATGTATGCCCTACGCTACTGAATTGTTACTAGAATCATGAGTGGCATGACGCTGAACTTCACACGACTCTTGACCATTGACATACAAAGTTATTTGACAATGGAAGAATAATTCCAGGTTAACCCACCTATCTGATTGCCGATAGCCACTAATGGATTTACTGTGTGTATGGGGATCAAGGCAGGATTGCACAATATATTTTCCTTTCTTTCCTCATGGGTTTCACAACTGTCATGTAAACCTGTCCCTAATGGACTGGAAATTCAACAATGTAAAAAGTATTTGAAATATACATTTTTTATGAAATTAGTAGTACCACTCCTGAGTAAATCTGTGCAAATAATGATTTTTTTGGTTTGCACACATTTTAAAAACTTGGGATTAGCTTTTTTGGGTCAAATGAAAATTTTCAAAACATTAAGCAGATCAAAAAAATGTATTACTATTTTGAGTTGAACAAAACATTTTATTTTGATAAAAAACAAAACTGTCTAAAATTTGATTTTAAAACATTTTGGATATTTTTTAAATAAAATTAAGGGGAATTTTTAATTAAAAGTCCCCCTCTCAGAGGTTGATCTCAGTTCTGAATATTCAATATCATTTCAACTGAGTTGCAGGAAGGATGAATTTGTTCCTTTATGTTGCAGCATCTTTATAGTGGTGTGTGTAATTATTTTAGCCTCTGCTTACCAAGTCTGCTTATGTTCATTGTATGAGAGCACTATGCCTCACTTTTTAGAGTTTAGTTATTTCTCAGCTTAATATTTCTACATTTAGCACTTTATCCCAAGCTGACATTGAGTGACAATCTGGAGGTAAAGAGGGAATATATCTGAGAGCACTGATGATCTTGACAGTTGTCAGGATTTTTTTCCCCCTCATGAACAAAATACTTAGCCTGAGAGCAGAGAACCTCTACTGAGTGACAGTAAACACCCGTATGTTGCTGCTTCCAAAAATGTTTTTCTCCAATTTCATACTTAAACCTTAAAGGTCCCCATACTTTTCAGTTCTCCCACTACAATTTTTCTTACTTCTAATACTGAAGTTTGTGAAGAACCACAGCAATTATTTGATTCTGCTGTATACAAGAGTTCTATCATCTCACCACAGTGTTTGATAACCATCGCTGACATGTTAGAAACAGAAGTTTCTGCTAGTGTTGGGTATTTTCAAAAGGTTTGGATAAGCATCTGGAGGATTTTGACAGCATTGAAAACAATGGCAAAACTGCAGTAGGGGTCAGGGAAGGAAGACACCTGTGCACTAGCCAGGCTTTTTGAGAACCCCACTCAACTGGCAACAGCACTCTTTTGAAGAAATTTAGCAGTCTTCTCCCTGCTGCTGTTAGGACACGCTGTAGCAAGGTTTGGATGCCCCACCTACCAGGAGCAGTCTTTGGGGGAAGGAGTAACTTAGCACGTCTCCTCCCCATCAATTGGTGTTCTCAGAGGGAGGTTCCATGTACCATCATACAGCAGAAGCTCACTGCAACTCATTTTGCAGTTGGCACATTTGTTGGTTTCTTCAGCAATAACACCACAATGTGCATATGGGTAAATCCAAAGACTGAGAGATTTGGGCCTTACTAGATGTGCTCTGCTCTCTGGGATGCCATTACTAACCCCACAAATGACAACAGCATCTCACCACTGGGACAAGGAGACAAAAGCATTATTCAGCTTAGCTTGGTAATATCAGGATTCAAATTGGGAGGAAGAGAGAAGAGGTACTTCCCCAAGCACCAACCATAAACCAAGATCTGCTTGTTTGAGTGTGATACCAAAATTATATTTCACACCCCTGGACACTGCTGAGCTCAGCTCAGATAGGACCTTGTGCTTGGTTTGGCTAAGCTCACCTTTAGTGAGGCTCAGACGTTTTCCTTGGATTGTAGTACCCTTCTTCGTGCTCAGCTAACCTCCAGGCTTTGCTGGATTTGTCTCGTGCAGAATAGCTGTGTTGACCAACAGACCATACAAGTAGCTGTGACAGCATCTCTTTCCTTCTATTCTCCACGGCTCTCTGATTTTAAGCCCAGCTGTGTGTATTTATTTATCACTAGTGGACACCACATTGGCCAGGATACTAGATGACTGATAAATGGCATCCAGTCAAGGGGGATGGGTGCAACAGCAAAATCAAAAAGGTGTCCAGGCAACACCACTACTACAATGGCTTGCTAATGTAGCCAGATGCGACCCCCACCCCTATGTGCTCTTTTGAGTGCAGTGTGCACAGTTTCCTGTTATGCTGTTACAAAGCCACAAGCAGCAGAAGCTCCCAAATGATGTTCGGTGCTTGCTTAAAGCTGCATTGCTCTATATTACCAATTGTATTTATGCTTATGAATATGTAATCAGTTAATGTAAGGAATGAGTGAGAGAGTGTGAGTGACAGCCAATGGTAAAACAAAGAAGCAAATATTGCCTTTTATGGAACCCATGGTATTATCTTGGTAAAGGTATAAATCTCCAGACAGGCGGCTGGGACAGTTACCAACAAGGAAATGTAACAGCACACTAAACTCGGGACCGGACCGGAAGCAGTAGAGCCCTCCTGCGGATCTGAAGGGACTTCAGGACTCTCGTTGTCTCTCAGCCAATCTCTGGGCAGCTGTCACCTGGCCAGCCTCAGCCACATGTGAAATCGAAACCAACATCCATGCTTGCAGCCTGCCAGCATGAATATATATATGTGTGTGTCTGTGTGTGTGTGTAATTGCACAAGTAAGGGATGCCAATAAATCAACCCTCAGTGCTGCTTTATTTCAACCTTTGTTTGTGGTTATTTCTTGGCTGGTTGTCAAGACAGACAACAGCTAGGAACTGGTTCATTTGAGTCTTATGTACCATACTTCCCCTCCTACCTCCTAGCCCCCTCAGAAGGATCAGACTTGGTTTGAAGAATGTGAGAAGTTTCTAATCAGTTAGAACCAGTTGATCTGTCCCTGCACCAATTAACAGTATTTAGCCAGAAAAAATAGGCTGAAGACCATACAAATTATTTGACAAATAAATGATTCAATGGAAAACTATAATATTCACTAAGTAATTAATTTGTCTAGAAGTATTTAACCAGATTTGTTAGGGAGAGTTCAAGTGTGTCAGTTCCTATCTGACTATATTACTTTATTATTCTCAGAAATGTAGTCACTTTTTAAAAAAATATTAAAAACCATATATTACCTCAATACAGTCAGAGTGCATTGAGTCCTCCTATTTTTTTTAAATAGACTAAGAACCAACATATATGAGGTTGGATCCAGAAAGAATAGGTACTCCTACATGTTAGTGTGATATGTACAAGAAAGAAAGAATATGAAATTGGATACAATAGTGACACATCTCCAACCACATGGAGATACTGCTCTCTCTGATCCTCCTTAACTCTTCCCAAGAAAGTCATTGGCTCCTCATCCTGAACCACTGATAACAATGGGAGTTTTATCATTCACTTCAGCAGGACCAGGAGTGTGCCCTGAGGCAAGCTCATCAAATATGAATGAGAAGACTCCATTAAAAACAAAATTCTACACTATGTACTCTTCATTTCCATGTGACAAATTAATTAAAAATCAAGTAACAACAAGAAATATCCCCTTCTGACATAAATGGTGATCCTTATTTACAAGTTTGTGACAGGGTGTACCTACCCCGCACCAGTCCCAAAGGGGTTAATTATGCATTGCAGGCTGAGGAAGCCCCTCTCTTCTGACCCTGCTGTGCATGCTCAGTCTGGAGGTAGAGTATAAAAGGAAGCAGCCCAGATCAGGTTGGGGAGACTGCCAAAAGGGGAGGATGCAAACTGCAGGCTCTCTCCAGGGAGCTGCTAGAGGCCCTGACCTAAGAGCCTAGGCATGCAAAGCCCCAGATGTATAACTGACTAACCCAGAGAAGGGATCATGCCATCAGGAGTTGCACCTTAAGGAGGATCTCAGAGGGCCCAGAGAATCATGGGTAGAGAGCAGCCATGGGGACTTAGATATTGCCCCAGTGGGAGAACCAGGGAACTGGTCAGTGTGTTTCAGGAGGATCCCCGTTGACCCAGTGGCAGACCACTCTGCCACTGTTAGAGCCCTGGGCTGGGACTCAGAAGAGCAGGGAGGGCCCGAGCCCCCCTACCCAGGGTGCCACACACCCCAAAGTGGCACCCGCTTCCCCAATTGCCCACGCAATCCCAGACGTGGGGTACTTTATCGACTCAGGCCATTAAGCCATGCTGCCCTGGTGGAAGGGCCGCTTATTGACTCTGGCCACTAGACCATACTACAGTGTTTTATAGTTGGGGTTATGAACGTAGGACCTAACTGGCTTCGATACAGTTTTTTCCCCTTCTTGTCACCATACGTGACCCGACACCCATGACGAGGTGTACCTACCCCATGACAATTTAAAATTATATATTGCAAAAGAGGCTGGTAACACCAGAAAGCAGAGGTTGACTCATGCCAATATCCTGGGCATAGTTTACTTCATACTATAGGAAACTTCAATCTGGACTTTAACTTTGAAGTTTGGGCTTATCTGTTCCTGAAAATGTGTAGGCAATACTGAAATAAAGGTACCACTCTATTTTACAACATTTTGACCCAAAGTAAGTTAGTCTAAGGCTACCTTGGAAGACCTCCTATACCCAGCAGTCATCTCCATTAAATGCTAATCTCTGAATTCGGGTTACAGATAAGTCTACACACATTTCTTGGTTAACAATGAAATATGAGAAAAGATGTTGCATTCAAATCCACTGGGTCTTAAAGATGTCATTTCCATATCCCTCCATCTATGAATCTAGCCATTTGTAATATCCTGAATCCAAATGTGCATGTCTCAGACGGAGAGGGGAAAAATAAGTACAATTTATTTTTAATTTTGAGTTCACTGACCCCAATCAGAATTGGGGGGTGGGGATGAAGGAAGAATGGTTCAAGTCTTGTTCATGAGATATCAAATCTTAAAACTGGCACTGATTCAGAACTTGCTATAGTTATTGTAGGAACCTGAATTAGTGTGATTTACAACAATGGCCTTCATCCTGCATGGACACCCTATGTGACTACTTGGAGCTATATGTAACTCATGTGGGGTTCCACTTAGGCACCAGAGTCTTCCTCAGTTGGTCTCAGGGCAGGTTTGGGTCCATGTTTTCCCTGATCCACATTTGGGGAGAAGGAAGAAAATATGTTTGGGACAGTCACTTTTAAGGAACAACAAAATTACGAGCTACACAAAAGCTGCTCAGAGGTTTGGAACGGAGGAGGAGATGGATTAATGGGCAGTGAACACGTGAAGAGTCAAAAGTGGAAGAGAGATGTAGTATATTCAGGCTTGGCAGAATTGAATTTTTAATCAATAAATGTTGATTTCACCATACACACAAACCAACAACAAAAAATTCCTTGACTAATACGAGAAATTTACCGATAGGCAAAGTAAGAAAATGTTGCTTGAGAACTTAGATTTTGGAGTAACGCTATCTACTTCATATGTTGACATATGATATTGACAATTTGTGTTTTAACACTTTTGAAGCTCTAATAGTTCGACTCTCAGCATCCACTGTCATTAAATAATTATAGTCTGATCCCCATAATTTCCCACAACGGGGAAAATTTAAATCAATACAAATAAAAAAATGCTTTAAATCCATAATTGTGTGGAACTATGGAAATTTAAATAGATAAAAATAAAAATAATGCTTAAAATAAACATTGATATTATCTGCTAACATCATAAAAATAAAAATTGAATTCTGCCAACCCTGAGTTTATTACTCTATGACTCTACAGGTTATTCTTCCATCGTGGCAGATGTAAACAAATAGAATCTGTTGGAGATTTTCCAGTGGAACATTTTTCCATTGGAAAGAGCCAATTTGTCAAAAGGGAACATTTTGCAGAAACATTCAAGTTTGCCATTTCATTCTGAAAAAAAAAAATCAGAACAAAGTGCTTAGAAAATGTTGAAACCTCCCATTTCTCATTTGAAAATGGCCTTCCATTTCAAAATTGATTTTACTTCATTTTTTTAATCAAACCTCTTAAAAATGTCAAAATTATATCAAAAAGTTTCCAGTTCTTTCAGAATTTTGTTTATTTAGTTAATAGGCATTGTTCTGATTCAAAGCATTTTTTTTTAATCATGGAATTTCACACACAACAAAAAATATCTAGTTCCCGTGTAAATTAACTTATTTCATACATGATGACTGGCTTCTGCCATTCTTCTATTCTCAGATTTATTTGGTGAATTTGCTAATTATGATTACTCATCATCTTTAAATATATTTTTCTTAAATAGTTAAGGTACCTAGAGGCTTCTAAGGATAGGTGCTTAATATATTAAGTTTATCATCATCCTCGGTTTTCACAAAAGAACATTGAGACACATTGCCAGTTTTCAGTGTGCTGTAACACAGTTGGATAATAAATATTATTGACAGGTTTCAGAGTAACAGCCGTGTTAGTCTGTATTCACAAAAAGAAAAGGAGTACTTGTGGCACCTTAGAGACCTTAGTCTCTTTTGCAAATATTATTGAGACATTCTTGGAAAATTACACAAATACAATTATAATTTAGAGGTGAATGATTGAACTCTGTGAAGGATAACTACACAAATTTGTTCCAATTTTGTGCAATCATTTTAGCTTGAATTGCATTGAATTTTTGCTTATTATTCTTTCTTTTCTTAATTTTAAGGAGAGAACTAGTCCCTGCCAAAGGCAAGAAAATCTTTACTGCAAAAATTGCTCTCACACATGGAAATATATTAGAGACACTGGTAACAACTGCATAGTTAAGACTGTGCTGAATTTAGAGTAGGGAAAAAGTCCTTGTTATCTGTGAAAAACAACATATAACAGCATCACCAACCTAAAGCACCTACACTTAGAATTTCACTTCCTCACTGCTTACTGGTCCCACAACACAACGGGCATCCCTGCTTCTCCGATCCTGATCCATTACCATAGCCCCTACCCCAACCTTCTCTATGTGACCCTGCCGGCTTCCCCCAGCAACCCACAAACACTGTGAGCATCATTAGTGCTTTAGTCTGTCTCACTGACCATAGGACTTGGACGAACATGCTCCCAGTGAGGCTGCAGGCACTAGGGAAAGTTTGAGGTGAAATTCCCCCTTCTTCCTGTTATATGATGGGAACAGGTGAGGAGAGATGATGACTTGCAGCAAAAATCCCCTCAGAAGAAAAGATTTTTAGGTTTGTTTTCTGGCTGGGAATCTCAGCAGCCTTCCCCGTTAGCTCACCAGTACCAGCTCAATGGAACACCCCACAACCAGTTCCTGACCCTATCACCTTGTATGTCCCTCTAGTTCCATGTGTTCCCTTCCTTTCTCTGCTCCCTTTCATGCCTAACCAGCCACTCACCCATTCCACTTTAAAGTATTTGAAACTAAACATTCTCCCTGTATAAGACATATGTCTGTGATATCATGTATACATGTCAAATGAGTGTAGAAAATATAAACGTTGCAATGTCCATACAGTTTAAAAGGGTAGTGGGGAACAGAGGACAAAGACCATAAAGGGGAAGCATTGGATTGAGGGAGCATGCAAGTGGAGTGTAGGGGATCACATGTCAAAGAAGCTGCTGCTGGTGGGGGCTGGGCCAGGAAAGGAGGTATGACATGAATCATAGGAGGAGGCATGGAGGCAGAGCTCAATGTATGGCATAAAAAGATGATAGTGCAGAAGGACAGGAAACATACTGTTGGACTAAGGAGAAGAGCAACAGCACATGGAGTGGTGATACATGGGAGTAGAGGGGCATAGGGCCAACAGGGATTTCCTTCTATTTACCATTCAAAATGACAAGAACATTTCCACACACACAAAAATGGCTAATTTATAGCTACAGGTTGCTAATGTACATTTCCCATAAATGCTATCACCAAAAATTAGGAAATCACTTCTTTAGGAACCATCAGCATCTAGCCTGCTCACAACGCACATCCACTTTCCCAACATAGGCCCTTCTAATATAAACCTACACTCACCCACAATCCACACATGCAATTACTGAAAACACACACAACCTTAACTCTGATTTGAAAGTACCCCAAGAGGGGGAGAGTTGTTCAGAAATCTACATGTTAAGATATAGCTAGCGGATGAGAAATAGTAGGGAGTGTTTTGACTAGGATGTAAATAATAATGGCCCAGATTCTCTGCTGCATCCAGTCTCCACTGAGCACAACAGATGTGAGGATCCAGTTATAGCTCCCTGATCTTCAGGTTGGGTTCACGTCAGCACTGGTAGAGTTTATAGCAGCTTAATTTCTTCTCTAAACTCTCCTGACTAGTAACAGCTCCTAAGAAACTATCCACTACTGAGGACAGTGTGAGCAAGGTTCTAAGTGATTATGCTGATGGGGAAAACACTTGAGAACTGTAAGTTACAGTTGTTTTTGTAGAGGCATTTATTTTAAAACTAGACCTAAATGAAGCCATGCTCATTTTTGTTTCCCAAACAGCAGCCACACCACATATAATGACCACATAAATATTTCAAAATGCCATTCACTGAAGGCTCATAAGGTTAAGGTTTTGAGAAGTGTGCTCATATTCAAGGTCCTTCGTTTTCAGTTTTTTATTTTGTTTAAATTTTTCTGGGAATTTATCAGTCCTTATTACCAAAATAAAATAATAATAAAAAGCATCATCATAGTTTTCAGGGTAAATATTGGGGTTAATACTGGGGCGCAGATGAGGAAAGAAAAAAGCAACATACAGAGAAAAGTGAGAGAGCACTGAAAATAAAAGTTAATGCTGTGTTTTATTTCATGAACTGAACGTACACAGATGCATGTTCAGGCGTGTGTATCTTTCACTAAATTTCACTGTAACAGACAGCCTCACATTTTCAATCAGGGAATTAATTGGACTCTGTTAACAAACACTATTTTCATGTCTTGAGTGGTCCAAAATCTGGGTGGGAAAAAAATAGTAAAAACTGAAACAAAGGCCCTAATGCATATTTTAACCTGATTATGTGTGGGGGGGGGGAAATCAATCTCTTCATGTCAAAAAGAGGTTTCATTTATGAAAAGGCTGCAATGGTGCAGACAAATATTATGGTGTTGGAGGAAGGGAAAACTGCTGGAGGTCCATGAGTTCTCAATAACCTGACTTTAAATAGAATGTGTACAGCAATCAGAGGGGGCTTGCATTGTGACATTGTACTCTTGAACACTGAGACCATGTCTACACTAGCACTTCTCAACAAAACTTTTGTCCCTCAGGGTATGAGAAAACATCCCCCTGAGCAACATAAGTTTTGCCAGAATAAGTGCTCACGGGCACAGTGCTATTTTGATGGGAGACATTCTCCTGCCAAGACAGCTATCACCACTGGTTGAGCTGGTTTTAATATGTTGACGGGACCGCTCTCTCCCACTGACATAATGCAGCTACATGAGTAATCAGTACTGCTGTGTTGCTGTAACCTTGTAAGTGTAGAGATGGCCTGAGACTTCCATTTTAACTGCCTTTGCTAAGTGACCATTGGTCCCAAACCACAGGTCTGATTCCTAATCCTACCTGCATTTACATTTTGGGAGGTCATTTGCACGTCTCTAAAACAAGTGCCAAGTTCCTGCAAAATGCTTCCAATTCAGAATGGTAGTTTTTCAATTCAACTTGACCAAATAAAGTGCCAGGCACTGGAGAGTCACACCCTGCATCTCCTCACATCCTAACAATGGAAAATGGATTCAGAGTCTGGACAGTTAGATGCAGCAGGAGATTTGGTGTTCCAGCCTCCAGCAACTCCCGTGACATAGAAAACTGACTCAGATTTGGGATTTCAATTTTCAGCTCAATCTCAGAAATATAGCAATGCTAACAAAATACGCCAGCAAAAACAGAGCCTGGGAGGGGAGAGAATCCAAATGTGCTATCCCAGTTCCCATGAGTTGTCATCATTTGTGGATTGAACTTTACGTTTGAAGAAATTATATGGATTCTTCCCCCCATGTGTTTTCTGAGAGCAGAAGATAACCACATGTTTGATGTTATTTGAATGTAAGATCTTCCCAAAGGTTTTGTGCACTGTGGTGTAGCCATGGAGGACGTTACCACGGGGAAAGCATTATTTCTTTGTAAAAAGAAAAAAGAAAAGGAGTACTTGTGGCACCTTAGAGACTAACCAGTTTATTTGAGCATGAGCTTTCGTGAGCTACAGCTCACCTCATGCTCAAATAAACTGGTTAGTCTCTAAGGTGCCACAAGTACTCCTTTTCTTTTTTTCTTTTTACGAATACAGACTAACACGGCTGTTACTCTGAAACCTGTCATTATTTCTTTGGTCGACAGAAGAGGAGAAAATTCAAGGTAGAGGGGGTGAAGGAAAAGAAGGAAGCTAGGAGTCATGAAAGAGAGGATGAATATGGTAAACTCTGTGGGAGAATTTTTTTTTTTTAAAGTAGAGATATTTACTGAAGTTTGGCTAATCAGTTAGGTGTCAGGCCAACTTAGCAGGGTACCTGAGCAAGTCAGCATGTTACAACAATGAACAACATGACAAACAAATAAGGCAGTAACTATGGGAAACAATTATGGATAACATCACAGATCACAAACAGCTATAGCTAAACCATGTATAGATTCAGTCAGTTCCTGTGGCAGAGTTCAATGGAAGACAATACAAGTGCAAATTGGGATATCAACCGGACAGTGAAAAGCAAGAGTTTAACAGTTAAGGGAAAACATGTTCCCGAATATACATGGAATACAAAATATGAAATTCTTAGGAGAAAAGGAACAGTGAAAGTGAAAGTCAGTCTCAACCCTTTCTGTTATGGAACCTTCTAAGTGTCTCAAAAAACAGCTGTCCTGCAAGAAAGCAAAGCTGACCGTAAAACTTGCAAAGCCCCAAGCAAGAGGTATGGCTGAGAGTTGCTAAAAGTGTTTGACAGGGAGAGGCAGCTAACAGTCGCTGAGGGGAGGAGGAAAATCAGGCTTTGAAATATTGAGGGTTCTCCAAAAGCAAAGGGTCCCAAACAGTCACTTATGAAGCCTATGCTTAAACTGAACCCTGCAAGAGTGCTGGGGGAGGGAGGTGTCACTCTTAGTCTATTATAATTTCTTTTACAGGATAGTGCAGAGATTATGATCAACAACCTAAAACTTTAAAGAAGAGGCTCCCTCACTGTAGTCAGTCACTTGATGATGGTCAGGGGAGAGCTGCCTGAACATGCTGCTGGCTTTCCTCATTGTTTCTGGCTGCTTCTAGGTATTCAATCCAATCTCTTTTCCTGAGACCCATGTCGATGCCTAATTCTCAGGGGAAGTACCTCTGTGTTGCTGGGAGAACCAACCACTAAACCAGTATTTACCCTGTTGAAAATCAGAGAGGGTTGGCACCCCTACTTCCAGGACCTACCACCCAGAGTTGTGAGTCTCTGAAATAAAAAAACAACACCACCACCACACAATAAACCAAACAAAACCCAGGCTCATTGTCAACAAACAGTCCCAAGTGAACATACTGCATAAATCCACAAAGCACCCACACCAACAAACTGCAGATGTTTTCAGAGTTCACAGAATGCTTATACCAACTGACTGCAGAAATCTATGAAGTCAGCAAGGTGATCTTAAAATCCCTCCACATCCATGAATTGCCATGTCATTAGAGATGAATTCATCAGTACCTGAGCACTTATCCACCCAATTGCTGCAGTTCAGGTGGCACATGTCTGTCTGGAATTGCTGTGTCCTGTGAAACCCAAAACACAACCTACAAACCACAGATGCATTTATACCTTTCCCCAATAACCACCAAGGTAGGAAGGGAGGGTGGGATTTACAATGGAGGGGGCAGCAGCCCTCTTTTACTGGCATGCTAATATCAACTGCCCTGTTTCACCTTCTCTCCTGCCCCCTAACACAAGAGTCTATTCCGGCACTACCCAATGAGAATCTTCCTCTAAGATGAACTGCCCCAGTGGCTGACTTTTACAACTGGCAACCTAAGAGTTGTGCACTTCAAATCCAGGCCCCACCTCATAAACCCACTTTGGCTGATAAGGCCATTGTGCATTTTAAGACAGTGTGGTCACTCATTCATTCAGCTACTCTGATACTATAACACAAATACTTTGTGAAAGTTACTTTTTCATGTGTTGCCAGAAGGATGGTATTTGATTGTGGATGGGAGGAGGTGGTGATTCACAAAGCAAATTCTCTATTAAGACGTATTTCATACTAAGAAAACATTTGAGAACTCCCTGCTTTGAAGACTATATTATCAATGATCTTTGAGAGTACAGTAAAGCAAGTTGAATGAAGTGCTAAATTTAGGAGCCCTTTTATATTGTATAATAGGGATAATGAGTCTTGTCCTGTTTATACAGTGATTTGAGAGATGTGGATAAAAAGAGCTATATGTTTACTAAGTATTAATATAACGTCCTTAATTTCCCTTTTCTAAGGTGGATGCTTTTACACAGTTTCAAGGAACAGAGGTAGGAATTCAAACAGATTTTGTAATTCAAATGTCAAACATTTTGATACAAATGCTTCATGTGTTTGTGAAAATGGACAAAAATGAAACTATCATCAGTACCTGAGGCACAAGGGAGAAAATATATTGTTTAGCTTTGTTGGTACATTAAATCATGACCGAATCATGAACTGGGAAACATATTTCTTTCAAAAGCAGAATAGTTATTAAGGAAAAAAAAAAATCACACTTGCTAGGTCATGCAACTCTGTCTGGTTTAGCAACTTGGCAGTAGCTTCTCCAAACTTCATTTTTTTGAAACCTTATGGTGTAGGCTCTAGAAAATGGAACAGCATATCAATATAGTCAAGGCTTAAAGGGCCTTATCACAAAGCTTCCTGCTCTACAATTTGATACAAAAGCAGTTAGCCTATTGAACTGAACAAATGACATGCAAGATACATATTAATCAGCCCCTGCTTATTAAAATTGGCAACTACATAGCTTTTGGGAAAGAAGTGAAATATGCTGTTTATGTGACTATTCAAAGAGTCAGTTCACATAGCATCAGAGGGGAAAATTCCCCCTACAACTTATGAAGTACCTAGGAAGAGTTTCCTTCTTGTATTCTATTTTAGCACTAGAAAACTCACACAATGTGTAACATAAAATTCAGTATTATTTATGATTTCCACTGTTTTAGCACTTACAGTCAAGACCATCATTGGTGAAACTCCATTTCTTATACTTCTGTCTGTAATAATCTCCTTGTATTTTATATTCCTTTCTCAGTGAGAGTTTATTATTTCAGAGTGTGGTAGAGCAAGACTCCCTGGAAAGCAAGGTTCACTTGACTAAGAATAGCTATGTGAAGCTGTATATTTACTGGCACTTAATAGGGACAAATGAAATAGAAAATATTACGACCACAGCCTTGATGAAATGAAGTTAAGTTTTCCTTCTTGATTCTTAAACAATGGATTTAAGGAAGTTTGTTGGTTCATGGTTGAATAATGCTAAACACAAAATTTCCCAGACCATTGCAAAGTAAACCAGTGACCATTATAGGCAGCCATACAAATTCCCAAGGCTACACCACTCAGACCAGGGTGTGATGGAATATCCAAAGTCACACTGGGCCCCAAAAGGTTAAAAGACACTACTGGCACCAGATTTCCTGAATATGGTCCAGCTGGACCATGAGTGGGTTAAAAGGGATCTCAGATGCCCAGGCAAAAGGTGGTAGAAGTGCTGTAGGAGAAACAAATCCTTATCTGGGAAACCAGCCAGAAAGTTGATCCTGAGAGGGCACCACTGAGTGGGTAAGGGCCATAGGCAACATCTTCTCCAACCGATACTCGCTTTGAGAACCAGCAGGATTTCAGGCTCCTGATCATTTGGATTTTTTTTTTACATGACTGGATAGTAGGTGCCATGCCTCAGACTTAAGGAATCTATAAGTAGTCCAGGGATGTGAACTTAGAACTGTGGTTCTCAACCTATTTACCATGGTGGGCCGCATATGCGGCTCTCAGTGTGTTATGTGGGACGCATCCACACACTATATATACTACCTGTATGGACCTGAGGATGTCACATGGGCCATAGCTGTGTGCTGATTGGGCTGCAAGTGGCCCATTGGTTGAGAACCACTGACTTTGACTGACTGCAAGCAGGATCTGCTGATATTGCTTCCCGAAGAACCCTGGGCTGGGACCTGGTGGAGAAGGAGTGTCTGGGTTCCACTACCACACCCTCCATAAGGACTGAGGCACAGGTGTGGGTGGCACATTGAATAATTTTGGTTTAAGGTTAGGAACTGGCACTCCTACCACCCTGAATGAGGCAGGGGGGCTGGAAGTTGGGTGCTCTAACACTAGGTTGCCTGGACTTCCAAGCCCTTATCACACAGGGGCTCTCAATATTGTTCATAATGTGGATCAACTCTTAATGGAAAACTTGACTCATGTACACTTCCCCTACCATTCATAATTGCACAGACCCCGTTGTCCTTTTCTGGGATTAGCACAGTATCCTTAGAACATAAGAGCGGCCAGACTGGGTCAGACCAAAAGTCCATCTAGCCCAGTATTCTGTCTTCCAACAGTGGCCAATGCCAATTGCCTCAGAAGGAATGAGCAGAGCAGGTAATCATCAAGTGATCGATCCCCTGTCACTCATTCCCAGCTTCTGACAAACAGAGGCTAGGGACATCATCGCTGCTAATAGTCATTGATGGACCTATTCTCCATGAATTTATCTTGTTCTTTTTTGAACCCTGTTATAGTCTTGGCCTTCACAACATACTCTGGCAAAGAGTTCCACAGGTTGACTGTGCAATGTGTGAAGAAATACTTCCTTTTGGTTGTTTTAAACCTGCTGCCTATTAATTTCACATTGTGACCCCTAGTTCTTGTGTTATGAGGAGTAAATAACACTTCCTTATTTACTTTTTCCACACCAGTCATGATTTTATAGATCTCAATCATATCCCCCCTTCGTCATCTCTTTCCCAAGTCCTAGTCTTTGAAAAGTCCAAGTCTTATTAATCTCTCCTCATATGGAAGCTGTTCCATACCCCTTATCATTTTTGTTGCCCTTTTCTGAACCTCTTTCAATTCCAGTATATCTTTTTTGAGATGGGGCAACCACTTCTGCATGCAGTATTCAAGAAGTGGGTGTACCAGGAATTTATATAGAGGCAGTATGATATTTTCTGTCTTATCATCTATACCAGTGTTTCCCAAACTTGAGACACCGCTTGTGCAGGGAAAGCCCCTGGGGGGACCGGCTAGTCTGTTTACCTGCCACGTCCACAGGTTTGGCCCATCGCAGCTCTCACTGACTGCAATTCGCTGTGCCAGGCAAATGGGGGCTGTGGGAAGTGGAACGGGCCTAGGGATGTACTGACTGCCGCTTCCCGCAGCCCCCATTGGCTGGGCACAGTGAACCGCAGCCAGTGAGAGCTGCGATGGGCCAAACCTGTGAACGTGGCAGGTAAACAGACTGGCCGGTCCCCCCAGGGTCTTTCCCTGCACAAGCGGCATCCCAAGTTTGGGAAATTATGATTTATACCTTTCTTAATGATTCCCGACATTCTGTTTGCTTTTTTGACTGGTGTTGCACATTGAGTGGATGTTTTCCAATGTGCAATACCTGGCATTTATCAACACTGAATTTCATCTGCTATTTTGTTGCCCGGTCACCTAGTTTTGAGAGATCCTTTTGTAGCTCTTCACAGTCTGTCTGGGGCTTAACTATCTTGAGCAGTTTTGTATCATCTGCAAATTTTGCCACCTCACTATTTTCCCCTTTTTCCAGATCATTTTTGAATATGTTGAATAGGACTGGTTCCAGTATAGACCCCCTGGGAGACACCACTGTGATGGGTTGGATCATGGAAATCCACTGGGAGCTGCCACCTGATGTGCCAAGACTACTTCTGCTCCTGCTTTCCTGCCCTGGTAGCTTAGGACTTCAGTGCCAGACCCACTAGCCTGCTGTAAACCCAGACCCAGGGTCTGAAACACGTGCCCTAACAGCTGTAGGCTAAACAGAAAGCAGCTTACAGAAGCGTTCCTGTCTTTAACACTCAGATGTCCAACTCCCAATGGGGTCCAAACCCTAAATAAATCCATTTTACCCTGTATAAAGCTTATGCAGGGTAAATTCATAAATGGTTTGTGCTCTATAACACTGATAGAGAGGTATGCACAGCTGTTTGCCCCCTCTCCCCCCAATCCCCCAAGGTATTAATGCATACTCTGGGTTAATTAATAAGTAAAAAGTGATTTTATTAAATACAGAAAGTAGGGTTTAAGTGGTTCCAAGTAGTAACAGACAGAAGTGAATCACCAAGCAAAATAAAATAAAACACGCAAGTCATAGATTATCATGGTTGGAAGGGACCTCAGGAGGTCATCTAGTCCAACCCCCTGCTCAAAGCAAGGCCAATCCCCACTAAATCATCCCAGCCAGGGCTTTGTCAAGCCTGACCTTAAAAACCTCCAAGGAGGGAGATTCTACCACCTCCCTAGGTAACGCATTCCAGTGTTTCACCACCCTCCTAGTGAAAAAGTTTTTCCTAATGTACAACCTAAGCCTCCCCTACTGCAACTTGAGACAATTACTCCTTGTTCTGTCATCTGCTACCACTGAGAACAGTCTAGATCCATCCTCATTGGAACCCCCTTTCAGGTAGTTGAAAGCAGCTATCAAATCCCCCCTTATTCTTCTCTTCCGCAGACTAAATAATCCCAGTTCCCTCGGCCTCTCCTCATAAGTCATGTGTTCCAGTCCCCTAATCATTTTTGTTGGCCTCCGCTGAATTCGTTCCAATTTATCCACATCCTTCTTGTAGTGTGGGGCCCAAAACTGGACACAGTACTCCAGATGAGGCCTCACCAACGTTGAATAGAGGGGAACGATCACATCCCTCAATCTGCTGGCAATGCGCCTACTTATACAGGCCAAAATGCCGTTAGCCTTCTTGGCAACAAGGGTACACTGACTCATGTCCAGCTTCTCGTCCACTGTAACTCCTAGGTCCTTTTCTGAAGAACAGCTGCCTAGCCATTATGGTCCCTAGTCTGTAGCAATGCATGGGATTCTTCTATCCTAAGTGCAGGACTCTGCACTTGTCCTTGTTGAACCTCATCAGATTTCTTTTGGCCCAATCCTCCAATTTGTCTAGGTCCCTCTGTATCCTATCCATACCCTCCAGCGTATCTACCACTCTTCCCAGTTTAATGTCATCTGCAAACTTGCTGAGGGTGCAATTTACGCCATCCTCCAGATCATTAATGAAGATATTGAACAAAACTGACCCCAGGACCGACCCTTGGGGCACTCTGCTTGATACCGACTGCCAACTAGACATGCAGCCATTGATCACTACCCTTTGAGACTAAGGATCTAGCCAGCTTTCTATCCACCTTAAGTCTAAGCCTAATATAGTAATAAAACTGAATACAGATAAAAACCTCACCAGTTCCAGTAAGCTTTTTGTTTGGTTTTGTTTGTTTGTTTGTTTTGTTTTTAAAAAAACAGACTAGTCTCCTTCCAGTCTGGGTCCAGCAATTACTCAGACCCCCTGTAGTTACTGTCCTTTGCTCCAGTTTCTTTCCAGTATATTTTGGGGGTGGAGAGGCTCTCTCTTTAGCCAGCTGAAGACTTGCAAGTAAAACAGAGCCATCTACAGTCAATTGTCCTGGCAAATGGGAGCCATTAAGATTCAAAACCACCATTAATGGCCCACACTTTGCATAACTACAATAGGAACTCAGTTATATTTCATATTTCTAGTTTCATATACAAGAGTGATACATTTATACAAATAGGATGACCACACTCAGTAGATTATAGGCTTTGTAATGATACCTGACAAGAGACCTTTTGCATGAAGCATATTTTAGTTATATTATATTCACACTCAATAGCATACTTTCATAAAATCATACAGACTGCAGCATCACAACCACTATTTACCTCTCAGCTCAGCTTTGCAACACATCCTAGCTACTCAACACTCAAACCTAATCCCTCCCAACTTGGGAAGCCTGGACCATAAATTCCTCAGGCATGCCAAAGACAAGGCTCGTCCTCTATCTCTTACTACCAGGTCTGCAGGGAAGGGTGTGAGTATGTTAGCTTAAGTAGTCTTTTAGAATAGAGACGTTACCACTAGGGCATTAAAGAATTGTATTACTTGTTTGTGACTCTGTTTTGTAACATTTATTCTGCTTTCATTTATTTTAATAAAGATGTTAACAAGTTGGTATTATCCTCAGTATAAGTGTCCTTGCCATACACCCCGAGAGTCCTCTCGATATTGAACTCTCTGTATTCTCTATCTCTGTAGCCTGAATTGGGACAAGAACCTAAAATACCTTCTGATCAAATCAGTGGCAATCCATTGTAAAACTAGCCCATAAATTCAGGTCAACAGGGTGGAACTGGAAGCATTTCAGAGAACGCTACCACAGAGGTCCCGGATTTCAAATCTCTTATCTAGCAGCCTAAATTTGACCTCCAGGACCTCTCTCCTATCCTTCCTTATGTCACTGGTACCACGACCACCGGCTCCTACTCAGCACTACACATACGTCTCTCTAGATGTCTCGAGAGATCCTCAACCTTTGCACCAGGCAGGCAAGGCCCCATGCGGTTCTCCTGGTTATTGCAAACCCAGCTCTCTGTTTCTAACGATCAAATCACCCATCACTAATACCTGTCTCTTCCTAATAACTGGAGTTCCTTGCCCTGGAGACGTATCCTCAGTGCGAAAGGATACCACATCATCATCTGGAAGGAGAGTCCCAACTATGAGATCATTTCCCTCTGCTTCAGTTGGATGTCCTCCTTCCCTGAGACTTTCATCCTCCTCAACAGCACAGAGGCTGTCAGACCAGAGGTGGGACTGTTCTACTGTGTCCCAGAAAGTTTCATCTATGTACCTCTGTCTTCCTTAGCTCCTCCAGTTCAGTCATTCTGGTCTCCAAAGCCTGTACATGGTCTCTGAGGGCCAGGAGCTCTTTGCACTGAATGCACACATACTCCACCTGCCCATAGGGCAGGTAATCATACATGCTGCATTGGGTGCAATAAACTGGATAGCCCCCAGTCTGTTGCTGGACTTCTGCCTGCATTCTCTTTTTAATCCTGAAGCTTGTTCCTTTGTTGTTTTGTTTTTATCAGGGGGCATTTTGGGGCTTTAAGGTTAAAGATTATTAAGTATATCTAGCCCCCCCACCACACACACACACAGCTCCCCCCTGTAAACTCCCTTGCAAAACTCCCGTTAGCCGCTCCTGTTCACTAGCTGCCTGTTGCAACGTCAGCAATTGTTTTCCTAGAAAAAAAAACGTTGGTATTATTAAATGTCTTAATTTGATGAGTGGTTTTTAAATGAATTAATCATTATCTAGTTTTCTTTATTTAAACTCTCCCACCCATCTATTCTGATTCAGTAAACTGGAAACAAAGCAGAGCCAGCAGGATGTGTACAGAAAGCTTAGTGAACTACTTGCAGGTGTGCTGGTGGATCACAGTTTTACCACTCTGGGCCTCATCTCCACACCTATAATATGGGAATGATAACACTAACCCTTCCATGTGTGTTGTACTGCATAAAAGCTCAGGATTATGTTCAAAGTGCCTGTCTTGGGGGAGGTGCACAGTGGGCAGGATCAGTTGGAGTCAATTTCAAAGTCTGAGAGGATTCTAGTTCTTTTGGATGGATTGTAGCCTTACAATCCAGAGTGTTATGGGAGCACATGGTTTCACTTCCCCAGGAGAAATCCAGGAATGAGACAGTGACTGAGTTACAGCTTGGCCCCAGCTTCTCCCTTGTTCGGGAGATGAAGTAAATGGTACAGCTTACTTCCCTCTCTCTACCACTTTAGCTACTCCCGTTTGTGTATAGGAGGCAGGGATAGAAAGGATACTTGGCTCCACCAGTACCTCACCCTGCATACTCAGCTCCTTGCTTACTTTTAGCTGGAATGGGAACAGGAATGCCATGGACAGTTGCTTCTCACCTGCGTGGGGACAGGTAATGCAGGTTACCCATGGGGGGGGGGGAAATAAGACCAGAACCTATGCCACAACTCAATCTGCTAAAAGAAAACGCTCTAGGTATTACCTTACACGTATATTAGGAAAAATATTGATGTTTAGACTGAGCTTAACTGATTCATGTTATCTACACTCACTGGTCTTCCTAGTCAAGATGAAGAAAAGGAGAGTTTTAACAGTTGACTTCCATGGGGCTAAGATTAGGTCCTAAATGCTGCTTTTATGGTGCTAATGTATGCCTATAGCCACACTAAAAGCACACTGGCTCTCAATTTGGTGTGTTTAAAGTTGATTAAAAGGCCATGAGTTATATACAGGAAGCAAATATGGAACTGGATCAGGGATTGAGTTATACAACGGGTAGACATGAGAGCTGTTTCCCACAAAACTTCAGCTGAACTGGAAAATCTCATATCACCTAATCTCCAAATTTTGTGTGTGTACACACACATGGCTCTGAAGAGGTATTATAACTGAAAAAAAATATTTTGGACAGACAACTGGTCTCAATGTACTCTCCTCTGTCATTTTTATTCAGATTATGGGCCTTCTGTGGCAATAAAAATCATAATGGTGATAGAAATGTGTTAAATTGAGGGTGCTGTAAATTTCCACAAGCACATTAGTTCTTTGCTAGAGTAAATGGCTTATGTATTCCCTAAGTAGTGTCAAACTCAAGAATATCCTAGCCTATAGCCACAGCTATAACTGGATATTATGTCTCCAATATAGAAAGGGGCAGAAATAAACACTACAACTGAACTCAAAACCTTGAAGACATAGTACAAGATCAATGTACTTCAGTAGCAGAAAGATAACACTTGAAATGGTTTTGGAGATTTGATGAAAATCAAGAAGCTTAAAAAGAAAAGAGTTTTTTTTTTTAATTAAGTGAGTGACTTTTGGACATATATGCGTGAGGGATGTATTTGAAAAGATGAAGCTGCAGCCATCAGTCAACTTTACACTGACAATGACAAAGCTCTTCAGTGTTGAATAAAAACACTTTTAATAAAGTGTGAAACTTTAAAAGGAGAAAAGAAGGATAAGGAGTTTCAAAGAAATGTAGCCTGAGGCAAAATGCACTTATAAATTTGTTCCAAATCAGAGAGTGATGTGTCGGGGGGGGGGGAAGGAAGGAAGAAAAAAATCATTGTAATTCAACAACACAACATTACTGGTTATCTTCATATGGTGCAAATGCAAATTGGGAATGTGGTGAACAGGGCCAGCTGTAAGTTTTTTGCAGCCCCAAGCTCCAAGAGCACAACCGCCCAAGCAAAAAAAAGGGGGAGAAGGGAGGAATGCCACCCCTGGAATTGTGCTGTCGCAAGCACGTGCTTGCTTTGCTGATGCCTAGAGCTGGTCCTGAAGCACATGAATTTCTTTGAAGCAAACTTCACTGGTTTTGCTCATACAACCCTCAGTGATATCAATGGTCTTCAGATTATGATCTTAAGGCCAAAATCCTCAGAGCTTCAGATATGGGCTGCTTACAGTTATATTTCCTGCATCAGTTCCCAAGAGCCATTTGTTTGTGTGCACTGAAGTCCAGCCATACATCTGGAACATTCTCACCTCCAGCAGGATTGGAGGGAGTACACAGACACCTCTATGCCAGCTGAGAGATTTCTGCAGACCAGGAGAATCCCCAGGAGCCCTGGTAATAGGTTTGGCTGAAAACTCTGTCAAACCTGTTTTGATGAAAAACTGGGGTTTCAAGAAAATATGTTTTTTACCCCTGCAAAAAGTGTCTGGCTTTTGCAGAAAATGTTGATATTTTGTTGAGGGGAAAAAAAAAAAAAACACACCTGCATGTGATGGCCAGGGACTATTATTCTTATGATACATCCTCTCCCCACATTGAGAGGGGAGGAAGTCCAGTCAGAGATCCTGGCCCATAAAAGGAGAATGGGACCAGAAGGCACCTGAACTACAACTCCCTTGAGGCACTGCAGCAGCATTTTGAATATTCTAATTTTCAACTGAAATATTTATGGTTCGGGTATTTTGCTGGGGGAAAAACAAAAAAAACAAAAACAAATAAATTTCCCAACCTGTTAGGACAACTTCCAGGCTCTTTGGGTAGGTCTACACATCAGTTAGGAGGTGTGACTCAAAGCTTGGGTAGCTGTATATGTTCTAGCTCTACCTGAGCTACTGCAAGTGCTAAAAATAGCAGTTTTGCCGTGGTGCCTCAGGTTAGCTGCCCGTGCCCATGCCCTGAAGGGTTGGGTGGGATTGTACTTGGGTGGCTAGCCTAAGCTCCTGCCTGTGCTGCCATGGCCACGCTGCTATTTTTAGTGCACTAGCCTGAGCAGAGCTCATGTGTGTATGACTACCCAAGCTGGGAATCTCACATCCGAGTTGCTGTGTAGACATATTAATGTAACAGAGCAGTCCTACCAAAGGCCAGGAGATTGTCCTAAACATTAAAAAGGGCCAAAAAAGACAATCCAAAGTCTCCAACTCAACATATATAATGTTATTGTCTCTTTGTCCTGAGCAGCTAATCAAACAGTTGGAGCCTCACAGGGTGGTATCAATTAACAGAAAATAGTGATGGTGAGTCAGGTACTTCTTTGGTGCAACATTGCTTATTTATAAAGAATGAACACAATGTCTTGTTTCTTCAAAAAAGACAGCAAGCAGTTTCCTAGCTTATATATCCAAGTCGGCCTTTCCAGAAGATGCAGAGCCCAAAAGAAGCTCTGTCCTCCTGCATCCTCCTAGGACCATGTTCACCACTGCTTCTCTCATGATCTCCTAGTTTTCTCCCTTAAATACACACAGCTTATGAAGCAATACCTTAACCCCTTCATTTGCAACCAGTCCCAGGGAAACTCTCAGTCCACACAGCTTAGCCCTACTTAGGCTTTGCCACATGGCCAATTGCTTTGGGTTAAATAGCTTCAGCTGTCTCCAGTTATCAAACTCCATAAAGGAGCTTAGTTGCTCTCCCATTTAGCCCAAAATAAGGGTGGCTAGCACACTCATCTATTTTAATAAAGGCAGTGATTGTCTGTAAGTTAGAGACCCATTGATAGCAGCCACGAACAATTGCCAGCATAAACAATATCATTTTTTGCCCATCATTACTTCCTGAAATTTGATTCTTCATGGGGGGAAGGGGAGGAAGACAAGGAAATATTAGGTACATGCACATTTTCTCTCCTCAGAGGATTCAGACCACTCAATCATTATTTCTTTTCATATATAATCAAAGTTGTATTTGTTAAAATCATCTAGTTAAGAAAGCAAACTGCAAGCATTATACTGTTCTTAAAGAAAAGCTCAACATATGGTAAAAGGACAAGAGCTTTAAAAGCAACAATACTTGTCAACACTTCTAAATAAGACTCAGTGAATTAAATTGTGAAGGAAATTAAAAAGGAAGTACTGGATAGGATAAATATAGACTGAAATCTGGTGAGAGAGTACATTACACTGAAGACATTGCAAAGAAGGAATAAATCAAACCACAGGTTAGTAAACTACAGCCTCGGACCATGGAGAGTGAGGGCAACACTTCACATCACTCAAACAAACAGAAAATTTGTAAGCAGAAGTTGAATAAATGCAGAAATATTAAACTGAATGGGTAAAAAGAAAAGAGTACTAGTGGCACCTTAGAGACTAACCAATTTATTTGAGCATAAGCTTTCGTGAGCTACAGCTCACTTCATCGGATGCAATAAATTGGTTAGTCTCTAAGGTGCCGCAAGTACTCCTTTTCTTTTTGTGAATACAGACTAACACGGCTGTTACTCTGAACCCTGTCATTATGAATGGGTAAAGAGACAAACAAAACAAAAAAAAACCCACTGTGATGGGTTGGATAGCAGAAACCCCCTTGGGGCTGCCAACTGATGTGTCAAGACTACTTCTGCCCCTGATTTCCCTGCCATCCTGGGTCTCCAGAACACTCTCTTGTTGAGCCAGACATGCCAGTCTGCTCCAATACAGACCGAGGGTCTGAACCAAGTGCCCCAAAGCTGCAGACTTAACTGAAAGCAATTTAAGAAGTGTTCCTGTCCTTAATACTCAGATGCTCAATGCCCAGTGTAAGCTTTATACAGGGTAAATTCACATTGTTTGCCCTCTATAACACTGATAGAGAGGTATGCACAGCTGTTTGCTCCCCTCACAGGTATTAATGCATACTCTGGGTTAATAAGTAAAAAGTTATTTTATTAAATACAGAAAGTAGGATTTAAGTGTTTCCAGGTAGTAACAGACAGAACAAAGTGAATTACCAAAATAGAACACACAAGTCTATGTTTAATACAGTAAGAACTCTGAATACAGATAAAAATCTCCGCCTCAAAGGAATTCTACTAAGCTTCCTTTTACAGATTAGACTCCTTCTAGTCTGGGTCCAGCAATCACCACTCACCCCCTGTAGTTACTGTCCTTCGTTCCAGTTTCTTCAGGTATCCTTGGGGTGGAGAGGCTCTCTCCTTAGCCAGCTGAAGACAAAATGGAGGGGTCTCCCCAGGGATTAAATAGACCCTCTCTTGTGGGCAGAGACCCCCTCCTATGTAAAGACCAGCTCCAAGATGGAGTTTTGGAGTCACATGGGCAAGTCACATGTCCATGAAGGACTCAGAACTTTCAGGTAGCAGCCATGGTTCACATGCTTCCTTGAATGTCCTCAGGCAGACTTCTTACGTGGATTGGAGCATTTCAAGATCCATTGTTCACTAAGTGTTTCTTGACTGGGCACCTAATTTTCACATTCCTCTCTCAAGAAACTGACCAAATTCTTTACTGGCTTTATTTTTAAGTAACCTTTGTAAACAGCCAATATTCATAACTTTGAATACAAAAATGATACATGCATACAAATAGGATTAATAGATTCAGTAGATCATAATCTTTACATGTTACATGGCATATGTAGCATAAAACATTATATTATATATATATATAGTGACAAAGCTCTGTCCTTGCCTCCATGGGTCCCACGTTTCCTGGTGGATTTCGCTAGCCTCAGAGGCTCACTGTAACCCTTCTCTTTCTAGAGACAAGGGTCACAGTCTGAACCATTTTCATCATAAGCCAGCGAGGGAGGTGAGGAGAAGTTATCCTTCCTTGCACAGTCTCTGTTATCTCCCAGTCTCAGTGATTAATCAGGGGGCAAAGGTGCGGGGAGGAGAGCCCGGGCCCACTTTCTACTCTGGGCTCCAGCCCAGGGACCCTATTAGTATCAGCTATGGTAGCTGACCTTTTAGAAACATGACATGTACAATTCCCTGGGCTACTTCCCCCACAGCAGCCCTCACTCCCTCAAGCTCCACTTCACTTTTACCTCAGGGCCTCCTTCCTTGTGCCTGATATGGTGTGTACTACTCAGTCTCTCCAACAGCGCAACTTCCTCCCACAGCTCCTGACATGCACACCCACCTGACTAACTGAGAGGCTTTTAACTAGTTTCAGCCAGCCCCTGATTGGCTTCAGGTGTCCCAATCAACCTAGCCTTCTCCCTGCCTTCTGGAAAGTTCTTAATTGGCCCCGAGTGTCTTAATTGACCTGGAGCAGCTGCCATTTCACTTATCCTGGTACCAGGGATTTGTTTAGCCTGGAGCTAATATATCTATCTCCCACTACTTTTCTATAGCCATATGGCCTTGCCCCATCACTACATATAAGCATATTTCCCTACCACGGGCCCCAAAGCTGCAGACTTAACTGAAAGCAACTTAAGTGTTGCTGTCTTTGACACTCAGATGCCCAACTCCCAATGGTCCAAACCCCAAAAATCCATTTTACCCTGTATAAAGCTTATACAGGGTAAACTCAAATTGTTTGCCCTCTATAACACTGATAGAGAGATATGCAGAGCTGTTTGCCCCACCCCAGTTATTAACACATACTCTGGGTTAATTAATGAGTAAAAAGTGATTTTATTAAATACAGAAAGTAGCATTTAAGTAGTTCCAAGTAGTAACAGACAGAACAAAATGAATTACCAAGCAAAATAAAATAAACACACAAGTCTAAGCTTAGTACAGTAATAAAATTAAACGCCAATAAGTCTCACTCTCAGACTTTTCAATAAGTTTCTTTCACAGACTGGATGCCTTCCTAGTCTGGGCACAATCCTTTCCCCTGGTATAGCCCTTGTTCCAGCTCAGGTGTTAGTTGGGGGATTTCTCGTAATGGCCGCTCCCTTTGTTCTGTTCCACCCCCTTATATCTTTTGCATAAGGCGGGAATCCTTTGTCCCTCTGGGTTCCCACCCCTCCTTCTCAATGGAAAAGCACCAGGTTAAAGGTGGATTCGGATTCAGGTGACATGATGACATGTCACTGTAAGACTTCATTACCCACTTGCCAGCACACAAGACTGACAAGTAAAACAGAGCCATCTACAGTCAGTTGTCCTGGTTAATGGGAGCCATTAAGATTCCCAACCGCCATTAATGGTCCACACTTTGCATAACTACAATAGGACCTCAGAGTTATATTTCATATATCTAGTTTAAGATACAAGATTGGTACATTTATACAAATAGGATGACCACACTCAGTAGATTATAAGCTTTGTAATGATACCTTACAAGAGATCTTTTACATGAAACATACTCCAGTTACATTATATTCACACTCATCAGCATATTTTTATAAAATCATATAGAGTGCAACTTCACACCCACCACCTGTTAAGTTTCTGATTACTGGACATGGGAAAATATTAAGGTAGTATGTAGACTGAACAGAAAAAGATAATGTTCAAGTTATTTATAGTTTTATGAATGCTAGAACCAATCAGTACAAATTTATCTAATTTTGACAATCTGCTATAGCAAGAAGAAGAAGAAGAAGAAGATATCCTCTGTGCCTGTAGTCTTTTATTCTAGTGTCCCATCTGAGAACTGGATATACCTCCTAATCCAAACTTCCAGGAATTTTAGATGGGGAAAGGACATACCATCTGATCAAAAAATCCTACCGATTATCGCAGTAAGGTTTCTGTTTTCCCTTTTCTTTTTTTAAATTTTATTTAAGTGCTTGGTTTTGGAGAAATTGCTCTGACAGGTCTAGCAGGTTGTAAATAAGCTTATTTTTAGTTAAATGTTTTCCATCATTACTGGTAAGTGTTAAAGTTAAATGTTCCTGGACATTCTATAACAGATTTGAAAGTAGACATACTTGAACAAAAATAACTTCAGAAACAGACTTCAAAGAGAGATAGCAGAACTAAAATTCATTTACAAATTTAACACCATTAATTGGGGCTTGAATAGGGACTGGGAGTGGCTGGCTCATTACAGAAGCAGCTTTGCCTCTCCTGGAATTGACACCTCCTTACCTATTCCTGGGAGTTGACTATATCCACCCTGATCAAATTGGCCCTGTCAACACCACTTCTCCACTTGTGAGGTAACTCCCTTCTCTTTTTGGTGTTAGTATATTTATGTCTGCATCTGTAATTTTCACTCCATGAACTCGAAGAAGTGGGGGTTTTACCCACAAAAAGCTTATGCTCAAATAAATCTGTTAATCTTTAAGCTGCCACCAGACTACTTGTTTTTGTGGATACAGACTAACACGGCTACCCCCTGAAAGTTGATTTTGTCACTTACCGTTTTCCCTGCATGTTAGATTAAAGTAACAGAAGATTTATCATCATCTGTGGTTATTTATAATGAGTCAAATTTAAGACCATGAAAAAGAACAATGAAATTGTAATCAGTTGGTTGCACTAAATAATAGTTTCTGAATTCACAAGCCACACCAGTCCTTCCTGGATAAGTGCTTTACAGGGAGTTTAAAATAGTGAATTAGAAATTTCAAGAATTGGTTTTTATTTTGGTATGAAAGCAATATTTATTTATTTGTTTATTTTTTACACAAACAACTTAGCATGTTTAAAACAAATATTTCCAAGAGATTTTTTTGTTTATCTCCAAGAAATCTGAATTTCAGAGGACAGGTTGGATCAATGTGTATTCTGGCCAGCCTGGGTTATCCCTACACAAACACATTAGGAGAATGAGTCATTGCTGTGGAAGCAATGGGGCTACATGCTAAAAAGCATGTACCAAGCCCCTGGATTTTTGGGCTTACCTCAAGATGCTGCTATGTGATACTAGCCATAGAGGATCTGCAGAAAGTCAACTCCACAAATTTTGTGACATAGTGCAAAGGTGTAACTTGTGCTCCATCTCTCTCACACCCAAGAACTCTAAATATTCCTGGCCCTGAATTTAGGATATTACAGACAATAAAGAGTCAAATGCTGGCATGTTAACCATAAAGATAATACTCAAAGTGCCAAAGTGTGGCTAGTCCCTGTGCAGGTTGCAAGAGGGTAAGGGATCATACAAGAGAGCCTTCCACTTGCAACTGCAGTCCCTGCATTCACCGAAGTACAGGTAGTCTACCTGTTAGTATCTTATGAAGTAGTAGGCACTGCTAATTAGCGTGCAGGTTGAAGGGACCTGACCTCCTGTCATAAATATAAAGGGAAGGGTAAACCCCTTTAAAATCCCTCCTGGCCAGAGGAAAACTCCTCTCACCTGTAAAGGGTTAAGAAGCTAAAGGTAATCTCGCTGGCACCTGACCAAAATGACCAATGAGGAGACAAGATACTTTCAAAAGCTGGGAGGAGGGAGAGAAACAAAGGGTCTCGGTCTGTCTATATGCTGCTTTTGTTGGGGATAGAACAGGAACGGAGTCTTAGAACTTTTAGTAAGTAATCTGGCTAGGTATGCGTTAGATTATGATTTCTTTAAATGGCTGAGAAAAGAATTGTGCTGAATAGAATAACTATTTCTGTCTGTGTATCTTTTTTGTAACGTAAGGTTTTGCCTAGAGGGATTCTCTATGTTTTGAATCTAATTACCCTGTAAGGTATCTACCATCCTGATTTTACAGAGGGGATTTCTTTACTTCTATTTACCCCTATTTCTATTAAAAGTCTTCTTGTAAGAAAACTGAATGCTTTTTCATTGTTCTCAGATCCAAGGGTTTGGGTCTGTGGTCACCTATGCAAAGTGGTGTGGCTTTTTACAAAACCTTGTCCAGGAAGTGGGGTGCAAGGTTTTGGGAAGTATTTTGGGGGGAAAGACGTTTCCAAACAGCTCTTCCCCAGTAACCAGTATTTGTTTGGTGGTAATAGCGGCCAATCCAAGGACAAAGGGTAGAATATTTTGTACCTTGGGGAAGTTTTGACCTAAGCTGGTAAAGATAAGCTTAGGAGGTTTTCATGCAGGTCCCCACATCTGTACCCTAGCGTTCAGAGTGGGGGAGGAACCTTGACACCTCCCCTTCCCTACATACCAGCCAGAGGAAATGACTGTCTATGGAAGGAGTGCAAGCTGCACCTCTCTAAGGGATGACCCATTGCTCAGTCTCACCCTTCAGACCAGAGAGTTTCTGGAGGCAGTGTCTCTTGTGCCACTCCTAGGGCATCTTAGCACTGCTCCCAGTGAGAAGTAGTCCTTTCATGGAACAATTTGGGTACAAGTAATTAGCTTACAAATAGTCACAAACATTTTAGGCCACCTTTCATACATTTTGTCAATTTACTTATTCACAGAACCCAGACTGAATCAAGCAAGTTACATAGTTTACTTTTCCTGCTTTAGTATTTGCTAGGCATAAAGGGCCAATTTAAAATCAACATATTAATAGTGAGAGGCAGTACAGTCTAGTGACTAGGACACTGGACTGGAAGTCAGGACAACAAGCACCTGTGATCTTGAACCACTCACTTCATCTCTCTGTGACTGTATCCCACCCTTGCCCAGTCTGCCTGTATTATCTATTTATACTGTAAACTCCTTGAGACATTACTATGTTTTTCTACCAGTGAAGTACCAGGTTTGGACCTATCAGTGCTACCATACTAATTATTATAATAAAACAGTGTATAAACACAAAGGTCCTTCATGTGCCCCCAATCTGCAAGAGCAAAGTTAAAATGTTTGCTTGTTTGTTTTCACTTTACCTTCGCTACAGATTCTCTAGGTCAAAAATCCCTTTTTATTAATCATGTTTATTTGGTCTGTAGATTTATTTTGTATCTAATTTTAATAATGGGCATGTTATTTCTCATCTGTTATTATTGCCATTTGCTGGTCTGTTTGCTCTACAAATTATTTGAGGTTTAAAAATTTCACTTAAAATATAAATGTAAAACTTATCAATAGGGAAACATTCTGTTTCCCTAGAGTTAACATCTTTGAATCTTTCATACTCAGATATGTATACTGTTTCTTTAAATCTGTAGCAGAAAACTATGCAGGAAGTGCAAAAGCTCTATAGTGAAACAGAAAAAACAAAGACAGGGAACCTTTAGGGATAACACTATTTTACTTATTCTAATAAAGTTTTTTGAGCAGATTTAAAAGAATGGAGCTTTTTTCTCATTGTCCTGAGACATGCTGTAGCTATATCTCCATCTAGTCTATCAAGAATAAAACCAATGTTGATGAAAGAGAAAACCCAAGGCCTGTCTCCCTAATTACAAATCCAGATATTTATTCTCTAACAAACATTACAGTGATTGCGGTGATAATTAAAACTTTTTATTTCATGGAAAAACTTGTCCGGGGGGCAAAATAACAGTGGTAGAATTTCTGTTAGAGTGTGAAAATAAATGGAATACTGTCTTCCACTTTCCTGTTCATATAAGAAGAAAAAATATATACTACAGTCATGCTTGGTGGAAATGCTTGGGGAAACGCACATCCTGATAAATGGATGTTCAGTTAACAGGGGAAGTTACTGGGAAGGTGAGTCACACTGGGGATGTAACTGAGTTGTGATGGATTCTCCATCACTGACCATTTTTAAATCAAGATTGGACATTTTCTAAAAGATCTGGTCTAGGAATTATTTTGGGGAATTTCTGTGGTCTGTGTTATGCAGGAGGTCAGACTAGATCAGCGGTTCCCAAACTAGCGTTTGTGAACCCCTGGGGGTTTGCAGAACGTTACAGGGGTTCACCAGAAAAATGTCACTAATGGCAGCCAGAGGACCCAGGGCACTGGAGGCAGCAGGTGGGACCCGGTTGCAGGGCAGACAGCCCAAGCCCCAGGGAGAGAGGGGCCGGGACGTTGGGGCTGGCAGCCCGAGCCCCGGCAGTCAGCGGGACCTGCAGCCTGAGCTCAGTGGAGCTCAGTTGACCGGGGCAGTCAACGGGGTCCAGCAGCAGGAGCCCCACGGAGTGCGGAGGAAATTTAAACTTAAATCCCTGGAAATAGTCATTTTTAGGAGGGGGTTCACGAGATTTCACAATTTAGTGAAAGGGGTTTGCGGGTTGTTAAAGTTTGGGAACCACTGGACTAGATCATCACAACGATCTCTAGGACTCTATTAACTGACACATGGGCAAACATGGATTTGGGGGATTAAAGTAATTTGATTAAATAATTTATTGTAATCCATTGAAGGTATATTTTTACTGATTATTTCTGAGGACAATGACAAATACAAAGACTTCTGCCTTAAGGAACTATATGTCTGCATACCATTATTCCAAGGTAATTTATTTGAGTACTTTGTAGTTTACTGCATGTATGAGGCAAGTGTAAGAGGTGTTGTGTTTCTGTTTCAGTTCAGGTCTTTAAGTTTTTGGACTCTCAATGCTAGTCCTACAAAAGGGTACATGTATCCTTTTATAAATCCCAAGAAGGAGTTTTGACTTTTTATCTCCTTCTTACCAATTTGGCTATGCTAGGGTTTCTAATTTAGGGGGCTCCAATTTAATAAAATACTAGCTCTCTAATGGGCTACTCCTACCGCCCTAATCCCTGATTTTAAAGGTGGAGTTAAACAAGCCACATCTGCCTCATTGAGTCAGCAGTTATTAAGCTACCTCTCCCCACATGTTGGGGAATAAAGAAACCACCCCCCCCGTTACAAGGCCCTATTTAAAATGTTAAATAATGCTATCAAATATAAAATATAAGTTATAGCTTAATAAACTGAGCTAAACAATGCTTAATTTCCCAAACATCATATTTACATTACTTTTTGTATTTAATATCCATCAGTCTCGCCTAGCTAGAGGGCTAACATTTTTTGCTTTTGTATGTCTGAGTCACCTACCACAAAATAACTGTTTTTAAAATAAACACAAGAATGCAGATAGTATTTGTTAATTAAAACTTAAGAAAATAATTGGCAATGTCAAAGTGAACATTCCCACTTATATGTACCCTTATGAGTGGGTTTTCTAAAACTGTTGGATGGGGTTTCAAAAGCACTTGAAAAGGAGTACTTTGGCACCTTAGAGACTAAAAAATTTGTTAGTCTAAGGTGCCACAAGTACTCCTTTTCTTTTTTTCAGATACAGACTAACATGGCTGCTATTCTGAAACCTGTCAAAAGCACTTTGGTGGCTTAAGGCCAGTAGTGAGACATAAGGCCCTAAGCCACTTAAGTGATTTTGAACATCCCACCCAACTTAAGGTCTGCAAAAATTAGCAGATGTCACTTGCTATTGAAGTGTTTAGGATAACACTAAAGAACAGTTTAAAACTTATGGATTAGTTTGACAGTGAAACGATCATCTGTTTGGTAAGATATGTCTACATTTATGGAGAAATCTAGAGAAAAAGCAGGTGGAATACGTCAAATACTTTGCTATAACAGGAATGCAACAGTACCTCCTGCCTAACCATTCCATTCTGCAGGCTTGATTAATTTCCAATTGGCAGTGCTGCTTATTTTTGAAATAAAATGAAATTGTTTCATAAAACACACATTTTGCAAGCAATCTGGCTTTCAACAGAAACATAAGAAACACATGTTTAGAATATCTCAATTCAGAGATACTGAAAGGGTGCAGGGGCTGATCAATGTTTAAAATAGAGAGCTGCACTTCCTCTAAAATCCCTATTTATGAAGTTGTTTTACTCCTTATTCATACATGGTTTTTTTGTTTGTTTGTTTTTCCCCCCTCTAGTTTCACAGCACTCTGATTCCTTTCAAAACATGGCTGACCCCACAAATCTTCAGCCTCAAAAGGGTAGTGGTGAGCAGGGATGGGAAGGGCACCCAGTACTTCAGATTACACCTGTGATTTCTTTGTTATACCTGAGAGATATTCCACTCTTAATTCCAAAGGAATTAGATGGAGGTAATCCATCCCTTGAAGGTCTTTGAATGATAAATAGGACAAACAGTGAAATCCTAGCCCCACTGGAGTCAATTAAGACAGAATTTCACTTCAAATGTTTAATTGTAGCTTGAGGTGACAGCTACTAGTAAACCAAATGCTATGTGTACATTTCATTCTACTTTGAGTAGTAATACACACACACACACACACACACACACACACACACACACACCCTACACTCACATCTAGTAGGAATCGTATGTACGCACATCTCCACATTGGATTAATTTTCTTGGAGTCATTTTTAACAGCCAAGGCAGCTGACTTCTGATGCTTGAATCTGAGCAGAGTTAGTATGGCACAGAAATGTTGACAATGAACATAGATGACAACTATGGGATGCATTCAACCCCACTGCAGGTTCCTTAGAGTTTTGTTATTCTGAATTGTAGACCGGGGGGGGGAGGGGGAGGAGACAGAAGAGAGGGAACCGAATGAAAAAAAGTCAAGTCTATTATTCCCTGGATACAGACATTATTACAGGTAACAATTTCTAGAACAAAATCGTGTAAAAGGTCAGTAAGTTGTACCAAACACCATGATTTGATAAACATTTAATCAAAATCAGCAGAAAACAAGAACTACAGACGTTATGAATAGATTTAAAAAAAGAGTGGGTGGGGGCAGAACCTCAGCTAGTGAAAGTCATGTAAATCTCTCTTGAAGATCCAATCCTCAATGCTTGCAACAAAACTGGGAATACAGAGAGGTCAAAGAAGAAAGCTCTGCTCCCTGTCAGTTAGAAAATCTGGCTCCTTCATTACCAGTATGCCACCTTGACATCCAATTTATTAAAGCACTTTCTCCCCCACGATAAACATCACTCAGATACTTCTCTCTTCCCAGATGTTCAGCTTCCCCCCCCAAATTAAAAAAGTTCTTCTCACCAAAATAGAAACTGGAAATAGCAGAAGAATGGCAGCTTTCAGAAAAGTGAAATCTGAGAAATTAAGAAATGTATGTATTACTGTCTGCTACTAAGATATATTAGGACTCACCACACAATGGAAGAGCTCACTGAAACCTAAACACATAAAAAAGTACTCCATATTCTAGTTCCTGAGAAAAAACAATGCAAGGATTAAGTGGCTAGTGTACCTTTCTGAAGGACTGTCAAACAGAAGAATTTAAATACATATATAACTAAATGCCTTATTTAAATACAAACTAATGAAGCAGAAAACAGACATATGTAGCCTGTTCCTGCACCACTGAAGTCAATGGGATTTCTGTCATTCTCTTCCGGGGAAGCAATAGTTATCTCATTAGCATTATCTACCCTACTTTCAGAAGTTTTTATCTTACAGGTTTGTACTTTTAGGGCCTGATTGTGACAGAGCTGGAATGGCTGTGTAAAGTAGTAAGTGGGCATATTGTACAGCAGCCACTTACAAAGCAACTGTGCAGCCCATTTCCCTTCACACAAGCGGCTGGAAAGAGGTTGGATGCATCAGGGAGAGGCAGAATCTGGGGTCCACCTTCCATGCACATGAGGCAGTGTAGCTCGTTGGGAAGCACACTCTGCATTGAATAAAGATGTGCAAAATTTGCCTCCTTCCCAGATCACTGAGGAGGCCCACAGAGAGGCTGTGACTCAGAAGATCACAATCTTCCTCCAAGGCTGCTCCAGGGTCAGCACAACACACAGCCACTTTAGGATGTGCTTTAGGAGGTGAAGAGCAATCTGTCCAATCAGGGTAAGGCCAAAGAGTAATGAAAAAAGCATAACATTTTAAATAGCAGAAAGAGTTTAACATATAATGGTTTATAAATATATTGGGTAAGATGCCTCAAAAGTACAAAGGAGAAATTAGGTCCATTAAATAAGTGTGGTGAAATGAATAACTATAAAAATCTGCTTTCAATTAGAAAGATAAAATAAACATTTAGACAGTAACTGTGGAGGTAAGTGTGACAGGCTCGGTCACAGAGACACCCTTGGAACTGTCACCTGATGTGCTGAAACTACCTCTGAGCCCATTTTTTTCTTTGCTGGCTTGGGACTCCAGAACCCTGCCTTGTTGAGGCAGAAAGGCTAGCTTGCTGCAACATAGACCCAGGGTCTGAACCATTCCCCCAAAGCCGCAGACTTAACTGAATACAGCTCAGCAAGTACTCCTGTCTCCAGCACCCAATTCTGATTGGGATCCAAACCCCACATAAATCCATTTTACTCTGTATAAAGCTTATACAGGGTAAACTCATAATTGTCCACCCTCTATAACACTGATAGAGATATGCACAGCTCTTCGCTCCCCCAGGTATTAATCAATTATTCTGGGTTAATGAAATCACTTTTGTTTATTAATTAAGTATAAAAAGTAAGATTTAAGTCATTTCAGGTAATAACAAACAGATCAAAGTAAGTGCATAGGTCACAACAAAAAGTAATTTTCGCTCTTCAGATACTCCCACCTTCTTGTTAACTGTTGAGAATAGACCACTTCCACCTTAATTGAATTGGCCTTGTTAGCACTGACCTCCCACTTGGTAAGGCAACTCCCATCATTTCGTGTGCTGTGATATATATACAGCTTACTATATTTTTCACTCCATGCATCTGATGAAATGGGTTTTATGAAAGCTTATGCCCAAATATATTTATTAGTCTCCAAGGTGCCACAAAGGACTACTTGTCATTTTTGCTGATACAGACTAACACGGCTACCACTCTGAAACCTGAGAATTAAGTAAGTTACCAAGCAAAATAAAAAAAAAACATGCAAGTCTAAGCCTAATACATTAAGAAACTGAATACAGGTAAAGCTCATCCTCAAAGATGTCCCAAGAAGCTTTTTCACAGACTAGTCTCCTTCCTAGTCTGGGCCCAATCCTTTCTCCGGCACAGTTCTTGTTAGTTCCAGCTCAGGTGGTGACTAGGGGATTTCTCATGACTGACAGCCCACTTGTTCTGCTCCACCCCCTTTTATAGCTTTGGCACAAGACAGGAATCTTTTGTCACTGTGGATCCCCACCCCGCCTTCTAAATGGAAAAGCACTAAGTTTAAGATGGATTCCAGTTCAGGTGACATGATCACATGTCACTGTAAGACCTTCTTCTTCATTACCCAGTTGTAGCAAAGCTGAGATTCACCAGCACGGCGCCTCCTGCTGAACATCTTGGGAATTAGCTCTCCAGCCTCCAGAGCTCCCACTGCTGGGCGATGTCTCACTTGCCTCAGGCCCCCATGTTCCTCCCGGACCCCAGGGCCCTTTACCTTGGGGTGCTGCCCCAGCAGTACCCCACCACGCTCTGGGTCTCCCCTCCCAGTGGAACCCCCAACCCTCTCATCCACCTTGTCTCAGTGGCTACTGCCAGTTGTCATCTAGCCCCTGCTCACTGGTGCAAACTGCAGACTATCATGGCCACTCATCATTGGCAAGGTGTTAGGACCAGTTGCCTCTGCCTATTCCCAGGCTGCACCTCTGTAGCCCCAGTACCTTTGTAGGCCTTACACAAGGACTGTAGCCTGGGGAGTTACCAGGATGGAGCTCCCCAGCTCCTCTTGCCTTTCCCCAGCACTACTGTACCTTAGGTACCCTTCTCTCCCAGGCAGCCAGGTCCTTCTCTCCAGAGAGAAGGAGAGACTGACTCAGCTCCTGGCTCACAGCCCTTTTATAGGGCCAGCTGTGGTCTGATTGGGGTGTGGCCCCAGCTCTGGCTGCTTCCCCAATCAGCCTAGCCTTTCACAGGAGTGGGGTAACTGCCCCACTACATAGTATCTGGAAGACAGGTACATAGGAAGGTTTGCAGGTAAACCAACCCATTCACAGTTCATTGATTCTGAAGCATCCTTAATGGCTTACACTTAACAGGTTTACATCAGTAACACAAGTTTATGTCTTATTCTCCTAACTCCAGACTCAGGGCTTGGCTACACTTACATTTTATAGCGCTCTAACTTCCTGGCTCAGGGGAGTGAAAAAAATCACCCCACTGAGCGCAGCAAGTCTGAGCACTTTAAAGCGCTAGTGTGGACAGGTTCTGAGCGTTTGGAGCTGTGCTCCTAGCACTCAGAGCTGATCCCCCTTGTGGAGGTGGATTACCAGGAGCGCTGGGAGAGCTCTCTCCCAACGCTCGCACGTGACCACACTCGCACTTGAAAGCGCTGCTGCAGGAGCGCTCCTGCAGCAGCGCTTTGAAGTTTCTAGTGTAACCATGCCCACAGAAATAATACTGTCAAACAAACTGTAAAACAGTGACTGATAAAGAATAGGCAAAGACTTACTTGGAACACTGGCTGTTCAAGAGAAAAACATAATTTGGATGATTTGTATACCAAGTGTCAGGGTTCCTTCCCCATTCCGAACTCTAGGGGACAGATGTGGGGACCCGCATGAAAGACCCCCTAAGGTTTTTCTTACCAGCTTAGGTTAAAACTTCCTCAAGGTACAAACTTTGCCTTGTCCTTGAACCCTATGCTGCCACCACCAAGCGTTTTAAACAAAGAACAGGGAAAGAGACCACTTGGAGACGTCTTCCCCCCAAAATATCCCCCAAGCCCTACACACTCCCTTTCCTGGGGAGGCTTGAGAATAACATCCTAACCAATTGACTACAAAAATCATCAAAGACCCAAACCCCTGGATCTTGGAACAATGGAAAAAATCAGTCAGGTTCTTAAAAGAAGGATTTTATTTAAAAAAAAAAAAGAAGAAAGAAAGGTAAAAATCATCTCTGGAAAATACTTTGCAGGTTATTCAGATTCAAAACACAGAGGATCCCCCTCTGGTCAAACCTCAAAGTTACAGAAAACAGGAATAAACCTCCCTCTTAACACAGGGAAAATCCACATAAAACAAGATAAACTAATCTGCCTTGCCTGGCTTACCTATACCAGTTACAATATTGGAGACTTGGATTAGGATGAGTTGGAGAAGATGGATTTCTGTCTGGCCTTTCTCAGTCCCAAGAGAGGACAACCACGTAAACAAAGAGCACAAACAAAAGCCTCCCCGCCCCACCCCCCTAAGATTTAAAACTATCTTGTCCCCTTTTTGGTCCTTTGGGTCAGGTACCAGCCAGGTTAGCTGAGCTTCTTAACCCTTTACAGGTAACAGGATGTTGCCTCTGGCCAGGAGGGATTTTATAGCACTGTATACAGAAAGGTGGTTACCCTTCCCTTTATATTTATGACACCAAGTTATGGAAAACTAGTTTCAAAAGAGACTGGAGAAAGAAAACCAACTGAATCTTCAAAAATAAAATAATCCTGGCAACTATCATCCCATATTTGAAAGGTGTAAGTATCAAGAAGGCTATGGCATTTTTGAGGCTAATAAAAGGGGTATGTGCTAATTAAGTGAAAATGTTAAGATGTGTCTTAAGGATTTTCCCTTCACCCTTCCCCTGGTTCTTGACACACAAACAGAAAGCAGAAAACCAGAGGTCCTAAATGCAGGCAATGCAATGTTTATTGGGGTTAATCAGGTGAGCATACCCATAGCTCTGCATGCTGGCAGAGTCTTTTTCCCCAGTGTCCCCCTTTTCCCTTCCTTAGCAGGCATAATTATACCTGCAGTGCATGCCCTTGGTCCCACCCCTTACTCTTTATGGTCATATTCTGTTTTGGAGAGTCTTGGGAGCTTTTGTATCCCATGGGAGGGGTAAGGAGTGAGGTTGGGCTTCAGTTCAGAGACAGGCATTTCTTTGGTCTTTTAGTGTTTCTTATACCTTCCTGCCCATCCCCCTTGCCCCTCCTGACTGGTTGCTTGACCTCGTCTCAGGAGAGGAGTTGAGGCAGGAATGTCCTTCAAGTGTACACTTGTTTATTAAATGCCCACTCTACCCAGCAACACTTTAGCTCTGTCTCTTAGCTCTTTTCACCCCATCTGTTTGGTCACACATATTCGTAAGAATATAAAAATATCAAAAGAATTTTGGGTTTTGTTTGCCCATTTGACTATCTCAGGCAAATATACAGGCCTGAATACTACATTATTATCACTAAGACTCCTAACAATGAATATCAGAGAAAATGTCCTTATGGTGAGATCATTTGTCCAGGGTTACCAAGAAAAATGACAAACTACATCACTTTAGGAACTGCACTGGGCAAAACACTTGCATATACGCAATGGGGAAGGATTCTTGAACAACAGGCACATGGACTGGATGAACTAATGGGTCTTTTCTATCTCTAGAGTCTATGATAAACAAAGAAATGGTATTGCTTTATCTCGTAAAATAAGAGCACAAGTGTCTCATTCAAAGACAATAAGTGAAACCTGGACCCATTGAAGTCAATGGCAACCCCCGCTCCCGACTTCAATGAGCCCAGGATTTTATCCCGTTTCTCAGAATGCAGAAGGAGATAGTGCAGACCTCCAACCTATGCAATGATATTGAACTACCTAAAAGTATCTAACTTAGTATAACATTCTAAATGTTTATCTAAAATGCTTAAACTAAAAGGCTCATGAGAGTTTCCTGGTGGGGGAGAGGAGAAATCAAGAAGCTCTTTGTGTGATGGCTGTTGTGCTCATGTCTAGCTGCAGAAAGGCAGGAACTAAGGGACCACCAGAATTCATCTCCAAGTATTTAACAATATGAGGGGGTGACTATATGATCCAAACAGGCTCTGCTTTTTCTACAGGATTCCCAAACCTCAGTAGTATCTTGGGCTTGGGACAGTATCAAAGTGCACAGCCCACAGTCTCAGAGAACCAGGATTGCTAGCAAGTTACTTTTTTATTTTTTGTTGTTGTCTTGGGCTTCCTCTCTATCTCTGTGAAAATGTTTAGTGTAAAGCTGGGCTCCTATATGCCATCATAATAGCACCCCAGTTCTCAAAAAGCAGCCGTATGTTGGCACTGATCCACCTCTAACTTATTCACAGTAAGCTACTTTTTCCTTAGAGCATTATCCCTGTGTGTGGGACTTTCTCAGCTGCTGACAAAAGTCAACTGGAAATAAAAAAAGGTACCTTCATGGGCAATCTGTGTCAGCAGCAATGCTTGAGTCTGCCTCTTGCCAAAGATCACCCCTGCTGCCTGCAATGCTCTACATGGGATACCTGCTGTGGCTTCTGCTGCTAACTCCAGTGCCACAGATGCTCCTTAAAAAACAACACAAATAGCCAGTTGCGTTATATTGCTGCAGGAAAGCAAATGGTGCTACAACCATGGTGCAGGAACAACTCTTGGTTACTTTTCAAAATTGTGTGGCAAGATACGTCAATCTCAGTATGTGACATAAAGATGCAAAAGCAGCATCAAACTTACATTTTAAAAAAAAATAGGAGTCTGGTTATACACCCCAAAAGAAAAGCTGTTCATAAATGTTAAGCATCAGCTACAAAGAACACATAGCAGCTGCACAACAGGGTGGTTCTCTTTTATGGCCACATTTTATCATATGATTTCATAAGTGTAAGCTTTCCTGGTTTTCTGTGAACAAGCTTCAACCTAAATGTTCTTTTGGCAAAGAATGTTTATACTGAAATAAGTGTGTTTATGGGTTTTTTTGTTGTTTAAAAAAAAGCATACACACACTATATTGGCGTTGGATCACATTTTTGAAAATCCATTGTTATCCTTCTATAAAAAATGTGAAAGTTTTTCTTTTAATTCAACGTGGACCATATTTTCAGCAATAGTGTGCATTATTTTATTGATTTATTTTGACAGCTAATAACAAAAAGATGTTGTCATCCAGTTATCTGTGTAATGTATCTTTAAATATAGAGATATGTACTGCATCTGTCACTTTATAGTTCAGTTCAAATGCAGTGATAGAGGAATAATTGTTATTTTTCCATGCAGACTTTATATTTGTTCTTTTTTGGGGTCTTCCTTAATCTGAAAAAGTTCTCTAGCCTGAAAAATAAATCCAACTTTTTTTCTGTGTCCATGGAAAAATGAAAGCAGTGTACACTATCATTAGTGTTCTGAAGCAATGGAATTTCAATGAAGTAATAATGCCATTTCTGAAAAAAAAAAATATAAATTCTGTGTAGTCTTGAGAGAATCAGACACTTGCACATATGCTTGAAAGTGTTCACACAAACACCTGAAGGCCAGAGAAGCCTCTGAAATTATGGATCAAAATTTTATTTATTCTGCAGTATCAAGGTTGATGATTCATTACGTTCCCTATTTTATTGCAGTAGGAATACCAAAACTTTATGATTGACTTAGAATATAATCTTATACAGTAGCCTTGGTCAAGATTTTTTTTTAAAAAAGTTAGGCTCCTAAATCCATATTTAGACACCTTGTCAAAAACTACATCTTGAGGTTCCCCCATTTTGGGTGAAATCAGGTGCTTTTCTTATTTTGTGCCTCATTCCCCAAGCAACAGCAGTCCTGTTTTGTGGTCCTGGTGTATAGCTCTCCAGAGGTACCTCTTTGCAAGTCCACCCCCTTACCCAGGGCATACAAGAATCCAGACATAAGGGAAAATTGTTCCACAGCCTGCAAAGGGCAATGGTCCTTCCCTCACATAAAGGGGGGGGGGGAAGTCTTTCAGACCCCACAGAAAATCTCAGCTCACACCCCCTCTTGCATGGCAAAAGAAACCAACCAGGCCACCTTCTTACCTCAGAGGCTGATGGTATTATCCAGCTCATAACCCAGTCTGAAAACCTTGGGATCTAGCTCTGCTTGGCTCAGAAAGCTAGCTCCACTGGCCTGAGTTCCTCCTTCTGAAAGCTCCTGCCCTCCCCATCCCATCCCATCCCATCCCATCCTCCAGGGAAGGGGGTGGGGCTGATAAACTGCACAGGTGTAGGGTTTGGAGATGATTTTGACCAAAGGGGCTCTTTAACTACTCTTAAAAAAAAAAAAAAAAAAAAAGCTGTTTACCCCAGACACCTAAATGAATGGCCTGATTTTCAAAAATGCTTACCAGACACCAGCTCCCACGCATTTCCCTCAGTATCACTGAATTCTGTGGAAGCCCCTAAGTGCTCAGCACTTTCAAAAACAGACAGTTATTCAAGTGCCTAAATATGGAGCCTAATTAAGCACCCATTTTGAAAGTCTTCCCTTGTAATGTTTTACTCTCTGTTGTATACCATAAAATACAGGAGGTGCAATATGGGGCCAAATTAATTCTGCTGTGAAAATCGTAGTTTTAATTTGAAGATGTTTGAGCTTTTTAATTTGCAACTTTAACACTGCATCCAGATATGTGTCTGATATTTTAATCATATATCAGGGAGAACATAGTTGATCAGACTTCTTGGTGATGGGCAAAGATTGAAAATTATATAGCTAGTTTTAAAAGTGAGTCGTCAGGTCTGATTCTTTTTTGAGATGCCTAACAAGGCATCCAAAAATCCCCCAAATTCTAATAAATAGGCACAAGTCAGGTTAATAGATGTATATGTACATTTAGTGTCCATCTTCTCTGATCTATCTGTTCTTCTCCATAATAGACCTCTGATAGCCAGAGAAAAAATGAGCAGATAACTTGCACCTGTAAATAATGATGATAATCATGTGAACACCCTTAGGATTTCCTTCCCTCATCACTATTACAGATGCAGTGTCCATGAATTACCAACTCTTGCTTCAGAATCACTGTGTGTAGAAAAGTAACTGCTTCGATCTAGCTCCAAAAGGAGAAGGTGTTTATTTAAAATTTGAAATCCAAGCATAGCCATTTCTTTGCCATCTTTCTTGATATCATGCAGTTTAGCCTACAGCAACTTTTCTTAATCCCTTTTTTATCAAATAATAGTACTGATACACTATGTGTCCAAAACAAATCACCAACTATATTTACCGTGCTTATTTATCTTATAATTATGCAGTATGTTAATTTTTGTTTACATGATTGAGAGATACCTGTAGTACTTCTATATATTAGGAATGGTATGTGTATTCTGTAGCTGTTTCTGCTAGCCTGTCAAAAAGCAAGCAATCTTAGAATGGCTGACAACTTGACAAAATATTATCTAGAGTAGGGGGTTCTGACAATTGTTTGAACTATACCTCTTATACATTCCAAGAGACTCTTAAAATAGCTGACAGCCACGCATGAGTATGTAGGTAAGCAGAAGACAAGCAAGGCAGACGTAGTCATAAAAATAGGTTATACAAATTCCGAAAACACTCATTTTCAATGGAAAATGATAATACAAAGGAATGCTTTACAAATTCTCCAAGTATCCATTGTGATTTCCCGGCAAAAGACATTTTACTGACCTCTGCTGTTTAGAATCTAATTGCCATATTTGTGCCATATACAAGAATGGGATGTGAAGCGAATGCCACTGATGTAGGTACTGTAGATATTTCTGAATACAAATGAGCACAATTCTAAACATTATAGTGAAATTGCTATGCAAATTGCAGTATCAGAGTGCAATTTTCTATAGAGAAGATAAAATGATATTTTTACTCAGCTACACATTCTCATTAACAATACACTTGAGAATATTTGAGGTAATTCCTCTCTTCCATGAGGAAGTCAGTTACTCAGTCACTGCATCTCAGAAATAATATTCTGGCCAAACATTTGAAAAAGCTCCCAAAAAGCTATAACATTAAAAAGAGGTGTGAAGAAACATCAGCACAAAGAGACCAGTACTAACAACTGTGGAATCAGTGTTAGTGAAAATGCAGTTCTAACACAAAAACCTCAAAAACCTCAAGCAGAACTGATGCAATATTTAAATAGTTGAGGATTATGCAAAATGCAGGGTTTTTTTCTAACAAAAATCACTTTTTATTTCTTGTAATGGTGGTTAAACCCTGCATAATTAAGAAGAGAAAAACTCTCTTTTTCCCCGTCACAAACTGTGCCTGAGCAAACAACTAAAAGATCCACTATCCCAGAGTTTGAGGGATTTGAAATAATCAATTCTTTATTAAATTCCTGGCTGATCAACATCCTCTACAGCAAACAGGGAAAGATTAAGAATGAGCTCTCAAAAATGGATACTCTAATAAAAAAACAACCTTCCACACAAACTTCCTCGTGGCTGGAATTTACTAAAACTAGACAAGCCATTTACAACGCACACTTTGCTTCTCTACAAAAGAAAAAGGACACTAAACTTTCTAAACTACTACATGCTACAAGGGGTCACAGCAATGGTCCCCTCAACCCACCCAGCAATATTGTTAACCTATCCAACTATACTCTCAGCCCAGCAGAAGCAGCTGTCCTATCTCGGGGCCTCTCCTTCTGCCCCTCCACCCCCACGAACATGATACAGTTCTGTGGTGACCTAGAATCCTATTTTCGACGTCTCCGACTCAAGGAATATTTCCAAAATACCTCTGAACAACATACTAATCCACAGAGGCCTCCCTACCAACATTACAAAAAGAAGGATTCTAGGTGGACTCCTCCTGAAGGTCGAAACAGCAGACTGGACTTCTGCATAGAGTGCTTCCGCCGACGTGCACGGGCTGAAATTGTGGAAAAGCAGCATCACTTGCCCCATAACCTCAGCCGTGCAGAACACAATGCCATCCACAGCCTCAGAAACAACTCTGACATCATAATCAAAAAGGCTGACAAAGGAGGTGCTGTTGTCATCATGAATAGGTCGGAATATGAACAAGAGGCTGCTCGGCAGCTCTCCAACACCACTTTCTACAAGCCATTACCCTCTGATCCCACTGAGAGTTACCAAAAGCAACTACAGCATTTGCTCAAGAAACTTCCTGAAAAAGCACAAGATCAAATCCGCACAGACACACCCCTGGAACCCCGACCTGGGATATTCTATCTACTACCCAAGATCCATAAACCTGGAAATCCTGGGCGCCCCATCATCTCAGGCACTGGCATCCTGACAGCAGGATTGTCTGGCTATGTAGACTCCCACCTCAGGCCCTACGCTACCAGCACTCCCAGCTACCTTCGAGACACCACTGACTTCCTGAGGAAACTACAATCCGTCGGTGATCTTCCTGATAACACCATCCTGGCCACTATGGATGTAGAAGCCCTCTACACCAACATTCCACACAAAGATGGACTACAAGCCTTCAAGAACACTATCCCCGATAATGTCACGGCTAACCTGGTGGCTGAACTTTGTGACTTTGTCCTTACCCATAACTATTTTACATTTGGGGACAATGTATACCTTCAGATCAGCGGCACTGCTATGGGTACCCGCATGGCCCCACAGTATGCCAACATTTTTATGGCTGATTTAGAACAATGCTTCCTCAGCTCTCGTCCCCTAACGCCCCTACTCTACTTGCGCTATATTGATGACATCTTCATCATCTGGACCCATGGAAAAGAAGCCCTTGAGGAATTCCACCATGATTTCAACAATTTCCATCCCACCATCAACCTCAGCCTGGTCCAGTCCACACAAGAGATCCACTTCCTGGACACTACAGTGCTAATAAACAATGGTCACATAAACACCACCCTATACCGGAAACCTACTGACCGCTATTCCTACCTACATGCCTCCAGCTTTCACCCTGACCACACCACACGATCCATCGTCTACAGCCAAGCTCTGCGATACAACCGCATTTGCTCCAACCCCTCAGACAGAGACAAACACCTACAAGATCTCTATCAAGCATTCTTACAACTACAATACCCACCCGCGGAAGTGAAGAAACAGATTGATAGAGCCAGAAGAGTTCCCAGAAGTCACCTACTACAGGACAGGCCTAACAAAGAAAATAACAGAACGCCACTAGCCGTCACCTTCAGCCCCCAACTAAAACCCCTCCAATGCATTATTAAGGATCTACAAGCTATCCTGAAGGATGACCCAACACTCTCACAAATCTTGGGAGACAGGCCAGTCCTTGCCTACAGACAGCCCCCAAACCTGAAGCAAATACTCACCAACAACCACATATCACACAACAGAACCACTAACCCAGGAACCTATCCTTGCAACAAAGCCCGTTGCCAACTGTGCCCACATATCTATTCAGGGGACACCATCACAGGGCCTAATAACATCAGCCACACTATCAGAGGCTCGTTCACCTGCACATCCACCAATGTGATATATGCCATCATGTGCCAGCAATGCCCCTCTGCCATGTACATTGGTCAAACTGGACAGTCTCTACGTAAAAGAATAAATGGACACAAATCAGATGTCAAGAATTATAACATTCATAAACCAGTCGGAGAACACTTCAATCTCTCTGGTCACGCAATTACAGACATGAAGGTCGCTATCTTACAACAAAAAAACTTCAAATCCAGACTCCAGCGAGAAACTGCTGAATTGGAATTCATTTGCAAATTGGATACTATTAATTTAGGCTTAAATAGAGACTGGGAGTGGCTAAGTCATTATGCAAGGTAGCCTATTTCCCCTTGTTTTTTCCTACCCCTCCCTCTCCCCCCCCCCCCCCGACGTTCTGGTTAAACTTGGATTTATGCTGGAAATGGCCCACCTTGATTATCATACACATTGTAAGGAGAGTGGTCAGTTTGGATGAGCTATTACCAGCAGGAGAGTGAGTTTGTGTGTGTGTGTTTTTTTGGGGTGGGGGGTGAGAAAACCTGGATTTGTGCTGGAAATGGCCCACTTTGATTTTCATACACATTGTAAGGAGAGTGGTCACTTTGGATAAGCTATTACCAGCAGGAGAGTGAGTTTGTGTGTGGGGGGGGAGGGGCTGAGGGTGAGAAAACCTGGATTTGTGCTGGAAATGGCCCAACTTGATTATCATACACATTGTAAGGAGAGTGATCACTTTAGATAAGCTATTACCAGCAGGAGAGTGGGGTGGGAGGAGGTATTGTTTCATGGTCTCTGTGTATATAATGTCTTCTGCAGTTTCCACAGTATGCATCCGATGAAGTGAGCTGTAGCTCACGAAAGCTTATGCTCAAATAAATTGGTTAGTCTCTAAGGTGCTACAAGTACTCCTTTTCTTTTTGCGAATACAGACTAACACGGCTGTTACTCTGAAACCTGGGGAAACTCAAACATTCCTGGTAGGGAATGCAATCCTACCATTAAAAAGAAACTACTCTAGATCAATTCTCACCCTTTCCTCCATTTTTCAAAATACTAACTTATCTTACTATTGAAGCTATTATATTTGGACCCAGCAGAAAAGGAGATAGGTTTCAAAACTGAAGCTAACATTAAAGTGAGTCTTTGCACTGGGGAGGGGAGAATGCTCAAACATTTAAAGAGACAGGACATCGCATTACTACACCCTACTTTCAAAAAAATTCCAAATACATATACATTATCTTTACATGGCTAATATGATCCACTACATAACCTAACTAAAAGTTGCACATTGACTAGCACAGACTTTCAAATTGTAAGGGATTAGTTTGCCCTGGAATAGCAACTCACTAACTAAACAACTCAGAAGTTCATGTGCACAACTTGTTTTCACACTCTCTTGGGATAAGGTGGTAATGGTGTTATGGCAGTGTCCTGAACAGGAACAATCAATGGTAAGGAGTCAGCTGGATCTGGTACTAAAGTTTCTCCCAACAAGTCTTCAAAATTAGGAGTTGTAACAGAAGAAGTTTCTATTGAAGGAACAGGAAGTCCTACTGGAACATTCCTGGGATCTGATACTTGTCAAGTCTGCAACTGGTCCATATGTCATTTCAACAAACTACCATGGGATAGTTTTACCTCAAACAAAACAGGTCCTGTGCATTTTAAAAGTTCTCCAGGTACCCATTTCACTCCACAACCATCATTGCTAATCCACATTCAGTCTGCTACTTGAAAAAATAATGACAAGTCTCACATGATTGAACAATTTGCATTGCTTTGGGATTTGACTACACATGAGGCAATATCAGGATGTAGCAAGTCCCAACAGGTATGCAAAGACTGCATCAAGAAAAGAGTTGCAGATGTCTCCTGGGTAGTAGCATGTAGTGTGCACATGTAGACAAGCAAGAAATTGTCCAATTTCTGCTGATGACTCAAAATGCCCATGCAGTGTGTTCCATTAGTCCATTCGTAGCAGAATGGTATGGAACAGAGCATATGTGCAGAATTCCATTTGAAGCTGGGAGTCTCTGAAATTCTTCAGAACAGAATTGCAGTCCATTGTCACTCACCAATTGTAACAGTAAACCAATCTGTCTAAACAAGGTATGAAGCTGTCCAATGATCTTGGTACCTGTAGTAGAAATCATTCTGAAAATCTCTGGCCATTTTGAATGGGCATTGACCATGACCAAAAACATACAGCCTTCCAAATGTACAGCAAAGTCCATGTGAATATGTGTCCAAGGAGTCTGAGGCCATGACCAAGGGTGTAGATGAGCTGGGCCAGAATCATGCTCAATTTGTTGACACATAATATAACACTTTGCCTTCCTCTAAAAATCTTTCTTGATCCCCAGCCACCAGACATGACTCTTGCCTATGCCCTTCATCCATACAATGCCAAACTGACCTTCATGAAGAGCTTCCAAAATGTGAGATTGAAGTGACTTCAGAATGGTGATTTGGGTTTGCGAACAGGGACCACTAACAGGGATTTTCGAGAGGGAGTTCTCCAGGTGAAAGAGGAGCAAATACAAGACCCTTGGGGTAAGTGGCTGTCTGTAGTGTGTGTTTGTGTTTGGGGGTTACTTGCTGTGTGCTGAACTTGTGTTTGTTTGTTTGTTTGTTTGTTTGTTTGTTTGTTTGTTTGTTTGTTTGTTGGACCGTGTGCTGTGACTGGCAGTTGGAAGCTGTGAGCTTCTAAAAAAGGGTTTGAAATCTAGAAGCCTCTTCATTGGCTGAGCCTTAGTCAGGGGGCGGGGCTATCAAGAAGGCCAGCGCTTTATAAAGCAGCGAGCAAGTGACCAGGGACCACTAACAGGGAGTTTCAAGAGGGAGTTTGGAAGGGGCGAGGTACACTTGCCATTCTTTAAAACCTTTAAACTAAACTATAATCTATAATCAAAACTAAACTATAATCAAAACTTTTTGATTTAAACAAACATCCTATCATTTACCTAGGTAGCTGTAGGAGAAAATACAGGCAGAAGCCTGTTAGGATATAGATATTCAGGCCTGTCTGTAAAGGCCTGTACTTTAAGAATTTAGGGGTATTCTTATTACTTGGCTAGTTAGAGGTATAAAAGAAAGAATCAAAATCACTGTCTGCTGGTGTAAGGTCCTTCTCTTACTGTGACAGTTTGAGGCCCTCTGCTTAGGCTAAGGCCTTTGGCTAAGCAGCAGAGGCAGCCATAAGCCAGGAAGCGAACAGTCACATCCTCACATTCCAAACTAGTCACATTGAAAGATGGTGCTATTGGGCTGTCCTGAATACAATCCTGTCCTGAATACAATCCTGTCCTGATAATTCCTATCACCTCCAGAGAAAGGGAAGTGCCTAGAAAATGTAAAAGGAAACTTAGTTTGATAGCATCCTGTCTGGGAAGAACTCACTTATCAATAGCTGGGATGTGAAATCCTCACTTCTGTATTGTTTTGTCATTATAGTTCCCACTTTGCTATTGTTTGTCTGTATAATCTCTGTCTGGTTCTGTGATTGTTTCTGTCTGCTGTATAATTAATTTTGCTGGGTGTAATCTAATTAAGGTGGTGGGATATAATTGGTTAGCTAATCATGTTACAATATGTTAGGATTGGTTAGTTAAATTTCAGTAGAATGATTGGTTAAGGTATAGCTAAGAATATTACTATATAAATTAGGGGCAAACAGGAAGTAAGTTGGGATTTGAAAATAAGGAAAAAGGAACTTGTATTTAAGCTTGCTGGAAGTTCACCCCAATAAACATCGAATTGTTTGCACCTTCGGACTTCGGGTATTGTTGCTCTCTGTTCATGCGAGAAGGACCAGGGAAGTGGGAGAGTGAAGGAATAAGCTCTCTAACAAAGCCCAGCAGCAGAGTCGGGGCTATCCTGTTTATTTCACTCAGTGTAGCATGTATGATTACCTGCCCTGTGGGCGGGTGGCATATGTGTGCATTCGGTGCAAGGAGCTCCTGGCCCTCAGAGACCGTGTACAGGCTTTGGAGGCCAGGGTGGTGGGACTGGAGGAGCTAAGGGATGCAGAGAGGTATGTTGATGAGGCTTTCCGGGACACTGTAGATTTGTCCCACCTCTGGTCAGACAGACCCTGCACTGTTAAGGAGGATGAAAGGCCCAGAGAAGGAGAGCAGTCAACGGGAACAGACGGAAACCTTCCCATAGTTGGGACCCTCCTTCCAGATGATGTTGGGGTATCCTCTCGCACTGAGGTTACCTCTCTGGGGGAGGGAACTCCAGTCATTAGGAAAAGGCAGGTGTTAGTAATGGGAGATTTGATCATTAGAAACATAGATAGCTGGGTTTGCGATGACCGGGAGAACCGTATGGTGACTTACCTGCCTGGTATGAAGGTTGCAAATCTCTCGAGGCATCTAGATAGACTTATGTGTAGTGCTGGGGAGGTACATGTAGGTACCAATGACATAGGGAAGGGTAGGAGAGATGTCCGGGAGGCCAAATTTAGGCTGCTAGGAAAGAGATTGAAATCCAGGACCTCTATGGTGGCATTCTCAGAAATGCTTCCAGTTCCACGTGCAAGGCCAGGTAGGCAGGCAGAGCTTCAGAGTCTCAATGCATGGATGCGGCAATGGTGTAGAGAGGAAGGTTTAGATTTATAAGGAACTGGGGAAACTTTTGGGATAGGGAGAGCCTATATAGGAAGGATGGGCTCCAGTGGATCCAGACTGCTGGCACTTAACATTAAAAAGGTTGCAGAGAAGTTTTTAAACTAAGAGATGGGAGAAAGCCAATTGCTTCAAAGTGCACGTGGATCGGACTTCTCTTAGAGGAGAGTCTATTGATAGAGATTCTCTTGGTTTTAGTCAGAAGGAGAGAACGGAAGAGAATAAAGTACAGGCCAGATCAGATGAGAAACATTCACATAAAGAATCTGTTACATCAGAAAAGGGCAGACAAATAAACAGTGACAAGTTTTTAAAGTGTTTGTACACAAATGCTAGAAGTCTAAATAATATGGGTGAACTAGAGTGCCTCGTGTTAAAGGAGGATATTGATATAACAGGCATCACAGAAACCTGGTGGAGTGAGGACAATCAATGGGACACAATCATTCCGGGGTACAAAATATATCGAAAGGACAGAACAGGTCGTGCGGGAGGGAAGAGGGGGGAAAGCACTATATGTGAAAGAAAATGTAGAATCGAATGAAATAAAAATCTTAAATGAATCCATATGTTCCATAGAATTTCTATGGATAGTAATTCCATGCTCTAATAAGAATATAACAGTACGGATCTATTATCAATCACCTGACCAGGACAGCGATAGTGATGATGAAATGCTAAAGGAGATTAGAGAGGCTATCAAAATAAAAAACTCAATAATAGTGGGGTATTTCAATTATCCCCATATTGACTGTGTACATGTCACCACAGGATGAAATGCAGAGACAAAATTTCTCAATACTTTCAATGACTGCTTCTTAGAGCAGCTGGGACAGGAACCCACAAGGGGAGAGGCAACTTTCGATCTAGTCCTGAGTGGAGCGCAGGATCTGGTCCAAGAGGTAACTATAACAGGACCGCTTGGAAATAGTGACCATAATATAATAACATTTAACATTCCCATGGTGGGAAGAACACCTCAACAGCCCAACACTGTGGCATTTAATTTCAGAATGGGGAACTATGCAAAAATGAGGAGGTTAGTTAAACAGAAATTAAAAGGTACAGTGACTAGAGTGAAATCCCTGCAAGCTGCATGGACACTTTTCAAAGAAACCATAATAGAAACTCAACTTAAATATATACCCCAAATTAAAAAACACAGTAAAAGAACTAAAAAAGAGCCACCTTGGCTTAGCAACTATGTAAAAGAAACAGTGAGAGATAAAAAGGCATATTTTAAAAAGTGGACATCAAATCCTAGTGAGGTAAATAGAAAGGCGCATAAACACTGCCAAATTAAATGTAAAAATGTAATAAGAAATGCCAAAAAGGAGTTTGAAGAACAGCTAGCCAAAAACTCAAAAGGTAATAACAAAATGTTTTTTAAGTACATCAGAAGCAGGAAGCCTGCTAAACAACCAGTGGGGCCCCTGGACGATCCAGATACAAAAGGAGCACTTAAAGACGATAAAATCATCGTAGAGAAACTAAATGAATTCTTTGCTTCAAGTCTTCACGGCTGAGGATGTCAGGTAGATTCCCAAACCTGAGCTGTCTTTTGTAGGTGACAAATTGGAGGAATTGTCACAGATTGAAGTGTCACTAGAGGAGGTTTTGGAATTAATTGAGAAACTTAACAGTAACAAGTCATCGGGACCAGATGGCATTCACCCAAGAGTTCTGAAAGAACTCAAATGTGAAATTGCAGAACTATTAACTATGGTTTCTAACCTGTCCTTTAAATCAGCTACTGTACCCAATGGCTGGAAGATAGCTAATGTAACGCCAATATTTATAAAGGGCTCTAGAGGTGATCCTGCCAATTACAGACCGGTAAGTCTAACATCAGTACCGGGCAAATTAGTTGGAACAATAGTAAAGAATAAAATTGTCAGATACATAGAAGAACATAAATTGTTGCGCAAAAGTCAACATGGTTTCTGAAAAGGGAGATCATGTCTTACTAATCTATTAGAGTTTTTTGAGGGGGTCAACAAACATGTGGACAAGGGGGATCCAGTGGACATAGTGTACTTAGATTTCCAGAAAGCCTTTGACAAGGTCCCTCACCAAAGGCTCTTATGTAAATTAAGTTGTCATGGGATAAGAGGGAAGATCCTTTCATCGACTGAGAACTGGTTAAAAGACAGGAAACAATGGGTAGGACTAAACGGTAAATTTTCAGAATGGAGAGGGGTAACTAGTGGTGTTCCCCAAGGGTCAGTCCTAGGACCAATCCTATTCAACTTATTCATAAATGATCTGGAGAAAGGGGTAAACAGTGAGGTGGCAAAGTTTTGCAGATGATACTAAACTGCTCAAGATCGTTAAGACCAAAGCAGACTGTGAAGAACTTCAAAAAAATCTCACAAAACTAAGTGATTGGGCAACAAAATGGCAAAGAAAATTTAATGTGAATATATGTAAAGTAATGCACATTGGAAAAATTAACCCCAACTATACACACAATATGATGGGGGCTAATTTAGCTACAACTAATCAGGAGAAAGATCTTGGAGTCATCGTGGATAGTTCTCTGAAGATGTCCACGCAGTGTGCAGCGGCAGGCAAAAAAGGAAACGGAATGTTAGTAATCATTAAAAAAGGGATAGAGAATAAGACGGAGAATATCTTATTGCCCTTATATAAATCCATGGTACGCCCACATCTTGAATACTGCATACAGATGTGGTCCCCTCATCCCAAAAAAGATATACTGGCATTAGAAAAGGTTCAGAAAAGGGCAACTAAAATGATTAGGGGTTTGGAACAGGTCCCATATGAGGAGAGATTAAAGAGACTAGGACTTTTCAGCTTGGAAAAGAGGAAACTAAGGGGGGATATGATAGAGGTATATAAAATCATGAGTGGTGTGGAGAAAGTGAATAAGGAAAAGTTATTGACTTGGTCTCATGATATAAGAACTAGGGGCCACCAAATGATATTAATGGGAAGCAGGTTTAAAACAAAAAAGGAAGTTCTTCTTCACTCAGCGCACAGTCAACCTGTGGAACTCCTTGACTGAGGAGGTTGTGAAGGCTAGGACTATAACAGGGTTTAAGAGAGAACTGGATAAATTCATGGAGGTTAAGTCCATTAATAGCTATTAGCCAGGATGGGTAAGAAATGGTGTCCCTAGCCTCTGTTTGTCAGAGGGTGGAGATGGATGGCAGGAGAGAGATCTGTTGATCATTACCTGTTAAGTTCACTCCCTCTGGGGCACATTGAATTGACCACTGTTGGTAGACAGGATACTGGCCTGGATGGACCTTTGGTCTGACCCAGTATGGCCATTCTTATGTTCTTATGTTAATGATAATTTGCATTCCCCATAAGATGCAGCTGAGATGTACAGATAATTCATGTTGACATGACACAAATTGTGTAAATTGGGGATTCTTTTAATCCAACACTGTACATTGTAGTATCATGACCTTCACAAAAGAAAGCACGTCAACCTCAGTGGTTTCTTTGTTAATGTCTGTGCTAGTGATGTGTAACCTACCCATCAAACTGAGATAGAACACTAGTCTGAAGGTTCTTTGGGTTGACACAGGCCTTGGGCGTGGCAAGAGCGACAGCCCATCAGCACTGCTGTGTGGAGTCCCTTTTTGCAAGTGACTAATACAGAATGACCTGAACATAGCAATGCCTATCATTGCATATAAGCAGCAGCTAATGAGACAACTCCATGTTTTGCTTCAAAAATTGAAATTAACAGGTGATGATCTGTCAGCAAAGTAAAATGTCTACAATATACATATTCCCTTCAAATACGTGTGAACTACTTATGCTAAACAATCTGCTCCACTATGTATTTAGCTGTGACACTCTGAGTACATTTCCCAGACCTGAAAAAGAGCTCTGTGGGTTTGGGATCAGGTCCTTTACCATTAGACCACACTTCTTCACTCCCATTCAGCCTCAACCAAGCCAGTTACGCTATGCTGAACTATGCTGTAAAGTTGTACGTATGCTTTTGACTTTTTCTTGATGACATGATTTTAGTGGGGATTTTGTGCACTAACTTCTAAACAGGTGGAAACAAATTCAAATTCTAGGCATTAAACTCAGAAATGTTAAGGATATCATGTGAAGCAAAAGTCTCCAGAAACATATAATTTGTAATATCCACAGACAGTTCATCTCTGTGGGTATTTTATTACTTTCACATGTATTTTTATCCAAAGCTTGTTGATTATAGATCAATCAGACTTCTGAAGCACTATAAGGCAGAAGTTTCAGCTACATTAAGTGCATCTTTCCCACCAGGAGTATGATTATCTTAAAATAAACATACCTCTTGCAGTATTCTTATTACTAATAGAAAAGAGTTTATATATATATGAAGTAAATTACTTTCTTCACTGGAAACTGCCAGATATGGTTAAGATATTTCACGAGACGTTGCCAGAGATTAATTTAGAACGTTCATGTATTGATCTAACAGTCTCAGAATGCTTTTCCAGCATAGGCAATTTTATCTTATGCTTTAATGTTCATTCTGGTGATAAACAATGCTACTTTTTGTTTAGAAAGTGTAAAGATGCCAGTTCTACAAGTCCACGGCATGTAAAGGTAATCTGAGGAGGCTTCCCACTTCATATTTTTATTAACAGGGCACAACTGATACAATCTTTGCATGCCATCTGATGACAAGCTTATTGAATAATGAAAAATATGGAGTAGCCATTCATAGCAAGAAGTATACAGATTTAAAAATCCTTGCCTTGAAACATGGAATGTATAACACAAATATAACATTCTTCAGCTTTCATTACATCATGAACAGAAATGTAAACAAAAGTTTTATATTTCTTAAAATCTTCATATTTTATTGAATCAATGGAGTCATAACAACTTACACGAGGAGAGAATCTGCCCCCATTATTTTCATTTACATAGAGTTAGGACTGTGCTAGGCACATTACATACATGTAAGAAGATAAAATCCCCTGCCTCATACAGTGTACAATCTGATTCTGATACTTCAGTCTAATCCACGAAGGCAGACCCACATGGTTTTCATGAATTCCATGGCCTTCCCATAAGTGCTAGGGTCTGTGTATGCAAATCACACTGTAAGACTGGGGCCCTGTGATAGAGGTGTACAAACCCCACTATGGAATGAAAAAGGCTAAAGAGCTGCTCTGGGCCCAGGTTGTCCCACCCCACCGCACCTGCAAAGTATGCACAGGATGGAGGACGAGCTTTAAAGGGGGAGCAGAATATCTTAGCTGGCAGATAGTGAAGGTGAACAGATCTCTTCACAGGAGCTCTTACTGCCTGAAGCCTGGTGATAGTGACCTTACTAAGCCAACAAGGAAGGGATCTGTGCTGAGACTTTGGGCTTGTCTACATGCTACAGTTGTACCACTGCAGCGCTTCAGTGTAGACAGTACCTATGCCAACAGGAGGGTTCTGCTGTCAGTGTAGGTAATTACCTCCCTGAGAGGAGCTAGCAAGATCAACTGAAGAATTATTGGGCCGATCTAGCGCTGTCTACACCGATGGTTCAGTTGTCTTACCTACACTGGTCAGATGTGTGAATATTTCACACTCCGAGCAAAGTAGTTAAGCTGACTTAATTTTCTAGCATAGACCAGGCCTTTATCCTGGTGTTTAATTCTTTACTTTTCTTGGTGGGAAAGGCGGGGACAGGTAAGAAGTAAGCCAGGGAGGCAGTCGAATAGCACTCCAGGGTGCAGAATTTAGCTGCCTACCACTGGGCTCTAGACTGGACAGCAGTGGAAAGGATGGTCTTGAGTTCCCGTACCACTCCCTAAAGAGGGACAACAATGGAAGCCTATCCCTTAGCGGGGAACCTAGTTGTGGGAAGACCCTGAAAATAAAAGGGGTCAGGATCTTGTGGTCTGATCAAGGAGGAAGCCCTGAGTCCATACATAAACCTGAACGCTACCCCGTTATTGGACTGTTCATATCTACATTGAACGCGCTAGACTTGAACATGTGATTTGGCTGGAGGGCTGAATCACTGAAAGGACAGACCAATTGGAAGGTGGAACAGTAGTAAGAAATGAGAATGTCTGGAAAGAGAACAATTTGCCACATTCCTGCTTGAGCATTAGGTGGTGCTGGCAGTGAGTGTTCCTCTTCGCAGACCTATAAAACAAAATACTTATGAAGGATGGATGATGAGTTGGAGCAAAGACTTGTATGATTGTACAGTGAAGTTTAGCAAGCATCAAGTTAGTTCCACAGGGTTTGTTTGGGTTAATTCATCAACTTTTTACTACAAGAAGGATTTAGGGTGTATAAACCTAATTGGAAATTGTGTTTTAAAAGTGGTCCTCAAGGAGTAGGGTGTGGCACAGCATATCGGGTCATGGAAAAAGGGGGCAACAGATTTAAGGTATTGAACGGAAGAGGAGACAAAAGGGAAGGTTAGTTGCATAGCTTGAGTAGAACAGAGCAGGAAAGAGACAAGAAAGGAAAGGTAGTTTGGAAAATAGGTTATCCAGAGCCTTAAGAGTGAACTCAGGATATTTAAGTCTTATATGGAAATGTTAACATGGAAAAATACACACAAATTCATAGCAAACAATGAAATTGAAGAGTTTTTTTTTTGTTCAAATAGTTACTAGTTAGAAAACAATCACGAGTCAAGGTATTCCTTCTGAACCTCCCATAGATCAAAAATAAGTGGAGAGTCAGGTTGACTTACTGATAACGCAAGTTGAGACCTGTTAACTCAAACTGGTTATCTGCATGAAGACATAGCTTTTTAAAATAGATTTAATTTAGGTAATATGTATAAATTAAATATATTCATTCACAAGCTTTCCAACAATGTGCTGTAGCCTTCTCAATTATGAAATTCAAAGTAACTAACAATTTAAATAACTACATTTTTGTGGTGTCTGAAAATTCTATTCTGTTAATATATACAGTGTTTTGACTTATCTTTCAAAATGCTTACAAAATATTTTATGATAGATAGTAGGCATGTCTGATCAAGTGCTGTATGTGTGTATATATAAATTATTTGGAAAATCCAGAATAGTTTAATGTTGAATTTGTATGGTCTAAAATCTGTTTTCTACTAACATACTTATAGAAAAGTGTTATTAAATTTTAATCTTACTTTGCATATGGTGCTTTGAGCCTGATAATTCTTAAGCTTTCTTCCTGAAATAATTTACAGTAGATGTCTCACTTCCTAGTATGTATAAAAATTGGATTATTTTCCCCATCTGATATTTGTCAGACATTTTTCTTTTTAAATAATTGAGCTTCCTCAGATGAACACCAGCTTGCTTCCACAATATAGGGAGTAGTTTTAAAGCCAGTCAGCATTCTCTTGATTCAGCACAAAATATGTGAAAGAGGATTCCAAAGTGATCAGATTTAACTTTGCAGTCAGCTAGCCAGACAGCCTCCAAAGCAGAAGAATTACATAGTGAGAAAACATTCCTGCTAGAAAGGGAACCATAATGAAAATTCCATAATCAAAATTTTATGACTCCTTTTGGTCAATTTGATACAGCCTCAAATTTCATCCAGAAAACTGAAGCTGATTTCCATTATTTTTTTAAAATTAATCTTCTTTCATGGACAAAATGCCATATATTGCATGTTTCTCTTGTCCAAACAATGAAATGAACCATTTAAAGAATTTGTTCTCTGATACGATTCTTGCAGGAGGCTCAGTCTCTACTGCTGCTGCTGCCATTTTAATATCAATGGAGTAGTGTCTAGCAAAAGAATACCTCCTGAAAAATAGAATAAAATCTGACTTCCATGCAAAACATGAACATTTATACTACTGAGTTGTGTATTGGTGTCACTGATTCTATCCCATTTCTACATTTGTACAGACTGCTAAAAAAACCCTAGCAGAGCTTCTACAGAGGCAACAAGCCTGAAAGAAACTGCTCTGCAATTTAGATTACTGATAACTGGAATAATGCCCACCTAGCAACCTCAAAGGCCTGGTCTCTGTCTGTAGTGACAGAGTGGACCCTTTAAGACTCTCTCTCTCTCCCGTGGGGTTGGGAGTGGAGGGTGATGGGGGCGGAGGGAAGGAAGAAGCATCACCTGAGCTGAGGTGCTCTGGTAAACCATTGGCCCTCTGTGCACCTGGGGGAAGGTATATAAGCCTTGTCTCTTTGGCCAGAGACCCCTCTCACGCTCAGATTAACACGCTAATTGCTGGCACCTTCTGGTGGGCGGTGTCCATAGGCGGTACAGTACCCCAGTAAACCAGAACTGGGAGAGGACTTAGGGGGAAAGACCCTCTGAAGAAGCTGGGGAATGTGGTGATGGATCCTAACCTCTGATACTGCAAGAAGACAACTGACTTTCCCCAGCCCTGTAATCCTCATATGAGGAGAGGAGAGTGGGGTCTGAGAACGGGCTGGGACCAGCAGTGGAAGGGGGAGGGACGCTGACAGAAGTGCTCCACCAGGCAGAAATGATTAAAGAAGGGATGATGACCTGCACTTTATGAGCATTACTGGCTAGTTCCCAGATGAGTAAAACTGATAAATTGTGGCCTCACATAACCATATCCCTTGCATCTTATCTTTCTGTTGTGTGTCTGGGATATCAGTCCCAGGAACAATCCAGACCTTACATTACAGGGACAAATACTGCTCCCTTATATGTGCATTCAGTTCCCACTGAATTAAATGGGAGTTGTAGCAGTAAATGTGAGGGCAAAATTTGGACTCCAGAATATAATCTTCGTTGAGGCTTAACTGATCTTGTTGAGAGTTGGACCAGCTTAGCTAATAGGGTTTTTCCATCTCAAAATTCTTTGAAATCTGCCTTCTAACGTGAGAAAGATACTAGAATGATGGAATATATGGGTCAGGTTTAATCCACTAGCATTTACCATTTAGAGGCCTGAATGGAATTAATTGAATCATATTTTATCAAATGAGTTATTTAGACAATGAGTTATCAAATGTGTGTTTTAGACGATCTTTGTTATATATCATTGAGCTCTAGATCTGATTGTGTGGCACTTTGCATTTGAACCCTGCAGCCTGGGATGTCTTTGGAAAACAGAGTATGGATCCTTGCATCTGTCTGACATTGACTGTCTACAGGTGCTACAGCCCACATGCACTTGTGTGCTTGCTAATCAGAGAAACATTGTTTTCCTCCTTCCCTCAAGGGACGTGTGCTACTGCTTATCTGAAAAGCAATTTGAACCGATGACATCCCTTTGTAATCTACAAAAGGGAAACTCTTTTTCATGTATATTCAAGACTAATTTATTTTTTTACAATAAAATGTTTTTGTTGTTTTAAATCCAAGTCCTTTCTTGCTAGTGAAAACTAATAGGGAAAGTACTAGGAGACAGATTTTCAATAGTATTTAGGCACCTAGAAATGCAGAAAGTGATTTTTTTTTTCAAAAGCACCTAATTGAAACCAATTTGATTTTGGAACCCAACCTGTTTAGATGCTTTTGACTAGCCTGCTAGTTACCTATTTAACTCTGGGTGCCTAAATATCTTTAATCTGGCTTTACATCCTTTGCTGGTAGAGAAGCTGGCTGAAAAGTTTCCAGTAGAACGTTTTTCTGAAGATGATACTGATTCATCAAAATCAGAATGTTCCAAGTGTATGTGTTGACTTCTATGTAATTTCTTTTGCAGAGTGAGGGGAGAATTGAAAGAAAGTGCTTCAATTCAGACAATTTGACAATATCAGAAGGGGGTGCTTCATATTTGTTTCAAAACAAGTTTTCATTTAGAAATTTTACACGTTATAAAATTATAATATAACAAAATAAAATAAACATATATAAACAAAAATATTAAAATGTATAAAATATGTTTTTAAAAATCAACATCAAAGTGATTGAACCAATTTTTTTTAAATTTTATTTTGCATGAAGTTTCAAGCTGATTGGGAATGATTTTTTTCCCAAAGTCTCAGAATTTCTTGTGCAAAAACCATTCAGGTTCCCAACCAGCTCTAGCTGATGGAGATAACCAGGGCCACTTTTAACGAGGGCGGAGTGCTCAGAGCTTTTGAAAAATCATATTTGGCCACATCTGCACTATAACATTCTGTCAGTAGAGTAATACCAGTTAGGAGTGTAATTTTCATGACATTTCGATATTGGCAAAGGCCTAGTGTAGACACAGTAACTCTAACGTAAAAGTGCTTTTGTCAGTATACCTTTCTTCACTCAGGGAACTGGTATAGCTAGACTAGCAAAAACACTCTTTTGCTGATATAAACTTCATCTATACTAATAGGGCTTGCCAGCAAAGCTCTACCAACAAACATTTGCTAGTATAGACTAGTTCTTTATGACCTCTGTTGTTGAAAGCAGAACTTGATTCTGACAATCTGGCCAGTTGCCTACCTGCATCATTAATTATCCATGTCCGATTAAGATTTTTGGGAGACAGATATCCTTGACCTTTGTCAGTCTGCCTTGGGACCTGATTATGGCACTGACAACTATAATTATAGCACTGGGGTTTAACCTTTTTCTAGCAATGAACAAAAAATAGGTATTCATGCTCATTATCAGATCTCACATCTGCCTTGGTACTGTGAATTATGTATGTTTTCATTTGTGTGAAGGCATGGATGAGAGCAGACAGGGCTGTCTTACAGTGACTTTATTCTTTTCTCTAAGAAATCCCAGAGAGTAGGTTGTTTTTCTGTCCAGATAGCTCTTTCAATTGGGTTCCACTCCTTGTTCAAAATGTGTCTAGGGCAGTGGGGAAAGCTAGTAAGGAGGCAAGGGCTGAAGTGTTTTTATTGACACTTGGCTTTGTATCTCCATTTCATCCAACATAGGGGGTGAAAATGAGTGTCTCTTTCAGTCCTTAGTATGAGTGAGGCATGAACGATAGAAATTTAGTTTAGGCTTAATTCGAAGAAGCTTGAGGTGATGTTAGCAGATTGGAGAAAGCAAGTAGAAGATATAGCAAAGATTATATCAGACTCTGTAATGGTGTGCGTCAGCCTTCTTAAATAATGTTGGGAACTTGTTAGACTGTTAGATGACCAAGACTACTTACTTCTATCTGCATCTGGTTGGGAGACTGTGACCTCCTCTCTTAAATAAGTACTTCCCTATGGTCCCCACCCTAAAACAACCTGGAAACTGAAGCTGGTGAAGAATACAGTAGCATGCTTTCTGTTTCATTGGATTCTGGCATAAACAGATTTATTTGGATTTATTAATAACAGATGATCAAACATTCGCATACATAGCTAAAAATGTACCCTTGGAAACTATAATGAGCATACATTACATACAGCTGAGAGCTATGGTAGTAACAGACAAGTACCTTGTATAATTCTTGTAGCACTTTAAAATAATTGTCCAGTTAATCAATGCTGTATTACAGTGCAAATCTCATATTAATACTTATGCCATATACATTAATAGCTAATTGGTTCATCATGATTAATATTATTTCAATATATACCATCAATTAACAAATAGAACATCATTTTAAATAATTACTATCCTAATGATGGATTCTAGTGATTAAATAATCTGTTACTCTTTCAGTGTCATTGACTATCAGACTGTAATAATGCGTGGTTACAAAACATATACTCCTTATACTCCTTATAGCCCTGGACTATACTAATGCATTTTCTAGCACAGACCACTGCAATAAGACAAAGCCTCACTGGGTTAGACTGGTTGTGGAGTCTGTATATTTGCAGGACCTCGTCTTAATGCTGTAACACAAAATATGTCCTGACTGTGTACTCCATACTTGAATGCAATAAAGGAACAGTAAGTTTAGTTCTACACAAGAGTCCTTTTCAAATAAGCATTTTAGAGGGGTTTCTTGAAACAACTAAAAATAGATATGAGACAATTTTAATCCCCCCCCCCCGCCCCAAGTGACACTTTTGTATTATTATTTAATAGTACAACTTTATTTTGGATAATAATTTGCATGCGCTTCTTACAAGAGTAAAGAGGATGAAAATCTAGGGTTTGTGTTACACAGTAGTTCAGACTAAATGATGTAATTGTCCCTTCTGGTCTTTCCCCTGTCTTCTATATTAGGGTTACGGAAATGTACTTCTGTCTCAGGTAATTATCTGTCCCCAATTACCGTAGTATCTGAGCGCCACACAATCTTTAATACATTTATTCTCGCAAAACCCCTGTGAGGTAGGGAAGTTCTATTATCACCATTCAGAGATGGGGCACTGAAGCACAAAAGTGGGATCCAAAAAGAGATTAGGTATCATGTTGTTGAGTATCATGGCACCTAACTTTTCGGTGTTAGAAAATCATAAGAACAACACTGTGATCCACAAAGCCTGAGTTAGGTGCCTATGCTCTCTATATGATGAAAGGGGAGAGATAGTTAACCAAGAATGTGATCCACAAAAGCAGTGGCTGATTATCCACTGGGCCGATGGGGCCCATACTTAGGGGCCCCAGCCAAGTGGGGCCCCCGTAAAAATGTTTGTACCCCCGCTCCCTGACCTGCTCTTCCCACCTGGTGCTCCTGTCGGGGAGCGGGGAAAGCCCCCACGCCCCTGCCTGGCTCCCCGGTAGGAGCGATGGGTGGGGGATGGGGTGAGGCAAGCTTTCATACCCAGACCCCATTTCCCTGGCAGGAGTTTGCGGGGGGCGGGGGGGGCACTTACTGTGGCCAAGGGCCCCACAAAACTGTAGTCTGCCTCTGCACAAAAGACAGCACAGTGAGCAACTCCCACTCTAAGCTACCCAATAATAGATATTGACCAGAGGAATGAATGCTAAACTCTGCCTATCTCTGAGATAGGGATTTAATCTAGGCTTCAGTTTAGAGATCCATGAATAGGGAACCCTTTTCCTGGAATCAGGCGGTGTATGCATCTAAGCTACTTTTTGAGGGAGTGAATTAGGCACGAGCGTCACTCCACAAAAAATGGCCAGCAGAGGAAGAAGTGGTGCCCACTTTATAACTTGACACAGTGATTAGTGCCCTCAGCTGGGGGGTGGGAGACCTCGATTAAATTTCCCCCCTCTCTGCAAGTCAGGGAGAAAGGATTTGAACAACCTCTCAGGAGACTGCTTAACCATTGATGTATTCTGATGTGGGGGACTCTCATTCTCTCCTGTCAAACTCTGGGTTAATTAATGAAAGAGGGATTAGAACAGAGTGACAAGACCCAACAGCTGCCACCTCTCAGCGGGGTGCTCTAACCACTGGATTAGATAGTCTCTCTCTGTCTGTCTGTGTGTCTGTGTGTCTGTCTCTCTCTCTCTCTCTCTCTCATTGGCTCTAAGACTAGTCCACTGTGGATAAATACCCAAATAGTAATTGGGCCAAAGAGAGAATAGGAGAAGGGAGCATTAGCCATGATTACTGTGTTCCTTTATGGTGTTCCTGTCACCATTGTTGAGTAATTGGGTGGCCATCTTCATTGCAGGTAAATTAGTGATTTTGTAAATCAAATAATTTCAATTCTTTGAGGGAGTCAACAAGCATGGGGACCAAGGGGATCCAGTGTATATGGTGTACTTAGATTTTCAGAAAGCCTTTGACAAGGTCCCTCACCAAAAGCTCTTTCACAATGTAAGAGTCAACAGTGCGCCGTTGTTGCCAAGAAGGCCAATGGCATTTTGGGCTGCATACGTAGGGGCATTGCCAGCAGATCGAGGGACGTGATCGTCCCCCTCTATTCGACATTGGTGAGGCCTCATCTGGAGTATTGTGTCCAGTTTTGGGCCCCACACTACAAGAAGGATGTGAAAAAATTGGAAAGAGTCCAGAGGAGGGCAACAAAAATGATTAGGGGACTGGAACACATGACATATGAGGAGAGGCTGAGAGAACTGGGATTGTTTAGTCTGCGGAAGAGAAGAATGAGGGGGGATTTGATAGCTGCTTTCAACTATCTGAAAGGGGATTCCAAAGAGGATGGATCTAGACTGTTCTCAGTGGTAGCAGATGACAGAACAAGGACTAATGGTCTCAAGTTGCAGTGGGGGAGGTTTAGGTTGGATATTAGGAAAAACTTTTTCACTAGGAGGGTGGTGAAACACTGGAATGCATTACCTAGGGAGGTGGTGGAATCTCCTTCCTTGGAGGTTTTTAAGGTCAGGCTTGACAAAGCCCTGGCTGGGATGATTTAGTTGATGATTGATTCTGCTTTGAGCAGGGGGTTGGACTAGATGACCTCCTGAGGTCCCTTCCAACCCTGATATTCTATGATTCTATGAAAGTAAGCTGCACTGGGATAAGAGGGAAGGTGCTCTCATGGATTGGTAACTGGTTAAAAGATAGGAAACAAAGGGTAGATATAAATGGTGAGTTTTCAGAATGGAGAGAGGTAAATAGTGGTTTCCCCCAGGGGTCTGTTCTGGGACCAGTCCTATTTAACATATTCATAAGTGATCTGGAAAAAGGGGTAAACAGTGAGGTGGCAAAATTTGCAGATGATACAAAATTATTAAAGATAATTAAGACCCAGGCAGATTGCAAAGAGCTACAAAATGATCTCTCAAAACTGTGTGACTGGGCAACAAAATGGCAAATGAAATTTAATGTTGATAAATGCAAATTAATGTACATTGGAAAGCATAATCCCAACTACATATAAAATAATGGGTCTAAATTCATAGAGTCAGAGAGTCAGAGAATATCAGGGTTGGAAGGGACCTCAGGAGGTCATCTAGTCCAACCCCCTGCTCAAAGCAGAACCAATCCCCAACTAAATCATCCCAGCCAGCGTTTTGTCAAGCCTGACCTTCAAAACCTCCAAGGAAGGAGATTCCACCACCTCCCTAGGTAACTCATTCCAGTGCTTTACCACCCTCCTAGTGAAAAAGTTTTTTTCCTAATAGCCAACCTAAACCTCCCCCACTGCAACTTGAGACCATTACTCCTTGTTATATCATCTGGTACCACTGAGACAAGTCTAGATCCATCCTCTATTAGCTGTTACCACTCAAGAAAGAGATCTTGGAGTCATTGTGGATAGTTCTCTGAAAACATCCACTCAATGTGCAGCGGCAGCCAAAAATGCGAACAGAACGCTGGGAATAATTAAGAAAGGGATAGATAATAGGACAGAAAATATTATGTTGCCTCTTTATAAATCCATGGTACACCCACATCTTGAATACTGTGTGCAGCTGTGGTCACCCCTTCTCAAATATATATATATATATATATATATATATTGGAATTGGAAAAGGTTCAGAAAAGGACAACAAAAATTATTAGGGGTATGGAACGGCCTTCATATGAGGAGAGATTAATAAGACTGGGACTTTTCAGATGAGATATGATTGAGGTCTATAAAATCATGACTGGTGTAGAGAAAGTAGAAAAGGAAGTGTTGTTTACTACTTCTCATAACACAAGAACTAGGGGTCACCAAATGAAATTAATAGGCAGCAGGTTTAAAACAAATAAAAGGAAGTATTTCTTTACAGAACACACAGTCAACCTCTGGAATTCCTTGCCAGAGGATGTTGTGAAGGTCAAGACCATAACAGGCTTCAAAAAAGAGCTAGATAAATTCATGGAGGATAGGTCCATCAATGGCGATTATCCAGGATGGGTAGGAATGGTGTTCATAGCCTCTGTTTACCAGAAGCTGGGAATGAGCGACAGGGGATGGATAACTTGATGATTACCTGTTCTGTTCATTCCCTTTGGGGCACCTGTCACTGGCCACTGTTGGAGGACAGGATACTGGGTTAGATGGACCTTTGGTCCGACCCAGTCGGATCATTCTTATGTTCTTATATACAAAATATATGTTTTAAATTAAAATATGGAAACAAGTTGCCTTTTGGCTAGTTGCTTCTCATGTGAGTCAGTTGTTTTCTATTTCTTTGAAAGAAAAGGTTGAGGGATTATGGGTAATCTTGTTTTTCAAAAACAAGATATGACATGAACAGCCAAAAGACCACTTTTGGAAGAATTTAGCACTGTGGAAGTTGCATAAGGAAAGACAGACGCTTGTTTCTAATTGTGATCTTTAGGACCCCCCTGCATTCTTGGTCTTTTTTTTTTAATGCAAACTAGCAGGTAACACCTTATGTTGGGATAGTGGCTGTTCTTCATTTTGTATTCTGGCAATATCTTCTTTTTAAATGACAAGAATTTACATACACCTTCCTGGGTTCTCCAATAAGTTATACTCACTTTACCCTATGTGTGAGAGATTGATAAACAAGATGCTACTATGTACTTGCTGCCAGCTTTAGTACAACACTGCTATGTGGTACTTTAAAGGGCAAATAGGTATTGTAATATAATCCCCAAGTACAAAGCAAAGAAAGACATATTTTTCTATCACCACTTTCTCACAGCAATGAAAAAGTAGTACATGTTGAAATTCTTTAATCAAATGCAAATTTATACGGCTACGGACTGAGATATGATGTCCATCTCAAGCCTTGGAGATCTTAACATTCTGCCAAATCATGTATTTTATACAAAAGTTTGAAGAACATTTTAAAATACACCTTCCTTTTAAAAAAGAAAATCAAAACAAAACCAGAGAGCAACAATGACACAACCAGATCTTTTCCCACTTCCGATTCATTCCAGATAAGTCTCACAAGAACACCACAAACCAAATTGTGTAGCATCCCTCATTGCTATTACATACCTCTGCCATTATGTAACATGCAGGAATTCTCTGGAAAGAAAGAGAAGAAATTATTATTTACATACATACTTATCTTTTTTGTTACTTGGATATAAGGAAAGTCAACCAGGAGAAAACTATTAATACACTGTGTATCTTAAATATACATAATTGCAATTTAACTAATCTAGATGAAACAGGGCTAATGATGCCTCTACACTAAATATTAACCTTCTGGCGTACCTCTCAAAGGGACTTAACAGCCATTAGAAAATTGTACACAAAGCCTTTGAAACTTGTCTAATGATAAGTTATGTGTATCACTTAATTAGTTTTTGTTTGTACAGTGCCCTGAAAAGAAAAATGCTATATATCAGTAACCCCTAATGTCATATGTCAGTATTATCTATTGTTAAACAAATCTCTGAAAGCAACATGGTTTGTTTGTAGTAGTTACCATTTATAGGCCCAGTTCAGTACTATTAATGTTTAACAAATCATTGATTTCAGTGTGAATCAAGAGCATAACTGGAAAATCTGTGTATGAGAAAGAGGAAGAGCAGGACACCTGCTGCAACAACCGTTCAAAGCAAATTGTAATTGGCTATGAGTTTTAGAGCTTAGACATATAAAAGGCCTTCTGCACTACCTAAGGCCCAGACATTGTTTTTTTCAGAGAAGCCATGAGTTGAGCATCCTTGGGTGTTTTTCACTGTCTGTACAATGGACAAGTAGCTTCACTCTGACCTCACTTATGCTCTGTGTGTCAGGCAGTTATGGGCACAGACAAGCAATCTAATGACACAATACTAAAGTGGCATGGAGGGACTGTAGCAGCTTCTCCAGTCTAAGACTGCTGTAGCAGCTATGAGCAGGAGGGCTCTGGTCTGGCTCCAAGATGGAAGATCATTTATACATAAACCCCATCCTTCACTTCACATGCATAAAGTCTGAGTAATTGGGACTCTGTGGGAGAAGGGACTTTCACCTAATCCATGGAAATTAGGTCCTGGGCATGGCATACCAAAAGCCTGAGCAATGCTTACACCCAGGTTACAGATGACATTAACAGTGCAGGATTCTCCAGTACCCTGCACCCCACCCCTGAAAACAAAAGTCCAATGGAATGTACAAACCAAGAAATGGCTCTATTGAATGTTAGTGGAAACAAATTTTATATATACCAATATCTAGGAGTTCCTTTTAACAATATAAAACAGAACCAGTTAGAGCCCCTATCAGGGTTCCTCCCCACTCTGAACTCTGGGGTACAGATGTGGGGACCAGCATGAAAGACCCCCTAAGCTTAATTCTACCAGCTTAGGTTAAAAACTTCGCCAAGGCACAAATTCTTCCTTGTCCTTGGACAGTATCTCTGCCATCACCAAGTGAGTTAGACAAAGATTCAGGAAAAGGACCACTTGGAGTTCCTGTTTCCCCAAAATATCTCCCCGCAAGCCCCTTCACCCCCTTTCCTGGGGAGGCTTGAGAATAATATACCAACCAAATAGGTAACCAAGGTGAGCACAGACCAGACCCTTCAGTTTTTAGGACACTAAAAACCAGAGTCTTAAAAATAGAGCTTTATTATAAAGAAAAAAGTAAAAGAAGCACCTCTGTAAAATCAGGATGGAAGGTAATTTTACAGGGTAATAAGATTTAAAACACAGAGGATTCCCCTCTAGGCAAAACTTTAAAGTTACAAAGAAACAGGAATAAACCTCCCTCTTAGGGAAAATGCACAAGCTAAAACAAAAGATAGTCTAATGCCTTTCCTCATTATTGCTTACAATTTTTAATCTTAGATGCTTATTTCAGGTAGGGTTTTAGGACAGTGGTTCCCAAACTTGTTCCGCCGCTTGTGCAGGGAAAGCCACTGCCGGGCCAGGCCAGTTTGTTTACCTGCTGCATCTGCAGATTCGGCCGATCGCGGCTCCCAGTGGCCACGATTCGCTGCTCCAGGCCAATCAGGGCTGCTGGAAGCAGCGCGGGCCGAGGGACATACTGGCCGCCGCTTCCAGCAGCTCTCATTGGCCTGGAGCAGCAAACCAGAGGGCCCATCCTGCTCTTCTAAGATGCATATATCAGCAACTTCAACACAATTCTTATCAGAAAGGACGCGGGGTCAGGCTGCCCTTTCTGTGGCACCCAAACCCCCCTCCCCTCCTGCCTTGGTGAAGCTGAGGCTGCTCCATGGCCACTTTACGGCCTGCTGACTTGGCTGCTTTTAGCAATAAGCAGTAGCGGTTTCACGCACTTTACTGGTGAAATTGACCCAGAGGTGACTGCCTGGGGTGCTGGGATTAGGGGGCTCTGAGCTCGGGGTGTTGTTTTTGTTGTTAGCAACAAAAGGGAAAATAGAATGTTTGAAGTAAAACGTTTCAGGTCTTCTGTATGTGGATTCATTTTTCACTAAACTCCTAGAATGTTCTGAACCTGTGTAGAATATCATGGAACCTTCCAGACTTTCTGAGAACTACATTTTTCTTGAACCTCCTAGAATGCTGTCAGCTATTCCCTCACAGATATATAAGGGGCAGGGTGTCGCCAGTCAGTCAGTGAGATATAAGAACAAAGTGAAGTGAGAGCCCAGCTATGATTCTGTGAACCTTATTTTATTGTATAATTTCAAAAGTATACCTATGTTTTAAGACTTGAAGAGAGTAAGTAGCAACTAATAAAGGACATATTTAATGAGACACCGGAGATAGCTATCGAACCCCTATCTACGCAACAATATAAAATAAATACTTTTACTTTTTTTTGCCATGCTTAACACGTAATGTTTGATAACTTTCTAAGACTGCAGAACTTAGTCCAGTGGTGGGCAACCTGCAGCCCGCAGGCCACACATGGCCCGTCAGGGTAATCCACTGGCAGGCTGCCAGATTGTTTACATTTGTATGGCAGCCCGCAGCTCCCAGTGGCCACGGTTTGCCATTCCTGGCCAATGGGAGCTGCAGGAAGTGGCACGGGCTGCAGAGACGTGCTGGCCTCTGCTTCACACAGCTCCCATTGGCTAGGAACGGTGAACCACAGCCACTGGGAGCTGTGGGCGGCCATGCAAATGTAAATAAACTGTCTGGAGGCTCGCCAGCAGATTACCCTGATGGGCCGCAGGCCACAGGTTGCCCACCACTGACCTAGACTTTTGCTACCCCTAATACTGTCTGTTTTCCACCGTAGAAAATAAAAGATGCCTCCAAAAAAGCCTTCAGGAGCTCAGTATACAAAGCAAAATGCTCAGTTGCAATCTAGTTTGGAGCAAGAGACAAATTTGATGGGAAAATATCTGAAATGGAACAGCATAGACTGGGCTTTAGGGAGTAATGATTGTCCCAGTGCAGAAGAAATTGAGGAGCAAAGCATAAATTATGGAAGTCCTTTACTAAGGAATTAGCAAATTTATGTGAATATAAGGAATGGATATGTGAGGAAAGTGTTGGAAAATCATCCAGTTTTCTTGGCAGTGTAAAGGAGAGTGATGATAAAGAATAATGTGCCTCACATGAAAAGGAGATAAACAATAAAGAAGACTCAGCCTCGCATGATGACTGAAACAGCAGTGAGAAAAACTGCACACCACAAATCGATACATCAGATCCTGCTTTATAGCCAGTGATCCTAAACTCCACTGATATTTATCGTACAATTTTGAACAGACTGGGCAAAATCGAGGATATGACGTTTCCAGTAAATGAGCAGAAGAGAAATTTCTCAAAGTCACACTGCAAAAGCGTGCTCAGGAATGGTGAGAAAATGAATCGGCATTGGCTAATTTACTCAAAATCAGCTGACAAAGTGTTCTATTTTTGTTGCAAAATACTTGACAAGAATATTTGACAAATCATTGCTTGTGCTTTCTGGGTACAATTACTGGCATAATTTACACGATGCTCTGAAGCAACAAGAAAAGTCACCTGACCATTTTACAGCCTCCTCCACATGGATAGAGGTTGAGTCCATGGTCAAGCTGAATAAATGCTTAGATGCAGAAAACCAGTGCATTAGTAATGTAGAAACCCAGCACTGGAGGAACGTGCTCAAACATCTGATCTCAATTACCCTCTTCCTTGCAAAGAATAATTTGGCTTTCCAGGGCTCATCGGATAAGTTGTTCACTGACAATAACGGAATTTCCTCGGTGTGGTAGAGCTCCTTGGGAAATACAATGATGTGATGCATGAGCACCCATGTCAAGTAGTTTATAAAGAAGCTAAGGACCATTACTGGAGCAAAACCATTCAAAATGAACGGATTGACCTTATGGCAAGGAAGATGCTTGATAACATATTAACAGGGGTAAAAGTAATTTAAGGGACTTACCGGTACGTAGTGCGGCCGGGGTCCTGAGCAAGTGGGCGGGGGGCTCAACTTGAAGGGGCGAGGCCTCAGGCGGAAGGGGCGGGACTGGGGCCAGACTCCTGCAGGCAGCTGTTCAGTGCAGCCTGGCAGCTATTTAAAGGGCCTGGGGCTCCCAGCTGCTGCCACTACCCCGGAGCCCTGGCAGTGATTTCAAGGACCATCTGGACATTTGTGATGGCTTTCATACCTTATCTTTTCCTAATGCATGCATTCCTCATTCACACAAACAATCTCTCACAGAGAAGACAGCAGTATTTTATATTCAGCAGAATACATTGTAAATCAAACTTCACTAAATCTTGTGGTCAAAACAGTTTACACTGTGGCTCAGGCCTTTAACATTTCTTTAATCTAATTAACATAGACACAATACAAGATCCTGTCTTTTACTCACTAAACCTTAAACCAAAGAAATGACTAGAGGGAAGTTTATAACGCATATAGGAAACAAGATCCCAATCTCAGACAGTCATTCCTTTCTGTTATTGAAAAAGGGTGGCGACAGAATTAATTCAAAGTTTATATCAACTTTTATAGTATAATTATAAAATGCTGTCCTTACAACAGTGAAAAGATGTCATTTACAGTAAGATTTGCTGATCATGAGGATGGCTGTATCCAGTAAACGAACTTTTCATTTGTTTCTATTCTGTGGACAACTCTGTTGGAAAAGGCCTAACAGAACTGTTTATTAATATTTTGAATGAGAATAAAATAAAGCTTCAGGATGGCCACGGCCAAGGCTATGGCAATGGTGCGAACATGAAGGGAAGAAACAGCGGCATTCAGGCAAGGATTCTGGCGCTTTCTTCATGCCTTGTGGCTGCCATTCCCTCAATCTGGTTGTGTCAGATACAGCGTCACCTTCTTTAGATTCAGTATCTCTTTTGAAGTACTGCAAAATGTCCTGTTTTCAGCATCAACTATCAGGTGGAAGATCCTCATGGACAATGTTACAAATCTGGCCATAAAACCGCTAAGTGACGCTTGCTGAGAGAGCTGCATTAACAGCATAAGGCCAGCTAGGTATCAAGTGACCGAGGTTTACTATGCCCTGATGGAACTGGCACAGTCAAGTAAAGCCGAAGCCGGAATCTGACATGAGGCGCAAAGCCTGGCAAACCAGATCACTGACTTCAAATTTATGGGCTCAGTTGTGGTTTGCCATAATATCCTATTCCAAGTAAATGCTGCAAGCTAGGCATTACAAACTAGGCTGATGGACAGCGTGACTGCTAGTACTTTAATAAGAAGCTGCCTTTATTTCATTGTGGCCTACAGAGAAAACCGATTTCAAAATGCCATTCCTACTGCCAAAGAAATGGTGGAAAACTTAGGAGTTGAGCCCATCTTCAAGGAATCTCATATTCATCGGAAGAAGAGACAATTTGGTTACGAGGGCAGAGATGAGGTGATGGGAAGATCAGAATAAAAATCTCAAGAGGGAATTTTTTTGCTCACTCGTTGACACTGCTCAAGTGTCTATTGAAGAAAGGTTTGGACAAATAAAGCACCACAAAAGACCTGGGGGGCATTGCATGACCTTAGTAAGCTGCCGGCAGCCAAGAAAACACTCTTGAACAATTGTACGGACCTTCACCGAACACTTTACATATGGGGAATGTTTGGACACCAATGATAAAGACCTTTATGTCGAATTGGACAACATTTGTCATATTTTGCAATATGGGAAGCATTCTCCACTGCCAGTTCTCCTATTCATTCCTGATGCAGGACACTTTTCCTAATGTGTGGATAGCTTTGAGGGTTCTGTTCACGCTGCTCTTCACAGTCGCAAATGGTGAGTGCAGTTTTTCGAGGCTCAGGCTCATTAAAACATATCTTCGATCAACGATGGCCAATGAGAGACTGACATCACTTGCTATTTAGTGCTTAAAAATGCCATTGGCTGGTCTTTGGATCTCTCTGATGTTATGATTCAGTTTGCGAGGGCAAAAGTTAGAAAAGCGACTTTTGAAGTAAAGGGCCAGGGTTAAAATTCTAAGGCTGTCATCTACAGTAACACTATTTAATACTGATTTAATGTTGGCACACAGTTAAATTTCTTGATGTTAGTACATTTCAGTTATTCTTAATTAAGTTCCTATAACCTTAGAGGAAACCATTTTTTAAATTTGCTTATATATGGCATAAGTAAATACAGATTTACAAATCCTAGCATTCACATTTATCATCTTACATGACAGGGATAAATCATGCATGCAAATCATGCATCAAAGTAATGAAATGGGCTACAGATATGATAAAAATAAGGTATTCAGGTATTTAACAAATGGAGAGGAGGCGCCAAAGTTGCTCCTTTTCTGGAGCATTATTTGGTCTAGGCCAGCCCTGGATGTGAGGGTAAGAACTCCTGCAGCAGCAGCCAACATCCTCATCCCCAGTACATTTGGGAGCATGGGCATCTCCCACTACATAGGCAGTACTAACTCTCTCTCTCTCTGGGGATGGGCAGGGGCAGTTCACCAATTGTTAGACAGACTGAAAAAACAATGTAATGTCTTTGGAAATAGCCACATGTTTTGGGGGCCAATCTCCTGATTTGCTGGGGTCTGACTCATTTATTTTTTGATCCCTTGAGGTTGGCAGTAGTCTGAGTTTGACTTAATTAATTATATTGCATTTAAAAACAGCAGAAAAGGTTACAAAGAGTCTTGTGGCACCTTATAGACTAACAGATGTATTGGAGCATAAGTTTTCATGGGTGAATACCCACTTCGTCGGATGAGTGTAGTGGAAATTTCCAGAGGCAGGTATAAATATGCAAGCAAGAATCAGGCTAGGGATAAGGAGGTTAATGCAATCAGGGAGGATGAGGCCCTCTTTTCTAGCAGTTGAGGTGTGAACACCAAGGGAGGAGAAACTGCTTTTGTAGTTGGTTAGCCATTCACAGTCTTTGTTTAACCCTGAGCTGATAGCGTCAAATTTGCAAATGAACTGAAGCTCAGCAGTTTCTCTTTGAAGTCTGGTCCTGAAGTTTTTTTGCTGCAGGATGGCTACCTTTAAATCTTCTATTGTGTGTCCAGGGAGGTTGAAGTGTTCTCCTAAAGGTTTTTGTATATTGCCATTCCTAATATCTGATTTGTGTCCATTTATCCTTTTATGTCGGGAAAAAGTTACACACACTTGGGAAGACTATTTTGGGAATGAGAAGAAATGATTAATTATTAATTGATTGCCATCCCTAAATATTATTCTCAAATATGGGTTTCAAAGTAACAGCCATGTTAGTCTGTATTCACAAAAAGAAAAGGAGTACTTGTGGCACCTTAGAGACTAACCAAGTTATTTGAGCATAAGCTTTTGATGCAACTGATGAAGTGAGCTGTAGCTCACGAAAGCTTATGCTCAAATAAATTGGTTAGTCTCTAAGGTGCCACAAGTACTCCTTTTCTTTTCTCAAATATCGATCACTTTCTTCACTTAGCGTGCTTTTGTCCAGAGTTCTTATGTTTAGCTTTAATGTTAGCTTTAATGTTAATTTCCACTATTAAAAATGTTAATTCTGACACAAAAGACAGATCACGATCTAATGTTAGCTGCCATGGTTGTTTTGATTTTAACCCTAGTAGCCTTATTCTGGATTGTCTCATGAATACTCAAGAGTTCATTTGAAGACAATATAGTGGTAAGCCTCAGAATAATTGAAGATGTACCAGGGCAGAGAAAAGGTTAGTAACCACTGGTTTAGAAAAACAGAATAAATGGCTGAAGAATAGGAGGTGAGGAAAAGTGTTCTGTATTTAGTCTATGGAGGAAACAAGAAGGCAGTTTTGAATTAAATTTGGATGGGAAGACAGTCAAGATGACAGGAAATAGGGCTGATGTGATTCCACTTCCTAGAATGAGAAAGTAGGCTGACTGCAGCAATCTGGGCCCCTGCCACTTCAACAGCAGAGATGTGGGAAGACCATATAGGAAGGAATTGTTATAATGAAGACTGGAAGTGATAAAGGTATTTAAAGATAGCACTTAATATAATTATATGCATTGTAATTTTGCTGTTGGTCCTTGGAACCATAATCCCACCTGAGCCTGCTTGACAGTCTGGATATTTGGAATAGCAGGATGACAAGTTGGCTATTTTATCAATGCTTCTGTAAGCATAAAGGATTTGGTAATTTTAAAGTCCAAGGTAAAAATTGGAGCAAAGCCTCAAAGCTACTATTTGTTTGTATGCTGTATATTTTCTTCTGTTTGACTTTACTACAGTCTCCTTTACTGCCTCTTCACAACATCTTCCAAAGTAGTCAACCAATGTCCTTGTCTGAGAGAATACAGAGCAGTATTTATATCATAAAGAGAATGTGTCCATTCTTCAAAGTTAAATGCAGTGTACAATGCAAGTAGACGAGACTCCATAGAAAAGAAAGTAATATGGACTGTTTATATGGTCTTCTTAAGCAAAGAACAGTAGCGGCTATAGATGGTCTATATTTTGTTTCCTTTATGTAATTTGTTCTTTCCTTGCCCTACCCCCATCAAAAAAAAATTCTGAAAAATAAGAAATGCATATTTAAAACAAAAAGAAAAGGAGTACTTGTGGCACCTTAGAGACTAACAAATTTATTTGAGCATAAGCTTTCGTGAGCTACAGCTCACTTCATCGGATGCATTCAAGAACCAGGGCCGATACCAGGTGCAGGGGTCACCCTGGGATGAGATTAAAAAAGAAATGGAGGAAGTGTTAGGGGACCCAGAGGGATGGGGAGTGGCTGAGGAGCCCACCCTCCTTGGTATATGGGTGGTGGAAGAAGGTCCCTGCCCATGGGGACTGAATGCCTTCCAGGGAAAGGAGGCACTTCAGTCTGTTTGTGAGAGGTTTGAAGGAAGGGCAGCATTATGGGATGCTGCCAGTAATCTTTCAAGTTTGGTGCTGCTTCAGCAAGGGCTGCTGAAGGGTTGTAAATTAGTTAGGGGCGGTTAAAGATGATTTGGCACAAAAGGGTTTAAAGTCAAAAGCAGAGTTAACAGACTACCTTTAGAGACTGGAGCTGGGACTTGGTCCTGATGGAATGCAGAGAAAGAAAGGAAGAAGGGGAAGAAAAAAAAAATTTCAAAATGCAAAATGGCAGGGTTTGCAGGAGCAGGTAACAACCCCCACTCTTCTCCCAGAGCCAGAATGAGAACCTGGGGATAAGGGTTCCCAACTGTTTCAACCCAGGGAGCCTACTCTTGGCTCAGAGCTAACTATGTCCTTTTCTTCTTTTCCTTCTTCTTTTCCTCGGTTTACTTACTTTGCTGCTGGTAGCCTATACTTTAAACTGACCTGACGGGCTTAATTGGTTTCTTTCCACCTCTCCCCTTGCCTTTCCACACTTTTGTTTTTTCTGAAGTTTTAATGGAGGGTACTTTGGATACTTATGTGAGATGTTTTTGGTTATTTTCGACAAAGTATGACAGAGGTCTGCTGTATTCCACTGGAATTTTTGGAGTGATGAAGTGAGCTGTAGCTCAAGAAAGCTTATGCTCAAATAAATTTGTTAGTCTCTAAGGTGCCACAAGTACTCCTTTTCTTTTTGTGAATACAGACTAACACAGCTGCTACTCTGAAACCATATTTAAAACAGATAAGCTACAGGAAAAAATCTACTATAGCAAATTGCCTCATGATCTGAAGTAAAGTAATCCAAATTCTCTTCAAACCACAATGCTTTGTGCTCTGAAGCTACCATCTTTTGTTGGTTAGGCTCTTAAAAAAACTTGTATTTAAACAAATCCTCTGCCTGTTAGACCCATTTCATAAAGGGATTGTACAATCTGCTGAAAATTGTCACCAGTTTGCTGGTATAATCAAGCTACTCTTTCAGCTGTGGGAAGAGCCAATGAGCTGCTGTTAACACAGCATAAGTGTTTAAACAAGATCCTGTTATCAAAAACATATTTAGGCTGTGAACAGTCTGTTATGTGGCAGAGAGGAAGGTTGGTGGTGGTGGCAGAGAGGAAGGTTGGTGGTGGTGACAGCTAATGTATTGGGTTTATATATATTTTTTCTTTTTTGGAGAGAGGAAGGAGGCTCTATAAAGCAGGATATAAGCAGTTCTACAAATCAGTAAAATACTTACTAGATAGCAGACTGTATCAGACATACCTCCCAACATGCCAGGATTTATGCTTTTAATTTAATTCTATTAGTCTGAGACCCACAATTAAGCTGGATGCAACACTTTTGCCACAATGATTTTTCAGTCATTTATGCTGTTTCATTGAAGTTAAAATATTTTTGTTTCTATAAAACTTTCATCAGGAAGGTTTTCAGTCCTGGGGCACAGAGAAACAGAGATTTTCTAAGTAGCTTGATGTTTAGAGCACTGGCCTTGGATGTGTGAGTGGTAGATGCAAGTCAGATTTGGCATGAAAAACTGTTTTTTGACTCAGGCAGAGCAGGGTCTCCTACATTCTAGGCTATGCCCTAACTATCAGGTGCCTTTCTCTGATTTGTTTGCTTCAAGATTACCTACAGTTTCAGTGCTTTTGCCACCCCACTGTTGATCTTACCATCCCCTTACAAACAGGCACTGCACACAACTGGGGAGCAAAGGGAGGGTGCTAGAGGTGGAGGGATGGATAGGTCCTGGAGGGGGAAGAGAACATAACATGGTTATAGAACACTTTGTTTGTGTTTTCTCCCTTGGAAGATTACAAAATTTTCATCATCCAGGTTCCTGGTATCTGGGTTTGCACAGCATTGAGACATGTTGCAGAACCTGGGAGAAAAGGGGGTGGGAGAAGGATCCAGTCACATGGTTGGATGAAAACAGTGAAGTGTCCCTTTCCAGTGGAGAGCTTAGGGTCTTGTAGTGCTAATCTGACACTTCAGGGAACCAATTACGGTTATAGCATGCCTTTCTTTCCCTGTCCATTTCAACACTGTTAGGCAGGGACAGAGGCAGGATTTTCTGGTGATGTTGGGGGGGGGGGCTGGGTGGTGCGTGGGGTTTGTATCTCCCTTTGCATGGAAACACCATATTCCATCTGAAAATGCAGTCAATTTCCAGACAAATTTCCTCCCAGTCCTCTGAGCATATTTCAGCAAATTTCTGGTACAGCAGAAACTCCAGATGGGTTGGTCTTCAGGTTCAATAGCAGTGCTCAGTCCACTTTCATAGCTGACCAAACCCCTCCATACAGCAATATATAGAAGAGTGATCATTAGCAAAACTGCTCTCTGGAATAGATTGCCACATCTCCTCCACAGGACTGGAAAACCGCATCTCTTTTCCATTCTGGTACTTTGAAAACTGCTATGTTCTCCAAATATTGTCCAGCATTTAAAGAAGACATTGCAAACTGGCAACATAGCACCCCAGAAGGAACTGCCTCCCCTTGAGACACTATGTACAGTTAAAATAAATAATAATAAAAAAGTTAGTATTGGGTTTTTTACCATTAGTACCCTCTGCTCCTTCCCTCTGGGCTGAAAAAGTTGTCTGAGAACAAAGGATAGTCTACCAGTAGTGTTCCAGGCATGTTTAAGAAGTATCACTATTGTGGCCTTCCATAGCAACATTATGTTCTGTAGGAGAGATTCTCAGCTTCTTTCAAAGGAAGAAAATTATAATGCCACCCTTGTCTTTAATTTGATAGGATCTTCGTCTCCCAAGAGGGAAACCATTCTGCCAGGAGGGCAGAGGCAGATAGAGAAGGATCCTTGAATAGCTGATTGTAGGGTTGGACAGGAGAAACCAGGAACAGTTCAAATTCTTCAGGTCACAGGAGAGGAAGGCTCTTTAACAGGAAGAGACACTGATGAACCAGTTCATGGAACAAGAGGCATGCATACCATAGGGAGTGGAAGCATTCCCTAATGGAGAGGCTGATAGAATTGGTGGCCAAATGATTTTGGGCTGCTGCTGAGGCCACAGAACCACTGAATTTTCAGCAGCCACCACCATCTCTTTTGGCTGATGCCAAATATGCTGCTAAACCATGATTATCATGTTTCAAGAACATTCCCCACCCCTAGTAACCATGAGGAGAAAATGGAGCATGTAGGACTTCCAGGATCTTACCCTCCACCAGCACCCAAACCCATCCCAGAGGGATTCCCCTGGGGAAAAAAGAGCCTGCAGGGCTCCTAGAACCCTAACAAGTGCTTGCCCATGAAACCCCTCATGGGAAATGTCCCTGATTTTCCCAAAGAGTCACTTTCCCACCGTTGTTTCTCCCCCCCTACAAACATACTTTCTGGACAGGAGGAAGGCAAAGAGATGGGTGCAGAGACAGTAACGTTTGGTCAGTGTTCCTACTTGCATTCCCTTAATTTTTAAAGGTTTTTGGTTGACTTTCTTTTTAAAAATATTTCAGTTACATGTACCAGCTAGTACTTTTAATAAATGTTATATTTTTCTTGATTGTGTGTAACTTCTCCTTCCCAAGTATAATGAACTGAAGATATTATAAGGTTTGGGGATTGTGCCCCTGGATTCACAGCACATTAAGTTGAATGTTGTATAACAATCTGGTGCCATAATGCTGCAAATACTTGGCTGTCTATTCCCCTCCCCAGGGCCAGAAATATCCAAAGCCCCAAGGATACATAGTAGGGATGGGAAAGGTGCAGTGAGTGTTATGTGCACGCAGAAAGCATTACTAGTTTTCAATGCTAACAGAAGTTTAACCCACAAGCAAATGTTGATAAGGTTGTTAAGAGAGATTGAATGCTCCTAGTAAGGTTTGTAAACAAGTGTGAATGGTGAAGACTCAAGGCTTGTATATACTACCACTTATGTCACTCAGAGATGTGAATAAGCCACCCCCTGAGCGAAATAAGTTGGACAGCGCTATGTCATTGGGGGAGCCTCTCCTGCTGACATAGCTACCACCTCTCACAGAGGTGATTTTATTATGCCAACAGAAGATCTCTCTCCCATTGGCATAAAACATCTTCACGAATGTACTACAGCAGTGTGGCTGCATCGCTGTAGTGCTTCTAGTGTAGACTAGCCCCAAAACTTTGCATAATGACCACTTTACAATTTTGCCAACACCCTCCACAGTACAATTCCCAATTGTAAGGTGATAACCCAATGGAAGTGCCCTATGATGATTGTCTTTAATGTATTAATTGTCACAGGAACAGATGGCTAATAAGCTTTGCTTACAGGGGAACAAAACCCTCATAAAGCTATTTTGCCCCACAAGCCCCATTCCATTATGTGCTTTGCAGTAGCTAGACAGCGTCTTGTGGTGTCCCTCAGCACAGGCATAAGTCATCCTCTGCCTCCCTGATGTGCATCCCTTGATTTCCCCTGCCTGCTGGAAACCAGGACCAGTGTACACATGGGTGGGTTCCGGCTGCCTGTACAGAGTTTGGGCCATCCTGATAATCTCTACAAAAGTTTTTTTTCTCCTTCTGATAATAGCCCACCTTAATTGATTAGTCTCATTACAGTTGGTATGGCAACACCCATTTTTCATGTTCTCTGTGTATATATATCTTCCTACTGTATTTTCCACTGCATGCATCTGATGAAGTGGGTTTTAGCCCACAAAAAACTTATGCCCAGATAAATTTGTTAGTCTTTAAGGTGCCACAAGTACTCCTTATTTTTTTTTGCTGATACAGACTAACACGGCTACCACTCTGAAACCTGTACCGAGTTTGTAAATCAGACTTGTCCTGAGCCCAATAGGGATGGAAGCACTCCCCATTACCCTCAGAAACATTACAGAGTGTGCAGCAGGCAACAATTACACAAATGACATTTGCCACACTGGCATCCAGCTGGGTGCATAGGCAGCACTAAAACGATTTCAGCCTATCAAACACAGTGTACAACCACTCTGCAGCTCCTGCCTTGTAATCGAATTCCTTTTTTCTAGGTCATTGATATCAGGATGTAATTTTATGAGTCAAGTTAGGAGCAGGTATACAGAGTCCCCCAAAATAACAATTGGCATAGACACATCATACAGAGCAATATCATTTCTAGGGACTAAAGTTCCTTCTCCCCCCCCCATAAATACAATCCCAAACTCCGCGGCACCCTGGCATCACAAACCTTTCCACTTTTCCCCATGTTTGTATTCATGAATCTGCCTCTGTGGTTCTCTAAGTCTTGAAAAACAAGTGAATAATAACATGTTCACATGCTTGCCCCTTGTGGCAGGCAAAGTTCTGGGATGTGGGTGCCATTGGTGGCCCCTCCACCATTTGGAAACCCCATCCTCTGAATCCAGCTATTATTCTGGCAACCGCCTATGGGTAGATCAATGTTAATTGCCTCAAAAACCTGCACAACCATGCCCCCAGTAGCAAACTTTCCGAAGTGGTTTGCAATGGACCTATTGCTGTCTGGTGTTGCCAACTTCCACAGGACAATAATCACCTTCTCTACCACTATGGCTTTCCTGAATCGAGTGGTCTGGCTCTGGAGGTTTGTTGCAAACTCTGCACACATCTCCATGAAGATCTGTTTCCTCATTTGGAAGTTCTGAAGCCACTGCTGGTCACTCAAGATTTTGAAAACAATGCGATCTCACCATGCTGTGATAGTTCTTTTGCACCAGAAGTGACGGTCCATCTAAGGGCATACTATGGCAATACCAGCATTCACCATCTCTGTACCATGTGAGCTGAATGAATTGCCAATGACCCTCAAGGTCTGCTGTCTTTGAAGTGTCAATGTTCTGTCCAAATTCCATCCAGCAACTTGCCAATTGCCTACTCCACTACATAACCATTTGTCCCACCATATGTAGCAGAAACAACCAGACTATCATCCCATTGCTCCATGTCTTTCACACAGTTTGGCAGGGAATAAAAGTGAGGGAGATGTGATCAGGAACTGCCATCAGCAAATATGTGAAGGCAAAGGATAGTACCAACAACTCACAGCAAAGCTGTTCCTACAGTGTCTTCCTGTATGTATAGAACCTTGGGATACCAAATGGTAGCACTGATGTTGTGTAACAACACTGGCAGTGTAAAGGCAGGTATATGCATGTACATAGTGCTATACATGTGCCCAGCGCAGGATAATGTGTACACTTGGGGTGGGTATGGGGAGCATGCACAAGGATGTACACAGTCCGGTACTCAAGTAGGCGTGTCAGTGTAGACATAGCCAATGTCAATGTGACCACACACAAAAAAATTCCCCTATTTTAGAACCCATCCATACAAGGATAGAAACCATGTGAGGCAGAACTGTTTTAAATATACTTCTTCCTAGGAAGGCACTAACCTAATTTCAGCACTGCCTTGGTAGACTAATTCTGTTCTAGCATGTTGTCCTGGAGCATGTTATTATAACCCCAGTTACAAGAAGGTACATGTTCAGTTGCACTGTGATTCATTGTCTTGCACTACAGGATTGATTTTAGTGATGATTAAACAGTGGCCAACTTCACAATATATCCTGATGGGCTAATTTAGGCTTGGCCAGAAACACTGGGTTTTCTCCCTACATGATTAATAAAAATATCTCATGACAATGAAGAAAATAGTAATGTAAAGGCACCATATAGATTCTTATTTCTGTCCTTCCCCTGATTTTTGCTGCCATGATCAAACAAAAAAAGGCTAGTGAAAGATGAACAGGATAACAGGTCAATGTGAACTCTGTGCAGCTCCATTTTTCGCACACATTCATAAATTATGTCCTCAGAACTCATTGTTCAAGTCACAACTTTTCTTTTGCCTACCCTGTTACAACCTCATAAGAGCAGCACATTCCCTTTGTAACCAGGGGCTCATTTGTTGTAATTCCTTCCTCAGAGGGTTGCGACGTTGCATTCAGCTTGCTCAGAATGCAGCAACACAGTCATCACTGGTTTAAACTATTACACTGGTATTGTGCTTGCCCTGCATTCTTTATCCTGCTCCTACAAAGTGATGGATTGACTTTAAAGTGCCACAGGCAGTTTTTAAATCCCTTTATGGTATTGGCCTGAGCTACCTATGAGACTTGCTTCTTGAGCCTTGTGCCGCTGATGGCTATCTGTGCTCATACACCATTTACTATTTAGGGTTTCCTGCTCATTTCCCCCCTCCTTTCTTTTATAAAAGAGTTTAAAGTCTCCCACGTATATAATAAATATAATATAATATAATACATTAATTTAATTAGTATTGTGTTTTGTTATGGTTGCATTACATTGTACTTGTTTTTTTTAATCCAAAGCAACAAGATACAATATAAATAAAAGTATTAATCATTCTTATTTTGGGTATCTTGAATCACCTTTTTGTTATGATTCCCATATTGACTAATCTGCTGCTCTATATTGGAATACGTCTGTAATCTATCCAAAAACTGAAACTGGTACAGAATTCAGCAGCTTGTTTATTACAGGGTATATCTTTCTGGGAGCACATTGTACCCCAGAACTGGGTAGAATTTAACCTGTTTTGACCTTTAGAGCCTTAAATAGGGGGACCTCCTTGTTTGATGTACCACTCTGTCTTGATGCCATACTGTTACAGCTGAGATCAGCACTGAAGCAGAGGGGCAGCTGGCAGGGTGTTCTCTGTGTGGGCCCATTGACTTGGAACTCGCTTTCCACCACTGGTTTGAAATAGACCTACTTTATCAACCTTTGCTGCATGCTGCAAGGCTCTCCTTTGTTTTCCCTGGCTGTGAATGACTGGAAAGACTCTGCTGGGGGACTGTAAAGATCTTTACATCTGTTTTCAGATGCTAGATTAGTATATATGTTTATCACTGGGACAAGAAAGATTACTGGGATAGTTTATTTTTACAACTGTATTTTTAAAACGCGTTAAGGAACATGTAGGGCTCCTTTCTGGGAAATGAGTGTATTAGAATAAATAAATAACAAATATAAACTAAATATTGTCATTGTATATTATTGTTATCTTCTTTGTTTTAACTACAAGGACATTAAGATCAGTTTACAAACACAGTGCTCACTAAAATATCTGCTTATCTGCTCTGTACATTACAACAGGTCTTTTGGTTTCATAAATCTGAATTCTGGAGGCTTCATTTCATGGTGCAGCAACATTTGAGTCCCAAGAGAGTGAAGAAAGCAAAGCTTAGTAATTTCATCATGTTTTAAGGTCAAAACACCTACCCATTCCCAAAAGGTAACAGAATAACAAATATAAGTACCAATTCTAATGTATTGTACAAATGGAACCAAGAGAGAAAAATGTGTTAAACAAACAGGGAATATGCATCAAACTATGCTATGTTCTTTTCATATTGAAAACGTCTGATACATCATTGACATTATTCTGTTTAATGTTGTAACATACACATTCCTCACAGATAATGAAGAGTATGAGCTCCAGTTCAGACACTTTTTTTTCCATTTTGAACTTTCACTGTGAAAACAGTTTTTAGATCCTTAATAGTGCAACTATGTTTAAACTTTGAGACTGCAGGCTCAAAGGGGCACCAGATAAACAGAGCATAAAAGCTTCATATACAATATTTTGTTTGGTGCCTTTTCATAGAATCATCATTCCGTGCCTGCTATTCAAATCAACAGTTAATTCCCAAGTCAAATGAAAACAGAAACATCTCAGATTACCCTTAAAAATACGAGTGAAAAGGAAACTCCTATTGGAAGAAGTTCAACATGGCAAAAAAATAGGGGAAAATACATTCCTGATCTCATTCCAATGAACTCAATGGAATGAGACCAGGAATGGATTTGGCTTCTAATGCTAACATCCAGTCACATTATGGTCTCAAAAATATGGGACTGGCCCACAGTCCACTGAAGTCAACAGAAAATCTCCCATTGACTTTGTTAAACTTTGGATCAGACCTTTAGTGGACTTTTCACACTGCAGAATGTAAACACCTTAGAGAAATACAGTGATATTTGAACAGAAAATGGTACCTTTAAAATCAGCTTACTGACATACTCTGGTAACATAATACCACCGCTACAGCATGAGAATAATCTGATAAGAAAGTATGCCTCCTGAAAGAAATCTAGTTGCTTGATGCTGACAGTTTGAATAACAGCAACTAAAAGAAAAAAAAGGGGAAAATATGGTAATCAATCTTCTAGGAAATAAAATTGCAAATATTTCTACATTAGTTAAAAAATGAAAATCTTATTCATCAAATAGTAGAGCTTAAAGTGATAAGAGTGTGCTTGAACATAAAGCAAGGAAACCAAAATTACTCCAGGATTCTTAACTAAATCAGTGGCAAAGAGATGTATCCAATCAAAGTCTGGAACGATCACTGCTTTGTACAAGTATTTTGTATTGTGTCTATCAACGGCAATTTCCACTCATATGACTTATGAGGTCTGTTTATTAGGACTTGATTTTAGTCAGGCTACTGCACAGAAATAACCAGTGCAGTCCAGAAGTTGGGAAAATAATCCATCTTGTACGCTTTTTTTCTTTCTTTCAATATATATATATTTATTTTTCCTAAACACACAAAAGTACAAAACAAATATTTAAAGCTTCTAAAATAGCCTCTACATTGTGAGAAAACTATCATAGTCTAAAAAATTCAGAGCTAAACAAACACTTGATAACTTTCACTTGAACATTCTATCTTCTTCTTTTTTAAACATATTCTCATACAAACAGAAACCAAATTTCAATCCTATCTTTAAAACAGTTCAGTTCACATATAGAAAAAATAATGAGCCTATCTGAAGAAATCCAAAAAGAATTGTTCATGATAATATATGTAGATCATTATTAAGTGTTAAATCCAATATGAATCGCACTCTGAAAGCAACTTGGAGTGATAACGTTATTTATTTGTATTACCTCCGCTCCTAAGAGCACTTGTCAGGGAATAGGATGTAATTGTGGTAGATGTTGTGCACACACAGAACATAAAGATGGCCCCTAGAGCATGGAGTTGGAACTCAAGAGACCATGGATGAAATCCTAGCCCTATTGAAATCAGCGGCAAAGCTCAGTTTTGAACCGCCAAGATTTCACCCCTAGATTCTAATCACAGCTATGACACTGACTGAGGGCCAGATCTAAAGTCCATTGAAGTAACTGCCCATGCCCTCACTGCATGACAAGGCAATTTTCTTAATCCCTCTGGGCATCAGTTTCTCCATCTGCAATATGGAAATATTAACTGGAACTATTCAAAAAATGCCAATTATTTTTTGTGTGAACATTTGGAAAAAATCTCATCTAAATTTTCCCACAAAAAATGTTTAGTTTCTCAACAAAAAAATGAATCTGTTTTTTGGTGAAAAAACAAATGGTTTTTGAAAAAGTTTTTGAAAACCCCAAAGCTGATCATTTTCACTGAAAACTGAAGAATTTTGTTGTAAACTGATTTTTTAAAAAAACATAAATTTCTGTTTCATTAAAACCAGAACATTTTGGCCAGAATTAAAATTTTCTGAATCAAAAAATGTTTCAACCAAAAATTTCAATCAGCTTTAGTAAAAAGATTGATGTTTTTCAAAGGGTTGTTTGCACTTTGTAAGCACTTTGAGATCCTTAGATGAAAGAGCCTGTGCAACTACAAAATCTTTTTATAATAACTTTGACCAGATGTAAAATTTTCTATGTCTATTCTTTAAATATATTCTTTAATTGGGAATACAGGAATAAACTGCATAAAAAGAAGAAAAGGGATGCACTGGACAGGTACTATGTTTGTATAGTAATATATTTACAGTACTTTTTAAAAGGTTAAGGATTCGTATTATATCATTGAATCAGTAAGGTCTAATGTTTGATTTGTACAGCCACTTTAGGGGTTGCTCTTTCAGAAATGACACTGGCTGATTATCTGCTTTGCCTAGCTGGGGACTCCTCAACCCTAGGGGAATCTCCAGTTAGAGAGATGAGCTCAGTTTCTGCTCCCTTTGCATCTCTTGTGTAGTGTAAAAGGAGTGCAATGGGTCACAGAATCTGTCACAAAACCCAAAATGAAAAGGAGTACTTGTGGCACCTTAGAGACTAACCAATTTATTTGAGCATGAGCTTTCGTGAGCTACAGCTCACTTCATCGGATGCATACTGTGGAAACTGCAGAAGACATTATATACACAGAGACCATGAAACAATATTGTATATAATATAATATAATGTATATAATTGTATATAATATAATATAATGAAAAAGTGGGTATCCCAGCAGTGTGTACAAACACTGATTTTAGTTTAAAGAGGAATTCTTTATCATGGAGCTTTTTGCTATACCATTCAGATTTCCCCCCCCCCTCAAATATTTCAATGTGAAAAGGGTTTTTTTTGTTCTACCCCCTGCCCCCCGCACACCTTCTATTTTATGTTTATTTACAATAATATTTACAATATTGTTTCATGGTCTCTGTGTATATAATGTCTTCTGCAGTTTCCACAGTATGCATCCGATGAAGTGAGCTGTAGCTCACGAAAGCTCATGCTCAAATAAATTGGTTAGTCTCTAAGGTGCCACAAGTACTCCTTTTCTTTTTGCGAATAAAGACTAACACGGCTGTTACTCTAAAACCCAAAATGTATCTGACTACTGCATAGCATTATTATACTCTTTTGGTCACAAATTCATGACACCAGTTCAGCTCAGTTCCATGTAACATCAATAATTTAGTCCTTAAGAGGACTAGTGAAAGCATAAAAGAAAGTAAATGAGTGAAAAATTAGTCTGTGGAGAAAACGGTCTCTAAGAATTTCTCAATAGCTAGACTAGAAATATCCCAGAAAAGCTGAATCAGTAATTTGAGAAAGCACCATTTGTTATTCACACCAGTTATATGAAGTTTTGCTATTCTTTGTCAAATTTCTCCATCTGCTATCAGTCACATCTCCACAAAATATTATCCTTTGATCAATAGTGACTTTAGCAGAAGCACATTAAAAGTTATTTTACTATTTACTACCAGTTTGGCATTGATCTTCACAGAGATTTTTCACTGGAAAAGACCAACAGTAGGCTTAAAGATGAATCTACTAATATTTATAGAGAGAGAGTATATGAGAAAAACCCTTTTATGATACAAGTGATTATAAATGATGAGTAAGTTATAAAATCTAATGCTTGAGGCATAAAATGTAATATTTAATTGTTTAGTGGTATCTGCATGCAAACAGAATCATCATTTTATAAGCCTACAATTTTACTATTTCAATGCGGAGTATTACAATTATTGCCAATAGTTGCAAAGGTTTTAATTAAAATAAATCCTAATACTGAGATTAGTGATAATTTCCTGCTTGTGTGGACAGGTGGTCCACTGTAGTTTAGGGGAAAATGCCATCATCTGAGCATAATGAAATAAGCTTTCTATAATCTATCACATTATTTGAGAATTTTCCCCTGTATTATGTGTTTTAGTATTTTCTTCACATATGAAATGACTGCAAATAGATCAAAAGTAAAATTAAGTGTTATGTAGGCAAATATGAAGAAAGCAAAGTGGCAATCTAGGGGATGCTACAACTCATTAAAGATATAAATTAAAAGTATCAAAAGCATGGAGATTTGATTAACCTTTTGCCAAAGTGTGGAATCCAAGAAGGTTGGCTGATTTACTTGAGGCATTAACACTAAAAGTTTAGTGTCCAGGACAGTATTTCAGTAAGGTAGGCTATGGTTAGTTTCAAACTGAGTCATGTGATAATGTAATATTGCATTGCATACAATGATTTACTGAAGAATGACAATTTGAAAGTTTAGTTGAGGGGGTTTTGGGTGCTTTTTTGTGGGGCAGGACCTGGAGAATGTGCACACCACTGGGCCTCCCACCAGCCAATGACAGGGTTAGAAGAGATACGATTGGTCCATCATGGAATTTGTAAAGAACACTATTATTGGGAAGCTACTGAGAGAAAAAGAGCCCCTTGGAAAGAGAGGACAATCTCAGTATTCACCCAGTCTAATCCTTATCTCTCAGCGCATCAGTGACAGCAGAGGCTAGAGACAGACAAGAGGCAAAGAATAATAAAAACAGAATTTTCATAACTTGTGACTTTATTGTTAATCTTACAATATTGGTGTTTTTTCTTAAAGCCCCAGCTGCTGGAATGAACAGACCTCATGTGAAATGTAGCTTTCATTTTTTCCCCCTCCTTCACAAGGACGTTTTTAGCCATCATGGTTCCAGAGAAAAGCTTGAACAGTATAACTTGAGTATACCCTGAGGAATCAAAAATTCTGCCATACCATGCGTAAGTAGTGGAAGATTTCAGTGGAGCCTGCTACAAGTCTTTGTGCATGAGCTGGTACAGCCTTTGCATACTGGCTGGAACCTTGTACTACGTATCAAACTGGGAAAGGAGTGACTATCTTAATTTAAACACTGAGAGTAGTCATCTTTACTGTTTGCAACACTAGTGCATGAACACAACTGCCAAAATGGATATGGGGAGAAGGGAAAAACAAACCCTGGAATATGCCTAAACTACCCCCCTTTTCCTGCTTGCACACCCTGCCCTCTACCCCCTACCCAATTCAGACGATTTAGAGAACAGTTACACTTAGCATAGGTTACACCAATATGCCAATAACACTCCCATCTTTTCTTATAATGCCATTGTCTAAAGCATATCACCATCTCTTTACATAGTTCATAAGTCAAACCCATGTTCTGGTACTTTTGACTTGAAAATTTTTGTTAACAAGACATAACATTGTATATACCAAAGTAAATATTTACACTGATCAATGAGGAAAATAAGCACAAATGTAATCTTTATTTTTTAAAAAAATTACATTCGGCATGATTTCTCTGGTTAATCTCAAGTATACTACTAATATCACAAACATGTAAAAAGGAAAGAGTCTGCCGCACTTGTCTGGGTTTATCTTTCATGTTCCATTGAAATTCCACTAAGTCCATACCATAATTACTCCAGCTTTGCTGCAGTTAAAGTAACTCTTACAGTACCGTTTGGAAACACTTTGTCATGTGCCAAACAGTAGGCAGTAAATCTCTGACAACATAAATTAGTCACTAACTAACATAAGGGGCAATGATTGATCAGCTCAGAGAATACTTGGCAGAATTACCAGTCACTGGAACTACTATTACTTACTGACAAAAACCCCACAATAATTCTGGCACATGCTTCAACACCTCACATAGCCCAGTACATAAGCCCTATGAGCTGAAAGGAGATAAAATGCCCCTAAGGCAGGGGTCTCAAACTCAAATGACCATGAGGGGTACATGAGGACTAGTACATTGGCCCGAGGGCCGCACCACTGACCAGCCCGTCACTTCCCTGGCCCCACCCCCACCCCACCCCTTCTGTGAGGCCTCACCCCTGCCCCGCCTCTTCCCACCCCTTCCCTGCCCCCATTCCTACCCCTTCCCTGAAATCCCCACCCCAACTCCACCCTCTCCCTGCCCCCAGGGGGTGCAGGAGCAGTGCAGGGTGCGTCAGGGGGCTCAGGGCAGGGTGTTCAGCTTATTTTTTCCCCGTTCCTTTAATTAGAGCATCTAGCAATGGGAGCTTCAGGGAAGGTACCTGGAGGAGCAGCCAGGGCAACACACAGACCCCTATGCCCGCCCCCAGGTCCCGGCCGCTTCCCAGAGTGGCGTGGGGGCAGGGCAGGCAGGCAGGCAGGTAACGGGCCGGAGCCACTCTAGGTAAATGCTGGAGGGGCAGGGGGGCCGCAGGGAGCTGAGCCAAGTGTTTGAGGCCCCTGCCCTAAGGTTTATCTTGGTTACACCAAGAGAGATAGCAAATAAAGGAAGAAACCTGCCAGTGCACATCTGCAGAAATCAAATTTGAATTTTATTAGCAATTGACAGCATTTTAAGTTGGCTACTCAACTAGTACTGGCTATAATATATAAGAATGATATTCATCTGAACAAATGAAAATTTTCAAAGCCATAATTCTCTGTTAAATTTTTTAGAGTTTTTGTTCTATTTGTAATATTGTTGTATTTTATGGCTACAGTGTTCTTTAACTTAATTTCTGGTTCCCCGTTCATAATATATAATATTTTACAGAACTTCATATCCACAGATTTCCACAGTAATTTACAGTATACAATCATAAAATATCCTGCCATGAATAATACGACATATTGCATTGCTTCTTAGAATGTCACAAAACAAAACCCATTTTCAGTTGCAAAGTTCCATTAGAAACAGCATAACTTTGTGAGCTCCCAATACAAATAACAGTGTTTCTGACCTTTATACTTTACAGGCAAAGGGATAAAATACCTACCATAACATGAAAATCTACCACAGCTCCCTCTAACAGAAATGGAACTGAAGTTCCGAAAGTCAAAATTAGATAAACTAGGAAGAGCAAACTAATTCATTTTAAATAAAAATCAAATCTTTGCCCATAACTAAAAGCAACCCATTATTAGGGCTTGCATGTGCCTGGACCCTGTCCCTGGCCTCAGTCTTGTGCGACTGTGCCAGGACCGCCCAGAGGATTCAGGGGGCCTCGGGTCTTCGGCGGCAGCTCCTTCACTCCTGGTACGTTCAGCGGCACTGGAGGACCCACCACTGAAGTGCCACCAAAAACTCTCGTGGGGCTCCTGCGGGGCCTGGGGCCAGGGGCAAATTGCCCCACTTGCCCCACCCTCTGGGTGGCCCTGGCCTGTGCAGGACTCTAAACACAAGGTCTACTTAAGTCTATCTTTGGAGATCCCAGAGTGTACTTGAAGGAGTGGAATCATGGTAGAACTGAGCCCTCATGATAGGGAAGACATGTTTTATCCTTTCTGTGGGTGGCAAAGCTGCCACACTACCTCCAAGTAGAATCCCCTTTGGTGTAAAATGTATCTTAGCTTTTGATCAAAAGTCCCACTCATGCTCAGTGCAAATGTCATCACACTTATGCATTATATTGGATACATATGAAGACACAATCTTCCCAAGACTTGCACTGAGTTTCCGAGAGAAGCTGGGTCACCAACCCTTTAATTTACTTTACATTTAATTCACAATTAAATGAAGCTAATGATGGTGGCAGAAGAATTTTTGAATTTCTACAATGTCCTTTATGACTGTGGTAGGTGTTAAACTTCTCAGGGAGTGTACTGAACAACCATACACCAACACTTTAGGACAGTTGCAACCTGAGAGAAATTATCATCTTTATTTTATTCTTGTTTGTTGATCAAATGGAAATGACATCCTTGTCAGACTATTTTACACATTCTTGGATGGCATCTTCAACAATTTGAACACTGTGGTCCTGAGCTGTATATTGAGGTGTAAATTGGTGAAGTCACTGAAGCCATGCTGATTTACACCAGCTCAGGATCTGGTTTAATATTCTGTTTTCTATTCAGACATAGAATTAATTAGGCCATTTCTTATCTCAGTAACCTCAAGGTAAATTAATAGTGGAGCTAAAGGGTATAAGAGCAGAAAGGAGCATCACACCCCAATAGCACATTTCCCCCTGTATGTATGTATGTACCTATTGTCAGGTCATTTCCCATTTTTGACAACATTAATGTTAGTGCTGATTCTTTAATCCTTCCCTTATTTTTTCCTGTTCCTTTAATTAGAGCATCTAGTAGTGGGCTTGTTTCTTTTCCTGACAAAATGTAAGTAACTCAACAGTACAGCAAAAGCTGTGTTTCAAATATTACAATTCAGATATACAACATGAAATTTACTTTCTGTGAACATTAATGGATTTGAAGCTTAAAAGTCCCCTTTCATATTCACAGTAGTAAAACTTGAATGCTCGAACGTTGATGGAAAGCAAACATGAAAGGGTCATAAACAGTTGGAATTCAAATGAATATTTGTAGAAGTATATTTCCAATATCCATTCATCTCTAGCAATTATTCAGTGTGAATTATGTTCCTGTTTGTCTACGATCTGATTCTTTTCCATATCCAAATAATGGCCTATGCACAAATCACTGGTACTTCTAACCTGCCTGGAAAGAAGAAGAATTAGAACTTTCTAAAGAAACTCTTATGAAAACTCCTTCCCAATTTTGCAAACTCCTATGGATCAGATAGTTTGACTAATCATCCACATTTCTTAGTTCTTCTTTGAATAGAACATACATTCTTATTCAAACCTTTAGGCTGTTAGCACTTGTATTTTGCACTGGTCCATTTAAAACAGCAAATAAAGCTAACTAGCACAGGGTGTCTTTGATATCAATCTTTATTAAGTTCATTGAAGAAAAAATACTCTCTAAGACATAGCACAGTAGAGAGAATGTTATCAGTGTCTTGATGAGTTTTGACAGTAATAGAAATCTATTCTTCTGGACTGTGTAGTAATTTCTTCATTTGAAACTATTATTCGTCATATGGTCTTCAGTATTAAAATTGCTTACTCCAGCCATGTGAAATTCATAGAATATCAGAGTTGGAAGGGACTTCAGGAGGTCATCTAGTCCAACCCCCTGCTCAAAGCAGGACCAAACCCCAATTTTTGCCCCAGATCCCTAAATGGCCCCCTCAAGGATTGAACTCACAACTCTGGGTTTAGCAGGCCAGTGCTCAAACCACTGAGCTGTCCCCCTAAAAAATAAACTATGTTTCTAAATTGTCCAGAGTGGAAAGCTGTGTGATCTGTGATGGGCACCTTCCCAATTTTATGACCTGTGACAAGTGGACACTAGTTTTCTATGATGGTTGAAAGATGGAAATAAAGCAGAATGACTTAACTTCGTTCTTTACTGGCATTCTCTTCTTAATAGAACCAAGTGGATTTATGTAAAATGCAATTATATCCGCCATAAACTTTTTGACCTTCACAGAATGTTTTACCATCTCCACTTAGAGTCTTGACTAGGAGCCAATTGTGCATATTTGTTCAATAATTTGAAATTCTGCCTGCTCTGCTGGTTACAGTTTATGAAATTGTTGCTCTGAGACAGATGCCAATGCCTGTGGTGTTATGTAGCAACCCATAAATTCTCTCAGCAGCCAATTCACTTGAAAGTGCTATCCAGATAGAATTAGATTATTTAACTGGAACCATTTGTTTGAGGATTTGAATAGAGGCAAAATGGCTAGTAAGAGTAAGTAGCATTTCATCACAGAGTCTGGTAGTAGATGGCTGATATATTCAATAGTAACCAAATTATCAGCTTCACTTGATGATTACAACTGCTGTAGCACTGAAACACATCATATTGGTTTATTATCCTTTCAACAGTCAAGAAATGTCAGTCAGCTGGTGGACAGTCTATGCAATATTTTCAGGATATCTGTTTTCACAGATTCTTCAAATCTTGTATGAAGTTGTACCCTGCTACAACTGTTAGGGGAAAAAAAGGGGGATGTTTTTGCATAACTGCTCCATGCCTTCAGACAGGTATTAACTACATCTGTAGCACATGATATTGCAATGTGGTACTGTTACCCCAAATTTCAGACTTAAGGCACCCCTCAATTGCCTTCCTACATTAGCAACTCATTTGTCAGTTTGGTCTGTTTTGATGTGCAATGGGAGGTGGCCTACTCTAGAGGAATTGCCCAGGTTTTACCAAGGAGTTTGTCTCTGACCATCAGAGGACTCCCCAGAGTTGGAGGATATAGATACAGCCTTCCTCTCAAAGGATTAACACTCAAGCAGTAATTTATTTGAAAACTAAATAAGCTTTATTTAACATATAATATCCCCTATTACAGTATGTCTAACATATATACAAAAAGAATAAACCATACACATAACTGGCATAAATTAGAATATAAACAAACTCTATCAGCATATATACATATTCAATACCCACTACTATGATACTATACTATACATATGTAACTTACACAGTTTCAAATGGTTAAATACTGCATGCAATGGCCAGTGACAAGCAGAATGCAGAATGCTGACAGCAAGCCATTAAAACACTAAAACATTAAACATATAAACACATACACGCACAGGCATCCAGCTTTATTAATTCAGGCATACATACTTCAATAGAAGTCTATTAAAATCATTAGGCTTACTTCTTCTGATGTCGTCTCTCCCTCTGGGTGGTCCTTTTGCTCTGCGAATTCATGCCATCCACCACTCCATTTCTCCTGCTTCAGCCTTCCTTCTCTCTTCATGATTTCAGCTCTTGTTGATCTTTCTTCCTCTGGCAACTCCTCTGCTCACTGGCACCTTCCACCCACATAAAATGGACTGACTGAAACCTGCCAGCACTCTGCCTTATATACAGTTGGCCCACCAATCAATTTCAAGCCTTTTAGAATGTGGACCTGATTAAGATGCTTTGCCTTTAGAGCTGGACCTGTTTGAAGACCTGTGTTCTACCTGATAGATCCCTCCCTTCAGAAGTTTGGAGTGACCTTTGTTTCATCCCATTCTGCCATTGGCTGAACATTCTAAGACCTCTCACAGCTCTGATTCCTTGCAGCAGCCATTTTGTTCGCCCTCACTGTGACCGCTTAAAACTATCCTTATTAATTATTTAAACTCCCATAATTTCCAAACAAATTACATATTTCTATACACCTTATCATTGTGCTTCACTGACACCACTCCAATTTCACTAATTTACATCAAGCCCAAATCATGATCTCTCCCTGCTTCATTTAATTATGACAGATTAGCACCATTGATGCTGGACAGTGCCTAGTGCTGAACAGCATTTTCAGCTATACAGGGAGTCCTCGGACTTATGACACAATTTGTTCCTCAGAATTGTGATGTAAGTCGAAACATTGTAAGTCGAAACCACTTTTCCCATAGGAATCAGTGGTATGAAGGGGGGATTGGTTCCTGAGCCAATATGCTATTTTGCATATTATGCTAACATGATATGCTATTTTCACCACAATAACCCAGATTTTTGTACTAAATGAATTACAGATGACTAATGTTGTGACATCAATGTATTTACTGTACACTGTATTTTGTAAACAGCATTCAAATAAGCATATAAACTCACAAATGCTGCTCAGAATGTTGGCAACAGAGGCTCAGAAAGCCAGGGACAATGGAACACATGCTGAGACGCAACCAAACACTGATCAAGCTTCCTGATTGGCTGAGCCTGGGGTTGGGAGCCAATCAAAAACAAGCAGCAACTCTACCAAGCAACAAGCTACCTTGCTGCCTCAAAGCCAATCCAAAGTGACCCCTTCCAGCTCCATAACAGTATAACACAACCATGGAGTGATTTCACATGAACTTTATGCAAATTGAGTGTCGTAAGGGTGAAAAAAGCATTGTAGCGGTGAAATGGGCAGTAGATTGAAAAGCATCGTAAGTGGCATCTGACATAAGTTGGGCGTCATAAATCTGAGGACTTCCTGTATTCAGCACACAGAGAGCAGCTGAAAAATCCTCTGTATCACTACATGCAACATATATGGAAAATATTTGGCCATTCTTCCTTAAATATAGGCAAAAAATGAATGTATAACTCTTCACATAGCAGTAGTTTCATCTGTTGCTGGTGCTATTACATTAGCGAATGTCACCAGGTCTTCATTCAAACAGTTGTGTGTGGCTGAGAAGGTAGCCTCTGTAATCACTTGCTGTATATCAAATAATCAATAAAATTGTCATTGAACACTGCCATTTATTATCAAATTAAATGAAAACCAATGCTATTTTTTCATTTGTGCATATGTGCATAGATTTTTTTTCTACTAGTAAAGAAAAATTAATAAAAGAACCTCAGTATACCACATATTTTTCCCACTTCTATCACATTATTTTATATTATGGACATCTTGTTTACCTATGCCTTCCATAATCTTCAGATCAGAGAACAAGACAGAACAACCAAGTTCTCAGTGATATTATTAATTAAGCTTACTGCAAAGTTTTTCTTCATGAAAAAAGTTTACTAAATTAAATCCAGATTTTGTTACAAGGGGAAATTTTGATGTCCTGCTTTCTTCCTTAGAGCAAAGAACTGAATAACTTTTCAACACCATACTGAGGTGTTGGCCAAATATGTTTAATTGCTAGACTGGTGATGGACAACAGAAAGGACGCTGCTCTTCATATTTCCTAAATCTATCCTGCCTTTTTCCATTATCTTGCTTTTTTGTTGTTTTGTCTAGACTAATTAATCCACTGTTATTAAACAACATTTTTCATGCAAGTCACTTTGATAGGCACTATAAATAACATTAGAGTCTTAATTTGGTTTGTACCTCTGTGTTCACATACAACCCCTATAGTCACATAAAGTTTTATAACACCTGGACACAATGAAATATGATTTTTCATAGATATATCATTATATATATATATATAGGATTCTCAAAACACTTACGTGACTTCAGTGCACAAGTTTCATTGAAAGTCAGTGCCCCATAATCATTTAGAGACTTTACAAAAAGAATAGTAAAAGGCCCCTTTGTTAAATAGCAGCTAAACAGGCCCATGCCACTGTTCAAAAAGCTAGATCAGTGACAATCATTACTATATGATTTCTCTCTGTCAACAGCTTTATTATTCCAGATCCATGGATCCAATCCCTGTTTTGATCATTTTGGCTGCTGCTATAAAATATTTAGAGTCTTGCTGGACCCCACACTATAAATATGCTTTACCAGTTTCTGCTCAGTTATTTTGAGGTAAATCCATAGTAACTCCCTTAATTTCAACAGAGATACTCTGGATTTACATCAGGACAAATGAGGACAGAATTGGGCCCACTGAATTCATTTCTACAGAATATTTAAAATCTACTTAATGTGAAAACAAAGGATGACTGATTCCATTTCACCCTAAATGGAGGATGTAGTGGTATAGATCATTGAATTATGGGAGGGAAACAAAGATATTGTCTAAAGCTATATGTATTACCCATTTTCAGAGTGAAACCTTTTAGACAAATATAAAGGGGATTCTAAATACGTGGCATTTATATTTCATAAGGATTTGGGGTGCATTTGGATGTTATGCACAGTGAGGTTGAAATTCACTAACCAGGTCACCAGAAGTGAGTTTGGAAAGTTGTAAAACAATTTTATGGAAAAAAGTAATTGTCATTATGGATGTGGGCCTGGATAATGTGCTGAGCATCTTCACCAGCAATTAAGACCATGGGAAATGAGAGTATTCAGCACTTTGCTGAATGAGGATCTTAATTTTTCAGTTAATAGAACATTTTCAGCCATTTTTGAACATGTTATTGGAAGTGCTATACTCAAAAAAGATTTCTGTTGGAATTCAGCATAAAATACCTGGACCATTGTTTTAAAATATTACTAGTTTTCCACTCTGGTGGAGATAATCTAGTAGCTAGACTAGTGAGTAAATATTTGACAAGCAATACTTTTTAAGTAATGAAATTGATAATTGCCGTTATCTCACACTGCAATAATTGAATATATCTAATTGCCTCTTTCATTTAACTTTAATGCTAGGTTTCAAACTGGTGAATGGACAGGAAAGCAACATTAGAGAGATTATTCTACTGTTGCTTTCCCTCCTGTACAATGATTTGAACTCAAGCAATAAAGTTAAATTGAAAAGGCACGATACTAGATTTTCAATTACAGCAGAGGCAGGGAGCCACCATTATCCCTTTCATTACTGAAATACTCCTCATAGCTGCCCAGGCAAAATCCCTGCTGCTGCTACTGCTGCTGTTCCTATTGCTGTGGCTGCGGTTCTTAAATTGAAGTGCCCTTGAAAGCCATTGAGGTTAAAAGTCACAAAACAAAATGAAAAAAAAAATGTGGGAAATCTATATTTTAAAAAAATTGGGGAGACAAGGACAAGTACACAAGCCTTCTTTCCTCTAGCCCAACAGTTCCTTCTTTTCTCTAGCTCAAAGGGAAAGAAGCACTTACATTTTTACAATTTTTTTTATAAATTACAGTGGCAACAACACTGCAATTAAGCTGTCTACATTAAAACTCAGACTTATAATGAAAACTCACTTGCGACTTTAACTAAAGCTATGTCTACACTACAGCCTTTGTCGGCATCATTTATGTCGCTCAGGGGGGTGAATAAACCACCCCCCTGAGTGACATAATTTACACCAACATAAGTGCTGGTGCGTACGGCTCACCCGTCAGCATACAACATCTTCCCCAGATGCACTGCAGCAGCACAGCTGCATCAATACAGCTGTGCCACTGCAGCACTGTACATGTGGACATGCCCTCAGATTCATAGATTCCAAGGCCAGAAGGGACCATTGTGATTATCTAGTCTGAGCTCTTGTACAACACAGGACATAGAATTTCGCCAAATTAATTCCTAGAAAAAATATATATATTTTAGAAAAAACATCCAATCTTGATTTAAAATTTTCTAGTGATGGAGGATCCACCACAACCCTTAGAAAATTGTCGCAATTATTAATTACGCTCACTGTTAAAAAGAATAGCTCCAGTTTTAGAATCTCCCTCATAAACTCAGCCATGAAGACCAATGCAAATAATTCATTTAGTTTCTCCACAATTGTCTTATTGCCCTGGAGTGCTCCTTTAGCATCTCAATTATCCAATGGTCCCACTGGCTGCCTGTGATAGAGGGTTTTTCCTTTACTCCCTCCCCTGGCTCTTGTCATTCAGACAGAAAGCAGAAGGGCAGAAGTCCAAAGTGCAGACAATGCAGTGTTTATTGGGGTTAGTTCCAAGCAAACATGTCCATAGCTCTACATGCCACAGAGGCCATTTCCCAATGTTTCATTCCCAGCTGTGACACCGCAGAGCATTTAGCCCATCTCCCCCTTCCCTGCTCTGACACCGCAGAACCTTGCCCTGTTTCCTACTCCCCATTCTCATTCCCCATTTTTCATTTTCCCTATTCTCATTCCCCATTCTCCAATTTCCCTATTCCCACCTCCTCCTTATTAACAGGCCCAAATATACCTGCAATATATGCCCACAGTCCCACCCCTTACAATTTAGGGTCATGTTCCATTGTGAGTCTGGGGTCTAAGTCCCACCTCTTTTGTACCCCATGGGAGGGATAAGGAGTGAGGTTATACTGCGGTCAAGGACAGGCATTTCTTTGGTCTTTTAGTGTTTTATACGTCCCCCCACTCTCCAGCAAGCCCTTTTGCCCCTTCCCCACTGGTTGCTTCACTTTGCCTTAAGATAGGGGTTGAGGCAATCTTAAAAGTGTGCTCTCCAATAACACTTTAACTGCTCTTATCTGTTCCCATTGTACTAACAAATCCAGCTGACTAGGCAGAAGCAACATCACAGTATCTTTGTCCTTTGTTTACACGTATGAGTATAAGAGTATCAAAAAGTCAAACCCAAAATTCTATCGCAGGCTACCAAACAGACCTATGTACTAACAGCCTGCTTCAACATTTGTTTTTGTTATTACATTTTGAGTCTTTGGCTAGCTGTTCTTCAGATTCTTTTTTGGCCTTCCTAATTGTATTTTTACACTTCACTTGGCAGAGTCTATGCTCCTTTCTATTTTCTCAATAGGGATTTAACTTTTTAAAGAATGCCTTTTTACCTCTCATTGCTTCTTTTACTCACGGGGACACAACTCATAGAACGTCTCTACTCCTACTCAAAAGTCTACTCTACTCCTGTTTATGTATCCAAGGATTACATTAGCTCTTTTGGTCACAGAGTGGCAATGGGAGCTCAACCTCACAGAGTCCAAGGCCAGAAGGGACAATTGTGATAATTTAGTCTGCTTCCAGTATAACACAGGTCCTAGAACTCCCCCCAAATAACTCCTGTTTGCATACTAGTTTGTATACTATTTTGTACTATTTCATGTTTAACTGATTATCTACTATGACCCCAAAATCTTTTTCAGAGTCCCGGCTTCCCAGGATAGTATCCCCCATCCTGTAAGTATGGCCTGCATTCTTTACTCCTAGATGAATACATTAATATTTAGCCATATTAAAACATGTTAATTAGACTCAATTATTTTCAGCCTTGTGAAATTTGCCAAAGTGTATATATATATTTTATTTGTACATTATAAATGTAATGAAGTCATGATCATTTGTATTTAAATTACCATTAATTTTAAGTTCTGTGATCAGTTCCTATTTATCTTATTTATCTGTCAAGATGAGGTCTAATATAGAATTCTTCCATGTTGAATGCAACATTTTTTGAGTTAGGAAATTGTAATCTATAATATTAAGAAATTTGGAGGATGTTTGTACTGGCAGGCATGAGATCTCCAACATATGACACTTAAACTGAAGTGTCCTCTTGATCACAGCTTTTTTTCCTAGACATGATAGATAGATTCTTAAGGAGATGGTCAACTGATGTGATTTGGTGGTCTGCAGCAGAAACCAATTAACACCTCACCTTGTTCTTTATTTTTTTGATCAATAAACATTCAAGATCATTTTCTTCTGAGGTGTCAGTCACTCAGAAACAGGAAATGTCATTTTTGACATAGCGTGCCACTCCTTCTCCCCCTTTTTCCCAGTCAATCCTTCCTAATTAGGTTATAACCATTGATTTTAACATTCCAGTCATGAGAATCGTCCCACCAGATTTCAGTAATACCAATTAGATTGAATTTATGCTCATAAATAAGCATTTCCAATTCCTCTTGTTGGTTACCAAGTGTCCTATCACTGATATATAGGAAATTAAAGAAAGACTCCTCTTCACGTCCTTTCATTCCTTGAGTAATTTTGGTCTCACATCTCGATTTTGTGATAAGTGAGTGTTCAGGTCTCCCCCATTTGTTACACTCCCTGTTTGTCATTAGTTTCACAATCTCCTGACTATTCTAGGCAGTCTACTCACATGCTGCTGTCTAGATAGTAGCATTCTTTCTCACACATACACAGAACATGGTAGTGCCTGATTCTACTCACACTGAAGTCAATGGTAAAATATCTTCCACTGATGTCAAAGACAGCAGGATTTGGCTCATAACGTCCTTTATCCAGAAGAAAATACCCACAGCACAAATTACTAATAACTTTGCTTAATATGCACAAGTTTTCAAGGTAAATTAATTATATGGAATTCTATTTATATAGGTTCTTCTACCACAGAAGGGATGTGGACAAATTGGAGAGAGTCCAGCGGAGGGCAATAAAAATGATTAGGGGCCTGGGGCACATGACTTATGAGGAGAGGCTGAGGGAACTGGGGTTATTTAGTCTGCAGAAGAGAAAAGGGAGAGGGGATTTGACAGCTACCTTCAGCTACCTGAAGGGGGGTTCTAAAGCGGATGGAGCTAGACTGTTCTCAGTGGTGGCAGATGACAGAACAAGAAGCAATGGTCTCAAGTTGCAGTGGGGGAGGTCTAGGTTGGATAGTAGGAAACATTATTTCACTAGGAGGGTGGTGAAGCACTTGAATGGGTTAACTAGGGAGGTGGTAGAATCTCCTTCCTTAGAGGTTTTTAAGGCCCAACTTGACAAAGCCTTGGCTGGGATGATTTAGTTGGTGTTGATCCTGCTTTGAGCAGGGGATTGGACTAGATGACCTCCTGAGGTCTCTTCCAACCCTAAGATTCTATGATTCTACAGTCATCAATGTAATATCTGAGCACCTTCCGGTAGTGCACTAAGCGACGGGATTCACATCTGTCATGTGTTTGTTCTCTCATTCGCTTCTCACAGCAAGAAGCATGTGCAGTAGAGTGTCTTATTTTGGTAGTTTTGTTTTGTTTTAACATACACATTGCTGTGTGTTCATGTTAGAGAAGGCAGATCAAAGAACTGCACCTTGCACTCATAGGGAAGGTTTATGATGAGGTCTATGATGGCCCTTAGTTCCTGTGGGAGTTCATTCCACAGTCTCAGACCAACTCCGAAGAAAGATGTTACCCCCACACAGATGAACTTTACTCTTACTGGAAGGCAGTTAACAAGACTCCTTTGAGCTAGAGGGAGACAAATGAACATTAGATAAAATTCTGAATGTTAAATAAGAGTTAATTTTGAAAGATGTAAATGAAAAACATTTTGATCAATTTTCTTTAAACTTAGCAGATATATTTTTTCTTTCCAAAAAAATAAGTCCATTTTTTCAGCCAAACCAATTTTCTAAGCCAAAGATACGTGAGGACTAAAATGAGGCTTTCGAATGTAAGTTTGATTTGCCTTTTTTATAATATGTCACTCAAACACCAGTGATGATTTAATAACATGTAATACTGTTTTCCAAACAAACATGGGGTTAAAATTTCCTACCTACTCCCTCCAAATAAGCAGGGGGGTTAAGCCCCAAAACCTACAGTTCTTGGGGAATCCATGGGAGGTATTATGCAACTTCCCTCACCTTCCAACTTCCTCACGCAATCTCCAAGATCAGATCCCATGGCATGGTTTGAGCACAGCAAGGTACAATAGCTATGAAATGGCTGACCCCAAGCCAGGAGTCTGCTAGATTTTCATCTCCACTGCCCACAGAGGTAGAGAAGACAATCTGACCCACAGTACACTCATAAGGAGGATAAAGTCTATTTGACTTTGAAAATAAAGTCTATTTACTTGTTAGCTATAAATGAAATATGATGATTGGGCAGCAGAAGTGATGTATATAAAAAAGAGATTCCAACATTTTGAAAAAAAAATACTGAATTTTCTTCATTAAGAAAATATTTATTTAGTGATTCTGATATATTAAGCCACACTCCAGTTGCTTACAAATGAACTTTTCTGAAAAACTGGAAAACCACAGGAACCATCATACCTAAAATGGCAGGAAATGAAAGATATCATCTCAGCCTAACATTCTTTATTTTCTTTTTCCATAAAAGGTATAATCTGATAGCTGAACATAATACTTACAAAAAACTGTCGACCTGACAAATTGTAGGTGACTTGAAAACTTAATGACTCCAGAACATGAAATATGTTTCAGAGAGATGAAAGAAAGAGAAAATATGCCTGATATAGCTGACTTTTCACAGATAGCAAAATTTTCTCACTCTTTGCAGATACTATTTGATTCACTTAAACTACTGAACCACACTCTAAAGAAATGCCCTATCATTTTGGAAGTTAGGCTGCTATAACAGCCCTGATTCAGGAAAGTATTTCTGTTAAGGAAAATACATAAGCAAGCACTTAACTTTTATCGAAGCGAATTGGATTTTAGCATATTAAAGTTAAGCACAGACTGAAATAATGTCCCGAATAGGGATGGTCCTAAGCACATGTTTAAGTGCTTTCCTGAATGGTGCTTAAATTATTATCTGGTTTTCTGATTATTTATATTTAAAGCCATGCAAGTTTAAATTAATAACATCACCAATCAAAACTGAACCAGATTAATAGATTTTAAAGACAGAAAGGACTTATAGATCATCTAGTCTGAACTCCAGTATAACAAAGCCCATAGAATGTTGTCAGAATAAAACATGGACAGGAATGCATGGTTGCACAGATGGTGTCAACGAAAGGGCTTCTCCGACCATGGGATGCTATTGTGAGAAGAAGGTCTGCTGGGAAGAGAGGGGCTCCACCCGACCAAGAGGAAGAAGAGAATCTTCATTCACTAACTCATCAACCTAGTGAGGAGGACTTAAAACTAGCTTCAAAAGGGGCAGGTGACAAAAACCCTCAGGTAAGCATAAAAACAGGCAAACAGGCAAGAGAGTTAGATGTCAGGGAGAAATCGACCATTAGAATAGGGTCATAAGAGCAACAAGAAGGAAATCTGTGGGGGAATCTGATCATCTGATATAGATGTCTATACACAAATGCAAGACATATGGGTAATAAACATGAAGGACTCAACATATTAGTCCATAAGCTAAATTATGACTTAACTGGCATCAGAGACATGGTGGAATACCTCTCCAGACTGGAATATTGGGATGGCGGGCTTTAACGTGTTCAAGGAGACAGGAAAGTTAAAAAAGGGGGAGGTGTTACATTATACATCAAGAATATATACACTTGTTCTGCAATCCAGAAGGAGGTGAGAGGCAGACTAACTGAAAGTCTTTGGGTAAGGATAAAAATAGTAAAAAATAGGGGTGACATCATGGGTCTATTTTAGACCACCAAATCAGGAAGAACAGGTGGATGAGGCATTTCCAGAACAAATAACAGAAATATTCAAAACAGAATACTTGGTAGTAATTTAGAACTTTAATTACCCAGACACATGTTGGAAAAGTAATATGGCAAAACACAGACTTTCCATTAACTTCTTAAAATGTATTGAACAACTTTTTGGTTTCAGAAAGTAGAGGAAGCAACCGGGGAATAGCTATTTTAGACTTGATTATGAGCAATATAGAGGCATTGGTAATAAATCTGAACGTAAAAGGAGGGTGACTATACATCCTGTTTTGACCGGGACAGTCCCTTTTTTAAGCCCTGTCCCAAATGTGCTGACTTTTATGGAAAAAGTGGGCATTTGTCCCATTTGCTCTTGCCAACTGATCAAGTTGGCAAGAGCAAACAGGAGAAATGTCCACTTTTGTCAAAAATGTAGGGTGCAGTGCGGAGGAATGTGTGTGGGGTGGGCTAAACAGAGATGCCCCCCCCCTTGGCAAGTGGATAGCTTGCGTGGGGGAGAGGCAGTGTTCTAGCAATCCCAGCCTCATGGGGGCGGGGGAGGGAGGCAGGGTTCCAGTGACCCCAGACTCTCATGTGGGAGCAAAGACGGGTGCTCGGGCCAGCCTCACATGGTGTCCTGTTTTCCCTTTGGGAAATATGGTCACAGTATGTGAAAAGCAATTTGGGTGCCACCCCAGCTGTTGGGGACAGGGGCCATGTGAGCTGGAGCCCCCCTTCCTCCCTCCAGCATGCTCGTCCCCGTCCCCATCACTCATGTCTGGGCAGGGATTGGGCCGCTGCTGCTTCCCAGGCAAGCTCTCACAGGCAGCAGTGGTTCTGTCTCACTCCCTACCTGGCTGCCAGGGAGAGTGGTTGAACATGCTGTGGGCGAGGCGAAGGGAGCAAAGGACAGAGCCCCTCTGCCTCCCCATCACTGGCAGGCCAATCTAGAGGGGGACTTGGCCCACCACATTGCCCCTACATGTTGCCTCTTAGCAAGGCTTTGATACAGTCCCACAATAAGAAAAGGAGTACTTGTGGCACCTTAGAGACTAACAAATTTATTTGAGCATAAGCTTTCGTGAGCTACAGCTCGCTTCATCGGATGCATTCAGTGGAAAATACAGTGGGGAGATTTATATACATAGAGAACATGAAACAATGGGTGTTACCATACACACTGTAACCAGAGTGATCACTTAAGGTGAGTTATTACCAGCAGGAGAGCAGGTAATGATAATCAAGGTGGGCCATTTCCAGCAGTTGACAAGAACGTCTGAGGAACAGTGGGGGTGGGGGGAGGGGAATAAACATGGGGAAATAGTTTTACTTTGTGTAATGACCCATCCACTCCCAGTCTCTATTCAAGCCTAAGTTAATTGTATCCAGTTTGCAAATTAATTCCAATTCAGTAGTCTCTCGTTGGAGTCTGTTTCTGAAGTTTTTTTGTTGAAGAATTGCAGCTTTTAGGTCTGTAATCGAGTGCTATGGGTACCCGCATGGCCCCACAGTATGCCAACATTTTTATGGCTGACTTAGAAGAACGCTTCCTCAGCTCTCCTAGATGTTGCCCAGTAAAATAGGGTTGAGAGTTCAGACTGCGTGCTTACATTTTATTTTATTTTGGTAACTAACTCTAACTTTTTGCCTATCAATATTACTTAATGTCTATCTTTTTGTAGTCAATACATTTTTTTACTGTTTATCTTTACCAGTGAGTATGTGTGAAGTGTGTGGCAAAATTGCTCAGGTTTGCAAAGACTGGTGTATATCCACTTTCCATTGATGAAGCGGTGAACCAATTAATACATTTGTACTGCTCATCTTGAGCAGTGCAAGACAGTATATTCCTGAGGTACAGTGCCGGGAGCTGGGGGGATCTGGCTGGTGCCTTTCCCTTTGTGAGTCATGAGTGGCTCTGGGAGAATTCATGCAATCTAGCTGGGTGGGGGGCTCCACATGTGGTTGTGCTGAGTGATAACAGCGCCTGGAGGGGTTTGCTGCTTGTCACTAGCAAAGCATTGTGAGACACAGCCCAGACTGGAGAGTTAAGGGGGTACAGTGGTCCCACAGTCCCAGGGTGCACCCCGGGGATCCCGTCACAGTGAATTCTTAACTGGTTCAAAGATTGTATATGAACGGTTCAGTGTCAGACTGGGAGGGTGTTCCTAGTGGGGTCTCGCAGGAGTCAGTCCTGGGTCTGGTACTACTCAACATTTTCATTAATGATTTGGATAATGAAATAAAGGATATGATTATAAAATCTGTAGATGACACCAAACTGGGAGGGCTTGCAAGTAGTTTAGAAGACAGGACTAGAATTCAAAATATACTTGACTGGTCTGAAATCAACAAGACAAAATTCAATAAAGTGCAAAATACTACACTTAGGAAGGAAAAATCAAATGCACAACTACAAAATGGGGAATAGGCTAGGCAGTAATTCTGCTGAAGTGGATCTGAGACTTAAAGTGGATCACAAAGGGTCAACAATGTGATGCAGTTGTGAAAAAGGCTAATATTCTGGGGTGTATTAATAGAAGTGTCATATGTTAGACATGAACAGTAATTGTCCCACTCTACTCAGCGCTGGTGAGGCCTCAGCTAGAGTACTGTGTCTAAATCTGGGCACCACACTTCAGGAAAGATGTAGACAGATTGGAGAGAGTCCGGAGGAGAGCAGCAAAAATGAAAAAAAGGTTTAGAAAACCTGTCTTTTGAAAAAAGTTAAAAAACTGTGCATATTTAGTCATGAAAAAAGAAAATTGAAGGAGATCCTGGTAACAGTTTTCAAATATATTCAAGGGGTGTTACAAAGAGGATTCTGATCAATTGTTCTCCATGTCCACTGAAAGTAGGTCAAGAAGTAATCTGCAGTGAGGGAGATTTAGGTTATATATTAAGAAAAAAATTCTAAGTATAAGAGATGTTAAGCACTGGAAGTTAAGCATTTAAGGGAGGTTGTGGAATCCCCATCACTGGAGGTTTTGACAAACTTGTGGGGCAAACACCTGTCAAGAATGGTCTAGATTTACTTAGTCCTGGAATTGATGACCTCTCAAAGTTCCTTCCAGCCATACATTTCTATGATGCTATGTCTTCTAAAAAGGTATCCAGTCTTGATGTGAAGAATTCAAGAGAGAGATGGTGTGAAACATGCTATGTAAAATGCAGCTGAATTATATTAAGAATTAGAATATTTGTTAGAAATTTCACTGAGTTTATAGTTGATATTTAGTTGATTATATGAATGTAAAAAACAAGTAATATTCTGGGTCCCAACCCACACTCAAGGAAGAAAGAGTGAATCAGGGAGATGAAGTTGACAGAAGCTTTAAAAAGGACATATTTTACTTTTTTTCTGTTCTAAAACCTGAGTAGAACAGAATTCAAGGTAACACATCAAAAATAGAATACACCCTAGATTAGAAAACACCAAAAATCATTATCCATTTTGGAACTTTTTTTTTAATATAAATACAAAAACCAGTAATTATCATTAGAACTGCTTATTTTAGATGTTATGGGATAGGAATGCTATTTGTTAAATTGAAAAGCAAAAATATACCTACTCCTTATGCCTTTAGAAAATCTGGTGCAATGAGTTAGGCTGAGAAGTGTAACCATTTTTTGATTGGCTCCCAAGAACTAGTTCAGAATGGGGCTGCTTTCCACACATTGCCCTTCATGCTCTCTTTCACTGGATCCCCCTGTTTTATTTTTAATTTCCTGGCTCTTCAGCCTTGCAGAGAATAAGCCCCCGTCCCTGGAAGGTTTGGTGTGAATCTAGACCAAATGGTGCCCCAGGTGAGGAGTGTCTTCGGCGCCACCCCTTGATTTGTTAAACTTTTGAATACATTATTTTTATTGCATTTGTAGCCCATTTCACGAATTTGATGCACAATTTGATTGCATGATTTATCCCTGTCATATAAGATGATAAATTTGCATATCAGAATCTGTAAACCTATATTTATTCATGCCATATATAAACAAATAAAAATTTCATTTCCTCTAAGCTTATAGAAACTTTTTTAATTTTAAGAATAATTGAAAAGTACTAACATCCAGAAATTGAACTGTGCACCAATACTGGGTGGACCAGTGTTAAAGAGTGTTACAGCTGACAGCCTTAGAATGTTAACCCTAGTCCTTTAGTTCAAAAGGACACTTTTCTTGCCCTTGCCCTTGTGAACAGAAGCACAGCATCAGATCCAAAGACTGGCCAATGACACTTTCCAGCAATAAAATAGCAAACGATGTCAATCTCTCATCAGCCATCATTGAGCGAAGATATGTTTTAATGAGCCTGAGCTTCGAAAAGCTGTGTTCACCACTCACGACTGTGACCGGCAGCGTGAGCAGAATCCTCAAAGCTATCCATACATTAGGAAAACTGTCCTTCAGCTCTGCATCATGGAGAACATGGAGTGCAGAATGCTTCCTGTGTTGCACAATATGATGGGTATTATCCAGTTCAGCATAGAAGTCTTATCACTGACATCCGAATATTCCCCATATGTCAACACCCAGTGAAGATCCGCACAATTGTTCAAAAGTGTTTTCCTGTCTACCGGCAGCTTACTAGGGTCATACAAAACCCACCAGGTCTTTTAGTGGTGCTTCATTTGTCTGAACCTTTCTTTGATGATACTCCAGCAGTGTCAGTGAGCGAGCAAAAAACTCCATCTTGAAGTTTTTTTCCCATCACCTCATCTCTGCCTTTGTAACCAAACTGTCTCTTCTTCCGATGAAAATGAGTTTCCTTGAAGACAGGCTCAACTCCTATATTTTCAATCACTTCTTTGGCAGCGGAGATGGCACCTTCAAAACCATTGTCTCTGTAGGCCACAATGAAATCAAGGCAGCTTCTCATCAAAGTAGTAGTGGTCATCATGTCTGTCTACTGAGTTTGTAATGCCATGCTTACAACATTTACTTGGAACAGAATATTGTGCCAAACCATAATTGAGACCCGAAACGTGAAATCAATGATCTGGTTTGCCAGTCTTTGCACCTCGTGTCAGATTCCAGCCTTGACTTTACTTGATTATTTCACTTCCATCAGGGCATCGTAAACCTCAGTCACTTGGTACCTCACTAGCCTTACACTGTCAATGCAGATCTCCCAAAGAACGTCACTTAGCAGCTTCATGGTCAGATTTGTAACATTGTCTGTGAGGATCTTCCATCTGATAATTTATATTGAGAACAGGACGTATCTCTTTTGCAGTACTCCGAAGACAGATACTGAATCTAAAGAAGATGACGCTGCATCTGACACAACCAGGTTGAGGGAATGGCAGCCACAGGCATGAAGAAAGCTCTTGGATTCAGCACCAGGATCCTCATCTGGACACCACTGTTTCTTCTTTTCATGTTCATGCCATTGTGATTAGTGAAAAATGAATCCACATATCAAATACCTGAAACATTTTACTTCAAACATTCTATTTTCCCTTTTGTCACTAACAACAAAAACAGCACCCCGAGTCTGGCACACCCCAAGCGTGGCATCCTAGGTGGTCGCCTGCCCCTAAATCTGGCCAAGCATATGAACTCCAGTCCTTCCTTCTCCTGGCAGCCTCTAGAATATGGATCTCTACAACACTCCCTACCACTCCCTATTCAGCCCATCCCAGCTCTACTGTTCTCTCTACCTTTTCCTTCCATTCAGTATCTTGTTATTCCACTGGCTTTTCTGCCTCTAAACTGTCACTCTATTCACTATTTGCACAACAGATGAGCCAGGGAACGGCAAGGAGGAGTCTTGGAGTCAGCTGCCTCCTATCAGCCTGGTTGGCAGACTCTCCAGGGCATCCAGGAGCAAAAGCTCCTTAAAATACTAAATGTCAACACCAAGCCAAAAAACAAAACAAAACACTCTGTGGCTGGCTGACAGGAAAGCCAGAAGGAGGAAGCAGGCCAAAGGACTAGAGATAACAGCAGAAAGCCAGTGCCTGCAGCCAAAAACCAGAGGAGAGACAGCTCTGCGTCTCATCGCCTGCCTCCTTTTCTCACTCTATTCTGCTTTGCAACTGGACCCCAGCCCCATATCCCATGGAGGTGTCTTCTTCATTCCCACCTTGCCTGTAAGCAAAACAGGGAGGCAGACCTGACAATGCTGCGTGAGCTAGCAGGATCCAAGTGTGTGGTTGCCTTCTCTCTGTGCTACCTGTTGTACAGGTTGAGAGGGGTTGGAAGAAACACCAACTCACTGGTGTAGCAGCAGTAGTAACAGACCCCTGTTTGTGGATATGGGAGTGCAAGAGGGGACAGAGGAAACTTAAGGAGCTCTGTAGAAAAGAAAGTGTTGGAGCAGAAGTCTTGACTGCTGTGGGCATCTCCAATGAGCACCAAAATACTGTAGAGATGGTGAGGTAGGGTTTTGGCAAAAGTACCGTTGGATACAATGCATAATGTGGTGAGTCAGTTTTGCTGAGTTTGCCCATTCATCATCTGTTTGATTTCCCTAATACATGCTAGTGTCTCTGGCTAGAAGATGGCCTTTGAACTTGAACAATGTCCGTCTTGCCTACCAGCCCCATCAGATGCATATAAATACAGAGATACACAACTCCTATCAATCAGTTAAACTATTTTCATACTTCATACGCCAACCCAAAGCATCTAAACACTTTGCAAGACTCAATTCAGCCCAGTCAGCACTGTTGTAAATTTCAAAACACCAGCTTGACAGAATTGAATTCAATCTTTTATGTGCCCTGGGACACATCCAACACATTTCTGATTTTCTTCTGAAATCCTGCTGACTTGGAGCAGGTGTGCCTTAAAATAACAAGAACTCATCAAGGCAAAATTGTTATCATTCTGACTGCTCCTTCTTAACTCCTGCCTGTTGTGCACACCTGGTCACACAGGCATTGTGTATTTTTTGAAGCATGCCGCAGACAACCATGAGGAAGTTTCTTTTTGTGTGTGTGATAAAATGAGATGACTGTATTAACAGCCGGCAAAGGGCACAAGCAGTGAAACTATACTGCCATGAGAGCTGTTCAGAAGCAGAAACCCTCCTGTGTTTTGTTTTCCATACTGCTTTGTTTGTGTTTCAGTTCTGCATAACAGGTGCACTTTTTTTAGCTAAATTATCTTCCAAACTAAGCTCTTTTTATACATTTCTACTCAGTATACAATCATAAAAAACGTTACTGGCATCAGTTACATTTTAAAATCTGTTTTCCACAAATATTTCTCATACCATCAAAAACCTGTATATAACAAACAGTCTGTAACAGAAATATATTTTCAAGGAAATAGAATATCATAGCTTGATGTATCTTTATATTATCATTCATAGGAACTGAGAATAATACAGCCACTGTCTTAAAGCTGCTTTGGCAAAGTTATGAGTCTCAGGAGATACTAGTGGTCATTAAGGAAAAAAGTTTAGGATATTCATTTGTAGAATGATGTTTGTGTTGAAGTTAAATGGTTAATTCTTCTCTGAATTGAGTCTTGCAAAGTGTTTAGATGCTTTGGGTTGGTGTATGAAGTATGAAAATAGTTTAACTGATTGATAGGAGTTGTGTATCTCTGTATTTATATGCATCTGAACTCTCAAAACGATAGTGTATCTGTTTTTACAGTTGCCATTTACCACACCCTCTATCCAGCAATTGAGCCACTTGACATAAAAATTAAAACAGTCTCTTCATTTCCATTCTGGGTCATGTCCATTGTTAATGCATAATGTGGTGAGTCAGTTTTGCTGATTTTACCCATTCATCATCTGTTTGATTTCCCTAATACATGCTAGTGTCTCTGGCTAGAAGATGCAGGCAAGGCATAACAGCAGAAGACACAAAGTTGTGTTTGTCAGTGAAATTACATAGCAGAGCACAGGTATGCAGGACCCCTCCCACTTCTAGGCATTAACAATGGACGTGACCCAGAATGGAAATGCAGAGACTGTTTTAATTTTTATGTCAAGTGGCTCAATTGCTGGATAGAGGGTGTGGTAAATGGCAACTGTAAAAACAGATACACTATCGTTTTGAGAGTTCACTTTTGGACTCAGATTTAATTTCATCATTTGCATTTAAATGCAATAACATTTGAAAAAAATGTAAAAAAAGTGGTGGAAAATGAAGTGAAAATGCCACTTTCATTTTATAATAGTCACGATAATGAATTTGATCTCTCTTGAAAGAATTAGCATATATATTTTTATTACATCCACCTTTAGCATAATTTTTGTCAGATAATTGCAGCAGATCTGCAAGCAAATTTGTTCGTGGAATATGTTTTGCTCACCTTGGCCATGAGTTCTGTGCTGCACCACTGAGTGCTGTGGCACAGAAGATCACCCTAGAAACTATTTAGAAAACGAAAGATGCGATTCTAATGTAATTTACATGACCCCAGGAGTCAGGGCCCTAGGTACACGTCTATGGTGCCTAGGCCTTAATCCTGCTGTGTTTGGGATATAGTTTAATATGTAAAAATCTTCCTTTTCCAGAGGTTACAAATAGTATTTCTGAGCAATATGAAAAATACATATTTGCAAAGATAAAATGGCTTTGCTCTACTGTTCTGCATATTTTAAAATATGTGTATTCAAAGCTAACGTAACTTCTATGTGCCCGCTCCACAGAAGATCTGAGTCTGCAAAAACTCTCAAGTTGGGAGGTTGGGTCTTTAGTGCAAGCTGCAGAGATTGATGCATTTAGCTCAGAGGTCCCCCATTCAATCTCTGATGGAGACCATCACACTTATTCCTTAAAACTACATCCTGCTCACCTTACTTAAATTAGATGCCTCACTGAAGTCAAGGGCCCTAATAACTTATGAAGCTGTGCTAGTATAACCCTTTGTGGGACCCTGCTTAGCTGCAGGCGTCTGCACTAGCAGGTCTTGAGGCAGGATAGAACTCACACACATGGGAGGGAAGCAGGAGAGGTGTTAGATGGCTTACTGTCACCTTTGTGCCTCCCTTATCCCAGGTTGCTCTGGGGACTGGAGTGGGCCTTGCTCAGATATCCAGGCTGCTCTGAAGGCAGCAGTACACCTCAGAATCTCCGAAGCACTGTGTGCTGCATCTCCACACCTGAGAGGCCCCTCTTACTCTGACACATTCTCCTGCCCTCAGCTTACCTCTTATACCAAGGCTTGTGAGAAGGTCCTTGGAAGGCTATCTCTGGCTCTCTTCTGCAGTTCTTATAGAGGGGAAATCTTCACGTGGCCAGATCCAGAGATTTTAGGGCCCTTTTATGCTATTTGTGGTCTTTTACCTGGTGTACAGGGACCAAAGTAGGGGTGAGGTGCTCATCCCTATTCCTCATGGTTGCAAAAGAGAAGTCTGAAAATGCAACCAGAGTGTAACCTATGCAGTGATGTAATTTGAAACTGTGGACAGCCTGAAGCAATGGCTCTGAGAAGTGTGAACTGCCTAGGGTTGCCAACTTTCTAATGCCACAAAACCAAACACCCTTGCATTGCCCCCTGCCCCACCCCTTCTCTGAGGCCCCACCCCTGTCCCACCCCTTCCCTTGAGGCCCCGTACTCAACTCACTCTAGTCCCCTCCCTCTGTCGTTCGCTCTCCCCCACCCTCACTCACCTTCACTGAGCTGGGACAGTGGGTCAGAGTGCAGGAGATGGGGAGGACTCCAGCTGTGGGTGCAGGCTCTGGGGTGGGGCCAGAAATGAGGGGTTCAGGCTGGGGGTGCAGACACTGGGGTGGGGATTTGGATGAGGGGTTTGGGATGCAGGAGGGAGCTCTGGGCTGGGGTCAAGGGGTTTGGAGTGTGGGAGCAGGCTCCAGGCTGGTGCAGAGGATTGAGGTGCAGGAGTGGGGGTGGGTTCGGGAGGGGTCCGGGGAGCTGCGCAAAGCTAGGGCAGGGAGCCTGCCTTAGCCCTGCTGCGCCACCGACCAGACTTTCAATGGCTTGGTCAGCAGTGCTGAATGGAGCTGCCAGGGTCCCTTTTCGACCAGGCATTCTGGTCGAAAACCAGATGGCTGGCAACTCTAGAACTTCCCCAGGCCTCTCAATGGGGGGTTAATGCCAATACCCTCCATCAACAGAGGACTGTGTGTGCGCAGCAGGAGGAGACAACTCCTGTGGAGCTGGCACACCACCCACGTACATCACAACTGCTGGACTAAAAACAGCCCTGCTGCTGCCCATGGCTCTCCAGAAAACAGAGGAAATCCCTGTCGGTGCATCTGATAACCTGCTGCTACACAAGGAGATGAAGGGAGGCGCCTCACCTGCATCTCTACTAAGGCCAGGTAGCCCCCCTACCACTGCACACAGTAACTCAGAGCAGAAATCCATCCTTTGAGTGAGAATTTTGGTGGACAAGTTGTAACATAATCAGCCAAATTCTCCCTTTAGTATATATTTACAGAACTCCTATTGCCTTCAGTTCACTGGAAGCTTCTGCCACACATCCTAGGGCAAAATTTGGCCCATACATAAAAATAAAATACAATATTTCAACTTTAAAGATAGTAAAAAAATATATAAAAAGAAAAAAAATACAGATAATCAACTATATATTGTGCATGCCTTTGTAAATTATTACTGTACTGCCATTTCCTTAATAAAGTAGCCAATGTGGAAAATAAAAACTTAATTACAACCAATGAAACAGAGAAATAAATAGATGTTTCTTAATTAATTACTTCCAATAATGCTTTTTTAATTTTAAACAGTAAACTAATACACTTTTAAATTATCCCAATATTTTTCATACATTCAGCTCTTTGTCAGCTTCAGTTGTTGTTGGCTTTTTTTGTTTGTTTGTTCTTTACCCATTAGGAATCAAAATAGACTATCTGTTTCCAATTACTGGCATCAGGTGGAGGTAAATCTTTGTGCTGAACAATTTTTGCTACAAAATATGGTCTCTCAAACATATTTCATACACATAACGTACTTTAAAATAATGACCCTGATATTTTTGAATGAAAACAAATATCTAGTAAATTATTAGGACTTTAATTGTTTCTTAATATTTTATTCAGGGTAATAACCTCAGTTGGTCAATACGGTGTTTCTATAGTCATGCCTGCCTAGCATCAGTGCAAAATACTCAGCAAGGGTAATGCCAATTCACTGGGAATGTTTGGAAATATTCATATAACTCGTAAAGTAAGTAAATAGCCATTCAAAGAAAACCAATGCAATGAAACGTAACTTATGTTACTGCAGTATTTGCAATAGGATTTATAACCTTTGTTGATCAGGGCATATCTTCACCAGATCACTTTGAAGGCTGTATTTAAACTCAGCAGGAATCTCCAAACAAATCACCACAAAACAAGCTCATCTCTTTGAGTCATAACTCAGGACCAGAGAGAATGAGACTGAGCAGAAATATTACCCCTTAGGGCCCTAAGGATAAGTATACCTCTCTTCAGTAAATTGCACTGTAGGTTACTATACTCAAGATGAGAACCCAGGCCCCAGCATCACACAGTCACACCCCATTCTAGCACAGTTCCCTCCCTGTTTCAGAATAAATCCTTCCCCCACGTGCATGGGCCTCATTCTCCCTCATCAATTTTCCACTCAATTGTGGACAAATCTTCAGCGCTGTGCAAAATGTGCGTGGGTGAACCAAGGGGATCTTATGCCCCTTCGTTGTCTTTATCATACACATACAGTCATCTGCATTTTGTGAAGATATTTAAACAGCTACATTTGTTTGAGAAACAAATGATGCTGTCTAGTTAATTGTCTATTTTCATGACAGTGTGCATGCATATACTAATATTGTAACCAGCCCTACTGAAGGGAGCTGCTGAGAGTGTTACAGAAATCCAGCATGCAGAGTGTACTCATAGACACTTAAACAGCAGAATCACCAGGCTGTAGCCCTCAGAGAGTACTTGCAGATTTTGTGTAATGTAGGATGCCTCAGCTTGGGTTGCCAGAAATAAAGTGGTACAAACAGTGTAGATACACTTTGCTTTAACAGTTTCAAAAAGATAAACCTAGTGGTTCCCAAGCCAGCTCCTAAGGGCAGAGGTTGTAACTCACCCCAGTCAGTGTTTGCCGCTCTAGACATCTTATTTTGAGTCTCACTGTATATGGTGTTCTTCTCAAAGCCCCCCACTGCTGGAATCAAAAGATTGCCATTAGAGCAAGAATTAGGTTTGTCGGGCATCTGGTTTTCAATCGGAATGCCTGGTCAAAAAGGGACCCTGGCGGCTCTGGTTGGCACCACCAACCGGGCCATTAAAAGTCCAGTCAGCGGCACAGCAGAGGCCTGAGGCTAAGGGAGTTCCCAGTCAGCCCCCGCCCCAAAGGCAGGCTCTGCAGCTCCCATTGGCTGGGAACCACGACCAGTGGGTGCTGCGGGTGCAGCACCTGTGGGCATGAAGGCAGCATGCGGAGCCTCCCTGGCCGCCCATGCACCTAGGGGTTGCAGGGATCTGGCAGCCGCTTCCTGGGAGCTGCAGTAAGTGCCAGCGGGACCCCGCACCCCTCCCACACCCCAACCCCCTGCCCCAACCTGGAGTCCCCTCCTGCACCCAAACTCCCTCCCAGAGCCTGCACCCCGCACACCCCCACACACCTCAACCCCCTGCATCAGCTCTGAAACCCTTCCTGCACCCTAATCCTTGGCCTCACCCCAGAGCCCACACCCCCAGCCAGAGCCCACACCCACTCTAGCACCCCAACCCAGAGATCCCTTCTGCACTCCAAACCCCTCAACCCCAGCCCCACCCCAGAGCCCACACTCCCAGCTGGATCCCTCATGCTGCCAGCTGCACCCCAACCTTCTGCCCCACCTAGTAAAAGTGAGTGAGGGTGGGAGAGAGTGAGCGATGGAGGGAAGGGGATGGATCTAGTGTGGGCAGGGCCTCAGAGAAGGGGAGGGGCATGGACAGGGCATTGGGGAAGGGGCGGGGAAGGGGGCAGGGCAGGGGTGTTTGTTTTTGTGTGATTAGAAAATTGGCAACCTTAATAAGAATCTCAGCTTTCATTAAAAATAAATAATTAAATAGAAGTAAATATGAAGCAAGTGTCCACTAAAGGCTCCGAAATAAGAAGGCAAATAAAAAGCAAAACGTATTATTAAAACAAATCTCCAGATTTTTAAGTCACTCTCATGATTTTTTTTGAGGCCTGACTGAAAGTTGGGGGTTGGCAACACTGCACTGTGACCACTTCACACTGTTCTCCTGCCCTCAGGTCTCAGCCATGTGTCTTGCTGTGGCTGCAGCTGAACCCCTGCCAGCAATAGGGTGAATTTCTGTCCAGCTCTCTGGCGTTTCAGTCCCAGGTATCAAACCTGTCAGCTTCAGCTCCCAGGCTGCTTGGTGTGATGGTATGCACCACAGCTAATCCCCAGATGCCAACTCTTATTCACATACAGTATCCAGCTCCCTCCAGCACCTGGTCCTCACTAACATCAGGCCATGGTTCCTTCCTGTACTCTGGAGTTTATGGAGCCCTCTGCTGGCTAGATGTTGAACTAGGGATTAACAGTTGTCAGTGATGATCCAGCAGGTTCAACAGCAGTGGGCTTTATTGTAGTTGGTAAAATGCCAGCAGTGTGCTTGATGCTGTACATGCATGTATGAAGACAAGTACCTTTCTCCAGAGAATTTATAATTTAAGACTCTGATCCTGCAAAAACTTATACACATGCTTAATTTATACACATGCTTAAGCTCCGAAGTTTGGTCCCAGGAGGTTGTAAAGCCAAGAGGCTTACCCCAGAGAAAGAGTTTAAACTACTCATGCTTAAATTTATGAATGAGTGTTTGCAGAATAGGGCACAAAGGCAACAGTTCTGTAATGCAATCTGTTAGTGCAGACCCCAGTGTATTGCACTGAATTCAAAGGGATCAGCTGGATATCTTTGAAAATTAAACAATTTATTTAGATACTTACATACGGATTTAGAAGTTGTCATGGATCCACAGGTCCGGTGCTCTTGGAGGGTTCTGAAGCAGTCCCTGGAAGGACCTCTTCAAAATGTCAGCCCCCCCCAGGGTCACACTCTTTCTCTGGGGGTAAGCCCCTTGGCTTCACAACCTCCTGGGACCAAACTTCGGAGCTTTCAGCACCCCCACTTCATGCTGTGAGCTCACTGACCTGTGCAAGTTTGAACCCACCAATATTATCCATAGATGCCACAGCATCTTTTCCATTTCCTTGGCAGTTTGCCTACCAGGCACTTTCAAGATTCCTTTAGCACCCTTGCTAATCCATCACAATTAGTTTAGAATACGCAGTTTCACATCCTCCCTTAGGCCTGGTCTATTCAATGACACTCACAGGGTGCACATGGAGAGCTTTCATGTGGCACCGTCCCCCTTTCGACACCCCAAAACCTTTGGGTTTGAAAATGGGCTAAGGTCCTGCCACTCCCTCTTTCCCCTCATCTGCCACAAACACATGAGCCAGCGATATCCCCAGAATAGCCAATAAGCCTAGTGATTAGGGCACTCACCTGAAATGGGAAGACTCAGGTTCAAGTCCCTGCACAGCCTGATTTGGAGCAGGGATTTGAACCTGCGTCTCCTAGCTGAGACCCCTAATCTCAGGGCTATTCTGGGTGCACCGTCTCTCTCTTGCTTTGGTTTTGACCAGAAAAATTCCATCCTTGACTTGGGACACCTTCCAGATGAAATTGTTAGGGCAGGATGTAAGCAGAGAGTTCTAGTGGTTGGAGCAGAAGTCAAGACAAGGTTGAGAGCTGCCTTCAGAATTAGGAGACAGGCCAAGGGCTGGAGCTGGAGTCAGAGTCCAGAAGCAAGGATCAGGAACAAAGCAGGGAGGCAAGAGCCAGGAACAGGTCAGGCAAGCAGGCATCAGAAACAAGAGAGGGAAACAGGACCCAGGAGGCTAAGGTAGCAGCCTAGTTGTGCAGACAACTTCCTGTGCCTCTCTTTGAGTTTAAATGGAAAGCCCTGACCAATCAGAGGTCTTGGTGTTCTGCCATTCAGGGCCTCTGTGACACTTTAGGTTTCAACCTGGACCAGTAAGGGATTTTGTCACCACCTGTTGTGCAACTGTGGGGGCCTTAAATGCTATACTGCTGGGGCTCATAGCCTTGACACCAACAGCCAGCCTACAAGCATGCAGACCATACCCTGGCTTCCACCATCCACTTACTGTTTGCAGGGTGACCCCAACCCCTCCCCGCATCCTGAATATCCCCCAAACCATCTGACCTGTAGTGTCTAGCCCTCTCCTGGAACACTCACAGAAGTTACTAAGTTTGTCGCTCCTTTAAAGAGGGAGAACATACACTGCAGCCTGTTAGTTCGACTAGGGTTAACATACTCTTCCCTTCAATCAGTGCAATTCATTGGTTTATGTTAAAAGTAAAACAACTTTATTTAACAAAAAGACATAGGATTAAGTGACTCCAAATATAAGGAATAAAGATTGAAAGGGTTACAAGCAAACAAAAGTAAGAATATGCTTCCAAGACTAAAACCTGATTTAACAAAATTAGACTCTCTTGTTCAAATAAGTGTTTCTCACCACGTCTCTTTCAGAATGGCTGACCAAACTCTCTGGCTAGGACCCTTCACGGAGCTCAACAAGTTGAGGCTTGAAATTAAACAAAGGTTTCTAACCATCAGAGCAGTGAAGTTCTGAACTGCCTCTCAAGGGGAGCAGTGGGGACACAAAATCTAACTGGCTTCAAGACTGAGCTTAAAAATGTTATGGAGGAGATGGTATGATGAAACTGCCGACATCAGAAAGTAGTCAATCTGTGACTGCTAGCAGCAAATATCTCCAACTGCCAGAGAAGGGGCACTAGATGGGAAGGGCTCTGAGTTACTACAGAAAATTCTTTCCCAAGTGTCTGGCTAATGGGTCTTGCCCACATGCTCAGGGTATAACTGATCAAAATATTTGGGGTCAGGAAGAATTTTTTTCCTGGGTCAGACTGGCAGAGACCCTGGGGTTTTTCACCTCCCTCTGCAGCATGTGTCATAGGTCACTTGCAGGTTTAAACTAGTATAAATGGTTGATTTTCTGTTTCTTTAAGTCTTTAAATCATTATTTGTGAACTTCAGTAACTCAGCCAGAAGTTAGGGGTCTATTTCATGAGTGGGTGGATGAGGTTCTGTTGCCTGCAATGTTCAGGAGGTCAGACTAGATCAGGGATCTCAAATTCAAATCACCATGAGGGCCACATGAGGACTAGTACATTGGCCCGAGGGCCGCATCACTGAAACCATTTCATACAACTATACAAAAGTATAGTCAAAAATGAAAAAAAAATAAGACTAATATAGTATGCTATTAAAAGTCAATGTATTAACTTTTTAAAAACTGTAATGCGAAGAGGGGTTTTAATAAAATATAAACACCTGTAACTATTCCTTATGTGGTCAGTAACATTGATGATGATCTACAATAACAGTCGATCAACATATCTGTAATGGCAGGAACTTTTTAAAGCAACTATTCATACCAAACACGTTGCCACTTTTAACAAACATTCTTCGCAACTACTCATAGCAAAGAATCATACATGCTGAACTTCATACCTCAGACTGCTCATCTAGTCCATGAGGCCCTGCCCCTTCCCCACCTCTTCCCACCCCTCCCCCACCTCCATTCCAACCTCTTCTCCAAAGTCCCCACCCCAACTCCACCCCCTCCCTTCCCCTATTCCAACCCCTTCCCCAAATCCCTGCCCCAGTCCTGCCTCTTCCCTGCCTCCTCCCCTGAGTGTGCCACATCCTTGCTCCTCCCCCTTCCCTCCTGGAAAGTCCTAAGTGCCACCAAACAGCTGTTTAGCAGCAGGAAGCACCAGGAGGTAGGCAGAGGAGATGCAGATCACTTGGGAGGGGGGAGGAGGGGAGTTGGGAAGCTTGGCTGGTGGTGGAGTCAGCACCTATGGTTGGCCACAGGAAATAACTCCACGTTTGAGACCCCTGGATTAGATGATCATGATAGTCCCTCCTGGCCTTAAAGTCTATGAGCTCAAAGTGCTTAATTCCTTCATCTCTTCATGTGAAGGACAACTTAGGGGTTCACTCCCCCTCTTTTTATAGACCAGTAAACTTTTGAAATATATTCTCAGATAAAGTTCTTTTTCTCCTGCTGCGAAGAGATGCCATGTGGTCTGGTGAATACTTCATGCGGGTTCCTTCCCTGCTGATGATAGCTGAATGGCTACATCCTCTCCTGGTTAGTTTGTTGGCTTTGTTTATGTAAAACCGACAGACCCTGGTCGTCAGGATCAAACCTGCCCCCTCGGGAACTTAGTGCATGAGCCTCTACCGCATGAGCTAAAAGCCATATGGCTATTTGCTAAGGCTGTAGAGCAGACTCATAAATCTCTCTCTCTCTCTCTCTTTCTATGTGGTCTCAGTGACATTAGATGGGACAGAACACCACTCCCAGAAGGTGTGCGGGTTACATACTTCCCCTAGCTGAGGGAGCACGTCCTGAGCTTCAGTGACTTCCCAGTTGAAATCCCAGATGAGCCTCCACTTGTAACGCCAACAGATCCTGGTCATTGGCGGGCAGGATCAAACCTGAGACCTCTGGAGCTAAATGCATGAGATAAAAGCCATAAGTTTACCTACCTCTCAGTGCCACTAGATGGGACAGAATACCACACCCAGGAGGTGTGTGGGTTACATTTACTTTTATGTAGATGCATGTCCAATATCTCTCAATTTTTACTTGGGAGACAGATTCAAGCCGGCATAACCACATTACTTTATAAGGGTGCGGTAACATGTATCCTGCCTGACACACATTTTAAGAACATACTTGAGCACGTTTGTAATTATGCATATGTTACTCATATATGCACCACACAATAATATTAATGATCAGTGAGTTATGAGTTTTCCAATGATACATTACATGTCAAACTTTGGGTAAATATCACAACAATGTGCCAGCTGGCATTGGAGTGCTCTTAGCCGATGTAGCTTCAGGTATCATGGTCTTTCCACTCAGTTACTTAGTAGAAAGTGGACGTGGAGGTGACAATTGACTGGGAACTCCATAGACCCAGATCCATGGATTCTTGACAGTACCCTCTCTCTTAGAGGCATCCTTGGGGTGGTGCTGGACTGGGTCTCTCAGAGTGGTTTTGTGGAATACTTTGAGTAAAGCAGGCATACAAACATTTTCTGCTGGTTCCCCACCACACTTCTCTGGGCCATACACTTCCCTGTTGATTATGTACCAAAGTTTGCCTCATTTAATCCTGAAATCTACAACCTTATTGACAATGCACTCTTCATGGCCTTGCATGTGTACCAGTGGAGGAGGTGGTTGATCCTCATGAGGGAAGGGGTTTTCCATATATGGTTTTAGCAACAAAATATTGAAAACCAGATGGATCCTGAGGGATTGAGGCAGGTGGAGGTCGAGGGTTGATCTGTCATTGGATTTTCTAGGGTTCCCAGAACTGGTAGTCTAGTTTCCAGGAAGGTCTATCTGTACAAAAATGTTCTGCTGAGTGCCACACATTACCACCCACTAAAGAAGAGAGACCTGTTTGATGATAATGGTGTGCAAACCTTTTATAATCCAGATTTGCTTTTTCAGATGGTCTACCGTTCAGTTTCTCTTGGGTCTGATGGATCTCTTGAATCCAATCCAACACTGCTGGGTAGGAGGAGGATGCAAATATGCATATGGTAATAGTGAGGAGCTGATGGTAGTTGGGGTAGCATCATAGGCACTGCTCCAAGTTTGGCCATTTGTTTGATGATGTGATGTAGACGAGAAGTGTATGTGGACCCCCAGAATTTGCAATGCCTCCTGACAGAACCAAAAGATGAATTGCAGCCCACGATCAGAGATAATGTGACCTCAGAGGCCATAGAGATGGACAACAGGGATTATCCAAACAGCCCAGTGGCTGTTTCTTTGGATGAGGGTATGTGGGCACAGGGAACAAAATAGCCCATTTTTGTAAGGTGGTCTATGGGTATCAAGACCATTATAAACCTATTGGACTCTGACAATTCTACAATAAAATCTAATGTAATAGCTGCCCAGTCCTAGGTGGGGTTTCCAGGGGTTAAAGGAGGCTGAAGGGTTTACCAGGTGGTGTTTTGGCATGAATGCAAACATTACAGGCAGCAACAAATGACTATGTTATAGAATGTATACGTGGCCACCAGAAGAAATGGGATACAAAACACTGGGTTTTGAATAGCCCCCGAGGTCCCGCTAGTGGGAAGTGGTGGCATAGTGCCACATGTGGGGGATCGGGGGTAATGTAGATATGGCCCTTCACAAATGTGATACCCTCTCGAGTTTCATGTGGCTTTAGTTTGGCAAATGTGGCTTTAGTTTAGCAGAGGCAGAATGAATTAAAGAAAATAAATCCTGCCGGACAGCGCCATTCAGGAAATTACAGGTTTTAATTATATGAGGTGGTTTCTGGTTCATATTCTCCTTTTGGAATAAGGCATTGGCTTCGCCATTTCTAATTCCAAGATGGTGAGAGATACAAAATTGAACAGGGAAAAGAACAAGGCCCACCAAAGTTGTTGCTGCTTCAGTGCTCTAGCCTTGTGCAAGTACTATACATGTTTATTGTCAGTAAAAACCTGGACTGGATCCTGGAACCACTCAAGATAGTGACACCATTCCTCAAAGGCTGTTTTGATGACTAGAAGTACTTTTGTCCAGGATTTCATAGTTCTGCTCTACTGGAGTGATACGAGTAATAGGCCCAGGGACGTAAAATCTACTTGGCCCTGTGCCTTTGCAAGAGTACCGCTCCTTCTCTTTGGGGGTGAGCTGCTGGTGGGCTAGGTCTATCTGAATTGGTTTGGTAGGCAGGGCACACACTGATGGACCTGCACAGGTACATGGTGGCTGGAGGGACTCTTTTTCCCCCTCTCTCCTTCTCACAACCATTCACTGATTTGAATAGCAAGGTCGACAAAAGCGTCCAGCCTGCAAGATTCTCTGCCCAGACCATAATTTCCTCCCTCAGGCCCTCAGAACTGGTACCATTGTGCTACATCATTCCATTCTGTGTCTTCAATAAGCTGGCAGAAATGTACCATGTAAGAGGTGATGGTGCCCTGTCCCTGCTGAAGCTTCCTTAAAGCAGCTTTTGCTGAGTGGGAATGATGAGTGTTCTTATAAATTGACAATATCAATTGAAGAAAAGTGTTTTAGTTTGACAAAACTGGGCTATTGCCTTCCAGAAAATGGTAGGCCCAATCCAACACTTCCCCAGATATTAGACTAATTCCCAGGCCTATCTTGATCTGGTCAGAATCATAGGCCTGGGGACAGAGGAAGAACTGGAGATGGCATTGATATATAAACCCTGGAATTGCTGACAATTACCATCAAACTTTTCCAGCAGGGGTATCAAGGGATCCTGTTTGGGGTGGATATTGCAGGTCCTGCCCTCAGAGTTGACTCACAGGCTCCCACAACAGTTGATTCTCAGAGGTCAATTGCACAATATGAGCCTGTAATGCTTGGTTGTCTGTCTGGAGGGTGGCAACCCATTTGAACAAGCCAAGTTCTTCTCAGAGTCAAGGTTGACTGAGTGGCTCCATCCTTTTTCCTTCCCAGGACCCATTTTTAGAGTTGTGGGCTGCACAAACTGTTGAGACCAGGTTGTAGGCAGTCATGTCTAGTTGTTGGAGGAAGAGCCAGGAGTCAGGCCAAGGGTCAGAATTGGAGTCAAAGTCAGAAAGCTAAGGGTCAGAGCCAGAATCAGAGAGTCAAGCCAAGGGTCAGAGTTGGAGACCAGGGATAAGGATCAGGAAGAAGGCAAGAAAACGAGAACCAGGAGTCAGGTTAGAAGGCAGTATCAAATGTAGCAGCCAGGTAGAGCCCAGTTATACAGACAACATCCTGTGCCTCTCACTGGGTTTAAATAGGAAGCCCCAATCAATCAGAAATCCTGGTGTTCCTTCAGACAGGCCCAGAGGAGGCCTCTCCACTCAGTCAGGTAGTAGTGAGCTGCTGGACTGGAACAAGGACGTACAGTTGACTGCAAACATCATGAACCCAGTTTTGAGACCCATGGGGTCATGACATAAACTTTCATTATAGCCAATATGTTTCCACAAAACAGAAACAGTCTCTTTGACAGAAAAAAGTTTCGGCAAACTTTTTTCGATCAGGTCTAGTGGTGATAAAAAAGGAGGGAACAGAAAGTTTAGATCTTTTTTGGGGCAGAAACAGATGAGACAAATTCATGTACATTTTGCCTAGATAATATTGTGATGGGTGCCTTGGACAGATAGACAAAGAGTTATCCCTTTTCATTACCTAACGAGTGTGGTATTGGAGGATGAACTTCATCTGGTATTGGTGGTTTATTCCTGTTTATTATGTTTCTCATGTTTGAGCACAGTTACTGCAGCACATAACTGGAAGTTACCTTCCCCCTGAGTTTACGAGCCCATGGTAGGTTTGGTGCTTTTCAGCATTGTTTCCTATACACTTTCATTATGCTAATTTTCAAAAACATCTAGGAGGCCAATTTCAAATGACTGAATTTTGTGAATTAACTTGTAAATTATCAGACATAATTTAAAACAAAGCAATGATCACATCAGAAATGATTACATCAGAAAATACAATCTCTTCATTTATTTGACAACTGAAGTTTAATTTTAATTATTTATAGTACTTTATAATGTACTTCAGTGTGTTTCGTGAAAATTATGAAGGATGAGTACTGTGAGACTTCTAAACAGCACTCTGCTATTAAATCTTTTCAGGGAAGTGAGACGAGAAAATATTTTTGGCACTAGGTTCATCTGTGTTTCATCATTTGGTCCAGCAGTTACAGTGTAAGCAGCAGGAGTGGGCAACACTGCAAAAATACTTCCTGCATACTTATCTAATCAGGGAACAGAAATAATACAACATTTCACCTGACAAATCATAGCTACACAAGAGCTTGAAGAGTGAATATTGAATATCAGATACACACAGCCAACTCCTCACAATCAATCCAGAGAGTTAAACATTTATTGAAAATTTCCAGATATCAAATTCAAGGAAATCACTATCTGCTCATTATAGACTAAGAACACATACCTTCAATCTGATCTGCTCTGACATATCATTATGCCCGCACAGAGTCCCTTTGAGGTCAATAGGTGTCCAGCTAGGCTCAGGCATGTGTTTGTGTGCATCAGATTGCAGGATTGGGGCTTTAATTTAATTAATACTTTACTAGTTTAAGAGCCTCCTAATAAGTCTTAAAACTGGAAATATCAGCAGAGATGATCGGGGAAGCTTCCACACAGCCTGCCCAACTGGGTCAAATTTTGCTCTTAGTTACAGCTGTGCCACCCTATCAGGCAACATTCAATGGCTCCTAAAACTCCCAGCTAGAAACTTTTTATTGGCTTTCAGATTCCTTTGTTTCCTTTCTAAATCATTCTTCAATCCAAGGAACCAGTCTCCCACTTCTTTCAATATCCTTAGATATGATACACCTGTGGAAAAAATTGTCAAAGGCTTTCTCAACATATAAGTTTAAATTCCTCTCCCCACTTGACTACCTGTAGTGATGTCCTTAAAGAATTCCAAAAAGTGAGCAATGAATGACCTTCCTTTCCTGAATCTGTATTGGCTGTTCTTAATCAAGCTGGGCTTTTCAAAGTGTTTCCTCATTTGATCTCCCAAAATAGTTTCTAAGACTTCCCCCATAGCTGAAGATAAAGGTAACTAGCAGAAATCTCCTGGTGTGCTTCTAAGGCTTATCTTCAATTAGTGCTTTATGTTGGTCATATTCTGTATCTTCAGGATTCATTCCTAACTGAGAACACCTGCAAAAATTCCTTTTGAAATTTCACCAATTTCTCTGAGCCTTAAAGTATGTTTCTTTTCTGAAAAGTGACTACGTAAAAATGGCACTTTCTTAATTCAAGAAATCTGCTCCATGAGTGTTATCAGTTAACTCTGAAGATTTTAATGACAAAAAATAAATTGCTACACGTTTTCCCCCATTTGCATTTCCCCCACTACAACTGAGACAGTTAACTGGATTCAAAATACAAGCATGGTTTAAAAAAATTTATTAGGATCAAATAAGCACTCACACTTAGGATGCTTCTCTAAATCAAATGTCTATACCTTCTGAAGTTGGATCAACATTAATTTCAATCCTGCTTGTAAACTATTTCCTAAAAAGCCGTCTAAGATTGCTTCAGATATTTTTCCTTGTTCAATACATTTTTCTATGGAAGAAAATAAAAATATCAGGAAATCTAAGTGCTGCTCTGCACTACAAAGTTAGGTTGATTTAAACTGCTTTGCTTTTACCTAGTTGCTCATGTGTCTACACTCAAATTTACCTCCCACCAATGTAAGTGCCCTGTTACGGCAATGCAGTAACATTACCTCCTTGAATGGCATTGAGCATGGTTGACATAGTGTGCTCAACACACTGCAAGTGTATACGCTGCATGACCCATGTCAACATAAAAAGTTCTCCAGCAGCTGTCCTACAATGCCCAACCCTGACTGCTCTGGTCACAGTTGTGAATTTCACTGTCCCAGGGTCACAGAGACCAGAAGCTGCCTCCATTTTAAAAATCCTGCATATTTTTGAAATGCCTTTTGCTGATTGCTCAGCTTGGTGAGTACACCTAGCAGTTCTCCCTTGTTGTGTGCAACTGCCCAATCAACCATGCAGGCTACACACTCTGGAAGCACTCCTGCTTGGAGTAGACAGGAAGTATTGGGTCTCCTGGGCCTGTGGTGAGAAAAGGCTGTACAAGCACAGCTACAGAGCAATTGTAGAAATGTGGACAGCCATAAGCCAATTGCACAGGATATGAAAGTGATGAAGTATGACAGGGATCAGGAGCAGCGTTGTGTGCAAGTGAAGGTGCTCTGGCAAGCATACCAGAAGGACAAGACCACTAGTTGATCTGGGGCGGAGCCCCAGACCTGCAGCTTTTACAAACAACTGCAGACCTTAGTTGGTGGAGATCCCACAAGCACTCCACAGAGCACTTTAGCTACCTCTGAGGACCTTGAGAGACAGACCCCTACCCTACCGTGAACAAAGAGGAGGAGGAAGATCGGGTGATATGAGACCAGGGAGTCCAGCTATGCCACATCCAGGATCTGTTCAAGACTTTACTGCAGTCTAGCCAGTCCTGGCTGCTGAGCACAGGCAAGTGCAATACAGTGGACAGACCCTTGGGTTAGTTTAATGTACAGATGGTGCCCAACCCCAACTTAGCAGGACACAAGTATCAACTTTTCATGCTTTTACTCATCCTAGAGGTAGCGGTACAATAAACAGTTATACAATAAAATGTTATCTGCTTTTCATGGGGTGGGGAGCATGTGGGGAGTGAAGCAGTTTATTTATGTACACAGTATCCTTGAATCTTCCTGAGACATCTTGATGAAATTTTCCTGGAGCTACTCTGTAATCCTCTCCCAAAGGTTTCTGAGATGGCAGCCTTATTTCTTCCTCCGTGGTAGGATATTTTCCCATGCCACTCTGCAATGACTTCAGCAGGCACTATTGCAATTAACAGGCTAGTGACATAGGGGCCCCGGTATTTGTTACCCTATGGAGTGAGAGATCAGCTAAAATCATCACTACCTGTGGAAAATAGTGCCAGTATTCAGAGTCTTTGCCCTGCACTCATATACAAGGAAATCAGGGCCAAAATGTTATTGTTTCTTGAAGACAAACCATTCCCTCCTCATTCCAACCCCCACACACATACACACACTGCCCCTGTTGTGCCAGACTCACCGTGGGTGGAACTGGAGGGTGGTGCTGTGGAGAGGCACTCTAAAGCTGAAGTGTCAATAAATATGTCTTGTTTAAAAGTTCTGGGGAGCAAGGGAAGGGAGCTTAACGTTCACTTTCCAGTGTGACTACAAATACAATAGTATGTATGTTTTACCTGTAATCTGCTGCTGTTATGGCCTTGAGGGGACCCCACTCCACACCTGTGAAATGCCTGACCATAATAAGGAGGAGAAAGGAGAGGACATAGGAGGACATGTTCAGTGAGATCCTGCAAGCCAGTGCTGCATCAGATTGTAAACAGAGGGCATGAATATTTCAGACATTATGAAGATGGAAAGAGCAGACAGGAAAAAGGCCCAGGAATCCCAGCAGGAAAAGGAGAGGCAGATACACTCGGACATCATGGGCCTACTCCAGTGGCAAACACAGATGCTGCAGACACTTGTTGACCTACAGGTTTAATAAACGCAGACTTACTCATCTTTATTTCTTCATAACACATGCTGCAGAATGTCTAGTGCTACTGAAAGCACCGTCTACTGTTTATTGTTCAGGGCAACAGCACTCACAGGATCAGTGACAAATACAGTACTGCAAGCACTGAAATGGGTGCATAAACAGACAGTGTTTAGTCATAAATTTACACTAAGCACCACGCAATTCCTCACAGTCCATGTTCAGTTCTTCTAATAGCTCTTGAATATGTGCAAACTCAGCAGACACAGGCTCCACCTCTGCCCTCCTCAATGGCACCAATAGTTTCCCCCTTTGCCCCACAGATATTATGTAGGACACAGCAGGCAGTTATAACCACTGGAATATTTTTCTCACTGAGATCCAGTTTTGGGCATAAACAATGCCAATGCCCCTTCAGTCTCCCAAAAGCACATTCAATGTCACTCTGCACCTGCTGAGCCAGCAGCTGAATCTTTCCTTGGTGCTGTCAAGATGTCCAGTGCACGGCTTCATAAGCCAGGGAAACAAAGGGTAGGCGGGTCCCCCATGATCGCTATTGGCATTTCAAAATTGTCTATGGTAATCCGCTGTTGCGAAAGAGCATACCTGCTTGCATGTTTCTGAACAGTATTGTGTTCTTAGAGATGCGAGCATTATGCACTTTCCCATGACCAGCTGCACTGATGTCAGTGAAGCATCCCCAGTGATGCACCAATACTTACATATCTTTAGAAAAATAGCCCTTTCTGTTCATATACTCTCTTGCAAGGTGGACTCATTCCAAAATAGGGATATGTGCTCCACCTCAACACAGTTCGGGAACCCCATTGCTGCAAATCCATTCACTATGTCTTGCACATTACTGAGTCACAGTCATATTTACCAGGAGACAACTCATGGCCCTGCACACTTGCATGACAATGGCCCCCACTGTGGATTTTCCATCTCCAAAATGATTTCCCGGAGACTGATAGCACTCTGGCTTTTTGAGCTTCCACAATGGGATCACCATTCACTTTTCAAATCACAATGCAGCTCTCATTCTGGTATCCGTGTGCTGGAGAGCTGGGGAGAGCGTGGCACACAGATCCAGGAGTGTGGCCTTTGACATCCAAAAGTTCTGCAGCCACTGTTTGCCATCCAAAACCTGCATTATGATGTGATCTCACCAGTCAGTTCTCATTGCTCAGACCCTGAAGAGGCACTCCACGATCTCAGCTGCTCCATGAATGGGTTTCACTGGGAGGTATTTCCCCCTCTCAGCGAATAGCGTCTCTGTTGCTCAAACCTTTTCTAAGTAGCAGCAGAGTCCTTTATAGTTTTAGTTCTGCATAAAGGGTCCTGAAGAGCACCAAGCCAAGTTTTCACTCTGCTGAAGTGTGGAGGAGCTAGGATCAGAGCAAGTGGAAATGTCTGTTGGCTGACTTAGGAAGACAGTACTACATAGTGTATACTAGTCTCTAAGGTGCCACAAGTACTCCTTTTCTTTTTGTGAATACAGACTAACAAGGCTGTTACTCTGAAACCTATACTTGGAGAGTTACTTTAGCAACCATAATGGCTAAAACATTCTTTCAATTGTAAATTAATGCTCAGATCTTGCAGAGGATGATGTCTCTCAATGGAAAGTCTCCTCTACAGCATGGGTGGCCACCGTGGGAGAGTGGAATTTTCAAGCCCTGTGCTAATTTTTAAGTACTAAATTATGATGAACTTAGGTGGTATATTTTGGTCATGTCACTCATCTTACCAGTTCTGAATTTTTACATTGCAAGATAAATTCTCTCTGCATATCCCTTATTTCTGCAGTATAAAATGTAGGTATTCATGTTCCATGTGGACCTCCTTTGGTGGAACAAATTTTCTTAGGTGATCCAGAGTTCACTGCATTAATTCAAAAATTCATTTAATTAAAACTTTAACTTTCCAGTTATTAGTTTTCTTAAACACTTCTTATTGTTATTTGTCTGGCTTTATATTACATATTATCAACAATGTTCTGGTGTTTGCAAAGACTGCTTCACAAAAGTTTACACTTAAGATTTTTGGGATACCTGTGGGCAATGGATAGTTGCAGGCCTGTTCATCTCTTCTTTAAGCACTAAGACTATTTGAAGATGCCTTGTGCTCCATAGTGAGGGCACCACAATGGTCCAGCTTGGTTTAATTCCTGTCAGAGTCACTGAATTATCATGTGACCTTGGACAGTCATCTGATCCTTTTGTGTTTCACCAAAGTTGCTGATGATGGGATTTGGGGGGAAGATAAATGCTGAAAATGAGTTGCTGCCTCTGAGCTGCACCGGGTGAGCAATACATCTTACCACACCAATGGCATTGGCAGAATTTCACTTTGTTTATTTCACCAATACTGCTTACATAGAAACCAAACAAAAGAAGCAAGGACAATACAGAGTTTATTTCACACTTTCTGAATAACACAACTTCTGCCTCTACAGCTGTTTTTTTTTCCTCCTTCATTTTGTTGAGGTTTTAAAATAGTTCAATGCCCCAAATTAACTTTCTGTCTTTTGTGGCAGGGAATGCAGATTACAGGATTCTTGAATACACCAGCATCATGTCCAGCTGAGCCCACATCTCTCTGAGCCTGTGAATTCAGGGTATTATCCTGCCCAAGGGGAATTCTAATGTTTCATCTGCTCCTTTATTCTGCACCACCACCGTCCCTCTCAGCCTTGTTTCCCCACAGTTGCTCAGGGGAGGCAAACAATGAAGTGGAAGTTTCACCCTTAATACTGGAGTATGAGAGATTCACTTTGTTTATAATAGCCATTCCAAAGAACAAAAATCCCCAGATTACTTTCCTGCAGGACAGTTAGTTATGCTATCTGAGTTCTAAGGTTGCTTAATTAACTTCCTTCATCTCTTTGTTCAACTGCTGCATGACTAATAAGCAAGCATTTAAATGTAGAAATATGTGCCTCATCAATTCCACTTAGCTCTAACTGTACCAGCCGCTGATCATATTGAAAGTCATTAGGTTAAAGGTGATAACACTATTTGGAAAGACACATTTATGTCGATAGGAATAGAAGTTATGTGAACACTGGCTGCCATAATTAGGAGTAAGAGGCAATAGAGAATAGGCATCATGGTTTAATTCCTGTTTGCATACTTTATTTAGTCCCAGCCTTCATGCCAGTGGCCATCAAATTAGTGCCACTCTGCAGAGTGCAATGGATGTGAGATTACATAGTTAGAGACAGATACCAAGATAGATAATTAAAGTACATATTTACTGGTAAATTAGTTAGTTAAAAAAGTTAGTACATTGTTTTATCATCATCATTAGCAGTAGTAACATTGTAGTAGTGCCTAGTAGCCACATTCAGGGTCCTGCTGTACTGAGCACTGAACAAACAGAACAAAAATGGTGCCTGTCTCTAGAGCTTGCAATATTTTCAACGCATATTGGTAAAAATCAAAAACAAAATCTTTGCAAATAATGTATGTTAGCTGAAAAATGAAAGGATGGCTCCAGAACCCCATACCAGAGCTCTGTATAGCACAAAAAGGGGAAAACAATCAAAGAAAAAGGACAAAAATATGACTAATATGGGTAGCCATGCAGCGTTTTGTAGCATATCACAAATAATCATTCTCTCTCTCTCTCTCTCTCATCCAGAGCTCTTTATTTCTGCTCACTTCCTCTTATCAGTACTGTTGTCATGGAATTACTGCTTCCCTGTTCACCTCTGCAGCAAGGAATTCATGTGTATCTGAGAATGTAATGTGGTTGTCAAAATGACAACAATCTCAGGTTTGGTGTTTCAACATAGGAACAAAGAACCAGTGGAAAATGTGTGAAATATGTTTTTAAAAAGAACCTATTGGCTGTTAAAGTGAGAATCCCTTTGGAATTTAAAGGATATCAGGAAGAATAGCAGGGGGTCAGTAAAGAAGTAACATCTATGTTTCAAAGCTTTAGAGTAAATAGCTGTAACATAAGACATGATATGGTGACCTGGGTTTGATATTAAAGCCTACATACAAGCCAAATGGTTTATATTTTGAAATAAAACTAAGTATGGCACTTAATATGAAGCAAGTGGCAAAGAGGCTTAACTGGGATTTTTTTTTATCAGAAATACAAGGCCATATCATCAGCAGGTGTAATTCGACATAGCTTCACTGAAGTCAGTGGAGCTTGGCCAATTACATCAGCTGAGGAATTGATTAGAAATGTTTATCTATTTCACTTGCAGTTTTTCATACCCTTCTTATCTTTTTATTTCCTTAACTTGAGGAAAAGGTTGACTTTTGAGCAAAACATTCTTGACCATACCTCCAAAAACGATTCATCACACAGTATTCAGGTTCTGATAGACAGTAAGTATTCCCAGACCATCTCCAAATTGTATCAACAAATGTCAACTGCAAAAATGCTTAACTTGGAATCAAGGCATTCAACTGAAGAAACATTTATAATATAGGGAATACCGGATAGCCGTTTAGTTATCAACACAACATGACTACATTGATGTTATCTTGTTAGAAGGAGGTCTCAATCCACCTGCTATAGCGCTTCTGCCAACTATGAACTGTAATGACAGAAATGGTCATTATAACCTTATTAGCTAAAATGATGATTGCTCTTCTGGGCCAGTACAACATTGGCTGACATCAATTTTTGGCAGGTAGGGCTATGTAAGCTAATAAAAACTGGATATGAGGCAAGGAATTGGAAAGAAATGGACAAATTAATATAATAATAATAAAATAATAGTAATGTGGACACTATAACTTTCTACTTTCTGAGGAAGATGTAAAAGTGGCAGTTATGAAATATTTATCCAGGACTTCAGTTGGATAAATTATTTATCATTTTCAGTCCTACATCTGTGCAAAGTCTGCTCTGGGGTAATACTCTGCCATCTTTTCTTCACAGATGTGACTGTGTATAAGTAGTGGGAAAAGTGATCTCTCTGTATACTGAGCCAAACTCATCCCTGGTGTAACAACACTGGCTTGGTCCAGCTCCCTTTCATAGAGGGAGGAATGCTCTCTCCAAGTAGCTAAATGCAGCAATTCCAAGTGAGACTGGTAAAATGGAATCCATGTCAATTCCCTAAGAGTTGCAATAGGCTACACAACTTCCAGTCTATTACCATGAAGATAAGCACTGGTGAGAGTGCTGCTATGTTTGTTACTGTGGCCTGAGGTAATCAAGAGTGCACATGGGATTTGCAGGTACGGTATTTCCATCCTGGCTTCAGATTAGGAAACTCCATGCCCCAGCAGGACAGGTAGGAGGGTTAGGAAATGAAATATGAGCATGAGGCAAAAAATTATATGAATTAATAGATACAGACACATCAAGACATACCTTTAACAATTTTTTTCCAACATCTCTCTTCTCTCCGTCTCTGCTCACAGGACACCACCATACCATCTTCTGGCCTATGCACTGTACAGTTCCCCTTAGCTCATCTATAAAGGACTTACCCTTCATCCACATTTAAGTCCTTCTTCAATATCAACAAGGAGTCTGGTGGCACCTTAAAGACTAACAGATTTATTTGAGCTTAGGCTTTCATGGGTAAAATCCCCACTTCTTCAGATGCATGGAGCGAAAATTACAGATGCAGACATAATTATACTGGCACATGAAGAGAAGGGAGTTACCTCACAAATGGAGAACCAGTGTTGACAGGGCCAATTCGATCAGGGTGGATGTAGTCCACTCCCAGTAATAGATGAGGAGGTGTCAATTCCAGGAGAGGCAAAGCTGCTTTTGTAATAAGCCAGCCACTCCCAATCCCTATTCAAGCCCAAATTAACAGTGTTAAATTTTCAAATGAATTTTAGTTCTGCTGTTTCTCTTTGAAGTCTGTTTCTGAAGTTTTTTTGTTCAAGTATAGCTACTTTCAAATCTGTTATTGAATGTCCAGGAAGATTGAAGTGTTCTCCCACTGGCTTTTGTATGTTACCATTCCTGATGTCCGATTTGTGTCCATTTATTCTTTTACGTAGGGACTGTCCGGTTTGGACAATGTTCATGGCAGAGGGGCATTGCTGGCACATGATGGCATATATAACATTAGTAAACATGCAGGTGAATGAGACTCTGATGGTGTGGCTAATGTGGTTGGTTTCTCTGATTGTGTCGCTAGACTAGATATGGGGAAAGAGTAGGCAACGAGGTTTACTAGAGGGATTCCTGGGTTAGTGTTTCTGTGGTGTGGTGTGTAGTTGCTGGTGAATATTTACTTCAGGTTGCAGGGCTGTCTGTAAGTGAGGACTGGCCTGCCTCCCAAGGTCTGGGAAAGTGAGGGATCATTTTCCAGGATAGGTTGTAGATCGTTGATAATGTGCTGGAGAGATTTTAGCTGGGGGCTGTACGTGATGGCCAGTGGTGTTCTGTTATTTTCCTTGTTGGGCCTGTCCTGTAGTAGGCAATTTATGGGTACCCGTCTCGCTCTGTTTCCTCACTTCCCCAGGTGGGTATTGTAGTTTTAAGAATGCTTGATAAAGATCGTGTAGGTGTTTGTCATTGTCTGAGGGATTGGAGCAAATTCGGTTGTATCTTAGGGCTTGGCTGTAGACAATGGATTGTGAGATGTGTCCTGGATGGAAGCGGGAGGCATGTAGGTAAGTATAGCGGTCACTAGGTTTCTGATATAGGGTGGTGTTTATGTGACCATCACTTATTTGCACTGTAGTGTCCAGGAAGAGGATCTCTTGTGTGGACTGGTCCAGGCTGAGGTTGATGGTGGGGTGGAAATTGTTGAAATCCAGGTGGAATTCTTCAAGGCCTCTTTCCTGTGGGTCCATATGATGAAGACGTCATCAATGTTGCACAAGTAGAGGAGGGGCGCTAGGGGAAGAGAGCTGAGAAAGCACTGTTCTAAGTCAGCCATAAAAATGTTGGCATACTGTGGGGACATGCGGGTACCCATAGCAGTGCCACTGACTTGGAGGTATAAATTGTCCCCAAATCTGAAATGGTTGTGGGTGAGGACAAAGTCACAAAGCTCAGCCACCAGGTGTGCCATGGCCTCATCAGGGATACTGTCCTTGACAGCTTGTAGTCATCCTCATGTGGAATATTGGTGTAAAGAGCTTCTACATCCATGGTGGCCAGGATGGTGTTTTCAGGAAGGTCAGCAATACATTGTAGTTTCCTCAGAAAGTCGGTGGTGTCTCGAAGATAGCTAGAACTACTGGTACAGTACAGTCTGAGGAGAGAGTCCAAATAGCCAGATAAACCTGCTGTAAGAGTGCCGATACCTGAGATGATGGGGCGTCCAGGGTTTCCAGGTTTATGGATCTTGGGTAGCAGATAGAATACCTCTGGTCGGGGCTCTGGGGGTGTATCCATGTAGATTTGTTCCCGTGCTATAGCAGGAAGTTTCCTGAGGAGATGGTGTAGTTTCTTTTGGTACTCCTCAGTGGGGTCAGAGAATAGTGGCCTGTAGAATGTGGAGTTGGAGAGTTGCCTGGTACCTCCTGTTCATAATCCGGCCTGTTCATTAACACCATTAATTTGGGCTTGAATAGGGACTGGGAGTGGCTGGCTCATTACAATAGCAGCTTTGCCTCTCCTGGAATTGACACCTCCTCATCTATTATTAGGAGTGGACTACATCCACCCTGATTGAATTGGTCCTGTCACCACTGGTTCTCCATTTGTGAGGTAACTCCCTTCTCTTCATGTGCCAGTACATTTATGTCTGCATCTGTAATTTTCACTCCATGAATCTGAAGAAGTGGGGTTTTTACCCATGAAAGCTTATGCTCAAATAAATCTGTTAGTCCTTAAGGACTCCTTCTTGTTTTTGTGGATACAGACTAACACGGCTATCCCCTGATACTTGACACCTCTTTAATATGCCATACTGCTTACAGTGAATCAAACTGACGTGAAACAAATTGTCTATTGTTGCTCCCTTTTCTGGCTTGCCTCTATCTACTTGACTATTTGTCATTCTTTAGAGCGTGAGCTCCCTTGAAAAGGGATCATCTTTCTTCAGTGTTTGGAAAGCTCAGACTTATGGTAGCTCCTATTATGTGATAACTAAATAATAAACAAAATAAATATATTAATAAAATAAAGAATAATAATATTTGCAAAGAGGGACAGGAAGGAAAGATGAAAGTTGAGTGCCACTACTAGAAGACCAGCCTTTAAAAAACATGCTGTTTCTATAGTTAACTTTGTCACTGAAAAATGATGATGTTACACCTGACAAAAACAGGTGTCCACATTTTGACCCTTTGCCACACATTTTTATAGCCTTTGTCACACACTTACATGTCGGAAGGTTGAACAGCCTGTCTGAGTCACTGCTCCCGAGAAAACCATTGAGCTGTTAATAATGGGGATACCAATAGACCTTTTTCACTTCCAACAACCATTTACGATCTTTCTCTGCCCCTTAGCAAGGCTTCCCAGGGGTCGACTGCACACAGTTAAACAACTGAATCCAAGTTTATCGTCAGCTTGAGCTCCCAGAATTATATGTCAGATTTATTTACCAGTAATATCTCTTTCAGACCTCACCGTATGTATAGTATATACATGCTATGTACATTTTCCCTCCATTTTTGTCCAGATTTTATTCCCCCACAGCCACCACAAGGCAAACTGCCATCTACCTATCCTCCTTTTTTGTTGGTCTAACTTTTCAGTAGCCTATTCCCCTTTTACTGCTCCCTACTTAATTATTCAAAATCACACTAATTTCTGTTAGTCACTGATCCACCTTTTATCTCACATTAACAAGAAAGTTTATGAAAGTTGCATAGCTGCCACCTCCGCTGTGCATTTTCTGGGGATGAAGAGAGATGACTGTGGTCTCTGGAGCAGACAAAGCCAGAACATTTTATATGCACTAAATTCATTCAGGGATTATGTTTGTTTGTTTTTTCAATTCCATCTTCGGAGGAATTTTTCTCAGTTTTGACCTACTGAATGTTAACTCCTCAGGACTTGCAGATTTCTGTTCTGTAGGATTCATTGCATGACACTTCAATGTACTTTGGGGTTTTGATCATGTAATCCTAAACGTCTTACTGTCCCAAAGAAATCAACCTTTTAGTTACTAATCAAATCTATCCAACAGAATCATGAAGAAATTAATTGATACATTGAGTGCCGAGTTTATTAAAGCATTCACTTGTACCCTAATGAAAACTTCACATGGTCCCATATCCAAAGATTACATGAAATCTTGTTCGTAAACAAATTAAAGTTTATGAATACCATTGTTCAGTGAACAATATCCCAAGGTTCATAGTATTTTACAGGCACCAGATGAAAATCCTTCCTTGAGGAGAAGATGAGGGCAGGAATACAATAAAGATATTACCTCTGATTGAAGCCAGTTCATCATAAAACTTGATATGCATGAGGAACCACCTACTACTGAAGGGAGGTTTGGTTCTGATGTCACATAATCCCTTAAAATGAATGTGACATTCCTGTACGTCAGTGGATTTATTATTTTAGAATTGTATTCTGTGCCTTGTGGGGATTTAAATTCCTGAATGTTTGGAGGTCAGACTTAGCCTCTCCTGGGAGTATTCTCAATCCACAATCTCATTTAAAAGAAGATTTCGTTTTGAATATTTTCTCATATTCTTACACATACCTAAATCATCCTTTCTCCTCATGATTGTTTGCACTGAATTTTTTCTCAGACACACATGCAAAGACTTTACTTCACCTATTATTCTGAGGCTTTTGCTTCCCCAGTGACAGGTTATACTGCATCTGTGTTTATCCCTTGACTTGTAGTTAAGGTGTGCTTTTCTTTGTCATAAAACACCATGTCTCTCAAGCATTGTGCACTTCTTCTCTGTCCTTCCTTGTGGATTAAGACACAAATTGAGCTTTATCATCTTCTGCTAGAGTGCTATACAAAAGTGAGACACGAGCTTCTGATTTGATTGGGTTTTTGGTGAAGATTTGTCCCTATCAGGGGGTGAGGAGGTTTGGTGTCTGAGCCCAGCAGTACTGCCTAGTGATGATATTCTGGGCTGTGTTGCCTATTGGTGATAGTCTTTTTTGGGTGACGGTTGTTTCTGATGAAGGGGTCTTTGTTCTACTGCTGCACGAGCTCCCCAAATAATCTCCAGTCCTATCCCAATATCATGGAATAGGCCAGAGTGACCACTAAAACAACTTGCCAAGTCTCCATGCATCATCCCACTTCCAGCTGCACTTTTGTCATGGGGTAGGTGTGACACTGATAGAAAGAATGATAACCAGGTGTACACTACTGTTACAATCACTAGTGTATCACCATTGTTGCAGAATTACACTAAATCTGATACAAAATGTGTCATGTAAGGTATCAATGGAAAAGTTGTAATCTGCGGAGTATGATAATCCTGTTTATATGCATGTCTCATCTTTGTATCTGAAGTTATTAACATTGTCTATGTGTTTGTATCTTAAACATGTGTTGTGTTCCTGGGTGGCACCCCACACCAGACAGATTTGCAACAATGTTAGCCAGCCTCCCTAATGGCCCATTAAGGACAACTATTCTAGGGACCCTCCTGAAAACTCCTCAAGGAACAGTTACTCAATGAATACCCCTATAATTCAGCAAAGCATGTGAAGATGTGTGATCTAAGACTCCAACTTTTGCAAGTAACTTTCCATGTACATGAGCTGAGGTATAAAGGGAAGCTGTGACATCACTCCTTTGTCTTCATTCCTGCTTCTCATCTCTGGATAGTGATTTTCTAAGGAAGCTTTGAACAAAGGACTGAATGACCCCCAACATCACTGCTATTATCCTGACCTACAAACTCTGAAATCAATTGCAAAGTATATGATTCCTTTAACCATTTAATAACTCTTATCTTTTTTATTATTAATCAGATCTGTAATTAGTTTACTAAGGATTGGCTGACAGAGTGATATTTGGATAAGATCTGAAATATATATTGACCGGGGGTAAGTGTCTGATCTCTTGGGATCGGTAGAATCTTATGTATGGCGAATTTGGTTTTCAGTAAGCTTGGATCATAAAGACCTGATGTCTGGGTGATGATAGGGGCTGGATTGTCTAAGGAGACTGTGTCTTTATGTTATTGTTAAGCAGTGTAGTGATCAGGGGCTTATGTTGTTACTGGCTTGGTGAACTCTTATGTTAGAATAACCACCAGTGAGGGTGTATCTGCCCTATTTTATAATCAGTCTGTCCTGAATTTGGCATTCTCAGCTGTGACCCACAACAGGCACCGGTTCACAGTAGGGTTGCACATCCCCGTGGATACATTGGGATTGGAGAACCCACCGTGTCAGGGGACTCTACTAAGCTCACTTGTATGACCATGTGGCTACACCCAGAGTCCACCATACCCATCATTCAAGTGCCATTCACTCATATCGGCAGTAGCATGTTGGCTGGACTCAGGTGCTTGTTATCCTTGCCTGCCTGTAGCTGCAGTCCAATGAAGGGACACTCCCAACTAAAATGTCCTTCCTGTCCACACTTGAAGTAATTGCACTTTGGTGTGCCCAGCGACTGCTTGCTCCCAAGGCTATGGGTCTTCCGGGTGGGGTACATCCTTTTCTCCAAAGACCTCAGCTTCCCCTACATTCCACCTCAGTGGTTAAGGCCTACCCCAACCTGGTGGCAGGAACAACTCCCTGGGATACAGCTTTCCCTCGGCTGCCCTCAGCTGCCTGTTTAGTTTCCCTCGGCTGCCCCTCTTAGCCTGGCCCTCATTCAGGGTTGGCATCTTGGTTCCTGGACCTAAGTGTCAGCTAGGCCTAAGTGTCAGGGAGGATGGATCTTTGGCTGGCATGTAATTTTCCATCAGAATCAAGTCCTTCCATCAGAATCAAGGTGCTTCATGCACTCCTTCCCTCCAGCTGGGAGAATTTGGATGAACTGCTCTAACACTATAGGTTCTGCCACTTCTACTCTGATCTACTCTGGTCCACTTCTTTGGGTCCAACCAGCACCAACAATGTTACTTTAGGCATTGAGCCGCCACCTGGGGCCAGGCTCAAGGTGGGTATCTCTCTTTGCAGAATGTTTGGCGGTACATCTTGGGGTTGATATCCAGGTAGTGAAGCATGGCTGCCTTTACCTTGGAATACTCTAATGCTTTTGTGTGGTCCAGGCCCTGATAGGCTGCTTGTCCTGGGCCCATCAAATACAGGTCTGTTAGGGTGGCCCACTGTTCTGGTGGCCTTTGGGCACTCAAAAATAACCAGGAAGGCTTTTGGATCATCCCTGGAGCACATTTTCATAAGCCTGATGGGCAACCCCATGGGTCTGAGTGTCACAATATTAGATTTGCCCCAGGGAAGGGGGGTAGGGGATGCAGTAGTGTCCCCACTTGCTGGATCAGGCATTCCTGCTCTGCATGATATTGGGCTGCCAGCTTCTGAAGCAGCTGTTGCTGCCACTGCTGGGTTGCTTGCTGTTGCTGCTGACCTGCAATCTACTATAGTATCTGGCCCTGTTGTTGCTGGGGTGCCTGTTTTGTTGTTGGTTCTCCAGCATCCATTTCAACAGTGTTTTGGTCTCCGTAGTCCCTTTTAGAACAATTCAATCAGTTTTCAATTCAATTCAATCAGTGGTCCTTTTAACAGGACCTGGAAGTTGCCTTTATTCTCCACCACATGTTGGGGGAAGTTTGGTGTCTGAGCCTGGCAGTACCACGTAGTGATGATACTCTGAGCTGTGTCACCTAGTCGCGAGTGTACATGGCCATGCTGTCCAGCGGCGAGAGCCAGAGGCTGGAAGTAGGGTAAACTGGGACCTCCCTACTCCATCAGGTCCCAACCCTGGACCCAGTAAATAGTATGGAACGTGTGGCTTGGGGGGGGGGGTGCCCTATGCCTACTCCCTGGGCCACTTCCTACCAAGGCTTCAGTTCCTCTGCTGATGCCACTGGTTTGCTCTGAGTTCCCCCTGGACTGTAAAAATTGTAAAAATAACCGTGTGTGTATACACACACACACACCGTTATTTTTACAATTTTTACAGTCCAGGGGGAACTGGGTTATATATATACACATATACACACATACACACACACACACACATATCTCCTTATAATCCATAGATGTGTCTTGAATTTACCAAGCTTTTAAATAACATATTGTATTAATATGCATATTATATAGCACTTCTCTTGCTTTATATTCTTTGGAGAGAAAAATAGAAAGATGACATTGAAAACCTATACTGAAAGGGACATAGCTTCACCAAAAAACAAATGGAAGTATATAAACTATTGTAAAGCAGAACAAATCCATAGCTATGTCCCAGGGAGACCAAGCTGTGGGAAGCCATACCATTTCATAATATTCATAATGATTTGAATGTTCAATCCAACATTGGGTATTATATGATGATCCCATAAATCTCTGACACAAGAGAGATTACTCACTTAATCTGTTCATTCTGTAATCATAACACAGAATATAAATGACTGGAGCAACTGGAGTAATTCCACTGAAGCCAATGGATTTATAGTGGTTCAAAGTGAAGGAAAAATGAAGCCCAAAAACTCACTTTAGGTAGCAGAAAATTACCTAATATCAACAATGGCCTAGGATAAAGTCACCAAATTGTGGAACAAAGAAAAATCTCAGGGAATGGGGTTGGTGAGAAAAGGGGCGATACCAGGCACAGCACTGTAAAAAAGATACAAACATTGAATGACAATGTTGTTCATCTAGTCACATTATTTAAACAGGAATCAAAGATATTTTATCAATTGCAACAAATAGAACATCAATGGTCATTACTGTGAAAACTGAGCTGAGAAACAACTGAAGATACAAAATTATTTATTTATGAATCACACAAATTCAAAAATCACAACTAACTGGCCTATTTCCCATGTAGGGCAGTCGTCCCCCTCCTCCGGCCTTGTAATTGAAATATGGTCTAATGTCTCCACCTACAGACCTGCATCAATGAAAACAACCTTCTGAGTAGTATTTTTTTCCTTCTTTTGGTAACAATATTTGTAAATTGTAGATGAATTTATGCTATGATGTCACCAATATTCAGACATGAATAAACAGATTTGCTTACTTTTATTTGTAAATGAATCTAAACTTTTCTGTGGCAAGCTGACAACCAACATTGGAACATCCACACTCAGACAGGTACTTCATCATAAATAAATGATTTGGTTCTTCATCATATATGATCATAAGAGAAATAATCAATAATATTGTTCTTAGCACTTAAACAGCACCTTCCCTCATAAGATGTATAAGAACATCACAAACATTAAGGAATTAGGCCTCACAACTCCTCTTTCAGTTGAGTAAGTATTATCCCTATTTTACATGGGTAAATTGAGGTATTGAAAGGTTAAATGATGTGCCCAATCTCGTATAGTGAGACAGTGGCAGTGAGGACTAGACTACAGGAGATCTTGGGAACCAGACTTGTGTTCAGTCCACTAGACCACACTAAATCTCAGTGTGCTACAGAAGTCATTCAGATCCTAATCCAGCAAACATGCTTGTGCTTAATGTTTTGATCAATAGAATCATAGAAATGTAGAGCTGGGACCTTAAGAAGTCATCACATCCAGTCCCCTGTGCTGAGGAAGGACAAAGTAACCCTAGAACATCCCTGACAGGTGTTTGTCAACTTGTTTTTAGAGGCTTCTAATTATGGGGACTCCATGACATCCCTTGGAAGCCTATTCCAAAGCTTAACTACCCATTTTAGTTAGAATTTTTTTACTAATATCTAAACTAAATATCCCTTGCTTCAGAATAAGCCCATGACATTGTGACCTACCTTCAATGGACATAGAGAACAATTGATCACTGTCCTCTTTATAACAGCCCTTAACATATTGGAAGACTGTTATCAGGTCCCGCCTTAGTCTTCTCAAGACTAAACATACCCAGTTTTTTTAACCTTTCCTCAGAGGTCAGATTTTCTAAACTTTTTCTCATTTTTATTGCTCTCCTCTGGACTCTTTCCAATGTGTCCACATTAACCCTAAATTGTGGTGCCCAGAACTGGATGCAGAACTCCAGCTGGGGCCTCACAGGTGCTGAGTACAGTGGGGCAGTTATCTCCTGTGTCTTCTATACAACACTCTTGTTAATACATCCCAGAACCATATTAGCCTTTTTTGCCACTACATCACATTGACAACTCATAGTACTGCTGAAAAGGATCTGAATATCACCTAGATTTGCCATTTTGTAGTTGTGCCTTTGATTTTTCCTTCCTAAATGAAGTACTTTGCACTTGTCTTCACTGAATTTCATATTCATCAATAGGACTACTCATGTCTGTAAAGTTAAGCACCTGTGCAAGTATTTGCAAGATCGGGGTCTTAAATGTCATTGTTCCTTCATGCAGTGTAGTTTCAGCCGTGTTGGTCCCAGGATATTAGATAGACAAGATCGGTGAGGTAATATATTTTACTGGATGAATTTCTGTTTATGTATATAAAGAAAATCTTTGTTTAAAAGGGAATAAGGTTGTGATATCCTGCCCAATGGAAACCGTAATAAACAAGGAAATGTCAAATTGTGGGATCCCTCTGAACACAATAATGATCACACAATTAATTTTCACTGACAGTTGCAGACTCTGCATGGTCAGGAGGAGCTTCCTTCTGCTTCCAACTGAAAGCAGAAAACACTGTACATCACACATTCATCTCCTTTGCAGACTGGGCTCAGTGACCCTCCCCCCCGCAACTAGAGACTAGGCTACATGGAGAAGGAGGAGGAGATAGCAGCTTGAACTGAATGAAAAAGGGTAAGGAGCAAAGTGGGGAGAGAAGTAGACTGAGACCAAGAAGAGCTAGGGGTATGGGGCTCTATGAACAGAGGACAGCAGGGACAGGAGCTGGCACAGTGAATAGAAGCAGAGAGGCATGGGGACAGGAACTAAGGGGCGCAGGGACAAGAACTGGCAGGATGGATAGGAGCAGAGGGGCACAAAAACAGATTGGAAGGACAGGGAAAGAAAGGTTTGCAACTGCTAAAGCACATTACCCTTCTGCATCCAAGATTCCCAAGTCTCAGCATTCTTCTGCTGTCTAGCAAATAGCTGTGAAATCCACTAGGACACACCTGATTGATTATGATTTCTTGTTTACAATTACATTTTGAGACCTGTCAGTTAGACAACTTTTAATCCATTTAATATATGCCACATTGATTTTGTGTCATTCTATTTTCTTTACCAAAATGTTGCTTGGTACCAAGTCAAAAGCCTTACAGAAGTCTAAGCATATTACACCAGCACTACTACATTTATCAACAAAATTTATAATCTCACTGGGGATTGGGTAGAGGAAGTTTACAAGACCCCATGCAACCTTAATTGGGCCTCTTGTGCATATGTGTTCTGACTAGAGCTAGTTGAATTTTTTTTCCGACAGAACTGTTTTCCATTAGAAAACGCTGTTACATCAAAATCAAAATGTTTTGAGGGAACATGTGAACTTATTCCTTCTATCATGGTTAGTATATTCCTCCCAGTCATCAGCCCTGTGTTTTCTCTCCCCCCTCATCTCATGCTATCAGGGCACTATGCAGGAGGAAGGAACAATATTGGGGGACAGAGAGAACTGGAATAGGTGGCAGTAGGACCAGTACATTCCCAAATTGGAATACACCCTTTCTCAAAAAAGTCTGAGGGTGAACATTTCATTCTGATTCACAATGAAATAAAATCTCAAACACTTCAGATGTTCCCATGGGACAGAAATTCCATTTTCTAGCCAGCTTTAATGATGATACAATTTTTAATTATATGATCACATACTCATTTTTTCCTGCCTCTTTCAGTGCACAGGATGGATGATTCTTTCTGAATGGGTAGCTGTTAAATATTCTTTTTTTATTATTACTAACATATTGTCCCATGTTTTATTTACTGCATACCATTTAAACACTGAAGTATTATTATGGAAGTATAGTATGGAAGTATCAATTTTCTAACTGACTTTTCTATGACACTCATCACTGTACTGAGTACTTCACAAACATTAATGAATTCACATTTGCAATACCTTTGTGAGGTGGTGATATTATTATTACTATTTTACAGGTGGGAATCTAAGGCACCAAATAAGGCCAAAATTGTCAAATGTCCACTAGGTTGGTTACTCATCGTGAGATTCCTGAGGTCTGATTTTTCTGAGTCCTTTGACTTGTTATAGAACTTTATATGTTCTAAGCATAGCTCCCAGTGACTTCAGCTGCAGTTCTGAGTGCTCAACATGTCTGCAAATCAGGCTCCAGGTATCTCAAGATGGGCACCCAGAAAATGAGAAGCACACAATTAGTGTCCATGTACGAGAATACTTTGGTTTAAGTGATTTGCCCAGTATCATTTAGGTGTAGCAAGAATAAAATCCACTTCTTGAGAGTGGCACATTTAACTGTCTTAACTATGAGACCACTCCTTCTCTTTCATGCCTCATTCACTACACATCTTATGACTTCTCCAAAAGATGAGAAGGGGTCCTATGGACAACAGTCTCCTTCATACACAACCCTGATTCATGTCCAGAATAAGTCCCTCTTATGCACTGAATGGGGCAAGGGTTCATGGGAAAAGTTTGATCATGTAAATGCAGACAGTATGATCAAACATTCACACATGACATTTCCTAACCTTTAAGTGCTTGACTTTGCAACAGCCAAGATGGAATTTCCTTCTCTGGAGGTCTTCAAAAAGAGGCTAGCTAAACATCTGTTTTGGATGGTTTAGACACAACAAATCCTGCATCTTGGCAGGGGGTTAGACTACATGATCCTTGCAGTCCCTTCTATCACTATGGTTCTATGATTCTAGATCAGCAACATCCCAAACATTCATACATAATACTCAGGTTTTTAGCCATGAAGAAATGATCCCCCCCACCCCCCGTTCCCAACCCTGGTGACATAGCTATTTTTCTAAGGCCAAGGAGAGAGAGATCAAAGGGAATGCTAAAACAATAGTGCATCCCTAGGGCCTAGAAATAGGTGAGGTTGGAGTGAGTGGGCAGAGACTGTCCAGAGTGCTAGTGAAAAGCTGAGAGGCTGGCAAAAGCTTACAGAGTGAGAGAGGTAGAAACTGCAATAAGGGCAGTTTGTTTTCCCCTGCCAGAGATGGAGTTAGTTGGATTGAGAGGAACTTACATAGGTTTAAGTAATACCCAAGTGTGCAGGTCTTTCATTGTGTTAACCCATTTTCCTAAATGCTTGTACCTTTAAGGAATGAACAAAATAATGCTTTGTTTTTAAGACACTTTTTCTGTGTTACTTCAAACTGTCACAGCGTCCTGAAGGTAACTCACACAGATGCTAGAAACAAATCAGGCCTCTGTTGTTAACATGCCTAAGCTGGAGCCCAGAGATGCAGTCTAAGAGTGGTTAAACTATGTGGTTCCATCCAAAGTGAGATGTAGGAAGCCAGGTCTGTCACCTAAGGGGTGCACTTGAAGGGGACTAAAAAGAGTCTAGGGTGTAGTTCATCCTGCAGCTATGACAATCTGTATAATAATGAAACAATTGGCTTGAAAGTCCTCTCAATCAGTTTTTACACTAATCTAACTCCTTTTACATTAATGGAGTTTCTTCTTTTTTGAACCAATGTAAGTGAAAGAAAAATTAAGCTCCATGCCTTCACGTTTCCCTTAGGAAAAGGTTGGGGGTAGCAAGACAAATAAGTGTCTAAGCTCCATGGTTGAGGAAGAGAGATATCTTTGTTTTCTGAATTGGACTATAAAAACTTTTATTTTATATCAATATACAAATAAAGAGGTCTGCTAAAATGACAAAGAACAAATTTATCAAAAGAGAAATAGCACTGTATGGGCAGTAATGTGTAAGAATCTGTTTTAGGTAGATCTGTGCAAAGTTGTTCAAAGTCTGAGTGTTGAAACCAAAATAGCATTGCTTTTCTCTCTCTCGCTTTTTTAATTAAGGGAAAAAACAGCAACTAAAAGCCATAAAAACTGACTTTCTAGATCACTTTTGAAATACACACAAACTAAAGTAATCCTACCATAGGGAACAGACAATAATAATCTGCAACATCTTCAGAAACTTTTGATATGAAAGTTTCTGGATGTGAACTCCTCCTGGGGAATTAAAATGCTTTTCAATACAACCTCCCAAGAATACTTTTGGCAATGAAAAAGGTGGTGTGCTATTGATGATGCAACTGGATCCACATGAGTAACTTATTAATGGGATACCGGGTTAATTGACATGGCAGGCATATAATCAACTAGAAAGCGCTTATCTTTTTCTGACATGGTTTGGTGGTTGGCTGCATTCTTTGATTCCTTTGTTCTAATTTGGCTGCATATCAGTAGGATTGTTGGGCACTCTTGGATTTTTAGTATTTTGTGGGTTTGTAATGGTAATCATAACAGGCATTAAAATTCTATCCTAGGTCGTCTTGGGTAATAGGCATTCAAGTGAAGCCAGATATTTAAAAAACAAAGGTAAAATCTGGTGTGAAAATTTTATATTCTCTCTAATCTCATTTAAACTGCCAGATGGACAACTCTGAAGACTAATTCTGTTTATCCATATAATTGGCATGGCACTGGCAATAGCACAGCAAGCTTTCCTACTCTTCCCCTCAATGTGCCACAACCATGGTCTGAGGTGACCACCACCATAGCTGAGAAGGTAGATCAGTTCTATGTTTTCAATCCTCAGTCATGTGGGGGGGTGTTTTTTGCTCTTTTCTACTACAAAGTGGACTGGCACTCCCTCCTTATTTCACAGAGGCTAAGCACCCTTCAGATATTAATGACTTAAATCACTGCTGAGTTTAGCTAGATTTGAACCAGTGACCTACAATAGAGATATTGGCCAATACCATGAGCACTTAGCACAAGACAGAAGGGGTACTGCAAATGTGACTTTAAGCTATCTTTGCACTCCCGCAGTTCTGGCTCTATCTGCACCAGCTCAATCCTCCAGTAAAATGTAGCTATTTTATCAAGTTGTACTTTGAGTTACTTCCACATAAAGTTATATATTTCACATACAAGGTGAGCAGCAGCTTTTTAAGGAAGAAGCAAGGCCACATGTCAAAAAGACCATTCCCTAGAGACAATATGGTTATGAAAATAAACATTTTATATCCTTTTAGTCTTCAGTAAAATGGGTTAATGCCAAAACATAACCTTTTGGACAAACAAGAAAGCAACATTAATCCAGTAATTTATGATTGAAATTGAATAAAATGACAACTGGAGTGATCTTCTCACCAGCTTCAGCAATACTCAAGGCATCCTTCAAAGTGACAGGTTTCTTTTGGAAAATTTCTTTGGTTTCTCTTTTCACTCTGGAGCTATGAAGTATGTCAGGTTTGAAACAATGTAATTCTTTTTGAGAATAACATTTCAGATTTATTCCATTATGTCACAAACACACTTAGGGTTAATTTGAGCTAGGAATCAGGCAGGTTATTTTATACAGAACTCAATAGCTCTAATTGCAACATTTATCATGCAAAAGCTGGAGCTGCCAGAAAGGTGTTGACATTAGGAGAATACACAGCTTCCCCATAGGGATTTTATTATCCCACATCATGGAACACCTGCCACACAGTGGTCGTTGTCACCATAAGCCTCTCTGAGCAACATAATAACAAGTTTGCTAAGAGCAAAGAGTGAAATTTCCTTGTATTAGTTGCAGATTTCTTGTACAGTACAAGTGCTGTACTAAACCTTTATTGAAAGCTTGCCAACAGAAAAACTATTGTAAATCATGTAGGTTTTAAACCATACCGAGCCCTAAAATTATAGGTTTCAGAGTAGCAGCCGTGTTAGTCTGTATTCGCAAAAAGAAAAGGAGTACTTGTGGCACCTTAGAGACTAACAAATTTATTTGAATGTAACCCTTCTGCCTGTCAGAGTTGGCAGCAACAAGGGCCGGGTTCAGTATCTAGGGGTTCCATTCCAATAACACAATGCAAAACCGGCTCGAGCCTCCACCCAGTGACCTGGGACAAATATATACCACCCCCACTGGGTGCTTCCAAGAGGCAATACTTCCCTCTCACAAGCACATAGTCTGAGTGCAGCAAAAAGCCTTTTAATAACAGAGAGAAACAATGTGGCATTATGTTGGGGAAACACCACCAACAGGATTCATAACACAACCCATGAGCAAAAAACCCACCCCAAGCAAATTGGGGCACGTCCTTTCCCTTTGGTTCTTGAGTCCAGCAACCCAAAATCACCCAAAGTCCCAAAAGTCCAACGACCCAAAAGTCTCTGTCCCTGGTCAGGGCAGCCCCAGAGTTTGAAAGTTTATCTGCAGAGTTTTACCTCCCAACCTGTGGGGGGGGGTTAAGGGGCACCTTACGTGGTCCAAAGCTGATTGCCCCACCTCTCCATGGGGCTCTGCTCTGCCAACCACTCCACGAGCTGCTCTAGGCATCCAACAAACTGTTCTGCTCCACCAGCCACTCTGCTCCACAAGCTGCTCTACTCGCCGTCCCACAAACTGCTCCACCATATATCTTCAGTCCCCTACTACTTAACACAACACTCAGTGATTTCAGCTCTTAGTAACTTTAGCTCTTTTGTGATTTCAGCTTGTAGTAGGGGAGCCTCAGTGCTGGTGCACCATTAGCGCAAAATGAAAATTCAGCTCAGCAGTCTGTAACTAGACTCCTAATAGAATCAAAATTAGCTCTGATATTCCACAGTGGAGAGAGAAGGAAGTGCAATTAGCATGTAATGCCCTCACCAGGGGTCCCATACCACCAAGTATTAACACCTGTCCCCAACCATTCTCAATTCACAGAGTTTTGGAACCCATGTCCCTTGCCTAGCGAGTGCTACTTAGTTGATGGTGAGTCCCTCCATCATAACAAAAGGCCAAGTACAGTTCCACTGTCCTTGATTCCCATAATCAGGGTAATAACAATTTATTCTTCCTGCCCCAATAACAGAGACATTGGGGATCCCACAGCAGCCAAAGTGACCATTTGGGCAGCTATGGCCTCATTCTAGGCGGGGTGGGTGTGCCTATGCAAATGAGATCAGCCCCTGAAGTTCTTTTCCACAACTTGCCACACCTCATCACCAGATGTCAGGGTGGAGCTCATCCTGACTCTGCTTACATGAGCATAAGCTTTCGTGAGCTACAGCTCACTTCATTGGATGCATTCAGTCGAAAATACAGTGGGGAGATTTATATACATAGAGAACATGAAACAATGGGTGTTACCATACACACTGTAACCAGAGTGATCACTTAAGGTGAGCTATTACCAGCAGGAGAGCGGGGGGCGGGGGGGAACTTTTGTAGTGATAATCAAAGGTGGGCCATTTCCAGCAGTTGACAAGAACATCTGAGGAACGGGGGGGGGGGGGGAGTGGTGTGTGAATAAACATGGGAAAATAGTTTTACTTTTGTAATGACCCATCCACTCCCAGTCTCTGTTCAAGCCTCAGTTAATTGTATCCAGTTTGCAAATTAATTCCAATTCAGCAGTCTCTCGTTGGAGTCTGTTTTTGAAGTTTTTTTGTTGAAGTATTGCCACTTTTAGGTCTGTAATCGAGTGACCAGAGAGATTGAAGTGTTTTCCAACTGTTTTTTGAATGTTATAATTCTTGATGTCTGATTTGTGTCCATTTATTCTTTTACGTAGAGACTGTCCAGTTTGGCCAATGTACATGGCAGAGGGGCATTGCTGGCACATGATGCCATATACCACATTGGTAGATGTGCAGGTGAACGAGCCTCTGATATTGTGGCCGATGTGATTAGGCCCTATGATGGTGTCCCCTGAATAGATATGTGGACACAGTTGGCAATGGGCTTTGTTGCAAGGATAGGTTCCTGGGTTAATGGCTCTGTTGTGTGGTGTGTGGTTGCTGGTGAGTATTTTCTTCAGACTGGGGGGCTGTCTGTAAGCAAGGACTGGCCTGTCTCCCAAGATCTGTGAGAGTGATGGGTCGTCCTTCAGGATAGGTTGTAGATCCTTGATGATGTGCTAGAGAGGTTTTAGTTGGGGGCTGAAGGTGATGGCTAGTGACATTCTGTTACTTCAACAAAAAAACTTCAAAAACAGACTCCAGCGAGAGACTGCTGAATTGGAATTAATTTGCAAACTGGATACAATTAACTTAGGCTTGAACAGAGACTGGGAGTGGATGGGTCATTACACAAAGTAAAGCTATTTTCCCATGTTTATTCCCCCCCTCCAGCCCCCACTGTTCCTCAGATGTTCTTGTCAACTGCTGGAAATGGCCCACCTTGATTATCACTACAAAAGGTTCCCCCCCCAACTCCGCTCTCCTGCTGGTAAAAGCTCACCTTAAGTGATCACTCTGGTTACAGTGTGTATGGTAACACCCATTGTTTCATGTTCTCTATGTATATAAATCTCCCCACTGTATTTTTGACTGAATGCATCCGATGAAGTGAGCTGTAGCTCACGAAAGCTTATGCTCAAATAAATTGGTTAGTCTCTAAGGTGCCACAAGTACTCCTTTTCTTTTTCCTAAAATTATAGTTATTAAGTAGCACTCTTTTAAAGTCATGCATCAAAGAGAACAAGGGAAATGGAAAAATCAAGATGGTGATGTTCAATGTACTTGTAAATAAGTAGAAGCTTGCTAATCATCAGGTAATAATGCAATATTTTGTTGTTGCTTCAGTCATTCTTATGATCTTAGATTCTTGCAAAATGAACCAGAGAAGAATATGTGTCAGATTTCCATTTGTACTACACTTTAAAACAATTTAGCATGATGCTTGATCCTGCAACCCTTATTTGTATTGAAGCAGATGAACGGCCTTACTGAAATAAATGGGGTTACTCACCTTCTAAGTGCCACAATGTATTGTAAGGATTGTAGAATCAGGCAAGCAAGTGGCAAACGTTATAGCATCTTCTTTAGACAGGTCAGATAAAAAAACTCTCTTAGGGTTCTGAAGAGTCCATGAACCCTGGGAATAGAATAAGTTACAAATTAGATAAGAAAACTAAAAAATGCAATTATTTGGGAATAAAAATGCAAGTAACTCTTAGAGAATTTCATGTGTATGTTACATTGAGGTGTTTTTTTCATAAATTATTTTTGTTGTCATTTCCACTTGCTGCAAAGCAAATGAGATCAATAAGGCATTGCACAACTCATTGCAGGACTGAGACCTTTGGGATAGTTCCAATTTAAGAAAGAAGAGAAGAATACACTTAAATAAAATAGACTATAGTTTTGTCTTCCTTTTTACATTTCATTAAAAGCCAAACATGAACAGCAGCCGATCTGCTTTGTGTCTGGTTGTAAGGACATACAACAGGTGAAAAAGTTGACTATATCCATATTTTCTTCCAGTAACAAAGGCCATACATTTTATATTTTGTGGCTTCATATCGTGTCCCCTTTCTGTATCAGCCTCAGCAGCTACAGCAGCATATCTCATTGGGAAGACAGTCAGTCCAGCATTATGGTTCTATGAAAAAAATATATATTCTATGCTGGAAAAACTAGGGGGAAATCATGATTTTTGCCTAGGGAAAATAAATCTTAGTGTTCTCAGCAGAAAGCTCTGTTCACTGGCAGAAATGTTACCCAGGGACAAATTTATGGATTCTCACTAATATACTTTTGCATGTGAATACCTTCAAAGAGAAAACTGGCAGTTTCATACTGCTCTGTACAGCAGCTACCATCTGGAGCTACTTTTGAATTTTCTCTCTATGAATCATCCACTAAGAGGTGTCATCTAAGCAATGAGGTCAGTGCTTCCACCCCCACCAGGACAGTGACCCTGTCTTCCGCCTGACACACCAAGGTTTTCTGGCACAAGGCCTGGAATGCTCAAAAGTCCAACTTGCCTTGGGTTTCTGCCTACCAGCACATTGCACAGATGCTGCTGCATTGGTCCGGCTAATTAAACACACATTTTCAAGCAAAATATTTGGAACAGTGATGTCAAATTAACCCTGACATGAACAATAATGTGGAATTTAACTCAGCAAAATGAGTTCATTGGCAGATAACAAAGCTGCTTCTTGGTTTCAGTTTACAGGGGTTTTGATTTTTCATTTTTTGGTTTTAGTAAAAAGAAAATGGACTAAGTAGATGATAGAAGCTATTTACTTGGACATATTTTACTTCCTCACCCTTCTAGTTGACCAATTTTTGCCCTGAAGAAAGAGATTTTATAAAATCTTTTCACTATAAATATTATTGATAAAATTACTCAAACGTGTAAAAATCCAAAAAAACAGGCTAGAGCATTTACCTTCAGAAAACATTTACACAGAGTAGAAGTAAATATGACATATGTAAATGTATTGCTTGCCAGTGGCCATGCATCTGTTAATGATGTACCATTGCTATTTAGTTGTCTAGAAGTTTTGTAAAGTCCAGTTTGGGGTGTTTTGTTGTTCTTGTTGTTTTGTACTTGAAACTGAAGCACACATATTGAAAACACTTTCAAGTTTTCCCTTAGGACTTACTAGAGTCTTCAAAGTATAACATTTTGGAAATGCTGAAAGCTAGTCAAAATATGAGGTGTTTAATTCAATTATTGTTACTAAGATTACAGACTGTGCTTCTTCCTCCTTCAGCCTGATTTGACATATGGGGAGGAGAATTGCACACACACTGCAAAATTGACAAGAGGTGGTTCTGAAGATTATTTGATCATTTCATTTCCCTTGCCTGTAAAAGTTCCAGAGTTCAGAAGTCTCAGCATCAGTGTTCAGGTGGGAAGATGGATTTTTTTTAAAAAAACTGTGACACTAATGAGAGAAAAAAGATTTGGGCTTGGATTTTTCAGCAAATCTCCAAGTCCTTATGACAATAAGTAGCATATGTTTAAAACTTTTCTTCCTAACAAAATGGACTCTTTTTATTTGCACTATAGTGCTCCTTTTAGTTCAGTTCATATTTTCCAGTACAAGGAAATGAATTCCAGTACAAGGAATTTGCCACATGAGATGAAAACTGCTCTCACTTACATGCAATTTACACTGGAATCTTCGAGAGTAAATTTGTCGTTTTACTACTTTCTAAGTGGTAGTTTTACTCTTAAAATTACAGCTGAAACATTGTTTTATTCAGGGCAAAATGGCTTAAGAACTAGACTCTGCTGTCTTGTGCTAGTTTATAATATATGCATTCTTATATATCTACATACAAATGGATATAAAATAATTTCTGGTGTTTGCATTACAAAAAATAAAGATTCTGAAAATTTTTGTTACCAAATCACATGGATGACTGATTTGCTAATATGCTGAAAGGAACAGAACTGAAATGTTTGCTATTCATTTTCTCTTACCTGATATTATGTAAGCAATAGGAAGGGCATTGACAGGTGGGTTTCTTTTTATAAAGGGTGCAGTTCTCCTACTCTCGGTACATACATGGCTCCATTACCATAGTGGTTGAGCACCTCACAATCTTTAATGTATTTAACGTCATAACACTGTTATGAGGTAGGAGAAGTACTAGTATTGGGGAACTGAGGCACCAAGAGACTAAGTGACTTACCTAAGGTCACACAGGAGACCTGAGCTGCAGCAGAGAATTGAATCCAGGCCTCTAAATCTCAGACTAGCATCTTAACTCTTGATCTTTCTTTCCGGCAACCTTTTCAACAGAGATGGTGAAATTATTCATTACAGTTTTCATTACAGACATTTTTTTTTCCCTTTACATATGAATTCTACAGGGATATTTTTTAGTATTTGTAAATCTTTGACTAATAGTTTATAAAAAATATCAGACTATGGCTTGATCCAAATCTTTTATTTGTCAATGTTCATGGTGTATCATGGGTCATGTAAGTCACATGGCATTGTTTCTGCTCCCTGTTTGGACGGAGGAAAACTTTTAAAGAGGAAAATGAATAACAAATAGCTAAATAGTGAATAACAAGTAATGTGTTTCTTTTTTAGAGACAAATAGCCATTGTTCCAATTGCACAAAAAAAATGCTCATAATGATTTAAATAAGGAGTAGACCTAGCATTACTTTTGCCAGTTATACTCCCTAAAATGGATAGAAAACATGGCAATACAATAAGTACTTAGTAGTGATACTGATCTGTAAACTACTGAAGATATGTAAGGATGTATAATAGACTGGAGCTTGTTTACCAGTTTTAGCATTTCTAGGTAACAGCACACTTTAGCTGTATCATAAAACAACATTGCTACTTTATTTTGAATTTGTAAATCAGTCTTTTCAGGAGATGAGATTAAATAGCAAGCGATTCTGAAATGTTTTTGTTTATTTCTGTGCTTTTTTATTTCACAAATTTCTGGGACTACATCATTTGGCATAAATAATGAAGTGAATAACTTCCTTGTAGTTTTCAATTATTTTATTGGGACTATGTGCAGAGTAAGGTACTACTCGGTGAGGTGGAAAAAACAGGGCCCTATGTATTGGGAGTACCTTGTAATAGAAGGGGAGACCTGGCAAGGTTCTTTTGTTGGTTAGCATAAAACATCCCAAAACAAAGATTCCCTAGAGCAGAGGTTCTCAAACTTTTGTACTGATGACCCCTTCACAGAATAAGCCTGAGTGCGACCCCCCTTATAAATTAAAAAAAAACTTTTAAATATATTTAACAGCATTAGAAATGCGGGGGGGAACTATGTACAGTACACAGCATTATGAAGGTAGATAGCTGAAGTGCATGTGTTCCTGGATCATCAGTGCAAACTGGCTTCACCAGGGTAGGATCAAACAAGAGTTTCATATTGCAGACACCCCAGCTGCAACCCAAATGGTTAATGGCAGCAATAAAGATCAGATTCAATGTGTCTAGGGTCCCTCTTAAAGAATAACAAAGGTATCTTGAGTTCTGGGAAGAATAAATAAATCCTTTTCTAAAAGCCTGAACCTTCATGCAGAACATGCAGAACCTGCCCCTCCACCCCCCCATGACAAGCACTCTGAGTCTATATACAACACCAGATAACCTTTTTTAGGGGGAACAGGATCATAGAATCTGGAAAAACTCAGCAATAATTTAACATTCAAATAAAAAGTAAAGCACTCAGTAAATCTGCAGCAGTGCATTCAGCTCCATCCCCACTGGTTTTTACAAATACCCAACAGGCCAGAATTCCTTGGCCACGTCACTCCACCCACTACAAACCGTACTCGTGGTTCAGGTTAGTCCAGGTGTCTAAGGGTGGTGCTATTTGCAGATCTGATTCCAGCCCTCTAGAAGCTGCTTACCTAGTTCTGGTTTAATACACCATCACCTGACCCAGCTTTGTGATTCAGCTCAGTTAAGGTGGTAGAGAGTACCTTAGTGAAGCCACCTCAGCCCTGTTATCACCCTGCAGGTCTCTGCCAAAGAGTTGTCTCTCCACCACAGGATCTTCAGAAGAGGGAAGCCAAGAACATCTAGGCTTTGGGACATAGCCTTGCTTCTTTCCTTTACCCTGAGAGGGAAATGCCTACACTGCAGTTAAAAACCCACGGCTGGCCTGTGTCCATTGACTTGTGTTCCCAGGACTTAGGCTAAGGGGCTGTTTAATTGTGGTGTAGACTTTCAGTCTCGGCTGGAGCCCGGGTTCTAGGAACCTGTGAGTTGGGAATGAAGCTATCTATAGACATTATCTTTCCTTTCCACCAACACAAGGAGCAGAGAGTTCCTTCCACTCTGAAGCATCTGACTATTAACATACACTCCATTCCATCTGCTAGTTGGTTGAGCAGAATTAGATTTCACAGTTTTATTTGACTCCACTCCCTTCCCTCCTCAGCTACAGAATGGCATTCGTCACCTCATCAACCAATTAGACCATCTCAGATGATACTCAGGGAAAGTATTCATTAGCTTCTCTGGACTCTTCATTTTTGGTGGGGCATCTTTTGGAAGTCAGAAACAAACCTCAATGGAATTTTAAAAAAAACAACAACCCAAAACAGTCAGCTGTGAAAGGTAGAAAATCCTTAAAATACATAAAAGAAAATTCATAGAAAAAAATAGAATCCAGCAGTTGCTCTGGTACTGGCACTAGAGATCTTTTCCTTCTGCCTCTCAGGTTCATGAACATGCAAAAATGAGCACTTTAATATAAATATATACAATAAACACTTCTTTAAAAACAAACAACCTAGAAGATATTTGTTACTGTAAACTGAACACCTATGTAATCCTATTGCTATAATCTGTGTCCTTCCTTTCCCCACCCAATTCCTGGTTTGTTTTATCCTTGTTTTCTGTCAAATCCATCATTTATCTGTCTGTCTGTCTAGGTAATTATATGGCTATCACCATAATGAGCACCCATGTGATATTTAAGCACCATTTAGCCCATAAACTCCATGTGACAGGGACCCATCATCCACGTATTGACTACAAAGCAGTTAGCACAAGGTGATTTCAACTTTGTTTTAGCCTGGAGCTCATCCTAACAGAGAAATTATCTTGTGGACAACCTCCTCCACCAGTCACAATTATAAGCATGACCTCCCTTGACATTTTGAAGTGATCTAATATCCCTTCAAAATCTACAGCAATTTCTTAATTAGAAAAGTAATGCTAGGAAAGTATTTAACATAGTTCTAGCTTTCTTTTAATCCACTTGAAAATATGGGAAAAGGTAAAGCTTTAATATCATTTGACCAGCCAGATCTCTAAGGCATCAGCAAAGACCACAGTTAAAGAAGTGCCTACTTTACTTGCAAGTGCTACACGTAAACAAATAAACAAGAGATTCCTGCTTTATAAATATGGGAGTCTGATACCATTTCCAGGGTAAAATATAATGGCACCCAAGATTGCTTTGAAGTTGACGTTTGGCCAAACTCCATTCTTCTGAGCAGAAGAATGAGCTTCCTGCAAAATCGTCGAGCATATACACATTAAGTAGTATTGCGTTCAGGTAGTCGGAGGACCCAGTCTAAGGAGTGTGAATATTTCCTCCAGGATTTCTTTTCCACTGTATCCTCTTTAATGTGATCCCCTAACACTTGAGTGAGTGCAACATGTAGCACTTTGGCTCAAAAAGATACCTGGACACCAGGAGATGAATGGGTCCATCCTCTATGCTTTGTGGACTGCAAACAACTGTAACTGCACTTGTGTCTGACTGGAATAATTTTATAAATCTCTGTTTTGAGTCCACTTAATCAGATAAAACAATTGTTTTGAAGCAGCAGAAAAATTAGTACTCAAATGCTTGCTTTCAGATTTAAAGCAAATTTCTTTTTAATAGAAACTTTTCTCAACATATTGATAGAAATACACTTCAAAAGCCCTATCACATTTCAAACACAATGAAACAGAATGTGAAATGATTTTTTTGTGCAAACTATCATATTTTTCTGGTTCATTTTCAAGATCTCTCGTATTTACATATGACCTTTCCATTTTTATTAACAGTTTATTGGATTTTTGCATTCCAGCCAGCAGAAGAGAAAGGTAATTTACACAGAGATTTGACAGTTATACACACAGCTATAAACTTCAGTCCATTAACTTATTTCTCATGTAACCTTTACAAGATTCTACCAAAACATCCAAATAAGCAGTATATCTTGTTTTCCTTTACATTAAAAAGCTCTCATTAGAAGCCCCTATTCCTAGAATGTCATGTGGAAGGAAAAGTCCTGTGAAAAGCTTTTATCACATCTTTCTGTGGCTTTTGGAATGTATAGCTCTTAACTTTAAATGTCATAATTTGATGTCAAAATTGCTTGTTTGCAGCTTAGGTTTGTGTTATGTCTTAATCAGCACATATTTTAAAATATTTTGTATTTATTCAGGTGGTCATTGTCTGGCTATACTGAAAGAAGGACAGAAGACAGTTGATATAGATTTTAATCAGGTCACAACTTTATTATATAGATGTCTGGGACTACCCAGCAGATAAAGTGTATAGTGCAAACGAACCCATGTTTATTCAGATCATTACCCGGGGCATCCACCAGCCCCCCTACATTTTCCATCCTGGTCCCCCAGTCAACCCGTGGCTTGAACATTACCATCCACCCCCCCTTGTAGGACGGTTAAAGTAGTCTACAAGAATGGGAAGGGGGAGTTGGCTCCCTACCGTACCAGTCCATTTACCAGGCCATTTATCTGGTCACTGGATGCCTTCCCTATGGAGTACCTGCCTGGACATCTGCCACAAGCAGACACCAGCAACTAGCTTGGCTGCCTCCCCCAAACCCAGTCAGCTTCCCAGACATCTCCCAGTGGCTTCTTTTATAGCAGTCCAAATAGGTAAACCCCATTATCCCGAAAGAACCCATTGTCCCTTGCACTATATCAGGATCATTGAGGACACCAGCAGCTGGGTTGTCAGTGACCAGGTACTGCAAAACCCACCCTTCTTTGTGGGGGCAATATCGGTGACTAGCATTCCAGATCCTGAAATTGGAAGAACTCATTAAAACTTTCTTTATAGCTTAGCTGTGTGCCAGGAGCCAAGAATCTCCATGCTATCGACAACATCATATGCCAAGGCTCCACAGAGCTAGCAGCATCTGCTCAGGTTCATTGCTAGTTCCTGGTGCAAGCTCATGAAATCTGTCAAACTGAAAATGAGACAAGGCATCTGTTATGCCATTATCCATCCCTGGCATGTGCTTGGAAGAAAACCAGATGTTAAGATTTAAACATTGTAGAACAAATACCCTCACTAACTTCATAGCTCTATGTGATCTGGAAGTTTGGCGATTGATAACCTGTACCACTGCCATGTTGTTGTACCAGAAACACATCCTTTTATTAGCCAGCTCCGGCCTCCAAATAACCACTGCAACTAAAATGGAGAAAAAATCCAGGAAAGTCATATCATGTACAACCCCATTTTGCATCCAGACGGCAGGCCATTTCGGTGTACACCACCTGCATTGATAACACACCTCAAAACCTGTACCCCCTGAAGCATGCAAATGGATTTTTAAACCTTCCTGTAATAATCCTTCCTCCCTCCACAATGACACCCCATTAAATTGACTAGAAAAATGTTCACAGACCTTCAAGTCTGCCTTCATCTTTCTATTAACTCATATGTAATGGTGTGGCCTGGCTATGCCCACTGTTGCTGCTGCAAGCCGGGCACAAAATACCCACTCAGGGGCAAACAAAGTTCATGTGCCCCAGAGTAGACTGCAGGTCTTGTAGCATGAGTTTCTTGGCTCCTACAGCTCTCCTGAGCAACCCCAATAGCTCCTGAAGCTTATTCTGAAGGAGCTGTGATATGCCCACCCTGGTGTTCAGCTCGATCTCCAGGTAGGTCAACGTAGTGGAAGGGCCCTCTATGTCTTCTTCTGCTAGAGGTATCCCCAACTGTTTAGTCAGGACCTGAAATGTGTCCAACAAGCGAACATGCTCATCTGACCCGGCTCCTCCTGCAAACAAAAAGTTGTCTAAATAATGCTCTATTTGGCATAGTCCAGCTGCCTGCACCAATTCCCAGTGCAACATTGTTCTAAATTTTTCAAATGTTGAACAGGATACTGAACAACCCATGGACCTTGTCAAAATAAAATGGTCCCTCAAAAGAGAAACCCAAAAGGTCAAAGGCCAATGGATGCCCCTGCAGCAGTAGAAAAGCAGACTTGATATCACACTTAACCATTAGTGCGCCCAGGCCACAAGCCCTAACCATATGAATGGCTTCATCAATGGAGGAAGAGCGCACAGAACATAGTGCCGGGTCTATCCCATCATTAACAGAGCCACCTCGTGGGTACGACTGGTGATGAATTAACCTGTATTTCCCTTGAGTCTTCTTGGGGACCAAACCAAGGGAGGAACCCTTATGTTCTCTATAGATAATTTGATCAAATGGCCCTGCCACCCTGCCCTCATTTAATTCCTGTGTAATCTCCTTCTTGAACAATGTGTCCCATCCCAAATACCGACTTCAAATTTTTTGACATCACATGGGTCCTATTCCCCGCAAAAGGGATCTGAAATCCCACAGAAGACCCCTTCCACAAATATTCCCCATCTGCTTTATTAGGGTAATTCCATAGGAGAACCCTTAACACTTTCAGACTAACTGCATTGGTGCCCATGCCCATTTCACCGCCCCCAACTCGCCCCTCTCCCTTGCTTGTGTTCTGTGTCCCAGAACCTGTTCCAACTGAGCCAAATGTGCAATTGGTACTTGAACTACCCCCAACCCTGTTTCTTCTATGTGACCGTCCCCTACCATTCCGGCAAGAATGGGCTGAATGGGTCCCAAAACATGTCTGGCAAGTGTGCCTAAATTTACAGGTGTGGCAAAAACAACCAGTCTCATTAAATGCCCAGCAAATATCATTACGTGACTCAGGCCCCTTGTGAGCTTGCTGTGGGATGAACAAGCCACTGTCTGTGTGAACTCCTGGTCCCCTCGGAGTTATCTACTCCAACCACAGTGTTTGATAAGGTATGTCCCACCTGATCCCAGTTTGTGTTGCTGTCCTCAATAGAAACTGCTCACCATAATTAAACCAGGACATGCCCTCCTGATTATGTCCATATACTTAAACAAGGCAGGGCTTCTTTCTGGGTAAGCCTGTACTATAACACCTGCATAGATAAAGATGACAGCCTCCCAATGTTCCCATGTTCACCCCTGGTCACTTGGGCAGCTCCCTATTCTGCTTGCTCTGCTCATGCTTACTCTCTGTCAACACCTCCCTTGCAACAGGGATAATATGTCCACGTATTCCCCCCTCGGGACTGACTCATGGGATATCCTCAGTGCCCTGCTCTCCCCCAGCCCCCCCAGGAACCTCAACTCTGTCCCATGAAGTTATATTTCTTAATGACCAGTGAGTCAAAATGTGCAGAGGGGCTTCATCCCCACCATGGGCTCCCATACCCATGGGAGAGGGGAGTCTGCCCCACCTGCCCATCTCCTGCCTCCCAAACTTGAGCCCATGCTTGGCCTACCGTGTTGCCCCATCCAGACCCCTCACCAATAGATGCCTGAACTTGTTGCAACAACTGAAAATTAGCTTGCAGCAGCTGTGTAATACCATTAGTGTCCCCACCACGGGTGTGCACCCCATACGGGTCTGCTATGACTTCTGAGACTCTCGCTCCTATGCCCGGCCTATTTATTTCCCCGCCAGGCCCACTTCCTCCCCCCCCCAAGTAAACTAACAGAGGGACAGTTTTAGCCCAGACCCTGCACCTCGCTGAGGACCCTGCAAAGACCACCCATTGCCACACTGCAATGAAGAATATCATCTGTGCCAACCATCCTCCCAACCTCTGTCTGTTGCAGATCACACTCACCCCTTGAATCAGTGTCAACCCCATCTCTTGAGTTCAGTGGAGAACAACATCCTGGTTCTGGGTGACCCTGTACACTTTGGAAGCCCTGCAATGCTGTTGAAACAACCTCAGAAACAACTTCACTGACCACAGCACTGGTGACCGTCCCATTAGCAAACACAGCCTGCCCACCTGCACGCATGGATGTTTCCCCTAGAGCATCCCCCTCCCTCAGTCCATGAGGCTGCCTTGGATGACCCGACACACCACGTTGGGCTCCACCAACCCCTGTCCTGGTAACAGTCCCTTGCCCCTGTTGCAATGATCCCACTCTTGGATCCCCCTCTAGCCCTTGAGCTCCATTCAGACTGCACTGTGCAGCATTTGCTTCTCCCCCTCCCAGTGAAGGTACATCCCCCCCCAGTCCTAACCTACTCACAGCAGGAAAAAGGTGAAACCAGATCCCTCATACCTCTACTCACAACCTGGCTGCCACATGAGTTAAGCTCCCTCGCCTCCCCCTCCCAATGCCTGGGGACTGTATCAGAATCTGAGCAATTTCACTTGCTGACTCACTGTTTGCTCACCCTCCCTGTTTGCTGCTTGTACCCTGACTTTGCCTGTTCTTCTCTTTACCTGTTAGCCCCCCTTCTCTCCACTCTCACCCTCTACATGCAAATGGAGCCATGATGCCTAATGAGCCTGGATCCTCTGCCCTCAGCTGTTGCTGCCTTGTCTGCTGTGTAGAAAAAAGGGCTTCCAGCACCCAGGGCTTGCACTTTTATAGCCTTCCGACCTTACATTTCTGGAGGAGGTTGTGGGGGGGAGGGGGAGAGGTGAGTCAGCTCTGCAAAGCTGACCACCGCTCACCTTTTGCAGCAGTTTCTGACCTCCTTCCTCCCCTCCCCGCCATAAAGCACCGCTGCCTTCCTTCTACAAGCGCAGGCAACATTCCCCCTGTTTCAGGTGCAGTCATTTCTTATAGGCACTTATAGAATCATACGTATATACCCATTATACTTGAATTCCTACATACAGTTGGGATTGGAGGACTGTACATTTAGTGTGTGAATGGGCTTTTTGGTGACTTTTCTAAATTCATCTTCCCTGCACACATGTAGACATCTTTCAATTCAGCACTTATACAGCTCTAGGGAATGGAGAGTGGCGGTATCATCTTAAAAATGAAGACACAAAAAAACAAACAAAAAACTCACACCAGCATGACATCGATTTGTACACTCTAGTCAGTTAAAAGCAGTTGCAGTCTCATGGATGAAATTGGCTGCTTACGTAAGAACTGAAGGTCCCATATAGCCTGTGTTTTCCTGGATTGATGTCACTTATTTCTTTATAAGAAATAAAATGATGTTTAAGCTGGGGGTGATGAGTGAGTTTTGGAAACAATAATGTGAATACATTAACATAAACAGAAAGAAAACAGAAAATGTCCACCACAGCAGTCAGCAACAGCCTCCATGGTGGGAGGGGAGATCTTGGCCAGGAACAGCTCAGACAGCATTCCATGTACTCTCCTCCTTTCCCCTACCCCTTCACCTCAACTGGGTTGGGGGATACTGCTTAGGGTGACCAGACAGAAAGTGTGAAAAATCAGGTTGGGGGTGGGGAGTAATTGGCACCTATATAAGACAGAGCCTTATTGGGATTGTTTCTGTAAAATCAGGACATCTGGTCACTCTAATGCTGCTTCACTCCACCTCCACTTCCTTTTCCACCCTCCTCCTTCCTCGCGCTACATGGTGTTGGGAGTGGGAGAGAAGCAGTCATGTCCTGCTGCAACTGCAGGCTCTGGGGCTTGATCCATGCATCACTGCTGCTGTTGAGCAGTGGATTTGGGAGAGGGAATGATTTGGGGCCAGGTAATTAGCTCCCATCAAGTGGTGATGATGAGGGGAAGAGGTGATGCCATCCTGTTGCCTGCATGGAGTGGCTATTGTGGGGTCCCTCAGCCTAGCCTCCAATATCATAGGAGATCTAGCATAGGCTACCCTATGATATTGGAGGTGAGGCTGATCACCAGTTTTGGGGTCTGGAGGGGATTTTTCTCAACTGGAAAACTGATGTGTAGGTGGATGAAGTGCTCAAACATTTAAAGGGACAGGACGTCACAATCCTTCACCTTACTTAAAAAAAATCCTTAATATATACACATCATTGTTTACATGGCTAACATAAAACACTATATAACCTAACTGAAAGCTGTGCATGGACTAACACAGACTCTCAAGTTGCAAGGAACTATTCTGCCCTGGTATAGCAAGTCATTAACTAAACAACGTATAAGTTCAAGCAAGCCACTTGTTTTTCTACTCTCTTGGGATAATGTGGTGATGGCAGTGTGGCAGTGTCCTAAGTAACAGAAACAGCCAGAGGTAAGGATTTGTAACAGAAGAGGATCAATCTGAGGAACAGAAAGTCCTACTGGAACCTCTCTGGACTCCGGTGTCAAGGCTGCAACTGTGACATATTCATTTCCATAAAATACCATTAGCTTTACCACAAACAAAACAGGTCCTGTGTATTTTACAAGTTCTCCAGGTATCTATTGCATTCTGCAACCAGAGTTGTGTGTCCACACTAAGTCTCCTACTTGAAAAGAATGACGACAAATCTTATGTCATCAACTGATTTTCACAGCTTAGGATTTCGCAACACACAAGGCAACATCGGGACAAATCAGGTCCAAACAAATATGTAAAGATCACTTCAAGAAAATGGTTGCAGGTGACTCCTGGGTAGTAGCATGTACTATGTTGTCCAATTTCTGCTGATGACTCAAAAGACACTTATTAGCTCTTAAGCCATGCTTAAATGTTTGTACAAAACATTCCACTAGTCCATTCGTAGCAGGATGGAATGGAGCAGAGTGTATATGCTGAATTCCATTTGAACCTAGGAACCTTTTGAAATTCCTCAGAACAGATTTGTGGTCCATTGTCACTCACCAATTGTAAATCAAACTTGCTAAACAAGGTACAGAGATATCCAAAGGTCTTGGTAGCTGTAGTAGAATTCATTCTGAAAACTTCTGGCCATTCTGAATTGGCATTGACTATGACCAAAAACATATAACCCTTTAACAGTCCAGCAAACTCCCCACGTGAATGTGTGTCCAAGAAGTCTGAGGCAAGCATCCAACATTGTAGACAAGCTGTGCCATAATAATCCTGAATTTTGCTGACATAGTACAGCACTTTGCCTTCCTCTCAAAATCTTTGTTGATCCCCAGCCACCTGGACTATAGCTTTCATCTGTACAATGCCCAAATGACCTTCAGGAAGAGCTTCCAAAACCTGAGATTGAAGAGAATTCAGAATAATCACTTGCATTTCCCATAAAATGTAATTGTGATTTACAGATAATTCACATTGATGTGACACTAATTGTGCAAACTGGGGATTCTTCTGATCTGACACTGTACCCTGTAGCATCATTCCTTTCACAAGAGAAATCACATCATCCTTAGTGGTTTCTTTGTTGATATCTGTGCTAGTGATGGGTAACGGAGACTTAGTCTGAAGTTCCTTTGGCTTGCTGGAAGCTTGGACCAGGCAGGCATGAAAATGAATCATCATTGCCATGCTGAGTCCCTTTATGGAACTGAATAGCAGAAGAATGAGTTGAAAGTAGTAATGCCCATAATTGAATACAAGCAGCAGCTAATGACGGAACTCCACGTTTCGGTTCAAAAATTTAAATTAATGGGTGATGAGCCATCAGCAAGGTACAATGTCTACTGTATACATAGGGATGGAGCTTCTGAATCCTGAAGATAATGCTGAGAACTTCTCACTCTGTTTGTGCACAGTTCTTCTCAGGAGTAATGAGTATTTGTGATACAAAGGCAATTGGTTTCTCCATGCCATCAGGAAAAATGTGGAAAAGGACTGCATCAACTCCACATAGTGAGGCATGACAAGCCAATTGCAATACTAGCAAGGCATCAAAATGTGTTAGAACTTCAGCTGATATCAACAGTTTGTTTGCTTCCTTAAATGTTCACTCACACTCTTTAGTCAATTTCCATTTTTAATTTGCTTGTAACAGTTCATGTAAAGGTGCCAATACTGTCACCAGATTAGGCAAAGATTTACCATAGTAGTTGCACTCCTAAGGATGAATGTAACTGTGTCATATTCTCTGCTGCTGGTGCTTCAAGAACTGCTTTATTTTTCCTTGGTGACTTCCTTAAGCCTGTGGCATCAATACTTGTCCCTTGTATTCAGCTGATGGTTTGAAAAACTCACATTTATCTCAATGTACTTTCAGTCCATGGTCTTCCACACATAGCAAAATGACCTCCAAAGTTCAAAGATGATCGTCTTGATCGTTTCCTGTAACAAGGATGTTGTCCAAATAGCACTGAGCTCTGTTCAATGCCTTCAGAATTTCATTCATGGCTTTCTGAAACAGAGCAAATACTGTTGTAATACTGAAAACCAACCTGTTGTCACAAAATAAGCCTTTTTTGCATGTTGGTTATGAGATATTTGTGAGATGTCGGATCAATCTCCATTTGTAGGTATGCATTGAGCAAATCCAATTTACTGAAACACCATTCTCCACTAAGAGCAGCAAACAAATTGTCAATATGAGGCAGTAGATAAAGGTCTGCACATAAAACTGGATTCAACGTCACTTTGAAATCTCCACAAACATGAAAGAGTAATTCTTCTTGATTACTGGTACAATGAGTGTAGCCCACTCATTATGTGAAACCAGTGACAGGACTCCAATTTTCATTTAATTCAGCTTCCATGAGAGGCTTCAGAGAATACGGCACAATCCTGGACTTGCAGTATTTTGGCTGGCAGACTTAACAAGTGAGCTTCACTAATATGTTGCTCATCTATCCAAGTTCTTTTTCAAAAACTTTGGAGTGTGTCCAGCATTTCCTGAAGATATTGAGGTGCTTTCATGATCGCCTTAATCTCAGTCCAGTTCATGTAGAGCTTCTCAAGCCAAGATCCACCTAATAATAGCGGATACTTCCCTTCAATCACATATAAGGATAAAACAACGGATTGTCCATCTAGCTGATCTTTTACTTAGAGTATCACTTTTGGGACTAACTTTTCCCCAGTATAAGTCTTCAAAACTTTGGCAGTTTCCTCCAGAGGAACTTGTGACAAAGTCTGATGATAGGTAGATACAAAAATAAGTGAAATAGCAGCTCAGTATCAAGATCCATTCTCAAAGGAACTCCTCCGAACAAGGGTGTGACCCAGATGCCATCTCTGACTCCAGATTCCAAAATCATGTATAGCGCCGGATCTTGATGAGTGTCACAAGAGCTGCTGTCTTTTCTTTCAGATTTGAATTATCAACTTCAAATCCTTTCTTAATTTCAGGCTTCATAGATGTGTTCTTCGATGGATGATTTTTCTATATTGCTGATCGTTGAACAGTGTGATAGGTCACAGCCATATGCACTTTCTTCTGGCACTTGCTACAAGTGACCTGGCATGCCCATCAGTCCTTCTCAGCCAGTGTAGTTTGTGCACAACGGATGCACAGAAATTCCTTATGTTCCCATGGTCTTCTGTCTTGCTGATTCAGAAGATGAACTTATTGGTTCACACTAATTTCCAGAGAATCCTTCTCACCAGTTTCCATTGTGACAGCCACTTCAAACAGCCTTTTTAAATGTAAGCACTGGTACAGGCAATAACTTATTCAGGAGATGGTCATTGCACAATCCAGAGACTAGCTGGTCACACAGGGCATCAATGTTTGTCCAAACTGAGAATGGTTTGACAACTTTCTTAGAGCAGCAATGAACTATACTACCAACTTTCCACTTCCCTGATGTCGGTGATGGAAACAATATCATTCTGCTATCATCAGTGGGGTAGGAGAAAAATGTTCCTCTGCTGATGCTGTAATTGTGGCTTATGTGGCAGCTCCAGGCACAGCTGGAGACAATAGGTCATAAAGCAGTGAATATGCCTTTGGACCCATCCCTGTCAGCAAGTTTGAAACTTGTCCATCTGGAATGGTGTTGCAGATTACAAATTGCTCAAAATGTTTGAGGTACACTGCTCATGATTTGAGGTTGTCATCAAATTCACCAACATTGCCCACAAAAATTGCTATTTATCTGCTCTCCTGTTGGACTTCATGTCTCTTAAACGCCTTTTTTGTCATGGGGACATTCTTTTTGTTGTTGTTGTTGTTGTTGTTTTTGTTACTGCACTATTTGTGTTCAGTCATGCTCTGTTGGCTGTGTGTTTACACTGCAAACTGGAGAACTCTACTTTGATTGAACTCTACACCCTCTACTGGCTATAGTACCTGACTAAATTGTTTCTCTCTCTGCCTGCTTGCACATGGTCAGTCAATCTGGCTGCTTGCTTTCCCCTCACTGCTTTGTTTGCAGAAGCTCCAGGCAGCAGCCTATTCCTTTGTTCTGTTTTTAATTGCCATTCCCCCCAACCCAGGTGCCTGATTCACGCTGTCCCAGAAGCAAAAAGCTGCAGTCTGTCACTGTGTGCCTCTTGGTGAGCTTTCCCCCTTTTTTATAGTATTATTTGCTTACTTTTTCTTCTTCTCATTCAGGCAATGGGAGGACTGCACACTAGTGGGATAGAAATCTGTTGCACAATGTTATATTTCGACCCAGCAGAGAAGGAGATACAGATAAAAGAGATGATAGAAACTGAGCTCTCTGTTGTGCTGGCTTTTTTGTTCAGGCTGCTTTATTTTTCTCCTCAGAGATGGTAAACAATGTAATTGCTACAGTTAGTTGCCCAGTTAAATTATAACACAGCTCTTTCTAAGCATGCACATTTATTCTTAAACTAAAAGTATCACAGAGAAAACATTAAAAACAATAATAGAGCCTGCAGGCATGCTAATAGTTTACCAGTATTCACCCCAACTCCAACAAGGGCTCCATCCAGTGAACAGTCCTTCACACCCCACCAAGAGGTTTTTTCTGTGGTCACAAGTTCATAATAGCTGTTAGCTTAGAACAAGCATACCGATTGGTCCAAATCCTGCCAGCCCTTCTCAGGTAGCACTGGGGTACTTGGACAGAAGGTCCTGTTCATTTGTTGAATCAGAAAAAAGGCCCTGAGTCAGTTTTAACTCAAGTTATTTAACCAAAAATCCTTTCTTTGTCTCTTGGTCCCTGGAGAATCCAGCCTGAACCAGTATATGTGAGACTCTCTGCAGGTGGTGGTAGCTCTCTAGAGGTGTTACCACCTGAGTGAATTTGCCTACCCCCATGCTCGCCTTGCGATTTTTAGTTCCTGGAGGGCTATGGTTCCCCTCACCCATGGAATTACAATCTGTTGCCCACAAAGATACATGAACTTAATTCAATAAAGTTTGCCCAAGATACTGCAGAAAATTGCCGTATCTGTCCTAAGTTACCCCTACTGTTAAAAGAAATCTTTATTTCTAGTCTGAATTGCTCTAGCTTCAGATTCCAACCACTGGATTTCATTCTATGCCTTTGTATGACAGATAATAGAGATCCCTGTATTATCAGAATTTTTTTCCCTAGGTAGGTACTTATAGACTACAATCAAGTCACCTCTTAAACTTCTCTTGGATAAGCTAAATAGCGTGAACTTTTTAAGTCTCTCACTCTAAGGCAGGTTTTCCAGATCTTGAAGCTGTTTTCTGAACCTTTCCAATTGCTCAACTCCATTGTGTGTAAGAATGCTGATGAAAATATTGGTATAGCTTGTCCCAGATCCGGCAGAGGATTAAGGTACTAGACTGGAATTCAGAAGATCAGTGTACAATACCTGTCACTGCTACTCACTTTCCATGTGACTTTTGGCAAGTCTCTTCATCATCTCTGTGCCTTAGTTCACCATCTGTAAAATTGGGATGGTACCACTTCCTTCCTCCCACCTTTTGTCTGTCTTCTCTATTTCAATTTAATTGATTTAGAACAATGACTATCATATTAGGCATATATACAGTGCCTAACACAATAGGGCTCCAATCTTGGCTAATGACAATAGGTGCTACTGTAATACATGTACCATTAAAAATTATTGTTGGAAGGCCTGATGGCAGGTTGTGGGGGAAGTGCTGCGAAATAAAAATACCGTTGCCCATGCTTTCTGATAAAGTATAGGTCCTGAGCCATTGAACCCAAGCAGTTGGAGGGGATGATTTGCAAATGCAAGATTATTAGCCAGACACAAGATGTTGTACACGGAAGAAACCAATTAGGGAGATGACAAACAGGAGTTTCGCTGTTATGAGCTTATTTTATATTCATGTGGTAAGCGGAACATGTAGATGGGGCAAATACAGTTTTATTATCAGGAAAAAATAGTTGATTTTTAGAGTATCCCTAACACACAACAGTAAAGACTTGAAAAATGAAGAACATGAAGTGATATATTTTGTTGCCTTTGCCTATTCCATTGGTAAAAGATTTGTCCTTAATAAACACAAGGATTCTTCCAAAGGAAACTGAGATTCAAATCTTTTAATGATCAAGTGCTACACTATATGTACTTCCTTCTTGATTTGGCAGATAAAGGTGACAAGTAGCAGCTCTTTAATCCTCAGAGAGTATGCTGAGTACAAGCGGGACAGAGTGGAGGCTGAACAAATGTCCTGATTCAATTTGAAACTTCAAAGGCAATATACTCTGCTGAAAATGTCCATCATCCAGAGAACATAAAATGAAATGAGAGATGCCTATAGAGATTAGAAAATGTTAACTTTTCAGCTCTGTCCTCTGGCCTGTCTTTTATAAACTAATGCACATTGAGTTTACTATTGCCATTAAGCTGAACTAGCAAAGTCAAATAATTGTTTACCTGCAACCAGTCAGGGAATGGGTATGAATCATCAAAATAATTTCTAGAAATAGTGACTATTTTAAGTAAAGCAATCACTGTAAACAAATTCAAGCGATAGAGATGTTATTAGTTCTCCCTTCAAATGACATTAACAGTCATTGATCTTTTTGCTTTTTAATACATATTTTTCTAAATGCAAGAGGACATTTATTGCAAATACGCTGATAAATGGTGTAGGCTTGTATCCCAAGATAATTAAAACACTGGAAAGAGGTTGGCGGGGGCTGTGCAGGGGAAAGAAATGCAGTTTGGTTCTCAGCTAACGGAACATCTTGATTGATCACTCTGGGGAGAGCCATATTTTTAGAGAATACAGAATACATTTTTACCCCTCGGCTGCACTGCTACACTTGCCAGATGCTATTAAGGCCCAGAAAATGAACAGCAATCAAAAAAGGATTAAAACAAAAAAGTCATTTATCCTGCATATTTTTGAAGGATAGACCAACATCACTGCAAAGTTTTACAAGGGCTGTTGATCCCACAATGGACATCTGTCTGTAAAGGAAGGGATGGGCTCAGGCTGCCACGTTTTTTTGTGTGGCAAGACCTCAGTCTTGATTTGCCTTTGCAATAGCAACACCAAGGCCATCCAGGATTTTGATTGTGGCTTCCCAGTGTATAAAAAAGCTGAGAAAGACCCCAGTTTTTTTAGGCATGCACTCCAATAAAGGATATTTGACTTCTGGGAGATACTAGATATAATGGATCAGATAAAAAGGGTATAGGTTCAAAAGTGTGAATTCAATTACAGCCAGTTTGAGAGATCAAGGAATAGAGTTCTCTGCAACATAGCAAGAGTTAGGCCTCAAACAGTGATAGTAAATTAGACTGTTGAATTAGAATGGTGCAATCATTGCCCCTTATAAAGATAAAGAGGATAGGCAGTCAGAGGGAAATCTGCATTGTGTAGTATGTTATGGGAGTCATAAGAACATAAAAATGGCCATACTGAGTCAGACCAATCATCCATCTAGCCCAGTATCCTGTCTTTTGGCAGTGGCCAGAACCAGACACTTTAAAGGGAATGAGCAGAACAAGTCAATCATCAAGTGATCCACCCCTGTTGTCCAGTCCCAAATTCTGGTAGGTGGAGATTTACCCAGAGCACGGGGTTGCACCCCTGACTATCTTTGCTAATAGCCATTGATGGACCTATTCTCGTGGACTTATATAATTCTTTTTTGAACCCATTTATAATTTTGGCCTTCACAACATCCTCTGGCAATGAGTTCCACAGGTTTACTGCGTGTTGTGTGAAGAAGTACTTACTTTTGTTTTAAACTTACTGCCTAATAATTGTATCAGTTGACTCCTGATTCTTCTGCTATGTAAAGGAGTAAATAACACATCTTTATTCATTTTCTCCACACCATTTGTGATTGTATAGACCTCTGTCATACCCCCCCCCACTTAGTCATCATTTTCAATCTGAGCAGTCCCAGTCTTTCTACTCTTTCCTCATATGGAAGCTGTTCCATACCTGTAATAATTTTTGTTGCCCTTCTCTGTACTTTTCCCAATTCTAATATATCTTTTTTGAGATGGGGTAATGCAGTATTCAAAATATGGGTATACCAGGGATTTATATAGTGGCAATATGATATTTCATAGAATCATAGAATATCAGGGTTGGAAGGGACCTCAAGAGGTCATCTAGTCCAACCCCCTGCTCAAAGCAAGGCCAATCCCCAACTGAATCATACCAGCCAGGGCTTTGTCAAACCTGACCTTAAAAACTTCTAAGGAAGGAGATTCCACCACCTCCCTAGGTAACACATTCCAGTGTTTCACCACCCTCCTAGTGAAATAGTTTTTCCTAATATCCAAACTAAACCTCCCCCACTGCAACTTGAGACCATTAGTCCTTGTTCTGTCATCTGCTACCACTGAGAACAGTCTAGATCCATCCTCTTTGGAACCCCCTTTCAGGTAGTTGAAAGCAGCTATCAAATCCCCCCCCCTCATTCTTCTCTTCCGCAGACTAAACAATCCCAGTTCCCTCACCCTCTCCTCATAACTCATGTGTTCCAGTCCCCTAATCATTTTTGTTGCCCTCCGCTGGACGTTTTCCAATTTTTCCACATTCTTCTTGTAGTCTGGGGCCCAAAACTGGACACAGTACTCCAGATGAGGCCTCATCAATGTCGAATAGAGGGGAACGATCACGTCCCTCGATCTGCTGGCAATGCCCCTACTTATACATCCTAAAATGCCATTGGCCTTCTTGGCAACAAGGGCACACTGTTGACTCATATACAGCTTCTCGTCCACTGTAACCCCCTAGGTCCTTTTCTGCAGAACTGCTGCCTAGCCATTCAGTCCCTCGTCTGTAGCGGTGCATGGCATTCTTCCGTCCTAAGTGCAGGACTCTGCACTTGTTGTTGTTGAACCTCATCAGATTTCTTTTGGCCCAATCCTCTAATTTGTCTGGGGCCCTCTGTATCCTATCCCTACCCTCCAGCGTATCTACCTCTCCTCCCAGTTTAGTGTCATCTGCAAATTTGCTGAGAGTGCAATCCACACCATCCTCCAGATCATTTATGAAGATATTGAACAAAACCGGCCCCAGGACCGACCCTTGGGGCACTCCACTTGTTACTGGAGGGCAACTAGACATGGAGTCATTGATCACTACACGTTGAGCCCGACAATCTAGCCAGCTTTCTATCCACCTTATAGTCCATTCATCCAGCCCATACTTTTTTAACTTACTGGCAAGAATACTGTGGGAGACCGTGTCAAAAGCTTTCCTAAAGTCAAGGAACAACATGTCCACTGCTTTCCCCTCATCCACAGAGCCAGTTATCTCATCATAGAAGGCAATTAGATTAGTCAGGCATGACTTGCCCTTGGTGAATCCATGCTGACTGTTCCTGATCACTTTCCTCTCCTCTAAGTGCTTCACAATTGATTCCTTGAGGACCTGCTCCATGATTTTTCCAGGGACTGAGGCAAGGCTGACTGGCCTGTAGTTCCCAGGATCCTCCTTCTTCCCTTTTTTAAAGATGGGCACTACATTAGCCTTTTTCCAGTCGTCCGGGACTTCCCCTGATCGCCATGAGTTTTCAAAGATAATGGCCAATGGCTCTGCAATCACAGCCACCAACTCCTTTAACACTCTCGGATGCAGCGCATCCGGCCCCATGGACTTGTGCTCGTCCAGCTTTTCTAAATAGTCCCGAACCACTTCTTTCTCCACAGAAGGCTGGTCACCTCCTCCCCATGCTGTGCTGCCCAGTGCAGTAGTCTGGGAGCTGACCTTGTTCGTGAAGCATGGAGTACATTAGCTTTTTCCACATCCTCTGTCACTAGGTTGTCTCCCTCATTCAGTTAGGGGCCCACACTTTCCTTGACTTTCTTCTTGTTGCTAACATACCTGAAGAAACCCTTCTTGTTACTCTTAACATCTCTTGCTAGCTGCAACTCCAGGTGTGATTTGGCCTTCCTGATTTCACTCCTGCATGCCCAAGCAATATTTTTATACTCTTCCCTGGTCATTTGTCCAATCTTCCACTTCTTGTAAGCTTCTTTTTTGTGTTTAAGATCAGCAAGGATTTCACTGGGAAGCCAAGCTGATTGCCTCCCATATTTCCTATTCTTTCTACATATCGGGATGGTTTGTCCCTGTAACCTCAATAAGGATTCTTTAAAATACAGCCAGCTCTCCTGGACTCCTTCCCCCCTCATGTTATTCTCCCAGGGGATCCTGCCCATCAGTTCCCTGAGGGAGTCAACGTCTGCTTTTCTGAAGTCCAGGGTCCATATTCTGCAGCTCTCCTTTCTTCCCTGTGTCAGGATCCTTAACTCGACCATCTCATGGTCACTGCCTCCCAGGTTCCCATCCACTTTTGCTTCCCCTACTAATTCTTCCCGGTTTGTGAGCAGCAGGTCAAGAAGAGCTCTGCTCCTAGTTGGTTCCTCCAGCACTTGCACCAGAAAATTGTCCCCTACATTTTCCAAAAACTTCCTGGATTGTCTGTGCACCGCTGTATTGTTCTCCCAGCAGATATCAGGGTGATTGAAGTCTCCCATGAGAACCAGGGCCTTCAATCTAGTAACTTCCGTTAGTTGCCGGAAGAAAGCCTTGTCCACCTCATCCCCCTGGTCCGGTGGTCTATAGCAGACTCCCACCACAAGATCACCTTTGTCGCTCACACTTCTAAGCTTAATCCAGAGACTCTCAGGTTTTTCTGCAGTTTCATACCTGAGCTCTGAGCAGTCTTACTGCTCCCTTACATACAGTGCAACTCCCCCACCTTTTCTGCCCTGCCTGTCCTTCCTGAACGGTTTATATCCATCCATGACAGTACTTCAGTCATGTGAGTTATCCCACCAAGTCTCTGTTATTCCAATCACATCATAATTCCTTGACTGTGCCAGGACTTCCAGTTCTCCCTGCTTGTTTCTCAGGCTTCTTGCATTTGTGTATAGGCACTTGAGATAACTTGCTGATCGTCCCTCTTTCTCAGTATGAGGCAGAAGCCCTGCCCTCTCACGCGTTCCTGCTCGTGTTTCCTCCCGGCATCCCACTTCCCCACTTACCTCAGGGCTTTGGTCTCCTTCCCCCAGTGAACCTAGTTTAAAGCCCTCCTCACTAGGTTAGCCAGCCTGCTTGCAAAGATGCTCTTCCCTCTCTTCGTTAGGTGGACCCATCTCTGCCTAGCATTCCTCCTTCTTGGAACACCATCCTGTGGTCAAAGAATCCAAAGCCTTCTCTCCGACACCACCTGCATAGCCATTCATTGACTTCCACAATTTGACGGTCTCTACCCAGGCCTTTTCCTTCCACTTTTCCTAATAGTTCTTGACATTGTTAGCTTTTTCGACTGCTGCTGCACATGGAGCAGATGATTTCAGAAAACTATCCACAATAACTCCAAGATCTTTTTCTTGAGCAGTAACAGCTAATTTAAACCCCATCATTTTATATCTATAGTTGGGATTACGTTTTCCAATGCACATACTTTTCATTTAACATTGAATTGAACATTTTGTTACCCAGTCATCCAGTTTAGCAAGATCCCTTTGTAACCCTTCCCAGTCAGTTTTGGACTTAAATATTTTGAGTACTTTTGTGTCATCTGCAAACTTTACTCCTTTTTCCAAATCATTATGAATATGTTGAACAGCACTGGTCCCAGTATAGATCCCTGCGGGAACCCTATTTACCTCTCTCCATTGTGAAAACTCACCATTTATTCCTATTTTTTGTTTCCTGTCTTTTAACCAGTTACTGATCTATGACAGGTTTCAGAGTAGCAGCCGTGTTACTACTGATCTATGAGAGGACTTTCCCTCTTATCCCATGACTGCTAACTTTGCTTAAGAGCCTTTGGTAAGGGATCTTATCAGAGGCTTTCTGAAAGTCCAGGTACACTACGTCTGCTGGAGCATCGTTTTCCACATTTGTTTGATCACCTCAAAGAATTCTAATAGACTGCTATGGCATGTTTCCCTTTACAAAAGCTGTTTTGACTCTTTCCAGGATATCACATGTATCTATGTGTCTGACAATTCTGTCCTTTACTATAGTTTCAACCATTTTGGCTGGAATTGAAGTTAGGCTTACTGGCTTGTAATTGCCAGGATTGCCTCCAGAGCCTTTTTTAAAAATCAGCAGTGTCTTAGCTATCTTCCAGTCATCGTAGCATCTTCCAGAAGCTGATTTAAGTGATAGGTTACATGCCACAATTAGTAGTTCTGCAATTTCATATTTGAGTTCCTTCTGAAATCTTGTGTGAGTTGCAGATTCTGGGCGTGTCATGGGAGCTGTCAGCCAGTCAGGAAACCTAGCCTAATGGCAAAATGGGTTAGGTGGAGCCTAACATTTCCAATTCAAACATTTTGTAATTTCTGTTTCTTGACAAATTTATAAATTGCAATATTTTATCCTGATTTGAGACAAAAAACAAACAATGAAATGTCATATCTTGTGTGATAGATAATCCATGTTTGGCTCAGCTCTAAAATACATGCTTTGCTTAAATATGATGGTGCAAACTCGTTGAAGTGGTGATGAAAAGCCCACTGGAGTCCAGGGAAGTTTTTCCATGGACTTGAATGAGCTTTAGATGAGGCCCTAAGTGCAGCAGAAAATGCTCCTATCAGGCAGAAAGCAGCTCTGGAATAGAGATTGATGCCTAACATGTTTGCAAAAGCAATCACTTTTGGAGTCTGCAGACTTCTCAGTAGGTGGTGATATCTCTCATGCAAACTGGGTTTGCCTTTGTGCTGGAACATTTAACATAATTGTGCTGTGTGAAAGCTTTCATCCATATCCACACTCAGGAAACAGAGTTCTATTTTAGATATGACAGATGAGAGATAATATGGCACGGCAGAAAAAGTATAACTAAAGAAAGAAAGAAAGAAAGAAATGGGTCTACTCCTATCCTCATATGTCAAAGAAAGTGATTATATATAAAGAGCAAGATTTACCAATGTATCACTAGAACATTTGCTTTGGCTTATGTTTTGTTTTCTAACATTGAAGGCGCAGACTAAAACTGGGGATGGAACTTCTTTGTAGTAAGAGTTATTCTTGGAGGAGATTATGCCCTAGAAGGCACAATCCTTCTTGGAGTTCACAGGCACAATAGGGGAACAGGGCATGTATATTCCATCATCCTTTAGGATAACACACTGTGCTTCCTTCTATACACCTTGCACAGGCATCCAAGTCCACGCCATTTGTCACGCCTCACTCCCCATCCCCCACATACTGGTACAAGGGTTAGGCACAGTCTCACCCTCATTCTCCAGAACTATGCCTATTTTGTGTCTTTTTCAATATACTGCTATTTATTTCAGAAATAACTTCAATTATCTATGTTCTTTCTGGTGAAATTACTGGAATAAGCATGCACACTGATACTTAGTCTCCTGTGTGACTCATCATTTCCTGGAATAGCATGTACTGTTAGCTATTGCCGTGAATGAGTGTTCTACTCAGGTCCCCATTCCATTTAACCTATTCCTGTATTATGATTATTGCATTGCAGGAAGAGGCGGTAGACTAATGCACCACAGAATGTAGATTATACAGTACAAAACAAATTTTACTGGGGAGATGCAAATGGATTTTCTGTGGAGATGTGGGTATTGGAAAAAAAATAATAGGGAGCTAACTCCATCTTTAATTATGGAGGGACTAGTTCCCCTCCATAATAAAATAAAAACTAGAACCAACATTAAATCATCTGGAATCCTTCTTGTCATCTCTCATAAATTCAGCATAGTTCCATTCATTCTTTGTTGAAAGTCCTTTATTCAGTGCTAATGCCATCTGCAAAGTTCTAATTCCACCTGTGTGTTTCAATTTCTCTATGAGAACCACAGCTACAGTAATGCTTCCTTCTTACTGAAGTCTAAATTACATAATGTAATTACAGCCCTATCATAGTGCATATGCACAAAGAAGCTGAATTAAGGTTGCACAGACAGCCTTAATTTTGACAGTTCCTAATTTTAAGGGCTTGAAATTGAAGCTTTATTGTTCATTTAACATGGACTTAAAAAAAAAGAAGCAATTTCCTAGGTTTCATAAAAACAAACAAACTGAAAACCCCCACAATTCCAACACAACAGCAGGGTTAGCACCTCCAGATCCACTGCACAGTCCTCTGCCACTTGAGCTAATGGAGGCAGATGAGACACATCTTTTGTTAGAGGGTTTCGGAAATATTGATAAAGCTAAGGAAGGTGAGACTCAGGAATCTTGGGTTCCATTCCAGGCTCTGGGTGGAATGTCCTCTAACAGTCATGGTTCTGGAAGGGAGTTTATTGAGATGTTGCCCCAAAGATTGGCACCTTGTACCCCATCCCTTCCTACCTATTCCTGTCTCAGTCCAGTCTCTTCCCCACCCTTCTCTCCTTGTCCCAGTATCTTTGACCAGTTAGTCCTAGTCTCTCCTCTGTCTGAATCCCAAGCTCCTGCCATCACTCCTTGTCCCAGTCTCCTTGTTCAGCACCAGTTCCACCCTCCCAACTCCCTGTTGAATCTCTCTCCTTTTACCCCATCTTCCAGTCATCCCCACAACATCTCATTTCTCCTTCCCACACTGGCTCCCCCAAAAATTTCTTGAGTCGGACACACAATATATAAAATTTCAGCCCAAATGGTTACAGTTTGGAAAAATTATAAGCAACTGTTCAGAGTCTTATAATGGCATTCCTACTGACCTTGCCTATAATAGGGTATCACAACAAGACAAGACAAATTCAGCTGGCCAATTACATAATCATACAAATGTCAGTAAAATCATTTTCATACAGAGACTTTCTTGCAGTGGAAATGCCATTCTTTTTACATTTGGACCTGCTGCAGTGTGATATTCAATTGGCAACATTCAATCGTAAAATAGTAGCTTGTAGCTCCACCTACATGCATAATTTTCTTTTCAGAAAACCTGTTCAAAACCTGGCTATTACAACTGTTGAAATGTGGGAGAAATGTGGTGTTGGAATAATACATGTAACTAGAAAACTCTGTTGGACAGAAATTTTTAATATTTGCCCATCTATAATCAACAGACATTCAGAATTAGCTAGTCTTTGTAAAATTATAGCACTTAAATAATACAATGTTACAGCTTTTAAATGACAAGGCTTTGTAGACCCAGGGCATAAGAAATCTGAAAAATTACTATGTAGAGACTGCCCTCCCAACCTGCTTGCAAAGCTTGGAGCTTTAATTATTTTAACTGTTTTTGTACAAATGTTAAAGAAAACCCCAATAACTTCTTGCAAGCATTGTGATGTTATTCCACAGCATAAAATAATGATGTACTGCCAAACTGTTAACAAGAGCCTCCCTCAAAATTCACTTCTCATCTAGTGACAGATATGACATTCCCAGATAGAACAATACCCCGTCTCACCTCTACAATATCCTCCCTGCAACTAAAAACATGAATTCCATTCTCTTATTCCTCCCAAGTGCATCTCTTCTTTCACCACCAACCCTCTCTTGCAGTATTTCTCAACACTCCTGTTTCCTTCTGAAGTTCCTCATGATTTCTCCCTTACTTCATAGCTCTTCCTCACAGCAGCAGTGATAGAATGAGGGCTGTCCTTTTGCATTCTCTGCTACTAGTAACGATGGCAGGGAGGAAAACCTGCAGTTTCTGGATGGCAGATGATTATCTGAGTGTGGGGCAAGTCCCCTTTGGATCTTGGGTGGAGTGAGGAGCTGAAGAGTGGATTTGTTTTTTTCCTGAGAGGAATAAGTCTCCCTTGACTGCTAGAAGTCTCTTATACCTGGGGTGTGTCGATAAGGGGACATGTTACCCAAGGCTGAAGGGTGGGGAATAAGTAGACAGACCCTGGTAGGCTGCAGTAGCCAAATGGCTTCTGTTCACTGTGGCAATAGCTTGTATCCATCTCCTCTCATCTCCCTGCACTGCTGGAACACCTTGACGGAGCTGTGGGGCCTACACAATAAATCCCCAGTGTGTTCTTATAAATACCAGTTGGAGATGCAAGGAAGTAGTTTTCTTTGCAACACCTACCCTGGTAAAATGAGTAGTGAGTGCTCTCAAAATGAAATAAACTTTTTAACTAGAACTGGCTTTGGTATTTGTGTTCAGAGTATGAAAGAATTTTTGGCTGTTTCCTCTTTCTCCCACCAAGGACAACCAATATCTCTGCATGATCATCACACCACTACATACAAGGCCCATCAGAGGATTGTGGGGAGGTTTGGTGAAATCCTTGCCCCACTGAACATAATGGCAAGACTTCAATTGACATCAGTGGGGCCAGAATGTCACCTAAAATTCTTAGGGTTACAAACTTAACTGACCCATGTTTTTTACCTAAGAGTATATGCATTTATGTATTTAGGGGAATATTTATGTCTCCGTAGAAGCAAAGTGTAATGTTGTGGGCCATCCCCACATGGCCCCTTGTGGCCCAATATTGTGCTGCAGGTGAACCTGCATTTATTTCCCCCGATTGGAGTGGTGACATGCTTACTTTATCCACCCAGGGCAAGCAGAAGCCAACATATACTAACAGAATAGCATGTCTCCTTTTAATAAGGACAGGAGCAATTACAATAAACAGTTCATCAGATTATCACCTCAGGACACGGGTTTAGCGCTCCTAATTTAAAATCCACAACACAGAACCTCTGGTTAGGCTGGTCTCCTGGACCCACTGCATCCTGCATTACTTTTACTCTGCCTATCTCTTGCTCAGCTTCCTCTTCCTGTTCACATGGCCCAGCCCTAGTGCTAAGCAGGTCTGCCTTGAGTATACCCCAGCCTTTCCCAACTGTAGGCTCTAACCTGTTCCTTAAAGGACGGTAGTATGCTTGGTCACACAGAGCCTCACTGTATATTCCTTTCAGTCTTAGAAATCAGTTTACATCTGTGGTCTGTCTACATTTTCAAGGACAGCTCACAAGAAAAAGGGGTAGAACATTACTTTAAAAATAATTCTGGGATTCAAAAGATTATATAAACAGGGGACTGCCTGAAACCTCTACAGCTCATCATTATTATAAAATGCCAGTGAACATTTCCAGATATCCAGGAACACTCTGGAGAAGCAAAACAAGACTCAGAACATTTAAGGACCTTCACAGTACTTTGTTTTGATGGGTGCATGGGGAGTTACAGTTGCTTTGGGCGTATGTTTCATATACTTTCTGGGGTAGACAGAAAAGAAAGATAGTTCATCTAAACAGATATATGAAATCCCATTTTCCCTCAAAATGAGACAGAACACATGAAAATCAGGAGATCAAATTGCTCTTTGAATGGTGTTCATTGAGAATCCAATTAGGATTAAAAAAATAAGAAAGTAGTGAGAATCCATCTGCACAGATTTATCATTATCTGTTCTAAATTTGTTATAGACCTGTAGGTCTGTATATTTAATCCTACATAGAGAAGACAAACATAAAATAAAAACACTGCATGTTGTTCAAAGCTATCTTTAGAGATATTTAAGCTGATGGGCACATCTATGGAGTTATATCGTGTCTTTCAGCTGAGAATCTTAAAGCAGTTTACAAACTTAAAAAAAATTCAAATACCCATGGAGTCAGAGTTATCTTAAAGAGGTAAAAATGAGACCTGGAGAGATTAATTGGCCACATGGTAAGTTAGTGGTAGAATTGGGAATAGAAATAGATCCCTAAACTGACTCCCACTACATTGCTAAACCGTCAAACCACAATGTCATGACATGAAATAGAATTATATAGTAAGGAGAAGAGTAAATGGCATTTAAATGAGACAGATGTAGTGGAAAACTTTGATTTTATAACCCTTTGCATAAATAGGCTTTCAGCTAATTGGGGCTTCCATCCTGTAGATCTAAGGATAGGGAATATTGTAAAATGGGAGTCCTAGGGTACAATGAATAGCACAAGGAGTCAGGATACTGGGATTCCATTCCTGGCTCTGTAACTTTGAGCAAGGCACCGTAGCTCTCTTTCCTCTCCTACTGCTTGTTTATTGAGGCTGCAAATGCTTAAGGTCAGTGAATGCCTCTCACTGTATGTGTACAGCATCTAGCAGCACAATGTGGCCTCGGTCTCAGCTGGAGCCTCTTCTAAGTGCTATTCTAAATAGAAATAATAAATTAGGTTTATGTAGGACTGAAGATAAACTTTTGCAGCAGTGGCTCTTTAGTCAGCACAACCCTGGAGGCCCAATCAACCTTCATCTAACCCAGAATTTTAATCCGAAGTTCACAAAACTGGGTTTTCATTCTTCTCATTATCTTTTATCAGGTCAAACTCTGCTGGTGTAGATTGGTTCCGTTCCATTGACTTGAGCCTGTTTAAAACTTAGCCCCTTAGGTATTATTATTAACTTGGAATTAGGTTCAGAAAGCACACATCCTTTAGAACAGTGGTTCTCAACTCTGGTCCACCGATTGTTCAGGGAAAGCCCCTGGCGCTCCGGGCCGGTTTGTTTAGCTGCCAGGTCCCACTGGCAGTGGTTCACCACTCCAGGCCAATGGGGGCTGCGGGAAGGGCGGCCAGCACATCTCTAGGCCCACGCAGCTTTCTGCAGCCCCCATTGGCCTGGAGCAGCGGTGGACCAGAGCAGAGCTTTTCCTGAGCAAGCGGTGGACCAGAGTTGAGAACCACTGCTTTTGAACCATTTTAATGTGTAGGGAAACCTAAGTGACTTTATCAAAACCCCCAACTGATTCATATAACACTGAGTACATTGAACCAACATATAGTAGATGAAGTGAGCTGTAGCTCACGAAAGCTTATGCTCAAATAAATTGGTTCGTCTCTAAGGTGCCACAAGTACTCCTTTTCTTTTTGCGAATACAGACTAACACGGCTGTTACTCTGAAACCTGTCATAGTAGGATAGGTTTCAACTGAAGTTCAGCCAGCCAGAAGTCTACCTTAGCCAGAAGTCATCAAGAAAATACAAGAAAGCAAAACCAATCACCAGAGGGGAACAACGTTTTGAAAGCGAGTTGAAAGAAGCTTTACGTACATGCATGTCAAGAAATCTGTTGAACAAAACAAATTACACAATGCTAGTAGAGCGACTCTCTGCCTCAGGGAAATACAAAACAGTACATAATGAAGAAGGAGAAAGCACTGAAAACTGAAATCAAAACAAATACAAGAAAAATGATACAGAGAAACCCAGTGAGAAATAATAACAAAATACTTCTAGTACCACTAATAGGCTCAATTCCAAACAGCATACACATTACAGTACTCAAGAACCAAAGAAGGAGAACAAATGTTGACTTCAAGAGGTAATAGCCCTGCCAGGACCCATCAATGACATAAAATAAAAAGCATTCTTAACTCCTGAAAGAAAAACATTTAAAATATGGAATACAACTTAAGATACCCATTACAAGTCTAGTGTTCAGAATTAGACTCTACATTCTAGTCACTGCTATAGTAGGACCAGTAAATCGAGAGAATTCCATAAATATTTGGTCAAATGGAAAATAGTCTTGAGACAGATATGACTTTAAAGTCTCATTTCTTTTTGATGTGCACTTAAGTTCTCTTTTCACCCTAATGTAAGAATGACGCCAAAATAAGCATCTGTCTTAAAAACAAACAAAAATAGAACTTACTGCTACTGAAATCCAACATGGGCTGTGAATTAACATTTTTATGTAAACAATCAGAGGACTAGAGGCATTGATTACGACTAAGGATTAGTAGAGATAAGTATGAATCACCAGCCAAAAAGTGGCAACACAAGCAGGACATAACGATATTTTTTTAAAATATTTGAGGGTGTAAACACCAAACACTCAGAAACATTGTCTAGTCTGGTACTACTTGTGTAACTAGGTGATATGAGATTAAATCAAGACAGGGAAAATATAATCTATCAAGCAAAAAAAATAGTATATGAGATGTATGAGGTTATGGGATATGTTCCTTAGTGAAGTGACAGAAGCTCCATTATTTGGGACAGTTACATTGTCTGTGCAAAGAACTAAAAAATGCACTGGAGGGAACAACTGTACCTTGGCAGAAAGATAAGATGATCTAATAGTTTTTCCATCTTTGGCTTCTTTGATCCAGTAGCCAATGAGTTTGAAGTTTCTTATTCCCTCCAATTTTTATTGTCACAAGCACCTGATGCAACCAGGCACTCAGATACCACAATGATGGGTGCATCATGAGAAACTAGAATAGAATATAAAAGAACAGAATGGATACATATTTACATGCTTCAGACTAGATTGTGTATTACAGAAGAAGATTGCATTAAGACGATGGGGCTCCACACAAGCATTTTGAATTGAGGTTTATATAACATCCCGTGGATTCCTCTTTCTAACCCTTATGATGTTTCTGTCTATTTGCAAATAGATGATTGCTTTGTGGTTTCTGACATTTACTGTTAAAATGATCACAGATATTCCCTGATATTGCTGATCAAGGGATTTCCTTACCCTGTGAGAAGCCTCCATAGAAGAGGTTTGGGGGAGAACATGTCACACATTAACCAAACACAAGTCTTTATGGTCTCACCAATCTAATACTAAGACTTACTGTCAAATATTTTGGAAATTGATCTTTAAAATTCACTTTTCCCATGCAAATTAATTTTATATTCGAAAGAAGATGATTATCAACAGTTTACAGTAAAAAGAATCTTTAAGGAACTTAATTCTTTCTATCTCTGTTAATATTTCATTTTGTCCTCCTAAAGATCTATCTTGACAGAGAACAGGAAGTTGGTCTAATTTTGGAACTCTTAGTGGATGAAACATACCATGGGAGGGAATACACATTTCAGACAAACTGTCCATCTCGCAGTCATACATTGTAGGTGTTATATAATCACTGACAATGAAAAACTTCAGAGGATAAGGATTGAATTTTATATTAATTCCAGGCTCAGAGATTTTACAAGCCTCCAAACTTGGACTAATTCTGATTCTCATCCAAAATCACTGGCTAACACTGATAGAAAGCATTTTTTTCCATTTCTATGTTTCAGATTTCTCTGATGGGCCACACTCTAGAGAGCATACCAAAGACAATTTACGGGATCCTTCTTGTATTGCCATTCAAAGATTTCATTAAAATTGTGTAGAAACCAAACTAATTTAGCTCTATTTTGCAGAAATTCACTCTTTCTAGGGAATACCACCTCTTCCTCTTTCATACTACATATACTCAGCACACTATCTTCCTTGCTGTCAAAACAGTTTTCTAATTTGTTCTCTTAGTACAATTTTGCCTCACAGTTTTCTCCCTTCTTTAGTAATATCTACTTCTCAGACTAGCATCCCTTATCTGATATATGTTCAAATCTGTTTTATTCTAATTTCTTCTGATGCATTTATTTACTCTTCTGCTAATAAGAACTCTAAGAACTCCAAGTACGGTTGTAATGTGCCGCTAGGGATACCCAGAGCTGTGAGCCACTGTTACCTCTCTGCCTCAGCAAACATGAGTTTTGCTAGAGATTAGACTGTGTCATCTCCCTGCCACACCAGCCTGTCTCCTTCACCAGCAAACTCCTCAAAGGTTTCCCAGGATAAACCTTTTCTAGCAGGTAAGAATCAATGAATCCCAGCTCCTGAGTTCCTCAAAGATGTTTCTCTGCAATGCACAGCCTGTACCACTGTACATCCACAGAAGATAATAAGTTTGCTGCTCTGTTAAAGAGAGAGTGCATTACAATTTATGAATTTAACTCAGGTAAATACACCCTTCCTTTCAAACACAGCCTTGAATTGGTTTATAGTAAATGTAAAACAAGTGTATTGACAAAACAACATGGATTAAGTGATATCAAGTAAAAGAGATAAGGGTAGAGATGGTTACAAGCAAATAAGAGTGAAAACACACATCTAAAAGTCTAAAATGTAAAATTTAAAAGTCTAAAAGTCTCGCAAAATATACTCTTTGTTCAAGGTGGTTTCTCTCACCCATAGTTTCCTTTCAAGCATTTTCATCACAGAGATCAAATTGTTTGATTTCTTTGTCTCTGTAAGGTGATGGGTAAAGACGGAGTCTCTCTGTTTCATCTATTCTCAAAAGGATGTCTTGATTTTACAAGTCAAGAGGGCCTTCTGGGGACCTAGTCTAGGGTCCAGAGACTCTAGCACGCAGGAACCACATTAATTCTTTGTCTCTCAAATTTAGGCTCAAGATAACACCCCGTTGTTCAGCTAGATAGCTTTGGTTATGGCTAATATGTAAATTGAGATACACCCACATTTCTTTGTCTAGGACAGACCTGTTTATCAACTTTACCTACGCTAGGTAAAGTTGGCGGGGGTGGGAAGGGATAGCTCAGTGGTTTGAGCATTGGCCTGCTAAACCCAGGGTTGAGAGTTCAATCCTTGAGGGGGCCATTTAGAGATCTGGGGCAAAAGTTGGGGATTCATCCTGCTTTGAGCAGGGGGTTGGACTAGATGACCTCCTGAGGTCCCTTCCAACCCTGATATTCTATGATTCTAGGCTGTCTTGTCTTAAACCTGTTCTAGAAACATCATAAAGAGGGAACTCATAACTTCACATACAAGATCAATACATGCATTTTAGAATAATGTTAATAGCAGGCATGTTATTCGCATTTACAGAATACCTCACAAAGTATACTGTGTACAAATATTATTGCTGTAGACTGTAGGGTGCAAATACACAGGAGCCTGGGGTCACAGCAGTTCTCTAATTTCTGATGTATGCCCTATATTTTCTTACTCCGCACATGTTAGATCTCTCTCAAGAACAAAGGTATTCTGTTGGTAAGTGCATGATGCTTGACTGGACCTGGTTGTTCCTTCTGTAAATTACCTTTCATAAGAACATTATATATGCAGTGATTTTGCAGGTGATGTTACTTTGTGAGAGATGCATACCAGGCACATGACTATGGCAATATATTTGGTCAACTTCATTCATGTCTTCTTCTTCTTGAACCATTCAAATTCATGCTGTTTGCTAAAGTGCAGTGTGGCAAAACACAGTTTACTTGCATTTCTTGTATTTACATTCTTTCACAATACTCTGAACTAATGATGGAAAGTATTATTAAGTTTCCTAACTTTGGATAGTTTGTCAGAAGAATAGTTAGGTGGATCAATGTATTTCATGAGCAGTGAGAGTGCCCCAAGAAAATTTTTCCCTCTCCAAACATGCATACTAAACTAAAAGCAATTGCTTAGATGGAAAAGTAATATTAGGAAAATATTTACGGTCTTTTTAACTGTATTTTAATGTGATTTAGTGACCAGAAGCAAAATGTGACACCATGTGGCACCATGTGACAAACAAGCAGTTCAAAGACCACAAAACAATACTGCAGGTGCCTCCAGTGGTTGATAGATCACTGGTTTAGAACTCCTGTCCATGTTCCCACCTCAGTGGGACTGGATATGGCTTCTCATAGGCGGTGAAAGAATGAAAATAATAGAATTTCACCATAGTACTTCCCTTTCTTAAGTACCAGTTAAGACCTATCATATGTACAGGTTGTGGCCTCTAGTATACATTTCCTGCTCACACACGTTCACCTTTGCATACTTATAACACTGATTTGGAAACTAAACACTAAGAGGAAAGGAAAAAATCATGCACAAGAAAACCCACTGTTTTGTATTACAAACAATTAAGCAATTTAAATAAAGACAAGCCATTGCATGATGCAAACATTATACACAGCATCTCAGTTATAAAGAAAGCTGCAAATTACTGCAATCTACAGTACTTCCCTGTGACTGTCTAATAATTGGTGAAAACGCAGAAAGAACACTCTACTCTTGTCATAAATATAAAGGGAAGGGTAAACCCCTTTAAAATCCCTCCTGGCCAGAGGAAAAATCCTCTCACCTGTAAAGGGTTAAGAAGCTAAAGGTAACCTCGCTGGCACCTGACCAAAATGACCAATGAGGAGACAAGATACTATCAAAAGCTGGGAGGAGGGAGAAAAACAAAGGGTCTGTGTCTGTCTGTATGATGTTTTTGCCGGGGACAGAACAGGAATGGAGTCTTGGAACTTAGTAAGTAATCTAGCTAGGTATGTGTTAGATTATGATTCCTTTAAATGGCTGAGAAAATAGCTGTTCTGAATAGAATGAATATTCCTGTCTGTGTGTCTTTTTTGTAACTTAAGGTTTTGCCTAGAGGGATTCTCTATGTTTTGAATCTAATTACCCTGTAAGGTATCTACCATCCTGATTTTACAGAGGTGATTCCTTTCCTTCTATTAAAAGTCTTCTTGTAAGAAAACTGAATGCTTTTTTCATTTTTCTAAGATCCAAGGGTTTGGGTCTGTGGTCACCTATGCAAATTGGTGAGGATTTTTACCAAACCTTCCCCAGGAAGTGGGGTGCAAGGGTTGGGAGGATTTTGGGGGGAAAAACGTGTCCAAACTACGTTTTTTTCAGGAACCCAGATAAAGTTTGGTGGTGCCAGTGGAAATCCAAGGGCAAAGGGTAAAATTAATTTGTACCTTGGGGAAGTTTTAACCTAAGCTGGTAAAAGTAAGCTTAGGAGGTTTTCATACAGGTCCCCACATCTGTACCCTAGAGTTCAGAGTGGGGAAGGAACCTTGACAACTCTGGATGTTCCAGTCCGTCCTTTTCACTTAATTTATTTCTAAATCTGCTTAAATGAAATATGACTTGAAAGTTTATCCATTTCTCTATGTATGAAGTTGTCAGATATCTCATAAACAAACGGGCTCATTTGAGATATGATGAAGTACAAACGATCAGGAAGGCATCCAGCTTTACGACAGAAATAGGTCCAGAAAAACTCCAGCTGTTTATGCAAATGCTGGTACTGAGACACTGGCACCTTATCAAGGACCAGCAGATCAGTGGAATATTTGTGTACTCTCTTCAGCATGTAATGGATGTTTACTGTATCAAACAGGAAAAATCAACAAACTTCCTAGCAACATTTAAAGGATTTGGTATATTGAGACCTGCAATATTGCCTAATCTAGTACTATCTAATTAAAATCTGCCTGGCGATTAAATCTAGCTACTGGTGACTCATATGCCTCTGCAGACTTAACATAACGTATTTTGCTTTCTTTCAAAGCAATTTCTGCAAAACAGTCACCTATGAGATGCATACTATAAGCAGACCTCCCATTTATTTCTGGTTTCTTTTCCTCTGTCATCTCTCTGTTGTATATTGTTTCTTTTTTACTGCTGTATTCAGCTTTTTTAAAAAGAATTAAATCAAAAAATTACAACAGGGCATTGCAACCATGTATTAACATAATATAAACCTAAAGTCCTTTTCTTCAATATATAGTTGTAGAAGTCAGTGAAGTGAATAACACTTGCACTTTAGAGTATGAAGATATTAGCATTAACTGTAATTCGACTAGTTCATAGGCCACGGTAACATACATTTCCTTCTCTACCAACATCTGTTTGTAATTAATTTGAAGGAAAGAAAGTATCATTCCAAATGGGTACTTTTGGAAGCCAAATATTGTCATTTCCCAAATCACCCAGTACAATATTCTGCAGCACCTTCTCTTCCATTTTAGTATCAATTATACCCAACCATGGTTGGCTGGAATAAGCTAATAAAATCATAACCTTAATTTATGAAAGGATATAACCTGTACACATATTCACTATTAAATTGATAGTGGAGCTGGTTGTTTCCCCCATACCGCAGCTCCTATGGAAAATTTTTATTTCCAGTGGAAATTAAAATACTGAAAAATTTCACCTGAAATATTTTAATTTTGGGGCATTCTCTTTTTACCCCCTACCCCATCCCAAATATATATATTTTTTCCTCAAAAGCAGTCTTTTTTTAGAGAGAAGTTATGTTTCGTTGAAATCTCAAATTTCCATTCAAAACAGTTTAGTCTGAAAAATTTTGACCAGCATTAATCGATATTGATTTTGTGACATTCAGTTGGTGGAACACCTTATGTGTGTATAACACTGTCACATGCTCACTTTTTTCAGCATATCCAGGCCAAATCTGATCTCAGTTACACCTGCAATGTATACAGCTATTTCATCAAAATCACTCTCAGTGACACAAATTTGACTCTGAATTTAAAATTGGTTAGAGGCAATATCCCTTTAAATTAAAGTCATCTCTCTGTAACATCTTACTGAGACTGTTTTAAGGATATGTGCTTGAATATAATTTTGAGGAACTGGATGTGTGACTTTTGGATAGCTGCACAATGAAAATGACAGGAAACTGGGTGTTGAGCTGAGGACTCTGTGGGTATGTCTAAACTACGAAATTAGGTTGAATTTATAGAAGTCATTTTTTTTTTTAGAAATCGTTTTTATATATTCGATTGCGTGTGTCCCCACAGAAAATGCTCTAAGTGCATTAACTTGGTGGAGTGCTTCCACCGTACCGAGGCAAGCGTCGACTTCCGCAGTGTTGCACTGTGGGTAGCTATCCCACAGTTCCCGCAGTCTCCACTGCCCATTGGAATTCTGGGTTGAGATCCCAGTGCCTGATGGGGTAAAAAACATTGTCGTGGGTGGTTCTGGGTACGTGTAATCAGGCCCTCCCTCCCTCCCTCCCTCCCACTGTGAAAGCAACGGCAGACAATCATTTCGCGCCTTTTTTCCTGAGTTACCTGTGCAGACGCCATACCACGGCAAGCATGGAGCCCGCTCAGCTCACGGTCACTGTATGTCTCCTGAGTGCTGGCAGACACAGTACTGCATTGCTACACAGCAGCAGCAACCCATTGCCTTGTGGCAGCAGACGGTGCAATAGGACTGCTAGCCGTCATCGTCGTGTCCGAGGTGCTCCTGGTTGCCTCTGTGAGGTCGATCAGGAGCGCCTGGGCAGACATGGGTGCAGGGACTAAATTAGGAGTGACTCGACCAGGTCATTCTCTTTAGTCCTGCAGTCAGTCCTATTGCACCATCTTCTGCCGAGCAGCCATGAGATGTGCATGGCTTGCAGTCCTGCACCGTCTGCTGCCAGCCAAAGATGTAAAAGATAGATGGAGTGGATCAAAACAAGAAATAGACAAGAAATAGACTAGATTTGATTTGTACTCATTTGCTTCCCCCCCAAATCCCCCCCGTCTAGGGGACTCATTCTTCTAGGTCACACTGCAGTCACTCACAGAGAAGGTGCAGCGAAGTAAATCTAGCCATGTATCAATCAGAGGCCAGACAAACCTGCTTGTTCCAATAAGAACAATTACTTAGGTGCACCATTTCTTATTGGAACCCTCCGTAAAGTCCTGCCTGAAATACTCCTTGATGTAAAGCCACCCCCTTTGTTGATTTTTATTCCCTGTAAGCCAACCCCATAAGCCATGTCATCAGTCGCCCCTCCCTCCATCAGAGCAACGGCAGACAATCGTTCCACACCTTTTTTCTGTGCGGACGCCATACCACGGCAAGCATGGAGCCTGCTCAGCTCACTTTGGCAATTAGGAGCACATTAAACACCACACACATTATCCAGCAGTATATGCAGCACCAGAACCTGGCAAAGTGATACCGGACGAGTACGCGACGTCAGCGCGGTGACGTGAGTGATGAAGACATGGACACAGACTTCTCTGAAAGCATGGGCCCTGCCAATGCAGGCATCATGGTGCTAATGGGGCAGGTTCATGCGATGGAATGCCGATTCTGGGCTCGGGAAACAAGCACAGACTGGTGGGACCGCATAGTGCTGCAGGTCTGGGACGATTCCCAGTGGCTGCGAAACTTTTGCATGTGTAAGGGCACTTTCATGGAACTTTGTGACTTGGTTTCCCCTGCCCTGAAGTGCATGAATACCAAGATGAGAGCAACCCTCACAGTCGAGAAGCGAGTGGCAATAGCCCTGTGGAAGCTTGCAATGCCAGACAGCTACCGGGCAGTTGGGAATCAATTTGGAGTGGGCAAATCTACTGTGGGGGCTGCTGTGATGCAAGTAGCCAATGCAATCAAAGATCTGCTGATATCAAGGGTAGTGACCCTGGGAAATGTGCAGGTCATAGTGGATGGCTTTGCTGCAATGGGATTCCCTAACTGTGGTGGGGCCACAGACGGAACCCATATCCCTATCTTGACACAGGAGCACCAAGCCGGCGAGTACATAAACCGCAAGGGGCACTTTTCAATAGCGCTGCAAGCACCGGTGGATCTCAAGGGATGTTTCACCAACATCAACGCTGGATGGCCGGGAAAGGTACATGACGCTCGCATCTTCAAAAGCTGCAGGAAGGGACTTTATTCCCAGACCAGAAAATAACCCTTGGGGATGTTGAAATGCCTATATGTATCCTTGGGGACCCAGCCTACCCCTTAATGCCATGGCTCATGAAGCCGTACACAGGCAGCCTGGACAGTAGTCAGGAGCTGTTCAACTACAAGCTGAGCAAGTGCAGAATGGTGGTAGAATGTGCATTTGGACGTTTAAAGGCGCGCTGGCGCAGTTTACTGACTCGCTTAGACCTCAGCGAAACCAATATTCTCACTGTTATTACTGCTTGCTGTGCGCTCCACAATATCTGTGAGAGAAAGGGGGAGACGTTTATGGCGGAGTGGGAGGTTGAGGCAAATCGCCTGGCTGCTGGTTACACGCAGCCAGACACCAGGGCGGTTAGAAGAGCACAGGAGGGCACAGTGCACATTAGAGAAGCTTTGAAAACCAGTTTCATGACTGGACAGGCTACGGTGTGAAAGTTCTGTTTGTTTCTCCTTGATGAAACCCCCCGCCCCTTGGTTCACTCTACTTCCCTGTAAGCTAACCACCCTCCCCTCCTCCCTTCGATCACCCCTTGGAGAAGCAATAAAGTCATTGTTGCTTCACATTCATGCATTCTTTATTCATTCATCACATAAATAGGGGGATGACTACTAAGGTAGCCCAGGAGGGGTGGTGGAGGAGGGAAGGACAATGCCGACCGCACTTTAAAAGTTTACAACTTTAAAACTTATTGAATGCCAGCCTTCTGTTTTTTGGGCAATCCTCTGTGGTGGAGTGGCTGAGTGGCCAGAAGCCCCCCCACCGCGTTCTTGGGCGTCTGGGTGAGGAGGCTATGGAACTTGGGGAGGAGGGTGGTTGGTTACACAGGGGCTGTAGGGGCAGTCTGTGCTCCAGCTGCCTCTGCTGCAGCTCAACCATACACTGGAGCATATTGGTTTGATCCTCCAGCAGCCTCAGCATTGAATCCTGCCTCCTCTCATCACTCTGCCACCACATTTGAGCTTCAGCCCTCTCTCCAGCCCGCCACTTACTCTCTCCAGCCCGCCACTTACTCTCTCCAGCCCGCCACCTCTCCTCCCAGTCATTTTGTGCTTTCCTGCACTCTGACATTGTCTGCCTCCATGCATTCATCTGTGCTCTGTCAGTGTGGGCGGACAGCATGAGCTCAGAGAACATTTCATCACGAGTGCGTTTTTTTCTCTTTCTAATCTTCACTAGCCTCTGGGAAGGACAAGATCCTGTGATCATTGAAACACATGCAGCTGGTGGAGAAAAAAAAAGGGACAGTGGTATTTAAAAAGACACATTTTATAGAACAATGGCTACACTCTTTCACGGTAAACCTTGCTGTTAACATTACATACATAGCACATGTGCTTTCGTTACAAGGTCACATTTTGCCTCCCCCCACCATGTGGCTAACCCCTTCCCCCTCTCCCCTCCCTGAGGCTAACAGCGGGGAACATTTCTGTTCAGCCACAGGCAAACAGCCCAGCAGGAACGGGCACCTCTGAGTGTCCCCTGAAGAAAAGCACCCTATTTCAACTAGGTGACTATGAATGATATCACTCTCCTGAGGATAACACAGAGAGATAAAGAACAGATGTTGTTTGAACGCCAGCAAACATACACTGCAATGCTTTGTTGTACAATGATTCCCGAGTACGTGCTACTGGCCTGGAGTGGTAAAGTGTCCTACCATGGAGGACGCAATAAGGCTTCCCTCCCCAGAAACCTTTTGCAAAGGCTTTGGGAGTACATCCAGGAGAGCCGCGAATGCCAGGGCAAATTAATCATTACATATGCTTGCTTTTAAACCATGTATAGTATTTTAAAAGGTACACTCACCGGAGGTCCCTTCTCCACCTGCCAGGTCCGGGAGGCAGCCTCGGGTGGGTTTGGGGGGTACTGGCTCCAGGTCCAGGGTGAGAAACAGTTCCTGGCTGTCGGGAAAACCGGTTTCTCCGCTTGCTTGCTGTGAGCTATCTACAACCTCATCATCATCATCTTCCTCGTCCCCAAAACCTGCTTCCATGTTGCCTCCATCTCCATTGAAGGAGTCAAACATCTCGGCTGGGGTAGTGGTGGCTGAACCCCCTAAAATGGCATGCAGCTCATCATAGAAGCGGCATGTTTGGGGCTCTGAGCTGGAGCAGCCGTTCGCCTCTCTGGTTTTCTGGTAGGCTTGCCTCAGCTCCTTAAGTTTGACGCGGCACTGCTTCGGGTCCCTGTTATGGCCTCTGTCCCTCATGCCCTGGGAGATTTTGACAAATGTTTTCGCATTTTGAAAACTGGAATGGAGTTCTGATAGCACGGATTCCTCTCCCCATACAGCGATCAGATCCCGTATCTCCCATTCAGTCCATGCTGGAGCTCTTTTGCGATTCTGGGACTCCATCATGCTCACCTCTGCTGATGAGCTCTGCATGGTCACCTGCAGCTTGCCATGCTGGCCAAACAGGAAATTGAAATTCAAAAGTTCGCGGGCCTTTTCCTGTCTACCTGGCCAGTGCATCTGAGTTGAGAGTGCTGTCCAGAGCGGTCACAATGGAACACTCTGGGATAGCTCCCGGAGGCCAATACTGTCTAATTGTGTCCACAGTACCCCAAATTTGACCCGGCAAGGCCGATTTAAGCACTAATCCACTTGTCAGGGGTGGAGTAAGGAAATCGATTTTAAGAGCCCTTTAAGTTGAAAAAAAGGGCTTCATCGTGTGAACGGGTGCAGGTTTACATCGATTTAACACTGCTAAATTCGACCTAAACTCCTAGTGTAGACCAGGGCTGTGTTCAGGTATAATGGTGTTTGACTGATAAAATGTGAGCATTGATGGTTGTGGGTGTTAATGTTACTTAAAATTGGATTTCCTTGATTCTTACTGATTGTGTCTATAGGTAATACCCTTCCCCATGTTTATCTCCCCCCGCCCCACTGTTCCTCAGACGTTCTTATCAACTGCTGGAAATGGCCCACCTTGATTATCACTACAAAAGGTTTTTCCTCCCCACTCTCCTGCTGGTAATAGCTCACCTTAAGTGATCACTCTGGTTACAGTGTGTGTGGTAACACCCATTGTTTCATGTTCTCTATGTGTATAAATCTCCCCACTGTATTTTCGACTGAATGCATCTGATGAAGTGAGCTGTAGCTCTCAAAAGCTTATGCTCAAATATATTTGTTAGTCTCTAAGGTGCCAGAAGTACTCCTTTTCTTTTTGAACAATATTAAGATTCTTAATCTACTTAACTTGAACTTATTTAAAAGTGGTGGGTTTTTTTTTTTTGCGGGGGGAGGTAGGAAAGGCTGGGGGGTATTTATCTATGTGCAGTATAATGTAATTGTGTATTAAATCAGAAAGCACATTAAGTATGCTTACTTGTAATCACATACATAGAATGTTAACTTAGAATGTAATTACAATATTTAATTACAAAATCATTAGGATGTGCAATGATTGTAGTAAAAACCTTTAGTCACCCTTTAAATGAAGTGCCTCACTCTCTTTACTGAGGTTTAAAAGCTATGCATTAATAAGACATGTTATTATACTTGCTAAGCATAGCATACATATATATATGTATTCTGTATTAATCAGATTTATATTTAACAAACAGTAACTTTCCTATTAAATACAAATTAAATGCATTTAAGTGTATACAGTTGTAGAATGTTTAAAAAGTTATCCATCACTGTTAAACTTTCTGAAAAATGCCATATAGTTTTCTTGTTTTTGCTTTTTAACTGTGCAAAAGAGAAAAAAACTCCTTATTGAATTTTTGTAAAGCTGAGTTTCATCCTTAATAGGCAACACAAAATTATAGGATACTCTCTTGTGGCCCTGCTAGTCAGCTAAAGTGTACAAAGGTGAGAGGTTTTTCGCAGGAGTGGGTGGGTGAAATTCTGTGGCCTGCGTTGTGCAGGAGGTCAGACTAGATGATCATAATGGTCCCCTCTGACCTTAGTATCTATGAATCTATAAACAAGGGGGAGCAGTCCAGATTATTGGATCCCCCTGAATACAAACTGACTACCAGTTTTGCGTGATTGTAGCAGGGTTCTCTTGGGGCAGGCTAGTGCACAGGCCATCACTCAGCAATCTCTCCTAAGCCTTGGGATGGCCTTGCTGTGAAACTGGAAGGCCTGGTCGCCGAATTACAGCCCACCATCCCCTGGTATTTCCTACATTTCCGCAGCTGGGCAGATGATGGGGAAATGTAAGGGGACCTGGGCCCTACCACTGCACTGGGTCCCATCCCAGGCCCAAAGGGGAAGGGCTGAGGAGCATCTCAGTCCCCTCTATCTTGTACAACAGACAAGCCACCTGGGCCACTTTCTACCTCCCCCTATTCTCTCTTCAGTTTGGAGCATTGTCCCCAGCACCCATTTTCTGGCTCAGGAGAGGATTGCTTTCATAGTTTCAATAGTTCAGTCTGTTGGGGCTTCTACAACTTGATTACAAGTGTCCAATTCCTCCCCCTTGTCAGGGAGAAGGTGGGGGAAAAAAGAGGGTCAGGCCCTTGGCCCAGCATTTGGGTCTTACCCACAGTCTGAACCCTTCCCCTGTAGATACCTCTAGTGTCCCAGAAGCTGCAGTCTGGCTGTCTTCCTGCAGGCCAGTCTCTCTTTTACTGTCCCCTCGATTGCCTGTCAAGGCCTCCTTTTTGAGCGGGCCCTCCATTTGGAGTATGCTCTGCAGCTGCTGAGTGGCAGGTCCTTCTCAGCCTAATACCGCTCAACAACTCCCTTAGCCTTTGTGTGGGGTCCGTTAATCCCATCACACACCCTCCGTCTCAGGCTGGATGTTGAAGAGCTGTCTGTGTGGACAAGTTTCCCACATCTAGCGAGAAGAAGTCTGCATTATTGTGGTCTCCTTCTGCTTGGTACCTCAAACCTGTATGGCTGCAGTGAGACGTACTATTGCATGATCCAAGGGTTATGGTTTCTCATGGTATGCAGACATAGAAAGGGTGCATGATCTATTGCCAGACAGAATGGCTGTCCCCATAAGTAATAGTGGAGCACACAGATAGCTCATTTCACTGCCAAAGCCTCCTTTTTGATTATTGAGTAAGAAGTTTCTCAGGGGAACAAATATGAGCAGAGGTAAACAATTGGGTGTTTTTCTCCTTTCACCTCCTGAGGCAACACAGTCATGAGGCTAATGTCAGAAGCATCCAAAACAAAGGGTTTTAAAAAATCAGGGTGAAACAGAACAGGGCTCCTGAGTTAGCTGATCCTTCAGTTTTCTGAAGGCCATGGCACAGGTTGTGAGACCATCTAGGATGTCTGCCTTAAGTTGAGAGTAGACTTATGCAGCACTCACTTCAAGGCTCTGGTTACACAGACTGGGCAATGCCGGTTAGGAAGGGGTCAAGCAGGGTGTATCAGCTCTCTGTAGGCCACCATGGCAAAACTCTAAAAGATTACCAGAAATGCCTCAGGGTTTTCATGAAGCCCCAATTTTGTTAGCTTTAGTGGCAGGCTGAGGGTGGGACCCAGGCCAGTGCTGCCTGCAGCTGCATTCCCTGGCATACTCTGGGACTGTAGCAGCATGGCCATCTGCTGCACCAGCTGTTGTTGTTCTCTTTGTTGTACTTCTAACTCTCTAAGTTGCTGCTGTCACCACTGCAAGGCTTGCTACTGTTGCTGGGTGGCCAGCTGCTAAAGCAGTTAGGTTACCTGCTACTGCTTCTACTACTGGTCCATGACTCATTTCAGCAGTTTGTCACACTCCATCTTTAGATCTCTCTCCCTCTGTTCTAGGGTGCTTGCATTCTCCAATACTTTGTAGCTGGGTTCATTTTGGGCCAGCAGGTCTAGTGGGCATGCCATCACTTAGCAGTCTTTTAGGGTCTTTGGATTGCCTTGCTGGGTAATCTGAGGTCCCAGAAGCTGAGTTACAGCCCACTATACCTTGGTGCTCCTCAGGTTCATCCAGTTTGGCAGAGGAGGGGAAAAGGATAGAGGGACCTGGGCCATTCTGCTCCACTGGATCCCAGCCCAGAATCCAAGGGGAAAGGGGCGAGGAGAGTCTCACTCCCCTCTATCTGGTACAACAGACCAGCCTCTCCTGGACAGTTCCTGGCTCCCCCTGTTCTCTCTTCAGTTTCAGCGGTGTCCCAGCACCTGACTTCCCTCTCAGGAAAGGCTTGCTCCCACAGTCTCAATAATTCAGTCAGTTGGGGCTTCCCAGCTCAATTTCCAGTGTCCACTTGCTCTCCCTTGTCAGGAAGAAGCGGGGAGAAGATAGGAGGGTCATGTCCTTCTCCTGTAGATCCTGTCCCAGAAGCTGCAGTCCGGCTGTTTTCCTGCAGACGGTGTGTTTCAATCTCTCCCCAGTTGCCTATCAGATCCTCCTTTTGAGCAGGCCCTCCACTTGGAGCATGCTCTGCAGCTGCTGAGGGGCAAGTTCATCTTGGCCCAGTACTGTTTTACAACTTCCTTAGTCCCACCACAGCAAAGTTGTTTTACATTGTTGTCCTTCTGATAGATTACTTAAACATAAATAAAGCCCCTTGTTTAAGATGAGTAAGAATATCTAGCTGGGGGTGTGAGGGAGAACATCCTACGATTAATCCTGGTATCAGTCACATCTATATAAATCTAGAGTAACTCCACTGAAATCAGTTGTAAAATCTGTGGACCTGGGAACAGAATTAGGCCCATAATCTTAAAAATACAACTCTTTTTTTTCAGACCACTGAGAAGATTGTTTCAGTGTCTTAAATACATTAGATCAACGACAACTATATTTCTGTTTTCCTCGCAGATAGATATCTTCTGTCTTTTGGTATTGAAGACCCTGCTAACGTTTTACCACTAGACTGGATAGTGATCTGTGTTCATTAGTAACATCTTTGAAACCTAGTGGAGGAAAGCAAATTTCCCTGTTTTTCCCCCCAGAAGGCCTAAAATCTAGGAGTGGATCACAATGTTATTGTATTATCTGTTATGCAATTCTTATCAACATATTTTTATGACCATGTTGAATTATTTTTTTGACAAAATGGTTAAAATGGATGCTTATGCTTGGACCATTAATGCATTTTGTGGAGGTTGTCAGGAAAGTTCAGCTCTGTCCCTTTGGCAACATAAGCTTTATTTATTCTGAGACCAACTCAGGAATGATTTGTTACTCTTGAATCAAGGGCTTCTTCTATGAGCTGTAAGACATCTGAGGTCATTGCCACTCTATAATTTGGGGGGAAACTTTACTGATATAGCCATCTTCCTGCCTTCCCTTCATCATCTTCCTCCCCCCTCCCTCTTAATGGCTTTAAGAAAACTGAGGTCTGAGTTTGTGAGCATCTTAAAAGACACTGCTTTTGTACAACCTGAGGATGAAGTAACAAAATGTGCACTACAGATCAAATGTTTTAAAACTGGTTTAATAATGTCTCAGGTACCAGATGTGATGCTTCACACCTCACTACCTTTTCTTCTGTTCATGTTAAGTGCCCATTTCATAGGCCTTCTAGACTGATTCGCTAGTTCTGCAGACTGTGATGCTTGTGTAACTGGTGATAGAATGTTGTGGGGATCCTGCCAAGTAACGTTTTTCTACTGTTGTTTCAAATAACATCTTAGCTTATCATAAAATGAAAATTACATGAGGAAAAGTATTTCCTTCTCAGTTCCATATCTCAAAAACAGCTTTTCTAAATGAACTCAAATTTTAACCAAGTGTCCTCTCCCACAAATCACAACAGTATAGTCTGAGATGGGAAAGACCTTTTTAAAAGGATTTTGGAAGGAAGGGACTATATTTAGGTATATAGTGGAAAACAAGCCTCAAACTTTGCGTGCCTGTATGTTTTATGGTATACTGTTTCTGTATGTATTGTGACGGGGCAAGGCCATATGGCTATAGAAAAGTAGTGGGAGATAGATATATTAGCTCCAGGCTAAACAAATCCCTGGTACCAGGATAAGTGAAATGGCAGCTGCTCCAGGTCATTTAAGACACCTGGGGCCAATTAAGAACTTTCCAGAAGGCAGGGAGAAGGCTAGGTTGATTGGGACACCTGAAGCCAATCAGGGGCTGGCTGAAACTAGTTAAAAGCCTCCCAGTTAGTCAGGTGGGTGTGCAAGTCAGGAGCTGTGGGAGGAAGTTGTGCTGTTGGAGAGACTGAGTAGTACACACCATATCAGGCACAAGGAAGGAAGCCCTGAGGTAAGGGTGAAGTGGAGCTTGAGGAAGTGAGGGCTGCTGTGGGGGAAGTAGCCTAGGGAATTGTACATGTCATGTTTCTAAAAGATCAGCTACCATAGCTGATACTAATAGGGTCCCTGGGCTGGAGCCCAGAGTAGAGGGTGGGCCTGGGCTCCCCCCCCCCTCCACCTTTGCCCCCTAATTAATCACTGAGACTGGGAGACACCAGAGATTGTGCAAGGAAGGATAACTTCTCCTCACCTCCCTCACTGGTTTATAATGAAAATGGCTCAGTAGACCGTGACCCTTGTCTCTAGAGAGAGAAGGTTTATGTGGAGGGTCACAGTGAGCCTCTGAGGTTAGAGAAATCCGCCAGGAAACGTGGGACCCACAGAGGCAAGGACAGAGTTTTGTCACAGTATGTACCATGGAGAGAGAGAGTGCACATACATTCATACAGCATTTACAATATATCAATTTCACTTAAACCAGTTGCTACTGTATTTCATACACTCCAGATGTTTATTTTTAGCACAGCTCATATCATGCAAATTATTTGTAAGCACACTTATAAAATAAAATTCTGTTACCAACTACTAGTGTAATTTTTTCTTTATAAGAACATATCCCTGGAAGGGATCTCCTGGGTCACTGAATCCAGTCCCCTGCTATAACAGGCAACCACATAATATAATCCCATTCATAAACGTATCAAGCTCTATCTCAAAACCAGTTAGGTTTCTTCCCTCCACTACTCCTGTTGCAAGACTGTTCCAGAAGCACACCCCTCTGATGGTTAGAATCTTTATGATTGATTTCCATAATAAATTGACTTGTGGCCAGTTATATATTTATAACTGGCCACAATATATACTTTCTTTTCTTATGCTGCTTATTTAAAAATATAGAGTATTATAGGCACATTTTAATTAGCTGCTGCTATTAATTTCTTGGTGCCAAATTATTGCCAGTGAACACAGCAATATATGTGAGTGCTGAAAGCAACCCAGAACTTAATAACAACATTATTTTCAAACTCTTAAATTTTGGACTGTTTCTTAAGATATTCTCTTCTGAACAGTCTGTCCTTCCAGCCTCTCGGTTAATTGACTCAGAGTTTAAAGCCAGAAGGGAGTATTATGTTCATCTAGTCTGACCTCCTGCATAACACAAGCCCTAGAATTTCACCATCCTATTCATGCATCAAGCCCATAACAGTCAAGAGCCCTGTGGCAATCTTCCCTGCACTAGAGTGCTTGGTTACATAAAAGATATCAGAACAATATTAAGGAGAGACAATGGAGATAAATTTGTTTGAATACAATGGTTGTGACTGTGTGGTTAAGTTTTTTTGTTTGATATGGTGCTATTTCATTCCTTTTCCAGTTTAGAGGCCATGTCAGGACTAATTCTCCCCTTGTTGGTCTTAGTCTGGTTCTAATTCACCCCTTGTTGCAGTTCTGTTCTGACTGCCTGTGTATTTTCTATTCCTCACATTTTGGTGCAATCTGAAAATGTGGTCACCGTTGAAAAGAAACATTTAACAAAGTAGGGCATGATGCACCCAGGCAGGGTAAAGAGAAGTGTTTGTCTTTCTTTGGGTATAGTTGGTCCAAAAAAGCCTGTGGGAGCCATAAAAGGCCTGTCAGGCTCTATAACATTTTACTGTGTTTGAACACATTTGTGAGCAGTCATGTCAGCTGACAATGCTGATGCTATTAATGGCCAGTGTAGATCACAACAAACTACATTCACTATTGTGTCAGCTAATCAGTGAAGCAAAAGAGTAAACTCTCAGTGAAGCAGATGACATGCTGATGAACACACTGACTGGTGAGTCACATTCAGCATTGTGTCAACTAACATGATTTTTCAAAAGCATGTTCAAGCACAATGAAATGCTGTAGTGCAGACCAGGCCAAAGCATCCTGCGGTGGGTTTCAGCCAGCAGCAGACTTCACTTTTGTATGACATGCTCCTGCATTGTGACAGAAGCAGTCCCATGGACCATCTGGAAGAGTTCAATGGAACACTGGTGCCCTGAGGACCAGAGCTTAATTTGGCATGATGTCAAGTTTAAGGCAGTCCAGAAATGATAACACACAAGTATGCGGACATTTAAACATCAGCATGAGGAAAAACAAAACAAAGCAAAACAAAACACCAGTCTTGAAAGGTATGTCTACCCAGCATTTTGGAGTGACCCTCCCAGACTGGATTGACAGACTCAGGCTAGCAGGGCTTGCCCTAGAGTTCTAAAAGGAGCTGTAGAGACAGTGCTTTGAAGTTGTGGCTTGAGGTAGAGCTCGGGCTTTGAACCCTGAAGTGGGAAGTGGGCTTCAGAACTCGAGCTGCAGCTTCACAGTGCAGTCTATACAGCTATTGTTAGAGCAGTAGCACAAGCCCAAGTCTGTTGACCAGTGATGAGTGGCTCAGTCAAAAGTTCTGGGTAGACATACTCTAACTCTCACATGTGAATCACGTAGAATGAATGGATTCTTGACTGAGTAAAATTGGGCCCATTTGTGCTTAGTCAAAAACTGACCTTACCCTGGTAAATAATATATATGACAGAGACAAATGGAGAGCAATAGCTAGACTGAAGAGAAGTACAATGTACATAGCGTGAAATACTGGCCAATTAAAGTCAACAGAAGTTTTGCCATTGACTTAAATGGGGCCATGATATAATCCACAATATAGTCATAGATTTTAAGGCCACAAGAGATCACTGTGATTATCTAGTCTTACCTCCTGCATAACTCAGGCCATAGGACTTCGCTGAATTAATTCTGAACTAGAGTATAAATTACAGAAAAAAATCTAATCCTGATCTAAAAATTTCCAGCGATGGCATCAGTAAACTTCCTAAAAGGGTACAAACTATCAAATTCACTTAATAAACAAAATAATTTTACTGTATAACCTCAATATTATAATTTTTTGAGGAGAGAAGAACAGATTATAAAAGCACACTTGATGTTGGAAAAGCAATACATATGAAATAATTAACACCTGGGTCTGAAATATTTCAGTCTCAAAGAATATTAAATGAATCTGAGTCTTTCAGTGGCAAAGTATCAAACATTTGCCGCAGTGTATTTAAAACAAGACAATGTTTATGCAGCTTAAAAGGATAATATCTTCCTAACGGTCTCAAATGTGTGTAGACATAGATGTATACACACATGCACACAACAATTAAAGGGTGGTGTTGGAAATAATTTTCCAAATAAATTTAGGAAATCAACCTTTGCTGCAGGAGTTGGCAACCTTTAGCACATGGCCCATCAGGGTAATCGGTGGGCAGGTCACGAGACATTTTGTTTACTTTGACCATCCGCAGGCATGGCCCCCTGCATCTCCCAGTGGCTGTGGTTCACCATTCCTGGCCAATCCAATGGGAGTTGCAGGAAGTGCTTTGCAATGCTCCCACTCCCAAAGGCATGGAAAGGGAAAAACTAAGTCTGGAATGGGAAGCTAGATTTTCATAACTAGCTTTAGACAAAATCATGTCCCTAACTTTTTTCTTTTTTTAAATACCAAGTTTATCTTGAGAAATCCAGGTCCGGTAGAACTATTATTAAGTGGATACATAATTGGTTATACAACTGCAAACAAAGTTTAACTATTAATGGAATGATGTCAGATTGGAAGGAGACCTCACGGGGGTTCCACAGGGACCTGTTCTAGGCCCAGTGTTATTTAACATCTTCATTAATGACCTGGATATAGGAATAGAGAGCATACTGATCAAGTTTGCAGAGGACATAAAGTTGGGGGGAGGGATTGACAAATATTTTGGAAGATAGAGTTAAATTTCAAAGGGATCTTGATATATTGGAGAACTGGGCTGTAGACAACAAATTTAAATTCAACAAAGGAAAATGTAAGGTGCTACACTTAGGGAAATAAAACCAAATGCACAAATACAGAGTGGGGGAAAAACTGGCTTCACAGCAGCACTGATGAGAAGGATCTTGGGTTTGTGGTGGATCACAACCTCAACATGTGTCAGAAATGTGATGCTGTTGGAAATAAAGCAAATGCAATTTTGGGTTGTATTAACAGAGAGAGGCATAGCATTCAACTCACTGGACATGATAGTACCGCTCTACTCGGCACTGGTTAGGCCTCAGCTGGAGTACTGTGTACAATTTTGGTCACCAATGTATAGAAATGATGTAGAGAAACTGGAAAGGATCCAGAGGTGAGCAACAAAGATGATCAAAGGGATGGAATACAAGCCATATGAGCAAAGGCTGAAGAAACTGGGCATGTGTAGTTTGGAAAAGAGGAGATGCAGTGTGACATGATAGAGTTCTTCCAATATTTGAAAGGCTGTGAGAAAAAGATGGAGAAAAATTGTTCTCTCTTGCCACAGAGGGCAGGACAAGAGGCAATGGGTTCAAACTACAGAATAGCAGATTTAAATTAAATCTCAGGGAAAACTTGCTAACTGTAAGAACAATGGAACAAACTACACAGGGAAGTCATGGAAGCTCCTTCACTAGAGATTTTCAAAAAATAGGCTGAATAGCTACCTGTCTTGGATGGTTTAGACCAACAAATCCTTCATCTTGGCAGAGGTTAGACTAGATGACCCTTGCAGTCCTTTCTAACTCTCTGGTTCTATAATTCTGTGATCTACATAAAAACAGGATGAGAGCTGTTTGACTTCTGCTCATTTGCTACTGTTGCAATAAGTGAAACTGACATCCATCATGGTTATTTATTTTGTGACACCTGTAAGAATATAGGCTTAAATTGAACCTCTGTGAACTATGGTTTTAAATTAAGTCTGAGTATTAGCACAAGTGATAGGAAAGCACATGACCAAAAAGAATTAAATCAGGAGAAAGAAGGATGTTTGTGATAAATTTATGTTAACCATTGAAATACCAGTGTTATCTTATTTAAGGTTTGGGTTGAGGTAATAGAAATAAAGAAAGCATGGTTAATTGGGTACCAGGTGCAGTAAGTAACTGGTTATAAAAGTTTGTTTAATTTAATATAAAGAAATGCTTACTCCAGTAGTTAGGGAGAAATATGGCAAATAAGAGGAAAACCTTGAAAAGAGGGGCCCAGCCATTAATCTCATCTTAACCAGGCCAGAGTTTAACCCTAAACTTGCCTCCTCTGACTTTAGCCAAAGTCTAGTAATCATCAATGACATCACTTGTTTGTTATACTGTATAAAAGGCAAGGTATTTAGAGGTTTCTTTGTCAGAGCTGTTCCTTACCCCTTTGGAGTCAGATTGTGATGGGACAGCATCTCCCGAGTCTGATCCTCTTGTGAGTATTGGGCCAATGCTTATAACTATTTTGTTGATAGGACATAGGGCAGTGGTGGGCAACCTGCAGTTTGTGGGCCGCACATGGCCCATCAGGGTAATCCACTGGCGGGGCCGCAAGACAGTTTGTTTACATTGACCATCCACAGGCACGGCTGCCCGCAGCTTCAAGTGGCTGTGGTTCACTGTTCCCGGCCAATGGGAGCTGCAGGAAGTGGCATCCAGCACTGATAAACTCATGTTCTTTGCCAAGATTAACAAGCCACACAATACAGAATTTTTTTTATCTGCTAAAGAACAAGGAAGGAACAACAAATGTGCTCCTTTTCTATGTCAGTTAAAATCATTCATGAAGCTTAGCCTCATACATGATCAAAATCAGGCTTGTAACATACTCTATCTTGTAAGAGAACCTGACAGTGTTTGCCTTTACCATTTTTGTTTTCTCATTACAAAATATTGAAACCATATTTTTCTGTTTTGTATTTCACTACTTTTTGAGTACAGCACATTTCCATGCACAATTCATACAGCCTATGGAGTGCATGCATATCCAGGGGACATTAAAACTGTCATTAGTGTACAACTGATGCCTTATTGACTTTATGATAGGTTTGAGGCTACCAGCTCCCTCCCAGTAGCAGTGTTTCATGCTCCAAGTTGAGCCAGGCAGGCAGGCAGCAATGGGAGGGAGGCAGGCTTCAATTCATAATGATAATGAATAGCCATTGGGCTAGGGGGAAAAAGTGTGAGAATAATTCCATAGCTTGATAGTTTGTGCACTCACTTTGAATATGGGTCTCCCACATCCTATTATTTATGTAAAGTGGAACAGCTTCAGCACGAGAGACTAAGACCTGTATTAGAATGTCCCAGAGCCCAGTAGTTTAGACACTCTCCTGCAACGTGGAAGACCTAAGTTTAAATCCTTTCTCTGTCTCAGGCTAAGGGTGGAGTTGAACCCAATTCTCTGACATCCTAGGTAAGTGCCCTAATGATTGGGCAAAAAGTTATGAGGAGCACTGCTTCCTCCAGCCATTTTGTGAATCTAGTCGTCCTTTGTGGTTGCCCAAAATCAAAACAATTTTTTGTGAAGACCAGGTGGAAACAAAACATTTTGTTTCAACATTTCTGAAACATTTTGATTTTTCAATTTGGTGGAAACTATTCAGCAAACTTGACATGAATTTGCAAATGATTTTGGACTGAGCAAAATTGCATTTTCCTGTGAATACAATATTACTCACCCCCGCCACTCTGCAGTTCTCCCAGCCTCCTTCTGCAGAAATGGATATTACTTTCAAAGTTATTCAGTTAGCAAGAAAAAGAGCTACATATTTATTGGGGATTTAATAAAACACACCTATCAGATTATCCTTCCCAGAAAGCTGGCTTAGTTAAAAAAAGGGGGCATACATGACCCTATCCAGCTCTGCAGTGCCTTGCCCCAATCTGGCAAACACTTACTTACACGTGTTTCACTTTACCACAATGTCTTCTAATTAATGCTCAGATAGCAAAGTTAAGCACATGAATAAGTGTTTGCAGAATAGGAGTCTAATTTGAAACAAGATACAACAAGTGACAGAGAGTAGGACATAAGGATGAGGAGGATAATGGTAATATCACACAGGTACATAGATCAGTTATATGCATTATTTATGGATACTTATGTACTGCCCTTGGTTTCATTCTGACATAATATTAATCTGATCATTAACAGCTAAACAGATAAATACAATTAAAATATAATTATGAAAAGATACAATTACAATATGCAAGAAAGAAAATATAGCTTTGGAGACTATGCTTACGTACCTTCACAATACTAAGGAAATCTGGAGATTTTTAGCTGAAACAAATAAAAAATACAAGCTCTTTTAAATTAAATAGCTTTCCATGCAATTAAATAGTCAGTAAGTCTACATTTTTTTCTTTAAGAAGCTTGTTTGAAAATAACCTTAAATTATGTTCTAAATTGCAGGCATTGATTAAAGAACATTTTGTGCTGACCAGCTTCTTCATGCAGGCATTATCTTGGCTTCCTGATTCATATATAAAATCAAATCAAATCTACATGCATTATTTATGCGAGCAATGGAGTCGCTATTGTCAAGTTGTGTCCGGATTTATCTGGTTATATCTTTAAAATGTTGGCAGTGTTATCTCTTTTCGACTCAAACTGGGCTAGTCAAAGTTTGGGGCCCAGTTGGGAGTAGAAATTAATTATAGGTATTTCTTTGATGCAGTTTTCTTTATTTACAAAGAATGTATGAAGTTCTGCATCTCTAAATACAAAAGCAATTAAATAGCAGTAAAGAGCTTCTTTTGCTCGCTGTACCAAGAACAGTCTTTTCAACGTGGACACCTGACCCCAAAACTATCCTCGGGTTTCTTCCAGGGTTGGCACTGTGATTTCAGTTGGTCCTTCTGGATGTCTTTGTTTCTCTCCAGTCCTCTGAGTTCTGCATTCACACACACACACACACACACACACACTCAGCAAAAACTGCTGGGTAGGTTCACATACTCATTTCTTCTATGTGAGGGCTTATCCTTACAGTTATGTTAATCGAAGGGTGTGCGTGTGCTCACACCTATCCATTTCTATTAGGTTTTAATTCAACACAAACTTTCACCCAGCTCGTAATACCACTCCGTCTCAGGCTAAAATGGTGGCTACTAGTAACTGATCACAAATAGAGAGAAAAGAAATAACTTGATATATTACAAACGACACAGGCTTAATTATTTGCTATCTACAGTGTCTTCCGGTCAAGATGTTTTCACATCACCAACACAAATTGATTTTTATTCCCACCCAAACCCCTGTAGGATTTATACCTCCCTGATGGAATTTATTTCAATCACCAAGGAGGAACCCCCTTTTATTCAGCCACTGATGAATGCACATTGCTTCTGTGGAATTTCCTGGCTGAAACAGACCCTGTCCATTCTGTTTGAATGGGGAATTCACCTCTGTAACAACTTTCCCAGTCTCAACCTCTACAACTACATTCTCAGATTTGTGGAGATGGGGGGCAGCCAAGGTGAAATTCTGTCCCTCTAGCACTAGCATCCATGCCTACTATGAAGGGGGTATTGAAACATGGACAGGCCAACACAGAAGCAGTCCCAAGAGCCTTTTTCAACTCTGAAAATGCTAAATCAACCTTGCTGAGCACGGAAATGATTCCCTCCTTTTTACTGTTGGCTACCTGTCTGCAAATCAAAAGTGATCAGTTCTTGTTTTAGATTCACAAGAGCTGTAGCAATGGAGACTCCCCCAAGATCCAGGGTCTCCAAACAGGTTTCAACCACTTCCCATCTTTCCTTTGCTGGAAAGCTACCTCGGCATGTAGTTGTTATAATAGTTTCTGTCACCAGGCGCCGGACACAACTTGTTCATTGCAAACCCATTGTCTTACCTAGGCCATAACTTCAAAGGGAATTTCCACAGACTGAATTTGTAAGACACCTTTCCAGATATTGATTACATAGCCATAATGAAATCCAAGCTTGTTGTTAGCTCATACATTATTTCAGGCTCCCAGATTTCTTCCCTGTATTCCAATTGTCAAACCCAATCTTTGGACCTGTGCCCTTGCCACAGCCATGGTCTCCACTTGAGACCAATTAGGTGGCTCCATCCTCTGTTCCCTAGCCTTTAGCATTGCTAGTTTAATAACTGATATTTTAGCCAATGTCAGTCATGCCATGGGTGCCATTTAGGGGGGCAGGAGCCCCCCACCCCCGGTTTCATGTTACCAGGTAGAACTCTTAACTACTGCACACTAGTGTGAAATGTAAGTTATGCAGAGGAGAGGTGCCCCTGGGGCAGGGAGTCAGTATTTTGTTTACAAACAGAGGCAGGGTGATTAAGATAAGAAAGGGCTGGTGATTAAATTAAGGCTCTAGAAGTCTAGCCTGAATCCCTGGGGGAGTGGGGGGAGGAGGGGTTGTTTTAGAGAGAACACAGGGGTCTCAGAAAAAAATACAACCAAGCCCTCTGAACCAAGGTTACATTCAGAAACAGGGAAGATTTGGGGGTGTAGATGAAAAGACGGGGCCAAAACCAGAGGAATGGATAGCAGTAGTATAGAGAAGTCCCCACTCTACCTGTGGTACTTATGTATCCCCATCACCGTAGTATCTGAGTGCCTCACAAGATCTAACCTATTTCTCATCACAGCCCCTCAGTGAGATAGTGCAGTGCGGTTATCCCCATTGTACAGATGGGGCACTGAGGCACACAGAGACAAAAAACAAGTTTTTTAAAGGTATTTAGGTACCTAGTGGGATTTTCAAAAGTGCCTAGAATGTTAGGTGCTTTGTAAACCCCACTAGATGCCTAGCTGCATCTTTGGGTCCCGAAAAGGTTTTGAAACTCTGTCCTTAAGTCACTGGCCTGAGGTCATACAGGAAGTCCATGTGGGGGAGTAGAACCCAGCTCTTTTGGGCTAACTCCCTATCCAGCAGACCAACCTATCTCTCTGCTGCATGCTGCAGAACAAGAGGACTCCGATAACTGGGAGCAAAACCAAGGCAGCCAGTTCTCTGAGACTCCAGCAAATGGTCCCGGGGGTTGGGATGGATGTCATGGCTGACAACATAAAAAGCAGCACAGAGTCAGGAATGATTTAGAATGAGAGTCAGATGACACAATTGAGAATGAGAGTCAGAAAGTACACAATTCCCAAGAAGTAGCAGGTTCTGTCCCAAGCTGGGTTGTAGCGCAATGGCTGCTGTGCAATTCTACATTTTAACTGAAAACCATTTTTTGTTCTGAGTTTGAGAAAAGGAAGGAATTAGAAAGTGTCATATGAGTATCAGATGCGTTCATGCCTCAACTTCTCAGGGTTTCAGCTGTATCCAGGCTAATTCCATAACAAAAACCAGAAACTGCATCCCCAGAATCGCTAAAGTCAATGATTATTGCCGTAATTTGTATTATTCACTGGGCATCATCTGTGTGCTCAGTATTGGTCAGAATATGTCAGAAAATGTGGTCCCTGAGCCAATATGTATAAAATGAGTAGCCCTGGATAAGATGGCTCACATATTTAAGTATGAAGTGTATAGTTATCACATGTTCACTGTGATGTTAATATCTATGAGTGGAGGTGATGATGACAATAGAAGTTTTAATGGATTAAGGACTAGAAGATTTGACCGTCCAACTTTCTTTCCAGAGGAAGAGCTGCCCAGAGGCTCCTGCCTGTTTATTTTCCTTCCCTGAGATACCTCAGAAGTCTCAATTTTTTTCTCAACTTTTAAAATGTGGAATTTTCTTGATGTTTGGTTTTAAATATTCTCCTGTGAGAACTGCACCTCAGTCACGGAAGTGTTGTGTCCAAGAGCCTCCTGGAAAGTAACTAGCCTTTAAATAGAAGTAAAAACAGTGTTGCCAACTTTCATGATTTTGTGATGAATCTCATGCTAATTACTGTTTTCCTTCAAGCCCCAGCTCCCAGACTCAAATGGATATATGACGATTTCAGCCTTCATTCTTCAAGAAAAATGAAGTTTCTAGCCTTTATGGCTGTGGAGAAAGCTTCAGAATGTGACCACCAGTGAACCCTAAAAGCTCAAAAAGCAGAAGGCAAATAAAAAGAACACCAAATCTATTCTTTTTACATCATCTCATGATTTTAAAGCCAATCTCATGATTTTTGGTGAGCCCGGTTCATGATTTTTGAATATTTGGGATTGGCAATACTATAAAAGTGACTTGAACGTATCACTTTCACGCCTATCAGTTTCTAGTCGATTATTTGTAGTGAGGTAACACCCCTACAGCCCCAGGCAAGTGCAGTATAAACTCAGGGGGCTTTGCCCTAATAGGATGTTTCCAAAGTTAAATGCTTCCATGCTTAGTGAACTGCAAAAAGGTGATAGAAAGTAATGTAGACTTTTCTACAATTTTTTCCAGTGGTTGTATTCAAGAGTTGGTAACAAAATAAGAATATACATTAAAATTTAAACCTAACCAGAATCCCTAAACTGACTTCACACAAGATGTGAGAACATGTTAGTATTAGAGCTAAGTGGGTGTAATATTTATTTAATTCTCTTTTTCTAAATAAAGGAATTAGATACAGTGCTCATCTCCACTAATTTCTAAGTTATTATTGGCAAAAAAAAAAAAAAAAAACCCTAGAGTTTTCAGGTGCCTAAGTAGCCCCTGAATCATGGTTAAAGTTGTTTCCCCTCCCCACCAAAATCTGAAATGGTACCACTGAGTCACGTCCCTTTCTGTCCCTCCCTCAAGCCACTGATTTGAGCCAAATAAGCTATCAAGGGCATTTTCTCCTCAAAGATAGTGGGTCTTTTGCATCATTTGAGTTGAGACAGATTGACCTCTCCTCCTGGGCCTCTATGGGTTACAGATCAAGAAGAAAGTTGTTGTCAAGTCCTCTGGTTGACTCAATTCCTCATCTTGATAGCAGTGTTCCACTGGTCTGTGACCCCTTTATTTCCTTCTGAAACTGACTTTTCAGCTTCTTAATTCTTTGCTGCAGCTTATTTCTATTAGCAAATTCCAATTTAGCTACAGCTTGCCTGGTCTCCACTATTTCATGGAAGACCTCATCTATGAGTCAGGTTGCTGGTCACCTTTTTGATCTGTCTTGTCATTCCAGTGGAGGAGCTTTGCAGCTGTGTTTCCCAATCTTGTCTGAGCACTTCATCACTGCTGTTCCAACATCTCATTTGTCCCTGCAAGTTCTCTGAACCCTTTTTGGGGGAAAGCTCCAACTTTTGTTTTAGGGTGTGTGTCCTTGTCCTGTCTTGTCTTAATTCCCTTTCAAAGGCATCCAGGCAGCTTTCTTTAAATCCTGCTGGCTATTTTGTATTTCTGAAAGCAACTCGATTATTTGTTCCATCCTGATACAACAGGAATGCCACTCTCAGTTTCTCTCCTTGGAAACTCCTTTTCCACCCAAGTGGCTAGTCAAAGTTTTGGGCACTGGGTATTCTCCATTTGGAATAGAAATTGGTGATAGTCAGGTATTTCTTTGATGTTGTGCTCTGTTTACGGGGGCGTTTTTTAGGACAGAATAATACAAGTCCTCTGTCTCTAAAGGCACAAGGAATCAAATAGCAGTAAACAGATCCTTTTGCTCACTGCACCAAGGCCATTCTTTCCAGCCTGCTTTCTTGACCCAAAATCTCTGCCCAAGATTCTTTCAGGGTCAGCTTTCAGCTGCTCCTTAAGCTCTCTCTCTCTTGCCAGCGTGCGCGTGCACGCACACACAGCCTCCCAAAACAATACTCATTAAAAACATATAGGGTGGGTTCATATACACCTTCTGTCCTGAGGGAGCTTATCTTTACATGTATGCTAATTGAAAGGTGCATTCACACTGATCCATAACAAGGTTTCACCCAGACCATAACAGCAGGATATGGAGTCTGAATAACCCTAAACTTGAAACTTGATATTCCAGAAGAATATTGCAGATTGTTTCAGCAGCAGTGGAGTGGGTGGTATGTGTTACCTGTGGGTTCTCAAATCACTATAAATAACAATTATAAATAAAATAGCAGGATTTCATTAAAAAATGCAATTCTGCACAATGGTAATGGGGGGATAAGTTCATAAATGAAAAACCCCAGGTCCGTAACACATCCACATAAAATTTTCTGAAACACAACCCACTAAGCTATATCATACCATGAATGTTGAACGGAGAACTTCCCTTTTAGACATCTGTGAAGTTCTGTTTTAATATTGTTTATTAACTGCTCCAGACCCCAACAACTCTCAGTATATGTTGCTAACATTAGTACGTTATACTTTCTGGCTAGGATTTTTGAAGAAGCCAATGGGATTTGGCACCTAACTCCATTTGGCTCCAGGGAAAATTCCAGCCTTGCTTCTCACTCCTGCAAACTTTAATTAATAAGATTTGTTTCTTCTAAATTCCTGCAACTTTAACTTTATTCCATGCATTATATTTTGGCATAAGAAGCAGAATTTTATTATTGACTAGAATAAATATGTAAAGGTTGAATGTGAGTAGGCATTTCAAATCATGCTTAGATTAAGCCTGTTAAAGTTCCTGTACATGTCTGAATTTTAATATTTAATATTTTAATATTTTGTATTAGAGTAAATGGATGGTTTAATGGGTGAGATTTCCCCTGTTCAGGGGATGAACAAAAACCTATGAACAACTTTGTTTATCTGATCTAATTGGGACCAGGGCCAGATCGGATAATCCAAAATTCGGATAACCTGGAGAATGGGAAAGCATGAGGCTGCAACACCATCTAGTGGTCACAGAAGAGACCGCCTGTTCTGGACCTGTGTGTGATGGTTGGTTGGTTAATATGGATAAGGGAGGGCTGGATAAACGGTGTTCTACTGTATTTAGGTTCCATTTAAGTCCTCCAAAAAGAGAGTAAGAGGCACATAGGGTTTATGCTGGTCCTCTATCAAGAAATGGATTTCACCCCAAATTAATATTATGGAGTGTTTTTCTTTACTTCTTTGGGATTATAGAACATAGTCCAAGGGAACTTTTATTGCAAAGAATGGGTTTTTCATCCTCTTGCTTGATGTATATATCTTAAATGGCTTTTTGAGAGCAGGGTTCCTAAAGGTAGATAATGTAACCTCCAATCTTCCCATCAATCCTTCCAACCTCCTAAAACCTGGTGATGTGACACTTTAATTTTACACTCTTCTGCTCGGGAATATATGTGACATAAATGGAGCATAAATGGTGCTTCTTTCTCTTCCTGCTTCTCTTCATTGCTGTGGGATGCTGCATTTCTAAGACTTCCAAAGAGCAGAGGAAACCTCTTTTCTTCTTTCTTCACTTAAGGACCTACTGAATCTCCCCACTTAGTTTGCATTTAGTCTCTCCCCGTTTCCCCCCCCTTTCAGTCCATGGATGTAAAATGATCTTATTTTAATGAGAAAATGGGGATGACTTCCCCTCCACAGCTTGATTCAGAAAGGGTCTGGATCTGTCTGACAGTGCAGACATTTTAGTGAGGATTGCGATGTTCTCTTGCGGAGGTTTGTTGCACTGTGTCCCGCCCCTTTCCGACTTCCACAGCTATACAGCTCCTGATGAGTTCTCTCCTTTGTACTCTCTGAGAGGCCTGGGACAGGGCTCTCTGGTCTATACAGCCAAATAGTTCTGATTTATGCAATTTGCATTCAGTGTTGCCAATTATTTATAAGCCGCACCAAGTCAAACAGAAGACTTACAGAAGACTAAGTATATTGCATCAACACTATTACGATTATCAACCAAATCAGTGATCTCGTAAAAAAATAACTGACAGGATTTATTTTCTGTTAACCCATATTGACATTAATTATATTACCCTCCTTTAATCCTTTATTAATTGAGTCCCATATCAGCCACTCCATCATCTTGCCTGGGGTTGATATCAGACCTACAGGCCTATAATTACCCAGGTCATCCAGTTCACCCTATTTAAATATTGACATATTAGCTTTCTTCCATACAGGCCCCTCTTCCCATGTAAGGTGGACCAGTGTTGCAGAAAACCAACCCCCTCCATTCTACACTACTCACTTTGTAGCAGTTCACTTGCAGAATCTTCTGATTCTGTCTTCCTTTGCTCATGGGACAGGAAGGAGCTCAGAGAAAAATCTTTTGGACATTCTTCTTTAGCAAACTTTCAAGTTCCCTGAAGTCATCTATCGGTGAAATATCCTGCAACATATTGTCATTAGTGCCAGTATGAACCATCACCAGTGGATCCTTGCTTGTCAACTTCAGAAGGCAGACACCTCATGCCTTAGCTCCAGAAAGGCAGAACGCTATCCTGTTGTCCGCCAATCCCTTGCAGAATGCTCATTCGATTCTCCCGATTATTGGATCCTCTACAAGGTTGTCAGTCTTCATTGGATGGATGGAGAATTCTTTGTGGGCAAGCTTGCTTTTCTTAAAGGTTGGGCTAAACTACCATCCACTGGTGTGTCCCATATACCGCTCCGTTCTCTTGAGCCAGCTGGAACTTGAGAACTATCTTTCACAGTTTTCACATTGAGGCCCTGGTATTGATTGGAAACTTTTAGCTGTGTGGAGTTCCTCTTGTCCTCCTCTCTCTGGTGGCACGACCTGGCCATCCTCATCTATCTCAGGCCACATAGAAATGCTGCCATGACCTATTGCCACTGGTAGTTATGAACTGCCATGCCTCGTCTTTGAATTCCTCTTTCTCCCTCTGACTCCTTGTTGGCCAGCTCCTTTCTTCCTTGATCCTGGGGTACTGAGGTTTCTGTAACCTGGCTGTCTAAGAATTCCTCAGCTTTTCTGATTGTCAGTAGTGCATCTACTTGCCTCTCCAGTCCAAGAATCTTTTCTTCCAGCACAACCAACTTCCATGTCATCCATTGCAGATCATCCCCAGTCTTCTATTGTGGGGCATCTTGAAATCGCACACAGAGTTGAACCTGGAAGGAAAGCATCTCACATTCCATTTCTCAACTCCCTCTGAAACTTTCCTGTTTGCTGCCTCTATTTGTGGGTCTTTAGTTTGTCTAGCAAGTAACTTTTTTTTCCCCCACCAAGACTCCCTGTTAGCTCAGCTCAACTCTGCCCCTCACCACTAGGGAACAATTAACCACTCAGACTTCAAACAGTGGGACTGAATAAAGTTCCAAGAGTCCGAGCTTTGCAGCCCCTATCAAGGCACCAACAAACAAACCTGACTCAAATGCTCTGACTCGGGGACTATGGCCTAGCTAGACAGCCTGTACACAGAGAACAAACAAGCAAACAAGTCAAACAACCCACCAATATAAAACAGTTTAGAAAAGTAGTGTTATTTTTCACCAAATATCGGTTGCCTGTTTGGGTCATACCTAGTACTGTTTTGAAATGTTGTCTGATAGGAGTTGTCAAGGTTCTTTCCCCACTCTGAACTCTAGGGTACAGATGAGGGGACCTGCATGAAAAACCCCCTATGCTTATTTTTACCAGCATAGGTTAAAACTTCCCCAAAGTACAAACTATTTTACCTTTTGTCCCTGGACATTATTGCTGCCACCACCAAGCATCTAACAGATATGTAACCAGGAAAGAGCCCACTTGGAAATGTCTTTCACCTCAAAATCCCCCCAAGCCCTACACCCCCTTTCCTGGGAAAGGCTTGATAAAAAATCCTCACCAATTTGCATAGGTGAACACAGACCCAAATCCTTGGATCTTAAGAACAAGGAAAAAAGCAATCAGTTTCTTAAAAGAAGAATTTTAATTGAAGAAAAAGTAAAAGAATCCCCTCTGTAAAATCAGGATGGTAAATGCCTTACAGGGTAATCAGATTCAAAACATAGAGAATCCCTCTAGGCAAAACCTTAAGTTACAAAAAGACACAAACAGGAATAGACATTCCATTCAGCACAACTTATTTTATCAGCCATTTAAATAAAAGAAAATCTAACGCATATCTAACTAGATTGCTTATTAACCCTTTACAGGAGTTCTGACCTGCATTCCTGCTCTGGTCCCGGCAAAAGACACACACACAGAGAACCCTTTGTTCCCCCTCCAGCTTTGAAAGTATCTTGTCTCCTCATTGGTCATTTTGGTCAGATGCCAGCGAGGTTATCTTTAGCTTCTTAACCCTTTACAGGTGAAAGGGTTTTTCCTCCGGCCAGGAGGGATTTAAAGGTGTTTACCCTTCCCTTTATATTTATGACAGGAGTGGATGAACCAAACAAGCTTTGGAGTTTGGGTAAGTATCCAAAAATTTGAATTCATATACAATGCTGATCTAAACTATTTGCAACTCCTGAACCTACAAAATGGGGCTGGAAACAATTCAAGAACAGACCCATATTGTTTTCCCCTTCCTGGTTGTAAATATATTACTTCAAGAGTTGCTGTTTTCTCATTATTTCTGAATTTATTCAAGCCAGATCCAGCAATGAAAAAGAGCTAAAACACGTATTGACATATCTTAGGTCAACCTAGCTACATCGCTCAGGATTGTGAACAATTTTGCTCCCTGGGTGCCATAGTCGACCTTACCCCCATTGTACATGGATCTGGGTCAAAAAAAGAATTCTTCCACCAACCTAGCTACCAGCTCCTGAGGGGTTAGATTCACTACAGCAAAGAAAAATCCCCTTCCATTGCTGTAGTGTCTGCACTACAGTGGCGTAACTGCAGCACTGCTGCTGTAGCATTTGTAGCACAGACGTACCATGAATGTTTAAATTTAAAGTTCCATTTAAGAAGTGAGCAAATGTTTAGAGGAGGGTTGCGGGGGGGGGGGTATTTTATTTTTTCTGAATCAGTTCACCTATTCTTAGTTTGGGAAAGATGCAAGTTTAATCTATTTCCATGTAAGTGTTTATGCATTTTTTCTGAGATAAGTAAATGGGACACTGTTGTAATAATCCTGACAAGACACCTAGGCTTTGGGCTCTCCAGAGGTCCCAGAATAGATTAAATGTTTGAAAGAGAAGAATGTGTGTTGGCAGCATGACTAGATCTGTATCCCAAGGGCAAAACACTAAGCCACACTTGCATTCATTGCAGACATAGATCTTCAAAAAGATATTTTCAGAAGCAAGTGTTGCAAGAATGCTATTGTGACTGCCAAGTATATCACAGGAAGCAGAATGCATTCCAAGAATTAACATACTGGAGAAGAGAGGAGACTAAGGAAACTAACTGCTTCAGTGACACCCGCAGCAGCAGGAGATGACAACAATGGCAGTATCAGCAGCAAAAAAGCCTAATTTTCCATTTATAAATTAAATCAAGCATATGGCTAGCTAATTAGACATATTCTCTTTGGACCAGAATAGAGCTATCCAAGCAATCTCAATAGAGGTTTTCATGAACAATGAGCAGCTTTAGGGGACAAAATGTTTTCTGTCTGAGATGTTCACCCTCAGTTATGCCCATAACCTACATGGGAAGTTCTGCTTTCTGTGCAATACAGCCTCATATGTAAAAAAGGACTGCATGCCTACCTACTGGCCTGACTGCTAAAGGGCAAGGTTCTTCATAAAATCAAGATGAGGATCTTGCTGAGCAGAACCAGAATTTGTTTCCTCTTTCCTGGAGATTTTACATTTGTTCCGTTGTATTTGTTTTTATCTTTCATCTTAAATAAGCCATACAGACTGACAGTTCATGCTTGTTCTTTACAAATGAAAAATATTATATTCCCAAATTACACATTTGTACTTCCACTGCTCATTTCCTCTCTAGTTCAAGCATACTGCTTTTCTTTCCTTTTTCATCAATCTGATAGTACTAAGCCAATAAGATATACTATTTACTTCGGGTGGCTAATATGATAAAAGTATCTGAATAGAATAATACATACACACACTATATATATTACATACAGCAACAAAACAAAAATACCTTAAAAGAGCATTATATGCAGTATAGTTGTAGTTCTGTTGGTCCCAGGATACTTGAAACACCAGGTGGGTAAGGTAATATCTTTTAGTGGACCAACTTCTGATGAAGTTATTGGATATTATAATATCTCACCCACCTTGTCATAATGTCAACATTATGAAAGTTGACAAATCAAGCACTCAGTACTTAGGAAATGCCAAAATTAAGGTAGCTTGTGCAATATGCATTATCATACAGTCTTTAATTATATGATCATGTACTATATTTTTCATGGGACCTCAGCATCATTCAGTGCACAGGATGGACTCTGATTACTGAATGAACAACTTTTCAATATTTTGTTTAATCCTTGTGGTTCAGTGTATAGTCCCAGGCCTTATTTACTGCACACTGTCCAAACCCTGGGCTGAAGACAGAATTATTAATTGTCCCATAGGCTTCTCTATGGAACTCATCACTAATGCTTCATAAACAATAATTTCTCTTCACAACACCTGTATGACATGAAAGAGCATATTATCCCCATTTTACAGATGGGGACCTGAAACACAGAAAGATCAATGTAAAGAGTTTCCACTAATTTTAAGGGCCTAATTTGAGACACCTAATTTAGAACCTGATTTTCAGTGTACGAAGATATTTAAAAAAAAAAAAAAAGGAGTACCTGTGGCACCTTAGAGACTAACCAATTTATCTGAGCATAAGCTTTCGTGAGCTACAGCTCACTTCATTGGATGCATACTTGCATAATAAATTCAGCTTCCATTATCTTCACTTGCAGCTGTGTGTGCTCAGCACTTCTGCAGGTAAGACCCTAGACTCTCAAAACTAGGAAATGAAGAATACATAATTAGTTACCACCTGTGAAAAGTTTGGTGTAAGTGATTTGCTCACCATCATACAGGAACTCTGTGGCAGAGGCAGGGATAGAATCCAGTTACCCAGGGCAGCATTCAACTGCCTTAACAATGAGACTGGCATTTCTGTTCCTGAAATTCCCTGTATCATTTGTTACTCTTCTTCCATCTTCTGGAAAAAAACAAGGCAGGGGTCCTACAGACAACAGCAGTCTTCACTACACAATCTTGATACATTCCCAGCATAGATTCGTTCTGTTCACTAAACAGGAATCTTGTGTAAAAATAGCATTTGATCATATAATTAAAGACAGTATCTTAATGCATATACAGAATAGCGATGAATTAAGGTTCTATGCAACCTCAGTTCTGGCATTTCCTCAATTCTGAATGCTTGACTTTGCAACCTTCATAATGTTAACATGGTTTTCCTGTGTAATTTCCTAGGTTTTTAAAAAAGCAAACTGAGAAAACAGAAATTCCATTATTTGGTGTCGTATTGACACCATATGATTCATCAGCAGGGTTAGAACCTTCAGGCCCACTGCTATTTGAGCTAATGAAGTAACTGCTGGCAGTAGTAGGTTATCATCCTAGGGACCAGCCCTAGAGGAGAAGATACACTTTGCCAGTGGGTTTCACAAATATTTTCTGACAGAGGAATGGTGAGACTCCGAAATCTTGGGTCCTGTTCCAGACCCTGAAGGGCAATGTGCTCTAGTGGGAACAGACTCTTTCACATTCCTCCATACCTTAACCCGTTTTGCCCCATACCCTCCAAACTGTCCCTATCCCAGTTCTCTCTTCCCCACCCCTGGCTCTTTGTCCCAGTCCCAATCACCTTGGCTACCCATACCTAGTCTCCTTGCCCAGCCAGATGTAGTCTATCCTGGGGGCTTGCTTTCGGAGTTCTAATTTCCCTCTCCCACTAAGAGTTTCTCCCCGTCCCCAAACCCAGTTCTAGTCTCCTTGTGCAGCCAGTCCCATTTCCACCATACAGGCTCCTCAGACACTCTGAATCTCCCTTCCTCACCCCCACTAGCTTCCCATCCTAGTCTCCCTCCCAGGTTTCTCATCAGTTCTAAATGTCTCCCCACCACTTGCTTTCTGGCTCCTTTTCCCAGTCAATTTGCCCAGCCAGTCCCAGATCCCTATTGCATTGCAGCTCCTTGTCAGATCTGTCTCCCCTTCCCACTGCCCAGCCCACCACTGGCTCTTAGTCCCAGTCTCCTTCTCCAGCCAGGACCAGTCTCCTCACTCCTCCCAGCTCCCCATCTGGTATCAAGTTTCTCCTCCAGCCAACTGGCTTCAAGTCCTCCCCACATTTTCATCACCAGGTCCCAGTCCCAGTCTCTTTGACTAGCTAGTCCCATTCTTACCTTCCCAATAGCTTCCAGATCCAACCTCCCCACCTCTCATCCCTCCCTCCGACTCTCTATACCGCCCTGCCTTCTGTCCCCCAGCAGCTTCTAGTCCCAACTTCTCCTTCCTCCCCATTCCAGACCCCTCACGGTGAGGGGCCTCACCCCCACACTCATCATCCCAGTCTCCCTATTCAGCCAGTCCCAGTTTCTCCCCCGCACCATTCCAATCTCAGTTTCCCCAGGTTCCTTGGCCCAATTTAGTCATTTCCCTCCCCCGATTCTGGCTTTTGTCCACTCTGCATTTGAATCAGACAGCTTCCTCCTGCCAGCAAGGGTGGGTCATTGAGAGCTCCACAGAGAAAGGCTTACTGCTGTAAGTTCCAGAGCCCAGCCCCAACCTAGTCCAGAGCAGCTGGGATTAGCCTTTATAAGGAAAAACTAGCTTAACCCACATAGCTTTGAGCTGGACCATGTTCAGTTGCTCTGTAGGGATGTCACATGCATAGTCTGGTCACACATAGGAGCTGTGAGGGGATGAAGCAAGCTCAGTGAGGGTGGAATCTTTGGAGAGTTTAGCTGCTAAAATTTAAAAAGTCTGAGCATGTACAAACTGGGGTTTTTCAAAGATTTATAACCTAGTCAATTTGGGGTGGTTTTAACAAGGACAGTAAAAGGCACATTCTTGACACGAAGGTAACCCACCTGCCAAATGTTAAGTCTCTTCTAGAACGTATAGTGGTTCTAGATCTGTTCAGAAAAAAGTTGCAAGATTTTTTTTTTATTTATTTCCTTCTAGCCTTGTTCTCAGAAACAGCTGATCCATTTTGGGTGACATTTTCCCAAAAATTAGCCTGAGGCAGACACCTTTCATAGAATCATAGAATATCAGGGTTGGAAGGGACCTCAGGAGGTCATCTAGTCCAACCCCCTGCTCAAAGCAGGACCAATCCCCAATTAAATCATCCCAGCCAGGGCTTTGTCAAGCCTGAACTTAAAAACTTCTAAGGAAGGAGATTCTACCACCTCCCTAGGTAACGCATTCCAGTGTTTCACCACCCTCCTAGTGAAAAAGTTTTTCCTAATATCCAACCTAAACCTCCCCCACTGCAACTTGAGACCATTACTCCTTGTCCTGTCATCTTCTACCACTGAGAATAGTCTAGAACCATCCTCTTTGGAACCACCTCTCAGGTAGTTGAAAGCAGCTATCAAATCCCCCCTCATTCTTCTCTTCTGCAGACTAAACAATCCCAGTTCCCTCAGCCTCTCCTCATAAGTCATGTATTCCAGACCCCTAATCATTTTTTGTTGCCCTTCGCTGGACTCTCTCCAATTTATCCACATCCTTCTTGTAGTGTGGGGCCCAAAACTGGACACAGTACTCCAGATGAGGCCTCACCAATGTCGAATAGAGGGGAACGATCACGTCCCTCGATCTGCTCGCTATACCCCTACTTATACATCCCAAAATGCCATTGGCCTTCTTGGCAACAAGGGCACACTGCTGACTCATATCCAGCTTCTCGTCCACTGTAACCCCTAGGTCCTTTTCCGCAGAACTGCTGCCTAGCCATTCGGTCCCTAGTCTGTAGCTGTGCATTGGGTTCTTCCGTCCTAAGTGCAGGACCCTGCATTTATCCTTATTGAACCTCATCAGGTTTCTTTTGGCCCAATCCTCCAATTTGTCCAGGTCCCTCTGTATCCTATCTCTGCCCTCCAACGTATCTACCACTCCTACCAGTTTAGTATCATCCGCAAATTTGCTAAGAGTGCAATCCACACCATCCTCCAGATCATTTATGAAGATATTGAACAAAACCGGCCCCAGGACCGACCCCTGGGGCACTCCACTTGACACCGGCTGCCAACTAGACATGGAGCCATTGATCACTACCTGTTGAGCCCGACAATCTAGCCAACTTTCTACCCACCTTATAGTACATTCATCCAGCCCATACTTCTTTAACTTGCTGACAAGAATACTGTGGGAGACCGTGTCAAAAGCTTTGCTAAAGTCAAGAAACAATACATCCACTGCTTTCCCTTCATCCACAGAATCAGTAATCTCATCATAGAAGGCGATTAGATTAGTCAGGCATGACCTTCCCTTGGTGAATCCATGCTGACTGTTCCTGATCACTTTACTCTCGACTAAGTGCTTCAGGATTGATTCCTTGAGGACCTGCTCCATGATTTTTCCGGGGACTGAGGTGAGGCTGACCGGCCTGTAGTTCCCAGGATCCTCCTCCTTCCCTTTTTTAAAGATTGGCACTACATTAGCCTTTTTCCAGTCATCCGGGACTTCCCCCGTTCGCCACGAGTTTTCAAAGATAATGGCCAATGGCTCTGCAATCACATCCGCCAATTCCTTTAGCACTCTCGGATGCAACTCGTCCGGCCCCATGGACTTGTGCACGTCCAGCTTTTCTAAATAGTCCCTAACCACCTCTTTCTCCACAGAGGGCTGGCCATCTACTCCCCATGTTGCGATGCCCAGCGCAGCAGTCTGGGAGCTGTCCTTGTTAGTGAAGACAGAGGCAAAAAAAGCATTGAGCACATTAGCTTTTTCCACATCCTCTGTCACTAGGTTGCCTCCCTCATTCAGTAAGGGGCCCACACTTTCCTTGGCTTTCTTCTTGTTGCCAACATACCTGAAGAAACCCTTCTTGTTACTCTTGACATCTCTTGCTAGCTGCAGCTCCAGGTGCAATTTGGCCCTCCTGATTTCATTCCTACATGCCCAAGCAATATTTTTATACTCTTCCCTGGTCATATGTCCAACCTTCCACTTCTTGTAAGCTTCTTTTTTATGTTTAAGATCCGCTAGGATTTCACCATTAAGCCAAGCTGGTCGCCTGCCATATTTACTATTCTTTTGACTCATCGGGATGGTTTGTCCCTGTAACCTCAACAGGGATTCCTTGAAATACAGCCAGCTCTCCTGGACTCCTTTCCCCTTCATGTTAGTCCCCCAGGGGATCTTACCCATCTGCTCCCTGAGGGAGTCAAAGTCTGCTTTCCTGAAGTCCAGGGTCCGTATCCTGCTGTTTACCTTTCTTCCCTGTGTCAGGATCCTGAACTTGACCATCTCATGGTCACTGCCTCCCAGATTCCCATCCACTTTTGCTTCCCCCACTAATTCTTCATGGAAAATTGTTCAAGTTTGGCAGAGTAACAAGCAACTGAGCACATTGTCTTATAATAGGAAATGTGTGGCAACCTTAAAAACGGGTGACTACCAGCCTCATCTATAATAAATATGTTTTCAACCAAAGTATCTATAGAAAAGCAAGTAGTTTCTCTCCATCTGGAGGGACCAGCTTCCCCAAAAAATTTTGGAGGAAAATATATTTATACATGCAAATATCAGATAACAATTGAGCAGACTGAGTCTATATAAGGGTCAGCACAAAGCTGTGTCAGCCCATGAAGAGCCCTGGGAAGGAATTGTGACATCCCTGACAGCCCATTGATCCAATGGTCTGGAGAAGTAATTTACTGCAGCCAGTCACAAATTCCAATTTACTTTACTCCTCCACCTCCCCAACTTGTGCCAGCTTAGCTCTCCTGGCCAGTGCACTGAGGGGCTGAGCAGAGAGATACTCACTCCCCACCCATTTCTTTCCCCTTTCCACCCACCTTCTTGAGGTGGAGGGATTGGGAACTGGGCATATGTCCATTGCTCTTCTCACTGAACTCCAGCCAGAACATGGCCATGCACAAAAAATGTTGATCTGGTTCTTCAAGTACTGTATAAATAGTGATATGACAGAATATTTTACTTGACAAAATTCAGCCCCAAAGTCAAAATGAAGTGCCTTTCTTTCTATTGCCATCTCTTTTCTGCCTATATGAATTAGAAAAGACACAGAGATATATCAGATTTATGCTATTATGGCCAGTTTAAGTGAGTCAGAAATATGGGACTCCAGCTCAGCTGCTGACTGAGCCACCAAGATAATTAGGAAGTGAAGAAAAACCATGTTCTGCCCTGGAAAGTCACACAAATAACAGTTAGGATCTCAGCTTTGGAACTTTATACCATTCTATTGTTTAAGTTCTAAATGCAGAACATAACTGCTACCTACATATGTTTCTAGGGCAGAGCATGCTGCCCTGTGAATGTCATCTACTCAAGACACAGTCATTATACTGTAACCAATTGCTGTGCTCAATAAAGTGGAAGAAAAGCTGTTAACCTGTACTTTTGTGAAGCTAGTTTATTCTTTCATTGCATAAGCAAGTTTGCTTTCTGAAGAAGCCTTCTCCAAGTTACAAAGAGCTGGTTGTATTTTGCTATTGTACCTCAGAGAGGAATGAGACGTGGATAAACACACGGAAATGCAGTGTATAAATGTCATGGTTCTTATTCACTACTGATATTCAGTGATTAACTGATTTTCTGATTAGCTGGCAGCTTGAAAAAATGGGAGGGGGGGAAATGGTTTGGGTAGAACAAAACCCAAAATTTATCAGAATTTTTAGCAAATCAGAAGAGTCAAAAAAATGTTTTGGGTCCCTTTAGAAAAAAAAAAGAAAGGGCTTGTTTCACATAACTGAGGAGGATGAGGTGGTGACACCTCCTTTATACCCAGCAGTCCAGTGATTAGGACATTCACCTGGAATGTAAGGAACCTGTGTTTGAGTCTCTGCTCTAGAGGGGGGATTCAACCCTGGTCTCTCCCCTGCTCCTCCCCGGGCCCTAACACCTGGCTATTGGATATTCTGTGATGGGCCTCTCACAATCTCTCCTGTTGAAGCTGTTCCAATTTGTATAAAATACTTGAACAGCCATTGGGCCAGAGAAGCAGAGTGAGAATTTCTCTTTAGATTGGTGACCTAGGGCATTTACCTGGGAAGGGGACACTCAGTTTCCAGTCCCTGCTACAATTAATATTTAAGTATTTATACAAAGTAGAACAACTTCAGCAGGAGAAACTGAAAAAAGACCACCTCAGAGTATCCAAGTGGCTAGGGCATTCATTCTGGAATATGAAGGACCTGGATTCAAGTTCCTGCTTCTGAACAGGGATTTGAACCAGGGTCTCACATCCCAGGTGACTGACCTAACCACTGAGAAGGAGCCACTGGGGATAGCGATACCTAAATCCCATTGACATTCTAGCCTAAAATATATCAAAACAGTTCATTTTGATAATGTGAAAAAGATTCATTTAGACATTTCTGACATTTGTTTCTTTGCTCATTTTGATGACTAACAATTTACCAAAATCAACAGAAATTCCTGGCTTGTTTTGGTTGACCCAAATCTCCTTTCACCCAGCTCTAGGATTCAAATTTTTGATATTGTTCACGTATGGATAAGTATGGTGCAATAATTAAAGCTGATAAAAAATTCCAATTTAGTGGGGGGAAAAATGTTTACAAACTTTAGACATCTCTTAAAAATTCAACCATCACCACTGCATGCTGTCAAACCTGGAATTTCACAGAGGTAATGCCAAGCAGTTTTCAGTTATCCTGATCTTCAATAGGAAGAAAGATATCCAAGTCCCAAGGATGGTCAGACCCTTTTCTGCTCTACTCCACTACCAACAGTCATGGTTCCTTCCTGCTCCCAACCTCTCAGGTCATGTAAGCATAGCTCACAACCTTCCACATTCCAAATATGTACCAATTTCTTTTAAATAAAGGAAACATCTATGCAATGAGAAACACAAAACCATAAAGGAAACCCAAAGATGGGGATTATATTTAACATGTCTATAACCTCAGTTACATAATTTGGACATTCTGTTGTTAAATTACATGAATGAAGAAGCCAGCAGCTAATTCTAGATGAGTAAGTGACATAGTAGTGAAGAACAGCTGAGAGGTGCTAGTATCAAGGCACAAGCTGTTAAATCTTGCTTAACTGTAAAAATGCTAGCTAAAAGTATCCAAATCTTTCATAAAACTTAAGATAATTGTACAAGAGTATCAGTTATTAAATCAATCCTTAAATCAATCTCTCTTTAGTACAGAGTATCACTTTTTATTCTGACATCTTGCTGTTCATATCATTGCTCGAGCTGAGTGAAAAATATAGTGATAAAAGTAAAATTTGAAATGAGGAATAGCCTTTTGTTTAATTTCTGCCTTGTGCTTTAATTAGGAACCCAACTAAGGCCTGTTCTTTGAAGGGCCATACTTTATTTCATGTTTTCACATATTCATCTACATAACCATTTAGATTCTGATTCTGAAAGTAAAGACATTTTGTAACACAATTATAACTCATTCTGAAATGTTAGCTGGAATTTAGAAATATGTAATTCTTACATTTCTGCTTATATGTAAGGTCCTAGCTCTTTAGACACTAGATTTAGGAGTCCAAGGGAAGAAATTAGATGGCTCTTTAAATGTTAATGTAATTGTAAAATGACAATAGTTCCCATTCAGATCAATGTAGACTTTTGGTAATTCATAATCAATTTATCATTAACCAATAACCAATAATTGATGAGAAGTCTTCCTTATGATTATTCATTTATTTGATAGGTTTCAGAGTAACAGCCGTGTTAGTCTGTATTCGCAAAAAGAAAAGGAGTACTTGCGGCACCTTAGAGACTAACCAATTTATTTGAGCATGAGCTTTCGTGAGCTGCAGCTCACTTCATCGGATGCATACTGTGGAAACTGCAGAAGACATTATATACACAGAGACCATGAAACAATACCTCCTCCTACCCCACTCTCCTGCTGGTAATAGCTTATCTAAAGTGATCATCAAGTTGGGCCATTTCCAGCACAAATCCAGGTTTTCTCACCCTCCGCCCCCCCACACACAAACTCACTCTCTTGCTGGTAATAGCCCATCCGAAGTGACCACTCTCTTCACAATGTGTATGATAATCAAGGTGGGCATTCTTTGAATTCAAATTCATTTAAGCACAAAAGACTTTGGATAAGTCAGCTTTAATTGGATTTATTAATCACACATTTAGTACAGACAGCATATGCAGAGTGCTGTGGAAGACCTTTGGTGTAGTTTCTGATGGTCCACATCCAGCCTGCAGGTAGTGTTACTTCCCCTATGATTTAGGGCCAATTATACCCTTGTTACCCTTATTGTGTATTATTCTGGACCTTGTCTATTTCCTCTTTTTGGTACACATTTCTGCTTAACTTAAGCTATTTCCAGGGTTCCCTGTTCCATTACATCTTTCCAACACTCTCAGCAACTAGTGTTTAGTCAGTTTTTATGCCCCTTTTTAGATAATTTAATTCATTATACATTTTGTAGTTAGTACATTATAGACTATATATATCTTAAAACAGCCTTCAAAATAAGTTCAGGGTTACTGCACAGTAAAATTCCATTCTTTGTTAGACATCTTTGTCTTAACTGAAAAGCATCATGGGAGTCTTATTCCAAGTGAACCTTAAAATCTTTTTTGGCTTATCTCAGTGTCAACAAGCCTCATTTTAATCAATCTACAACACATCATACATACTATAAAAGGCCTGTGGTAATAGAGAATGACTACAACATGGTGTTAATTAGGCAACGCTTTGTTGTTTTTGCACGTTTGTTTCTTTTCCCCTAAAACTATTATTTCTCCTTTCTTGCACACCACTTCCCCTTATTGGTTTCTGTTTTGTAATGTGAGGTTGATATAAATTTAGTAGCTGTCCAGGATAACAGAGGGGAGGCTGAAAGAATTTGAGAGGAACAACAAGAGTAGGTTTTGTTCTATGTCTCCCTTTCTCCTTTCATGTTTCATGGTAACTCTATGAGAAATAGAAGGAAGAGAAATTGCTTGGTAATTTTTTTTTCCTGTAAGAGAAACAGAGAAAAAGCCCATAAAATCCATAAATGCAAATACAAACACTTGAGACATTTTTATTTATTTTGTAATACAATGCAAATACAATATATTCAATGTATTACACATCTCCACCCAGCCTCTTTGGGTTTCTAATGTCCTTACCTATATCATACACTCACAGGGCCCCATTTTTCTTATTCTCCTTCCTTTCCTGATATACATTCAGACTAGTGTACAATCAGTAGAAACTCCACTTTAGTCAATGGAGTTACACCAGTGTAAAACAGGTGAATGTGAAAGGCAAATTTTGTTATTAGGTCCAAATCCTGCATAGACTTATGTATATGCTTTAGTTTACACACTGTCAGTAGTCTTACTGATTTCCAGGAGACTACTCACAGTGTACAAAGTTAGATACATGTACAAGCCTTCTAGGAATGGGGCCTTATAATCCAGGCCTCCTCCCTTTGCCACCACACTCTACTTAACCATCAGAGTTTTCACTGCATATATCTTCCAAATCCCCTTTGCTAGTGCAGGATTTTCCTCCTTTACTTCTCTCTTTTGTCCAACTTTTATAATTCTTCTGCATGCTGAGGCCAGAGCTACATTTAAAACATTTGCTGATATAGTATTCTCAATTTAGGGGTGTGATTTTTTTTTTTTTTTTTTTTTTTTTTTTTTTTACCATTTATGATGTGAGTAATCCCACTAGAATCTCACTGTATTAAGATCTGCACTATAGGGCCCTCTGAATTATAATGGTCTCTATCATGATTCAGTTATATCCTTGCTTTAATGAAAATATCCCTAAGAAAAACTAAATTTAGACCATGTACTGATACTACCCCTTTTTATGGCTTGCAATATCCTCCCCTCTACGTGCTGGTCCTGGAAAACTATGGTGTGGGCAGTTCTCACTTCCTCCCACACTGAGTGCTTGAGAGAGTAGGAAGGGGCAGCCTTGGTACTTCCCAGAGTGGAGGGAATACAGTTCCAGCTTTGTACTTATTTGGGACTTAGGCTACATCTACACTACATACCTTACAGCAGCACAGCTGTACCACTGCATAAGGTCTCCTGTGTAGCCACTGTATGCTCTCCCGTCGTCACAATGTAACCACCCCCAACAAGCAGCAGTAGCTATGTCGGCATGAGAGCGTCTCCCACCGACAGTGCTGTCCACACTGGCACTTTTGTCAGTGAAACTTATGTTGGTCAGGGAGGTTTTTTTCACACCCTCGAGTGACAAAAGTTTTGCTGACAAAAGTGCTAGTGCAGATGTAGCTTTCACTCATACAAAATGGACAAGCAAAATCTAGTCTTCAGTAGGACTGAAGGGATTGATCATGACCTTAAACAATATTCCATTACTTTCTGACATAAAAACATTGCAATAGTAATTAAGAACACATTCCCAGTTTAAAGGGAAACAATAGCTGTAATTGATTGCAGTATATACACTTCTGTAGCTTATGTAGTGTGCCTTCTTCCATTTAAAGTAAGCTACTCTGAACAATAACTCCAGATTTAGTATTTTCTTTATTCTTTCTAGCTCAGTAGTTCTTGAAATGTTTAAGCAACTTTTATCATTATTGTATACTAATAAGAGCTAGGAAGTCATTTTATAGCTGTTGCATACTCTATTAGCAAAATAATCTAGAGGACAAAAATACAAGGGAAAAGTGCAAGAGCTCAGATTCTAGCAATACTTTCTATTTATACTGCAACCTTCCTCAATCTCTGATATTTTTAGTTCTGATTTTCTTTAAGAAATTGAAGCTTGGGAGTTTGTATATTCTGAGGGACAGCACAGTGCAGCATTATTGGTCTGACTCTTTTGCTATCTTCTACCGATCTGTGACTAGCAGGGTACTTTATCATTTATATCAGTTACGGTGAGTACAAATGAGGAATGGATAAAGGCCACAATTCTGTAAGCTGTTCCAGGTAGGCAGACTCCTGCCTATGTACAGGACATCTTTGACTTCAATAGGACTCCACAAGACGACATGGGCTGCCTACCAAGGTGCAGTTTGCTGAGAGGAAGGATAGGGCAATTATTAGGGTGCTTTCCTATGGCTCAGATGACCCAAGTTCAAAATAACAATTCTGAATATTAAACTATTCAGTTTTATCAAAAGTCACTGTGCTACACAAGTGTAAGCAGTGTCAGGATGAGCTCCACCCTGACATCTGGTGGTGAGGTGTGGCAAGTTGTGGAAAAAAAAAACTTCAGGGGCTGATCTCATTTGCATAGGCACACCCACGCCGCCTAGACTGAGGCCATAGCTGCCCAAATGGTCATTTCGGCTGCTGTGGGATCCCCAGTGTCTCTGTTATTGGGGCAGGAAGAATAAATTGTTATTACCCTGATTATGGGAACTGTGCTTGGAACTGAACTTGGCCTTTTGCTATGATGGAGGGACTCACTATCAACTAAGTAGCACTCGCTAGGCAAGGGTCATGGGTTCCAAAACTGTGTGAATTGAGAGAGACTTGAGACAGGTATTAGTACCTGGTGGTGTGGGCCCCTTTGTGAGGGCCTGAAGCACCAATTGCACCTCTGTCTCTCTCCACTGTGGAATGTCAGAGCTAATTTTGGGTCTATTAAGAGTCTTGCTACAGGTACTGTGCTGCATTCACTTTGGCCTTAAGGTGCACCAGCACTAAGGCCCCCACTACTATGAGCTGAAATCACTGAGCACTGTGTCAAGTAGTGGGGAGCCGGAAGATCTAGAGTGCAGCGGTGTGTTCGTGAGACGGCGAGCTGTGCGGAGTGGAGCCGTCTGTGAGACAGCGGTGTGTGCGTGAGACGGCGAGCTGAGCAGAGCTGTTCGTGAGACGGCGAGCTGTGCAGAGCTGAGCCATTCATGAGACAGCGAGCTGAGCAGAGCTGTTCTTGAGACAGCGAGCGGTGCAGAGCAGAGCCGGTCGTGAGACAGCGGTGTGTTCGTGAGACGGCGAGCTGAGCAGAGCTGTTCGTGAGATGGCGAGCGGTGCAGAGCGGAGCCGGTCGTGGTGGAGCAGAGCCGTTCGTGAGACAGTGTAGCAGAGCAGAGCCCTGTGGGGCAGTCAGCTTCAGGACACGTAAGGTGCCCCTTGCCCCTTTTCCCCACACACAGGCACATTTTAGCCAGACTGGGGAGTAACACTATGCAGATGAACTTTTGAACTCTGGGGCTGGACTTTTTGGACTTTGAGTCCAGCAATCCACAAATCACCCAAGAGACGTTTGGGTGCTGGGACTCAAGAACCTGAGGGAAAGGGGCATGCCCCAATTTGCTTGGGGTGGTTTTTTTTTGCTCATGGGTTGTGTTATGAATCCTGTTGGTGGTGTTTCCCCAACATAATGCCACATTGTTTCTCTCTGTTATTAAAAGGCTTTTTGCTACACTCAGACTATGTGCTTGCGAGAGGGGAAGTATTGCCTCTTGGAGGCGCCCAGCGGGGGTGGTATATATTTGTCCCAGGTCACTGGGTGGGGGCTCGAGCCGGTTTGCATTGTGTTATTGGAATGGATCCCCTAGATATTGAACCCGGCCCTTGTTGCTGCCAACTCTGATGGGCAGAAGGGTTACACAAGCATTGAAACATGTTTGTCATTTTACATCCTATATCTGAATGCTAAGTAGTAACACTGAGAATTGCCTCCTCTACTTCCCCTCATCACTAATACATGAATTCAATCATTTTTCTTTTTACCTCATTTGAGTTTGTACAAATTACTGGTTATCCAAGTGTCCTAAGGGACAGCAAAGGCATGAATGTCAAAAGGACACCTCACACCTCCTTAATTAACTGCTGAATGAGGGAAAGGGCCATTGCTATGTGAGAGAACTTCTGGCTCCCACAAAATAAGCTCTGCTACTGAGTAGCTATTTTAAGTTGGCTGAGTTGCTGGAACTTCTGACCCAATTCTTACACTTTCTTCTGCTATCACCCCTGTAAGTCTTGTCTAGATGAACTGTTGGTCTGGAAAATATGATAATATAGAAATAATCAATTTCACTGTCTAAGATTACTTGTTCACTGCCTGGGTACTAGGCAAGATGAGTGAGCTTCTCTTTAATAACTTTGTTTTATTAGTGCATTATTGAAAGTTACCTTTTTACAAATAAGGAATCACATTTTCAAACATTTTTCAGATCAGCATGAGATGACAGGTCAGAATCTTACAAGAATTAGTCAGAGAACATCCTTATCTCTGCGGTTGCATTCCATTTAATCATTCCTTCACTATTCTGGGCAACTGCACATTGACCTCATAGACATCACTGGCTGTCAGCCACAGTACCGTGTAATATATGGGCTACTTTGCATGGAGCTTTACGAAGAAGAAATGCCACTAGCTGTGACAACATCCCTAATTAGATGTTGAAATACTACTGTAAGGATCTGTCACCAGTGATTACTCATCTCTTTAATAGTTCCTTCAAACAGAGCGGTGTTTCAGCTATTTAGAAAATAGCCAATATCATTATCATTCCCTGAGGGCTTTATCCAAGCACTCTGAGGGATTACTGTCCAATTTCACATTTAAGCACAGTTGCAAAAGTCATGAAACAGCCTGTCCCCAGGGGGGGAATAAAGCATCTTTGCTACAAGAATTGTAGCTGAAAAAGGGATAGAGAGTTGGTGTTCACCTGGAGGCTATTTGAACAACAATTATAAGGCAAATGTCCTCCACAGGGCCGGGCCGGGGGGCGGGGGGCACGGGAACAGACAAGGGAACAAGAGTGGGTGGTGGTGAAAGAAACAAGCACATCATGAGGGTGATGATAGGGAAGATTAAACAGACTGACTTGCTGAATTCCAAAGCTTTGCTCATAGAAGCATTTGCCAAAAATACCAAAACCACAGCAATACCCTGATCCACCTCCTAGAAGTGAAGCAAATGCCTTGCAGTGTTCCGGGTGACTAATGTGTTATAAAGGATAAACCAGGCTCTTAGTTGCATAAGATTTTCAGCTAGATCCAAAGAATTGTGGCAGTTACCAAGCTAGGATAAACCTTTAATAAAAAGTTCCATGAGAGCTTTAGTTTTATTTAAATTATTATTATACAATATGCCTATTACAGCCCTCAAGTAACCATAAAATAAAAACTGCAATATGTAAGTAAACGAAACAACATGATTCTGTCTCCAACCAAAACACCCACCTCAGAACCATGGATAAAAAGTCATGCCTTTAAGTTTACTCTCAAAGTCAACAAACTTAGGCTTTGTTGAACTAAAGAGAGAAAAATTCCTCTGAAGAAGGCCTTAGCTCCAGCAGCCAGGCATACAAATCTAGGGACTGTCAAACCAAGAGTAATAGATTATCTCAGCTGCTGAAGTAATGTACAGAGAAGTGATCTTTAGGGTACAAATCCCACAGTAAAAGTGGCTTTTTAGATCTGCCAAGGTTCCTTCCCCACTCTGAACTCTACGGTACAGATGTGGGGACCTGCATGAAAGACCCCCTTAGCTTATTCTTACCAGATAAGGCTAAAAACTTCCTCAAGGTACAAACTTTGCCTTGTCCTTGAACCCTATGCTGCCACCACCAAGCATGTTAAACAAAGAACAGGGAAAGAGCCCTCTTGGAGACGACTTTCCCCAAAATATCCCCCCAAGCCCTACACCCCCTTTCCTGGGGAAGGCTGGATAAAAATCCTCACCAATTTGAATAGGTGAGCACAGATCCAAACCCTTGGATCTTAAGAACAAGGAAAAAGCAATCAGGTTCTTAAAAAAAGAATTTTAATTAAAGTAAAAGTAAAAGAATCACCTCTGTAAAATCAGGATGGTAAATACCTTACAGGGTAATCAGATTCAAAACATAGAGAATCCCTCTAGGCAAAACCTTAAGTTACAAAAAGACACAAAAATAGGAATATACATTCCATTCAGCACAGCTATTTTACCAGCCATTTAACAAAAGGAAATCTAACACATTTCTAGCTAGATTACTTACTAACTTAACAGAAGTTCTGAAGAGCATTCCTGATCTGTTCCCGGCAAAAGCATCACACAGACAGACAGATCCTTTGTTTCCCCACCCCGCCCCTCCAGCTTTGAAAGTATCTTTTCTCATCATTGGTCATTTTGGTCAGGTGCCAGCAAGGTTATCTTAGCTTCTTAACCCTTTACAGGTGAAAGGGTTTTGCCTCTGGCCAGGAGGGATTTTATAGTTCTGTATACAGAAAGGTGGTTACCCTTCCCTTTATATTTATGACAAGATCAAATTCAGCAACTGAATTACATCCAAAATGAACTGAAATTCAGAGCAGGTTTTGACACATCGGGGTAACATACTTCCATCAAGAAGACCAGCTAAGTTAATAGGCTACAGCGTGAGCTCTCGTTCACATTTCCAAGTGGTGTTCAAATGTCAGTGCAGGTAGACTGAACTGTGATATTCTCATGTCTGGAAGTATGGATATACCCTAAAGGCAAGACAAAAGAAGGGAAATCTATTGTCTGCCTCAAAAGAACAGGAGATAACCCCACCCCAGAAGCCAAGAAGTTAATTTATACACACAATATAAACTTTCATTCAGTCACTAAGGAGTTGTGCTTACAAGTTGACAGATCCATATAATGGGCCAGACACAGGCCCACCCACTCCACTGCATCCCAGCCTGGGGCCCTAGTAGCGGCAGAAGACCCACTGCTGTGTCAGTGGGGATCCTGGCTGCAACACACTGACATTGGCTTTGGCAGTGCTACAGCCAGACAAGGGTCGGCTGCCCGTGGGCCACTTCTGGACTCCCCCTCATAGGGTACCTGGGTCAGGGTGGTGTCCTTGGAGGGTTCCAGCACCATGAATTCCTCTGGGTAGCTGGTGAGGGGTAGGCTTGGCAGCTCCTCTGGGTAACAGGCGACAGGTAGGCTTGGCCACTCCTCCATGCACCAGTCAGCATTAGGCATTGGCCCGTCCGGCCGGTCCTCGGGTTGTCTGTGGATTGCCGGGGTCTCCCAAGCCGGAGCCAGGCCACAGGCATCTGGCCTCTCCAGCGGCTGCAGCCCAAGTGATCTCTGGGGTTGGGCTTTTATACTTTCTGTCCTGTGCCTTGACCCCTGGGGGGCGGGCACAGGATCCACTGGCTCTGCCCACTTTGGTGTCCGGGGAGGTTCTTCCCGCTGCGGGGTGGTGGGGCACCATACCGCCTCGCTACAATGGGTTAACCTGCCTGTAGTAAAAGTTTATTCCCAAACCACATAATTGAAAAATTGGCGTAAGCCTGGAAGATTAAATCTCTTCCAATTTTGTTTAATCCTTATTGTAACATCATGTTTGTAACACACAATGGAAATACTGCATTTCTCATGAAGTCAGCAATTTGTTTCAAAGTAATTTTATTATCTTAATGGATTTTTTTATTCAAAACAGCTTACAAACCTGTGTCCCGATCCTCCAATGTCTTTTGTATATGCTCAACTTTCCACTGGGAGTACTCCCAGTAGACTTCCACAAAGCTGCTAACAGTGTATAAAATATATGTGCAAATGTTTGCATGATCAGGGCCCTAAACATTAAAAAATAGTTAAATCATTAGAAAATAATGTACTGAAGATAGTAATTATTATCTGACCAGTTAGTAAATCTGATTTTTTTCTGTCGTTTTGTTGCTTTGCAATTTAGGAAGACAAGGCTTTAACTTTTGTGAAGATTATGATTGAATATAGGCAATGTTAGTTATTTCTAGATCTGTAAAAAGAAAAGGAGTACTTGTGGCACCTTAGAGACTAACCAATTTATTTGAGCATAAGCTTTCGTGAGCTACAGCTCACTTCATCGGATGCAACAGAGATTCTCTCCCTGAGTATTGTATGTGGATCTGTGGTCAGAAAGATGCACAGGGAAACACCTAAAGACCACAGAAAACTATGTTTTTAAAGGAGTTTTAGGTGACCCCATATGGTTTTAAATTGTTGCATGCCATTCATTCCAAGCCAGCCAGATCACACGGTTCATTAATCCAGTCCTCTGTGCACAGAGACACTGAGGCTTTCTAGCTCTGTAGCATTTGTAATTTAGCCATTTGACAGGCAGGGAGAAGTGCTGCAGAATCAGGCTCTTTCTTCTCATAATGCTTTACAGCAAGTGATCAGGGATACGTTAGCATGAAAAGCTAGAAATTTTTAAAATGTCATATCACTCAGAGAGCACACGGAGAGCAGCTCATCTAATGACAACTACAACAAAAGAATAATCCTGTAATGGATCTTTGACAGTTTATTTTCAGTGCATATTACTTAGGCAGTACATAAAGTGTATTTTCTAAGCAGCTTAGCAGATGGGAGGTAAGTAGGATGACGATTACAATTCAATATAAAAATGCATTTAAATAAAGTTGGGGGTCTAACTTAAGCCCTCAAAAGCCAAAATGTACAACTTAAGTCTTCAACAACAGCCTTCCCTCAGTCACTCTGGGTAAGTGTACAGTGCAGCTAGGAGCCAGCCTCCCAGCCCAGACAGACAGAGTCGTGCTAGCTGCACTCGAACTGGTGCATTAAAAATACCTGTGTGGATTTTGCAACATTGGTGGCGGCTCAGGCTAGCCACCTGAACTAAGATCCAGGGGGTCGGGTGGGCTTGGACTCGGGTCACTAGCCTGAGCTGCTGCCCATGCCACAATGTCCACACTGCTAATTTTAGCACACTAATTTTAGCACACCAAGTGGCGCTAGCGTGAGCCTGTCAGCCCAGGCTGTTAAGTATACTCCCAGCTGCGGTGTAAACGTAGTCTCTGTTCTTGAGTTACTAAATTTGTCATGGTCTCTTGTCACAGATTGCCACAAAACCGGACAATGTGAAATTTGTGTCTGTGAGAGGAGACTCAGGCTCAGTATCTCCAGAAGTACAAGAAGAGTTACATAGCAGCCAAATCTGACACAACTTTCAACAGGGTGCTCCGGTGTTCCTCACATATAATGTTTAACGTCCTGAGATAGTACAACCTTTCTGCAATCAAAACATAAGTTTAGGCTTTGGGATGATTTAGTAATATCTATCTATGATACTTATATCATCCCATTGAAATAGTACCTGAGTGCATCGCAGTCTTTAACATACTCACAACACTCCATTTTACGGATAGGGAAAAGAGATATTAAGTTACTTGTCCAAGGTCACATAGGAAGTCTGTGGAAGATTAGGAAACTGAACTCAGATCTCTGGAGACTGGAGTCCCACGTTAGCCCCCTTTTTTATATATATTATATATATATATTCAGAAACCATTCCCCCAGAAAAAAATTAAATCTACGTGCCACAGAGGAGAGGGAGAAAAAGGACAAAATGTGACTTGTTTTCTATAAATGAAGTTGTGGTCCACTTATTATTTCATTTATATTAACTTGTAAAAATGAGACATGAGAGTCCCCGAAGAAATCAATACCATTGCAGCTATTGCAGAAAAGGAAAGAGGAGCTTCATGGTGGTCCTAAGTGACACTGATGGATGATGATGTGGGGACTGAGAATCTGCCACTGCAAATATTAATTTGCAATTAAAATGACTGAACCAATTGGAGCTACCACCTGCAAAGTGCTGCATGATACCTACTATTAAAATAGGAAAAGGGAAGGCAAAACAGTTCATTAATGGATTTTTGAATTGGTTGTATATTGTTTGTCTAGTTCACTGAAAGGTAGACTGTGCCTTAAGACACAGCCCTCAATGATGGGGAGAGCAGAGTTGCACCCTGGTGTATGCATAGGCTGTTCCAGATTGATGTCCCAGGAGCGGCGCCTCTCCAACTCTCCCTTCACCCCGTAGGAAGATGTGTATTTGTGTGCAGGCACTGCATTTGTCACGGGTCTTTGCATTGGACACAGCACAGTAGGCAGGAGTTGTGCATTTTTCCCTACCCTGTGCACCCAGGATAAAGCTGATCACATCCCTCCTTAAAATAGTTACTGCCACGCCAATAAATTAGCCATTGTACTTTATCATACCACTAATGCATCTGTTTTCTTGGCATGATAAGTGACACAGACATACAAACTAAAACTAAAACTATTTATGATTGTGCTACTTAGACTCTAAGCTCCTCAGGGCAGGGATTAGCTTTCTATTATGTGTTTGTTCAGTGCCTAGCACAATGGGGCTGGAACTGTTAGGAATAACTGCCATACAAATAAATTATTAATAAATAATAAATCAATGGACTGAGATAGATCTGTGGAGAGAGGTGAAACTGGGTGGACTGATCCAACCACCAGTCAGTTAACTGAAACATTTTCCTTTGGGTCATTAGTATTTTCTCTACGCACAAAGTGCATCCACAGCAGTTAGTGATTTGTGTGCATGCTTTGATGCTTAGAAACACAGTCCCAGGAAGTCATATTGGGAAGTGGAAAGGTCAAATAAAGAAAAGGAAGCAGTGACAATACAGTCATTGATTTCAGGTTATTGAAAGAAGTGTCAGCTATTGAGATGTTCATCCCAGCTTGTTAAGCAACCAGGTGAGGTTTTGTAACACTAACAAAGCAAGGACCATGGTTACATCTTTTTTTTCTGACTGTCTTTTAAAATCCTAATGCCAAGTATCAGGTTTTAAACCACAACTTATTGCAAAGTCCTTAGAACTCAAGCCCATGTAAATTCTCACTCAGTCAGTCCCCCGAACACTTAAAATTGTGTCTTTACCTTTATTTTGCTGGTTACCGGGAGGTTTACACCTGTCTTAGTCCCACGGTACGTTGCCCCTTCTGAGACACTTTTCTAGTCCCCCCAAGTAAACTCCTTTCAAGTGACAGGTCTGTGCCTCCATTTCTTTTGGGGATGGGGTCCCACCATCTTCACCCCAACTTCACCCCCTTGATTTCCAATTGTGATACCTGGAAGACCCAAGAGGGTCCTCCCTTGGGAAGCTGTGGACAATAACAGTATGCAGCAACACAGAAGCAGCCTCTTCAAAACAAAGTATGATTTGTTTTGTCAAAAGATGCCTAGCACAGAGAGAAATGGACTTAAAGCAACAGAGAGACCTATATGTATACTGACTTACCTTGATTAGTACTCCCCTCTTTAGCCGCTAGGTAGACCTTAGCCTTGGTGCATCCTGTTCTCTTGGGGACCAAGTTACAGCCTTGTTGCTGAAAACATGGGTTCTCAGTCAGTCTGTGTCAGCCTGCTGCAGCTCTCAGCTCCCCAGGGCTGATCTTTTAACAGATCAGTGTCTTTTGATCTCCCTCAAACAGACCTATCACCCTGATTGGGTCTCAGGAGCCACTTTTTCAAAGCTATAAACTTGACTATTATGTTTGAGTGTTTGGTGGAATACTTCTTATCTAGGCCATTATTTTACCTTTCCTGACTGGTTTCTTTAACAACCACTTTTGATTTAACTCTTTGCATCCAGGCAGGGTAGTATCAAACAGATACACTGAGGTGTAGATAACAGTTATAAAAACAATACAAATATTTCCCAGTTCTCGACAGCATTGAATTAGTGAAAAATTGTATATAATAAAATCAAGGCTTTGTGAATTCTCTTTAGTGGCATTGTGACACTGACAGACTGGTCAACTGTGACCCATAACAACTTAACAGTAGGCACTGAAGTGGTAAACAGGGCCATTCCTTGTGGATAGTTTTCAAAGCCATGTTAAGTAAACTCTAATCTTTAACATGTTGGCCTGTATTGTTAGAGAATCAAAGGGTAGATGCTAAGTGTGTTTGTTTGTGTTTACCTATACCTTGTTAGAAGTTAACAATGTAACCAGATTAGCTTGTAGATGCTAATTCCCTTTCATGTCTTAATTGCATGTGGATGTTTCAGTTTAACTTAAGATCAAAGATATAAAATACTGTAGGAAATGATAACATTATTTACATTATCTTCAGCTTAATGGTCTATGCCAGTGGTTCCCAAACTCGTCCCGCCGCTTGTGCAGGGAAAGCCCCTGGCGGGCCGGGCCAGTTTGTTTACCTGCCGCGTCCACAGGTTTGGCCGATCGCAGCTCCCAGTGGCCACGGTTCGCTGCTCCAGGCCAATGGGAGCTGCTGGAAGTGGCGGCCAGTATATCCCTCGGCCTGCGCCGCTTCCAGCAGCTCCCATAGGCCTGGAGCAGCAAATCGCGGCCACCGGGAGCCACAATCGGCTGAACCTGCAGACACGGCAGGTAAACAAACCGGCCCGGCCCGCCCAGGGCTTTCCCTGCACAAGCGGCGGAACAAGTTTGGGAACCCCTGGTCTATGCCATAATGAACTGCCTTGATAGTCTGAATGGTTAATTGCTTTGTGTGAGTGAATACAACTAGTTACCTGTGTATACACAGGAAACAGGAGATTAGCTTCTAAGCAACAATATACATTACCTAGTCTTTTTCTGAGGAAGGCCTTGATGTGATGATTGCTGTAAAGAGGCTATCAACCTGCTTAGAGAACTATAAAGAAAGCTTTTGGCCTGATCCTTTTAATCTCAGATCACTACAACTTTGACAGGGAAAGTCTAAGCCACAAGATTGTGGTCTCCAGGTTTACTCTGGATCCACCCTGGAATTCACATGACAGAATTTGAACAAATTCTACACCTGGACTACAACCTTCTAAATTGATTCCAAAAAGACTTTTACAAATCAGCAGGCTCACCATCTCTACTATGAAACTAACCTAAGAACTTTACACACATTTGTATGTTTATTGATCTCTTAACTATATATAACACTCTTTATATTTTTCTTTTTATTAATAAATCTTAGATTTAGTTAATAAGGATTGGCTGTGTGTATTTGGGTGAGATCTGAAATATTCATTGACCTGGTGAGCAATGTGTCTGGTCTTTTGGTATTGGTAGAACTTTAAGTATGGTTTGTAGTTAGATGTTTGGCTGTGTGTGTTCCCTCTGTATGCCATACCAGTTCTGCACAGGTAGCTGGCACAGCAGACCTTGAGTAAACCGCCCAATGACCCTGTCAAGGTTCCTCCCCCACTCTGAACTCTAGGGTACAGATGTGGGGACCTGCATGAAAAACCTCCTAAGCTTATCTTTACCAGCTTAGGTCAAAACTTCCCCAAGGTACAAAATATTCCACCCTTTTGTCCTTGGATCGGCCGCTACCACCACCAAACAAATACTGGTTACTGGGGAAGAGCTGTTTGGACACGTCTTTCCCCCCAAAATACTTCCCAAAAACCTTGCACCCTACTTCCTGGACAAGGTTTGGTAAAAAGCCTCACCAATTTGCCTAGGTGACTACAGACCCAGACCCTTGGATCTTAAGAACAATGAACAATCCTCCCAACACTTGCACCCTCCCTTTCCTGGGAAATGTTGGATAAAAAGCCTCACCAATTTGCATAGGTGACCACAGACCCAAACCCCTGGATCTGAGAACAATGAAAAAGCATTCAGTTTTCTTACAAGAAGACTTTTAATAAAAATAGAATTAGAAATAAGAAATCCCCCCTATAAAATCAGGATGGTAAATACCTTACAGGGTAATTAGATTCAAAACATAGAGAACCCCTCTAGGCAAAAACCTTAAGTTACAAAAAAGATACACGGACAGAAATAGTTATTCTATTCAGCACAATTCTTTTCTCAGCCATTTAAAGAAATCATAATCTAACACATACCTAGCTAGATTACTTACTAAAAGTTCTAAGGCTTCATTCCTGGTCTATCCCCGGCAAAGACAAAATGTAGACAGACCCACAAACCCTTTGTTTCTCTCCCTCCTACCAGCTTTTGAAAGTATCTTGTCTCCTCATTGGTCATTTTGGTCAGGTGCCAGCGAGGTTACCTTTAGCTTCTTAACCCTTTACAGGTGAGAGGAGATTTCCTCTGGCCAGGAGGGATTTTAAAGGGGTTTACCCTTCCCTTTCTATTTATGACAGACCCAATATCCATTAAGGTACGAAGGTACCTTACCAGCTTTACTGTCGACAAAGCACGGCAATAGCACCTGGCAGACTCTACAAGGACACTAAGAGGTGTGCCAGTGACAATGGACACAGCTCAGTGAATGGCAGGACTTTCAATTCCCCCCTCGGCTGGCCAAAGATACTCCCGCTGAAACTCCATTTTATACACCAATATAAACAAGTTAAGTATTGCCCCTCTGACATAGTTAGTTACTGTCCCCTGGTAGCAGGATGCTGGTGGAAAAGCACCTAATTAGCCCCTGCCCAGTCAGCTCCAATCAGGGGAAACAGATTGGGGCTGATGGAAAAGGCCTGATGCTGGCCTGAGGATTGGCAACACCTTCTGGCCTGACAAGCCAAGGGCTATAAAGGTTGGGAGGGAGTGAGAAGTCAGTCAGGGAACTGGAGACCTCCTAGCTGAAGGCTGACTCTGCCTGTAAAATAGGTTGAATAATCCTGTAAAGCTTGTAAATAGATAAACACTGGTGGTGGGATAACTGCAGGTAAATAAAGACACGGGTGTTGCACAACCCTGAAGCCATTCTGAGCCTTATTGGGGGCAGCAAGCAGGCCCCAGGAAGAGGGGTGGGTCATGGACCCTGTTACACCCCGATGTGGGTTGTTACCACCCATTACCTTGTACATGGTGGTTTGATCAAAACATCTTTATCCATAACTGTCATCTTGACCTTATCTTTAAAAGAGGTCAGTGTGTTCCTGTTATATATGGGGGTGTTTGTACCATACTTGGTATCCGGGTGTTTTGGTACAATCCTTCTGGAATGTGTTTGCATGAGTGTCCTGTGCCTACCCTTTCTTAGGAATGTTTGTGTTTTTGCAATACCAGCCCTGTTCTTGCCAGGCTCTGTGAGTGTGTACTCAGGCAAAGCCTGACTCCTGCTTACAGCCTTTGTCTTGCTGACTTTGCTTTATATTAGCAAATCTTTGACCACTACTTTAGCTCAGGCCTCTGATACAAGGGTTTGTGTCTCAGGCTCTCTTCCTATTACATGGTGAATAAAATTTTCCGTAATTTCTCACTATATTAGACTTGGATGTCTGGATAGGAGCCAAAGGCTGGATTGCTTAAAGGGGACTGTAGTTTGGCTTTTTGATAAGAGTGTGGTATTATAGAAGCTGTTTTGTTACTGGCTTGTTTAATCTAAAAATAGAATAAACCACCAGTTTGGGGAATTGTCTGTCCTATTTCTTACAGTTTGTCCTGAGTAAGCACTCTCAGTGTGGCCCCTCCAAGCACCACAGTCACAGAGATAAATTCTGATATTTACTCCCCCAAATCACCCCTTGCCCTTCTAATCTATGCCATCCCACTGACTTGAATAGGATTGCATGGACAGTAAATCTGCACAGAATTAGACTGTATTAATTTCAGTGTACCATAAATGAGGAGGAAAAAAATCCCTCCTTTTAAATGTTATGGGGTTGATGGAAATACACAATACCAAAAGGGAATGTAGATAGCTTAGTCTGTGGTTTAAATGAAGTGTGTGTGGGGGAGGGGGGGGCGGCAGGGGAAATCCACCAATCCACCATGTTCTGTCTCCTTTTATGGCTCCCCCTTCCATGTTCCACCACTGGTTCTCTACATCCAGTTCTCTTCTGTTCTTCTACCTCTGCTAGCTTTTCTGTATCCCTGTCTCTTCTCTGTTGACTGCTACCACCCTTAGGGTCTTTTATCAGGAAAGATCTGAGGGAGGCATAAGGATAACACCTAAGAATCCATTTAATTTTAAACATATACTTAATTGCTGTCCTAATTAGGGATGAGGTCTTTCTTGTGTTGGGTATTAGAGCTCTCGAGTATAACTAGGAATAAAAGGATCAAACTAAAAAAAAAGAAGAAAAAACAGGACAGGAAAAAAATACAGAAAAAGATAATTGTGATAATAATCTCCCAGGGTAGCTCTAGAAGCTCCTTAGCTTGAAACATTTAACAGTAGACTGGACAAACCACAAAAGTATTTACAAGGAACAATTCCAAAGACACCTCAAGGGATGGATGCAGTGACCTAAACTGGTCTTTTCACAAGAACATAAGAACAGTCATACTGGGTCAGACCGATGGTCCATCTAGACCAGTATCCTGTCTTCCGACAGCGGCCAATGTTCGGTGCCCCAGAGGGAATGAACAGAACAGGTAATCATCAAGTGATCTATCCCCTGTTGCCCATTACCAGCTTCTGGCAAACAGAGGCTAGGGACACAATCCCTGATCATCCTGGCTAATAGCCATTGATGGACCTGTCCTCCAGGAATTTATCTAGTTCTTTTTTGAACCTTTATAGTCTTGGCCTTCACAACATCCTCATGCAAGGAGTTCCACAGGTTGAGTTTCTGTTGTGTGAAAAATACTTTTTTGTTCATTTTAAACCTCTGCTGCCTATTAATTTCATTTGGTGATCCCTAGTTCTTGTGTTATGAGAAGGAGCAAATAACATTTCCTTATTTACTTTTTCCACACCAGTCATGATTTTATAGACCTTTACCATATCCCCCCCTTAATCATCTCTTTTCCAAGATGAAAAGTCCCAGTCGTATTAATATCTCCTCATATGGCAGCCGTTCCATACCCCTGATCATTTTTGTTGCCTTTTTTGGAACCTTTTCCAATTCCAATATATCTTTTTTTCCATGTGTAAGTTTTATTACCATTGAGCAAGGTGCATTAAAAATAAAAACTGGATATTTCTGTTATAATGATCAAAAGTGAAAAAGTATGAACTGTTGGCATTCAATTGTCATCATTGCAGTGCGTGTGTGTGTGTGTAAGTTTAATCAGGAAAAATGCATCTACTAGCCAGCTTATTGCTTTTTCCTTACCTAGATGCATACAAAGCTAGGATGGCTGTGTCAGCAGTTGACATGTCTATCACATGAAATCAATGTCTGCTTTGTCACTGCTTCCTTTTCTTCACTTTGTCCTTTCTACTTCCCAATGTGACTCCCTTTGGGCTATCTAATAAGTGTCAAAGCATGGACTTGTGCCACTAACTTCTTTTGGTTGCACTTTGTTTTGTATGTCACAGAGAAGCTAGCAATAGCTTGAAAGAAGGTATTTTAGTTTGCTATCCAGTACTTTTTGCTCCATGGATTTCACCTCTTCACATAAATAAGCACCCCATCTCACATACTCGCATACTAAGGTGAGGTGCTGCGTGCTCAGTGCTTTTGAAAATCAGATCTGCCTGCTGCCTTGCCCCATCATTCTGGGATGTATTAGCAGGAGTGTTGTAAGCAAGACAGGATAAGTAATTTTTCCACTCTACTCCACACTGATTAGGCCTCAACTAGAGTATTGTGTCCAGTTCTGGGTGCCGCTTTTCAGGAGAGATGTTGACAAATTGGAGAAAGTTCAGAGAAGAGCAAGAAAAAAGATTAAAGGTCTAGAAAACATGATCTGTGAGGGAAGATTGAAAAAATTGGGTTTGTTTAGTCTGGAAAAGAGAAGATTGAGAGGGGACATGATAGCAGTTTTCAAGTAGATAAAAGGTTGTTACAAGGAGGAGGGAGAAAAATTGTTCTTCTTTACCTCTGAGGATAGGACAAGAAGTCATGAGCTTAAATTGCAGCAAGGGAGGTTTAGGTTGGACATTAGGAAAAAATTCCTTTCAGGGTGGTTAATCATTGGAATAAATTGCCTAGGGAGGTTGTGGTATCTCCATCACTAGAGATTTTCAAGAGCACGTGAGACAAACACCTGTCAGGGATGGTCAAGATAATACTTAGCCCTGCCTTGAGTGCAGGGGACTGGACTAACGACCTCTCGAGGTCCCTTCCAGTCCTATCATTCTATGATTAATTATTTTTAAAGATGTAAAATATGTAGCTCTTCCTGAAAACACTGTAAGAAACCCTCTAAAGTTCCAGTTTAGGATGAGAAGTCTTTACCGAAATGAAGGTCTACATCTGAAAACAGTTAGTCAATGGATGGCTGGGTTTTACCTTAATAGCATAACATGTATCACTACACATGAGCAGCCAACCAGTGACATGTATTGAATACCCATGAGCTTTGGTTCAGAAATGCTACTAACTCAGATACAAGCTGAAGGGCAAACAGCTTACTAAAAATCAACAAACAACAATGCATGGGTCAGTTTAACTTTCCAACAAATCAAATCACCTTGTTTTTATTTCTTACCTGCAGAGAATCCAAACAACAGAATATTCAAAAGAGGAAAAGACTGTGTGGGGAAACTGTAGGAGTGTCAAGGGAAAATTATTTTCCACAATCTGGGGAAGCAGTCGGGTTGCAGCTCATGATTTATGGTAATTGCTGCAACCCGACTGCATGGTGGTACAAAGCTCTGCAATTAACCTATCAGCCCCTTATTCAGAGCTATCTGGAGACATTTTAATGGAACCGTTTTTTCTACTTAGGTTCACATTTATTTAGGAACCTAAATAGAGAAGTGTCAGGTGTTGAACTCGTTTGAATATCTGGCCCTACAACTAGTATACCATGAGTGAGGCAGGGCTGAAACAATGCAAGATCCTCGTCTAACAGGAAAGAGTGCATTCTTCTTGACAAGCACAAGTGATAAAAAGCACTCAACAACTGGTGCTGTTTCACCAACAGTGAAAGAGCCAATAAAACCCCATAGAATTTGTGCCTGTGTAATAATTGGCAAAACACACTTCTTCAGTGAGGGATACTGATGTAATTTCTCCCATATATCCTGGTTACTTCCTGCTATTTACTATAAATATCTTTGTCTTGTTTGTTGGTGCCTCAGTTCAGCTTAAACTCATCCACACCCCATTTTCTGCTGGGCAGTTCATTGAGGCCCACTGGTTCAGAGAGTGTAATATAAACCTGGGTGTCATCAACAGGTTGAAGACAGCACAATTCACATGTAAGAGACACTTCTCTATGCCGCTTACACACATATCCATACAATCATCACACCTGTGTGTGTAGATTTTCAGAAAGGAATATTGTGTGCCTTAGTAAGGTATGTCTACACTTCACACTCCTTTGAGAGGCGTGTGGAGTACATCCACTACATCCCCCCTAGCATGGGTATAAACAGCTATGTGGACGGTGAGGTGCTATTTAGGTGAGTAGAGTAAGAGCATGCCTGAACTCTGTATGTACCCTACTTGCTCAAGCAGTGCCTCCCCAGCCTACACTGCTTTTGAGCAATGTAGTGTCCCACTGATGGAGTATTTCCCCCACCACACGGGAGGGCTCTGGCAGCAGGGAAAGTCTTTGGCAGAGGAGAGGCAGCAAGGAAAGGTTCTGACACATGTAGCTATACATCGGAGTGTGAATACACTCTGCTTTTTACTTCAGTGTGTATCTACACATACCCTATACTCCTCCACCGATGACATGCAGTGTAGACATAGATGTAGAGAAACAAGCAAAATATTCAATATGAGATCATTAGATATATGACATACTAGGTAGGCAGCAGATTGTAATATCACACCACAATCCAAACCCCTCGGCCCCGTCCCCACTACATGAATTTTGTTATGTGCACCAATATGAAGGTGATGTGTCACATTTGGGTCACTAACCCTACTCTGTATCCCCACAAAGCATAGCAAATATCAGAAACCCCATACAAGCATGAAGATTTTAGAGCACTTACAAGTGTCATCTTTTAAACACGAAGGATAAAGAGACAATGAAGTGAAAGGGCTCTTCCACACATCTATTTGCAGCATAGGATACTCTGAAAGGTGTGAAGCAGTTCATTCATATCAATGGGATTTCCTGAATGAGAACACCCCATGGAGATGAATACAGCATGAAGCAATAGTTCTGAGACAGGTGAACTGCTCTATTCATCTCAGGAAGGGGATGGGAACACACGCTGAGTGCTTTAGGAGACTGTAATGTGCATCAGGTATGTTTAGTCTCAAGGGGGAAGGATTTCCCCAGATCATGGGGCAGGGAAGGGGGCCTCAGATCCTTCCAAAAGGTCAAGCTTTCCTAGAATCTGGCTCACATGAGAGTAGAGGGGGTGCCAATTCCTCTAGATGGGCATGGGCCCCCCAGATCCCATCACACACATGGGGGGCACAAAGGGACTCAGATACTCACAGAGGAGCAAGGCACTCCATATCCTAGCTCATATAAGAAGGGGGGAAGAGAGGAGGAAGCAGACCCTTCTAGAAAGACACCCCCCATACCCCGAGATCTGGACACACATGCAAGATAGCAGAACATGGGACTGAAAGATTCCTTTCCCCTATTGTGCCCCATCCCCGTGACTCACCCCATCTCCCTTCCCACTGCCCTGCTCCTCCATTCCCCCTAACTTTCAAGCTTCCCTTACTTGACCCCCTAATCTCTCTCCCGTACCACACAAACCCATTGTACCCTCTTCATTCACTGCAATCCCAAACCACTCTCCCCCTAATCAACACTCCCCCCCAGGAAGCACTCATAAGTCTAGTTTATTTCCACAAAGACTTTGGGAGGTGCACTGGCAGAGCTGTTGAATGCACAGTGTTGAGGTGCACTGGCAGAACTGGAGGTAGAGGAGGTTAGGATGAGGTTTGGAATACACCTGGGAATACACCATCTGTGGGATCCAGGCAGGTCTGGTGCAAGGTCACTGGGGTGCACTGGCAGAGATGTATTGGTCAGACAGGTTGGGATGCACTTGAAGAGCTGTGAAGCCCCCAAACTCATCTCTCCCTATTCCCTTGGCCCCCTAATATACCTCCTCTCAAAGGCAGAATTCACAAGTTTATCCCCTCTCCTCTTCCCCCCTGGCAAATACTTTGATTACATTCCCGCAAAACTGAAATTGCCACCCAGGACTCACAAATTGTAGCAATCTTCAGGCACTCATTTCATAAATCCTTTTATCATTCTTAGGTGGGGGTTCTGATTAATTTATTCTTAGATATGTTAATTGAAGGGTAAAGTTACACCCATCAAGAGGTGTGTGATTCAGCCAATCATTAGTACCTCTCAGTTTAACAGTACAAGAAAGCAAAAGGGAAACAGTTTTTGTTCTTTTTTTCTGGGGGAGACTAACTCAGGAACCCCTGGATCAAAGGATCCCAAATTTGGAACAGTAACTCTACCCCATGTGCCCACGAGATTCCCAAATTTCAAGATAAACAGATTAACCATTTGGATTTTAGAACACTTACAATAGTTGAGCTATAAAGCATATACAATGGCATGGAATGGAAACTTCTAGCTGTTTTTTTCTTTATTGATACATGCATTGTAAAAATTCACATTTTTTAAAAATACTGTTCTTAGTCTGGGTCCCTCAAAGATTTAGTGAGTATCATGCACTACCTTAACTTGACAGATGAAGAGCTGTGGGTCAAAATGGTCTCAAATTGTTTGATCTCTAGAAAACCCATCTAGAAATGTCTTTTAAAATACCATTGTTCTCCCAGGGCTAATATGTAACTAGAAGCCGCAGCTCCAATGACCCCTAATTTGGGTTACTAACCCTACCCTGCCCCCCCTGAGACACAGAAAATTTCAAAGAGATCTGACTAACCATTCTGATTTTCAAGGACTTTGAAAGATCAGCCTTTCAACAAATGTCATGACACAATCTTAACTATAGTGTGCTCCCACACCACTATAATTATTCTGCAACTCTATTATAAACCAAAGTATAAACCAGAGGATACAATTATACATAACTATTTCCCCCCATCTGTTAGAATGGGGATAATGGTACTCAATTCGTTTGTAAAGTGCTTTGAGATTTACAGAAGAAAAGCATTGCATAAAAGCTAGGTATTGTTATATTATTATTGTCAGACTATAAATAATGGACCATTTCTATTTACACCAGTATGAAGCAGGAGAGATTCCAGCAAAATCAGTGAAGTTGCAATGGTGTAAGTGAGAGGAGAATCAGGACCATTATCCTTTACATCACTTATACATCCAAATGCAATACAGAGGTTATAAATAGAACTGAGAGAAGATTTTTTCCCCCAGTTTGGGGGCTGAACCAAAAAAAAAAAATCAGAAAAAATATTCTGTTCAGATCAAACTGAAACTGGGATTTTTCAGGATTCTACTTGAAATGAAAAACCTGAAAAAAATCATTTTGGAAACACTGGACATGGGGTTTCCAAAATTAAAATTTGTTTCCCCAATACCAGATGCTGCTGAGTGAAACTGACAAGAATATCAAGTTCATCCAGCAACTGTCATAGCTCCCAGGGCAGCCCTGCCATGTGGATTGCAGCAGGGTTGGGGACACCAAGACTTTGACTCGCAGGCCAACCTGGAGTCTGGAAGCTCTGAAATCCCTAGCCCTGGAGCCATCCATATGGTGGAGCTGCCTCAGAGCCACAAACTCTGAGAACTTGGAAGCCCTGGGAACACTGGTTTGAGTCAGGATTGTCAGGGATTCCAGGTTCCCTGCCCTGGAACAGGAGCCAAGCCCCAGTTAGAATCAGGGCTCTGGAAACCGTGGAAGCTCAGGCATGGTAGGTCTGCCCAAGAGCTGTGGACCCTGAAAGCACCGGAGTCTTGACCTTGAGGAAATCCCCATGGTGGATCTGCCCCTGAACTGCAGACCCTAGAAGCACGAAGTCCACAGCAGCCCTGGAGGGCTGATTTCCAGGAAGGTTTATCTGGGAATCCTGCCTTGGGTTTACCAAAAGTTTATTGAACCCATGGGTTTCAGGTGAAACAGTTTGGGCTCCACAAATCAGCATTTTCTGATAAAACTTTGTTTCACTGAAAAATTTCTAACCAGCTCTAGTTATAAATGAAAAACATCCCAACTGCTATTCCTTTTAATCTTCAGAATAATATTGCATAGGAAGAAATTAGCTCACAGGAAACACCTAAAATGTGAGTGATCAAGTTAACTTGTTGAGCCTCAAGTAATGCCCATTGAAATCAAAATAAATATTACTATTGACTTCAATGGGCTTTGAATTGGAGCCTTGAGTTGTGTATGGTTTTTTTTGTTTGGTTGTTTTAAATTCAGCCAATCAAATCCAGCCCTGCTTCCACTCTACTGGAACAACAAGAATGACTGACTTTCCATTTTGGAATTGCCATTGTTTTCCTTGAATTGTTATGCATTTGACTAGGAGAAGATTTTCAAAGGCATAAATGGGAGATAGGAGCCTAACACTGATTGACTTTCAATGAGAGACAGACACCTAACTCCCTCTAAAAATCTATTTGTGTATATACAGTGGACAACTTTCCACTCTGGTGTAATTCCCTCTTGTTGTTGTTGTTTTGGCTATCAATATTCTAATTGCAGAAATTATACCAGATTTAGCATTGTGTAAGTAGCCTGGTATAAGCTCCAGAGTTCCAGAATTCCACCAGGGCTGATTTTGACCCAGTGAATTTTATTAAACTGGCTGTTTTATCTTCATTTTAAAATACCAAAATCTTACATATCCTATCAAGTTTAGGAACACTTACGAGCTAAGTAAATACTTTAATATCTCCACAGATTAAATAGTAGGAAACGTTCTCCAGGGATAAAGAGTCAATTTCAGCTACCTGTCGTCCTTGCAAAACAGCTGTCCAGATGAAAGGATTTTACAATACAGCTACAGACAATGGCACACAATATATGTGCTTTCAGTAGTGACACAATAAACGGCAGGTGTCTGAAAAATTAAAATGATGGAACTGGAAGCATCACCATTGCTTTTTTTCTTTGAAAAATAATTATTTTAATTCTGCTCCTGATTACCTTTGCTGAAATATATTTGCTTGACATACGGCCATTTTAAATGCAAATATTAAGGCTATGAAAAGGCACAGTCACATGCTTAATTTTGGATGCCATCCAGGACTAAAGTGGTTTGATAATAAGACAAAATCATGTTAGTTGCCCAAGTATAAATCTGCCTTGTCCATCCAAATATCAATATGCATTTGGCAAAATAATGCAAAATACAAAGAGTGGCTGATAAATTGTTGCAATTGTCCCCAGAAGAGGAAAGAGAATGAAGTGAAGTAGCCAGCTGTAGATGAGAAATGCACTTGTACAAAGAAACTACTAATGGTATGTAACACTGATTACTTTTGAACGTAAGAGTTATTAAATTTACATATTATTCAGAAAGTTTCTGCAGTCATGAGTAATGCAAAACTATTCTTCTCAATAGGCCTTTTTCAGTTTAGACAGATTGGGAGAGGGGTGGGGGGAAGGGGAGGGAAACAGACACAGAAAAGGTAATAGAGCACAATATCAAAGTTTCCCTATGGGATTTGATTAATGTCAGAGCAAGAGAGTTTAAACAAATAATGGAAAGGTGACAAGAAACAAGGCCTGAAAACAATCACAAAACAGCAGCTAAGGATGATTGCTCTGATTCAAGGAGAATTTAACACAAAATTTTAGTGGAAAAAAATGTGAAAAAAGGTAAACTGTAAAAGGTGGGTAGAAGAGTTGATTTCTTTAAATAACATATTTCTATCTGTGAAAAAACTCTTGAAAGGGGTAAGATCTAGAAGGTTAGACAGTCCCCAGAAGATTGACAGCAACCATTTAAAAGGTAGTGTACAGTGCTGAAGACGAGGACATATCCTTGGGTTGGAATGAAAAACCTATGAGAATATAACCCATGTAAATTTAGAGTCATATCTAGAAACCTATGGGGCAGAGCATCTGGATGTAGTGGGGAAAGCAAGGTTTACATCCATCATAATTCCACCACATTAAATTAGCTGTAAGTAAGCCCCACACAAATGGCTGTATAATTTTTTCCCCACCCCCAAAGTTGAACATTAGAGGTCTGAGTCTGCACAGTTAAAGTCAATGGTAACCTTGCCATTGAATTCAATGGTCATAGAATCAGGCATTATGATTTGATCCTGATCCATTTCAATGAGAGCTGAAGGCACTCAGCACTGTGTAGGACTGAGCCCTTGATGCCGTGTTGGTTGCTGTGGTTGGGCAATGAGGAGGTATCTATATTAGGCCTTGTCTATACTGCAGGGTAAGTCAATGTAAGTTACACAGCTTAAGCTACATAGTTTACATTGCCTTACCTAAGTGTCTGCACCATGCTATGTCGGCGGGAGATGCTCTCCCATCAACATAGCTTCCGCTTCTTGTTAAGGTGGAGTACTGAAGTTGACAGGAGAATGCTCTCCCATTGACTTATCACACCTTTACCAGACTCGCTAAATCAAAGCCACTGAATCGACTGCAGCAGCGCTGATTTAGCCCGAAATGAAGACAAGCCCTTAGGTATTTATAAGGCCCCACCTAGTATCTGTGTTCCTCATGATATTTTATCTGTTATAAACTAGGCAAATACTATTATCTACTATTAAAATCCTCATTTTACAGATGGGGAAATGAGGCACAGAGAAACTAAGTGACTTGGCCAATGTCACACACAAAGTCTGTGATCAATTAGGGAATTGAACCTGGGTCTCCCACAGCTCAGTTTACTGCCTTAACCAATGGATGATCCTTCCTCTCTGGGACAGAGAAGCAGTGGAGCAGATAGGAGCCAAATGCACCTGGAACTCTGGGCAAGTAGAACAAGATGATTGTGTCATAACTTAACAGTAAAGTAAGGCTACATCTACACTATCACTTATGTCAGTATACCTTATGTCACAGAGGAGTGTGATAAAAACAGCTACACCCCCACTTGTTTTCTTATCCCTGAAATATATTGTTTGTATCTTGTCTCTTTATTTTTAATTTTGACAATTGTTTCAGCAGTAGGTGGGTGAAAAAAAAATCTGCTTTGTTGAGAAAATTCCAATTTTCTAGGAATGCTTATTTCCATCTTTCATTCTTCACTGATTTTTTTCTTCCCATAAGAAAACTTTACTTCGACTTTTATGCTTTTGCCTAAAGTTTAATTTTTGGTTACTAGTTTCATATATTTTCACATTAAAGTTCCTACGAGGATTCGACCATGATATTCGGTGACTTTTCTTGTGAAGCCCTGAAGGCTATGCTTTTTTCTGGATTGTCCTGGATTTGGGTCTGGTCAAGAAGGATTACTTTACAAATTAAGATGGCACAGAAGGGCATAGTTCAGCATTACGCATTGTTCTCCACAAGGATCTGGCAATTCTTTGGGTTCCAAAGTCACACTTAGCAGAGGCGTAGCCATGTTAGTTTGTATCCAGGAACAATGAGGAGTCCGGTGGCATCTTAAAGACTAACAGATTTATTTGGGCATAAGCTTTCATGGGTAAAAAAACCCACTTCTGCAGATGCATGTAGTTAAAATTACAAATGAGGCAGTGTCAATATCAAGACAGAGATAAACACCTACAAGATCTCTATCAAGCATTCTTAAAACTACAATACCCACGTGGGGAAGTGATGAAACAGATTGACAAAGCGAGATGGGTACCCAGAAGTCACCTACTACAGGACAGGCCCAACAAGGAAAATAACAGAACACCACTGGCCATCATGTACAGCCCCCAGCTACAATCTCTCCAGTGCATCATCAACGATCTACAGCCTATCTTGGAATATGATCTCCCACTCTCACAGGCCAGGCCAATCCTTGCTTACTGACAGCCCCCCAACCTGAAGCAAATACTCACGAGCAACTACACACCACACCACAGAAACACTAACCCAGGAACCAATCTCTGTACAAACCCTGTTGCCTTCTCTGTTCCCATATCTACTTTAGTGACACCATCAGAGGACCCAACCACACCAGCCACTCCAACAGAGGCTCATTCACCTGCATACCTACTAATGTGATATATGCCATCATGTGCCAGCAATGCCTCTCTGCCCTGTACATTGGCCAAACCAGACAGTGTCTATGTAAAAGGATAAATGGACACAAATCAGACATCAGGAACAGTAACATACAAAAGCCAGTAGGAGAACACTTCAATCTCCCTGGACACTCAACAACAGATTTAAAAGTAGCCATTCTTCAAACAAAAAAACTTTCAAAAACAGACTTCAAAGAGAAACTGCTGAGCTACAATTCATTTGCAAATTTAACACCATCAATTTGGGCTTGACTAGGGACTGGGAGTGGCTGGCTCACGACAAAAGCAATTTTCACTCTCTTGGTATTGACACCTCCTCATCAATTATTGGGAGTGGACCACGTCCACCCTGACTGAACTGGCCTTGTCAACGCTGGTTCTCCACTTGTAAGGTAGCTCCTTTCTCTTCATGTGCCAGTATATATTTATGCCTGTATTTGTAATTTTCACTCCATGCATCTGAAGAAGTGGAAAGCTTATGCCAAAATGAATTTGTTAGTCTTTAAGGTGCCACCAAAGTTACACTTATGCTAAATAAAATAAGAGGTTTTTTGTTTTGTTTTTCCTCTTTCATATACTATCTTTCACCTGAAAGGACCAGAAAACAAGTACACAGCTCAACTGAAAAGCCACCTCTTGGGTGGAAATCAGTATCAATGCTGCAAACTCCAAATGCTCTCAAATCATGTGCCAATTCCCTCCAAAATATCAGGGGATTAGCTTTAAACTCATGAGATTTTAAAAATAATATTTTTTTCCTTTGCCTTCAGAAGACTGGAAAAGGGCAAATATAAGCTTTGTATAAATGCCCATCTATAAAAAGGGAAATAAGAACAACCCGGGGAATTACAGACCAATCAGCTTAACTTCTGTACCCAGAAAGATAATGGAGCAAATAATTAAGCAATCAATTTGCAAATACCTAGAAGATAATAAGGTCATAAGCAACAGTCAGCATGGATTTCTTAAGAACAAATCATGTCAAACCAACATAATAGCTTTCTTTGACAGGGTAACAAGACTTGTGGATGGGGGGGAGTGGTAGATGTGGTATATCTTGACTTTAGTAAGGCTTTTGACACTGTCTCGCATGACCGTCTCATAAACAAACTAGGGAAATACAACCTAGATGGAGCTACTATAAGGTGGGTGCATAATTAAGTTGGAAAATCATTCCCAGAGAGTAGTTATCAATGGTTCACAATCATGCTGGAAGAGCATAACGAGTGGGGTCCCGGAGGGGTCAGTTCTGGGTCCGGTTCTGTTCCATATCTTCATCAATGATTTAGATAATGGCATAGGCAGTACACTTATAAAGTTTGCAGACGATACTAAGCTGGGAGGGTTTGCAAGTGCTTTGGAAGATATGATTAAAATTCAAAATGATCTGGACAAACTGGAGAAATGGTCTGAAGTAAATAGGATGAAATTCAATAAGGACAAATGCAAAGTACTCCACTTAGGAAGGAACAATCAGTTGCACACATACAAAATGGGAAATGACTGCCTAGGAAGGAGTACTGCAGAAAGGGATCTGTGGGTCATAGTGGATCACAAGCTAAATATGAGTCAACAGTGTAACGCTGTTGTAAAAAAAGCAAACATCATTCTGGGATGTATTAGCAGGAGTATTGTAAGCAAGACACGAGAAGTAATTCTTCCGCTCTACTCCACGCTGATTAGGCCTCAATTGGAGTATTGTGTCCAGTTCTGGGTGCCACATTTCAGGAAAGATGTGGACAAGTTGGAGAAAGTCCAGAGAAGAGCAACAAAAATTATTAAAGGTCTAGAAAACGTGTCCTATGAGGGAAGATTGAAAAAATTGGGTTTGTTTAGTCTGGAGAAGAGAAGATTGAGAGGGTGTCACGCCCCAATAGCCCCTTCCCTCAGGGAGTCCCCGCAGAAGGCAGATCAGCATTGTATGTGGCTAACATTGTTGCAAGCATCACAAACCATTTTGGGGAGGGTCAAAGGTATGTGAGTGAAGAGTGGAAGTTTCCTTTGCATACTACGAGAGGCCAGGGGGGAGAAAGAAGAAGAGCAGAGAATGGGTTAACTCAACACTTCAGCTGGCCCCGGCCCAAGGTCATGGGCTCGAAGAGAAATCAGCAGCTACCCAGCCATAAGAAGAGGAGAACTAAGTTAAGCAGAGCTGCAAAGATAGCAGCGAGAACAGTGAGAGCAAATAAGACTGCAACAGCGAAGGCCAATAGAAGGGAAAACAAAGTCTCCGGAGCCGAGGAGGTCACAGCAAGCTGGTTTGGACTGGCACAAAGAGCACCAGGAGCAGAGGTCCCTGAACGGAACATTGCCCCCCCCCTCCTCCTCCCCCCAAGGAGCCCAGGACTTAAAACCCTCCTGAGAGCTGGAGCAACTCGGAGATCAACGGCAGATCCTCAGACCACCCGGGCCCAGGACACCACTCCTGTCCACCCTTCTCCCCCACCCCCTTCTTCTGATGTTACACCCAGGCGTGGCCAGTCTCGGGCAGTGTGTGTGTGAGTATGAAAGTGGGTTAGGGCTTGGGACATTAATGCTTTCTTTCTTCCCCCGAAGGACAAGGGAGCATTCCCATCACTCTCTGCTGTTATTTTATTATTTTATCAATAAAGCTTTTAAATTTAGATACTTGGTGTGTTCCAGTACCTCCTCCCCAAATGATCCTGTGGCATCAGCCTGCTCAACTGATGCCCCAGGCAGATTGGTAACAAAAATCTGTCACAAGGGGACATGATAACAGTTTTCAAACACATAAAAGGTTGTTACAGAGAGGAGGGAGAAAAACTGTTCTTCTTAACCTCTGAGGATAGGACAAGAAGCAATGGGCTTAAATTGCAGCAAGGGCGGTTTAGGTTGGACATTAGGAAAAACTTCCTAACTGGTTAAGCACTGGGATAAATTGCCTAGGGAGGTGGTGGAATCTCCATCATTGGGGATTTTTAAGAGCAGGTTGGACAAACACCTGTCAGGGATGGTCTAGATAATACTTAGTCCTGCCTTGAGTGCCTGCCTTGCGAGGTCCCTTCCAGTTCTATGATAGAACTCCGTGGTTTGAGTATTGGCCTGCTAAACCCAGCGTTGTAAATTCAATCCTTGAGGGGGCCATTTAGGGATCTGGGGCAAAAATTGGGGATTGGTCCTGCTCTGAGCAGGGGGTTGGACTAGATGACCTCCTGAGGTCCCTTCCAACCCTGATATTCTATGATTCTCAAGCATTTAGGGTACACTTGGGTCATGTTTTTAAAATTTTCTGCACAGTCATGAGGGCTAGAATCTTACTATTCTTTTTAATGAAACTTGAGATTCTTGTGTAATCACAATTCTCTGGGAGCTGAGGCTTCAGGAAGAACACCAAATATTGAAAGAATTGCTATAAAAATCACAAGAACTGGCAAAACTGGCTGGCACATTCCCTCATAGTGGTATGGAAATGGAGGAAGGGAAATTTTCTCCATTAGCCATTTCATTGCTCAGTACATAAGGAAAAAGCCATTGGAACCTGGACTCTGATCTACACTGCATGATAGCTGACTGCACTTGTTGACAAGGGGTTGGTTGTGACTTTGTTATGTTTTAGCATCTGCTATTATTCAGTGGCTTTATGTTTCTGATGTCTGTTTCACTCTGACCCTCACTGAGGCCTGTCAGATTGGTTTCCCTTTCTCGCTTGTCTTTCTGGTTGTCTTTGATGTAACAACATGATGTGACATGCAGTAATCTAGCACATTTGCTGTGAGCTGAAATGGATTGGCACTGAGTTATTCTGATGGGAGTGGACTGTCAGCCCCCTTCCATTCCTGTCAGTATTGTGAAGTTCAGCACTAACATGTTTCGTTTTAACTCAATACCTCTAAATGTATATATTTTTTACTGCCTCCTTTAGTGTGTTATATCATATAACAATATCTATTGTTGAACTGGACCCTGGCTATGCCCGATCTATCTGAAGGAGTACTTAAATCTAAATTGATAGTTGCTAGGTAGCCACATGCAGTGTTCTGCCACCCTCTATGCACTGAGTTTGACAGATTTGTTCCTTGTAGACTCATGTGGCTCTAGAGATCAACATATTCTTAGTATCTGTCTCTGCAGCTCCCTGCATGGTGTCAAACAGGGAGCACAAGGCTATAGCGCTCCAGTGAATGCGAGAACATATGTGGGCAAAGTAAGGGCAAGCCCTGAACACATATAGTCCTTCTGACTGAGTGGAAGTTAGCAGCTAGCCTGTTACATGGTAGCTGCTTTACCCTAAAGAGCACAGGATAATAGGGTGAAACTGAAGGCTAAGAATAGACAAGTTTTAGGGAAAAAATTATCTTAAACTAGGATCCTAGGTGATTTAAGACCATTTGAAAATCCCAGCCTGAAGTGTAATGTTACTGAGCCACTTAACTGTGTGCTTGCTCTTAGACCTTATTACTGCTACAAGACAGTAATAAGGCTTGGCCACTAAGCAGGAATGTCACAAATGCAGGATGAAGTTCCCATGTGCTCCATGCCCTACTCATCACTTTTTGCCTGATTACAAGGACGATGGGCTAGTGTTTAGGGCACTCACTTGAGACTTGGATTCAGTTCCCCACTACCACAGATTCCCTGAGTGAACCCATCATACAGTTAGTCTCTCCGTGACTCAGATCCCCACTTTCAAAAAGAGGATGGTAGTACTTCTTTAATCATACCTGTGTTGTCAGAATAAATACAGTAAAGACTATAAGGTGCTCAGACACTACAGAAATGGAGGGACATATAAAAACTATACATAAATTATACATGAAACACTACACACCTGACTCAAGACTTTCTGCTGAGGGAATGTCTATTTTTTGAGACAAACTTTTTTTTAAACTATGGAGAGTTTCCCTCTTACTGTATACTATTAGGTAAGGTGTGCAACATTTTTATTTATGTTAGTCACTCTATGAGCCAAAATCCAGCTTAGTAAAACTTTTAGCAGCTGATTCAAAATATACAAACTAGATGGAATCCCATCTCTGTGTAATGTCAGTTAAAGAGCTGGCCCAATATGTATACACACACATGCACAGACATGCAAAGTGTATGAAGCAGTGGCACTAGGACAGTTTTTAGCATGGGGGTGCTGAGCTGCGTCCCTCCTTACCCCCTCCCTTACCCCAGGAGTAGGGCCATGGATTTGAGAGGGGGGAATGCAGACAGGCGGCCAGGCTGGGGCCACAGCTGGGGGCAGTTGTGGAGCTCTGGGTGAGAGGCTGGTGGCTAGGATCCCTGGACAGCAGCAGAGCCCCTGGGCATGGGGCCGGAGGCTGGGACCCTGGGTGCGGTGCCAGCGGCTGGGACCCTGGGCCTGCGACAGAGCCCCCAGGTATGGGGCCAGCAGAGGAGCCCCCTGGAGCAAAACCTGGGGGGTACTGCAGGACCCCCAACACCCTAGTTCCCATGCCTATGTATGCAAGAGAGTGGGACAGGAGATTTAGCAACTGAGAGCTAGCTAAGAGTAGTGAGTTTTAGGAGGAACTTGAAAGAGGAACTTGAAAGAGTGTAAGGTGGATAGGCTCACTGTGAATGGAGACTGTTGTTGACATGGGGCACGCGGGAAATAGAAAAAAGACAAATCTGAATGGAAGGAGTTGGTGAAGGGTTGACTCAGATCACATTTGCACCAGTTTACCTCTCTGACTTCAGCAGATTTATATTGAGGTATGTAAGATCAGATTCAGGTCCATAATATTCAGGGATGCTAAAAAAGGTGGGCACACTATTAGGGGCATAATAGAAAAGGCATCAGAGATGAATATATGACTGCATGCATTAGAGCCTTGAAGGTACATTGTCAGGGAAAACGTTGCTCTACTTTGAAGCCCAATGAAGCATGCTGGAACACTTATGTTATACGAGGAACTAAGTTATCTGTCTGCTGAAGAAGCTAGTGATATTTTTTCAATATTAAGTCAAGTTTTCTCACTCTTCAACATGTTTGAAGGCAACAAAGGAAAACTAGATGACATGAAAGGAAATGGACTCCTCTGACAACTGCCTTCCATTTAGAACTTTGTTGATGCATTTTTTAGCTGATAAACCCCGAGTCAGGGAATAAAGAGACTCCATGCTAGCTATTCCTTTCGACGTTCACTTGGGGGAAGATGTCCAACAACAGACACAGATAAAGATGACAATTAGGCAATTTTAAAATAATTAATGCAAATACTGATATTTCAATAAACTAGCTTTCACTTTCTCCAGCTACACTCATGCCCAGCCAGCTGAGAAGTCTCGCCCTGCTAGATCTTCTTCAGCACTTACCTCCCCCCAGACAAGTCAACAGACTTTGTGAATGTAAATGGTATCACAAAGATCATTTAACTGAAACTAATGTATCAAAATGAGTAAGACTGCTGTAGTGTTCTTTAACTACCATTGTGGCCAGTCATTTAGCAGAAATGAATAAGGTGCCCTTTGCCATGCTATATGGATAAAAGCACTTAGTACTCTAAGTTATGGCCACCAACCATTCTGGCTACTCACCCAGCAATATCTGTTCTGAAAATATCTGCAATTCTAAAGAAAATGTGATCAATGATCAAAAGGATCAAATAGAACTGCCACTTCTTAAGAACCTGTTAATCCTTAAGAAAATGTTCAGAAACTAACAGATCCTTAAGAAGTGGCAGTCCTGTTATTAGGCCAATCTCAACACTTTGAAGCGTTAAAAAAAACAACACTACTTCTTTCATTCAATATTTGTGCATAACTTCATAATTGATTTAACACTTACCTTTCATCTGGAAAACTGAAGCAAGTTCATTAGCATGTCGATCTAAGTAATGCATACTGCAGTAGGGGGCTTCAGAATATCTGGAAGAATTCAGGGAGAAGGCCTCGAGGTCAGTGAAAAGTATAGCAGCCATAGAATCATAGAACTGGAAGGGACCTCGAGAGGTCATCGAGTCCAGTCCCCTGCGCTCAAGGCAGGACTAAGTATTATCTAGACCATCCCTGACAGATGTTTGTCCAACCTGCTCTTAAAAATCCCCAATGATGGAGGCATTTTATTCCAGTGCTTAAACACTCTGACACTTACGAAGTTTTTCCTAATGTCCAACCTAAACTGCCCTTGCTGCAGATTAAGCCCATTGCGTCTTGTCCTATCCTCAGAGGTTAAGAAGAACAATTTTTCTCCCTCCTCTCTGTAGCAACCTTTTATGTACTTGAAAACTGTTTTCATGTCCCGTATCAGTCTTTTCTTCTCCAGACTAAAGAAACCCAATATTTTCAATCTTCCCTCATAGGTCATGTTTTCTAGACCTTTAATCATTTGTGTTGCTCTTCTCTGGACTTTCTCCAATTTGTCCACATCTTTCCTGAAATGTGGCACCCAGAACTGGACACAATATTCCAGTTGAGGCCTAATCAGTGCAGAGTAGAGCGGAAGAATTACTGCTCATGACTTGCTTACAATACTCCTGCTAATACATCCCAGAATGATGTTTGCTTTTTTTGCAACAGCATTACACTGTTGACTCGTATTTAGCTTTCCGCAGCACCCCTTCCTAAGCAGTCATTTCCCATTTTGTATGTGTACAACTGATTGTTCCTTCCTAAGTGGAGTACTTTGCATTTGTCCTTACTGAATTTCATCCTATTTACTTCAGACCATTTCTCCAGTTTGTCCAGATCATATGTGACTATGGACTAGGGAACAGTTTCAACAATGATCTGAGGGTCCAAGCCAAACACCATTGAAGATAATTGTAAAACTGCTCGGCCTAGAATTTTAATTTACAGTAGAGGTTCTGTTCTTGAGATAATCAGCTTATTTTGCCTCTATATCTTTTCAGAAATAGGTATATACAAATCCACCTGCCTTCTCTTCAACCTAGTGTTGACAATGTTTTAATTTCCTTTATGATTTTTGTTTCCCCTTTTCCATACACACTAGAAATCTGCTTAAGTTTCAAATATTTGAATAGTTCCAGAAAAGCAGCCAAAAGTTAGATGTTAATCTAAACCAAAGCACAACTCCGAACCTTTTCAAAATCTCCTATTATTAACTAGTAATGCTAGAAATGTGGCTTTGACCAGGAATAAATATCTGTTGTTCCACCAGTAAGAACTGAGCACTTATTCCGTTTACATTTAATGTAGCCAGTGAAAATGGAAAAGGACAGAATATTACCCAGGTAAGCATGAGATAGTGGGCTGAAAATCAGGCATTCTAGTAAATTGATCAGAAATATAGTCGGCATCTGTGCCTTCACAGTTTTGAAATTATCTCAAAATATTGATTCTTGGTGAAGTTATTTGAGCTCAAATAATTTACAAAGTTATGGAGTGCTGCTTAACAATAATTTCTTTTTTAAAGTGGTCACAACAACAACAAAAAGCAGGAAGTTGGTCTGATCTAACAGAAAATTACTTTCCTTGCCATTAGGACAAATGCTGAATGCTGAACCATGGGTGGTTCTTTTCTTCACTGGGAGGACTGTCTTGCATTTGAATGCTGTTTTTCAAAGTGTCCAGCTCCATGTCAGTAGACCAAAAATCTGGTACATATAGAGCTTGATTATTATTATTATTTGCAGAACCTGCACTGTGGATCCATAATGATGAAAAGTTCAAATGGAGGTGGAAATTGCAATCCCACAGAAAGTCACCATATCCCAGCTCTGCCACAGGGCCTGTTTCACACAGCATATACCCAAAAGCAGCATTGGCAGTGACTAAATTCCCAGTAGCTATGCTTGGTATTCTCCATCAGCAGTGATCCTACAAAGACCCAACTATCTATTTAGAGGTCCCTTACCTTAACAGAACCCTTGACAAAGGGCAATGGGTTAAACTATGGTGCTCTTCTCAGGAAGTTCATTACCTCGAAGGTGCAGCCTTGCTCAAATACCACAGAATCATTTGTTTTTCAGCCTTCCCACAGCACATATTGCTCATAATTGTAAAATTTTAAGTGTGTAAAAGTTTCACTAATTTTGAGTTATTTTCTCCCAACTCCCTCCTCCCCTGCAAACTGTCAATGGGAGTTTTGGATGCTTAGCAACTCCCAGGAGTTGTCCTAATTACTTGAGCTAGTGTGGGCCCAATCCTTTTATAGAAGGTACTGAGGTTGTTGCCATTGACTTTAAAGCAGGGACTATAGGCCCTTTGCAATTTGAACTAAATATAGAAAGATTTTTTTTTTCTTTGACAAGAAATGTAACAGGAGCTTCATCAACCTTTGGAACTGCCAGATAGCAGAATTCACTCCATAGTAGAGGTCAGAACTTTGATTTGCATTTTTTCCAAGCACACTTTTAATTGATCACAAAGGATTATTAGTTGCCATTACAAAATATTCAGACCACACAGCAGCCTATTGATGAAAATATTATGTTCATGTGGCTGTAGAGCTCAGTTTTGTTTAATTGTTATTGCCATGGTTTATTAGACTATTATGTCATATTATGCCAACTTTATGAAGTATTTTTTGCCTTTTTCAAATTACTATCAAATCATTCTGTTCAGTTCAAACAAAACAAACACCACATATTGTATATTACATGTATATTACAAAATCGTAAGGCAGAATATGTGCATGTCCTTGCCCTGAATATAAGTTTAGTTATTATCGTAGTTCTCTCTTTCAAGGCTCACTTATTTTAACAATACTTTACGCAGCCCACGCCTAGGTACTAGCCAAATTCCGATAACCTCATTCATGGTGAATAATACTTTCCTTCAGAAGTACTCCTATTGATTTAATTGCTGTAAATAAGGTGTTATTCAATATGAGTAAAGGTATCACAACCTAGAACTACATTTCCAAAGCACAGTAGAAAGAATCTTCCTATGGTTATTACACATTCCCTCTTTCTACCTTTGGGTCTTTTTTGCTTCCTGCCCCGCTTCATTCTTCATTTAATCCATTGTCACCCATTTCCCTAGCACAGATTAAGTCTTCAATTCTGCAAAGACTTACATAAATGGCTAACTGGGGACTTACATAAATGGCACTGGGAACCTGATCCAAAATCTACTGAAGTCGCTGGGATTGGTTATAGGCTCTTCAAACACTTCCACTGAAATAAATGCTCAGAGTGTGATGTTAGGCATGAGTAAACAAACAGTAATTAGGACAAGATAGTTTAATGATCACAAAATTAGCACATGCCATAGAAGATATGTGAATCTGTGAAAGAGATAAACTTTTAAAAGAAAGCATGGACTACTCATGTGCAAATAATTAACTAGAATATGTGAACATGTACTGTAAAAGAAACAAAGTAGTGGTCCTTACTGGGATGTTCACGTTGTCATCATTATTAGATTTCATTATTTAAAATACATAAAATATGGGTGGTCTGGTAAATAAAGAGGTGCAGATAAGATCTGGGCTAAAATGATGCCATTAAAAAAAGTAACATCAAAAGATAAATGGGAAAATATTAGTGAAAAATTTCTGTATATATAGGAATCTGAGGAGGTGTTCCAAAAAAAGGAGCTGTTGAACTTTGGAGGGAATTGTTTTTGTTTGGACTGTAAAAAAAATATATATTAGTATTGCTATTGTTAAATTTAAAAATAAACCTGTTGGAATGGTGAAATCCAACAAGTTTAGGGAAAGAGTAAGAAAGGTAGAAGTGGCTAGGGATGGTTGTACTGGTTTGAGAGCATGAAAGGGAAAAAAGTCAGTCTAAATATTTGTTCAGCCCGCAAAACAAATCTGAAACTTTAAAGCTCAGGATTATTTCTAGTGATAGTGGAATTGAGCTTTATCTTATCAACAGTATTTGATACCCTGTAGAATCCATGTTGACATAGTTTATATACCAATGCCAACTCTATCACTTTCTCATCTCCCAGTTTTAAACACACATCTCAGGTGATTCCAAAGTAGCCTAATAACTTTGATTGTCATACATCAAAGTAAGTCAAGTCAATACAGTTGAAAATTACTGTGTAATGAGGCTGAGTGGCCTCCTTCCAAGCAGGAGAGCAAGGGACGATTACAGTCTCCTTGGAGGGTGGAGCCTAGATTGTCCCTCCCCCCTCGCCAGAAGTACCTGGGCATGGCTGGAAGTATAACAAGCAGGCCCTGCAGCACAGTTGGGGCAGAGCCTGCGGAGGAGAAGGACACTACGCCTGTTCTGCAGCATCCCAGGGGGACCTAAGCCTGACTGTTCCCCATCCCCAGACACTGATAAGGACTGGCCCAGAGTGCCTGCCATTGTGTACCCCGAGGAGCCGGAACGCAGTGGAGTAGGGTGGGCCCGCGTCCCCCTGCCACACCACTCCAGGGTGGCTGACTCCCTACACTGTGCAGGGAAGCTCTAGCCCTGAAGAAGGGCCTCCCTTACCAGCTCACCTGTAGACTATTTGCTTTGCTGGCTGCCTGAGCCCCGCACAGCCTAAAGCCAGCCCTCAGACTGTTTTGCTTGCTGGCCACCTGAGCCTCCTCAAGCCCAGGCCCCAGCCCACTGATAGACTGTTGCTGGTTGCCTGAGCCTCCTCAAGCCCAGGCCCCCGCTCAGCTATAGACTCTGGTTAAGGCCTGATGGCTTGAGCCACCCAAAACCACGTTAAAGCCTGTCTGACTATTGGTCGCCCAGCCCTATTGTGGGTTCTTGGCTGCCCTGCGAACTCTGGTCCTGGAGAGAGCAAGGGACTATTACATTCTGCCCTTCCATTTCTTTTAGAAGGAGGAATTGCTGAGGTGAAAAGAATGTCAAAATCCCTTTAAGACTCTATTACAGATAAGTCCACTGCCCTTAGTACTGCCACATTAAGCAAAAGAACTGAATCCATAGGGGGAAATTTAAACAGTAAATTAACATGGCAACTATGTATTATGGTCTGTTAGCCTCCCATCCTCTTCTCCACCATCTTCATGTCCTCCATTGTTTGACTAATCAATTGTATGAGTAACAGGAGAAGAAGGTGAAGCCAAATGAATGAAAGATCATTGGTTTAACAGAGCTGCCAAAGTTCAGGCAGATTCAAAAGTTCAGGCAGATTTGTCAAAAAAAGAAAAAAAACCTTTTTCGTATCTGAGGGTTGTTCATCTTTCATGTTTTAACAAGATATAAGCATTTATTATTCGGTTACTAAAAACTGAAACTGACAATATCAAGAGCTTTCCAAAATAATTGGACTTGAATTTGATCAGCAAAACATTAACACTTGAGATGAAAAACACACAGGATGGACATTTGCAGCATTTGGAGACATCATTGTGTTCTGGTTTGGTATAACAGAAGCAAATAAATATTTAAGATACTGTTCATGATCAGCCCACTGGTATTATGCTAGAATAATTTTAATTCCTTATAAATGCACAGCACAATGCATATCCCCAGGGAGAATACAAGGCTATGAGTTCACTAATGCTGAAACAATCTATGCAATTCAGCTTTGCCAGAATTTCATATAATGAATTCTTCCGTAACTCAGGGCACTTCACCAAAGGTCTGAGCCTATGGCATTTAACATTTTGATCATTTGCTTAATCCTGGCTTTCTACCAAACTACTTTATTAATTGGATTTATGTGATGAATTTAGCCCCTTTCTTTTCTCACAAAACATCTGCAAGATAATGATTTCTTCACAGTTATTCATTATTTGAAAGTATTTGAAGATTTTCTTTCCCCTTGACATGTTTTAACTCTATTCATTGAGCATTTATAGTTTGCTGGAAGTACTTGGTATACAAGCAATGGTCATTAGTTATAACTAGTCAGATAACATGTAGCCTGTTTCAGTTCCCTGACTGGATAAGTGAGAATAATCCAGTGATGATTTTTGCATATTTAATTTAATATTTGGTTGAATATGCAATTTTGAATTTACCTGTGAATATTTATGTAAATAAAACTCAGTCATGCTGATGTTCATGGAAAGCAAACCCAAAATGGGAGTGAGCACTGCTGAAATGAATGCATTTAAATTTGCGTGACTATTTGACAATTTATTTATATTTCTGTGCAGTATTCCCCAGCTCTACCTATTAATGGTGTTCTGATCCAAATTATCTTGGGTTCTATATTGTGAGTGTGATCACAAATTTAAACCTCCTTGGCAGCTACTCTACCTTAGCTACTTTACTCACAGGAGAGAGAGTGAAATAACACATATTTAAATATGCTTGTACTGACCAATTTGTTCTCTATCTCCTTTTGAGCAGATGCAGTTGCCCTCTTCCACTCTGAAGTCTGGCCAGTTGTTTGAAGAACATATGCTCATGGTAAGTGATTTAGCTGATGAATATAAATACTGGAGCTGGCTGGCAAAACTTCAGTGAAAAATGGTTAGCTGGAAATTACCAGTTCTCAAAATCAAAACAGGTTTGTGGAGACAGGTTGATTTTGCTGAAGTTTCTCTGGAAAGCAGGCCGGTTACAAATGGAACAGGAAACCTGGTTTCCTGTCAGCTTGCCTGCCTGCTTCCTCAGTATCTCACCATGAAGACTGCCACGGAATCAGAGACCCCAGAGCTTCCAGGGTATGCTGCTCTGGGGCAACCTCTATTCACTTTGAAAGAGAATTTTGAAATTCGGGGGTTTTGGTTCACATCAGACAAACCTCATTTTGAAATATTAAAATCACCTGTGAAACAGAATTATTTTCTCTGCACAACTTTAGTAAATAGTTCGTCCATTTGTGATATCTTGAAAGTTAGAGTGGTGACCTTTGAGAGTAGAGGATCAAAGCTGAAATGTAAACTTTGTTATCTGGTTAATTTAGTTCTCCAAACTATGATTGAAAGAATTTGAAAGAGGCTAAAAGTAGATTGGTAATGGTACTCTGAACATAGCTAAATTCTAACATGATTCAAGGAATTACTGTAAGTGCCTATTAACTCCAGAGGCCTCATTCAGTTCTCCCTTACACCAGTTTTACTGATATTTCAGTGGAGTCATTTCTGACTTTCCATAAGTGAAAGGAGAATCAAGCCTATGAACTCAATAGATTAAAAACACAGGAATGGCTATATGGGTTCAGACCAATGGTCAATCTAGTACAGTATCCCGTCTTCCAACAGTGACTTGTTCCAGATGCTTCAGGGGGAATGAGCAGAAGCAGAACAGGACACTTATCAAGTGAGCCATCCCTGTTGTCTGGTCCCAGCTTCTGGCACCTGGACCTATACAATGGGGCACCTATACAATGGGGTTGCATCCCTGCCCATTTTGGCTAATAGCCACTGATGGACCTACCCTCATGAACTTATCAAGTTCTTTTTTGAACCCAGTTATATATTTGGACTTCACAGCATCCCCTGACAACAAGTTCCACAGGATGACTGTGCATTGTATGAAGAAATACTTCCTTAATTTTGTTTTAAACCTGCTGCCTATTTATTTCATTGAATGACCCTTGGTTCTTGTGTTATATGAAGGGGTAAATAACATTTCCTTATTCACTTTCTCCACACCATACATGATTTTATAGACCTCTATTATATTCCTCCTTAGTTATCTCTTTCTTAAGTAGAACAGTCCCACTCTTTTAAATCTATCTTCCTGTGGAAGATGTTCCACACCCCTAATAATTTTTGTTGCCATTCTCTTTACTGCCCCCCCCCCAATTCTAAAATATCTTTTTTGAGATGGGGGAATCAGAACAGCATGCGGTATTCAAGGTGTGGGCATACCATGACTTTATATAGTGGCTTTATGATATTTTCTGTTTTATTATCTATGCCTTTCCTAATCATTCCTAACATTCTGTTAACTTTTTTGACTGCTGTTGCACATTGAGCAGATGTTTTCAGAGGACTACCCACAGTGATTCCCAGATCTTTCTTGAGTAATGACAGCTAATTTTGATACCATCATTTTGTATGTACAGTTGGGATTATGTTTTCCAATATGCATTACATTGTATTCATCAACATTGAATTTCATCTGCCATTTTGTTGCCTCGTCATCCAATTTAGTGAGACCCCTTTGTACTGTTTGCAGTCAGCTACGGTCTTAACTACCTTGAGTAATTCTGTATTGTCTGCAAATTTTGCCACCTCACTGTTCACCCCCTTTTCCAGATCATTTATTAGTATGTTGAACTGCACTGGTCCCAGTACAGATAATTAGGAACTCCACTATTTATCTCTCCACTTTGAAAACTGACCATTTATTCCTACCCTTTGTTTCCTATCTTTTATCCAGTTACTGATCTGTGAGAGGACCTTCCCTCTTATCCTATGAAGGCTTGCTTTGCATAAAAGCCTTTGTGGTAGGACCTTGTCAAAGGCTTTCTGAAAATCCAAGTACACTATAAGCACTGGATCACCCTTGTCCACGTGATTGTTGACACCCTCAACAAATCCTAATAGATGAAATATGATTTCCCTTTACAAAAGCTGAATTGTCTCTTCCCCCAACATATCATGTGTATCTGTGTGTCTGCTTATTTTAGCCTTTAATATAGTTTCCATGAGGAAGAACACATAATTACTGTCCAAGTGTGAACATTCTGGTTTAAGTCACTTGCCCAGCAACACGCAGGAACTCTATGGTAGACCCAGGAATACAATCCAGTTTTCCAGGGAACTCTTCAATTGCCTTAATTGTGAGACTGGCCTTTCTTTTCTTGAAAACCTTTGCCTCTTTCAATACATGCTTTCCAACTCCTGAAGCAAATGAGGCAGTGTCCTACAGGAAACACAGTTCTTCACTAAACAACCTTTATTCATTCCTAGTTTAGGTTCCTCCTGTTTACTCAACGGACAGTAGTCCTGTGGAAAACATAGTAAGTGATCACCTAATTAAAGATCATCACACACACACACACACACACAAGTGGGGTGGAGGGAATGAATTAAGGTTGCATAGGTGTAACCCTTCTGACCATCAGAGTTGGCAGAAAAAAGGGCCCGGTTCAATATCTAGGGGATCCATTCCAATAACACAATGCAAACCGGCTCGAGCCCCCACCCAGTGACCTGGGACAAATATATACCACCCTCGCTGGGTGCCTCCAAGAGGCAATACTTCCCCTCTCGCAAGCACATAGTCTGAGTATAGCAAAAAGCCTTTTAATAATAGAGAGAAACAATGTGGCATTATGTTGGGGAAACACCACCAACAGGATTCATAACACAACCCATGAACAAAAACCCACCCCAGGTAAATTTGGGGCATGCCCTTTCCCTTTGGTTCTTGAGTCCAGCAAGCCCAAATCACCCAAAGTCCCAAAAGTCCAACGACTCAAAAGTCTCTGTCCCTAGTCAGGGCAGCCCCAGAGTTCAAAAGTTTATCTCCCAACCTGGGTGGAGATGGTGGGGGGGAGAAGAGGTAAGGGGCATCTTACAGGATCTGAAGCTGACCGCCCCGCAGCTCCGTAGGCCTCTGCTCCGCCAGCCGTCCCACAAACTGCTTTGCTCGGCTCCGCTCCGCTTCCCACAAGCAGCTCCCGCCATCCCATGAACTGCTCCGCTCCGCGTTCCACAAGCAGCTCCCGCCGTCCTATGAACTGCTCCACCAGCCTGTCCACAAGGCATTCCAGCCATCCCAGAAACAGCTCCACAATATATCTTCAGGCTCCCCCACTACTTAACACAACGCTCAGTGATTTCAGCTCTTAGGTGAATTCAGCTTGTAATAGGGGAGCCTCAGTGCTGGTACACCATTAGCCCAAAATGAGCTCAGCAGCCTGTAACTAGACTCCTAATAGAATCAAAATTAGCTCTGATATTCTACAGTGGAGAGAGGAGGAAGTGCAATTAGCATGCAAGGCCCTCACCAAGGGGCCCATACCACCAAGTATTAATACTTGTCCCCAGCCTCTCTCAATTCACACAGGTTTGGAACCCATGACCCTTGCCTAGCGAGTGCTACTTAGTTGATGGTGAGTCCCTCCAGTACAGTTCCCAGCACAGTTCCCATAATCAGGGTAATAACAATTTATTCTTCTTGCCCCAATAACAGAGACACTGGGGATCCCACAGCAGCCAAAGTGACCATTTGGGCAGCTATGGCCTCATTCTAGGCGGGGTGGGTGTGCCTATGCAAATGAGATTGGCCCCTGAAGTTCTTTTTCACAACTTGCCACACCTCACCACCAGATGTCAGGGTGGAGCTCATTCTGACACTGCTTACATTGGCAACCTTATATCTGTCATTTCCTAAGTTTTGAGTGTTTGACTTTGCAACTTTAATGTTCATTTAATGGAGGGACTGTGTTTTTGTATGCACATGCACAAGAGAGATAATGATTCTAAGGGTCCCAGAAGGGAAAAACGTATGTATCTATAGTACAGACAATGATTGCTACTAACCAGAAAGTTACTTAAGCAGTATTTCCTATATTTAAAATAGGAGTGTTTTAGTGCAGGCCATCCCAGAGTGCCCCCTTGTGCCCAGGTATGACACCACAGATGACCCCTGCCTTGATTTCCCCTCACCTGGAGTTTAAACAAGCTCAGGCAGACCTTTAGATACAAAGTGGGCCCCCTTTTGGAGGGTCTTTTTTATTAACAGAAAAGGCCAATACAAGTATAAACAAAACCTTCATCCCACCATCCAAATCTTCTCATGTGATCCTAAAAATCCCATTACTGACACTGAGTCTGATTGTTTATGCAATCTGTACTAGCAGCATGAACATCAGCATGGCTAAAATATTAATATGCATATAATTCAAAATTTGCACTGGAGAGTTTGTGAGTGGCTGGCTAGAGGGGGGTTCTGGAAAGAGTAAGAGCAAAAAACTTTGTCTTCCAGCTGCTGGGTCCATTGGGGTCTACTGCAATTAATCTTGATGATCAATAATTAAGTTTTAAGGTAATTGATTGTGTATTTTATTCAAAAATTGTCTCTCTAGGGCAGAGGTGGGCAAACTATGTCCCGCGGGCCACATCCAGCCCACGGGAGCCTCCTACCCAGCCCCTGAGCTCCTGGCCCGGGAGGTTAGTCCGCGGCCCCTCCCGCACTGTTTCCCCTCCTCCACAGCCTCAGCTCACGGCGCCACCGGCACAATGCTCTGGGTGGCCGGGCTGCACAGTTGCAGAGCCGCGGCCTGACCCAGTGCTCTGGGTGGTGCGGCTGTAGCACCGACAGCCACCGGTGCTCCAGGCAGCGCGGTAAGGGGGTAGGGCGGATTGGATAGAGGGCAGGGGAGTTTGGGGTGGTGGTCAGGGGTCGGGGTGGTCAGAGGGAATCAGGAATCAGTGGCTACTGATCTATGTCTTGTGACTGGAGCCATGAAATAAAGATCAGCCACTTAACAGCATTAGGGTGTGTCACTTTTTATAATTGCTATCCACTTCTCCCTCCCCCATCAGCTGCAGTTCATCTGCTGCAGGGTCAATGGAGAAGAGGGGGAGAAAACTTGGTGGGAGCTCTCATCCCACAGTGTCTGGGACCATCTTCCTCCCCTATCCCTAACATTGTACCAGCTGCACTAGCAGAGAAGAGAACGAGAGCACTGTAAAGTTCAAGGAATGGGGATATCTCTAGGTGGACAGTCCCTTGCCCTTATGTATCTGTGGGTGATGGGAGCATGATCTAGCCTCTAGCATTTCACATATATATTTCCTTGTCTTGTCATAAATAAAAACTTTTAGCAGCATAGTACACATTATGAATAATTTACTGCATAAAAAGTAGCTGAGTTAGTCACTAACTGTCTAGTTGTCAACTTAAAATGGCATAAGTACCAAAATAAGTCACAAGTCCCAGTAAGGTTTTACTTTACACAAAGGCTCTCAAAGCAATATATCTATCTCTATGGAGAGATAGATAGATAGATACATGCTTGCCCTGTTGCCATAAAATAACTGTTTCATCCCTATACTAAAATACAACATAAGACCACCACAAAATAGTAATATTCTGTTAAGCGAGCTGTCAACTAAAGACATAGGAGGCACCAAACACCTAAGAACCCAGCTATAAATAATCAACCACCACCACACCTGTTGTGCACATGGTGAGGATGCCCAGCCATAAATCCTGATGACTTTTTTTATAGGACTTTATGTACTTAGGTTATAATCTTTTTTCCTCATCTGTGGTGTATTCAGCTGCACAACTCAATAATGTTGACAAATCCAATTTTCTAAAAGGCTTCAGGCTGGTTTTGGTGGAGTAATGACAGGAATTTGTTAGTGAGGGTCTAATTCCAATGTGTCTTATATTATTAGCAAACAGGTAGCAGACAGAATGAAGGACAAACTGACTAAACTTCTCCCTATGGTATTACTCAGGGTGATTTAATAAGGGTAAATATAGGTCCAAATCTTATTGATTTGCCTGATTCATGTATTATAAGTTGAGCTTTTAATAGCTTACTCCAAGTTTGAAACCTCTTAGGTGTAAAGCACTAAGTACTGGACTATTTAATGGTAAATTTAGGACTAGAGATAGACATTTCCAAATGTCACTAAATTGATAGCACGTTTAGAAGATGAAAACCTGAAGTTTCTCTTAAAGCAAAAATAATGTAAAGATTTCCCAAAGGAAAGGTCTTTGGAAACAGCTGCAGTTTTTTTCTGTTACTTGAAACAAACCTCGAAACCTTTGGAGATCTGGGATTACGAATACCAACATTATAAACATTTTTATCATATGAAAGAAAGTAGGTGGTTTGACAGTTTGGAATAAAGACTGTTATTAGCTTTCCTTAAGGTCATGTCTCTCCCATAAGTCTCACTTTTAGGAAAAACATTTGCACATATAAGGGTTGAACTAGACACCATAGTCAGCCTTTTCCAACTGTAGCATCTGAATTCAAAGGAATTTATCTCAGCCTTTTAAAGGTATTTAGGTCTTGTTCTGTTCAGTGTTGCAATATTATGTGACTTTGGTCTTGTCTAATCTAGAAGCGCTACAGTGGCACAATGCGGTCTACAGAGCTCTCCCATCTGCATAATTAAACCACCTCCTGAAAGGCGGTAGCTAGGACTGTGGGAGAAGCTTTCCCACTGACATAACACTGTCCACACAGCACTTATACCTGTGTAACTTATGTCACTTGGGGGGTGTGGCTTATTCACATCCTTGAGCAACATAATTATGCCGATATAAGCTGTAGTATAGACATAGCCATCTAAGGCTAAGTCCCACTTTCAAAATTGACTTGGGAACTTAGGAGCCTAAGGGTCCATGAAAGTCAATGGGACTTAGGTTCCGAAGTTCCCAAGTCAATTTTGAAAATGGCACTGAGGCCTTGAGAAGAGCACTACCTAAAACATATTAAAATATAAGCCTTTAGTCTAACAGATATCTGTGAAATCCAAAGGGCATTTTACAAACATTAGTGAGCTAACCTTACATAAGGCAGGTAATCTTATTATGACATTTCAAAGATGTTGAACCTGAGATTCCAAAAAGCACATTTGAAATCAGACTGAAGGTCTCTTAAGATTAACACTTACGATCAGTGGCAACTTTTGAAAATGTTGGCCAAAGAGGCCTCCTTAGAGCAACACAAGAAGTCTGTGGCTGAACTGAGAACAGAACCCAGGTTTTCTGACTATAGCTAAAGGAACATTTTACAACAAATAATTTACCTGCTGAATTTAGCTTCTCTTATTCTCATGAAGTATCCATGGCAGCCAGCATACAATTGCCTGAAATGTATTTGTTATTTGAAATTATTTCATGAATCGTTTTGTTTGTGATTATTTTTAACTCTGTGGATTGTCTGTGATCATTTCTTAATGAGTTTTCAACATTTGCTAGTCAAGCTGTGTTAATTGTGATTTGTCACATGGTATTGCTTCTATTCCCTAATTGAATTAGTGTACAAACACATCTGGTGCTAATTTAAGTCAGTTTCTGCTGTTTTTCAAATTGCATATCTGACCTAACTGAAGATATGTTCACTAAATGGAATAGAAAAGGGTTGTGAGCATGGCCAAAGCATATTATTTTTGAACTAGAGTGATGTCCGTGGATGTATTATTTGCCAGGCTATTTCTAACTCACATCCCTATGTTTTGTTAGGCCATATATATGTGTAACATGGGCAGCCGCCTGCTGAGCTCACCCCTCATGGCCAGAGTTCCTTTTTGCAAAGGCCTCCCTCTGTTATTCCTCTTCAGGGCCACTGAAGAACTCCACAGTCCACAGGTAATTCAAACAATCCCCACATGGGGTCCCATTCATGTAGTGTTATGGGTACACACTGGCGCTCCAGCTCCAGGGCCAACCCTAGTTCAGTCTCTCTCTCATCTGCTAATGCAAAATAACACAAAGTCTTTGAAAATAGAACATAAACTTTCAGTCTTCATCCCACTTTGAGCAGGGCACAGGCCCTCCTCCCCAAGGGTCTGTCTGCTTCTCAGTACCTCCTGCCTTGAGTTTATCCTTTTCCACAGCTCTCTCAGGGGGTGCCTTCCCCCTGGAGCTTTCATACTACTCCCTGTAGTGCTTTGCAGGAATAGTTGCAGTTTCCTATGCTTACCCCCTTCACTTTAAATGTCCTGTTCCTTTTATACTGGAATCACCTGATTCCTCATAGATGGGGCTTATTCTGTAGTCAGGGTTGGATTTGCCTCATTCTCTTCAAGCCACAGGGAAAGCCACTCTGTTACAACTATCCTTATGCCATTTGCGGTATTGGGAAGACTTAATATATGTATGCTGTATTTATATTTACAGTTCAGTGTTATCCAGACATTTGCTACCACTGGTGGCAGGATTTATCCTGATGTGGAAACCTACTGAGGAGATCGATTTACAAAAGTGATTTTCAGGTTCACATGAGATGAATGGCAAAATATACAGACACCTGTCTTTACAAATACTACCTTATACACACAAACACCACAACACTAAGCCATTTGGGATGTTATATGTCAGTGGTGTGCAACCTGCGGCTCACGGGTGGATTGGTTCCCATTAATACTTAGGTCCCTTTAAATTTCCTCTTCCCTTTGAAGAGGGCTTGGTGTAAATGAATATCAGTTCCAAAGCTTCTTAAACTGTGAATGCAAAATGTGTGTTGCTTAAACTATAACGATTGTTTTAAAGCTGTTCAATATTTTCCTTACCCAAGGATCAAATTGTTATACTGATATATATTGCACAAATTCTGTGTGTAAAGTTCACTGCAATACATATAAAGGTGGTGGGCAACCTGAGGCCCGTGGGCCGCATGTGGCCCATCAGGGTAATCTGCTGACAGGCCACGAGATAGTTTGTTTACATTGACCGTCCGCAGGCACAGCTGCCTGCAGCTCCCAGTGGCCGCAGTTCGCTATTCCCAGCCAATGGCATCTGCGGGAAGAGGTGCTGGCAAGTGCTGGTTGCCACTTCCCACAGCTCTCATTGGCCAGGAATGGTGAACTGTGACCACTGGGACATGCGGGCGGCTGTGCCTGTGGATTGTTAATGTAAACAAACTGTCTCGCGGCCCACCAAGGGATTACGCTGATGGGCCACATGCGGCCCACGGGCCTCAGGTTGCCCACCACCTTTATATGTATTGCAGTGAACTTTACACACAGAATTTGTGCAATATGTATCAGTATAACAATTTGATCCTTGGGTAAGGAAAATATTGAACAGCTTTAAAACAATCGTTATAGTTTAAGCAACACACATTTTGCATTCACAGTTTAAGAAGCGTTGCACTTTACACCAAGCCCTCTTCAAAGGGAAGAGGAAATTTAAAGGGACTTAAGTATTAATGGGAACCAATCCATTTGTTTTTCTGACTGGAATAGCACATCATGTAGAAGAATATAAAAATTCAGATTCAGACGAATGCATCATTTAATGCTCATTGGGGTGCAAAAACTACTGAAGGAAAGCTTAAGAAAATTAAAATGTGCAAACACTGGTGTAATATTTTCTTTCAGCAATACAGTTTGTGGCACTGTGGCTCAATCATTTCCCCCCTCTTTCAGACAAACTGTAAAAAAAAAAAAAAAAAAAAAAAAAAAAAAAAGGAAATAAGGTCTCAGCCATAACCTTAGCTGCAGGAATTTTAAAGAATCTGGCAGCAGAGACGGGGACAGATAGTCAAAACATGGTAGTGATTTGTATTTCCTCAGTCCCCATCTGTATAGTTATCATTCACAGGGTCAGACTTATATGTGGATAACTAAGACAAACATCCAGTACGTCAAAATTCATGGGCCATCATTGAAGTTAAAGTTAATATTTAACCACTGCTGATTATTTGTGGGAGGAAGGTTGGGCACTGAATTCTAGCTCCATGGCTTTGTTTGATCAAAGACTTTAAGAATGCAGGTCAGATTTTCAAAACATTAGTACTATTTATGACTCTTTCCTCCTTTGGATCACGTTCTATGCTGGATACTGGAGCTATTGCTTCTGTTCAAGAAATTGAACAGAAACATAGAAGTCTGGAGTGCCCAAGTCTACCTCGGACTTCTCCTTGCAAATACAGGAAAATAAGTTTTTCCAATGAAAAATTAGAGTTGGACAAAACTTTTCAGCAAAAAACACAGAGTTGGGGACACCAAAATGTTTCACAAATTCTTGTCACCCCAAACCAAATTGTTTCAGTTGAAAAAATAAATAAAAAAAAACCCCTGAAACTTTCCAAACAATTCATTTCAACATTTTCAAACTGAAACGTTTTTGGACGAGCACAAGTCCATGGGGCCAGATGTGCTGCATCCAAGAGTGCTAAAGGAGTTGGCAGATGTGATTGCAGAGCCATTGGCCATTATCTTTGAAAACTCGTGGCGATGGGGGGAGGTCCCGGACAACTGCAAAAAGGCTAATGTAGTGCCCATCTTTAAAAAGAGGGAGGCCAGTCAGCCTCACTTCAGTCCCTGGAAAAATCATGGAGCAGGTCCTCAAGGAATCAATTCTGAAGCACTTAGAGGAGAGGAAAGTGATCAGGAACAGTCAGCATGGATTCACCAAGGGCAAGTCATGCCTGACTAATCTAATTGCCTTCTACGATGAGATAACTGGCTCTGTGGATGAGGGGAAAGCAGTGGACATGTTGTTCCTTGACTTTAGCAAAGCTTTTGACACAGTCTCCCACAGTATTCTTGCCAGCAAGTTAACGAAGTATGTGCTGGATGAATGGACTGTAAGGTGGATAGAAAGCTGGCTAGACTGTCGGATTCAATGGATAGTGATCAATGGCTCCATGTCTAGTTGGCAGCCGGTATCAAGAGGAGTGCCCCAAGGGTTGATCCTGGGCCGGTTTTGTTCAATATCTTCATTAATGATCTGGAGGTTGGCGTGGATTGCACCCTCAGCAAGTTTGCAGATGACACTAAACTGGGAGGAGAGATAGATACACTGGAGGGTAGGGATAGGATACAGAGGGACCTAGACAAATTAGAGGATTGGGCCAAAAGAAATCTGATGAGGTTCAAGAAGGACAAGTGCAGAGTTCTGCACTTAGGACGGAAGAATCCCATGCATCACTAAAGACTAGGGACCAAATGGCTAGGCAGCAGTTCTGCAGAAAAGGACCTAGGGGTTACAGTGGACAAGAAGCTGGATATGAGTCAATAGTGTGCCCTTGTTGCCAAGAAGGCCAATGGCATTTTGGGATGTATAAGTAGGGGCATTGCCAGCAGATCAAGGGACGTGATCATTCCCCTCTATTCGACATTGGTGAGGCCTCATTTGGAGTACTGTGTCTAGTTTTGGGCCCCAGACTTACAAGAAGAATGTGAAAAAATTGGAAAGAGTCCAGCCGAGGGCAACAAAAATGATTAGGGGACTGGAACACATGATTTATGAGAAGAGGTTGAGGGAACTGGGATTGTTTAGTCTGCGGAAGAGAAGAGTGAGGGGGGATTTGATAGCTGCTTTCAACTACCTGAAAGGGGGTTCCAAAGAGGATGGATCTAGACTGTTCAGTGGTAGCAGATGACAGAACAAGGAGTAATGGTCTCAAGTCGCAGTGGAGGAGGTTTAGGTTGGATATTAGGAAAAACATTTTCACTATGAGGGTAGTGAAGCACTGGAATGCGTTACCTAGGGAGGTGGTGGAATCTCCTTCCTTTGAGGTTTTTAAGATCAGGTTTGACAGAGCCCTGGCTGGGATGATTTAGTCGGGGATTGGTCCTGCTTTGAGTAGGCGGTTGGACTAGATGACCTCCTGAGGTCCCTTCCAACCCTGATATTCTATGATTTGATTTTTCAGTTAAAGCACTTGGTTTTGAAATCTCTTTGAATTTTATTTAAAAACAAAACAAAACATGTAAACATGGTTATGGTCAAAATGAAGCATTTTGATTTTGTTGAAATGAAACATTCAGTTTAACCCTAAATGATGATTTTTTTACTTTTCATATCACCAAAAAAAATTCTTTTCATGTCAACCAGAATTTCTTCCCCCCCCCAAACCCCCAAATTGCCAGTCAACCAAAGAGATTCATTAGCCACACAATTTGACAGATAATTCCTTTTCAATTATTCAAAAGAAAGTGGTGGAGTTGGTGGGAACAAGCCCCCTGATAATATTTCCCTTGTGTAAAATTCATCCCCAACTCCAGAATTCATGATCAGTTTAACTATGTATATGGAAAAATAATCAAAAATGAGCGACTAATCACATTGCCAGATGAGTCAATAATCAAATCCAAGTGACACTCCATTAAAAAAAAATCCTACTAAAGTAAATTCTGCCAGTATTTCTGGTGAAGATAACTGTAAATCCTGATAATTTTCAGGGTTGGAGAGGTTTGGGACATATTATGCAATATATTTAACATACTATATATTTAACAAACTCTTCTTAAAATGTCTAGAACTTTCTATGTGTTTTCATGTTGTCATTAGCACCAGCTGATCTTCAGTTTAAATCTTGGTTTCAGAGTAGCAGCTGTGTTAGTCTGTATTCACAAAAAGAAAAGGAGTACTTGTGGCACCTTAGAGACTAACCAATTTATTTGAGCATAAGCTTTCGTGAGCTACAGCTCACTTTGAATGCATCCGATGAAGTGAGCTGTAACTCACGAAAGCTTATGCTCAAATAAATTGGTTAGTCTCTAAGGTGCCACAAGTACTCCTTTTCTTTTAGTTTAAATGTTTGTGACCACCCTTCAACCATCCTTTATCAAAAGAGAACAGTTTTAACCTTCTCACTCTGTCATCATAGTTTAGCTCATTTAGTATTAATTTAGTATGCCGTCTCTTGAACTTCTTTAGAATTTAGTAAGTTTCTACAGAGATAATGGGTCTAAAATGGGGGCTGGTGTTTGAGTGCATGTGTGTGTTACAACCTGTTAGAAAGTTCTGGCCTGAGGCCAAGCAAGGTCACTTAAAGTTATATGATGCAGCCGGTGGGTGGCAATTCCTATAAGAAAGAGGCTGCTCAAAGAGAAGAAACAGAGTTAGGGGAAGGAGTGGTGAGAGATACATGCACGGAACCAATGTAGAATGTTTAATGGGAAAAGGTTTGGGAAAGGCCAAGCAGCAAGATCTGGTTTCAAGAAGATACTAAAGAATCTGGGAAAGGTTTGTTTTTTGGAGTTGAGTTGACATTGAACTGTGGTGTTATTTTAATAAACCATCCCCCCACAAGGGATGTTACTTGACTCTGTAGAGTCTATGTGAAGTTACTCTGGAGCCCAATAAGAGGAAACTGAGGCAGCAGATACAAGTCTCAAAAAACCCTGACACAGCAGAGCAGCCATAGCATAGCTTTCAGAAGTGTCATAGTGTTGCTCTGTCCTGGATTTCAGGTGTTGGGGTGATGCTCCAGACTGTTTCAGCAGCACTACACAACTGCTCAGTTTTGGGTGAGCCCGAGTGCTAACTGGGTGGCCTGTGGCCAACCCAGGACCATCTATGGCTATGCCCTTGATATATACTCCATTTAGAGCACATACTTGTACCACCCAAACTTTTCTGTCTCTGATATATGGCACAGGCATTTTTAACTAGAAAAGCATATGAAGTTGCTTTTAAATCAAATCATCATTGGAAATAAAATGTTTTAAACCATTGGGCAGGGGAGGGGGCAGGACTCATACTCCAATCTAACAAACCTAAAATATAGTTCATGAGGTCCACAACACCTCAAACTTCACAACTTTTACCAGTCCCTGTTCCAACCATAACAAATTGTATGTCAATTAATGATGGGTTACCCAGTCTGGATTAAATAACTTATCCTCTCTGTAAAGAAGATAGTGCATTCCCAGTTGCACGGAATATCTGATTCACCAGCCTGCCCACCACTTTGGACAACTGTAGGGGATGTGACTTTTGTAAAAAGCTTCCCCCACCTCTGCTACAATGTAGGACTTTAAAACACTCTGTGCCATGCCTGATCATATTCTCTCTGATCATATTCTCAATGTGATTTCCATCATTCTAACTCTAATGTATGCCCTATGTATTTCATTCATCACAAATCCGTTGTAAACCAAGACACCCTATAGGATGACATACGGTTAGCAAAGGTTTAAGAGCCACCATTTTGATGGTGTGACAAGATCAGAGTTTCCTACCAGAGCATCAGTGGAGGACATATCCTCGACTTACCCCCTGAAGTTTCAACCACTTTCAAATTTAACTAAGAATTGACAGTAACATTATTTTGTTGATATTGCCTGCTGCCCTGCTAAAAGACCTTGGGCTTTCCAGTGCTTGACAGCCTAGGATGCTTTTTCCAAAGTCTGGGTTACCACTTTTATTTCCCTGTTTTCTTTTTTCCGTTACTTGCCTGTTATGGCATGTTGTTTAAGCCATCTCACTGCCATGGCCATTAATTGCAAGATTCTACATATTTTACTTTTGTTATTAGTTTTCAAAGCTTCAGTTTCTGCCATTACTTTACATATTCCAGCCCCTGTTTCCCCACTTTCTTTTTTAAATTTATATGCCCTCCCCCGCCTTTGCTGGCAATCCAGCGGGTCCAAATTCCATCAAACTCTGTGGGGATTTGCAGGGAGGGCATAAGGGGGTTCCCTAGCCTGTGGTTTTCTGTCATGTTAGATTGGGATTCCTACAGAGGACAGCTTGCTTATTTACCAGATCAGTGGTTGTGGGTCACCAGTGTGGTTAGATGTTTGGCTGCGTGTCTGTTCTTTTTGTGTGCTGCCCCAGCTCTGTGCAAACAGCTGGCACAGTGGACCTCGAGTGAACTGCCCAAAGATCAAAAGATCTGTTAAGGTACCAGACCAGGTTTATTGTCAGCAAACCATGGTAATAGCACCTGGCAGACTCTACGAGAATACTAAGACATGTATGCCCATGACAATGAACGCAGCTCAGTGAATGGTGGGACTTTCCATTCCCCCCTCTGCTGGACAAAGATACTCCCTTTGAAATACATTTTGATACCCTAATACAAACAAGTTAGTACTGCCTCTGACATAGTTAGTCACTACCCCCTGACATGGCTAGTTATCACCTTGTACATGTTGGTTTAATAAAAGCATTTTTATTATGTAATGCCATCCTCACCTTATATGTTAGGAGGGTTCAGTGTGTTCCTGTTATCCTTGGGAAATGTTTTTGTACCATCCTTGATATCAGGGTGTTCTGGTACCACTTCATATCGGGGTGGGTTTGCATAAGTACTTTGTGCTTAGCACTTCTTAGGAATGTGTATTTTTGCAATATCAACCTGTTCTTGCCAGATTTTGTGAGCAGGTCCTGCCTCATACCAGGACTTTGATACAAGACCTTATGTCTCAGGCTCTCTTCCTACTGCAGTAGGTGTGGTTAGTTGTTTCCCACTATTATTACTGAATATCTTCACAGAGTTTCTTATACAGACCTTTCTGTCTTTCCTGATCTCCTCTGCATCCAAACCCTTGACTAAATGTGGGAAATGATGTATTCTCTTAATGGATCATCTGCCATTCATGACAAGATCAAACACCTTAAACTGTTGTAGTCAGGCTTTCTGACTGTTTTCTAATTGATTTCCCCTTTGCTGTCACAGACTGTCAAAACTATTCTAGCAGATATTTAACTGTTGCTTAATAACTATCAGCAGTTAGTTAAATAATTCAAGTAACGGAGAAGAATATGGGATTTTTTTCCTTAGAGAGCTAGCACAGTGAATAATCATAAAACACAGGTAACTTATTATCAGAACAGTTTGCTTTGGCATAATTATTTTCCTACCTGAATCACTCTGTTATTATTAAATATTATACAGAACAACTAATAGCATTGATCTGCTCTACCACTCAAATGATGAACATATATTATAGCCATGTAAAACCTCATGTCAGCAGTCTACCCTTATCAGACCAACATAATATTGTGCTCCAAAATCCTTTCAAGGAACAAATAAATCATTACAAGTGTCCAGGCATTCTCACTTTATCTTCAGAACTGTCTGCTACCTTAGAATCATAGAATCATAGAATATCAGGGTTGGAAGGGACCCCAGAAGGTCATCAAGTCCAACCCCCTGCTCGAAGCAGGACCAATTCCCAGTTAAATCATCCCAGCCAGGGCTTTGTCAAGCCTGACCTTAAAAACCTCTAAGGAAGGAGATTCTACCACCTCCCTAGGTAACACATTCCAGTGTTTCACCACCCTCTTAGTGAAAAAGTTTTTCCTAATATCCAATCTAAACCTCCCCCATTGCAACTTGAGACCATTACTCCTCGTTCTGTCATCTGCTACCATTGAGAACAGTCTAGAGCCATCCTCTTTGGAACCCCCTTTCAGGTAGTTGAAAGCAGCTATCAAATCCCCCCTCATTCTTCTCTTCTGCAGACTAAACAATCCCAGCTCCCTCAGCCTCTCCTCATAAGTCATGTGCTCTAGACCCCTAATCATTTTTGTTGCCCTTCGCTGGACTCTCTCCAATTTATCCACATCCTTCTTGTAGTGTGGGGCCCAAAACTGGACACAGTACTCCAGATGAGGCCTCACCAGTGTCGAACCTTTTTAAGCTTCAGTCTTTGAAATATCAATTACAGAAAGTGGTAAGTGCATTTGCAGGTTTAAAACAATGACCCGATCCAGAAGTGAAAAATGAAGCTATTTTAGGCTGAAAGAAAAGGTCTTCATCCTAGATGTGTAATATAATGACAATGTGGTGTCCTTTATGGTCCTATATATTTGTATATTGTCTCTAAGGCATGTCAATCTCTCAGCAGCAACATTCTGTCTCATAGTATTAGCATCCACAATCTTAGCAACAAACATCTGAGTTACTTTACATTTTAAGTATCTGGCTGAAAGAGTGCCAGAACTTGTCTTTTCTTTCTTTTTAAGTAAATGGTTACAAAACAAACTCCAAACATGCTACTAGATAATACCTTTCTTTAAGAACTCACTAGCTGTCTTTCTGCGGTTCTCACTGAGACAAAATTATCAACAAACCCAACTGGAATTCTTGACGAGAACGGAGTGCAGGGCTGGGGCCTCATTTGCTGTCTTCTACCTCAGCTTTTTAACCTTAGTGTCAGTGAAACGATGCTGTTAGTGGTAATGAAACAAATGTTGAATCCACTTAAAAAAATGTATATTCTACTCTAAGGTTAAACACAGCAACACAGATGCTCTGTGCTGCTAGACGTACAAAGTCCCCAGTCATTGCTCTACAGTAGCAGTGCTCAACAAGGAGTCTGGGGCTACCTAAGGGGCCACAGGCAGGTTTCAGTGGGGTCCATCAAGCAGGACCAGCATTAGGGCAGAAAAGCTGAAGCTCATGGGGCTGAAGCCCAGAGCCCCACTTTTTTTTTTTTTTTGAAGCAGAAAAGAATTTTATTTGTGTAACACTTACAAGGAATCACCAAAAAGGATAAAGCAAAACTATGCAACAAAAGCGAACACAAGGTATAATACAGCAGCCTTCAGGAGGGAGAAGTGTTCAGGCTAGCCTGGGCCCAGAGCGGGGGGGCTTCCTCGACACTCGTGGTCTTCCACCCTCCTGAGTTACCTGGTGGCCTAGAGCGGGGGGGGCTTCCTCGACACTCATGGTCTTCCCCCCCCCCTCGAGTTACCTAGTGCCACGCCCAGTGTCACCAATTATTCCTCTCCTGAGAGTGCCCGACAAGATGGGCACGGCTGCGGGGTGGGTGGTTTGGGGGTGGGGGTGGGGATGTACACCACGTGTGATAGGACCCCTCCTAGATGACAGTAATCATGGTATCCACAGCGGCAACGGCTGGGGCCTCTCGCTCTTCCCCTCAATCAAAAGGTCAGACGGAGAGAACCAGACGGGGTCACCGAGCACCTCGGACACCACTATGCAGGGCTTAAGCCTAAGCAATTTAAGCAGGGCCCCCTATGCTGTGGGACCACAGGTAATTACCCTGTTTGCTACTCACTAATGATTGCTCTGGCTTTAAATGCAGAAAAACACTTGTTGTGGCACAAGTGGGCTGTGGAGTTTTTACTAGCATGTTGGGGGAAGGGAGGCTCAGAAAGAAAAAGACTGAGAACCCCTGCTCTAGAGCCAGATGTGACTCTGTTATGCCTTCTCTAGCCTCTGAGCTATTCTCTAGTGGAGTATCTTTCCCTAAGTGTCCTTATTAGTTATGCACACTTACTGCATTGCCTGCAGCCAGGAAAACAGTGTCATCAGATGGAGCTGCAGAGAACTAGGAAATAATCATAGCACGCTGGTCAGATGTTATTCTGCAATGCCCAAGTCATGATGTTTCTTCAGTTTGTATTAATGAGTTGTTGAGTAAACATTGCAAGAAAATGTCAGATGTGATAAACTCAGGACAGACAGCTGCGGGGGGGGGGGGGGGGTTAGAAAACAGCCCCAGAAGGTTAAAAGTCCCTCGTCCCTATCAACTGAGGAGGGGTAACTGCAGGTCAATCAGGTTCAGCTGAGAAGGGGTTACCAGAGAATTCAATTAGGATTAGCTGAGAGGGAGTTACTTGAGGTCAATTAAGAACAGCTGATTCCAATTAAGGGCTGCCTGTGACCTTTTTAAACCCTCCCCTGTTGGGAGAAGAGGGAGAAGGAGTCAAGCTGCTAGTGGGCTAAGAGCAGCAAGATAATGAGTCTTATCAGGTGGGGAGGCTGTATTCCTTCCTATAAGGGAAGAAAAACAAGCCTAAAAGACTGGCTGAGAGAAGGAATGGACTGCCACTGTGCATCCTGGAAGGACTGTTTTACCCAAGCCTGCCTCACCAAGGTTAAAAACATCTGAGGCTGGTGAGACCAAAAATGTACCTTGCCAGACAGGATGTTACATTATTTGTTCATGCTGGCCTGTGATGCTGAAGTCTCTCTCTCTAGTGTCTCAAGGTTGAATACCTCTTTTGTACAGTATTGTATCTACACATGAATGCAACTTTCACAATTATGAAATAAAAATACATTCATTATATCTTCAGTACTTGAAACTAGCTATTGATTTGTGCTTGCTGGACTGCATTTAAGATTTGTATGAATCTCTACTCTGCTAAACAAAAGTCATTTCCGGTCTTTCCTCTTTAGATGTCTTTGGTTTGCCACTTCTGCTTGTGCTCTTCTGAACTTCATTCAAACTAATGTCACAGGCAGAGCTCTCCTGAATCTTGCTGAAGCCTTTTAAAATGAAATATGCTTTATTTTGTTTATGTTCAAGTTTTTCTTTGCAAAAATGATTAATTTACTAGCTGGCTAGTTAGTTTTTCTCTTTGAGTCTAATAAATGCACAGGGTGTTTGCAGATTAGATAAATGGTGTCATTTAATTGCACCAATGGAAATTTTATGTGGTGATGGATACATAGCTATTAAATTGTTAATTAGGACACCATGGGAATACGTAACAGTTTTTGGAAGGCTTATGTGTATTTCCACTCATACTCTATGGTACAGTCCTGGCCATATTTTTATATAGTTTGTGTGTGTTGTTTAAATGAATACACAACCTATAGGAACATAAAAATACAGAGATATTCAGGTTAACTAGAAACCTGTGGTTATCTGGTATCTCCAGCAGCTAACAGAGGTTATGTTTAAGTTTAAGTTGTAGCGTTTCATAGTCCTACTTAAAAATTAGACACTCTGCTAAAAGTTAAGGGTGTGGCGGTGGAAGGTAATGGTGGAATTATCAGGATTTCTTAATGTGATTGTTTTAATCTGACTGCAGATTAAAAATGGTTTTCCTTTTAGTATTGGATTTTCTCTTCACAGCCTGAAGAGCTTGAAATGTAATTTTTTTAAATAAAAACTTAGATTGGGATTTTCAAAAAACAATCCCCAGGAAGATACTAATTCCATGACCTCTATGGCTCATTCATGCTTGCAGATCAGTTGAATTAGTGTTACGATATATACCTGAGGCAAATCTCATAAAAGGCAGATCATCAACGTGGGAGCCTATTGCAGCAAAAGTTCTGGGGAAATATTTATTTGTCACAATTTGCACATCTTGTAGAACCAGTTCTCCGAATCAGTTGTAAACTGCAGCATTAAGATAGCTGCGGAAGTAGTACAGAGACGTAGTAATAATGTAAATGAGCTTTAGGCCTGATTCTACAACACTGAAGTCAGGGAGAGTTTTGCTAGTGATGTCAATGGACGCATGATCAGGGCTCATATTCTGACAGCCTAACTGAGAACATGCAACTCTGGCATTCAGTGAGCGCTGTATGTTCTCAAAGTATCCAATGCCGATTGGTATTTGGGCATTAGATTTTTAATGAAGACTTACTCAAGCAAATTACCCATTCCCTTCAATGAGATTTTGTCTAGATACAAAGTAAGTACTTTGGGATTTGACAACCTATCTTCTCTGAATAACTAAATGCATTTTTTTCAATGTTTTCAAAAACAATGAACCACATTCTCTGTACACTTACACCCTGTAAATCAAAGCAAAAGTGGGCCAACTGCATTTAAATTATCTCTGCACATTCACAATGTGTGTGTTAATCATGGACTAAAGGGCACAGCATACTAAAATGAACAACAGATTGTAGAAATAGATAATCCACATTGTCCTTTGTAAAGAAAAATGGTTGATACAGGAATCCCTCTCTGATGACTTAAAATACAGCAGCATTTTTTTCTTTTCATTTCTTGACTTTGTACTAGACTACAAAGATGACATCTTTCCAAAACCATGTTAGGTTTATTATATTTTCCCCTCAGAGTCCATATTCCAGGCTCTTAATAAAGCCTACTTGTCTGAAGGATGATACTTTCAAATTCTCTTATCTCGTCTCAAACGTATAGACTTCCACCACTACCTAGTACATAGCCTGAGTGCTGAATTACTCATGACTTTTATAGAGTTGAACATGACCATTTTATTTATAACAGACGGTCCATTCACAGATTTTCAGTTAATAATTCCTTACTGTGGTGCAATAATTTCTGACAACTAATAATTGATTGATTTATTATTCAGCACAATTTAGCATTTAGAGCATAGAATTACTGAAGAGTGGATTAACTCAATCCAGCTTGATGAGCTCCATTATGTCTCAAAGAATGCTTCATGTTGCCAAAAATGAGTATGAAGGATTTAGGTTTAAAAAGGAATTTGGCTTCTATTTCTTTCCTCAATCCTCCCAATGCAAGAACACAGATAAAAATATCCGTGGGTTAGTATTCTGTACTACGTTGCAAGTCTTACAGACACCATTTCCTGAAAATTATAGAAAATACATTGCCATGCTCAGAGGAAAAGAGATTGATATCTCAGCTATGTCAGCCAGGACTTTAAGAAAAATACAAAGGGGCTGAATTCAAGAACAAAAGATAAATTGTAATGGTTCCACTGCAATAGGTAATGTACTGAAATTGCTATATCCTTATAGCAAATTTTAAAAATATGCTTTTTGAAAACTAAATTGAGATAACATGAAATAGTGAAAATGAAGTGTGTGTGTGTGTGTAAATCCCCATGTTGTGCTCATGTTGCTCTCATTGTGTTATTGGATATAGTAAACTGTGTGCATATAAACTGACTAATAGTTACTACAAAGTTCACCTAAACTTTTCACTCTCAACACAAACTTAAAATGAGAGCAACCTGTGAAAATAACATATGCCACAGGTTGCACATGGCACATAATAGATTGGTACAGAACCTTCTCATAGGTACAAATTCATCCTAGGTCCAACTCCACTGCGTGTTGTGTTTATATAACCAACCTGGAAAAGTTTGCTTGCATTTTCCATATGAATTTCAAGAAAAAATAAAATGACTGCAGCTAATTAAAATTACATTCAAATCACTATATTAAATTATATTGGCTTGAACTATAATTACAATAATCTCACCACAATAATTTACCTATTGCTTTACTGAAAGTTAATAAATATTCTTAGGTTGATATTCATCCACAGCATTTTTATAACAGCTTGCACAAACATATTTCAGGTGATTAGCCAAAAGTAACCTCCAAAAAACTCACCAGTTCTGTTTTAAAAATCTCCATGCTTAGTTTTCCCAAATGTTAATTTTCCAATTATAAATCGTGTTTTAACGCTCAAGGAGGCTAGTGATCAGTGCCCTGAGTGACTATTCAGGAAGGTACTAGTAGGAATATAAGCCCCCATTAGACCGGAGAAAAATCCAAACTCAATTTAAAACCATAGTTTTTAACATGAGAGAGAGAGGCCTGAAGCATATGACCAAAATGAATGAGATCATGAGAAAGAGGGAATGTTTGTGTTAAAATTGTAGTGACCCTGGAAATACCACAGCCTCAACCTCTGTTGGCTGGCTATTTCATTTGTCATTTTACCATGGTATCATACAGCTAATATTATATGGGGTATCCCAGAAAGATGGTGCATTGAGGCCCAGAACAGACATCACTGAGCCAGTCCATAAACAGGAAGAATGTCACCATGACAGCAGTGCAGCAGCGCCAGAGCCCAAGAGATGCAAATAGGCCTACATTGGGCAGGTATATAAAGAGAATGGCTGGAAAAGAGCACAGAAAGTAAGGTGGTGGGCTGAGGCAAGGAGGTGGACAGCAAGTAGCTGTCTGGGGTGGAAAAGTGGGATATGAGGAGAAGATTAGGCACATTTACTCTTTGCTTTCCCTTACATGTTATGGACTAAACCCATTGTACATACAAAATTACCAGGACCCACAGGAATCATTTGCTCATCATAGATTTACACGACATGTAACAGAGATAAACAGGCTTTTACTGAACTCCTTTTGCTTGATTTCATACAAACTTTCCTTCTGAAGAGTTTGGTGATCAATACAGCAAGAAAAAATGCCATTGAGCAGGAGGGACCAAACTTACTGACCCTCCAAGCAGGGCCGGCTCTACAGGTTTTGCCGCCCCAAGCAGTGAAAAAAATTGCCGCCACCGACGGCAAAAGGGAGAAGCTGCCGCCGATTTGCCCCTGCGGCCGGTGGAACGGAGAAGCTGCCGCCGAATTGCCACCACCGCGGAAACTCTGCCGCCCCTTTCTAACTGCCGCCCCAAGCACCTGCTTGGAACGCTGGTGCCTGGAGCCGGCCCTGCCTCCGAGCCACATACGATAATTCTCAGACGTCTGAGAGCCAGACATGCCTGCCGGGGCTTGGAGCTTCAGCCCCTCAGGAAGCACCTGGGGCGGCTGAAGCCCCGAGCCCCTGCAGGAGTGTCCTGTGGTGTTAAAGCCCCACCACTCCACCGCAGGGTAGAAGCCCTGTGCTCGCCCTCCACCACTCCAGTAGGCGAAGAATGTGGGGAAGGGAGTGAGGGGCTCTGCAAGCTGCACTTTAACTGTAAAATAGCCTCATGCGGCTCATGAGCCGCAGTTTGGCCACCCCTGCCATAGAGCTAAAGTACTGCATTAATACACACACTGCAAATTGACTTGAGTATTCTTAAGTGTAGTACTTATTATCACAGACTATTCAAACACTGAGTCAACAGTGTGCCCTTGTTGCCAAGAAGGCCAATGGCATTTTGGGATGTATAAGTAGGGGCATAGCGAGCAGATCGAGGGACGTGATCGTTCCCCTCTATTCGACACTGGTGAGGCCTCATCTGGAGTACTGTGTCCAGTTTTGGGCCCCACACTACAAGAAGGATGTGGATAAATTGGAGAGAGTCCAGCGAAGGGCAACAAAAATGATTAGGGGTCTAGAGCACATGACTTATGAAGAGAGGCTGAGGGAGCTGGGATTGTTTAGTCTGCAGAAGAGAAGAATGAGGGGGGATTTGATAGCTGCTTTCAACTACCTGAAAGGGGGTTCCAAAGAGGATGGCTCTAGACTGTTCTCAATGGTAGCAGATGACAGAACGAGGAGTAATGGTCTCAAGTTGCAATGGGGGAGGTTTAGATTGGATATTAGGAAAAACTTTTTCACTAAGAGGGTGGTGAAACACTGGAATGCGTTACCTAGGGAGGTGGTAGAATCTCCTTCCTTAGAGGTTTTTAAGGTCAGGCTTGACAAAGCCCTGGCTGGGATGATTTAACTGGGAATTGGTCCTGCTTCGAGCAGGGGGTTGGACTAGATGACCTTCTGGGGTCCCTTCCAACCCTGATATTCTATGATTCTATGAAATCAATTCATATGGATATAGCAAACCAGTCTGGATTTGTATTTAGCATTATCGGTGCCACTGGGTCATACAGATTCGTAGATGGTAGGGCCAGAAAAGACCATTAGATCATTTAGACCAGTTGTTCTCAACCAGGTACTATACACTGAAATGTAAGTATAATATTTATATTCCAATTGATTAATTTTATAATTATATGGTAGAAATGAGGCAGGAAGCAATTTTTAAGTAACAATGTGCTGAGACACATTTGTATTTTATGTCTGATTTTGTAAGCAAGTAATTTTTAAGTGAGGTGTAACTTGGGTATGGAAGACAAATCAGACTCCTGAAAGAAGTCTGGAAATGTTGAGAGCCACTGATCTAGACTGACTTTCTGCGTAAGGCCATCAAATGTCACTCCATTATCCCTGTATTGAGCCCAATAACTTGTATGTGATTAAAGCACATCTTCCAGAAAGGTTCAGTCTGATCGCTACAATATAGTTGTAGTTTTACTTGCTTATATTTCAGTTCCATTTTAAGGGCATTTTATAGTTATTTTCATTGCTGCCTTTTAACATTACACATCTTTGAAGTAAATGTCACGTCAAGGTCATTTGTATCTTTAATTGTAGCCCCTAGGTGTGTGCCTAGTGGAACTGAAAAAATTGTTCAGACTTTAGCTATCCTGAGGGTTTGACTGATGCTCATTTTATTTGTATATCTTCCCTCTGGGTTCTCTTCTGGCTAATATTGCTGTGTGTCATGACTAAAAAAATTGAAATAGCTTGGTAAGAAATGGCTTGGTATGAAATTTGACTTAAATACCATCCTGTGAGGTGCTGAACACCTGCTGTAAAGTACTGAGTGCCTCCAGCTCCCACTGAAGCCAACAGGAGTTATGGATTCTCATGACCTTGCAAGAATTACTGCTAAAATTGGAATTGAATAGTAAAAGCACTGTAAGTACACTGTGAATGGTGCTTACAACATAAGACACATGTAACAAGGTCCCTGCCTTAAGGAGCTTACAGTCTAACTCAGACAGAGCATGTAGGACAACAGTTCAAACCACAAAACACATGGGGGCAGAATACCAGGTACCTACTAGGGAAATCTCTCAAAATATTAAATGCAAGATTGCTCTAGTCCTTTCTAAAGTCACCCTGGCAACATTTGTTACAGCACACATAAAATAAATAATTGTTTTTCACATGTACATTACTAACAGCAATAAAGCAAAGACTTCTAATAAATCAGAGGCTCTGAAGCTGTACAACAATAAATACATTTGGTGATGGTGAAGGAAGCTTTTATCAATTTTTGCAAATGTTGTTATATGATGCCACAAAGACCTCTAATACTTTAGATTAACTGTTCCTTTGACGAGATTTATGAAGTCTTATTGAGATGGAGCCAGTGGTTTAAAATATGACAAGGAAATGATTTTCTTGTGTGATTTAAAAAAATATCAGGGTATGAATGAGATTTGGTTGCTGAACCTCTTTTCCAGTTTCACTTTCAGAGCAATTGTTTTCTGTGCATGATAATCTCCCGCCCCCAAACTGCTGGCACTGAAATTGTATTGAACAAAAATTATCTTTGTAAGTTGTATTTCTTCAAATACCATCTATTTAAACAACACACAGAAATATGTTGTTTTTTAAAATATTACCAGCATGTTCATGTACATTCTTCAAAGACTATTCTTGTGTGTAAATCCATAACAAGTGGGCATATCCCTGAACTATTTCAAATACATTTTGCAACCTCTGTTTTCTTGTTTGACTACACTGGTTTATTCATTTCTCTCAAATGTATTGATTTAGAAAGTCAAGTATGGGAAAACTACAGTCTCTAATATATTTATTATTAAAATGAAGCAATCATATATTTTCTGATGTAATATATAAACTGTCAACGTCATTTGTGTTAAGCCCACATAAGTTATATATGAAATATAATTTGACATGAGGCTTTTTTAGAGTGTTGTGTTTGTTGGCATTTAAAATCTTTGAGGGAAAAACCAAGAAGCCTCTGCTATGCAAAGTTGTTGTCTTCTTAAAACTGCAATTAACCGAGAGGTGAGGAATTCCTAACTCATAAAAAGCAATCAGAAAACCCCATCCAAGGAAGTTGCCTTGGACTATAAAGGAGAAGTAGGAGGAGATGAGGAATGGTCTTAGCTTGGGAAAAAGACTAGATATATCAGGATTTGAAGAAGGAATGCACATAAATGAAAAAAAAAACAGGATAAAAGTCAAGATTTCATAATTGCAAGATCAGTGACAGAGGATGTGAAAATAGGAGATGGTAACCTCCAGAAAATGGCAGAATGTATAAAGCAACGTGTTGGTGATGTACAAAGAGCTAAAAAAGTGCAGGTTGGAGGTCTACTGATAGAATGTACACATAAGGAGCAAGCTGAAGTGCAGTAAATATGGAGGAAATCATTCATATGAGATCAGTGCAGAAGGAACAGAATCTAAAAATGAAGCAATTTCTGGGGAACGCAATGTGCAGCATACAGAGAACATGCAGTAGCAGCATGAGTTAGAGAAATACAGGAAATTAAAATAATTCAAAAATTGTCTTGTGCAGAAACTACCAAAAGGTACTCACTGCAGAAAATAGAAACAGATTAATATTCAAGCAAGAGAACATGTACGGGGGCAGCAGAACACATCTCTGATCAGGGAGGAAAATATGAGTGGAATAGGAAATGATATATTGCGTGTAGGTAAAGAGAAGTTTATAGTGTTCTTTACAGAAGTAATTAACTGCACCTTGCAGATGGGGGAAAAAACTAAAAGGATTAAAATCATTGCAAAAGCAGCACAAAAAAATATCTGATTGAAAAGAGCTCATTAGACCACATTCATGTGGTTTTTAAATGAAAGCAATAATACAGTTTTAACAATCCTTAGCTGGATTGCACATAGTTTAATAATGCATAGACAGGAATTTAAGAAAGCCACCTTGGAAATGGGAAAAAAGCCTAATGTAATGTGTGCGCAAGAAACATGGCTAATTGGTAAACTTGTGTTCAATAGGCCAGGATATGATTTACTCCACAGGGATAGCAAGACTTCTGGAGGTCTGCATATTTATAAAAGAGGGACTTAGTTTAGTTAGAAATGGATGTGCAGAAATTAAGTTTTGAATATAATGCTATTGAGATTCCCATTCAGAACAAAAACACAGCTACAGATTTATAATCCATGTAAAATATTTTTTTATAATTAAAAAAACTAATGAATGTCAAAAATCCATTCATAATTTGTGCAGAGTTTAATAGTCAAAATGAGCTATTGAGAGGAAAGAAAACTGACCTAAACGGTAAATGTGCCAAACAATTCATTTATATACAGAACCTGGTGATACTGATTACAGGGGAACCTATTAGATTTTATTCACTGAATGGATCCTTTTTTTTTTTTTTTAATTTGGAAATTGCAACAAATAATATGGCAAAAAAAGATGACAGATTGGGAGGTGATCACTTCCCTATACTTATTAAGTGCCAAGGAAATGTTGAAAACACAAAAAGGGTTCCTAACTGGAATTTTCAAAAATCTCATTGGGGTCTTTTCAAGATTAAATGTGATGACTATTTATATAGTAACTGTATAAGTGCTATGTAGAAGAATTCTGTAATAATGGAATAAAAGGAATTACAGGAGCAGTTGATCTGGCCATCTACAGAACATCAAATTGCCTTCAATTTAGAAAGCCGATTCCCGGGTGGAATGAAGATTTCAAATTAGCAATCAAGGAAAGAAACAGGGCATACAAACAAGCACAACACACAATGGATAGTAAAGAAAAGGAATTATAAAAGATGTAAGGCAGTGGCACAAAGGATTGTCAAAAGACAAAAAAAGAAAGTTGGAGAAATGTTTGTGAGAACTTGAACAAAGATCCAAAGCTTTTGGAAATATAGAAGTAAATTCAAAGTAAATGTATACCTGGCATTATCATAAACAATGAAACTGAGCTCTCCAACTTAGGAAAGGCAGACATTTTAGCAAACAAATTCCACAAGGTGAGTAGTGACAGGAATCAAAGCAATGAGTTTTGTGCGGAAAAAAGGAGGTTTCTTGAGGACAACTGTGACCTATTAAATGGCTGGAGAAAATATACTGATGATGTGTTAAACAAAACTTTTAGGATGCAGGAGCTTATGGCAGCCATGAGAAAAAAAGGAAAAATACAATTCCAAGTAAAGATAATATAAGTAATAAAATTCTGCAACAGTTGTCGGGGAGGAAATCTAAAGATTCTATTGTAGGTATGTAATGACATGTGGGAAAAAAAGGACTGCTGTCAATAGAATGGAAACAAGCATTGGTTATACCAATTAGGAAACCAGGCAAGGTTCATACAAGACTTGATATTTATCGGCCTAATGCCCTCACATCATGTGTGGGGAAAATCATGGATAAAATGATAAATGTAGTAGTAATAGTAGGCATCATTCAGTCTCCAGAGGCCACGGGTACGCACCCCTGAGAGGTAAAGAATTTACTCAGTTGGTTTTATGGCATCTGCGGCTGTGGCTGAAGAGACCCACTCAAGACAGACAATCTCTGCCACATTTCTCACTTTTAAGGGTGATGTTTCGACCCTTTGGGCTCTGCCTTCTGGGAGCTCGTTTCTCCTCTGCTAAGCTGGACTGCTTCCTCTCGTAACTTCGGAGACCTTTGTTAAGCTCTTGTTTCCAAAGGCTGAAGTCTGGAGTGTGACCTTCCCATTTGTCCACATCCATGTCCATTTCTTTGAGGTCTCGCTTGCACACATCCTTGAAATGCAATTTTGTGCATTCTTTGGGTCTTTTTTCAGATACAAATTTGCCACAGAGGATGTCCTTTGGGATGCACCTATCATTCATTCGGCACACATGCCCAAGCCAGTGGAGGCATCTGTGTGTGAGGATGCTGGGTATGCTGGCCTGCTTGAGCGCCTCAGTGTTGGTGACTCTGTCGCTTAAGAAGATTGCAAAGATTCGATGAAGACAATGCATATGAAAGCTGTTGAGCCTTTTTTCCTGATGAGCATATAAGGGCCATGTCTTGCATGCAAATGTGCATACAAAAGTGTGCTGATAACACATGCACGATCTTGTGTGTTCTGTCAGTTTGTTGTTTTGCCATACCCTCTTGTTCAGTGGCACTGGAACACTTTTACTAGTGGGGATGCTCAAAGCCAGACACCTGTCTGCGCCCTCCCACCAGAGCTGGGGCTGGGAGCAGGGCTCTCTTTACGGAAGCGGGGACCCCATGTGCGGGGCCAGGAGCAGAGCCCCGGGTGCGAGGCAAAAGCCAGGATCCTTCATGAGGGACCAAGAGGGGAGACCCAGATGGGGGGCCAGCAGCCGGGATCCCATGTGTGGGGCGAGGAGTGGAGTCCTGGGTGCGGGGTGGCAGCTGGGCTCCCACGTGGGGGGCCAGAAGCAGAACACCAGGCATGGTGCCTAGATCCTGCATGCAGAGCTGGGAGTGGAGCTGGGGTGGCAGCCAAGACCCCGCATGCAGGGCCAGGAGCAGAGCCCTGGGCTTGGGGCCAGCAGCCAGGATCCCATGTGCAGAGGCAGGAGTGGCGCTCTGGATGCAGGGTGGCAGCTGGGCTCCCATGTTAGGGGCCAGAAGCAGAACTCCAGGCACGGTGCCTGTACCCTGTTTGCGGGGCCGGGAGCGGAGCCCTGGGCTAGGGGCTGGCAGCCGGGACCCTGCATTAGGTGCCAGAAGCAGAGCCCTAAGTAAAACCTGGGAGTGCTGCAGTACCCCCTGCTTCCCTAGTTCCCGCACCTATGCTCTTGTTCAATCTAGACATTGTTGTGGCGGCTTTTCCAATGCGGATGTTAAGTTCCTTTTCAAGTGAAAGATTGACTGCGATAGTGGACCCCAGGTATGTGAACTTGTTCACCACTTGAAGTTCAAATAAATATAAGACTGGTGGAATACTTAGAGAAAAATGATATTATACCTGAGGTACAAAGTGGTTTCAGAAAAGATGCACAGTTGACCAAAAAGTGAGACCGGAATTAAAGTACCAAAAAACATAATGACCAAGAACATTATGATAATGCTATTCCTGGACATTGAAAAAGCATATAACATGTTATGGAGAGAAGGCCTCCTATATAAACTACCCAAATCAAAGTGGGAACTGCTTTATCGAAAACCTACAACTTACAAATGGCACTCCATAAGGGAATATTATCAGACATACTTTTTTTCCTTATGATAAATGACTTCCTGAAAAGTGTGCAGATGGGAATAGGTATTTCCCTTTTCACAGACCACTGTGCTATATGGACTAACCACAAAAGACTTAAAGTAGCTCTGGAGACAACAAATGAGGCACTCCAGAGAATTTCCAAGTGGGAAAATAATTGGTGATTTAAAGTCTCCCTTGGGACAAAAAAACAAAAACAAAGGGAATGCTTGTGATGCATGAATGGGATGACTGGGTCTTATTTCTTTATGGTGAAAAGATTCAGATAGGAACACAAATTTTTGAGCTAGGAGTAGTGTTTGATGATAAATTAACTTAGAAAGGTCACATCGATAATATCATGCAAAACCTTAAATATAGGATGGACTTACTGAAAAGTGTAGCTGGAAACAAATGGGGGTGCAGATAAGAACATATTGATAATGATGTATAGAACATTATGACCAATTTTAGACTACAGATGCCAACCTTTTGCATCAGCCTCAAAACAACTCATAGAAACTTGAAACTATTCCAGATCCAATCTCTCCAATGGGCACATGGCACTATGATAACACCACCCATGTGCATGCTGCCAATAGCCACTGAAGGACTGATAAATCTGAGGATGAAACTATTAGATCTAAACTTTTGGGCAAAGGTAAAAGGGATCATGAAAATAGAAGTACTTAATAGATCAGGGGTTCCGAAACTTGGTTCGCAGCTTGTTCAGGGTTAGCCCCTGGAGGGCCATGAGATGCTTTGTTTACCTGAGCGTCTGCAGGTACTGCCTCTTGCAGCTCCCAGTAGCTGCGGTTCGCCGTTCCCGGCCAATGGGAGCTGTGGGAATTGGTGGCCCAGCCTGCGCCGCTTCCCGCAGCTCCCATTGGCTGGGAACGGTGAACCGTGGCCACTGGGAGTTGCAGGCGGCTGTACCTGCAGACGCTCAGGTAAACATAGCATCTTGCAGCCCACCAAGGGCTTACCGTGAACAAGCCATGAACCAAGTTTGGGAACCCCTTTCATAGATTTATGAGGAACTTGGTATACAAAATTATATGGATTGCCACAGACTTCCTGATAACGTCAACATCAAAAATTCAAAAAGGAGACATGTAAAAAGAAAAATTGAGACAACGAAGAATGTTTAGTCATGGACAATGAAATTACAGCTGGACAGTTATTCCCCCATTTGTGGATTTGGAAAGATATGAAAAAATGCAGGGAAGGAAAAAAACAACACACATGATGATCAACAAAATTTCTGAAACTATGAAGAATGGGGCCACTTTGCTAAGTCTATATAGACAGATCAAAGATGGCAGCACAGATAGAGTGGGAACAGCTCTCTGTATTTCTAGCCTTGGAATCCAGAAACCTAAAAGGCTATCAAATTATGTGACCATTCTGGCAGCTGAACTAATGGGGATAATGTTAGAACTAGCCTGGGTAAGGTATGTGCAACCAGCTGCAGCTGTAATTTTATCTGATTCCTTGCCTGGGATAATCACAATCAGAACAGGGACTTTGGAAAGCAGAAATGGCATAAGTGAAATAATGTTCCTATCAATGAAAATAATGCAAGCAGGTATCTGTGTAACAATTGCATGGATGCTGGTGCATATCAGAATACCCAAAAATGAGTTGGCTAACAAGGCAGCAAAACAAACTCTAAAATATGAGGAGGTGGATATTAAGATAACCTTAAGCAGAGAAGAATTTAAAAGTGTGGTCCCAAAGGAGCTTGCAAAGGAATGGGAAGAGCTATGGATTAAAGAAACAAAAGGATGAAGGTTTTATGATGTATGCTTAAAAACTGAAGATAATGCTATACTCCTCAGTCAAGACAGAAAAGGAGAAGTAGTAATTTTTACTAACAGGTTGTTGTTAGTAACAGACCTGTTGTTAACAGGTCATTGTGCCTTAAATGATAAATTAAAACTTATTAAAAAGACATAAAAATAGGCTGTGTGATGTGTGCAAAACCACAGAAATTCTTGATCATATTCTATGGCATTATGGGCAATATTCTATGGAAAGAAAGTTTCTTTATGAAAAATTGAGTCAGCTTGGAATCAAAGATTTTTCCCTAAATGGACTAGTGAGAATGTCAGGGAAATAGAATAGTGTAAAAATAGGCATGTTGTATTTCATTACGGACGCTAGACTGAGAGAAAGGATATTAAAATAAAATTAAAAAATCAACCATACCGTGGCTAAAAATGAATGAAGAAAAGTGGCAGCCATAACCTTTGATAATGAAGCTGCTGCACCAAAGAAACAAAGACAAAGGAAAGAAGGAGAGAATCCATTTCCTGGAGGAGCACTGCCCTGCAACAGTAGAAGCAGTTTCTACTGAGGAAGTCTGGCTCTGAGTCTTCCTTCACCTCCTTTCAGACATCACCTGAGAGGTAGGGAGAACCATATGCCTCTCCTGCCTCAGCCCCAAGACTCTGGGGTTTGAAGCAAGGGTCTATAACTAAACAGCAGCCACACCTCAAACTGAGGCATCAGCTGTGGCCCCCGGGAAGATGAGCAGGAGGTAGGCTGAACATAGGCCATCCTATGCTATCACACTTTTAGGTCCCTGGGTACTAACAATGAAGCTGATTCTGCTGAACGCCATTCAGGAGGTTCAGTACACATTGAACTAAAAGAGAGACTGGAGCTGCAGGCCCCGACCGCTAGACTTGCTGACTGAAAACCACTGCCATCCACTGTAATCTTGTTCGAATGGGATGTGCCCGGGTGAGAGAAAAAGAACATACAAGAATCAACCAAAGTTCATGTGTGTTCTTGGTTATACAAAACTTGATGAAGCAACAGAAGAAGATTAGAATACATGAAATAGAGGCACTGACTGAGCTACCAATGGCCAAAACATGCCCTCAATAACACCCACATCATATTGTGGTGGTACACGAGTAAGGAGAGCACAGAGAAACATGTGGTTTCTACAATGGTATCAGTTTTATTGAAGATAAAATGTGGGGCTTTTCCAGCTTTTTAAGTCCCCTGTACAATACATACTGACCCTTTGCCCTTTGTCAAATGTACAGACAGCATTTTGGAACTTTTATTCTTCCATGGATTCATAGATTATAAAGCCAGGAGGGAGATCAGTGTGAACATCTAGTCTGATCTCCTGAATAACACAAGCACAGCTCTGTCCTCAGTTAGTTCATGTTTGAACTAGAGTATATCTTTCAGAAAAAACATCCAAATCTTGACTTAAAAATTGCCAATGATGGAGAATCTCTCACAACCCTCAATAAATTGTTCCAAAGGTTAATTACCCTCACCTTTAAAAATGTGCACCTTATTTCTAATCTAAATTTGTTAGATGTTTTGATCCAAGATGGTTCCTAATGATATTTAGGTGCATGCACCAGTCAAAATAGCCTGAATATTAGCCTCTAGATCTCTCAACATCTGCAGAAAGGACAGGACCACTGACTGAAATCCAACCTCAACATCATCTTTATTCCCTTGTGCCAGGTATGGTTGGAAGGGAGGCAATGATAACACACTATCTGGAAGGTGGAGAATCCTTCACTATACCCAGAGATGCACAGGTTACAACAAGGCAAGCAGGAACACATTATCCAGAAACTCACTATTTTCAAAACACAACCTTTCTGCCTTCCACACTTTTTAGATTGCTACATCCCACAAAGATTCAAAGATATCCAAATCTCTGCTGGTTCCTCTCTATTTCTCCTCTATTTCTATTTCCAAGCCAGAAATATATCTCATTAAAATATTTTCTTTAGCAGAATCTGAGAGGCTTCCAGAATGGAAATATTTAATGTTGATCCCACTAGCAGATCCTAAATGAGAGATATTCTAAGATTTAATTATCACTGTCTGCAGTTTTAAAATACAATACTTGCCTCATAATCATTTGACCTATTTCTACCAAATAAGGAGAAAAAAACATTTGCAAGTTTGTGTCATATCATATTACTTTGGGTTTGCTTCATATTATTAGGATATATAACATTGCAACCTAATGGGATGCACTTGCAAAGCAATGAGAAGAGAGTTACATGAAGTCTGTTTGGGAAATAATTGAATACAGCAGTTTTCCAAATTTCCTGTCCTTAATTGGGTATTCTAATGAATGCTATTTTGTTTCTTTGTGCCCGGAGGCCTGCTACACATAGAGATGACATTGTAAATATTTCTCAAGGATAAACAAGCCAATTCTTAGGACTGCAGGCTGATCCAGCTTCATTTGCCCCTTTCCTAATAACTCCTGGGTACAGATGTGCCAAGTTACCCAAAAATAATCTCTGTAGTTATAGTTTATCCTCTACCTGCCAGCTCATGGATAGTTCACTAGCTACTAGCCAAATACATGCATCATAAATTATCCCATTAGAGTCAATTTTCAAAGCAGTATCTGGGGAGTTGCGTGCATAAGTCCATTGTTGTTACAGCTCTTTCTCTTGTTAATGCAGTATTATTTATCATGTCAACTCCATGTACATTAGTCCTTCAAGTAAAAGGAAAATTGAAGACAGTCTGGGGTTTTTAGAATTCCTAATTAAAGAGAACAATCTTGAAAAATAAGAAAAGGAGTACTTGTGGCACCTTAGAGACTAACCAATTTATTTGAGCATAAGCTTTTGTGAAGCTCACGAAAGCTTATGCTCAAATAAATTGGTTAGTCTCTAAGGTGCCACAAGTACTCCTTTTCTTTTTGCGAATACAGACTAACACGGCTGTTACTCTGAATCTTGAGAAATGCAATCTTTCTAGGACTCTCTAATCCTGAGGCTCTTTATGCGGCAGAATCTTTATCCAGGACCAGTAAGAATTTAAGAGCCTGATCCAGTTCCCATTAAATTCTAAGTGAAAACTCCCATTAACTTTTAGGTGAGTTGGAATTAGAGTAAAAGAGAGTGCGCACTGACATTTCACTTGTTTGCTACACTCTGATCCATGAATGTAGGGAACAGATCAAGATAAGAGTACAGGGGACATGTTTAATGAGGGTATTGCTGAAGAGGTCTAACAGTAGATTCAGACACTAGAGAATAACAGAGATACAAGAGACTAAATTCAGCCTTTGTGTATGGTAAAGGGAATTGCACCCGCGCGCAGCAGGACAAAGTTTGGGCCATTAAAATCTATTAATAGTGTTGTAATAAATATAAAGGGAAGGGTAAACCCCTTTAAAATCCCTCCTGGCCAGAGGAAAAATCCTCTCACCTGTAAAGGGTTAAGAAGCTAAAGGTAACCTTGCTGGCACCTGACCAAAATGACCAATGAGGAGACAAGATACTTTCAAAAGCTGGGAGGAGGGAGAGAAACAAAGGGTCTGTGTCTGTCTATATGCTGCTTTTGCCAGGGATAGAACAGGAATGAAGCCTTAGAACTTTTAGTAAGTAATCTAGCTAGGTATGTGTTAAATTATGATTTCTTTAAATGACTGAGAAAAGAACTGTGCTCAATAGAATGACTATTTCTGTCTGTGTGTCTTTTTTGTAACTTAAGGTTTTGCCTAGAGGGATTCTCTATGTTTTGAATCTAATTACCCTGATTTTACAGAGGTGATTTCTTTACTTCTATTTACTTCTATTTCTATTAAAAGTCTTCTTGTAAGAAAACTGAATGCTTTTTCATTGTTCTCAGATCCAAGGGTTTGGGTCTGTGGTCACCTATGCAAATTGGTGAGGATTTTTACCAAACCTTTCCCAGGAAGTGGGGTGCAAGGGTTGGGAGGATTTTGGGGGGAAAGACGTGTCCAAACTACGTTTCCCAGTAAACCCAGTTAGAGTTTGGTGGTGGCAGTGGATACTCCAAGAACAAAGGATAAAATTAATTTGTACCTTGGGGAAGTTTTAACCTAAGCTGGTAAAAGTAAGCTTAGGAGGTTTTCATGCAGGTCCCCACATCTGTACCCTAGAGTTCAGAGTGGGGGAAGAACCTTGACAAGTGTTGATTCAGTTCAGTATGTTTGTAGACCATGGTTCATCTTCACTATATACATAGCCCAATATGTAGCCTCAAAAACACCTCTCTTTGACTTTCATGGGTGTTCTGCATGCCGAACATGGGAAGTACCCAACACAGCCTTACATTTGTTGTGTTTTAGAAACAAAAACTACTTACATGACTAAAGCAAGAAAGCACAGACAATGTTTGTGTGTTTGTTTGTTTTAACTCTGTTCCCCTATGAGAAAACTATATTTTTCATTTCCATCATTAGTTAGGCTTGGCCTTTTCTAGTTTACTTTAGAATAAAAGATTATTGTGTTAAAATTGAGTGTTTGCCTGCTGTTCACATTAAAAGCAGTACTTAGATAACCCTGCAGATGGCCAATTTAAGTCTCCAGTGCAAATGCCTATGCAGCCTCAAGGGAGTTCCAGAATTCCCAGTGATGAAAGCTCAAACCTTTGCTTGTTCTTCAGTCAGGCTGACAAACAGGGGACAAAGAGCGTCATGTGCTCAGGCAGAACACAAATGTATGCCACTGAGGCTGAAGGCAAAATAAGGCCTCAAAACATGCCATGGACCATATAATACAATACTTGTTATCTGACAAATTTTTGAAATCCTAACTGCATTCTTAAAAGCATTTTCTGATGGAAATTGCAGAGCTAGATTTTATTTAAAAAAAAAAAAAAAAAAAAGCCTGTTCCGTTTTCATTCCCCCAACCGCCAGAGTCAACAGAAAGCTTGGAAAATAAAGAAACTATTTTAAAGTGATAACAGGAGAAGAAGTAGGTGAGACAGTAAATAAATTGCTGAGAGATTTTCCTTATGTGGCAAATCCTTTACTTTATTCAGACATATGGGACCTGAACTATGAATAACTCTCTCTTAAGAGATTACATACAGTATCAACATGCAAAGAAAACTACTATTATAATTTATTATGCTGCCTTTACATTTTATCTTCTTAATGAAGCCCCTGGGACTACCACAGAGAATAAAGCAGGATCAGGCTCCATAGTTGAAACTGTAAAGCTTTTTCACAGTGAAAACGATACATTTCAACCAATGCTCATAACAATGCCAAAAAAAATAAAAAAAAAATAATAATCCCAAAGTAATGAGGAAAATATAACTGACAAGAAATTAGGAATTCAGAGCATATTGATTCATGCTTTTGTTGTGTAGAATACCTTACAGAGCACAATATCATGTTAGAATCCATATGCTTTATGTTGTTTCCCGAAATACAACTTTTAAGCAACGAATGAACATATGCTTTCAGTAAATTGCACATTATTGAAAAAAAATCTTACATTTTAAATACCATTCCTTTATTATGTTTTAAAATAAATTAGAATTGGTTTCTTAATGTGACATCCAAACCAGACAGTTTGTATGCAGCTACACACTCCAATTAAAATTATACTCTCAACAGTTTTGACTGGACTGTCTCTGCCCTGTGCTGACTGGCTGTTGGCTCCAACCCTTTCCCTCCTAACCCCCCTCCACCTTCTTCAGTCTCTTCACCTCAGGTTCACTGTACACCTCTTACCCTCTTCTCCCTCTTCCCTGTCCCCTTTGCCCCCTTCCTTTCAATGTCCTCTCTCCCTTTACTTTTCTTTCCATTTAATTTATCACACACTCCGCTAAACCCACACTGCCCCCGACCCCAAAACACTCATATTTGGTTTTAAAATGTCCACCCTCTAATTAGGTAGCATTGGAAACTGCTCCCTTCATACTGATGGAAAAATTAGTCTGCATGTATTTTAAACTTTGGATGACACGAAAAGTGAAATGAGAGACTTTCAGATCACTGGCGTTAAGAATGAACAGTACTGAAATACAGCAAAAACATATGTTCACAGTAGCTTTCATGATAGGGAAAGAAAAAAAAAAGGCACAGAAAGAGACTTTTGATATCATGTGGCTTTTCCTAGTAATTTCATTATTTTAATTGTAAATTCTTTTGGGACAGGGACTGGGTCTTATGTATAAATATAATGGTTAGCACAGTGGGACCACAATGTCATTTGGGGCGTGTAGGTGCTACTGAAATAAATAAGACAGTAATAGTGAAATAGCACTAGTACTCTATGGTGTAGCAGTTAATAAGGAGCAACTACATTTCCAAGTTAAGAGCATCAGATAGTGTAAATACATAATGCCTAGTACAATGGGGCCCTGATATCAGCTGGGGCCTTTAGGTAAGACTGCAATAAAAATAATAAAAGTAAAGGATGTTTTTCCTCATGAATTTTAGAAGTTTATCAGCCTCTTCCCCCAATGTATTTTTCTAAGTTTACTAAACTGTTTAGTAGGAAGTGATTGCTTGTGCAAAGACAAAATGAGACACCATTTTTTTCCCTTTAAAAATCTGCTAGAAACTATTCTACACATAGTCTTGAATTTGAGAAAATTCAGTGTGATATTTAATCCTGCATCAGCTAACTATTCCAAATCATCTCTTCTGCAACTTCTTTAAAACAAAACAACAACAACAACTGATTTCAGATTTATAAAACACTACCCTTTAGACCGAAAAGATCCATTCTGAGATAAATACAGAAATAAATAAAATTACTGAATACAAGACACTGAGCCATATTCTGAGCTGATTCAAATCCACATAGCTACATTTTGTCCATATTTCTAATTAATTGGACTTCATATTTTAAAGTAAGGGCATTGACACTAAGACGGTATTGAAAACTTCTGCTTGTATAGGTGCCTGCTTGCTTTGGTGAATATATTTTTTCCTTGATGAACGAGAGAAATATAATTATCATTATCATTAACATAGTAAGAGAGAGATGATTAGATAGTTGTGTCTGGGCTGTTAAATTTCTAGGACAATTTTACAAGGTTGCTTTTATGCATTATACACACAGTCTTACATCTGGCTTACTATATCTCTTCTGCATTCATGCACACTTATGACAGGAGTAACTAAGCACTGGTTATTGGCTGCTTAATTACAGAAAAGGGTATAATGACAGCAGACACTTTAAATCCTTGATTTTTTCTGGATGAGCTACTGCAGTAAAACTCTCCTCTTCATAACAGTAAGATCTACTTTTTCCACTTTTAGTGCACACTATTCACATCATATACACTATGATGTATTTAATCCCTGGGGGAGGAGGGGAGAGATCTACCTCCACCATTTTCCATCCACTTAATTTCTAAGACCTTTCTGTGTTTTCTCCAGTAGAGTTAGATACAACATGACACAGAATTTCATTGGAACAGGTTTTGTTGCTGTTAAAAAACAAACAAACTTGAATTTTCATCCCCACATTTTGTCACCTTAAAAATCTTCAGGCTATTACCTAATTTTAGAATTTATGTTGATCAATTTTAGTTGGTGTTCTAATGTCAGATTTCACCATTCTGCCTACTTTTGTTACTGTTTGTGGTTTGCCTAAGTACCAAATCTTGTTTGTAAAAGTAACCAGTCCCTGATTATTCAAAGGAAGGTGCAAGAAACTCATAGGGGGACAATTACAATTAAAAGAATAAACTTTTCATTGGGGAAATTTCTTCCTAACCCTAGTCAGTAGAGCATACTAAAGCATGAGTCTTTATATCAGTATTTTGTATCCTATGTAGTATAGCTATAGAATCTTTCATGTTTCATATGATTGTCTAATGCTTTTCTCAATCCTGCTAAACTCCTGCCCTCAATAATGAGTTGCAAGGCTTAATTATGTGTTGCACAGAAAAAGTGTATTTCATTTCCATTTTCAGCTCAAAAAGCAAAACCAGGATGCAAAATTGCCATTTTTTGTTCTCCCAGGTATCCCTTTGTGTCCCCATGTACCCCAATGTGTCTTATTAAAACCTAACATCCCTTCTTTAATATCATGAAGCAGATGAAAGTTAACAAGACTAATTCATTCATGTCAAAGGATGACAACGGCGATGCCATCTTGGACCTGGCCCTCCCAGAAGATATGAGCTTTGTCCACGCTGCTGCTCACAATCTCACAAAATGTTCCTGAACACTGGCCCTTCCATCTCTTCTCTCTCTCCTCTCCTCTATCACCCCCTTCCTTCCAGGCCACTTTCTAATATGAATTAGGTTGAGGGGTGGAGAAGAGCTCACAGCTAGTGCTGCAAGATTAATAACTTTAGATACTAAGTTTGAAACTTTAGTTCACATCCCCCACACTCCAAATCTTGGTTTCAAGGAAGAAGAGGAGAAGTACCACCTCTTGTACCTTGATGGGATGAGCTAAAAGACCCTTTCTGTTTGAGGTTCCTATTCTCCTTTCTTTGGCATGGAGCATGAAGGTCAGAAAATCCTCTTACAGCCACAGGGCCAAGAACCTAAACTGACAGAGCAGGAAGAAAGTAGCTGTGAGTAGGGAACTGAGGGAAAAAGGAGAGATGGCACTCAATAGCACCATCTAGCCGGTAGCCTCCTATTTTGCTGTACGTATGTGCGGGCATATGCTAAATAAGGTATAGACATGATTAAGACAGTAACACCGACCCTATAGGTCTCCAGCCTGTAAGACAATAGCTTAGCCAAACTAACTAAGGCCTTTGGCCTAAAGACTTGACATAAGCAATCAACCAGCAAGTGACCCCCATATCACAAGATGGAGTGCTGTTATACACAAGTGTTGCTAAACTGCTGATAGGTAGATACCAGTTTATACCAGTTTTAGACATTTTAAGTTAGGAACATCAGCAGATGTCCAAGCACAAGAATGCCATGGTAACTGACACATATGCTAATAAGCCTGAAGTAAAAGCCTGTGGAAGAAGGGCACCCTAACATCAGTAGGGTGAGGAAATTCAGAAAAGGAAAAGGGACTGAAAACTCTACTGAATATGCACGAGGCACAGTGGCTATTAGCATACTCCCAGGGACGCCAGAGACATTTCCCTGTAACCCGCCAGGCCAAGCACCACTTGTGGGTCATCTTACCTACTACAAGACTCCCTGCAAAGCATGGTGAGTGGAATTTCTGGATGCTTGTATTATCTGCATCTGTATTATGTTTGTGGTATTGCTGATTATGCTAATAAAACTATTTCAAATTCAAAAAGTCTTCCCAAAGTGGAAGTGTCACTCCCTTGCACACTGGGGTCGTCACTCTCAAACTACCTGTAATACTGTGGCTGTTCTAGGGGCAAACCAAGGGATGTTAATTTGGGAAATCTAAATAATGCATAACCAACAGATTAGGCAACAAGTCTCTACAGCAAACCAGGGACTAGAAGAGACACCTCTGCTCTATTTTCTAGCCTTGCATGTTCTCCTTCCTTCCCTTATTTGCTTTCTCACCTGCCCGTTCCATAGTCATATCACCTGGGGGTTATCTCATAAGATACATATGAATAAATTATATTAGACAGATTATATGAGATCAGATTAGATATATAATCTATATCTACCTATCGGAGGTATAGGCTGGAGTAAGCCTATAAATACTCAGGGACCCAATAAAGGGACCCAATAAATACTGACTGCAGCTATTCAATTTCACCAATACCTTGTATCTGATTTGCAGGCAGGGGAATGCATGAGCTCCACAATTTACTATTTGTCAGGTATTCCAGCTGTATTGTAATGAGTTAATGAAATTGTAAGCAATTCTTAAAACTTTAGGATTTATTATGTAGCCAATATGTCTCTTGCCCTAGCTTCTAAAATCCCATTTTGGGAATTTATTATAATTAAATTTTGTCCTGTGTAAATTTTCTGAAATAATTGAGTTTCAGTTGTAATTCCAGCCATCAGGAGGATATCAGCTGAGAGAAGCTTGCTATAATCTTGCTCTAAAAATGTGTGGACAATCACTCAGAAACGTTAAACCAAATTATGCATATGACTGACTTATGAAAGAGTCTAATGTAATATTTTAATATTGCGTTAATGAGAACTGGGCCACAGCAGATGGAAAATGTGTGACCTAATTTGGAGAAGTGAGATCTGGGGCGGGAATAACCAGATAACAGTTTCACTCAAAAAGCTAAAATTCCCTCTGGCAATCAGAAATCAGCCCAGGTTTCAGAAAGGTACAATTCTGGTACAAAAAGTGTGCCATTTAATGTTTACTAAATACATACAGCCAGATACTTCTGTTTGTATTTTTATCTTTCAATTCTGAAGCTGTTACACAACAAACTCTGAACACACACACACACGCATAGGTAATGAGTTTTTATTTAATTTTAATCTCCTGTCAAGTGCCTACTCATCTATCATGGATAGATGGGATGCAGACTTAATTAAAGACTGCAGCTCTGGGTATCATTATCATTTCTTGTATCTCAGAAGCGTACTTCAGGTCAGGCTAGAATCCCATTGTGGAAGAAAGATAAATTAACTGTTTTCAATAATCCCAGAGAATAGTTTTCTATATGCTATTTATAATTTACTTTTACACACTCTCTTATTACAGAGGCTTTTTTTTGTTTTGTTTCTGTTTTTATTTCTTTTTCCCCTTCTTGGAACTAATAATTCCAAGAACTCTGTAAACATATAGCTTGACTCAATAAAAATTGGGCAGATTGAGTTTTAAGCTCAGAGGCATACTTTGATATAATTTTATCTTCATATTCTTTATTATTTTTATTTACTGAGGCAAGGTTTTCAGCTAAATCTGGCTGCAGGTTTCGGGGGGGGGGAGAGGGGGTTGGGTTTTTTTTGTCCCCCACCCCCATTTAATCAATGGTCTGTAGGCTCCAAGTGTTAATCACATTTAAAGGCAGCCAAATCAAGTTGAAATAAATGAGTGAAAGACTTCAAGCTGAATATTAAATCTGCAAATGGCTTTAAGATCTTAGTGGAGCTTTGAACATTGCAGAGCCATATTAAAACTCTGAGAGTTACTAATGAACTTTTTTTATGCAGACAAATAGGCAAAACTACTACAAGTTGCCATAACCAGTTTCACTAATGGAATAAATACTGCCCAAACAAGATGCAAAAACTGGGCTTTCTAGAAGGGTCCCTGATGTGAATAACTTTCTCTCTCATGTCCTTGCACCTTCTCATGGGGATATTTCGTTCAAGGCTATTGTTAACTCCTGGTACTAACCGATCCAGAGCAGGAATGCAAAGGAGGCAGCAGATGCTGTTCCATTGGTTCAAGCACAAGGCCTTTCAGGTCTGCTGAGGCAAGGTGCCTCCACACCTCCCTCCATGTCGGGTTCATCCGTAAGACCCAGCTCAGCAAAGCATATGCCCCACTGCATCCCCATTAACAAAGCAGCTAAGTGTGTTCTTAAGTCTGAAACTTGAAATCAATGGGACTTATGCAAGTACGTACAGTTAATCGTGTAACTAAAAGCTCTGATGAAGTGGGGATTCAAAGCAGAGCAGAGTGCTACAGTTTTGAGTAGGGCAAACTTCCTTAGAACCACAAATACAAAACTTCTATATTGGAGCAACTTTTTTGATTTTTCAAAAGAGAAATGGAGACAGGAAATCTAATTGATTTTCAGGAGATGACCTCCAAATCAGCAAGAAGGGTCACTTAGAAATATGGAGCTTTTGAGTCTGCAAACCCTTACAGACATGAGTAGTCCCTGTAGGTTTGCAGGAGCAGGACCATGGGAGTCTGTTAACATGGGAGTAATGGGGACATTATTAGAACTGGTAACATGTATTTATTGAAAGGAAAATCTCGAATGTAGTGGAAAATAGTCTACAGCAACAAGTCACTTTTCCTCACATAATACAACAAAGTGTGCTGGCTGATAGAAATATAGGTAAGTATGTCCCTAGATACTGTATCTAGAATGTTGCTCACCATAGTTTATTCTAACATTCATTTTTCTATTCAAAACAGTTGTAAACATCACTGCTTATCTCTAGCCTCACTTAAATAGTGATTAAGTAAATATCTTTTTTTTCTAGCTCAATAAACACCACATACAATATATAAGGGGATTTTAGATTCTATTTGCAATTGATCACTGTCTTTGCTAGTGAATTTTCCCAATATAAATTACTTTAACTACCACATATTTTATTTGTTATCCTTTTATTACAGCCATCCTAGTCTTTACAAAATATCAAAACTATTTATTTGCAGCCAGTTTTTATGTTTCTATCAATCCTTGCATCCTTTATAAAGCACAGACTAGGGGAGGTTTTCTGTGCTGGTCATTTTCAGAAGTCTAAATTAAATGACGTTGATGATTTGGTTCTTTGGATAGAAAAATACTGTACACTGGCCCAAAGCAACTCCTTAGAATAGATGGGATTTTCCTGTCTGCAGTACTCACTGTTGTTTTTCCAGTAACCTTTGGGTAATTACAGGTTTCAGAGTAGCAGCTGTGTTAATCTGTATCTGCAAAAAGAAAAGGAGGACTTGTGGCACCTTAGAGACTAACAAATTTATTTGAGCATAAGCTTTTGTGAGCTACAGCTCACTTCATCGGATGCATTCAGTGGAAAATACAGTGGGGAGATTTATATACACAGAGAACATGAAGCAATGGGTATTACCATACACGCTGTAATGAGAGTGATCAGGTAAGGTGAGCTATTACAAGCAGGAGTGGGGGGGGGGGGACCTTTTGTAGTGATAATCAAGGTGGGCCATTTCCAGCAGATGACAAGAACGTCTGAGGAACAGTGGGGGTGGGGGGAGGGGAATAAACATGGGGAAATAGTTTTACTTTGTGTAATGACCCATCCACTCCCAGACTTTATTCAAGCCTAAGTTAATTGTATCCAGTTTGCAAATTAATTCCAATTCAGCAGTCTCTCATTGGAGTCTGTTTTTGAAGGTTTTTTTTGTTGAAGAATTGCCACTTTTAGGTCTGTAATCGAGTGACCAGAGAGATTGAAGTGTTCTCCGACTGGTTTTTGAATGTTATAATTCTTGACATCTGATTTGTGTCAATTTATTCTTTTACGTAGAGACTGTCCAGTTTGGCCAATGTACATGGCAGAGGGGCATTGCTGGCACATGATGGCATATATCACATTGGTAGATGTGCAGGTGAATGAGCCCCTGATAGTGTGGATAGTGATAGGTAACTTCTGGGTACTCTTCTGGCTCTGACAATCTGTTTCTTCACTTCAGCAGGTGGGTATTGTATTTGTAAGAACACTTGATAGAGATCTTGTAGGTGTTTCTCTGTCTGAGGGGGTGGAGCAAATGTGGTTGTACCATAGAGCTTGGCTGTAGACAATGGATCATGTAGTGTGGTCTGGATGAAAGCTGGAGGCATGTAGGTAGGCATAGCGGTTAGTGGTTTCTGGTATAGGGTGGTGTTTATGTGACCATCTCTTATTAGCACCGTAGTGTCCAGGAAGTGGATCTCTTGTGTGGACTGGTCCAGGCTGAGGTTGATGGTGGGATGGAAATTGTTGAAATCATGGTGGAATTCCTCAAGGGCTTCTTTTCCATGGGTCCAGATGATGAAGATGTCATCAATGTAGCGCAAGTAGAGTAGAGGCATTAGGGGACGAGAGCTGAGGAAGTTACCTGCTACAGGATAGGCCCAACAAAGAAAATAACAGAACACCACTAGCCATCACCTTCAGCCCCCAACTTAAACCTCTCGAACACATCATCAAGGATCTACAACCTATCCTGAAACGACGACCCATCACTCTCACAGATCTTGGGAGACAGGTCAGTCCTTGCTTACAGACAGCCCCCCAACCTGAAGCAAATACTCACCAGCAACCACACACCACATAACAGAACCACTAACCCAGGAACCTATTCTTGCAACAAAGCCTGTTGCCAACTATGTCCACATATCTATTCAGGGGACACCATCATAGGGCCTAATCATATCAGCCACACTATCAGAGGCTCATTCACCTGCACATCTACCAATGTGATATATGCCATCATGTGCCAGCAATGTCCCTCTGCCATGTACATTGGCCAAACTGGACAGTCTCTACGTAAAAGAATAAATGGACACAAATCAGACGTCAAGAATTATAACATTCAAAAACCAGTCGGAGAACATGTCAATCTCTCTGGTCACTCGATTACAGACCCCAAAGTGGCAATTCTTCAACAAAAAAACTTCAAAAACAGACTCCAACGAGAGACTGCTGAATTGGAATTCATTTACAAACTGGATACAATTAATTTAGGCTTGAATAAAGACTGGGAGTGGATGGGTCATTACACAAAGTAAAACTTTTTCCCCATGTTTATTCCTCCCCCTGCTGTTCCTCAGACGTTCTTGTCATCTGCTGGAAATGGCCCACCTTGATTATCACTACAAAAGTTCCCCCCCGGCCCACCGCTGTAATAGCTCACCTTACCTGATCACTCTCATTACAGTGTGTATGGTAACACCCATTGTTTCATGTTCTCTGTGTATATAAATCTCCCCACTGTATTTTCCACTGCATGCATCCGATGAAGTGAGCTGTAGCTCACAAAAGCTTATGCTCAAATAAATTTGTTCGTCTCTAAGGTGCCACACGTCCTCCTTTTCTTTGTGTAATTGTTATTGCAACTGCAACATGGCAGTCTGCATTGAATACAGTGAGAACAATTTCTCCTATGGTCACTTTTAAATGGATCCCAGCAATCTTTTAACATCATTCCTCTAGCTTTGCTGGCACCTGCCTTTGGTTTATTCTCTTTTCATCGCTTCTTTCTATTGCTGTTGAGATTCTAATGTGATACAGAGAGCTGATAAAATGATTCATCTCACTTGTGTATCCTGCTAAATGTTTTCAGTATACAAACAAGAATGAGAAGATTGGATTTGAGCTTATTATTCTGCAATGCCAAAAGGAGGATGCACATACATTTGTGTGTTAATGTTAGGTGCTAGTGTGACTGCTATAGTCCAGGTACCATTGCTCTAAATCTTATATAGAGTAAAGCAGTGATTATCATTAGAACAGGTTTCAGAGTAACAGCCGTGTTAGTCTGTATTCGTAAAAAGAAAAAAGAAAAGGAGTACTTGTGGCACCTTAGAGACTAACCAGTTTATTTGAGCATGAGCTTTCGTGAGCTACAGCTCACTTCATCGGATGCCGGATGCCGATGAAGTGAGCTGTAGCTCACGAAAGCTCATGCTCAAATAAACTGGTTAGTCTCTAAGGTGCCACAAGTACTCCTTTTCTTTTTTCTTTTTATCATTAGAACATTCACATTAAGGTTAACATTTTTAAAAAAATCAATTTTATCCTTGTATTTTTTAAATATTCGTTTGGTTTCTGTGAAGAGCATTTGCAGCTTCCTATATAGCAAATACAAGGTTGCTGGGTTGTTTTTTAAGTGAGATATATTAATCAGGTAGCAGCCTTAGTATGTTCATGTGATTTTCAGTTTTCTGAATCTTCCGACTACTAGTTGACAGATTCTTCTGGGTTTGTCTTCAGGGATGTACAAATAGAGCAGAGGCAAATCTTCTGTCACTTTTGCTGTGACTTTTTTTTTTTAAAGTAGGTATGTAAAGTGAAAGCCTGTGGTATGAGTAGGACAGGCATTATACTCAGACATGCTCAAATTTATTCCATCTGACAAGTGTCTGGATTTGGGTATTATGTTTCTTAAAAGAACTCATGTTCAAAAGCTTTCTCAACTTAAAGAGTCAGAAATTGAAAAATAAAATGTAATGATTTTTAAGGACATCCTCTTTGCTCACATGGGAACAGTCAGCAGGGTTGTTTAAGAGTGTGGAACAAGATAATTGATCGAACTGTGTTGAAAATCAGGTTTTAAATAATGGAAAGGGGGAGTGGGGGGGTATTAGAATCCTGGATAATGATAGATAGATGCAATCTGAAAGAGAGGTGATGGGAAGAAAAGATGGGAGGGAAAGAAGAAAAGGAGGTACAGAGAAGGAACCCTTGGGAAGAGCGAGCATGTGGACAAATAGGAGATAAATGATAGAATGATTAGTGAGAGAATGGAGATGGAATAAGAATGAAAAAGAAGTCAAGGTAAAACGAAGAGGCAGAGGCAGAGAGGATGAAAAGAAGAAGAAAGAGATAATCTCATAATCTCTCTCTTTTTCCCCTTGATATATATAAAGAGAGACTTGGGAATGGTGAAAGGATATGAATGAAGTGAGCTGTAGCTCACGAAAGCTTATGCTCAAATAAATTGGTTAGTCTCTAAGGTGCCACTAGTACTCCTTTTCTTTTTATGAATAAAATGATAAGTCACTGGAAAAAGAAAAAAAAAAAAGAGGAATCATTAGAAGGGCCCTCTTCCTTTATAGAGAGACAGGGGAAAAGTTGGCATGCGGACTCTTATAATTTTAGCTGAAGATAAAACAGGGTTGAATATCAATAGAGGGATCCTTCTTACTTGCTTTAATGTCTTTTATTAAAAAAACATTGGTCTGATTCTGCATTTACACCTATGTAAATTGAAATTAGTGCACTGAAGTCAATAGACTCACATTAGTTGAAAACCGGGATAAGTGAGAAGAGAATCTGGCCCAGAGTTGCAAAGTTGCCAAAGTATTTTCCAATCACTCCACCAGTTAACAGTTTGTTTGAAAAGGCATCATATATTTCGTTCCCGGCCAGCTCCCATTGGCCGGGAATGGCGAACTGTGGCCCATGGGAGCTGCAAGCGGCCATACCTGTGCACGCTCAGGTAAAAAAAGTGTCTCATGGCCCCCACAGGGGCTTACCTTGAACAAGCCGCAAACCAAGTTCGGGAACCCCTGCTCTAGAGGTGTGAAATTAGGCACACTATGGGGAAGCATATAGCAACTCTGTGTGTCACGCTTGTTCTGTAGACAGGAGAGTCCACGGCTTCCAGTCCCAGACATGCACAAACACTAAATGGAACAGATTTAAACAAATATTGCCTTGCTGTATGTGAACCTAGGCACCTCTGTATTCACACCTTCCATACTACTGCAATGATATTTGTACAAAATATGCCTTGTGAGGTATCAAATGAAAGCTAGGAAGATTCTGGCTATTAATATAATTGTAAAATGAATGTGTTAAACTTATATGTGAAGTTATGAATTGCCTCTATATGATGTTACATGAGAACGGCCGTCCTGGGTCAGACCAAAGGTCCATCTAGCCCAGTATCCTGTATTTTGTCAGTGGCCAATGACAGGTGTTTCAGAGGGAATGAACAGAACAAATCATCATCAAGTGATCCATCCCCTCTCACCCATTCACAGCTTCTGGCAAACATAATTGAACATGTTTAAGATAAGACAATCCTAGGTAAAGATGATAAATAGGTCTCTCCTAGACAAAGGAATGTGGGTTTGCCTCAATATACATATTAGCAGTAAACAAAGCTATTGAGTTAAACCCACAGAGGCTATTTCAAACCTGAACTCAAGAGACAGAGAACTAACATGACTCCTGCACCCAGAGACACACAGGAGACTGAATCCCCATGAGGTCTTCATGACTTGTAATTGAAAGACATCCCTTTGGGGATATAAATAACACAGAGAGACTTCATCTTTATTCTTTACATCAGGAGACAAAGAAACCAAGTGATATAATCTCTATGATGGGTCCTGGGAGACTATGGATGAGAGAAACCATCTTAAACAAAAACTGTATCTTCCTAGACTAAGTTTTAGACTTTTAGATGTGTGTTTTCACTTTCATTTGCTTGTAGCCATCTCTGCCTTTATCTCTTTTATTTGATGTCATTTAATCTACGCTCTTTTGTTAGTAAACTTGTTTTACTTTCACTCTAAACCAGTTTAGTGCTGTGTATGAAGGGAGGAGTGTATTTACCCGATTTAAATAAATAAGCTGTGATGTAACAGAACAGCAAACTTAATGTCTTCTGTGAATGCACACTGGTAGGGGCTATGAATTGCAGATAAACATCTCTGAGGAACTCAGGGACTGCAGTTCACTTATTGTTACCTACTAGGCAAGGTCTAGGCCTGGAGAGTACTGAGGAATTTGCTGGTGAGGGAGACAGACTAGTGTGGCAGGGAGCTGAGGCGGAGAGTTAACTCTTGCTGAGGCAGACAGGTGTCCCAGTGGCTTACAGCTCTGGGTATCCCCAGCAGCATGTTACACCACAGTATTGAGCTATTCTAATGCTGGAATTTCCATGCTCGGTGTTAGTGCATCCTTTATCCAACTCTGGAAAGTGTAATCCATATGTCAGGGAGGTTTGTATTTACAAGCCAGTTATAAGTGCAAGCAGACAATACATTTTAAAATATATAATTACATATTAGGCCTAGGTGAACTGTCTGTAGAAAACATGCCAGAGCTACAAGATCTCTTTGATCTCAGCATTATACTATCGAGAAATTGAAAGCCTTCCAAAATAGTTCTGTATATGAGGAAGTGTCACATCTGAGTGTGCCAGTTTTGTAAGTAGAAAAGGAGTACTTGTGGCACCTTAGAGACTAACATTTATTTGAGCATAAGCTTTCATGAGCTACAGCTCACTTCATCGGATGCATACAGTGGAAAATATAGTGGGGAGATTTTATATACACAGAGAACATGAAACAATGGGTGTTACCATACACACTGTAACAAGAGTGATCAGGAAAGGTGAGCTATTACCAGCAGGAGAGCGGGGGCGGGGAGAACTTTTGTAGTGATAATCAAGGTGGGCCATTTCCAGCATTTTACAAGAACAGTAGGAGGGGAAATAAACAAGGGGAAATAGTTTAACTTTGTGTAATGATATATCCACTCCCAGTCTTTATTCAAGCCTAAGTTATTGTAAGTACGTTTTGTAAGTAGATATGATAACAGTTTATGGCTTGCTTTATATCGACTTTCAGCAGCAAGCACAGGTACAAATGATCTTGAAATGATTTTATGGAGAGTTCGTTTTGTATCTGCATGAAATTCACTTTTTTATTTAGACTATATTTATTATTGTTGTGTCCTTTGCCATAACATCTGGGTGCCGTAAAAACAATAAAATCAACATACCATAAAAGTAGTCCCAATCTCAGACGAGCTATTTATTTAAAAGAATGCATTGTAAACCTCTCATATGTGCCCAAAAGCATATAAAAAGTGCTAGCTTTCTCAGGTCCCAATTCAGCATATGCATGTTCTTATGCATATACTAATTTTATGCATAGGAGTAGTCTTCACTTCATTGACCACATTGGGACAATTCTGCAAGGGAACATGGGGATATGTCTCTCAGGTTACTCTCATATGGATGCTCTGATGGGGAGCAATGCTGCCAACATGCTTTCCTGCAGACACTGATTAAATGAACCAGCTAATTAAAGGCTGGATTTTGAAATACAATCTGCTCACAGTAAGGGGAAGCATATAGCTGTTGAAACAGAGCAGGCAGGAAACTGTGATTTTCAGAGGCACAGTTCTCTCCCTGGCTGCTCTCTTCCTCCATGGGAGAAATAGTTTGCGGTTAATAGCAGATTACTTCCTCTTCTATACCATTGTAGCTCTGCTGTCCAGAGGTGGATCCAACACGTCATCAATTTATTCCCTTCTTCAACTGTTCAACTGCATCACCCACCTTTGTGGGAAGGTAGAGTAGTAGATCTATGGAAGCTGATATCCTCCTGTTCTCCTGTGTTGTGATCTCTGATGGAGGTAGCTCATGCAACGGAATAAGAGCGTGCTTTTGGATATAGTATTCCCCTGTGCAGTGTCAAAAGGGCAGATCACAATCCTGCCCTAAGGTTGTAAATTAATTCTACAGTAACCTAAGAGATACCAAATGTCTTAGAACAAATTCCTGAAGGTATCTCTGAACAGTCATTACAACTGGCAAGAAAGATATTTCCACTTCATCCCAGTCATTTATCTTTACTTATTTATTTAATATTGAAAGCTGGACTCCAGGACACTTCTTCCACTCTGGTCTTACCATGAGTTCATCCAAACTTCACAAACAAAATCATCATCCTGATCAGACTAGGTTACTCCCCGCTCTGAATCCCACAACTGGCTTCCCCTTGCTCATGCTATCAAGCTTTAACTCCTTGCCTTTAAGATCCTGCACAACTCTGCCTCAGCTTATATCCTGTCATTTTATCACATACTTTTTCAGCTATTTTACTCTATTAGTGATACCAGCCCAAATGCTTCCTTTGTGTTTTTCTCTCACTCCCATCTTCATGATTTCTTCCATGCTGTGCTTACATATGAAAAAGCATCCCAGTTCCAGTGCGCCAACTCTATGCACCATCTCCTGATTCAAAGGCTCACTTCTTCACTAAGGCCCATAGACACTTACTCATGTCAGTCATTAGACTTGACCCTCATCAGAAGAGTGTGAAAGGATGCTAAAGCTATGAGTATAAATCCTGACATTCTTATGTTTTCATCAGATTAATTGTCAGAGGGGAGGAATCTAAGACGAGAGAAGGTGCTTTTGCCCTGCTAATATATTTCATAGGCAAAGAGTTAGGTTTTTTAGCTCTTTCAGAAATAGTATTTCAGGAGATAGGACAGAGAAACTGTAATTAATAAATGAGAATAGTTAAAGATCATTTGGAGACATCAATTAATTCTTTTGTCTCAGTATCAGTGAAAATAGGCTTGCTAACTACTAGTAATATTTCCCTTGCTTAGAATCACCATTTGAAAAGGACTATTATAACCTGTTTACATTGTGAAAATAAAGATGCAAATCGAAGAGGGATGTGTCTGTTAAATAATCATAAGACAAGTGATCTGGGTGAAATTATGAGCACAAAACATTTCTGAAAATTATGTATATGCTGCTCAGGTTGGGCACAGAGTTGTACATACAAATTCCCTATTCTCAAATGCATGATTTACTTTAACTGCTCCTATTTAAACAGTCTGTGCCCTGTGCACTTGTACTTTTTTAAGCACTTAAAACGCCATCCTACTCTGAGAGATTCTGAAGGCTAAGACCTTTCTTCTGCCAGTCTTCTAACATTTTTGTCAAATTTCTTTTTTTCTTTAAATCACAAAATAGCATCTTGTGAAATAATGGAATGCCCTGAAAGCAGTTGTTCTGTAGCCCATGAATAGTAACAGTCAAAGTTCAGAGACAGAGGGTATTGACTGGCATATGATCTGTGACTGGATTTAAGGGCAGAATTTATATCATTCACATTAAAATGGCAATCACTTCTTAGCTGTCATTAGCATCGACAATGAAGGCAGCACACAAATGCTATTTGCAGTGAGTAAAAGAAGAGAGAGAAGACAATAAGGAATTTACAAATTCATTTTTTCAAAAAATGCTTGCCAAGCATGAAAATATTTAGAAAGCAATTATTCTATCTACTTAACAAAAGAGGAAGAAAGGATTGTAAAGATCAGAAACTGGTTAAAACAGAAAGAAGAGAGAGACAGGCAGCAGTTTAACCCATTGTCAAAGAACATCCTCGCATAAGCAGAGCTGTTTCATATTATTATTGTTTAATTGTATTGTGATGGTAGCTAGAGGCCCCAATCAGGGACATGCTGAACACAGACATAATGAAAAAAGGTAGTGCCTGACCCCAAAGAGCTTACAATCATTGTTTTCATGTTAAGAAGCAGAAATAGCTTACTATTTGATTCAATGACATTTCATTGACAATATCCAGTGGGTTCAAGACTCACTTTCTTCTAACACGAAACATAGAAAACAATACTAAAACTAGTGTCTCTTTCTCTCCCTGCTTCAGAGTGTCTGCCTACAACCTGCCCCAAACACGGCTCCTCATTTCCACGGGCTACCTTCCTACTACAGTAGGGTTTGGTTTTTTTTGTTTTCTCCAAATAAACCATACACATGGTCCCAGTCCAGCAAAGCACTTCAGCTCCTCCTGAACTTTAAGAACGTGAGCTGTCCTATTGACTTTGATAGGGCTCCTCACATACTTACTCATATGTATATGGATTTCAGAGTAACAGCCGTGTTAGTCTGTATTCGCAAAAAGAAAAGGAGTACTTGTGGCACCGTAGAGACTAACCAATTTATTTGAGCATAAGCTATTACCAGCAGGAGAGTGGGGTGGGAGGAGGTATTGTTTCATATGTATATGTGATTGCAGGATCATGGCCTTTGTTTCTACATTATTTTTCTTTTTGCTTTGAATCTGAATGTTTTTAACACTTTTGGGCTCCATCCTACAATCAGATCCACCAAGGTGGATCTGATTGCAAGCTGAGGGTCTAAATCCATTTCTTTCCTTGGTTTACCTTCTTGCTAATCAACTCTCATCCCTTCTTCCAAATGCTGTAAATAGTTGTACCACACCTTGAATATAAAAGTAACTAATTAAGCCTAGCAACACTGCTACAAGGTAACCATTATTATTCCCACTTTACAGCTGGGGAAACTGGTTCACAGAGGTTTGGTGAATTGCCCAAGACCACATAATGTGGCAAGCGTCAGACAGATCTATAACCTAGGAGCTCACCATCCTAGACCTGTGCCCAGTTCACAAAACCAACTTTTAAGAAAGCCTCATGCCATTGACAGCATAAAAGTGTTAATCAATATATTAAACATTACTTTCAGTAAAAGGTTTAGTTTGACTTTGTGTGGATAATGGTAAGTTTACATGATTTTATACCAATAATTTGATTTTAAGGAGTCTATTATCCCACAAGACATTCTTGTTTCTTCACACTTTCTGAAATTGCCCCTTATTCCAGAAGTTCCTGAAAAGGTATCTTGCATTATACAGGTGAACACAGACAAGAGCAATTAACTGAGTTTAGCAGTAGCAATTATGTCAGATTGCTATCACAAATTCAAAAGGGACACTTGATTTATAAAATGTGTCTTTCTTTGACATAGAAAGGACTGTGAATGACTGTGTTTAATGAGGAAACTGAAACTTCCACTATTATTACAATACAAGTTTTGTTGCAGGCTGATGTTGTTTATTAACTATTTTATAACATCCTCTAATGAATAAGACATTCCTAGTGATATGACAGAAAGGTGATTTTCAAGATTTGTAACTAAGATGATATAGTTTGACTATGTAACTACAGTCAGTCTTGACTTACAAAAAGCGCATTATTTCAAAGGTACATTTTTATGAACTCTCCTCACAAACCTACTGCATAAATTGTATATGACTAAAGATAAGCTAGTCCATGTCTCCTGTACACTCTGACTTTTCTGTCTATCTGAGGCTTTCTGAATAAGTACATTTTTTAAAAAAACTATAACCATAGGTCATAATGGACAGGTTTTCTCCCCTTTCCATTTGTGTGGAACCTTATAAACATTAGGATAACTTCAGCGTAAAAAGACTGGATGCAGCTGGGTGATACTGCTATCCCAGAGAACAGCTTAGTCATTGAACTGAAAAGAAATGCTTCCCCCAGGTACTTAGGAAAATGTCATAATCTCTTCAGCATGATGAAGCTAACAGGCTTACAGAGATCAGGGTAAAAGCCAGTTGTGGGGCTAAAAGGTATACTCATCACAGTTTGAACCTTTACTCTTGAAGAAGTTACAATTTTCTCTCCTAATGGCTGTCATAGGGTCATTTAAATGTAGGATTCACTTTATTCAAGCTAAAGTAGTGAAGAAAACCTTAAGGTCACTTGATAACAATTGGGATCATTTTACAAGCTGTGAGATTCAGACATTCAATGCCTTCTTATGCCAATAGCAGAGACCATAAGTTTAAAGACCTAAGTATTTCAAATGAAAGCTTTTTATCACAAAGAGCAAGGTGGTTCTTACCAATTTATCTAGATTGTCATTAAGTGCGAAATGTACAGTATCACCAAGCTGCTTAATGTCTGATGCACCTGAGAAGCAGGGAGAAACGTGAGATTTCTTTTACTCATCATGACAGAAAGATGACTATGGCTGAAACTAATAGAATCATAGAAGTGTAGGACTGGAAGGGACCCAGTAGGTCATATAGTCCAGTCTCCTGTACTCAAGGCAGGACAAAGAAATAACTAGACCATTACTGACAGGTGCTTGTTAACCTGTTCTTAGAAACCTCCAATGACAGAGATTCCACAATCTCCCTAGGCAATTTGTTCCAGTGCTTAACTACCCTCAACATAATTTAATGGATGCCATCTGTCAAAAGTGAGTCCTGTCACTGTCACTCTCTGGATGGACACCAGTTTGTTGTGATGGACCCAACTGCTGGTATCACATGCTTATAAGTCTGCTGGGTTTGGACAGAGCCTGGTCACTGGTCCTAGCTCTGGATCAATAAGGTACACTCCCAGATTCAGACCCCTTGTCTGAGCTTTTCTTTGGGATGTGGTACTATACTGTCCTGGTACTTCCCACTTTTATAGGCAGATAAGGAACATAGGTTAGCAAAGGAATTTAAGAACAGTGTCTTTACCTTTAAAAATAATTCAAGAATTACAGAATAAAACTCTCTCTACCTACCCCACTCCCCCTCTAGTCCGATCTCACTCCTTCATGTCTGGGGTCTTGTTAGCATTTAGGGGTAGGTAGGGTCCCTCCTGTCTTCTCTCTCTCTTTAGTCAGTTCTTCTTGAACGTAGGGTCCCCCTGCCTTTTAAATACAATCTGTCTTTCTCTCTTTAGCCACATGCCCACCCTGAGAAACGCCAGTCCCTTCCCCGAGTCAGGCTTCTGCGTAGACAGTTAGTTGCTCAATGGGGTTCAGTCAGCAGTCAACAGACCATCAAAGTTGATAGCCTTAGATCACTGTGATGACTTCCTAGTCATAGTCATTCAACTATGTGTCCAGTATCTGTCTGGAATGAAATTTAATGACCTGACCTTGTCAGGGTCACTCTGATTTTTCCAACAGAGAATATAAAATGGAAGATAGAATATAAAAATAGAAGTGATAATTTGAAGTTATGCTTAAGGAAGGCAGCATAATCTAGTGATTAGAGCAAAATGTAGGAGTCAAGAAATGTATTCCTAATGCTGACAATAATTCATTATATGGCCTTGCACAACTCAATCTCTGACGTTGCTGGGAAGGGGGGAAAAAGTTCAAGAACCAGCCTCTCCTTTTATTGCAGTCTTCCATTGTCGAAGTAATATGACTCCTCAACGTTCTGATAGATTCATAACTAACACTGAATGTTGAGACAGCAGTCTAAAGACATGTGCCATTCCAGCTCAAGATTAGTAGGAAGTGATGGGTGGTTACCCTCTAGGACAAGGATGGTGATCTATGCTTTTGTTACTTCCAGACAGGACTAATGTAATTCACTGTTCTTGTAGTCACCAGATCATTAAAGAGATGAGATAACAAGATCAGACTAAACCACACCCACTGTTAGCTCCCAGTAGCAATTCAAAGCTTTGGTTTGAAGCTGCAAGACCAGTTTAATTAGAAATTGATTCATCATACATGGCCCTTAGAGACAGATGACCTCTTCTGGAAAAAAAAATATAGCTAATTGAGGTTTATAAGTGTACGTAGTAAATACCAAAGCAACCAGAAGAGGTAGGAGTAAGCCAAAGCCTGAACATAAGAACACAGCCTGCTCGGAGATCCATTTATTTGCCGATACCTTTCTTCCATAACAACAATCAAGGAAATACTAACAAAAAAGAAAAGAAAAAACACCCAGACGCCAGAAGTGCTATTTTAACCCCAGTGAGGAGTAGAGTAAAATCAACTGTGAAGTCCAGTCTGGGACTTTGCAGATCTAAATTACCTCTTCAGGGCTCAGGTGCTATTGTGGTAGATATGATAGACAGATAGGTTTCAATTTCCCCCTCTGTTCAATGGGGATTGTAATGTTTTCATAAAGCAGCTTGAGAACCTCACTTCTCAGAAGTGCTAAGTAAGAGCAAAAGATGTATTGGGTTAGATCCTCAGGTGTTTTAAATCAATCATTGCAGTTTTACTCCAACTGAGCTGGCCCATTATATCTTCAAAGTGAAAAGTACTTCACTATCACACTTCAAGGCATTTCATCCTTTGTCTTTTGCCCTGCACTCTGAGGAAAACTGCAGCACTCACATAGGTCTGTATTGTTTGAAATGAATGTAACAGAAGTTTTGATTTCTGTAATGATTTTTCCTGCTTGTGTGACTAATAAGTTAGAGACCACAAGAACAGAGGACCATAAAATGGGGAGGACCTCTAAAAACTATTACAGTGACAGAGTAAATTGTTCTTCATGCTCCCCCCACCCCAGATTCCTCCTCCCAATCTATCCCCAAACCGCCTTATGAACTCTCTTCAGATTCCCCTCTGTGAGCTCCCTCCTATCTAGTTCCCTTCACCTGGTCTTTCCCATCTACTTACTATCCCTATGTAATAGTTCTTGGGGTATCCAGGAGGACTGAGAGTCATGCTGATACCCTCCCTCCTCAAGCATGAGGTAGACTTGCTTATAATTAACCGGGTGTCAGCTCCCTAACACAACCACCTGTTAGGCACCCACACACTCTGCTCAGGGCTATTCCAGCCTTTTACTTTGCCTTGGAGATTAACAAGCCACTTTGAAATGTTCTCCTGTAATGCCCAGCCCCTTATTCACTGAAAAAAATCACAGAAATACTAGGTTTGCTGTCCCCAATGGAATAGTGTACACACCTGCTTGTGTGATTCAACTCAGGATCAGGACCTATTTTAATATCACAGGACTTAGAGATATTTATAGTGAAATCAAGGATAAGTTTATTACCAAAAAGATTCAAGAGATAGTGAGTAAGGATAATGGAAGCAAAAGGTCACATAAAACAAAATCATAACACATTTTGTAGAGCTTTCTTAACAGCTAGCCTCTTGTCTTAAGAAGTTTCTCATCCCACATATCAGCTGCAGCATTTCAACCAAGGTTGGTTGAGATCCCATTTTCATGAAAGTAAGCACACTGTTCATTTACTTCCTGGGTGCAGGATGACAGAGTGTCTTCTCTGTTCCCCAAATATAGTCTAGCAAACCACTGAAATATATGTCAGGTTTAGATTCTTTTCCTCACCTGTGTGCTCTTCCTTGTTGACTTTGTATCTCTGACTTCGTATATAAATGTGCAAGCTTACAACACTTAATTTACATGCAGATAAACAGGCAAGTAAACATATTTTGTCTGACAGGAAACCTGTTTCTCCACATCTGCTGTGCTACAGACTATAGGAACATATTTTCAATACACATATATAACTCCTGACAATCTCTGTATATACATTTCACAGTGATGTTAATGGCCAGTATAGAATCATAGAAGATTAGGGTTGAAAAAGACCTCAGGAGGTAATCTAATCCAACCCCCTGCTCAAAGCATGGCCTTCACTTTCTTTCAGATTTCACATAACGTTCTCTGATGAACCAGAAGGATAAATAAGGATCACCTTTTAACCCCCTTGCAAGTTGTCATTTAGGGGTTCTTGGGTCACACCCTGGATCTCCCTTCACCTGAAATCCTCCAAAAACTAATCCCTTCTCCAGGTATCTTCCCCATCTGAAATCCCTTTCTCTAGCTCTTCTCCTGCTTGTCTTCCCCTCCTTCCAAGCTATTTTTCAAAGGTTCTTCAACTTTGGAGAACCTGGAGTCTGATCAATGTCCTTTGGGAGTCAATAGAAATATTTTCATTGACTTTAATACGTTTTGGACCAGGCTGTTTCTATGATCCCTGTATGTCAGGGATTATTGGGTTTCCCCTGCTATTAACTCTTAATTTACAATATTCTTGGTAACCAAAAAAACCATCAGGCTTTTTTTTTTTTTTGTTAAACCGGATAATATTTTGTTAATGTGATGTGTTATGACACACAAAGTTAGTTTATTTTTTATAAATATAAATTCCCTTATTTGGTGTGATTGATATTTCTTCAAGACAATTGTTGAGGTATGCAAAAATTTTATGATGCAGCCATGAATACCTTGTTGAATAAATAGGTCAAATTCTGCTCTCATTAGAGCGGTTCTATTGACTTCAAAGGGGTTGAACTGGTGTACCAGAACAGAATTTGGTCATGTGTCCACCGAGTGCAGAAGAATCATGCCACATTGTGCTCTAAGTCTGATCACTCCTGGAAGACTTGTACATGGCTGATTACATATACCACTATTTTTTAGCCTGGTTTCGTTTATTATTATTTTTGTAGTTAACTCTTTACTTATATAAACTTTTCCCAAGGAAAATATATATAAATCACATATTTTGGATGTTTTAAACTACTGGTTAAGAAAAACAACATATTTTGCAGGAGTGACCTTCCAAGTGATTATTAAATCTTTACATTTGTCAATATCTGTACAAGGTTTACTTTGATGTCAACCTCCTATGCCATGTTTCCTAATGCAATATATGAAAATGCCACTGAATTTATTTTCAATTGTTTTATATGCACATGGTTTTACTCACAGATCTGATGATTACATTGCTTTCTAAAAAAACCCAGTTTCTGAAGTATTTTGTTAAATAAATTAGAAAATAAACAAGAAAATGTAATAACAAGAAAACTTACCTGTCATAGCTGAGATTTTCCAGGCTGTGTAAGCAATGATTCTCACACTGACAGATCATTTCAGAAGACTTCATCCAATACAGAAAATCAATAATTGTGGAACAACCCTTCAGGGGGGAAAAAAAGAAAAGAAAAGCTTTTTTTTTTTTAAACGTAAAATTTAGTTTACAAAACTTTACTAGGTATATGTAATAAAATTATAGTAATAGAAATTATTTTATCTTTTTACTGAGCCAGATCCTTTCCTCACTAATGGAGGTAAACTCTTACGTCTGCAATGGGATTGTATGTTATGGAAGGGAGAATCTGGTTTGCTGTGCTCATTTTATTCTACTGTAAGAAATATCTACTCTATAGTCACACTTAATTATTTGTGTGATAGTGTGAATAAATATGAAATGTAGCTCTAGTGTCTCTCTGCTGCTTGATCATGCTGTTATTACACCTCAAAATAAATTATGGTTTATTCTACATTTGTATAGTAAACTGCTTCTGGCAGATGATAATTAGGTATAACTGCTAAGTAAATATTTAAAAGAGTTTCCAGTGGAGATTATGGATTGTCATTACTCGGTTATAGGGTATGATACACATTAATGTACAGCTAATATTAGAATTATGCCAATATGACAGTTCCATTAGCGTCAGTATCACAATTTTTACATACATTAAAGAAAAATATTTTTACTTTTACTTTTGTTTTAATTAAAGAGAAGGGCTACCACCCAAATAACTATGCTAACTACTCCAAAATGTTCATGTTTTTAAGAATAGTGAGCCTCAATTTTGTGATGTCATTATGGACTTTAACATCCAAGAAAAGTAGTAGTAATCCTGAGAACAAGATCAAAAGCTTCAGTGTTTCTGGCACTGTAATTTCATTACACAACTGTCACTTTGAGCAAAGGCAATTCCAGGAATCACATGACAAATGATGCTCTCTCTCTAGGATATAAGTGGCATGAAGAACAAATTATCAATGCTAGGCTCTGACTGAGAACCTTTATTTGGCAATTCCAGAGTCTTTGAGAGCCTGATTCTTCCACCTTTGCTTATACTGATATGTTACCACTCAACAGGAGCAAGTATGGCAGAACTGGTCCCTAAATGGGCACCCGCCCCCTTTTTTAGTTTGTAAACTATGGAATTTAACAGTGATGGACTGAGTGCCTCCTGTGAGGCAGTACTGATTCCATCAGGAGGAAATTATGGTGGCGAAAAAGCAGTGACTGCTGGAGCCAAATTCAGCTGTAGGAAAAGCAACAAGCCTGTGGTCATTAGGGTTCCTATATTTCCTAGGTTCATCATGGGAAAGGAAAATAATAATCCTGGAGCTGTATTCATGGCCATACTACAGCCATTTGGGGTCGCTCTGCTTGCACAAAGCAGCCAAATTCCCCATACATGCATAAGGTGGAGAATTTCCTCACTGATCTCATGAATAGATGTTTGGACTCAGCACTTTGGATGATCTGGCAACTGTTTAAATATGGACACGGGGGCCTAACCTGAAACTCCAGTTTTCAAAACGCTCCTTGTAATAGATTGTTGCTGGCCAAAAGATGCAGTTGCTCTCATAATGATATTCAAGTTATGAGCAGTTAAAATAATTTCAGAAACACAAACTTCATTTCACATAGCAGTTATAGTTCTTAAGTGATAACAAAGCACTTGTTATATTCACATCCCCCAAGCAATTAAAGGCAAGGAAATTAATCTTACATTGTTGACATGACATGACATAAATATAACACTCTAAAACGCAATTCCTTAAGTACTCTGCTGAATTGGGGCCCAACTGTGCTCCTGTTGAAGTCAATGGCAAAGAGCTCTTAGACCAAGACAAGAAAAGAAAAACAAATTGATGTTTTCCTGATTAAAACTTATTATCTATAGCTCATATATATCTGGTGCTTGAGGCTTTAGGGATATTATATGGAAGATATGAAAAGATAGTACTGGGCCTTTTTTTTTTTAACGTTAAGTGCCCCTCCCCCCTGCAAAAAACAAAACAAACAACATACAATTCAACTGTTTATTTTAGGCTAATGTATTTTTTTAAAAAACAATGTGTGAATCAAACACAGTCTGACCAATTTTCTTCAAACTTTACAGAAACAATCACACATATCTTCAGGGTAAATCTGTCAGTTTTGAGGCCATTTCCCCCCCCCCCCAATACATAGTTTTAGGGAGCTAATAATAAGGCTTTATAATGGAATCTAGTTTCCACCGCCTCTCCATGATGATTGTATGTATCCAGGGTAAAGTAGGAAAAGAGAGGAATTTTTTACACACACACACACACACACACACACACACACACCTTTTAAGAAAAAAATCAGCACAACTAATGTTTTCTCTCTAGCCAAAACCACAGTTTGCCAAGAACTGACATGACTGCAGCATTACAATAAACCGACTGCCTTGAAATCCATGTGGTTATTAATAAAGTTCATGCTTTATTTTTTACACATTTTAACTTTTTGGGTGTAACTTATATCATTTTGTGTTAAACGTTTTATGAGGAACAACAACTTTTGGCCCAGAATGGTCACAGTCAGTTATGTTTGATTTTAAACAAAACAAAATAAACAAAGATCAGAAACAGCAAAATGTTTGTTTGAATCATTTTGAAACTTTTAATTATGTTTTGGCCTTTTTGAACCAGAACAAGAACTCCACTAATGGTTATATTGTGTGCAATCTCCAGTGCCTCGTTTTGTCAGGGAATGGGAGAGGAGGGTTGGAGAGTGGGAAGAAGTAGGACACTGACACTGACTTAAAAATATGGCCAGTATGATTGATGAGAGGGGACGGGTCAAGGAGGAGTGATGGGGGGATGTGGAGGGGATAGTAGTAATAGGAGAAAGGAGCCTCCCATTGCTCCAGACAGTGTCTCTATTCCAGTAATTGGGAGTACTTTTCAGTGATGGCAGGTAGCCACATTTGTCTGCCTCGCTTTCACTGTAAAAGGGGCTTCCATTCCCAGCATACTCGGGGCAGGGGGGGAAGGGGGAAGCACATCAGGTCCCAACTGAGGGCACCCATTGTCACTGAGGTATCCCAAGGGACATCTTCCATAGCCACCAGCTCCATACCAACTATCACCAGGTGGAGCCCACAACACCTCGCCTGGGAGGCCCATCATTGCTCAGTGGTACCAGGCATAACTGCTCAAATAGTGTGACAGTGAGTAAGCCCTTAAGGTGCTCTCCTATGCAGGGTGCTAGAGAAGAGACTGTGTGTGGTTGCAGCCTGAAAAAGTACAATTGTGGTGACCAAGGAATGCCATCATGCCTCATTACTGGAGGAGTGGGAATAGCTCCTTCAGAGGAGGGGTGAGGCTAAGGACAATGTAGGAAGTGCAATTCCAACATAAACACTGTATTGCTCTAAAGAGCCTCATGTTAAAGATCAGAACACAGACAAACAAAGGGTATAGAAGCACAAGAGATGTCAAAGTAGATCACAGTTATCCCTTCTGACCTTAGAATCTGTGAATGTTCCGGGTGGTAACTGGTCACATTAGGCAATATGTTATCGACATATAAAGTCTTGTTGAAAGTATATTTAGTTTCAGGACCTATTTAGTTTCCCCTTTCATGGAGTTGCAGTTATCTTAATAAAAAATAAATACTTATCACCATGGCACCTCTATATTACAGATAAATGTAATCAAAATTCCTTGAACCACAGCTGTCTGCAGTGAAAGAGTTGTACGTCTTTCACACATTGCAAAATTAATCAGATACTATGGCAACTGATCAGTGGCTTGCATCTTGTATGAACCTATGGTATACTGCAGTGCTGAGTGGTAATCATGCCAACAAAAGCTTTTCTTGAACAGCAATAATAGAAACACTTCTAAATTGTCAAAGGAATATTTCTGAATGCCCTGTCAAGAATTTAAGATGCTAGAAGTTCACTGTGGTGACAATGGCTTTATTGATTAGTTTCTGGATTACTGCACCAGTTTATGTTTTGTGAATGATAATCTAGTGGTTAATTATGATATGGTAATGATAGATATGCAACCCACATGCAGTGTGTGGTCCATATAAACAAATGTAGGCCCCCAAAGCTTAGACACCTGCTTAACTGTACACACTGCAAAAGCTTAGACACCTGCTTAATTGTACACACTGCAAGTAACCCTCTTGACTTCAGTGGGATTACTCACAGAGTGCAAATAGTTGCCTACTCTGCAGGATTGGGGCCCTGGTATGTTACTTCTTACCACAAAAATCAAGATTAAAACATCCCCTTCAGTTAGAGAAGAAAGTATAATGTGTTAATAGCTGTCTTTTATTAGAAAGAAAAGGAAACACTCACAAAATCGAAAGGACACAAACCAAGAAGAAGAATAAAGATAAGACTGTTGTTGCTTGACCTCAGAAATGTGACCTGCTCTGGAAGTGTACTTTATATTCTGTATAGCAATTGGAACTTGTCAATGAATTTAAACATAACAAATAATAATAAGCTATACTTTCATTCAAAAGATTATTTGCATTGAGCTTTGTTTGAATGGTAATGAATAAGATGACCCAACCAATGAGGACAGCTGTTCAAACTATTCGTTTATTATTTGTTAAGAATTTACTCTTTTTTATTGATTTTTTTTTAATTGTTCATTTTTTGATTATTTTCATTCTATGGTTTATTTCCAAACTGTATGCTTATGCTTGATTCATTGTGTGATTAGTTAGTTAAGCCACATGGTGTTGCTTCTGCTCTCTGACCGACTGACTGAAATGTTTTAAACAAAAGCAATACATAATACACTTTACATACAATGCACATCTTTAGATATTATCACAAATTCTTGCCCAAAAGCTCATAAATAATATTGAACTAAACTTGGTGCCTGCTTTGAAATATATTTATAAATCGGTGTGTGGGTGTGTGTGTTTTAATTCTACAATCACATGGTTCCAGAGAACTATGTGTATGGCATTGCATTTTGCTGCTGTGCTTTTAGAAGTCTTTCAACCTTTCCAGGCCCTCAAAATAGCCAAGGCTCATTTAGCTGAATTCTCATCTCATAAAATATAAAATTCAAAATTTGTCTTACTGAGTTAAGTAAGAGACTAGACGAGAGATTCAGTAAACAGAAACTGATAAAGAAGCCTATGTCAAGTACAATTCCTCATTTCATCCTGAAGATAGAGCAGAAGAGACAGGGTTACAGTTGTGGTGATAATTATCTCGATCAAACAGCAATCTATTTCCACTTCTTATAAGGCAACCCAAGATTCATAACCCAAGATTATTAAAAAAATAATCACTGATTTCACGAGGGCAGGTGAGTCAGATCTCCTTTCTTAATAAGCAGACAGACAATCATGACAATGGGATCCTGCAGACAGCATGGAACTCTAGCCAGTGAACAAAATGGACAAGCAGTGCCATGGAATTATCTACTTAAAGAGACAGCAACATCATGAGATTCCCCCAATAACTTCGAATGTAGTCTCTTTGGGATCAGGACCCCAAAGTGTACATATTTATTTTAGTGTACATAGCATTTAGCACAATGGAGTCCTGGTCTTTGATCCAGGCTCATAGGCACTATGGAAATATACTACAAATAATAATGTTGAGACTATGGTCTAAGTCAATACTTGAGGTAACACAGCCAGATACTAAATCACCAGTGTCATTTTCTGGAGAACTTAGGTATATGTACTTTTTATTAATTATTATTAATAAAGAGATTTTCCTTACAAGTTAACTCATTCTGATTAGCTTGGCAAATACGATAAGATCACACATTATTTTATGTTATTGCATTTGTGTGAGGACAATTTGATATGCTTATTTCTTGAGAAAAAAACATTTTTTAAATCTTACTTGCTATTTTTTCCCCCTCGGAGAAAGTATTTTTAAGCAAACTGGTTTAACTCTTCTTTCACTCAAATAGAACTACATTTTTATGAGCTCTCATTTAAAGTATTTCCTATCTAACAAGAGTCTTTGGATACATTCAAGCTCTTGGGTGTGTATTTGCTGCTAAAGGCATTCTTTATTAGAAGTGTTCACAACTTTGGAATGGAACAATCTAATGCCATTGGAGGGTTGTCCTTATGGCTCTTGTGACTGAAAGCTATTATCCTCCTTTGCAACCATGCAAGGAAGATACAGCCCTTTGGTTAAGATTGCTGAAAGGTGGTCAGGATTGCTCTGAAAAAAAATAAGTTAGCAGAAACAAGGATTATTTTTTGGACAACTTATTTTTGGACTCAGTATAACTACAGATTAATATACAGTGCACAATAGCACAATATAGATCCACTCTCTGGTAAACTTTAGGAAACAGTCACCATGTAAATAATATTCACAACTGAGAAGCATACCAATCAACTATTGCTCCAAGGTTTATGGAAATTACTGACAAAAATTACAATTTTACATTACAAACTGTCTTGATAGCTTACACAGTAATGTTTGAGTTTATCATTTTAGTCAGGGACTAAGGTGGAGAGAAATGCTTATTTTGTTGTTGAACCAACATGAGCAACAGGATATGAAATGGGGAGGGAATACAGGAAAGGAAGGAGCTACCAATTCTATGTTTGCAGTAAAGATCTGACAGCTTTTCTGTGTGTAGAATCTCTTTGGCTGAAAAGTGGGTCTAATTTTTTCCCTGGTTAATGGAATGCATCAAGTTCAGACACAGAAACTTTCATAACAGTGGATGGCATGGTGGATTAGATGCAGCATGATTCTTTGCTGTATGGAGGAATTTCAGTTCATGATCTTGCTAACTTGTTCCCAAGGCTGGGAGTGCTATGAAAGGGGTACGCTCAGAGCCAATAGAAGGGGAGTGTGACAGGTTGGATCACAGAAACCCCCTGGGAGCTGCCTCCTGATGTGCCAAGACTACTTCTGCTCCTGCTTTCCTGCCCTGTCAGCTTAGAACTTCAGTGCCCTGCCTGGTTTGAGCAAGACCCGCTAGCTTGCTGCAAACCCAGACCCAGGTCTGAACCACATCCCCTAACAGCTGTAGGCTTGACTGAAAGCAGCTTACAGAAGTGTGCCTGCCTTTAACAGTCAGATGCCCAACTCCCAATGGAGTCCAAACCCTAAATAAATCTGTTTTACCCTGTATAAAGCTTATACAGGGTAAACTCATAAATTGTTCACCCCCATAACACTGATAGAGAGATATGCACAGCTCCCCCCCTCCGTAGTAATACATACTCTGGGTTAATTAATAAGTAAAAAAGTTATTTTATTAAATACAGAAAGTAGGATTTAAGTGGTTCCAAGTAGTAACAGCCTGAACAAAGTGAATTACCAAGCAAAATAAAATAAAACACCCAAGTCTACGTCTAATAAAACTGAATACAGACAAATCCAGTAAGCTTCCTTTTACAGACTAATCTCGTTCTAGTCCAGGTCCAGCAATCACTCACACCCCCTGTAGTTACTGTCCTTTGTTCCAGTTTCTTTCCTGCGGGTGGAAAGGCTCTCTCTTTAGCCAGCTAAAGACAAAATGGAGGGGTCTCCCATGGACTTAAATAGACTTTCTTTTGTGGATGAAGACCCCCTCCTCTCTCCTATGCAAATTCCAGCTCCAAGGTGGAGTTCTGGAGTCACCTGGGCAAGTCACATGTACATGCATGACTCTCAGTTTCTTACCAGGTAGCAGCCATGGGTCACATGCTACCTTGAACGTCCTCAAGTAGACTTCTTATGTGGATTGGAGCATTCCAAGATCCATTGTACTTTAAGTGCTTCTTGATTTGCACATTCCTTTCTCAAGAAGCTGGCCAAATGCTTTACAAAGGTTACTTAAAAATCAAGCCAGTACACAGCCAATATTCATAACTTCAAATACAGAAATGACACATGCATACAAATAGGATTAATAGATTCAGTAGATCATAACCTCTACAGAAATATGTTACATGGCATATGTAGCATAAAACATATTATAGTTATGTCATATATACATTCATAAGCATATCTCCATAAAGCCTTATGGGGGCACTGTCACAGGGAGGTAGCAGCTTGAAAGATACATGAGTAGCACTGACAGAAAGATTCTAGAGACAATCATGTCCCAGCCCCTCCTTCTCACAATGAGGGAAAGTTTGGTACAATATGAAAGAAAATGAGGGGAAAAGTGAAGGATCCCTGAACACACCTTTATTTCCCAATACAGCAAAACTCTAAAGCACAAGCTTAGTTTAATTATGTGAGTAGTCTATTGCACCATAAGTGCTTTTCTGGATCCGGGCTTACCTGAACAAGTCCAAACCTTACATTCAAAAAAAAAAAAAGTTTTGTTTAAGTGTTTGGCTGAGACTCCGCATAGCACTTATAAAACTAGTTTATCTACCTCTAATGAAAACTTTTCACTATGCATCTTGGTTTTGAAGGGAAGAGTAGTTCATTGCCTTAATTTGTTAATGGAGTGGGACTCAGAGAGCTAACTAAATAGTGTTTTGATAAAGGAAGGTAGCATTTTCTCAAGATAGAAAAGGGATATTTCATTTGTTTCTAACCCCTATTTCAAGCATCCATTGCAGCATTTGAACTTTCTACAAAATGCGTCTTTCTTGGGTGACTATCAGCTCTGTACTACTACTTGATTTCATTTCAAAGTGTGCCTCCTCTGGGTTGTTACAGAATGCATCTCCATGTCTCCTTAGTATCTACTGACAAACTGTGCTGAATACTTCTGTCTCTCCATTAATGTATCTTTCCTGAGTGAGCTGAATCTTCTGAAACACATAATGTGAAAATGCTTTGAAAATGCAGATAATGAGTAACATTAGCCTTGATGTGGACAGACCATAATATCATGTGCAAGCAGCTTGCTGTCACACCATCACGCAGCAGTATAATTTGGCCATCTCCATATCAACCAACAAAAACACATCCAGGTTTTAAATGCCTTTTGAACTCCTCTTGCACTAGAGCAGAAGGCAAGTATTGAGAAAACTGCTAATTGCAAATAAGTAGTGTAGTAAGTGCTGACAAATGCTGACTTTTTAATTGACAATCTCAGTATGGCAAAACAGCTCTATAGCACACATATAAATTAAAATTATAAGCACCTCAAGGAAGTGATCTACTGGAAAAGTTTATCTACTGTACAGCACTGTGTACACTAGGGGACAGATTTTCAAGAAAGCTCAACATCCAGAAGTTCCCATTATGACACTTATGGACACATTTTCCAAACAGCCCAATACCAATGTTTTGAGTTCTTTTGAAAATCTGGCCTCACATTTTGGTGCAACAGTGGAAGCAGAGCTCTTTTGGGAAATCTGACTGTAAGGGAGCAACATAAACAATACAAGGCCCAGTTGCCTCCTTCCTACAGTCCAACCTGCAGGAGAGGTGAAAGGCAACTCAATACCAGCACTATATCCAGGGAGACGCTCGGTTCCAGCAATGAGCAATGAACAGTGAGGGTTTCCCTAGACAGAGACAATTCATGGGACATCTCTTAAGAGAGGTTCCCACATCAGATGGAAGATGGCTGACGAAGGGCAGCAACTCAGAAGTGTAACAGTTCCAACACATTGTATTCTGCCCCAAACTGTACAGGGAGGCAGGGGAACATTGTCCACTCCCTGGCTTACCTTCTCCCTTTAGGGGTATTCACTGACCACTGAAGACCCCTCTGTGGAATCTGTAGCAAGGGGGATGCTGGTGGTGGCAGAGCCCCCTTTCTGGATAGGGGTGGAAGATCTACACGCACAGGACCCCTGTATGCAGATGTCAGGGAATCATTTGAACACATAGTCTCCTCTGCTGATTTACTCAGGTACTTTCCCAGCAGCTGAGTCAATATCTTTGGAAAGGAGAAACTTCTTTCCTTAATAATATCTGGGACAGAGTTTAAATGCTCCCCACCACCAAGCACTGGGCAAGATTCACATCTCAGACTTTAAGGCCAGAGGGGACCATCATGATCAGTCTAGTCTGAGCTCCTGTACATTGATGCACACCTTGCCTCTCAGAGTGTGGTCACAGACCAGGCCTATGACTACATCTCCTCACTCTTGGGGGTAAGCAGGGGGAAGATCATCTACAATCAGATGCAGTCAGCCTCTTACTTTATTTTAATTAATACACGAGATAGGGAGGAGTTTGCTTCAACTGACACCTTCTTTGTTGCCTTTCCCACTACCACTCTCTTCAACCACCTCAGCTTGTAACTCGCCCTTATTTTATAACCTCCTGAATGCTTAATTGGTGAAAGTTATACAGCTTAGTACAACAGGCACTAAGGCCCACATCCTCAGTAGGAATTAGGCCCAAATGCATTTGAGGATCTGGGCCTAAGTTTCCACTTCCTCAGGGCCAGTTACTACTTACTGAGGCATCAGATCCTCAACAGAATTTAGGCACATAACTCCCATTGGGAGTTACTACTTTGTAGTACTATGCTTCCATTGGGAATTGATACATTTGAGGATCTGGGCCTAAGATACCACTTACTCCTATTTTCTGATCTCATCCAAATGACCATATTCAGATGCAGTTAGATGGATTTATGCTGGTGTTACAGAGCAGAATTTGGCCCAACACTGATAATTCATCACTGTATACTTTGGCCCAGAGATCTTCAGAGGAATTGTATTCTCTTACTCCAACTTGTCAGGCTGAGCTCAAAATCAAAATTCCCAACCAATTTACATAAACAAAACTTTTATTTATACTGAGGTTAAATACCCAAATGAATAAAAGTTATCTACATAACTGAGTAAACTTCAGTTTTATACAGATAACTGAAGAAGTCACTCTATAAACACTTAAGATTGAAAATATGGGCCTCAGGTGTTTTATTATTATTATTACTACATTATTGTCAGCATTATCTTTAAGTACTATGTCTTCTGGGTCTTTCTAGAAATATCATGATGATTTAGTATGCCACATTAGGCCAAAAATACACCTGTAATGATCTGTCAGGATTATAATTGGTTCCAACAGACTGTAATAACTCTCCTATTTCTGTAGGCAAATTTTCTCTCTATCAAATATTTCTTTTTATTATATCTGATATAATGTCATAACAACAAAGGTTGCTAAAAAGCTGTTCTCTTTAGTTTCTGGGAGTAAAGCAAATGGCATAGAAAGCTGATATAAAGAAAATATATTTGATGAGATTTCATAAATTTGAGTTAAGACAAAGTAATCGTACTTAGCACACTAAGCCTTCAACAGTATTAACAGCTGCTGTAGGCTAGGATTAGGATATGGTTAATTACAAGTAAAACTCTGCAAAATCTCTTCATGGTTTTTTTTTTTTTTTTTTTTTTTTTGTGGTGGGGGAAGTATTCTGGACTTATTGGAAAACATACCCCACAAAAATTTCATCCCATTTTCAAGTAACTTCCATTTTTAGACCTAAAAATTATGAAATAGTCAAAGGATTCCCACTCCCCTCTGCACCCCCCACCGCAACACATACACATTATAATTTGATCCTTAGCTAATGTGAAGATAATCTCCAAAAACTGATCTTTGCCTTGGCAGACATTTGTTGTTTTCTCCCTTTGCTGAACTGCTGTTGTAGTCTAACCATCAGAGGAGTGAAGTTCTGGAACAGCCTTGCAAGAGGAGCAGTGGGGACAAAAGACATATCTGGCTTCAACACTAAGCTTGATAAGTTTATGGAGGAGATGGTATGATGGGATAGCCTAATTTTGGCAATTAATTGATCTTTGACTATTAGCAGTAAATATGCCTAATGGCCTGTGATGGGATGTTAGATGGGATGGAATCTGAGTTACTACAGAGAATTCTTTCCTGGGTATCTGGCTTGTGAATCTTTCCCATATGCTCAGGTTTCAATTGATCGTCATATTTGGGGTCGGGAAGGAATTTTCCTCCAGGGCAGATTGGGAGAGGCCCTGGAGGTTTTTCGCCTTCCTCTGTAGCATGGGGCACGGGTCACTTGCTGGAGAATTCTCTGTTCCTTGAAGTCTTGAAACCACGATTTGAGGACTTCAATACCTCAGACATAGGTGAGAGGTTTATCGCAGGAGTGGGTGGGTGAGATTCTGTGGCCTGCATTGTGCAGGAGGTCAGACTAGATGATCATAATGGTCCCTTCTGACCTTAATATCTATGAATCTATAGGAATGCCATGGTGAATGTCGCTGTGCCTACTACCATGCACTTTGTTTTGGTTCAGGCCTCTAGGCACTACTGTAATAGATAACAGACAACAACAACAGATAGAAAGGGAGAAAACAGTCAATGTCTTCCAAGGCAATTTCCCCCACCCCTTTTTTGATACAAGTGCTTTCTTTTCCACAGATCAAAAAGGTTGTTTAATTTTCACTTGAAGAATGGACTGATGTATTTCATCAACTGAAAGTTCCCCCCACTTTTCTACCTAGTCATGAAACATAAAAATAGCCACACTACACTACTTTTTCTACCTCTGTAGAACTTTCTGCACAACTCTGTTCTGAAGACCTTAGATGCAGAAAAGATTTTCATAAGTCAGTAAGTAAATATTCCAAATATTATACTTAAAATTGACCTAAATTCCTTCTCTAATTAATATACACCATCTGCAAATTACTTTGAGTTCATCATAGCACTTGCTTTGCTTTGGAAACTCATTTCCATTTTTTTAATTGGAAAAAGAATAACCTCGGTATTTTCAGACCAAAAAAACCCAACACTTTAAAAAACAGATCTGACTGAACTAGCCCGATAAAAGCCTGTGCATTTTGCCCTTGGGCAGACCTAAGATTGCAAACAGTGGATAGCTCAGAGCTGGAAGAGGATTGATATGTTATAAATTTGATGAGTTTAGCCATACTGAAATGAATTGAGAGGATACAATGAAAGCAACTCCTTGGCAAGTAGTCTGGAGGCAAAAAAGAAGGGCTGCGGGGATGGACAGGAGCAATGTAGACTAAATGATCCCCAAAGTCTGAAAATGTTTGTCTGTAAGAGAAGCCCAAGGCTGCATGGGTCAGAATAACATCACCAGGAACAACTGATGAGTTATTAAGGGGCTTGGAGAGAGGAGAGCAAGATTTTATAAGAAGAGTTTATAATAGACCCACAAACATATAACCTTACTGAAATAACTATAGGGGAAAAAAAAAACAGGATTTTGACTGATGGATTTTCTTTGTTCCTTGTGTTTTAATTCTTACTCTACAGTATATCAGCTGTGAACAATAGGAGGTCTACTTACATATTTTTACCTCTTTCTTTGTCGCAGACAAAAAGTATATGACAGCAGATCAGGTGCTCTGCTGTACCTTTAAGAGCTTTCCCACCAGAAAAAAAGAGAGTAGCAATGAAGTAATTCATCTCTTGTTCTTTTTGTTCCAGTAAATTAATCAACTAAATCACTTGTCAATTAACTGGCTCACTACAGGAACTCAAAACAGACCAATTAGATGCCTAGAACCTATTTTCTTGTAGGTTTATTGTAACAGAACGCTGCACTTAAAATGAGAAATTATGGTTTAATCAGACTAACGTCAGTTGACTTTATAATGCGGAACAAATCCCTGGAAACACAAAGCTTCTGTCAGAGAAAAATCATCTGTATGTGAGATGCTTTTTAATGTATTAAATAGTTTCTACTTAAATCACTTTCCCGCACCCCCATCCTTCCTCACTTTTTTATTATTTAATTTTCAGGATGCTGTATTCTACAAACCAAGTGCTGAAATTCCCCTCTCTCATCCACACTTTGTATACCTCATCCATATGGTGCATCTCTGTTGTGCATATTCTGTAACTCAGTCCTTTATTAAAATTCCAAATGACATTAATTAACATTATATATGAGTTGCATCCTCAATCAAAAAGGTGAATCAAGTATAGTTGTATTGACTTCCATGAAGTTACACCATCTGAGGATTTGGGCCTATTAGTCTGTACAACATGTGCAGAATATTCAATACATGTGTTCAATTCAGCTGAGTGATCTGTACCTCAGGAGGACAAAAGAGAATTTTACCAAAAGAAAAAAAGCTGGTCATGCCCTCTTTCATAAACTGTAAATACACTAATACCTACAAATTACAATTATTGCTATACACTATTTATCATAATATCTGAGCACCTCACACATTAATGGAATTTTCTCTATGACATCCCAGTTAAATAGCACAAGTAGTATCTCTCCTTTATAGGCAAGCAAAATGGCATAGATAGGTTATGTGGACATAGCAAAGGTCAGAATCTCTAGCTCGTTTAGGGCCACAGTGTTCTAAAAGGGACATAATTAGGCTACAGATGTCCTGTACCATAGTCCCCTGCGAGAGGGGAACTTCCTGCTGGCGCATCTGTACCACAGCTGGGCTCTTGCCTCCGTCTCCATCGCTCTCCTAGAGCAGCGGTGTCTCAAGGGCTGGAAGTGAGTGTGTCAGAACTACTACCTCTTAGCTGCTTTAAGCTGTGTCAGGCTTTGGACTGGCTTGAAGAATCAGGGATCCAGAACTAACTCCTGGAAATGTGTCACTGTCTCCCCGCTATCCCTTACTGATAATCTAGCTCTCACCCTGTAGCAGAGCTGGGAGTAGAATGCAAATCTCCAGAGTACCAGCCTTGCATTTTAACCACAAGGCTATCTTTCCTTTCCCTGCTAGATGTTAACATCTAGAATTAGAAAATGGTCGATCCAGGTACTCAGCCAACTTGCACACTATAGTTATAGAATTAGCTTTTTCTGTAATATGCCTTTAGTTAATATTCAACATACATCAAAACAGAGTAATAATCTCCACTTCAGATTAAGACCCCCTATCCTGTATCAGTCTTCATGAGAGTTTTTATTAAGTGAAGTAATCCAAATTGGTTCAGACTGTGTCCAAATTCATTTTGACATTTGATCTGTTGCTGTATTTTTGTGTTTTCACACAGCTGTTTAAATGTAAATCATGTATAGCCCCTGAATATCATGAACAGTTTGGAGAACTGCCTGTCTTATTATACTGTATGTTGAGTATTCTGCAATTTAAAAATATAGTGAGATAATTGGTATTTTCATTAAAATATATGTATTTTTCTCTCCTCCTGGTATTTTAGGGTCATAATTTTATATACCTTAAACCAGAACTAGCAGATTTTAATATAAGTGATTTACTCATGTCTCCTACTTCTATCAATCAATGGTTTCCTAATTTGGAAAGTGCTTATTTAGGGCCAAATTTTGAGTTGGCTTCTATAAATATACCTATAATGTTTGCTGGCTCCTCCTTTATGCAAATAAAATGTGTACTGGTTTATGCAAATATAACACCTGCCATCTTGATCATCCCTGTGGACTAAACTGGGGACTACCAAAGCATGAGCCTCTACAGCTTTAGTTAAAAGACTAAGAGTAAAATCCTGACCCCACTGAAATCAATATGAATTATTACCATAAATCCCCTAGCTGGCAGATATAGAGACTGGTATCCTTTATGGATCTGGATCATTGCAGAATGAATGTGCGCGTGCGCACACACACACAATTCAAAACACCAATTCAAATCAAACTCATTTAGCATAGGCAGAAGAGGTGCATCCACAAATTCTGCATACAAACGTGTGAAGGACTAGCAAAAATGTGGGCCTGAGTGAGTAATCTAGGTGCCCATTTTAAGTGAGACAACCTCAAGTTGAGTCATCAGGGGAATTTTAGGAACAGGAATTATTTATGCTATCGATTGTGAACAACTCACTTTTTTTCCTGTTTGAAATATTTTTATTTTGCTATGAAAGTTCAGTGGGGAGTAAAGAGAGCAGAATTTGTCCTTTCAGAAGATCACCCTTTCTATATAAGGAGCCCAAAGTGCTTTTAAAAAGGTAGGCATTAATCGCCCCATTTTAAAAGATGGGGAATTGAGGCACAGAGCCGTTAACAGGTTTGTCCAGCATAATATACTGAGGTCACAATAATTGGGACTAGAATCCCAGTTGACTGATTCCAAGTCTCCTCAAATAACATATTTCCCATTGCCTATCCACATAACGGAATAGGGTGTGCATACTAACAGTCTTTGCAGTGCAACAAACAAAACAGTATTTTGTAATCGAGAGAACAGAACACTTCTGATCCTTTAATTTCAGAAACAGGGAGAAGGAGCTCATCAAAACCCATTTTATGGTTTGATAGATAATATGAAATCTTATTAACTTCACCAGTGCACTAATCCCATTCAGAAAGGGTGAAATCAGGTATATGTTTCCAGATTAAAAAAACAAAAACTTTATTAAAATGAAGTTAAGGTTGAGAGTACCTCTCAGTAATTTAAGGGCTCAATATTGCAGTTGGCAAATAAAGTAAAAATATAAAAAAAAAACCTGCACCACACATCTAGAAATTGAGCAAGTCACTACACTACCACTGCCCAAAGAGAGGGCACCCTACCTGAGCGCCCAGTGCACCACAGGATAGAACAATCTAAGGTATTTCCCTCAGCAAAGCCCAGCCTAATCTGCAGAGGGGAATGACTACCTGCCCCTCTGCAAGCCCCTAGTTTTGAAGCGATTTGAGCCCCTAGCAGTGCCTACAATGGGAGAATGCCTCAGAATTCTTCTTTTGTTACTTGAAAATCTACAGATGTCTCTGCAGGAAGATGACCACAGAATTCCCTCTCTCCAGGCACAGAAATTTGGTTAAATTTGATGATACAGCTTAACCATACTGAAGCAGTAAACAGATGCTGCTAGTAGCTCAGCTGGACATTGTGTGTAGGGTCATGTTAGAAAATGAATTTTAGATTCAGGTATTAAACATCTGACTCACAAACTTCACTATTTGTTACCACAAACCATAGCTAATTATTTTGATGTTTGTGTGTAGAAATAACTATGATATTAAGGCACAAATCTGTTGAGATTATTCTTTTTAATGTGTTACATTTTAAAAGCAGAAATCAATCACATGCCCACCCTTCAACTTGCAATCATTTGCAGCAATAAGTTGAACATCCATGGCTATCGGAAATGACTGTGTGAAGGCTACTTGTTTCCTACTTTGAGAAAAACTAGACTAAAACTCTACCATTAGATAAAGATGATTATTTTTCCTACCATAAGCCACTAAGCCCTACAGAGCTTTCAAAACCTGAAGTATTTTACACTTTGTGGGTTTAAAAAAAAAATACTGATAACGTCTTCTGATACAAAAGAAAACCTTATATTTGTGTATGGCAATTTTAACTCATATCTCTTTATTTTTAAGAAAAAAAAATCATTTTGTTTGTATGTACATAAAAAAGGCAAAAGCCACCAACATGCTTGAAGGGTTATCCCTTATAATTTGCTTAATTCCTCTTCTACTATCCCTGTGTCCCAAATGAATTTAGTTTGTTAAGTTTGGCAATTGAACCAGTAAGAATAAACGAGGAAAATGATTGAAATTGATTGATGCAAGTGCCTTTAACAATGCAGAGTTTTGTAATCTGTCAGTCAGTCAGAATGAAGTGTTTAACTTATGTTATGGGGTCATTCTAGGAAAAGTTAACACCACATATTTGTACTTTACTGTCAGTCATGGCATATATTCTGATAGAATTGGGAAGGTTAATGCATAAAATTAAACTATGCTCATAGTGAAAAGCCAACTGGCATTTTGATATTTACCAAGAGAAGACCAGGAACTAGATTGTGATTGCCTTTCTTGTGCTTGTATTCCTATTGTCGTCAGTTGGACTACTCAGACAGTGCAATCATATTTCTGTCCCTTGTGTATAAAAGTTACTTTACAAGAGTTTTGTCTGCTCCATAGAAATCATAACTATCTAATAGTTGATTCTGTGCCTTACAGCAATATTATGTGATGATGTTAGATGCAAGAGGTTTTTGGTGAAACATATTTAAAACTGTACCAATCTTCACAAGTCTTCAGTTTAAGTTACAACATTATGCATTTTCTCCAAAACAATAAATATTATTGGTCACTGAGTCAAGACAAGAAATCAAGGTAGTTTAAAGATGTTTTGCTTTGATACAGTAATTTCATTTATATGAACCAATTCCACATTTTGCTTTATTCCTATAGGCCATAGATAACTTCTTTGCCTGATTTGCATAAATCACTGAAATGACTAGTGCTCTACTTTATCATCCTTGATTCACACGGAGTAGTACCTTATTCCACAATTGCTCCCATTCAAACCAATAGGTATTATCACAGAGTAACACCTCAATCCAACAAAGACTAACACATGATTAACTTCATGCATTATGAGCATTCCTGTTGATATCAAGGACTTTTTTTTTTACAAGGGCAGGAGCAAAAGGTACTAGTCAACATGACAAAGGATGACAGAATTGGGCCATGAATAAGCAAGTGAGGTGAGTATTTCCAGTAGAGATAGGGAAGTACTATTACCATAATTCAAGACACCGGTGAGAACTCATTTGGAATACGGTGTGCAGTTCTGGTCTCCCATGTTTAAGAAAGGTGAATTCAAACTGGAACAGATGCAGAGAAGGGCTACTAGATTGTCAGAAGAACGTAGAACCAACTTTATGAGTGGAGACTTAAGGAACTTGTCTTGTTTAGCCACATCAGAGAGATAAACACGGAGAGGAGTTATTTAAGTTAAAAGCCAATGTTGGCACAAGAACAAGTGAATATAAAATTGCTCATCAACAACTTTATATTTGAAATTAGACAAAGGTTTCTAATCATGAGAGGAGTGAAATTCTGGAACAACCTTCTGAAGGGAGGGGGGCAAAAAACCTAACTTGTTTTAAGACTGAACTTGAGAAGTTTATTGAGGTGATACGACAAGATTGCCTATAATGGCATGCCGCCCATCTGTGACTGCTGGTAACAAATATTTCCAATGGTTGGAGATGGGGAGTGTTACTACAGTGGATTCTTTCCCATGTATCTGGCTGGTGAGTCTTGCCAACAGTCAGATTGGCAGAGACCGTAGGTTTTTGTTGTTTTTTTTTTCTTCCTCTACAGCATGGGGCATGGGTCACGGGTCACTTGCTGGTTAAAACTAAAGAAGATGGGGAGTCTGCATAACTTGAAATCTTTAAATCAAGATTTCAGGACTTCAATAACTCTGCCAGAGTTTAGGGGTCTATTACAGGAGTGGGTGGGTTAGGTTCTGTGGCCAGTAATGTGCAGAAGGTCAGATTAGATGATCATGAATGTCTGTTCTGGCCATAAAGTCAGACTCCCAGTCAATTAATACGAAATAGCAACATTATTGCTTTTTTCCTCCTGCTATAATTAGTTGTAACAGTGCTTCATATTTATAAGCAAAAAGGAAGGAATATGTCTTAAAAGTTGTTTCCTAACTGTGCAATAATAAAGTATGTCAAGAAAGAAATAGAAAAAAATCACCAGGTTTTTTTTAAATTTAAAATGTCTGTGGTTGTAACAATTTTCTCAATGCTACTTTTCCAGTCAGCTAAAGCAGCAACTATTACACTCAGAGAGAAAAGAAAAATTGATAAATATCAATAAGCCTTGACAACATTTAAAGACTCACTATATAGAAGCCAATTATGGTATTTTTTTAAAGTTAATATTTGACCCGCCTGTCGATTTCCCCTGCAAAACATTCACAGAAAAAAAAGTTTGTGGGTTTTTTTTTTTTTTTTACCTCTTTTTGCCTTCCTTCAGTAGAACACCTGGCCTATAAAACTCAGTGACAGAACCTTCCCCAGGGTGCCATTCTTGTAAGAAAAAAAAAAACAAAAGTAAAAGAAAGATTTATTTATTTTTTTGCCTCAGTGGAGCTTACACAGCTTTATTTCAACACTTTTTGCCATCTGTTTGTTTGGCTCAATTATGGGCACTATTGTGTTTAAAGCAAGTTATAGTGTTTGTCCAACAGAAGTCTGCAGTTAGCACTCTCCTTTCTGTCTAGCAGAAGAGGCCAGAAAGTTTCCACACAAAGATGAAAAAGAAAAAAAGAAAAGTCTCTCTCTTATCTTCTCATCTTACTACAAACAATAAAACTTGTAAAGATTGGATCCAAAGATTCTATGTGGATTAGTGGAAAGAAGAGAGACTGATTAATTTCCAGAGAGGAGAAACTGAATTAATTATTATTGAAACTAATACTTAAGAATAATTATGAAACCTTTTATTTATGCTCTACTGTAGTTTTCCAGGCCTGATGACAGCTGGCCCTGGATTCTATTCTTTGTCTGCTAACTCCACCAACTTCATCCCGTTTCACAGCCAGGAAAAGTTGTTCTTAAAAACAAATAAAAAACTCCTTCTAGGAGAATTTTAGATTAAATCTACATCCTTCTAAAATAGATTTGCATGCCAAATAGTTTAATTTAACCATATTTCTTAAAATCCTAGTAACTTAAAATAATGCAGAAATTTAAAAAGCGTGTTTATTAAACACACATATACCTCAGGGCATATCAGTTCAAAGACAATCAGCAACCCAGTCATTTAAACTTTAAATTTAAAAAATCCAGGGAATTTAGAGCTCATGAAAGAGGACCCTGAAAAGGGAACAGTCGATTCCCTTTCAGATAAAAGTGGGTGGAGGGTGGGGGGAGTATAGAGTGGGGAAGAAGTCAAATTTGCAATCAAGAACTAGTCAGGGATAGAAAGGGTCAGGCTGGCTGCTCTGGACACAGATGCTTATCAGAATTTCAGCAGCAATAGAAGTTTCCTCATACTGGCCTGTCCATGTGCCCGAATGCTAACCTAGAAAGTAACCTCCTCTAGGTGTGAGAGGTTCTCTTCTATTCTGTAGCGGTGCTTATCCCAGCATCCGCACTGCAGTATCTGAGCACCTTTTGAGATTGCATTATGTAACCTGTCCTGTATTATTTGTTTCCTCTTTTTCATCCTTTCGGTGAGTGAGGTGAATTTTTTTTTTTTAAATTAGGGTTTTGGTTTTTTAAATACATATATGTTGCTCTGTATTCATGTTAGAGAACGCAAAGTTAAAGACGTGTGCCTTCACTTGGAGAAGAAGGTGGTAAGTTATGTACTGGTCTTTATTTCCTTTGGAAGTTTGTCCTGTAATCTCAGACTGGCACTACAGAATGCTCCATCTCCTTCATAGATGAGCTTCATAGACAGGTTTCAGTCTCCATATTTGTTCAATTCATTATAATTCATCATTCAGGCTTATAAGAAGTGGAAGATTGGACAAATGACCAGAGATGAGTATAAAAATATTGCTCGGGCATGTAGGAGTGAAATCAGGAAGGCTAAATCACACCTGGAGTTGCAGCTAGAGAGAGATGTTAAAAGAGTAACAAGAAGGGTTTCTTCAGGTATGTTGGCAACAAGAAGAAAGCCAAGGAAAGTGTGGGCCCCTTACTCAATGAGGGAGGCAACCTAGTGACAGAGGATGTGGAAAAAGCTAATGTACTCCATGCTTTTTTTGCCTCTGTCTTCACGAACAAGGTCAGCTCCCAGACTACTGCACTGGGCAGCACAGCATGGGGAGGAGGTGGCCAGCCCTCTGTGAAGAAAGAAGTGGTTTGGGACTATTTAGAAAAGCTGGATGTGCACAAGTCCAGAGGGCCAGATGCGTTGCATCCGAGAGTGCTAAAGGAATTGGCGGATGTGATTGCAGAGCCATTGGCCATTATCTTTGAAATGGCGATCAGGGGAAGTCCCGGAAGACTGGAAAAAGGTTAATGTAGTGCCAATCTTTAAAAAAGGGAAGAAGGAGGATCCTAGGAACTACAGGCCAGTCAGCCTTACCTCAGTCCCTGGAAAAATCATGGAGCATGTCCTCAAGGAATCAATTCTGAAGCACTTAGAGGAGAGGAAAGTGATCAGGAACAATCAGCATGGATTCACTAAGGGCAAGTCATGCCTGACTAATCTAATTGCCTTCTATGACGAAATAGCTGGCTCTGTGTATGAAGGGAAAGCAGTGGACATGACGAAATAGCTGGCTCTGTGTATGAAGGGAAAGCAGTGGACATGTTGTTCCTTGACTTTAGCAAAGCTTTTGACACGGTCTCCCACAGTATTCTTGCCAGCAAGTTAAAGAAGTATGGGCTGGATGAATGGACTATAAGGTGGATAGAAAGCTGGCTAGATTGTCGGGCTCAACGGGTAGTGATCAATGGCTCCATGTCTAGTTGGCAGCCGGTATCAAATGGAGTGCCCCAGGGGTCGGATTGCACCCTCAGCAAGCTTGCGGATGACACTAAACTGGGAGGAGTGGTAGATACGCTGGACGGTAGGGATAGGATACAGAGAGACCTAGACAAATTGGAGGATTGGGCCACCTAAAGAAATCTGATGAGATTCAAGAAGGACAAGTGCAGAGTCCTGCACTTAGGACGGAAGAATCCAATGCACAGCTACAGACTAGGGACCGAATGGCTAGGCAGCAGTTCTGCAGAGAAGGACCTAGGGGTGACAGTGGATGAGAAGTTGGATATGAGTCAATAGTGTGCCCTTGTTGCCAAGAAGTCCAATGGCATTTTGGGGTGTATAAGTAGGGGCATTGCCAGCAGATCGAGGGATGTGATCGTTCCCCTCTATTCAACATTGGTGAGGCCTCATCTGGAGTATTGTGTCCAGTTTTGGGCCCCACACTACAAGAAGGATGTGGAAGAATGTTATACTAATAAAATAAAAACCAGCAGGATCTTATTAAAGGGGAAAAGGCAAAATACCACATTTATTGTGAATACAGAAAGAATCATAGTAAGCAGTCAGTTATAGCTATAACATTCCATTCAGTCTCATATTTATTCACAGATTCATTCATACAAACACACACACACAGGTTCTGCAAGGTTGTTATCATAGTTACCAGCCTTAGAGTTGCTCATGCCAAGCCACTGGCCAGGTGGCCTGGACATGAGGAGGGAGCAGGGCCTTGTCAGATGCTCATCTGATGCTCCTGGAAGTTGGTTTGCAGAATCAGGCCCCCCCAAAGTTCTCACTTTCTAGAGTCCATTTTTATAAGAATTTCTTCGTATGCCAGTCTATGGGAATTGCTTCATGATGCTGTTGCTGAACACAGAATCAATCAGCAGATATCACATTCCTGACGGCTCCGTGCTGCTAGATGTTATCTTGTTCTTTGGTTCTCCCATTCTTGAGGCTGTTGGGTGGATTCCAGTCTGCCCTCCGGGGGTCCTCTGGTTATTTCCACTTGACGCCTTCTTCAGCCGATGGACACTGGATTCTTAGGCTGGCACCTCCCTGATCATTCAGTTATTATCCACACCAAGCATCCATCCACATACATCCTCTATCTCTATTTTAATCACAATTGTTAAAGTGAGATGAATACAACAAAAGGGCGGGGAGTCTCTGGGTGCTGTTTCTGTTGTTACAGAGTATTGCTTTGAGTCTCTCTCTGTGTGAGTGGTTGTTGTTACAAAGAATTGCTTTGAGAACAGACTCTGTCTTAGAATGTACTAACACAATTAGCAGTTTGCAAGTTTCACACATAGAGGGAGAGAAACAGTACCAAAAACCAAGAGACCTCTTAATTAGTAATACCCTGGAACTTAAACTATGGGGAATCAAACTCATTTGTGATTTTAATACAGAACTTCTTTAATATGATCCAACAAAAATTGGAGAGAGTCCAGCGAAGGGCAACAGAAATGATTAGGGGACTGGAACACATGACTTATGAGGAAAGGCTGAGGGAACTGGGATTGTTTAGTCTACGTAAGAGAAGAATGAGGGGGGATTTGATAGCTGCTTTTAACTACCTGAAAGGTGGATCCAAAGAGGATGGATCTAGACTATTCTCAGTGATAGCAGATGACAGGATAAGGAGTAATGGTCTCAAGTTGCAGTGGGGGAGATTTAGGTTGGATATTAGGAAAAACTTTTTCACTAGGAGGGTGGTGAAACACTGCAATGCGTTACCTAGGGAGGTGGTGGAATCCCCTTCCTTAGAAGTTTTTAAGGTCAGGCTTGACAAAGCCCTGGCTGGGATGATTTAATTGGGGATTGGTCCTGCTCTGGGCAGGGGGTTGGACTAGATGACCTCCAGAGGTCCCTTCCAACTCTGATATTCTATGGTTCTATGATTCTATGATTAGAATTCAGAATTATTCTCCTTTTCCCAGCTACACTGGGTCAGGTCACCAGATCAGTCTTTTCTAGGCTTCCTGATCCAATGCTCACTCCATATCCATTCTGTCCTTTCGTATACAATTAACCTACTATTTACTTGTCTGTCATCTTGTTCTTCACTCATGGAAATCTATTCTCAAATGCCTCCCTATTAGCATTCCCTCCTCCATGCGCAAACCATGTCAGCCTCTTCTCTTGCAGCTGCTCTGATATTGCTGACCTTGGTCTCACTCCTGATAACATCATTCTGCATGTAGTCCAGTGATGTCACCCCTCTTACTGCCCTCAAATATCTCATTTCAATAGCTTCAGGTTTTCTCAAGTGTCTCAATGACTGCACATTTGTCTGATCAGTACAGAAGAGCTGGTCATATACAAAACCTGAGAGCTAATTGTCCCACTCTATTCAGCATTGGTGAGGCCTGAGCTGGAATATTGTGTCTAGTTTTGGTTGCCACATTTTTAGAAAGATATGGACAAACAGAAAACCTGACCTATGAGGAATGATGAAAAAAAGATTGGACATGTTTAGCCTTGAGAAATGAAGACTGAAAGGAGACCTATTGATAATCTTCAAATATGTTAAGGGTTGTTATAAAGAGGATGGTGATCAGTTGTTCTGTGTGCCTGCTGAAGGTAGGACAAGAAGTAATAAGCTTAATCTGCAGCAAGGGAGATTTGAGTTAAAATTAGCAAAAAAACTTTCTAAATATAAGAATAGTTAGGTACTACAATAGGTTTCTGTTATAACCATACAGCTAAGGGTAGCCTAGAATTCCTCCTTACCTGTAAGGGGTTAAGAAGCTCAAATAGCCTGGTTGACACCTGACCAACAGGACCAATGGAGAAAGAAGATACTTTCAAATCTTGGGAGGGGGGAAGATTTTGTTTGTGCTCTTTTTTTTTTTTTGGTGGGGCGGGGGTGGGGGGTTCTCTCTTGGGACTGAGAGTGGCCAGAGAGAAATCCATCTTCTCCAACCCATCCCAATTCAAGTCTCCAGTATTGCAACCAGAATAGGTAAGCCAGGAAAGGCGGATTAGTTTATCTTTTGTTTTTCCTGTGAATTTTCCCTGTGCTAAGAGGGATGTTTATTCCTGTTTTCTGTAACTTTAAGGTTTTGCCCAGAGGGGAGTCCTCTGTGTTTTGTATCTGAAAACCCTGTAAAGTATTTTCCATCCTGATTTTACAGAGATGATTTTTACCTTTCTTTTAAGAACCTGACTGATTTTTCCATTATTCCAAGACCCAGGGGTTTGGGTCTTTGATCATTTTGTAACCAATCGGTTAGGAAATTATTCTCAAGCCTCCCCAGGAAAGGGGGTGTAAGGGCTTGGGAGGAATGCCAAGTGGTCCTTTTCCCTCGTTCTTTGTTAAATCGCTTGGTGGTGGCAGCGTTACTTAAACCCAAGGTACAAGGGAAAATTTGTGCCTGGGGAGTTTTTAACCTAAGCTGGTAGAAATAAGCTTAGGGGGTCTTTCATGCGGGTCCCCATGTCTGTACCCTAGAGTTCAAAGTGGGGAGGGAACCCTGACTGTTTCTAAGGGAGGTTGTAGAATCTCCATCACATGAGTATTTTAAGAACAGGTTAGACAAACACCTCTCAGGGCAGGTCTAGTTATACTTGGTCTTGGCTCAGCACGGGGCAGGATGGACTCAAGGTCCCTTCCAGCCCTATTTTTCTGTGATTCTTGGTAAGTAACCAATTCTTTCTTTAGTTTAGCAGCATTACATTTTTGAGAGCTCTCTTATTTAAATTTCATCCATCTATATTGGCAGTTATTTCATTCTACAGATTCTTGAATACATAAAATAAATTGTATTACATGCCTAATGGACTTTTAGAGAAACAGGTGGGTGAGGTAATATCTTTTATTGGACCATCTTCTGTTGGTGAGAGACATGCTTTAAAGCTTGCACAGAGCTCCCCTTCAGCTCTTAAGCTCTTGAGCTTACCTCTCATCAAATACCAACAGAGGTTGGTTAATTAAAAAATAATATTACCACCTTGTCTTTCTAATATCCTGGGACCAACACAGCAGCAACAACAACAATGCAAACAACAGTGGGCTTTTATAAATTCTGGAATCAAGACTATCTAGCTACTCGTAGAGACCCCATCTCTGTAGAACATGAGCAACTCAAAGATTAATGAGTTTGTCCTCACACTACATCAGTATGAGGTACAAAAGTATTATCATCCCCACTTTACATATGGGGAAATTGAGGCACAGTGAGTTTAAGTGACATGCCTACGGTTATGCAAGAAGTATGTGGCAGAGCCAGGAACTGAACTTGTATACACACAGAGTCCAATTACTGTTTGTTCCACTATCCTAATACACAACTTTCAACTTTGTCATCTATTCCTCCCACCCATTCAAAGGTTTTTCATAAATATATGAAGTTTAAAATAGGCATGATGAAGTACTCCCTGCAAACCAAGGCTGCAGCAAACATGAATGAAAGTAAAACAGTTCAGCAGCAATAGCTCAGGCACACCCTTGTGTGTGTTTCATGGAGAGAAAGTATATTTGAGAAAGCATTGATGCTCTCCTTCTGGAGTTATAAGAAGAAGGGATTTCTCTTTAATATCTCAGCAGGATCTCAGCTAATACAATGCTCCTCTTAATACATTATGGAAGTAGGTAGGGCCACATGTTCTGGGGTCAGACTTGAGCCTTTGCTACTCAGTAAGCCATACTCTTATTCCTTTCCGCATATTACCGGTCAAAAGTTAATAGACAAAAATGCAGCAAGAACAATAAGGCAGGTCCTGACAGTTCAAAGCATGTTCTTATTTATATCTGATCACCTGTTCTCTAAATTTAAGGCTCTTATGGAACCACAGTATCCACTACCACGTATTTCTCATGAAAGAGTAATATTTCCCACATTTTTCCAGGGCTCTCAGCTTAAATTTATTTGAATCATGAAGAGAGCAAAATGCAAAATATTACTGTAGCATTAGTATTGCTACCTACATGAATCAGATTATTAATAATGGTAATAATATATTTGTGTGTGTATTTATGTAAAGGTTCTCCTTTCATTTTGATTCATTCTCCCTTAGCAAGAAATCATTGGGACTGCAAGAAAGAACAGCAATTCACAAGAGTGAAAGGAAAGAGGATTCTCTTAGGCACCATATAAGGATTAGCATAGGAAGGATGTGTTTAAAGAACTGTGCTGAGATTAAATCTATCTGGGTTCTGATTTGTGCTGTCACACAGACTTCCTGTGTGATCCAGGATAATGTACTTAATCTTTCTGTGCCCCAGTTTCCCATTTATAAAACAGGGATGCTTTCATATCTCACAGGGTTGTTGGAAGGATTCATTCCAGTTCTTCAGACACTTGGATACATGATGAGGGGGCCACATAATTATACTTAATTTTCATCCATAGATCTTAAAAGCACTTCACAAAGGAAATCAGTATCCCCATTTTACAGAAAGTCAGAAACTGAGGTACAGCAGAAAGGCAACAAGGTCACCAAGAAGACCAGCAGTAGAAGCCACGTCTTTTGAGTCCCAACCCTGTGTCCTGTCCACTGGGATTCAAATTGCCATAAACTGGCCCTTTTCATAATCATGATTCCTTGTTTCCCAGCCTCACACCCCAACAAAACAGTTATAACTTCTATTCCACTTTTGTGTCAATAGAATTTTTATACTAAATAACATCATGACTATTCCACCTCTCTCTCATTATGAATGTATCTGTTACTTCAGCCTTAAAGGCGTAGACTTGATACATTCGTATAAACCAGAACTAGTTAAAAAACAAAAACCACCCACTCGAAAAATCGCTGGAATAGTAAATATCCTGTGTGTGCAGTGACTGTAATAACACACCATGAACAGTTATATTGTTAGTGTTATAGTGCTCACAAGTGTGCTATGTTATTCACCTGAACCATAGCAATATGGCTGTTTGGCTTAACGTTTTTTATTTTGTATCAGGAATTACCACAGTACCAAAAACACCCCATGTTTAAGAAGCTTCCTACCTAGACCTCCTCTTATTACTTCACTGGCACACAACTCACTACGGTACTTCTGCTGAGTGCATCTGTCTCCCCACGGAAATCTCACGGTCACAGCACAGTTACGTTTGATGCAGCATAAACACACCACAGAGACAAGGCAGATAAGCTCTCAGTTGCTTTATTAAAGACACATGGGCTTGACCTAACCAAGGAAACATCAGACTCAGCTACACACTAAAATGACTTTGCTAGATTTATCATGGGGATACATTTGAGTAGATTAAAGGAGGTCATGCAGTTTACTGTAGCTCAAATTATATTGACAGGACACATTCTATAGAGTGCCAAACTGAGCTTTCATGTTAATTTGACTGCACATTATACATTTCACAGAGCTTCCTCCGAGCTTACAAAAGGTGTTAAAATAATAATTCTTCTAAACCAGTTAGTGCTGGGTTATAGGATCAAAGCTTTTATTTTAATAAACAATGACACAAAACCTCTTTTTAACCCTGAATCAGTCTAGTGCAGTTACTCACCTAAGAAGAGGAGGACAGCAGGCCGAACTGAGTCCTTGTGAGTGCAGCTTAGCCAACACGAGTAACCCAACTGAAATGAAATTTTAAACCTAACAATTAAAGCTGCAACCAATTAACAACTTTAAATGTGACATAAAATAAACATTTTAAGTTTGTAAAGAAGGGTGCATCTAGCTATCAAACTTGTATTATTGTTCTCGTTAAAGAGACACAGGTCAAAAATAGCCTAATTTTGGATACCAACAGAATTGAATATGAAAGAAAACAGATAATGGAGTGCAAAGTTTTATCCAAAACACAGATCTGCTCCATTCCTCGCCTCTAACTGTACATATAGACTGAATTTTTCTCTGTAGTATGTAAACTTCCAGAATATAGCAATTGCCATACCCAATCAGAACAGTAGTCCATTTTCTCCAGTTTCCAATACCAAACTATACCAGATGCTTCAATGAAAGACATAATAAAGTCTGAATAGACAGCTAGTTATATGGGAATTTTATTCTTAGCCTCAGGCAGTGAGAGGTTGACATATCCCCTGAAGTATGAGGGTTTATATCGCTTACACAAAACAGGATAAAAATGTGTAACTTTGGATGTTTTTATTATACCTACACAGGTTTAATACTCTTTTGCGGACATAGCATTATATAATGATTTAACTGGTATGAGTTTAGGATAGCTACATCAATCACAACACAATATGGTCTACTGGAGATCTGTATTCCCTGACTTCCCTAGAGCACCCTTAGGATTAGAACACTCTAGAAAAGTCCAGATCTGGAAATTTGAGGATTAAATAATTACTGTAAAATTCAGGTTAATAAAACACAAGCATCTGTATGTTTTGGAAAAAAAATGTGACTGTTTATTTCCTCTGTATTTACTTTAGTTAGCACAGTTTGCATTTTTTAATCTACTTGTTTCTGCTGCATATTTCTTTGTCATATAGTGTCTGTGCCTTTCATATGTTGTGTAAATACAGCTGTCCTTTGGGGTGTTCATTTAATTGAGGGCATAGACAAGGTCTCAGCCTAATTTCTTCCATTTCATGCCACTTTCCAGTAAAAGAACTACATGCTTCAAAAGTTATAAAAATAAACTTTGTGATGTCAGCCACACAGAAACCATGGTGGGCTAGATTGTCCCTTCGTCTTAATTGGTCAAGCAGAGCAATAAGTAGTAATAAGTCCTCTCCCGTCTGTGCTGGTCCAGGTAAATCCTCCACACACCTTGGATCTGAGGCGCAGCATAGTCCCTGCTCTCCTATGATGCCTCCGATGAGCAGAGGGCGAGCTCAAAAAAGTGGAGAGTGAGTGGAGTCTTGGCTCCACCCACTCACTGGCCAGAGTAGCTTACCAGGCACAAAGAGGGAGTAAACTGCACCTCTCACTTACTTCACAAGAGCAGGGAAGGACCTGTGCCTTTTGCTCAGGGCTTAAGCCAGCATAACTCAATCCTCTCAAAGCCTCTTGGTCACAAGTTGATGTCATATTTAAGGGAGATAACAACAATGAACAAAAAAAATGTCAACATTAGTTTAGTATCCAGTAACATTACCAAGGCCTATTTTATTACTCATGGCAATCTCTCCCAATACATATATTATTTTTTAAATGGTAAGGTGCTTCAGTGGACATTTTTATCATTTCTTTCAAGGTGACTTACAAAGAAATAAAAATATTTCTTCCCTCTTTTGTCTTTCTTATGATGCAGAAAAGCAACCTGAACAGATTTTCTTTCTTAAAGATTTTATTCTACTTTAAAAAATCCAAGCCTTGTCTACCCAGAAAAATCTTAATATATTTTCTCCCTCTAATTTAAGTCACCTGTAATAAAAGAATTGACATTAAAATGATTGTAAATAAAATAAGTAGCAGCAGCTGGATGCACACGGCTGTGAGTTTTGTGTATGTCCAATACAATAGCCTGCCGAACACACACACAAAAACCCTATACCCAGTGACACCTGTATTACAGGTTTGTATTTTTAATATTTTTAAATGCCTTAGTCTAGATTAAAAGAATCATTTAAACAAACAGTTTCATGATTATTATGACCAGTAATAGATTCAGTCTCCAACCCTCTGTGCCCTGACTAGAATATTTTATGTTATGTACATAACAAACCTGCCAGAAAGCTTTTGCTGCTGTGAATTAAACCATTTGTTTTGTGTGAGCTTCTGCACTTGGTTTTTCAAAGTGTCAAACAGCGAATATAGCCAGCGATAGCATTTCTCAACTCATTTGCACAGTGATGCTTCTCCTCCATAGTTCTTCTCTAAAGTGGCTCCAAGCAGGTTGAGAGTATGGTTAGCCATCTGTCTTCTCACTTTTTGACTCCCCCCAAACACCAAATGGTGCACTCAGGCATATAGCACATTTGCCTAAATGACATGTAGTTGACCTCAATATTTCATTTCTTCTGCACATTACCTGGGTGCCAACAAAGGCGGGGGGGGGGGGGGGGACACTGAAAACACAGTAGAGACAAGCTATCTGGTCTCATTCATGGTGCCCAGCCCCACCCTGACCCCTAGCAGTGAGGAGCTGAAGCCTTGGAAAGGAGCCTGTTCAGCTGTTTTGTTGGGATGGTTCATGTGCAGTCTGGTCAGCACTAGAAGCTGTGAAAGTATGGAGCATGCTCACTGAGGTTAGAACTTTGCAGATTTTAGCTAAACAGTAGCACATCTCTACTGAGCACGTGCAAACTGAGGTTTTTCCAAAGGCTTATAACTTAGCCAAATTTAGACAGATTTACACAAGAGCGGCAAAAAGCACATCCCAGTCACAAAGGCCACTGACAAATTTCAAGACCCTGCTCCAAAGCATGGGGATGCTAGTGCTTCTCAAATAAAAGGTCAACAGCAGACTTAAAGTGGCAAAACAATGTATTTTACCAAGTCTTGTTCTCAGAAACAGCTGAACCATTTTGGCTGAAAGTTTCCACAAAAATTCAGCCTGAGGCAGACACCTGGCATTGAAAGTTTAAACCCAAACAGCTGAACTTTGGCTTCTTAAGGGTGCTCGATACTATAATAGTCAATGCTACAAGCTATACTGTATGAATATATATACACATATAAAAATTCATTCCGCTATTTTTGACATCTATGGCATGAACACAAAAAATAGGAGGGCGATAAAAGTCTCCAGACATAAGGTTGAGAACATACAGGCCTCTGTAGATGAGTAGAAATATTACAATTTGTAAAGGAAATGTTCAGTGGAGATTCTAAATTTGTCTCAATTTTTCCAACTACTTCCCACCTACAGGCCAAAGATTCCCAACCCCTTAATCCTAAATATGATACTCCATCTATATTTCTAGTATGGGACAAATCAATACTAACCCCACCTACAATCCACATACCAACTGTTGACTCACTCAGTCTATTTCACCACACTGCCTGTTGAAAACCACAATTAAAGCTAGAAAACCTGACCTGAATGTAACCAATGCAATTTCATATGCCTAAATCTAGAAAACAACAGCCCGAGGATGTAAACTTCCTGTCACATCTCTATAGGACAATTTTGGTAAACCTCAGTTTCAATAACCATGTTTTTGATAATTTAAGTAACACACACATACAGAGAAAGTTCTGTTTCGGTCACCTTGAACTGAACACAAATTTAACATTTTAATGTGGGACAACTTCTGGGTTTTTTTTTCCCCCCTAGCAGCTCTAATCCCAACATTTCCAAGTTTTAACCAACCTGTTACAATCAGACATGAATTATTCCAAGGCCAAACTAAATATAAGCATATTTTAAAAAGAATGTAGTGTTGGCATTTCTATGCTCTGGTTGCCTGTCCGATAAACAAAACAAAAAAGTGTGTGCTGAGATTTTGCTAAATAGCCTTAGATTCTTATTTCTAATGTTTTCCTCTTTAAAATATACAACTGTAAAATATTGTGTTATATGGATCAAAAAAAAGCCATGATAATATTATCATGATGAAATGATAATTTACGTAGGACAGGATCCTATAAAAACTCTCATGTGATCAGTCACACTGAACACTGATGGCACTGCTCATGTTAAAAAGAGTCTTTTGAGTTATTTCCCCAAGTTAGGCAAAACGTTTGGGTTTTGGAAACTTTTTTCGGGTGTGTGGAAAGAGATCGTTATAATGTTTGTTTCAATTCTAGAGATGCACTTCCCTTTTCATTTCTTGGGATATCCTATAGCAATTTTTGTATCGCTCGATACTTCTACTCCAGTTCATCTTCATGGTTTAAACTTGTATATTAAAATTATTCACAGATTCAATATTAAGTGGTACATACAGAGTGTCATTTGTAAGCTTTGACTAGAGGAATCTCTTAAAACTGGAAGGCTCATACATTTTTAATTGTGCAGAAAGTCATTTTGCTAGTATTCTACCCATCAGGTGGATTATATTTTGATTGGACCCTTTTTTCTTTTATTACTGTGCACTGATTCTTTACTCCCTTTCCTCTTCTTTGAGCCGTGTTAAGCTAACATTTCATCAATTTTGGGAAAGAAAAAGGATTTATATGCTGAAATATAAATCATAATACTGGACTAATAAAAAGGATGTATAAATCAGCTGGATTTGTCAAATGCTGAGTTAGACATTCAAACAATTAACAAGAAAGCAAACAAGAACAAAAGAGATCCCACTATAAATTATGTAAATTAATGTAAATCAGCTAAAGTAAAAAAAGTAATTCTGTAAATATAACAGACAGGTTATTATAAAACAATTAAGTTGCTATGTAATCCTCAGTAAAAATGGGGCATTGGATAATTAGAAATGCAAATGTTGAGAAAGTTTAGTTTTTACTCACATTTTTAACCACTAACTGCTGCAATTAAAACTGAGGAATTAATTTAAATTTTTGTAACTTCAGAACTATAATGTACCTTGAAGCTGCCATCTTTCAGTCTTCTGCAAATACACACTGAATCACAAGTTTGGATTTGTGATTATTTCTTTATAAATACTTCAAAAAGTTGTCTTTATTATAATCAGTGTGTTATTTAGGAAAAATGTGAGTTCAAATGTGTTTCTGGGGTTCTCCTTACTTTGTATGAAGATATAAATCTAAGTGAGCAAGAAAGTGTGTGATCTAGTAATATTCACAAAGGACTTCTGTTAGATTTGCATGCATGATTCCAAAGTAGGAATTAACTCATTTTGGTTTAAAATGAAATGCTCATAGCACAGCAGAGCTATTGCAGTTGGCCCAATGTAATCAGCCATCCTTGGAATTTTATGGAAACTGGGAGAAAAATCTCCATTTTTGTAAAGTGTGAGATGTGGAACAGCTTTGCAAAACTAGTCCAATTCCAGTAAAGCACCTTGCACTTCCTTCTTCTATAACTGTATATAATACAAAAAATAAAGTACTCTTTGCCAACTTCAGTTTTCTTTTTCAGATATGACCTTCAGCAAGTGGGCCTTGCAAATATGTTTTCAAGTTGTTACTACTAAAACAAACTAGTTGTTAAACTAGCTTAGCACCATGTTATTAATTAAAAATCATGCAGACAAGTTCATGTTAATTAGCTAACATTTTTGCAGATGTTAAACCCAGTCTACACTTAGTGGTAAACTGTGTTTAAAACACAGTTAAAACCTATTGAACAACAGATTTCATTAAAAAAAAATTCAAACCACACCAACTTATTTTTCTTGTCTAGACAGGGAATATTTGAGACAAAACAGTAGTTTACTTTAGCACCGCCAGCTGCCACCAAGTTAAAAATAATTTATTTCACTTTTTATAAATTTCTTAAGTGTCCAGTGTAGTATGGATTGGAATTGAGATGTCCCAGTGAGTGCCTAGCCATTGGGGTAGAGTCATTCCCTCCCTGGCTCAATGACTGTTTAAGTATTTCATACAAAGTGAACTAGCTTCAACTGGAGAGACTGAGAGAAACCCACCCTACAGCCCAATGGTCAGGGCACTCACCTCGGAAGTAGGAGGGCTGGGTAACCATCTCTGCTGTAAATCAGGCAGAGTAAAGACCTGAGCCTGCATCTCCCACACCCTGGGTGCATGGTCTGACCAATGGGCTTTTGGGTAGTACTGGTCAGAAAATGGAAATCCCTTCCCATGAAAAAATTCTCATTTTTGAATAGTTTGTCATCCCAAACTAGGACACAGAGCCCAAACGACAACATTTATTTACAGTAGGAATTTTTTAAAAAAAATCCATTTCAGGAGCTGTAACATTGAATTTTTCAGCTACCCATCTGGAAAGCTCATGTCAGTTTAAAGTTTCTGTTGGGAAAAATCAAAATGACATCACCCAGGTTGATTTTCCCCAATGGAATTTTTTTTAAAAGATTTTTTCATCAGAAAAATTCCAGAGCAGCTCTACTCTGCATATAAGAGGGATGGAAAAGGAGGGAACCTTCTCCTGCTCCTCAATTATTCATGAGGAATGGCTGAACTAGTTTAGGTGCTTAACTCTAGGAGACGATTCAGGGCTGTGAATCCCAAGCAGAGATAAGTGCCTCCCTCTGTCTCAGAGTAGGGTATCTAGATCCCTTTGAGGGATGGGAACAAGCACCTCCCTTTCCTTGGCATTTCTTACTGGCTAGGTTAGGCAGCTGCCTACTCAGCTAGCGGGCTTCTTTGAATCCCATTCTTAGGTGCTTAGCTCTCCTCAAGCACTGTATAGGGAACCTGGGCACCTGACTCAGGGCTGTGAATTGACTTTCAATGAGGCACTTTTGAAAATGTGACAAAAGATCTTTTAAAAATTTTACCCTAAGTGGCAAATCATTTTAAAGAATTTATAATTCCATCGTTAATAATCTCCAAACATAAAAATCATGCTGATCATATCTTAGCCCAACTCCATAAAATATCCAGATTTATGGAGAAACTAACAGATTATCTTAAAAACAGTTATAACAGAAAATAATTTGTAGAAGAAGCCCAAATGCAATATTGAAGAGCAGAATTTAAGATTAAAAATGTCATTGTAATTCAATAATTGCAAAGTCTACATATTTTTATGTCTAGAGAGAGTTTTGTTGGCTATGACAAGTATAAATAAAAGAGCTTCAGAAAACAGTTTATAATGGTGCTAAATAGAGCTGTCTGGAATATTTGTAGTGAAACTGAAAATGCTCCAACTTTGTCCCTTTAGATTTCACAATGCCAGGAACTGTTACACACACACCAACCTAAAGCGGAGCTTGTCATGGTGCCTTGTTGTGTTTTAAACGTGGTTTTGAGAGAGAACAGTCACATAGTTTAGGTCAGGTGTACTTGGTCTGATTTACTGATTATCTGAGCCAAGGGAGTAGGCAGAAGTCATTTTGACTCTGTTTAGAGAGAGATTTAGAGAGACGTTACAGAAAGTGACTCATCAGGAATTCATGGTATCAGTAACTTCTTTTCTAATTCCCAAGTCTACAAGTACAATAGTCTGTAAACAGCTTGTTTTTTTTTTTGCTTGGGAACTGGTCTTGTAGATCCTGTCTCCTGAGAGTAAGCTATACTCCTGTGAGTAAAGTTTGGGAGGATTGGGCCCTTAGAATCTCACTGCAGTATCTATGTACAACCCTGACTTTTGATAAACAGCCTAGCCCAAGATTTGGATTAATTTTGTAGAATGATCATTTCTGGAGTCTGACTTGTCAAGTGCTAGGCCTTCTATCTTTAGTTGTTTCTGTAAGTAGTTTTACAAACATGCTTTCATTGTCTTAAGATTCTTATTAGCACTTTTGATCTTCCTTTTTGGTTCCTCCTAAAATATTTCTGTTTGGGGATAGTGATTCCAGCAGTCTACATCCTTCTTTTAATTTGTATGATCAGAGATCCATACAGAAACTAATTAAAGGGAATTGTAATAGTCTGACTCATAGGTACAGCTGCAGTGAGCTGAGTGGGAGGCTGGCTTGGATAATAGTTTGCTAACACCTTAATTTGCTTTTAAAATATAAAGTGAACGTTTCATTTAATATACATATGTTTCTACTCAATTATTTATAGTCCTGAGTTCCTTGCATTTAATCTAAACTGTGTAACATGATATGTGATTTAGTTCTACACCATTAATGGTAACTACTACTTTGAATCTCATTTGTGAATGCAGCCTGAGAAATACCACAACTTAAGAGTTTCCAGAGATAGTATGACCATATCTGGCATTCAACAGTACTATTTCTCATTCTCATTCAAATGACTGTCACAAGAATAGATTCATATGATCTTGCAATCATTTTTCCCCTTAGAATATTTTTGAGAGAGTTTGAACTCTCATTTGAGAGCCAGGGAAGGTTCCTATAAAAGCCTCTCTTTATTAAAAATATATTAAAGGAGAGATCAAACCAACCACCACTAGCCAGTCTGAGTACCGTGAAGCACATCACAAATGAAACCCTAAGAAAGCAGAAAAGAAAGCAGCCAGCTCTGTGATCCCAAGCCACTACACCCCCACTAGGAGACACAGAGGGGTGGAACAAATCCATGGGGAGGAGTGACTATGAAGAAATGCTAAGGTTCATCAGGGATCATTAGCCCTTCGTGCAGGAACATTCTGCCACCACAGATCTCCATGGTATTGCTAGTTGTTGCACCCCATTACCCCACTTCAGAGTCTTGGGACAATTGTCAAGAGAAATGAACATACTTGCAATAAATGCAGCTTCTCCTGGTGAAGTGTACGTTGCCCAGGATTGCCCTATCACAAGACAAACAACCTATAATCTTTGAGATTTAGAACGACAGACTTCCCAGGTGTTTGAGGATGACTTTGGCTTTTTCATCTCTCATCACAAGCTCCGCTGCTCTTGCTCCCTTATTTGTGTCCTCATTTTAGAATAAAAATTCAGCAAACAAACAAACTACACATACAATTCCCACTTACTACACTGACAGAGGTTGCATTTACCTTTTTGTAGGTTGTGGTATAACCTCTTTTTCCTATCAGCATTCTTACTCCCTCTTGTCCCCTCCAGCATGTGTTTTCTTTTCTTTTTTTCTTCCAGTCAGCAACCCCCCTTTTTACGAGTAAGGGCCCAGCTAAATTTCCTGTGCTCTTGCCCTCCCAGCAGACAGGATCCATCTCGCAGAGGAAGGTGTTTTTTCCACTGCTAAAAGAAAGTGGATACCTTTTTACTGGGGATACCCCACTTCCTGGGGGCTTACCTGGTGTATCTTCCTCACCTCAGTGCACTGCAATGGTAGAATCCATTCCTTCTCAAGTAGTAACTGAACCACAGAGACTACCAATTATGTAACATGGTTAAATATTCACTAAAGACTATATTGGGAGCCTCAAATCAATGAAAATGATAACACATAGCACTTCTTTAAGAGATGACTTTTTATGTATAGATACTTGAATCTGACCCAAGTCCTGCAGCCTTACTTCAGACAAAGCTGGTGCTGAAGTCTACATTAGTTGATTGAAATAAATGAAAACTTTGCTTGAGTCAGAATTGCAAGACCAGGTCTCATGTGATTAAGAAGTTAATGATACAGCTTTCACCAGCTGAGCTCTCAGATGAACCTAAAAAGAATTTCCTGCTGGAGTAGGAAAACCAGCAAGTAGGTAACTCATATGGTTCTGTAATGCTTCTGAACTGTGAATAATAAATTTATCTGTCCAGTTATTCTTATCAACACACTACATTGTTTATACTGTATATCTCTAAATTACTTTTTCACACAGACTTATGTATAGAAAAACAAATGCACCTTGAATTGAATGAATTATGGATGCAAATGTTTTGTTACATTTCATATAGTCTGTGTGTGTTCTTTGGCTCCTGACCCTTTTCAGGGCATTTGGGTAAAATATGCTGGTGATATAAGCATAAAGAAACATGCTGTGTAGCCATTAGAAGAAAAAGGAGGCAGGAAAAAGGACATAGATACCAGGTCATAATGTGGTTGGTCTTGAGAATTTGCCACAAGGCAACCAAGCATTTTTCCAGCAAGTAAAACAAATGGGAATGATGACACTTGCAACTTTTCCAGATGAATTCTCAGGAGTGTTTGTGTGAATGTGTTTTGTTTGTTTTGACTTAATCTAAATAAATGATTTAATATCAGAAAGTGTAGGAAAGCTGGTTGAAAATTTTGTAATTGTCTGAGATGGGGAGGGGCCTTTTTGCGTTTTACTTGCTCTAAATCTAGGTGACATTCACCTCCTGAAGCCTGTTAAGCTTCTTGGTTTTCAAGAACCAAGGCAGAATTTGGACCAGTTTTAAACCTGAATCTAATACAAAATGCACTCAGAATTAGCCCCGTTTTAGATAAGGAGTCTGTTGCTGTTCCTCCTTGTACACTACTGGGACAAATTCACCATAGCTGTGAGCAGGTTATTGGGGCCGTTCCTATTACTGGTGAAGTGAATTTAGTTTGCTTTATTGAGAAGAAATCTCTCCACTGCACTTGCTCATTATTTGAAGATGTGATGCAGAATGCCCTGCCGCCTCTGAGGAGGGAGACTTTGTCTGTGCCAGCAGAGGAAGAAAAAAACATGCCCCCTCTCTGGAATGTTTCCCCTTCTCTGTGGGCTTGAGGAAGGGAAGGGGGCTGATTGGATGGACTGAAGGTTGCATTGTAAGTTTATTGGCTCATGTGCACCCAAAGGGAGGGCTTATAAGATCCCCAAACCCCAGCCAAGGGAACCATTCTGTACTCTGAGGAAAAGCTCCTCCTTGGGATCAGAGTAGGACTGAGTTTTGGTGCCTTGCTGCGGGCATCATGCTAGTTACCTTCTGGGGGCTGAGAAGGATGTTTTGCCTTCTGCCAGATTGGCCAGATCAAGTTGTTGTTGTTTTTATCTTCCTCTCAGCATCCCAGGGACCTGCTGGGTAGGTTACATTGTAAAAATTGTGGGTGTAACTTGGTAAGTGCCCAATACAGATAATCTATCAATAGGGGGTCTGGTTACCTGAAAAAATGGAATTGGATTAGGAGAAGGAATTTCTTAAAGAAGGTGGAGAATGTGGTTGGGTCTCTTAATGTCTGGTACAATGAAGAGACAATCCCCTCTTTCTCCATCCCCCATTAATTCTCATATGAGGGAAAGGAAGTGGGGTCCCAGCAATGGTTTTGGGACCAGAGCAATGTGGTGTGTGTAGTAATGGTTCTGGCTGGCTGAAGTCCTTTCCCAGATGGTATAGTTTACAAAGGAAGGACTACCTGCCCTCGATGAGTTATTGCTAGATAGTTCCCAGGTGTGTTACTTAATAAACGTGCACCCCAGTTAAACCACATTTCCTTGGATCTTGTCTGTCTCTGTGCAGTGTCCAGGACAAATCACTCTTCTGTCTTTATTATAAAAACTGGAGCTATTTAGACTCCTGTAATATAAAAAAATTCTAATGTCAATTGTCAGAAGAGAGTGGAGACTAAATACAGTGCAAAATTAAGGGGAAGGGATAAAAGCTTCCTAGAACTTGAGAAAATAAATTCAACTGCTGAAAGCAAAATTCTCCTCTTGGATCCCCATAGATGTACTAAACTTTCATTTCTGCTCTTCTCCGAGATGAATAGATTTCAGGACCAGAAAGGGGCATTGTGATCATCTAGTGTGACCTCTTCTATAACACAGGACATGGACCTTCCCCAAAATAATTCTTAGAGCAATCTTTAAGAAAAACACCCAATCTTGATTTAAAAATATTCAATGTTGGAGAATCCATCACCACCCTTGATAAATTTATTCCAATGGTTAATTATGCTCACTGTTCAAAATTTACACCTAGTTTCCCTCTGCATTTGTTCAGCTTCAACTTCCAGCCAGTGGGTTATATTACACCTTTTTCTGCTAGATTGAACAGCCCATAATTAAATAGTTATCTCCTTGTAAATACTTATGGACTGCCACCCCTTAATCTGCTCTGAAGCTAAATAGATTGGGCTCTTTAACTATCACTAGAAGCTATGTTTTCTAATCCTTTAATCATTCTTGTGGTTCTTCTCTGAACCCTCTCAAATTAATTCATATCCTTCTTGAAGTGTAGGCACCAGAACGGGACAGAGTCTTCCAGCAGCAGTTGCCCTAGTGCCAAATACACAGGTAAAATAACCTCTACTCCTACTCCAGATTCCCCTGTTTATGCATCCCAGGATCACATTAGTCCTTTTGCCCACAGGGCAGGAGTTTATGTTCAGATGATTATCCACGATAGCCCCCAAATCATTATCACTGCTGCCCATGACAGAGTCCCTTATCGTGCAAATATGGCCTACATTCTTAAAATGTGTATTGTTTGCCTGCACTCATTTTACCAAGCAATCAAGATTGCTCTGTATCATTTCATTACTTACCAGTCGCCCAATTTTTGTGTCATCAGCAAGCTTTATTGGTGATTATTTGATGTTTTCTTCCAGCTCATTAATAAAAATGTTAAATATCATAGGCTTAAATATTCAAGACCCCATTGCAAAATGAGTCAAGACTCATTTGCTGATGACTTCCTGTTTACATCTACATTTGAGACCTATCAGTTAGCCAGTTTTTAATCCATTTAATATTTGCCATGTTACTTTTATATTCTACTTTTCCAAACAAAATGTCATATAGGTAACAAGTCAAATTCTGTATAGATTCAAAGTCTATTACAACACTATTACCATTATCAACCATGCTTCTGATCTCATAAAAAGAATCAAGTTAATTTGATAGGATCTATTTTACATAAACCCATGGTGATTGGCATTAATTATATTCTCCTCATCTAATTCTTTATTAATGGAGTCTCTCATCAGCCACTGTAATACCTAGGGGCTGAGGCAGGTTAGGGGCAGTCCCGGGCAGTAGTTACGTGCACGAGTGGTCAGATAGCTGGCAGGTCAATTGGTATCAGAGGAAGTCCAGGTCAATGGTTGAATTTCTCACAGGTGTCAGTGGTCAGAAGATACAATCCAATGGGTCATATTAGTTACATGGGGAGGCTAAGGAAGTCTAAGCAGCACCCAACAGGCACTGGTCTATTACTCAGATAGCTTCTTCTTCCTGTTGGGGCTTTTATATAATCCAAACACCCAATAAGAGGGCAGCCTGTCCATTCAATCAGGGCCCGAGGTGCTGTAGGCCTTTAGCACTAAGGCTGTTGGTTAGGGGTGCTGGTTCAGCGTATTGCTATGGAATAGCGTTGAAGGTGGCTACCTAAGGAGCTGGCAGGCCTGGGTTCAATACCAGCATCCTGACAGCTTTTCCATTATGTTGCCTTGGCCAGTGTGAGACTGACAGGCCTATAAATAACCGAATCATCCAATTTACACTTTTAAAAATTGGCACAGCATTAGCTTTCTTCCAGTCTTTTGATTTTCACTGGGGAAATTCCAGCTTACTGAAAATCAGCATTAACAGTCCAGTGAGCTCCTCAGACATCTCTTTTAAGACTCTTGGATGCAAGTTTTCTAGACCTGCTGATGTAAAAATGTCTGACTTTAGTAGCTGCTGTTTAATATCCTCCTGCCATACTAGTGGAATGAAGAGTTTTATCATATGACATCATCTTCTTTTCCTCCCCAAATACAGAACTGAAAAATGTATTGAACATTTTTGCATTATTATTGATAATGTCATTCTACCATTTCCCAAATGCAGATCTCCCATTCATCTATCTGTACTTAGGCAGATTCAACTGTTGCATTCAGTGCCTGTTGCTGATAGTGGTAGATCTGCATGTGAAGGAGAATATTAGCTTGTGTGTCTAACTTAAAGAGTCATCTATATCAGTGGTTCTCAAAGCCGGTCCGCCACTTGTTCAGGGAAAGCCCCTGCCGGGCCAGACTGGTTTGTTTACCTGACGCATCCACAGGTTCTGCCAATCACAGCTCCCACTGGCCGCGGTTCACCGCTCCAGGCCAACGGGGGCAGCAGGAAGGGTGGTCAGCACATCCCTTGGCCCGCGCTGCTTCCAGCAGCTCCTATTGGCCTGGAGCAGCGAACCACGGCCAGTGGGAGCCACAATCAGCTGAACGTGAGGACGCGGCAGGTGAACAAACTGGTCAGGCCTGGCAGGGGCTTTCCCTGAACAAGCGGTGGACCGGCTTTGAGAACCATAGGCCTACATGGCCCTGCAGTTCAGATTGCTGGGGTGTGAATTGCAGTGCACACTAGCATGCAGTGCTGTAAATGCCCTGTGTGGATGCTGCTGTTGCAAACTAAAAGACTCCTTGTTCGCATTAACTTAGTCCTCTTTAGACAGGACTAAGTTAATATGAATTAGGTACTTTTAGTTCACACCTGCAGTTTCCACATGGGGGAGTTACTATGCAGCACACCAGTGCACATTGGAACTTTCATTCCTGTAGTCCGAACTATGGGGGCATGTAGACAAATGATTTAGAACTTGATTGCTCTGTGTCAGTGTATTAATCCACAGGGAGTAAGAAAAGTGATAAAAATGCTAAATTTCATACCAATGAAATGACAAAGCCATAACTTGGCAAATGAGTATGTAGTCAGGTTAGAGACAATATTCGCGCTATACTAGTATGCATTTTAAACTACCCCAATGTTCACTGAAGTAATGAGACTGAAATTCAGATTAAAAGTTTTAGTCAATAACAAGAGTTTACCCACCTGCAGAGGTCGTCTGAAGCAAAAACTAGATCCTTTAATGCCTGCCTTTCAGCTCAGATTCAGTTCAATTACAGTGTAAGGCCTTAACCCTGCAAGGAGCTCTTTGTGGGCACAGCCATGTAGCTGCATGGAGCTCCAATGGGACTCTGGAGGTGCCAAAGGAACCTTCAAAGGAATTACTCATGATTTATACTGGTGAAATTTGTATCCCAAAAGAAGATCTGAACAGAACTTGAGTTTGCTATTAGACCTACTCTGTTTCATGGCATGCTCAATCCTGTTTCTGCAATTTACAATTGAACCTGTGGGAAAATCTCACATTTTGCTTTAGAATGTTTACAAATATTACTCTGATTCCCCCTCTTCCTCCCTCCCTCCCCCCGCCGAAGTTATAGTCACATTATAACATGGGAGCCATATATTATACCTGCTTCTGTACTCAAATATTGGTAAACTCCACTGGCTTCATTGAGTTACTCTTGATCTATACCAGAAAAAGGCCCACTTACTGTGATTATTACTGATGGAAAGGATGGAGTAGCTTAATTTACAGGGTAGGACAATGATGTACAACCAGCCATTAGGCTTTCTCCTGTGAATACTTTATTTCATCCATTTAGAAAAAATCAATGCAATTACAAATAGGGACAATTGATTTTTTTAAAAATAAAGCATGCTATCTATAGAAAATAATCCTTGATATTTCTGCAGCATAAAACAAAGTACAAGATGAGATCCAATAACTGGGAAAGCTGAGAGGTGGGATGGAAAACTGAATTTCTTTCCTCCCCATAGTTATATTAGTGGGATTTGAATGCATCTGCAGACTTCCATATAAAAATCTAATTTGTCTTGTAGTAGTTTCCTGGTGACATCTTTTGGAAACTAATGTTGCATAGGGAACACTTAGCCATTTTTAAAAATACAGATTTTTGGGTAAATATTTTTTCTAAGCAGAGTCAATTTCTGTGTTTTTGTGCAAGCAATAGCTTTGCCAGCTGCAGGATTAGATCGGAAAATAATGTGATTTCCTCAGTTGCTTCTCTTTATCTGTTCTGCTGCTGTGGAGTATTTTGCTGTTCTCACCAAGCTATATATGACATGTTGGTGTCCCTTTGAAGTCCGTGAAATATGTGTGTGAATAGTGTTACTCAGAGGCATTAGTGTTTTCAGGGCTGGGTGCTTAAAACTGTAACACTTGCAATTCAAAGATTTATACCATTTAAAACTGTATCTACTGCACATATGTTAGAGGCATCTAAGTTACAGCATCTGTGCATGAAATCTGAGTGACAAGGGAGCATTATGAATGCTTGTGTGAATTAGAAGATGGTAGAGTGGACAAAGTTATTAACATGTATCTCGTTTTCAAGCTCTGCATGTCACATGCCACTTAGTAACTGAAATAATTCAGGTTAGGAACTCCCATGTTATTTGTATAGGATTTCACTTCGCTGAGCTCCTGAAAGTTACCCCAGAACTTGGACCTGGGCTGGGAGGCTTGCCCTCAGAGGCAGTGTAGACATGCCCTATGATACAATCATCTCAATGACATATAGTCCATGGGGATTGACAGGAACCTCAGAGGTACAGCAATACAAGAAATACAAATGTCCTATACTGGTATATAGCTGTTTGTAGGACCTGAAATTCACTATACTTCTCAGAAGATGGAATAGAGCATTCTCTACTCTGTTCGTTTAAAAAAAAAAAAGAAGAAAAAAAAAACTGGTTTAAGTTACTGATTGTTAGCAGGTTTCAGAGTAACAGCCGTGTTAGTCTGTATTCACAAAAAGAAAAGGAGTACTTGTGGCACCTTAGAGACTAACCAATTTATTTGAGCATGAGCTTTCGTGAGCTACAGCTCTGATGAAGTGAGCTGTAGCTCACGAAAGCTCATGCTCAAATAAATTGGTTAGTCTCTAAGGTGCCACAAGTACTCCTTTTCTGATTGTTAGCAAAGTCTTAATTGAGTTACTTGCTTTCCACAGACAAATTATCCAGATTTGAAATCTTCCATTAGTGATAGATTAAGCCTTTTTGTTTGCCCTGCACTGAGAATAAAAATGTTATCCCCTGGTTTATTCCAATTAGTAGTGGAAAGAAAAAAAACTCGTGATATGGTTCTCAGACAGCAGGTGCCTCAGTCCTTAAGGAGGTGTGGTAAGGGTACCCAATCCCTCCCTCTCTTCTGAGTCCCAGATCTCTGTCCTGTGTAAAGCAACACCAGCAGGACCCTCCCATCTGAGACCGGTTACCTCTACTTCCTACCTCTGTTTCTTCAGTCTGGATATGGGCCCTATAGTCCAAAGAAGTCTGTAGTGGCTTGAATCAAGTAGTGCCCCCTTTGTGGACCTTTTGTGGTATCCTGCTCCAGCCTCAGGGCCCTCTGGGCAGGGTGGACATAAGTTTGGAGGTATCTAAACCCACAATGTCTCTCTAGTTAAATCACACAGTTCTCACTGCTGGCTATTCCTTGATCCAGTGTTTTTTTCCCTGGTGGCTATCCCTACTACCAGGCTCCTAGTGATGGCCCTCTCATGTAGGAAAGGACTAGCTCCTGAACTGAGCCAGGTTGTCTCCTTTTATTCCCCCTCAAGGCTTGGCATTGTCTGAAAGTATAGCAGGGTGAGGGTAGCTGGGCCCATAGGCTCTCTTTAACCCTTTTTGTGCTGGCATGAGGTTTATCAGTCTAATCTCACCCCTGTATGTTTTATTGGTGGGATGATGTTTACACCACATCAGTAGGTGGCATAACTCATTCATATCAGAATGTTAACAGGGGCATGTGCATCTTTGTCTCAGAACTCAGCTTATGCTCACCACCATGACATCAGATGTGATAAATGTAGAGCACTTCAACTACATGGTAGAATGCACTGGGCCCGTTTGGTTTTGTTGGTGGAAATAACATACGACAAATAATTTGAAACAAAGTTGGAAACGTTTGGGAAAAATCCTGTGCCTAGTCTCTCTTTCTCTGTCTCTGTCTCTGGCTCTCAAAGTAACAGGGTTTTTTCCCTGACCCATGCAGCCACTACATAAACAAGGCACTAGGTTTCTCAACATTGTAGTCTGTTGTACATCCACCCACACTGAGAGTCATGGCAAAGAATCAATGTGAAATTGTGACATGAATATGATCATTAGTGTTTCAACAGGACTGAACTTGACTGAAAATCTGGAGTACTGCACTGATGTTGAAGTGTATGTGGTTGTGTATATACCCCATCACTTGAACAGTCAGAGCCCCCATATGTGAATTTATGATCCCTACTAGGGCAGCCCACCCTCACCCTAATTTTGTCTTGCTATGTCTGACTTTTTACCTGACTAACCTTTTTCTATGGTGCTGCCCAGTAGAAAGGCTACATCTTTATGTGGCTGAAATGGTTTGGTTTAGTTGGTTTGCTTATTTGCCCCTAACCATTTTTTCTCTCTTAGGAGACCTATGCGAGGAAGTTTGCTTTCTTTGTTAAGAGGATAACTTAATTATTTAATTCTCTAAAATGGACTCTTTCACATTTCAGTGTCAACAAATGGAAATAGGCATATTGTGAAGTCCAGATTTTTAAAAGAAACAGCCTTCATTTTTTCATCCTCACCCTACAGGCAGTAGTGACCGAATATTGAACAAAATTCATTTTAAATTTAGCTGTTTATGCGTGGTTTTCACTCCATTCTATGTCTTTGAATAATCCTAATCAATTAATGTAAAAATAGAAATGAATTTACAAGTACAGTCCGTTCCCAGTTCACAAAAACATTATGTATGGGAAAACTTAAAGGGCAGAAAAATCAAGGAACAGATGCAGCATTAGCTTTGAAAAAATGAGTTTCCAACATTGCAGTTGAATGCATTCTCAGCAAACTAGAAGTACACAATCTGGCCCAGATTTTGAAATGAGAGCCATACGGTTAGACCCCTGAATGGGCATGATCTGGTCCTATGTGAGCAATTTGATTTTGGTGAATGTGATAAATTCATTTAAAGTTGGAACTGTATAAGAGTGGTAAATAATGAAGAACACGGGTCACTGATACAGAGTGATCTGGATCGCTTGGTAAACTGCATCCAAGGAAACAATGTGTTTTTTAAGATGGCTAAATGTAAATGTATACATCTAGGAACAAAGAATGCAGGCCATACTTATAGGAGAGGGTACCCTTTCCTGTGCAGCAGTGACTCTGAAAAAGATTTGGGGGTTGTGGTGGATAATCAGCTGAACATAAGTTCCTGGTGCATTGCTGTAGCCAGAAGAACTAATGTGATCCTGAGATGTATAAACAGGAGAATCTCAAGTAGAACTAGAGAGATTATTTTACCTCTGTATTTGACACTGGTGTGACCACTGCTGGAAGTCTACATCCAGTTCTGGTGCCCACAATTCAAGCAGGATGCTAATAAATTGAAGAGAGTTCAGAGAAGAGCCACAAGAATGATTAAAGGATTAGAAAATATGCTTTCTACTGATCGAGTCAAAGACCTCAGCCTATTTAGCTTAACAAAGAGAAGGTGAAGGGGTGACTTGATTACAGTCTGCACGTGTCTACATGAGGAACAAATGTTTGATAATAGTCTTCAGTCTAACAGAGAAAAGTGTAACAAGATCCAATGGCTGGAAGCTGAAGCTAAACAAATTCAGTCTGGAAATAAGGTGTAATTTTTTAAGTGAGCATACTTAAATTTGGAACAACTTATCAAGGGTGGCAGAGGATTCTCCATCACTGAATATTTTAAAATCAAGATTGGATTTCTTTTTCTAAAAGATCTGCTCTTGGGATTATTTTGGGAAAGTTCTATAGCCTGTGTTATACTGGAGGTGAGACTAGATGAACATAATGTTCCCTTTTGCCCTTGGAATCTATGAAATTTAAAAAAAAAATCAAAGAAAAAATGCAGACTAATATTCACACTGGGATGAGATGATTTTCTATTTAACTTTTTTTTTCTTGTCTCCTCTCTTCTACAACTCAACTTTCTAATCTGAAGTTTATTTGAAGTGTTGTAGCCGTATCTTGTCCCAGGATAAGAGAGAGACAAGATAGGTGAAATAATATCTTTTATTGGGCCAATTTCTGGTGACGGAAGGAACAAGATTCTGAGGAAAAGCTCTGAGTTGCTCCCATAAAATGTGTTCTCATCTCCTGCCTCTCTCTTGTAAAATTCTAATAAATTTCAACAACTGTTTAGTACTTCTCTACTTGACATCTTACCAAGTTATTGTTATATGTAGGATATCTCATTAGCATAGTAAATATGATTGGAGATTTTCATTTTGTTCTTCCTATGTACTGCATATTTTTATTTAATTTAAATAAGTTTTATATTTTTGGAAGGCAAAATGTGATGTGAAATTATACAAAAGCTGCATTTTTATGTAACTGATCATTTCTCTCATCAGTCTTTTTTAGTTTAATTGGGTAATTGCTTCTTTTGTTATGTGGATGTTCAACAATTAAAAAAATAGTTTTAAGATGGTGTATGCAGGTGTTCTCACCATGTCTAAAATGATGATGATTTATCTCTGTCTCTTACAGACACATAGTTATTCTCTTTGTTGGCTAAGTAGTAGAGTTGTATAGCGACAAGGAAATTGTATCCTCTTCTGGGGGAAGGGAGTCCTATTTTCCCAAACGAGTTTATCTCCTCGCTTCCTGAAAGGAATTGGAGGTTTTGCTGTTACCACTGGTATCTACATTATATAGCACACAATAATGAAGGGCGAAGGGGATTAGACAAAGAAAGAAAATGTGTGTGGAAATAACAAAGCTAAACCAAGAGTTTTTTGTTTTTTCCTTCCTATGTGTTATGGGATACTGGTTCGCACTCCACTGTTAAAATTTCACTCTGAAAGGGTTTAGAATGGAGCATAAATTCCAGATTACTAGCTGGCCTTTCCATGTGAAATTTCACATTTGTGTCAGATTTTATGCCTTTTGAAATTTCTATGTACCTTATCTTTGGATTCTCATAATATATTTTTAAAGGAAGTGTTTCAACTTGGCCTCAGCTAAAATTAATCAGTTCTACATTTTATTGTAGATGTCCATTTTCAGCAATATTTTGAGTCTAAACAAACATTAATGGAGAGGTGAATCTTGAGTAAATCTTCTGCAGTGGGTAGCATTTTTTAAATAAATATTTAGTATTAAGGGGAATTGTTAGCTGTTTTTGTTCACAGCCCTATCTGTGGTGCTAAAATAAAGGATACTATATTTGTGTATGTATACGCAAATCCTCATTTTCCTAGATTTGGTCTAGGGAAGAAGAACATGGCCATGGCTTCTCCTCTGCCTGCAGCAGCCTTACTTGCTGCTTTGAATGGTGCAGGGAGCCCTCATAGAACTTCTCTTCTATAATGTGTCTCTGAGGAGACAGCCATAGCAGCAGTCCATTGAGTTTTAAGAAATTTGGGAACCTAATAGTTTTAGAGGAGGACCAAACCCAAACAGGGTTTCTCACTCCATTGGCCTGGCTCTCAGATGCATAGTGTCACAGTTCAGGGCAACGGCACCAGTATTCCCCCTCTGTGGTACCTTGAGGGTACCACTCTAGGCTCCTGACTCCTCAGCCATCACCTCACTTGGATAGAGACTCACATCTCTTGATGCCCTTTATGAGCAAACACATTTATTCTTAAGGTGAAAGCATTATAGAAAAAAAACATATTAAAAACAATAAAAGAACCTACAAACACAAGTTCATCAGAGGTCTCCAACTTCAGGCTCTGGTAGGAATCAGTCCTTCAAACCCCATCAAGGTTTTTTTTTTTTCCTGTGGTTACAAGTTCATAATAGCTGTAGCTCACGAAAGCTCATGCTCAAATAAATTGGTTAGTCTCTAAGGTGCCACAAGTACTCCTTTTCTTTTTGCGAAAGATACAAAAGTCTCCCACCTGCCCCTGTCCCAGCCCCCACTCCACCACTTCCATGAGGCCCCGCCCCTGTCCGGCTTCTTCCCACCCCTTCCCCAAATCCCCACCCTGGCTATACCTCTTCTCTGCCTCCTCCGCTGAGCACACCGCATTCTCACTTCTCCACCATCCCTCCTGGAAAGTCCTAAGTGCCACCAAACAGCTGTTTGGAGGCAGGAAGCACTGGGATGTAGGTGGAGGATCGGGGATGCAGCGTGCTCGGGGAGGCAGAGGTGGGGGGCAGGGGGTGAGGGGAGCTATGGCGGACAACAGGAAATAACTCCGTGGGCTGCATGTTTGAGACCCCTGCCCTAGAGATTCCCCAGCTTAACCCCCTTTATCCCAAAATTCCATTCTTATCTGGCACATTGTTCAAAACAGTCCTTTGACATTCATAACATTTCCCAGCGTTCACATCACCTCTCCCCCTCCAGGAGGTTACATACAATCCCATCCCACAGTAATACACAAATCATTCATCTGTTACAGTGGACCCCAAACATATATAAACTTATTTCAACAAGTTTTTCAAGGGATACTGCAGGAAATGTCTATCTGTCACTTCTTCCCCCTAAAGAAGTGAATGTAACTAGAGTTGTCTTCTTGTTGTGTCCTTATACTGCTTCCTGCCACATCCATGCACATGTGATTTACCAATTATTGGACTCCAGCAGGACCCTGAAAGCATTCATGCTCAAGCAACTGCCATTGCAGGAGATGCTTCACATGTTGAGGCTCTCTGACACAGTCACAGGTATTGGAGCAAGTGATGTAGCCGCACTTGATCACGTGTCTCCAGACTGGCCAACTCCAGTGCAGAGTCAATTAAGGCAATGCCATATAGTCCAGGGTTAACCAGCACTACATGGTAGGTGCTTGACTGGTGCACAGGCTACAGGGTCATTTTCTACTCTCATTTGCAATAACTGAACCCTTGTCTGTTTGGGAGATAATGTTAGGAGTTTAATGGTGATAGCCAAAGTGATGACCAGTTGGTCATGGTGCGCTTAACCTTCACATTGAGTAGCATTTGATGGGCAACCTGATCGGCCAAAATGTTGAAATGTCCAACAATCCTTGTATTGTTTGAGTCTACATATGTTTAACCATGCTTTTTTGCTGTTATGGGTCACATCCATGCTTTCTATCAAGTTTTACCAGCGCTGCAGGCATTCTCGAGCAATTTCCAACAGTCAATGTTTGCCAATGGCTATTGTGTCATCTCCAAAGGCCGGGAGGAGATGTCTTGGAATTTTCACCTGTGTCCCTCATACAGCATGGGCAATTGGGGTATTAGGCCAGGAGTATGTTCTCTTGACAGCCACAAGGTATGTTTATCATAGCAGACAGATCATTAGTGAAGATATTGAACAAAACCGGCCCCAGGGCTGACCCTTCAGGCACTCCACTTGATACTGGCTGCCAACTAGACATGGAGCCATTGATCACTACCCGTTAAGCCCGACAATCTAGCCAGCTTTCTATCCACCTTATAGTCCATTCATCCAGCTCATACTTCTTTAACTTGCTGGCAAGAATACTGTGGGAGACAGTATCAAAAGCTTTACTAAAGTCAAGGAATAACACGTCAACTGCTTTCCCCTCATCCACAGAGCCAGTTATCTCATCATAGAAGACAATTAACTTAGTCAGGCATGACTTGCCCTTGTTGAATCCATGCTGACTGTTCCCGATCACTTTCCTCTCCTCAAAGTGTTTCAAAATTGATTTTTGAAAGGGACTGAGGTGAGGCTGACTGGCCTGTAGTTCCCCAGATTCTCCTCCTTCCCTTTTTTTTAAAGATGGGCACTACATTAGCCCTTTTCCAGTCATCCAGGACCTCACCCGATTGCCATGAGTTTTCAAAGATAATGGCCAATGGCTCTGAAATCATATCTGCCAACTCCTTTAGCACCCTTGGATGCAGTGCATCTGGCCCCATGGACTTGTGCTCATCCAGATTTTTTAAATAGTCCTGAACCACTTCTTTCTCCACAGAGGGCTGGTCACCTCCTCCCCATATTGTGCTGCCCTGTACAGTAGTCTGGGAGCTGACCTTGTTCGTGAAGACAGAGGCGAAAAAAGCCTTCTGCCATCCCCCTCTTACATTTCTCAGTCTTTTCAGTCAGGCCTGCTGTCTGAATATTATGAAGCACTCTTTTTACATGGGTCACAGACTCTTCACAGGTCTGACTGAATATACAAATAGCATCTATATATGCCAAGGCAAATTCTCTGATTCCATTCCGTAACTAATCTACCAGCTGCTGGACAGTAGTCGCGGTCCCTTGAGGTCAAAATGTAGGACCAGGAACATAAAGCTCTGTTGGGTAAATGCTTATGTGAGCCTGACATCTGAGTCTAAAGACACCTGCCAAAAACCTTTAGTGAGGTCAGTATCTCATCCATTCTAGGTATGAGGCACACATCAGACACTGTGGTAGTACTGAGCTTTCCATAATCCACACACAATCTAATGGACCCATCCTTAGGTACCAGTGCAATGGGGAAGGCCAATGGACTATTTGACTGTTGGATCACCCCTAATTCCAACATATCAGTGATTTCTTTCCCCAGGTTCTGGGTTGTTTTCCCAGTAATGCTGAAAGGTGAACTTTTAATCATTGGTTCCCATCCCTATCCAGTGGACAGCAAGTAAGGTGATAAGCCTGCAGATGGTGATAAGCCTGCAGCACCCTTGTTTGCTGTGGAGGATTAAGTTATCAAAGAGGGCTATGAAATCTAGGGAGGGGCTGGACCTTGTTTTGCCAGTAGATCTATTAGGACATCCCCTCTCTCTTTCCAGTACCCACACAGAGGTCAGATTATCCATGTTGTAATAGGGTTTCATCATGTTACATGATGCACTCCACACCAGTGGGAGAAATTAGACATCTCCACCACATAGTTTACCTTGTTGAGTTGTCTGATGATTTCAAAGGGCCTTTCTCTGGTAACCCGGAGTTTATGCCTTTGCACCAAAATGAGCACTATGGCTTGGTCCCCTGTTCCATAGCTTCAAAGCCACATGGTACGGTCATACCAGACTTTCTGTTCCTCCTGAGTTCCAACTAGATTCCTTTGTGCAAAACCTATGAGTTCTATGAGGCTTTTTCCTGGAAGGCTAACTCGTACTCCACCACAGACTCCCTGTGAGGAAAGGCCATACCTTCCCATTCCACCCTCAGGTCCAGCAAGTCCTATGGCCTCCCATTGAGCAGTTCAAAATGGAGAATCCTGTGGATTCCTAGGGAACCTCACAATAGGCATACAGCAAGTAATACAAATATTTATCTCAATCACCAGGATGTTAGTTCACCACAATTTTCAACATCATTTTAAGAGTTCCATTTAATCTCTCAACTAGCTCATTAGTCTGGGGGTGGTAGAAAGATGACAAAGTGTTGAACCCCACATTTCTCCCATAATCCTTCATCCAGGGCAGACATGGATCAGTCCCCTGATCAGTCAAAATCTCTTGGGGGAAACCCTACTCAAGATGTCTGCCTCTATATAGAGGACAGAACTACTGCTTTCAAATCTATTTCTACCAGAAAATATTTTTCCCCATCTGGGAAGATTTGCCAAGGAGCCCCAAAGGTCTCCATAGCAACCCTCTCTCTATGATGGGAAGGGAAATCATGGCTGCCTTGCCCATATCCTGGCTCTTTCCCACCCTTTGGTATGAGTCACAGGACTTAAAATATTTTTATACTGCCTCAAAAGCCCTAGTTCCAGAGAAATTCTGGAGTAAGCACTCTTTGGTGTGCTGTGTTCCCAAGTGCCTTGAGAAGGGGATAACATGGCCAAGCTGAGTAGCCTAAGAGGGTATTTTTGTGGTATCACCAATTATATCAATTTTTCCCAAGGCTCAATATTCCCTAAGGGCATCAATTCTTTATAGCGCAGCCCCTGATCCCAGAGAAACCTTTCCAGATGCCCTCCTGTTAGGAGGATGTCAAGGGAGTCCACTGTGGCCCTGGGTTTTACTACAGAGTTTACCACAGAGTTTGGAATTCCAAAGCAGGAGCTGAGAGGATCCTATCAGTCTGATCAATGGGAGGCCTAGTTCACCACCTGAGGTCCCTTTGTCAGCAGGACTCTGCATGGTTCCCAGCCACAGACTCACAGCTGCCTCTCCGCCTGTCCGCTTTCAGCTCAGTATCAGAGCCAAATGCTGTAATTTTCTACTTTTGGCTCTAACCAAATAAATGTGCCCAGGACTCTAGCTCATTTCCAAGCGAGATATCTACTGGTATTTGGGAGTGTATTCCAACATTCTTAGGTCCTCCTTGTCACCCATTTCAGATGGATCTGAGCCACCAGGACTTGTATAGGAGGTCCTACTATTGGTGGTTGTTCTATCCTGAATGATCCTCCAGGGGTCAGCAGCTGGGGGCATGCCAGAGTTACTTGTGCCCCAATATCCCTCCATCCCTGAGCCTTTTTTCCCCATCTATCTCCACTGGGACACAGTGTTTAGTTGATTCCCCTTTGGGATCTGAGTAGGTCAGGTTTACTGACTGGACCATTGGGGCTGGTTCTGGTTTCACTGATGGAGGAGTCATTGCCACCTGGACCTGCTGTAGACTACCATTAGCCCCTGATCTCCCTAGCACCAGGCATTGTGTTACCTTCTGACCAGCCTTGTGACAATAAAAGCATATCAGTTCCCTGGGTTCCTTTCTTTGGGCCCCTGTTAATGTTTGCTTCCCCACAAAGTCAGGGGGGTTAGCCTATTTTTTATTTCCAGGGAGTTCCCCCTTCTCCCTTCTAAAGGAGTCCTGATGGGGAACCAGCTTTGTGCCAATCCCCCTTAACTTTTCACTCAAACCTGGGTGGACTATCTGCATTTTGGTCGGCCCATTTCCTAGCTACAGTCACATCTCTAGGATCTTTGACTGTTAAACATGATTTCAGGATGGGGGGGGGGGAAACAGAGTTTATAGAACTGTTCTAAACCCATTAATTCATAAGCTTCGTCAACCATGAAAACCCCCAACCAGTTCACCATTTTGTTACCTAACCTTCATTTGAGTTGAAACCCGATCACAGGTCCTGTCCCCTTTTCTTCTGAATTTCCCGATATCTTCTCCGATCTGGTCCACAAGTCAGTTTAAACTTTTGTAACAAAACTTGTTTACATTGCTCATCATCTCTATGGTCCTCTCTGTCAATAAGGATGAAAATGTCCAAAGCCTTTGTCCCTGGCATTAGTGGAGTGAGCTACAATACCATGTCATCCTGTCCCACTTAGTTCAATTCATACCCCATTTCAAAAGCATTTAAAAACACATCCATGTCATCCCAGTCTCTAACGCGAGGAAGTAATTTGGAGCCCATGCCACTCACTGTGACAGGTTGTCAAGGTTCCTCCCCCACTCTGAACTCTAGGGTACAGATGTGGGGACCTGCATGAAAAAACCTCCTAAGCTTATCTTTACCAGCTTAGGTCAAAACTTCCCCAAGGTACAAAATATTCCACCCTTTTGTCCTTGGATTGGCCGCTACCACCACCAAACAAATACTGGTTACTGGGGAAGAGCTGTTTGGACACGTCTTTCCCCCCAAAATACTTCCCAAAAACCTTGCACCCTACTTCCTGGACAAGGTTTGGTAAAAAGCCTCACCAATTTGCCTAGGTGACTACAGACCCAGACCCTTGGATCTTAAGAACAATGAACAATCCTCCCAACACTTGCACCCTCCCTTTCCTGGAAAATGTTGGATAAAAAGCCTCACCAATTTGCATAGGTGACCACAGACCCAACCCCCTGGATCTGAGAACAATGAAAAAGCATTCAGTTTTCTTACAAGAAGACTTTTAATAAAAATAGAAGTAATTAGAAATAAGAAATCCCCCCTGTAAAATCAGGATGGTAAATACCTTACAGGGTAATTAGATTCAAAACATAGAGAACCCCTCTAGGCAAAAACCTTAAGTTACAAAAAAGATACACAGACAGAAATAGTTATTCTATTCAGCACAATTCTTTTCTCAGCCATTTAAAGAAATCATAATCTAACACATACCTAGCTAGATTACTTACTAAAAGTTCTAAGGCTTCATTCCTGGTCTATCCCCGGCAAAGACAAAATGTAGACAGACACACAAACCCTTTGTTTCTCTCCCTCCTACCAGCTTTTGAAAGTATCCTGTCTCCTCATTGGTCATTTTGGTCAGGTGCCAGCGAGGTTACCTTTAGCTTCTTAACCCTTTACAGGTGAGAGGAGATTTCCTCTGGCCAGGAGGGATTTTAAAGGGGTTTACCCTTCCCTTTCTATTTATGACACAGGTACATGGGGTCTGGTTTCACATACCAGACTGTGGTTCTATCAGTGCAGTTTCTCCATCCTGAGCTGATGTTGCCATACCTGATCCTGCTGGTGCAGTCTCTCTATTTCGAGCTGATATTGACACTCCTCCTCCTTCACTCTCCTCATGCTAGTGCTGGTTCTTCCGATCCTCAAACAGCTGGGTTTCCATATGCACTCAGACCCAGATCTCCAGACCACAACTGGAGAGCCCTATTCACTGGATTGTTTGTCCTTGACTCATAGTTGTGATTCTTCCTCCTGATTGTCCCTTTTATCCATCCTGTCATTATTTTCCAAATTGAACAGATTGCTAAGGTTGCCTAGCAAAACTTCTTAAGACTGTAAAATTAAGTTTTATGCCATGTTTACTCCCCTCTATTCTGATCTGATCCAGTGCAAGTAAGAGGAGCCTCAGAAGCCACTCTGCCCTCTGGGATCACTGGAGCATAATACACTCTGGCCCCATCCTACCTGGGACTCCCACTACACCAGTGAAAATTGTAGCATACAGCTGGCTCTGTCAGCTCATGCATACTAAGTTGCTGCCTTTAAGTCAATTTGCACCATCTTATGAGAGGCCAGTGTCTGGACTGTTGCATCAGTTAGCTTTAGAAAAGGCATTAAACAGGGGTCTCAAAGACCCCACTTTCATCCATCATCCCCCTAACAAGAAGCAAGTATTGTGATAGTGATTAGAATTCTCCACTCTTGGATGCTTCCATCATTTACTGGCAAATAATATCTACATCTAAAAAAGAATCAGGAGTCAACTTTAATTCATTCATTCTGCCAAGTACACATATTCACATTATGAAGCAAAGTGAAGTCTGTTCACAATGGTATCCCTTAGTTTAAAAATACTAATTACCAAAAATATTGAGAAAGTTCAAGCATAAGAAATTAACATTTCTGACTTTAGAGATATCATTACTTTCTTTATCAAGAACATTGTCCTACTTTCCCTTTAAGGTCCCATGTGCCTTAATACTTCCAAATAATCCAAATTTATTATCAGCATGTCAGTTTATCTCTGCTTTTGTACAGGAGTACAAAAAGCAGACTTCAAAGCCATTTTTGTTCTGTACATGAATATCAAAGGAAACACCTATTTTATTTTGCTTCATCAAAGTCCATTAAGTACTATTTTAGCATTATGGAAATAACACAATTTGACATTCAGTGAATTTGATATACATCAAGGTGTCTTCATTAATTCTCTCAACTAGGTTTTACTTTTTGAAATCACATAAAAAATCATGTGTATATAAATATCAGATATATAATTTGTCTAATGAACCATTGTATTCAAAATGATTAAAAACATAGAATTATGATAGTCTACGAATTTTTAGCAGGTGATAATTCTATTAATTATGGGTTTATGGTAGTTTTAACTTACACAGTCACCCTTCAGCATTGTGGTGCTGGTTCTGAATTTTTTCCTTCACTGATTTATGCAAATCTTAAACCACTGCAAAAAGTTCTGACTCTGAAGTATTTTTAAGCTCTTGTTAAGGTTAATCAAAGTCACTTAAAAGCAAACCCTAAAAGCTTCTTCACTATATAGGACATGAATCTTTCTTCACAAATACATTTTAGAATAATGACATGGGTTTAGATTCTCAAGTAATGTGTGACCCTGATGCTCATTAGCAGAGGAATAATTTATACTTCTGAAGCTGCCTGTGGTGTTCAGGGCAAAAAGTGTTATGTTTCAATGATAAACTTTTCTGCTTAACTGATCTTTTTAGACAGTAGTACCATGAATTGCTCATTTTTTTAATACAATTCTTTTCTTGACGCCAAGAAACAACTCTGCATTATTTTTACATAACCATTGTTGACAAAGCTCCGGACATTTAGGATTTCATGGCTGTTGTCATGCTGTGCAACTTTGCCACTCAGGACTCCATTGCAAGGAAAGAACTCATTTCATATGCTCCAGAGGAGGCTTATGTGATTTGAGCTATAGGAGAAGATTCCTAAGTTATCAGTAAAGGATCTCTGACACAGAGTTGAATAGTTCTGTTGCCCTTCAGTAAAAGGCAACATTAAACTTGCATATTAAGTGGTTTATTATACAATTAGGAAATTTCTCTTCAAGTCTTTGTAATCACTTTATGAATGAAGATCATAGGTAAGTCCTAGTTTATGAACTGCACAGAAATAATGAAGTTAGCCCAGTACCATGATTTTTCCAACAACAGGGATGGAGAAATGAGCATATATGTTTCTGCCTCTCCACTAGGCTGCAGCTTCTCAAGGAGGGTTAGTGAGCCGCTTCCACCCTGGATGGGGGTGAGGAAGTAGCAGGCGAGTCCTATCTTTGGAACATGAGCAGGTGCATGAGGGCGCCCTGCACTGGCGGGGTATCAGAGTGTGATTTAATGGATCCCAGTCTCAGTTCCTCAGCAGCCAGAGCTGCAATGTCTCCCGTGGGGCCACCAGGAGCCACTGTGGGTGGACCAGGCTGAGGCTCCTAATTGCTGTGGTCTCAGCTGGACAGGAAACTGCTGGACAGGAAACTGCAGTGGCAGACTGAGCCAGAGCGAGCCTGAGTGTGGAGTGAGCCATGCCCCAATCTCTGTGTGAGCAGGGCTGGATGGCCAGTGTCATGTGGTGATAGACCCTCTCCTCTGTTTTCCTAATGGTCTGCCACTTCCGCTTCTCTTTCTGGATGGTACCAGACTGATAATCCCCTCCGCCCGCCAGCAACTGCAGTCTCAGTGAGGAAGTAGAAGCAGGGATGCTGACAGTTAGAAAAATTGCAACAGTTCAGCAGGGAAATTAGCAGCCATGCATATCCCATGAAATTAAAACACTTACCTACGACACTGCTGTGATTTTTTTTTTAAGTCCATGATTTTCCAGGGCCTTTATCACTGGGTGGTGGGGCGGAGGAGTTATGCTATGCATGTAGAAATAAGTTAAGAATATTAAAGTTGAAAAGTGGAGACTTTAGTTAGTCTCAGTTCTGGCATTTCCTATCCATACAACCTGAATTCTGCCCCCTTGTGCATTGTGATGTAGTGTTTAATTATACGGTCACAGTGCAAACCTATGTCAGGTTTGTCTGAATTTATGTATTAAAATATCTTAATGTACCAGTGGCAAGTTCAGATTGGTTGAAATGTAAATAAATATGCACTAAAACCACCAGACTAAAAGTCATTTGTGTACTTCCTATTAGACCTTTGGTTTGGATTTTAAAAAGCACTCAATATTGGACTAACTGTGACTCCAGTTAGAGTGAGGAGATTCTTCCATTGACTGCAGTGGGAGCAGAATTAAGCCTTAAAGCCTTAATGTTCTGAAACTCTGACCATCGTTCATTATAGGCAAGGCTGCTTATTATTGAGGCTGCTTCCCACTTTTCATGAAAACACCTTGTGTTCACTTCCTTATAACTTTGCCAAACTTTAACCATTTGGGCTGAAATGTTCCATGTTTGACTCAGCCTGATTTAAAAATAAAATAAAATAAATCATTGAAAACTGGGTAGCCATTTCCAAGGGTGAGGCTAGGGAAAAATGTTTTCCTTGCTGGCAAACTTTTCTTGAGACGCTCTGGTGCTCCCATGCTTTGGAGCAGAGACTTGAAATTTGGTGGAGGATAGCCTTTGTATGGGGGACCTGCCTTTTGCCATCCATATTAAAATTCACCCACATTTGGCCAAGATATAAGTCTTTGAAAAATCACATTCTACACATGCTAAGTAGAGACTTTTAGATCTGAATAGCTAAATTCCCTGAAAATTCCATCTGTACTGGGCATGCTCCAGCTCAGGGCTGAGCAGGATTTTTTTTCATTCAATTGCCGCATTCGGCTCTTGCGGGCCTTTCTGGGCACTTGAACTGAGAGCAGTGAGCCTATCTCTCATGTGTACTCAATGCAGGGGAAGCAGATTGGGACAAGAAGCCTGCAGGATTGGGAGACTGGGACTAGAGGCTGGAAGATGGGGAAACTGGACATTTGGAACCAGAAGGTCTGGCACTGGAAACCTGCAAGGAGCCTGGGACTGGATAGGCAAGAATCTGGAGACTAGGAGCAGGGGAGGAAAATGGTGTGGGGGAGGTAGGAGGGGAGCAAGGAGGTGAGAAGGAGACTGAAATCAGATGAAGTGCTATGGGGACTGGGCTTGGCTGTGCAAAGAGACTGGAGATGGGATGAGAAGCCTGAGTCATGAAGACTGGGACTGCGGAAGTGAGAAGAATGGAACTAGGATTAGGCACCAAAGGTGGGGAACAGACTGGACTGGGGCAAAAGATCGGCTGGAGGGGACAGGGTAGAAAGTATCACATGGGTGTGGGGCAGAAGAATCTACTAGAGCACGCTCCCCTTCAGAACTTGAAGTGGAAGCCAAAATCTCTGAGTCTTAGGGCTTGTCTTCACTATGGGGGGAAATGCTACTCCAGCTACATAAATAACATAGCTAGAGTCAACGTAGCTTAGATTGACTTATCCCAGTGTCTTCACTGTGCTGCGTCAATGGGAGATACTCTCCAGTAGACTTCCCTTACTCTTCTTGCAGAGCTGGAGTACTGGGGTCAACCAGAGAGCGCTCTGCCATCAATTTAGTGGATCTTCACTAGACTCACTACATTGATCCCTGCTGCATCAAGTGCAGCAGCATTGATCTCCCCATAGTGAAATCAGCCCTTACTATTCTTCTGCTCTCAGGAAATATCTGTGAAACCCACTGGCAAATTATTCCATAGCCCCCTAATGATGGTCCAGATAGAGAATGACAACCAACTTGTCAATATATTATGTTAGATCAAGTGAAGAGGTCTGTTCAGTGGGTCTAAATGATCCAACTCATGTGAAAATCCATAGGATACCGATGTGGAATTTCTTTTTTTTTTTTTTTCAGTTTGATGTTTTAAAAACCTAGTCAATTACTTACACACATACATACACAAACACTGTTAAAAACAGTATTAAAGGTGCAAAGTCAAGAGTTCAAATGTTAGGAAATGCCACAATCAAGGTTGCCTCTCCACCAGGTAGTGATATTTTAACAACAGATCTTAAGGCTCCCTCCCTTGCTCTAGAGGAATCTATGCACTACTGGTTTGTATATTATCATTACTTTGTATGTGGTAAGTTTTACATGAAACACCTGTTTATCTTGCCTCAGTACCAACACTTCTTCAGTCAAACACTGTTTTTTCTGAATAAATCAGAAAACTAGTGAGACGAGCTAAAAGGTGAAGGATTGATTGAATATTTATTCATTTTGAAGAAAAGTACTGCATGTCATCATTTTCAGGGAATGAACCTGATCAAACACTTCTGTGTGGTTTCAGACTAGAACAGGAAGCTACTGTGAGGTGTACAAGTTTCCTAATTACCATTTGCCTAACATTAAATATTCTTTTTTAAATAGTTCTTATATGTATTCCCTTTCAAGAAAAGTATAACTTGAAAAAAAGTCTGTAATTAAAGTCACTAAGTCATTAGATAAACCTAGAAATCTGGTAAAACCCTGTAAATGAAAGCCAGTCTCTGTGAAGAAGCCTATAATGGGTTCCATTATTCCTCCATATACCATGGGCTTTTCATATTTGGGCTACATTACCAGACAAACTCTATCAACAACTGGCCACAAGATTGGCTCTAATAACTTTAGCCTTCTTTCTGTTCCATTCAGGTTCTTATACCATGCCCTTCACTATATTAAGTGAGTACCTAGGAGAGTCTATGCGAGAGAAACTGAGAAAGAGAGATTAAGTGACTGGCCCAAGGTCACACATGAACTCTGCAGAAGCATCAGATCATTTATCAGGTCATTAACCACAAACCTTCCTTCCTCTTTCTGTGAAGCCAGTAGCTTAGGGTTTGTCTACACTTACTGGGGGACTGACATGTGACGATCAATGCATTCATTAGCAGTCGATTTAGCGGGTCTAGTGAAGACCCGCTAAATTGACTGCAGATCGCTCTCCCATCGACTCCTGTACTCCACCGGAATAAGAAGTGTGAGGGGAGTCAACGAGAATGTGTCTCCCGTCAACATAGCATAGTGTGAACTCCACGGTAAGTAGATCTAAGTACATTGACTTCAGCTACGTTTTCACATAGCTGAAGTTGCATAACTTATTCGATCTCCCCCTGAAGTGTAGACAAGGCTTTAGTTTGGCTTAGGACTGCTTTGTTCATTTGGAATCGGTAGAAGGACTACAAGGAATAGTCAAGCCAGACCATAATATCTTTATTTCTTTATGTCTGAAAAACAGGAAGAAAAATATTCCGAAACAAAGTTTCCCTAAATTATGCCTTTGTTTTTATTACTTCATTTATTATTTGTACTATGGCAGTCCCAAAAGTCACCCATTTTGATAATGATTATAAAAAAGAAAACAACGCAAGAAGACATGATCCCCTCCCCCCCAAAATTGTCACCTGATACTCTTTTTCTTTTCCAAGATCACTTATAGGAGAGATCATCTCTCTCCCTACATTCATGCAATCCCTGCAGTTTAAAATGCTTTTAAATATGCTGGCATTAAACACAAAACCAAGAAAAACCTCAGAGAAAACATAACACAAAAATAACCACAGAATTTTGCATCATAATGGTCATTTTGATTTTAATAATCTCAGCTTTCCCCCACCTCTGCCACTGGGGAGTTTGCATCGGCCAGCAACCAGAGAGTCAATTTTTCATGGATTTTACCCCTAATGCATATGTGGAATGAGGAGAGTTAAATGTCATGTGACTCAGTTCCCATTTCTTGGCTTCTCTGAAACTTTGACTTTGTATTCGTGGATGTGGTGTAAAGCCTATATATATTTTCCTGGAAGCTTTCTGGTGACCATTTACTATGGCATGTTTTAAAGTATGAATGGTTTATACAAAACTCTATGGCCCAGATCCACATCTGGCATACATCTGTTTAGTTCCGTAGAAATAAATGATAACTGAGTTTGTGGGACTGACAACTTTTTCAGACGTTCTAGGCAAGCAGAATGTAATCAGGGCTGGTACTTTATTTCAACCACGTACTTTCTGCACAGCGGCTGAAATATTTAATTTCAACTCCTATGCACCTAACTTGCATCACATGGAATATGTGATAACTTATCCAAACCCACACATTAATAGTTCGAAATGTGTTACTTTAAGGGCTAGAACCTCAGCTGATGAACATTATGTGCATGGGGTTTAAAATGAAATGTTTTGGCCACCATGCAGGAAGAATTGTGGCTGGGGTAAATTTATCAGCCCTGAATGTCATCAACCCACCTTGCCAAAGCAAGTGGCTGTGGGAAAATCCATGCATCCCACAGACCACTGGCAAGAGGAATATAGATCACTATTGCAGGTAGAGTGGGTAAGGATGGATATTGGGGAGCTGGGAAGGTGCAGCACAGGACAGAGTACAGATGGAGATGCAAAAGAGGTTAGGGTAGTATAATATGATGGACAGATTTTTTTTTAAATGAAAATATATAATAACCAATAAAGCTTAAAAGTAAAATACGATCTTCTTATATTTTGCCAGCAGGTGAACTGACTCTACTTACAACAATAATTGTAGGTAGCATAGGATGAGAACTGACCCCTGAACTTAAATATAATATGTACCTAACAGATGAGTTCTCACATGACTGGTTTCATGCTTAAAATATAATTTACACATACAGGGGCGGCTCTACCAATTTTGCCGCCCCAAGCAGTCACCACTGAATTGCCACCGCCGCAACAGCAGTGGAACTGCCACCTGAAAGCCGCCGTGGCGGGAAGAGCAGCGGAGCTGCTGCCAAATTGCCGTCGCAGGACACGGACTTCCAGCCAATTCTAAATGCCACCCTAAGGTCCTGCTTGGAAAGCTGGTGCCTGGAGCCGGCCCTGTACGCATGCATACACACACAATACAGACACATTTTTTTAATCATTACAGTCCAGCATTAGAAACTGTGTTGTTAGTTACATATCATAACACACTATAGTCATAGTGGGGGCAAAAGACCTATCTGGCTTTAAGATTAAACCCGATAAGTTTATGGAGGAGATGGTATGATGGGATAACATGATTTTGGCAATTAATTGATCTTTAACTATTCATGTTAAATAGGCCAAATGGCCTGTGATGGGATGTTAGATGGGGTGGGATCTGAGTTACTACAGAGAATTCTTTCCAAGGTATCTGGCTGGTGAATCTTGCCCACATGCTCAGGGTTCAGCTGATCGCCATAATTGGGGTCCGGAAGGAATTTTCCTCCAGGGCAGATTGGAAGAGGGCCTGGGGTTTTTTTTTGCCTTCCTCTGTAGCATGGGGCACGGGTCACTTGCTGGAGGATTCTCTGCTCCTTGAAGTCTTTAAACCACATTTTGAGGACTTCAATAGCTCAGACATAGGTGAGAGGTTTATCGCAGGAGTGGGTGAGTGAGATTCTGTGGCCTGCATTGTGCAGGAGGTCAGACTAGATGATCATAATGGTCCCTTCTGACCTTAATATCTATGAATCTATATAGGTCACTGAGCTAGATTACGATGCTTTCTATTGTATACAGAAATGAGAAAACACTTAATCATGTTTGTTTACCAATGGGACTTGTAAAATTATGTGCTAAAAGAAAGCAATGCCACACATTTTTAATTGTTTGCTTTTGACACCATTCTTGCAAACCTAATTGATAACCCAATACCCAAACTGACACTTAAAAAAGTGTACATGCAAACTGATTGCATTAGCACATTTGTTTTAAGTCACTGCTTGGGGATGTAGATGTTACAGATTTGGAACTCTTCATACGTTTAGGACTAAGGCTCAATTCTGCAGTCTCAATATAGGCAAAACTCTCATTAAAGATAGTGAGTCCGATTTGCTTTAGCCCTGCCCCTTGTGAATTGGGTCCAGTGAGAGTTAACCTGCAGGAACAGGTTCTAGGGGTGCAATATGATTGGTTATTTAAGGTTCCAGGCCAGCCTGTGCAATGTAGTCCCAATTCGAAGCCCATTGAAATCAATTAAAGTTTCCCATTCTGGCTATAACTGAATAGCAAAGTTCCCTAACTGAACAACATTTCCAAGAGTCGGAACATATTAATCATGTTAGCTTTGCTGAGGTCCATATGTAGAGGAAAATGAAAATGCATAAGTAGAAGAAAAGATTTAAAATGAATATATTAAATTTTTATCTCCCTATTTGTCCTCTTGCAATGTTGTGTATCACTGCTCTCTTCTGAATGTGAGGTCAGATTTCCTCAACTGTATGTGTGTATATGTGTGTGACCACATCAGCTTCTGTCTGCAGCCTACAATGAATCCAAATATTACTACGTAAACATGACTGTCTCAAGGGTTGCTACTAGATTGGATTACATTAAAACCACTGGCAGTCCTTAGGGGCCTAATATATCTGCAGCTTCTCTAAAACTGGCAGGTTCATCTCATTCTAAGCCACTTGACATCACTTATGTGAAGCCTCTGAGGTAACTATGACTATAGCAGAAGCCCCTCTGAACTACAGAGAGAAACAAGGGATTTAAGGGGAAAATCCTTGCTTATTCTTTTCACAGGAGAATTTAGCATTAATGTTTTGCCAGTTGCTGATAGAGGCAGCAGAACACACCTGCTTTGTGAATAAAATCATTGTATATGTCTTAATCTTCTGTCATAATTACTTATTTTAATTCCATTGCTTTTAATATAATAGAAGGACCTTCGTGAAGGGTCAGCAGAGGAAAGGTTAAACTCATCTGTTAAAATATTTAATTTCACTTCTTGGCTCCTTTTTCACTTTTACATGGGATTGGAGAGGCCCACTCCTTCCAATCCATGGCACTGGTTCACAGGTCTTGAAATTCCTGTCCTTTTTTTCTTCAAACATTTCTTGAGAGAATCTTTCCATTACAGCCTCAGTACTCCACATCCTTTCTTACTGTCCTCTTCCTCCCATGCTTTCTTTGCTGGGTCATTCTTCTCCAGTTCGTATCATATGTTCAGCCCACTTCAGACATGTGTTCTCCAACCTATCTATCTCTGAGATAGATCACCAAGATCATATTCCCCCCCCCCCATTTGTTTTCCATGAGCACACTAGCTACCCACTGCTTGTTTGCCATTCTCCTTAGTATGTTATTTCCTAATACCTTCTCTCTCCAATAAGATCCACTATTTTCAAACCATAGAGCAGATAGGAATAAACACACACATCATACACTTTTTTCTTTCAGTTCCTTACTTAATTGCTGGTCCCACAGTACTCCTACCACCTTTTCCCACTGCTGCCCTTGCATATTGGGTGGTTCTTTTCAGTTGTCTCCCAGTAGTACTACGTGCACTTCCCAAGTACACAGATTCTTTCTTCTGCTTCAGCTTCTTTCCTGAAACTTCAATAAACAGCTCTTCTTCAACCTTCCCTACTTGCTTAATTTCAGTTTTCTTTTATATTTACCTTCAAACAATGGTCTTCAAACGCAGATGACCACTCTGATACTATATTTATCAATTCCCCTTTGATGTAAGCTAAAAGGGCCAGATTGCCAGCATACATTAGTTTTCTCTGTGTCCACTTGTGTGGTTCTCCTATTAATTAACCCATAATTAGGATGAAGAGAAGTGGACTCAATACATGTCTCAATCCCACAGCCATCTCAAAGTTCTCACAAATTCCATGTTTTGTATTGTTACATTGTATTGTTACAATCTTACCACTTGATCCTCTATAGAATGCCTCTATCATCTCTGCTTCCTGAAGATTCCTTCTCATTCATCTGAAAACTCCAAACATCAATTCCTGTGGAACCAAATCATATGCTATTTCAAGACCAATAAACGCTACGCAGCAGTTATCGCCTCCATTTATCATTCTTTCAAACGTCTATCTCACTGCAAATATTCTATAGTACTCCTTCCTTTCTAAAGCCATGTTGCTTCTTTCCTGTGTTATCCTCCACCTTGCACCACAACCTTGCCTCCAGAAGTCTCTCAAGGACTTTGACGATGAGTTAAATGGGTGGTGCCCCAATAGGTGACTGGATCATATGCACCATTCTTATCCTTCCAAAGAGGCACAATAAATCCCATTCTCCAATCATCTGGTATCCTTGTTTGATCCTAGAAAACATGCAGTAATCTGAAGGTACTTTACTCCAGTATCTCCAACTGTTTTGATCATATCAACAGTTATCTACTCTTCACCAGATGCTTCACCATTCTTCATCTTATTCAGTGCTTCTTCAACTTCCTCTACAGAGATTGATACCATTTGAGGCTTCCCCATACTTGCTGGCAGTAATGTTGACGACATATATATAACCCTACTCTCTATCATCAACCATAGCCCTATCAATCAGTCTCCTTCTCTTTCTACCCTCAAACACCCTCAGCAATCTCTGGGCTCATGATGAACATAAACCACATATTTTCTTTAAAACCTTTGGTTCTTTCTGTGACTCTTGCTATAAAACTGCTTTGAGCACTCTCCCTCGGAAAACCTTCCTATGGTTATCATGAAAATACCAAGATGAAATACCTTTTATTTGTCAAGAAAATCATAGTGGTGTGTGCACTGATGCTGATCCCTCTGCAGCATGGACACACATGAAGATAGCAGCAGAATTCAAAATACATGGAAGTCTGGGTTGTGGCCTCCCCTGTACATTATGCATTGCTCTAGTAGACATGTTCAAATCCTAATTTGGCCTGAAGTTTTAAGGCACCAGGCAGATTCAATGAAAAGCAATAGTACTCCTGAAAGATCAGCTATTGTTTTATATGCATTTAAACTTTTGGGGACCTGCTGTTTGCTTGGCATTTCTGAAAACCAGGCCACTTCTTTAGCCTCTTAAGGAATTTAGACATTCAGCACAATGTGAGCTGGCATTTAGCTCCCTTAATCTCATTTGAAAATCTCAGTTTTGCAATCTAAATTTAGGCACCTACTTTTAAAAAATCTGAGCCCTAACCTCTTAGCTCCTGTCTGGGCTGAGTCTGTGGTATAGGTGGAATTGTCTAAATTCACCAGGGATTGCTCGTACTTCATGAATGACATTTAAATCTTTTCAGCATTATTCAGGGGAAATTAAGCACTACAATTTGTCATGCATATTTGTGAATTTTCAGCTGATTAAAAGTGGATGGTGAATACCATGGGCTGAGGTGCCCTATTGAATATTTGTATTACTGGAAAACCTCTCATTCGTCACTGACTTTTTTTAATGGAATATACTGACATGTTCATTTTAATTCAACATACCTAGTATACTATAGTCCAGATGAGAGACTATCCAATTTACATTATTTAAGTGAAAATGATGTTTAATTTTATATCAAGAACAAGTATACACTATATTTTTGTCAAAATATAGGGGTGTGGGGTGTGAATTGCACCTAATACCTAAAGTTTAGTGCTACTTAGAAAAATAATATTAATTTGGAATTTTAATTTTAATTGACTCATAATATGATTATTACTAATAAATTAGGCATGTGCTTATGACCTATTTATGTCAAAGGAAGTTTTGCTGAGACAGGGCCATAATCAGTGAAATAGTTAAGTGCCATGAATGGTTTATATGATCTGTGGAAGTGGCATTATCTTGAATTACATGAGTTAAATACCTATGAACAGTAAAAAGAAATTATCTTTTTTTACTATGTTAATGACAGATTGTGACCAGATACTTGACACAATTAATACTAACAACAAGGGGGAAGGAACACAAGCCAAAATAGAGAGAGACCAATTTACAGAATATTTAGATAAGTTAGACGTATTAAAGTCAGGAGGTATGATACAGGAAGGCCAGGAAGAATCATAGAATCATAGAATATCAGGGTTGGAAGGGACTTCAGGAGGTCATCTAGTCCAACCCCCTGCTCAAAGCAGGACCAATCCCCAATTAAATCATCCCAGCCAGGGCTTTGTCAAGCCTGACCTTAAAAACTTCTAAGGAAGGAGATTCTACCACCTCCCTAGGTAACGCATTCCAGTGTTTCACCACCCTCCTAGTGAAAAAGTTTTTCCTAATATCCAACCGAAATCTCCCCAACTGCAACTTGAGACCATTACTCCTTGTCCTGTCATCTTCTACCACTGAGAATAGTCTAGAACCATCCTCTTTGGAACCACCTCTCAGGTAGTTGAAAGCAGCTATCAAATCCCCCCTCATTCTTCTCTTCTGCAGACTAAACAATCCCAGTTCCCTCAGCCTCTCCTCATAAGTCATGTGTTCCAGACCCCTAATCATTTTTGTTGCCCTTCGCTGGAAGAAGTGGGAGAGTGGTTGAGGTGAGATATATAAGCCCTAGCTAATTAAGGCGTGGTTCCCTGTAAACTAGGGAGGGTTGCTACAGATTAATTGGAGCACCTATAGTCAGTTAAGGCCCTGTCAGGAACCTAATAAAACCCCCTGCTTCAGTCAGTCACGGGTGCAAGGAAGGAGAGAGGACTGGAGTTTAGAGTTGTGTTCAGAGGTGAAAGTAAGCCGGTATGCCCTGGTACGGTGTACCGGTAAGAGCCGGTGCACCGTACCAGGACCGGCTTTCTGAGAGGGCAATTTAAAGTCCTGGGGTAGCGGCGGTGGGGCTGCGGTGGGGATTTAAAGGGCCCCGGAGCTCCAGCCGCTGCTACCCCCCCTCCCCCGGGGCCCTTTAAATCCCAGCCTGTGCCCTGCTGCCCAAGCCCCGGGGTAGCACCAGCGGGGCTCTGGCGGGGATTAAAAGAGCGCCAGAGGTCCAGCCGCCGCTACTGCCCCGGGGCCCTTTAAATCCCCGCCTGAGCCCTGCTGCCCGAGCCCTGAGGTAGCGGCAGTGGCGGGGCTCTGGCGGGGATTTAAAGGGCCCTGGAGCTCCAGCCCCCGCTACCCTCCCGGGGCCCTTTAAATCCTCGATGGAGCCTGGCCACTGCTACCCCAGGGCTCGGGCAGCAGGGCTCAGGTGGGGATTTAAAGGGCTCAGGGCTCCAGCAGCTGCTACCACGGCGGAGCTCCAGGCCCTTTAAAGCTCTGCCAGAGCCCAGAGCCCCGGGGTAGCAGTGGCAGCCGGGAGCCCCCAAGGCTCCTCAGTGATTTAAAGAGCCCGGGGCTCCACTGCAGTAGTGGCAGCTGGAGCCCTGTGCCCTTTAAATCGTCCCTGAGCCCCGGGGCTCCCAGACGCCTCTGCAGATGGTAGCTCGGGGGTGATTTAAAGGGCCCCAGGCTCCCAGCCGCCACTACCGCAGCTGGAGCCCTGGCCCTTTAAATCAAGATTTAAAGGGCCCAGGGATTTTAAAGCCCTGTCTCTTCCAGTTGAGGCCATGCCTCTTCCGGTTGAGGCCACACCCCCTGCTCAGGACTCCAGCGTACCAGTAAATCCTCTAATTTACTTTCACCCCTGGGTGTGTTGCTGAGACTTGAAAGACCAGAGAACTGAAGGAAGGGAGACCCTGCCCCAGCAGAGCAAGGGGACTCCCTCCCCCAGCATCAAGGATAGAGGGTAACCCTACCCAAGAGGGTAAGAAACCCGCAGCAGTTGAGAGGGGCTAGGGCTGAGTGAGGAGCAAACCCAGCCCCATCCCCTGCTTCTGTCCTCTACCACCTTCCTGGGCCACTAGCGGGGCTCTTGGCACCCCAAGAGCAGGGCCAAGGAGTGGCATCTTAGCCCCCTGCCAAGAAAAGTGCAGGACCCACCATACCAACATCAGCCATTTTGTCACAGGTAATTGTCCTGCTCTACCCCACGTGAGACCTTGCCACTGCTGAATAATGTTCCCAGTCCTGGGTGTCACAATTTAAGAAAGATGTGGACAAATTGGAGACAGTCTAGAAGATAGCTTTAAAAAATGTTAAAAGTTTAGAAAAACTGACCTATGAGGAAAGATTAATAAATAAATCAGGCCATGTTTAGACTTAAGAAAAGAAGGAAGAAGGATATGATAAGTATTCAAATATGCTCTTAAAAAGAGGACAGTGATCAATTGTTCTCATATCCACTGACTGTAGGACAAGAAGTAAAGAGCTTAATCTGCAGCACCAGATATAGATTAGATATTAAGAACAACTTTCTAACTATAAGGATAATTAAGCTCTTGAATAGGATTCCCAGGACAGTTGCAGACTCCCCATCATTGGAGGTTTTAAGAACAGATGCTGGACAAACACCTGTCAGGGATGATCTAGATATACTTGGTCCTGCTTCAGTGTATGGGGCTAGACTACATGACCTCTCCAGGTCTCTTCCAGCCCCACTACTATGATTTATTAAAGTAAGTTGTATTTAGGATTTCAGGAAAGAAGCAGGATAGTTTTTTACAGCACATCATATTCTAAAAAGATTAGTGTCAGAGGGGTAGCCGTGTTAGTCTGTATCCACAAAAACAACGAGGAGTCTGGTGGCACCTTAAAGACTAACAAATTTATTTGGGCATAAGCTTTCATGGGTAAAAACAAGAAAAATAACAGAACACCACTGGCCATCACGTACGACCCCCAGCTAAAACCTCTCCAGCACATCATCAATGATCTACAACCTATCCTGAAATATGATCCCTCGCTCTCACAGACCTTGAGAGGCAGGCCAGTCCTCGCTTACAGACAGCCCCCCAACCTCAAGCAAATACTCACCAACAACTATACACCACACCACAGAAACACTAACCCAGGAACCAATCCCTGTAACAAACCTTGTTGCCTACTCTGTCCCCATATCTACTCTAGCGACACCATCAGAGGACCCAACCACATCAGCCACACCATCAGGGGCTCATTCATCTGTACATCTACTAAAGTGATGTATGCCATCATGTGCCAGCAATGCCCCTCTGCCATGTACATTGGCCAAACTGGACAGTCTCTACGTAAAATAATAAATGGACACAAATCAGACATCAGGAATGGTAACATACAAAGGCCAGTAGGACAACACTTCAATCTCCCTGGACATTCAATAACGGATTTAAAAGTAGCCATCCTGCAACAAAAAACTCCAAAAACAGACTTCAAAGAGAAACTGAAGAGCTACAATTCATTTGCAAACTTAACAACATTAATTTGGGCTGACTAGGGACTGGGAGTGGCTGGCTCACGACAAAAGCAATTTTCACTCTCTTGGTATTGACACCTCCTCATCAATTATTGGGAGCAGACCACGTCCACCCTGACTGAATTGGCCTGGTTAACGCTGGTTCTCCACTTGTAAGGTAACTCCTTTCTCTTTATGTGCCAGTATATTTATGCCTGTATCTGTAATTTTCACTCCATGCATCTTAAGAAGTGGGGTTTTTTACCCATGAAAGCTTATGCACAAATAAATCTGTTAGTCTTTAAGGTGCCACCGGATTCCTTGTTGTTTTTAAAAAAGATTAGAAAGCCTGAGGTCTTGCTGTAGCCAGTGCTCAATGTAGTTGTATGAAGTACAAGTTGAATTGAGATTTATTTCATACAAAGTTTAATACACACACACACACACCACACATTTAATGGTTTATACATTTTAATATATTGCCAATGAATAACACCTGCTTTGGGATATATTCTCTTCTTGAGGCACAAATGTAATTGCACTAATACTAATGTAAAATACACTTCTGTGATATTTAGAAATAGGATTCCTGTATTTTTTTATCTAACAAGGAATGTGAGAGGACCCTATTTTATTTCATTTATTTCATTTGCAAGCTCCTTGTGTTAGGGTCTATGACTCTGTTTGGGAATGTAAACATTATTTTGTCATTTTAGTGATTTGTTGTTTTGAAGTGTTGGGGTGGATTTGGTATTGATGACAGTGGAACAGCTAACAACAATGGAATGGGCTGGACATAGTGGGTGAAATTCATCCAGTGTGCAGAAAACAAACACAAGGGCTGTGTACTAGAGCTCGCTGTAACATTTACACCAAAATTAAATTTTGGCAAAATATTGTGTTTCATCAAGATCTGTCTATTTCAGTAAAGCTTCCCTGAGGTTGACTGACTCTCTATCGCTAGGTGATTAGGGTACTGTCCTGGGAAGTAGGAGACTGGGACTCAAGTTCCTGCTCTGCCAGATTTGGAGTGATCTGGGATGAAGAGCCCAGCTTTGAATAGGGCAGAGCAGGGTCTCTAACTTACATCTCTTACATTTTAGTGAAATTGTGCAAATGTGGGACATTGTTTTTGTTCTACACTGGAATAAACATATTTCAAAACCACAAATGTTGCCAGAAAGCAATAGTCATCTTCTGACAATAGCTCCATGTATATGCCCTTAAAACAGTGCTTAATTGGGACTGACCCTCCACACACAAGTGAATTCAACCTAGTGTAATGAGATTCTTTCCTACTCAATCTGTTTCAACCCTATGTGTGTCTGTGCAGAAAGAAGCCTGCTGATTGTGCCAAACTCTGTGAGGTGGACATGAAGAGTAAAATGAGACAACCACAGTTACTTTCTATTATGGGTCAAACCAGAAGATTAACATTAGTTTCCACAGTTCAGAAAGTCATGGACATTCTGAACCATCTAAAAACAAGAGAAAAGTAAAATATAAATGCTATGGTCTGACTTAGAATAGGACTCTCATGACCAGCATCAGGCATCAAACCAGCCTCCAACAGCCTCAGGTTTGGGGAGACACTAAGGACTAGATCCACAAAAGCACGTGAGCATCTAACTGCCACTTTGGGGGCTTAAGTTCAATATGTAGGTGAGATTTTCAAAACCATTGCTCAGCTGCCACCTAACCCAGCAGGCACCAATAGGTCCCTTGGCATCTAAGTTTCTGCCATCAGGCATAAGCAAAACTGCTTACATTCTCATGCTGTCAAGCTGCTCAGTTCCCTAGTTCACACCTAAGGTCTGGTGGGTTTCTTAAACTAGACATTCTCCTGCCTATCTCATCTGCATGGCCTGATCCAGGAGGCATGCTCAGAATACCACCTAACCAGCTCAAAATATAGATAGGGATGACCAGATCAGAAATTTGGCTGTTAGTGTGTTTCCATATCCCCCAGAATGCCCAATAGTCCAGTGGTTAGTGCACTCACATGGGAGACTTGTTTTCAAAATCCCATTGTGCCTGATTTGGAGCAGTGACTGAACCCCAAACCTCCTGCCTCCGAGGGGAGTAACCTAGCCACTGAACTATTGGGTCGCCTAGGGTGAGACTCTCTGTCTCTCCTGTTGAAGCTGTTCCACTTTGTATAAATAAGTAAGTACTCATTGTAGAGCAAGTATGACTCTCTATACCTGGTAGTTAGGGCAGCCATCTGGGAGGTGGAAGATCCCAGTGTAGTGTTCAGGGATAACTCTGCGCTTAAGTTGTTTGTAAGAGATCTTCTTTATTCTGTGTCTGCTTTCAACCCACCATGCATAACAACAAGAGCTTCATACCACCCTGCCCAGACTCTGTCTCTCTAGGAAGTGAAGCACTTAAGGCCTATTCCCTAATACCACACCAAATTAAAGTTCCAGCTACTATAAATATTTAATTATTGTTTTACAAAGTGGAACAGCTTCAATAGAAGAGATTAATACTGAACTACCCCAGAATAGCAAATAGCGTGGTGGTCAGGTGGGGTTGCCAACTTTCTACTCTCACAAAATCGAACATCCTTGCCCTGCCCTGACCCTTCTCTGAGGCCCAATTCCCACTCACTCCATCCTCCCTCTGTCACTTGCTCTCCCCACCCTCACTCACTTGCTCATTTTCACCAGACTGGCTCAGGGGGCTGGGGTGCGGAAGAGGGTGACGGCTCTGGCTGGGGCTGTGGGCTCTGGAGTAGGGCCAGAAATGAGGAGTTCACAGTGTGGGAGGGCCTCCAGGCTGTCAGTGAGTTGGGATGTGAGAGGGAGTGAGGGCTCTGGCTGGGGGTGCAGACTCTGGGGTGGGGGGTGGGGCTGGGAATGAGGGGTTTGGGGTGCAGCAGCGGTCACCAGGTGGGGATCTAGGGGTTTGGAGGGTGGGAGGGGGTTCAGGACTGGGGCAGGGGGTTTGGGTCAGGGGTGCAGGCTCTGGGCAGCAGTTACCTCAAGCAGCTCCTGGAAACGGTGGTATGTTCCCCCTCTGGCTCCTACGTGGAGGAGTGGCCCAGCAGCTCTGCACACTGCCCCGTCCACAGGCACCAGTTCCCTGTAGCTCCCATTGGCTGTGGTTCCTGGCCAATGGGAGCTGCAGGGGTGGCACTTGGGGTGGTGACAGTGTGTGGAGCCCCTTGGCTGCCCCTACATGTAGGAGCCAGAGGGGGCACATGCCAGCTGCTTTCCGGGAACTGTGCGGTACAGAGGCTAGCAGGAACTTGCCAGTCCTGCTGCGCGACGCCATGAACCGGACAGTCAACTGCCCAGTCAGCGGTGCTGACTAGATCCTCCAGGATCCTTTTTCGACCGAGTGTTCCAGTCGAAAACCAGGCACGTGGTCACCCTATCATCAGGCACTCACGTGGCATATGGGAGACTGCTCCAAACCAATCAAATCAGGGACTGGAAAACAGATTTTCCATCTCCCAGGTGAGTGTCCTAACCACTGTGATATTGGCAGAATGAGGGGGTGGTGTTTGTGTGTGTGTATATCCCCGTCCCTTTTTCTTTTCTCTGTAAGAAAGGACTGACCTGGTTTAGGCCCCCAGCTCCAAGAGAGGGTTCATAGCTGTGAACCCAGAGCAGAGTTAGGCATCTAAGGCTATATCTACACTACAGCCTATGTTAGCAAAACTTATGTCACTCAGGGGTGTGAACATTCCACCCTCCTGAGCCACATAAGTTAGACCAACATGAGCGTTTGTGTGCACAGCACTATGTTGGCAGGACGGCTCCTCCCATTGGCAAAGAACATCTTCACCAGACATGCTGCAGTGGCGCAGCTGTACTGTACAGCTGGGCCACTGCAGTGCTGTATGTATAGACATATCCTAATTACTTTTTGTGGGGTGGGACCTAAGTTCTGTCTCTCTTCTCAACATTTCCTACTGACTAGCTTAGGCAGCTCTCTGCTCAGCTTGTTGGGTTCTGAGAATCCTATTCTTAGGCACCCAGCCCCGCCCCCAACCCTTCCATGTAGCTGTCTTCGTCTCCTGTCTGGGGGCGTGTGCACTGCTTGAACACGAGCATGCAATCAGGAACAGCTGCCGGTGAGCCTGGTGCCTGCCCAAATGTGTGGGGCTAATGGTGGTACAGCCACAATGAAGGAGTTGCCAGCATGCGGCGCTGGGCTTCTGGGAGCAGCAGCCCCACATTCTGCTCCTTTTGCCACTGCGGCTCCTGGGAGAGCCCTGTGGTTCCGCGGATACCGATTTATATCCGCAGATATCCGCATCCACGGATATAAAGTTGTATCCACGGAGCGCTCTATCCACTAGGTGGCAGGGCACCTAAAAATTAAGCATTGCAATGCCTAAAAGCAGTTGGTCCCTGCTCTGGGCTCTGTACCAGAACAGGGATGGATTGTCGTCCCTTTCTTAATATTTTTCCATAAAATGTCATGCATTCCTATGGTGCTAAATATATAAATACCATATTCTCTCACTTGATCAACTGTTACATATTTCTGTAAAGTACATGTGACAGTATAAAATTAGCCCAATAGAACTTACCTGATAAATGGATCTGTAATGATGTGTTTTCAAGTACATGGGAAAATCAGTACAGGCAATTTTTAAAGCTGAGTAATAGTAATGTCAGTTTATTTATTACCATTTGACAAATATCTACACATTTTCCTACTGGTGAATCTGGAATATAATTTCATTGTGTCATACTATATTAATAAAGTTCTTTTTAATTTTAGGTTTCATCTTTTTAAATAAAAAGACTTTTTAATTCTTCAGATTACTGAATATTGTTAGAGAAATGTAATGGATGTGTTACCCAATGAAAAGACTAAATTAAAAATGCCAGGGCTTCCTTTGAATTTACCAAAGAGAGTTTTTTTTTTTAAAAGCAGTTCTAATAAATAAATTAAATTGCACATCTAAACAATGAAAGATTTCATTCTAATAAGAAGTGGATTCTTTTTGCCAAATAGATCAATGTCCTGAAAGATACATTACTCCACCAAATGTAAGAGCCAGTCTTTGCTATTTGTAAACAATTACAGCAGTTCAACAGTGAATAATATTCTACACAAATTGTGCTGGATTATGTGCATTCATGAGTTGATTTGATATCAACCATGAATATTTGTTGTTCTTTCTTAGTAATTAATGTAAGTTCAAGGAAGACTGTAAATAGATGAGTCTTAATAGCAGATCAGATTTGTGAAAGAATTGTGGATTTTGTGATAAAAGCATGAAATTTGCTAGAGTCTAAGGGCATAACCTAATAAAAATGTTCAGATATGTGCGGATTGCCAACTCATGCTATCTTGGCTGTGGGAGCCATTTTCAATTCTGAATGCATTTTTTTTCTGCTGATGTTTTTGTGATACTGGTTGTTTATGGTATTAAATCATCCCAGTGGGTTTTAATTTTTGTACATTTATATTCCTATTGTGTTGGGTGTCTTAAAAATAAAGCAATGAATTGTGATGGCTTGAGATGATACAAATATGTTAAAAATTAACATGCTCTGTAGTGTGTCACCAGGGAATATTTATGAAAATATTTATTGTGTAGAAAAAGAACCCAGTAAGTTTACAAGTTTCTGTTCATGAAAAGAAAGTTGCATTTCTCTTTGCTGATATTTCAGATTGATCTATGCATAACAGGATATTGTGGCATTTCAAAAAGATTGAAAAGGCAGCTTACATAAACATGCAGCCTAAAATGAAGAAAGTCTTTCACAGTCTTCAATATATTCAGACAGCTCATTCTCCAACCCAATGGCACAGGGAAGTGTAACTCAGTGCTGCCTTGACATACCCGCACCTTGCCTGGCACTCCATTTTGCAGTCACATTTGATGAGTTCACAATAATTACTGGCTTCTGGGAGGGTTCTCCACAGTAGACTGGATCCATCAGTGCCCTCAATAAATCCCCATTCTTTGGGTGAGGGATACTCAGGAGCAGGTATCAAGGCCTGACCCCAGCCGTATCTTGTTTGGTATGCAGCTCACCTACCGCGCTGAACCAGAGCAGGTTTGGTTGGAGGGAGAAATTCCATAGCCATGCCCTTCTGTAAAGAGCTGCTTTCGGTGGGTCGGGGGCGGGGGGTATCAACACTGTCAGTGCCAATTGTCCTGTCATACAGAAGCACGACATAGCACAGCAACAGAGACGTAGTTTCAACATTCTATAGACTGTGATGCAGCAGATAAATCCATGAAAGCAAGGGGTACTTCTTCAAATGCCTTCCAGGTCTTCCATGTGGACTTCTTTCCTCTTCCAGCACAGGGAGATGCTGTGTCACGATCAGCATAGGCATGAAACATCAGTAAAGCCTTTGACTTGCTTGCGCTAAGTGAAAAAGCTATGTCATGACCCGGTATATAACTTTAGTGTTGGCCGTTCCCAAATCTGATCCACAGTTCAGGATGTTGAAGCTTTTGCACATATGTAATGTCAAGGACTACCATATCTGTGTGAACTGTGCATATGAGAACTTCCTTGACTGAATGCCTCTGGTATCTGCTTCCTTGTGGTTGCCTGAGAAAAGGCTGGTCTTATAATATGCAAAGCTGGAGTGTACATCTTGACCATCTCTGGTGATTACCCCCTTGCCTTCTATTACCAACTTTTCAGTATATTTTTGAAGGAAGCAGAAGAGTTTGTTTTTATTTTCATTGGTGCACATAAACTCTTGCCAGCTTAGTGGTAAAGAAATGTAAGGCTTAGCACTGCTTTTGATTCCCTTTCCTCTCCTGCTTCTGGTCTTGGCCTTGAAATTGTTGGCACTGTGAACATCCCACACTATAGCCATCCTTCTACAACACTTCAGCTATGTCTTGAGGTATGAAAAAAAAACTTTTATAGCATAATCATCAGATGTGTTACTAGCAACAGGTTTCAACATGTTCATAGGAGCTACCCCATCAAAAATTATGCCATCAGCTGCTGGAGCTGTATCTTGCAATTAAACACTGTCCTCCAGAATAGCTGTCTAGTCAGATTTCTTGCCAAGATGTAGTTTTCCCATCTGAGACAATAGAGCGGGGCGTGCCTGATTCTCATGCTGAAAGAAATCATTCAGGTTTTCGTCGTGTGTTTGGCAAGCTATGTACAGTTTTGATAAGAGGGATCAGTCATTATTTAAAGAGGAGAGCTGCAATTTGGTCTTCGAGAGCTCCCTTGCAGGTGGTCTGGTGAACAAGGGGAGTTTATTTCACTTGATAAGCTCTGTTAATGGCTTGGTTTTGTCTTGCAATCTATCTGTTACAAATGTGGTATACGGATACTGCCCGATCTTCTCAAACTCCCTGATGGAAACATTCACATAAGGGTCTGCAATGTCTTTGGTGCCAGTTTAACTAAGTCTACACTCTCTTCTGAGAAAGAGTTGCCCATGTCTTCTATGACCTCAACAAGTGCCTTGACATATCATGCAAAAGAAGCCTGGGCATCTTTCACCTGCACATTATGCTTTGTATTAGACCCTTTTCAGGTGGTTCCTGTCTTTGCTGAAACTTCATATTCTCTTATCAACCTGGTCACCTCTTGTCCCATTTATCATCCAGCACCAAAGTGACTCTGCACTTTTGTGTGAAACCAAGATCTCCATCATCTCCTTTGATTATGCCATAATTTTGCTCATGGGCGTGGTCAAGCACAATTGCAGAGGAAACATTCTGTGTCTTCGCAAAAAGAAAAGGAGTACTTGTGGCACCTTAGAGACTAACCAATTTATTTGAGCATAAGCTTTCGTGAGCTACAGCTCACTTCTGTAGCTCACAAAAGCTTATGCTCAAATAAATTGGTTAGTCTCTAAGGTGCCACAAGTACTCCTTTTCTTTTTGCGAATACAGACTAACACGGCTGTTACTCTGAATTCTGTGTCTTGTGAACATCTCCTTTAGGAATTCTCTAGCTCTGTCTGGATGTACTGTGTGAAGGCATACCATTTTTTGGAGGTGAACAAGTACCATGTGAGTGTAATTAGTACAATCTTATGCAAATAACCAGGGTGACAACTTTCCAAGGCATTCAATGTAGAGAGCTAAGTTTTCCTGGTGGATTGACAGAACACAGGTCAGTATAAGAAGCTGCAGATGAAGTGTGGTGTGCCCGAAGTGGAACACTGGGTTTTCTAGTTTTCACTTCTCACACCATTTTATCATATCCCATGAAGACCCACATCTTCCCTGAGATCTCTGGTATACTGTGTGCCTGTATTTTGGAGCAAGGTGTGCAGATTGCTGACAGTTACTCGGTGGGCACGCCTATTAGGTGAGACATGAGACTAGCAAGCAGGATCAGCAAAAGTGAGTTTTGTGAGGGAGTTTAGAGAAGGAACAAGAGAGTCATCTATGTCTAACATTCTCTAAACTTAGACCAAGAAACACACACACAAAAAACCCCACAACTTAAAAGAAAACAAAGCCGCAACAGTAAAAATAATGCAGGCTGAAGTCCAGCAGCAAAGTAAGAGCTATTCAGTTTTTTGCACTGAATGCAGCATGTGCAATTACCTCTCTTGTGGGCAGGTGGAGTATGTGTGCATTCAGTACAAGGAACTCGTGGCCCTCAGGGACTGAGTATGGGCTCTTAAGACAAGAGTGGCTGAACTGGAGGAGCTAAGGAAGACATAGAGTTACATAGATGAGACTTTCTGGGAGACAGAAGAGTGGTCCCACCCCTAGTCTGACAGCCTCTGTACAGCTGAGGAGGTTGACAGTATTGGGGAAGGAGAACATCAACTGGAACGGAGGAAAATTTATTTTACATACATATTTACATTACATATTTGGGACCCTCGTTCCAGATGATGTGGTATCCTCTCACACTGAGGATACCTCTTTGGGAGAGAGAATCATAGTTATTAGGAAGATATAGGTAATAGTAATCGGGGATTTGATCATTAGAAATATAGATGACTGGGTTTGCGATGACTGGGAGAACAGCATGGTGAATTGCCTGTCATGTGCAAAGGTTGCGGATCTCTCAAGACATCTAGACAGACTTATGTACAGTGCTGGGGAGGAGCTGATGGCCATGGTTCATGTAGGTATCGATGACATGAGGAAAGGTAGGAGAGAGGTCCTGGACACCAAATGTAGGTTACTAGGTAAGAGATTGAAGTCCAGGTAATGCTTCATGGTAGCATTTTCTGAAATACTTCCAATTCCACATGCAGGACCAGTTAGGCAGAACTGCAGAATCTCAATGAGTGGATGAGACGTTGGAGTAAGGAGAAGGGTTTTAGGCTTCTTAGGGACTTGGAAACATTTTGGGAAAGGAGAAGCATATAAGGGAAGGAGAGACTCCGCTTAAACCAAAACAAAACCAGATCACTGGTATGTAAAATTAAAAGGGTCATAGAGGAGTTAAAGTAGCACACTATTGTCTCTGAACTGTCCAGCAGATGGAAATGTGGGGTTTATGATAAAAGCATGAAATTTTCCACAGGCTTAAGTCATGATCTAATATAGATTTTTCAGGTATGGGAACATCACCAACTCATGCCATGTTGGCTGTGGCAGCCATTTTAATAACATAGTCATAATTGGCAAATAACATTTTACAAGCATACCCGGACATACTCAGGATGTATTCTTGGTTTTTCTTGACCTTAAAATTGGCATAAGGACACATTCTATACTATCAGGTATAAATGCCAGGATGCATTTTGTCACAATAATTTATATCATGACTGTGAATGAGAGATAATTTTGCCATTAAATTAATCAATTTTAAGACCAGAAGACAAAATTATGATCTTCTAGTCTGACCTCCTGCTCAGTGTAGGCCACATAGAATTATGCCTTGTAATTCCTGCATCAGTCCCATATATTCATTCATTTCCAGGGAATTAAAACCACTTTGTTTATAATGATTAATTGGCTTTAATTCCAAGGAAAGAACATGTGGAACTAATGGTAATGCTAATTTTGCATTTCAATGCTTTGAAATGACAATGGCAAGACAAAGATGAGCCTCATTACTTTCTGCATTTTTATACAAACTGCAGAACACATACAAAACAAGTTTTTGATAGAAGTCTGCAAGAAAACAAGGTTGCTGCATGGGCAGAATATTTGTTTTGGTACCTCTATGTCACTTAAAAAAATGTCAGTCTCTTTTTGGTGTAATTGTGCTTAATGCAGCTTAGTGCAACTAGAAATCCAGAGTCATTAATTCACTCAAGTTGGGTTGATAGTAAATATCTAAACAATTTTAAATAAAAATGAGCCAGTGGTCTTTCAGCTTGCTGGTTAGGATACAGGTAAATTTGGATTCACAAATTTACACCACGGATACTTTATTTTTGGAGTTGCTGTGAAGTGCATTGTCTAAGGGACTCTTTTTTCCTTATTATTGTGCAAAAGGAAAAACAAACCAACAAAATACTACTGCAATGATCAAGGCATTTAACTTGAGATTTTCAAAGCTGCCTGCCTATGGGATTTGGATATTAAATTCCCATTAAAATTAATGGGTGTCAAAAGTACTCTATGTATCTTTGAAAACATAGGCCTTAAAGTAATACAACTATTATTAAAAGACATCAGGACAAAGAAATGAATATTTACACGTTTTGTTTTATGCTTTTAGCTTCTATTTTCTTAATCTATTTTTGACATAGGAAAGGGCCACGCATAAGCATTAGTAGATGAATTAATTGTCTTGTGGTAGCAAAACATTTAATCCTCTGCAAATGGAATTATAATCCAACTCCAGTTTATTTGGATTGATCAAACAAAGCTTAGATATAGAAAATGAATTAAAATAGGCATCAAAAAGCAGAAAAATACACTAAAATTTGGTGCCACCATAGATCCTTTAATGCAATTATGATATAACAAGGCTCATACCTGATACCATTACTAAAAAAACAATTTTAATATATTATGTTTGCAAATAGTGGATACTGATCCAATGAGCTGGTTGATTGAAATATCTATGTGATGATGGGTTTTGTGGGTTGACTTGGGATGCAACTGGGTCTATGATTACCATGAATTTATCCCACATGGTGAGAAGCTCAGCATATAGAGGTGGGAACATTCTAGATTTGATTCTGGAATGGACATAAAGATAGTGGGTGTTATTGACCTTTTGTTCCTTGTTTTACTTGGCTTTATTAAAACATTTGTAATAGGCCCATTTTACCAGGTGATCTAGATCACTCTAACAATATCAGAGCCCATCCTCATAATTATTTGCCACTCTGCCAACTGTTGTGACTTTCACAAACTTTATCAGCAGTGCTTTTATATTTACTTTCAGATCAATGATGAAAAAATGTTTAATAGAGTACCAATCCGAGGCTTTTACAAAATGTTCAAATGCTTAACTAGATAGACGTAATAGACTTTTGTAATCTTTATTAATCAAATTTGTAATCTCAAAGATTTGTTTGACAAGCCCTACTTTCCATAAAAACTATTTTGGCTGCCATTATATTCCTATCCTTTAATTCTTTATTGACTGAACCCTATGTCCACTTTTCCTTTGTTTTGTCAGGGATTTGTCAGGATAACCAGTCTGTAACTACTCTGGTCATCCCGCTTGCCTTTTTTGAATATTAGTATAACATTAGAAGTCTTCTGGAAATTCCCTAATCTTCCAAGATGTATTAACTATTACTATCCATGGGTCAGAGATCTCCTCAACCAACTCTTTTTTAGGGCTCTTGGGTGCAAGTTATCTTCTGATTTAACAATCCTTACCCATAGAGGATGCCATTTAACATCTTTCTTAGTTATTAATGGATTGGAAATAAGCTCATCATCTTTGTGCAATAACAATACATCATCCTGCTTTTTTTCAAATACCAAACAGAAATATGTATTGAATATCTCTGTCACTTCTGCATCATTTACAATTTTACCATCTTCATATAGTAATAGGCCTCTAGTATTGTTACAGTTTGTTCCTCATGTACAGTAAAAAACCTTAATCTTATTGTCCTTAATCTTGCCAACCATGGATTTTTCCCTAGTGTCTTTATTTCCCCTTATCAGTTTTCCACATTTCATAGCTTCTGATCTTTGTTTTTCATCTATTTTCCATTTGTTATAAATATGTTTTGATTTCTAATTACTCTCTTCACTTTCCCTCTGAATCAAGATGGGCTTTTAACCAAAGTTTTCCTCTTTTTCAATTGTGGAATTACGTCTTTTTGGATGGCTATAAACTCATCAATTTTCACTAACCTTTTCTGTCTTAATTCTTCCTCCCAATCACTTCAGCTGTAACTTTCCTCAGCTTTGTGGAACTAGCCCTTTTTGAAACACCAAGTTATGTATATTGCTGTGAGGGACTGTCCTCTGTTTGTCTATAATGAATGTAATCAGGTCATGATCACTTGTACCTACGCAACTATCAACTTCCTATGCAGTGATCAATTCATCTTTAGCCATCGTAATGAAGCCCAGAATAGTTACCTTGTGTTGGGTACAATGCCTTTTGTGTTACAAAATGATCATTAGAATTTCTAAAAAATATAACAGATGTTTTACTACTAGCTGCATCATATGTCTTCCAAATTGAAGTCCCCTGTGATAACACCATTTTTTAATCTTCACGTTATAGATATGTACTTTAAGATTAACTTATCCTGTTTTCTAGATCCCTACCAGTACCCTTTTCTGAGCTTTATAAGTACACTCATCCATATGCATTCAATATCCTGCTGTTCTGAATTATCCAGTGGCATCTGCAGCCCTATCCATGTTACGCATGGTGTGTACCATTGTCAATAGGGAGGGAGATCAGTGCTGGTACAGAAGGAGCAACGTCATAATGGAGGGACCATGGGGGAAAAAACAGAATGATTGTGTTGCAGCTTCCAGGGATGAGGGGGTCTCAGCACTGCTCATTTTGGTCTTTTAGTCCCTCCATTATTGTGGGGTGCGATGTGGCCAAAATTGAGTAGGCACACTGGACCCAGTGCTTCTGCTCCTAACCACTGCCGTGGGGCCAGCTCCCATACCTGGGCTCCCCCATGAGGGCTGCCTGATCTTGCTTCACTTCTAGCAACCCATTTCCCCTGCCAGGGATAAGGAGCGTCACTGCACCTGGGCAGACCGGAAGGCGGGGACTGAACTTGGAATGGACTTAGCAAGCGAGAAGCTAGGGCCAGCGGCTTCAGCGGGGATTCCCACAGAGACTGACAGTGCATAACATAGGGAAGTTTTCTGAAAGTGGCCTTGGACATATCAGAAACTCTAAAACAGGTAATGGAGTCTTTAATGTACAGTGCTGCTCCCCCACCTCTTTTATCCACTTTATCTTTCCTTCCTAAACATGTTGTAACCAACTATTTGAATGATCTAATCATGGGAAGCATCCTACCAGCTTTCAATAATGCCAGTTATATTAAATTTATTCTCATCCGTGAGAATTTCAAGTTCTTTTTTCTTATTTTCTAGACTCTTAGCATTTATATAGGATTTTCTCTTCACATTCTTTGCCACCTCTGTTCAATTTGTTCATGACCTACTGACTTTAAGTTTGTACTGCATTTGCCCTGTTAGAAGTCTCTCCTTGCATTGTTAGATTAACGTTCTTCTGGCTGCTCCAGCTAATCTCTAAAAGAGAAGACTAACCCCCCTGTGAGATGCTGGCTGTCTTTGGTATGCAGTCCCCTCAATGTTACCCAACTGTCCACAAAACCAAAACCTTCAGCTTCACATGAATCATGTAGCCAGTGGTTCACTTCAAATATGTTTTCTACCTTCTCTCACTTGTGGGACCGGAAGGATCTGTGAGAAGACTAGTTTGACTTTCCTCTTCTTCAGCTCCCTTCTGAGATCTCTGAAGTCATTAATGATCTACGTAATTCACTATAATGTAAAGACAGAATTGATAGATCAGAGCTGATTTCCACCATCTCTGAGAGATCAGTGTATAAGAAGGGTATTGTGAGCCTTCCTGATAATCTGTGTCCATGACTATTAATATAATGGTTCACAAACATCTTCTCTCCATAAATCATCCTTGCAGATACAGAATGGAATATATGGACAGAGATACTAAAATGTGATATTTGTAACAGATGGAATATATGATATGGAGATCAGTGTGCTGTAAATGGGCTGCAACAGAGTTTTAAAACCTTGATTCCATAGCTGTGAGTCATTTTAGACAGGTCACCGAAAACCTTAGCTCAATGTACGCAGTGACAGTCCAAAAAGCAAAGTGTTAGGGTCTGTAAAGAATGGGACAGAAATACTGTCAGAAATGGGACAGAAATGGGACATAGATGAACTGTACAGCCTCACTTGGAACACTTTGTTCAGTTCTTCTCATTTTAACTCAAAAAAGGTACAGCTGAGGTTCAAAACATGGAATAACATTATGAGTGGCCTGGAGAGACTTTTATGTGAATAGAGGTTTCAAAAGATTGGGACTATTTAATTTAGAGAGAAGACCTTTAAGGGATAAAATGACAAGTATTCAAAACAGTGAATAGTATTTAGTTGGTAAGCAATAAGATTCTATTTACCCTTTTTGATAATACAAGAACAAGGAGACAATATCCCATGACACTGAAAGGCAACGATTGATTAAAAGTAACTTTTTTTTACAGAACGTATGAATGCATAACTAATTTGTGGTACTCTTTGCCGCAAGATATCATGTAAGCCAAGAGTTTAGTGGGAATCTAGAAGATCAGCTATTTTTATGGTGAATAAAAAGTCTTCAATAATACTCAGCATCTCACAAGGTCAACTCCTGGGTTTCTTTTAAATTCCTTCATCCAAAAATTGAGTTCAGGTAACATGTTGATGCTAGAGTGCATTTTAATTGAATGATATGCAATATAACTTTAACATTTTATTAACATAGATCCATTAACAACAATATAATCTAAAACAATCATGTCTGGAAATTATTTAAAATATGACTGTTAAAGTAGCTTACATCTACTAAAGTAATGGCAATAGCGTTGCCTTAGGACATTCAGAAATAATATAACCAGAGGTATTCAAATTTTGTTATTATGATTACTATTGTATGTCTTCCTCAAATGTGTCTTTGCTAGCAATACATTGGGTCATTAACTTGAACAGTAAGAAAGTATTGTCTCTGCAATATTCACTCAAATTAATTAATGAACAATTTCACATTTAAGTGTCCTTCCATTAATTCTAGTACATTGGAAAGAGCTCTAGATACTGGATATATTTACTGATCAATTTTTCCATAGTGCAGATTGAAAAAAAATGCTCTAGTTTAAACACAATGCAAGTCCTAACCTTGGGGTGAGTGAGTTTGTTTGACTGTTTGTGTTTTTCTTTGTCTTTCAGGTTATTTCAGTTCCAGGGTCAATTGGGATTGTGTGTTTGGGGACTGTTTGAGCCTTTGTTCCCTTGATCATCCTTGATCAGCCTCAACTGTGTGATAAACAAGGGGGTAGGGCTGACCTAGGAGGGAAGGCCTTAAAAGCCAGAGGCTAAGCGACCAGGGGGAGCTAGCAAACAGGGGACCGCAAACAGGGGCGTTTGAGAGATGGAGACATAATAAAATTGCTATGGTTAGGAAGGGCTGCATCTCCAGTGCCAACACTGCTCCTGTCTCTTCCACCTGTGCCTGTATCCAGACAGAGAATCTACCCATGGATGCCTCTACCCAGATCCTGGTGTGGATTTGCAGAGACTGTGGCCTGCATTTCCCATGCACAGAAAGCCAGACTCTGGGGACCATCCAGTGTGAGAGATGCCTGCTGGAGGAATCTCTCAGGAAGCAGGTGGGAGAGCTACAGAAGGAGGTGGCTAGGCTGAGGGGCATCTGTGCACACGAGGAATTCATTGACAGTATTCATATGGAGACTTCCAAGGCTGAGGACGTTATACAGCTAGAGAGGACTGCCATCATGCCACCGGTGGAGGAGAATATGGCTCTGACACAGGGAGGACACTGGCTACTGGTTACTTCTGGCAGTGGGCAGTGCTCCACCCCTACTCACAACCCATCCACCATGGTAATGGAGAACTGTTATGCTGCCCTGGCAACGAGTGATGAGGAATCACCCCCAAAGGTTGAAGAGGAGAAGACATGTACCCCCAAGGCTGGGATAATCACAGCTATCACTCCCTGGAGGAAACATAGGATAGTGGTGGTTGGAGACTCTCTTCTGAGGGAGATGGAAGCACCCATCTGTTGCCCTGACATGGCACCGCTGGAGTTATACTGCCTTCTGGGTCCCGTTTCCAAGACATTATGGAGGGATTGTCGAGGATCATCTGCCCCTCTGAGTACTACCCCATGCTACTCATCCATGTGGGCACTAATGATACTGCGAGGTATGACCCTCAGCAGATCAGAAGTGACTATAGGGCTCTGGTAATAAGGGTGAAGGAGTTGGGAGCATTCTCTTCAGTCCTTCCAATCAAGGGTAGGGGCCTCAGCAGAGACAGATGCATCCTGGAGGTGAATGCCTGGCTGCAAGGATGGTGTCACCAGGAGAGCTTCGGCTTCCTTGACCATGTTATTGCTGTTCCAGGAAGAAGGACTGCTAAACAGAGATGGGGTCCACCTATCAAGGACGGAGAAGAGCATATTTGGCTACAGACTGACTAACCTAGTGAGGAGGGCTTTAAACTAGGTTCAATGGGGGAATGGCCAAAGCCCACAGGTAAGTCAAAAAGATAGAGACCTGGGAGAAGGGTCGGAATCTGGGGGAAGCATGGGCTGTTATAGCAGAAATAAGGGAGAGACAAGACAGAACTGAGTGAGGGGGAGAATCAAATCAGTGTCTTAGATATCTGTATACTAATGCAAGAAGTATGGGGAATAAGCAGGAAGAACTCGAAATGCTAGTAAATAAACACAACTATGACTTAGTTGGCATCATGGAGATTTGGTGGGATAATATGGATGACTGGAATATTTGGTATAGAAGGGTACATATTGCTCAGGAAGGACAGGCAGGGGTAAAAAGGAAGGAGGTGTTGCCTTATATATTAAAAATGTATCCACTTGGACTGAGTTTGAGATGGAAATAGGAGACAGACTTGCTGAAAGTCCCTGGGTAAGGATAAAAGGGGTAAAAAAACAAGGGTGATGTCATGGTAGGGGTCTACTACAGACCACCAAACCAGGAAGAATAGGTGGATAAGGCTTTTTTTAAACTAACAAAATCATCCAAAGCACAGGACTTGGTGGTGATGGAGGACTTCAACTACCCAGACATCTGTTGGGAAAATAACAAAGCAGGGCACAGATTATCCAACAAGTTCTTGGAATGTATTGGAGACAATTTTTTTTTATTTCAGAAGGTGGAGACAGCTACTAGGGGAGAGGCTGTTCTAGATTTGGTTTTGACAAATAGAAAGGAACTGGTTGAGAATTTGAAAGTGGAAGGAAACTTGGGTGAAAGCGATCATGAAATGGTAGAGTTCATGATTCTCAGGAATCATAGGAGGGAGAACAGCACAATAAAGACAATGGACTTCAAGAAGGCAGTCTTTAACAAACTCATGGAGTTGGTAAAATCCCATGGGAATCAAATCTAAGGGGAAAAACAATTGAAGACAGTTGGCAGTTTTTCAAAGAGTCATTATTAAGGACACAAGAGCAAACTATCCCACTGAGTAGGAAAGATAGGAAGTATGGCAAGAGACCACCCTGGCCAAATCTTAAGTGATCTAAAATTCAAAAAAGTGACCTACAAAAAGTGGAAACTAGGTCAAACTACAAAGGATGAATTTAAACAAATAACACGAGTATGTAGGGACAAAATTAGAAAAGCCAAGGCACAAAATGAGATCAAACTAGCTAGGGACTTAAAAGGTAACAAGAAAATGTTCTACAAATAGATTAGAAGCAAGAGAAAGACCAAGGACAGAGTAGGCCCGTTACTCAATGAGAGGGGAAAGACAATAACAGAAAATGTGGAAATGGCAGAGGTGCCTAATTACTACTTTGTTTCGGTTTTCACCAAGAAGGTTGGTGGTGATTGGATGTCTAACATAGTGAATGTCAGTGAAAATGAGGTAGGATCAGAGACTAAAATAGGGAAAGAACAGGTCAAAAATTGCTTAAACAAGTTAGATTATTCAGATCACCAGGGCCTGATGAAATGCATCCTAGAATACTCAAGGAACTGAATGAGGAGACTTCTGAGCCACTAACAGTTATCTTTGAAAAGTCATGGAAGATGGAAAAGGGAAATAAAGACAATCTGCTTAACTTCTGTACCCAGAAAGATAATGGAGCAAATAATTAAGAAATCAATTTGCAAACACCTAGAAGATAATGAGGTGATAAGTCAAGAACAGATCATGTCAAACCAACTTGATAGCATTCTTTGACATGGTAACAAGCCTTCTGTACAGGAGGGAAGTGGTAGATGTGGTATATCTTACTTTAGTAAGGCTTTTGATACCGTCTCGCATGATCTTCTCATAAACAAACTAGGGAAACGCAACCTAGATGGAGCTACTATAAGATGGGTGCATAACTGGTTGGAAAATTGTTCCCAGAGAGTAGTTATCATGGTTCACAGTCATGCTGGAAGGGCAAAACAAGTGGGGTCCCGGAGGGATCGGTTCTGGGTCTGGTTCTGTTCAATATCTTCATCAATGATTTAAATAATGGCATAGAGAGTACAATTTTAAAGTTTGTGGATGATATCAAGCTGGGAGGGGTTGCAACTGCTTTGGAGGATAGGATTAAAATCCAAAATGATCTGGACAAACTGGAGAAATGGTCTGAAGTAAATAGGATGAAATTCAGTAAGGACAAATGCAAAGTCCTCCACTTAGGAAGGAACAATCAGTTGCACACATCCAAAATGGGAAATGACTGCCTAGGAAGGAGTACTGCAGAAAGGGATCTGCAGGTCATAGTAGATCACAAGTTAAATATGAGTCAACCACGTAACACTGTTGCAAAAAAAGCAAACATAATTATGGGATGTATTAGCAGGAGTATTGTAAGTAAGACATGAGAAGTAATTCTTCTGCTCTACTCTGCGCTGATTAGGCCTCAGCTGGTATTGTGTCCAGTTCTGGGCACCACATTTCAGGAAAGATGTGGACAAATTGGATAAAGTCCAGAGAAGAGCAACAAAAATTATTAAAGGTCTAGAAAACATGATCTATGAGGGAACATTGAAAAAAAATGGGTTTGTTTAGTCTGGAGAAGAGAAGATTGAGAGGGGACATAACAGTTTTCAAGTACATAAAAGGTTGTTACAAGGAGAAGGGAGAATATTTGTTCTTCTTAACCTCTGAAGATTGGACAAGAAGCAATGGGCTTAAATTGCAGCAAGGGAAGTTTAGATTGGACATTACGAAAAACTTCCCACCTGTCAGGGTGGTTAAGCACTGGAATAAATTGCCTAGGGAGGTTGTGGAATCTCCATCATTGGGGATTTTAAAGAGAGGTTGGACAAACACCTGTAAGAGATGGTCTAGATAATACTTAGTCCTGCCTTGAGTGCAGGGGACTAGACTAGATGACCTCACGAGTCCCTTCCAATTCTATGATTCTATGATTCTACTGAGCTTGATGCAGGAATTACTAGGTGAGATTCCTAGTTTGTGTAATACAAGAGCTGAGACTAGATGATCATAATGGTTCCTTCTGGTCTCGGAATTTATGAAGCTATGAACTGTGTGAGATTTTAATAAGAATTAACAAAACTGGGTCCAATGGCCATGGAAAACTTCCATTTTCATAATGAAAATTTGTGTAAAATGGAGCAAAAAATGGTTAAATAAACCGACCAAGGATACATATGGCATAATTAGAAGGTTTATTGAGGAAGCTTAGGATGGGGTGTTTTCAAAACAGTTCTGTGCCTCATCCAACTCACATGATGGGGCTATTACTTAGCTAAAGTCTGATTTAAGATTTGATGATGGTTGATGGCAAGCTGACTAAAGCTCTATACTGATAGCAGTGAAATGATAATGGTGAATTGGGAGATTTAGATGAAGAAAATGTCAGAGTTCATATCGGCCTATTTGACTGAGATTGTCTGTACGGCCTTCATATCCTAATTTCCCAGTTCAGGAGTGGGTTTTGATTCCCAAATGCTTTTAGATTATCATCTTAGAGCTGTCCAGGACATTTTTTTCTGTTTCTGGTTGGGTAGGAGGTTGCAGATTTTCCTCTCAGATGGGGACCTTGCTACTGTTATCTATGCCTTATCACATAGCCAGGTTCTTTGAATATTAACCTGATCCTGAATGAGTAATAATAAGTAATGTACAATGCAGTATGTTAACATTTTATTGTAACTTTACTTAAAAATGTTTTTTTAAAAAAGACTACAACTACTTCAATGTGTTTTCTGGCAGGGTACAATTTACATCCACTCAGATGCTAATACAGAAAATTGTTGTTTAAATCATGTGTTGCATTGTGAACAGTAGTTAATCCCTCCTGTTAGCGAGGGCATGGAGTTGGTCAGTGAGGCTTAGTATATAAGCCAGTTGCCTGGTAAATTTATGTGCAGGTGAAGAGGGGACTTTTGTATGCAGCTAGCGGAGAGAGTGAGAGAGGCTTTCTCTTTCAGTGCAGTTGTACACTCAATTCCACGATGGCGAGAGACGGGTTAGTACTTGACCTGAAAAGTATGTGTCATGTTTTCTTTCCTGATGGAAGGGACTTCCTCTGTATGAAGTGGAAGGGGGTGTGTGTCAGGGTCTGCTGTACTTACCACTTGGCAGCACCTCCTTGGGGCTCATCTGAGGAATTAGCTCTGCCGCCTAGTGTGATGCCCCTTCCTGCGGTTACTCAGCCCATTGTTCCCCTCACTTACTCCTATGCTTATCATGCACCAGTAGCTGCAGAATGTTCTTCTTCATGGTTTAACCCTCTTGTAAAATCACTTTAAAGTTCTCCCTCTTCTGGGGAATCATCAAGGACTGCTTCCAGCCTTCCCCACATGGGTATTCCTAGTGTGTTATTCCAGCAGTGACTTGCAGGGGAACACAGACCTGCCCTCTACACTGCGTTCCAGTCCAGGGACCCTTGGCCCAGCAGCTCTGGGCTTTTACTCTTCCGTCCCTTACTTTTCCTTCCCTGGACTGCTTCCTACTCTGACCTTACAGCTTCCTGCTCTTCTCCCTTATCTCCAGGAATATGACTGCAGATTTCCTCCTTGCAGCCTACCAGCTTCCTCTCTTTATAGATTTCACCCCACTCCTCCCCATTGTGGACTTCATCAGCAATTAGGCCCTAGCACTCCCTGGGTTTCCTGCAGGTGCAGCCTAATGTTAATCGGCCTAATTTACCCCTTCAGTCCTTGTGTGTAGTGAGCACCCCATCACAAGGTCGCTTTGCTGGGAGAAAATATACTTTGACTGGAAGGACAAGTCCAGACAGCAGGGAGCCTCAAAGAGGCTGAGGTATAGAGCTGGTTGGAAAAAAAATGCTGAAACAGATTTCCAACAAAACCATTTTTTTAAATAAAATTATATCTATTTCAATTAATTAACATGCAAAAACAAATTTTCAGAACGAGATTTCCCAATTTATTTTGTTTCCTTTTTAATATTGTATTATTTTCATTATCTCATGACATGTTGGTAGTAATACATAATGAGGTGTCATGGCATGTTATGCAGTACAGCTACTGACTTTATTTATGACATAATAGATAAAATATTCTTATTAATTTATTTTGTTGGTATATTATTTTAAAAATAATGATGGGAAGCTGCTACTTAATACTAATTGAACATTTTATCTTATTTTCTAGATCAAAGTGCTTCCTGTGTTGTAATGAAACTCTTTGAACAATGACAAAAAATAAGATAAGCACTCAGTGTAATAGTTAGAGGAATAGCTGTTTCTGATATCCATGTGTTAACCTGGAATATTTTTTCCAGGATATTGAAAACAGCTACTGAAATGAAATTTTTCAGAATGATGTTTGTTTTGTTTTGGAATGTCCAGTTCCAAGTTGGACTGAAAACAAATTTTGAAATATTGAAATTTCCTGAAAAATGGCAATTCTGAGATTCAACTGGCTCTGCTGAGGAGTTCTTGTACAACTACATTTGGGAAGTATCACGACACCAGATTCAAGGAAGTAAGGAGCCAGCCACCAAGGATCCAAAAAGAGAGGAAATCAAAGAGGATGCGTGAGTTTGTAATCACCAGAGGGAAGAGGATGAGCTGGAGTCAAAAGAGGGATAGGCAAGCTGTGACTATTAGAGAGAGGAACAGAAGGAATTCCACACAAATACATTGTCAGCCACACGGAAACTGGAAGATATCCATCTGGTCAAATGGAATTGAGAGGTGTATGGGATTCATCTGTGAATGGCTGGTCAGCACAGCCCATAAGAAAATCAAACATATCCATAAAGAGATTTCCTACCACTCAAAGAAAACAGATGACCCTTGTTGGTGGTTCTATATTAAGAAAGGAAAGAATCTTCTGCAAGGAACAGGAAGACAACAAGATGCTGTGCTGTCTTCCCAGACCCAAGACCTGAGATGTGACACTAAGATTGGATAAGCTTTTGACATCAGTGTGCAAGGATCCACTGAGGATCCACATTAACTTTGGACTTGCTTCCCCAATAGATTGGTCTGAAATAACCAGAAGTAAGAGTTCAGGATCTACTTATAGGACTTTTGGTGAAGGCTGAGGGTATGATTGGATGGGGTGGGAATGCATATATTTTGTTGCTCTGAATTGTAGGCTGCTTAAATTATTTAATTTTGGTGTGAGTACAGTGATTGTTATTCTATGGTGCATCATAATTCTAAATAATAGTCAGAGCACCTATGGCTGTGGATAGGTGGTGGGTTTGTTTTTGTTTTTTTGCTTTCCTTGTGTTTAAATTGAAATAACATGACAGATACTTTTGGGAATAGAGGCTTGACAGCTTCTAGACTTTGCATTGAGGAGCGAGAAAGTTTACTTACTATTGAATTTACTCTGAGCCAAACACATACCTGATAACATGAGTGAAAACAACAAAGTTACACCAGGGAAGTGTTTGGTGCTGTTACCTTAGGGTCTTCCATTGCTATTTGCAACATGAAGAATAACGGAAGAAAGTAGAAGGGTTTTTGAAAGTCATTGTGCGACTGCAGCCCTCTGTGCTGGAAATTGCTAATAGAAATTTAAGGGGTAGGTGGTTCATACAGAGATAATTATACATGAGCATAGAAGTTTATTAATCATAAATAATTTAATGTTTGTGTATATATAGCAAACTGTTTTATGAACTATGATCCAAATGATGGAGGACTGTTGAGGCAGCATCTGGTAGAAATCATGCAGAGCAGGAGGACATAGGTTGGACATTTTCCAGTCCTAGGTCAGCCCTGGGTCAGTCCTGGGTCAGCCCCCCCAAAAATTTGTAAGCTGGTGAGCTATCTCATGAGCTCAGGAAGGAATCAGTTCCAGGCTCAAGTCTGTTTCAGGCCTTTGCCTCAGGGCACAGTTTAGTGTTTAAACAGAAAACTCAGAGTAACACCAAAACAAAGCAATTCCTCTGCCCATAATGGGCTGCAGTTCCCAGAGGCTTTTCCCTTCACTCTCTCTCTTAGGAGGACATACCCTTCCCTTGAATCACCTGCTAGGTCATATGACAGGCAGGTAGCATTTAACACATTCCTGGCTGTGTCACATCATTCCCTAGAGCAGCTATATCAGTAACTGTGAAAGGGCTTTCCAGGGTGCTGTTTGGGACCAGCACTGTGGCCTGCATGTTATAGGACTTGCAAAACCTGACTTAATAAGGACATCTACTCGTTCCTGCCTTTCTCCCTTACCAATTATTTGTGAACAAAACAGAATTAATTGGTATAAAATAATTGGCAAAAGGATAGTACAGGAGCTACTGTCAGTCACAGCGTGGATACATGTTCAAATTCAGTGCTTGCAGCATATATGGAACATCTTTTGGAGTACACATACATTGGGCCAGACTTCGCTATCGAAAGAGTCATCTGTTTATCCTTCACTTACAAATGTTCACCTCCGGGCTGAAATCTGACAGGTATTTAACAGCACAGATCAGTGCTATGCAATAGTACTTGGCATAAAAAATTAAGATGCATACCACATGCAATTAAAATTAGAGGAGAAAGTTTAAATCAGCCTAATTTCTGATTGCTCAGGCTGGAATTTGGCCAGCGCTAGCACTCTACTCTTTCCAAAATTGCCCTAAGACCTTTAATGCATACTTTATGTCAAGATGTGTTGTTTTTGTTTCATTTAAAAAATGGTGAAAACAACGGTACAATGTTCCCTAGCAATGCACCAGAAGGAAGATCTACTCTTTTAATGGAACAATTTCTCACTTAGATTGTCCATGGAGATTTAACATTCAAGAACTTACCAGGCCTGACCCTGCTTAGCTTGTAAGATCTGATGAGATAAGTACTCAAGGTAGTATATCTGCAGGCTTATGATCTTTTCAGTCTTTGGTTATTTAAAGACCCACAGAGCATTCTAAGCAACAGACAAAGAGAGAAACAGCTCTTTGTTTTGTCCCTATGTTACTGCAGTCTGAGATATTTAACCTCTTCCCCTTGCACATAATGGCTAAGGATAGATGTGAGACTGTCCTATCCTGATCTCTGAAGCTAATGCATTCAGATGGATTTGCTGCAGTCAAGGAGAAATCATGGCACAATATGTTTACTATGTGATTGAAAGGATAGTATATATGATCCTAGAAGAATGGGGAAAGGTGGTTTAGGCAGCATATTGAATTTATCCATAGAATCTGTAAAAGAATATGAATTCACTTCCGGATACTGGAATATGTTACCTTCTCCTATGTATCCACTTTGTTATCATGATCCAAACCCTCCTCTGGATCTTGATAATGAAGTGGGTACATAGGAGCAGGTAACACTGAGGCACTACAGAGATGGGCTTTAAAAACAAATATATAGTAATAACTTTAGGTTGACAGAAGGCTGGTATAAGTATGACCACTTCATCTATTCTATAACTGTTACAGAGGTTGATGTATATGACAACTCCAATGCCTTAAAATGTCCCTTATATTTCCTGCAATAGTTTGTTAGTCAAGAACAAATCCTAGAACTCCCAAGAACATCTTTAGGATGTGAGATTAATTACATGTTAAACGAGCTATATTCCAGCCTCTGATATTAAAAAAATAGGACTCCCACTTAAACTGTAATATCAGGAGTATTTGTGAAAGCTGTTTATCACTTGGCGTGTGTATGTTTTTGTGAATGCTGTTTGTGTGATATTATCCCATATAGGAGGTTGTAATCACTATGCCACTAGAATGTGCTAGACATAACTATCAAAGGCCTGGGTGCTTAAATCAGAGTGGTATTGACCATGTACCTGACATTGTCCATTAATTGGCAATAGGATCTGATTATATCAATTAGTGGTGTTTTTGAATGTTACCTTTAGATGTATTTACAAAAGTTGATTAAAAAGATAGTAGAAGCAAAACTGATTCTGTTTGTTTTTTATGAATTCTCCTTCAGTCTGGTAGAAAAAAATATATAAACAAAGTGGGAGGCTGCAGGTAGTATTGAAGGTGGCTGTGATTTGTGTTAAAAAGATTTGTACTGTGGTCAAAAGCAAATGGTGAAATCTCACAGGTATAAAAGATAATGAAGCACCGATTTAAAAGTATACTTGTCACATGAGTCATGGAGTTCTGAGCAGGTTTTGTACTCAAACATCAGTGAAGAATAGGCTTTTTCATGCATTTGCTAAAATGTGCAGACTCTTTCCAAGACCGAATAAGTAAGTGTCTTGAGATGAGGAGGCTTGATGCCCATGTGTTGATCAAAAGCAATTTTGTGCCTGATATGCTGCAAAAATTGTTCCAGGACAGATGATTTTGTTTGTTTGTTTGTTTGTTTGTTTGTTCTTTTAAGACAGTCCAGTGGAGTTGTGCCTGCTTAAATCTAGGCTACTGACTGTACCAGTATTTTACAGGTAATGCTGTCAAAAAAGGTGAATTCTTCTGTTTGGGGAATAACGTATTCCACTATATTAGGCTCAAAACTCATGGAAAAAATAATGTTTGAATACCCAGTCATGATAGTGTATGATTAATACCTACAATACAACAAAAGGCATGAAAACAGAAGAATTTATGGACATCTCAAATTGTAACACTGGGGCCAGTAATACATAGGATGGGATTTTTAAAATCAATCCTTGTTGGCCTAACTCTGTTCCCATTAAACTCAAAAGTAATGGGAGCAGAGTTAGATCAACACAGTACTTTTGAAAATCCTACCCATAATCTGCTTTGAGGTCCTTAAATGAAAGCTATGTAGGAGTTAAATTATTATTTAGGCATATATACTGTGCTGACTCATTTACCAAATCTTGCAGCATTCTGCATGTAGCAGGACAAATGGAAACTTGTTTTCTATTACTAGACAGCAAGAAACTGCCTCATTGGTGCTAAGACTCATGTTTTGCCTCCACATATGTAGTCAAGAGAGAGATTTCCTCTGTCAATAGTTGGTAATTCACACTCTCAAGTACCTATGTAAAATTCAGCCCTGATGCAGTCATATGTAACAAAATCTAAACTTTTCTTGATATATAGTGTGAAACAAAGTCACTCATCCTGCTACATATAGTATGCATCCGATGAAGCGAGCTGTAGCTCACGAAAGCTTATGCTCAAATAAATTGGTTAGTCTCTAAGGTGCCACAAGTACTCCTTTTCTTTTTGCGAATACAGACTAACACGGCTGTTACTCTGAAACCTGTCATATAAAAACTGTTTTAAAAAGAGGTGCATATATCACAAGTGGCTACAAAATTCTGATACAGATTTTGAACAGCCTATAGCAGCGGGATACTCAGATGTGAGTTTTAGATTCAGTCCACTCTAAAGGCAGAGACCATTTTCAAACTTTGGGTCTGCGCTGGGATTTTCATAAGAGTCTAAGGGAGTTAGGAGCTTAACAAACACTGAATTTCAATGCAAGTGGGGCAACCAAATCCCTTAGGCGTTTTAAAAATTCCATCCCTATATACTGGTTTGGATTTCAAATGCACCCCAGAGTTTTGCAGTGTTCATATCCCAGTTTATGGGTTGGGTCCAACTCTAAGGTAACTCCATATGCTGGGAGCAGCTCCTATGTGTTTTTGCATTTGCAACAACACAAAAGTCAAAGCAGAAAAACTAGTCTCCCTTTCTGCAGGCCTTCTGTCCACTAGACTTTTGTTGTTGCTGTTAAAACATTACAACTAGGCATATAGCTCAGCTAGTGGTAGTAAGGTGGAAGCAAACGTGTAGATATGCTGTCAGCATTTTAACCACCACATTGCCTAGACCACCTCTGCACAATGTTAGAAGACTTGTAGGGTGAAATCATGGCTTCATTGAAATCAATGGGAGGTTTGCCATTGACTTCACTGGGACCAAAATTTCACCCAAGATGTGTGTAAAATGCCAGCACATGAACAGCAACTGACCTATACTAGCACTTTCAGCATTGTTATCATAATGGTGAATGTTAAGGAAAGTGTCTAATGTAGACATAGCTCAATATATATGTGGTTCACAAGATCACCTGGAATGATAATGTTTTCTGAGACCATGGACTTGCAGGAAACCATCTATATGGACATGGTTTATTTTCTTATCCTTAAAAATTTTAAATGGTTTGTGTGACTAAAAGAATAAAAGAACACCCAGTAACATTCAGGTGCAGGGAGGAGGGATAGCACAGTGGTTTGAGCATTGGCCTGCTAAACCCAGAGTTGTGAGTTCAATCCTTGAGGGGGCCATTTGGGATCTGGGGCAAAAATTGGGGATTGATCCTGCTTTCAGCAGGGGGTTGGACTAGATGACCTCCTGCAGTCCCTTCCAACCTTAATATTCTCCTTTCCCATGAGAAAGAAAGAATAAGTGTATGAACATGTGGTAGTGACTGTGGTTAATTTTACATTGTTGCTGTATATCATAATTTTTCACCATCCAGTAGAACCCATACAAGAAACCACTATTGTTAGGCAACCACATTTAAGAGATTACCCTAAAATAGCCTCACTTTTTTTAAGTGACTGATTATTGTTGATACCCAGAGAAGTCGCTTGATATTTGTGATAACACCTTCAGGTCTCATTTTAACCCAAGTTCTGCACATGATGACCTAAATTTTTATAATGTGTCAGCATGTAAGGAATATCAAATGTGCACACTAACACTCACTTTCTCACAGCACTGTAATAAAGCATCAGCAAATGCACATATTTCATGAATCAAATATACCTTTAAGATAAATCTCATGTTGCTAACTTGTCTATCCAATTCAGAGTAATCATTTCAATATATATAATATTTTATTAGAATAAATATAGGAATGATATAAAGAAGCAGAGAGGAAAGCCAAAAGCTAGGGAGATAAGCCACTTGCCCAAATATAGCAGCTTAATATAGTAGCTTTTGTTTATTTTATTTCCTGCCTACTAATCAACTAATTAAAAATGATAAGCAAAAGAGAACTGGCTTTTGATTTGGTTAAGTGATATGTGAGCTAGAAATATTCATTTCAAAGCAAAGTATTATATAAACACAGAACTTAATAAGACAAATAGATGGGTTTAGACTTTTTTTTTTAATTGCATAAGGAAAGACACCTACAGCAAATCAGAGTAGGCATCAAACAGTTAGGATACAATATACTCTATTTCTGCTATAGTTTTTTTTTTCTTAAAGGGGAAAACTGTTGAATTCTTCTACTGCCCAAAAATATAGATATGCCCATACAAAATCTATCTTAAGTGTGTGTTGAAACAATTTTTAACAATAAAGGTATTGTTTTTTTAACTTAGAGCCCCGACCCTCTTTAGCCAATGGTCACATCATGCTTACAACTTGGCTCTTTTCCTGCCTCTTTCTCTCACTCACACACGTACACGTGCGTGTGCACACACACACACTGCCCCCCCATTCTCTCTCTCACTCACACTCTCTCTCTCTCAGGACTTGTTTTAAGTATGGCACCTTAAGTGTTTCTGGTATCCTAAGTGAAGGATGTTTTCAAATATTGTTTTTAATGAGGTTTTAGCTAAACTCCATAAAAAGGTTTCACCTAGCTCATAACATTATTATTTCCTGTTAAAATACAGGATTTTCACTACTAGAATCACCACCAGCTGCTTTACCAATATTTTAGACTGATAAACTAGTAAACAACCTGTCACCAAGTCCATCTATTATGTATTGGTGAAATGCATAGATGAGAGATGGTGAGCAAGAGAGAATGTCATTGAAATATGAAAAATAAACAGCAACTGCTAGTATTATTCCCACTGTCCCTTAGAAGTATTGAACTAAACTTTTCCAATGAACTGCAAAACAAGGATGTGTGTGGCTATTTAAAAATCACAGGGAATTTTCATGCAGGTGTTAACTCCACTATCCTAGACTAATCCCAAGTCAGTTAATTGTTTTCTGCCTCTTTAAATATGTCATATCTTAACTTGATTCAGTTTCCTTCTTTACTTCCTGTCCTAAATTGTTGTGCCATCTATTGCATTTTATTTCAGAGGTGAGTGTAATTTAGTGATGAATAAAGTGATCCCAATATTTTACTTAGTTGGTTCACAAAACTGCTGTGAGTCTAAATTAGTTAACGTTTGCAAAACCAGTTGAGATCCTTGTTTGAAAGATGCTGTACTGCAAAAATGCAAATTGTTCATTACTATTTTTAAATACAAAATAGATAATTGCATGAAAAACAGAAATATGGCAAGAAAACCAAAAGGAGCTTATAATTTTGTTACTTTAAACCTTTAGTAAGATGATTTCATGCATGACATCCCTCTTGCTTAGTTGTTCTTTAAAAGTAATTGGAATTTAAGTATGCAGTGAGCTTACTTAGCAGGATTTGTATACACAGCCGCATACTGTAATTTTCATTAAAAATATAATGACAAAAGTCAGATATTAGATGAGTTTTACACTTCTGCATAGAATACATTAGTGACAAATCCCATTGCTCAATCAACATCTGCCTTTTCCCCCTTAATCACAGACTCCTGATATCATTATCTTCCTCTAAATCTTCAAAGCATCACAGCTTGTGACAGTTGTGAGGGGAAACATTATTTTCCTCAAGCAACCAGGTAGTCTGGATTGCCTTCATAATCAATTAATTGCCTTTTATCTTTGTGTACCCCTTCTAATACATGAAGCCAAATCAGACTCCCCAATATCAGAGAGATCAGCAGAGAGAAGAAGCTGCAACAGAGTAAATCCATACAGAGAGAACTTGAACCAAATAGGAGTTCCCTGTTGAGTGATAAACCAAGGTACTGAGCAGCAGAATTAGGTCTTGATAAAGTGTGAACATTCAGAATATTAGCTCTGGACAGAGAACTTCAAAAAGGATTTCGTTAACAGCCTTGACACTAAGGCTGTCTACACTACCACTTATGTTGGCAAAACTTATATCATCCCAGGGTGTGAAAAAAAAACAACACCTGAGTGACATAAGTTTCACTGGCATAAGTAGTAGTGTGCACAGCGCTTCTCCCACTGACATGGCTACTGCTGCTCGATGGTGATGGTTTAATTATGTCAACAAGAGAGCTCTCTCCCGTCAGCATAGAGCAGCTACACAAGAGATCTGACAGCAGCACAGCTGCATTGGTACAGCTGTGCCACTGTAAGCTCTCTAGTGTAGGTATAGCCTAACAGGTTCCAGCAAGGGAAGAAACAAAGCAGTGAGAGGCAAACACTGATATCAAGAATGGATACTGAAGGATCAGCAATTCTATGTAGAACATGTGCAATGTTTCTATCTATGAATTAAGGTCATTGTCATTGTATTTACTATTTGTATCACAGTAGAATAGAGGACCCAATCAGAGATCTGAACCCTCTTGTGGTAAATACTTTAGTCTCCTGTTATGAAAAGACTCTACTGCAAATAGGTCACATTCTAAAGGCTCAGTTATGACCCTGGCTGTATGAGCCCCTTTACTCCCCTTCCTGCAACAACAGACCCAGCCTGGGTGGAAAGCAGCTGCCAGAGATATATTGCTCCCCTTCCCATGTAGGTGAACAGACAAATGCAGGGAAGGGGTTGGTGCCTTGTGTGACAAATTTAAGTTACCAATCTGCCTGAGGCATCAGGTGATCAGGCTGAGGCCGCAGGATCTTTAGAGAGGAGATGATGGAACACACCAAGGGTCTAAATTTTAAAGTTTTATTGATAAAATAATAAAATAAATAACAGCAGAGAGTGCTGGGAACACTCCCACATCACTCAGGGGAAGGAAAAAAGTGTTAGTGCCCCAAGCCCTAGCCCACTTTCATACTCACACCCGCACTACCTGAGACTGGCCAGGCCTGGGTGTAACATCAGAAGAAGTGGGGGGGAGGGGTGGGAAAGGATGGTGAGAGTGCTGTCCTGGGCCCAGGCTGTCCAAGTCTGCTGTTGATCTCCGAATTGCTCCATATCTGAGGAGAGTTTTAAGTCCTGGGCTCCTTTGGGGGTGTTCCATTTCATGGCCTCTGTTCCTGGTGCTCTTTGTGCCAGTCCAAACTGGCTTTCTATGGTCTTCTCTGCTTTCCCAAAACACAATGGCTCCAGGGATGCGAAGCTTTGTTCCTCCCCCTCATTGGCTCACTGGTGTTTTCCATCTCTGCAGCCCTGGTTCAGTGTACTTTTTCTTTTCTCATGGCTGGCTGTGGCTGGTTGAGACAATTTTTTCATATAGCGCCGTGACCTTGGACTGGGGCCAGCTCTTATCGTTGGACTGAGCTTGCTAGGGCAGTGTTGAGTTAACCCATTCTTTGCTCTCTTTCTCCTTCCCCCTTTGGCCTTTTGCAGCCTGCAAAAGAATCTTCCATCCACATTCACTCACACTTTTGACCCTTCCCAAAATGTCTTGCAATACTTGCAACAGCGTTAGCAACATACAATGCTGATCTGCCTTCCCCCTTAAGGGAGGAGGCCATTGTGGTGTGACAATTGGATCTGGAACACTCACCCCAATACACTGGCCAGCACTGGTCTGGAAAGAAATGAAGTGTGCTAGCTAAAGGGCTGGCTTGGTGTGGGCAAATTGTATCTGAGTCATAATCTGGTTCTTGCGCTCCACCTCAGTCAGCATAGTTATGTGCTCTCTTTCACTCCTGTTGGCTTTGACTATAACCTTATAGGACAACGCTAGGCATAAACAGATTAAGCAATTGCCTAGGGCCCCGAGCAGCTCGGGGGGGGGGGGGGCTCTATTTCCTTTTTTAGTATGTGGTGTGTGTGTGTGTACGGCTTGGGGCCCCCAATAAGCTAGTACCACCTCTAGTTACAGTCCAGACCTAAGTAAAGGCTGTACATGTGTGAAGTGCACTCTAGTGATTTTTCCTTCTGTAGGAAATGTTGGAAGGGCTTGAAGTACATTTGAAGTAATTGAAGTCTCTTATACAATTTGGACTTTGCTGCACTGGTGTAAACTTCTGGTGTAGATAAGGAAAGCCACAATTCCCACCCCCTGCATACCTTGTTTCAAGCAGGGATAAGATACCCCAGTGAAATCACAGCTTTCCTTGTCTATCCTTGGAGTTTGGCAATAGAGTAGGTAGAGGCTAGCCATTGATTGCTGGAATCATGGCAAATTCCTAGACCAGGAAAACCAAATCGTAAATAGGCAAGTTGATCAATCATTAGGAAACACAAAGCAGGTTTACACCACAGGTGAAATAGAGCTTTGAAAACTGCATGTTAGTACTGCCAGGAAAATATAATCTAAAAGTTACACAATGGAGAGGGAAACTAGTGAAGCATTACAGCTGAATGAGACCGAGGTGTGTGTTGACAGCAAATTAGAGAGAATTTTGAAATATGAGATGATTGCAAAGAAATGTTTTCCTTTACACAAAGATCAACCATATGTTTTTTTCCCCTGAATTACCTTTAATATGTATTAAGAAAACATCCAAACAAGAAAAAGCCCTTGAAAGAATACATGCACTGTCTCTCTTTTACAGAAGCAACATTTTGGAAAAGCTACCTACTGTTACTATCCCCATTTCAGCTATGTTATTAGCAAAATTAGGAGCCCGAGCATTGATGGCATTTGGCACTGTGTCCATTAGACCAGAAGGGTTAGATGATATGGTGCTGAAAATGGTGTCACAGCTAAAACCCCGTCTACACCAGAGCTCCTAATGTTGATAACAAAAGTTCAGCTGCACCCGTGTTAGCAACAAGGAGAAAATTTTCAAAAAATTCCCTAGTGAAGGCAAGAGGGGTGTGCATGTGTGTGTGTGTGTGTGTGTGTGTACAAAATGATAGCTGCCTCTCTAGCAAGGAAAGAGACTACTCTGCATTTTTAAAAAAAATAATAATAAAATAACACATGCAAGCTACATATGCACAAAGGTCAACTCCTTAAAAGCATCACTTCATGGAATAGGTAGATAATAGTTATTCTGTACATGATTCTGCTGTAACTGCACCTGAGATATGTTAAATTTGGGTCACATAATTGATGGCATTTTGTTAGATGTATGCTAATATAAAATACACTTAGCTTTGTTATTAGTTCCAAACAACCTCAGTTTCCTGTGGAATCCTCCAGGGTCATGCTCACCCTCTGATAGAATCAAGTCCTAATTAGAACAGGGTGAAGAATGGATTTTTCAATCCATTGGGGCAAAGAAATTGCTTTGATTGAACAATTTTTTTGTTTCCACAAAATCAAAACCTTTCATTTCAATTTTTACTTCTATTTTTTAATATTAAAATAAGGAAATTTTTAAACAAAACATTTTGGGATTTTGGAAAAAAAATTGGACACAAATATTGAGCAAAACCAACAGCAATTCATGAAACATTTTGCTGTTGCTGAAGTTACATTTTTGTGGCAAAAGCAAAATGTCAATATTTTTTGTCCTGTTCTGGTCCTAATATCAACTAATTCCTCTGGACACTAATTAAATTATGTGCAATACATTTCAGAGTTTTGATTTCATGGGACTATTTATTCAGTTGTCTCTTCCCACTCCTTTTGAAATGTGTGGGTTTTGTTTTGGGTTTTTTTCCTTACGTTCCTCTATAAAATGGGTTAAAAAACCAAAATTTTCAGTGAAAATGGTTTGGGGTTATTTTGACAAAATTTGAAACTTCCTTCATTTTGACCAGCTCTTGTACTTTCTGGGTCTCTGATGTCTGGAGTGAGGAAAATAAAATCATAAAGAGGCAAAATAATTCCCTAAATTATACTTCCAGTGAGCCATCAGCAAAATGAATATCCTGCCTTCTGCAATTAAAGTAAAGCAAAGGGCCTAGTTGAAATTATTACTGTTTTGTGTAAATCTGTTTCTATTACCACTTTCCCCCCTGTTTTATTCTACATCACCCCATAACCACAGTTTATTATAACAGAGGGGCCTGAAGTGGAAACTCAAATATGACCTTCCTCTACCTTTGGAAAAGTGCTAATCTGGATTTGAACTATAGATGTTGTACATATGATGGATTCAAACTAGAACCCTAGATCGAATAGTCGTGAACTTTGTGGCTTCTGGACCCAAAGTTTGTATGATTGGCCTCATATCTATTTATTACCTTAATCCAGGCAAGAAGGGTAAAAGGTGATTTTTATAATTGTTATCACTAACTGTTCTTGTTAGTGAACAGCAACAGTCCCTTCATTCAAAGTACTAAAATCGTAGAGCTCAATTCTGATATTCCTTGTTCCAGTTTTATTCCAGAGTTACACCTCTCTTAAACCTGGGAAGTAATATCATAGTCTGGCCCATTCACCTATGTCATATAAGCTAGTTACAAACAGTGATGGAATTATGCCAGAGCCCGTCAAATCTAATTGCTGCTAATTCAAGGAGTCCCAATATGTTTCATGATGGAATGTCACATTAAATCAGATTGGGTTCTGTATGTCTTGCAACTGAATTCCAATGTTGAATAGAAAGAGTGCCACTTACCAAGGCCTCATACAGAATACATTACTTATTTCTGGATGAATGTGTGCATAAACATGCAAATGTATGTATATAACCCTTCCATTTTTGAAGAGGTTTTATCTCCATCATTTGTCTTTAATTCTATTTGGGTTCCTACTGTGAATGTGAAGTGCTTTACAGGCACTGTCTCTTACAAAAGTTTCCTTAAATTGAGCACTGCATTCTCATATTTCACCATGGAGCTAATTGTTTCTAGATGTGTGCTAGCATCACTCCACAATGTGGTCCAAATGCTCAAATACTAATCTGTTGGCATATTATTCCTTACAAAGGATATTTTGTCATTTCCAGCAAGTGTTAAGTTTCAAAGGCAGTTTAGAATCTCTGCTGGTTGAACTGAATTATAGAATCATAGAACTGGAAGGAACCCCGAGAGGTCATCTAGTGCAGTCCCCTGCACTCAAGGGAGGACTAAGTATTATTTAGACCATCCCTGACAGGTATTTGTCTAACCTGCTCTTAAAAATCTCCAGTGATGGAGATTCCACAACCTCCCTAGGCAATTTATTCCAGTGCTTAACCACCCTGACAGGTCAGAAGTTTTTCCTAATGTCCAACCTAAACCGCCCTTGCTGAAATTTAAGCCCATTGCTTCTTGTTCTATCCTCAGATGTTAAGAAGAACATTTTTTCTCCATCCTCGTTGTAACAACCTTTTATGTACTTGAAAACTGTTATCATGTCCCCTTTCAGTCTTCTCTTCTCTGGGCAAAAAACCCATTTTTTTCAATCTTCCCTCATAGATCATGGTTTCTAGAACTTTAATCATTTTTGTTGCTCTTCTCTGGACTTTTTCCAGTTTCTCCACATCTTTCTTAAAATATGGCACCCAGAACTGGACAAAATACTCCAGTTGAGGCTAATCAGTGCAGAGTAGAGTGCAAGAATTACACTTCGGGGGAGGGACAGCACAGAGGTTTGAGCACTGTCCTGCCAAACCCAGGGTTGTGAGTTCAATCCTTGAGGGGGCCATTTAGGGATCTGGGGCAAAAACTGGGGATTGGTCCTGCTTTCAGCAGGGGGTTGGACTAGATGACTTCCTGAGGTCCCTTCCAACCCTGATATTCTATGATTCTATGAACACTCCTAGTGCATCCCAAAGGTCTTACTACCTGATATATTCATGGTGAGTGTGTATGCTTGTGCTTGCATGCACAGAAGCAGGTTATTATGGCAGAAACAGTCTTCACAACTTACTGATAGAAAAGTGACAAGACCTTCTGTGGAGTAGAGCTTCCACCAATTTTTAGAGGTGCCACCCTGAAAAAAACGTGAAAAACAGACCACAAGCTCTATTAGGAAATAAAGTTGAGAAATATAATAAGAAAGATTTGCACTGATTTTTAGTAGTTATTTTTTACCATCCCCATGAATGCTATGTGCTTCACAGAAAACAAGAGTGGCATGTCCTTGCTCCAAAGAGCTAGCAATCTGGATGCCCTTAAGGAACTTATCAAAGACTCGCTCCCCCCAAGAAATCAAGCATACAAATTGTTTCCGGATGAACTGGAATGATTCTAGCAAGTGAACCTGAAACTAGATAACTGTTTAAGAAATAATCACATCTCATTATATTATTATATTTCTCCACTACATTTGCTGCCAGACTTTGCACTCTTTTTCTTGTGGGGTCCTGTAGAGTAGAAACCAAAGGGATGAGTAGGAGGAATTTCTACTTCACTTAGAGCCCTACTTCTCTGAGAGCAAGCAGCAACAGAGAGGAAACTTGAGCACAGAGAGAGGTCACTTCAGGAGGGCATGAGTTTTGGGTGATATGGATAAGGCTCTTGAAGCACCAACAGAATCCCATATAGGAGGAGGCTGTATGGGCATTTTTTTTTAATTGAACAAAACAAGAAAGTTAACAGTGCTAAACAAAATAATTATTTCAGTTCAGCATGAGTCTGAAAGGTCCTATGTTGTTCAGTGGTGCAACAGCACCATCCAGACTGGGATCCAGAAAAATACCAAGTACACAGAGAGGCTGAAGATGAACATCTCCTCACCAAAGCCCACTGCAACCTCCTCCTACATGGCAGCATGATGCTGCAGCAGATATTCACTCCTCAGCCACGGTTCTCCTACATTACCAGCAGCTACATGACATCCATGAGTGTACTCTGTGCCAGAGGTCCTCTCCCTTGCTGTCAGCAACTGACCAGGCCCAAACAAGTGCCATAATCCAGAAGATGCTAGCATCAAAGGCAGCATGCAGATACTTCTCTACCACACTTGCTTGCTTCTGTAGTTTATTTTCCTCTTCTCTGTTGCTGTTTCTCTCAACCTCTCCTCCATACACCTGACAGCACAACCAGCCCTCTATGACCTATGCAGTGGCCTACCAAGAGGCAATGCAATATACAGACCTTCCTGGTTTATACCAGAGTGCATCTGTGCAGAGCTGATCCTTCCCTTTTCTCCTTACCTGACCAGGAATAGTGCCAAAGTAACTAAGAGTATTCCTTGCCTTGAAATGCTGCCAATCTGCAGTTGCTGAAGCTGCTGGTGATAACTGCACATAATCTCGCACTACCATCCGCTTCCCACTTCCAGCCCACAAAGAGCTCTTAGGGTAGCTATATGGGTAGGCTCGGTTTGAATACTCACTAGAATATACCTTTACGTGAGTATTCTGAATACTGAAGCTGGGGGAAATTTCTGGACCAATTTTTTTTTTACAGTGAAGAATACGGATTCAGCTCCACCAAAATGTTTAGTGAATTTGTTTTGAATTTGCCAAATTCTTTCAGCTAAAAAAACAACAACTCCAAAACCCAAATGACTGCATTTTGACATTTGCAGAACTAAACATTTTGATTTTTGATTCAAAATTACTTTTTGTTTAGAAATGTCCTTCATTTTTTTAAAAATTAAAACTTTAGAGCTCAAAATCAAAATAAAACTTTTGTTTCAGGTTGAACCTTATGTTTCATTTGAGAAAAAAATATCCCCCCACCCACTTTTGCTGTAAATTAAAAAAAAAAATGTTTCAGGTCAGCCCAAACTATTTTCTCCTGACTTTGGAAGAGCCAGCAAGCTGTAAAATCAGTTATTCAAACTACTCTATTCACAACACAGGTGCTTTCCATAAATGTCCATGAGAACAAAACGTAGGTCAGCTAATGTTTATTGATAATGAATAGAAGAGGTTACAAACATTTTTCAAGTGAATCCATGGATTTTATGCACAAGAATATTCCACTGTATTTTTCAGCTCTCTTTTGAATTACTCATAGCCAAATTCACTGTACTACTACTACATGGAGTACCTCGTAGGCTTTGAATATATGGTGCTATAAAACTTTAGTATGATATATAGATTAAAAAGGACAATTCAGTCTTTAATGTGTGAACCAAGTAAAGTAAAAATGAATCTGTGGTGACCATTTAAAATGAAATTCAAGAAAAAGAACAGTTTATTTGCTTCATAAAAACCTGTGAAGCATTCAGATTGAATAACATAAGCAGAATGCAGCTCTATAAATCTTCTTAATTTACATCCAGGGCTTCATTATGCATATTTTATAGCACTCTGCAGAACTTTAATTTACAGATTTTTTTGGAACTTTACCAATCCCAATAGAAGTGCTAAACATGCCTGTTGGAACATTTAACCAAAGTAAGTCACTGGAGATTTCCTTAATGAGTTCAGAATTATCAGTTATTTGCATTCCTAGTAGATTTAAAGCAGTAGGGCCAATTAAGAAGATAATGGCAAATGCTGTTTGAATGCTAGTCTTCAGCAAACTATTGACTAAAATGAATAATTCAAAGTACAAATTTCAAAGTATGCAACTAAATTGAGCCAGCTTTTGTATATCTCATTTAGATAGGTAATTTGACTCAAAATGGCCACTTATTCAACAATGTGCAGTTGAATAGACTAAGGCAAATAACACTAATAAGAACTCAAGACGACATCTTTATTCTTTGTTGACCTTCACCATTGATCTTCCTAACTGTTAAATATTATATATGTTTCTTTAAAAGTAATTCCCATTAAAGTTTCTTGACAGACCCCAGAATATTAGGACCTGCAAGGCTTATTGAGAAAATCTGAAAGTTTTTACAAAGCTACTCATTGAAGTAATTTGGCAGTCAAACCGTGCATTACCCGTTTACATATCATGAATTGGAAATGGTTGGCCTTCTTTCCAGATCTAAAAGCTATAGGGGCCTGTAAGAGGCTAGGGCATGGGAAATGCTGATGTAATAACATAAAGCTGATAGCTGTGGACAGACCAATATTTATTTCTATGATAATCTATCGTTCGTTCTAGTTTGCATCCTGGCTGTATAAACTTGTTTACCCATGTGTATATTGGAATAACTTGTTTATCTTTGACCATGCATAATTGCATAACTGATTTCCATTATGAGACAATATAATATAATTGCCATGGTAAAATAGCAGTCACTGTGTAAACTACTGAAATTAGAATAAATTTGACATTATTATTATGGTCCAAGCAGAATTATCCAGAGCCCTGGACCTTGCCAGAAAAACATTGTACTTTCAGACAGAATACATTTTGTATTATCGGACATATATATAAATCTTTATTACTAAACCATGCACTCTGGTGTTAGCCTTTGTGCTGTTTAAAAAAAACAAACAAACCAAGCCAAGGGCACAATTTTAAGTAGGACCCAAAATGATGGGAGTGGGGAGGGGGATTTCAGCCTAGGCTCTCCAGAGGTGGCTTTCCACTGTCTTTCTGTCCTTCCCCAGAATTCTGGGAATACCTAGGCCCCAATTTTAATTTCAATCAGACTTAGGAGTGCAGGAACACATGGTAGTTTGGCCCGTCTCTCTTAGGTACTTATATGGCCCCTATCATTGCAGCATCCCAGCACCTCATAATATTTTAATGATCATCATAATAATATATTAATCTTCACAACACCCTTGTGAGGCAGGGAAATATTGTTATCCCCATCTTACAGGTGGAGTAACTGGTACAGAAAGCCAAGTTACTTGTTCAAAGTAACACAGGAAACTTGTAGCAGAACAGGGAATAGAAGCTGGTCTGCAAATTCCTAGGCTAATGCCCTACCACTGGTCCATCCAGCTTTCCTCTTTAACATCCTCTGAGACTCTCCCATTCCACCCACAAATGTCTCCTGTCCCAGAAGGTCATGAGCAACTGGCAAAGGGCTTATCAGCCCTATTCTGGCTAATGATTCCTCTAAATAAGTGGAGTTTTCAACTACTTCCTTAAGGTAGTTTTCATTCTCCATTGCACCACTGGAATGGCACAAGTGCAATTTAGGGTATGTCTAGTCTACAAATCAAGGTGTGATTGTAGCATGGGTAGGCATAGCTATGCCAGATTTAATCAAGCTAGCACGGATAACAATAGCAGTGTAGATGTGGCTGCACAGGTTAGCAACCAGAGGACAGGTCCACTAACCACCAGGGAGCAGTCTAGTCTAGTTGCTAGCCTATGCCACCACTCTGTTTCTACTGTTATGCACGCTAGCACAGTTAAAGCTAGCACAAATATGCCTAGCAATGGTCAATCACACTTTCAACTGTAGTGGAGACATGCCCTGAGAGAGGCCCAGTTCCTCAGCCTCTCCTGTAAACAGCATATCTATTCTAATATAAAAAATTCACAAAAAACATTATGCTAAACAACATTGTTTTGTGTACAGCATTCTAGTTTTTGAAGGAATCTGATTAGATAGACTATATAAAGAACCAACGGTGACAATCAAAAGTGAGATGGCGAAAATGACAAAGATATATCAAACTCTAGTTGCCATACAACAGCAGGTTAAGATCAAACTGTATTTTGTGTCAAATAGTGTTGGCAATGTTTAATTTGCCTATTCTGTGAAGCCTTCATTGCAAACAATTGGGGCGTTTATGAAATATTTATACATTATTTAGTGACTCTCCTCTAAAACTGCTGATTATTGTTTTTCTTCTTATCTACTTTGTGAGTATGTGATTACATTGCTAAAGTGCCTAACATCTCCAAAGACAAATAGAGGAACATGTTCAGACACTTACAGAATTAGAAGCTTGTAACCTAATGTAGCCTATCTTGAACAACAGGGATCAAAGCTACATCTGCATCTGGTATAATTATGAATAATTTTACTGAAGTCTTTGGAGCTGAGCATCTGGCCCTATATGTATAATTTGTAAGTAGGCCAGGATACCAAAACAACTGGTACATGTCCACACAGCATAATGACTCCTCTCTGAAGTTACTGTCTTTTATTTTGGAAATTCAGCTTGTGTGTGTGTCTATGTGTGTGTGTTATTTTTAAAGTAAATCTCTAGATGTTATGGTTGTGAAGAAAACCTCAAAAATGGAAAGGGGTGTAACCAATGAGCCTTCACAGAGCCTAAAACAATAGTTTGAAGAAGTGCCCGCCCCTGCCACACATGTCACAAGCAGCAGAGGAGCCAGAGATGAGCGGAGCAGATTCCGGGATCGGGGCAGGACCCGCGACCAGTAAGGGACCCGCTGCCCCGGGCAGCTCGGCAATGGGAGGGCGCTCCGGTCCACCCCCCTCCCCACGGCTGTCCCACCCCCCAGCCGCTCTGTCGGTTACTGTCCCCTCTGCAGGGGAGGGGCTGGGTCTGAGATCAGGGTGGGGGCCCACGGGCGGGATGTACAGTACCGAGAATCTCACTCCAAACACTGCTATAGCATTACACATTCTTTTAACATTACCGGTATCAGTGGCTTCTGATGAGCGCAGTTTCTCAAAACTGAAATTACTAAGAAATTATTTGAGGTCCACCATGTCTCAGAATCGTTTGTCAGGACTCCTATTAATTTCAATTGAAAGTATCATTGCAAAAAATTTAGATTTCACTGAATTATTAAAAGACTATGCAAGTATAAAATCCAGAACAATTCAGTTCATATAAATTCTTTTAATTTACGAGAAACTGGGCACATCGGAAGACACTAACGTTTTTCATTACAGTGTATAGTTGAAGCCAAATTGTTCATAATTGTGATTTTGTTAAAATTAAATGAATACACAAGTAGGAAATTGTTTTATTTCACTAACTACAAATTCTGTTTTCATTTTTTAAAAATTTTAAACAGTCAAAAAAACCCAAAGCAAAATAAAAAAACATTGCAAAGTGCAAACGTATAAAAGCCAAAAAAAGGGGGAGTGGAGCAGCCAACATTTTTTTTTTCTTGGGGCTGCAAAAAACCTAGAGCCAGCCCTGGTGATGACAATTTAAATTGTCAACATAATTAACTATTTCATTCCTCATGTAAACTGGATCACAAATCTGCACAATTTACTGTGAGTGACATCTTATTTCAATGCCAAAAGAGGGAAGTGTTCACAAGATAACACCTCTTTTTTTCCCCCAATCAATAAGAAGCTTTGAGTTGTTCCATGCTCTTTTAGTTAGCCTGCTAAAGGTGGTGGCAGCCTTTCCAATGCGAATATTTAGTTCTTCATCCAGTAAGAGGTTGGTGGTCACTGTAGAACCTAAATAGCTGAACTTCTGGACTACTTCTAGCTGGTTTGCATTTAAGGTAATTGAAGGATCTTGTGGAACCTCCTGTCCTAATGCAACCATTTTCTTGATGCTAATGATGAGAGAAAATGCCTGACAGGTACTTGAAAGGCAGTCCATGAGTTCTTGTAACCAAAATGCTAGTGTACCAAGATTGCGTTCTCAGCATTCTCATGTATGGTGGGGAAACATGGACAACTTATGCTCATCAGGAGAAAAGGTTGAACAGTTTCCACCTGCGTTGTTTACGCCACATACTCAACACCAAATGGCAAGATACAGTCACCAATGCAAAGGTTCTTCAAAGGGCAAATTTACCAACTGTGACAGCCCTGCTCAAGCAAAAATGACTGTGCTGGCTGGGCCATCTGAGTAGGTTGGAAGATGAATGCATACCCAAGGACATGCTATACAGGGAACCATCAGAGGGAAAAACAACAACAGGACATCCCAATCTTTGCTATAAAGACACAAACAAATGAGAGATGAAGGAATTTGGCATTGATCCTGACCAATGGGAAATCTTGGCAAGTGATCGTAAAAAGTGGTGCCATTTTTTCCATCAGTGTATCGCAGTCCATGACAGAAGGAGGCTGCCACAGCTTGAACAGAAAAGAGTCCATAGGAAACAAGCAGCCCAACCAAGATACATACTTTTGCAATAACTGCTGAAGATCATGCAAATCTCAGATTGGCCTATTCAGTCACATGAGACATTGCAAACCATCTACATAATAGGCTGCAATTCCCACCATCTCTCGCAGACAAAAGGATGCTAACAAGAACAAGACAAGCCCAAGGAGCTTAAAAGAACCTATCGGAATATTAAAACCCCACTGAAGGCAAACAAAAGCTCAATGAATCCATTAGATCCAAATGCCACATACACTCATATTTTAAACATCTGCACAGGCTGCTGGGAGCAGTGTCTCATTTTGGGGACTCACATGAGGGGAGGTTATGTTGGACTTTGGAAGAGTACCATCACCATTTCTCCAACCCTCCATCCACCTGATCTAGCCAACAAATAGTACCAACATCACCAGAATATTTTCTAATGCTAAACCATTTATTTTAAGTTTTGTAATACGCTGAGCAGTTAGAGGAGAAAGATATTATTAGATTTCAAGAAGCTGTCCAGCCCAATCATCTTCAAGTTATTTGGTCACTGAACTTCAGCAATGTTAATAAATGGTGCCAGAAAAGCTGAAACCCTTATGTACGAAGTCCATAGAATTTTTTTCCTGATTTCTCACCTTTAGCAAGAAGAGGGTCTCATTCAAAGCTAAGCAACATCAAAAGAAAATCCTGAGGGGGACCAACATCAGATATGATGATAGGTTTCAGAGTAGCAGCCGTGTTAGTCTGTATCCGTAAAAAGAAAAGGAGTACTTGTGGCATCTTAGAGACTAACAAATTTGTTAGAGCATAAGCTTTCGTGAGCTACAGCTCACTTCATCGGATGCATCCGATGAAGTGAGCTGTAGCTCACGAAAGCTTATGCTCTAATAAATTTGTTAGTCTCTAAGATATGATGATGTTATCAAATGCCCATCTACTTTCACTATGGATTTAGTAGGGTCCACAAGATTTTGCATAATTCCCTCCAAAGCTTGGCAGACACTTCAAAGACTGAGGCCAGATTTGATCAAAAGTAGTAGAATAGTTATTTCATCATAAACAGCATACTTCCACAAGTTTAAAAATCAGTTTGTTTTCTTATGTATCTATGTACATATGGCAATACTCATTTATGCAATCTGCCAGCATCTAACAGCCAGGCTGAACTCTTCTGTTGTCCCCTTTGTAACTGAGCAATAACAACAACTGTATACCACTGTAAGGTGTAGTAGAGTAATAGCTTATCATTAGGCTGGGGAATGTAGCACCACCTACTGATGGACGTATTATGTATACTAATCAACACAACTTGTAATGCTAGACAGAGTCTCTTCGCTAGTTCTGCCTCTGATGGATCGTGTTATGGTAACCGCACATCCTTTGGAGCAGTCAGTATTTCTGACATATGAAGTAGATTATAACCTAAACTTTAAATAACACTAGTTGTTCAATTTGTGCAGGGCTTTTGGTATACTATGAATAGGAAACTTTTTCTCAGAATTGTTGCATTTTTCATATTTAGATTTTGTACTAATTTTCATTTAATTGACCAAATCAGTTGTAAGTTTCCATATAACTCTGTGTGTGTGTGTGTATAGATATATAAAAACCTTTGTATGTATGAATATATTATACATGTTCTTAGAATACCCAATGATATTTACAAGGTAATATTTGATTTAAAATATATTTGAATTTAGAGAAGTTTAGAATATTACTAGGTAATATGGGGGCAGTCCCAGATGGAACTGAAATCATCAGGTATCTGAACATGCCCACAATGGCTTCTTTTAAATCTGTTAATGTATGTGTTGTTGTTGTTTTCTGCTACAATTATACTTTGGAAGATACTTGTTGTTTTTGTAGATATTTTTGTATACCTGACAACCGTAGAGGCTCAGTTGAAGGCATAAATTCATTCAAAACTAACCAGTATCTGATATGTATAAATACAGACCATATCTTAGAGATGTGGTTTAATAATATCTTTTACAACTTTCCATGAATTTTCTTAGTATGTGCTCCAGGAACATGAGGAGACTTAATGAACCCTGTCAAAGACATGTGAGATCAAAAAAATGCCAATTAAGTTTCTTGCAGAAAACTAATTTAGCAGAAATAGATGCTGATAGAATCAATAAGGTGTGAGTAGGCACAGAGTATCATTCATTACTGAGTGGCAAAGAGTCCTGTGGCACCTTATAGACTAACAAATGTATTGGAGCATAAGCTTTCATGGGTGAATACCCACTTTGTTGGATGCATGTAGTGGAAATTCCCAGAGGCAGGTATAAATATGCAAGCAAGAATCAGGCTGGGCATAGCGAAGTTAGTTCAATCAGGGAGGATGAGACCCTCTTCTAGCAGCTGAGGTGTGAACATCAAGGGAGGAGAAACTGCTTTTGTAGTTGGCTAGCCATTCACAGTCTTTGTTTAATCCTGAGCTGATAGTGTCAAATTTGCAAATGAACTGAAGCTCATTACTGAATTCTAAAAGCTGTGGCACAGCCATTTTAATTCTTACATATATAACTTTCCATCTTATACAGTCTTGGTCTGATCCTGAAGGAAGTTCTTCTTGAAGGCTATTTCGACTCAAAAACGTTAATTCTAGGAAGCATTTGCAATCCAAGTGGAGGTAATTCTGAATTTTTCAGAGACATCACACACATTCTTTATAATAAAAAACAGTCATTCCTGTAATACTAGGAGGCAACTGGAATACTATACTTGAAAGACTTATGGACAAATCCAATTACATGAGACCCAGCTTTCAAAACACAAAAGGCCATCTGTGGGAAAACAGAGAAACTGCCTACCAGCATGGAAGGGGTTAAAGAGAGCATTTGGGCCCAGCTAGCTCTGTCCCATTATACCTGCACCCAGTGCCAGGCCTGGAGAGGAGTGAAAAGGAGGGAGCCTGGCTTAGGCTGGGGCTGACTGGTGAAGAGGCAGGAGCTAGATGCCTCCGTACCTGAGGGGACGAATCACAAGCCTGCCCACCAAGGCAACAACCAGGGATCAAATGAGTCTTCCTGGCCAAAGGAGACGGAGAAAGAGGCCTTAGGGGCTTCTGGCTTAAGAGGAGCTGTGTTTTGGTCTGGGTGACCAAAACACAGAGACCTTGTGGGGGTTCTGTCCCTGCCAAACTTATGGCTGCCCCACCCAGAGGAACCTGGGACTGCAGCAGAACATTGTCCAAGGTCCATCAGGAGGCAGTACTAGAGACAAGCTCCCACAGGAATTTGGACTATAAGGGCCACACCCCAAACTGAAGGGACAAGAATAGGAAGTAGCCCAGAAGTGGACATAGACTCTGATCAACTCCAAATACAGATATTATGAATGCTTATCCATCCAAATCAAATTTACATTCACCAATGTCAAATAAAGATATTATGAATGGGGATATAAAGCAGGTTAACTGCTGACCAGAAGACTTAACATGGAACTATATTTCTTCTTTATTACAAGAACATGAGAGTGCCATCCTTGGACCAACAGATATGAATAACAATTTAAGCAATTTTTTTAGGCTTTATATAAATCAGACAACCCATTTGATCTGAAAAAAAATTGATCACTTGTTCTGAAGTTAGGGCACTAAAGGCTTCAGTGACATAGACAAAGTTGCCAATCCTTTAGAATCTAAAATCTAAAGATTTATTCATAAAAGGAAAAAGACATAGATGAGAACAAGAGTTGGTTAAATGGAATCAATTACATACAGTAATGGTAAAGTTCTTGGTTCAGGCTTGTAGCAGTGATGGAATAAACTGCAGGTTCAAATCAAGTCTCTGGAGTACATCCACAGCTGGGATGGGTCATCAGTCCTTTGTTCAAAGCTTCAGTGTAGCAAAGTCCCTCCAGAGGTATGAAGCAGGATTGAAGACCAGAGGGAGGAGCTGCAGCAGCTTTTTATATTCTCTTGTCGTGTGGTCTCTGCATTCTTTGTCCCAAAGACAAGCTGTCCATCACACGGCATGGAAAAATCTCAGAGTTCTGTCCACAGGCATGTCCCTGCATGCCTTGCTGAGTCACAAGATGTATCTGCCTTTTCTCAGTGGGTCAATTGTATAGCTGATGATCCTTAATGGGCCATCAAGCAGGTTAGGCAGAACTGACACCAACTTGTCTGGGGTGTCACCCAGAAGCACAGCATAATTTTGAAATACAGATAGTATAGAGGCAATACTTATAACTTTAAATACAAAAATGATACATGCATACAGACAGCATAATCATAACCACCCAACCATAACCTTGTCTTAGAAACCTCACTTGACCCCCTTTATACAAGATTTCGTGCCACTACAGGACCTTGGTTGCAAAAATGATCTATACGGTCCCAGATTATGTCAATAACATCACAACTATTCACTCCAGTTTAAGAGGAAGGAAGGGTTTAAAATTAAACCTAACCCCAACTCTGATAAAGAAGCTCATGGAAACCCAGAATATAAAAACTCATACGCTAAGAGAAGACAAGTGGTATGTCATTTGTATAGTACACCTGGACAGAAACAGAGTGTCCAAATGTAAAAAATAACTAGCAAACCCAGTAAATGCTAATCCAGTTATTCTAAGCACACAGGCAAACCAAATAGAGCCCAGCGTTGCTGTCTTGTGTGCAAATGCTGTTTCTGTTGTCTCTGAAGGACTTGATCTTAAAACTCATATTAAAGATAAATATGGGAACAATAATACAGAGTATATTAACAGTGCAGGAGTTAATGGAATAAGGTGTATGGCATGGAGGGACACTGCAGCAGATACTACTTTGGTTAAAGGAAGTCTTGTCGGGGAGGAAGATTATTTGCCAGGTGAAATTGTAACAGTTGTAGCATTACCTGAATATTTTGTAAGAGTGCCTTTGGCTAAAATCCACTCTAAGTGGAAGGGATTTGATGGCGCCATGATTGTGAGAGAAAAAAATACATTTTTTTCATAGAATCATAGAATATCAGGGTTGGAAGGGATCTCAGGAAGTCATCTAGTCTAACCCCCTGCTCAAACCAGGACCAATCCCCAATTTTTGCCCCAGATCCCTAAATGGTCCTCTCAAGGACTGAACTCACAACCCTGGGTTTAGCAGGCCAGTGCTCAAACCACTGAGCTATCCCTCCCCCACAGTAAGGAATGTTTGTAAAGCTTTGTGCAGTCAAGTTAATATCGTAAACCAGTCACAGGAAATAAATGATTCTGAACCTGTGTTGATTAGGGGCAATGACTTGCCTATGGAGCAATTCTCCAAATGTTTGTTTGTTGGAAGTGGCATCTTGCCTGTTAAGAAAGCTGCCCCACTCTCCAAGCAACTGTCTGTGAATGATCATGAGTGCTGGGACAAGGGAAAGGATATCTCACATTGTTGTTCTGTTGAGAATAGCAATGTGTCTGCTAAAGGAGAATGTTTCTCTAGTTCTTCGTCTGTAAAGCAGAGAGAACAAGCCTGTCAGCCTCTGATGGTTGAAAATGTATCAGTTGTCTCAGAGTTGGTTCTGGTTGTAACTAAAGCCCAAGAAGGAAATGTTCCTAAGTTTGTGTCTTATAGGGAGAATGACATTGTAACTAGGTCGCATCCAGTTGATGTCATAGCTAGTTCCCAGGGATCAGGTGATTCTGGTGCTTCTGTTTTGCCCGTTGGTAGTGTGTTGCTGGGTAAAGATCTGACAACCTTGTCTAATCAGGTTGATATCATAACCAGGGAACAAGAAAAGCATAAAGGTGATTTGACTACGTTACCCACTGACAGTGTGGAAACTTGTAACAAGGGGGAAATGATCCCTAAGATTGTGTGTGTTGAGCCTGGTAACTTGCATGTTGTCAGCAAGGAGAGCTGCAAAGGGAAAGAGAATGCTTCTAAACTTTTGACTATGGAGTCTAGCAGCTTGTTCAAAAGGAAGTTGTGTGAAAACCTGCCTGATGAACCAGAGGTAGTTCTGGATTTGAGTGAAAATCAGAAGAAGTTTGTTGATTTTGATGTGTCTGTTGTACCAACGTCGATTCTGAACATAACTGAAAGAATCTGTTGCAGTGCATGTTATTGAAGAAGGGAAGTGATTTCTTGGTGAAGTCTTTCAAGTCTGTGAGAAGTCAATAGCTGTGCCTTGCTGATCACTCCTCCCCCTCCCTCCCAGCACCTCCCACCTCCCGCAAACAGCTGTTTTGCAGCATGCAGATTGGCTTCGGGAGAGAGGGTGAGAAGTGGGGATGTGGCATACTCATGGGAGGGGGCAGGCAGAGGTGCGGCTGGGGCTTGGTGGAGTGGGGGTGGGGCAGAGCAGGGGCAGGAAGGGACGGGGACTTGGGTGAAGGGGTGGAGTGGGGGCAGGGCCTAGGCGGAGGAGGGGGTCAAGCACCCCCTGGGTAGAGTGGAAATCAGCGCCTATGCTTGTAATTCTTACAGGGAAAGATATTAAACAGGTACTACTGGACTCCAGAGCATTTGTTTAAGACTAGACTGGCAATGCACAGTGAACGTTGGATAGGCAAATACCCAAAAGAACCTTTTGTGCATCCTCTATACTGTCAAAAATGCATGTGTTCTGGAATACTGTATTGATTGCACTCTCAAAAACTTTGTGTCACTATTTTCCCTTCTCCAAATGTGTGTATTTTAGGGGTCGTAGATATATTGGAATTTCCAGTTAACATTAAGAAATGCATTATAGTAACTATTTAAGTGGCTAAAAGAGTTATTCTGAAAAAACAAAATCTGCAATTCCTTCCTCATACACAGACTGGCTGAATGAGTTCTCTACTATTGCATTAATGGGGAAAAAAATGACTAATAGAAATATGTGAGAAAAATACAAGGATGTCTGGTCACACATGAAACTATTGCATACATTTGTAGTTTAGTATATATTAGTCCCTGATACTCATAGACTATGTTCTCACTTATTTAGTTAGTTAGTAACTTTAATAAGTAATGTCCTGCATGACTTTTATGGGTTAAAGGGGTCTTGTTTGCTTTCTTGCTTGCATGTTTATTGTAGGTTTTGCAAATAATGAATGTGGATCTTTTATTATTATTATTTATTATGCTATTTCCACTTTCTGTAGGTATTTTATATGTTTTGTTATATGCTTATATTTGATATAAAATAAAGTTATTAAAAAGAAAATGAAGAAGGGGGATAACTTAATGACAGGGTGGGTGTCACAGCCCTTCTCGAGCTCCACCTAGATATTCTCCAGGTTTCAGTATTTGGATCCAAGTGCTGGACCCTGACCGGTTCTAAACCCACTGAAACCGAACAGTATCCAGGGACTGCCTGGCTCTAGCTTCTCAAGCTCACGCCGGGGATGCAGACTCCCTGCCTGGTACCCTTCTTGGAAGAGGGGTCTTGTAATCTAGCTGCCTTAAGGCCCCAGACAAGTGCTGAATCCCCCTAAGTCTCCCTGGTAGCTTAAGCCCACTGTCCCCAGAACTCCACTCTTGTGGGTACTCTGGTTTACAGGTTAACTCCAGAGTTTAACATGTCATTTAAAGCAAAGAAGACAGTCTTTACAAATAACTTCTCTCTCTGACACACACACGCATACACTGCTTACTTTAGTCATAGAGAAAGCATAACAGACTGACAGATCCATGCAATTCTTTTTTTAAAAAAAGCATCCAAACACTGTCCTTCCTATGTCTTCACCAATCTGAGAGACTTTGGGGTTTTGGTCAGTTGTTTCAGGGTCTCAAGACCTTCCTCTCTGTTTTCATTCTCCTCGGGCCCAATCAATGTTACCTTCTTGTTCTGGTCAGTGAGGGAAAGTGACTAAATGCAGATCTTGATATTAAATCTTCCCTATTATGTGACCTTCCTATTCAGCCTCAAAGCCCCTGTCAGGTGATCAAAGTCTTTAATAAGTTGACCCATTGCTTGGTTCCCATCCACCTGAAGTCCAGACTGGAAAAAACTAGTTTCCTGAAGTTTGGCACACCATCTTGAGCATACCTTAAGCAAAGTCACTTAATGTTAATGACCATTGATAATTCTGCATTGTACACAATCTTGGAATTTCAGTCCAAGACCAAGGAAATGTGACAAAAGGGAAAGCAAAGTAGAGTCTTTCCACACCAAAATGGTGCTCACAAAGCAAAATGGAGTTTGTAGTAGATATGCACTAAATTGTCAAAGTGGGGAAAAGGAGAAAGAAGAGTTGAAGATATCAAGGTTTCTAACCTGGAAGATAGGAAATGCAAATGTCAATGTGCATAGAGAAAAGAGCTGGCATAGAGGATTAGGAGGAAAGATTTGAAAGGAATGAGTGTGCAACAGTACATCCAGCAGTATGAAAACCATTCATTTCCCAATACTTTGTTTTCTTTATATATAAAAAGAATTATTTTTTGCTCCCGTTGCTATAGAATGAAATTACCAGTATTTTGTCTTCTACTAGGACAGTTTTTTAACAAATATTTCTGCACTGTTTCATTCCACAGGACATCTTTCAGGTTCACATTGACTTCACACTGCTAGTTCAGCAGTTTAAACTCCTCTACAGAGCAATTACTGATTTTTCTGCTTCCTGAGTATACTTTCGGAAGCTAAGGCATTTCACTGTAATTGAGGGTTTAGGTATCAAGTGTCTTTCTAAAGCATACTCAGATCTTTTGTAATGTGTACCTTTAGGCTTATCTTGTGTTGCCAGGGTACATAACAGGCAATACATTTTACTCCCATTAAAAACAATTATGATGGTTCTTTCTTTTAATCATGTTATTAAAAGTAAAAAATGCCCTTATTCTCTTAATAATAATTCCAGCCCCAAGAGGGCTGTCAAACAACCCCATGTTATCAATAACTCTTGTACTAGTGTTGCTATAGACAGATTTGAACACACACACTTGATCCTGAATTAATTAATCCTGAATTAACCTGAATTAACTTGATCCTGAATGTAGGTGTTTACCAAACTTGGCTTCTTGACAAACAAGGTTTTAAATACTCAATAAGAATCTCATTGCATAAAATTGATACTGTACTTGTGTGTCCTGCTAAAACCACCATAGAACTATACTTTTAAACGCCTGGTACTGCTGGCAGGGTTAGGCAGCTGGCCAAGGGCAATCCAAAAATTTCTGCGTTTGAAGATTTCCTCTGAAAGAAAATCAAAAGCCTCCATGCAAATGACAGGACTTTGGTCTTAGTCCCACAAGACTTTGTCTAAAACATGCCCAGCACTTTGTTACAGGAGCTGATGGTAGTCAGCACCCCACAGGAGTGAGCCCTTTGTACTAAGTTGAAATTCAAGCCTGTACAGAAGGCCAGCACAAGGCCTATGCACTGCTTAAGCCCTATTCTAAGCTTTGAACTGGGAGTTGAGTAACACATGGGCTTCATACAGCCCTCTGAAAAAGGGTGTATTTCACCATAAGACTTTCCTGTGGTTTATTATTTTGTTCATGTGCAGTAGGACTGATTTTGTTAATTTAACTTGTGTTCTTGTAGTACTGAAAAGCACAGTTAAAGGATGGAATTGTCATGCTGCCTGGTATGGCACACAATTAAGAGTGCCACTCTCAGGTCAGACTGATAAGAAACAGGGTATTTACATCACACTGGTGGTTTATTCTGTCATATGATTTCCCAAGCCAGTAACAAAAGTATCACTACACTACCTCACAGTGAGCCCCTAGGCATTCCAGCCCCTGGTTATCAACCAGACAACTGGACTTAGTGATGAAAGGTTATTAAAAACCAAAAATTACCACACATTAGGTTCTTCCAATCCCAAAGAATCCATCATTCACCCCCAGATCAATGTGTACTTTCAGGATCTCAACATGGTACCACCAATCTTTTGTAAACTAACTAAAGATTTATTTAAAAAAGAAAAGAAAAGAGAGTTATTAAATGGTTAAAGGAATCATATACATTACAATTGATTTCAGAATCTGTAGGTCAGGATAATAGCAATGGCTGTAATTCTGCTAGCTTGCAATATCTCTGGATATTCTCTCTGGATCACACAAAAAGATTGGGGGTCATCAGTCCTTTGTTCAAAGCTTCCTCCTTGTTAGAAATAAAACTCCAGAGAAATGGAGCAGGATTGAAGACAAAGAATGATGTCACAGTCTGCAATATATGACCTTTTAGACCAGGTGCATGGAAAGTTACTGGCACAAACATGGAGTCTTGGTCATATATACCTTGCCGAGTCATTGACTATGTGCTCTCTGAGGAGTCTTGGTAGGGGTCCAGTGGAAGACTTGATTCTCCTTAATGGGCCATCAACACATGGCTGGCCAGTCTAGCTGTAAATTTGTCTTGTGGGTATTAGTCAGAAACATCACAGGTTTGAGATACAAACATGTAGCAAATATTCATAACTTCAGATACAATGGTGACACATGGGTTTAAACAGGATACTAATACTTAGCAGACTATAACTTTTCCATTGATACCTTACAAGGCATACTTTGTACAAGATTTATCACAATTGTGCAACAGTGTAAACATGGTCACCTTTCTTTTATACAGTATCACAGGAATATTATCCAAGAAAAGCATTTTTTTAAAAATCCTCCTTTGCTTTGTAAAGTAGGAGGAGTGAGTTATTATGGCTCTTTGGTGCTACCATGTAACTGTAAGTTGAGAACCATATCTGCCAGTTGTGCAAAAGCTCCTATAGAGATAGATGCAGACTGCTGGAGCTTTCCACATAAAATAATGGACCTATTCCTGTGGGCCACTGTATTTTCTTCTCTCAAGATAGTACAGACCTCTTCAGCTTACTAACCTTTTGTTTTTAGGGATTCACAGAGTGAACAATTCTTTATAGAGAGTTTGTTTTTTTTCTGACCATAACTTGTTTATAAGACCTTCTAAAAAAATCAATGTTTATAAATGTAAAGGACAAAATTGCTAAGGAAAGTAATTTTATTATTTATTTATTGAAGTGTTCTCCGACTGGTCTATGATTGTTATAATTCTTGACATCTGATTTGTGTCCATTTATTCTTTTACGTAGAGACTGTCCAGTTTGACCAATGTACATGGCAGAGGGGCATTGCTTGCACATGATGGCATATATCACATTGGTAGATGTGCAGGTGAACGAGCCTCTGATAGTGTGGCTGATGTGATTAGGCCCTGTGATGGTGTCCCCTGGGCACAGTTGGCAACGGGCTTTGTTGCAAGGATAGGTTCCTGGGTTAGTGGTTCTGTTGTGTGGTATGTAGTTGCTGGAGAGTATTTGCTTCAGGTTGGGGGGCTGTCTGTAGGCAAGGACTGGCCTGTCTCCCAAGATTTGTGAGAGTGGATGGGTCGTCCTTCAGGATAGGTTGTAGATCCTTGATAATGCGTTGGAGAGGTTTTAGTTGGGGGCTGAAGGTGACGGCTAGTGGCATTCTGTTATTTTCTTTGTTAGGCCTGTCCTGTAGTAGGTGACTTCTGGGTACTCTTCTGGCTCTGTCAATCTGTTTCTTCACTTCAGCAGGTGGGTGATAAACACCCATTTTTTCATGGTCTATGTGTATAAAATATCCTCACTGCATTTTCCACTTTATGCATCCAATGAAGTGAGCTGTAGCTCAAGAAAGCTTATGCTCAAATAAATTGGTTAGTCTCTAAGGTGCCACAAGTACTCCTTTTCTTTTTGTGAATACAGACTAACATGGCTGCTACTCTGAAACCTGTCACTTAGATTATGATTGTGATTTTTCATAGGTGAGAGTGAGTGGAGATCTGGCTCCTGTGATGTGTTGAAAACTCTGTTAAAATTATAAGTTATCATTTTAAATTCTCAAGGGTTTTCCTGGTCCTGCTTGTAGGCTAGGGGGCTTTGTAGGGAAGCATGTGATCTGAGACTTGTTCTGTCAGTCTGTAGACAAACAGCCTACAGTAAGGTGGGAGTGAGTTGTTCCTCTCTCCTTTAGGGAGCAGCCTCTCAGTTTTTGATTTCTTGTATGTGAGGGTTCTGAATTTTAAGAAATAAAGTAGAGTTATATTGCAACCTTCCAGAATGAGTATGTTAGGTTTTTATGTAACGTGTGTGTGTGTGTGTGTGCGTGTGCTATGAACGTGACAGGCCCATTAGCTGTGGTGGGCAATAAATACCCTGTGTGTGATACAGTAGAGCGAAATCTACTGTATCACGCACAGGGTATTTATTGCCCACCACAACCTAGTGCTCTGTTTATCACTTTATAATGTTGCCTAGTGGTATAAATGAGTTGTAATAATATCACACAACTATACATTATTATCACCCTTTTAAACTGTATGTCATATCCTTTCCCCAATTTGTGGTATATTTTCTGTCTTACAGAATGTCTTCCCTTATTTGATATAGGTTGGATCTTCAGGCCATTTAAAAATGTTTTTTGAAAGTGCAGTGTGACACCACTAAATATTTGTTCCATTCTACATCTTTGTATGTTATTGCATAAAGTAACTGTACCCCAGTTTTCAAGAAGTAGACCCCAAACCTGCCCCTGCTTGATGTCTGGGTCAAAAATGATTTCAGGATTGTAGGATCTGGCCCAAACTACTGATTTGTTAGACTAGTATTGAGTTACTATGAAGTTGTTCTATTTGAAATTTCTGAAAAAGTAAAAGGATGAAGTATTTCTGACTGTAAGAAGATACTGACAGTCAACTGCTAGCCATTCAATTACTGAAGGTGATTTATTTTCTAATTGCCCCTGATGTGTTTTAATACTTTAAGCTTGTGGGAGGTTGAAATATTATGGTTGGGGACATTTCAGCACTAGAAGAAGATATAACTTATTTTTGTTGTGGATGAGCATTCATGTTCCTGCTCACGACCCCAGGTGCTGAGCAGCCACATCCTCCACTCAACCCCTTCTCAGAACTTGCTTTGTTTGGGTAGCCTAACTTACAAGATGCATGTATATAACAATAAGAATATCTCCTGAAATTTCCTGAATGATAAAATCCTTGAGGCAGGAACCATTTTTTAATCGGTAAAGTGCCATGTACATCTATGTTATCTTCAGGCAAGAGAAGGATGTTAGTGAAATAACATCATCTTTGTCTAAATCAAGAATGTTACATATATTCTATGCAGTGCACCTAATTACACACTAAATATGATCCATGGGGCAGATCTGTTACCCAGGGTTTTCAGAAGCCAACCAGTCGTAACTTAACTGTTTCATTCCAGGCACTGTCAGGAATAAATCAATGGGAACACAGCACTTCCAACTGATGAAAGATTGATACAAGTAAGTGTGCTACTATCTAAAACTACTATTTATTAGATTTAAGCACACACAGACATAAGATATATGTCTTAGAACATCCCAAATAATTACCTAATATCTGAGATGGTATTGAGTAATTAGCAGGTCAGCGATGGCTGGTCAGTTCCCCACTGGGGATATGGTGTCAAGAGAAGTCTCTCAGGATAGCTTCAGAGAACAGCTCCAAAGTACACTCTATTATCTAGTCTTTTTATAACTGATTTTTACAAAACACATAGCTCATAGTGACCCGTACTGGGTCATCATCTCTCCTAACTTCAATCAACTACTTATCAACAAAACATTCCTAACAGTCTTCAACATAATAAGATTCTATGTCAAAGGCACCCAAACTCAAGGTCTCCACCTATTTATTTTCTTTCAGTTTCATAATTTGTTGACTCTTCCCCTCTTCCCCCTTTCCGATTCTAATTAGCAGAAAATGCAAGCCTACAGCTATTATTTGACCTTGCCTCCAAAAGCCCTGTTTGTCCAAATTAACCTTTAAATATGTGACATTCTATGCACACAATATGGCTACAATTAGCTTGACCAATTCTGGGATAACACACCCCTTAATTCTGGGGTAATTCCTGGGAAACAGGTCTACAAAATGAGGGCCAATTGTAGCAGGGTGGCTTGCCCATGGGGCTGGACAGCCTGTGCTAACCCAGCACTGATTACAGGACAAGCCACATTTGGATTGAATCAGGTGCTCCCAGGATAAAAAGAGCAGGAAGTTGAGAGTAAATTGGGAAATTTTGGGAAACTATAGCTATCCCCATATAAATGCTGCAAGGAGTAGTAAGAAGGTTCTTTCATGGCCCTGAGTCAACAGGGACAAGGCACCAGTTGAGAGAACCTGTGGAGAAGGGCAGACTTCACACACGGGATACTAAAGCAGACAGACCTGCAAGGAGGTGAGGCTATGACCTGCTTATGAGGGGGTGCTTAATAAGTGGCCACATCACTATAGATTTCTACTAGTACCACCCTCAATCAACATGTTTCGCATTAATAACAATGGGAGAATTGCACAAAGTTTGAGGGTAGAAATTGTTCTTGTACTTTAACTAGATTTGTAGGATTATGATTTAGCTAGGGTAAGGGTAGTATGCAGCTACAGCACCCCAAGAAGAACTCTGAGATGGAACTGTGACTTTTGGAGTGGAGAGAGGTTTTACTTATTTGCCAGGAGAAGTTTTACTCTGCTTTGCTCCCATTCACAGCAAGATTAGACTGATTCAGATCTGGCCCTTAGTAAATGTATTGTTGCATTTAGAATAATTCAATTGGGGAAAAAGTTATGTGGAACACTATCTGAACCATTGTGTGTGCGCACGCACTTTCACTATTCATGCATGCAATTACTTGCTGTGTGTACACAATCGTAATAAATGTGCAAATTGGATAAACAGTTGGGCATATAAATTATGTGAAAAGCTGCTGCTTGGTGTGTCATCATTAAGCTTCAGAGTTCACTCCCCACTGACATTTCAAACCTCCTTGAGTTCTATGTAACTTATCCAACCTAGCTAGGTTCTTTTACAGCACTCTCAAATGGCATATCATTCAGTATGGAAGATCTTGTTGGCACCATAAGTCCACAAATCTCTGTTTTTATGTCCAGAATAGGGTTTATACATTTTTTCAGAGGGAAGGTTCAAGGACGCAAACTTGAGTCATTTATACACTTCTGCTGATAAACACAAGTAAATATCACACTTGTGCTCTAGAATAATGGCACATTCCTATGGATCTCTTGTAGACAGTTTAGCCAATTAGTTCCATGCATGTTGGATCATCTCATAAAGCACTTAGTTACCCCATTGATTTTTGCATTTGCTCTTCTACTATGTTTTCTGAGGCATTTCATATAGAAGTAAAGCTCGGATAGAGCTTTTAATGATCTTTGTCATGTTACTTTGTCCACCACTGCCATCAAATGATGTTTCCTTTCTTCTCAATACTTTCAGGACCAAAGCAAATTAGTTTTACAAGATGATGAAATAGTTTTCTGCTCTTATTTTCAAAGTGAGGTAGTCACTAAAAAGTATTGACAAGTTAATTCAATGGCACACTTTCCTCCTTGCTCAGTTCACAGTGGGGGGAAAAATTGACTTTGCAGCTCAGGGTTAGAGGTCTTCAGCTAGAGCTCTACCACTTCTTACTTTTAGCTTTGATCAAAGAACCTATATTGTGAGTTGGTTCATGTTCTCAATTTAGTTTTTATTAATTAAAAAAGTTTAAAAAGCCTCAGGTAAAGCTCTGATGCTAATATGGGGAAATGATTGTTGGTTTTAATTTGTGTTCCTTTGCACTGCTCTGGGTTTTTCAGTAGCAAGGCAGTAATCAATCTGCATTGTCGGATGCATAATATGCAAAGTGCCAAACTGTCAGTTTTTAATGGATGAATCCAGAACAGAACAGGAAGACCTTGGGGGCGGGCAGGAGGGAGGGGAGAGAAAATTTTAAAATAGTGAATACATTTAAAACAGATAATTAATAGCATTGAGTAGGCCACAGTTTTACTTAACTTTAGAGCAGAAATTATTCCAAATCAGACCCATTAATGTGAGCACCTCAAACTTCGGGGGCTGGATAAAATGGCCCCCTGAACTGAGTCCCTGGGTTTGATTGTGCTTTTGCAAAACTGAAACTGGACCAGGAGAGGCTTTGCAAAATCAAATTGTATCCATCCTCATGTGTTCATTACCCCCAGTTTCTGGTTAAAAACTATTATCACTTATGCTGGAAAAGTAAACTTTTCAGTCCAGTAATGCATGCAGAGTTCCTGCTGACTTAGTAGAATTGTGTGTGCTCAGCATCATTGAAAATCAGTCTCTAACTGACAATAATGTGCTGTGTCCTTGTTTTCGCTACTAAGTTCTACTAATTGCATGGTATATACCTTGATGATTTCTCAGCACCTCCCTTACCATATAGTGTGGTACATCATCCACAAACCCCCACTTTGGGCTGACAGATACACTAATGGGAAACCAAGAAAATAAAATTCTAACTCACACAATAGTTCTCTCTCTTGCACACCTTTTATTACAATGAATGGGGTGTAAAGAGATTACATCCAGTGCCCCAAATGAAGTGAAAACATGGGGGATGGGATTAGGAGTCCACATCAAACTGTTACACTGTAACATGGAGGGATTCCTCTACTTACAGGGGTTCCGGGATCTGGCCTTAAGACAGCAGTGTTACTGTGGGTCCCCTGTACTACACCTGTCTAACTTGATTTGTATGGCACTCCTGCTGCAGCTCACATGAGAAAGAAATCAGTTGAGGGATTTGGGTGGTATTTAAATCAGAAAATATCTTGCAAGGCTATAGATTTTGTTTTGACATAATTTGATGGTTATGATAAATGTATATGATTTTTTCTCTCTGTCCATCATTTTGCTTGTCATAAATATAAAGGGAAGGGTAAACACCTTTAAATCCCTCCTGGCCAGAGGAAAAAACCTTTCACCTGTAAAGGGTTAAGAAGCTAGGATAACCTCGCTGGCACCTGACCAAAATGACCAATGAGGAGACAAGATACTTTCAAAGCTGGGGGGGCGGAGAAACCAAGGTCTCGTCTGTCTGTGTGATGCTTTTGCTAGGACCAGAGCAGGAATGCAGGTCAGAACTCCTGTAAAGAGTCAGTAAGCAATCTAGTTATATATGTGTTAGATTCTGTTTTGTTTAAATGGCTGATAAAATCAGTTGTGCTGAATGGAATGTATATTCCTGTTTTTGTATCTTTTTGTAACTTAAGGTTTTGCCTAGAGGGATTCTCTAAGTTTTGAATCTGATTACCCTGTCAGGTATTTACCATCCTGATTTTACAGAGGTGATTCTTTTACTTTTTCTTTAATTAAAATTCTTCTTTTAAGAACCTGATTGCTTTTCATTGTTCTTAAGATCCAAGGGTTGGGTCTGTGTTCACCTGTACAAATTGGTGAGGATTTTTATCAAGCCTTCCCCAGGAAAGGGGGTTTAGTGCTTGGGTGGATATTTTGGGGGGAAGACGTTTCCAAGTGGGCACTTGCCCTGTTCTTTGTGTAACACTTTGGTGATGGCAGCTTTTAACCTAAGCTGGTAAGAATAAGCTTGGGGGTCTTTCATGCAGGTCCCCACATCTGTACCCTAGAGTTCAGAGTGGGGAAGGAACATTGACACTGCTTTAATATCAATATGCATAAAAGGAGGATTTTCTGGACAAAAGTCAGGATATGCTTCTACGGGCACAAAGCTCTAAAGATTTAGAGCAGGTTGCACAGCGGAGCCAAGAGGCCAGTGAAGAAGCTTGGCAACATGTGACCTCCAGAAGAAGAAGGGGGAATGTCCGGGTTTCAGCAACGTGGACACAGGTAACTAACCGCTTTCATGTTCTCTCCACAGGTACTAATGCGGAGAGTGGACCAGATGATACGTCTGAGGGAGGGGAGCAGAAGGAGACTCTGCTGGTTGGAAGGCATGAGATGCACTGTCCTGAGATGGGGGGTTCCACGACCACCACTCCCAAGAGAAGGAGGCGGGTAGTGGTGGTCGGGGACTCTCTCCTCCGGGGGACTGAGTCATCTATCTGCCGCCCTGACCGGGAAAACCGAGAAGTCTGCTGCTTGCCAGGGGCTAAGATTCGCGATGTGATGGAGAGACTGCCGAGACTCATCAAGCCCTCGGATCGCTACCCCTTCCTGCTTCTCCACGTGGGCACCAATGATACCAATGATACCAAGAATGACCTTGAGCGGATCACTGCGGACTACGTGGCTCTGGGAAGAAGGATAAAGGAGTTTGAGGCGCAAGTGGTGTTCTCGTCCATCCTCCCCGTGGAAGGAAAAGGCCAGGGCAGGGACCGTCGAATCGTGGAAGTCAACGAATGGCTATGCAGGTGGTGTCGGAGAGAAGGCTTTGGATTCTTTGACCATGGGATGGTGTTCCATGAAGGAGGAGTGCTGGGCAGAGACGGGCTCCATCTTACGAAGAGAGGGAAGAGCATCTTTGCGAGCAGGCTGGCTAACCTAGTGAGGAGGGCTTTAAACTAGGTTCACCGGGGGAAGGAGACCAAAGCCCTGAGGTAAGTGGGAAAATGGGATACCAGGAGGAAGCACAGGCAGGAACGTCTGTGAGGGGAGGGCTCCTGCCTCATACTGAGAATGAGGGGCGATCAGCAGGTTATCTCAAGTGCTTATATATGAATGCACAAAGCCTTGGAAACAAGCAGGGAGAACTGGAGGTCCTGGTGATGTCAAGGAATTATGACGTGATTGGAATAACAGAGACTTGGTGGGATAACTCACATGACTGGAGTACTGTCATGGATGGGTATAAACTGTTCAGGAAGGACAGGCAGGGCAGAAAAGGTGGGGGAGTAGCACTGTATGTAAGGGAGCAGTATGACTGCTCAGAGCGCCGGTACGAAACTGCAGAAAAACCTGAGTGTCTCTGGATTAAGTTTAGAAGTGTGAGCAACAAGAGTGATGTAGTGGTGGGAGTCTGCTATAGACCACCGGACCAGGGGGATGAGGTGGACAAGGCTTTCTTCCGGCAACTCGCAGAAGCTACTAGATCGCACGCCCTGGTTCTCATGGATGACTTTAATTTTCCTGATATTTGCTGGGAGAGCAATACAGCGGTGCATAGACAATCCAGGAAGTTTTTGGAAAGCATAGGGGACAATTTCCTGGTGCAAGTGCTAGACGAGCCAACTAGGGGGGGGAGCTTTTCTTGACCTGCTGCTCACAAACAGGGAAGAATTAGTGGGGGAAGTAAAAGTGGACGGAAATCTGGGAGGCAGTGACCATGAGTTGGTTGAGTTCAGGATCCTGAAACAGGGAAAAAAGGTAAGCAGCAGGATACGGACCCTGGACTTCAGGAAAGCAGACATCGACTCCCTCAGGGAGCGGATGGGTAGGATCCCCTGGGGGACAAACATGAAGGGGAAAGGAGTTCAGGAGAGCTGGCTGTATTTCAAGGAATCCCTGTTGAGGTTACAGGGACAAACCATCCTGATGAGTCGAAAGAATAGTAAATATGGCAGGCGACCAGCTTGGCTTAACGGTGAAATCCTAGCGGATCTTAAACATAAAAAAGAAGCTTACAAGAAGTGGAAGGTTGGACATATGACCAGGGAAGAGTATAAAAATATTGCTCGGGCATGTAGGAATGAAATCAGGAGGGCCAAATCGCACCTGGAGCTGCAGCTAGCAAGAGATGTCAAGAGTAACAAGAAGGGTTTCTTCAGGTATGTTGGCAACAAGAAGAAAGCCAAGGAAAGTGTGGGCCCCTTACTGAATGAGGGAGACAACCTAGTGACAGAGGATGTGGAAAAAGCTAATGTGCTCAATGCTTTTTTTGCCTCTGTCTTCACTAACAAGGACAGCTCCCAGACTGCTGCGCTGGGCATCGCAACATGGGGAGTAGATGGCCAGCCCTCTGTGGAGAAAGAGGTGGTTAGGGACTATTTAGAAAAGCTGGACGTGCACAAGTCCATGGGGCCGGACGAGTTGCATCCGAGAGTGCTAAAGGAATTGGCGGATGTGATTGCAGAGCCATTGGCCATTATCTTTGAAAACTCGTGGCGAACGGGGGAAGTCCCAGATGACTGGAAAAAGGCTAATGTAGTGCCAGTCTTTAAAAAAGGGAAGAAGGAGGATCCTGGGAACTACAGGCCAGTCAGCCTCACCTCAGTTCCCGGAAAAGTCATGGAGCAGGTCCTCAAGGAATCAATCCTGAAGCACTTACACGAGAGGAAAGTGATCAGGAACAGTCAGCATGGATTCACCAAGGGTAGGTCATGCCTGACTAATCTAATCGCCTTCTATGATGAGATTACTGGTTCTGTGGATGAAGGGAAAGCAGTGGATGTATTGTTTCTTGACTTTAGCAAAGCTTTTGACACGGTCTCCCACAGTATTCTTGTCAGCAAGTTAAAGAAGTATGGGCTGGATGAATGCACTATAAGGTGGGTAGAAAGTTGGCTAGATTGTCGGGCTCAACGGGTAGTGATCAATGGCTCCATGTCTAGTTGGCAGCCGGTGTCAAGTGGAGTGCCCCAGGGGTCGGTCCTGGGGCCGGTTTTGTTCAATATCTTCATAAATGATCTGGAGGATGGTGTGGATTGCACTCTCAGCAAATTTGCGGATGATACTAAACTGGGAGGAGTGGTAGATACGCTGGAGGGCAGGGATAGGATACAGAGGGACCTAGACAAATTGGAGGATTGGGCCAAAAGAAATCTGATGAGATTCAATAAGGATAAGTGCAGGGTCCTGCACTTAGGACGGAAGAACCCAATGCACAGCTACAGACTAGGGACCGAATGGCTAGGCAGCAGTTCTGCGGAAAAAGACCTAGGGGTTACAGTGGACGAGAAGCTGGATATGAATCAGCAGTGTGCCCTTGTTGCCAAGAAGGCCAATGGCATTTTGGGATGTATAAGTAGGGGCATAGCGAGCAGATCGAGGGACGTGATCCTTCCCCTCTATTCGACATTGGTGAGGCCTCATCTGGAGTAGTGTGTCCAGTTTTGGGCCCCACACTACAAGAAGGATGTGGATAAATTGGAGAGAGTCCAGCGAAGGGCAACAAAAATGATTAGGGGTCTGGAACACATGACTTATGAGGAGAGGCTGAGGGAACTGGGATTGTTTAGTCTGCAGAAGAGAAGAATGAGGGGGGATTTGATAGCTGCTTTCAACTACCTGAGAGGTGGTTCCAGAGAGGATGGTTCTAGACTATTCTCAGTGGTAGAGGAGGACAGGACAAGGAGTAATGGTCTCAAGTTGCAGTGGGGGAGGTTTAGGTTGGATATTAGGAAAAACTTTTTCACTAGGAGGGTGGTGAAACACTGGAATGCGTTACCTAGGGAGGTGGTGGAATCTCCTTCCTTAGAAGTTTTTAAGGTCAGGCTTGACAAAGCCCTGGCTCGGATGATTTGATTGGGGATAGATCCTGCTTTGAGCAGGGGGTTGGACTAGATGACCTCCTGAGGTCCCTTCCAACCCTGATATTCTATGATTCTATGATTCTAAAAGGTGGTATCAGAATAGTTTCATCCTCATTGGTTTGTGGTGGATGAGAGGGATTAGAAATCACCAGAGATGATTCCTCTTGTAATTATATCAGTTCCTTGCTCACAAGGACCTGTAGAAATAATACAGGATTTGGCCAGATCTGAAATCATAATCATTATGTAAATATAAATTATCGTCACTGCAATATGAGGAGCCACTGTTTTTTTCATGTGGTTTCACAGGTGTAACTGAGATTAGAATTTGTCACATCAGAGGTCTATATTTAACAAACTAAAAACAATGTAATCATTTTAATTTTTTAAAATAATTAAACTGAGTGTTAATGACTAGGTTGAAATACCATGATCACTGGAAACTGTAATATTCTTATTTGCCATAGCTGTGATATCTGTCTGCAAATGCACAAATATGCTGTCCCAATATTTTTTTGTTGTACATGTGTAAGCTTATGGCAACTCTAAAGTTCTATGGAAGGAGCTGTCTGCCACCATCTAATGGTGAACTGGAAGAAGAGACGATGAGCAAGACCTGAAGAAGAGCTCTGTATAAGCTTGAAAGCTTGTCTCTCTCACAGACGGAAGTTGATCCAATAAAAGATGTTACCTCACCCACCTTGTCTCTGTAATATCCTGGGATCAACACAGCTACAGCAACACTGCATCAGACCTTATTGGGATATCTTACATATTATCCCAGTATGAACATTTTGGTCATTCTGGTTAAGATTCATTTCAGTTTTGGGTGTAGGATTAATAAAATGTTGTTGTTCTTATTGTGTGACAAAAGGGCAACAGAAGTATACTTAATATGCCCTCAGTGAGGAGTGAGCTGAAGAGTGGAGCTGAACGCAAGGCAGAGAAAAAGGGGCTCCTACTTTGTCATGCGGAGTGAACCCCTGGGGGCAAGGACTCTACTCCTGCGTCCTATGTGCCATTGAACCTGAGTGAACTCTGATAAAGGCCTGGATCCAGCATCATAGAAGTGGTAACAAAATGGTCCTATCCAGTATCTCGAGACCTGTAATCCTTATAACTGAGTTAGGAGCCTGGGGATCTGAACTTGGCATCCTGGCTAGAAATGAGAGCATGCTGAAAGACTAGAGATAGAGATAACATGGTGGTGAGAGACAGCATGGAGGCAGCATTCTAGTGACAGAGATTCTGGAGGCAGCATCATGGCAAGAGGTTATAGCAAGGTATCTCTCCACAGTAGCCAGGCAGCTCTTCCCCTTAGGGCTGGAGATGTACCTCCCTGAATGCATGCCTGCACTCTGGGACTTCCTGAACCACTTATAACAAACCATGAGTGGAGTTCTCAGAAGGGGAAGGGGGGTAAGTGTCATGTGACAAGGACACTTGCCAGTTGGATGGTCACACTGTCAGATGGGGAAACTGAGGCAAAAGACTACTGCCAAAGATACTGAGAGAGTGTATTTTACTTGTTATTCATATATTATTCCTTACTTGTGGTGTTCCCAAATAAATGCTGTGATCCTTTCCCCCGTGGTAGAGTTTTCCTTGTTTGATATATAGACTGCTTGTGAGAGGGGAAGTATTGTATGTTGAAGGTGCCCAAGGAAGATATTTGTTTTTTTTCCCCAGGTTCCTGGGTAGGGCTCAAGCTAGTAGTGTGTATTAATTTCAGGAGGAATCCCTAGACACTTGCACTCACCCTTTTTTGTGCCAATACCTGGCTGAAGGGGTATGCTTGTAAAACCCCACCTTACTGACCCTGAAAACAAAAAAATGGGTCAAGGGGAGTGAGCTAAGAGACGGAAAGAGATACTCCCCTTCTGTGGATGCCATCCCACCCTACCCCATCCCACTGAAATAAAACACTCCTCTTTCACATCTCCAGAATCACACAAGCACATGGAGAGGAAGATGACTGACATTTTATTTTATTTTATTTTATTTTATTTTATTTTATTTTATTTTACTTTTTTACATTTTTAGAGTCATTTTAATAGTACTTAGCACTTGTACAGGGCCTTCCATTCAAAGATAGGATGTTAAAGCACTTCAAAAAAGTTTATAAATGTGGTAAAATAAAAAGAGACAAAAGGGGTTTAATGTGGCAGATGATATCAAGTAGATAATGTCATAGCTGGTTTAACAATAGCCTTAGTGAACACATATTTATGAATAATGGCCAGTTTTTCAAACGTGACTAGTGATTTTGGATGCCTCAGACACCCTAAAGGGACTTGATTTTCAGAGGGTTGGTTTTTTTTTTTTTTAATCAGGCTTCTTTAGTGACTTTGGGTTCTTAATTAGTCACCTTTGGAAATTCTTGGCTGTTGCCTTTACTTCTGTCAGTATCAAAGGTGCTTCATTAACACATTTTGCACTAAATATACTATTGATATTTAAGGACCAGTGCAACCTTAATTTAGCTCCTTTGGGTATATGCATTATGATACAGTCTCTAATTACATAATTACAGCCTATTTGTTTTCTTCTCGGGACCCTGGCATCATACAGTGCACAGGATGGATGTTGTAGCAGGTATTGAATGATGCAGCTATTTTATTTTTTTCCTTACTGTTTAATGTGTAGCCCCATGTCTTGTTTACGTTACGATTACATTATTCTATTACTACACTATTCAAACCCTGCTGTGAAGAAGGAGTTACTAATTTCCTCATGGGCTTTTCTATGACGTTCATCACGTCAGCATCTGACTGCTTTACAAACATTAATTAATTTGTTTTCACAACACCTCTGTGAGGTTAGAGATTTTTTACAGATGGGGAACTGAAGCACAGAGAGATTAAGGTAAAAAGTATCTACTAATTTGGGCTGCCCCACTTGAAATGCTTAGGACCCAATTTTTCAGAGTACTTGATAGTATCTAGCACGTTGTATGCTCAAAGTATAGCCCCCATTGACTTCAGTTGGAGCTGTGAACACTCAGCATTTCTGCAAATAGACCACAGGATACCAGATCAGGTGTCCAAAACATGAGGAACACACAGTCAGCAACCACTGTTTAAGCAATGTACCCAGCATCACATAGGAAATCTGTGGCAGAGGCAAGGACAGAATCCAGTTTTCCAGGGCATCATTCAACTGCCTTAACCTTGAGACCCTCCTTTCTCTTCCTGCAGTCCCCTGCCACATTCACAACTCATTTAATAAATTACTCAGTGGTCCTACAGACAACAAGCTCCTTTATTGTACAAGACTGATTCACCTCCAGAGCAGGCTCATCCTGTGCACAGAATGAGGCAGTCGGCCTGTGGAGAAAAAACAGTTATGTTATCATGTAATTAACAACTGTATCATCATTCATATGCACAAGGGGGCAGAATTAACGTAGCACAGGAAACCTAAATTCTGGCATTTCCTAACTTTTTTGAGTGCTTGACTTTCTAACCTTACCGGCATTCTTTTAAGGTAGCATGTCTGTTGTTGGTTTGTCGTTTATTGGGGGAGGGGGTATTGTGTATTATTTAAACAAGCCAGAAAATTTCAGGTAGAAAGTAGAAGTTTCAAAATGTTTCAAGTGACTGAAATGGAGTTAGAAAGGAACATGGAATCTGTGATTAACAGCAGTTCCAATCAGCTCATGCCATAATAAAGCATTGCAGGTATGCATGGCACAGTACAGAAAATTAAAAATATAACATGGTACCTGTCTGGCATGTCACTGCCCAAATTTACTGGAATCCTTTGGGTTTGGGAGCTCAGCAATACTGCAGGTATAGCCTTTCACCTGGTATTAAGTCTAGATCAAGGAAAGAAAATGCGGTGCAGAATTTTTATTTATTTATTTAAGGATTTGTCCATATCACAGAAAAGGTTTGTGTTTGGTTTGTGAGATGGGTGAAGGTTTGGTGTCTTTATTTTAACACTACTTATTTCATTATATATCATACTGGAAAGTTAGTACTTATATAGTTAACCATTAGGGAAATTTCATGTTTGTGGGTTCAGCCTGAAATCTTGTTAATGTGATAAAACTTTCTTAATTAAAGTAGTGTATTTGTAAAAATTATAAGAAAAATATATTTTCACTCTGCTTTGGACTATGGTAGAAATGTATGCTAGTTTAAATTTCCTGGTTACTACTTTCCCCTAGCTTTTAATAAATTCCCTTATCAAAGCTGAAAGTATTTGCACATCTTGTGGAATTCTTCGACACCAAATCTATCCCGGAGGTATTTCAGAGTGAATTTTAATAGATTTTTGTACTGGAGAAATCATTCTACATTTCAGCACATAGCATCAAGTGACATGGCTGCATACAGATTTTTTTAATATTCTCTCCAGTATACCTCTGTCACTGCTAAGGCTCCTTGCTCTACAACATCTCCTTCTGGGGAATAGGTGTTGCTATAGCTGCAAGCTAATGGTAACTGCCAAACCTGATTGTATGCCATTTAGTTTGGATCTATACAGATTCCAGAGAATCTTGTCTCACTCTCTCCCCCTTTTATCTGTAGGGCTAATCACTTTTGCTTATCACCACCAAAATGTATTTCTTTCCTGATAGAATTGAAACATGGAAATTCACTGTGCAAATTCAGTAGTTCCAAGCCAAGCATTATGTCAGTGTTGACATTCAGACTTGTAACTCATGGCTAAGAAAAAGAAAAGCAAGGTGATAAAGTGAATTTCAAGCCTGTTCACTGATTCCTAAAAGAATGTAGAAAATTGGAGAAGCCTTTACAGTTACATTGTTTCTAAAACTGAGAAAGGACAAGGAAATAACAAGCTAATGTATATTAATAAAATAGGGAAACATGGTCTAGATTAAATTAATATAAAGTGGACGCATAAATGGTTAAAAGACTGGACTCAAAGAGGAGTTATCAATGGTTCGCTGTCGGACTGGGAAGACTTATCTAGTGCAATCCCAGAGAAGTCAATCCTGCATCCGGTATTATTCAATATTTTCATTAATGACTTCGGTAATGGAGTGGTGAGTATGCTTATAAATATGTGGATGATGCCAATATGGGAGGGATTTCATGAACCTTGAAGGACAAGATTAGAATTCAAAAAGACCCTGACAAATTGGAGAATTGGTCTGAAACCAACAAGATGAAATTCAATAAGGACAAGTAAAAAGTATTCCACTTAAGAAGGAAAAATCAAATGCACAACTGCAAAATGGGTAGGCAGTAGTACTGCTGAAAATTTATATTGGATCACAAATTGGATGAGTCAACAATTTGATACAGCTGCAGAAAAGTCTAATATCATTCTGGAGTTTATTAATAGCAGGTCATATGTAAGATATGGGCACTAATTGTCCCACTCTACTCTGCATTGATGAGGCCCTCTGCTGGAGTACTGTATCCAATTCTGGGCGCTAGGCTTTAGGAAAGATGTGATCAGTTTGGAGGAAGGCCAGCGAGAGCAACAAAAGTGATAAAAGGTTTAGAAAACCTGACCCGTGAGGAAAGGTTAAACTGAGCATTTTTAGTCTTAATAAAAGACTCAGTGGGGACCTGATAACAGTCTTCAGATATGTTAAGCACTGTTACAAAGAGGACAGTGATCAATTGTTCTCCACATCCACGGAAGGTAGGACAAGAAGCAATGGGCTTAATTTACACAAGGGAAATTTAGGTTAGATATTAGGAAAAACTTTTTTACTATAAGGAGAGTTAGTTCTGGAACAGGCTTCCAAGAGAGGTTGTGGAAACCCCATCATTGGAGGCTTTTAAGAACAGGTTGAACAAACACCTGACAGGGATGGTCTAGTTTACTTGGTCCTGCCTCAGCTCAGGGGGCTGGACTTGAACTCTCAAGCCCCTTCCAGGCCTAGATTTCAATGATTCTAGGATATTATTTTCAGAGCATTAAGAAATATTTGGGACCAAGTCCTGCTTGCATTAAAGTTAAAGGCAAATCTCCCATTGATTTTCTTGGTAGCAGGATCACACATTGCTGCTGACTGAGAAGTCAGATGGGGCAGGTGGTGAGAGGCCATCTTTGCTGTGCATGAAGGTTCATTGCAGAAATGTTGCTGCTAAATATAGAAAGGTAGCTCATTGGTCAGTGATCAAAGTAATTTGATCTGTAATAGTAATTTACTATAAACTTATGACTGTTTCTAACCCTCTGCTATTTGACTTGTGCATTTTATTTTTTGCATTCAGTGATTCTGTTTGCAAATTGTTTTGTCCTCATTTTGAAAGACTTGAGAAAGCATGTCCGCAACACTATAAAATGAAGCATCCTAGGCCAAACATAGATTGAAATTAATAAGGACACTGAAGATGTTAGTAAGCAATTGTCATATTACATATTACAGTTTTAATTAATATGCAATTTCATAACTCTTTATGCACATGATTGTATCTTAGTGCTGAGAAACTGAGCATAAGAGTAACAATGTAATTGACTGATTTGGTAAGAATTTGATGTAATTGTTCTATCTCAGAAATTATATCTAGACTCAGTTATTTGCAGTGTTATTGTAGCTGTGTCGGTCCCATGATACAAGAAAGACAAGGTGGGTGAAGTAATATCTATAATTGGACCAAATTCTGATGATGAAAGGGTGACAAGTTCTCTTTCACCAACAGATGTTGGTCCAATAAAAGATATTACCTCACCCACTCTATCTCTCATATAAATTGAGTGATGTTCTTTGGAGCTTTGGCTTACAAACCACAGATTCCTTAGCTGGAACTGAACATACCAACCTCTCTTGGCATCCTCATCACATACCTACTGAGGAGCAGAAATGTTACTTCTATGTTGTTTAGGTGGTCCTTTTAGCACAGCAAACTGTAATCCTCATTTTTTGAAATGTAACTAGTGTCAAGCAAATACATGGAACTTGCAGGGAGGTTACAGATTGCATGGGGGGAAGATTTTCAAGGAAGCACCAGGAAGTTAGTCTGTATGCGGGTTGTTAGAATGCTATCTGGAGTCCTTTCACGCTATTACGCAGCACACAGTACATGACACTTAAAAGTATCTGTATTGTTTCAGATGCTGGCACCTGTAAATGTTATTGGTGAATATGTAGGATAAATCCTTGCGTAGCAATACAAAATGCATTCCTAAATCATCAAAGATGATGGGTGAAATCCAGGCTCCATTGCAGCCCAGGGGAATTTTGCCATTGACTTCTGTGGAGATAGACCATTATCCAAAGAGTTTAAATAAACTTTAAAGAAATAAAATGAAATAAAAAATACACATAAGATGAATTGGCTAAATAAATATTAGAAAAGGAAGGAGGATGTTTGACATACATATTTCATACACCTTAAGAAAAATATGTATTGCAAAGGATTAGTTAGGTAAAGGAGAAAAATGAACCTGAGGTAAAATAAGAAGGAAGAGACAGTAAATACTACCATAACTTTAGAATTAAGGGGCAAATTCTGCCATTCCTATTCCAAGAGCAAACCCATTAATTGATTCAAGGTAATATTAGCCAAATCTGGTTCTAAATGAATGTCTGCAAGTTTACTGTACTTATGTGTGGACATTTACTACAGTCCAAAAAAAAAAAAACCAACCCAGGGATATTTTTGGTCAATTCTTAAACCTTTGATGTACATAATTTACATAAATTATACATAAATGTACATAATTTGGCCCTTCAGAATGTATTTGAATTTTCCCCAAATCTAGTTACACAGGCAAACAAAGAAATCCATGGGATTACAGCAGTGCTGAATTTGTTCCTCAAAATCACATTATTTCCTATATATCTAATATTTCTTTGGGACCAGTTATGAAATATTTAGAAAGGATTTTTTGGGCTCTCATGTTGAACTTCTGTTAGTTTTTTTATACAAAGTGAAGTATGAAGGGGATGGTAAATACTTCCAGAGATTTTTAAAACATTAGAAGGTAAAGGCAGGTGTTTTAGAAAAGACATATAGTAGGGATAATCAAGAGCAGAAGATGGGTTCGGTAAGAATGTTAAAAGATACAAGGATAGATGTCTATGGCTGATGAATGTTGCAAAATGAAACACATTAAGTGTGAATTAAATTTCACATAACAGAAAATAAATTAACATAGTAACACCATTTAAAATGACTGATATGTCTGATACAGCAAAATAGAAAACTATCAGCATGACATCTATGACATATAAGTGATGAAAACTATCCTGAGGTTAAAAGCAGAAGAGCATAGATCACACTGCATACATTATCAAAAATGCCAGATAGCATGGATTTTAAATTAAGACTCTTATGAAGGAGACTCTTGGTAGAACTCAGAAATAGAAATGCATCTTTGTAAACTATTCTTTTTTTTTCTCAATGAACAGATGCATGGCTCCTACTTAAGATAGGGTCTTCAAGATTCAAAAACAGCTACAACTACAATTATTGTACATATCAACAAAAAGAATTACAAAAAATATATTAAAGAGAATAGAAAGTTTTATTCTATCTTCTTGAATATGCAACAGGCCATAGATTCTTACAACATTCCTTTATGGAGCAGAGGAAATTTTACAGCAGCTTTTTGTCATGTATTTTCACCCGGGTTTTTTGAGTAAGTTTATTTAGAACTGATCATGTAGTTTAGTTACATGGTAATGGTCTTTGTTCCCTAACTGTGATTGTGCATCAATTATTGTTCGTGAAGTCATCAGGGTAATTGGAAGCCATTTTGTATCTGTTTCTCTGAGACAAAAGAATCTGTGTTCTCTTTTTGAGGTAATGCCCCAACCCCAACATTCTGCCTGTGCTGTTGCTACAGTTTGACAAACAATACAACATGAGACCTGATTATGGCTATTGCTGTGCAACAGTAATTTACCTTTTACAGGTATTCATCATGTTATAGTCGACCAGATATTCCAACCGGCAACCACCCTCTGAGTTTCTCTTCAGTTTTGCTGGTGTCTGTATGCAATTGAAGCCAGACTGGTGTCTTTCTTTCTTTCTTTCTTTCTTTCATAAAAAGTGTCTGTATTGAATTTAGAATTTCAGTTTATTTAAAATATGAATGACAAATGTGACTAATGCATGCAGACTAATAAGCTGCATACAAAACAATCAACAGAGACTATTAATCAACCCAAAGACCCTCTTGCCACAATTTCTATAAAAAGACTGACAATGGTTTTAAAAACTAACACATGAACTTCTGAGGCTTGTACCTTTTAACAAGGCCAACCTACTCGTTTTCATTTGTTTTCTTTTAAAAAATGTTATGCAACAATATTGAGAGAAGTAGAAATAAAAAAGAAAAGGGCTTTGAGTAGTTCTTCAGGATGATATTGAATATGGAATATTCAGTATGTTAGAACCTGCAGGGCTGGAACTATGGCGATTCTGGGTTGCTGACTCTTCCACTCTTGATAGGAGGCATTGGCTAGGCTCCCGCAGGAGGACCCTGTGAGGCTGGGCTCAGCAGGAAATACTGCCCACCAGGACCTGACGGGCAGCTCCTCACAGCCCCCTGATTGCCAATACCAGTACTTAAACCAGGAATCCATGAAAAGGAGCTGTCTGAGCAACAACACAGACTGCCTACCTATCTGTGCTCCAGACCCTTCTAGACTCTGGCTTCTGACCCTAGTTTGTCCTCAATTTCACTATATGATTGCTGTCTGTAACCTTGTGTGCAACCCTGATCTCCTGCTAACCTGATCCTCCCTTTCTCCTGATGCCTAACTCTCAATTCACCCTCAGGCCAGTCTCAGACTATAACCTCCCGGTAACCTGACCCTGCCTGCCTCCGGGAGCCTAACTCTCAATTCACTCTCTGGCTCATCTTGGACTCTGACCTCCCAATACCTGACGTAGCCTGACTCCTCCTCCAACTACTAGGTATGACTGCCCTCATCCTGGTTGTGACACAATAGACCAGGGGTCAGCAACCTTTCAGAAGTGGTGTGCCGAGTCTTCATTTATTCACTCTAATTTAAGAGGTTGCGTGCCAGTAATACATTTTAATGTTTTTAGAAGGTCTCTTTCTATAGGTCTATAATATATAACTAAACTATTGTTGTATGTAAAGTAAATAAGGTTTTTTAAAGGTTTAAGAAGCTTCATTTAAAAGTAAATTAAAATGCAGAGCCCGGGCAGTGTGGCTGGTGGGCAGGACCCGGGCAGTGTGAGTGCGATTGAAAATCAGCTCACGTGCCACCTTTGGCACATGTGCCATAGGTTGCCTACCCCTGCAATAGACCATGTGCATAATCATTTCCCCCCCCCCCCCAAAAAAAAACGCTTCCTATTGCTCAGGCATTAAGGCATTGTAAACTTTTTCCTATCAGGATTGTCTGTGGAGAAATTTAGAATCAATATTTATACCTAATATAGGTAGAAAATCCTCCCTCTCTCCCGCCAAAAAATACCTGCTCTTTGAAAGGCAAAAATATTCTGAATTCAAAACATCATTCTAGTGCATAATTGTTATAAAGTAAAGGTTAATAATGGCAGCACTGGTGAGTCCAGAGTTTTACAGATACCCAGTATGACATGATATTGCATCTGTAATGTTAACTAAATACTATCATTCAGTGACATTAAATGAAAATAAAAGGTGACTTCTCAGATATAAACACCGAAAAAAACACCTCAGACTCAAAACTGATTAAGTCTGTAAATTACTTGTGCTTGAAAAAAAAGACAATTGCCAAAAAAGAGGAGAGCTTTATAAAAGATTATGACAAATTTATATCAGAGGCTTTTTCCTAGTTGTAGGTCAGCTAATGCCCCTACAGTTCTGTACCCAATTCTTACTTGAAGCAGGCATGATAGGGCACAAACAGCAGCACTTAAATGAGACTTAAGGTTAATGCAGATCGGTCTGACATCTGTACAAATGTGACAGCCAATCCTGCTGAAATACTTTAAAAATATTACTAATGCCAAGATCAACAGTGCTGAATGTTACAATAATATCCAGCTGTGAGAAACAGACACCTCATTGGAATGGCAATTCAGGACCAGAATTAAGAAGTTCTGAATATGCTGTGATAAGGCTGTGAACCAGACTAAATTTTTCAATTAAATGATTGACGGAAAGACAACTGAGAAGAGAACACGCAACTCATTGGGGAGTGGGAGAGGCCATTCAGCCTTTCCAAGTTCATCCATTCTTAGTGCTCTACTTCCCTGTGGATGGCATCTCATTTTTCTCATAGAACCCCTGGTGTTTTTGCCTCAGCAAGTTTGCCTGACAACCTGTTTCACACAGTTATCACTCTCTTCATGAAAAAAATGGTTCTTGACACCTATTTTGATTTTTTTTCCTTAAATGGTCATTGTATTTTCCCATATACAATCTTCTGTGCTGAACTGAAAATTTCTCTGATATTATTGTCATAAAAATTTTATATGCTTCAGTTTAACTACATATTTTAGTTTCTATACTATTAGTATAATATTATAATATTATAAAAATTAGTATATTTGCTTAGCTACTGTATTTTCCAGCTAATGTAGGTGTCAATATTTTTAGTTGGTCCACTTAAACATGGGGGCTCAATCTCCAGGGTTGTCTTTCTTTTTTCCAGTGCTATGACAATTAATTTCTGTATCAAAATGAATGAAACTGTTTGTCCTATCGTGTCTGTTTGTTGTAAGACATGAGTGCAGATCTGTAGTAGTTTTAGCTGAATTGTGACTTACAGGGCCAAATACTCAGTCATGGTGTATTGGCAATGGGCCTAAGCTAATTGACATCAGATGAGTTTCTGCCCAAGTATCTCCAAGCAAAATTGTGGCAAACATCCATGTGGATGAGCTGGTGAGGGGGAGAATCCAAGGAATCTTTCTGCCTTGTGTCCTTACAAAAGTTACGCTCAGGTCAAGGATTGCACTTGGCTAGTGACACTTGAGCCACACACAAGCAGCAGGGAAAGGGAAGGCCACAGTACATACTCCCTGATGCCTTGGTTCCTAGAAATTTTTTGCCATGCTGTTACATGTTTTTCTCTAGAGTTTTGGTGCCCCGGTGCTGCCAAACCTAAAAGTAGATTAGGCTGCATTAGTATATTTATAGTAAATAGAGCCCTCAGCGCAAATGATTCTGAATGATAGAAACTAAAATATGTGACAATGTGAAACTTATGGAATGGTTTCTCTGAAAAAGGTTGGCACATTTTATGTTACTTGAATGGCTAAATTTGACCTTTCAGTATATTTCTTTTTGATACTTTGGTACTTTTCTAGTTAATTTGTACACGTGGCATGGTCTTGTATGCACTGATTTCATAATAAAACTATATTTTCATCTCATTTACTGTCTGCCAGTTGTATTTGTCTTCCTAGTTCTATCTATTTATCTGGGCTCTGTCTCAGCACTCAATTGTCCTTTGCACTACATGCCTGCATAGAGACATGAGGAGTAAGAAACACATCACTTCATATTCCTGCATGGCATCCCTGGATTTTAGGTCCAGGTCCACAAAGATAAGCAAAATGCTGATTATTTACCCGAACCTTACAACAGATGATTCGGAGGTGGGGAAAGTTCCATCCTCCCAGCAATACCTCACCCAATATGGATAACCCGGCATAGGAACACCAGTAATTTACTAGTGGTGTGGAATAATGCAGCAAGTTACTACCCTCCTACAGCAAGAAGAGAGCAAGGAGATAATCATGCTTCTCTGGGCCTGATTCCCTTCCTGCACTGATTCTGGTGTGACACACCAACATAACAGCCTTTACAAAGTGGTAACAGCTAAAACACAATCTCTCACTCTAGTAAAGTAATCTGGGAACTTTCAACATTCAAATCAACATTTTCTCAGAGTAACCTAGAAATGTTATCCTATATTGATTATTACCTGCTTTCCTGAGGTACTTAGCACGTTTTAGGGCACTGAGATAATTTTTATAAATCATCATAATATATTATCTGTCACACTTAGGATTTTTTCATCTCTTTAGTTCCTGGTGTGTAGAACTGTAACAATCTGTGAGGTCTGATCTTTTCCTTGCAAGATCAGTTAGAGCTTACACTTGACAAATTGGTCTTAGCATAGCAATTCTATTTTTAATTGGTCTGTTATGTACATATTAGAAATATGATCTAATCTTAAAGTACAAATGTATCATTTTATGAGTTTTAGCTTTCCTGATGGCAGTGGAATTGTTAGTGTAACTAAGATGAGCAGTATTTGGCCTTATTAAGTTACTGGCATTCACTTCTTGTAAAGTGAGAGAAGACAGCTACAGAACCTTCTAGGTTAAATTTCAAGCCCTTGAAACTGGGGACAGCCATTGAATCTTTCAAATTTTTAAAATTCACCTCAAGTTCCAGAAAAAGCACTTTTAAGTGTTAACTTGGGAAAAACATTAGAAAACCTTTTGAAGCAGAGAAACTGCTTCCTTCTATTTTTCTGTGGGTTGAATGTTTTTAAAAAGAACTTAACATTTACCCCAATGGGCCTTTTAGAGGGTAGAGAATATAACCTTTTTTTCCCCCACCACTGTTTACTTTTTTGTATCCTCTATTACAGTAATTCCCAAGGATGCTCATACACATTCTTCTAATATTTCAGAACTGTTTTCAAGGGCTGCAATTCATGACTAAGAGATTCTGCACTGCTGCCACTTTGTTGACAGTTTGGCTGGCTAGGTTATGGGGTCCTCTTATTTAGGTTTGCTCTTGAGCTTTCATACTTCAGATGTACAGCTTCCAGAACTGGCTGCACAAAATCTGAAGTATTATAGGAAACTCCAGCCATGGTTTTGATTCAAGTTCTCATTTTGATTATAAAAATGTTCTTGTAAAATTAGCATTTGCAGAAGCTGAACCAGAGTTAATTAATAAATATGCAGAAACGAAACCACAAAAATCATTAAATCTAAACTATAAAAAGGTCAGTCACATCAGAGCTCTGCCTACTGTAACTAATCCCAGTTCACCTAGCTTTTCCCCACTTACATTGATATTAAAGTTAAAATGTACAGTAATTGGCCTTTTAAGAAAACATTGAAAATTTATGATTAGACAAAATGAAAAAAAAGTTTTCTTTCTTTCCATTTTTTTAACACTAGAAGGCACAGATAAAAAGCAATTTTATTTCCAGCTAAACATGAGCTGAGCCAGTCTGAAAGGATCCAGTACTGTCACTCTAAAAGTGGGACTACTCACTCATAGTTTTTACAGGACAGTGAGTATTGTGGATGTAATCTCCACATATAATTGTGTGCAAAGGGGTACCTAATCCTGCATTAATGAGAGCATTGCTATTTCTCGGAAGGAGAGTCCCTGTTGGCTGTGGCAGCTGGATGATCTCCACCTCTGTCAGGGCTTTGTACCATTGGTAGAATCAGACTGAATGTCAGTCTATAGGGGTTAGGTTCCTTGACCCTGTGCACAAAACTACCCTTTTCCGGGGACCCTGATCTCCTGTAACAATGCTGACATGGTTGCTCAGCTGCATGGCTCAGTAGAGGCTTGTCATGTAAGCTCTTTGGATTTGTGGGTAGAAAATCTCCTCCTCTCACTCAGACCTGATTGTGACAGATTCAGCAATTTCTTGCAATACCGTGGACAAACCTTAGCCCTGGTCTACACTGGAGGGGGGGCGGGGAAATCAATCTAAGTCATGCAACTTCAGCTACATGAATAACGTAGCTGAAGTTGATGTACTTAGATCTATTCACTGCTGTGTCTTCACTATGGCGAGTCGACTGCTGCTGCTCCCCCATCAACTCTGCCTGCACCTCTCGCAGCGGTGGAGTACACGAGTCGACAGGAGAGCGCTTGGGGATTGATTTATCATGTCTAGACTAGATGAGATAAATCAAACCCCACTGGATCGATCGCTGTCCACCAATCCAGCAGGTAGTGTAGACATACCCTTAGTGAATTAAATTTAAGTATTTTAGGAGTTCATTGTACTAAAAATGCAAATGTTTATGTATTATTGTGGGATTGTATGTAAAGTCTCTGAGGAAGAGACCTGATTGATGAAAACATTGGGAAGTGTTATAAGTATCAAAGGACTCTCAGAAAAAATGTACTAAACAAACGGTGACTTCTAGGAAATACCTGGGAGATTGGAAATGCAAGTTCTCACCTCCAGACCCATCCTGAGGAGAAAGCATTTGCCTGATGATCACCTGTTACACAAGTCCTAGACCAGAGGCCCAAACTGGCTAAAAAAGTGACTCTTGGATTCATGGGTGTATTTGTTCTGAAATAGCAGCTGTTATGAACTTGTGACCATAGAAAAACCCCTTGGTGGGGCTTGGTCTCTGGTCTGAGCTCTTTCTGGAGTTGTGGAGATCTCTAGGGAGCTTATTAGCATGTGTGTAGGTTCTTTTATTTCAATGTATTTTCTCTGTAATGCTTTTACCTTAATAGTAAATGTACATGCTTAGAAAGAGCAATGAGGTAACTTATAACTGTGGTAATTACATTGTTTACATTCTTCAAAGAGTAAGTAAAGTGCAGACACAGGCCTATCCAGGACTAATGCAGTGTAGGCAGGAAACTTTGCAGCCTGGAAATACCCTGGACAGGAGGAAAAGAAGTATGTGTCTCCACCCAAGAGAGGTGATGGCTGGGGAGCTGGAAGCTGAAAAGTGGGTGCCCTTGGTGGACCACAGGGGTAGAATACAGATGCAGTTGCCCTGAGCTGTGACACTGATAACTAGCAAGATCTGATTTTCCTGATAGTTTCCCAGACCTGTTGAGCCCAGGTTCTAACTCCCACTCCATCTTGGTCAGCATTTCCATGCCCCGTCCCTTCACCCATGCCTGCCTGGAGCATGAACAGATGTGAGACTTCCAGAGAATTCACTGTGTACTGTGTTTCCACAGACATTACTTTGGTATCATTCACAAAGACTCCACCTTGAAGTGTCACTGATATAGTGGAGCTCCAGTTCCTGCTGTTCAGAGAAATCTATGCTCGAAAATGTTCTTTCCAGTCTGCTTTATTATTTCTGTTGATTGTATTAAAAAGGGGGCTGTTTCTGCGCTCAAGAACAAGCTCATTATTTGGGTTTACATCATGTCTCCCATCTGTTTTGCTCTGAAGAGGAACAGGTGTTAGAGCACTGGTAGGTTTTGTTTGAAAAGAACCTCTGAGCTCCCTTTCTTTGAGCCCTTAGGAGCAAGCTAATATCAAAATTAGAATTTTATATTGTACTTGTAGCCCCTCCCCTGAGATGTAACTCAAGCTTCCTCCCTGATGCTTGTTAGCTGGAGTGGCTTCTCCCCACTCCTAGCATCAACTGGGTCTTGGGTTCTTTGTTGTGACACCTGATGCCTCCACCCAAGGTGACTCTTCCCTGTGCCTGGGACACAAGGGGGGCTATCCCTATTACTACTATTCTTAACAAGTATTTTGACCCAGTACACGAGAACCAAAATACAACCCTTAATAAATAAAATGCTATGACCAAAAATAACAATATAACAAAGGGGACTTTATTTGGGACCAGAAAGAGAGGCTCTAGAGAAGGAAAGGGTTACAGATAACTAATAAATGCTAAAATATTAGCATAATACAACACATTCCCCACTTCCCACCAAGAAAAGGAGTACTTGTGGCACCTTAGAGACTAACCAATTTATTTGATGCATCCGATGAAGTGAGCTGTAGCTCACGAAAGCTTATGCTCAAATAAATTGGTTAGTCTCTAAGGTGCCACAAGTACTCCTTTTCTTTTTGTGAATACAGACTAACACGGCTGTTACTCTGAAACCACTTCCCACCATTCACAACTGTACCCCAACCTCCAGTTTCCACTCTGGCACCTCCCAGGCAGATGGACTACTAGAATGAGACCAGAGATGGGTGTACCAGTGGTACCATGGGCATTGTCCAACTCAAAGGGAACAAAAGAGGCCATCTTAAAATGTTTTTACCCCCAAGTGGGTTGGTTCCTCTCTTGGCTCCATGGTCCAGAGTGATGGGAAGTCTCAGCTGGCTCTAGATAGCTGGCACCAAATTGATTCTCTGCCTCCCTGCACAGTGTTCTACATAGAGCTGCTGGAGCTGTCTGAGCATTCACTACACCCCTCAGCAATGCAAAGCTTCCCTTGGGAGAGACCATATTCCCTAATCAGTTCTGTTTTTCTCTCAGCTCTCTACTCAAACAACCAGATTGAAACTAAAACGAGTCCCTTTGCCAGTGAGGGATTGAGCAGCCCTTGTTCCTCATTGGCCCAGCAAACTGTCTGTACAAATCATCTCATCAGAAGTCTCTATTGGCTTTTGAAGGAGTATCCAGTATATTCTGTCCCCTCAACAGACTCTAAGCAGGCTGAGAAATGGTGTCCCAAGGCTCTGCAGTGGAGCCTTTTTGTTGTAGACCATAGGGTATGACCTCTAGAGGAAGTTCAATTTCCAGGAGCTGGCAATCTCTGAAGGGGTTACACATTCAACTCCTGGGTTGGAGGGGGAAGTTGGATTCTCTGGTTATCATGTGCCTGCTCTCCCAAATAGCTCTGGTGTTTTGCTAGTACAGTTGTCCAGATCTGGTCTCTTCCACTGAGGAGATTGCATTCTGTTAGCGGCTACAACAACATTAACTGCATTAGACTGGCACATGAGCAAACAAGTTGTTCTTTGTATGAATTAATATTTAACTCAGGGTACGCCCTCTTGAGCATAAAAGACTGAGCTAGTGGCTGGTTTTGTCTTGTATTAATCTGCACACATATAAGTGATCTAATGCACACACACTTAACAGGTGTATTAACTGGACCTGAAGGCATCAACATACTCTGCTCTCCTCTCAAAGTGTGGTAAGTTTCTGATAAACTGTGAAGGGGCAGCCTTGTATTCTATGTATTGGGCCAGAGTCTCAGCCGGTATTAATTGGTGGAGCTTTTCAGTTCACACTAACTGAGAATCTGGTTCACGGTCTGGCGCATTGATTTCTTTGCCACAGTGTTTCCTGGTAGATGGAGCCATAACACAGACTGAAAACTAATTTAGCTTTTCGGTATATCCTGCAAAAGGTCTCTTCAAAGTGGATAATGTGTATTAATTTTCTATTTGGAGAAGACAGACAGACAGAGGGAGAAAGGAGGGCAGATTGGGTAGTGTAGTGGTCCCTTGCTCCAAGTGGGGAAGGAGGCCACTCTGCCTCACTGTGTCAGGCAACAGCGCTTTGGCTTGGTGGAGCCAAGCAATAACAAATCTATAGTTCTGGAGCCATCTAGCAGAGGCAAACAAGCAGTAATGGTCTGAGCTTTAGCCCCCTCGGGCGGGGCAGAGCAGTGAGCAGTCTTTTAGCCCACAGCCTCTTGGCTGGGGCTGGCAGTAAATAACAGTCTATGGCTCTGGCCCTTTGGGCAGGGCGGAGTTTAAGCTCATCGTCTCCTGATGTGGGGGAAGCCACCAGCCAAGCATGGGCCTTCTAGCCAAGGAGTGCAACGGCTGGCACCCCAGAGGTGGGGTTGGCAGCAGGGGAGGTACGGAGACCCGGACCTACCTGGCTCCACTGGGTCCCAGCCCAGGGCCCTAGCAGTGGCAAAGTGTTCCATCACTGGGTCAGCAGGGATTCCAGCCATAACATGGTGACCGCTGCTCTGGCAACAAAACCAGCCTACAGTCTGGTTTCCTTGGGGTACTTCCTATCATGGTCTGGAGAGGGGGTTCTGTAGTCCAAGGGTCCTCTGTTTCCTCAGGGCATACTGTGGCTGGCATCTCCTCTGGTGGCTTCTATCTGCAGCAGTCAGCAGACTCGAGAAAGTTGTCTCCTATGGCTCCCAGTCAATTGAACTGCAGGGCCCTCCCTTTATACTTCCTGTCCGGCCCTGGTACTTCCAGGGAGGAGGGCAGGGGAGAGCTGGCTCTGCCCACCAGGGTAGTGGTCCCTCACTCTCAAGGCCAGAGGGAGGCCACTTGGCCTCACTACAGGTAGCTAATATGTTGAATATTACAACATATTTTTTGTCGTTGCGAATCTAATTCTTGGGTGTCAATTGCCATATTCTACATAGGTCCATAATTAACATTGTGTACTGAATAACATATAACATGGCTCCACTCCTAATGATAACTGTTCTTCCCTTCATAGTGTGTAGCACTTTTGCCTGTTCAGCTGACTGCATCTTTCTAATCCCTGGACTGGGATTTCATAATTGTAGTTGCTTGTTTTCTGTGTACACTAATGAAATTGGTACATCTATAAATTTAAAAATGTTAACTTGGCCTGGAACAAATGAATAGCAGAATGTGAAGCACACTCTCATAATAATCAGAGATCAACCCCAACTAAAATCATCGATTCTTACATCTCCAAATATTGAAGAGATTCTAATCCATATTGAAATCTGAAGTACTGGAGTTCTAATCACAAAGGAAAATAAAGGCTCAATTAAGAAAATCTAGGGACCTAGACACATTGGCTGCACTTGGTTCCTATGCTGACATGTTCATCTCTTCCGACCATGGCCACATATCCCACAGTCTGGATCTACCTTTGTTATAGTGTGAGGTACCTTCCACAAGAACCCACTGCTGGGCTGCCAGGGGGATACTCCCTTCCCCTTTGGGGGCAGGCTGGCTCTTTCCCCTCCCTAGACCATCGTTCCCTGTCTCCTGGTGGTCTCTTGCCTGTCCATAAGAGGGAGGACTCATTCCCCGCCCAACTGAGAAAAGGACTGGGAGTCTGGTGATCACAGCCTGCACCACCACAGCAGAGCTACGGGGTGGTGGCAGCCAGATCCCTTCCACAAGTGAGTTTCTTACTTGGTGTCAGGTGTCCCAAAGAACAACGTGTTTCAGAGGTAACCCTTGCCTCATAAACTGAGTGGAGCAGCTCATATGTTTCAGGGCTACTGTTCTGGGCTTTGTGCAGACCCAGACAACAACCATTGCACTGGTCACACACATCTTATAATTTCCAGTTTTCCTTCATGACCATACAACTTCTTCTGTTTATGAAATATATGATTCTAATGTCAGCATGTAACAATGAGATGGTTCACTAGGTATGAGCCTCTAGTGCCTAGGTCCTCATCCATCCCTGGTAATTAGCAGATACATATTGTTTTATACATTCATATCTTTATGCAAATATTAACCAGTCCTCACAATGCCTGTTTGAGTTAGGTAATGTTATCCCCATTTATATGAAAGGAAGCGAACATACTGAGGACAGCAATTTCCCCAATGTTGCACAATAAGTGAAATGCAGAGCTTGGATGAGAATGTAAGAGTTCCTTTCTTGAAAACCCATATTCTGTCCTCTAAGCCCTACTGTGAATGTGCGGTGGGATGGGAGGAAGTGCTGTCACAGTGATAAGCTAGGAAAGATATAATTCAAATGTAACATTTATAAGTTCTAAGCATCTTCAAAACAAATGCATCATTTGATATTTAAGAATTTTGTTTGCCTAACATCCTTCACAGCTAGAACCCAAACACTGTTATTTAAAACATTTTGATGTCAATGCCTCTTCTGTTTCGACTGCTACCTTTTTTTTTTCTACATAATGAAGCTAACTTAAATGGATAGTTTGTCATTAACTTACTTAAATGGATAGTTTGTCATTCATATTTTATTTATATATTTTTGAGTCACTCGGATAAGAAAGAATTACAGCAAGTGATAGACAAACTTCAAAACATTTGGAGATTCAGTTCATTTTGGAAGAACATTGTAAAGTCGGCATTTGTTGTGAACTCATTCAGCCTTTTTGATTTTAGAAATAGAGCTGAAAATCTCATAAGAACACATTTTCTTGTGAGATTTCTTGTGCTTTGTATTTCCATCTGGGTCAAAAATACTGTGAAAATAGTCTCACATTATGTTGGTACTTCTGATGCTGGCCTATCAATTTGGCTGGAATTTTAAAAAGTGACACCTGTGAATTTATTGAGAGGTTCTGACTGCAATATGCTAGAAACAACCAAATTAAACATGGTAAAGTTAATGGAGGCATTTAAGATTCAAAGCCTGTGGACACCGCAAATTTGATTGTGGTTCTCATGATGGACATCTGGAACTGACACAGCAAAATTAGTGGAATTTTTTTTGTCTATAGCATTTTTTAGTATAGCATTATAACAGGTGTAATTCATATAGGTTGTTATGCTGCCTTCTCCAGTATAGTTTTCTTTCATGATACCTTTTGTTAAATGGGAACATGGGAATCATTCTTACAGCTCAACTCCTGAAAACATGTAGGCATAGATTCACAGACTTTAAGGGTAGAGTCACCTAGTCTGACCTGTATCACGCAGGCCATATGACTTCCCTGAATTAACTCCTGATTCAAGTCCAATAGCTCTGGTTGAGCTCTAGCATATCATTTAGAAAAACATCAGCAATAAAAGTAGCCTAAATTAAAGTGGCCTTCCATAGGGTGGAATTATCATCTATTGAAGTCAATAGGAGTGCCATTGTCTTCAGTGGGGCCAGGATTTCACCCTTAATATTTGGGGCAAAGCTACATACCAGGAACCTTTAACTCTGGGGTCTGAGATTAGAAATAGAGAAGTGAAATAAGGAAACTTTTAGGATTTTTCAGAGTACACAGTGACAGAAACAGTTTCTCTTAACACTTGTGTGAACTTCTTTGCTTTTAAAATCTACTCTGTTCAAAGCTTATCTGCAGGAATTATGCATGGGTAAACAAAATCTATTTATGGCACTGTAATATCATGTAAATATGCATGTCTGTTTGTCACCTACTCTTGATGCACTCTCTCTATGAGTGCAAACTTTTCCCCCTCTGGTCCCCTTCAATTCATCTGCAATCAGACTAGTCAATAGACTCAATTTAAGATAAACAATTATCAGCCCTTAACTGCAGGTTTTACAGACTCCTTTTGTCTCCTGGTTTGTGTCTCAGAGGCAGCCTGACAAGGAACAATTACCCCTGTGCTATCCCAGGCCTGTCGGCGGCCTTCTCCTGCTCTGGTCTTCCGCCTTTATAACTGGGCTTGTTTTCTTTATTGATCACAGCTCCAGGTGAATGTCTCAACCATTGGCAGTACCGGCAGCTGGGTCAGGTGTGTGATCAGCCTAATTGCCTAGAAGTAGGGAAGATAGATATAACCCACTGGTGAGTTTGTGTATGTTTACACATTCCATTCTATGCCAATTGTAGAGGATATGAATTATTACAACCACTGGCTACAGAAGCTGAACTCTTTGGCTCAAGTTTTACCTGCTTATGCTTTTAGCTCTGCAGGTCCCAGGTTCAATCCTGGTGACTCAGCCAAGATGGCAGCCATCCCACAAACACAAGTTTTTTATTAGATATAAAACATTAACTAGCACTAAATCCATAGGTTGCAAGAAAATGGCAATCTATAATTGCAGCAGCAATTGCAAAACAAGACTGGAACCTGCAAGCCTTCTTCAGAGGACCATTTCTTGAACATGTAGTCTCACTGAAGCTACAGTAAATAGTTTAGATTAGATAGATATAATTTAAACCAAGGTCACATTAATAGACTTCTAGAAATATAGAAGTACCACCATAGATGTGTATTGATTTTTAAAAATGTGCCTTCAAAATATAACAAATGAACCCCAGATTTTTAGCAGTTATTTTTGAGTAAAAAAGTACTTTCTTTAAACATATAGTTTGTGAAGATACATCTTTGTATATCAGAAAGGCTACCATATTCCATCCAAGTTTTCACTAATAAGGATGCCTTCCTTTGATATTATGGAATTTTACTCCATGAAATTCCAGGTACTGTACAAGAATGTAAACAATAATAGAAGCTCATTAGAATGAAACTATCTTTCTTCACAATGAGAGCTCTCAATATGCATTTAATTGGCTGAATGACAGAAGCAAGGGAAAGGAATACTTGTGGCACCTTAGAGACTAAATTGGTTAGTCTCTAAGGTGCCACAAGTACTCCTTTTCTTTTTGCGAATACAGACTAACACGGCTGTTACTCTGAAACCTGTCAGAAGCAAGGGAGTATGTGAAAACCGAAAATATGGCATTTAAGTGGGCATGACAGCCAAGCTATGAAGCTGAATATTGTTTTAACCCTTTTGTTTGTGAGTAGTCTGACCATCTTTACTTTTATTTAAGCAAAAGGGTAGTGCTGTACCTCTTCATGACACTTCTCAAACAGCTCTGGTGGAAATAGCGTGTCAAAATGTTTTTGACAGAGCTGAAAATACATGTAATAAAAACCAGATTTATTGCAAATTAATGGGAAATGCATTATACTGCATTAGTTCTGCTGTAATGGCATAGAATGGTTTGAATTTTCATGCAAGAGTGAAAATCACTCCTTGGCAGAGGGCTTGTGTGAGGTCCTTGTGGAAGCTTCTCAGTGTACATGTGCGGGGAGATGGGGACTAAAGGGGGAAATCTGGTGGAGAAGATGTTCAGTGGCACCTCTGCAGCCCTCTATAGAGGGGAGAAGAGCTCCATGTCAGTTCAAAATAGGCTGAATATGCTTATGTGGAACTAAAGTCTGGGAATCTCTGCACACTTGCAGAGTGGTTTAAATGTGGAAGGATAGAGGCCACTACTTCACTGCAGGGTGTAGCTCCTGCAGAGGAGCTGTGCTGCTATATGGTGGTCTGCTCCAGAATTGGTTGGGTATATCCCTGTGTTAAGAGGCCTCATGCAGTTGCCTTAACAAAGATCATAGGGGACCCCATCCCTCTGCATTGGTACACCATGATCCTCAGACAGGATAGCTCCAGAAGGCATGACTATTCTGATTCCATTGAATTTCACTTAGCTCTAAAATTCAGCTGCTAATCTGCAACCTGATACTGTCCAAACAGAGTAAAGGAGATGGAGGAAGCAAGCATATTAAAATCTTGACAGAGGCTCAGACTTCCCATAAATAAGATACATAAGACGTGCACAACTAAGAATTGGTAGTACCAGGGAGTAAGGACTTTTGCTTGAAAAATAATTACCTGGCCAAATACAGGGCTAATTTACATATTCACCTGAGGTTCCAATATCATCTCTAGCTAATTCAGAGCTCATCCTTAGTAGAAAGTGAAAGATTATTTTATTGTCTTATCAAATTTGCTGTAACAGCTGGGTAAAGATACAAGTTAATTTATGAGCTGAACACACAGTCTGAAAAAATCAATACAAATTTCAACTAATCCAATTTTCAAATTTAGATAAGAAAAAGTCAACCCTTTAAAATCAAAGGATATCCTTAGGCTGAACTTACCATGGCTCTAATTAAACCTACATTAATTGTATTTACAGTTCTTTAGAAAATCATAGCCAGTTGAATATGACCAAGTATGTTTAAGGAACATATAAAAGAAGATGCAATGTAAGAAAGCAGAGCACAGAAATTATTCCAGTCAATTAACTGGCAAAATTCAATGAATGGGCATGAATTTCCTGCTAACAAAATCTTCTTTATTATACCCATCATTAGACTCTTTAATCCTGATGGTGGCTGTTACAAAGCACAATGTTCTTTCCATGTGTCTCTACATAGAAGCTGAGCATGTCATGACTGTAAAGTCACAGAGTTAATTGGCTATTGAGTAATTAAAGTAGGTAATTCTGTCTTACAAATTATCTGATGTACAAATTTAAAGTTCTTTGGTCAATGTTGTAGATTAGAAGCATAACTTCACATCAGGAAAATATTCACTGGGCTAGTGATGTCTCCCTATTCAAGACCACTGATGTAATTATATGAGGATGCTGATTCACTCAGTATAAATACTGAATATTTGGACATTTTAAAATTAACAGTTTCCTATTTGCAGATGAGAATAAAATTATTTTTTCCACGTCCTTCCATCCCCCAACAATTCTGTCGTTCTAACTCAAACTCAGTATTGATTAGGAATTGTAATGGGACAAGAATAGCTGTTACTTTTTAAAATGTCAGCATCTCATAGGTGAAACACAGTAATCAAATTGCATGGGTGGCGCCATTTCTGTTCTACTCTAAGTCATAATATAACCCAACATGATTATTATGTACTTTAAACATGTTTATTGCAGTAGTGCCTACCAACCAACCAAGAATGGGGCCTTGTTATGCTAGCACTGTACAAACACAGAGTGACAAACAGTCCCTGTCCTGAAGAGCTCACAATCTAAATAGACAAGACAGACACAGGAAGGGAGAAAGGGTACAACACGCTGTGGTCAGATCTTCGCTTGCATATGTGTTTATCCTGTGTGCTGCCCCAGCTTTGCGCAGACAGCCAGCACAGCAGACCTCAAGTGAATCACCCAACAACAACAAGATCCGTTAAGGTACGAAGGCACCAAGCCAGGCTTATTGTTGACAAAGCACAGTAATAGCACCTGACAGACTCTACAAGGATGCTAAATAATGGGATGGACTATTCCACTCATCACTCTTTTTTTGGGTCCTTAAACAAAGAGGCTTTGCAGGGAACATATGAAGAACAGATAGAAGCTACTAGAGTGAGCTTTGCCATCATGTTCGCCAAACCCACCATTTCTAGGACCCCCGAACCTACATCCTGATCCTGACTACACCAGACCAGAGTGACATCATGAACCCTACCAGCTCCAGCTGAATCCCAAACATCACCTGAGATGAAACGAAATTGGACTTTAACAACAGCAATAACAACTCCAGTCCATCTCAGTGAACTTCTTCTCTTTTTCCTAAAGGACAGTTATTACCTTCCTTAGTACCATCTAAGAGATTGTTAAACAAGAGGCCCCCGAGGGAGTAGGGGCTTTCTAAAACTAAAGCTAAAGGGAAAGGGAACAAGAAACATTAAAATAAAAGCCTTAATAGTTTACATTTCAAGTGCTTCAACTATTTTCCCTTGGAACTAAGGGTTTGCCATTGAACTAAGCAGGCTGAGGTCTCTGTATACCAAACCCTAGTTAACACTGTTTAATGATAGACAGTGACTGGGTTATATTCACAGTTTAGGCCCATATATTCCATCTGTGACATTGCACTCTCATGATTTTATGAAAATATGCGAATGAGTGTGAATATAATGTAACTGGAGTATGCTTCATGCAAAAGGTCTCTTGTAAGGTATCATTACAAATCTTATAATCTACTGAGTGTGGTCATCCTATTTGTATAAATTATCATTCTTGTATATGAAACTAGAAATATGAAATATAAGTGAGGTCCTATTGTAATTATGCAACGAGTGGGCCATTAATGGTGGTTTAGAATCTTGATGGCTCCCATCAACTAGGACAATTGGCTGTAGATGGCTCTGTTTACTTGCAAGCCTTCTTGTGAGTCAGGGCGGGAAGAATGAAGGCTTGGGGTCTCAAAGGACATGTGACCATGTCACCTGGTACTGGAATCCATCTTAAACGGGGTGCTTTTCCATTTAGGAGGAGGGGAGGGGACCCAGAGACAAAAGATTCCCACCTTGTGCCAAAGCTATAAAAGGGGGTGGAACAGAACAAAGCAGGCTGCAGTCATGAGAAATCCCCTAGTGATCACCTGAGCTGGAACAAGGACTGTACCGGGGAAGGGATTGGGCCAAACTAGAAAGGAGTCTAGTCTGTGAAAAAGCTTATTGTAACATCTCTGAGGGTCAGATTTATCTGTAATCAGTTTCTTACTGTATTAGGCTTAGACGTGAATGTTTTATTTTATTTTGCTTGGTAACTTACTTTGTTCTGTCTGTTACTTGGAACCACTTAAATCCTACTTTTCATATTTAATAAAATCACTTTTGCTTATTAATTAACCTGTAGTAATTAACACATGTCCATATCTCTCTATCAGTGTTACAGAGGGTGGACAATTTGTGAGTTTACCCTGTATAAGCTTTATACAGAGTAAAACGGATTCATTTCGTGTTTGAATCACATTGGGAGCTGGATATCTGGGTGCTGGAGACAGGAACACTTGCTAAGCCATTTTCAGTTAAGTCTGCAGCTTTGGGGGACATGGTTCAGAGCTGGGTCTATGTTTGCAGCAGGCTAGTGTGTCTAGCTCAACAAGGCAGGGTTCTGAAGTCCCAAGCTGGCAGGGAAAACGGGCTCAGAGGTAGTCTCAGCACGTCAGGTGACAGTCCCAAGGGGGTCTCTGTGACCGAACCCATCACACCATCTAAATTAATAGAACAGTCCACAAGGCCTGAGGAAGGGGGGAAAAAGTACCATCTGGGAACTAGTGCCCCCAGAGTTACTGGATTTCCTCTGCACATGTCTGAGTTTGGGGATGAAGTGTTTGGGTGGAGGGATGTCCCCAGATGGATGCCCTTTTTCTCCCTCCTTTTTTTTTCCTCCCCATGCAGTAAACTGATATAATTCAGGACATTTTGCAACACAGACCCATTATATTTTAAACAGCAGCAGCAAAATAAATCTCAAGAACACAGTTGACCTATTCTGTGTTGTAACTATTTTAACTAGGAAAATTTAATATGTGAATGTCCTATGAGTACTCCTTCATATCCACCCATTACAGAAACCTTTGAGTACTTTATGTTCTTGCATCACCAAAAAGAGATAATATTTCTGTCAGTGATATCAGAAAATTACTAATATGCACTGTTTCATGCTAAGAAATATTGAACCCACTGCCTCCCCGCCCAAGAAGGAAGACTGCTGGAAGCACCCGAAGAAACAAAGGAATTAAACTGGGTCGGAGGGGTGGGGGCGAGGGGCAGGGCTGAGCCCAGGCAAGGAAGCCTGGGAAAGGAATACCTGGAGATTTAAGCTGCAAGCAGTGCAGTTTGCCTTCAAGAAATTCTGCAACCTGCATAAAACAACATTTAGGGTGATAAATTACCATTTGTAGCCAATTTCTTTAATGTATTAAGCCTAGTTTGTGTGTTTGTTTTATTTGCTCGGTAATCTGCTTTAATCTGTTTGCTATCCCTTATAGTCACTTAAAATCTACCTTTTGTAGTTAATAAACTTGTTTTTAGTTTATTCTATAACCAGTCTGTGTAATTCATAACTGGGGGTGGGGGCAAAAAGCTGTGCATATTTTCCTCCACATTGAGGGAGGGAGCGACTTTCAGGTGCTTATACTGTATAGGTCTCTATACAGCGCTAGACAATATAATTTCGGGTTTGCACCCCAAAAGAGATGTGCACTTGGGTGCTGAGCAATCCTGTGTGTGTGTGTGCGCGTGTGCACACACACAGCAGGACATGGGGAGGGAGTCCAGGCTGGTGTAAAGGGTGGGCTCAGTGGGACCCCAGTACATCAGGTTACACCCCAGGGAAGAGGGTCCAATCTGTCACAGTGGCGCAGCGAGCAGGTTAATGTGCACAGTTTATTGCTCCGAGGCACTGGTGGTAATTTTAAGTGAGTTTTAAGTGTGTTGGCTATAGAATAGACAAAGCGGTTACTGGTTTGTTATTTTCTGTTTAATTATTTTGGGCAAAGGAAGTATGGAAAAGTAGGAAAATGAGTGAAAGTGAAGCTACGAAAAAGTTGGAGCTCTAAAAATTACAGGTAGAAGAAAATGAAATGATGCACCAGAGACAGGTGGAATTAAGAAATTGTAGATAAAAGAACAGGAATCAGAAGAAGCCAGACAAAAAAATAGCCCATGAGAGGTCCATGGAAGCCCAGAATCAAGCCATGGAACTGAAGAACCTAGAGCTCATAAAGCCCTGGAACTGGAAGACAAAGAAATAGAGGAGAGGGGAAAAGAGAGAAAACATGAACTGGCCTTAATGGAGTGGAGGAAACAGAACCACACCAGCAGGCCCCACCTCTCCAAAAAGCCACAAATGGGAGTGGTTATGTCCTGCATACAGCAAGTCTGGGGACATTGTTGAATATTTAATTGCCTTTGTGAGGTTGTGTGTGCTCCATGAAACTCCTGATGATCAAAAAACTGCCACTTTGGTTGCAAAGTTATGTGGGAGAGCTCTGGGTATATTCAGTAAGATGTCAATGAGTGATGCTTCCAATTACAGTAAATGCAAGGAACTAGTTTTTAAACACAGTTTCAGATTACACCTGAAACTTAGAGTAAAATTTAGAAGCCTTAAGAGAGGAGCTGGATTGGCATATATAATGTGGCATATATAAACCAAATGAGAGATTTACTGGATAAGTGGAAAAGGTATTTCAAGCTTTGAAGAAATGTGTGACTTAGTTGCTCAGGAACAGTTCCTGAATATGTCTAATGATGATGTAAAACAGTGTTTATGGAATAAGAGGGTAAAAACAATCAAAGATCCTGCAACTTTTGTGGATGAATTTGAATTTGAACAATCCCAAGCATATATTAGGAATAAATCACAGGCAGAGGGGTTTAAGTTTGGTGAGAATCAGGGTTCCCTTTTTACCCCAGGGAAGGAGGGTGAATGGGAGGCTGGACGCTCATTTCTCCAAGTCCATTCCTCCAGTCCTCGTCCCAAATCTCCTGTAAAAGCAGAAGAGCCCAGAAGGTGCTGCTATTGTAATTCCACTGAGCACCTGCAGAATAAATGCCCTGTGCTGAGTCGGAACAGGCAGCAGGCATCACATGGAAATGCTTCTACCTAGAGCACAGAGGCACCTCAGGCAATTGCCACTTATCAAACAGGGTTTATAAAGATAGCCACTGTACAGCCTGGCAAGAAGCACATAAAGGTTGTCAAAGTAAATGGCTCCCCGGATGGAGGGATACTGGTTTAGAAATTTCTATGGTCAGGAGAGACCTTGTTCAGGAGGAAGACATGCCAGGACAGATGGCAGAGCTTTTGTTTGTAGGAGGTCACAAAATCCTTGTGGCTTTGGCTAAAGTGCATATGGAAACTGAGATTTTGCGAGCTGAACAAACAGTTGCTGCTGTTCCACATAACCCAACCCAAGTATTATTGGGGGACGACTTTTTTAATGTGGCTCAAGCTGTCCAGGGGTCTGTCAGCAGCAAGGAAGAATCTTGTGCTGAAGCCCCAGAGGGAAAGAGTAAAGTCACAGAAACTGTTGGGGAAATGGGAGAGTGTCTCTAATGCCTCTGCAGCAGTTAAAAGCAGTCTGCTGCCAGGTGGGTGTGGCTGAGACCAGCTCTTACCTGGTGGCTAAGGACAGGTTTTTCCTCTGGGGGGAAGGGGAGATTTTACGTATCTGGGAGAAGGCTGTCCAGTTGCAGTTAAGCAAGGGGCAGATTTCACTCTAGAATGCAAAGGAAGATGTGTCCTAGAGGGAAGCCTAGAGGAGGGTGGTGGAATCCTAGAGACTGCTCCGGTGGGTGAAGATTCCATGGGCTCTCTAACTGGACGGAAACCCAATTCAAAGAGGGAGGAGGGTACAGTGCTTACCAGTGAAAGGACTATTCTGGCTCTTAGCTGTGAGCCCACAACAGGGGATAGATCCCACTCTAAAGAGCACAGAGGTGTGTGCCTTAGAGGGGGACCCAGAGAAGGAAGTTAGGAAGGGATGTGGGGGAGTACAGCAATGTCTCCTCACTGATTACCTGGAATGGTTTACCCAGGAGAAATGTGCTGGGTCGGTATCTGTGCTCCCAGGCACCCTACCAGTGGCTCAGGTTTTAAGAGGGAACTGTGTAACTGACCTCCCGGAGGGAAGCAGTCATACAATGGACCTCTTGGGAATGGATGGGGGGCTGACAACAGGTACCCCAATCCAGGTCCCACTTTTGCAAAATGTTGTTCTTAATATACTAGTAAAAACTAAGTAACTGTCTCTTTATGGCAGGATGAGGGTCTTTTCAATGACTTGAGTGTCAGTGAAAATGCTAATGACCCACCTGACAAAGCGGAGGAGGGGCCATTTCCTGAGCAGGTAAATGCCTCTCAAGACCAAAGCATAGGTTGCTGAGTAATGGGAGTGAGAAACACAAAAATACTCCAGAAGAGGGCATGAATTCTTCGCATGGGTTTAACATATCTCCAGGGCAACTCTACAGTGGGAGGGCCAGTAAAATGCAAGGTCTCCTTACACCCTTTCCTCCCCAACAGCCCAAAGACATACATAAACAAAGAACCTTTACTAAAGGAAAGAGAAAACCTGTATCAGGACACATACTATAGTCCAGAAAGGGGTTGGAAAATACAATAAATGCAGAACAAACTGGACTGTCTAAACAGAAGGCATGGTATGATAACAATGCTTCAAAGCCCCTCCCTGTCATGAATTCTCTGATGATGATGTATTTCTTCATGCACTATATATGGATTGTAACAAAGAATTTGGTACTGATGGTAAATCATTTGAAAATGTGTAACATGCATGATTTTTGCGGGGGCGGGGACTTTGGTACAGGCTAGGAGTGGTAACAAGGAAGTCCTATAAAAATACTGATTCTCAGCTAGTACCTGTAAACAGGCTTAGAACTTGTCACAGCAGAGAAAACAACCAATCTAGACTGTTCTGTGACAGGGGAAACTGAGGCACACCACCTCATGGCATTGGTGGCTAAATGCCAAGACACCTACACTCTAGAAGATATTAATATCTACATTGTGTTGACAATGCTGTACACTAAAAGGCTTTCAGGCAACTTGGAAAAAAGGACCCATGAACTTAGTAAAAACATCTGTTTGTAACACTACAATTTTTGGTAACACTAAGAAATTAGATAACCAAGACCTAAAGAGAATTTTAGGCACAACTGCCTTCTCATTAGTCAGTAACTAAACCTCTGGAAGTAATCTAAGGTGGGAGGTGTGACATTATGCCCCATATTATTCATAGAAATATGCTTATGATATGAATATGGCATAACTAAAATGTATTTTATGCAAGATGGGTCATGTGAGATATCACTGGAAAGGTTATGATTTATTGAATATGATTATCCAATGTGTATGCATATATCATTTCTGTATCATAATCTAGGAATATGAAGATAGGAATATTGACTATCATGATTACAACTGTGTGTACACTTGGGAAACGTCCACCAGACAGTATGCAACCAGCATGGATGGGCCATAAGGGAGAACAATGGGACTTTGAAGATACTCATCTCCTTTCTTCCTGAGAAGTTTCCTGGGATGCTACTTTGACACTGCAGGGTCATGTGATCATGTCACCTGGTACTGGACATCATCTAGGACTGCTGGTATTTTTCCACTAGGAAGGGATAAAGATCAAACTGGGAAACAAAGGATTGTCGCCATACGAAAATCCTATTTAAAGCTGGGGAGTGAGTTAATCTAGGTTCTTCTCCACTGCCTCCCGACCCAAGAAACACGACTGCTGAAAAAAACCTGACGAAACAAAGGAACTAAGCTGGTGGGGGGCAGGGCTGAGCCCAGGCAAGAAAGGTCTAGCCTGGGAAAGGAATACCTGGAGATTTAACCTGCAAGCAGTGCAGTTTGCCTTCAAGAAACTCTGCAACCTACATAAAACAACATGTAGGGTGAGAAATTACAATTTGTAGCCAATTTCTTTAATGTATTAAGCCTAGTTGGTGTGTTTGTTTTATTTGCTCGCTAATCTGCTTTAATCTGTTTGCTATCCCTTATAGTCACTTAAAATCTGCTGTTTGTAGTTAGAACAAACAAAAAAGTTTATTCTATAACAAGTCTGTGTAATTCATAACTGGAGTGAGCGGTAAAAAACTGCATATTTTGCTCCACATTGAGGGAGGGAGCAAATTTCATGAGTTTTACGCTATCTCTCTCTCTCTCTCTCTATTTTATATATATATATATATATGTACAGCGCTAGACAATATAATTTTGTGTTTGCACCCCCAAGGAGATGTGCACTTGACTGCTGGGCAATCCCCGAGCTGAGTCTTCCCACACAGAGTTGATTGCAGACTCTGTGTGATTCTACAGCTGGGTGTGTCCCTACCTGTGTGTGTGTGCATTCACGCACATGCACACACCAGGACAGGGTGAGGGAGCCCAGGCTGGTGGAATGGGTGTGCTCACTGGGACCACAGTACATCTAGTGGCACCCTGAAGGGAGATCCAACCTGTCACATCCATACTCACTGAGGATCTCCCCTCCTATTAAAGTGTTAGTTTAGAATATAGCTATCAGAGGTGGTCATAGTCAAAAAGAGGAAATTGTCCAGGTAGCTAAAATCAGTCCCATGAATGATTTTTCATACCAGAACACAGATCTTGAACTGCACTTTTTTTTCCAATGAGGAGCAAGTGTGTTAAGTGTGTTACTAAGCGTATAAGATACTGCATTTTGTACCAGTTCTCTTTGCAGATTGAGTATCACATAGATGGCCAGCTCTTCAATCTCAATTCCAGAATGAAGGTGGTCATGAATAAGAATCAAGATTATGTCTACATTCTAAAAACTAAAGAGGCACTAGAACAGTTATTACTGACCTTCAGTATGCTGATGACTGAGCTCTCACGCACAGCGAAGCTGACTTGCAATCCACCCTAGATCTCTTTTCAGGTGCCTATCATAGCCTTGGACTTTCCCTCAACACTGGGAAGACCAAGATACTCCACCACTATGCCCCAGCACAAGTTCTCCCACATTCTCCCACAAATTGTCATTGGTGGTGAATGCCTTGAAAATATTGAGCATTTCCCTTACCTCGGTAGCCACCTTTCCCAGACAATTAATCTTGATGTGGAGATTGAACAAAGGATCTGTTGTGCCAGTGTACCCTTTGGAAAGTTGCTCCGTCATGTCTTTATTGACAGAGATCTGCAGATGCAAACTAATATCCTGGTCTACTAATATCATTCCCACTCTTCTTCTTAAGCATCTGGAGTGGTACCAACAGCACTGCTTTAGGAAGATTCTCCGTATCAGATGGGAAGACCATCACACCAATGACACAATTCTCTCTACAGTTAATTTCAGCAGTGTTGAGGTGAAGATTACGAAACATGAACTTTGCTGGGCTGGTCATTGTGTGCAGATGGCTGATATATGTCTTCCGAAGCAAGTCCTCTTTTCTCAATTTAGTCATGGCAAGAGGACCTGTGAGGGACAGAGGAATGGCTGCAAGGACATCCTGAAAGTATATTTTAAGAAGGGGAGGCATTGACCCCATGAATTGGGAATTATTGGCTGGCCATCGACTGCAAATGGTATTTCATCATACATCAAGCCTCAGCCCAAGTTGAAGAGATTCGCCTTCTCAAGTTGAAGAGAATCACCTTGCTCAAGAGGCTGAGAAACAGCAGAGGAGGAAGGAAGGAAAGGATACAGAATCACAGCCTGCGACTGTGCTATTTTCAAGTAACCACCTGTTACATATGTGGAAAATCCTGTGAAGCATGAAATCAACTCCTCAACCATCTTAAGTCTCAGCAATGACTTTTCCCCCAGCAGACATCATGGTCATATTGGGGGATAGCTGCTGCCGTCGACCAGTTCTCTTCACTCTCTTTCCTCTCCATGTGTTTTTCCTTCATCTCTTTCTTCAGAGACCAAACAAAGGTGTCCAACTAATTGTCTAGCAAACAGTTTGCTGAAATGTATACAGTATTTAAGGCATTAGATCAAAACTAGTTTAGTACTTATTGTGTAGTATAAATAGCATCATACCAAATTAACACAACAATTGGAAGGCCAAAGCTATATGTGTAGCAGAATACAAGTGTTGCAATATGGAATTTTCTAGTTGTCATGATTACTACTATCATCAGTGGTGAAATATACTAAATTCACAAATTAAACCATTATAAGGCAACAGACTAATGGGGATTAAGGGCCTGATTCTGTAAGTGCCCTCAACTCCCATTAGCTTCAATGGGTATTAAATGAATTGACACTTTGTCAGACTGGGTCCTAAATTTATACACTAGTGGTGCCTCAGACATCCATGCTTGCTAATTCCCATTTAATTATCATGACCCGAGTTTGAATATTTTAAACAAAAGTATCAAGTAAAACTGAATTTGTATGGTGGTGCTATAGTTTCCTTAATTATTGCTTTATGCTAATATATATAAACACAAGAACATTGTACCTGTAAACCAGTGTTAGTGATTCATTCCACAGAGGAGAACTAGGGTAGAGGTGCAGAAAAGGGTATAAAGAATGATCTAAGCATGAAGAGAGACTGAAAAATTTGTAATTCTTACTTTAGAAAGGAGATTAATATGAGGGAACACGATAAAAATAACAAAAATTGTAAATGGTATACAAAGGGTAAAATTAGAACTTCTGTTCTCAATATCTTGCAACACAAGAACAAGGGATCATCCAATTAAATTAAAAGGTGAAAAATCAAAAATCAATAAAATGCAATACTTTGTCACACGACATGGAATTAGACTGGAACTCATTGCCAGAAGTAGTCACTGAGGCCAAGAATTTAACGTAATTCAGAAGGGGACTGAACATTTATAACAACAAGAATATCCAGAATTGTTATAAACAACAAGAAAAATGTGGAAGAGATCTTAAACAAGGGGTTAAATATTAGATCTGGGACATTTTTACATAATATTTTTTTTCAGTGAAAAAATGCAGATTCAGTGGCACTAAAAAGTTTAATAAATTTGTGTTTCCTAACCAAAACAATTTGGTGAAACTAAAACTAAAAACCAATTCTAAAATATTTAAAACATTTCATACTGACATTGTTGAAACAAAAGGTTTAAATTTTTAATTTTGAAATGACCTTTTTTCAAAATTTCTTTTAACTTTATTTAAAAAAAAATTGAAATCCGTTAAAATGCTCAAAGAAGAACCAAAACATGTAATTTGACCCTCCCCAATTTTTCTTACTTTTTGATTCACCAAAAATTTAGAAAAACCTCTAACCAACTTGCCAGCTAATCAAAAACTTCATTTTCCATGTAGTTCTATTGAGAATATTAAATATGTAAGAACAGCCATATTGACTTAGGCCAACAGTCCACATAGCCCAGTATCCTGCCTTTTGGGGGCCTGTGTCAGATGCTTCAGAGGGAGTGAACAGAACAGTCAAGTAATCCACCCCCTGTCACCCAGTCCCAGCTTCTAGCAGTCAGAGGTATAGGGACACTCAGAGGATGGGGTTATGTCCCTGACTATTTTAGCTAGTAGGATGCAGGGCTTAAGCTAATCTCTAACTCTTAGGCTATGTCTATACTACCACGGTAAATTGACCTACGCTACACAACTCCAGCTACATGAATAATGTAGCTGGAGTCGATGTACCTTAGGTCGAGTTACCACGGGGTCTACACTGCAGGGGGTTGATGGGAGAAACTCTCCTGTTGATTTACCTTACTCTTTTCATTGGGGGGTAGAGTACAGAGGTCGACTGGAAAGCAATCTGCTGTTGATTTGGCGGGTCTTCACCAGACCTGCTAAATCAACCAGTGGTGGATCGATTTCAGAGCATCAATCCCAGCTGTAGTGTAGATGTAGCCTTAGAGAGCTACTAGAAATCAATATGAGACCTAATGTGGGAGACTGATTAGACAGTATCTACAACAGGGAGTCTTGCTCCTTCTTCTGAAGCATTTGTCACTGGCTATTGTCAGAGGTAGGAATTGTAGAGAATTGGTAAGGGAAGAAAAGGAACAAGAAGAAATCTATGGCCAGAGTTAAGGACAATAACGAGGAGTTTTTTTAAGTATGCCAGCGGAAAAAAAGAATCCTGACAATGGTGTTGGTCTATTAATAGATGGGAATGGTAGAATGATCAATAATAATTCAGAAAAGGCAGAAGTGTTCAATACATATCTCTTTTCTGTATTTGGGGCAAAAAACTCAAAACAGATTATGTCAATCACATGATGCTAACACATTTCCATTCCACCAATACTTCAGAAGGATGTTAAACAGCAACTGCTAAAGTCATACATTTTATATCATTATGTCCAGATAGCTTGCATCCAAGAGTTTTAAGAGAGCTCGTTGAGGAGCTTGTTGGACCATTAATATTGTTTTTCAGGAAGTCTTGGAACACTGAGGAAGTTCCAGAACACTGGATGAAAGCTATTGTTGTATCAATATTTAAAGTGGTAAATGGGATCACTCCGGTAATTATAGGCCGGTCAGACTGACAACAAACCTGGGCAAGTTAATGGAGCAACTGATGTGGGGCTTGATGAATAAAGAATTAAAGGAGGGTAATTTAACCCAATCAAAATGTGTTTATGGGAAAAAGATCCTGCAAAACTAACTTGATATCTATTTTTCATAAGATCACAAGTTTGGCTGACAAAGGTAATAGTGATGTAATATTTCTTTGACTTCTGTAAGACATTTGACTTGGTACTGCTTGGCATTTTGATTTAAAAAACTCTAGAACAATATAAAATGAACATGGCACATTAAATGGATTAAAAGCTGGCTAATAGATAGGTAGGGCCATACCAAATTCACAACCATGAAAAACATGTCATGGACCACGAAATCTGGTCTCCCTCTTGTGTGTGCTTTTACCCTATACGATACTATATAGATTTCATGGGGCAGACCAGGGTTTCTCAAGCTGGGGGTCCTGACACAAAAGGGAATTTCAGGATGGGGTCACAAGTTTATTTTAGGAGGGTGTCACGGTATTGCCACCCTTACTTCTGCTCTGTATTCAGAGCTGGGCGGCCAGAGACCACCTCACCAGCAGCACCAGAGAAGTCAGGATAGCATTAGCATACCATGCCACCCATACTTCTGCACTGCTGCCTTCAGAGCTGGGCTCCCAGCCAGCAGCCAACACTTCCCAACAGTCCAGCTCTGAAGGCAGTGCTGCCGCCAGGAGCAGCACAGAAGTAAGGGTAGCAATACCACAACACCCCCTATTATAACCTTGCAACCGCCTCACAATTCCTTTTTGGGTCAGGATCCCTACAATTACTACACCGTTAAATTTCAGATTTAAATAGCTGAAATCATTAAATTTATCATTTTTAAAATCCTATGAGCGTGAAATTGACCAAAGTGGACCTATAGGTAGGGCCCTATAGATAGGTCTCAAGATGTAATTGTAAATGGAGAATCATCATTCCCCGAGGGACCATTAGAAACACATCTGAGATCTGCTCTTGCCCCTCCACTATTTAACCATTTTTGCCAATGACCTGGAAGAAAACAAGATCACTGATAAAGTTTGCAGATTCCACAAAAAAAGTGGTGTAGTGGTAAATAATAAAGAGGATTGGTAATTAATATAGCTCAATCTGGATTGCTTGGTAAACCTTTCACAAACAAACAATTTGTGTTTTAATGTGGCTAAATATATATAAATATATTTAGGAATGTAGGCCATACTTTCAGAATGGGGGAGTCTATCCTGGGGAGCAGTGACAATGAAAAAGATTTGGGTATCATGATGGTTAATCAGCTGAACATGTACTTCCAATGACACGGTGGCCAAAAGAACTATGTGATCCTGGGATGCATAAACGGGATAATTTTGAGTAAGATTAGAGAGGTTATTTTACTTCTGTATTTGGCACTGGTGCAATATCATGCCCAATTCCAGTGCCTGTAGTTTAAGAAGGATGTTGATAAATTGGACAGAGCTCAGAAGAGCCACGAGAATGATTAAAGGGTTAGAAATCTTGCCATGCAGTGATAGACTCAAGGCACTCAAACTGTTCAGTTTAACAAAGAGAAGGTTAAGGGGTGACTTGATTAGTCTACAAGTACCTACATGCGGAATAAATACTTGATAATATGCTCTTCAAATTAGCAGAGAGAAGTATAATACAATCTAATGGCTGGAAGTCAAAGCTATCCAAATTCAGAGTGAAATAAGATGTTTGTTTTGTTTGGGGTTTTTTTGTTGTTTTTGGGTTTTTTTTTTTCAAGAGTGGGGAAGTAATGAACCCCTGGAATAATTTACCAAGAGTCATGGTGGAATCACTGTCATTGACCATTTTCATATCAAGATTGGATTTTTTTTTTCCTAAAAGGTACACTCTACAAATTATTTTGGAGAAGTTCGGTTGGTCTGTGTTATGTAGGATGGTCAGACTAGATGATCACAATGGTCCTTTCTGGCCTTGGAATCTATGAAGACAGGATACTGAATTAGATGGAGCTTGGGTCTGATCTGATATGGCAATTCCTATATTCCTAAAAGAACAGGAGTACTTGTGGCACCTTAGAGACTAACACATTTATTTGAGCATAAGCTTTCGTGGGCTACAGCCCACTTCATCGGATGCATAGAATGGAACATATAGTAAGAAGATATATACACACACACACACACACAACATGAAAAGGTGGAGTAAGAGGCTAATTAAGATGAGCTATTATCAGCAGGACAAAAAAAACTTATGTAGTGATAATCAGGATGGCTCATTTAGACAGTTGACAAGAAGGTGTGAGGATACTTAACATAGGGAAATAGATTCAATATGTGTAATGACCCAGCCACTCCCAGTCTCTATTCAAACCCAGGTTAATGGTATCTAGTTTGCATATTAATTCAAGCTCAGCAATTTCTCGTTGGAGTCTGTTTTTGAAGCTTTTCTGTTCCAAAATTGCTACCCTTAAATCTTTTACTGAGTGGCCGGAGAGGTTGAAGTGTTCTCCTACCGGTTTTTGAATATTATTATTCCTGATGTCAGATTTGTGTCCATTCATTCTTTTGCGTAGAGACTGTCCGATTTGGCCAATGTACATGGCAGAGGGGCATTGCTGGCACATGATGGCATATATCACATTGACTTTGTCCTCACCCACAACTATTTCTCATTTGGGGTCAATATATACCTTCAAGTCAGCTGCTCTGCTATGGGTACCCGCATGGCCCCACAGTATGCCAACATTTTTATAGCTGACTTAGAACAACACTTCCTTAGCTCTCTTGCCCTAATGCCCCTACTCTACTTGCGCTACATTGATGATATTTTCATAATCTGGACCCATGGAAAAAAAGCCCTTGAGGAATTCCACCATGATTTCAACAATTTCCATCCCACCATCAACCTCAGCCTAGACCAATCTACACAAGCAGTCCATTTTCTGGACACTACTGTGCTAATAAGCGATGGTCACATAACCATCACCCTATACTGGAAACCTACTGACTGTTATACTTACCTACATGCCTCCAGCTTTCATCCAGGACGCACCACACAATCCATTGTCTACAGCCAAGCTCTAAGATACAACCAAATTTGCTCCAACCCTTCAGACAGAGACAAACACCTACAAGATCTCTATCAAGCATTCTTAAAACTACAATACCCACCTGCTGAAATGAAAAAAACAGATTGAGAGAGCCAGAAGTGTACCCAGAAGTCACCTACTACACGACAGGCTCAACAAAGAAAATAACAGAACGCCACTAGCTGTCACCTTCAGCCCCCAACTAAAACGTCTCCAGCGCATCAAAGATCTATGACCTATCCTGAAAAATGATCTCTCACTCACAGATCTTGGGAAACAGACCAGTCCTCGCTTACAGACCGCCCCCCAACCTGAAGCAAATACTCTCCAGCAACCACACACACCACACAACAAAAACACTAACCCAGAAACCTATCCTTGCAACAAAGCCCGATGCCAATTCTGTCCACATATTTATTCAAGTGACACCATCACAGGAACTAATCACATTAGCCACGCCATCAGGGGCTCATTCACCTGAGCATCTACCAATGTGATATATGCCATCATGTGCCAGCAATGCCCCTCTGCCATGTACATTGGCCAAACCGGACAGTCTCTACACAAAAGAATAAATGGACACAAATCTGATATCAGGAATTATAACATGCAAAAACACTTCAACCTCTCCGGCCACTCAGTAAAAGATTTAAGGGTGGCAATTTTGCAACAGAAAAGCTTCAAAAACAGACTCCAACGAGAAACTGCTGATCTTGAATTAATATGCAAACTAGAAACCATTAACCTGGGTTTGAATAGAGACTGGGAGTGGCTGGGTCATTACACATATTGAATCTCTTTCCCCATGTTAAGTATCCTCACACCTTCTTGTCAACTTTCTAAATGGGCCATCTTGATTATCACTACACAAGTTTTTTTGTCCTGCTGATAATAGCTCATCTTAATTAGCCTCTTACTCCACCTTTTCATGTTCCCTCTGTGTGTGTGTGTATATATATATATGTTCCATTCTATGCATCCTATGAAGTGGGCTGTTGCCGACGAAAGCTTATGCTCAAATAAATGTGTTAGTCTCTAAGGTGCCACAAGTACTCCTGTTCTTTTTGCGGATGCAAACTAACACGGCCACTACTGTGAAACCTATATTCCTAGGAGACTGGAAATCTAACCCAAATAAGCAGCTCTGTCGCAGTAGTTGTTCTGGTTAGGCTCTCAAAAATGCCTGAAAAAAGGAGTGATTTCTTGCATTATTACTACATTATTGTACATTCTGATGAAAAAACATTTTAATATTTTTGTAGGTCTATTTCATATAGAAATGTTCATGATCATCAGGGAAGTTTGTGTCCATAAAACACAAGAAGTGGAGATAAAGTAATTGGCAAAGAGACATGGGTCAAGATTTTAAAATATGGGTACCTACACTTGGTCTCCTAAATTAATTGATTTTCAAAACAGCTGAACACCTGTTTTTTCTTGCTGAAAAGTCAACATTTTCCATGAAGAGGGGCAACATTTTCTAACCAGTTCTAGATTTAAGAACCTAACTTCAAGTACCCATTTTTAAAAAGTGGTTGCTATAATTTATAGAAGCTGTTCCCAGGAGAATTGTAAAATTCAGCTTTCCATATATTCCATAAGCAAAGGGAATCTCCAAATTAATCTTCTTCATCTGAGATCAGGTCTATTTTAAATAAAATTAAAAGGTAAAGACAAGGTTCAGAGGCCTAAGTGTATAATTTAGATGCATGAATCCTTTAATAAAATTAAAAAAAGTATAGAAATTATATGGGTGCTTCATCTCTCTCTGACCTCGGATTCGTAACTCAGATATTTGTTGAAGAATATATCTACATACTTTTGAGTCCCATGTGTTACCCTAACTCTTTAATGGGCTTTTCTCAAAACCTCTGATCCAAACCTACCTGTATTTCGGGGTACTCCAAATTCAGCTCTGGATGCAAATTTTGTGACATTGGCCTTTGTTTTTCTTTGGGTACTTTACAACCATTTTGTCTATGAATTTGTTGGCCCCAGCTCTGAATTATCTGAATCATAACTCATGTGGACTTCAGTTGTTGTCCTAGTCTTTCAAGATATATAATATGCTAGGATAAACATCAGTAACTTCATTGTCACTATTGGAAGCTAAATCACAATTTTTCAAAGATAAAAGATATCAAGAAAAAAATACAAAAAATTACAATATGAGATTATGTTTCAAGTAAAAGAATCTGAGGATGGTTTGTGGTATTTGCCATTACCCCAATATTTCATGAATACACTTTTATAATATCAAAAAAGAGATTAGCATGAGAAACTTTATAAATGCACAAAATGAATGAAGAAAGCTACTGAAAGGTTAAGTTGGTTAGATGTAATAAAACATATCCTGCAACCTCTCATCCATATCTAAAGTGTTGCATCTTTATGGAGCCCCATTGACTTTGCACTAGCTCTGCAAATTGCAGAAATGGTGAAAAGTTGTGTAGTTTTCCATTCAGAAAAAAACTTCTTCATAGTCTTCACTTTGTTACAGACACATAAGTTTTCTTGATTTATTGTGATAGCAGTATTTTAACAGCATACTGCAGTAATGTTTCAGTTGATGCAAAATGTGACTTTTTAAATCTTTACATAATATTCATTCTGCTCTAAGATAATCAAACTTGACCGTGGCTTTTATCCACATAAAGTATATACAAATGAATAATTTTTTGTACTTAACTAGCTTTCTTTACTTTATCAGAGACACTTATCCTTGAATTGATCTTAAGCGATCTTGCTTACTTTTATAGTGATGTGATAATACTAAATTGTAAAGAGGTAACTGAACCTTTTGGGATTAAGGTGCTTTTTGATCGGCCTAATTACTTTTTGGTGGAAGAATGCAAAGTAAGAATTTGAGAGCTGCTTATAAATGTTCTGATTAAATTTAAACACACGTAATCTACTCCAAACCCAAGTCAGGTCAAACACTCTGAGCAACAAGGAGCCACTTCTAAAATACAATGTAAAAATGAGTATTTCTTGTCCTTGGATTCCTTGTTCTTCCTCCCATCATCTATATACATATCCTTCGTAATAAAATCAGATGAACACTTGATACAACTTCCTTTATTTGAGCTTGTGAAGGCTTCACACTGAATTTAACAGCATTTCTGTGTCTGTCTGTATGTAATGCAGTAACTTTTGAGTGCCACATCCAATCAATTCTAAAATGTCAACGAATGTTTGAGGCACTGTGATGGGCTGTCCACCCCACACAAGACTTGAAGGGGGTTAAGGTGGCTGGGTAGGACGATTAACTCCCCAAGCTGCACCTGGAGTCAGGGATCCAGGATTGATTAAAGGAGCTTCAGCTAGACAGCAACAAGCCTGTATCAAGTCCAGAAGCTGAGAGTAGAATGGGGCTTCAGGCTGAGAGAGGACAATGGGTGGAGAGACTGCCAAAGGAGAGCACAGCAGCCTGGAAAATGACCAGGAGGAGGCAATCTAGCAGTGAGTGGGCCCTGTGATAGGCATCAATAAAGAGAGCCCTATTGATTTTGGGGGAATAGCAGAAAACCAAAAGGGAGAAAATGAAGGACACATGGAGCCCCTGGTACTTGATTAGCACAGCCACAGCTTCAAGCACCTCTGCAGGTGTCTAATCAAACAGGTTGATGGCACCAAAGGACATCTTCTCACATAATACCTCTGCTCATGCTCCCAATAGAGAATGGGGTCACCGTTTTGGGAGTAGTGGGACATGAAGGGCACACAAGAGTTCCTACCATGGGGGCAAATGCAGAAAATCTGGAATTGGGGGGAAGAGGCAATGATGGGGTATTGAAGGCCTGGTATATGAGGAAGGGGGCCACACAGAGCACCTGGCATGGGGGGCGGGGAGAGTGCACAGAGTTTATGACATGGGGGAAAAATAAGGGAGCCTGAAATGGAAAGAAATGAGGAGCACACAGAACCTCTGGCGGGGTGGAGATTGGGGGAAGTCACAGGTAGACCCTGAAATAAAAGAGGATTGGAAAGTTGCTCAGGGAGACTGTGGGTGAATGGAGAGATACCAGGAGCCCCTGGGGTGTGCATTACACTAAGCCTATATGAGTTACGAAGTATGTGCCCCCCTAGTTAAATGACAAATTATGGGTCGAATTTAAGTTGTGTTTGTGATGGGTATTACAATCCCATCAACTACCTTTAAGGGTCCATTGTTTAAATTAATGATTTAAATAGGATTGATTTCTGCTTCATGGGGGAGGGCTATCACAGCTCATCTAGGATCAAAAAACAGGAGGTGATGATTCTGGGGGCATTACAACTTGGCTGATGTGCCTGCGAGATACCACCCCCTGAGAAAGCTCGCATATACTAATTCCAACTGGATTGTCCAGGGACCAACAGCCTAAGTAAGGACTACTGGATAACTAGCCTGTGTTTAAACTCACTCAGGAATTTCTTTCTGATACAGCAAATCAACAGGACCTTCTGTCCAAGGGGCTCCCCAATCCTTAGGATAGGGTTGGAAAGACTGACACCTACCAGAGTACAAATTTTTAGCGGTGGTGACCTCTTGTAAGCTTATTAGCATGCCTCTCCCACAGCATAGGGTCCTTGTCTTTTCTGTTCTTTTTGGCCCCTTCCTTTGTCTGCTCTTCCCTAAAGAAGAAAGTAAATAAATCCACACACTCACCCTTCCAATTTTTTCTTTAACTCCTTTAGACAAAGAATTCCTAAGGGGTAAATCAGATTCCACATAAGATCCAGGGGTCTTAGCCACTGTATCTCCCAATTGTGTCTCATTAAAACACAATGCCACCACCCCAATTGCTCAGTATTCCTTAGTGGAATGTCAGTAATACCCTTAAATCTGTGATAGCATCAGCCCCTCGTCTGAGAGAGACTGACTTTTCTGCCTAGCCTATAGGCCACCAGTTTTGTCAGGTCACTCCACATCACTCGAGGGCGGATGTCAGAGAGAGGAGCAACTTGGGAAGCAACCCTTGCCCCTGAGCACCAAGACTTGCAACCTCTTCCTTCCTTATCTGTGGACCACTGATGAACTGTGCTGCTCTTTCCTAAGGGGGCCTGCAGGACTCTTGGTGGGTTATGCGAGTGAGACCCAGGCCCAGTGACACTCACTTGCTCCTCGTTATCCTCATTCACCTCAATGAGGATCAGATGATCACTGTCCCCACATCTGGGCCCTGAATCTCTCCCATGGACCTCCTGTATAAAGGACTCAGGACCCAATCCAGAAGGAATCCAGTCCTCTGACTCACCACTGTCTACAAAGCAAACTGGACCCACAGATGTCCTAGCTCCTGGTTCGCTATTTCCCTGATCCTATGGTTCTTCAGTAATGTTGGTTGCAGGGTGTTAGTCCTCATCCAATCTGCACTCCTGTGAAAACTAAGCACTTCCTTCCACATGGGGGGACAATTCCAGGCCCACAATTCCACAGCAAAGCTGCCTGAAGACCTGCCCACCGCATCTCTCAGGCCACAATGCTCAATACCTCTAGTAAGGCAGATATGGGTCCCTCTGTGGGAGGGCACCCTTATTACCTACACCCTGTCCCATACTGGGCATTCTGCTTGGCATGCTCAGAGCAGCTACTGGAGAGGGCACCCAGCTCCTGGAGAGGGCCACTGGCCATACTCCAGGATGAAGCCCCATGAGCCCTTCCCCTCCAACCACCAAAGCAAGAAGTAGAGGTGTACTAGGACACGAGAAGCAGTGTGTTCATGTAGCAGGGGTGATATGCCTGGACTCCCCTTTCCATAACTGGGGTGGGGGATAGCAACTGACCGAGCCCTGGCAAGGCTGCCCAGGAACACAGGGTCCTTCCCAGCTGCTATCAAAGCTTCATGTGCCCTCCCCAACCTATCCCTCATGAGCAGAGGGAGGGGAGGAGTTGCGGTTACAGGCCCTACCAGGGTTGCACCACCTGAAGACACAGTGGCCCCATACGCTTCCCCATGTGGCCCTCCTCAAGCAGGGAGGCTGGGGAGGAGCCCCCATGGAATCCCTCCTAAGGGGGCTCCTGCTGCAATAGTAGGCAGAGCCCCCATGCTGGTGGGGCAGGGATATAACCCTTGCAGCAGGGCAAAGATCTATCTGCTGGACAGACCCCCTGGCCCAAGCGACAGAGACCCCTCAGAACCTTACATACACTCCTCAGCGTCCTGAGGATGACAGCTGTTGTTGCTGCTGGAACAATAAGCAACCTTTCTCTGTTGGAACAGAACTAAAAAAGGCTCCAGATGGCCCTGTTCCAGGTTAAATCCCGGGAGCTGGGAAATCCTGGCCAATCAGCTTCCTTCCCCCTCAGCTGGCCAATGGGTGCTAGATTCTCCCATGGGGAGAGGAGCTTCCTGGTGTCCCTGAGTGAGCATCCTCCTCCCTTCCTCCTAGAACTATTCTCTTTCATTGCTGGCTCCATTAAGTTCCCCTAGCCATTGAATCACAGGTGGGTGGCTTTTATCTGACTGTTTACATTTACTCCCTATCTCTCTGTATCTATTTGTTGCCCCTTTTCTTATACCTAGTTTGTAAGACACTTTGGGCAAGGACTTGTCTTTTTGTTCTGTGTTTGTACGGAATGAACAATAGAGTCCTGGTCTATGACTAGGGATCCTAGGACCTAATGCTAATACAATTAATAATAATAATTAATTAATAATAATACAGTGTATTCCATGGTCTTTGTGAGTACGAGGGAGGTGAAAGCAGCACACCCCAAAAATATTCTGGGGTGCAGGGGGACACTAGCACAACTCCCCAGGGTCTGGAAGCAGTCAAGAAGAATAATTAGCACAGGGTTTTTGTTTGTATTTTTGGGATAACAGTTTGTTTCTTTGAGGACTATAGATCTCATATCCAGTACAACTGAAGATGGTCAAATAATGGGGTGAGGGGCAGAAAGTATTGGCAAATAAATTATTTGTCAGCTGATGAGAAATTCCAGAATAATGTATTTGATAAATATTGTCTCACCAGCTATAGGTATGGGTCTTTAGTGGAGGAGGAAATATAAATAGTAAAGCAATGGGGAAAATCACAGAGAATGAAAGTTCCCATTCCCTCAGTGTCTGGCCCTAACATGAAGGCTGTGTCCATTTTTGGTATGTTGTGTTATAGCAACATAAGAGTGCTTCTGAACACAGAGGAAAGGAAACTGCTGATTGGCTGATGCTCGTGGCAGTGATTGATAATGGCCTAACAATACCACCTGCGTTTGCACTTATAACTTAATTTTGAACTTCTTGAAGTTTGTCAGAGCAATAGCTAAATCAATAAGAGAAAGGTGCACAATTTATGAAGAGCTGCTCGTGAAGTGAAAGAATGGGGTTAGAGGCCCTTTCGTTGAACAGGATAGAAAAAATGTTGAAGCATCAGTAGTTTCATTATTTACAACCACAGTATAAAAAGCAAAGCCGTAAAGCTGACTGCAGCACAGTGCTTCTAGTATGCTTTAAAATTTCCCAGACATGCTGTACATTCCCTTTATACACCAATGCTTTGCACTCTACATTTTCAAGGTGCTATACAAACATTACCGATTTAATCCTCATAAAACTCCTCTGAAGCAATTAAGTGTATTGTTATAATAAAGATGGAGAAATTGAGGCAGAGAGGTAAAATAACTTGGGCACATAGTGGATTAGTGGTGGATCCAGGGTTAAAACACAGGACTTCTTGGCTCCTATCCTCATGGTCTGCAAGATCATGTTGCCTCTCTCCCAAATACACACTTAGGGGATGAAATGTTTTGGATTTTGTTCAGTGATACATAGATTTATCTACAGTACCATTTACAAGCTATGGGCAACAGACCTTCATTTCTTGGTGGATAGAATGGACCTCCCCAGTGCTCAATTTATAAAGAAATAGGTGCTCGCCCTCAGCCCCGGCAAGCCCCAGCATAAATTAAGCACTGATGCACCCCTCTTCCCCCACACCCAACCCTGCCTATCCTCCATGCACTCCCCATACACCCCCAACCTATACCTCATCACAAACACCCACCCCAAACATACCCCTGCACAATTGTCGGGGGGGAGGGGGCTCGTGCTTTGGTTTCCAAATGAGGCAGGGGACAAGGGAGAGCAGCACTGCCCCCACAACCACTCCCATCCCTATCGCTCTCTTAATGCTTGGGGGGGGTGTTAATTTCCACCCTACCTAATCCATTGCTCCTGTACAAAGGGGCTATGGGCCCCACCACCTGAATCCGGATTTCTCTGCTCTTGGTCTGGATCAGCCACCTGCCCAGCTGGAATCCCCTTGGAGGAAAGAGCACCCCACCACTCGTGCAAGGATCAGGCTCAGCTCTCACCTCCTCCTGGTGAGGGTCCCCTGTGGGGGCAGACCGGGCAGTGCATCCCTTCCCCCACCACTGACCATGGCTGCTGCTGGGGGATGCGGCAGCTAGAATTGTGGGCACCATGGAAGTCAGTGTCCCACAGCTGGAACACAGAACTGCTCCCCACCTGGTGCATCTTCTGTGCCCCACTCTGACTGCTCCATGTGCCTGCTCCACCTCCCTCAGTGAGGGCCTGCCAGAGACTCTGGGGCTTGCCTTCCCTCTTGCCCTGGTGCCCAGCTCCCCCTGGCCCACACTTCACCCCGGCTGAATGGTCATCTCCCCAGTTCCTGATGTCTCTCCTTGCTGCCAGGACTGGGGAGTCTCTGCCTCTCCTGGGCTTCGCAGGGGGCAGCAGACTCATCATGGAAGCCCCTCAGGAAGGCAAGGTGGCATTGGTACTGGCAGAAGCACTGCTGCGGGGGGGTGGCATCCCTGGCCCTGAAGAACTTGCTACCCGGGATAGGGGAGCTCATCTTCTGCCAATTTAGCCATAGATGCACCTGCTGGACATTGGGCAGGCTCAGTGTGCTGCTGGCCTTCCGCAGGGGTGCAGGTGAGGTGGTGACACTAGAACCTGTGGGTGAAGCGGTTGCAGCCCCAGCACAGAAAGGGCTCTCTGTGGCCAGCATGAGCCACTTGCTGCCCACTCAGGACCAGTAACTGATGTAGCAAACTCAGAGGTTCTGGAGCTATGCCCAGACAAACATCGAGGTGCCAGGGCTCAGCCTGAAAACATTCCCATGGGTGAATCCCATTAGAATTGTACACCTTGTTTTGATGAGGGATGTGATAACATGAAGAAAGCTATAGAAATTATAAGATGAATTAATTCACATAGCTTCATTTAAAATAAATTTATTGTTATGTATGCAATTACAGTTTTTTAAAAAAATCATTTCCCATTCAGTTGTGTAATAGTTTGAAACTGTCCATAGTGGTTTTTGGTAACAATAATAATAAACCTGTTTAATTCATGCTTCCAGTGTTTCACATACTTAAATTCAGCAGAAAAGTGCCTGATGTAATGTAAAATAAGACTCATGTCAATGAGGAGATTGAGGCAAAGTATTCATTTTATGGGCAAGTAATTGAATCATATTACTTGTATTAAATTGTATCTTCTGTCATGAACTCTCTGTTGTATTAATTTAGATGGAATTAAAGGTGTTAAAGTAACCCAGTCACTGTCCAACATTAAACAGTGTTTAGCAAGATTCAGGGTTTTGTACAGAGACACCTCAGCCTGCTTACTACCATGGCAAATACACCATCAAAAATCCATATAACCTTTTATTAAAGAAACGGAAAAGAAGGAAAACAGAGTATTTGAAATGTAAAGTATTAAGAAAGGAAATATTGTTAAAATGAATTCTTGTTCCCTTTAGCTGGAGAGTGTTTTAGAAGGAAACCTCTCCTGTCTGCCAGTCTCTTCAGGGTTGGGCAAAGGGGGCAATTGCCCAGGAGCCTGGGTGATTTAAAAGGGCCCAGGGGCTGGCGGGGGCAGCCGGGAGCCCTGGGCCCTTTTAAATCACCTGGGCAGGCCACAGGGCTCCTAGGCATGCATGACCGCTCCGGGCCACATGCTTTGGGGGCACCCATGGGCAGCCGTGATTGGCCAGTGCAGTCGGTCCCGGAAGTGATGAGTGGTCCTGGAAGTGATGGATTCGTCACTTCTGCCCCCCACCCAGGGATGGCCCTGGCCCTGGGGCCTGGAATTGCCGTTGGCGGGCTTGGTCACTGCTGCTGCTGAAGTTCAATCCCATTTCATCTCTGTTTGGGATTCAGCTGAAGCTATTAGGGTGATGATGTCATCCATGTCCCTCTCTCTTTAGCTTAGTTTGCTCAGGACATCTCTCAGTATCAGGATGACAAAGATCTGGGTACCAAGAGATGGTGGAAGTGGCAGCCATGAAGACAGAGTTCACTCAAGTTGCCTTAATCTGTTTTTCCCTGTTCTTTTCCCCAAGTCTCTTTCTTTAAGGACCCTCCTGCCAAAAAAAAAAGAAGAGTGATGGGTGGAATAACCCAGTGGCTCCCAACCTTTCCAGACTACTGTACCCCTTTCAGGAGTCTGATTTGTCTTGCGTAGCCCCAAGTTTCACCTCACTTAAAAACTACTTGTTTACAATATCAGACATAAAAAAACAAAAGTGCTACAGCACACTAGTACTCAAAATTGCTTACTTTCTCATTTTTACCATATAATTATAAAATAAATCAATTGGAATATACATATTGTACTTACATTTCAGTGTATACAGCAATATAAACAAGACATTGTATGAAATTTTAATTTGTACTGACTTTGCTAGTGATTTTTATGTAATCACTGCTGTAAAACTAGGCAAGTATCTAGATGAATTGATGTACCCCCGGGAAGACCTCTGTGTACCCCCAGGAGTACACATACCCCTGGTTGAGAACCACTGGAATAGTCCATCCCCTCATTATTTTGTCCACAAATTAGGCCTAATACCCAACACACCAATTTTGGTTCATTAATTTCTTGTTCCATGTCTTCTTTTTTTACCAAGCACGATTTCCACATAGTCCTTCAGTCAGATCAATGTATCTTTTTGTTTAGACTAATTTTGTCTCTCTCTTTCTGGATCTCTTGCATCTGTTTATAACTTTCATTAATGAAAGCAACTTGACTTAGTTTCTATTAATATTTGTTAGTATAGGTTATTGTAATATTTTATGAACATTCATATATTTTGTACAATTGAGCTTACAACTAGGATAATTTTTGTAGGCGCAATTATCACAACAGGTCCCATTAAAGTCAGAATCTGGCCCTGGGGCTGTCTGAACCTTTTATTACAACCCTAAAATAAGGCCAGATTAACAAAAGTTTTGTTGATGTTCGTAGACTTTTTTCACTAAATTTGGGCAAAGTTTCAATTACCCGTGGGTTCCTGGGCAAGATTTACAGCTTTGTTTGAAACTAGACAAAATATGGTGTCTGTAGTTACATTTCTCTTCATTTTTTTATACTCATCATCCTCAAAATAAGTATAAAACACATTAGCCAAATGTGTTGAGTGTAAATATTTGATGTATTACAACATATCAGTCTTTTTTGCAAAGTATCCCATAGTCAGAGGTAACTGAATTTTTGCTGGATGGTTTTATTTCTTCCTCCCTGTCTCTTAAATAACATTCAGAAAAAAAATAGTTTCAATTAAATAGACTGATATATAAATTCAATTTTGTGGATCACACAGATTATAAAATTATTAAATGTTGTTCTCTAGTTCAGGAGCAAATTCTACTCAGAAAGAAAAAGCTCACCCAAACGATTACTTTACCTGTAGCTTCACTGTTTATGTCTTACCAGTTCCTTCCCCACATCCCAGACACTAAATGTATTTCACTTTGACACCAGCACATGATATGTTTCTTACTTACTCAAATATATGTTCAAACATATCTCCTGCTAAAACAAAAACTTCCAGGGACATACTTTTTGTGTCAGATTAGTGAAATGCCTGAGGATAAATGCAAAATGGAAAATAAAGGGAGACTCTGAAAGCAAAACTTATTAACAACTTTTAGTATTAGAACTCACTAGAATATATTACATGACAGTACTATAGAACTACATAACATAAGATTCAGAATTAATTTAGGATCTGCTATTGGAAATAGACTACTTAAAAATACCTTACAACCTTACTTTGTGTTTTAAAATACTATTTTGGAAGAAAGAATTGAACTTTAACGTTTCGTTTTGCAGAGACTTTAGCTCAGTGATGTATTTAGAAAAGGATTGTGATGGACTGTGTTCATTGGTGGCACTACCTAGGGGTTAGGGAATTAGGCCTTTCTTCTCCACACTTCTACTCTTTCTCCTGGTGGTGATCAGTCATTTATTGGGGGTTGACTCAAACTGCTGGTCAGGTTACCACTCAAGTTCCTCTCAGTGTGACAGGGTTTCTAGGAAGATAAGGGGTTCGGCTATTGAGCCCACCAAGTGTCCATTCTCAGCTGGGACGGGGGCGTTTCTAAAGGCATCTATCCTTTCCCTCCTTCCCCATGGGGTAAGTCTAGAAAACAAGAGTTTTCATGCCCTTCTTAATGGGGGGAGGGAGTTGATAGGGGAGCTCGGCCTCCCACTCCAGCAGGCTCCAGCCCCAGGCCCTGTAAGGGTTACCAAATGTCCAGAACTCAGGAGTATCTTAAGACTTCCTTCCTGGGCCTTACAGTCCATTCTCTTGTCAAAGTCTTGCAGTCTGTCACAAAGTAGTAGAGAAAAGGAACCAATTGAGCCTTCGTCCCTTCTGGTCTCAGCAGGCAGGTTCTTCCTAGCGAGGTGAAGGTTTCTGCATCACCCTTCCTCAGGAGCTGTCAGGTATTAGTCCCTATACCTGCCTTATCAGGCCCCTACTAAGCTATCTGACTCCAGCTTAAGCTCCACCTCCAGCTGGAGCATGCTCTTCAGCTGCAGCTGGGTGGGGTTGTGTGGGCCGAGAGTTGCTCCTTAACCCCATCACCACGGTAATGAACTTGAACAAAAACTTCACTGCACAAAGAGCCATCATTCCGCATACAACTTTTGCTGATGTTAACCTGAGAGCCTGATATTGCACACATTATGGAACTTCTAGATCTGTTGCAGTACTTCCATTCATGAAGAAGAAAACTTTCATCCTCAGAGCCTGTGATTAGGCTGTCTGCCTTTTCTTCCTTTGTCTTTCATCTGACTGTAGCAGGAGAATAACTAGGGTGACCATATTTCTCTATGCTGAATATGGGATACCTGCTAAAATTACACTTATTCAAGCGAGTTCAATGGCAATCAATTGTGCAAACATTCAAATGAACATCAAGTTGATTGAGGCCCTGTTAAAAAGAAATAATGCATAGTTGGATTCTTTTTATTTACCTTCTTATATTTAAGGCTTTAAGGTTCACATGGGGAGGGGTGATACACACACTCCTACCCCTCTCCACACACACACACACCAACACACACACACACACGGAGGGGTGACACACATACACTCCAATACACCTCTCTCACTTGGGGGGGGGGCGTGGTTTACTGCCCAAACCTCGCCTCCCTGCCTACCACTCTAGGCCCTCCATATCTGGCTGGGACCGCCTCTCTTGGTACCTGGCACCTCGTCTTCCCAAGACAACACCAGAAAATATGGGACAATTTGCCAGTTTTTAAGAAAAAGTCAGGACACCTGCAGGAGTGTGTAAATACAGTACTGTCCCTTTAAAAATGGGATGTCTTGTCACCCTAAGAATGACTCTAGTATGTAACAGGTGTTAGAACTGCAATAGAGGTCTTTCTATGGGATGGGGAGCAGGCAGATACCGGACACAGTGTTGGTATATAATACTCTAAATGCTTTTTATTGATTACAAAACAAACCTTATTTACTTTACATTTACACCCCAAACATACTATACCAGAGTCTAAAGGTAGGAATATATCAGTCGAGCTGGTGTTGTTTCCTTTCCTGATGATTCTCCATATTTTTCTCAGAACATAACAAGATTGTTTTTACACAAATAGTTCTAATAATTCTTCACCTTAAGTTCTTGCTTCAGTTGCCGACTTGCAACACACATATTCATGTCAAGCATGCATCATTCATACCAGGCCTCAATGACCTATTACATATTATGTGAATCACAAAGTGTATATGTATATATATATATATATATATATATATATATATATATATATACATATCTCCCAATATCCCCCCCTTCTTGATACATGATTAATGCCATTAATTATTGTATCACTTTATAATTTTGAAAGCAATTCAATTTTATATCATACTTGCTCCAAAACGTCTTGTTGCTCTTTTATTCAGCAATATAAACAGCATAATAAAGGTTAACAAAATCATTAATGCAAATAATATGACAATGGGATGTAGCATTTCATTTATAAAAGCTGTGACACTGGGAGACCATTCTTTAAACGTATCATGCCAATGAGAAATTGCCATTTTTTTTCTTTTCCCAGTTTTAATATTTGACCATTGTAGATCAAAATTTTTATTTTTCCCAGCTGAGCAGACTTAGGCACATGTTTTGCATATTGCCTGATTTTTTTTTCTTTTGTCTTAGGCCTCCCATTTGAATCCCATCTTAATTTAGTTACCATCTCCCACTCCTGAGGACCCATTTCCAGTAGGAGCAACTTGTCATCGGGGCTTCCCTATAGAGCAGGTTTCTTTGAACTTTCAGCTTGCATAGCTGAAACATTTTTCAGCTTCTTAAACATTTTTTTCTTCCATCCTTTGCATTTCTTTGATTAATTCATCAGTACGTCTCCCATTCCACTTATCCATATCTACTCCCCTCAATTTCACATATCTCCAAGCAATATTCTGAATCACATCTGCTCCCTTCTGGGGCTCATTTTGATTATTCCACCCTCTCCCTCCTTGGGGTGGGGTGTTTTGTTCTTTACCACAACCTCTTCCTCTCTCATAGTATCCTGATCTATAAGCACTCTCATTTGAATATGTTGTTGCTTCAACAAAAGGGTTTCAATCCTTCTACCTGGCTTCCCCCGTCATCATTCTTTGGCATACTATCCAGTGCTCCAGTGCATCCATAACAGGTAACCCCTCATCCTGGGCTGCTTGGTTCACCAAATTAGTAGACACTACTAATAAATTTCTGACTAATCCTTTAAACACATTATTTCAAAATTCCCTCTGATTCAAATCAACTGCCAACAAAGAATCATCTGTGACATGTCTGGCAACCTTCGCTCTGAGATTAGTCACCGGTTGTATTTCTCCAGCCATTAATCCCAATGTTATTCTCCTTAACAGGTAATTCCTGGGTGAATCTTCAGACTTCATGTAATCTGCACTGGATAACAGCTTCATGGATCTTTGACCTATCTCTTTTCCTAACGGCATAATAAATCATGGTATCAATTGGTGTGCTTCTGGCTGCTTGTCCAAAGCATTTTTCACTTGATCTACTGCCTGTCTAATCTCTGCAGTGGTAGCTGCCCTGATTAACCTATAAGATTCACTCATATTTAAATTCTCTGTTCCTCCTAACTCTGCCCACTGTACTAGCCATGTAGCTATTTTTTTTTTATATTTACTGGGCCTGACTTTACCATCAACTGTAAATCTGATGAACTCTCAGGAATTATTTGTGTCTGCTCTGACTGTATCTCCCCCGCTGCATCCTTCATGGTTGATCTCTGTTCTATCACTGCTACAGACTTTTCTGGCTTAGGCTCTCCTGGCCAGTTTCTTATTTCTTACCTCAACTTAGTATAATGCCCCCCTCGAGGTTGGTCAAATTTCCTTTTCTCTTGACCCCCTTGCAGATTCTCTCCATATCAAATATCATTAGAATCCAAATCCAAATCTCTCTTTTTGACACACAGCCACAACTTGCAGCTCCTATATTTTCACTTGCTTTTTCAATGCTGCTATAGTTTTCTGGCACCAACTGTAAGTAATGCTTGTGATCGCCTCTTCCTTTTCCTTAGTCAAATCCTTGAATTAGCTGTTCCATTCCTATTACTTGATGGTCTAATTTATCTTTGTCTGCTTTAATCTTTTCCAAATCCATTTTTTTCTCCAACTACCTATTTTGTTTCCCCATTTGTACTGAGAAAAAAGATATATACATATATACACATGTCTTCTGCAGTTTCCACGATATGCTATGCATCCGATGAAGTGAGCTGTAGCTCACGAAAGCTCATGCTCAAATAAACTGGTTAGTCTCTAAGGTGCCACAAGTACTCCTTTTCTTTTTTCTTTTTACGAATACAGACTAACACGGCTGTTACTCTGAAACCTGTCATTTGTACTGAGTTTGCATTATCTGTGCCTGCCTCATTTCCTGCTCCAAATTTTCCTGGCAAGTTTTAAAATTTTCTTGTAATGTTTGTAACAGTCTTTCCCCCTTACATGCAATTGCCTTTTTTACAGCTTGCCACAACAGACATTTGTTTTTTACTGGCATTAGGCTTGTACAGCTGTACATATTTTTTAAACATGTTTTCTAAGGTATCAAATATTACATTCAGTTCCACTGCACCTTCCATCCCAAGGATACGTCCCAAATTCAATAATCTCATTCTCTAACAGAGAAAGGGCTTTAACTTTAATCCACTGGGGTTCCTCTTCCACCCCTTTACTCTCTTCTAAAACAGTATTTTAAACATTATTACAATAACACCATGTGGTATCTTCCAATGCATTTGTTTTTCTCACAAATTTCTTACAAATTTCACTAATAAGGAGTCACCCTTATTAGTCTTAAATAAGGACTCCCCCAACACTGTAAGACCCTGTCTTGAAATCCAGCACTCCTTAATATCTCTCCCCCCCCCACCCCTGTCACATTCTCCACAACATGTCAGACCCGCAATAGAGGTCTCCCTATGGGATGGGAAGCAGGCAGACACCGGACACAGTGTTGGTATATAATATGCTAAAAGTTCTTTATTGAAATCATAGGCAACCATTTATACTCCATTTTGTCTCATCATCAGTTCTTTGCCTTTGTTTACTAGGCCATCTACCCACACAATTCCAAAGAGAAAATCCTGGGCGGGCCACCATGATCCAAGGTGTGCCATTTCCTCCAATTCTTACACAATTTTATATCAGTACAGCTGGTGTTGTTTCCTTTTCTGCTGATTCTCCATATTTTTCTTAGAACTATTTGTGTAAAAACACTCTTGTTATGTTCCAGTAATTCTTCACCTTAAGTTCTTGCTTCTGTTGAGAACTTGCAGCGCATGTATTCTTGTCAAGCAAGCATCATTCAAACCAGGCCTCATGACCTATAACATATTACATGAATCACAGTGTATATTGATATATATATCCCAGCACAGCCTGAGGATTAAATTTTATTTATTATTTCTCTTACACTAGCAACTAGAGTGGAGGCCCAACTGAAATCAGGGTCCATTATGTTAAGCACTCTTCATGCACAGCCCCTGCTTCAAAGAGTTACAATCCAAAGAGACAAGGCAGAGGGTAGGAGAAATTAAATGTTGTTATCCTGATTTACAGAGGGGGACCTGAGGTACAGATAGCTTAAGACCCTGCTCCTGCAATTCCTTGTATGAGTGCTGATTGCTATGCTAACTCAGAGACTTATTGAAGTCATGGGGTTCCACATAGCCACAGAAATCCACCTGCACACAAGAAATTTCAGGATCAGGGCCAATGTGGTTTGCCTAAGGTCACAGAAAAGGCAGTATTTGAATTGAATCCAGTCCTCCTATGTCCCAGTCCAGTGCCGTAACCATGAGCCCATACTTTCTCATTTTGTTTATGTGTTCCTTATAGATTTAAACATATGGGTCTAAAATTACAAAGAATTTGCCTTTTTGAATATGGAAGAAATTATTTCCAGGTCTGTATAAGTGAGGAACAAGAATAAGGCTTTTAATAGCTGTGACTTAGGCACTTAAACCCCACTAACTTGCAATGAGACTTAAGTGTTTTTGAAAATTCTGTCACTATAACCACAGTATGTTGATGTGGACACAGAAACAATGAGACACAGACACAAGAACATGGTTAAAAGAAGAGGCTGCAATTTTATTTAAAATCATAATCTAGCTGGGTAACCACCCCCAAACTACGCTCAGAGCTGTTCCAGTATGGCTCTCAATGGGCACCAACAGACCTGGTGGACTATTAACCTGAGGGTGAGGGTGAAGGCTCTGTCCCCTAAATCTCCTCAGGCCTGCCCTGGGACCCTGACTGGCACCAGAGTTCCAGCATGCTCCCCTCCTCTGATCCAGAAGAAGGCGAGATACAATGAGGGGAACCACATGCTGTGCAAGACACCGAGGCAATCCCCTCCCCATATATTGCCATGTTCAGGACCAGTGCCCAGGAAGCCCAGGAAGTTACAGGGATGTTAACTGGGCTTTTCTAATCCACCAACTGCACTGGAATCTTCTAAGGTAGTGAAAACTGTGCTTTTAACTCTCCCAAACCAGACCTGGATGCAAGTTGGTGGGGGGGGGGGGGGGAATCACACAGCCAATTGCCAATTTTGCCACATGGTAAAATCCCTTCTAGACCCTCAAACTGGCAATAAGCCTAACTCTGACAGAATCAGATATCCAGCAACTGGAGTAAGAGTGGAAAAGGTGGGACTCAAACAGGAAATCCACAATGGCTACCCTGACTCTGCAGCAAAATGTATCAACTCCACCTTAACCAAATGGGAGCCAATCACTCAGCACTACCTTCACTGCCCAGTGGTGGGCAGTACAGGTCCTAGAACCCAGGCTCAGCTGCAGCATGTGATCCCTTCTCTTCCCCCCATGCCCTGTACCATGAGGGAGGGTGAAAGGAAGGGGCAGTGAAGAGAGAAGAGCCACTTCCACACATTGAAAGATAGGACACTGCCTATGCTGTTCCCAGCTGAGGTCTCCCCCCACCCGCCTTGTCCTAGAAAATTGTCTCTACTGCTTTGGGTCCCACCACAGCTGCACTCCAGCTAGCAGGGTTCACATGTACGTGGCTTACCATTCACCTGCTTACCACTTCCATGTATGTAACTTAGTGGCAACATATTTGACTGGCTGCACTGTGAGGACTACAAAGGCCCAGTTGTAGAACTCTTATTCACCTTGAGGAGTGCTTATGATATTAGCCACATTGAAGGTAATAGGACTGTTTGCATGAGTAAATGTTCTCCAAAATTACCAAGGGTTTCACAATAGAGCCTCAAGTTTTAAATTAGACTTGTTGATTTGTGAGTATTTTCTCCTTTTAAATTGCAGTTGTTTGCTTTAATTAGAATGATAAATCAATATAAAAAAGATATCGGCCCATTCTTAAATATGATTAGTATAAACTTGTAGTAAAACAGTATAGCAAGAAAGAGAGCATCATATATTTATGGATTTTGTGGGTTTTACTAGTAGCTTTAAAGTTTCCCTTAAAAGTTAACTTAATCCATCAGGTCAATGGGCCAAAGAGGCAAAGTTTCTGCTTTTGTGTAGTGTAAATGTCCAACCAAGTCTTTAAAGCCACCAGTGCCACCAGTCAGTTTGCTGCATACACAACTACATGTGTAACACAGCCTCTGGCCAATGTTAAAGAAGATGTGATTTCCTTTTTGTTCCATTTGCACTATTAATGTATCATGTTGTGTTGTATTAGGTTGCATGGCATGACATATAATATTTAGTTGCCACAGTTATGGATTGAAAGCAATTAAACCAAATTCATCCCTGGTTTAACTCCATTGACTTCATTGCAGTTACTTGGAAACAGATACACACACACACACATACACACATACTATTTTTTAACATAAAATAATTACATTTCCTCAGAGTATTCTTTTGAATACTCTCCATAAAAAAAATCTTCAAAATTTTTCTTCTCATTTGTAATTATTTAATTGTAAAACCTAACACACAGTCTGATCCTTTTTCTTGACTGGGCTCTTACACAAATAGTATTCCTGATGTTAGTACAACCACTTGTGTAAATACTCACTGATGTGAATAAGGATTGCACAACTGGCCCTTAATTGAATTCTCTTGGAACAGAATCAAGACCACAATTTGCACGAAAGAGTCATACAGTTGGATGCTATAGTTGTAGATTTTGTAAATGGCCATTGCCACTATTCCAGGTTACCAACTTTCAGTCTTTTTATTTTGTTTTTCTCCCTGAAAGTTTCATTTTTGTAGGTTAGTTAGGTGGCCAACAATTATACTGTATCCTTACTCATAAGAATGAGTCCAACAGGAACATTTCCGGATCTTGTTTCTTTTAAAAAATAGTAGCATGGGATTAACTGGGTATCATCTACAAACCAACTATGTCAAGCATCCTCTTTCAATTAACTTACTACATGAGAACCCATTGTACAGATTTGACTGGGCATAAAATAAGCTTTCAGAACAATTTGCTGCTCTATGAAAATGATGTCGTTTGCTGCCTGGATTTTTTTTTTTTATGCTTGTTACATAGGATTTACAATACCACTGTGCCTTTGAGCCTAAAGCTGAAATCCTTTGCACATTCTTATAGTTCACCGCTCTTTGTACTTGGATGTCATACATCTTAAGGAACAAAAGCCTTCTTTTTTGTATTTCTCCTCATGTACAGAACATATTGAGGTACTTTCCAGCCTGTTAGTGTCTGTAGCTGGAGTCTATACAAGTTTGTGCAACATAGGCAGCATCTGGGGTTGCTTATTTCATGGGGAAAATTAAAGGTACCTGTATAACAGAGCTGTCAGACACCCAGCCCATGGCCTGATCCAGCCAGCTTGGGGGTGTGTGTGTGTGTGCGTGCGTGCGTGCGCGTGTGTGTGTGTGTGTGTGTAGTATATTCCATTTTGGTTGAATCTAAGCTTTTATTCTTTTTTGTTTGTTTCTTTCTTTAAAAGTAAGGTTTTTATCCCTCATGTTTGCAAAGCTGAGTCTGCACACAGCTGAAACGTTATCTCTGAGACCTGTGAATGCCTCTGCCCTGGCCCCGCCGCATTAATATCACTGGGCTTTTAACTGTAAAACCTAATGATGATGCTTTAAATGCAAGGGGAAGGTGAGGAAAGAATTGATAATCATAAATCACAGGCAGCAGATTAACAGCAACATCCAAAAACACCTTTCTCCTCTCTCTGTTTCTATGGCAAGAGCAGCATCTTTACTAAAATTTGACTGACAAAGGATAATTTTTGTTAAATTTCACAAAGTGAAAGTGAAATTTTGCAATTACTAATCTTTTCCCATCCGCTGTACAAAGTATAAAAAGCCAGTGCGAGCCCTTGTAACTCCAAGTCAGAGGAACTTTTTAAAATTAAAATGACATTTCAAGGTGCATCATGCCCCATGTGTTAGGTCCTATCTATTCTAAGCAGAAAATCCCAGTTGGAATTGTGTACCATTCTCCTGGCCAGCTGGCCATCTGCCTGCATCTGTCTCTTCCATGCAAATACAAAATTCCCAGAAGTATATGCTCCAGCTTCAATTCACTTCATATTGCAATTGGCTGTGCAGTATTGAGAAATTGTTTGGCTGGTGCATATACTTTTTAAAGATATTGGCACATACAACTTTCTGTTCTTTAAATGAGCATAAAAGTTAATCTTTGAAAAAAAGGAAAAATAAGAGATGGTAGAGGAAGGAAATCATAAGCAACTGTAGAAGCATTGTTGAAGATTTAAGAACAGTGATCTAGGATTTGGCAGACAGATCAGACCACTGGTCTATCAAGTCTGTTATCTGCTTTTAAAAGTGGCTACACTTGATGTCTCAAACAGGAAAACAATGGGGCTAGCCAAGTGCACCACTCTGTATATAGATCAGATACAAGGAAAGCTATTTTCCACTGCTGCTTATAACTCAGCAAGAGGTGCACGCTTATCTCTGTCTTTATTTAAGTGCGTAGAAGGGCAACTAGGCAAATAGTTTTCTTTCCATTCTCTACAGACTAGAATAGCTAATTTATATAATCCCTATTTATTGAAATACATTCTAGAATTCCTGTTGGAATGTGAGGGAAAATATTAACTCTCTTGTTCAATAATATAAAAAGCATAGTTCTGTGCTCTAGAAATTGAGATAAAACTGGTCTGGATGAGAAGATAATTAAGCCTAATGGATATACAGTGAGAGCAGAATTTGTCCCTAAGGCTTGGGTTGTACAAGTTGGTTCCCACTTCCTCTCATTAAAGTATGTGTGCTCTGACCCAAACGATCATGTAGACTGCTCCAAAACCCCATATAATCACAATCTGGAGAGTGGGGAATGGGGCAGCCCAAGGGTGATTTAATACTTTTGCTTACTCAGTTGTCTGAGAAACCCAAGTAGATCCCATCACAAAAGCATATCACAATCCTTGGCCATATAAGTAGGGGGAATATCAAGTAGAAGTAAGGAAGTGGTATTCCCTCTAACAACGAAATGGGTGCTGAAAAATTGGAAAGGTTCAGAAAAGAGTTAGAAGAATGATTCAAGGTCTAGAAAATTTGCCTTACAGTGTGAGACTTTAAAAGCTCAATCTATCTATCTTATCAGAAAAGGCTCTTTGATCTGGTAAACAAAGGCATCACAAAAATTCAGTATCTGGAATGTGAAGCTAGATAAACTTGGACCAGAAATAAGGCACAATTTTTTAAATAGTGAAGGTAATTAACAAGTGGAACCATTTACCTAGGAGTGTGGTGAACCCTCTAAAACAAGAAGTCTTTAAATTAACATTGGCTGTCTAGCTCAACCAGAAGTTTTGGGCTTGATGCAGGAATTACTGGGTAAAGTTTATGGCATGTGTTATACAGGAGGTCAGATGATCAAAGTAATATCGTGTTGCCTTAAAGTGTATCAGTCACTGAGATAAGGAGAGGGGGTTTGATTCTTCACTTGTGTGGTCATTTATACCTGTGCAAAATGAGTATACAATACAACCAAAATAGAATGACAATCTTTACACTCACTTTTTTTGACTCATTCTGCACAGCTCCAAATGACTACACAAGGTGCTAGGAAGTAGCGAATCAGTCCCAGAAAGACTACAATGCCAGTCAAAACACATATATGAACACATGTGAGTGTGTACATGCACTCACACCTATGAAACTGAGTACTTGTGGCACCTTAGAGACTAACAAATTTATTTGAGCATAAGCTTTCGTGAGCTACAGCTCACTTCATCGGATGCATGCAGTGGAAAACACAGTGGGGAGATTTTATATAGCCAGAGAACATGAAACAATGGGTGTTACCATACACACTGTAATGAGAGTGATCAGGTAAGGTGAGCTATTACAAGCAGGAGAGAAAAAAAATGTTTGTAGTGATAATCAAGATGGGCCATTTCCTGCAGTTGACAAGAATGTGTGAGGAACAGTGGGGGGGGGGAGGAATAAACATGGGGAAATAGCTTTACTTTGTGTAATGACACATCCACTCCCAGTCTTTATTCAAGCCTAATTTAATGGTGTCCAGTTTGCAAATTAATTCCAATTCAGCAGTGGTTCCCTTAACCCACCCAGCAATATTGTTAATCTATCCAGCTATACTCTTAGCCCAGCAGAAGAATCTGTCCTATCTCAGGGCCTCTCCTTCTGCCCCTCCACCCCCATGAACATAATACAGTTCTGTGGTGACCTAGAATCCTACTTTCGACGTCTCCGACTCAAGGAATGTTTCCAACACACCTCTGAACAGCATACTAACCCACAGAGACCTTCCTACCAACACTACAAAAAGAAGATTCTGGGTGGACTCCTCCTGAAGGTCGAAACAACAGACTGAACTTCTACATAGAGTGCTTCTGCTGACATGCACGAGATGAAATTGTGGAAAAGCAGCATCACTTGCCCCATAACCTCAGCCGTACAGAACACAATGCCATCCACAGCCTCAGAAACAACTCTGACATCATAATCAAAAAGGTTGACAAAGGAGGTGTTGTCATCATCATGAATAGGTTGGAATTTAAACAAGAGGCTGCGAGGCAGCTCTCCAACACCACATTCTCCAAGCCATTACCCTCTGATCCCACTGAGGGTTAGCAGAAGAAACTACACCATCTGCTCAAGAAACTCCCTGAAAAAGCACAGGAACAAATCTGCACAGACACATCCCTAGAACCCCGAGCAGGGGTATTCTATCTGCTACCCAAGATCCATAAACGTGGAAATCCTGGACGCCCCATCATCTCAGGCATTGGCACCCTGACAGCAGGATTGTCTGGCTATGTAGACTCCCTCCTCAGGACCTACACTACCAGCACTCCCAGCTATCTTTGGGACACCACTGACTTCCTGAGGAAACTACAACCCATCAGTGGTCTTCCAGAAAACACCATCCTAGCCACTATGAATGTAGAAAGCCCTCTACACCAACATTCCACACAAAGATGGACTACAAGCTGTCAGGAACAGTATCCCCGAAAATGTCACAGCAAACCTGGTGGCTGAACTTTGTGACTTTGTCCTCAGCCATAACTATTTCAAATTTGGGGACAATATATACCTTCAAATCAGTGGCACTGCTATGGGTACCCGCATGGCCCCATAGTATGCCAACATTTTTATGGCTGACTTAGAACAATGCTTCCTCAGCTCTCGTCCCCTAATGCCCCTACCCTACTTGTGCTACATTGATGACATCTTCATCATCTGGACCCATGGAAAAGAAGCCCTTGAGGAATTCCACCATGATTTCAACAATTTCCATCCCACCATCAACCTCAGCCTGGACCAGTCCACACAAGAGATCCACTTCCTGGACACTACAGTGCTAATAAGTGATGGTCACATAAACACCACCCTATACTGGAAACCTACTGACCACTATACTTACCTACATACCTCCAGCTTTCATCCAGACCACACCACATGATCCATTGTCTACAGCCAAGCTCTATGATACAACCGCATTTGCTCCAAGCCCTCAGACAGAGACAAACACCCCAAGATCTCTATCAAGTGTTCTTACAACTACAATACGCACCTGCTGAAGTGAAGAAAGAGATTGATAGAGCCAGAAGAATACCCAGAAATCACCTACTACAGGACAGGCCCAACAAAGAAAATAACAGAACGCCACTGGCCATCACCTTCAACCCCCAACTAAAACATCTCCAGCGCATCATCAAGGATCTACAACCTATCCTGAAGGACGACCCATCACTCTCACAGATCGTGGGAGACAGGCCAGTCCTTGCTTACAGACAGCCCCCCAACCTGAAGCAAATACTCACCAGCAACCACACACCACACAGCAGAACCACTAACCCAGGAACCTATCCTTGCAACAAAGCCTGTTGCCAATTGTGTCCACATATCTATTCAGGGGACACCATCATAGGGCCTAATCACATCAGCCACACTATCAGAGGCTCGTTCACCTGCACATCTACCAATGTGATATATGCCATCATGTGCCAGCAATGCCCGTCTGCCATGTACATTGGCCAAACCAGACAGTCTCTACATAAAAGAATAAATGGACACAAATCAGACATCAAGAATTATAACATTCAAAAACAAGTCAGAGAACACTTCAATCTCTCTGGTCACTCGATTACAGACCTAAAAGTGGCAATTTTTCAACAAAAAAACTTCAAAAACAGACTCCAACGAGAGATTGGTGAATTGGAATTAATTTGCATATGGGACTCCATTAAATTAGGCATGAATAAAGACTGGGAATGGATCTGTCGTTACACAAACTCCTGAGGAAAACATGCAGCCAGAGTTTCTTCTTCCCTTCCTGCACACCTCCCCCACACCAAAGGTGGAAAGAGGGAAGGTGGCATTAGTATTTGTTGAATACCCCAGCATGACTTCTGTGTTTAGGGATGTATATGTGAAAAGGGGCTTACACAGAATCTTGCTCTTCCCCATTCCACCAGCCCTGTTTTACTCTCGACTACCACTATAAGTGGAGCGGAGCACAGACCACTATATTATTTCAATATATCATTCTTAATATCCCTTCCTCAGCACCACCCTCTGAAATAAAGATTTAGAAGGTGAAAACAGAACTTTAGGCTTCCTTTCCTTTCTATTTCACAATCCAGTGCACTAAAGGTAAACTATATTGATGTTAAAATCCATCACATTTCAATTAGAACCCATGTAACATCTGAGTGCTTATCTTAAGAATGATAGACTAGGCATTGTTAGGAGGCAAAGACCTAGAAACAGCTGATACAGATTGATTCCTGAGATTTCTTACTCACTGAAAGATTAACTTCCTCGAAAATTCAGTCTTGCTACAAAATGCCATTAATTCCTGCTAGTCATAAACAAATTAAATAACATCCACTGGCATTGTTTTGACAATGCTGAAGAATTTGTGTGCAATTTTAATGGTAGAGAACTTAACTCATCATACTTCTTTGCGTTCTGAATTGATCCTTGGCAGTAAGGTTTATAATTTGATTGGTCTGTAATGTGCGAATGCATAATTTCAGAAACAGAAATCATTTTATGGAGAAACTAATTAAATTCAAATGAAGTCCCTTTACAAGATGTTAATAAAATGTAATTGAATGAAAATAGTGAAAGGTAAAGCTCACTTAAAAGATTATCTGATTAGAAAATAGTTCTGCCATTGCTGATTCTCAGGGTATCAAATCAAAACATCTATAACAGTATAGATGTGCAACAATGTACCACATTATACAATTAATACAACATTCCTTCATGCTTTGCATTCAGTATATTGCAGTGCCATAACAAGAATCAAATAATGTTTTATTTTTATCCAAATACAGTATGTCTTTTCCCCATTCCACTTCATCATCTTGTAATCCTGGATCCAGACATCCCTTAACTTTGTGGTGCTTGAAATGTAACCTCATCGGTACAATATTAAATAAAAGGATAGGCACATGACCACAAAAATATGGAGTATGTGACAGTGAACAATAGAATGTACCGGTATCTTTTATTTTTTTCATTTAAATTAACCATAACAGTCAAATGATAGATTAAGTTTACTTTGCCACTTATAAAAATATTCCACCATATATTTTCCTTTGAAGGAATGATGAATGCCTAAGTGCACTTAATAATTTCCTAGTAGTTTAATGACATTGTTGCTGCCTCCAGGATGTTTGATGACAAGGGCAAATTGGAAAATGTACTGTCCCTTCCCCACTGCCCCCAAGACACAATATACAATTTGCAAAACTATCAAGTACGGGCCAACTCTTCAGTTGGTGTAGACTGACAGAGCTTCATAAGGACATAAGAATCGCCACTCTGGGTCAGACAATTGGTCCATCTAGCCCCATATGCTGTCTTCTGACAGTGGCTGGTACCAGGTACTTCAGAGGGCATTAGTAGAACAGGGCAATTTATTGAGTGAGCCACCCCCTGTCATCCAGTACCAGCTTCTGGCAGTCAAAGGTTTAATGACATCCAGAGCATGGGGTTGCAACCCTGACCATCTTGGCTAATAGCTATTGATGGACCTTCACTGAAGTCAAGGGAGCTACACCAAATTACACCAGTGAAGGTTCTATATTCATGCTGCATCAATACCATCTGAGAGTTGATTCAATTGGAGCTCAGTGTGGTAAGGTTATAGATAGGTTAGAGTCAAAACAACACAGTGCTAAGGGTTTCTGCTATGAAATTTTTGTCCTAGAGCCTATGCCGCTTAGGATCCAGACTATAGACCCCCTATGTAGCTGGAAGCTGAGGAGTTGGCCAGCTATTGACTCCAGACTGGAATTGCTGCTGGCCTTGAGGATCTTTTGATTGGTTTTATGAGGAGATTGGAGGAGAAATTGTCCTTTGGCTCTGAGGTGTCCAAGTGACACACATGCACTTTTGATGCCATGCTACAGAGACTGAGCAGTCATCTCAATTAAAAGATCAGGGGTGACTTGAGCATGTGAGCTAGATTGTGATCATGGTAATAGTTTACAACAAAGTAGTCTCACTGAAGTCAATCAGACAACTTGGAGAGAGAAGGTACTAGTGAAGGTGAGTAAGTGGATGACAATCTAACTTTAAAAATTGTAGAGAACCCACCAATTCTTAATGTAATTTATCACATGTGGTGTTGTGATGTGTAGATTAGTGAGACTCTAATGTATTACATGGATTAGCATTCACGTTTCTCAAGAAATAACACCTGTTGTACTGTAACCAGGAAAGGTGTGCTCAGAGGCTTCCACGATAGAGCATATTCATGCAATCATGAGATCAAATCATGATCATGTCAGTGTTATTATCCTGGTGCACGTGAAGCAGGAAGTACTGGAATTTCAAGCGGGCTACTTACATTTTTACAACTATATGAACCTTAAAAATAGAAGGTCTGGAAGGAGTGGAAAGAAAAACTTTATTTAAACACAGATTTTAGTTCTATGGAGCCAAATTCAACCTTGGTATAACTGTATTGACTTCACTCAAGATACATTTTGGATAAATTTTGCTGAAGATGGTGAAAAATGCAGTTTAAAAATTATTAAGACTGAATGTGTCCTTAAATGCTGGATGTATAACTAGCTACATAGCAATTTTACATAGATTTAAATATTATTGCTTTTTCTGGATGTTGATATTTTGTTTATTTTGTGGATCTCATTTTGTTCCTCTTACTAACTTTCTAGCTAATCATCTTATTTAGATTTGCTTATACACTAACTACCAATGTGCATAACTTCAAGAATGGGAAATTAGGCTGCTAATTTTACAGCCAAGATTTTAGCTTAATCCTGTTGATGTATTTCTGATAATTAACAATCTGTGAGCAGCTGCATTGTCTGATATCCAAACATACTGCACAAGTAAAATGATCATTTGTACATTGTGGGTTGAGTGGACACAATGAAAAAGGACTTTTTATCAATAGCTACACTTTTCATACATATTAAGAGTTAAAAGGGTTCAATTAATGTTGCCAAGTTGTGTGCTTCCTGCATATGTCTCTGGGGCTTTGCAAAGTTGAGAAGAAAGCATAATGAATAGTTGAACAGTTATATCAGTACCCTAGTAATTAGAGAATGGGTAATTAATGTGCATCTGTGGTAGGCTCCTGGGTACTGTCAACGACCCTGTATGTGCAAGAAAAAGGAAATTATGAGCTTGGCAAGGGAATACAGCTTTTCCTATTTTCTTAAATTTTAGATCTACATCTGTGTTTAATTAGAGGAAGAAATGAATTCCCATTAACACCATTAGGCAACATGCTATGATTGGTTAAGGCCTACATGGACTGTGAAACTGATCAAGAAAGCTCAGGACACCAAAACAGTTTTTTTAATAGCTGAAGAACTTCTTAAAAAAATAATAAAATAAAAAAAGAAGTAGGAGATTTAGAAAAGAAAAAGTTCACAGGCTGGAGGGCTGGCTGGTGAAATATCCACATTTGCAGTATGGCTGTGACAGAATCGCAACTATAATACCACCAATTTAGTTTTAAAATATAGATACTCTGGTTTCAGATCCAGAAGGGTAAAAGTTGTTTGCAACAGCCACAATTTGATTTTACCAAGTATAAGAAGAATGTCATTTTCGTGAGACATTGAGTCTGTAAGGCCTCACACAAATGAAGGATCATGTAGAATAGTTTACTGAAAGGTAATGCTCACAGATGTTACACATGACTTAGCTGAGCTGATGCACTAGTTTCTAGAGGGTTTCAAATTAAATTGCTTTTATTCCCTGAAGCAAAATAACATTCCATATTTCACATTATAATAAAATGTACCTTCAGAGCAAATAAATTCAGTACTTAAAAAAAAAAAACACAGCAACAATTCAATTAGTATGCAAGAACACAGGCAGGATTTTAAAGGAACAGTAACTGCTGAGCATTTGTGTTTTAGTGGCTCTCTAATACTCTGCATTTGTGACAACCTGTTGTAAATTATTGCTAGTTTTGTTTGCAGTTAAATACTAACTTTGTTTAACTGGCGCATTCTGTCAAAAGTTATGCAACAAAGTCTCCCAAGAGACAGATTTTCAGAAAGCAGCCTCTAATTTGAGTTCCTAGTTTCATGTTCCTAAGTTTTTAGGTGTCTGAAATCTTGCAAAAATTGTGTAGATAGACAACTAATTGAAAGTTCTGTGTGTGCAAATGCCATTTGCCCTCAAAAATTCAACCTTCAGGGAGCCTCAGAATGTAGGCATCCAAAATTAAAATAGAGATGCCTCCCAGATAATAAGGAACAGCCAGTGGTGCTAAGGGAAAGTAGCCATCCTATTGCTTCAGATCCAGCTTTGCACACAAAGAAGAATCCTGATCTAGTGGCAGGGCTATTGTCATGTTGTTCTCTGAGAAATCTAAGAATATTCCACTTGTGGTTTGCAATTACAGGCCACTTTAAATGTTAGAAAAAGAAAGAATAGAGTACAGACTAAAGACTTCAGAGTTTCTGGACTAGAAATACACTGGGTTATCCCAACCAGAGGTGGTCGGTAGTCAAATGAGTCAATCAAAAAGGCTGTACCTTGCACCTACAAAAACACTGTAGTTAGACTTTGCTAAGAATTGACATGTTGTTGCAGGATTATTTTCTATGGAAAATTTGCTGCTTTGAATTCCATCAGCAGCACATTGATGCTGGCATGTCAATAAATATGTATCATAGAATCATAGAATCATAGAATATCAGGGTTGGAAGGGACCCCAGAAGGTCATCTAGTCCAACCCCCTGCTCGAAGCAGGACCAATTCCCAGTTAAATCATCCCAGCCAGGGCTTTGTCAAGCCTGACCTTAAAAACCTCTAAGGAAGGAGATTCTACCACCTCCCTAGGTAACGCATTCCAGTGTTTCACCACCCTCTTAGTGAAAAAGTTTTTCCTAATATCCAATCTAAACCTCCCCCATTGCAACTTGAGACCATTACTCCTCGTTCTGTCATCTGCTACCATTGAGAACAGTCTAGAGCCATCCTCTTTGGAACCCCCTTTCAGGTAGTTGAAAGCAGCTATCAAATCCCCCCTCATTCTTCTCTTCTGCAGACTAAACAATCCCAGCTCCCTCAGCCTCTCTTCATAAGTCATGTGCTCTAGACCCCTAATCATTTTTGTTGCCCTTCGCTGGACTCTCTCCAATTTATCCACATCCTTCTTGTAGTGTGGGGCCCAAAACTGGACACAGTACTCCAGATGAGGCCTCACCAGTGTCGAATAGAGGGGAACGATCACATCCCTCGATCTGCTCGCTATGCCCCTACTTATACATCCCAAAATGCCATTGGCCTTCTTGGCAACAAGGGCACACTGTTGACTCATATCCAGCTTCTCGTCCACTGTCACCCCTAGGTCCTTTTCCGCAGAACTGCTGCCTAGCCATTCGGTCCCTAGTCTGTAGCGGTGCATTGGATTCTTCCATCCTAAGTGCAGGACCCTGCACTTATCCTTATTGAACCTCATCAGATTTCTTTTGGCCCAATCCTCCAATTTGTCTAGGTCCTTCTGTATCCTATCCCTCCCCTCCAGCGTATCTACCACTCCTCCCAGTTTAGTATCATCTGCAAATTTGCTGAGAGTGCAATCCACACCATCCTCCAGATCATTTATGAAGATATTGAACAAAACCGGCCCCAGGACCGACCCCTGGGGCACTCCACTTGACACCGGCTGCCAACTAGACATGGAGCCATTTATCACTACCCGTTGAGCCCGACAATCTAGCCAGCTTTCTACCCACCTTATAGTGCATTCATCTAGCCCATACTTCCTTAACTTGCTGACAAGAATACTGTGGGAGACCGTGTCAAAAGCTTTGCTAAAGTCAAGAAACAATACATCCACTGCTTTCCCTTCATCCACAGAACCAGTAATCTCATCATAAAAGGCGATTAGATTAGTCAGGCATGACCTTCCCTTGGTGAATCCATGCTGACTGTTCCTGATCACTTTCCTCTCATGTAAGTGCTTCAGGATTGATTCTTTGAGGACCTGCTCCATGATTTTTCCAGGGACTGAGGTGAGGCTGACTGGCCTGTAGTTCCCAGGATCCTCCTTCTTCCCTTTTTTAAAGATTGGCACTACATTAGCCTTTTTCCAGTCATCCGGGACTTCACCCGTTCGCCACGAGTTTTCAAAGATAATGGCCAAGGGCTCTGCAATCACAGCTGCCAATTCCTTCAGCACTCTCGGATGTAACTCGTCCGGCCCCATGGACTTGTGCACGTCCAGCTTTTCTAAATAGTCCCTAACCACCTCTATCTCCACAGAGGGCTGGCCATCTCTTCCCCATTCTGTGATGCCCAGCGCAGCAGTCTGGGAGCTGACCTTGTTAGTGAAAACAGAGGCAAAAAAAGCATTGAGTACATTAGCTTTTTCCACATCCTCTGTCACTAGGTTGCCTCCCTCATTCAGTAAGGGGCCCACACTTTCCTTGGCTTTCTTCTTGTTGCCAACATACCTGAAGAAACCCTTCTTGTTACTCTTGACATCTCTTGCTAGCTGCAGCTCCAGGTGCGATTTGGCCCTCCTTATATCTTTCCTACATGCCCGAGCAATATTTTTATACTCTTCCCTGGTCATATGTCCAACCTTCCACTTCTTGTAAGCTTCTTTTTTATGTTTAAGATCCGCTAGGATTTCACCATTAAGCCAAGCTGGTCGCTTGCCATGTTTACTATTCTTTCGACTCATCGGGATGGTTTGTCCCTGTAACCTCAACAGGGATTCCTTGAAATACAGCCAGCTCTCCTGGACTCCCTTCCCCTTCATGTTAGTCCCCCAGGGGATCCTGGCCATCTGTTCCCTGAGGGAGTCGAAGTCTGCTTTCCTGAAGTCCAGGGTCCGTATCCTGCTGCTTACCTTTCTTCCCTGCGTCAGGATCCTGAACTCAACCAACTCATGGTCACTGCCTCCCAGATTCCCATCCACTTTTGCTTCCCCCACTAATTCTACCCGGTTTGTGAGCAGCAGGTCAAGAAAAGCGCCCCCCCTAGTTGGCTCCCCTAGCACTTGCGCCAGGAAATTGTCCCCTACGCTTTCCAAAAACTTCCTGGATTGTCTATGCACCGCTGTATTGCTCTCCCAGCAGATATCAGGAAAATTAAAGTCACCCATGAGAATCAGGGCATGCGATCTAGTAGCTTCCGTGAGTTGCCGGAAGAAAGCCTCATCCACCTCATCCCCCTGGTCCGGTGGTCTATAGCAGACTCCCACCACTACATCACTCTTGTTGCACACACTTCTAAACTTAATCCAGAGACACTCAGGTTTTACCACAGTTTCGTACCGGAGCTCTGAGCAGTCATACTGCTCCCTTACATACAGTGCTACTCCCCCACCTTTTCTGCCCTGCCTGTCCTTCCTGAACAGTTTATAACCATCCATGACTGTACTCCAGTCATATGAGTTATCCCACCAAGTCTCTGTTATTCCAATCACGTCATAGTTCCTTGACATCACCAGGACCTCCAGTTCTCCCTGCTTGTTTCCAAGGCTTTGTGCATTTGTATATAAGCACTTGAGATAACCTGTTGATCGCCCCTCATTCCCAGTATGAGGCAGGAGCCCTCCCCTCACAGAGATTCCTGCCTGTGCTTCCTCCCGGTATCCCGCTTTCCCACTTACCTCAGGGCTTTGGTCTCCTTCCCCCGGTGAACCTAGTTTAAAGCCCTCCTCACTAGGTTAGCCAGCCTGCTGGCAAAGATGCTCTTCCCTCTCTTCGTAAGATGGAGCCCGTCTCTGCCCAGCACTCCTCCTTCATGGAACACCATCCCATGGTCAAAGAATCCAAAGTCTTCTCTCCGACACCACCTGCGTAGCCATTCGTTGACTTCCACGATTCGACGGTCCCTACCCAGGCCTTTTCCTTCCACGGGGAGGATGGACGAGAACACCACTTGCGCCTCCAACTCCTTTATCCTTCTTCCCAGAGCCATGTAGTCCGCAGTGATCCGCTCAAGGTCATTCTTGGCAGTATCATTGGTGCCCACGTGGAGAAGCAGGAAGGGGTAGCGATCCGAGGGCTTGATGAGTCTCGGCAGTCTCTCCGTCACATCGCGAATCTTAGCCCCTGGCAAGCAGCAGACTTCTCGGTTTGTATGTATGTTTGGGGGAAGCAGGGGCTGTCCTAGCACATAAGGAAACGATTATACAACTAGAACTGTTGAAATGTAACCAATTCTGGTGTAAGATCATTGGGCATCTTCAATAAAATTAGATTTGCTTCTGTAAATTTAGATTATTGGATTTGTTTTGCTACAGAATGAGGGGTTTGGGTAAATGGAAAGAAATACTTTTCACTAGTGAACAAGCATATTGAAAATACTTGGGCTCCAAATTCTTGGTGACTGATGTAATAAAATAATACATTTATTTGTGTTTTTTCCTACATCCAAACAATAAAGTAACATTACATTTCTCATTTAAAAAGTAAAGAAATGTTTAGCAAGCTTGATTATTTTGCCCATTGAGGTATTCTCTCTCTCTGGTTAAGGTTATGAGCTGGTATAAAAGATTTGCACAAGCTTTTCCAAATATGTATCAAGTTGTGGGAATGTCCAGTATTATTCCACTCACCTTAAACAGAAATATTGGACTTCAGCACAGTAATGAAGCAGAATATAAGATTAGACATGGTGGTGCCATGCAAGACATGTAGCAGAAGGTTTAATAGGCCTGATCCTGTACCAGCTCAAGTCAATGAGAGTTTTGCCATTGACATTAAAAAGAGGCAGAATTGCATTGTTAAGGGGCAGTGTTAGGGGCAGTTATTCCTACCCAGCTTTCCCGTTATAACGAGACTTCTGTATTCTCTGAGGGAATACAGGATCTAAATTTTGTAAGAAATCCTCCAGGATTTTTTCAGTTTAAGTATATGCTAAATTCCTTGACACACTGAATCATCCATTAAACCTTCAAGTAAATCCAAAACCAAGAAGCTTTTACAGAATTAAATTTGGGAAAAACATAACAATGTGTAGACTATTCCTTGTATTTTTTTTACTTTATTTTTGACATTACCCTAAATACAAATCTCAATTTGGGAATATTTTTCAATGTCAGGCGCTCCCAAGTTTTCCTTTTGCAGTGTACGGTGAGATATTGTATTGATAATACCTAAGATTTCAAGCTGTTAGGAGAAGAAGGGAGTTTTGGGAAATTGGGAACATTTGCACCTGAAGATAAGGATGACTGTGATGGCCACCCTATTGGCCAAGACACAGGGAGTTGAACTGGGGTTCTCCAGAGCTAAAAGCATTCAGAGCTATTGAATGAGCTAGTCGCTCTAGCTATGTAACAGACTCATATCCTTTGTGGATCAGGCACAGAGGGAGACCTGTAACATGCATTCACCAGCGGGTTACATGGGACATTGTAGATTTTACCAACTAGATTCAGTTGAGGCTTTTGTTGCATCATGTGGACAGAGTCGAAGATGATTTCAAGGGATTGGGGCTTGAACTCCTATTTCCTTACCAACAACTTCCAGTAACCACAGTATATCCAGCATTATATTCACCTTAGCTAGATGTTTCTGCTTTAAAAAAAACAACAACCCATCAGTGAGTTCACAATATTGATATTTGAATGATCTTCAGCAGGTTCAGCATTAATATCCAGTTGGGATCGACGCTTCAGATGCAAGAAGACCACGCTGATCAGGGTTAGGAAAGAATTGATAACACAGACTGTAGATTAATGACTGTAGAGACAGGTAATAGAATATGTAGGTCACTGATTTTAATCTAGCTATGATGGTCAGTGACAAAAATTCATTACAATCTGATAGCTTTTTGGGCCCCGGTGTGAAATGAATGGATGGGCTCAGCCCACATTAAGAAAACACTAATTTTCAGGTTCAGAGACCAAGTCTGAATCAGTATTTATATTGCAACATCCTTTCAGCCACTGAGGCTAAGGGGTGTTCCCGAGGTAATGTATGGATGCTTATAAAATTGCCCACATTGCTTATAAAATCTGCCTGCTCTGTTGGCAGATTACTCCAGTGCCCAAGTTAATCTGAGACCTTTCATAAGCACTATATTAAACACAGCTTCATTTATAATTTCCCTGATGCGGTTATTTTAGGGTAGTCCCTACATGGATGTCCTAGAATACTTATTTGGTATTTAATTAAACTGTGGTTTGGGATTAAACCTAAAGAGTACAATATTTCTTTTAGTTTATCACAACTTCATTTGAAAGATGAATGTAAACAAGACTCCATTTTGCAATAATTGCAATCTTTCCTCTGGGGAAATTAAATACAATTGATTTTATATATATATATATATATATATATATATATATATATATATATATATATAAAATATATATATTGCACATTCAAAAAAAAGATTGCATATACATTTTAATAAATAAGAAAAATAATTCTGTCTGACCAGAACTGTTTCAAGTTCAGACAATGTTCATGAGAAATTATGCACTGTAGGGAAAATGCTGACTTTCAGTTCAACAGTTTTCCTTGGTACTCATGAAAATGTTCACAAAACCCACAGAATTCTGTAGCAACATCAACACTTAGACTAACTGTTAGACTTCAGATTTATACTGAAGATTTTTTGTTTGATTATACTCAATGATACATTATAAGAACCCTATAAAGTACTGTTGTGTACTGATGTACTGTTGTGTGTACTCTAGTCAAGTGTATTAAGTTCTAATGGTCTTGACCTCTGTCTGCTTTTTAAAAAGGATATAAACCAGTGATGGGCAACCTGTGGGCCGCATGCAGCCCATGAGGGTAATCTACTGGTGGGCCGCAAGACAGTTTGTTTACATATGCATGGCCGCCTGCAGCTCCAAGTGGCCACGGTTCACTGTTCCCAGCCAATGGGAGCTGCAGGAAGTGGCACGGGCCACATGCTGGCCACCGCTTCCCACAGCTCCCATTGGCCGGGAACGGTGAACCGTGGGCACTTGGAGCTGCGGGCAGCCGTTCTAATGTAAACAAACCATCTCGTGGCCCCCAGCGGATTACCCTGATGGTCCACATGCAGGCTGCAGGTTGCCCACCATTGTTATAAACCCTATATCAGCTGAGAAATAACACATTTTCTTTTATTTTTAGTGGCTAAGGTTTGTGATTTCTGTGTATGTGAGGTATAAACATGGCATAGGTATATGGTAGAGACTTAATTATTAGAAAGTTACTACTGAGCTACTACAGAGAATTCTTTCCTGGGTATCTTGCTGGTGAATCTTGCCCATATGCTCAGGGTTTAGCTGATAGCCATAATTGGGGTTGGAAAGGAATTTTCCTCCAGGACAGATTGGAAGAGGCCCTGAAGGTTTTTTGCCTTCCTCTGTAGCATGGGGCACAGGTCACTTGCTGGAGGATTCTCTGCTCCTTGAAGTCTTTAAACCACAATTTGAGGACTTCAATAGCTCAGACATAGGTGAGAGGTTTTTCGCAGGAGTGGGTGGGTGAGATTTGGTGGCTTGCGTTGTGCAGGGGGTCGGACTAGATGATCATAATGGTCCCTTCTGACCTTAATATCTATGAATCTATGAATCTATGTGACTCTTACAGAAAGAGTGTATAGGGAGGAAGTGGAAGAAAACATTTAATATAAATTTGTTCAAGGTTGATATTGGAAAAAAAGGCTACAATCCTGTACTTCAGTTAAATGGAGTCAAGCATGCCTATGAGTATCCCTCACAATAAAATTGCTGTACCTGTTCTTAAACTAAAAGCATTCAATAGTATCTAATTTAAGCCCTGATATGGCCCCTGCTGTCATAATATCTGAATGCCTCAAAAGCTTTAATATGTTACAGCTAGTTAGAAATGTTCCTGTGAAACTCAAGAAGACTTCTTCACTTCTAAGAGTGCTTGGCTGAGATCAGTAAGTGGTCGGTTGCTGAAACTGTACTCTCACGAGTCAGAGTTTATGTTGGGAAGAGGTTTTTAAGAGCTAGTCACCACCATAACATCACTCGCTACTTAAGGAATTTGCCCTCAAGTGGTGAAATCAGTCCCTAGTGTGGGAGTTCTTCTGCAGTTCTCACTGTTTCTGGAGACTCAAGTAGCTATGGCTGATAAAAAGACCTTATTTCAACTGCAGCTGGCAAGAAGACTGGCCCTGATTGCCAGACAATGATTGGACCACATTTGTCTGTGCTTCATGTCTTTCATGCTGAATTATTGCAGTTCACTGCACTTGAAAATGTGCTTCTAAAAATGCAACTGGTCCAAAATGTGGTAGCTATGTTCATGAGCCTGTTGCTCCACTCACTGAATTGGTTCTCTGTGAAACATTGCGTTTATTACAAGGTGCATCTAACTAAGGGACCAAGAACTCTCTTGAAACATTGTACTTCAAGGGTCAGACTTGTGAACACAGAGGACAGAGCATTCACAGCAATTGGCCCAAATTTATGAAAATACCTTTCTCTGAGGAGATAAGAACTGCTACAAGCTTGACAGCTTTCAGACAAAATGGATCATACACTTTGTTTTGAGGTTGCTCTTCCAAAACAGCAAGAGCAGCAGCAGTAGCTAAAAAAAATAGATAGAGGAGGAAGTAAAATATTACACATAGACATTTGAAATAGAAAAATCCAGCAACCATTGAAGGAGGAGGGAAAAAACTAGTCCACTTGTTGGACCCTCTCATTATTACGGCAGTGCAGACAGACTGCAATTGTCATCAAAGTCCCACTGGACTAGGCACTGGACAAACACTTAGTAAAAGTGTCCCATTTAGTTAGTGCTTACAATCTAAACAGATAAGACAAGGGTGGGAGAAAGGAAGTGTTATTATCCCCATTTTACAGACAGTGAGCTGAGTCATAGTGAGGTAAGGGTCTTACCCAAGATCACATAGGACATTTGTGGCCAGATTTCCTGTGTCCTACTCCAGTGTCTTACCCACAGGAACATCTTTCCTGTTTGTTTTGATTAGTTCTTTTTTGGGGAGGTTTTCAGAAACTATGGCAATGGGCACTAGATATGTGTTATCTAGGTTCTTATTGTCCATAAAATAAACTATACATACTAAATTAGGTTGATTTTACAAAGTAAATATAAATAATCAAGATCTCTCAATATCTCTTTTATATACTTAAATGAACTTGATGTATTTAAAATATATTTCTGTACTACTTCTGGTCTAAATCAAACTTCAGATTATTAAACAAATAAAATTTCACATTAATTCTGTACCAACCTTTACAGATTCATTAGGGAGTTATGTCATTTAATTTGGCAAAGTTTTAAATTTATTGCTAGCAGAGGGAAAGTAAGAGGATAATCACTGAAATAATGACCATGTTTAACCCATTGAGAAAAGGTGGTTCTGACCTCCAGCTGTAAATAAATGCAGCCCTTTGCTTTAATGCATGATGCTGTGATATTCTGACCTGTGGGGACAAAAGGTTGCTTTGAAAAGTATTCTGTTATGTGGTAGGTGGAAATATAAGTCAGTGGGAAGCAAGTGAAGCTGATGCCATCTTATATTCTTTGCTCAAGCAGCAGCACAGAGGAAGGAAGGGGGGAAAAGAAACTTTGTAGTTAGACTAGAACATATAGGGATATACATATTAAAAGTATATTGAATGAGGCAGCTGCTGAGAATTCTTGAACTTCCAGTTCTGAGTGAGCACCTGCAGAATCCACTCATATTGGACCCCCAGATTCATGAACTGAACTTAATAATCAAAAAAGGATCCAATGGGTATCCTCCAAAAGGAAGCCAGACCTTTAACTTTTGTTTTGTAAGAGGAAATGGCTCAGAAGCAACAACTCAGAAGGATTCATCTCCACTCCAAAAAGGAGACAAGATAGTGCCCAGGCCACCTGAGGCAGAGATAGAAAAAGACCCTTCCTGCTTCAAAGGCTTATCTGAAAGAGTTTTTAACAAAGATCAAGGTAGTTAGAACTGCTGTTCACTCAAACCTGCTAGCTATAAAAAGAGAGGATGTGGCTGAGCTAGATCAGAGGGACATTACAACTGTAACTGTAGTGTGAGGGAATGTAGATGCATTATTGAATCTGCAGGTAAGAACCAAGCAGTTGGAGAGACAGAAGTGAGACAGTCTCTAAAATTGGTGGTATGGAGAATCAGGGACAAAAGAAATTCCTGAGATATTAAATCTGGACATATCTGATATAGTAATATGTAGGGGCCACAGAGGTTTTTTTCTTTTCTCACTCCCTTCACCTGCAGTGGCTTTGAACCACTGACTATGTTGCACAGAATTCAGATGGGAAATAGTGATTGAAAATTGTAAGTAAAAAGAAAGCCCAAAACACAAGTTATCCTAGGAGGAGATGATTAAAACTCTTAATTCTCCTTTTGATTAATTCTTCGGGAGGTAGTCTCAGTAAAAACAAACTGACATGGTAATACCTATAAAATACAATTTAGTGTTAATATTTTCCTGGTATGAAATTATAATTGGATATGGAAAAACACATATGGGCCAACTGTTTTTAATACTGAAGTCCATGTGTGACGTCTGGATTTGGGGATGTTATTAATGAGATGATAATGATATTTAACTGCTGAAGTCTCTTAGGATACTAGTAATTAAATGCAAACAAGAAATCTTAGCAGTTACAATATAATCTTATGATAAAGTAGTATGAAAGTAATGTGCCACGGGATTCCTAGGTTGTACTCACATAAACAAAGTGGCAGCTATTATTCATAAAAGTGGAAGTCTTATGGTTACCTCAGCACAAATTCTGAAGAGGTGGGTTGTTGTTTTTTTTTATTCTCAAGTGGTAGAGTCTCATGTGCTAGTACTTCTATCACATAATTAAACTATTTCTGCATTTTGAAGAAATCAATTAACTCTCTGAAATTACAAATAAATAATGGTGGAAATATATAGGAATATTGGGAAATATTCCTAATATTTAGGAGAAATATATTGTCATCAAACCATTAAACTGATGACAACCCAAAGGGACAGATTGACAGGATAATTATGAGAAGATGAAAAAGCAGACAAAATAGAGGCAGAAAATGAAGGAATATGTTGAAGTGTGACATCACAGAAGACTAAAAGACTGTAGGAGTAGTAGATGGGCTACAGGCATAGAGCCTGCTTACATTTTTTTCATGAGATTTCACAAGAAAATTTTTGCCTATTCTTTCTGCTTAGTTTTCAACTCTTCCAAATTGTATTTTCCACAAAATTATGTGTCTAAAAATCTGACAACTTTCCAAATTCTCTTCTATCTCCCTTTTCTATTTAAGGTTTCAACCTCCTTACATTTCTGCATGAGCCACATTTCGGGTGGTCAAGTGTGGCACTTCAGCCACCATTGTTTTCCTAAAGGGGGAGGGCCAAAGTTATGATCTTTTTCTTTTTCACAACTGTCAGTACAGTTACCCCAGCATAGAAGGAGAACACTCTACATGCTATCAAAGGGTGGAGGAGCTCATGCTATAACTGATCGGAGTCAGCTAGATTTCCTCCAGGCTTTCTGATGCTGCATGGCCCCTGCTCATCCCCAGATGGCATGAATCCCTGGTTCTACCTCCAGATACAAGACATAGATCTGTAACAGGTTATGAACATGTCAGTTGAAGAGGTAACTTCAAAACATGCTTTTGGGTATCCAGACCAAGGGAAGCAAGCCCGAGGCTGTAATGGTTATTATGGGTAGGGTTAGGCAACAGAGAAGCCAGCTTGTTTCCCATTGGAAAATCACAGTATGGTAAAAACATTAATCATTTTTTTATTCTGTTCTGTTCCTACAAGGAAAATTAATACAAAGTATTGATGTAAAGAAGACATACAATTCATATAAAGAACATAACCAAATTGCATGTAAAATACAGCACAAGTAAACCTCATTTTGTTCTAGCTGTAGTTCTGAAACCTTACAATTCTGTTTGTCCTGTAGGGCATTTCTTGTTGTGTAGATGAGCATCGTATAAGAACTTAGATTGTCAGCTAGATAGATAGGATGAATTCCTCTGAATAAGTTGAGTTCTTGTGAAAACATGGCAATATATCTGAAATGTGAAAAAATATCAAGATATGAATTTCTTTATAAATTATTTTAGTTTCCTACTTTTCTTCTTACATATATTCTGTGTGTATCAGTGTGTTGCATTTTTTTTTCTGTAATTTTATTTTCTTCAGAAGGAAAAAACAAAAGGAACTGTCAATAGATTCACCAGCAGATTTACCATATATTTGGCCTCTCTTATAAGGAAGATACTGTATCTATTAAAAATAAAATAAAACAGTTACAGGAATGTTTTCAGAAGAACTTCACTGCTACAGAAAATTTGTGCTTATTGCTTGCAACTTATTTCATCTGTGCAGAGGTGTCATACACATTTGAAGTAATAAGAGTCATCTTTGGAGACCTCTGAAAGTGGTGAAGAGTAAAATAATCAGAATTATCTGATTCTCTGGAGTGAATCTTTAATACCAAGAGAAGAAAAGGATTGATAGTGTGAAAAGACTAACACTTTATTTTCATCCTGAAATGCAAAAATATCTCCCTAAACGTATTAGACATTGATTTCAAAACATCACCCCCAGCCCTCTTTGGTTAAATGAAAAGAAAAGGCAGTCATTTAAAGTTTCTCTTTCTGAACAAATTAGAGCTCATTCCACATATATACATGGAAGTGTGTGGATATGTATGTAATTATAGCAGATGAAATCATTTTTAAATTAAATGAATATTGTCAGTCATTAATATCATGAATAGTGGTTTTCAAACTGGGGTTGTGCCCACTCTGCCCTATATTGTTAAATGGGAGGAGAGAGTTCTTAGCTAGGTTGATGACAGGTTTCAGAGTAGCAGCCGTGTTAGTCTGTATTCGCAAAAAGAAAAGGAGTACTTGTGACACCTTAGAGACTAACAAATTTATTTGAGCATAAGCTTCCGATGAAGTGAGCTGTAGCTCACGAAAGCTTATGCTCAAATAAATTTGTTAGTCTCTAAGGTGCCACAAGTACTCCTTTTCTCTTAGCTAGGTTGAAGAGGTGGCCCCAGGAGTGGTGCAGTGGGGTCCTAAAATGAAAGAGGTTGAGAACCTGTGTATTAAATCATATGATTGCAACAAATTTCTTTTAAAATGTTATATATATGCATTCCATACAGAAGACTTGCATGTCCCACTGATTTCAAACTATTTGATGTCAAATTAGGGTTGCCAACCCTCCAGGATTGTCCTGAGGTCTCCAGGAATGAAAGATTAATCTTTAATTAAAGATTATGTCATGTGATGAAACCTCCAGGAATATGTCCAACCAAAACTGGCAACCCTACGTCAAATAGACTTGTTGCTGCTCATCACCTCCCAAGGTTTGGCACTTAGATGTTTTATATGATAGATTGTCTTTTATCCAAGATCTTCATTTTAATTTTATCATCATTCACATTTAATACCATTATTTTGTAGACATCATGCCTCTAAATAGCAGTGTATTATGTTAATATCTCACAAGCTATTTAAAACCCTGTTGTAGACCACTTAAATACCTTTGAAAATGCTGCTGGTTTTGCAAAGGGATTCAGATATATGTGGCTCTGACCATGAACAATGTTGCAGCAAGACCTTATAGGTCAGCAGATATTCCAAATGGGAGTGCTGTGACGAGGCTAATATGTAGGAAACACTGGTGTCCTATGCATGGGGAAAATAAGCAGCAGTGGATGTTTCAAGATGAAGATTGAAGGGACCACAAGATCATTCAACATTTGGGCAATACAAATCCTTACACGCTTAGAAAGAGATTTGGGCTTCAGAAAGGTGGATCAACTTTTGTACTTAGGCACCTAGACTTGCACTAAATCTCAGAAATAGGTACATAAATCCCAGTTTTGGCTTCAATGTGATCCACAAGACTCCTGCCGACCCCTGTATGTATCTAAACTCAGTCAATGTCTAAGTTTTCAGGGTAAAATTTCCTTAGACACCTGTGTTTCAGCTTCTGGGAAAGCACACTGCTGCCTCACTGTAGGCATTTGGATGCCTATCTCCTGCCTGAGCCTCAGAGTGATTCAGAACCCAAGAAGAGAGGCGTTCAATCACCTAGGTCATGTACCGGGCTTGATCTAGTAGGTGTACTCAGAGACTGCCTACAGGATCAGGTCCCATTCAAAATCCATAGTAGGGGTAAGAGAGGTGTTGATGTCCACCTTATAACGTCTCACTCATCAGTTAGAGCACTCCCCTGGGATGTGGGAGAGGCAAAAGATTCAATTCCCACCTCTTCGCTAAAGGGGGAAGAAAGGAGCTCCCATTACTCAGGTGAATGCTCTAACCTCCTAAGCTATCAGATTCTGATGTGGGGCTCCCTCAGTCTCTCCTGTTGAAGCTCTTCTACTGTAGTTAAATAGTGAAAGAATGATTGGAGGACTCAAGGTCTCCAACCTCCCAAGTAGGTGTCCTAACCACTCGGCTATTGAATCTTTCTCCCTGGACCAATGACTGTTTGAATATTTACTGAGTCAGAGTCTCTAAGGTCTCTTAGTCTCTAAGGTGCCACAAGTACACCTGTTCATTTTGGGTCAGAGAAAGTGACTCTGTAGCCTGGTGGTTAGGGCACCCACCTGGAAGACTCAGGAAGTCACTTTGCTTCAGTCACTCTTTTGTTATTTACCCACAGTGGATCAGTTTCAACAGGAGAGACTGAGGGTGCCCTTCCCCGTCAGAATATCCGATAGTTCAGTGGTTAGAACTCTCACTCCTGAGATGTGGGAGATCCCTGTCCAAATCCTTTCTCCCCTCCTGGCTAAAAGAGGGAAATTGAACCAGGGTCTCCCACATCCCAGCTGAGTGCTCTAAGCAATAGGTTAAATGTGGGCGCCTCATCCTCTGGCCATTTTGCATGGAGTGAGGAAAGTACCTCATTCATTCCCTCAAGAACCAGCGTAGGTCCCTAAGTCACCTGCCCCCCAGTGGTGGGTTCCCATTTATAGATCACAAAGCTGACAAAGCTGCCTCCCTGAATCCTGGTCTTAGGCAGCTATTTCTGAGAGAGGGAAAGGGCTTAGTACACACCCTGGTCATCAGCATTCACATTGGCTAGCTTAGGTGGCTCCCCACCTAACATGTTAGCTTTTGTGGATCACATTCTTAGGTGACAATCTCTCAACATTCATTGTCTAGGGAGCTTAAGCACGTAACTCAGCTTTGGGGATCACAATGTTGTTCCTGTGATTTCTAAGCACCTAAAAGTTAGGCCTCTGTGATGATCAACATTGCAATGCCTCACTCCCTTTATGGATCTCACCATCTGAACCCATGTTTGTTCTGGATTTTGCAAAACCTTTTTCTGTGTGGAGAAGAGAGATGCTCATGAGTCATATACCATGGTGATAGGCATTGTATAAAAACCTAAATAGTTCTATAGATAACACAGATGGAATTGTCATAGGGTGGATTGGGCCCTTTAGGAGGGAACTGCTCCAGCCCACTTATGACTCATTGACAATCTTGATGGGGCCTGACAGAGGATATGTGTTCCCTATAAAGAGCCAAAGAGGAACAGATAACAGGGAGTGGAAGCTCAGGGAACTGCAGAGAATAAGAGAAGCTCCCGCAAGGAAGACCCTGACACCAGGGGAGTTTGAAAGGCAGAGCTAAAAGGCTGAGTTCCAGCCAGGTCAAGCCTGGGAATGACACTTAATATAGAAGAAGGAAGATAGACCCCTTGGGAAGGAGGTGCTTGGCTGGGTCCAATTTAAAATGGATGTAAAGATTTGTGTTTGTTTTGGACTACCAAAGGAGAGACACCCTTGAGTTTTGTTTGTGACAGACTTTTTGCCAGATGTAGTCCACAGAGTACCATTTAATGACCCTCTTCCAGGTCATAGCCCTGCAGTTGATCAGTTCTGCGATAGGCCTTCTTATCTTTCTCTTTGAGCTACTTAAACTTAGCATTTTGTCTGTGCTAGTATTTCCAGTTCTCTTTCCCTGTCTGCTCATCAACTGTCAAAGGCCTTTCTGACATTGTTTTTGACTTCTCCATGTTTTTCTGCCCTTCTAATCATCTTTTATATCCATTCCTTAGGCTCCTTCCCCTTTCTTTCCTTTTCCTGCAGGCATAGAAGATGTGGATAAGACTCAGTGAGCTTTCATGATTGATTTTGGGCTTAAACAGCTTCATGGGGTGGCACTGCACATACCATGAACATGACTAGACTTAAAAAAACTAATTTATTCATAATCCTCTTCAAAGAAATAAGAGAATCAACTGAGATCTGGGAAACTGATTTTAAAGGTTTAATACTTTAGAGCTATCAGGTATCTGACCCTTCAGATCTGCTCCCCAATGCACCTTGAGGAGATAAAGGGAATTAATTCAAGTACCTAAATCAATGAGTTCATTCAAGTTGACCAATGTCTGACATGAATGGGATAAATTTAACAATTTGTTAAGACTGTTTGATTGAAAAATGTTCCCATTAAAAGCAATTTCATTGACCAAACATTTGGAAACAGTGTTGTTGCTGTTTCATTTTTAATTGAAATTTCAAAACAAAAACTGTTGTTCAATGTCAGTTATAAACAAACATATGCTGGAGTTTGGTTTTGGGATTTTCCTCCTTTCTCTCCTTTTATTATTTCCTTTCTGCCCCCATTTTTCTCAGTGACTTGCCCCAATTATAAAATCTTGGAAACTAAATTATTGCTCAGACCACTAGGCAACATTTGTCTTCCAAAGATATCTTTGAAAATATAACATAGGACTAAGAATTTGACATTATTCAGTCTAAAACATAATATTAGTAGAGAAAACCAAAGGTTTACAGGGATGTGATTATCCTTGTAAGCCCTTTAAGCAGAGACTGCAAGCTTGTCTAGATGAACAGTCAATGCCTGGCAATTTGGGGTGTAAACTTACAGCATGGCAGTAGGGCCCACATGTGTGCAATAAGTGTGCAACATGCTACATGCAACATGTAGATTTACACCCCAGTTTGCTGTGCACTATTGGTCTATACGAGCCATGTATCTTTGCCTGCCTCTAGGTGTTATTGTAATATAAATAGTTAGTAAAAACCAAACTAACATTAGCTAGTCAATAATGTAAAACAAATGTGTATGTTTATAATTATTTTAATATAACACCTAGAAAGTTGCTGTGCCAATAATATGATGGATAATGGACCACTAGCTTTTTATATATGTCCTACTTATTTACTTAGGATTTGTTGATTACCAAAAGCATTCATTAGACCTGAAAAAAGTTAAGCATGTGCTTAAAGGCTTTCCTGATTTGGGACCTTAATGTTAGCCATTGTTCCCCTGTAACTACTATCATAAAAGTGAAACAATTAAACTGATAGAAATAACCTTGTAACTGTTTGTACATATGGTATCTACAATATTGTACTTCTTGGAGTAATTGTATTAATATTTATTTACAAACAGTTCATAGTATTGTAATTACACTTGTAATTAACTTGAAAGACTGGGAAATTCTTGAGTAGTGTTCAAAATTAGCATCCATTACCATATATTTCCATAGAGCTACTTATTCCTGTAAGCAGGGTCTGAATGAGCTCTCTTCTCCTGACATTAGCTGGAGAGGGAGAGAGACTTCAGGAACGGTGGCTGGCGAGGTGGCCAGCAGAGCAGAACAGTGGCTGGTGGGGGAGCCAGCCAGAGCAAGTGCTCAGATGGCAGAGCAAGCAAGGTGCCTTCTTTCCCAGTTGGGAGGTGAAGTCACACAGATGCACCTCTGAACCCTGGATCCTCACTGACCAAGGACAACCACTGTGAGTGGGGTATGGTGAGGGAGCAGAGAGGGGCACAGTAAAGGAAATTTTGGTTGTAAAACTCAAGAACATGAGGCAGAAGACACTGCCCCACACACTCTGGGGTGGGTGTCCTGCTCACAGTTGTATGTTCCTGCTTGCGGCATTTCCCCTAATTAATGTTCACTGATGTCCCTCCTTTCATTAAAAGTTTCTTTTCTACACTCACACTGTGTGCTTGCAAGTGGGGAAGTATAGCTTCTGAGGGGTTCCCAGGGGTGGTGTGTAATTTTCCCAGGTTACTGGGTTTGCTGTTCGAGCCGGTACTGTGTTGTATTGTTGAAAATGAACCCCTAGATATTGAACCTGCCACTGGTTGCTGCTGACTTCACCTGGCAGAAGGATTACATTCCTGTTTCATAACTGTAGAGTGAATATATTTTTATAAAAGCATTTATACACATATATGTTTGGCTTCTTCATTAAAATGTGAAAATGAAAAAAAAGAAAATGCTAAAATGAGTATAAACAAATACATACAATATTTTTAAAAGTTTCAGTGATACATATAGACAAAATACATTGAGGGTTTAGACTGGAAAAGTCTTCAGTTAACTAATTGGACTTCAGATACTCCAGAACAGCTGTGTCAGTCCCTGCAGATGTCCAGTAAGTTAGATGAATGATCTGGGAGAAAGACATTTGTTCTGTAACTTGACTGTCCCACTATTATCCTAATGTATGATACCAGACTTCAGTGGTTGGCTGAGGTTAACCGCATCTACCCCTAAAATGAGTTTGGCCACATTCAGGAGAATGGGCTTGGTTCTTTGTTATCCTGCACCTTGTAGAGTCATGCTGTGAGTGTAAAATGCTACAATTAGGTAGCATTTTGCAGCTATGTTTTATTGTAGTAAACAACAACAGAAGTGGCAGGGGAAGGCAGATTCAAACCCAGTGCTTCTTTTCATTTTGATAAAGCTATGGTCAATGTTTGGACACAACAGCTGTACAAGTGTACAAATGGAGAATACATCCCATGTTTAGTCCATTCAATTCCTGTTCATCAGTATCAACAAGGATATCCACAAAGGCCCTCTGACACCTTGTGATTTTATATGCTGTGTGGAAAAAATAGGACAAAGGGTAAGTCTGAGCTCTTGTTGCTCCTGTCTTCTTGATTCAGGCAGGAGCCAGCATAGGTGGGTGCTGGCTGGTTGCTCAGGAACCATCCCTTTTCCTTTTAAGCACCCACTTTCTTTTGCATGGTTGGCAGCTACTTTTGCTCTATGGCTCCCCCTCTTCACCTCTGGCTCTCTCTTCTGGTAAATGTGGCTACTAGTACATCAGTGGGGCTTCATATGACCCAGCTGTAGCTTGAGACAACAGGGGCACCTGTAGGAGGTGGGGAAAAATCATGGCAGTTGGAATAAAGTGATAGTTATTCCATGGCCAGAAACAGTCCATTAGAGTCACATGCATAGTTTGGTATGATGGATTAGATGAGCCTGATTTTTGGATAGATATGTTCATCACAAATGATTGAAGCACCTTACGGAAGTCCATCCAGACTGACTGCTGGTAAAACTGTTATATCACAATGTATTTTCCAGTATTCTGTATATGTTAGATGTGTTACAATTCGATTTCCATTACAATGTAAAAATTAGAAATGTTTTGAGAGCTTTAAACTAGGGCTGTCAAGCGATTAATTGCGCTATAAAAATTAATCATGATTAATCGCACTGTTAAAGAATAATAAAATACCATCTGTTTGAATGTTTTTGGATGTTTTCTACATTTTCAAATATATTGATTTCAATTACAACCCAGAATACAAAGTGTACAATGCTCACTTTATATTATTTTTATTACAAATATTTGCACAGTAAAAAAACAAAAGAAATAGTATTTTTCATTTCACCTAATACAAATAATATAGTGCAATCTCTTTAACATGAAAGTTGAACTTAAAAATGTAGAATTATGTACAAAAATATAACTGCACTCAAAAACTAAACATTGTAAAACTTTAGAGCCTACAAGTCCACTCAGTCCTGCTCCTTCAGCCAATCACTCAGACAAACAAGTTTGTTTACTTTTGCAGGAGATAATGCTGCCCACTTCTTATTTACAATGTCACCTGAAAGTGACAACAGGTGTTTTTCATGGCATGTTTTAGGCGGCGTCGCAAGATATTGATGTGCCATATGTGCTAAAGATTAATATGTCCCTTCATGCTTCAACCACCCTTCCAAAGGACATATGTCCATGCTGATGATGGGTTCTGCTCCATAGCTATCCAAAGCAGGGCGGACAGATGCATGTTCATTTTCATCATTCGAATCAGATGCCACCAGCAGAAGGTTGATTTTATTTTTTGGTGGTTCAGTTCTGTAATTTCCGCATCAGAGTTTTGCTCTTTTAAGACTTTTGAAAACATGCTCCACACCTCGTCCCTCTCAGATTTTGGAAGGCACTTCAGATTCTTAAACCTTTGGTCGAGTGCTGTAGCTATCTTTAGAAATCTCACATTGGTACCTTCTTTGAGTTTTGTCAAATCAAGTGAAAGTGTTCTTAAAACGAACAACATGTGCTGGGTCATCATCCAAGATTGCTATAACATAAAATATATGGCAGAATGTGAGTAAAATAGTGCAGGAGACATACAATTCTCCCCCAAGGAGTTCAGTCACAAATTTAATTAATGCATTATTTTTTTCAAAAGCATGAAGGGGCATACGAATGTTTAGCACATCTGGCATTAAATACTTTGCAATGACAGCTACAAAAGTGCCATGCGAACGGCTGTTCTCACTTTCAGGTAACATTGTAAATAAGAAGTGGGCAGCATTATGTCCCGTAAATGTAAACAAACTTATTTGTCTTAGTGATTGGCTGAACAAGCAGTAGGACTGAGTGGACTTGTAGGCTCTGAAGTTTTACATTGCACTCAAAAAACAAAAACAGTTATATAACAAAAAATTCTACATTTGTAAGTTGCACTTTCATGATAAACATTTTGCACTACAGTACTTGTATGAGGTGAACTGAAAAATACTATTTATTTATCATTTTTACAGTGCAAATATTTGTAATAAAAATAATAATATAAAGCGAGCACTATACACTTTTTATTCTGTGTTGTAATTGAAATCAACATATTTGAAAATGTAGAAAAACATCCAAAAATATAATAAATCTCAATTGGTATTCTATTGTTTAACAGTGCGATTAAAAGTAAGATTAATCGCAATTAACTTTTTTAATCACGATTAATTTTTGGAGTTAATCGCGTGAGTTAACTGCTATTAATCGACAGCCCTACTTTAAACATATTTATTTTATTACTATTAGTAGTAGTTTCATTTTCTTCCACTAGAAAATCTAGGTTCGCTCAGGTTCCATGTGTCCCACTGCACAGGATTGAAGGCAGTGTGGGCTGGGGAGGAATACATGCATATTAAAAACCTCACAGATTACCTAAAAACAGATTTTTAAAAATGTATAAAGACTGATAGAGTTTCCAGGACTAGAAACAAGCGTTTCTCATTGGAAAGGTCCCATCACTGATCCTTATAGCCGCTAAGATAATAGACTGCAAGCTTGATTCTGGACCTTCAACATAATTTCAGTTGTTGATTAAAACATATATACTAGATACCTTTAAATATAAGCATTTACCAAGTGTTACCACAAAGTGGCATCAGAGATAACTCAGTTACTTCCCTACTCTAAATGCAAAGGAAACCTCTGGTCTTTCTGATGCGTCTGTGTGGTAAAATTTGGCAAATAGTTGGAGCTGGGTAGGAAATGGTTTTCCTAGCCAAATTTTGAGATTTAAAACTTTTTTCTGTCTTGATTCATGAGGAGAACTCAAAATCTCAAAACATTTCAGTTGGGTAAATTCTGTTTTGACATTTTTGAAATGTGTTGTTTTGATTTTGACCTTTTAATTTTTTTTTAATTAGCTTATATTTTGAAACAAAAAGTCATTTCAAACTAAAAAAAAAATCATATTTTTGTCAATTTGAGATATTCCAACATTTTTTAATCTTAAAACTTTCTCTTCAAAAAATATTGTGACAAGAAATTTGTTGAAATCGACATTTTTGCATGAACAGTTTCAGTTTCAATATACTGGCATTTTCTGACTCAAATATCTTTTGTCAAAAAATTCCTGACAGCTTTACAGATAGCAACTTTAGTGGTAATCCTTGTATGTAGAGACAATGTTTTCATCCATAAAGTAATTCTTTCACTGTTTTAAAATAACTCTACTTCAAAGTTTTAAAAAAGTTCTCCTTTCACTCTGTTATTAATAGGTTCACAAGTTCAGTAATGTAGGCAGCTGTGTCTCCTTATACATGGTCTACTTTTTACCCCTTATAATTAAGTATGGAACATGAATATAATGTGGTCATTACAGATCCCAGGTTAAATTTTCAAAAGCACCTAGGTCACTTTTGAAAATGAGACTTAGGCTCATAAGTGACAGATGTTGTTGAAAAATTTACCCACATGTTACTTAGAGCCAAAGTAGTACTTTTAACCCCATGGCTAAATTTCTATTTGAGAAAATATGTTCTGCCTACATAAAATATCTCCCTGGTTTCATTGGATAAACTATTTTTCTACTCCCTGTTCTAATCTATTGTGTAATATAATTGCATCTAAAGTTATCACATTTGATCCTGGAGTTGGTTGCACATTAATTCCCATGTGTAACTTCTATATTCAGAGATAAAGTTTGAAGGCACTTTAAATCCTCTCTGGATGAAAGTTATATCAGGTTATTGCAGTTAAATACCCATCTCTGCACTTTTTCTGGTAGTAAACATAGTGATGCAAAAGCAATGTTGCAATAATCATTTTCTTCAAAGGCAAAAGATAAATAAAAGAATACTCTGTTTCCGAATCAGCAAATACTGTTTTATCTTTGTTTAACTATTGCTTTCCTTGAAATGACAGAAGTTCTGTATCCTTTTTCCAATGTTTCTGTTCAGTCCAGTTGTGCAGTTAATATCCATTTTACCTGTTTTTTATCAGCTGACAGGAATCACTGAATTAGAAAGGAACTGTATATTAGCAGATATATGCTATTTGAAAACAAAAATACTCAATGGTTTTCCTCTCTTTTATTTAACTTCAGTACAGAATGGTGGTTGTCGTTCAGATGAGGATGCTAAGGTCAAATACTACTGTATTTGTAACAAGCTGTATTTCAACGTTTATCTCCCAGACCACACATATTTCTATTGACTTCTACAAAATTATTAAGAAGTTCCTGGCCACTTTATGTGATGTTTTTAATCCAGAGTTGCTCACTGAAACTGTTGGAACGGTAATAGCATTGTATTACAAGAAAGGGTAAGGATAGAAGAGTATTGGGGCTTGTATATGCTAACTTTGCATAATTTTAATTAAAAGTAAATCTTGGATCTGTTTGATATTCAGGGATTCTGAGTGCCCACAGCCTCCACTGACTTCAACTGAAGTTCTTGGTGCTCTGTATTTCTAACAAACAAGCCCATAGTTCCTACTTTGCTATTATTCTAATTCAATGCACTCCTTGAGGACAGTTGTGCTACTTTCCCTGTTTTCTTGACACCTAGTGTCAGAAATTGATTCTGGCTGCACACAGATGGTGTTTTCTTCTTATCCAATGCCTTCAACTAAACAAAGACCCAGAGTGAGCATGCTGTAGTTAACTATGACTTCTGATGTTGCTTGTCTCAGCAGACCATTTTAATTCTATACAACAAAGTTTCCCTCCAGAGAAAATTATTTTTAGTTGCTATAACCTTTAAGTAAAAGGATTTGGCCGTGTCTTTTGCTTCATTGTGGGATGCAGATTATTTTCCATTGTAATAAATTAACATCTGAGGGAACTGAATGTCAGAAATTTGGTCTTCACAATCTCCCACTGCCTTGTCAGTGTCTATCCAGGTCTGTTGGCAGAAAGAAAAAAGGAATAGTAATAAAATGTGCTATGTTAATTCAAAAGAAATAGCAACACATTTATTTTGCTTCTATCACTTCAAGATTTAGGAATAAAAACGATATTTCAAGGTCAAGGAGTACTTGTGGCACCTTAGAGACTAACCAATTTATTTGAGCATAAGCTTTCGTGAGCTACAGCTCACTTCATTGGATGCATAAAGTGGAAAATGCAGTGAGGATGTTTTATACACACAGACCATGAAAAAATGGGTGTTTAGCACTTCAAAAGGTTTTCTCTCCCCCCACCCCACTCTCCTGCTGGTAATAGCTTATCTAAAGTGATCACTCTCCTTACAATGTGTATGATAATCAAGGTGGGCTATTTCCAGCACAAATCCAGGGTTTAACAAAAACGTCTGAGGAACAGTGGGGGGATAGGAAAAAACAAGGGGAAATAGGTTACCTTGCATAATGACTTAGCCACTCCCAGTCTCTATTCAAGCCTAAGTTAATTGTATCCAATTTGCAAATGAATTCCAATTCAGCAGTCTCTCGCTTGAGTCTAGTTTTGAAGTTTTTCTGTTGTAATATCGCAACTTTCATGTCTGTAATCGCGTGACCAGAGAGATTGAAGTGTTCTCTGACTGGTTTATGAATGTTAAACATTTCAAGGTCAGTTTGTCAGTCAGTTACCTCAGAAATGTTACGCAACCCATAATGTAATTATGGAAACAGCTGTAAATATATCAATAATCTCAACATGTATTTCCTAGTCAGCTAGTGTTTCAATTAGTTTTGAGCTAATTTTGCAATAGCTCCTGAAAAAAGTAAATATGGCATGCACCCATTCCTTGAAACGCCCTCTGTCTGATTATGCATAACAATATTTGTATCTTGGATACAGACTTTTTCAAGTTAAGGGTTGTCTCATACTTAAACACAGACATAGCATATCGTGATAAACAATGGTTTGAGTCTCAGCTGGGACATTAGCATGATTCAAGTTGGTAATGTCATGCCTATACTCATAGTTGATGTTCACCTGAAATTCTTATTGTTTAAAAGGTATTTGGTGACTTTTTTGCAGATAAACGTTCTCCATAGTGTTAGATTTAGTGGGCAGCATTCATTTCTACTCTTCAAGAACAAGAAAAAGATGGTGATATGCACTATCTAATGGAAGTGAGTGTGGGGAAGAAGTGTCCTCTCTCCTTCCTCATTTGGTCTCATTGAAAGAGGGTTGAGACCTTGATTTCTTGGACAAATTACTTTTTTTTTGGTGAGTTTTGATTTTGTGTTACGTATGTACATGCAAGAGGAGACTTATGAATAACAGGAAATTTTTCATAGGTACAAATGGTTGTTAGGCACCCCATACCCACTGGGAGTTATTTGCATGACTCCCATGGACTTCCAAAGGGATGTGTGTGACCAACTGCCATTGGTGGCTTTGCAAATATCCCCCAACAATTATTTTTATGCCAGTTATGTCGTGTCAGGGCATACAGTAAATTGGTCAGAACTAAGTGTGGGGGAGACACTTCTGCAATGTTGTTATAAAACAAGTGGAATACGTATATTAAAGGAGTTTTACATCTTCCTAAACTCTGTCCCCCTTGTGATGGGGTACACCAACCACGCACTGGGCCAGTAGGGGTGGACCAATCACTGTGAGCCCAGGTGACCACGCCTCCTTTCCCTTGCTGTGCATGCTCCAGGTGGAAGAGCCAGATAAAAAGGAGGCAACCCAGCCCAGTTGATGCTGGCTCAGGAGGACGAAGGATGTGTACTACAGGCTCCTCCAGAGGTGCCAGTGAGCTCCAGGTGGCCGCGCCCTTGGCCCTGGACTACGCTGTGGACAACTCGCAGGCTGCGGAGACTGATGGGGATGCCAAACCACCACCAGCCAAGGAGATGCCTGGGATGCAATTTGTGGTAGGAAGGGACCCAGGGGATGTAGTAGAAGCTGATGCCTAAACCCTTAACAGGGAAGTCCCCAGCTTATAGGGCCCTGGGTCAGAACCCAGAGGAGCAGGTGGAGCCGGGTTCCCCTACCACAAGGCTGGGGAACCTTTTTTGTATCGGGGACATTGACCCACAGAAAAAAAACAGTTGTGGGCCACACACACTGCCATAGGTGGCGCGGAGGCTCAGGGCTTCCTCTAGCTCCGGGGTGAGGCCAGAAACGAGGGGTTCCTGGTGTGGGAGGGGATCTGGGCTGGGGCAGGGGCAGGGGGATGGGGTGTGGGAGGGGTGAGGGCTTCAGCTGGGGGTGTGGGCTCTGGGGTGGGGCTGGGATGAGGGGTTTAGGGTGCAGTAGGGGGCTCCAGGCTGAGGCTGAGAGGTTTAGAGTGCAGGAGCAGGCTCAGGGCTGGGGCAGGGGGGGTGGGATCTGGAAGGGAGTTAGGGTGAGGGAGGGGGTTCTGATGTGGGACAGGGAGTTCGGGATCCAGCTTCGTCTGGGTGGTGCTTACCTCAGGTGGCTCCTGGTCGGTGGTGCAGCAGGGCTAAGGCAGGCTAGCTACCCGCCCTGCCTCCGCGCTGCTCCCAGAAGTGCCTGCCATGGCCAGCCCTGACAAGGAGTGGTCAGGGGGCTGCTTGTGGTGTACTGTGTGACCTGTCCGCGCCTGCAGGCCCCACCACCGCTGCTCCCATTAGCCATGGTTCCTGGCCAATGGGAGCTGTGGAGCTGACCCTGGTCGCCTCTGCTCCTCGGGGCTGCAGGGACATGCCGGTCGCTTCCAGGATCTGTGCAAAGTTGACCGGACTTTTAATGGCCTGGAAACCCCAGCTTCCTCCCGCAGCAGGGCGAGCCAGCACTTGGGGTTCCAGGCTCACGGGGGGCACCGAGGCTCTGCGCTTTTGGCCTGTGGTGGGAAGACTTACTATGGGCCAGATTAAATGAAGAAGGGACCATATCCAGCCCTATGGGCCGTAGGTTCCCCGCCCCTGCCCTACCACACGCCACAGGCCACTAGGTCTGACTGTTGTTTGCTTTCAGCCTCAGCCTGGAAGCTCCGGAGCCACACACTGTTTGTTTGCCCTGCCCTGCCTGCCCAGGGACTACAGACTAATTGCTGTCCTTCTCTGCCAAAAAGGATTGATTTCCCCCAATTGCTACTGTCTGCCCCAGCCCAGAAGCTCAGGAGCCACAGACTGTTTGTTCACCCTGCCCTGCCCTGCCCTGCCTGGGGGCTACAGACTGATTGTTGTTCTGCTCTACCCAAAGGTCCAGAACCCCAATTGCTATTGCCTGTCCCAGCCAGGAGGCTTAGGGGCCGTAGACTATTTGTTTTCCCAGCCCTGCCAGGGGTCCAGAGCCCACCTTGCTACATTTACCTGAGCTAACCGGGAATCCTGATGATAGGGATTCCTGTTGGCCACTTTGATAATCCCAGCCTACTGGGCAGGTGGGTGGGTGGGGGGATGACACAAGGAAGAAATCATGTTAAAATTTAACTTCTAGTAAAATGAACACTTAACATTAGTCATATTTTTAATTGTCCACAGGAACAGAGGAGAACAGTTGAACAGAGGAGAAGCTTAACAATGACTTTTTTGGGTGGGGGGGGGGTCTCAATCCTCTATTCTTAATTACTCAGGCAAAACTCCCTCTCAGGAAAATTGGGTGTTGGAAAAATCCATGTCAGATTCTAGGAACATATTTTAGTGTCTAAGAATTTGGGGCCATCAGCAAATATTAGGATAAATGGGTTTCTTCAGGCTGCAAGGTGTTTGAAAATTGTATCTGCATATTTCATCATGCAGTGATCCTTTTTGAAGTTCACTGTTGGGTGTATAATATCTTGGTTCTGAAATACCAAAGTGATTCCTTAGGTGCAAAGTAATCCTAGAAATAACTAAACAAAAAAATTACATAAATTAGGCTGATAAACATACAGTAATGAAGAGCTCTCCATCTCTCCCAACACACTCTCCATCTTTGTTTTGTTGTTTATTTTGGAGCTGTATTACACTCCTCTGTTTTCACTCTAGAACCAGAGGGAAAATGCCACTGGTGCAGCAAACTTTTCTTTCTGCCTCTCTGTAGAAGAGTTACTTTCCTCCCAGATACATTTGGCTAAGAGCCTTCAGAATGTACAGCCCTCACCCATATCTGCTGCCAAAGGAGCTAATATAGGTAAAACTCTCCAAGGTTATTTCTGGAGAACTGGCTTCCTTTTCTAATGGTCCCATGTGTGTATTTACGGTTGCTTCACCCAGCAGGTAGGATTAATCTGGCCTTTAGTTACCAAAACTCTTCTCTATTGGAGTTTTGGTAGGGAGGAATGACCGTTTGTATATAAGTGGAAGAGCATGTCAGAAAAGAGAAAAATTCTGGTTGTCAGTAACCAGGAACTTCAGTAAAATTCATGGAGAAGTTATTTCAGCATCTGACTCACTTTCTGTTAGCTGATTTTTTTCTTAAGAATATGTAGGGAAATTAACCATGAGGCTGAGGGAAGTGTTATAGCTCAGCATAAGAAAAGCATGAGGGGCCCAATTCTGTATTTATCAGACAAATAAGTGCTTTAAGTCAGTGGAATTATAATGGGTTAGAACTGGTGTAAATTAGCTGAGAATCAGGTCCTATAATACATTGGACAGATGTGTCTCTCCTTTGAGAGGCATTAATAGGAAAATGACTTTGCAGTGTTTAGGAAATAGTTTCAATAGAATAATTGTCTACAGGTTCAAAATGACATTACAATATGACAGAATGTGTGAATTGCTGAATTATCCATTGTTTTAGTTTGATTTTGTGCCTCGCTGATCATAAAGCAGGTTATGGATGGATTAAAAGCTATGAAATTACAGTTTCAGACATGATGATGCCTGAAATTAGAGTTTGTGACTAAATATTCAGAAGGCTACATTTCAGGAAGAAAATTTTTTATTAACTACTGTAAATATTTAATTATTAAATGTGTTTGTTGCATGTTGAAAATGTATAATAGTAATTAAAGCTTTATGTACCTCATATAAATAAATCTGAGTCTTCTTTTAGCTTCAAAGAACGCATGTACCAATCCATGTATTGAAGAACAGACAATGGGTGAATGCGACCTATTGCTAGAAATAACTTGTATGAAAGCCAATACCAAAGCATAGGAATGCTCTTTTCTCAAAATGTAATACAGATTTATTATCCTTTTCTCTGTGGGGTAAAGGATATGCTGACACAGCAGCTCATGATAGATATCAGTAAGTTCAAATCCAAAAGGAAAAAATGCTTCAGAAATGCCTTAACATTTTAAAACCAATTTTCAGAACAGTTGTTGCCTTTTTTTCTGTATAAACCATTTCCCCCTCTCTGAAGAAACTACCAGTAAATCCATCATGTGGCCTTCAGATCATAAGTCCCCTTGGCCAAAGATGCTCAAAGGGGGGTTGTAATCATATACTGTGACATCTTTCCATCATCTCCTTCACAAATCCATAGAACTGATTACAGTGAGGCGATTTGTTTAATGCACCTTCATGAAAGATGGATTATTCCTTGAAATCTGTCCACTTACAGTTCACAGCTGGTGTTTAGTTCCTTCATATCAAAATGGTCTATTTGGGATGCACAACAGAATATAAAACAGTTTGTTGTGCATGATTACAGCGAGTAGATCAATGCTGTTATTGCAGTAGGGAACAATCATATCAGGAGGTACTGTTCTGTTTTGTATTTTTTCTCAATGGGTTTGCACCCCAGAAAATGGAAATGTAGCCTGAGATAGCATCTTATTTGTAGAGCTTTACCACCACTAGCAATTTCGCAATGGCACGGAGAGCAGTATAAACTCCAACAGCAATCTAAATTTATCATGCCTATTGAACAAAAACAAAAAAGCACCAAGACTTAAGGATCACATTTTCAGAAGTGTCTTCGGCACCCACTGAGGCTTTGGAGCTTTAATCATTTAATTGCTTTTGAAAATTTGACTCTTGATCTTTGCTTGTTTTCAATTTGGAAACTGAAGATAAACAAAAATTGATATAATTGCAGATGCTGTTTGTTTGATTCTGACAACGTTCTGGCAGAACCCAGGCAGGGCTCCAATAGAAACCTGCCTAGTTTTCTGCCAGTTCACCCACCAGGCTCCTCAGCAGCCTGCCAGACTATGGAGATATTAATAAGACTGGGACTTTTCAGCTTGGAAAAGAGACAACTAAGGGAGAATATGATAGAGGTCTATAAAATCATGACTGGTGTGGAGAATGTAAATAAGGAAGTGTTATTTACTTCTTCTCATAACACAAGAACTAGGGGCCACCAAGTGAAATTAATAGGCAGCACATTTAAAAGAAACAAAAGGAAGTATTTTTTCACACAACGCACAGTCAAGCTGTGGAACTTCTTGCCAGAGGATGTTGTGAAGGCCAAGACTAGAACAGGGTTCAAAAAAGAACTAGATAAGTTCATGGAGGATAGGTCCATCAATGGCTATTAGCCAGGATGGGCAGGAATGGTGTCCCTAGCCTCTGCTTGTCAGAAGCTGGGAATGGACAACAGGGGATGGATCACTTGATGATTACCTGTTCTGTTCATTGCCTCTGGGGCACCAGGCACTGGCCACTGTCACAAGACAGGATACTGGCCGAGATGGACCTTTGGTCTGATCCAGTAGGGCTGTTCTTATATTCTTATATTCAGACTTCCTTGGAGTCAGGGACCCCAGAGCTTCCAGGCTCTGCTTCTCCATTCCCTTTCCAGGAGAATTTTTAAAAAATTGGCTTTTGTCCAAATCAGAACAAAACCAGATTTTGAAAGCTCAAAATCTTCTGCAGGATGTAAATATCTTTCTCTGCTGAGCCCTAATTATAAATAAAATACTCAAAATAAATAGCTGTACAGCTGTGTGGAAATCCAAGGGATATCAAGGGATCCAGCATCTTCGTGCCTTTATATTTCTTCCTGACTCTTTCTTTCTTCATCAGAGGCACTGGTCCCTTAGGAGCTGTACTCACATTGGTCCCTTGCCTGGACCAAACAAACTCCACAGGGAAGTTGAGTGCAGAGAGGGCTTTGGCATAAGATAGTGCCAGCAGTATCTTACATGAGAGAATCCCATATATTTTGAGAGGCTCGATGACTCAGAAAGCAAAATTGCAGAGCCCCAAATCCACATAGCATGCATATAGGAGCTTCTAGGGAATTGTAAAGAAGAAAATGGAGGGAACTTTCTGTGCCTTTCCTCTCTGCAGTGGAGGACATTGCCCTGTATGTGGTTAGAGAATTTTCTTTAACTCTTGTAAATAATCACACTCTGAATGGGAACAGTTCTGCTCAGATTTTAATGAAACAGCATTACCAATTTAGCACAATTGTTCACTAATAAGGGATTTAAGCCTGCTTCATATATACCAGAACCAAATCCACTTCCTACTCAAATTTTCAGCACTCAGAATTGTATGGCTAGATTATTAAACACTGATATCAGCCTACTGTCTGTATTTATGCCCAAAGGAAAACTCAGGGTAGGAAAGAAATCCACTGAATTGGTACAACACTTACCTCATGGGGATCTTTTCTCATTTGCCTTCACGTTTCTAACCATTTTGAGGAAGAAGTCCATAGTTTTGAAACACTGCAGAACCTGAGGCTCTACAGATATACCAGGCTGCATCTCCATAGGCCATAGGGCAGCAAAATTGGCACAGTTCCTCAGCATTGCTGTCCCCTTTGCCTCTTCCTGCCATCAATGCTTCTTCTGGAGGGCTGAGGCTATTTGTTCTCTCTTTCCTACCACATCTTATTCAAACACACACCCCCCTTATCCTTTTCTAGGGGGACAGGTACATAGTTGGAGTTAATTATCTTGGATCACATTTGTCTTGCAGATTTCAATTTGAAAATCCACTTGCTTCAGAGGGGAGCATGCTGTGTAAACAGAATATTCTTCAGCTCCATCCCCTTCGTCTTGTAATATGTCCCGTAACTCGAACATCCACAGCCACCTGGTATGCCTGCAAAGGGTCTTCTGCAAGCGCTGTTACTCTCTTCTTTATTTACTCCCATTCCAATTTCCACTGGTACCTAAAGAAAAATATTGAGCTTTGTATCAACAAGCATGTTTCCTTTCACCCCATCACCCATGTGATATGGCCATGAAAAAAGCTAATGCGGTTTTGGGATGCATCAGGCGAGGTATTTCCAGTAGAGATAAGGAGGCACTGGTGAGACCTCACCTGGAATACTGTGTGCAGTTCTGGTCTCCTATGTTTAAGAAGGATGAATTCAAACTGGAATAGGTAAAGAGAAGGGCTACTAGGATGATCCGAGGAATGGAAAACCTGTCTTATGAAAGGAGACTCAAGGAGCTTGGCTTGTTTAGCCTAACTAAAAGAAGGTTGAGGGGAGATATGATTGCTCTCTATAAATATATCAGAGGGATAAATACCGGAGAGGGAGAGGAATTCTTTAAGCTCAGTACCAATGTGGACACAAGAACAAATGGATATAAACTGGTCATTGGGAAGTTTAGACTTGAAATTAGATGAAGGTTTCTAACCATCAGAGGAGTGAAATTTTGGAATAGCCTTCCAAGGGAAGCAGTGGGGGCAAAAGACCTATGTGGCTTTAAGATTAAACTCGATAAGTTTATGGAGGAGATGGTATGATGGGATAACATGCTTTTGGCAATTAATTGATCTTTAACTATTCATGGTAAATAGGCCCAATGGCCTGTGATGGGATGTTAGATGGGGTGGGATATGAGTTACTACAGAAAATTCTTTCTTGGGTATCTGGCTGGTGAATCTTGCCCATATGCTCAGGGTTTAGCTGATCGCCATATTTGGGGTCGGGAAGAAATTTTCCTCCAGGGCAGATTGGAAGAGGCCTTGGAGGTTTTTCGCCTTCCTCTGTAGCATGGGGCACGAGTCACTTGCTGGAGGAATCTCTGCTCCTTGAAGTCTTTAAACCACGATTTGAGGACTTCAATAGCTCAGACATAGGTGAGAGGTTTTTCGCAGGAGTGGGTGGGTGAGGTTCTGTGGCCTGCGTTGTGCAGGAGGTCAGACTAGATGATCATAATGGTCCCTTTTGACCTTAGTATCTATGAATCTCTAGATCAGCCATTAAATTGAATGCTTTCATTATGTTTATATTTCTGTATGGCATAGATTATGCCCTCAAATATTTTTGTCTGTTTTATAATAACTTACACAATTTTTATCAGGGAAATAATCACATATCCTTATTTCTCTATAACTACACAAGCCTAAAGAGGGACTCCTAGGCAGAGAATCTTAAATCTGAGGACTAAGTACTTGTTGTTTCCTTGCAAACTGCAGCATTTAATTTTATGGGAATGTTTTCATATACTTGAATATGGATCAGAGGGGCATCTTTTTTAAAAGGGGAAAGCCAGCCAGTGCATCTTGACTCATTATCTGCTGCTACAATAATAATTGTGGGCTGGCTTCATCAGTGTAGCCTAAGGGATTATGTGGATGATAATTATCTTTAATTGTTAACAGAATTTTCCTTTTCCTGTTTGACAGTGGTCTCCGGCTTCTTCTTTTTCTTTTGTTTTGTTGCTGAAGCCTTCAAAATTAGTAATTTTTCTTTTATGTTGTTTTTACAAATCAGAGATGAAAGGACAGGCATGTAAGCATTTATTAGATTGCAGTTCTGATTATTATAATATGATTAGAATAGAACTTTGTGACTCAGTTACCCCATTTTCATATACAGTATCTATTATAATTCTTGTTATTCATATTAGTCTTTATTTTCTCTTTGCTTCCTCATGACTCCCATTCTCTGTGGACTTAGATTGAAAAACTGTTTTGTTCTAATAAGTATATAAGACTTTTTTTCCGACATTTTGCATTCCCTCTGGGTGAAGTCTCCCCGCCCCCATACAAGGAGTAGATATGAGATCAGACCAATATGTATTGCCTGTGGCCTAGAATAGCAGCCATAGCCCCTCGATACCAGTTACGTGGGGTACTGAATCCACAGGATCCATGTAATTATGGATTTCATGTCTACCATGGCCAACCTCCATTGTATCTTCCATGCCAACTAATGAGGGACCAGCACAGCAAACACTTCTACATGACTGATCTGCCCATAGAAAACCACACAGGTCCAACGTGTGATGTATAGAGAGTCGTTCATTGGCTCTCTGAGCCACCAATGAATTTCATCCTATGCCGTTTGTTGCAAAAATTGACCATAAGTGTTATATTACTGAACAGGCTTTTTTTTTTTTTAATATGGGATGCGGGGGGCGGGGGGAGGGAGGGGGCGAGAAATAAAAACCTTTTAGGACTCTGAGACCAAAGCATATTGAAGTCAATGGGTGTCTTTCCATTAAATTCAATTATTTCCCTTTTGATTCTCTGTGTATAAATATCTCCATGGGGAGAAGCTATTGGGTATTAAAAGGCTGTTTAATCTAGCAGAGAAAGGTATAACAAGAATCAGTACATAGAAGCTGAAGTCAGAAATGTTCAAATTCAGACACAATTTTTTAACAGTGAGGGTGATTAGCCATCGGAACAAAGTACCAAGGTAAGTGGCAGGTTCTGTATCTCCTGATGTCTTCAAATAAAAACTTGATACCTTTCTGGCAGATATGCTTTTGTCAAACACAAGTTATTTGGTTCAACAGAGGGGTAACTAGCTGAAATTTAACAGCCTGGGATGTGCAGAAGATTAAACTAGATGATGTTTACAACAGCTCTGGCAGATCAGATCAGTATTTTTTCCAAGGTTTAGCTATAACTTTTAGCTGGTGCCCTTTTGTCTAGTAATGTCTGGGGATACTCTAGCTTTTGGACAAACACTCTAAAGTGTCAAATTTAAGAAGTCCATTTATCTACAGATCTTTTACTACAATTTTAAATTATATTTCTTTTAATATTAAATATTATCTTGTTAATGAAAAGTATCTGGGTACCAAACTATTAACCAATTTAACCCTCATAATTGATCTGATCACTTTTTGTGTTTCATAACATTCAGCTGCCTGAAGCCCTCTCTTTATATAAAAGTCTTGGATTCCCAGTTCTTTTTCCTTGTAAATCTAATTAACAATATTCTTTTAAATAAGAAGATTACTTTCTGTGAGCAATTAAGCAAAATTCAGACTGCTTTAAACTTTTCAATATAGCAATGAATATTTATAAACTCAATAGAACTTCACCCTGGTAGGCAGTCCCTTTAATCTTATTTGAAGCAGCATGGGGCCCAAGTTTCAGTAGATTAACATAATATTTTCTTTTGGCATACAAATTTTTTTCTTGAAATGAAATATTTGACCAGATGATTTTCAAACCTATTCCAAAGTGACGTGTATAAAGAATGACAGTTCAAAGTCTGCTCCACTCACACTAGAGTGTATCTCAACATTATCTCTGGCTCCGTATTATGATCCAGCAATGATTTCTCAAGTTCATATGCACTTTTCTGCACCATTAGCACATTCTCTCTTGCAAATATCAATCATGGAATGAAGGGGAGGGACTCAATAACTTTGGTCTTAAAATGTAATGCAAATAGGGCAAAGACCTGCTCCGGTGCGGGGGGAAAGGAGAAAAGAGAAAATTAATTAAAGAGGGGGAGGGGGAAGAAAATAAAGACATTCAGGGCCAGAGAAGCAGGCTGGAACAGAACCAAGAAAATGTTTTCAACACTGACTTCCCTATTTAATTTTCCTTGATTTTCTCAGTGATGTTAATTTGGTTCACACACCCAAAACAAATGAAATACTGCAAACCATTTCCTATCCATTTCTGTATTATTGCCACACACTGCAAGAAATGAATGAAGGATAATATGCAAAAGCTGTTTGTCTTCCCATGTTAACTATGCTGTTTCATTTGTACCTGAAGGAATGTCTTGGCTAACTTTATTATATACTTTTGATGTGTTTACAAGGTGCACTTTCATTTAGTTGCATTTTTCCATTTGTGTTCCTTGCAGTGTGTCTCATAGCCCATTCCTCCAAATTTTCTTCTCACACGTCCTTTTATTGATTCTTTGCATTATGCCTTCAATGGAGTTAGGATGTCCTGGTGAAGAACATGTTATTGTAATGGTCACTCTTGCTATGCTAGGTGATATATGATGATAGTAGCAATTGATTATTAAAGTGTGGCCCACCTGTCTTTTTTCTACATTAACATCATACAGAAAGACTCAGATTTGTAGGGCTTGATTATGGTTAGCCTCTGTGCACATTCACAAGAGATGGGGAAGATGCAAAGGACTTCCAAAATGACATGTACAGTCCAGCCACTGTTGCAGCTCTCATTCTTCCCCAAGTACAGGGACTGTTCAGAACTAGAGCCTCCACAATTGCCAGTCACCCCAAAACGTATGGTGAAGAGGAAGAGCCCTGGCCACATCCCTGCCACATTAATCATTGCTCAGAGACTGTGGTGATGGGTGTGATATAAAAAACCTAATTAGATTCAAACAGAATAGTCAGTAGAACTGGCTGGTCATGAAGAAGGACACAATTCTATTTTAATCTATATAGGTTTTTATACTGTGCTCATCACCACAGTGTATGCACACACTGCAGACTTTTAATGGGCAGCAGCTATTCTCCTCTGAAGTTCTGGAAGGCATTGCAATATTTAGCAGAGAGCCTGTTGGGGATATGTATCACATCCTACTCTGGGATGTACTTTCATAGTGCTCAAAGGACTATAACTCATGTAGAACTCAAGTTAAACAAATCTTAATAAAGTTTTGAACCATTTTATTGGAGGGATAACTTTTCTTCAATAAAGCTCAAGTTAATTGGTGTTCCAATAACCCTTGACAAAGAACTTCACTGATGTAGTGAACTACTTTCTACTTTTATAACTGCCTGGTAAATGAGAAATCAATAGAATAAACATTGCGTTTCACCACTATTGTATTCAAAGATCACCCAAAATGCATGTAATGAAATCCACATTTTAATTCACGTAGCAGATTTGTGAAACATAGTTAAACTATGCAAAGGTTTTGTACCCAATTATATATTGAATCATAACAGTTACATAATGCTCACCCAGGTAGGAGGGATGTGGTTTTGATGGGGGTAGGAGCAGTGGGGACACCCTATGGGTTGAAAGGGAGGTGAGGGTGCAGGGAGAAGTATCATCTGGGAACAGCTGAGGCAAAGTTTCATATTTATCCTCTCTTTTCCTTCTCCCACCCTTTGCTTGCGATATGTGGGGGCTGCTGCTTTTCTCTTCCCCATTTTCCCCACCTTTTCCTTGTGTTGCAGAGCAGGATGAGTGGAAAGTGGGAGGATCATATAATGCATCTGGCTCAGATTCTAGGCCCTCTCCTGCCAATTGCTGGTGCAATTGGGCACAGGGGGTGGTGCTGGGCTGGATGATTGGCTCCTGTTGGTAGTGGCAGAGCATGGGAGTGGGTTATACTGTTTGTTGCCAAGCCAGGTAGCCATTGTGAGTTCTCTGTTTCAACTCCACCCGCTTCCCATTCTTACTTTAGTACCTGGACTTTGTTGATGCCCCAGTTTTGGAGTCTGGAAGGTATTTTTCCATTTAGAAAAATTGACAAATGGCTGTGGGGGCTTTATCACCTTTAACCTGGCATCCAGGAGGTCTGGGTTGTTGGTGTGTTTGGGGGTGGGGCACAGAGGAGAGTGGATTAAATTACCATTGTCACACAGTTAGTGGATTAGAAAGGGTCTGACTGAGATCCCTATAAACCAGTCACTGCTTGGCCATTGGTCTGGGACAGCCACATGACATGGTGAGGGGCTGTGCTTCTGTGTCTCATATAGCTAGTGGGTCCCTTCATTTAGTTTCCCCTACCTTTGGTGTGGAGACGAGAGTGGACAGGGAATTAAAATGCCAGTTAGGGCAGGCCTGTGTGTGTAGACGGGCCATGGCCATCACACTCACTCTCAGGTTCATAGTACACGGGGGCCATTGGTGCCGGTTCAGTTACATTCTGGAGCAGTCTTGCCTAGTAGTTTGGGGTGGCAAACTAGTTACGTAACAGTTTGAAATACACTTGTGGCCTCTGAAATAACCATGTTGATGTATCTGTGTCTCATTGTTCCCATGTCCACACTGAACAATATTCATCCCAGTAATCCCCTTTTTTAAGGTATGAAGATTAATTGTGTGAACTATATTTTTCTCCTGCAAAAATCAGGTGTTTAAAATAGAATGTTATAGTCTTGGGTGGATTGTGATCTTAGAGGCACCAATGTAAACCAATAGTAAATTCTTTGACTGCAGTGGAGTTAGTGTAAATCTAGAGTAACAGATCAGAGTCTGAACCTGTGTGTTTGGAATGTGAGTGGAATTCAAATATGTACGTGGACAATACTTAAGCCTTCCAGTGGTTACCTCTCTGGAGCGCAGGGCTGTTCGCTTCTCTTTTTCCCCTCTCAATTCAATTCTCATGTTTGCTCCTTAGGTACTGGTGTCATCTCCCCTTGGATTTGGTCATTGAAGGATGAATTAAAATAATCTTTATTAAAGGTTAGTAATCCCTTTCTCCTGCTCAATCTCTCTAACCTATAGGTAGTGCTTTATAATTAGGTTTGGCAGAAGTTGGTTTGTTTGTTTGTTTTTTAATAATTTCAGTGGATAATGTTGTTTATTTCTAAGCTTTTTTAAAATTTTTATTTAATTTTTCACAGTAATGGGAAGTTATTAGGCCTGGTATCTGATAATAATTATTTAATGACAGTGTATGGTAAGATTCAAAAAGTTAAAACTTCATAACTGTTAAAACACAAATTGGCAACATTAGGTCAAAATATACAAAGTAAATATACTGACATCAAACTTGAATTACTTCTCAATTACTTCTTGAATTACTTTTTTTCTTTATCTATAAATTTCAATTATTATCAATGGAAATATTTTCTGATTGATTTGTGTTTGACTATGATGAAATCAACATTTACTAACATTTACTCATTAATAATCTAATCTTTCCAAGACTACATAAAACGCAAATTTCACAAGGTTCTATAGTTCAATCTTTTTGTTGTCCAAGAAATGACGGGCTTCACTCTTGATCAGTTAATGAACCAACTGCCAGAGGCAGCAGTGAGACATGTCCTCAAAACACCCTTCCACTGCAGTTTGAGAGGAGCTCTCTATAGGAATGCTTCCCCAGTTACTATTTAGAGGGTGAATCTTCCTCTTAATTGGGCCTCATCTCTCTGTCTGAGACACTGAGGCTTCCTTTAGCCTAAATGGAACCATGTATTTTAATAACTTTCTTACACAAGGTATCACCAAACTTGAGTGAAAGAAAATGGTTGACAGCCATGGGAACTTGAAGACTGAGGGACTGATTCTGATCTCATGAGGTCAGTGGAGTTCCTGCTCATTTGTAGTGATGTAAGCAAAGTAAGATTCAGATCCAGAGATTCTAATCTTTCATCTGTTGCTTTCCTAATTACTGATAAAAACAAATTTCTATCTTTGGATGTTGTACTTTAGGAGTAGCAGTAGTATACCCTCATTTGTAGTAGCTAACATTAGGTCAGGGTGAAATTTTGTGAATGAATAATTTGTTTGATGAATAATGTAGTTTCAATTGACCCAAAACTATACCTGAATTTGACATGAACAGTTTTGCCATTCTCAAGACAGTTGGAGAAGGTTGTGGTCAGATTGCAGCAGTTCCCTCCCCATCCGAGCCCTCCACCTCCTTCCATAATATTTAACCTCGTAGTTAAGGCACTCACCTGAGATATTGGACACTCCAGTTCAAATCTTTGCTCTGGAATAGGCACAAAACAGACTTCAATTCACTGGAAATACTGACCTGCACTGTTTTTTTTCAGAACTGCCACCAAACTGAAAAATAAGTTATTCGCCAACCTCAAGTAAACACCTGCCACATTTGTATTTAATCAGCTGCTTGGCTATAATGATAATTCATTAAACATCTTTAAACAAAATGTTTTCTATATGTCCACTTAACTTTATATGGTACAAAATGTCGTATACAAACCATTTCATTTTTTCCTGTTTTCACGGACAAATGGTATAGACCCTTTTATAGTAACTATTACTTTGGGATACCTCTCTTTTGGATTGTTCATGTAGTCAGTCTTCCAAGAACTGGATTTTTTTTCACCTTTATCCCAAGTCTGTTGTCATCCTAGGCAGTCCTAATTGTCTGATCCCAGTAGTGATTCAGACAAGAATATAACTTTGATTGATGTTTGATTTTCAAGGCAAACCAATGTGTCATTTTGTTATCAAAAATCTGCACACATTTTGTTTCCTATCATTTCTTGGGTGACGTACACCAACTTATTTTGGATGCCATAGTGTTTTCAAACTGCCCAAAGGGATGGCTGTCCTTATTGTCAATTGTCTTCTAAAAGGAAAAGGAATTCAATGTGGAATCACTCTTTTAGCTGAGTGCTTTTTTTTTCTTCATATATAGCAGAACAACTGAATCTATCATTCCCTAGATTGTTCTCAGAGTCTCATAATTGCAGCACTTAGATTTTAGAGACATAATTCATCATCATTCTGTTTGCAGTTGCTATAATATTTCAGCCAAACTCCAAAGTATTTTTTTCTAATTTTCTTTCTCAAGGTTATTTTGACTTTTCGTTTTGGCTGAATTAATAAGTTGAATGACAGAATTTCAGCTTTCTCTGTTATATTCAAATTAAAAAGAAACTGATTCAACTCTCTGTAGGTAAATAAGCTTATTGTATTCAGAATTTTTTAGAATTTACCTTTACACCAATTTACTTATTTGCATTAGACACATTAGGAAAAACTAAAATTTAAAACCTTTTGTCTTTTCCTGATATTTTTATGATGTGCCATGTGGGAAAAAAACAACAACTTTATTTGCTTTTGTGATGTTTCCCTCTGGTGTTATCTGGACTGGTGATCTGCTAGGTAAGTCCAATCCTTGACTCTGAGAGCCAGCCTTACCCTGCTCTGCTGTGAGAACCCCCATTCCTGGGCTGTTCGCACATAGCCTCTGGCATGTAAACTGCCCCTTGGATTGTGCAACTGAATGACACTAGCCAATATCTCCAGTCCCAGACACAACCTTAGGAACCTCCAGTGTCCAGTTATGCCCACTGGACGCTGCAAGCTTATATGAGTTTGTCAAGTTACAAAGAAATTGACATGTGCAAGGCTTGTTGTCCCAAGGGGAGTCTCTGACATGCTTCAAGCCAAATGCACTGCTTCAGGTAGAATAAACAAACAGGTTTATTAAATATAAAGGTAGATTTTAAGTGATTATAAATCAAAACATAAGTCAGATTTGGTCAAATGAAATAAAAGCAAAATACATTCTAAGCTGATCTTAACACTTTCAATGCCCTTACAAACTTAGATGCTTCTCACCACAGACTGGCTGGTTGCTCTTCAGCCAGGCTCTCCCCTTTGATCAGCATGTCAGTCGCTTGGTATGGTGCCTGTAGATGTAGGTGGAAGAGCGAGGAAGAGCATGGCAAATGTCTCTCCCTTTTATCATGTCCTTTCTTCCCTCTTGGCTTTCCCTCCCCTTCCCCCTTCAGAGTCAGTTGAGCAGTACCTCATCACAGTTCCAAACTGACCAAAGGAAGAGGGGTGACTCCCTCAGGAGTCTAACAGATTCTTTTGTTGCTGCCTAGGCCAGCATCCTTTGTTCCTGTGAGGCTGGGCTGGGTTTGTCCCATCCATGCCCTGATGCATGTGAACTGCCTTTCTGCTTCTAGAGAGTTTTTCTCTGGGCTTGCTTTAAGCCATGAGGATACATTTTCAGCCTCATAACTATATACATTATAAATATAAAATATAAATAAACTATAACCTATAACATCACTATAACAACAATGCTCAGTACATCATGAGCCTTCCAAAGACACCCGACATGACAAACTTTGTGTTGGATACCACACAATCATTTTACAAGGATGAACATGGGGGTTCTGAGGGCTCCCCCAAGGTACAGAGTGCCACAGCTATATTAGAAATATATTCAATTACTTCTCATTTCTAGTGGTCCTGGACAAATGCTCAAGAGAAAGGATTGTGGCATGTTTAAGAGCTGGATTGAGACTCAACACTTAATTTCTGTGCTTCAAATGGGATAATGACATTTTGTTTTCCTCACCCTTTATCTGTCTTGTCTATTTAGATTGTAAGCACTAAGAAGTAGAAACTGTTTTCTCTTCTATGATGTTTGTGTAGTATCTATCACAATGGGGCATTATTGCGATATATAGAATAAGAAATAATTATCATTGTTGGAGGACAATTTTGTGTCTGTCTTTCTGTACAGTAAATCCACAAAAGAATGGAAATTGTTATCTGAGGTTGTAACCTCCATACAACTATGTACATTGTGGTGTCTGCTGGTGTTTGGTATGTGTGTGTGACTGATACTTAACTATAGATTTAAGAGCTTAGGCAACAATTACAATTGTGCATACCTGAATTTAGGCAACTAAATGCATACTTAGGCAACTAAAGGGCCTGATATGTAGATGTGCTAGAAACCCACAGCTTGAGCTGGAAAATGTTTACTCTAGGTACTACAGTAGTGGACATTATAGATCAGTGCTTCCCAAATCATCAGTTGTAGCTCCCCAAAGAGTTCGGGGGGGGGGGGGTGCCACGAGTGTTTAGAGAAAATAATTAATTGATATGACTTTTTTCCCCTAATTAACTGGACTTAAAAATCATCTGCATCTTATCTATGGGTCTGTATCTCATGCTGCTGCTGCCTGGGCTGGGAGACTCTCTGTGCCCTCCACTCTTCCAGGGGACCTTCATCAGAGAGAATTCCTGCTGAATATGGAGGGCATAGAAAGGCTCCCAGGGCCAGCAGCAGATAGGGGAAGAGGGCCGAGGGAGCAAGAGTTGAGTTTTATATTTAAAACAGAGAAGTTTTCAAATCTAACAAATCAGGAATGCAGGACTTCTGTTTAAGGAGAGTACGAAGAACTCAGTGATGAAGCTATGAAAGTGCTGTTTGTAGTTTGCATCCAGTTATCTCTGAGTCTGAGTTTTCAGCAATGATTTCTGTGAAAACTAAAGAGAGAAATCATTCAACTTGGAAAATGACTTACATCTGGCAGTATCAGATATTCTGCCAAACATTGTGCAGCTATGCAGCTCAAAACAGGCACATCCTGCTAACTAAAATCTTAGGCTATGCCTGAACATGGAAGAAAATCCATCTTTTCAAATTAGTTTTAAAAACACGGATTCGTTTGTATTATATAATTAACCAAACCGTAAGTATTTTAATAAAGTCGCAAAACCATCTGAACTCTAGTATCCCTCTTGAATCTAGTGTCCTCAGCTGGTTTAAATAAAAGGTATTTGGTTATGGGGAGCCACCAAGTTTTAAAATATCATAAAGGAGTTGCAGTACTAAAAAGTTTGGGAGTAGGGTGACCAGATGTCCCGATTTTAAAGGGGCAGTCCCGTATTTAAGCCCTTCTGCACGTGTCCTGACTTTTTCTTTAAAAAAGTCCTGCTGTTGGCTGGATCCCTTCTTGCCAGCCCACCAGGGTTGAGTGGGGAGTCAAGTGGCCCTTTATGGGGGTGCAAGGCTGGTGGTGGGGCAAAGATGCAGCATGCGAGGCTAGCCGCTCCCGCTGCTGGTCTGTCAGCGCAGCCCCTGCTGTGTGCTGGCTCTCGGCCAGCAGGGCCCCACCCTCCATCCCATTTCTGGCCGGAACTGGCTGTGTGCTGCGAGCTGCAGTGGCTGGTGAGTGTGGCCAGGCACCAGCAGGCGGCCAGTTACGTGTTGCCTCTGCTGCCCACCCATTGGCCTTTTACGTGCTCCCCCACTCGCTGTCCTCTCCCTGCTTTGCTTGATCCTCCCAGCCCCACTGCTCCTCCATATCACCCCTGGTGGAGTGCATCCTGCGCCCAGCGCTGTGCAGAGGACCAGTCCCTGGTCGGTGCACTCAGCTCACCAACAACCTGGCCGGCAGGCTCCTTCCTTCCCCCACTGCCTCTGCCTGTGCTGGCGCCCCAGGAAAGCCCAAGACCCTCTGGGCCTGGACGCTAGCCAGGAGGAGCTGAGCCCTGCATGTGGGAAGCCTCTCTGGCATGGGGAAGCCTCTCTGCCCCTCAGCTAAGCCCTGGTGTGGCGGGGGGGAGGGGGAGAAGTGATTTCCAGCCTGTTCACACCATGAACCTGCAGGCTCCACAGCAGCCCCCCAGGGAGGGGCTTAGACCCTCTTCACCCACCCCCCACTCCCTGGGTCCTGCCTCCAGGGAGCATGGGGCTGCTTCTTCCCCTAGGCACCCTCCGCTGCTGGAGCCACCTCTCTGGCTTGTTTGCTGAAGCCCCTGCAGTCAGCTTCCCTAGGCCCTGGTGCACAATGCATCCTTATGGCTTAATCCCTTCCTGCCAGGGCTGTAGCCAGGGGACAGGAGGTGGCTGGGTTATGCCGGTGGCCAGCAGCAGCCTGGAGGTGTTAGCTGCCTTTCTACACTGTGCAGGCAGGAAGAGACAAGCTGCTTGTGGCGGGGGTGGAGAGAAGAGATGAGCTCTGCAAAGAAATAGGCCAGGTTATCCTTTCCACCCCCACTCCCCTTCAGCTGGAAGCAGCTCCTGTCCCTTCCCTCCTGTACAGTGCCAAAAGGCTGCGGCTGGCCATGTTCTGGTGTGAACCCTGGCAGAAATCTGGGGAGAGGGGTATGTGACCCTGCATGCTCCCATCCACGTGTTGCCTCAGGAAGACGAGATGCCAGGTACCAGGAGAGGTGGGTCCGTCCCAGGGGCCCAGCCAGGCATGGATGGAGGAGAGCGCTGGGCACGGAGGGAGGGTCGGTTGGTCATCCCCCGCACCCCGTGTGAGAGAGGTGTATGGGTGTGTGTGTGTGTCACCTCTCCTCGTGTGAACCCTAAAGCCTTAAAGATAAGAAGGTAAACAAAAAGAATCCAACTATGTAGTATTTCTTTTTAACAGGGGCTCAGTCAACTTGATGTTAATTTGAATGTTTGTACTGCATAGTTCTGATTGATTGCTGTTGAACTCACTTGAATATGAGTAATTTTACCAGGTGTCACGTAAGCAGCATAGGAAAATATGGTCACCCTACCTAAGAGAGAGATATTTGCAGCCTCATTCTGCAGCAGATAAGTGTTGTTGCTGTGTTCTTCACAGTGCCTTGAGGATTGGATACCTCATTTACATTACTTCCTGTCAAGCCCTATGTCCTAGCATCATGACAACCATCATTTCCTTCTGGATGTAGAAAGATGGCTATAACTCACTTGAAAACCTGGAGACTTTACTTCAGGTGTTCTCCGCACTTGGAACTTCTTCCCCCAAGGCAAACCACATCCTGACATTTGTGATGGCTTTCACACCTTATCTTTTCCTCATGCATTCCTCATTCACACAAACAATCTCTCACAGAGAATACAGCAGTATTTTATATTCAGCAGAATACATTGTAAATTAAACTTCACTAAATCTTGTGGTCAAAACAGTTTACATTGTGGCTCAGGCCTTTAACATTCCTTTAATCTAATTAACATACACACAATAAAAGGTCCTGTCTTTTACTCACTTAAACCTTAAACCACAGAAATGACTAGAGGAAAGTTTATAATGCATATAGGAAACAAGATCCCAGTCTCAGACAGTCATTCCTTTCTGTTATTCAAAAAGGGTGGCTGGCAGAGTTAATTCAAAGTTTACATCAATTTTTATAGTACAATTATAAAATCCTGTCCCTACAATGGGTACAACCCCAAAATTGTTTATCCTCAATTCAAAACTAAATAGCCACACCATATTATTATTATATTATGACATCATTACATTGCAATGTCAAATCAGATGTTCCCACATTCTAGTAGCTCACTCTGATTGCCGGTGCATGAAAGTGCTGGCAGGCAGATTGTATCCTGGCAAACTGGAAGAGCATATACAGGATTGGCAATTGTCTTGCTTTCTGTTGTGTGTCTAGTGCCATTTGTGGTTGTGTCACTGGACACTTTCTTGCATTCATGGAGCATAAGCACCATGATTCTGGCTGGCTCTTGAGTAGGTTTGTAAAGGGAAGGTGAAATTATCTGTGCCTTGTCATCTTCCCTATCCCTCTCCCCTTGTGCACCAGACCAGTGTGGCCAAAACCTGACATAAATTTAACAAGTCACCTTTTTTCTTCGGTAAAGGCTATTACGAAACCAAATTACTATGAATGTACGGCAAAAGTGAGTTACATTTCTGAGCACTGATGATATGTGTAACTCAGGAAAAGGTTGAAAAGAATGAAACCTTAACTGATAAATGACTGGTGACTTGGGACACGACACATTAATAAAACTGATAGTTTATTTTGAATTAATCTATTAGTGGTTGCAAGACAGTAATCTATTCTCAAGGGAAGTGAATAGTGTCATAAGTATAAAAATAGATGACAAGTTAAACATAAGACAATATTATTGCTTAAATTGACAGACACCATGTCAAAAGAACTGGGTTGTAAATCACTTGAAGAACCTCTTGCCTGAAGAAATTAGTATAAGACAGTCTTTGAGGTAATTGTTTATAAACTGATATATCTGGCACATACAAAAGAAATGTTGTGATGGGACAAGTAGAAGACTTGATTCCTAGCAGGACATTGACATCACTAGCATTGACCAATGGGTTATTCCTATAAAACATGACAGGAACAAAAACAATGTTGAGAAATATAGAATTATTACTGGCCTTGCCATTACTGAATAATTGTGTTTACTGGTGGACTAGCAGAACAGAAGAGGATTAGTGACTAAGGAACACCATCCACATTGAAAATGAATGGGATTTATGCTCCTATCACTTATGATCTTTTTAAAAGCCCACCCATAGTTGCAACTTTTCATTTTTGGTAGCATAATGGTTTTATTCAGTCTGTTTGACATTTGTCAAAGTAGCCATGATCAAACAACGAATGGTTTAATTCAAGAAAAGTAACCCAAACTTTGGAGGTTTCTTATCCTGTCAAGTCTGCAAAATTGGGTTTGAAATCTCATGGGTACAGATATTCTTTTGAGATATCCAAAGGGGTGGAAAAAATTGTCATTTTTTTCTGCCATATTTTTTGTCATTTCCTGTCCAAGCTGAAACAAGGAAGTACAAAGATGTAACAATAGTTAACCAAATCTTATCAAAACCTCAAATAATGGTTCTAGCAGAGATCTGATCAAGAATAAAGTGAAAATATATGTCTGTTTTGGGGCCACATTCTACTATCAAACTGCATATTCAGACCCTTAAGTTTGCAGGAAATGCTCCCTTGCCAGATCCTGTTTGTGTCTAACATTTCAGTAAAAAGACATTTCTAAGACCCTGGTCTTATAAATACCTGTGTGCTTAATTATGGAAGCACGTGGGCTATCCTACTGAAGTGAATAGACTTCAGCTATGCACATGCTTGAAGTTAAGTGAATGAGTGCAAGATTTGGGGCCATGTAGGAAATTCCTGAAAAGAAACTCTTGCCAGTCATGACATACACTGAACACTGTATACATGCTATACATAGTCTGTTTTTAAAGCTACCAGGGACCTTGCTGTTGTATAGGAGAAAGTATTTTTCTAATGGAGAAAGAGCTCTTCTTTGAGTACATTCTCAGTTGTGCTCTTTTCTAATTTGTTTTGCTAAATTTAATCCAACTGTCAATATAATTACACAAGTAAAATCTTTGTCAGTGATTTTCTCCTGACAGAACATAGTAATGACTTAAGTCATTCTTTCTTTTTTTGCATTGTCTATAATCTAGGAAGACAAATTCTGCTTCCTCCACCCCCTTCCTTTTTTTAATGGGTTTGTTATACATATTTCAGCAGGATGTTGAAAAATTATTGCTATTCTTTGTTTCAGTGTCATTTCCACCATCGGGTTTTTTGACTCATTTAGTAATTTTGGTCTTTTGAATAAGATCTTTGTTACTAGCAGCAGCCTTTGAAAATCCATTTAGGTCTCTCAGTTGTAAAACTGGAGCCTGTAACTTACAAAACATTTTTTTCTCAAAGTAATTTCTGCATCTATTACTGGATGCCATCATATCACCAGTCACTCTATTATATATTTTTCAGTCAACTTACGAATACAGGAATATATCTTTTGCAAGGAGCTACATATTGGGCATGCTATCTTTTTGATTGGAAAAGGAGAGATCTGTTTTAAAACATCTGGCTGAATGATGTTTAATGGCTTCTCTTAAGAGATAACATTACAAGTCTCTGGCCCAGAGGCTATGACAGTGAAAATATGCCACAGTCTGACAATTTGTGTAGTGCATTTTAAGTCAATGTCCTTCCTACTTTGGAGGGTAAAATAATTTGGGCAGTTTGCCTTGAAGTATATGTTGGTCTGCCATCAAATCTATAACACACACATCTACAGTTAAGTTTGTGAACATTTAATGTGGTTAGTGTTATCCAGAGTCCTTGTCCCTCATGATTAAATTTTGAAAGTCACATTTGTTACATCTTTTCTGATGAAAAGTGTTATCAAAAGAATGAGATTGGTACACAACCTGAACATCTTTTTCTGTAGGGCCCCTACAGGGATATGATGGATGTCATTATGCTGATCCACAATGTGCATTCTTAGCATTTTTCTGACTCTTCCAAAGAATACTTTTAATGAACAAAAATCTGTATGTTATGCATCCTGCTGGGTTTCCAATTGCCCAGATCAAGTATAAGCTGTTTGAATTAATATTTCCAATACTTTTTAATTAAGCCATTTAATCCTTCTCTGTCAACAAAGTACTTTCGTATTCATGATTTTTTTATTGCATATGTTTTACTTATTACTGTATTCAGCAGATTTTCCTCCTTTCCTGCTATTTATATATTCCTTGGCCTGTAGAATATTCCTATTCTATTAGGATGGTCTCTTCATTTTCTTTCATAGACCTTTCTAGTAAAATTGTTTTTGTTTGGAGTGTAAGATGGAATTAATATTAAAGTTGTTGTTTTCTTATCTGATTGTATTTGTGTGCATACCACTGTTCTCTACTGGGCAGAACATCAGCTTTGCCCAAGTGTAGAGGATCCTGTTGCCATTTAGTGACTGGCCCATTATTATGAAAGTGATATGCAACATAAGGGCTAAATTGTGCTGAATAGCCACATTGACTTCAGTGGGACTTCATATGGAGTAAGGTAGCATGATTAAAGGCATCAACATCTGACCATAATTTGAATAATATCAAATACTTCATCAGTATTTAGTGAATTCCATGCTAACCAGGCACCTTTTAAACTAGATCGCAGTTTTTCAAGTACCTTTTTTTTATAGTAGCTTTTAAACTACCTGAAGGGGGGTTCGAAAGAGGATGGAGCTAGGCTGTTCTCTGTGATGGCAGATGACAGAACAAGGAGCAATGGTCTCAAGTTGCAGTGGTGGAGGTCTTGGTTGGATATTAGGAAAAACTATTTCACTATGAGGGCGGTGAAGCACTGGAATGGGTTACCTAGGGAGGTGGTGGAATCTCCATCCTAAAGGTTTTTAAGTCTCGGATTGACAAAGCTCTGGCTGGGATGATTTAGTTGGGGTTGGTCCTGCTTTGAGCAGGGGGTTGGACTAGATGACCTCCTGAGGTCTCTTCCAACTCTAATCTTCTATGATTCTAGTGATGGGCAAACTGCAAAAATTCCAAGTTTAGCTCCTAATTTTTATAATACAATATAATACCTTGTGCTACTGTGGCTGCATCTATTAAGAACCTGAAAACCACCGGAAAATATTAAATAAGATCGTGAATTCTTCAGGGAACACTATGGCAGAGCCAGGAATAGAATCCAGTCTACCATACACCCAGTTCAATGGCTGAAACATTAGACCACCCTTCTTTACTTGGACCAGCGCCCCAAAATTAAGATGTTTCTGTCTTTTATTGTTCAGTTTTGCCATAGTCCTTGCTAAGTATTATTATGATTGTACTGTTGGAGCATCCAAGGACCACAACTAAGGATCAGTTCCCCTTTGTGCTATGACTTGTACAAAAGACATTCTTTGCCCCCCCAAAATTTTCAATCTTAGATTACGAGAAGAACCAACAGGTAAGTACAACAGACAAATGGAGAGGAGGAGGGAGAACACAATATCAGTGACACAATCATTTTAATCTAATAAGCCACTGTCAAAACACATCGGCTGCCTATCTCTTGCCTTGGGTAGCAATATTGGCATAGTGGATGTGGGAGTCAATTACTTTCTTGCTACTTTTGACTCCATCCTAAAACCTGTCTTCCTCTCTCCCACCTTTTCCTCCTTTTTTGGCAAGAGATCTTACTAATGTTATCAGAGAAAAAAATGGCAAAATCTGTCATGACCTTCCCTCCTCTCTGACACCCTTCTCTACTGAAGTCCCCTGCTCCTCCTCCCGTGTCATCATTGCTCTCTGCTTCTAAACCTTTCATCTGCCTCCTAAACCCTAGTCTCTAGTTGTACTGGATGAAGTGAGGAGGTACAGCATCTCAGCCTGTGTCTGACATTAAGCTCTCAGCTTAAATTTAACTTTGCCAAAAATGTACTTCTGATCTTCTCTCCAAAACTCTTGTCACTCCTTTCTCTGTCTCCTTTTCACTCAGGCCCACTGTGTGTGTGTGGTGCGTGAGAGAGAGAGAGACACACACACACACTGACTCGCAACTCGTTCTGCCTAGGAACGTCATGGAAGCTCCTTCCCAGGAGGTTTTCAAAAGGAGTCTGGATACCCATCTGTCTTGGAGGATTTAGGCACAACAAATCCTGCATATTGGCAGAGGTTAGACTAGGTGACCCTTGCAGTCCCTTCTAACCCTATGGTTCTCTGATTTGCAGATTCTCTCTCACTCTACATCTCCATGCTGTCTAAAACTTTGGTGTATCTTCCGCCAGAACACTTTTAAGATCTATCTCTTTCTTTTTGTTCAGACAGCCAAAATTTTCATTCAGGTCCTCCTCATCTCACCTCTTGGTTACTGTAATCGCCTGCTGTCTGCCTCGTTAAAATCTAAGTCTCCCACCACTGTTCCATATAACATTGCTGCTAAGATTATCTCCCTTACCCATTGCTTTGACCATTTCATTGCTCTTCTTTGAATCTGTTTTGCCTCAGAACCAGCAACTTGTTCTTCCCTTCAAGGGGGAGAGTTCAATTTAGGAGTCTAGTTGGGGGTGTGATGAAGGTGGCTTTGTGATCTTTCCCTTCCCCCTCTACTCTTGTAATAGGCCTGGGGCCAGCTCAACCCCCAGCAAAAATTAGAGCAAACTTTGAGCCCTCAGGTCCCAAGGCCATTTCCTCAGTCAGGTTTGCAAGACCGGGATCTGACACTGTATCTATAACTTCTCCAGAAGGGGGCAGTATAAGGCAAATTCATGCTGGCTCTGAACCAGGCAGAGAGAACCTTCAGGTACTTGGCTAAGCTGTCTCTGGTTCAGCTTTGCACCTGAAGAGCAGCCATAAGGGAAGCTAGGATCTAGTCCAGTGGTTTTCAACCTTTTTTCATTTGCGGACCCCTAAAAAATTTCAAATGGAGGTGTGTATCTCTTTGGAAATCTTAGACATAGTTTGCAGACCCCTAGGAGTCTGAGGACTACAGGATGAAAAAGACTGATCTAGCCCACTGTACCATTTCTTTAATCCAGTTCTTCATGAAATGGTATCACTGTGTGAATTATAGCCTGTTATCGAATAGTATGCATTCAGAAATAGATTAATCCCTTTGGAGAAAACATTCTTATCAAAGTTGTAGTACCTACAGGAGAGTGAGAGAGTTTGCAGGAGAGTGAGAGAGAAAAATGAAAGACACCAGAACTTTCCAGGTTCAGAGGTTCTCAGTCTTTAGGGTAATGGTTCTGACTACTACTTCAGAACATTTAACCCCTTGTTAAAATATAATTAACATTGTGGAAATATTGTGGAAAAAACTATGTAAAACTGAATATATATCTTGTGGAATACACATGCTTCATGTGCTGTGTCCTGACAGGGCCTATATTAATCCTATAATGCAAAAATGTCTAATTAGGACAAACTTGATAAGCAGTCAGTTATCTGCATTAAACATATGTGTCACCATTCTTTGTACAAGTAAACCTATTCTTTCTAAATGAAACCAGAGTCATTGGATCAGAAAGGCTTACTGAAATAGAACTTTCTTCATTACTAAGCAAAATTGGGGATTTCTATTTCAGAAGGGAACATACATATCATTTCAAAGTAAATGACACAGTAATAGATATAATTAGCACTATAAAGTGTTCAAGAATCTTCAGAAAATTAATATGAATGTTGAGTTTGAATGCACTAGATTACTTAGGCCATCTACATATTCCATTACAAATGGGTTTTAAGTATATTAGCATTTTAAATAGGCTTATGGAGAAATAGATACTCTATGAAGCAAGACACTTGAAAATGAATCTTAAAAGGGAATGGAACTCTTTCAATTATTGAGGACTGCATACAAAGTAAGGTTACTTCATTGGAATCTTTCTTATGTCACACAACACTATTCATCACTCATTAGAAAAGATCTCCTATAAGAAAGGGGGTTCAGTGACATTAATTTTTTTTACAGAGCACTGGAAATTTGCATGGCACATACAAACAACAGTAGAAAGAATGAGGAGTACCTTAGAGACTAACAAATTTATCTGAGCATAAGCTTTCATGGGCTAAAGCCCACTTCATCAGATGCATGTAGTGGGAAATATATATATACAGAAAACATGAAAAAAATGGGGGTTGCCATACCAGCTCTAACTAGACCAATCGATTAAGGTGGGCTATTATCAGCAGGAGAAAAAAACCTTTTGTAGTAATAATCAGGATGGCCCATTTCAAACAGTTGACAAGAAGGTGTGAGTAACAATAGGGGGGAAATTAGCATGGGGAAATAGTTTTTAGTTATTGTAATGTCTCATCCACTCCCAGTCTTTATTCAAGCCTAATTTAATGGTGTCCAGTTTGCAGATTAATTCCAGTTCTGCTGTTTCTCATTGGAGTCTGTTTTTTCATGTTCTCTGTGTGTATATATCTATTTTCCTACTGTATTTTCCACTACATGAATCTGATGAAGTGGGCTTTAGCCCATGAAAGCTTATGCTCAAATAAATTTGTTAGTCTCTAAGGTGCCACAAGTACTCCTCATACTTTCTGCTGATACAGACTAACACGGCTACCACTCTGAAACAAATGACAGTGGAATTCTTAAGATGAGACTTCATTGTTTTGCATTCTGCATTGTGAAATATTGTATATGAGGCCAGATCCCAAAAGAAGCTAAGCTTCCTCAATTTCCATTGACTCCCATGAGACAGTGAGGGGTCTTCTCACCTCACAAAAGGTGCTCAACCATTGTTTATGCACCAGCTGTTAAATATTTGTACAGCCTGTCTGCCTATGGAAACTCTCCAAGAAATATGACCAGTTTAACCAAAAATAGAACATGTGTTTCTACCTGCATTAAGGTAATATACATTATGTTTGGGAAATAATTGACGAAGGCTGTATAGTTTGGTGTACTAAAATGCTGGACCTTGGAATTCAGCTAAGCCCCACCTCTCACCTTTCCTCTCCACAGACACATATGGTAGCTGGCTATGTTTGCTGAGGTACCCCTGTGTTCTAGGTACTAGGTTCTAGGTAGACCTAAAGAACTTACTCACAGTAAAGAGTTTATTTGTTGAATTAAGCTCATTTAATATTTGTGGGATATGTAGGAACAGAATAAAATTTTTATTAATGTGTTTATTATTTGCAATAATTCAAGAAATAGTTTGAACCATACACTGCGACTATTGCTGTGAGAACTTGCACTTTGTGATTACTTTTTCTGCTGTATGATTTGGAACCTAAGGCACATAGCATTGTTTTTTTCCTTCCTGACTGGATTTTTTGAAACAGAAGGAGGGCTTGAATAAATTAGTAACACCATTGGCATTTGTGCAAGTATATATTTACACAAGTATTCATGTCTTTTTGACATGAATATTGCAAATACCAATTCACACACATTCTACTTTTTCATGTTTCATGAATATTCTTGCACAAAAGAATCATTTTTGGACTGCTACTAAGAGGTCCATGTGATACCCCACTCTAAGTATCCAGCAGTAACTATGCCTTTCAGTTGCCCTCACGGACTCCCCCATTTTCTCATTTTTCCTTTTGCTGTGTATAGCAGGATGTATTAATAGAATAAATAATGTCTAAGATGGAGAGTTCTGTTTCGACTGGGCTTTACTAGAAATAGGTGCCAAGTATAGATAGGCAGAATGTAGCTACCATATGGCCCATTAAGCATGTAGCCATTACTTTAATGTCTTAGTAGCTCTGGTTGTGATTGCCAGCTAACCTATACTTTTATTAATTATGTGCTATTCCAGTCTACTCAACTCTTTGTGCAGAGAGAATTGGAATTTTTCCTCTGTTTTATTCGTATAGAAGTGTGTCCCCTGTAAATGTATTTCTCAAAAATGGCCGTAAATAGATTTAGACTGCAACTAACTACCTCACTTCCTATTTTCTGACCCATGAATCTCTTGGAAGCATAGGTTAAAAACAATAGCCCGCCATGTCACATATTATTCCATTTATTTAAATGTGTTTCTAGCACCGTGAACCAACTCTCAAGCCTCAGTTCTGAACATTTTCAATTAGAAAACGATTAAACATTTTGCATTGGCATTTTCAATCAAAAAGAAACATGTGAACATCCCTGATCAAAGTGTTTCCTTTCTATCGGTGCAATAGTAAACTGTTTCCTGATGATAGTGCATTGCCTCTTGGGTGTTGTAGTTTGATTCTCTGATGCCCCTGTTCTTCCCTATGGGCTGGCCTCCCTGGCCCAACTACACCTCCCATGATTCATCAGGCCACTTGGAGACGTGTTGTAGTCTGGGAGGGGAGTTGTAGTCTGATCAGGGAGTCCAATGCATAGAAGAGAATGGGGACGTCTAGTTCTTTGCCTCATGAGAACTGTAGTTCAATGTGCCACAACAGGACAATGCATGTCGGCTCAATTGAACAATCCAAAATATTTTATTAAAGTTAATGTTTTATTTCACGTCAGTTTTGGGTTTTGTTTTGTTTGGCTTTTTCCTGACAGAAAAAAAAATCTGCAAAATTAGAAATTTTCTTGCACAAAAAAAAAAAATCAATTTTGCAGAAACTGCATTTTCTACTGAAAATCATTCTGACAGAAAACTCCCATCTGGCTCTAGTTACTGTGTTTTGGTTTAATCATATTTTGAATCTATGTGTGGCTTGAACTCCAAATACTTTTTTGAGGTTTTGGTCAACACATAAATAACAGGTTTCAGAGTAACAGCCATGTTAGTCTGTATTTGCAAAAAGAAAAGGAGTACTTGTGGCACCTTAGAGACTAACCAATTTATTTGAGCATAAGCTTTCGTGAGCTACAGCTCACTTCATCGGATGCATCCGATGAAGTGAGCAGTAGCTCACGAAAGCTTATGCTCAAATAAATTGGTTAGTCTCTAAGGTGCCACAAGTACTCCTTTTCTTTTTACATAAATAGCAGTTCAAATTAAATAACCTGGATCAACGTACTCTCTCAACTTTAACTAAATGCAACTCAAACCTTTTTGTGAGGTTAATAAAAAGTTGTGGACTCATTTATTTTATTTTAGTTTAGTTTAGTTTCCAAATCTCTGTGATTCCTGGTTTTGGCTGGTACTGGAAATGCAGGTTCTTAAAGAATGTTTTATCATCCCTGCCAAACCAAGAAGTCTAAAGAATTTCTTTTAAGAGCCTTAACTCATGAAATATCAAGACTGAAGATGTTCAGTGTATTTGGCTAGGCTTCAGATAAACAGTCAAAATAAAAGGAATCTCTTAAACTTTTGACGTTTGCTGTTCACCAAATGCTTTGTGTTATAGACAAAAGATTAATTAAATTTTATGTCACAAATGGAACATATTTTTTCTGCTGCTGATTAGGAATTTTCCTCCTTTCTGTGTTTTGTGCTGTCCTCATTCCACATTAGCTGACTGTCGCAAAGATTTAAAAAATCAGGATGTCGGCCAGCTTTATTTAACAGAGGCAGAACATAAGCTTTCATTTACATGGATTTTGTTTGACCTGTTGTTTGACAAATTAGTTCATCATTGGTTAGCCTTCCCTTTTATTCTTCAGAAGCTACTTCATCTCAAAATTATGGTTGTCATTGATTTGAATTCCAGACAGTGAAGAAATTTCTTTGCACTGATTACAGCACAAAAACAACAAGTTCAGAGACAATACTACACATTCTGTTCCATCTACACATGGCCCAATGGTTAGGACATTAACCTAAGACTTTGGAGACAATTTTCTGCTTGGCCACAGCCTTCCTGTGTGACCATGGGCAAGTCACTTAATCTCTCTGTGCCTCAGTTCCTCCATCTGTAAAGTAGGGATAGTATTTCCCAACCTCACAGTGGTGTTGTGAGGATTAATACATGAAAGGTTGCGCAGTGCTCACATATTGCTGTGACAGCTGCCATATGAGTACCTTATATAAGCACCAACACTGTTGGTAACACACTCTCAACATTCTGGAAGGTGTTCACTTCCATCTCCAACAGATATCAACAAGCAATATATATTCTAATTTGCTCTGTTACACAAAACCTTAACAGTGACCACTGCAAAGTTAAAGCAGAATAGCTTTCTAAATGAATGCACTATGTGATAGTCGGGTGTGTTGATCTGTTGATACAGGACAGTATGTGGTCACCATCAAATTTCTGCAAGACAGAGTGAGGGGGTTGGGTGGTCTGGCCTAATAGTTTGAGCAACAGTCTGACCTGCCAGTTAGAGCTGTATCCAAAGAGGGTAGGGCCTGAAGCAAAGCCAAAGGTTGGAGCTGGAAGCCAGGATGGAGGTGGGTGCTGGGGTAGGATCGGGTACAGGCTGTGGCTGGATCTTGTCTAGAGCCAGCAGAGGCAGGAACAGGACCAAGCACAGCTGTGGGCAAGGAGCACATTGAGCAGTCACTGGATACCAAGGATCAGGTTGTAGGCCCCGCAAAGGTCCTGTTTAGTAAAAATTTTGGTTGAGCAGAGTTTCTCAAAGAGTTCATTAATAAGTGGCCTGGGGTAGTGCTTTTTGAACTATCACTTTGTTCAGAGCTTAATAGTCAACCCAGGAACATAAGAAGTCACTGTTGTCCCACTAATTAAATTTGATGGGCATAAAATGGTAGCCAAAGGATCCACATCTGACTCGGTATATGAGCAGTGGATTAATTACACTGGATTAACTAATTCGACAAAGAGGAATTTGTCTGACAGTATTGTCATTATTGTGCTGCTGGTGATGATTTTATTTCTTCAGCACTGCATGTGTGTGGCATTCTACAGCCAAATAAAAAGTTGTGTTTTGAATGGTTGGTCCAGGGTTTTACACCACTTTGAAGCTTCCTGATTCTGGGATTGTCTGGGATCTGATCTGGCCCCTGTAATAAGAGCTTCATAGAGACCTATGACTCCAATGGCCATTGCAGTAGCTGGGAATAGAGATGCCCAAGACAAACCCCTTGCACCAGCCACTACACTTACAATAGAGGTTACAAGTAGAGGGGCATAGAGTTAATGCACTAACGCTACGCTACCTAGTGATTCCTATTATGCAAGAGGAATTTGTCCAGAGGTGCCAGCTTTACTGCCCCTTAACCCTTTTGTATTGGCAGAGTGGCACAAAGGGGCTGCTAAGAGGCTCCCTGCTCTCTATGTCCATGCCCAAGGAGTTTACAACCTAAAGCAAAATAATATCTATCAAGAATGGTAAAAAACATAGATGTGAATAGAGACAGGAGTGCAGGAGCTAGAGTAATAATAAACTGTGTTCGATAAGGCTGGTTTAGCTTTGAGATAGAGGGCCAAATTCAGCTCTGGTAAGCAAAGCAACTCCCCTGAAAAGAGTGAAGGGAGTCCATTTGCCAGATGTATTTGGCATATTTTCTTTAATATTCAGAGCTATATAGAGTAACAGTAAAGTGTTTTTTTTTTTACTAAGTGTAGTTATCTGTCTCAAAGTTAATTTAAACAGACTACTGCAATACTGATGAGTCTCTTTTCATGAAAAGTATCAAAGCTTTATTTTAAAAAAAAACCTGTCAAACTCTAAATTGCCTAACCTGAAATTGTGATACAGTTGATGGCTTTCTTTCAATTGTGTTCTGACTTGTTTTTTGCATGAATATATTCACTAAATATAAACCATTTAATATTCTGCCTCATCGCTTTGTGAATAGACTTCTTTTTCATTGTAGATAATGTTACTCCACTGGAATCAGTTGGTATTCTGTGCTCAAACCAGTATTAATGGGCCTTCCAATAAGCAATCTAAGCTTTCAAGAAGGTTTCATCCTGTTAATTAAATCATTAATATTCTGTTATCAAAATTTCAGTTGACATATTTACATTTTAATGAAGTGATTGCCTTTTATTCTTGACCTTGTGTTGGGATAAAAAAGAAAATATCCTACATAATTCTTTTAATTGCTACTAATTATGTTAATCAGGTCCTTTTTATAAAAAAACTAATGGTTCAGCTGACAGATGACACATAATGAATAAAGGTCAATCTCTTAGTATTAACAGTCATTTTTTCTTGCACAGTGTAATGTCTTTGCTTTCCAAATCATGACTACAATTTATAATTTCTAATCTTGGCTATGTCTGACTAACTGATAGAAATCACTCTAATGTTAATTGTCCTGTTCACTTGAAAAAGTGGGATTGAAAGGTTAGTAAACATAAACAAATATTACTAAAGAATAGATTTTGTGTTGCTTGGAAAGCATCTAGGACAGAGCTTGGACTGGACCTAAAACCTAACATATCATGGGGAAAACAATGCATTTGGATTGTAACAAAAGCAGAAGTAAAAAGCAAATATTTTCCTTAAATATTGGGAAGGTTTTTCCATCTCACTCTATTTTGCTCCAAATCCAATATGTAAAATCTATTCCAGGAGTTTTACAGATCAATATGCTGTCTTAGTTATGACCAAACTGCACCCAACAATTATTAAGGGCTCCTAGTGATATCAATTTTGCTATAAGATACTTTTGAATGAAGAAAATATCCTTAATTCCCCTAAACTGAGAATGTGGGGCAGTCCAATTAAAAGAGGCATTATCGGGGGAACAGTTTAAAAATATCCCTCTATGTTGCTCGTTGGTAAAGCCTGCTGAATACGCAAGGCACAGAATTTGTGAACATTCATGCAAATACCAAATAGCTATATGATTTTATTATGTACATACCCCTTGTTATTCATGAACATTAACGTAATTTTTCATTGCTGTTGCATGAATGGTTGTTAATTGTGTTTGCATGTGAATAAAAACATTCAAGCAGAAAAAAATTGCTATTCACCATTTAAAATGTGTTATTCTCGCTATCATTTGCTATAATTTTCTAATTCAATAAATTTGCTATGCAATTAGGAAGCAGAATCAATTCCACATGACTTAGGTAAATTGGAAAAAGCCAAAGGGCTAGATTCACAAAGGAATTTAGATGTGGCTCCCACCCTTGTAACTTTTAGCCCAATAAATAGGGTACTCAAGTGGGATATGCAAGACCAGCTGCTGCCCTCTTTCAGATCACCTTCCAGGTGAGTGGAATAAGGGATTTGAACAAAGAATCTGCTACTCTGCAGCTGAGTGCCCTAACCACTGGACTATGAGATATTCTGATCTAGGGCTCCCTCAGTCTCTTCTGTTGAAGCTGTTTCACTTTGGATAAGTAAGTAAAGTCACTGGAGCATTACTCCTGGGGGCATTCTTTGCCAAAAAATTCTGTACCAAAAAATTAAAAATTCTGTGCACAACATTTTTAAATTCCACAAAATTCTGCAATATTTTTATCAAAATAACACTACATAATCAAGCCAGTTTCAACTATTTGGTAATTTATTTCAAAATACCAGTCAGTAAGTATGTCTGTAACAATAGACACACACAAAAATTCCACCCGGAGTAGAATTAAACCCCTACGACAACCCAGTTCCTGTTTCTCTGTCCCCTTCCAAACCCACCCCTCCCCCAAGCCCAGCTAGGGAGTCCAGACACCCACAGGCCCTCCCGCCCCAGAGCCTAGCCATAGAGCCCCCCAGCCAATACACCTGAACCCCCTCCCAGAGCCCAGCCACAGGGATCCCCCCTTGCCCAGATACCTGCACCCCTCTCCCTGCAGAACCCTGCTGCAGGAGCCCCCCATCCCAGATACCCAGGCCACTCCCTCACAGAACCAAGACACCCCCCTTACCCTGCAGAGCTCAGCCATGCCCCCATCAAGCCCAGATACCTGCCCCCTTTTCCCCCAGAGCCCAAGGTTCCAGAGGGAGAAGCAACCTGATGCTTGGTCCCAGGCTTGCATGGAGTTTCCTGCGTGCCGTCCTCTCCTTCTCTCAAGGTGTGCTGGGAACTGCAGCTGCCAGAAAGTCTCTAGCTCCTTTTCCCCATCCGCTGGCAGTGTCTTCTATGTGCGAGCTGCGCTTTGCCAGATCCAGTGGCCCCTAGTGGTGGCCAGCAGCACAGCAGCCCATTTCTGTGCGGGAAAGGAAATTCTGCACGCACAACGTTAATGTCTGCAAAATTTTGCATTGTGCAGTGGTGCAGAATTCCCCCAGGAGTAGAGCATGGGGATCCTGGGTCTCTCACTAGGCTATAAAGTCATTCTCATGCTTGCGCTCTCTCTCTCTGGCCTAATGACTCATTGTTTATCCAACATGGAACAGCTTCAGCAGGAGAGATGATTGAAGAAGCCTCCACATCAGAATTTCCCATAACCTAGTGGTTAGGGCAGAGCATAGGGTTGCCAACTCTCACAGAAGCTATTCTAGGAGATTTCCTCCACCCCCCACCCCACCCCTCCCCTGATATAATGTCATTTTCTTAAAATATCCTATTAAAATCTACTGGATTGCTTTCAATAGTCACCGGAAGATCAATGCTGATTCTGGGAGACTCCAGGCCAATCCTGGATGGTTGGAAACCCTAGAAGAGCCCTGTCCAAATCCCTTTTACCCTCAGGTGGAGGGGGGACTTGAACCAACGATCTTCCACAGCACAGGTGGGCTAAAAGTTTTGCGGCAGTTTCTCGCTCCCCACAACTTTAGGTGTCCACTCATACAAGGCCCAATCCCATAATTGGTTTCTCAACACACCTACCACGTCAGGCCTCGTAGGTGAATTAGGTGGAAGAATGCCCATCTCACCCCAATGTGTACATTGTACTGGGGCTGAAGGATCCGGAAACCTAGACTGAGGCAGCTCAGCACAGATGCAATGGCAGAGACATAGCTGCTTAGGGAACATTTACAGTACAAACTTAGGCACCTACAAAGTTTGGGGGCATCTGAGAAGGAAGTTTGTGAATCTCAGTGGGGCCTGATTCTGGGATTTATGCATCTAAATTGGCAGTTAGGCACCTATGTCCCTTTGTGAATCTAGCCCAAAGTCAGCATTTCACAGACAACCCACAGGCTGAACACTGACCATCCAAACAATGTAGTGCAGTGGTTCTCAAAGCCAGTCCGCCGTTAGTCATGGAAAGCCCCTGGTGCACCGGACTGGTTTGTTTATCTGCTGCGTGGGGGCTGCGGGAAGCAGCGCGGGCAGAGGGATGTGCTGGCCACCCTTCCCGCAGCCCCCATTGGCCTGGAGCAGCAAACCGCGGCCCGTGGGAGCAGCGATCGGCCGAACCTGCGGATGCGGCAGGTAAACAAACCGGTCCAGCCCGCCAGGGGCTTTCCCTGAACAAGCAGCGGGCCAGCTTTGAGAACCACTGATGTAGTGTATTCATAGGCATAGTTTGACATCTATATTTGGTGGAGGCAAGGGGCTTAATAACATTTATAAGTCTAATTTCTGGATTTACTGCTTGTTAGTGGTAATTAAATTACAATGTACTTGAAATCACAAATACAGTTTATGTTCATTATTTAATCATTCTTATTTTTTATTTTAACTTAATTATTTGCCATGTTTACCAGCTACCACTTAAAAATCAACATTAGCATAAAAAAATTCTTCAATAAACAGAACTGAGCACTTTTTATGTCTTCCTGGGTCCATTTGTGAGCGAGAACCTGAAATCAGATGAATATCAGTTGAATTCAGCTTTCTGTTTGTTCCCAAAACTCCAGGCAAACATGCAGGAGGGGAAGAAAAGCGAAAGCAACATCAACAAAACAAGATTTGTACAGCCCACTCCAAACTGAGATTTCTATCTTGCATACGTTCTGCTTATGGCACACATATCCTACCTTTTGTATGAAACAGATCTGCCTGTATCATGTGCCACAGAGTTAATTGCAATTTTAATAACCACTTTGTGTCTATTAACCTTACTAAACTGAAATGAAATCCTTGTATGACATATGTCAAAATATGTCTTTCAGAAAGACCAGTAGATCAGAATTTCCCTTTCCCTGTGTCACCTTTTTAGAAAGAAATACAACCTGTTCTTTTGGGATGGGAGGGTTACTATCTTTGGGTTTTTTTTGGCACAAAACAGACTTTGCCCAGGAATTATGATTTTCTTCAGCACATGCAATGCACTCATCAAATAAATTCATTGCTAAACTCTGGCGCCTACCCCTCCACACTAAGGAGGGGGTTAGTGTAGGGGAATCCAGGTGTGAGGTGAGAGGGTTCTATCTGGGGCAATCTTGGTGTCAGTGGCTCAGTGGGGGAGGGTGTGGATGCACAGGGGCTTGTTGTGGGGATTCTGGGTGAAGGGGGAATGGGACTCTGCAGGTAAAGGTGGTTGGGGTTCAGCAGGGGAGGTCTGGGTGCCGGGAGCAGTGAGGCTCGGTGTGTGTGGGGCGGGGGGGGGTCCAGATGCATGGGAGTTGGGCAGACAAGGGGGACAGCTTCCTGTAAAGTGACACCTCCCTCCCTCCCCCCCACCTCCGCAGCTGAGGAGCAATGGGGACAGGAAGCAGGGGGATTTCTGCAGCCGGAGGAGGTTCCTGGAGGTCTGACCTGCCCCGGTGGCTCACTTCAGGGGAAGTCCTGTCATCCTCTCCCCCTACCTAGCCTGGACTAGCAGCTGAGCCCTCACCTGGGTTGGGAAGCCACTCAACCGCCTGCCTCTCCTCACTGAAAATGGCCACACAGCCCATGTGGGGAAACTGACCAGCAGGTACAGAGTGCCTTGAGTCACTGCTCACCTCCCTCCCCATGTTCTCTAGGGCGTTGGGGGAGAGGGGGCAAGCAGTAACTCTAGGGGCTCTGTGCTTGCTGGTCAGTTTCCCTACCTGGGTTGTGCTGTGAGTCATCAGGAGCTCCTCTCCTGTCCTCCCTTTAGGCAGCCCATTTGGGTAAACTGATCAACAGACACACCACTCCCACCCACTCCCAGCCTAATCGTTCCTCCGTAGGGAGGAAGCAGGGCTAAGGGAGTAATCTGGGTGCCCCACACGCCACGCATTGCCTCTGCCTCATATCCAGTTTGAGGGGGACAATGCCTTCCCCAAGCTCCACCCATGAGTGTATTTAGAAATATTTTTTAAATTATATTTGCAGAAATCTATGTTAATTCACAAATGAGAACAATTTAACACAGTGTATCATTTGACCAGATTTTGTCTTCAGGATTTGAAGACACCCAACTGCAGCCAACCTACTAGGCCAAGCATGGGGACAAGGATGGGTTGCCATTTGGTAAGCTTTAAAGAAATGTTATTTGTACAGTGAGGATGGTTGTAAGATAGAAATGGGAAAGAGTTTCTCATAGAGCTAATGAATTTGCAAATGTGTTTCAGTGATTACACTGAGAGAAAATGCACTTAAGCAACAATTACTGTAAGTTAACTTAGTTTTTATAAGGATTAATATACGACACCTATCCTCATTTTTACTCTTTCCCCCGTGAATGTATTTAAATATTATTCAGAGGGAAAATATCCCAATATTATTGCTCAAAAAAGAAAAAGTTTTACATAAACATATTGAATTGTCATGGGAATATGCCATAATTAATCACACAATTTTACTTTCCTGTGGCAATGGTTGTCCCTGTATGCTACTTATCTTTTGAGCTCTCCAATTAACAGCAGCAGTATTCAGGATATGATATTTTGGTCAGAGGTTAAAAATGCAAAATAATTCAGAGGATCTTTGATCTGTTTCTAAAGCACTTGTTCTTAGCTTATTGTGCCCTTGAGGTTGAGTCACACTATAGTACACCCAGCAATCATTCTCAAATCCTTTTTATCTTTCTGAGTTTATTTCGTGAGTAAAAAGCATAACAGATGTCACAGGTTTTTTTTTTTTCTTATCCCCCTAGATATTATATTCCCCTTACTGACAAAACATTTAGAAGTGCATTGTCTTGATAAACAGGAATCATTGTTAACTTTTTGAATTCCTGCAGATAAAGTGTAGTACATACACAGTATGGCATTTATATAGCCCTAGGATGTAATTGTACCTTTTCATACCTCTCATTTTACATCCTCCATGGTGTCAGGGGAGATGGCACTTAGGGTGGTTCTCACTTTATAAATTATTTTTTATACCCAAAATAGAATTTATTCCATAAAACTAGCTTGGTCAAATGAAATTTCTCTCTCTTTCCCCTCATTCTAAACTCCAGACCAAGTAACCTCTGTAATGTTCCCCTGATTCTAGACTCTGGGTCATAATATTAAACAGAATAATCTAAAGAAAGCTGGAAGATCCTAGACGTAATAAAATAATAATAATTTAAATTTTGGATTCTTCAGGTTTTGGATGCCCAATGTGGAATACTTAGAGATAATTTTGCTAGCTAATCCTTTTTATATTTCCATCTCTCTATTTATGTTCCTATAATAGAATCATATAATATTAGGGTTGGAAGAGACCCCAGGAGGTCATCTAGTCCAATCCCCTGCTCAAAGCAGGACCAACACCAACTAAATCATCCCAGCCAAGGCTTTGTCAAGCTGAGTCTTAAAAACCTCTAAGGATGGAGATTTCACCACCTCCCTAGGTAACATATACCAGTGCTTCACCACCCTCCTAGTGAAATACTGTTTCCTAATATCCAACCTAAACCTCCCCCACTGCAACTTGAGACCATTGCTTCTTGTTCTTATATCCAACCCACCACTGTACTGAGTGTCATTTGATGTCAACAGGAACTGGGGGAACTCAGCATTTCTGAAAATCTGATCATCAGTTTTAAGACCTTTAAGTTTCATGATACTTAATTTTTCTTATTTGAAAAGATGAAAGGTAGAGTTGACAAATTATCCACAACAGAGTTTTCAGCTTTTGAACAGACACAAGGCTTTATGGTTACAGCACGATCCTTTAACTAAGAGCACATCAAGCATAATAATAATTTTAAAATATTTCTGTTAGAATGCAAGCATCATGGTTTACTGATGTATCAGTTTATTGATGTATCAAACATCATACTAGAATTCTGAGCTAGCTGAAACTCAGAATTTCCATTTTGTGATAATTTTGACATTTTGAAATTAATTTTCATTCCAAATTGGAATAAGATTGAATATTTTTTGAAATTTTGCGCTAAAAGGGAATTCTGAAAAAAATGTTTTGGAAATTTTTTGAAATTTTCTTTCAAAATTAAATTTTTTTTATGACACATCAGTAGAACTGCATAATATGACATCTCATAAGTCTAGTGGCCTAACATAATAGTCAACTTATTCAATTAATTTTATATTTTATTTTTATTTCAATTTATTTTTAAAATCGTAAAGAGCACCTGCTAATTAATACGGATTGAAACAATTAATTTTATTATCTAGATTCTTGTGTTTGAGTGCAATTCTTTTTTTCTAGGACACTGAGAACAGGGGCTCCTCTAACTAGTATACTCACTGTTCATCATCTTTTCTTGTTCAAAGTGTCATATTGACAAACCGTTTCATTACAACACAAACAAAATTTTGAAAATTTTCCAGACATAGTTTTTCAAAATGAAAGATTTTTCAAAATGAAAAAAAAATGTTTTTAATGGGATATTTTGACACAATTTTACACACACACAAAATCAGTTTAATCAAAACATTATTTTCCAACAGAAAAGAGACAACAAATTTCAGGCCTGCAGTAACTAGAATACATTGGAAATATCAACAGTGGCATAATACATGCTTAACTCCTTATGATTGGCTGAAATGTTCAAAACACTTGGAAAAACATTATTCCAAGTTGTAGGTTAGGCAGACCTGTAGTCATCTAAAGAGAAGTGGGGAGTGTAACAAGATAGCTGGCTCTTTAAGGGAGATGGTCCATTCCCAACTGTGACACATTTGGTTCACCTCCCCTGGTGGAGAATATGAACAAAGTCACCTAACAGGCAATCTATGTGGCTAAACCAGATCTTTTGGAGTGGAGAGCTGGAGAAGGAAGACTCTAGGTAGGAAACCCTGGGAGCTGCTGCCTGGTAAAGAGTAGGGGGGAACTGAAAGGAGCTTGGAAGGGGATAAAGAGGGTTTGAAGTAGTGGAAGACTTTTTGTTTATTTTCAACTTGAATACAGTGGAAGGGATGAATGTTTTCTCTTATGATTTTTCTTGAGGGTCAAGTCACCACAGCAAGGTTGACAGGTTGGATGATCCAACATCTGCGAGGGAAAACTGAGGCAGGAACTAGTCCAAAGCCAAACCAGGAAAGCAGTACTACAAAATGGAGATTTGGGGAAAAACACACTAGATTTCCTTTTTCCACATTCTATCACACATAAATGCACTTGCACCATCCACCTTACACTCTCTGGCCCTGTGATGTCTTTGTGCAAAAACAAAATCAAAGTAAATCCTGCATCTGCTTCATTTTTCTAAATACCTGAATATTCAAGGGACTGCTAAACAACCCCCGTGTTATCAAACCTCAGTTCACCTGTGATAATCTGAGATTTAATTAACAAAACACTTAATGGCACTTAGAATTTATAGTTCTATAATGAGTATCTAGTAAATACCACAACCAAATCCTGGGGAAGTGAAAGCCAATTAATATAAAAAAGAATGATCCTAAACCTTTGCTCAAAATGTAATTGGAACTGAGACCCAATTGACTCAGCTTCTGATGATGATGATGGATAGTAACCCAGCCTTGGGGTGTGTCATGATAGGTGGTTTGCCCACAACAAAAGCTCCATATTTATTTTCAAAATGGCTACTGAGCATGTTTAGTGAGTGCCACTCATCAGATTCTGTATGTTTATGGTCCCTGCAGTGCACTTGCCCCTAGAGAGGCACAAAATGTTCAATGTAACAAACAAAATCCATGTGAATTCCCCCACTCCTTTCCTCCTATATTTGAACAATTGAATGCTGCAGTGCAAGAAGGTGAGTTACAACTGCACCTGTTCAATTGTAACAAATACAAAAGTGTGCATGCTCTTTTTAAAATCTCAACCTGAACCTGCATCTTCTTTATTTCTTTTAATCTTCACACTCCTCTCCACTTCATGTGAGACAGAAGCAGAAATACAAAAGTACCATGGAAAAGGCAATTGCTCAGTTTTCCAGCCTGGTCAAAAGCAGGATGCAGTGGAAATATCACAAAGGAGCATGTGGAGTCTTATTTGTTTGTTTTTGTTTCTATTTCCAGTGCAATTCATAGATTCAATTTCAGAAAAGGTATGAGTAAGCAATTTAACTTTTTGATATTACCTAAACAATACCAAACACCTGAACCTTTTAAGTTTTGCCAATTGCTGATAAATGCTCATGCAGTTTTGATTTTTCACAAATGCCCAATACTTTTTAATACCTTCTGCAAGGTTATACTACTATGTATAGTGTTTATTGCAACAAGAGCAGTCAAATCATAGAATATCAGGGTTGGAAGGGACCTCAGGAGGTCATCTAGTCCACCCCCCTGCTCAAAGCAGGACCAATCCCCAACAAAATCATCCCAACCAGAGCTTTGTCAAGCCTGATCTTAAAAACTTCTAAGGAAGGAGATTCTACCACCTCCCTAGGTAACTCATTCCAGAGCTTCACCACCCTCCTAGTGAAAAAGTTTTTCTTAATATCCAATCTAAACCTCCCCCAGTGCAACTTGAGACCATTACTCCTCGTTCTGTCATCTGCTACCACAGAGAACAGTCTAGAGCCATCCTCTTTGGAACCCCCTTTCAGGTAGTTGAAAGTGGCTATCAAATCCACCCTCATTCTTCTCTTCCGCTGACTAAACAATCCCAGTTCCCTCAGCCTCTCCTCATAAGTACCTGCTTGTCCACTCTATACAAAGGAATATAGAATCCACTGGTACTAATAGCAACAATTTACATGCCTATCTGTAGAAAAATGTTTTTTGGATGTCGCAGGAGGTTTCCAGCATGTTTGACAGAAAGATGAACCAACTCTGAAACTCCTGTGAATTGCCATATGGTTAGGATTCAATGGACCTGCTAAAATGCACTGTTCTCTTAGACCGCTCTTCTCTTTTAATACCATAAGGAGGAAATTGCTCACTCTGTGTGTATGTGCATGAAGTATTAAGCAAAGTCCTCAAAATAAAAATGCCATAAGGCCCATTTGTATTACATTAATGTTTTGAAATGTCTTTGTCTTAAAACTCATACTGGTTTGTTAAAGACCACCCACATTGACTTGGATTTCAGAGCTGTTTTTGTACATCAGATTTTCTTTGTAAATCAAAAATAAATTCAACAGCCTTCATATTCTGCCAAAAAATTGCACACTAATCACCTCACTGCTGTGTTAAAAGTTTCCTTCAAAATAAGACAATCTTTATACTGACTAGAGTTTGTTTACGGACAAATTGCTGGATTTTTCAGGTTTTAACAATGTGTGGCACTTGTAGATGACCAGGCAAATAATCTTTTCCTTTGGCTAATATTTTCTCATTGAAGAATAGTGAAAGGCTGAACCCTCATGATTTTGCTGCCTACTATGAAAGTCACAAGAATCAAATAACTCTTGTTCCAGTTAGGCTGCATGAAGCTTGGGGCTTAGTGTTTAGGTCAGGCTGTTCCCCAACAGTGCAGTTTCTTCCATGGACTGGTATGGAAGAGACAGGACCATGACTCTTTGAGACACCAGCAACCCTGAGTGCACACTGAGTGCCTGATGCAAAGTCCGTTGAAATCATTGGGAGTCTTTCCACTGCCTTCAATGGTCTCTACATCAGTCCCTTGTGTTGCTGCAATTGTGACAGGCTCTTGCACAGAAAAGATACTTGCAGTTGTATGATGGAGGTGCTTTTAATGGTAGGTGGGAGGGCTCAACAGTCCCTGGGGCTTACTTCCAGTTTGTCTTATGGTCCTAAAGCTCATGCTTCGGGCGGACACCATCAGGGGCAGGAAGGGATTCCACCCACACACCCCCAAAGTATCCTGAGAGGTGTAGGTTTTTTTTTTTATCTCCTTCCTCTGAAGTATTAGGGATGGCCACGGCTGAAGGTGGGACATTGGGTTGGGAGGGCCAAGGCTCTGAGTTGGCACTAAGTATTCTCTTTCTCAGATGCTTGACTGGCTGGTTCTTGCTCACATGGTCAGGATTTAACTGATTGCCATATGTGGGATGGGGAAGGAATTGGCAGAGACCTTGGTGGGATCTTACCTTCCTCTGCAGTGTTTAAGAACAGGTCATTTGCCAAGATTATCTGAGGATATCTCACTTCATCATTTTCTTGACATTGTGGGGTCTTTGACCACCTTAGTCCTTCCTGTTCTCTGCCTGTGGCACATAACAGTTTAGTCTGCTGTCATCTGTAATACTTTGGTCTAATATCAGTTGTTGGGTTTAATATGCAGGTGTTGTGAGGTATGAGTGGCCTGCGATATCATAGAAGATTAGGGTTGGAAGAGACCTCAGAAGATCATCTAGTCCAACCCCCTGCTCAAAGCAGGATGAATCCCAACAGCAGACTATATATACAGACTAGATGATCTGGTGGGCTCCTCTGGCCTTAAACACTATGACTTGTTGACACAGGCTGCACAAGGAAAGGGGAGCTTTTTTGTGTGCACAGCTCTGTAAAGGGTTGTCACATATCATAACATTTGTTGGCCTTAATTTGTGAAGTAAACTAAAGTAGGCACCTGGATGTGTGTTATGTCTGACTGATTTTTGGCAGTAGCCCCTATCACTAGTTTATCTGACAACTAAAGTAGTTAACCCTGTGAGGAAAGTCAATGAAGGATGTTCACATGGACAACTATAATAGCTTTGCAAAGGAATGTAATTACACCAGACCACCTACTCAGCTAATGTAAATTAACATGACTCCACTGAGATGAATGGAGTTATGCTAATTTATACCTGCTCAGGAACTAATCTAGTATTTTGAAATAGTGGCCATTTCGGTATTCTTTTAAAAGCCTAATCAATGTGTGTATGAGCACAAGGCTTGATCTTTGAAGAGATCTCATATTTAGAAAAATGAGAACAGAGAAGGATTCCATACATATACCCCTTTATATTATGATAATTATCAATTATTTGTATTGCAGTTATGCTTGGAGGCCGCATTATGGCAGTCACAGTACAAACACAAAGTCAAAGCTGGATTTTGCCCCAAAGAACTTAAAATCCCCTGAAAAATCTGCTGGAGGCAGTTTACTGCCCTATACTGAGCACTATTTTATCAAGTCCCATGGAATAAAAATCTTGATTTTAGGTAGATCCCCCAACACTATGAGATCAAAGAGAAAAAAAGTAGCTGAGAAATCTCTTGGCAGGTCTGTCTATTTTGCTTATGTCATATAAGTGACTTTTTCATTTTTTCCAGGCATTAGTTCTGGAAATATACATCTATAAATGTTAATTCCAGTTCCAGAAATATTAAGTTCTAGTCATATTCTCCATTTTAAGCACTGTAATATCTCTGAAACTTTTGCTATCTCTAACTGGGATAAACTTTTAAACGTGCATACTCTAGGTGACTCTGGTGCTTTCAGAGGCAATCCTCTAGCTCACTTATGAAGCTGCAATGGGTCCTATGGCTACAGAAGTGAGTTTTTTGCATGCCAGTGCACAGGGAATGGGTAGGGACAAGACAATCAGGTTCGGAAAAGCAGGGGACCAAGAGGGAAATGCATGGGGACTGGAGCATCTACTACTGTCTGAATGTTCCAGTCCAGTCCACATATTCAAAACATGCAAATGGGTCAGCAAAGCTACTGCATTGTTGGGTCACCTGTTTAAGGATTTGCCCTTACTGCATTCCTGTCCTGTGAGACAGGTAACCTTATTGTAATTGCTCTAAGCAGCAAAAGCCTCACAAGTTATCAATATTAGGATAAGACCAGAACTTCATACAAAGGTGGACCAAATATGAGCATGCTGAAATTCAGAAGCATTCACATCTGGTGTTCTGGTGGGGCATGTTACAGATATGTGAAAGTCAGATTGAGGGGATTTGGTTACAGACCATTACATGCAGGTTTTTCTTTTGGCTTGTTTAATGTTTACAGTGTGATCTGTAGGGGACTGCGTGTTTGGGGCCTGTGTGAGAGTGGGGTCCAGAGGCTTACTAGCTGCTAGCTTACTGTGATTAACAAAGCTCTAGCCTACTGTCCTTTATCACCCTTTGCTTCTGTGTTAACCAGGGCAGGGTGGACTTGGGAGAGAAGGGCTTAAAAGCCAGACACTAAGCAGCCAAGCAGAGCTCGTGAACAGCAGAGTTTGAGAGGGAGTTTGTAGGAGGGAGACAAAATAAAATCACCCTGATTCTGGTTCCTCCACCTGCACCTGTGCCCAGACAGAGACCATTCATGGATGCTTCTACCAGGTGCTGATGTGGATTTGTAAAGACTGTGTCCTGCATTTCCTCAGTATAGAAAGCCAGTCTGGGGGGACTATCCAGTGTGAGATGTCTATTGGTAGAATCTCTCAGGAAGCAGGTGGGTGAGTTACAGGATGAGGTAACTTGGCTGAGGAGCAACTGTGCACATGAGGAATTAATTGAAAATATGCATATGGAGACTTCCAAGATTGAGGAAGCAATCCAGCTGGAGAGGACTAAAATAGCACCACCAGGGGAGGCAGAAACTGCTCCTTCACAGGAAGGAAGCTGTCTGCTGGCTACTTCTGACAGCAAGCAGTGCTCCACCCCTGCTCCAAACCCACCATCCACAGAGATTAAAAAAAAACAGGTATGCTGCCCTGACAACAATCTCCTGCATAGGTGGAGAAGGAGAATCCACATGCCTCCAAGGCTGGCAGGATCACAGTCACCACTCCCAAGAGGAAATTAAGAAGTGGTGGTTATCAGTTACTCCCTTCTAAGAGGAACAGAAGCATCCATCTGCCAGCTTGACTGGCATCCTAGGACATATGCTGCTTGCCAGGGGCCCCTATCGGAGACATTATGGAAGGATTGCTGATGATCGTTCAGCCCTCTGCTTACTACCCCATGCTGGGCACTATTATTGATTACAGGGCTCTGAGCGTGAAGGTGAGAGAGTTGCGTGCGCAAGAGGTGTTCTCATTGATCCTTCTGTTTAAGGGTAGAGGACCAGGCAGAGACAGAAACATCCTGGAGGTGAAAGCAAGGCCAAACACAAAATGAGATTAAAATAGCTAGGGACATAAAAGCTAACAAGGAAACATTTTATAAATACATTAGAAGCAAGAGGAAAACTAAGGACAGGGTAGGCTCAATGAGGAGGGAAAGATGATAACAGAAAACATAACAATGGCCAAGATGTTAAATGCCCTTTTTTTGTTTGTTTTCACTGGAAAGGTTAACAGTGATCAGATGACTACCATAGTAAACATCAATGTAAATAGGGTAGGATCTGAGGGAAAAAACAAGTTAAGAATTATTTAGACAAGATAGGTATCTTCAAGTCAGCAGGGCCCGATGAGACATTCTAGAATGCTTAAGGAACTGGCTGAAGAGATCTCTGAGGCACTAGCAATTATCTTTGAGAACACATGGAGGACAGGAGAGATCCCAGAGGACTGGAAAAGGGAAAATATAGTACTATCTATAAAAAGGGGAATATGGACAATTCAGGGAATTACCGACCAGTCATCTTAACTGGAGCAAATAATCAATCTGTCTGTAAGTAAGTTGAAGGTTATAAGGTGATAAGCAACAGTCAACATGGATTTGTCAAGAACAAATTATATCAAACCAACCTAATATCCTTGTTTGACAGGGTAACAAGCCTTCTGGATCAAGCAAAAGCAATAGATGTGAAAAATGTCAACTTTAGTAACTTCTGATACTGTCTCACAAAACCTTCTTATAAGCAATGTTCCCATGTTCAGAGACTAGTTATCAATGGTTCACAGTCAAGCTGGAAGGGCATATGGCACACTTTGGGGTGCAATACAGACCAATGAGGGGTTGTCACCTCTTACCTTGTAACTCTGAGTGCTTCACAATGTTTTGCTTCGGCAGTTCTCTTCATGGGATGCTTACAGTCATCAACAAGCATGCAGGTCACATCCTCAGTGTCTGTTTGCTATGCAGCTAGCCCTGGTTCAGCAACTCTGACCCAGCAGGCTCTCTAAAGCCCACAACCCCTTCTGGCATCCACCAGCCTTGGTTATAACCTGCAAGATGACCCCAACACATTCCCAGTCCTGAATTTCCCCAAACCCTGTAGGTCCAGCCCTCTCCTGGACCACTCCGAGAAATAATAAGATCTGCTTGTGCCTCTAAAGACAAAATGTACAGCTTTCTATTTTAGCTGGAATTAGCTAACACTTTAATTTAATTAGCTAACACTTTAATTTAAACACAGCACTGTTGGATTTAATTAACAAAAGAAAATAGGATTTTTACTGACATCAAGTATAAGAGAGAGAGAATTAAATGGTTACAAACAAAAAGAAATGAAAAATGCTTTCTAGTGACTAAAAACTTAACCTAACAAGATACAGACTTTGTTCAAGATGGCTTTTCTTACCCAGACCTTCCAGCAAGATGACTGACTGCCCTCCTCAGTGATGATCCCCTCCAGAAACCGAAAGCACTGCTTGCTTTGTCTTCTGGAGTAAAAGAGGTAATTTGGGGTTCTTTGCACCTTTCTTTCCTAGTCCAGTGAAACTTTGAAATGGATTCTTCTGAAGGTTACCCCAGAAAGTAAAGCTTAGTCAAGCTGCTAGGAAGGTGATATGGAGTCTGGTGGTGAAGAAAACTCCATGCTGTTTTTTTTCCCCCTTGCTGGTGTTTGCTACAATGCAAATGGTTCTTTTTCCTTCAATCTCCTCCCCCGCTGTCTTGATGGTCCTGTTTACTGCTTATATGTATGTTAAGTTAAATACACATTCCTTTGTCGAAGACAGACCTGTTTAGCACCTTTACCTAGGCAAGGCCGTCTGGTCTTGAACATATTATAGCAACATCATGCGGGGGAAATACATAAATTTACATATAATGTTGCTACATATGTTTTGCTATGATATTGTTGACCAGCAAGTTATTAGTTTTTAAATGACACTTCACAACACGTATTTTGTACATGGACTATCACAATCGATAGAGTGTGAGTAGCTGGGTGCTTTGTGTCACAGCATGTTGAGTGGGGTCTTGCAGGGATCTGTCCTGGGTCAGGTCTTATTAAATATCTTCATAAATGATTTGGATAGTGGCATGTAGCGCACACTTATAAAATCTGCAGATGATACCAAGCTGGGAGGGGTTCCAAGCGCTTTGGAGGACAGAATTAGAATGCAGAATGATCTTGATAAATGGGAGAAATAGCCTGTAACAAGATGAAATTCAATACAAATGCAAAGTTCTACACTTAGGAAGGAAGAATTGATTGCCTGTGGAGGTGTACTGCAGAAAAGGATCTGGAGGTTATCATAGATCACAAACTGAATATGAGTCAACAATGTAATATTGCTGCAGAGAAAGCGGACATCATTCTGGGATGTATTAGCAGGAATGTTGTCAGCAAGATACCAGAAGTAATTCTTCCACTCTACTCTGCACTGATAAGTAAAGCTATGATTTTGTCATGGCTATTTAGTAAAAGTCATGGACAGATCACAGGCAATGAATAAAAATTCATGGAAGCCGTGACCTATCCCTGACCTATCCCTGCTGATCCCCTGCCCTAAAAACATCCCTGACAAAATGGGGAGGAAGGAGCCCAGTGGCTGGGAGCTGGGAGGGACCCCTGACCTGGGCTGGAGCGCTCTGGGAGATTCCCCTGCCACTGGCAGGTGCTGGGAGCTGGGGGGGCTCCCGCACTGCCAGCAGTGGCTGGGCTGCTATGAGGCCCCAATGTTGCAGAAGTCATGGAATCCATGACTTCCACGACCTCTGTGACATACTAGTAGCCTTACTGATAAGACCTCAACTAGAATACTGTGTCCAGTTTTGGGAACCACACTTTGGGAAAGATATGGACAAACTGGAGAAAGTTGAGAGGATAACAACAAAAATGATCAAAGGTCTAGAAAAGCATGACCTATGAGGGAAGACTGAAAAAAATGGGTTTGTTTAGTCTGGAGATGAAAACTGAGGGAGGACATAACAGTCTTCAAGTATGTAAAAGGTTGTTATAAAGATGATGGTAATAAATTGTTCTCCTTGTTCACTGAGGACAGGACGAGAAGCAATGGGCTTAAATTTCATCAAGGGAGATGAAATTAGGGAAAAAATTATAATTGTAAATGTAGTTAATTACTGGAACAAATTACCTAGGGAAGTTGTGGAATCTCTGTCATTGGAGAATTTTAAGAACAGTTTAGACAAACAACTGTCAGGGACAGTCTAGTTCATACTTACTCCTGCCTCAGTGCAGGGAACTGGACTAGATGATATACTGAGGTCCCTTCTAGCCCTACACTTCTCTGATTCTATGCCTCTTTCATATTTACCTTGACCAGATCTGCAGATTGTCTTCAGTGAGACTTAAGCACATGTATCTAGGCATCAGAGAGCAAAAACAGCACTATATGATTAGGCCACTAATGACATTTCACAAATAATAAGCAGAGGATAGTAAAAGATCATCATGAGCAGCTGATAATCAACCCATGAGCTGAAAATTGTTAATCCAAACTATTCAATAAATACTTTTGAATAATAAAAAGGTGTGTGGAAAAACCAGAAGGGTTCATGAACAATTCATAAACAGGAAAAAAGGACTAAATTTGTCAGACAATTTATTCCCAACAGATAATCTGATCAGTTCGAGTCTATAACACCAAATTTACATTAATAAATGCATTAATTAATAAAAAGTATAATTCATTAAAAATTTAGTTCCATGAATATTGTCAGCATCCTAAAATAAAGAGCAAACCAACACCTCTGATTCTTTGAAAAATACAGGAAAAAAAAACTACAGTATGTTATTCAATAGAGAAGGAGAGACAGGGTCACCCTTAAATATACCAGGAAAACATAGTCACTCAGAGGAAAACAAGGAGTGAGAGAAAAAGGCAACTGCATAGCATCCTTTAATGTATGCATTATTGTCTAAACTTGTTTAGTTGTACAGAACAAGGAGAAGACTGAAGAGAGGAAGAACAAAATTACAGCATCCTGAGACTATAATACATCCAACATTTCATTTCTCTGAGGGAGTGTGGAGCATCTTGCAATTGCGAGATCAATTTCCCAGAGAACTAGAGTGGCAGAACTCAGATCAAGATAGTCCTGTCTTCATAAAATAAAGTGTATTGCCTTTTTTATTCTTTTACCAAGAAAAGAAAAGAAAAAAGCAGCAATGTGGAAACTCAGTCTTGCTGCCATTTGCAAAACCCTACCATAGGTCACCTGCCTTTCAAGTACACAAATGCACACTCCGATATTAGTCCCATATGCCAACAAAGTGGTGAAAGAATTCCTCATCCTGGCTGCAATTGGAGTCATTCATCTTTCTGTACCAAATCTATCCTGATCCTCTGAGGAAAAAATGTTTTCATTCTTTTGTATTATTTTTAATGGAGACGTTGACATTAGTTCCAATACATCTTAAAATAAGGTATTGGTTTACTCACTACAAGTTTCAGTATGGTTTCCAGTTCTTTTGAAGGGAAGTTGGGTAGCTGAGACTTGTAAGAAGTTCTGAATTCATATTACTATTTCTCTGAATTTACCCTGGACTTTAACGTCTGAGTATTTGAACATACTTTCCCTCCTTACTCTGGTCTCTTTCCAGTATATAAACTTACACCTATATTTTAGACATAAATTTATTTCCTGTCTGCTCAAAGGGTTATTGAGAAAGCTGATGAGATCTAAAATTAGATTTACAGTATCATGCTTTAAGGAGTTTACTATACATATGCACAATTAGTTTGATATTGCATTGATATCTACCATTTGGGGTCATTTCTTGGCATTGTGAAACTGGAACTAAGGCTTTTGAGATTTGAAAGTGGTCATAAGGATTTTTTTTTTCAGTGAGAATGAAAATACTGACAGGGAGTTGTTGTGCTAGGCTTGGAGGGAACAGCTTGGCCCTGAGTTAGAACAGCCCCAACTGTAATATGAGTCTGTACCTCTCCCACCACCTTTCTGAGTGAGATTGTCAGACATATTCCTCTCAGAAGACTCTTGGTATTGTGAAGGGCAGTGGTTCTGCATAGAAGCTTCCCCTCACAGATTTATACTGGCTAATGAGGAGTTGGTTTGGACGCTTTCTATAGCAGTTAGATTAAATATTTAGAATTTACATAATGGTTAAAATCTATGCTCTGAACATTGTTTAAATTTTATAAGTGCTAATGGTGTAAGATTTGGTGCTTTAAAAATCAGATAAACAAGAAAGAGGGTATTCACAGAGTTCAAAGCCCTCACATTTTCTTGTCCTACCTGCACCAATGTGATCATACAGTTATCCTTTAAAAGGTTGTAATGTAAATCATGTAGCATAGAAATAATAATTGCAGTAACCTTCTTCAAGGCTTTGTCTTGTCCTGCCTTCTAAGCAAATCCATTATTACACACATTTCTTTGTTTCCGTGTAAGTACATTTTAAAAAGATGCGAGATGTTTTATGTATGCTGGTGAAGTGATTACAAGAGAACACCAAAGTACTGTAAACATTTAGAAAAAAATAAGTGACAAGCTCACTTGAGATTTACATTTCAGTAATGAGTCCTTCATGCTGCAAATAAGTTGCAATGTCAATAAGTTACAGTATGTTGTCTAATTAAGTAATTCCAAAAAAACCCAATATGAACCCAATATTTCAAAGCAGTGTCCTTCAGTTATTTTGATATGTTTTAAGCAGGTCTTATAAAAATGTTTCAACCTATTACCATATGAGTGATGTATGCAATAGAAGGCCAAGCAATGTAAAACTATCCTGCTGAAAATAAATTAGAAATAAAATGCACATAAAAAGATCACAAAATCGAGCCTTTAGATGTTCCACAGAAATTTCTCTTGAAACTGAGATGCTTTTTCAGTTCAGAGTTTCATGAAATCAAGCATTGGCTAAAATCAATGTACAAGCAAGATAAAAGGCATAACAGTGTGATTGCAGTGATCAAAGCCTTTCAAAAGAGGAATCCACTTTTTTTTAACCCCATCCAAATCACAAAAGTCATCCATATGTAATGTAGTCTATACTATCAGTACAATTATTGAAACTTGATAACTCCACAAGAAATGTACTACCTAGATACTAGGATGATATATGCTCTAGAAATGCCAGATAAGTGGGTGGGTGGATGGATAGAAGATAGATGTTTATTCTAAAAAAGAAATGCAATCATAACTGTAGCTAGTAGTATTGAATATCTTAAGAAAATAATAGCGAAGACTAGATAAATATTGTGTTAATTGTTTCTCTGCACTTGATTATATACAGTACAGCTTAATTTGTAAAGGTTTTTTTTCTTTGTCATAGAATATGTAATGCAAAAGTAACTATTAATAAAATATTAAGGATGAGTGAATTGGTTCTGACTTGGAAGAAGATCTGAGGTTAGTTGGTAGAGTTTGTTTAGGACAGTTTAAGGAGTAAAGTACTACTCAGCATGAACAAGGGCATCCAAATCTGGCCATCAGTTATCTAGCACAACACTGCTGCTCATTCTCATGTGGAAAGACCAGTGTGATGTAGGGTTTAGGCCCTACACATAGTGTGAATTTATGGGGTTATGGAGAGGTGTACAGAAGGAGGTTTTGTTCTCGGGGATGATGTTCAGTAGAGAGTTTGAATAAGTTATGATAGGGACATGGAAGGTTTTAAGAGGATATATGATGGAAGACAAAGCAGGTGGGAGAGCTACTAGAGGAGGTGGCTAGGCTGAGGAGCATCCATGACCACAAAAAATTCATTGAGAGTATTCATATGGAGATGTCCAAGGCTGAGGAAGCTATCCAGCTACAGAGGACTGCTATTAAGCCACTGGGGGAGAAGGATATGGCTCTGTCACAGGGTGGACACTAGCTTCTGTTACTTCTGACAGCAGGCAGTACTCCACCCCTATTCTCAACCCATCTGTCAGCCTCACATGGCATCCCGGGAGGTGTGCTGTCTGCCAAGGGCCCGTATCCAAGACATTATGGAGGGATTCTCGAGGAACTTCCAGCCCCCTGACTACTACCCCATGCTACTCATCCATATGGACACTAATGATACTGGGAGATATGACCCGCAGCAGATCAGAAGTGACTACAGGGCTCTGGGAGTAAGGGTGAAGGAGTTCGGGATGCAGGTGGTGGTCTCTTCAATCCTTCTGGTCAAGGGTATGGGCTCAAGCGAAGAGATGCATCCTGGAGATGAATGCCTGGCTGCAAGATGGTGTCACCAAGAGAGCTTCGGCTTCCTTGACCATGGGATGCTGTTCTGGGAAGATGGACTACTAAGCAGAGACTGTGGGAGAAGGGTCAGAATCTGGGGGGAGCATGGACTGTTTGAGCAGGGATAAAGGAGACACAGGAGAGAACATGGGGGGAAATCAAATCACTATCTTAGATGTTGGCATACTAATGCAAGAAGTATGGGGAATAAGCAGAAATAACTTGAAATGCTAGTAAATAAACACAACTGTGACTTAGTTGGCATCACATAGACTTGGTGGGATAATACGCATGACTGGAATATTGGTATAGAAGGATAAAGCTTGCTCAGAAAGGACAGGCATGGGGAAAAGGGAGGAGGTGTTGCCTTATATATTAAAAATGTATACATTTGGACTGAGGTTGAGATGGAAATAGGAGACAGACTTGCTGAAAGTCTCTGGATAAGGATAAAGGGGTTAAAAAACCCAGGATGATGTCATGGGTAGGGGTCTACTACAGACCATCTAACCAGGAAGAAGAGGTAAATGAGACTTTTTTTAAGCAACAAACAAATCATCCAAAGACTCGGTGATGATAGGGAACTTCAGCTACCCAGACATCTGTCAGGAAAATAATACAGCAGGGCACGGATTATCCAATAAATTCTTGGAATATATTGGAGACAAATTTTTATTTCAGAATGTGGAGAAAGCTAATGGGGAGAGGCTGTTCTAGATTTGATTTTGACAAATAGGGAGGAACTGGTTGAGAATTTGAAAGTGGAATGCTGCTTAGGTGAAAGTGATCATGAAATGGTAGCATTCATGATTCTACGGAATGGTAGGAGAGAAAACAGCACAATAAAGATAATGGATTTCAAGAAAGCAGACTTTAGCAGGTAGGCAAGATCACATGAGAAGCAAGTCTAATGGGGAAAACAGCTGAAGATAGCTGGCAGTTTTTCAAAGAGATAGTATTAAGGGCACAAGAGCAAACTATCCCACTGTGTAGGAAAGATAGGAAGTATGGCAAGAAACCACCTGGCTTAGCCAGGAGATCTTCAATGATCTAAAACTCACAAAAGAGTCCTACTAAAAGTGGAAAGTAAGTCAAATTACAAAGGATGAATATAAACAACTAACACAAATATGTAGGGACCAAATTAGAAAGGCACAAAACAAGATCAAACTAGCTAGAGACATAAAGGGTAACAAGAAAACATTCTACAAATCCATCAGAAGCAAGAGGAAGACCAAGGACTGGGTAGGCCTGTTACTCAATGAGGTGGGGGAAATAATAACAAAAATGTGGAAATGGCAGAGGTGCTTAATTACTACTTTGTTTCGGTTTTCACCAAGAAGGTTGGTGGTGATTGGACATCAAACATAGTGAATACCAGTGAAAAGGAGGTAGGATCAGAGGCTAACATAGGAAAAGAACAAATTAAAAATTACTTAGACAAGTTAGATGTCTTCAAGTCACCAGGGCCTGATGAAATGCATCCTAGAATACTCATGATGCTGACTAAGGAGATATCTGAGCCTTTAGCGATTATCTTTGAAAAGACATGGAAGACAGAAGACTGGAAAAGGGCAAATATAGTGCCCATCTATAAAAAGGGAAATAATGACAACCCGGGGAATTATAGACCAGTCAACTTCTGTACCCAGAATGATAATAGAGAAAATAATTAAGCGATCAATTTGCAAACACCTAGAAGATATTAAGGTGTTAAGTAACAGTCAACATGGATTTGTCAAGAACAAATCATGTCAAACCAACCTGGTAGCTTTTTTTAACAGGGTAACAAGCCATAGGGATGGGGGGAAGCAATAGACGTGGTATATCTTGACTTTAGTAAAGCTTCTGATACTGTCTCTCATGACCTTCCCATAAACAAACTAGGGAAATGCAACCTAGATGGAGCTACTATAAAGTGGATGCAAAACCAGTTGAAAAACCACTCGCAGAGAGTAATTATCAGTGGTTCACAGTCATGCTGGAAGGGCATAATGAGTGGGATCCTGCAGGGATCAGTTCTGGGTCCAGTTCTGTTCCATATCTTCATCAATGATTTAGATAATGGCATCGAGAGTACATTTATAAAGTTTGCAGATGATACCAAGCTGGGAGGGGTTGCAAGTACTTTGAAGGATATGATTAAAATTCAGAATGAACTGGACAAACTGGAAAAATGGTCTGATGTAAATAAGATGAAATTCAATAAGGACAAATGCAAAGTACTCCATTTAGGAAGGAACAATCAGTTGCACACATACAAAATGGGAAATGACTGCCTAGGAAGGAGTACTGCAGAAAGGGATCTGTGGGTCATAGTGGACCACAAGCTAAATAAGAGTCAACAGTGTAACACTTTTGCAAAAAATAGCAGATGTCATTCTGGAATGTATTAGTAGGAGTCAGGGCTGGTGCAATCACTAGGCAAACTAGGCGCCTAGGGTGCCAAGTGGTTGTGGGGGGGCCAAAAGCGCACTCTAGGGAGGCTGTGGAGCAGAGGTGAGCTGGGGCAGAGAGGTGCAGCGGGGGAGGGCTGATTGGCGCTGCAAGCCTGGGAGACAGGAGAAGTGGAACAATGGCGGTGTGCTCAGGGAGAAGGCGGAGCAGAGGTGAACTGGGGCAGGGAGCTCCCTGGGTGCATGGCTCCCTGGGCCAGGGGGAGGGGGTGGGGAGCTGCTGCAGGGCTCCCGGGGGCGGGCGCAAGGTGGAAGTTTCGCCTAGGGCGTGAAACATCCTTGCACCGGCCCTGGCAGGAGTGTTGTAAGCAAGACGTGAGAAGTCTTCTGCTGTACTCCACACTGATTAGGCCTCAACTGGAGTATTGTGTCCAGTTACGGACAAACATGAGGAGCTTCAACCCTGTTCCCCGGCTTGTGTTGGGGACGCCTTCCCCTAAGTTCACTTCCAACTGTGATTTATCAGTGACCGGACCCCCTATGGACCGAGTACCTGCAATGGACACCTGACACATGCTAAATTGTGACAATTTGGTGCATTCAGATTGCCCAGCACCAACTGCAGCTCCTGAGGAGCTGCTGTGTTTGCTAGTGCCTGCAAGTCTTGATGGAAATTCTCCTTCTCCTTCTCTTCTTTACAATCCTTGTTGAGATGCCTACGCTGATATCACAAATGTGATGCACTCTTTAATGTGGACTCCTACATCCATCAGTCTGTCACTCTAATAACTTTAAGTACCTTACCTCTCCTTTCATTAATACCCTGACTCCATTATACCCCATTTGTCACCCACATAGAAGAGTTTGCAATCTAAGCCCAACTCCTTTCCTGCACACCTCATCCATTGTTTCTTGTAGACACAGAATATTGGTACCTCTCCTTACCATCATATCAGCTATTTCCATACCTTTACCCATCAAAGTACACTCACTGTTGCTACTCTTATGATAAGGGACTTCTTTGGTTGTGCAGGTCACTGCTTTTTGTCTGACTCTTCACTCTGACAGCTAGTCCCCCTGAAACTCTAGAGAACAGTTCAGAGGCTGGCCATCAGAAATCCTATTGGCGTGGGGCTGAAATGGCCTCCCATCATTAGCAGTAGTCAGCTGCATAAAAGTAGACAGGGCCAGTCTCACACCTCCTTATAAAAGGTTTCTACTACTGTCCTTTGCAGCAACCCACAAAAGCCCCATTTCTACTCTGGATACCATGGGCGTGAGGTGCTGATCTGGGAGTGGAAGAGAGGGTTCTGTTGGGCAGGACAGAGCACATATATACTCTCCCCCTGATGAACAGATGATGAATAGATTATCAGAGTCCTTCTGGCAGCCCCGAACTCAGATGATGCCCTCCTCTCCCTGCCTCTTCCCAACCTGAAAGGGGGACCCTTAAAGAAAGCCACAGACCCTTTCTTCCCAATTGACCAGACCAAGTCCCACCAACACCTTTGCAGCTGTGGGGGTTGCATTTTCATTGCAACTTTTTATGAATCCTTCAGTGCATATTCAGTGTCTCTCTCCAAGGTACAACCATCTTAATTAGTTATCTGGAAATTCCTTTAGCTTTGTCAGATGTTCACTTCTGTCATTGTTGTGTACGTCTGACATTTACATAATATCTGCTTGAATAAATGAAACACTCCTACTAGAATCTCAATGAGCAAATACAGGAACATTCCTTGCAACATTATGTAAATTAGCAATGTCCACAAATTTGTTTCAGATTTTGGTGCTGTAGCTATGGCCTAAACTGCATAGGAAACTACAAAGTCAATATAATATGTTGTTGTGCTTACCTTTTGGGAGTTGTTTTTACAGGAAACTATAAGAAAAAGAACGTATTGTCATTATATAGTCACATATACTAAAGTCTGCTCTTCTGATCACCTTTCATTTACTAACAAGGAAATTCCACAGATTTGACAATACTGTGTACAAAAATAATAGGCTGGTAAGAATAGTGATATGTATAGTGAATATCAAAGCTTCAAGTAGAACTTCATGTCTCATAATGAATGAACAACGCTATACTATTTCAGCCTGGGGTGAATATGAAAGTGTGAAACATTCTAGGAATAAATATGGTGGAAGGAATACCATGTCTAAAATCCTCTTAACATTTACATAATACATTCTACCTTGAAGTATTCCAGTGCACTTTACAAAACTCTCTGTATAGCATACCATATACATAAGGTGAATCCTCCTCATCTCATCTTCAGCAAATGGGATTTTTGCATAGGACGGGTGAATGTCGTTTATATACCAAAGTAATCAATTGATACCACACTGAAATGTAGCCATTTCTGGGGCAAAATACAGCAGCTGTTTGGCAACACCAATATTGCCAAATCTCATGATATTTGTTTTATAAAGCCACAGCTTCTGGATTCATGTCCTTAAGTGAGAATTTCAGGTTTCAACTAAAATAAGTATGTTTCTAGAACATATGGCTGTTGAGAAAAGCTTAAAACCATGATCTGTGTGAACTCTTAAAGGCTCAGAAACCAAAAGACAAATAAAATGAGCCCAACATTTATTTGGGTTAAAAATAATGAGATTTTCTTTTTTAGGTCTTACTCATGACTTTTCATATATTCATAAACTATAAGACCAGAAGGGACCTCTGTGATCTTCTAGTTTAACCTGCTGTGTAATACAAGTCATAGAACTTCCCTGAATTCATCCTGTTTCAACTACAACATATCTTTTAGAAAAAGGTCCAGTCTTGATTTGAAGGTTGCCAGAGATGGAAAATCCACCATGATCCTTGGTAAATTCTTTCACTGGTTAATTAACCTCACTGTTTAAAAGAAAAATTATATTTTATTTCCCGTCTGAATTTCAATAGCATCTGTTTCCAGCCATTGGATTTTATGTCTCTGCCTGCTAGATTGAGGAGACTGTTATCAAATATTTGTTCCTCTGTAGGTACTTATAGACTGTGATCAAGTCATCCTTTTATTGTCTCTTTGTTAACTCTATCACTATAATGCATTTTTCCCCACTACAGCACCTTCTCATACAGAACCTGGAATTCTTGTTCCTGAGTCTCAGTATTCCTTTGCTGCCTAGCAAATATCTGTGACATTTATTGGCAAACTCTGTTTCCATCCGCATCCAGTGGCAGGTCCACATAGTAGATAACAGCCTACTACTACACTTACTCTAGTAGCTCAGGTAGTAATAGAAGCCTGTGTTGTGGTTCTAAGGATCGCAACCTTGTTAAGACCCATGTTGGGTGTCTATGTGGTTGCACAGGATGAAATTTCAGGTTTTTTTCCCATTTTAAAATTTATAAAAATCCTGGAAAATTATATCCAGAAAGACTACACTAAAAGAACATTAAGGTTTCAAAAGCAAGTACCTAAAAGTTAAGAAATGCTTGAATAAAGGTTGCCATGTAATCCAGTTCTCCAGGGTGACCTTCAACTACCTTAATCACGCAACCACTCTTTCTCTTCTTGCTTCACCTGCCTGATGTGCCACAGAAGTTGCAGGTGTGCAGTGAATGACGAAGGGGATGGCAGGAAGAGAAAAACCAAAAACATTCTATGGCAGTTGAATGCAACCATGGAGAATGGGATTCTTTCTTTGCCTCTGCCACAGTTCCTATGTGATGGTGGGAAAGTCACTTAAACCAAACTCTTTACAAATGGCCACTGACTGTTCCTTGTTTTCTGGGTGCCCAATTTGAAACACCAGGGGTCTGAGTTACAGACATGCTGAGCACTTACAAGTGTAACTGAGGTGAATGGGAAGTCTTGACTGAGCATCTAAAGTGCTGTAAAAAGCTATGTCCTCTGAAATTAGGCCGTAGGCTTTTCAAATTGCCCCCAAATTAGTTACATTCTTGAAAATTTTGGCCTTTAATCTCTGTCTAAGTTCCCCACGTGCAAAATGGGGATAATACCACCTCACCTCAAAGAGGTGTTGTGAAGATAAATTCATCAATACTGTAAATCACTAAGCTACTATGATGACAGCTTCATATAAATGTCCATGAGGAAATTAATAATTCTGTATTCAGTTCAGGATTTGGATGGTGTGCCATGAATCCTGCTTGGGACCATATATTGAATGCTGAGGATAAAAAGAAATTTCAGTTACCCATTCAGTCAGCAACTCCTGGGAACTAAATAAGGTAGGAGTCTGTAGAAAAAGATAGAATGTAATCATATAATTAAAGACTGTATCATAATGCTAGCACAAGGGGACAAATTAAGGGTTTCTGTGCACAGGTGACCTTAATTGTGGCATTTCCTAGCTTTTTGAAAGCTTGACTTTGCAAACATAATGTTTTAATATATTTTTTGAGTGTTTATATAAAATACATGCATGCACATGCATATATTTAGGTGTGTGCATGTGTATATGTATATGGTAGAGGCCATTTCTAGTACCTAGGTAGAAAGATTTTGATGGACAGAAAATAGATTGAAAGAGAGAAAACAGTTTTGTGGAAAATCTATTTCTAATTTGTAAGGTTTTTTCCTCCCTCCATTATCTCTCCTTTTTTTTTTTTTTTTTTTATGACGGCCAACAGTTTATTTGAATCATTTTAATTTTCACTTACTTTGAAATTTCATTAGGATCACTGCAATGTCTCTCCTATCTTATCTTTGGGATGTATAATTTTCAGTCTTTTTTTCAAACCTTAAATCCTTGCACTAATCCTGGTCATTCTAAGCTGCACCCCAAGGACAAACATACTCATTTTGCTTTTTAAACTTTAGTAAGACTCTTGACTGAGCAGCATGTTATAGGGACATAACAAATACCAGATTAGAAAGAACAAAGACAAGATTGTTTGCTAGTTAAAAAGAAGGTTATAATTTCAAGGTGATGCTTTAATCTTGTTTATTACTATAGTATCTAAGGACTAAGCAAGAGTGGGCCCTTTTGTGCTAGGCCTTGAAGAGCTATCTAAATAGACAAGATAGACACAGAGTGCGGGGAAAGGGGTAGAAAACACAAGCAGAGTAAACAATGTGATAGTGGCAAATGTCATATTTGTTCCAAAATTATTTTAATGTTTTGTTTTTATTTATTTTTATAATTATTTGTTTATTGGGGGGATTTACTTAGTGGATAAATTAAATGGGAAGAGAATAGGGAATGGGGAGAAGAGGGTAAGAGGAGAAGGCATGGACTGAGGCTGAAGTGAAGAGACTGTAAGGGAGCAGGAGGCTTGGTGCAAACAGCCAATCAGATTAGGTCAGAGAAAGTCCATTCAAAACTGTAGAAAGTTCTCTGAACATCCAAAGATCCAGCTTGCTTCTCTCTGTGGCTTTCTCCCAAGGCCACTTGGTGGAGGACAGGAAGCACCACCATTGTCCTAGTGCTCCCAGAGTAGACGGTGTCTCCCCTGAATAGTTCTGAGTCTGGGGACTCCTGTGTGGAAGGTTGGCCCTGGCTGGGCCTCATTTTGCCCCTTACTCCTCAGTGAAACAGTCCCTTTTTGGCTGCTTCTTCCCCTACTGCCTGGAATCTCTGACTGGCTCCTCCACTGCCACCAAACCAAAATACAAAGGAGATGTCAATTAGGTGCAAAACAACCACATTTAATATCTGGGTTCAAATTCAGGCTATAACTTTTGGGATGCAACCAAGTGCATTTACATTACAAGAGCAGTGGTAATATGGAGAAGGCAGACTAGGCTAAATTCATAGCATCATAGAAGATTAGGATTGGAAGAAACCTCAGGAGGTCATATAGTCCAATCTCCTGCTTAAAGCAGGACCAACACCACCTAAATCATCCCAGCCAGGGCTTTGTCAAGCTGGGCCTTAAAAACCTCTAAGGATGGAGATTCTACCACCTCCCTAGATAACCCATTCCAGTGCTTTCACCCTCCTACTGAAATAGCTTTTCCTAATATCCAACCTAGACCTGCCCAACTTCAACTTGAGACCATTGCTCCTTGTTCTGTCATCTGCCATCACTGAGAACAGCCAAGCTCCATCCTCTTTCAACTACCTGAAGGGGGGTTCCAAAGCTGCTATCAAATCCCCCCTCACTCTTCTCTTCTGCAGACTAAATAAGCCCAGCTCCCTCAGCCTCTCCTCATAAATCATGTGTCCCAGCCCCCTAATCATTTTTGTTGCCTTCCACTGGACTCTCTCCCATTTGTCCACATCCTTTCTGTAGTTGGGGGGGCCCAAAACTGGACGCAGTACTCCAGATGTGGCCTCACCAGTGCCAAATAGAGGGAAATAATTACTTCCCTCGATCTGCTGGCAATGCTCCTACTAATGCAGCCTAATATGCCATTAGCCTTCTTGGCAATAAGGGCACACTGTTGACTCCTATCCAGCTTCTCATCCAATGTAATCCCCAGGTCCTTTTCTGCAGAAATGCCACTCAGCCTGTAGCAGTGCATGGGATTCTTCCATTGAAGGGTTAAAATCCATTGCTGATGTAATAACCTGGTATATGGATTTGTGTACAGGCCCAAAGTCCAGACTTTGGTCAAGAGGTCAGAGTCCTAGCAAATAGTGATTAGCTAAGAGAAAGCAGAATAACCAAAAGATAACCTTCCTTTTGCTAAGATATGGCCTCTTCCCACCTCCCTTTCCCAGGGACCAATGCCTGCCTTAAAACACGAATGAACAACTTGAAAGACAATCTTTATTGCCATATATTTTCACTGTTTCTTTGCTTTTACCCCTAGATATGTACCTGTTGGACAATCAGATGAGCTACTTCATTCCTATGGACCCCAAATCAGAATTCAACATATATATGTTATACTAATACATTTATTAAAGTACTAATTAAATGTTAAATGTTAATTTGTCAACTTGAGACCATGGGCAGAGACATTATGTAACCTTTGACCATTGGCTACTGTGCTATCATGTCTTGCTGCTAGACCTATCTGGGGAAGTGGGACTGCCTACCCCATCACTTTCCCCCACCCATGGAAAATCCATATATTCTATTGTAATCAATTGATTGACAGTGTCTCTCTGAGCCTAATAAGCAAGGTGACACTCCATTAGCACTGTACGTAATAAACTCCTGTGCTTGACCTCTACATGGTGTGGATTTATGACCTTCATCCATCCAAAGTGCAGAACTCTGCACTTGTCCTTGTTGAACCTCATCAGATTTCTTTTGGCCCAATCCTCCAATTTGTCCAAATTGTGTTGATCATCTCTCCTTACATCAGATTCTGTACCACTAGTCCCCATTAATCCGTTACTTCAGCCATAGAGTACCCATGGTGTATGGAGGCTGAAGTTTTGATGGTAAGACAGCATGAAAGCAAAACATTCTCCCACCTTTGATAAATATAATGAGACCAGATTCTCATCTGGTGTAAAATTAGTATGGTTCCATTGAAGTCAATGATTTTACATCAGATGATAATCTGATCCAGTATTCTGGTCTGAAATGTGTGCACAACCCCACTGCACTCCAGGGTCGCCTCATATGAATGTGCTCTCTTCCATCTCTATCTTCTATGATGTTGGCTAACTATGGAACAACTTTGTGAATCATTGTCTCAGACAGAAAATTTATAGACTAATAGTGGGATTTTATAACCAGTTTATTGGAATTAGATGCCCAATTTCCACTGAAAGTTAATGGGATTTGGGTGTTTAATACCCTTCAGCGTCTTTGAAAATCCAGCCTTGCACAGAGAGCAAATTACAAAAGTTTTTTTTTTTATCTCAGAAGAGTTGGGTTTTATAACTGACCAAGACAAGTGTTCAATCCTGAAAACACTCATGTGAGTAATTTCACAAAGCCCAGGACAAAGTGTGTGAGAGCTGAATATGAAACATTCTTGGCCAAGTGGATCTGGCTAGGGAACTAATTTTGGGGATAAATTAGGCAAATACTGAGTCTAAACATCTTTAGAAACACTGCATATGCTTCCTCTTTGACAAAGCTTTTCTGCCAGACCAAGAATGGCATTGTTCTAATAATTAGACCTCCAAATTTACTCTAATTGTGATATTAACTGTGGAAAAATAGATAAAAGCTTACAAAAAAATTTAATGACATATAATGATAAATATTAATGAGAGAAAGAGAAAAAACTAAATTAGTTTAAACAAAAATTCCTACTCAAATAATTTAAGGATTATACGTGATATACAAGAGAAGTGTGGGACCAAAAATTAATTAGCCAAAATTGGTGTATCAGAAATTTAGGTCTAATTGGTGGAGAAAATGAAAAGTGGATGATCTATTCCACCTATCACTTCCTTTTGGGGTCCTCAAAAAGAGACTTTGGGAAGAAAAAATGGTGAAAGAGGAGGCAACACACAAAAATTGCTGACAGAAAGAAGGGGAAGGAGAAAGCTTCATCAGTATGGCTGCCATTGCTGCCATCTCCTGGGACCCCAGGATCCCCTATGACACCGCTGGATCTTTGTTGGCCTAATCTGAGAAATGTCCTGACCTGACTGGACTGAGAGAGAGAGACCTGGAAAACATCATTACTTACACTGACTTTGGCTACATCTTGAACACCATCTGGGAGATGAGACTTGGCAACCCCCTCCTGCCCTCCTCCCCCTCCATCCTTTTCCTTCCCCACCTTATTTCTTCTCTTTCCTCCCTCTTTCCTTTTGCCTTCTGTCTAATAAGGCTTATAATATTTTGTAACACTGCTATATTTTGTAACAGTGCAGTAAGCTTGTAACCAAAAAGGCAGCTAAAAACAATGCCCTCAATAACCCCATGGTAGTACAAGTCTGCCTGGTCTTGGAGTGGCTGATAAGACCATGCGTTGTGCCAGTGTTTTATCCAATAGTAAGGGTGCAAGTAAAAGTCAAAGCCAGAGACAGAAGTTGAATCTTCTATTGTTGCGGTTCTTTTTTTCTCCCTTGTGTGTATCTTGTTTTGTCTTCTAATGAACAGAATTGGACTTTAATAACAACAGCAATACCAACAGCACCATCCCATCTTAACTAATTTCTTTTCTTTTCCACAAAAAATGACCAGTTATTATCATGTTTAATACAGTGTGTGTGTGTGTGTGTGTGTGTGTGTTCCTTTTTAAAATCTCTGTCCAGCTAGAGGGAAAGGAAACAAGAGATGTTAAAATAAAAGTCTCACTTAATATTTTACATTTTAAATGCTTTAACCTTTTTTCCTTTCTTTTCCCCTTCCCCTCTGCATCTTTAATAAAAAGTTAGAAGAATGTTTAATGGTGTTTTTGCCGTGGTACTAAGCAGGCTGAGGTGTCTATATACCAGACCCTGAATGTTGTTTAATACTGTTTAATGTTGGACAGTAACCGGGTCATGTTAACACCTCTTTGGGCTCATTTATTCCATTGACATTAAGGTTGCAACTACACTTTGAACTGGAGTTTAATTTCTGGCTCAGGTAGCTTTGGTTGAGTTAGTGCACTAACAATAGAAATGTAACCACGGTAGTGTGAGTGAAGAGATGATCTAGCTGCCTGAGTAAGTACATAGAGTCCCAGGTGGGATTATACATGGGGCAGCGAGCCTGTCCCACCACCTATAATATTGTGGTTAATTTTTTTTAACGTTTACTCAGTCAAAGCTAACGTGGGTCCATCTATCTGACCTCCATATTATACCTCTAGCTCTCAATGAAGACCTCACAATGCTTAAATTGCCTTCAACCTTTTCCCCCATTAAAATAAATAAAAGCAACCCCCAAAACTAACTGATCAAGCAACCATAAAACTCATACCTCAAGCAGAGGTTTTATACCTCCAGAAAAGAGAAAAGTGAGAGTCCCCCTGGAGTCTCCTAGGCATGTAGCTATTGGTAATCATTTTTATATGGAAAGTGTTCAGATATTAACATGATCGGCAGCAGTATAAAATGCTAAAATGGGTGTGAGTAGTTCAACAGAAGCCTGTGGGATTACTCACATAATAAAGGTTTAAAGTTTGGGCAAACCTTGCACAATCTACTGCTATAGTATAAACAATGTGCTTCTGGAGTTAAAATTGTGTGTGTTATATTTTGCAAACCCTGTTTTTGGCACAAACACACAATTATGAATTGACTCAAAAAAAAAGTTAGCTGGTGAATGAGTATCCCTATTATTAAACACAAATGCTATAAATAGCATCAAAGAGAACAGAAAAAATGATTGGCTAAGTAATATTGCTTTTTGTGTGAATATTCTTACTACTTTCAAGGTTGCTTCCAGGTCAGTAGTGACCAAGTCATTACTATCTGGTAGCTGTTTGTGGACCTATGTGAAATGAGCTTCTGGTCAGGCCGTTTCTTGGTGGACAGGTGTCTGTATCTAAAAAAGATAATCAAAATTAGCATTAATTGGTACCCTGGTTGCCAGGTGCAGCAGAGAGGGCAAAGATTAAATATGCATAAAGAACAAACTACCTTCACTTCTAGAATTGGTCTCCAAAGAATAGGACTGAGACCCATTAGTAAGGCAGTGTGGGGAAGCTGGAACTTCTGTGCTCCTGCTGAGTCTTTTCTGTAGCTAGAAGACTTCAGTCTCCTCAGTATCATCACTCAGATAGAAACACCACATTATTTTGTTGAAAGCAGATCTGTGGATTGGGCCAAAAAGTGAGAATGACTCTATAGTCCCGTGGTTTGGGCACTCACCTGAGAGTTAGAAAATGGCTGTTTAAATCCCTTCCCTTCATCAGATGGAGAGAGGAACAGAACCAGGGTCTTTCACACCCTGGATAAGTTCACTAAACTAAAGGTTATAAGGGAGGCCTTTCCTGCCTCTTGATGTTTTTGTGTGGCGTTAGACATGTGCTGCTACTATTCTGGTAAGAAATAACTAACTCCAGGTTCCTGGCTGTGAATCAGAAGTAGAGATCAACACCTCCTTCTTGTCCAGACTTAGGGTCCTCACTGTGGGAGTGACAGGGCTTAAGACACACCTCTTTTCTCATCATCTGCTATTGGCTAGTTTAGACAGCTCCCTGCCTATCTCTCCCCAGGCATTGTATAGGAAGCTTAGGTGCCTCAGCCAAGCTTCCAGTGATTTTCAAGGTGCCTAAGAGTTACCTATTGCAATGCTCAGCACTGCAACATCTGTGCCCCTTTGTGGATCCAGGCCCTAGTGGTAGGGAATGGGTGGATACTTGTCTCCATCTCCTCTCCCCAGGGTGCTGGCTTATTGATCTGAGCAACTACAAAGGGGGAAAGGAGCAAGAGGGAAACAAAATGTGAGTCTGGGTCAGCAAAACTATGTAGTGTATATTAACTAGTGGCTTGGGTGCTAGCTTGGAATTTGAGAGACCTGCATTTGATTTCCGCTATGACCTTAGGTGAGTCATTTAGGACTTGATTCACAAAGGGACTTTGGTGCTACTATCATTCTGAACATTACCACTCAGCTGCTGCCTAATGCTGTAGGTGCCTAAGTTTCCACCAGTGGGCATGTGTAAAACCACCTAAATCCTAATGCCAATCCAGCTAATAAGCTACTTGAACCTTCACCCACACCTAAGGCCTGGCATGATTCTCAAATTAGGTGTTCCCCTGCCTACCTCGACTGTGGGGACTGATCTCAACATACCTAATGTGCACAAAAAACAGCTGGAAATGAGCAAGTTGGGCATGTTAGGATGTGTATGTGTGCCCAGAATACCCCATAGCTCAGTGGGATAAGAGTGTAAGAGACTTGAGTTCAAGTCCCTACTCCAAATAAGACAAAGCAAGGATTTAAAAAGGAAGAGGAAGAGCTCTGTGTAGCTTTGAAAGCTTGTCTCTCTCACCAACAAAAGTAGGTCTAAGTTGCACCGATGCAGCTGCGCCGCTGTAGCGCATCTGGTGAGGACAAGCTATGCCGATGGGAGAGCGCTCTCCTGTCAGCATAATTACTCCACCTCAATGAGAGGCAGAGGCAGTGGGAGATGCTCTCTTGCCGACAGACAGATTGACACCGCTTTAAGTTGCTGTGTGGCTTTTTCACACCCCTGAGCGACGTAGCTTACATAGACTTAAGTGGTAGTGTAGATAAACTCACAGAGAAGCAGTTACAATATTGATTTGGGCACTCTGAATTTGAGACTTATACTTTATAAAGTGAGTTGATCACCCGTGTATTTTCCTAAAAGGTGGTGTTATATGTTGTCTGCGGATCGAGTGGATGAGCCCCTAAGGAGAGCCCTAACCTATTATACTGCAGAAGGGTGTCACAGTCTCCACAGCCTGCAGAAGGCTATCAATGTTTTCTAATATGCTGATACATTCAGGAGAAAGGTTGGTCTACTATAAAGGCTAATAAATCAACTTACCTAAACCCTAATACTTTTATGTTGAAATTTGTGAGGAGGAAAATTCTTATCATTGTGACTCATACCTACCCTGCTACTCCCTCTCTTGGAATTTTATTAACATTTTCTTATTGTTACAATGTCATGAGTGTGCAGGACACTTTACAGACTTTCCAAAGCCCACTGAAGTCAATGAAAGGACTCCCATTGTCTTCAGTGGGGTACAGATCAGGGCCAAAGTGCTTGGCATGAATATATATATAACAGTCATATGCTCCCAGGGCTGCACCCTGTTGTTTTTGAAACTAATAGATTAATAAATTATAAGGCCAGAAGGGACCATTGTAATCATATGGTCTGACCTCATATATAACAGAGGAGGTAAGATTTCCCTGAATTAATTCCTGTTTGAACTAGAGCATATCTTTTAGAAAAATATCCAGTCTTGACTTACATCCAATCTTAATAGTAAAACTCCCATTGACGTCAATGGAGATAGGGAGTTTAGATATATATCATAAGTGATGTTACAAAGAGGCTTGGAAGGGAAAGAGCCGGGTTAAGATGATGTTGTTGTTTAGGTGTTTTGTATATGTATCTTATTGGTTCAATTAAAAAGTACATCCTTGTAATATTTTATAGTTTGCATGTTTTTATAAGAAAAGATATTTTCGCATATTTTAATGTGATAGGCAGAGAAGGTAGAAGAACATGTGGGAATACAAGAGGATGAAGTGGAAAGGAAATGGGGATGGTGAAGAGATAGATGAGGGGAACAAGAAGGAGAAGGGGAAGGCGTTAGGATTTGGAGGGTTAATGTTAACAACAATGTGCTGTCCTCACTGGGACTACTTGTGTTCAATACCTTGCAGAACCGAGTCCTCAGTGAGGCTAAATTAGATAAGGTCTGTACAATTCTATGCACATGGAAAACACAGTATGAGTGCTAAGTAGGAGTAAAACTGCAGGCAACCTAGTCTTTCTGCATACAAAGTAAATTCTGTGTAATGATTAATATTTCTTTCACCTCATTCCAGTTACTATGAATTAGAGGTATAGAAAACATATCCCAGTTGAAGGTAAAATGTCTTGTTTCTGCAGTTCCTCTGGAGATAAATATGATGTTATTCCATTGACCTCCAGTGTTTTTGCTATGAAATTATGATTAATATATTTTGCATATCACTTAAAATTGCAATGAAAAGCAACCAGGGTGTAGTTAAGCAGTATTTCACCTGCTCTTTCATCACTTCATTGGTGATACTGAAGTTGGTACTATGTATAACATGGAGCCTGTAATTCTATTTTATGAATGTGAGTTATATTAGTATGCTTTTCATTGCAACACCAATGAAAATAAATGCGTGCTAAATAATAAATGCTTTATATACTTTCTAGGTCAGGCCATGAATGTAATTTGAATAAAATATTACTTGTATACGGTAGGTTTACAACAGTGAAATGATAATCAGTGTGAATAATATATAATTTCTAACTGCAAGGATTTTATATATTTATTTATTTATTTTTGCTTTTAATTTAAGATATATCCATAACCAAAATCATAAAATGAGGAGAAGGTGATTAGCTGGTTTCATGAAATTGTTATTCCAATTTCCTGCTTTGAAGTTCTTCTAGTTAACATTAATTTTTGTGATGGGCAAGGAGGAATATATTTTTTCCACTGGCATTCCCTCCCCACTTATAGGCTGCAGTTAAAACTCTGCTAGCTAGGTTCTAAAGTACAGAATCTTCTGGGAAACATATAACTCAGAAATTCTTCTTTCACATATAAAATAGAGATGGCCTCTCTTAACCTTGTTAGTGGCCATTTGATGAACTTCTCTGATCTTTATTTCCATTTTCTTCAGGTTCTCATTAACTGAAGCAACAGATGCAGTGTAAAGGTAAAGCAACAAAAGGTATTTTATTTAAGGTAAGCTATTTTTTGAGTGGGTATCTCAGTGATCTGAATGAACTGCTTTGTCTCACTACTAGAGCTGGGCAAAACTTTTTGGAAGAATAGTTTAGTTGCCAAAAAATGCAGTTTCAGGGCAACTACTATTAATCATGAATTTGACATGAGATTGAAAAAGCCTTACTCCAGAATACCCTGTAGCCCAGTGAGTAGGGCACACCTACCTGTATCATGAGAGACCCTGTGCAAATCCCTAGCTCAGATCAAGCAGACTGGGGACTTGAACACAGGACTCCTACATCTTAAGTGAGTGCTCTAACCAGAGGGCTCAAGTGTATAAGCAGGTTGCTGCTGCCTCCCCGTCCTTAGTTTTATGAATGGTGTTTCCAGAGTTCCCTTGCTTTTCATAAAAAACAAGTAAAAATGTTTTAAATTGTTTGAAAACATCTGAGCTGAAACAAATTTTTGTTTTGTTTATTGTTTAGCTGAGGAAAAATATTTCTGGCTGATATAAAGAAAAATTATTTTTCTGTTCAACCAACTAATCAAAAAATTGATTATTCACACTGCTCCACTCATTATGAATTTTCAAGAACTGATTATAACAAAGATTTGATTAGAAGGAGTTCATAACAGTCTATTAACACCTGACTAACTTCTGTCAAAGTAACACTCAGATGCCTCTGTCACTAGATTTTAATATATCACATATCCTCAGATTCCACCACAACTTCTCCCTAAAACAGGATTAATACGAACATCTTTGTCTGCATTATCTTTGCACCATTCATCCCAGGTGCCAGACTTTCTTGAAGCATCCATGCTTCTTTTGTCTGGCCAGGAACTTGGAGTGTAAGATCTCCTCTGAGGATGCCACTCTAGGCTAAAGGAAATTCATAATGAATGTTCATTTAATGTTCCTTATCAGTTCATTAAAATGCTTGTGCACCAAGTTTATGAACATCTTTGATAAACATTTGGATTTGTTGTGCATGAACTGCTGATGAATAGTCATTAAACTGTCCTTAAATTTATTCATTATGAATGCCTATTAATTTCTCATGAATTATTATAAAATTCAAGCTTGCTCTGGCAGTCATCCATAAACACAGAATAATCTTTCATAGTATATGTATACTTTACTATTAATAATAAAATAATATAGACTACAATATGATTAATGTGTAGATGATGTACTTTGCACTGGTAGTAATTTCATCAAACATAAACTATGTTAAGAGAAAACTATACAGGGGACTTTAAGCATGGCAACCACTAACTTTAAGACACCCTGCCTAGCGGACTTCACAACCCTGAATTAGGCCATACAATGCATGAAACATTTAGGTGCATAAAAAAGGGATTTGCAGAAGCCAGCAAATTAAGAGAGAGGCTGCCTAAGCTAGCCAGTAGGAAATGTCAAGGAAAGGGGTGGGGCATAAACCCTGCCCCTCAAAGTAAGTTAAGCACCTAACTCCAGGATAAAGGAAGGTCTCTCCCTCCTCTCCAGATTCACAGATGTGAACTGTGCTACTATATATAGTAAGGATGAAAGAATTTGGCCCTGAAACTGCAGAATCCTCAGCTTTTTTGACTTTTTAAATTAGATCTTGTCAATGAGCATTAAATAAAGTATCCATGACATGTACCCTTTTTTGATGAATGCTTGTTTGCACTGTAGAACTGATCAAATAACATTGTTTGAATGAGATATTCTTTGAATAATATTAATACTTTCTTCACTGCATATATAAAAATATTATGTTAAAGAACATTAAGTTTGCAAAGCCAAGCATTCAAATGTTAAGAAATGCCATATTTAAAGTTTCCTGCTCAACCTTAATTCAGCCCCCGGTGCATATGTATTATGATACAGTCTTTTAATTACAGGATCACATACTTCTCTTCCCCTCTAACTTTGAGTCCCATTTTCTCTTCATCACAGCCTCCATTCCCCCAGCTCCTTGTCCCAATCTACTTGACTAGCTGTTACCCAAAGAGAAGGCAAATTTCAAGAGTTGGTTTATTTTGACTAATAAAATGCCTTTCATTTTAGCTTCACTGTAATATCTGGTTTTGGCTGGCTACCATTTCACACAGCAGAAACTAGCATCCACCTTTCCACTGCTCGTATTTCAGAGAAGGAAGAAAGGAAGAGAGAGATCATAAAACCTGAGTGCTAGGTGATGCCGGTAGTAAGTCATTGTACCGTTGCCTAAAAGAAACTGCTGACAGCCCCGCAACCTGAAGCAAATACTCACCAGCAACTACACACCACACAACAAAAACACTAATCCAGGAACCTATCCTTGCAACAAAGCCCAATGCCAACTCTGTCCGCATATCTATTCAAGGGATACCATCATAGGACCGAACCACATCAGCCATACCATCAGGGGAATGTTCACCTGCACATCTAACAATGTGATATATGCCATCATGTGCCAGCAATGCCCCTCTGCCATGTACATTGGCCAAACTGGAGAGTCTTTACGCAAAAGAATAAAGGGACACAAATCAGACATCAAGAATTGTAACATTCAAAAACCAGTAGGAGAGCACTTCAATCTCCCAGGACACTCAATAACAGACTTAAAGGTGGCAATTGTTCAACAAAAAAACTTCAAAAATAGACTTCAATGAGTAATTGCAGAACTGGAATTAATTTGCAAACTGGACACCATCAAATTAAGCCTGAATAAAGACTGGGAGTGGATGGGTCACTACAAAAAGTAATTTTCCCTCTGCTGATAGTCACACCTTCTTGTCAACTGTTGGAAATGGGTGATGTCCACCTTGATTGCATTGGCCTGATTAGCACTACAAAAAGCACTTTTCCCTCTCTCGATATTCACCCGTTCTTGTCAACTATTGAAAATAGGCCACTTCCACCTTAGCTGAATTGACCTCATTAGCACTGACCCCCCCCCCCAACTTGGTAAGGCAATCTTTTCATATGCTGTAATATTTATACTGCTTGCTATATTTTTCACTCCATGCATCTGATGAAGTGGGGTTTAGCCCACAAAAGCTTTTGCCCAAATAAATTTGTTAGTCTCTAAGGTGCCACAAGCACTCCTCGTTGTTTTTGCTACAGTTTAATATAAGTTGGAAATAGATCAGTCAAGTTCATAGTAAAAAAATAAAAAGCCAAAAAAGGGTCCAGAAGTTAAAAAAGCAAAGTACTAAAAAATTTTTTAGAAATCCTTGTGGAGGGGTAGGCTCTGAATACCATACTGTGAAAATCATCAGCAACAGTTGCCGGTAGGAGATATGGCCCAACCTCATGCAAGCATTTCAGCCAACCTAAAAGAACTCATAAAACAAAACACAACATTTTAAGATTTTTTTTTAAATATAAAGGAGCCAGAATCTCTCAGGCTATAGCATTGTTAGCCTGAATTTGATAACAGTCTGCTTCTCTCCACATCAGTTTTAAACCAGTGTAACTCTATTGACTTAATAGTTAGTCCTGATTTTCATTAATGTCTTTCTGTTCCAGACTGAGGTAATATTAACAAAAATGTATGTAGCCAGTCAGCAGCACTATCCTCCCATTTCTTAGTATATCACTCACAAGTATTTTAAACAAAATTCTGTCCAAAGAATATTTTCTTTTCAGCTTCATTTTTCAAAGCTTGCAGCATTCCTTGTGTCCCCTAAAAGGATATGCCTGACCTATGCAGAGGGATGCAAAGAGGTGGGTGTGGGGGGGATCTTTGCAAGCTCTCGCCTCTCTAACCCCCCAGCAGATTCATCCATAGTCAATCCCCAGGCCTGATCCTCCTCTCACCGACAGCAGTGTAAATTGATTGGCATTACATTAGTTTAAATTAGTGTGAAAGGAGAATCAGACCAACTATATTTATTTTTTCCATTTAAAATTTCTTTTCTCCTTCTCTGCTCCTTATTTCCCACTCTCTCTCTGTAACTGTTTTCACTCTGTGCAGTGTCTGTGCCATTTTCACGCTGCTTTTCATAAGAATTTTTCCTCCTCAGTCCTGTTTTCACAGACCATCTGAAGCAGACTATAAACCAAATAAGGTACTAGTTCAAATTCACTCTCAAAGGATCAGAAATCAAACAAGGTGAATTTGCCTTATCTATGTTTTCAATCAAATATATTCATCATTAATACAGGGCTATGACTCCTTCCTGTGCAGCCTTATAGGATGTGGAGCTTGCTGCCACCACCACTGTTCAAATACATGCAGAAGCGGTCCCTGCCCTTTATAGCTTACAAACTATATAGACAAAACAGACAGTTTTTACTTGTGTGAGTAATTCCACTGAAGTTTGCAGGATCAGTCTCAGGGTTTAAGCATTTATGTTGGCATTTATTTTATCTGACAAACTGAATACACTAATTTCAAAGATTCCCTTAACATAGTCTGAAAATTTACACCAGTTTAGGCTCTGGGCCATAAATAATAAAGAGAAGGAGATATCCACCTGTTAATGCTTGAGCAAAACCTCCATTAACGTTAATGGGATTTAGGCATGCACATCAAGGGGCAATATAAACCAAAGATCCTTAATTTATTAAATCAAGGACTCATGCCTTTATCTAATTATCTAGGAGTAATCAAAAGTGATAATTGCACTTTGGTAGGGGACAAGGTAATTGAAGACACCAGGCTGATTGAATAACACCGGCCTATGGTTATTTTTATCTGGAATAACAACAAATAACAACATATTGGAAAATAACATTTTGAAAAGTAAATAATTTAAAATATATTAATGAAAATGGAAACTACACATTAAAGAGGTTAAAAAAGGCTGAAATGAATAAAAGAACCAGACAAAATAAGTGGACAGTAAAATGATATTTTAAACCACATTTCATCTAGTTCAGAGATGCTAAGTTCTTTCTTGCACAAGCAAGAAAACCAATCCTTCACTTATGCTTATAACTTGCTTTATTATAAGCATCACAGATAACACCTGTAGTTAAGGTTGTCCAATGCTTTCCTTTTTCAGTACCTGTTTTCAGTTGCTTGTAACTTTGCCAAACTTTAACCATTCAGGCTGAAATTTTCCATGCTGGGAGTCTGTCTCAGGTTGACAAATGCTGGTCAGAAACCCCAGAAGCTTTGCCGTGCCTCCATTGCCAGGGGAAAAGCAGAGACCCCATTCCCCTAAGAGTATAAGAACAACAATCCCCCCTCACACTTACGCTTCCTCATATATCCTGCCCAGCTATGTGATAGGTAGGGGTCCCTTAACTGTTTTCAGGCTATTGCTTTATCTTGTCATATACCCACTCCCTACCATTGTGGCACAGAGCACACTCTGTCCAACAATGTAAGGCCAGAAGAATGGCCACACTGGGTCAGACCAAGGTCCATCTAGCCCAGTATCCTATCTTCCAACAGTGGTCAAAGCCAGGTGCTTCAGCAGGAATGAACAGAACAAGTAATTATGGAGTGATCCATCCCCTGTCATGCATGTCATGCAGAGGCTGACACCCAGAGCATGGGGCTAATAGCCATTGATGGACCTATCCTCCATAAATTTATCTAGTTCTTTTTTGAACCCTGTTATAGTTTTGGCATCACGACATCCCCTGGCAACAAGTCCCAGAGGTTAACTGTGTGTTATGTGAAGTACTTCCTTTTGTTTGTTTTAAACCTGCTGCCTATTAATTTCATTGGGTGATAGCTAGTTCTTATGTTATGTGAAGGAGTAAATAACACTTCCTTATTCAGTGTCTCCACACCATTCACAATTGTATAGACCTCTATCAAAGCCCGTCTTAGTCATCTCTTTTCCAAATTGAAAAGTCCCAGTCTTTTTAATGTCCCCTCATATGGAAACTGTTCAATATCCTTAATAATTTCTGTTGCCCTTCTCTGTACCTTTTCCAATTCTTGTATATCTTTCTTGAGCTGGGGCAAACAGAGCTGCACACAGTAGTCAAGGTGTGGGGGTGCCAGCGATTTATATAGTGGCATTCTGTCTTCTTATCAATCCCTTTCTTAATGGTTCCTAATGTTCGCTTTTTTGACGACTGCTCCACAATGAGAGGATGTTTTCAGAGAACTATCCACAATGACTCCAAGATCTCTTTCTTGAGTGGTAACAGCTAATTTAGACCCCATCATTTTGTATGTATAGTTAGGATTGTTTTCCAATGTGCATTACTTTGTATAACATTGAATTTCATCTGCCATTTTGTTGCCCAGTCACCCAGTGTTGGGGAGCCCTTTTTAACTCTTCACAGTCTGCCTCTGACTTAACTATCTTAAATAATTTTAGGTTTCAGAATAACAGCCGTGTTAGTCTGTATTCGCAAAAAGAAAAGGAGTACTTGTGGCACCTTAGAGACTAACCAATTTATTTGAGCATGAGCTTTCGTGAGCTACAGCTCACTTCATCGGATGCATACTGTGGAAATTGCAGAAGACATTATATACACAGACACCATGAAACAATACCTCCTCCCACCCCACTCTCCTGCTGGTAATAGCTTATCTAAAGTGATCATCAAGTTGGGCCATTTCCAGCACAAATCCAGGTTTTCTCACCCTCTGCCCCCCCACAGACAAACTCACTCTCTTGCTGGTAATAGCCCATCCAAAGTGACCACTCTCTTCACAATGTGTATGATAATCAAGGTGGGCCATTTCCTGCAGAAATCCAGGTTCTCTCACCCCCTCACCCCTCTCCAAAAACCACACACACAAACTCACTCTCCTGCTGGTAATAGCCTATCCAAAGTGATCACTCTCCTTACAACATGCATGAAAATCAAGGTGGGCCACTTCCAGCGCAAATACAGGTTCTCACCCCCCCCTTTTTTTTTTTTCCAAAAAACACACACACACAAACTCACTCTCCTGCTGGTAATAGCTTATCCAAAGTGACCACTCTCCCTACAATGTGCATGATAATCAAGGTGGGCCATTTCCAACACAAATCCAGGTTTTCTCACCCCCCCACCCCCATACACACACAAACTCACTCTCCTGCTGGTAATAGCTCATCCAAAGTGACCACTCTCCCTACAATGTGCATGATAATCAAGGTGGGCCATTTCCAGCACAAATCCAGGTTTTCTCACCCCCCCCACACAAACTCACTCTCCTGCTGGCAATAGCTCATCCAAACTGACCACTCTCCCCACAATGTGCATGACAATCAGCCTTGATTGTCATGCACATTGTGGGGAGAGTGGTCAGTTTGGATGAGCTATTGCCAGCGGGAGAGTGAGTTTGTGTGTGGGGGGGGGGGGAGAAAACCTGGATTTGTGCTGGAAATGGCCCACCTTGATTATCATGCACATTGTAGGGAGAGTGGTCACTTTGGATAAGCTATTACCAGCAGGAGAGTGAGTTTGTGTGTGTGTGTTTTTTGGAAAAAAAAAAGGGGGGGGGCGGGGGGGTGAGAACCTGTATTTGTGCTGGAAATGGCCCACCTTGATTTTCATGCACGTTGTAAGGAGAGTGGTCACTTTGGATAAGCTATTACCAGCAGGAGAGTGAGTTTGTGTGTGTGTGTTTTTTGGAAAAAAAAAAGGGGGGGGGCGGGGGGGTGAGAACCTGTATTTGTGCTGGAAATGGCCCACCTTGATTTTCATGCACGTTGTAAGGAGAGTGGTCACTTTGGATAGGCTATTACCAGCAGGAGAGTGAGTTTGTGTGTGTGGTTTTTGGAGGGGGGTGAGGGGGTGAGAGAACCTGGATTTCTGCAGGAAATGGCCCACCTTGATTATCATACACATTGTGAAGAGAGTGGTCACTTTGGATGGGCTATTACCAGCAAGAGAGTGAGTTTGTCTGTGGGGGGGCAGAGGGTGAGAAAACCTGGATTTGTGCTGGAAATGGCCCAACTTGATGATCACTTTAGATAAGCTATTACCAGCAGGAGAGTGGGGTGGGAGGAGGTATTGTTTCATGGTGTCTGTGTATATAATGTCTTCTGCAATTTCCACAGTATGCATCCGATGAAGTGAGCTGTAGCTCACGAAAGCTCATGCTCAAATAAATTGGTTAGTCTCTAAGGTGCCACAAGTACTCCTTTTCTTTAAATAATTTTGTATCATCTGCAAATTTTGCCATCTCACTGTTTACCCCTTTTTCCAGATCAAGTATGAATATGTTGAATCGTACTAGTGCCAGTACAGATCCCTAGGAGACACCGCTGTTTACCTCTATCTGAAAACTGATCCTTTGTTTCCTGTCTTTTAACCAGTTACTGATTCATGAGACAACCTTCCCTCTTATCCCATGACTTCTTACTTTGCTTAAGTAAGAGCCTTTGGTTGAGGGACTTGTCAAAGGCTTCCTGAAAGTCCAAGTACACTATATCCACTAGATCATCCTTGTCCACACATTTGTTGACCCCCTCAAGGATAATTCTGTTCTTTACTATAGTTTCAACCAATTTGCCTGGTACTGAAGTTAGCCTTACCAGCCTGTAATTACCAGGATCGTCTCTGGAGTCTTTTTTTTACGAACATGGTACAGCAGTTGATTTAAATGATAGATTACATACCACAGTTAATAGTGCTGTAATTTCTTATTTGAGTTCCTCCAGAACTCTTGAGTGAATACCATCTGGTCCTGTTATTACTGTTACTGATTTATTACTGTTTAATTTATGAATTTGTTCCCAAACCTCTGCTATTGACGCCTCAAACTGCAACAGTTCTTCAGATTTGTCACCTAAGAATGGCTCAGATATGGCAATCTCCTTCTAACCACTTCTTTTACTTTGTTGGTTAGCCATGGTGGCACTTTTTTGGTCCTCTTACTGTATGGGGAGACTTTGGCAAACCAGTAAAGTGCCTGAAACCACTATTGCTAAAAGTAGCCAAGTCAGCAGGCCAGAAATTGGCCATGCAGTGGCCTTAGCTTAAACAAGGCAGGAGGGGAGTGGGTTTTGGGTGCCACAGAAAGGGCAGCTTGACCCAGTATCCTTCCTGCTAAGAATGTTGAAATTGCTGATATATGTATGTTAGAAAAACAGGGAGCTTGTCTATATGTGCCCTCAGGAATGTGTCTGTCAGGGTCTTAAGGCATGCACACTCTGGGAAAAAAAAACATATCTGGTTAATTGATGACCATAAGGAAACCTCTTGCTTGACCTTTAAAAACTGCTTGCTTAGCAAGTTTTCTTTAAGTGATATGTCTTGTATTACTAATGTATAAATAAGGGGGAAAAGTTTGAGGTAGCCGGACTCTTCGGGAGGGTTTCTTCAGGGACACTCCCTCTGGATGCATCTTGGGGTCTCCACTGGCAGACGGAAGTTTGGCCAATGGAAGCCTGTCGCTGTGCCACTCGAGAGTCACACTCAGCTTCGGTAATTATCGAGGGTTGGGGGTGTATTACTAACCTATTGTGGACGTGTGTAAGTGCTTGAGACTAAGTTTAGCTTTAAGTAAAAGCACTCCTGTGTTGTCCTGTTTGTGACAGCCATCTATCGGTTGGACAGCCGTGTCTCCCTGGATTTATTTCCTGACACCACCTTGCACAGAGTAAAAGTTACCAAGAGCTTTGGATTGAAAGAACCCTAGGTAACATTACTATGTTTTTGAATTTGGGGCATACATTTAATTTGAACCTCTGTTATGGTGTTTGTAAAAAGTTTCCACGCAGCTTCCTCGTTTTTGTGTAGTTCCCCTTTCTGAAGTTAAATGCTACTGTGATGGGATCTTTTGGTATTCTCCTCCCACCCCCAAGGATCTTAAATTTTATTATATTATGGTTGCTATTACCAACCGTTCAATGATATTCACCTCTTGGATCAGATCCTGTGCTCCACTTAGGACTAAATCAATAATTGCCTCTCCCCTTGTGGGTTCTAGGACTAGCTGCTCCAAGAAGCAGTCATTTATGGTGTCAAGATACTTCATCTGTGCTTCCCATCCTGAGATGACATGTACACACAGAATATGGGGATAGTTTAAATCCCCCATTGTTATTGGATTTCCTTGGGGGGGGGTAGCCTCTCTAATCTCCCAGAGCATTTTACCATCACCATCCTAATCAGATGATTGGCAGTATATTCCTACTCCAATATTCTTATTATTCGAGCATGGAAATTCTATTTATTCTATGGTATACAGTAGTTTGATTTAATTAAGATTTTTACTCTATTTGACTCTATGCTTTCTTTCACATATAGTGCCACTTCCCCACTAGCATGACCTATTCTGCCATTCTTATATATTTTGTCCCATTGATTATCATCATTCTACCAAATTTCTGTGATGCCTATTATACCATATCTTCATCTAATACCAGGTACTCAAGTTCACCCATCTTAGTATTTAACAAGCATAGCCCTTCTAGGAAGAAACATCTACATCCATGTGGGCCTCACTAGCACTATGGCACCCTGTGAAAGCATAGAGCTGTAGAGCCAGATACCACTGACAGTGTTGGCTAGGGACTGGCTCTGTTGTTTGCAGCCATTTCAGAGGGGTATAGGTACTGACACCCCCTAGACACTCCTAACACCTACAGCACCTTTTACCACTCAGGAGCCCACTGAACACCATTTCTACTCCCATAGGGCACCCTAACTCCCACATCACCCACCTACTCGCCAAGAGCTACTTCCTAAACCTCCTTAGCTAAACCCCAAGCTCCCTCCACCCTCACAAGAAACTCCTAATGCTCCCCCAGCACCACCTACTCCTGAAACCCCTGACTCCTCAGCATCCACCTACTTGCCCTCCCAGCACCCCCTAAACCTCACTTTTTCCCCGAGGAGCCCCCAACCTGCCCAAGAGCCCCCTAGCTCCCACCTAGCTCTCTACTCTCTCTCCCACCTATCCCTCACGTCTCCTAATGCCCCATAGCACTCATCTACCCCTCTCAACTCCCCCACCCCCACAACCCTCCATCACAGTTTGAGTAACAGCACCCTGTAACTCCTCTTCCATGATCCACTCCAGGAGTTCACAGTCAGGTCTCTAGTCATCACATGTCTCTGGGCAGGGACCCTTGTCCTACTACCTTCTGAGTGGGGGACGGTTTTAATAGCCCCCTGCCTTACACTGTGATATTCTCATAAACTCAGTCAGCCTAATGGCCAGGTGACTGCCCTTTGCTTTCTCTCCAAGAGCTATGACCAGTGTATTGCCAGCTGTTACAAGTTACCACACAGCTCTTTCTACACACGCACATTTATTAAGGTAAAAGGCTATGGAGAAAACTTAAAAACAATAAACATTCCTTTGAACAGGCTAAATGTTTACCAGAGGTCACCCATCAGTCTTATGCAGCCCTAGTAAGCCAAAGTGTTTCCAGCCCTCATGTAAGTGGAAGTAGGGGCTGAATGAACTGAATGACAGCTAGCTGGGAGGGGGAGACACTTCAGGAGCAAACTGTATTGACATGAACACGTCTTTTCTGCTTAGATATCCAGCAGATAGAGCGGTGTTGTTCAAAGTGATCAACTTGGGCTGGTGTTGGGTTACAAATCACTTTAGTACTGAATGCAGGGATAGTGACATGCTATTATCAATGTTGTTGTCTTTATTGTATGAATAAAGGGGAGCAGAACTGTGCTCAACCTGTCCCAAATAAAGGAGTCAGCCTCAGCACTGAAAGTAGGGTTGCCAGGTGTTCAGTTTTCAACCGGAACGCCCAGTCGAAAAGGGACCCTGGTGGCTCCGGTCAGTACCATGGACCCGGCCATTAGAAGTCCAGTCGGTGGTTCTGCGGGTCTAAGGCTGGCTAGTCCCTATCTTTCCTGGCAGTGCGCTGCACCCCAGAAGTGGCCAGCAGGTCTGTCTCCTAAGTGTGGGGGGAAGGGCGCAGGGCTCCATTAGCTGCCCCTGCTCCGAGCACCAGTTCCGCACTCCCATTGGCTGGGAACCATGGCTAATGGGAGCTGGGGGCAGTGCCTGGGGGCAAAAGCAGCGTGCGGAGCCTCCTGGCTCCCCCGCCCCGACCAAGGAGCTGGACCTGCTGGCTGCTTCCGCGGTGCAGCGAGGAGTCAGGACAGGCAGGGAGCCTGCCTTAGCACTGCTGCGCCACTGACTGAGAGCTGCTCAAGGTAAGCCCGAACACCAACCCCGAGCCCCAAACCTCTGCCCCCAAGCCCCCCCCCGAAACTCCCTCCTGTACCCGAAACCCCTCATCCCTAGCCCCACCCCAGGGCCCACAACCCCAGCCAGCCCTCACTCCCCCATGCACCCCAACCCCCCCAGCCCAGAGTCCCCTCCTGCACCCCAAACCCCTCATCCCTGGCCCCACCCCAGAGCCTGCACCCCCAGCCCAGAGCCTGTACCCCCTCCCACACCCTAACCCCCTGCTTTAACCCACAGCCCCCTCCCATATTCCAAATATCTCGCCCCTTCCCACCTGGAGCCCTATCCTGCACTCCTAACCCCTCATCCCCAGCTCCACCCCAGAGCCTGCACCCCTAGCTGGAGCCCTCAGCACCTGCTGCACCCCAACTCCTAAAGTTTAGGCACAGAGTCAGTAGCCCAGCAAAGCAGCACAGAACAGACAGTGCAGCCTGGTGAATATGGCCCTTAATTTGCGATTTACCAATTAGTTTGGAGGGCTAACAGTGAGACCAGTGATATGTGTAGAGGAGTGGGGAGAGCCAACTCCCTGAATCCCAGTATCTTTGGGTATGCCTATACGCCATAGTAAACCCAGCTCAATGACCTACACATATAAACCTGCTTGTCTAAATGAGCAGCCACACTGCACTGGTGTTCATGCCTCATACTCATGCTGGCATGACCATGCTGTAGGAGCCGGCACATCAGACACTGTGGCTTTTGCGGGAGAAGCCCTGGCTTCTTAGTGCCTTTGCTAGCTGTAGGGCTTGGTTAATGGTGTAGCATGGGAGGACTTCTCTGTCCATCCTTGCCCTTAGCTTGTCAGCATAGCCAGCTGAGAGAGGGAAGGGAAGAACAACCTAAGGGCATCCTGCCTCTTGAAAAAAGGTTATTAAACTTTGAACGATATAAGCCAAGACAGAAGCCATCTTTGACATCCATCACTAGACAAACACAAGAGAACAGAGCTTGTGCAAGCTGGGAAAGATGAGTGCTTCAACCAATGGGAGGTTGAAGTCTCTGGAAACTGAATACAGATGAGAAACCTGCTTAGGCAAATATCTTTCACTTAGGAAGACAAGGGATGCCAGCATCCTGTATTTCTGCAGAAGGTCGTGACTGAGGGAAAGTTAGCCATGTGGGAAGAATGAAGATTGGAGAGAAACCATCTTGAACAAAGCCTGTACATTGCTAGATTAAGTTCTAGGTGTGCGTTCTCACTTTGTTTGTACCCATTTCTATCTTTATTCCTTTTACTTGGCATTACTTAAAGTATGCCTTATTGTTAATAAAATTGTTTTATTTTTTACTACAAACCAACTCAACACTGTGTTTGAAGGGAAGGGTGGATTTGCCCCAGTTAAGTTAATAAGCTGTAATGTTTGTGTCTCTTTAAAGAAGCAACAAACTTTATAATTTCTCTGAATGATCAAGGTGAGGGCTGGACACTTCAGGGCACTAGCTTTTGGGGAAATTCTGGACTGGGAGTATGTCGGGGTCATTTTGCTAGTTGAAACCCAGGGTGGAAGCCCGAGTTGGGCTATAGCTAGGCTGCTGGGGTCAACAGTTGCTGAACCAGGGCTGCCTAGCACACAGACACTCAGGGTGTGACCTGCATGCTTGTAGACTGGCTGTAAGCTACAGTAGTATGGGGCCAAACACTGGAAGTTTTCATTGGTGTTACCATGTGTAGGGCTGCACATGTTGGGAATTAGAGTTTCTAAGGGTACATCTACACTAAAAACTTAAGTTGACCTATATTAGGTCGATTTACACATGGGTCTCAAACACGCAGCCCACAGGGTTATTTCCTGTGGCCCGCCAAGCTCCCCATGTCCTCTCCCCGGGAGTTATTTCCTGCGGGCCGCCAAGCTCCCCTCCCCCCAGTACGCCACGTCCCCGTTCCTCTGCCTACCTCCAGGTTGGAATGGGGGCGGGAAAGGGGTGGGAAGAGGTGGGGCAGGGGTGGGGCCTAATGGAAGGGGTGGAGTGGGGATGGGGTCAGGGGGGCTTTTGTACCTTTATATGAAAAGGTGTCAGTGATGCGGCCCTTGGGCCAATATACTAGTCCTCATGTGGCCCTCGTGGTGATTTGAGCTCGAGATCCCTGATTTACAGCATGTCCACAGTACCCTCTTTGGGTCAGCGGTGCACATCCTCACGAGGCGCGCTTCCAGCGACCTAAGAGGGGCAGCTGAGAGGCTGGCTGCCTGCCGTTCCCTGCTGGGAGAGGTGGGGGAAGCTGCCCAGGGCTTCTCACCTCCCTGTTCCTGACAGGAGCGGGGTCCAGGCGCCCGGGCTTCTCGCTTGGCTCCCAGGTAGGAACGGGGTCTAGCAGGATCCATTCTTGCACGGGCTCCCATCCGGAGTGGGGTCCAGCTGGGCTCTAGCTGCCTGGCTTTCTTGTTAATTTCACATCTCCGCTGGACAACAGAACTAACAGCCGAGGTAAGTAATACGGTGTCTACACAGACACAGTGTCACCCTAACATAAGGTGGAGATATGTCTGCGTACTAGGGCACTTACATTGACGGGACAAGGCTGTAGTGTAGACATGGACATAATTAGGGTGACAAAAGCTGCTTTATGTTGACCTGTGTAGCATAGACCAGGTCTCAAATTACCAAAGGAGAAGTAACCTCAGGAAGGGGCAACACTCACCTCTTAGAGTGAAAGACTGTATGCTAAGACTCCTGGGTTCTGTTCTTGGTTCCGCCTCTGAATCCATCTCTGGCTCTGGGGATTAGTACTTTGGGAGAGGTATGAATAAGGACTGCAAAACCCTTTGAGACATTTATTTATCTCATTTATTTGAGATATTTAATTATGTACAAAAACAAATGTTCTTTAGATATGAATCCTGTGGCATCTCTGGAGCAAGGACTGTCTTTGCCTCTACTCTGGGAGGCTCAGAACATATTCTGGCACTGTGATCCACATACAGCTAGGAATTATTTCAGGGAAGTTCCAATGGTCTATTTTGGCTTTGGACTCTATTAATTTAATGGACAGACCAGACCGACATACAGACCATCAGAATGGTCCCTGGATAAGACACCAACCCCGATTCAGAGGGCCTTGTTTCTATTTCCAGACCTGCTGTTTACTTGCTCACAGTTTGTCATGTGTGCAGTCCCCAATGGGACACAAGCTCAGGGATGGTGAGGAAGCACTCCCTGCACTCTGTGCTCCGGTAAGGTTTCTCCTTTGAATGTATTTTCTGGTGGATGACGAGGCTGGAGCTGCGTGTGAAGTGGTCGCCACACACTGCACACTCAAAAGTGTGCTCCCCACAGTGCATCTCCTGGTGCTGGGTCAGTGCTGAGTTGTGATTGAAGCTCTTCCAGCATTGGGTGTACTTGTAGGATTTGTGCATTCGCTGGTGCTGGAGAAGGTTTGACTTGCGACTGAAGAGTTTCCCACACTCAGTGTACTGAAAAGGGATCTGTTCTGGGTAGGTTTTCTGGGAAACTGTGATGTCTTTGAGGTCTCTTACATCTCCCCCATGGGGAGTGGGCTTACTGCAGCTCTCCCCTGGGGGCTTTCCCTGTTGACTCTCTGAGCTGTGCTGGTTCCCACAGGCTTTTTCCAGATCAAGATTCTGAGACACGCTCCTCTTCTGACCTCTTGAGTCCTGGTTTTGAGATATGCTCCTTTTCTGACCTCCAGATGACATCTTGTGCACTCCGACTTCCTTGAGCGCTTCCTGCCAAGGATTCACTTCCTCATCTTCAATCAAGATCACATCAACTGCTGAAAGGAAAGGGAAAAAAAAACCCACAAGAGAATCAAAATATAATCAGGTTCCTTGGGAGAAAAGAAACCAAAGAAAAGTGGAACTGTAAAGGATCTGTCACAAATTAAACCCAACAATCTTGACTATGAACCCTTCCAGCTTTCTTTTCCTGGAATACAGCTGTCCAAGTAGTAGCATAAGAAGTCTGATGTACCAAGGCAGTTGTGTAAACATACACAGATCACACTTGATAATAATAGAACATTTATATTAGGATGTATATGTACCTATGTAGGCACATATACCTATTATTTATAGTTACAGAGGCACCAACCAAGATCAAGGCCCCACTGTGCCAAACACTTCACAGACACCTGGTAACACGGATCGGGGCTCCACTGTGCTGCGTGCTGCACAGACACACTGTTAAAAGGTGGGGTAAAACAGGTAAGTTGAAGTAGGATACTAATACATCCACCTACCTCAAAGATCTTTAAGATCAGGAGGGAGCATTATGATCATCTAGTCTGACCTCTTGCATAGCACAGGCCAGTTTCCTCTAGCTTAGTCAAATATGCCGTAGTCACCCGGAAGTTATGCACTCAATGCAAAAATCATCAGGTGATTTTTCAGCCTGTCTTATTCTGGAGGCCAGACGAGATGGTCACAATGGTTCCTTTTTTGCCTTAAAATCTGTATATTATGACCATCTAGTCTGACTGACTCTATAATACAGGCCGATATCAAGCCTGTTAATTTGGGTTTGAACTAGATCATAACTATCCCTCTCGATTCCCAGAGCAGTAATAGCAGCAATTCAAGCTTCCCTACTTCATCCCCCTTCATGCAAACCAATGCTGATCGGCTCTGGAGGCCAGGGGAAAATCTGTGTTCGTAACCCACACTTTCCTGCTTCTCTCCATAGAGGCGTTAAGAACAGGTCAGTTGTGATGGTGGATTTGGTAAAATGGGTACCTGGAGTTTCAGATGGGCTGACAAGCAGCTATCAGATTGGAATGGCTCTCACCTGGGCCAGAGCCAAACTTGGGCCATACTGATAGGCCCGTATTACACTGCTAATCCGCTGCAGCTAGCCAGTGCCCCACATTCCCTCCCCCTATGCTCAGTCCTAGATATTCCCCTCAGATGCCCCCACACCTCATCCTCTGCCATATCAGGTTTATTACCCATTTTCTGGAGGGGCTGGAGGTCCTCTTTGGAGACAGAGGGTGGCTCATACTGGGGTTCCAGGGGTTTGATCCATATCAGTTCCCCTTGGGATATGTGCTCCAAATTGGGCTGTGGCTGTTCCAGCTGGGAGGCAGAAGATTCCGATAATGCTCTAGAGGATGCCATCTTCTCTGAGGTCACTTCTTCAACCTTGAAACGCACCATGACCTGGGAAAGAGACAAACATTACAGTGAATCTAGGGCTCACTTTCGAGTCAGGTCTGAAAGAGCCACTGGGGAGACAACAGGAAATGATGGACCAGGACATTCTCCCATGTCCCTGTGGTTTAGGGGTGCAGCAGTGGGGGAAATGGCTGAAGTTTTGATAGCCAGAGATTCTCTTTGGCCAATTGATGGGACCAGAGAAATTTAGTCATGACAGTGAGATGGGGAGCTCTGAATATTAGACCAGCGGGGCTGTCCTGCATTCAACTACCTCAGGGTAATCCCCTCTACCACAGCAGTTCTCAACTGGGGGTCTCCCAACCCACAGGGCAGAAGAAGTCTGGTGGGGCAGAAGCCTGAAGCCCTGAGCCTCCTGTTCAGCACCCAACAGTCAGTGTTGGTCTGGAAGTGATTGGCAAAATTCCCAAAACCTCATCTAAGTGCCCAGTTATCAAGGGCACCTTCTTGAACCCAATGATATGGCACCATGGAACCAATTTCTTTCCTGAGAGCTCCTGGCTGACCCAGATAAATGGGTCCTGATGGTTGCTCTTTGGGCAAAAAGCAAAGGTGGCAGCATTTACAGGGCCTACCTAAGAACACAGAGAAATCCCTATCATGGCAAGAAGAAGGCCTCACAGCCTGATATCCCTCCAGTTCCCTCACCCTTCAGGGTTCAGTGATCTCACCTGTAGCCCCCGTCTCCCAGCCTCTGGCTGTCCCAGTTGGAAACCCTCTGCCAGGGCCACCACTTCAGTGCAGGTCTCAGGGCTATGTTTCCAGATCCAGTTCTGCATTTCCTCTGGCAGAGTGGTTAGAATTGCTCCAGGACCAGCAGGTCCATGATCTGCGTTTTGGTATGGATCTCTGGCTTCAGCCAGCAATGGCAAAGTTCCTGGAGTTGGCTGTAAACCTCTTGGGGCCCCTTGACATCATGGTAACAGAACTGCCTGAAGTGCTGGCGCTGCATCTCTGGGCTGATGCCATCCTCTTGCAGGATGGCTGCCTTCACTTTCCCATAGTCTCTACTGTCTCTGGTGTCCAGACTGATGTAAGCTTGTCGGGCTTTTCCTCGGAGGGTTGGTAAAAGTCGTGTCACCCATTCTCCTCTAGGCCACCGGCAAGCTTCAGCCACTCGTTCGAAGGTAGACAAATAGGCCTCAGTACCAAGTCCCTGCGTGAGCTCTGGCAGCTGCAGGTTTTCCCATGCAGGGGCCAGAGGGGACTGTATATCCTGTACAACAACCTGGCATTGTGTGTCCTGATACTTTGCCATGTCCAAGTACCGTGGCTGATTACAACTGTGCTGGGGACCCACCTGTCTCAGTAACTCATTAACAGGCCCTCACTGAACCACAAGGCAGAATTTTCCAATTTATTCTAATCCCCTCCCACATTTCAGAGCCAACTATGTTGTGCTCTTGGCCCTTACGGTGGGGAGTCATTACAGTAGAGTTAGGCTTACAGCTTCACCCTGTCTTTAGTCTGTGTTGGGGGGTGAAATTTTCCCCCAACTCCAATCTGTGCTGGAGTTACTGAGCCTCAGTCTTCCATAGCTGATGAAGAATGACATCTGCTCTTACACTGGGCCCTCTTGGGGCTAAAACAGCTGGCTTGACCATGGGCAGCCAAACTGAAGTCTAGCAAAAGGTGCCACCTGAATGTTTCACATGGAAAGAAGAATTACAACAGAAAGAGACCGTACTTTTGACACTGGTGTTGCCAATCCTCATCCTTCAAAAATTATGCATGTCATGAAACTGGCTTAAAAATAATGACTTTTAACAAAAAATTCATTTGGAAAAAAATTGGTTGACTGGAAGTTCAGATTGCTCGACAGGTAACCAAAACACACAAGGCATAAAAATTAAGCATTCCATGATTTATGCAACACAGATGACATGCTGTCAAACTTACACCACAGTGATATGCATTAAAACATTGGTACCAATTGCGGAGCGTGGCGAGAACGGGAAGAGAAAGGGGGCGGGAGAGTTGCGGAAGTCACGACAGCTCGGTTCTGTGCTGGGCTGTGGGAAGGGCGTGGGGGCTATTGGCTGGCAGGAGGGGCTGGGGGTCGGAATTCCTATGTCCTGCCCCCAGCTATGGGAGGTGAGTGGGGACTAGTAACGGGGAGGTGCACTGGGGGTCAGGACGGTTGGATCTGTCCCCAGCAGTGGGAGGGGAAGGGGACGAGTGGCTGCAGGGAGGGGTTGAGGGACACCTGGGCTCTGTCCCCGGCTGGGGAAGGCGGGACTCAGTCCCCCCTGCACCCTCCGCCTGCCCCATGCCCGGGGAGCCCGCCGGGGCCGAGCTAGTCACAAACCTGGCAGCGCCCAGCCGCTTCCCGCCCAGCGCTGCCGCCGCCACGTGCGGCTGGAGGGAAAGGAACCGCGCATGCGCAAAGCGATCTGGGACGATTGGCACGGGAGCCCCGAGCCGGCCAGCCCTTCCCCGTGGGCTGCGCCCGCAGGCGGAGCGTTACCCTGAGCGTCGCCGCCGGAGCTTCTCCTCGCGCCCCAAGGACCCTCCAGTGCCCCAGCTACGCCCCAGGACCCCCCACTGGCCCAACTCCGTGCACCCAATACCCAGCACCGCAAGGCAACGGCTGCCTAACCCACCAGCAGCCCTTGTCGCTTCTGCCCGGCGTGCCCGCTGACTCGGCCCAGCCCCCACGGGGGCGGTGATAACCCTTATCCCGTGGGTGGGCATAGAACTGTGGGGCTGGAAGGGACCTGGACAGGTCATCCAGCCCCAGCCCCCTGTGAGCAGGCAAGCCCAGGGAAACTAGACAACCCTCCCCCCCTTGTTGAACCTGACTTTGAAACCCTCCCGTTTTCCACATGCTTGTTGCTGGACTCAGGACTCTCTCCGCTGTGTAGGGTTGCCAACTTTCCAATCACACAACACTAAACATCCTAACCCCGCCCCTTCCCCGAGGCCCTGCCCTCTGCCCCGCCCCTTCTCTGAGGCCTTGAGCCCAGCTCCCTACATCCCCTCCCCCCCCCCCTTGGTGGCTCACTCTCGCCCACCTTCACTCACTTTCACTGGGCTGGGGTTGGGGCGTGGGCTTACCTTGCGGGCTCCCGGTCAGCGGGGCTAAGGCAGGCTCCCTGCCTGTCCTGGCTCCGCACTGCACCCGAGAAGCAGCCAGCAGGTCCAGCTCCTAGGCAGGGGGGCCAGAAGGCTCCACATGCGGCTCTCACTCGCTGGCACCACTACCCCAGCTCCTGTTGGCTGTGGTTCCCAGTCAAAGGAAGTGCGGAGCCAGTGCTCAGGGCGGGGGCAGCACATGGAGCCCTGTGCTCCCCCCGCCTAGGAGTCAGACTGCAGGGCATCACTGCAGGGGAGGTTATTTCTGAGTTTATATTTGTTTGGGGAAAATTACAACATCCCTGTAATTTTTCCCTGTACATTACCAATATGTGCTCTTAACCCCATCTTAATGCAGCTTTTTGTCTGGGAACTGTATAATATTCCATAATTTACTTCTTGGTGAATTCTGTATCACTGTGGATGCACAGAATTTATATCTCCCACAGTTTTCTTTGCTTCCCTGCAGAAAAATGACTTCTGATGGGGAAGCATAAGGAAACCTCAAGAGTCCCAGCAGCTCAGGCAGGCCAGTTTGGGCACCTGGAGCAGCTCTGGGCACTGGGGGTGTAGGGCTGGGCAGTTGTGCGTATGAGAGACATATACTGTTGCGGCATGCTCGGTATGGAGGGGCGGGGCTTTGGGATGTTGCTGAGCAGGTAGGTGTAGGGCAGGCTCTGTCCCCTCAGGCAGAGCAGAATGTAGCAGCCTGCCTTCTTAATGAATTGTTCTTAGTGAATTGTTCCCATTGTCTTTGTTAATCCCCCTGAAATATAAAACAGGTGTAAAAGTTTTAAGGCTCTTTTACATTTGCAGAGTGTAAAGGAGTCTTATTGTAAGCACAGTACAGCTTATAAATGCTTATGGTGCTTTAGTGATTAGAAGTGGTCTAAATTTTTGGACTGAAAACATTTCCTATCAAAATCTGCTCTATGAACTGTTTGCTACTGACCTTTCTGGAGATGGTCGGTAGCCAATATAAATTGTGAGTTTGATTCACCAGCTCTCACTTGCTTTTCAGTTGTCTGTGATGTAACGCTGAGCATATGGCTACATATATTTGTTGACTAATAACTAGAAATAAAGGGTCAAATCTAGCTACATTATTATTAGACAAATGAGGTATGAGGATTTCTTCTAATGCTCTCCATTCCCATTTCCATCCATTGTATTGTAGTTTAAATAAATTATCAAAATAATTTAAACCAGTGTGATTATATTGTGTTATTTTGACAAATAAAATATGCAGAATTTTAATATATTGTGAGCAGAAATTTTATTTTTTTGGAGCAAATTTTTTAAATTTTTGGTGCATAATTCCCCAAGGAGTAACAATTGCTCTTTCTTAAGTATCAGACTATGTCTGGCTTCCGCATGGATGTTCACGGGAGATGGAGGACACAAGGGACCTTCTCCATCTTTGAGGCAGCTGGTGGGAATTCAGCACAGAGCTGCTTAGTGCTGTCAGGACTTTCCTGGGGCTCAGGTGCCAAATGTGCCTTGGGGACTTCAGTGGTGGAAAAGTAGGTGCCTAAGGACTTTAGACATCTACTTAGATTGTGAACTCCTTGGGACAGAAACAGTCTTTTTGTTCTGTGTTTATACAACACCTATCTAGACAAATTGGAGGATTGGGCCAAAATAAAGAGGTTCAACAAGGACAAGTGCAGAGTCCTGCACTTAGGAAGGAAAAATCCCATGCACCACTACAGGCTGGGGACCGACTGGCTAAGCAGCAATTCTGCAGAAAAGGACCTAGGGATTACAGTGGATGAGAAGCTGGATATGAGTCAGCAGTGTGCCCTTGTTGCCAAGAAGGTCAACAGCATATTGGGCTGTATTAGTAGGAGCATTGCCAGCAGATCTAGGGAAGTGATTATTCCCCTCTATTTGGCACTGGTGAGGCTACACCTGGAGTATAGGATCCAGTTTTGGTCCCCCCACTACAGAAGGGATGTGGAAAAATTGGAGCGAGTCCAGCGGAGGGCAACGAAAATGATTAGAGGCCTGGAGCACATGACTTAGGCGGAGAGGCTGAGGGAACTGGGGTTATTTAGACTGCAGAAGAGAAGAGTGGGGGGGGGATTTGATAGCAGCCTTAAACTACCTGAAAGGGGGTTCCAAAGAGGATGGAGCTCAGCTGTTCTCAGTGATGGCAGATGACAGAACAAGAAGCAATGGTCTCAAGTTGCAGTGGGGGAGGCTTAGGTTGGATATTTGGAAACACTATTTCACTAGGAGGGTGGTGAAGCACTGGAATGGGCTACCTAGGGAGGTGGTGGAATCTCCATCCTTAGAGGTTTTTAAGACCCGGCTTGACAAAGCCCTGGCTGGGATGATTTAGTTGGTGTTGGTCCTGCTTTGAGCAGGGGATTGGACTAGATGAGCTCCTGAGGAATCTTCCAACCCTAATATTCTATTCTATGATTCTACCACAGTGGGGTCCTCGCCTATGTCTAAGGCCACTAGGCACTATGGGAATAAAAATAATAATATAGTGCAAGTGGCATATGAGTAGGGATTATGTGAATGCCAGTGACATCCATCCTCCTTGGGAATCCTACCCTCCCTTGCCTATCACTGACAAATAACCCTTGTCTCTACTGTTATAATATATACACACATACGGACACAATCGAGAGAATAAAGTGCTATATTTTGTATTGTTCCTTTATATATAAGGAAAATTTAAAGGATAGCTCATAAACCAGAATAGTATTCATGCAACAATGATTTTAATACATGAAAAAAGATGGAGTTTAACAACATTGTCTTCTTTTGATCATAAACAATTCAATTTGACAAAGCTGATGCGTCTACATCATTCAAAATAAAGTTTATTTCCAAAGCACATGTGGGAAGAATGAAGCGAGCCAATCGGCAACTAATTGGTACTTTTAACCAAACAGATAATCTATTTTACCTGTATATTCCTATCTATCAGAATGACTGGAGTACATAAATATTATAATCATGGCATAATAATGGTGACAGTTATTAATTTACCATTGAACAGCTGATGTGGAGGAGAAGACAGATGTTTAAGTAAACTTCTTAACAACTAATATATTCATTAGAGAGAAGATGTACATATGGCTCTGAGGGGGAAAAAATAGGCTTCTTCTGAAACACAATAGTTAATCCAGAGGTAAATTTGTAGCATGGAATATGCATATCTTTATTTCAAAATTACATGCATGGAGCTAATAATATATTTCATCCTTGCAGGTCATTCTTTCTCAAGCTGAGTAGCACCTTACTGGAGCTGGTTGAAATTTTTCAGACAAGGAGATTAAAAATATGTTTCAAAAATGTTTTAAAATATGGCTTTTTAGAAAATGAAAATTTATGAAAAAAATAATCTTTTTAGAAATTTTTCAATGTTTGTGAAAATGTTGTGAACATTTTTATTTATATGAATTTTAAAAAAAAACATTAACACCAAAAACTTGGCCTGTTTCAAACCTGAATGAAGGAAGAACCAAAATTTTTGAAATCTTTCACTAATATTTTTAAGAATAGATTTACATGTTACTCCATAAGGAGTTCAACTAAATTTACTTGGACGCTCTGTTCTATAGAAGGTGCTACTAAATGTGAGGGAGATTCTCCACAACATAAGGTGCCCTAAGTGTTTCATATAGACTTACACTGAAATTCCACCTCTTGGGTAACATGCAGCACCAAGTTGGCATCCAGAATGCAGCACATTAATGTGGGAAGGGGAAATGCTCACTGAGGAAATTAAGGCAAACCCCTACTTTTATAATAATGCCATAGGAATTTTGATATCTGCATAAGGATTGTTGTTAATGATTTGTTTAGAGGCCACAACCAAGACTGGAGCCCCATTGTGCTAGATACATAGCAAGAGAGTCCCTGCCCCAAAGACCTTGCAGTCCAAATAGACAAGATAGACAAAAGGTGGAAGAAAAGAAGAATGAGACTGAGGCACAGAGAGAATGACTTGTCCATGGCAACACAGTTTGCAAAGATGGTCATTTAATTCAGTTCTCCGTAACTGAAATAAATACATCTACATAATTGAATAATCCAGTAATTTAATCCAGAATGAAGGACTATACCTTGGACACCAGTAACTCTGAAAAGGATATAGGGGTCATAGTGGACATACAACTCATCCTGAGTTGCTTCTTCAAGTGGCTGTCCATATGTATTTCACTACTGATGTGAATATACCCCATGTGCTGGAGATTGGAATCTTTTGGCCATCCGTGCCCACCAACCCACTTTCACCCTAAGCATATGTCTACACACACATAAAAGATGTACAGCATAGGCATGGTTTGACCAGGTCATCTGGACTTGGGCTTCTGGGGCTCAGTACAGCAAACTTTTTGTGATCAAACACCTGTACATTCCTGTGGAGGTAAACAACATTGATACTGATTAGTAGATAAAGTAGCTACCTTACTTTGAAAATACAAAGAGTTAAAATTGTATTTGTAACCCTTCTGCCAGGCCAAGTTGATAGCAGCAAGGGCCGGGTTCAATACACAGGGGTTCCCTCTCATCAAAGCAAATGCGAAACTGGTAAGAGAAGAGGTAAGGGGTACCTTACATGATCTGAAGCTGACTGCCCCGCAGCTCCCTAGGGCTTCACTCCGCTCCACTCCACCAGCCATCCCACAAACTGCTCCGCAAGCAGCTCCCGCCATCCCACGAACTGCTCCGCTCAGCAATAGATCTTCAGGCTCCGCACTATTTAACACAGTGCTCAGTAATTTCAGCTTGTAGTAGTGGGAGCCTCAGTGCTGGTGCAATTGATGTTTCAGGCCCTCACAAAGGGGCCCACATCACCAGGTACTAATACCTGTCCCCAGCCTCTCTCAATTCACAGAGTTTTGGAACCCATGTCCCTTGCCTAGCGAGGGCTACTTAGTTGATGGCCCTCCATCATAACAAAAGGTCAAGTACAGTTCCACTGTCCTTGTTTCCCAAAATCAGGATAATAACAATTTATTCTTCTTGCCCCAATAACAGAGACACTGGGGATCCCACAGCAGCCAAAGTGACCATTTGGGCAGCTATGGGCTCATTCTAGGCAGGGTGGGTGAGTCTATGCAAATGAGATCAGCCCCTGAAGTTCTTTTCCACAACTTGCCACACCTCACCACCAGATGTCAGGGTGGAGCTCATCCTGACTCTGCTTACATCTTAAAATTATACATTTATTGAAATGTGTCTGAACTTTTGTTAATACTTTTATATAGCCCTTGTCATCCTGAGGTCTCATTCAGATTATATATTAAGCACCCACCAGCCACACCTGTTTTGTGGTGCCAACAATCAGCTGTTTGGTAGCTGGTGGGAGGTGCTTGGAGGAGGGCTGAGTGCAGCGAGTGGGTGGGGGGCCTCAGGGGAGAAGGCAGAATGGGGTTGGGAAGAGGCAGAGTCGGGGTGGAGCACCCACGGGGAAAAATAAAGAAGTCAGTGCCTTTGAACCCAGCAGCATTGCCCAGCAGTAGGGGAACTCGGGCCATCCCTATTCCACCCCAGGACCCTGTGACCGGACATGCAGCCTGGAGCAGACGCCCCCCCACAAGCCTGTTCCCTGGGTCACTTCCTACCATAGCCTCTGCCAGTCCAAAGTCACAGCAGAGTCTGCTTATGGACTCATCAAGGTGTGCGTGGCGGGGGTCTTCCTGGCAGTGATCTAGAGCTCTTCTCCATCAGTCTTAGCCTGAAGTTCTCAGTCGCCACTAGAGCCTTCAGCATCAAAGTCTATCTGGTCAGGTCAGTATAGGGCTCCCATGGCCTCTCTGCAGGAGCTATTGGTGTAAGATTGTTCCTTCACCATGTCCACCGCAACGAACTAGGCCACTCCTTTTTGAGCTTTGCCTCCACTGCAAGCATGCCCAGCAGGTGCGGCTGGGTAGGGCCTTCTGGGCCCACAACTGATTGTTAACCCTTGGTTTGCCAGTATGGGACTTATACACCCCATCACAGATGGCTATATTTACTTTTTATGAACTATAGTTCTAATGTCATAACAATCTTAAGGATCCATCATTTATCCCAGGTCAATTGCACTACAGATCCTACACCAAAGACAACTAAGGTGACCCGACAGCAAATGTGAAAAATTAGGACAGGATGTGGCAGGTAATAGGAGCCCATATAAGAAAAAGGCCCAAAAATCAGGACTGTCCCTATAAAATCATCTGCTCACCCTAAAGACAACACTTGTAAGCCAATCCTATGATAAACTAACTGGAGATTTATTAACTAGGAAAAAAAGTTATTTACAAGGTGCAAACAGGTAAGCACACACATACACAAAGGAGTTCCAGTTTTAAGTTTCAAAAGGCGATAGAAGCGTCTATAATAAGCATGTTCTATATCCTTTAGGGCTAACCCTGGCCAAGTGGCTGGTGATCCCTTCCTTATGCTTAGAAATTGTGCCCTTCCAAAGCCCAAGCAGCAGAGAAATGCAGTCTCCTCTTGTTAAGAATTTTTAATCCCTATCTCCCAGAGGTCAAGCTGATTGGATGAGTCCTCTTCATGGGTGGGGGAAAGGAATGCAATTAACAAAGTCTGTGTTCTTTGAAACCAAATGAGCCATTGTGAAACCTTAACAGGCCTTCTTAGTGGGAAGGACCTAACAACAATTGTAGGAAACCAGCATTATACATTAAGTAATCTTCCTTTCTTGTTTGATGATTTACACAATCTCAGAGAATTACAATACAAACCCTTAATATAACCTTATAACACGGGGTACAGATGCTATAAGTGAGATTAATACATGCAGCATCCTACAGGCATATCATAAAGTCTAAACACTAAACACATTTTTATAAATTTAAGAATGCTAACACAGGTGAGCCAGACTAATTCAACTATGTCGAATTCTTTGAGGGGGGCAACAAGCATGCGGACAAAGGAGATCCAGTGGATATAGTATATTTAGATTTTCAGAAGGCCTTTGACAAGGTCCCTCACCAAAGGATCTTAGGCAAAATAAGCAGTCATGGGATAAGAGGGAAGGTTCTCTCATGAATTGGTAACTGGTTAAAAGATAGGAAACAAAGGGTATGAATAAATGGTCAGTTTTCAGAATGGAGAAAGGTAAATAGTGGTGTCCCCCCAGGGATCTGTACTGGGCCCAGTCCTATTTAACATATTTATAAATAATCTGGAAAAAGGGGTAAACAGTGAGGTGGCAAAATTTGCAGATGATACAAAACTACTCGATAGTTAAGTCCCAGGCAGACTAGGAAGAGCTACAAAAGGATCTCAAAAAACTGGGTGACTGGGCTACAAAATGACAGATGAAATTTAATGTTGATAAATGCAAAGTAATGCACCTTGGAAAATATAATCCCAACTATACATATATAATGATGGGGTCTAAATTAGCTGTTACCACTTAAGAAAGAGATCTTGGAGTCATTGTGGATAGTTCTCTGAAATCATCCACTCAATGTGCACAGGCAGTCAAAAAAGCGAACAGATTGTTGGGAATCACCAAGAAAGGGATAGATAATAAGACAGAAAATATCATATTGCCTCTATATAAATCCATGGTACGCCCACACCTTGAATACTGCATGCAGATGTAGTCACCCCATCTCAAAAATGATATATTGGAATTGGAAAAGGTTCAGAAAAGGGCAACAAAAATTGTTAGGGGCATGGAACAGCTTCCGTATGAGGAGAGATTAATAAGACTGGGACTTTTCAGCTTGTAAAAGAGACAACTACTGGGGGATATGATAGAGGTCTATAAAATCATGACTGGTATGGAGAAAGTAAATAAGGAAGTGTTACTTACTCCTTCTCATAATACAAGAACAAGGGACAACCAAATGCAATTAATAGGTAACAGGTTTAAAACAAACACAAGAAAGTATTTTTTCATGCAACGCACTGTCAGCCTCTGGAACTCCTTGCTAGAGGGTGTTCTGAAGGCAAGTATTATAACGGGGTTCAAAAGGGAACTAGATAGGTCCTTCAGTGGCTATTAGCCAGGATGGGCAGGAATGGTGTCCCTAGCCTTTGTTTGCCAGAAGCTGGGATTGGGTGACAGGGCATGGATCACTTAGAATCATAAAATCATAGAATATCAGGGTTGGAAGGGACCTCAGGAGGTCATCTAGTCCAACCCCCTGCTCAAAGCAGGACCAATCCCCAACTAAATCATCCCAGCCAGGGCTTTGTCAAGCCTGATCTTAAAAACCTCAAAGGAAGGAGATTCCACCACCTCCCTAGGTAACGCATTCCAGTGCAAGTGCTTCACCATCCTCCTAGTGAAAAAGTTTTTCCTAATATCCAACCTAAACCTCCCCCACTGCAACTTGAGACCATTACTCCTTGTCCTGTCCTCTTCCACCACTGAGAATAGTCTAGAACCATCCTCTCTGGAACCACCTCTCAGGTAGTTGAAAGCAGCTATCAAATCCCCCCTCATTCTTCTCTTCTGCAGACTAAACAATCCCAGTTCCCTCAGCCTGATGATAACCTGTCTGTTCATTTCCTTTGGGGCATCTTCCATTGGCCACTGTCAGAGGACAGGATACTGGGCTTGATGGATCTTTGGTCTGACCCAATATGGCCATTCTTATGTATATGTCAGCGTCCAGTTGAGGCTGGGGCTATGGCATGAGCTGGCAGCTGGTCTGCCAGTGTCACTCAAGCAATATACATATTATGGTGGTAATATGGACACTTATACAAAAATCGCCAGAACCCTTTAAACATGTACACCTATTCACAGCTAATGAATTGAGGAAGACAAACTGTAAGGCAAAAATGGGAATAAGAGAAAATGATTGGAAAGTAGGAGACAAGGTCATGCTTCTGGTAAATGCGGTATCTGAGCATAACTTATGTCATAAATGGCTTGTTCCCTATTAACTGTGGATAAATTAAGTTAATCTGTGTAGGAAAGTCATGTTACTGGGAGCAAGAAAAATGTGAAAAAAGTTTTTCATGCTAACCAACACAGATTGTATCAGGGAAAATCCCTTCCTTCGGCAGAAACTAATATTGCTTGTTGCTGATCTTGATGTGTGGGGTTGCTTGGGGCCAGCAGTGAACAAACAATATAGTTCCACCTTCCCCACAAGCTGGTGGAAGGAGCAGGAGGTGGCAACATTCTTCTTTCACGAATATATGATGGGAATAGGTTACCCAGAATAGTATGGCATGGAACAACTTTGAGACAAATTTAGTATGGACTAATGACTAACACAAAATGAGGCAGCCATATCTGGAACGAGTAGTCGGATATGAAAATAATGCCTCCCTGTTACTTAAAAGCCTAATGCATGAAGATGGAGGACTGTTTAATGTAACCTTAACAATTCCTAGAATGGATTGTCAAGTAACTCCTGTCGCACATACAATCTGTCATGGAGGTGGTGAAGGATCCTCCAGCTACTGTACCACCCATACCTACTACAATGTCAGGCAAGATTATGGTTGCCTCTGCTCCTGTAAGGTGCACTGATGTAGAATCTGGACCACTGAGCAATTTAACTAGTACCTAAATACTTGGAACTTTCCTTACCATTATACAATGTATGTGTATATTGGTTTTAAATCTCTCTGGCTCTGAAATATGGCTGAATTTGGACAGTGTGTATTTTCTAATGTTTTGTTGTTTTTTGCCTCTTTGTTAGTAGATGAGGTGCCATTGTATCAGAACTGTGCTCATTGCTGGAAAGACAAGTGCATCACAGACTGGTATCTTTTAGATCAGTAACTTTGAAGTTGAGATGGAATTGTTGGCTCTATTTCAGGTTTATTTAGTTCAAGAATGTCAATTTCGAATACAGCAGAAGATATAAAAAGCTACTCTGAGCACCCTATTACTGAGGAAATTGATGATCTTGCAACTGTGCAAAGGTATGCTGTGCTTAATACTTGTGATTGATGAGGCGCAGATGTTTTCTGTGTTTGATAATGATCTAATGGGAGAAACTCTTAGCTTATCAGGAACTGCTCATTACAAATGTTTTCTGTCATAACGACTTGGTTACAGGTGTCTTTAGCTTATCAGTTAGATAAGCCAGATACCATCATGAGCACTCCATGGGTCAATAGGTCATTTTCTGGGTCTCTTTTCCTGTAAGCATTCATGGTAGATAAGGGGGAAGTTTCGGGGTGTTAGGAGTGAACTGAGTTGCAATGTCATTTCTCCAGAATGGTTTGGTAAATATAACCTTCCTTTCTGAACTGTGCTGCATCCATCTTTGACTAATAATCTTTGATTAATAAAATTGCAATTCAGTCTGATAATATGAGATGTCAAATTACCATCAAAATTTGAACCTGTAACAGAAAAAGCCTTCTCAAATATTTGTGCATATACATTCCACTATAATTAGTATTAAAATTTTCACTGGATTGCCACTATCACTAGCAGTACAGCCACCCACCATTGCCAACTAGGGCTATTAAATAGAGCTGGGTTCACAATAAATAAAGTTGTGACTCCAGTCCTGCAACTGGTTTTCTGCTTGCATGGAGAACTATTGATTAACTGATAAATACAGCTATTAAAAATGAGGAACATTTTTCACAAAGCAATTTTACTAACATTTACAAAAATATTGACTGGCTCTACTGACAAATCACACCACACATGCATTAAATCTGTAGTACAAAGAGGTGTGGTCTATTGCTGTGAGCAGAAGACTGATCTGTGTTTGAACTGAAGGAATAATTGGCATTGCCTTTTTAAAGATTATGGGGAAAACAAAATGACCATTGACTCTTAAAGAGAGGGAGCACAAAAGGCGAGTTGAGAATAGAATGGAGTAAAATACAATATGACAAAAATCCTGCTGGACATGGAAATGAAACTGCAAAGGAATGGCCAAGATGAACAAGTTGCTGAGCATGGAAACAGAATTAGGAGTGGGTAGGTTCAGCAGACAGAAACTGACTATTAGCATATAGGCAGTCAACTTTATAGCATGTTTGGGCTGGCAAACCTCACAGAATACCCTAAAAGAATGTTAGAGGAAAAACATTAAGAATTCAAGCCTACCATTTCCACAAATTATTGAAAGCAGCAAACCAGGCCTTTCAGTTGGAAGAGAGAAAAAAATAGGGCTAGACACTAGCCCTTTGTGGAGCTATGAGAGTGTTGCGAGGCATTGTGGGGACAAGAATTGCAGGGATGAATCTGAATCAAGGCCTGGTTTCATGATTACATGTGATGGGTTAATGGGCTGTATGCTCATAAATCCTGAGTGGCATAATTTAGGCATGCCAAAAATGTAACAATTGAAAAGACAAGATTGGGGGAGGAAGAGGGAGAATCATTCCAGAGCTGCTTTAAAATGGACTGTGAGTATTTCTGTCAGTGACAATATGAAGAAAATGGTTCAGACTGAGAGCCCTGGGGGACCTGAGGAGATGATATAATACAAGGACAAGAACTATCTGATAATTTCAGTGAGGAGTGGGACTGAAACGGCTGGCAATGCACCAGGATCAGAGAATGGTGGAATCTGGGCAAAACTCCACCAGCTTCTCTGAGCACAAGTAATTATGATGGAGAAGGGGAATAACTCTTGTTCTGTTTAAGACCTAAATTTCAAGAGTGGCTCAGGTCTGCAGAGAAACCAAAAGTCATCTAGTTCTGAAATTTAGCTCAGACTGTCTAGCCTTCTTTACCCCTTATCACTAAATAATCCTAGTCACTACAAACTTCACATTTCACACATTTGTCTTGGATGTTATGCTAAAGCAAAGATCAGAAACCTTTGGCACACAGCCCGTCAGGGAAATTCACTGGTGCGCCGGGACGGTTTGTTTACCTGCAGCATCCACAGGTTCGGCCAATCACAGCTCCCAATGGCCGCAGTTCCCTGTTCCAGGTCAATGGAGGCTGAGGGAAGTGGCGGCAAGCAGCAGCCAGCATATTCCTCAGCCCACGCTGCTTCTCGAAGCCTCCCATTGGCCTGGAACGACGAACCGCGGCCAATGGGAGCTGTGATCGACCAAACCTGTGGATGCTGCAGGTAAACAAACCGTCCCAGCCTGCCAGCGGATTTCCCTGACAGGCTGCATGCCAAAGGTTGCCGATCCCTGTGCTAAAGTATAACTGTGAGAGATTTCGAGTTTATAGTGACTGGGTTGGTGAGCTATAACATGCCAAAGAAGATGACAGTCCAGCCTACGTTACCAGATTAGATGACTTTGCTTTCTCTTGAAGAGCTGTCTTGAACTTTATCCCCAAACAATCATACTGTGACAGAATGCAGACCTGTATTCACACACTACTGTAATAATCTTTGTAAAAAGTATGCCTTGTGTTATGTGAAAACTCATGACTTGCTGGTCAATATTGTCATAGTAAAATTTATGTAGCAGCACTGTGTATAAAGTTATAAAATTCCCCTCTATCATGTTAAAAATAGATGTTCAAAACCTCCATAGCCCTGCCTAGGCAGAAGTCATCAAACATGTGCCTCTGGAACAAAGGAGCATATACTTGATTTGCATTTAAGCAGTAAACGAAGTCTAACAGAAAGGGGGAAGCAGGAAAAACAAAGGAAGCTCACAGGTGAAAAAGCCCAGCAGGGGCTGTCTCCTGGTTCTCAGCTGGAAATGTTTTTCAAGGAAGAACTATACAAAGGAGAGGGAAATACCCTAAGACACCCCCCTCTCTCTCCCTCCTGCCCACCTCATTATCTGCTGTGGAAAAGACAAAGGAAGGGCGTGGTCAGCTATTCTGGAAAGCATATGGTGAAAAACTTTGCTTGAATCTATTATCGTTTGTTAAGTTAGACACCAGGAAGCTTTTTCATCTTTTTTCTTGTAACCATTTCTGACTTTTGTGCCTCATTACTTGTACTTGCTTAAAATCTCTCTCTTTGTAGTTAATAAACTTGTTTAATCTAATATGTTTAAATTAAAGTATCTAGATAACTCAATTTAGCTACAGGCTAGCGTATATTAGTCCCTTAAAGGAATAATGGACAAAGTATATTTGGACTGTCCAGGAGAAGGCTGGGCAGAACAAAATATACATTTCTGGAGGAAAATCTGGGACTGAGTGTGTTGAGGTCACCCTGCAGCAGAACCAAGCCTTGTGAAAGCCAGGGTAGGACTGACAGCCTGTATTTACATGCAAACACATCAGGGAGTTACCTGCATGTTCGTGGCTGTTTGTGAGCAGTCCAGATTGGAAGCTACAGCAGCAAGGCATCCCAGGTTGGAGGCCAGGGGTAACACAGCCCCGCACTGGTAGGGATTGTACCTTAGTATGTCACACACACTAAACACAATTTTCCCCTGAACTGTGGTAAATCTGGAGACCAATTTCAATCACTACTAGATGAGAGGGATCTTCATCCTGTTCTAGGTGTAATGGTCAACACAACTTTAGCTATAGAGTTACTGCTTTCTTTTCTCAGATATGCATAGAAACTCTTATTTGAGTCAATTTGAACTATGTCCATCAAGATTCTCCCGGATCTAGTATTAATTGGATCTTAGTGGCTTTTGCAAGTCTGTACAGATTTAAGGAAGCCAAGAAATACTTCCAACTCGATTCTCATTTAAAAGTTTCATATAAAAATACATGACAAGTCACCTAATTTTCATTCAGGTCCAGTTTCAGGGAAGGATGTACTTTATACAATCAACAATATTTATGATAAAGTAAAATACTGTATCCAACTGGTATCTCACTAATCTTCTCATTAAATTAAATGCATCAGTCACAGTGTTCAAATGTAAAGCATTTAGATCTCTCACCTTGTATCTGGCTCAGCAGATGTGACTGTTTTTCTCTAGTACTTAAGATATCTAGCAGTACATTTTTAACAACAAAATTACCCTTGTGAATATTGCTATTTGCACTAGAGTCAGTAACCAAAGGGGCCAGATTCTTGTTTCCACTCTGGTGCTTTTGCACTACTCAGGTCAGTGGAAAATTCCCCTCATGGAGGAGGACTCTCCTGGTGCACAAATGGCAGAACTGACCCTACACCAGCAGCACCTCTCATTCGTGGATAGGAGACATGTCAAAGGAGCAAAGGGGACATATTGGGGGAAAGAGTGGGTTTGGCAGTGTTCCACTATGCTGAGATTCTACTGGCATAAGGTCCCATAAGGGACCCATATGCTAGTGGTGTAAGCTAGAGCAACCCCTATGTTCCTCTAATTTATACTGGAGCTGGAGTAAACCCCTTACTCCCCAACTCCCCTTCAATGAGTGGAGCTCAGAGAGTGGAAAAATCTGGCCAAAATATTAACCACCGAGACATACATAATTCTGAACTGAGTAACCAAGAAATCATATAGTAGCTCTGTAACTAACCTAATCTCACGCTTTCCTTTTCTGGTGTATATGTCAAGTTTACCATTCAGACATTAACACCTCAATCCTGCAATGAGTTCCCCTGTGAATGGGCTGTTGAACTCATGCAAAGCTGTACTGAAGTCAACGGGGCACTGTATGCATGGAGGGGTCTGTTCATGAAAAGCTCAATGAGGGATAGTGAGATAACATCTTTGAGCCAGGGACCATTCTTCTGTATGTTTTCTGTGAATAGCCCAGCAACTTATAAGTGCTACAGAATTAAAAAAATAAAATAAAAAATCCAACAGCATGCATGCATGCATACATAGAGCCTTGGGTGGATATAAAAATGTGTATCCGCATCCGAGCCACAAAAATTGTCTACAGATATCCACATCCGTGGTAAGATTGCCAACTTTCTACTCACACAACACTGAATGCTCTTGCCCCACTCCCTGCTCTGCCCCTCCTCTGAGGCCCGACTCCCTCTGAGGCCCTTCCCCTGCTCACTCCATTCCCTCCCCCCATTGCTCACTCTCACCACCCTCACTCACTCATTTTGACCTGGCTGGCTCAGGGGGTTCGGGTGTGTGTGTGTGGGGGGGTAAGGGCTCCGGCTGGGGCTGCAGGCCAGGGATGAGGTGTTTAGGATGCAGGAGGGGGATGCGGGATGGGGCAGGGGGTTGGAATGCAGGGAGGGGTGTGAGGGCGCTGGCTGGGATCCAGGCTCCAGGTTGGGGCTGAGGATGAGGGGTTGAAAGTACAGGAGAGTACTCCAGGCTGGGATCGAGGGGTTTGGAGGGCGAAGGGGCAGCAGGGCTGGGGCAGGGGGTTGGGGCACAGGATCGGGTCAGGGGTACAGGCTTGTCATAAATATAAAGGGAAGGGTAAACACCTTTAAAATCCCTCCTGGCCAGAGGAAAAATCCTCTCACCTGTAAAGGGTTAAGAAGCTAGGATAACTTCGCTGGCACCTGACCAAAATGACCAATGAGGAGACAAGATACTTTCAAAAGCTGGGGGGGAGGGAAAAACAAAGTGTCTGTCTGTGTGATGCTTTTGCTGGGGACAGAACAGGAATGGAGTCTTAGAACTGAGTAAGTAATCTAGCTAGATATGCATTAGATTATGATTTCTTTAAATGGCTGAGAAATTAAGCTGTGCTGAATAGAATGGATATTCCTGTCTGTGTGTCTTTTTGTAACTTAAGGTTTTGCCTAGAGGGATTCTCTATGTTTTGAATCCAATTACCCTGTAAGGTATTTACCATCCTGATTTTACAGAGGTGATTCTTTTTTACTTCTATTAAAATCCTTCTTTTCAAAAACTGAATGCTTTTTCATTGTTCTTAAGATCCAAGGGTTTGGGTCTGTGGTCACCTATGCAAATTGGTGAGGATTTTTACCAAACCTTCCCCAGGAAGTGGGGTGCAAGGGTTGGGAGGATTTTGGAGGGAAAGACGTTTCCAAACAACGCTTTCCTAATAAAAATAAACCCAGATAAATGTTTGGTGGAAGTCCAAGGGCAAAGGGTAAAATAGTTTGTACCTTGGGGAAGTTTTAACCTAAGCTGGTAAAGGTAAGCTTAGAAGGTTTTCATGCAGGTCCCCACATCTGTACCCTAGAGTGCAGAGTGGGGAAGGAACCTTGACAAGGCTCCAGGCTGCACTTACCTCAAGCAGCTTCTGGAAGCAGCAGCATGTCCCCACTCCGGCTCCTATGCAGAGACGTGGCCAAATGGCTCTGCATGCAGCCCTATCTGCAGGTGCCACCCCCGCAACTCCTACTGGCTGTGGTTCCCAGCCAATGGGAGCTGTGAAGCCCATGCTTGGGGCTGGGGAAGCACTTGGAGCCCTCTGGCTGCCCCTACACATTGGAGCCAGAGAGGGGACATGCTGCTGCTGCTTCCAGGAGCCATGCAGAGCCGAGGCATGCAAGGAGAGCCCTGCTGCACCACCAACCGGACTTTTAACGGCCCAGTCAGCACCACCAGGGTCCCTTTTTGACCGGGCGTTCCAGTCAAAAACCGGACACCTGGCAACCCTGATTTGTGGATGAGGATATCTGCAGATTTTCAGGACTCTAAACAGCTCCACAGGTCACTCCACAGCAGTGACTCAAAGCTGTGCCAAGCCCCCAGCCTCCAACTGCCCCCCACTTCTCCCCAGAGACCTCCTGCCCCACCACCGACTCTACCCCACTGTACCTTGTTTCCCACTCCAGGTAGAAAGACTACAATCCTGGGTGTTTGTATGCAGGGCTGCCCTCCCAATGGGGGAGGGAGAAAGTGTTCCAGACACCTGTATGCAGCTTCAGGGGTTGTAATACATGCAGACCCGGCCCGGGCAGAGAATGGTGATAACTACTCTCCCTGCCTAGCACAGGTCCTTGCTGCATGCTAGTTTAAATTACAACACCACACCTCTTTCAAATGGCACTTGGCTCACTCCCTTCTGGGACAGAAAGGTAAACTACAACTCCCAGAATGACCAGTGGGCTATCTGCGTGATTCAAAGAGCCGAGCTGGAGACTGCAGTATAGGTGACAGACACTCCATTCTGGTGAGTGTGTGCTGCAGAGCCCTGTGCTGACACAAATTTTGTATCCACATCAGAGCTGCTATTCACAAAAAGGGTCCCCAGACATAAAGTGGTACCTGCAGATTTGCAGAACTCTATGCATAGGACATACTATGAATACCTTGATAATATTAACTGAACAAAGGGCAAAATTAAAAAGACCGTAATAGAGAACACTGGAGAGAATGGACCTGCATCTTAAAGGTTCTTCAGCTGTGCCTCTGAAACAACTGCATACATAAAAAAGGGTTAGATGTACAGCCAAATTAAGGCAATCTAGAGCCCAAAGCATATCACAACATAGGAGCCTCCCCTGGCTCCACCCTATGCCATAGCCCTGCCTCCCCTGTGAAGTGATGGTAGGGTAACTGTGTGTGGGCTAGATTTTACTTCATTGCCCTTCTCCTAGTGCCTAAAAACAACTCCTATAGTAAAGGACATGAAGACCCAGAATTCAGTCATTGAGGATTTTCAGCAAGGATTGCATAGGGTCAACCTTCCAACAGTCAGGTAAAGAACAAAAGGAATTAACTTAATTCTTAAGTACTCACTTTATAAAATCTTGTAATGCTGAAGAAAAAAATTATTATTATAACAACCTTATTTCTATAAGATAATAAGGATACATTATCTTTATAGTTACACATAAAGAAAAACAAACAAAATCTCAAAAGGCCAGTCCCCACAGAAACCATGAGAAGTAACACAGAGTTCCCAAAAGCTTAGGTTGAGTTCAGCTGAGTCTCAGTTACTGTATAGATTTTTTGGTGATCAAAGAGTGTATGGGGAGTCAAAAAGCACTGCAACATCTTCCTTCCACTTGCTTTCAAAAACCTCCAACTGGAATCCATGCAGACTCTTCCCTCCTCCTCTGCTGAAATCACGCATTTAGCATATCAGCTAACTAAATAATCCACCACTCAGATTAAATATATAAATAATAAACCCTGCTACAATACAAAACTGGAAGGTTAACAATAGCACGAACCTGCTGTAATACTTCAGCACTGAGGGGCAAACCAGCCTGCTTTCTGCCCCTGGAACTCAGCTTCTCACAATCTATCCAGGTCACATGGCTTTTTGTAAAACTGTTGCCCTCAATGCAGTTTGAGTGCAACCATAGGGAGCCTGTTGAGCATGACCACCATTACCACATCCAATTCCAGAAACTTCTGGCTGTAGAGTGCTAATTATGCTAATAATGCATCCGATGAAGTGAGCTGTAGCTCACAAAAGCTTATACTCAAATAAATTTGTTAGTCTCTAAGGTGCCACAAGTACTCCTGTTCTTTTTGCGAATACAGACTAACACGGCTGCTGCTCTGAAACCTGCCTAGAAACAATGATCCAGACAACTCATTCCTTCCCACTCTTCTCTATATATCTCTTCATGAGATAGTTCCCTATTAGGCATGTGGGTTACAGTAGCCTAGGGAGTCCCTGTCTTTCTGGAGATGCAGCACCATGGAGCTGCTTTCTGCCCAAGAGCAGGGCAATCCTCTCCTCAAGAGCAGCAGCAATCTTCCCTGATCCTCATAAAGGCATGGGTTGCAGCAGGGTGCCCCCACACTTAATTCAGCTGCTGGCGTGTTACTGACTGGCAATGTAGTTGGGCTGGTCAAACTACCCTCTTCTTTTCCTGCACATGCACAACATTCTGCTGGAGTGGTGTTGGCAGAGCAAACCAGAGCAATGGGTCTTGGGGTTAAGACTCCATAGAAATAAACAGAGATGTTCACATCTCAAAGTTATTGTTTCAGGCTCTCTTTAAATGCAGGCAGATACCAATGCATTGGTTACATACATTTACTTTGTGACCATAACAGCTAGAAACTTTTTTTCAATGACATTTTAGATTCTGATGTAATCACATGATTCCGGGAGCTGAGGCCCTAGAGACAAACTTATAGTACCTATCCCTTAATCTGCCCTTGTATAGATGGCTAAGTATCTGACTTGTGAACACAATCATTTGGCTATCTATATGCTTTTATTTTCGTGTTCAAAATTGAATCTCAAAAATCGTGGGTCAGGAAGTCATTAAAAAGTTATTTTAAAAAAAATCTGGCTCAAAGTATTCAGACAAAAGAGGCCAGATCCTGTATTCCTTCCAGGAGGATTATGTATCTGATCCTATATCCCTTTTACACCTTTGGTATGAAAGCAATGGGAGATTTAGGAGTGCAAGCATTGCAGAACAGAGCCTTTTATTTAACTTTGATGAAACTTTTCTTTCTAGAACTAAAAATATTTCCCAAGTTTCCTGCACACACAGTTTTGTACCACACAGTAATGGTGTGTCATCAACAAATTACAACACAATTTTAGAACATATTTTACATCTGTAGGCATTTTAGTAAGGGTGTTTGCAAGCAAATTAATATTTGAACTGATCATGAGTTATAAAGCATATAACATAATAATTACACATATGCTCAGTTTAACAACTGAAATATTAGTACTTTCTAGTACATTTGCAGGAATATTATGATGAAACTGACTATGTGGAGCAGATAACATCTCCTCTCCCCCCAGCCATAATTTACTAGATATATTTAAATAAAATATACAAAACCATTTGTAGTTCATTGTTCTACCAAATGTGATCACAGTTCATTAAGACTGCTGGGTAGTACACAAATGGCAGGGTACTTATGTGATTATTCCATCCTAATTGCATTATCAGTAACATTATGTCACACTATAAGGCTACAGTGGTCATCATTTACTGACAGTAACCAGAACTGTAGTATGTATTCTTTTCCACGTAGGGAAATTACTGTGCTATTCCAGAACCATTGTGTGGTAACTGTTAATAAGTGAAAAGAACAGGAGTACTTGTGGCACCTTAGAGACTAACAAATTTATTAGAGCATAGGCTTTCATGGGCTACAGCCCACTTCATCGGATGCATTGAATGGAACATATAGTAAAGAATATATATATATATATATATACACACACATACACAAATACAGATAAGTTGGAAGTTGCCGGACAAACTGTGAGAGGCTAATTACTTAAGATGAGCTATTATCAGCAGGAGAAAAAAACCTTTGTAGTGATAATCAAGATGGCTCATTTACACAGTTGACAAGAAAGTGTGAGGATACTTAACTTAGGGAAATAGATTCAATATGTGTAATGACCCAGCCACTCCCAGTCTCTATTCAAACCCAAGTTAATGGTATCTAGTTTGCATATTAATTCAAGCTCAGCAGTTTCTCGCTGGAGTCTGTTTTTGAAGCTTTTCTGCTGCAAAATTGCCACCCTTAAATCTTTTACTGAGTGGCCAGAGAGGTTGAAGTGTTCTCCTACCGGTTTTTGAATGTTATGATTCCTGATGTCAGATTTGTGTCCATTTATTCTTTTGCGTAGAGACTGTCCGGTTTGGCCAATGTACATGGCAGAGAGGCATGTACATGGTGATGGCATATATCACATTGGTAGATGTGTAGGTGAACGAGCCCGTGATGGCATGGCTAATGTGATTAGGTCCTATGATGATGTCACTTGAATAAATATGTGGACAGAGTTGGCATTGGGCTTTGTTGCAAGGATAGGTTCCTGGGTTAGTGTTTTTGTTTGTGGTGTGTGGTTGCTGGAGAATATTTGCTTCAGGTTAGGGGGCTGTCTGTAAGCAAGGACTGGTCTGTCTCCCAAGATCTCCGAGAGTGAGGGATCATTTTTCAGGATAGGTTATAAATCTTTGATGATGCGACGGAGAGGTTTTAGTTGGGGGCTGAAGGTGACAGCTAGTGGCATTCTGTTATTTTCTTTGTTGGGCCTGTCCTGTAGTAGGTGACTTCTGGGTACACTTCTGGGTACACTTCTGGCTCTGTCAATCTGTTTTTTCACTTCAGCAGGTATTGTAGTTTTAAGACATCTTGTAGGTGTTTGTCTCTGTCTGATGGGTTGGAGCAAATGTGGTTGTAACGTAGAGCTTGGCTGTAGACAATGGATCATATGGTGTGTCCTGGATGGAAGCTGGAGGCATGTAGGTTTCCAGTATAGGGTGGTGTTTATGTGACCATCGCTTATTAGCACAATAGTGTCCAGGAAATGGACCGCTTGTGTGGATTGGTCTAGGCTGAGGTTGATGGTGGGATGGAAATTATTGAAATCATGGTGGAATTCCTCAAGGGCTTCTTTTCCATGGGTCCAGATGATGAAGATGTCATCAGTGTAGTGCAAGTAGAGTAGGGGTGTTAGGAGACAAGAGCTAAGGAAGCATTTTTCTAAGTCAGCCATAAAAATGTTGGCATACTGTGGGGCCATGCAGGTACCAATAGCAGTGCCACTGACTTGAAGGTATATATTGTCCCCAAATGTGAAATAGTTGTGAGTGAAGACAAAGTCACAAAGGTCAGCCACCAGGTTTGCCGTGACATTATCGGGGATACTGTTCCTGATAGCTTGTAGTCCATCTTTGTGTGGAATGTTGGTGTAGAGGGCTTCTACATCCATAGTGGCCAGCATGGTGTTTTCTGGAATATCTCCGATGGATTGTAGTTTCCTCAGGAAGTCACTGGTGTCTCGAAGATAGCTGGGAGTGCTGGTAGCGTAGGGCCTGAGGAGAGAGTCCACATAGCCAGACAATCCTGCTGTCAAGGTGCCAATGCCTGATATGATGGGGCGTCCAGGATTCCCAGGTTTATGGATCTTGGGAAGCAGATAGAATACCCCTGGTCGGGATTCTAGGCATGTGTCTGCACAGAATTGTTCCTGTGCTTTTTCAGGGAGTTTCTTGAGCAGATGGTGTAGTTTCTTTTGGTAATCCTCAGTGGGATCAGAGGATAATGGCCTGTAGAATGTGGAGTTAGAGAGCTGCCTAGCAGCCTCTTGTTCATATTCCAACTTATTCATGACGACAACAGCACCTCCTTTGTCAGCCTTTTTGAATATGATGTCAGAGTTGTTCCTGAGGCCGTTGATGGCATTGTGTTCAGCATGACTGAGGCTGGAAAGATTAACAATATTGTTGGGTGGGTTAAGGGAACTACTGTTGTGGTTCCTTGTGGCATGTAGCAGTTTAGATAGTTAGGGTCCTTTTTCCTTTGTAGAGAAGCAAAGTTTGTGTTGTAAGTGGCTTGTCTAGTTTTTGTAAAATCTATTCATGAGGAAGTTTGTGTGGAAGGTTGTTTTTTTATGAGAGTATCCAGTTTTGAGAGCTCATTCTTAATCTTTCCCTGTTTGCTGTATAGGATGTTGATCAGGTGGTTTCACAGTTTCTTTGAGAGTGTGTGGCACAATCTCTCAGCATAGTCTGTGTGATATGTAGATTGTAATGGATTTTTTACCTTTAGTCCTTTTGGTATGATATCCATCTGTTTGCATTTGGAAAGGAAGATGATGTCTGTCTGTATCTGTATGAGTTTTTTCATGAAGTTGATGGATTTCCATTCCATACGGCTAAATTCAGTGCCTTGCATGATGACAGGTTTCAGAGTAGCAGCCGTGTTAGTCTGTATCCGCAAAAAGAACAGGAGTACCTGTGGCACCTTAGAGACTAACAAATTTATTAGAGCATAAGCTTTCAAGGGCTACAGCCCACTTCATCAAATGCATAGAATGAATCTATTTCCCTAAGTATCCTCACACTTTCTTGTCAACTGTCTAAATGGGCCATCTTGATTATCACTACAAAAGTTTTTTTTCTCCTGCTAATAGCTCATCTTAACAAATTAGCCTCTCATCCTTTGTATGGCAACTTCCAACTTATCTGTATCTCTCTCTCTCTCTCTCTCTCTCTCTCTATATATATATATATATATCTCTATCTTCTTACTATATATTCCATTCTATGCATCCGATTAAGTGAGCCGTAGCCCACGAAAGCTTATGCTCTAATAAATTTGTTAGTCTCTAAGGTGCCACAAGTCCTCCTGTTCTTTTTGCGGATACAGACTAACACGGCGGCTACTCTGAAACCTGTTAATAAGTGCTGGCTTTATAAAGGCACACACTGTGCTGCTTTATCCCTTGTTCTCTCCCAGGCATATGAAAGAGCCACCCTGCTGAATTCCTGCTCCCTCACCAGCTTTTTCTATGCCGGTAAAGTTGATATCCTCCCTGCATACAAATACTTCAGCTTCTCCTTGATATCTTTTAACTTGTCCAATGCCTTTTCACCCACTGTTTGAAGATAGTTCTCTATCTTCTAAGTTTAAAAATCCAAGAACTGAAACAAACTTACATACTTTACCTTTGAGGTTTAATTTTTTTTCCCCTTTCTTTTTTAGAGCCTTTTCAGCAATATGGTAATATATTACCATATTATATAGCCTTACTACCCTCATACTCTTTTTGTACTGCATGAACTAATACAGTTAAAGGCTTCTTTTATTATTAAAAGGAGAATCAAAGCATAAATCTCCAAATCCTTATTCACTATCTACATTTAACTTAATCAAAACATATGTATTTTAGTCTTCGGAGGAAGGCTTTGAGTTTTCCCTGTAGTTTTATATTTGCAAACAGCATAGCTGATTGTCCCTTTTAACAACAGAAAAGGCATCAGCAATAACAATTCCCCAGTAGGCAAAACACTTAAGGGCAAGAGAATATGCTCAAGTTTCTGTTGGTGTACAACAGCATGCAATGAAGTGCGCATAGCGGACAGCACCTGTTGCATGGATGGTGGATCTGCTAGTGAAGCATGCGTTCCATCACACAGGGGGGAGATGAAATTCTGACTCAGTCCATAGTGCCTCCATATCCCCAAGGAACAGAGAGCTATAAATCTAGAATGTGTCTATCTATATTGCATTTGTCACCAGTACCTGTGTAAATACAGGATTGTGATGAATGTAATTAATGTTCACGGTAGCTATGATATTTGAAATATACTATACATATTTCATGCATAACTGTGGCAAGCAGAACCCAACAGATTTGTATACATCAATTTAAAGTGTGGTTCTACTTTGTAAATTACTCATTGAAAGAGTTGTATGGGGTTCCATGTTTATTTTCTCTCAATTATTTCCACATCTACTGTATTCAGTTTAAAAATAAAAATACAAGGTTTCTAACTGCCAGCTCTGAAAATAGAAGATGGGATTCAATAACCAAACTATGTCTTTTTTTCTCACATCATCACCAACAATATTCTTCAAATACAATAACCCTCTGATCTAGTCATATTTCAAGTGAATTTGAGAATTTGTCTAATAATATAAAAACAAACAAAGTCAGTGTGTCTTACTGTGATTATAGGTGTTTGGCTTGAGCCCGCAAACTCCCTCCTTCAAGCTATTTTCATGATATAATTACAGCACTTTTTCACAGAAACAGTGAAAAAAAACCCCAGAGATGAGTGTACAACATTTTTTGTGTTTTCATTTAATTACAGCATTTAATGAGGTTATACTTTGCCAGTGGTGTGGACAGTTTTCTTTGGGGGGAGGGGGCGCTAAGCTTTTACACCTTGCTCTGGATGCTTCACCAGGAATTCAATAGCAGAATATATTTTCTGAGTTCAATGGGTGCCTTCAAACAGAAAGATAAATAAAAATGAAGGCATCCTTTCCTGATAATGGACTGGCTTTTAGTTCCTTACTCGGGCAAAGCTCCAATTGACGACAATAAGAGTTTCGCTTGAACATGTAATACATAACTGCTCAGTTTGTTCTTATACCCCTCTCTGCCTCAGACAGTTTAGAATGATCAGATGCCCCACAACACACCCTCTCTGCACCTTGTGGGTGAATGCCATCACACTGGGCTGTAAAGAGGGAATGAGGGCCCATTGTGCTGTTCATATAAAAGCCCCCCATGGTGGCAGCTCCAGTGCTCCAGGCAATGCAGGGGCTCTAAACAGGTCACTTGTCATTAAAAGTAACTTGTAGAATGGGGATGACTCCACCTACCACATGCTAACCAATAAAGGAAAGTGACTGTATGGAGGAGAGGCTGCTGCACCCTTTTTGTACAGCACCTAGCACAATGAAGTCCTGGTCCATGACTAGGACCCTGAGGTTTTATGATAATGCAAATAATAATATTTAAATTGATGTATAAATAACTCCCATCCCCATTCCCTGGGCAATGCCTCCAAGTGCTCTCTCCAGGACTGTGTGCCTTTTCAGTTCCCCTTATCATGGGCTCCATTCTAAAAGAATAATGCAATCCACAGTGAATTCAGTATATCTCAGCATGTAAAACCAACCCTACAGCAGTGTGCACAAACATACGCATCTCCTAACTGCTGTCCAAAGTATCCATGTATAATAAAGGCAATAACTTAAATGCATTGTCCTTTTATGTAATGTGCTGTCAGTGAACAGTCATCACAATAATCAAAGGGAAGAAGATGTGTTTATATTCATGCTGTCTTTCTCCTCAACCCATTTAATACACATCCTACCCTGAAGATGTTTTTAATTAGTTGATAAGGAAGGCAAATAATAAACTTCATGAACATTTTATTAAAGTGTATATGAGTATTCATTGCTGCCAATTCATCTACCCCAAAGCATACTACCACTGGAAAAAAAAAAGATTTATTATTGTCTGTTTTCTATTTATGAGCCTGAGCTCCTCTTCAAAATAATAGTAAACAAAAATATCTTTTGAATATAAATTTCACCCACTATTTTATTCTCTTAGAGTTGGCTCTGTATGCTATCTTCAAAAATATTCATTAGTAACTGAATTCCAATGATGTCCTGATTTAGATTGCTCTCTGCCTTTTTAATTACTGTCATGGTAATTTCCTTTGACCCTCATATGTCTGCCACCTGAGATTGTAATATTTAGCCCGACACTTTCCCTCTTATGTTTCCCTCCTTATATCAAGTTTATTCATCAGTAGTATAGGCAGTAGCTTGGCCCTCATTTGCCTTTTTAAGCTCATAGCCAAAATGCCATGTCTAATCTTGGTTTCTCTTTCTAGCCTGCCCTGTTGTTTCATTCATCCATTCTGAAAATCAAAACATCCCAGCATGACTGATAATTGGGAATGACGTAACTTTTAGGGACTGAATTGAACAGAGGTAGAAATATACAGCCGGAGTGGGACTTTGACTAAAGCAGGATGTAAAAAGGGAAAAAGTAGGGAGCGAGCAATCTCTGTGTTCTCTTGAATATAAGGATTGCAAGACTATATGGCCATTACCCATCCCATGCAAAGGAGGCACCATGCCTCTCCATAGGTTTATGTAAGTGTGTAGGATATAGCCATACGTGATTGTTCGTTAGCGCTACCGAACAATGAAGGTGCCAGTGTGTGTGGTGATTCACAGACAAACAAAAAAATACAAAACCCAGCCCCAGGCAGCTAACACTAGACAGTTAGCAATATTGCAATTGTGGCATTCAAAAACAATGAGTTAGGCCCCCTCCACTCCCAAATAATGATATTGGCTTAAAACTCATGAAATTGTAAAACAAACAAACAAAAAACAAAAACCAGCAATATTTTTGTTGTTCTTTTCATTCACCTTCTGTTTATTTTTTTTAAGTCACCAGGGTGCAGTTCTGTCACATTTGCAGGCTTTTCTGTGCAACCATATGGTCTAGAAACTTAAAAAACAAAAATAAAAAAAGCTCAGATTCTTACCGAATCATATGCTTCTAAGAGTTGGGCTTTAAGAGAAACACCAAATACCATGAGACTCATGATTGCATACAGCAAATGATAACAAACAAAATGGAGACGTGGAGGCTTATTGGAAGGACCGGGCCTACAACAATAAGAGTTGTTTTATGTCTATTTCTTGTTTTCACAGATTCATAGAGAGTTTAAGGCCAGAAGGGAGCATTAAATCATTTAGTCTGAAATCCTGTAAATCCTATGCAGGCCACTAAATTTCACTCAGCTATGCCCGTTTGGAGCCCCATAACCTGTAGGACAACAGTTTTCATGGAAAACAGTATTTCTCACCCTGATGCTAGTGATCTTGCCCCGACCATACATTTGGAGTTGCCACTCAGCTAGTGTCAAAGTAAAGAATATAATATACAGTATTCTAGCAGTAGATTATAAAATACAACCACTTGCATGCAGAGCACAACACTTTCTACTGTTCCCCAAAGCTACAGAGTGAATACACAGTTCTTAGAGTCTAGCCCAGGGGTTGGCAACCTTTGGCACCTGTCCCATCAGGGTAAAGCCGCTAGTGGGCCAGGCCGGTTTGTTTATCTGGAGTGTCCACAGGCACGGAGCCCCACAGCTCCCACTGGCCATGGTTTGCGGTTCAGCCAATGAGAGCTGTGGCTAGCACGTCCCTCGTCCGTGCCACTTCCCGCAGTTCCCAATAGCTGGGAATGGCGAACCGCAGCCAGTGGGAGCTGTGGGGCTCCATGCTTGCGGACGCTCCAGATAAACAAACTGGCCTGGCCGCCAGCGGCTTTACCTTGATGGGCCGGTTGCCAACCCCTGGTCTAGCCAGACTGCAGAAGCAGGAGCATAGATGTCAACGTTCAAAGGCTAACTGAAAAAAGTGAATCTTGATGAAGGATTTGAAGATGGTAAGTGAGGCTCCATCATGCTCAGGATCCAGGAAGATATTCCAGGCATAGGGAAGAACACAATTATAGATACAGAGTCCCCCTTGTAAGAGAGGGCATGCAGAGATGCCAAGGTTGCAAGAACAAAGGCACAAATGGGTTAAAAGGGCAGTGGAAGCCACAATAAGGCAGAGGTTGCAGGGGAAGACTTTGGAAGTCCTCAGGGTGTTAGAGTTTCTTCCCCAAAGTATCCAGCATGAGCCATAGCCAAGGGAAGAGGGAAGACAGCAGCAGCTTCCAGACCTAAAAGTATCCACTCAGGATGCCAAACCAAGCAGCTTTCATTCTCCCACTCCATTTGGAAAACAGAAGTCAGGCAGAATTTGCAGAAGGCAGACTACAGAAAGCTCCTTCTCCAAAGCAACCAGCTATAGCTAGAGCCAATTGTTAAAAGAGTAAGTCAAGGCCCCACCAGCCCCAGACATTCAACACTTGAGCTCTGAAACTTGGACTCTAACCTATACCAGTGCCCCTAAGGCTCTAAGTAGAAATACAGCTCAGAAGAAAATCTGGACCAAACTATCACTGGGGAACAACTTGAGCCACAGAGTGGTAAAGGTACACACTTGATTCACAGTTCTCAGAGCTGGCAGAGTAAAGAAGGCACAGCCAAGGTTGTTTTGGACCCATAGCCTGGTAATTCTGTGCTTTCAGACTTCTAAAAAAATGTTACCTAACTCCAAATTTCCTGCTTTTCCTAATCATTTTTTTCCCTACAGCATTCAAATAAGTTGTTGCCCGTGCAGTTATGAATGGAAATATTCAAATTTAAGTCAAGCTTAACAAAAGGAGCATGGATGATGGGGAAGGGTTGGGAGTGGGTTTGGCTTGGGGATTTATAAAACGGAAATAACATAAAGACCTATCCTCAACTTGATTTAATTTTCCGTCTTTGGGATGCTAAACCACAGACTGAGATTTTTTCTGCATGAACAGTTAAATGTGTTTTTACAAAATTCAGACAGAAAAGATCACTTTGTTTTGCCTTATAGAATTTTTAACCCTGCTCTCTAAGTAAAATCAGAGATCCACAACACATGCCTTAGCCAGCCCATCCTTGGCTGCCCTGTGCTTCTCCTAGGTGGTATTCCAGCACTGTTTTCATAATGACAAAAAAAAAAAAATTCTAACCAAATTTCTGCTGGGCTTCTTGGGGCAATAGCAAAGGTTGGCAGCACAAACACATGTGCAGCTGCAGTGCTAAAAGCACCATCGAGCTTTTCCATAAGGCAATAAGCCTTTCATAATCAGGATAAATAGTGAGGAGAATTGTCTTCAAGTGGTTTATCCACTAAGGAACTGGATTACTGCCTAATAAAAAAGCTGGCTCTATTATGACTTGAACAAGAAGGATGTTTCCAAAATAACTTGCCTGGAATATCTTCTGAAAATTAATTTGAAAGGCATGCAGCTTTTTGATTTCAAGCACAAGCAGGCCCTTAATCGATCACTTTAATATTTTATTGGTTTATAAAGCTGGCATTCATCTTAAATTGAGCTACAAAATGATCTTCTAATGTAAAACACTTTGAATGTTTTAAACTTGCAATGTGAATCAATGTAGCCAATAGTATTTGGGCTTGATTGTAACATTGCAATACGCCCTGATTCAGTGGCTCTCAGAGGCACAATTCCCTCCTTGCATCAGGGGAAAGTAAGCTGCTACTGGTCTATACCACTAGCAGAGAAGGAAAACGAGGCTCCAGCCATTTCTTACCACTGCTCACCCACTCACCTCCATGGGGGCCGGGGGGGAGGGGTAGCAGCGGCCCTGTGCAAGCTATAATTCTTACATCAAAAGGTAGCTAAGCTTACCCAGGAGACTAAGGGAAGGATTTTGCTCCATCTTGTTCCCTTGTGCACTGTTATAAGGACAGGTCACGGTCTTGTCCTTTTCATTTACAATAAATGGCATCTGTCCTCAGTCCTAGGCACACCTGACAATTATATTAATACGTCTTGACCAAATGAAGCTACTTTGTGCCACTCCAGCATCACACAGGGAAATACACCTAGTGTACAAAAATGCTACCAAAAAAAAAAAAAAAAAAAGCACTTCTGAAAAGGAATATTTTCAGATGTTGTTTAAAGATGTGAAGAGATAAAATGAAAAGGGATGTTCTGTGGAATACCTTTCTCACATACCAGGCAGATATCACAGCAAAGAATCAGTCGCCTGAGAACCTAACTTCAGGACTCCAGCTCATTAGCGTACTTCTGCTAATGGGACATGCCAAGCTAAGGGCTGTGTGCTAAGCCCTCCCTTAGAGTGCCTAACAAGGGAGACTCAATCTGGGCTACAGGGCATCATCTCCCTCTGCACTTACGCTGTTTTGGCAGTCTCTCCTGTTGAAGTTGTTCCAGGTGCCTGGCATGGGGCTGCAATACACATGTGCAGTCAGAAACACAGGTGCCTAGGGAGCTTTTATTGCAAAAAATTAGGTGCTGAATGAGTTTAGGTACCTATAGGGTTCGAGCGGGGATTTTGTGATTCCCGGTGGTCCCTCATTCTGGAATTTAGGTACCTAAAGTGGCTGTTAGGCACCTAAGTCCTTTTGTGAATCCAGCCCCTGGGGTAATGTGACAATGGGACCACAATCTTTGATTGGGGTTCCCAAGTGCTACGTTAATGCTCCCTAATACAATAAATAATAACATACTGACTTACAAGCAACTTTCCATCCTGCAATCTGATCTAAAATGTATTTAAAAGAAATCTGGATTTAAAAGAAAGCTAGTAAATCCTCTTTTCAGTTTGTTCTAATCATTATCATAAGAAAGTTCTTCTGTGTTTTACAAAAGGATACTCACGATTCCTATAAGTTAATACTTCACAGATATATGTTAATACTTCACAGATATTCTCCATTATAATAATAGCTCAATTAGCCCAACATCTTTATAGAATCTTTACTAAATTGTATAATCAGTTTTATATTGAAAACCTATTACAGATCAAAAGAGTAAATAGAAATATCAGAGTGCAGTATCTCATCTGTATAATGGTAGGTAAGTTACACATTAAGAAGCTTACTGGAGGACAGCATGATGATTTTGCATACAAAACAGTTATGCCTCATGTACCCTTCTATTCCATTATTATTAGTTAAGTCATGAACTATGTAAGTGCATTCTAATGTTGGTTAGTGTGCAGTAGTTTGAAAGTCGTGCTATTAAAAAGAGAAACAAATTTAAAACGCAATCCTGTAAGTGCTTATGCATACAAGCAGTCAAACGGAGTCCAAAGAGTTCACAAAATGTCTTAGCCTATGTTAAAGAAACAATTATTTACTTGTACAGTGGAGAAAAGTCTGCTCTGTGCTGTGATTAATAGTCACTGCTCATCTTTTTGGTTAACAGGAAGCTACACTTTTCATTGATAGTTCAGTCCACAGTGAAGCTAAAGGAAGTTATTGTTACTCCTTTTCAGCTCAAGTGACTAGTTAAAGTGGGGCCCCGGGGATGTTCCAGGAGAAGGAGAAATTAGTGATAGTCAAGTATTTCTTTGAGGCCATCTTGTTTATTTACAAGGAATGTAGAAAGTCCCTGTTTCTTTGAAGACAGGGACTCAAATGGCAGGAAACAGCTTTCTTGTGCTCACAGCACCAACCCTACTTTTTTCAGTCTCCACTCCTGACTCAAAACCCGCTCATTAGGTTTTTTCCAGGGTCACACACACACACACACACACACACACACACGCTTCTACTCAGAACAATACTCAGCAAAACCTGGGTGGGTTCACATCTTCGTTTTGTCCTCGGAGGAGGCTTAGCCTTACAGTTATGTCAATTGACGGGTGTGTTCACACCTATTAATCTCAATCAGGTTTTAACTCAAGCCACTTCATGTTGCTTCCCCCCCCCCCCAAAAAAAATTTCAATACACTCATTTAGTAAAAAGAACATCTCTCCTGTGCTCTAGGTAGTCCTTGACACATTTTAAAAAGACACAAGAATACAAACAGACCACTCCTGCAGCTAGGTTCTGCCCAATCATTAATATAAATCATAACTCAGTAGCTAAAAACGTATTTCCAAACATGATGTTTTCCTACCATTCTCTTTCAGCTGGAGAGAGAAAAGGTGCCCATCAGTAAGGCCTCAAGATCCATAAATGAGGGTTGTTCCAGAGAAAGAGGCATGGGGAAGCAAATTGAACATACTCTGCATCCCATGGATTTGGATCCCTTACTGGTGTTTGCACCTGTCCTATCAAAACTTAGGTGCATTCTGTTACATTGTGAACCCTATATCAAAGGTCAAACTTCCGGTCGACTTGAAAAAATATGTAGATGATTGCCAATCTCTAAAAAGACAAGGTGGGTGAGGTAATATTGTTTATTGGACCAACTTCTGTTGGTGAGAGAGACAAGTTTTCGAGTTTACACAGAGCTCTTCTTCAGATCTAGGAAGCTAACTCAGGTCTACATGAGAGACCTATACTGGTATAACTATGTCGCTCTGGGATGTGAAAAATCCACCCCCCTAAGTGACATAGTTATACCGACCTAACCCCTCCCCCATGTAGACAATGCTATATCGACGGGAGAGCTTCTCCTGTCGGCACAGTAGTGTCGTCACTAGAGCGCTACAGTGGCACATAGAGGCAGATTAAGTTTCCTGGATCCTAGGCTGGAGCAAATGCGGGGGCGGGGGGGAGTCAACACCAGAACCATGGCCCTGCCCTACCCCTTCCACCTGCAACCCTGCCTCTGTTTCACCCTTTCCACCTGCGGCCCCAAGACAGGAGAATCTCTATCCTCCTGCCGCTCGAGGTCCTCCAGACCCGGGGCCACGGTGGCGGGAGATTTTTCCACCAGGACCCCCAAATTGGCCAGGGCTCCTGGGACTGTGTGGTAATCCACCACTGATGGCACAGCTGCACTAGCGCTCTACATGAAGATAAGCCCTCAGAGTGTCATTGCTAAATACAAAGTGGAACAGATTGTTTAGCATCAGTAGTTGACACATATTACAAGGGATCATTCAAGGTGAAGTGGCCCATTAACACCCCTCCAGTCATAGGGAGGAAAGGAAGGCGGCGGGGAAAGGGGTGGAGGGTGGTTTGTTAGTGGGTTACAGATTATTGTAATATAAGCCATAAATCCAGTCTCTCTATTCAGTTCATGCTTTTTACTGTCTAGCAACATTATGAATTGTTTCAGAGTAACAGCCATGTTAGTCTGTATTCACAAAAAGAAAAGGAGGACTTGTGGCACCTTAGAGACTAACCAATTTATTTGAGCATAAGCTTTCATGAGCTGCATGCATCCGATGAAGTGAGCTGTAGCTCACGAAAGCTTATGCTCAAATAAATTTGTTAGTCTCTAAGGTGCCACAAGTACTCCTTTTCTTATGACTTATGAAGAGAGGCTGAGGGAGCTGGGATTGTTTAGTCTGCAGAAGAGAAGAATGAGGGGGGATTTGATAGCTGCTTTCAACTACCTGAAAGGGGGTTCCAAAGAGGATGGCTCTAGACTGTTCTCAATGGTAGCAGATGACAGAACGAGGAGTAATGGTCTCAAGTTGCAATGGGGGAGGTTTAGATTGGATATTAGGAAAAACTTTTTCACTAAGAGGGTGGTGAAACACTGGAATGCGTTACCTAGGGAGGTGGTAGAATCTCCTTCCTTAGAGGTTTTTAAGGTCAGGCTTGACAAAGCCCTGGCTGGGATGATTTAACTGGGAATTGGTCTTGCTTCGAGCAGGGGGTTGGACTAGATGACCTTCTGGGGTCCCTTCCAACCCTGATATTCTATGATTCTATGATTCTTATTATGAATTGTGTAGCTCAAAGGCCTGTCTCTCCCACCAACAGAAGTTGGTCCTATAAAAGATATTACCTCACCCACCTTCTCTCTCTAATATCTTGGGACCAACATGGCTACAACAACACTGCACAGAATCTCTAAAAAGAAGAGTCTTTTTTACTCCACTGTATGAATAGGTATTAAATAAATATGTTCTTTAATATAGGATAAGAGGTTTCGTGAACTCTTTACAGTTATTCATAAGAGAGAAAAGGTAGGTGAGGTAATATCTTTTATTGAACCAACTTCTGTTGGTGGAAGGTACAAGCTTCTGAGATACAGCCTGTACCTTTTCTCTCTCATATGCTAGGACCAACACAGCTACAACAACAGTGCAAACAGCTATTCATAGTGGGCTAAATCCTATCCTCATTTAAGTCAATGAACTCCCATTAATATTTTTGACTTTTTGATTCAAAACTACTTTTCATGTCAAAATTTCTTTTAATTTGATTTTAAAATGCACAAATTTAACAACTGCTTGAAATCAAACTGAAATATTTTGTTTGACCCAAAATTATATTCTTTTTTTACTTTTTGATTCACTGATTCACCCACCGATTTTCAATTTTTCACTTACCAGCTAACCAAGAAAATCTCTTATTTGCTAAACTCTATTTAATTCCTCTTAAATAGGCTTGCAAGGATTAGATTTTTATCTGCAAATGTGGATAAATATTAATTTCACTGTACAGATAAATGGACAAAAAACATTTCAATCAATAATACTCTGCTTATCTGTAAAATTTTGAGTAAGTAAAAATCTGTTTGAAAACTTTTTTAGAGTTTGATTTAAGAATATCTGCTTTGTATATTTTGAAATGTAATGTTGAAATTTGTGTTTTAATGGTTATAGCGCTTAAACTTTTTGAATCTCAATGCCTGTCATTAAATAATTATTGGCTGGCCACCCTATTGTGCAGCTCCCCCATAATCTCCCACCATTGTGAAAAATTAAGGCAATAAAAATAGAAAATGCTTAAAACCCATAATTTTGTGCAACTGTGAAAACTTAATAGATAAAAAAATTTAATTGCTTAAAAATAAATATTGATACTATCCAGCAAAATTATAAAAAATAAATAAAATAAAAATCAACTTCTGCCAAGCCTACTTTTAAAGAAAGTTTTTGCTCATGAGATAATATCTTTGTATTTTTGGCTCCAATGAACTTAAAATAGGGTGTCAAATGTCATCAGGAGACTGAAGCTTTCACTTAAAGCTGTTTTCCTTGCAGCACTAAACTTCAAAATATAAACCAATTACTATGGAGGGCTGTCAATGTTAAAAGAAGAATTTTTCCACAAAAAAATGGAGTTAATTAGCCTAGCTGTCTATAAACTAAGGAACAGTTGTGATCACTAAAGTTAAAATATTCATGAAATCTCCCTCCCTCCCCAAGAGTCTAGCTTGAAAACGGTGAGTGGGAGGCATTTAATATTAAATGTATTGGATTGGTCTTTCTGACATAATTTACCTTTTTCTCTGCTGCACTCCCTGTCCTGTCCTGCTCCCCTGCCCCACAATCTCCTGCTGATCCCAAAGCCCCTTCCCATGGCAATATTCAGTTTTTCACGAACATAAAGTCTGCAGAGGATCGGGGGAGTGAAGGAGTCTGAGTGAATGAGCTCAAAAGAGCATGAGTGTTGTAAGGAAGTAAGTAAGAGTGGCAGAATCAGGCCCTTTGTGTCAAGGTGACATTTTTCCTACTATTACAAATCTAAAAATATCAAAATCACAACAAACTGCCCTCAAACAACACTGACATCTGACGTTATGGAGTAGCGGTCACCATTGCTTACTTTAGGTTGCAATTGAGTTTTGAATATCAGCCTGATTTCATTTAGATTAGTGGTGCAGTAAAGAACTTCTCAAAGTAAGTAAGAGTTTAGAATCATTCTGTGATTTGCAAAGATAATATTTATCTGTACCATCGTTAAAGGAAGAAAAAAGTTTTTCAGTCTGAATAAACAGGATTATTTCAATATGCCCACACATGCCCTTTCCAAGCATTGGATTAATAAAACAGTGAAGTGAGATCTTGTTTAGCCCATTAGTTAGGAATCTGTTTTCAAAGCCATTTATTGTTTTTCTGATCAGGAATTATTAGACCTTTATTAATAAAAATGGAATCAAGACTTAAAGCAACCCTTTATATGCATTGCTGAATAGGCTGATTGCTCTTCTGAAACAGAGTCTTGCAGGTGCTGATGCTATAAAAGAAAAAACGCTTCTCAACCTGTTTCATTTTTCACCAACTTGACATGAGTCTCATATGATATGTTCCAGAATTATTAGCTGCAGCACTGCTGATTAGGAATTACCTTTTTTATTTCCATAATTACATATCATTAACAGTGATGGGCAGGGAGAAAAACCTGTTCTGCTAAAACACAGCTCTACTGTTTTATATCACTAAGGCCCAGATTTTTAAAAGGTATTTCGGTGTGGCTGCACTCAGCGTTGCAAAATCTAATTGATTTAGGAGCCTAAATCTAATTTTAAAAAGAGATTTAGGCACTAATGAGCCTAAATCCCATTAACTGTCAATAGGAGGTTTTTAACACCCTTTTGAAAATGAAATGGAGGCTCCTAAACCAGTTAGGTGTTGCAAAACTGAATACAGCAGTGCCTAAATACCTTCAAAAATCTGGGCCTAAAGGATTGATCTTGTAAGATTCTGAATGGGTCCAGCTCCCTGTGACATCAAGGGTCTGAAACGCATGATAATTCATAACGATCAGACCCTAATGTAAAGGAGAGGTTCTTAGCTGAAGATAATGTACAACTGTATCACAATATCAAAATGACACTTTCAGCAATAGATGGATCTAATCCTGTTTATTTTACCCATCCAAGTATTCCCATAGATGATTCATAAGAGCAGACTCAGTGACAGATGGGCAGGATTTGGTTCTATATTTTGTGTTAAACAAATTATGCTACTAAGAAATAAATGCCCTGGCATATCTTTATAGAAGTGTTTTTGTTAAAATGCACTACTCCACTTCTTTTCCATTTTATATTTATTTTCAGTCCACCTTGTCATACACTGATCCCTGTCCTTTCCGGCTTATGAAAGATGTGAACTTCTGGAGACCAATCCTGAAACGGGAAAGCTCATAAGCACATACTGTGTAATCTGTTATTATACAAGAAAGCACGTAAGCCTATGCTGTGTGCTAAGCAATATACATTGGAGTTCCATTGACATCAGTGGGACTTACTCTGAATCTTAAGGACATTCTCAAGTAGTTTTCTCAACAGTGAATCTTTCCTGGATTGGGGCCTGAGGTTGGCATTTTTAAAGGGAGCTACACACTCAAATGCCATTGACTTTCAACGTGAATTGGGCACTGAGGACCAGATTCCCAAAGGCATTTAGGCGTCTAATTCCTGATCCTGCCCTACTGAAGTCAATGGGAGCCTTACTATTTACTTTAAAGGGAACAGGAACAAGATGCTAAATCCATTAGACACTTTTGAAAATCTCAGCCTCAGATTGTAAATATCTCTTTGAAGAAGGAAATGTAGCAGCCACCCTAAAAATGAAACATTTCAACATTTCCAAAGAAAGGTTTCATTTTTTTTCCTGCCAAAATTATTTGTCAGATTCAACCTGAATTCACAAATAGTTTTGATTGATCTGAACATAGGCGCAGAAAGTAGAGGTGCGGGGGGTAATGCAACACCCCCAGGTTTTATGCAGGGTCCCGACTGCGCATGCAGGATCCCAGCTGCTGGCCCTGTTCTGGGAGTGGTCCCAGCTGCCGGCCCTGCTCCCGGTCACACACATGGCTGCTGGCCCCATGCCCGGGGGGTCCTGATTGCTGGCCATGTTCCTTGCCGTGCACACGGGGTCCCAGCTGCCAGTCCCACATGCTGGGCTCTGCTATTGGCCCCGTGCCTGCCCCAAACGTGGCCCCAGCCTCGGACTCCTTATCCCTGTCCCCCCCTCCTGGAGACACGGCCCTGCTCCCGGCCTCAGCTTGGGGGAGGCTGGGTGGAGGCAGGGGACAAGGTAGAAAGTTTGGGGATAGTTTTGCTGGTTTTCAGCACCCCCACTATAAAAAGCGTTCCAGTGCCACTGGATCTGAATCTGCATTTGTCAGCGAAAAACTATTTGAATCAGCTCCTCATTCCTACAGGATGCTCAGATTACCACACAGCTTGATTTTCTACTGCCCTGCCTTTTGCTTGGCCACTTACAGTTGTGAAAATTGAGTGTAAAGTGCTTCCTAGTTTGATTAGGTACTGTTTTACATTTACTTTTCACTCACTTTGGACAGAGGCAAATGACAAATGACTGTTCTCAAACTGGGGCAATTCCAGTAACTAGTAACTTACTAGTCCTGTATCCTCAATAAAACTGAATATTTTTTCCTCCACATTTCTAGGAATTCCTATAACACAATAAAATTAAGATGCAAACTTTGTGGTCTCTCTTGCGATTCAGAACTATTCCTGCTTAGCTGTAGAGCTGTATTTTTGAAGGGCCTAGGAATCTAAAGTGACTGAAAGAATGTTACCGTACATGGGATACTTCAGCTATGATAATAATGGGTAATAAAAGCAACCAATCTAACATGGACACACCTCTTATTCTTGGCCCTCTCATTTCTTCACATTCTAGTCCACAAGTGATTCATCATCCACTCTGTCTCACACCCAACATTCACCATCTATTCCATTTGGAATGGAACATTCCTAAAAGTACAGGTTTCTTTCTAGTTTCTTTCCCAAATGTTTCCCTCTATTGTGTGGGTGAACATATTTCTTCTTTTCAGATTTCTTATTTTACATCTTGCAGGAAAGAAAATAAGACTAATACAATTTAGAAAGCTAATTAGAAAAATAATTATTGTGAAGCCTTTTTTAATTGAACAAGTCATTAAGCTAGATGGACTGCACAATACTAGGTGCAACTAAGGATAGGAATTGGTAGGACAGGCAGCTTATTTGTATCTGTCTATAGTAAATGATTTCATTTTCTTATCAACTCTAAAAAGGAGTGATAGAAATTATCTATGTATGAGGCAAGCGTTAACTATTTTGTCTCTTAATAATCAAGCCAATTATTTTATAACTCAGCAATTTACAAGTATTTAATACGTAGGTATGTGCATTAATACAAGTGTCCTCTGAAAGGATTCCATAATTTTAGTGTAAATAATAGGGCTGTCAAGCGATTAAAAAAATAAATCACAATTAATCATGCAATTAATCACACTGTTAATAATAGAATACCATTTATTTAAATATTTTTGGATGTTTTCTACATTTTCAAATACATTGATTTCAATACAACACAGAATATAAAGTGTACAGTGCTCACTTGATATTATTGATTACAAGTATTAGCACTGCAAAAAAACAAAAAAAAATAGTATTTTTAAATTCACCTAAAACAAATACTGTAGTGCAATCTCTTTATCATGAAAGTTGAACTTACAAATATAGAATTATGTACAAAAAAACCCTGCATTCAAATATAAAAAAAATGTAAAACTTTAGAGCAGTGCTGGGCAACCTGCAGCTCATGGGTTGCACGCGTTTACATTTGCATGGCCGCACGCAGCTCCCAGTGGCTGCAGTTCGACGTTCCCAGCCAATTGGACTTGTGGGAGGAGGCACGGGCCACAGGTTGCCCACCACTGCTTTAGAGTTTACAAGTCCACTCAGTCCTACTTCTTGTTCAGCCAATTGCTCAGACAAACAAGTTTGTTTACATTTGCACAAGATAATGCTGCCCGCTTCTTGTTTACAATGTCACCTGAAAGTGAGAACAGATGTTTTCATGACGCTGTTGTAGCCGACGTTGCAAGGTATTTATGTGCCAGATGCACTAAAGATTCATATGTCCCTTCATGCTTCAACCACCATTCCAGGGGGCATGCGTCCATGCTGATGACATGTTCTTCTCGATAAGAATCCAAAGCAGTGCAGACCAATGCATGTTCATTTTCATTATCTTAGGAAGATGCCACCAGTAGAAGGTTGATTTTCTTTTTTGGTGGTTCATGTTCTGTACTTTCCGCATTGGAGTGCTGCTCTTTTAAGACTTCTGAAAGCATGCTCTACACCTCGTCCCTCTCAGATTTTGGAAGGCACTTCAGATTCTTAAACCTTGGGTTGAGTGCTGTAGCTATCTTTAGAAATCTCACATTGGTACCTTCTTTGCGTTTTGTCAAATCTGCAGTGAAAGTGTTCTTAAATGAACAACATGTTCTGGGTCATCATCTGAGACTGCTATAACATGAAATATATGGCACAATGCAGGTAAAACAGAGCAGGGGACATATAATTCTCCCCCAAAGAGTTCAGTCACAAATTTAATTAAAGACATTTTTTTAACAAGCGTCATTGGCATAGAAGCATGTCCTCTGGAATGGTGGGCGAAGCATGAAGGGGCATACAAATGTTTAGCATATCTGGCATATAAATACCTTGCAATGCCAGCTACAAAAGTGCCATGCAAATGCCTGTTCTCACTTTCTGGTGACATTATAAATAAGAAGAGGGCAGCATTATCTCCTGTAAATGTAAACAAACAAAAGGGTTAGGGTGGCAGTGGGGACACAGGCCCACCCACTCCACTGCGTCCCGGCCACTGTTGCCCCTAAACTGTGCGCGTGTGCACGCGCACATAGATCCTAAACCCTGCGCACACGGCGAAACACCGCGCGCACAAAAATTTGCATAGAAGCACAACAATTTGCGCAGAATAAATTTTTTGTGCACACGGCCTGTCAGAAATTTGCACAGAAGAAATTTTTCATGCACATGGTCTGTCAGAAATTAGAGGGAACATTGGTCTCGGCCCAGGGCCCTACCAGTAGCGAAGGGATCTGCCACTGGGTCAGCGGGGATCCTGACCGCAACCCGCTGACCTAATCTCAGGCAGTGCTGCAGCCAGACTACGGTCAACTGCCCCTGGGACACTTCTTACTCCCCCTCAGGGTGTACCTGGATCAGTAGAGTGTCCTCCAGATCATCAGAGTGGAAGGCCTGTGGTAGTCCTGGCCACTCCTCCGTGGTCGGGTCAGCATGCGGCTCTGGCCAGTCCTCAGTTCCACAGGGGCCTGCAGCAGTCTCCCAGCTCGGGGGCAAGCAGGAGGCATCTGGCTCCTCTGGCAGATGCAGCAGAACTGAGCTCCCAGACCTGCCTTTTATACTTCCTGTCCCGCTCACTGATGGCCTGGCTCCACCCACCAGGGCTCAGTGAGGGGTTCCTCTCCCTCTGGGGCTGTGGGAGGCCACACCGCCTCACTACACATATATAAATAAAAATTATATAGCAGCCTTCTTGGTTCAAATCTGACTCTGCTCTCTACTGCAGTCATTCTTTGCTGCTGTTTCTTATAGCCTGTGTATCTCAGATGAGTTTTCTTTGCCCCTCATTTACAAATATCTTTGTCTTTTCTTCAAATAGCAATCATAATATAAAGTAGTCCTTCTCTTAGTACATTATGAGGTTGAGAAGAAGATTCAGAGAGATGTAGAGGAGTAGCCAAAGTTGCTTTTTGCAGCCTGATGTAGGGGAGCAGGGAGAACTAGAGAATCCACGCAGTGTTAGAACTTCTGGTCAATTCCTCTCTCACACCTTTCCCCTGCTTCCTGCACACTGTTCTGCAGTAAGTCACTCTCTTTATCTCCTGCATCTGATGATCTCAAAATGCTTTCCAAACATTATGAATTTAGCATGAAGATACTCATGTGAGAAAGGGAAATATCTCCATTTTACAGAAAGAAACTGAGGCACAGCACAGTTAAAGCCAAAATTTTCTAATTAGGTTGCCCAAGTTACTCATCTAAATCTATATTTAGGCACATAAGTAAATGGCCAGATTTTCAAAGGTGCTGAGCTCCCAGAGAAGTAATAGAAGTTTATGAAGTTCTTTGATATCTTCAGATTTGATGGGGTTATAGAAGTCTGCCACTGACTTTCTTTGTGACCTTAAGTATATTATATCCTTTGACCGCTAAGGAAATCAACGGCAAAGCCAGGAATAAAACCCAGGTTCCTGCGCCATAACTGTAAAATCATTCTTCCTCTAGTAGAGGTTAATACAATCTCAATTATCCCAGACTGTGTGGCTCTAATTTAACAGATCAAGCTAGTGGCAGACTACAGCAGAAGTCAGAGCCTACTTGGCAAGGATTTTGATGAACATAGAACTTCTTCCCCTTTAGTTTTAAAGTTTGCACAGAAAGCTACTGCAGCCACAAGTAACAAACAACTTGAGCTATAGTGTGAATATAGGGAGAAGAACAATTCTGAAAGCTATGGAAGTATTTCTTCCTTATAGCTGACCTTGTGTGAATATGTTATTTCCAATTAGAAATGTTCTGATTTGAAATCTCATTATGTCTTACAAAGCATTACCCTTTTTGCTGAAAATATGAGTTCAGGTTATAAGGAAAACAACATTTCTTAGCATAGAACACCAGAAAGTTAGGCTCATGATGATGCCAGACTTTTCCAGAGATATCACAAAACTGTTTTCATTCACTAGTTGTAATGATTTAATGATTTTCTGTGATATTGTGAAATGACAGGGCAGCATTATGCAAGAAAGGTCATAGATAATCTTTCTGAATTGTAAAACATGAAAATGTTATAATGATTGGAGATATATTTTTTCTACTATAATTCTGAAAACCTGGGGATAAAAAGCTATTTGTATTTAAAGCCACAGTATCTGACCTAAATCTAGTACTGCAAAGTTGAGCTATGCAGTTAAAACTAGTATGGGCTAAAGAAAATCTAATGGTTTACCAGATTCCAACGAGTGATAATTTAACATTTAATTGTTAATTTACCTTCTTATAACTTTGGGGTTACTCAAAAAAATGGATTCTGATTTTGTGACAATGTGCTAAATATTTCTCCAACTTACTTATTTTTCTAGTCCTGACCTGAAATTGCAATGAAACCCTGCTTATTATCCAGCATGGCTGGTATGCAGTTTGTGTATCCATATTTTACACATAAGAGTTTTGTATTCCTTACTACTAGGCTCAGTATGGCATCTTTCCAGACTAGGGATATATAAATTTATAGAGCTGAAACAAGTGCTGTTAAAATAAGAATTTGAATAGCAATTTATTAATTGCCTAGCCAAGCAAGGCAAGTCAGCAAAGTTAATTAAACTATTATAGCCATTTTTGTAACACAGATAAACCTGTGGATGAGTCAGCAACACAGCTTCATCTTCAATTACTTTCATTATTTATGCCTACCTATGAAGATTTTGACCCCTCTTTATTGCTCAGGATGGGAATCTAAGGTTCAATTTAACTTTTATGAGATTACACAACATGTAGAAGACTCTTGAGCACTTTAAGCATAATTGCTATCCTCAATTGTGAAGAATCACCTCCCCGAAGGTGAAAAGCACTGTGCTCTACAGGGCTGATGCAAAGTACACTGAAGTCCTAGATCTTTTATTGACTGCACTGAGCTTTGGATCAGTATCTATAGGCTTGACTCTCCAATACCTTACAAGTTCTGTAGTCCATCATTTATGCATGTTCAAAATGCATGCAAATCAGAATGGTAACCTTTTCTGTCCACTTTATAGCCATCTACAAGATTACGCAAGGGGCAAGGCAGTGAAGAATCAGACGGCTCTGATGTATATGCACTATTTTATTATGGCCTTGGAAGTAATAGAAGTCTGCGCATATGACTAATTCAGTCACATCAACTCAAAACCACAATCTCTCTAGATACATTTAAAAATATTTAATGTCAAGGAAGAATTCTGAAACCACATAACACCAGTTTTCAATAATTAATGTGCTTACTTTTGTTTGCAGCCTGAGTTTTTTCGTTAATTTAACATTTTTTTTAGAAAAATAATTATGTCAAAAGCATCTAATTGAATTAATACTGAAAATAAACATCCCTTCCATTTACCTAAGTGATTAGTGCCACAGTAAAAGGCATATCCTAGATACTACTAACAATCTTAGGCACCAGTCAGCTCAACATATATGCACATCCTTAACTTTAAATCTGCCTAAAGCACAAATTTGGGTCAGTTTTTAAAGGTATTTAAGCATCTCCCACTGAAACTTTTTGTCCTGAAATTGCAAATTGACTCAGAAAAAATGATGGAAATGATCTAAAGGGGCCCTGGCATGCAACTTTTAATCCTGAAATCAATAGGAGAGATGTGCCTAAATACCCTTTACAAATCTGGCACTTAAGGTAAACCCAAAAAAGCCAGGTTTAAACCAAAACAACAGCCTTTTCCACCAGTTTAGTTAAACTGCTTTAAAATTATACCTTAAATTAAAGTGGTACAACTCTGCATGTAAACGAGCAACTCTGCAAGGTAAACAAGATATCACTGTGACTACTCATGTGAGTAAAGTTAACCATTTACATACATATGTGGAGCCTCAGTATGCCAGCACTCCTTCAGAGTCAGTAGTCTCTAGCAATTATCTTTGTTTTCCCACTAGGAGAGAGAAAACTAGATCACAGAAGATGATAGTTTTACTAGTAGAGATTGTTTTCTCTTGGAACGACTGACAGAAAATGTAGTTTTGGCAAAATCAAAGTTTCCACCAGGAAAAATTTGATTTTGCTGAATTTTTTCAACTTTCTATCAAACAAAATATTTAGTTTTGGTCAGTTCAACATTAAAGTGCATTTCCCTATTGCGGCACATTGTCCAATTGGAGATATGATTCAGAGGCCTGGTATCCTTATTCTCTTTTATGGGTCAGACTCCAGCTCCGATGTGTAATGCAGTCTCCCACTGACTTCCTGGTATCGTGTGTTATGGGATCCACTTCTAAACTGAAAATTTTCAGAATGTTTTGTTTTATTAGGAATTTTGATATTTCAATTTTTCATCCTGTTTTCAGATAAAAACAAATGTGAACGTATCAAAAATTTCCCACAAAACAGAAATCCACATTTAATAGAACTGAGTGAACATTGGTTTAAAAGAGCTGTAGTTTTATTTTAGTTCCTTCATTTGGTAGAATAACTCTAGATGAACAACCTTAAATTTACTCAGTTGTGTTGGAAATGAATGGAAATTGTGAACTGTAAAGCAGTGAGCTTTCTATTTCAAGAAACACCTGTTTTATCTATATACACAGCCACTGACCTCTACATTTTCAAAGAATTGTTTGGGGGTTTATCTGCATGACTCCCATTAAAATCAATGGGAATTATATGGATAAAACCCTGAGCAACTCTTTGCAAAATTAGGGTTGTGGATGTTCAGAACATCTTCTATTTAATCCACTTGGAGCCAAAAATTAGCTGTTGGTACTGAAATACTCCCACTCAGCCCAAAGTATATGAGGGAGGGAAAAAAAACCCACACATGCTACTTTACGGAGACAAAATATAGATAATCTGAAAACAGGCCAGGCAGTATTTAAGTAATATTAGCTGCAGGTGAAATGTTATCTACACTATCATATTCCATTTTAGCTCTGAAGCTTGTTTTCTGGTTGCAACATCAGTAAGTCTGATTCTGTTCACACCAATGAAGCCTGCTATTTTTTCACATTTAATATGTATCATTCTTTGCAGTAATCACTTTGTGTTTAAAGGAGGGAATGATAAAGAAAAGAAGCAGAAAACAACCCTATAATCATGTAAAGCTAGCCTTCTGTCTTTTTTCTATGCTTATCTGTCCTTTCCCTATGTTTATGGGTAGAAAGAATTTGAACTATGTGTAACCTGTACTCCCCGTTTGGGGAAAGAATTCCTTATACAGATGGGCCTCCATGTTCATACCTCGGGACTCAGACCAACAGGGGTTGACCGGTTTGAACTGGAAGAGATATCACAAAGTATGTTGAACCAAGCTATAAAAGCTCTACCTTGTTCTTTGTTCTGGGCTTCACCATATTCCTCTGTGTAGGAATTGGTGAGCCCTTCAGCTGTCGTACTTGCTAGCATTAAAGTGCCTCATCTTATCTAAGAGTCCTGACTCTGTGTTTGTTTGGCTAATAGAGAAGTCCAGGGAAGGCTACCCTCCCAACCCTAGATGGGAGGGAAACCCTTTTTCCCTAACAGGAACAAGATAATACAAAAATACTGAAGTCTAATTGGACATTCTTTGTTTAGTACAATGATGAGGTCTTCCATGCTGCTTGACTGGCCATGTTTGTGTTGGAAAGTTAAATCAAATGACATTTTCCTGCTTTAATTTCTCACTACAGACTTCTTATTATATTCTCCATTCATGAAATCTGATTAAACACATTTAGCAGTGAAGGCTTTTTTCCCCAGTTTTGTTGTACACAGTAAGAATGTATTATAGTTTCATCACTGTGATACAGATTATTAAAGTTATAAGGCAGATTCATGGCTTGCAAGCCTAACTACTTTATCCCAGCCAGTATATTATTAAAGATACATAGGAAGGAACCCCCACATAGGAATGACAGGAAATCCATTTATCCCATTTATCCCAGTCACCATCTTGTCTTGCTGATTCTGAAGAACAAGATCCCATAACTAACATTCACATACCCTTCACAAGGACAGAACCCAAGAAAGCACCTCTGATTGGGTTAGGATGCATACTGTGGTCTAGTGGATTGCAAACTGGGGCAACAAAAGACTGTGTGAAGAATGTGGGAGTTATCTGTATTAATTTTAAGCATTTATATATATTTTTTTTTGAGAGAGAGAGAGAGAGAGCGCGCGATTTGGAGGTTATTATGTTGCTGGCTAAAGAGTAACTAAGTGTTAAATCAGCCTCAGTTAACATGGTCTGCAGGAATGGAAACATAATGGTTCTAGCCAGAATCATAGAATATCAGGGTTGGAAGGGACCTCAGGAGGTCATCTAGTCCAACCCCCTGCTCAAAGCAGGACCAATCCCCAATTTTTGCCCCAGATCCCTAAATGGCCCCCTCAAGGATTGAACTCACAACCGTGAGTTTAGCAGGCCAATGCTCAAATCACTAAGCTATCCCTCCCCCCAGCCCCGATAGTTAGTACTCAAATGGACAATGGAAAAACCTCCAAGGAATTTTCTCTACTGATGTTGAATCAGAGGCTACCTGGTACCAACAGGAGTGGAGAGATGGGCATGGGGGTACAGAGACTAACCTGGGCCTGTCTATTTCCAGAACACAAATGCTAAAATTGGGTAAGACAATATGCTCTTAGATTTATATTGTTTTAGCTCTTTTCCTCTATGAGTCTATGTCAACGTTCTTATGGAAAAACACATACTTTGATTTGAATAAGCTGTTCTCTGTCAATGCGTTTTCATACTGGTCACAGCTCCATGAGAGAAGTCTATAGCAGGGGACAAAGCCAGTTGGACCTGCTGTGATAACGTTAGTAAACAGTTGGCGTAGTAGCTTGGGGATCCAGTCTCAAAGTAGGGTGAATCATGGGATTCCACTCTGAGAGATGAGCAAGTGGAAGAGAGGAAGAGGGGCCCATGGAAAGACTGAAAGAGAGGTCAAAGGTATAGCTTCACCCCTGAATCATAACACTAGGTACATAGGGAGTATGCCATTTTAAAATATTTTACATGCTTATGAGCAATAGTTATTATGATATGTGCCCATTTCATCATCATAGAAATATTTCTGAAAATTGCTGCCATCCTAGAATATCAGGGTTGGAAGGGACCTCAGGAGATCATCTAGTCCAACCCCCTGCTCAAAGCAGGACCAATCCCCAATTTTTGCCCCAGATCTCTAAATGGCCCCCTCAAGGATTGAACTCTATTTCATATAGAATTTTTATGGCCTGATCCAAAGCTTATTGAAATCAATGAGAGTCTTTCCATCAACTTCAATGGACTTTGAATCAGACCAAGCGAAAAGGTCAATATGTAAAACATGGCAGAAGCAGGAATTATGAGATCTACTCCTAGCTATGCTAGCTTGCTGTATCACACTGGCCAAATTACTTGGCCACTCTGGGCCAGATTTTCAAAGGTATTTAGTTACCTGAAGATGTATATATATTCCAGATGATGTATATAGGTTTCAGACGATGTAATGGTGCCTAATTCCCAGTGAAATCAATAGGAGTTAGGTGCCTCGGAGCATTGGAAAATCTAACTCGGTGCCTATCTGCATTTTCAGGTGTTGCTTGGCTGAGTGGATCAATGCATAACCCTTAAGAAGTCCATTGCCTAGCGGAATTGTTAGCCTCACATTAGGCAGCTCTGTGCTGTGTAGGCTGTGTGTGGAGTGTACAGGAATAGTTAAGCACCTAAGAAAGGGATTATCAGAAGCTGGCCAGCTGAGCAAGGAGCCACCTAAGACAGCCAGGAGCAGCTGACCTAGTGCACCTGGCTTGTGCATAAGTGCAAAATATGATTAGGATTTTTCTAGTAAGAATAAGCAAAAATCATTTAAACAAACCTATGAAGCAAAAGTCCTATTTTAAGATACTCCACCCAGCCCAATCAAAACAAGTACCACAGCCATTTTACACCTCAATTTGCTTTTAAATTCTGATCTGCGCCAACTTTAAAAGTGGAAGTGACCTGCGAATAGTTTTTTGCTTCTTTATGATGTATAAAGGAGGCCTTAATTTCCCCCCTGCAAAAACAGGTTTAGCTACTTTTGTTTACCTTGTTAATATATCAGGAATGTAAAGTCTGGTCAATCGCTGCTTTTACAGGGTTCTATGCATATTTATGCTGAAGACAGAAGTGTTGGGCAGACTGACGGATCTTTTAATTCATATATCCTGTTTACTTTAGGTCAGGGACCTGATATAGCAAAGTACTTAACCTTACTTTGCCCAAAGTAAACAAACAATTTGAACTTTTGAGTAAAATGTGTACTGTGAGGAGACTGAAATTTGGTGAGGTTCAAAACAAGTTTTGTTTTTTTATTTTGTAAATGAGTAAGGTGCATGTTTATGCAATTCCTAGTTTCAGCTAGGACAGGAAACAGAAAATCATAAAACAGACTGTCCTTGAAATATTTTCAGCCCAGCTAAAACCAAAAAGTATTGTGACTTTTACAAGAGAGACTCTGCTTGTAAGTTGCCCATGGCAAAGAGCGTGGATAAGTATCTAAATATTCCAAAGAGAACCTGAACCATTTAAAATTTACTGAGCATGATTTTGACTTCAGTACCATTCAAAGCCCCAATCCACATGATAACAAGATAGCTTTCCCTGTTGCAACAGTTTTATTTGCTTATTCAATATAATAGGCAGATCATCAGCTATCTCAGATAAGCCTAAAACTGTTAAAATTTAAGTACAGTGCCATATGATACAGCAATATAAATGCTAACATTTCCACATGATTTGTAAAATTGCTTGTTTTATGGGGCATAGAAAGAAAAGTAATGTGGGATCAGAACAGCTTCTCAGAAGAATTGTATATTCACAAACTGTACTGTGTTCAACAGAAAATTTTAAGAAATATGCATAATAGAGTATATAATTTCATTTCTCTCTGACAGTATTTGACAACCTGGAATTTATTGTTCACTCCTAAGTTTCTCCACTTTGTAATTTGAGAGACATTTCCCAATGCGTTACCATGTACATTCAGTGAATGTACTTTTCACCATACTGTTGTGACTTATTGTGGATGTGAGGAAACTACCTTGAGCACATTCCCTCTCTGAAAAGCCATGGTAACTCACATCTTCCTATTAGTACTCAAACACACTGACTTTGAATGACATCGTTAGCTTTTTTCAGAGATGACACATGTTGACGTTATTAGAGGAAACCTTAACATTTTGCCTAAGAGTAAGTCCTGGCACCGTAGGTCATCCAGCAATTTTGCTGTTGAAAATTATGATCTCTCTTGTATTAGATGATTTCCCTGCTTGTCAGGAATTATTCTCATCACTTTGCTAAGATGCAGTTTGTAATGAAAGTGATAGTCTAACATATGGCCTTTGCTGTAGGATGGCAGAAACATATTCTGTTACTCATAGGCTATTAATCAGCTCCTGATGTGCTGCCCTTAAACTATATAACCTCACTCCTGTGTTCTGCAATAGAAAAATCACTCAACCAAAGTCTTTAAAGGAAACTCCAGTTTATCTTGTAATTTCAAGGGAAGCTGCCTATCTTCCCTTCTGTAATTTCAGTTTCTTTTTGGAGTGCTAAACATGATCTGATGAGCACATTGGTACCTCATTGGTATAATCTCATAGTGACTAATTTTGTAACAATTATTGATTTAATGTGATGTACCTATTTAAAAAATAGCATGTGATGAATTTATTCTGTATAAGCAGAAGGATCCTCTGTAGGTAGTGGCATTTTTCTTCCATCTGGTTATTTCTTTTCCTTTTAGGTAACTTACAAAAAGTCTGTTCTGAAGGTTTCAAAAGGGCATTTCTTCATTGCAACAGACTGAGTGGATTCACTGGCAAAGAAATTATGCACAGCTATACAAAACTGGAATACAAATATATTGCAATAAGCAAAATAGAATAACAATACTTTTTGCTCCTGAAATGTCACAAAAATAAAGCCACAAGCAGTTTAACTCCCAGACAATTTTAGTTAAGGTGAAGCTAAGGTTGCGGGTCAATAAGGTGAGGATAAGAACTCTTACAATCTCCCACTTAGACAAAAAAATCCCCTCACCATTAAAAGGTTAAACCAAGAGAAACCCAATTGTTTGGAAGTATGCACACTCACAGTTAAGATATAGGGACAACCTTAATGTTGCCCCCACAGTGATTCAGACTTCCCTTCTTTGTCCCTTAATAATCTAACTAGATTAGATTATTGATTTTATATCAAAGACTTGGACTAAGGATTTTATAGTGTCCACAGCGAATGGTTTAAAATTGTGAACAGCTGCTAGACTTGCACAGCTTGCAGGGGGAGTATCAAAAAATATGCCCTACAGAGCATTGGTTCAAACTAGTTTCATCACTTCACTATAGACAGGCTAGTTATGTGTGTGATGATACTTGGATCACGCTACCATGTGCAATCACAGAGCACGATCCTGTAAGGTGCAGTGTACTCAGCATCTTGCAGGATCGGGCCCTTAATGAAAAAATGAGGAGTATCTGACTTCCTTATGCTATTTATCTAAACAGGAATTTGTAAAGGAGGGTTTTACTTGTTCAATTGTAAAAGAAGGCCAGCTGACAAAACCATGATTGTTCCAGTGAGAATACTCATGTGCTTAAAATTGAGCACATGCATAAATGTTTGCAGGATTGGGACATATATAATTAAGAATAAACCATTGCAGTGTGCTTTTTCTTTTGTTAGCCCTGAGTAAGGGGCAATGCATAACTGCACTGCCCCAAGAGGAGCATGAGGAAGGATATGTGACTCAGACACACTGCACTGAAGCAAAAGTTGTCCAGAGTGCACCTATTTGCTGGGGTGGGGAGTATGCCACATTAGCCTTTTAGAAGATGCAGTATACTATTCACATCGTGTGCCGCTAATACTGCTGGCTGGTGCATTGCGACGAAGCCATTTCTCCACCAACCCGCCCCTCACAAGTCCCCCACCTTACACTAAACTGTCTCTGCTGCCCCTGGTGTGTGAGTAAAGAGAGGTTTCCAATCTCCAATATTATGAATCTGGCATCTTTTGGAAGCATTAAGCTAATTCTAAAATATTCTTAGTATAAATAATGAGGGATATATAGTAATTTTAATACATGCTAGTGTCACACTGCCAACTAAGAGCACCAATCTCAAGTCAGACTGCCATAAAAAAGGGCATGTACCCCAAACTGGTGGTATACTCTACCATAAGATTTCATCAAGACAGTAACAAATGTGGGCTACCAAAATACTATATTATTTATTATGAAGCCACAGACAATCTCTTCAGGCTCTCTAGCCCCTCATGCACCACCCAGACAAACCAGACTTTTGTGATAAATGATTATTAAAAGCAAGAATCACATATATTAGGTTCTTCCAGTTCCAACGACCCAGACACGCACCCCCAGGTCAAATATATTTCAGATCTTCCCCCCAAAAACAGGCTGGTAGCCCTCTTTTAGCAGAAGGGGAGGTGCACCTCCACCTCCAGTGGTTTTGTGAATGATGTTTCCAAATGTATATTACTTTAATACAAATGTGGTTAAAAATGCCTGAAAATGAAATGTTTCATTAAGGGATGAACCATACTTATTTTTCTCTACCCAAACCAATTTTCTTTGTTTGATCTGAAAAACTGGTTCTCAGCAAAACAACCTGGAAACAAAAATTGATTAGTCACACGGTTCTAGTTAGCAGCATCAGTAGTTAATAGTGTTTTGTCCCTGCCAGAAGTCAAATATTTGACTTTTAGTAACAATTTCAGTACACTGCTTTTTTTGCACTGTGGATATGATCCCATAATTATCTTTGTGTAACTGGATTGCCAGATCTTCCTTCCTCCCAGTTTTCTTTGCAGAAGAATTTCTGAGAATGCTGTGGATGCCATTCTAGCTACTGAGGCAGTATAGGATTCTCCCATCATTAACAGATACCAATACAATTAAAAAGCTTTGCATGGTAAGTGAGGACAAACAATGCTGCTGGCAAAGAAGCTGCCATGTGGACACAAACTCAGCTCTGCCACTTGTTACCAGAAAAGGAGACATGGATAAAAGTTGCAGTGCAGAAAGGGCCTTACACTGGACTAAAGATTAACAAGCAAATGTTGTAGAGGGAATTCAGAATAATTATGAAACAGCATGTTTTTTTCTAGCTCAGCCTTGGCTTTTTTATATATTTTGAAATTCTCAATTGATATTAATTAAGCTTCTCATGTTCATTTACTAAAGAAACTTTATTAAAATGAGCCAGATAGCCAGAGGAGTTGACCTAATCTTAATCAATTCCAGTCTTGAGCTGCTACAGAGTGACACAGTGCACTGTGTGAACCACCATATACACTTCCATCTGCTGACTCATTATTTGATCAATAATTAACATGTATTATCTACAAACAGGATTTTATCTTTTTTAATGTCAAATTAGGGAAGGAAGATATAGAATTCAGCTACCATTTACACCTTCTGAAGTAAGAAACAACTGTGGATTCCTTATGGAAAACTTACAAAAAATCATTCTATTAAAAGGTTTCAGAGTAGCAGCCTTACAGAGTACAGCAGTGTTAGTCTGTATTCGCAAAAAGAAAAGGAGTACTTGTGGCACCTTAGAGACGAACAAATTTATTTGAGCATAAGCTTTCGTGAGCTACAGCTCACTTCATTGGATGTCTTTTTTGTTTCTTTCCCCCTATTCTTTATTACTAAGTGCATTCAACAAAAAAGTCTTTGTTTCATCAAGTGTTCATTCAATCCTGCTACTCATTCCCCACTTGGAGTCACAGCTCTTGGTTACTAGAGACAAAAAAATCCAGAAGGAAATTATGATGTAACTAAATGAGGAATAGTCTCTCTTAAAATATAGTGATCATACGAAAGTGTCCAACAGCACTGACCTGAAACAACTATACTGGAGGCAAAAGGCTATGCAAGCTTCCTTACTCAGTTTGATTGAGTCCTGCAATACTTCTGCTACTCCTTTGTTGTCTTTTGTGAAGCAAGGTTTCCAACTGCACATTGAAGAACAAGACAAAATTTAAACACCTAAATCTCAAATGGGTGCAATTTTCTCAGACTATCACTGGAACTCCAGAGGATCATGGTTTCAGGGGTAGAATTAGTATGTCAAGCCCATTAACTTGTAAGAAATACATATCCTGATTTCAAACATATTGTGGTGTTTAGATGTTGCTTGTAATTATTAGAATTGGGAGCACTGGCTGTTGGGAGTCTGAAAGGACAGGAAACAGGAAGGAGGGGGGAGGAGTTGAGAGGCTGGGAGAAAGCTACAGAGGGTGCAGCAGCAGCTCGGTAAAGAGGTTTCCACTTTGAAAATAAAGTCCTGTTGAAACTTGTTAGTACCTTGCCTGGTTGATACAACATTTTGGTGACGAGGATGGATCTTCTGCCTCTGAACCACCTGCACCCTTTCTGCAAAGCCCAGGTGAGCCTCCAATTGCTTTTACTACCTGGCTCCATATGTTGGAGACTTATCTGCTTGCGATCAGTGCTACAGAGATTGCTGAAGTAAGAAAGCGTGCTCTGCTAATCCACTGCCTTGGAGCAGAAGGGCAGCGTATATTTTACACTTTTTCCTTTGCAGATGATAAATATGAGACTGCACTCACTGCATTAAAGAATTTTTTGTGCCAAAAGTGAATGTAGTAGCTAATCGCTACAGATTTCGCCAGCGTGAGCAGAAATCAGGGGAAACTATAATGCAGAAAATTGCTTCCCTGAGGAGTCTGATTGTAATTTGTAACTTTGGGAATATGGCAGATGAGATTATTAGAGACCAGCTCATTGAGAAAACAACCATGCTTCATGTAAGAGAACGCTTACTTCTAGAACCACAATTTAAACTAGAAAAAGCAATAACCATTGCTATCCAGATTGAGTCAGCTACAGCTGAAGCCAAAAGTATGAGCATGGATACAGGAGGCACAGTCCAGTCTCTGACTCCTTTGCAGAAAAGTTGACTACCACTGCAGACACACAATTGCAAGAGGAAAACTAATGAAAAACTACCGAATCAGCAAATTCAAAATATAGTAAAAGCATGTTTTTGCTGTGGATCCCCACAACACCTTGCAAGCTACACAGGATGTCTGGTAAAAGTAGCTCAGTGCAATCATCATTGCATTTTGCTAAAGTATGTCGCAGTAGCCAGTTCAATCAACAGGTGCATGCAGTTACAATACCAGATGTTACTGTGCTGAGCATGGACAAAATCACTACTGCACATATTCCAGAACAGATAAAGTGCACTGTAAATGTTTCCATCATACCCTCAGGCAAACCACTCTATTCAGCTAATGTTGGACACTGGCTCAACAGTATCTATACTACCTGATTCCATCTATCTGCATTACTTTAAAGATGTTCCTCTTACTGAACCCAAACTTCACTTGGAGTGCTATTTGAAAAACCATATTCCAGTACATGGCTGCCTGCCAGTAATAGTTACTTTTGGTGATTACTGTGTAACTGCAGAGTTCTACATTGTCCACAAAGGCACTGCTATCCTTGGCAGAGATTTATTGGCTGCTTTAAATCTCAGGGTAGTTAATGGATGAATTGATCTTCCTCAGCAAAGCACTCTTGCGGTACACACCCCAGTTTCAGCTGGGACCCAACACTGGGTTGAGGAGAAACTCGGCTGTGCTTATGGGTTTCTACATAAAGTTAAAATGCAAAATAATGTGATGCCTGTATGACAGAAGTTATGGTGCTTACCATTTTCAGTCAGGGAAGCTGTTTCAGAGGAGCTTAGAAAACTTGTTCAAAAGGACATTATTGAAGAGATCGACTCCTCGGAATGGGTTTCACCTATAGTAGTGACGCAGAAGAAGGGTGGAGGCATTTGCCTTTGTGTGGACTTAAGGGAGACAAATAAAGGTATTGTGATTGACAGCCATACTCTTCCTCACATAGAAGAAGTATTTGCAGAACTCCATGGAGCAAAGATGTTTTCTACTCTTGATTTGCAGAGCGCATACCACCAGGTTATGTTGCATGAAGATAGCAGAGACCTCACAGCATTTATTACACATGAGGGACTATTTTGTTTTAAACGTGTTCCATACGGTCTCGCATCTGCCCCAAGTGCCTTTCAAAAAATGATGTAATTGATTCTGAAGAATCAACATGGAGTTCAGTGCTATCTGGATGATATTATTGTGTTTGGAAATACTTCTGAGGAGCATGACAGTAACCTGCAGTCTGTACTAAACTGCATCAGCAAAACAGGCCTCCAGCTCAAAGGTCCAAATGTAAATTTAGACAAACTGAATTCTCCTTTCTGGGGCATACAATCTCACAGGCTGGACTAAAACCTGATCCAGATCATATCCTGGCAATTTCAAATGCTCCTCCTCCAACAGATTTGCAAACCTTACGTTCCTTCTTGGGTCTTACCTACTGGTATGCAAAATTCATTCCCAATTATGCTTCTGTCATTGAACCGTTACGGGAATTACTACGGAGAAGTTCAACCTTAGTGTGGACAATGGATTCACAAGCTAGTTTTGAAACAGTGAAAGACTTGATTGTACATAGTCCAGTACTTGCACTATTCAGTCCTGCATTGCCCACAATTGTAATTACTGATGCTTCCGATTATGGACTTGGGGCTGTTCTCACACAGCTGCATGAGGACAACACAGAGAGAACTATTGCATTTGCTTCAAGGACACTAAGTAATGCTGAGAGAAAATATTCTACTGTCGAAAAAGAAGCACTTGCTTGTGTCTGGGCTACTGAAAAATGGAGACTTACCTCTGAGGCCGCACGTTCAAGTTGTGCACAACCACAGCCCTTTGACGACATTGCTCACCACGAAAGGACTGGGAAGAGCAGGATACTGTATTACTCGATGGTCTGCAAGACTACGCTCTTTCAATTATGAACTGGAATATAAGCCTGGAAACCAAAATGTGGTCGCTGATTGCCTTTCTCACCTGCCTTTGCCTTCACCAGATGGTCCACCAGAGGATGAGGATGTAGTGGTTGCGCTTATTACAAGCACTCTCACTGCAGTTACAAGAGAACAATTTCAAGCTGCTTGTTCAGCGTGTCCAATTCAACAAAAACTATGGGAATTTCTGACAAAGAGATGGCCCAGTACCCTAAAAACCTTGACCCAGTTTTGCTGCCTTATTTTAGAGTTCGGGATGAACTTTCTCTGTTTGATGGCTATGTGCTACAAGGTACACAGCGGCTCCTTGTGCCAGAAGAATTACCGTCAAAACTCATACACCTGGCATACAATACTCATCAAGGAATTGTCCGAACCAAACAACGACTACGGGATCTGTATTGGTGGCCAGGGATGGACTCTGAAACTGAAGCACTCATAAAATCCTGACAGGTTTCAGAGTAGCAACCATGTTAGTCTGTATCCACAAAAAGAAAAGGAGTACTTGTGGCACCTTAGAGACTAACAAATTTATCTGAGCATAAGCTTTCATGAGCTGTGTCACTTGCCAAATGCATGATAAGACAGCAGTGACATGTACCCCTCCATTACAGCCTGTTCCTCTTCCTGAATCTGCATGGAAAAAAGTGGCGATTGACGTTATAGGACCCTTTGATACTGCTCCAATTGACTGCTGTTATGCCATCACTTTTAATAGACTATTTCAGTAAATGGCCTGAGATAGCATTTACATCGCAAATCTCTTCTGCTACAGTAATTAAGTTCCTCTCTTCAGTTTTTAGCAGGGAAGGTAACCCCAAAGAACTGGTTTCAGATAATGGTAGTCAATTTACTTCCCTGGAGTTTGAAACTTTTCTAGCACAGAGGAACATTTCACACAAAAGGTCATCCCTATATTACCCTCAAGCTAATGGAGAAATCAAATGGTTTAACAGAAGTTTGAAAGACAGTTTGCAAACAGCTAACTGGAAGGGTGATTGTGGATACCCTTCACTAATGATTTCTTGCAAGCATACCAGGCTACACGACATGCCACAACGCAAAGATCACCCGCAGAGTTACTGCATGGGAAACAGATGGATACTAAACTGAACATTGCTGGATTGTTAAAAGCACGACCTGATGCCCCAAACGAGGATGATGTGAGAAAAACAGTTGAACAGAACAAAGCAAAGTCTAAGGCTTTCACAGACAAGCAGCGGGGTGCTAAGGAACCAAAGTTTGAGTGTGGTTCCTTCGTTAGAATATGAAAACCTGGAATTTTAAGCAAAGGGGACCATAAATTCACAGCTCCTCTTAAAATCATAGAGAAGAAGGACCTTACACCTATCGACTTTCTGATGGGCGGGTATGGAATAATTCTTCTCTTGCACCTGCCTTTGCACCAAGAGGAGATTATGCCGACACCCAGTCTCAATTGGATGACTTCACCATAGTACCAACACAACAAGACATTGCACTGGAACCGGGGCTTGAGAGACGGCCTGTCAGACCCAGACGACCATCTGTCTGGACTAGAGACTATGTCATGTAGTATCTACAATGTTTTCAGTGTAATATTTCTGCCAATAGTATAGTGTCTTGTTTCATATTTGTTCCTGTGGTTAGAACAATAATGTTTACTTTAATTGGGAGAGTTTCTTAAGAGAGGAGGGAATGTGGTGTTTAGATGTTGCTTGTAATTATTAGAATTGGGAGCACTGGCTGTTGGGAGTCTGAAAGGACAGAAAACAGGAAGGAGTGGGGAGGAGTTGAGAGGCTGGGAGAAAGCTACAGAGGGTGCAGCAGCAGCTTGGTAAAGAGGTTTCCGCTTTGAAAATAAAGTCCTGTTGAAGCTTGTTAGTACCTTGCCTGATTGATACAACACATATCTATAATAATCAAGAAATATAGGTGGATTATTTAATAACATGCTGCCTCCCTGAATTTCTTTAGCAAAGGAACAACCTATAGGCCATTGGAGAAATCTTTTCACTCTAGGTGAAATCCTGCTTATGTTGCAGTCAACATTCTATTTCCCATTGATTTCAATGGTTTTTCTCTCTGACAACTCCATTCCTGACTTCAGCCAGGGGACATAAAAGCTCTGGGGCCAATTCCTTAACTTCTTCCACCTATCTTGTCTCCCAGAAGAAGTTGAAAAAAATCTCCATGAACGGAATCTCACAGTATTGTTATCTGAGGTGCTTTCTGCAAGAGGGAAAGATAATTCAACTATTTAAAGTTTATTGTCGCCCTGAAGTTTGTGCGTACGGAAGAATGCAAGTTAGAAATATTAGACACTAAGGCAAAACCATGAAGATATGACTAGTATTCAGATATTTGAATTCAATTTACTTAAAGTTTCTGTTGAACCACGGTTAAGGCCCAAATGACATTTGTATTTCTTGAAATGTGAAATGACAATGCTCTTATAACATATGAGATGAAAAATAAACAGTATTACCCAGTTAAACTGATTATATTTTGCATGTATGGGAAACAGAACACAAAAGAGTATTTTTGAACACAGAATCTATTAGGAAAACTTAATTCAGATTTCAGCAGCAAAGACAATTTCCACATATTAATAGTGATAAGAAGATGATTATTCTCTCACAACCTGTGCATTCTCTATCCATCTCAATAGGTACATATTCTACATGGTATTTTCCTGTCTAGGCTTCCAAAGCATAAGGAATTTTAGTCGTGTTTTAAAGACTGGAAATGTATTTGAAATTATTAAGGGGGTTCCTAATCTAATGATCCAGGGCATAAATTCCTGTCAGAGAAAAATGAACTGGGCTGAACTCAGAGGTGACCTAAATAGTGGTATAAATTATGTCAGTAAGTCTGTGTGGGTATGTGTAACCTGGTTGACTTACATGCTGCGAAAGTATAAATGTGGGTGAATCAGGGCAGTCTGACCTCTTTAGGAGTAATTGTGTCCTGGGGACAGACAAGTCTGTTTTAAGGCCTCTGCCTGTAAGAACACTTGTTCTTACAAAGCAATTGCCAGAGTAATTGAGAAAGTACCAAGGGGAAGTCATGCAGCGAAAGTGAAGTAAATACATTCCTGCTGCATTCAACAAATAGTCCAGGGCAGGGGAACCTTTAATGCACCCTTTAATGCACTTTAGATGGTAAGCTCCTTGATTCCTTGAGACGGACACTGTACGTTTACATTCAGTCTTGAGTACAATATCAGTGTTTAACAAAAAAAATGCAGGAATTCTCTCTTCAACCAGCAGGTATGCCCCGTGGCTGCAATATAGTTCCCTGCTGCAAGAGAAGTCACTGCTGCTCCACACTTCCTACCCAGATGTTAAAGTCAGTAGATCTAGATCAGCCAGAAGTTATGGGCTTCTCTGCCCTGTTATGCAGGAGGTCAGATTAAATGATTTTACTGTCCCTTCAGGCTTTAAAATATATAAATCTAGATCCCTGTAGAAATATACCTGAGAGGTTTCCTCTTTCCAGCTGCAGTTTGGTGGTTGCCAGGTGCCTGGTTTTCAACTGGAATACCCAGCTGAAAAGGGACCCTTGCAGCTCCGGTCAGCACTGCTGACCGGCCATTAAAAGTCTGATTGGCACAGAGCTGGCAGGCTCCCTACCCAACTCTATGCAGCTCCCAGGAAGTGGCCGGCATGTCTCTCCAGCTCCTAGGCAGAGGGGAGGCCATGGGGGCTCTGGCACTCTGCCCCCTGCCCTGAGCGCTGGCTCTGCAGTTCCCATTGGCCGGGAAGCATGGCCAATGGGAGCTGTGGGGGCGGTGCCTGTGTGCGGAGGCAGTGCGTGGAGCCCCTGGCCGCCCCTCCACCTAGGAGATGGAGAGACATGCTAGCTACTTTCTGGGAGCCACCTGAGGTAAGCACTACCCAAGCCTGCACCCCTCACCCCCTCTCACACCCTAACCCTCTGCCCCAGCTCTGAGCCCCCTCCCACACTCTGAATCCCTTGGCCCCATCCCAGAGCCCGATCCTGCACTCCAAACCCCTCATCCCCAGTCCCATCCCAGAGCTTGCACCCCCAGCCAAAGCTCTCACCCCCTCTCATACCTTAAACCTTGATTATCACTACAAAAGGTTTTTTTTTGTCTCCTGCTGGTAATAGCTCACCTTACCTGATCTCTCTCATTACAGTGTGTATGGTAACACCCATTGTTTCATGTTCTTCATGTATATAAAATCTCCCCACTGTATTTTCCACTGCATGCATCTGATGAAGTGAGCTGTAGCTCATGAAAGCTTATGCTCAAATAAGTTTGTTAGTCTCTAAGGTGCCACAATGTCTCATCTGTGATCCCCAGGATAGAAAAGCTATGCAAGATCTGAGCCTTGTATCAGAGCTGTGCTAAGTAAAAAGCATACATTGACAATGCTACAATATGGGGGGAGGGATAGCTCAGTGGTTTGAGCATTGGCCTGCTAAACCCAGGGTTGTGAGCTCAATCCTTGAGGGGGCAATTTGGGGCAAAAATTGGGGATTGGTCCTGCTTTGAGCAGGGGGTTGGACTAGATGACCTCCTGAGGTCCCTTCCAATCCTGATATTCTATGATTCCCCACATATTCCTGTGCAATTTGTCTGATCAAATTAGTCCAAAATTAATTTTTGGCACCAGGACTCTTTTAAACTTGCATCACTGTTAGAGTTAATATACCTTTATTGATGGATATAATATACACTTTTTGTGCCTGTGTCTGTATCTGGGAATAAACTGAGGATACATTTTCCCCTCAAGCTAAGAATTCTTCACCAGATCCAGTTGTAGGCTCTAATCTGGATAGTAATAGCTCTGGATCAATTTGTGGCACACATAAAAATATTACCATTACTCTTTCCAGTTCAGACTGGAAATGGAACATACTTTCATGTAGCAGATTAATTAGATGAGCGGAAAAACATGTTTGCTTATTTACTAACTCTTGTCCTATAACACACACACTATCCTATACCTTCCCAATACACATGATACATCACAGTTTTTCTTGTTAAATCAGATGCCGTCTCTTCATTGTATGCATGAGAAACCACAGAATCTGATAATCCAAGGGACATGGGGTTACATGTCTGGGTATTAGAAGAAGGAATCAAAACTGTTGTTGGGTTTTGGTTATTTTATTCATTTCATACAGTTTAACTGCAAGTTGTACTCTCTCAATGGAAATAAAAAACTCTACAATACGAGTGCAGCTAAAAAGGCATTATTTATCTTCCAACAGATATTGTACAACGTAGATTTATATTACAGAATCTTCTGCAAAATAAAAGATGACATTCCAAGAAAAATCAATGACTTAATATTTCTCATGAGTAATTTTATCTTGAAAATTCCTACAATAAAGTAAAGCCTCATAGGGAGATATTGTTTTCACACAAAGAACTTTCAATTTTAGGTGGCAATGCTGGATACTAAAAGTAAGTAATTACAAGAAAAAGTGGAGAAAATGACTTTTTCTGCCATAATAAAAAAATTAGAAATAGTAAAACTAATTCACTGTTATATCAAAGCCAATGCATAAAAGCTACACAAGTATAGTACTTCAGAATGCTTGAATTAGAGCAGCTTAATTTCAACAAATTTAGATGCAATTGGGCATTTTTCAATATAGATTCATGAATTTGAAAACAAAGTTATACAATCTTATCTTTATATCTTGCAAGCATGTGTCATTTAAATATATACATATCATCCAGATATACAGAATATGAAATTTGGATATAGCCAAAATTGGGATAGATGATATAAGAGAAAGGAGAAATGAAAAACTCTATACTGGAAACAAAGCTAGAAAATGGAGATGTGCCCAAGCTGCAGATTTCAGCATTGAATCCGTTTCTACATTAACCCAAAGTTATAGATCTGGGGATGTGAGATGAGCCTATCCTTAATGTAAACATGTAAAATGTTCATTGAATGCCAACATGAATGGTCTCATATAATGATATTTGGGCAAATCATCACTAATTTTTCATATAATACCAAACGTCTCCATACAGTTGATAGCAGTTAAAATTTTAATAAAATATCTCAAGAGATACCCTGCCTGTCAGAGATGTCAAGTTAATGTTGTCAGTTAAGGAGTCAGTTACAGAAGTTTCTACCCAGGGGTTTTCTGTGATTGAAAGTCATCGTGGTGGCGACTCCCACTAAGCTCCAAAAAGGTTACTATCTTTATCTATGTAGGTCTGAAATTAACGATGACGCTGGGGTACTGCCCTGACAAGTGCTGAAACAAAGTGCTGAAACTTAGTTCTTTTGAGACCAAATCATGGTTCTGCTGAAGTCTGCAGTTTTGACACTGACTACAGGGTTTGTCCATTTGTGGTTTTCCACACACCTAAATCCACACCGTAACACATAACATATTTTATATATTATATATATATATATGGAAAACTAATGAAAATATAGAAAAAATACCTATTTTACAAAACAGTAAAACACCTAGTGGATTTACTTTGCTCTACATAAAGTTTTGCATGCATAAAAACCAAAGACAGATTGCTATGAACACAACTATGTGAAATCTCAGTCTCTCTTTTGTAATGTTCTATTTTGTTTCCTTGTAGCTTATTACGGGCTAGATTTTAATACTCGACTCATATTGAATAGCATCTCACTCCATGAATAGTCTCACTAAAGTCAATAGAATTACAGTTTAAGTAAGGGTATTAGAGTCTGGCTCTGTAGATTTTATTGCGTTCAGAGGACAAAGAAGCTTGCTGCATTAAATTAATGTCTGCAAATTGCCAGGGATGATAAAGAGACACTATATAGCCTAGTGACCAACAAGATATACTTCATCATTCAAAGTTACATCCGTGCATACAATTAAACTAGTGTCATGGAGTAAGCAAAGAACAGGGTATCTTGCCATCCCTTTGTGGTTTTTAAAAAAAACTAGTAATTTGGGACCTTTGCATTCAGACCTTCTTAAGAAGGAACTTGGGGTCTGTGGCCCAGATTCTCAAAAGGTATTTAAGCACCTAACTCATATTGAAATCAATAGGAGTTAGGCACCTAAATACCTTTGAGTATCTGGGCCTATATTCCTAACTCCCTCAAAAGATCCTGATTCCATCTCCTTTCATTTTTAGCCCATTCTCTGTGTGTGTGTGTGTGTGTGTGTGTGAGTGTGCGCGCGTGTGTGAGTGTGAGAGAGAGAGAGAGAACAAACGAACTATGGGGATTTTCTCTCCTTGTTTCTCAAAGTTACTCCAGTATTCTTTCCAAATTGACAGTTCATAGGGGAAGTCATCCCTTTTTTTCTTTTATGTTTTGCCCTGTCCAAACAACTCGGGGGGAGGTAAACAAATAGTGCAGCTGATATAAAGCTGATGTAAGACTAGTAGTCCCCTCCCAACAAAAGGAAGAAAAATATTAATTTGATGTATTTGCTTTTGCCTCTTTAAATTAGTTGGCTTTTATTTATCTACCTGATAAGGAAATAGTAACTATTTCCTCGTTACCATATAGCTCCAGAAAGGCTCTGGATCTGTGGGAGATAAGCACCTAAGTCTTTTGGTGGGCCTGGGGCCCACCTCTTAAGTGGGAAACTCTGCAGCAAACACATTATGTCATGTTCCTCTCCAATTCTGAATCTACTACAAGCCCTCATCTTTAAAGCACTGAATGTGGTATGCCTTATCTTTTTCAGAGACTGACACTCCCTACATGACCTGCTAGAACAGCTACAATCAACTGGGATATTCCAGCAGATGGTCCTCAAATTGAAACACTTTAAATTTGGATGCAGTGCATTCGCAGTGCAAGGGACTTGGCTGTGGAACTCCCTAGTATCAGAGATCCAGATTAGCCCAATCATTGCTACTTTGTAAACACAATGCAAGGCCTTCTATTTGCATCAGACTCCACCCAAAAATGGAGCTACAGAGTGCCCTAGTTTTATTCTTCTGGAAGACAGCTAAACTAATCTTAGTCAGTTGTATAGCCTCAAAACAAGGATGGGATACAGGGGACTGATCTTCACCTCATATGACCCAATGACACATCCTCTGTGTGAATTAAAGGACTAGAAAAAAATATGTTACTGATTCAAAGTATTTCATAGGCAATAAAGCCATTTTAGTTTTGCCATATAAAGATGTTACAAATAAAATCTATGACCATGATAGGTTTTTATAAACACATAAACCCAAGCAAGTAGGGGTGAGGAGGGGAAAAATTTGTGTGTGACAGTCCCAAATCTAACACGAGATCTTTATTATTATTAATTCATTTGTATTGTGGAGGCTAGAGGCCACCATTCATGCAGGACCCCATATATTACAAAAAGATGGTTCTGGGCCCAAAGTACTTACTGTCTTAGTAAGACTGTGTGGGGCACCATTGTCTCAATGTTTTCATCAGCATTGTATTAGAACTAGCACAACAGAGACCAATACACTCTTTGTAGGCCTGCTCTGGGAGGAAAAACAAATCCTAACCTCAGGCGTCCTCACTCTACCTAAGCATAATAAGGGAAAAGGTAATGTTTGTTATCACCATCCCATGGCATGGGATGAGTGAATGAAGTAGGGTGAAAGAGGAAATAAGGAAGGAGGGAGAATAAATCATATGTTGGGGCGGGGGGAAACAAGACTAAGGTGTGGAGAGGGGGGGAAAAAACACAAAAAACTCCAAGAAGTGTTGTGGCCTCAAAATACCAAAACGAGCCTTGCAAATAGCTAGGGCACCTTGATTAGCATTCAGAACTCATGCAGCTCTAGACCGGGATGGGGACCAAGCTAGCTCTATCTGTGTCTTGTTTAACTCTACCGATTAAATGGATAACCCTCTTTTAATATGATCTGTGTATATCAAACATACCATTACATGGCTAATGTGTTGTTTTCTAACTTGCTTTGTTTTGCGTTTGAAATGTTTGGGATCAGATATTTCTGAGTTTTGCTCTGCTGAACAGATTTAAGCTTTAATAATTTCTTGTCAATTATCAATTTTCCCAATACTATTTCATAAAAACAGGATTAAAATTATTTATTTTAAACCCTTATGCATCTGTTCTGATTTTTTTATTATTTAATTTATTTATTTATTTATTTATAAAGGCACCTGATCCAGTTGCAACTACTACTTGCCTAGACCTGTGCAATTGATGCTAAAAGTTATAAAAATAACTTGGTACATACTTTGTTCACTTGGCCTCCACGCTCTTACCCGCTGTTGACAAAACTGACTTCCTTGGTAGCTGAAGCTTGCGTGCTTATGTGTATAAGGCAAAAGCTGTCTGAAATTTAAGAGTGCTAATTCACAACCCGTCACCCATTACACGCTGAAGACAAAAATTGGGTAGTCTATTCATATCAGTGGCCATTTTAGAGGGATTTACTATACATTAGACATTAATGGCACTGAAAATAATTAAGTAAAAGTAAGAGATACACTAGCCTTCTCTGTATTTACCATTCATTGTGAGAAATATGGCTACTGTTTAAACAGTGAACACTAAAAGGTCACTGAGGGCAAGTCTACACTACTATGCTACATCGGTGCAGGTGCAGCGCATCTGGTGAAGAGGCGCTATGCCAACGGGAGAGCGCTCTCCTGTCCGCATAAGTACTCCACCTCTGCAAGAGACAGAAGCTGTGTGGACAGTGCTTAGGTCGATGTAACTTACATCGCTGAGGGGCGGTGATGTCTTTTTCACACCCCTGAGTGACATAAGTTACATGGACTTAAGCAGCAGTGTAGACCAGCCCTAAGTAAAGATGACAGATCTCTATTTTGGTGAAATAATATTAAGTGTTTTAAGATGTCAAAAAAATCATAGAATCGTAGAACTGGAAGGGACCTCAAAAGGTCATCTAGTCCAGTCCACTGCAATGCCATGGATTTTGCTGCCGTTATGTTCCTTTCTTGTAAAAAAGAATATTTTATTGTGTTTCCCCCCAAAAAACCACACCACTATGTACTATTGACCTTTGTTAATAAAATGTATGTCAAGAATACAGATATGACTATAGCCATAGTGCCCAAAAATAAGTAAAAAAGAGAGATCAGATGTAGAAAAGGACCTAGGGGTTACAGTGGATGAGAAGCTGGATATGAGTCAACAGTGTGCCCTTGTTGCCAAGAAGGCCAATGGCATTTTGGGCTGTATAAGTAGGGGCACTGCCAGCAGCTCAAGGGACGCGATCGTTCCCCTCTATTCGACATTGGTGAGGCCTCATCTGGAGTACCGTGTCCAGTTTTGGGCCCCACATTACAAGAAGGATGTGAAAAAATTGGAAAACGTCCAGCGGAAGGCAACAAAAATTATTAGGGAACTAGAACACATGATTTATGAGGAGAAGCTGAGGGAACTGGGATTGTTTAGTCTGCAGAAGAGAAGAATGAGGATAGAATTTGATAGCTGCTTGAAAGGGGGTTCCAAAGAGCATGGATCTAGACTGTTCTCAGTGGTAGCAGATGACAGAACGAGGAGTAATGGTCTCAAGTTGCAGTGGGGGAGGTTTAGGTTGGATATTAGGAAAAACTTTTTCACTAGGAGGATGGTGAAGCACTTGCACTGGAATGCGTTACCTAGGGAGGTGGTGGAATCTCCTTCCTTTGAGGTTTTTAAGATCAGGCTTGACAAAGCCCTGGCTGGGATGATTTAGTTGGGGATTGGTCCTGCTTTGAGCAGGGGGTTGGACTAGATGACCTCCTGAGGTCCCTTCCAACCCTGATATTCTATGATTCTAAATCTACAAATTATAACCAAAGTAATAACCTGTGACAGAACAAAGGCTAAGAAATGCATATCAAACAAGAGAGCATATTCAGCAAAGCCCTGCCCAAACAGGATGACTCTTAGAAGTCCTGTTACAGGACAGTACCTTAAGTATGTGGTTAAATGCTCTGTGAAAAATGTCTCTGTCTTCACTCTGCCAAAATACATCATTCTTGGTTGTTGATTTGTCTGATAAGCCCCTTCTCTCACACTGCCCCCTATGAAAGAGAAGAATTCTCCATTACAATTCACAAGCCACCTTTCTTATTCTCTTTCAAATCCCACCTTAAAGCCCATCTTTGGCATGACTCCGATAAATCACTATCATTTGACATTATGCAAGCTGGCAGCCACCTGTGACTACAACTGTGATTCTGACTTTCATTTGAGATCTCACATGCCATTCTTTATAGATAAATACGATGAAAGCAGTGTTCTAGGTGTAGTGAGTTTGTCAGGCCTGATAGAAGTTGCTGTTATAGGACAGTGAACCCTTGCCAGTGGGCACTGAGGGGTTCTTAGGATCACAGACTACCACCCTCCCAGGACAGCCTCACATACTGCCTTGCCTCCTCTGTTGCATATTGTCAAAATCCTTGCTCATGAGCTTTCTCGTCTTTTTGTTATTTATTTGTACAGTTCATAGTGCAAAGGGATCCTGGGTCCCTAAAAAGGTTCTTACGTGCAACCACAATTGTAATAATTAATACACAGGCTGAGTTATTGTCATTGTGAGCACACATTTATCTTCAGAATATATTGAAAGCTTTGTAAACTATGCCCAAGCATTTGGATTTTGGTGCACCAAGGCAGATGTTCTTCAGTCTTATATTCACTTGATAATAAACAATGGAATACAAGCCAAAAGTTGTTAAGCACAAACAACATTTTTAAAGGCCTTCCCCCTCTTCGTGTGTAAAGGTAAATTATTCCAGTTTGATTAAAAATATTCTAAACTAACCCAACCAAGCTAAAGTTAGTGTTGGGTCACACTACCATAGGCATGTGGGAAAGGTGCAGCTTCATACAAATATACTGTTAAACATGTCATATAAATGGACAACTATTAATATATTTCTTATCATTTTGTTTTAAAATCTCAAGCACCCAGACAAACAGAAATAAAAGTGTGCTGATAAAAGATCATACTCTACTCCACAGAAAACTAGAGGTTGTTGAAAACTACATTAAACCTTGTAATATGAAGAGGTTGAATTTGAAAACATACTTTAATCATTACTTTCTCTTCAATGTGATAAAGGGTTTATGAGCAATGCATGAAAAAAAAGAAAAGGAAGCCTATCATAATTAAATGAAAATAATAATATATTCCCAGACATAGTTTAAGCAAATCAGGTTTGTAGGGGGGAAAATGTTATGAGAGTTTTCATTAGCAACATCAATATTTTCTGTTTAATCTTCAAGGCTCAGATTCTTTGGAAAGGGGGAGAAGTTTTCTTTTGTTAGAGTGAAAGATTTTTACAACCTGGCTCTCTCTCTCTCTCTCTCTCTCTCTCTCTCTCTCACACACACACACACACTTTCTCTCTCTTCTCAGACTTTTCAGTTACAAGATGGTAGTGTGTTTTACTTTGTAACTATCTTTTAGAGTCACTCAATAATGTATTTTAATTTTAAATACTTAGCTACTGTTTCTTGTCTTTCTGGAAGCAGTCCAACATGACCTGAAGACTTGTAACCTTTACTGTATTTTTTTTCTGTTTTACTCTTTGGTATTTTAATCAATAAGGTATTACATATGACTGAAGTATGAACATCACATTTTTTAAAAATGTAGAGTTCAATGCAAATAAAAGGCCTTAAAATTTGCATATTTCTGTTAATGAACTATTTCATCCTTAATGATTTGAAAAAGCTTTTAGGTTGTGTGTTTTTGAATTTGTACATTTTGCTTACTAAGGTTGTTTTTTCCTGTCTGTTGACTTCCTGACCTCTTTTGGGCCTCTTTTCCCCATTCCTCTCTGTTGTAAAACTGTTGATAATTCAAGTAAATTAAGTAGGTGAATACAGAGTTTACACATGTTAGATGTAAAAGCCAATTTTCCATTTATATTATGGGCATGTTGGAGTTACACTGGGCATATGGCCAAGATGAACAGGCACCTTAAACTAGTTTAGCATATTCCTTTTATTGTATTTGTTCTCCTTTGAAGAGTCACTGTACAATCAATTCAAATGAATTAAGGAAAATTGCATACAATTATGAAAATTTCCCATGTTGATCCATCGTGACAAATAAAACTACAACCATCAAAATAATAGTAAGCTTTTATACCACAAAATATAATTGTCAACTTGTGGAATCACTGCGATCTTAATATGCCATTATATAATTACTCTGTTCCATTTAGCTACAGCATGCCAGAGAACATTTTCCAGCGTAACAACTAAAGAACAAAACTTTTACTATGGTGCAAAAAGATATTTAATGGTCAACTAATGCAAGATTACAGGTCCATGCAAGTAACATAGTAGAGTAGCATATATAATTCTATGCTGAAACTGTGCCTACACAAATTCTATGCTGAAACTGTGCCTACATAAGTACACAAAAACATGCCGTGAATGTTTTATGTTGCATTTTCTGATATGCTTTGGTAGATCTTTTCCAAGGTCTTGATTTTCTTCCCAGTGTAATACAATAGAACACAAATTTAGTAACAATGTAGCCAATCTGATCATTAGAACAGGATATTCACATGTAAAATATAGGAAGAATCACTGGCAGTATAGCTCACTGAACTGCACATATTAATTTCAACAATGCCTTCCCCATCTGTTCAGGACCAAATTTCAAATGCAAAACAAAAAAGTTCATTTTTACCACAAAAAATGAAAGTAGAAAGCATTTGAAGGGGTGTACTCCGTAGCAGGCACTCCAAGGGCCCAATTCAGAGGAGAACTAAATCAGAGTGCACATTACATGGTATAAGTCAGTGAGAGCAGGTATTAGTAGCTGTTGCTCCATGTCGAGGTCGCAGAAGAACAATCTGCAGCACGAAAACCAACCTTCAAGATGGTGTAAGATAAAGCAGGGGATGCTCTGGTACTCTTATTATCTGCTTTTCTTGATGTACAACCACCCTTCGAGCACCCTTCTCCAGCATGAAATTTACAGTCACTAACATTCATTGAGGCAGATTCAAGCCTGGCACCTATTGACTTCTGAGGGTTTTGTCTGTTTAATGCTAGAGCTGAATTCAATCACTAACACTAATTACTGATATGTAACCTGGCATCATTAGCACCTCTGTGTTTGGTCTGTAGAGTTCCTGATAATTTTAGTAACAAGTCAGGATAAGAAACTGCTCTCCCCTCACATAACAGTATTCTCAATTGTTTTTGTAACTAGCTGGATAATTATTTGATGTTAGAGGGCCTTATTTTCTTCTGGTGACTGACACAGCTAGATTGAAGTAAATAGAGATGTACCAATTTACAGCAGAAGAAAATATGGCCCAGGGAACTTCCCTTTTTCTAAGCAACTGCTGCTAGGATGCCATGAGACATGGGCAATTTATTGTGCAGTGTAGAGGAACATGTGCACATGCAGATTTATTAACACTTATGTAGTCCTTGTGGGATGGGGGAAGCTATCCTATCATCCATTCCCTTCCATCTATTCTTTGGGCGGGGAGGGGAGGTCTGTCATACTCTGAGAAAGCAGTTTCCACTGGAGTAGCCTCTAGGACCATGTTGAACGCAAAATACAGTGTCTGAGATACAGTTTCCCAGTTGCACCCCTTTGTTCTAGTACTTATTTACCATGCTGATTAGCAGCTGGGCCTCATCCAGCGCTGTACTTTAGAATCCAATGCACCTCTAGTTTTGTTTGCTGCTAAACGTCAGCCTTTATGCTGTGATGCTAATTGCTAAAAGCTATTAGCATTTTGCATTGGCCTGGCCCCCATTCTTCTATGAACTGGAAGTCACCTACAGAATGCCATTGATGTTTCTACAATGTGACTAATGGGCTAATTTGTTCAGAAGTGTCGCATGGTACTGAAAAGCTCATGAGAAGTGTTTTGCCACAAGAGAATATCCTAGACAGACCTTTTGGAGTTCTCTCACTAAGTTGGCAAGGAAGTGTCAATCTTTTCCAGCCTTGTTCTTCTATTTAACTTTATCAGATTGCTGAAGGATTGACATTTCACCAACTTGTCTTCTGAATATATTAATTATTGAGTTTTGCACAGTACTCAGGCAAACGCTGAGAAATCTGTGAGCCATCCAGATGCATAGGAGCTTCTGGATACTTAATCTACTTTTCAGCCATACAAGAGCTGCAAGGTTCAGGTGTTGGCTTGAAGTGTAAAATAGAAAATAAATCAATGTATTACCCCTCTCCATATCTCTTCCTGTATGCCTGTAGTTAGGTGAATCCCTGGAGGCTTCTTAAAAATAAGATACAGGTTCATTAAACCAATTCATCCCATTAAAGTGTGCCAAGCACAGATGGAACGAACTGGTTCAGTGATCTTTAGTTACCTATAACCCTGTAAAATATTGGAAAACCCCGACTGGCTAGATCAGTCATAAAAAGCATCTACTGTTCAAATGTGTAGGCCCAGCTGGGAGCCTTCATCTTTAAAAATGAAACTCTTGCTTTGTTTATTTAAACACACACACGCATGCACATGCATACACGCACGAACACCGACACACGCTCCCAGCTTTTTACTCATCTGATGTTCAAGTCAGACTCCACTGTGCCATTTAACGCAGTTAGAGCAGGCATCTCTGGAATGGATTGACACACTACACAGCCTCCTTCATACTTCTGTGACTTATCTAGCCAAGCATGGATTTCCAACATCGCACACAGTTACTGGTAACTGAAGTGCACTGAACCAGTTCATCCCATCTGTGCTTAGAACAGTTCAAACCATCATCACTGGACCTCATCAGACGCACAGCATTCATTTAAAGGTCTTGGAATCCTGGTGCCATTTATAAAAGTGCCAAAAGGAGCTACACTTTGAAAGGACAGCATTATTGTATTGTGGTGAGATGGTACAATTGCCATTTGCTGCTATTGTTTTCAGTGGAAACTATGATTTATTGTTATCAGTGGTCACCTCAGCATGGCAAAGACAACAGTGTTAGGCTGCGGTGTGTGGGAAAGTCAGCCATACGTGTTAAATAAAATAAGGACCAGTTATTGAAGGTATTAATGAAAAAAGTAAGATAAACTTTGATGTGTAAATAGATCCTCTAACTACTTCGATAGGGATTTCATGATAATTCATATGAATTGATTTGCAGTTACCAGGAGATAATGTTGTAGAACTGAAGCTAGCAAATCTAATACCACTGTTTCTGTATCGTTACCACAGAGATTTTTACTTTTAGAGAGACAAAGACAGCCTCGCTGCAGTGAAAGGGTTAACAAACACTTACCTAATATTTACCAAATGTTTGGTACCTAAAGTTATCAAAATGATATTTCCCGGCTCAGTTATCCCTCATAGGCACATCCTTTGAAAAGAGCAAATGCAGGGTTGCACTATCATAGATGGAGCTCAAAGAAGGATTGTGTTGCAGAGAGGCGCAATACCTATGGAGCTGTCAGTACGTAGGGGCAGTATGCCCAGTGCTGTACTCTTTCAAGTGTGCTCTCCACTACGTCTGGCAAACATGAAGTGAGAGGGTGAGCCTATCCCACTGGGATTCCTATTAGTGCCGGAGGTGCAGGGGAATGAAGAAAAAGCAGCACCTATACTCAGGGAACATAAGGAATGCAATTATGCCTGGCCACTACATGAAGGTGCAGGGGAAGGTAATGGTTTCCTTCCTCCTCCCCCCATTCCGTTCAGCAGCTGGCCACAATTAGGCATGTCATATGTCCCAGGAAACCTTATACAAATGTGTGATGCAACACTGAAAGATTTTACAAATGCATCCATTTAGGAGTAACCATGTATTGCAAACTGTAGCAGCTGACATTGATTTAAAAAATAATCAGAAACTCATTTTATTTTGAATCAGGGTTTTTGCAATGAACCATGCCTATTAACTGTCTGCAGGCAGCTCTCCATCATTCTTTGAAATTCCATCTAAATTCCCCACATTCTATACCCGTTCCTATGGCTCAATGCACTTCATCTATTCCACAGAAACTGAATGACAGAATGATACACTGAAATCAGCATGCAAGTGTGCTATGAAGTAATTATGTTTGATGATGCAGATGTGCTCAAATTAACTTTTTTTTTCCCGGCCTTCAGAAAAATCTGTAGCACAGACTTAAGGGAGCATTTCTTACGTTATTAAAAATAAATTACTTGTAAAATAGGGCTGTGATTGATCCCATTCTAACATTTTAGAGCACTGAAAGAGAAAACAAGCATGCTTTGTATATTTAACAACTGATTATACAGTAGTTTTTGCCCTGGATTATGCTTCACAAGCAAAATAATTTTAAAGTGATATTTGTCAGTCCTTTAGGGGTTCAACAGTTTGAGGTTAATTAGACCTTGGTTTTTTTCCAAGTTTCTCTACTGATGAGATTGAAAGACACTGCACAACACACACATATGATGACGCATCAGGATTGACCCTAAATGTGATCAATTTTAAAAGAGAAATGATTGGCAGAAGACTTTTGCAAGGCTGTTTTTAAAAACAGCAGGTCTTGTGTCATTAACAACCATAGTAAAGTAGAAGAGAAATATCAGAGATGGCTTTTAGAAGGCAAACCATTGGGATATTCATTGGGAGTATAGCCTGCAGGGAATGTTGTATTACAATAAACCAGGATAAATTTAGTTGCTTAATCAGTTTTCAACCAAATTGAATGTATGGTATAAAGATCCTTTGCACAGTTCTAGTAAATTCAAGGACACTAGCAAAATAATATGATAAGGCCAGGAATTGAAGCACATTATTTCAATATAAGTGACCAATTCTTCAAAATACAAGAAGTTATTAATTGCTGATTTTGAGTGCAGAACATAGTCCCTTAGAGGACAGTCCAACTCCTACTAAAATCAATGGCAAATCTACTGACTTCAGGAGCAGGCTCTAAGTTTTGTTAAGATCATTATTTTTTTAATAGTTTTCCTGAGTTGACAGGTTAGTTGTAATTTTAATGCCCAAAGCAAAGGCTTTTGGAAGTGACTGAAGATTAATATTGCAAACAGGATCCTGAAGGAAGGATAACTCCAGTATACTAAATTCACTTCTTACCTGAAAGTAAATAAGTACCCTACACAAATGTCCTGAAGGATATATACTTATATGCCATCAAAGGCAAGCTGTCAAAATAAGATCAAGTGCTTAAGTTCATTTAAAAGTCAACTTTCATTCCAAAGTGATGTGCTTCCTTACAGCGAAGTATATGGAAAACACGAATGTCCCTGTTTCCATTCTGTATGATTTCACTTCTTTAGTGAATGTCAAATATTTCTACACCTTTGTAAGATTAGCCACACATACTTCTATGAACCGAATCAAAGTGTGACTGCTAATGAACTTTGGTGATCACAGTCTACAAGGAGTAATTATAGACAGTCATATTTAACATTGCCAAACAGGACAATAAAGTATCAATCAAGTAGTCAATAAATCAATAAAGTAGTCAAGTGTGAGAATAACAGCAGAGCTGTGGAATGAACATATACTGTCTTTATGCTTGTGGTGTTGTCAATTTATTATTCTCATGCATTCAAAGGAAACATTGACCCTTGAGGAAAAATTGAAACAATTAAAATTATAAGAACATAAGAAGAGCCATACTGGGTCAGACCAGCAGGCCATCTAGTCCAGTATCCTGTCCAATAGTGGCCAATACCAGGTGATTCAGAAGAAATTAACAGAACAGGCAATCACTGAGTGATCCATTTCCTGTTGTCCACTCCCAGCTTCTGGCAATTGAAACTGACATCCAGAGCATGGGGTTTCATTTCTGTCCATCTTGGCTAATAGCCATTGATCAACAGAAATAGAAAAAAGTGGGTCGCCAGGGATGGCATGGGGAAAGTAGAATGGGTAGATACTACAAGAAGGGAAAGTGAGTGAAAGAGAGAGTGTGGAGGGGTCACGCACCAGTCAAAACACCCCCTCACAGCCAGGGATGATGCAGTACCCTCTTCAATTCTGGCACATCTGTCAACAGCCCTTTCAGGTTTTAGCCTTCCAGTCAGTGTGCTTATAATCCGCACCCGTTCCAGGGTAGTAATGAGTCCAAACAAACAAACAGCGACATTATGCCAGATATTCAGCTCCACTCTGGGCTCAATCGTCCTTGCCTCTGGCATCAGGAGGGCTTTTATATCCCTTTTCGCAGTGGCAGGTAGAGAACCGAGACCCTTCCTCTACTTTGGGTTCCAGCCTAAGGACTCTAGACTAAGCAGCTAAGGCCTGCTTCCTCTGCCTCACTGCTGCTTCCCTGGGGCACATCCTTCTTCTGCTCCATGCCCCTTTCAAAGAGCAACTCATTATACTGCTTTCTACCAGGAGGTTCCAGTCCTTGCTCCAGTTCCTGCCAGTTTGTGGCTGATGCAAAATCCCCCATCCCCATCATGGTCTTTTGCTTTATGGAGAGGCAGACTCATCTACCGAGTCTATAACTGCCACCTACTATATTCCTCATACGTTCATGCCACTACACTCTCTTGCTCTGCTCTATGTCCTTAAGAAGATGTACTAGAACTTTTTTAATGTTACCCCACTTTCCTGATACTCTAACTCAACTCCTCATAGTATATTCTGTCACCTTAAAGAATCTAAATTCTTTATAAAGTGCTTTTCTTTCCTAGGAACACTCCCAGCATTCCCATATCAAATGATCAACTGTTTCTTTAACCTTACATGTGTTACGCAACCCACCTTTGTGGCTATTAAATAAATATAAATTATTATTCAAACCACAGTGACCCATTTATAGTCTAAATATGAGCACTTCACTGATCCTTTCATAATTTTGGAGTAGCGCATTATCCCCTAGTTTGGGGCACGCTTCATAGAATCTTCTTCCTCTTTGGTCCACAATTCTTGCCATTCCTTTTTAAATCCTTTTATAACTAAACTTTTAAATTCCTGTTTACTCAAAAGAATATTTATATTGATTTCTCCATTCTTAAAGCATTTTCCACTTCCTTATCCATCATTTCATTGCCAGGTATCTCCATTTATGTTGGAATTAGGACTGTCAAGCGATTAAAAAATGTATTGCAATTAATCACACTGTTAAACAATAATAGAATACCATTTATTTAAATATTTTGGGATTCTACATTTTCAAATATATTGATTTCAATTACAACACAGAATATAAAGTGCATAGTGCTCACTTTATTTTTGATTACAAGTATTTGTACTGTAAAAAACAAACAAAAAGAAATAGTATTTTTCAATTCACCTAATACTAGTATTTAGTTCAATGTCTTTATCATGAAAGTTGAATTTACAAATGTAGAACTATGTAAAAAAACCCTGCATTAAAAATGAAACAATGTAAAAATGTAGAGTCTGCAAGTCTACTCAGTCCTACTTCTTGTTCAGCCAATCACTCAGACAAACAAGTTTGTTTACATTTGCACAAGATAATGCTGCCCGCTTCTTGTTAAACAATGTAATCTGAAAGTGAGAACAGATATTTGCATGACACTGTTGTAGCCGGAGTTGCAAGACATTGACATGCCAGTTGAGCTAAAGATTCATATTTCCCTTCATGCTTCAACCACCATTCCGGGGGACATGCATCCATGCTGATGACGGGCTCTGCTCGATAAGAATCCAAAGCAGTGTGGACTGATGCATGTTCAATTTCATTATCTGAGTTAGTTGCCACCAGAAGAAGGTTGATTTTCTTTTTTGGTGGTTTGGATTCTGTAGTTTCCGCATTGGAGTGTTGCTCTTTTAAGACATCTGAAAGCATGCTCCACACCTCGTCCCTCTCAGATTTTGGAAGGCACTTCAGATTCTTAAACCTTGGGTCAAGTGCTGTAGCTATCTTTGGAAATCTCACATTAGCACCTTCTTTGCATTTTGTCAAATCTGCAGTGAAAGTGTTCTTAAAATGAACAACATGTGCTGGGTCATCATCTGAGACTACTATAACATGAAATATACGGCAGAATGTGGGTAAAACAGAGCGGGGATATACAATTCTCCCCCAAAGAGTTCAGTCGCAATTTTAATTAATACATTATTTTTTAACAAGCGTCATCAGAATGGAAGCATGTCCTCTGGAATGGTGAGCGAAGCATGAAGGGGCATACGAATGTTTAGCATATCTAGCACATAAATACCTTACAATGTCAACTGCAAAAGTGCCATGCAAATGTCTGTTCTCACTTTCTGGTGACATTGTAAATAAGAAGAGGGAGCATTATCTCCTGTAAATGTAAAGAAACTTGTTTGTCTTAGTGATTGGCTGAACAAGTAGGACTAAGTGGACTTGTAGGCGCTAAAGTTTTACATTGTTTTGTTTTTGAATGCAGTTATGTAACAAATATCTACATTTGTAAGTTGCACTTTCACGACAAAGAGATTGCACTACAGTACTTGTATGAGGTGAACTGAAAAATACTTTTTCTTTTATCATCTTTACAGTGCAAATATTTGTAGTAAAAAATAATATACACTTTGATTTCAATTACAACACAGAATACAATATATATGAAAATGTAGATAATACATTTCAATTGGTATTCTATTATTTAACAGTGCAATTAAAACTGTGATTAATCCTGATTATTTTTTTTAATCTGAATTAATTTTTTTGAGTTAATTGTGTGAGTTAACTGCGATTAATCTACAGCCTTAATTGGAATCAATGCTAATACTTCATTCATGCTCAAGCATACTATGTTGTCAAAAACAATATTTCATTTATTAGATTAGAAAGTAGGAACAAGGTTTCCCTTTTAATTGCCAGTATACCTGATAATACCGGCTAATATTGCCTGGGTTATAGCCTCTTAACCCAACTGCTGCTATTCAACCTGCAGCTAAGGAAGTTGCTACTCTGTCCCTTAACAGCTGTGGCAGAATGGGGCTATGCACCCCTTCATGGGAGCTATACTTGGTATAAAAGAGGTGGGCGGGGATGACGCCCTGATTTTCAGAGCTGCTTTCCAGAAGCTCTGCTTTATGTGACATGATGCAGGCTTCATTGCTAGTAGAGGATAGGCACAGTATAATGTAGTGTAGCTGTACCCACTTAGTGCCCCCTTGCCACCTGTGACATGCTCCCTGCACCACACAGGGGATGTGGAAAGAGCACAGCCCAGAGCCAATACATTCATACCAGCAAGGAACTCCTGACAAAAGAATTCTCAGTTGGTCAGTTACAGCCAGTAACTGATCCCTTTGAACCTCCTGAGTTGGGGGTTGCGTGCTCTTGCATGTTTTTACAACATTGCATCAACATGTGGTATTGATGCAGTGTTCCAAAAACCTATAAGAACATACATGTGATGATGAATCACATTTATGTCCAGTGTCACAATGCAATATATAGAGCAGATAATATAGGGTTTGGTGGACTTTCTGGGAAAAGATTTTTAGAACAGCTAGAAAAACTGTATCACTTTTGATGTTCTGATAATAAGGAAATTCATGTGTAAAAAAAAAATCTTTCACAAAAATCACTTTTCAAATGGTGGCAATTACACCAAACACAAATTGCTTCCTTGGGTGTCGTACTTGCTGATAAAATTAATGAGTGACTTAGTAAGTCTTGTATTAACATAATGGGCTAGCTAGACTAATTCACTTGACAAGTAAGAGTATCATTGCATATCTTCATAGGGAATGTATCAGTGTTAACGTTAGAGGCAGTTAATAATATGAAAGGAAAATTATGTAAGAAGCCAAAGGTATACAGAATTAATACATTGATCATCCACCTCTAAATATACCCAGTATCTATCCAAAAAGAGCTGAATTCATATGGCTACTTACTACACATTCATCTGCATCACAAATCATTATAGATTTTGGCAAATTTAAGGACTCTTTTTGCCTTAAGTATGTACACCTATATATGAACAAACTTAAGGTTTTTTTTATTATAGCAGCATCATTCACTCCACTGTAGTTAAGCTTATGTCATTATTTCCACTATAAGCCCTCTTTTAAAGGGTATTTATAGCTTGTCCATTTCACCTTGAGCTAAAGCTTGCCATATACATTCTGAGTGACTAATCCTAAAAGGTGCTGAGGGCCTGAAACTTCCACTGAATTCTTCAGTGAGAATTGCAGGTTCTCAATAACTCACAACTGAGCCTTTTGCCTAGAAGCTATTTTTTCCTCTTTAGTATTGTTTAGACTGCTCTCATAGAATACAACAGACCAAAATGCTACCACATTTCCCAAACTCCACAAATCAATTGAATATTGATTTCAAATCCATCCTGCCCCCTGAATATAAGGAAAGTTTGAAAATAAATGTTATCAATTCTCTAAAATTTGCCAAGTGCTTCATGAGTGTTGGATGTAGAGCTAGAACTGATGGCAATTACTGACTTCTGCTGACTTCCCTTCCCATTGTAGTCAGTGGGCCTGAATGGGGTATATTATTATTAGGGCTGTCAATTAATAGCAGTTAACTTAAAACGATTAATGCAAAACAAATTAACTAGATTTAAAAATGCTTAATTTTTAACGATTTAAAGGTTTTTAGTGATTAATTGCAGTTTTAATTGCGCTGTTAAACAATAATAGAATACCAATTTAAATTTATTATAAATGATTTTGGATGTTTTTTCTATATTTTCAGATATATTGATTTCAATTGCAACTCAGAATACAAAGTGTACAGTGCTCACTTTATATTATACATAAATATATAATATAAAGTGAGCACTGTACACTTTGTATTCTGTGTTGCAATTGAAATCAATATATTTGAAAATATTGATATTTTATATTATATATATATATATATATATATATATATATATATATATATATATATATATAAATATGTGCCAATCCAGGCTTGTATTAAACTCCCAAGGTTACAGCTTTTCTCTGACCGTGGCTTGGTAAATGCTGCCCAAATGCAAAAAAACCCTGGGAACCCAGGAAGGAGCACTTGGGAACTCCTCCCTGTGGCACACCCTCAAGCCCTTTCACCCACCATCCAGGGAAGAGCTGAGAAAGAAAACAAAGGAAATTAGCTGTGGCTACCAGCTAATCAAACAACATGCACAAACCTCTTAGGACACCAAAAATCCAATTCTGTTCTTAAAAAAGATAAATTTGATTGAAAACAAAAAGGAAAAAATTACATCTGGAACTTAGGCTTTTTCTAGATTTTAGAAGCGCAATTGCAAAAATCAAGCACCCAAAATAGCTTTCTTGGGGGTTCAGCTTAAAGGTACAAGCAAACAAAAGCATCTGGGGTTAGCACAGAGGAGATCCACAAGCCAAAATAAAAAATAAACAGGATTGTGTCTAATTAAACATTCCCTATCCAAATAATTTCTTCTAGGTATGGAAGATGAATTTTCATACCTGGTTCAAGCCTTACACAGCATTGCTGCTCCATCCCTGCAGCCCAGAGAACAACAGACAAAGGGAAAGTTTCTTTCCCAATTTTAAAAAGTTCTACCTTCCCTCTTTTGGATGGGTGCCAACTTTCTTTTCTTTATCTGGGGGACTTTTAGCCCTTTACAGGTAAAGAAAGCAGAGAACAGCTACCAAGAGGGATTTTACAGCTAACTAGCTGGCTGGGTGTCCATCAAAAGGAGCTACCCCCACCCCACTTCATTTATCACATATGGTATCATAAATGGTTGCATAAAGTGATCAGAAAGATGGAAGTAAATAGTAATTGGACTGATTTAACCCTATTTTAGGTCATATAAAATATGTATATGTATATACGTTTATAGAAATGCATACACTGTATTTGTGTTATATATATTTTCAGGAAATAGAAAGTCTATCCAGAGGTGGGTCATGGTGACACAGCATTGTACAATAGGTAAAATTGTAGGCATGAGCAATTGCGCTAGAGCACTAGTTCTCAAAGCCAGTCCGCCACTTGTTCAGGGAAAGCCCCTGGCGGGCTGGACCGGTTTGTTTATCTGCTGCGTCTGCAGGTTCGGCCGATCGTGGCTCCCACTGGCCACGGTTCACTGCTCCAGGCCAATGGGGGCTGCGGGAAGCGGCGCGGGCCAAGGGATGTGCTGGCAGCCCTTCCCGCAGCCCCCATTGGCCTGGAGCAGCAAAACCGCGGCCAGTGGGAGCTGCGATCGGCCGAACCTGTGACATGGCAGGTAAACAAACTGGTCCGGCATGCCAGGGGCTTTCTCTAACAAGCGGCGGACCGGCTTTGAGAACCATTGCACTAGAGTACAGTCCAAATACAGAGATTTGTGTGGTCATGATAACTGAATTGCTTCAATTATGAAGCAAGCTTTTTGCATGGAGTAAAATTTGTGACATTCCACTGAGTGAAATTATTTTTTCACCGCTCAATGAAACAGGCAGGTTTGTTTCTTATTCCTGGAAAATGTAATTATTCCCAGCACTCCTCTCCTTGTATGCTATGCTTCTCTTTAGAACAAAAGTGATGCAATATTCTTTTAAAAAAATGTAAACAAACAAACCAAGAGCAGGTTTTTCTGAAGCAGCAATAGTGCTTCAAGTGCCTCAAATCTTACTGTATGAAATGATGGCTTTGAATATCAAATAGCTTCAGAGCCATTCAGCTGCAGAAGCTTGGAACAGGAACACTGCAGTATGCTACACTTTGCTCTGGATTCCAGAAATCTCTCCTGTAGCAGCTGTTGACACATATTACTTTTGGGCTTCTCCAAAATGGCTGCAGCACAGCTCTGACGCTGTCTGAAGAATAAAAATGTATGATCTAATTAACATTATGCAATTCCAGGTTTTATCATGAAAGAAGATGTGAACCACTGGTCAACAACCATTGCTATGATTGCTACAGCTCAGTGGACACACTTCCAGCATGAGAAGCTTAGCCTGGTCTCTTATGGGAACAATTATTGTATCATCACAAAGTATACAAAATGAGAAATAGTTTTAAAAAAAATGCTGTGGACAATATTAGGCTGGAATTAATGTTAGATGGCAACTGTAGTGATGCAAATTAACAGCAGACTTAACTTGAATATTATTTGTGAAGTTTCTGTTGTTGATACATTTCTAGTATATTCTCGTAAAATAGTTATCTATAACCATTTGGGGGGGATGGCGGGGAGCATGTGTATGTTTTCATTATAGCTGCATATTCCTCAGTAAAGCTTGATGCTTTTTTAAAAAGTCTCCCTCATTTATTTATTGTTCATGCCTTATTCCAGACTCCATTGAGAATGTACAGTGACCAACAATCTTCAGATGGAAGTGCAGTGAACTTCAAGTCCAAGATTCATAGCACTGGACACTCACACTTGAAGTAATAAAGGATGCTTATACACACATACAATATTACACTTTGCTTAAGCCTGAACATTATGGCTATTCTGTAACCAAATGAAGATCCTGACATGTTTGAATAAAGATTTTCAGACACCAGAATCCTTTTCTTGGAACTTACTGCATGTCATCCTCTTTGCATAGTCCCATCCTCCTCATTTAACGAAAAGTGGTAATGTTATGCATAGTACAAGTTGCTGATGTACAAACTCCCACAGTGAAATTCTCACTGCTAGAGCTGTGAGAATAACTGATTTTTCAGTTCCCTGGCAGTTGTGAAAAAATGAAAATATAGTTCCACACAAGCCAAAACCAAAATATTTGGGAATTTTTGACAAATGGAAAAAATTTTAAAAAAATGTTTCAGGTATCATTTAACCTGAAATGAAACCTTTCGTTTTGATCATTTTTAATAAAAGCAAAGGAAATGAAGGGCTATCAAGGGGACTTAGGCACCATTCACAAACCTGAAAGAGTATTGTATAAAAAACTTGAATAGTCACTGGGCTACAGCCCATGAAAGAGAATAACTATAGCTTGGGAGAAAGAAGCCATGTAGGTTCCAGTCCTTGCCCCAGCTCCAATTCAATTATTCATACAAAGTGGCACACCTTCAACGGGAGAGATTGAAAAATGAGTTTTACCATAGACCATCCAATATACTGGTTGCTAGGGCACTCCCTGTGGAGTGGGGATATCTGGGTTCAAGTCCCTGCTCCAAAATGGGAATTTGAACCTGTGTCTCCAACATGAGCGCCCTATCCACTGGGCTGCTAGGTATAAGGAGGGGGCCAGCACATCCTCCTCTTCCATTTTGTGAATGGTGCCTAAATCCCCTTGTGAATCTAGTCTTCCTTTCCCCCCTCCCCCCAAAAATCAAAAATAAATTTCTTTTTCTTGTTTGTTTTGACTGAAACAATTCATCAAAAATTGACACAAATTTCCCAAATATTTCAGTTGACCTGAACCTGCATTTTCAGTGAAAAAAAGTTTCAGACCAAACATTTTGCCCAGCTCTATTCACCACACTGACTGTTGTTAAGGCGAGTCTGTGGGTTAATGCACCCTTTGTCTGGGGAGTCAAATGTTTTCTGAGGTTCCTTTTTGTTGCAGAGCAACTGCCAGAGGTGGATTAATTGCCAGGCCACCTTTCATAACAAGGTGATCCTAGATGAGGTGCCTTGGACTTGAAGTTTACCCAGGTGTAAAGGCCAGGAGATGAGGGAAGAACAGGGATCGGCATTTAAGCTTTTTGCAGTAGTGGTCTGTCTGTCTTAGTCTAGAATTGTGAGGCTATACCTTCACGTCAGAAAAGGTGTGTTTTTACACTGGCATACCTATCTCGAGTTACCTATCTCAATGTAAAATCCTAGCAAAGCTAAGGCACAGGTGGTTTTTATCTCAGTTTAAACTAGCTGAGGTAAACTGCAGTTGGAGGGACATAGGGCTGACCTCAGCTGCTACACTGAGGTAACACCCATTGTTTCATGTATATAAATCTCCCCCACTGTATTTTCCACTGAATGCATCCGATGAAGTGAGCTGTAGCTCACGAAAGCTTATGCTCAAATAAATTTGTTAGTCTCTAAGGTGCCACAAGTACTCCTGTTCTTTTTGCGAATACAGACTAACATGGCTGCTACTCTGAAACCGAACAAAAACTACCTGTGCCTTGTCTCCACTAGGATTTTGCACTGAGACAATTAACTCAGGTTAGTTATGTTGATGTAAAAAACACACCTATTTTTTCAGGGAAGACTTTGCCTGAGACACCTAGCACTCCTTTGGGTGTTTAATACATAATGATAATAATGAAAGTATAGCCTCCAAACAAACTGTCTTCACCATCTTTTTGTCTTTCAGGCCAACAATTTGAGTGGGTTTCCATGACAACCAGCTGCCATAACAGTTTCTGGCACATGCCCATTAGAACTCCACATCTAATCAAGTACATTATAAAACGGAATATACCTTACAGCAACTTCGCAAGTCTCTTGTCTTTGTTTTGCATTCAGGTGCTGAGCTGCATTACAGATCTCATGTACAATCTTGAGAATAGCAGCTTTCTGTTTCTTTGTTAATTTCCTTTGTTATATTTTATTCTCTCCCCCGCCCCCCCCAAAAAACAAATAGTGATTTACTCTTCCTTGAAATTAGAGGCAGCAATGACAATATATTTTGTATTGCCTTGTAATATTACGTTTAATCTTACATCACTATAGATTGTCCGAGCTTACTTCAGACTGGTTTATAGCACCAATTATACAAATAATAGCAGCTTCCTCATTTATACCCAATCCAGAACTCCAGATATGAGAAATGATCTTGTCAGTGCAGCTTTAATTTACTTCAAAAACACAAAACAGGACTCAAATTAACAGACTGAAGATTGTGTTGCCAACATTTTCTTTGGCCAGTCCCCACTATGATCCTGCGGTGAAATATCTATTGACTATCTGGGTGTGTACAAAACATACTGATCCAGATTCATTCTGGATGTAACATACCAAAGCCAGTGGAGATACACCAATGATGAATTTGGTCCAATAACATGGAAGTAGAAGCACTTTTTAATATTCTTTCAGATTATACTCCAATAGGAGCCAACAATAAATATTGTTATTAAATTAAACCATCCAGCCACTGATACACAAAGTATTTGTCTAGAGATTTACAGAAATTTAGTAAACTTATACTACTAGCATTGTACATACAATTAAGAACGTAGCATTCCATATTTTATTTATTTTAAACCAGTCAAAGATTGAGGGACTGCTTCATTTACACTCAAAGGCCCCTTTATAACACCCTATGTCCTTGTACAGGAGGCTTAAAGTGAATTTAAATGCATCCTATATCTCCTTTAAGGCCCTTTACATTGCCAGAGAATCATAAAATTCAAAAGCACATGAGTGACTTAGGAGCCTTTTCCAAAAGTAGGGCAAAAATCCCACTGAAAGTCAATGGAATATAGATGCTTTTAAAAATGTTACTCTTTAGTGTAAATGAGAGTCAGGCCTTTAGACAAGATGTAAATTTATTCGCTAGTCAAATTCTGTTTTTTTCTTCATATTATTGGGCAATCTGTGCAGTTTGTCAGGACTAACAGCTCCCACACATAATGTTTCACATAAAACCAATTATTTAATATTTCAGCAATTAACCTTTCTTTTTTTAAAAAAACCTCTTATTAGAAATCACTGCTAGGACTGGTGAAACTGCACCTGTTTAAGTGTTAATACAGACAGGTCTCTTACACTGAGTACTCATGTAAATGCACCAATTAGAAATAAAAGGTTAAAAAAAATGAATGCACCTGAAGAGTTGCTGTCCCTTAGCTAGTTTAGACACCACTGAAAAATACAACAGTAATCTTTCCAGGGCAATTGATGGCTGTTTCCAGTTACCAACTAACATAGCCAGTAGTAAATTCCCAAGAGAATGAGGTGTAGCACTTTTTAATCATTCTCTCAAGCCCTGAGACACAATATCCTCCTCAGATATTATTCCTTTTCACACCAACTTGTTTTATCACAAGGTATCCCCGCTATTATGAAATGTGTACTATTCCATAAAGGTGCCCTTCAGTATTCGGTTCATTTACATTTAAGCAAGCAAGAAGTTCCATCTCTAAAAGTAGGTGTGACTGTATGAGGGTATTTATAGCAGGTATACACAAAATGAATTAGATAGCCAATGAGCAGAAAGATATCCTAGGGTAGAGGATAACACATATTTGCAGGTTTTTGAACCATTTCTTCACAACTAAATAGATACTTTATGGAGTGTTGTGTAGAAACTGTGGTATGAATTGCCATAATTAGTACAAATATATCACTATTTTCAGCTGAGAAGCACTAAACACAACTGGAGGCCCCATTCTGCCCTCTTAGGGGTAAACAGTAAAATCCTACTGATTTCAGTGGGAGTAGGATCAGACCTGGAAGCAAAAAGGCAAAAAGGTACTGGTATTCTTTCCTCCACTGGGAAAGATTGTCCATGTAGGGAAAAGAGACTGTCTCCTACAACATTCAGAAAACAGGGAATTAGAAAATCTCTCTCTCCCTGCCAACCCAGTAACACCACCATTGCAAGAGTCAACGTTTCCTTTTTTGAGTGGGTACATTGGTGCCCCCAACATGCGAGTCATTTCATTTTTTCCTTAAAAGTTAGCATGGCACAAGTATAGCTCAATTAATAGGAGACAAATGACCTAATCATTTAAACAGGGGACAGTATATTTAGAGCCACTTAAAGGAAGTTCTTATTCAACAAGCACACTCTCAACCAGTATGATTCAATGCCACAAGAGAAAAGCAAGCCTATTTCTGTCACTGAACTTTAAAAAAAAAAAAAAAAAAGCTAATATCTATAGAAAACAAACTGATATAATAAGTGATTAATAAGTGATTCATCTTCATGCTTCTGATTCTTAAAAGCCTCATTACTTCTGCAGGCATCAAGTAGTAGTAATTCTCATTCCTCGGTATGGCATTGTACATGGACTGTGTACATAACATGGGGGACATCTTCTGTGTCTTGCCTTATCCTGTAAGGGTAATTAATCACTGGAATAACTTACCTGGAGATGTGATGGATTCTCCATTGCTTGAAATCTTTGAATAAAGATTGGATGTCTTTTTAAAAGGTTAGCTGTAGCTCAGCCAGAAGTTCTAGGCTAGATACAGGAATCACTTGGTGAAATTTAACAGCCTCTATTAAACAGAAGGTCAAGCTAGATGATCACAGTGGTCCCTTCTGACCATAAAAATCTATGAATCTGTGTAAATGACACTAGATGGGTCAATGCAAATACCACACCTAGTTAGCTATGGATCACAGAGACTGTCAGATACAGTAGTCTGTATAGATGTTGTTAATTCATTTTGGGCCAAATTCTCTACTCGTATAAATTAGCATAGCTCCACTGAAGTCAATGGATCTACATTGATTTACATCAGTTAAGCATCTGGGCTTTTCCTGTTAATTTAAGCAGGTTAAGATCTAAACACCAGAATCCTGGATTATTTTTTTTAGACAGTAAACAAGACACAAGTGACTGATTTCCCCTCTGTATGTGCACATCCCCTCCCCGCAAAATACATTTTGAGAGCTTTTTATATTTCTTCTTATTTAAATCTCCATATTGATCTGTTATTAATATATCTTTTCTGGTATTAATGAAGATATAATTATCTTTGTACCTTTTATAGTAATTTTGTTTCCAATTAAAATATTATGAAGCAGGGAGGAGGAAAGAACGGAGACAAAGGCTTTGTGAAGGAGCTGTGGAATGCCTATCACAAGGCATGGGAGGCAAACCGCCGCTCCGGTACTGCACCCACGAGCTGCTGATTCTACAAAGAGCTGGACACAATCTTCGGTGGCAACCCCACCTCCACTGCGAAGGCCACTGTGGATACTTTGGTGGCTCACGTGCCAGTCAAGAGTGGACCAAGCCAGGAGGAGGAAATCTTGGATTAAGATGGGGAGGGGGACCCAGAGGCAGAGGTCGATGTAGATGTCAGAGATGCATGCAGCCCGGAGCTCTTCTCTACCCCAAGGAGGCTAGCCAGTCACAGCTGTCAGAGCTTGGTGAAGCACAAACAGGAGAAGAGGCCCCTGGTAAGTGGCTTTGATTTTTAGGAATTGCTGAAGTAAGTTGTTGCGGACAGGAGGCGTGCAGAAAGCAGGCTTGTGTCTGTATAATGTGTGTACCACCACATGCCTAGTCTGAGAGGCAGAACAGGGTGTTGAGTGACTCCCTCACTTCACGGGAATCTGCCTCAGAGATCTCCAGGAAACTCTCATGGAGATACTGGGCAATCCGCTGCCACAGGTTCTTTGGCAGAGCTGCTTTGTTCCTTGCCCCATTAAGGGTAACTTTCCTACGCCACTCTGCCATCACTGGGGGGAGAGGGAGCAGGGGATCATTGCTGCACACAGGCGAGCCACATAAGGGCCAGGGCGGAAGCTGCAGTCTTGGAGAAGACCTTCCCTTGATTCCCTGCTCACCCTCAGCAGCGAGATATCTTCTATAATGAACACAGCCTGTGGAAAATGTGGGGATAGGAAAGATTATAAGGCCCCCGCTACAGTGCTGGCTCTCGCCAGGAGCCACATGCCCAGTGTACAGTATGATCCTGGAACACTGATTTCCCCTGCCCCTGAGGTTAGTCACCATTTTGGGGGTCTTGTGGCTCATGTATGCTTGCCTGGGGTCAGCCAGTTAGTGACAGGTATATGAATAGTGGATGTGTTTTAAATCAGTAGTCTCTGTGTTGCAAACAATACTGCTTCTGTAAAATGTTGTATTTTGGCTTCACAGAGATGACCTTAGGAGCCCAGCCTCCCTCTTTGTTATCGCCGGCTGAATGGCTGCACAGAATTAGAAAGAGGCTATGAAGAACTAAAGAGGACTTTCTGTGTGATGTCATGATGCACTCCGCTGCCGAAAAACAGGAATTGAAGGAGTGGCAGGACAGCGAGAAGAGGGACCGAAAGGAGAATGTGGTGTGCCAGAATGAAGCCATGGAGCGACTCTTAAATGTTATGGAGTGCCAAGCGGACACGCTCCAGGCACTACTAGCTCTGCATACTGAGCAGCCCTGTGCCCGCTCTCCCTTGTAGCCGCTGTCACAAAACTCTTTCCCATACACCCCACTGACACTGCCAACACACTCTTATCAACCTCCTGGCTCCAGTCTGTATCCGCTGTATTCCACTCCTGCCCCGTCACAGTCCAGCCCTGCGGACTCCCAGTACCCACTGCACTCAACACCCATCCCTCTGCAGTTTAGCCCTGCTGAACTGCAGTATTCACTGCACTGTAATCCAAAGGAGAAGGTTGGATATGATACCTGGACATACACAAATCTTTAACCTTCCCGGGACCCCACCTCCTCCTGGGACCCTCCCTTCCCTCATCCCCCACAGTCCTTATGTGTTTTTGTTTGTTTCTCTTTTCCAGTTGTTGTTTTTTAATAAAATAATTGTTTTGGTTTGAAAGAAATCTTTATTCCATTAATTGAAAGCAAAGAGAGCCCTGAAAAGCAACAGGCAATTTTCTTAAACCTTCATAGTGCATCATCTGCACCAATCACAATCACCTCCTAGCATTACAAGCACTGCACTCCCGAGCACAGCAACAAATATTAGTGGCTTTCAGATTCAAATTGCTGCCTCAAGGCATTCCTGATCTTTATGGCCCTGTGTTGTGTCCCTCAAATAGTCCTGGTCTCTGGCTGTTCAAATTCATCCTCCAGGCGCTGAGCCTCTGTGGTCCAGCCCTGAGTGAAGCTTTCACCTTTCCCTTCACAAATATTATGGAGCGTACAGCAGGCAGCTATACACATAAGAATATTGCCATTGGCCAGATCCAGCCTCCCATGTAGGCAGCGTCAACGGGCCTTTAAAAGGCCAAAAGCACACTCAACAGTCATTCGGCACTTGCTCAGCCTGTTGTTGAACTTCTCCTTGCTACTGTCAAGGTGCTCCGTGTATGGCTTCATAAGCCACAGCATTAAGGGGTATGCGGGGTCTCCCAGGATCACAATGGGCATTTTGACTTCCCCTATGGAGATCTTCTGGTCCAGGAAGAAAGTCCCTGGTTGCAGCTTCCTGAACAGGCCAGCATTCCGAAAGATACGTGCGTCATGCACCTTTCCGGACCAGCCTGCGTTCATGTCCGTGAAACACCCATGGTGATCCACAAGTGGCTGGAGAACAATTGAGAAATACCCCTTCCGATTAATGTACTCAGTGGCTAGGTGGACTGATGCCAGAATTGGAATATGCGTGCCATCTATCGCCCCTCCACAGTTAGGGAAGCCCATTTGTGCAAAGCCATCCACAATGACATGCACGTTGCCCAGAGTTACGGTCTTCCAGAGCAGGATGCAATTAATGTCCCTGCACACTTCCATCAACACGACTCCAACGGTCAACTTTCCCACTCCAAACTGGTTAGCAACCGATCAGTAGCAGTCTGGAGTAGCCAACTTCCACAGTGCAATCACCATGCGCTTCTCCAATGGCATGGCAGCTCTCATTCTCAGGGCTGGGGTGAGCTCATCACATGTTCCCATGAATGTGGCTTTCCTCATGCGAAAGTTCTGCAGCCACTCCTCATCATCCCAGATGTGCATGGTGATGTGATCCCACCACTCAGTGCTTGTTTACCGAGCCCAAAAGTGGTGTTCCACTGTGGTCAGCACCTCCGTGAATGCCACAAGCAATCTCGTGTCGTGTCACACTCCTCTTGCCTTTGCAGTTTAAGAAATAACTCCACTGCCACTCATGACTTGTTAGTCAGAGCAAGCAGCATATTGGTCAATAGTGCGGGATCCATTCCTACAGACAGAAGAGGCAGAGCGCGCAGTACACAAACCATTGAAAAATGTTGCCAAATGCAGACGGAAGCACAGGGATTGCTGGGATGCGAAGCAATGCATCACGGGGCATTGGGACAGGACCCAGGATGCCCTGCAACTCCTTCTGCCTTCCACAACTCTTAGCGGCAGAAGAGAAAGAGATGCTCTGTGGGATAGCTGCCTAGAGTGCACCGCTCCAAGTACCACAAGTGTGAACATGCTATTGCGCAGGCAGCTGACAGTGTGAACACACAACAGCAGTTTCACTTCAGCACTCTCTGAGCAGTGCTGTAACTGCCAATGTTGTAATTCTGCCAGTAGACATACCCATTGGAAGTAAAAGGGAACACAGAAAGAGAAAGGCAGCCACCCGCAATGACTGAGAAAGTGTAAACCAATCACCATCGTAAGCTAATTGTGTGGAAGTGAGTGCCTGCATAGCTGTGAAGCCATAGCTGTGAAGCATGGGTCATTATTATTCAAATATTATATGGATAATGTAATGAATTTATACATTACAGGCCTGTTCTCCTACCATGTTTACATCAGTGTAACTCCATTGCTTCGAAAAAGTCACTCCTGATTTATATTGATGTAAGGCGGAGCAGAATCAGGACAATATTTCCTTGCATTTGTCTTTTGTTCCATTATCGGTTTAAGATGGAAATGCTTTTGGGTGAATATAATGATTTGATGAGGCTAAGAGTTGAAGGAGAATTTTAGACACCGGGGTAAGTTCACACCACTAGTGGATTTGACCAACATCTCTTGCTATAATGGAAGTTGCAAGTTTGATCATATACAGCATAGGGTGCTATGAGTTTGTATCTTGGCTGCTAGCTTATTCGTGATTGAGTGCCTGGGCGTCAAAAAAGACCAGAAGTTTCCATCTTCAGCTCATGTACATCTGTAAAGCTTCACTAAAGCCAATTTACACCAGCTGACAATCTGGCCCAAGGGTTTTACTGTGCTTCAGGATTAAACATTATTTTGGATGAAAGTTTCAAAATTTTAAATTACTTTCAAAACAAATTTTCCACACATAGCATTGGTGTTCTGGGATAGCTTATGGTCAAGAATTAGTGTTGACTGTGGCAGACTACAGGCTGCATCTACTACCAGGGGTCTATGAAAGCAGCCATCCTGATGATAGTGTGGCAAGAGTAGTCAGAGTACTGATAGCACTGTCACACTCTCAGCCAGCAGCAGGGAGTGAAACAGAAACCAGCAAGCAGAAGCAGGTGTACAGACAATGGGGAAAGCCAGCCAGTAGCTGAAACAAAAAAGGATCTGATAGCAGTCGGGATCTGGCCAGTAACAGCAGGGGAATAGTGATATCAATGCAGGTAGCTGATGGGGGAACAGAAATAAACTGGAGGACCGTTATCCCCATGTCAGACTAACTTTTTTAAGCATCTTGGGGAAAAGAAAATAAACCAGATATCAGTTTTCCAAGTTTTGAATCACAATAAAAATGCTACTTAAAACAATTGGTTGAGATGAGGATTGAAATCTCTATCCAAAGCATTGCTGAATAACTAGCCTGGCACAATTATAGCACTACTAACTTGTCTCCTCCAGCCGAGCTCATCTGAGGAGGCTAAAGAAATCCAGGGTACTAGTGCTAGCATCATGAAGAGCACTTCACATGCACAAGAGTCATGACAATACAATGGTCAGTACTAGTATGATGGTCACTTCCTATGACATTCTTGGTTTAATGTTAGGGCAATAGGTATGGTAACATCTTCTGTCAGCTCCAGCTCTCCTGGTATATACATCCCTCAGCAACTGAAGCTAGCCTTTCAGAGCTACTTACTATTTTACTGCATACTCACATCACCAACTTCTGGCCCACATTGGCAAAGAACAAAAAATTGATAATATGGAAATCCACACAGTAAGTAAAGCAAAAGGCAGTATTTGATCAGAGACCTACTGTAGAGTCCTTTGTTTATTCAGTTTCATTAAAAGAAGCAGATTTGAGCACTTGAGAAAGAAAGTAGCTAAACTTTTTGTTCCACAAAAAATCAAGTGCCAGCAATGCACACCGTGTGGAACTACCCCCACCTTGTAACTTACAACCCACCCACATCACTAAAAACCCACAAATTGCAGGCATGGCAGCTTTTCCAAGGTCTGATGGGAATCAGTCACCTGTTCAGAATTTCCATTCTGTCATAAACCAAAATATTGAGATTATAATCTAGAGGAGTAGAAACATAGTATAACCAGTTATATTTCCATATGCGAATATCTGCAGCTGTTAGCAGCCTGTTAGAAATAGATATAAAATATGGCTCTATTTAAATGTGAAGGTAGAACAGAGATAAAGCTGTTAGAAGTTTGAATTTGTTAGGACTAATGTTGTATCAGACCAATTCGTAACTAGACAGTAAGGTCTTTTCAGTCAAGGACCATGAGATCTTCATTTGTGCAGCACTTAGCATTCAGTCAAGATTTACTATTCTTCACTGTACATAGACGGGGGTAACAGATATATCAAACAGGCCAATATATTTTGGGATGTGTGCTATGACTATGGAATTTGGGTTATATATTACATATACTTGATATTTACTCTATCAGGAAGACTCTCAGATAAGACTAGTCTTGTCTAGGCTAAACTCTACCATGTAAAAAAAACAGCCCACAAATATTAAAACTAAGTGGCATATGGACAGTAGATCTGCATAATAGTAGAAGTTTCAAAGGAAGGGGGTCCTAGCTTAGGCCCATTATCGCTGTAGACCCAACCTCTGAATCTGGAAGGAAACTTCCTTTCAGTGGGTGAGTACCCGATTTTCCATTTTGATCCCATTTTTACTTCCTTCTATTACTGGGAATAGCTCCAGCCTGGAACAGCGCTATTTGAAAACCTCAGGTATTTTCAATACATTTCTTTTTGAAGTCTCCATTCCAACAAACTATAAAAGGCTGAATCACATCAAATACAGAACTAAATACACTGTATTAAAAATCTACTGTATATGCCGCATCCTACATAAGACAAACAGAGAAGAAAAACAACAACAATTGGGATTAAGGGGAAAAAGAGAAAGATATGTCATCCTGGGCATGTTTTCATAATATACTGAATTTTATGGTCATTGACATATATGTTATATTACTTGTGAAATAGGTTTTAATATACGAGAGTTTGTTAGTTGAAAGAACACATAAATGACAGCTAGGGCAAAGACTTATTCTCAGGGGTGTAATCATAAGCAATTGGCAAGAACACAATTGGTTTATTGAGTCAGAAATTCAACATAATCATTTATAAAACACTTGCACTACATAGACCTGGGGCTCACTTCCGGTATTTGTCTTACATTCCTAAAGCTCACGCTTCAGGGTTTCAACCAGCCACCAGTGGGGAGGGGGAGGTCCAGGAAGGAAATCCCTCCCCCTTCGCAAAGTATTTTGGGAGGGTTTTGTTGTTTAATTTACTTCCTCTGAAGTATCAGGGATGGCCATGGCTGGAGACAGGACATTGGGATGGGTGGGCCAGGACTCTGAGGTGGCACCAAGCATCCTCTCTCTCAGGTGTGTGGATGGCAGGTTCTTGTTCACATGCTTAGAGTCTAACTGATTGCCATATGTGGGGTCGGGGAGGAAATTTCCCCCGGGGGGGGGGGGTAGTGGTTCACCTTCCTCTCTACTATATGGGTTCATGTCACTTGCCAGTATCATCTGGGTATATGTCATTTAATCATTTCTCTGCCATTGTCAGGGCCTTGAGGGCAGATGAAAACCTTGGTCCCTCCTCTTCTCTGTCTGTGGCACATAATATTCTAGCCTCCTGTAGGCTGTAATACTTTGGTCTCATTTTGATTGTTGGGTTTAGCATATGGGTGCTGGGTGATATGGGTGGCCTGTGATATACAGGAGGTCAGACTAGATGATCTAGTGGTCCCTTCTGGCCTTAAACTTTATGACCTTCACAGTTTCTTTACTTTGGGGAGTGAGGGCATAATGAGTTTGTTTATATATGCCCTGCTGCCTACAACAGAAAGAATCCCGCTATGTTAAACCCAATCAAATTACACGACACATATGATGCTTTCTCTGTAAACTCTTCCAAAGAACACTAATCTCAGTGCTGCATGGAAATACACAAGATAGTCCACAGGCATAGTCTTCTTTTACTTACTTATTTTTAAAAACAAATTAAATTACATGGGTATTTTTTTCCATCTCCCATGGTTCCAGGACAGCTGTCACACCTGAATGCAAGCAACCTGACTTTAGCTGCGATAGAGCACTGCATCATCAGCAGCCATATTATAATATACGAATTAAAGTAGGCATAGTGCAGCAAGAGGACAGGCAGAGGTAAACAGCTTGGAAACCTGATTCATAAACGAAACAAAGATTTGGAAGTACAGTTTTTCCAAGCTGCTGGCATTATAATATATGAACAGAATGGCTTTGGCCCATATGTTATAACAAACAGAAAGTCAGTAGCCACTGATAGATACACTGCGTTATGTGTAGCAGGAACAGTTAATTCTCAAGCTGAAGCAATGCTGCTAAGGAGTTGCAATTTACTGATAAGTTCACATATTTGCAGTGCTACAGCGCCTCCTAAAGAGCTTCTCTGACTTAAAGAGGATTTTTTTTTTATTTTTATTTATTTATTTTTTTTGCAAGCAAAGAATCTAATGCTGTTTGAAAAGGATCAAGTTAAACTGCTGTGATAATTTTAATTACTGGCTTTTTTATTATTAACAAGAAAAAAAAGCCGAATTTCTCAAATGTGTGCTTTTGAGTTATGAACTTGTTTTTGCTGATCTTCATCATTATAGAGTTTCATGATAGCTGTGGATGGCCCAATTGTAAGCATTAGAGAGTCAGCCAAAGCAGCAAATTAATGCTTTCAGGGGCATTCGGGAAAAGAGAAAGTTTTAATCTTTTAAAAGTTTTGAATTAACAAAATATTAGCTTTGCATGCAGGATATTAACAAGGATATTTTTATGGTCTAAACTCTGTTTTCAGAGCTCACCGCATGTGTAAGCTAATTAAATATGTATCATATGCTTAATGGGATAGTTGAACTGTTCAGATTCTCCCTGGTACTCTTCTTCAGATATAACTTCTTAGAAGTTTTCAAAATGTTCAACTTACTGTTTGTTCAGTATATGTTAACAGCTCCATGCTCTCCATTTCAATCTAAGGAGCCAGTTCCTGTGTTTGAGATTTAGGAACTGTTTAGATGCCCTGTGAACTATTGGGGAATGATGGTTTCCAGGTCTTAGGAAACATTTTTTCAGGTGAAATGTAAATACCTTAAAGCAGATTCCCCTTTTCCCCAATTTATTCCATTATAGATATTTCCCCTCTCTTCCATTTTTAAAAATAATCTTACTGCTTAATCAGGGCTAAATCTTCCGGGAGCCCAACCCCTTTCCCATTGAATTCAATGGCTAAACTCCCACTGGCTTCAGAGTGAGCAGGACTGGATCTCAGGTACATTTTTGAATGAATAAGCCACTGATCTGATGGAACATTAACAACATTTTAATAGTCTAGTAGTTGCCATAGAAGACTAGCAGTGAAAGGGCAGCTCTACCTTACTGGTAATATTTAGGTGAATGCGGAAGAAGTATGCAAACACTTATAAATACTGGTCATTGGTTGCCAGTGATTGAACACTGAAAATTGCAAGGAAAGCAGGAATTATCTCTTCGACAAAAATTCTCCCTAAAAATTCTCCTCTGAAGGACTCCAGTAAAGAGATGGGGTGAATGCTTGTCATCAACCTGGCTCTCCTATGGAGATGTCAGTCTGTGCAACTATCTGTAGCGATTGGCCCGCACCATTTGAGAGGCTCTACTGATGGATGCCTGTAACATTTTCTGCCACAGGCAAACTCTCTCCAGAATGCTTCAGGTGGTTGGGGAAAAAGCTGGTGAGTAGGGCATGCAGCCTGTGGGGTACCCATAATAAAATGCCACCTCTGGGAGTACCAGTCCATCCCAAGACAGGGATTTCAGCTTAAACACAAATAATGTAAATCATTATAATAAAGGTATGCAAATGTATGTTTTGAAAAAGTTTATAGAACAGGGCACATACTGGTAATCAAACATACTGGCAACCAATGTACCAGGGTACATGATAGTGGTAACCCTGAGGGGGACAACTGAAAAAGAAAAATGTGCCAGCTATTTATATAGAGTGTGTCTGGTTGCAGTGGCACTTACAAGGATGTAAAGCCAATGGAACTACACCAACGTGAGTTAGATCAGAATCAGACACAGTAGTGACAACATAAACAATACATTCTGACCATTTCCAGCAACTAAACAACAAAGGAAAAGCATCAAAATAGTATGAACTGGCCTCATTAAGAATCTGAATTCCTTCCTGTTGCTGGCTCTACAAAGATGGGTCTGGCAGTAGGAAGGACCCTCTTCTTCACTGATACAGAGATGTCTGCAACAAGTACGGTGAGTCTCTGAATGCATTATCTGGAAGAATAGGATTGGACTTTATGACTAAGATTTTTACAAACCTGTCAAAATCCACACTTTCTTTTGTGCTATTAGGAAGAAGTACATATCCTTTGGGAGAGTGGAAGAGTCTGTATAAAACTAGTTAACTCAGCAGAAAGATGCAGCAATGAAATATGAGCAATAAAAAAGGAATTATTCCAGTTCTTAATATGGGAATCCTAGCTTTTTGTGGAAGAAACTGATAGCTGTCAAGTTGATCAGTGACAATGACAATGACCATGGGTACATGTAAAGGAGTCCCAGAGGTTACATCACTCTCAGAATCTCAGTGACTTGACAGATATATGATTTTTGAGACATTCCTGAGTATAATTCCAGAGGTAGTTGAGGAATTTATTTGAAATATCAATCTCTAATGAACACTGGGAATTTTTCCTATAGCCAAGAGGCAGACTGATAAATCATTGCTTACATTTTCCAGTTACCTGATACATATCAAAGTTGCCCTCACAAAATATTTGATTTTCTTTCAACACTTTTAATAATGTTTTTAAATAGTTTTAAGTCACTCCTTATTTTCTAATTTCTACTCAAGAGAGTAAAAACGAAATCCTTAATTACTACTGTTGAATAGACAACAAACAATGGATATTATATACCATTTCCCCCAACCCCATCAAATGCCCTTCATCATCTTTCCCTTCTAATTCTTGACAAACTCAAAACAGAAAGAGCAATTAACAAACAATTAGCAAAGATGCTGTTAGGACCATAGAAAACTGTCTGGCAGGAGGTGGTTCGAGGCACTTGCAGCATGCTTAATCATATTCTATATAGTACTGAATTTGCTGCAGTGTTTCTTATATATATATAGGTAGGATATAGAGCATAAGCCATGAAATGGTTCTTGCTACTAGAGATTTTAAAATACATGGAGAAAAAGGCCAGCCAAAATTTGTGTTTTATTTCCATCTTTCTCTGGTTTATACAGCCTTTTTTGGCTGTAGAAGTTAGGATATTAAATATGTATCACTACAGCTTTTATTGATTTTTGTGAGACAGCCTCAAATTTGAAGAGGATATTCCATGTCTGACTTATGAGACACAAAAAGCTTGAATCCGGAAGGTGCTGTGTATCTTCAGAGAGATGTGGAGTCAGATTAAAAGGCATTTAGCACCTCTCTGAAGTGCCCAGCAGTACCCCTTGCAGGATTGGCTCCTAAAATATCATCAGGATTCATGCAATATCATCATTATATGTAGCTTGTGTTGTGGCTTGACATCATGATGTGACATGAGGCAAAAAAATAGTGTCAAAGTTGCTGTGCCAAGGTCAGTATTTAATATGCTGATTTTGCACCAGGGGACAAACTTTTAGAAGTGGCAAGGCATTTCAATTTGGAAAAAAACAAACAAACAAACAAACAAACCCCGAAAGCTAGTGTGCAGTCTCCTTCCCCTATGTAGGCAACTCTTAAGAAAAGAACATGAAAATACATTCCTTTTGGTCTCTTATTGTACTCTATTAATGCAGGTAAACTGAAATTTCAGATTCAAGGTGAATCAAATGTTTGAAGCTGGGTGTCATGTGCAGTAGGAATCTGGAAAGAAGCTTTGCAATTAAAGACTCTTAAGACCAATACATAGACTAATGCTAGAAATACTGTATGTGGTGTAAACAGAAAAGGGATTCAACCATACAGATATATTTTTTCAAAGTGAATTAGTTTTTAAATATTCAAATGTAAAAGTGTGATCTGTTTTGAGATCAAAATGTTCTGCCATCCTAAATTCATTTTTCACATTTGTATGTGTATCACTAAGCAAGCTCGTCAATATCCCGTTCATATGAAACGAGCATGGTGACATCATCTTCCGAGCTGCTTTGAAATCCTATCTGCAACCTCTTTGCCTTCTTCTCTGTTATCATGAGATCAGGATTTCAGGCAGAAGCCCAGAGTAAGGGTGGTGCAGAGCTGCATTGCTTCAGGGGGAACTAGGCCGGAGAATGTCTCCTGGTGCGCCAGAGCATACAAGAGAAATGTACCAACTGCTATGCGGTCTTCACTCGGAGACCATTGCCTCATCTTTTTGCTACCTTTAGGATACTGAGTGACCCACTGGAGTAGAAATGTATGGAAGTTCTGCTCCCTTTGCACAGGGACTGAAATTCTGCCTTGCTACTATTCATACTATGCAAATCTAGGTAGAGGGGAAGGGGTTTTATGCCCTTGCCTCAATCCTCACATTGTACATCTAGGTAAGAGGCAGGTGGAGCTGCATGATGCATCAGAACTGCTACTATGAGCTTAGAAATTTATTATGGATTTTTATTAGTCATAAAAATAATTGCTGTGAGGAAGACAGGCACACACACACACACTTGCAGAGCCATATTCAGTGTGGCAAATCTTCTCCCAAGCATGGACTGTCAGGTTGCTGCTTGAGCCTGTAGACCAGCACACATATTGCTACCTGCATGAGGGCCCTCCATACGAACAGAGAAGAAAAGTAGTCAATCTTAAAGGAGCAACCTATCAACTTTAGGGGGATTTTTTCAGAATAGTGTCATGTACTTTTCCAGTCCTCACTGTTCCCCTACTCTGTCTCTTTCACTTGGTCTGACTAATATGACACTCCTTCAACCTCAGGAAGTCTGTTCCCAAATTTGGAGAACATTCTCTAATTCTAAGGGTTATTTAATTCACATCACTGTACAGTCATTGCCAACAAAATGTCAGTGTTTGCCCACAGATTACATTGTGATACAGTTATGCCTTAGTCTATATATATAGGGTAACATTTCATAGTCAATTATGTGGTAACTGTGAGCAAATGATATCTTTCTAGAAGTGACCACTATACCTTGTTACTCTTCTTGCCAAGGTTGTGTTAGTACTACTGTTACCTGATGAATGATTGTATATGTTACATTTTATAGCCTTAGGCTCATAATCACTACCAGTTCCTTTTATTCTATTTAGAGTCTTGGATAATATGTATTAAAATTTTTCTACAGAATTTTCCACATAATAACCTTGGCTGGCTGTAGGAATAGACAGTCAATTAGATGTGGCCTCGTACTTATAGATCTCCTGGGTAAAATATATGTAATAAATAAGCAAATAAGTCTACCTTCTCCAGTGGAAAATTGTGTGTAAAAAACAGCAGAGATCCACTTTAAGTTGTTGCTTGTATGTGTTGTTTATATCTACATAGATATAAAAATAAACAAAAGATACCTACACCCACACACCAAGATGACTTAATTAACACTGAGGTTGCTAACTTCTACAGCACTGGCATGATATACTATAGGTTCATATATACATATACGTTATACGACTGGACTTATAGATATAAAATACACACACACACACACACACCAATCATACGTCTTTCCTTATTTGTCTGAAATGTTAACTTTTTGCCCTGTGCCTTACCTTAAGAATTCAGTTCAGACTTAAGAACATGGGGTTTAGGATATGTAACAAGTAAAATTGTAAAATGTAGAATGGAGGAGAAGATGTTATTCATAACACTATGCACAAATCCTCAAGTGGCTATCCAAACAACCTGGTCTTCATTATGCAGGTGACAAAAAAGAACTGAAATATCAACAACCTGCATAAATCAATCTATGATTTCTTCATTGGCAGAAGAAATTTCTGCCAGTTCTTCAGTATTCTGGGATATATAGTTAAAACAATGGATCAACACACTCTCTCTCTCTTTCTGCAGAAAGTAAATTGCATATTTTATACTATGTCAAGCCTGAGGGATGTTCATTAGAATGAGGTAACTATTTAATAAATGAAAAATGAAGTAATGAAGGAAATCTAACTGTAGCTAAATCACAAAAAGTAAAGCCATCAGTCTATTGATGATTATGCAATCTACACTAATAATTCACAATTAAGAACAAAATGTATTGTTAACATTTTCAATAGCAGATAGGATTATACTGTGAGCAGTCACTCAGTTTCCCCAAGAGACTGCTAAATTACTTAGCAATAAATTTGAAGTGTTTTCAGCTTCAATACCTTAGAGAGTTCTTCCTTACGTAAGTATACTGTACTGATTATTAGCTCCTGGAAAAAATCTTTACTACTGAAGTTGCAAAGTGCAGAGAATATTGGTTTCTAGTGCTAGTGCAGAACACTACACTTATAGCAACCTCAAAGAATAATAAGTAAGCCATTTTTCCCACTAATATTAAAAAGTGAGTCCAATGCTCCCTTCTTATACAAATAAAGGGGTGCCAAACCCCACATACCTGAAAAGATGCAGAAGGATGGTTTTCTACTTTCTCTGGATAAGCAGCTTTCATTTTGTTACCTAAACCTACCATTTTATCCTATCTCCGTGAGTGTTCCCTACTTTGAATAGGATTACTTTTTTAAAAATAATGAAGTGCTTATTTTTTTTTTACAAACTACATTAATATTGATATGTACCAGAGGTAATCATAATTAAGAAAAAATCAAGAACCTTGACTGAACCTCTGCCCAAAAAATAAACAAACACATTACTAATATTTTTCCGATACTGATGACTCTCCTTTTTCCTTACTGTACATTAAACTAGTACCACAGACATATTAACATTCTCATTACTAGTCAAAAGATTATCATGTTATTATAAATGTTCTTTCACTTTCTCTAATGAAGACAATTCTTTATAATGGAGGACTGTGGCATGGTACTGCTAGAAAGGTCTTAATCAGCTCCTGTCATTCCAGCCCCAATCGGGGGATTGGATTGGGGCTCAGTAGACAGGCTGATGCTTGCCTGGTAACTTACCACATCTACCAACCTTGTTAGCTGGAGCTATAAGGCTGGAAGGAAGGGCTGGGGGCATGGGGAGCCTGGCCTGGCAGTTGTAAAAAGCCTGTATATAATTTGAAACTAGTGGTGGTTCACAAATAAAGAGCACGGGTGTTGCACCAGCCTGAGGTATCTCTGAGAAGAGGGGGAGAAGGGCTGAACTGAAGGGGCACGGCATGCTCCCTATTACACATGGGGGCTTGTCTGGGATCCAAAACCACCACCAGGACATGGCTACCCAAAGATGGAGGAAACTGTGAAGTGGCTAGCTAAACAGTAAGAGGAGCTACAGAAAACCCTGCATGCCTTCCAGCAGTCCCACCAGGTGGAGTGCAGGCCTTACATGCCTGGCAGGCTGAACAACAGAAGAGGCCAAGAGGGGGGAGGGCCCCAAGGAATGCCTGAAGGTGGAGCCCCCAGATAGGCAGAGCCACACCCGCCCAGGGAGGCCAGGGCGAGGTACCGGCCCACCCAGCTGCCCTGCCGGCTGAAAAGGGGGAGCAGCCGGGAAGGCGACTATGAGGCTGCAACTGGTGTGAGGACCCATGGGTAGCAGTAGACCTGTGGGGTGGTCTGCCCCTGACCCAGTGGACCTTTTTTGGGGCGGGGGATGGACCAATCCCATGTGGAAGACCCTGGGGACCACCCGGTGGGCAACTGTGGGCCTCCCCAGAGCAGCCTCCTGGGTAGGGGAAGAAGGGGCCAGACCAGACCCCCACTGGCGGTAGCTTAAGGGGGGAGGTGTGTGGCAGGGTGCTGCTAGAGAGAGGCCTTAATCAGCTCCTGCCACTCCAGCCCCAGTCAAGGGGATTGGATTGGGGATGGGTAGATAGCCTGATGTTTGCCTGGTAACCGACCACACCTACCAGCCTCATTAGCAGGAGCTATAAGGCTGGAAGGAAGGGAGAGCAGGGTGGGTGGAGACCAGAAGGGGAAGGTCAGACTCAGACGGAGATGGGAGTCTCCTAATCTGTTTCTGGCCAGGCCTGTGCTAGGCCAAGCTGTTGTAAAAAGCCTGTATGCAGTTGAGACTGGTGGTGGGGACTTGATCAAAAATAAAAAAACAGGTGTTGCACCAGCCTGAAGTGTCCCTGATTTATGGAGGAGAGGGGCCAAGGGACCAAATCTGGAAGGGTGGAGAGGGTACCCCATTACAAGGCCCAAGATTAGAAGGATAAAAATCTTCAAATTGTGTTTTGGATTTTGAAGGGTTCACTGTCTTTTACCATAATCCCAGAGAATCAGAAATACTTACCTAAATGTCTGGTCTCTAAATTCTGGCACTCCCAAGAAACCACATAGCTGTGATGGTCTTATTCCTGGGGTCTTTAATTCAGCAAATTCTTAGTGCATTATTTAAGTGGTTTCATGCCAATTAGTAGCATATAAAATGGCCTTAGTTCATATTTAAAATCTCATATTATGTTTGGTTCACAGCCAAATTAAAGCCAACATCTTTCTAAACAGAATGTCAGTAGATTTTATAATATCACTTAGTTGTCAAGCTGATAATTTTAACATTAAGCTTCCTCTACTTATAAAATTAATAAATAGTCATCTTTGGCAACATGCCTTTGTTATACTTTCTATCACTCAAACACAGTGTTTAGATTGTGTGGTAGAAAAAAACTCCAGTCCACTGGTAGATTACTATTTTGACAAAAGTTATGATTTAACATGAGCTTTCTTACTACTATCTCAGGTAGTTAAAAATCAGTGTTAAGCAGGGGCCTGATTCTCCACTATCTTACACATTTAGTCCTGTCTGAATGTCCTGATCCTCAGGTCCAGTTGGCTCTGTTTGGTACAGGACTCAAGGGGAAGGTCAAAGGTGTCTTTATGCCTAAACATCATTAAAGTTGTGCTACATAGTTCAGTTTTAACAAGAGCTTTAAACCCCTTTGTGAAAAAAAAATTGAAATGACAAAAGTCAAAATATACAATATAAACTTTGAGCACATTTAAATTTTCGTGGTGGCTTGATGAAAAATGAACTGATACAGAAATAATGAGAAGAATTCAACTATCACCCCTTTGGGTGATTTTTCTCATTAGATTGTCTCACTTTTCTTTGTGTCCATTTTACAAGATATTTAAAACAGTCTGGGACCTGTCCTTTGACCACATTGCTGGCTCATCATGGACTGACTTGACACGAAAGAATAGTAAATATGGCAGGCGACCAGCTTGGCTTAACGGTGAAATCCTAGCGGATCTTAAATATAAAAAAGAAGCTTACAAGAAGTGGAAGGTTGGACAAATGACCAGGGAAGAGTATAAAAATATTGCTCGGGCATGTAGGAATGAAATCAGGAGGGCCAAATCGCACCTGGAACTGCAGCTAGCAAGAGATGTCAAGAGTAACAAGAAGGGTTTCTTCAGGTATGTTGGCAACAAGAAGAAAGCCAAGGAAAGTGTGGGCCCCTTACTGAATGAGGGAGGCAACCTAGTGACAGAGGATGTGGAAAAAGCTAATGTGCTCAATGCTTTTTTTGCCTCTGTCTTCACTAACAAGGACAGCTCCCAGACTGCTGCGCTGGGCATCGCAACATGGGGAGTAGATGGCCAGCCCTCTGTGGAGAAAGAGGTGGTTAGGGACTATTTAGAAAAGCTGGACGTGCACAAGTCCATGGGGCCGGACGAGTTGCATCCGAGAGTGCTAAAGGAATTGGCGGATGTGATTGCAGAGCCCTTGGCCATTATCTTTGAAAACTCGTGGCGAACGGGGGAAGTCCCAGATGACTGGAAAAAGGCTAATGTAGTGCCAATCTTTAAAAAAGGGAAGAGGGAGTATCCTGGGAACTACAGGCCAGTCAGCCTCACCTCAGTCCCCGGAAAAATCATGGAGCAGGTCCTCAAGGAATCAATCCTGAAGCACTTACACGAGAGGAAAGTGATCAGGAACAGTCAGCATGGATTCACCAAGGGTAGGTCATGCCTGACTAATCTAATAGCCTTCTATGATGAGATTACTGATTCTGTGGATGAAGGGAAAGCAGTGGATGTATTGTTTCTTGACTTTAGCAAAGCTTTTGACACGGTCTCCCACAGTATTCTTGTCAGCAAGTTAAAGAAGTATGGGCTGGATGAATGCACTATAAGGTGGGTAGAAAGTTGGCTAGATTGTCGGGCTCAACGGGTAGTGATCAATGGCTCCATGTCTAGTTGGCAGCCGGTGTCAAGTGGAGTGCCCCAGGGGTCGGTCCTGGGGCCGGTTTTGTTCAATATCTTCATAAATGATCTGGAGGATGGTGTGGATTGCACTCTCAGCAAATTTGCGGATGATACTAAACTGGGAGGAGTGGTAGATACGCTGGAGGGCAGGGATAGGATACAGAGGGACCTAGACAAATTGGAGGATTGGGCCAAAAGAAACCTGATGCGGTTCAATAAGGATAAGTGCAGGGTCCTGCACTTAGGACGGAAGAACCCAATGCACAGCTACAGACTAGGGACGGAATGGCTAGGCAGCAGTTCTGCGGAAAAGGACCTAGGGGTTACAGTGGACGAGAAGCTGGATATGAGTCAGCAGTGTGCCCTTGTTGCCAAGAAGGCCAATGGCATTTTGGGATGTATAAGTAGGGGCATAGCGAGCAGATCGAGGGACGTGATCGTTCCCCTCTATTCGACATTGGTGAGGCCTCATCTGGAGTACTGTGTCCAGTTTTGGGCCCCACACTACAAGAAGGATGTGGATAAATTGGAGAGAGTCCAGCGAAGGGCAACAAAAATGATTAGGGGTCTGGAACACATGACTTATGAGGAGAGGCTGAGGGAACTGGGATTGTTTAGTCTGCAGAAGAGAAGAATGAGGGGGGATTTGATAGCTGCTTTCAACTACCTGAGAGGTGGTTTCAGAGAGGATGGTTCTAGACTATTCTCAGTGGTAGAAGATGACAGGACAAGGAGTAATGGTCTCAAGTTGCAGTGGGGGAGGTTTAGGTTGGATATTAGGAAAAACTTTTTCACTAGGAGGGTGGTGAAACACTGAAATGCGTTACCTAGGGAGGTGGTAGAATCTCCTTCCTTGGAAGTTTTTAAGGTCAGGCTTGACAAAGCCTTGGCTGGGATGATTTGATTGGGGATTGGTCCTGCTTTGAGCAGGGGGTTGGACTAGATGACCTCCTGAGGTCCCTTCCAACCCTGATATTCTATGATTCTATGATTCTATACATGGATAGCATTTGTCAAAAGCACGTTTTATAAAATTTAGCCATGATGGAAAATATGTGCACCAAAGCAAAGCACCAAAGCCAAGTTTTAATGTGACAGCAAATCTGCCGTGGTACAAATGCCTTCACACACTTCCAGAGAAGTCTTAAAAAATGGCACCACATGGGAGACATTTCCACCACCACGTTCTACCAGTATAATCTAGGGAAAAGTTTCCTGAGCTAGGAAAGAGACCAGGATTTCAAATCTCACTTCATCTAAGTGCTCCTTAAATTTCCTTCCAATTCACTACCCTGATTATTGACAAGGACCATAAACCCTACCCTAGAAGACAATTGGAGAAGTGTTGCTGAACATTCCTCCCCTATATCGTAAATAAGGTGGGAGACAGCTTATGTAAGGTGACTGCAGCCCAGATCTCTGACAACCCCCAATCTAAGACTTGGTCTACATCTAAAAATTAGATTGCCCTAATAGATCATTCAGGGCTGCGAAAAATTTCACACCCAATGTGACAGTTAGGTCGACCTAACCACCATCATAGACTCAGGTCAATAGAAAAATTCTTCTGTCAACCTAGCTACCATCTCTTGGAGAGATGGATTACCTATATCAATGATGAAAGGGGAATTTCCAATGTAGAAAGCATCTACACCACAGCACTACAGAGACATAGCTGCAACACTATAGTTGTTCCACTGTGTAGATATGGCTTAAACCAGTTTGGGTTATCCTATTTCTAACCACAATAAACCACACTCCTTCTCCAGGGTCAGGGGTAAAATCCAGGGTTTTTGATCACAGTGCTGACTAGTAAACAGTTGTGTACCACACTGGTAAAGTGTGTGTCAAATGCGCCATCAGTGGCTAATCTAGAAAGGGAATGCCTATTACTCCTGTAACTTAAGTGGTAAGCATCTAAGGGTATGTCTACACTATGGAGACTACACTGGTAGAGCTACTTTACTGGATCTGTGTCTGCACTGGGTGTTAGGCTGGCACAGCTATGACAGAAAGGGGTGTGAATTTTTCAAATCCCTGAATGACATACCTAGGTCAACCTAATTTTTAAATGTAGACCAATCTCAAGGAAACTCAAGATCCAGCAGTTCAAACTACATATTATTCACATAGTGAGAAGACCTATTTAAAACTAAAAAACTCTGGTCACCTGTAATTTATGCTGTGAATCACATTTGTCATTCATGACACATTTTGCTTGTATAACCCACTGATCAGCATGGGTGTTATTTGTCCATTGCCGTTCTTAATCCACAAAGGATGAAAGTCTGTGACCCTAATGCAAAACCTTAGCAGGGACCTCAGCAGAGTTAAGGCAGAATAACTTCCCAAATGCATGGAATGTGTCAGAGTCAGATGCGCTGCTCTGTTTTATATAATCAATATTGAAGCCTGAGGTCACCATGCAAGTTTTGCATTACAGTGCAAGTTTGATGAAGTTGAGAGATGTATTGCTTTGGGAATCTATTGGAGATAAAAGTGAAAGCTTTATGGAGTGCTGAATGTGTTATTGACAACAATATACACAATATGAGGTTGAAAGGAATGCACAAGTCTTTCTCCTTAACTTATTATTTCCATGCTTTTAAGATTTGGGAGGGATGGGGTATGTTCTGCTACAGCCTTAACTGCCACTAACAAGAGTTTGTGTTTGTTTAATATTAACAAGGCTGATTTTGGAGTTGTTCCTCCATTGTTCCTTCATTGCTCCATTGTTCCTTCATTCCTCCTTCATTGTTCCTCCAATAGACATAGAAGTTCTGTTTAGGGATGCAGAGTCCATCAGTGACCGTGGTTAATGTGATGTGTGGGTGTTAAGGTATCTTTAAAGCAAATTCCCTTAGCAGGTTTCAATTCTTTTATAGGTTTGTGTGGGCGGGTTTGACACTGTAGAAACGTTATCAGTTTAATAAAGCTTTTGGTGATGTGAATTATATTTTTGATTTGTTTTCTATCTTTATAAAAGGGATGTAGGTTTTAGTTCTTTAGGCCTGAACCTATACAAGGACACTAGTAAGTGCCCTATCGATGGAGTCATTCTCACTCTTTTTGGCCCAAGGCATATTAAATTATTTAATAATTAAATAAAGTGGAATGGCTTCAACAAGAAAGCTCCACATCAGAATATCCCATTGTGCAGTGGTTAGGGCACTCACCAGAAAGATGGGAAATACCTGATCAAATCCCATTTCTCATGCCCCTCCCCCTCAACAGGTAGAGAAAGAAAATTGAACTGTGGTCTCCCACATCCCAGATGAATACCCTAACTACTATGCTCAGGGTTATAAGGTGGCTGCTGCCTCCCTCTCTATTTTGTGCGGATGTAAACACGTTCACAGTTTGCCTACTGGATTGCGCCTTGCAGGCAAGAAGAGATAGGCAAGTCAATTACCCATATTCACATGGTATGATGATCACACTGGGACTTAGGCTTTCAGCTGGCTGCTCTGAGGCAACAGTGAACATGCACCTAGCAAACTTTCATCACAGAAATGTAGGCGCTGAGTGAGTTTAGGCTCCTGCAGGCCTAGGTGGCAGCTGAGTGAGGGTTTTGTGGATTGCAAAGAGCCTAAGATGCCTAAACTCCAGATTCAGGCACCTAACTCCACTTGTGGATGTGGTCCTTAACATTTTGCCTGTTGGAATTTTGCGACGGTACTTTAATATTATATTTGTTTGTATTTTAATCTGTTTATGTCATGCTGTATGTAGTCCTAAACACCAGTATAGGTTGTGGGTAGCACTTTCCAAATAAAATTAGGCTAGACAAATTTTCACATCAAAAGTAGGTTGAAAAATTGCATTTTACAAAGAAAAATGTTTTTGCAAAAATGTATCAACATTATCTCAATTTTCCATTTTTTTACCAGGTCCATGTTTTTGGTAAACAAAGAAAATTCCAAAACAATTTTGGTAATAATTGCAGTAAATACATATATGGAAAATTTCTTTTTAAAAAAATTGGTCTTTTTTAAACCATGCAAAATGGAAATAATTTTGAAATTGTGAGAAATAATTTTTTCAACAGCCCTAAAATGTATTTTTATCTCTGTTTAAAAGTTTTTCATAACTTTTGTACAGGCCTGGAAGGATTCGATTTGTATTGGTAAATGTTGGTAAACTTCAATTTCACGACACACACAAACGGAGAAAAAAATATTTCTATTGATAATGAAAATTTACAGAATGGCAAAGTAAGAAAAATGCTGCTTGAGAACTTCGTTTGATTTAAGGATATTTAATTTGTATATTTTAACCTGTGATGTTGACTGTTTTAATGGTTATAAAGCTTTAGCCTTTTGAATCTCAGTGTCTAGTGTCATTAAATAATTATTGTCTGACCACCCCATATGTTCCCGTAAGAGAAAATTTAACACAATAAAAATAAACATTGATACTATCCATCAAATGTATATTAAAAAAATTGAATTTAATTCTGCTGAGCCTACTTATGTATAGCTGAACTATAGTTGGGAATATTTCTTATGTAAATTTGAAAGTCTGATCCTTCAAACACTTTAGCACGTGAGAAATTTTACTCAAGTACACTCACTGCTATTGGACTTGTAGCGGGGTGGTCACCTGCTCCGGCCCTGACGGGGTTACAGCCAGCCCTGGGAGAGGGCTGGGGTGGTGAGCCAAAGGCTAGGCGGATGGGGAAGGCAGCCTCAGCTAGGGCCACACCCCAATCAGGCCACAGCTGGCCCTATAAAAGGCTGTGAGCCAGGAGCTCAGGCAGTCTCTTTCTAGTTGTGGAGAGAGATGGGTCTGGTTGCTTGGGAGCTGAGTAAGATACCTAGAGTGAAACAGGGCTGGGGGAAGCTAGAGGAGCTGGGGGAGCTCTAGCCTGGAAACCGCCCAGGCTGCAGGCCTTGTTAAAGCCCAGGGAGGGTACTGGGGTTGCAGAAGTGCAGCCCAAAGTTGGCAAAGGCAGCAGGTCCAAACCCCACTTTGCCAATGATGAATGGTTTGTACACTGCAGTCTGCCCCAGTGAGCGGGGGCAAGATGGTGACTGGCAGTAGCCATAGACTGAGGCGAGGTGGGGATAGACGATTGGGGGTTCCCTGGGGAGGGGAGACCCAGAGACTGGGGGGGCAGGACTGCAGAGGGAAGAACCCAGAGGGAAGGGCGACTGGGGGCCAGGAGGGACACGGGGTCTGAAGCAAGTGGGACACCGGCCTCCAGAGGGTGCTCTGGAAGCTGGAGAGCTAATTCCCAGGATGACTAGTGGGAGCGCTGCACTGGTGAGTCGCACCTTGCTACAGGACTATTCAAAAGAATAAAATTTCTTTTGTGCTGAAGCATTTTCAGGATCATGGAGTGAGGTTGAAAGAAACGTAACAAACTGAGAAAAGGGACTTGAAAGAGGATGATTCAGTAACTAATCATCAGCTGAGTGTGTCTTCATTTCAATACAGATGTTATAATGCATCCACAATTCGAGGCTCAAAGAAGATGCAAGATTTGGAAACTACAAGTTCCAAGATGCTGACATCTGTAAAGAGAACCACGGAAACTCTTAAGAACCTGATAACTGGAACAGCTGCTGTTTTGTTTCTTAATTTGTTTTAGGGGATTAAGACGTGATCCTTGTTCAGACTCAGACTGCAACTGGTGATAGTTGGTATGTGTCAAAGGGAGTTTATCTGAACAAGACCTGAAGCATTCCCAGACAAAATACCTCAATCTGGGACCATGTAACATTAGCCAACTGTTTTTTACTTTTAACTTTGCAAAGTATTAATGTTCAATCTGATGTGTATATGGAGGGGTGACATTCCTTATGATATTTGCTCTTTTACATATGTAAAAAGAAAAAACCAAACAAAAAAAATAGGATATATGTATGCTAGCAGAAGATCCTAAACTTACAAGAAATAGGTGGCAAATTGGTGACAGCAGTTATACGATCCTTACAGCACAGATTTCACAAATCACATTTCATGTTCCCTTTTCTAAAGAAAAAAGGTGAAGAATAAATGATCCATATTCAAACCACAGATATTACACTATATAGTGTAGGTAGGAAATCTACTCCTGGCAAGTATTTTTCTTGTTCAGTAGGACTCAATTCATATTTCATTTTGTTACACACCACCTTAATATGAATATGTATGTTTATAAGCTGTTCACATTATGAAAAAAAAATGTAACACACAGGCACCATGGTGTTCCTTACCAGGAAACAAACATTAAATGGGTTTGGACTTTGAAAGAATAATTTTAAAAATTTGAGCATTATTTGACATCTTATTTTATAAGTATTATAAAGTCACTTTTCTACTTGTCAAGATAATATAGGAGCAATTGCAAATTAAATCTAATCAACAGGGTGTGTATACTTCAAGGTTCCTCATATTAATTCTTCAGACTAGAGCTAGGACCTGGAAAAATAATTTATAGGATGCCAGGAAGTTTTGTCTTCATTTACATGCAAATATATCTGTCTTCCATATGGTTTGCCAACTGTACAAATTAAGAACCAATCCTGCAACCTTCACTGTGTGACTAAACCTTACATACTCATGGAATTTCAACTGCAGTAGTCCTATTGATGAGTAGCCCATTGGGTTTACTTCCATAGAAAAAATTACTTGTGAGTAAGGGTTGCAAGATCAGGCCATAAGTTCAGCAATGTGTAGGACTTTAAAGTATTACAGGCTGGCTCACCTCTCCTTACAGAAGAAACAGGACATAATGGTCAGACCAAAGTCTATCGAGCCCAGTGTCCTGTCTTCTGATAGTGGCTGGTGCCAGATGCTTCAAAGAGGGAACAAACTGAACAGGGCAATTTTTGAATGATCGGTCCCCAGTTGTTCAGTCCCAGCTTCTCGCAGTAAGAGTTTTAGGGACATCCGGAGCATGGGGTTACATCCCTGACCATCTTGGCTAATGGATCTATCCTCCATGAATTTATCTAATTCTTTTTGAACCCACTTATATGATAACAGTGCAGAGCTCGGTGAAGAAGTCTCTATGGGGAACGTTTTTGCAAAATTCCTCTCCAGTTGTTCAGTCAGGGATGAGTTTTCCTCTGCAAACTAGCAACCATGACCAACCCCTTATTTGTTGTTTCTACCTGCTGTCTTTCAGTACAGGGACCATCTCTTTGTTCTGTGTTTGTACAGAGCAAAGTCAGGCCCAGATACATGATGGAATCCTAGGCACTTCACAATACTACTACTATTACTAATAATAAATAATAATAATAATAATAATACCTACAGAACAGATAGGCAGAGCTAGGTTTTTCTTTTACATTTTCACTTCCTTGGTAATTTGAGGGGATAGAGAGGGAAAGGGGGCAGACCCATGACTTGTGACACACATACTCCAGCCCTGCCCATGGTCCCTTAGCCCACCCATTACTATCCTCATCCCCCCATGGGAGGATCCCAGGACCTACAGAGTGGTTGCTATTAAGGGAACGGGATGGTGCTGTGTAAGCAGCTGAGCCCCTCTTCTGTACAGGAGTAGGGGAACCATAGTTTAAGGATATGGGGGCAAAAATCATCCCTATCTTATTAAGCAATGCCACTGAGTTTTCACTAAAAGTCACAGGCTGGGATAATTCTAGCTGTTTATCACAATATACTTTATCAACTAGCTTGGGAAACGTAGGGGTAGACACACCAGGTTGGTTTCACACTAATGGCTTTGGGAGCAACTGCACCATAGGATAAAAGAATTCTTCTGTGCTGTGACTGACTGAACTCTCATGTATCCTATAAGTTAGAACTTGTTCTCAAAAATCAGACTCTCAAGCCCTTCAGTGTTATATACTATAGCTCTTAACTTATCTTCTATGGTTTGTACAGTATACAAGTTGAAGGGAGAAAAACTCCTTTGGAAGACAGATTCCCAAAGGGCGAGCAATCACCTGAATGCATATTTTACACCTACTAACCAGTATATTTGGCACATATCTACTTGGCAGGCCAAACATTTTTTTATTCCCAGACGTAGATTTAAAGAGCTACATAAGTGCTCAGTATTATTATTTTTAAGAGTATCATTAAAACTTAATCTGGATCTGAGTGCCTAACGTCATTTGAATCATCCTAAAAATGGACTTCATAAGCTGCAACTTCCTTACAGAGTTTAGTGATTTCTACCCACTGATTTCTGCTGGTAGAAGATGCCAAAAATCTGTATTAAGATAGCATCTGTATAGTGTTCAGTATATCTGTCTCTTACCCTCATCTTCTCTTGGCATCACCAACAGTTGCTCTCACACCAATATATGGCCATATATTTGTATTCCTATTAATAGCTTTTGGTTCACTTGGATTCTTTGTGCATTACCATTTAAAACTGATATTTATATTGAATCCATAAAACCTACAATAAGTTGCAAAGCCAAGCACTCAGACATTAGGAAATGCCGAATTAAAGTTGTCTATACAATCTTAATTCAACCCTCTTGTGCTTACAAGTCATGATACAGTCTTTAATTGCATGATCACATAGTATTTTCCCACAGGACTATTTTTTCGTACTTTTTGAAATGGCGAAACCATGTAGCTGAAAGTTTAACAAAAAAAAAAATCAGCCAGGAGACACAACTAGCATGAATTTTCAGCCCAAGCAGTTCAAGTTTGGCAAAGTTAAAAGAAACTCAAAGCAGGAAGACAGTGGAATGATTAGCAGGGGTAGTGGGCTGCCAGAGAGTAGAGAAATTAAGAGGAAAAGGACATTGCAGAAGCACTACATGACTTCTGCACCAGTTTTTAACAATGAGGACACTGGGGCAATCTAATACCTGCCTTACACATACTCTTTTTCAGGTAATAAAGATTCATAGAGTCCGCGGCCAGAAGGAGATCGTTGTGGTCATCTAGTTTGACCTCCTGTTTAATGCAGGCCATAGAACTTCCCCAGAATAATTCCTGGAGCAGATCTTTTAGAAAAAAAAACCATCCAATCTTGATTTAAATATTGTCAGTGATGGAGAATCAGACTGCAGTTCTAGACGAGTGTCAGAGTTCCTTCCCCACTCTGAACTTTGGGGTACAGATGTGGGGACCTGCATGCAAGAACCCCCTAAGCTTATTTTTACCAGCTTAGGTTAAAAACTTTCCAAAGGCACAAATTTCACCTTGTTCTTGAACAGTATGCTGCCACCACCAAGTGATTTAGACAAAGAATTAGGGAAAGGACCACCTGGAGTTCCTGTTCCCCCAAACTATCCCTCCAAGCCCTTACACCCCCTATCCTGGGTGGGGAGGCTTGAGAATAATATCCTAACCAACTGGTTACAAAGCGAACACAGACCCAAATCCCTGGATCTTTGGACACTGAAAAAAATCAGTTTTTAAAAGAAGAATTTTATTTAAAAAAAAAAAGGAAAGGTAAAAATCCCCTCTGTAAAATCAGGTTGGAAGATATATTTACAGGGTAACAAAAGATGCACAAAACACAGAGGAACCCCCTCTAGCCTTAGTTTCAAAGTTACAATAAAAACAGGGATAAACCTACCTCCAGCAAAGGGAAAACAAAGATAAACTAATACGCCTTGCCTGGCTGTACTTACAATTTTTGTAATATGAGAGACTGGTTGAGAATGGTTTGGAGGACATGAATTGATGTCCAGTCCCTCTTAGTCCCAAGAGCGAATGACCACAGAAACAAAGAACCCAAAACAAAGCCTCTCCCCCAACTCCAGATTTGAAAGTATCTTTTGTCCCCATTGGTTCCTTTGGTCAGGTGCCAACCAGGTTATTTGAGCTTCTTAACCCCTTACAGGTAAAGAGGAATTTTAGGCTACCCTTATGGTTATGACAAGGAGTTACTAGAATAGATCAATATACTAAACAGCAACAGATCACTAGCACATTCAAGGGCTCTGAGATAACTTAAGAATGAAGTGGCTGAGCTGCTAAAAGAGATTGACTTCGATGATGCTATGACCATTTACACCAGCTCAAGAATTCATAGAATCATAGAATTTCAGGGTTGGAAGGGACCTCAGGAGGTCATCTAGTCCAACCCCCTGCTCAAAGCAGGACCAATCCCCAATTAAATCATCCCAGCCAGGGCTTTGTCAAGCCTGACCTTAAAAACTTCTAAGGAAGGAGATTCTATCACCATTGCCCCATTCAGTCTCTCATTGTAATCACCTACTATCCTGGAAGGTTAGAGGGCAGCAAAAATTGTGGGGTTAAGGGTAATCCTGGGAATTATGGACCAGTTAGCCTTCCCGTAGTACAAGGGACACTGGTTACACTGGTAATTAAATGACAGAATTTATTAAACAGCTAGAAGACTAAGATAGCATGGGGTTAAACCAAGATGGCTTCTGTAAAAGAAAACAAGTGTTCTCCAATGAGGCAGAATTCTTTGAGCTTGTCAACAAAATAGTAAGAAAGAAAGCTGGCAGATAGAATTAATTTGGAAGTTCAAAAAGCCCTTGAACTGAAGAGTTTATTGAAGCAATTTAGTAGATAAAGTGCAGTAGTAGATTAGAAATGACGTTAAAAAACAAAAACAGAAGTAGGTCAATTTTTACCCTGGCAAAAGTTTAGCAAGGACCTCTCATCAATGATCTGTAAAAGGTAGCCAACAGTGGTATGGCCAAATCTGCAGATGATACAAAATAGTTTTCTTCAGTCTTAACTATTCAAGACAATGAGGAACTCCAGCAGCAGTTAACAAAGCTAGCAAATTGGACATGATGAAAAATTAAATTCAGTGTTGACAAATGCAGTACAATGCACTTCAGAAGGAATAATTCAGAACTGTTCATATACATTACTCACTGGATACTAATTTAACTGTAACCAGGGGAGAGATCTGGACATCACCATGGACAGCTCAATGAAAAATTATGTTCAGTGCAAAACAATGGTAAAAAGCAAGCAAGAAGTTAGGAGGTGTTACTGAAAATATTGTAATGGTACTATGGTAACCCCTCAGCTACACCCAACATGTTCATTTCTGGTCATCCTTTTTCAGAAAGAATATAGTACAGCAGAAATACAGAAAGATCTAGCGAGGGAGAAGAAAAACAGTGAAAAACATGGAGAAATTTACATTGGAAGTGAGAAAAAAAAAACCCAACAGAGGCCTGTTTAGTTTAGAGACATGGGATATATAAATTATTGTATGGCATATTAAAAATTAACTCAGTGCTCTTACTTACCATTTGATGATACAATAATAAGGGGACATCCAATGAAACTAAAAAAGGTTGCATGTTTCCAGCTGATTACTTTTTTATTCCACACACACACTTCAAATGTGGAATTTGTGCCACAAGGTATCACTGATGTTAAGAGCTTAGCAGTATTCAGACAAGGATACTTTATATAGGTAGTGAGACCGTCCTATCAGATGTCATTGTATAAACTCTCCTGCTTTAGAGAATAAGCCAGCTGTAAAATGGTGGCCCATTTTACCCGCCCAGGAAAGAACAAATGCCATGTATCCTCCCCATTCCTCTATCCATTTTAGCCCTACAATTTCACACATTTTGCTAAGTTGAAAAAGTATGTTAAAGGAATCAGTTATTTCTGTTGACTTTTCTGTTGTCCCCATTGAACAATTAATATCGCTTTATTAATTTATCTAGTACTAAGAGCCCACATTGAAAGTTTATTCACGTGCAATGGTCTACTTTACTACCAAATCTTTTCTTTCCCCATGCACCAACAAAACTGTTATTTGATCATCCAACAGTTTGAAGGATTAACAAAAATGCTATACCTTTTGTATACTAGGCTCATTTTATGCCACACCTCCTCTTGCTATGTTTATGAGGGAAAGCTTAACACTTATATACAATGAAAAATAAAAAAGAGCCAGTATAGAAAACTGACTTTAATTGCAATTTAAGGACACCATAGTGAGCCTGTTAAACTGTGAGAGATAGAGAGCACCAAAGAACTGTAGAGTAAATTGCACCACACTTTGGACATATGCTGTTTGTTAATTTAGAACCATGTTCGACATATTGGTCCATTTGCCAGGAGATTTTACAACAACTAACTGGGTGACAGATGCTGATTTTGACAAGAATGCAAAACTGGAGGGGAAAAAAGCTGCATTTGTTTCTTGTTGACTAATAAACTTCAATCTTTTGATCAATTTTTGCTTTTGAAAAAAAGGACGTAAAACCTTTAAATTCTGATTTGAATTCCGTGTATGTTCTGTAAATTGGGAAATTACAACTTCCGTATTTCATTACTTTGTGCCATCACAAATTATATTTCACATCCATTTATTGGTGCAGTCATCTGTTAGGTAACAAGTGCAGTTCAGCAACCTCGATAAGAAGGAAATAAAATAATAGCACTCAGTATTAAATAAGCCACAGAATACCCGTTTGCTAATTGTACACTAGAGACATACTGAGGACCCTGACACATTTAATGAAGTAGGCTTTTTTCTTTAGATGTTAAGCTAACATTTGGTTAACTGCTTCTGCCACCTTTCATTGTGTGGCAGAATGAAAATACACAGGAAATCTGCAGAGGAAACAGGGAAGATTCCATGTATCATCTTGTGCTGTGGCTTTCTGCTTCTGCTGAAAAGCCATGCAAACTCTAATCCCAGTGTTTACACAATACTCATCACTGTGGTGTCTAAATACCTAACCGCTCCATGCAGATTCTATACTGTTGGGTGTGGAGGACAAATAGCGAGTGTGGTGACGGATAAAGGACCAGTGCTGTGGCTGTGCAAGTGTGTCTTGATCCCAGTTAGGGTCTTTGAATGTAACTATAATGTTAATCACATGTATTACTAGTAAGGAAGTATTTACACATGTATTACAGCAAGGCCTTGTCAGATTTGCCCCACAAATGGCCTGATTCTCCTTTGCCTTGTGCAGTCATTTCATGCATGTGTAAAAATGAATGACAAATCATAATGTTAGTGTTTTACTCCCATTTTGCACAGATGTAACGACATAAGGTGCAAAGGTGCATTCTCTATACCTTCATCTCCACTCCCATCATCAACATCCACTCCATCCTAGCAGTAGTAGAAAAGTGTGTCTGAACCCCATTGCCCTCACAGCTGCTGCACAATCCCCACATTCACTCTTGCCTGGCTTCCCAATCTTTTTTTCCTGCATATTAACAACCTCCTGATCAGCAACCCCAGGCTATGGCTGATGCTACATAGATATTACATAATAATCAGTCTTTCCCCCCACTCCCTGGAGTGCAAGGTGAATAAATCCATTCAGGGGATTACAGTGTATGTGATCCCTTCTGCAGTTGGTCAGCTACCCTAAACAGCACACAACAGGCAAAGTCATGGGTCCACCTCTTCCTAGCTCCTTTTTAAGTGACTAGAATCATTTGCCAGGAGCAGTCTTTACTCTCAGCTGGGTCAAAAAGCAAGCATGGGACTGGATACAGGACAACCATTCAGAAGAGAGTGTATGGAAATTATTAATGAGGAATAGAAGGAATTAACTGAAGAGGTGGATTCTAAGGTGGATGTTTGGTAGATGAGGACAGGGGATATTTCCATATATAGGAACCAGCATGATAGAAGGCAAACAAACAAAAACAAGCATGTGGTGAGGACCCAAAGAAAGTAGTAAGGAAGGGAGCCCAAAGCAGACTAGTGCAGTTTACACAGTTTCAGCTCTGGTAATCTCAGTGACTGATGTTTCCAAACAGTTTTGTCCACTATGTGTTTAATGCCCGCGTATCTTCACAGTAGTTTACTCTGGCCTATTTTTATTTTGCAGCTTTTGCTATATTGAGTCACTGTTATTTAATGGTTTCTATACACAACAGTTGGCTACTCACAATGTAACCTCCAAACCAGCCCATCCAATTAACCGTTGCTATCTGATATTTGGATATCTTCCTTCAGTGTACCTAGTAGTTTGGTTTCCTTTTTTGATACAGATGCTTTTCTCCTCGCTTTCCTTCTTGTGTTTGTTAGCCTGGTGGTTAAATTGTGGGTTTTAACCATTTCCTAACACCCTATTCCTGAAGGAATCTCTCTAATTCACATATAGCAAAATGTGCAATAGATTTATCTGGACGAGTGCTGCAAGTGGCAAGGAGTTGTAATACAGTATTAGAGTGCACTGTATCTAGGGGAATACCTAGCAGCTGGAAATTGAAATAAGGGTGCTGGATTTAGAAGAGAACATTCAGGGAGGGAGAGAGAAGGTAATACATGGTTGAAAAGGGAAAAGGGGGGAAAGAGACATGGCTGCAGGAAGAAGATGAAGTAAAGATTATGGATGAGGCAGGAAAAAATACACAAGATGGGTTTTATCAAAGTAATCTGAGCTTCACCTCCACTCAGTACTTGGCCTCTGATGAGACTGTTCTTAGGGGCATTAAATAGTGCCTATCACTACCTTTGATAGGTGAACTTTATTTAAACTTTTCCATTTATTATTATAAGATTTGTCTGGGACACACTAAAAATAAAATTGAATGATTAAACCCTCAAGTCTCTTGTTTCCTTTTCTTTAGGAGTTATGGACCAGCCCATTGGCCCCAATACAGTCTCTATGAATGACTACACAAGCACAAAGAGGTCATAAATCTGGCAGCTGGAGATTTTTCTGTTCCAGGGTGACTCCTGGGTGGCATAAAGTCAGTGTAGCAGCACTACAATACCCTTTTAGTGTAAGGAGCAAGCCCAGGACAAAAGAAGGTATGGCCAGAATAACTGCATACTCTGATGTATTTTTAATCCTTATTTATGTGCTCATGTTTGTAAGTTCAAAGCTTAGTCAGTACAATCTTGATTTTAAAAAAAAGATATGCAAGCAAAACACATGCAAGCAAAAGTACAAATCCAGAGTGAAAATATGGCATTTTAGCAATGGAAGTAAGCTTGGCAGCATGTCTCTCAAGCCTTCCTGGGATAAGTTAGCAATTGGAACTCACACTTATTATGAAATCCTTTTAGAAATATTTATTCCAGTTGCTTCTATTTCTGCCTTCAGTCATCTCTTGTATATATAATCTACTACATGTAAAGAAATTGAGCATAAATGGGTCTGACTGTCTTCACTTTAGTTTACTTCACTTCATTTTTATATTTGACACAAATGCAAATGGTCTTTAAGCATCCATCCTTCCCACTCCCTTTGAGAGCATTTCATAGTTATACAGAAAGGCAGAGAAAACATCTTTATTCTTAAAAAAATAATAGGGGACCGATTCCCCAAGTAACTGAATGGTGCAGTTTTCTGCACGTTTTCTATTTCTTTTATATGAAGGCCACCTGTGATGTAGTGGATTGTTAAAGGGTTATGAATAGTCTTCTTACAAGAGTAATAATAAAGGAGAAGTGGAAAGCAGATACTACTTAAACCCACGGATCTTTCTATATGATTAACTGAAAGATAAATTCAGGATCTTAAAAACAACATATACTTATCACTAGGCCTAGACATCAATAACGTTATTAGATTTATAGTGTGTAATGATAGCATGCATCTTCTAATTAGCTTCCTACAAACGCAGTGTGTCTAGAGATTAAAGCAAGGGACCGGGAGTCAAGACATTAGTTCTAGTCCTGGCTTGGTCATTTATTTGCTGTGTGACCCTGGTGTCACATCATCTTTCTCTGCTTCCTATTTGTAACAGGAGAATAATGATATTTATTGTTCAGAGGGAACAACTTAATCATATTTAGCTCTTTATTCGCCTTACAAATTTTCCACAAATGCCATGATTTCCAGTAGTTTGCTTTTCAGAATTATTCCACGAATGTTTTATGTGTATATATATATTTCAGCTTACATATTGCTTACAAACTGCTTACCCTGCATACTGCTTTGTGTATTCACAATCAGAGCTCTTGTGATTGGATGCAGAGGTCATGTTCCTATTCTCTGATTGCATTAGTATAAGCCTTTGAATCAGATTTCTGGAGAAAACCCAATTACAAATTTCTAATGCACTTTGTCTGAAATATTTGCTTAAAATTCAGTTTCCTGTCAGTAGCATTTGCCACTGTTCCTTTCAGCTAGCATGTTCTCAGGAAGGGTAGAGTTCCCCACTCTGGTGAGGACCAGAACCAAAATAGGTCTTAAATAGGGCTCAGCTGGTTCATAGGCCTTGTGCTAGACCTTTGCACATGAATTTCACCCAAAGGTCACATAAAAAGTCATAGCAGCACAGGCAGACTCACTAATCCCATTACTACTGGCTCTACGTGATGTGAGGGATTTGGAAATACCACAGCAAATGTCAGTTTTCATTTAAAAAAAAAAAAAAGCAAGCTTCTAGCCCGTTTCCTTGAAAAGATAGCTTGAAAATGTAAAAACAATACATAAGTATGTAAACCTAGTATCAGGCTTGAAGGTGAGTCAGTCATTTTGCATTAAAAAAAATAATCGTTCATTGTCCTCCCTTCTATGATTTATGATATGGTCTTAAGGGTCAGTGAACACCAGGAACACAAGCTCCTTGATCTTTAGCAGGGTCCCATGCGAGTTCACTGCTGTTAGGGACATACTACTCAGGGAGCTGTTGACAGCCTTGATGAAAACTCCCTTCCACCCAGATGCCTGAACCCCACTCAGCTTCTCTTCTGAGGAGACAGGATTACCTCTAGCCACCTGAAGGGGCAAATCAGAAAAAGGCTACCGTGGGAGTGTGTGTCAGAGCAGGTATTATTCTAAACCTGCTCTGACACCAACTCCCATTTTGGACTTGGTTAAGCCATTTAGCTCTTTTGTCTTTCATCCCTCATCTATAAAACAAGGTTTTTTTAAATGTAAAGTAGTGCAAAGGAGTGTTTTTATGGCCAAGTAATTTTTTTTTATAAGGCATTAAAATTCACCACAATGCACAAACAGCCTTTCAACATGCCCAGATCCGAAGCTTATTTTAATAAAAGCCTCATGCAAAACATTAATATACATGGACTCCACTAGCACTACTTCTCCTGCAGCGGGAGACTAGTGGGACCTGAAAATTCCCCTCCTGTACATGTGTGTCCATGTGCGCACACACAGAGTTAATGACGTTTGGCGGGTCCCAAAGAATCATTTAATTAACCTTCCCGAATTCCTCAGACGGGCCTTGTGCGTACTGCAATAATCATGGTAGACACTGTAGTTATGTAGGGATGGTGGGACTATATGCTCACATCTGTCTCTGAAATATACTGATCTTGGAAAGTGATTTGATATCCTTAGATGACAAGTACTTAAGTGAAAAATATTACTTATTAAGTAGCTACTCTAGGTTTTTAATGTGATGTCTTCTGGAATTCCTTGTTCTAAAGTAAGATCATTCCAAATCAGATTGTCCCTGCCTTCTGGTTTTTCTGACACTTCTTCTGCTTGGTATTTTTATACAGTTCTTTCCAAAAATTGCATAAATCAGTGAACCTTCAGAGGAAGGTTCCTTCCTCTCCCCTTCCCCTGCCATTGTCCCTCATCCTTAAACCTTAGCCAGGTAAAAGAAAATACATGGAATTTATCCATTCTGAATTCATGTCTGGTTCCTCTTGCTTTGCTGTAGTGCTAGTCTTGAAAATTGTTGTTTAGATTTTAACATATAAAATAATAAATCATGTAATTATAACTTTCAAATTTACAAGATGTATGCTTCCCCTACTAATCTATTGCTAGGTTGTAAATTATCTAAATTCCTATATCTAATCTCTAAACTCATATCTAATTACATGTTATACTTCCAAGAGTTTCCTATACAATATTACTGTTCTCTATATTTTACTCTATTTGACTCTAGTTATATTTTGAGCTTTCCATTCTAATGTTTGTTTCGGTCATTATTTTTTATGATTCTATCTTCGGATACAAAGTATCCACCAAGTGCTTTCTGACAGCTAAGAGGGAGAAAGAAAAGGCTGCAGCAGTCTCTTTCATATACAGTATAACCTGTCTCATTAGTTAGCTATTGTTGTCATGGAATGCCTTATGTTGGAGAGATGGATTCTGCTTCCACTGTGGTAATCATTCTGCTTTCTTCCAACTATTCACACTTCTTTAGATTGCACCTCTCACTAGCCATTTTTCTAAAATGCATCTTGTGGGTATTTCTCCTATTCTGATTTGAGAACCCTCTTCCATGGGCTGCTTAAGCCTAGAATGCCCACCCTCTCCCAATGCACCAAAGGCCCAGTCCTGTAATGTGCCAAATGTTTCTTTTAGGGTGCTGAAGATGCTCAGCAATTTGTAGGAGCTACTCAGCAACATCTGGATTAGACCCCAAAAGACTATCCTCTCTGTGACAAATTAAAATAATGCTGAATTATATTAGAACAAGTGCTCTGCAGCATTATATTATGGTTCCTGTTATGTAACTCAAAAGCTGCATTAGAATAAAAGCCATTATGGATACATGACTGGGAATGAAACTCAAAAGAATTGAAAGCTAAATCTTAGCTTTTATTTTTATTTTTTTAGAAAATTCTACTTAACAACGGGAATAGGTTGAAATGAAGATTTCTGATACATTTGTTGGCTGCAAAAATCAGAGAAAGAACAGAAATTTTAGGCTCTCTGTTTAGGCTTCTGTCTATGAAATTACAAAAAAAAAAATCATGAATCTGAATGCAAACTGAAAAAACACAAAAAACATTATATACCCCAAGAAATGCATCAGTTCTTCACTTGTGTCCAAATACTATCTGATAAAAATAGATCAGTATTAACATCTTAAAGTTTAGTAAACTAGTTTTGTTTTTAGTTTTTATCAGATAATCTATTAGGCCAGACTTCTTCACAGCATTAATAAAGCAGAGTTTGAGGAGTTGAAGATTAATGTTAACTGAAGCACTGAATGTCTGTAGAAGTCACAAATAAAACCCTAGTTAACAATAAATAGATTGAAGCAGCTGCTTTTAAGAATATCATTGATAAACAGATCCTAGAAAGAGCTTTTCAAAATGTTAAGCATTAAGGCAGAAGCTGGACTTTATGAAAGAAGATATTGAACCCCTCAGGAAAAAAAAAGGTAGGGGCTTGCATAGAGGAAAGACTTCAGAAACATTAACAGGATGGCTGAAAACCTCAACATAAATCTCCATGCAGTTGCATGTGGGAGAGGAAACTACAAATACAAAATTTGTAATGGTAGAACTGAAATGTTTCATAAGGAAAGCCAAGAGGAATTCATCAAGTGCGTGACATTTCTGAAAATTTGAAAAAAATGGGAGCCCAGAACCTGCCCTAAACCCCATAGGTGCAGCCACTGGAGAATCCTTTTCTATACCGCTGAAATTGCTGGCTGTTGGAATGTCCCCTTAGGGATGTTAGCAGCCTTCAAAACTAGCTGTGTTTAGGGCAGGTCTTCAGCACCCGCCGGATAGGCGGGTAGTGATCAGGGATCGATTTATCATGTCTCATCTAGACACGATAAATTGATCCCCGAACAAGCGCCCCGTTGACTCCGGGACTCCACCTCGAGAGAGGCGGAAGCGGAGTCAACAGGGGAGCAGCCGCGGTCGACTCGCTGCCGTCCTCACAGCCAGGTAAGTCGACCTAAGATACGCTGACTTCAGCTACACTATTCGTGTAGCTGAAGTTGCGTATCTTAGGTCGACCCCTGCCCCTCAGTGTAGACCACACTGAGGACTGAACCAGCACCCAGAGAACCCCAGGATCAAAGAAGCACAAGTCACTGATTTGTGCAAGCACCTTCCAGAGTTAAACATGATATGCAGGAAGATTTATACCATTTACTAACTAAAGTGTTAATTTAATCCCATTTACTTGGAATAGGACTACTCGAATGAGTAAGGGGCTACAGAATCAGATCTTTTCTTTGGCATTGTTCAAAAAGATCTGTGAAAGGGGACAAACAAAATAGATTATCTAAGTAAAAGCAGACCCAAGTTTAATGTCTCCATTCATTAGCTTGAAGTATTGTATCCTGTACCCTACAGGGGAGCCCATTCATTATTAATAGAGCTTTAAACAAACATGCATTCATGACATCAGTTTGCCTTCCTTAACTACACCTCTGGGCACCCTGTGAATCATTTATGAGGTGGTGAGATGTATGACAATTGAAAAGAATGAAAATTCACTAGAAAGACTCCTAGAAGAAGAGATCTTTGTCTAATATACTTTAAATTCTATTAAGGTGTAAAACAAAAAAAGACATCCAGCAGTTCCTCATTTGATGAAAGAAAGTAGTATATTTTCAACAAAACCAGTCAAATGTTGATAATTTGGGCTTTATTTGGCTTCACTAAGCATTTGCAAACCAGTCCCACTATTCCTTATTATCATACACACACACGGATAGGCTCCAATTTCATTTGGAAGTATCCATTTTTGGTATTATTAGAACTTCAGAATTGTTCCTCTAAGTCACTGGTTGATAGACATCAACATTACACTTGACTGAACCATGAAGTCCAGCTTTAAAGTCTTACATATATGAAAGAGCCATAATATTCATAAGATATCCAGGATTCCCCCAAGATTGGACAAGTTTTAATTTTCAACCAGACTTAGTCACCTAAGATAAGTCTACACTGCAGCGGGGAGCGGGCCTCCCAGCCTGAGTAGACAGACCCACTCAGCTTGAGCTAGCCCACTAAAAATAGTAGCGTGGGTGTTGCAGCACCAGTGGAAACTTGGACTAGCCACCCAAGCTCAGACCCAGGGTGTCAGGGGGGTACAAGCCACCACCAGTGATGCACCTTTTTAGGGTGCTGACTTGATCTGAGCTAGTGCAAGTCTGCCTATCCAGGCTGGGAGGCATGCTCCCAGCTGCAGTGTAGACTTACCCCCAGGGCCCAGTCCTGCAAGATTCTGAGCACTCTCAACTACTACATGAGGTACTGAATGCTCTTAACATCATAGAAAAAAAAGAAAAGGCCCAGTAGAAAAGGCTGTAGCCAGTTACTAATGGATCCTAAACTGCCATTAGGACTATAGTTATGTAGATATAATTTTAAGGCTGGATTAGAAGCGGTACTTACTTGGCTATGAAGGATACACAAAGGCGAACAAGGAACTTTCCACCCCTTCAACTTCTGGGGAACACCAGGACTGCTCCCTCCAGCTCTCTGTCCCTGGTATCAGATGTAAATGGTGTGAGGGAGGCAGCCTTGCTTTCCACCACCATTCCATGGAGCAGGCTAGCACTTCACACCTTACTAGTTTGATCACATTCTTTATCCCCTAAGCAGAGCAGCTCCAGAAAGACTGTGCCTGCTTGAGGCACAATTTCTCTAATGCTCCTCCTGGGGGAGGGTGGTTCCACACTACCACCTATGGAAGGTGGTAGCATCACTGCCACACACTGGCCCAGACATAGAGCTATAGGTGACAGTGCTCTGAAAGGAAATTATTCCAGTTGTGCAGCCTTTTCTTGATGTTCTCAGAATTCATTAGGAAATTAAACTTTGGAACAAATGCTAACATAGGTTATCAGGAACACAGCATTATCTCTCATGAATTTAATAAAGAGCACCCAAAGTTTCAGAAAGCAGATAGCTATATCCTTCACCTTTCAATAATTCTTATCAAATCTTGAAAGAATATTAAATTCTTTTATGAAGCACTGTATATGTGTCAGCTCAAAGAGAAACATATTGCTCACAATCAAGAAGCTTTTCTTGTGAGGTGTAGTTGTTGCCACACATTATCAGTCACAAAACTAACCTAAACCTTTTAAAAAAAATAGTGCCCTGTGCACATAGCAAAGAACTTGTAGATGTTATACATGGAGCTAGTCACACTGAGCTTTACAAGACTGATAAACATCTCATTTCAAAGGAGAAAAACTCCTTCAGTTGCCATACGGTGGGCTGGGGAGAAAAATCTCAGAATAGTTCAGAGTCAAAGGACTGGAGCGAGAGGCTCTTACCTTTAGGTCACTAGTTCAAATCAAGCTAAGGTTGCTGGTGACTAAAAATAAGTTTTACCATATCATAACTGTAAGTGGTTCTAGGAGTTCAGAATACGAATGTTCTCACAAAGCAGCACCACCACCACATTTGGAATTAATTGAAACCCTCACTGGTGGCCTCTGAAGCAAATGAAACAGCTACTACACATGTGGAGTTCTGGTCCAACATGCAGTCTTCCTCCTCTCAGAGTTTCTTTTCCCAAATCTTTCCCCTAATTTCAGAGGATGCTGTGGCAAAGTTCAAAACTAACTAACAGTTCCCATTCCAACCCCCAAATCACAGACAGATGGAGTTTACTTCATGTCCCTGAACTACAATCCTGGAAGAAAACTCTAGAATGAGGTAGTTGTGATATTCTGTGCCCCCAAAAAGACACCCTACACCCCATATTCACCATGGTGATATAATTATGTTTTGTACAAAGTATGCCTTGTGAGATATTCTAAAAGTCATAATCTGTTGAACATTTATATCCTGTTAGGTTGTATGTGCTATCATTGTATATGAAGTTTGGCTATGTATGCGCTACTGAAACATGTTGTGAGGTTGGGAACACCCACAAGCAGCCTTTCAGGTACAACAATAAAAAGGCCAAACAATGCTGATGGTCTATTGAGGAAATATACACACTCACAAGGATTACCCCAGGAACTATGTACAATAGAAACCTCTCAGACATAGCACTACACAACGGGAACCATTTGACCTTGGTCACAGCAGAAGAGCTTTCCAGCAAGTGGGAAGAAGATATAAAAGGGGGAAGTGACACTCCCCACACAAGAGATCACCAGAAAACACCCAAGGAACAAAGACTAAACTAGAGAAGGGGGGCCCCTAGGCAGGAAAGAGGGAAACCTGCCTGTGTGTACAAAAGCTAACCTTCTTGTACTATCTAACTGGGTGAGACACTGCTTAATTCTGGAAACACCTGAGGAACAAAGACTGAACTGGGGGAAGTGCTGTTCCCAGGCAGGAAAGAAGGAAGCCTGTCTGTGTAGAAAACTTTCATGTATTGTTTATACTGTCCAATAGGGTGAGACAAGACACTGTTTGAGTCAAATCCCGTGTAGTACATTAAGCTTAGATTGTGTTTTATTTGCTAAGTAACCTACTTTTATCTGTTTGATATCACTTAAAATCTATCTATCTGTTTTATATTTTACCTACAACAGTGTGGTTTGAGTGTAGTTTGGGAAAAATCTCAGCTCAGTTAAAGATTTTGTGCATATTCCTCTCCACATTGAAGAAGGGAGAAACTGGGTAATAGGGTGGGGAGCATTTTGCTGTAGTCTCTCTATTGTTGGTTCACAAGTGGCTGGCCAGAGCCACGAACACAGCTGGGTGTGGTCCCTGCCGGTGGATGTTGGTGTGAGTGCAAGCTTGGAGGGCTTTGCAGCATGCCACAACGTCAGTGTGAGACGGAACCCTGATTGGTCAGACAGAGGGCTAAGCTGTATCCAGGTTGCACTCTGGGGGATAACTCATCACAATAGTTATGGACCCATAGGCTTCCCCTACCAGCCTTAAAAAGGCCCGTACACTCCCACAGTATAGACACAAACTATACTGTCTCAGACTAGTAACCCTAAGACTGGGTCACTCACATTCAGTAGCCACTATTGAACACATGCCATGATTTTTTATCTCCGGTATTGTATAGAGAGAAACTGAGTCTTACAACTCAATCAGTACTCCATCTTAAACCCATGGAAAAAAATCGTCATCACCAAAACATTTAGTGTGGATGTTACAATCAGTATTTGTTGTAAGAGTACCACCAGTTTTTCCCCTGACTATAACCTCTTTGGGTTTTTTTGGTAGTTTTATTTTCCATATTCCATTATGTTATATACTTTTCATTAGTTTTTCAAAATCAAGTGTTTACAAACTTTGGGCCCTAGGTTTGCCCAGGGACTTGAACTCATATCAATGGATGGAGGGCAGTATATAGCCCTTTATATTTCTCACTTTTAAAAATCATATTTCTTCAGCATAATGGATGAGCTGCAATGATTTCCAAGGAAATAATTCCACCTAGGGGTTTTAGACAGGGTGATATCATCTAACACAAGAACAGAGTTTGATTGGTTTATTATTTCACTGGAACCCTGAGGGGAAATTTCTATTTAACTCACTACTTGTCAACTCTTCTGTTGTTTTTTATAATATATGGATCCAACATTGCTCCTTAAGTCTGGAACTATTTTAAAACTACTAAAACATTTATTAGTTTAATAACAGTGTAAGAAATGATTGAAATGATTAAAACGGTATAAATAATTAAAAATGGAGTGTAGACACACTTAGAGTTGATGTTTAAATTGAGGTCATTTTAACCACAATTCCTAGAATAGTCACATGATCAGACATTGAAGCATTCTAATAAAGATAACCTATCATTCTGATGCCCACTGATAGATTATGGTTTTTTGATGTCACAAAGATGGGCTATGATTTTATTTAAAAAGTCTTACTATAAAATTAAAATTTTGTGTTTTTTTCCTACATCTGACAGAACAAAAATGTGTGAAACAACTTCAGGTAGCTTTGGACAAGGAAATATTCAAAGGCTCCTGGTTAAGTAGTAATTACCTACTGTATCTATATATCATATACCTTAGGTGGGTCAAGTAGTTCTGATTACCTTCTTAACTTAATACCCTGAAAATCTGAGAGGGAATGAGATTTAATAATTTACACAGAAATGCTGCACTCCCTGTTCAGGGTTGTAACTCCCAGGTGAGAAGTTACTGTTTTTCTTTTTTGCCATTATGCTGGAGGCTGAACTTCTCTCCAAGTAGCTCAGTTTAGTACTTGACCACCATTTGCAGCCTTCTGGCACATGTGTACCTCAGAATTCCTACAATTTCTTTTGAACAGGGCCCATAACTAGTAGACAGGTTTTAGAAAGGAATCCTCCTCTGTCACACAGAGAGAGTGAGTAGGTCACTATGCTGAAATCTCTACATTTATTCTCATTCTTATTTAAATTACAATTAGTATCTCTGCAGCTGACTGACATGTTAGTGTTTAAACAGCTGTACGTAATTTATTATATAGTGGTTGGTGCTGCATAAATCTTAATAGATGCGTGAATGCCTGTTGAAATTCTTTGATTCTTAATATCCCTAAGAGCTTTAAAGTGCTTCCTTTGTTTCCTCTGATGAATGACCTCATGTCTCTCATGCTCAAAATACCTTCAGTAAGCCTCTGCTCCTCCATGAGGCTCACTGCCTATGGTTAGCTCGTATCTCTGACCCAGTTTCTGCCATACCCACCCATGTGGCTATTACTGTAATATTCATTAAAATAGCAAAAGTTGAGGGGGTAACCTTTGTGTTCATAAAAAGACAGGACTCCATTGCAGTGAATGTAAATAGGGATTTGTTGCAGCCACTGGACAGAGACAGACATTTTTAGTTCTGTCTCTTTGACTCCCAAATAGGCCTTCATAACCATTGGCTTTTGCCCAGAGACTTTAGCATTCTGGGCTCTTCCAGTTCCTTGGCCCATTCTCACTACTTCTGTGCTTTCTTAGCTGGCTGGCAAGGTGGACAGGATTGGTAACTGTGATGCTCTCTCTTCCCTCTCTCTCTCTGTCAGTCAGTCAATCATTACCCACCTGTATCTCAATTCCTCCTCCAATCTAAGGTTCAGCAAAAATAGTCAGAGGAGAAGAGGGAAGATGGCAGGCAGAAGAAAGGTGGGAATCACATCTACCAACCCAGCCAGTAACAGCTTCTCAGCACTACCTGCTGGAGCTCATCATTTTATTTTTGAACTCTTAAAGGTAAAAAAAGTGAAACTTGGTCTGCAAATCAGAAGTGACATGTGGCTCTTTAGGGCCTTATGCACGACTCTCAACGTATTGGAGCTGGTCAGGAAATGTATCTGGTTTCCCCATAAAAAAAGTTCTACAAAGATAAACATTTTCAATTTTTATTGACCAAACTGAGAGTCCCATAATGCTTTGAGGTTAGGCAAAAGGGAGAAATACTGTCTGAAAAGCTATGAGACAGATGTTGCAATAGCACTTTCTATAAAAAAATAGAATTGTACTAAAAGATTAAAAATCAGTTCTCACAAGCAGTTATAAACAAAAATGTAAATTGCTTTATTGCTGTAAGTACCAGTATGACTGAAAAAGGGGTTTGTGCATCTAATGTAAGAAAGTAGCTAATAGTATTATATTTAGAGTATTTCATATTCATGCTAAATTTTGTAACTTTAAATTTCACTGAAGTTAAATGGCTGTATTCTCCATACCTATAGAAAGCCTATAGGAACCAGTCAGAAATTAAGATGTATGTTAAGACTTGCAAAATTTGCATGGTATCCATGCTAGGACCTGTTTGACACAAGATGCTTCTCTGTCTAACAATAGATATATGGAGAGACAAGAGAAAGGTCTCTGGTAATCCATAGTTAGCCTATATAATATGCAATATAATTTTATATATAATATGAATCATAGAAGAGTAGGACTGGAAGGGACCTCAACAGGTCATCTTGTCCAGTCCCCTGCACTGAAGGCAGGGGTAAGTAATAACTAGACCATTCCTGACAGGTGTTTGTCTAACCTGTTCTTAAAAAAAAAAAAAAAAAAAAAACCCTCCAGTGATACAGATGCCCCAACCTCCCTAGGCAATTTGTTCCAGTGTTTAGCTAACCCACAATTAAGAAGTTTTTCCTAATGTCCAAACTAAACCTCCCTTGCTGCAATTTAAGCCCATTGCTTCTTGGCTTATCCTCAGAGGTTAAAGAGAATAATTTTTCATTCTCCTCGTAACAACCTGTTATGTACTTGAAAACGCTTCTGTCCCCCCTCAGTCTTCTCTTCTCCAGACTAAACAAACTCATTCCCCCCCCCCCGCAATCTCCCCTCATAGGTCATGTTTTCTAGCTCTTTAATCATTTTTGTTGCTGTTCTCTGGACTTTCTCCAATTTGTCCTCATCTTTCCTGAAGTATGGTGCACAGAACTGGACAAATACTCCAGTTGAGGCCTAATCAACACAGAGTAGAGCAAAAGAATTACTTCTTGTGTCTTGCTTACAGCGCTCCTGTTAATACATCCCAGAATTATGTTTGCTTTTTTTTTTTTGCAAGTGTTACACAGTTGACTCATATTTAGCTTGTGATCCACTATGACCAACAATATTCCTTTCTGCAGTACTCCTTCTGGATTTAGCACTTCTGCCATTTCCACATTTTGTGATATTGTCTTTCCCCCCTGGCTCCCCATACACACAGAGTAATGGGCCTACCTGGTCTTTGGTCTTCCTCTTGTTTCTAGTGTATTTGTAGAATGTTTTCATCTTACCCTTCATGTTTCTAGCTAGTTTATTCTAATTTTGTCCCTACATGATTGTGTTAATTTCAATTCATCCTTTGTAATTTGACCTAGTTTCCACTTTTTATAGGACTCTTTTGCGTTTCAGACAACAATATTTCATTACCCCTGCATTCAATACTAAAGTGATTTGTGATTACCCAACGCCAGCCAAAACTGATCACTTTGGCAACACAGCTCTGTCACCTGGATACTTAGGCAGAGTAGGTGCGTTCATGTCAACACAGTCTGGTCCTGAAGCCTTTTCCTCCCAGCTCATCACTAGCTGTCAGGGGAGAGCTCATTCAGACCTCGCTTACACTAATAAAAAAAACACTGAAATTTTGTGACAAATTTTGAACAAAGCAATATTATTTTAAATTCTATAATTGGTCACAGAAAATATGTAGTATATTTGGGGGGAGGGGGAGTTTAATCCCCCCCAATCTTTGGAAGTTACACAGCCAAAAATTTACCTCATGTTCTGTGATTTTCATCATAATGTTGCATCAATGTCTAGTGTCAAGATATCTCACAATACAAAAAACTTTATATGAAATGTCAAGTCATCACTATGTAACAAGCTTTATTCATTGGGCAAGTGGTGCTGCCACTCTCTGGTTGAGTAGCTCATTTCTTGTATTAAAGAAACCTTTCCAAACACTTTTGTTTCTCATATTCTTCTTTCCAGTTATTCAGAATGGCAACTCCCACAAAAACTGCAAAAATCAGATATTCACAACCCCTTCTCCAACCCCACCTCTGTAAACCTTTCAAATCCTATAAATACCTTCAAAATACTCTTATACCACACCACAAACTCAAACCATTTGAATGTTTCAAAGTTCAAATTTTCCTTCAACTCTGAAGCACTAAATATTTGTCCTTCTCCCTAGCAGAAAGGGGGGGTTAAAAATCCATATATTGTCAGTAACAAGTTTACATTTAGAACTAACTGTTAGTACTATTTCAGTTTCAACCAAGTTGGGCTGCAGGCAGCTCTCCATTCAATGTTGGTTATCAATAAAACAGAGCAGCAGTCTGCTCTCTCTCTTCCTGAACTGGGAGAAACTGTCAATCAGAGTGATTTATCATGTGCATAAGCATCACAAAAAGACTGAATGATTTATGTGGCATCATACATTATATCAGTATCGACTAACAGAAGACTAGATAAGACCCTGATGCTACAGCACAAACTAATGAAACAGAATTGGCCACAAAGAGCCAAATGAAAAAGAATAATCCTGTGTCATTTTCTACTATCACAATTTGAGTTGAAGACAGAGGGAGTGGCTTTACAAGTGGGGAAATAAAATTTACTTATGGAGGAAAATAACCAAGCAATTCTCTGTTCAAACATCTATTGCACGTTCACATAGATTCAGTTCTACCCAATTATTAGTGGCTATGGGTAATAAAGTTTTAAATAATGGTTTTAGGTAATAAAGTTTCCACCATCCACCAGCATTCTGCAAAGATATACCATTTTCCCCCCCAAACATTTGTTCTCTTTTTTTTTACATAAAAAGATAGACAGATGACTACAGCTGCTGGTCAGTGATGCAGTATGTTTCCATCAGAACCCTTCCCTTTATATTTATGACAGCACCGGACCTGGTGTTTACCTGCTCCACTGCCTCATGGTAGAATCACACTGGTAGGGAAGCCCCTGACCAGTGTGGCTACCTTGAGAAAGGGGATCTCCACCAGGCAACGAGCTTTAGGGGACAGGTAATTCAGCCCTAAAGTGTATTAGCTTTTCATGGGATCTCAGTAGGGTCCAGGGCTCAATAGCACTCCTCAGGGCCCGGGCAGTATTTACCAGTGTGGGACCATTCACTTCCTGACACTGAGCCCCACCTCCTCCTTTCTTCCAGATTCTAATATCACAAGATCTTCCTAAGGCCCCTCTGTGAAGGTGGGGAGCAGGAAAACAGAGCTGTGGAAGTGACTAAGTGTAGTCTGATTAGGGAGCCTAACCTTCAGCAGGGAATGGGATCATGGGGGACCCAAACTGTAACTCCTATGAATCACTGTGTAACCCACACACTTTCTGGGAGTGGTGTTTTGTCCTATCTAGTGGCACCGAGACAGAGAGAGAGAGACAGAGACAGAGCGTGCCCGCTGCCGAGTGGGGTCTGTCGGTGTTACAACTGCACTATAATTTCAGAATCAAACTATTTCAGATTTCAATTTTCCACCAATATCTAAGTTTTCCCTGGAGGAAAAAATTCAAATCCTTATAGGCAGGTACTCTGCATGCCAGAGACCTCCAGGAGGCCTTGTACCTCAGGGAAGAACAACGCTTCCTAGAGTTCTCACTGAGTACAGCTGCTGTCTCTCACTCAAAGTACAGCCTGCATGGTGACCCTCCTTAGATTACCACTGTACCTCATTGAGCTGAATGCTCTTCCTCCCTCCTGCTGTTCCTAAAAAGGGTAGTCACATGAATAGCACCAGACAGAAACAGTCCTGCCATTCAGAGGCAGGCAAAGATCGAAATTTTAATTAGCCCCTTTGCAGGTGATACAGTAGTGGGAAAAGCTTCTTTCTCCTTGTTAAAAGAAAAGGAGTACTTGTGGCACCTTAGACACTAACAAATTTATTTGAGCATAAGCTTTCTTGAGCTTGTGGACAATCTGTCCCTGACAGACAGTCTTCAAACATAATTAGCAGCACACTGTTATTCAAAAAGGCCAGTTATTTTACAACTGACTTAAATGTTGGCAGCATTTAAAATGATCACCTCGAAGTCCAGAACTATTAAGAACAAACTTGGTTTTGAAACAAATTTGAAGTCTTGAGCCCTTTCTTTGGGAAATATGTTGAACTGAGCTCAGTTCTAGGCAAAATTCATCAACTTTTAACAACCACAGGGTAATTTATGGTAAAAATCATCATTTTGAAAGGACAATGGGTGATACATGATAGTTTGACTGAGTTTTGCTTTGAGGTGATGGTTTGGGTTTTTTTCCAAATTCATATTTCAAAGAAACTTGGGACACGGTAGAGTGAACTCACCTGGATCAAAGACAAACAAAACTGTTCCCACAAGCCCCTGAAGAGCTAAACAGCCAGATTTTTCACAATTGTGTCTTTTAGTAGCAGTATAAATAGTCAGAAAAGAATGGTGCAAGTGAAGAGGAGAATAAAGTTGATATGGAGAACTGTGCCCCTAAAGATAAATAGCAAAGAAAAAAAGTTATTTTATCACTGGCTAGCTGAATACCTCAGAGAGGTTTATTTGTTGGATAAAAAGGGAAAAAGAGAGGGCAAAAAGGAGCTGATAAACTGCTGCATTCAACAAAAGATAAATGACCACAATGGTGTGACTTCCTTACTTATAAGTTGCTGAGAGCCTTTTTTAAAAAATCTTAATGAAAAAATGCTGTTTTACATTTCAGTTTTCAGCCTTGTTTTTAGAAAACCTGTATTTCCCCCTTGAACAATTAAGGCTCAGATAGAAGTAAATAGATAACATGGATTAACTTACCCAAGAAGTTTCTAAAATAAGCCACTTTTTCCTGTAAGGTGCAGTGCTATATATTGCATATTAATTTCTAACATTAAATTTGAATGCAAATTATATTCTTCATAAGGCTCCAATCTAAAAGAGATGTGTGTTTCTGTGCTTATCCTCCCCCCCCCCCCAAACATTGGATTTCCAGGGTGCTGGATCAGAGACGGGGATCCTAGAAAGTGGATATACAGAATAAGAAGCCACCCTCAGAAAAGAACCTTAACTAATTATAAGTTTAAATGACAAAGGCAAAACGAAAAAGAAGTCCACATCTCAGTGCTAGCATTGTTTAGTCATTAATGTAGTAACTTCCATAACAGCACAAGGAGTGACAAGGGAGTTTTTGTTGTCCAGAGCTCCCTTCCTCTCCATTCACACTTAACACCACCAGCCTCCAGTGATCATTAGGGTTCATTACAGCAGTGTTTAAACCTGTGAAGAAATATTGCTTTGTTAAAATGATCTAGTTTGACTTTGTACCTTCATTTGGGATTTTTTGACCCGTCCAATCTGATGGATCATTGGGTGCACAAAGCATATAGTAAGTGAATGAAACAGAATAGCCATAGCCCTTGTAGACTCTGGTTACTTTATATATAGTAGAGATTCCTTCTCCTCCTGCAATCTTAGTGCACCCTTTCTTTGTAACCACAGGGAGGAAGGGCTACCAGGCCTGCAATGCCTACTCCTGTAACTTGGGCATCTTCATAACTGAGTGAAAAGAGAGATTGCACCTCCAGAGTTGGGCAAAGGCCAAGCTAGTGACAGCAATGATAAGAATAGCAGTTTTTCCTGCAAAATAGGTAGAGGGTGGATACTACTTAATGGCTATGGGGACAATTCTTCCAATCTTTCTGCAACCGTAAGGGGAGGTTATGGACTATATAATCCCCACAAACTGTAATGTAGAAATATAAATATAAACCTAGGTCTGATACAGTGCTTTTCATCAGTGCATCTCAAAGTGCTTTACAAATGGGAAAAAGCTACGAGTGGAACCGAGTCCACTTAGAGATTGCATCTGCTACAGCCTTAGCTAAGAACCATGTGGCTTTTAGCTCATGTAGTAGAGGCTCATGCAGCATAGGCTCATGCGCTAAGCTCCAGAGATCTCAGGTTTGATCCTGCCTGCTGATGACGAGGTTGCCTGAGTTCAGTGCTCTATCCACTAGGAAAACACATTGGAAGTTGAAGGATGGAGACAACTACTAGGTCTGTGTTCAGAACATAACTGAATATAAGGGAATAGAAGGAGAGAGGGCTTGTGTGCAGAAAGGAATCCAGGTGAGTTTCATCATTTTTATTAAAATTTATTGTTTTTCACCTTTTTTATATTAGCCTTCATCTCAAAATGAAACTCATTAATCTGGACAGTGCGTGATCTGGACCTGCTGACAGGATTCACTGAAATTCAGATGAACCAAACCCAATAGATTTGGGCAGCCCTCCATATGATCATTATTCTTCGTAATACTGCAACGAGCCACTGCATAGAGACCATGCTGTACATAGCCATGCTCTTAAACAGAAACAGAAACCCCAAGCACAAACAATTCTGCGAAATTTTTCCATATTTTAGGTGATCATACTCCATATTTTACTAGTTTGCTTTTTTATAGAATACACTGCACCACAGATTGGCTATAAAGTTTAACAACTAAAAGGTCAGATTTCCTGACTGAGCATCACAAATTATGAATTGGATAGTTACAGGTTGTAACAATTGGAAGGGAGGAAGGGCTGCCAGGCCTGCAATACCTACCCCCGTAATTTGGGCATACATAATTTACAGATCTATTTTGCACTTTTAAAATCAGTCATTATGATTGCTTGGTATTAATAAAGTGTTAGCAAAAGAGTATCTTTGTCTGATCCAAGCTAAGGCCCAGATCTTCAAAGGAATTTAAGCACCAAAAACAATTCAAGTTAGGGGCCTAAATAAATTTGAGGTGCTGGGCCTAAATGACCTGCATCTGCAGCTGAAGTAGTGAGGTTTTTACCCACGAAAGCTTATCTTCAAATAAATCTGTTAGTCTTTAAGATGCCACCGGACTCCTTATTGTTTTTGTGGATACAGACTAATATGGCTACCCCCTGATGTTTTATTTACTGTATCATAATGGTCAGCTGATATGGGGAGCCAAATGATAAAGACCAGCATTCTAGCTTTGATAGCCCACAAGGCTTTTCATGGCATCAGCATTATACTATTTGCCTTCAGAATTATTATTGATTAGGAATGAAACTTGAACCAAAACCCCGGATCTGAAGTCCCGAGAACTTTGGTTGGCTTAAAATTCAGACAAGTATCTACATTTTGCTGCTCATGCCGAAAATACTATTATTTTAATCTGATAGCAGTATATTTTTGTAAAATAAATTGCTAGACTACTTCTCCATTAAAGTGCTTGAAATTAGCTCTAAATTAAATACAGTTAAAAAAATTTATTCCCAAGAGGGTAATCCGTGATTGGACTTGTCTATCACAGGTGGTACTGACAGAATACATTTTACCTGGATTCACAATAAATAAGATGCCTATGATCTCTGGATCAAAGGAGGTTTTGATTAAATATAGCGATTCTTGCTCCCATTCTTAACTCTTCACACCCGATTGATGGCTGGAACTGAGTTTTTCCTCCATGACATATTGGCAGATACTTGAGAGAGGGCTCACCTTCCTTGGTGCAATCAGATGGGTATATACACTATATGATGCATTGTATGATTGCAGGGATACAGAGTTGTGGACCTCAGTCTTTTCCATCTTTTATATTTAATCAAAAATTAAACATAACTATTTCATTTTCTTCTGTGATTTTAAATGTGCAGCTCAAATATTTGGACTTGCGTCAGATTTGTTTTGCATGGTATATTTTTGCTTTGCAAAAAAACACTTCTGTCAAAAAACCTCCACACAATGACTAAAAAGTGCAAGTCATTTAGCAAAAAAAAAATAATAATAATAATAATGCAGTACATATGACTAATAAAATGCATTCCCAAATGTCTGTACAAAATTGTAACTGTACCTGCAGAGATAACATTTGTATTAGGACTAATATATTACTGTATGCAGCTAAATCAATATAGCATGCTGCTCAGTTGCAGTAGCAGAGTCAGTTACAGTTTATGAAACCCTTAGGAATAAACAGAGTTTTGAATAAGCAGAGGATCAATGCATGGGGTACATTATTATTAAGGTATACAATCAACCTTTGATTAAACAGGATTATCCGCTAACTAGAGGTCAGAAAACAGGAATAAACTGCGCTGCACTAATTACCAGGGTCATCAAGGTATGAAGCAGGATGAATAATACAGATCAGCCAATAAGGAAATTTAAACAAACAAACCAACCATACATCTTGGGCTTTAATGGCCACTGCACTTGATTTAGTAAAATCTTCAGCTGATCAGCACATTCTGCATGAGACTTGAATTTGTTAATTTCGCTTACTCATGTACTATGTGTTTGTGGCTTGAATTCCATTTACTGAGAACATCATGGATATGAGGAATTGCTCTCTCATCTAGCTGCTGCTGCACTCTGAGTGGAAAATGAAAATCGATATCAGTGTCGTGTCCTAGCCTCAAGAAATCATGTGAAATGACTACACACTGTCATGTGACAAATACTACTAACCTAACTTGCCTTTTCTGAAATGCTCGGGTGTGACTGCCTAACCAAGCAAACAAAGGGACTGGGAAGTGTGGGCAGATCTCATTCCTCTTCAGTTCAACGATACAGAGGGCACTTAGCCCTTTGTAAAAAGCACCTAGACATTGCTAGGATCAGGCCCAAACTGGGGTTGTTGTTATATATCTATATATCCTCAGCTACAAGGTTGAGTTTGCAGGGCTAGGGGAAAAAAAAAAAAAAAACCACCTCAGACCACAGACATCTTTATACTAGTACACTGACTACATTATGTAGTCCTTTCTCCAAAAAGCTTACTATCTCTCTTGCAGTTTGTAGAGAGCCTACAATCACATGGCCTGATCTTGGTTAGGACCAGCAGGTGCTACTGTAATAAACCACCAGTCACTTTTAATAGCGAAACTGCCTTTTTAATTCAAAGTTTCCTACTATCAAAATATGGACTATCGTCTTATCACCAAAAATATAGAAAGGGTCTTGATGTCTGGATTATGGTTCTTTCACTCAAGGCAAGACAAGACATCTGCTTAGTTCAAGCCATAAGACTGAGATATAGAAAAGTCAGACAGGAAATTAAAATATCAAGACCTCCTGTCTGTATTGAGAGCTGAATCCTGAGTAGGAATAGAATAGGTTATCTTAAATACATACAGGGCTGAATCCTCATCAATCGCTGCTCCACTAGGGCTACCCTGCAAGACATTATCCTACTCCATTAAGAATAAAGTGGATTATAATGAATAACTATATTATTGCTAAGTGCCATTGCTATAATTATATATATGATATGATACAAGGTATTAAAAAATGAAAAGTATGTGTTGTGTAGGACCACAGCCGGAAATACAAACAAAAACAAGAGGAAAACAGAGGGAGGACAAAATGCTGCTTCTTACAAATTTATGGCCTACACACCTCTACTCAGGGAATTTTTGCCACCCCATGGCAGGACTGGTGCTTTTTTCAGCTTGGTCCAGGAAAAAAAAAAACAAAAACAAAACAGTGAATAACTTTTAATTTGTTTTCACTCTAGGTGAAGCAAACAGACCTTAAAGACTCTTGTAGTTAGTATAGCCTTTCTGCATAAGCGAGGCAGTCAGTTTCCCAGTCAGTTCTTGCTTTCTGGTCTGGTTCCAGGAGCTTCTTGATGTTTCCTCCTGGAACAGGTGAAGAGTTTCCTTTCCTGCTTGGGGGCCCACCCAGCTTTCTTTTCATATGCCAGACCCTATGCAGATTGAGCAGCTTGTCCAGGGTGCCCATCTCAATGTGAAATATGAAGACTACATAACGAACCCTCACACCCGGTTTTATAATATCATGGGTTGATCTCAGGTATTATTCTTTAGTAAATGTGGCCTGAAGTAAGGAGTGGATTTACCTGCAATAGATGCCTGGGTGTCTTTCCAAATGTTTGCCTTACCGAAGAGGGATATTTTCTGTTTACATCAATCTCAGTAGCATTGTCTTTGTAAAAAGTGTCTCTTCCAAAGAGGATACTGAAGAGGCAGCCAACTGTGATGTTCCCTGAGCCACAGCTTTCAGGGCACTTCTGGGAATGGTGGCTGCCAAGTGATACACCCTGATTTAGAGGCAGGCTGAATGGGGGGTAGAAAATACTTGACTTACCCACAGGCTCCTGTACATTACCTTGTTTGGGAAAAATCTGTGTCACTAGTACGGTTTCCTATGCCATTTTCCACACAGAAACCAGAAGGAAAACAGATAGGTATGATAGGCACTGAATGCTATTAATGAAAGTATTGTGCCTTTAAAGGAGTGCTATCCATTATCTACTTTTTAAACTGGATGAAAAATCATGTTGCTATCATCCAATATGTGCCAAACAAAAGGCACAATAAAAATGGCATTGAAATATATGAGCTCTGTGACAGCCATATTAATCACATCTTATAACCTGACCTTTCTACTCGCAGGGACATTCAGTGAGCTGTTACAAGGGGCAGACATTTTCCAGAGTAATAAACCTCTTTAATGTCAGTCATCCACTTAACGGGGAATATCTTCTCTTGACTGAGATTTTTAACTGATGTAAAACAGATCAAATAACTATGATGTTTTTGCTGCTTCTGCTTGCCTGAGAAGTGTTCAAGCCAGTTCCAAAGAGTTTGTACTGGACTGAGAAAGTCACAACGAAGGATCCAAATTGGAGGCTATGAGATCAGATTGGGTCTTCATGCACAGCCCTGAGCAAGTAGCGGTGCATAAGATGTATCACTGCAGTAGCAGCCCTGCAAGGCATTGTGCCTCAGAGAAACCCCGCCTCTGAAGTAGAGTTCCTCCCGCCTCCCCATGTTTCCCTTTTGTTCTCTGATACTTGTAGGACTACCCTGCTGCTAGCCTGTACCTTCAGCAAATTACAAGACTCCCTGCACTAGTTTAACTGTCCTGGCCAGGGGGTTGGGGCACACAGCCCTGCTTCCATTTTTTTTGCTAACCCATGACCACTGGCTGAGAAGAGGGAGAAAGTGAAACTTTTCTGAATTGTCTGACTGTAGTGGGGATTTACATCAATGAACAGGACATGTATGTTATTATTTGCTGTCAGTTAGAGAGTTAGATTATCTGCATAGGCTCATGCCCCAGGCAGTTCTTTGGACCCAGATTGCTCAACTGTACATAAACAGACATCATATCTTAGACTGTAGTTGGTGCAGCAAAAATATTTTCTCCACATGTCTTGTATTTGTAGCTAGGACTAGCTTGCCTTAATTATATTCAGTTATAATTCAGAGACTTGGTGGGATAACTCACATGACTGGAGTACTGTCATGGATGGTTATAAACTGTTCAGGAAGGACAGGCAGGGCAGAAAAGGTGGGGGAGTAGCACTGTATGTAAGGGACCAGTATGACTGCTCAGAGCTCCGGTACGAAACTGCAGAAAAACCTGAGTGTCTCTGGATTAAGTTTAGAAGTGTGAGCAACAAGAGTGATGTAGTGGTGGGAGTCTGCTATAGACCACCGGATCAGGGGGATGAGGCTTTCTTCCGGCAACTCGCAGAAGCTACTAGATCGCACGCCCTGGTTCTCATGGGTGACTTTAATTTTCCTGATATTTGCTGGGAGAGCAATACAGCGGTGCATAGACAATCCAGGAAGTTTTTGGAAAGCGTAGGGGACAATTTCCTGGCGCAAGTGCTAGACGAGCCAACTAGGGGGGGGAGCTTTTCTTGACCTCCTGCTCACAAACAGGGAAGAATTAGTGGGGGAAGCAAAAGTGGATGGGAATCTGGGAGGCAGTGACCATGAGATGGTTGAGTTCAGGATCCTGACACAGGGAAGAAAGGTAAACAGCAGGATACGGACCCTGGACTTCAGGAAAGCAGACTTCGACTCCCTCAGGGAGCAGATGGGTAAGATCCCCTGGGGGACTAACATGAAGGGGAAAGGAGTCCAGGAGAGCTGGCTGTATTTCAAGGAATCCCTGTTGAGGTTACAGGGACAAACCATCCCGATGAGTCGAAAGAATAGTAAATATGGCAGGCGACCAGCTTAGCTTAACGGTGAAATCCTAGCGGATCTTAAATATAAAAAAGAAGCTTACAAGAAGTGGAAGGTTGGACATATGACCAGGGAAGAGTATAAAAATATTGCTCGGGCATGTAGGAATGAAATCAGGAGAGCCAAATCGCACCTGGAGCTGCAGCTAGCAAGAGATGTCAAGAGTAACAAGAAGGGTTTCTTCAGGTATGTTGGCAACAAGAAGAAAGCCAAGGAAAGTGTGGGCCCCTTACTGAATGAGGGAGGCAACCTAGTGACAGAGGATGTGGAAAAAGCTAATGTGCTCAATGCTTTTTTTGCCTCTGTCTTCACTAACAAGGACAGCTCCCAGACTGCTGCGCTGGGCATCGCAACATGGGGAGTAGATGGCCAGCCCTCTGTGGAGAAAGAGGTGGTTAGGGACTATTTAGAAAAGCTGGACGTGCACAAGTCCATGGGGCCGGACGAGTTGCATCCGAGAGTGCTAAAGGAATTGGCGGATGTGATTGCAGAGCCATTGGCCATTATCTTTGAAAACTCGTGGCGAACGGGGGAAGTCCCAGATGACTGGAAAAAGGCTAATGTAGTGCCAATCTTTAAAAAAGGGAAGAAGGAGATCCTGGGAACTACAGGCCGGTCAGCCTCACCTCAGTCCCCAGGAAAAATCATGGAGCAGGTCCTCAAGGAATCAATCCTGAAGCACTTAGAGGAGAGTAAAGTGATCAGGAACAGTCAGCATGGATTCACCAAGGGAAGGTCATGCCTGACTAATCTAATCACCTTCTATGATGAGATTACTGATTCTGTGGATGAAGGGAAAGCAGTGGATGTATGGTTTCTTGACTTTAGCAAAGCTTTTGACACTGTCTCCCACAGTATTCTTGTCAGCAAGTTAAAGAAGTATGGGCTGGATGAATGTACTATAAGGTGGGTAGAAAGTTGGCTAGATTGTCAGGCTCAACGGGTAGTGATCAATGGCTCCATGTCTAGTTGGCAGCCGGTGTCAAGTGGAGTGCCCCAGGGGTCGGTCCTGGGGCCGGTTTTGTTCAATATCTTCATAAATGATCTGGAGGATGGTGTGGATTGCACTCTTAGCAAATTTGCGGATGATACTAAACTGGGAGGAGTGGTAGACACGTTGGAGGGCAGAGATAGGATACAGAGGGACCTGGACAAATTGGAGGATTGGGCCAAAAGAAACCTGATGAGGTTCAATAAGGATAAATGCAGGGTCCTGCACTTAGGACGGAAGAACCCAATGCACAGCTATAGACTAGGGACGGAATGGCTAGGCAGCAGTTCTGCGGAAAAGGACCTAGGGGTTACAGTGGACGAGAAGCTGGATATGAGTCAGCAGTGTGCCCTTGTTGCCAAGAAGGCCAATTGCATTTTGGGATGTATAAGTAGGGGCATAGCAAGCAGATCGAGGGACATGATCGTTCCCCTCTATTCGACATTGGTGAGGCCTCATCTGGAGTACTGTGTCCAGTTTTGGGCCCCACACTACAAGAAGGATGTGGATAAATTGGAGAGAGTCCAGCGAAGGGCAACAAAAATGATTAGGGGTCTGGAACACATGACTTATGAGGAGAGGCTGAGGGAACTGGGATTGTTTAGTCTGCAGAAGAGAAGAATGAGGGGGGATTTGATAGCTGCTTTCAACTACCTGAGAGGTGGTTCCAAAGAGGATGGTTCTAGACTATTCTCAGTGGTAGAAGATGACAGGACAAGGAGTAATGGTCTCAAGTTGCAGTTGGGGAGATTTCGGTTGGATATTAGGAAAAACTTTTTCACTAGAAGGGTAGTGAAACACTGGAATGCGTTACCTAGGGAGGTGGTAGAATCTCCTTCCTTAGAAGTTTTTAAGGTCAGGCTTGACAAAGCCCTGGCTGGGATGATTTAATTGGGGATTGGTCCTGCTTTGAGCAGGGGGTTGGACTAGATGACCTCCTGAGGTCCCTTCCAACCCTGATATTCTATGATTTATGATAATGCAAGGAACCTACAGGCCTGTATTCTTTAAAGACATTAGCTTTAGCAGTTTTAGCATAAGTCTTGAGGCCTATGAACTTTGGCACAGATAAATGGCCCAACAGAAAAACCCAATGATGGGCTCTGTTTAAAGACTTTATAACCAAAGAGGGAGGACATGTTGGGTGAGAGCCCAGCTTGGTTGAGGGAAAGTAAAAGAACAATTAAAATATATATATAAAAATAAATGGAAAAAAGGGAAAATAGAAAATAGTGAATATAAATTAGAAGTTATGAAGTGTAAGAAATTGATATGGAAAACTAAAGATATCCAGGAAATCCACAGCTGGCAGGACTAAGGATAAAGTTTAAATGTAACTGGGAACAAAAGAATTTATAACAATGGCATCTGACCATTAGTTGATAGAGATACAATTGTTAACAGTGTTGCAGAAAATGCAGATGCGTTCCACAAATACATAAGTATTTGGACTGAAGCAGTAGGATGTACTCTTATCACATGAGGAAGATGAACTCTTTCGAATTAAAGAGGACGTTAAGCCACATCTGGTTGGCAGAAATATATATTTTAAAATTAGCAGAACCAGATAATTTGCACCAAAGAGTCTGAGACGAGATCTCTGCCTTGCTGAGTAAATTTTTAATAAAACTGGGAATACTAAGTTCAAGAAGACTGGAAGTGTGGGAGTGCTTGTGCCAAAATTCAAAAAGAGCAAGTGGGCTGACCGGGGTAATTATAGGCTAGTTGGCCTGGCATCAATCCTGGGCAAAATAATGGAAAAGCTGATTTGGGATTCAACTGAAAGAATTAAAGAGTAAAAATGTAATTAGTGCCAAATATGGTTTATGGGAAACAGATTTTGTAGTCTCATCAAAAAAAATGATATCAGATTTCAGAAGTTTGGTTGACAGAGGAAATTGAATGGATGTAATATACCTAGACTTTGGTGAAGCATTTAATTTAGTACCACAAAACATTTGGATTAAAATGTTAGCACTATACAATATCAAAGTACATATTAAATGGATTAAGATTTGGGTAACCGACATCTCCAAAGAGTGGTGGTCAATGGTGAACCATCATTAAATGGGGGTGTTTCTAGTGGGGTTCCGCAGGGATCAATACTAGGCCCAATGCTATTCAGTAATAAATTGCTGGCGATCCCTTGGAGTTAGAAGATGATGGTTTTCCATAAAATGATAGCTGGTGGATCTACAGGTGACTAATGAGACTGATTTGGGATCCACAGATCTTGTTACAATTGGGGTAGACACTTCCCAATTGAAGGCGTGGATCTGGATTGTGCAGTTGGACTGCAGTGTGTTATTTCCTCCTTTGGATCTCAGAGTATCCTAAGCCTTGCCACAAGGTCCTTTTCCATTTTAGTCAGCCAAGGGTTTGGGTTTCCCTTGAGGTTGTTAATACTGCACTTCTTCAGAGAATCATAGGACTGGAAGGGACATGGAGAGGTCATCTAGTCCAGTCCCCTGCACTCCTGGCAGGACTAAGCATCATCTAGACTGTCCCTGACAGTGTTTGTCTTACCTGTTCTTTAGATCTCCAAATATGTACATTCCCCAACCTACCTAAACAATTTATTCCCTTTATGCTTAACTACTCTGATAGTTAGGAAGTTTCTTAATATCCAACTTAAACCTCCCTTGCTGCAATTTAAACCCATTGCGTCTTGTCCTATCGTCAGAGGTTAGGAGGATAAATTTTTATCCCTCCTCCTTGTAACAACCTTTTGTGTACTGGAAAAGGTGTGTCCCCTCGGAGTCTTCTTTTCCAGAAGAAACAAACCCAATTTTTTTCCCCAATCTTCTCTTAGGTCATGATTTCTAGACCTTTAATTATTTTTGTTCCACGCCTCTGGACATTCTCCAGTTTGTCCACATCTTTCTTGAAATGTGGCACCCAGAACTGGACACATTACTCCAGTTGAGGCCTAATCAGTCCGGAGTAGAGCAGCAGAATTACTCCAGGTCTTGATTACAAAAACTCCTGCTAATACATCCCTGAATTATGCTAGGTTTTTTGGCAATAGTGTGACACAGTTGACTCACATTTAGCTTGTGATTCACTATGACCCCCAGATCCTTTTCTTCAGTACTGCTTCCTAGTCAGTCGTTTCCCATTTTGTATGTTTGCAATTGATTGTTCCTTCCTTCGAGGAGTACTTTGTATTTGTACTTATTCAATTTCATCCTGTTTACTTCAGACCATTTTGAATTATAATCCTATCCTTCAAAGCACATGCACATACCTAACCTGGTATTGTCTTCAAACTTTATAATGGCCTAAGGGTACACTTATCTAAATCATGGATGAAGGTCCTGAACAGAACTGGACCCAGAATTGACCCCTGTGGGACCCCACTGAACATGCTCTTCCAGCTAGACTGTGAATAAATCTCTGGGAACAGTTTTCCAGCCAGTTATGTACCCACCTTATAGTAGCTCCATCTTGGCTGTATTTCCCTAGTTTATTTATGAGGGGGTCATGCAAGACAGTATCAAAAGTGTGACTAAAAATCAAGATATGCCACATTTACCGCTTCCCCTATCCACGTGGCTTGTTACCCTGTCAAAGGTAGGTAGTTAGGGTGGTTTGATATAATTTTTTCTTGACAAATCCATGCTGACTCTTCCTTAGAACATAATTTGCAAACACCTAGAAGATTGATTGCTTAATTACTTGCTCCATTATCTTTCTGGATATTGAAGTTAAGCTGACTGGTCTGTAATTCCCTGGGTTGTCCTTATTGCTCTTTTAATACATGGGCAAATATAGTGCCATTTTCCAGTCTTCATGTTTGCTTTGAAGTGCCTTTTTTTTTGGCCTGCCACAGAGTCATAGAATATCAGAGTTGAAAGGGACCTCAGGAGGCCATCTAGTCCAACCCCCTGCTCAAAGCAGGGCCAATCCCCAATTTTTGCCCCAGATCCCTAAATGGCCCCCTCAAGGATTGAACTCACAACCCTGGGTTTAGCACTGAGCTATCCCTTCCCCCCACATGTCCATTAGCCATGGCTCAGTTGCAAGAACATGGACCTACTGTGGGAATCTATTTTCTGGCATTTGAAGAACATGAGCAGCCCAACAGAGTTGGTGGTGGATGATCATAGCTTCAGTGCTGAAGGTTTTAGCTTGGGACAGAACACTGATGTTGGTGCATCTGTCATCTCACTTGATTCGGAAGATCTTGTGAGGTCACTGTATATGGTATCGTTTAAGAACTTTGAGGTGTCTACTATACATGACCGGGGCAAGATACAAGAGAGCAGGGGTAACAATGGCCTGGTAAAAGGAAAGCTTGGTTTGATTCTTGATGTCATGATTTTTGAAGACACATTTTGTTAAGAGTCTGAAAGCTGCATTGGCTCATTTAAGCAGTGTTGAATTTCCTCATCAATATCAGCTTTCTGCAACAGATAACTGCTGAGATAAAGGAAGTGCTCAATGTTCTCCAGGGTCTCTTTATTGAATTATGGGATCAGAATCCTCATGATTTGGAGCCTGTTGGTGGAGTACTTTAGTTTCCTTGGTGTTGAGTGTGAGGCCGAATTTGTTGTAGGCCTCAGAGAAAGTGTCAACTATTTTCAGGAATATTTTCTTTCAAGTGGGTGCACAGGGTTCATATTGAAATTCAATGACTGATTTAGTGATAGTCTTTGGATTGGTAGCGAAAGAGGTTGAAGAGCTTGCCATCCATTCTGTATTGATGTCAGTTCTGGAGGGGAGCTTGTCAGCATCGAGAAGGAGGAGGACAGCAAAGAAGATGGAGAAAAGGAGTGGAGCAATATTACCACCTTGATTAACTCCTGTCTTAACTTGGAAGGGGTCCATTTCGAATCCATTGCTGACGACCATCAGACATGTTGTCGTGGAGGAGTCAGAGGATGGCAACAAATTTCGGTGGGTGTACAAATTTAAGGAGAATTCTCTAGAGCCTCATGATCAATGGAATTGAATGAAAATTAATAGACAAAAGAATCACTGCCGATAAGTTTGCAGATGATAAAGATTGATGGTGTAGTTAATAACATTGCTTTGTATGACTGACCTTTCCTCAATCTTGATTGCTTGGTAAGATGGACACATTTAAACAAAATGAGTTTTAATACAGCCAAATGCAAGGTCATATCTAGGTACAAAGAATGCAGGCCATACCTACAAAGTGGGGGACTGTATCCTGGAAAGCAGTGATCTTGAAAAGAACCTGATGGTCAGTGTTTTATATATCCCACCTCTGTATTCAATCCACAGAGAATGAAAGTCTACTGCAGACGTCGTCAATTTATATTGCCTGGTTCTTTAGCTAAAAGGTATAAATAAATACTCATCTTTTCAGCTGTAGAAGTCCCTGGTTCAGTACCCTGTGTGCCAGACAAGATGGGGGGCATAACATACACAATATCCTATGGTAAATGGAAGTTGAATGATCAAATTAAAATGTCTTTTGGTACAAGCCTAGAGTAATCTAGCAAGCCTTTAGAGAATTTTCTTCCATGTAATTCAGCCTTTTGTTCCCTTGGTCAGTCTGTCTAGTACATGATTAAAACACAGTACCAGAAACTATAGTTATGTGCTGTTACACACAGCTGAGAACTCACATTACCAGAGTTTTGTTCCTCTTGCTCTATGCTTTCTCCTTTTCTCTCTCTCCCCTGTTTTGTCTTCAGTCAACATGCATTAATTTGACTTTTGTTACAATGTTATCTGCATGCAATCAATGCGAGTTTTTCCCCCCTCTAAAGCACAATTAGAGTCTCATGCATACATAGTAATACATTATATTCAGACATGCACATACATACATGTGAAATGATGTTTTCTATGAGAGACCAATAATATTAGGACATGTATGTGAGAGTAAAAAAGCCTTGGATAGAGTGGTCACAGCTCTATTAAAATTACTTGAACACAAGTGATATATGTCTCAACAGAAATGTAACTACATCTTTGTAATTACATCTTCTCCAAGTTAAGGATACTATCTAAATCTACAGCATTAATCCAAACATTCTTTTTACCAGACTTCAGCTAAACTGAAGCAGGTCAGGTTTATCTGAGTAAGTTTAAAAAAAGCCATGGAACTTTAATACATCTCTTGGTACAGCCATCTGTGCTCTGTTTGCAAATAAGTCCCTTTATAAAAGCAGCAAGTGTCCTGGTGATATTTCCATCACTTAAACAAACACTCCTGCAATGTACTTTGGAAAAGCTGAACTGACATTTGTTGGCTGCTGTGAAATGCATCATTCTAAACTGAAAGGACTTTAACAGTTTAGCAACCCATGCTCCCGACCGTGAAGGGTAGCAAAGGAGAAATTCTAGTCAAATGTGGTCTAAGTTCATAAGGGTGGCACTGCATATACAGCATATTTCCTGCCTTCTTGAGCCCATGCAACCCCCTTTGGCACACATACAATGCACTGAGGGTCCACAGGACTTCAGGGTTCTGGGGCCAGGCAGTTTGAGTCAGGAAACAGGTCTGCACTTCAGGAACAGATGGATTTTTGACCAGGAAAAGAAACAAAACAAAATACACTCATTGAGGTTAATGCTGCTTCTTGCAACATTGAGTTGCTATCTACTACTGGAAAGGAAGATATAAAGTTGTGGAACACACCCCCAATGGTATCATGGCTTCTAAGTTAACCAAACAGCCAAAGAAAAGGGGGAGTTTCAGAGACATCATAAAAGGAGTTTCTCTGTGGCTGCCCTACTACTAAAAAGATTAGAAGCAGATTTCCTCAAGGATTCTGCACAGAAAGAGACAAGGCAGCCATGTCCTACCAAGTGACAAATAGCTCCTCAAAGCAAACAATTGATTGGGTTCATATTTTCTGTTAAATTTTCCCTATTAATTTTTCCAAAGAATTTCATCCTTAGAGACTTTAACATTTGGCTAAATAGGATATTCAGCTTGAAGTGTCTTTTGTGTACCAAAGGATTGTTTAGCCAGATATTAAACTAAATGGTCAGACTTGTTTAAAAAAGGGAAGACATGCACTCAACCCCATGGGGTAAATTTTCAGAAGGTCTGAGGCATAGCTAGATTTCCCAGTTTGTAGCCACCTGCTGCCTCTTGCTTTAAACTTAGGCCTGATCTACATTAGGAAATTAGACCAACGTTAATTGTCATTCCCCTGAGCGACACAGTTAAACTGACCTAACGCCTAGTGTAGTCAGTGTTAGGTTGACAGGATAATTCTTCTTTTGATCTAGTTAGCACCTCTCAGGGAAGTGGAGTACCTACGCCAATGGGAGAACCCCTCCTGTCAGAGTTTGTAGTGTCTTCACTGAAGCACTAGAGTGGTGCAGCTGTAGCTGTTTATGTGTAGACATATCTTCAGATTAAGCTGTTTGGAGCATGGATCATCGCTTTGTTCTGTGTTTGTACAGTGCCTAGCACAGTGGGGTCCTGGTTCATGTGGCTCCTCGCTGCTTTCACAATACAAATAATAGGCAGGCTCCCTGTCTGTGCCCTGTTTTTTGTGCCTGCTGAATGAATTGCCAATACAAATCTGCTCACTGTGCCTCTGACTAACTCAGGGCCATCAAGAATTCCACTGGGCAAAATTCCACCTTTCTGCATCAGTTTTAGTAACTCTTAAGACTTAACTCTGAGTTTCTTAATAAAGCACTAGAATATGGGACCAGATCCCAAGTTATGGAAAAAAATCCATTTACACCAGCTGAAGATCTAGCCAGTGATGAATATACCTGGGAGTGTAACTGTACCTTGATATTTATGTTCAGTGCTTATTAATGTTCCAGCTCTAACCACTGTATGTAAACTACACCAGAAGCATGTTAGCGAAGAATCATATGTGGCTGAAAGGCAGGCAAACAGTCTGACTCAAGACTTATAATAAGAGCCTACCGAGAAGGAACAATAATTACTGTGAGCATACTAGTTTAACTGTCTTGAAACCTTTTAACTGCAGCTGGAAAGCTGGAATACAGAACAAGATCAAAGGAATTAAAATAAGAAGAGCCAAAAACAAAAAAAATGATAATATGTATGCTGCTGGCATTATTATTTATAACTGATCAGTCACCAAGTATTTCTGGATTATTATAACTAATTAGACCACTTTCACTTAGTGCCATATTGAAGCTTTGAGAACAAAGGGAGTAAGCAAGCAAGAAAGGCACCCTGCACACTTTACTCCTCTCACACCTCAGCCTGCCCTAAATCATCAATTATTAAATCAGCTTGGGAGTCTGTTACATTTCTAACAACTAATGGATGCCACTCGAGCTCACTTGGCAGAGCAGAATTACCAAAAGTTGTAAAATATATGGGAATAATTAGAACTAAAAAGCTTGAAAGTATGCTTCAATGTAAACTCATTGACAGGGCTCTCTTGAATAAGGCTTCTACAAATATATATATTTACACAATTCTCAATAACTTCAATGAGAGCTGTAAAGGGAAAATGGAGGGCAGGATTTGGGCCTTCTGGGGGAAATTTACTACAACAAAGGATGTTACCCAATCTTATTTAGTCTCACCTCTCCACACATGAATAGCCACAAGTATTTCTTTGCTGCAATAAACAGGTTGCTATAAAAAATTGTAATGGGACAAAGCAAGAAACTATAGGCTTGATTCACTATCCAGTCTCTCCCAGAGAAAGATGAATCCCAGATTGCAGGTACCTATTGGCAGAAGACTGGCCAGAAAAGAGGTTGCAATAGCAAAAGATTCCCAGAAGCCCTGCTCTGCAGTAGCTTTGCCAAGTCTTGTGATATTTGATCTTTCCTTTAGAGCCCCAGTTTGTTGAGTCAGGTGATTGTATTATATCTCACATTTTCTTTTTAATTACATTTCTAGCCCTCATCATTTCAGAGAGAACTTGTGAATGTGAACCCCAAAGGTTTACAAACCAGAGGGCAAATAAAACCCAAAATGTCATTGTTACTGGCAGAGATTTTAAAAAAAATAATAATAATTTCATGATTTTGGAGCCTGACTAATGATTTTTGAATACTTGAGGTTGGTAATATCAGTGCTAGGATCCTGCAGCCAGCACTGTGGTCCAGAAAGTGGGCAGGGACAACAACATGAGGAGGAAGTAGTGGGAAGGAATTGTATCCTCTGTCCTTACCCAGATGGATAATTTGGCTGGCCGCTAAACTGGAGAGAGAATCCCTGCTCTTCCAGGTTTGCTGTCACCTCTAAACTGCTTGTAGCGGCTTCACCTGTTGGTTCCGTTCTCCCACCATCCTTGCTGCACAGTGGGGTTTAGAGCTGGAGATGCTCAATCCAGCCATGTTCTGCCCCTCTGAAGGATTAAGACTGAGGACAGAAACTTGAAGAGGGGCAGCTGTACTAGTATGTGGCCATCCAATCCCATTTCCCCTTATAGAGACAAGTCTGTGATGCTTCTTTCCTCTCAGATACCATTATGATAGACGGTAACTTGGGACTGGAATCACTAGAAAGATTGGGTTTCCTCCAGCTACTTGAAATCAAAGGGAAAAGTAAATAGGCTACAAAACCAGGACCAGCAACCCTGCTGGCAACTCTGAAATAAAGCTGCCAGCTGGGAAGGACAGGCTACTCAGATCTAAGCAGCCATCCCCCACATAACAAAGATGGTGGAAGAGGCCCCCTGAATTCTGAACAAGATACTGTGTTATTCAGATTTTGTGATTACTACTGAAGAACTCTGGCTCAGTCCCTCTCCCCTGTACCCCCACTGCCAGAGGGGAATTACTGCAACTCCAGAGAAGGAATAGTCCTGTAGCTCTTTGTGACGGTGTTAGGACTCACCACCACTGGCGCCTCCCGCTGGTTGCTCTGGGAATTAGCTCTGTCCAGTCATGGAGCACCTTTTTCACGTGGTGCCTTACCCCTCGTCTGCTCTGCTGCTTTGGGGACCCTCATTGCTCCCCACTCGGCAGCATCCTCTTCAGGACACTGCCCTCTGGCAGTGCCCACTGCTCTGGTCTCACCCCCTTCCGGGGGTTTGGTGTTATTAGCAGTCCACAATCTGCACCTGTTGTAGTGGCCAGCTGCAGCCTCTAAGTCTAGCCCCTTATCCAGGGCCCAGCCACAGCCTGGACTGGGCCACGCTCCTCTTCAGCCTGGTGTAGCACAAGGGGAAGGGGGGGGGGACCCAGGCCCACCCCCTACTCTGGGTCCCGACCCAGGGACCCTCTAGCCGCAGCCTCTCTGCCCTCCTTCTCTCCTCTTGCCCTGCTATTGTCCCTGGGCCACTTCCCTATGCACCTGCCTGGCCTAGGCCAGCAGCCTGGGGTTTTCCTTGGCCGGAGCTCCCTAGCTCCTTCTGGCCTTCCCCAGCACTGCTCTGTCCAAGGTGCTACCTTCCAGCAGAGGAGCCAATCCTCCTCCCCTGACCATCAGGGAGATACTGCCCACTCCCTTCCTGGGCAGCCTTTATATATGGCTGAGTATGGCTCTGATTGGCTGTCTCTAACTCAGCCTCTGATTGGCTCCCTAGCAGGCCTTCTCTGATTGGCCGCCCACCTGCACCACCTCCCTGGCCTGCTGAAGCCCCATCTAGGATAGGAGTGGGGCAGCCACCCCACTATACTCCTGTACAGGAGTGAGACAGGAAAAAAAAAAAAAAGAGAAAAAACAAATGGACCAGCATTCTTGGAATATTACTCATGGGGGTGAGGAGCTGATTCACATCTGCCTTCCAGACATTCAACACCATATGCCCATAGTGTGGATGCAGAGTCTCTCCAATCCTCTCCACTTCCATATTGGATGTGATCACACTCAACTTTGAATACAAAGCTGGGCTACATGGAAATAAGGAGCGGCTCCATACTCATTTAGGCAGCAGACAGGATTTACTCTGTAGTTTCACATTTCAGTACTGCATGCTTAGGTAATAAGAGGAAAAGTCATTGATTATTTACATAGACTGACCCCGTGAGGACATTGTGACACCCTAGCACGCCAATATTCACCACTGTCATGTAATTAGGATATGTTTTGGACAAAGTATGCCTTGTGAGGTATCAGTCCAAAAGTCTTGATCTGCTAGACATTAATATCTCAGTGGATTATATGTGCTATCATTGTATGTGAAGTTATGAAGTTTGGCTATGTATGTGTTACTGAAACTTGTTGTGAAGTTGAAAACACCCACAAGCAGCCTTTCAGGTACAACAGTAAAAAGGCCAAAAAATGTTAATGACTTATTGAGGAAATGCACACAAGCAGAAGGATTTACTCCAGTAACTGTGTACAATAGAAATTCTCAGAGGTAGCACTACACAATGGGAAGTGTTTGACCCAAGTCACAGCAAAGAGCTTTCCAGCAAATGGGAAGAAGATATAAAAGGGGGACAATGACATCATGGGGGGACCTCACTCTCCCTAGAACCACACCTGAAAACACCTGAGGAATAAAGACTGAACCGGGGGTGTGGGGAGAGAAGTGATAGAACAATAGAACTTCTCTAAAATAATTCTTGGACCATATCTTTTAAAAATGGTCAGTGATGGAGAATCCACCACAACATTTGGTAAATTGTTCCAATGGGTACTCTTAGTTAAAAATGTACACCTTATTTTCAGTCTGAATTTGTCTAGCTTCAGCTTCCAGCTAGTATATTATACCTAGTTCTTCAATCTAGCAGAAAAAGTTATCAAATATTTATCCCCCTTGTAAATTGTAATCAAGTCACCCCTTAATCTTCTCTTTGTTAAGCTATATACACACACACACACTCAAAGAGCTCAATCACTAGAAGAGATGTTTTCTAATTCTTTAATCTTTTTCATGAGTCTCCTGAGCCCTCTCCAATTTTTCAACATCCTTTATGAATTGTTGACATCAGAACTAGACACTGTATTCCAGCAGCGGTCACACCAGTGCCAAATACAGAGCTAAAATAACCCATCTACTCCTACTTGAGGTTCTTCTATTTATACATACCAGATTCACATTAGTTCTTTTGGCCATAGCAGCAGAGTAGGAGCTCATGTTCAGCTGATTATCCCCCAAATCTTTTTCAGAGTCACTGCTTCGCAGGCTAGAGTCTCCCATCCTGCATATGGTCTACATTGTTTATGCCCAGATGTAAATGTATACATTTAGCCATATTCAAATGTGTATTGTTTGCTCATGCCCAGTTTACCAAGCAATCCAGATCACACTATCAGTGGCCAGTCCTCTTCATTATGTACTGCTTTCCCATTTTTTGGGTCTACTGACAACCTTATCAGTGATAATTCTATGTTTTCTTCCAGGTCATTGAATAAAAATGTTAAATAGCATAGGGTCAAGAACCAATCATTAGTACAAAGTTGTTGCGAGTAAAAAGTTTGCCCACATTTAGCCCCCCACCCCCATTTCTGTCCCTCTTGATATAATCATTAAATCTGTGCAGACAGGTTTTCTAGCAAAAAAGTGAGCTTCCCCAACAAAGCTCCTGCAGGAAAGATAAATTCCTATTAATCTTCAGACAGCTTGTCAAAAACCAGGACCCTGTTTAGACACTACCAAATTCAGTGGGATAGATTTCTCAACGTCTGATACCAATCTCCAACACATGATGTCCTTGCGTAGTCTGCTAAATGCAATAGAGTCATTTTCCAAGAACCACAAAGTTTCTCTGTGAATTCAGCAGAATTGTGCAGAAATCCCCCCTGCCCCTATCCCCACCCTGAATGGAATTTTGAAATCTTGCACAACTCTTTAAAATCTGTTTGGTCCCAAAATGCCCATCTCCCTGATACAAAATAATTGCCAGTCATATTGCAGAGCACAATTTTTGTATAGTATTGGGCAAATATTTTTATTTTTTTGTTCAGTGGACAAACCAAAAAAAGAAAAACCCAAAACAACCCACAAACCAAAAAAAAAAAAAAATCTCCAAACCCAATTTGGATTGAACCAAGTGATTTTTTTAAAAAGAATTCCTGTCAAAACAGAAAAGTTGGGAGAAAAAAGCATTTTGGATCAAACAAAATATTTCTTTATTGGAGTTTATTGAGAGGCTTTTAAATCAAATGTAGAGAAATTCTGAAACTAAGCATCTTTCCCAAATAAAAAATTAAAATGTTTCATTTCTGAAATGCCAAAATGAGCTATTTTGACATTTCAAATTCTCTCTTTGTAAAAGAGAGACTAGTCACTGAAAACAGCCCAAATTCACAAATAGTTTCCATCACCCCAAATTTGCATTTTCGTGCAAAAACTATTCACCAGATTTCATCTAGCTCTTCTTTGTGTAACCCCTTTTTAATCAATGTCTAACATTTGCTGCAGTTGTCCTCTAATTAGATTCAGTATTTATCTGGTACTGACTTTAAACCGCTACTTCAGAAACTTTTCTGCTACATTTTAAATTTTTGTCACATACTCAGTTAAAAAGCTCTATCATAGGCATCTTTACTTCCAGTTTCAGCAGTTCTGGAAAATAATTTAGCTTTCTTGTCAATATGCTTATTCATTCAGGGTCATGCGGCATGCCAGTCTAGCCCCAGGAAACCCTCAAATTTATTGAGTTTGAAACTATTTGATCTTCAGTGCTTCTAATGGATTTTTTAATTTAATAAGATAGAGTAGTCAAGGCTCAGGTAAGAGACTCAGGGTTGCTTACTGTGACTTGAAGCACAATTATGAGTCCTATAATACAAGAGAGAAAGCTACAGAAGATAGTAGTTTAGTATTTTAAATATCAACATCAGGAGCCCTTGGATTCATATGCATTATTTACAGGTTTTTGTTGATCTCAGCTGAATTAGCATGCCCTCAAATCCTGTAAAAATAAAACTGAAAATAAAGAGGTGATAAAACAGCCATTGTTCATATTTCTGTCTGAAAGTTAAGTGAACTCTAACTTAACATGGGAATAGGACTGTTTTCATTAAAAAGAGAGACTCCAAGCCTCTTTCCTTCTTGCAGATAGTTTATCAAGATGTCAACAGCAGCACAATTAGCCTTGGTGAGATCACCCTTGTGATGATAGAGCTTTTATTAGTGACAAAATAAAAAAATACAGCTTTCTCAAAGTCTTCCCATTATGTTTAATCGCTGCTGCTATACAAGGAAACTATTTGGGCCTTTCATTTCCACACTAGATTCTAGAGTTGCACCAACTACAGCATTTCTGTGAAGTACTAAGAGTTTTATTCCGCCATTTTACACACCGTTCCCCTATGATTTTTGCATAATTTAAAATGAGAACTGAGTAAGATCACTCTCAATTTGTATCATGCATAATTGTTATTGTGATAACAAAAATTCATGCATGATTAGCAACCCTGAAGTTTGCTTATTGTGTCAGAATGTATTTAGTAGGCATGTGATTTTCCTTATAGGATTTTACTTCTGCAACTCTTCCGCCAGGTATTGTCAGCAGCAAGAAATGCCAGGTTCAGATATCTAGAGATCCCTCCTAAAACTATTAAAAAAAAAAAAAAAAAAAACCCACCACTGACTTGAGCCACCCTCAAATTTCTAGGAGCACTAAATATCTTCCCTGAGTGCCCTTAATAGGCAATACTTCCCCACCCACAAACACTGAGTCTGAATATTGAAACAAGGAAAATTAGTCCATTAATTCAGTTTCCCCATCTGACTGTGGGCATGTCCAAGAATCTGTGCTTTACCACATCACTTTCCCCTTTCCCATCTACTAGGCCCCCCCCTCATGGTTTTGTGCCGGTGGGTAGCATAGTCTCAGAGTCCTGAGGTCCACTTGGGCAGGCATTTCTCCAGGCCCTTGAGAAGGGCTGTCTGGTCCTACCCTGATGGTCCACCATCTAACCCAGCTATAGTGATTTCAGCTCTGCAGTTTCAATAAAGACCCCTCTGCTTTGCACCCCAGAGAGGATCCGTCTATGCGTCATATCCTGTCAAAGAGTCCTCCCAACAGTGGAGATCCTCAGTAGAGAGGGACCTTGAGCAGGGTCCTTACCAAAAAGTAGGAGCCCTTTCCCCTCTTTCATTTCATTTCCACTAATTCTGCATTTGTTTAGTGTACTGATAGCCCCTAAAGTGTCACTGGAGTAATTCTGATTTACACATTCTCAGAACTGGTCATAACTTTTCAGTCATATCATGTGTACAAACTAGCTTTAGTGTGACATTTCAGTGACAACATAGAAGATCTTCAACAAAACTTAAACACAACACACAGTATTATATTTGTCTTTCATTTGGAAGTTCCTTTGTATATATCTTGAAAATTAAGAGATTTTTTTAGAGCACGGTGGAGTGTTAAATTGAACACAAAGAGATTGAAAGATTTTCTGCACATTGAGATACTTTCAGTGTGACTGTCCTAACCAGTTTATCTGGAACTTTGGACTAGTGACAGAAGATCTAGCCTTTCTGAGCTTTAACCATACCTAAGGTTAACCTTCCTAACATGGCCTTCTCTGGTTTTGCACTCTAGCTCTGGAAATCTTGGAGAGATTTTTGACCTACTTTGTCATTCTTATTAGTGTTGAAATGGGGATGGTCTGTCTGAACTACAGCTCTTTTGGATAAAAAACAAGGAACTTGGATTAAGTAGTATGTTTCCATACAGGAAACTAATTTAGGCCAGTAGCTCTAGCAATTCTATTGTACATACAGTAAGTACAGCACTCTTTTTTATTTCATAGCACAAGTTAGTAACTGTTTGGTCTTATCCCTAAAAATTAGTCTGCATTGCTAATTGTATTATAGATCTGTACACACCTCCCCCATCCTTGAACATCCTTGAACCCAGAAGTGTGCAGAGAACACTCCTTAGGATTCCCAGACTTCATGTGACCTACACCTGTCTCCCAAGTCCTAGAAAGAAACTCCTGGAGGAAACCAATAGGAAATTCTAGCCAGCAGAACAGTGAACAGGCAGCTATGGCACAAATATTTTGACACTGATTACATCAATGCCTGACTCTTTAAAAAAAAAAAAAAGTTTTGCTCTGGTTATTCTCTCCCTTGTGCTAATTAGCTTTTTTGGTCCAGCTTTCTCCCATCCCTTCCCACAGGCTCTGTGCCTCACTCCACCTGCCCTCCACACTCCTATCCGTCCATCCTTCTTCTGCCTTCCCCATCCCATTTATAATCCCCTCTTCCCTTAACTTTCAATGACAATCTCTTCCTCTCAACTTCTCTGTTTAGCTCATCCCCTCCCAAAAAAAACCCACCCAAAACTTAAACAAATAAATTGTGGAACTAACGACATCTGGGGCTAGATTCACAAAAAGATGTAGGCACCTAACTGCTACTTTAGGCACCTAAATCCCAGAATCAGGCCCCACTGGGATTCACAAAAACCTGCTCAGATGCCTCCAAACATTGTAAGCGCCTAAACTCGCTTGGTGCCTACATATTTGCAGTAAAAGTTCCTTACGTACCTATGTTTCTGTCTCTACATATGCATACTCATGTGCACTCTAGACATCTGAAGGCCTAAGCCCCAGCACAGCTCACGAACCAGGGGAAAGATAAATGTTCTTCCACCTAACTCGCCTGTGGGGCCCAATCCACTAGGCATGTTCAGAGGCCGCTTTCTGATTCAGGTCTCTTATGTGAACTCACAAAAGAGATCTGAGCAAGAGGAGGACCTCCTTCATAGCTTTCAGCCCTGTAGTTAAGGCACACAAATGAGAGATGCCAGATGCCTGTTCAAATCCCTTCTCCACCTCAGGTGAGACACACTGGCTTGTGTGACTCCCTTTCTGAGGCACGAAGCTCTCCCCATTCATTGTGTAGGGAGCCTAACTACCTAAGTGAGGCTTTACAAATCCCAGTGATTTTCTAGCTGCTTAAAAGTTGGGCATGGTGATGACCAGAGTTACCACATTTCCGTTTCTTTGAAAATCTAGCCCTTGCAGAGCCTCATTCTGTTCACTTACTAACATGTTACATTCCCTCCTCTCCCGCTTCAACCCTCCTTCCATCTTTGCGTCTAATTAGTCTCTGCACCAAAGAGAAGAAAATAAAGCCATACTATTGAAGTTCATCCAAAGCCAACAGTTACCTCAGCAAACTTTACGTGTTTCTAATCACTACAACTGATTTGATTAAAATGGTTTAAAGATGCCATTTTTTGGACAAATGAATTTTCTGTAATTTTTCATTTTAATAGGTATTTCATTACAATAATCATATCCCAGAAAATTCAGCTATATCTATTTGTCAATATTATTTTCAAATTTATATACGCAATTTATAAATTCTGGATCATTATACTGTAGCTACCTATTCAATATTTTCAGCTCCACAGAATTGCCTGTTTCTGTCTCTTAAGCAATAAAGTTAAAAGGGGAGAAGAGATTTTCTGAAAGTTATTTTGTGAGTTGTAGCTAAGACAGACCTCACATCAGGACCTGTAGAAATGCTGAAACTCTTTATAGTGTAGTTCGCATGCAGACACAGTTGGACAGAACTAAGTCTTAGTTTCCTTTTGGTTGTCTTCTTATGCTTCTGCCCCGAGACTGAAAAAAATCTGCAGGTTTTATGCTCTCCTTGAGGCTTGATAGCTTTCATTACAGGGTCTGAATTTGCTAGCTATTCAACACCTGTATCTAACTTAAAATGAAAGAGTTCTTCCACTTACAAGTTACTGAAACAATACACCCCAGGGAATAGTGTCCCATTATCTTCTCCTGATGTGTAATTACTTCATCATTATTTCAGATGACATCAGGTAATTTCCAAGAGTTCCTTATGCCAAAAGTTCAGATTCAAATGTCTGTACATTATATAAGGACACAGTCACCACCACCCCTCTCATGGCAAGGGTGCCTCTTCGCTGTCCTGCTCTTTATGCTTTCTCTTCCAGGCCCTTTTAAACAGATGCCACATGCTTGTTCATCCAATCCCCACCCTAATTGGGTCCAGGTTTATTCAGACAAATGAACTCAAAAAGCAAAACTCAAAGGTCTGTCTCAGGGCACAGCTCTTACCTCAGAGCCTGGGCGATAGAGAGTGTTCGTTCACATGGTCCTTTTATCCGTTCTCAGGAGATACACCATTCTGGGCTGTAGTGTGCAGCTACACTGCTCAGAGATAACTCATTTACAGAATTTCCAAAGTCAGCTCCTCCTTCAAGGACTGTTTCAGCTTTCTTATAACGAACCAGCTGCTTGAGAGTCCCTCCCAGTGCCAGTTGTCTCTGATTGGCTCATTTAGCAAGCCTGCTCCAGGCTATAAGTGTCCTTCAGGCAGCTCTCTCACTCCCTTTGCTCTCTTATAGCTATATAAAATAGTGCCAGTTTTTCCACTTGACCCCATAATGCACATATTCAGGGAGAATCTTTCCTTCCTTTGGGAGCAACCTGCTTAGTTGACTTTACTCATCTGTTTACTGCAGGAGATGGAAATGGAATTCCGTCTTGATCTATGCTACTTCCTACAGCCTGCCATACTGGTGAAAAGGGATGGCCCTAGGGAAAATGGCACCCTGGGCAAACTTGTATTTTGGCACCCTTGTCCCTGCTGCCTCCCCAGGCTTCCCCCCAGCAAATCACCCCCGCATTGCCCCAAGCACCCTTCCGTAGCCTCTCATCCCAGGCCAACCCATGCTCTGCCTCCTGACCATGACATCCCACAGTGCCCACCCGTAATGCTGGCTCTGTTTGTGGAGAAGGGAACCTCACCAGCAGTCAAGATAATTCCTTTCTTCCAGTCTAGGCTGTGCAAATTGGCCAGAGGGGTCACATCAGATCTTTCATACCTTTGAACAGATGAATACGAGAGCAACAATTTTTATGGAATTACTTGATTGGTTGGCTACCCCACTTAGTGAGTCTTCTCCAATGTTGGGTACCTGCAAAATGTCCATTTTGTAAATGGCACCCACTGTAAAATAGGTATATTTTATGTTACCAATGTTCAAAGAAATAATGACTAACAAAAGGGAGACAAACTGCAAACTGGGAGAACTAGATGTGCATATCGCATGTTGTCTGGTGGAGGATGGCAGATACAGCAGGGGATCTTTTGAGACTTTTTTTGAGATTGCTTAGAACAAATGCAGAAAACTGGGACACATAAGATACCCTTTTTGAATCCTGGCTCAGCAGAATGAAATGAGTGCAAGATAGTCAAGCCATAATTATGTCAGACTGGGTACTATGGATTGCTCGAGATAATAAAGATGTTCTTAAACCCATAGATTTCCTGAACTTGGCCAACTCAGACCTCATTGACCAAAATTACATTGAGATGGTAAAGAAATGGTCAGATATTTTGAAATCTATGGCAGGTATGGTAACATCCCCCAACCTTACTGGGAAAGGAAACAAAAAATTACGATTGTCAGTGTCAAAGAGGCTGAGCTTCTGTGTCTTGAGGCAGGATAACTGCAGTGGCACACAATGCTGGCAGAACTGAGCACTTTTCATTTACTGGGCATAGAAGGTAAAGGATTTAAATGCTCATTCACTTTGGACCTCTGCAAAAGTATTAGAATAATAGAAGATTAGGGTTGGAAGAGACCTCAGGAGGTCATCTAGTCCAACCCCTGGCTCAAAGCAGGACCAACCCCAACTAAATCATCCCAGCCAGGACTTTGTCAAGCCTGGCCTTAAAAACCTCTAAAGATGGAGATTCCACCGTCTCCCTCGGTAACCCATTCCAGTGCTTCACCTAGTGAAATAGTTTTTTCCTCATATCCAACCTAGACTTCTCCCACTGCAACTTGAGACCATTGCTTCTTGTTCTGTCATCTGCTATAACTGAGAACAGCCTAGCTTCATTCTCTTTGGAACCCCCCCTTTAGGTAGTTGAAAGCTGCTATCAAATCCCTGTTAGGATATAGATATTCAGGCCTGTCTGTAAAGGCCTATACTCTAAGAATGTAGGTATATGTTTATCATTTAGCTAGTAATAGAGGTAGACGAGAAAGAATCTGTGTAAGGGCCTTCTCTCACTGTGACAGTCTGAGGCCCTGTTCTTAGGCCAATGCCTTTGGCTAAGCAGCAGAGGCAGCCATAAGCTGGGAAGCGTATGGTTACATCCTCACATTCCAAACTAGTCAATATGGGGCTGTTAGGAAGGTGATCCGATCTATCACCTCCAGAGAAAGGGAAGAGCCTAGAAGATGTAAAAGGAAATTTAGGTTGATAGTTTTCTGTCTGGTAAGAACCCACTTATCAATAGACACAGCTGGGAAACCCTTATGTCTTTATAGATGTAGTTGCGAAATCCTCACTTCTGTATTGTTTTGTCATTATAGTTCCCACTTTGCTATTGTTTATTTGCATGGTCTCTGTCTGGTTCTGTGATTGTTTCTGTCTGCTGTATAATTAATTTTGCTGGGTGTAAACTAATTAAGGTGGTGGGATATAATTGGTTAGCTAATCATGTTACAATAGGTTAGGATTGGTTAGTTAAATTTCAGTAGAATGATTGGTTAAGGTATAGCTAAGAATATTGCTATATAAATTAGGGGCAAACAAGAAGTAAGTTGGGATTTGAAAATAAGGAAAAAGGAACTTGGATTTAAGCTTGCTGGAAGTTCACCCCAATAAACATTGAATTGTTTGCACCTTCGGACTTCGGATATTGTTGCTCTCTGTTCATGCGAGAAGGACCAGGGAAGTGGGAGAGTGAAGGAATAAGCTCTCTAACAATCCCCCCTCACTCTTCTCTTCTGCAGACTAAATAAGCCCAGATCCCTCAGCCTCTTCTCATTAGCATGAAAGTACTAATCTGCCATTGAGTAACCAATCTCTGGCAGGAGCAAGCAGACCAAGGTTTTATGGCTGGGCTGGACAGATGTATTGAACCAGCCAGGCACATAAGGGGAATTTATGTTACTCATGCTAGTGAGGTGATCAGCTCTTGACTACAGTTATATACTTTAACTAAAGACTAGTACACATATTTCCAAATATCAGTTGGAAAGTATCTAGCTATAAGAGGATCAAGAATGGCAATCCAAGAAGGAGTTAGAAGTGAGATATAGATACTGAAGGGAGTTATCCTAGGACCAAAGCTAGTCTCCAGGTCCTGCAGCTCAGATGGGATAGAGGATAATGCAAAATTACTACACTGGCTTTAGGCCTCACACTGCTCCCTCTTCTCCATAGAGGCTATACCGGGGGCTGGTTTGGGGCAGCAGTAATGTGGCTTAGAGCCACTTTTCTCCATCCTCACCACAGCCTGGCCCTGGGTAATTTCATGTATGTGACACAGCTATTTTGAATTATTTAAATTACCCTAAATTATTACCCTGAAGGGAAAAAAAAAAGAAAAAAATCTCACTACAGCAGTACAACCTTAACACTATCTGGAAATGTATTTACTTTGGGGGGGGTTTATGAATTGTTCATCAATTTTCATAAAACAATCTTAAAAATTCCAATATGATGGTAACATTGACAAGAAATTATGCCAGATGATGAGGATTTGAATGATGCTTGCAAATTCTGAAGTCTTCACAAAGTAAAAAAAATCATGGAATTTTTTCCTAGCTCCAGTTTTGTCTTTCTTTATGTCAACAATGGGATGTTATTTCAAAAGTCTTTCCAGTGATAGACACCATTTTTTCACAAAATCAAAAGGTTACAAAATATTCATCCAATTGACCCGTCTGATTGACTCAACACCCAAAAGCATTTTATAATATCTATAGAATAAGTGGATCATCAGGATAATAGTGCACCATTTCAGGAACTGATTGGTCATTGTGTCACATGGCTAATTTAGGAGCAATCTGTGAAAGATTTCTCCAAAGGATGAGGTTTCCAATTTTGAACTCTGCTGGTTAAACAGAACTGCTGCTGAGAGTCTTTATGGAGGTTGAGTAAGAAGCAGAGTCTGCTGATACACCATTTGTTCCAAAAGACCTTGCTCCTGCTGTGAGAATACTTCTAGATTTCATGCATGACTGACCTTGTAGCAGGATCCTGTGGTGGTGTATGAATGTGAGCATTGTGAATCAGATTGTTACCATAACTGTAATCAGTGCATTAAGTGTCCAAGCCTCAAACCTCTGCAAATTTTAGGCAAAACCTGTGGATTTATTCCATACAATATATTTTAAAACATTTTTAAAAGGTAACTGAATCCCTAAGCTTCTTACCGGCTTCTGTTATGAAAGGCAGCAAATGCCCTTGAGCAATATAGCCTACTTAAAATTAAAATAAAATCAGTGGCTGACAATCTCTCAGGTCCCCAGGTAGACAGAAAACTTCCTCTAGATTTTTATCTGAAATATGTTTGTACTGAAAAGTTTTCTCAAAAATCTGTTAATAGATTTAGAGCCTCACCTTGAATGTTTATTTTGTTAAAAGGAGAATTTGACCAAGAATCAGACACTCATCAATGTATTCCATAAACTATGGCCCCTTTCCTGTATTCTTTGGGCTTCCACTGGTTTTTTTGGAAGTTCTGTGTGTGCTAGGAATGCTGATCACAGGTCTGCCCCCTAGTTCTTTCTGAGAAGAACATCTGATAATTGTCAGATCCAGTCAGGTTCCCTCTGCCAGTGGCCTGTCAGATGACTGTGAGGAGAATCCCCAGATGTTTTAGGCCTCTATGGGTCTCAGCAGGCTGCAACACCATTTCCTGTCTCACACACATTTCCTGGGCACTTAATTTGTTACCCCTTCATGGAATTGCAGGGCCTCAGTCCTCCTGCCTAGGCCCCCCACGTGCAGCACTGACCCAGAAAATAACCCAGTAGCTTAAACATACCGTCCCCAAGAATCTCATTGAAAACGTGAACTTTCTGGGTTAACTTTCTGAGGACACATGTAGTAGTTGTTAAGCATAATGCACATACATACAAACACACACTTTACTCAAATTCTAACACATTAATGCCCCTTCTTTAATCACATGAGAAAGACATAGCTCCAAACAAAAATATTAAACCCTACATGCATTTTCCTGCCTCTGCTTCCTTCCCATTCCAAATAATTGTTTGGGCTGGGGTCAAGTTCTTCTAGGGCCAGCCTGTTCCATCTGCTGCAGAGAATAGCTTAGGTTCTAAAACATAGAGCCTTCTCCCCCAGCTCCCCTCCCATCCTCTGACCTTGGCCTGAGCCCTTCCTTCCTTCAAATCCTGCCCAGAATTCCCTGTCTCATCCTCAAGTTTTCCTATGAGGCTTTGTGAGTCTGTTTATATAATACCCCTACCAACAACTTAGATTCTTTGCTCTATTTGGTAACTTTCCACTCTCCCTTTCACCAGGAGTGAAAGTAACTTAAAGGACTTACCAGTACTCCGGAGTCCTGAGCAGGGGGCGTGACCTTGACCAGAAGAGGCATGGCCTCAACCAAAAGAGGAGGGTCCTTTAAATACCTGGGTCCTTTAAATCAAGATTTAAAGGCCTCAGGGCTCTGGCTGCGGCTGGGAGCCCCAAGGCCTTTAAATCACCCTGGGAGCTACCAGCTGCAGAGGCAATGGGAGCCCTGGGGCTAAGGGGCAATTTAAAGGGCGCCGGGCTCTGGCTGCCGCTACTGCAGCGGAGGTCCAGGCCCTTTATCAGCACTGGAGCCCTGCTGCCACTACCCCAGGGCTCCGGCAGTGGGGCTCGGGTAGCGCTCTAAAGGGCCTGAGGGCTCCGGCCGCTGCGGGGAGCTCCGCGGACTCGGGGGGGGGTGCTTTAAAGGGCCCAGGTCCCCCGCAGTGGCTGGAGCCCCTGGCCCTTTAAATCAGCTGCGGAGCCCTGCCGCCGCTACCCCGGGACTCCAGCAGCGAGGCTCGGGTGGCACTTTAAAGGGCCTGGGGCTCCCCGCAGCAGCCGGAGTCCCGGAGCCTTTAAAGCGTGGCTGGAGCCCTGCCATTAATTACTTTCTTTTATCCCTGGTCTGGGGAAGACATGCTTTCAGGCATGTAAACCATGGTAGAAATACCGACCTTGAGGTATTCCATGATACAGCAATTTTCATACCAATAATTTCACAATATTATCCAGAATTCATAAGTTGTATAGATCTCCCAAATCATCACAATAATGGTTTCCACTTCTGGAGAGTTCTTGTGTGGAAACTAATATTCTCACTGCTTTGTATCTGAACTTGTCATTCAATGGGCAAAATATTAGCTGCTTCAGAAGAATTGTTAATCTGACAAAATATGCATGTTTGCTACATTGCAAAAATATAATTATGTTTGTGATAAAAATCATGTTTTTTTCTTTTTTCCCCACTACCATTTCTCCCTTTTTGCAAGAAAAACTATAACTGCTCAGCAAAGTTGAGCGGTGGGACCTTTTTATTTTGAGGAGAGCAAAGACTGAAAAATGACAGAGATGTCTCTTCCCATCTGTAGAGAATGTGGGAGTTATCTGTATTATTTTTTTATAAATATTCCAGGTACCTTTGTCTATATGATTATTTCCATGCTGTTTGTCACATGGGCACAAAGAGATTATTCAATCCAGAGTGTTTTTATACCTCTCCAGGTAGACTGACAATTACTCTAACTCAATTGCTGGAGCGTAACAGACAAATCCACTGCTGAAAGTCCACCTCCGACGGCTGTGGTGAGATGCAGAAACTGGACTGATCAGGTTCAGGGTTCCCAGGACAGACAAAGGAACTTTAAATGGATAAAAGGCTACTGGTGAGCTCAGAGGGAGAGACACTAATTGAGGGTGAGACTGAGACAGAAGCAAAGGCTGAACGGGGCAATCTGTGTCATCCATCTCCAGACTGAGAGGTGCTGCAGCCTGGTGACACAGTCAGAGTGGTGGTCGAGCTGTGTGAATAACAGATTTTTCAGTTTTGCTGGCAATTCCCCCAAACTGGGGGGAAATTAGTTTCAGGTCAAACAGAAAATAATTATTTTTTCAGAGTAGCAGCTGTGTGAGTCTGTATCCGCAAAAAGAACAGGAGTACTTGTGGCATCTTAGAGACTAGCCAATTGATTTGAGCATAAGCTTTCGTGAGCTACAGCTCACTTCATCAGCTGCATCGGATGAAGTGAGCTGTAGCTCAGGAAAGCTTATGCTCAAATAAACTTGTTAGTCTCTAAGATGCCACAAGTACTCCTTTTCTTTTTAATTATTTTTTGAATTTTTTGACAGATCTTTTTTATTATGTTTTTGACAGATCCTTTTAATTAATGTTTTAGCATTATTGAGAAAAAGTATACGTCTTTACTCACACAATTTCATCCTTGAAGAAATACACATATGGGCCTGTCACGTGGAAGTGGTGCCCACAGACAGACTGAGTGAGTCAAAGGTACAGCTCACCTTGAACCAGAATGCCATCCCATGCTCTTTCAGACATATATAGGAGGAAAGAGACTTCTATTTGTTTAAGGAGACCATCATAACAGGATTATCACACTTCTGACTTAAGCTTCTAATGCGAGACTATCTGGAGCTTCCAAACCTAAAGATTTTTGGAAGCCTGCACCCTTCTATACATAAGCCAGCAGGTGCAACATTCCAGCCCTGTTGTGTCAGAGGTGCAATGAACTGGTCTTCATCTCTCCATTCCTTTTTACTTGACATCTGAGGAGCCCACTTTGCTGGCTCCTATAGCTAGTCAGACTTTTGGCTGATTTTCCTGCTTATTCCTTGGTTTATCTCAGGGTTTTAAAGAAATTTCTGTTTGCATGAACTGCTTTCTTCTGTCAATTTAATAAAAAAATATTATTACATATGATTTCCTGTTTCCTCTCTTGCCATTGGGGTATTTTCCCTGCTGTTTGTAGCTGTTCCTCATATATTTTGCTCTGGTTTTGTCTTTAAAAAACGTACTCAGTTCCTAGGGTTGTCTGAGGTACTACGTATTGCGACACTGGGAGTGCAGATGCCAGCTCATGCCAAAGCCCCAGGCCAGTTCACTTGTATTAGTATAGATCAAAGTGATTGCTAAATGTGTAGGAGTGCACTTGGTGTTTAAACTTCATGAAAACTAATGGGATGTTATTTGCACTATTTTCACTTATCTGTATCCCATTATAATGTGATAGCAAACATTTATATTGTATATATACTCACTCTCTGTCATCAAAGGAAAAGCCCATGTGGGTTGTTTTCTGTGAGAAGAAGCTGTAAGTATGGAGTCATGGAAAGATCCTTCATCTCAGGACTCTTTAGACTTTTACAGGGAAGTGTACCAGATGCGAAGTAGAGATCCCCAAAGACAATCTGGGTACCCTGAAAAGACTTTGGGGAAACTTGCAGTATATTTCATCACTGTCACCATATGGCATTACAAACTGTGACTCACCTGTGCATATGATTTACCTGTTTTAACCTCTCAATAGCTTTCACTTCCTTTTCTTAGCTAATAAACCTACTTCCCTTACTCAGTGCTACAAAAAGGAGGACAATACAGAGGCTTTGAAATGCCAGCATAGTCTCTCTCTTGTGCCTGGGCATCTAGGGAGGTGTTTGAGAGACCCTTGTGGACCAGAATAGGCCCTCTCCCCTGCACAGCAAGGTGAAGTAGTGTAGAAGTGCTGATGCACTGGGTTCAGCTCCCTCCCTTGTGTTCAGGCACTGACAAGAGGGCGGTGAGACAACAAGGTGTCTGCACAGGCGTAGTTTGATGGCTAGATTTGGGGGTGCAGTGTGTGTGTGCGCGCACACAGATGTGCACGTGCTGAAGCCAGTTCCTCGGGCTCACTGGCTCTCTCCCACCACCTGGAGTGGTACCTGTGCTGGGGGGAGGAGGGTGGGCCGGCTTAACAGGGGAGTCCGGGGGGGGGGTCATGGCCAGGGGTAAGGGGGGGTCACGACCTTGAAAAGTTTGGGGACCACTGCCTTAAAGTTGATGAGTCTATGAGAGTGGTGAGACACCACTTTTGTGCATGTGTCAGCTCTTTTCCCTATGCCCAAGCACCTGAGAAAAAGGGATGCATAATAAGGGTGGTGCTCTGCCTCATGATTATTTTCATACTCAGTTATATGTGTATCTTATTGTTTCCTATTTACCCTTAGGAGCTGTTTGGTTTTTGCACCCACTTTCTATCCCAGCAAAGTTCACAAGGTACAGTAGCATTGATCAACATCGCAACCTTTCTCTCAAAAAGGAACTCACACATCTGGAAGCAATTCAGCTTTCACACTCCCATGGCAGGTCAGGTCGGGGCATACAGTCTTTAAAGCTCTGTATCTTGGGAATTCTCACAGTCGACTTGAGGCTCAAGAATGAGAATCCCATGACATCTCTCAAGAAGCAGAATTACAAGTAATGTCCCCTCACAGCTGTGCTATTCAATTTTCCTGACTGTTGATAATATTGTCATTAAAGGTATAGATATGCTACACTGGTGCCATCTATATTTTAAAGTTGGGTTTTGTAGAAAATTGAAAAACTTTTAAAAGGCTCAGTCAATTAGTTTCAAAGCCCCAGATTTCAAAGGTGTTCAAAATGAACTCAAACATCTGACTCTAAATACAATTGTACACTTCATACAATAACACTTCTTAAAAAAGGGGGCGAGGGGCTGTTTTCATTTAGTTTGTCATTATCATTCCTTACATATATGTCTGTGTGCTGGGAGCTCCTGTTTTAAACTAATTAATTCAATACATCTATCTTTAGTTATTTCTCTAGTGAAGCTAAGGATTGTGCTAATGACTCTTCTAGAGCAATGTGCCAGTTTTAAAGTCCATTAACTTTCTTTGACTTTCTGCACACTAACACTCATTATTATATTATTTCCCCTGATCCTGGAAGCCAATTGAAATTCTAACCATGAAATTTCAGTGATGGAACATAGAGCAATTAAAAACCATCGTACCATACTCATTTCTTTGAATATGAAGGCACAGGCCTGAGATAAGACAGTTACAGGGATTTTTTTTAAAGTTCTCTTTCACACATTTTCAATGACAAATGATCAACATGAGACAAATTTGGTAGCTATGAGACTAAGAGTCTTGAGAAAATGCCTCAATTCTTACAGAACTGATTATTATTTCAAATGTAACTGCAACTGACAGGTGGTTAAAGTTATTTCTTTAACATCTTCCTCAACTCTGAGGGCTGATGGGTAAGATGGCTAAAACATCTTCCTGTCCAATAAACCAATATTCCTGTCATATTTTGTTCCTTGTCCACATATAACAAATGCCAGCTTCCTTTGAAAGATTTTTTGAAGAATGTCACTTGCACTTCAGCTCCTTCAGCACCATTTGTCTCTGAGCATTATGGAGTAGATGCCAATGAGCAGGAAGGATGTTCCAAATCAGCTGACGATTTTCATGTTCAGCTTTAGATTTTGGTAGACTATAAGCTGCCATCCCTATCTTCATAGAAGGAGGGAGAATTTGCCACACAATTCCTTCAGTGTGACTGGAACTTTTTTTGCATAAAGTAGTTCCCATTGTATGAACATTAGGTCTAATCCCACAGATATTGATTGCAATGAGAACTGGGCCAGTTATTCTTAGAGTGTCTATGTGAAATTAGTGAGTAATTTAAATCCAATTCCTGATAAACAAATGTCAGTCAATCAACCGGGGGGCATGGAGAGGGAAGCATAGCAGCACATTCAGCATCAGTTAGTTCTTTTTTGGCAGTCTCAAAAGGATTGAATGGAGATTGAACTATTCTTTCATCCACTGCAGTTGTATCTTCAAAGTAAATTTGAGGCACGTTAATAGAGTAGTGTGGGGTACTGCATTGCAATTGCCCCTTAATGATCGAAACTTGGTCTGGTGTAAATCAGCATTGGCTTCAAACGAGCAAAGCTGATTTACACTAGATGAAGACCTAGCTCTATGTCTCTAGACTGTCAATTTTCCCATGTTCATGAGCATTAATTTTGTTTAAAAATTAGCAATTTTAAAATTTCTCTCCATAGAGTGCAGAGCTGCTAAAATTGATGTTTCCAATTCCAGGGTGGACGGTGACAGCAACACACTAATATGCCAGATGGACTGGCACCTACCAAAATAGTTGCTCCTAATTAAATCCATGGATTACAACTGCCTTGAAATTAAAGGTGGGAAAAAATGTCTTCAATTAGTGTCAGATTTTATTAGATCTGCAAACATGTTGTAACTTCACTTCAAGGCTTGCAAAAATTAAAGGTATTACCTTTAAGTTTTTCTATACAACATAATAAAACACTTTGCTTTTGAAGGGAGCATAAGCAGGACAACTACTCACATTTTGCTTTGTCCTTTAACTTTCCTATTTGATGCTTACCAGTCCATTTCAATCCAAACCCTTTTTCTCTGTTTATAAGGGATCAGGATCTGCCACTCTTAAGTATAGATAACTTTGAGAAACAAAGTAGGTGAGGTAATATCTTTTATTGGATCAATTTCTCTGAGTAATCCCACTGAGTTGCAACTCATGGAGTAAAGGTGGCAAGGACCATCCAAGACAATGTATGTACAAATTATGTGGCTACCCATGGCAGATTATATTTTATTTTGTCTGCTTCTTTTCTTTGTCATATGTTAAATCAAACATCTGTTTGGGTAGCTGTTTGATTTATTGATTTGAAGTGAGTTTTTTTTTAAGATGCCATAATTTGATATTTTTAATATTTTAAAGGTGCAGTGGTTTCCTTTTTTTATGGTAGATACATTAAAAAGAGTCCCAATCTGATTACAGTGCATAGCTCCCTGAATCTGAAGATCAGCCCCGGCCTTCACACCCTTTAGACTTCCTGGTACCTGTATGTTCAGTAAAGAATATTATGCCAGTGGACTAACTTAGAACAATCTAGCAGCAGCTCCAAGTGGCATTGGATCTGGGATGGGCCCTCAGAATTAGAGAGCTATAATTGGATTGACAATTTTTAAGTAATGCAGAATAAAAAATAAACCCACATCATCTTAAAAAAAAAAAAGGGACCATAATGACCCGCATGCCCGTGTAGGATTTGTGTGGAAGAGGGGGGTTCTTCCCCCTCCGCCAACACCTCTCCCAGCATGTTCATTATGCCACAAAGAAGAGAGCAGACGTTCTGGGTCTGGCAGTGGCAAACATATTCCTACCAGCAGTTCCTCTACACAAAGGGAATTCTCTGCTAAGCATTAGTGGCTGCATTTTGTGCCCTTTATGATACCCCAGTAGCACAAAGGGGCCACAACTTGAGCTTAAGAATTTGGCCCATATAGCTTATTTACCTGCTGGAATATACGGAAACACTTACGAATCTGCTACTGTAGAAGCTCCCAAAAAACCCAGTGCTCAGCAGCAATTTAGAAGGCTTATAGCCAGACAGTTAATCTTATGAGTACATTGTGTACCCTTGCAGTACACGTTAGTAATCAACACAACAATGTGCAATTACTACTATTATTGCTATAGATTATTTGTATTATGGTAGCATCTCAGGATCCAAACTGATATCAGAGCCCCATCGTGCTGGGAGTTATACATAGAAATATAAGAGACAGTCCCTGTCCTAAGGGAGAAAGTAAGTATTATTTTTTACAACTAACATTATTAAATTAGTTAATTGTATCTACTGAATGCTATTTCAAGCTGTGAAAATGCACCCTCTTTAGATTTGAACAAGGGATCCCTGAGAACTAAAATAAATATCTCTACTACCTGAACAAAAGGAAAATACTGTGAAAATATGTACAGGAGCATTTTACTGGACAGTCAATGTATGGGTGAAGAGGAAAGAGAAGGCTGCACTCCTGAAAGAGGCATCAAATTAGTTCCCCTCAGTGGAACAGGGAAGTTCCAGAGGGCAGAATGGTGCATATGATGTACAGCCGAGCCCTAAATAGCTATTAATTTTTTTATTCTATTCAGGTTAATTCTCGACAAGTCCTTGTTATCAGTGTAATTAGCTACATTGTAACGAGTGTGTGTGTGCGCGCATGCGCGTGCACATATATACACACGTATACCCACACATACATATGGGCCTATGTGATTATTCAATATACATGTTAAACCCTGCTCTTTTCATGAAATAAGGGTCCTCTTTTTCAATAAATATAAATTATGATCTAAAGTGATGTTCTAAATGCTAAGAACATGTAATTTCTATGAAAAGTTGATAATGCCAAAAATCTTAGAATGTCATTTTTTTTAAATTTCAACACACTTGAAAAATCAAACAGTATCATAATTTCAATGACTTTTTCATTTTTCAAAATTCATCTGCAGTCACAAGTCAGCAAACAGTTTTAGCTTAAGAGAAGCTAATGCCACCCACGGATTCAAACATATCTGCCTTTACCTGACTTAACTGGCTTAACATTATAAATCAGTTTTAAAAGTCTTCCTGGATGTGAATTCAAGAAGAGCAAATCCAAAACCTAACACCTACTCTTAAAATTAAAATACTACTAGCAAATGAACTATCAGTTCCATAATATATACCGTTTTCATTACTAGAAAAAAGAAACTTCATATACCATACATTTGTAAATACATATTGCCTCACTAAAACTATAGTACATCATACATTCAGAAAAAGAAAAGAAGTTGTACTGATGTAAGAAGGTAATAGACAAAGGCCACATTACTCAAAAGCTTTCCTTAATTTGGTATAAATCCAGAAAAGTCTATTGATATCAGCAGTGCAACTTGAGAGCTTAATTTGGCCTTTTTTAAAAAAAATGCCATTTATGAAGAGATTTGACTAATGAACATTTTCTATTGTATTATAAGTGATTATGTGGAAATATTTTATATTGTTGCCATCTAGCATGAGTGTAAAGCCATCTGAAATCAGTGCTATGTTTTGTTGTCCAAGAATGAATAGAAAAATAAAAATACATAAGAGAAAACATGTCAGGCATCAAATTTTAACCTAGATTGAAACTTGGCACACAGGTGTCTGTAGGGGAACGATTTTCCCCAAAAACCTTTGTAACCAATGTTGCCATATTTATGTTTAGGGATGCATTATAGTAATTTACCAGTTTAATATTCTTTTCTTTAAGAGGCAGATAAAGATAGATAGCTCTTCAAAGTATTTCCCATAAACATCATGTCTCTCTTGCCAGGGTTCAGTTTCAGACAGTGCTTTTTATCCAGGTGCTTGTCTCAGTCAGACAGAGAAACACAGTTGCTGTGGAGATATTTGTGTAGGAGATGAAGAAGATGAACAGCTGAATATCATGTGTATGCTGCCAGGACTTGAGAACATGACAATATCAAGATATCACTGGGACAGGACTGATCCTTAGGCAGCACTCAAATTGGCTGAAAATGAAACTACTCCAACCCACCGTTTTGAAGTCTTCTATAAAAACAGAGATAAATAAAACTGCAGAGTAATCAAATGCTCTATCCCTCCCAATAGAATAAATAAATGAATGAAAAATAAATAAAAGGAAGGAACACCTTCCATTTCATATCCCTTCCCCATTGTCATGACTGGAGAAAGATTTGTAGGACTTCTGTCAACAGGATTGTTCACACCACTTGGTCAATTCCACCTCAGAAGAGGAAAAGCTGCCATCTACCCCAAAGTATATCCAATGGTTAACCTAGTCTCAGGAAGACATTCTCAAAAGACCCTGCCAGCTACAAGGTGGTGTCAATTCTCCCTTTTTTTGTGCAAGATAATGGAGAAGCTAGCGAAGAACTTCATCCTAGCACATCTATCCATTGCCAGTATCTTGAACCTCTGCATTCAAGGGTATAGATGACCACTGCCTGTCCATGGATAGGAGTGGGTGTCTATGTTCATCCTCCTGAATATCTACTATATTTGATAGTGTTGCCCAAAGCATATGCCTGTCTTGCTGCAGAAATGTAGCAATATTAATGAGAAAGATCTGATATAGCTCCAGTCCTTCTTTTCAGTCAATTACACTTCTGCAAGCATAGCACTCACTTGTGGAGTCCCACAAGGATCAGTCCTGTCCCAGTGATATCTTGATCTTGCCATGTTCTCAGATGCCAGCAGTACATGGACAATATTCAGCTATTCATCTCCTTTACAAATATTATCTCCCAGCAATGGCATTTATTTGCCTGTCCTAGATAAGCACCTGGATGAAAGGCAGCTGTCTGAAGCTGAACCCTGGCACAAGTGAGATGATGTTTATAGGAGACATTCTGAAGACTTATTAGCCGCTATTATCTTGTAATCCACTGAAGGATTCTGACTCCTCACTATCAAAGTGATTCACAGCCTATGGGACCTCCTGGATTCTTCATTGTTATTAGCCATAGAGAAACAAGCCCCAAAATAAATTATTTAATCTAGCTACCCTCTGTTTTATTAAACATGATCCTGACCACTGCAATCCATCCTTCATGAGTTCCAGAATAAGCTATTGCAATTCCCTATTACCATGTAAGAGCACTGTAACATTTAAAAAATAGTCATTTAGTTCAGAGTGCAGCAACCCACCTCCTCACCATATTGCTCTTTTCAGTGTCTCTTCATAGACTTGATCTGCAATATCTCAAACCCTCTGAAGATTTAGCCTTGCTTCTCTTCTTTAGCCCTATTCCATGCGCTTCTTTTGGACAGATTTTCTACCACACTATATTTCTGTGTACCATATAGCGAAGGTCTAGGTGATGGTCTGAATTTCACCTAATAGTGCTTTCCATACCCTTCCTATGGATCTGATTAGATCAGGACGAAGGAGAGACACAGATCTCTCTTTTGTTTTTCTCAATATACCCTCCAAGTCTCAGTCAGTGTTCCGAAGTGGAATCACTGTGTTCTTTTCTCCACGCCTAGCAACTTTTTCCAGCTTGGCCATTTGAAGTAATCTTTTCTGAAACGCAGTTATGTTACTAAAAACCATTAGAATCCCAATGGATAATTTGAAATGTTATTCCATAATAGCTCACCCAGAGAGAGAGAAAAGTTTGATTTTATATATGTAAATGTATGTCAAATAGTCACATAACACACTAATGCCAAATATCTTGAACTCAGGAGCTGGAGCTTCTATCATGTCATACTTTCTGTTGACTGAAGATTAGTTTCCATTCAAAGGCAATAAGGGTTGCCTCATTCTGTGACATTCAACTTTCAGATCAGTGAAGTGGAAGAGTCACCACAGCTGGAAATGATATTTCATGTCCAAAAGGCATCATGCAATGTGGTGTGACATGACATGCCCTTCGCTTTACTGACAGGCACCTTTTATGTCACAATCTTTTCATATTTAGGATATGTAACTTCCATTCTGTTGTATTTGCTCACAAAGTGTGCTGAAAATTAAATACAGTGAACTATGTTTTAACTTTTATTAGCAACTTGTTTTGACTATATTTGGATTCCTTCATAAATGAAGTATCCATGTTATAATGATCATTGGTCAAAAATAACAGTGTAAATGGAGGACTGTGATAATTGAATATAAAAATCCAAGGCTCTCTAGGAGGGTGACAAATCCATGCGATGTCTTCACGGAGTAGATTGGCATTTGGGTTTTGAGTTATCTGAAAGGTATTTAAATTCACATGTAGCCAAGCATATCCCTAAAACCTTTACATCTGAGACAGCTCACATCCATTGTTAGTTCTACCATCTGGCTGGAATAACCTTGCACTTGAGTAGTACATTCCTGAAATGAGGAGCAGAATATGAAAATCCAGAGTGTGTGGCAAAGGCTTCCTTAGAGAGAGATTTTAAGCACATATATAAAGACATTGGTAGCTGCTGTAAAATATATTTTAGAGGATGAGAAGATCCTGCAAAGCTATAATTTATCACTTAGGCCACCATACGCAACAAACAAACAAACAAACCCACCACACAAACACACATCACTTCAAATTTTGATGGTGCACATCTGTAAAACCGAGTTTAGGATGAAACCAGTACAATTTGAAAATAAAGGGCTTGATCCCGCACAGTGCTGAGCATTTTTGCGAGGTGATGTCTCCTCTGTTCCCACTGACTTCAATAGGAAGTGAGGAAATGCCATACTTTCCTGGAGCAAGCCCCTAGTCTCTAAGCCAGGTCTCAAACTGGGGGTTATGACCCTTCAGGGGGTCACAAGGTTATTAGTTGGGGATCGCAAGCTGTCAGCCTCCACCCCAAACCCCATTTGCCTCTAGCATTTATAGTGTTAAATATACAATAATGAGTTTTTAACTTTGAAGGGGGGAGTCACACTCATAGGTTTGCTGTTTGAAAGGGATCACCAATACAAAAGTTTGAGAACCACTGCTCTAAGCTACTAAAGTTTGAAGGCTGATTACTGCACACCATGAGGAGCTGTTAAGTACCACAAAAGTAAGTAAAACTATATATGAAAAGGCCACTTTACGAAAACCCTGGCCCTATTACTGTAATAGTCCTTGAATAAAATATACATATATTTTACAATATACAAAAGAGCTTCTCAAAAGTGTTCAGATTCCAGGATGATGGCTTGTTTTCCCTACATGGACAGAGAGATTAGACGTTACTTTGAATGACTCCTCCTTGTAGTCATGATGTGCTTAGTGCTGTCCTGTCATTGGTCTGGTCTGCACACAAAGTTGCACTAGTTTAACAAAAGGTGTGAATGGGTCCAATTGATATTGTTTTAACCTGGCTCATATTGATTTTACTTGCATTGGTTAATTTAAAGGCACAAGCAAATCCAATATAAGCAATTTTAAATGGCTATAAGAGAGTGTGCAGATAAGTCTTCATATTGGCTTAACTAAAATCAGTTCTTAAACTGGTTCAACTGCTGTATATAGACAAGGACTTTTGATTTTGATTTACTGGAGCTACCACCTGACAATGATTTTGGAATTCAATAAACTCCTGAGATTTATGGGCAAGACATTTCTATATTTTCCTAACAGTAGTAAAAATTGGCTGTATGTGTTTATGCCATTGAAGTGATTGACTGTGATGGTTCTGAAGGATTCTATCAAGTTTGCTCTCATACATTTCCATAAATGCTTTCTTTTCATTTTAATACCATCATAAATAAATAACAAAAGAAATTACACTACACAGAATAAACTTCCATGGTTTAACCACTTCCCTTCTGTCCTGTGCTTTTGACAGCACTCTTTGAAATGACCGATTTCACACTGGCATGTTAGTGAGATGCTGGAGGCAAAAGTTTGTATACTGAACTAGATCAGACTATATGAACAAGCTACTCAAAAGTCTACATAGGTGACCAGGAAATCTCTCAAGAAAAGGCTCTCTTACAAGATTTCTAATCATTCCTGCCTCCAGTTTGCCTGAACTACCAGGACACCAAGCCTGTAGTCCTTCTATGTGCAAAACTCTCACTGACTTCACATGCCAGGAGAACAGCATTCATGGCACTGTTTGGACCTCGTTAGAATTAGGAAGTACAGACAATGTGAAAATGAAGGAAAAGAAAGATAACTCAGTATTTGAACATTTTAAACTCATTTCATGCTTGGGACAAAAGTTTATAGAATTGATTTTTAAATTACTCAGGCCAATTCAGTCACCCATAGTACTGCATATGTTAGACAGCATTAAAATGGTTAGGGCTAGGTTGTGCCCTATCCACATGCAAGTGAAGGAGTTTCTTCCCTTTTGCATTTATCTGTGTAGGGAAAGGACACAATCCCAGTGCCTGTACTCCGGGGAGCACAGAGACCACTCCAATCTACTGACTGTAGGGTTTCAAACCAATCAAAATGAGACCTGAGCCCCCCCTAAATGTACAGCAGCCAGTCACAGGAGGGGACCAAGTTACACCATTCTAAGAGATTTTGCAGTGCATCTATTCCCTCCAGTCCCCCAACATACCAGTGAGCTCCATACCATCTCCAGTAAGGGCCTGTGTGTCAGTCACATGACTTGGCCCTTAACATAAACACACAAACCACTAAACATTTTTTATTTTTTTAATTTTCAGCTGAATGTCAGCATGGTTGTGCTATTCCAATATCACTTCTGTGGTTTATTAAAATCATGGTTTTCCAGCCTGTGTGAAGAAAGGCGAGGGGGATATTCTTTAGCGCAATCTGATTAAAAAGGGGGGGGGGGAAATGATTTCAGTAATGATATTTAAATCTAGGATAAAACTATCAATTATTGAAATTCATTAATTAAGCAAAATATTTGCTAGAAATTGCTATATACTCTCAGTTTGAAGATTTTTCCATCAAAATATAGCCTCATTAAAATTTTACGTGAGACAGTCTGTTTGCAATTTCATTTTGCCGACTAGTTTTGCACTGAGGTTTGGAATTCTTTTTCATTATAATTTTATACCAATTAACTCAGAAAAAAATGTAATTTACAGGTTTGCATAATTGCCCAGAGGTTATGATGTAGCACAAGTTGAGAACAGAAACAGACTTTTTATGCTTAGAAAGAAAGAAAAAAGGCAAATTAATTTATCTTTTGCTGTTAATTTTTATAAATGCATTTTTAGAGGTTACATACAGTAAGTTGAAATTGATCAAAAAGTGGTAAATTGTTTTCACATTCTACTATTCTGTGCAGCACTTTTAAAGGTCTAACTGATGTAAGCACAGACAACTGAGTTTTAAAGCCATACCATGAGTCAAATATTGGTCTCTAAACAGAGGCGCTACTAGCCCATTAGGGGCCACAAGCAGGAATATTTTAGGGGGGCCTTCACACACAATACATAATAAAAAGCTAATAGGCAACCCCCTTGAGTTACTCAGGGACCTAAGTAATTGCTTAGTCTGCTGATGCCTAGTGCCAGCCCTGACTCTACACCAAACCTAATGTACTCGGCTTTGTTGCAAAGGGGGATCTGCAGCTATCAGTGGTGAAGGAAGTTCCCACTCCTTTCTCAAGACTGCAGTTGCCTCGCACCCCCATATGGTTCTCACTGTTGATCACATAGTCATTCCCCTCAGTTTAGCTCATGGACAACAGCTAAACCAAAACTGTGTGTGATGCTCTGTATCTCGGGAGAACACCTACACACCCATGTTCATCTTTATAAAATGATTGTGTGGTATCCAATGCAAAATTTGTCATGTTGGGTGTCTTCGGAAGGCTCAAAATGCACTGAGCATGGTTGTTATAGTGATGTTATAGTAATTGTTACAGTAATGTTACAGTAAGGTTATAGATTATAATTTCATGTATATAGTTATGAGGCTGAAAATGTATACTCACAGCTTAAAGCAAGCCCATGCAAAAACTCTCCAAGAGCAGAGAGGCAGTTCACACCTCGTCAGGGCATGGATGGGACAACCCAGCCCGGCCTCACAGGACCAATGGACACTAGCTTAGGCAGCAACCAAAGAATCTATTAGACCTCGAGGGAGTCACCCCCTTCCCTTGGGCAGTTTGGGACTGCGATGAGCTAATACTCAGCTGACTCTGAAGTGGGGGTGGGCGCAAAGCCAGGAAGAAAGAAAGGTCATGATAAAAGGGAGAAACATTTTGCCATGCTCTCTCTCTTCCATCTACATCTACAGACACCACCACCAAGTGACTGAAATGCTGATCAGAGGGTAGAGCCTGACTGAAAAGTAACCAGCCAGCCTGTGGTGAGAAGCATCTAAAGTTTTAAGGACATTGAAAGTGTTAAGATCAGCTTAGAATGCATTTTGCTTTTATTTCATTTGACCAAATCAGACTTGTTATGTTTTGACCTATAATCACTTAAAATCGATCTATATAGTTTATAAATCTGTTTGTTTATTCTACCTGAAGCAGTGTGTTTGGTTTGCCGTGTGTCAGAGGCTCCCCTTGGGATAACAAGCCTGGTACCTATCCATTTCTTTGTTAAATTGACAAACTTATATAAGCTTGCAGCGTCCAGCAGGCACAACTGGACACTGCAAGATGGAGGTTCCTAGGGTTGTATCTGGGACCGGAGATATTGGCTAGCGTCATTCGCTTGCAAGTGGCTGGGAGCAGCTTACATGCCAGACGCTGTGCGTGAACAGCCCAGGAGTGGGGGTTCTCACAGCAGAGCAGGGTAAGGCTGGCTCCCAGAGTCAAGGATTGGAGTGGCCTAGCAGATCACTGGTCCAGACAATACCAGAGGGAAACGTTACAGTGGTGCAGTGAACAGGGTGTATGTACAGCTTATTACTCCAAGTGAAGTTCACACTTTAAGCAATGATATTTGTGATTTTAAGTGAGTCTTAAGTGCAGTGGCGAAGAACATGAGGAGGTCACAGTTTTGTTATTTTCTGTTTGCTTATTTTGGGAAAGGGAAATAGGAACAGAAAAGCAGGAAAATGAGTGAAAGCAGTGAAGTTGAAGCTTTTTAGGCTTCAGTCTGCAGAAAAAGAGAGGGAGCACCAGAGATTACTACATCTGAAAGAACTGGAGATAAAAGAAAAAAAAGGGGCAGCCTGGGAGGAAGCTGCACACAGAAGGGCCATGGAAGAAAATGAGAAAGAGAGGAAGGAAAGAGAAAGAGAGTGAAAACACTAACTGGAACTGCTAGAGAAACAGAACCAGAACCCCCTGACCCCAACGACGCCCATCGTTCCAAAAAATTTACAAATGGGAACACTTATGACCTGCATACAGTGAGGATGATGTTATTGCTGAATATCTGACTGCCTTTGAAAGGCTGTGTGTAATACATGAAATCCCTGATAAGAAAATTCCTACCCTGATTGCAAAATTAACTGGTAAAGTTCAAAATGTATTCAATGGAATGCCTATTTAAGATGCTTTAGACTATTGTAAATTTAAAGATACTGTTTTGCGAAGTTTTCAGATTACTCCTGAAATGTATAGAGTTAAATTTAGGAATCTTAAGAGGGATATTGGTATAAGTAATGGGGAGTATGTAAACAAAATGAAATATTTGTTGGGGAAATGGGTGAGGGGCAAAGAGGTGGCAAGTTTTGAGGGAATGTTGGATCTAGATGCTCAAGAGCATTTCCTAAGCGTATGTAAGGCTGATGTAAAGCAGTGTCTATGGGACAAAGATGTAAAGTCTGTGGATGAGATGGCTTTTTTAGCTGATGCCTTCTAACAGAATCAGGCTTCTATTGAGGGCAGGCCACAGAAAGAGGGATTTAAAACTGGTGGGAAGAGAGGATCCCATTTTGTCCCTGGGAAGAGAGAAGGGGGCTGCGAGCCCAAACATTCTCTTACCCAAAAACATTCTTCTACTGGTAACTCCTATCCCAAATCTCCTGTAAAAGCAGAAGAGCCCAGAAGGTTCTATCAGTGTATTTCCACTGATCACCTGAGGAACAAATGCCCTGTGCTAGGAGGAAGTAGGCAAACAATAGTTCATGTTAGTTCTGCTGTCCTCAACACAGAACCCCACCCCCAACACCATCACCCCCAAGCAATTGAAACCTATCATATTGGCTCTGTGAGGTTAGCCTCTGCAGAACCAGATATAGAACATGTTAAGGCTGTCCAAATTGATGGCAGGGAATACTTGGGGCAGAGGGATACAGGGGCCCAGATCTCTCTGGTTAAGCAGAGTGTGGTTCCAAAGGCCAGTATGTTGCCTGATCAAATGGCAGAGATTGTGGGGGTAGGTGAAAGCAGATTTCTCATACCTCTAGCTAAAATCCATGTGGTTTGGGAAGGTTTGGAAAGTGTTTTGACTGTGGGGGTAACGGAACACCTCCTATTCGACCTGCTCCTTGGTAATGATTTTTTCCATATAGCTCAGGTTAAAGTATGTGCCTGCAGCAGGAGGGAGTGTTATGCTGGGACCCCCGAGGGAAAGGGTAAGGTCTCAGGAACTGCTGAGAGAATGGGAGAAAGTCTCCTTGATTCTTCTGCAGCTGGGGGAAGCAGTGTGCTTCCAGGTGGGAATGTGATGGAGACCAACTCCGACACTGCATCTGGAGGCAACACCACATCAGGAAGGGATGGGGGTGTAATGCCTGCCAGAAAGAGAACTGTCCAGGTTGTTAGCTGCCAGCAGGTCACAGCTGAATCAGAGGCAAAAACGGCTCCAGGGAGCATAGAGCAATGTGTCCCAGAGGAGAGCCCAGAGAAGGTGCAGGGGATCTCAGAAACCACAGAGGTGGATGAGGATTCCTGTGACACTGTAACACAGGGAAGCAGTGTGCTTCCAAGTGTGGGAGGGGCTGAGACTAGCTCCTTCCCAGCAGAAGGCAACATGCCCTCAGGCCCAGGGGCAGGAGAGGTGTTGTCTGTAATTAAGGAAACTGTCCCAGTTGTTATCTGGCAGAGCTTTGCAGCTGAATAAAAGACAGAACCCTTCCTAATTAACACAGAAAATTGTGTCTTCGGAGGGGGCCCAGAGGAGGAAACTGGGGAAGGAATAGTGGGGGTACAGGAATGTCTCCTCACTAGTCACTTGGGGCAGAATGCCCAAGACACTGGGAGGATGGCTGGGTCAGCATCTGTGCACCCAGGCACTCAGCCTGTGACCCAAGTTTTGAGAAGGAACTGTGTAGTCACACAGCTGGCTTCTCAGGGACAGAGAAAGGGGTGATGGAGGGTACCCCAATCCAGGACCCAATTTTTCAGGATGCTATTCCCGATAAGATTTTGGAAAGTAACTGTCTCTTTACATCAAGATGCAGCTCCAACACCTGTAACAGCAGAGGAGTTGAGACCAGGAAATTGCCAGGTGGTAGTCTGCCAGAATGCAGACGACCCAACTCACAGAGTGGGGGTGCTTTCCCCCAGGCTGGTGAGACACAGAGAGCAGTTATGGGAAAGCTGCTGGGAAAGGGTGAATCTGATCAAAGGGTAAATGCACCTAGCCCAGAGAGCACAGATCACAGCCCTCTAGGGGGCAGGGAAGGACTCAGTGCTGGGAGGGGGAAACACAGGGTAAACCCAAAAGGGGAGTTGGATTTCCTACATATGTACAGTCCTGGGGTTGGGAGACTGCTCCCCAAAGGGCCAGCCAATGTGCAGAATCCCCCCGGACCCTTAGCTTGCCAGACCCTGAGATATCAAAATGCCAGAAACATGATTAAATTAAGAGTCCACACAAAGGGAAATACTGGAGGGAATGAGAAGCCAGTGACTGATAACATGGGAGAGAGTCAAAGGACACCGTGGGTAATGAACAAACTAACCTCAAACTACACTAACTGAATAGGGGCGAGATATCATAAAGATACTTGTAAACACCCATGTGTGATAAAAATTTTGGTATTAATGTTAAGTTTTGGGGATAAGAATTTTGACACAGATTTTAAACCTTATGATAATGCTACTTTTCAATTAATACCTGTAAACCGTTTTAAAGCTTATCACAGCAGAGAAACCATAACAAAAAATGGTTTGCTGTGTGTGAATGGGAAAACTGAGGCATGCTGCCTCATGGCCTTAATGGCTGGATGCCAAGAGAACTATAACAACAACCTGCCTTCGAGCTAGTCAGTGACTAACCCTCTTGCAGTAAACTAGTAAGAGGAGAGGTGTGACGCTCTGTAACTTGAGGGAACACTCTACACCCCATGTTCATCTTTATAAAATGATTGTGTGGCAAAGTTTGTCATGTTGGGTGTCCTTGGAAGGCTCATAAGGCACTGAGCCTGGTTGTTACAGTGATGTTATAGTAATTGTTACAGTTATGTTATAGGAAGGTTATAGATTATAATTTCGTGTATATAGTTATGAGGCTGAAAATGTATACTCATGGCTTAAAGCAAGCGCATGCAAAAACTCTCCAAGAGCAGAGAGGCAATTCACACCTCATCAGGGCATGGATTGGACAAACCCAACCCAGCCTCACAGGAACAATGGACACTAGTTTAGGCAGCAACCAAAGAATCTGTTAGACCTCGAGGGAGTCACCCCCTTCCTTTGGGCAGTTTGGGACTGCGATGAGGTAATACTCACCTGACTCTGAAGGGAGGCAGCGGGAGCAAAGCCAGGAGGAAAGAAAGGACATGATAAAAGGGAGAAACATTTTGCCATGCTCTCTCTCTTCCATCTAAATCTACAGACACCACCACCAAGTGGCTGAAATGCTGATCAAAGGGTAGAGCCTGACTGAAAAGTAACCAGCCAGCCTGTGGTGAGAAGCATCTAAGGTTTTAAGGACATTGAAAGTGTTAAGATCAGCTTAGAATGCATTTTGCTTTTATTTCATTTGACCAAATCAGACTTGTTATGTTTTGACTTATAATCACTTAAAATCAGTCTTTATAGTTTATAAATCTGTTTGTTTATTCTACCTGAAGCAGTGCATTTGGTTTACCCTGTGTCAGACGCTCCCCTTGGGATAACAAGCCTGGTACCTATCCATTTCTTTGTAAAATTGACAAACTTATATGAGCTTGCACCATCCAGCGGGCACAACTGGACACTGCAAGATGGAGGTTCCTAGGGTTGCGTCTGGGACCGGAGATATTGGCTAGTGTCATTCACTTGCAGGTAGCTGGGAGTAGCTTACATGCTAGAGGCTGTGCGTGAACAGCCCAGGAGTGGGGGTTCTCACAGCAGAGCAGGGTAAGGCTGGCTCCCAGAGTCAAGGATTGTAGTAGTTTTTTTTCCCCCCAGACATTAAGAAGATCCACAATATCTGCACCTTTTTCTGACATGAGGCTATTATCTGAAGTGGATGGTCCAGCAATCACAGTTCAAAATTTCGCTGTTCTCTCTATCTTCTGGTGTTTCACATGACAAACTAAGCTTATCATCATTCTCTGCAAAAGTCTTCACATTACTGGTGCATCCATTTGGTGATTTCTTCATCCCAATGAAAAGTTTGTTGTTGTTGTTGTTGTTTGTTTTTCTCCTCAAACTTTTTGGAGAAATCTCTTTTTGCTCTGATGCATAACAGCTGACCAAGCCAGGTCATTCATCCCTATTACGATGTATACTAGGTAGCACTGAAATGCTTAGAACTAGGTTAAACTCTAGAGTACAGGTTATTTGTTCCAGTTTTTCCTCTATCTCCTAATTTTCCCATCTCCAAAAAAAAAAGAAAATGGTGGTAATGTTTACCTATAATAGAGAGATGGTAGAATAGAAGGATGGCCCTGTGGTTACAGTGCAATTCTATGCTGTGCCACAGACCTCCTGTGTAACCTTGAGCAAGTTACTTAGAGCCAGATTTTAATGGTATTTAGATGCCTAAAGATGCAGATGGGCTCCTAATGGGACATTAAAAGATCACTAATTCCCAGTGTGTTTAGGTCTCTAAATATTTTTTTAAATCTGGTCCTTCACCATTAGTACAACACCTTTAAAATGAGGATGACAGAACTTCCCTACCTCACAGAGATGTTGTGAGGATCAATGCTCTGGTTATGGGGGCCAGTTAAGTAACTAAAATAGATGTTACTAGAGTGCTTTGAGACCTATGGATGAAAACCTGCTAGAAAAACTATTCAAGTGTTGAGTATATTAAGTAATTGGATAAAACATTTCATACTAATTGTGACAAAATAGGATTAATTTCTGAAATTATCCTGGAGGGAAGGAAAGAGAAAAGGCTTTCAGTCACCATATATTCCTAAACAATGAGGAAATACCTTCTCCTGAAACTCTGAATGAGCAACAATAGCTCACAAGTACAGCAATTCCAACACAACAGAACTATTTGAATACTGGGGCCTGGCTAAGGCCTAAACTAAGAGCAAATAGGCACACAAAGGAAAGGTAACACTGGGTTGGAAATAGGGGGTGTCAACAGGTCTCTAGAGACAAAAGGAAAGGTTATTAACATGTTTTAAATCAATTTTTATCACCCAGAGAGTCACTGAACCAACAGAAAGTTTGGCCTACTTAGAAGAGACAGGTTTCAGAGTAACAGCCGTGTTAGTCTGTATTCGCAAAAAGAAAAGGAGGACCTGTGGCACCTTAGAGACTAACCAATTTATTTGAGCATGAGCTTTCGTGAGCTACAGCTCACTTCATCGGATGCATACTGTGGAAATTGCAGAAGACATTATATACACAGACACCATGAAACAATACCTCCTCCCACCCCACTCTCCTGCTGGTAATAGCTTATCTAAAGTGATCATCAAGTTGGGCCATTTCCAGCACAAATCCAGGTTTTCTCACCCTCCGCCCCCCCCCCCCCCCAGACAAACTCACTCTCTTGCTGGTAATAGCCCATCAAAGGTGACCACTGTCTTCACAATGTGTATGATAATCAAGGTGGGCCATTTCCTGCAGAAATCCAGGTTCTCTCACCCCCTCACCCCCCTCCAAAAACCACACACACAAACTCACTCTCCTGCTGGTAATAGCCTATCCAAAGTGACCACTCTCCTTACAACCTGCATGAAAATCAAGGTGGGTCATTTCCAGCACAAATCTAGGTTTTCTCACCCCCCCCCCCACACGCACACACACAAACTCACTCTCCTGCTGGCAATAGCTCATCCAAACTGACCACTCTCCCCACACTGTGCATGAGAATCAAGGTGGGCCACTTCCAGCATAAATCCAAGTTTAACCAGAACGTCTGGGGGGGGGGGGGAGAGGAAAAAACAAGGGGAAATAGCCTATTTCCCCTTGTTTTTTCCTTCCCCCCCCCCAGACGTTCTTCCCCTTGTTCCCCCCCCCCCCCCCCCGACGTTCTGGTTAAACTTGGATTTATGCTGGAAGTGGCCCACCTTGATTGTCATGCACAGTGTGGGGAGAGTGGTCAGTTTGGATGAGCTATTGCCAGCAGGAGAGTGAGTTTGTGTGTGTGTGTGGGCGGGGGGGTGAGAAAACCTAGATTTGTGCTGGAAATGGCCCACCTTGATTATCATGCACATTGTAGGGGGAGTGGTCACTTCGGATGAGCTATTACCAGCAGGAGAGTGAGTTTGTGTGTGTATGGGGGTGGGGGAGTGAGAAAACCTGGATTTGTGCTGGAAATGGCCCACTTTGATTTTCATGCAGGTTGTAAGGAGAGTGGTCACTTTGGATAGGCTATTACCAGCAGGAGAGTGAGTTTGTGTGTGTGGTTTTTGGAGGGGGGTGAGGGGGTGAGAGAACCTGGATTTCTGCAGGAAATGGCCCACCTTGATTATCATACACATTGTGAAGACAGTGGTCACCTTTGATGGGCTATTACCAGCAAGAGAGTGAGTTTGTCTGTGGGGGGGGGGGCGGAGGGTGAGAAAACCTGGATTTGTGCTGGAAATGGCCCAACTTGATGATCACTTTAGATAAGCTATTACCAGCAGGAGAGTGGGGTGGGAGGAGGTATTGTTTCATGGTGTCTGTGTATATAATGTCTTCTGCAATTTCCACAGTATGCATCCGATGAAGTGAGCTGTAGCTCACGAAAGCTCATGCTCAAATAAATTGGTTAGTCTCTAAGGTGCCACAAGTCCTCCTTTTCTTTTTAGAAGAGACACACACACACACAAAACAGCATGACAGGCTGTCAGTTAGGCTCAGTGGTTCACAGCTTTGCTTCTAAAGGAATGTAAGCTTGTTCTCTTTCTGTAACTGAGTCTAAGACCCTGCCAAGGTAGCATTTGTGCAACGTAAATCTTAGGTGTCCATTTATTTTTGTTTAAACTATTCTCTGTGCTTTTAATCTTCAAATAAACCTTGGTTTTGCTAAGAATTCTGCTGTCCGTTTGGAAATTTCACACAGGTCTTCAGTCTCTGAGGATAACAACTCATAGCCACCCTCACACAGATGGGCCTGCCAAGAACAGGGGACTACAGACCTAAAGACACCTACTTTTCTGGTCAAAAAGGCAAGGTTCAGAGAGAGGATCCTCTACCAGGGAAGCGTGTGGCAGACAGCAAGGTGGATAACTAATGGGGAGACGATTCAGAGACCAAAATGGAGCAAGACTCACAGTTGCCTTAAAGGGTAGCAGTTGTTTTGATTGTTCTTAGTGCTAGGAAATTATTTTAGGGGACTGGGTGGGAATTGATAAGTTTCCAACATTTGGAACAATTTCCTCTTAGTGGGTAACAAGCTATTTGTGCTCTCAAAGTAGATCACTGTTGTAAATTTTTTAATCATGGTATGTGTCATCACTTAGCAACCAATATAATTTGTTCAAATCAGACTGACTGGTAGTAATTTTTGAGGTCCTGAATATAAATTAGAGAATTATCAATGGCTGCAATGAATACCACACTGATCTACAAAATCCCATTCAGATCCCATATCTGAAGCCAGAAGCGAGCAAAGAGGAGGGATAAGGAGCCTAGTGAGCTGGCATTTATGCCTCTGCCAGGGCTTTTAAGTTTAGTCCCTGCTGGAATTCTTTTATTATAGTGAAAGTTATATTATAGGGCTTTGTTGGAAATTCTCTTCTCTCAGCTTTCAGTAATTAAATCAGTCCCTGGGTCTTCTCCCCTGTCCCTCATCCTCATTTAAAATTAGATCTCTCAAATTTTCAGACACAGGAATTTAGCAATTTTGCACAGCTCTATTGCTAGGCTTAATTAAACAAACAATATACTTATGAGACCAACTTCTCTGGAACCAAGAGAAGTCCTCCAGGGCCCTGCTAAAGGAAAGCACTCCCAGTCAGAACAGCAGTTTTGCACATGCATGAGTGCTGTCCTGAATAGGGATAGACAGGAGCACATGCTTAAGTGATTGCCTGAATCACATGCTTAAGTGATTGACCCAGGAGTGCTGCGAATACTTTGACTGAAGATAATAATCCAAGGAGTTGAGATATTTGAGCCAAATTGTGTTACGCAATTTCCATATCTATACTAATTAACAGTGAGTGGGACTTGTGAGGATCTCAGTCTATGTGGAGTGCAAAAGACTGTCCTATCACTGTTCCTAGGGTGCTGTAGGAGGCTTCAATCAGGGACCAACAGTCCTAGTGGTCAGGCCACAGCCAAGCAGTTTCTCCAAGTGTTGGAACAGCTCTTTCAGACAGTCTCGGGAGTGTGGCCTAATGGCCAAGTCACAGTTTACCACCACCACCACCCACCGAGTCCTCTAGAATCCTCAGGCAGCCAGGGGAAGGGTACAACCCAGGTCCTTCCTCTCCACCGGGTCCCAGCCCATAGCCCAAGTGGAGGGAGGCTGATCTGGAATGACAGCCAGAAAGGACTGAGTGAGACTTGGCCTACTTCCTACCTTCTCTGTTTTCCCTTCAGTTTGAGGCATGGCCCCAGCCTTCTGCTTGCACACACTCAGTAATTCAGAGCCTCAGCTGGGGGAGGAGGGAGAAAGAAGGCTTCCTCACTCACTCTCAGAATTCAGTAGAGTGAATGAGGCAGAGCGATCTACAGAGGAAGGACTGGGTCTGTGAGTGAGACATGGCCAGGAGATTAGGGGTCTGTCCCTGCTGAGTTGGGGAGAAGGGGACAGGGACAGACCCGTAGCCTCCTGGCCAAGTCTCACTCACAGACCCAGTCCTTCCTCTGTAGATCACTCTGCCTCATCAACTGCAGCCTGTTTGCCTCCCTGCGGCCATTCTCTCCTTCACTCTCCCCCCACCTGCCTGCCAGAGCTCCTTTTAAAGTAGGTCCTCTATAGGGAGCATGCTTGGCAACTGCCGAGGAACAGGACCTTCTTGGCCCAATACTGCTCCATCGCTCCTTTAACATTAGGGTGGTGATCTGTAAACCCCACCACAGGAATCTCACTGTTACTGTAGGGGAGGGTTTGTTTCTGAGTAAGGGAGAAGGAAGCAAAGCTCTTGCAAGCAGGGGAGAGAAGGAAAAGGGAGTTGAATTAACCTGGCTTCCATTCTCTATTTCAGAATTTTAAGGATGGACATAATTTGTTCTTAGAGTTCAAATGTAAAATCACCTGTAGGACTGAAGAAAGGTTTAATTTAGGGCTGCATGCTGATGGGTAACTGATCACCCTCAATTTTCACTAACTTCAAGTGCCCAGCCCTTCTCTGAATCAGGCCTTAATTTCCCAAATAGTGCTCATGTAAGAGCAGATATTTCCTTTAGGTCTCATACACTCTGTGGCAATTTAGCTCTAGAATTAGAGGTCAAGTGTACACAACAGCTGGAGGATGGCTTTACTCCCACTGTTGTCATAGCATGGAAGGGTACATCGGCTGCTCATTCCCCTGAAAAAAGTTTGAATCGATTTAGACTGGTGATCTGTGGGTTTGTTGTTCTCTGTGATTCACACACTAAAATGCACTTCTGCACATATCTACTCATAGTTAGAAACAATGTCAATATTTTAAATTAGATGCCCACTACTCACTCTTCTTGCTATATCCCAAAGAGTTCTTCAGGCAGCTTTATTTGTATTTGTGATATCAGCAGGAAAAAAAGAAATGAGATGGAAAACATTAATAAAACAATAGCTCAAGAAGTTTGATCCGGTGATGAACTGTCTACACATAGACAGCTTCCACTCTTTAAGTCTGTGTGACAGCTTTAGAATGATGAAATATGTTAAAGAGACAAGGAAACAAAAAGGGGGTAATTTCATCCCAGGATATGATTTAAAACTAATCCTGTTTGGTATATCATCCAAATATGAAGGGTTTTTATTGAATTTTTTTGAATTGGTTCTCTGCTGTGCAGCAAAGAGAGAGCGGAAGACATTCAATAGCAAACAGACAACAGACTGAGAGCTGCTTTTACTGAAAATAATGACACTATTATAGGGTGAAATGAAAAATATAGCTCCAGAAGTTTAGATGATTACACAAACCTTGAATCAAATTCATCCCTGCTGCACTCACTTGTCTTCAGTGGAGATGTGCCAGGGATTAAATTGATTCCTTGCATGGGTTTTCCCTTTCTTTCTCAAAGCCCATCCTAGAGCATCCTTGACATGGTCCTTGACTTCATCCCTTCTCTACTTCCTGTATGAAGAATAATCAGCTTTTCCCTCTGTGGTTGAACCTAGTGACTCCCTTTCTCCCCAGGATTTCTCTCTCCTTTCTTGTCTCCAACCTCACTCACCCCAATCCCCAGTAGGCCTCCTATATTTTGTGGTATTCTTCCACATCCATTTTAGGGACTCATCAAGTCTTGTGACCCTACCATAGATTCTGGGAATTTTAGATTTGAAAACAGACAGCCAAGCAGAAATTGCCTGTTATAAAAGATTTCATAATAGGGTGGAAGGGAGAAGTTTTCTGGTTGAAGGCAGCAAAGGAGTACTTAAAAACATTTCAAGCTCAATATAAGATGTTCAAAGCCACATCTCCTACTACCCCTTCCCACATCTCTAATCTGTTCCCCTCACATATTATTTCCTCCCATCTTTGATTGATGAGTAATGTCACCTTCAATACTCTTTTTCAGCTGCTTCTCTCAAGAATGTCTGTGACCAAAAGAGTCCTATTAAAAACCAGAAAACTAACATACACAAAATCACACAAATTTAATGAAATCCTTCCTCCCATTACCCTTCCTCCAACTAAGAATGAAATATGAAAACCTCTCATTTTGAAGGATTTTAGATTCTGTTGCAAACATTTTAACAACACTAATTTTAACAGCAGTACTTAATGTTGTGCCAATATTTAAAGCTGACTATTTAAATTATTCTCACAGAATGTGTGCACATGCAAAACCTACATTTGTGCATGCAGTAGGACACATGCAATTGTATATTTTGCACATACAAAGAGCTGTCTGCATATGGAAATATAGAATATTTGGGCAAATTCTGTTGGCTAAATTAGCTCTTCATGTCTATTTTGTAACAGGTTGATTCCACTAGCCTCCATGTCCTCTGGACCAGGCCCTTCACTACAAACAGTGCAGAGCGCTGCAATGGACCTATATGAACTATGTCTTCCCTGAGGTAATTATATCTTTTTTTTTTTTTTAACCATGGTAAATTGCTACACTTGCTAAACACATTTTATCATGTTGCAACACTCAGGAATGTACTACATTATTCTTCTGATGTAGCTCATTTTCTAATTAGAAAATTTGCATTCCTACTACTAATTGCCTATTGCTATTTTTTTCTTCTAAAGAAGCGATGTCTACAGATGTGCTGCACACAGCAACATACATTTTCTGCGGTGTGCTGATGTTGCAGAGTTATTCTTTCTTTCTTAGCTTAAAACTCCCCAAAAGATAACCAAGTTAGGTAGTTGAGTTGGCAGTAGTAAGCCAGCATACATCAATTCAATTGACCATGAACTCCAGGGCATAAACAAATTGATCAAAGCCGTGATATTTTAGGTTGGGAAGTCTATTGAAGAAGATTAAATTAGACTATTATCCAAGTAAATCACTTGTTTCGCTTCTGTGCTGCTAAGAAAGGTGAATGCTAAGACTTAGAATCAAAGAGAATAACTGAGCAGCTCAGTAGAGATGGCACACCTTAGAGCTTTATTAGCAGAATTTGCACTGACAAATCATTTACATATCATGCTCTTCCCAAACCAACTTAGAAACATCTTCCATACCTACCTTTGTCTGATGTGTCTTTAATGGCTTCTGGAGTTCACATCAGGATACATGGGTGTATCAGTACATATATCAATACTATAGGCATAGTTTTGTTTAAGATGTTTTAAATATACTCAAATATATTCTTAATTAATTATTCTAGAAAAATAAAGTGACCAAAGGATTATCAACCATACTTATTTTATAGTGAAAATATTTGAGGCCTAAAAGTATGCAGTAAACTCACTACTTAATTTGCCATTACAATTAACATTTTATCTATTTTTCTTAAATCTACTATTTGTTAAAACATTCTATACAGCTATTGCATAGAAGTTTTCTTCAGTAATATTTCTTATAAGAATGACAACTACAGTGTTATTAAGGGCAATTGAAAAAGAGTTTCTTTTTAGCCTCTGTGTGTTTGTAAGAGAGATGCTGACACTTCTGAGACATTCAAAATAACAACAAAAAAGTAGATATATGGTAGTCTGGATGGCCCATGAGAATGGTATTGGAGACTTTTGCCTCTATATTATGTCTGATCTTTGTCCAACAGTCAGAAGTTCTCATCTGGTGATAAATGTTGCTGACTGTCCTAGCTGAAACAAGTTGGTGGCTTCAGTCTAGTTCTTAGCAAATAGATAACCCTCATCACAAGGCTGGCACCCTCAGTAAGGAAACTTGGAATGAATGGGAATGGATACATAATTATCCGTTCAGCCCTGAAGATGGTTACTCCAGTGTGGTTACTCTGCTGCTACCTTATTAAACCTATTTTTAGGTAAATAGAAGATTTCATACCACAAGCTGTTGATGTTGATTTTCTTTTACCCATTCCAGGGAACTGGTTAGTTAATTGAGTTCTTCATTGTGTCTTTTTTCTCCAATTTCATTTCCCTCTAGATTTTTACTCTCTTTTAAGACCATCCTATTTACAGGCATCTGATCTCTGATAAACTTGCACATTCAGAATGTCACTATTGCTCCCAATAGTAGTGTTCCTAGCATAAACTGGGGTAATAGTAGTGTTCCTAGCATAAACTGGGGTATAGTTTGACAAATGGGTTTTATTATTATTTTACTATATAGCCCAGTCATTCAGAACATTGGATGGGCACGTTTTGAAATATCCAAATAAATGCAATTGTATCAACATGCCAACTCAGGGAGACATTTTGTGATCACAAAATGCCACTTATTAGAATATTATAGCCCCAAACAGTGACATAATTTTAAGATCATTGGAAAACAATGCATGTATTTTAAAAGTTATAAATATACTGAGCTGACAACAAAAGGCTGTCTCTCATAATGTCCTGAAAATAATATATTGGCTGACATGGACATTTTAACTTAAGATAATTAAGAATTAGCTCAGTTCTGATTTATAGCTACGCATACACATATGAAAAATGACTAACATCAAGCAGTGTGCTTCTATTTTACCTTTGCAGAAGCATGGACTTGAGCTAAGAGAGCTTTTCCAGCCATGATCTTTTTGGCCTTATCTTCCTCTCACAGAAATCCATGCTAGTTCTTTAAACCATTATTTAAAAGGTTAGAATTTTGCCAAGAGGTTTTTAGGACAATCTGATATAGATTGTGCAGCAGATAGCTTATATAAACTTTAAAATATATGAAGAATCTGAAGATTTCTGTTCTGTAAGCAGTAAACGGTATTCATCTGACCTCTCTGAAATGACCTAATCAGGTCCACAAGGTTTTCAATTAAGATGCCAAGACCCTTACAAAAAAAAGTTACATGCTCTTTCAGAGGCCTTGACTAATCCCAACTATTGCATAACAGCATATTTCTGTTCATCTTCTCAATCTTTATAATTAAGGTAAAATTACTAGTGTGCAAAATCCTTATCGAAACAATCAGAAGCCTATGTATCGAGGTCAGGCTAACTAGTCCATAGTTCCCCAGCTCCACCTTTTTAACCTTTTTAAAGATGGGTACTATGTTAGGCCTTCTCCAGTCTTCTGGGACCTCAACCTGTCATCCAGGAGATTGCAAATCTTATTGCCGGTGGCATTGAGATTTCTTCAGCTAATTCCTTCAGCACATTGGGGTGAACAGCATCAGGTCCTGCTGACTTGAATTCATTCAAATTAGTGAGAAGATCTCTGACATCTCTGATCTGCATCCCTTCCCTTTTATTGTCGATGATAATTTTGCTAGTTGTCCAGTCACATGTTATTTTTTGTGTGAAGACTAAAGCAAAGTAGGCATTAAGCAGCTCCACCTTCTTATCATCTTCTGTTACCAGCTCACCTTTTCTATCGAGCAGCGGACCCATACCATCCCTGGTTTTTCTTTTTTGTCTGAAATATTTGTGGAACCCCTTCTTGTCATCTCTAACAATTCTTGCCAATTGTAATTCATTCTTTGCTTTGGTTATCCTGATTTTGTCCCCACGCACTCGTGCTGTTCCCATTTATACTTTCTTGGTGACATGCCATTCTTTCCATTTCCCTTTTGGTTTTCAGATAGATAAAAAGCTCCTTGAGCAGCTACACTGGTCTCCTGTGACTCTTATAATCTTTCTTCTGCATCAGAATAGCTTGACAGAATAGCTCTGTCTAGTATAACATCTTTTAGGAACTGCCAGCCCCCTTTGACTCCCTTTCTTCCTAATTGACTCTCCATGGGACCTTGCCTGCTATTTCTCTGAGTTGACTGAAATCTGCTTTTTTTTTTTTTTTTTTTTTTTTGAAGTCCAGTGTCCTTGTTTGCTATTCTCATGCCCTCCTACCCTTGGGATCTTGAATTCTATCAGATTATGATTACTTACTCCCAAACTCCCAACTACCTTCACATTTGCAATTAATTGGTCAAAACCAGATCTAAAATGGATGACCCCCTAGTTGTTTCCTCAGTTTTCTGAATCAGGGTAATCAGGATGGAATTTTAGAGCCTGATCCAAAGTCCATCAAAGTCAATGGGAGTCACTCCATTGAACTAAATGGGCTTCAGATCAAGCCCTTAGAAACTGGAGTGGAGAAAGTTGTCTCTGATTAGCAAATGCAGAAGATGATGAGAACTTTGCAAAATATTTGAGTCAAAAGGGAACAATTCCTCTAAATTAGGCATTTAATGAGTTTCAGATATATCACCGAAGATATATTTTCCTTGAGTGGCTGAAAACTGAAGCTCTATACTACAGAATATGCAATGGAGGATCAGACCATTTCTCTTCCATTTGCTTTCGCAAATGTAAAGGCTGCAATTGTTGTGGTCTCTGCCTCTGTCTGAGTTTCTGGTATGTGAAGAAAAAAGAATTTCAGATTTTGAGAAAATCTTCCAGGTAATAGCTTAGTTCATTTTATATTCATATATTTCCATCATTTAGAGCTAACTGCTGTATTATCTTATCCCTGCTTTATGTGCACAGCTCTACTCACCCTTAACTATGCAACCACAAAAGGCACTTCCACAGTTAGATCATTTTACAAAGGGTTTAGATAGTTTTACAAAGAAATCAGAGGTTTAGTGTCTGGCTGTGTAAACATTCACATTTAGACATTGAAGGTTCCTTACTTTCTGGGAAGTCCTTTATTCACTCACAGTATCTGTGATTTCTGATTAACTCTACAATTTAAGTTTTGCACTGAAACATTTCCTTGATTAAAGGTTATTTTATTGCATCACACACAGAATGTGGTGTCAGCTATCTAGGAATTCTTGAAAGATACCAATAGTAACCTTCACTATGAAGTACTGCCATCTATAAATCCTTCAGTTATTGATTTAGAATTTGATTTTAGCTTCATATACCAAGAATTTCATGATCGGCTATCACCCAGAAAGAGTAGAGAGACAGCAGAAGCATCAGCAGTAGATACCACAGTCCAAAAAAGATGAAGGCCACAAAGAAGCATAGTCATAATTTATTATATACAAACTTATTATATTTAATGTATTAAAATTGACTGGACCCATGCCAGTTTCTATTGGAGAAACATAGATTTCCTCAACAAAATAAAGTTTTGAGTGAAATTTGAAGGTAGACGTTTGAGGTAGAATGGATGGTATTTGGCCAGATTTATCACTGTCAATTTATTCTAATAGACATTCAATTCAATTCCCTGCCCCCCCCCAGTAGAGAATACATAAACCCAGCCCACTAACTAATAATGAAGTTAGGGATCTCTGGCATATTTTAATGGGATTAACAGAAAGAAACAAGGACTTGGGCCAATGTTATGACACTAAAAAGATGTTCTGGAAAGGTAAACTATCTGACCAGAATGTACTTTGTTAAAAACCTCTCATAAGTGAGACTCAACAAATAGCCTAGATTGTTAGAACAATTATCTTTTGCCCAACAGCACATTGAAATGAATGGTTCCATAACCACACTGCCAATGGAGTAGAATATCATTAATAGTAAGTAGGAGGGGAAAGATTGTTGTGACCTAGAAGATGGCCAGATAGTTTCAAGAAGACCCAAAGCATTTATATGGACAACTATTTTGTTCATTGATAAGATTCAAAGAATATTTATCTGAATAGCATGTAATTGCAAGTAATTTTATACTTTTACAACTGATTTGTAGGGGGGCAATTTCCCACTCTTTTCTATTTCTAGTGGAAGGAGAGAGAGATTTTTAATTAAAAACCCCCCAGAAAACTGTTCATATAATTTTAGGAAACTAAAGACAAAAAGAAACAGATTTAAGAGTATTTGAAAAGGGAAAAGTTGTGTTTTTTAAAGCTTGGATCAATTCTCTCCTTCCCATGACGCCAACTTTATTGCTCTCCTTCACTTTATAACTTCTGTTTATACAGAGTCCTCTGAGTGCTAAACTTCTCTTTCTGCAAGTCTGGTTGCTTGTTATAAAGCCTTTTTCTCTCAGTACTTTGACAGCACATCAACCAACAAATCTCACTAGTGACAAACTCAAATGTTTGAAGCACATATCTTGATTCCTCTCACTACCTTAATATATTTCTGATTCAATACAGACTTTACTGTTATTAGCTCATCTTGCCTTTTACTGTCTTCTTTCATCCATCAAGCATAAAATACATGTCACTCCTACAATCATCAAAACTAAAAGTTAAAAAAAGATGAAGATAGCAAAATTAGCTTTGTTTCCCAGACCGTCGATACAGTTTGTTAGTTTATAGCATACTCATTTGCAGCAAGTTGGTCAGTCTTCCATCAAAGATGGTTTATGCTAATTTTATTAACACTATCTGAAAAATAATGAGGCCATGAAAAAGATCAGAAAAATATCAGATGGGCTTCTGCAATCCAGAACCACTACAAGTATGTCTCTTTTCAAAATATTGAAACAGCCATCATAAACACATGCTGTACTTATAAATATAATCTCAAACCGCTGTTGTGTTTGACTCCACAACAGGTTGAAGCCTGAATTTCTTGAATAGCATATCTGTTTCCAAGGTACCAACTACCATAGCCTCAAATGAAATAAAACCCTAGGCCAAGATTTTGAAGAGTGAGGAATGATTTTGAGTGCTTCAGTTTTGGGTGTCCAATTGAGAGGCACAACACTTTCAGAAAATCAAGCCACTTTAAGACACCTCACGTTTGGCACCAAAATCACTAGTCACTTTTGCAAATCCTGACTTCAGTATTGCATGTACTAAGGTGCATACACTTGTCTGTATTAAGTGTAGCAGGAGTTTAATGCATTGATATAAAAAAGGCCTGTTTGTCCCATCACACCAATTGCATACCAATGAATCTCCATTTACTTTAACAGTCAAATCCCTGGTTGTGGGCACAAATACAGAATTGATATCAGTGGGATGTTGAATGCTATTACCTAAGAAAGCATATGTCACATTTCTGTAAATCCATATCCAGATGCCTCTTTCACCGTCATTCTCAGAGGTCATTGTGCTGTTATCCTCCAGAGCTGATTTGCCCATATCAAATGCAGAAACAAAATAATGTTATTCTTCTTCAGCTTTTCCACTGACACCATAGCCTATATATAAATCAAAAATTGTTGTTTCAGTTATCTTCATAGTTCAGCACTATTCCTTGTGAGATTTACTTTCACTTAGGTATTGTGTTCTTTCATTTTGTTTGTGTTTTAATAACAGAATGAACCAGGTTGCATTTAGGAGGCAGCCATGTTAGCTTTATTCTGCAATGCTCTACTTACACAAGCAAGGAGAGAGTTTTACCACTAAGGTAACAGAACATTGCTTTTGTGATACAGTACTTACAAATATGTGCAGGAAGTCCTAGAATCAGAGCACCACTGATCTCTTAATTGTCTTTTCTGGAAAGGGAATGTTTGAAACTGCAATGTAATGGGCAAAGTTCCCAGAATCACAATATGATTTCTCAAGGAAAGATCTCCATATGCTGTAGGATGGATGGCATTTTAGAGCTCTAATAAGGCCTATCCATAAAGGCTCCACTTGTTTTAAACAGCAGACATGGACAATGGTCAGAATCACTAGTAGTGGATACTAAATGGACCATAGATATTGTCAGAAACCAAGCTTGGGGAAGAGGGCAGAGGATGAAGGACAGTTCACTGAGAATCTGTGGCTCAAAGACCAAAGGCCAAAAAAGGCCAGCTTACAGAAAATCATTCTTTCTGAAATACAGGACTATAAAGATAGAATCATAGAATATCAGGGTTGGAAGGGACCTCAGGAGGTCATCTAGTCCAACCCCCTGCTCAAAGCAGGACCGATCCCCAATTAAATCATCCCAGCCAGGGCTTTGTCAACCTTAAAAACCTTTGTCTGACCTTAAAAACTTCTAAGGAAGGAGATTCCACCACCTCCCTAGGTAACGCATTCCAGTGTTTCACCACCCTCCTAGTGAAAAAGTTTTTCCTAATATCCAACCTAAATCTCCCCCACTGCAACTTGAGACCATTACTCCTTGTCCTGTCATCCGCTACCACTGAGAATAGTCTAGATCCATCCTCTTTGGAACCCCCTTTCAGGTAGTTGAAAGCATCTATCAAATCTCCCCTCATTCTTCTCTTCTGTAGACTAAACAATCCCAGTTCCCTCAGCCTCTCCTTGTAAGTCATGTGTTCCAGTCCCCTAATCATTTTTGTTGCCCTCCGCTGGACTCTCTCCAATTTTTCCACATCCTTCTTGTAGTTTGGGGCCCAAAACTGGACACAGTACTCGAGATGCGGCCTCACCAATGTCGAATAGAGGGGAACGATCACATCCCTCAATCTGCTGGCAATGCCTCTACTTATACATCCCAAAATGCCATTGGCCTTCTTGGCTACAAGGGCACACTGTTAACTCATATTCAGCTTCTCGTCCACTGTAACCCCTAGGTCCTTTTCTGCAGAACTGCTGCCTAGCCATTCGGTCCCTAGTCTGTAGCGGTGCATTGGATTCTTCCGTCCTAAGTGCAGGACTCTTCACTTGTCCTTGTTGAACCTCATCAGATTTCTTTTGGCCCAATCCTCCAATTTGTCTAGGTCCCTCTGTATCCTATCCCTACCCTCCAGCATATCTACCACTCCTCCCAGTTTAGTGTCGACTCCTCCCAGTTTAGTGTCCCAGACAGGTGAAGTCCTTGCTATGTCTCAATGTTTGAGAGAGGTAATTTAATTGCATTCAGGCTCTCTCAGTAAATAAATCTCTCTCACTATAAATCCAAACTGAAGTATAGGTCATACATTATGGCACACTGTACATTATTACTCTGACGTGCGGGGGTGGGAGGGAAGGAAAAAATATAAAATGATGCATAAAGAATATCTTCCCAACTGTGGAGAATTGTCTTCGAAATTCATCTTTAAGGTAGAGAGATGAAATATAGTTATATTATAACATGGTTTGGGGAAACAAAGCTTTGTCTGGGCAGACTAAGATGATAGAAGATGTGCAAAAAAGTTGGAAATATTTGCTGTTTGGAATTTTCACATATAAATAAGCAAAGCCAAAGACCTAGATTTTATAACTACTCATTTGAAAATATAAAATAGTTTAGAGTCATATTTCATGGAGGTCACAAGGGCACATATATATCACTGTGGTAGGAGATTTTGAAGATAGAGAGCTTAGGGAAATCTAAAAAAATAAAATAGTACTTTACTTTTGCAAAAAGTCATTTTACTATTTAGTAATATCATTAGGTTCACATTGTAATAGTAATTTTAGAAAAGAAATTTGAACTGTGTAGTTTCTACAATAAAGCAGGTCATTTTAATGCTGTAGATGGATTTTATGTTCTGCTAGCAACACTCAAGCTCAACACTCTCTAAGTCCCCATCCAGCAGAGTAATCTACTAGCACAGAGTCTGTTGTCCTACAATGCTCTGTGGGCTCATTTAAGGCAAATTGTATGCCATACACGCAAAGGGGTCCATTCTGGCGGATCACATTTCAGGATTTAGCATAAAATCATTTATGTTAGAAGAGTAGTTTACTATGCCACCTCCAGGGACTTCAGACATTTTGTCAAAGTCTAATCATGTATAGATAATTGTACATTTACCATGGATATGGACATTACTCATGGTTTGTTTTTTATATGAGTTTGTAAAGGATTCAAGCAGGGGGAAACATAAAAAGCAAATTAACAAAACAAACATGTGCCCTTAAAGAAGGTCTCAGGGAAGGGGTAGTCTTAATGTTCATGAAGCCCTGACCTCAGAGCCCTGATTCAAAGGCTCCAGATTTAGGGCAGGTCTACACTACAGGGTTAAGTCGACCTAAGTTACGCAACGAGCTGTCCACATAGACGGAGTCAATATACCTTAGGTCAACTTATTGTGGTGTCTACACCATGCTGGGTCGATGGGAGAAACTCTTCCATTAACTTACCTTATGCTTCTCATTCTGGTGGAGTACCAGAGTCGACGAGAGAGAAATCAGTGGTTGATTTAGCAGGTCTTCACTAGACCTGCTAAATTGACCCCAGCGTATCGATTGCTGCAGTGTTGATCCACAGTAAGTGTAGAAAAGCCCCTAGAGTCAACAACCCAAATCTCTGGGACAAGCTATCCTAGTTGCTTGAATTCTGAGAGCAACCACAACCCATAACAGTCTATATTTAGCTTCTAGTTCCCTCATTGCTGCTTAGCTTCCTCTCCCTGTTTAAACAGACCAGCCCCAACTCAGTGCAGGTAGCCTCCTTGATTACACCTAGGCTGGTATGGTTGTAAGCTCCAGCCTGTCTCTTAAAGGGGTAATACACTCTTTCACAAAGGCCCATGTTATCTAATTCACAGTAATGGATCAATCCAACATAAAACTTAAAAACAAAAAAATGATCCAAATTTCACACAAATTCAAAAAGATACAAAAAAAAGGACTTCTAGACCTCCCCTTACAAAAAAAGAGAAGAGATGGGGGTCCATGTGACCAAGAGATGGGATCTACTGATCTTTGCACACTGACTTACCAACCTAGTGAGGATGGCTTTAAACTAGATTCAAAGGGGCCAGGTGACAAAAGCCCACAGGCAGGTATAAGAAAAGATGGTCTTAACAGAGGACAAAATATTGGGGGTGGGGATGGAAAATTATAATAGGGTGATAGTGTAACCCACATGCCTAATAGGGAGATTGCTCTTTAAGAGATCTAGAGAGGAGGGTGAGGAATGAGTTGTGTCTGGACCACTGTGGTTAGCACATAATTAACACTCCATGCCCAGAAGTTTCTGGAATTGGGTGTGGTAGTTTTGTGCATGCTCAATAGCTCCTTTAGACTCCATTGAAGGAAAGTAGTCAGGGCAGCTGCTTTACAAAAGACATGTGACCTGCAGCATGGGTTGGCAGAAACTCCATTACAGGAGCAAAAAACAGGCTGATTTCCCACAACTTTGAAGCATTTTGCAGCATGTTTGTGCCATTGTTAATTTTCCAACAGGGAAGCCCTGGCAGTGTTTGTTATAGAAAGGGGAAATTGGGAGGGAATCTTTTATTCATTTTAATTGTATACTTCAAATGTTATTTGATTGTACCCACTTGTTGTAGTCAAATTGTCTTAACCAGCATGGTTCACCAACTTTTTTCTTAGTGAAATGTGAAAATAGGGAGAGAGTCATCTACATTTTGTTATTCTCAGATTTTTATTTTTGTTGTAACAATGTTATTCATTTATATACTTAATACTGATTGGTTGGTTCATTAGTTAGCTGACTAGCTGAGTGATTTTACAGTCCAGCCGAGAAGGAGAAAGAGAAAGAGTCTGCATGGATTCCAACTGGAAATTTCTGCAAGCAAGAAGAGGGAAGATATTATTGCAGTGCTTTTGACTCAGCCAACTGTATAGAGTAGATGAAGCAAGACTAACTGAGACTCAGATGAACTCAACCTCAGCTTTTTGAACTCTGAGTTACTTCTCACTGTGTATCTGTAAAGACTGATCTGTTTAGATCTAATGTATTTCTTGTGTTTATATTTATGTATAATTATAAAGATAATATATGTGGATTATGGTGTAGCCTTGTTATGTAGTACAAATTAAACTATCGTGTTTATTATTATAAAATTTATAAAGCTGCCACTTAAGAATTAAATTTATTTTTCTTGTTCTTTTTGGACCTGACTATGGGGAGACTGACCCTGTGCAAATTGTGCTTTTTCTATAGGAGTTGTGTTGAAGCACTAAAAGAGTGGTGAAGTAAACTCTAACCTACCCAAAGGTCACAATACGAGCAACAAGAGGAATAACAGTGGAGGAATCTGCTAAACATCTTAGATGTCCTTACACAAATGCAAGGAGTATGGGGAATGAACTAGAAGTATTAGTACGTATGCGGAATTGTGAATAAATTGACATCATAGAGACTTGGTGGGATACAGCTCATGACTGGAATATTGGTATTGAGGCATATAGCTTGTTCAGGAAAGACAGGCAGGGGGGAAGCAAGATATTGCATTAAACATAATAAATAGATACACTTGTTCAGAGGTCCAGAAGGAGATGAGACAGACCAGTTGAAAGAGGGGGAAATGGAGGTGATGTCATGGTAGGGTTATACTATAGACCAACAAATCAGGAGGAGGAGGTGGATGACTCATTCCTAGAACAAAAACAAATATAAAAAACACAAGACCTGATAGTAAAGGAGAAGTTTAACTACCCAGACATCTGTCGGAAAAATGATACAGCAAAACACAAAATGTCCAGTAAATACTTGGGAGGTATTGGGGACAACTTTTTGTTTCAGAAGGTGGAGGAAGTAACCAGGGAGACAGTCCTTTTAGACTTAGTTCTGACCAATAAGAAGGATTTGGTTGTTAATCTCAAGGTTGAAAACAATTTGAGTGGAAGTGATAAAACAGATAGATTTCATTATTCCAAGGAAAGGAAGGAGTGAGAGCAGCAGAATAAGGACAGTGGACTTCAAAAAGACGACTTTAACATCCTCATATAACCTGATAAGTTTCCATGCTAATAAAATTGAAGGGAAAAAAGGAGTTCAGGAGAGCTGGCAGTTTCTCAGAGACAATATTAATGGGTCAACAGCAAACTATCCCAATGCCAGGGAAAGATAAGAAGAATAGTAAGAAGCCAATATGATTCCATCAGGAGCTCTTTAATGATCCAAAAATCAAAAAGGAATCCTACAACTGTGGAAACATGGACAAACTGGTAAGGATGAGTACAAAAGAATAGAATCATAGGACTGGAAGGGACCTCAAGAGATCATCTAGTCCAGTCCCCTGCACTCATGGCATGACTAAGTATTATCTAGACCATTCCGGACAGGTGTTTGTCTAACCTGCTCTTAAAAATCTCCAATAATGGAAATTCCACAACCCCCCTAGCAATTTATTCCAGTGCTTAACCACCCTAACAGGAAGTTTTTTCTGATGTCCAACCTAAACCTCCCTTGCTGCAATTTAAGCCCGTTGCTTCTTGTCTATCCTCAGAGGTTAAGAAGAACAATTTTTCTCCCTCCTCCTTGTAACAACCTTTTATGTATTTGAAAACTTTATCATACCCCCCCCATCTTCTCTTTTCAAGACTAAACAAATCCATTTTTTTTTCAATTTTCCCTCATAGGTCAGGTTTTCTAGACCTTTAATAATTTTTGTTGCTATTCTCTGGACTTTCTCCAATTTGTCCACATCTTTCCTGCTATATGGCACCCAGAACTGCACACAATACTCCAGTTGACGCCTCATCAGCGCAGAGTAAGATGGAAGAATTACTTCTCGTGTCTTGCTTACAGCACTCCTGCTAATACATCCCAGAATTATGGTCACTTTTTTGGCAACAGAGTTACACTGTAGACTCATATTTAGCTTATGGTCCACTCTGACCCCCAGAACTGAGAAATATACTGGAAAAAATTATTTAAAACTCAGTTTGTAAGCACCTGTAGGAAAATAGGATGATAAGTAATATCCAGCATATATTTGTAAAGAACAAATCTTGCCAAACCAACCTAATTTCCTTCTTTGACAGGAGTAGTGGCTAGGGAAAACTATAAACATGCTATATCTTGATTTAGTAATACTTTTGACACAGTCCTACATGACATACTCATTAGCAAAGTAGGGAAATGTGATCTAGAGGAAACTACTATAAGGTGGTGTAAAACCAGTGGCGAGACCGTACTCAAAGAGTAGTTATCAATGGTTTTCTGTCAAACGGTGAGGCAGGACCCCAAAATCTAATTTACAAAAGAGAACGATTAGCTTAAGATTTTTATTTAGTCACCATGACTCATTAAAAACAAAACAACAACATGGAGGATGAAATCCTGGTCCCATTGAAGTCAATGGCAAAACTTTCACTGACTTCAGACGACCCAGGAATTCACCTGACATTTGTATTTTCACCCACCTTTTAGGTGGGGTTTGTCCTTTCAGCTACTAGCATACAAATTACTTGAAAATCATTTAGAATGGTTTCCAATTAAATGTTATTAATGTGTGTTGAATGGCCTCACTAGCCAGGCCAAGAGGTGAAGTCAGCATATCATTGGTTTTAAATTTACTTATTTCTTCATTGGACCCATAATGTCCAACATTGTTCAGATAACTGGCTCACTCCAGTGTGCCATACTGGTGGTGTGACACCCATCACAGAACCATGCTGGAGCCTGGAGATTAAGTATGAAGAGCAAGTGCTTTCTTATTTCTGAAGATTGTGAAATTTTGTAATGTTAACATAAAACTTGTTTAAAACTTAAATACTATGTGGCTTGCATTTGTACCAGCTTGGCCGTCCTCATAAGTGGGAAGTTTCCCTGGACAACACAAATGTTGCGAGCAACGGTACTTCAGTAGGTGGCACACAATCATCACTAAAACAATGTTGCTACCATGGTGCTGGCATATACTTTTCTGATTTAGGTACAGTCTTTTGAATGAAACGTAAAATCAATGTCCTGACCACTTTTGTTAATTAAAGATCCCGTGGTAATTTTTGTAATAGTAAGGAGCAATGTCTTGACTCATTGTTTTACACATCTAAATATATATGTACACACACAGACATATAAATAAGAGGCACATGTCATACTTCTAAAAGTAACATATATGAAAATGAAATGTAATCAGATATCCCCTATTCATGAAGAGCATGTAATGGTCTTGAAATGTGGGAGTTCACTCGGTGAGAGGTAGAAAGAATCAGAATGCTGCTGCTGTTATTGTAGTTGTTTCAATGAATGGCCTGAAACTCATTTTCTAATGACGGTGCAAATATTCATCACATTTGCAAAGATTTAAATTATTCGCTCTCATGCATATTTATATATGCATATGTGCTCTGGAACTCATTAAAACAGTTCACAAAAGATTTAGTAACAAGCATCATTCTTCCAGCATTGTTTTTGAAACGTATTTGCAAAGGCCTCAATTCAGCAAGGTACTCATGCACCTACCTTAAAGCATAGAAGCAGTCCTATTGATTTTCCGTTGACCTTAATGGTCTAATTCACATGCGCTAGTCATGTTCTTAAGTACCTTGCTGAACTGGAGCCTTGCAAAATAAGGGTTCAGTTCCACCATATGATAGAATGAAGCTTATCACTCAAAAAAGTAGATGCATTATAACAGTAATAAACTTGTATAATCTCCTGCGTTTCTGGGATAGATACGCCTGCAGATTTGGTTGCACAGAGGGTTTCCCTACCTAAACTGCTTCTTAATATAATTCCTGTCTAATTCCAATGGCAATATACGGACTTTTGCCATAGATGTGCTGAATGTTTGCAATGAAAAATGAAGATTTCACATTTATGTAGAATTCAATAGAATGGTCTGATCTAAGGAAAACAACAGTATCCTCTGTCTTGTTGCTTATTTTGCTCATAGTGGGTTTTTTAAATCCTAGTATTTGAAATGTCATTATTTTTATTTATATCAATTTCTACTTTGGGCACTATCCAAAGTGAGGGGTGGTGCAGAAGCCTAAGCTTTCCCCATTCTAAGGGAAACAGCAGAGGGCAATGCAGTTGCTCCAGGAAAGTAATTTGCAATACCTTTATCAAGGGGCAACGTAATCCCTCTACCTCCTTGGCTGTTACTGGAGGGAGGCATCTAACGTGAAACCCCTGCCCTTCCTAATGCACTGAGGAGACCTTACGGAACACATGCAAAGAAGAAATCCTTAGTTCCTGCATCTTGCCTAGTAAAGGTGCGATCTAGCCCTATGTGAGTAAGGAGAGCAGGATTCGATCTCATTTTGTACAGTGAGACGTGGTGTGTTGTGTATCAGATGCGTGACGAAACTGCAGTTATTTTTGAACATTACTACCTGGCACTGCTCTACACAGATTTGTTATGCACAGTAAGGAGACTCTTATACATAAAATATTAACAAATACTCCAATGTTTTCTCTATAGAAACTGAAAGGGAAATAGCACTATTTAGATGATAGCCGGAGTTAGAATAATCAAAAAGTAAAAGCACTATTTGCAATCACAGCTTGATTAAAATATTAAAGGTCACAAAGTAGGCAGTTATTTTCCTTCCTAAGAATAACTTTGGTATGGAGAAATGCACTGCCCTCCCACCAGGCAGACCAACCTCTGCTATTTGAACAAAAAATGTCTCTATATTTTTAAGAGGTTATGTAGATCACATCAAATCCAGCTATAAAATAATTAAGATCTCAGATATTACAGTTGGATTAAATTCTCATCTTGATCAAACCAATTGCCACCTTTAAAAAACAATGGAAAAATCTTATGTCCAGACACCAAATTGGACAGTGAAATGCTGCACCTAGTTTCTCAAATGGGCACTCAGACATTCATAAAGCCCACTTTCCATGCATAGTGCTAATTTGAATAACTAAATATTCGATTTGGGTACTCAATTTTTCTTCCTGGCAAGTTTTCATGACCAAAGAAATTCAGCTAAGAATCTAACATTTTTAATACCTAACCAAAATAAAATTCTGAAGCTCTAGAGGTTTTTTGAGGGGGATTTAGTGAAAATTTCAGATGGCAAGGGTTAGAAAAATGTTTTGTTTTGTTTTTTTAAATTATACTCTGTGGGTGAAATCCTGGCCCCATTGAAGTCAATGGGAGTTCTGTCATTGACTTCAGTGCTGACAGGATCTCACCCTGTGACCTGAGGACACCGATGAAAAACAGATGAGTGCTTCAGACATAAGAATATCAGAACTAGGTTCATTAGAAACTACTCCTGCTATCCTTCTGACATTCCTTCTCCCTTGTACTGGACCCTGAACCTAAGATAAGAGGATGTACACTTAAGCAATTCTATTGGTTAATTCTAGATACAGCACTGCAGCCACATGGGTATTAGAGAATATTTTACCATGGATAATTTGCTTTTGCAGAAGCTTTAGAGAGAGGTATTTTTAACATTAGCAGTGCCACAACAAAGATGAAAAACTGTTCTCAAAGTTCATTAAAAATTAGCATTTTCTATGGTTATGGTGGTCACTGATACATTATTGCATTGTTCTCAATTGATACTCCTTTGAAAAATAAATTTATACTGTACTACTTGTAGACGTAGGAAAGATTTTATATTCCCTTCTTTCTGCTCAAATGCAGCATAACGTAGACAGATACTTTGAGGAGTACAGTAACAGTTTCTTGCTCTTTATTCGTAAATCTTAGTAACATATTGTTATGGGTTCCCAGTTTTATATAGATGATCACCCAGATTTACAGAATTATATTTGGGAATTCAGAGGCTTGACTGCAGTTATTAATCAGGCTTCCTTTGTGCCTTCTGAAAAATTATCTAAGGTTGACAGTATTCAAACGCTACATAAGACAGAAAGAACTAGAGACCATAATACATAATTGTTCAGACTGAATTAATAGGCTATACATATATCTGTTATTTTAGACTTATTAAACATAAATGGTAAACTAATTATCAATAATTAGTCTACTTTACAGATGAAAGGTTGAAGAAATTCTGCAGCAACTCCATTACTTGGCCAAACTTAGGTCACTTTTCATGGGGATGGCAGAAGACAGACACTTCCCTGACAGCAGGGTGAGAACCCTGCCAAATTTCAAGTCCCTGCTCCAAAACATGGAGGTACTAGTCCTTATCGACAGTTATAAGAATTTTTTAAGAAGATCAAAGCAATATATTTTTCCCAACTTTGTTCTGTTTTTGATGTCATTTTCCTAAAAAAAAATTCAACCTGAGGCAGACACCCAGTATGGAAAATTTTAGCATAAATAGTTAAAGTTTGGCAAAATTATAAGCCATGGGAAACCGGATCTTATAATGGAAAGTGATGGGCAGTTTTAACTATAGGCATCACTACCTGTGCTGCCTATAATTATGTAAATTAGCTAAAATAGAGCTTAATTTTAAAAAAATGCATCATAGGAAAAAATTACAATTAAGTTACCAAAGTTTATGTATTTGGTTTGCACATTTGCTAAATTAAAAACTACTAGCATTTCTATTTTCTCCTTTTAAAGCAGATGCTTGCTTGCAGGTTCACTATCCAGAACATGAACTTGGAAAGAACATGCTGGTGTTGCAAAAACACAAAACACATGCTAGGCACTGACACTTGCATAAACACATTCCAGGAGGGTGGTTCCAGAACACCCAGATACAAAATTATGGTATAAACACATTCCCTGAAGATGATACAGAGACATACTGACCCCTCCTAAAGGTAATGTCTGCATGACAGAGTGATGGATAGAGGTGTTTTGATTGAACCAACATGTACAAGCTAAAGGGTGGTAACTAACCGAGTCAGAAGAGCAATGCATATCTTGCTTGTATCAATGTATAAAAGAAGGGTCACAGAGGGGCGATTTTTTTCTGGCCGAGCGGGGGAGCAGAAAGTGCCGTTATTCCCTGAGCTGGTCCATTGTCACGGGCATTCATGTATTAAGTATAACTGTAAAGTATAAGGCACTAATACGTACTTTGTCAGCAATAATCATGGCCGAGCACCTTCACCACTGAACTGAGTCTATGGTCTTCTTGGGCAGTTCGACTGAAGTCTGCTGTATGGACTATCTGGCAAGAGCCAGTGCAGCACGTGTAGAGAACACGCACACAGCCAACAATTGAAAACAGCCCTAAAAATGCAAAACAATATACAAGTGTGAAAATACTTATTATTGCTATTCAGATACCATTCTTTTGGACTATCTTGCATAAGACATATAATTTGGAAAACCACTAATCACATTAATTTACAAACATAACCACTGTACTTAGAATAAAAGCATGATTTTGTTTAAACAATGCTTCACTTCATGTTATTTACTTTTCAGAGGTAATATTTGCATAGTCATTTTGAATGTTCAAATAATATTTCTTATTTTAAAAATCAAACAGATGAAAGGCACTGTGTTTTAGTTTTGAAGTACTCTAACATCATCTTTTCCTTCTGCGTTTAATAAATGGATGTCAAAATATGTGACACAAGCAAAAAAAACTTTAATGCAAATAACTAGGTAGCAAGACTCCTGGTGACTGTAGAATGAGCAAAGAAAAACTTCTAAATAATACTCTGCAACAATGTAAACAGAAACCTGAATTATGGTGCTGCTATTCTCAAAGGAACAGCCTACTCATAGAATCTCAGGGCTGGAAAGGACATCAGGAGGTCATCTAGTCCAACCCCCTGCTCAAAGCAGGACCAATCCCCAATTTTTGGCCCAAATCCCTAAATGGCACCCTCAAGGATTGAACTCACAACCCTGGGTTTAGCAGGCCAATGCTCAAACCACTGAGCTATCCCTCCCCCCTTACTTATACAATTGCAATTCCTTCAGAAAAACAAATGACTTAGTGTTGTCTTTGTTGTTAACAAAGCTGCCAACCTAATTAGCCTGGGGCTACATACAGGCCCAGAGGTAGGAAACCCAGGCAGGGAGGCAAAGAGTGTTAGCTCTTCCCTCCTGGGTGCAGAGGTAGAGACGTCCTTAAGGTGTATATGGAAATCTGTATATGGTGAAAAGGTGGTGGGATTGCACGCTGTAAATAAACTGCATTGGTGATTGTTGAGCCCGAGGTTTTTTTTGGAATGGAGCAGAGGCAGCAATAAAGGGGGTGCTGCTACACCCTGTTACAATGGCTACAAATATTGTGAAGCTCCCCTTCTCCACTGACCTGTGTTAAAAACATCAAATATTTTCCTGGGCTCACACGTTTGATTCAGTTAATCTTCTGTTTTTTCCCTAAGAAATCACTGTTTTGCTGTTATTACTGCTTTCCTGCAGTAACCTCCACTAATGACCCCTGTGCAGCTTGTTTCCTTGTACTCTCCCATCTCTCTGTATCTATCTGTTGTTTCTTGTTGTATACTCAGAGCATAAGTATAAGCCTCTGAGGCAGTGGACTGTGTACTTGGTCTGTGTTTGTACAGGCACCTAGCACGATTGGCCTGCCCATGAGCAGCGTCCCAACCTGCCACAAAAATACAATTTAACAAAATAATGTCTAACCCTTCTTCCCATTCACTATCCCAGTATGAGGTTGTTCAAGATAAGTTAGGTTTGCCTTGTGGTTCTTTCCATAACTTAGGAGCACAGAGCCTAAGGTTTTTCACTATGCTCTGTGATGTATGTAGGGTTGCCAGGTGTATGGTTTTTCACTGGAATACCTGTTTGAAAAGAGACCCTGGCGGCTCCAGACAGTTCCCTGACCGGACCGTTAAAAGTCAGCTCGGCGGCACAGTGGGTCTAAGGCAGGCTCCCTGCCTGCCATGGGTCCGTGCAGCTCCCGGAAGCAGCGTCATGTTTCCTCCCTCCAGCTCCTAGCCATAGGGACAGCCAGGGGGCTCTGCTTGCTGCCCCACCCCAAGTGCTAGCTTCACAGCTCCCATTGGCCAGGAACTGCATGCAGCATGGGCAGCATGTACAGCTGCCTGGCCACACCTCCGTGTAAGAGCCGGAGGGGGGACATGCTACTGCTTCTGGAAGCTGCCTGAGGTAAGCGTTGCCCAGAGCCTGCACCCTAACCCCCTGCCCTAGCCTGGAGCCCCCTCCTGCACTCCAAATCCCTCAGCCTGAACCCAGAGCCCCCTCCTGCACCCCAAAATCCCTCATCCCTGGCCCCACCCCAGAGTCCACAAGCTCAACTAGAACCCTCACCCCTTCCTGCATCCCAACCCCCAACCCAGCCTGGTGAAAATGAGTGAGTGAAGGTGGGGAGAGTGAACAACAGAGGAAGGGGGGGCGTCCTCGGAGGAGGGGTGGTGGTGGGGCAAGGGTGTTCAGTTTTGTGTGAGTAGAAAATTGGCAACCCTAGCTGTATGCCAGTGTCTAGTCACCTCAGACACACCAGACTCATTCAGACAAGCCCCATCTATCCCCCATGAGGAACAAAGCTTTTATTCTGTAAGGAAACAGAACAGGATTACAGATCAGCAGCCTCCTCTCTGCTTGTCTCAGGCTTCCTGCTGGGAGGGTAGAGGTTTACGTCCTTGCAGGAACCAGGAAGTTTTCCCAACATGCAGCAGTTTAATCCAATGCTTGTAGTTTCCACTGCTGCTGCAGAAGACTGTACCTTTGGCTACAAGTGTATTAGCATAAAATAGTTCTAAGGAGAACACTGCAAACCTTCCAGGCTTAGAAAGGATTAGAAAGTATTTTTAGCTGATTTATGATCTATAGCTGTGCAAAACTTGGTTTCATTTTTCCATAAGCTTTTAATCAACCTTTTAAAGTTTTGGTTCATGTGTGTTACTACCAGAGCTAGTAAAAAAAATTTCCGGTGGAACATGCTGATTTGGTCAAAACTTCGATGGAAACTGGGCTGGCCGGCCAGCCTGCCTAGTCTCCTTCCCACCTAGGTCCCCATAATGTCTGGGAAGCTGCCTCCCCTGGGCTGCCCAACTTCCCAGATAGCTGGCTGCCTGGGGAGTGGGGCAGTATGGGAAGTGGCTGTTTGATGATCCAGACAGCCAGCATGAAGCCAAAAAGTTCTGTTTTGGTTCTCCAAAAATTGGATTGTTCAGAATTTTTCCTCCAATGAAAAATCTGGATTTTGTGATTCTTTATCCTGATTCAGGATGAATTCCTCCCTTCATTCCCCAGTTAAAATTTGCTGTAGGGGATAAATTGCAACTTCCACCCTAAGAAGTTTCAGTTTGTATTTGGGGTTCAAACCAACTCAAATTGAAATTCATCCTTACACTACTATGATGGCCTCCTTTATTAGCCTCAACCATTTAAAACCGCACAGTTTCACACTGTTTCCACATGAAATCATAAAATGGGTCACGTGCATTTGAAACATAGTCCAAGATTACCTGAAACTCAGTTCAGATTAATCAAAAGGTTTAGGAATCTTTGCAAGCCTTTTGACAAACCTAACCTGAGTTTCAGAGTTGTGAGTGTTTGATGTACCATGTGGTAGATAATATCACAAAAAGAGTTCATATTTCTAAAATTAAACTGGTTATTTTAGAGAAGTATTTACAGAGATGCTGCAACTGCAGTTTCCACTTATGCCATTTGTACATAGACTTAGGTCCTGGAGCCTCCTGCAAATGCTTCCTTCCTCCAACCTGTGCCTCTCCATCCAAGTTCCATGCAGGTTGCTATAGTGAGAAACTTGACAAGGGTTGTGGTAGATTCTCCATCGCTAACAATATTTAAATCCAGATTGGATGTTTTTCTAAAGTATATGGTCTAGGAATTATTCTGGGGGAAGTTCTATGGCCTGTATTATCCAGGATGTCTGCCCAGATGATCACAATGGTTACTTCTGGCCTTGGAATCTAAAACTAAAAGCTGGGTGAGCACTGACTGCTTTGGCATTCCTTTGCGGTGGTTTCACAAAGTTCTATTCATAGCATGCTGTGCTGAGATGCTGTATCTCTGTCTTTCTTATCCAAGAGTATGGGAGGATAATTTTAAAAGTGTAACAATTACATCAGTATTTTCCAATGTGTTTTAACCATTGTCTTTCCAATGAGGCAATTATCTTTTCAAGATGGTCGTTGATTATATCATTTTCATTCAATTTAAAAAATTCATCCTGTCTTTTAGTAAATGTCAGTGCACAGTGAAGCCCTCATCAAAAGAAGATTCTGCTGAAAATAAATGTCATTGTGGTGAGAATCCTTCTGAGTCTGTAATAACCACAAATGGCCTATCTGTTGTTGCTATAGAGCAGCTTTTTGTCACACAGTAGGTTTCCTTTGTAAATAAAGATAAAATGAGGTTGAACAAGCTGTGTTGTATATAGGTGAAAGAAAAAGTTACAGAAAATCAAAATCATATAGCAAAATTGCATGCAACAGTAAGAAAAATAAAGAAGAATTCTGGAGGAAAACTACTTTGCCATTTACATTTAGATGCTTTGAAAACAATACTTCAAAGATTTAAGTTGTCTCAGTTTTTCTAAGCACACAAGTCTCTGTGCATATTTCTAAAGCTGGAAGTTAATGTAAAACACCTATGGTTTCTATGGCAAAGACTTTGAACCTAGAGCTGAACTTCACACCTCCCTTTCTTCCTGTTATATTGCAAAGCAATAGTGGGGTGCTCTAAACACCCTGGATCTTTGGGATATTGAAAAGCTGGCTGCAGATATGAATTTTGCCCCTCCAGCCTAAAGGTTTCACTATTTTAACTTGATATTGAGAGGAGAACTTATTTTGGTTCATGTTCCCAACTGAGTGGATACATGAGGAGAACAATTGATTATAACAAACTATTCAGAAAAAAAAAAAACTTAAAAGCTTAACATTTCACCCTCCTTATCCTGGCTCTTTTCCTAATACAGGTACTGCACATTATTTTGAATACACTCTAATTAGTCAGTGTTTTAGTTAGAAAGATTCCAAAAGTTCTGATCAGTTATGTTGTTTCTTTCAACAGTATTCCATAGCCTTAAACAGTGGATGATGCTGTTGTCTTCTGGTGTGTGTGTGTGTGTGTGTGTGTGTGTGTGTGTGTGTGTGTGTGTGTGTGTGTGTGTGTGTGTGTGTGTGTGTGTGTGTGTGTGAGAAATCTTATTTATCTTTGTGTATATTATTTGTATTTAGATAGGCTGGAGGAAGAATGCATTTACCTGCATTAATTGGAGCTGGTGCGACAGAGGGCTGGCTCAGGCGACCCTGCCCAGAACCCTGTTGCACCATCTTTGAGGAGAACTGGGTTATCCACGTATGCATTTTGAGGTTTAAATAAGCAAACAAACAAAATACTGGGCCTGATTTACAAGGAGTCATACATAATTGTTCATACAAATCTGATAGTTGCATGGACAAATTGTTAGATCCCTACAACCAAAGTTATTATAAATTATTTTATAGTTGGGTAAACTTAGACACAGAGTAAGCAAGGGATCTTTTCTGAACTTCATCACAATGACTCGTTATCACTCCAATGGAAAAATGAACAAGAAGATAGGCACTTCTTCTGATCAAGTGTAAGTCAAAACACATCATCATTTTGCTTGTAAAATCAACTGAGCTACAATATATGTTCAAGAAGAACAACAGTTTTGCAGGATACAGTATAGGGGTACACACTGCCATGTATCTGAATGTTGCAATGGGCCATAGATTCAGAACAGAATATTACTATGGCAGACTGAAAACAGTCTGCTTAAGAGGCCTGATCCCATGCCCTGTGAATTTTTGACCAGGCTCTAGATCACCACTGAAGTTCATACAACTATAGAAGTGGATGGTGGGAAAACCTGAGGTTCTATATAATCAGGTTTAGAAATCCATGAAAACAGTTCCTAAATGTGGCATAATGCTCAACTCTGGATAGTTCCGCACCAAAATGGGAATAATGGAATGGTCTGATATGGATTAAGTAAGATCCTTGATACAGGATTCTTAATGAAGCAACAGCAGGAGGACAGAGAGATGTAGTCTTCTGTTTCCAGAAAGAGAGATTGTAATGCACTTTGTCCTGAAGAAGAGCTCAGTGTAGCTCAAAACTTCTCTCTTTCAACAACAGAATTTGGTCCAATGAGAAATATTATCTCACCCACTTTGTCTCTCTCATTTCCTGGCTACCACAACATTGCAAACAACTTTTTAAACAAATGTTTACTGAAAGTACAGTGGCAAGACATCCAATTCACTCCACAGTTGAAAAGCTGAGTTATTTAGAAAACAAAGAACATGTATATGAAACTTTTAAAAACAATAACAATCCCGCTGAGCAATTTTCTTATTTAAATGCTGTGACGCACATTTTTGCTGGTAAATTTGATGAAATGCTATTTCTTAAGTATTAAAAATGAAATAGAATTGGATCCTGAGGCAACTAGCTTATTTCCATTCACTCTTAGATATTTTGTAACCCTGCTTAATCATGAGTATCCAGCTTCAACAACATCATCATTTTTATATATTATTCCAATTTTATTTCAGCATAATTTCATCATAATCAATTTGTGTGAAAAATATGATCCATTTATTATATGAAATAGTTTGTTGCAGGGGGAGAAGCACTTACAGAAAAATAAATGAAAAAATACTGTATCAGCAGAAAGGCAGGGACTGAAGTTTTAATTTCCATAGTTCTCGTTAGACGTAAATTAGTTTTCATAGCTGTAGCTTAATGAGTGTAAAAGGCTTGATTCGCCTCTCTTTTACACCAATATGAGAAGAGAAATCAGGCCTTGATACTCAAATCACTAGTGTTTTAGAGTAAGTAAATAGTCAGTAAGTATGTGTAGCCTTACGGTGGGAGTGAGATAACCTCTTAAGAATGTTTTCCTTTCCCTACCCTCCCCCCCACCTCAAATCTCCTTAGGGTAATGAGACTCAATAGTGTTGGGGAGTAGAGCTGTGCAAACCTGTTTGTAATGAAAAGGGTTTGCAAATTGCAGTGTGAGAAGCAAACATCAATTCACATAGTTTTTCAGGCTTAGAAGTTCAAATGCTGAAGAAGTTATAGTTCAAATGTACCTGGTTGTGGCACAGTACCATCTTGTGGACACTGCAGATTATATATATGTGCAGGGGTGCAGAGGCAGGAGACATACACAGTAAAACAGTGATTCTAGTTTCATCCACTATATTGATGATCTAACACCTAGATAAAGCCATTTACCTTACCCCTAAAACTCCCTGCTTCTTTGAAAATACAAGTGTTTTCCCTGTAACTGAATCTCACTGAAAATTCATAGGAAATGTTCAGGCTTGACAGGTTCATGCCTGTTTACCCAGACTCACTCGAACAGGAAATGGATCTGGGCCTCAGTTCAGACAACACATTTTCCCTTTTTAAATTGCATACCTGCGAACATCTTCAGGGGAAAAGGCAATAAATATCAATTTGCATAAATCTGCATGGATTTGGGGAAATTCACATACATTAAATTTAATCAGACCTTGTATAGACTAGGGATTTTCCCTAATTACTGCTAACCCTATAACCGTACTGGTAAATTTCTTAGTGCAGACAGGCAAAGGTTCTAGTTCCGATGCAACAATAAATTTCCTCTTTTAAAACCTGTTGGTTATTATGGAACTGATATGGCAAGTAATACTTACTCATGTATGTGCAATATAAGGATTTCAGAACCAGTGCTATAGGTCTGATTCAACCCCCATTGAAGCAAATGGAAATATTATTGGCTTTAATGAAATTGGGTAAGGGTATTGACCTCCAGTCAATACATCAGGAGTTTGGTTAATGCCCCAATTATCTTATCACAAACCCCATCTACTTAAAACTCCACTCATGGGATGAGCTAATCTCAGTGGTAGCCAAGAGGTGGGTAGCTGTCCTGAATAACTGCTCTTCTAGGTCCATGCTCCAAAGTGGCACTACTTGGTCCAGTTCTGTGATTTCAGCTCTGCTTCCTCTGGCAGATTCCTCCACACAGGACATGGAATTTCCTTCTGATGAACTCAAAGCAAAAAAAGACCCTTGGAAGATGGAATCTCATCTCCAAGACAGAACCCTTCTGGCCTTTGTTGAACCAATCTTTGTTACCCCACCAAAGTCCATTACTAATAAACCAGGATGATCCCTCACTCAGGTCTTATCCTGTACAATTCCTGTGCCCTTTCACTAGTACTGTACTGATAATTACCTATTTTCACATTTACTCATCAAAATGTAAATTCCAACCAAAAACACCCCCCGCAAACAGTAGGTGGAAACAACTTAAGTCATGTACTTCCTCCCAGTAGAGGAATCAGAGAGCTCTATCCCTCTAGGGCACCTAGCCCTGGGACTTACATCCTAATTTTCAAAAGTGCACCTTGTCCAAGGGTCGAGGCACATCTTCAATAAATTTTTTTTAAAAAAATACAGAGAAAATGCAGGTTGACCCAATGACAATACAAGACTGTCAGTCTAGTTACCTCCGCTCAAATTGCTTCCTTAGAAAAATTCTTGGAAAACAGTTTTTACAGTTGTTCCTGAAAGTAAATAATTTCTGTCTTTATTGTCTAGGTTCCACCTTTGAGAACACCCCAAGCCCTCACACAAGCACATCTAGGGATATTATTATTTTTAGAATGATTTTTATTGTGGTAACACCTAGGAGACTCAGTCAGGGATGAAGAGCCCATAGTGCACTAAACAAACACATAACAAAAAGATGGCCACTACCCCAAAGAGGTCACAATCTAAGTATAAAACAAGGAGCCAGTTGGATACAACAGAGAGGGGAGACATTAACAATGAATTTACAAATAAATCCCAATAGCAGAGGGGTAAAACAAGAATACAGAAGTCAACTCCAAGCTGTGAAAGACCCAAATCATAAAACATTATAAGTCAGAATCAACACGATGTAGACAAACTGGAAGGTAGTTCTAAGTAAAATTTCTGAAAAATTCTAAGTAAATAGTAACTACATTACATTCAGAAACGTCAGCTTGTGTGGAATGTGGCTACCCATTTACTCATGGCTGTCAGAGCAGCTCTTAAGCCACTACCTTCCCTGTCTCTGGTAGAGGAGGCATGTCTGAGGGGAAAGGACATGGCCAGGGTGCTACTACATTTGACTAATCTCTGGCTGCCAGAATGACCCCTTGGAGTTGTGGGTAGCTGGTCATACTAGAGCTGTCCACAGGGTGGTCTCAGGATTGATGAGGCAAAGGTTATTTGAGCCATCTTTATCCACATGCCTCTCTAGTTTTACACGTACTAGTTTGACCAGACTAGCTATGATTTTTTTTTCAGAAGAGACATTTGAAAACTTCATGTCTGTGACTGCACTCTACAGTCTATTACTTGACAGAAAGTGCAAGTATGCAAATTAAAAAGTCATGAGTATGACAGTGCACAAGTAGAGTAAAAGGACTTTAAAGGAGAAGAAATATATCAACAAGGAGTGTTCTGAATTATAGGGGGCAATTAGACAAGGGAGATAAAAGGACTTGTCAAACACTGCAAACTGTTCTTAGCTACAGTTTTACCATTGTGCCAACATGGAGTGCTGAAGAAACAGCAAACAAAACAGGATCTCTTCAATAACTGTGATATTTAATGTGACTACTGGATTCACAACATCATGAGATGCCCGTTGAAACAAAGACAAATTCTCTTTGAAAATGCTTCTTGCATCATCAACATGTTGGAGATTCCCTGTGGATTTCTTAATAGGCTGAGCAGTCTACCCAAGCACATAATGTTACTCAACTCCACTACCATGGGATTATCTCAGTTATGGATTTATACCACCCTCTGATGTTTGGTGATTTAGCCACTATTAATGAATTATTGTAATAGACCAGGGCATAGGCATTCTGGCCTATTGGTCACAGCTGGGCTGATGTCCACAAATCAAGGATGGCCACAAGGTGGTAGTCAATGAGCAGGGATTGGAGTAAGAACTGAAGCTGGCATCAATAAACAAGAGTCAGGATCAGAGTCAGACAAGGGTTGGCAACCAGAGACAGTTACCAGGCTGCAATGAAGAGCCACGAGTCAGGGTCAGAGACTAGAGATCAGAAGGCAAGGTGCAATCTGGAGTTGGAGCAGATCAGATGTCTGTGTTGTTGCCCTGTGACAACTTCTTGGGGCACCATCCAGGGTTAATTAGTATGCTTGGCCAATCAGAGGGCCACAGGGTGCTGTCACTGTGGAACCTTTGGGCAGTACTTCCTGTGTTTTTAATCTCCACAGTACTCTCTGCAGGCCCTCTCAGTGGTGATATGGGAATGTCAGTTGTCCAAGGCTCTGCAGCCCAAGAGTTTAAGTCCCGCAAATCCTTATGTTACCCCCCAACCTCCTACATGGTTGGTGCCAGGCCTAGTTTGTCCAGATGGTTTTGACAAAACCTTTTTACTGGAGCATGGACATGGGCAGCAGGTTCTCAGGAGCACTCTTCAGGAGCTTCCCAGTCAACGAAGTAGGACAGTCTCCCCCTCTGCAGTTTAGAGTTGAGGATAGCATGGACAAGATATTCCTCATGCCCTGGGACTAGGACTGGTGGGGGTGGAGAGGCTCTCCCTTGAGCCAGCTGAAGACAAAATGAAGGGGTCTAACAGGGGTTAAAATAGAGTTTCTCTTGTGGGTGGAGAGCCCCTCCAGTCTCCTATGCAAAATCCAGCTCCAAGATGGAGTTTTTGAGTCACATGGGCAAGTCACATGTCCATGCATGACTCCGTTTTTACAGGCAGCAGCCATTGCCCACATGCTATCTGGAATATGTCTCCAGTAAGACTTCTTATGTGGATTGGAGTCTTCCAAGATCCATTGTTCATTAAGTGTTTCTTGATTGGGCACTTAATTTGCACATTCCTTTCTCAAGAAGCTGACCAATGCTTTACTAAGGCTACTTAAAATCAAGCAAGTACACAGCCAATATTCATAACTTCGAGTACAAAAATGACACATGCATACAGATAGGATGAATATATTCAGTAGATCATAACCTTTACAGAGATATGTTACATGGCATATGTAGCATGAAACGTATTCTAGTTATGTCATATATACATTCATAAGCATATTCCCATAAAGCATCTTGGGGTGCAACATCACACCTCTGTGTAAGGCTTCAGAATAAATTCATGGAAAACAGGATATATCTCAAGGAATCAGGGGAGCTGCAATTTGAAGATGATGGGATGATTTGCTGACACTTCTGGAATGATTCAAGGAACTGGTGGTCTAGCTTGCAGGATGACTTCCAGAGGTCCCTTCCAACCCTCATATTCTATGATGAGATCCCATTGTGCGTGGAGCATTGCATTCTGATTCTGGCTTTTAGTGGCGTAGGCTGTTATATCACCTACTGGGCTAATGGATTGCCTCCTAAAGGAGATTCGATTAGATCAATCAGATCTTGGTGTACTGCAGTACTAAGGAATTTATGAGGTTTTAGAAGACAGGATGGTTCTTGATTAGGCTCCTTGACCTCTTGGTAATATTCCTTCTTTCTGTATAAGGCATCGGCTTTCCCATTCTTACTTCCTGGGCAACAGGTGATGATGAAAATTGATCTAGAGAAGAGTAATGCCCACTTGAGTTGTCTTTGGGTTCAAGGGTCGCTCAAGCCTTAGGCAGATATTCAAGGTTCTTATTGTCAGAAAAGTTTTGCACCGGGTGTTGGGCTCCCTTGAGGTGATGGCAGCCCTCTTTGATGGATTATTTAATCATGAGTAGTTCTAATATTTCATAATTCTATTCAGCTGGGGTGAGTTTTTGAGAGTAATACGCACAGGAGTGCAATACTTACTCTCTCAAAGGTGCAGCTTAGAGCATGACCCCAATGGATACATTGGATGTGTCAGCTTTTATTATGAAAGCCTGGGCCAGGGCTGTATGTGCTAGAATGGAAGCAGTGATGAAAGGAGCCTTGAGCTGTTCAAAGGAGTGGTGAGCTTTAGGCATCCAAACAAATTTGATGGCCTTTTGGAGGAGGTTTGTCATGGAGGCTGTTTGCCTTAAGAAGCCTGGAATAACCATCAGTAAAAATTTGCAAAGCCCACGAAACACTGTATCTCTCAGGGGGAACTGTGCACTGCCCAGTTGTGGATGGCCTCCATCTTTTGGGGGTCCATCTCAATGTCTTCTGGGGAAAGGATATAACCCAAAAATTCTGTGGAGACCAGTCAATTTCACATTCAGGCTGTGCTTCCATGGTCTTTCTAGAACAGATGTGGTAACAATGCTGCTCAGCATTATCTGAAAACACAAGACTATCATCGAGATAGCTGACTACATACTGGTTCAGGATGTCCCTAAGTATATCATTCACAAAGTGTGGAAAGGTTGCACGAGTGTTGGTCAGAGTGAATGGCATTACTAAATATCTGAATTGCCCATAGTGGCATTGAAAGGCAGCCTTCAATTCATCTCCTGCCCTAATGCACACTAGGTTGTAAGTCCCCCAGAGGTTCCATTTGGTGAAATTTCTGGCAGAACACACATGATGTAATAACTCAGAGATTAAGGGTAGGGGATACCCATTTCATACTCTCATCTGGTTTAGAGTCCAATAGTCTGTGCAGAGGCTATTTGTTTCTTAACAAAAAGGACCAGAGCCCCCTGCTGGGGAGCTGGAGTGCTAGATGAAGCCGTTGGCCAGGTTTTCCTGTATGTACACACAAAGGGCTGCCAGTTCTGACTTGGACATTGCATAGATCCATCTATATGGGACTTTTGCCCTGGGTTGTAGGTCTATGGGGCAGTCACAGTCCTGACGCAGAGGTAGCAGATCTACATTTTTCTTTTCAAAAACGCTTGCATAATCCCAATACTTATCAGGGAACTGGAGAATCAGGCTTGGAAGTGGTTCCTTCTGGCTAGCTGCCACCATGTGGTGTTCCTCCACAGTCATTGTAGCTTCTGATGGGCTGTGGCAGCACTGAGACCAGAAAGTTAGGACTGACTGCAGTCAGGCAGACCCTTTGGCAATATTCAGAGGGAAGTTGATCAATACTCTGTCACCAGGAGATGCAAGGGTTGTGCTACTCCAGACAGGCAACGCCAATAATTAAGGGGAAGTGTAGTGAAAGGATTGCAATGAATTGTAGCGCTTACTGATGACCCTGAAGTATGGCCTCCAGGGTTACTGTTTCCTGCATCACTGGCACCAAGGACAGGAGTGACCCAACTATCATCTTTATGAGAACAAATAGAGGGGGATTTGTAGCATATGAGTGGCTTTAGAGGCTATGAAATTATTAGCAGCCCTGGAATCGATCAGGGCCCACTGAGGGGGAAATCAACTTGGCCCCATCTGTGGTATGTAACTGTATTTGTTTTTGGAAGTTTGGGAGGGCCCATATGTCCTGGGTCAGGTTTCCTTCAAGGGCTGGGGGCTAGTTCTGGAGGATAGTGCCCTGGTGGTGCCCAGGCTGGCTCCCCCATATGGACTGGGCTTACTCATTTCCCTATTCCTTGCTGGTAAAGGTCTGTGCACCCCACAATAAAAGCATAGGTTATTATGCCATCGCCATTTCTTTTCTTCCAGGGGCAAGTGTCAGTAGCCCTGATCAACCTGCATCCATTGCTGCTTGGGCACTGGGGTTTTCAGCGTGAGGTGTGGGTGAAGTGGTGGCATGGTGCCCCTCCTCTCCTCCTTTTGCTCATGGAGTCAATCATCGATATGTAGTGAGAGAGAGGCTAATACAAGCATTAAAGCAGGTCGGGCTATCAGCACAGGCTAGCTCATTCTTTACCTCCTCTCTAAGTCCACACCAGAATTGGTGCAATTGGGCCCCCTTGTTGCACTCAGTGCTGGCACTGGGCAGGGTATGGTGCAGTTAACCCTCACCCTTGCTCGAGCCTTCATAGTGCAACTTCTGTGAAGTGAGCACAATAAGGATCATCAAAAAATTGTGGAAAACACTTGCAGGAAGGCATTCCAAGCCATTAACACTGGACTTTCCTGCTCCAGCAAGGGTCCAGGGGCCAGTCCAGTGCTTTTCCAGCTAGCAAACTGATCACTAGTTCCACCCTGGCCTGGTTGGTGGGATGCATTCAAGGACAGAGAAGGAAAAGGAGACAGCATTGGTTCCCATCAAAATATTTGCTTAGAAGTACTGCAGGACCCTGTTCAGAAGGCACTGGGCCAAACCCAAGCATGGAGCTTAGACCTCTCTTCCTGGGAATGGTGCTAGCTACTCATGGACGGTCTGATTTTCTGTTAGGAGCTGTGCCATATAGGACCACAGCACATGGTTCTTTTGGAGTTGAATGACACACTGGTCCTGCAGATCTGGTACCCCACTAGAGTTCAGTGGGTAGTGGTAGACTGACACCTTTCAAATCCCTGCTAAGGGGCTTCCATAGAGGGGATTGAAAGTGGGTCTGGGCAAATGGTAAGGAACCAGGGCAAAGGCAGTCTGGCCTAATGGCACAACTGGGCTGCTGTCCACAAGTCAAGGACAGCTACAAGGTGGTAGCCAATGAGCAGGGATTGGAGTAATTGCTAGAGCCAGGACCAATAAGCTAGAGTCAGGCCAGGGTCAGAGACTGGAAATCTGAGATAGTACCAGGTTGGAATCAGAAAGCAGGGTCAGAGTCAGGCTGGCATTGGAGACTGAAGATGGGGCTGGGGGGGAGTGCAGTCTGGAGTAGCAGCAGGCTAGAATCTGTGTGGTTACCGAGACAAGTTCCTGGGCCACCCTCCAGGGTTAAAAAGTGTGCTTGGCCAATCAGAGGCAGACGGTGCCATTGCTCAGGACCATTTGGATAATACTTTCCTGTGTCACCTATTTCTACAGTGCTCCTTTGATATGGCACTGCATGGCCTCCCAGGTGCAAAGTGGGAATGTTGTCTATTTTTGACTCTGCAGACTTGGGTTCTAGTCCTATGGATCCATACTATTATGGCTGTGTGAATATCTCTGATATAGCTAAAGGCAAATAAAATCTGCACCATGCTGCTGTTTGAGTATCTCTATTAAGGACATATGCTGGAAAGTGAAGTTTAGTAACTTATCAACTATATAGTTTCCTATAAATTACAGGCTGTAGGTGATAGTGTAGTAAGAACCACCGGCATATCGATTTCTAAACAAGCTACTGCAATAGCCTCCCCTTTCATGAACACATTACTTGAGTAAAGGTGGAAATAAATGCTCTTCAACATACGCAACCTTTTCCCACTACTTGTGCAGAAGAATAATTATAATCCCAAAGAAGAATTCACAACAACAGGTTCCATGACTGTTCAGTAGATGAGGGTGACTTGTATGTCCAAGAATCTGAAATATTAACATTAAAATATATTTTAAACCCCTTAATGACTAAAAAGGCCAATTTATTTTTTGGGGGGGGGGGAAGGATGAATAATATCATTTTTTCATATTGCACATAGTGAACCAAGAAAGAATTTCCAACATTAGATACATTGAGGGAGCAATATACAATATATTAAAAGATAGATGAATCTCAGAAATAAGGTTTCTGAATTATACCGCAGATCTCTGCCTTTTTTATCATCAGAGGAGAATTAACCCTGAGAATAGTTTGCCAAGTGCCTTAACCAAAAGTATCCATACAATTTATGTCTCTATCATGACCAAATTCTTTCAATTACATGAGGGTTATTTGGAACCTAGCAACCTCTCCAATGGACTATTCCCATTTTATTCTTCTTATCCCAACAGATGACAGGTAGTTGCTGAAATTGATATATTTTATGAGGTTCATAATACGCTCTTCAAATTGCTGTGCAACTTCTAATCTGCCTCTCCTTTCAAAGGTCCTAAGAAAGGTTAATAGCCTGTATGATAAGTAGTACCACTGTAGCCATGAGCTAGAGTACAGAAGTTACAGACTTAGTCCACAAAACTGAGCTTCTGCAATCCTGTCATTGGCTTCACTTTGGATCAGATAACCATTTGAGGGCAAGATTGTGTCAGACTTACTCATGTTGAGTAGTTTCTTACTCTGAGAATCGTCCCATTGATACTCACAAAGTAAGGTACTACTCATTGTAAGTAAGCCTCAAGGGTTCAACCCCCAAAAGTACCTATTGACCACACTTCTGAGTGATCACTGTGCTTGAGAGCAACCCCAAAGAACTAAAAGTATATTTTGAGGAAATGTTCTGAACTGTGGTTCTTATCTTTTACTTTGGTTTTCAGTGTATTTCCTCATTTTCCTGCTATATTACTTTGTAGTCACATTATCTATTTGTAAGTTTTGAAATGTGACACTACAGTAATGACATCTTCATTAGGTGATTTTCTAGTGGTCTGCTAGGACTGTTTTAAGGGCTGCCTTGCATTAGCGTTGTAAAGCAGCTGCAGTGCAGCCAAGAATCAGGACTACGGTGCTAAGGGGGACTGAGTTTTCTAAGTACACAGGAATATAGATTATGAACATGATTAGAGCCACAGATGGAGAGATTTCAAAACCTAATTTAGAAGAAGAATAAAACAAGAAATTACAGAAGTATATGAAATATATACTATATAAACCAATTTTAGGAAAGCATGTCAATTCAGGACAGCACTTAAGTGTATATTAAAGTGATGTAAGTATGTGCACAAATTCTATTAACATGAATCAAATATAATTACTGGCTCACAGACAAAGTGAATAGGGTGATATTATTTATGCTTTCAAATAATACATGAACAAGAGGACACCCAACAAAATGAAATACCTCCCTTTTAAGAAAAAACAATTTATAACTAACCTGTGGAGCTCCTTGCCACAAAACACAGTTAAGCTTAGTAGGATTCAGAAAGGAATTAAACATGTATAGCAAAGTGATACATGCCTTACACTTACCATAAAAGACTAAAATGGAACATCAGAGAGAAAAGTAGCATAATTTGATGTGATAATGCCATACCTGGCACAGTGATGTGGATTGATATTTTAAAATAGCCACAAATCCACTGTTGCAGCGAGTTCTGAACTGGTTTTACACAGGTTGAAAGAGAAAGACAAGAAGTAAATCTGTTCCACACACCGACCATGGAGCACCCCAAGATTTCTGGGACTAGAATATTTTCCAGCTCCATTTGGGCTAGCTCCACTTCAAATTGCATCTACCATTTAAGCCCTCTGATGCAGTCAGAAAAAATCAATCATAGGTTAACTCCAACTTTTTGTAACTGAATGTTAAATAAAGCCTCAAACTATTTTGCTTGGACTTTCAATGAGATTTAGGCTTCTCTGTACATAAGTCAGATTTGAAAATGTGACTTAGGCACTACTGAAAATCTGACCCATTTTGCAGAAACGCTTTCGGATGTAGGTGTTGTTCAAAAGATTCTCCAATACCATGAACAACTGTTACATACTGAGAAACAGTTGAGCATGGTGATTTTGATATTTATAAACCTTCTAATACAATGAAGAATGTATCTTTTCCCCCATAGTAAAGCTTATGTAAAGAAACTGCTATAAATGGTACATTTGATGATTTTCACTACAAAGACAAAAAAAAGCATATTTCATTTCTTGAAAAGGTTAGCAAACTATTTTGTAAAATGGTTTCCTTGGGGCTCTCCGGAACAACTGGGCCAATTCTATGTAGAAACAACACACAGAAGATAAGGGGACCAGACTCCTTTGAACCAGCAGCTGTGTAACCTGCGGCTCTCCATAACAAGCAGACCAATTCCATGTGGAAACAGAATGAGCACAAGATATAAAAAGATCAAAATTGTTTGAACCAGCAGCTGTGCTACCTGCAGCAGTTAATCTTTCCTGGCAATCTGTTGAGACACACATTCCTCAGGCTAAGAGGACTAAGAGGCTTTTGCTGACTGCTGTTCCTCTGAGAGAAGCCTAGTCCAATTCTCCTTCATATTATTGAACACTTAAACTGTGGACTGAAATATATTGGGAAAAAAAAGTAACTTTTGTTTGGCATTGTATGAAACTGGAAGGACATTTCTGATTAGGTGCTTTGGATAAGAGTATATCCCAGGTTCCCTTCTTAACCTGAACCTAGCTCAACTAATGGTAAGATATTTTGCTGCCAAGAAAATAAGTCTTATTTGTTAATATGTATATAAAATGATGATGGTGGGTGGAAACAAAAAAATACTGAAACCTGGCAATCTTAGCTGTAGCTGACTAAAATATCTGCTGAGAAAGGAGAAATAGGGTTTCAGGTAATTATCGAGTTAGAATTACAGTTTCTTTTCTCTTAAAAAGAATGTCTATATTGTTCCTATTTAAAGTTCAATTCATCTGTTATTCTCTATGGACAAGTCATCTCAGAACAATACATGCTATTGTGTTTCAGAAACCTCTATTATCCTTTCGAAGATGATTGCAGCTTCTTTCATTTCTACCCACATTCTCTCGCACACACAACTACTGTCATCTTTTACAGAATTGGAACATAGTGGGAGCTTAGTAGCACCGCTGAACACTTTCCATTATATTTTCACATATGCACTATTTTGCAAAACACATTTTTGGGATTTAAGTGTTCCATGCTTCTTGGTCATAGCCCAAAGGTGACTTTTGGGAAGGGGGAGGGGGGAGAAGGGGAATTTGATCAATCTTTTCAACCACTTTTGAAAAATGGACCCCTTTTTCTATTCTAAAAATATTTTAATTGCACTTAAATTGTAAAAATGGATGGCATTTGCAACATGAAAGTTGGCATAGCCTGTAACTAGTGAGAGAGTTTGGAGGGTTGAATGAAGAAGTGAAGTTTTAAAGGCTGAGGCCCTGATCCACACAGGGACCTAGGCATTGCAGCACTCAGCTGCAGAAAATCACAGGAAAACCACTGTGATCCACAAAGCCTGAGTTAGGCACCTAGGTTCCTCTACTCCAAATGGAGAGAGAGAGGCACCATAGCAAGCAATCCACAAAAACCAGCATGCTTGGCAGGGAGCTGCCTAAACTAGCCAATGGGAGATGCCAACAGAGGTGTGTGCTGAGCCCCCTCTCTGTCATGGAGATAGGTGCCCACATCTGAGCTGTGGAGAAGTGCCTAGGTCTGCTTGCTGATCCACAAATGGGAATCCCTCTCCTGGATTCAGGCAGCTTAGGTGCCTAAGCCTTTTCTTGCAGAAATGAGTTAATTACTGCCTTGCTCTGCACACAAAACTGTCTGGAGGAGAAGTACTGCTGATGGTGCCCACCTTATAACCTTTAGCTCAGTGCTTAGAGCACTTGCTGGGATGTGGGATACCCAGATTCAATTTTCCACCCCCTGCCAAAGGGGAAGAGAGAATTTGAACAGGTATCTCCCAGGAGCATTATTTCAGGTTTTAACAGGGGAGGACAACTTTCAGAGGTCCAGGTGCCACATAGGTCCCTGGAGGCTCATTAAAGATAAAAATCAGTCTATTTCAGGACCATTTTTTTTTAAATATTTTCAAACAGTATAGGTTTTCTATGACCAAATTACCATCCCTGACCCCCTGCTTTTGTTGTCAGCAGGATTTGAACTTAGAGCATGAGGTTCTACTGCTTGAGCCAACAGATTAATTCCTTTAGCTATTTGCTTTAGAAAGTTCTTATTTTTTCATGTGGAGCAGCCACTAGCAGAGGACAGAGACACACTGAGCTAGACAGAAGCAAAGACACTGCATTATGTAGGTTTCAGAATGGTAGCCATGTTGGTCTGTATCAGCAAAAAGAACGAGGAGTACTTGTGGCACCTTAGAGACTAACAAATTTATTTGAGCATAAGCTTTCGTGGGCTAAAACCCACTTCATCAGATGCATGCAGTGGAAAATACAGTAGATAGAGGATACACACCATGAAAAAAAATGGGTGTTGCCATACACACTATAATGAGAGTGATCAATTAAGGTGGGCTTTTATCAGCAGGAGAAAAAAAAAGCTTTTGTAGTGATAATCAGGATGGCTCATTACAAAAGGGTTTTTTTCTCCTCCTGTTAATAGCTCACCTTAATTGATCACTCTCATTACAGTTGGTATGGCAACACCCATTTTTCACCTTCTCTGTGTGTATATATATCTTCCTACTGAATTTTCCACTGCATGCATCTGATGAAGTGGGTTTTAGCCCACGAAAGCTTATGCCCAAATAAATGAGTCAGTCTCTAAGGTACCACAAGTACTCCTCGTTCTTTTTGCATTATGTAGGTTACAGAACATTGGCAGATTAAGAATTGCCTCACTGACCCATTGGCCTGCCACTGGGTAGCCCGGTGTGTCAGAGATCCCATTGACACCCATCCACTGCCTCTCCCAGGACTACTAAGGGTGGAGTTGCATATATAGCCTCTCTTTCCCAATGATGTGGAGCCCTGCTCTGTCCCACACATCAGGATCCAGCCATAGATTGGTCAGCAGACTGTTATAACTACAGCTTTTGTCAAGGTTTTTTGTGTGACCATATTTGTAACAATTCAGGCTGGCTTCATTATCAGTGTCCCAAAAGTTTTCATGGAGATGGACTTTGTTGGGAGTTTATAAAGATGGATTAAAAAAAAATTAAAAAACCTCTGACTCCTGACCCTCTGACACTTTGCCACTCCTCTGACACTGCAGGAGCAAGAGGCTGGACACATCTCACGCCGATCCTCCTGGGGAAGCTGGCATGGGCTAAGCCACAGCCTGTCTGCAACAGGAAGGGGAGATGGAGGGGAAAAGGTGCTGAGCAGCTTCCAGGCAACAGTGGCCAGAGCACTGTAGAGCCATTGCAGCTTCGCACTAGGGTGGTCGAGGGGCAAGATCATCACCTTCCCCACTGCAGAAGCCCCCTACCCCACCCCGCCCTCCACAGTTCCATACCTTTCTGTCCCTCTCACTGACCTTCTCCACACTCTGGAGAACACTGCCCACACCCATGCAAGCTGGGGACTACCAGGGCAGCTGCCACTGCTGGCGTTAGAGGGGGGCTGGGTCTCTTCCTGCCTTGCTCCGACGCCAGTCAACGCACATGGTAAGCATCAAATGGCCCCTGGTGTCTCCCACCTCTCAGGAGGGTTCTCTAATCACTGAACAATGGGATATTCTGAGTTGGGGCTTCCTCAGTTACTCCAGTTGAAGCTGTTCCAGTGGGGATAAATAAGTGTGATTGGAGCCAGAGGGACTGGACTGGACCCTGGGTTTTCCACTTCAGCTGGGCGCCCAAATCACTGGACTACAGAGTCATTCTCTCTCTCTCTATCCTCCTCCCCCTTTCCCTCAGCCCAGTAACTATTTAAGTATTTATCCACTGGGTCAGAGACAGATCAGATTGACCCCTGCACACAGGATAGGCAAGCAAATGCCTATCTTCCCTTGGTTCATGAATTGCTGTGGGGCTTAGGTGAGAGAGGTGTCTGGATGTCTCGCACGAGGCATCAAAGTACATGCCCACTGGTATAAACATAGTTGCAGAGAAACTTTTACCCTGAAACCATAGGTGAATGACTGAGTTTAGATGCCTACAAGGCTTGGCAAGAATTTTGTGGATTGCAGTGGAGCCTAAAACTGGACTAAACCCCAGACTTGGTCACATATGTATCTTTGTTGATCAGTGGTGAGTTTACTAATTTTCAGAAGGTGTGGTAAATCTCTGAGAGGATGCTGAAGGGCAGAGCCCAAAGTGGATACAACCATATCCATGTGTTTTAATTACATTTTAAGCTACATGAGGAAAGAATAAATACATTTCAATGTGTGAGAATAGGTTGAAAAGCTTTTCATTCAAACAGTTCACATTCTTATCACCTGGCCAATTAAGCTTTACATATACCAATTAAAAGTTATGGGACTGTCAGTGACAAAAACTGCACATTTGCCCTCAAGAAGATTGTTAATGATTCAAAGCCATTTCTGCTTTCCCAGGAAATTCACCATTAGGTCTAATTACAAGTAACCACAGCAACCTTTTGGGGATTATTTCTACTTAATAAGCAAGATGTGACACCACAGAAATATTACTGAATCTTGTAACATATAAAATGCCAACAGAATACTTTATGTAATCCACCAAACCATCCTTCTTACAAGAGACACTACATTTGTTCATCATACAGTCCATTTTAGGAAAACAAATTCCAGCCTCTGAGGCTCTCCTCTTCCATGTTTCCCCCTGTTCCTTCCTCTCCCCATTCTTTCTTTCCTCAGTATTCACCTCCATTGTCATTCACTCCCATCTGCCTTCTCCTCATCCACTTCCACTCTCACCTGCAGTCAGAGTTGCTTTCCCTCTCCCTCCTCCTTTCTTCACACTCCCCCACCCCAAAACACACTCCATTGCACCTTTGCTTTTCTGTCCCTCTATTTTCTCCCAACAATTCTGCTTTCGTTCTCCCTCCCCTAAAACTCTCCCTTCTCCATCAAACTCTCCCTTTTTCTCCACAAATAAATTTTCCCTATCAAAAAAGCAATCCTCCCCCACTCTGAAGTCAGCCCGTTAGATCAGCTCAGTCTGTCCCTCCCACTCCACCAATTCATCCCACACCTATGCAGAGTCCACAGAGATCAGCCCCTCTTTCCAGCCATGGATAGGAGACACCACTGGGAATATCTTCCCTCTCACCCCCAAGCCTGCTGGGGTAACAATCACTTATCTTCACTTACCCCAGTCCTCAGGTGCAGAGTTGTCTTGTCTGCACATAATTAGGCTTGGGAAGGATTGACAGTTATGGATTCCCCAAGGATTCTTTTCTTCATGCCTGGAGATGGGTGAGAGATTTTCCACCTTCATTCACACATCAGGTCTGAGCTAGGGGTCCACAGCTGCCTGATTTTCACATTTCCCTCACTCAGAGGTGAAAGAATTGGGGCAGGAGATAGGCAGGAAAAGATTAGTACCTGACTGTTTAGAGACTGGAGCATAAGCCACGTCTATGCTTCCCTCAATTTTTCTGCTCTCAGACTGCAAGCGCTGAGGGAGTAGGACAGGGACAGATAAGAGCTTCTGCTTTTTGGAGGCTTCACACCCTCTTGGCTGCTGGTGGATGGCTTATTGGGCTGCTTTCACTGCTTTCCTGCTCCCTGACCCACCTCAGGTGGCAGAGGTGGTTGGTCAGTGTAAGGCTGATATCTTCCGAGGGAGCTCTCTGGAACAGGGGAGGCAGTCATTTGGCAGCAACCAGTTTGTGTGTAGGGGACTATGGACGTTCTCCTCCTTGGTTTATGCCAGGCAGCAGTGACTGCATGTGATTCCTGCATACGTCACCAGCCATGGCTGCTGAGGCCACCAACTTCACATGATAGGCCAGGGGAGTGTCATCTGCAGCTAAGCGTTCCATACAGCCCTAGATCCAGTTTTGTAAGGAATTGGGGGTGCGGTGGAGGGGGAATCAGTGGACTGAATATTAGGATCAGAGTGCCACTGGAGCCAATGCAGAGAGAGAGAGAGAGAGAGCGAGCGAGCGAGCCCCAGGCACAAAGTTTCCAGTCTTGAACCCAGGTGTGGAAATTGCTATCTTGGCTGCCACATCAAAGATTGACCCAGGGACCTCCAGAGCTAGAAGTGTGAGTTGCTATAGCTTGAGCTAAACAGCCAGCCTCAGCATGCTCACATCTTCTTGGATCAGGTGCAGAGATGGACATGTAACAGACAAACCAGGGGGCTACACAGGCACATTAAGTACCTCAAGTTGTGGTACTTACATGTGATTAACTACCAAAAATCAATATTTAATAGCAAGCTAAATTTGCAGACATAAATCCTTTATTTCTGATTAACTCTGCATCAGTAAACTCACCTTTCACAATATGTCAATCTCACAGGGGCCCTCTGTTATGCACTTTTACGGTCACTTCACCAATACAAATAGTGCAAAATCTTACTTCTTTGCTTTCCTAGAAATTTCTCAAGAGGTATAAACACACATCTTACATTGTTACTACACATACAAAAAGAAAATCATGGTAGTAACTAGCACCTCTCATCAAGAGTGTTTAGAAGATGAGTTCAGAACCTCTAAAAACACTCACAGGAAACAATAACTGTGCATAGGAGGAGTGAACAGCAAACAAGTCAGCCTCATTGGAATTAGCGATGAAGATACTGCCACAATTTCAGGGTAACTGCACCAGTGTCCTCCACTCCATTGTCTTCTCCAGGATTTCCCAGGCAGGTCTCAGGTCTCCAGCCATCTCCTGTCTCTGGGCAGAGACCTATGTCCCACCGCCTTCTGAACACACAGGCCGCACAGCTCCCTGATTTACACTGATATCCCCCGCAAGCCAGTCTGCTGAATGGCTAGCATCTGTGCTTTGCTTTTTCTTCAAGGGCTATGACAGGTGTGATTTACCCATAATCCCAACTGCTCTTTCTAAGCAAACACATTTATTCTTAATGAAAAAAACCAAAACAAACAGATTTAAACACACACTAAATATACCAGCAATCATTAGCCTTATAGGTAAATTTGGAACGATTAGATTTTTATGAATAAATGCCCATTTGACCACAAAAATAAACCAATGAAAATATATTTGTATTTATAATAAAAATGTAGAGACAGGCAAAGAAAAATGCTACTTGACGACTTATTAGTGTTTGAATGTAAAGAGATTTACTTGGAATATTGTGACATGTACTGTTGACAAATTGTGTTTTAACACTTATATGGCTTTAATTTTTTGAATCTCAAGGTCAACTGTCATTAAATAATTATTGTTTGACACCCTCCACCCCATGATTTCCCACAACTGAAAATATAAATTTTTATTTTTATCAAAGTTCTTAAAATCCATAGTTTTGTGTAACTGAAAATTTAGAGCAATAAAAATTGAAAAATGCTTAATAGACCAATATCATCTGTCCAAATTCTATAAAAATATAAACATTAATTCTTCCAAGCCTACTTATGGAGCCTTAGTAGGCCAAAGTCTTTCCAATCCTTCCACAAGCATTTGGATAGAAGGTCCTGTCTGTTTGCTGGATCAGAAAGAAGGCCCTGTGTTAGTTCAAACTGAGCCTTTTTATACCAAAAGACCTTTTTTTGTTTGATTCTCTGGAAAACCTAGTTTCAAGCAGTATATGCAAACACCACACGGGTAACACTTCTCTGGAGTTATTTACAATCTCAGGGGTATTCACCCTATTTTTAATTCCTGTAGGAGCTGTGGTAATCATACATAAATGTATGAATGGTTTAACACAATGGCCCCCAAAAGATACTAGATGGGGTTTCAATACTGTCAAAGTTGCAACATCTGTTATAGATTCTTGCATCTGGGAAAGCTGTCCTCAGTTAAGGAACTTAGGGGATGGTGCAAAGGTGGTATCCCTTGCTCTTTAATCTGATGACATCTGGGGTCTGTTTAACCCTAAGATTGCTCTACATTATGCTAACTGGATAACAACCCACTACAAGGCCATTACAAAGCCAGGTTTTGCTAGAGGAGAAAGCCTAAACATGCTGAAGAAGAATGTTGAAGAATGTCAGATCCTTCTGGTCCCACGAGTGAAGGAAGACAGAAGGCAGAAGATTCTGGAGGTTATAGGGTTTGAGTTTTGTGGAACATTGGTCCATCTGTTATAGTTTGGATGGCCTTCATGTCAGTAGAAGGGAAATGAATCTCCTCAAGGACAGACTGGCTAGAGTAAGCAGGAGGGGATTAAACTAATAACAAAAAGGGGAAGGTAAGAAGGGGGAAGATATCTCAATTTTGGGCTGAAAACATCAATCAAGAAACCAAAGAATATGAAAAGAAGATTTTCCTGAATTGCCTATACAACAGTGCAAGGAGCCTGGGTAAGAAACAAGAGGAATTGGTTAATGCTTATTTATGAGCATACATTTGATGTAGTTGGTATTATTGAAACCTTGTGGGATGATTCACATGATCAGAATGTTAAAATCAATGGTTACAACCTATTTAGGAATGATCAAGTGGCCAAAGCGGAGGCAGGAGTGGTACTCTGTGTCAAAAATGGCATTACCTGTTTCCAGATTACTCATAATTTGGAAGAAAATGATCTTGAATGCTTATAGATCTGTGTCCTAATGGATAAAGCACAAGACGGAGCATTGGTTGGTGTCTTCTACAGATTGCCAAATCACATTAAGAGACATGATGACTGATTCCATATCCACCTGTCTATAATGTGTAGGGGAAAAAAGTTGTGTGATCATCAGAGACTTTGATTTGAGTGACATATGCTGGAGATCTCAGGCTGCCAGTACTAGAACATCCTTGGAATTTCTAAATATTGTAGATGACAATTTCCTAACTCAAAAAGTGTTGCATCCAACAAAGGGGAATTCTATATTAGACCTCATCTTGACAGATAAAGAGGAATGGATCACAGAACTAAAAAATGATAGTTTAAGTACAAGTGAATACATTTATAATATGCAAACCGAATAAAGTCCAGATGAGTAATATATACACTTGACGCTTTAAAAGGGACAATTTCACAAAGCTGAAAACTATGAGCCAAATCAGCAGGAAGGAAGAATTTAGTCAGAAAAATGTAAATAACTGGGAATTGTTTCAGAACACTTTACTAGGAGCCAAAAATATAACTTAATTTATGGAATTATGGGTAAGGCCTTATTGGTTAAAAAAAATTACCTAGGTTAGATGAGAAGCAAAGGCACCTATGAAAAATATATACAGTGGAAGAAACCAGAAGTTGAATATAACTCAAAAGCTAGGAATTTATAAACTTGTTAAGGGAAGCAAGTGACAAGGAGAAATCTATGGCCAGCAGAGTTAAGAACAATAAAAAAGATTTTTAAGTATATTAGGAACAAAGAGAATCCTAACAATGATATTGGTCCATTACTAAATGAAAATGGTAAAATTATCAATAATAATGTAGAAAAGAAGTGTTCAATAAATATTTCTACTCTGCATTTGGGGAAAAAGCCAGATGATGTAATCATATCATATGATACATTCTTTCCATTCCATAGCATCTCAGTAGGATGTTAAACAGCAGCTACCAAAGTTAGCAAAAAGAAAAGGAGTACTTGTGGCACCTTAGAGACTAACCAATTTATTTGAGCATAAGCTTTCGTGAGCTACAGCTCACTTCATCGGATGCAGCTGTAGCTCACGAAAGCTTATGCTCAAATAAATTGGTTAGTCTCTAAGGTGCCACAAGTACTCCTTTTCTTTTTGCGAATACAGACTAACACGGCTGTTACTCTGAAACCTACCAAAGTTAGGTATTTTTAAATCAGAAGGACCAAATAGGTCTTTTAAAACTCTTGGATGCAAGCTGAACTCCCTGGACGATTAATGTTGATTTTCAGTAAGTCTTGGCTCCACGCTGTGCCAATATTTAGAGAGGCTAAGTGGGATGACCCAGATAATTATCGGCATTGAATCCAGGCAAGATAGTTGAGTGGCTGATATGGGGCTCAAGTAAGGAAGAATTAATCCAGATAATATCATTAAGGCCAATAAATATGGGTTTATTGGAAATTGATCCTCTCAAACTAACTGGATATCTTTTTTGATGAGGATATTACAAGTTTGGTTGATACAGGAAATAGTGTTGATGTAATATACTTAGGCTTCTATAAGGCATTTGACTTGGTACTACATAATATTTTGATTTTTTTTAAAAAAAGGAAGTATCTAAAAATAAAATGGCACACACTAAATTGATTAAAAGCTGACTGACAGGTCTCCAAATGCAATTGTTAAGGGGAAGCCATCATTGAGCAAGTATGTTTGTATTGGGGTCCCACAGGGATCGGTTCTTAGCCTTATGCTATTTAACATTTTTATCAAGGCCGTGGAAGAAAACATAAAATAATCACTGATAAAGTTTGCAGAGGACACAAAAATTGAGGGAGTGGTAAGTAATGAAGAGAACAAGTCACTGATACAGAGAGATATGGATATTTTGGTAAGATGGGCACAAAAAATTATATTTGTTTTAATACTGATAAATGTAAATGTATATATCTAGGGACAAAGAATATAGGCCATACTTACAGAATGGAAGCCTCTACCCTGGAAAGCAGTGATTCAAAGAGATTTGTGGGGAAGTGGATAATAAGCTGAACATGAATGCTTAAGTGCAAGTGCTAATGCAATCTTTGGGCACATAAACAAAGGAATTTCAACCAGGAGTAGAGTGTAGAAAGGTTATTTTACCTCTGTATTTGGCATTGGTACAACTGCTGCTGGAATATTGTGTCCAGTTCTGATGTCCACAATTCAAGAAGCATATTGATAAATTGGAGAGAGTGTTCTGAGAAGTGCCATGAGAATGAATAAAGGATTAGAAAACATGCTTTCAGTGACAGACTCAAGGAGCTCAATCTATTTAGTTTAACAAAGTGAAGGTTAAGGGGTGACTTAAATAGTCTGCAAGTATCTACATCAGGAAAAAATATTTGATAATGTGCTCTTCAATCTAGCAGAGAAAGGTATAACAAGATCCAATGGCTGGACAAATTCAGACTTAGAAATAAGGTGTACATTTTTAACATTCAGGTTTTAATCATTGGAACAATTTAGTATTTCTTCAAATGAAATTAAGGGGGGAGATTTTTTCTAAACAATATGTTCTAGGGATTTTTATGGGGAAGTTCTATGGCCTGTTTTATACAGGTAGTCAGATTAGAGGATCACAAAAATCCTTCTGGCCTTGGAATCTAGGAATGCCCTCTATGCTAGTGGGAGCCAGGAAGAAGCAGTATAGAAATGGCTATGCTAACTTTATGTCATCTGGACAAACTTACAATTTCAAAACACCGTGCAATCACCAAGACCCTGCATACATATTCTAAATGTCCAGGAGGGCTCTTTGTCTTTAGACTCAGTGTGTCTTTATATTTCAGTGATGACACACTTGTACTGTTCCTTTCTGAAGCTGCCCTAGGTCTTGTTGCCTTATGTATATTTTTTTATATATATTCTCTATAAGTTGTCAGAATTCCATTTAAGAAAACTGACCCCCTCACAAATCTCATGTCCACTAAAGAAATATTATGCCACACACAAATCAATTTTAAGGAAAGGCACAAATGAACCAACCTGTCCCAAGCTTCTTCACAAGCTTGGGACAGATCCTCAGCTGGTATAAAGTGACATGCTTACATCACCTGAGGATATGGTTCACTCTTGTTAAGCAGAAAATATAAAGTTGGTTTCTTTGACTTCAGGAAACATTCAGTATATACTTCTTTTTACCATGAATATCTGGTTTGGGTTGCATTCAACCCATGATCCCGTCACATCTCTCATGTCCCTGGAAAATGTGTGAGAGACTGTTTTTCCAGGAAACAAACATTTAAACTAATATGTCACAAGAGACCACATTTGTCTAATTGTTAGGTACAGAACTGGAACCAGAAAGTCTTGTAGTTAGACATTAACAGTGACTTTTTAGAAAGCTTTGTATAAATCACTTAGCTTCTGGGGCAATTAATCCCTGGCGCAATGTCACTGAATTCCATTGACAGACATCTGTGAAATAAGGGCTTTAATATTTTCTTATGTACCATATTTGAAGATTTCTAAACTTCATGTTCTAATAATTAGAGTACTCACAGAGGTATGGAATACTACTACAAGTTGGCATTTTTTCTGGTAGGAATGGCAGAAATAGAGCATATAAGTTAAGTAAAATGAATGCTCTACAAAAGGGGATGAATTCTTCTAACAAAGAGAAAAAAAATGCTGCTATCAATAAACCCAAATGGCAAGGAGGTTGTGAATAAGACATTTAACATGCCATTGTCTTTGACAGGTGGAGAAGGGAGTACACTTTGGAACAGAATGAGCAATGCTGACCCCTCTTCAATCCAAGTGTCTTCCGGTTGACCATTTCTGTTGCACAGCTACTTCAGATGATAAGACTAAAGCCAGGCAGGGATGAAATGGCAAAGAAGGTAAACTACCCCAAGCAACATCACTTAAGATCAAAAGAAAATATATTTTTGGAGAAAGAAATTAACACTCAGCTTTTGTGCAAACACAGTAGTTACAGAAAAAAACCTGAACAGAAATGAGAGGTCCTTGAGCAGGCCTTGGAGATATTTATTTTAACATAAGAAAGATTTTGCTGAAGTACATGTGTGTTTAGGTCTACTGCACTTAGGAATATCATTCCCAACTATGTTCTAAATAAATGCATCTTTGCATTTGCCTTGCTGCAGTCTCTGGGCAAGCTGATTGCAATCGGACTTAAGGGTTTTCAGAACCTCCTCAGGCTCTTTGTGATCAGCCTCAGACCCGTTTACACTTTCTGAAATGGGACTAGCCACTATGCTCAAGTCAAATCTTATTTCTGGCCTGAATTCAAAGCCAGAAAGATGCCTTCTGTACCTCTTCTGCAGCTTTTCCATAGTCATCCATTTTTCTCTTTATGCACAATGCCAAGTGTGCTCACCATTCTCTGTGCATAATACATTGGGATTTTACAAAGCTCTAATTTTTTGTTTTTGGATCAGACATCAAACCAGCATTTAGATGAAACATTAAACATTTTCCTAAGATTAAGCATTTATCATGCTTATGGAGTTCACTGCCCTTGGGAATGGAGATTGGACTATTCTGAAGTCACCTGGTGTTTTTCCATCTTCAATAAATAAATGTTATCAAGGTAGCTTTACAAGGTTACCAAGTGAGAAGAGAGGCTGATTTATTCAAAACAAAAGTAAGCACTCATGCTCCAGAGGGAGCTCAGTCCCATTAAGAACTTTAGACTTCAGTTTTTAAAAATATATGTATACATGAAGTAAATATTTGCATCACTGCATTTTTAAAAAAATGTTCACTGTACTATCATTTGGAATATACCATAGGAAGTGCGTAAAATCTACTCAAACAGATTTTGGGAGAAAAATTAGGTAAACTTTTGTACGGAAAAAAAGTGTATAAACTGTTCAGAGATTTGTTGCTGACAGTTATGCTCAATAAACTCAATTATATATTAAGCATATTTACTATAATACATATTTCCAAGCTATCGATATAGTGAGCAGGAAACTAAATAAGTAGTTAAACATAGATTTGCTACCTCCTAGCATAGTTTGGCTAGAGAAAGCACTTCAGGTCACTATTTAAGGAGAACAGGTTACATTGTGGTTACTAAAAAATTAAACTGATAAATGTAAATGTATTTTGTGTAAATGAAACTGAAGGTGCAAATTTTGGACAAGTACGTGACAAACTGGAATGTTCCCGAACATTGTACATATATTAGGTTCATAACATTTTTGTAAAGAATAAATCACATGTACTCTATCACTCAGCATTCAGTACGCATATGATATGAACATTACAAGATATCTTTAACTAACTGTATACCAGAGGCCTAGACAAATGTGGATCAAATGAGAATTGTGATTGGCAAAGCTGATGAGTCCACTTTAATCTTATAACCTACCAAGTTCTTCCCCCTGCTACCATTTTTCTCTTTTCTTTAGACTTATATGTCCTTCCTTTGGGTGTTTGGGGAATGTGATGAGAACCAACAATTAATGCAGCTTGGTCCTAACTTCTTCTAGATACTTCTTTTCACTCTCTCATACAGCAATTACAATCCCCACTCTCTCTCTCTCTCCTGAAGTTGGTGCCATGTATTGACAGACTCTACAGACTCAGAGGAACCTTTCATGGCAAGATTAGTTTTTATAGATGCCCCTGAAGGTATAAAATAAATTGCTATTGCTAAGGATGGCTGAATCTGTCAGAATCAAATAAGAGCCAACCTGAATCTTTGCCCAAACTCTCTGAATCAGGCAGAGCAGGGACTTAAACCAGGGTTTCCCACATCCCACCTGTCTGCCCTAACCACCAAGTTATTGGCTCTTACACAGTTGCTCTTGCTAAACCAAGAAAACTTCTCAGCCTAATTTTTGTTGACCCAAATACATGTCCACAATAAGTTTTGGTTTTGATGAAAAAAATGTTTCACTGAAAAATTCCTGACCAGGTATAATAATGACTAAGCCTGATCCATAAGACTACAGGCCTTGGGATCAAAGATGTTGGCTGCTGTTAGAATAAACCTCCAATACATTAGGTCTTTATCCAAATTTTCCAAATCATCAAAAGTAATTACTGCAACAAGTCACTGGTCTAACTTCCTGCATCCAAATTGGATTATCTCAATATAGAAATGGAGGGCCAGATTTTTAAAGGTATTTAGTCACCTAGAGATGCAGATGGGCATCTATGGGTTATCAAAATCTTACTGGGTGCCTAACTCCCATGAAATCAATGTAAGCTAGGCACGTAGGAGCTTTTGAAAATCCTAGTAGGTGCATATCTGCATCTTTAAGCACCTAAATACCTTTAAAAATCTGGCACAGAGTCCTTCATCTAAATATTTTAAATGTTAATTGGACGGGTATCAAAACTGGAAAAGCACAAACTGGAAAAACAAAACCACAAATGTAAATGCTTCACTGCGTAGTAGATTTTTGATCTTGGAATCATCCCATGGACTAAAAGATTAATAGAAATTGACCATGCTTACTTTAATTACATAAAAATGAGTAACAGTCAACCACTCTCATCACAGAGTACTATTGTAATAGATGCGACAAACATATAGATAAGACTTAATGGGAAGGGATTGCTGCAAGACAGTAATAGCCACTATTGTTTTTGATTTATAAAAGGCTATAAATATTCTTCATGATATGGAAATAATTGCTTAAGACTCATTTATTTTAATATAGTAAAACAAAAAAAACAAGACACCAAAAAGCACACAGGATTATCAAGTTTCAAATTTAAGGAAATTCATTCATTCATTCATTCATTATAACAATGAACTATAGAAAAATGCCACATTCTCATTTAGATAGTCCAAACCAACCCAGGCAAATCACATAAATAATTCAATTTTATCCATATCTTTATTTTGTTGATTAACTGAGATTGCTGACTTTTAAAAAAAAAAAAAATCAGGGATGCACTCTTGTGTATGATACAGTAGTATAACCTTCTGGGACAACAATACAGATTTAGTAGACAAAAAATGAAATTGAACTTAAATTAAGCTTAAGATCTCTGTGAAAAAAATTGCTTGAAATTGATTAATAATGAGATGCTGAGTTCTAACTTTGAACTGTTTGATTTCTGAAAGAAATCAGTGTATATGGTTTTTTTAAATCTATATTTAGAGAGTCATTATTTTCCCATTTACTACAACTCTGCTGAATCAAAGCCAACATACATTAAAATTGACAAACTAACTCAGATTGGCTAAAGTAGTCAGATGACTAGCCTCATAATCATTAAGAAAATATTGTTGTGTTTCTATTAAATGTTTGCTAAGCAATAATAAATTTACCTCAGCTGAGACTCCGAGCTAGATTTTGCAACCTTTCATTCACATTAACAAGTGCTTACTCCCAGGAGAAACAACAATGACTACTCATAAGAAGCAAGTGCTCAGCACCGAGAGTTACAGCTGCACAATCTATCCTTTAGTTCTGATCTATCAGTATCTCAGGCAAAATTCCTATCTAAGTGAATGCGAGTGCTAACTACATAAGCACGAAGGCTTGTCTACACTAGAAAGGGTTTACTAGTAGAGCAACACCAGCAAACCCTCCTAGTGAAGACGCATCTAATACCAACAAAAGAATGCTTCTGCCAATATTGCTTATACCAGTTCCAAGAGCATTTTTTGCTCATGTAACTGTATGTACTTTAGAGTTTTTGACAACATAAATATGTCGGCTGGGGGATGCGATTCCTTCCCCTCGCTCACACACACACTCCTGACCAGCATAGCTATGTCAGCAAAACTTTTAAGTTTAGACCAGCCCTGAGTATAAAGTGAGGCGATGTTTATCCCCCTGCTTCCCAGCAGGAGCGCTGGGGGGGACGGAGTGGGGCAAGCCCCTATGCCCTGACCCTGCTGCCCAGCAGGAGTGCTGGGTGGGCAGGGGAAGGCCCTGCACCCCAATCCTGCTCCCTGGGGCAGGGCAAGCAGGCAGAAGGGGTGGGGAGGGTCCCCCACTTACTCTGGCCCAGGGCCCCACAAAACCATAATCTGTCTGCTTCTATTAGACATAAAATTTTATATCTGATGTGATTTTAGACAAATCATTCCATAGATTTCAAGGGAATCTTTCAAAATACTAACAGGCCTCTTCTGCCTCTGGAGATGGTAACCAGAGCATGCTGATTAAGAAAATGCTTGGGCCATGGTTTAAGTTGCCTCTATTCCAGCTGGAAGGCACAGGCTCTTCTGTGCTGCTCCATCTCTACTGTAGTTTAATGTATAAAATATGGCTGTCAAGTGATTAAAAAAATTGCACGATTAATTGCACTGTTAAACAGTAATAGAATACCACTTATTTAAATATTTGGATGTTTTCTACATTTTCAAATATATTGATTTCAATTACAGCACAAAAATACAAAGTGTACAGTGCTCACTTTATATTTATTACAAATATTTGTGCTGTAAAAAACAAAAATAGTATTTTTCAATTCACCTCATACAAGTACTGTAATGCAATCTCTTTATCATGAAAGTTGAACTTACAAATGTAGAATTATATAAAAAAATATAACTGAACTCAAAAATAAAACAAAGTCCACTCAGTCCTACTTCTTGTTCGGCCAGTCACTCAGACAAACAAGTCTGTTTACATTTGCAGGAGATGCTGCTTCCCCCTTCTTGTTTAAAATGTCACCTGAAAGTGAGAACAGATGTTTGCATGGTACAGTTGTAGCCAGCATTGCAAGATATTTACATGCCAGACGCGCTAAAGATTCATATATCCCTTCATCTTCAACCACCATTCCAGAAGACTTGCATTCATGCTGATGATGGGTTCTGCTCAATAACAATCCAAAGCAGTGCAGACCAATGTATGTTCACTTTCATCATCTGAGTCGGATGCCACCAGCAGAAGGTTGATTTTGTTTTTTGATGGTTCAGGTTCTGTAGTTTTCACATTGGAGTGTTGCTCTTTTAAGACTTCTGAAAGCATGCTCCACACCTCCTCCCTCTCAGATTTTGGAAGGCAGTTCAGATTCTTAAACCTTGGTTTGAGTGCTGTAGCTATTTTTAGAAATCTCACATTGGTATCTTCTTTGCATTTTGTCAAATCTGTAGTAAAAGTGTTCTTAAAAGGAAGAACATGTGCTGGGTCATCATCTGAGACTGCTATAACACAAAATATATGGCAGAATGTGGGTAAAACAGAGCAGGAGGTATAATACTCTCCCCCGAGGAGTTCAGTCAAAATTAAATTAATGAACTATTTTTTTTTAAATGAGCACCATCAGCATGGAAGCATGACCTTTGGAATGGTAGTCGAAGCATGAAGGGACATACAAATGTTTAGCATATCTGGTACATAAATACCTTGCAATGCCAGCTACAAAAGTGCCATGCAAACACCTGTTCTCACTTTCAGGTGACATTGTAAATAAGAAGCAGACAGCATTATCTCCCGTAAATGTAAACAAACTTATTTGTCATAGTGATTGGCTGAATAAGAAGTTGGACTGAGTGGACTTGTAGGTGCTAAAGTTTTAGATTTTGTTTTGGTTTTGAGTGGTTATGTAAAAAAAAAAAAAAAACCACACATTTGTAAGTTGTACTTTCACGATGAAGAGATTGCATTATGGTACTTGTATGAGGTGAATTGAAAAATACTATTTCTTTTATCATTTTTACAGTGAAAATATTCGTAATAAAATATGAAGTGAGCACTGTACACTTTGTATTCTGTGTTGTAACTGAAATTAATGTTTGAAAATGTAGAAAAAAATCCAAAAATAGTTAAACAATATAATACCAATTGAAATTTAACAGTGCGACTAATTGTGATTTTTTTTTGCATTAATTGTGTGAGTTAATGTATGATTAATTGATAACTCTAGTATAAAAACATGTCCCTGAACAGCAGTCCATATTGTATTTATTCATTTACGTGCTGTGTCCCACCCCACTTTCTTTTGTTTTGTTTTTTTGCAGACAACCTGTGTCAATGGGCCTTGTCTGCAATGAGTAGGAAAGCCCACTAGCCAGGAGAAGAGACGACTGAAAGAGATGTACTTGTTATAATACTAAAATACATACAAAGCCTTTCTAGAATACTGTCCATTCTTTTAGTGAAAGTTTTGAATTGACCTCTCTTTTGAAAATAACAAACTTACTTTGCATTGCTGACACTCTAAGGTGCCACAAGGACTCCTCGTTGTTTTATTTTTGATACTGTGTGTTTGGTATTTCCTTCTAGGTTTCTCTGAAAACAGGGAGAACAAAAGCTTTGAGAGGCAGCGAATCACTCAGTCAATGTTATACTGCCCAAGTGTTTTAATTCAATATGGCTGATGCTTGTTCGGTTTTATTATGTTGTGCATTTGAGTTACCCTTTGTACTGAGCTATCTCATAGTGAAAGAAGAAGTAGCTCCTCATGCCAGTATGGATGAGTTTTATACCCTACTTTGCAATTATATTTTCTCAACCTCCTCAGTTGCATGCTGAGCTGTCTGTTAATCATGGTGATTATGTGATTGCTACTGCTCAACACACAAGCTAATACAACCTCTTACAATATTCAGTGTACAGTAATGTTCCTTTTTTCCCCCAGTGGTAGGACGGGAAAAACACACCATGTCCAAGCATTTGAGTGTGAGCTATTGTCTCTCCCTTCTCATGAAGGCCTTCAAGAGTCTTCATTCTATTGCAAAATGTACCATTAAAAATCTTCCTGTAGGGTTCAAGCCACTGCTGCTCCATATATTGACAGTCAAGATTACTGCAGTAGAATTCCAGCTCAAACTGCCCCGGAGATGGCTAGTACCATATCCATGATGTTTTCATACTTATGGAGATGGGCACAGTATAGGCTTTTCAAAAGTCCTCAGCACCATCTAATTATGCTCCCATTGAAATAATAGCACTTAAATCATTAACCTCAGTAGACCAGAGATCAACACTGAACATTTTTTAAAATCTCACCCTATATAAAAAGATAATGTGTAAATTTCAACAGGTCCATAGGAAGTTCTAGAGATGGTCAGACATGAGCCTGTTGCACATCAGAACAAAGTGCTGTTGGTATTATCCCCAGACCAACACTAGAGGTTTCTTTATCTTTTTTTGGACCAGTTCCCACATTTATCTAAGTCACTATTGGCCACTTTGCTGCAAGATCATTAGTAATAATAACAGCATCTAATCTGGTTTTCAGTACATTGATTTAAGCATGTTAACTTCCTTTTATTGTGCAAGCTATTATCCTCCCAAATCATTCCTTGCAGCTGGTGATGACTGATTTGGAAGGCATTATTTAAACTGAAATAATATTATCCTGTCATATACTGACTTCTTCTTTCTTAATAAAGCTATAAAACATTCAGTAGTTCAGCATCAGCAGCTTTATATTTTGAAAGAGACCACACTGCTCTGTAGTGCTGAATGTGGAGCCGTAATAGCAGGATCTGTTCACATATTCTCCATGCCAGTGTCCTAATCCTAAAAAAAATGATATCATCTCCAAATATATATTTAGTGTTTAACAGTGCAAATGATCTTTCACATTTGGTTGAAAAACTTTCTAAAACTCATTGTGTAGATAAATGTTCTGCTTGAATACCTTCTTCTGTATTTTTCTGTTTAAGTGCTATGCGTTAAAGATCTCTCAGAATGTGGCTAATCGCTGGCTAGCTCATAATTTGAATCATCTGTTTGTATAAGAAAAGGTATTTGAATTGGTGATATGTATCTTTCCTTTCAGTTGGTTTTCAGGCAGTGGTAGTGCTGGTCCTGTAAACAAAGACAATTTTCTCACTTGTGTTCTAGAGTATATCTGGACATGTTTAAAAAATTATGCTAGCTGCTTTGGTCTCCTGGGATTCTCTTACAAAATGGCAGTGTTGTGCCATGTTCCTTTTGTGTCTCAAAGTTGCAATCTCCATTTTAAACTATGAATAATTTCATTATACATTGGAACTGGAAGTGTCTCATTTTTGTTTCTCAGTCCCTTTGGAGCACATAATTTATTATTGATTATCATTTAGATGGCAGTAGCACCTATAGGCCTCAAACAGGTTGGCCTAGCACAATGGCACATTGCACAAACTTAATAAATAATAGTCCCTGCTTGTAAAGGCACTACCTCTAAAGCACCTCCAAGTTTCTGGGTGTGATACCATAGTCCTTTTCTCACCCCTGGGGGCCTTTGCAGGCAGCTGGCTGATCGTCACTAGCTTAGCCCTCTGGCCAAGTCAAAGTCTGACTGAACCCCTTCTGGAGTATTAAAGGGTCCAATAAATAAACAGTCTATTTGCCGTTGCTAGTGTCTTCAACCCCAGCTCTTGAGCCTTTACATTTATCTTTTTGTTTGGGCTTTCAAATAAAGCCCTGTCCCCTTCTCGGGGGTCTGTCACTTTACCTGTGACCAACAGGGGAACCCAGGTCCACTCACCACTCCGAGTTCCAATCCAGGGACCCTACACACAGCAGCCACATACTGCTTACTTCAATCTGTCACTACTATTTCCCTGGGCCTCTTCTACAGAGCCTTTTAATCTCCAGCCCTACCTCAGAGCCGCCATCCTCAGGTCTTCTCCAAGCTATGTAAGTTCAGCTCACCACAAGCCAGCCAGCCAGCCAGCCAGCCAGCCAGCCAGCCTGTCTGTCTGTCTGTCTGTCTGTCTGCTTTAGCTGCAGAGGAGCAGCTTTCTTCACTCCTCTGGTCCCAGCCAGGAACTGAACTACTAAGGCCAGGCAACTCCTTTTATCTGGACTAGCAAGGCACTGATTGGCTGTTGCCAGCCCCTCTAGCCCTTGGAGGACCAGTTCTCTATAGTTTCCAAAATGGCTGCTCCAGAAACTTCTCTATAGGCAAGCATAGAGGACCTACCTTCGCTGCTATTTTCCTCTCAGCTCACTGCTTCTTAGGACAGGGTGTAGTAGGACCCCAGGGCGCACAATAGGGAGCCACAGAGGCCAAATACACCACATCACACACTCAAAAAGGCAAGACATTACAGGTTGATGAGCCAAACAAGCAGGCCCGATCGAGTGCAGAGGAGATAGGGCAAACATAATAGCATATGTACAATTCTTAGGACGTCAGTAGGAGAGCTGGTTGGTAATCTTTTGACAAAATGTATTCTTGACAATCTCCAATAGCTCATACCCAAAAAATATTTTGGAAAAAGTTTTAAAATTGTAAAAATATCCTATTTTGATATTTCAGAACTGAAAGATTTTTTTGTGGAGTGTTAATTGAAACAACTCTTTGGTTCAAAATTGTAGTAAATTTAAACTAAAAAGATTTTAAAAGAAAAATATCAAAATTGAAAGGAGAGTGTTGGGGGCAAGTGTGCCCCGTTTCCTCTTTGGGGTGGGGTGGGGTAATTACCTCCCTGCAGTCAGTCCTTACAACCACCCTTTGTCATGGGGTGGTGAGTACTTATAGTAAAAGTCAATATGGTCACTCTCTCTCTCAGGGTTGTATGTTCCAATGGCCAGAGTCAGGATGATGACCCCTTCCCACAGGGCCATGGGGTCCAATGACCCAAATAAAAATGGCTTTCCGGTTTAGCCAGGGTGTCCCACCAAGTGGTCAGTGTCAGTGTGGCCACCTAGCTCAGTAAGGCAATATGGCCTAATGACCAGAGTCAGTAGAGCTGCCATCTCTCGGGGCTGCTCTCAGGGCTGTGTGGGTCAATGGACAGATTTGGTAGGGTCACCTTCTCTCAGGGCCACATGGCCTAACAGTCAGAGTCAGGGTGGCCACTTAGCTCAGTAAGGCTGTGTTGCCTAGTAGCAAGAGTCAGTTGGGCAACCCCCTCTCTCAGGGCTGAATGGCCCAATGGCCAGAATCAGTCTAACTGCCCACTTCAGTAGAGCTGTAAGGCCTAGTGGACAGAGTCAGTATAACCTCCCAAATCAGAAGGGCTGTATGACCTAACAGTCAGATTCAGTAGAGCAGCCCTTTCTCAGGGCTGCGTGGCCTCGTAGCCAGAGTCAGTATCACTGCCCCTTCCATGGGATTGCATGGCCTACTGGCAAGTACGTCTGCCACCAGGTCAGCAGGGAATCTTCCCAAAACACCCTGACTCCCCTCGGCACCACAACTAGTCTCCCCGAGTTACTTCCTACCCGGTACGTGATGCCAGGGTCCCAGTGTCTCCATCGGCTCTGGGCTCCTCAGTCAGGGTGGCTCCCAACAGCTCTGCCATGCCTTGGGTGTTCTTCAGTCTCAGTGTCCCTGGTTCCCGCCATCTGGGGCTTCTGCTATTCCACAGCTGGAGCTCACAGCATGCATTCTCTCTCTTCAGCAGCCAGCCCTGACTGAGCTGAGCTGCTCCCTTTTATACCCAGTCTCCAGCTGGAGCATGCCCAGCAGTGCTGTGGGGGCATGGCCTCTTCAGCCCAGAGAGTGGAGTTAACCTTCACAGTATCAGTACAGGACAAGTGCACTCCATCACAGAGACATATCAAAATTATCATAATAAGATGTTTCAATTGAGCTAAACTGATTTTTTCCCCAGATTTTTGGTTTGCAACATTTGAGATTTTGACTATTCATCCTGATTTAGGATGGGAACATTTTTTGACATCTCAAAATTTTTAACGGGATGGGAAGTCAATTTCCCACTGAGCTGTCGACGGCAGTGATCACAATTCATCACCTACTAGTTGTTTCCATGTATGTATGTATGTATTGTGGAAGATATGAGTTTGGAGGTGTCAAGGTTCCTCCCCCACTCTGAACGCTAGGGTACAGATGTGGGGACCTGCATGAAAACCTCTTAAGCTTATCTTTACCAGCTTAGGTCAAAACTTCCCCAAGGTACAAAATATTCCACCCTTTGTCCTTGGATTGGCCGCTACCGCCACCAAACAAATACTGGTTACTGGGGAAGAGCTGTTTGGAAACGTCTTTCCCCCCAAATACTTCCCAAAACCTTGCACCCCACTTCCTGGACAAGGTTTGGTAAAAAGCCTCACCAATTTGCATAGGTGACCACAGACCCAAACCCTTGGATCTGAGAACAATGAAAAAGCATTCAGTTTTCTTACAAGAAGACTTTTAATAGAAATAGGAGTAAATAGAAGTAAAGAAATCCCCCCTGTAAAATCAGGATGGTAGATACCCTACAGGGTAATTAGATTCAAAACATAGAGAATCCTTCTAGGCAAAACCTTAAGTTACAAAAAAGATACACAGACAGAAATAGTTATTCTATTCAGCACAATTCTTTTCTCAGCCATTTAAAGAAATCATAATCTAACACATACCTAGCTAGATTACTTACTAAAAGTTCTAAGACTCCATTCCTGGTCTATCCCCGGCAAAAGCAGCATATAGACAGACAGAGACCCTTTGTTTCTCTCCCTCCTCCCAGCTTTTGAAAGTATCTTGTGTCCTCATTGGTCATTTTGGTCAAGTGCCAGCAAGGTTACCGTTAGCTTCTTAACCCTTTACAGGTGAGAGGAGTTTTCCTCTGGCCAGGAGGGATTTTAAAGGGGTTTACCCTTCCCTTTATATTTATGACAGGAGGAGAGACTTGGAGGAGCACTGGGTGATGGTTTCAGAGCTATTGACTGGGAGCTGCCCCCATACATAAGCAGTGGCATGGAGAAAGTACTTTTGGAGAAGCATGGAACTGGGTGATCAAGGCTGTCACCAGTCCCTGGAGTGAAGCAGGGAGTTGACCTTGCAATAAGATAATAAGTTGGATAGGAAAGATGAGGCTCAACTGTGGATGGGTTTGAAAGCAAAGAATATAAAGTTTGTATTTGATGCACTGGAAGAGAAGATACCAATGGAGGGATTAAAAAAATGGGGATGGGTGATGTAGTTGGAGTGACCAATGAGTTAGATGATCTAAACCGTCATGTTTTGAATGGACTTGATAATTCCACAGAATAAGAAATTGTTTGTGGGAGATACTTTGAAAATCTATTATTGTTTTAAGAAACTATTGTCTTTCTAATGTCTAGTGATTATTGGAAGTTACAAAGGTAGAATACAACACAATTGCTCCATTTTGCATTGCTGCTGTAATACTTTAAGGTTAAGAGCAGCTTTTACTTGTAGAACCATCAGGTTAAAAAGCCACATTGTCAACAGAGAAAAATATTTACAAAGGCACCCAAGGTCTGGAAGCCTGGCTATACCCCCTATATTATATCTTTGGGATTTAGCCACACAGCTTCCTTTAATTTAAATAGGAGCTGAGTAGCCAAAATCTGTGCAGGTCTTTGAAAATGTGTTTTTTCTTGATAGCCTTCAGAGGCTGATTTGAATGATGATGGGCTCAATGTACATTTTCTACTGAAGCAGATTATTATTTTTTTCTAGATGAGGAGTTCTGAGGGAGCAACAGACACGACAAGACATTAACATACCTGCTGTCCGTTGCCCAGGAAGGACAGTGTGGATCAGCATACAGTTGAGTATGTTCAAGTGTAAAGGCTGTTGCCAATTTGTGTTACTTTTTGTTTTAAGATCATTTCAGCTACTTTACTAATCAAAAGTATGTTGGTTTGTATTGTGAAACTCTGATGAACACAAATCTGACCTAAATTTTGAGATATACAGCATTTTGGAACAAATGTTCCTGTTAGAGCAGGTGACAACAAATTTAATTTCTAATACTGCACTATACATTGTAACTAAATAAGATACCCGACAACAAATGCATTACATTAAGGGAAGAATGTGTCAATTTCACTTGATGGAATTAAGTTTTAACTGTACTTATAGATGGGGGAATCCTCTTAAATACATTCACAACATTTACTCATTCTAAAATTTGCCTTTTTGAAATAAACGGGTGAAAATCTATAGTTGTCTAGTTGGATAATGAAGACCTGTGGATGTAAGGAACAACCTTAAATTCTGCCTCATGAAAATTTAGTAAGTTCCAGGCAGTGATAAACCATTGAAAACATCTTCCTTGAAACACAGGATTGTTACCTGGAGTGCAGGTTTTTCCTGTCTTCACAGTTCCAATGAGACTCACACAGAGATGTCACCAGCAAAATATGGGATGTGAAAATGTGCACCTGAAGGTCTAATTTAGATTATAAATCCTTTATTATTGATGAAAGGAAAAAAACACAGCTTCACTTTTAGGTCCTAGGTTGAGTTTTCAGGGCTTTCAGTTAGAAAATCATGTTTTATTTATAAAATGAGCTCATTTGGTCTGTAAACCACTCACAGACAATTTTCAGAGTAGCAGCCATGTTAGTTGTATTCACAAAAAGAAAAGGAGTACTTGTGGCACCTTAGAGACTAACAAATTTATCTGAGCATAAGCTTTCGTGAGCTACAGCTCACTTCATCAGATACATTTAATATCAAATCCCAAAATATCTTTTTTTAAAGTCGGTTTTCAAAGTGCAACTAACTTTGCTCTTGGGCCTGATCCTACAAACCGCTTATTTACCCAGGTAGTTCTAGTAAAGCCAATGGGACTACTCCCATGAGTAAAGTTACTTATGTGAGTAAGGGTCTGCAGGATTGGATCACTGGGTTCCAATAGCAAGCCCTAAGGTTTGGGGAACCAACTGTGAGACTGTCCTCTGTGGTCAAACTCTGAAAGCCCATTCTATTTAGAAACAATTTTAGCTGTACAGTTTACTATAAAATATGTTTTCAGGAAAGATGGGGTCCTACTTGGATGCAAGTATCACTAGTAATAAAACAGAGAAAAGAAATTTTTGACTTGCTACATTCCAATTGGCTTAGAAAAGAGTTAGACATGGAGAAGGGATGCTATTTAATTGTGCAAAAAGCATTTCTATATATATAGATTTTGACAGGGAGTAAGAGCAATGAATGGATCTTTGCCTGAACCCAAGAAAGGGGAATACTATTTCTATTTAAACTAGAAGAGCTCTCATTGTCAAAACCACTAGTGATCCCTTATCCCTGGGAGAATTGAATTGGTTTCATTCACAGAAACTGCTCTGTGGTTTTCCAGTTCATCCAGCTGAACAATGAGGAATAGATAGAATTTTTGAAAGGCAAATTTAAAGGTGGACAATATCTGATTATAGATCAAGGTTATATTTTAAAGCCATTTGGGTGCCTAGTGGGATTTTAAAGTGTTTAAAAATATGGCTTTTAGTGCCGCTTTATGTAGTTTCACATACCATTAAGTGCAGTGTAAAATATTATAAAAGAGATCCATATTGTAAATGTACGATATTTGAAGGGCATTTTTCACCTCTCCTCAAGATGTTTCTGTATAATTTTCCTATTACAAAACTCTAAGGGGTTGATCCAATGCTAAGTGAAGTCATAGGAAAGACTCCAATTGAGTTTAATGGTCTTTGGATCTGGCCCTAACAACAAATGTTTTATTGTAAATTGGAATTTACATAATCTGGAAATGCAAAAATAAAAGAAAGTGGGCATGATATACCCCAAAGTGGATTCATTAATTTCATTACATTAATGGCCATCTCTACACTACAAAGTTAAGTCGACTTTATGTAAGTCGACATTGAGCCTCCGATTTAAGCAAGTCTATCTTACATGTCCACACTACGCTCTTTGTGTCAGCGGAGTGCGTCCTCACTAGCAGGGTTTGCATCGATGCATGGAGCACTGCGGGTAGCTATGCCACAGTGCACATGGCCAAGTAGAATTTTGGGTTGGGCTTCCAATGCTTTATGGAACCATTGCAAGCCCCGCAAACATTGGCGTGAGTGGTTATGGGAACATGGTGTTAGCCTCCCATGATGCACCTATCTACCTACCTACCGTGAAATCAACCGCAAACAAATCAACCAACCCTTTTTCATGCCTTTTTTCATAAGCCTGGGTTACCCACACAGATGCCATAGCTTGGGAAACATGGACCCCGCTCAGCTGCACACTGTTGTTGTGAGCATTACAAACACCTCGTACCCCATCCTGTACTATTTATACAGCCAATACAGGAGCCGCTGCACGGAACAATGTGATGCCACACAAGCAGCCCTGCTGGAAGACATAGAGCGGAGCAATTAGCAGTTGCTGGCAACACCTTGACACATTTGAGCACCATTGTCACACATCACCTTGACACACTTGAGTGCTGTTTCTGGCCCGGGAAACAAGCACTGACTGGTGGGACCACATAGTTATGTGGTCATGGGATGGCAAGCAGTGGCTGCAGAACTTTTGAATGTATAAGGCCACTTTCCAGGAACTGCGTGAAGAGCTTTCCCCAGCACTGAAGCACAGAAATACTAAAATGAGAGCTGCTCTGACAGTGGAGAAGTGAGTGGTGATAGTGGCGTGGAAACAGCGGGGCATCAATTTGGAGTGGGTAAATCTACTGTGGGATACGTTTTGATCTAAATTTGCAGGGCCATTAGCAGACTTCTGCTAAGGAGGGTAGTGATTCTGGGAATGTGCAGGACAAAGTGGATGGTTTTGCCACAATGGGGTTGTCTAGCTGCAGTGGGGCAATAGACAGAATGCATATCCCTATCTTGGTACCAGACCAGTTTGCCAAAGAGTGCATAAACCAAAAGATGTTGCAATGGTGTTGCAAGTGCTGGTGGATCACAGGGGCCATGAGGCGTGCATCTTTAGGAACAAAAGTCTGTTCAGTAAGCTGCAAGCAGGGACTTTCTTTCCAGATTGCAAAATAACCATTGGCATTTCAACATCACCAATTGTGATCCTGGGAGACCCATCCTACCCTTTGGTCCCATGGCTCATGAAGCCATACACTGGCAGCCTGGACAGTAATAAAGACCGGTTCTACCACAGGCTGAGCAAGTGCAGAACAGTCTTTGTATGAAATGGAATGTGTCTTTGTATGTTTAAAAGATCGCGGGTGTGGTTTGCTTACTAGGTTAGACCTCAGTGAAAGCAATATCCCAATGGTTATTTCTGCCTGCTGCATGCTCCATAATACTGTGGAACAAAGGAAGAAAAGTTTCCATCAGGGGACGGGGTTGAGGCAGATCACTTGCCAGCCAATTTTGAGCAGCCAGACACCAGGGCAATAAGAAGAGCACATCAAGGGGCTCTGCATCTCTGTGAGGCTTTGCAAACCAGTTTCAGCAATGAGCCAGAGTAAAGTGTGTTGTTCCTTACCAAACTGTCCCCGCCATTGCATTTTCTCCCCTGTAAACTCCGCACACCCCCAACCCCTGTGTGTTGAATGAATAAAGAGCCTTTTCTCCTCAATCCATTAAGTTTTATTATGTACACAAACACAGAGAAACAGCAAAGAAAAGAAAGATAATCTGGGGAAAAAGTACTGATAACACCATGGCAGGAGAAACAAGGAAAGCTTGCTTATAGATGCACTGCAATAACAATCATCAGTGTGGGAATGTGCGCCTTCTGGTCCTTGTACCCTCCGCTGATGTTGAGCGCAAGGGATACCAAACTCCACCCCCTCACATCCGCCTCATAGGACATTTTGGGGAGGAGGATGTAGAATTGGGCGATGATGGAAGCAGGTTCAGCATAGGCTGCAGAGGGACCCTAGCATCCAGCTGCCTTTCCTGAACCTCAACCATATGCCTCAACATGTCTGATTGCGCCTTCATAATCTGCAGTATCTCTTCCTGCGTGGCATGCTCTTGTTCCCTGCATGCTCTCCTGTCCTCCCTATCCATGTCCAGGTTCTCGGACAGTGTAATCCTCCATGCTCTGAGCTCCATCTTGTTACCCTTAGAGGCGCGCATTAACTCATTGAACATGTCCTCCTGAGTCTTCTTTTTCTGCCTTTCACTCTGGGAAAGTCTCTGTCCCGATGTGGAGGATGCGCTGATGGACAAGGTTTGAGCTTCAAGGAATGCAGTGCACAAGGGTAGCATTGACAATGCATACATTGTTTTTGATGCAAGGTTAATTTTTTTTAATAAAAAATACACCCCTCACTGCAAGCCACAATGTAATCACAACCACTAGCTATTGCAAGTGTCTGTTTGCTGCTCCAGGCATGGTAAGGCCATGAGGCATGGGGCGAGAGGTCTTGTGCTGCTGCTTTTTTGAAGACATCCTTGGGATCACAGCTTGGAATTGAGAAAAGCCCCCTTTCTCCTAGCAACCTGGATGGTGCTTGATGACAGGCACCAGCGTAAAGCCCTCCAAATAGTGTGTTTTTTACAAAAGCAGCAGTGGGTCGGGAGGGAAGGGAGACAGGGAGCCATCCCCCCCTTTTTTTCCCCAATGCTGCTTGCAATACATGGTGATCCCTTCCAACCACAACATGTTTCGGAAAGTGTGGTTGTATGACCCATAATTCACCAAACGGGGGGGGGGGGGCGGGGGGTGGATTACTTGTTGAACTGTTTGCAGTTTAAGGGCGAGCACAGAAAAATTTACCCATTTTCCGTAGGTGACCCTATGCCATATCACTCTCCTGAGGGTAACAGAGGCGGCAAGGGAGCAGATGCTGCAAGTGTCTGGGTACAGACCTGGTCCTTATGCTGCAATGCTGTGCGCTGCAATGATGCCAGCAGAGTTAATACAGGAGTGCCGTGGGAAAGTGTCTTACTATGGTGGACGAAATAAGGCAGCCCTTCCCAGAAACCTTCAGCAAAGGATTGCAGAGTACCTCCATGAAAGCTTCCTAGAGATCTCCATGAAGGATTCCTGGGCCATCCCCATGCACATAAGCAGTCTTTTTCAGAGAGCACCCTCTGCATAGCTGGAGTGGCCAACGACACCCACTACGCCTACTTTTTTGTTCAGATTAAACATAAAAAATAAAGGCATGTAACCCCTACAGTTTGACTGGAAATGTGTTCTCACCAAAGGTGCCTTCCTGGGCATCATGCTCTGCTGCCAACTGGTTCTGTGAAGGGATGGGCTTCTGGGTTAAAAATAGTTCTTGACTGTTGGGGAGAATGGATCCTCTGCTTTCCTGCCTCACATTCTCCTCCTCCTTCTCTTCCTCATCAACAATGTCCTCTTCATTGTTGCTCAAGGTCGCCCGGGCACCCCTGGGAGGTGATCCACAAAGAATTTTGAGGTAGTGGTGGGGTCGCCGCCAAGAATCACATGCAGCTCCTCATAAAAGCAGCATGTCTATAGAACCACTGTTTGCCTCCTTTGTCTTCCGGTATGCTTGCCGAAGCTCTTTTATTTTCATGCAGCACTGCTGTGTGTCCCCAGTGTAGCCCTTCTCCCCCGTGCCCTGTGCAATTTTGTCATAGATGTCAGCGTTTCTTCTGCTGGATTGGCACTCTGCCTGCACAGACTCTTCTCCCCATACAGCAATAAGATCCACCACCTCCTGTGTACTCCATGCTGGAGCACGTTTGCGGCTTTGAATCTCCATGATCAGCTGTGCCGGCGAGCTTTCCACGCTGATCAAACAGGAAATGAAAATTCAAAAGTTCCTGGGCTTTTAATAAGGGAGTGGCTGTTTCCTATGTACCCGGCTGATGTGCAGTGGAGTTGATAGTGCTCTCCAGAGCAATCACAGTGGAGCACTGTGGGACACCTCCTGGTGGCCAATTCATTTGAATTACACAATGCAGTGTCTACACTATCCCCATGTCTACTTGTGGATGTCGAATGAAGCGTTACGCCTCTCACAGAGGTGGAGTACAGAAGTCGACTTTACAGGCAACTTAGGTCAGCGGAAGGGACTCGGTAGTGTAGGCACATACATTACATCGCCTTAACGCAGCTTATGTAGACCTAAGTTTGTAGTGTAGACCAGGCCATTGATTGTTACCATTTCTAGTTGCAACCTGTCATTATATAATACCTTAATCAGTGGTCTGACTCAATATTATGGCTCAGATTTGAAGTCTCAGAGATTGCCCTTCAATTATTTGTGCTTTTAGACCAATATACTTTAATATTGTGTGCTTTCACATTGTTAAGTTAGCGTTACATTCTCTTCTTTTGCTTAATGCTGTCATTTTTAGTAGTTATTTTTTCCTGTCAAAATTATCAGCAAGCCTTGAGTTCTGGCCTACAAACTTTCTTGCAGTTTTCTTCCCAGAAGAAATGGCAAGTGAAACAATTCTTAGTTTCATCTTTAGTGAAAATTCAGCTTGGATTTTTTATTTTTGTATTTTTGAGGGGTTAGGAATCATGGCATGAAACTTTCAACTCGCATTCCACATGTTAAAAAAAAAAATGAACGCTGGTTACTAACATCTAAATCTTTTAGTAGATCAAATAGGCACTTTGTCCTTTATACATGCAAACAAGGACCACACTATATCAAAGGGACCCAATGTATCCAGAGCAGATCATGTGAAGGACTGCCTTTTTCCAATCCTTTCCATTGCTATTTGTTGCACAGTGGGAGTTCTGAGGAAAGTACAGTGTTTTTAATGTTCAAGACATTTTAAATCACATTTTTCACCAACGATAAACATTTTATCTCGAAGCTTAAAATTCAGCAAAAGAAAAAGTTGGCAGGTCTAAGTGAATCAGTCCAGATTATTTCCCCCTGGCCCAAACAACCAATTCCTCTGCAGTAGCATTTTTCATAGGAATACAGTCTAACTCTAGTAATTTTGCCTGAGTAGGGATGGCTGTGATATAAAAATAGATTTTTTAAAAAAGTAACCCCATTTAGGACCTGATGTAAAGCCTATCAAAGTCAATGTGAGTTTTCCTCACTGACTTCGATAGGATTGCAATCAGATCAATTCACCTCAACCTCAGTGAGTGTTTGACTCCAACAACCTAATAGGATCAAGCCTGTAATGAGTACTTCAGATGTACTCATGTGAATAATCAAGTGAATAGTAAATACATAAACAGAGTGTAGAGTGCAAGGTTTGACCATTATGCTAAGCTCAAATTGTGGTAATAATGATGGATTTTTGATATCCGGAAAGATATTTGTTAAAATCCTATTTGTTGTTGTTTAACCAGTTACGCCAAATGACCAGTCAGGAAACAGGGTGCTTGCTGTGGTATAAGAATTTAAAGAGAATTTTAAAAATAATGACTTTGAGCATAGAGACCATAAACATGCCCAGAGAAGTCATTTTGGAAGAAATGAATAATTTGGGATAGACAGAATTGACAGCTAGAAGTACAAATATATGTTTTAAATAAAAATGAATATTGAATAGTATTTATGATGTCTTAAAAGAAAGTGACATTTGAAGATCCTCTCTCATGTCTCATTATTCTATTCAAATTCATCCATCAACCAAAGCTGCACATCCTATAGAATGTATTCTATTTTATTGCTCTCCGTGTCATTCAGGGTTAACCCCCGTACTACAGACATAATGGTTTGTCACAAATTTTCTCAGCATTTAACTTTTCGATCTGCCTATATGTTTTATTTTTCTCCCCATACTCAGTGTGTCTCCTTTACTTCACATCAGCACCTTTCAATGTTTGAAACTTAAATGGTGAAAGTTAAAGAGCATGGAAACCATAAAAATAGGTTTGAAGCCTAAGCTGTTACTACATGCTTTGAAGACTCCTCATAGGTGCCCATCTAGCAAGCCTCTAGAAAGTCATTGAAAAGGCAATCCTGCCTAGCTCTCATCTACTAACAAAATTATATCTTTTCCTTTCTGAAGTTGCAGAGGAAAGTCAAAATTATACTTGACGGGGAGATAGAGAAGAAATACATATGCCATGAGTAAGGAAACGAAATAATAAACAGCTGAGTTTTGTCTAAACAGGTACTATAGGAGGCCAGCTGTTCAACCACACATGGATTTTCAGAATAATTTGTCCTTGTGTATGTTTTCCTTCTTCTGACAAAGATGAATTCTGTATTACAAACAGCATGCAAATTAAATTCATATTCAAACATTAAGAGAAAATGAAAATCTAATTGAAAACATCACTTTTATTCAAGTACACAATACAATTAGGTAAAATATAAACTGTAAAGGAGCCTATGATGGATGTGGCACTCTTCTGTAATATTTATAAATACTGTATGCTGACCTGGTTATTGGGATATTTATTGTATGAATGTGTTGGCTGTAAGGAAAACAAGCAGGAAGTGAAAGAATGACTAAAGATAAGCCATCCCTCAGCACACGCTTGAGGGCTCCTAAGGGGCAATGCCCAAACTGTTGTCTTTCAAGATTTTACCTCCTCAGTCAACCTATAAAACGAGTTTGTCCAGAAGGGCCAAAGCTCGGGAATTCATCAAATCAAAAGAACTGAGGCACGTTTAAAAAGGAACACTCCGAAGGGAGGGGGGATTGTTCAGTGGAACTGAGATACAGACAGCCACCGAGTGTGTACAAAGAAGTTAGGCCTGTCAAGGTTACCGTCAGGGCATGGTAAGCCTTTAGGTAAGATGGATATGTAGCCTGATTTAAAATATTTTTTCTTTAATTTCTTTGTTCCCACTACAAAATAAACAAACAATGCTTTGACTTTAAGAAGGCTGGTTTTTCACTGGATATCACTGGTCACAAATTGCAGAGCTCAGTCAGACCTGCTGGGTAAGCATGGTTGATATGCAGTGTACTGTAGCCCAGGGCCTGGTCTAAGAGTGGAAAAATTGTGGAACTCCACCCCGGGAACAGTAAAAGCATGAGGCCTGACACCTGACAGGGTACATTCAGAGACACCCAAAGGAACATAGGTGCAGCTAGTCCTGTAACAGTGACAGTGCCCCAAATAAAACTTTGACAAGTTTCAGAGTAGCAGCCGTGTTAGTCTGTATCTGCAAAAAGAACAGGAGTACTTGTGGCACCTTAGAGACTAACAAATTTATTAGAGGTTTCAGAGTAACAGCCGTGTTAGTCTGTATTCGTAAAAAGAAAAAGGAAAAGGAGTACTTGTGGCACCTTAGAGACTAACCAGTTTATTTGAGCATGAGCTTTCGTGAGCTACAGCTCACTTCATCGGATGCATAGCATATCGTGGAAACTGCAGAAGACATTATATACACACAGAGACCATGAAACAAAACTTCCTCCCACCCCACTGTCCTGCTGCTAACAGCTTATCTAAAGTGATCATCAAGTGATCATCAAGGAAGGCCATTTCCTGAAAAAGCGCAAGATCAAATCCGCACAGACACACCCCTGGAACCCCGACCTGGGATATTCTATCTACTACCCAAGATCCATAAACCTGGAAATCCTGGGCGCCCCATCATCTCAGGCATTGGCACCCTGACAGCAGGATTGTCCAGCTATGTAGACTCACTCCTCAGGCCCTACGCTACCAGCACTCCCAGCTACCTTCGAGACACCACTGACTTCCTGAGGAAACTACAATCCATTGGTGATCTTCCTGATAACACCATCCTGGTCACTATGGATGTAGAAGCCCTCTACACCAACATTCCACACAAAGATGGACTACAAGCCATCAAGAACACTATCCCCGATAATGTCACGGCTAACCTGGTGGCTGAACTTTGTGACTTTGTCCTTACCCATAACTATTTTACATTTGGGGACAATGTATACCTTCAGATCAGCGGCACTGCTATGGGTACCCGCATGGCCCCACAGTATGCCAATATTTTTATGGCTGATTTAGAACAACGCTTCCTCAGCTCTCGTCCCCTAACGCCCCTACTTTACTTGCGCTATATTGATGACATCTTCATCATCTGGACCCATGGAAAAGAAGCCCTTGAGGAATTCCACCATGATTTCAACAATTTCCATCCCACCATCAACCTCAGCCTGGTCCAGTCCACACATGAGATCCACTTCCTGGACACTACAGTGCTAATAAACGATGGTCACATCAACACCACCCTATACCGGAAACCTACTGACCGCTATTCCTACCTACATGCCTCCAGCTTTCACCCTGACCACACCACACGATCCATCGTCTACAGCCAAGCTCTGCGATACAACCGCATTTGCTCCAACCCCTCAGACAGAGACAAACACCTACAAGATCTCTATCAAGCATTCTTACAACTACAATACCCACCTGCGGAAGTGAAAAAACAGATTGATAGAGCCAGAAGAGTTCCCAGAAGTCACCTACTACAGGACAGGCCTAACAAAGAAAATAACAGAACGCCACTAGCCGTCACCTTCAGCCCCCAACTAAAACCCCTCCAACGCATTATTAAGGATCTACAACCTATCCTGAAGGATGACCCAACACTCTCACAAATCTTGGGAGAAAGGCCAGTCCTTGCCTACAGACAGCCCCCCAACCTGAAGCGAATACTCACCAACAACCACATACCACACAACAGAACCACTAACCCAGGAACCTATCCTTGCAACAAAGCCCGTTGCCAACTGTGCCCACATATCTATACAGGGAACACCATCACAGGGCCTAACAACATCAGCCACACTATCAGAGGCTCGTTCACCTGCACATCCACCAATGTGATATATGCCATCATGTGCCAGCAATGCCCCTCTGCCATGTACATTGGTCAAACTGGACAGTCTCTACGTAAAAGAATAAATGGACACAAATCAGATGTTAAGAATTATAACATTCATAAACCAGTCGGAGAACACTTCAATCTCTCTGGTCACGCAATCACAGACATGAGGGTCGCTATCTTAAAGCAAAAAAACTTCAAATCCAGACTCCAGCGAGAAACTGCTGAATTGGAATTCATTTGCAAATTGGATACTATTAATTTGGGCTTGAATAGAGACTGGGAGTGGCTAAGTCATTATGCAAGGTAGCCTATCTCCCCTTGTTTTTTTCCTACAAACCCCCCCCCCCCCCAAGACGTTCTGGTTAAACTTGGATTATTGCTGTGCACATTGTAAGATGAGCTATTGCCAGCAGGAGAGTGAGTTTGTGTGTGTGGTTTTTGGAGGGGGTGTGTGTGTGTTGGGGGGGGGTGGTGAGAAAACCTGGATTAGTGCTGGAAATGACCCACCTTGATTATCATGCGCATTATAAAGAGAGGTTTCAAAGAGGGATGGGCTATTACCAGCAGGAGAGTGAGTTTGTATGTGTGTCTGTGTGTGTGTGTGGGGGGGGGGGGAAGAGTGAGAAAACCTTGATTTGTGCTGGAAATGGCCTTCCTTGATGATCACTTGATGATCACTTTAGATAAGCTGTTAGCAGCAGGACAGTGGGGTGGGAGGAAGTTTTGTTTCATGGTCTCTGTGTGTATATAATGTCTTCTGCAGTTTCCACGATATGCTATGCATCCGATGAAGTGAGCTGTAGCTCACGAAAGCTCATGCTCAAATAAACTGGTTAGTCTCTAAGGTGCCACAAGTACAAATTTATTAGAGCATAAGCTTTTGTGATCTACAGCTCACTTCATTGGATGCATAGAATGGAACATATAATAAGATTAAGATATATAGATATATATACACACATACAGATAAGTTGGAAATTACCATACAAACTGTGAGAGGCTAATTAGTTTAAATGAGCTATTATCAGCAGGAGGAAAAAAAACTTTTGTAATGATAATCAAGATGGCCCATTTAGACAGTTGACAAGAAGGTGTGAGGATACTTAACTTAAGGAAATAGATTCAATATGTGTAATGACCCAGCCACTCCCAGTCTCTATTCAAACCCAAGTTGATGGTATCTAGTTTGCATATTAATTCAAGCTCAGCAGTTTCTCCTTGGAGTCTGTTTTTGAAGTTTTTCTGTTGCAAAATTGCCACTCTTAAATCTTTCACTGAGTGGCCACAGAGGTTGAAGTGTTCTCCTACCGGTTTTTGTATGTTATGATTCCTGATGTCAGATTTGTGTCCATTTATTCTTTTGCGTAGAGACTGTCCGGTTTGGCCAATGTACATGGCAGAGGGGCATTGCTGGTACATCATGGCATATATCACATTGGTAGATGTGCAGATGAACGAGCCTCTGAGGTGTGGCTGATGTGATTAGGCCCTATGATGGTGTCCCCTGAATAGATATGTGGACACAGTTGGCAACGGGCTTTGTTGCAAGGATAGGTTCCTGGGTTAGTGTTTTTGTTGTGTGGTGTGTGGTTGCTGGTGAGTATTTGCTTCAGATTGGGGGGCTATCTGTAAGCAAGGACTGGTCCATCTCCCAAGATCTGTGAGAGTGAAGGATCATTTTTCAGGAGAGGTTGTAAATCTTTGATGCTGCGCTGGAGAGGTTTTAGTTGGGGGCTGAAAGTGACAGCTAGTGGCGTTCTGTTATTTTCTTTGTTGGGCCTGTCCTGCAGTAGGTGACTTCTGGGTACGCTTCTGGCTCTGTCAATCTGTTTTTTCACTTCAGCAGGTGGGTATTGTAGTTGTAAGAATGCTTGATAGAGATCTTGTAGGTGTTTGTCTCTGTCTGAGGGGTTGGAGCAAATGTGGTTGTATCTTAGAGCTTGGCTGTAGATAATGTATTGTGTGGTATGTCCTGGATGGAAACTGGAGGCATGTAGGTAAGTATAGCGGTCAGTAGGTTTCCGGTATAGGGTGGTGTTTATGTGACCATTACACATATTTGAATCTATTTCTTTAAGTTATGTATCCTCACACCTTCTTGTCAACTGTCTTTATGGGCCATCTTGATTATCACTACAAAAGCTTTTTTTTCTCCTGCTGATAATAGCTCATCTTAACTAATTACAGGTTTCAGAGTAGCAGCCCTGTTAGTCCAATGAAGTGAGCTGTAGCTCACGAAAGCTGATGCTCAAATAAATTTGTTAGCCACTGAATGCATCCGATGAAGTGAGCTGTAGCTCACGAAAGCTTATGCTCAAATAAATTTGTTAGTCTCTAAGGTGCCACAAGTACTCCTGTTCTTTTTGCAAACAAAACGTTGGGCTTTTTAAAATTGGATCTTAGCAATTTTTTTTAAAAAATGCACCCACGTGATTTCTCCATACAGTGGATGAAAAATGTCCTGCTTTTTAAAGAATTTACACTATGTTAGCATTTTGATTCAAAATGATCATTATGTTTCAAAGTCCCTACATGAAACAGTAATTCCAACCATTTTGGTGTTTCTATAGCTTCTAAGGGTATGTCTACACTACAAAATTAGGTCGATATTATAGAAGTCGATTGTGTATGTCCCCACTAAGCGCATTAAGTTGGCGGAGTGCATCCTCACGACCGTTGCTAGCATCGACTCACGGAGCGGAGCATTGTGGGAAGCTATCCCACAGTTCCTGCAGTCTCTGCTGCCCATTGGAATTCTGGGTTAAGCTCCCAATGTCTGGTGGGGCAAAAACATTGTCGTGGGGAATCAATTTGGAGTGGGCAAATCTACTGTGGGGACTGCTGTGATTCAAGTAGCCAATCCAATTACCGACGTTCTGCTATCAAGGGTAGTGACTCTGGGAAATGACTAGGTCATAGTGGATGGCTTTGCTGCAATGGGTTTCCCTAACTGTGGTGGGGCAATAGACGGAACGCATATCACTATCTTGGCACTGGACCACCTTGCCAACCAATACGTAAACCGCAAGGGGTACTTCTCAATGGTGCTGCAAGCACTGGTGGATCACAAGGGACATTTCACCGACATTAGCGTAGGATGGCCGGGAGAGGTGCATGATGCTCCCATCTTTAGGAACTCTGGGCTGTTTGAGCAGCTGCAAGAAGGGACTTACTTCCCAGATCAGAAAATTACTGTTGGGGATGTTGAAATGCCAATAGTTAACCTTGGAGACCCAGCCTACCCCTTGCTCCCCGTCTCATGAAGCCATACACAGGCAGCCTGGACAGTAGTAAGGAGCAGTTCAACTACAGGCTGAGCAAGTGCAGAATGGTGGTAGAATCCGCCTTTGGATGTTTAAAAGCTCACTGGCACTGTTTGTTGACTAGCTTAGACCTCAGTGCAACCAATATTCCCATTGTTATTCCTGCTTGCTAGCTGCTCCATAATATCTGTGAGAGTAAGGGGGAGACGTTTATGGCGGGGTGGGAGGTTGAGGTAAATCGCCTGGCTGCCAATTTTGAACAGCCAGACACCAGGGTGATTAGAAGAGCACAGGTAGGCGCGCTGCGCATCAGAGAGGTTTTGAAAATCAGTTTCATGACTGGCCAGGCTATGGTGTGACAGTTATGTGGGTTTCTCCTTGATGCAAACCCGCCTCCTTTGTTGATTTTAATTCCCTGTAAGCCAACCACCCTCCCCCCTTCAACCACAGCTGGCAAAGGAAATAAAGTCACTTTTGTTTTGAAACCATGCATTCTTTCTTTATTAATTAGAAGAAAAGGGAGATAACTTACAATGTAGCCCAGGTGGAGTAGGGTGGGGTGCGGGAGGAGGGAAGGACAAGGACACATTGCTTATTGTAGCCACACTACAAATCAAAACTGTTTGAACAACAGCCTTCTGTTGCTTGGGCCATCCTCTGGAGTGGAGTGGCTGAGTGCCCGGAGCCTCCCTCCCGCGTTCTTGGGCATCTGGGTGAGGAGGATATGGAACTGGGGGAGGAGGGCAGGCGGTTGTACAGTAGATGCAGCAACGGTCTGTGCTCTTGTTGGCTTTCCTGCAGCTCCACCAGATGCCTGAGCATGTCTGTTTGCTCCCCCATTAGCCTCAGCATTGCATCCTGCCTCTTCTCATCATGCTTACTTAATGCTTTCCTGGCCTCTGCCAATGAATGCCTCCATGCATTAAGCTGTGCCCTATCAGTATGGGAGGACTGCCTGAGCTCGGAAAAGTCATCACGAGTGCGTTTTTTTCGCCTTCTAATCTGCGATAACCTCAGGGACGGAGATGATAGGGGGAGCATAGAAACATTTGCACCTGCAGGGGGATAAAAAGGGAGAGTAAAATTTAAGATGATACATTTCTGAGAACAAAAGGGAGACTCTTTCACAGTGAATCAAGCAATTCACAGCAGACAGCACATGTGCTTTAGGTACAAAGTCGCATTTTGCCTTTTATATTGAGCGCCTGCCAGTATGGTGACACATCACATGCGGCTGGGCAACAGAATTCGGTTTCCAGGAAGCCATGGTAAGCCAAAGGGTACATGGTTTTGGCTTCTAACTCCTTCATAACATGTGGAAATGTTTTCAGACTGCACCGTCCTCCTTTCCCATAGCAAGCAATGCCGGTTGGGTTTGCCATTTAAAAGGAGGGGCTGCAGTTTGTGGGTGGATGTGCAGCACAATGCTACCCCCACCCCTCCACGTGGCTATTTGAGATGATCCCTTCACCCCTACCCCTGCCGCATGGCTATGGGATGACCCTTTTAGCCAAACGCAAACAGCCCTGCATGAACGGGGTCCTTTTACTGTTCCCTTACAAAAATTCCCCTATTTCAAGCTAGTGACCATGAATGATATCACTCTCCTGAGGCTAACAAATAAGATAAAGACCGAATGTTGCTTGAATGTGACCAAAACCCAGGACCATTCACTGCCATGCTTTGTGCTGCAATGATTCCAGACTACTTGCTACTGGCTTGGCGTGGTAAAGTGTCCTACCTTGGAGGACGAAATAAGGCAGCCCTCCCCAGAAACCTTCTGCAAAGGCTTTCAGAGTACCTCCAGGAGAGCTTCATGGAGATGTCCCTGGAGGATTCCCGCTACATCCCCAGACACGTTAACAGACTTTTCCAGTAGCTGTACTGGCTGCGAATGCATCCCAATTCTTCAGGGAAAATTAAACATTAAACACTATTGCTTTTAAACCCTGTACTGTAGTTACAAATGTGCACTCACCAGAGGTGCCTTCTCTGCCTTCAGGGTCGGGGATCCTGCCTGGAGCGGGTATTGGCTCCAGGGTGATGAAAAGGTCCTGGCTGCCGGGGAGAATGGATTCATCACTTGCCTGCTGCGCATTCTCCTCCTCCTCTTCCTCATCCACAAAATCCTCCTCCCTGTTGCGTGAGACTCCTCCATTACAGGTGTCCACGGACAGTGGTGGGGTAGTGGTAGGGTCCCCCCTTAGAATGGCATGCGGCTGACCATAGAAGCGGCATGTATGGAGCTCTGACCCAGAGCGACCATTTGCCTCCTTTGTCTTTAGGTAGGCTTGCCTGAGCTCCTTAACTTTTACGCAACACTGCTGTGTGTCCCTCTTGGAGCCTCTGTCCACCATGCCCTGTGCGATTTTGGCATATATATTAGCATTTCTTCTTTTTGATCGGAGTTCTGCCCGCACAGATTCTTCTCCCCATACAGCAATCAGATCCAGTGTCTCCCGTTCACTCCATGCTGGAGCTCATTTGCGATTCTGAGGGGACTGCATGGTCACCTGTGCTGCTGAGCTCGCCACGCTGACCAAACAGGAAATGAAATTCAAAAGTTTTGGGGGCTTTTCCTGTGTACCTGGCTTGTGCATCAGAGTTGAATGTGCTGTCCAGAGCAGTCACATTGGAGCACTCTGTCATAGCTCCCGGAGGCCAATAACATCGATTTGCATCCACACTACCCCAAATTTGACCCAGCAAGGTTGATTTTAGCACTACTCCCCTCACTGGGGAGGAGTACAGAAGTCGATTTTAAGGGTATGTCTACACTATGAAATTAGGTCAATTTTGTAGAAGTCGATTTTTCGGAAGCGGTTTTGTACAGTCGATTGCGTGCGTCCCCACTAAGTGCATTAAGTCGGCGGAGTGTGTCCACAGTACCGTGGCTAGCGTAGACTTTCGGAGCGGTGCACTGTGGGTAGCTAGCCCACAGTTCCCGCAGTCTCCATTGCCCATTGGAATTCTGGGTTGAGCTCCCAATGCCTGATGGGGCAAAAACATTGTCGCGGGTGGTTTTGGGTACATGTTGTCAGTCGCCCCTCCGTCTCTCCCTCCCTCCATGAGAGCAACGGCAGACAATCGTTTCGCAGCTTTTTTCCTGGGTTAACCGAACAGACGCCATAGCACTGCAAGCGGGAGCCCACTCAGCACACCGTCACCACTGCTGTTGTGGGCAAGTCTACTGTGAGGGCTGCTGTGACCCAAGTAGCCAACGCAATCATTGACATTCTGTTTTCAAGGGTAGTGACTCTGGGAAATGTGCAGGCCTTTTTAGATTTTAGGTGCATTCCTGTCCTTTGTCACTGGTGAAGAAGTCTTGCTGGCACACATTTCACATGAAACAGCTCCAGGGCTCCTGCTCTTTTGCCTTGGCCACACAGCAGCAGCTCCTGGGTGCCTTCGCATCAATGGTGAATGGCTCCACTGCTTCCGCTGCAACTCTGCAGCAAACGGTGCAGTAGGACTGCTAGCCATCCTCATCAATGCTGTTTTGCTCGCTCCACCGCTTCCGCTGCAATTCTACTCCTGCAAGCTGGAGGCTTCTGCCTCAGGCTGCTCTCCCAGCCAGCAGCACCATGCAGTTTCACCTACCCCAGCCTACCCCTTGCTCCCACGGCTCATGAAGCTTAGACAGTAGTAAGGAGCAGTTCAACTATAGGCTGAGCAAGTGCAGAATGGTGGTAGAATGTGCCTTTGGACGTTTAAAAGCTCGCTGGCGTTGTTGGTTAGACCCCAGCGCAACCAACATTCCCATTGTTATTGCTGCTTGCTGTGGGCTCCATAATATCTGTGAGAGTAAGGGGGGGACGTTTATGGCAGGGTGGGAGGTTGAGGCAAATTGCCTGGCGTCCGATTTTGAGCAGCCAGACACTGATTAGAAGAGCACAGCAAGGCACACTGCGTATCACAAGAGACTTTGAAAACTATTTTCATGACTGGCCAGGCTATGGTGTGACAGTTGTGCGTGTTTCTCCTTGACGCAAACCCGCCCCCTTTCTTGATTTTAATTCCCTGTAAGCCAACCACCCTCCCCCCTTCAAAATCAAGTAACTATTGTTTTGAAACCATGCATTCTTTATTAATTTAAAAAACTGAGATAACGGACAAGGAAACCACCAGTGGTTTTGGGTACATGTCGTCAGTGACAATTCCCTCGCTCCCTCCCTCCATGAAAGCAACGGCAGACAATCATTTCTCGCCCTTTTTCCTGGATTGCCCGCGCATACGCCATTGCACTGCAAGCGGGAGCCCACTCCGCTCACCGCTGCAGTTGTGAGCATTGTAAACACCTCACATTTGCCCTTGGAGATTTTGGCATATATATTCGCATTACATCTTTTGGAACGGAGTTCTGATAGCACGGATTCATCTCCCCATACAGCGATCAGATCCAGTTCCTCCCGCTTTCGGGAGACTGCATGGTCACCTGTGCTGATGAGCTTGCCATGCTGGCCAAACAGGAAATGAAATTCCCGGGGCTTTTCCTGTGTACTTGACTAGTGCATCTGAGTTGAAAGTGCTGTCCAGAGTGGTCACAATGGAGCACTCTGGGATAGCTCCCGGAGGCCAATACCATTGAATTGCATCCACACTACCCCAAATTCGACCCAGTGATGTCGATTTTAGCGCTAATCCCCTTGTTGGGGAGGAGTACCAAAATCGATTTTAAGAGCCCTTTAAGTCGACAAAAATAGCTTCGTCATGTGGATGGGTGCAGGGTTAAATCGGCCTAATGCTGCTAAATTCGACCTAAACTCATAGTGTAGACCAGGGCTAAGAGCCCTTTAGGTCAATGGATCAGGGTTGCATTCATTATAAAATCGACCTAACGTGGCTAAAGTCGACCTAACCCTGTAGTGTAGACCAGGGCTAATTGTATTATTCCTTTTCAAAAGTTTTTGGAGGTCAGATTTTTGCAATCCACTACTTGACATACTTTGTTTAACAGCTAGTATTCCTCACAATGGTGACTTTTAAACCCAGCAATAAGAAATGCTCATGAAAAAGGGTTATTGTTCTGTATCATTGTAGCAGCACTTTACATTAAGTGGCACTAATTGCTAAATAATGGTTATATAAATTGCAAACTAGAGTTGGAAGGAAACAATGGTGTTCCTAGTTTTCGTTATTCAATACCCTATAAAGACAGTCAGTTTGCAACAACTGCATTTCTGAATAATGCCCCAAATATGAAGTGTTAGTGTGGGTCCAGTTAACACAACTCCAGTTGTAACATCATTTTAATTTAAAGCTATACTATCGCAACTCCAGCTAGCACTGCTAAACTTAAGAGTCAGTCTGAATTTCCATTTTAAACTCTTATTTATAATGATTTATAGCTAAGCTGTAAGACTCTGCTTCAGTTTGAATCTTGGCATGGCATATACTAACAGTAAGGCTGTGAGTTTGTCACAGAGGTCACAGAAGTCATGGATTCTGTGACTTTCCATGACCTCTGCAGCAGCTGGTGCACCTGGCTCAGGGGCAGCTCAGGCAGCCCTTGTGCCCGTTGCACTGGCCGCTGCTGGGGCAGTCTTGGGCCACCGTGCCCCTCCCACCCCCAGCAGCAGTAGAGTTTAGGTGTGGGTGGGGGCAGGGGCATGGGACAGGGTGAAGCGGGGTCTGGGCAGCGCTTACCTGGGGGGCTCCCCAGAAGCAGCAACGCCCCCCTCATTCAGCTCTTAGGCAGTTCCCAGCCAATGGGAGCTGTGGGGGAGGCGCCTGCACGTGGGAGGCAGCACATGGAGCTGCCTGGCCACGCCTCTGACTAAGGGCTGAACAAGGAGCTAGGTAGGGAGCCTGCCAGACCCCCCAACCGCACCCCCACCCCAGTACCAGTGGAGATCCCGGGCCACATGCTGCTGCCGACCCCCCCCAGCACCAGTGGGGGTCCCGCATGGTGCACCATCCCCCACACCCCCAGCACCCAGGCCGCCCTCCCCCAGCACCCACAGTGCCCCCAGCAGACCACGAACCCCCCCGCCCCAAGTTCTAGTCCGGGGTATATAGTAAAAGACAGATCACGGGCCATGAATTTTTGTTTACTGCTCATGACCTGTCCGTGACTTTTACTAAAAATACTCGTGACTAAAACACAGCCTTAACTAAAAGTGATTATTTTTCATGTGATTTCAATCATAGCGGTTTAGCTGTTTAATATAAAGAAATATAGTTCACCAATTTGGAATTTTGTTTCAGTGTTTATTGTTGTAAACAGAGTAAAAGTTAAACATAACTGGATTAGAAATATTTATCCTTTGGCTTTTTTTAAGTCAATATTTAATGATCCACCATGATGTTAGGTGCTTGTGGAGGTACCATCTGTGGGATGAAACCTGAAACAAAGATCCTTATGTCTTGTGGTCATTACAAATCCCATGACGAATCTTATAAAGGGGATGTTTTCTCTTAGATCGTATGCAGCCACTATTATTCAGAAGGGGAATTTTTTCTTATTCCCCAAACCATGTATCACTTTTTTTTGTTTTTCTTTTTTTTGTTCCAGAAAGGCCAAATAGCTTCCTAATGGTTCATTAAGGGAATGTAGGAATGTGGTTCCAGCAGAAACATTGTTGTTTTTTTAAAAAAAGGCAAATCAAGTTCAATGTTTTTAAATAACTGTATTTTGGATCAGCAATATCAGCTATCTGCAGGCAAAATGGCTCACCTTCACCACAGGCTTTCCAACAATAATCTGGACTATTGAAAGTAAAGTTCACCTGAAGTTCCTTTGCTATATAAGAAATGGAATATTTGGACATATGTTTCCAGCCTGTCTTACAATCTGTTTCATTAAGTCAGTGGCAGAGGGCTCTGCATATTTACTGCATAGAATCAATTATTATTTTGTGAAAAATCCTCTCTAATTGCATCAGATAGACTTGAACTTAACCTCTTCATGTATGATTTTTTTTCCCCAAAAGCTACCAGCTCAATTCTTTAGTAAATTGAGATGTGCTATTCATTGATGAATCACTGTTACTCACTGATCCAAATCATGGTTTCTTCCTGACGTTCTCTTTCATTCTTCCTTATTTGTATATTTTGCACTCATTCTTACAAGTCCAACCTGATCTCATTATTTCTCTCCATCCCACCCATGTGCTCCGCTTCCAATTTGTTGCAAAATCATGTTGATTCTGCCTCAAACACTTGAGAAATTTATTTCCTCTTTGTACCTACGGCAAAAACTAGCTATGCACTAATCATGTCTTGCCTTGATTGTTGCATGGTTCCTTAATGCAGACAGTCCCCATTATTCTCTCTGTTTCTTTCCTGTAGCCCACATACAAAACTACTGGTAAAATTATCTTCTCCACTACTCTGTTTGCACCTTCATTTCCCGTCACCAACTTCCCACTCAGTGAATCTTTAATTACTTTCCTTCATCTTTGAAGGGTTAAAATCTATTGCTGATGTAATAACCTGGTATATGGATTTGTATACAGGCCCAAAGTCCAGAGTTTGGTCAAAAGGTCTGAGGCCTAGCAAATCGTGATTAGCTAAGAGAAAGCAGAATAACAAAAAGATAACTTTGCGTTTTCTAAGATATGCCTGGTCAGCAATATGCCAGATGTTGGGGGCAATAATTGTGTCTTATTCAAATTTGCAAATAGAACAAAGAAGCCCTGTTTCTGTTGTGTTAGTTTCTTCTGCAGGGAGATGTTCTTTCAACCCTGAGTTTATGAAAGGTTCAAGCATGTCAGTATAAGATATGGCCTCCTCCCACTTCCCTTTCCCAGGGACCAATGCCTCCCTTAAAACACAAATGAACAATTTGAAAGACAATCTTTATTGCCATATACTTTCACTGTTTCTTTGCCTTTACCCCTAGATATGTATCCTTCACTCCTCATAAGCCACCTATCTGACTGCTCTTCTCCACTCTCACCTCCTTGACTTCTTCCATTAGACCACTTGGGATGGTCTTCCAATTATTGTGCACCACTCCACTATCTTCTCCTCAAATCCCTCACATGCCCCCCCCTTAAAATACACTTCCTAAAATAAAGCTTTTACAAGATGATTCACCAAAGATAAGTACTTTAAATTACATAGTCAACTCAAATACAAAAACAGTTCCAATGCAACTAATATAGCTGGTTGAAAAATGCAGAAAAATACATTTTGGAAAAACATTTAATAAAAGTTTATAAAATTTGAAGAGTTTCCACTAGTTCTAGTAACTTAAAGGAAATATACTAAAACATAATATGCAATCCACCCTCTGAAGGCTAACAAATTCCTACTAAAAGGCAGCATTCCTCTCTCTGCCTCTCTCTTGCTATGGACAATTGCCAGTTGTGTTGTACTTTGTATTTCACTTCCAATTCAAGGATCTGAACTAGCAAAGCAGTTAAGCACATGCTTATATCTGACTTCAATGGGACTAGTCATATGGTGTCATTAATAAAGGGAAGGGTAAACCCCTTTAAAATCCCTCCTGGCCAGAGGAAATCTCCTCTCACCTGTAAAGGGTTAAGAAGCTAAAGGTAACCTCACTGGCACCTGACCAAAATGACCAATGAGGAGACAAGATACTTTCAAAAGCTGGGAGGAGGGAGAGAAACAAAGGGTCTGTGTGTCTGTCTATATTCTGTCTTTGCCGGGGATAGACCAGGAATGGAGTCTTAGAACTTTTAGTAAGTAATCTAGCTAGGTACGTGTTAGATTATGATTTCTTTAAATGGCTGAGAAAAGAATTGTGCTGAATAGAATAACTATTTCTGTCTGTGTATCTTTTTTGTAACTTAAGGTTTTGCCTAGAGGGGTTCTCTATGTTTTGAATCTAATTACCCTGTAAGGTATCTACCATCCTGATTTTACAGGGGGGATTTCTTATTTCTAATTACTTCTATTTTTATTAAAAGTCTTCTTGTAAGAAAACTGAATGCTTTTTCATTGTTCTCAGATCCAAGGGTTTGGGTCTGTGGTCACCTATGCAAGTTGGTGAGGCTTTTTATCCAACATTTCCCAGGAAAGGGGGGGGTGCAAGTGTTGGGAGGATTGTTCATTGTTCTTAGGATCCAAGGGTCTGGGTCTGTAGTCACCTAGGCAAATTGGTGAGGCTTTTTACCAAACCTTGTCCAGAAAGTGGGGTGCAAGGTTTTGGGAAGTATTTTGGGGGGAAAGACGTGTCCAAACAGCTCTTCCCCAGTAACCAGTATTTGTTTGGTGGTGGTAGCGGCCAATCCAAGGACAAAGGGTGGAATATTTTGTACCTTGGGGAAGTTTTGACCTAAGCTGGTAAAGATAAGCTTAGGAGGTTTTTCATGCAGGTTCCCACATCTGTACCCTAGAGTTCAGAGTGGGGGAGGAACCTTGACATATGGTATAAAGTTAAGCGTGTGCTTCCAGTTTCCCCATCTGAAAAATGATGTAATAATGCTTACTTCCTTTGTAATGTGCTTAGAGATCTATTGTATAAGAGATAGTTATTAACAATAATACCTATTTGCTGAATGGGGGCCTAACCTCTTTTGGGAAGGAACAGTTACTTTGATTTACCTCTGAAATACGATGCACAACTTTGGAGCCATATGGAGGGACCCGGGCATGGATGATCAGGCCTAATGATTAGAGTCAGGCACCAAGACAAAGGTCAGAGCCAGAGATAGCATCAGGTGCCAAGCCAGGGATCAGAGCCAGAGTCAGGAGCAGGGACCTGGAGTGAGGCAGAAAAGTGGGTACCCGGAACAAACAGGAGTATGGGATGAGGAGGACAGGAACCAGGAATAGTTGGTGAGGCAGGCGTCAAGACAGGTATGTAACTAGACAAAGTCCATAGTGGTAAAAAGAAAAGGAGTACTTGTGGCACCTTAGAGACTAACCAATTTATTTGAGCATAAGCTTTCGTGAGCTACAGCTCACTTCATCAGATGCATACTGTGGAAAGTATAGATCTTTTTATACACACAAAGCATGAAAAAATGGGTGTTTACCACTACAAAAGGTTTTCTCTCCCCCCATCCCACTCTCCTGCCGGTAATAGCTTATCTAAAGTGATCACTCTCCTTACAATGTGTATGATAATCAAGGTGGGCCATTTCCAGAACAAATCCAGGGTTTAACAAGAATGTCTGAGAGGGGGCGGGGGGGGGGGTAGGAAAAAACAAGGGGAAATATTCTCTATTCAAGCCTAAGTTAATTGTATCCCATTTGCAAATCAATTCCAATTCAACAGTCTCTCGCTGGAGTCTGGTTTTGAAGTTTTTTTGTTGTAATATCGCAACTTTCATGTCTGTAATCGCGTGACCAGAGAGATTGCAAATTGGATACAATTAATTTAGACTTGAATAGAGACTGGGAGTGGCTAAGTCATTATGCAAGGTAACCTATTTCCCCTTGTTTTTTCCTACCCCTCACCCCTCAGACGTTTATGAATTTGCAGAACTCTGGAAACATAAGTGCTACCACAGTATTGAAAATGACTCCATTTTTTCTTTTTTCTTAATGGGTAACAGCTAATTTAGGCACCATCATTTGGCATGTATAGTTGGGATTATATTTTGCTATGTGTACTACTTTGCATTTAACACTGAATTTCATCGGCCATTTTATTGCCAAGTCACCCAGTTTTATGGGGTCCCTTTGTAACTCTTTGCAGTGTGTTTTGGACTTAACTATCTTGAGTAATTTTGTATCATCTGCAAACTTTGCCACCTCACTGTTTACCCCTTTTTGCCAGTCATTTATGAATATGTTGAACAGCACTGATCCCAGACAAGTACAAGCCCCTTGGGGGATACCACTATTTATTTCTCTCCATTCTGAAAATGGACCATTTATTCCTACCCTTTGTTTCCTATCTTTTAACTGGAGTACCTGGGAATTCTTTCAGGATCATTAATGATCTTTAATTTAATGAGAAGCCTTTTGTTATCTTAATCACCCTGCCTCTGTTTATATACAAATTCCCTGCCCCAAGGGCAGAAGTTGTTAGCAGCACAGAACTCATCACATTCCACATTCAAACTCTGACTCCTGGGTGCTGAGCACCCACTATTTCTTTTCTGTGGGTGCTTGAGCCCCGGAGCATCCACTGAGTCAGTGCCTACGGCTGGCCATGGCTTGAGCACTGCCTGTGGGATTCATGGGCCTGAGTTTGAGGCCTGTGATCCCTCACACCATACAGATAATCATTCCATATCCCAAACTAGTAAAATTTACTTAAAAATTCATTATGGACACAAAAGTTTCACAGTCACAGGGCTCTTTGCAACTCTGTCCCCTTCCTGGTTTCTGAGTGTATCACATCAGGCCTTCAGATTAATACTCCCCGCACAGATCTGTAATTTGCTCCGTGTTCCTCTGATCTTCATAGAGGAATTATTTTCTCCCACAATACCTCCTCTCTTCCTTTGTCATTCTGGGGTTAGGGACAGTACTTAAAAATAAGTTCTATAAATGGATTAAATGCTGTTCATGTTATGTGACCAAATTACAATGTGAGTAATTCCCAAAATATCCACTCCAGTAGTTTTGGTTGGATAAAGCAATCCATTTGTCTCCTGGAATGGTTTCACAGTGTTGTTGGTGTGCTGGTTCATAGCTGCTTTAGGTAGTTAAGTTATCCCATCACAGAGAAAATTCTGACTTTGGCTACACATGTGCAACATGAATTGATTTCCGTGGTCGTTGTGTACCAAGGTGCCACAAGTACTCCTTTTCTTTTTGAGGATACAGACTAACACGGCTGCTACTCTAAAGCTCTTTAGGATCCTTACAGAAGAAATGTGCTTGTTGCCACTTGGCCTGAGCAATTTGCCAATATTCCAAGCCTTGCCAGGTTGCTTTTGCTAGGAGAAGAAATTGATATCAGTCAGGTATTTCTTTGGTGAAATCTTGCTTATTTACAAAGAAAGTACACAAAGTCTGGTTTCCCTGAACACCTCAGAAACAACCAAGAGGAGGCAGTTTCCTTGTCCAAAAATCGAAGCTTGCTTTCCATCCAGTCCGGTGTCCCAAAGAACTCTGCCTCTTCTCCTCTCAGGACCATGCTACCATCTGCTTCTCTGGCTTTCTAGCTGATTTTTCTTCTTGGCTTTTTCTGGTGGCTTTCTTCTTCTGATCCACAGAGCTCTGTCAGTCAGTGTCTGAGACCCTGTGTTTTCATTCAGGCCCGGGAAAAGCCCTTTTATGCTCCTTGAGTTACTTCTTGCTGAGATCATCTCCTGCAGTCCAATGCCTTGACTGGTGGCTTTTGCTGATTCAGCTATATTACTCCTCAAAGGAACTTAAATTTCTTCTTCTATTGAGTCTGAATAAAAGGCGGTCAGCACGTCCATCAGCCTCAAGAAGGTTTGTGATTGTCCACAGATTAGAAACACCACTGGCTCACAGCCATTAGCCCTTCCACCATAACACATTGTATGCTCTAATTTAACAAAATATTTAAACAAATGCTTCATGATAAGCTCAAAAAATATCATTTGGTAATGAGACTGCTCACATGCTTTAAGTTAAGCATGTGCTTAAATGTTTTCCTGCACCAGGGCCTATAAATGTATTAATAGTGTTACTACGGCACGCACTAAAGTTTATTACATAAAATGAAAACAGTATAAATTGGCCTTTTGAGTGGTGCATGAAGAAGTCAAGACCATGTTGTAAGTCTTTTGAAAGAACTGAAGGATAAGCCTTAGAGCAGTGATCCCCAAATTGTGGGGCAATGCAAAGGAACATTCGGGGTCTGGGTCAGCCCCACAGGGACAGGGAGGCAGCACCACCCAGCTCTGTTCTGCCCTCAGCCCAGCTCTGGCCCCCACCACAGTTCCACTTTGCACCCTACTCCGTCCCCAGCCCAGCTCTGCTTTCAGCCCAAGCTCCTTTGCTGAACCAGCTGTGCAGTAATGAAGGGCGGGAGCACAGACAGATTCCATTACTGGCAAGGGGGGAAAGACAGGAAAAGTTTGGGCACTACTGCCTTAGAAATTGGATGACTTGCATATTGAAACCATGTCAAAGTTATATATAGCAGAAGACTGCAGTATAAATCTCACATATTTGTCATATATTCTCATTGTTTGTCTCATATTAGGGAATCTCTTGAAACACATTCTCATCCAGATACTGTCAACCTGCTCTGAGTCAAAAAGACTACAAATGGATAAAATATGACGTGTAAGAATTCTGTGCCATAGATGGGAAACAGGCTTAACTATACATTTCTCGATTCACATAAGTAGATTAATTTTTGATCACCAAAATTAGGAAAGCTAAGGATTTAAGAGATTGTGTATGTGTGTACATATATATTTTACACATATACACACACACATATATACTTATAAAAGCTTCATATTCAGTATTCCCAGATATTAACTCTAAAAAGTATTACTTGCTATTTTGAGCATCATCTTTGCATGATATAAGTGGAATAACTATCTGATTTAAAAGAAAAAGAAAATGATACAGTATATCATAAACATAATGTATTACCGACTCTTAAGACCAACAGTGCTCTGTTTTTGCTATGGATGACACTGTTTCTATGACTCCCACTTACTTGCTGCACTGTTCAAGTTCCATGCACAACCCAAAAAGCACTCTTCCTCCTCCTTCTCCCTGAAGTATATATTTTAGTCTTTAGGTTTCTGCTGATTAAACTAAACAAAAAAGAATAATCATGATATAGGTATGAACTCATTTTGTGATCATGAAATGTTAAATTTTGACATAGCTGGAAAACATTTCCCATTGAACATTTTACAATATTTGATGAATTTGGGAAGGGAAAGTTGATTTTTGCAAGCAAACCACATACATTTTTTTCTAACATCTAAGTAACTACATATTTAATTGACACAGCAAAGTAAAAATGTATGTGACATACAAATAAACTGGTATTATTTACTGCTGCTTTAAGTAGGTGCTGCATTCTTTTTTTTCCTCCTCTTTAAAGGAAAAAAATATGAGCCTGACATTTCAATCAGTTACAAAAGGTTTGAGTTTCTTATTTCTCTTTCCTCAGTTTCTATGGGCAACATCAATACTCCTACTGTCACTTGAAATACCAAGGCAGCCATCTGCTCTACCAATACTCACAAACTTAGTATCCACTTTTTTTTTTTACTTACCAACAAAACAGGGAGAAAAAATTGGTCTGCATCTCTATAATACGTTGATAAGCAAAATTCATCAGAACAACAAGATTATGGGTCACCCAGTGTCATATAAGAGCCATATGGGAAAACATATTACAAGGAAATTGTTTGGTTCAAACGTTTTTATGACTAAAACAATACATTAGTTTCCTTTCTTCGTTTACTGGTTTTTTGAACTTTTTTGGAGTTGAAAATTATCCGGAAAATTCTTCTCAGTCATATACCTGCTTAAACATACAAAGTAAAAATAAAAATGCAATACTAATGATTTAAAAGATATAGTAATGTATCCTCACATTTGAGCACCAAATCTCCTCTCAGGTGCATGGAGTTTGGAGGTTTGGAGAAATGCTTCTGAAAATCTGTCATTTAGAAATTGTGTACATAATATGATAATCACATACATTCTCAGTCACACTTCAACAGTATTTAGCCTTACAAGCAGCCCTAATTAGTCGTGGGCTGCTGTTTGCATAAGACAGAAGTAATTAGAATCATCATGAGACCATACGTTTGGTAAACCATCTTAAATCTCTCCAACTTTTATAACATTGTCATTGCTTATCATGTACTATGGTTTATCCAAGGACCTAGGTGTGGAATAAGGCATGTGATATATCTTTTCATGGCCTGATTGTGCTGTCCTTAAAGCCAATGGAAAATGAGACGAACCTCAAACCTCTCCTACAGTAGTGTGTATATGATTCTGATGTAATACTTCCCTTAAGGTGAAGATCTACCACATACAGACTGATCATAGTACCTATATAAGTACCTAGACAGAGCATCCCCACATACACCAGTGTCTAAATCAATAGACCATCTCCATGTAATTGCTATAAAGACATGTTACTATCATCAGACAATCTTAAATTGTAAGTTTTAGGATATCAAGTATGATAAATTCTAGCCCTGTCAACCTAACAAGCCAGAATCTATGATTAATGTAGTCTTGCCTAATGATTCCTGAAGTTAAAGTTCTTCAATGAGATATTGCAGGCTTTCCAAATCAATGTGCCTTCCTGGATGGTTGTCAGAGGTGTACAGCAGTGATCAATATGCAAAGAGAAAGCAATATCAGCGTTTACAACTTTCAAAACACACACAATGGATTCCGCACAATCCATTTCATTTTCCAAAGAGGTTTCAGAACCCGCATCCTCCAGTTTAGCTTGAATTCAGCTCTGCCCTGGATCTATTTTTAAGTGTCTGCGATTTTTCTGGAGTTTAGCTTACTACATCAATTTAGTTGAACAAATGTTCTCTCTGTTTCCCTGAGAGATTTCTCTATTTCAAAGCAATTTGTCCCCCAACTTATTTTGAACTCTCATATATTCCTCCACTATGTTGTGCCTGATTTGCATTTCACTTCTGTGAAGCAGTTTGTTTCTTCTTGTAGGAATTTTTTTTCGTTAAGCTCTGTGTACAGCTTCGCTCTCTTGCTGGGTATTTTAAAATTTTCCTTCTACTCAAAAATAGGGAGTCTTAGTTTCCAGTTGATCAGCCTTGTTTTATTGTCTCACAAGTTTGAGATTTTGTTTCTCTTCAAGCTGTGTACTACTGGCTTCCTGCTAAGTTAGTGTCTTCTTATCTCAGTTCTATCTTGCTGAACTGCCTTTATTTGCTTGAGAAAATTTCAAAGCATTCTGCTTCTAACTTTTAGGCTACTTGAGCAGTCTATATTTGATTGTTATTGGTTGTCTGTGCTCCTAAGGAGGTATTGGTAAGTACACTGGTTAACTGTAAAATACAGAAAAATGGGACACAGACAAAAACTCCAATGTAAAGCAATTCTAAAGCCTAGGTTTTGCAAAAGCAGTGATTGTACCTCTCAGTTAAAAAACAAGAATGGAAAAACAAGATTTGTGTTATTCCCCAAATATCTCAAAAGAGTTCTTCTGACAAATTCATCAACCAGAGGATCCTTGCGATTGCTTCCTGTGGGCTTCTGGATCCCTCTGTTTGCCTGTTTTTAACTTCCTGGCTTTCTAAATGGAATCCAAACCGGACAAGTATCATCCATCTTGTGTGTCACTCACACATTCCTGTTATCCAGGATGCAGGTATAAGCTGTCACTGCAACTCGCAACCACCAGAAGCCACTGTCATGACTGGTGTTCAGGCAGCCAAGCAACCTCAGTATTGCTGTTGCCCTTGCTGGATCTAAGCAAAGAGAGAGCAATCAGGAGGAGCAGGCATGCAGTGTTGGTGATGGGAACAAAAAATAAGGGGGGGGCACACAGCCTCCCTCCCTCAGCAAGCAGCTAATCCCCTCACCCCCCACAAACAGTCCCATCACGTAAGTGCCCCACCTCAGTCCTCAGCTACTCTACCCATCTTACTTCAGCCACTCACAAAGTCCCCCAGCTATCCCTCCAGCTATCCCCATTTTCCCTGAAGCTCCTCAAGTTCCAACAAATCCTCTCCCCCAGCCACTCCCATCTTCCCCTAGACAATTGCCAATAAAATCTAGCAATTCCTAGCTTCTCCTTTTCAGCAACCTTGTTAGACATCCCATGAACCTATCTTCCTCTAGGTACCACACAACTCTAGCTTCTGTTAGTTATCACCTGCCTCACACACACCCCCACCCAACAGTCCTCAGCTATCCTATCTTCCACCCAGACATCCTTCAAAGACAACTTTCTTTACCTACTGCCTAACTTCCACAAGCCACCTCCACCTACCCAACCACTCCAGTAGCCACCACCATCTTCTGCCAAGACACCCCAGCTGCCCACACTCCTCCCTAAATGTTCTTAACCCAGCTTCTACCTACTCCCCAGACTATCTTCAGCATCCACCCTCCAGCTACAGAGTACATTGGGCAGTGTCCTTTTTCCTTAGGTTCTTAAGTCCAGCAACCAAAAGTTCCTTTAGCGTGCCCCCTCGCCCCATTCTCCCTCCACCGTACCCCACTCACAGTTGTCCTTGCTCAGTGAAGATCCAGAGTTCCGAGGTGCATCTGCAGGAGCTCACCTCCCATCCTGGCGGAGGGAGGGCACCTTGCTCGCTCTGCTGTCCAGGCGCTCGCTGCTCCACTCTTCACTCTCTAGCATGTTCTGAGTTCCCACCACTTAACACAGCTCTCAGTGATTTCAGCTGTTAGAGGGGTGCAGTATTGGTGCAGACTGGGCAGCCTATTGCATCAGGGACACTGTCCTAAAGCAGGCCTAATGCATAGGCCTGGTTAACAGTGATTTCAGCTCTAATGGTGTGCAACGAGACTCTCAGTTGAGTCTTAATCAGCTCTTTTATTAAACAGTAGAGAGAAGAAGGGTCAAATAGGATCTAGAATCCCTAGGCATGGCCCATACCACCAGGTACAAGTACTGGTCCCGACCCTTTCTCAATTCATCTGGACTTTGGCACCCATGACCCCTGGCTAGCAATCCACTGGTTGAGCTCATGCTCCCACTTGCCATAACTTGTGAACAAGTGCCAGAGTGGGGAATCAGCCTTGACACCCCTAGACACTTGAATTCATCCACTAAGGGAGCTGCTCCCCCGTCACCTGGAGAGATTAGTCCACTTTCTTCTGGGAGAGGACATTGACCTCTGATTTGGAGGTGCTGATTCTCATCCCAGCTGTTTCACACTCAGCAGCAAAGTGTTTGAGTGCATGTCAGAGATCGCAATAAGAAGCAAGAAGGACAATATCTGCAAACAACAGAGATGTCACCTCTGAGTCCCCATACCAGATTCATTCCACAGCTCAACTGTGCCTCGATATCCTGTCCATGAAAATCACGAACAGGAGTGGGGACAAGACACACCCTTGGCAGAATCCAATGCCCACTTTGAATGAACCTGACTTAATGCCAAGAATATGAATGCAACTCTCACTCCAAGAATAGAGGGACCGGATAACATGCAAAAACGGCACCAGCACCTCACGCTCTCTCAGCACTTCCCACAAGACATCTTGAGGAACAAGGTCATATGCCTTCTCCATGTCTACAAAATAAAGGAAGACTGGATTAGCAAACTCACATAACCCCTTGAGTATCTGCAAGAGAGCAAAGAGCTGGTCCATTGTTCCATGGCCGGGACAGAATCCACATTGTTCCTCCTAAATCTGAGGTTCAGCTAACAGGCATAACCTCCTCTCCAGCACCCTGGCATAGGCTTTGTCAGAGAGGCTAAGGAGTGTGATCTTGCTATAGTTGGAACACACCCTCTGGTTTTAAAAGATTGGTATCACCACCCCAGTTTGCCAGTCCAGAGGTACTTCATCCGCCTTCCACACAACATTGAAGAGGCATGTTAACCACGGCACCCCAACAGTCCAGTGCTTTCAACATCTCCGGGCGAATCTCATTCACCCCTGATGCCTTACCACTATGAAGGCACTTCATTGCCATATTGACCTCAGCATCAGAAATAGATCCGATCTCACCAGAGGTTTCCAGTGCTGCCTCCTGGAAAGGGGGCGGGTCTATCGGGTTGAGGAGTTTCCCAAAGTGCTCCTTCCACCTCTCAACAATCTCCTCAGTCAAGGTCAGCATTTCACCACCTTTACTGAGTACCACCTGGGCAATGTCCCGCCGACCCTTCCTAAGGTGATGAATGGTTTGCCAGAACATCTTTGAGGTCATCTGGTAGTCATTCTCCATGGTCTCTCCAAATTCCTCCCAAGCCTGGGCTTTTGCTTCAATGACTGCCACAGCTGAAGCCCTCTTAGCCAGCCTGTACCTCTCATCCATATCAGGAATCCGGTTCGCAAGCATTGCTTGGAAGGGCTTCTTTGACTTGACATCTTCCCTCATCACTGGAGTCCACCAGCAGGTCCTAGGGTTGCCACTCTGACAGGCACCAACCACCTTCAGGCCATAGCTTTTCCTGGCTGCCTCAATGATTGAGGCCCTGAACAAAGTCCACTTGGACTCAATCTCCAAGACATCACCTGTAATGCAGGAGAAGTTCTTCTAGAAGTGGGAATTCAAGTCTTTCCACACAAGGTCTTCCACCAAACATTCCCAAGCAACTCACACTGATCGTTTGGGCCTCCCACATCTATCCAGCCAGTGCCCCACGTGTCAGATCCAACTCACCACCAAGTGGTGATCGATTGCCAGCTCTGCCCCTCTCTTCACCCGAGTGTCCAGAACATACGGCCTTAGGTCCAACGAGACAACTATGAAGTCAATCATTGATCTTCAACCCCAGATGCTCTGGTACCAAGTACATTTATGAGCACCCTTATATTTGAACATGATATTCATTATGGACAATCCATGACTAGCACAGAAGTCCAATAACAACTCAGCTCTCGGGTCCAGACCAGGGAGGTCACTCCCCTCCAGGTATCTCCATCATTCCCCACATGAGCGTTGAAGTCCTGCAGTAGAACTACAGGGTCAGCTGGTGGCACTCTACTGAGCACTGATCCCACCATCTCCTGAAAGGCCGAATACTCTGAACTGCTGTTAGGCGCATAATCAGGGTTTTCCTCTCTGATACCCAGAATTTCATTGAGGCAACCCGCTTGTCAACCAGGACAAACTCCAACTGCACAGCACCCAGCCAGGGACTTGTGAGTATTCCCACACCCACCTGGGGCCTCTCAGATGGGGCCACTCCTGAGTAGAGAAGAGACCACCCTCGATTGAGAATGTGACCCTACCACACTTGCTAAAGAGTTGTACAGCTAATTTGTTCAGAAAACCAAAATAGGACCCTAGAGAAAAAGTCGGGCAAATAGTCTTCCAGTTAACCTGTAACTTTGCTACCTTTATTCATCTCTTTATCTGACTGCTGCACACTGCAGTCATTTTCTAAACAAAAAAAGTAAAAACAAAAAAACTCTCTTTGTTATATGTGCTACCCAAGTACAAAATAAATTCAATTAGTGGTAAGTTAAGAAGTTAAGGTAGTGACAGAGTTATAGATTTGGGTGTTCTTTTGCTGATAATTCTAGAGATATTCTATACATTTATTTATTCAATTTGATTGGTAATCTCAAGTGACAAGGCTTCTGCTTTTGTGCTTTGTCAATGCTTGATTGAACTTAAAGCTTCAAGACATTCAGTGAAACATGGAAAACTAGCTTTGACACAGCACTGGATCAGAAGCCTGGATGCTTGACAGCCAACCAACAGATTTGTTTCAAGAATTCACTATAATATCATCAATGGCCATCTTTTAGGTTTAAGTTTCTTGGCATTAAAAGGGCATGTCTTCACTAGCAATGCTAAAGTTTTTCACACCCCTGAGCGAGAAAGTTGCAGCACTGTAGAGTGCCAGTGTAGACATGCCCTTAGTGTAACGTTTAGAGCAGTTTTATCCTTGCCAGTTTTGGGCCTGGGTGCAAAGCATAATTCATAGTGATGAGTGCTTACTTATTGATTTCACTGGGAGTAGTTAAGTAAGTGAGTAAGGTCCAGATCCCCACAGGTATTTAAGTCCCACATTTAGGCACTACTGTGATCCACAAGACCACCTCTCATCTCTGCATCTTAGGCACCTAAGCTCACTTGGTTACCTACATTTTCACTGTACAAGTCCCCTAGACACCTACGTTTCTGCCTCTGGCATGCACACTGCTATCTCAGGTTGGTGTACGAACACCTCTCTCACATCTAATCCCCAGTATGATCCTCAAACTAGGTGAAAAGAGGGGTTGTCCCATGCCTTACCTATCTCACCTGTGGGATCAGATCTTGTAGGCATGCTCAGAGCACACCTAACTCCACATAAATTAGCCAGGGGAAGGAGGCAGCCTCCCTTACAACCTTTAGCTCAGTGATTAAGATATTCACCTGGGATTTGGGTGGACACTGGTTCCGTTCCCCCACCTGTTGAAGAAGAGGAATTTGAACACGTGTTCTTAATTAATATTTAATACAAAGTGGAATGGCTTTGACAAGAGAGATTAAGAGATGCCGTCTCCCCACATGCATCAGAATATCCCAAAGTCCACTGGTTAGAACACTCACCTGAAAGATTGCAACCCTTGTTCAAATCCCTTCTCCTCCTTAAGCAGAGGGGACAACTGAACCAGGATCTCTCAGCTGAGTACCCTCACCAGTGGGCTTAAGGTCATAAGACAGTCATTTTACCCACAGACACACCTGTTTTATGTGGAGTGAGGCAGGCACCGAAGCTATCCATTTATTTCAGAATGGCTTAGGCACTTGACTTCAGGAGAGGCACTCCCAGCTGTGGATCACAAAGAGATAGATGCCTCCCTACAGCCCAGATTTTGGTGCCTAATTCTAACCGGGGCAGGGCTTAGGTCACCCCCCTCTCCTCAGCATCTCCCATTGGCTAGCTTAGGTGGCTCCATGCCTAGCATGATGACTTGTAGATCCCATTCTTAGGCCCTGTGTCTCCACAGGTGCTGTAGAGAGAGTCTACACACCTAACCCAGGGTTTGTGGATTACCATGATTTTCAAGATGCCTAAAAGTTAGATGTTGCAAGGCTCAGCATTGCAATGCCTAAGTCCTCTTGTGGATACAGGCCTATGTGTTCAGCAAGATTAATAAAGGCCTTTCAGATTTTCTTAAGTATAAAAGAAGGCTCTTAAATTTATCCACAAAGCACAGTTTTGGCTTTAACCTTACCATTTATTTAAACCAGATTTACACATGCAAAAATCCATACCTTAGTGAGAATGCTCATAGCTAACCTAATAAGATAAAAAGGAGCAAGTATCAAACATTCCAAGCACCTTGTTTCCTTTGTTTAACTAAACAGCTTCATGTTAGAGTTTTGAAGAGTAGCTCCAAAGGGATAAAATATCTGTATGATTGAAATTACTCTGGAATCATTCGTTGAACTATAACAAACACTCCAAAGACAGCAGAAGAAACCATTTCTGCCAACATAGAAGTGTTTCTGTAGAACACTCAGAGATGGAACAGACCACCCTAATCCAAATATGAACACACAAACTGTACATGAATTTCCCAGATGAACTATTACAGCTAATTGTAAGCATTGTCTCTAGATCACCACAAAATGAAAAGCTAACATCCCCTTAGCAATCATAACCCGTTATAATTTATTGAACTCCAGATACCTTATGTCTGGAGGTTTATAAAGTGACATCTGGGATGCGTTGTATGGAAGTGCGAGCAAAGCAGACAGTTTTGGGCAGAATTCCCTTAAACAAAAATTTTGTCTTTCAGACAGTTCTAATTACTGCTAACTTAGCACATTCCACGTATGGAAGTAAATAGAGAAGAGCAAGGGGAATTCATGCATAATAGTAATGGGGACTGGATCAAATCTCATTTAATTTTGAACAAGTAGGTTATAGAGGAGTTGATCACGGTTCTGAAGTTATGCAGCCAGTCAGGTTAAAGGTAGAGTGGAGATAAAAGAATGAAGAAAGCATATTATAGATGTGTGGATTTAATCATTAAAAAAATAAAAAAACATATTTATACTTTGCTTCCTTTAGTCTCCTAGCAGAGCACTGAATGGACATTTAATATATACTGAAAACAATATAAAACAATAAGATGCCAAACATTGTGGTGTCATGTAGAAAATGGGGAAGAATTTAACAGATGATTAGCTTTACACACTAATTTAAAAGAAAATATCTTGTGTCACTAACCTCTGTAAGTCAATGTCTCAACTACATCAAAGTTCATGATATGCCAGAATAACTCAGTAATGGTCAGCGGTTCACAGTGAGATTCTTTTCCCCTGCCTTCTCCACAGCTCAGGAGATCACATCTGAAGTGAACAATGATATTCAATAGTTCTCCAGCATCTGTTCTTTTTCTGCCTATGACAAGTAAATTGTCCCCTTGCCTTTTGTGAGGGAGTGTTTTGGATACTTTGTTTTTGCACTGTCTTTTTTGTTAGGCCAAAGTTTTCAACAGGGTATGTAGGTATACCTTACTTGTTTTTATTTGCTGTCTGCTTCATTATTAGAAAGGTGACTCCAGCAGGTTAATTCCTTTAGGTGACACCACGGATAAGTTCCTGCTGCCATGACATCCAGCACTCAGTCAACTGTTTGAACCTATTGCAGAAGTCCCTCCAATTATTTTCGTTCTCCTCCACTGTTGTGCCACTTCCACCTGCAGGAACCACTAGAGACTGGTGTCCTGCCTCCAAATCATGTCTGACTATGACAGGAAGTTTTGGGAGCTCTCCCAACTCATCCTGAAAAGAAGTACTATCAGTGACAATGGTGTCAATCTTATTACCAGTGAAAATTAGATTCCTCTCTATCCCCTCTGCCAGCTCCCCCTACTTGTCCCAAAAGGATGCTGCTGTAACTATTCTACTTTGGTTACTCTCAAATCCTTCATCCTCCTCCAAGACTGTGGGTGCTTAGTCATATTTCCTGATTTATTTTCTCATTAAATTCCAGACAGAAGAGATTTCAAAGTGCAAACAACTAGAATAATTTATTTCTGATTGTACCACACAGGGACTTGAGTCTAATCAAAATTAGTTTTCCCAGCCTCCTGGCTTCCAGTGTGGGTCAACAACGTGGGATGCCTGACCAGCACAAGAGAAAATCTCATTTCAGTACATTAGATATTAGTTAATACTTTTTCTGTGCCCAGGCTGATTTAGTGAGTTAGAGGAGTTTTTCATCAAGGAAGAGGCAAGCATGTCTATTAGATTATCTCTCCACCCCCGATGAAATTTTAAAGTACCTTTGTATTATCCCAGAATGGTAGTGGAAATCATTCTTTTGAATAGTTCCAAGGCAAACCTGGTAGGTGATTCTTCATTAGAGTTATTTTGGGTTTTGGAGGGGGAGGGAGGTATTAGTAAAAAAAAGTGTTGGGATTTGTTTTCTTTTTTAAAATGTAATTAATTTTTTGTTCACCAAACAAATTTGACCAACTTTATAGCTGTTCCAAAAAGGCATCAAAGAGGAGCAGGTGGATTTTTTTGGTTAAAAAAAAATATATATTCAAGAAAAAAAAATTTAAAACTCAAAATTTGGAAAATTTCAACCAATTCTACTTTTCAATCATGCTGTACAGGTATTCCCATGCAGCCGCTGGAACATTCAGATTCATGTGGTCTTCTGTTTCCCTGCCTAGCTAGTCGATTCCTACAAGATTAATGTTCCCTCCCTCAGATTCCACACAGTTCACATTAGAGCCCCTTCCTTTTGTTTTACCAAGACTCTACACAATGACGAGATAAGAGCTTATCTGCTTGTTGCAACTGCTTGTCCTAGTTCACACCTCAGAGACCTCCATACTGCAGTGTTTCCTTTGAATGACAAAGAATGAGCTATGACAACCAGTTGGGTTTTATGCAAATTGTATCCTTTTAGGTTCAAAGTGTGTAAATACTGCCCTTATCTGCTTCGGTTTCAAGGCATGCATCCCTGCAGTGAATTTGAAAAGATACTTGAATATCACTTTTAAAAACCAGTGACCAATTCTGCTATCCTTGCCTGTATGAGACTTCTCTGTCATTTCAGATGCTGATTAAGTCATTATTCTAGCCTAACTGGGTAGATATACCATGAGAGTAACACTCAAGTGTCTCAATGAGGGGAGGCTTGAAATTTTGCTATAAGGAGAACAGCACCTGGAAACATACCACAATATAGTAGTGATCTTTTTAAGACCATACTGGCTAAGCACCGTGCTGAAAGCTGAGCACCCATATAACAAGGCTGGCCACTAATGAAAGCATACTTTCAGAGAACATAGTGTGCCCATATTCATTTTTGAAAATTCGGAAACTCCAGTGCAGAATGTCAAGCACAGGACCTTTGAAAATCCCCCTGTAAGTATTTTATCTCTTTATCTATTTATTATTTATGGATGACTGTATTTCAACCAATGAGCAGTGTTTTGTATATGTAACATTTAAATGCAGTTACAAATAACTTTAATACTTGAAAAAAGAAAAGGAGTACTTGTGGCACCTTAGAGACTAACAAATATATTTGAGCATAAGCTTTCGTGAGCTACAGCTCACTTCATCGGATGCATTCAGTGGAAAATACAGTGGGGAGATTTATATACATAGAGAACATGAAACAATGGGTGTTACCATACACACTGTAACCAGAGTGATCACTTCAGGTTATGCTTATGCTCAAATAAATTGGTTAGTCTGTAAGGTGCCACAAGTACTCCTTTTATTTTCACTTCAGGTGAGCAATTATCAGCAGGAGAGCAGGGGGGAAAAAACCTTTTGTAGTGATAATCAAGGTGGGCCATTTCCAGCAGTTGACAAGAACGTCTGAGGAACAGTGGGGGTGGGGGGAGGTGAATAAACATGGAGAAATAGTTTTACTTTGTGTAATGACACATCCACTCCCAGTCTCTATTCAAGGCTAAGTTAATTGTATCCAGTTTGCAAATTAATTCCAATTCAGCAGTCTCTCCTTGGAGTCAGTTTTTGAAGTTTTTTTGTTGAAGAATTGCAACTTTTAGGTCTGTAATCTAGTGACCAGAGAGATTGAAGTGTTCTCCGACTGGTTTTTGAATGTTATAATTCTTGACATCTGATTTGTGTCCATTTATTCTTTTATAACATCATAATCAAAAAGGCAGACAAAGGAGCTGCTGTCGTCATCATGAATAGGTTGGAATATGAACAAGAGGCTGCTAGGCAGCTCTCCAAAACCACATGCTACAAGCCATTACCCGCTCATCCCACTGAGGGTTACCAAAAGAAACTACACCATTTGCTCAAGAAACTCCCTGAAAAAGCACAAGAACAAATCCGCGCAGACACACCCCTGGAACCCCCACCTGGGGCATTCTATCTGCTACCCAAGATCCATAAACCTGGAAATCCTGGACGCCCCATCATCTCAGGCATTGGCACCCTGACAGCAGAATTGTCTGGCTATGTAGACTCCCTCCTCAGGCCCTACGCTACCAGCACTCCCAGCTATCTTCAAGACACCACTGACTTCCTGAGGAAACTACAATCCATCGGTGATCTTCCTGAAAACACCATCCTGGCCACTATGGATGTAGAAGCCCTCTACACCAACATTCCACACAAAGATAGACTACAAGCCATCAGGAACAGTATCCCCGATAATGTCACGGCAAACCTGGTAGCTGAACTTTGTGACTTTGTCCTTACCCATAACTATTCCACATTTGGGGACAATGTATACCTTCAAATCAGCGGCACTGCTATAGGTACCTGCATGGCCCCACAGTATACCACCATTTTTATGGCTGACTTAGAACAACGCTTCCTCAGCTCTTGTCCCCTAATGCCCCTACTCTACTTGCGCTACATTGATGACATCTTCATCATCTGGACCTATGGAAAAGAAGCCCTTGAGGAATTCCACCATGATTTCAACAATTTCCATCCCACCATCAACCTCAGCCTGGACCAGTCCACACAAGAGATCCACTCCCTGGACACTAAGGTGCTAATAAGCAATGGTCACATAAACACCGCCCTATACCGGAAACCTACTGACCGCTATTCCTACCTACATGCCTCCAGCTTTCATCCAGACCACACCACATGATCCAATGTCTACAGCCAAGCTCACATACGATACAATCTTATTTGCTCCAACCCCTCAGACAGAGACAAACACCTACAAGATCTCTATCAAGCATTCTTAAAACTACAATACCCACCTGCTGAAGTGAAGAAACAGATTGACAGAGCCAGAAGAGTACCCAGTAGTCACCTACTACAGGACAGGCCCAACAAAGAAAATAACAGAATTTTCACCTTTAGCCACTAATTTTCACCTTTAGCCCCCAACTAAAACCTCTCCAATGCATCATCAAGGATCTACAACCTATCCTGAAAGACGACTCATCACTCTCACAGATCGTGGGAGACAGGCCAGTCCTTGCTTACCGACAGCCCCCCAACCTGAAGCAAATACTCACCAGCAACCACACACCACACAACAGAACCACTAACCCAGGAACCTATCCTTGCAACAAAGCCCGTTGCCAACTGTGTCCACATATCTACTCAGGGGACACCATCATAGGGCCTAATCACATCAACCACACTATCAGAGGCTCGTTCACCTGCACATCTACCAATGTGATATATGCCATCATGTGCCAGCAATGCCCCTCTGCCATGTACATTGGTCAAACTGGACAGTCTCTACATAAAAGAATAAATGGACACAAATCAGTCATCAAGAATTATAACATTCAAAAACCAGTTGGAGAACACTTCAATCTCTCTGGTCACTAGATTACAGCCCTAAAAGTTGCAATTCTTCAACAAAAAAACTTCAAAAAACAGTCTCCAACAAGAGACTGCTGAATTGGAATTAATTTGCAAACTGGATACAATTAACTTAGCCTTGAATAGAGACTGGGAGTGGATGTGTCATTACACAAAGTAAAACTATTTCTCCATGTTTATTCACCTCCCCCACCCCCACTGTTCCTCAGACGTTCTTGTCAACTGCTGGAAATGGCCCACCTTGATTATCACTACAAAAGGTTTTTTCCCCCCTGCTCTCCTGCTGGTAATTGCTCACCTGAAGTGATCACTCTGGTTACAGTGTGTATGGTAACACCCATTGTTTCATGTTCTCTATGTATATAAATCTCCCCACTGTATTTTCCACTGAATGCATCCAATGAAGTGAGCTGTAGCTCACGAAAGCTTATGCTCAAATAAATTGGTTAGTCTCTAAGGTGCCACAAGTACTCCTTTTCTTTTTGCGAATACAGACTAACACGGCTGCTACTCTGAAACCTTTAATACTTGAATTATTCCCTGTTGCCTGTACATTACTTCTCCAGTGTCCGTTATGTTGAAATTTATAAGTGAGCATCTCCATGGATTTTAGCTTTCACAAATTAGGTTTTTAATTCAATAACTTTAAATTATCCTAATTAATTTTAACAACCCAAAAAGAGAGCCTGGATGCAAGCAAACACTCTTGAACCCCCAAATTACCAAACCTGTAGAAGGAAAGATATGGCAACTTTAAAAGTCAGAACATAGATTACAACTGAACTTTATTGCTAATAATATCAGCTTTTCATTTTAAGTTGGTCAAAACTTTTACAATGATGATTTTGTAGTGGTTCTGATTGTGGTGAGATTTATTCAAAGCACGTACAACCCCACATGAATGGCAGTTACAAGGATACTTTGCAAAAATTCACATGAACAGCACAACAAGCAACATCATGGTTACTTGCTAATTCCACGTCCAACTTCTATTTTGTTCAAAACTAGTAGACCCAGACAGGCACATCTGTGGCAGCCAATCCTGCTTTGGGTAATATGGATACCAAAGAGGTGTATGAGAGATCTGTGTTTCGCCTGGGATGCATGAATAAGGTACACGCACAGAGATATCCTGCTCATTTGTGTATGTGCAAGTAACGGAATGTATCATTTGTTAAGTGAGGCAGTGGTGGGATTAGAGAGGATGTGGTTAGATAATTAGGGCCCTACAATATAGTTTACTGTACTAGTGAACCATTATAATGGACGTTCTATTACTTTGTTCTGGAAATGTCCTGATGGCTGTTTTGGGGATGTCTGTGACAGAGTTTATTACACCCATTCTCTTTATCTCCCTTGCAAAATCAAATTTTTACTACAACCATCTTTCAAATTGGAAAAAAAAATAAATTACTCTACACAGCACCAGTGAGAAAAGGTAAAATGTTACCTCAGTTGGTGAGAAGTTACTCAAGCTCACCCACCAGAGTAAAGGGATCACAGTCTGGCTCTAAGCAAACATACACTTGGGGTAACATTTTCCAAAGTGCCCAAGTGATTTAGGAGCCCAAGCCCCGTGTTCAATACTGTCATTCAAACTAATGAGTCAGGCCCCCCAAAATCAAGAAATTGATTTAAAAATCATGAATTTTTTTAGAAAAGAATAAGTGTCATTCTAATTTTGAGCCTTTAGTGGTTACATTTCCAAGCTTTTAGTCATGAGTGCCAGAAATTTAGGGGTTTTTTGTTTTGTTTTTGGGTTGGTTTGGTTTTTTTTTTAAAGAAAGGAAACTGAGTCTCACTTAACAGGGTTTAAAACACAAACACACACACACACACCAGGTACCATGACACCCACAATAAAATTGTAAAAGTTGGCAACATTGCATTGTCAAAAGTGACATTAGTCCCATTGCCCTTTCATTTTTGAAAATGGGATTTAGGTTCTTTTGGAAATGGTACCTGGTACTATGTGCAACAATTTTTAAAATTTTCACTTTGGACAATGGCCATGGCAAACCCCCAGAGAGCTCATTCCCACAACTATAGTTCCATAACATTTACATAGCCAAACAATCTCAGAGGCAGCTTTATAGATACAAAACCAAACTTGCAGATTGCCCACTTACACAATGCTTGATTCCAACCAATGGAATCCGCCTCATTTCTCTGAAGTTCTAACAACAACAAAAAGGGAACGAGAGAGAAAGAAACCCAAATCAGTTTAACAGAAAGATAGACACGCACAGTTCGCTAATGGCCCTGGACTTCAGAAGTTCCCAAATCTTCAGAAGTTCCCACTGATTTTAGATGCCTCTGTTTTTCTGGGTGAGCTGAGCTACCACAAGGAGAACAGAAGAAATAGACTTCTTGTGTCACAGCCCTGGGAGACTGACAGGGACATCGGTTCCCTGGGACAAGTTTTTTTTGTTTTTTTTTTTAAAAAGCAACAGTCCCAGCCAAATTGGAACAGTTGGAGCTATGCAGTAACAGAATGAAGCATTCTACAGTTAATGTTTGAATGGATCAGTTGGTGACAGACAAGTGAACAGGCTACACTGCACTGTAATAAAATGAACTTGCTAAGGCCTCAACTCAGGAGTCCAGGTGTATTCACCAGCAGAACATTTAAACACATGCTTAATCCCATTGACATCAACTGGACTTCAACTGGAGCTAAGCATGTGCTTAAGTGCTTTGATGAATGGGCCTAAAACAGCAAAAAAAACTTGTTTTCCACATAATCAAATGGAGATGCCACCTACTGGGGTAGAACATAAAATGATGGGCCCAATCCCATTTACCCTTTGATACAGAACTCTTAATTGGCTGTGACTGGAGACACTCACCGCTCATGAGTGCCTCCTAGCAGGTGGGTGTGCTGCTGCGGTCTTTTTTCTCCTGGAACCTCCTGAAGATTGTTGACCTTCTTAGGCAGGCCTTCAGTGGCTCAGCCCTCTGGCTAAGTCACACAATCTAAATTGAATGCACTCCTTCTGGGGGCAGCAAAGAGTTCAACAAACCTGTCTGCCCTAACTAGGGTCTTCAGCTCTGTCTCTGAATCCTTTAAATCTAGCCCCTTTTCTTAGGATTTTTAAACTAGCCATGACCTCTTTCCAGAGCTTAGGCCAGTCTAGCACTGGCTGGTGGGGTGGTCCAGGCCTGCACACTACTCCAGGTCCCAACCCAAGGACCCTGAACACAGCAGCTACGTACTGCTCCCTCCAGTTCGCTGCTGCTATTTCATGGGCCTTTTCCCACTTTCCTTTCACCCTTACCTTAAGGTTACAGTTCTCAGCAGTCCTGCAACTCCTTTTATCTGAGCCTGCTGGGCTCTGATTGGCTGCTTCTATACAGTGTTTCTAGGCAGGCCTGAAGGAACCACCTTCACTGCTCCTTTCTTGGGGCAGGATGTGGTAGGACTGTGGAGCCTCCAACATGTGGTAGGACTGTGGGTCCTCCAGCAGGGGGCCTTGAAGCGCCAGTACTCTCCATCCCATGGCCCCACAATACATTGTTCTGGGCAGTAGAGGTTCTCTCCAGTTGATTATTAGATGTTTAATAAATTCATCTTACTGTATTACAATCCAATCTGTTCCACTGTCCATCCCCAATTATTCCTTTCAAACATTCCTTCTTTTATGCATTGCCCTGCTATTGCACAGCTGCCAACTGTTGTGGTTTGGCCAGGACTAGGAATATCCTAGGATTTCAAAACCTGCCCCAGGAAACTGATGTCTCAGCCAGTCCTGTGTGGCAGAAACTGGTGGCCCTTCAAAACTAAGCGATGACGCCTGCTCTCTTGGCAGCTAAAGATGGGTGGGAAATGGTTTTCCCATCCCAAAACCTTTTCAAGATTTCTAAAACTTTCCCATTCCACATCAGAAAAGAGCTGTTGACAATAGAGGTAATTGGGAACTTGTAGCCTTAATGGTTTTTCATGAGAAAACAACAATTAGTCAAAACCAAAACCATTCAGCCATTCATGGGAATGTACCAGTTTCAATGAAACTTTCATCAGGAAAATTTTCTCAGGTTTATACAGCTTCAGCAAAAGAGATTACCCACTCCCACTCAATAATCAATAGCTTGGTGGTCAGGACACTCCCATGTGATATGGGAGATCCAGGTTCCAGGCTGTGGTCTGAATCAGACAGAGCCAAGGTTGATCTGTTTCTCCCACAGTCATGGCCTGATCAAATAGTTAGTCTGAGGTGGGTATCTGTGGTTCTGATCATATATTTCTTCCTGGATGAGAAAGCTTCATCAAAACTGGTACATTCCCATGAATAGTTTTGATTAATCGTTATCTTCCCATGAAAAATCATTTTGTCAAAAATATCTCAACAATCTCTACTGGCAGAGACCCTCGGAGCAACAGCCTACACTTTTTAATCCCTAGAGACACTACAGCTGGAACCAGCTGCTGAGACAGAGGGGACGTCTACAATTAAAACGCTGCATCAGCGCAGCTGCACCACTGTAGCACTTTAATGAAGACGCTCTATGCCGACAGTAGAGAGCTCTCCTATCGTCAGAGTTAATCCACCTCCCCGAGAGGCAGTAGGCATGTTAACAGGAGAAGCTTTCCCACTCACATAGTGCTGTTTACATGGGGAATTAGACTGATATAACTACATCACTCAGTGGTGTGGATTTTTCACACCTCTGAGCGACAGTTATATTGTTATAGGTCTGTAGTGTAAACCAGACCAGAGAGAGGATGGAGGGAAGATCGCTGCCAGGAATAGCAGGAGGGGTCACTACATTGCTTCCAAGACAGGAGCCTGCAGGGGACAAAGGTTAGTCCCTGGGCATAGACAGCCATAGCAAGAAGAAGAGAAAGTAGTAAGCAGTCATGGGAGGAGAAGTGGGAATGGAGGTAGGCATGGTGGGATGTTGCTGTAGGAGCCAGGATGCAAACCTGTGTGGGTAGAAGGAAGAAGCTGTTACCAGGGCAAGGAGAGAAGGGGGAAAGTCAGGGAAGGTTGAAGGGGACAGCAGAAAGTGGGAGACAGCAGGGAGACGAGAAAGGGGGAAATATGATGGGAGCAAAGAAAAGCACAGGAAGGAAAAGCTATGGGGATAGAGCGGACACAGGAGCGTGAGGAGGAAGCAACATTTCTAAGGGGGCAATTTTTCAAATAAGGTGGTGGTGGTTGTATTTTATATGCATATGGGTGAATTTTAGATTATTCTTCTGTGCCTTTTGCTTTGACCCTACTAGGAAAAAAAGAAAATACCCTGAAATTAATCTAGCTGTGTATGTGACCTCTGTGTAGTAAGAAGCAGAGGAAAAGCCAATCTTGGATGAAGCATAGAGCAGGCAGCAGTATAATAAGCTTCATTACACTGTTCCAACTTGTACCGCAGTCTGAACCTCAGGGAACATCCTCTCCTGGATGATAGGTCCCTGTCATAAATGTAAAGGGAAGGGTAAACACCTTTAAAATCCCTCCTGGCCAGAGGAAAAACCCTTTCACCTGTAAAGGGTTAAGAAGCTAGGATAACCTCGCTGGCACCTGACCAAAATGACCAATGAGGAGACAAGATACTCTCAAAGCTAGAGGGGAGGAGAAACAAAGGTTCTCTCTGTCTGTGTGATGCTTTTGCCAGGAACAGAAAAGGAATGGAGTCTTAGAACTTAGTAAGTAATCTAACTAGATATGTGTTAGATTCTGTTTTGTTTAAATGGCTGAGAAAATAAGCTGTGCTGAATGGAATGTATATTCCTGTTTTTGTGTCTTTTTGTAACTTAAGGTTTTGCCTAGAGGGATTCTCTGTGTTTTGAATCTGATTACCCTGTAAGGTATTTACCATCCTGATTTTACAGAGGTGATTCTTTTACTTTTTCTTCAATTAAAATTCTTCTTTTAAGAACCTGATTGTTTTTTCATTGTTCTTAAGATCCAAGGGTTTGGGTCTGTGTTCACCGATGCAAATTGGTGAGGATTTTTATCAAGCCTTCCCCAGGAAAGGGTGTGTAGGGTTTGGGGAGGATTTTGGGGGGAAAGACATTTCCAAGCGGGCTCTTTCCCTGTTATGTATTTGTTAGACACTTGGTGGTGGCAGCAATAAAGTCCAAGGGCAAAAGGTAAAATAGTTTGTACCTTGGGGAAGTTTTAACCTAAGCTGGTAAAAATAAGCTTAGGGGGTTTTTCATGCAGGTCCCCACATCTGTACCCGAGAGTTCAGAGTGGGGAAGGAACCTTGACAGTCCCCTATTCTGGAAATTTAATTATCCTCCCAGCAAAGACTAACACTTTTCAGATCCAGTCAAGTTTAACCAGTAGCTTTGGTGAGAAATGTTTTTCTATTTTGTGAGATATGTAGCAGTTGATCTGGAATATCTAATTTGAACAATGAATGCTACATGTTTGCATTGAGAAGGTATTCTTTGCTAATAGAAGCCAGATGAAAGGAAATAAACAATCAATTTAAACTTGCAGATATTTAGAACTTCAGTTCCTTTTTTTGTCCCTTACAATAGCACTATATTTATGAAGCAATTTTGATATGAGTTAAGGGTTAGTGCATGACTATACTGTCAGCATGCATCATTTCCATGTGCTGTTGATGCTACAGTTAAATGCTATCAGACTGCATATTTCTGCCTAGAGCTGCTGCGAAACCTAATTGTGTTTGTGTTTTGTCTAAAACATATGTTTTGAAGGGTTTTTAAATGTTTCTTCAACCATGTATGCCCTACTCTCGATTTAAATTATTTTAGAACCTGACATTTTAAACTTTTTAAAAATAAACTCTTAAATGGCACTTGAGTCAGACAGTGAATAGAATTAGTCAGTTTTACTCTGGAAGGTAATTAATAATGACTACTCTGCATAATATCCCGTTAATAAATTCTATGCCCTGTAAACCACAGAGGGATTTAGTTTAACATGTTCCACGGTTAAAAAGTAACAGTGGGAAACACACAAATCTGGAATAATTTACTACAACGTTTGTATGAAGTCTCATGGACATGGCTTCTGTCTCTTCATTTACACACAAATTAATTGCATTCAATTTGCATTTTTTATTCTGTGGAGATCTGTTTTTATGAGTGTTGCAGAACAAGTAGGAATGTTGAACAAAAGTATCACAAATTGTTCTGTTTCAGAGTAGCAGCCGATGAAGTGAGCTGTAGCTCACGTAAGCTTATGCTCAAATAAACTGCTGAATTGAAATTAATTTGCAAACTGGATACAATTAATTTAGGCTTGAATAAAGACTGGGAGTGGATGTGTCATTAAACAAAGTAAAACTATTTCCCCATGTTTATTTCCCCCACTACTGTTCCTCATACATACTTGTCAACTGCTGCAAATGGAAATGTAGTGATCATCACTACAAAAGGTTCCCCCCCTCCCCACTCTCCTGCTGGTAATAGCTCACCTCACCTGATCACTCTTGTTACAGTGTGTATGGTAACACCCATTGTTTCATGTTCTCTGTGTATATAAAATCTCCCCACTGTATTTTCCACTACATGCATCCGATGAAGTGAGCTGTAGCTCACGAAAGCTTATGCTCAAATAAATTTGTTAGTCTCTAAGGTGCCACAAGTACTCCTTTTCTTTTTACAAATTGTTCTGTGCAGCTGTTGGAAAAACTCACTAGGAATATGCCATAACAAATCACACCAGTAGTGCATCTAATCTGTGAAGCCTCTCTGACAGCAGGTGATACCAGATGCTTTTGAGAAAGGAGCTAGAATCCTTGTGGCGGACAATTATGGAATACCCTACCCATAAGAGAAGTTCCTTTGCCCCTGTCAGAGAGGGAATGGCCCTGTGCAAAAGGGATTTTAAAAAAATGTAAGCGATTTAATGTAATTGTGGATCTTCTCATTATCCAGATAGATATTAACAATATTGGACCTATTTCAAGTTTATTTAAAAAGGAGCTGCATTGTAAAAGTAAAGCTGACTGAAAAATGAAGCTCAGAAAGAGGTTTATAGAATATCCATTACTGCATTTATAGAAGCTCAAAAAGAGGTTTATAGAATATCCATTACTTAATAGCACAATGCCTTCTTTGAGAATAATACATTTAAGCATCTGAGGTCCTTTGGGCCTTGTTTGCTCTCTTATCTACAGACTATAGAATGATATGGGGTTTTGGTTATTGCATCCCATGTGAAAAGTCCAGATGGTGGAATTTAGAATGGTGGAGAACATATCATTTCTTATCAGCAATCCAGCAATGCAATTTATTTGAAAATTAGATATACTGAATTAGAGTTCTCCTTTTTACATAGAAGATGTCTAATTTAGACATTGGTCTCCTATTTTTTTTTTAAATGTAGAGAGACTACAGTAAACAGTAAAGCCACGTTCCCATTTAAGCCCAGTTTTGACATGCTCACCCTCAATTTGCCAAGATCAATCCAATCCACCTGAAATTTCATAATTAAACTTAGTCAGAAGTATTATTTTAATAGTCTGAGGCACATTGACATTGAACAAGGTATTTAAGACATGAAGGTTCAGAAACCTATTATTTATAGTGCTGTAATGATTACACACCACAATCAGAGATAAAGACCACATATTACTAGGTGCATGTTGAAAAAGAGGCAGTCCCTCTACACAAACAATTATAATCTTAGCATGTGATGAGAGACAACAGGTGGATACTTGAAAAAATGAGGAAGCTTTTGTAATGTATTTCTTCCTATAAATATCTCCAGAAGGGCTTGTCCTAGAAATCCCAACTTGTTGTCTCCTGTTCCTTCGGAGGTGTTGGGTTTTTAGGTAGTTTTGGAGGAGTTTTTACCAAGGTAAACTGGGGGTGTGAAATAATGATGATTGCCATATACAAGAACATATATGACTGATGTGTTTTTTAAACCCACATTGGGGCCAAATGGGTTTATACAGTGTGCGTGACCTAGTCGTGTGCCTAACAAGCATGCATCAGCCAGATATCAGATGAGTTCCAAAACAGAAAAAGGAGAAAGCCTCATGTGAGAATTCTGTGCCCCAGAGGTATCATAAAGTAGGAAGCCTCTCTCTTGTTCACCTCAGCAGCTCTGTATGGAGAAGGGTGATCCAGTTCCAGTCCTGCTAAACACTAGTTTCTCCCACCATAATCTCAACTCCTTTACTTACACTCCAGATCCCCATGGTCCAGTCTCAATCCCTGGCCCCTAAAAATCACCCAGCTCCCCTTCAGTGAGCAAACACCCTACATCCATCTTCCACGGTCTCCAAACTACCCACGCCCTCCCTTCCACCCATCATTTCCCTACCCCCTGCTACCACTTAAAACCTGACCACCCTGGCCCCAGTGGTCCCAGTGTTTGGGCAACTAACTGTTCTTTTCCATTGTTTACAACGGTGGTAAAGCTGGCCTCCATTTTTTCACAATTAGAATTTTTTGACAAAAGTTTGCATTGAAATTTTGAATTTTGATGAAAATTGGTGAAAATTTCATACTATTTCCTATTTTTTTAATTTTGTTTGTTTTTTAAAGTGGAAATGTGACTTTTAATTTCATTGCTTCCCATACTTTCATTCACCACAAGCAGTCAGAAAGATTCTTTTAAGGCTTTTACAAATCATGAAAGCAAGACTGAAGGCAAACTGCCTGTTGTGTCTGCTAGGCTCTAACTCTGAGTTAACAGTTTGTTTTCTTTTGCCTGGGAATGCAAGTACAGTCCTAAAATTGTTCTTTTTATAAACAAAATAAAGTTATGCTAACGTGAACTCACAGTAAACGTCAGGAGTCAAATGAGTCTGCAATCAGCTTGTTGGTTGTGATAAAATCCTCTTTTGTTTTTGTTTTTTCATTTCTAGCATGTGTATGACATTTAAAGCACTTTTGCTTTGCTGATAGGTATTGAAGACCAATACTTGCTCTAGCAAACTAACTATTCAAATACAGTATGTTTACTATGTCTATCAATTTTCTGCCTAGCAGAGTCTTCCAAAACCAGTTAATAGCAAAGAGCAATGTCAAATGCTTGGTTAATTGTTTAGGATATCCTTTAAGGCTAACTCTTATAAACCCAATTAAAAATTTAGGCCCACAGGACCAATTTCAACCCTAACGTAAAGAGCTACAACTTTAGTAGGCTTGGGGAACTTGTAGCTGCTTACACTAGAGATGCATTTAACTCACAATGCTCAGCCCATCATAACACAGCATCATTCCAAAATCAGTCATCAGAAAGCAGCAGCGTATTGTTAGCTGCCTCTTCATCACATAAACACTAAGAAACTATATTCAAACAATTTATTTCAATTATATAGACCTAGACTAACACTAAGACCTCCAAGGAATGAGAGGAGAAAAACCTTCCGGCCATTCCACAGCACTACAATTTGTGTGGTAAGTACATATAAAAACAACAGTGAAGCAGAAATGCACAAGAAAAATGAAGATTCTAAGTCACTCTGAATTTTCCACAACCCTCCCTGCTCCTTCTCTGAACAATTTACCCCATTTCATTTCCCAGCAAATATAGAAATGAGTCCCAGAGTGGTAATCCAAATTAGCCACAAGATTGCACAGGAAAGGTGGAGGCTCAGATCCTCAAAGGCATTTAGGCCTAATTCTCACTGATTTCAGTGGGCGTAGCATGCCTAAATCCCTTTGAAGATCTGGGCCTAGGTGATTTAGACCTTTTTTGAAAATGTTGCCTATTGATTGAAAAGCTGTACCTCCACTTGAACACTTTTATTAGAAAAATAATCTTTCAATGCACATACACACACCCAAGCTTGAAAACACACAATACATTTACTCGGCAGCACCTACCTATAGCTATACTACTTTGTTTTACACTGCTTTTCAGCCCACAAACAATAGGTTACAGACTGAGCAAGTTCAGGCTACCTCTTGTGACAATCAGGAGCAATGACGATGCCATACATCAGCTCTGGAGAGCCACTAAAGAATTCCACAAACTTCATTGTAACAATCTGACAAAAATACAATTTCATTTTTACATTAGTACTTTCAGTATGTGATAGCCTACAGAAAAAGAGAAAGAGTGATGGTGAAATTCATTCACTAAACTAAGTAGGAAAAAGCAATAAGAGTTCACTCAGGCCTGCTCCACACCTAAAATTTAGGTCAACCCCTAAAATTCCCACCTCTGAAAGATGTAGTTAAGCCAGCCTAAACCCCTGTGTAGACACTGCTAGGCCAACAGAAGAATTCTTCCGTCGACCTAGCTACTGCCTCTTGAAGGAGTGGATCCAGTACAGTGATGGAAAAACCCCTTCCATCATCATAGTAAGTGTCTACACTACAGCTGCATAAATTCAGCACTGCAGTTGTACCACTGGCAGCATAGACAGAGCCTTAGTAATCTCATAGCCAGGAGCCTTACAATGGACTTATGACAGAGGCTAAAGAGAAATAGTGACAGTTCTGTTTCTTTCTTCCTCAAATCTGCTCTGCTACTGCATCCTGCAGAGATAAAGGGCACTTGTCAGAATCCCTTTTTTACTGCCAAAGTGGCTGGCTGGCTAATACTAAATGACACTTCAAGGCAAGCCTTCCACAGAGCTAGAGGTATACACATAGTTTACGTTTATTAATTCAATATAACAAATTATCTTAGAGGCAAGTAATGCTTCTCAAGGCTGTACCACTCATGGGTCAAATTCATCGGTGGTGCTCAGTACTTGACAAGATCAAGTGAGGTCAGGTGTTTGTATTTTTATTAGCTAATCTCAATCTTATTTAAAACCATTTTTAAGAGTCTAAACCTTGTCTGGAGTGATTGATATTGAAGGTCTTCTCCATTGTTAGCTGACAGTGTTTTCATTTCTATGAAAAGAAAAGGAGTACTTGTGGCACCTTAAAGACTAACAAATTTATTTGAGCATAAGCTTTCATGAGCTACAACTCACTTCATCGGATGCATGTAATGGAAAATACAGTGGGGAGATTAATATACATCGAGAACATGAAACAATGGGTGTTACCATACACACTGCAATGAGAGTGATCACTTAAGGTGAGCTATTGTTGGATCATATTAAAGAAGTTCTGTATTAAAATCACAAATGAGTTTGATTCCCCATAGTTTAAATTCCAGGGTATTACTAATTAAGAGGTCTCTTGGTTTTTGGTACTGTTTCTCTCCCTCTGTGTGAAACTTGCAAGCTGCTAATTGCATTAGTACATTCTAAGACAGAGTCTGTACTCAAAGCAATTCACACAGAGAGAGACTCAAAGCAATACTCTGTAACAACAGAAACAGCACCCAGAGACTCCCCGCCCTTTTGTTGTATTAACAATTGTGATTAAAATAGAGATAGAGAATGTATGTGGATGGATGCTTGGTGTGGATAATAACTGAATGATCAGGGAGGTGCCAGCCTAAGAATCCAATGTCCATCGGCTGAAGAAGGCATCAAGTGGAAATAACCAGAGGACCCCCGGAGGGCAGACTGGAATCCACCCAACAGCCTCAAGAATGGGAGAACCAAAGAACAAGATAACATCTAGCAGCACGGAGCCGTCAGGAATGTGCCATCTGCTGATTGATTCAGCAACAGTATGATGAAGCAATTCCCATAGACTGGCATAGGAAGAAATTCCTATAAAAATGGACTCTAGAAAGTGAGAACTTTGGGGTCTGATTCTGCAAACCAACTTCCAGGAGCATATCAATGAGCATCTGACAAGGCCCTGCTCCCTCCTCATGTCCAGGCTACCTGGCCAGTGGCTTGGCATGAGCAAATCTAAGGCTGGTAACTATGATAACAACCTTGCAGAACCCGTGTTTGTATGAATGAATGTGTGAATAAATATGAGATTGAATGGAATGTTATAGCTATAACTAACTGCTTACTATGATTCTTTCCGTATTCACAATAAATGTGGTATTTTGCCTTTTCCCCTTTAATAAGATCCTGCTGGTTTTTAAATTTATTGGTATAACACTATTACCAGCAGGAGAGCGGGGGAGAAAAAACCTTTTGTAGTGATAATCAAGGTGGGCCATTTCCAGCAGTTGACAAGAACGTCTGAGGAACAGTGCGGGAGGAGAATAAACATGGGGAAATAGTTTTACTTTGTGTAATGACACATCCACTCCCAGTCTCTATTCAAGCCTAAGTTAATTGTATCCAGTTTGCAAATTAATTCCAATTCAGCAGTCTCTCGTTGGAGTCTGTTTCTGAAGTTTTTTTGTTGAAGAATTGCAACTTTTAGGTCTGTAATCGAGTGACCAAAGAGATTGAGGTGTTCTCCGACTGGTTTTTGAATGTTATAATTCTTGACATCTGATTTGTGTCCATTTATTCTTTTACATAGAGACTGTCCAGTTTGAGCAATGTACATGGCAGAGGGGCATTGCTGGCACATGATAGCATATATCACATTGGTAGATGTGCAGGTGAACGAGCCTCTGATGGTGTGGCTGATGTAATTAGGCCCTATGATGGTGTCCCCTGAGTAGATATGTGGACACAGTTGGCAACGGACTTTGTTGCAAGGATAGGTTCCTGGGTTAGTGTTTTTGTTGTGTGGTGTGTGGTTGCTGGTGAGTATTTGCTTCAGGTTATGGGGCTGTCTGTAAGCAAGGACTGGCCTGTCTCCCACGATCTGTGAGAGTGATGGGTCGTCCTTCAGGATAGGTTGTAGATCCTTGATGATGTGTTGGAGAGGTTTTAGTTGGGGGCTGAAGGTGACAACTAGTGGCATTCTGTTATTTTCTTTGTTGGGCCTGTCCTATAGTAGGTGACTTCTGGGTACTCTTCTGGCTCTGTCAATCTGTTTCTTCACTTCAGCAGGTGGGTATTGTAGTTGTAAGAATGCTTGATAGAGATCTTGTAGGTGTTTGTCTCTGTCTGAGGGGTTGGAGCAAATGTGGTTGTATCGTAGAGCTTGGCTGTAGACAATGGATCATGTGGTGTGGTCTGGATGAAAGCTGGAGGCATGTAGGTAAGCATAGCGGTCAGTAGGTTTCCGGTATAGGGCAGTGTTTATGTGACCGTCACTTATTAGCACCTTAGTGTCCAGGGAGTGGATCTCTTGTGTGGACTGGTCCAGGCTAAGGTTGATGGTGGGATGGAACTTGTTGAAATCATGGTGGAATTCCTCAAGGGCTTCTTTTCCATGGGTCCAGATGATGAAGATGTCATCAATGTAGCGCAAGTAGAGTAGGGGCATTAGGGGACGAGACCTAAAAGTTGCAATTCTTCAACAAAAAAACTTCAAAAGCAGACTCCAACGAGACACTGTTGAATTGGAATTAATTTGCAAACTGGATATAATTAACTTGGGCTTGAATAAAGACTGGGAGTGGATGGGTCATTACACAAAGTAAAACTATTTCCCCATGTTTATTCCCCCCCACAACCCTACTGTTCCTCAGATATTCTTGTCAACTGCTGGAAATGGCCCACCTTGGTTATCACTACAAAAGGTTTCCCCCACCCTCCCCCCGCTCTCCTGCTGGTAATAGCTCACCTTAAGTGATCACTTTCATTACAGTGTGTATGATAACACCCATTGTTTCATGATCTCTATGTATATAAATCTCCCCACTGTATTTTCCACTATATGCATCCGATGAAGTGAGCTGTAGCTCACGAAAGCTTATGCTCAAATAAATTTTTTAGTTTCTAAGGTGCCACAAGTACTCCATTTCTATAATAATCCTCTCTAGATCCACATTCCACATCAATTTATTGTAAACTGTCAGAAGCATAAAAGCTAAATCTGCCAGACAGTGACACAGCAAAACCTCTCTGCGCCAACCTCCACTCATTCTGTTGCTCAAGGACGGCCTTTTGTTACCACAGGAAGAAAATAGGGACATGATCTTGTCAGGTGCTGAGCACCCTTCACCGCCTTCAGTGGTAGAGGAGCGTGTTCAGCACACTGCAGGAGCAGGCCGTAGAAGTAGCCCTGTTCTTAGATCATTTTGCAGTTATCTGGAATTGATACCTAGTGACTAGAGTCACTAAAACTAAAAATTCTCCCTCTCAGCAAAACCGGTAAAAAAAATTGAATTGTAACAGGATCACAGGAATTAAATAGTTGGTTTTGGTTAGGCTTCAAATTATTTGCAGGTATAATATTTACTCCTCATAGGCAAATACTCAGGAAGTGAAATCTGTAAGTTTCATACATCTTTAGCTCTCAATCGGGATGAGAGCTAAGGCTTTTGTATGTCCACTTGTAATTATTTAGGGATGGGGAATCTGTTCCTCAGTTTGCACATTCATGCCAGACTGAAACAGCAAAACTCTGTCCCAAATATGCACTGTTTTCTTTTACTGCTCTGTGTCCCAAATGAGTGATCTTTGTCATTTCTAATATCAGCGTTCATGGGCAAGACTTCTGATTTTTTTTTTATTTTTGATTTTTTTTTAAGGTGGATTACTCATAGCTGATAGTACACGAGGGAAGGTTTAGAACTCCCATAGTGATAGACACATATTTTGCTTTTGACCAACCAGCAATACACAGAAGATCATAGAAAATGAATGTACATGTTGCCAGTAATGTGGATAACTGGGGATCTTGCATAGTAAATTTTTTGTCTGAAACAGGTACACTGGATATGACTAAGTGAATTTGTGGCTGAAGTGTCTTCATCCAATTGCCATTCCTTAGCAGAAAAAACTGCTTAAGTATTAGGGCCTGGAATATTATTTCTTGGTCTGTGTTTAGGTTTAAAGCTGCATTGCAGGGGCAACATCATTTTGGAAGCCTTGGTGAGGCTGCCAGAAAGAGAGTTTTTCATTATTGCCTCCAAAGGGCTATGATCACTCTGTTCTAACATTTTTCCTATATACGTATTGCTCTCCTATGTACATATTGCTGACATATAACGTTAATTTCTTGTTCAATCTATGCACAGTTTATTTCTGTATAAGTGCAAGGCTCAGATGCATAACCCACAGGCTTCCTTTTTGCCAGAATATACTCCCCAATCCACCTGAGCTGATACCTCTTTCCTTATACTATTGTATGAAAATGTAGCTGCATTTTGGTGAAGTTATTTACTTCATTTTGGTGCAGGCAGACTCTTGTTGGAAATCCCATTGAAACTCTGAGGACCAAGGTCAATCAGAAGAGATACATAATAAAAGTTGGACCTCACCCCCTTGCATTCAGATATCCTGAGACCTACTCACACTCACTAAGACCAGGTGCAAGGGAATGCAAATTGGTCCAGCTTACATGCTTAGGAGCCAAGAGAAGATGTATGATGATGTACGTTACAACTTTTAATTCAGGGGATTCAAGAGAGCCTTAAAGGAGGTCTAACTTACACACCACCTTACCCATCACTTCTGAAGTTGGCCCCAAATTCCCCTTTAGGAGATCTCTTAGCTATGCCAAAAATTCTGCAAAATGATATTTAAAAGATTGTGAATAGCAGCAAAATGAATGAATAGTTCTTATTTGCAAGAAAAAGCATTGCAAAAGGGTGAATATTGACAACATAGTTCAGTGTAGTCCAGCTCACACCTATAGCTGACATTTCTTAATGAAAATCTAACCTTTGAAAAAACCCTAATATTAGAATGTTTGGAAATAAATTATTGGGGAGGAACTAGATGGCGCTGCCTAGAAGGATTCAAATGAGTGAAGGTAAGGATATCAGCCTTCCCTAGTTTGTGCTTCCCAGCATGGTTATGTTTGATTTTTTATTATTCCTAAACCCTTTCAAGCATATAATACAAAGCTCCAATGAGTCTGAATGTATTGCTTCAGTAGGTTGTATTTTTCCCCCCTTCAGCATAGACAGGATTTCTCTGGCTTTGACAAAACATGAAAAGTGTTCACTCATTTTACTGACATAGCTGACATTTCCACTGTTTTGCTATTAAGCCAAAAAGCCACTGTTGAACAAGGAAGTAACATTTATACCTGGGCAGAATCAGGGAAATAAAGACTTCAGCTCAAACAGCACACAGGTGTATGTTTGATTAAGAAAATAAGTGTAACCCTTCTGCCAGGTGGAGTGGGAAGCAACAGTGGCCTTGTTCAATATCTAGGGGTTCCTTTTCAACAATACAACACAGAAACAGCTCAAGCCCCCACCCCAGTAAACTGTGACAGTTATACCCCACCCCTGGATGCCTCTAGGAGGCAATACTTCCCTACTCACAAGCACAGAGTCAGAGCATGGAAAAGAAACTTTTAATAAAAGGAGGGAAGTCACCTAGCATTAATTTGGGAAAATGCTGCAAGCAGGATTCATAAACATAAAACCATAAGCAAAAGACCCACCCCAGAGTACATTGGGCAGTGTCCTTTTGCCTCAGGTTAAGTCCAGCAACCAAAAGTTCCTTTAATGTGCACCTCCCTTCTCCCTCCACAGAACCCCACTCACAATTGTTGCCCTTGGTCAGTGAAGACCCAGAGTTCAGAGGTGCATCTGTGTGAGCTCACCTCCCATCCTGCCTCAAGGGGGGGGAAGTGGGGGACACCTTGCTCAGTCTGCTGTTCAGGTTACCTGCCGCTTCGCTCCGCTGGTTGCTGTCCAGGCTACCTGCCGCTGCTGCTCTGCACACTATTGCCTTCTGCTGCCACCTGCTTCTCTACTGTCACCTCTGCGGGTCAGTCTCTTGAGGTTCCACACAGCTCTTAGTGATTTTCAACTCTCAGTGATCATCAGCTCTTAGTGGGGAACTTCATTGTTGAAGAAAGCTGGGCAGAACCGCTGTCCCACAACAAGTAATTTCAGCTCCAGTAAACACTTAACAAAAAGAGACTCCTACTGGAGCCTTAATTAGCTCTATCTTTGAACAGTGGGGAAGGGCAGGTTAAATCGTGCCTAGCACTCTTAGGTAGAACCTCCGACAGGTACACCTGTCCCCACCCCCTTTTCTTTTCACAGGCGTCTGGCATTCACACCCCCTGCTTAGTAACTTTGTTTCAGTTGAAGGTGACCCCCCTCAATCAGTACTTATACAATAAGAGTAACAACATTTCATTACCCCTGCATTCAGTACTAAAGTGATTTGTAACCCAACACCAGCGAAAGTTGATCACTTTGGCAACACAGCTCTATCTACTAGGTACCTAGGCAGAGTGGGTGTGTTCATGTGAATACAGTATGGTCCTGAAACCTTTTCCCCTCCACAACTAGCTGTCAGGGGAGAACTCATTTAGACCCTGCTTACATAAGAACGACCATACTGGTCCATCTAGCCCAGTATCCTGGCTTCTGACAGTGGCTAATTCCTGTTTCTTCGGAGGGAACGAACAGAATAGGCAATCAGAGTCGTCCACTCTCAGCTTCTGGTAAACAGATGCTAGGGACACTCAGAACATGGTTTTGCATTGCTGCCCATCCTGGCTAATACCCATTGATGGATTATCCTCCATGAACTTATCTAGTTCTTTTTTGAAACCTGTTAGAGTCTTGGCCTTCACAACATCCTCTGGCAAAGAGTTCAGCAGTTGACTGTGTGTGAGAGAAGTACTTCCTTTTGTTTGTTTTAAACCTGCTATTATTTTTATTTGGTGACCCTTAGTTCTTGTGTTATGTGAGGGAGTAAATAACATTTCTTTATTCACTTTCTCCACACTATTCATGATTTTTTAACCCTTGATCATATCCCTTCTTAGTCATCTCTTTTCCAAGATGAAGAATCCCAGTCTTTTTAATCTAGACTCGTACTGAAGCTGTTCCCTACCCCTAATCATTTTTGTTGCCCTTCTCTGTACCTTTTCCATTTCCAATACATCTTTTTTTGAGATAGAGCAACCAGATCTGCAGCATTCAAAATGTGGGCATACCATATGGGTGCCAACCCTCCAGCATTGTCCTGGAGTCTCCAGGAATTACAGTTTAATCTTTAATTATAGGTTATGTCATTTGATGAAATCTCCGGGAATTTGCCCAACCAAAGTTGGCAACCCTAGTATACCATGGATTTATATACAGGCATTTGATATTTTCTGACATATTATCTATCCCTTTCCTAATGGTTCCTAACATTGTTAGCTTTTTTGACTGCTGCTGCACATTGAGAGGAAGTTTTCAGAGAACTTTCCACAGTGACTTCAAGATCTCTTTCTTGAGTAGTTACAGTTAATTTAGATCCCATCATTTTGTATGTATAGTTGGGATTATGTTTTCCAGTGTGCATTACTTTGCATTGTTAATTAGTGGAATTTTTGAAGTCCCCCATACAGCCACTGCTACAATGCAAATCAATTTCCAGAACTTAGAAAATGAGCATTCTGGCTTTGATTGTGCAAGTCATCATGCAGGGCAAGAAGAAGCAAAAGGTTGTTGTGCTTCAACACAAGTGTGAGAGGGCTAAGAGTATGTGCCAGTAAAGTAGGTGGAGTGGTAAAGCAGAGTAGAGTCCACCACAGAGTATGAATATGTTTCAGTCCCCTGCAAAAAAGAGCCCACAGTAAAGAAGGAGTGAGCTATATGTGGAGGACAGACATATCATAAGATTTAGCAAGATCCTCAGAAAGCAAATGTGATGCTGACCAAAGTCCTCTTTTGGCCATACTTCTGCTTGTAGGTAGGAGAAACTTAGCATCCTCACACTGGGACTCTTCTTACTGCAGTATAGGGCTCCGTTGTACTGCTTTTCCAGGGCAGCCTTTACTCCACCTGTACAGCAGGATCAAGCTCTCTGAGAATCCACTTCAAGGAACTGATTTCTCTCCATGCAAGCAGTTGCTGTGGTTGCTATAGGGGTAGTATCCTATGAGAAGGAAGATGGCTCATCTGATCCTTACTGGGTGGGGAAGTGTCCAAGAGACAAACTATTATGTAAAATCTAGTCCATATTATAAAAATGTTTGAGAAATCCTGGATAGAGGTTTAATGTAGAACAATGTTGCTCTGAGGCTTTCAATACACACAGCTATTAGTGTCGCATGTCTTCAGACACCAAGAGATTGAACTAATCACAGTGTCAGATTAAGTACAATAGTACCCAGAGTTATGAACAACTAAAGAATGGAGGCTGTTCATAACTGAAATGTTTGTAACTCTGCACAAAACATTATGGTGGTTCTTTCAAAGGTTTACAACTGAACATTGACTTAATACATTTTTGAAACTTTAATATGCAGAAGAAAAATGCTGCTTTTAACCATCTTAAATTTAAATGAAACAAGCACAGAAACAGTTTCCTTACAAATTTTTTTAAACTTTCCCTTTATTTTTTTTTTAGTAGTTTACATTTAACACTGTACTATATAGTATTTGCTTTTTTGTTTGTTTGTCTCTGCTGCCTGATTGCGTACTTCCAGTTCCAAATGAGGTGTGTAGTTGCTGGTCAGTTCATAACTCTGGTGTTCATAACTCTGAGGTTCTATTGTCGTAACTGTCTGAAAAGCACAAGGTTCTGTCTCATGTTTTCTGAGTCTCAAAAGCTATTGAAATTTCAGACTCACTCATACAGTGGAATCCTGGAGATAGCTTAGTAAAGCAACTACATGGTATGGCTCTATATATAGTTGATGTGGTATGTTATGTTTAATTTGATCTGGTGTTTAAATTTGATGTAAAAAGCACAATATGGGAAAGACAACTAAGCTTTATGGGAATTTACAAATAAAGAAGGAACCCATTATAAACCTCTTGGTTTGGTCTAAGAATCATAGGATTGGAAGGGACCTTGAGAGGTCTTCTCATCCAGTCCCCTGCACTCAAGGCAGCACTAAGTATTATCTAGACCATTCTAGACAGGTGTTTATCTAACCTGCTCTTAACAATCTCCAGTGACAGAGATTCCACAACCTCTCTATGCAATTTATTCCAGTACTTAACCACCCTGACAGGATTTTTTACCTAAAGTCCTACTTAAGCTGCCCTTGCTGCAATTTCAGCCCATTGCTTCTTGTCCTATCCTCAGAGGTTGAGGAGAAAAAATTTTCTCCCTCCTCCCTCTAACAACCTTTTGTATACTTGAAGACTGTTGTCATGTCTCCCCTCAATCTTCTCTTCTCCAGACTAAACAAAGCCAATTTTTTCAATCTTCCCTCATAGGTCATGTTTTCTAGACCTTTAATCATTTTTGTTGTTCTTCTCTGGACTTTCTCCAATTTGTCCACATCTTTCCTGAAATGTGGTGCCCAGAACTGGACACAGTACTCCAGTTGAGGCCTAATCAGGGGGGAGTAGAGCAGAAGAATTACTTCTTGTGTCTTGTTTACAACACCCCTGCTAATACATCCCAGAATTATGTTTGCTTGTTTTGCAACAGTGTTATACAGTTGACTTATATTTAGCTTGTGATTCACTAACAAGTCCACTTCAAGGATCACCAAATATTCTGATAAAGCTAAACAGAAATGCCCCCAAATGCTTCAACAGTCTAAAGTACCATAGAGAAGTCTAGCAGAGTGAATATGAATGTACTTCCCTTGTGTATGGAAAGAAGGACATCAACCACCAAAGCAACAAATGCAGTCTCAGCACTTTACCATAGCCTAAGCCTGACTAAGATGTATCCAGGATAATAGCAGATGACAGGTGGCTTTGGAGACTTTATTTTTCTTGCCAGCCTTTCAATTAACTTGCTTAGAAAAGGAGTTTATAAGGCCTATAGCACTGAATGGTAGTTTCATTAGTACTAGTCACAATATGGCATGTTTTAAGGAGGGTGTAAAATGAGGTTGCAAATGGAAAGCATATGGTTACAAAATAGAAATTAATAATAATGATAATATAATGATAATATATTTGTAGAGGTGTAGGTGTTAGGCCCCCAAAAGATTGTGCTGCCGATACCTGACAACACAGAAGAAACACCACCCAGATTCCTCTTGGAAGTGAGAGGAGGAAAGAGTGAGATGCTGCTTCCTGGGTCTGGGCTTGAAAACTCCCTCTCAGGAAGATGAGTTCGTTTTGTGTAGGAGAGGAAGAGTCCAGTTCTACTTCCCACTGGGAGAGGGAAGGACAGCGTGTTTCAATCTTTAGGGTGCTTCTAATTGACGGGGGAAGGTTCTTTCTGTATTAGGAGTGATGGGTAATTGCAACATCACTTCATTGTGATGGTTCTGTCCTGTCATTTGCACAGTTGCTACCAGACAGAACAAGAAAAATGAAACACCAGTCTTTTCTTTCTCCTTTTGCAATGTCTCCTCATCTCTCCCACAGTCCCTGTTCTATCTTCTTTTTTAAACCTCCTATACATGCTATGAATATTCCTGCTTTGACTATTTAATTTGTACATTTTTGCTTCACCTAATTTTAATGTGCTAAGATCCCATATGAACACCGAAATCTTGGGACATGAGGAGAGATAGGAAACAGTATACAAATATGTTTAGCTTGGATTTGACAGCATGGCTGCAAATATTCTTGTCATTCTTTAAATTATTGTTCTCAATTATTTATATTATCATCTTGTTGTAGTGCTGTGTAGGAAGTTCAGAAATCTGTCTCTTTTCACTTGGGAAATATTAATATATTGATGTTTTCATAGAATATCAGGGTTGGAAGGGATCTCAGGAGGTCATCTAGTCCAACCCTCTGCTCAAAGCAGGACCAATCCCCAATTTTTGCTCCACATCCCTAAATGGTCCCCTCAGGGATTGAACTCACAACTTTGAGCTCAAACCACTGAGTTATCCCTCCCTCTCCTGTCTTTTCTATGGGGCTCAAACTTTACATACTTCTTGAACCAGACCTTCAGCTGATATAAATAGCGTAACTCCATTGAAATCAAGAATGTAAAATCAGTTGATTTATATCAACTGATGATCTGGCCTATTATGTTTACTTTTTAAAATATGCATCACCTATGTCATCGGTGCCAGCTGATTGCTTCTGAATCTGCAAAGCAATTTGTCACAGGGTCATGCAGTTACACAAGATATTTTAAAATGTCTTAGCAGCTAAGAATGCTGGTGTACACACAAACACACAATATAAAGATGGAAGACATCTATCTATCTATGCAGTGTTGTAGCTGTGTTAATCCCAGGATATTAGAGAGACAAGATGGCTGAGGTAATATCTTCTATTGGACCAACTTCTGTTGGTGAGAGAAGCTTGTCTGACCAACAGTGTGTGTGTGTATATCTATAGATATACACAGAGCTCTTCTTCCTGCCTGGGAAAGATACTAACAGCTAAATACAAGATTGAACAGATAGCATAAGTAGCTAGCTCATAGTCTATCTGTGACACTCTGAGTACCTTTCCCAGACCTGAGAAGGAGCTCTGTGTATATCCATACACACACACTCTGTTGGTCAGTTCTTTCATTTGGTAGAAGAAATGGTTCTAATGATGCCAGAGTCAAGGTTTAATTCCTGTAGAACCAACAGCTTTTGAGGTTGTGGGGTAGCCTGGTAGATCGGACACTGGAGATCAAGAAACCAGGGGATTCTATTCCTAGCTGTGCCACTGGCCTGCTGTGTGACCTAGGGCCATGTCACTTCACCTCTGTTCTTTTTTCCCCTTTCTACCGTAATATAAATAAAAACATCTCCCCTTCTCCCAAATTCTATCAATTTAAAACACCACTCCATAAATTTGATCTATATGGTTTGTCTGACTACTATATTGGAGTGGCAGTGCTACTGAAAATTTCAAGGAATTGTACTCAGGGAACATTTTAAAAACTTTATTTTTGGAGTACATTTTCTACTTACTAAGTTTAAGTGAGTTCAAAATGTGCTCATTAGTGTGTTCCTAAAGTATCTCTAATAAATATACCTGCATCTTTGCAGACCATAAAATTCCTTCTGGCTGCTAAGTTAGCAGGCTTTTAAAAGCATACGAGAGAAATGTTTCCATTTAAAAAAAACTTTCCTTAAGATTATCAAAGTGATATTTTGTTCCCCTATAAGTGACAAATAATACCAAATTTCAACTCAGGAGAATGAAAAAATACTTATGAATAGTAGGTATCTCCTTGTGCTATTTTCTCAAGAAATATCTATATTAGAAACACACATATGATAGATCTTAACGTATAATTTGAATATATTATAGACACTTGGTATTTCATCATTCACAATAAGCAGTAAAATGAATGTAGTGCATTAGTGGAATAAGTTGAAGTCAGATTTCAACAGTGTAACAACAACCAACAGCAAGAAATCTTTTTAGTAAATAAGAAAAGCTGAAAAATAAAGGTTAAACGGTATATGACAGAGAATCGTTTGGTTTCTATGGTCCAATATTTGCCAAGTATTCAACCATGACTCCTTGGCCTTGTAGTTGATTAGTGTGTCATCATTCATTCAACAACACTCTGAGTACCCACTAACTTGCTCCAGCATAATTTCCACCAATGTTATGCTATAAGAGGAGAATGAACAGGTAGGTGGAAGTGGTGCTTGCAAAGGAACAGGACAGATTTAGAGTAGGTCAAAGTACAATAAATCCACTATTTGTGATAAGACAGTTTTCAGAGAAGTACATAGAACACAACCAAACCTGTTTCAACAACTTTAGAGACTTCAAAACAAGCTTTTGATAGCATGTGGTAGAAAGGGTTATGTCAAGCCCTGAGAATGTAGGGCATCCCCAAGAAATTGATCACACTGATAGAAAACATCTACAAGAAGTCGATGAGTGTAGTGAGAGTAGACAAGAAGCTCACTGAATGGTTCAGAGTGACTGGACAAGATGACTTGGAGACAAGGATGCATGCTAGCACCAGAAATGTTCAGCTTGGTACTAGAAGCAGTACTGGATGTAGTACTGAGAGATGAAACTAGAGGAGTCATGTTATGTGGGAAGACAGTGAATAACCTTAGACTCATAGAGGATATTGACCAAGGAGGTTTTTACACAGAACTGACAAGACAGACCAGAAATGCAGAAAGTCCAGAATGAAGATCAGAAAGGAGAAGACCAATATTGTGGCAATTTGGAGACAAGAGGTGGAGGTAAAAAAACAAAGTACTAAAACAATGGAAAAATGTGTGTACCTTAGAGGGCTAGTATCAAAAAATGGGAATTGTGAAGATAACAAAATAAGAATCACACCAGTGGCTACTGCATTCAGAAAACTCTGCAAGATCTAGAAGGCTAAACAACACGTTTCAATAAAAATGAAAATCATCTTATATGACACAATTGTCATGCCGATGCTGCTGTACAGGTCAAAATATTAGAGTATGACGAAAGCCAACGAACAAAAAATATTAACTGCAGAAATGAATTGGCTGAGAGCAATATTGAGCATTTCAAGACTGCAGAAAACAACAAATGAAATAATAAGGGCAATAAAAGCTATTTCAAAAGATTAAAGAAAGATGATTGACAGTCTGAATACATGTCAAGAATGGACCCAGAAAGGTGATACATACCAGAGTGCAAGGAACTGTCCACTCCAGACAGCATGACATCCTCATTATCTACAGCTAATGTTTCATAATGTTTATAAAGAATTAGGATCTATCTACTAGACAGTTAATTCAACATGAAGGCAGAATTCAAGTTTTATTATATTAATACATCTCATGTTCTTGAAAATAAACATACTCTAAGCATATATTGTGTGAGGAACCCAATGCTACACTGATGACTCTTTCCAGAGAGAATATTGCTAAGACAGAAATTATTATGAGTGAATACGATCTGAAGAGTAACTATGATTAAATAGTGCACATCAAGCGTGTATCTCTTTTGTGCTACCAGCTATGCATGTTTTGAAAGTATACTTAGCCACCAAAGCTGCTGTCAAAGGCACCAAGTTCTATGAGTGAATAAATATTGATCATACTCCAGCCATCTAGAATCAGAACAAGGTGTAATTGTTATGGATACACATTTTAAATTAAGGCCAAAATATCAACCCCGGGGTACCTAAAGATAGGCCACTAAAATCATAAAAGTGGCCTAATTTTCAGAAGGTGCAAATCCCACTGGCATTATTTTATTGTATTAAACTTGAGTAGTATCTTACTCATATGAATATTCCCTTGGACTTCAGTAGGACTACTTGGATGGATAAAGTACTCCTGGGTGTGTGCAAGAATGGAAGACACTAAGGCTATGTTTACACAGCAGCTGGGAGGTGTAATTGCAAACTTGGGTAGACATACATGGGCTAGCTTCTTCAAGCCAGTGTCTAAAAACAGCAGTGTGGCCACAGCAGCAGTCTCACACTAGCCACCCAAGAACAATGCTATCCAACCCTCTAGGTGCCTACTCAGGCAGCTAGCCCGAGCTGCCACCGGTGCTGCCACAGCCACACTGCTATTTTTAGACACTAGCTCAAACAGAGCTACAATGCGTATAATTTACCTCCACTGGAAATTACACCTCCTTGCTGCTGTAGAGACATACCCAAAGTTAGTGGCAGAACCAGCATTAGAACTCAGGAGCTGTGGATGTCTCTGCTCTAACCATTATACTACATGTTTCAAGAAGGGGACATGACTAATTTTTTTCCTTCAAGAATTACTATTCTTCTAAAACTCACTTTGAGCTATGATTATAAAGAACAGTATTTCACAGCTGGTGTGGTATGAACCCTTTAACTTTCATCTCAATCATTCGGTCTTGGCCATTGTCAGAGATGCAATTTCAGACTAACTGAACCATTGCTCATTTCTTATATTGTATTAGTGTTTTTACATTTATAGAGCAGCTCAAGACAGACATCAGAAATATGGCAGCACTGCCAAGACCCCCTCAACATCCTTCCAGGTCTGATCGTACATTAAAAGTTCAGTTCGCTAGAGCAAATATAAATAAGAAAGTAGATGTATCTTTCTAACTTTTTGAGAACTTGTCTTTTTAAACTCAGTGGCAGCTTTGGATTTTATTTTGTTGATTTGAATTTCATTTTAAGCAGGTCTTTAATGCTGCATAACTTTGTTTACTGTTGGTTTATGTTATTCAACCATATCCCTTAGCTTAATTAAGTTTATTTGTTCATGCTACACCTACTTTCCATTGCTCTGCAGCAAGAATAGGTAAAAATCAAGGGACACTCAGTCAGCTGTGACGCTGTCAGTCCATCATAACCTGAATATTGATTTTCAGGGGTTGGTGACATTCCCTAGGTATACATATCAAGATTGTTGACAGAGAGCTCTATACTTAATTGAATGTGATATCTGTATGAGAAGTGATGAAGTATGTTGGTGATATACTTAGCTCCCTCCCAGTAGATTCAATGGAGTTTTATGAAATGCCATACTGCTCTGACAAACCTGTATTTACTTACTTTCTTTAACTTCACAAACTGTGAGGCTGATTTTGACCTTACGTCTTCCAACTTCACACTGGTGTCTCTCAGTTTACTTCAGTGGATGGCGAGATCAAAATCAAGCCTCGTGTTTTTAAATACATGAAAAGGCAAAGTGGAGTTAAAGCAGTCCACACAAAAAAGGCAATATGCTTCCACAGCCCACAAAAAGCAGAGTGCTAGGCCTTCAAGAAGCCAAAGGGAAGGGCAGGGAGCATAGAGAGAAACATAACCGCCCATCTGCTTTCTGAGGGCTGGTCTAAATGTACAGCGCTGCAGCTGCGCTGCTGTAGCGCTTTATGAAGACACTACCTAGGCTGACAGGAGAGGCTGTCCCATCAGTATAGGTACTCCACCTCCCTGAGAGGTGGTAGCTATGTGGATATGAGAAGCTCTCTCATTGACTGTCTAAACCAGGACTGCAGTCAGGATAACTGTCACTCAGATAGGGTGACGAGATGTCCTGATATTAGGGGCTTTGGCTTATATACACAACTCCTCCCCCTCCCCCAAGCTCCCGCACCTCCAAAAAAGTGTCCTGAATTTTCACATTTGCTATCTGGTCAGGGAAACATATTTATACCAACATAAGTCTGTATGGTAGACCAAACCTGAGGGGGTCTGGGCAGCCAACACTTTGAGGCTGTTTTGGTACCAGGGAGCTCTGAGTTGCAGTCCTCCTCTCTCAGAATGCCACCCTGCACTGAGCAGAACTCCTCCTTTTTAAGGGTCCACCCATCTCTAGGCTATACAAGCCTCAAAGGTGTCTGGGACTGATTGTAGCCAGAGGAGCTCTTTAACCACTTTCTGACTGGGGTAGAAAGAAGTTATTCCTACCTGAAATTGTAGTCCCCAGACTCAATTAGCAGGCACAAGTAGCTGTGGGAAGGACTGCAGAGATGTCTGCATCCTTCCACCCAGGAAAATTAAAAATAAACAACATGCCACAACAGAGAAATGGCATGGTAGGGAACAATGGGGAAACTAGTCCAAGAACATCAAAGGCAACTCACAGAATATCTACCCATAAGGCTGATGATGAGCTTGGTCACTTATGTAGTGCTCCACAAACAATATCTATGTGTGTGCACAGCCAGAGGGCTTCTGCTTTTAGCAGGCAGGTCCCAAGATAAAACAAAACAAGGAAGACGTCAGTATGGGGAAGATCCAGGGAGTGGGATTAATATTCAAAATAAACAAATTGTGCAGAGGGTAGAAGTGTAACCCCCTTTTCTTTTTCTTATTTCATAGTGTTCAGCCAAAAAAAAAACAAAACAAACTTAGTGCTGTAATTACATCTACTGTTTCTACTTGCTCTAAGTTGATATGGAAACATTGCAAGACAAGGCAGAAATATAGAACCTTGAGTGACTCGAAATACCATAGTTGCTATTTCAGCACACTACAGAGAGTGCAGGAAGTTGTTAACCATGCTCAATAGCTGTTTGAAGTTGGTGTGGAAGGCTGCATTAAGAGCAGGCATTTCTGCATGTACACATATACCCCCCTTAGTTAGAATGTGGAAGCTCCTGACCAAGCAGTAAGTTCTTCCGGGGATACAAAACTGAGAGCCATATCATGCACCAGTCAGATCCAAGCCAGCCTTCAGGGGGATGAAAGAGCTGCTGGGGTAACCCAGGCCCAGACTGAATCTCCGGGCTGGATCTCAATACAGTTCCCAGTAATTTTACAGAAGTCAGTGGCATTGAGAGTGGGAAAACACCATAAAGAAGGAATCGCAGTCTGGAGGCCCAATGTCTTTGTGAGGTGTATCATATGATTGAACCAAAGACAGTGTGTTAGCCTGCAGCTACAGTAACTGGCAGGTATTCTTTATTTCTTATTTGAAATTGCATATATGCTGAATAGTATGGATGCTGAAACAATTGGTTTTGCTCTATAGCTAAATATTTTATTTAAATGGCAATATAATACCCAGGGTGAGCCTATGTGAAAGCAAAAGATCTCAGATTGTCAAGTCCCAATCCCTGTAGTTGTTTAGTAAGGTGTTATAAACATATGTAATTTAGGCCCTGCGTTATAGTCTTCATTTAAAAAAAAAAAAAATCTCTAGTGCGTGATGTTAGTCCATGTAGGTTGCACTATAATTGCTGTGCTGTAACAGTGTATCTTTGGAGTGTTATTCATTAAAAGGAATTTGAAACTATTAATTGTGCATGTGCAAACTGTCTTTGGTAAAGACTGGTACTGGATTCCTAACAAGAGTAAGAAAGTGAATCCTATTTAGAGGGCTTCTATAGAAAATCCAGTGGTAGTCTCTTGCAAGGATAGGAATTCATGGTCTACGGAAATACTTTGTCAGATAGAGGAATTCTGTAGCACAGAATCGGTAAGTAAATTGACTTATCTCCCCTCTACATAGGTTACAGAAGCACCACATGGGGAGCATGCCAATACACTGGCCTGGGTATATCAGTAGCTGGGCCATGTGGAAGGTTCCATTATTGTTGTGGTTGATTCATTTGAGGTGTCCATCAACAGCCTTTTGACTTTGTTAATGCATTCAAACAGACACAGACACACAGCCATGGTGGACCACTGTTCTCCAGAACAGTGATAATTAAATTAATCTCTATCTCAACATGGCTGCACATGACCACTGTTCCTTTCACACTCTCTCTCCTTAACTCAAAAAGGAAGAAAAAAAGTTTCTACTAGGGAAGAAAGTTTGAGCCAGATTTTCTTTGATGTGAATCACTTTCCTAAGCTCTATGACTTCAGTATCTGCCCGTAAGTGGCTAATGTTAGAATTTCTCACCAAGTAATTCTAATAAATGTGTTATTTACCTTTCTGTTACTGAAATAAGTGTAAATATTTAACAGAGAGAGGGGAAATAAATATCAAGAAAGAAAGGCTATCTTCTTATGAGGTGAGCTTGGTAGACCAAAAATTACTCTATCATACTTAAAGAAAAAATGAGCCCTTTTTGGCTGACTTTCTAATGGGAATACATCTAACAGGCAGGAACATTACCTCTAAAATCCTGTGATTGAGGTTGTGCTTAGAACCCTGAAAATCTGCGGATATCCATTTTATATCCACGGTCCATGTTTGCACATCACGGATCAGATGCAGCTACAAATTTTATATCTATGTGGGGCTCGAATTGTGCCAACTTTCTGAAGTAAAGAAGAAGTTGCAGTGAAAAATAGGTAGTGATTGTGCTGAATTTTGTATCAGGAATCCAAAATTAGGCTTTAAAAAAAATTTCTGCTCCAGACAGTCTGACATTTAAAAAATAAAGACCTTCACAAAGTCACATATTTTCTGATGTGTTTCAGGCACTTTATGTGTTCAGTAAATGTCATAATGCCATTAATTTTCTTTGCAGAGACATGTAATTTTATCCCATTAGCAGGAAGTTGTGCAACTAGTTGACTGTCTGAACACAAAGTCTGGAGTGGACTTGCCTGCAAAGTCAGGTGTTTTAAAATCAAATGATCCTGTTTAGAATTAGGGTGCAATATAAGTTTTTTTTCTTCAAATACCTGGACTCAGTAAAACAAATTTTCAGGGCATCTATAGTCTAATAAGCCTAAAATAATATTTTAAACTGTGTACTTTAAGTAAAAAGCATGTATGGGGGGGGGTATGTATTTAATACTATTTCATGTAACCATATTGCTTTCATCACATGACATAACCAAGTGTGTTGCTAAGCAACCTGCTGTGGCCTGGGGAAAGTGCAGACTTTTTTTTTTTTTTTTAAACCAGAAGAATTATTTTAGAGGCCCTGATATTGAGAAAAACTACAGAGAAAATTGACTAAATACCTGAAATCTCCAACAGGTAAAAGAAAATCCCTCTTCAGCCAGTTACTTGCTAGTGCTAAATAAAGAGTTTATTCAGCAAATCATCACTTCACAATTCTTTTAATCACACAAAATCTTCATGGCATAAATAGATGGACAAATAATATTTAGCACTTCTACTGTAAATCTTCACAGTTTTCAAAGTATTGTCATGCAGTGGATGAGCAATCATGCCACCTCACCGAAGTTCTTGGGTGTGACAGCCGCTTTTCTATTAAGGCTAAATGGGGGAACAATTAGATGCTTCTTTGTTTAGTGATAGCTAAAACAATGGAAAATCTATGCAAGCCTGGGCAGTGGCTGATTGTACAATGTGCATTCTGGGGGTGTAATAACAAAGGAAGGAGTAGGGGATTGACTTGATTGCAGCAGTGTGCCTGGGTAGGTGAAAGAGCGGCAGCAGAAGGGGAAGCTGACAGAAGCAGCAGAAAGCCAAAGAGACAGCCAATACAAGAACTGGGAGCATAGCTTTGAAAAAAGCCAAGAGAGATATTTTGGGGCAGAGTGTTAATTGAAAGAAGCTTGGAATTGTGAGCAAAGAAAATGTCTCCTGCTGTTTGGTTCCTACTATGATCAGGAAAACAGGACTGTATGTACATTCTTTTAAAAACCAACAGGGTTGCATCAAAGAAATATCTCATTTCATCATCAATTCTCCCTCTAAAAAATAATGCAGAAGAATCCCAAATTTTGGCTGGCCACTTGGATCAAAAGGGGCAACACTAACTAATTGTAAAATTAAACTAATTAAACTTTAATTAATTAAAAAATGTTGCAACATCTGATCAGCAGGTGTCACCTCATTTTCTAGATGGGGAAAATGAAACCAAGATTACTCATGACCAGGCAGCAAGAAAGTGTCATAGGCAAGATGCAGTAGTTTCAGATATAGTGCCAATGCAGTTCCATCACTTCCCTGAACACATTTCCCCTCTTTTCTATAGATAGCTTGCTTTTCACTAGTTTGGTATCATCAGGAGTATTTTTATTTCACCTGGTAATTCTGAAGTGTCTAGTATAAGCTACATCACCTGGTGTCTTGTATAAGTTACACCACGTAAGTTTCTGGGAAAGGTCTCCATTTTCTCCTGCTAGATCATAGGATAATTATCGCTAAAGGATTGCTGTATGTTACCCTCTACTCCATAAAATGGCTTTTAATTTACTATTAGAACTCATTTCAAACTACATTTTTTAAACGACCTGTTACAGAGCTTCTGCAACTATTTCCATACTGCAGACCACTTTGTAAGAGAGATTTTGCCATTAGCCATCTCCACAACCTGCACCCCAATCCCCTGCTGTTATTTACTTCATGGTCCAAATCCTCAGGTACACTTCAGCTACTTTGCAGAAGTGAAATCTTTATGCTGCTGTGATCCCTTCCTCCCTGCAGCTCAAACATTAATTAATTTATCCTCACAACATCCCATTTGGTACAAAAACATTACTGTCTCAATTTTACAGATGAAAAACTGAGGCACAAGGAGGTCGAAGGCCTCTTTTTCTGAAGGCCTGACTGTCTGAAGGCCACCCACAAAATCAGCAGCAAAGCCTAGAACTAAATGCAGGTCTTCTAGACCCTACTCCAGTGCCTGAACCAGAAGACCATCCATCCTCTCCTAGTAATTCACTGCTCCATGGTCCTCAAAGTGCTTTACAAGTAGCATTATTCCCATTTTACCTATAAGGCGATTGAGACATACCAAGGTTAAGTCACTTGCCCAAGGTCCCACACCAGCTCAGTGGCAGTGCTAGGAATAGAATTCTTGCCTCTTGATTCCAAGTACAGTGCCCTAACCACTAGATAACATTACTTCCAAGGATATTTGGCTCTAAGAGGATCACCCTAGTGCAAAGGAGCATCTGGTGGCATAGAGCTAGCCCCCTTCCATGCTGTTGGTAGGAGAAAGGGGGTATGGTTGGGATGTCCTTGGTATGTGGATCCTGACTGCAGTTTTAGTCCATGGGGACCATAAGCTGTCTTCAGGCACCCAGGATCAGGACAGTGTAAAGACTAATTTTATGCCTGCCCTCACTGCAGTTTGGCCCCTCTGATTTTTAATTCCACTGACTATCAAGAGCGGTTCTGCACAGCCAGGGGTTGGGTTGGTCTGGCCCACAGTGGTCTGACAAGTCAGCGCTTTTCCACAGTATCATGTGCTCGGAATCTAAGACAAATGTATTCTCTAGCCCTTATTATGGTGCCTAAATGGTAACTTTTGAAAATCTGGCCTTAGCAAATCACAGACTTCAGTGTGAAAATGAACCTTCTATTGTACTAGTTTTCACGCCACATTAAACTAGACTTCAAACTGCTTGGAAATCCACCTCAAAAACAAGGACAAAATCAGTGACAAGCAATGAGCAAAGTATCCTGTATACAGAAACTTTCACAGTAGAATGCCTACAATGCCTAAATACCCATAAACAATAAATACAGTTTCTCACTTATTGGCATTTTAAATTTACAATCCAGTATTAATATGCCGAATCCCCTGCTGGGTTTGTGGTTATCTAAAGGAAAGTTGATCTTTGCTGATCCTCAAATGAACTGAATAAGCATTAGGATTTTGGCATGCAATACAGGGTCTGAGACTACAATTAAAGAAAGAGATAGCATTAACAAATAAGTCATAAGTAATGTTCATAAACCTCTTAGAAAAGTTCTGCCATGCAAAAAATAACTAGTATTAGAAACAGACTCCTTATCTCTGGAAAACACATTTGTTAGGCTTATAAACAAGATATAAATTATGTATACCCTTGCTGCTGTGACAAAATACAAGAGTTACATTAAAAAAACATTTCATTAAATTTTAAATAAATTGCAGTTTTAACTCATTTCAGGATTTTTTTTCTTTTTTTCTCCCCGTCTTACTTTGTTTTGTCTTTATATGGCCAAAGTCATTGCAAGCTCCTGCAGAACAAAAAGTCACCCATTACAACATATTAGCAAGGCATGTAGTATTGCAGAGGGGAAAATTAATGAATCCCACAGCCACCAACAAAACAAAACAAAAACAAAACAAACCCAATTCTTTCAATTTTACAAAATACTCAGGGCTAAAAGTCAGATGCCCCTGACTTTTCTGTGGCATTACATTAACCAACTTCAAGGGGAGACACCAATAATTTTGCCAACAAATCTGGAAAGGACAAATGCCCTCTTCAGCAGTTCCACAAGATCTCCCAACCCCCTGATGTTCCCGGAAGATCTATCCATTCCCTCCCCACCATTAGATATTTCAGCTCTCCTCAGCCCTGTGGCCTCCTCTGTGCTAACTGCAAATCAACTCGTTGCTTCCTGTTTTTCTACTGCTTCAGGCTTCCACAGCAGCAGAGTTCAGCCAGCACTTAAGGTTCTGCTTCTTGCTTTATCTTTCTCCCATCCCCATCACCTGTTTCCCCTTACCCTTTCCACTCTTCCTGCCTCAGACACCTTAGGCCTGGTCAGCACTACACGGCTAGGTCAACACAAAACAGCTTACACTGACCTAGCTGTGCATGTGTTTACACTTCAGTTTTTCTCCCACCAACATAAGTGCCCCACTATACCGATTTAACAACACTTCCCCTGCCCATCAGTCCGAGCAGCATAAAGTCAGGGTCTACATAGTGAGAGTTTCAGAGCGGTAGCGGTGTTTGTCTGTATCAGCAAAAAGAACAGGAGTACTTGTGGCACCGTAGAGACTAACAAATGTATTTGAGCACAAGTTTCATGGGCTGTCTACTATTACTGGTCTACAGGAGCCATCCCACAATGTCCCACACTGGTCACCACTCTGCTGCCCAAGGGTCAGGTGGACAGGAAGCCGCTCCTCTCTTGTAAAGCCTCGCAATTTTTTTGAAATTCCTTCTCCAGATTGGCAAGCACACCTCGCAGCTCTCCATTGTTGGGTGTAACTGCCCAGCTGACCATGCCGGCTGCACATGGCAGATGTACTCCTGCCTGGCATACACTGGAGGTGTTGGATCTCCTGGGCTTGTGGGCAGCAGAGGCTGTGCAGGCACAGCTCTAATCCAGCCATAGAAACATGGACATCTATGAGCAGATTGCTCAGGGGATGAGAAGGGCTTCAACAAGGACCAGCAGCAGTTCTGCCTGAAAGCCAAGGTGCTGCAGCAGACATACCAGAAGGCCAGGGAGGCCAACAATCCATCTGGTGCTGAGTTGCAGGTCGACTGCTTTTACAAAGAGCTGCAAGCCATCCTCGGCGGAGACCCCACCACCTCCCCCAGAGCACTGTGGATGCTGCCGAGGAGCCCAAGTCACAGACCCCTGCTGTGAACAGTGAGGAGGAGGAGGTGTAGTATGGGGGACAGGCAACCTGGGGATCCAGCTGTGCAGTGAAGTAGGACATGTTTTTGACTCCACTGCAGTCGAGTTGAACAACCAAGAGAGGCAGAATTGCTATCCCCTCTAAGTTAGGCAGAGGGAGCCACGCAGAGCAGTGTTGCATACGTGCATCGTGATGTCTCATGATTCCTCCATAGAGATCTTAATTAAACTTTCCTGGAGGTATTATGCAATCCTCTGCTGAAGGTTTCTGGAGAGGGCTCCCTTATTTCTTCCACCACGGTAGGACACTTTCCGATGCCACTCAACAATTACTTTAGCAGGCACCATTGTGGTACACGGGCTAGCAGCATATGGGCCTGGGCAGCATTCGGACACTAGCAGCAGCTGTGCGCTTTCTGCCTCTGTTACCCTCAGGAGTGAGATATCAGCTAAAATCACCACCGCCTATGGAAAATGATGCCACTATTCAGTGCCATTGCCCTGTCCTACAAGACTCATCCCTGTGACGTATTTCCTGCTGATTCTACCCCCCACAGGCCATATTCACCATGGCTGTGCTGTGCTGTATCAGTCCCAAGAAGAAATCTGAATTTGGTGCTTACAACTTTACAGGAGCAAGGGAAGTGAGTTCAGCATCCTAAGTTTTGATTTCCATCATAAATACACTGCCAATGGTAACTCTGTGCACTGTGTCTGCAGCTGCTGCCATTGTGCCCTTCAGGATTTCCCGCCCCACACCCACGGAACGTCTGAGCCAGATAAGGAGCAGAAAGAAGAGGACTCGGGATGACATGTTCCTGGAGATCTTGCAAGCCTGTGCTGCATCAGAGAGTGAGACCAGGGTCTTGCAGACAACATGGTGAAGAAAAGAATGCAGAGGAGAAAGGCCCAGGGGTCTAAGCAGAAAAATATGAGAGAGATGCACAAGGACATAATAGGGGTCCTCAGGCAGCAAACAGAGATGCTACGGACTCTAGTAGACCTGCAGGACAACTATCCTGTGCTCGCCTCCCTCTACATCCCATAGAGAACTCAATATTGGAACCTTCCTATACCCGCCTCAACGTTCCACCTTGCATCAGGAGTCGCTGCACTACCTCAATCACTCCACCCCAGGTGAAATTAAAGACAATCATAGTTTCACATATGCTCATCTGTGAAAGCCACTGTTGGAAATGGAAATGTGTGTTCTTTCCCCTTCATAAGTTCTGTTCCCTTAATTCATTAACTTTTAAATGGTTTTTTTCATTGCCTGGGTCATGTTATAGAATAACTTTTTTTTGTTTGTTTGTTCAAGATTCATCTTTATTAGTTCACAACATATGCAGTCTAGTGCTGAGCTGGTCTGATACACACCAGTTTTCTGTTACTTCATTTTGTCACAGAACCCATATCATCACTCACAGACAATATTAATAGGTGTTTTGACAATGTTATATTCCTACATACACAGCAATCATTGCAAGATTCATTCCTGGCTGCAAAAGAGAAAGGCCAGGCAGAGCACATTACACACACTATTCTGGCTCACTATTAAAATGGTCTTTCAAAGCCTCCCTGAGCTGTATAGTTCCCCATTGAGCTGCTCTTATAGCCCTTTTATCTGGCTGTTCAAATTCAGCAGACAGCCATTCCACCTCCACCCTCCAGCCCAGCGGAAACTTTTCCCCCTTTGCTTCACAGATATTTCATAGACACAGCAGGCAGCTATGACCATTGGGATATTTTTTTCTCACTGAGATCCAATCTTGTAAGTAAACAATGCCAGTGACTCTTCAAATGACCAAAGGCACATTTCACTGTCATTCTGCACCTGCTGAGCCTGTCGTTGAAGTGCTTCTTGGTGCTGTCAAAATGGCCAGCAATACAGCTTCATAAGCCATGGGAGCGAGGGGGTTGGCTGGGTCTAGGGTGACCAGATAGCAAGCGTGAAAAATTGGGACAGGGGGTGGGCGGTAATAAGTGCCGCCATAGTATTTTGGTACCCTGGCGCTGGAGGAGTGGGGTGAGTTTGGCACACAGATCGAGGAATATGGCCTTGTATATCTAAAACTTCTGCAGCTACTGCTCCTCATCCTAAACCTGTGTGACAATGCAATCCCACCAGCCAGTACTTGTTTCTCAGGCCCAAAACTGGCATTCCACAGTCTCCAGCTGCCCCATGAATGCCACCAACAACCCTGAATTGTTTCTTTCTATGTCCCACAGCAATCTAGCCTCCAAAGAATCATCATGTTCCCTGCGGCACTTCTTGTGGCTCTGCAGGATCAAGTGCCCTGTTCTTGCAATGATCATAACAATAGTGCAGAATTGTGCAGGATCCATGTTTCTGTCAGAGATGGCTGACAGCGAGGATGGATGTGTGGGTCTGTGGGACTTTGAAAAGAAGGTGAAAAATATTATGGGCTGCAGATGAAATTATGGGATGGAGAACACTGTATTAAGGAAACTCATTTCAGCCCCTTTAGGCATTGCAAAAACTTCCCAAAACACATTGCACTGGATGCTGGCAAGTTGTACAGTGGGATACTTACCCACAGTGCACTGAACTCTACATTGATATAAGTGCTCCTAGTGAGGAAGCGCACAGCTGACACAAGTTACGTACTGTGCACATGTGATATAACAACTGTGGCAGCTGGATGCCAACGTAACTTAGATCAAAATAAGTTTGTAGTGTAGACATGGCCTTAGGATCTTCACTCCGGTCTTGCCTCTTACTCTCTCCCTTCCCACAAGTCTTGTATTTCATCCCCACTCTTTTCCTTCAGACAACCCACCCACCAATACCCTGCCTTCACCACCTTTGTTTCTGTCAACCTGGTAGCAAAGAGCCAGCCTTGCAAGAAGAGGAGTGCACAGAACACATTGCCTGAAAGTTCCCAAATGCCCCTCACTACTATCAATAGAATGGACACTTGTTTGGGCTGTAAGTAAATTTAAACAACATATTGGCCCTATTGTCAATGTTATTACCAATGTATTACACATACAAACAAAAATCTAATGGAAGGAAGGATGGCAGGATTTGGGAATTATGGCAACTATTTTGTTTCCTCCTGGTTAACTTGTTGTCTGACAATTCACCAAAGTCTATGAATTATTTTGAGTAGGATGTAGACTGTTAGAGAAATATTTTAATAGGTCATCATCTTAGAGAAGAAGCCTTACTGGAAATATTACCAGCCTGAATTCCTGTGAATCACTGGCTGCAACTCAACAATTCAGATAGAGGCTTTATATCAACTAAAGCAAAATAACTGAGGAATTGGAATTTGTAGGAAAGAGTATAGCCAATTACAGCCATGTTTTTATATATATACAGGAGCTTTAGCCATTTAGTACTACTGCAAAGCAGATTCTTTTCAAAGTGACAAAAAGGAAGTACCATTTAACAGAGTTGCAACATATCAAAGCATCATAATCATGATGTCTCATTGTTTTAAAGGTAATATGTAATACTGAATAATTTAAATAATTTGTGTGAAGTTGACCTCTGTGGCCTAAATCCAGATTGATCAACTGGTGATTATTTGTTCCCCTTTCAGTATGTTGAGCTCTGCTAATATCTTAAGGAGGGATTTTTCATTGGCCAAACTGGGCTGCCCGTTGAAGTCAGACATTTTACCATTAGCTGCAATGCGAACAAAGTTAGACCAAAGCTGAATCCTTTTGAAAATTCTACCCTAGATAGCTAGGGAGAGCGGGGTTATGAGTAGGGTTACCATATTTCAGGTTCCCAAAAGAGGACACTGCCGGGGGGACGAGTGTGTGAAGAGGGAGGGGTATTTGGGCGGTGGAGGAGGGGTGTGTGTGTGTGTACTAGAAGGCCTATCTGGAGGGTGCTGAGGAGGGGGAACCTGGGACCTTACTCTTGAGGTGGGGGGCAGCATCGCTCCCTGTCATGGTGGCAGGCGCAAGGCCAGGCCGCAGCAACAGCCATCAATCAGTGCCTTCCTGCGGGATTTAGGGCAACCACCTGTCCTGAATTGGGTGGGTCAGTCCCAAAACACAGAGTTCGAGTCCCAGGCTGAACGACTCCAGGACAGCATTAGTCGCAGAACAGCACCACAGGGATTCTGAACCTGCCCAAGGCTCAGGGCAGCACCAGCCTCTTCCTGGTAGAGTAATGCTGAGCTGGGCTTTAGTCCCCACACCTCTACACAGGCTGCTCCTCCTCTTCCCCGAGACTACACCCCCTGGCCAGGCTGGAAGAGCTGGGCCACAGTAAGAGCTGCTCAGGGAACCCGGGCCACTGTGGGGAGCCCCAGAATCCTGGACCCTACACCTGCCTTGGCAGTGCGCCCTGGGGGGCAGGGCCACAGTCTGCTCTTGGGAACCCCAGGCCCCATGCCTAGGGAAGGTGGAGGGTCCAGAGCTCCCCACAGTGGCCCGAGCTCCCTGGGCAGCTGTTACCATGGCCCGGCTCTGGCTTCTGGCTTGGCCAGGGGCAGGATCTTAGGAGGAAGAGGAGCAGGGGCGAGGCCTCAATGAGAAGCGCTCCTGCATGTGTCCCATTTTGGCCTTTTGAAAAGGTGGTCTCCTTAGCAGGACCCTCTCCCAGGGCTGGGAGTCAGGCTTGGGTGGGCGGGATCCAGCAGTTCTGGCTGCAAGGGAGGGACCAATTGGGAATTGAGCAATCGGAGCTCTTTCTGAGCTACAGCATCTGCTCTGCAAAAATACAGAACATTTCCTGTTATTTGAAGAAATCCACCAGGACAGAGGCTCAGAAAAGAGGCAGTGTCCTGGAAAACCAGGACGTATGGTAATCTGCTATGAGCCTATGGGAGGAGTACTGTAATGGCTTACACTTGGTTTGCAGAAAAGTATGTTTTTGGTCTAGAAGTATTGAAGGAGAGTGCTTACAGTGAATTTTAAATATACATATCTAACAGTGTTAACGAGTTGTTGAATGACTCAACGCATTCAGCAAGCAAATTGGACTGAAAATCAACCGCAATAAGACAGCTGGGGAACCATTGAAAGACTTGCCAGAAACAGACAGGAGTGGAGAAGGTTTGTCACGGCCCTAAATGCCGGAGGCAATATAGGAGCATGATGATGAATAGCGTTAACAAGTTCCTGCGTGTTGGTTGCTTGCACCAAAGATAGCCTGAATTTTTGATATTAGCTAAATATGATTTAATTTGTGGGGTGATATCGTATTCTAGACCATTAACAGAATCTCTTGTTGACTAATATACGGTGATAAGTGAGTGAGACATTATTATGTATGCAACATCTTCCTGTCTCAGGAGCCATGCTAAAAGCATCTAACTTCCATTTCTCCATTCATAACCTTGGCTTAAGGCTTTAAAAATGTATTCCAGAAATTTAGTTTCCTGGGATATATCTACACTGCAATAAAAAAATCTGCAGCACAGCCCCAGCTGGCACAGGTTAGCTGACTCAGACTGCAGGCCTATGAAAATGCAGCATAGGGCTGGAGCCTGGGCTCTGAGACTATGTCTATGCAGGGATAAAAGACCTGCAGCTGACCCATGTCAGCTGACTTGAGCTGGTGAGGCTCAGGGGCTGAAAAAACACTGTATTCGAGCTTGGGCTGGAACCTGAGCTCTGGGACCAGTGAGGGTTGAAGGTCCCAAAACTTGGGCTCCAGCCCGAGCCTGAACATCTATACAGTGATTTTTAGCCCCAAAGTCTGAGCATCATGAGCCTGGGCCAACCATGGCCATGACAGAGGTTTTTTATCCCTAAGTAGATGTACCCTGATACTCTGTGAGAGAGAATGTCTTTTAGAGCCAAGGCTGCAGCCTAAGCCCGAACATCTACACTACTATTTTAATCCCGCATTCTGAGCCCTCCGAGCCTGAGCCAGCTGACCCGGGCTCTGAGACTCAGTGCTGGAGGTGTTTTATCAGAGTGTAGACATACATCTCTAAAAATCTCAATCTCTGAGAGTGAGGGAAGGTGAACTTCAGTACAAAATCTAAGTCTTTGGGCCGTTTGTATTATATCCTAATATTCTATATGGTTGCTTTGAAAAATTTCCAGCTAAATGTCAAGGAAGGTTTTATGACAGATATGTTAAAAATATAACTTGATATCAGAGTGAAAGAAACGCTTAAAGTGAGGATTTTTAAGTGGGGGGGGGGGGAGCGAAGGGGAATTACAGCACCAAAACCTATCTTGTATGGAATAGGGGCATTACATCTACTTTTATACATGACCAAACAGTAATCTGTGCTACCTCCTTTCTGTATTCAGTATGTGTAAGTCTTCCTTCAATTTGGTGGGAATTAAAAAGAAATGTAGATGAGAAAGAGATTTAGCAGTCCAGGAGTGAATTGGCAGTACCAGAATTGTTGAGTTAATAAGTTTAAAATACACTAGAGATAGGAGGGCCTGTTTACTGTGTCATATATTTAAGAGTCTGTTTCTTCTCCTTGTTGGAAGGGTTCTATGGAACAGTTTAGGAAGCAGGTGAAATTACCACTGATTACATCTTATAAGTTTTAAAAAGACATATGCAAGAAATAGGGGTGGATGGTGTGAGTGGAAATCTGCCAGAATCCAAATGTGGAACACCATGTGTAAGAAAGCCCCCTCAGACACAAAAATTATTCATATCAGAAACTGAAAATGCTGTGGGGATCATTCAAATTGAATGAAAATTTATATTCAACGAGCACAGGGAGGGAATAGCAAATTTGGATGGAATATAGTTAACTATGGAGCTAAAAAGAGTGACCTTTTTTAAAACAAAGTATATTTGAGAGGTGTGACTAGTAGCATTTTGCACAGTTTAGAGAATCATACTTAGCTCTTTAGTTGTCCACCCCTGGGTTTCCTGTTGTGAACAGGGTTTTTCTGCTTTGCTGACATTCCACAAAATGGTATCATTGTAACGGAAAGGAGAATCAGTTCTTATTAGGTTTTTTACATCATTTTGTTTGCTTACACATAAACATGCGGACTTCCCAGGCAAACAATATAGTCAGAAAACATACTTTACTGATATACTCAGTATGTTAAAAAAAATTACATCACAACTGACAATAAGCATTTCTTTAGTATCTAACTTCCATATATTCAGATAAACAGTTCATAGAACGCTATCTGTAATCCAGCTGGTGACTTCCAATAAGGATGAGCTTTTTTACAATGATGAGCTTTTTCCAATTATAGAAATATGACCCTTTAACTGACACTGGAAAATGGGCAGAAGCATTTTTTCCAAAATATTCTCCACACTGAGACCTTCTCTCTCTCATTGTAAAGGGCACTTCCAGGAGCGCCCATCAGTCTTATGTTATTGCTTCTGGATCAGTTTCCAGATCCTCCATTTTTCATTAACTTCTGCTTCTCAGATTCTCCTGATAGCTCAGATTTTTATGAAACTGCAGCATTAGCTGATCTCAATGCCTTTTTTTCTAATATTGATCTTGTTGCAGTAGTAGAATACATTTTAAATCCATCTTCCCCCATCACCCACATACACTGTACCTATACAGACAGAACATCATAATATTTCCAGTTACTAATTTCAAGGCTTTGAAAACCTCTTTACAGATTTTATATTTTTGATGTGTTTTCCAGTATTTCAGATATTGTCACACAATGCTAATATGGAGGGAACTGGTATATAATAGGAAATTATTTCTTAAAATTTCTTTCGCTCTGCTAAAAAGATATTTTAAAATATAGTAATTCAAACAGGATACCAAACATGTATAATTTTGTTCAAAGAGCAGTGTTAGCAATTTTTTCCCTTTACAGTAGCTCATTCAGCTGCAGAATATTTTAAAGAAATAACTAATTTATTTCCAAAGCAGCAAAACAAATTCTTGAGTAAAATGCATAAATGATACAATAATTAGAATGTCACTGTCAGCTCCTGAGTACTTAATGAAATACTATTCATAATGAACAAGGCCCACTTAAAGTAAGAATCAGATCCCTAATCATCCAGAGTACCTTTGTCTGACATCTGAATTTTAAAAGAAAAATAAACCACTTTTTCCTCTAACTGTAAATTCCACTTTATTCTTAAGAATCAGAGTAAGTTAGCATGATACATAAAGCGAGGATGTGGTGCTAAAGGAAAAAAAAAGATGGTCACCTTCAGGGCAAGCCTACTTGCTAGGGATTGTTGGTGAAAAAAAAAGAGAACAAACTAGCACCTCTTCTGGAATACACTGCTGGAACCGACCAGTCTATTCTCATCCGTCACTACAGAGGAGCATAGGAATTGTCATTGTATACCATACTAAATTGGTGTGTTGGCAGTGGTCAAGACTGGTTTCTTCAGAGGACGATCGAAGCCTTTATAGTGCCTGACCTAATGTAATACTATATTATGAAAGGAAATTTCCTATTAAGTTGGTATATTATACCAGCTAGTCATTATTTTATGCCCTATCTTATAACTTGTGCCCTCCATGAAAATTAGTAGTTTTAATAACTTTTTTTTATTAATCTGTGTAACTGCATTTTTGTTGTTAGTCATTTAAAGTAGAATCTTTCTTTGAGTCTTACTAAGCAATTTCGCTCATCAGTGATATCCATGTGATAATAGTAAGCAGTAATGTTTAATGGTTAGTTCAATGGACTGGGAGACCTAGTCTGGGACTGGGTGTTATTCCTAACCTGACACTAGATCTTTATAAGACTGAAGGTGAGTCACTTAACCTCTGTGTGCCTCTGGTTCGTAATCAATAACATTGGGATAATACTACTTACCCAGTTTGCAAAATATTTTGAGGTACTCATATTAAAGGCATAACAGAGTATAAATTAATAATTATATATTAAAGAAAAGGTATTTTCAAATTATTCTTGCATAATAAAAAGGCAGCACATTGGTTATGTTCCTTCTATCTTCTGTTATTTTATCTAATCTCTTCTCACATGCAATCTTCGCAACCAACACACGAATACTTCTATAGTTCTTATGATTGTAGTAGTAGAGTGCTCCTCAACATCGCTGTGATTTAGGAAACTACGAGCCTCATTTTACAAATAGAGAACTTGAAGCACAGGATAGATTAAATGACTTGCCCCAGGTCACACAGGAAGTCTCATGTTGATGCAGAGATTGTACATTGGCTATGGACGCTTGGGACGCTAAGCAGCTACGAAACTGCTCCTTTTGTTCTTGGTTCCTCTTACATTCAGAGAAGCAGGACTTTGTACATTCCTTGTAAATCAACAAGATTGCATCAAATACTAGATGCCATGAATTTCTGCTTCCAACTAGAACATCCCCAAGGTGCCCATCTTTGACTAGCCACAGGGATCTAAAAGTGGCAACAGTATTTAAAAAACATCAACACATGAAAAACTCAAAGCACAAAGTGTTTTCATGCATATACACTTGGGGAAAAGGATGGATCATGGTTGGAAAAATATCTTATCACTTGTTGTAAGTCACTGTATTTAGATGAAATAATTTATGTAACAAAAAAAGACATTTTCAGAGGCTCTATAGCACTCCAATTCACATGCATTTCCTAGTTCTAAACAAAATAGTGCAACTGTTCCAATGCCGCATTTGCCGCCTTCTATTGTGCATGTAAAGTAGGAGTTCAGCCTCTGTGGTTTTGTATGAAAAACAAAGGATATCTGCCCCAAATTTTCACCATATAATCTGAGTAAAACTTGAATTTTCTGGGGAGTTTCTAAATAAATGTTATCTAGTTTGAATTGTAATCAGTTACAACTTAAAGTTAAAAAAAAGTTCATATTTTAAGTCTTGTGACTTTTTATTTTTTTGTGCCTTTCTAGCTTCAAAAAACTACCCACATAGAAAAAAATCAAACTTTCATACACAGGGTAGGATTATTTTGGTTTTGGTTAATTATTTTGTTTTTTAGCAGTATTCCTTTTAAGTGACTCTTTATGTGCCATGGTTAATGGACAGGGTATGGAATTTATATCAGCTACATTTGGTCTCCAGCATGGTATGGGGAAGCCTTTATGAATACTTTGGAGAGTAATACACCAAGCCTTTTGACACATGACCCCAGGAATGTTCCCTACCTCCAAAACTGGGAGCTAACTTATTGCATGGGGAAGGTACTAAGCTATTTCAGAGGAAATGCAAAACTTTTTCTTCATGGTCATAAAGATTGCAGTCAGTCTTATCACCATGCTTGCAATCTTCTTTCACTTGGATTTGTTTTTAACCTCCAAATATTTCAAAGGAAATCAACAGCATAAACAGCTAGTTAAGGACTGTATCTTCTATTCTCCTTTCCTTCTAGTTAAAGTAAACCTTATAATTATACTTACTTATGTAGTGCCCTTGATGCAGAGCACAGGGGAGAAGTAATAGAAGGACAGAGCAGTAAAAACAAACAATCAACAATACAAATAAGTAAACTCCTCGTAGCTCTGATTGAGACAAAACATTGCTCTTCAAAGAATAAACAGCAAATCATTAATCAGTAGCATTAAAAAGAGCATATTTATAATTTTGTGGCATTTCCATTACCGGAGGTCTGAAACCCTGGTCGCCCATTCTTCATGATCTTCTGCTTGTCTCTTTGTGGATGAATAGTTTTTTTGATCCATCCAGGATACAACACTGTCTGTCCAAAATATTTTTCTGCCTCATGTTCGTCTCCCATCAACTGTCACTTCCAGTGCCCGTAAACACACATTGCCCATTGAACATCTTAAAATATGCCCTGCAAATAGAATTTCTCTGTTCTCTGAATACATCAGAGATCATCTGACTAATCTGAATAAATTCAAGTCAGCAAAGCCAGATGCTATTCACCCCAGAGTGCTGAAGGAATCTCAGAGCCACTGGCAATAATATTTACAAACTCATGGATGACAGGAGAGGTCCCGGAAGACAGGAAAAAGGCTAACATACCACCCATCTTTAAAAAGGAGAAAAAGGAGGAGCCGGGGAACTATAGACCCATCAGCTTGACTCTGATACCTGGGAAGTTACTAGAACAATGTATAAAATGTTCAATTTGTGAATACCTAGAGCAGTGTTTCCCAAACTTGGGATGCTGCTTGTTCAGGGAAAGCCCCTGGTGGGCCTGGCCGGTTTGTTTACCTGCTGCGTCCGCAGGTTTGGCCGATCGCGACTCCCACGGGCCGCGGTTCGCCGCTGCAGGCCAATAGAGGCTGCGGGAAGCAGCGCGGGCTGAGGGACCACAACCTCAACATGAGTCAGCAATGTGATGCTGTTGCAAAAAAAGCAAATGCAATTTTAGGTTGCATTAACAGAGAGATAGCATACAAGTTATGGGAGGTGTTAGTACCACTCTACTCAGCTCTGGTCAGGCCTCATCTGGCATACTGTGTCCAATTTTTGTCACCAATGTATAGAAAGGATGTAGAGAAACTGAAAGGATCCAAAGGCAAGCCACAAAGATAATCAGAGGAATGGAAGGCAAGCCCTATGAACAAATGTTGAAGTAACTGGGTACTTTTAGTTTGGAAAAGAGATTTAGGAGGGACATGATAGTGGTCATGTTTTTGTTCCATTTTATGAACAATTATTTATGCTTTGCAGGGTTCATGCTTACTAAGAAACTGAACTCTTAAAATAGACAGTAACCTATCTTTTTTTTTATTACTCCCTACCTCCGTTTGCCACTTTTGTATATCTTCTTGTCATTTTTTCTTGCCACTTCTTGATATCATATTTTCCCTTTCTATCTCCATATCTTTGAAACCCTTCCCCTACTGGTTTTTAATGTAAAACTCCATGTTATACCCCTTAGAGAAGATGAAAAATTGGAAACCAAAGTCAGCACCAGAATAAAAACAGTGAAAGACAAGGTGGGTGAGGTAGTATATTTTATTGCACCGTCTGTTGGTGAGAGACAAGCTTTCAAGCCACACAGAGCTTGTCTCTCTCACCAACAGACGTTGGTCCAATAAAAGATATTATCTCACCCACCTTGTCTCTACAATATTCTGGGACTGACGCACCTATAGCTATAGTGCATACAAGAGTGGAAGACATTCTGGAAGAATAAACATCTGGTGAGATGGGACAAAAATCTGAAGACTAAATTCTGATTCTTACAACACCCTTTACATTTGGTTTCTGTTAAATTATGGCTGTGAAATAATGGACATTCAAACACTCAGTAAAGAACCTAAATTATTCAGATTATGGCATTATACAAAAAATCTGAAAATATCATGGATAGACTGTGTAACCACTGAAAAGAATATTGGAGATTATTGAAACTCAGCAAACACTAGTCAGAGGTAAAATTATAGAACCGTAGGCTTAGAAGGGACTGCAAGGGTCATCTAGTCTAACCCCCTGCCAAGATGTAGGATTTGTTGGGTCTAAACTATCCAGAACAGATGACTATCAAGCCTCTTTTTGAAAACATCTAGAGAAGGAGCTTCCATGACTTCCCTAGGCAGTTTGTTCCATTTTCCTACTGTTCTGTTAGGAAGTTTTTCCTGAGATTTAATCTAAATCTGCTATGCTGTGGTTTGAACCTGTTGCCTCTTGTCCTTTCCTCTGTAGCAGGAGAGAACAATTTTTCTCCATCTTTTTTATGGCAGCCTTTCAAGTATTTGAGTAGTAATCAAGTTCATTGCACATTATAATCTGCCAGCAGATCGAGGGACGTGATCGTTCTCCTCTATTCGACACTGGTGAGGCCTCATCTGAAGTACTGTGTCCAGTTTTGGGCCCCACACTACAAGAAGGATGTGGAAAAATTGGAAAGAGTCCAGTGGAGGGCAACAAAAATGATTAGGGGACTGGGACACGTGACTTATGAGGAGAGGCTGAGGGAACTGGGGATGTTTAGTCTACGGAAGAGAAGAATGAGGGGGGATTTGATAGCTGCTTTCAACTACCTGAAAGGGGGTTCCAAAGAGGATGGCTCTAGACTGTTTTCAGTGGTAGCAGATGACAGAACAAGGAGTAATGGTCTCAAGTTGCAGTGGGGGAGATTTAGGTTGGATATTAGGAAAAACTTTTTCACTAGGAGGGTGGTGAAACACTGGAATGCGTTACCTAGGGAGGTGGTGGAATCTCCTTCCTTATAAGTTTTTAAGGTCAGGCTTGACAAAGCCTGGCTGGGATGATTTAATTGGGGATCGGTCCTGCTTTGAGCAGGGGGTTGGACTAGATGACCTCCTGAGGTCCCTTCCAACCCTGATATTCTGTAATTCTATGAGAACAATATGAAGTGTACGACCATTTAAAATATTAATCTATATATGACTCTGCTTGGTTTCTAGGTGAAGTTTGAGGCGCTGGTTTTATCTATTGATCCCTAAATGATTTGGTATCTAGTTATCTGAGGTGAGAGTTGTCCTCCCTCCACATATAGCATCACCATCCTTGTGATCACTGGGCTACCCATGCTATCAGACTCCCAAGTTGAAAATGGAAAGAGTCAATGTTTTGTTTAAGGAGTGCTTGACTGTGAAATTTCATTCACTGGAGCCTGGAGTTGTTGACCTTCAGAGCATGCTGCAAGGCTTATCTATTTTTTTTCAGGCCTTTCCTCGTATGGTGATTTGACAGATTTGGACTGGTTGGTGGAGGAAGAGAATATTTAACAATGGGTGGTCTGTATTTGAAGAAATAGGGATTGTGTGGGGCAGGACAGATAAATGTATGTATTGCGGTTTTGTTGTAACAGAGCCTTGGTTAGAATGGAGCTTTATAAACAATAGTACAGAAGTATATCAAAATAAATAAAAAAACTGAATCCTATAGTATATCCATGTCTTCAATATATATTTTCTAATCAAGCCATTGTGTGATATTTGTATTCTACTGCAAAACACCAGATCTTGATCTTCTGATTTATGAGAATGGAAGAATGATTACTGCTAAGATATCAGGATAAACAACAAACTGGAACAGAAAGGAAAAAAAAATGGAGTTTTCAAGAAGGGAAATGTCACGGAAGTCAATAAGGATAAAAAGGGGTAAGCTAGTTTGTAGGAGATAGGGGGATGTCTTGTGAGTTAAGTTTAGTCTCTTGAAAGCATATTATGATATTGTTTTATATGTATGTATGTATGTATTTCCATCTCTCACACTTGTTTTTTATTTTCTTATTTTTTTGTTTTATAATGGAACATAAGTACTGTGCATAGTACAGGAGTGATGGTCTAAGGTAAAACTGGTAGACTGTGGTATACTGCTCCTTTGGAACCAGAAGATCTGGGATTTCTGTGGGTGTCCAGTGATTACGGGCTGTATACCACAGGGGAACACTTTGATGGGACTCAGGGGCTGGGTTGTCAACCTGCCAGGTAAAGACAGTAGCCAAAGGAGAGTGCTTTAGTAGTGGATAGGCTGATAGTATTAGGGACCTAACACCCAGCTAGCACAGGCAGGACGCCCTGGAGCTGGAGGCAGGTGGTAACAAGGTGACTCTCAGCCCAAGGTGCCCCAAGAAACAGGGTTTGCAGTGTCAAGTGGTGGGAAAAGATTCCTAGTATCAAAATCCTTAACTGTTATTGGATGTCTAGCATTTAAAGCATGCTCATGAAAGCTCAGCTGCATGGGTCTAGACATCTTGTTTGTAGGGCCAACTTGAGAATACCCAAGGCCATATTTTATGGCTAGCTAAACAAGGCATCCATTTTCAAGATAGCCACTACAAATGATATAAAGACACACAGAAGTAAAAATTGAATGCATGTTTGGTTGACCCCCAGCAAATGGGAAGCAATAGCCCATGACAGAGCAAGGTGGCAGCAGATTTATGATGTCACAGTTAACTGCTTTGAAGCAAGGCACCTTAACACCCTATGTAAAAACCATGAACAGTGCAAAGCAAGGGTACAACAGAATGCAATGGTCATGGACAATCTTGTAACTATTTGTGGTTCTTGCAGTGGTCTGACCTCCCAAATATGTGTTCACCTATAGTGTTTTCTGAATCCTTGTACATCTACATGAGACTCAATCATTACCCATTAACAGTAAAAAAAAAAAATAAAATAAAATAAAATAAAAAGTAAAGCAAGCTTTCAATTTTCCTTCCACCAGAATCTGACGCTGTCTCTTTAGGAATCGTCAAACAGTTAAGAGAGCACCTGCTGTTCATAACAAGAGAAACATTTATACTGCCAAAAAAAGTATTCAGTACAAGGCTGTATGGATCAACAGTGGCACCCAGTGGACAATTGATTTGTCATAGAAGTACATTTACTAAAGCTGGATTTTCTAACAGTTCTATCCATAATACTTTCTGCATGAAAGGAATAACTCTTAAGCAAGTCTAGTTTAATAACCTGTAACCAAATATTACTTTTTCCCTCATTAATGTTTTGTAATACTATGTACAGTAGACAGCACAGCTGAGTTTGGGGTTTTGTACAACTCAAAGAGAGGCTTGTATTTGACGATGCTGTGGGTATTATGCATAGTCAAACTGACTGGCAAGTGAAGACAATTTAGAAAGTCATAATGCTGCTTAGGTATTATGGTCATGGGTGTCCTAAACATACCACAGACAGCAGCTGAATTAGATAGTGTCAAGTTTATATTAAAAAAATGGAGGGGGGGGGAGAGGGAAGGGAACTAACATGAAACCTATTACATTGTTGAGATGCACACAAATTACTTGGGACAACTAAATGATCCCTCTGCCTTCTCCTCCCCTGCCCCCCAACCCCTTATTTGTGAAACTCAGAATTGAGGTCATCTTGCAAACAAATGGATTATATCACTAGGCACTAAATGAAAGTGGTGCAGCCCCATTTCAAAATGTTTGGCAGTACTGAGGGCGGAGTAAAATCACCCCCACATACCCAACCTGCAGATCCTCATTTTGTTCCCAAATTAATCTGCACTGGGATTCCCTTTCCACTCCCTTGCAACATTACTCTATGAAAACAATGAAGCCCTATTTGCTTCATGGTATAGATGAAAAGGGAAGATGAATTTAATCTCCTGTCCATCAGTGGACTGACAACATATAAGAAACATCTCTTATTGTCACAGGTATTTTAATTTTTTGTTATTCCAAGAATGCACACAGTAGCCTACTTTGCCCACTCATGTATGCAATCAGTTACCTATGAGATATTTATTGTTCACCTGTGTAGCTTTGAGAACAATTGATTAGAACTCATGTTTTAAGTCCAGAAAGTTGAAATTCAGGATGAAGCCCTTGAACTGGCAATGAAAGCAAAACTGAGGGCCTGTGTGGAATTGAAGCACAGGTGGGATGTGCTCATGGTGGCCTAACTTGGAAAGGGTATTTTTCATTTTTAACAAAAAGGTATTTGGGGGGGGCTGTTGTTTAGTTCCTCTGACTGCTATAGTGCAGCCAAACCAATTTAATGGGAAATAATTTTTCTACCGTTTTTTTAAACATACATGCTCTTACGGAAGGAGTCTACAAGTGGTGCGGTTACCCATAGTTTACATAATTTTACAAGTTCCTTTTCTTAGTATGTGAGCAGTCTGGAGAAATGTTATGTTGTGGTGAGGCTGTTTTTATAGATTTTTGCAAAACAGGAGTTTGCTCTCTGCCTTAATCCAGTGGTTCTCAACCAGGGGTACGCATAGGTCTTCCAGGGGGTACGTCAACTCACCTAGATCAGTGTTTCTCTACCAAGGGGTCACAAATGCAGGGCCAGCATTAGGGGGTTGCAACCATGCAAAAGGGAACCCTGGGCAGCAGAACTTCAGCTTTAACCCATGTAGCCCTGCTCAGGCTTCCGGGCTACTGTTTGGAAAGATAAACAGATAAAGGCATTGGTTCTCAAACTGGAGTCAATTCTTGGTGCAGAGTTGCTTCCTAGGATCTGGTCATTAGTGTTTGGGCAGAAATTCCGAAGAGGGGGGATTGATTATATGCTGTTTGTGAACACCTCTGTTCTAGTATCGTGTGCAAAAACAAAACTAGTTACACTAAGAAAATACACAGATTAGGTCTCTCATGTCTCCTCAAAAAGGAAAACAATGTGTAAAGCCCTGAAATCAACTGTTGCTTGGCAGTGTGGTGACAACTAGAATTTTACAGAGAGGATATAATTTTCTATAAAATTCTATGGGATACCTTAAAAATTCTACAGAAATGCCATATTCTCTATTAAATTCTATATATTTTAGAGTAATTTCTATAGAACATTACTGGTTTAATCCCTATTAAGTTTTAGAAAACTCTTCCACACCAGAAATGCATTGGAAGTTTTCATAAATTTATATCATCATAGCACCTAGGAGCCCAAGTCATGGACTAGGACCCTGCTGTGATAGGTTCTGTACAAACACAGAACAAAGCGACTCTCCCTGTCACAAGCTAATATTTATTGCAATTTTACAAAAACAACAAGGAGTCCGGTGGCACCTTAAAGACTAACAGATTTATTTGGACATAAGCCTTCATGGGTAAAAACCCCACTTCTTCAGATGCATGCTCAAATCTGTTAGTCTTTAAGGTGCCACTGGACGCCTTTGTGGATCAGACTAACACAGCTACCCCCTGATACTTGACACCATGCAATTTTACAGAATGTAAGAAAAAATATAAAAAAGAAATATAAAAGCAAACAACAAGAACCAGGGGGCTTATCAGAACCTCAGAACATTCTAAGGTTCAGCAACAATGAACCATTAATTAAAAGGTGCACTAGACTAGTTAAAATAACTTGTAAGGGTAAAACAATTTGAAAGATAATTCTATCTAGAGAATTGAAGAGATTTTAAAAGGAGGGAGAATGGAATGGAAGGTCTTCTCATTTTCCTTTTCATAAAGGGATTGTTTTAAATGTAAGGCTCTCATATTTCAGAAATGTATCTAGTCATTAATATTTCTTAGGCATTTGTGCCACTGCCATTATATATTTGTTTTATATTTCATCCCTTTTATTTGTATGTCTTCGGTATCAGCTGAGTCTTTCATTAAATGCCAAATAACCCATGCTGATTCATTCAAGTTACAGAAGAGGGACATATTGTACAATTTATTTGTCTAACTTATGCAAAAGTTGACTTTACAAGGGGCCTAAGTCCTTGAATTTAAACCCTTGATGAGAAATTTTGCAATAGGTATATGCCTTGCCTTCGTCCTTGTTCATCTGACATGTGTAATTACCTTGCCTACATGGCAGAAGAAATCTCACTGCTGATATGTAATATCACTTAATAGTCTCAGGAACTGGCTCCATTTAACCATGCCATTCTGACAGAACACTAAGAAATTGTCTTAGAACACATGTAGTTTGTAATAAAAAATTTTCCTTAAATAGTCCATAGAGGTTTCTTAGTTTTCTGGGCATACAACCCTTCAAATAGTTAACATTTTTCTTATCACATTAGAGCCAAGACTGTCCTTAGGGCAAATGGAGAGGGAGCCTTTTAAGACACCTATCTGCTTGTTTCCATGGGAAGGGATGAGTCAGCTGTTTGCATGGGACCTCTTTGCTCTTCTACAGAGACCATGGAGAGTTTCCATGAGTGGGGAGTGCATTGTTCCCAATCCCAGACCCTAGGGACTTCTTTTTAGGAGCTATTACAGTCTTGGGCTGTATTAACTCCTGAGCAAATCCCCGCTGTGCTGTGGAGCTACATCTTTGAGGGATGAGGGTTGTGATAGGAGTTCCAGGGGCAGCTGCTGTCATGAGACCTGCATTGCCAGGTAGCTGAGGAAGAATCAAGGGGTGGGGAGGATAAGGAGGCAAAGGGTCAATGTGTGAGTATTCCCATGTACACAAAGAATCTCAGATTCATGGTAAGCTAAACGCCTTGTTTCTTCCACAGAAGAACAGAATTTGTCCAACTGAAGAACTTAGAAGAAAATTCACAATGGGAATTTCCTTTTCTCTCTTTTGACCCCATTCAACAGAAAGTCACAATCTGGCTCTTGGCTCCATTTTTTTGACCTCGCCTTCTAACATAAATACAAAGTAATGTGTATTAAAAGCACAACCTCCCTGTCTCTCACACACACCGAAACAAAACAAACACCTTCCCAAAACAAGACACTCCACTGTTCACACTTCTATCCCTGGGGAAGAGGATGAAAAAACAAACGTGATAAAAGTCAGTCATGTCGCATAATGCACTACCAGAAGGTGCTTGGTTACCACTGTGAAGAGAACCTATACAGAATAGAATAGACAGTGGCTGGCAAGTTGTGTGAGCAGAACCAAGGCTCTGCCTATTCCCCACCCCTGCCCACCCAGGATACTCCCACTTGCTCTCCCTTTGCCCCCTATGTTGCGTCATAAGCACCAGGGCCGGCTCTACAGTTTTTGCTGCCCCAAGCAGTGAAAAAAAAAGCCGCCGCGGACGGCCAAAGGAAGAAGCTGCTGACGATTTGCCACCGCGGCGGGCAGAACAGAGAAGCTGCCGCGGAACCACCTCCCCTTTCTAATTGGCGCCCCAAGCACCTGCTTGGAACGCTGGTGCCTGGAGCCGGCCCTGATAAGCACAAACCATAACTTGCTCCTCCCTCCCTCTCCCAAATCTAACCACCTTCAGAGCACACTGCAAAATCTTCCCCATTGATGAAGTATTTCCACCATATGCAACATGATGATTCTTTCTTTTTAAAATAACATCGCAACAGAACCTCCTTCAACCAAGGTACAAAAAAAAAAGCAGAAATATACAGGAAGTTCACTAGAGATCTCACCATGCAGATTTAATTGACCTACTTTAAGTTCTTGGATACTGTGGTGATGGACATTATAGAAACTAAGGTAAACAGACATCAGTGCATTTTACAAACATTATTTAGTTGCGATCTCACATTAAGGTTAGGCAGTGGATCCTTGGGTGAGTGTATAAACTGAAATTTGTCTGACTAAAAACTTCAATTTAAATATTGTATTAATAAATTTTAGATGTTTAATGAGATGCTTGAATTTTTGGGAGGTGCTCACAGCTGTCAATAGGAGCCAGATAGCCTAAAAGAATAAGTAAATTACAACAATTAACTCTCTCTCCAAAAAACCATGTGAAGCAATGCTTACATGCTTCTTCTACTAGTAGTACTGTTTTTTGGCATAGGACTAAACTGACAGAGGGGAAGCATCTTGCTTAAGTTTATGCTGCAAATCAGGGTAATGCAGGAAGAGGGCCCCAGGAGTCCTGACTCCCATTCCCACGTTCTAACCACAGAAAAACACAATGATCTAATTCATCTTTCCTGGACTCTGGTTTCATTAAAGGTAAGTATAAACTATAATGATGAAGTATGATATAGTTCAGAGCATAACTCTTTATTCTAACATTTCTTTTGTCTCTAAATACTACAAACTTTTCATGATACTGTGAGCTCTCAATCTTATTTATTTTTAATTTAATTTTCTGTAGGCTGCTTTTCATCATCACATTGTGATCCAGCAGAGCTCAGGCTCACAATGCTGAATAAGCCTTCCAGGCAAGCTTAAATATTTTTTATGTCTTAGCTTCAGTTGAAAAGGTTGCTGCATTAAAATTGTTGTCATATTGTGAGTTAAACTCTTCTTCCTTCTCTTTTAATGTTGGCACAAAATATTTAAGATCCTGAGAGTAGACACTGAAAAATTCTGGAACCTGATCTTGTTAATTATATTTTTAAAAAAACACAATAATAATATTCTCTACAGACAATGTTATTTTTTTAATGTTATTCTTAATATTGTGTACTATATGCATACATTCCTGTATAGAATTGGGGGCCTACCTTATAGCAACCCCTTCTGAATGGACCCAGGCTTGTGCCTGCTGAACCCACTCCCTCCCTAGGGAAGGTCAGCCTGGAGCCCCCTCAGAATCCAGGGAAGGTAGTTTCCAGCCAGGTAAATTGCTGTGTGTTTTATTTCAAGCCTTCTGAATGAAAATAGTATCAAACTTCACAGCATCTTCCCTGAAAGTCTGAACAGGTTAAGTCCCTTTCACCAAGTTTGCCCCTCACCCCACAAGTTCATCAACCCAAAAGTTCCTGGCTCTTACCTCAGAGCTTTTGGGATAACAGGACTGTCCCCAGTTTCCCTTCTGTCCATCTGTTTCTTAAAGCCATTCTTCCCGGCAGTTGCTCCAGTCGTCCATTTCCTGCTCTTCCTTTTATGGGGATCATCCAATTAAATTTTTGGGTCTTTTCCCAGGTGCAGCAGGTGGGGCTAATTAGCCAGCCAGCCAGCTGCAGGCTCTGACCCCAGAAGAATGCTATCCCTCATACCTTCACAATCCCAAACAAAAAAGTGTAATTATCCTGGAGTTAGGGTTAAGAGTGTATATCATTAACTGAAATGTAAAAATCCTCACTAGAATGTTGCAATTAGCAGTGGGGGAAATTTGAAAAGCATTAAAGAGAGTCAAGGTGGGTGAGGTAATATCTTTTATTGGACAAACTTCCATTGGTAAGAGAGACAAGTTTTCGAACTGCACGACGCTCTTCCTCAGGTCTGGCAAAGGTACTCTGTGTACTCTGGATACTCCGAGTACCTTTCCCAGACCTGAAGAAGAGCTCAATGTAGCTCGAAAGCTTGTCTCTCCCCCCCTTGTCTCTCTAATATCCTGAAACCAACATAGAACACTGCATACGCAGAGTTAAAGAGAGTTACTTATAAGGCATGGGCACATTTGAAAGGACGGAAATTGATATTTAACATGCTCAAACTTTTTTTTCCTACATATTATATTGGATTAGGAATGACACAATTTCCCAATATAAGCACATTTGCTTCTGGTATTGTTTGGATAAAAATGGAATATCTATAACATATCACTGTTTTCCATAGAATTTCATATGATTGAAGTGAGTCTCAGCTCATACTATAAACCTTTAATGGGTTTGTCGCATATTTCTATTATCTATCAATCATCTGCTTTCAAAATAAAAATTAAAGTCACAAATGGGAACTACCCTACTTCCTTGGTAGCAGTGGTTTCAAAGTATCCATTGCATGAGAAGTCCAGTGTAGGGAAGGAAAATATCAAAAGAATGTTTCATTTCCTAAAACAACAACAACAAAAATCTCGAAAACTTCCTATATGGTTGCTCTGTATTTTCACTCCCACGTTCCTTGTTTTTCTGTCTGATTTCTAAAAAGCCAAAAAATCCAAGATAAAGATAAAATACACACACAGTCTTCCAATATCCTAGCACAAAGGGTTGTCACTGTAACAGCTTGCTTAGGGCCTGATTCAAAGTCTAGTGAAGTCAAAAGAAAGACTCCCATTGATTTCATCAACTTCTGGATCAGGAGTGAAATCCTGGCTCAATTCAAGTCGATGACAAAACTCCCATTGACTTGTGTGGAGCCAGGATTTCACCTCAAGTTCTTAATATTCCCAGTTGTATCTTGCGTGCATGTATGTGTAGAGTATATATTAAAGTTGTGCTTTGTCTATGCACTTATCACAATGACATTGATTGGGTAACAGATAATGGCCATGCTGTCCATACAAACATGCAGTTTAATCAGCCTGGGTAGAATTTTAATATCTTATGTGCTTATATCACATTTGCTAAATCTAGTGTTGTAATTTGCAGCACCAGAAGTAATATCACATTTAAAAAACGATGATGAAATCCTTTGCATGATTACTTTTCTTGGTATAAACTTTTAGTTTTGGTTACTGTCCTTGGGGTTAAGAACGAATGATGGAGAAGTCAGGAAGGCTTTTCCTTTAAAGCTCATCCAATTTAAAATGCTGGGTCTTTCTTGATTTCTAAGCATGGCTGAGCTTTGCTCAGCACTGGACTTGGAGAGAGAGATAGGGTGAATTTTAGGACACCTTCATGGCTTCCAAGTTCCAGGGCCTACTGGAGTATAATTCATGCTCTGCTGTAAGGTAGCCATTGTGACAGATATTGCAACCCTCTGTAGTTATCTTTTGGGGAACATTATATTATATTTATGGATGGTTTATGTACAATTGTGTATTGCTCTCTGGTGGAGGGTTACCACAGCTCCTCTAGGAACTGAAAACAGCAGAGGGTGATTAAAATGAATTGCCCAGAGTGTAAATAACAACTCCAGAGAGGTAGCACATCCTGGAGTGGTTTGCATAAATTTATTCAGAGAACAGACAAAGAAAGGGTTTTGCTATAAAAGAAGGAGTTTAAACAGACAGGTGGTCTTCCTTTTGATAAAAAAAAACCCTGAGATGGCCTTTGGTCCCAGGGGGACCCACAACCCTGGCTGAAGGGTTGTTAAGAGTGATACCTACCAGAGCCCTATATTGGAGATGGTGGATGACCTCTGGTAAGCTGCTAGTAAGCATGTAGGTAGTGTGATACACATCACTTTCATATTGGTGCACATAACAAAATTCATGTGGTGGGGGACAGGCTGAGGGGTTCGGAGTGTGGGGGGGTGGGCTCAGACCTGGGGCAGAGGTTTGGGGTATGAGGGCTCTGGATGGGGGTGTGGGATCTGGGGTGGGGTGGTGATGAGGGGCTCAGCCCTGGGGCAGAGGGTTTCGGTGCAGGGGATGGGGGGGAGGGCTTCAGCTGGGGGTGTGGGCTCTGAGGTAGGGCCAAGGATGAAGGGCTCAGGGCTGGAGCAGAGGGTTGGGATGTGGGTGGGTGAGAGCTCTGGGGTGGGGCTGGGGATGAGGGGTTTGGGGTGAAGGAGGGTGCTCCGGGGTTATGGCAGGGAGAGAGGACTCCTCCCAGCTCTCTCCCCCTATAGGAACACCTGGGCTGGAGGGGAGAGGTGCCTCTCCCCATCGCGACAGCTCCGGGGCTGGGGCCGCAAGGTAGGTGCCCATCCCCTGGACACAGCCTGTCCGGGCCTTGGCTGGTTTGGGCTGCTCCTCCCCTGGCCGTGGCAGGTCTGGGACTGAGTTGGGGTTGGAAGAGGGGCACCCCCATAGGTGCCGACTCCATGGGTGCTCCAGGGGTGGAGCACCCACAGAGAAAAATTAGTGGATGGTGCTCAGCAGCACCCACCAGCAGCCAAGCTCTCCCCACCCTCCCAGCACCTCTCATCTGCAGACCAACTCCTCCCCCTCCCTCCCAGTGCCTCCTGTCTGCCAGCGGCCCTGCTGACCAACTCCTCCCTTTCCCTCCCAGCGCCTCCAACCTGCCACGAACCGCTGCTTCACAGCGTGTAGGAAGCTCCGGGAGGGAGGGGATGGGGCACGCTAGGGGGAGGAGGCAGGGAAGAGGCGGGACAGTGGCAGAGCAGGAGCAGGAAGAGGCGGGGTGGGGATGAGGACTTGGGGGAAGGGGTGGAGTGGGGGCGAGGCCTGGGGTGGAGGTGCACGGGCTCGAGCATCCCCCAGCTAGAGGGGAAGTCGGCATCTGTGGTGCGCCCCTCCCCCAGCAGTGGCAAGTCGACTGGGCGGGTTCCCTGAGCACCTTAGGTGCTGGCCTTTAGGCAGACTGGCTTGCTGGGGATATCACAATGGCAAGAGGAAAGGCAGCCTTCAAACAGAAGGGAGTGGGAGAAGGGTCCCTACCCAGAGACAGGTGATGGGTGGAAACCCGAGACCTTTCTCTGCACTCTTGGAGTAGACTATGGAGGGGAAATACAGGTGCAGTTAGCAGATCTAGCTATCACAGTTTCAGGGTAACTTTATGACCTTTTTCAGCAGCAGAGCAACAGAACAGAATTGTAAGGGACCTGAGAATTGGGAGCCCTGTGTTAGCCCTCAGGGGTGTAAATGGGCTGAGCCAAGCTAAACTTCTATGTTCCGGTTATAGGTTTACTGCCCTTTGCAAGGAAAACACAAACACTAACTTGTCCAAGATTATTTAGTTTGAATATGCTCCTTCTTTATTTTCTAATATAATTTGTGTTAAATATTAATTTGTGGAGAAAAGATAACATGTACCATAAATACAGCTTTTTTTAAAAAAAAAAAAGAAAGCAGCACAGTGACTGAAGAAAGCCAGAGATTGTGCCAGAAAGAGTTTAATAACAGTGCTCTGGTCACAGAAGCCTGGTGCTTAAAAATGAATTTATAGTTTAAAGCTGTTACTGGCAGCACCAGGAGTGTACAAAGCACATTTTCTCATTACCAGATCTGTTTCTAGAGTATAAAATCCAAATGCTCCAAGGTAAAGACAAGGGGGACTTTCAAATCTGTCAAAGATCTGAGAAATGTATAAAACTTCCAGGCCATGAAAAATAGATTCCCAAAAACAAATGAAGTGCTAGAAGGCAAAATAGAGAGTTTTTTAATTCCAGCTTTTTACAGCCATAAAAGGAATCCACTTCACAAGATCATGAACATGAGATCATGTTAATTTAATGAAAGACTAATTAAGTGCGGTCTTGATCTCTCTCCAATTCAAGTAAAAGTAACATATTCTAATGTCTTTGGTGCCACTCAAAAGGAAAAATAAATGTTTACCTACTTTTCTGACTTACAACTACAACAAACATAATGCTACTTTTCATGCTGCAAAGGGAAATACAAACATTGGCAAAATCAGTCATTGGCCTAGAGTTGTACTCCTGCATACACTCACAAGCAGAGCAGAAAGACTTTATTGTACTCATCAAAGATCTCACCATGTGTATAGGATCAGATAGTTTGTGCTTTCATCTGTGATCTGAGAACTACCGAACAAATCTGAACGTTCTTGTCCAGCAGTGTCACTAATATTTTAATGGCGCCATTGAGAACCTTTTTATCTATCCAGACACTATTATCTGAACTACTTCCAGCACTTCAGTGAATGAGTGTGATGATTTGAAGAGGTGAGATTACATACTGCAGGAACACAGAGCACAAGAACCAAAATGTGAAAGATATAATTCTAGTTATATCTAGTAAAGACTAATCTCTGATTGTTAATAGTATTCATTGTGCATCAAAAGCCAAAGATATTAACAAACTCTACAGAAGGAGACAGAGTCTCTAAGAGCTGGATAAATCATTCAGAGCAAACAATTTCTGTGATAAGTTTTGCCCCTGTCGATAGAGTTTGATTTGTATCAATGTATTGATTATTTGGACTTGTTTGACAAACAGCTTATGTAAATAAAAGTCATTCCATGGGTTCATTAACTATTTATTTCAGTCATATGCTACTTATTATTCATAGTGTCATTGGTCACCTAAGTAGCAAAGGATAGTTTCTGTTTCCTGATTGGATGATTCAAGCTTTTAAAATCTGAAAACAACAAATAATGAATAATCATCTGGGGATAGAAATGCACTTATTTGCATGCACATACAGGTCTCCATCTGAAGAACACTTATTGTCAATAGGAACAATACATTCACATGAATATTTGTAAATAGCAAGTAAAAAGGAGGCAGGAATATAGTCAAAGTGAACATCTGTTCAGAATTTGAATGAATGTTTCCCAGCATCTGAACTAATAACTTTCATGAGCCTGATTCTCCACTGCTTTTGGACCTTATGCAGTCATGTACACTTTTTCAAAGTGAGCACAAAGAAGGAGTAAATTGCTACCAGATCAGAATTCTCCACCACACACATTCGTTGTAATGTTGTACACTCAGACTTTATACCAGTGTAAATGACTACAATAGGAGAAAAGCAGAACCAGGCTCCAACCCTCCACCCCCACTCCCAGCTGTTTACCTATGCTATTTAAGGTGAATGGAACTTATGCTGAAGAACAAGAACCAGTTAAATTAAGTAATTTACTGCTGGTGTTTTTGATAATCCATCATAATGCATTACAGTAATTAACACACCCTAATTGTGGAGTGTGAAGGGTACGGCCACATCTGTCTCTGATCCCTGTTTTGGGGAACATTTCAACAGATCTAATTTTTCTGGTGCATTAATTAAGAATATAAGAACGGTCATCAGGCTCAGACCAATGGTCCATGTAGCCTAGTATCCTGTCTTCCGACTGTGGCCGGTGCCAGTGCTTCAGAGGGAATGAACAGAACAGATAATCATCAAATGATCCATTCCCTGTCATCCAATCTCAGGTTCTAACAGTCAGAGGCTAGGGATACCCAGAACATGGGGTTGCATCCCTGACCATCTTGGCTAAAAGCCATTAATGAACCTATCCTCCATGAACTTATCTCATTCTTTTTTGAACCCTGTTATCATTTTGAACCCTTCACAACATCCTCTGGCAACAAGTTCCACAGGTGTGCGTTACGTGAAGAAGTATTGTTCTGTTTTAACTGCCTTTACTGAAAGTCCCTGCACCTTTACCCAATCCCTTGGAACTCCACTGCCAGGATTTCCCCTGCTAGTGGCTGTCCCAGGACTCCCCACAAAGGGAGGTTCTACAGTGCAAAGAAGGGCCACAAGGCTGCAGCAACATTTTCCTGGATCTGCAGCCGGGCTTGGGAAGGCCATTGAGTGTCATCCTCACAAGCAGGACTCACTTCCATCCTTTGCCTACTCCCTCTGTATTCATGGATCTCTGCCACAACAGAGAATGAGTGACAGTGCCACAAAGGTGACTGGCCCCGTCCACACAAAGGTCCAGGATGGGTACCCTCCACACCACAAATCTCCAGGGCACAGTTAGACCCTAGGTTATTTGGATTACTAAGAAAGACCAGAACCAACCCCACCCCCATATTGTTTAATCATAATAATAATTATTTCCAGTTGCCTTAGCAAAATTTTCCTTCCACATCTTTTATGTGAATTTTACTTTGCACAACAGATGTCATGCACTCCTGTGCACCACTGAAGAACCACCTAAGTCTTATTTTGAAGTCTTCATTGGTGCACAGACCTTATGTCATCTCCCCTCCCAAGTGAGAATTTCACTCACTATGCATGACTCCACATATAAGTGACTGAGGAAAAAAGAGAATGTTAGGAATTATAGAGACATGCTTGCCTGGCTCTCGTATCTTGGAAGTAATAATGATACAAATAAGTGGCAGGTGTATATTTTCTCCTCCACCCTTAGAAGATAAAATGTTTAGCTGTTGAGTTTTAACCGAAGGCCAGAGCTGGACAAATAGAAGTGTCATTTTACTTCACGCTGTCTGAATTGCATCAAGCTTAATACCCATGCTGAGCACAATATAGATACTTATTAAAAATGCTGACATTGGCATAAAAATGCAATTACAGTGTTGTGCCTCCTTTAATAACAAACTAGTCTGCTTCCCTATCTTAGAGGTGACTCAAAGCCTTAAATTAAAATTCTCAGCATATTCCACATAGGCAAACTGCAGGATTTGAATGAGGAGATCTGCTTCCTGATCGTGTTGCTTACTGCTAGCTATAATTACAGTATTTATGAATTTAAACCTTAATGACAGGAAACACAGCAGCTCTGCTGCATTGTGCAACAATGTCACTTTCATTTTTCTATAAATATCTTATTCAAAAATAGATGACCATTAGAACAGAATGGGGGAAGTGAGGGTGAGGGGGCAGGATTCAGATTTGTGTGCGGTCACAGACTGGAGAGTCATTCTCAGCCAGACTTCAAGGCATTACTGCAAAGCCCAGAAATCCTTCAACTTTGCTGGAGGATCACGAAGTAGCCTGTGGTAACAAATCCCATCACAAAATCTGGATGGAAATTGCAGGAGACACATTATCAATTCTCATCTGGTTTGCTTGACTGACTGACTTTTAAAAGCATTTTGTTTTTAAACTATTATATTTATCAGTTGTTGTTCACTGCTTCTGTAAATTTTGTGCAGCTGGTGACCCACACGACTAGTTCTTTTCTCATCTGTTTTTCTTGGTACCTTGAACCATCTGTGATAAGATTTGGCTCAAAGCATAATAAAATGTTTTCAAAAAAAGAAATTAAAAAAATTGCAAGAGATCGTGTAACAAATACAAAATACACATGGGTCACTAAAGCAACTCCTGCCTAACTGTGTCGCATGCATACTGTGACAATAGTTGATCAGGTGCAGTGTACGCTATATTCTGGATAGCGCAGCCAATATTAATAGGGAAGGATTGATCATTCTTCCAACATTGTACATAACATCTGTTGTTTCAACCTGCTGGCTTTTTTTCTCCAAATGGCAGTTCTCTTGAGCCATCTTAATGTCTCTCTCTAATTCCAGGCCACCCAATGGCAACTGCTTAGTATAGGCAAAGCCTAATCGGTTTTGACAGGTTGAAATCCCAACCACTGACAATGAGGAAACCAATATAATGCAACTCCCTGCTGCTGGAGCTTTTCACTGTGGCATGTAGCTACACACTGTACTCTACATGCTGCCGTAAATGTAGACATAGCCTAAGCTACTGTGTGAAGAAAAGGGATCTCTCACTCAGCAATAAAACAATGACATATTTGAGCAGCACTGTTTTCTCAGGGCAGAATAGAAAGGAATGCCAGATACCATTTGTTTTCACTTGGGTTACTCTCCACCTTTGTCACACCCTTTCACTCCAAGTGGTTTTGTTTTCTCTCCCTCTTCTGTCATTAACCTGCATTTAGGCACCTTTCAGCAAGCATTATGCAGATGTTTATGTTTAAGCCCATGAGTAGTCCCATTGAAGTCAATAGGACTGCTCATGTGCTTAAAGTTGGACTGGTGTCTAGCAACTAGATCCACAAAGAGATTTAGTTGCCTAATTGCCACTTTAGTGCCTAAATCCAAGCTTTAGATACTCAGAACCCTGCCCAGCTGCTGCCTAATCCTGTAGGCATCTAAATTTCCTAGGCACCTGCTTTTCTGCTGATAAAGTTCCCTGAGCCCCTACATTTCTGTTGGATGGAATGTACACAGGTATCTAATTCCTGATACCCAGACATAGCTCTCACCTAAACCCCAGCAGGATCCTCAAGCTAGGCATTCCCTTGCCTGTTTCACCTGTGGGGCCCAACCAGATCAAGTCTCGAACAAGACAATGCAAAAGAATAACCTTTATAACCTTTGGCCCAGTAGTTACAGCACTCACCCAGGATGTGGGGTGCAGATTAGAGCTCCCCTCTGCTGCTGTGGAGCAGGGATTTGAATCCAGGTCTCCCACCTCTCAGATGTATGCCCTCACCAATGGGCTAGGGGATATTCTGGAGTGGGTCTCTCTCAAGTTCTCCTGTTGAAGCTGTTCTACGTCATATGCCATACTTAAGAGACACTGGACCAGGAAAAGAGTGAGAATGACTCTATAGCCCAGTGGTTAGGGCACTCACCTGGGACTTGGGAGACTAAGCAGCATTTTGTGCAAGAGTTCATGGATGTGAATCCCAAAAAGAGGGAGACACCTTCCTCTAGCCCAGAGGTAGGCACCTAAATCCCTTTAAGAGGTTGGGATTAGGCCACACCCCTTTCCTTGGCAGTTCCAGTTGGCTAGTTTAGGCAGCTCCCTGATCAGCATGGTGGCCTCTGTGGATCCCATTCTTGGGTGCCTAACTGTTCCCAAACACCGTATAAGGAACCTGCATATCTAAGTCGGGAGCCACAAGACAGCAGGTACCTGAACTTCAGGCATTGCAGCACTGAACTTGCATCTGGCCTAAGAGCCTTGCTGAACTGGACCAGCAAGGGGCAGCCTTAGGGGCAGCAAGAGAAGTCCAGACCAAAAGAAAATTTAAATCTTAAACATTATGCCAGTCACTGTCTTATGAATGCTTATCTTCCTTCTCCTTCCATTGTAATGCTGAAGAATTTTGTTGGTCTAGTACAGTGGAGGGCAACCTGCGGACTGCGGACACAGCCTGTCAGGGTAATCCGCAGGCAGGCTGCGAGACAGTTTGTTTACATTCACTATCCACAGGCATGGCCACCTGCAGCTCCCAGTGGCCACGGTTCGCCGTTCCCAACCAATGGAACCTGTGGGAAGTGGTACAACCAGCACCCACCATTGGTCTAGTAGAACACACATTGTTAAAAATAACTGAACCTCATTAAGCTTAAATATGTCACTGATTTAAAATTATACATAAATATGGTAAAACCACTGTTTGGGACTTAGTCCCTCCACTGCCCTCCCTTGGGGGTCTGACAGGGTCCTGTACTCACTCAGTCCTTGTTATCTGGGTCCAGGCAGTCATTAGCACAGGCCTAGGCATGGGAGATTTCACAGAAGTCTACCCCTTTCAGGGCTGTCATAGTTCCCCCAAAATGCAAAGAAAACAAAACAAATTAATTAATGGAAGCTAGGAATTAGCTTTCCATCTGGCAAGGGGCCCCTTGCAAGAAGTAATACAGTTCAGGCAAGTCACCCACAACATTTCTAATACAAATATTCAGGCCCACCTTCTACTCAGGATGCTCACGCTGACCATGGTTATGCAAGCAGTCTTTCTCCTCAGCTACACTACTCTCCAATAGCTGCCACCATATTGGCTAACTGCCCCCTTTTTATGGGTTAGTATACTCCATAACAAGCACTAGTTATAGGCATAGTATGAAAAGAAACCCAGCCACATACAATGAAGACGTCCATAAGCTACAAAATCCCACAAAAATATTGCAACCAAAAGGATAAATGGTTTTTCTCCTATTTTCCCTTCACCCTGTCAATAATTCCAGACTTATTAGAACTGGTCAATAATTTTTTTAGTGGAAATTTCTGAAAATAGCAGTTTTCTTTCTCTCTCTATTTCTTGATTAACCCCCTCCCCCAAACTGAGAAACTGGATTTTTTTTTTCAAAACCAGGTTTTGGTTTTCTCATCCTTTCTTTCTTTCTTTCTCTTTCTATTCCCTCCCTCTCCCCACTCCCCATCTCGCACTTTGTTTCCTTTTTCCACTGGTTTCCACTTAGAAAAAAAAGAAGAAAGAAAAGAGAAAATAGGGGAAAGTGATAAATTGAAGCATCAAAAAACAATTTTTTTCACAAAAATATATTTACCATTTTCCACTAGCCCCATATATTTTTGTTAACATCACCTGACAAGACAAATTATGAATTTATACAAAGACCAATTTCCAAATTGTGTGATGCCTGTACTAGTATATATATTGAAAGGTATTTCTAAAATATCGTTGATTTCTTCACTTCACAGCCTTGCCTTACTTTGCATGCTGCGTTTTTCGTATATTTTTGCCATGCCAGTACATAGCAGTATTACCATGATGTGAAAGAAAAAGTTCTGTAGATACCTTCCTGGCTACTTCATGGTTATCATACATCCTTTTCCCTTTTTCACATATGTGTGTCCAGATATCCCAGATGTGGTCAGCCCTAGAAAGGAATTTAGTGCAATTCTCATCTGCTAAGAGGCAGAATTCAGCCATAGAGTGAAATCCTGGCCCTGTTGACATTAATGGGAGTTTTGCCATTGACTTCTGTGGGACCAGGATTTCACCCATAGAACCATGCCACCAGTGATTTTCAAGAGAACCTCCAGAACATGAAGAAGAAGAACCTTAAAAGATAGCATGAGACCTCCCTTCATTTTCTATTCTGCCCCAAGAAAGCATTTTCCCCCTAAGCAACTCTGACATCCTACCTAGCTATTTAGCTTTTCAGGGTTCAGAGAAATAGCTGGACTAGCTAGCTAAGCAGCAGTTCTGTAGAAAAGGACCTGGGGATTACAGTGGACGAGAAGCTGGGTAAGAGTCAACAGTGTGCCCTTGTTGCCAAGAAGGCTATCGGCATATTGGGCTGTGTTAGTAGGAGCATTGCCAGTAGATCAAGGGAAGTGATTACTCCCCTCTATTCGGCACTGGTGAGGCCACATCTAGAGCATTGCATCCAGTTTTGGGCTCCGCACTACAGAAAGGATGTGGACAAATTGGAGAGAGTCCAGTGGAGGGCAATGAAAATGATTAGGGGACTGGGGCACATGACTTATGAGGAGAGGCTGAGGGAACTGAGCTTATTTAGTCTGCAGAAGAGAAGAGTGAGGGGGGATTTGGTAGCAGCCTTCAACTACCTGAAGGGGGGTTCCAAAAAGGATGGAGCTAGGTTGTTCTCAGTGGTGGCAGATAACAAAACAAAGAGCAATGGTCTCAAGTTGCAGTGGGGGAGGTTTAGGTTGGATATTAGGAAATACTATTTCACTAGAAGGGTGGTAAAGCACTGGAATGGGTTACCTAGGGAGGTGATGGAATCTCCTTCCTTAGAAGTTTTTAAGGTCAGGCTTGACAAAGCCCTGGCTGGAATGATTTAGTTGGGCTTTGAGTAGGACGTTGCACTAGATGACTTCCTGAGGTCTCTTCCAACCCTAATCTTCTATGATTCTGTGACCACTGATAAGGTGTTTTTGGAATCCCAGATAAACTAAACAAACAGGAAGAAATAGAAATGATCCATTTGTATTCAGAGTGAAGGAAGGCGAACAGTAAATTCATCATATACTGTTACAAAACAAATACAAAGACGTAAGAAAAACAATCACGAAACTTGCTCTTTGATTAGTGACCTTCAGTTTTACTAATATGTGACTCATGATAATTCCATGGAAAATTAGCTATTTTTCTCCATGATGTCATGAACTATCCACTCATTAGATGGTAATACTTTTGTAAAATATTTATTGAAAACAGTAAATATTTTCATGGATTCTGATGGGAACACTTAATTTGAAAAGTTTACTTTGGAGTATACATTTTCAATTTAAAATGAAATCTAATTTCCCTAGTGACTTGATCAGCATTCTATAGCACTGACTAGGAGTCTGTTCTATTTTTAATAGCCTAGTGTCCCCCAAATAAAAAAAATATGTAAATAGCACATGAAAAATAAATAGAAAAGAGATGTATTTTCAGAATTGCTTTTGTTGTATGATTTCTATTTATAATGATATTAGAAAGCAGAGAATACTATGTGATTTATGTGGATAATTATCCTGTAATTTCATATCAGTCTGACATTTCCTTCTCTTTATTTTGCAATTTAACTGATTGTTTTTCCTTGTCAATATTGTGTATGTATCAAAACTTTCTCTTTCAACTTTTGCTAAATTATTTTAATTAAAATGGGAGTGTTTACACTTCTTTATATCACATTCATATTCCAGTAGGCATAAAAATTTCACTAAATAATATTGAATAATTAAGAATAATACATTATTTATCAGTTATGAATAGTTTTCTACAAGATAAAAACACGATTGTGTTATTATTTGTATTTATTTGTTATTTCAAAGTCAAGTTGGTATTGGGAAATGAACTTTCTGATGTGTGCGCGCATTCACACACAGACACACTGCAGCAAATTTTGAAATTGCTAGTATCGCCTATTACTGAAAACATAAAAAAATGATTATTATATTCTTGCTAATTTGTATTCCCCTAGCCCTCAACACATACAAAAAAGTGGGGGATAAAATGACACTTGAAGGAACAAAATAAAACTAGGGTTGAATTTGTTAACAACTGTTATGTTATCTTCTGGTTCCCTTTATCACCAGCCAGATGCTATTTGCTTTACTCATGGTTAAAGACTCTAATGGCACATGCCTGCAGTCCCATCTTTCTCTAAAAAGTAAGTGGCCTATTGGTGTAGAATTTCACAGAGTTACTTTTTATGCCCTTTGAATTGTCTATGTAGTTGTTGTTTGGTTTCTTTTCATAAAATTTAAACCAGAAGACTTTAAAATTGATCTGTGGCTGAAAGTTTTCCTTCGCAGTCTCTCTTGTCATTGTTCACTAATTGCATTTAAAAATCACTATCTATCTACATAGCATCTGGTAGGGAGGAGGATCCTGAGTAGATCCTAGTGCAACAGGTAGGGTGGATTTTTTTTTTTGGTAATGGATTTAGAGTAATTTTAAGCCTTTATTCAAGTTTTCACTGAAGGTGTATGGGCTGTGCACCCCAGCCTGATTGATGGGGGACAATTGCATGCAAAGCTGAAAGTACTCCTGGTTCAGACTCATAAAACTGTCCATGTCAGGACCTACACTTTTCTATCAGATGTTATTCACAACAGAGAAAGTTCATTCACAACTGTTGATGGATAAAACACTATCAGCTGCTGCCCTTCTACGTCCCACAGGTCTGACCCACCTGCCTTGACAAATCCACCCCCAAATTTAACATTAAAAAAACCCAGAAAATTAATATGCAAAATGTTTTGTTCTGAAGCAGTTAGGATTGTCACACCCACAGCACACCTGACACAGAATAGTAAAAGCAGGAAAATGAAAACTACAGCCACCTATCAGTATATATGCTCTCTTCCTCCACATACTGTATCATTACAAACAGCTAACATATAGATGACACACTGCAAATTTATCTCTGCTCTTCTGCACATGTCCATTTACCAAACTACCTGTTTCAAGCACAACTACTCCACCAAATTTCTTCAGTTACCAATATTGGGGGGAAACTAATCTATTAAAGGTGTGTGTGCAGAAGGCTGGAAGAGGAGCAGAGCTAAGGCTGTGATACACTGGATCAGTTCATCAGCTTCCCCAGTATAAATATTAAATAAAACAATAAATATCCCATAGGGTAATGAGGAAAAGAGCAAGAGTTTAATAACATGTAAAACTTGCAGAGTTCTTTCACTAATCTCATTTCCCCTCTGTTATTTGCAATGCACCCAGATTAGTTACATTGAAGTGGTATTGTAAAATAAAGTATATTTAGACAACATCTTTGAGCCCAAAACACAAACTATATAGATGCAGCACTGCTGAAATGAAGCCACTTCTGGCGTCATTTAATTAGTCAGATAATCAGCGTGCAACACCTAGACCTGGAAGGACAGGAGAGAACATTTTAATTCCATGAAGAACATAAGAGCAAAAACCCTACCTGTCCAGGAACCGATATTTCCTGCATCATACTAGTACACAAAGCCAGTGCTCCCACAAGTAAAAATTACAACGCTGGCTTGATTTCTCTTTTCCTTTGCTGACACCAGCTCTTACAAAATCTGCCATGGGACTACATTCTGAGCACAGAGGACCCCATTGCTTAAGAGGCCAGACAATACAGGTAACTGCCAAGTATGCAGTTTAGCTGCTGCTGAATTGAACATGCTAACGTTCTGTCATGGTAATTGCCTCCCTCTTCCCCCATTATCTAGTCAGAAAAAAAGTCATGTGAAGTTGCATGGAAAGGACTGAAAGTTCAGCTTTGGCTCAATGTGCGATACATTCCTCAGCCACATGACAGATCAGATACAATATTTAAATCTGCTGATTATATTCAGTAACTATCCTATCAGAACTATGAATACATTACAAACGTGCTACGGTAGCTGTAGAATCTGTGCGCTAAAATGACTTCCCACAGTTGATTGTGTCCTTTATTATTTCAGTTTCATTAAAATTGATAGGATTCATCAATTTGGAAATCATTTGACTACCTCACCACCTGTACTACTTTTGTTACAGGACGTAAAGTTACCAATTCTTAGTGTTTTGTCCTAACTGGATATGTATTTTTCCCTTCTACAAACCAAAACAACATTTTTTTAATAGTGACAATTTCAATAGTAACTTGAAATGTCGCTACTTTTCCTGCAAAGATTCAGCAGACATGGTATGAGATTGTAGTGCCATGTTGGCTGTCCCCTCCAGCACCGCTCGTTCATCACACTCTTTGAATAAGCAGGTGTTTGTGGTCAAGAGAATTTCTGCTTCCATCCCTTCCCCAAGTAGAGGGATTAATAATCAGCAGTAGCCTAGCAAAACAAGAGGCTCAGAGATCCTTCACTACTAAAACAGTTTTTTGAGGAAAAGGAGGCAAAAGCAATCAACAAATGCTAACCAGCCACAAGTATCAAAATACATAGAGAGGATGGATGATTTTGTGATAAAGGTATTAGACTGGGAAATCTGGGTTCAAATCCTGGCTCTGCCACAGACTTGGATATGACCTTGGGCAAGTCATGAATGGTATGTCTACATTGCACACTAAGCATAGTGCCTGACTCAGGTTTGAGCCCAAACCCCCCTTCCATCCACACACAAATCAGTCTGACTGTGGTCAGTAAGCACTCAGGACTCGGGTTCTAGAAGGGTGGGTCAGAGTCCAAGTCCTGCTGGGATTTGGGTCCAAGCCCTGTAATTTTTCAGTGTGGATGCAAGTCAAGCCACGGGACAGAGTCAGGAGGTCTGCAAAGTGCAGTACAGATGCTGTTGTGGACTTTATAGACCCCACAATAAGGCTGAGGCAAGGAAAGGTCTGTAACATTACTGGGCCGAGAAGACCCTGTCTCTATGGCACTGCCAAGCATACTCCTGGGGAAAGGACCAGTAAAAGGAAGCTCCAGCAGCCCCAGGGAGGGGGAAGAAAAGAGAGAAGAGATTTCCTAGAGGAAGACTACTCTGCAGCAGCAGAAGAAACCACTGCTGAGGGGTTCTGGCTGTAGGTCATAGAATCATAGAGTTAGAAGGAACCACAAGGATCATCTAGTCTAACACTCTGCCAAGATGCAGGATTTGTTGCTTCTATCCCTATTCCCCTTTTGTGACACGACTCTAGACGGAGAGGAAGAACCAGGTCAAGGTTCAGAGGTCTCAGGCATTGGCCCTAGACTGTGAGGGCTGGAGGCAAGGAGAGTTATTCAGTTGTGGCTACACTCCAAACTGAGACACTGAGTGTGTTAGAAAGTGTCTAGGCATGCTGACCGACCAAATCATCCCACTACAGATGCATTAGCATGGCCGAGAGACCCAGGTTTACAATGCAGAGTGGATGCTCAAACATGGGCTTGGAAACACCAAGTGCACTAGCCCAGGTTCCACAAACCTGGGTTTATAATCTAGGGTAGACATACTCTTAGGTTCTGATCCTGCTCCCATACAATCCAATAGCAAAACTCGCATGGACTTCAGTGATGCAGTATTGAGCCCTTAATCTCTTCATGCATCAGTTCCTCACCTGTAAAATGGGGATAATAATACTTTACTTTCTGACTTGTAACTACTTTGGGTCAAGAAGTGTGTCCTATTATGTGTTTATATAGTGCCTAGCACAATGGGCTCTGGTCTTACAAATATTAAGTAATAATAATAAATCAACAACAATAATGAATAAATAAATTCAAATAGAGATAAAAAGCCTACAATACAAAGATATTAATGTACAAAAAGTATTTACTTGTAGAAAAAAAACAAGAATTATAACAAAACAGAAGTTGTTAACAGAGGTCAAAAGACAATAGATTTTCTGTTTTGCTGCATACATATTATACAAGGTTTAAATAAAAAAATTTCTAAAGGAGCAATATAATATGCATACTATTTATTCTTTGCAAGGTAAGTTTCTCTATCTTTGTGAAAATCAGGAGTCTATCCAAAAGGTTAATTAATTCTTTTTATAAAATTCTTCCTTGCCTTTGCATACATTAGAAAACTATTTTTTCTTTCTTACTTAAACATCCCGAATGGCACACCAAACACAAATCAAACATTCATGATGTGTAGGTTTCAAAAGTGGTTATGTCCTTTCAAACTAGTCAACAGGTGATAAAATAGTGTGGTCTACAGGTCATGCAGATTTATTTCCAGGAAAGCACTTGATTTATTTTGTGAAACTCACCCAAGCATGAGTTTCCCCAACAACTTTATCTGTTTATACCAGGCTTTCTACTGCAGTGTTTAACCACTTACAGAGATGGCAAGTTTCTGCAGTTGACAGCCATGATATTTAGCAATCTGAGTATTCCTTTCATTTGCTCATTTTATTTCCTTTTTTTTTGATGGAAATTATTGGAATTTGATTTTCTTGCATTAACGAGAATCATAAACAATATTTGTCATGATGGCACTGAGCATGTGAAATAATACAACCAGGAACATACAAACAGTCTGGACAATAAAATTTAGAAATAAGTTTTAACATGAAGAATAAACACTTAATTTACAGTGCTGATTACAATCTTACAAATTTCAGGCATGTCAATCTACCCATTCTTTATGGTTTTTATATTGGCAAAGAACTATTAAAACAAAACATGGGCAATCTTTTCACAAATGCAAAAATGGTTATAAATGCAATACCAGTCAAAACAAATACATTAATTTCTACTGGAAGAAAATGTGCCAATGGGCTGACATATCAGGGATTAATATTTCCTACTGTAACAATAGTTATAATTTTATTTTCATACCTATAGATTCTCTAATACTTGAGGGAAGTCTAGACCTTCAGTGTTATACAAATGGGAATATTATGGATAGATTGGGTTACTGAGTGTAAAATTGACAGCAGAGAAAATCCGAAAGATTTTTCAGCAAGTGAGTCTTCTGGGGCAAAAAAAAAAAAAAAATTCATAAAAGTGTTTCTATTAAACCATTTGCAGGTGCTGGAAACATTATTACTAAGCTAGCAAGTGCTTTGAAGAATCAGATGTGAAAAATTCATTTTTAGTATCATAGGACCCACCACTGATATCAGATAAGTAAAAATTTATGTGTTAGGGGCTTCAGTTTCTGCAAAAATAATTTTGCAGATCAGAAAACCTGGAAAGCTCCTCATTAGGATTAGTTTGTAGATAAATGATCACGGTTTGCATGAAATATAAATGGAAATTCAGAAAAGAGGTGCATTCAAAGAGCTCAAAACTGATTTCACAGACATTGCAATGCCATCTTTCCAAATAATTTATTTAAATCTTCTACTGTGGTCCACATCCTTCTCTAATTATGAATTAGAAACACATAGTTTAGGTGCGTATTAGTATACAGTGCAATATAGAATATTCAGCATAAAATTATAATGAAACAGTAGTAATTATAACCCTGATTCAATGGGGACTGGATAACTCAAGGTACTGGTAATAGACCATACAGTCTTTCATTTCTAGGCAGCCAATCTGAATCCAGCCCAGATTGGGAGCAACAAAGTTTTAGCATCTAGCCAAGATTTTCACAGAGAATGACCCTTGAGTTCAAGGATGAAGTATGTTAGCAAAGATGCATGGTAGAAAAAACATAACTGTTCTGTGGATCGATTGGCATTCACCTCTTTGGTACCAACGCTTAGACAGTATAATCCTGGGCAACATACAAAAAAATTAATACCCCCAATCCTGAAAAGATTCACACACACATGCTTAACTTTAAACACAAATAGTCCCATTGAAGCCGGAAATGCTAGGAATGAATTTAACTTAAAATGTCTCTAGACAGACAATAACTACATTTGTCATAGGTACAGCAAATGATTCATGATATTTTTAACTTTTTATAACTTAGCCTCAATCAAAAAGTACTGTATGTTCAGTCATCCTGAAAAGGTTTTTACAGTCTAGGAGGACCCAGGGAATTAGAGATCAGTGAGCCTATCTTCAGTACCTGGAAAGGTACTCTGACAAGTTATTACACATTTTTGCAACCAACAAATGGATTACTTCTTATGATAATGTTATTGTCTTTGCTTGCTGTTTTGATATCATAAACAAGCAGATCATGGCCACAGTTAGTAGTTTTTCAAAGCTAGGATCTAGTCCCTGAAAGAGTCATCTTTTCTTCCATAATAGGAGAAAGGCAGACTAATTATAATCTAGTCATCACTCTGGTACTTGTCTGATCCTTAATATTGTAGTATCTGATTTTTAATTTCATCATGGGGATCACTGAAGACAAGTTAGGTCTTAAAGGTGTATCATCCATCATTTCTGATGTTAGGTGCCTGGCAAATCTATTTGCAAGCCCTCAGAGGTGGTGATAAATGTGATATAAATACTTAGTTAAACAGATATAAATATAATTCTGTTTAAATTAATTGCTTCTGTCACCACTATAATCCTTTAAAATTTATTTTGACAGTCTTTTATGGATTGATAGGATGAAGAATTAAAGAGAGTAATACAATTAATGCCATATGGGTTTATGGAAAAATAGATCCTGTCAGCTAACTTGATATCTTTTTCTTTCAAAATGAGATACAGTTTGATTGATAAAGGTAATAGTGTTGATATAATATACCTTGACTTCTGAAAGGTATTTAACTTGGTGCCACATGAAATTTTGATAAAAAATTTAAAAGATATAAAATTAACAAATTACATGGATGAAAAGATGACTAACTGATAGGTCTCATAATGGAATTGTAAATAGGAAGTCATCATTGAATAGATGTGTTTCAGTTAGGATAATGCAGGAATCAGTTCTTGGCCCTATGCCAATTAACATTTTTATTAATAGCCCAGAAAAAAACCATAACATCATCACTGATAATGTTTACAGATGACACAAAATTGGGGAAGTGGTAAATAATGAAGAAGACAAGTCACTGCTTTAGAGTCATCTGAATCACTTGGTAAGCTGGGCTTAAGCAAACAATATAAGCTTTAATTTGGCTAAATGTAAATGTATACATCTAGGAACAAAAGAATGTATGCTGTACTTACAGAATGGCGGACTCTATCCTGGGAAACAATGACTCTGAAAAGGATGTGGGGGCTGTGGTAGTTAATTACTGTCGCTGCTGAAAAATTTACACCTCAGTTCTATTCTGAATTTGTCATGGGTGGTGGGTGAAACTTCCTCTGGGAGAGGCGACCTCCTTGTCCTGCCTCTTCCACCCACAGCCCCGCCCACACTCCACCCCTGCTCTGCCCCCAGCCCCGCCCCACCCACCACTGACTCGACACTCACCTCTTCACTCCCCCGAGTTCCCCTCCTCCCCTGCCTGCCTGCCACTCGCCCACCTGCTGCTCACCTCCTCACCCCCCGCCCACCAGATCCTTTCCCTGCCTGCTGTGCAGCTGGCTTGCCACTCACCTCCTCACATAAGAATGGCCATACTGGGTCAGACCAAAGGTCCATCTGGCCCAGTATCCTGTCTTCCAACAGTGGCCAATGCCCGGTGCCCCAGAGGGAATGAACAGAACAGGTAATCATCAAGTGATCCATCCCCTGTTGCCCATTCCCAGCTTCTGGCAAACAGAGGCTAGGGACCCCATCCCTGCCCATCCTGGCTAATAGCCACTGGTGGACCTATCCTCCATGAATTTATCTAGTTCTTTTTTGAACCCTGTTATAGTCACTCACCCTGCTGACGCCTCACCTCGTGACACCCTCTCCCCTTTTACCTTAAAGCACTAACAACATTCCCCAAGGGAACTGAACAGACAACAGGTGTAGCTTAATTGCCAGATAGATTCTCCTCTGCATGGCAGGGAGTTCGGTGTGTGCTGTATAGAGAGAGATGAAAAGCCAGGCTACCTGCGCCAACCTGAAGTCTAATCTCTCCTTTTGAAAAAGTGCTGGTCATTGACAGCCTGCATTAAGTCAGTAGTTTAATCACCTTTCTTACACAGAATTCCCTGCCAGACTCGTTTACTTAAACTGGGTTTAATAAAACAACTAGATCAAGAAATAAACTCACTGGCTATGTCAGCTCCTCCTTGAGCCAGGTTAGCAGTTATTCTCTGTACCCAGAAGCAGTAAGTGAAGGTTCATTATTTGGAAACTGCTTTTAATCCCAATAACACATTTTCCTACAATAATAAAGACAGCTGAATGTGGCCAAAGGGTTCCTGGGCATTGGCAAATGCCTGTTAAATGGCTTCATTACCACTTTAATGGCTCTTTAACAGTTTCAGTGATCTCTGCTACTAGGTCTCTGGAAGGTTTTTTCACTGTGAAAAGTTACTCAGGGATCCCCTCCGCTCACCTCCTCACTCCCCCCATCTGACACTGACTCCCCACTTGCATTCACACACACACCCCGCCCCACGGGGAGAGCTGCAGGGACCTCTGAGGGAGGAATGGGATGGTGTGGAGGAGAGGAGGAAGACTCATCCCATGCAGCAGCAGCAAGCTGTGGGAGTCTCGGGAAAGGGCCAGAGCAGGGAAGGGAAGAGGCGGGGGCACCATGGCCTAGGTGTCAGGCAGCAGGTATAGCTGTGCTAGGGGAGGCAATGCCTTCCCTTGCGTATTATACCCCCTGGCCATGGAATTTGTCTAGCTTTAACTTCCAGCCATTGGATCATGTTCTACCTTTCTCTGCTATGCTGAAGAGTCTAGTTTTAAATATTTGTCCCCCATGTAGGTACTTATAGACTGTAATCAAATAACCCCTTAACCTTCTCTTTGTTAAGCTAAATTGTAACAGACAGGGGATCAGCTGTCTGTGTATAAAGACAAAAGAGAGATTCAGTATAACACAGGGTGGAGAAAGACACTATGTATCCATTCACTGAAGAGACATCTTGTTGAGCACAGGTGTTTCATGAAAGATTGGATCCTGGTTCCTCGGTAGCCAGCCGGCTCTTCAACAGACTGGACTTTGGGCAGAAAACTTACTTTATAGGAAAGAAAAGATAATACAGAATTCACCTGAGCAGTGTCCTTGACCATTTTGTGTTCACTTTCCCCAAATTGTCTCGTGAACAAGTTTGATGGCAGGAACGTTCAAGGACAAAGTGAATTTTATGCAAATATTAGGGAAAGTTTGAGGAAAGCAAATGTTGAAGTGGCATGAATATTCTCACTGGAAACCTGATCCCAGGGGTTAACCTATTGTAATCAGAACATATAAACAATACTATGTGACTTATGCAGCAAGATAAAAACCAACCAAAACAGCTAAAATCTTGAATACCAATGAACTGCTCACGAACAAATTATAGGCAAAGAAAGATTTGAAGAAATAATGCAGTGCATAATTTCAAATAAGTGATAAGATGGAGAAAAGTGTACACTGTACACAGACAAATCACAAAGCAAAAAAAATTATCTTCATCAAATACATTACTTACTATAAGTTATGCATGCAGCTCTACTGCCAAGCCATACTTATAGTTGGTTATTTTTTTCATTATTCTCAGTTGTTTGTAAGCCAACCCCACTGTCCCTTATAGGCTCAAAAAAGAACATGGACATGAACAACCATCAGGGGAAAAAAAGCAAATATTTATATTTTCGTGTGTGTATTTTTGCCTAAGATGTGTTTACTTCCCTTCAACTCAGCTTTGAGAATATGATATAGTAATCTTTTGCTCCTCTTGTTTGGTTGTTAACACCCGCATTCTGGGTGTTAACATGAAGGACACCAAGCTTGACAAAGAAAACTGGCTATTGACAGAGATGCTGCAACTGCAGCTAGCTTTCCAGTCATGTGCCTACAGACGGAGTTGCTGGTGCCTCCTCCAAACTGTGGTCCTCCCTCCACATTCCATGCAAGTTGCGATAGACTGTAACCTGGTCCCCAGGAAAGCAGGGCAACCAAGGCTAAGCTGGTCCTACTTGCTCACACTCTTTGCACAGAGTCCAACATCTTTGTTCCTTTACTTAATCAATCATATACAATAAACACTACACTCATGCCCCTGCCTTAGTTTTCTTACCACCCCAGGACAATCTTTGGGCTGTGGTCAGAATCCCTTGGGTTGTCAAGAGTCCTTCTGCTTCAGTACATGGCTCACAGGTTGCCAAATGCTGGGTTGCTCCGCCTTCAAGGACTTAAGAAAAATGGCCCCTGAGCAGAACTGCTTCTGCCCTTTTAAAACGTCAGGTCTCATATTTAAGTTTTTATCCACAGTGAAACAGTCAGTTGGCCAGAAAGAGAGAGTGAGAATGACTCTGTAACCAAGGGGTTAGTGCATCTGCCTGGAAGACCCCCCTGCTCCAATCATGCTTATGTTATCCACAGTGGAACAGCTTCAAAAGGAGAGAGAGGGGGATTCTCACATCACACTAGCTCATAGGTCAGAAGTTAGAGCATGCTCCTGAGAGATGTGGGAGACCCCTGTTCAAATCCTCTCTCAGCCTGTACCTGAGAGGGGAATTGAACCTGATTCTCCCACATCCAAAGTTGAGGGTCCTAACCACTGGCTAAATGTTATATTGGGGACATCACCATGCTAAAAGGTTTAAGGTGGACACCACCTGGATGGTTTTGACTATGACCTATCCAGTAGCTGCCTTCTGACCACAGCCCTATTGGATTGTGCCAGGTCGAACACACACATCTTCCCCGGTTTGTGAATAGCTCTAGGGCTTAGGCAGGAGATAGATGTCCAGACTAGGCAGGCCATTCATTCGGTTACAAGCTAGACAGTTCTCTTTTTGGGTGGTTTGTTCCCTGTCTGGTACAGAGACAAAACCAGATGTGGTTTTCTCCCATATCAAACAGCGGATTCCATTTTTGAAGAATGCACTATTCTGTCCACACTGGTGAGACATTGCGCACACACCATGAAAAATCACAATGGCAGGGGCTGGGCGGAGCAGCATGCCCTTCAAAATTGCATCCCCCATGCGGCATGACCTCATGGGAAGGTGGGTCTACGCCATTCCTGGAAGTACCTAAATACCCAGCAATCTAGGAATGTGAGAGTGGCCACTCTAGTCCAGATGCCAATAGGGAAGCAGTAGTGTGCATGCTCAGAGGCAGAAGCATAGGTGCCTATGAATTTTACCCTGAAAATTTAGGCACTGAGTGAGTTTAGGCACCTACAAAGGTTAGGGCAGTAGTTCTGTGCATCACAGTGGAACCAAACCTGGGAATTTGGAGCCTAAAATAGAGACTTATATGCTGAACTCCTTTTACATATTGAGCCCTTGGAATAAGGTAGTATCTCTGACCTTAAAATAGTTTGTGAAGCCTCTAGTAGTGCTCACTGTGTTCTATGCTTTAGAAGTAGCCAGAAACCAGTCATAGCAGAAGTATGTATGTATCTAGGTCTGACATGTTTGCCCGCCCTGCACCTTTAAGCAGGGGCACGGGGGGTTGTCTGAATGAAGGGAACAGTGCTTTATGGCTGCCGGGGGCGGGAAGGAGGGGAGATAAACTGCTGCAAAAACAAAAAGGAGAGGGTGGTTGCTGACTCATCCCCTGGGAATGCAGAATTTAAAAGGGGAAGCTCAGTGCCTGAAGCCTCCCCCTCTACATGGACCAAGGCTGAAGCAGGACCCATCCTCCCTCCCTTTTAGGTGGTAAAATATCAGGTTTGGTCAACACCTGCTGTGGGCATTTCGCTACCCGCCCCTTTTTTAGGGGGGCTGGGAAGGAATTTTTTCCTTACCATCATATTGGCTTGGATGCAGTTGGGGGTTTTTTCGCCTTCCCCACAGAGGGTTTCAGGAAAAGCTCTATTCATGCATGGCATGATGGGAGGTAGGCCATATGTCACACTTCATTATTTAAGTGTAGGGTGGATGTCCAGTGGAGGTAGTCCATACAGTGACTGGATAAATGGCTTGGAAAAGGACTTAAAAAGAGATTTCATTAAAGGAACGAAAAGGGGAGACTGTTGGAGACTCCTATGATTGGTACGGCAGGGAGCCAACCCCCCATTCTTATAGCCCACCTTAACTCTCCTATGTGGATTGGGATGGTGGATGATAAAGTCCTGGCAATGGATTTTCTGGAGGGACCTGGATGGAAAAAGAGGGGGAACTGGTAAAAGTCCCCCCCCCCCCGGTAATTATGGAATAAACATGGGGTTACCTGCACTGTACACTTATCTGCCGGGTAGTCCCAGACATCTAAAAATAAAGTTGCAGCCTGATTAAACCCATGTCAAATGTCTCCAGTCCTCCTTTTGGCAGAGCCAAACAATGTGTATATTTAGTGAACAAGGTTATTTGGGCTCCAGTGTGCCTGTGTGATTAGTGCACACAGTTAATATTTTGTAAAGAGCAAAAGATAAAACAAACCTATAACAAGAGAGAGATTCTAAGGCTGCAGTTAGACAAAAATAAACAGAAAGTGCATACAGGTAGGGCAGCAAGACCCCAAAGAAGAGACATAGCAAATTTAAATTAACCCAGTTATTTTATAACTTTCAAAAAGCATCATTTCGAGAGTTGCATCTTTCACCTTGGACTTGTTTTCCTATAAAGTGCATCACATTTTGGCTTCTTAGGGTATTGTAAGGTCTGGCAGAGTGTGTGTGTATCAGTGGGCACATTTTGACCCAGTGAATGAAGCCAGCAGATGGAGGACTCTGGTAATTACTTAATTGCTCTGTCATGTCGGACCACCCATTGGGAGGCACAACAACAGCTTTCACAGTTATTAGTGTAATTGCTAACTGCCATTTTTTTTGCATGCCTTTGTTTATCATTTTGTTTCAGTGAAGTCTTATTCTTCTGAAATATAGTTTTTTCCCCTCTTTCTCCCCAGTCCCCCTGTCCAATAATACATTTTTCTGCTGATGTGCTGATTTTTTTTAATGTTACCTGTATATTTGGGGAATGATCCCTCATATCTCTAGGTAGCCATTAACCAAAGCACCGTTGAATTTTGCTGATCCATGTTACTACACAAAAAACAGACGATAAAAGTAGTCAAGGGATAGGAAATGAAAAGTGACGGGTAAGAAATTATGTGAAGTAATTTGCCTCCGAACTGTTTATCGCACCCTGTAAAAATCCAAACGATGTCCCTCAGAACCATTCCAGATGATATTAAAGTACCAAAGATTTGCAAGTGATCACATTATCAACTTCTTGAACCCTAACTGTGCCACGGGGGTACAAGAGATTTTGTACACCACTGCACACTAAAAGTCCCTGTGCTTCAGCAGAGAAATAAGACCATACATCTTGCAGACTCTGTTCTCTCTTGTGAGTTTAGTTAATAACAGAGGAGAACTTTCTTTGGGTTTACCTGCCAGAGATATGTTCCATATTTCAGTGAGTAGAATTTTTCTCTTTCAGAAATGGTGGCTTCAGAAGGAATTACTTATCTCATTTCTTATTCATCACTCTCACCAAGACGTGTTAGAAGAAATAAAATAAAAATCTCTTTATAACTAAATTAATCCAATTCTTCTTTTTCATTTCTCATCAGAATGACAAAGCTCTATTGTCAGCTGAACACATGTACCAAATGCTTGTCATTTGTGTGTGCTACAAGAGCAAAGACTAAAAAGAGATAATTTCTTCTGATTAATACCTATCAAAGCAGGAAAGTACTTTTTCTTCAAACAAATGTGCCCAAGCAAATTACTGATTTGTTTGCTTTATACCCAATAAAAACCCACAGCATGAGCGGTATACAGCGGAAGAACTATCATTATGTATTTATGAATGCAAAAGAGCCATGGTTCTTTTTTTGCCTTCATTTAGTCTTTATAACAAAATGCACAAAGTTTATGGTCTCATAATGGCAGAATACTTGCCAAAATATTCCTATCAAAATGCAAATTTTGACCTTCCACCTAATAATAGCTATCAGCTCTTTCTCCTAAATTCCTTTGGGATGGACACACTTAATAAAAGGAGTAATTTTCTTTGTAGATTATGTTTGTTTTATTTTGCCAGTTACTTGGCATTCAGAGAAGTGAAGTTTCTTGGAACTGAGAAAGAAACATTAGAGTTTATGATTACAAAATTCAGTGCGAATAGATTAATCATGACTGTGATCACAAGGAAAACAAATATTACACTCTTTATCTGCAGTTGTCAGGTAATAAAAATATATCAAATAGTATACATTTATAAAAGTATTAGACGCTCTTCCTATAAAATTACAGATAAGGTTTCCAATAACTTTCGTATGTCTAGCAATACATTAGGATTTGCAAGTCTAGTCTCATCCTGTTTTAAACTCATCTTGGTGCCTGGCTCTGGGAAGTGTAATGCATGCACATAAAGGCTGGTCCTTTCAGGTACGCTCAGCCTTGGCCTAATTTTGCTCCTATTGAAGTGAACGGTAAAACTGTCATTTACTTCAATAGGAGCAGAATTAGGTCAATCCCACCCAAAATGCCAGAGCCTAAGAGAGGAACATGCTGTAGAAATATTCCACCCAGACTCCAGCTCCCCTCAGCCAGACGCAGACATTCACTGAAAGTCATTATTAATGTTGGCATGACAGTAGTGCCTAGAGGCCCCATTGTGCAAGACACTGTACAAGCATATAGTTAGAGACCATCCCAGCTATCAAAAACATACAATCTAAATAGACAAGAGAGGCATGCAGAAAGAGAAAAGAAGTAAACCTTGCATCTGGGCAAGCATTACCTCAGGAGTATGACTGTTGCCATTTATACACAAGGTACAGAGAGTTTCTGTGACTTGTCCAAGGCCACACAGAGATTCCGTGTTAAAGCGAGGATTAGAAAAATCAGGTCTCGCTCACTCTCATGGTTCTGACCACTATACTCTGCTGCCTCTCTAATTTTCAAAAGGGAGCTGGTGGGGAACTGGGACCAGCCTAAATAGGGGCTCACAATCACGTTTACTTTTGCATAATTAGGACATGCCTGTTGTCTGCACAAAGCCAAATAGTGTCAGAATTTGGCCCAAAGTGTTTAAAATATTAGTAAATTGATATTCACTCAGTTGTTATATTGGTGTTTGTAGCACCACTGTAGTGCTTAGTTACTCTCTCCATATACTCTACTACTGATGTACGTCTTACATGAATACTTGTATGTGGGCACATTGCCTAGAACAATTGGGCTGGGTCTTCTAGGCAAAAAAAAAAAAAAAAATTATCTGTCCCCATTTTCAGATGGTTTTGTGGTAATCCCTGTAGATGAGGGGAGAGAGAGAGGGAACTTTGAAAAATACTTGCTTAGTATTCAAAATGGTCTATAATATTGATATGTCAAATGTATAAATATTATACTTTTGTGTAAAAAAAACAATCTCCCACTATCCCATTTACTTAAATAGGAATGTGTGCGGTCTGAAATCAGCTGAGAAGATGCACCAACCTGTGGCATGTTTGGGTGACCACTGAAATTCGATTTGACTATTTTCTCTGTTAATACCTTGGTCTAAGACTGCCCACCAAAAACAACTTCTCACCAGACTGTATATGTTCATATGACTCGGTCAATTTGTGTAACTCAACCATCACCCTAGCACAGAAAAGTATAGTATAACATCTCTAATATCCCAGAGTCATTGATGTAGGGATAGCCAGGACTTCTCCCATGCCACTTTTTAGCTGGGTGGAACAACACTGCCATTGTTTCCTATACTCATTCCTGCTGTCATTGGAAGAGGCTCAACAGTTACCTCTTCTGGGAGTCCTGTTAAGATGATGGGGAAAGAGTGGGTACAACAGATGGAACTGCATGTAGCCAGTAAGCAGAGCTCTAGAGTAGTCTGTGATGCTCCCCATCTCTCCCCCAGACCAGCAGAGAAGGAGATCTGCCAGCTCCAGCCTCCACACACAGCAGAAGGGAGGCCAAAATGGTTATGGTGGCTCCTCCCTCATCCCCTGCATCAGCTACAGGATGGGAAAATGAATGTACAGATGGTAGTGAGGGAGCTGCACACTGGGTGGTACAGAGGGCATTTAGGAGAGTCTGATCCTAGGTGTGGTGTGGTGTGGTACGGTACATACTTGTCTGATGTCACACATTTGACCTGAAATTCATAGTTTTGTGGGATTTCTCAAGCTTACCTCCAAGATCCGACTCTCTCTGGGTAAAAGAAAAAGTGAATGCTACTATGCATAAGGGTTTCTGTTTAAGCTTTTTTCTTCTGTTTTTCTTTTACAAATAATGTAAATATGGATGTTCTCTTAGTAGATAAAATGTTTCTGATTCTAAAATCCTGGCCTCTATGATGTCTTGTGGCAGTGAGTTCCACATATCAATCAGGCAAAAAAAAAATTATTTCTTTTAATCAGTTTTATATTTGCTGCATTTCAGTTCCACTGAATGGCCTTTTTTGATAGTTTGAGAATGAGCAAATAGGAGAATCTGATCTAATTTCTTCATGCTATTCATTATTTTCTTGTTCCTTCATTATTATTTTCCTTCATCTCCTCTCTAAGCTAAACAGTCCCAATCTTTTCAATCTCCTCCATATCTCTAACACTTTTGCCACTCCTCTCTGAACACTATTTCTGCTAGGTCTTTTTTGGAGATGGGGTACCATAACTGAACACCATATCCAAGTGAGGGAGAACCATCAATTTGTATAACAGCAATGTAATATTTTCCATATTATTTTCTATTCCATTCTTTACACATACTAAACTTTTGTTTGTTTTTTGACCATTGCCATCCATTGAACAAAGCTGACTCCACCTATACCAAGTCTATTTTCTGAGTGGTTACAATTAATTCAGAAATAAAACCCAGGAACACGTATGAGTGATTCAAATTATTCATATCAATGTGAATCACCTTGCATTTGTTAACCTAAATTTCATCTGCAATTTTGTTACTTTATTAAGTCACTCCAAAATTCCACAAGGTCTTTACAAGTATTGATTAACTTAAATAATTCATCATCATCTGCAAATTTTGCCACCTGAGTCTTCACCCCATTTCCCAGGTCATTAATAACTACATTTAAAAAAATTAAGGGGGTGCCTATTTTCAAATGAATCTTGGAGAGATAAGCCAAGACAGGTTGCACAGTGGACTTCTCTTTACTGTAGCTCACTGATACATAGAGCTTTCAGATGTCTGCTGCTCCTAGAATAGTCTTTAATGATTATCTCTTATAAACTCAAGATACAATTATATTATTCATCCAGTATAGAGCTCAATATATAATAAACATGCGGTATTCACACTTAAAATAGCATAGAAAAAATGGAATCTGTAATCTGAAGCAGTAACAAATCCTTTCAAGATCATTAAGTAACAGCTAGTTACTGCAGGCAGTTGCTCTCTGTGTTCAGGAAATATATATATTTGTACTCAGTAAAACTTTTCCCCCAAAAGTCTTATAATTGACAATAATCTTAAAAAATATAAAAAGCCACTAGAGATCTCAGGCTTCAAAATAATAATACGTGAACATGATGTCAGATTGTTCAGCTAGTCACAAAGAAAAGCATTCAACAGAGCCAGTCAGTATGACAACAACATGCATTTTCAAAACAAAAAATAATGACTTCCATGCCAATGACAGGAGGTGATTCAACTAGCTGGCTGGCAGTAAAGGTTGTTTACCAGGTTCTGGATTCCTAATTGGGTGTCTAGCTTGCTAAGTAGCAGCTGGTCTTTAATTAGTTGAAAAATTATTACCACTAAAAGTTGCTGTAAAAAGAAAGAGAACAAAATAATTAAAATGTTAGAATCCATATGGTGGGACACTTATCTTCACTTGTCAATAGCTGTTTTTCCTCTCCGCCCCACTCAGCATTAATAAGTCAAAACTGCTCATTTGCCAAATAATTTCTTTGCTTTTAATTTATATTCAAAGAAACAGCAAATCTGAAGAGTGTTCCAAAATGGAAGAGCACTCAGACACTAGCTCACAGTATAACAATTTCCTTTGACCATGAAATTATCCAGGTTGCTATTTTCAGTGGGTCAAAGGCAGGATTGATGAGCCTCTCTTATCAGCATACCTAATTATGGCAGGACATCACAATCCCCCTTTGGTTTGCTACCTATAAAGTAAAAGTAAATCAAGTCTCTTAACATATTAAGCTTAGCAAACAACAGCATTCATGCATGTGTTGTATTAAATATGATCATAGCATAAATGCACATTAGAACAGCAGTAACTGAAAATTTACAAGCAGCTGTGCTACAATTATATATCTTAATATATTATCTGCCTATATCATTTCTAAAGGCTTACAGATTCTTCCCAAGCTTAAGGAACATTTCACTATTTCACATTTCACAAAGCATCTATATAAGGAACAAAGGGTTTATCTACTGTGACAAAGCTCTGTCCTTGTCTCCATGGGTCCCGCGTTTCCTGGCAGATTTCGCTAGCCTCCGAGGCTCACTGTGACCCTCCATGTAGCCCTTCTCCCTCCAGATGCAAGGGTCACAGCCTACTGAGCTATTTTTATCATAAGCCAGCAAGGGAGGTGAGGAGAAGCTACCCTCCCTTGCACAGTCTCTATTGTCGCACAGTCTCAGTGATTAATTGGGGGTCTAAGTGGGGAGCCTGCCTCCCACCCCTCCCTCAAGATCCACTTCACCCTTACCTCAGGACCTCCCTCCTTGTGCCTGATATGGTTTGTACTGCTCAGTCTCTCCAACAGTGCAGCTTCCTCCTACAGCTCCTAATACCCGCATTCACCTGACTGACTGGGAGGCTTTTTAACTAGTTTCAGCCAGCCCCTGATTGGCTTCAGGTGTCCCAATCAACCTACCTGTCCTCCCTGCCTTCTGGAAAGATCTTAATTGGCCCCAGGTGTCTTAATTGACCTGGAGCAGCTGCCAGTTCCTTATCCTGGTAACAGGGATTTGTTTAGCCTGTGGCTAATATATCTGTCTCCCATTACTTTACTATAGCCATCTGGCCATGCCCTGTCACATGATGAAGCTACGTGGTGTTACTGTAGAACAAGCCTAGTTGTATTTGTAAGATCTTTGCAACTTCCATCTTGTCCAACTATAGTTTTTGGTGAAATATTTGAAGCACATTGCACTGTGATTTTTTTTTTTAACTATATTTGCACTGGTGGAAAAGCATTTAAGAGAAAAAACAATGAACATCTTCCTTTGAGAAGTTTAAACATTACATGACTTTGGAATGCTTAATTGAGTTCCCCTGAACTAACAGGTTCAAATCTTGGCACGGTTATCTTGTCCATTCGCCCTTTCAGGACAGATAAATTAAGTGGTACAGGGCAAGGGTGTTTATTTTCAGAGCACACCTCATGGCACAAGTTCCCCCTCTGCTCTGCAGGAGTAGATGGGCTGTGTCACAGGCCTAAACAATTTTCATTAGACTGGAGTTAAAATTGAGACCACATGATCAGTAACTTTAAGTTCAAATACCCGACAAGAGTATCGATGTTAAACAAAACCAAACCCAAAGAAATAGATGCCCAAGAATTTCAGTTTAAAAGAAACTCAAATATTTGAAAGTATAGAAGTGCACAGTAACAGCACCCAGCTAACTTTCACTCTGCCCCATAGCACTGACTTGAGAAATAAGTCAACTCAAACAATATTTTCTATTAATAATAAACCAGTTGATATTTGGGAGTGACCAAGAACACTAGAATTATTTCATCTTAATTGAATAATGGTAAGTAAATGCTGGCCTTCTTCATGACTATACATAGGCCACAGAAGGGACACAGACTTCTACAAAATGTTCATTAAATAAGCAACTTACAATTATTCATTAGATTTTAAGGCCGGCCTTAAATTTTTCCCCCTAATGTGCCTATCTACATCTAAATGCCAATATAACTGATGTCCCATCAGTTATACAAATGTCAGTAAGTATTATTATTTACTATTTGCATTTCCATAGTGCCTGCAAGCCAAGTCATGGACCAGAACTTCTTTTACTAGGCACTGTACAAACACAGAACAAAAAGTCAGCTTGAATAAAGTGCTAATGTCTATTTATATATATATACACTATTTTCTCTCTCTCCCTATATAATATATATATTATATTATATTATATTTTCTCTCTCTCTCTCTCTCTCCCTATATAATATAATATATTATATTATAAATATATATATATATATATATATATATTATAGGGGGAGAGAGAGAGAGAGAGAGAGAGAAAATAGACATAAATTTCCTATGTACAAGATCATAAAACCTACATGAAAAAGTAACAGTTACTGTGTTGACAAAGCATCACTCTTTAAACTATACTCACACATACATGTCTGTACAAGTTGTAAAAGTAGCGCCTCTTCTCTAGTTTAATATTTCTGCATTCACTGGCTGACACCTTTTTCAATTCTTTATGAGAAAAGAGGATGAAAAGAGGATGGCAGAGTTATGGTCACTGGTGTATCAATACAGTGGCTTTTCCAAATGTAAAATGTCCAGAGTTGAAGTCTGAACTTCTTAAAGCTCGATGGGCCTTATTTTATCAACCCATATTCACATGAGTAAGGATTTTCAACATCAGGCCCTTGATATGAAAAGGTCAAAGAAAGGAAGATGGGAGGCTGATGTCATCAAAGGGACAGAGTTAAGCTTCGTCGGATGATTTTACTGTGTATTTCTATACTTTCAAATGTTTGAGTTTCTTTTAAACTAAAATGTAACCCTAAATGTCCTTTCCCGCTCCCATTTTTTATATTCACTTCAGTTTTCTTATACTCTTTTAACCCTTACATTTACTGATATGTAGTCTCAGTCATAAATCCAGCTTTGGGATTATTAACTGTCAAATTTCCATTTTTTAACATTTAAATACAATTTTCTTCAAATATTTCCTGGGCACCAGTTTTCATGGAGATTTTAACTAATTGGAAAGTTTAAAGGTGCCTTAAGAAGATTTTTTTTTTTAAGTTAAAGAGAACTCCAAAGAAACTTTAAGGCCAGTTCCTCAGTTATGGCTAAGAAACACAGTGTTGGGGGTACAAAGGTGGTATAAAGCCTTGATCCTAGATGTAAAGTAGAATATAGCTAGCAGTGTGCTTTGAGTTACACTGATGTTTAATGGTTCCAAAGGCCAAAATGGCATCCAGGTCTGGCTGCAGCTAAGGGTGTCCTGTAGCCAGTTTTTGGCATTTCTCAGTAACTTATTTATATACCACTTTGACAGAAAAACTTGAGGCCCTGACCATGGCTCCACAATATATTTAAAATGTAATTTCTACTTTAGTCAGAAATAGTTTTTTTTTAAATAAAAGGTTATGATTATATTATGCACATACCCACCCCCAATTTAAATAAGATTCTGCCTACCATTAAGGATGTATATTAGGGAGGGGGAAATGACACTGCACTGGACTGACATTAAGGTATCTGCATGAGTATGTATATTCTATAACACCAAGTAAAAATTACATTTCAGATATATTGTGGAGCCATGGTCAGGCTCCTGTCATTTTCTTCTTTCTAATATATATCTTCAGTGATAGCTTCAATCTTGCTTAAATTATGGCCAAATTACTGCATTTAGGCTTAAATAATATTCTTCTATTTTATTTCCCTCTTTTGTTTTAATTATGTTGAAAAATAAATAATAAAAAATATGAGGCACCCGGGCTGCCAGAGTGTTCAGTGAACCCAAATTAAACCTTTATCTAATTTCCAGTGGCAGCTGGTAAAGAAAGAGATTGAAAAGGAAAGGTGTTACTGAATCCTGATAAACAGACCCCATTCAACGGCCATGAGAATGAAAGAAGACCATATCTGATTTCCATGAAACAGATTGTATATTACAAGCAGCCCTGGGAAAAAGATTATTAAAAGGGTAACTGTTAAGAGACCATCATGGTATCTATGCATTTTATCTGAGTAAAGGTTAGGGTACATTAACCTTTTTATCAAAAAGCATTAAAATTTCTCAAATGTAATCACCCTTTTTTCTTTATATAAGCTTGATTACCTACAAAAATAGTTTTATTTCTTCAGTCTTGACCGTCAAATATGTTAACGTTAAGGCATCATTCATGCCATATCAAACAGACCACAAAAAGCAAAAAGAGAAGTTCCCAATTCACAAATGCAACACGAAAGTCTGGTTAGTAAATTAACTGTTTCATAATCTGGAAACTCATCCCTGCTTATAGAATCATAGAATATCAGGGTTGGAAGGGACCTCAGGAGGTCATCTAGTCCAACGCCCTGCTCAAAGCAGGGACCGATCCCCAATTAAATCATCCCAGCCAGGGCTTTGTCAAGCCTGACCTTAAAAACTTCTAAGGAAGGAGATTCCACCACCTCCCTAGGTAACGCATTCCAGTGTTTCACCACCCTCCTAGTGAAAAAGTTTTTCCTAATATCCAACCTAAATCTCCCCCACGGCAACTTGAGACCATTACTCCTTGTTCTGTCATCTGCTACCACTGAGAACAGTCTAGAGCCATCCCCTTTGGAACCCCCTTTCAGGTAGTTAAAAGCAGCTATCAAATCCCCCCTCATTCTTCTCTTCCATAGACTAAACATCCCCAGTTCCCTCAGCTTCGCCTCATAACTCATGTGTTCCAGTCCCCTTATAATTTTTGTTGCCCTCCGCTGGACTCTTTCCAATTTTTCCACATCCTTCTTGTAGTGTGGGGCCCAAAACTGGACACAGTACTCCAGATGAGGCCTCACCAGTGTCGAATAGAGGGGAACGATTACATCCCTCGATCTGCTGGCAATGCCCCTACTTATACATCCCAAAATGCCATTGGCCTTCTTGGCAACAAGTGCACACTGTTGACTCATATCCAGCTTCTCGTCCACTGTCACGCCAAGTCCTTTTCTGCAGAACTGCTACCAAGCCATTTGGTCCCTAATCTGTAGCGGTGCATGGGATTCTTCCATCCTAAGTCCAGGACTCTGCACTTGTCCTTGTTGAACCTCATCAGATTTCTTTTGGCCCAATCCTCTAATTTGTCTAGGTCTCTCTGTATCCTATCCCTACCCTCCAGCGTATCCACCTCTCCTCCCAGTTTAGTGTCATCTGCAAACTTACTGAGGGTACAATCCACACCATCCTCCAGATCATTTATGATGATATTGAACAAAACCAGTCCCAGGACCGGCCCTTGGGGCACTCCACTTGATACCGGCTGCCAACTAGACATGGAGCCATTGATCACTACCCGTTGAGCCCGACAATCTAGCCAGCTTTCTATCCACCTTATAGTCCATTCATCCAGCCCATACTTCTTTAACTTGCTGGCAAGAATACTGTGGGAGACCGTGTCAAAAGCTTTGCTAAAGTAGAGGAACAACACATCCACTGCTTTCCCTTCATCCACAGAACCAGTTATCTCATCATAGAAGGCAATTAGATTAGTCAGGCATGACTTGCCCTTGGTGAATCCATGCTGACTGTTCCTGATCACTTTCCTCTCCTCTAAGTGCTTCAGAATTGATTCCTTGAGGACATGCTCCATGATTTTTCCAGGGACTGAGGTGAGGCTGACCGGCCTGTAGTTCCCAGGATCCTCCTCCTTCCCTTTTTTAAAGATGGGCACTACATTAGCCTTTTTCCAGTCGTCCGGGACTTCCCCCGATCACCATGAGTTTTCAAAGATAATGGCCAATGGCTCTGCAATCACATCCGCCAACTTCTTTAGCACTCTCGGATGCAGCGCATCCAGCCCCATGGACTTGTGCACGTCCAGCTTTTCTAAATAGTCCTGAACCACTTCTTTTTTCACAGAGGGCTGGTCACCTCCTCCCCATATTGTGCTGCCCAGTGCAGTAGTCTGGGAGCTGACCTTGTTCGTGAAGACAGAGGCAAAAGAAGCACTGAGTACATTAGCTTTTTCCACATCCTCTGTCACTTGGTTGCCTCCCTCATTCAGTAAGGGGCCCACACTTTCCTTGACTTTCTTCTTGTTGCTAACATACCTGAAGAAACCCTTCTTGTTACTTTTAACATATCTTGCTAGCTGCAACTCCAGGTGTGATTTGGCCTTCCTGATATCACTCCTGCATGCCCAAGTGATATTTTTATACTCTTCCCTGTTCATTTGTCCAATCTTCCACTTCTTGTAAGCCTCTTTTTTGTATTTAAAATCAGCAAGGATTTCACTGTTAAGCCAAGCTGGTCGCCTGCCATATTTACTATTCTTTCTACACATCAGGATGGTTTGTCCCTGTAACCTAAGTAAGGATTCTTTAAAATATAGCTAGCTCTCCTGGACTCCTTTCCCCCTCACCTTATTCTCCCAGGGGATCTTGCCCATCAGTTCCCGGAGGGAGTCAAAGTCTGCTTTTCTGAAGTCCAGGGTCCGTATTCTGCTGCTTTCTTTTCTTCCTTGTGTCAGGATCCTGAACTCGACCATCTCATGGTCACTGCCTCCCAGGTTCCCATCCACTTCAGCTTCCCCTATTAATTCTTCCCGGTTTGTGAGCAGCAGGTCAAGAACAGCTCTGTCCCTAGTTGGTTCTTCCAGCACTTGCACCAGGAAATTGTCCCCCACATTTTCCAGAAACTTCCTGGATTGTCTGTGCACTGCTGTATTGCTCTCCCAGCAGATATCAGGGTGATTGAAGTCTCCCATGAGACCCAGGGCGTGCGATCCAGTAACTTCTGTGGGTTGCCAGAAGAAAGCCTCGTCCACCTCATCCCCCTGATCCGGTGGTCTATAGTAGACTCCCACCACGACATCACCCTTGTTGCTCACACTTCTAAACTTAATCCAGAGACTCTCAGGTTTTTCTGCAGTTTCATACTTGAGCTCTGAGCAGTCATACTGATCTCTTACATACAGTGCAACTCCCCCACCTTTTCTGCCCTGCCTGTCCTTCCTGAACAGCTTATATCCATCCATGACAGTACTCCAGTCATGTGAGTTATCCCACCAAGTCTCTATTATTCCAATCACATCAAAATTCCTTGACTGTGCCAGGACTTCCAGTTCTCCCTGCTTCTTTCCCAGGCTTCGTGCATTTGTGTATAGGCACTTGAGATAACTCACTGATCACCCCTCTTTCTCAGTATGAGGCAGGAGACCTCCCCTCTCACACGCTCCTGCTCGTGCTTCCTCCCAGTATCCCACTTACCTCAGGGCTTTGGTCTCCTTCCCCCAGTGAACCTAGTTTAAAGCCCTCCTCACTAGGTTAGCCAGCCTGCTTGCGAAGATGCTCTTCCCTCTCTTCATTAGGTGGAGCCTGTCTCTGCCTAGCACTCCTTCTTGGAACACCATCCCATGGTCAAAGAATCCAAAGCCTTCTCTCTGACACCACCTGCATAGCCATTCGTTGACTTCCACGATTCGACGGTCTCTACCCAGGCCTTTTCCTTCCACGGGGAGGATGGACGAGAACACCACTTGTGCCTCAAACTCCTTTATCCTTCTTCCCAGAGCCACATAATCTGCAGTGATCTGCTCAAGGTCATTCTTGGCAGTATCATTGGTGCCCACGTGGAGAAGCAGGAAGGGGTAGCGATCAGAGGGCTTGATGAGTATCGGCAGTCTCTCCGTCACATCGCGAATCTTAGCTCCTGGCAAGCAGCAGACTTCTCGGTTTTCCCGGTTTTCAGTCCCCCTGAGGAGAGAGTCCCCGACCACCACCACCCGCCTCCTTCTCTTGGGGGTGGTGGTCGTGGAACCCCCAACCCTAGGAGAGTGCATCTCATGCCTTCCAATCGGCAGAGTCTCCTGCTCCCTTCCCTCAGATGTATCATCTGGTCCACTCCCCGCATTAGTACCTGTGGAGAGAACATGAAAACGGTTACTTACCTGTATCTGCATTGCTGGTACATGGACGTTCCCCTTTTTTCTTCTGGAGGTCACATGATGCCAAATTTTTTCACCATCCTCCTGTCCCCAATGTGCAGCCTGCTCTGAATCTTCAAAACCTTGTGCCCGTAGAAGCATATCCTGATGTCTGTCCAGGAAATCTTCAGTTTCTCTTATGCAACGCAGAGTCGATACCTGTTGCTCCAGACCTTGAACCTTCTCTTCCAATATGGCGACCAGCTTGCACTTTTTACAGACAAAGTCGCTTCTGTCCTGTGGAAGAAAGACAAACATAGCACATCCAGTGCAGGTCACAACAGCTGAACACCCGCCATCCATATTACCTTCCTTCTACGAGCTTCCTCAGGAGTTGTAGTAATTACTCAGAGACTTCAGCAAGATGTAAGCCTCAATGGGCTCTCCCCAGGCGAACTCCTAGGCAAACTCCTATAGATAGAAAACATCTTGTTTGCTGTATTATGAGCTCATCAGTATAATTACATTGATATACATGATCTTATTATTAATATTAAATTGTCTATTTTATTTGTGTTCTCATCACATACTGTTGTCAGTAATGCAAACAGCAAAAGTTCTGCTTAGAAAGCGGGCAAGAAGGTCCTGTCCTTGCAAGCCACCATTAGACATTAAAATCACAATTAGATTGGAATGATATATGAATAAGGAACACCACACAATGTTATAAGAAGAAAACAATACATAGAGCCAAAGAGAGAACACCACACACAATTTACATACATTGAAATGTCAATGGAATGTGAGTTTCTTTCAACAAAGTGTGACAGGGTCAGGCCAGATGGCTATAGGAGAGTAAATTTTTTTTTTTTGAAGCAAAAGGTATTTTTTTATTTGCATAACACACTTACAAAACAAAAACAACAGCATATGCAATGAGTAACACAGCAACCAATCACAACTGTTGTCTCATAGCTTCAGGGAGGGAAGTGTTCAAGCTTGCCTGGGCCCAGAGCGGGGGGCTTCCTCGACTCTCGTGGTCTTCCACCCTTCCGAGTTACCTGGTGGTCCAGAGCGAGGGGGCTTCATCGACTCTCAAGGTCTGCCACCCCCTCGAGTTACCTGGCGCCATGCCCGAGTGTCACCAACAATTCCCTCCTCTGAAAGCACCCAACAAAAGGGGCAGGCTGTGGGGTGGACAACCCGGGGGGGGGCACGTGCACCCACGTGTGAAAGGACCCCTCTAAGGTGGTGGTGTCCGCAGCAGCAATGGCTGGGGCTGGGGTCCCTTACTCTCTCCCCCAATCAAAGGGTCAAAACAAAGGGAGCCGGACGGGGACACCAAGCAGAGAGCCTCAGACAGCACCCTCCGCTCCTCAAAAGCATCAAGGGAGTCGGTGGACGCCACCCAGAGAAACTCCGCCCGGATACGTGACCAGACCGAGGATCGGAAAATGGCCCCACAGTCACAGGAAACTCCATTTGCCAACCTCCTCTCTCTGGTTTTATAAATGGCCATTTTAGCCAGAGCCAGGAGGAGGTTAACTAGGAGATCCCGCAACTTTCTGAGGCCATGGATGGGGAGTGCATAAATAAAAAGGTGAGGGGGAAAATGCAACCAAAAATGTAATAAAAGATTTGTGAGGAGCCGGAACAGGGGCTGCAGCCTGGTGCACTCCAAATATACGTGCACCAGGGTTTCCCTCACACTGCAAAAGGGACAAGTATCTGGGATGGGGTTGAACCGCGCCAAGTACGTGCCCGTGCTCACAGCTCCGTGAAGGAGCCACCAACTGATGTCCCCGACGGGCCTCGGAACCAAGGTGGAATATAGGCTGGCCCACCAGGGCTGCTCACCCTCCAAAGGTGGCAGAAGGTCTCACCACTTTGTGTCGTGGCAGGACACTAGGGTGAAAGCGTGAAGGGTGTGGAGCACGAGCGTGTATAGATGTTTCCTTGGCGCAGTTTGGAAGCATACCGGCTGCAGTTCAGGCAGCCAGCTCACCGTAAAGGGGTGAGGGGGTCGATTGGGTCTACGGGGCAGGGGTCCAATTAAAAGGTCCAGCGGGCCTGGGGTAGAGGGTGGGCGGGGCGTGCCCTCGAGCAGGACCCGATCAAGGTAAGCTCTAGCAGCAGGTGGCAAAGCGGCCTTCACCTCCTGCAGTACGTGCCGCGGGATACGAGGTTTGGAGAGCCCCATGCGCCGAGCAAGCGTCAGGGGATCCAGCCAGTCTCCCCGGTCATAGTCCAGGAGGTCTCCGACTCTCATGACTTCTGCCAGGATCAAGCTCTGGCGCACCGAGCGGGACTCCGCCACCTGTACACGGAGCTGAGGGTTGTGTAGCAGGGGCTCCACGAGGAGATCTGCCCCCTCGGTGGCCGCCACAGACCTGGTCGTTAAAAACAGTTTCCAAGTCCAGAGGAGGTCCTGGTAGAAGACCGGCAGCCAAGAGAGGTCTCGCGGAAGACCTCCCGAACAGAGATAAAAGAGCTGCCGGTCATATCGGAGCCCTCGGATGCGGCGCAGGATGGCACGCACCAGTATGCTCCATGCCAAACTGCCTGCACCATAAAGGAGCCTCAGTAGGGTCTGGAGGCGGAAGACGCGGACCTGAGTGTGAAGACACTTCAGGCCCTTGTCCTCCTTCCTTCAGGGGTAGATGAAGAAACCCTACAGGGGCCCAGTGCATTCCTGACTAAAAGAACCTCAGAATCGATGTCTGGAGGTTGGTCAGGAAACCCGGGGCCGGGACCAGGGTGTTGAGCCGGTACCAGAGCATGGACAGGACTAGTTGATTAAGCACCAGCGCTCTCCCTCGGAGGGAGAGACATCAGAGTAGTCCCGTCCATTTCCGGAGCTGCTCTATCACCCCGCCCTCTAAGTTTTCCCAGTTCTCCGGCGGAGAGGGATGCGTGGCAGAAAGGTAAACGCCGAGGTAGAGCAGCGGACCCGCGCTACACCGGACGGTCTGAAGCACGGGTGGGAGGGAGCTCGCCTGCCGCCAGTCTCCTACTGGCTAGCCAGAGCTCTTGACCCAGTTGACCCGGGAGGAGGAGGCTGCCGAATAGATGGCCTGGCAAGCCTCCACCCAAGTCGAGTCCTGCCCGGGTCCTGGACCAGGAGGAGCACATCATCAGCGTATGCCTACAGGACCAGCCGCAGCTCCGGCTCCCGCAGCACCAACCCTGTCAACCTCCTGTGGAGGAGACAGAGGAAGGGCTTGTACAGCTGGCCCGAGAGGGGGCACCCCTGCCGTACTCCTCGCCCAAAGTTGACCGGTTCGGTCAGGGTCCAGTTGAGCTTAACCAGACACTCTGCGGAAGCATACAGCACCCAGAGAAAACCCACAAACTGGGGTCCAAAACCAAACGCCCGCAAGGTGCTCAGGAGGTACCCGTGGTCCACCCTATCGAAAGCCTTCTCCTGATCTAGGGACAGGAGGGCGAATGACAGACCGTCTCTACGCCCGAGTTCCAAAAGGTCCCGAACCAGAAATAGGTTATCAAAGATACTGCGGTCCGGGACGGTGTAGGTCTGGTCTGGGTGGATCACGTCTGCCAGCACAGACCCTAGCCGCAGCGAGATTGCTTTCGCTACGATTTTGTAGTCCGTGTTGATGAGCGAGACGGGACCCCAATTTCATAAATCGCGGAGGTCCCCCTTCTTCGGCAATAAGGCGAGCACAGCTCACCTGCACGAAAGAGGGAGGACCCCACTCTGCAGAGACTCGGCCCAGACGGTGACTAGGTCTGGGCCGAGGACATCCCAAAACACGTGGTAGAACTCCACGGTCAGCCCGTCCATGCCTGGAGACTTATTTGTGGGCATACGACACAAATAAGTCTTCCGAGGGCTTCCGAGAACTCGGCCAGAGTGAGAGGCAACTCTAGCCGGTCTCGGTCACTCGCGCTGACCGTAGGGAGCTCCTTCCAGAGCACTCTGCAAGCGCCAGGGTCTGTCGGATCCGGGGAGAAAAGATTTGCGTAGAAGGCTCGGGCCCTCCCACGCATCTCCACCGGTTCCGTGAGGAGGGTGCCGTCTTTTGCCAGGAGGCAGGTGAAGTTTTTCTTGGCCCCCCTCATTTTCTCCAGGGCATAGAAGAAGCAGGAGCTGCGATCCATCTCTCGAAGGAGGAGGATGCGGGATTGAACAAAGGCGCCCCGGGCCCGATGGTCTTCGAGGGCCCAGAGCTCTTCCCATTTCTCCCAGCACGCTCCGCAGAGGAGCGGGTCCTCGGGGATGGCAGCCAGATGCCTCTCCAGCTCTAAGACCTCCAGTTCCAATTGCTCTATCACCGCATTGCTCCGTCGGCTGGTGCCCCGGGTAGTCGCAGCAGAAAAGCCGAGCGGGCACCTTCCCTGGGTCCCACCATCACTGCGCCAAGGGAAAGGCATGCCGCTGCCCTAGCCAGGCCAGCCAGAATTCCCGGAAGGACGTCACGAAGCCCTCATCCTCCAACAGGCTGTTGTTAAAATGCCAGTAGGCCGGCCCCAGCCTCTCTGCACAGAGGGAGGCTATCATGGTGGCTAGATGATGGTCAGAAAATGGGGCCAGCCGAATGCTGGAGGAGTGGGCTCGTGAGAGATGGAAGCGTGATAAATAAATGCGGTCCAACCGGGAGTGGCTCGACCGATGGGCTTCCACCCGGACAAAGGTGAACGTGGAAGTTTCATCCGGGTGGTGGTCGCGCCAGATGTCCACTAGGAAGTGATGTTCAACTCTCTCCCGGGGGGTGTCCGTGGCGGCCGGGCTCTGCTCGGTCCCCGAGCGGTCCTGTTCCTCGAGGGTGGTATTAAAGTCCCCTCCCAGGACCAGGCACTCGTGAGAATCTAAGGTGCCGAGGAAGGTGGACGCCCGCTGGTAGAATTGCAGCTGCTCCGGGCCTGATGTCGGGGCATAGATGTTAACGAGGTTAACCACGAGCCCCTCCATACGGACCCGGAGATGCAGCAGGTGACCCGGCACGGCCTCAGCGACCCCTAACACCTCAGGCCATAGGTCAGGGGAGAACAGGGTCGCCACTCCAGCCTGTCGAACCATGGCATGGCTAAAGTAGACCCTGTCCCCCCAACTCCAGCCATCAACTGTCTTCGGCAGTCGGGTCCGTATGGGTCTCCTGCAGGAAAACCACAGAGTACCCTCCCTCCTGAAGGAAGGAGAGCACCTGGACCTGCGGAGAGCCATCCTACAACCCCGGGTATTCAACGTTGCGATGGTGAGAGGTGTCATGGGGAGGGTCAGGGGGTTCCTCACTGGCAGGGATGCTCGCATCTACCAGCGGGCCGCGCAGCAGTCTGTGACCCATCCGATAGGTGAGTAATTGTTCACGGAAGACGCGGACCCGCCAGTAGGCCGCGGCATCCTGATTCCCCATCCTTTTACGCTCCCCCATGAGGGCCCTTGTGGCACGGAGGATTTGAGAAAAGTCCCCCCATCGCTGGAGAGCAAGTTGTACCTTGTTGCGGGAGCCACGGACATCCTCTAAAAACTTCCGCAGCTCTCCTCGCAGCTCATGGGGGGGTGGGGTTACGGTTTCCTGGTTGTTCCTCGGCGGGGCCCTTGGTGCAGCCCTTTGGTCCACTAAAACGGACAAGCAGGGTGCGGACCCCCGACGGGGTGCCTGATGGGCTGGAGCTTCTAGGCTCGCCTCAAGCTCTGGGGCAATAGGGGGCAGTGGAGGGAAAATAGCAGCTCCTAATGGGTCGGGGCAGGAGAACACAAAGGCCGCTCCCTGGGGGTCATCAGTTGGGAAAGGGAAGGAGACAGCCCCGGGGGGGCGGCAATGACTTTGCAGGAGGTAAATTGGATAGGGGCAGGGGCAAGGTTCTGGGTTTCGGGAGGCAAGCAGCTGGATGGTGGCACCTCCCAATCAGGCTCAAGGGTTAAGGGGGTGGGGGAGGGAGCTCTCAGTGACACTGGGCGCGTGCTCTGTGGTGGATTTAGTGGCCACAGCATCAGGAGGTGGATTATCTTCTGTAGGGCCCCCACCCAGGAAGGAAGTCAATTGCTCCGCACCAACGGGGTGTGCCCCTAGCGACTCGTGTCCTGGCCGCGTGGTGCCAGCTGTCACCTGAGCAGGCTCGGTGGTCGTCAGTGGGGTGCCATGAGCGGCTGGGTCGGTGGAGGAGTCCAGGGGCTCCTAGGAGGTGGGAGCGGAAGCAGCAATTAAGGGGAGGGAGCATGGGGAAAAGAGGGGTGGAGTGAGGTCGCCCAGATCAAGATTTGCTGGCAAAAGGTCGTCCTCCCCTTGGGCGACCGGGGTCAGATCTAAGGCCTCGATCTCCTCGAACATGGATGAGAGGACACTTTCTGCTGCCCCAGGGTTCTCCCTGCCGGCACCCGCCACGATGGTTGCCTTGCGGTTCACGGGGGCTTCGGGTAGCGTCAGGACAGATGGGGCTTCCTCAAGGGTCTCGGAGGGGAGGGTCTCCTGTGGAGGGGAGACACTACCCTCCGGTGCTGCCACGTCTTTCCCGGCTGACACCGGTGGATGGGACGCACTCGTGGGCAAAGTGGAAGGTTCGGCATCAGTGCCCCCCTTCCTGGTCTTCCGGGGGGCCTCCGCCTCGGGTAGATGAGGCGGAGCTCGAGCCTTCCTCTTGCCTCACTTCCCCTGGACTAGGGCCCAGCCCTCCATGGCATCATCTGGGGGCTGGTTAGCAGGGGTCGTGTCAGGGGTTAAAGGCGATGGCTCAGGGACTTGGGCGGGGGGGGGGAACGGTGGGGCAGCATAAGGGAGGGAGGATTCTCCCTGGGGCAGGCTCTCTACCATGCCTGGTGGTATCTCTGCCACATCCTCCTCCACAGGCCCCGCTAGATTGTCAGCAGCAAGGGCGGGGCTCTCCCGCTCGTCTGGGCATTGTTGGGGAGGTGCCCCTTGGGCCTGAGCGGGAGTAGCGGTGGTCTGAAGAGGAGTGGGGGTGGGTTCGGGTACCAGGTGGCCAGGGTCGTCGGCAATGACGGGGCCAATGTCCTGCCAGGTCTTGGGGATCCCAGGTGCCCCTCCTTGCCGGGCTAAGGGGCAGTCTCTCCGGACATGCCCCGACGCCCGGCAGAGGTAGCACCAGGCTTCCCCTGTGGAAAATTACACCCGGTAACGGGCCCTCTGGTGGGGGACTAGGAAGGACCCTTCGAGCGCCATTCCATCACGCGCCGCCAATGGCAGTAAAAGTTGCACTTGCCGGCGGAAGGAAAAAATGTGACGGAGGGTGGGGTCCTTGCAACCCAACAGGAGAGGGCTGATAACAGAAACAGGTTTCCCCAGGGTGGAAAGGGCGGGTAGCAGGGCAGCACTGGGGAGAAAAGGAGGGACAGAGGTCAGGACCAGGCAGACGCCCAGATCCTCTAGCGGCTCTAGGGGGACAAACACCCCCCCCACCGCCAGGCCCCTCTCCACCACTTCCTGGGCAGCAGCCTCCGATGCTAAGAAGAAAACAACCTTCCCGTACATTTTGGAGGCTGCCACAATGGCCGAGGGCCCCACCACCCTCACCAATGCCCGCACGTAGGTCTCCACGTGGGGCGAGGCGGGCACCAGGAGGCATCGGACACCGTGCTTCCTTGTCATGGTGGGAAAGGGGCCCCGGCCACTATTGATGGTGGCAGAGGTGGTGGGTGGGAGAGATGACGAGGTGGCAGGCGGGGGGGCTGCCGCCGCCCAGGCATACATCCTGGGGGCTGAGGGAGGGACATCCGCAGAGCTGGCGGAGGGGGCAGCAGGGGAGGATGCCGTGGTCGGTGGCGGAGCTGCAGCAGTGGGGGTAGCCCCTGCCATGGAGGGCCCGGTGATTTTAGTGGGGCCCTTCCCCTTCTTCTTGCCCTGGCCTTTCCCACCAGCTGGGGGGGCTTCCCTAGAGTCTGGGGAGGCGGTGGGCATGGCAGCGGTGGAGATCACCCCGGTGCCCTCCATTGCCGATGCCCCAGCGGGGGCGGTGGCAGGTGGTTAACAGGAGTTGGGGTCAGGTAGAAAGGGACAAGCTGTGGGGTGGACAATTCGGGGGGGGGGGGGCACATGAACCACCGTACGCTTGTCCAGAGTGTCCTGTTTGGTTGGCTGGTGCTTCTGGCCCACACCGTGGAATCAGGGCGAGCAGCTGAGTCCAGAGGCAGATGTTAGACAGCCAGCAAAGATGGTGGAGTGGGGGGGTGAAGATTGTAGTGTGGGGGTTGGGAGGACACAGATGGATGGGGGTGCAGCTCCGTGCCACACCCCCTGTGTCCCTACAAACACAGTTAAGACACAGTCAAGGCCTCCCCCCACACGAGAGCACAGTTCGAAAGTTACTCAGTCTTAGGCCCCCTCCACGGCAATTTGTAGATTCCCTGGGCGGTGTTCCTCCGGTGGATGGCTTTTTCTCTGTCTGTTCTGGGCTTTCTTTTTTGCATTCCAGAAATGCCGGAGCAAGTGATAAGAGTCCTCTCGACCAGAGACGGGTCCGCAAACAAACAGCAAGCGGCTGGGTCTGGGGGCTGGGTCCTTCCACTCCCCCCCTGTGGGGAAGCGGGCCAGCAGGCCCCCCCTCTCTCAGGGGGGGTTTCAGCTGGAGCGGCAGCAGCGTCCGAGGGTGGGCGGGGGGGGGGGGGGCTAACAGCCGGCTGGCAGCTGATCAGCACTCTAGCAACAGCAGAGAAAGGAAAAAAAACAACAAAAAGAAAAGAAAGCGGGGAGAGCGTCTGGCCCGGTCCGGGGGGAAGCTGAAAGCAGGAGCAAAAAGCAAGAAAAGCCCAGGCCAGAGGGCAGCAGCAGGAGAGCAGGCTAAATAGGTCCCTTTTCCCTGGGTAAGGTAAGAGGGAAGGTTTTTGAAACAATCAGGAACCTTCTGGAGACAATTAAGACAGGCTGATTAGAACACCCGCAGCCAATCAAGAAGCTGCTAGAATCAATTAAGGCAGGCTAATCAGGGCACCTGGGTTTTAAAAAGGAGCTCACTTCAGTTTGTGGTGTGCATGTGAGGAGCTGGGAGCAAGAGACACTAGGACCTGAGAGTGAGAACGCATACTGCTGGAGGACTGAGGAGTACAGGCATCATCAGACACCAGGAGGAAGGTCCTATGGTGAGGATAAAGAAGGTGTTAGGAGGAGGCCATGGGGAAGTAGCCCAGGGAGTTGTAGCTGTCCCACAGCTGTTCCAGGAGGCACTCTAAACAGCTGCATACCACAGGGCCCTGGGCTGGAACCCAGAGTAGAGGGCAGGCCCGGGTTCCCCCCAAACCTCCCAACTCCTGCTCAGACACAGGAGTTGTTGTCCTGGACTGTGGGTTCATGAAAATGGCCAAACTGAGGGCTGCTGTGAAGCTCCAAGGTGAGCAAATCCACCAATAAGCGCAAGACCCACCAAGGTAGAGGAGGAACTTTGTCACAAAAGTTAATACAGCAGATGTATGGTAAGGTAAGCTGGCATCTAAATAAACTCAGTGCTAGCCTAATATTTCATGTAAGTGCAAGACCAATTTGTGTGTTTAAGCGTGAGTGTGTGTGCACAAGTGTAAGTGGGACCATGTGAGGGAGAGAGAGAGAAAGTTAACGAGTAGCAAATTTTTCTGAGCCAAAATACACCAAGAGCTCAGATGCTTGGAGCACTTTACCCTGTCAGTGTTAAAACTTGTACAATGAAGGAAAGAGGATGAATCCACTACCTGACAAGCCTGCTTTTAAACAACCTATGTTTGGATGCCACATATGTTCAATCAAACAGGGGCCTCCATATTTCCTTTAAAAGGGTAATACTAATTCTTTTCCTTCACTAAATCAACAGAATTTTCCATTAGCTCATCAGCTCCAGAAAACCAGACTCCTGGCTCCTAGTAAAACTTGGCTTTATCATATCGTAGGCAATGCAATGGGCAACTTGAAAATAAGAAAAAAAAATTATAAGACACTGAAAAGCACCCATGAAATAATTCTATATTATTTATTAACTAGTTGACCTAGATGACTCGTATGCAGACTTTGTCTAACTATATTTTATATGGTTCTTACTAGGGCCCCAGTTCAGTAGAGCACTTGAGGATATGCATAATTTCAAATGGTTAAAGACAAGCATTTGCTTAAGTGGTTGTTTGAATCAGGGTCTGGATCCTCTTCAGCAGCCTGTGCCACAGCTTTTCCTGGAACAATTTAAGATGGGAGGGTAAATACAATTGGGGAATGGTTCTGCTAAATTACACTAGCTTGTAACAGCAGTATATGGAGTTATGCCAGCCAGAAATTGCAGGAAGATCGCACCAGAGGGAGGGGAAAGGATGAGATCAAGAAATAGTACTGATGGTGGTACAGTCCTGGCTACTCCAAAATGAAGATCCTCCAGTTATTGCAGCTTTAAGCCCCCTTTTTATCACCAGGGCAGCACAAAGTGGTTTCAGCATAGCCTAGGGTATGGACTTCCCTGTGTGCTACTTGAAAATGTCTATAATTCATCAGAATATTCAGGTTTATAAATAAACCTATCTAGTCATTTGCTTTTTAGAATCTCTGCGGTGTTTCTGTGGGTGTATGTGCCAACAGAATTAGCACGATGGGATGGAAGTCCCTGAGAGCTAATACAAAGTTCTGAAAACAAGAACCTGTAAGGGGCAAAAGTAAACAACATATAATAGCTTGTTTACATTATTCAGCATGTAGTATATGAACAGAAAACATTTACAATGTTCATTTTATATGCACATTAATTATGTGAAATTAGAGGCACTGAGAGTGGGCCATTAAGTGCTGATTAGACAATAATATCAGGATTTCTGGCAGCGCTGGTTATAAGAAACCTAAATTTACCTCCAAAGGAAAGAGTGCATTAAAATTTTAATTTGTTTCTCAACAGTTCAATTATAACATGCTTAATGTGCTGGACATTAACTTTCAGGGGGCCTGAACAAAATTATAGATCAGGCCAAAATTACCTTGCACTTTTTTGAAAACACAGTAGCAATTATTTTCAGATCTTTATTTGATGTCAAGACTGTTAATGATCCACCTTGGCCCCAACACACTCTTTGTAAGTTGGTAAACTGACTTTGCCCCTTACTGAAACATAGTGGTTTTCTTGGTTGGCCCTCTTCCAGTACAGAGAAAGGGGAAGGACCTAAAGGAGTCAGGATCATGGAAGTGACGGGTCCCCAGGGCCAGTGGGGAGAAGCCAGCACTCAGAGTCAGCCAGATTGACAAGGCAGGCAGGCCAATGAGGGAGCTGAGAGCCCAGGGCCCATCCTTTATGTGAGTTGGGGCTGCCAGGGCAGCATAAGTCATGAGAGGGAGAGTGGAATAACTGAGATCTGAGCTCCGGAGAGTGCAGCAGCCCAGAGGCAGAGCAGCAACTCAGAGTCAGGGAGTTGGAACAGCAGAGACCAGTCATGTTGACAGTCAGCTAGGACCCAGCTACAGAGGAGAGCCACAGGATATGAACTGAGGTAGTGGAAAGTCTGCTGTTCTGCAAGTAAACTGGAGCCAAGCATAGTGAGAGGCTAGGAGATCGAGGTGGGGATCCTGAGCAGAGAAGAGGGAGATGCCACCAGAGAAGGGGGCCTTGAAGGTCGGACTCGGGGGCGGGGATGTGAACTTCACACTGGAGAGGAGGGTCCTGCCACCTAGAGCCTGAGGGTGTGCAGCCATCACCAGAGCAGGTATCATCGCAGCACATACAGGGTCTGGGAAGAAGCTCTGGGATGAGTGAGGAATAGATTGGAACTCAAGAAAATTCAGAGAGAATATTCTGTATGGTGTTCCCAGTGCCCATGGGAAAGCAATACAGCGGTGCACAGACAATCCAGGAAGTTTTTGGAAACTGTAGGGGACAATTTCCTGGTGCAAGTGCTGGAGGAACCAACTGGGGCGGAGCTCTTCTTGACTTGCTGCTCACAAACTGGGAAGAATTAGTAGGGGAAGCAAAAGTGGATGGGAACCTGGGAGGCAGTGACCATGAGATGGTCGAGTTCAGGATCCTGACACAAGGAAGAAAGGAAAGCAGCAGAATACGGACCCTGGACTTCAGAAAAGCAGACTTTGACTCCCTCCGGGAACTGATGGGCAGGATCCGCTGGGAGAATAACATGAGGGGGAAAGGAGTCCAGGAGAGCTAGCTATATTTTGAAGAATCCTTATTGAGGTTACAGGGACAAACCATCCCGATGTGTAGAAAGAATAGTAAATATGGCAGGCGACCAGCTTGGCTTAACAGTGAAATCCTTGCTGATCTTAAACACAAAAAAGAGGCTTACAAGAAGTGGAAGACTGGACAAATGACCAGGGATAAGTATATAAATATTGCTCGGGCATGTAGGAATGGAATCAGGAAGGCTAAATCACACCTGGAGTTGCAGCTAGCGAGGGATGTTAAGAGTAACAAGAAGGGTTTCTTCAGGTATGTTGGCAATAAGAAGAAAGCCAAGGAAAGTGTGGGCCCCTTACTAAATGAGGGAGGCAACCTAGTGACAGAGGATGTGGAAAAAGCTAATGTACTCAGTGCTTCTTTTGCCTCTGTCTTCACGAACAAGGTCAGCTCCCAGACTACCGCACTGGGCAGCACAGCATGGGGAGGAGGTGACCAGCCCTCTGTGAAGGAAGAAGTGGTTCAGGACTATTTAGAAAAACTGGACGTACACAAGTCCATGGGGCCGGATGAGTTGCATCCGAGAGTGCTAAAGGAATTGGCGGATGTGATTGCAGAGCCATTGGCCATTATCTTTGAAAACTCATGGCGATCGGGGGAAGTCCCAGAAGATTGGAAAAAGGCTAATGTAGTGCCCATCTTTAAAAAAGGGAAGGATGATGATCCTGGGAACTACAGGCCGGTCAGCCTCACCTCAGTCCCTGGAAAAATCATGGAGCATGTCCTCAAGGAATCAATTCTGAAGCACTTAGAGGAGAGGAAAGTGATCAGGAACAGTCAGCATGGATTCACCAAGGGCAAGTCATGCCTGACTAATCTAATTGCCTTCTATGATGAGATAACTGGTTCTGTGGATGAAGGGAAAGCAGTGGATGTGTTATTCCTCTACTTTAGCAAAGCTTTTGACACGGTCTCCCACAGTATTCTTGTCAGCAAGTTAAAGAAGCATGGGCTGGATGGATGCACTACAAGGTGGGTAGAAAGTTGGCTAGATTGTCGGGCTCAACGGGTAGTGATCAATGGCTCCATGTCTAGTTGGCAGCCGGTATCTAGCGGAGTGCCCCAAGGGTCGGTCCTGGGACTGGTTTTGTTCAATATCTTCATTAATGATCTGGAGGATGGTGTGGATTGCACCCTCAGCAAGTTTGCGGATGACACTAAACTGGCAGGAGTGGTAGATACGCTGGAGGGTAGGGATAGGATACAGAGGACCTAGACAAATTAGAGGATTGGGCCAAAAGAAATCTGATGAGGTTCAACTAGGACAAGTGCAGAGTCCTGCACTTAGGATGGAAGAATCCAATGCACCGCTACAGACTAGGGACCGAATGCCTCAGCAGCAGTTCTGCAGAGAAGGACCTGGCGTGACAGTGGACGAGAAGCTGGATATGAGTCAACAGCGTGCCCTTGTTGCCAAGAAGGCCAATGGCATTTTGGGGTGTATAAGTAGGGGCATTGCCAGCAGATCGAGGGATGTGATTGTTCCCCTCTATTCGACATTGGTGAGGCCTCATCTGGAGTACTGTGTCCAGTTTTCAGCCCCACACTACAAGAAGGATGTGGAAAAATTGGAAAGAGTCCAGCGAAGGGCAACAAAAATGATTAGGGGACTGGAACACATGAGTTATGAGGAGAGGCTGAGGGAACTGGGATTGTTTAGTCTACGGAAGAGAAGAATGAGGGGGGATTTGATAGCTGCTTGGATCCACCTTTCAGGTAGTTAAAAAGAGGATGGATCTAGACCATTCTCAGTGATAGCAGATGACAGGACAAGGAGTAATGGTCTCAAGTTGCAGTGGGGGAGGTTTAGGTTGGATATTAGGAAAAACTTTTTCACTAGGAGGGTGGTGAAGCACTGGAATGCGTTACCTAGGGAGGTGGTGGAATCCCCTCCTTAGATATTTTTAAGGTCAGGCTTGACAAAGCCTTGGCTGGGATGATTTAGTTGGGATTGGTCCTGCTCTGGGCAGGGGGTTGGACTAGATGGCCTCCAGAGGTCCCTTCCAACTCTGTTATTCTATGATTCATCGTGCGGGGTTCCTCGATCCTTTAACCTTTTAAATTTTTCCCTTGTTTGCAGTTGCTATTTTATAAAGTGTATGTGGTTTAAACTCAATGTAGTGATCACTGGGTCAGGGAAGTGGCCAATGAGGAGAGAATACCCCGGAGTGGGGACACCCTATCCTGTGCTGAGTAACCCACAATGGGAATCCTGGGCCCAGCCTTATCAGGGTTACAAACACTGCATTGCATGGTGAAGAGAAAAGAGTCCTTGAGGTCAGACAGGTATCCAAGTAAAGGGACTGGAGTCAGGGACTCAGATCCTTTGACCATCCGATTCCACCAGGGTAGTCTAGAAAGCAGGAAAATTCCTCACGATACAGGGACCATTCCCCTGCTTACAACAGGATAAATTAAGTTTTCTGCTTTCAAGGAGCCTGGAATGGATTTTGCTACTGAAAACACAGAGGGCTTGTGTACATGGTACAGCAAAGCGTGCCAGAGGAGCGGGATTTGTAAAGCACACTCATATGCTGCACTCTAACTGGCCCTTGTGGACCCTGCTGGAGTGCTCTAAGTAGTACCTAGTTCGTGTTAACTAAGTCCATGTTAACATAGTCATGACTATTTTAACAAGAACACGGTACCTTTTAAAGCACACCAGCAGAGTCTACAGGGGACAGTTAGAGCATGATTCATTAGAGTGCTTTACAAATCACACCCTTCTGGAATGCTATGCTTTGCACCATGCAGACAAGCCCAGAGTAACACACATATCAGAGAATACATATGTTCAGCATAGACAAAAACCTAAAATGATAGATCTCTATTTTCTTATACTGCCACATGTACAGAAAACTGGACAAGTCGTAGAAACTTAAAGTCCTTGTTGAGGTATCTATACTGTAAGCTAAGGTTTTTGCCAGTTAACATGAGTTAACTAACATCTTTGCAAATGCTAATCTAGACACTTACAACATGTGTTCCAGTACATCTATGGTAAATAATTTTGAATCAAATGTTTCTGGAATGTCTAAAATAGCATTTTAAAAGTTGCTAGTTAACTCCCTTTCATTTTCAGATAACTAAATTTCAGATAATTAATTTTCCAAATAACTCAAGTTGAGAGGACCACAAATTTTAGTCTACATATAATCTTCAAGTATTTATATAGTCAGAAAAAGGGAATATCAACATTGATTTCAATGGGAATTTTTCCTGAATAAGGACTATATAATTTGGTTTCTGTTAAACTACCCCTTCTCCTCCTTTATATAGAGCTAGAAGATTTTTTTTATTACTAAGCTATTTAAAAAATTCTAGTGTCCAGTTACATTCCCTTAATTGCTTATGCATGCAACTCCTGTTAAATACATGTAGAGTATGAGCAGCCCTTGGATTTTGCTTCACACAATGTTTATGGCAAATTCTACTGTACATTTACCATTGTTTTGTAGAGCTACATAAACAATTAGCTGAAAGTGAGCTGCCTCAAAGAAAGGAATTTGTCATTTTTCAGTAGTGTCCTGTGAGGGCAGGCAGGTGGGATTTACTCCTAGGTGTTCTTTTCACTAATGATACATCAGAGAATGGAAAAGTGAGTAGCAATATCCAGAAAGCTGACAAGATTTATGAGAGTGGGTCACTTATTGTACCTCTGGAGGCAAACAGGGCATCTAGTCTGTCTTTAATTATTATGACAGTAAAAAAATTAAAAAAACAATGCAGAAGTGCAAGTTGACAGAGGACAGACAGGGTCAAAGGAGAGACAGATCATGGATATTAAGTGAAACATCGCAGAAGTAGAACAAGGCAAGTGGCAGTGGCCGTTAAAAGCAAAACTGCACTTAGATTACTTTGATAGTGAAGGCCAGGGGCGGATGTAGCCTTCTGATTCAATAAATGCGTTATACTAAAATCCTCTTGGACATGATTTTGAGTTGTACTCAAGGGGGACACTGACCACCCGCAGCAGCACTTTCTGCCCCAGCACCACAATCCTAATCCCAGCCCAATGTGGATGGAGAACACAGCAAGGTGGGACCGGGGGTGAGAGCTGCAGAGCAAGCCTACTCACTGCACTGTGGTGGCTCCTGTCCCACAGGGCTGGGCCTGCCTCCTTACTTTAGGCATTGCAAACCAGCACACAGGGTCACAGTGCAACTCAGGTTTGGCACCTTGGATTTCATGATTTCTGTGGGTGCAAAGCCATAAGCCCCACATTAAAGCTACCCCTGGCTGCAGCAAACCCCAAATCCTGCTGAAGGTGGTTGAAACTGAGTGGATGGGAGAGAAATGATAAGTGTAGTCTTTCCATTCAAGAGGTCCAATTTATGTTAAATGAAGTTTCCATTTTGTATTATGCTTTTAACAGGCAGAATTAAAGTAAAGTAAGTCTACTCAAAACAAACTGTACCCAAGGGAATGCTAACTAACTGACATCAACTTCATACCACCATCTTTTGACTTCAGGGGGCAGTAATGTCTACTAAAAAGCCAGCCATAATGGTATTCCACCCATGCTTTGGCAAAACTAGTATACAGTCAAACTGTGATTTTTTTTTTTTTATGCCTCTTTGGAGTCCATACCTGGGTAAATGCCATAAGACAGATTCAAAGGTGAATTCACTCTTCCTTTGCAAGCATAGACTGAGTTTTTCAGCTTGTTTTTACCATTCCTTCCTTAGCCAAGAACTTTTGACCCATGTTACCCATAAACTGCAGAAAGTACAAGGTCAGATCAGGTCTAAGGTTGGGATTTTCAATATCACATAAAGGAGTTAGTTGTCCAACTCTCACTGAAAGTCCAATTTAAACTCCAAGTACAACTTTATTGACTTTCATAGGGTTGCATGTGCTTATTTCAGTGGGAGGTTTCTATTTTATTCTGGTTCTTATTTTGTACCCATCACTATTGTATCCAAGTACCTTCCAGGGTTCAAAAACTAAATCAAGGGACTGATCATAAATTCCATTCCCACTTCTCCCTGTCCATGGGCAAATTGTGGGAGAAGTGGGAAAGAAGTACTGAAACTCTGCCATTTGAGACACCACTCCTAATAGATTGTGAAGGTGTTCATTCCTCCTTTTCTTTAGGGTCATATTCTGAACAGAGCAAAATAAGGATAGAGGACTTTAAAAAAAGACTTCAGCAAACTGGAGAGAACTGGTAGCTAGAATCCTGTGGGAAGAAAAATCTAAGGGTAAAAGGAGTACAGGAGAGCTGGCGTATCAAAAGACACAAAAGCAAACTATCCCATTGTGAAGGAAAGATCGGAAGAATAGTAAAAGGTCGAAAGGCTGCATCTGGATCTTTTTAATGAAAACCAAAAAGGAAGCCTAAAAATATTGCACACATGGGCAAATTGATAAGTATGAGTACAGAAGAATAGCATAATCACATAGGGATAAAATCAGAAAGGCTAAGGCACAAACTGAGTAACATCTAGGAAGAGCTACAAAAGACAATAGGAAGTTCTATAAATCCAGTAGGAGCAAGAAAAAGACAAAAAAGTGTGGGCCCTCCATTTAGCATGCCAGGAGAGCTAATAATCCACAACACCAAAAAGACTAAAAAGTGTCTAATGCCTATTTTGCTTCAGTTAAAAGCTTAATTGTGACCAGATGTTTAAACGCAACTAATATTAACAACAAGGGGGAAGTCAGAATAGGGAAAGACTAGGTTAAAGGATATTTAGATAAGTTAGATGTATTCAAGTCAGCACGGCCTGACAAAATTCATCCTAGGGTACATAAAGAATTAGATGAAACAATCTCTGAACATTAGCAGTTATTTCCAAGAGCTCATGGAGAATGGGTGAGGTCTCAAATGACTGGAGAAGAGCAAGCGTGGTATGTATTTTTACAGAGAGGAACAAAGAGGACCCTGGGAAATACAGACCAGTCAGCTGAAGTTTGATACCTGGAAAGATACTGGAACAAGTTAACAATCAATTTGTAAGCACCTAGGACAATGGGGTGACAAGTAAGAGCCAACATAGATTTGTCAAAAATAAATCATGCAAATCAACCTGATTTGCTTCTTTCATGGGGTACTGGTCTAGTGGTTGTGGGGGAAACTATAGACTTGATATATCTTATTTTAGTAAGGCTTTTGATACAGTCCCACATGACATTCTCATAAATTAGGGAAATGTGGTCTAGATGAAATTACTATAAGATGGATAAATAGTTAAAAGCCCATGCACAATGAGTATTGTTTGCTGTCGGATTGGGAGGACATTTCTAGTGGGATCCCTCGGGGTCAGTCCCGGGTCTGGTACTATTCAAAATTTTCATTAACGACTTGGATAACGGAGTGGAGAATATGCTTTAAAAAACTGCAGAAGCAGGGTGGAACTGCAAACAATTTGGAGGACAGAATGAAAATTTTAAAGGACAGTTATCATCAAAGACTAGACATTCAGGTGATAGCAAAGACATTGGTCACATATACAACCAAATCATAACATGCTTTCTAGAGACTAAACTTAACTAACAGGGTTAACTTCCTGTTTAAAGAAGTTTATCTTACCCAAAGTCCTCTTCAGCCTTTTCAACCAAAGCTGGCCGAGACCCCACTTTCATGAATGCAAACACGCTGTTTACTTCCTGGGTGCAGGATGCCAGGGTGTCATCTTTGCCTTCTTGAAATACCCCCAACATTCAATTGTCTTTACTCAAACAGGATAATCCCCCATGACTTGTTTTTTTCCTGTGTGCTCCTTTCCTGTTGAATTCACATCTCTTCATTAACATTTGACTTTGTATTTCAATAGGTATCTATTGTGTTAATTTACAATGTTTAATTTACATCCTAACAGAGAGCTAGGTGAACAAAAATCTCGTCTGACCAAAAAAAAACCTGTTTTTCACCTCTGCTGGTGATTAATACTTTAATACAGACTCCAAGAACATATTTTCCGTATATATACACACATAACTCCTTACATAGTATCTGTAACTACAATTCACAATTACATTAATAATCAGTATGACACTGGATTTCATTTGAGACCTCACATCACATTCTTTGGTGAACCAGAATATACATACCAGAATCAGGATATTCCTGTGACCCCCTTGTCAGTTGCCATTAATAGGTTCTTGCATCACAGTAAAGACATGTATTATCACTGTGAGGACATTATCAGCCAGGTTGAGATGTATCTCCTAGGTAAAGAGAGTTTTCTCACAGATGAGAGCCAAGCATCAGCAAAGAGTCCAGAAAAAATACTAACTATAGATTGCAGATAATTTGTGGGCATGCATTTACCACCAGTGCAGCTGGGACCATGGCAGCAAGATTTCTAAAGTGTCCACAAGAGTGGAGGAAGAGCAGAAGGCTCCTGAACTCCACCTGCCTGAGAACCTTTGGGCCTTATCATTTCTCTTTGAAATTGCAATGTGAGTATTTAATGGAGCTGGAGACAGAGAATTGATCCTCATAGTCTTCTACAAGTGAAGGGTGCAATTTCTCATCACTACCATTTGAATTTAGAAGAAAGATGCAAGACATTTTAAAGTACTTCCTTGGACTCCTGTCCCCACTTCCAAATGGGGACTCTCTCAAGACCAATGGTATCAAATGTTGCAAATAGTTCCAAGTTTAAAAGAATTTGAGTCTGGATGTCACCCTCCGTTATACTGTAGCTCTGTTCCTTCCCTGCCTGCGACTTTATCATTTTTAGTTTAGAGAGGAAGGAGGCTTGCTGACACTTGCATGAACTATAAAGTAAATTGACTTTGATCATTTCCCCTTTCTGGGCATGGTGAGCCAACATCTTAGATATAGAAGAATGGTCAACTGCAAAAATTGGTACTTACCTGTCTGTAACTGTGCTCTTTCAGATGTGAAGTAAACATGTATTCCATGTAGGTATGCATATCCCCAGTGCACTAAAGCTGGAGAACTTTGCCTAGCAGTACCATAGGGGCGGTGCTTGCACCTTGTTGCCCTAGCCTCTCCCCTGGCTATATACATTCCTTCACACTGAACATCAAGAGTACAGACTCTAATGCAAGGGGATGTTGGGTGGGTTGTGAAATACATGTCTGCATCACATCTTGGAGAACAAAGTTACAGTACAGGTAAGTAACCATTTTTTCTTCAAGTAGATGCAGCCATGTATTTCCTGTAGGTCACTCACAAGCAGTACTCACAGGAGGTAGGGCTCAGAGTCTATTCAAACAAGGATTTCAGGGTTGCCTTCCCAAAGTTTGCATCTGATCTGGATGCAGTAGTAATGGCATAGTGGTTTGTAAACCTATGCACAAAGGGCCAAGTGGCAGCCCTGCAAATATTCAATATAGGAATGTCACTTAGAATTGCCTTCGACGTTACCAGGGCCCTCACAGAATGACCTCGCGCCCTTTGAGAAAGCATACAAAGTAGCTCAGATTGCACTATCATGATACAGGAAGTTAGCTATCTGGAGATCATCTGTGAAGAGACTGCTTGGCCCTCCATTCTGTCCACATATGAAACAAACAGGTAAGATGAAGAAAAGAAAGGTTTAGTCCTATCCAGGTAAAAAGCTAAATATTGCCAGACATCCAGCGTCTGAAGATACTGCTCATCTGGGGTTGTATATGGCTTAGGGAAGAACACTGGTAGATTTATAACTTGGCTCATGTGAAATCCAGAAACCACTTTAGATAAAAATTTAGGGTGCAGCCACAGGATTATTTTGTCTTTGGAAAATTGCATTTAAGGACGGTCTCCCATCAAAGCCTGCAACTCACATACTCTCCTTGCAGACGTTTTCTCTACAAGGACAGCAGTTTTCTGACATAGAAGGGAAAAAGAAGAAGTTGCCAGAGGCTCTAATGGATGTCCCATAAGAGCCATTAAGACAATATTAAGGCCATGCTGGAACAATGAGAATGAATGTGGCATGATCCAATTTCAGCTTGAGATGGAACTGTGGGATGATTGGAATTGGAGGAAAAGCATAGAGGAGTGTCAGTTCCCAGCTCAGGTGAAAAGCAAAGCACCAGTCAAGGAGCCCTGACTGAGACCACCTCGAGAGCAGAACATTTCTTGTTGTCACTCATGGAGAATAAGTCCATCATTGGGTTGCCCCACACCATACAGATGGACTGCAGGAAGCTGGGCTTCAGAGACCACTTGTGATTCAGGGAAAAATTTCTACTGAGGCCATCCTCCAGGTGATTCTGGAGCCCAGGGTCAGTGATCAGCCATAGGGGTAAGGTTTTACCTGATGCAAAACTGCCAGAGCCTGATTGCCTCCTGACACAGCACATTAGAGTGTGCTTGGCCCATCTGTTCACGTGATGCCTTGTGGTGGTACTGTTGGTAAGGATGTGTACTGCTGAGTCCCTGGTGTGATCTTGAAAAGCCTGACAGGCATTTTAGATGGGATTAAGCTCCAGGACACTGATAAGCAAAGAAGATTTCTGTTCCAACCACAGACCTCAAACTTTCAGCAACCCCAGATGTGCTCCCCAACCTATTAATGAGGCATTTGTGACAATAGTCCTGATCGGTGGGGACTGGGCAAAAGGAATGCTCTGGAACACATTGCACTGAGCTGTCCACCATTGTAAGGAGTCCAGGATCAGGGGAGGAAGTCAGATCAGTCTGTCTAAGGGATGGCAGTTTGGATGATTGACTAACTTCAGTCACATTTGAAGAGGACAAAGGCATAACCTGGTATATTAGACTACCTGGGTGCATGCGGTCAAATGGCCTAGCATCCTAAGGCATACTTAGGCAATTGTTGAGGCTGCAATTCCAGACATAGATGTCAAATCCCATGGAATCAGTCAGTCAGCAGAAATGCTCTCAAACTCAGAGTCTAGCAGACTTCCAACCAACTTGATTCTTTGAGTAGGAACCAAAGTCAACTTCCCGCTGTTTAGGATGAGACCTGAATGATCAAAGAAGCTTAGCATGAATTGAACACCAGCAAGGACTTTGTCTCTGGACTTGTCCCTCAGTAACCAATCATCCAGATATGGAAAAACAAATTCCCTTCTTCCTGAGGTATTCTGTCAACACAATCATGCATTTGTTTAAAATCCAGGGACCAGAAAACAGACTAAAAGGGAGCATAGTGTATGGATTGGGCTGGTCTGCCATGACAAACCAGAGAAGCCTCCTGTGGCTCCAGAGAATTGCTGTGTGGAAATAAGCATCCTGTAGATCCAGTGCAGCAAACCAGTCGTGATTTAACACAGGGAGAATAGTTGCTAGGGTGACTATACAGAACCTCATGTATCTGACATATCTGTTGAGATAATGGAGGTCAAGGATAGGCCTCATCCCTCCCCCTTGAGCTTAGGAACCAGGAAATACCAGGAGTAGAACTCATCCCTGATGCTGCAGGGGAAACCTCCTCTATAGCCACCAAAGTCAGTAGAGACTGAACCTGCTCAAGAAGCAGTATATCATGGCAGGGGTCCAAGAAGAGTGACAGAGTAAGGGGGTGGGGAGGAGGAATGGAGAGGAACTGTATAGCAAAACCCAATCTGACAATGCTTAGGACCCAGCTCACCACAGTAATTAAGTCCCTGACACTGTGAAAAGGAGCCAGCCTATCCTCCAACAGGGAGGATGGAGATGGAGATGGTCATCAGTGCATCACTGCCCAGGACACACAAGTCAAAATGGGCACTTGCTGGATGCTGTGGTAGGACAAGCCAGCTAGGTAAATCCAGAATCAGAGGGCCTTCATCTCTGGGATTTAGGATCCTTCCTAGGCTAGTCCTGCTGTCTTACAGGAAAGGAAGACTAGCCAAAGAAATATTGTAGGCAGTATTGCTGCTGCCTGCTATAATGGCATCTCTTTTCAGATGGAGTATAAACTTCCAAAGTAGCTCAGGAATCCTTAAGAGTGCAGGATCTTGTCAGTCTTTTTCCAAAAACAAAACCTGACCATCAAAAGGTCTGCTCATCCATCCAAAACAAAACCTGACCATCAAAAGGTCCTCAGTGGTCTGCTGCACTTTGGGTGCAATGCCCAAATTCTGCAGTTGAATTGTGCGGTTTGTGATCAGAGTTGATGCCAGAATTCTGGCAGAAGCATATGCCATGTTCAGAGCCGACAGTAAAAGTCTTGGCTACCATACAGCCTTCTGTAATGAATGCCTTAACCTCTTCCCTGGAGGCTTTTGGCAGCTTGTCAGCAAACTTAGACATGGCAGCTCAATTAAAGTCCTATTTAGCAAGTAATGCCTGCTGGTTCACAATGCATATCTGCAAGGAAGAGGAGGTATAAATCTTCCTCCTCATAAAGTCCATCCTCTTGGAATCTTTAGGAGTAGATTTATATCTTTCCTTTTATACTCTGTAATTTGCTGCAGTTACAAGAGAATTAGGGGCCACGTGGGAGTAGAAACCCTGAAAACCTTGCCTGGGGATGAAGTACCACTTCTCCACAGGATTTGTTGTGGGAGGCAACAAAGTAGTATTCCAGGGGGCCTTTGCAGGCTCCAAGAAAGCCTCATTTACCAGAAGGGCTACTCTCCCTGGAACTGATGATTGGAGAACATCCAACAGTTTAGGTGCATTCTCCTGTATAAATTCAACTTGTATGCCCAAGGCAACTAACGTCCTCAGGCAGTGAGGGAGAGGAAGAACCCAACATAGTCATTCTCCAGAGAGGATGAAGAAGTGTGTCCTGTTCTCGAATCACAGGATCCAGTTGGGATGACCTTGGAGGTCCAGAGGGAATGGGCTCAGTGGTCACTTGTAGATGAGATGGTATGACAGGTTGGATCACAGAAACCCCCTGGGAGCTGCCAACTGATGTGCCAAGACTACTTCTGCCCCTGCTTTCTTGCCCTGGCAGCTTGGTTTGAGCCAGTGCCCTGCCTAGTTTGAGCCAGACCCACTGGCCTGCTGAAAACCCACACCCATGTTTGAAACCATGTCCCTTAACAGCTGTAGGCTTAAACTGAAAGCAATTTAAGAAGTGTTCCTGTATTTAACACTCAGATGTCCAACTCTCAGTGGGGTCCAAACCCCAAATAAATCCGTTTTACCCTGAATAAAGCTTATACAGGGTAAACTCATACATTGTTCACCCTCTATAACACTGAGAGAGATATGCACAGCTGTTTGCCCCCCCACACCAGGTGTTAATACATACTCTGGGTTAATTAATAAGTAAAAAGTGATTTTATTAAATACAGAAAATAGGATTTAAGTGGTTCCAAGTAATAGCAGACAGAACAAAGTGAATTACCAAGCAAAATAAAATAGAACACACAAGTCTATGTCTAATACAGTAAGAAAACTGAATAGAGATAAAACCTCACCCTCAAAGGAGTTCCAGTAAGCTTCCTTTTACAGACTAGTCTCCTTCTAGACTGGGTCCAGCAATCACTCACACCCCCTGTAGTTACTGTCCTTTGTTCTTGTTTCTTTCAGGTATCCTTGGGGATGGAGAGGCTCTCTCTTGAGCCAGCTGAAGACAAAATGGAGGGGTCTCCCATGGGTTTAAATAGACTCCCTCTTGTGGTTAGAGACCCCCTCCTCTCACCTATGCAAAATCCAGCTCCAAGATGGAGTTTTGGAGTCACATGGGCAAGTCACATGTCCATGCATGACTCAGTTTTTACAGGCAGCAGCCATTGTCCACATGCTACCTTGAATGTCCTCATATAGACTTCTTGTGTGGATTGGAGCCTTCCAAGATCCATTGTTCATTAAGTGCTTCTTGATTGGGCACTTAACTTGCAAATTCCTTTCTAAAGAAGCTGACCAAATACCTTACTAAGGCCATTTAAAAATCAAACTATACAACCAATATTCATAACTTCAAATACAATGACGACACATGTATACAAATAGAATGAATATGTTCATCAGATCATAACCTTTACATAGATATGTTACATAGCATATGTAGCATAAAACATATTCATGTTATGTCATATATACATTCATAAACATATTTCCATAAAGCCTTATGGGGTGCACCATCACAGATGGTTTGGGAATGGGAACCACCAACTAGATCAGTGATCTCACTCTTCAGCAGGCCAAAGAATGGGACCTCAAAAATGAGGAGTATCCCAAGGAGGCCACTGGGAAAATGGATATGGCATTTCTGGCCAGTAAGTACCAGGCCAGGAACACCAACCCAGCTGCGGGAATGTTGAGCTTAGTTCCAAAGGTAATCTGGGGATGGGCTCTGGCATCTATGAGGTGACGATGAAGGAAAGGTTGACAGACCTGGATCTTGAGGAGTACCAGAAATTCTCTGGTTTCAACAGGGAACCAGCCCAAATGGGGTGGACAAATTAACTGATTCACCCGAAGCCCAAAATGGAGGTGGCATTGGTGCTGAATAGGGAACAAGCACTGGCAGTACCAAGTGAAATATACTCCCACCCAGTACTGGAAAAGGCACTGGCAGTGAGGCCAAGGGCAGCATCAAACTCAATGATGGGATCTGCTGCCAGGGCAATGACGGTACCGAGGGTGCACCAGCAACAATGAGGTTTTTACTTGCAGGCATAACATTGGACTCAATTCCAGAATCTGGGACCTGCATGGTGTGAGCCTTGGTGCTGAAGAACCCAGCAGCATTATGACACCACCAAGGGCACAATGGAGATAGAAGCTACAGCACCCCAGGGATTGAGAGAAAAAGCAGGTCTGATACGTCACCTGATACACCTGGAGACAGTGTTGGTGCTGATGTCATTGGTAGTGGTCTCAACAGATGCCTTATGGCAACAACTGAAGTCACTGGTACGTGCTTTCACTGATCTCAGCACACTACCGGGGAGCAGTTGGACCTGCTCCATTCTGTATGCTGGAAGGAGTATGGTGCCAGTCAGAAGATGAGAAAGAGTCTCCCCAAGCCCTCTTCCTTGCTGCACTTGAGGAGAGAACATGATTCCTCTTCCTCTTGGGGAAATGCCAGAGTTCAAACATGGAGCAGCATCACTTGCCAGTTCCAAAGGTGACTACTGATCAGACAGGGGCCTTGGTACCAAAGTAGGTCTCATGGCACCAAAGTAGACCTCATGGCCTGCTCCAGAAGGTGCTGCTTCAGCCACAAGTACCTCACGGAGTCCTCTTTTTGAAAGACTTACAGATGGAGAACCATTCCTTAATATGTCCCTCACCGAGACACAAGTACCTTGTGTGGGAATCACTATTGGAAATTACCCCCACACATTACAGACAATGCTTGAACCCTGGTGAGGGCATCACACGGGGCTGCCAACTACTCTAACACTACACTAAACTAAACCAAAGGTACTACTAATTATTACTTAGAGGTAAAACTCTCAGAAAACTGAGCCTGAACATATGAGGTGATAACACCATACAGAGCTCCAACTCTAGCTGCAGGCAGGGAGAAAGAACTGAGCGGGGGTCGCTGCCCTTATATAGCCAGAGGAGGAGCTAAGGCCAGAGGGTGCAAGTGCCACCCCTACAAGTACTGCTAGCTAGGCAATGTTGTCTGGCTTCAGTGCGCTGAGCTTGTACACACTTACATGGAATACACGACTGCATCTACTCGAAGATATATTTTGCAAGAGGAGGCTTGATAGACAGTCCCACGAAGTGGAGGAATTTTATTTTAGAAATTTAGGAGTAATTTCTTGTTGCATGTTTAGAACATGAGGGGACACCTTTTTCCTGCACCAATCTTGAGATGCAACAAGGATTACCTCAGATGCTTGGTAAAAAGCAGCAGATGACATGAATGCTGCCTCTCACCATGCAAGTCTATTGTTGAGCAAATTTTGTGCTTCCCAACCATGTTTTCATGGGAAAACTGAGCTCAAAATTTTATCTCTGAGCTCATTATTATGCATTTATAAACTGATCATGTGCTTGGTGCAGTACAAGGCAGCTAAAATCCATATCTGCCCTGATTTATCAATATGCCAGTAGAAGGCAAGGCAACCAGCCTTCCTGCTTGCTCATATCAGTGTCCTATGTGAACACACCTTTGACCAGTTAATGAAGTCTTTTTTGTAATGCTAATAAAAATGAAATTTCTTAATTGCATCATTATATGCTGATCTGGCTGTATTCTACAGAAGTTGAGGATAGTAAAATGTCAGCAGAAAACTATCCTCCCCATTCCAACCCAAAATAGATCCATGTGAGGTATTAAAACAAAGCAGAAATATTCCAAGAGGCTCAACTGGAGACAGATTAACAAGTTAACTGCAAAAACTTTAAGCTGCCAGTATGTAGTATCTTACTATTGGCCAGTCAAATTCTAAGTTGGGATTTTCAAAGGAGTAAAGTATCCAACTTCCATTGAATTTCAATGGGATTTTTGGTCCAGATCCTCAAAAGTATTTAAGTACCTTTGAGAATCTGGGTCTTTGTGGCCAACTCTTTGAAAATCTCAGTTCTAGATTCTATAAGGTTACGTATGTGTAGTTAAGGAAGCCAGTCAAATACTGAAACAATGGCTAATAATTTATTTAGTGATTGACAGGAAAAATACATTGAATAATAGTCACAAATTATGTATTCATCCAGATCCACTATTTAAAGAGAACTAAGGAAACTAATGCTGATGTGATGAGAATAGCTTGTGTAGGCATATAGCCCTTATATAAAACTATTTCAAATGGCTTTCATTTTGAGATTTAAAGTAGCTTTTCCACAACATTTAGAACGCAAAGATAAACTGCTTGAACTATAGTCCAGTTTCAAAACAGGAAAGTAACCATAATTGACTTGTTAATAAGAAAAATAAAAACATTTCTGTTTTTAGTCTAGCAAAGAAGTGGAGATAATAAATTTTATCCTAAATAAAAATTTGTTTTTATTTTGGAGATCAATGAATTTTAAGTGAAATTCTTCTGAAACTCTTCTGAAAGGGGTTTCTTTTCCTATTAGCACTTTATATTTAATTTTCTGTAAACTGATCATGTCTTTTTGAGAGCTTTTATCCAGAATAGTCCAAGCCAGCTTCCTCAAAAGCCATTTTGTGTGTCCAGATTTTTGATATTTTGGGTGATTCACTAGACCAACAGTCTGTGATACGGAAAATACCTAATATTGTTAGCTTAAGTGAGACTCTTCCAAGTTGACACCCACTAAACAATGACAGTTCTTCACACATGGTCGGACTGAGTTGCATGGCTTCAAGGTAGGCCTCAAACCTAATCAATCATTGGAACAATTTACTGAGGGTCATGGTGGGTTCTCCATCCCTAGCAATTTTGAAATTATGTTCTCTAGTTAAAAAGGAACGTAAGGAATCAGGGACTAGAACCCAGGTGTGCCGAACCTGGTCCAGCTGATGTTCCCATAATGCCACCAGGAGGCCTTGCAGACCTGTAGTCTAGGAGCACATTGGAGAGTGGTGCCACAGCAAGTACTGCCTAAGAAACCCAGAGTGACGGCACCCTGCGGTCCTCTGATTGGCCAAGCAGCCTATTTAACTCTGGAGGGTGCCCGAGGAAGTTGTCTGGGCAACCAAACAGACTTCAGGCCTGTGGCAAGTCCACACCTCACCTTGTCTCCTGATCTCTGGTCTCCGAACTGGCCTGACTTTGTCCCCGATGGTTGCTTATTGAGCCCGGCTCCAGCAATTCCTCCAACCCCTGCTCATTGACTGCCATCCCTGACATGTGGACCCCAGCCCAGCTGTGACCATTAGGCCACACTGCCTACACTCCAGTCCCTTACAAGCAAATATCTATGGCCTGTGTTATACAGGAGATCAGATTAGATGATCACAGTGGTCCCTTCAGGTCTTCCAATCTCTGTAAAAGGTGATTTGGCCAAAGAGAGGAATAAGCTGCAAGGTGGAGTGAATTCTTTTTTTTAAACACTTAAGAATCAAAAATAAGGCTGAGTAGGTTGGCCTGCTCAGTCAATAAGCCACATTCCAGAATCACCAAGACTAACCACCTCAGAGAAGTCATGACTAGGGCTGTCAAGTGATTAAAATAATTAATTGCGACTAATCATGCGATTAAAAAAATTAATCACAATTAATCACACTGTTACAGAATAATAGACTATCAATTATTTACATATTTTTGGATGTTTTCTACATTTTCAAATATATTGATTTCAATTACACCACAAAATACAAAGTGTACAGTGCTTACTTTATATTTATTTTTATTACAAATATTTGCACTGTAAAAAAACAAAAGAAATAGTATTTTTCAGTTCACCTAATATAAAGTATTGTAGCGTAATCACTATCACGAAAGTTCAGCTTACAACTGTAGAATTATGTACAAAAAATAACTATACTCAAACACAAAACAATATAAAACTTTAGAGCCTACAAGTCCACTCAGTCCTACTTCTTCAGCCAATTGCTCAGACAAACAAGTCTGTTTACATTTGCAGGAGATAATGATTCACTCTTCTTGTTTACAACATCACCTTAAAGTGAGAACAGTCATTCGCATGGCACTGTTGTAGCTGGCGTCACAAGATATTTACAAGTCCACTCAGTCTTACTTCTTGTTCAGCCAATCACTCAAACAAGTTGTTTACAATGTCACCTGAAAGTGAGGACAGGCTGTCGCATGGCATTGTTATAGCTGGCATTACAAGATATTTACATGCCAGTTGCACTAAAGAGTCATATGTCCCTTCATGCTTCAACCGCCATTCCAGAGGACATGCGTCCATGCTGATGATGGGTTCTGCTCAATAACGAGCCAGAGCAGTGCAGACTGACATATGTTCATTTTCATTATCTGAGTCAAATGCCAACAGCAGAAGTTTGATTTTTTTTTTTGATGGTTCGGGGTCTGTAGTTTCTGCATCAGAGTGTTGCTCTTTTAAGTCTTCTGAAAGCATGCGCTACAACTCACCCATCTCACTTTTGGAAGGCACTTCAGATTCTTAAAACCTTGGGTCAAGTACTGTAGCTATCTTTAGAAATCTCACATTGGTGCCTTCTTTGCGTTTTGTCAAAGCTTCAGTGAAAGTATTCTTAAAACCAACATGGAAAAAGGCTAATGTAGTGCCAATCTTTAAAAAAGGGAAGAAGGAGGATCCTGGGAACTACAGGCCAGTCAGCCTCACCTCAGTCCCTGGAAAAATCATGGAGCAGGTCCTCAAAGAATCAATCCTGAAGCACTTACATGAGAGGAAAGTGATCAGGAACAGTCAGCATGGATTCACCAAGGGAAGGTCATGCCTGACTAATCTAATCGCCTTTTATGATGAGATTACTGGTTCTGTGGATGAAAGGAAAGCAGTGGATGTATTGTTTCTTGACTTTAGCAAAGCTTTTGACATGGTCTCCCACAGTATTCTTGTCAGCAAGTTAAGGAAGTATGGGCTGGATGAATGCACTGTAAGGTGGGTAGAAAGCTGGCTAGATTGTCGGGCTCAACGGGTAGTGATCAATGGCTCCATGTCTAGTTGGCAGCCGGTGTCAAGTGGAGTGCCCCAGGGGTCGGTCCTGGGGCCGGTTTTGTTCAATATCTTCATAAATGATCTGGAGGATGGTGTGGATTGCACTCTCAGCAAATTTGCGGATGATACTAAACTGGGAGGAGTGGTAGATACGCTGGAGGGGAGGGATAGGATACAGAAGGACCTAGACAAATTGGAGGATTGGGCCAAAAGAAATCTGATGAGGTTCAATAAGGATAAGTGCAGGGTCCTGCACTTAGGATGGAAGAATCCAATGCACCGCTACAGACTAGGGACCGAATGGCTAGGCAGCAGTTCTGCGGAAAAGGACCTAGGGGTGACAGTGGACGAGAAGCTGGATATGAGTCAACAGTGTGCCCTTGTTGCCAAGAAGGCCAATGGCATTTTGGGATGTATAAGTAGGGGCATAGCGAGCAGATCGAGGGACGTGATCGTTCCCCTCTATTCGACACTGGTGAGGCCTCATCTGGAGTACTGTGTCCAGTTTTCGGCCCCACACTACAAGAAGGATGTGGATAAATTGGAGAGAGTCCAGTGAAGGGCAACAAAAATGATTAGGGGTCTAGAGCACATGACTTATGAGGAGAGGCTGAGGGAGCTGGGATTGTTTAGTCTGCAGAAGAGAAGAATGAGGGGGGATTTGATAGCTGCTTTCAACTACCTGAAAGGGGGTTCCAAAGAGGATGGCTCTAGACTGTTCTCAATGGTAGCAGATGACAGAACGAGGAGTAATGGTCTCAAGTTGCAATGGGGGAGGTTTAGATTGGATATTAGGAAAAACTTTTTCACTAAGAGGGTGGTGAAACACTGGAATGCGTTACCTAGGGAGGTGGTAGAATCTCCTTCCTTAGAGGTTTTTAAGGTCAGGCTTGACAAAGCCCTGGCTGGGATGATTTAACTGGGAATTGGTCCTGCTTCGAGCAGGGGGTTGGACTAGATGACCTTCTGGGGTCCCTTCCAACCCTGATATTCTATGATTCTATGCGCTGGGTCATCATCGGAGACTGCTATAACATGAAATATATGGCAGAATGCAGGTAAAACAGATCAGGAGACTCATAATTCTCCCCCAAGGAGTTGAGTCACACATTTAATTAATGCATGATTTTTTTAATGAGCATCATCAGCATGGAAGCAAGTGCTCTGAAATGGTGGCTGAAGCATGAAGGGGCATACGAATGTTTAGCGTATCTGGCATGTAAATACCTTGCAATAAATAAGAAGTGGGCAGCATTATCTCCCATAATTGTAGACAAACCTGTGCGTCTTCGCAATTGGCTGAATAAAAAGTAGGACTGAGTGGACTTGTAGGCTCTAAAGTTTTACATTGTTTTGTTTTTGAGTGCAGTTATGTAACAAAAAAAATCTACATTTGTAAGTTGCACTTTCACGACGAAGAGATTGCACTACAGTACTTGTATGAGGTGAATTGAAAAATACTATCTTTTGTTTATCATTTTTACAGTGAAAATATTTGTAATAAAAAATAATATAAAGTGAGCACTGTACACTTTGTATTCTCTGTTGTAATTTAAATATATATTTGAAAATGTACAAAAACATCCAAAATATTTAATACATTTCAATTGGTATTCTATTATTTAACAGTGCAATTAATTTTTTTAAATCATGATTAATTTTTTTTGGAGTTAACCATGTGAGTTGACTGCAATTAATCGACAGCCCTAAATCATGACATCGACAAACAGGCCATGCCAGTCTTAGCCAGTCTTTCCCAGCACTCAGAGCTCGTCCATAAGCAAGAAATGTTGTGCTAATAGAATATAACTGTCTGGTTTCTTCTCTCTAGTTCCAGAGCCTGCACTCAAGAGTCTAGAAGATTACAAGAGCTGAAGAGTTCATAAACACCCTATCATTTAGTTATCACATTTTTCCCTTTTCTATATTCCATCTTTTGTTTTTATTAGGTGGGATATATCCCAGCCTTACTTTATTTTATTTTTTGGAATGTGTGAAAGTGTGACTGTGTGTATAACTACCCACAGAACCCACATAGGGAAGGCACTAGTAAGAAAAGTTGCCCAGGTTGAGACAATTTGTAGGGCTGTTTAAAAGACCTTCACATTAAAATATGTTCTGCATTTAAGTCTTGAAAGGATCTGAAATTGTCATCTCCAATTTCTGGAAGAATTGCTAAATATCTACTTATCACAGAGTATCCTGTTAAGGTCTATATTATAATAATATCACTGTTGGAGGAGGGAAAACAATTAGTTACCACATAAGAATTGAAGTCTAAGAATATTTAAGCATCTAAATGAAAGCAGCCTGAGAACACCTGAACACCCTATCTACCAAGGAGGTCAATGGGTCTGTCAATATGCTTAAAGTTATGCACATGGTGAAATACGTTACTGAACTGGGACCATTAAACAGATGAGACTAGTCAGCATTGTGAAACTCGATACTTGGTAGGATGTGGTCCTTAGATGCTTTTATTGAGTGCAAAGTAGTATATTTATTTTATCTCGAACACTCAATCTTTCATGAATTAAAAAAAAGTTTCAGACGCAATCATTTATTTATTGTTTCTTAAAGCTGGAGAGACACCACACTAAAAATACAGACTGAGCAAGTCCAAGATATCTTACCTCATAATGAATTTGAAAAATTAAAATGGATAGCCTGAGCATGCAAATAGCCTGCAAAGGGAAAATAAACAGCAAAAAAAGTTCAGTGCAGGACACCCAAGTGAAGACTGTTAAGCTATTGCAAAATTTAAATATGCACATATCAGAACACCAACATCATTAGCTTTTAATTAGTATGTATTGTAATGAAGATAGGAAAGAAAATGACAAGTTATTAAACTATTCATATATACAGCAAACCTCAAATTTATTCTAAATTAGTAGTTCCGAAGTAGTCTGCAGCACCGGATAAATCAATACTAACTGAGTTCTTTAAAAAAGGATTACTGTTTATATAACCAAGGTATAATTTGCAAGGAAATGCATTCTGCAGTACCAGGAACAGCACATATTATAAGGTCAGCCATGAACTGAAGTAAATTGTACAGCACAGAACATTTTTCTGATCTCAATGAAGAATATGGTGTACATTTTTAACGGCAAGAGTAACTAACCATTGGGGCAATTTACCAAGGGTTGTGGTGGATTCTCCATCACTGACAAGTTTTAAATCAAGAGAGGATGTTTTTCTAAAAACTATGCTCTAGGAATTATTTTGGGGAAGTTTTATGACCTGTACTATATAGGAGGTCAGACTAGATGATCACAGTGGTTCTTCCTGGCCTTAGAATCTATTAATATAAATGTGCATTTCCATAATAATTCCAGAAGGATTTATAAAGTAATTAAGATATGCAACACTAAGTATATTGAGAAGGTTACTCTCTGTATTACAACATACCTTCCGACATCATCTTCTTTTTCACTTCCTGGAAATGTAAGTTTGGTGATTATTCCTAGGATAAAACAACATCTAGCTAACTCTTCAGTGGCTCTTTTAACGGCTGAGCTAAAAGTATTTTAAAAACTTTTCTCAGTAGAGCTTGAAAATGCACAGAGAACTGACATTGTGTCGATAAACAGTAGGGACCTTTATTGGCTTTTCTAAGTAGGGAGGCTAATATAATAAAGGACGTGAGATTTACTAATTGCTAAATTTTAATCCCAGCTCTGACACTTTATGATTTGTGCAAACCATAGATTTTAGTTGCCGCCTTTCTTTCCTCATCTGTAAGGTGGGGATAACTAATTACTACCATACAATGGTACTGCAAGGATTAATAGCAATGGTATGGAGATAGGCATAGAAATAATTGCTACAACAATTATCACTGGCTTGATGATTTTTTTTTTCTGAAGAGATTACACAACACAATTTAAAGAAAATATTTATTCTCTGGAAATTAGTTTCCATCCCATTCCAGAATAGATGACATACAAAACACAGCAGCCATTATGACACTATTACAGATAATACATTTATTCTTCAGTTCTTGGACCAGTCTCAGTGATTAGTGCAATACTGATTGAACATCAGGTAATAATTTGAATCGAAATCAGAGACTCACAAGTAATGAATTTTAAACGAATGTAATCACACTTCCATTTTATTACAGAAGTTGTGTTTAAGTTAAACAGTGCCATGGTTCAAACAATATGTATTACGCATGTAGAAAACACTGAAAGATTATTTATACTTTAGGTGAAATATTTTCACTGATAATCCAATAGCCATAAATTCAGGTAGTTTAACCACAGTTGAAAAGTAAACAATATTCAGTTTGAATTTTTTTTCAAGCAAACTGCTTTTTTCCTTACATTTTTAGTACCCTTTGCAGCAACTGTGCAAGCTATGGTCAAACCAGGAGAAGACTTTTTTACAGTATTTCAGTGAAGATTAAAATAGAACATGTGATTCTCTTATATGGGCACACCCACCCAATACAAAAAACTCTCCCACCACTCCATTTTCATCTATTAATGTGGGACTCCAGTGGTGCATGAGACCTCTGCACTAGAATGAATAACAGTCTTAATGACACAATAAAAGATCAACTATGCAATCATCTTAAGATGACACTGAAAAAAATTATGTGGAAATACATGAATAACTGTAAACAGTAAATTCAGGACCAGCCTCAGACAGACAGCATAAGCACTTTGCTGAAATATCCTCCTTCCCACAAAGATAGGCCCTGATTCAGGAAAACATTTAAGAATGTATTTCACATTTAGCACTCTTAAGCAAATGGGACTTAAGCTGATGCTACAAATTAAGACCAACAAAATAATCAAAAGTGCACTGGGGAAAATAAAAAAAAAATTACAAACTTGCTTTTAGATTTTACAATCGATCGAACAGAGTAAGTGCAAAGTGAGTGATAGAGGAAACCTTACTACTGCTACATTCCAGCAGACTATTAAAAATAAAACATTATAAAAACCCATAAAATTGTAGCTTTTCTGTCCTTCCTTTCAGAAAATACGGATTACCAAGACACTTGTATTCAGATGGCAGCTTTCTCTTTCAGAATTAACTTCCTCCAGACTGATGTGTTCAGTGCTAACCACCATGAGACGTAACTGTGACATAACGACAGTTATGACATCCATTCATATCAGGAAGAGGAACAAGCTAATCACAGAGGACACTGCTTCTGCTTGCACAGAAATATGGCAACAGGAAAAAAAATCAGAAAATATGCTTGTTAATTAAATAAGGACAATATTACACTTTATAAAGCTTGATGAAATATGGCAGTTTCCCTTCCCTCCTCAATATTAATGAATTTAGTGCTCCTGAAGGGTACTAGATTGGTAGAGCCTGAACCCTCTCTTTATCCTCAGAAGAGCTATAGCACAGATTGCAGCCTCAATCAATGTCTTGCTCCATCTTGATCTGGTGGGACCACCTCTAAGGGTGAAAGGATAATTTAGTCTCGATGCTCATTTCATTCCTGGCCATTCTGTGATAGGATGAATTAGTGCCAGTTTGATGGGTGGTTTTGTGATTGAGCCATCTGTTCACAAGGAAATTCATTTCGCATGTGATTACTGAATAGCCATCAGATAACAACTTTGTCACTACCAAGCTTGTCACATCCAAAAGAGGAACCTAAAGATGAAAGTTTTGCCTCACATTCCTGATCATATGAGCTAGCCAGTCCCCTAGATACACTTTCTTTAAATCAATTTCAACCTGTTTAGCAGAGAGAAGATACTGCAAGATTTGTCATCCGATTATCTCATGTTACTTATTCTTATATATTATTAGACAACCACAGTATGTATGTGCGCTTTGGTCTCTTTTTACAAGAAGATTTCTCCCATATTGAGAAAAGGGTTCTGGACATACAGAGCATAAGCAAACTGTACTTAACATTTAAATGGTCATTTTTAATTGAAGTACTCTGGTTAGAACACTACCAAAGTCTGCATTCAAAATGATGGGTGAAATCCTGGCCCCACTGAAGTCAATGGCAAAACTCCCACTGGCTTTAAATTCCAGGGTTTCATACCAGAAATTTTCTACACTTAAAAACTCTGTTTAATCTTAAATTATGTCATATTACCAGCACATACATAATTGTCATTTAAAAATCAGCAGCTGTATATAAACACATTTCATCGTCTCTACACTGTACAAACTGTACACACACTTTAACAAACAAGCTATTTATTGCCTGGAATAATCAGGTTTTTTGACCTGTTTGATCTGTCTCTTACAAATTCAGCTTTAGGTTTCTTCGTGGAGGGCTCTGTTTTTCTGCAGAACTGTATTTAGTTCCTGAATAACATTTGGTGGCAACTTATCAGATTCCAAATTAGATTGGTTTGTTTTGTTCTCATGTTTCTTCAGTGTCCTTGATTCTTTATAGGGACTTTGGTGTAAGTCAGCAATGTCAGCACCTGTGTCCTCAACACAGATCAAGCTTCGATGTTTTTTTACATGGTTTCTCACTTTCTCCTCCTTGCGGTCTAGGCACTGTGCCACGATATGTGCTCTTTCTTTTAAATTCTTTTTTTCTTCCACGATGTCATTTTCATCTTGTTCACTGAATGTCAGCTTTCCATCGTTAATATGCTGAATAAAGACAAGAAATCACAAACAGAATGGTTCAAATTAACACAATATTCAATAATATTGAGATTGTGAGTTTTGTTCATTACTTTACATAACAGCTTACAAGAAAAATCAATTTTGCTGAAGAGCTGGGGCAGCATAGCGAATAGTTCTGGCCACAGTAATGGTGTACGAAGCCATGGCCAGGCCCGACTCGGCATGCACACAGCCCCAAGAAGCGGAGCTGCCCCCACTGTGCCAACTAGGGACTGAGCGCATGGACAAGCACCATAGCAGCAGCAGTCTCTCAGGCACAGCCCCTCCCCGCATCCTGAGCTGGACCCCTCTTGGCACACAGCTCCTAGCTACCTCCTGTCCGCATCCTGAATTACACCCCTGCTGGCACCTCTGCACACAACCCCTAGCTACCCCCATCTGCCCCCTGCCCCCACACAGCCCCTAGGAATCCCTGTCTGCATCCTGGGCTACCTTCCTGCACACAGACAGCCCCTAGCTACCCCCTGCCTGCACCCTGAGTTGGCTGAAAGGCTGAAAAGTGAAGATGAGATCAGGATGCGCCTCACTAACGTATGTTCCCAGCTGGAAAAACTGCAAGGAAAAGCAGGCACATCCATCCCATTAAGAAGACTCCTTGTCTGTAAGTTATTTTATATTTTATTACAATATTTGTTCCTTTTCTAATTAGTTGAGAATAGGATTGGGTCTTTACTTACACAGCAGAGAAACTCATATTTTACACTAAAAAAACTGAACACAATATAACGTTCAAAGTTGGACAACCATTTTGTTTTAAAATGAAATAAGCATTTTTAACAAAATTGTTAACATTGTTGTGTTGCTTTTTGTTCAGTTTTATACAAAATTATGTTTTCCTGTTAGACCACAACACAATTCGCTCTCAACTTTTTTTTTAAAGCTTTACGAAAACGGTTTCATTTCAAAGATCTTCAAGCATTTCTTTGAGTGCATATTGCTAGGGATTTCTATTATTACATTAAAATGAAAAGTAAACATGTACATTGTTTATTTACAATATCGCAGTTTATATGTATGTAATAATTAAATTTAATAATTTTCCTCAAGAAGTGTTAATAATGAGCTACAGAGCTTATCGCAAAAAGAAAAGGAATACTTCTGGCACCCTAGAGACTAACAAATGTATTTGAGCATAAGCTTTCGTGAGCTACAGCTCACTTCATCGGATGCATGCTGTGGAAAATACAGTGGGGAGATTTATATACACAGAGAACATGAAACAATGGGTGTTACCATACACACTGTAACCAGAGTGATCACTTAAGGTGAGCTATTACCAGCAGGAGAGCTGGGGGGGGAGGTGTGTGTGTGTGTGTGTGTGTGTGTGTGTGTGTGTGAAATAAAACCTTTTGTAGTGATAATCAAGGTGAGCCATTTCCAGCAGTTGACAAGAGCCTATCATAGTTACACACATGGGCCTCGGGGGAAAAAATTTCAGAACCCCTGGCGTAGGGGATTTGAGCATGCCACTGTCAACAGTACACAACTTGTTTGGTTGGCGCAGTCAAGTGGACAGCACTCTTGGAAAAAAAAAAATGTATTCCAGTCCCCTAACTGGGCAAAAGGGAAGGAAAAGGAACAAAATACATAGTAAGTGAAGTGAACTCCCATCTCCAAAGCTCAAGCATTCTTTATCTACTGAAGTAGTCTCTACTCAACTTCTTAAATTTCAGCTGAATCAACATTCACATAATATTTAAAAGAATAATAATATTTTGTCATTGCATTTGGGCAAAATAAACTAATGACATTTTAAAATAGATTTTTTTCCTAAGAAAGAATTGAGAGTTTAGGTTGCTGATACTATAGTTCCCATTCATTATGAGTGAAATTCACCCAGGAGCAACTTAGCTGTGGATGCTAATGGAATTATGGCGTTCTGATACCTGGGGGAACGTCAGCCTTAGAATGACCAACATGGGCACTTCATACCCCTGCATGTGCTAAAACTGGCTTATATACATGGGCCGGATCCTTTTCTGGTGTAAGCTGTCGTATCTCTACTGACTTCTACAGAGCTACGACAATTTACACCAGCTAAGGATCTACCCCTGGCTCTCTGTAGGCCAGCACAGAAATAGGGAGTGATAGCACGGTTATTGGCTGTAATGTGTTTACGTGTTGACAGTGGCCAAGAATCACTACACAAGTGTGCAAAGGAGTTCAGAAGCTGCCCCAAAACCTCACTGTTGCAGTAGTTCTATCCTAATAGCGGTGGATGGTCTCATTTTCCATGTATATTAAGAATATAAAGTCTGAGCAGTAATTCTGCAAACGTCTACAAACAAAATAGAGTTCAATTAATAAGTATGATGACCCTGAATTAAAAAAATCTTCATAAATACATACAAAATAAACTTTTTGGTGTATTCCCTGGGGCTCTTTAAATGAGGCGTTTGATTTTGATCAGAAGATGCAGTAACATGGCTGGAGGGCTTTCTAAATGTCAGCAAGCCATGGTATTAAATTACTGCCTTGAAATTCAAACTGGAAGAATGCATTTTATTTACAACCCCTAGTAAAACCATGTTTCAATTTTGCATCTTCTAAGAAGCAAAATACTTATTACATTTCTTAAAACACAATATAGCTCCTTGCTAAATTGGGTACAGTGAGCTAGCTCCCTTTGTCCTTTGTCCTTGTTCTTTCCCAAAGTTGCTCTGACATGAAATTGGAAAAGGCCTAAAACAATAATCACTTTTGAAAAGTATCTTCTGTTTCGAAATAAACTACCAGATCCATATATATTCCTTCTACTTAAAGTGGGGCATATCACTCACACAGAGAACTTTTTCAGTGGCACTGGTATAGGCTCAGCACATGTATAATTTATCATTTGCATGTTGTATAAAACCCAGGAAATCGATGAAGCCAGCTGTACAAAGTAAAGTATGACATAAGACTATACAGAAGATACAGAGCTAAGCGATTTCCCATACTAGTAATGTGCTTCAAACTCTAGTCTAAGGTGACCTGTGTTCAGAATTACCATATTGTTCTCCCAATGATTTCCATATCAAAATGTAACTGTTTTACAATAAAATGATATTTTCCTCTAACTGCCAGCTCTGCAAAAACAATATGGGTATAATAATGATAATCTGGAAGTCAAACTAGGATCCTTTTTCCTTCTGCATATCACCAGTAACAAGGATTGCTCAGACCAAATTATGTCCTCAGTTACATCTGTGCAACACTATTTCTGTCAATGGGATTGCAGAGGTGTAAAATTTAATTTAGTAATAATTCTGATGATGATGCACAAGAATGGACAAATCTATCTTACATTCTCTCTTTTACCTGTGTTGGCTTTTCAAAGCTAACAAGACCAAAAAAAGCAATAACCCCCCTCACCCGCCCGACCTTACTTTAATCAGCCAAGTAAGTAGACACAATTCAGAATACATACAGAGAGCAGATCCTTTGAGGAAGGTGGTACAATTTTTACCATTTATGTGATACCGAGTACACTAAATATTAAGAGTGAAATTCAGGCTCTGCTGAAGTTGATGGGAGTTTTGCTGTCAACTAAAATGAAGACAGGATTTTCATCTATTTTTTTCCCTTTCATTCCCACAGCAGTCATCCCCGACACAGCTGTCCAGATCCTGTTCCGATGCTGATATCATAGCTATTTTGCAACAGTGATGGAACATGAAGCTGGTTAATAATTGCTTAATTACGCTAAGTGGGATATTTTTATTTTAGTCATTTGATGTAGTGTAATACATTTTTAAAAACATTATTGTAAGTTAGTGCTTTCAGCACATACTGCTAAAGATGTTGCACATTGGTTAATTCTATTTACCCATTACCTTTCATATTTTTAATTTAAACTTTACTGGTAAATGTTTTTCAAACATTTATACTTTGTGCTACATATTTTATTTGTCCATGTGCAGCAAAATTCCTTCAAATACAAATCAGTGCAGAAAAGTATGTCCTGAACTTTGTTTGGTATCATTTTCCTCATATAGCCTTTTTTTTTTTAAATTGATCTATGGGTTTCTTAGCAAGTCACCTTCCTGCTACCTTTATACTACTATTATATTAATTTTTTTTTCCAATTACTTCAGTATCAGGAAGCCTGCCAAACTATCAATGGGGCCACTGGACAATCAAGGTGCTAAAGGAAAACTCAAGGAAGACAAGGCTGCTGTAGAGGAGCTAAATGAATTCTTTGCATAGGTCTTCACTGCAAAGGACGTGAGGGATATTTTCACCGGAGCCATTCTTTTTAGGTGGCAAATCTGAGAAACTATTCCAGACTGGAGTGTCAATAGAGGAGGTTTTTGAATAAATAGATAAATTAAAACAGTAATAAGTCACCAGGACCAGATGGCATTACTCAAGAAGTTCTGAAGGAACTCAGACACGAAACTGTAGAATACTAACTGGGTTATCTAACCTATCATTTAAATCAGCCTCTGTACCAGATGACGAGGATAGCTAATGTAAAGTCGATTTTTTAAAAAGGCTCCAGAGGTGATCCTGGCAATCATAGGTCAGCTAACTTCAGTATCAGGCAAATTGGTTGGAACTATAGTAAAGAACAGAATCATCAGACACATAGATGAACACGATATGTTGGGGAGGAGTCAACATGGCTTTTGCAAAGGGAAATCATGCCTCACCAATCTATTAGAATTCTTTGAGGGTCTCAACAAGCATGTGAATATAGTGTACTTGGACTTTCAGAAAGCCTTTGACAGGATCCTGCACCAAAGGCTCAAAGTAAACAGCCATGGGATAAGAGGCAAGATTCTCTCATGGTTCACTAACTGGTTAAAAGATGGAAAACAAAGGATAGGAATGGTCTGTTTTCAGAATGGGGGGGGGGGGAGGGAAGGGTAAATAGCAGGGTGCCTCAACAATTTGCACTGTTCAACATATTCATAAATGATCTAGAAAGGGGGTAAACAATGAGATGGGAAAGTTTGTAGCTATTCTTTATACAGATCTGAGGACATTACCATCGTGTGTTTAACAGTCTATTGTATCAAAAGGAATGAAAGTGCATGCCACAACTGAAATTGTTACCTTCATAAGTTTGGAATCAAATCCTTTGTTGGTTAAACTGAAATGTTATTTTTCCTCCTCCTCTTTTTGAACTCTCTCAGTTGCATACTTTAAGACAAGACTAATTTAGATTCCAACAATATATGCAAAAAATGCTAGTTTACCCTTTCCAATGCTTAGTTTTATTCTAATTTTCTTAAGGTATTCAAACAGGACCTGTGTAGCTCTATTTTTATATATCAAGTTCGATTCTTTTTTTATGGCAGAGTTAGTTATTAACAGTAAGGTTTCACATCATTATGAGCACTAATTGTAAACCTTTTTCTGATATGACTGCCACATGTTTGGCATGACATAATGGAGTTCTTGCCAACAGGGCACAACAAAATCAGGAAGGTCCTGGTAATGTTTAGATTCAAAATTATGTAGTTCAAGAAAGAAAGGTAAAATCTTTACTTCCAAAAAATGTTCAATCTGCAGCTAGCTTAAAGATAGTATAATAAACATTACATTGTACTTGTAACATCAAGCAAAAGGAAAGTGTGAAAACAAGATTATGGGGTTCCTTCAATTGCATGATAAGTTTCTCTTTTTTACAGGAAAAAATATTTTAAATGGTAGGAATAAGAGGGGTTATTGAATAACTATAGAACAAGGTAAATTTAAAGGAGGTCTTTGAATGAGTAAAGGAGATTGAATTAAAAAAAAATAGAGTTAACAGAACTCAGTGTCCATTTAGGAAGCAATGTCAGAATTGCCTGAAGAGACTGACTAACTGTATCACACATGCATCTGCCTCAGGGAGGCAGCATGGCTTAGTGGATAAAGCATTAATCTCTGACTTTGGAGACCTGGGGTCTATTCTTAGTTCTGTGAGTGGGTTGCCTTGAACAAGTCACTTCACCTCCCTGTACTTCAGTTTCCTGATCTGTAAAATGGGGAAAAGAATGCTTACCCACTTGTTAAGTGCTTTGAGGCCTACTGATGAAAAACATACAACAGTTAGTTGTTATTACTATTACGTAGGGTCAATGGTAGCAACTGTTCTGTTCCATACTCAAAATGTTCCCCATTCCAATGTTCCACCTCAGTGCTCCTTTTTTGGGTGCTAATGGTTCATCTGATAAATCGCTTATGTTAAGACTGAGAAACACCATTCATCTGAGAAGTCTAGTGGTACTTGAGTAAGTCACTGCAAACAGCTGTTACCATTGCTCCAGACTTCTTATTCTATAAGCCTTGTGGCAAACTGCCGGCACTACTTTGATGGGTCTCGCGCTTTCTCTTCTTGGGGACGGTTCAGGGCACTGTTTCTCACCCCTGAACTGGGGTATTAACTGCCCTACTAGTGTTCTAGAGGAGGGAAGTGGAGAGGGAGGTACCCGGGCCCGCCCTCTACTCCGGGTCCCAGGCCAGGGGCCCTAGGGATAGCAGTAAACTGCTTGAACTAGCAGTTCCTTCCCCTGGACTACTTCTCTCCCCTGCCCTTCAGCTTGTGGGGCTTCCTGCCTTCCTTCTGCACAAACCAGGTGTCCCTTTACCTAGGGTCTTGGTCTTAGCCCACCATAGCATTTCTCCAAACTCTCCTCTGCTTCCCTCCAAACTGCTCTCTGCTCCAACACCAATCCACTCTGCTTCAACTCCTCCAAACTGCTCTCTACTACAGCACCAATTGACTCTGCTTCAACTCCTTTCCTTGTCTGATTGAAGCAGGAGGGTTTTATCAGGTGACTGGCTTCAGGTGCTTTAATTGGCTTCCCGTGCTTTAATTAATCTATAGCAAACTTTCTTCCCTCTACAGGGAATAAGGCTTCTAACACTCTCCTACTGCCTTCTGACCATGCTGTATCACAACCTAATAATGTTATAATTGAAATGTACAGCATTTAGTTCCATCTTAACTTAATTTTCAAATGGAGCTCTTTGCTACTAATATTTTAGGATAGATACCTAAAAGTGCAAGGCTGCTTTGGAGATAGGAAAATATATGGTACAGCACACACACAAAGCTATATCATCAAGGACTTTATTTAAAAAAAATCCTTATTAATTTGTAGTAACATTCATGGTAAAAATCCCATTTAATTCTAATGGGTGGCTCTTACTAAACAAATCCAGTGTTAATTTACCAACTTGCCACAGGGCTAGCTCATAATGCATTTAATTACATTGTCCTAACTATTCCTTTAATGGCAAAGCAATACAAAGGACACTAACATTAGAAACATCTACATCTCACATTTATCCAACTCCAGAGAGAGAATTGCTCCTGGACTATCTAAAAAGGACAACAAAATATAGCATTGTAATTAAAGTTCAACACAAACTTTAACCACCAGCTTACCTCTGCATTTCCTCTGGTTTTAGAAGTATTTTTCTCCTGCTGAATGGGAATTAAAGGTAAGCCTCCAATCTTTGGATTTTTAGTGATAGACTGTTTTCTTGCTTTTCCAGCTGGTGGCCATATATCACTGTGCTGTTGAAACAAAAATTCCTTACTCTTGGCATTCCTTACTCTATACACTGCTTTTTATGTACAAAATTGCCTTAGTAAGCCTATATACTATGCTGTACTATCGCTCCATATAAAACGACTTTTTTTTTTTTTTTTTTTTTTTTTTTAAGATAACAGGAGCATGTTTTTTATAATTATGTTGATGCTTCTACAAATGCATCAGAAGTATTGCTGGAGGACTGCAAGATGCTAAGTGAATAGAGCTTTAAGGTCTTAGTACACTATGTTCCAGAGGTGTTCCCTCCACACTATATATCAAAATATCAAAACATATTTATTGGCAATAGAACAAAAAATCAACATTTAGGAAAACAAATGTGTCTATTTTGCTTTCTATCTCCAAAATTCTACATAAATTGTATATATAAATACAATTATCTGACCCAATATGAAAGTAAATGTTTAAATGTAAGGGAACATTTATACTACTAATTTATTACTATACGTTAGTTGTCATAACAGTTATGGTTCCATCTTCCAAGGAAGTTCAGGGGATTTAGTCATACATCTTCCCCGCCCATCCCAAAGGATTAAATGTACTCAGTAGAAAAATCTTTAAAAATCTTAACCTACAACATGTAATCTCCTCATGGCTGAAACATAAAACAGGTATCAGAGGGGAGCCGTGTTAGTCTGGATCTGTAAAAGTGGCAAAGAGTCCTGTGGCACCTTATAGACTAACAGACGTATTGGAGCATTAGCTTTCACGGGTGAATACCTACCCACATTGGTGGACGTGCAGGTGAATGAACGGGTGATGGTGTGGCTGATCTGGTTAGGTCCTGTGATGGTGTCGCTGGTGTAGATATGTGGGACATATCTACACCAGCGACACCATCACAGGACCTAACCAGATCAGCCACACCATCACCGGTTCATTCACCTGCACGTCCATCAATGTGATATATGCCATCATGTGCCAGCAATGCCCCTCTGCTATGTACGTCGGCCAGACTGGACAGTCCCTACGTAAAAGGATAAATGGACAGAAATCAGATATTAGGAATGGCAATATATAAAGACCTGTAGGAGAACACTTCAACCTCCCTGGACACACAATAGCAGATTTAAAGGTAGCCATCCTGCAGCAAAAAAACTTCAGGACCAGACTTCAAAGAGAAACTGCTAAGCTTCAGTTCATTTGCAAATTTGACACCATCAGCTCAGGATTAAACAAAGACTGTGAATGGCTAGCCAACTACAAAAGTGGTTTCTCCTCCTTTGGTGTTCACACCGCAACTGCTAGAAGAGGGCCTCATCCTCCCTGATTGCACTAACTTCATTATCCCTAGCCTGATTCTTGCCTGCATATTTATACCTGCCTCTGGAAATTTCCACTACATGCATCCGATGAAGTGGGTATTCACCCACGAAAGCTTATGCTCCAACACGTCTGTTAGTCTATAAGGTGCCACAGAACTCTTTGCCGATAAAACAGGTAGACAGCAAGTAGAAACACCACTTATTTGGGTGAAGGGATTAATTACATTTTAGTATAAAGAATTATGGGTGGAATTCACTAGGGAGACTTAGGCATTGCAACAAGTGAGCTGTAGCTCACGAAAGCTTATGCTCAAATAAATTGGTTAGTCTCTAAGGTGCCACAAGTACTCCTTTTCTTTTTGCGAACACTCACCTGGTTTCAGATGAAGCTTTTCTACCGTGTGGAAATAATCACTGAGGCAGGAGGACTTGAACTTGGGTCTCATGCCTCCCAGGTGTGTACCCTAACAATTGGGCTATAGAGTCACACTAACTTCCTTGGTGTCCAATGAATATTTAATTATTTAAACAAAGTGAGACAGTTTTAACATAGGAGATTGAGGGAGACCCACCCCAACGTGGCCAATAGCCCAGTGGTTAGGGACCACGCCTAGGAGGTGGGAAACCCCATTTCAAATCCCTGCGTCAAATCAGCTCAACAGAGATTTCAGTCCAGGTCTTCCACATCCTGAATGCTCTAAGCATTGGGCTAAAGGACAAACCACTCCTCCTCCTGCTTAGTGTGGGTTTAGGCATGCTTTGCACATGTTTACTGGAATGGGCCCCAAAAGTAAGATAGGTGTGGGTGGAAATGCCTATGCTGTGAATTCTGTTGAGAGTTAGGCACTGGGCAGTGGCAGGAGTTAGATGGCTGTGCGCATGCCCAACTGGTGACTTTAAGATGGTCAGGTGGAGCCTGAATGTGGGACTTCAGAGCTTAAGTCCCCCTTGTGAATCCCACCCTGTGTGTCTGTAACAGTTTTAATTGAATGGTAAATAATAAATTATGAATATTTGCAACTCATTAGGCAAAATTAAAATTTACTTATTCATAGTTCTGACTCATCTAGGTGGCTCTTGTCAACAGAAATATATCAAAACATCTTTGTCTTTTCAGAAGAGAACATATAATATATCCAGTCTACCTTGTAAATATTATTCAAGAGCGAAGAGTCTGTAGATCGGTCTTGCAAAGCACAAAGCGACAGGCATAAGAGAAAGAGTATGTGTTTGCTGCCATTAGTACATGGCCTCTAAATTCAGACAAGATATGTTTATCACCCAGGCTTATAACTTGGAGATCATCTTTCACTCTTCCTTCTCAGCATGCCCAAATATTGCAGTTTCTTCCTTCACAGCATATTATAATTAAAGAACTGTAACCATTCCTCAGTTACGCCATTAGTCCCTGATGGATTCAACGAGGTGGAAAGTCTCTGGGAAGGTTGAGCTCAGAGAAACAGGCAGTGTTTGCATTGCATTTATCTGATGGATGCAGAATGTTATTTCAAAGCAACTGAAGAGAGAATTTCTGGTGCTCAACTTACAATGATTTCTGAAATTCTTCAAGAGTTTTCTAAACTTTTAAAAATTCTCCATGGAATATACTGCTAGAATTCTGCATGTATTTATTTAGTTTAAAAGGGTCACATATTCAACTGGCTTTCATAAAGAGGTTTTGCACTCCAAATAACAAATTTTCTTTCTAAGCAAAGAAACAAGGTTCCCTTATTTGCAGCATTAAGCAGAATTACTGCCTACGTACTTGAAGGTATATCTTCGTCAGGGTGCTAATTTTGGCTTTACTTGTCAGCCCCATGATGTTCTCAGAGGAATACATGCACACAGAAATTAGAATTGGAAAAGATCTTTTTTGCTCATCTTCCCATCAATACCTTATTTCCTAGATAACTATGTTAAGTGCTTTTTGTCCAGACTAGTTTTATTAAATTCAAGACTGGGCTTGAGCCATATCCCATGGGATGACCATGCCACATGCTTAAGGAAAACAATGATCCTATTTTAGGCCTCTTTTTTTTTTTAAACTGTTTACCAATCAAAATACAAAATGAATAATTTCCATACTAACCCAAACTTCTCCAATTGAAGCCAGAAAACTAGAATAATTAGATTACAGTGGGATAAACTTTACAACACTATGGTACCTACCTCATCAGAGGAGGGAAAAAGAAAAGGATTAATAAATAATATCTTCCCTGAATACCACACTGTTCAGCTAAAGAGCAAAAGTTTCTATGGAGTAAGAGAAAATGGGTCTCTATCACCAAGTTAGGCTTCTTCCTCTTCTAACGGCAAAGACTCTACCTTTGGATAATTTAAAGCAAATATCTTGACACCTATATGCCTTCTTTACATTCATCTTGAAGTTCAAATCTAGGTTCATCACACTATTCAAACAAATGAACCCTACTGTCTAAAAATCTATCCACAGAAATGTGTTCAGATATCATGCCAATGCATCTTGTATAAGAACAGAAAGCATAATAATTTTAAACATGGTCATCATTGAAATGCTGATTCAGGATAACAAATCCAGCTTACATACTTACAATGTTTTTTCTAATATATAGTGGTGATGAGGATTAACTTCATACCAGAGACAAACACTTGCATGTACAAAGCATTCTGAGATTTTATGATAATCTTTTGGAACATGAGTTATTACATCCTCAAGTACTGATTTTACTGCAAATAATATTTTACCATGGAAAAATAGATCAGTGGTGTCTCATTACCACCTAATGGCACAAATAATTCATGGTGTTGCTACATCTGCTAAAGACCAGAATGCTGAATAAAATTCTTCCCTTAATACAGCCTGTTAATATTGTTAATTTATATACTGCATATCATGAGTAAGGCTGCGATTTAGTCGCGGCGGTCATGGAATCTGTGACTTCCAAGGCTGTGAGTGGGCAGCAGGGGGACCCCTGGAGCTCCCAGCAGCCGCGAGCGGTAGGGGGAGCCCCAGCAGCTCCCAGCCACTGCAGGAGGCAGGGGGGACCCCTCAACTTGGAACTGCCAGCAGAGAGGGGACCCTGGAGCTACGAGCCCCCATGCGTGGTGGGGGCCCCTGAAGCTCCCAGCCTGCCCGCAGCTGACCAGGCTCCATGGATATTTTTAGTAAAAGTCAGGGACAGGTCACAGGCTTCTGTGATTTTTCATTATTTGCCCTATCCATGACTTTTACTAAAAATATCCGTGACAAAATTTTAGCCTCAATCATGAATAATGAGATGACAGTTTTAAAAAAAAAAAATAAAAAAATAAAAAATTGAGGAATATGCTGAAGTTGGGGGGGAAAAAAGTAGCACCATGCATTCTTCTGTTTAAACAATCCCCAAAAGATATGAACTGCTTCTGTAAGTCTTCATTCCAGATTGATTTAATGAATATGTTTCACTCCATACTTGCTGGTCAGAGTTGTAACATTATCTTTCTTGTGATCTTGTGTCAATAGGACTTGAACAGAGTTACTAAGCTTTGGATGAGTTGTTTTTAAGCAACCTATGTCAATAACCTGTGAACCTATTCATTGAGACCCTACCCTTGTTATCCCCATGAGATGTATTTCCAATTTGGTAGCTGTTTCCATGGAAACCACAAGTGTTAGTTCGCCTGGAGGAGCTGAATAAGACAAGGTTTTGAAAAGTCTGTTGCTTCCGAGACGTGCATTACACATCCCACTTCCACTATTTACAAAGGTCAAAGACAGACTCTCCCCCAAAGTATATGATTATATAGTATGTATTGCAATAATCATGTGTCCATTCTGTATTATATACTCAGAACACAAGCAGGATAATCATATATATTAATTTTTACGACAGAAGGTACAGTAACAATGAAATCATATTTTTAATAGAATGACAGCCTGCGAGGGCTGCTAACTATTACATTCTCAACCTTAATATCGCTATAAGTGCACACAACACAGTAAATTCTAAACAATTTATGGCTCCTGCTGCAATCGTACCTCCTTGAATACACCGCATTGTATTGTTTGATATTGCTGTATAACGACTTCCACATGAAGAAAAAGGAAGCCAAATTTAACAGCGACATCTACTTCCACATTTGTCACATGTTTATTTTCTCATCTTCTCCCCAGGGGAGCAGTGGAATGTTTTGGTTTGGAATTTATATACACACACACATTGCCATATGTTTATGTTAGAGAAGGAAAGGTCAAAGAAATGTGCCTTGCATTTAGAGGGAAAGGTGGTGAGGTTTGTGAGGTTACTTCCTGTGAGAGTTCATTCTTGGGTGAGCTCCTGAGAAAGCTCTGCACAGACAAGCTTTACCCTTGTTATAAAAAGTCCCAAAGACCATCTTCAGGTTAAAAAAATAATCACCTTTGATCAAATAGAGTAAACATTGTGAAAATCTCCTCTCCTCCTGTTCAGCCATGGTGTAGGTAGTGAGAGGGTGTTTGTCAGTAGTGGCAGGGGATGGGCCATCTCATGTGGGGTTGGGGCAGTAGGAAATACCTACCCTAAATCCCACTTAGTGGCGTAAGGACATAACCAGGTATGAAAATATCCCAGATGTAGGTGGCCATTTCTGTACCTACTTCCTGTCCACATCCCATTTATCCCTTGGCTATGCACGGGTTTGCTGCTGCTGCTTTTCAGTGCTTTTTGTTCAGTTGGTGCCCTTTTTACAAAAGTCAGGAAGGGTTTTTTCTGCCCCTCCAGCTGATGAGCAGAGTGTGAGTTTTTAGCCTCTCTTCACCCAAAGAAACTTGGGAAAATTAGCTAGAGAGAAAGTTTATTTTGTCCAATTTTATTTTGCTTGTTACAACTGCATGGCAGGTTTCCAGTGTGGGACCAGTAGTGTCCAGAGCTGCCATTGCAATCCAGAGTGGGAGATGGGCTACATTTGGCTGGTGGAATTGCTGTGCAAGCTGGGGGGGGGGGGGGGGAAGAGCGAGCTGCTGTATCTTACACAGAAAGAGGCACCTCATCATCTCTCACATAAGGAAAGGAGAGAGGAGGATTTGGCAGGTTGGGTGCCAGATTTCTGGGATGGTTCCACGTAAGGTGTCTCTTAAGCATTTCGCATGGCCTCCATGACCACATCTTGGTGAAATGCACTGGACGTAAGCCACTGGGTAGTTTTACTTAAAGTGGTATAGGGGAAAATCCACTTGAAATCCTCTCCTGGTTGCACTGCAACCATGTTATGCAAATTATAGAGGTCTTAGCTGTAATCATGGATGTGGTGTGATGCTAACTGTGATGCTGATGTGACTGCTGCATCTGTTTCAATACTTTCTTGAAAAAGAAAATGTGCATTTTGCTCTAACTAGCATTACAACAGCCCCCAGCAAAACAGGCAGCATGTTTTCCCTCTATATGCATCCGATGAAGTGAGCTGTAGCTCACGAAAGCTTATGCTCAAATAAATTGGTTAGTCTCTAAGATGCCACAAGTACTCCTTTTCTTTTTGCGAATACAGACTAACACGGCTGCTACTCTGAAACCTATATGGTGATGGTGCACCAGAATGGAAGCCAGGTCGTCTCAAGTTCTATACCCATCAGTTAATTGGGGTTATAAAGATATTTAGCATTGGTGAAACCTGAAAACAGACAGAATTTAAAACACCGGCTGCCACAGGCAGACAAGACGGTGCAGTCACACTCAATACAAGGATGACATTTGCAAATACCTCACCTCTGGCACCTAAAATATCACTTTTCTCTTAGCCCTGTTGAATTTTTAATATTTTCACTACAAGTAAGTATTATCCCATTTTGGTATGCAGGGGCAAGACATGTCTAAGTGACTTAGCGTCCTTTGGACTTACAGTCCTAAGTGCCTATATCTCTTGAACATGCGACTTAGGCACTTTTGAAGATTTTACATTAGGAGAATAAAGCTGAGAAAGGCTAAGGACAACATTTTCAAATCTGCTTGCTTAAAGTTTTCTATTTCTGAAAAATAGCTAAATTTTCAGAAGTGCTGAACACATGCTACTCCCAATACTCGACACTTCTGGAGATCAAAAACACATAGCTGCCTAAATATGGATACAGGCACCCAAATTTAAATGTTGTCTGATATTTCCGAGCTTCAGTGACCTAATCTGTAAAATGTAATACTTCCTTATGAAGGAATCACAAAGTCAACATTTATCAACTGTTACCTGCAGTGACTTTGCCAAGAAGCATCCTGAATCCTCATGGAAAAAAGTAGAAGCAACTCTGACGCAAATATAGCACCATTTTCAAAATTCCCATTACATGGTCGTGTGTACAGCTTTCCACTCTGGGTGAAATGTTCCCCCATCTCTTTTAATCCCTCTCACCACTACCCAAGCACATTAAAATCCTTTTGTATGGATGTATTCTTGAGCTACCACTCAAAACCATACCCCTCCTTCCCTACAACTTAGTAGCAGGTATCTCTCTATTTGACTTAAGAAATGGGTGAAATCCTGGCCCCACTGAAGCCACTGGGGCCAGGATTTCACCCAATGTGTTTACTGGTGACAGGCAAGTGGGTTGCCTCTCTTTGTCCAGATTCTCTGTAACACAAAAGAAAACCCAGGAGAACTCTATGAACTCCTCCAAAAAAACCTACAGCTCAAATGTGAAGCAGTTATTACCTATCACTTGTAAGCACTTGAGCTATAGCCCATAGATGGGCTAAGTCCACATCTTCTTGCAGTTGTATACCTCAAGCATTTCAGTACCATTACTGGCTTCACAGCATTGTTCTTTTTGCTACAATATCTGGTGCATTCAGAACATCCATACATATATTCGTTTAATTGTTTTTCAGATAAGTACAAATTACTGGTAAAACTCAGTGGTTCACCGCTAAATATGAAAATGTAGAGAATTTTTAAAAATCGTTATTTCCTCTGAACAAAGCATTACCTGTGCATTGAAAATACTGGTCATCCACTCCATCTGTGTATCCTGTCCATCACAACACATGTGCCTACAATACAAGATGTGGTATCATTAAAATAAACAACAGCTTAATGAAGTATCTAATTGTAGTTGTCACATACCACAGAAGCAGTTCTGACATTCAAAACCTGCTTGGATTTCTCTTAATTATTTAATGTTGTTAGTATTTTATTATTTATATTTTATACATAAGAACTTTTCAAATATATATTAAATATATATTATGAAAAGACTGAGGGCAATGTATATAGGATCCAATTCAGGAATCTGTCCTTATTCTACAAAAACTGATGCACCTGTTTAACTTTAAGCATGTGCTTAGTTCCTTGGATTTCAAATCACAGTTTTAAGCCTGTGCTTTGGGGCTTTGCTGAACAGGGATCTCAGCAAGGATACGAAACTGACAGCTTAAACTAAAAGTTATTGCAACAAATCAACTAATATTTTTTGGTAACAGGTAAAAATCAAACAAAAACAAGAAACACACACACATTAGGTTTCAAGCACACTATTTAAAAAATGTTGACATTGAACAGGCAAACACACATTTGTTGGTGTTGATTACTTACCAGTGTTGCTTTTCAGAATATACTGTAAGACCCCAGCTGAAAAAAATAAAACTCCACATTAAAAATAAATATTTATTTATTTACCAGAAACCAAAGCCATAACTTTGAATGCTAGCTTCAGGGTGCTTGCTGAATATTCCATAGGGAAGTTAATTTTACATAGAGATTACACCTCAAAAGCTATTGCAAGAAGTTTAATGTATGGTTCTAATCTGAAAAGCATTCTCATTTAAAATGGCCTTATGGGGTTCCATGTTTACTGTCTCAAAGCTTTTGATATCAACTATGCTCTATTTACAAGTTGTGACAGGACCTTTTTATCTAAGTAGCATGTCTGCCGACTCAGTCAAGCTAGGCTCCTTTCACCTCACGAATCATCAAAACAGCAACAAAGTTTAATAGATCGAATTATGCTCTCAGTTATCTCTGTGCTACCCCATACATTTTATAGTTTCAGTAACGCCTATGCAACCTCATGGAGTTATACATGTGTAATTCGTTGGAACTTATTAGGAATTCTTTGATGACATACAAAATGGAATAGCATCCAGCTCATTCGGCCTTAGCTGTGTAAGTTCTGCAGGGCTGCCGAGAGTTTAAAAAAAGCATTTTTGTCACTAAAATAAGAAAAGCTATGACTGAATACACACAAGGAACACAGCTGAGACAATAGACATTTTTACACGTTCACTTTCAAGAGGAACACTGATATTTAGTCCTCTACAAACACAAATTAATGACTGAGATCCTTTGATGAAGGTGCTATAACAGGCCAAAGTATTCCTACTAGCAGTGATAGGGACATGGATTTGAAGCAGGTAGGGCAAGTAGTGAGGGCAGTCAAGTGAAGACTTGGTTTCTAAAATGAAGTCAGACAATATAATCTAAAATATGGCCCTGCCCCATTTCCAGTGGTGAGAGAAACAAGATTGATCAGCTGAGAGTTTGTAAGTGACTGGAAGGCTGGGGTAAGAAGAATGAATCACAGAGTGGAGAAAAAAAAAGGAAGGAGCTATGGGACCAGACAATAAGATGGCAGAACGAGCAAAACAGAAGGAAAGACAAAGTCAGCGAGAGCAAGCGAGTGCATGCATACACTGACACACACAATATGGCAGAAAAGTTGAGAGGACAACCATATGGCTCTTTGAAAATGAGCAACTCTGCAGTGAGAGACCTTGGTTTGATGCCAGCTTCTCTCAACTCTGAGGCCTGGGTGTGCTCTAAGGGACAGCGCGCTCTGCCTCTGAAGACAGGAGACCTACTAGTCTGCAGCAACTAACCTGACTCAGTCAGAAGTGCCACTGAATGGCTCACATAGAAAGAAAAGTCACAGCAATATGGAACCTGGAGAAGGAAAATCCTCCAGTGTGGACCCAGGGACTGGCACCAAAGGTCAGGACAAGTCATCTTTTTTGGCACACTAAAGGTGTGTCCACCATTGGAATGCAGGATATACGCTACAAGACTAAATTGAGCTAGTAACAGTTACAGCCACAACAGAAAACACACTTCAGATTAAGAAAACCAATCAATAATTTTCTAACACAGAAGAGTTAACCCGGAACATAGGAACAGACAGCATCAGAACAAGTAATATTATAGAGTGCAATTCCATTCAGAATAGGGGACAGACTTCACTTGGCTTCCTGATTTTGTGTGTGTGCGCGCGTGCGTGTGCACGCGTGTGTCTGTTCCATCACAAAACTCTAGTATTTTGCTATACAGAACATAATCCAGTTTCTTTTCTAATCTTACTTTGTTGGTGGCTTCATTTTCTTCTTCACTCCAAGATAAAGTTTCAGTGAACTGAGGGGCAGCACTTTTTCAGGTTTGCTACTCTGTGAATGAACATAAGTTGCTAATTACTGCACTAGAAATTTACAAAACAGAATGGTTTATAAATGCTCAATCCCCTTTTTTCTTCTTTTGGCGGGTCTCTATTCTTATCTTTTCATTATGGGTCTCTATTTCTAATTTTTCTACCTCCCCCCTACCACCTTTGGGGAAATAATCAATTACCTCATACAGACCTAGTATAATTATATATGTGTAAAAGGTACATGTGTTTCACAGCTCCAGCTCGAGGCTAGGAGATTGAAGTGAAGTTGAAAAATTCTCCAGTAGAAAAAAAAGAAGCACATTTGAGTGTCTCATACATGGAGCATAAAGCCACACTGATTTAGTATTTGTGGTTCAGCACTTTTAGACCTCCATTCAGCACAAGTTAAAGTGTGCTTAAAGTTAAACACGTGTTCTTTGCTGAACCAGGGTCTTAATTTTTCTATGACCATACAAATGCTTCCAGTCTCTCACCCTCAACCCTGGGGGGGAATAGAAATAGAACAGTTAGATTTTAAAGAACACGGTTGTTTATACAAAGGAACTTCCATTCAAAATTGTAAAAATGCAGAAAGTTAAGAAAGTTATTTTTTTCTCTGAATAGGCAAAGTGATAAACTTTACATACAGGCAAAGCCAACTTAGCACACATCCCTACCTTCACCTATTGCCTGCATCAACTAAGTAACACAGATTCCCTGAGCCTATTTTTCTTAAACCTAGAATTCCAGTATGGCAGCTGAATGAATAAGTACCTGTACAAAATATATTTCTAATCTAGCTCCATTACAGTGCAGTTTGAATTAGCATTTCCTCTTAAAGAAAAGAATGCATCTCCAGCAACAAACTTAATTTGTTGTTAATGAGCATTCATTAATTATATCTAATTAGTACATGTTCTCCACCTGCAAATACCAACCCCCTCAACTACTCTTTTCTAAATAGCACTTAAAATTAAGTTATAATAATTACAAGTGCAAAGACAACTATCAAATGACAGCCAAAGACAAATAGTTTCAGGTATCCTGTCAGAACAATTTTTCCATGATTTACTCATTTTTTTTAACTTAAATTCTATAAAGCCATTTAAAGCTCATGCAGTATTTTACCACTTAATAGAAAACGTCACCTGAGTTTAGAAATATATTAAAAAAACAAAACCCAGAAACAAACAAACAAACAAACAAACTTGTGAAACATAAAACAGTTTAGCAACTGGAAACGAAAAGTTTAAGGCAATTTATACTAATCCTCCAAACTCTTGCCAAGGTGCTAAGTAAGGTTTTAGGAGTATTAATTAATGCTTACATATGAGCCAATTTCAGCTTTTAGCACTAATTAATTAGACACTTTCTGACACAGAATGATAGGGTTGGAAGGGACCTCAGGAAGTCATCTAGTCCAACCCCCTACTCAAAGCAGGACTAATCCCCAATTTTTGCCCCGATCCCTAAATGGTCCCCTCAAGGACTGAACTCACAACCCTGGGTTTAGCAGGCCAATGCTCAAACCACTGAGCTATCCCTCCCCTCCTGTGGTCATTCTACTTAAGAAATATATCTAAGGATTCATAAAAAAAAAAGACATAGTATTTCATCTACATAATCTTACATTAGCTATTAACGCATTAAGCTCTTCTCTAAGAAAAGGACGCTATTTCCCCAAGGTACTTTAGGGAAAGTACAGTAAATGTATAAATCTGCTGCACAAACAAAAACATGATCAAGACCAAAAAAGCAATACTTTATTTAAAAGGTATTCTTTACCAGAAGCTAGCAATGTTAAAATTAATCAAATAAAACTAATCATAAATACAATACATGATAATGGGTAAGTTACTTAGTTTTACAATTTTGTATAAATTGCACACATTCAACAGCATTCTGCAAAGTACTAAAAACCTCTGATATATTATGGACCCAATGTGGCAAAGCTTTTAACACATGCTCAACTTTCTACATGTGGCTAGCCCTGTTAGCCAATGAAATTGCTCATGTGTAGGAAGTTAAGCACATGTATGTTTGCAAGACTGGGCCTAAACCAATAATATAGGTTTACTTTTCTGCTTTTATTATTAAAAAGTTAAGTAACAACTTCATACTTTTTTCGGGAGGGGAATAGGGAAGAGAAGGAAAGAAGATAACGTTCACAAAACAGTACACAGAAAAGAGAGAAAATACTAGAGTGAAAGATGTTATTTTCCAAAACTCTTCTATCATGACATTTTTAACAAAAATATTTTTTAAAAAGTTATTGTACTCTTGTACCTTTTGTTTTCTAAAAGCCTTGAAATTTGTAGGGCAAACAAATAAGCAGTTTATTGGAGCTTTATAATACTTACAACACCCCAGCCTTTAAACAAGGTCTACACTGGTTTCTAAAAGTTGTTTTAATTAAAACAAAGTTTATCGTGGTATATAAACACAGCTAAATGAGCTCTTACATTTTCTCAGTTTATTCCACTTTAACAAGTCAAACATAAGCAAAACACTTCTTATTTTAATCCCTGAATTGCGTAGGCAAGTATAACAATTGCTGATTTGCCTGTCAACTTGTATTCATTTTTTCATAAGTAAAGGAAAGGAGTTTTAAGCTTAACTGCTCATGATTAGAACGGTGTAGAGTATTTGTTTATACCTTCATATCCTTGTAAAGAAGCAGATTTCCTTCCCGTAATACAAAATAACGCTCTTGAAATTTATTTCCAGACAGTAATTTTGATGGTTCTTCTTTGTATTTCAGGTAGCCTGCTTTCTCTGTCAAGAAGATGAAAAACATTTGGTTACAGTATTTTTAAATATTGGAAATCACAGAGTACTGACTTTTAATGTGCTGAGTATTATGATGTACCAACACAATGATACCAGAATTTGATTGTTCTAAACTTTCTTATTTAAAAGTTTATTATGAATATATTGGTGTTGAAAAATGTCCTATTGATAGCACAGACAGAGGCCATGTAAGCTGTCTACGCTGTCTCGTCAACGTACTTTAAATATGAACATGGAGAGACTAAGGTAAATTTCTAGGAAAGAATATCCCAAAGCTTATTTAGACCTTAGTTTCTTCAACGAGCATATTCAACAAAAGGTATCAGTTAGTATTAATGTATTTTGTCATGTTGGCATTGGATTGTGGTAGTCAACTTATTTCTAGAGCTGTTCGGCAATTTTTGAATGTAATGTGGCATGGGTAAAAACCTGCCTTTTCTGAAAGGTTTTGCAAATGTTGGTTTTAGGAATTTCTTTTTTCTCTTTCTCTTTTTTCTGTGAAAATTTGTGACTTTTTAAAAATCCAAACCACTGTCAAAAGTTTTCACTGCCAAAAATTGGGTGTTGAGTTAATTCAGTTATGTTTTTGAAAAACTGATTAAAAAGTGCTTTAAAAAAAACAAACGGAAAATAGGATCTCTCAAAACCTGTGCAAGGGAAACAACTTTAAACGTTTGACATTTTTGCAAGTATCTTTTATTTATTTAACCTGTTCTACTTACTTCAGGTAGGACAAATGTCAGCTGGCAATGACTTTTGGTCACTAATGTCTAGGCTAAATTTGAATGAAACTTTGCTAAATAAATTTCATCTGTACTAATATTTTCTAAGTAAAAAGCAATTACAAAAAATGTCAGTGGGATGAAGAGAGATGTAAAGTGGGAATCTAGAACGTGACTCTGTAGGTGCTACAGGCTGCCACAGCAACAAAGACAGCTGTCTGAAGTCTTAAGCAAATCATACATTTTATCCATACATGAAAGTTAATCATGAATACAGCAAAGAGAACTAAGTCATATGTAGGTCCCGTTTAGTTACAAAGATGGTGATACTTAAAAAGAACAATGCCTCACAGCAAACTACCCAGTTAATTATATTTGGGAACTAGTAATTCCTACAATATATCATGATCAGAATCATCAGATTCTTCTATATGCATGCAATTCCTTTGTACAAGTAATCATGACATCAGAGTATGACACAAAATGTAAAAATTTGGTATTACAACTGATAAGTCAGAATTAGGAATCTACTTGTAATATTGAAGGAGACAGTAAAATGCATGGTTTCTAATAATATAGAGAAATTACTGCACCATTACATTTCTTTAACATTCCCCAAAATTACTGTAATTACCTAATCAGGCAATATTTTTAGTAACTCAGTCATGTGACAAAGAAATGTCTTCTTTTTGTTAATATTTGAAGAGCTTTCATACTGTATATTCTTCTCTCATACTCACTGCTTATAAGACTATTTTTACATTAAAATGAGTCAAGTGTGGCATCCCTAATCCAATACATTAAAACACACTAAAAAAACTGGAATTGCTGGTAAAACAGAAGCTAATGGGTATGTTGGACTGTTATGAAGAGAAAATAATTTACCATCTGAATATATAACAATCAGCGCTGTTATACATATAGGGGAATGTGATGGGGAGTGCAGAAAAATGGAATTCCTCATTTTTGCCTTGTCTGTATATGTTGCAGCAGTGCTTGTAACTATACAGTTTTCAATGCCTGTTCTCTTCTTTATGTTCTTTGCCCTCTTTTAAGGGTCCTTTAAAAATCTATACCATATATTAATAAATGAGGAAAATTGTTTCTGTAAGTAAAACCTTCAGACTAATTAATATTACCCGTCTAATTTATTTTTTATATACACACACACTAGTGCTGTCAAGCGATTAAAAAATTAATCGTGATTAATCGCGCTGTTAAACAATAATAGAATACCATTTATTTTTTAGATGTTTTCTATATTTTCAAATATCTTGATTTCAATTACAACACAGAATACAAAGTATTCCTGAGGTAAAATCCACCCTCCTGTCTAAACAAGGGCTCACTCAGCTGACGGGAGCCCATGTAGCTCAGTAAAAGGAGGCGAGCCTGGTGAGCCCAGTACCAGAAACTACCCTTCCAGAAGCAACAGCAAGACACCTTCCTCACGCGCCTCCTGCAAAAGTTCTTGTTTACTCCTTCCCATTGTCACCCCCTGATCTCCCACATCGTCCTGCACAAGTCATTGCTTACTTTCCCCCTCCCTGTCCTTCCCCAACACTGAATGCTTGTTTATCTGGCGACTGGCTGAACAAGTAGAAAGACTGAGTGGACTTGTAGGTGCTAAAGTTTTAGATTATATATATACACATATATATATACATACACACACACTGTAATTGAGACCACATGGATGGACTTCAAGCTTTCGTGAATCTCCATTAACTTCACTAGGGCTCAGTGTGAGTATAAGGGTTCAGGATCTGGACCATGGCTGGGGGTGCGGGCTTTGGTGGGGCCAGAAATGAGGGGTTCAGGGTGTGGGAGAGGGCTCTGGGCTGGGGCAGGGGGGTGGGGTGCAGAGGAAGTGAGGACTCCAGCTGAGGGGTACAGGTTCTGGGGTGGAGCCGGGGATGAGGTGTTTGGGGTGCAGGAGGGGGCTCCAGGCTGAGGCCAAGGGGTTTGGAGTGTGGGAGGGGGTGCGGGCTCCATCTGGGGATGTGGGCTCTGGGGTGGGGCCAGGTGGGGAGAGGGGTTTGGGGTGCCGGACGGGTCTGGGGTAAGTGGTTGGGGTGTTGGGGGGGGGTTCCAGGAGGGAGTTTGGGTGCGGGCTGGGGCATGGGGTTGGGATGTGGGGTCCCAGCAATGCTTACCGCAGCTCCCGGGAAGTCACCACCACGTCCCTGGGCCCCCTAGATGCATGGGTGGCCAGGGAGGCTCCGTGTGCGCCCCTCGCGCTCACAGGCTCCATCCCCATAGCTCCCATTGGTCGCAGTTCCTGGCCAATGGGAGCTGCGGAGCCAGCCTTCGGCGAGGGGGCAGTGTGCAGAGCCTCCCTGGCCACTCATGTATCTAGGGGCTGCAGGGACCTGGCAGCTGTTTCCAGGAGCCAAACAGTGCTAGGACAGGCAGGAAGCCTGCCTTACTCCTGGTCCCACACTGGGCTGCCGACCGGACCAGTCGGCGGTGCCGTCCAGAGCTGCCAGAGTCCCTTTTCAACCGGGCATTCCGGCCAAAAACTGGATGCCTGGCAACCCTAGGAATAAACAGGAATTCAGTCCTCACTCTCCAATCCAAATGGAACCGACAAATTATTACAATTATAGTCATAACATTGGGATTCAATAGTAACTTAAATCCCCTCACCCATCAGCTCAAATTGAGAGAAAATAAATAGTCACAATTATATTAATAATAAGAGGTCATCTAGTCCAGTCCCTTGCACTTAAGGCAGGAGGTGACTATCTAACCTGCTCTTAAAAATCTCCAATGATGGAGATTCCACAACCTCCCTTGGCGATTTATTCCAGTGCTTAACCACCCTGACAGTTAGGAAGTTTTTCCTAATGTCAAACCTGAACCGCCCTTGCTGCAATTTAAGCCCATTGCTTCTTGTCCTGTCCTCAGAGGTCAACAAGAATAATTTTTCTTCCTCCTCCTTGTAACAACCTTTTATGTACTTGAAAACTTATGTCCCCCTTCAGTCTTCTCTTCTCCAGACTAAACAAACCCATTTCCCCCCCAGTCTTCCCTGATAGATCACATTTTCTAGACCTTTAATAATTTTTGTTGCTCTTCTCTGGACTTTCTACATCTTTCCTGAATGTGGCAGCTAGAACTGGACACAATACTCCAGTTAAGGCCTAATCAGCACAGAGTAGAGTGGAAGAATTACTTCTCATGTCTTGCTTACATCACTCCTGCTAATACAACCCAGAATGATGTTTGCTTGTTTTGTAACAGTGTTACACTGTTGACCCATATTTAGCTTGTGATTCACTATGACCCCCCAGATCCCTTTCTGCAGTACTCCTTCCTAGGCAGTCATTTCCCATTTTGTATGTGTGCAACTGATTGCTCCTTAAGTGGAGTACTTTGCATTTGTCCTTATTGAATTTCATCTTATTTACTTCAGACCATTTCTCCAGTTTGTCCAGATCATTTTGAATTTTAATTCTATCCTTCAAAGCACTTGAAACCCCTCCCAGCTTGGCATTGTCTACAAACTTTATAAGTGTACTCTCTATGCCATTATCGAAATCTTTGAATACAGAAGATACCCAACTCCCTCCATACCAAGAGGATTTAAATTAAATTATCACAACTGCTTCATGATCGTAATGGAATTTATATTCTTACCTATACCATTTGCATCAGACTAACTTAACCACAAAAAATAAATAGATATTAGGTCGCTAGTCTGCTGTGACCGCTGCCTATCACCAATTCAAGGAAACAAGACGACAATATTGTACTCCTTTTCTGCCTGTATCCACTTATTGTCTCTTGTCTTATACTTAGATTGTAAGGTCCTTGGGGCAGGGGACATCTTTCTGTTCTGTGTTTGTACAGCATCTAACACAATGGTGTCCTAGTCCATGACTAGAGATCCTAGGTGCAAAAGTAATACAAACAATAAATGATAATAATCAAGATTATTGCTTTATTCTGAAGTTAGTCTTTAAACTAATAAAACCACTTGTTCTAAAATCAGTAACCCTCTCACCATAACAAACCCATCAAAATGTCTCTCTCAGTTCTATCAACTGATATAGAGCTTTTTATCCAACTCTTAGGGGAAATTGCTTCAATTCTGTACCACAAAATTTATCCTTGAACTGACTATTTTCTATATTCTTTGGCTGCCACTAATTGGGTGTCTGATGCTGAAATTAAACCTAAAATAATTTCAGTTTTCATCTTAATCTCATTAATTTTACAGATAAAAAACTTTTCATCAAATAGGAGACCATGAAATCTCAATTCACTTATGTTTTTAAAGCCTGTGTTCCAAAAAAACCCCTACCCCATTTGGAATAATAGACTCTATTCTTGGAGATCAATATTTCCCACTTAAATGGCCCAATACTTTATTTGGAAACTCTCAAGGACTTTATATATCGGTCCATTAACTCATACGCTTCTGACAGAAGAAACTTTAATATGGGAAATTCTCATTTTAGAGGAAGAAATAAAGATTTATGAAATACAAGTGAGCCTTACTGACGATCTCATAAAAAAAAAAAAAATACTTACAGCACACACTTGGTTTTCCTCCTTGCTACTTGAAAGACCTGGATCGTCTCTTGTTACAGACCTCATCCTTCTGTTGTCTAAATTTAATACACATGCTAACAGAAAAGGAAAAACTAATGGTCACCAAGGACATTACTATATATTCATAATTAATCTCTGGTGAGTTCCATGTATCAAAATCTGAGGACATTATACAGATGTTTGCTTCTTTCTGTTAAAAAAAGTTGCCAAACTCATGACCAAAGGTAGGGCTCCCCGCTCCCTTCCCCGATTAATCACTGAGACTGGGAGACAGAGACTGTGCGAGGGAAGGTTGCTTTTCCTCACCTCCCTTGCTGGCTTATGATGAAAATGGCTCAGTAGGCTGTGACCCTTGCATCTAGAGAAAGAAGGGCTACGTGGAGGGTCACAGTGAGCCTCTGAGGCTAGCGAAATCCGCCAGGAAACGCGGGACCCACGGAGACAAGGACAGAGCTTTGTCACAATATATAAAGAGAGAGAGAGAAAATATGTAAAGTTATTAGCACATGTTCAAAAGCAGACTGCCCTTCCTAGGCAAAAGCTGTTAAACAGTCCCATCCTAAACAAAGGACTGTGTTTACCTCAATTTACATAGAAGTGGTAAACAGGATTCTTGAGACACGCGGGGGAGGATATGGCAGAAAACAGAACAATTTATATTTTAGCAAACACAAGTGGGGAATGGAAGAGCATGGAGCCCCCTTCATCACCAGATTCCATGTCACCTTCCTCACTTTTTGGAAAAACTGTGCTTTGAGGAGTAACCTTCAGAAGAATCCACTTCAAAGGTTCACTGGAATATAAAAGAAAGGAGCAGAAAATCCAAGTTCTCTCTTTCACCTAAGACAACGAAAGCATCAGCACCTCTGACCCAGGAAAGGGTCAGTCACTATCTTGTGGGAAGACTGTAGGTGAGAAAGGCCAATTTAAATGATGCCTTGCTAGATTAAGTTTTAGACTTTTAGATGCGTTTCCACTTTAATTTGCTTGTAACGATTTCTAACTTTATCTTATACTTGAATTCACTTAAAATCCTACCTTGTTTTGTTAATACACATTTGATTTTTAATGTTAACCAATCCAGTGCAGTGTTTAAAATGAACTGTTTGGTTACTGCAGTTAAATTAACAAACTGCTGAATACTGATTGCTTATGGGGGCAAGGGATCTTCATAACTGAACTGTCCAGGAGAGGGCTGGACTTTGCAGAACACATGTTTTTTGGGAAAATTTGGGACGGGTCACTCTGTTAATAGTAACCAAGGATTCTGGAAGCCTCAGTGTGACTGGTGTGCTGCTGGCAAGCTGCTGGGGTCAGAAGTACTGGACAAGGGCTGCCACTATACAGACACTCAGGGTGTGACTTGCATGCTGGTAGGCTGTTTATGAGAGACCCAGCTTCATGAGGCACTCAAGGTTACAGAGGTGACAACCTCTCACTGGTCTGGATTGTGCTCCAGAATGTGACACGCCCTTTGTATATTTTTTCTTGGTGGTAACTTTGCACAATGGATCCAAATTCTGAGTTCTGCTCCCAAAGGATTCGTCTCAGTTAATAACTAAAATTCCCCTGGCTTGTTATTTGGGAAAAGATACTAAGCCCACTCTCCATTCCATTTTTGTTCTACAGAACCAGTGGCTGTATACGTTCCTCTGTTTCATGGTGCCTAGGTGTGAAGAGGCCACTCACATGATTTCTCTATATGCTGCTTTCCACCCTCCTCTTTATTTTTAGTCCCAACCAATTTTCAATTTATAAGTGTAGGTTTCATTACTATACCCTTTGTTAGAAGAAGTGGGGAACCCTCTCTGCTTTGAATCACCCTCACGTTAAGGAAACTCTTTGAAGATGTATAAGTATGCTATTTTTGTTGGCTTTTTAAAGGGAACTGAATTGACTTAAGTTCTCATCATTTCAGAAACATTATTTATACTCCCATGTCTATATCATTTAGTGCTGATGGTAAATCAAAGTTTCATCAGACCAGTTATAACCAATTGCCAAAGAAATGGAAATGAAGTTTGGCCAAGCTACAGCATTAAGGGCAATTAACAGAGCCAATTAGAAGGTCTGAGCTATGTTAGGAACGTCACTGTTACAAATGCCAAAAATATGTCACACAGTACAGAAACTCCAAATAAAAAAAATGGAATCCCTCCTTGAGTACAAAATGCTTGAAATTTGAGCCAGATGAAGATGAAACACTGGGTGCTTGATCAGGATACACCAGAAAATGAAACAGATTAATAATGTAAAGTGAAGGCTTCAACTTTATTAACTGTAAGCAGAGAGGAAGAAGGGAGAGGGGGGACAGAAGATATATGCCCACTGAAAATACCTGGCATTTTTGGGGGCCCAGCCCAAATAAATGCCCTCATGCCAAACAACAAATAGGGTTGCCCCCCACCCTTCAGCATAACTGCTAGGATCTAATCCATAACCATGAATAAAAGTAAACATGAATGGTACCTTAATGTGCAAAGACATAAGGTCTCTCCTTCCTCCTCCAGGCTAATAGGATCCTACCAGTTATCTCCTCCTTCCCTGCTCAGAAACAATCTCCCTGCACATTCTGGGTAGGAAGGGCTCAGAGAAGCCAAGCCAGCCCCTCCCTTCTGCACTCCTCTCATTCCACAGGGTGGCTTTCCCTTGCTGGTCTAATCAAATATTCCTCCCTTCCCTGCAAAGGGACATTGGGGGGATGAAATCAGAACCATCAGCAAAAGGATAGTACCTGGGCTTCCAAAATTTGTTTTTGTAATTTACCATATGTATACATGGATTTACACATAAGATTAGAAACAGAAGTGTTATGTGTGTAAATGGCTACAGTGCATAAACATCAACACATTCCACATTTAAGAAGGTTTAAACCCCTTCAAATTGTTAATTAAAAGTATATATTTTTATTTGCCAATATTGTAATTATTATTTGTTTTATGGCAGTTAATATTTACACATTTAAAGAGAAATGTTAGCTTCTCTCTACTACTTTTATTGCTAATGTTTCTGATAAAAAGTAAGAATTACAATGAGACTTATTAAAACTCTTGCAAAATGAAACTTCTTTAACTCAGTGTTTATTTTTAACATCCTAGAGCTTAACTTCTTTACTTTTATTACAATAAAACCTAGTTACAGTCAATTTTGCTTGCATCATTGACTCTGCTTCATTATTTTGACAAGACAAGAAATCCATAGAAATATTCCTTAGCATTTTTCAGTTTTTACAATGAACAGCAAAAAGTGAGCATTTCTAAAGTGATGTCAGTTGTGCTGGTAACAAATTGACGTTAAATCACGTTTGATTTACTTTCATAATTTCCTTTTTAAATCCCAATGTTAAGGTGTATTGGATGTAATGAATGGAGCAGTAATGCTGGAGTTGGTAGTCATTGTGATTGATTTGGAAGACATTTGCTCAGACAGAGACAAAGTAAACTGAATATCTAACTACCCCAAATCTATCAGCAAGTACACCCCACATAAGTAGTATTTACAACTTGGTTGCTGCAAGACACAATTAAGGAGAGAAAAAAAAAGAAAAGAAAAAAACTTCAGGGCTTTAGTCACTAAAATGTATTCACCATGGAAAAGCTTCTTAAAATGGCAATCCTAAATTGAAGAACAGATCCAGCAGTAATGCAAGAGATTATTTAGCTGTGATAATATTGCCATGATTAAGACTACAATTAGCACCATTGCAGAAATATTCTGAATCCAACTCAAGCAAAAGCATTTACCAAATCTGTTTCTTAAATACACTTTTATTACTTTAACATCTAAACTACTTTGGATAGCCCCAATTAATTTATAAGGTGCTTGCCTGTAAGCATCTAAACATTAAATCAATATGCAGCATTAAAATGAAATGAAGACCTGAACCAATGAGCATTGTAGCCACAAAACCAATGTATCTGGCCCAAGTCAAAATGCATAGCTCTGAGGCAAACTACCCTATCAGATAATGGAGATCCATTCCAATTGAGTATACAGAGACGAGCAAAGAGGAGTCACGTAACCCACACACCTCCTGGGTGCGGTGCTCTGTCCCATGTAGTGGCACCGAGACCACTTAGAGATTAATGAGTCTGCTACAGCCTTAGCTAACAACCACAGGGCTTTTTGCTTATGCAGTAAAGGCTCATGCATTTAGCTCCAGAAGTCCCAGGTTCGATCCTGCCCACCGACGACTAGGGTTTGTTGGTGTTACAGTAGTACACAAAAAAGGGTGTCAAAATAAATAAAAAGTAAGGATAGTTCTTCTGAAGTAAGTGCAAATTGCAGACCTCCAGGTTAAAATATTGCAATGACCTATATTTGGAAATGAACCCTCAGACACTGAAGAAACTCCATTTGATAAAGAACACAGTGGTTCACCTGATGACCAACAAAGGCAGATGAAAGCACCTTCTCCTCATGCTTCATTCACTTCACTGGCTACACCAGTGAAACACCAACTGGGGATAAAGGTCTTTGTCTTGATATTCTAAACTCTCAACAGGCTAGGCCCAGCTAACTACTACTTCTCCATTCACCAGCTCCTATATAAATTACTACTCTCATGGATGGTGGAAATGAAGAATAAAACTAGCTAAAGTAGTGGACAATGTGTTCTTAGTGGTGGAGCCTCCTTCCAAAGAGGAACCAAGGAGGACAAGAAAAGTTTGTCACCTTCAGGACAATATGCATATGACCTTTTCTTGTCATCCTTGATTCTTTTTGGAAGAAATCTCCACCATTGAGACAGACAGATGAAAGATTAACATATTTGTGTAACTGGAAGTGACAGGAAAAAAAAAAGAATATTTACATGGATATGTTCATAGGTAGTTTTAATATTTCATCAAGTCTATCAGAAAAAAATCCGCACTCGGTTTGATTGCCACAAACACCACTCTCATACAACCTGAATCGATAATGTACTGGTTTTTAATCTTTTTTTTAATTGTAAAACATGCAACATAGAGACTCCCCTCATGAATCCACCTTCCAATCCCCCATTTTCCCTGAAACAACTATAGTAAAAACATAACTTGACACATGAGATGGTTGTGGCTGCAACTGCTAGATCACATCTCCTCATTTTACATCTGGTCTATGTTTACTTCCTGGATGTCATACCTAATTTTCTCTTGCTACCTGTGACTCCCTTTTGCAGTTTGGTTCTGTTGTCCTATGTTTGCTCCATTTTGGTGTAATCAGGATACATAGTCAATGATTTTACACCAAAAGTACACTACCCAAGGTAGAGAGGCGCTATGTTGTTTTTATTGGTCAAAAATACCAGTAGAAAAATCTAGTTAGACCTTGACTAGGCTGTGAAAAATCTGGATAGACCTTAACTGCACTACAATTATCAGCAAGCAACACATGAACTAACTAGCAGGGCTCTGTGAGCCAACAGTGGTATGCAGACCACAGTTTCTGAACTGCTGCCACAGAGTTTTCCTTGGATGTTTTCATATACTCAAACAGTAGATTTTATAACTTGGGGAAAACAAGAACACCCATAAACCCACTTGTTTAGAGAAATTCAGTGGAACTGTTGGTAGAGTTCTGATTTTTATACTGTGTAGTACCTGAGACTCTCTCAGATATTTCAATGGTACTTTACACACACAGATCGATCACTGAAACAGTTAGCAAGTTTACGCCACGGTAGTACTTTGACATAAAACTTCAAATTTTTCAAAAGATAATTGTACGTACCATTGTAGAGTTTTATTGTATCTGTTGTTAGAAACTTCTTTATTACAAGATACGCAGAGCCAGGCTCAGGTAATGAACTCCAATGAAGAACTTGTTCCAACACGTTCTCTGTGTAGTGTAGAGGGCGCTCTGAAAAATGTCAAAAGTGTATAAAAAAGAAAACATAACAAACAAGGAACAACAAAAACAAAACCACAGATCCTAGTAGGTTACATAAGTCTAGGTATTAATGTGGATCTCTTTAAAACATGGAACCTTACCTCTTCTGTTATTCAAGTGAATGCTACAATTAAGCATTTAACTGTTGATCCTCTACCCCAACACTTTTGCTGCTATGTTCCAAATAAATTTCAATTTCAAGCAATGCCTACCTAGTTGAACATCGGCAAAGTGTTTAAAAGAACTCATTATATTTAACTCTTAATGGTCGCTTCTGGAAGGACATAAAATACGTGACTGTACTACATACTATCTTATGCAAAAGTTAGATTTAAACATAATTTAACATTTATATTATGGCAGCACCTACGATGCTAGCCAAGTTGGGCCCCATTGTGCGAGGCACTGTATAAAGTGACATTCCCTGCCCCCAAAAGTTTGCAATCTAAACCATAAATATAAAATTTCAGTTATGGCAAATAATTCCCTCTTTCCCATCATCACTATCTGCAGTAATTTATTGGCATAAATTAAATTACCCATTAAAAAGGACACAAACAGTTTTTGTGCCAAATTCTTGGCCCCACTCTGTTTCGTTTGCAGAACAGTTATGCAGTGCTGGCTTATCAAACCAGGAAATCCGGCCCCTAGCATGGATAGGTTTACATGATCATGGGTGTCTAATCAATACAGGTAATTTTTTAATAAAATGCCTAGGTGACTTAGGAACCTTTTGGAAAATATTTTTACATTGAGAAGCTCTGAGAAAGGTACGATCATAAACATTTGTTCATTTCCCCCAGTAACAGTCTTAAATGTAATATTAATCTGAACGTATAATGTTACCCTACTTTATATAAACTAATTACAGCAAGCTTTCCGTTTGCATGGTCATGACAGTTTAAACAAATAAATATAATGTGACTCAGTGGAATGTAGGCTCAAGTAGGCAGAGCTGTGCTGGGACAGAACAACATGGCACCCTTTAAACAACCTGTTCAGGAGTCATTAAGGCCAGAATTTTGAAGAGCTCACTGCCCACAACTGAAACCAGATTTTCAAAAAAGTGCTCAGCTCCCATTAAGGCACCAAAAAAAGCGGTCAGATTTTCAGAAGAATTGGTTGGGCGCACATTGGGCACTGAACTCTTTTGAAACTCAGGTGCTCAGCAGCACGCACAATTGGGGCCAGAAAGTTCAGCCCTGTATCTCTAAAAGCCTCGCCGTCTAGGAGGCAGAGGAGAGAAGCATGGCACCTAGAAGGTCTTGCTACCCCTTTGAAAAAAAGAACAGTAGTGTTCTATGCAAGCACAGGCAGCCAGACATGCATATGGACACATCATTGCAGTAGCCCCCTTGGGGTTGGTCAGGACTGCAAACTGCACTAGTAGAACCTCTTTTCTTGCACAATGGTGCCCTGGGAGAGAGGTATGATGGCATCTCCTTTATTCACTAGCACAGTGCCGTGGGAAGCATAATTTAGCTCTGCATAAGAAATGACTGACTTACAGGCATATTAACCCAGTTATTAAGATTTTTTGTAATTGTTCAGAAACGATGATTATGGGGCGATTAGCAATAGTCTTCTGTGGTCAGTAATTCAATAGCCCCTTTAAAACTGTGCCTGTACAGGAACTTTTATTGAAGTAACCCCACTTTCCTCGCTAAAAAGGAAGAGATTTAGAAGTGGGGTGGTCCTTTAAATGTAATAACATTAAACCAACTAATTGCATTTGTAGAAGAGTTAAAATCCACCCTAAAGCAAAACTTAAAAAATAAAAACAAAAACAAAAGGCAGGACGAACCTGGCACATCACCACATTTTCCTAGAATATAAATGCTCCCAAAGTAAACACCTACTCTTTTATTTATAGCTACATTTAAGACCTTCTGACATAATGTATTATATGGTACATAAATCATCATGCTAAAATGCATTAGCTATTTTGTTGACAACATACCTCCTTTACAAGCTACCCATCTCACAAATATTACTAAAAAATAACATAGATCCTATTTGATAATAGCATATGTTACTACGAGTTCTCTGCAAAGGGCCAGATAATTTTACCAATTATTTCAACTGTTCTATCTGTAAATAAATAATTTAGCTGGTTTTTAATATTGTAATTTCAGTATTTCTAACATCAAATGATCAACATATACTTCCAATTACCCTGTTACTAAGGTCATTATGCATTTGCTGGTAAATATCCAGAACAAGTTATTTTAGTCTGAAATAGCAATTATGAGAAGGAAATTACATTTCAGATAATACAAGATGTTAATTTTCTTGGCTTGTGAGGGTTCATTTTCAGCATGGTGCCCAAGAAATTGTGTGACAATACACAAAAAAGTGCAGCTCCCCAGAGACTGCAGAGTAGACTGTAATGAATTGAATTTCCCAATGTCCTGAACAGGTGCCAATAGACAAGTACAATGATACATGTTAAAAACAGTTTATCTGCTGTACTGATGTGTCTGAGATCAGTGTGGTCATCAGCATGATTTGAAGCAAAACAAACAAATCTTATCCCCCGTCTCTTCTCTTATTTGTGTCTTTTAGACGAAGCTCATTGGGACAGGGACTGCATAGTCCACAGCATGTCAGACAAATTTATTAAATAATAACATGAACAATGGCAACTTGAAGGAGACAAAATATATTTGGTGGCTCTTATCTCCCCAGTTTGGATCCAGGAGTAAAGTGTGTCTTAGCTATAGTATTATATATATTAGCCCAATTAATTTTTATATATATTTCAGGCAAAGAATTAGAGAAGTAAAGATCATGAGATCTGAGCCTTTGAGGTCATATGGGAGTCTTTCCATTAATTTTAATGGAAGTTGGGTCAGGCCTTATCTGGAGCTGTGTTGTGAACTCCTAAAACAAGGATTGATCCTGAGAGGCTCTGAGTACCCACCTACTCCTATATCAGGAGTAGGCCATAGTTAAATTTGTGGCAGACTAGCTTTCATGAGTTTAAGGCCAGAAGGGATAATTAGATATGATCTCCTGTATCTCACAGGCTTTTACATTTCACCCAGTTACCACTGTATTCAGCCAAATGACCTGTGTTTAGCTAAAGTGTATCTGTGAGAAAGGCATCCAACCTTGATCTGAAGCACCCCTCTACATCCATTGTTATTTTTTCAGAACATGTTCTTATGTTTAGTTTGGATTGGATGTTTATGTCTGCACCTATCTAGAATCAAGATATTTTGGCATTACTTCTCTGGTATCTCCTGGCACACGCCAAACAATTTTATGTTAGTTTGCATGGTCAATATATCAAATTTGCCTCTTCTGAAGACTGCAGTACTCTGTAGCACATGAATTAATATAAAGTTGCCCTTGTTTTCAAGTCTCAATGGAAAAGTCTCAAATTAATTTTCTGGGCATCTTAATTTTCTTTAATCTGAAATTATATTAAAGCCAAAAGAAATGTGACACTTCCCTTCTGATCTCCTTTCCCTTTCCTTCTCTCTTTGGTTTTTTAAAGATGAGCAATTTTTGTATTTACTATACAAGGGGCAGTATTTCTTACATGATAACTTTTCTCCATTTGTCTTTGTTTTTAGTTTCAACCTTGGGAAGAGCTGCTTTTAAATTTAGCCAGGACTCCACAGAATCTCCACTGAGCAAGTGCCTCTCCTGGGTTTACTAATCTCATCCCCCACCTCCAACAATTTACTCGCTTCCTGTGTTGCACAGGTCCCCCCTCAATTCTGAGGAGTAGGGATTACAGGCTGCTTGTACCAGTAGGTCCCTCAGGCAGACTTTCAAATAATAGAAACATACAGGCTTCTGCTGACTGCACTGAGACACTGAAGCAGGTCTTCTGTGTTTAGTTAGTTTGCCCCCTATTTATTGTTCGCTCCCTGAACTTTCTGAATCTCCGGCTTTTATTGGCTTCCCTCAGACCCCTATCATACACAGGGCTTGTAGGGTCTCCCCCTAAACTTGGTTTTACACCTCCTCCAACGTCACCAGTTCAGTCAACCTTTCAGGCCAACGCTATACTTCTCATTGCATCCAAAATACTTTACAACCTAGCTTACCCGCGTCTTTGCTTTTATCTCTTTCCACTACCCCCACCCACTTCTTTCATATCCCCTTAAATCCTCATTTGCCAAAGCACTTCATTTCAGTACTTCGGCAAATGAGTACATTTCAGGTACTATCTAAATAATAAATAATCTGTTTGTATTCGTCATTACAGTCCGTCAAAATAAGTAAGTCAATAAAATGCCCCAAGTTTTGTGATCCCTCTGGCTGCATTACAGGTAAGAGTCTTTGATGCCATCACAACCGCTTTGGAGCCAACCAATGCTCATGCCTTCTAAGATGTTCAGAAGAGTTTGGACACTAAAAGTGGTGATTCAGTCCCATCCTGTCTGCTGATACTGCTAGGCCAGCACTAAGTATGGCAGCAAGACTGGTAATTCTTTAAGGCAGGAGTTCTCAACCTATTTCTTTCCGAGCCCCGTCGCATGCTATAAAAACTCACGGCCCACCTGTGTCACAATAACGGGTTTTCTGCATATAAAAGCCAGGGCTGGCATTAGGGGGTAGCAAGCAAGGCCTCATGCCACAGGAGCCCCAGCAAAGCTACATTGCTCAGGCTTCGGCTTCAGTCTCAGGTGGCGGGGCTCAGGGCCTGGGCTTCAACCCCATGTGGCAGAGCTTCCTGTCCTGAGTCCCAGTGAGTCTAATGCTGGCCCCCCTGAAACCTGATCGCGGCCCCCCAGGGGGCCTCGGACCCCTGATTGAGAACCAGTGAGAACCACTGCTTAAGGGATTTTCAAAATTATGTTCCAGATCAGGCATTTTGGGATTATCTATGGCAATCCAGGGAATTTGACAGTCCCGGTTTTCACAACTTTCCTCTGAGTTAATTTATTGTTTTTAAATTTAATAAAGAATGACCCACGTTAGAGAAACAAATTACTTCACGCTGTGCAAGGAAGAATACCCGATTATATATGTATGTAGCCAGACAGCCAGCCCCCCCTCAGACCAGCATTGCTGGAAACACACGGGAGCCAAAACACCAGGGCACTCCAGCACAGCCTTTGAAGCTGAGAGAAGCACAGGTGTGCTGCGACAATGTGCCTCTGGGAACGTATACAACAACTGGGCTCACAGCAGGCAGAGGCGCTGTGACAGACATGGCTCTTAGTCCCTACTAAACAGCATGATGCACACACACCAACATCCTAGGTGGGAAAATATTTACCCTGATAAAAGAAGTGTCCAGTAGTCGAAACTTATTGTTTCTCCCTTGCAAGTGTGAACTACTCTTGCGAGAGCTGGCGTCACCCCGACAGACCAGCCCAATTTAGCATAGAAAGGAGAAAGAGAATAAAGGAGTACAGAGGTATAAGTAGGGGACCTACAGCACCATGATTTTTGAGTGCTTTTCACTATCTATCTGCTGGTCAGATAAGTGACAGCCTCCCAAGGCTTCTGCAGCTAAGAGGGTCCCTAAGCCTTGTCCCTTATTCGTCTTTCTGCGGAATTGAGTGACCGATCCTGGCTTGGCACCGCTGGAATCGAGAGATGCAAGGAGGGTAAGAAGCACCCACACCTGATCTCCTATCTTTAGTGTACACATATTTTGAAATAGAGCTCTATACTTTGTTTTAGAGTAACAGCCGTGTTAGTCTGTATTCGTAAAAAGAAAAAAGAAAAGGAGTAATTTTTGTTTTCTTTCTTTGGGATTGTAGCTTCAGTTTTGTAACTTGTTTGTGTGTGTAACATCTCTACACTTAAATAAGTAGGCACTAGCAATTTTGTAACCACATGATTAGAATCTAGTTTAATAAATTTTGGTAACCATTTGTGCATAAGCCTGACTTGTTTCTCTGGTTTACTGTAAAGCAGCCAACACAATTAAAGAACCTCAGCCGTTTTGGCTATAAAGCCTGGCCATTAGGTGAGAGTACTAAGAGCCTAGCGTTGAGCTGTGCCGCCTCCACGGGGCAAACTCTTGGGGCGCCTGTCAGTCAATCCTGACTGCCCGCTGCGAAGGAGCTCTGAGCTCTAGCAGTTAAAGTCACGGGTGTGGAGAGGCTCTTAGTGCTGCCATTGGGGCACCTGTCAGTCAGTGTTGACTGCCCGCTGCGAAGGAGCTCTGAGCTCTAGCAGTTAAAGTCACGGGTGGTTAGGACCTTGGGGCATTCGTCAGCCTAGCCCGGGCTGCCCGCCGCGAAGGGACAGTGCGTCCTAGCGGTTAAAGTCACGGATGGTATAAACGGGCATAGCTGGCACCTCACCAAACATCCCTGGCCATCGGCTAACAATGTACCACATTATTCTATACCACACAAAGGCAAATGTAATGTGAAATCTCAATAAACCTTACTATATACACAATATACATGCTTTTTCCCTAAAACTATGTATATCTTTCAAAATGGCCCCTGTGGTTGGTGAGTGGGTGACAAGATACAAAATATTAGCAATATTATGTCAGTGATGGCATAGCTGCCGTCCTTCTCTTACTATGTTTAAATTTATAACAGAATATACCTTCATTTTAATAACCTCTGTCTCTTTAACCATGAATTCCAGCATTAAAACTGCACTCCAAGTGTTGGATTAGTAGAAAAGATTCAGTACTTACAGCACTTTTTTTTATTTCTCCTTATAACTTATGAACTATATCGTGACCTTTTGGCCTTTGGTGTTGTCAGCTTTACAGTGATGTTTACAGCAGTGTTCCAAGACCTCATTATGTATCTTACAGCTCAGTGTGATAAATGTAAAATGATACCACCTTTGCTTGTGTTTTTTTCTAGCTTTTTAAAAGTAAATTGACTGAAATAAATTAATAAGAGTGCATTCTCTCTAAAGAACTGCATACTTTCTTCGAGCATCTTCTCCCAAAAAGTCAGTATTACTTATGAACCAAATGCTGATCTTCCATTCCGAGTACATTTTGTGTTTGAAACATTATTATAGGAGTCTATTGTTATTTTTTTCTGGAAGTATGGGCCATAAGTTTACCAAGAACCAACAACATTTTTCAACCACATATTTATGAGCATTCAAGCCAACTTATTAAAATCAGCTTTTAATGATGCAAACTGGAAGAAAGGATCATTCTGAAATTCTCATGCCCAAAGAATGGGCCTTATTATATTTATAGGCTTTTTCTTTTGACTTTTTGTTTTAGGTTTCTATTAGAAGAGGAGGTTTACTTACCTGGAACTGGAGGTTCTTTGAGATATGTGGTCCTTATTTGTATTCCACACATGGATGCACATTTGTGCCATGCTCCTGATTCCAGAAGTTTTCCTTAGCAGTGTCCATTGACCCACATGTGCATTGTGCTTCCTCTTGTGCTCACAGCCGAGTGCACAAACTAGGTCATACGGGTCGACGCCTCTCCAGTGTCCTTCTTACCACTGAGTAGTCCAGCCCACAGCAGAGGGGATGAAGGGTGGGTATTGGACTACAAATAGGGACCATACATCTCATAGAACCTCCAGTTACAGCTAAGTAAACCTCCTCTTCTTCTTCTTCTTCTTCTTCTTCGAGTGATGGTCCCTATATGTATTCCATATGTGGGTGACCAGTGAGTAGTGATCAGCAAGGAGGTGGGTGTGGGGATGTGAAAGGAAGTGCAATCTCCAGTACGGCGTGGCCTACAGCGGAATCTGCAGTAATAGCTTGGTCGATGTGAATATGGAGACAGAGCACCAGGCTGCACAACAGATGTCTTGACATGGAACATCTGCGAGGCAGGCTGAGGTGGCTGCTTGTGCTCTTATAGAGTGCACTGTGACTCCATCAGGTGGTGCCACATTGGATTGTGTGTAGCATTTGCAGATGCACCTGGAGACCTATTTGGAGGTTCATTGGGAGCAGAGGGCTTGGCCATGTTTACAAATAGTTTCAGCGATGTGCAAAAGGAACTACTATCTACATCTATAACTATATACAAACGGACAGAAGTCACTGTCATAGCAAAAGCTAAGAGCATGAAGGAACAGTGGTTCTGACTAAGGCCATATGGCAGTAACATGGAACTGGAGAGGCATCGACATTCCTGAAGTATTATACCCTCATCTCTGAGGACAAGGGGACACTGCTAAGGAAAACTTTCAGACTCAGGTGCCTGGAGCACATGCGCACCCATGTATGGAATACATGCAGAGACCATCACTCAAAGGAAAGCAATGGAGTTTTGATTTGGTTAACTTTCCAAAAGAAATCAGTAATAATGTGGTAAGAGAAAACACAAATATTTTTGAAAAAAAAGTCACAAACCTAGCTCTCCATTTTCAATCACTTCAAAAGCAGCCCAGATCTCATCCTTGTTGGGAGTGATGTTTTTTATTCCTAATACATCATTAGTTAATTCTTCTGCCTCTGTCAAAGGCGATACCTGTGATACAGATTGTGCTCTTTAGAATTTAATAGTTTCGGAAGTACTAATGGCTTCTGACTTGTGTAGACAGTTTATACATTTGTGATGGAAAAACAGTTCAACTTTTTCTTTTTAAGCACAATCACAGAAATTCCAAGTTTGTGAATCCAATAATTATTTCTCAAATTGCTGGCCAGTACATTTTCATCAACTTTGTTGCATCAGATTGGAAGTTATCCAGTTAAAAACTGTAACGTCAAACCTTTCCTGTTAGCTTCATCCCTTCCTCCCCCAAAATTAAAGCACTACAGCTCAGTTCCATGTGAAACAGAAAGGATGAGCATGCTGTGATCTGAAAGGTAACAATTACTATAGAAACACTAATTTTTTTTGGTACAGTTCTCCCTACCCACCTGTCTCCCATCCCAGTCAATGATACAGAATTTTTTGGTCTTTAAAAAAAAATATATATATATATATATATATATATATATATATATATATATATATATATATATATATAATCCAGGGGTTTTTGGTTGATATGTCCCATGCAGCATAAAATGATAATGAAATGGAACTAGACAACTCTAACAAGGTTAATAGGTATCTTACTAAAATTGCTTTTCTAATCATATCCACCCTTCATTATTGCAGAAATTTAATGTTCTCTTTTACATTTGAACATTAGAGCAGTATTGCTTAGAGCCCAGTACTTTTCAGGAGTGCTATTAGACCCCAGGCTGGAAATCTCAATTATAGTGAGCGGTGAGGTTAGGCTTCTCAGCACCTAAGCAAGGCAGACAGCCTCTGGCAGAAAGAGACATCAGGAGGAAGGCCTTCTAAATGACCTTGTGCTGCTAAATAAACTGCAGAAATCACTAGGCAATTGTTAGTGTTCCCATTTACTACAGGAGGACAGTGGTGTTGTTGTGAGGATCAATACTGCTGTACCCTGCCATAAAATTGAAAGTGGAGGTCTCTGCTTTAAAATTATGCCATAGCCTTCTCCTTGAAAGCACAAGAGCAATACTACTTACAGATTTGAATTAAGCCACAGCTTGACTGTAAAAAAATAAAATAAATAAAGATGGGAAAAGACACAAATGTAACAATAGACATGCTAAAACTACATATAAAGAAAACAAATTTGTTTCACTTAATAAAAAAAGTTTATCAACAAATTATACCACTTTTACATACTAACCCGGATTATAGTACTACAGTCTGGCTCTTTTCTTTCCACATAAACTTCAATTAACAAATCTCCAGCTTGGGAAACCTAAAAAAAAACACATAATTTACAAAAATTAAAATGCATTAAAATTTATATAGCTTTTTTCATAATTGGGAAAATGCAATCATTATTGCACAGCAATAATAGAGTTATCAATACACAAACCTCCTTCCATTTTCTAAGCTGCAGAAAGCAGCAGGCACTGGCTCTAGGAGAAGCCATTCTGCTCCATCTGATCAATCATAGATAGGGCCCCGTGTCTGTCATGGAGGTCTCAGAAAATATGGACTTTCCAAGACCTCTGTGACTTCTGCAGCGGTCAGCACGGCTGTCCCCAGGTCTGTCCACACAGCTGGCTCCGGGGTCAGCCGCACGACCGCTGCTCGGGTGGCCCCAGGCAGTGTTCCCCGGGGCGGCCAGAGCAGCCACTGTCTCTCCCCCCCTCTCCCCCATCAGCGATCCCCCCTCAAGATTTAGTCAGGGGTATTTATAGTATAAATATTGGACAGGTCACGGGCCATGAATTTTTGTTTATTGCCAGTGACCTGTCCGTGACTTTTACTAAAAATACCCATGACTAAAATCGTAGTCTACATCACAAATTACTGCTGAAGAAGTACTTGTATGGGCTTTGGAGAAGACGTAGCATACATGCTGCTATGACACTTCTGTGTGATTCTTTTTTCCTTTCAACTTAGTTCATCGTTCATTTGCTTCCCCTCACAGGATGAAGGAGAATATACAGCTCTTTATATGAGAAAGATAATTGTTTGGATTTGGGGGTGGTGGTGGGGGAAATGAGGGACAAACTTTAATATGAAACAAGGCAACAATTAATTAGAAATTAATTGATCATTGATCATTAACTAAAATAGTTTAAAAACATTTAAAGTTCAATCCGCCCTAGCGCGCACACACTTTTTTGCTTTGTTAATTATTTCATGAAAGAATACTATAATAAAAATTTCTATTTACAGTGGACACCAATAAAAATAGGATATTTATCACCTTCAGGAGTTACATTAACTGAAGTGTTTGTGTTGTTTGCAATGGAAAGTATAGTGAATACTGCAAATTCCTGATAACGGTAAAATGCTAAGTAAAAGTCTATTTTAATGGTACTTATGTTATCTTGTATGGGGATATATTTTAGAAATATGGATGATTTTAGTAAGTGGTCATGTTAACAAAATGGACAAAAGGTCACTCAGTGAAAATAAGGGCAGGTAAATGTACAGAAAAACAAAAGGAAATATTTCTACATGCAATGTGTAATCATTTTGTGGAATTCACTGTTCCAAAACTCAAAGTTTTAAGATAAAATTAAGATCTTGAAAAAAACCAAACCCAACTATGATCATTAAGAGCATTTGCGGTTATGCACACTGAGTGTAATCAAACCATCTGCTTTTGATCAGAAATAAAACAAGGATTCCACGCGCCACCCCCTCTCCAAATTTACACTCCCAATGAACAGCTTCAGGCAGTTGGCTATTTTTTTTCACTCCCATCTAGACATCAGATATTGGCCAACACTGAAAATAGGACACTAGGTTTAATGGATCAGTGGTCTGGAAAATATTATGCTAATATGTAGATTTTTTTTTATTATAAGATTAAACAAACTGAATTTATGTTGACTACATATTAGTCCATATGTCCAGAAATACAAATTGTAACATTCTTGGTAACTCAGACCTTTACTAAGAACTTGATGATTATGGAAGTAAGGTGAAAACAGAATTTAATGATGACCAAGTGGAACATATAAAAACTCCAAACTTCTTTTTTTTTAAATGAACAGATAGAGAATTTTCCACTGGAATCTGGCTTGCTCATTCATAACCATAAAGCCAACTACATAGTGGACGACACGTTTCATTGTTCCAAAGAGAAAATATCAAGTGATTTAAGTACTGAGGCTATGGGCAGAGCCTACACTCTTAAGAAGATAGTGATATACCCATTTAAAGGGGCATAATTTGTTGCACTAGAGAAATGAAATTCAGTGATTGTGTATACAGTAGCAGGGGTTCAGGGAAGATATAATATGAAAGAGAATGAAAAGCGTGTGGGGAAAGGGGGAGGTTAATAGTTAATTTGAAAAAAACTGGACCTTTCATATTTGATCCAATATCAAGACTAGCATCCAAGTGATGGTAAGTACAATAATTTGGGTCACAATTCTGAGAGACAGACACACAATCATGCTATACAACACACACTTACATGCAGATATGTGGCTTAAAACTTGAGGAGGCTAACAGGGCAAACAGATTCAAGCTTCATAGTGTATATAATAGGATATTGAGTAGAATAATGAGGTAGCAAGGGAAGCTATGAAAAAATATTTTGATTAGTTTACAGAGACTGAAAACTAAATACATTGCATCACTCAATTTCTACGAACATTGACATAATGGAGAAATTGTGACTTTGAAGTTAGTTTAGCCTCTGAGAATAGAAAACGAAGGGAAGCATTTGTGAGGAAAAACATTATGAAGCTACTTTGAAGAAAGCTTCTTAATTACAGTGGCAGAGACTCTGAAAATCTTATTTCCTGGTAAAGTTTGCTTTTTAGATATTACGAAACAAGGTTGCAAGAAAGAATGAAGTTGAAATTTGATTTCTACTGGGCTTATGTAAACAACTGTTCATAAAAGAAATGTGCTGCAAATTACAAATAGCTGGCAAAATGTTTGGCAGACAGAACACAAAGAGTGGTCAATGAACTGCCAACTGTAATGGAAAACAAGATCATCATCAAGTGACATTTCAGACATGAGACCTTTCTTGGGTTGCAAAAGAAATCTGGCCACGTTAGCTTTTCCATACAGTTTTCTATATCAGCAGCTGTCATAAATATAAAGGGAAGGGTAACCACCTTTCTGTATACAGTGCTATAAAATCCCTCCTGGCCAGAGGCAAAACCCTTTCATCTGTAAAGGGTTAAGAAGCTAAGGTAACCTCACAGGCACCTGCCCCAAAATGACCAATGAGGGGACAAGATACTTTCAAATCTGGAGGGGGGGAGAGAGACAAAAAAGGGTTGGTCTGTCTGTGTGATGCTTTTGCCGGGAACAGATCAGAAACGCAAGCCTTCCAACTCCTGTTAAGTTAGTAAGTAATCTAGCTAGAAAATGCGTTAGATTTTCTTTTGTTTAATGGCTGGTAAAATAAGCTGTGCTGGAGGGAATGTATATTCCTGTTTTTGTGTCTTTTTGTAACTTAAGGTTTTGCCTAGAGGGATTCTCTGTTTTGAATCTGATTATCCTGTAATGTATTTACATCCTGATTTTACAGAGATGATTCTTTTACCTTTTCTTTAATTAAAATTTTCTTTTAAGAACCTGATTGATTTTTCATTGTTCTTAAGATCCAAGAGTTTGGGTCTGTGTTCACCTGTACCAATTGGTGAGGATTATTATCAAGCCTTCCCCAGGAAAGGGGGTGTAGGGCTTGGGGGATACTTTGCGGGGAGACGTCTCCAAGTGGTCTCTTTCCCTGTTCTTTGTTTAAAACGCTTGGTGGTGGCAGCATACAGTTCAAGGACAAGGCAAAGTTTGTATTGTGGGGAAGTTTTTAACCTAAGCTTGGGGGGGGTCTTTAATGGAGGTCCCCACATCTGTACCCTAGAGTCCAGAGTGGCGAAGGAACCTTGACAGCAGCACAGAGAAAACTCTATAGGTCTTACCTCCCCTTGAAGTTTGTTTCATTTTAAGTGCCTGCATTATTTACTCCCCCTGCTCTATCTCCTACATATGTGTATTATGATGGAACAGCAACTATATTTCCAGAGAGCAGTGTTTTGACTCTCAGACCTTAACTGAAATAAGATTCTCACTCAGGCTACACCCATACTTGGAGCGTGATTCCCAGCTTGCATAGACATGAGTTCCCACAGAGCTAATGCACTACAAACAGTAGTACAGCTGTGGAAACATAGGCTACTGACTCACTTTGCAGAAGCCTCCTCTCCAACTGACCTGATACAGCAACGAAGTTGGGAGAGAGTTTTCCTAAATTGCTTGGCTGCTTAAACAGTGGTGATAGGAGCATGAGGGATTTTGCTTCCTGGCTTGATCTATCACCTCCCCTTTCTCTGTATGGGGGAAGGGTTCAGGGGAGAAAGAGGGTGTATAGGGTGTCAAAGGCAGGGAAGCAGCCTCATAGGCTATGAGCTGCAGACAGCTGCTTCCCCTGCCTTTGAGATCCTATATACAGTACACACGCACGCACATAGATGCTGCTGCTGCAGGTGTGGTGTGGATGCAGATAAAAGACAGAGTGCAGATTGTGAATCGGATACAAGTTGATTCTTGTGGATGCAGATCAGATGCGGCTCCCTATTTTTGTATCCAAGCAGAGTTCTACCCATGGTTACGTATGGAGGGCAGCTAATCCATGCTGCTGTTTGCTGCTCCCATGGCTACACTACGATTTGTAGCATGCTAGCTCTAGGAGAGCCAGTGCATGTGTGTCTACATGAGATGAGAATCACACGTGCCCCTGGCCCAAAGTTTAGATGTAGCCACAATTTCAAAGGACTAGACGACCGTGGACCTTATGCAGCGTGTCAGTTGGCAGCCAGCTACAAGTCACGTTCATAATACCAAAGAGGAAGGTTGGGCTTTTTAAAAGCACTCAGCATTGGCCTAACTGCATTCCCATTGAAGTCCATGGTAATACCCACTAATTTCAATACAACATAACCACTTTACTGGATCAGACCAATGGTCCATCTAGCCCATTATCCTGTCTTCTGCCAGTGGCCAGTGCCAGATGCTTCAGAGGGAATGAACAGAACAGGCAATCAATGAGTGATCCCCTGTCATCCTCTCCTAGCTTCTGGCAGTCAGGCTAGGGACACCCAGAACATGGTGTTGCATCCCTGACAGTCTTGGCTATAGCCATTGATGGAAAGACCTATCCTCCATGAATTTATCTAATTCTTTTTTGAACCCCATTATAATAGTTTTGGCTTTCACAACATCCTCTGGCAATGAGTTCCACAGGTTGACTGTGAGAAGTAGTTAGGCTAGTGCTGAGTGCTTTTGAAAATCCCACTTAGAATATCTAGCAGGTAGGATAGAAGCACAGTACCCTAGAGAAAGTTTCTGGAGCCACTGTGCTTTAGGCAGGCAGAACACTCCATGGAGAAGATGAAGTCTATATACCTTGTCCTCCATGCATGCACAAAACAGCTCTCAGAGGAGTGCATCAATACACGAGAGTATTTACATATGCATGGGATACATACATCATGTTTCAAAAAGGTTCACTTTAAAGCTGAGACATCACAGTAATACATTAGAAGCATCTGATCCAGCAAAAATTACTGTTTTCAGTTGCTGACATACAGAAGTTCCACAGGACTCAATTGCTGCTTGGCCACAGAGACTAATCCTTATTCAGAAGGGAAAATTGATTAATTTTGACAACCCATTTGCCACATATGGCCATCAAAGTCTTGGGAACAATATCAGAGGGACTTCAAATGAAACTGAGATAAGAGCACTCCTGACATTTTAACATGGTATCAGGTTATTTCCTGCCTTACTAAAACCAAACGTAAGGACAGCACTGGTAAAGGAGAAAGGGGCAGGGATACATTACTTTATTTTAGAAGATTTTCCTGCTCAGAACAACTCCAAACTCAAACCCAAATTAAATCCTGGGAGACACACATTTTCAGAACTTTTTAATCTGATCTTTAAAAAAAAAAAAATGTTCACAGTCAAGCTTTCAAAATGAATCAGTAAAATGTAAAATCAGCCATTAGTGAGTGTTTGCAGTCTATGTTTTACAAAGAATGAGAGGACAGAGTATTTTCAAGTGGGGATGCTCAACTTCATGCAAGTGAGAAACAAAATTAGAGACTGTGTACTTCTCTGCTGAAGTTAAACTTCCACATAAATATGGTAGTGTGACAGGGCAGAGTGACCCCACACTGGTACCACAGGGGTTAACCCTTCCTTCCTGGCAGAGGAAGCCCTGTCCCAGACGCCCTGCTGGGCATGCTCCAACTGGAAACTAGGTATAAAAGCCTGCAAAGCTGCTCAGTCTGGGCTGACCACCAGAGGAGGAGGCACACGGCCAGCTCCTGAGGCGGGACAGCCAAGGCTCCAGGATCCAGGGGCCAGCCAAGCTGGCACACACCCGGCATCCCAGACGGAGGTCTCAACAGGAGGGGATGGACCGGAGGACCACCCCCGGAATGGAGAACACGACGTTGAGGGTAGGAAGTGACCCGGGGAACTTTAGAGACAAGCAGCGTTAAAGTTGCACTGATGCTCGGTGTGTTGCGGGTGGATCCCCACCGAGCTAAGAGCGAGGGGGAACCCCGCCAATAGGTGAGCCCTGGGTCGGGACCCGGCAGAGAGGGCAGGCCCAGGTCCCCCTACCACTCCAGCCATTGGGATACGCTTCTCCGCCCGAGAGGGGGAAAGCTATGGACTCCGGCCGCTGGGCCACACTGCCCTGATACTTGGGGCACGACACATGGACATTGACCGTTAGGGCCTGCTACCCCAACCAAGGGGTGAGCACGGAGAAACCGGCCATTGGGCCACATTGGGACGCCCTTAAAGGGACAGGTGTGGGAACTTAAGAGTGGCGAGGCCCTGACACCCCATCCACCCCTGCAACAAAGGGGCACTGCGGTGCCAGACCCGTCACAGGTAGGATCAGGCCTTACTTTGTATGATAATGGACACTGAGCTGCTACAACTTTTTTTATTTTGGTTAAAATTAACTATGAACAATAAATATACCATGTATTACATTTTAAGTAGTTTCTCCTCTATGAATAGTTATTTTTAGAAAATATAAATGAGATTGGAGAAAGTTTTGAAAGAGATTTCTGTGGTGATGAGTTTGACTGTTCTGGAGAATAGGGCTATTAGCCCCACCTTTGTTTAAGAACCTCTCTACCAGCCAAGACTGGTACAGTAAAAAGAACACTGTATCCATGGCAATATGCAGTTCAACTTTATCTTCTCAACCGTTGAAAAGGTAATTATTTTTTCCTTTACATTTTTATAAAGTTAACAAAAACAGCCATCCCTGCAGCAAGCACTTCCAAGCTGTTAATGACTACCTGAGTTAAGGTCTGTTGGCTGGTATGAAATGACTTTCCACTCAGTGATTATTACTTAGAAAATCAACCTATGGTGTTGTTTTTGTGACTCAAACTCAGTACATTAGAATTTTGTGTACATAATGTTGACAGTGACTTAAACAAACACTGCAGCTCTATTAATATTTTTTACATTGGATAGTGAAAACCTGCATACCAAATATTATTTCCCCAAATGGCCAAAGTAGTTCTATGAAATGTTACACTTTGTTTTCCTAGAAATTGAGAGAAGAACTAAACAGCAACAACAGCTTTAAGCTAGGATCATCTGTATTGCTTGCAAATCACTGAGAAAAGAACCGCATTTTATACAATATGTGCCATTAAGCCATTCAAAACTACAATAGTCCGAGGACACTATATTAAATGATAAAGCCATAAAACAATTTATAGTAGTCATCCATTTCACCCATAAGCAGTGAATAAGAGGACTCAAAATTCTACTTGCCCAGACTTGCATAATAAAGTACTTTCTGAAGAGAGGAAAGAGGAGGAGGAGTAATTTACTGTAAAAACCTATCCATGAAAAGAAATCTATTTCTTTCCAGAGTGAGATTTGCCAAAACAGAGATATTGTTGATACATTTCTCCATTTATTTGTGGAAGGGGAAACTGAAATAAGTACTTCCTGAAAAGCAGATTTTTATTTTTTTTTACGTAGAACCGAGAACAAAGTCTACGTTCCACAACGGTTTCTCTTTGGGATAAGCAAATACATACAAGTAAGAATGCTGCACAAAGTACAGTTCAAAGCAGAGCTAGATAAAGATGAAATCACAGATGTGTTGGAGCTGTACAGTACATTAGGAATTCTCTGAGATGGTACTGCAGAAAGATGACATGCATTTCCTGAGAGACAGGATACATCTACAGTTACACTGAATATAAAACAGCAATGTGACAATATCTACAGAAAAATCAACAGCCAGACATTTTATCCCAGGTGGGGCCTCATGAAGATTTGACAGCTTTTATTACTCATCATTAGCACTTTTTTGGAGTTCTTTTTTCCATTAAAAGGAGTAATTGAAGGAAAAACATATTTTAAAAAAGACAGATTAAACGCATAATGCATAAAAAAATAATTTTTTCCTTAGACTAAAGTAAATATAATTTCTAGGCAGTAGCTTCCCTTATTTTTATATAAAACCTTGGAAATGAATACTGTCTTTGAATTTAAAAATAGAATATGACAATTCTAGAAGTGTATTTCTTTAAAAACAGCTAGTTTTTGTATAGGTTACTGTAAGTTATTTCCCAGAGTCTCAACACATACATACATACATACATAGAAACTATGAAATGTCATGCAAATATGAATAGTGACTCAAATATTATTTAAAATAAATAAAAAGGAAGAGGATTTGACAGTTGAATACATAATTAAATGGAAGCGCTACTACTTTCAAAAGTCTAAATATCACATTACACCACAAATCATCACTCTTCAGCTGCGAGCTGGAAATTTCTGATTGAATATGTTTGTTCGTTTGTGTTAAGGTTGAAATGAAGGTACTTTTTGTTGGAAGAATTTAAACTCAGCTATTGATAGCTTGATGAAACTCAAGCCAGGGGCTATAAAATGTAGTGGGTGGAACAATCACATATGAAGTCTGATTATGAATAGAGCAGAATTTGTTGCAAGCAAAGTGAAAACAAATAGTCAGAAACACAATTCAGGCTTCTCACAACTCTTCTTCCTGGCAACTACTGAAGTCCCCACCTAAACTGGTCAATCAGCCACGAGGGTCTGTCCCACTTTGGTTTTACTGTGAAAAAATTAGGTATATCAAAATGGATTTTTTTAAATGACCCCAAATGATTGCAGGAAGCTTAAACTTCAATTTTAAAAATGAGAAACCAAGTCTCTAGCCTCTTTCCTTTTGAAAATAGCCTTCAGAACAAGAACCAATTCCTAAGGACAGTGCCATGGTGATCTTTCTACAAAAACATGGAACATCACAGTCTGCCTCTTCCTAGCATTCCTCTCTGTCCAGAACTGTAGTTTTGGCTGAATGTACTCAGCTATCAGAGCTCCCAAATTGGTCACCTGTGCCCAGCACCTTCTATTTCCCTTTTCCACCAACTCCAAACACATGGAGGTACCAGTGGAATCTTCACTCCCCAGGCACGTCTCTCATTTACACTCTTAGCTTCAGTGGCTGTACCAGTAGTGACACCAGGAGAAACTACCAATAGCACCATAGCCATTGGAACTTCCCCCATGACTTCCTGTGGGGATGAAATCTTATGAAAGGGATTGTTCATTGCAGGCATTTCTTGGTGCTAGTCTCCAGGAAATGACACAGTTAGAAGGTAGAAAAATGATCTTTCCTCCAATTGTCTATGTGCCTAGATCTTAGGCATCAAGACTTCATTCCTCCCAGCAAAAGTCTTCTCTCAATAGCATCACCACTCAAAAGCAATAGACATCAGATGTTGCTGTATTTCTTTTTTAATGTAAATTTCAGTTCCTCGCCAGCAGGAGGCATGTGGTGGTATTATTTTTAGCCCTTTGTACTGGAAAGTCAGGTGCACACATTGCATAAATGACGCCAATGGCAACACAATCTTCAAACAAGGCAGAATTTTCTCTCTCTCTCTCTCACACACACGCACACCCTCACCCACCCACCCCCCAAGAGAGAGGCATTCAAGTTTTCACACATGGACATCCACCAAAGGGCCATACGACAGCACCTTTCCCCAGGGCAATGAAATTTGACATCCATGGCGGAAGGGGAGGAGACAAAGTAATACAGCTCAGCAGAAATACAGAAAATTGTGGAACATGTGACTTCCATGAGCACCATAACAAACTTACTTTTACTAATGAATTAAGGTACTTTGAGATTTACAATCTGTTATACCACACACGTAACCGAGAAGGACAGCCGCTAATATTGACTCATAGTTTGATGCTTCTCCCTCACGTTAACTTTTGTAGCCCTACTAAATTCCTAACCTTCCCAGGGCTTCTCCCCAACCTTATTTCAGATCTCCTACATAGATCACAAGTTTAATAGGTTTCCTTTTGTTGTGGTTAATTCAGCTGCCCACCTGATCAACAGCTTCCCAAGGTTCAGCTCCTGTCTTAGAATCACTGCCATGTGCTCTAACTGGGACCACAAATGAACACTACGTAAACTTTAGTTAATGAAGCATGAAGCTACTCACTTAACAGTTCTTCTTGCAGAGAGTATAGCATGCAACAGCTTCCTAATAACTTCACAGAGCAATTCTAAGTGGGTTTATTTTTTTGAAAAATAAACGTTATGGTTTGATGCCTCCCTGCATTGAAAATGCCTTCTTTTGTGTGTGTTCTGTTTGAACACTAAGATCATCAGAGGTGCCCAAGCTCACACCACGCCATTATCTATTGTTAAGCCTGTTTTATAACTCCAATACATACAGAGAATTCTATCCTAAAACAGGAGCTCAAAATGTTTTCCTAACTATGCCGATCACTACTTCCTACGGTTTATAAAACATATGGAACTAAATACATCTAAAGTTGAAATCTGAGTGAGATATATAGGTAAGATATAGTCCCATTATGTGTTAGATCATAATTTCATGGGAACAACGCTGCATAGACACAGTTGTTTCACTTCGCTGTTTTATGTCTGTCTCTTATCAAAATGGTACATTATGCAAATCAGCATAAAGAAATATAAATCTGCTACATGATAACAAAATATTCTTTTGTTAAAATCATTCCCAAATCAATTGATTTTCACCACTTACTTGAGTGTCTTTCCACTTGGTAATAAAGCTGTTCTCTGTATCCATTTGTTTGACCTGATCTTCATTTATCTGTTAAAAATGGATATTTTGGTAAGCTAGAAAGAAACTAACATAACATTTCATCATCCTTAGTGGATTCTTTATGATGGTTAACATCACTAAGAACATCAAGTAGGGTCGTTATACCCTTAGGAGTGATTACCCTTACAGTGTTTTATATCTGATTGAGAGATTTTTCCCAGTATCAAACAGGAGGCACTAATTTTTATCGAATGTAAATCTAAAGAGAGGATTGTTCCATAAAATCCATCATACCACTGAGCTGTTTATATCATCAACACATTTCCTGTGTGACCCCAGATAAAAATGAAGAATGCTGCATAAATGGGTCACAAAGATTAGTTACTAGTAATGAATAAATTCAGTTGGATTCAATGCTTCTGCAAAAAGCTTTGGAAGAAAACAGTATCGCTCTGAAGTGCTCATCATTAGCTGAGTCAAAAGTCTGGGAATACAATATCATACCTTAGCTGCAACACAAGAAGCATAACAGGTGAACAAACATACCACTTTCAAAGATTATAATCTTGGAACTCGCTAAAAACTATGCCATCTTCATGCCAGTGAGAAGAGTTGTGTGCACTCATTTGGAAAGTTCAGAATTAATGTTTAAAAACAGCCATTATGTAAGATACTTACATCAAAGAGTTGTATGTAATTTTTAATTAGATCTTCAATTACATTCACTTCTTCGCTGGTATGGCCTTTAGTTTGAAATAAACATGATGAAAACACCATAGCTAGATTGTGAGGGTTCATATGATTAATTTCTGAACATTTCTGCACCCTGTTTGAAGGAGAATAAATCCATTTAGAATGCTCCTGTATAACACAGGCCACAGAACTTCCCCAAACTAATTCCTAGAGCATCTCTTCTAGAAAAACATCCAATCTGGATTTAAGAATTGTCGGTGATGGAGAACCCATCCCAACCTTTTGGCCACTGCATCACATTGGGAGCTTGTGTTCAGCTAATTATGCTTCCACCACAATCGCCAAATCTCTTCCAGAGTCACGCTATACGTGCATATACATGCTTAAGCACGTTATGCTCTACATGATTCTTTAAAAAACAACCGTAACAGGGCACTAGCCGCCAACTTTTTCTATGTCTGCTTAAAGTGAGTGTAACACCAGCAGGCCCTGGTTGTTGGCGGGCAGGATCAAATCTGGGACCAAATGCATAAATCTCTATTGCATGAGCCACATGGCTCTTAGCTAAGTCTGTAGCAGACTCATTAATTTCTAAGTGGTCTTGGTGCCACTAGAGGGGACAGAGCACCACACCCAGAAGCTGTGTGGGTTACATGGGCACCTTAAAAACTTATAGTTTACTGATTTTAACCTTATTTCCTGCATTTCCTATACTTGGAAGAGGAGGTTACTTACCTGTAACTGGAGGTTCTTCGAGATGTGTGGTTCCTATCTGTATTCAAATGTGGGTTATGCATGCTCACCATGCATCCAGAGCCGAAGAATCTGAAAGCAGTGTCCATTGGTTCATGCATGTGCCCTAGCTCATCTCATGCCTCCAACCAAGGGAACAAAGGGTGAGGTGGACCAACCACCTCTCCAGCTCCTTCTCTACCATGAATCAGATAAGATCTGAAGCAGAAGGAAAGGAAGGTAGGTAATGGAATACAGATAGGGACCACGCATCTCGAAGAACCTGGTAAGTAATCTCCTCTTCTTCGAGTGATGTCCCTGTTGTATTCCAGTGTGGGTGACTAATAAGCAATACCTAAGTAGGAGGATGTAGATGGTAGGGCTAAGCAGAGTACCGCCATACTAATGGAGGCATCAACAGAAAAGTCCTGCACCAGGACATAATGTCTTGCAAATGTGTGAACGGAGCCCTATGTGGCCGCTTTACAGATTTCGAGGAGGGTTACCTCCTGAAGAGATGCCATAGTTGTTGCTTGCACTCTGACAGAATGAGTTCTGAACTCATGGAGAGTGGGGGGAAGGCTCGAAAGCTGATAGAGTAGAAGGCAGCCGGAGACCATTTGGAGATTCGTTTGGTGGAGATGACGTGCCCTCTGACTCAGTCGGTATAGCGACAAACAGTCTTAGGGATTTCCTGATTTGTTTTGTTCTCTGTGGGTAAAAATTCAAGGCCCGCTGAACACTGAAGGAGTGGAGCCTTCACTTCTCTGTGGATGTGTGCAGTTTTGGGGAGAACACAGGTAAGTGAATGTTTTGTTTAAGGTGAAATTCCAAAGCTGCTTTAGGGGTGAATTTGGGGTATAGATGCAAAGAAACCTTATTCTCACAGAATGTAGCATACGGAGGATCGGCCATCATCTCTCCAAGTTGGCCGCCCCTTCCCACTGAGGTGATGGCCACAAGGAAAGCAACCTTCATGAAAAGGATGGACATGGACTAAATAACTAAAGGCTCAAAAAACAAACAAACAAAAAATCCACCACCACCCTTGTGAGTACTGAGAAAACAAGGTTTAGGTCGCACTGGGGAACAGGCTTCTGAATGGGTAGGAAGATTCTTATTAGGCCTTTTCAGAATCTATTGGTCAGTGGATGTGTGACGACCGAGTAGCCCTGAGAAAGAGATGTGGTTGGTATGTGCTGATCACTGCCAAGTGGACTCGCAAGGAGCTCATGGAAAACCTGTTGTCTTCAAAAAGAGAGGATATAGTCCAAGATGAAAGCAATATCTTTAGTCTCTGGGAGAATGCCTCTTTGGTGTGCCCAAGAAAAGAAGCTCTTCCACTTAGCTAGGTAACATTTTTTGTAGAATCCTTTCTACTTTTAGAGAGGATGTCTTGTATGGCTGTGGAGCATGAACATTCTAAGGATAATGCCCATCCAAATACCAAGTCCTGAGGTGGAAAGGACACAGATCAAGGTGCTTGATCTTGCCATTCCACTGGGTCAGGAGCTCATAGAATGTTGGGAGGATGATTGGTGGTCAGGATGACATGAAGAGGAATTTGGGAAACAAGAGCTGTCTGGCCAGAAGGGGGTGATCAGGATGACTCTCACTCCGTCATGCTGGATTTTGTATAGAACTTGTGGCTGAATTGGTGGTGGAGGGAAGGCATAGTTGAACTGGAAGAAGCAGAGTGTCACCCTAGGAGTGGCATCCTAGGGCTCTTCTGGAGCAATACATGATGCACTTCCTGTTTGCTGGAAAGCGGTGAACAGATCCCTGGTTGGGGTCCCCATAGAGTGAAAATACTAAGCAGTACCAAATCATGGATCTCCTACTCGGTTGACTGTAAAATGTCTGCTGAGGAATGTGCAAGCACATTTTGTTTCCCCAGAAGGTAGGCTGCCAATAGGGTGATTTGATTGCTGATACACCAGTTCCAGAGGCTGACTCCTTCCACAGACAGCGAGGCGGATCCCAGTCGCCACTGCTTGTTGATGTAGAAGACAGTTGTAACATTGTCTGACATTATAAGGAGATGGTGAGTGTGGATGAATGGAAGAAAGGACTTGAATGCTTTCCAGATTGGTCACAACTCCAGGATACTGCTGTGCATCCTGGACTCTCGAGATGTGCAGGCACCTTGTGCTGGGTGGCTGTTCATGTGGACCACCGAACCAAATAGGGATGTGTCTGTAATAATGTTCCTGTCTGGAAAGGAAAGGAGAAAAGGGCACTAGTGCTTATCTGAAGAGGATTTGTCTACCACAGCAGGGGAAGACACTATCTTGGCTGGAACTGTCACCATAAGGTTCATGAAATGATGGCTTGGGGAGCATTTGGATTGCAGCCAAGTCTGGAGACAATGAAGGTCGAGTCTTGCAAATAGGGTGACGTAGGTGAATGAGGCCATATGACCTAGGAGAGAGAGATGTTTTGACTGGCACTCAAGGGTTGCTTGACACATGAGCCACAATATTGTTCACGGTCTAAAACCTACCCGTGGGCAGTTACATTCTTGCTGTCAGGGCTGGGTCATGGACAGCCAGACCTAGTGGTTGGAGCTGGAGTCCACCATCAGGAGTCAGCTGGGCCAGGATCCTGGAAGGTCAGAAACCAAAGCCAGACTGTAGATCAGAACCACAAGTCAGAGTTCTGGAGCTAAGCCAGGATCAGGATGCCAGGAAGTCAAGCCCGGGGCGATGGGTGGGAGGGGTAAGGGGGAGGGAGGATGGGCAGGAGAACAAGCAGGAGGGACAAGGTGTTCCCAATTTTTTAGACAGCTTCCTGTTCCTGTCATAAGTAGGGCCAGCAGGCCAATCAGCTGCTCTGGGACTCAATCTTGGTTTGAGAATCAAACAGTTGAGATGTCAGAGGTCAAGGACTGGTCTCCAACTGCCCTTCTCTTTGTATATCCAGGAAGCAGATAGAGTAAAACCCTCTCCTTTGGTCTTGAGGGGGGACATGGTTCTATTGCTCCTCGCTGCAATAAGGAGTTCACTTCTTGAGAATACTCTCACATGAAAGCTTTCCCCGTGGGCGGGGAGGGGGTTTCTGGAGAAGGTAGGGTTGCAAACTGTATTGAATAGCCAAAGTGGATGACATTCAGCACCAACTTGTCCACTGTCATCACACTCCAGGTGTTGAAAAAGACTTCCAGACAACCCGCAAATGGTGTGGGGCAGGGCGGGGCAAGGAGATGTTGGGCTTAGCGTTTCGTGACCCTTGAGCTCCCATCAAAAATAACGTTGAGCCAGGGACTGAGATTGAGATGCCAAGACTGTTGCCAAGGGTGAAGAGAAGTGGGACTTTTAAACCCTGTCTCTTATGTATTGGTTCACAGGTGCTCCGATGGAAAAATTGCTGAGCCATATATCAAGATCTGACCTGTGGGCGGTGAAACAACTTCTTAGCAACAGGCATGTATATCCACAGCAAGCAGAGGGTAACCCTGGAATCCTTTAGGGTATGGAAAGACTCATCTGTCTTCCGCTTGAGAAGCTGCGATTCGTCACGGGGGTGGGGTCCTTAATGGTATTCTGGAACTCCCTAGCGAACTCCCTAGTGACACGTGGATCCATGCCTCCTTGCTATTCTGTTGGTTCCAGAAGCGTGCAAGATGTCTAAAAGTTTGTGCTCGTAGTCTTGGATCTCTTCAAGAGGAATATGAAACTTTCCAGGAACTCTGCAGAGAAGGTCCTGGAGCTGCCTGAAGTCATCAGGAGAGTGGGTGGGCTAGAAGTCACCACTTCATCCAGGGATGATGGATGGGAGCCTTGCTGGTTCCAGTGGAACCACGAGATCAGGAGCAAAATGTTCCTCCTCCTCTATCATGTCTGGGAGCAGATCTGAGCATCCCCTTAGTGGGGAGGCAAGGGGTGTCTCCCTGGCAGATTGGATCAACTCTGTAGGGGGAGTAGGCCAGTAGGAGTGGTTGATAGGTGGTCACTAGGGCCCCCATGGCATGGGGCAGCAGAAGCTCAAAGTTAGATGAGGTAGAGGTTGGTCCCAAGCCTGCGAGGGTCTTTTGAATGGTGGAGGACACACAGGGTAAGGGAAGAGCAGTTCATTGGTGGCTCAGAATCTCCTGATGAGGAAAAGGCTGATTCCAGTGCCAGTGGTGGTACTGTCAGTGCCACTGGAGGGGAGATGTACTCTACAGATGGGTTAGGTGATAAGCTCCTTCCAGCAGTTGATTCTCCCAGAGGTGGTGATATCTCCCTGGAAACAGAGGGGCCCAATGGATAAGGAAATTCCGGATCTGGGAGAGCAAAAATGTCCTGTGGGGTGGGCAACAGATACAGATCTCCCTGGTGTGAGAGGGGTTCTCCTTGCCCAGGCCACCAGTGCCTATGAGAAGGGTCATATCCATAGTTGGCAGTGATCAGGACTTTGTCAGTCCTGGTGGATCCCGGGGTTTGGAAGAAGCCACGGAGGATGGTATTGACGGAACACAGTCTGGTGGAGTCCAATGCTTATGGGCTTTCTTGTCGTACCTCTGGGACTTAGAACATATTAAATCCTCATGGGCCAAGCCAGTGGGCTTGTTTACAGCTGAGTTAGACTTCTATGAAGCGGACTTACAGGAAGATTTCGTCTCCTGCTTATGAGAGTGCTTCCTAGCTTTCCAACAAGACCCTGCCACGGGATCTGTCGGGGTAGATTCTCCTGCACCAGTGTCGGACTTCGCAGCAGGAGGTGCACTTCTTGCTGAATCAGGCCAACGTACAGGGATGTTCCCCTGCTTGGGTCCTCCATGAGATATTTGCGGAGATGAAGTTCCCTCCTTTCTCGGATACAGCTGGGGAACAATCAGCAGATAATGCACCTCACCGCAATGAGAGATTCTTCTAGGAAGTACAAACAGCGTTGGTGGTCATTGCTGACCGAGAAGCGCCATGGGTAGGAGGCACAGAGTTTGAAGCCTGGAGCATAGTCTAGATCCCAAACAGGGAACAAGGCAGCGGGAAGGTCCCGCTGGGAAACTAATTTAATACTAAATAGTAAAAAACTATTAAAACTGTTAAGAATCATCTAGTTTGAAAACAGTTTTATTTTGTAGAACAAAGCCAAAGCTGAGGACACTAAAAGATCTGACCCAGACCATGCGGCCCCAGTGAGAAGGAACTGGAGAAGCAGTTGGTCTTCCCCAACCTTTATCCCCTCCATCATGAGCATGAGGTGAGCCAGGGCACATGCACAGACCAGCAGACACTGCTTTCAAATTCTCCAGCTGCAGGAGCATGGTGCGCTTGCATAACCCACAATGTAATACAATAGGGACCATCATTTGAAGAAGAATGAAGAATTATCACTAAAGACTTAAATTATTCTATCAGTATAAACAACAATTTTTAAGGACAACCCATTATAGCATTATTCCTCAACTCAGCATATTGTACTGAAGCAGGCATTCCAGAACCCCCACTTCAGATATTCAGCTAGTTTATGACAAATATTGGTGGAACGTGTTCAGTTGATACTACCAACGCCCCCTCCCCCACCCAAAACCAAAAAACTATTTAACAACAATTAACACTGATCCATTTAATTCAGCCTGATTTGTGCAGGAGCATCCAAGCTGTACAATTCTGATACACTCTTCACAGCTTACTCTGTCTTAGAAAGAGATATGGGTTTTGCTGTGTGCTTCAGTCTATGGTTTCAAACACTCCCCAGGGCTGTTACACTTGCAAAATTAAAAAGTAATGAAACATAGCTAGGAAAATTAATTCTTAAAGCCATCATACATATTAGACTCTCCCTCGGAGCGTTCTCTTCTCAGAAACTGCTATGCATGATGGAGCTTATGAGAAAGGGCTTTTAAAAATCCTTTTAAACTCCCTAGCTCCTTCTGCCCCATCTCTTTTGGAGGATGACAGATTCAGGTAGGATGGTCTTAATAGGCTCATTTAAAATTCACTATACATCTGCAGCTTCCTGCCAGTGCAAGACTGTTCTTTAACGTGTGTTGGTATCTACTGTTAAAATTAAAATGTGATAAAAATACATTTTATAGATTACAAATTAATGCAAATCCTATTAATCCTATATGAAATCAGTAAAATTAGCCATGACTAGTTGAATAGCTCTGAATGGTACTTATTGATACATGAAGTATTAATGACATTTCAGTCATGCCAGTGAAATAGAAAATGCTTATTGAGTATTCTCTACTATGGTGCGAAATCTGAGTCGATCTGCTGACACACTGACCTGTAAAGGTGTTCAATTAAAGCTGCCAAAGTTGCCCTATTGACTGGTGGAAGGCTCTGAATAAAAGTTCCATACTTCTTCACTCGTTCCTTTTCATTCTGTGTATCTAATGGAGGAGGAAACAAAAAGTCACTGGACATTCACCACATTGCATGTTCCGAAACAAGAACGATACCAATCCACTACAATGGCAACATCTAGCCATTTAAAATTACAATTAAACTAATCAGCCTCCTTCTGCTACCAGTGCAGTCTGTTATTGTACAGCATTTGAAGGAAAACAGTATCAATTATGATGCTATATACTGCAAGATCTGCATTCAAGAAACATTTTTAGTAGAATTCTCCAGAAAGCAACAAATTGTTTTTCATCAAAGAATGCCTTAATATGTAGACAGTGCATGTATCTGTAGTTTGAAAATTGCTTTGAATTGGGAGACTATATACTTTTTTTTTTACACCTTATTATTATTTATATTATAGTAGTATGTAGAAGCCCCAACTGGGATTAACACACACAGTGCTCCAAATAGCTTACAAACTAAACAGACAAGAGAGATGAATGGTGAAATGAGAAGCAGAGGCTCACTGAGGTGAAGATCACACAGCAGGTCAGTGGAAGAGCCAGTGATTGAATCCAGTCTCCTGAGTCCAGTGTGTTACCCATTGATCTACTCCGCTCTCTACCCTGCATCTACCTTGACTCTCCACATTGTGCCTAAGACTGAACCTGCTGCCTACCTTGCCAGGTCCAGGAATAAAACCACTAACTCGTATCATGCTTTTCTTCCCCTCCTCTCGATTTCTGCCTCAAATCTTGTTTTGCAAATTTTCTGTTCTCTCCAGCTAATGACTAACCATCTCTATTAAGTGTTTAGCAAGATGGTGTATTAAGAATACTACATAAAAATATAATGTACTGTTGCATATGGTTTTTCACTACTTAGACAATATAAAAAAAACGATTAAAATTTCTGTTCCACATATACCTCGTGTACCTATCCTCTCCCACTTACAGTTATTTATAACGGTCACACAAGTACTTCTGGTAACACTAACTACAACAGGAGTCTCTGCTACAAAGCTGTAACAGAGTTCTAGTCACATGCACTAGTCAGGTTTCAGAGTAGCAGCCGTGTTAGTCTGTATTCGCAAAAAGAAAAGGAGTACTTGTGGCACCTTAGAGACTAACAAATTTATTTGAGCATAAGCTTAGTCAATGAGACTTCATTATGGACCTTCCCTGAAAAAACTAATTTAAAATGTTGCTCATGAAACTTTTTCTGACTGCTGACTTGATGAGAGCAATCTAAGTTTCAAAATTCAGTCCTACACTTCCTCTTAGTTGAGGTCAAAGGCCAGTTACTGGTACTAAGCCATGTTGTTGTAGCCTTGTTGGTCTCAGGATATCAGAGACATAAGGTGGGTGAGGTAATATCTTTTATTGGACCAGCTTCTCTTGGTGAGAGAGACAACCTTCCAAGCTACAGAGAGCTCTTCTTCAGGTCTGGGAAAGGTAATCCCAGCTTCACAGCAAAATACAAGGTTGAAAAGATAGTTCAGCATAAGTAGTTAGCACATAGTATAAGGGACCATTCAAGGTAGAGTGGCCCATTAATACCTCTGCAGTCATAGGAGAAAAAGAGAGAGGGTCAGTGGTTTACAGATTGTTGATTTATGGCTCATTACAAAAATCTGTAACCTACTACAGGTGAGTCTCATCTTACGCGCATTTAACAGGCGCGAATTCAGCTTTGTGCGGTCGGCAAAAACGAAAACAAAAGAAAAATAAATTTAAATACTGTACCTGTAGTGTGGGCGATTCCGCCCACCATTACACTCAATGTAATTTTGACTATACGCGATTTTCTGCGGAACGTAACCCCAGCGTAAGATGAGACTTGCCTGTATCTCCTTCTTTTTGAATGGTCTCCTACAGTATGCACTACCACCTAACCCACCTTGTCTCTCTAAGTTACTGGTGCTATCTTTCCCATGAATTTGCCAAGTTCTCAAATGGCCAATACTCATCTAACTTCTATATTTAGCTTTATCTTTTGCTAAGTTAGAGAGCAATTAATGCTGCTATATACTTTTTAATTCAATATTTTATTCTTAAAAACAAACTGGACATATTTATAGTCAATAAGATTGTGCCATGTAAGTGAACTACAGTGGTATCAATCTTATGTGCTTCACTACTAGAGTAGCTGAGCAGCTCACAATCTTTCATGTATTTATACTAACAACATCCCGGTGAGGTAGCAAAGTGCTATTGTCCCCATTTTACAGATGGGACACTGAGGCACAGAAAGACTAAGCTACTTGACCAAGGTCACAAAGGAAAACTATGGTAGATAAAGAAATTGAATCTGTCTCTCCCAAGTCCCAGGCTAGCAATGTAACCACTTGGGCCATCCTTCTTCTGAAAGTAATCTACAATTCTAGTACCATACTTGGGGAAAAAACCTCAGAAGTTTAAAATACAAGGGTGACAATACTTATGTTCTCATAATTCTTAATTATATTTACTCACTTTTATTTGTAAACAATATAAAGATTTATTGCACCTTCAGGTAAGCATAATTTATTTTCACTTCAGTCAATATTTATCTCCAAGGTCAAGAAACCGTGATGTTGACCTCAACAAAAGTCAAGGTCATAATAGTGAAATCTTCACCTCCTATAATTATACCAGGAGATATAATGCTAGCACTGTTTACAGAGTAGATCAATGTGTGTTTATATGTTTCCTAACTTTTAAGGACCCCAAAAAACCTTTCAACCAACCACTCTAATTTTAAACCCAGTTAACATGTGACTATGGACTTGATCCTGATCTTTACTACATGGAGACACATATCCTTGGGCTTCTAAAATAAGATGAAGTTGGCTTTAGGTTGAAGTCACTCAGTTTTCTTTCATGTTGAGGTTTATTTTATTTATACTTCCTAAAGAGAGGCGTATATAAGTAACAAATTACTCAACAGCACAAGTACAGATTTAGTAACACACATCCATCCATATAGATGTGTATATATACACACACATACAGAACTAATTAAGCCAAAGGATCTTTAACGACTGCACGTATCAAGAGCTTGATTTATGTCTCATGCAGAATATGGCAAGGGTGGCCAAACTGCGGTTTGTGAGCCGCATGCAACTCTTTTACAGTTGAAGTGCGGCTCCCGGACCCTCCCACAGCCCCCATTCTCTGCCTACCAGACTGGAGCTCACGGTTTCAGCCATGCAGCATGGTAGTGGAGCTGAGGGCTTCTGCCATAGACTGGTGCCTGCTGTGAGTTGGGGGGCAGGGTACAATTTAAAAGTTCACCCCCCCCCAACAGCTTGAGTCATATCCCCTAGGCATGCCTCCCTCTTACCCTCAGTGCCCCCTCCCTACAGTTCCCAGGTGTTAGCTCCGCATGCAGACGCAGCGGCAAAGAGATGGGAGCTGCAGGGAGGGGCTTCTGCTTTAGCTCCTTGGGGAGAGGCAGCAGCAAAAGCAGCGGCTCTCCCTGCAGCTCCCCACTGTTTACCGCAGCCTCTACCCAAGGCACAGCTTGCTGTCTCCTGCAGCTGCTGCGCAGGGAGAGGGCCCAGTGGCACCATGTGACCAAGCAGGGCCAGCAAACCCTGGCAAAAATATGGGAGGGCACATCACCTCATGTGTCCCCCTCACACATTGCCTCTGGCTTCTGCCCAGCAGGGAGGATAGTCTTGGGGCTTCAGCCTTAAGTCCTGGGAGGCGCACCTCGGCTCTCAAACTTCTGAAGATTGTCGTATGTGGCTCAGAGTGTCAGTAAGTTTGGCAACCCCTGGAATATCGCATCTCTAGTATCCTGCCCCTTAACCACCAGAACTGTTCAGTACATACTCATGGCCTCTATTGGAACTCCAATGCCACTTTCTCCAGCACGTGTATTACTTGCAAACCTCACATCCAGTTATTGACTAACCTTACTTAGCTTGGGAGATCTTACTGGAACACAACACAAGATTGTATATTTGCAAGCAATAGACAAAGAGGACCAGACAAAGAGCATTATTTACAGGTCTGAGTGTAAAGATTAATGCTCTTGCTACTGACTTCAGTGGAGCTGAGATTTCACCCATAATTTCTCAAAGTGATTTTTGTAATATATATATATATATAGAATCCTTTTATTGATTATTCAATAATCTAATGTTTGCTCTGTGTGTATATATATTAAATATAAAATACAATATTTTGTATTAAAAATGTTAATAAGAGTTCACATTTACATGTTCTTTTCCTAAAAGACCACTTCGAGCTATGAACAAGACTGTTATTTATTTTGCCCTGCATTTATTACCTAGTGCAGAGATCCAAAATGGATAAAGCTCTTTAGTGAGAAGTGCATCATCTATTTGAGACAGGAAACATTTCAGTACATCAGTCACATCTTCCAGCTGATGTGTTCCAGCTCTCAGTTTAACACTTCTTGCATCTTTTTTGAAGCTCTCTAGCAGCTCACTCACATGGGAAGGATCACCATTCTTTAAGTAGATATGTTTGCTACCTAAACCTTAAATACAGGAACACAAGGGAAAAGTCAAATGTTATCTTAAAATCAAAACGTTATTCCTTACACAACATTGACCAGCACCACCAAACCCAGTTACAGTTAACACAGGCCTCTTTCCTAGTGGATTGTTAACAATGCCAAACTGTTCTATGATCACTACTTCAGGAAAAGTTTAAAATTACAAATTCCAACAATCATTTGTGGACTTCTTATAATCATCATAAAAGGCGTGATAAAGGGAAAGAGTGCTGCCTCGTTATATAGGGGGATATATTTTCAGTTTAATATATCTGCACTTCTGTCCCTCCCCCAGGGACCAATTGTGCTACCCTTCAGGTCTCATCCAAAGGTATGGTTTTAGTGGGTGGGTATGTTCGTTCTGAGATGTTTTGACTCTCGAGGCCTTAATGACGGCACTGCTGATTCTCTCGCTCATTTTCAGGTGCACAAGTTCCAGCCACTGGCACCACAAGGGAGCCACTGGCAATTCCACTATTCCCGTGGGTGGATTGGAAGCTTAAAGAGACACTGCCAATTTGAAATAGAACATACCTGAAAATATGTTATGAACATCACCTTCAACTACTACAGATAAATAAAGCCTTTTATATTAAGTTTGTTAACTGTGTGCATTTGACAGCACTGTGTGTGTAGTCAGTTTAATTGTTTCTCTTTGTAGAAGCTACTTTTCCCTTGCTTCTCCTTAAAAATGCTGCCAACCATGCCAGCTCTGCTGCCAGCTAGTTCATGTTTCCGACAAGCACATCCCTGCTTTCTTCCATGGGACCCTTTATGTATGGAGGTCTTGTCAAAATCCGTGAAAATCACCAGCTTACATTCTCCTTCAAACTCACCTTTACTGTGTTATCTAAAAGCAATATCATCTGTTAGTGGTTCTGCATTGTTAACCTTGGCTGTGGGGCCTGGTAAATTCATTTATGGCAATTTGTTCCTTTTCAGGCATGTTTTAAGTAGAAACCAGTATGCTAGCAAGAAATAAGCATCTGATAAGTGTCTCAGCTGAGTACACTTTATTTCTCCCACACTCAGAATACTAATTATTATCATAATCATCCCATTAAAAAGGACACCATATTCCTCTGAGCTGAAGCCAAGCATTTCAACCCGGAGGATCACTTTTGAAAGGGACGTTAAAAATGTCTGAAAACAAGGGGTTAGCCTAAACGTGCCTTCTCCTTCATAACTACAGCATCACACGTCCCCTGCTTCAGTAACAGTTCAACACATACAAATAGATTATGACGCCTGGGAGAATAAAATGTTATTTATAAAACTTCTTCAGCTTGCCAATGAATCAAAAATAATTAGGCAAACAATCTTTCTTGGTTTCAGCCAAGAACACCACACCTTGGGATACCACAGTTTACTATAAGACAGCGTTACCATACTCAAAACAAAAGTTATTCAGCTAGACAAACCATCAGTGTTAAAATATGTATGTGTGGCGCATGCTTCATTAAACCTATCCCATGCTGACAGAGGCCACGGACACTGTAATATTCTAGAAGCATGTCTTTATAGGGTTAATATGTATATAGCACTTCAGAACAGTAGGCTTGATTAATTATCAAATGGTGCAAAGGGTGAAGGCAATTTGCACACACCCTCTACTGGAAACTGTGCTTCAGAGAGATTTACCTTAGTAAAGGATAGATGCCCCTGCCCTCCTTTGGCTGTTCTGCCAAAAGAGGTGAAAGAGGTCAGAAAGGGAGCAGTAGCTTTAAAAATACAGTCTGGGATCCCAGTTTGTGGAGATCTCTCAGGACATGTGCTCAGCCTGCTCTTTCTTCCTGGTTGACTTTATTCACTTCCTGGGCTCAGCTGACCGGCTCTGGGTGCCCAGGTGCAGTGGGGGTTGCAGAGAGCTTGTACAACTGCATGCGGCAGATTTTCTGTCATATGGGGCTTAAAACTTGGGCTTAACCATGCAGTGAATCAAACTCCACAACATAAAATTATAAAGGGGATGCATGGATTGCCAGCCACGTTCAAGTGGCATTTCCCAAAGTTTCACTTATAATCAGGTACGTTGCACTATATATCTCTAACACATCAAAAACTACTGCCACACAAAGCACCTGCTGAAAGTAGTGACTGGGTTAATAAAAGAGTGTGGGTTTTATATACAGTAGCACAAAGTCATTCAATGCAATCGGATAGAGATGCTTCTTAAGTATTATACGAATGATCCTAGGAGTTCAGTGAGTCAAAAAAAATCTCTACTCCACTTACCATACTGTGTAACAAATGCTATACAGCTGTTCACTGTAATAGGAACGTCATTTTTGCCGAGCTGCTGATCTTGTAAGGCATTACCATCTGTACGTGCTGCTTTTTCAATTGCAGTATGCCAGACCGTGAAATCCAACTTCGTATGACCATGGATGTATAATGTTCTGCGAAGTTGGAAAATATTTTGAAACAATAATAAGGGAAAGAAGATAGAAAACTTCTCACTTTTCCAAAGCAGCACAGTAGTTCTCATGAAAAATGAATACCTGAAAATAGATTCAGGAGCTCAAGGTAATATTTGGAATAAGACATCAGAGCATCTGACTTAAATATACTGCAGGAGGATGTTGTAATGGCTTATTCTACTTTTAGTGCCTTCATTTTTTAGCAAAATATTATCTACAGTAGTACAAGTATTATATACTGGTGACAGCATATGTTCCAGTAGAGACAGAATGGAATCCATGGACCTTGACACAGGATTTGGGACGGGGCCTTTATTAATGATTTATTCTTTTTGCTCTTGTGAGCCCACTCCTGCAGTGCACACTCAGTACTGAGTCACAGTTCAGTAGAGACCACAGCCTCACTTTCAACTTTATAAGATTAACTAACTGTTTCCTTCTCTTTTCTGTTTTCTCTCCAAGATCCAGGACTGGAGACAATCCAGGCCAAGGGGGTGGACGGAGGAAGTCCCTGTGGGAAAGCTGAGCTACCTGAACTAATTCCTTTCCCCCATCCTCTCTGGTGCACAGAGCAGTGATTGTCCGGGAATTTCATAGAACTGGGGGAGAGAAGCAGGGTGGGGAGAAGAAACTCTAAGCGCTTGGAGCACCATGGAAGAGTACCTTAGCCAGTTTCTTTATTCGTTTCCTTACCCCGAGCCATTCTGTTTGGCTGTTATTTAAACTGTAAAAATCCTCACTCTGTTTGCCCTTACTTAGCTTTGGCTCCTGGGAGGCAGCTCCAAGACTTGTTTAATGGTCTACATACAGCAAAAGTGTTCAGTTATCTAAAGACCTTTCCCAGCTTTGTTCCTTTTCCAGCAGCAGGAGAATATGAACCAGATTTATTGTGATTGTTTATCACGGAACTCTATGAATTAGTAACATTTTATTTATTTACAATATTTTGTGCCCAGCTCATTCATAGCACATTGCAGCACAGCCAAGACCAACCAAGTGATGCCTCAGTTGCCTTCAGGTCCTGTGGCAGGATCAGAGGTGCAAAACGCAGCAGGTACTGACGCAACCCTGCACTTTGGAGACCTTTTTCAAATATGTACCCAGACAATAGACATGCTCTTATCTGGCCTGATTTTAAATCTCCCTGTGTGCTCCAATAGGGATTATGAAAATACAAATCGTTCTGGGGCTGCAGAAAGGTGAGCCACTATAGTCACCATTTTGAACTGCTTCTCTGAGAATTTGGCTCCCAGTACCACTCATTCAGAAGTACTGCTTCACCACCTGTCCTTATCTGATAGCACACATTGTACCATTTGGCAAACGATTAGGCTGGTTTGTCTCACACTAGGCACAAAGAGAGGAGAGCTTTGCCGGGGCCGTGCTCTCAGACTCTTGGGGCAGAGGTTGACAGTAGATAATGCATTGCTCCCAAGCACCTTTTGGCAGCCATTCAGAATGCTAGTGAAGAGGGGGAGGATACTTTCAGTTCTTTTCCAATATGATGGGCAGAGCATTCTCTGCAAAGTCACACTTATGCATTATTATTCATTCTTTTTGCTGCTGAAAAATAACAGGATTTATCTTGTGATTGAATATCGCTCAAAGGAAGTGAATGGAAACCCAATAAATTCTTTTCTACTACCCACAGAATTCTAATACACATAGGAAAGCAGGATACTGTAGGTACAAATATCTTCAGCGTCGTCAGGTTATTCCATTCAGTTCAGAGTCACTAAGTGGCATACCAAAATATACTGTAACTTGATAATCACCTTGTTTTCTAAAATTTGAAAGCTGTCAGAATAGATCCTAATTCTAGTAAAGGAGCAAATGTGGCATTGGCTTCCTTGTAACAAAGAATGAAGAAAAAGAGAGCTATATTTTGATGACAGCCCTGTGGTTTCCAGGATTCCACGGCTGGAAAATTCTGCTACTGCTGCAGAACTTGGCTGCGATTGCTGGACAGGGCATTGGGCTATGTTATGCACGAGGAGCCTTCTGGCCTTAAACTCTGAGTGTATGAAAGTAGGTATTCAAGCTTCTCCCAAAAATATAACATCGACCCTACCCCAAACTCCAGGGCAGAGACAGCCAAGCGGGCAGGAGTAGCTGGAGAAGCGGTTTCAGCATCTATAGCAGCACCGCACAGGGAGAGAGGGGGGAAATGAGATCCAGCCATGGCTACTGCCCCGTCCTCACACCCCAAAAAATCACTGGACTCAAATCCTCCTCCCCCAGCAAATATATTACAGTTTCATTTAAATTAGACCTGAGCATGTAATTGATTTTTCAGTTCTGTTGGTGAACTGAGAAAAATGCAGTTTGTTGTGAACCAAAAATTTTTTCCCCCCCCTTCCCAGTTTTTCATTTCATTTTGATCGAACAACATTTTGGAACCAAACCGTCAATTCAAAATGACAGATTGTTTAGAAAAATCTCAATTCAAAATGAGATGTCGAAACTGAAACATTTTGAGGTTTACAAAATTACGATTATTATTTTTATGATTATTATTTTTTCAGGTTTTTTTCCCCAGTCAAAACTATTCGCCAAATTAGCAAATAGTTTTGGTTCCCTGAAAAAAAAAAATATTTTTCAACTAATTTACTAACTTGAGTTACACACACTTTTGTTGCTGAGCTCTAATCTAAATCTTATGAGACAGTCAAAATGTGGGTACAGCTAACAGTGCTATGTATTTAAAAAAAAAAAAAAAAGTTACCTACCTTTTCATAACTCTTGCCCTTCAAGATGTGTTGCTCGTTCCCATTCCATTCTAGATGTGCACGTGCCGAGGTGCAGTCGTTAGAGATTTTTGCCTTAGCAGTATCTGTAGGGTCAGCTGTAATGCCCCCTTTGAGTGCCGTGCTCATGCATTGGTATATTAGGCGCTGCAAACCGTACGCCCTCTCAGTTCCTTCTTGCCGGCAACTCCAACAGAGGGGTAGGAAGGTGGGTAATGGAATGGATCTGAGCAACACCTCGGAAAAGTAGGTAACCATTTTTTTCTTCTTCGAGCGCTTGCTCATGTTGATTCCATTCTAGGTGACTCTCAAGCAATATCCTTGGAGGTGGGCTCGGAGTTCATAGCCTAGCAGCTTGCAGTACTGCTCTACCAAAGCCAGCATCACCCGGGACCTGCTACGTAAATGTGTAATGGGGCCTGAACATGTGGACGGACAACCAGGTGGCCGCCCTACAGATGTCCTGGATAGGCACATGGGCTGGGAAAGCTGTCAAAGAGGCTTGCACCCTGGTTGAATGGGCAATTATGATCACTGGACGTGGCACCTTTGCCTGATCGTAGCAGCAGTGAATGCAGGCAGTGATCCAAGAAGAAATTCTTTGAACGGACACTGGACAACCTTTCATCATGTTGGCTATCACAGTGAACAATTGCGTCAGTTTGCGGAATGGCTTGGTCCTTTCGATGTAGAAGGCTAGCGCCCTCCTGACATCTAGGGAATGCAATCTATGTTGTTCCTCCTTCGACTAATGCGGCTTTGGAAAAAAAGACAGGTAAGTAAATGTCCTGGCCCATATGAAACTGAGACCACCTTGGGCAGGAACGACAGGTGCAGCTGCAGCTGGACCTTGTCTTTGTGGAAGACTGTTCTGAGGTAAGCACCTTAATCTCAGTTACCTGGTGGGCGGATGTTATCACAACTAGGAACACGACCTTCCAGGACAGGAGGAGGAGAGAACAGGAAGTCAGAGGCTCGAAGTGGGTCCCGCGAGCCGTGACTGCACAAGATTTAAGTCCCATGACGGAACGGGGTACCTGACGCGCAGGTAGAGGTGCTCAAGGCCCTTGAGGAACCTGGCAGTCAAGTTCTGGGTGAAAACCAACCTACCTTCAAGCGGCGGGCAGAAGGCTGAATAGCAGCCAAATGAATCTTGATAGATGAAAGGGACAGGCCTTGGAGCTTGAGATGCAGAAGGTAGTCCAGGATCAACTGCAGCGAGGCCTGCTCGGGCCAAATACTTTTATCCGAGGTTCCACAATCGAACCACTTCCATTTGGCCGGGTCAGTCGCACTGGTGGGGGGCTTTCTGCTGCCCAACCAGACCTGCTGAACAGCAGCCAAGCACTCCTGCTCCTCCACATTTAACCTTGCGACAGCCAAGCGGTCAGCTGGAGCACCGTCAGGTTCAGACGCAGAAGACTGCCGTGGTTTTGGGACAGTAAGTCCTCAAGTGGCAGCTGTAACAGAGTAGCCACCGAGAGGTCCAGCAGCATGCCAAACCAGTGCTGATGTGGCCAAGCTGGCACTATGAGGATCACCTTTGCCCTGTCCTGCTTGATTTTCATGAGGACTCTGTGAATCTGCAGCACTGGAGGGAAGGCGTACAACAGAGCCCCCGATAACAGAAGCAGAAAAGCATCCAACAGGGAGCCTCCGTCGATCACTCGAATCAAGCAGAAAATGTGGCGTTTCCTGTTCTGCCTGGATGTGAACGGGTCCACTTGGGGAGTTCCCCACTTCTGGAAGATAAAGCTGACCACTTCCAGATGGAGGGACCACTCATGGTGGGATGAGAAGGTCCTACTGAGGTGATCTGCCAAAGTGTTCTTGCCCCTGGGGAGGTGTGCAGCTACAAAATGGATGCCGTGTCGTACACAGAAGTTCCAGAGCCTGAGGGCTTCCTGGCAAAGGACAGACAACCTGGCCCCGCCTTTCATAGGCTCATAGACATTAAGGTCAGAAGGGACCATTATGATCATCTAGTCTGACCTCCTGCACAATGCAGGCCACAGAATCTCACCCACCCACTCCTGTAACTAATCTATGTCTGAGCTATTGAAGTCCTCAAATCATGGTTTAAAGACTTCAAGGTGCAGAGAATTCTCCAGCAAGTGACCCATGCCCCATGCTGCAGAGGAAAGCGAAAAACCCCCAGGGCCTCTTCCAATCTGCCTTCCCGACCCCAAATATGGTGATCAGCTGAACCCTGAGCATGTGGGCAAGACTCACCAACCAGCCACCCAGGAAAGAATTCTCTTTAGTAACTCAGATCCCACCCCCTCTAACATCCCATCACAGGCCATTGGTGACCAAGGTGGAGATGTAAATTCCTGAGTTTGCCGACTGACCCTCGTCAGCAACTGGTAAGGAGAGGGCAAGGACCAGTGCCTGCCCAAAGAGTGGTACTGGGGAGCTGAAGACTGGTGCCATGGCCAGGGACAATCCCGCACCAGGGTGGATCGATGTCTGGGAGACCGCCTAGGCAATGGTGATCTGTGCTGTGGTGAACTCTGGTGCGAGCCCCGACGGTACCATGGGCCCAAGGATCGGCGTCGTGACTCAGGTGTCCCATGCTTTTCAGGCGGAGTTCTTCATGTCTGGGACCTGTCTCTTCTAACCAGGAACCGAGGCTGCAGTGCCGGGGTCTGAGGTCACAGTGATGGCGACCAATGCCTGCAATCAGGAACGTTTCTCTCCTTTAGGGGGCAGTCCCACCACCAGCTTGCCCGTAGATGCTGGAGCCTGGCCAGGTCCTTTGCCTGGTTTGACATCTGCTGTGCTGGCCGGCCTACTTGCTCTTTGGCTGCCATGCTCGCTTCAGGCACAGATGACCCTACTAGGGGCCAGTACCCTCTGCCGCTCCTAGGAGTCAGAGGCAGTTCCCTGGCTGGGCTGGGGGTCCGACCGCAGCAGTGTCCCTGAGCAGCTCCGGGGAGGGCACGTGGCCTGACACAGGTCCTTTACCCAAAGCCCCTTTATTATGTGGTGCCGGCAGACCTGTCGACTTCAACTGCTTGTTAGGCACCGGGGAGAGAAAATGGTGCCGGGTGGATTCCGGTGCCGGTGTGCTGCGCACCTATACAGACGTGCTGGGAATGGAGTCTGATCGAGAGGGCTCCAAGGTAGGATGAAGCACAGACTCCATGAGGAGGGCCCTCAAGTGGCTACCCTGTTCCTTCTGAGTTTGAGGCCAAATTTTTTGCAGATTCTGCACTTATCCTTTCTGTGGGACGCCCCCAAACACATTAAACAGTTCTCATGGGGGTCACTAATGGGTATGGGTCAGCTGGATGATGAAAATTGCTTAAATCCTGGGGAACGGGGCATGCCCCACTCCAAGACGAAATCCCAGCTGGGACTCTAACTCCTAAACTACTACCTAACACTTAATTAGCTAAGTACCTATCAACTACCAACAAAGACGAAAGAACAATGGACTGTAAGAACTGCTAATGCTCTTGCGATGCAAGACAAGGCACTCCGACCAACAATCACAGGCAGCGAGAAGGAACTGAGAGGGCGCCTAGTATACCAATGCATGAGCGCAGCACTCAAGGGGGCGCTACAGCCAACCTTATGGCTATCGCTAAGGAAAAATCTCTGATGACTGTGCACATGGTCGTGCACACACCTAGAATGGACTCGACATGAGCAAGCACTCAAAGTACATTTAATTTAACATTTTACTATCCCTAAGCCATTTTTGGTATGTATGTCTGTACGAATGTGATGTTACAAACCAGCAGCAAGGTGGTATGAACAGGAAACGGGGCAGGGGGTTTCTGAAGCATTCCCTGGTATGTGGGAAGCCGTGTAATACAGTTTACAAGATTTTCTGTAGTACTATATATATTTGGGGGGACAGCTTTGCGGCTCTAGCATCATCTATTGATGTCACTTTCATCTCTTTGCCAATACATTTTTCACCAAACGGCAGCAAAAAAGCAATAAAACCCACTACTAAAGAGAGAGAGAGAGAAATCCAGCCAGAGGTTGAGACAAAACAAAACAGTAAAAGGGGCTCATGTCTCATTCAGCTCAGGATTGAATCACCTGTCAATAACGCTCTCAGATGGACTTTGAAATTTATAAAAGAAATAATAATCTTTGAAAACAAATCCTTTTTCTATTATATTTATAAATGCCTGCCCTTCATACAAACTGACAATTATTTTGCACAGCAACTGAGATATGAAATGCTCTCCAAATGTCTTATACTGAATACAAACATTTTAAAGTACAATTAAGAAAATGTACTATCAAAATGGCAGATTTACAATAAGGATTTTAAAAGCTTACTCAAAAAAGTAAGTGGTTTGTACAAATTAAGGTTTGTAAGAGTGGAACATACTAAGCAAATGCTGTATTATTTAAGTAAACGCTTATTATTGAAATAAGATTCAGATTTCAGCCAGGGTCCACCTGTCATAAAGGGCACTGAGCTGTGCTGCAAGTTAACCACAGCATCTTAATCTATTTTTCCCTTTACCAGTAAACAAAACTGATCAAATGAAAAGGTTCACATGACATAAAATTAGGAGTAGAAACCACATGATGAGCATTGACAATGTGCCAGCCAAATGTGGTAAGAACAGAGGTGAAATGGTCCCTGCCCCAAGAAATGTATAATGCAGGACTGGGCCCTTGGAAGCAGGTCCACCAGCATGGAGCAGCTTGCAGGATCATGGCCTAAGCAATTCACATTCTTTCCGCTGACACTTAGTAATTAGTATGTGTGGAAAATTACCAAGCAGATTGTTATATTTATTTAACTGGAAGGGGATAACTGAAACAGGACAAAAATGGAGAAGCTGCTCAGAATCAGTATTACAACAAATGGCAAAGTTCAGAGATCTTTCAAATGGCACCTGAAGGTCTTTATACCCCTGCACAACATCATGATGGTGGCATTGACAAGGTCCATTCAACTATGTACAACTTTGTGTTTTATGTCTAGATTAACCCCTAGATGTCAGTAGTTTCCACCCCATTTTATGCTCATGATTGCATTTCACAGGAAGTCTTATTGTTGACATCAAAGGGTAACCAAGAAAGCAATGTACGTAAAGAACCATTAGTATAATTAAATTATGCCATGATGTAGGAAGCGGTTATTGTCTAAATAAGAAAAAAATACCTTAAGTACAAGAAAAGGGCAAGAGAAACAAGCACCATCTGGATCACATCACCTGGTCTGGTCTGAAAATATTCACCTATACTTAACAGGATGGGGGGGGGAAGTGTCTGTTGAAGAAACCACCTTTAATAAAAATATGCCTGTATAACAACTCATCATTCCTTAAAGGAAAACTCCAGTGATTTAGCATAAACCTTTCCAGAGGTCAATACTTCCTTTTCTTAAAAATGCTGAGCCTGACCAACACTTTCTACAGTACAATATCTTTTGTACCCCAGCAATAATAATTATACTACATGTTACATGTTATGTTACAATTTATAATACATGCTCCATTACTCATCCACAGTTGTTCACAGACACTATTCCTCTCCCCACTAGACAGTCCACCAGCAAGCCAACTAGACTCTCCAACCCAACTTGATCAGTCTCCCAGTAGTGGGAGAGCAAGGGAAACACAGGGAGCGAATGGGAGATGGATTTGCTAAATGGGTAGTGCCTGGGCTGGAGGAGAACTAGGGATATAGCATGAAGGAGCAAACTGGATGGGGGAACCAACAGGAGGGATGAAATATGATATGTATGCGTAGCTAAAGTATAAGGCTACCCTGTGGGAAGCTCCAGATACGGGAGATGGAAAAAGGATTGCTGCTTCAAGGAGAAGATCAGGAAGCAGTTCTGACGGTGGAATGAGTCTGTGAGCAGGAGAGAGGCAGTGAAGTTCTCCAGGTAACGAGAGGCTATACTGAGAGCAATAAGGGCTGCCATGGGGAGTTCCATTCATATTGCAGGTGGATCAGGAGGTTCTGGCAGGGAAGCAGGTGAAGGAACATTTTTCAATACAGATTCCAATTTACTTAAAAAACAGTGTTATGAGTCTTTTACTGTTCCTAATAGCTGCAGCAAAGGGTGAGCCAGTTTCTCTGTCTTACTGACTGTCACCAGGTAAAACCAAAATACCTCCGTGTTCCAAGCATTTATTTTTTTAATTTTAAATCAAAATAAATTTCAAGTGTTTGTTTTTTGTTTTATAGGTTTGTAAATTTGGCAAGTCCATTGGAGTTTTGCCTTAATGGACTGTCTCACTCAAATCTTTTTCAAGGAGCTAGAAATTCAGAGAGAGAAATACTACAGACTCTGATAACAGTTGACTCTGATTTAGCTCTGTCAGAGCAATCTTCTATTTCCTATTGCACTTAATTTATATGCTCTGACCATTACCTTTGTACCTGAGCAGGTGGTGCCTTTGTGAAACAGTCCAGATGCCATGTTGCTATTGTCTAATCCTGTCGAGAAGAAGGCACCGCACAAGTAGAAGAATGAATTGGAGCTGATATTGTGGTAACTGAGAATCTTTAAATTGCCCCTACTCATAAGTCTTTCATCATACATTAACAATTATGAAAATCTTGTGCGCTTCTCCATAGCAAGACTCTGGGCTTGTCTACACTGGCAATTTACAGCATTGCCACTTTGTCGCTCAGGGGTGTGAAAAAACACCCCCCGGAGCGCAGCAAGTTTCAGTGCTGTAAAGCGCCAGTGTAGACAGTGCATCAGCGCAGGGAGCCGCACCCCCAGTGCTGGTAGCTACGCCCCTCGTGGAGGCAGGTTTTTTAGAGCGCTGGGAGAGCTCTCTCCAAGCACTCTGCCGTGACCACACAAGCCACATTAAACTGCTGCCACGGCAGTGCTTTAGCATTGCCAGTGTAGACTAGCCCTCTAGGAGTCTTATTGCCTTAGGCAATAAGACTCATAGACACCATCCACCATCAATCACAAAGTAAACAGTCACTAAACATTTTGCTGCCTGAGGCAACTGTCTGTTTAGGAGTTTAGTAAAGCTGACCCTCCATCTCAGTAGTTTCAAATCAACATTCAGTGTATATCCATATAAACACATACACAACATACCAGTGAGTTTCCTGGCTCAGGGGCCAATAACAAAAAATACATACATTTACAGCTGTAATTATTTTACCATTGCAACAGTGGTCACACTTTAAAGTTTCTATTGCTTTGAGATGTGATACTTGAACAAGAAATCTGTCTCAAATTAGTAGAAACATTTTAAGTGTCCTGACACTGACCTGTCAGTCATCCATACTTCTATTACAGTTAGGAACAATACTTAAAGAGGAATATCCCTACAAAGTTTGGGACCAGGCTAGCTCCCCCTCTCCACGCACAGTATTTCCACAGCTGAGATCAATGAAAGTTCTGAAACTGAATCCCTATTGATTTAAATGGAATGGAACCAGCAAGTACCATGTTTTCCAAGAAAGGCACATGATCCTGGAACATGCCCTCCACCTACCACACAAAGCTTGGAAGGGAATATAATAGATATGACAGCATCCTGCAATATCATGGGCAAACCTTATAGAATTAAGTTAAGCCTTACTGAATTACATTTAACACCTTTGGGGACCATTTTATTGAAAATGCAAATGTTTGTGTACTGTTGTGGGATTGTATGAAACCTCTTTAGCCAGAAGACCGGATTGATGCAATATCTGGGAGATAGGAGGAATGGCAAAGGACTTTTTTGGGACAAAAAATGTGAAGTGGATTTCCTAGGAGATACTTGGGGGGAGGAGAATGCAAAAGACCAACTTTTAATCCATCCTTTTGAAGCAACACAGTGAGAAGAGCAACAGGCTGTGTTCTGATTACCTGCTCCTGAAAACTCCAGTTCAAAGACCTTCATACTGTATAAAGAAGGGGATAAACTTTTCATGAGGGTGCTAGTTCTGAGCTAATGTTGTTATGAATTTGTGACCACAAAATAAACCCTTTTCGAGGATCTGAAGGACTTAGCGAGAGTTGGGGTGCTCTCTGATAAGCTTATTAGCATGCATGTAGTTCTTTTATTGTTTGTTTATGTTTTCTCTGCAGTGCTTTTACCTTAAGAATAAAATAGGCTTGCATAGGAAGTGCTGTGTGAGAACTTACAATTGTTGGCAATTGCCCTGTCTCTGAGGGAAGAAATGAAGCAGGTCTGCTTAGGCAGACTCTCTCTTGCTGGAAACAACAGTGAAAGCAGGGAACTTTTCGACCTGGGAATATCCTAGTAGGGAGGGAGGGAGACGTGGGTCTCCACCCGAGAAAGGCAACTGCTAAGGAGCTGGAAGCTTGAGAGTGGGGGCCCTTACTGAACAACTAAAGGGAAAAATGCATGTGCAGTTGCCCTGAATCATGACAGGGTACACACAATTGTTATAAACTAAAATAAATAAAATAAAAAGAGGCTCTGAAAACTGTCTTCCTCCATTTTGAAGTGAGCATCATATCACAAGCCAGACTTGGCGAGGCTCTTCTTTTGTGAAAGGTACACACATAAGAACAGAACATAAAAACATAAGAATGGCCATAATGAGTCAGATAGGTGCTGGTCCTGACAGGGGCTGCTGTCAAATGCTTCAAAGGGAATGAACAGAGCAGGGCAATTATCAAGTGATCCATCCTATCATCCAGGCCCAGCATCTGGCAGTTGGAGGCTTAGGGACACCCAGAGCATGGGGTCGCGTCCCTGATCACGTTGACTAATAGCCATTGATGGACCTATCCTCTGCGAACCTATCTAAATATTTTTTCAAACCCCTTATACTTTTGGCCTTCACAACATCCACTGGCAATGAGTTCCAAAGGTTGATCTTGCATTTTTTGTAGGAGTACTTCCTTTTGTTTATTTTAAACCTGCTTTTATTTTATTGGGTGACCCCTAATTCCTGTGTTATGTAAAGCGGTAAACAACACTTATTCACTTTCTCCATACCAGTCATGACTTTATAGACCTCTATCATATCTCCCTAGTCATCTCTTTTCCAAGCTGAACAGTCATTTTAATCTCTCCTCATATGGAAGCCATTCCATATCCCTAATAATTTTTGTTGCCTTTCTCTGTACCTTTTCCATTTCAAATATGTCTTCTTTGAGATGGGGCAACCAGAACTCCAAGCACTGTTTTAGGTATGGGCAGACCATGAATTTATACTGTGGCATTATGATATTTACTGTCTTGTTATCTATCCCTTTCCTAATGGCTCCTAATATTGTTAACTTTTTTGACTGCTGCTACACACTGAGGGTATGTCTACACTACCTGCGAGATCGGCGGGCAGCGATTGATCCAGCGGGGATCAATTTATCGCGTCTAGTCTAGACGCGATAAATCGACCCCCGAGTGCTCTCCCATTGACTCCTGTACTCCACCGCCGTGAGAGGTGCAGGCGGAGTCGACGGCGGACTGGCAGCAATCGATTTACAACGGTGAATACACCACGGTAAGTCGATCTAAGTACGTTGACTTCTGCTACCTTATTCATGCAGCTGAAGTTGCATAACTTAGATCGATTCCCCTCCCTTGCCCCCCCAAGTGTAGACCAGGGCTGAGTGGATGTTTTCAGAGAAATATCCACAATGACTCCAAGATCTCTTTCTTGAGTGGTAACAGCTAATTTGGACCCCATCATTTTGTATTGTGACAAAAGTTCCTCCTCTACCTTGGTGCGTCCTGTGCTTATTGGCGGATTTGCTCACCTCAGAGATTCACGGCAGCCCTCAGTTTGGCCAATTTTGTGGCTCAAATCTGCCGTTCACTCAGATAACCTCATCACTGGCCAGCATGGGGAAAAAAAGAGAACCACCCCACCCCCGCCCCGCTGTCTCTCCTGATCCACCACGTGGGTTGGGGAACAGCCCAGAGACCTTCCCCTCTGGTGGAACTCACAGTCCAGGTCAACTCCTCCTGTGTCTAATCAGGAGTTGGGAGGTTTGGGGGGAACCGGGGCCCGCCCCCTACTCTGGGTTCCAGCCCAGGGCCCTGTGGATTGCAGCTGTCTAGAGTGCCTCCTGTAACAGCTGCGTGACAGCTACAACTCCCTGGGCTACTTCCCCATGGCCTCCTCCCAACACCTTCTTTATCCTCACCACAGGACCTTCCTCCTGCTGTCTGATAATGCTTGTACTCCTCAGCCCTCCAGCAGCATGTCCTCTCACTTGCAGCTCCTTACGCGCCTCTCCCTAACTGAAGTGAGGTCCTTTTTAAACCCAGGTGCCCTGATTAGCCAGCCTGTCCTAACTGATTCTAGCAGCTTCTTCTTAATTGGCCCCAGGTGTCCTAATTAGCCTGCCTGCCTGAACTGGTTCCAGCAGGTTCCTGCTTGTTCTAGAACTGTCCATTTCCTTACCCAGGGAAAAGGGATCTACTTAATCTGGGACTAATATATCTGCCTTCTATCACTGTTCTGTAGCCATCTGGGCTGACCCTATCATAGTATGTATAGTTGGGATTATGTTTTCCAATGTGCATTATTTTGCATTTATTAACACTGAATTTCATCTTCCATTTTGTTACCCACTTTTGTAAGACCTCTTTGTAGTTCTTCACAGTCTGCTTTGGACTTAACTATCTTTAGTAAATTTGTAACATCTGCAAACTTTGCCACCTCACTGTTTACCCCTTCTTCTAAATCATTTATGAATAAGTTGAACGGGGCTGGTCCCAGAACAGGTCCCTGGAGGACACGGCTATTTACTTTTATTCATTCTGAAAACTGACTATTTATTCCTACCCTGTTTCCTGTGTTTTAACCAGTTACTGATCCATGAGGGGACCTTCCCTCTTATCCCATGACTACTTAGCTTGCTTAAGAGCGTTTGTCAAAGGCTTTCTCAAAGTTCAAATACACGTGGGGTCCCTTCCTCCTTTTCCCTGTGGGCTGGAGCCTAAGTTAAGCCTCGGAAATAAGCAAAGGGTTTGCTCAGGTAACATAATTTAAGACTTAACACCATTCAGCTTTATTACTATGACTAGAAATATCATCAAGATTAATAAAACTCTGCCTTTATGGTTAAATTTGTCAGCAAACTTTTAGATTGTCACATTATGAATCATTTTTATGTACTAAACCTCCTGTGCTATGACAGCACAAGTATATTTTAAGTGTAATTTAAGGCACAAAGATTCATAAGTAATTATGCAAGTGGTTAAGCCCACCCCCTATCCTTTCTTTGCCAGGGTTTCTTGTTCATTTGAATGGTTTATGTTTCCATATGTGATGAAATTCTGGTCCACCAAAGTCAATGGCAAAACTCCTATTGACTTCACTGGAGCCAAGATTTTGCCCAACTGTTACTTCCCCCAACTGTATTTTTTTTAAAAGAGGAGGCAGGAATCTGCCATCTTGATTCATTCACTGATGCAAAGAATTTTTAAGTGTTTTGTTCACTTTCAAGGTTCTATAGTTCTGTAACAAACTTTTCTCATCTTGTCTCATTCCCATTAGCTGCTTATTGGTATTTTGGATTGTGCAGTTTTTCTCTAAACGACTTATGAAGTAATACCAAGGATGACAATATATCAAAATATAGATTTATCATGCCTAGAAGCCTCTGGAACTCAATTTAGCAAATTGTACACTACAAAAACATGACCACAAGTTCATGGACATAGTAGGAAATTCTGGAGGCTTTGCTATTTCACCTCCACCACACATTTGGTCAATACTAACTTCTAACATCTTCTGTGTGTTGAAGCAACACTGAATTTAATATTGAGGAATTCCATATAGATGTACTAAGGGGTTAATCTACTGTCTTCATATATCAAAGCTGAACAGAAACCATACTAAAGTAGTATTTTTAACTCTTCAAAATCATGCCACAATAAATTGCTTATCGCTACCAGATAAATATCTGGCAGGCATGCTGAAAACCTGGAGATTTATGGAGTAATAGCCTATGAAACCATTACTATGCCAAAGCTCTTATATCCATATGGCTTTTAATGGTTCAGATAATGTGAACACTATGCATTTAAATTTAGGGTGGCAGACTTAAGTGGAGAAAAATTCAACATATTAATGCTCACCATAAAAAATCAGCGGATGCTCCTGCTGGAATTACTTCCAAATAGTTCAGAATTTCCATTAAACTATCAAAGCAGTTCAGGGAAAACTTGTCTCTGCTTGACAGAAATATTATAATGAAAGCAATAATAAAATCTGATTTAGAGCTAGAAGTTTTTCCGAGCACTGATATCTCTGAAATTATATGTATGGTATGCATTAATCTGTTGGACTATGGTTTGAATAGCATACCCACTGGGTCCCTAGTTGGACTGTGTTTTATATCACCGAACCTTTCAATATGTTTCTTTCAAAAAACGTCTCCGGGAAAGGTGTTAGTTTTCCATCTGTATTGCCATATTCAGTTATGATGTGCAATACATTTTTAGGACATTAAAACAGTGCTTATGAGAGAATTAAAATACTGGAGACACAGATGAGTTTCCTAGAGTAAGACAATAATTTACTTGGGACATAGATGTAACAAGTATTTATGCTATTGGAGGTTTGCTATAAATGACAATCAAATCATTCAAAAATGCAACTTCGCAACTGTTCTCTCCTCCTCTCCCCCTTCCTGGCAGGAAGCAAGCAAGAAAGAAGAAAACAAACCCATCTTCTGCCATCACCAGATGTTCAAAGGGGCCACTAGTCCAAATATCATTGTCTTCAGTACTTACCTGCACATCGTTCACTCCCTCAATAGCATATAATTATCAACAGTCCCATCATCAGATGAGGGTTCTTTCCCCTAAATTTGAAAATGTCTTTAGAGTGGCGTCCATATCAGACTTCCAACACAGTGCTGTTTTCCTAAGGTCTGAACCTTGCATGAAGAAAACAGTTTCATTTTCACACCCCTTATCACTATCTTGTCAGTTTTGTTTTCATCACGCTTGCTTTCCTTCAGATATCTTGCTGGCAGGAAATTGCTAATGGCTTGGGCAAGCCATCCTTCACTTAGTTTTATCCAACTAAACTATAGCTAAGGAATGTGCAAGCTTTTCATCTTAATTCTATAAAGGTTTCATATCAGTCAAGAAGTAGGTTTGACCAGTTATTGAGCAAACTTGTCCTTGTTTGTACAAGGAAAACTGCACAGTTTAGAAATCAGAACTACAAAATTCTACTTTGAAATAGACATTGCTTCACTAACATTCCCTTGTAACTAGTATCAAAAAGTCCTTTTTCTACCAGTATGTTACTGATTAAAGTCATGCATTAAATTAAGAATAAAAAGGATGAACCACACATACCTACTCTTACTTCTAAATTGATTTAAATAAAGAACCTGGGATATAATAGTCAAGTAAAGACAGAAGCAGTGTGAAATTTTTAGAAGGGTTCTCATTCTTTTTGTCTACTTGGGAAAGGAAACTAGGGCTTTCTGACGAGGCCTCGATATGAGTGATGGAATAATCTCTCAACATGAAAATTTTACTTACTTAAAATGAACTGTTAGCATTTTCTGACACAAATTTAAGATTTACTTAATAAACAAAGCAATTTTTTTCTTCTAAAAGGCCACAATTTACTTAGAAACCACAACTGCGAAAACACGACAGATAAGCAAGAATCCTAAAACCCAATCAGCCTAAAAATCAGACCACATCTACTAGTTTTAAAATTGGTAATATACAAATGAACACATTACCTTCCTTTTTCAACAAGCAGCAGGACATCTATTTTTTCTCCATTTTGAATCAGACTGCTGATTGCTGAAAACAAAACATAATGACATTTTCCTCTTGGAAATATATGTAACAGATTTTAAATGACCAAAGGAACATGAAGCTCATCAAAATGTTTTAAATTTAGCATGCATTTTGAAAAAGTGACTATACGACAAATTGTCAAAGCATAAAAACATAAACTACAATAGATCACAAAAGTATATCAAGACAAACAACTTGGATAATAACCAAGTAAAAATAAGCAGATTTTTAATGTAAAGTGCACCTCACTGTTTTGCTGTATCAAATTAACCTTAACCTGGAAAAAAAGCATGTTACAGTACTGTAAAGGCACAGAAGCAAACTGGATTCAGCTTGCTTGTATTCCAATGGCTGTGAATATTTACAATATCATATTATGGAGAAAACTCATTAGTGTAGCGTGAAGACCATTTTCGCTCTTGATTATGTTGATTTATATTGGGTGTGTCTATATGGGTATACATAAGTACACATACATACATAGACACCCACCTATATAAAAGTATACATATCAATTATATGTAACATACGCCACTATATTTTTATAAGCAGTATTATCTAATCAGTAAAAGGTCTGCTACACACAAAAATGCTTCAACTGAGTTTTACCTACCTACAAACTGGGCTCTTTGAATAGGTAATCTCTTTCAAAGAGACTATGGAGTATCTTCATGTTGCCATCTATCTCAAGAGACGGCAAAATCTTGAATTTCAATCAAGTTCAATAAGCGTATCCTGGTGCATGTATCAAATGCCAGTAGCTTCCATTTTTGTGTCACATATACACAATACCTCATTTAAATTCACAGGTTTCAGAGTAGCAGCCGTGTTAGTCTGTATTCGCAAAAAGAACAGGAGTACTTGTGGTACCTTAGAGACTAACAAATTTATTTGAGCATAAGCTTTCGTGAGCTACAGCTCACTTCATCGGATGCTGTTGCTCACGAAAGCTTATGCGCAAATAAATTTGTTAGTCTCTAAGGTGCCACAAGTACTCCTTTTCTTTTTATTTAAATTCACAGTTGCTTGAACACACAGAAGATGGGAGAAAAAGTAGCAAGTGACTCTGAAGAATTATTATTTTGTAAACTTCAGTTACCAGTATATAATTCAATTTCCTCATTAGTGGGAAAGACCCTTACTTTCTGGCAATTGAAAAGTCAGAATCTAAGGAGGATGGACAGTCTGGGAGCCTAGGAATTCAGAAGGAATTATATCACTAGTATTACAAGACGTCCATTCCATCATCAGAATCAAAGCAATACTACTTGCAGAATGACCAATATTCAAAAATTAGGCCTCCATGCATCCTTGCAGAGACAAATGCATAGCCAAAAAAACCTGAAATTCTGAATTCTCATAACTAATAGCCAAAAAACCCTGAAATTCTGAATTCTCATAACTAACTAATCCCCAATGCAATTGTTTCAGATTTTGATGTCCACAGACCTGGCAACTGTAAGTCAAGCCCAGAAAGTATTCCAAAGATTAAACGAGAGCCAGACGTATGTGAATTCATGAAGAAATAGGTGCTTTTCACGGTACTGATGCGGGAAATTAAAGGAGGCCAAGAGATCTGCTGGCTTTTAAGTTGCTTTGAAGTGCAAAACAGTCTCAGATATAACAGCTGTGCAGTTGGATAGAGCTACAAATAGATACAATAATAGCATGTATGAAGAACTACATAGAAAGAGATAATAAAATTTATGAAGAGCATAATTTCTAACCTTTTCTTCCCCCTGCTCTATATTCCATACTAACCTGCTCTGTATAATTATATTATAAAACTAAAGATGGCTCCAAAATCTAATTACTCTATTCTGGAGCACAATGTAACATACTATAGAATGTATTAAATAAATATACTCCTATCTTCCTCGCATCATGAAATTGAGCAAAGGAAAATTTGATACCAAAAGTAACAGAAGAGTGAAAAACACTAGATAGCGAAATAGTTTTCTAAAAGGATTATTTTTTTCCAGTAAATTTGCATACTTCAAAACTAGACCAGTCATTCATCTCAAGAATACATGTTGAATGTTTCTGCATTGACAGGAATAAAAGACAACAGACCCAATAGGTCAAGTATTATTCTATGATCCTGCACACTTGTAAGAATGATACTACTGTAACTAGACCAGACTTGGTTTACTAACTATGATGCTGTGAAAGTGGCTTTAATCTGGGCAAGCAATGGAAAAAGAGAAACAGATATAGATACAGAGTATGAGAGTGGATGGGGATGGCATTTGGTGCATGCAATGGGATGTGTGCATTGAATTCCTTGACACTCATTATTTTAATGTTATACAGATATTCCCAAAAGCGAAGATCAGAACAAGTTTCTTAGAACACATGCTAATACATTTCATATTCTCTGAAATCTTACTTAGCTCCTGCAGTCTCCTTAGATGTATTGAATCCGCTTGAGCATTCTCCATTTCAAGACAAAAATGTAGACTTGACTTATCTATAGCAAACCAGCCTTTTCTCCACTGATCAAGATTATGGCAATCTTTGTAGTACAACTGGCCAATCAGATCATAGTCTCTCTTTAACAAACATTCAGCCACAAAGGGGACAAAATGCTGCCAAGAAAAATGAGAAAAAATAAGCCACTCCAAATACCAAAGATATATGTACATAAAGTAATAATGTGGGGATGTATTATGTATTGTATGTATTAATACTATGTATTAAGTGGGGATGAGGTGACAATATAGATAGATATTGCACCCCTTAATAAGGATAAAAAATAAATACATAAATTAAATCCTAAAATCAAATGTAAAATGAGGAATAGTAAATTTTTACAATTCTGATCTCCTTAAGCTTGCAAAGTCAATGATCTATTTTTATTATAAGTAATGTAACCTTTATGTACCTTGTTTTATTTCAGTAGAAAATTTGCGGAAAGCATAATTGTAGCCATACACTGCTCAATTGATGTAAGCTCCTATTGCATGGATCAGGATCTATTGATACTAACCCTACTGAGACACTAGCACATCTACAATCATATTCTTAAGGGCAGTGTTAGAACGTTGCGTACCAATTCTCCTTGTGTTTCATTGCATTATCTCAATACACACGTACAGTACAGCAGATATTTTCTTCTGCTGTACAAAAAGCCTTTGCACGCCAGATAGATCAGTATTCGTCAACTTGCATTAAAGAATCGTTTCCCAGACAATTCTAAGCTAACAATGCCACTTTATATCCCATGTAAAGGCTCTTGGCCTGACTTGAACAGATAATTATCAGCATTACCTTGGCTATTGCCCAGGTCCATTTCCTCTGTGAATGTGCAGTTTCCGCTCCAAATAGAAAAACACGTTCTGACAGTAAGTAGATTTCAAAGGTAAAAATGGCCCTAAAGCAAGCAAGAGAATAAAAAAGGCAGTTGTATTTAGGCTTCATAATATGAAATAGTCAAGAGCTCAATTTTTCTCTCTCTCTCATACTCTCCTTATCTCATTCCTATGGAAAATCCATCTGCATTTTTCTTTTAATGTTACATATATAAAGTAGCTACTACCATAAAACAGCTTATATTATGCAGTCATAGCAGAATAGTTACAGTACCTTTTACATCTATACATTTTGTGAGGGCATTGCATATTGGGCTTTGCATTAAGTTGAAATGAAAATTTCATTGGAAGACTATTACTTGATCTTGCAATTCTATGTAATTTCAGGACAAATCATTGTTGAAATACATTCAAAACATATTATGCTTGTTGAATATAAATGGACTATTTACCCACTAAAAGGATGTTGCAAATGATTAAATATTAATACATAAATAATATTAAAACGTACCTAATATTTTAAAGGTTGGCGAATCAAAATTCACATTTTGCTAATTGCAACATAAAAATAATGCTGCTGCCATTATCAAAGAAAATCAGCCTGAATTTCTAGCCAAATTTATCAAATGATGACTTGATCCTTCCTATATGAATTAGTACAATGGTAATGAGTTATGATATCCGCTCTTTGACCTCTCCCCCTAGTCCAACACATTTGGGTTGTGACTCTTCTTCAAATACTGGAGGCAGTTCAGATTTGTCTACAAGCTCTGCGGATTCCTCATGCCCCTCCACCCTCATTCCAAGCGAGCACTTCCAAAGTTATATGGAAATTCTTATTATTAATAGGCTACGCATCTCAACAGTAACAGCTTATTCTACTCCATTAAGAAAAGACATGAAATTTAGAGGCCATCATATAGTCACCCAACAGACTTCTCAAGTGGGGTGGACTGGAGGAAATATTTCCAGAAAGGAAATGAGGCAAGGAGTTTTTAACTCTAGACCTTTCACCCAGGCAGATACAATTGGGATGTAGCAAGCAGTAAGGTAGAATTAATTAGGGAGAGATTAGTAGACATATTAATTTATTTATTTCGGGCCCCGTAGAGCCAAACAATGCTTCTGCAAAGAAACAAAGGCCAAGCCTGTAGCAGTTCATGAATGTGTTCATGGGTCAGCAGGTGTCAGCTTTATAGATTTCCTTTGTGGGTGTTGATGTCCTTTCTTCCCAGGATACTGTCCTGAAACTTGCTGAATGGATTTTTATTCTTTTTGGAATCAGTGTCTCTGTGGCTTCATGTAATATAATACTACTGGCACCTCCTCTGGAGGTTTTGGATGCAAATACATAAAGATAATTTGAGGGAGTTTTTCTTGCTTTGTTAAGGTACCCTTTAACTTCTCTTCAGACATCTAAGGTGAAATTCTGGCACCACTGAAATCCACAGGTGTTAAGCCATTGACTTCAATGAAGCCAAGATTTCACTGTATTGCAGGACGTGTTTTGTTTTCCTGTGTGTTAAGGCTTTGGGCAAAATGAGGGAAGAATGATTTCCTGAGGTCTAGGGAAGGAAAAGTTAAACCTCTGTTGTGAAAGACTCTGGAGTAGAATGGACTACCTTTTCTATCTCTGCCAGTCAAAAAGCAGGAAAAAAAAATGTCCAACTGTTGTTACCCCCTCCCCACACTTTCAAATGATTTCAACCAGTTCTATGTCAATCTAGATCCATGTATGCATGTGCTTTCTATGTCAATCTAGATCCATCACTGTGCTTTCTGAAAATCTCAAAAACAGAGGCAGGGCAGAAATATCATCCCTATTCACTAGGATGGGAACCGAATTGCACAAGATGTCTGTGATAGAGCTGGAAAGTGAATATATATTCCCCAAATCCAAGTTTAGAGCCTAAACTATGTGACCATTCTTGTCCTCACAGAACATGAATAATAAATAATAATGAGAATCATAAAAATGTAGGGGTGGAAGGGACCTCAAAGGGCTCATTTAGTCTATCCATTATGCTAACACCCAAGTCTTGTCAAGCCCTTTCCATCTGTAGATCTCAAAAGTGTTTTATAACAGAGTTCAGCATCATTAGCTTCATTTTACAGACGAGGAAACTGAAGCACAGAGAAGGGAAGTGACTTGCCTAAGGTCACCCAGCAGACCAGTGGCAGAGCCAGGAATAGAGCCTACATCTCTCGAGTCCAAGTCCACGGCTCTATCCACTAGACAACAGAGTCTCCCAATAAAGGTCACATTTTCTAAGATAGAGATTCTGAAGACACTTTTTGCAGATGCAGTTGTGACCAGGAAGCAGGGCTTTAGGAAAAGGAATTAAGGGAGTTATATATGCCATTGATTTGAATGGATGGCTAACATCAACTTGTAGCACTGTGAGTAGATCCAAAATAGGGAAGTTAGGCCTGATTGTTCATTTGAATATATGTTTCCTTAAGGAAACCCAATACCGTAGAGACATATACCAGAGATTTAGATGAGCCCGCATTCATGATGGTATTTGACACAGAGATGTGTCGATATGTAGTTTTAACCATGTAAGAAATCCAGAAGATCAAGAATGTCTGGCTTTCTAGGCTGTTGTCAATCTGCGTTGACACCTGAAGATGTGTGTCCAGACTCTTGCATAAATCAATACAGTGGAAATCTTGTGTGTGGCTAGGACAGTATCTGTTATACTGGAAAGTACATCCTGTTCGGAAATTACTTAGCTCTTCAATAGTCATGCTGTGAGGTTCAGTTCAGAAGAAGTGAGCCCTGGGTTGGAAGATACATGATCAAATCCTAGAGACTGTTGGATATCTCTGAACTGTCTCCTTTATTTGCAGGAAGAGAGGCACAAGCCAAATGTTTTGGCCTGGGGGAGAAGTCAGTATCCAAAATGAATGTTCGAATTTATCATAATTTAGCAATTTGTATATTAAGGATAAATTCCTTTTACAGAAAATGTGGACTTCCTTACATTTTTATTGACTAATAAAAAAAAATTGCCAAAGACTACTTAGTTATTTCTTGTCACCCACATAAAACAGCTCGGCTCTTTTGTAAGAGTCCAGGAACATGTAGTCACTTCTTAGGACAAAGGCTAGAAAATGTCTTAGTTTATTTTGAATGACTAATTTTGGAACCTACCCTGTATTTAAAAAGGAGTCTTCTTTATGCACCACAAGACAGATAACTTCACTGATGTCAATCATACCACTAGGAGTGGTTGTTTTATCATTTTCATAGTAACTCAAGAAGCCACTTTCCAAAGTACACCACCTTTTATTGCAGTCTGTGAGTAAAAAGATATTCAGTTTGTCACAGCATACTACAATCATTAGTATTATATAAGATACACAGCTATGGGAACGGACTTCTCCCACTGACTTCAATGGGGCTGGGATTTCACTCGTAGCACTTGTACAGTAATACCTATTAAATCCTAAAGAAAGATAGATTATTAACATATGGTACTTCAACCAGATATTTGTGAACATAATACACTCATTTTAAATTTTATAAGTATTAGAAATAGAGATACCAAGTTGCTTTACAGGTTTCCCTTTGCTGGTTTACACAGCTTGATGGGAGGTAGAAAATTTAGTGCTGAATTTGGTTTGTTCAGTGTTACAGAACCACAAGATACAGAATTAAAAAAACCTCCAAAGTTAGAAACATTGAAAGTTGCAGGAACAATGTATCTTGACAACAGTTGATTGCAAAATGAACAGCTGAATCATAACACACAACAGAGAAAATGTGCTGCTATTTTTTTCATGAACACTGGAAATAGAGGCCAACAGAGTCAATCCATTTTCCACTGTAAGGTGATGCTACAGTGCTCACTCAATGTCATAAGGCTAAGGAAAACAATCTAAACCTTTCAAAGATTCGAGGAAAAACATGAAAGGTCGTACTGTCCAGAACTATATGCGTTGCAGACTACAGAACACAACAAGAAAAACAGTGTCAAAAGTTTTATTATTTTAAGTGATCTAGAAAAGAGGGAAAATTTGCTCCCAGAAGACTAGCAACTCACGCTGTCAAATCAGAGAACACCCAAAGGATTGTTTCATTAATCTAATACAATTTTTAGTTTGGCTGGTGTTTTAGGAGGACAGGAACCAGAGTGGGTTGTATTATTATGAGCCTGATTCTCCATTCGCTCACAACAGTGAATCTCCATGGAATTCAATGGAGTTATTTATAGTAGGGTATATTATATATACACTGTAACTATGCTGGTATCTAGAAGACCTCATGTTCAACAGTTCTTTAATAAGTCAATATTGAGATCATCTCAAGTGTCACATACAAACGTTTATGTCTTGAGGATAAATGTACTAGGAACCGTTTCTGGCTGAGGTTAGATTATATTTATGTGCATACAGTGCTATAAACATGTAGCAAACAATACATAGCATTTATAAGAGGTTGAGTTAATCCAGATTTTATCTGGAATTAATTATCAATGAGACACATCTAAGTATAGATGGGAAAAGCTACCATATACATTTATTTGTGAAAACAGATTTAAGCAACTTACAGCATTATTTGAAACATTCATTAAAACTGGATGTTTCCTACCTTTCAGAAACCTAAAAAACATACACAGTTTAAGAGATAACATATTATAAACTTTGTGTCCCTCTGTATATTTCTAGGTACATCTTAGGTTAGGAATGCTTCTTAAGTTCCACTAGGAGAGTTAAGGGCACTCAGCATTGCACAGGATCAGGTCCTAAAAGATGATAAGCCATATTGCTGGATTTGCAGAACCTTCTCAGCCTTGTAATTTTGCATGTAGGCTGTAGGAAAAAAAACCCTATTCTTGGATTGTTCCATTTCATAAACTGGCTCTGCCAACAACTGTGATCCAATTGGCTAATGAGGGTTTATGTTCAGGTAATTTTCTCCAGTGGGCACAGACATCAGAACCATACAATAGCTTTGTGTTTTAATTAATGTTTGTACAGCGGTTTGAATAGGTAAAGCAATAATTTGTTATTAGGCTCAGCGGTCCTACTCAGGACCCAATGAGAAACACTAAAATGTAGACAGAAGTAACCTCAGGATAAAAATCATCTGCAGGTGAGAGTGGAGCATAAGCTCTTCATAGGACTGGGTTTTAAGTGCTTTGCAATGAACCTATGTCCACACCACAAACTATTCCATTTAACTGGCACTAGAATAGGAACGTTCCTACAGGGCATAGCTGACATATGTATAAGATAACTGGAAAAAAACACATCACTTCACTAGCCTACAGTTTGTTTGGTTTTGCCACCCCCTGCTACCAGTCCTCACTTTCTTGTACATTAAAACTCAGCTAAAGTGAAAAACACAGATCAGTTCTCATAACCAGGACCTAGGAAAACATCCAGTGGCTTAAAATGCCTATTGACAAGTCTAAAGATTTTGCAACAGTCTGAAGCGCAGCGTGAGCTTAGTTTAACAACTTGGTGTATAATCTTGAATACAATCAGTTTTTAAAAAGAAATATGACCACTCATTTTTAAATGATCGCCTGTCTATGCAAAATTCCAAGTTTCAGTGTAGAGTTTAAGAGATTTTCAACTCTAATAGAAGCAGAATTTTAGCTGAATTATTATAATCTTGTTGAGAATGGCTTTAGAATGCTAAATGTTTTAGAAGACATCCATCATCCAGCTTTTCTTTCTCCCCTAAAAAAAATAAACACTATTGCACCAGAACAGTAGTAATGTTTGAGAGTTTTTCTCATTGCTTATTAACAGCTGTTAACTAACAAACACTTCTCCAAACACTTCTGTTAACTAACAAACACTTCTCCAAATGCTATTCATCCCTGCTGAAGTCATTGCTAGTGCTACAATGAGAAGTCCACAAAAAGCAGGCCTACCGTCTTCTCTTGGATTGAAAACACAGTAGAAATCCACTAATTCATACTTATTTAATCCACAAATCTGCTATTTTCATGGAATGTAGGACAGTCCAGTCATTAGGGCATTATCCTGGCACTTGAGACACCTGGGTTTAATTCTCTTCTCCACCACAGATTCCTGTGTGAACTTGAGCAATTCGCTTAGCCTCTCTGTACCTCTATTTCCCATTGGTAAGTACTTCGATATTAGTGATTTAAGTAAAAGAAGGCAAACAAAATTTAAGCGTAAATAGATACTAATGCATTTTAAAAACAGTGTGTCTTACAAATTTTAAATCACTCCGAATAAATAATCAAAGATCAAGTCCAAACATGTACTGTATAAACTTACAAGGGAATTTTTCAGAGGCCAAAGGCAGCTAGGAAAAAAAAAATCTGCTTCTTTTCCAGTTATGGTGTTTTTCTTTCAGTAAAATGCCAGTAGAAAGCATTTTAATGAAGTGTTTGGGGCTTTTCCAAGACTGAGAGGAACATTTGGGAACTTTCAGTAATTATTACTATTGGGAAATCCTGAATCTCTCGATACATTTCAAGTGTATTTCTATAATCTTGCTAATCCAAAACATCCTCACATAGCACTAAAACAAGACACTGCTATTTATTTTCTTCTATCAAGTAACTAAATAATATGTGAAAATACAGTGAAGCAGAACTTTCAGTAAGAAGAGAGCCACCTATCAGAATTTTCATGCTGGTCAGAAAAATAGGTGTAAAAAAACCTCGTGTAGTTGAGCAACAAAATCAAAAAGGTTTTAAATGCATAACCTTCCTCTGAAAAGTTACTCTTTATAAAGCTCTCATTCGCGTTAGTGGATGCCATTACAGAACACTCTGGAGGGATGCTCACAGTCTCTCTTTTTGTAAACATATTAATTTTGTTAAAGGACTTAAGTAGTACTTTTATTTTAAGAGGTGAATTAAAGCTGGAAAACTTTTGTAAAATTCCAAGAATGGATATATGCACAACCACCCTTTAAAATACATTGCATTATTGGCATATTTTAACATATTTGACAAAATAGCCATTTCCTTAAAATCCTGTGCCTCAGATTTTAAAGATATCCTTGTTTCTCTGCCAGTGAGGAGGATATATATGCCATGAAAAAAAAGATTGTTAGAACTGTGCTGTTCCACATACAGGTTTCAGAGTAACAGGCGTGCTAGTCTGTATTCGCAAAAAGAAAAGGAGTACTTGTGGCACCTTAGTCTCTAAGGTGCCACAAGTACTCCTTTTCTTATTCCACATACAGAAATCCAAACACCACGTCTGGTCTGGTCAAGACTGGATCCAGATCTGTATTTCACAGATGGTCCTTGAAAATGCTGGTATAACCCACAGATGAATGTGTGTTATCGGTTCCCCTCTGTGCTCAATCCATAGAGGATAAGAGTTTGTTACAGATTCTGCTATAGGGAATTGGCTCTTCAGCTATGGAGGTCCCTGGTTCAATCGCTAGTGTGTTGGCCAAAATAGCATCCATCACACAGATATTTGCATTTTGGAATTAAAAGCGATACTTAATATAATTCAGTATTGGAAATACCTGGAATTCTTTGATAAAAGCTTTCAAACTGCTTTATTGCCAACCCCAAAATTTTATAACAGGAGTCAGAACCCCAAAAATTCAGAAATTTCTCTCTTTGTTTTAAAGCATCAGTGATGGAATTTTGTCCATCTTCTGGTTTTTTAACTCCTCCTGCACACTCCACAATGTGCAACTACAAATAAATAAAATAAAATATTGTATGAAGTGTTATAGCCATGTCAGACCCAAGATATTCGAGAGACAAAGTGGGTGACAAAATTCAACTTCTGTTGGTGAGAAAGAGAAGCTTTTGAGCTCACACAGTTCTTCTTCAGGCCTGGGAAACTTTCTCTGAGTATCACAGCTAAATACAAGATGGAACAGATTGCTCAGCCAAACCATGGGAACAGCCACAGGTACTAGGATGGCTCCTCAATATGCCAACCTCTTCATGGACCAACTTGAAGAAGAATTTCTGGACAAATGCACCACAAAACCAATAATATATTTGAGATACATAAATGATATTTCCATCCTCTGGACAGATGACAAACTCCCTCAGAGATTTCCACCACAACCACTGTGTCTATTAAACTCTCTCTGGAACATTCCCACACTAGCATCAACTTCCTGGACACCACGATCAACTTCAGCAATGGAACCCTACAGACAACAATATATAAGAAAACCATGGATCACCACACCTACTTTCATAGATTCAGTAACCACCCCAAACACACCAAGAAATCTATTATCTACAGCCAGGCATTCATATACCACCGAATATGCTCCAAGGAGAAAATCCAGGATATACACCTTAACACACTTAAAATCACCTTCACCAAACAAGGGCACTCCACCAGAGAAGTAGATCACATCCTGGAATGAATTACCCAAATACCTTGAGAAAATCAGCAGAAATAAATTCCATTATAATCGCACATCCTTAGCTGTCACATACCGCCCCACACTGCAGCCTATATGGGGTATCATCAAACAAGTACAACTCATACTCAAATGGGGACCTATCCTGAAAGAAATCTTTGTGAACCTTCTCTTCTAGTTTTCAAACAACCCCGACCCCTCAAACTCTTCAAGCTTATCATCAGAAGCAAGCTCCACAGAGACCAGGCCACACCAACTCAAAGTGGCACCAGATGCAAAACTTGCAGCCATAGCTTCACTACTACAACGATCAGCTACCATCCCCCAAAACACCTTGCAAGATCCATGGGTCCTACACATGCCTATCACAACATGTGGTATACCTCATCCAGTGCACTAAATACCCCAATAGCAACTATGTGGATGAACCCAGACAAACCCTATGCTCTCAAATGAACACTCTCAGAAAAAATGATAAAAGACTAAAACAACGTATCACCTTATCACAAAGTGATCACTCTATATCTGGCCTACCAGTCCTCATCCTCAAAGAAAACCCACACAACACCTTCAGAAGACCAGCCCAGCAGCTTAAATTCATTACTCTGCTAGACACCAAAAATCATAGAGTAAACAGAGACACTAGATTTATGGCTCATTACAACAATCTATAACCCACTAACAACTCCCCTAGATGCTTCCCACCCTCTTTCCTCCCCTCTCACTGGAGGGGTATCAATGGACCTCTTCACCTTGAAAGATCTCTTGAAATACATGTTAACTACTTATGCTAAACAATCTGTTCCATCTTGTATTTAGTTGGGACATTCTGAGTAAGTCTCCCAGACCTGAAGAAGAGCTCTGTGTAAGCTCAAACCTTGTCTCTCTCACCAACAGAAGTTGGTCCAAAAAAACTATTACCTCACCCACCTTGTCTCTCTGAATAAAATGTTCATACCAAAAATGCAGCCCCTGGGTCCATGACTCCCTTCCATCCGACTGTTCAGAGAGTTCTCCAGCTCTCTCAGCCTCCAATTTCTGGAAGGCTCTAGCAGCTACCAGTCACCAACTCTCTAATTCTAGCCAGCTACATAGCAAATTTCCCTTGAGCTTCTGCCTCTATTTACTCCCCCTCACTGTTCTGTGGTGGGCTGGGATAAGGCTGCTGTTGCTGCAAAACTTGGAGAGGGGATGCCTCCACTGAAACTGCACAGTGCTCTGGGTGCTCAAAGAGCATAGGGATGCCCCGGTACTGTGACAGCCACTAAGGCTGTATGCAGCATATTGGCTTTCTAGAGGTCAAGAGGGAAAATTGCAGCAACTCGAACAATGTTCCTGGACTTCCTGTAATAGGCTGAATCTCACTGGATTTGAAACAGTTGAACACTTGGTACATTTGAATGCAATCTGAATGCTGAGGCTTGGACCTATGCTCGTTTTTATTCCTTTTCTTAGCTCGTGATGTACTGGTGATTTTACTCAAAGAACTAGAAGCCTGAAATTCAGGATTTCTCAGTGATTGTTGAAATGCAAGGCCAATTACACTGTTAATGAACAGCCATATTTCTGCCCTCCCTCTTCCCTCCACCCCCCACCCCCACCCGCCCTTTATGGAGCTAAAAGACTAACTTTTGGCAAAGCCTTTGTATGAAGTCCATTAAAGATGCAGTGGTTGTGGACTGGGACATCAGTCTTTCCCTCTGGTGACCTAAACGTTCTTCCCACTTTTTTACTTTTCAGAAGTTTAATTTTTCTTCCTCCTTTTCTTCTCCAGCAACTACTGACCACAGAGATATGTGGTTACCATGATTTTCTTTGAGTGAATGTTAACTTCTTTTGCCTCTTTAAACACTGGTGTCATTTTAGAGATGTAGTTTGTCTTTACAGAACTTTTAAAAATCTATTGTTAGAAGTTAAGACACTAAACTTATCCATTGTACAGAATCAATCAAGTACAGAAAGTAAAAGATATTTACCTTCTTTCAATTTCCTGTCTGTAAATAGCTTAGCAGCATTATAAGAAACTTTGTATAAAAATTCACAAAGAAAAGTAGAATGTGAAGCATCTTGAGTGAAGCCACTTTCAAAACCAGTATCATAGTTTGGGAAATCTATGAAGAGAACAAAGCCAATAAACACCACACAGAATTTCCATTATTAACATTTACAGCCATTTGACTTCCTTCGTCTCATTTCTTGAATACATAACTGATAGTGTACGCAGTTTTCTTCACCTCATGCTATGCATGATTTAAATTATATTTCTACTTTTTTTATATATTGCTCTAATTGAGTTATTTCTTGCATATATGAAGTAAAATAATAAAGTGTGAATTAAAATACTTACATTAGTTGCAATGTTACTGTAATCCAGCAAGGATAAATGTAAATAACCATATGCTTTTTTTATATATATATATATATATATATATATATATATATATATATGTGTGTGTATGTATGTGTGTGTGTATATATATATGTATGTATGTATGTAAAATAGTTGCTTTACTAAACTTTACGTAATATACTTGAACAAAGATTTTGTTTCCCGAAGTCTCAATCATGCCTTTGCTGCAAGCTCTGAGCAAAGAGCAAAACGAGATTGTGACAGTCACCATCAGCTTTCCAGGTTCCCCCTTGCTCTGAGGAAGGAAGGGCCCTGTGCCAGGCACGCTATATAGCTATCCTGGCTTGAGCACTGCGGGGAAGAGAAACATAGTCAAGATGGGAGTCTTGCAATCTGCTCTTTCTGGGGCCTTAAGATCATTGCACAACTTGCCTTCGAATGGAATATGGCTGCTTCTTAAGCGAGTGTGCGCATTACACCACGCACCAGAGTCTGCACTGGCTTCTGATTAGTGTCTGGTTGGAATATAAGGAATATAAAGCCCTAAATAATTTGGGCACTCACTGCCTGAGACCACATCTCTGAGCTGTATGAGCTAATATTGACCTGATCTAAGGCAGAGGGTGTTAATGTCAGTGTTTCCCAGAATCCTTGAACTCACTACTCTCCCTGATCAGCCCAGAGTTATTGACTTTCAAGGCAGGCTCTAAGGTTTCTCTCTTTTCTCTGAACTACACCAGAAGGCATGAGATGAGGGAACCAAGATGATTTAGTGGGAGTAATGCTGTTATTTTATGCTGACTTGATTAAAAAGATGAGCTATATTTTGGGCGATGGTTTTGTGAAAGATGGATACGTCTGTGTGTTGCAGACACTGTTAATGATTTAAAAGCTTGTAGTAAGCACCAACAGCCTCAGAAATGTGCTTTGAACAAATTAAATTGGTATTTAAGTAAAAGTCCCACAATCATTATCCTATGGTCTCTCCAGGTTCTCTCTGTGATTAATATGAAGGCTCTTGGTTTCCACCACCAAGCATGGAAGTTACACGTGACTTTTTCTTGATTAAGTGAGATCTTAAGCATGATGTTTTAGCAAAGGAAGTAGCGTCAAAAACACATACAAAGTTAAATTTGATTTTTGCTAAAATACAATTAATTCCACCACCCCATGTTCCTACACCATGCCAAGCACATCTGTCAAAGACTTACACTTTTTCAACCCAGTACTGATGTTCTAGATTTTTCTCCATTAGCTCATTACATAAAGAGAGTTTAAAACATTCAAAACATGAAAAGGACATAATATAACTCTATACCTGAGAATTTATTGTGGTAGAGGAATTCCATTTGCAGTCTTTGTCCTGCTTTCTTGGCTAGTAAGTAAGGAGTACTGTAAACAGGATCTCCAGTGGCACACATTACATCAGCTCCACTAAACAGCAATGTCATTGTTTCCAACACATCTTGTTTAACTACTGCAGCACACAGGGCCTGATCATGTTGGGGGGGAAAATGACAAGTCAGTTTAGAACAGAAAATGAATAGGAGCAAGTATTATTATTTTTTATATAGGTGCAAATTCCGGTGTCCCTGAACTAAACCCGCACACCCTCATTCACAGAGCCTGCATACAGTGGAAAGTAATAGGGGGGAGAGGGAGAAATAGGTAGAGGTCCCTTTAACCCCCTTCCGGGGGGTTCTGAATCCTCCATGTTCTGCAGAGAAAAGGCTATGTGAAATTATTACACAGGGCTGGCTGGCTTGAGTCAACAGATATGCTTGTAGAGGTAGCATACAGGAAGTACTTCACTAACCCTCTCCCTCCATAGCCTTAAGAGAATTTCTCCCTCTCACATCTCACATTTCTACAGAAAGCTCTTGCTGTCAAGCCCCTGGTATTTGGAGTTGACTGAAAGGACAGAATTTGGCCCCAAAACTCTATGCTATTAGAAAGTTAAGTGAAATTAACAGATTGCATTTTGAAAATCATGCCTTTGATTGATAAAGTGATTAATGATTCTGCGGAGCCTCAATTTTAGGGCACCCAATTTGAGATAACTTAAAAAGGGCCGGATTTTCAGAGGGTGGATACTCAGAACTTCCTGAAAATGAGGGCCCTTTAACAAGTGTCAAGTTGTGTGACATCAATCATTAGTCAAATCAAATCACTTCTGAAAATATTGGTCCACATCTTTAAATCAAGAGAAATTTCATGGAACTTGAACTGGTACAGATTGCAGAAATCATGTTTTAGTGTGCATATATAAATTTATTTGATTTATTTAACAAACAGGTTTCTCTGAAATGAAAGACAAAATATTCTTGTTGCATTGAGCAATTCTATCATGCCAGTTGCATAAGTCAACATGTGTTTATCTAGTATACATGAAAGGACTTTATGTTACTATAAAAGAGTGAAAATGACCCACAGAACCATAGAAATGTGGGACTGGAAGTGACTGCAAAAGGCCATCTAGTCCAGTCTCCAGTACTGAGGCAGGACTAAGTATTATCTAGCTGATTTTTTTTTCTTAACACTGATACAGTGAACTTTTCACTGACATTTCACCGAATCTCTCCCACACACACAAAATGACTAAACTATAAATAAAATCACTCTCTCCATAGATATTCTGTATTTTTCTGATTAAAAGATTGGGATCAATTTAAAAGAGATTATACTACCACTCTATTTTACAAGGCCTGTATAACCCAATAGTGGTCTATTGAGGTTCCTTCCAGTCCTACACTTCTATAATTACTTGGCACTGGCCAAGTAATTACAAAATAATTTCGTGTCCCTGCAGAGCACTTGATAATTACATCTGAAGTTATCCAGTAGTTAAGTGATTAACACACACCAATTATAGACTTCAGTAGTTAGAAAAATCAAGTTTATAAAACAGAAATAACCAACTACAAACTTTTCTCTACTGTTCACAGTTACCGTATAACCAGTGATTTATTACATGCTTATTACACAATGAAAATAGAATGCACTACTTTACTAAGCAGCTTTGGGTGAAATTCACTCCTCTCCACATGAAGCATAAGGGATCAGTTTTTGTTGTGGTGAAGTCAGAAGGTTTGTGACAGAATTTAGTCAAGCCCATGGCAAGCAGTAAGGTTACACTATGGATGGGCTGGATGCCTTTGACTGTCTTTGAATGAAATAAATATGCATTTGTTGCAAATTCTCATGGCTATAGGACTACAAAATAGAGCCATTTCTTTAATACAATGACAAGTTCTCCTTTAAATAAGTGGGCTCCTCTCTTTCCAGTTGGGAGCAAAATCATTTTTTGCTAACTCTTATTTGCTAAACTCAACCCACCCCTTCCGCTCCCCCACTTCACTGAATAGTGCGTATGTACACACATTTTCCAAGTTCTGACTAAGAATCAATCAAATATGCAATCTGTCCAATCTCTGTGTATTTTAACCCTGACCATAGCACTTCTTCCCTATCCCTGGACTTCAGTACATGTGACTATGCACTCAAATCATCAACGAAAAGCACAGGTCTCCTTTATGAGACAGAATACTGGATATCAAGAAAGCTATATAAAAATTAAAAGTTAATCTTAAATTTGCCATCTAATAATTGATGACAATCTATTTGTGTAAAAAGGAATACTGAGAGCTCTAGATTTCTCATTTTATTTGTTCCAGCTTGCTTCTCTTCTAATGGGGTACAATCTACCATATAAGAGAGTGTGCATGAGTTACTTTCACACTTGATAACACTCCATGATTTAATGTAGTAAAATGATGTTACATGTCAGATAGATTATATACTACATCATCTGTAGTAGAAGAAACAAACCACTGAAGTGGGAATTTCAATCTGCCAAGTATGTAAATCATGAATTTCTAATTTTCAAGTAATTTATGTTTGTGAATAGACATATTAACAGGAGATACCATCATCTTTTACAAACACAAAGAACTGATTGAAAAAGCAGCAACAAAAATAACATGGGGCATAGTTTTAAGAACTATTAACAGACATTATACACATTGAAAATATTTCAGAAGATCAAAAAGTATCAAGGTCGTTTAAGAGTAATTGTACTGTATGCCGTATGATTTGTTGCATGCAAGAGCATAATCCAAACAACGGTATCGAACAACATCACCTGCACCTAAAATGCAAGGTGAACAGGCTTAATTTAAGACAATATATTGAGCGGTTTTTATTAAATGTCTCTCAAGATACTTGTGTGTAGAGGCAGCATATATTGGGTGCTACCAGTTAACTCCATACCCTTCAGAAAATCAACCACAGATCACAACGGATCATTCAATCATTTCTATCCCCAAATAATGGCTAAATGCTATGGAATTAGAATTTGGGGCCTTTTTATGATGAAGGTATTTTACTACTTTAGTAAGCAAAGATCTACATACTGCTAATGCAGTGGACTGTACAGATAAAAAGTATCTGTCATTATTGACTAATAGTTCACATGTAGCCTTGGACAAAAACACTATTGGTGGCAGAATGTTAGCCAGGAGGTTGTCTCCTACCAGTCTAAAAAAAAAGGTTATACAAGAACTTAGGTAGAGTGATTAGGATGGATTTCTGTCTACACACCCAAACTCACAAACAATGAGGGCGGGACTTAGTTTACCACAATATTACCTTATTTAATTCTTCTTTGGTTTTGTAGCCCAAAGGAGTTTTCCTGAATCTTCCTTCTTTGTATTTTTGTGTAATAAACGTTATCCTTTTTTCTAGAGAGGAGTCCATATGCAATTCCTCCTCTGGCTGAAGTTTTCCTGCCCAAAAGCTGTTTGCCCTTTTATTTCCAATGACAATAAAAAGCTGTCAAAGAAAAAGAAAAGGTAATTCAATGCAAAAGATATCGAGGTAAACTATAAAATCTTTTAATCTGCTAAAGTGAAAGATGATTAGAGAAAATGGAGTTGACGCTGGGGGAAAACAATGGAAGCCTCAACAGAATCATTGCTTATGCTGTCCTGTTAAATGGTGGATGAATAATGAAAGAGTCCAGAGTTCTATGTTCATGATTAATCACCAGTAACAATGGAGGCTTAACAATGCTACTCAGATACAGTATTTCAAAAGGAACTGGGCAAGATCTGTAGAAAGGTTAACAACAAAGGATAAGCAAATATGTACAGAAGCACAGTGCACCAGCCCAGTGCCCATTACAAACTTTGAAGTAAACACCAACTTTTACCTGTCAAAGTAACCAACTAATTTCCCCACAGCAAAAAGGAAGATGTGAGGTGATGAAAAAGGATCTCATTGTAGAGAACAGACACGGTTGCTCTTAAAAAATGTCTTCCATTTTCAAAAGGTTTTATTGTTGGATAAATATTCCCTGGGAGTAAAAGGGGGAAATATTGCTGGATGTCTCTCAAAACAAAATAGTTTAAGCACCACCACTGCAGGAGATTCTCAGGAAGATTATTCTAGAGAGAATAGATATAACTTGGCAGCTTTAAAATTTCACTCACACCTTTTCTTGAACTGAACTGAGTTTTTCCTACAAGTGTGTAATGGGAGGACTCCATCTTAGGGCTAGATTAAGGGCCCATTAAGCACATTTCCAATGAAATCATGGCAAAGCAATGCTCCCTCACTGAGTGGATTGCATTCAGTTAACGTTAGCAGGTAGCCATCACTGCTGGATAATGGACAGCATTCTGGAGGGTGGATTGCAATTGTACTAATTCTCAGTGTGGGGATATAGGAGTGTGTAGGAAGAGGAAGAGGAAGGTTATTAGTGCCCACACCACCTTGCACACCACTGTAGAGACCAGCTACAGTCTGGCTTTGCGTATCTAGATTATATCTAAATTATCAAAATCATTTATGCAACATTAAGAAGTATGTAAAGCAATATTGCCCACTTATGATTGTATTGCTAATCTCAGGATATTTAATGTATTTCTTAAAGCCCCAGCTCCTGGAGTCATGCAACTTTCTTTTAAAAAAAATGTATTGGGAGGAGAGGGGGGAAATATTTCAGCCCGCATGGTTTTGGAGAGAAGATGGAAAAAACAGAAAGGAAATAAAAATAACTAGGGCTGTCAAGCAACTGAAAAAACTAATCATGATTAATTGCACTGTTAATAATAGAATTCCATTTATTTAAATATTTTTGTATGTTTTCTATGTTTTCAAATATATTGATTTCAATTACAATACAGAATACAAAGTGTACCGTGCTCACTTTATATTTGTTTTTGATTACAAATATTTGCACTTTAAAAAACAAAAGAAATTGTATTTTTTAATTCACCTCATACAAGTACTGTAATGCAATCTCTTTATCATGAAAGTTGAACTTACACATGTAGAATTATCCACACAAAAAATAACTGCATTCAAAAATAAAACAATATAAAACTTTAGAGCCTACAAGTCCACTCAGTCCTACTTCTTGTTCAGCCAATCGCTCAGACAAACAAGTCTGTTTACATTTGCAGGAGATAATACTGTCCACTTCTTGTTTAAAATGTCACCTGAAAGTGAGAACCGATGTTCATATGGCACTGTTGTAGCCAGCATTGCAAGATATTTACGTGCCACATGGACTAAAGAGACATATGTCCCTTCATCTTCAACCACCATTCCAGAGGACATGCGTCCATGCTGCTGACAGGCTCTGCTCAATAATGATCCAAAGTAGCGCAGACTGATGTATGTTCATTTTCATCATCTGAGTCATATGCCACCAGCAGAAGGTTGATTTTCTTTTTTGATGGTTTGGGTTCTGTAGTTTCCACATCAGAGCGTTGCTCTTTTAAGACTTCTGAAAGCAGGCTCCACACCTCGTCCCTCTCAGATTTTGGAAGGCACTTCAGATTCTTAAACCTAGGGTCGAGTGCTATAGCTATCTTTAGAAATCTCACATTGGTACCTTCTTTGTGTTTTGTCAAATCTGCCATGAAAGTGTTCTTAAAATGAACATGTGCTGGGTCATCATCCGAGACTGCTATAATGTGAAACAGAGCAGAGACATACTCTTCTCCCCGAAGGAGTTCAGTCAAAATTTAATTAACGCATTTAAAAAAAAAACGAGTGTCATCAGCATGGAAGCATGTCCTCTGGAATGGTGGCCAAAGCATGAAGGGGCATATAAAAGTTTAGCATCTCTGGCACATAAATACCTTGCAACGCCAGCTACAAAAGTGCCATACGAATGCCTGTTCTCACTTTCAGGTGACATTGTAAACAAGAAGCTGTCAGTATTATCTCCTGTAAATGTAAACAAACTTGTCTGTCTTAGCGATTGGATGAATAAGAAGTAGGACTGAGTGGACTCCTAGGCTCTAAAGTTTTACATTCTTTTGTTTTTGAGTGCAGTTATGTAACAAGAAAATATACATTTGTAAGTTGCATTTTCACAATAAAAAGATTGCATTATGGTACTTGTACGAGGTGAATTGAAAAATACTATTTCTTTTATCATCTTTATGCAAATATTTGTAATAAAAATAATATCGAATGAGCACTGTATACTTTGTATTCTGTGTTGTAATTTAAATCAATATATTTGAAAATGTAGAAAAACATCCGAAAATAGTTAATACATTTCAATTGGTATTCTATTGTTTAACATGCAATTAAAACTGCGATTAATCGTGATTAATTTTTTTAAATAGTGATTGTTTTGAGTTAATTGCATGAGTTAACTGAGATTAATCGACATCCTAAAAGTAATCCAATAAGAATTATTTCTTAAAATTAAATGACTGTTAAACCAATCTCATGAATTGGAGCGGGGAGGTGATTTCTGAATACGTTGGGTTGGCAATTCTGTTAAAGAGTAAATACATTATGCAAGAATAGGGCTTATAAATTTATTTTAATGAGCTGAGCCTTTAAACACAAGTAAGAAAGCAACCTTTATATCAAAAATCACACAGGTCTAACATATTTTTCACAGTATCTCAAGAAGTAAAGTTATCACATAACCTACCTCAATCAGCTCATTGCTCCAAATGCTGGCATCCATTTTTAGGCTCCGGACCTTTGAATCTCTGGGCCCTAAAGATCTGTGCTGCCCTTAATAAAAATTAAATAATATTTTTAATTTATTTATTTCAACTGACCCTTTGGGTTAAAAAGTAACAAAAACACGACTTTAATAAAGTCACTAGACATTATGCTGATTGTTTTTAACAAAGACTGGTCATATGCAAGAAGTTTGAAATTTTTAGATAATTACAATACTGTGCAATTCACAATATACTAAAAGCAGCACCCTAAATTATGAAGAGATTGTAAATTCTTTGGAATAGGAATGATGTATTTTCCATGTTATGTAAATACAGGTTGAACCTCTCTAATCCAGCACACCCTGGTCCCGCAACATATATGGTCCAGCATAGGCGCCGACTCAGTCAGTGCTCCAGAGTTGGCGCACCCACGGGGAAAAATTAGTGGGTGCAGAGCATCCACTGGCGTCAAGCTCCCCGTTCTGCCCCTCTCCCCCCGCGCCTCTCTTGCGCCTGCAGCCCTGCGCTTACCAACTCCTCCTCCTCCCGCCCAGTTCTTCCGGAGCGCCACAAACAACTGATTCATGGCATTCAAGCTCCGGGAGGGTGGGGGAAGATGAGGAGACGCCTAGGGAGACCCACTGGCTCTCTGCATTGACCTCCCATGATTCAGCCATTTCTCTAGTTCAGCACCAGTCAGGTCCCGAGGCTAGACTAGAGAGGTTCAACCTGTACTGTTTACCTTTATGCAGTTCTTTAAATACTTAATATCTCACCAATTTTTTTCTGATACAGGGGACATTTAAAGATTTTTTTTTTCAACTACTTGGAATTTTTATCTCTTCCTCTCCCGCCCCCACTTACTGCAAATGTAAAAATCCTGTTTTACCTGTCATTTAAAAGTAGGTTTCTACCAACATTCAAAAATATTTCCTTGGTAACCATAAAATATGTACTGAAGTTATGGAGATAATTTCTGAAATGTTTATTTTGCAATGTCCACTCGTAAGGTTTTGTTAAAGGAGCACCCAAGAGAAGGCCACTGTAGAGAAACTAAATGAATTCTTTGCATTGGTCTTCACTACAGAGAATATAGAGATACACACATCAGAACTCTTCTTTTTGGCTGACAACTCTGAAGTTCTGTCCCAATTTGACGTGTCAGTAAAAGAAGTTTTAGAACAAACCGATAAGGTAAACTGTAATTAGTCACCAGGACTATGGTATTCATCCAAGAGTTCTGAAAGAACTCAAATAAGAAATTGCAGAACTATTAACTGTAGTATGTAACCTAATACTGAAATTAACCTCTGTACCAGACGACTGGAATATGTAATGCTTTAGAATTTAGAATTATTTGAGGCAGTCAACAAGCAAGCGGATAAAGGTGATCTAGTCCATACAATATATGCCGATTTGCAGAAATCCTTTGACAAGGTCAAAGGAAAAAATAATCCCAACTACACATATACAATGGTGGATTCTAAATTCTAAAATGCTGTTTCCCCCAAGAAAGATATTGAGGTCACTGTGGATAGCTCTCTGAAAACTTCTACTTAACGAGCAGCAGCAGTCAAAAAGGTTAACAGTATGTTAGGAACTATTAGGAAAGGGATAGAAAATAAGACAGAAAATATAATGCCACTATATAAATCCTTGGTGCATCACACTATGAATACTGTGTCCAGTTCTGGTCACTACATCTAACTTTCATACGAGGAGAGACTAAAATTATTAGGGCTGTTCAGCTTAGAAAAGAGACTATCAAGGGAGGATATAATAGAGTTCAGTAGAGTCATGAATGGTATGGAAAAAAATGAACAGAAATGTTATTTACCCTTTCACATAATACAAAAACTAGGGGGTCACCTAATGAAATTAACAGGAAGCAGGTTTAATACAAACAAGAGGAAGTATATTTTCACACAATGCACAACTAACCTGTGGAACTCACTGCTATGGGATATTGTGATGGCCAAAAGTATAACTGGGTTCAAAAGAGATAGGTGCATCAATGGCTATTAGGCAAGATGGTCAGGAGGGACACAACATTATGCTTGGGGTGACCCTATACCTCTGGCTACCAGAAGCCATGAGTGAAAAAGGGTGAATCACTCCAAAATTGCCCTGTTCTGTACACTCCGCTGTAGCTCTAATACAGACCACTGCAGAGACAGGAGAGTAGACAGAATGGACCATGGTCAGACCCAGTATGGCAGCTCCTACATCCTTATTCATATGGCTACAAGGTACCCAGTGCCTCTACAGAGGCTCTAAGGAGCCTCAACTTCCACTGACCGCAATGAATTACTCATTTATAGGGCACTGAACAACTTAGAGGACACATTCATACATAGAAGTGGTTTAGAATAATGAAATAATACTTTGATTTAAAAATAACACAAACTTCCATTAATTTCTGTTCCTCAAAACTTTTGCAAGGACATGTATAAATGGCACTTTAAGCAAAACAAAAACAATGCAAGGACATGCACAAGTATGCAAATGACATCCTGGAGAACCACCATGGCCTATTTTTAAATTACTCTACCTGCACATTTCTTACAAATGACAACACAGAGATTGATGGATGCCCAGTCAGGATCTAGAGCTTTACAATCAGCACAGCTCCTGTTTGACTCATTGAACCATATCTTCTCAGCTACTTCATAATCAGAGAGAGTTTCTGCTATCGATTGTTGCAGTGCTTCAATCCACTCTTGTTTCTCTCCTTCCGACTCTGCTGTAAAGCTGAAACAATTGACTTTTCTGCATTATTGATCTTTATTTTAAAGCCCAATTAAACCGGGTCTATAGTTCCTCTTATGCATTTAATCTACAAATGAAATTGCCGTTCAAAAATTTGACTTCCCTACAGATTTAAATATCAAGACAAGATATATTCTTTCATTTTGTTGCTTAATGAAAACTCCCTTAACATTCCAACATATCATTTCTTTAAAAGCTAAATTAATTAAATGCAATAGTAGTTTTTGGCTCACTCAACTTTCATTCCGTGGTTGCTTTCAATCTTTTTACTCCATATAAGTCAGATTTAAAACTTGAGTTTAAGCCACAGTATCACAAATGACTCAGGAGGACATAGCCAATGGAGCGATTAGTATTTACTAAGCAGGAGAGATGGACTATCCCATAGATAATAGCTCTAAGTAGGATATTCCTTTACACAGACTATCTAATGTTGTTGGTTTAGTGTAAGTAAAATACTCACTATCTGACCCAGTTAGCCACAGACTCAAGTCATTGATCATGACCAATCTACCTGCAGTTCTATGCTGCTAGAAATGAGAATCAGACAGGACACCAATGAAACCGAAAATTATGCTTGCTTTTTTAGTCTCCTGTCCCAAAGTTAAATCCAGAAATCCAAGGAGAGGGATAGGAAAAGGAGCAATCATTTCCCGATATTACTACAGTTTCATTTAAAGTAGAATAGTTTACTATGACAGTCCATAAAAGGTTTGTATATCTGTATTAGTATTCATGCTTTTGTTTACAATAACATTCACCACGGAACATAATCAACTTGCTACTAGCTTCAATGGGAAGTTCTTCAAAGGGTTGGCATATGATCCTTTTTTAGAATAAACTGATAACTAATTACATGGACAAAGTACTTTTTCAGTACCTCTTTTACCTCACATTTTTATTTATTTCTCTAAAAGAAAAATAATTTACAGTGATCTCTCCTTTTCCTTTACCCTTGCTTAGAATGAAACCACACACTGAAACTCAATTCATCCTTACATTATAAAGAAGAAGAATTTTTAAGGCCTGGGACATCTAGTAGACACTGTACTTAGAAAGGGGTGTAATAAAATCTTACAACTAAATAAAATCTTACAAGTACTGTATATAAAAACACTGAACAAACATATTTTAAATTACTGCAATTTTTACCAAAAGTGAGTAAGGTTAATTTTAATGTCAAGCAAACATTTCTAGAATTTACTACCAGCACTGAAAATTTTTATACATAAAAATGTGAACAGCTCTTACCTAAAGCTTTTATAGGGAGTGATTATTTCAAAAGACTGTTTTGCTGTTCTGTCCACTTGTTTTACATTCGCCACATTCATAGGGATTATAGTGATACCAAATCCAGTCTTAAAATCCTAGGCAGAAAAAAAATGGAAAAAAATTAAGGTTTCATTCTTCAGTAATCAGAAGAAGATGCAAAATTATTAAATCAGCTGTTAACAAGCTCTTCTTGACTGCATTGAGAGAGGGCAAAAAATACCTTTACTACTTTCTTAATATTACTTTTCTATGTAAGCAATTCCTCTAGTTCCTAGAGGGATATTATTTGAGCACAAGTGAGAGGGTAAATGTTCTATGCAACTGAATGGGAGGTAAAGTGGTCTAAGAGAAATCTCTGTTTTAAAACATGATTCACTGGATTAATTCATACTTCAGTTTTTGCTAACTTCGGTTTCTACAGTGCAACTATGTATATCCTTATAGATGTAAATGTGGGCATTTCTAATACCAAGAGAATTCTTTCACAAAGTTCATAAAATTCTAGTTCTTGAACATTTGACTGGTTTTGTCATTGATCTATTGATTGAATTTGGGCAAGTCATTTCACCTCTCTGTTCCTCAGTTTCCCAATCTATTAACTGGGGACAGTAAAGCTTGCCTTTGAAATGACCTTTGGATGAAAAAACACTATACAAATGCTTAATAGTAGTATCTGTGGTCTTCTTACAGATGCTGAATGTGGGCTTGCTTCCATTTTTAAAAACAAAATTGAGCAATAAAAGGAAAACTCATATAATTCATATGTTTGTAGCATAAATGTTAAGTAATAATTGTATCACAGAAGGAAACAAAGGATTTAGCACTGTAGACACATATAGTAACAGATTCCCTACCCCAGAAAGTTTATAATCTTCATTTTAGAGCAGACCCTAAAACAGCATGGAGCCTTGAGACTCCATTTCAATTAAAGTTGCTTAATTCATTGAAGGGGGGAAAAACTGTTTATGATTTCCTGCAAGACTGACACACCAAAACAACTCCTTAAAGTTGTTCTGTTTAATTTTTTAAAGTTAGATTTCAAGTACATCAACAACAAAACTGAAGCTATCAAAAACTGCTGTGGCAATTAGTACTCAAACTAAGAATTTCGCTATATGCCCTTAACCCCCCCCCCAAACTCTTTCTAGATTTAGCCATTTCCCCCTCCCTTTCCTTTAATTTTATGCCTCTAACATGTTTGCATTTATTTTTCTTCACTTTCAGCCACTTCCTTACATTTTCTCCTAACTCAATGACTTTGATCCTGATGTACCTATTCTAGAGACGACCAAAAGCTCTCTGTCAACTAAATTCATCCTCTCTGATCAGTTCTGTGGGCACAAAATGAGGAGTATAATCACTTCTGAGAATAGACTTGACAGCATGTTCTGTAGTAATGAAGTACAGTATTCTTAAAGTCCAACTTCACTGGTGAAATTAACTGAAGCCTGATGCATTAAAAAAAAAAAAAAAACAAACAAAAAAAACCCACCACATTGTGGCCGAGAAAAGCAAATATTTAGTTTTGAGCTACATTGGCTATGATGGGTAAAGTCACATGTGAAGAACAAGACAGAAAGATAGCCAACAAGAAACTAAAGGCTTCACTACTTTCTTCACTACTTTACTTTTAAGCAAACTGAATGATGCTTCAATTAGTTGCTTATAATAACCCATAAGAAGGCAGAGCTGAATGAACAAATGGCACCACACCTGAAGAATTGTGCACAATTCTGGTTGTTAAATAGAGAATGGATATTGAGTGAATGGAAGAAGTATGAGAAATAGGATCTCGAGCATATAACCTGGGGTCCTGACTGGAGGCAACTGTGCTTTATCCACACTTCTTTCAACTGCCAATGGGTGGGGGGGGGGGGAGTGAGGAGCAGGAGAATGGGGAAGGATTAAGGTGGAAAAGCAGAGGGGGGGGGAAGATCAACTTATCCCCTCCCCATCCCTTTTGCATATAATTAATTACTTTTCCCCCTTCCCATAAATTTGGCCACTGTAACTAATATGGACCATCATACCAAAGGCAACAACAGAAGTTTCAAATATGAAGCCACTCAAAAGGAATCAGAAAGGCACCGGGTTCAATTCCCTTCTCCACCACAGACTTCGTATACAACCTTGGACAGGTCACTTAGGCTCAGGTCCTCAAAGGACTTTAGGCACCTAACTTCTGGTTCTGCCTCAGCTCTCCAGCTGTAAAATGGGGATAACAGCATTGCCCAAACCTCACAGGTGCGTTGTGAGGATAGATACATTAAAGATTGTGTGATGCTCTGATAATTTGTAATTGGGGGCCAGATAAGTACTACAGATCGCTAGATAGAGGGAAATAAATATAAATATGAAAGTGAAGTGATTCCTTTTTTTGTTTTTATGCTTTCACTACGTCACAAAAGACTCTCTTGCTTTAATAGTAGATATTGTAAAAGTTGGGCACTTCACAGCACTAGGAGGAATATCACAAAAGGTTCCTTACCAAAACACTCTTGGACTTATTTACGGTACCGTATTTCATTTCACGTTCGATACCATGAAACCTTCTTATAAGTGTGAACATTTTTATCTCCTTTCCCATTTATTTGTTTCACCACCTGTTAAGTTTTGTCTTAAAAAAAGACTGCAAGCTCTTCAGAGGAAGGACTATCTTATTGTTTATCTGCACAGCATCTAGCAAAGTAGAACTACAGTCCGGGTGAGGCCTCTAGACCCTATTTTAATATAGAACTGCAAGGCATCTACAAGTCAAATATATGATATAAGAAGTCGTTTCAAACATTTACCCACTCAGGCCCTCATCCTCCAAACACTTACATACAGAATAGCCCTACTGAAGACAGTGGAACTACGCTTGTGTATTAAGTTAGCATGTCAAAAAAAAATTCGCAGAACTGGATTTTGGTAAGAGGATCTTTAGAAAGCTGCAGCAACTGGGGAGTCAGTAATACCCTTCTTATTCTAATCTGAAAAATATAACATAACACACTATACAACCAGTTACTCTATGCCTTACTGCTGTAAAACAGCACCCCATCTGGTAACTATTCAGCAGCTGGTATAAAACAAGTTTTGTGAGTGACACACAGCAGAATCAAGGTTCAGAAATTGTAGGCTCTCTCGATTGCGGTATTCTCCTCTTCTTCACTACTAGGAGTTTGAACTGGATGTAGGGAGGGAAGAGAGTGCTCCTCTTAGAAAGATAAATTCATTCATTTTAAGAGCATGAGAGGACAATAGGGCCATTCAAGCACCAGTCAGAATGCACAGAAGATCAAGTATCTCCTCTCTGGAATAAGAATTGTTTTACCCCTACAGATTGAAAGCTCATTGTTCAGGATAGATTAAACCAGTACGTTAGACTTTCTGAGCAATGGAAGAAAAAGCTTAAGAACATTTAAAATATAGAGGGAAAGCGGAGTTTCTTAATTGGAAAAGTCTATATGATATATTTGTATTTTGAGGAATATATCTGGAGGAGAATAAAAAAAGGGGATCCTGGACAAGAGCTTTTTTTAAAGCTATATATAGGACACACTGAGAGAACAAAAATACCAAAAAAATAAATCTCAATTACACACTCATGACTCTAGGGAAAGGGAACTATCCATGAAATAAGACATAGGGAACCTAGCATATTTGCCGTAGTAAGCGGTAATTTTCCTGCAGCAGGAATTATTAGAACATACGATCCCCACTGTCATTGCTATAGACGTCTGTATAATCACAACCTAGAAAAAAATCCTTCCCCCACATCGAGCCCAGTACAACAACATACACAATAAAAAAATAGAAAATATATCTCCTAAGTCTGCCAAATTGCTTTCTGTCCTGTATGCAACGTTTTCATAGGGGAAAGTTACTATTCTGCAAATCTAGATGGCACATCCAAAATTCTTTGCACTTACATTCTAACCAAGAATCACAGTGTGTCATAATTGGTTTAGTTTCAGAACACCCCTGTAATGTCTATCTACATCTGTAAACTGGGAATAATGGACTATGAGAGTTTAAGGCTCACATTCACAAATTTAGTAAAGTCAGGACCCTATATCCATATCTAACTAAGATGTCTTATTTTCAGAGGTGTTGAACATTCACAGCTCTCAGAAAACAGGCAACCAAGTACTTGGGCCTAAGGTCATGCAAGAAACCTAAAACATATTTGTGACTAGAGGAAAAGTCTTGCGGCTCCAAGTTAAATATATGTTCTACCCACAAAACCATTCTTCCTCTCAAGGGGAGTACAGTCAGTCATATACAACTTTACATTTCATTCACTTTTATTTGGTATTTCTGGTCACCAGCTTAGTTCCCCTTCCAGACAAAATTTTGGCCAAGCCCACAAACTGCAGATTTGTGGTTCTTTAAACTCTGCAAGTGGTTTTGTAAGGTTATTTAAAAGTTATAAATAGCTGCGTTCTGGTGTGCTCTACTTTTTACTGAACATATTATTGCTGCATGGTGTAGTCTGTTGAAAGACTTATAAGAGAGAGTTAAATTGCACAGAAAAAAATCCCCAGAATATGTGCCCTTTATTGCTTCTTTATGATGTATGATGACAACTTCAAACGTTTATTCAAAAGAATCAAACAACTCTACTTGGTAATTTTTGCATTAGAAATATCAGTCCTAAATTCCTCTGCTTTTTGCTGAAGGACAAGAGGGATAATGAGGACACCACAGAAGATTGAAAACTGAACAGCAGCTTTACTGAGAGAAGACGGGAATGTTTAGATTGGAGGGTTACAGCAGAATGAGAATAAAAGGACATGTTTTTCAGCTTTTTGTTCTAGCCTGCTTTACTCAAAGTCATGACAAAACGGGCCGGCAGGAGGGAAGGGAGGGAGAATGTCTCTCTGAAAAGATTCAAAATCCTTTCCACCTGCAACAGAAGACTGGGAATGCTGCAGCTCAGGTTTCAGTCTGTTGTGATACTGCTATCCCAATCAAGTTGTTCAATCCTAAAGTCCAGTAAAAACCTGGAATTCAACACTTGATATTTAAACGGGTAAAAATATATATTTAAAAAAATAAAGGGAAAAAAAATCTTCAAAGCCCTTTTGACATTGTAAAAGAGCACCAAAGGGTAAAAATAAAACTACTCTCGCGATTGCAGTTCACCTTTTTGACAGTCCTGCAAAGCAGTCTAAAATATGGTCTTCTAGATTTGTGAAACTATTCTAGTTCCAATTTTCCTTTCCCAGTAGAGTGCGTGACCTTTAATCTTTTTTAATCAATTCAATGCTTCAAAAGTATGATCTTGCATGTTCCCTTAGATTTACCTTTGCTTTCTGGAGTAGCTCATTTGAGGTTTACTTTATGCAAGTTGTCACAAGGTTTGTGGAAATTACAGCAACCCTTCCTTCTGAAAACTAAAGTCCCTTAGCAATTTAACATGATTTAGACTTCCCCCCCCATACTAGCCCCACATCATTTGATTCTCTTCTAGCAGCCAAATAATTTCAAATAGATTAAAAGCTAGTAGCTGGAGTACCTTCAGATGAGGCAGTTAAAACTCCCTGATTTTTTAAGTAGGGTGCAGTTTAGTATTTTCACCATGAAGAGATTGAGAAATTTGTTTCCATATTAATAGAATGAAAGAAAATTAAGATACGTATCACCAGAATTTGAAAAATATAATTGTTCAATAATCTAGGAATCATTTTTATTATATTAATTCTTCTCCACAAAGCTATATTGACTTGTCTCATTTTAAAAGGTATCCTTTGCTTTAGTCTCCCCAGTTGTCTTTCATCAGGTTTTCCAAACCTTTAAGATTTATGCCCATTCACATTTCAGCCTAAAATCTTTTAGACCTATATTTCAAGTGAGCACCAAGAGAACCCATATGCACACTTTCTTATACCTTTTTATTGATGATGTTTTAGAATGTAAACAAAGCACAGGGTATATATTTACATATTACGCACACAAAAAGGAAGTTAAAAGAATATTTTCAAGGTTTAAAAGTCAAGCATTCAAAAGTTAGGAAATACCAGAATAAAGGCTACCTATGCAACATTAAATCATCCCCATAGCATGTATGCATTATGATGCCATCTTTAACTGATCACACACTCACTCCCCTCCAAAAAGGATCCCACATTCAAAGGACAAAAGGGACCTGCTCTGGGAATAAATCAGGGTTGAGTAGTAAAGGAGATGATTGTTTCCGGGACCCCTGCTTTATTTGTTGCAGAAGGTGGAAGGTGCACAGTGAATGAGAGAGAGGATGGCAGGAAGAGAAAGAATCGACTTATGGTTTAGGCAGGTGAACGCTGCCCTGGGAAACTGGATTTGATCCCTATCTCCGCAGCAGTTCACATGGCTTGCTGGGCAAGTCACTTGCACCACATTTTTCTGGGTGCCGGACTTGAGGCCAATTGCAGAAGCACGAAGCACTAAGCACTCACAACTGCAAATACACGCTTGGGAACTCTGCTCTGACTATATTAAATGCTATAGAATAGTATGTTCTTCAACCTCAGGTCCTGGGTGTCTTACCTTGGGCACCCAAAACTAGTAGATACTTTTGATCCTTATGTCTCTGTACCTCAATTCATCATCTGCAAAATGGGGACAAAAAAATCTACTCATCTCACAGGGGTGCTGTGAAAAATAAATTAATGTTTGTGAAGCAGATACTATAGGGATGAGTGCCATATAAAAGCCAATGACGAAATTAATAATTCTGCCTTCAGAGCAGGGTCTGAACAGTGGACACTAAATCACATCTGGGGTTCCACATTGAAGAATAAGGATAAAAAAATGCTGAACAGCTGCTCACTAAGTAATCAACATCCATCCTGTGTCCTGAAAGGGCCAGGATTCCTGTGGGAAAAAATAGTATGTGAGCATATAATTAAAGACAATCATAAACGCATAAAGGTATCGAACTAAGGTTGCATAGGCATTTCCTAAAGTCTGAATGCTTGGTTTTACAACCTTAATAATGTTCTTTTAATGTAGTTTGTGTGAGAGATTTCCTAGGTTTTAAAAAAGCAAACTGGAAGAAAAAAAAAACAAAAACGAATTTCCATCATATTGACACCCACATGGGTCATTACCAGGGTTCGAACCTTCACATCCACCAAACAGACCTCCACAACTTGAGCTAACAGAGTAACTGATAGGCATAGGGAGTTGTAATTCTCTATGTAGACCAGCACTAGATGATGAGAGACGGTGCCAAAGACTAACGAATATTTGCTGAGAACAGAAGAATAGTGAGTATCAGGATTCTTGGGTTCCAAGAATGACCCTAAACACATATGACTATGTTGTACACAACTACAGTCATTTGTCTCACTTATTTTTAAGATGCTACTCAGGTGAATTTCATTAGCTTATTAGCTTACACCCAAGATATTCAACAATTAACTTCAACCCAGTCTGTCTACTAGAAAAGAGTAGCCCACCAAAACCAACATTTAACAAGATCCTGAATCACTGTGGAAACAGACAGCTTAATAAAGCAATGTGGAGAAAGTTAGATGATAGTCTCTCTTGGAACCTTGTCTAAAGTGGGGGCAGGGGAAAACATGACAAAGCATATAAGATCCATTAACAAACAAACGCATCTATGATTATCTCTGAGAAGCATTTTAATAGTTGTAGTTTTGATTCTTGGGGGATGAGCTGGTGTAGCTCTTGTTTCAGTGTAGTCTAATACTACTAAGTAAAACAGAAAATTTGAGATACAGTCTAATAATGATTACTAAGAGCCATAGAAATTTACTATCCCTGCAACCCAAACACACACCACTTTTGGTGGAACAACAACTTTGCTCAGTTTCCGTCACCACACTTGGGCATGATAAAATTAAGAAGTGTTATTATAAAGAAAGAAATCTGATGAGGCCAAAAGAAATCTGATGAGGTTCAACAAGGACAAGTGCAGAGTCCTGCACTTAGGACGGAAGAATCCCATGTACTGCTACAGACTAGGGACCGAATGGCTAGGCAGCAGTTCTGCAGAAAAGGACCTAGAAGTTACAGTGGAAGAGAAGCTGGATATGAGTCAACAGTGTGCCCTTGTTGCCAAGAAGGCTAACAGCATTTTGGGCTGTGTAAGTAGGGGCATTGCCAGCAGATCGAGGGACGTGATCATTCCCCTCTATTCGACATTGGTGAGGCCTCATCTGGAGTAGTGTGTCCAGTTTTGGGCCCCAAACTACAAGAAGGATTGGAAAAATTGGAAAGAGTCCAGCAGAGGGCAACAGAAATCATTAGATGGCTGGAGCACATGACTTATGAGGAGAGGCTGAGGGAACTGGGATTGTTTAGTCTGCAGAAGAGAAGAATGAGGGGGGATTTGATAGCTGCTTTCAACTACCTGGAAGGGGGTTCCAAAGAGGATGGATTTAGACTGTTCTCAGGGGTACCAGATGACAGAACAAGAAGTAATGATCTCAAGTTGCAGTGGGGGAGGTTTAGGTTGGATGTTAGGAAAAACTTTTTCACTAGGAGGAATGGGTTACCTAGGGAGGTGGTGGAAGGCTCCTTCCTTAGAGGTTTTCAAGGTCAGGCTTCACAAAGCCCTAGCTGGGATAATTTAGTTGGGGATTGGTCCTGCTTTGAGCAGGGGGGTGGACTAGACGACCTCCTGAGGTCCCTTCCAACCCTGATATTCTATGAAAGGCCTTCAAGCTGTGATGCAGCAATTACTAATCATGCATTTATTACATGAAGCTGTTTACACAGGTAGCAAAGAGTCTTGACAAAAGCGGATATGAGGAGGAGACAATGGTACAGTAGTTTAACGATGGCCCGTTAATTTCTCTTTTGTACATATGCTGTTTAAGTAAGCACTGTATGAAATGCAAATACTCATACAATAAGCAGTGGTGTGGTAGTCTCTCTCTCAAAGCAATCAGAAACTATCAGTAAAATATTAAGTTTGGGGTTAAAGAAAAGTGGTCCTGGGATCGACTGATTTTTTCTGGAAAGTCCTCAAGGGACACGATCCTGCCTTGTACTTCAGTGATGAGTTAGACTGAAGGGGAAGTTGCTAATAATGATACATAGTAGTTGCTAATAACTATAAATAGTAGCTGCCCAAACATTCCAGCCATACTTGCTCTCTACCACTTCTCTCTCTCTGCCAGGCACCAGGAAAGCACAACAGCCTAACACCATCTGGGTGCCATGAATGGGAGACAGAGCTGAATGTCAAAGGCAGACTGATGACACCACAGACCAAACCCAGTTTTACATAAATGGTGAACCGGGGGGGGGGGGGGGGGGGACAGGAGACCACATATATCCTTGTGGCACCCTGCATGACAGAAACATTGGCGCAGATGAACAATTCCAATTTGTACAATTACTGTAATTCCCTTCCAGCCGGGCTTCCTCATACTATGTTGCATGTTCTGAATTCAGCAACACATTAGCTAATAGGCATGAGCTACTGTGATCATATTATGCCTGTCCTGTGTTCTTTCCATTTGGCTGCCTGTAGAGCCATGAAATGGTATTAAGATGATCCAGCAAGTTAAACAAAATTTTTATGTTTAAAAATAAAAATATAAAAAGCCTTTAACAGAGAAAGCCCAGGATATATTCAAGACATTCAACACTTGGCTCAGCCCAAAGGGTGTTCACTCTGACACCATCCACTGTGTAAGAAATCTTGTCACCATGTATCAGGTCACAGACAGTGCTAACACAGGTCTTATGATGGGGAATTTGCTCCCATTTAACATCCATCTCAGCTCCTCACACCCCACTTTAAATATTTTCCCCCCAAAGAGCGATTTTATTATGACCACTCTAACACTTAACTAATATCTGGAAATTCATTTATCATCTCTGCCTTTAGTTTTACCTTGTATTAGAGCTCTTCCATCTGTTTCTTGATTATCTATTTTTATGTCACATATAGTTTCCATCTTGTAGTGTTCAGTATCCTGAACTCCTTGGCGTGCAAGGGAATTTACAAATATAATTGTTACTATTAAAATTTCAAGTAGGCATCTGGACTTCTTGAGAACAGAAGCTAAGATCGAACCTAAAATTCTGCATCCATATTTATCAAGCCAGTTTTCTTGAGACCACTTTTAAAAGTTATCAAGCTCTAACATGATTTTCTAAGTTCTGATATGTGTGTAGTAGTAATGTTTTGTTGCTGAAGTTTTAAAGGATTTTATTTTGCCTGCCTTGCTCAAGCAAAACTGCTAGAGAAGTCAGTGAAAGCACTGAGTAAGTGCCTGGGGTACATCTACACTGAGAAAAACCAATAAAACGAAACACCCATAGCAACTAGTCTAAGAGCCTGGGTCAACTGACTCAGGCTCACGGGACTTATGCTAAAGAGCTAAATATAGCAAACCAGACATTCCTGCTTGGGTTAGAGACTGAATTCTAAAACTCAGCGATGGGTTGGGTTTCAGAGCCCAGCTCCCAGCCCAAGCAGGAATGTTTACCCTCCTATATTTAGCCCCATAGCCCGAGTCCCATGAGCCTGAGTCAGTTGATGCAGTCTCTGAGACTACTTGCTGCCGCAGTTTTTTGTTTTGTTTTGTGCTGTGTAGACGTACCCTAACAGATCTAGATTGTGGATCATGCAAAGCTAGTGCCCCTCCTCTCTAGAACTCCTTCCATGGCAGTTGTTGGATATAATGCAAGACTCAGTGATAGGCCCAAAGGAAGGTAGAGTTCCTGCTTCCACAATAAATTATTGAATTGTTAAACCAATAAGCCAAAAGCTATTTGTACAAAAAATAGTCACCCCAGTGAGTTGGAATTTTGTTTAGAAAGCACAGTGCTTTTACTTATTTCTTAAAGGCAGAGAGGTTTAAAAAAATTTAGTACCCATTTTCTACACATAAAAGTAATTCTATAGTCAAATCATTTTTTTCTTTTGCTTTGGCAAGAAGAAAATGTACTAGTTTCATAGTTCACAAATAAAAAAAGGATATTTTTTTCCTTCATTAAACGGGCTGGCAACACTGCTCAATTGAGTGGATTTCCCCAAGTTTTATTTATCTCCAAATAGTCTATGAGATTCCAAATATTTACAAAGTAGGCATAAAAATAAGTAACAGTACTGAGTTTGAACTTTTCTTTTCAAGAACATCGCATCTACATACATCTTTTTATTGACCTATTTTTAATGGCAAGTACTATCCAAATAAGATTAAAGATAAAAAATATATATATTTTCATGGAAGTGTGCAGGTCAGCAACAAACAAGCCTTATTATAGAAGTGCACTAGTGACTGTTTAATTAAGAATTGGGTCTAGGATACCTCGTTTGACAGGGCTTTAAAACCTCTCCAAATTAAAAAAAAAAAAAAAAAAAAAACACAAACAGACCTGTTGTAAGAAACAAAAAATGAAAAGTTGCACTTTAGATGGAGTTTTTGAATGTAGTTCGATGAAAGTAGGGAATGCCCACAGAGGTCAAAAAAATACTCTGGGGGCAGGGGGGAACTATTGCTGAGACGTTGGTGGTTTGAGTCTTACATTTTTTTCAAAACGCTTTCCAGCAGACATAAAACCACTAGCGTATCACATCGCACATGCGATTTCAGAAAATCTTGCTAAGTGCAGGTGCTTTTGAAATCTCATTTACTAATGGAACGTATTTTGTGCGTGCATGCACCTGGACCTCTTCCAGCAAAGAGGATTATTAACCAAAACTAGCAATGCTGATTTCAGGGTCCTATGTCCAGGCTGCAGAAGAAGAGACATCTTTTTTGTATCCTTGTGTTTTTATGCCATAGTCAATAGCCTCAGATATAATGACCATGATTGATCTCCTCTGAAATATATGGTGGAAATTATGTCTGCCTACATTTTAATATTCTCATCAAATAATAAAATATGACAAATTATCTTCCTTTTTTACGTGTATTTGCCTACTTGATGGGTAACAATAGCTTTACATGAATAATTTTTATGTTTTCTCTATGTCAGCAAACTCATAGTTCAATTTTATTTCCTGTAGTGTAGCAAGCAGAAGTGGTGCACAGAGTTCCTCTTCAGAAAGAGAGGAAGACTGTTCGGGTATTGCATAATCTGTAAGGTGGAAGACAAATCAAACGCTATTCTTTGCCAGAATGAAGAAGTTAAAAACAAGTCAGAGACAATGGGAAGATGAAAACTGGCTTAGACAATCAACACAACTATCTGGACAATTAAATGAGATAATAGAAGTTTCCTTCCTTTTCAAAAATTATTTCTTTCAAATACTTCAGACTTGCTGCTGGGACTCTTCACCAGCACTAAATTAATCTCCAGACCAGAGATAAAGTTCCCACACATTTTAGTGCAGCATCATAGACAGAGGAAATACTGAAAAACTAAGACCACCTTCAAAACAGGAAAATTATAATCCCTACTTATCGGCTAATTTATTTTCTATGGTTTGGTTAAGATAGCACAAATACTGGGTTCCTTTGCTTTACTCACTGACAAGACGAAAACAAAACACTACACAAACTTCCCAATCTCTACCTCTCCCTCTTTGACTCCTCCAGTTTGAATCCCTCAGATCTTAAAAGGTATCTCTACATATAAACTATTATTTTGTCAAAGCCTGAGTCTCTGCCAAAACAACAGAAAGGGAGTTAGGAAAACTAATAAGAACATAAGAATGGCCATACTGGGTCAGACCAATGGTCAATCTAGCCCCTATCCTGTCTTCCAAGAATGGCCAATACCAGGTGCTTCAGAGTTCCTTCAGAGCTCTTGGGTGAAAACCATCTGGTCCTAAGGACTTTTACGGTTTAATTTATCAGTTTGTTCCAAAACCACCTCTAATGACCTCTCAATCTGGGACAGTTCCTCAGATTTGTCACCTAAAAAGAATGGCTCAGGTCTGGGAAAACCTCTCACATCATCAGCCATGAAGACTGATGCAAAGAATTCATTTAGTTTGGCCGCAATGGCCTTATCATCCTTGAGTGCTCCTGTAGCAGTGGCGCCAGTGACTGTTTAGCAGGCTTCCTGCTTCTAATGTACTTAAAAAAAATAAAAAATTGCTTTGACTAATTGCTCTTCAAATTTCTTTTCTCGCCTGTCTAATTATACTTTTACACTTGACTTGTGAGAGTTTATTCTCCTTTCTAATTTTCCTCTATAGGATCTAATTTCTAATTTTTAAAGGATGTCTTTTTGCCTCTAACTGGTTCTTTTACTTTGTTGGTTAGCCACGGTGGCACTTTCTTGGTCCTCTATTATGTTTTTGTTTGTTTTAAATTGGGGTGTACGTTAAATTGGGGTGTAATTTGAGCCTCTATTATGGTGGTTTTTAACAGTTTCTATGCAGTTTGCAGGGATTTCACTTTGGGGACTGTACCTTTTAATTTCTGTTTAACTAGCTTCCTCATTTTTGTGTAGTTCCCCTTCTGAAATTAAATGCTACAGTGTTGGGCTTCTTTGGTATTTTCTCCCCTACAGGGATATTAATTTTTTTATTTTGGTCACGATTAGCAAGCAGTTCAGCTATATTAGCAGCTATTGGCACTCTTTAGCTCAGTCCAGGTTGAACTAGAAGAGTGAGTGGGAAAAAGGGAATTTCTGAAAAGACAGTGTCTAATAAACCCTCTTTTAAGTATTCGGTGACTGCGGGCTCCGTCCACAGATGCATAGCTGATAGCGTGTACCATAAAAGACCGCAGGGAATACCAATAGGTAGCTTTGCAAAGTTTATCCACATATTCTTCTCCAGTCCAGCCCAGGAAGGGACTAGGGCTCTAGTAAAGTGGCCGCACCAAGACACACTAAACAGAGAACTTCTATGGCCTTATAAGTCTCCTGAACCTCTAGAGATGCCTCTTTGAACTCAAAATGATTTTAAAAGGGGAATCCATTACCCTGAAGATTTTTGATCTAAGTACACTGGATAGCCCTTCTGAGGATCAAGTTAGATAACAGACCAATTATTATATTAAAAGTATATTGTGATTCTTCCAAAAGATTGGAAAATATGTTGGTTCGCACTTTTCATCCGAACTGCTCTCTGATAGTTTATGAGATTACATATAAAAGAGTAAAGCATAATGCAAGTTTCTCAAATCTAAGTGATTTACCATTAAGCTATTTATTGCTTTACCACATAATATAAAGTTTTGATTTATACCCAGCACATTATGGGTTCATATAATTTTAGTAAAATGTCACCGTTTCCCTCCTATATATTCTATTTTTCCATGGGTTCATAAAAGCACAATTATTTGCTCTTAGAATAAACATATATTCTTATAGTGGAAGTGATTTTTAAAATTTCAAAGTTATTGTTGTCTTAACAATAAAGTTTGACCAAAAAGTGGAAGGAAATGAATAACTTCCATATTAGAACACCTAATATCAAGAATTTGCACCGAAAAAAAAATCCAAAAATAAAATATGGGTCCAATGCTGAAACAGGCCAACCTCAAAACTTCAGGACTGGACCTTAAATTAATGCAGCATTACTGAACTGAATCAATTGTGCTGCAGTTGATGGACCAATATTTTTGTGACTGCTTTCCTTAAAATCGCCAAAGGATATTAATTACACATCATCAACTCATTTCAACCCAAGTCAAATTAGGTATATGAGTATAATATTTTACCCAATTAAAAATAAAAAAAAAATCAGACATGTGAAAATTGAACTCATTAATTTCCTGCTGAGGACACATAAGATAAAATATTCAATGGAAAATATATATATGCAGTACATATACAATAAGCTTACTCCTGAAATATGAGATGGTAGTCCCTTTATTTTTAAATATTAAAACATTTATAAATATAAAACTAGCAAGACATTTTTTCCAAAATCTACTGTGGGAAGCTAGTTGGTAACTGGAATTGAACAATCTGATTAAACATTAAATGAAGTAGTATTTTTTTTTTTTTTTTGGTTCTACATTTATCTGCTACTAATTTCATGGAGCTCCCCGCCTTGTCATTTTATGAATAGGGACACAGGAAAGATTTGGAGAACCCAGGATAAGCTACAGAACTGTGACCCCTTCAAAGCATAACCATTCTACCTGTCTCCTACTTCCTTTCACTTCTCAACTCTTTCTCCCGATCTGCTTTCACAAAGGAGGGTGGGAATCAAAAACTTGCTTATTTGAATTTTCGAAAAGACAAGAAAAGTTGCCAATGTTAACCCTGCTTCAGTGCATACAGTATGTGGTATTTTTTAATCACACAGATTCCTTTAAGAGCATTAATACTAACTGTTTAATGTAGTAAATGGAAGTGTAGCTTTTGCATTTTGCAACTTTTCAAATTTACCACCTGACACAAAGTGGCCAGTGTTGGTATGGTGGGTCCCGCACTTCTCTTGGCAGGGGGCTAGAATGCCACCCCTTGCCCCTGGGGCATAGAGAGCCCCGGTAGGGATCTGGAAAGATGGTAGAGGAGGGAAGCAGGGAAGGGGTCTGGGTTTGCTCCTCACTCTAAGCCCCAGCCCCTCTCAACCCCTGCGGGTTTCTTACCCTCTTCCTCCTTGTGTAGGGTTACCCTCGGTCCTTGATGCTAGGGGAGGAAGGAAGGTGGGGGGGTGTATTAGGTTCCTGACAGGGCCTTAATTGGCTACAGGTGCTCCAATTCAGCTGTAGTAACCTTCCCTAGTCTACAGGGAACGACACCTTAATTAGCCTAGGGCTTATATATCTCCCCTTGACCACTCTCCCACTGCTCCCTGGCCTAGCTGTACCACACATCTTAATATTTATTAACGTGGGTAGGTAAACAATTTTAATGCACTTGACATTGTTTTGAAAATATACCATTCAGTATTTATGCCAACATAGTTCATGGTACTTTACACAACAGAGTGATTTAATAAACTAATAGTCTACAATGCCAAGTTGCTGTCAGCAACAGCCAAATGATAAAGTCTTCTGTTTTGATTTAGAGACAAATGGTGGCATCACCCTGATATCTCTGGATACCAAACAGAATGAGTTAAACAAAGCAACAAAGAAGTATGGGCTGGATGAATGCACTATAAGGTGGGTAGAAAGCTGGCTAGATTGTCGGGCTCAACGGGTAGTGATAAATGGCTCCATGTCTAGTTGGCAGCCGGTGTCAAGTGGAGTGCCCCAGGGGTCGGTCCTGGGGCCGGTTTTGTTCAATATCTTCATAAATGATCTGGAGGATGGTGTGGATTGCACTCTCAGCAAATTTGCAGATGATACTAAACTGGGAGGAGTGGTAGATACGCTGGAGGGGAGGGATAGGATACAGAAGGACCTAGACAAATTGGAGGATTGGGCCAAAAGAAATCTGATGAGGTTCAATAAGGATAAGTGCAGGGTCCTGCACTTAGGATGGAAGAATCCAATGCACCGCTACAGACTAGGGACCGAATGGCTAGGCAGCAGTTCTGCGGAAAAGGACCTAGGGGTGACAGTGGACGAGAAGCTGGATATGAGTCAACAGTGTGCCCTTGTTGCCAAGAAGGCCAATGGCATTTTGGGATGTATAAGTAGGGGCATAGCCAGCAGATCGAGGGATGTGATCGTTCCCCTCTATTCGACACTGGTGAGGCCTCATCTGGAGTACTGTGTCCAGTTTTGGGCCCCACACTACAAGAAGGATGTGGATAAATTGGAGAGAGTCCAGCGAAGGGCAACAAAAATGATTAGGGGTCTAGAGCACATGACTTATGAGGAGAGGCTGAGGGAGCTGGGATTGTTTAGTCTGCAGAAGAGAAGAATGAGGGGGGATTTGATAGCTGCTTTCAACTACCTGAAAGGGGGTTCCAAAGAGGATGGCTCTAGACTGTTCTCAATGGTAGCAGATGACAGAACGAGGAGTAATGGTCTCAAGTTGCAATGGGGGAGGTTTAGATTGGATATTAGGAAAAACTTTTTCACTAAGAGGGTGGTGAAACACTGGAATGCGTTACCTAGGGAGGTGGTAGAATCTCCTTCCTTAGAGGTTTTTAAGGTCAGGCTTGACAAAGCCCTGGCTGGGATGATTTAACTGGGAATTGGTCCTGCTTCGAGCAGGGGGTTGGACTAGATGACCTTCTGGGGTCCCTTCCAACCCTGATATTCTATGATTCTATGAACAACTCTCCTGCGTGTCACAGTTAGGTACTATACAAAAGATTATGATCATGACCTCTTTTAGGGCTTGGGGTAGAACAGATCACCATGTTAGACAGACAAGCTAGACCAAAACTGAAGGTTTTATAGATCAAAAAGATCACCTTAAAGAGATTATCTTGCAAGTGGAGATGCTGAGTCAGAATTAGAGTTATATGACTGGTATTCAGAATCCCAGCAACAGCATTTTGTAGCAACTGGCAGGGAGAGGTTTACAAAAAAAAAAAAAAAAAGTGTTACAATGATAGAGAACTGGAAAGAAATTCTTCAGTATCAGGAAGACTTGACAGATGCAGTCTGTAAACACAGTCAAGGGGCAGGCAATATATTTTGCACAGCAGGGTCTTGTCATTTCAAATGCTGAGCTGACCTAGAATCTAGGCATGAATTCCTGGCCCCACTGAAGTCAGTGGCAAATCCGCCGCCTTCCCCGACCCCCGCCACATCCTACAAAACTCCATTCAGGCTGCATTGTGCATACAGGAACTTTGTAGAGCCTCAAGCCTTCACAATCAGAAGGGCAAGCAGTTAATACAGAAACAACACAAGGCCTATTAGGGATAATTTTTAAGTAAATCTCCATGCACTAGTATCTATAAATCTGCAGATGACAGAACTGTACAACTAAAACATTTGAATAGCTAGTACCAAAGAGTCATACAGAACTGTGATGTGATAACATCTTCTGGTTTTGTGGCAAAGATGTACCCTATTAACCTTTTATTTTTTCCCCCTCTAAATTCCAGTAGAGTTCCCCCTGCATGTATGAGAAGACATATTTCTGATGTTCTATACCTTGGTATGGACCTAAGAATGAAAATGAATAGTATAATGAATACTCAACAATAGAGTTTGTGCTAATTTAACACCTTTTGTTCCAACATTAGCATTTAACAGCAAGAACTCCAGTGAAGCCACTCAGGTTTCATACAATTTATTTCTGTAAGTTTTTTCCATTAATGGTTGGTTGCTAGTGCCAACTATAAACACACACAATTTCTTTTTAAGATCATCCTGAAATAATATTTGAAAGGCTGGTGTATTGGACATTATTAATAGATGCCAATAGTGAAAATGGACTAAGCAAGTAGGCGGGCCATATACTACAATATTTGTCCCTTTACTCAATTAATTTTAAGAGGAAGAGGGGAAATCAGAAGTTTGGAAAACAATGGAAAGATGACAGATTAGCCAGAGAAGCAATTTATCAGAAATAGAGTTAAAAATGTATACCACAGATGTAACCTACCTAACAGGCACCTGGCATTGGCCGCTGTCGGAAGACAGGATACTGGGCTATATGGACCTTTGGTCTGACCCAGTAAGGCCATTCTTATGTTCTCATCAGGGTAAGTTAGTGTCCTTACTAAGAGCCATAACGTCCCTTTGCATATGAAGACATGCAGAAGAGAATAAAACACAGCTAAAATTGTGACCTCTCCTAGGTACTAGGTTTTTTTTCCCTTACAGAAGCATAGCGACACCAATATGTGGGAAAATATTGGGTAGTCTGACTCTCATGCCTCTGTGGTCTGTGCTTTCTCTGCACCAGCAGTATGGCTGGCTACCACTGGTTTCTCCCTCTCTTCATGTGTGCGCTCACACAATTTAATGCTGCTTCAAGTGGCATTAAAAACTTTGCATATGTTTCTGCCAGTTATACTAACTGAACAGGGAAAGATGTGCCAGAGTAGCTTTCAACTACTCCCCTTTCCTGACTTTTTCCTCAGGGTGTATTTTCATCTCAATCATGAATTCACCACCATGGTGCAACTATTTCCATCTCACCATTTGGAAGCACCTCTCATGGCTGTTTAGGTCAAATTAAAGACAATAGAACCTATTTTGCCACCATCTCATCAGTACTGAGCCACAGCCACTGAAGAACAATCTTTATTTAAAATATCCTGAGCTCTACGCTTAAAGTTGTAATGCTCTAATTACGCAATGGCATTAAATAATGGATGATCCTGTGATCCTTAAAAGGGTTGATTATAGGCTAAAATACCAAAAGTCAAAAAGGCATCATCATGACTATAATTAACTAACTAATCATTGCATTCTTTAGGTTAAAATAAAAAAAAATAAAAAAAAAAATCTATAGCCATTTTTACTTTACATTCTCCGAAATTATAAAGTATAACTCGCTATGCAAGCTAAAGGATAAAAACACACAAGTTATGAATGCTAGAGATATCACTACATTATGAGCAAAATATTAAGAGAGACATTTAATATAAGTAATAGTGGTAGCACAGCAGCGTTTCATGAGGCAATCGTTCAGTTTGAGCTGATAAAGTTCAAGAACGTTGCCGTAGCAGTTTACTAGCAAGAGCCCTGGATTATTGCTGAGAAAGCACAGTATGGTACTCCCTTTATTGTTAGTATGCTGTATATCTTAACTATCCCCTTCACAAGCACTGAGAGTGCTTTATTTATTTAGCATGAAGTTTGGATATTGGAAGAAACATCCACTGTAGAAAATAAGGCATAAGAATTATATACGGTAAATCATCAACTGGAACAGCATCTTACCATATAAAATACATGGTACTAAAGAGCCAGCAGTTACAATCAATCAAAGGATCATGTATAGAAGTTCAAAAGATAAAAACACCACATCCCTTAAATCATTCAGTGATTAAATCCCTTAAATCCCACATCCCTTAAATCATTCAGTGATTCAGTTCATAGTAGTTTAAATAAATAAAATTCCAAAGATCTTCCTCCAAGTAGACCAACTCTTATCTGATGGAAACTCAAATGGCCTAGTCTTTAAGGCATTTCAGGAAAAGGATCATCTTTTTTCCCTGTTGCTTTTCCATCAGTTCAACAACAGCACCACCAATCTTAAAAAAATGGTTACTAGATAATTAAAGGGCGTATGAAGAGCTTGGTGTAAGCTCAAAAGCTTGTCTCTATCACCAACAGAAGTTGGTCCAATAAAAGATAATACCTCACCAACTTTGTGTCTCTAATGAGTGTGTCAGAACTGAGTAAAAAAGCAAAATTCTAGTCAAGCAATCGGGTTACCAACACTACAAATCACAGGAGACTGACATTACAAACACGGATTTAAGCCATCCTAAAGCATCAAGCACAACACCAATTTGTGCATGAATGGTTTTAAAATAGAAATGGAAATGTAAGTTATGGGCTGAGTAAATTGATTCTGTATGTTCTATTTTTCACTTTTGCTCCACTGAGGAAGTTTAAGAAATCCACACTACATACGCAGTCTAAGAAACTGATGGTTTCATAGTAGCAGTATATCACTGTCAGAAGCTCCAGCTAAACCAATCACTTTTTAACTAGAAATAGACCTGAAAAATGAAGTTCTGATCTCAGTCTGAAGTTCACAAAGTTCATGACGATTATGTTAGGATCTGGCATTTTGGCTCAGACTGTTCTCTACTTTTAAAAACAAGGAAAAATCCTGTAAAGTGCCACTGGACTTTTCTCTATCAAGTTTAATAGAGATCAATAAATCAGTTAGATCTACTCTCATTTCAAGATAGTAAGATGTCTAAATAGCTTCTTTTAGCACTGCAGTTATAATAAACCCCTGTAAGTCACTATGGGTGTAGTTCTAGCATGGATGTGAATTCCAATATGACTAGGATATGAGGACACCCCTGAGCATATTCACCTGGTAATTACTGGGTAAAATACGGTCTCTCAAAAGAGAGAGATTTTTAGAACACTAGAGCACTCTACTGGTTTCAAAGCTGTATTATTTATTTTCCTCTTCAATTAAATGCTGCAAGAAAAGTAATCAGAATCACTTGGGTTTGAACTTCAAATTGAATCAGAATGGAAGGATTACCTGTAAAGGAAGAAGTACAAAAAAAGAAAAAAGTAGTACGTTTAAAAAGGGAAGCCGTCCTTCTTGATTTCCAAATAGCAAAGAAAAATTAGAGTAGAGGGACAGTCTTTCAAAGCAACTACAAAAGACTTCCTTCACATAAAATTCTTAATAACTAAAATGACTGAAATAGGCCATATGCCCATCCTGTTTTTGCACTGCATATTTCCCAAGCTTTTTCCTAATTCTGGACTCATGACTACTAGCATGCACGTGACAGATTGAGGACATTTGCTTCTGTGTTAAATTGTGTCATTTTGTTTTGTAAATCCCATTTGGTTTCAGGGGCTCTACTTCGTATTGCAGCTTCCTTTGTGGATTAGAGCAACCATTTTGCAGCAGGGGCTTGATGCCTAGTGGAAGAAAGACTATGGCTGAGAAGCTATGATGCAACCACAGTGTTCAATGACACTTTCCTACTGGAGCAACAGGTTTGCTATCAGTTAAGGCCAATAACTTGTAATGACTCTACACAGAAGCCAAATGGGGGAGGGAGTAAGTGCCCAGAACCACTGGGCTGAAGCACATGGGCAAAAGGGAGACAGAGACTGTTTTTAAAAGAGAGAAGCTTCCATTCACCACCACATGCAAGCACAGCAGGCTAAGGAGCAAAAAGGCAGGAATGGCTGCCTAGTGACTATGGACACTGATGAAATCCAGGACTCACAGGAGGGGTGAAATCAGAGTCAGGGGGAGAGTATACAGGACTCTTTGTTGTTTTTCAACAATCTGTATGTTTTAGTGCTGTTTAAGAGTAGAGTTACTGGGGTTGAGCAGTTCCCTTGCTAGGCCAGTATTCTTTGCTTATCTGCCCCAAAGTCCCTGAAAGCTTTAATTGCAAAGGTCAGAGCACCCAAAGTGATACGGAACTCAGAGTCTGTATAAGCAACTTGGGACTAAGGCAGGTTGTTGTACTGGTTCTAAGGTGGATAGGTTGTGGGGGGGTTCACTGCCCAAGGTTGTCGAATGCAGGGTCTGCACCTGGGAGTATGCCTGAGAAACCCAGAACTAGGAACAGTGACAAATCACTACCCAGATTCAGGGGCTTAGAAGCACATGGAGTCCAGCATTTAGATCCAACTCAGCAGATTGGTGTCCTGTCAGAGGAGGATTGAGTCAGCTTATGACACCAAGGAATTCAAGATGAAGATAGCCATGTTCCATCCACACCATTTAAACTTCTTCTAGTTAAGTTGTTTATTTTCCTTATTCTTATATATGATGCACTATATTCCTGGAATCCCCTCCCTCTCTCCATTCCTTAAAACAATTTCCTTCCCTGTGATGCCACAGAGGGAACTGTCTTGCCACTGAAAAATATAAGAAAAAGAAACAGCACAACAACTTGTTTTCACACTATTTCAAATGACTTGTGGCTGATGGGAAGAAAGAAAGAAAAAGAAAAGAAAGATTAAATAAGTAAGTGAAGGAAGGGCGGCCAGCATGTCGCTTGGCCTGCGCTGCTTCCTGCAGCCCCCATTGGCCTGGAGTGGCGAACCGTGGCCAGTGGGAGCCACAAATCAGCCAAACCTGTAGATGCAGCAGGTAAACAAACCGATCTGGCGCACCAGGGGCTTTCCCTGAACAAGCGGTGGACCAGCTTTGAGAACCACGGAGCTAGTGCATGAATCAAAAATAATGGGTAGAAAAATGTTTTCTGAAAATACATTCTCAATATTCTACATAAATTTAACAGAGGGTTTGGGGGCTTTATATTCTCCTATCCTTAATAGAAAACTACTGAAAAACAAGTTGTAGAAGGGGGATCAAACCAGGACTCCAGTGCTGCTGGCATAATCAACAGCAGATGCAAACAGGTTACAACACCTCGGACCAGATTTTCAAAAGAGCTCAGCAACCAAGAGCTTCCACTGTTCTCAGTGTGAGCCACTGAGTCCCAAACACTTTCAAAAATCTGACCCAAATTGTGGGGGCTGCACAATTGTCAAGGTCTAGCCTCAAATTTGTACACTTTGCCTTTGTAAATGTATCAGCAGCTTTGTGCTTGAAAGTTAGATACTTTTTAAAAAGTTGGCTGTGTTTTTTTTAGTAAAAACAACTCGGTTCCAAATAAAAAGCTGAGCTACAGTCACAAGCATTTTGAAAACTGCTTAACAGTTTATCCTGGAGGTATACATGCTGATGGCTCTAAACTTCCATTTGTTCCTCATTTCAATGCAGTGATGGCTTATCCTCACTTTTCACTTAAAAGCTTGAGGGAAGAGACTAGTAGAACACCAGTGCCACTCACTCGGAAAGACATGCCCCCAACACTATCTGGATATCTGGATAGCAAAACAGGATATTAGGTTGGTGACAATACAGTAGGTATAGTGGGCAAAGTGCTACAAAAGTGTATGTATTTGACTGAAAACTGGAGTATGAAAAAATATAGTTTCTCAACAGCTGGTGTTACAGCTTTAGCTAAAGACATTGCTTGGACTATTACCTTTGTAGAGTCATGAGAGGCCCCAGTCCTGCAACTTGTTTCATTCAGGCAAATCCCATACCCACATGGAACCACCCTGAAGATCATGGATATTAAAAAAGTTGCAGGATTGGGACCTAAAAATATCTTTTCTGCTGGGTGAAATGAAGACAATCAAGATGAAATACATTTCCATTGCTACTTGGTAGACTTTTTGTATTTAAAAGACCACTGGCCTTAACCTTTTTTTAAATAAACATATCAAGTTACAGGCACCTAACTAGCTACTTTGGTCATGACTGAATCATGATCGAGGCCCTAAATGCCCCACAGGCCAGCTAACAAGACTCTTTCCTCTTCAGTGCACCCTATAGGACAAACCTTCCCTCTAGTGAAAATAAATAAATACCAAATTAAAAATAAGATGTGGCTGAGATAATGAGTGGTAGCTACAACGTGGTTTAGCACTGGGATAAGCCTAAGTAAGGAAATGGTAAAAACAAATGAACTGGGCCACAATTTGTGCCCAAATCAATTAGTTTTGATAGACAACCACATAAAATGCACCTGGTGAGTCTCAGACCTCCTTACATACACACACCCTCAAGCACTGCACATGCGTCTAGAGAGGGAAATTCCTTCTCAACCCTCAGCGGGCAGCCATATCCTGGGAAAGAATGGTGGGAATTAATCCCAAACACGTGATAGGTCCCAGCACAAACCTAGGTAGCTTCACAGAGGAGAAGGCAAATTGAAGGCAATGAGGGTACATTACAGACTGACCAACCTTATTGACTGTCCCGATTCCTATTTGAAACATGGAAGCTTGAGTGGAAAAACAGATTTTAAACGGTAAAAGAGCAGGTATTGGATCGCTCTCAAGTCTTTGCATACGAGGCTTGCTCTGCCACCATGTCTGGGTTACCATGCATTCCCAAGGTGAAAGAGGGGGGTATAGGGATTGAAAGATTACAAAAGAGAGACTGTGACAGTACAAAAGGCACCACCTTGAGAGTAGGAGCTGAAGGGAGAAAGGGAAAAAAACCAAAACAACAACAACAACAACAAAAACCTGTTTGCCTGTGTTTCCCCCTTCCCCTTGGGACTTTCCTAACAATTCCAGCTAGCAAGAGCTCTGTGTGACACGGGAACTCCATTTTTCCTTACTAATATTATGCTAGGAAATATTTGTGGATAAATCACTGGATTTTATGAACAGAATTAAAGTGTCAAGTTAGTACTCTGTTATTTTATATTGTTTATTTAATATTTTGTAGTGCACCATGAGCAACATTGATGAAGTCAAACTTCTTAAAATACAGACATTTCTTTAAAATTTAGCAGAGATACCATTTAAATACTACAGATAATCAAAAGTATATACTATTCATACTGTACTGTTTTAAAGTCCGAATAACTAAGCCATTGTATACAATACATCCTCAGTCTTTATGATTACTCTACACGTGTATCTTGTAAGCAATATATTAAATTAACCCCATCTCTCCCACTGACCTATAAAGATATCTGGAGCTTATCACTAGTTTGTTTTTCCCCGTTGTACAATGGAGGTGGTGACATACATTTTGCTTTTAAAAGCCCTTTTAGAATGACAACAATGAAGCGTGATAACAAAGAGCTAAAATGTGACCATCTAATAAGTGGCATAATTTTCTAACTCACTAGTTTAATCATTTTTACAAGCATTATTTCACAAAAATGTATGACAAAATTTACCTTTTCATTTTTGCAGAGCCACACATTGTTCCCCAGAAGTAAAGTAAAGATTTTGGCTTTGTATCCTTTTAGTTCAAGGTATCCACTTTTCTCAGGAGTGACAGCAGGTCGAGTTTGAGAGGTATTGGACTGTGATTTCAAGGCACTGAGCATTGTATTAATCCAGTCAATCCTTTCATCTAAGGAAAAGGAAAAGGAAATTAGACAAGTGCAGCAGGTTCCTGGAACACTGCAGCTTCCCCACTGTCCTCACATACATGCCCATGAAGGTGCTCCAGTACTTTTGACTAAGCTACTGTGTTGCATAGAAAATGTCATGCCAGATCAGACCAGCAGTCCATCTAACCTGGTATTCTGTCTTTGGCAATGGTCTATATTAGACGATTGAGAGATAAGTGCTAGAATCACTATTCTAGACAATTCTAGGACAGAGGGGAAGTTTTTTCTAACCCTGTTAGATAGTGATTGGCATGAAGGTGGGGGTTTTTTTGGGGGGGTGGGGGGGGCAGGGGAGAGAGATATCCTATTTTAACTGTAGATATTTCCATGAGGGAAGGGAATGAAAAAGAATAAGCATAAACATATATCAGGTAAAGACTTAAGAGACAGAATCTACACTTCAGTAACTCCCATTGTCAACATGCAACTTCTCCAAGAATACAATACTTTATCACCTAAATTTTCAAATGTGACTATACAGTGGTGTTGCAGCTGTGTTGGTCTCAGGATATTAGCAAGTCAAGGCAGGTGAGGTAATCTCTTACTACAAAAAGAAAAGGAGTACTTGTGGCACCTTAGAGACTAACAAATTTATTTGAGCATAAGCTTTCGTGAGCTACAGCTCACTTCATCGGATGATACTGCAGCTCACGAAAGCTTATGCTCAAATAAATTTGTTAGTCTCTAACGTGCCACAAGTACTCCTTTTCTTTTTGCGAATACAAACTAACATGGCTGCTACTCTGAAACCTGCCTTTTACTACAGTGTTTCTCAACAGCCAGTCCGTGGACTGGTGCCAGTCCCTGAGATCTCCCTGACACAGGGAGGCAGCAAGCCAGTCCTTTGTATCAAAAAGCTTGAGAAACTCTTCTTAACTGGAAAAGCCTGAAGAAGAGCTCTGCCTAAGACTGACAGCACGTCTTGCATGTCAACACAGGTTGGACCAATAGAAGATATTATCTCACCCACATCGTCTCTCAAACATGAGTAGTGATTTTTGGGTGCCCAGCTTGAAACAACTTAAAAGGGCCTGATTTCCTGGAAGTGCTGAGAATCCAAACTATGGAAATATGGTCAAGTTCAACACCCAAAAACTGGGGCATTCAAAATCAGCAGAAATTTCTGAAAATTTAGACCTATATAATACTGATAATATAGCTAATGTTTCTATGCAAAAATATTTTGCAGTTTACAATCTATTTCATTAAGGTATAGCTCATTAAAGTCTGCATTATCCAAGGCATTTAGGAAATGCCTGTTTGAATACCCTTTACATGCAGTATTACGGTAACAGCTTACAAAGCTGCAAAAGCAAGTATTTGAAGTAATAAAATTCTACTCAGTCGTTTACTCATCCATTCTGTCCAGTTATTGCACAGGACCAAGATCAAGATATATGTTAATGGTGAATATTATGAGAGTTATTATTAGACTTGCCCCCACTTGTGGCAGGACTATGATAAAAGCTTTAACTCCATTTGCTTTGGTAAACTTAATTCAGAGAATAAGATATGAAACAGTAGGAAACTGATTAATTTTTTTTCCAGAAAAAAATTCAGAGTTGAATTTTCAATTTATTTAACCAACTCTAATATGTTACAGCACCTAAAAATGTGTTGTAAGTCTAGATTACAGGCAAACAGACATTGTCCGTATCCCAAAGAATGCAAAGAGAGGGTGACAAAATAACAGGATGCAGATATTGGAGGAAGAACAAGGATTACAGCAAAAAGATAAGCAAAAAGTTGTTACTCAGCAAAAGGTATGTGCACAGCAAGGTAGAGCATGAATGTCTGTTCAACTCCATTCTTATGATCATCATCTTAGAAAGGGGTGTCATGGAAGGATCTTAAAGAAGAGAGAACAGCAGCTTGACAGATCACCTCAGGAAAGGCGTTTCAAGCATATCTCTTAGAGTGGATGGTTCAAAAGATCAATGGGTGCATAAAAAAAGTATTTCAACATGTAGGTCATTGATGGAGCTAAGTTAATATAAAAAAAGTTTCCCACAAACATTGTTAAATTCTAATCAAATCATATTCAGATTTCAAAATAGATTGGGACATTGTTTATTAACATAACTGTGGATACGTCTACATTGCAGCTGGGAGCGTGTGTCCCAGCACAAGTAGACAGATATGCGCTAGTTGTACTCGAGCTAGCACGTTTAACATAGCGTAGCTGGAGGTAGCATGGGTGGCAGGTCGAGCTGCCATCCAAGTACCAACCTGCCTGGACCTCTGGCATACTTGGACAGCAAGCCCAAGCCGCTGCCCACGTTACACCCAGCCACACAGCTATTTGGAGCATGCTAGCTCAAGCAGAGCTAGTGCATCTGTCTAACAGTGCACTGCAGAGTACATTTACCATGTGAGACAGTTGTCTTAAACCTCCTGTCCCAGTACTAAGACTGTTAAGTCTTCACAATTAATACTGCTCACATACAAACTTTGTGCATCTGGGACAAGAAAAAAAATGAACGCAAAGTCTACTGTACGCAGCTCACAAAATTTATTTCACAGTTAGTCTCTCCTCCCCTCATTTTTAAATCCAGTTTTCTTCTTTCCCCCAAAAAGTCTGGGATCCATGTCTGCCAGACCATAATACTTCTGTGGAAAACAGGTAAGCAAAATATTTTAAAATACGCTCGGTGCCCTGTGCCTACTTACGTCTTCATAGAGTAACTCTTAGGAGCATTTTCTGAACCTCCCTGAGAGCTTGTCTACCCACCTAACTTTAACTAAAGTGAAGCAAAACCTGTGTAGACAAGCCATAAGAGAATCAGAGAATTGTGATTTATTTAGGCCCCCTTTCTGTTTATCAAGCTTTATCGTCTACCAATCCAGAAACAACAACATGTGACTTAGGTGACCAAAAAGAAAGCACATTCATGCTTTGATATTCTTACAGTGAAGAGTTAACAAGCAAGACTCAGACTGAAATATATTGGAAAAATCCTGCTCTTTAATGCTTTATGCAAAGCCACAAATAGCAGGAACCCTTGGAAATATCCCCTGAATATTTTTCAGCCATGAACAAATTCACGCAAGTTGTGATTGGTTCAAGAACAGTTTGTGCATACACAGGAAAGGGAAATTGGGTGTATAAATTACTGAATACTTCAAATGGCTCTAGTTATTGGTACGGACCATATTATTTGTCCCAAACCTACTTAGAACAGTAAATCAACAGCTGCCTAAGCAGGCTGTTCTGTCAAGGGAGAGCTGCACATTTAAGAAAAATACAATTTGTAACCCATATAAAAGGTTTGTCATAGGGCACACAGAGGAACACTTTAAAAAGCTTGTAAATAAAAATTAATAGTTGATGCTGTTTTCTCATTATCCAAAGGCATTGGTACATAAAGCAGATTATGGCCCTACAAAGTTTCATGTTACAATGAAATATTTTTGAGCAACAGTTAAAAAACCAAAAAACTTCTTTTTAAAAAAATTGCAGACCTATTTTTAAGCCAGCCAACAATGTAAAAATCCCTGAAATGATCTGAGCCAAACCTGATAAGGATTTTTTTTCCACAGGCTGGGATACTGCACTCAAAATTATAGCCTACAGAAAATGTTTATAGCCAAGCCATAACCCCATAAAAATTGGAGTTGATAATGGAAATGCTGACAGGCTTTTAACTATATTGGTGCTAGTGTACACTGCTGTGAATAAATAAATATATTCTAATTAATATTCCATTTTTATTGGCTTTTTCATAAATAACTCAAGCTGTACACACTTTTTGGTAATGATTTTGCATAATACTCTACAGGTTGATGATAAAAAAAATCTACAAGAAATTACTATGGCCTCTAGTTTAAATTTAACCTTATTCACTATCAAAAAACGCTCATTGGAAACACTGCACATTTGACATTAAATATAATCTACCAGAAAACCCAAGCCAGATTTCTTCGATCTCCACATCCAAGCCATCAACTTCACTTTGCTCTTTGTCATTTTTATACTGAACAGTCGCTCAGAGCAGATGGCTGAGAATACAGGGATTGTAAGTAGCTCTAATAAATGTTAAAGAATACCCAGAAAAATTTTGCTTTATGCCATCTCAAAAAAAAAAAAATCCACACACACACACACACCCCCCTGCTGGAAAATACCCTTTATTTTTTTCTAACCAATACAGTACTTCAAACTGGGATTTCTATAAATTAAGTCCCTCAAACAATATAAAACAATCTGCATGTTCCAGCAGATGTGATTAAAGCACAAATTTGCTTTAAGATAGTAGGCCTTAATAAAGGCAGTTTGGGCTATGGGAAAGGCACTTGGTTCTAGTCAATGAAAAATTCAGGCTAAGACAATCTCTGTCAAATAGTCCTCGGGCTGAACTGCACAGAGGACTCAAAGACTTGGCCTTTAGACTAACTTTGGAATCATAAGACTGTAGTTGGGAGGTAACCTATCCATGGGGTATGGAATAAAGTTCTGTCACAAAAACCTACAACATATGAGCCCAAGATAGCTGGATCCCAGCGATCTTGCTGGAAGTGTGATAACATGCATACAAAAACACTGATTTTAGGAATGTTATTTACCAAAAGCCACCAATACTATCTGCTAGCAGTTGGCATTTAAATATGTGCTCTGCTTACCTTCCTTTTCAGCTCGGAAGACAAAAGTCCTATGAGCTGTGACAACTTCAAATTTATTTTCCCCATGGATCCTGACTGTAGCTATCGCAGAGAGCAGGATTATTCCCTTAGAGTAAATTTCCTATATCAAAAACAATAGAAATAGTTAATACGACTTCATAAAATTGTAGGTAGTTCTACTCAGATGTATGCCATTATGCCTGTAAAGTTCACATATTAATTCAGTCTACTGCATTATTGATAAGTCATATTGATTACCAAAGAACTTCTGCCCCCTCAGAATTTGCTACATAACACCAATTTCACCCTTAGGTCGCTACCCTCACCTGCCCCCTTCTCAGAAGGAGTCTGACTCCATGCAGGTACATTATCCAATATTCAGTAAAACCACATTTTATAAACTCCAATTACATGAAACTCTGTATTCCAAAATGCCACTGGCAGCCTGACAGTAGACAACTGTAATTTACCCTAGTTTTACCAGTCTTGCCTATCCCTACAACTTCAGGAAACATCAGCTACACAGATAAACGTGACTCATTGAACAGTGTCGTGGAGCTTTTTCAGCAGCCGTCAGCTTTTTCCCCAAATGTCATAACACCAGGAAAGTATTTTCCACATAGTTGGTCAGTGAGAACAGGAGATGCATAGATTTTACCTTTAGCCTGGGATTGGAATGGAGACAGAAAGAGGAGGCACCATACTGCAGAACAGTAACAAAAGAACTAAGAACAGGGAACCTCCCTGCAAGCTCAGATGTTCTCTTCTCACTAACATGGCAAAATGTCTGGAATTCCTAATACTTCTGATTTGGTGGGGGTGGCGGTCTCTGGCTCCAAAATGGCCCAAAATAGAGGTGGGGGAGGGAGAAAGCCTACCACAGTTTAGCACGGCTTTAAAACAAAACAAAACAAAAAACCCCTAATCAAACAGCTCAAGCCATCCCTTACACCAATGGGACCACGGATCACAGGTATCCAAGTTCCAATGTGTGTGTGAGAGAGAGAGAGAGACAGAGAGAGAGCATATGCAGGAAAATCAGATAGGATAGTTGTATCTAGAACAGGCATGGGCAAACTTTCTGGCCCGAGGGACACATCTGGGAATAGAAATTGTATGGTGGGCCATGAATGCTTACATTTCGGTTGGATTGCTGGAGAGGGTGAGGGCTCTGGTTGGGGATGCGGGCTCTGGGGTGGGGCCAGAAATGAGGAGTTCAGGGTGCGGAAGGGGGCTCTGGGCTGATGGGGGGGAGTGGGATGCGGGGGAGGGGGATGCAGACTGGAGATCAGGGGGTTGGAGTATAAGAGGGGGTTTCGGCCTGGGTTGGGGTATAAGAGGGGTTCAGAGGGCAGGAGAGGGATCAGAGCTGGGGCAGGGGGTTGGGGTGTGGGGAGAGGCTCAGGGGTGCAGGCTTCGGGCGGTGCTTCTCTCAAGCAGCTCCCGGAAGTAGTGGCATGTCCCTTCCCTGTTGGAGTGCTGGAGGGGGCCATTGGAGTGCACAGGACCCAGAGGGGGGCCATGCCGCGGCTCCTGGGAGCCTTGTGGAGCAGCCCTCAACCCTGCTCCCCAGCTGGAGTGCCGGAGCGGGGCCATGCGGCTGCTTCCGCAAGCCACGTGGAGCAGCCCCTGACCCTGCTTCCCAGCTGGAGAGGGGCAAGCCCCAGACCCTGCTCCCCAGCGAGAGCTTGAAGGCTGGCTTAAAATGGCTGGCGGGCCGCATCCAGCCTACGGGCCGTAGTTTGCCCACCCCGATCTAGAATGGACTTCTGCAAACCAGCTTAGCTTCAGAGCTTGGGTTTTTTTGAACCTCACTATGCTTGGGTCAACCTGCCTTCTGATTAGAACCCAAATATGCTACCGGGATTTAGCAAGTGAGAAAGCAACATATTTCTGACTGGAAAGGGTTCAATCACTTTCCCCAAAAAAATCCTAGTTACAATAATTTTCCACCTAGATCTTTTTATAATAAAATTATCCTCTATGTCTGTACTCAATGTATCATTTTTAAGGTTAAATGCTGAGCGCCCATTGAATAGATTTTCTGTTTATTCACTGTATTACTGATCTATGTAAAGACATCCTACATGTCTCACTTTTTTCCTTTTTAAACACATATATATTCAATTAAAGCTGTTCGGACAATTGCAATATAGCGAAAATATAATGATGCAATAAAAATGATGCATTTCATTTCAAGCAAACACTTCTACAGCTATGTGAAGAACGCCTGTTTTGGTAATTTAATCTTAGTGTGTCAGCACAATGAAACAAAGGATTACACACAGAGAAACATATCAGTAAGGCTATATTCTCTTTGAAAAGGGATGTTAACACAGTAGCTATTCATTTGTCAGAAAAAATTGGGAGCAGCATTAAAGGTATTTTTACCTTTCACAAAATAGAACCATAAGGTAACAAATTCCAGTAGCAGATACCCTTTCTAAAGGCACTCAGATATAATTATCTTTCGGTGTTTGCAGGCATCTACTGGCTATGTTGGGTACTGTTGCAGCATTACTCTATCAGATTGCTAATACAACCAACAACTATTCTTATTTCATAGTATTTGCTAAAACAACAAAACAATACACCTCTTTTCTTTGTACTCTGTTTCTCTCCCCTCCCCGACAGGTAACACATTTTGGACATAGGGACCAAGAAACACAAATGCATTTTGCCAAAATTGAAAATGTACACCCCTTCAGGGCAGAGAACAGACCTGGAAAATTTTAATGAAGGTCACATTTAGGAACTTCTGAGGAACTTGGAACAGGAATTTATAAATGGAAAGACTTTGGTAACCCTAGTTACCAGAACTGGTGCTGTAGCTATGACTAGCTACACAGCTGCTGTAAGACTGTGGTTTTTACTGGCAGATTAGAGATGGCACGTCTATTCCTATTGACTTGGGGACTGAAAGTTCTTGCACTTGGTCTAAATACAAGAAAAGACAGGCTGATGATGGAAAGAGTTCTGCAACTAGAAATTACTAAAATGTTACATTTCCTCTCACCACCGCAGCTCATGGTTAAAACCATCCCCTCCAACTAGCCATAAAATAAAATAAAAATGTTCATCTCATCCTTTATGTTTACGTTAGTTATTTTGTTGGTAACTTTAGATGCGTGTTATAAGCCGTCCTACATGGGAGACTCTCTGCCCCCATGTTCCATGCTGCCAGAATTGCAATCAACAATGGTTCTCATACTACAGCCCCCTCAAAAAAAAAAAGAAAAACAAAGGAGGGAAGTGGTAGAATGTTCTCCATCAGCAGCCTTCTACTTTGGAATGTTTCCCCTCCTTTATCTAAAAGAGTCCAGGTCTTTTGACAGACGGAGCATATGACAAGGAGTGTCTATTTACTCAGACTTTTAGGGTATATCTACACTGCAATGTAAACCCAGATTCAGGTTTGAGCCCAACCCCCCCCTACCATCCGCAGTCTGATTCAGCTCAGCAAGTACTCAGGACTAAGGGCCTAGGCCCCTGCTGGGAGGTGGGTCTGAGTCCAATGCCTGCTAAGACTTGAGTCCCAGCCCTATCACTTTACAGCAAGGGCATAGCTCAAGCCTCAGAACCAAATCAAAAGGTTTGGCTAGTGCAGCGTTTGCATGGCTGAAACACCCAGGCCCAGCAATTGTAAACCCAATGCAGAATGGACACTAAAGCATGGGATTGAACACCCCGAGTCCAGATGCACAGATCCAGGTTTACAATGCCCTTAGGGAGGAGGGCACAGGAAGGGATCGCAAAGGATAGCATTGGGAGCAGAGAGTCTTGTGTGGGCCTAGTTGTGTTGGGGCTGCTGGTGGGGTTAGCTACTACTTTCAGTTTATTGTTTTTTTGTATTTTATGTCAAAGGCCCTGGAGTGCCATGCAAGTGTCTTACTGTAAAATTTTATAAATCAAAACACTGTTAATCTATTGAGTTGCATAGCAGAAATGTACATATGCTGGACAATATACAAATCCTGCTGAAATCTATCACTCCAGATATTGTCTGGAGTGAGATGCAAGAGATGTCAAGAGTAACAAGAAGGGTTTCTTCAGGTATGTTGGCAACAAGAAGAAAGCCAAGGAAAGTGTGGGCCCCTTACTGAATGAGGGAGGCAACCTAGTGACAGAGGATGTGGAAAAAGCTAATGTACTCAATGCTTTTTTTGCCTCTGTCTTCACGAACAAGGTCAGCTCCCAGACTGCTGCGCTGGGCATCACAGAATGGGGAAGAGATGGCCAGCCCTCTGTGGAGATAGAGGTGGTTAGGGACTATTTAGAAAAGCTGGACGTGCACAAGTCCATGGGGCCGGACGAGTTACATCCGAGAGTGCTGAAGGAATTGGCGGCTGTGATTGCAGAGCCCTTGGCCATTATCTTTGAAAACTCGTGGCGAACGGGGGAAGTCCCGGATGACTGGAAAAAGGCTAATGTAGTGCCAATCTTTAAAAAAGGGAAGAAGGAGGATCCTGGGAACTACAGGCCAGTCAGCCTCACCTCAGTCCCTGGAAAAATCATGGAGCAGGTCCTCAAAGAATCAATCCTGAAGCACTTACATGAGAGGAAAGTGATCAGGAACAGTCAGCATGGATTCACCAAGGGAAGGTCATGCCTGACTAATCTAATCGCCTTTTATGATGAGATTACTGGTTCTGTGGATGAAGGGAAAGCAGTGGATGTATTGTTTCTTGACTTTAGCAAAGCTTTTGACACAGTCTCCCACAGTATTCTTGTCAGCAAGTTAAGGAAGTATGGGCTAGATGAATGCACTATAAGGTGGGTAGAAAGCTGGCTAGATTGTCGGGCTCAATGGGTAGTGATAAATGGCTCCATGTCTAGTTGGCAGCCGGTGTCAAGTGGAGTGCCCCAGGGGTCGGTCCTGGGGCCGGTTTTGTTCAATATCTTCATAAATGATCTGGAGGATGGTGTGGATTGCACTCTCAGCAAATTTGCAGATGATACTAAACTGGGAGGAGTGGTAGATACGCTGGAGGGGAGGGATAGGATACAGAAGGACCTAGACAAATTGGAGGATTGGGCCAAAAGAAATCTGATGAGGTTCAATAAGGATAAGTGCAGGGTCCTGCACTTAGGATGGAAGAATCCAATGCACCGCTACAGACTAGGGACCGAATGGCTAGGCAGCAGTTCTGCGGAAAAGGACCTAGGGGTGACAGTGGACGAGAAGCTGGATATGAGTCAACAGTGTGCCCTTGTTGCCAAGAAGGCCAATGGCATTTTGGGATGTATAAGTAGAGGCATAGCGAGCAGATCGAGGGATGTGATCGTTCCCCTCTATTCGACACTGGTGAGGCCTCATCTGGAGTACTGTGTCCAGTTTTGGGCCCCACACTACAAGAAGGATGTGGATAAATTGGAGAGAGTCCAGCGAAGGGCAACAAAAATGATTAGGGGTCTAGAGCACATGACTTATGAAGAGAGGCTGAGGGAGCTGGGATTGTTTAGTCTGCAGAAGAGAAGAATGAGGGGGGATTTGATAGCTGTTTTCAACTACCTGAAAGGGGGTTCCAAAGAGGATGGCTCTAGACTGTTCTCAATGGTAGCAGATGACAGAACGAGGAGTAATGGTCTCAAGTTGCAATGGGGGAGGTTTAGATTGGATATTAGGAAAAACTTTTTCACTAAGAGGGTGGTGAAACACTGGAATGCGTTACCTAGGGAGGTGGTAGAATCTCCTTCCTTAGAGGTTTTTAAGGTCAGGCTTGACAAAGCCCTGGCTGGGATGATTTAACTGGGAATTGGTCCTGCTTCGAGCAGGGGGTTGGACTAGATGACCTTCTGGGGTCCCTTCCAACCCTGATATTCTATGATTCTATGATATTTATATGGACCTCACTACCATAATTTCAGAGTACCTGACAATCTGTATTGGATTTTATCATCACAAACCCCTGTGAGTTTGGGAAATATAATCTCCACTTTTAAATATGGGGAACTGAACACAGAGTAGATAAAGAAGCGGCTTGCCCAAGGTTTCACAGGAAGTCTCTGACTGAGCCAGCAATTGACCACATAACTTTAGAATCCCAGTCCAGTGCCCTATGCACTAAACTATTCTTTTTAAGCACACTTACATAGGTCTCACACCACTGTATTTCCCCAGGCCTTTATGCCTCGTGGGCATAACCAGCCCCTTTTTCACCTCAACACATTTGGAAGATATAGCTATTAGGTGTTTGCAGGTGAAGATGGACAAATGTGAGCAGGAGCAGCACAACCAATAGCAAACTAACATCGCACAGATGCTTCTTTTCTCTCTGCCACAAGTTACCTAGAACACGCCTCACACTTATGACTCCTGTGACTTAGATGCGATACAAGATTATATCACACAGCTTACTTGAGCTGCACTTACCACCTCCACCCCCACCCTCAACCTTATGCTATTTCCACTCATGAGTTGAAGTAGACTACCACAGTTGAAAGGTAAACACGCCCACACTCATAGTCATGACATTGAATTTAGACTTGTTATGCTTCGGTTTTATCTATTCACCTGAATTTGACGGAGCAGAAAGAGCAAATGACTAACTTTAACGCTCACCCAATACAGGAAGAATATCCCAACATTAAAGTTATTACAGACTGCCTCAGCTGAAAGCTCACCTTCACTCTTTCACTAGAAGATTGACACATTTAACAAAAACTAATGGGGTGTTTTTAAATCTCTAAGGAAGTTAATGTAACAGCAATTACTTGAACTTTTACATCTGAGAGGAAGAGACCCTTTTGTACAGCATGAGAAGCCCCTACAAAAAGAGACTGAAAGTCCACAATGGACTAAGGGAATTGAGCTTGCTCATCTGGCTTCTAGCTAGGGGAATGCAAACTGTGTTGGAGGGTGGGTAAACACAAAGTTTGCTGGAACAATGACAAATTCTGCGCATGTAGCAGCCGATAGGAAAGTGAAAAGTAAAGCTTTAGCATGGTGCAAAACCAACACTACTTAACTCCCAGCTTCATTCTGTATATATTGTAAATACAATGGAACTGGAATAGTTTATCAATCATTTGTCAATAGCTACTTCTCATGCACAGGAAATAAACGTTGAGTATTAAAAAAAATTCCTTTCTGACCAGGACGATTTCCGAGCCACTCACAAACCTTTCTAAATAAGCAATCAGACAAGAAAGATTTAGCTATTTCCTTCCCCACCAGAAGTACCCATAGTAATATCACAACTGGTCAGAAGTTCTCAGATGGAATGGTTTTCTGTCAGAGAGGGCAGATTCATCAAAATCTAGCCTTTTTGTGGAGGTGGTCCGATTGTGATTTAGGTCTGACAGAACCCACACACAGCTCTGACAGAACCTTCATTGGTTGCCTGACAGCTTGCCTGGCCAGTTCCTAAAAAGCCAACCTGGAGAATTGCTGGGGGCCCTGCCTTCCAGGCTCCTGGCTCTTCGGCAGCCCAGGCCCCCAGGAGCCAGTTCTGCCAGCTCTCCTTCAGCCCAGTAGTCAGAATTTTGTTTCAAAATTATCAGAACAAACCATTTTGACTTTTCAATAATAATAAAATTAATAATAAATAATAATAATAATAAGCAGCAGCATTCTGTCTCGCATATAATTTCTACCTTTTTTACTTTCATTCCAAATCTAAATGAAATCAGATTCTGAAATCATACACGAAACGGATTTACCGTTTTCAATACAGCTGTAATTACTATGTCCCAGCTCCTCACACACTTGAAATGATAACCTTACCATACCAACATTTTTGCTTTACTATAATTTAGGTTTCAGAGTAGCAGCCGTGTTAGTCTGTAGCCGCAAAAAGAACAGGAGTACTTGCGGCACCTTAGAGACTAACAAATTTATTAGAGCATAAGCTTTCGTGGGCTACAGCTCAGTTCATCGGATACATAGAATGGAACATACAGTAAGAGAGATAGATAGATAGATACACATACACATACACACACACACAAGTTGGAAGTTACCATACAAACTGTGAGAGGCTAATTAGTTAAGATGAACTATTATCAGCAGGAGGTTTTGTAGAATTGGAGTTCCTTATGTAAAAAAAACAGACAGCACATTGAGACAAAAAAACATGCAGATTTGGTAGTTGAAAAGCAGCCTCAGATTACATTTTCCTTTTATAAAACTCTCTCCGCTTAACCACACTCAGTTAAAGATGTAACCACACAGGATGTTGCTCTCACCACACTAGCTTGCTCAAGCCTATGTACGTATAAGAAATGAGTAGCATCAGTGGCTCAGTGAAGAACAGTATCAAGGTCAATGACTGTTTGCAGGAAATTGGACATTTTTCTTCATATATTATATTCGGGTATGAGAGAGAGAAAAATGTGTACTTATTAAAAGAGACAGGTTTCAGAGTAGCAGCCGTGTTAGTCTGTATTCACTTCAGAGCTGTAGCTCACGAAAGCTTATGCTCAAATAAATTGGTTAGTCTCTAAGGTACCACAAGTACTCCTTTTATTAAAAGAGAGCTACTCTACTGGTTTAATACTGCAGAACAAGGTCAGAGAAAAGTGGTTCCGAAAACTCAGTAAGACCCTGCTGCTCAGAAGGACTGAGTATAAGTGTGGGGGGAGTGTCACACATACAACTCCCTCGCTCCCCCCACCTTTATTTTTCTTTTAACTTATTTGCATTTCGCAAACTTTTCCTTCTTACTCCTTCACTTTCTGCAAGTTCTGAATTAAAGTGAAGCAGACAAGGCAACTAAAATATGTAGTTTTCCAAGCTAAAATACAGAAATATTTTTAAACTTCTCAGCATCTACCCAGTGTTAGTACACCTCTGTGAATACCACTTGTAGTTAAAAGCTGCCAAGGACTAGCAGTAGCTACATAAAACTGGTTAGTCGGCACCTCACAATATGGATTCACTTATTATTAATGTGTGTTAGTATTTGTGAAAAACAGTACGAAACTAGACATTTAAAATAAAGAAAACATTCTCTGTCAGAGTAGAACCTGATTTCTGAAGATGTTGCACAGAGGAGCACACTGAATACTTGTCTTCACTGCCGTGTTGGCTCCAGGTATAACTCGTGTGTTTCCCCAAACCCAACACCTGTCAAAAATCTCTAGCTCAAGTTAAGTGGTGCTTTAAACTTGAGCGAGCTGTCTTGTCAGGGGTATGGATTAAACCTCAAGTCCTCTGGAACGAGAAATGCAGCTACTCTGTGCAGCTAATAAAATTCACTCTGCGTTTCTTGAGTGTTGTTTTGAAGTGTGATTGTTCTCAGCCAAGCTATGTTAACTTGGGAGGTGTTAGTTTGAGTTATCCACACTCTAGTTAACACCACCATGAAGATAAGACTCTATATATATACAGACTCTTCAGATCATTTTTAAAATAAAGGAATAATTATTAAAAGTGACTTGTGGATTTACAGGCAATAAAACACTGCATTTTATCACTGTTATCCTCAGCCTGCAGTTAAATCTCAAAACAAAACCCTACCAGAAATAATAATTTTATTAAGGTGATGTTGAAGTAAAAAGAAAACGGTACAGAGTTTAAGCATAGAAGTTTCTGGTTATCAGGGAATAAGGTACAGATTATCAAGGGGTGCGAAATTCAGATTAGGAATGGGTGGCATAAGGAATACATAATCTGCAATCTCCAAGTACAGACATTGAGATATGGGGGTATGTTGTTCATATAATGGCTATGCTCAGGTGTGGAGTATAATGAGTGGATACCTACACACATAATTCTCTCCCTGATGAGAGGATGGAACACACGGCAGATCTTATATATAATACTCAAAACACTACTGGAAGGCACTCAGATACTTCAGTGGTTAGCGCGGGGTAAAGAACCTATATAGAGTAGAATGGAAGGCCAGCCACATGCCCCAACTTAGAACTCTGTGGCCCCAACATGAGAATTTAGGGATTTGTCTATTAAATCCTAAATCTAAATCGCTTTCCCCGAATTATCAAACGTCTCAACATATTTATCAGAGTGGTAGTCGTGTTAGTCTGTATCCACAAAAACAACGAGGGGTCCGGTGGCACCTTAAAGACTAACAGATTTATTTGGGCATAAACTTTCATGGGTAAAAAACTCCACTTCTTCAGATGCATGGAGTGAAAATTACAGATGCAGGCATAAATATACTGGCACACGTACTAATGTGATATATAACATCATTTGCCAGCAATACCCATCTGCCATGTACATTGGCCAAACCGGACAGTCTCTATATAAAAGAATAAATGGACACAAATCAGACATCACAAATGGGAATATATAAAAACCAGCAGGAGAAGACTTCAATCTCCCTGGACATTCAATAACAGATTTAAAAGTAGCCATCCTTCAACAAAAAAACTTTAAAATCTTCTGTAAAGGGAGATCATGTCTTACTAATCTATTGGAGTTCTTTGAGGGGCTCAACAAACATGTTGACAAGGGGGAATGCAGTGGACATAGCGTATTTAGATTTACAGAAAGCCTTTGACAAGGTCCCTCACCAAAGGCTCTTACATAAATTAAGTTGTCATGGTGTAAGAGGGAAGATCCTTTCATGGATTGAGAACTGTTTAAAAGACAGGGAACAAAGGGTAGGAATAAATGGTAAATTTTCAGAATGGAGAGGGGTAACTAGTGGTGTTCCCCAACGGTCAGTCCTAGGACCTATCCTATTCAACTTATTCATAAACAATCTGGAGAAAGGAGTAAACAGTGAGATGGCAAAGTTTGCAGATGATACTAAACTGCTCAAGATAGTTAAGACCAAAGCAGACTGTGAAGAACTTCAAAAAGTCTCACAAAACTAAGCGATTGGGCAACAAAATGGCAAATGAAATTTAATGTGGATAAATGTAAAGTAATACACATTGGAAAAAATAACCCCAACTATACACAAAATATGATGGGGGCTAATTTAGCTACAACTAATCAGGAGAAAGATCTTGAGTCATGGTCAATAGTTCTCTGAAGACGTCCACGCAGTGTGCAGCGGCAGTCAAAAAAACAAACGGGATGTTAGGAATCATTAAAAAAGGGAGAGAGAATAAGACAGAGAATATCTTATTGCCCTTATATAAATCCATGGTATTGCCCACATCTTGAATACTGTGTACAGATGTGGACCCTTCATCTCAAAAAAGATATACTGGCATTACAAAAGGTTCAGAAAAGGGCAACTAAAATGATTAGGGGTTTGCAACAGATCCCATATGAGGAGAGATTAAAGAGGCTAGGACTTTTCAGCCTGGAAAAAAGGAGACTAAGGGGGGGCTATGATAGAGGTATATAAAATCATGAGTGGTGTGGAGAAAGTGAATAAGGAAAAGTTATTTACTTGTTCCCCTAATATAAGAATGAGGGGCCACCAAATGAAATTAATGGGTAGCAGGTTTAAAACAAATAAAAGGAAGTTCTTCTTCACTCAGCGCACAGTCAACCTGTGGAACTCCTTGCCTGAGGAGGTTGTGAAGGCTAGGACTATAACAGGGTTTAAAAGAGAACTGGATAAATTGATGTAGGTTAAGTCCATTAATGGCTATTAGCCAGGATGGGTAAGGAATGGTGTCCCTAGCCTCTGTTTGTCAGAGGGTGGAGATGGATGGCAGGAGAGATCACTTGATGATTACCTGTTAAGTTCACTCCCTCTGGGGCACCTGGCATTGGGCACTGTCAGACAGGATACTGGGCTGGATGGACCTTTGGTGTGATCCAGTATGGTCATTCTTATGTTCTTAAGAACGGACTTCAAAGAGAAACTGCAGAGCTACAATTCATTTGCAAATTTAACACATTAATTTGCGCTTGAACAGGGACTGGGAGTGGCTGGCTCACTACAAAAGCAATTTTCCCTCTCAGTACTGACACCTCCTCATCAATTATTGGGAATGGACCACATCCACCCTGACCGAATTGGCCTTGTTAACAGTGGTTCTCCACTTGTAAGGAAACTCCTTCTCTTCATGTGTCAGTATATTTATGCCTGCATCTGTAATTTTCACTCCATGCATCTGAAGAAGTGGGGTTTTCTACCCACGAAAGCTCATGCCCAAATAAATCTGTTAGTCTTTAAGGTGCCACTGGACTCCTTGTTGTCGAGATATTTAGTGCAGTTCGGAGAGATCCGCAGGCTCTGCAATTATCCGCATAAGTATTACTATGTCACGTGGCCAAGTCACATATTTATCCACCAAAAATACGCTCTCCTAATCCAACGGTGAGAAGAAGAGGGGGCTAAGAACATGTTAAGTCAGGCTTTTATAGGGTTCTTATTGCTTTGTTCCTCAAAACACATTCCCACCTATGCTGGGGTTTGAGAGGGGTCCTCAGAAGGCATCCTTGTGACTGGCTTCTCCCATTCCTGCACCAAATGCAGTAGGGGCTGAGGTGGCAGGGAGGCTCTCATCCCAAGCATTTATCTTCAGTGATCTTTTTAATTATTTTACCTAGTTCAGATGTATGGCTCAATAATCTATAATAAAGTCAGTTTTAGCACCTTTTCTCTTCAATACATTAGTTACAAAGGCGACAATGCTTCAGTCAAATGCTGAATTCTCTATATCGTTAGTGGCTTTACTTTGTTCGTCAGCTACTATCCTTGAGTGAATGCCATCTAGGACTAGTGATTCACTGCCATTTGAATCTTGAAATTATTCTATTGCTCCATCCCCCTGATCATGCCTTACTTTTACATTGAATGTAACAAAGTAATCTTGAGTAGCCCTTCTCCCTTGCTCCCAAATAATTTGCATGGTGAAGATTCATGAAAAGAAATCATTCAGCTTTTGTCTAATCTCCTTATCCCCTTCAGTGTAGTCCTTATGCCCTGGTAGTGTATCAGACCATTCTGTGCTAGAAGTTTCTCACTTGTTCTTAAGGATCTAAATAATCATAATAAAAAGCCCCTTCAGGAGTTTTGATTATTTGTCTCCACCATAGTTTTCAGAAAAGTCATAGCCTTTGCAAAGAGAGATGGACTTGGTCACTGGTGTTTTGTTTTAGCCAGGCACTCCTATTGTTTCTTTGCCAGGAAATGCTCTCGATGTTTCAAATAAACTCATATCCACAAACTCTCAACCCCAACACACATACACACACACACGTGTCTTGATCTGGAGTTTAGTTCAGTTCATTTTCTTCTACTTAAAAGAAGCTCAGGATCTTGTGAACCATAGGGCAAGAGGTAGAGTCCTGTTGTGGGTGAATACTGCTTGAGAGATAGGAAGCAAAGAGCAGGAATAAATGGCCAATTTTCAGCAACAAAATATCTAGGTATCCAGGGGATGAGTCCTGGAACTGATAGTGTTCAATATATTTAGCAGTGATCTGGAAGAATAGTAGAGAGAAACGTTAAATAAAACTCCTATATAACCAATTTTCAACAAGGAACAAGAAGCCTTTTGATGAAAAGCTGATGCAACTAATTTAAAGTGGGTAAAAACTTATTTTGTACAACATATATCAAAAGATAAGTTACCTAAGGAATTCACAGTTGCCAAGATAAATAGTTTAATAAGATTTTTCAGCACAAGATCACACACACACACACACACGACAGTAGAGAGAGTAACAAGAGCTGCTTCATTTACACTAACTGTGGCAAAAGTTTAGCAGCCATCAATTCTCAGGTTTGGAAGTATAAGCCAATAGCCAGTGGGGGTCAGGAAGAAATTCTTTCCACTCCCCAATTCCATAGCACTATACAGTGTAGAATACCGTTGGCTTTATATACAAGCCAATACAGATAAAAGCTAGTCAGTCTTGTCCAATATGGTGATTCCCAGAAGAAAGTTAAAATCAGGAACAGAAACCACACTGACTAATGAAAAGAATGTGTGCCAAATTCAATCCTTTTTTCAAGCTTATCAGTAATTCCATCATGCTCAGCTTGCCATGACAAGTGAGAACAAAAGTCACTGTCATCGGCTAAATAGCATGGTTTCATGATCCCACAGCGTAGTTTACATGATCTTGTTCAGTTTTGAAGATTTTCTGCAGTACATATGTCTCCTACAAAAAAAGCAGAAGTTCTGAGGATACCTCTCTGGAAAGGTCAGGAAGGAGATAAGAAAAAAAGGAATATTAGCTGAAGATCCCAACAGTATCCTCAACATTTAATATAGTGTCACATCCTAATATTTTGCAAGTGAAAATACTATTTAGAAACAAGTTATAAACAAATACTAATTCTTTTATGTTACAGCATAGCTCATCTACACTTTACCTTTCCAGTTAAACTGAAGGACACCAAAGCATACTTATTTAAAAACACACACACACACACAAAGAGGTGCTTACCTTATCATTATTGTAATAAGAAATACTGTCTCCATCAAACTTAACCCAGCGCTTCTGAAACATACGTTTTCTGTAAATTAAAAATTAAGTATTTTAAATGATTATAGAAACAAGTTAGTACCACATTGCTACTGGGAACTTTTCAAATCGAGAACAATAGGAAAAGTGGAAGCATGCCTAACAGTATTTAGGCCTAAACATTTACAAAATTAGAACAGTTTCATTTTTCAGTTCAGCCACATTATGTTTTCAATATTATAAAATATTGGTTTCAGATACAAGAAAAAAGAATGATCGCTATTATTTAGGTGCGGTGTTGCCAATTTATTTATGATATATTTCATATTTTTATCAACATAATCTTCCCCATCACGACCACCTTTTTTGGTTATATTGATAATATTAACTAATAAAAACTGAAGCACTTTTAGTAATTTACTTTTACAACTTAGTAGGCAATGAAGTTTAAACACACAGGGGATCTGGAAGAAGCAAGATCTTTTCTCTCACATCCCATCTCCCTACCCTGCAGACTAAGTCTACTTGTACTTCCATGTCAGTACATCCCACTAGTGGGATAGGAAGCTAAGAAACCACCACTCAAGAGCATAAGCCACACTCTATCACAGCCCAGAGGTGCTGATAAAATATCCCCAGAGTGTTTACCACCATCTTCAGCTAGCCAAGAGACTATAATCCTTCCTCTGCAACATGGACTCTGCCAAAGAAATTTTGCCTCCATCACTTCTGTTAGGATATAGATATTCAGGCCTGTCTGTAAAGGCCTGTACTTTAAGAATTTAGGTGTATTCTTATCACTTGGCTAGTTAGAGATATAAAAGAAAGAATCAAAATCACTGTCTGCCAGTGTAAGGGCCTTCTCTTACTGTGACAGTCTGAGGCCCTGTTCTTAGGCTAAGGCCTTTGGCTAAGCACCAGAGGCAGCCATAAGCTGGGAAGCGACCAGTCACCTCCTCACATTCCAAACTAGTCACATTAAAATAAGGTGCTATTGGGCTGTTAGGAATACAATCCTGTCCTGATAGTGCCTATCACCTCCAGAGAAAGGGAAGTGCCTAGAAGATGTAAAAGGAAACTTAGTTTGATAGCATCCTGTCTGGCAAGAACTCACTTATCAATAGCCGGGATGTGAAATCCTCATTTCTGTGTTTGTTCTATCTATGTAGTCCCCATTTCCCCATTGTTTGTCTGTATAATCTCTGTCTGGTTCTGTGATCGTCCCTGTCTGCTGTATAATTAATTTTGCTGGGTGTAAACTAATTAAGGTGGTGAGATATAATTGGTTACATAATCATGTTACAATATGTTAGGATTGGTTAGTTAAATTTCAGGAAAATGATTGGTTAAGGTATAGCTAAGCAGAACTCAAGTTTTACTATATAGTCTGCAGTCAATCAGGAAGTGGGTGGGTGTGTGGGAGGAAATGGGAACAGAGAGTGGGGGTGGGGAAATTGGAATCATGTTTGGCTAAGGGCAGGAATGGAAACAGGGACACAGGTGTAAGGCTCTGTGGCGTCAGAGCTGGGAAGGGGGACACTAAGGAAGGAAACTGGAATCATGCTTGCTGGAAGTTCACCCCAATAAACATCGAATTGTTTGCACCTTTGGACTTCAGGTATTGTTGCTCTCTGTTCATATGAGAAGGACCAGGGAAGTAAGTGGGTGAAGGAATAAGCCCCCTAACAACTTCCAGTCTGAATCTACCATTTAAGATACATCAAAAGCTCGGACTGATGCAAAATGCCGTTGCCTACTAATCACGTGGAAAAGGCTGAGATAAGTGTCTGATTCCGTTGTTGTTGATCATCTACAAAGCCTTAAATGGCCTGGAACATTGATGTTTAACACTATTTATCTCCTTATGATCAGTCACGATGGTTCTGATCAGCTAAAATATTTTGTCATTGGTCCCCAGGTGAACTTCAGAGAATGGGTAGCAAGTCATTCTTTAGTGAAGGGATCTGACAACCAATATCTGTGTCTGTACATTCAATTTCTGCTGTTTATAAACAATAATAGACTGCAAGGGTTAATGAGAAACTATCTTCAGTAATATAAAAAAACTGTTAAAATCAATGTTGCATACTACTTCTGAAACTCTGCAGTTTTACAGCCACATTTTCCTGCTTTTTAAAATGAGAAACTCCTGACCCACTGAAATAAATGGGATTTTTGCCACCAACTTCAATGGAATCAGGATTTCACCCTACATCTTTTTGTCATCCATGTTGCTGTTTAGACACACACAAACAGGGGGAAACGGACCATCTAAACAGGGCAAACAATGTAATTCAATATATAGTGTTCAAGTGCAAAAAATAAGCAAATTGAAGAAACAACCATTTCTCCCAAAACTGTTCTAGAGAAACTTAGGTGTTTGTAACAACAGATAGAAGAATTTCAGACTGGTGTGTGTTTTTTATGTTGATAGCATCCCTTTAAAAGCCTGCCCCACTCCAGCACCCACCACGAGATGAACTCCTCAGTCATTATTACTCAAATCAATTGTACATTTTATAGAATTATTAATGCACATGTTATGTATGTACATGCCAAAGCCACAGAAGTCTCTGAAAACATTCAGTACTCCTTTATTCAATCTCTCATCAAAATGTTTGATATCACCCAAAGAATACTAAATCAGATTCTTAATCTAAAGAAAAATGGGAGCTCACCATGAGAAGTATTGCAGAGTAAACAAAGACAGTGGAAAGAAAACTTCTCTCAGATGCGAACCATAGGAATAAATAGCTAGAATAATACTAGACTAGGACTCCTGAAAAAGTTCTGAAGTCCAGATGGGTTCAGGGACTAGTTTCAGGCAAACATGTACTCAGGTCCATGCCAATTATTTGCACCCTTGTCCCTTCAGTTCTCTATCATTAGATATCTCAGCTAAAGCGAGAATGTTCCTGAAAACCCTAATTTGGTTTGCTGCTGTCCCATCTTCAATGCTCCCAGAAGTCATAATGTACAGGGGATCAAGGATGGGCTGCTCCTCCTGGAGACAGAGTTAAGGTTTTAGGTGCCTTGGAGCCCCAAGAGAGAAGTTTGAGAACCTGTAGCAACTCGCTCGTTACCATCTAGGGTGACCAAATAGCAAATGTGAAATATCAGGACGGGGGTTGGGGGTAATAGGCGCCTATATAAGAAAAAGCCCCAAATATCAGGACTGTCCCTATAAAATCAGGACATCTGGTCACCCTATTGCCATCCCCCCAAAAAGGACACTTCATGATACAGTTCACATGACCAACAAGCCATTTACGACCCACACCCCTATTCCCAGAGTTTGCACCTACTCAAGGCCATGGACTACCAAGTACAATATATGAAACAAATTACATTTTAAAAAATGTATGTATCATTAACTGGAATGATTTAACATGATGTATATTTTTGATTATTAAGAGCAAACGGAGATAATAAACTCTATATAAAGAATACTTTAAAAAAAAATTACATGAACCTGAAATAGTCCATTCTGTTCATTAAAAATGTTGACGGCCCATTAGTTATCTGTATATGAGTTTCAATTCTAAAACCTATTAAACAGTTAATTAAGCAAGAATGAGACCCCTCTCTAACATCTCTTTTCCCAACATTATTTCCCTTCCTGCTAAATGAGTGCTCTGCTTTAAGATTAGTAGACTGTGAGAGTTTATCAAAACTTTAATTAAATAGCAGCAGCTCTGGTTTAATTAACTAACTTGTATTTTATGACAACAATCAATCATAACTGTTCTCAACCTGAAAAGGCCAGTGTACAATCCAGTCTTCCATTAAAAATGTCAATAAATCCTACAAGTACTACCTCAACATGCTGTGCAGAGAAAAAAGGAAATTCAGTTTTATATACCAAGTAAACTGAGTGGCTTTATATTTTTTTTACAGAATTAACTGGAGAGAGCAAAATTGTGCTCTAATTTTATGTACCAGATTTGCAATGAACATAAAATAGAATTCTCAGGGTATAAGTTCTATTTAGCATCTGGTTACACAGCTTTTCCTAAAGTGTGGGACACATACTTGGGAGTTTAAATAAGGCAAATGACTCAGTTCACTGGTACATGAATTATAACGTAAGTGTTCTCTGCAGCTCTATTTAATGTTATGGCCAGTTTGATATCTTTTGCAAATAGTAAGTTCAGAGGACAGCCATGAGAATGATTAAAGGATTAGAAAGCATGTCTTATAGATAGATCCTTGATAGACTCAAGGATCTCAATTCAGCTTATCAAAGAGAAGGTAAAGGGGCAACTTGATTACAGGCTATAAGTACCTACATGGGGAACAAATATTTGATAGTCAGCTCTTTAGTCTAGCAGAGAAAGGTATAACAGGATCCAATGACTGGACGTTGAAGTTAGACAAATTTACACTAGAAATAAGGCATGAGTTTTTAAAAAACAGTGAGGGTAATTAACCATAGGAACAATTTACCATGGGTTGTGGTGGATTCTCCATCGCTGAAAATTTTAAAATCAAAAGTGGATGTTTTTTCCTTAAAATAAATAAAATAAATAAATAAATTCTGCTGTAGGGATTTCTTTTGGGGGAGGGAGGGAGTTCTGTGGCCTGTGCTATATAAGAGATCAGATCAGATCAGTGGTTCCCAAACTGGGGTTCGTGAACCCCTGGGGTTCGCGAAATGTTACAGGGGGTTCTCATGAAAAAATTCCCTAATGGCGGACAGAGCTGTCCCTAGGGACGCCGGGCCAGCAGCCCAGAGCCCCTGGACTTCCAAGAGCAAAGCAGATCAAAGCCAGCATATCTATCACACTGAGGAGATTTAAACTTCAAGAACCCTTATAAGAAATGCAAAGGGAGGTGGATATTTTTTGCTGTTTTTAAAATGAAACAGGCAGCTAGTATTGTTTTAAAAATGATGATGAAGAACAAGTTTAAATTTCGTTGTAACGTGTGTGGTTTGCCTGGACTGCTCAAGACCTGAATGCTTGTATAGGAGGAATTCTTGATTTGAGTCGGCTTTTTAAATCCCTGCATGCTGTTTACCCTGTTTACATCTGATACTCCTTGATGAAACATAGGAGCCTTGTCGTATAACAGGATTATTCAAAGTGATACAAGTGACAGAAGTGAGATCTTGGAAGAGTGTTGCTGTTTTCATAATGTAATAAAGATACTGTCATGATAAATAATAATAATACACAGTGTGTAATCAGCATGTCATAAAAACCAATTTTATATTTCCAAGATCACTGCTTTTCTAATTTATACTCAGGTAAAGGAGAAAATCCCTGGAAATGTTCATTTTTAGGAGGGGGTTCACGAGACTTGACATTTTAGGGAAAGGGGTTCATGGGTTGTTAAAATTTGTGAACCAGGAGACTAGATGATCTCAATGGTCCCTTCTGTCCTTGGAATATATGAATTACTGGAATATTGTGTCCCATTCTGGTGTCCACACTTCAAAAAATGTGTGGACAAATTGGAAGAAAGTTCAGAAGAGAGATACAAGAATGATCAGAGGTCTGCCTTAAAGTGAATAACTAAAGAAGTTTAATGTATTTAGCTTACTGAAGAGAAGGTTAAGAAGTGACCTGATTAGAGTCTACAAGTACACACATGGGAAAAAGCTAGCTGACAGCAGATGGCTCTTTAATATAGCATAAAGAGGAAAAAGATCCAATGATTCAAAAAATAAACCTAGTCAAATTCATATTATAAAAAGCTGCAAACTTTTACAGGATAATTAACTATTGGAACACTTTAACTAGGATATAGTGGATTCTCCAACCTTTATGGTCTTTAAATCAAGACTAGATGTCTTTCTAAAAAACATGCTGTAGCTCAAAGAAGTTATGGGCTTCAGGTGATGGATGATGATCTTCTGTGCCTGCTTCGCAGAAGGTTAGACTAGAAAATAAATTGTGCCTCCTGAACTTAAAAAAAAAAAAAAAAAAAAAAAATTTTAAAAGTCTATGAATCAGATCAGAAGATAGGGCAGCACTGGAACCAAAAAGCCTGAGAAACTCAGCAATGCCTCCTGTCTAGGAAGCGATTTTTATATGTACCTACAACAAGTCTGGTAAATGGAATCTTACAACATCAGAGTCCATTGTATTTCTGATTGTGGTCCAAAGAAGAACTTTTCTAAAAAGTTTCAGGATAAGACACGATAACAATTTATAGCAGAATTCACAACCTGTAATTCATAAGTGTTTGCTAACTGTTTCATTAAAAACTTATCTTTCCTTAAGTGCACCTATTAAATAATTTCTGGAACGAGCAACATTACTTCGAAAATTGAAAAGAATTCAAAAGAAAAAACCTACACCATATTTATTACTATTGTTCCCTCTGTTCCCCAATAAACCCTACTTTTTCCCAAAAGAAAATAATTACCCACTATTTGGACTATAGACTAATATAACTAATTTTCATAACATGCAAACATAAGATGTATTAAATAATAACAGAAATTACTACATACCCTTGAGGTGACAGTTTATCCAACCACCCTGCTTTAACCTTCTTTAATGATGATCCATAAAAACAGGCATAGGGTGTTATTGAATCATTCGAGGTGATAGTTTGGTTATCACCGAATGATGGAAAATAAATAGATTGCTTAACAGAGTGTTCCAGATTTCTGCTTCGGTTCGTACTAGGAAATGAAGAATACTTTTTGGCTTTATGTTTTTTTGTTCTTAAATATGGAGAACATTCTTCCACAGTAGTATATTCAGATTCACTAGCAAGCTGTTCTGGTAACATAAATTTATCCTCTTGAGATATCAATTCATTTTTCACACGGTCCTCAGATGATGCTTTTCCTATCTGGATATTAAATACACTAGAAGAAAAACAACAGAATTTTACTCTTGGTTTATTAAATAAGTACACTGCATAAATAAAACTGTAGTAATAATAATCATCATGAACAGTCATTCTAAATTGCTATGAGGTTAGAGACCTTACCCTGAAACAAACCACATTTATTGTAATTGTGACCAAGAATGAATCCTACCATGCCCTATATTTAGTAGTGACACAACAGTTATTGGTTCATTAGGAGATCTGAATGACTTTCTGAGGTCTCTTCCAACTCTAATCTCCTATAATTCTATGACTTTTGCAGAACTTCAAAGCGAATTCATTGTGCCCAGCATACTGGACCCATTCTTGTCTTTGGGGTTGTGGCCTGATCTCTGTTTCCAAGTGAGACCAGGTCAACCCTTTAAAATCCTCAATAGGCAAATTTGCCTAAGTGGACAGCTCCCATATGTTGTAGATTGGGGCTGGAGTGCCAGGTAAGTATCACAGCCCCACCCCAAAAGTAAGTACTGGTGTTGCTGGGTAAGAAGGGGAGATGAAGGTAGCATGCAGGCAACGGCCCCCTAGAAGATATCTAAGATAAAGTTCACAATTTCCCTGGTCTGATGGGAGGGACCACCAGTAGAACAAGGTGATTGAAATAACATCAATCCAAGTCTGAATAAAAGTTCAGGAACCTGGGGGCAGATGTTCCCAGATTGTCACAGAATACAACCTCAGACTGATGTTGGGGAGAGGTCAGATCTCCATAAATATATTATGCCATTCTGATTGTGATCCCAGAGGAGCAAGTCAACCATTTTTACTGTATTTCAATAAAAAAGTTGATGACAGGTGCGAGAATAGGTTTAAACTTGTCCTTAATTCATAAGTAATACCGTGATTTATCATGAAGACAATGCTCTTCAGTCACTTCTTTATCTTCCATTTTTTCTTCAAAAGCCAAGAATTCATTTCCACAGATTTCCTGGAAAGAAAAAATTAATTATAGAGACATGCATTTGGTTTGGATTGCTACATGACCTCAACCTTTTTGCAACTATAAAATCAGGAACATGACACCCCACAGTAGTATAGGTGCCACTGACATTTAAGCACTTCTTAGTATACGAAATAAGGACAGCTGATCTCAAATACTTTAAATAATCTGGTCTTTATTTGGAAGCAAGTATTTCACAAATTTTCACTTTTCCCTATTTAAAAAACAAACTTCAGCTAAATATTTATTGGGCAGCCTCCAAAGATAATACATTTAATCCACATGCATAAGAGAAAAAATGCAATCCCAAAAAAATTGACAGAAAAATTGATTATCTTGAAATATAACCAACAATATCTTTTCTGCAATAACATTTTCTATGGTTAATGTCACAAGTTTAACTGTTATGTATTGCTTAACTGTGTGTATGATTTTATATCTTTGGCCTATCTTTCATGACAGAAATTGTTCTCTAAATGCAAAATTGCATTAGTGTACTGTCAAGAAGAGGCTGCTCAATTAAAGAAAGAAAGGGAAGCAATGCTATTTTCAGATTCCTGCAGTAATACTGAACTCAGCTATACTACATATACCTAGTGTGTTCTCTCTAAATTTTTCTTGTTAAATGTTTAGCTTATTACTGTTTGTTGTGAAACGTATACCGCAAAACATTCAAGATGTACAACATATGAGCATTAACATTGCTCTAGGAACATTTGCATTTCCAAAAGTTGATCTGACAACTTTATTACATTACTTTATTAGGATAACTTTAACATTTAGTTTTCTTGTGTTTCCCACGCCCTTTGGAACACAAAAAAACAAACCCCACAACATGCTCCTGATTTATGATGGAAGCATATAAATGAACCCATTTAAGCTTTGAAGTGCACTCATATCCAGCTAAATGGCGGTGGAAAGGAAGGGTTTAGTTTCCAGCATTCCTGTTGTTGGGGGCTTTTGGAGAAGCTTTACATCAAACATAGATTTGAAGGCTGTATCTCGACAACAGAAAGAGACAGGATAACCATAAACTGAGCATGTGCAGAGTGCACCAGCATACATATAACTGACTCCTCAGATTCGATGCCAATTAAAAGCTAGCTTCTAAAACAAGATTGTTTGAATTGTACTGTAGTTTAATCCAGGGGTCGGCAACCTGCAGCATGCGAGCTGATTTTTAGTGGCACTCTGCTGCCAGCCGGGGTCCCAGCCACTGGCCCCACTCAGTCCACTGCCTGCCTGGATGGACGGAACCCCAGGCCGGCAGCGAGCTAAGCGGGGCTGGTGGCCAGGACCCCGGCTGGCAGGGGCCGGAACCCCAGACTGGCAGCGAGCTGAGCAGCTCAGTCCGCTGCCAGTCTGGGGTTCCATCTGCCACCCCCTGCTGCCAGTCTAGGGTTCCAGCCGCCGGTCCCTGGCACACGAAACCTTAAATTACAGTAAATAAATGAAGACTTGGCACACCACTTCTCAAAGGTTGCCAACCCCTGGTTTAATAAATACATAAAACCATTTCTTGCTCAGGAAGCTCCTCAGATGTCTCCAATCCAATCTGCTGCCTTCCCTCCTGGTTTAACTCAGGCAGGTTTTCTTAATATCCCTAGTCAATCTTCAGGGCAGATAGCCACATGAATTCCCAGTTCCCTCATGTTGACTCATCTCTCAGCTGTAACTCCTTAATGGTTTTCCCAGACATGGTGGAAGGGGAGAGCAAGAAGCTTAAAAAGTCATTTGTGTGACTTCTTGCCCTTCCCAGTTGGGGCAAATAGCACATGACCTTATCTTCAGTTCATGTAAATATAGATATAGTTATATACTTGCAGAGGTATTATTAACCATAAGACATTTTCTCCAGACTTTGAATCACGTGACTTTTTCTTGCATCGTGTCCAATTTTTCAACATCCTTTTTAAAATGTTAACACCAGAACTGTCCACATAATTCCAGTATCAGTCTCACGAGTGCCATACACTGAGGTAAAATAATTACCTTGTTCCTACTCCTTATCTGTACATCCAGAGGTCACGTTAGCCCTTTGTGCCACAGCACCACACTGGAAGCTCATGTTCCCTTGCTTGTCCACTATGAGCCCTAAATCATTTTCAGAATCACTACTTTCCAGGACACAGTACCCATTCTGTAGGTGTGGCCTGCATTCCTTGTTCTTAGATATATAACTTTACATTTGGTTGAACTAAGGCAGATTTTGTTTGAACTCGCCCAGTTTACCAAGAGATCCACATTGCCCTTTGTAGGACAGTGTTCTTCATTGCAAGGCCCGTGAGCCAGTGGCAGCTCCCATCGACCCTAAGTGCGGCTTGTTAAGTTCCCTTTAAGCTGAGCGGCCATACAGCAGGCTATAAATAGCCATGCAGCAGCTCTAAAGGGCCATGCAGCAGGGACCTCGAGAGGAGAGAGGTGGGTGAGAACTGGGGAGGGGAGCAAGCTGGGGCTGCTGTGGGACTCTCCCCCTGCCCCAGAGCTCCCTGCTGGCAAGACAGGAGAGAGAGCCCCTTCCCCTGGAGCTAGCTGCGGCCAGCAGGGAGAGGGCTGGGGGGAGTCCTCTGGCCCCAGCCCCAGGGCAGCCTGCCTGCACCCCAAACTCCTCATCCCCAGCCTCACCCAGAGCCCGCACCCCCAGCCAGAGCCCTCACCCATTCCCCACATCTCAACACTCTGCCCCAGCCCCGAGCCACCTCCCACACGCCAAACCCTTCATCCCCAGCTCCACCCAACAGCCAGGGGGTTGAAAAGAAAACAGGAACAAATTGACCAACCAACATTCGGACTGCCTTACTAGGATTGTGATGACCGATTACAAATACTGCATGAACAAAGTCAAGGAGGAACAGGCACACTTTCGGTCATCCAGTTTTTGAAGTAAGGTTTGCATTATTCTACTCTTAAAAAGTTGACTTGCCTTTTTAATTCCACACATTTTCCTGGTTATTATTTTATAAAAAGGAGTATCATTTTATTGCACAAGTAGACTTTTGGTTTAGTTACACGACTGGCTCTGTAACATTACATCATTAAGGAGCAGTAAGCAATGTGTTAATTTAGTAGTTGATGTGGCTCTCACATTGAAGGTTTTTTGCCAAAGTGGCCCCCAATTCAAAAATAGTGAAGAGCACAGATGTAGGATGTCGTCATCATTATTTACCACTCCACCAAAATTTGCAAGTGAGGCAAAGATTATCAGCAGTGATTTTATATTTCTAGATCCTTGTTGAAAACGTTGAACAGCATTGGCGCCTAGTCTAAACCGTGCAGAACCCCACCTGAAATACCTCCATTCAATGGGGATTCCCCATTGACAACAACATTTGACTCCCCTATGAAAAAGCACAGATGAATAAGAGGGGACGACAGGAGTGTAAGGAAAAATTAATTCAGAGAAGGGAATTCAGATGCTACTATTTATCCTTTTGCATATTACAAGAACAGATAGTGAAAATCAAAAAAGCAACAAGTTTTAATACTGATCCAAGGAAATATTTTTATATGACATAATTGATCAGTGGACCTCATTCCCACAATATATTGCTGAAGACAAGAGCATCCAAAGAAGGATTAGACATTTGATAATGAGAATACCTATAGTTACATTAGATATTAGGACAGCTTCAAGCTTGAATGTGTACGCCAACTGGTTGTGATGAGTTAGAAACTTCTATTGGGGCAGGTTATTCTATAAATGTCTGTTGCCAGATTTCTTGCATCTTCCTCTAAAGCATCTGGTATTGGCAACAGAGAATAGATTAGACGAACCACCAGTCTGATCTGGTATGACTTTCCTTATGTACTTCATGCAATGGCCTACTACTGCTGAAAGACAAAGTGCATCTCATTCTTCACTATATCAAAGTTACTAGTCCATGAAATATTTGTAGTAGAAATAATTGATGAAATAGTGTGTGCGTGCACATTCATACAGTAGGGAGGGTGGGCAACAAATAACATACTGCACTACAGTATTTACACCGAGACCTTTCAATTTACCTTGGCATCTGCAGGGCTGTTGAAAAGAAAAGTTTCCCCATATGGAGAGATGACAGATGGCTTTTCCTCACTGGAGGTTTCTTCAAAGAAAAAAAGGAAGTTGTATCAATAAGAAAATAGTACTGTACTTCAAATCTGTAAGGGATAGTGCTGTACCTTCAATACGTTTTCTGATTACACTGCAGAAAGAGTAAATGTTGTTTTTTATTTGAATGGATTGGTCCTACATGAAAACTTGCACTGATTTGTTTTTTAAGTCGACTTAGTTGTTTCAGTGCAAGTCTGTCTGTGGACACTCACGCCTCTTCATAATAAAAATGGCTAAAGTAAACTTAGCCAAGATTAGTTTGTTACTAACTTTAGCCCAGTCACCTTTAGTCATTTTATTCTGAAATAGGGGAGAGAGAGTTTCCATACACTCATTCACAGCAAACAATTAAGTCCATTTTAAAATGCACCTTTTGTTATTTCAGAGCAGGTACGTGTGTTGATCTGCTTTATGTAGTATTCTGGACTAACTTATCTGAAAATTAGGGTGAAGGCAATGTTCAGTTTCTTGCACTACGCTCTGCAGTCTCTTCTAATCTTCACACCCAAGCCCCACTATTGAATAGGGGAGTTTCTTGGGGAAAAAAAGTTAAAAGATTTTAAGCATCTTAAAACTGAAATGGTTTTTAGGATACTTAATTTCTACTTGTGCTACATTTAAAAAACAAAACAAAACAAAAATATACAAAAGTTTGTGTGTTGTACCCATGATTTGTAATAGTTTATTCTTTACAGAAAAAGGGAATGAAGATGCTTCATTTCATTAGAAGTTCTATCCTACAGACTATCAGTTAATTGTTCTAAAGAATGAGAACATTTTTCCTGCCCCTTGTTGAAATCCAGCATCTCAATTCTTTTTCTCCAAGTTATTTCTGTCTTTACCATCTCCTTCTGACTTATTCTACTGTCTCACTACCAATGACATTTGGACATATCAGTTTTAAAGTATCTGTTAAACTGCCTTTGGACTCTCTAGTTTTCAGTCAGTAGCCCTTTTTTCTGCTCCCTCATTTTCTGGCAAAGGCACATTTCAGCACAATGATTAGGTTCCAGTTCAGTGTGATCTGTTTGCTTGCAATGAATATGTCTGAACTTGCACAGAAATTGTTTTCAGTGAGTTAAATTAACTTGTTTATAAGCGACTGAGCAACATTGCTAACCTGTTCTTATTTCCTCACGATCCTATAGAACTTAATGACTAATTAAATGGTATTAGGTTATTTGGGTTAGATGTGAACTCTTTGCATACATTTTTCATCTAAGATAATTTCTTCTCACAAATATCCACTTGAGTGTTTAGTATAAAATACATAGAAATCCAAGGATTAGGCAAGTAAAAGTGGATGGAGGAAGAAAAAAAAAGGAAAAAAAAAACTTCCTAACTTCCCTTTATTTAAAAACTAATAGTTTATAAAAAAAAAAAAAACAACATAAAACTGGGGCTGTCAAGCAGTTTAAAAAATTGCTATTAATCGCATGATTAAAAAAATTAATCGCAATTAATCGCACTGTTAACAATAATAGAGTACCAATTATTTAAATATTTTTGGATGTTTTCTACATTTTCAAATATATTGATTTCAATTACAACACAGAAAACAAAGTGTACAGTGCTCACTTTATATTTATTTTTATTACAAATATTTGCACTGTAAAAACCCAGAAGAAATAGTATATTTCAATTCACCTAATACAAGTACTGTAGTGCAATCTCTTTATAATGAAAGTTGAACTTACAGGTGTAGAATTATATACAGAAAATAACTGCATACAAAAAGAAAACAAAACAATGTAAAACTTTAGAAGCTACAAGTCAACTCAGTCCTACTTCAGCCAGTTGCTCAGACAAACAAGTTTGGTTAAAATTTACAGGTGATAATGCTGCCCACGTCCTGTTTACAATGTCACCTGAAAGTGAGAACAGGCATTCACACAGCACTGTTGTAGCTGTCATCGCAAGATATTTATGTGCCAGATGCGCTGAAGACAGGGGTGAAAGTAAAATTCCACACTTACCGGTATGGGGGCCAGCTCCAGCCCTTGGAAGGGGCGGGGCCTCAGGTGGAAGGGGCAGGGGTGCGGGTCAGCGTCCCCCAGCCAGCCCATCCGCACCACCTGGCCGACGCCACCTAGGGCTCCGGTGGGGATTTAAAGGGCCCGGGGCGCTGGCCACTGCTGTAGTAGCAGCAGCCAGAGCCCCAGGCCCTTTTAAACCGTGGCCCTGGGATAGCTGCTCCCTTTCCTCCCCTCCCTGACTTCGGCGGCCCCAGGGGGGGCAAAAGGGACAATGACATTGAAGCGCTGCAACAGCAGCGCTTTAAGCAGGGTCCTTTGCCGCAGCAGCACTTTAACGTCACCTGAGCACGGGCTGGTACTGCCAGCCACTTTGTAAGCGGTACGTTGTACCGGCCTGTACTGGCTTACTTTCAACCCTGGCTGAAAATTCATATGTCCCTTCATGTTTCAACCACCATTCCAGAAGACATGCGTCCATGCTAATGACGGGTTCTGCTCAGTAACGATCGAAAGCAGTGCAAACCAATGCGTGTTCATTTTCATCATCTCAGTCAGATGCCACCAGCAGAAGGTTCATTTTCTTTTTCGGTGGTTCGGGTTCTGTAGTTTCCGCATTGGAGCGTTGCTCTTTTAAGACATCTGAAAGCATGCTCCACACCTCATCCCTCTCAGATTTCGGAAGGCACTTCAGATTCTTAAACCTTGGGTTGAGTGCCCTATCTATCCTTAGAAATCTCACATTGGTACCTTCTTTGCGTTTTGTCAAATCTGCAATGAAAGCGTTCTTAAAACAAACATGTGCTAGGTCATCATCCAAGATGGCTATATCATGAAATAAATGGCAGAATGCGGGTAAAACAGAAGAGGAGACATAAAATTCTCCCCTAAGGAGTTCAGTCACAAATTGTATTACCACATTATTTTATTAACAAGCATCATCAGTATGGAAGCACGTCGTCTGGAATGGTGGCCAAAGCATGAAGGGGCATATAAAAGTTTAGCATCTCTGGCACATAAATACCTTGCAACGCCAGCTACAAAAGTGCCATACGAATGCCTGTTCTCACTTTCAGGTGACATTGTAAATAAGAAGCAGTCAGCATTATCTCCCGTAAATGCAAACAAACTTGTTTGTCTTAGCAATTGGCTGAATATGAAGTAAGACTGAGTGGACTTGTAGGCGCTAAAGTTTTACATTCTTTTGTTTTTGAGTACAGTTATGTAACAAAAAAATCCACATTTGTAAGTTACACTTTCACGAAAAAGATTGCACTACAGTACATGTATGAGGTGAATTGAAATACACTATTTCCTTTATCAATTTTACAGTGCAAATATTAGTAATAAATAATTTGAGCACTTACACTTTGTATTCAGTGTTGTAATAGAAATCAATATATTTGAAAATGCAGAAAAACATCCAAAAATATTTAATAAATTTCAATTGGTATTCTATTGTTTAACAGTGCTATTAATCGTGATTAATTTTTTTAATCGCAGTAAATTTTTTTGAATTAATCACGTGAGTTAACTATGATTAATTGACAGTCCTACATAAAACATATGGTAAAATACAGATATGGTTATTTGTTTAGCATTATATTTATCTTTCCTTCCCAGATTTTCCTATAATAATTCAATATCAATTTCTGGTAAGTTATTTAAATGGGATCTGTTCTCTCAATTTAAAATATAAATATCACAGCATTCAACTCACTTTTCTGTGAAGTTGGACTCCCAGGACAAGAAATATTTAAAACATCCACATTTCTTCTTTCCTGCAGAGCACTTGAAACAAACAAAGAAGGTGAGTAATGTTTGTTAAAGTGTACATAATTTTCATGTAGCAACATAATATGCAGGTTAAAACATGCCAACAACTTGTGTGTTCTTAATTCTAATTCTAAGTCTTAGGGGTAAAAATAACCAGAACAATATAAAAATTAAAAACAACTCAGACTCCCTCTCTGTATATATCATACTGAATACTTTATTGAGCCTAGCATAAGCCTTACTTTTTTGGCCTTATTAAATTGTCCAGTTAGAATTCTGTACTTTTTTCAAATATTGACTATTTAAGTAATAGTGTCTTAGGATCCTCATCCTGTACCATTACAGTCTGTAGAAGCTTTGCATTGGACTTCAATGAGCACAGGATCAAGTCCAAGAAGAGAGCGGCATCTCCAGCCACGTATTTTGCAGAGAAAGACTAACAACTTAGCCTTACATAAAAATTAAATGGACACTGCATGATACAGAGGAAGTAGGATCCCATGCTCTGAGCTGCTGAAAGGATTTTGCTCAAATGCCGTGAGTTCAAAAGGTAATTTTCTTTTCCAGGAAGTTTTGCATTTGAAGACAGAGTTATAAATTAAATTGCTTTGCAATCAAAAGATAGCAATAGCTATCCGTAACCACTGTAATAAAACGCTTGTGACTGCCATTTCAGATTTCCTACAAGATTATAGTTTCATATGCATCTACATTACTGTATATGGTAATATTTACTACTGTGCTGTCCTATGAATACTTGAATGCAGATTTTTAGTGTGGATATATAGTCATCTTTGTACTGCTAAAGCCATGCATTTTCAATATTGCTGAATTATCTGTATGAATGCCATTAATCCCCATTATAATTTGCACAATACTATGATTTTGAATTTGCTTAGGGACAGTTTCTGAAAAACCCTGTATTAGAAAACTATGGTTGTTCTTTCATATTTGTGAAGACAGGAAGCTCTCCATCAGTATTGCAATCTCTACCACTAATTTGCTCTGTGACCTTGTAAAAATCAATGTCTCTTTCCTTTTATTTCCTCATCTGTAAAAATGATAATATGGTTCCTTACTTAGCCTTTTTAAAACGCTCTCCAAGCGCTACACAAAATTTAAGCATTACACGAACATTCTCAGACCAACATCTTTCATCCCAAAGCCATAAAGATCAGTATTTTTACCAAGTATGCCAAAACAGGAAATTTCTGGTTTACAGTTCTCCACCACATTTATCAAAGTCCGATTACTTATGCCGTCTACATTTTCCACAACGTTGCTTCATCAAGAAGTCAAAGCTGAATTATTTCCTCTTACGGGCCAACTGCTAACTGTGACACAGACGATATTTGTATCAAATTATGAACTCTATTTTGTATTGTGTGTTGAACACATGTCTAAACTTGCCTTAGGCAAGACTATTGAATTCCATTCCATGCTACAGCCTCACCCAGGAATAGTGCTTGACACCTTATTGAAGGACTACCAGCAAGATGGCAATCTGAAACTATGGACTGTGAATGACACACCTACTGGTCCACCTTCATGGAACAATGGTTTTCTATGCAGCTGGTGCCAGCATGACAGTGGGAGCGGGCCAAAACATCTCAGGAGGAACAAATGGCAAGCAAACAGACTACTTAAGAGTAACGTGATGCTTTAAGCTGTAAACATGATCCATAGGAGAGAGAACATAAGAGGGACTCTGTACAGCGTGGAATGCGGACAAACCTTCGACTCAGAAAAGGAATGAGATCAGACATGGGGAAGGGACATCTCAGGAGTTTTGTTATTTTTAAAAGAGCTGTAACTCTCAAATCCTTTTAAGAATAAAGTTACTGTGATTAAGAAATTCTTTTGCTAAGCCTAAATTCTTTGCTTTTCTGCCACATTGTCCCTGAAAAGATTAAACTAGAAGCCCAGAGCACCCACAAATTCAGCAGAGCTCTTGGGCACTCAGAAAGTCTGAGGCACTGGTTTAACTTCTAGGGCGGCAGTCTCAAGTGGCAAAGAAAGGCACAAACAAGGGGGTTTGAGCTTGCAGTCTGCCTGACAGGCCCAGAGCTAGGAACAATGAGTAGACTCTGCCTAGCAATACAGAAGCATATGTAAACCTGTAATTGCAAGAGATTGCAGCTGCCATACAGTGGGATACTGGACCAGGATGTAACACTATCATCCACCTTTGAGACAGTAATGTGTCAAAATGATAGTCTATCCCAAATTCTTATATCCTTTTAAATTTTCAAAACAAGACCTTAGAGATTTTCATGTTGAAAAGGCAGCTCCATCATGCAGAAGTGTCAAAACATTCACCTGCAGTCACAAGATCCAATGAGACTTGGCATGCCTTGGAAATTGCTAGTTATTTTGTTCTTAATTTACTCTGCTAAAAAACACTCCCTTATAGTTCTTTACAGACTCTTCCTTTTTAGGGCAGATTGACCTAATTTCAACATAAGGTTTTCTATCAAAAGCTGTATCTAGTATAGTAAGTCATTTTCAATATATTGATCTCAGTTCCTCATCCTCAGGTGATTTATGATGAATGGCTGAGAGCAGCTAATTGTTGTAGACTGGAACATAAGTTACAAAATGAAAAGGACCAAATAATGTCACAGTTCTACTAAATTATCCCTATATTTCATAGTTTTGAAAAAGAAAGATATGGAGATCAAAATCCCAGAAATCCCAGGCTCACAGTTTAAATTCTAACAATCAAACAGGGTCCAGGGGAGGAACACGGTAAGGACACAGCCTAATGGCATGTTTACACTGCATGTTTTTTTCAGTGATGTGTAGAGAACATATACAGCTACCTCCCCTCTCCCCGCCCCAGAGCGGGTATCAATAGCAGTGTAGACAGTGAGGCACAGTTTAGGCAAATAGAGTAAAGTAATGCCTGAAGCCTTTATATATACGCACATGGCTCTGTATTCACCCAAGCAGTGCCTCCCCTCTCTACACTGCTATTTTTAGCAGTTTAGCATCCCACTGCTGGAATCTTTCCATGCCACAGGGAAAGGCTCTGCCACCAGGGAGCCACAGAAGCCTTTTCCCACTACCTCCCACCACCAAAGCCATTCAATGCCGCACGTAGCTACATACCACAGTGTGGACACGGCTCACTTTTCGCTGCGACATGTATCTACACATGCCCTATACACCGCCACTACTAATGTGCAGTATAGACGCAACCTATTGGTCTTCTCAGTCCACCTATCTCATCTGCTGAGCAATGCTCCTAATACCATGCAGTACTTTGCTTTACTTCTATGTCAATATTTATTTCTTTGGGAATTAATCTGCCCATTAACCTTAATGACTACCATAACATTTTGTACCTATTGCGCTTTCTGTGATAAGAAGTTTCTTATCTATATTTAAGACTAACTTGCTAACATTTTTATTAGAAGAATTATATTCTCAAGCCTAGAAAAATTTAAAAAGGAAAACAAATTTGTAAAATTTAGGCCCAAAAATTATATTTAGTAAAAACAAAGTTTAATAAAATCAAAGGTCAATTTTACACTTGTTAAATACTTCATTCAATCCTACCTTAGTATTTTCCAGGTATACAATTTAAAGTGTCACTCACCCGGTCTTCTAATTTTTTTAAAAAGGCTAAGAAGAATCTGTGCATTTCTTCTATCCTTTACCACTAAAATACAAGATTTCTCTGGCAAATTCTGGTAAATTATTTGTTCTGGTACAGTTTACACTGCATCAATGTAACAGTGTTGTACTGAAAACTGTGTTAAAATTGTAAGCTGTCACTTGAAAGGTCAAGAGGGATCCTGGTCCTGCTAGCATCTAGGGGCCTGTGTAGGAAAACATGTGGTCTGGATCTTGTGTAGTCACTCTGCAAACGGTAAGCTCATAGTAAGGTGGGGTGAGATGTGCCTTTCTATTTAAGGGAGCAACCTGCTTTTGTCTCTCTTTGTCTTGGGGTTCTTGTGTGTTATCGTTCTGAATTCTAAGAAATAAGCATTACCTTCCAGGAAGTTTATTTATGCTTTCATCTAACTTCTCTCTGTTTATTCCATGAACATAACAGTAACAGACAAAAACCTTTAAGCCTTACAGAAGATTGGTTTAAAAAAACTGATATGAACCTCTCTTCAACACATTTCCTTCACAACTTAAGACTGCAAAACGTACATGGTACAGTCTGAATTTAAGTGTTACTGATAACCACACTGATTAAATGGAAATAGATAAAACACTCTTCTGAACTGAAAGTCATTTTTCTACAATGTCTAAAACAGTGAGTGACCGATTTGACTTGAGAGAGAGAAGAAGGAAAGATTTAGAAATGAGCAAGTAAACACTCAGCAATGGCAATGACTCATTGTTCCTACCTACATTTAGTTGTTAGTGGCACCCTATCATATTAAAAATATAGTTTCCTTTACTTGAATTTCTTTCTATGGCAGGAAATGGCTGCAAAATGTCTCCAAAATCTTTTTTGATTGTTTCAGATAAGGACACCCACTGGTAAGCAAACGATGGGCCTTTAGTCAAGTATCAGAAATAAGATTTGGAAACAGAATCTTGAAAATCTCCGTTTATATCAAGTAAGAATTAGCTCAAGAATGTCTAGCTAGTGCCAGAACAAACACATTTATTTACTCTGACTTAATGAATACCTGTTTGACAAATAACTTGGAAACAAGTGTGATATGATACACTAGATGTTTGCTAATACACAATTACTAGATCAAATGCATTCTAGAACTGGGAAGGCAAAACACTGCAGCCTGTTTTGGGTTAGATAAAAGTTGAGAACTCTTATTTTAGGATTTAGTTCTACTTTGCAATCCACATGATTGCAAATCCATGTTGTTGCACCAGTTTCACACTGGTTTAACTGGCACTGCATTGGTGTATCATTGTAGCACATCAGGTACAATAGTTTCCAATACCGAGAGATACAAGACATAACGCGGGGTGCCTGTTCTTCCTCAGCCTCCCTCCCCTCTAATGCTCTAACGCTGATTTGATAGGAAAGAGCTGCCCTGGCCCTTAAGCAAAGGGAGGAGTAAAGGGCTATTCTGTCTCTCCTGCTACAGCCTGCAACACTATTCACCCTGGGAGACAGCGATTAGAGCAGTGGTCCACAAACTGTGGGGCATGCCCCCACATGGGGGTGCAGAGGAACATTCAAGGGGGCGCGCAGTGGGGCCTGGCCAGACCCCCTGGGGTGTGGGGACAGAGCACCACCCAGATCTGCACCACCCCCAGCCCAGCTCCACTGCGTCCCCAGCCCAGCTCCAGACCCAGTCTCAGCTCCACTCCGCCCCTACTCTGCCCCTATCCAAGCTCCGCCCTCACTCAGCTCTGCCTATAGCCCAAGCCCCTACCCCATCCCAGTTCTGTCCCCAGCTCCATCTTCAGCCCAAGCTCCTCTGCTGAGTCAACTGTGTAGTAATGGGGCAGGGGGAGGGGAGAACACGGACACATTCCATTACAGGGGGGAGAGGCACAACAGGAAAAGTTTGGGCACCACTGGGTTAGAGCAAATGATCAGTCCTTATCTTTGTATATTGGCATTTATTTGCTGACTTACATTACTTACATTGACTAAATTGTATTTCCTTTTCTGTCTGGGTCAAAACAACATAATGGGGCAATTTCTATCTTACAACTTTGAGGGCCAATATACTGTTTGCAGGGGTTAAGTTTATTTGCCTGTTTGGGCAGGAAAAAGTTAAGTACCCCAAGGTAACTACCCCAGAACCAGACAGTCTCTTCATAAAAGAATAAATTTGGACACAAATCACACATCAGGAATGGTAACATACAAAAGCCAGTAGGAGAACCCTTCAATCTCCCTGGACATTCTATAACAGATTTAAAAGTAGCCATCCTTCAACAAAAAAACTTCAAAAACAGACTTCAAAGAGAAACTGCAGAGCTACACTTCATTTTCAAACTTAACATCATTAATTTGGGCTTGAACAGGGACTGGGAGTGGCTGGCTCACTACAAAAGCAATTTTCCCCTCTCTTGGTATTGACACCTCCTCATCAATTATTGGGGGTGGATCACATCCACCCTGACTGAACTGGCCTTGTCATCACTGGTTCTCCACTTGTAAGGTAACTTCCTTCTCTTCATGTGCCAATATATTTATGCCTGTATCTGTTATTTTTATTCCAGGCATCTGAAGAAGTGGGGTTTTTTACTCACGAAAGCTTATGCCCAAATAAATCTGTTAGTCTTTAAGGTGCCACCGGACTCCTCCTTGTTTTTGCAGATACAGACTAACACGGCTACTCCTCACTTGACAGAATTGTTTGATTCACTGCATACCTGGGAATAAAACCTTTATACTAAACACCATCTAAAAACCTACATGCACCATATATTTATATAGGCTCTCTTACGTCCACAGTCCTACCATATGTACTTCTGAGGAACAGGAATACTAAAACATTTAAAACTTCTAAAGCTTGTCATCTTGTGGTAAAGACTGATACATTGTTTTATGGCAGAGGAGAGCCAGGAGCACAGAGAAGCACATGTAATTGCAATGGAGGTAAGTGCTTTATTAGTAACAACAAGGTATGACACAGTCACAGCACTACTGCTCGGTGTCAGGAGAGCCACAGTATTAACTTTTTGTGCTGGAAGGCACTTAAGAGAGGCTAAAATAGCAATTCTGTCCATAAAAATGTCATGACTGAAGTCCGCCCAGGTCTAGAAGCAAGTGCTGAGTCTCCCAGGGGAAAGCTGGATTTCTACCCTTGTGTGAAAACCCTATAGGATGCAATAAGGACAAAGCCAATATTGTTCAATAGCAATTAGGAGGGAATGCTTTTTTAATAACATTCCAAGGAGAGATATGAACGTCACTAAACTTAAGACGGCATCCAGTTGCCACTTTAATCATCCTATTACTTTGGCTTTAAAAATTGCTGAGCAAAGGAAAATGGTTCTGTGAAGTCTGATGTCTGTTTTAAAATTCTGACTTAACATTTGTCTCCCTCCAAAACAGCTTACTACCACCCCTTCAGGATTTTCACACAGTTATAAACTGGTACGTGATATTTTAGGGAGATCAGTTTGAAGAAACTAGCAAATAAAAATTGTTGGTAATGTAGTGTCTAATTTGGGCCTCAATCCTACATCAATGGAAGGTTGTGCTTTGGGAAGGGAGGGGCTACTTCAGTGTAAGCACAATGGGGCACTACATGTGCAATATGTTCCCTTCTATTACTGCAGGTGAGAGTCAGGAGCTGGTTGTAGCTTAGAGAGGGGACAAGGGTATTTTTATAATAGTTCTCTCTCTTTTCCTCAATATCCCCATTTTTGGAGCTGAAACACTAGATTCCCATCTCAGCTCCGCAGGAGCGTTTTATCGTCATGGAGTGGGAACAACTATTCCAAAGTTAAGGTTAACATAAAACATGCCCATTTTGAATATGATTCACTTTAAATTATAAAAAAAGTGTGTGTTAAATTTTTTAATCCAAAATTTCCACAACCTAAAACATTTTAATATTTTTTAAAGATATGGGCGAAGTTCCTTTTCTTCAATAAATACATACAAGTGGCTCTTTGGTATAATTTGATACAAAGTACCAAATGTTTCTTTGAGTCTCTCAATCTGCCCAGTGACACCACATTTCATAAAAACAGCCATACTGGGTCAGACCAATGGTCCATTTAGCCCAGTAGCCCGTCTTCCGACAAAGTGGCCAATGCCAGCTGCTTCAGAGGGAATGAACAGAACAGGTAATCATCAAGTGATCCATCCCATGTCGCCCATTCCCAGCATCAGGCAAACAAAGGCTAGGGACACCACCCCTACCCACCCTGGCTAACAGCCATTGATGGACCTATCCTCCATGAACTTATCTAGTTCTTTTTTGAACCCAGTTATAGTTTTGGCCTTCACAACATCTTCTGGCAAAGAGTTCAATAAGTTGACTGTGTGGTGTGTGAAGAAATACTTCCTTTTGTTTGTTTTAAGCCTGCTGCCTATTAAATTAATTTGCTCACCCCTAGTCCTTGTGTAATGAGGAGTAAATAATACTTCCTTATTTACTTTCTCCATACCAGTGATGATTTTATAGACCTCTATCATATCACCCCTTAGTTGTCTTTTTTCCAAGCTGAAAAGTCCCTGTCTTATTAATTTCTCCTCATATGGAAGCTGTTCCACGCCCCTAATCATTTTTGTTGCCCTTCTCTGTACCTTTTCTAATTCCAATATATCTTTTTTGAGATGGGGTGACCTAATCTGCACACAGCATTCAAGACGTGGGCATACTATGGATTTATATAGAGGCAATATGATAAATAAGACAGAAATTATCTATCCCTTTCTTAACGATTCCCAACATTCTGTTAGCTTTTTTGACTGCTGCTGCACATTGAGTGGATGTTTTCAGAGAACTATCCACAGTGACTCCAAGATCTCTCTCAAGTGGTAACAGCTAATTTAGACCCCATCATTTTATATGTATAGTTGGGATTGTGTTTTCCAAGGTGCATTACTTTGCATTTATCAACATTTCATTTCATCTGCCATTTTGTTGCCAAGTCGCCCAGTTTTGTGAGGTCCCTTTGTAGCTCTTCACAGTCTGCTTTGGACTTAGCTATCTTGAGTAGTTTTGTATCATCTGCAAATGTTGCCACCCCACTGTTTACCAGTTTTCCCACATCATTTATGAATATGTTGACAGTACTTGTTCCAGTACAGACCCATGGGGGACACCACTAGTTACCTCTCTCCATTATGAAAACTGACCATTTATTCCTACCCTTTCTTTCCTATATTTTAACCAGTTACTGATCCAGGAGAGGCCCTTCCCTCTTATCCCATGACAGCTTACTTTACTTAAGAGCCTTTGGTGAGGGACCTTGTCAAAGGCTTTCTGAAAATCTACGAACACTATATCCACTGGATCCCCCTTGTCCACATGCTTGTTGACCGCCTCGGAAGAATTCCAGTAGATTGATAAGGCATGATTTCCCTTTACAAAAGCCATGTTGACTTTTCCTCAACAAATCGTGTTCTTTTATGTGTCTGATAATTCTGTTCTTTACTATAGTTTGAACCAATTTGCCCAGTACAGAAATTAGGCTTACTGGCCTGTAATTGTTGAGATTGCCTCTGAAGCCTTTTTTAAAAATTGGCGTTATATTAGCTATCCTCCAGTCATATGGTACAGAAGCTGATTTAAATGATATGTTACAGACTACAGTTAGTAGTTCTACAATTTCACATTTGAGTTCCTTCAGAACTCTTGGGTGAATACCATCCAGTCCTGGGACTTATTACTGTTTAATTAATCAATTTGTTCCAAAACCTCCTCTAATGACACCTCAATCTGGGATAGTTCCTCAGATTTGTCACCTATAAAAAATGGCTCAGGTTTGGGAATCTCCCTCACACCCTCAGCCGTGAAGACCAATGCAAAGAATGAATTTAGTTTTCTGCAATGGCCTTATCCCATTTGAGTGCTCCTTTAGCGTCTCGATCATCCAGGGGCCCCACTGGTTGTTTATAGCAGGCTTCCTGCTTCTCATGTACTTAAAAAAAAATTGCTATTACTTTTTGAGTCTTGGTCTAGCTGTTCTTCAAATTCTTTTTTGGCCTTCCTAATTATATTTTTGCACGTCACTTGCCAGAGTTTATGCTCCTTTCCATTTTCCTCAATAGGATTTAAATTCCACTTTTTACAGGATGTCTTTTTGCTTCTAATTGCTTCTTTTACATTGTTGTTTAGCCACAGTGGCACTTTTTTGTTCCTCTATGTTTTTTAATTTGAGGTATACATTTAATTTGAGCCTCTAATGGGGAGGCTTTCAAAAAGTTGCCATGCAGCTGATAGGAATTTCACTTTTGGCACTGTGCCTTTTAATTTCTGTTTAACAAACTTCCTCATTTTTGTGTAATTCCCTTTTCTGAAATTAAATGCTACCGTGGTGGAATGCTGTAGTGCCCCCTCCACGCCCCCCAACACACACACACACAGATGTATTATGGTCACTATTACCAAGCAGTTCAGCAATATTCACCTCTTGGATTAGATCCTGTGTTCCATTTGGGACTAAATCAAGAATTGCCTCTCCTCTTCTGGGTTCATGGACTAGCTGCTCCAAGAAGCAGTCATTTAAGGTGTCCAGAAACTTTATCTCTGCATCCTATCCTGAGGTGGCATGTACCCAGTCAATATGGGGATAGCTGAAATCCCCCATTATTATTGAGGTTTTTTTATTTTTATAGCCTCTCTAATCTCCATGAATGTTTCACAGTCAGGATCACCATCCTGGTCAGGTGGTTAGTAGTATATCCCTACTGCTATATTCTTATTATTAGAGCATGGAATTACTATTCATAGAGATGCTACGGTACAGTTTGATTCATTTAAGATTTTTACTTCATTTGACTCTATGCTTTCTTTCACATATAGTGCCACTTCCGTACCAGCACAACCTACTTTGTTGAACTTCCATCTTTTCATATGCTGTGTATTTAAACCTCTACTGTATTTTCCATTCCATGCATCTCATGAAGTGGGTTTTAGCCCACGAAAGCTTATGCCAAAATAAATTTGTTAGTCTCTAAGGTGCCACAAGGACTCCTCGTTGGTTTTGGTGATACAGACTAACACAGCTACCACTCTGAAACCTTTCATTTGACTGTTTCTCATCAGTTCCTACCCATATTTTATCATCTTCCATCCTCTCCTCCTTACTATGATACAGAGAATCTCCATTAATAGATCCTCCCCTAAGATCTCTGTCCAAACCACTGCACCTGTCGGCTTTCCCCCAGCCCTTAGTTTAAAAACTGCTCTACAACCTTTTTAATTTTACATGCCAGCAATCCGGTTCCATTTTGTTTTAGGTGGAGATCATCCTTCCTGTATAGGCTCCCCCTTTCCCAAAAGGTTCCCCAGTTTCTAATAAATCTAAACACCTCTTACCTACACCATCGTCTCATCCACGCACTGACAGCCTGCAGTTCGGCCTCTCTAACTGGCTCTGCATGTGGAACTGGAAGCATTTTAGAGAATCCTACCAAGGAGATCCTGGACTTCAGTCTCTTACCTAGCAGCCTAAATTTGGCCTTCAGGACCTCTCTCCTATCCTTCCCTATGATATTGGTACCTATATGTACCACAACTACTGGCTCCTCCCCAGCGCTACACGTAAGTCTGTCTAGATATATTGAGAGTCCCGCAACCTTAGCACCCTGCAGGCAAGTCACCATGTGGTTCTCCAGGTGATCGTAAACCCACCTATGTTTCTAATGATCAAGTCGCCCATTACTAACACCTGTCTCTTCCTAATAACTGGAGTTCCTTCCCCCTGAAATGCTATTCTCTTGCACTGAGGATACCTTTCATCACCATATGTTTAAAAACAAGTATTAGCTCAATAAGCCAGATGTAGTTTAAGAACAGAAATATTAAAGTATTTAAAAAAATTAATCTGTACTCAGCCCAACTGTGAATGAGGTAATGTTCTCCCACTTTTGTAACCTGCTTTGAGACATACAATACAAAAGCACTAGATAAGTGCCTAATTACATCGCGCACATTTGACAGATGGGGTAACTAGTGGACAGAGAGGTTCAGGGATACTGCAGAGAGGTAACATGGCCTTAGCTAAGCTTAGGCCTTGACTATCAAACCACCAGCTTTTCAAAATCAGGACAAATTTGTAGAAACACTATTTTTAATAATGCAGTTAGCTGACATGCTGATAACACAACTCTGACAGCTTGTCAATGTGGTCTTCAATTCTAGCAAATAACCCCAACTGTAGTCAGCCTCGTCCTTGTTTACACAGGCCATAAAGCTGGGGTCAACAGCCTACTGGTAAACATATCATTAAAAAGAGAGTGTTTAAATCGTATTTTCATAATGTAGACAAACCTCAAGGGATTAAGGTTCTGGGCCTGGGTTTGATCTTCAATTTGCTATTGCCTTTTAGCAAAACAATAATACTTTTTATCAAATGAAACTAAATACAACTCTTCTACCAACAGAGTCAAAATATGAACTCAACACAGCCATTTTGAAAGATGAAACTTATCTATGCACATTTATAAACTGACTCAAATGCAAGTTCCCCTATCTAATACCGTCAGAAATTGTTTTTCCTACTAAACTACATACAATTCTGTTTCTTGAGAATATGGTATATGGAGAGCTGGTAGTGTAATGCCGACAGACCCCGATCGTCAGCGTGTGGGATAGAAGCTGGGGCCTCTGGAACTTAGTACATGAGCTAAAAGCCAACTGTCTGTTAGGTAAGGCTGTAGAGCAGATTCTTTTTCTCTCTCTCTCTCTCTCTCTCTCTCTCAGTGGTCTCGGAGCCACTAGATGGAGCAGAACACCACACCCAGGATGTGTGTGGGTTACAGTAGCAACATCTTTATTTAGGTTGCCTAACACTTCGCATTACGAAGACACTTGCAGACTTTGAGAAACTCACACCTCCATTGTTTGCAACACGCTTTTGAAATTTGGCAGTGGGAAAGACCTCTGGCTAGAAAAGTGCCTTTTCTTTGAACAGTGAAATTCCATTCAGGGTTTGGTGAGAAACGGTTAGAAAAGAGTCACTTCCCCTTCTCTCACTTGCCTTCCACCTGGAAAAAAATTGGTTGAATGCCAAAATCATAACAAACAGATACTCAAAAAAAGCAGAGCTCATACACTAAAGCAGCTGCTACCACTGCCATTACTGTGCTGAGAACAGCTGGGTCTACCAGAGCAACTTGAGTGAGTGGAGAGGCATACCCAGTGAGGCTCCCCCAACCAAACTTTCTCAGATGCAGCACATGGCCTCAGCAGCCTATTTACCCCTCACCAATAATAAAATTTGTTTTTAACCTTTAACACCCTTCATTCCCTAGGAAATTTCATACCAAAACAAGTTAGCAGAATGTTATTTAGGTTACAGATCCAAGCACCATACAATTAGGAAATCCCACATTTAAGGTGCCCATGCAACTTAATTTTGCCCCCAGGTGCATATGCATTATGCTACAGCATTTAATTACATGATCACATACTTCCCCATCCCACACACACACACAGGACTCCTACCTCATTGAAAGCACAGGAAGGCCTTTCCTGACCTTTGAGTGCTCAACTTTGCAATCTATACAACGTTCTTTGAATGTAACTTTTTGGTGTAATTTCCTCGATTTTGAATCATAATGTATTCTCTATCATAATATAGTAACTGATATTTTCCATTAGCACTATCCCTTCGAAGTATTAAAGTACTGAAATCAAGATACTAAAAGTAATACATTAAAACAAAACTTAGCAACCTATAAGTCAGAGTTACAACTGTGGTGAAATATGGATTTATACTCAACGAATGAAATCTTGGCCATACTGAAATCAAGGGTAAAATTTCCACTGTCTTCAATAGGGTCAGAATTTCACCTATAAATTCATTAGATCTTTGCTTAGAATCATAGAATATCACGGTTGGAAGGGACCTCAGGAGGTCATCTAGTCCAATCTCCTGCTCAAAGCAGGGCCAATCCCCAATTTTTGCCCCAGATCCCTAAATGGCCCCCTCAAGGATTGAACTCACAACCCTGGGTTTAGCAGGACAGTGCTCAAACCACTGAGCAATCCCTCCCGCCATATACTTCTAAGTGCCTGAGTTTGAAAGTGATATGATCAAGAAGTAGTAACAATGTAGTTGACTCTTTTTAAAAAAAGTTTGTGATGTTTATATTTCCACTATCTGCTGGTGTATGTACCTAACATGCACATTATAATATAGAACCAGTTTCAAGATTGCTTGCAGCTAATAGCATAGCAATTATTAAAATCGTATACTTTAAAAGGAAGCCATAAAAATTAGTAAGTCTAAAAAATAGATACCTTATGTTAATTCTTACTATGAGTAATTCATGTATATTTATTTCTTTTTGTAAAATAGTAAACTCTTAAAAAATATTAGCTTACGTTAAATTTGGTATATTTGTGTTCAGATTGATGTAGTGAGAATGTACCATTTTTACACTGAGTTGCATGAGAAGGATGAGATAATATTTTGCATTGGACCAACTACTGTTGGTGAAAGAGACAAGCTTTTGAGTGTACACAGAGCTTACTTCAGACTTGAAGATATTACTTCACCCACTTTGTCCCTCCAATATCCTGGGACCAACATGGCTACACTGCCACTGCAAAGCAGTTAAAAAAAAAAACAAACAAAGAACAAAAAAGCACCGCCACACACCGGCTTTTAGTCCAGAAGTCCATGAACTCTTCAAGAAGAATACTTACACATACTGCCACTGACAAAGTTGGCCAATTTTAAATGTTACAGTATCAGTCTCACAATTTGTTTTTTTAATTATTACCTGGGTGAAGCTGCAATTTTAGATGAACCTGGGATTTCTGGAACAGGCCGATGTCTTAGCATAAATGACCGAGTTGTTCTGGGAACTACTTTCGTGCAGCTTTGCTTACAAGGACCATACAAGTCATTATCCACCATTTCACCTTTGAACTCAAAGAATGGAGAATCTGGTAGGACATTTGGTGAGATTTCCACCTCTGAGAATGCTAGATGCTCATTCTCACTGGACTTGGTTTCAGATGAGTCAGCAAAAGAAGACCGAGAAGTTGGATCTTCAACATATAATGCAGAATGGCTGTCTAGATGCAAGTTACCTTGTTGTGCCTGTGCTTTTTCCAGTGCAACATCCATATTAGGTATTTTTTGAAAGTTAGCACTTTTCTCAATGTTTCCACTAAGGCCGACAGCATACCCTGAACAATCTGATTTCTGGTACGATGAACTAGAAGATTCAAAATCTGAAAAGCTACCATCTTTCACTTCCAATAACTCATGTTCAGTAAATTCACTCTTTTCTTTACTAAAAAGTCTTGCTGGTAATGCTACAGATACTGGACTAGCTTTAGCAACCCCGCTGGAACTTAAATTGGATATTTTGGAAACCTGGGCATAGCACAAAGAATGACTTTCTCCTAATTCCTCCAAGTCCTTGAGTTTCACATTTTCAGATGAGATAGATTTTTCTTGCATTTTTGAAAATGTGATCTCTAATTGCTTAAGAATCCTTTTGCGGTGTCCAGTAAGCGATATTCCAATTTGCTGGAGCACATTATTATTTATTTCTATGCAGTCTAACACAGTGTTATAGCCAGCTTCTTTGAAGTAAGGAAGATACTGCACCAAGTTGATGTTGGCCAAGAATTCTTTGATATCAACATTCCTGTCTCTGGATGACATGATGGCCGTGTCATTCCTGATGTAGGCTCTCAACAATACAGCACAGTCACTAAATGCGCTTATTCTCCAGTGTAAAGTAAGTAAGTAAACTCCAGAAGTAAACTCTTCTTCAGCCACTCTAGAGAGAATGAAATTCCTTCCAAAAGGAGCAGTTCTGCATAGGCCAAGGATGTAAACTGTAAACCCAGAAGGGGGGGAAAAAAAAAAAAAAAGTTAAGAAATGGTATTTTTCCCCAGTGAATGTAGTGCTTGCATTCACAATCTAAGCCAAAATGCTGAAGCCTCACTCTCCATCCATTTTGGAATTTACTTAAAACATGAAAATCTCAAACAGATAAACAATCTAAAATCTTGGGCTAATTAAGGGGAATAGTGAAATTTGAATTTTTAAAGTTCAGAACAAATACTGTTATATTGTTTCCTTTGGAAATGTGGTTCACAACAGGGTTCTGTTATACTCTACAGTCTACACCATCCTTTGTGTTGGACACGGTTTAGAAAGGCAACCCCACACTCATGCACTGTTCTTATGGAGTGACTAGACAGAATGTCTTCCAGGTGCACTAAATGTCCTTAACTAATGTGCTGAAGAGTACACTCTGGACCGAGAGAGCATGACAGGTCTGCTACTAGCACACACAAATGAGCCCTAACATAAAGATGCATATTGGGTCTCCTTGGGAAAGGAATAGGGAAAGACAGCAAAAAGCTGCCCAGTTCATTGAGCTGTCCTGACTCATGGACCCGGACTCTGCTTTAACACAATCCCTAATGAATAAGAAGCTACTTGTAGCAGCATATCTTCCCCTCACTTTATGTTGTTTGGAGGTAAAAGGCAGGATTTACCCTATAGGCATCTAGAAATCACTTCACCCTGTTTAATAATATCCAACAAGACCACACAGGAAGAAGTGAAAGATGCTAAATCCATTTGAAGCAACAGGGGAAGTTTAGGTAGGCAAAATAATTATCCAAACCACAAATTTAGCCAGGGAAAAATAGATTACTTCTTGACAAAACTGTCTCAAGATGTTTAATGACCACTAATGCTCAGGTTATCAGTTATACATATTTGAAGATGAGACATTAACAAAGTCAATTGGTACACAATGTCAACCGCGTACAATAAAGGGGGGGGGGGGGGAGATGTACTACTGCCAAGCCGTTCATGATTCAGACAACCCAATGTCATTCCAGTGATGTGGCTGGTCTCAAGAAGGGTGTAACTTGGGCAGCCACACAACACGGCAGTGGGGAAAAGCAATGGGGAAGAAAAGTAACTAATCAGCCTAAGCTGTTTTTCTGGAGACCAGTAAAGTATATGAACTCTGACAGATATGCATCATTCTTCACTGCTGAAGAAACTACAGCATTTTAGTCATAAGTTTTGAAACGAATGAAGTCTAAAATACCCCAAGAATCCTTGAATATTATGGTAACTTTACATTACAAGAAGCTATAACTTTACTTTCTTTTTTAGATAAACAGAAGTCAAACATAAGAGTACTTCAAGGTATCTTTCTAACAGCTTACATGAAGAAATATTAGAGGGACATTAAATATGGGCCAAAATTAAAGGTTTATTTCTTTTAATTCCATTGGAAACATTTAAAAAAGAAATCCACTCTAGTGTTTGCAACCCAAAACCTTTATACACTAGCACAATGCAGCAGGACCAGAAAATGGAATAGACTATACCTAGGTTTGGCAGAACTCAATTTTTTATAATGTTGACAAATGTTTATGTTTATTTCTAAGCTTTTTTATTTACCTATTTACATTTTCATAGTTGTGAAAAATTATGGATTTAAGCATTTATTTCTGTTGATTTATATTTTTACAGTTGTGAGAAGTCATGGAGAGGTCAGACAATTTTTAATGACAGTGCACAATGAGAATCAAAACGTTAAAGCTTTTATAAGTGTTAAAACACATTATCAACATCACACATGAAAATATTGTAAGTAAATATACTTAAATCAAACTCTAATTAGTTCTTAAGCAGCATTTTTCTTACTTTGCCTATTGTACATTTTGACTATCCATGGAAATATTTTTTCATGGGTTTGTATGTGCATGGTGAAATCGACATTTAACAACACGTATTAATAAAATTCTAATCCTTCCAACACTAGCCATAACCAAAAAAAAAACCTGTCTAATCTATATTCGTTGTCCAAGTGGATACAAAACAAAACAAGTTAGAATGCACATTTAAGATTCAGTTTAAACTATCTAAAATGATATGATAAACATAGTTTAAGACTCTTATTAATCCAGTAGTAGCCCTTTAGGAAGGAAGGAAGGAATATATTCCATTTATAGAATCAGATATACAAATCAACTGTGGCTAAACATTTCAAATTCCTTCAGTCTGTGTATATGGTTAAAGTATAGCTACTGTTTTTGGCCAATTACTTAAGATCCAGAAAGTATGTTGTAACTAATCTTACAGTATGCTAGAAATTCTGCCCTAAATGACATTTCTAATCCTTCTTGAGAGCTACTAAATAATAAAATAAAATAAATAAAAATGCTCTACCTGAACAAGTTTAAGTCATTTAATTTTTCTAAAGAGTTTTTATGCTTTTTAAAGACTTTCTATTGGAGTGGGGGAAGGGATATATTCTAACAACTAAAGTGTATAAATATAGGTTACCGTCAACCAGAGACTGATCTCATGGGTGTGCTGTGGAAGACTCAGGGCATGTCTACACTTACTGGGGATCGATGACGTGGGGATCAATGAATGGGGGGGGGGGAGGAATGTCAATTTAGCAGGTTTAGTGAAGACCCACTAAATCAACCACAGATCACTCTCCTATCAACTCCGGTACTCCACCAGAATGAGAAGCGTAATGGAAGTTGATGGGAGACTCTCTCCCGTCGACCCAGTGCGGTGCAAACACCACAATAAGTCAACCTAAGCTACATCGACTCCAGCTACATTATTCACATAGCTGGAGTCACGTAACTTAGGTCGACTTACTGTAGACAAGGCCTCAGACTTGTGAGTTACTGTAGGCTCCTGGGCAGATCCATAGCTACTGTATTCATTGTCCAATTGACAATAGCTACTGTAAATGGTCACAACTCCATTGAAGGTAATGAACCTACAAGTATTTACATCAGCTGGAAAGCTGTCCCATAGTCCACATGAATTTGGACAGTAATGCTGTTCTTTATACGCTCTCAAGAACAGTCAGACAGTACTGACAGCAACTTTAGGGAAAGTCATATAACCCTTTATCTTGCTCTTATGACGGTCTTCCACAGCTAGGTGACCACAAACACTTCTGTATTTGGGATCCAATTGCAAAGAACTCTCGGTCTCCTGCAACTACCTTCAAAGCTACAGTAAAAATGGGGGGGTTTAAAAAAAAAAAAGATTTAAAGTTAGCTAATGATTTATTTCAACAAAATGGGAAAGTCAGCAGAAAGAAAAAGCAAGGTTACAAAACACACACTCCACTCTGAAAGGAGTGAGACCCCTTTGTTTTATACCTTTACTTTCCACACTTCATCTACTCTGTCTTTTAGGGTCTGTCTACACTGGACTGTGAACCTAGGTCTGTTAGACTCGGGTCTGTAGACTAAATGTTTCCACGCACAGGCTCAGGCATCCACAATGCAATTGCAAACGCGGGTTTACAATTGCTGGACCCAGGTCTCACAGCCATGCTAATGCATCCATACTGCACTACGCAGGCCTTCTGACTGCCATCTGTAACTTGACCTGCATCCACGCTGCAGAATGACAGGGCTTGGAACAGAGTCTCAATGGGACTTGGGCTCTCACCCATCCCACCAGCAGGTCCTGAATGCTTGCTGACCAAGTCAAACTCACTTGTGTGTGGATGGAAGGGTGGGCTTGGGCTTAAACTGAATCAGACATGCATCTGACGAAGTGGGTATTCACCCACAAAAGCTTATGCTCCAATACATCTGTTAGTCTATAAGGTGCCACAGGACACTCTGCCGCTTTTACAACACGGCTACCCCTCTGATACAAGTGTGTAGTGTAGATGTACCCTTAGATTCCAATCAAGCTAACAGATACACATATGAGCAAGTTTGATGGGGCATCTCAGATGTTTAAGAATTTTCAGGATTAAGGTCAGAAATTCCTTGTAAGGAAGAGAACTACTGTACCCACATCAAGCCTTCAACAAACTGCACACACCATTAATTGCAGGACTGGGGCCTTAGACACCCCCCCACACACACACACACCGCTTAGCTCTTTAAGATTCAAACCATCTCTTTCCTGTTTGGAACATACCCTGCACATCATGGATGCCCACGGCCATCTTCTAGCCCATCACTCAAGACTCATTACCCCATGCACTTAGGAGATCCACAAAACAGAAAGCATCTGAAACTGCCTTAAAGCAGTTCCAAAGCAGCTTCATGCAGTATATCTTTATCAAAGTTTTAACATCTGCGGACAGTAGATTTCCCTTCTCTTTCCTCCTTTATAAAGTGCAATCTAGCCTTGGGAAAGCCTGATAACGTTTTCTATTCTGTAGCAGATGCTCTGGCATGCAGGTACTAGCCTGAAGTAGCCTAAAAGAGGAACAACAATGTAGGTTGAACAGCATAGGATTTATGTGCCAATCTGACAAAAATGGAAATGATGCACCCTGATTAAAACCTGGGTAATAGGTAAGTGATCCCTACGTACAGTATAGAATTTGTAAGTGTCTTCAGTATATGTATTGCCCTCTCATCTAAAAGGATTCTAAAGTAGTGTTGTTTGTTTTATTTTAAAGTAGCTCAAAGTAGATCTTTGTTCGGGGGAGGGGGGCGGGGAGAGGAGAGGAGGAAATCTTATACTGAGTGGCACAGAGTTGTTTACATTTCTTGAGCTTCACTGATTGAGATGGCATTTTAACTATTACTAAAAGTCTTCTTGTAAAGTTTTGTAGTCTTCAAAATGAAACACCTCAAAAAATAAGCAAAACATAATACGTTCTGCAAATTCTTAGCGTATGTAGGGGACAGCTGTCAGATTCAAAAAATTGAGGAAACTAGGAGGTCATCCATTTTCAATCTTGTTTTTCCCAACAGGGATGATTAGTTGCAAACATGAATGCGGTCGGGAACTTGGGAGGAAGTGGTCATGATCCGATAGAATTCAAGATCCTATGAAAAGCAGGACCCGAGAACAGTAACACAAGGATATTGGAGGAATTAGCTGAAGAAATCTCAGTGCCACTGGCAATAATATTTACAAACTCATGGATGATAGGAGAAGTCCCGGAAGACAGGAGAAAGCCTAACGTAGCACGCATCTTTAAAAGGGGAAAAAGGAGGAGCCGGGGAACTATAGACCCGTCAGCCTGAATTCAATACCTGGGAAGCTACTAGAGCAATGCATAAAACACTGAATGTGTGAATACCTGGAGGATGAAGAGGTGATCACTGGCAGCCAGCATGGATTTACCAAGAACAAATCATGCCAAACCAAACCAAACTTCTTTGACGGGGTAACTGATTTGGTTAGGGGGAATACAGTGGACATAATATACCTGGACTTCAGCAAGGCTTTTAACATAGTCCCACCAGACATTCTGATAAGCAAGCTGGAGAAATGCAGGGTTCACAGACCAACTATAATGTGGATACATAACTGGTTAAGCAACCACAAACAAAGAGTAACTATTAATGGAATGATGTCAGATTGGAGGAAGATCTCAAGTGGAGCTCCACAGGGCTCTCCTCTGGGTCCAGTGTTGTTTAACATCTGGATGTAGATAGAGAGAGCATAGTGATCAAGTTTGCAGATGACAAAGCTGGGGAGGAGAGGTTGCCAATACTTGGGAGGATAGAGCTAAAATTCAGAGGGATCTCGATAAACTGGAGAACTGGGCTATCGACAACAAAATGAAATTTAACAAAGACACATGTAAGGTGCTACACTTAGGAAAGAAAAACCAAATGCACAAATACAGATTGGGGGAAAAACTGGCTTGGCAGCAGCAATGCTGGGAAGAATCTGGGAGCTGTGGTGGATTACAACCTCAACATGAGACAGCAATATGATGCTGTTGCAAAAAAAGCAAATGCAATTTTAGATTGCATTAACAGAGGCATAATATGCAAGTCACAGGAGGGGATAGTACCACTCTACTCGGCACTGGTTAGGCCTCAGCTGGAGTACTGTGTACAATTTTGGTCACCAATGTATAGAAAGGATGTGAAGAAAGTGGAAAGGATCCAGACATGAGCAACAAAGGTGATCAAAGGGATGGAATGCATGCCATATGAGCAAAGGCTGAAGGAACTGGGTATGTTTAGTTTTGAAAAGAGGAGATTAAGGAGGGACATGATAGTCTTCAAACACTTGAAAGGCTGCCATAAAAAAAGATGGAGAAAAATTGTTCTCTCTTGCCACAGAGTGGAGGCCAAGAGGCAATGGGTTCAAATCACAGCATAGCAGATTTAGATTAAATATCAGGAAAAACTTCCTAACTCTAAGAACAGTAGAACAATGGAACAGACTGCTTCAGGAGGTTGTGGAAGCTTCTTCACTAGAGATTTTCAAGAGGCGGCTAGATAGCCATCTATCTTGGATAATTTAGATACAACTCCTCCTGCATCTTGGCAAGGGTTTAGACTAGATGACTGCTGTCATCCCGTCTAACCCTATGATTCTGTGGTGGCGGCGTCCAGGTACTAGATGGTTTTTGGATGAAATTACCAGAGATTCATCTGATAGCAAAATGCCAGCTTCCCAGAGATCCCCTGACCTGCTTACTTAATGCTTCAGTGAAGGATCTGCATTTTAAACAGGACAGCAAATTAATTGCTTTATTGTTAGCAGCAAAGACTTTGTATTGCATATTATCAGAAAAATGTGAGTTTTCCTCCTGTGAAACTGTGGTCTAGTAAAATGTGGACTGTCCTTGTCACATGACGAGCTCTCACACCAAGTACATACACAAGAGAAGTGCCAAAAAGAGGAGAGGTATTTAGAAAATTTGGTCACCCCTTTTAGCATACTTGGGGTGCGGGGCTCCCCAGCCAGCAAGCCAGAATCTTTAGCCAGGTTCTTGGAATATGAATTTGACCATGAACGCACCTCTTAAGTGCATTACTTAATGTTTTATTGTAACTTTGCCTTAATAAAAAGTTTTTAAAAATGAATAAGCTTGCTTATAGTCAACACATCACAGACTGTTGGAAGAAAAAAGCATGAACATATTTGCATTGTAGCAGAACTGGCAAAGATCACTATAACAAACGTGCTATAACAGTTCAATTTAAAATACTGTTTGCAGTTGCTCATTGCTTTCTGAAACTTCATCTTTGGAAATAAAATTTTCCAGCCCTGGTCTCTGTCCAAGTTTTGTTTATTTAAAGTCTGAGCAAAAGTGGTTTAGCAATTTAACTATGAGAAGAGTACAATTATTTAAAAATTTAAAATTGGCAGGGATGCAGCAGGGGTAAGGTAGCCGAGACTGAGAGCAGGCCTGGAGCTGAGAGCGGGTGCCAGGAACGGAGCCACAGCCAGGCAACAGAGGGAGCCAGTAGCTAGGTGCAGCCAAGGCTGGAGACGGGAACTGGGGCCGTAGCTAGAGACGGGGCTGGATGGCACTCCCTCCCTGCTTCCCCTGGGGGCTGGCCCAGGCCCCATGGTGACCCGCTGAATGTTCCTCTGCGCCCCCCCCCCTTTGTGGGGCGCACCGCACAGTTTGGGAATCTCTGAGCTACATTGTTCTTCCCTAGTTTGTTTACGAGAACGTCATCTAAGACGGTATCAAAATCCTTACTAAAGTCAAGATACATCACAGCTGCTGCTTCCCCCCTATCCACAAGGCTTGTTACCCTCTCAAAGAAAGCTGTCAGGTTGGTTTGACATGATTTTCTCTTGACAAATTCATGCTGACTGTTACTCATCGCCTTATTATCTTTTAGGTGTTTGTAAATTGATTGCTTAATTATTTGCTCCATTATCTTTCCAGGTACTGAAGTTAAGCTCACTGGTCTGTAATTCCCCCGGTTGTGCTTATTTCCCTATTAATAGATAGGCACTATGTTTGCCCTTTTCCAGTCCTCTGAAATTTCTCCTATCTTTCATGACTTTTCAAAGATAATCACTAATGGCTCAGATATCTCCCCAGTCCTCCAGTAGTCTAGGATGTATTTCATCAGGATCTGGTGATTTAAATACATCTAACTTGTCTAAGTCATTTGTAACTTGTTCTTTCCCTATTTTAGCCTCTGATCCTTCCTCATTTTCACTGGCATTCACTATATTAGACATCCAATCACTATTAACTTTGTTGGTGAGAACCGAAACAAAAAAGTCAGTTAGCACTTCTGCCATTTCTGTTCCACATATTCGGTTATTGTTCTCCCCCTTCATCCTCCCATTGAGTAATGGGCCTACCCTGTCCTTGGTCTTCCTCTTGCTTCAAACATATAGGTAGGATGTTTTCTTGTTACTCTCTGTGTCTCTAGATAGTTTAAACTCATTTTGTGCCTTGGCCTTTCTAATTTTATTCTGACATACTTGTGTTAATTGTTTATATTCATCCTTCATAATTTGATCTATCTTACACTTTTTGTAGGACTCTTCTGCGAGTTTCAGATCATTGAAAGCGTACTAGTTAAGCCAGGGTGGTCTCTTGCCATACTTCCTATATTTCCTATGCAGTAGGATAGTTTGCTTAATAATGTCTCTGAGTCAGCCATCTTGAAATCCATTATCTGTATTGTGCTTTTTTCCCTTCTACCATTCTTTAGAATCATGAACTCTACCATTTCATAAGCACTTTTACCTAAGCTGCCTTCCACTTTCAAATTCTCAACCAGTTCTTCCCTATTTGTCAAGATCAAATCTAGAACAGCCTAGGAGACACTTTTGTAAGGAACTTTAAGGGGGAAGGAGTAGAAAGACCAAGAGTGATATTAACTGAAACAAATTTCTGACTTTTTAAAAGTCCATGGCTAAAGAGTCATTCGTTAAATTAGTCATTCTAAAAAATGATCAGTTGCACAATTATTAGTAGGTTCCGGTGCTGAAGCATGTGCTGTATTCAGATCCATGTAAACAAGAGTAAAAAATGACCAAGATAGGACTTATTAACTATTGTTAGATTTCATTGTTTCATTATCTATATTTTCCATTGTGAATACAATCCAAGACATATTGCCAAAGCTAACAGGCCTAGAAAAGATATATAATAATATAGATCAATTAATAAGTCCATTTGCAATGCTTTTTTCTGTATTAGAAATACTTAAGTGATCTTTTAAAAGTTCTAACTGCTCTACTCTCAGCAACAACTGTGAATAAGAAAGCAGCGCAGAGGAAACAGAACTAATTTAAAGCTATTTCTGCGTCAAGATTCAGAGGGGCAGTTAGGAGAAGTAAAAATATATTTGAGAATTATGAAATACTCATAAAAGAGTATCTTGTGACAAAATATTGCTCAACGTTTACTCGTTCCATTGCAAAATGCTCATCTTTTAGAGTCAAATTCTTCCACCTTTACTCCTTTTGAGTAGTACCTCAGCCTACAAGAAATCCCAGTAGGACTACTTGAAGAGTAAGGCTCCGAGAAGTAAGCAATTACTCAGCCTGAATAAGCGGACTATGGCCCCAAGTAATTCACTTCAAGGGTAGAATTAGTTCAGTGAGCTTTGCCTAGCTGCTGCAACAGCATTTGTGCATAGTTACACACACTGTGTCTTGCCTAGTGCTTTTAAAAGGGTCATAATTACTATACAGGTTTTTCAAAAACCAAAGTTCATTCACCATCTGCTAATGCTTCCACAGATGCATGGATTGTTTACAAGAAGTCTGTATAAATCTGTCCAAACTCTGAAAATAATTCCCCATTAAGGAAGCAAATAGAAAACAAAACATAAAAAACGTTAAAGAAAAAAATGCTAACAATTATTGTAAGATGTAATGGGATCTTTAAAAGAAAAACAAAAAAGCATACACACCGATTCCAACTGCCTACCTGGCTGCTCATATAAAACTAATAGGTCTAAAAGGTTACGAAACAGGAAATCGGATTCATCCTTACAAGATCTAGACTGTTCTCAGTGGTAGCGGATGACAGAACGAAGAGTAATGGCCTCAAGTTGCAGTGGGGGAGGTTTAGGTTGGATGTTAGGAAAAACTTTTTCGCTAGGAGGGTGGTGAAACACTGGAATGCGTTACCTAGGGAGGTGGTGGAATCTCCTTCCTTAGAAGTTTTTAAGGTCAGGCTTGACAAAGCCCTGGCTGGGATGATTTAGTAGGGGATTGGTCCTACTTTGACCAGGGGGTTGGACTAGATGACCTCCTGAGGTCCCTTCCAACCCTGATAGTCTATGATTCTATGATTAAGATACACTCACTAAATTAGACTCTATTTAACATCAACTGTAAACAAACTGATTAACAAAATATTAACTATTTGTCAACCAAAGCCTTAAAGTGCTACTGGTGTATTCTATTACAGACAAGAACTAATATAATATAAATTAGTTAATAGTGATAGTTTCCCTAGATTTCCATAACTCGTCCGTTAGTTATCTTTAATGAGCGATCTTATCCGATAGATGTTAAAGAAACAAATCAGCTGAATAACAAAATCCCCAAACAAGCACGGGGGACTGGGGCTGGTCTCCTTTCCGAGACGCCCACGCATCAGACGCTCTTGAAACTAAACACGAAATGAACAAAAAGGTGGCAGGCCGGAGCCGAAGACGCTGTACTTCGGGGAGTTACAGCCAGGAAAAAAAAAATCACCCCAAATCCTTGCAACTAGTGAAACTTGCAAGCTCCCTTCCACCCCCTTTGACTTACCTCTGTGCTTCGGAAGAGAGGGAGCTGGAGGGAGGAGGAGGGAAGTAGCACTTTAAATTCCCCTTCTGTCTATCCTACTTTCTCTTCCGTGTCCCATCCTCCTGTTCCTTGTACCTCCTCCCTCACCTTCCGCCACCCCCTACCCTCTGATCTGCCCTAGCAGGCGGCGCGCTCGCGGGGTCCCATCGGGGTTCGGCAGCGGGCGCCTGCCCGGGCAGGGAACTCCAGCAAGGCGTTGCGTGCCGCATCTGGGGAGGAAGGGAGCGGCCATGCCGGAAGAGCCTGCTGCTCAGCACCTGGGACAGGAGGGCAGCCCGCCACCAGGCCCGGCGCCGGGGACTAACGCTACGCGCAGAGCCCTAGTGCGGGCGGGTGCTCCGGGCGTGCTGGCTTGGCAGCGCGTTTGCGAGCCTGCAGGAGGAAGCGAACTTGCAGTCACAAGCTTTTGCTTTGTGAAAGTTTGCTGCTGCAGCTAATTACTGGTGGCTTCACGCATGCCTGGGTGCTGAGACGCTTCCAATGCAGCAGTAGCAGCATCCTGAAAAAAGTCAGGCTGTTAACGCTTAGATTCCCCCTCTCCTTACGCCTTATGGGCTGCATCTGCCACTTACCAGCAGCCCTTGGGCTGCGGATGACGTGGCTGGAAGTATTTGCAAACCCCAACTCCATGCCCATGTTACCGTCGTGTGTGCACATAACCCAACTGATAAACAAGAAACTGTTTCCTTTTACCAACCTGAAGAGCCTTTAATGCTTGGCCTGAAGCTCCAGGGAGGGTGCTGGCATGAACTGCGTTTCGCCCTTAGCAAACATGGTGTGCATCACTGTGACATGCAGATCCTTGCTTTCTGGGTGTTAAAGCTATCGTTGGCCACGGGTTTGTTACACCGGTAGTTGAGCTATCTACAACCAACATCACACTTGTCTACTGAACAGGGTGAAACCTCACTGTAGCAGCAGCTCAGAAATAAAATTCCCCTAGTGCAGTGGGTTTTCAAATTTTGTAGGCTGTCTACCCCTTTCCAAATAATCTACCTTGTATCTCCATCTGAGATAGGGTCATACTATACCTATGAAAATGGGGGGAAAGTCGCATTTTTCAGGAACACAACTACAACGTTAAGTGAGGAGTTACTGTACTAGGTTGTGGTTTGCATGCTTATTTGCTAAATATCAGTGTTACAAAACAGTTCATACGCACTGCACCTTCCTTCTCCACTTCTAGGAACGTAACTGTAACATTCCTAAACGTGGAGAAGGAAGCTGCAGCCTCCCTTAGCTTTATTTAGTTTCACATTCACTGACTTATACCATTGCCTGCTTTTTCATCAGCTCCGAATGAACACATGCAAAAGAATCTAAACAAGCATGAGAGAGTCTGAGTTGATGTACTTGTCAGTCTATGTGACCAGAAGTGACCACTGTATCAAGAAAAGCAAAAACAAGGAAGGCACAGGAATGTGTAAAATAAAGCAGACAATTCCCATGACTTGCATATTCTTACAATTTATTCTGGCTCATCAGGATGCATGTTAGACTACATTAGACTCCCTTACATATCAATCAGCAGGTGAGATTAAATCCAAGGGAATCCAATGAATGACTGCAAGGTAGTACATATTTACATCATTTCTGCATTTGGCCCCTTGACTTTAGCTGAGTACAGGCGTTAAATACGCTTTTAAACAAGTGCAAACTGTCGTTGGAAGTTACAGCTTTAAATGTCATATTTTCTTACCATTACTTTGGTCAGTACTACTTTTAGAAAGAAAGAGGAAGAGAAAGTGCTCCTTTCTCAGACCATTGTGGTTTAGTTTCTAATACCACACAGGATACTATAATTTAATATTTTATTGTTTTAATCAGGGATCAAGTTGGGGGGGAAATGGAAATACTGTTCTAAGTTTCCCTGCACCAGCTTCCCCCCCCCAACCAGGTTTCTGTTCAGAATCTTTATCTATAGTTCTGCTCTCCTCTCCACAGCTTCCTGGGCCAGGAGCCATTTCCCCACCTACGCCCTCCTCTATTTGACTTCTTGAACTAAGGACCTTTGCTCCAGTTTCATTAGTATTCCCGTTCCTCTGCATGTGCCTCTCCCTAATCCCCACAAGACAGGTGGCTTGAGCTATGCTGGATGGAGGCAGATCCTGCTAACATGAGTGGGTCAGGAACAGCAGCTTCTTCTAGTAGAAAAAGTGCTACGGCCATCTAGGAATGGGATTTTTACTTTGGATTTTGACTGCCTCTGGATTGGTATCACCAACATTAGTCCTGGGGAAATGGCTAGGAAAATGGAAAACAAATGTGGTCTCCATCTCAGTGAGGTGGATATGTTGGGATTCCCTCCAAGAACTCTTTCCACTTTGCTTCCTAAGAACTCAGTTTGACTAGAGACTTTGCCCTTCACGTATCTTTATTTGGCATACAGCAATGCTACACTGAACAGACTGAAACCCAGGGGATAGATACAGGGTACCTCACCGATCCAAAGTTACACAGAAACCCTCTCTCTTTATTTGCATTTACACGTCTCATTGCATGTACTATACATTGCATCACACACCTGAGGACTGGCTTCGTTACTTTGTAGGAACTAATGCCTGTACAGCACGCTCTGTCTATGCAGTGTCTATGTTCCACCTACTCTTTACCTTATCATTACATTCCCAACTAGCTTGTCCATTGTTATCGTGTTCTTCGTAAATGGTTCCCTGGGTGTTCCCTCCCCTTATCTTAGCTAGTTCAGACATTGTGTCTCTTAGCTCATTTACCTGTCTTTTAGTTAGCATAAACATTCTGTTTTCAGCATGCTGATCTATTTAACTTCCTAATCCTGTCTTCCAAGAACTGAGGCCTTTCCCTTGTTTAATTACTCATGTCAAGCCGGCCTACAGGATATACTCTATATACTCACATACACCACCAATTGGAGTTCTGGGGGCAGACTTTTAAAGGTATTTATGTGCCTAAAGATTCAAATTGTGCACCATGGGATTTTCAAAAATGCCTAGATATCTAAATCATATTGAAATCAATGGGAGGGTGCCCAGGTGCTTTGGAAAATCCTAATAGGTGCCATTCAGAATCTTTAAGTGCTGAAATACCATGAAAAATCTGTTTCCTAAATCTCCACCATGCAAGCAATTTTGGTGCAAGAAAATCTCACTCAGCTGCATGCTGTGCCCTTTGCTATCTTTTATAATGTATAAAGATTGCCTTGGAAATATATTCATTATTTTGCTCTGACATTTTTCATTAACATTTTTCTTGCCGTGAGTTGCAACCTAGTCCCGTATCCCATTGTAGAGTCACCAGTGTCTTGCGAGTGGACTCAATCACTGGGTCTCATGTGGTTCTGTGCCACGCTCTCCAGTCTGAGTTTACCCCTTCTTGTGAGGCCAAGGTTCTTCACTATTTCAGGCTGGGAAGAGTCCCTTCTGCCCCCTCTCTCTTTGAAGTCCTTCTTAAGTGTGCCAATAGTCAGGTTCCTTGCACAGCAGAATCTTGTTCTTAAGGTGAGTCTCTGTGTCTCTACCATGTGCTCCACTTCCTCCCCACAAGTCCATGTGTAGAAAACCCATTGGTCCTGGGGTGGGCCAGCAGTTAAGAGACAACCCAGGTCAAGAGCCCAGATCACAGGCTTGATTGCTTCTCAGTGATAGTCCTTTCTCTGGAAGAGCAGTTGTCTGGAATGCATTACCACAGCAAGTTTAGACCTGTGCAGTCACAGTGCTAATAACTTCACTCACAGCACAACATACGTTCATAAATTGATAGCAGATATCAAGAGAAGAGAGGTTGATGTTATCTGGTTACAGTACACGTCTTTCTTTCTTTTTTTGGTATGCCCTCCAATCTCTGCTCTGTCCTACTTAGTTGAATATGTGCAGTTATGAGCTGCCAAAATCTTAACAACGGGTTCCCTCCTCACCCCACGAGGGGGTCGTTGCCCACCCCCCCGGGACTCCTGCCCCATCCAACCCCCGCTCGTTCCTTGACGCCCCCCCAACCCCATCCACCCCCCTCCCCTGGCCCCTGACTGCCCCCAGAACCGGCAGGAGGGTCTTGTGGGCCATTGTAGTGGGTGCCCACCCCACCCCTAAGAGCCAGAGGCACCTGCCGGGGGGCGAGGTGGGGAGTCCCGGAGGTGCTTACCTGGGGCAGCTCCCAAGAAGCATCCGGCAGGTCCTTCTGGCTCCTAGGGGCAGGGGAGCGTAGCTGGGGGGGAGCAGGGGGAGTGGCCACTCCCCCACTGATCAGATCAAAAGTGGCGCCTGACTTCCTCGGTGCTCTGGGGCTGGAGCCCCCATGGCGAAAATTTGGTGGGTGCAGAGCTCCCCATCCCGCACCCGGCCCCAGCTCACCTCTCCTCCGCTCCACCTCCTCCCCTGAACGTACCACCCCGCTCTGCTTCTCCGCCCCCCCCCCGGCTTCCCGCAAATCAGCTGTTTGGCGGGAAGCCTGGGAGGGCTGAGAAGCAAGTGGCGGCTTCCCGCTCAGGCCGAGGGTGAGGGAGGTGAGCTGGGGTGGGGAGCGGTTCCCTTGCACGTGCACCCCCACCCCCTGGGTTACCTGCTGTGGCATGGGCGGCCCTCCTCTCGCCCCCCCCCCCCCGCCCCAGCTCACCTCCGCCTCCCTGGGCCTGAGCAGGAAGCCGCGGCCTGCTTCTCAGCCCACCCCAGCTTCCCGCACAAACAGCTGATTCGCAGGAAGCCTGGGGTGGGGGAGTGGAGAAGCAGAGTGGGGCGGCACATTCAGGGGAGGAGGCGGAGGTGGAGCAGAGGTGAACTGGGGCTGGGCTGGGGGTGGGGTGGGGTGGGGTGGGGAGCTGCCGGTGGGTGCTCTGCACCCACCAAATTTTCTCCTTGGGTGCTCCAGGGCTGGAGCACCCATGGAGTCGCGCCTCTGGTGCCACTTTTGGCCGGTTAAATTTAAAAGTCCTTTTAGAACCGGTTGTCCCTCGCAGAACAACCAGTTCTAAAAGGGCTTTAAATTTAACAACCGGTTCTAGCGAACCAGTGGGAACCGACTCCAGCTCACCACTGAATACGTGTCCACATAAATTGAACATACAGTAAGATCACAGCATATTCTAATCTAGAGTATATCTACCCATGTCTGCATTTAATTTTTGCTGACTAAACCTCATGCCTCCCCCATTTATATCAGACAACCTGAAGTTGTTCTGTACTTACATTATATATATATTTTGCAGTTAACTTCATAGCAAATTGTGCATGGCATGTAAATATGTATGCGTGGGAATATGTGCTATTTTATGACTTAAGCCCTACATGATTTTTTCTTCTTTTTAATAGATGTGAAAAAGCTTAGTTTATCAGATTCTAGGCAATCTCTCGACTGGATGACTAAAGAATATTGTAAGTTCTCTGTCATTGTGATAAAGCAGAGCTAAAAAAAAAGAATCTTTACAAAAATCGAAAAGGAAGTTGCATTCCACTAACCTGATGCAATTCAGATATGATGTAAGGGACAACACTATTTTAGGAGCTGACAGGCTTGAAAACTCCAGAGATTTTATTATCTGATAATATCCCCTTCCCTTGAGTTTCTATGCTACTATCAAAATTATTTGTGAGGTAGTGGGGGGGGGTTGTTTTTTTGTTTGTTTTTAATGATATGGAGATAAAATGGTCAGTTTAGAAATTAATTCTACGCAGAAGTTTCTAGGCTTTTATTGTTTCATTAGCAATTGTTGATTTGCATATTTTATACATTGAGCAAACAAACCGGATACCGGAAAAAAAAAAATAAAGAGAGAGCGAGCGAGGAGATATTGGGTCTGTTCCAGCCTAAAATATATACAGACCTTTAAAGAAGGTTATGCATGGTGTATACACACATTTTTGTCTCTAAATACAACTATACTCACTAATTTAGCCCTAAAACACCTTCGTTTCTCAATCATTGGCAACAAGCATGATTTGTTTTGCATACTATCTAGTCCATAAGAGTGTCCCACCCAAACTGGGTGACCCTATGTTTAAGTAACTAGTAAATACTGACATCTAAAATACACAAGGGCAGATCCTCCTCTGGTGTAAATGGTCATAGCTCCATCACCTGAGGATCTGCCCCAGGCTTCCTCTGTCAGAGGTTTGCCCTAGGATTTGAGAGATCGTTAAACTAGCATTACATTACTCTAGTTTATTCAGTCAATTTATAACACTGAGAAAAATCTTCCAATACACAAATGTTTGCTTAAAACCATAGCCAGAGAAAAACAGGTTATAAACTTCTATGTCCTGCCTATTACATTTAAGAACTCCCCCAATATTGACTAAATAATATACTAACAATTAGGTCCAGTTATAATTTAGGGAAAACAATTACCTCTCCTGTTATTGTACCCACAGATCTGATACTCAAAACTAAGGCTGCCACCTGTTTCCAATTTACAGGAGGATCAACGTTTTTTGTAGCTCTATTATTATTACTATTATAAAATCAGTGTGGTCTGGAGGAATGCACACAGAGCTGGGAGGCAGAAAGGCTGAATACCAATCCTGGGTCTGCCACTGTGTCTTTAGGGAAGTTAGTGTTGTACCAATAAATTAAAAACCAGCAGGATCTTATTAAAGGGAAAAAGGCAAAATACCACATTTATTGTGAATACAGAAAGAATCGTAGTAAGCAGTTAGTTACAGCTATAACATTCCATTCAATCTCATATTTATTCACACATTCATTCATACACACACACACACACACAGAGGTTCTGCAAGGTTGTCATCATAGTTAGCAGTTAGTTATAGCTATAACATTCCATTCAATCTCATATTTATTCACACATTCATTCATTCATTCATACACACACACACACACACACACAGGTTCTGCAAGGTTGTTATCATAGTTACCAGCCTTAGAGTTGCTCATGCCAAGCCACTGGCCAGGTGGCCTGGACATGAGGAGGGAGCAGGGCCTTGTCAGATGCTCATCTGATGCTCCTGGAAGTTGGTTTGCAGAATCAGACCCCAAAGTTCTCACTTTTTAGAGTCTCTTTTTATAGGAATTTCTTCCTAGGCCAGTCTGTGGGAATTGCTTCATCATGCTGTTGCTGAATCAATCAGCAGATGGCACATTCCTGACGGCTCCGTGCTGCTAGATGTTATCTTGTTCTTTGGTTCTCCCATTCTTGAGGCTGTTGGGTGGATTCCAGTCTGCCCTCCGGGGGTCCTCTGGTTATTTCCACTTGACGCCTTCTTCAGCCGATGGACACTGGATTCTTAGGCTGGCACCTCCCTGATCATTCAGTTATTATCCACACCAAGCATCCATCCACATACATCCTCTATCTCTATTTTAATCACAATTGTTAATACAACAAAAGGGCGAGGAGTCTCTGGGTGCTGTTTCTGTTGTTAGAGTATTGCTTTGAGTCTCTGTGAATTGCTTTGAGAACAGACTCTGTCTTAGAATGTACTAACACAATTAGCGGCTTGCAAGTTTCACACATAGAGGGAGAGAAACAGTACCAAAACCCAAGAGACCTCTTAATTAGTAATACCCTGGAATTTAAACTATGGGGAATCAAACTCATTTGTGATTTTAATACAGAACTTCTTTAATATGATCCAACATAATCCCCCTTTTGACACTAAGATTTATAATCGTCAGTGTCACTTTCTATGTAGCCTATTCAAGAGAAGGTACTGTGAGGCAATTTGAGTTTGTGATTCCAATTCATGCCACATACACGATCCTAGTGATGTATCTTTACTACAAGGTTCTGGGGCAACAGGCAAGGTGAGGCACACCCACTTTTGAGGAGTCCATTCGATACAACCTCTAGTGTCCAATAGCTTCCCTCCCTCCCCAGCCCACTGGCTCAAGGTCCAGGGTAGCCAGAAGGATCCCATGTGTAATATGGGGAGTGGGTTAACCTTCAATACCTTTGCCTCCAGGGACTGTTGGTGTGCAATTTTGACAACAATTTCTCCCATTAACAAGTCTGGTTTCACAATACTGGAAACATATTGCATCCATTCATGTTGATAAGTGTCAAACAATGATCTCTTTCTTTGTTTTAACAAATGCATCAAACCCTTAATATTTCCCAATATGACGCAGAACATTTTGTGTTCCAAAGTAGCTCGTGCAAGTATCTGCATTTCAGTGCATCCCAGAGCTATGGCTGTGTAGTTTCCTATTTCTAATATATATTTTTTTTTAATGGATAAGCCATGTGGTAGTATTAAGCCATTACTAAAGATTCCATCGGCCTTTTAGGTTACCCAGACCAATTTGGACCAAGTCTACGTTGGCATGTACTTGTTTTTGTATCAGGCTGTCCTGTAGCTGGGACAGAGAGCTTAATTTATTTTTAAGTTCCTGCAGGTCTTCAGTATCTTTTTTTTTTTTTTTTTTTTTTTAAACACACAACAGTGCTAGCAACAAGACAAAACACAAGACAAAACATAGAACACAAAACACAATTTCTATTGTGACAGTAGATTCATGGTATTGGGTTACTTTTCAGCTGGCATCAGCTTTTCCTGATTTTTCTGAAAGACAAAAAGAACATGTTTCTACCCCTTTTGGGGTGGCAGATTATTGCTTAAAATATTTCTTTTACAAATACCCTTGCTGATTGCAGGCAAAACAGAGGAATTGCCCCCACATTTTCCTGTTTTTGTTCTATAGGTGGGCCAGGTTTCAATGGCTTTTATCTTTTAAGGGTTATGGGGAAATTATCCCACTGTTTAGTCATTAAATCCCTGAGTTTTCCTTCTTATACAGCAGACCAAGTTTATAATGTTTTTCCTGCTGTGTTAAGCTTTAAGTTTTATTTACAGGTAATAACTGAGAAGCATCATTACCATACGACCTTAAAGGGTTTTTCCAAAAATCATACACACTATACGTTGTTACAGGGATACTTATTATCATTAAATTTATTAAAATTATCTTGTTATCCCATGCCTTTTATTTAGGCAATTTGTTTGCTGACCAGGTGTGTCCTTTATCTGCAGCTCCTTTGTGCTGCTAGTTCTTTCCTTCCTTTATCATTTAGGTAATTTGCATTTTCACAGAAGCTTCCTGCTTTTGGATTTAAAGCCATCAGCAGCTCAGAGACTCTATCTTAAAAGGGACACAATCAGCTTTCACCAGAGTTTTGATTACTTTTAACTTCTGCTTCCAAAACACACAGCAATCTGAAAAAGAAAACCCAACCTATTGTGGCTCCCTTTGGAGCCCTAATAGCATTTTAATTAAGTAGCATGGTATGTTTGCATTTCTTTTGCCCCTTCTACAATATACCCTGCGCATGTTCTGGGGCAAATGCACATTCCTTCCATAGTTTAACTTCTATAACATTATCCATATCAATTTTTACATAAGGTGTAACTATTTCTTTTTTTTTTTGCTTACAGAGTTTTCATGTACCTTTATCAAAGTGACAGTCTGATTACTCAGAGCCATTTTAAGACTCAGTGTTTCTAACATTGCTTCTTTTTGTTTTGTGCACCTCACCCCTGCTGTTGCTTCAGAGGGCCACTGTCTTTTTTAAATTTCGTATTTATTTATTTTTTTTTCATCTGCTATTTTGTTACAAAATCAAACAAACAAACAAAAACCAACCAACCAAACAAAAATAATCCAATTTTTTTTCTATTCTCCAGATTTTGACTGCCCTGCTGCAGCCACAACTTAAAAACATTTTAAATTTTGTAAAGCATTGAGTTACCTTTTTAAGGGTTAAATGCCAAATCCCAAAGCCAAACAGCACTAATTACCTGTGTCTAGCAAAAAGGTCTGTCAGTTTTGCAACTTTGAATTAAAGAGTCAAATGGATTTTTAGTGGCATTATTTAAAACAAAAACAAAACCAACTGGTCCTTAGAACTTTACATATTTACACACACACAGATAGATACATACACATTTTCTTTTCTTTAACATCCCTTCCACGTTGCTCTGTTTTTTTACATCTTACATTCCCTTTATACATTTGAGGCAGTTAAGTTCCAATAGAACCCCCTTATGTTCTTTTAGCAAATTTGACTAAATTGTCCAGTCAAATGATTTTAATCAGTTTCTTTTGCCTGGCTAATTTACAGACATTCCTTTGGAAAAGGGCCCATTTTTCCCTCAGAATGGCTGCAAAGAAACCAAGAATGCTCTTTCTCTAACACTTTTTTTTTCTTTTTAACATTTTCACAAAGTTTAGCTGCTTAATTCCCTCCAGCCTCTGCAGAGTTAACTTTTTTTTTTACTCTTTCTCTTTATAATTATGCCTGGGGGTGCCATACATAGGACCTTCTCCCCCTTTACCTGCCTCCCTCCAGCCTCTGCAGAGTTAACTTTTTCACTCTTTTTGTATTCCTGGAGTGCCTCTTTCACTATTTTCAGCTGGCTTTGGGTATTTGTAGCCAGCACCTTCCAATTGTCTGCTCCCTTTTCCGTTTGTGCCTTTTCCTCTTTACATGAAGACAAGCGGAGGGAAGAATCCTTACATGCCTCCCACAACAACCAAATTGCTGCTGCATCTCTTTTGGCAGCACTAGAAGGTTTGTATATGAGGATATACTGAGCCAATCTATCCTCTAGGTCCGAAATAGTGCAGAGATCAGCTAGGGCTTGTTTAGTCCAAGGACTGTGCCCAAATTTTTGAAGGTTTTGTTTAAAAGGTGTAATTTCTTTAACAAAAGGTGAGGTTGGAGTTCCTTCTGACTCCATTCCTCCCTCTGGTACTGGCTTACCCTGTTTTCTTTTAAACATCTTAACATGGATATTTCAATCTCTTTGTCACTGCTGGTATTACTTAGCAAGTGACACAGCCTAGATTCTGAAATCATAGCTTAATCTATGCGTTTTTCCCCTGCTACCTTCCCGGAGGCCAGCAGGTCCCCTGCTACCTTCCCGGAGGCCAGCAGGTCTGGTTAACCTATTTCTCCCTGCTACCTTCTCGGAGGCCAGCCGGTCCGGTTAACCTGTTCTCCCCTGCTACCTTCTCGGAGGCCAGCAGGTCCCCTGCTACCTTCTCGGAGGCCAGCAGGTCCCCTGCTACCTTCTCGGAGGCCAGCAGGTCTGGTTTAATCTGTTTTTCCTGCTACCTTCTCGGAGGCCAGCAGGTCCCCTGCTACCTTCTCGGAGGCCAGCAGGTCTGGTTTAATCTGTTTTTCCTGCTACCTTCTCGGAGGCCAGCAGGTCTAGTTTAATCTGTTCTTCCCTGCTACCTTCTCGGAGGCCAGCAGGTCCCCTGCTACCTTCTCGGAGGCCAGCAGGTCTGGTTTAATCTGTTTTTCCTGCTACCTTCTCGGAGGCCAGCAGGTCCCCTGCTACCTTCTCGGAGGCCAGCAGGTCTGGTTAACCTAATAGAAATGCCTAGCTCACTAGAGCTGGCGGTGTGCACACCAATATTTACAATAACTGAGGTTTTTTACCAATATTCCCCCTTTCGCAATTCTCCACCAAAATGTTGTACCAATAAATTAAAAACCAGCAGGATCTTATTAAAGGGAAAAAGGCAAAATACCACATTTATTGTGAATACAGAAAGAATCGTAGTAAGCAGTTAGTTACAGCTATAACATTCCATTCAATCTCATATTTATTCACACATTCATTCATACACACACACACACACACACAGAGGTTCTGCAAGGTTGTCATCATAGTTAGCAGTTAGTTATAGCTATAACATTCCATTCAATCTCATATTTATTCACACATTCATTCATTCATTCATACACACACACACACACACACACAGGTTCTGCAAGGTTGTTATCATAGTTACCAGCCTTAGAGTTGCTCATGCCAAGCCACTGGCCAGGTGGCCTGGACATGAGGAGGGAGCAGGGCCTTGTCAGATGCTCATCTGATGCTCCTGGAAGTTGGTTTGCAGAATCAGACCCCAAAGTTCTCACTTTTTAGAGTCTCTTTTTATAGGAATTTCTTCCTAGGCCAGTCTGTGGGAATTGCTTCATCATGCTGTTGCTGAATCAATCAGCAGATGGCACATTCCTGACGGCTCCGTGCTGCTAGATGTTATCTTGTTCTTTGGTTCTCCCATTCTTGAGGCTGTTGGGTGGATTCCAGTCTGCCCTCCGGGGGTCCTCTGGTTATTTCCACTTGACGCCTTCTTCAGCCGATGGACACTGGATTCTTAGGCTGGCACCTCCCTGATCATTCAGTTATTATCCACACCAAGCATCCATCCACATACATCCTCTATCTCTATTTTAATCACAATTGTTAATACAACAAAAGGGCGAGGAGTCTCTGGGTGCTGTTTCTGTTGTTAGAGTATTGTTTTGAGTCTCTGTGAATTGCTTTGAGAACAGACTCTGTCTTAGAATGTACTAACACAATTAGCGGCTTGCAAGTTTCACACATAGAGGGAGAGAAACAGTACCAAAACCCAAGAGACCTCTTAATTAGTAATACCCTGGAATTTAAACTATGGGGAATCAAACTCATTTGTGATTTTAATACAGAACTTCTTTAATATGATCCAACATTAGATCGCCTTTCATTGTCAGTTTCTCCATCTTTAAAATGGGGATAACAATACTTACCAACATACCTACTGCTGGTGTTCTGAAGATTAGTTAGTGTCTGTACAATTTTTGGAATGTATCAAGCGGAATAAAAATACTATTATCAACATCTAAAACAACTAGCAGATACATATTACACTGTTTATGTCTTTTGTGATTCTGATATTAACCAGTATATCATGGTTAATCAAATATTGTATACACTGACCATAGAAATTAAATAATCTAGCACTATTTTCACAGGAAATATTATAGCATCATGTGATCATGAGAAAAAAAAAGTGAAAAGATTTTGCCCCTCAGGAAATATACAGGCAATTGAGCAACCTTAGCATGGGAATGAAAGATAGTGTTGTGATTAAGACACTGGTCTGGGACTCAGGAGAGCTGGGGTCAGATTCTGGCTTTGCTACAGACTTTCTGGGTGACCTTGGACATGTCACTTAGGGACAGATTATCAAAGGCATTTAGAATCATAGACTTTAAGGTCAGAAGGGACCATTATGATAGTCTAGTCTGACCTCCTGCACAACACTGGCCACAGAATCTCACCCACCTACTCCTGTAACAAACCTCTAACCTATCTCTGAGCTATTGAAGTCCTCAAATCATGGTTTAAAGACTTCAAGGTACAGAGAATCCTCCAGCAAGTGACCCATGCCCCACGCTGCAGAGGAAGGTGAAAAACCCCCAGGGCCTCTGCCAATCTGCCCTGGAGGAAAATTCCTTCCCGATCCCAAATATGGCGATCAGCTAAACCCTGAGCATGTGGGCAAGGCTCACCAGCCAGCCACCCAGGAAAGAATTCTCTGTAGTAACTCAGATCCCACCCCATCTAACATTCCATCACAGGCCATTGGGTATATTTACCGCTAATAGTTGAAGATCAATTAATTGCCAAAATTAGGCTATCCCATCAGATCATCCCTTTCATAAACTTATCAAGCTTAGTCTTGAAGCCAGATATATCTTTTGCCCCTACTGCTTCCTTTGGAAGGCTGTTCCAGAACTTCACTCCTCTGATGTTAGAAACCTTCGTCTAATTTCAAGTCTAAACATCCTGATGGCCAGTTTATTTCCATTTGTTCTTGTGTCCACACTGGTACTGAGCTTAAATAATTCTTCTCCCCCCATGGCATTTATCCCTCTGATATATTTATATAGAGAGCAATCATATCTCCCCTCAGCCTTCTTTTGGTTAGGCTAAACAAGCCAAGCTCTTGGAGTCTCCTTTCATAAGACAGGTTTTCCATTCCTCAGATCATCCTAGTAGCCCTTCTCTGTACCTGTTCCAGTTTGAATTCATCTTTCTTAAACATGGGAGACCAGAACTGCACACAATATTCCAGATGAGGTCTCACCAGTGCCTTGTATAACGGTACTAACACCTCCTTATCTCTACTGGAAATACCTTGCCTGATGCATCCCAAGACCACATTAGCTTTTTTCACAGCCATATCACATTGGCAGCTCATAGTCATCCTGTGATCAACCAATACGCCGAGGTCCTTCTTCTCCTCTGTTACTTCCAAGTGATGAGTCTCCAGTTTATAACAGAAATTCTTATTAATCCCTAAATGCATGACCTTGCACTTTCCACTATTAAATTTCATCCTATTTCTATTACTCCAGTTTACAAGGTCATCCAGATCTTCCTGTATGATATCCCGGTCCTTTTCTGAATTGGCAATACCTCCCAGCTTCATGTCATCCTCAAACTTTATTAGTACATTCCCACTTTTTGTGCCGAGGTCAGTAATAAAAAGATTAAATAAAAGAGTGGTACCAAAACCGATCCCTGAGGAACTCAACATGTAACCTCCTTCCAGCCTGACAGTCCACCTTTCAGTGTGACCCGTTGTAGTCTCCCCTTTAACCAGTTTCTTATCCACCTTTCAATTTTCAAATTGATCCCCATCTTTTCCAATTTAGCTAATAATTCCCCATGTGGAACTGTATCAAATGCCTTACTGAAATCGAGGCAAATTAGATCCACTGCGTTTCCTTTGTCCTTTCCTTTGAACACCTAAAAGTCCAGGTAGGTGTCTAGTGGTATTTTCAAAAGTGTCTGTCATAAATATAAAGGGAAGGATAAACACCTTTAAAATCCCTCCTGGCCAGAAGAAAAACCCTTTCACCTGTAAAGGGTTAAGAAGCTAGGATAACCTCGCTGGCACCTGACCAAAATGATCAATGAGGAGACAAGATACTTTCAAAGCTGGAGGGGGCGGGGAGAAACAAAGGTTCTCTCTGTCTGTGTGATGCTTTTTGCCGGGAACAGAAAAGGAATGGAGTCTTAGAACTTAGTAAGTAATCTAGCTAGATATGCGTTAGATTCTGTTTTGTTTAAATGGCTGAGAAAATAAGCTGTGCTGAATGGAATGTATATTCCTGTTTTTGTGTCTTTTTGTAACTTAAGGTTTTGCCTAGAGGGATTCTCTATGTTTTGAATCTGATTACCCTGTAAGGTATTTACCATCCTGATTTTACAGAGGTGATTCTTTTACTTTTTCTTCAATTAAAATTCTTCTTTTAAGAACCTGATTGCTTTTTCCTTGTTCTTAAGACCCAAGGGTTTGGGTCTGTGTTCACCTATGCAAATTGGTGAGGATTTTTATCAAGCCTTCCCCAGGAAAGGGGGTGTAGGGTTTGGGGAGGATTTTGGGGGGAAAAGACGTTTCCAAGCAGGCTCTTTTCCGGTTATATATCTGTTAGACGCTTGATGGTGGCAGCAATAAAGTCCAAGGGAAAAAGGAAAATAGTTTGTACCTTGGGGAAGTTTTAACCTAAACTGGTAAAAATAAGCTTAGGGGGTTTTCATGCAGGTCCCCACATCTATACCCTAGAGTTCAGAGTGGGGAAGGAACCTTGACAGTGCCTAAACTGGTTAGTTGCCAAACTCTCCTGGGTTGCTTTTGTAAATCCCACTAGGTGCCTAGGTGCATCTTTGTGCCTAAATACCTTCAAAAATCTGCCCCCTTATCTACTATGCCTCCGTTTCCTACCTGCAAAATGGGGCTAATAATTCTTCCTTTCCCCCACATACACCTTTGTCTTGTCTATGTAAGCTCTTAAGGACACAAACTGTCTCTTTTTAATGTATTTGTGCAACACCACAATAGGTCCTGATCTCAGCTGGGGCCTCAAAGTGCTATGTAATATTAATAAATAAATAATAATACAGTGGAACAATTTACCAAGGGTCATAGTAAATTCTCCTTCACTGAATTTTTAAAATCAGGAGTGGATGTTTTTCTAAAAGATCTGCTCTAGGAATTATTTTGGGGAAGTTCCATGGCCTGTGTTATGCAGGAGGCCATAATAGATTATCACAATGGTCCCCTGTGGCCTTACAATCTATGAAGCTTTTGTTATCAACCTGTCTTTCCTTTGCTAGACAACTGATTCTGCAGGAATGGAATACAACTGTCTTTAGCTTGTTGACACTATCCTTTGTAAAAATTCCTCCTTTAGTAAGCATCTATCCGCTCCAGTCTGAGGCTCTGCTCTCACAGGTCCCTCAATTTGGAAGCATCCTCATTTTAATCCCCCATGTTATCTGTGTTTCACACTAATTTGGAGTTCCATTTCTTTTACTGGTGAATATTATTATTTTTCAGTAACAGAGTCATGCAGCGGAGGTTATAGAGAGATCCTGACACTTAAAAAAAATGAATCCCAAGGTATTATATCTGTTTTCTCCTTTTTGGTCTTTGTCACACATTGAGCCATGGCAGACTGAAAAACATGCTCTGACAAGATCCAAAACATCCTGCCAGGGAACAAAATAGAAGCCTTCATTGACATGGAGGATGTTCATGAATACGCTACAGTTTTGAAAAGTAACTTTTCTTTTCCCGTGTTGGGCTTGTTTTTTCCTGTCCCATCCATATGGTAAGCAGATCAGTGCAATTGCACAGAGCATTTGATAATGAGTGCACACTTTTTCATCACATGGAAACTGCAATCTGTTAGTGCTTCAAAGCCAGCATGCACTAAGGGAAGGGCTGTGAATTAGAAGTCTCTATGGTGTTCCAGATTGTTGCGAAAAGTTTGTACATGGTGTGTGATTCTAATGCTCATACAACTGGACAAAAAAGGAGCCTGTCAAGAGTGCTTCAGAAGAGCCATAAGCTACTTTAAGCAAAAAAAAAAACAAAAAACAAACAAAAAAAACCCTAGTGGATTTACTCCAGATTGTGGGCACTCGTGAATCAGCTTGTCTGCAACCTATAGTGGATTCATCAGTTATTTAGTTCGATGGCTTCTCATCATTTTTTATAAGGAGATTAAGCAAATGAGGAGCAATATGTGGTATCTATGGCAGAGCAGAAGGGACTGATCAGCCTTCGCCTGGAGGGGTTTCAAACTCATTTGTTGACACTTTGCTGTAAAAGACTGATAAGGAGGTAGTGAATAATTTAGCTCCCTGCACTATAAAAGCTATAGTATGACTTCTACCTAAAAGAACATCCTCTGGGCAACGAGCTCTTAGTGAACCACAGGGTTTTATTTTATTTTTTAAGTTACGATTATGGAGAATGTTCCATCACCCCTACTTGGCTCAGATTTTTTAACTGTACAATGTTCAAGCTGATTTCTAGATATCATAACATGGTTCCCATTATAAAAGTGAACATGTTTAGGGAAAAATTATCACTTCATTATCATCTCTCTAGGGTAGGATGACATAGCAGCTGTTTTACCCCCTTCCAACATTGCTTAGATGTGCAAACCATCCCATGACTGGACTCTAACTTGCTATATCTCTTCCTGGGTGTATTCAGAACTAATACTACCACCCCATTACACCATCTTTATACCTATGTAATTGTTGAAATCAATGACAAAATTGGCTGAGTAGAGAACCAGGATAGGTATTTTCTGTTTTTTTTTTTCTCCTTGTGGTCCTGGAGACCTAAAACCTAAGACCTGGGTTATCTTCTGGCTTATACATTAGCAGAATTGTTAACCAAGTACCAACTGAAGAAACTGTCTTTAAATTGCACAGTGTTGTCGTCGTCGTCGTCATGTTAGTGCCAGGGTATCAGACACAAGGTGGATGAGATAATATCTTTTATTAGAAGAGCTCTGTATGAACTCGAAAGCTTGTCTCTCTCACCAACAGAAGCTGGTCCAATACAAGATATTACCTCACCCACCTTGTCTCTAAATTACACTCAGAGTTACCCCTCTGAAGGCAATAGGGTTACTTAAATGTGACCAAGTACCTACCCTGAGGATAAAGGGTTGCATAGATATAACTGAGGAGCAACAGTTGACTTACTAATTTTTATTTTTTTTTTTTTTTTAAACCACAGACTGCTGATGATGCATGAGCCAGTAAGAATCCAGATTGACCTCCAGGTCGCAAAGAGGCTGCAAGGCTGGCAAGATGGGGCTTTGTCTCTACCTATTTGTTGACTGAGCAAACTTTGTATAGAAAGACACAGTAGACACACAGTAAACATAGAAACTTGTAATGCCAGTTTTATAGAAATACTTTACAAAGTATAATACTTATAATTAGCCTTATAATAGACCTTTTTCTTGAGAGACTGTATTTGGTCGAATCCATTATACATCACCTCCCCTCCCATCCCTTTCACCTGCACAGAAGAACCTCAGGAATGCAGAGGATGTTCCTATTCAAAGGGATAGATAGGAAGTTTGCTATATACCCCAGTTATCCTTTATTAGAAGATTCATATTTAAAACAAACTCTCTGCCCATGAATAGCTGCTGGAGAGGCAGTGGCTGGGTTTAAAGCAGCTGGTCTTTAAGACTGTGAGATTCTAAAAAGGAACTAAGTGAGAAGAGCCCAGACCAACCGGGAAGCAGAGCTGGAGGCAAGCATGAGAGGCCGATGCCACAGCAGGGGACAGGCAATCATGTTGAGTTTGAAGTCTGTTCTGCTGATGGGAGGGTAAGCCATTTTCAGTCTTGTGTATTTGGAACAGACTAAAGGAAGCCATTTTAGTCAAAGAGCAACTGTAATTTTTTTGCTTCCAATTGCAGTTGAGTTCTGCTAACATTTAAGAAATCCTGATTATCCTCAGGTGAGGAGTTTCAAACTTATTAGGACCAGATACTCAGCTGGCAGAAGTCACTAAAGCTCCACCAAAATTTAGCTGAGCTACACCAATTGACAAGTTCAGGATCTAGCCTCTCATCTCTTCTTCTACCTCTCCACACAGATTAAGAGGAGTCAAGTTTTCCTCCCACATTGTATCCTGCTAAAGATATCAGATAGCAACAATAAGGGCTAAATTCCATTTTTGATGACAATAGCATTGCTGCAAGCAGAATTTGGCCTTTAGACATTGCACTTAGAAAAAAGGGTGCTGACAAGTTGAAAACTTTTATAGCAGGCTTCCACACCCTATCCCATTGCAAAATTTAATTAAAGACATAATTAAATAAAGCACTACACTAATAACTGGATAGAAAAGGCCAACGTTTCTCTTACATAATCAAATGATGTAACACTAACATCAGCTATGCTTAACTAGAAAATATTACCAATGCCTTCATCAAAAAGGCAAATCGTGATCCATCAGGAATAAGTTTATTCCAAAAGAACATAATATTGTACCTACTCTAAGAGAACCTAACATGAACAAAGAAAGCTCATTCCTAAATGGGAATAACAATCCTCTCCAGTTAAATAGATAGGAAAGTAAGAAGCTTGACTGTTTCACTGTGGTGCTATCCGCCTTTCTTTAAGTGAGAACGGGAGATCTGATCTGACTTGTCAAACTCTGTCCTAATTCAGCAAAAATCATTTTTATAGATAAAGGCATGGGTTGAACCTCTCCATTCCTTACACTTGAGCAAAAACCTGGACTTACCTTTGCTTTATGGGCATTGACATGGCAGTTCAAATCACTCACTCATTCAGTTAAACCACTACAGCACAAAATCAGGAGCCCTCATATCTGTGACAGCCCTACTTGGATGTCTTCACAGCTTTTCTGGCTTTAAAAAAATTAAATAAATAAATAAATTTTAAAAAGAGAGAGGAGAAGAACTTGTGAGGTTCAAAAGTAGTTTGACCCTCTTACAATTCCTATTTATTCTTTTTTCATAATCAAAACAAATAGGATTCCTGGTTGAATTAAAAAGGTAAAATTTAGAAATAACCTTTTCTAAACAAGTATAATTACCCACTGAACTCACTGCCACCACACAGTACAGCAAAGATCTTAATAGCAGTTAAAAGGATTGCACATTTCTATGCATAATTAGAGATCAGCCACTACCCTCGCCTACTTTTAATCCCTCCCAGCAGTGCAAAGGAGGGTGGTACGGTACAGTACACCTACCAGCAAGATCTTTATAGCTGGCATGGCATACTGGAAAGACACAGGAGGAGCAGAACGTGGGGTTGGTGGGCAGCCCCCCACCAGTAGCTCCTCCAGTGCAGCTGTACTGCCCCCAGCCCTTCCATGCAGGGTCTCCTCCATCTGTACAGCAGCCCTGCTGGAGGACGGGCTGGGGGCAGCACAGCTGCACTGGAGGAGCTGCCGGCATGGGGCCGCCCAGTGGCTCCACATTCTGCTCCTTTCCACATGGCTCTCCTGGGAATCACAGTGGGGAAAGGAACAGAATGTGGGGCCACCAGGCAGCCCACGCCAGCAGCTCCTCTGGCATGGCTATACTGCCCCCAGCACCACCCCCAGCCCTGTCCTCCGCTGGGGCTGCTGCTGTACAGACAGAGGAGACCCTGCGAGGAAGGGCTGGGGTGGTAGAGCTGCACCAGAGGAGCTGCCGGCATGTGGCCACCCAGCAGCCCCACGTTCTGCTCCTTTCACCGCTGCAATTCCAAAGTCCCCGACACGGTGGAGGAGGACAGAGCCCTCCCCTCCCCAAGTAAGGGGGGTGGATCATGGGAAGGGGACGGGGAGAGCGTGGGGGCCCCAGGCTGGAGGCAGGTTGGGGAGGAGTTACATGGAAGGACATGTGAGGAGATTACGTGCCCCCCCATTAGCTGCTGCCCCACCCTGTACCAGTAAGAAATTGATTCCACTTGCACCACTGATCCCTCCTTAAAACTCACTTTTGACGCCTGAAAGAAACTAGCATAGAGCATTTTAACACCAGAGACAGAAAAGTCCTTACAAATATACTCAGACACAAATTGATCTATGAACTCAGCAGAATGCTTTTGTTTACAACCAAGCACTGAACTTTGCATTTAAAAGATGTAGTATAAACATAAATCTTGTCTCTCCCTAGCATGCTGTAATCTACCATCCAACCAGCACAAAGTCCACTTCCTTTATGATCAGCAATGCTTTAATGTTAAGGTATTCTGACAGGATTATCTATCTTCTAAATGTTAGTACCTTAATCTAGCTATGTATTTTGATCCCTACATTTTAAAAAAATGGTGTAATTTATTTTTAATTCCTCAGACACAAGTTGACATGAATGTTTGTTTACATATTCACATGAATATACACTGCTATTCACTCTGATGAATATTTGGTCTCTTTAAACCTCATACAGTTTATGAAAATTAAGTTTGGGGTGAATTCAGAATAAGAAATATCCAGATAAAACACGTTATTTCAAAAGGAAAACAAAGACACAGAGGAGCTGATTGCCTATTCTGTTGCACCAATTTGGCACTGGTGTAGATTCATAGAAATCAGAGTTGCAATACTGTAAAACTGCCAAAATGGAATGGAGAACTAAGTTCTACGGGTGAAACCCTGGCCCCATTGAAGTCAATTAATGAATTATAGAGAAATATACCAACAAAAAATTACCATTTTAAAGAGCAACTCCCTATCCACTTCAGTGTTCATTCTTGCACTGCTTTGATTTTTCAAATCGAACAGCATCGCTGGGTATCATGGTGATGCTTGAGTCAGCAGTGTTTGATGTCTGTAGTAAAACTGAGAGGCCATCTACAATTTAAAACACCATACAATCAGTTCCATACTTGCCTATGACTACATTTTTCAAATCAGTAGATTTTATAACTAAAACTAAAAATATTTTCTGAGTACCTGTTCAGCATTTATCATTATTTTTAACAACTAGTCTCTCAGGACGAAAACCTCCCACCAAATCAGATGTAAGGAATAGGCCAGTTCTGTTCTTCTGAGGCTGCTATTTTAGCAACTGGACCTCAGGCATCTTGCCCATTATTGTACAGCCCTTTTAATGATTATTACTAGTTAGTGCCCACTATATTCATGTAAAGACAACATGGGCATATCCTTGTCCCACTCCCCAATCCCCACTGTCACATGCAGAGGGTGCAGAACTCCCCTCTGCATCTACTTCAGGGCTGCCCACACTAGGCAATGTCCCTGAATAAGTTTCCTCTTGTGCAATCCACCCTGAAATGTTACTCAGGATCTTTCAGGACTGGTCTGAAATTAACACAATTAAACTCAATAGAGACAAGTGCCAAATACTACACGGAGGAAGGAAAAACCAAATACACAACTACAAGAAGAGGAGTAATTCACTAGGTAATAGTATTGCTGAAAAAGATCTGGGGGTTATGATGATTCACAAACTGAACATGAGTCAGTGTGATGCAGCTGTGAAAGGCTCATATTCTGGGGTGTATTAACAAGAAAGTCAATCATCCTGCTTTACTTGGCATTAGTGAGGCCTCAGTTGGTGTATACTATCTAAGAGTATTCTACATTGTAGAATACTCAACGAGCTGACTGAGGAGATATCTGAGCCATTGGAGATTATCTTCTAAAAGTCATGGAAGATGGGAGAGGAAAAGGGCAACTATAATGTCAATCTATAAAAAGGGGAATAAAGAAAACCTGGGGAATTATAGACCAGTCATCTTAACTTCAGTACCCAGAAAGATAATGGAGCAAATAATTAAGCAGTCAATTTGCAAACACCTAAAAGATACTTGTTACCTTATTAACAGTCAGCATGGATTTGTCAATAGCAAATCATGTCAAACCAACGAAATAGCTTTCTTTGACAGGTTACCAAGCCTGTGGGGGAGGGAAGGAAATGTGGTAGATGTGGTATATCTTGACATTAGTAAGGCTTTTGATACTGTCTTGCGTGACCTTCTCATAAACTAGACAAATACAACCTAGATAGAGCTACTATAAGGCTGGTGAATAACTGGTTGGAAAACTGTTCCTAGAGACTAATTATCAGTGATTCACAGTCAAGCTGGAAGAGCATATCGAGTGGGGTCCCACAAGGATCAGTTCTGGGTCTAGTTTTGTTCCATATCTTCGTCAATGATTTAGAGAATAGCATAGAGAGTACACTTATAAAGCTGAGAGGGGTTGCAAGTGCTTTGGGGGAAGGATTAAAATTCAAAATGATCTGGACAAATGGTCTGAAGTAAATAGGATTAAATTAAATAAGGACAAATGCAAAGTACTCTACTTAGGAAAGAACAATCAGTTGCAACATACAAAATGGGAAATGACTGCCTTGGAAGGAGTAGTGTGGAAAGGGATACGGGGGTCACAGAGGATCACAAGCTAAACATGAGTCAAAAGCGTAACACTGTTGCCAAAAAAAAAAAAAACAACCAAACAGATATTCTGGGATGTATTAGCAGAGTGTTGTAAGCAAGACACAAGTAGTAATTCTTCTACTCTATGCTGATTAGACCTCAACTGGAGTATTGTGTCCAGTTCTGGGTGCTACATTTCAGGAAATGTGGACAAATAGGAGAAAGTCCAGAGAAGATCAATAAACATGATTAAAGGTCTAGAAAACATTACCTATGAAGGAAAATTGAAAAAAAAAATTGATTCATTTAGTCTGGAGAAGAGAAGATTGGGGAGTGGAAGGCATGATAATTTTCAAGTATATAAAAAGTTGTTATAAGAAGGAGGGAGAAAATTTGTTCTTCTTAAGCTCTGAGGATAGGACAAGCAGCAATAGGCTTAAATTGCAGTAAGGGCATTTAGGTTGGACATTTGGAAAAACTTCCTGTCAGGGTGGTTAAGCAATGGAATAAATTGCTCAGAGATGTTGTGGAATTTCTGTCATTGGAGACTTTTAAGAGCAGTTTATACGGTCACCTGTCAGGGATGGTCTAGATCAGGGGTTTTCAACCTTTTTCTTTGATGCCCCCTCAACACACTATAAGAACTCCAGGGCCTAACAGGGGGTGGGTGGCAGAGGAGAGAGAGGGAGAAGGCAGCTCTCACCATGCCTCAGTGGGTCACAGATGAGAATACCAGATTCATGACAAACTGTTGAGAAATAGGGTAGACTTACCACATACTGGTGGTTATTCTATCATTAGATATACCAAGCCAGTAACAAAACTGGTTAACAAGAAGTCAGAGATGCAGTCTCCTTAGGCATTCCAGCCCTTATCTCACCACTCAGACATTGGACTGTATGATGAGTCATTACTGAAAATTTATTTCACTACATTTAGGGGCCTTCTAATCTCAAGAGATCAGCCACACAGCCAGGCCAATATATAGCTCAGCTCTTACCCAATAATCACACTGCTGCCAATCCTTTAGTAAGCAAAATCTAAAGGTTTATTAATAAAAAATGTTTAAGTTGTTAATAAATCATATAATACAATAATGGCAATGTTTCTTAATCAGGTTTGTAACAGTGATGTTATAGACTGCTGGTTTGTAAAGTCTCTCTGGTAATTTCCAAGGGATCGGAAGGTCCTCAGTCCAATATACTCCTCTTAGTTGTAAATCCACAATCCAGAGAATCAGGGCAGGAAAAAGGCAACATTAAGCCATTTCAGGGTCTTTTATATCCTTTGCCATGTGCCTGGAAATTTTCTGTTTCAAAACAAGCTCACAACCCATTTTGTGGAAAGTTACTGGCACAAGATGGAATCCAGGGTCACATGAGCATATCACATGTTCTTACATGGCTTGATGACTCCCACAGGAGGTAGCCGCTGGCCCTTTGGAGGCTTAAGCATCCTCAGGAAGAGCCATCTGGGTCTCTTCAGTGGCCCATTGTGAGAGCTAAGTGTCTCTAATAGGCCATCCAGCTTGAATGGTCCATTCACAATAGGCAGGCTAGACTGGATGTAAGCTACCTTGTGGGTGTTATCTAAGGAACAAACATTTGAGATGCACATATATAGCCAATATGCCCTGTCTCCGGTGCACGCTGGGCCAGACCCACCCCCCGAATCCCTCCTGCACCCTGACCCCCAGCCCCGAGCCCCCTGCCGCACCCCACACCCCTCCTGCACCCCGACCCCCAGCCCCGAGCCCCCTGCCGCACCCCACACCCCTCCTGCACCCCGACCCCCAGCCCCGAGCCCCCTGCCGCACCCCACACCCCTCCTGCACCCCGACCCCCAGCCCCGAGCCCCCTGCCGCACCCCACACCCCTCCTGCACCCCGACCCCCAGCCCTGAGCCCCCTGCCGCACCCCGACCCCCTGCACCGAGCCCCCTGCACCGAGCCCCCTGCTCCCCCTGGGGCGGGGTCAATGGTGTGGCCCATGGGCTAATGTACTAGTCCTCATGTGGCCCTCTTGGTCATTTGAGTTTGAGACCCCTGGTCTAGATTTACTTGGTTCTGCCTCAGCACAGTGTGCTGGACTTGACCTCTCAAGATCCTTTCCAGACTTACATTTCTCCGATTTGAGGAGCAGGCTCTGTGCATGAAGTTCTTTACATTCCTTTAGTAAAAGGCTGTTTTTAAAATTAAATTGATACAATTTCCCCTTTCTTGTATCTGAAAATCTCAAATAGTCTATTCAATGTTATTTCCTTCAGAATGTTGTATCTCAAAGTTCCCCTTAAACTCCACTTCTCCAGAGATCACAGACCTAGTTTCTGTAATATTTGAGTAACTAAGATGCTCTACTTTATCCTCCTGTTTCAGTTTTACAGTTTTATTCATTTCAGTGATATTTATTTTAATACTGGACTACAATTGCTCAGAACATTTCAAATATGGCCTTGCTAGTCCCTTATATTGCTGTGATGAAGTCATTTCTTCAACATAACATAGAGGCACCATGTTAAGGTGTCTGTTTGCTATGTCTATGGTTTTTGGATCTCTGCAAAACATTTCAGGGGGTTAAGCAATGCAGAAACCAGCTTTTTCTTCCTATAGTTTTGAAGGAAATAACCATTTAAAGTGAATTCCTTTTTGTAATCTTACATTTCTCCTTCTCACTGCTGTTAATCTGAGGGAGAATTTAAGTTTTATCACTCTTCCTTGCAAGGGAAAAAGACTTATTAAGGGTAAGATCTTGCTACTGTTACTCACATGGAGTAGCTCAGGAGTAAGGAACAATCCACATATAGAAGTCAGACTACTACTGTTGCAGTAAGATAATACTTGGCAAGAATAAGAGGGCTGAGTCTGGCCCTACGACACATTCATGTATTATTTATATTGTGGTAGCACCTAAAGTCCAAAAACAGTTTGTATATGTATAACAGGCACTGTATAAAAATTTAAATAAGTTCATGCCCCAAAGTGTGTAGTCATCTAGTCCAAACCTTGCTAGTATAGTACAGGATTATTTTACAAATCTTAAATCTCTCCCCTCCATAAGAACATCCTGTAAGTCTTAAACGTGTCATTCTTCATTATTTGTATCTCTTCAAACAAGGAATTATTCTGGCACAAGTACAGTATCACAAGGAACAATCTGCCACAAATATAATTCATCCGCTGAAATTAATTGGGCATGAGGCTATTTTAGTTTAAAAGGAAACTGTGCTTGTGTTACATAAATACCTAAATACAACAAATTCTTTAAAACTGCCCATCGTACAGCCTGTATATATCTTGCTGTAGCATAGCAACTACTGTTGCATTGTAAACAAGCTGTGAAAGCTGACTTACATTTGAATACATTGCTCCTTCATCTTCATGCAGGAGATATTTTTCAACAGCAATCAAGTGTTCGAATTCAGATGTCCAACAAGAAAGTTGTAATTTCCTTGTGCTCTAAGGGACAAAAAGCATAGTAATAAGAATGTAACTTCCTTAACTGTTCCTATAATATATAATGATAAATTTCTAGAGAGAACTTTCCGATTATGGACCTTTCGACCATGAAGTCACATTTTCACAAAGGTCTCCTTATTTCCATATTGTATTCAAGATTACAGAGAGAGCCAATATAACTTTCAATTCCAAGGTATAATATTATTTATTCATTCAACCACATATTGGAAAAACAAATTGTTTCACCTTGCATTATTGAATGGGTTTAGGTAAATGTGTTTTCTAAGTTAACTAATGTATTCTCCCAAATATGCATAGGGAATTCATGAAGGTAGCATGCATTAATGCAAATAGAAGTTGGGTGTATAATTCTTTGACAAATCAGGAAAATAGACATTAGGTATCTCAGAGCCTCCACCTTCTGGAAGAACTTGTATGTATAACACTGTCCTTTCTGAGGGATATGATAGATCACAGGATTCTAATAAGATCTCCTACATTCAGCATAGTTTATTTTAGTATCAGGTTAATTAACTATGCTTCATTATACAAGTTTTGAAAGAAAATTTGAGTTTAAATTCATCTACTCTTTTCAGCAATGCTAGAAATAGGGGTGCTGCTGCACCCCTGGCTTAAAGTAGTAATAACAGACACCAAATACATGGTTTTTATCATCAGCACCCCCTCTATAAAATTTGTTCCAGCACCCCTGATTCTTTTTACATAAAAAAGTAATGGCTATTCTCTTCAGTCATATTTGAACACCCACTAATTAAGCAACATATTTTGGTGAAGTTAACACAATGGACCCAGATCCTTACCTGATGTAACCTGGTATTACTCAATTGAAGTCTAGGAAGCTACATCGATTTCCACCCTTGAGAATCTGGCCCAGTAGCATGGATGACAGAATGCAATGCTATTATGTAGATCAGTGGTATGATTTCTCATTCTGTTCCTTATACCTCCTAAAATTTTGTCTTGGAAGAGGAAATCATTCACTTCTAGTCTAACAAAATATGACTGATCTACATAACATTGTATGACTCTCATAGAAACTGTTCCTTGCTCTCCCAACCAAACCCCTCCCACTGAAAGTACAGCTATTAACTAGCCCAGGATAATCCGAATTTCTAATGGATTAATGACTTCCTTACATCTTTCTGAATGTTAGTGTTACATTTGTCAGCCTAATCAAGCAAATTATGATTTCTTTAGCTTTCCTTTTCAATGTAGTATCACTGCTGTTTTCAGTTTTACATTATAGCCAATCCTTTCAATTTGATTAAGACAACTTCACATTTAATAGTAATTCTTAGCATTCACATGGTGATTGACATCTTCAAACTACTGAGCTGATATTACCGAATTAATCCCCACAATACCCCTATGTGAAATTTCCCTTCACTTTTATACTGAAATAGTATTTAAAAAAAACCAACACAATTGGAGCTATGTTAATAGTATTAATAGCAGGCCCTACAAGGAAAACTATACAGAATGACTGAATAAGACATACTTGATAAGTCTTTAGTATACATTTTGGGTCAAACCCAGCACTATCGTATGCTGTGCTAATGGGGATTAAAGCCCCTCTTTCCCCTTCAACATCATAGCAGGATTCTAATCTACTGTTAAGGGAGAACCAAGGATTACAGTGGTGGCCAACTCCATGATTTTGAAAAAGAGTAATCTGCTATTTTAGGGGTATTGTCCACTACCATTCAGGTAGGTCTGGATCTAAATCTCATTGGGTGAAGTCCTGACCCCATTAAAGTCAATAGAAGTTTTGCCATTGATTTCAGGGAGGCCAGGATTTCAGCCACCAAAGTCAACAGGAATCTTTTCATTGACTTCAGTACGCTTTGGATTAGAACCTCTAGGGTACATCTACATTTGGGAGGCATGACTTCCAGCTCTGGTAGACTACCTGCACTAACTCTCCTTGAGCTAGCATGCTAAAAACAGCACTGTACCTAGGATGGCATGGGCAGAGGCTCAGGCTAACCACCTAAAAACATACCCACCTGGACCGGTTTTCTGCAGCACACATTAGTAGAGGCCTAGCCTGCCTTTTTCTTTGAAGGAGCAGCAGCATACACCCCCACCCCCCAGCGGAATTACCTACTGTCAGCCGTCCTGCTCTGCTTCAGCAGGAGGACTCAAGTATCACCAGCACTGCTCAGCTCTCCTACCATCTGTGCATAAGTTCTCATAAGGACAGTTTTCCCCTGTGGAAGAGACATAGTTGACTCTTCATGGCTTGGTATTAGTTAAAATAAAAGGTCTACCTAGGTTTCACACTACTGTTACTCAGGTTTTACAGTTTTACTTGAAGCTTTAGATGTTAGTAATTCAGTTACTTGAATTTCTAGTGCTTTTTCTTTATCTTTTCAACTAAAATAAAGCATTTCACTGCATGATAGATACAAAGCCACATTTTCTTACATGTTCACTGCCATTAGAAAAGTGTGTTTGCAGATCTTTTTAGCCATTAAGTATATATTTCAAACTCAGTACTGTTACCAGATGTGTGGCTATTTAGACCCCAGAACATCTTTACAATATCGCCAACTTTAAAAAGTTCACTTCCTGCAGGAGCACCTGCTCACGTCTGGGTGTGGGATTAGCTATTGCCCCATCTGGCACCCCCTTCTGTCAGTTACTAACACATGATCCCTCACTCTTTCTTCATGAGTCATCCCTCTAGCTAGGTCACTATGTAGGTAGACCTCCTCTTCCAGCATAACAGAGTTCCATACATCACAGTCTAAAGCCCTTAAAACAGGTCTTCAGCCCCAACTCTGAGCCCCGCTGTCTGTTTACCCTCTTGGCTCAGGGCTTTGAGTGTCTCTACACTGGTCCAAGCCCAGCAACCTATAACCAGCCAAGGCCTGCACACTTGCTACTGTTTCCCTGGGCTTCTTCCTACCCACCCTTTCTTCCCCACAGCTTCTCTGAGATGACCCTTCTTTCAGGCTCAGAATCCTCAGGTTTCCATTTCTGTTTCTTCCTCTCTGTTCCCAGAGAGTAACTGCAGACTCCCTATCTATCTACACCCCTCTTTTACTACAAACTTCCTATCTTTATAATAACCCAGCCTGCGCCTGCCCCTGCCCAGCTAGGCTTCATGTTCAGCTAAGCCTGGCTCTCCCTGCAGGTGCAGTAAATAACATAATTGACCTCACAGGTCTGCATTCGGGGCCTGGGTGGCGTATACTTCATCCCACCAACTGATAAAACACAGTTATAAATTAAATGGATTCACCTGAAATTTATGAACTGGCATGCCTAAGGACTCTTTGTAATTGTTAATGCCAGTTTGTTCTCAAGAGCTTCGGGTCATTCATCGAGATATGCTATCCACATTCTACACTGCAAAAATCACAAACAGAAATTTATGGTCTAACTTTCAGAGGGGTTGACCATTTTTATTGAACTATTTTTTATTTATTTTACTGAACTAGTTTTATTGAAGTGCAGGTGCTCAGATCCCTTGAAAATCACAGCACTGCTGTATATTCCAGTAATGTAATCTTGCCACATTTATGTTCTGAAATCAGTTTGGTACACACCGACATCTCTTTGTACAGTAGTCCTTTTAGTTCCTGGAAAGCCACTCCTTTTTGTCACCTAGTAACTTTTTAATAGTCAACATCAAGCTCAGAGTTTCAGAGCTAGGTACTTGATTTTTCAGTAGGACTACGATGCAACATTTTTCTTATGCCCTAATTAAGTTACAAACTGAAGCTACAATATTTTGGAAGTGTTCTGAATGTGAGAAGTTACAATAATATTTTCTATATTTAAAAATGGAAGTAGCTGAATGTAAGATAATGCCTGGTACAGATAAACCAAGTCAAGTACTGGAACAGATTTGGCATCTAAACCTAATGACAAGAGAAACACTTCTAAAGGGTGACCTTCAAGATAATGAAGATACAGCGGAGTATATGCCTAGATTGATCTTTCTCATGCAAGAACTCAGCAGTTCCCTCAGCCAACAGCTACAACACAATACAGAGATCCTACAAGACACCTGCCAGCTATTGAATACTCTTCAAAACAAACACAAGCAATTGGTTTCAAGTCAAGGCAAGTAAAGATGAGTTTAACCATAAAGAGAATTTATTTAATATATAGTAAGCCAAATTTTGCCCTCTGATGCTCATGTGAAGTCACATTTTACATTAATTGGAACTTCAATATTTGTTCTTTCAGTAGACTATATTTTACTTTTTATTCTCTCCATGTATTTTTCTGAAGAGAGAGTGATTTAAAAAAGGTTTCCATGTAGAATAATGAATTAAACTGAATTAATATAAAGTTTCCTTATCTATATTGTTTTGCATTATTATTTGTATAAAGAAAAACAAGTAAGGGCCAATTCTTGGCTCTTCTGCCCTCTGATCCTGCATAGCTCAAGCAAACCAGAAAGTCTTCCTCCAATCTTTCCTGAGGAAACTAAATTACTCTAGATTTTCCCCTTCTTAATGTACTGTTAAACTGGTCTGCTAATAGTATTTAATTACATAAATTTACATTTAATGGGTCAATTATGTGCTTTCATGTGGGATTCACATTAAAAATAGTATCCTGAACAAAGGATAGCATGCTTTTGCAAACCAAAAATTTCCCAAAAATCCCATCACATCAAGAATATTTAGTAAAATATAGCAGAAAAATACAATCTCTGCATTTAATAATATTTTAGTTTAGCACACCAGGATTAAGAGACTGAGAGATACAATTTCCTGACTCAGATCTTCAGCTATGCCCGTACTTATGAGTCTTAGCTCTATGGTTTTCATAAGATATCCAAGATCATACAAGAGCTTTCTAGTGAGAAAAGACCTGCTTGCAATTTGGTTTTCCCAACTATGTATATGTGATCTGTATTAGCTACTTTTCATTCATTCAGAACTCTCTGATTCTCTTTTTCCAAAAAGATTCTTTTCCATAGTCTCTCTCTTTCATATAAAACAACGAGTTAGTAAAGAAGTTAGGAGACACTTAAACATAGACTGCCACCGTATTCTGAAACTGGGTTATCTCAGGTCAGAAAAACAAGGAAAGCACAGTCCTTAAAGTGATCACATGCTTTTAAAAAATGCACAGAAGGAAATTTCAAGGTTAACATTGTAACAACATGTGGAAAGGCTCTTTTAACACAATGTTGGTGAATAGTCTAAAATTACTATGCAGTGATATGGTTCAGCTTTTAAACACATACAGGTCACGAAATTCAAAGGTACATAGGATAGGCAAACCTCAGTTTTCAGAATGGCTCAAGAATATATGAAAAAAATGGAACTGGGGAAAACTGAAAATTTCAAATAAAAACCTACATTTTTATTTCCAAATTTCAGGTAATGGGGGTTTGCATAACTGGAGTTTACATGTAATATCCATAGCATCTATAGCAATATTTTGTATTACTGTATCTAGTGTCAGCTTTAAAGCCTTAATATGCATGTTCGCTGTACATAAATTGGTGTGTAGGCTGTAAGGAAAATATGAGACAAATTTAAGGTGAAATGGCTTAATGGCTGAACTTTATTTTAGTAAATAACACACAAATTGAAACCACCTAGATGCAGGCAAATAGTTTCTGCTGTAGTGGGCAACCATGGTGATGTTTTTGTAATAGTCTTATGCTCTGGATCCTACTTATAGTATTAGGTAACAGTTTGGTCACTTAAATAGTTTTAAGATTGCTCAAAAGGTTTTGCAAGCCTTGTCAGGTGATATAAGCAGTATTAACTGTTTGCTTAAACCCCTGAAGCCAGTTTGTGTCCAGCTACTGCTCCCCTTTTCTATTACACCAAGTGGACCTCAGATGCAACTGGAAACTGATCTTCCTCATAGCCCCTTAGTCCATCCATCCATTCTGGAATCCCTCTCTCCATACAGTTAGGATCCAAAATGTAGACTCCCCCACAGATGGCACTAGGTGCATCCATATACACATATCTGATGTGGGAGAGATTATGATGAATTTAAATTTTAAAAAATCCCATAATTTAATTACACGTTGGCAGCAATTTTCACAAGTGGGTGGGGGAGAGGAATACACCCACTAAACCTTAGCAGTTCAGGTGCTTTTTTTGAAGTCTACTCTGAGGGTTGAGAAAGTATTGGACAAATAGTGGAAGGAATGGAGCACATCCCCCTCTGCCTTTCTTATTCGGTTTTACCTCAAAGGATTGGTAAAACAATAGGAATTTTTACCCTAGTCGGGCATCTTGAAACCACACTTGAGCTACTCCCATATCATGTTCCTGAGATGACCACTGGGATATTCTCAGAATGATTGCCCCCAAACTGATAATTAAGTTAGTGGAGGATCCTTTTCTCGGTATTAATTTTTAATTGTTGTGAGTTATGGTATGAACTGATTTTTTTACATCCGGTAGAAGTGCTTAGAGCTCTAAGACGAGACACATTACAAATCAAAATACATATAAATAAAACCACTTTTTTTGTTGTAAATGGACAGAATACATGACCTTTACATATTGGCTGAGTTGCAGATATTGGAAGAGCATTGGGTTAGGAATCAGTTGCGCCTCTGACTGCTAGTGTGGTGGTGGGCTGGAAATAGCTGGTGTAGATAATGAAGTAGGGACAGGTACAGGAGAATAGGACTTTATTCTAAATGAAGCCCTTTGTAAGGCCAGAATGGTATAGGGACATTTTGGGATTCCCTTTGTTACCTTACCAAGTATATGCTAGCTGGTCCATAAGGTGAGATATCTTGAATCAATTATATTTACTGTACAAACCACGCACCAAATTCTTCTAGTAAATCTGTAAATGCAAAGCATTTCTAATGAAGACAGTGGAATTGCTCAGATTTACATTAGTAAACAACATGAACAATTTAGCCCCATAATGGCACATACTTAAGCCAGTAAGGGTGCATGCAGATCATGCTATATCCACTCTCTTCATTTCTTTATTCCTCAACCATTTTTTTCACATTATGAAATCATTCATTCTGTATTGAAATCTACATTTTTTTTGAAGTTTGAAATCTCAGATCCAAGGCAGTTTAAAAATGCATCTGCACAATTTTTTTCCAACTTCAGAAATAAAAAAATATATACTTTTCATACTCTGGTAATTGAACAACCATTAAATATATTTTCTTTGGATCTTTCAAATGTTAATTCCTTGGCTGAGGACAAATATAAAAAACTTTCTTGAAAATGTAATTTTTGGAGACAGATTTATATAAGCCTCTGAAAACTAGGACTGAAAGAAAAGGCCCATCTAATCTATCGCATCACACCAATAACATTATCATATAGTACAATTATTTTTCATGTAGAAAACAATAAGGTATTGATTAATCTAGACAGCTTCCTCATTAGGTGTGAAAGAAGGAGCAGTGAAGGTGAGTCATTGGATTCTATTCAGAAGAGAATCACCCTATTTGGTGTCCTTTCCCCCTCTCTCTCTCAATCTTTTGCAAGTGGTAAGTGTTGCATATGGTGTTTCATCTCTATCACTTTTTTATTTGTTTTGACTTGCACTGGATTTAACCTCAAAAACAAGCCTGTGAGTATCACACAGTACTGAACAGAAATATGCTGAGAAATGCTCCCAGAGATTTGTAATGCATCTAATAAATGAAGAGAGACAGTTCCAAAACTCTCCAATTGCTACAGAGTTGACAGCAAAAGGCTTGAGGGTTGCTGTAAAAGTAATACATCTAAAATCCTTGAACATTTGTCTTTGCAAGAATTTCCAGGAAAGGGCATAAGACAAGACAAATCAGGAAAATAAAATAATCCATTTTTCTTATAAGGTCACATTGTGACAGATATGGCAATTTCCTGTCATATGCTTGGGAGGCCTTACTGAATTAAGTTTATGTATCTTTGGAATCCATTGTGTTACATGCATGGTTTTTGTATTATTGTGGGCTGGGATAGTATGTAATCTCTCGAGGGATGGAGCTGTGACAGATGTGAGACCCGAGGGTTCAAAAGACTATATTGTTCAATGTGCCTGAGAATGTACTTTTGGGACAAAAAGTGTTAAGTGGTTTTCCTGGTGAATTCCTAATGGGAGGTGAATGCAAATTCCTCACCTCTGGTTATTCAAAAATACCCAGCCCTTTGAAGCTATGTCCTGAGGAGTGGGCCATTGTCTACTGACTGTCTTGTATATGAGGCCAAGATCTAGGTCCCAAGGTTTAACTGAGGAATACCTAATAGGAGTTGAATGCATATCCCTTATCCCAGTTATGCCAAAAAAAATCCAATAAACCAAAACCCAGCCTTTTGAAACTATGCCCTGAGGAATGGGCCATTGTCTGCTGATCACCTCATACATGAAGCCAGAAAGGCCCCAACTGTGTAAAGGAAAGACTGAACTATTCATGGTTGTTCTGATTCTGAATCTGAGAAAGTTATGAACTTCTAATCACAGGGCATACCCAGTTATGAGTTTTGAAGGATTGACACCAGAACTCGAGACTTCAGCTGGTATGATAAGCTTTTTAGCATGCATGTAGGTTCTTTTATTGTTTTAAATTTGTTTTATCTGTAAATCTTTCACCTTCAGAATAAATGTGCTTGCTTAGAAAGAGCTGTGTGGTAACTTGTAACTGAGGGAAACACTGTTCATAGCCTCTGGAGAGAAAGCAAAATGCAGACAATGTCCTATTTAGGCAGTCTGGCTTCATGGGAATATCACAGTGTGGGCAGAGAACTGTGCAGCTTGGAAAAACCCCAGATAGAAGGAAGAGAGAAGAGGGTCTCCATCCGAGAGATGTTGATTGAGGAGCCGGTAGCCTAGTGTGAGTGCCTTTGGTCTTTGTAGTCCTCTCTGTCCATAAGGGTGAAAATGTCCAAGTCCTTTGTCCCTGACAGTAGTGAAGCAACCCACCACATCATGTTCTTTTCTCCCACCTTGTTCAATTCACACTCCACTTCAAAAACATTGTCATCCCCCTCCCTGAAATGAGGAAATAATTTGAAGTGTATGCCACTTACAGAGACAGGTACAGGGGGTTTGGTTTCATCTACCAGCTTAGTTTTCCTGGCACAGTCTCTCCATCTCGAGCTGATATGTTCCCTGTCCTCTTTCCTCATGCTGCTCCTCCTGTTGGCTCTGGTTCTTCTTCTCTTCTTTCTCATCCTGGCACTGCCACTCCTGGTCTGTTAACAGCTGGAGTTCCAGTCCCACTCTGTCCCTCTCCAGCTTCTTGTACTCTGTCAGTCTGTCCACAATTTCTGTTGCAGTGAGGCGTTCAATCCCCATGAGACATAGTTGCTGCCTCTGGCAGCCTCTTCCTTGCTTATCTCCAGGGAGTTGGCTCCAAGATTTTCCCCACCTGTTGGACCCTCTTTCAATGGGCTGGATGTTCCCTGCAAACCTGAGCCATCATTTCTCTTCCCGTCATCAGAAAACAGCAAGTCAACAAGGTGCACCTTTGTCCACTCCTTAGGGTTGCACTGCCTTTTGCTACATAACTCAAGCTGCTGACTTTTCTTCAGCTGTTCTTAAACCATTTCCCCCCTCACCCAGTCTCTCTTCTCACTATTCCTTTCCCTAAAACACCATGAGACTTTTTCCTCTGTGCTATTTCCTTCCGCAGTATTTGCTTTCACTGCTGTTGGCACTTCTGGCAATTCACCCTGTCATAGATCCCTCATACACTGCCATCATATATGACAGTTTCAGGACAACTACACCTGCCTTCCTCCCTCATAGTCCACTAAGTGCACCACACCGGGATCCCAGCTCCTCAGCTGTCACACCTCTCTTGAATAGAGATGCACATCTCTCCCCCTCCTGAGAGGGGCTTTTCCAGGCTGCAAAGTTCCTTGCCAACACTGTGATATTCCCAGCAAGCCAGACTGCCTAAACAGACCAGCACCAATGCTTTATTTTCTCTCTAGAGGCTATGAACAGCATAATTGCCCTCAGTTACAAGTTACCATACAGCTCTCTGTAAGTAAGCACATTTATTCTTAAGGTGAAAGAATTATAGAGAACATATTCAAAACAATAAAAGAACCTACAAACCTGCTTTAAAAGGTCACCCCAACTCCAACCTCGATCTCTGGTAGGTGTCAGTCCTTCAACACCTGAAACTGGGTTTTCCTTGTGGTTACAAGTTCATAACTATTTCAGCTTCAGAATGAGTACAGCTATGAATAGTTCAGTCTTTCTTTTACATAGCTTGGGCCTTTCTGGCTTCATGTATGAGGTGATCAGCAGACAACGGCCCACTCCTCAGGGCATAATTTCAAAAGGCTGGGTTTTGGTTTGTTGGGTTTTTTGGCATAACTGGAGGTAGGGGATTTGCATTTAACTCCCATTAGGTATTCCCCAGTAAAACCACTTAACACTTTTTGTTCCATAAATCCATTCTTGTCTGGCACATCATTGAATATAGTCCTTTGAACCCCCAAGTCTCACATTTTTCACTTCTCCCTCTTTCAGAAGTTACATAAACAATTAATGTAATACAAAGGACCTCAAAGATTCTTAAACTTAATTCAGTAAGGTCTCCCAAGGATATGGCAAGAAATTGCCATACCTGTCTCACAGTTGTTATAGGAACAACAACTAATTCCTGTGTTTCCGCACAGGAGTGTTCTCAGCTTTCATCAGAAGAAATCTCCACCATCTCTAGGGTTTGATCCGACAAGGCACTTAACTTTAACCATGTGGGAAGTCTCTGTCACTACTCAGATACTTAATTGCTTTGCTGGATCAGGGTCAGAGTGGTCAGCGCCTTGCAGAATGAGGCCTTCTGGACAGAAAAATAATTAAGATTGAATATTGGACTGCTCCTGAGCGAAATACAGCTATTATGTAGCAGTTTTCTGATTTGAATTGGTTGTCTTCAAGAATTTAGCTACTGTCTGATCATTAAACTAGTATTAATTAGAAGTTCTGGGAGAGCTGAGACTATGGTTTTATAAGTCATTATCCAGTTCTTCATAAACTAAATCACTCAAATTCACTTTGCTTTTGAAATAAATATTTTATTGTGTATTAAATAAAAAATGAGAGAAAAGAAACAGAATATATTATCCAATATGCATATACATAAGCCATTTGCATAGCTGTGCAGAGTTCCTTGTGTATGTATTAGGTAATATAGTGATAGCCATGTCGGTCCCAGGATATTAAAGAGACAAGGTGGTTGAGGTAATATCTTTTATTGGACTAGCTTCTGTTGGTGAGAGACATAGAAGCTTTTGAGCCACACAGAGCTCTTTTTCAGGTCTCAGAGTACCTTTTTCAGACCTAAGGGTATGTCTACACTACGGAATAAGGTCGAATTTATAGAAGTCGGTTTTTTAGAAATCGGTTTTATATATTCGAGTGTGTGTGTCCCCACAGAAGTGCATTAAGTGCATTAACTCGGCGGAGTGCTTCCACAGTACCGAGGCTAGAGTCGACTTCTGGAGCGTTGCACTGTGGGTAGCTATCCCACAGTTCCTGCAGTCTCCGCTGCCCATTGGAATTCTGGGTTGAGATCCCAATGCCTGATGGGGCTGAAACATTGTCGCGGGTGGTTCTGGGTACATATCGTCAGTCCCCCCCTTCCCTCCCTCCCTCCGTGAAAGCAAGGGCAGACAATTGTTTCGCGCCTTTTTTCCTGAGTTACCTGTGCGGACGCCATACCACCGCAAGCATGGAGCCCGCTCAGGTAACCGTCACCGTATGTCTCCTGGGTGCTGGCAGACGCGGCACGGCATTGCTACACAGTAGCAGCAACCCATTGCCTTGTGGCAGCAGACGGTACAATACGACTGGTAGCCGTCCTCGTCATGTCCGAGGTACTCCTGGTCGCCTGTGTGAGGTCGATCAGGAGCGCCTGGGCAGACATGGGCGCAGGGACTAAATTTTTAGTGACTTGACCAGGTCATTTTTTTTAGTCCGGCAGTCAGTCCTATTGAACCGTCTTATGGTGAGCAGGCAGGCAATATGGATTGCTAGCAGTCCTATTGCACCGTCTTCTGCCGAGCAGCCATGAGATGTGGATGGCATGCAGTCCTTCTGCACCGTCTGCTGCTAGCCAAAGATGTAAAAGATAGATGGAGTGGATCAAAACAAGAAATAGACCAGATTTGTTTTGTACTCATTTGCCTTCTCCCCTGTCTAGGGGACTCATTCCTCTAGGTCACACTGCAGTCACGCACAGAGAAGGTGCAGCGAGGTAGATCTAGCCATGTATCAATCAGAGGCCAGGCTAACCTCCTTGTTCCAATAAGAACAATAACTTAGGTGCACCATTTCTTATTGGAACCCTCCGTGAACTCTACCCTTGTAAGCTGTGTCCTCAGTCGCCCCTCCCTGCGTCAGAGCAACGGCAAACAATCGTGCATCTGAGTTGAGAGTGCTGTCCAGAGCAGCCCAATGGAGCACTCTGATTGGGCTAAAACATTGTCGCGGGTGGTTCTGGGTACATATCGTCCGGCCCCCGTTCCCTCCCTCCCTCCGTGAAGGCAAGGGCAGACAATTGTTTTGCGCCTTTTTTCCTGAGTTACCTGTGCGGACGCCATACCACCGCAAGCATGGAGCCCGCTCAGGTAACCGTCACCGTATGTCTCCTGGGTGCTGGCAGATGCGGTACGGCATTGCTACACAGTAGCAGCAACCCATTGCCTTCTGGCAGCAGATGGTGCAGTATGACTGGTAGCCGTCCTCGTCATGTCCGAGGTGCTCCTGGCCACGTCGGCTGGGAGCGCCTGGGCAGACATGGGCGCAGGGACTAAATTTTTGGTGACTTGACCAGGTCATTCTCTTTAGTCCTGCAGTCAGTCGTATTGAACCGTCTAATGGTGAGCAGGCAGGCAATACGGATTGCTAGCAGTCGTATTGTACCATCTTCTGCCGGGCAGGCAAGAGATGACGATGGCTAGCAATCGTGTTGTACCATCTTCTGCCGGGCAGGCAAGAGATGACGATGGCTAGCAATCGTATTGTACCATCTTCTGCCGGGCAGGCAAGAGATGACGATGGCTAGCAATCGTACTGTGCCATCTTCTGCCAGGCAGGCAAGAGATGAGGATGGCTAGCAGTCGTACTGTGCCATCTTCTGCCGAGCAGCCATGAGATGTGGATGGCTTGCAGTCCTTCTGCACCGTCTGCTGCCAGCCAAAGATGTAAAAGATAGATGGAGTGGATCAAAACAAGAAATAGACCAGATTTGTTTTGTACTCATTTGCCTCCTGCCCTGTCTAGGGGACTCATTCCTCTAGGTCACACTGCAGTCACTCACAGAGAAGGTGCTGCGAGGTAGATCTAGCCATGTATCAATCAGAGGCCAGGCTAACCTCCTTGTTCCAATAAGAACAATAACTTAGGTGCACCATTTCTTATTGGAACCCTCCGTGAAGTCCTGCCTGAACTACTCCTTGATGTAAAGCCACCCCCTTTGTGGATTTTAGCCTCCTGAAGCCAACCCTGTAAGCCGTGTCGTCAGTCGCCCCTCCCTCCGTCAGAGCAACGGCAGACAATCATTCCGCGCCTTTTTTCTGTGCGGACGCCATACCAAGGCAAGCATGGAGTCCGCTCAGCTCACTTTGGCAATTAGGAGCACATTAAACACCACACGCATTATCCAGCAGTATATGCAGCACCAGAACCTGGCAAAGCGCTACCGGGCGAGGAGGCGACGTCAGCGCGGTCACGTGAGTGATCAGGACATGGACACAGATTTCTCTGAAAGCATGGGCCCTGCCAATGCATGCATAATGGTGCTAATGGGGCAGGTTCATGCTGTGGAATGCCGATTCTGGGCTCGGGAAACAAGCACAGACTGGTGGGACCGCATAGTGTTGCAGGTCTGGGACGATTCCCAGTGGCTGCGAAACTTTCGCATGCGTAAGGGCACTTTCATGGAACTTTGTGACTTGCTTTCCCCTGCCCTGAAGCGCATGAATACCAAGATGAGAGCAGCCCTCACAGTTGAGAAACGAGTGGCGATAGCCCTGTGGAAGCTTGCAACGCCAGACAGCTACCGGTCAGTTGGGAATCAATTTGGAGTGGGCAAATCTACTGTGGGGGCTGCTGTGATGCAAGTAGCCCACGCAATCAAAGATCTGCTGATATCAAGGGTAGTGACCTTGGGAAATGTGCAGGTCATAGTGGATGGCTTTGCTGCAATGGGATTCCCTAACTGTGGTGGGGCCATAGACGGAACCCATATCCCTATCTTGGCACCGGAGCACCAAGCCGGCGAGTACATAAACCGCAAGGGGTACTTTTCAATAGTGCTGCAAGCTCTGGTGGATCACAAGGGACGTTTCACCAACATCAACGTGGGATGGCCGGGAAAGGTACATGACGCTCGCATCTTCAGGAACTCTGGTCTGTTTCAAAAGCTTCAAGAAGGGACTTTATTCCCAGACCAGAAAATAACTGTTGGTGATGTTGAAATGCCTATATGTATCCTTGGGGACCCAGCCTACCCCTTAATGCCATGGCTCATGAAGCCGTACACAGGCAGCCTGGACAGCAGTCAGGAGCTGTTCAACTACAGGCTGAGCAAGTGCAGAATGGTGGTAGAATGTGCATTTGGACGTTTAAAGGCGCGCTGGCGCAGTTTACTGACTCGGTTAGACCTCAGCGAAACCAATATTCCCACTGTTATTACTGCTTGCTGTGTGCTCCACAATATCTGTGAGAGTAAGGGGGAGACGTTTATGGCGGGGTGGGAGGTTGAGGCAAATCGCCTGGCTGCTGGTTATGCGCAGCCAGACACCAGGGCGGTTAGAAGAGCACAGGAGGGTGCGGTACGCATCAGAGAGGCTTTGAAAACCAGTTTCATGACTGGCCAGGCTACGGTGTGAAAGTTCTGTTTGTTTCTCCTTGATGAAACCCCCCGCCCCTTGGTTCACTCTACTTCCTTGTAAGCTAACCACCCTCCCCTCCTCCCTTTGATCACCTCTTGCAGAGGCAATAAAGTCATTGTTGCTTCACATTCATGCATTCTTTATTCATTCATCACACAAATAGGGGGATGACTACCAAGGTAGCCCAGGAGGGGTGGTGGAGGAGGGAAGGAAAATGCCACACAGCACTTTAAAAGTTTACAACTTTAAAATTTATTGAATGACAGCCTTCTTTTTTTGGGGCAATCCTCTGTGGTGGAGTGGCTGGTTGGCCGGTGGCCACCCCACCGCGTTCTTGGGCGTCTGGGTGTGGAGGCTATGGAACTTGGGGAGGAGGGCGGTTGGTTACACAGGGGCTGTAGTGGCAGTCTGTGCTCCAGCTGCCTTTGCTGCAGCTCAACCATACACTGGAGCATACTGGTTTGGTCCTCCAGCAGCCTCAGCATTGAATCCTGCCTCCTCTCATCACGCTGTCGCCACATTCGAGCTTCAGCCCTCTCTTCAGCCCGCCACTTACTCTCTTCAGCCCGCCACTTACTCTCTTCAGCCCGCCACCTCTCCTCCTGGTCATTTTGTGCTTTCCTGCAGTCTGACATTATTTGCCTCCACGCATTCGTCTGTGCTCTGTCAGTGTGGGAGGACAGCATGAGCTCGGAGAACATTTCATCTCGAGTGCGTTTTTTTTTCTTTCTAATCTTCACTAGCCTCTGGGAAGGAGAAGATCCTGTGATCATTGAAACACATGCAGCTGGTGGAGAAAAGAAAAGGGACAGCGGTATTTAAAAAGACACATTTTATAAAACACTGGCTACACTCTTTCAGGGTAAACCTTGCTGTTAACATTACATACATAGCACATGTGCTTTCGTTACAAGGTCGCATTTTGCCTCCCCCCACCGCGTGGCTACCCCCTCAACCCTCCCCCCTCCCTGTGGCTAACAGCGGGGAACATTTCTGTTCAGCCGCAGGCAAACAGCCCAGCAGGAATGGGCTTCTCTGAGTGTCCCCTGAAGAAAAGCACCCTATTTCAACCAGGTGACCATGGATTATATCTCACTCTCCTGAGGATAACACATGAACGGATGTTGCTTGAACGCCAGCAAACATACACTGCAATGCTTTGTTGTACAATGATTCCCGAGTACGTGTTACTGGCCTGGAGTGGTATAGTGGCCTACCATGAAGGACGCAATAAGTCTGCCCTCCCCAGAAACCTTTTGCAAAGGCTTTGGGAGTATATCCAGGAGAGCCGCGAATGCCAGGGCAGAGTAATCCTTTCACATGCTTGCTTTTAAACCATGTATAGTATTTTAAAAGGTACACTCACCGGAGGTCCCTTCTCCGCCTGCTGGGTCCAGGAGGCAGCCTTGGGTGGGTTCAGGGGGTACTGGCTCCAGGTCCAGGGTGAGAAACAGTTCCTGGCTGTCGGGAAAACCGGTTTCTCCGCTTGCTTGCTGTGAGCTATCTACAACCTCATCATCATCATCATCATCTTCTTCGTCCCCAAAACCTGCTTCCGTATTGCCTCCATCTCCATTGAAGGAGTCAAACAACATGGCTGGGGTAGTGGTGGCTGAACCCCCTAAAATGGCATGCAGCTCATCATAGAAGCGGCATGTTTGGGGCTCTGACCCGGAGCGGCCGTTCGCCTCTCTGGTTTTCTGGTAGGCTTGCCTTAGCTCCTTCAGTTTCACGCGGCACTGCTTCGGGTCCCTGTTATGGCCTCTGTCCTTCATGCCCTGGGAGATCTTGACAAAGGTTTTGGCATTTCGAAAACTGGAACGGAGTTCTGATAGCACGGATTCCTCTCCCCATACAGCGATCAGATCCCGTACCTCCCGTTCGGTCCATGCTGGAGCTCTTTTGCGATTCTGAGACTCCATCATGGTCACCTCTGCTGATGAGCTCTGCATGGTCACCTGCAGCTTGCCACGCTGGCCAAACAGGAAATGAGATTCAAAAGTTCGCGGTTCTTTTCCTGTCTACCTGGCCAGTGCATCTGAGTTGAGAGTGCTGTCCAGAGCGGTCAAAATGGAGCACTCTGGGATAGCTCCCGGAGGCCAATACCGTCGAATTGTGTCCACAGTACCCCAAATTCGACCCGGCAAGGCCGATTTAAGCGCTAATCCGCTTGTCAGGGGTGGAGTAAGGAAATCGATTTTAAGAGCCCTTTAAGTCGAAATAAAGGGCTTCATCGTGTGGACGGGTACAGGTTTACATCGATTTAATGCTGCTAAATTCGACCTAAAGTCCTAGTGTAGACCAGGGCTAAGAAGATCCCTGTGGGGCTCAAAAGCTTGTCTCTCTCACCAACAGAAGTTGATTCAGTAAAATGTATTACTTTACCCGTGTTGTCTCTCGTGTGTATTGACTTTTTTTGCATACTATCACTAATATTTCAGTGACACTCAATTAATTACATTTTTTTCTAGAGATCATCACTCTTGTGGGTTGTCTTCGGAAAATAAATGAACTCTTTCTGGATACAGTTACACATCTTCAAGAGGCAAAAAACAAATTTTATGATATTAGATGCAGACATGATGATAAATCTCAGTCCCAGATTGTTCAAGATGTTTCCAATGAAATAGTTGTGTGTGAAAGAGAAAAGACACATTCTGGGAAAGTATCTGCTGGTGTAAGTCAACGACTCCAGGTAACTTCTCCCATGAATGAAAGGAAAAGTCCGAACATTCACCAAGTCCAGTCAAGTGAAAACAAAACAGTGGAAAAAGAAACTGCTATATCATTTAGTGAAAAAAATCCTGATCAAGAACAGGCAGTAAGCAGAGACCTCCCAAAGCTAATGGAAAATGAAGATCACAAGCTCCTACAGAGTTCACATACAGAGCAAAAAGATTGCAACAGAAAGGAGGAAAGTCATGGAGCAAGGACTTATAATAAGAAATGCCCAAACAGAGCTTTTCAAGAAGTTCCCGGGAGCAATGGAGATGATATAATTGTATTTGGAAAGTCCGAAGATATCTGTGATAGATCTGTAATCAATCTTTCTGATCAAGAACAGGCAGTAAGTGAAGAACCCCCAACTCAGATGGAATATGAAGATCACAAACCAACAGAGAATTCATGTGAAGAAGAAAAAGATGACGAGAAAAAGGAGGAAATTTATGAGATTAATGGGAACAACAGAAACAATGCAATTGAGTCTGCAAGGTCGGAGAATATATGCAATACACCTGCTATGCATCTTTCAACAAATGATTCAGAAGAAGTGGAAAGATCAAGTCCCTGGATGAACAAAGAGTAAGTATGAAAAAGTTGACTATTTGTAAACACACATCTGCGTGCACTCCAACCATTGGACATGCATAAAGGGCAGTTCACCCTTTAGTATGGACACTAAATAAAAATGTAACCCTGCACTGAAGATTTTAATGTAGCTTCCTGAAATCTTGAGCACATAAAAGGTCCGATTCGAAACTTATTGAAATCAGTAGAAAGATTTCATTGATTGATGTCAATGAGCTTTGGATCAGGTCCCAAAATTAGGCAGCTTTCCAATAATTTGTAACATACATTTTTAATCAGTGTTACTTATATTTTTCTAGGTCCTATGCACTTGTTAGTTAATGCAAGGTATTACTGATGAGTTCCCTGTGCTTTATGAAAACTGAAAAGATAGGTGGATAATTTGGATATATTTATTATTTAAATATATTAAATGCATATATTAATTGGTTTATTGCTTACATAATATAGGACAAAAAAAAGCCCAGAGAATAATACTGTGTATTTTTCTGCAGATTTCTAGCAGAAGTGAGTGGTAATATTGAACCTGAAGTTGCCTGTTATATTACAGCACCTTCCATCACTCTCGAAAATTTAGTATGCAGGATCATCAATGACATGAGTTCCTTGGTGGTGGAAGATTCTGAGGAGCTGGTCAGCAATGTCATCAGTGTTGCGTGCTTAGACCAGGGGAAACTAATCCCCTTTCCTATCAACATTGCAATCCCATTCACTGCACGCTACAGAGGAAATTATCGAGACATCATGGTGAAGGTGATCAATATGAACTTTCAATCAAGTTACTTAACTCCCATTTCCTTTGATGGGTACCAGGGAAACCAGAAGGTTGGTGAATTCTTATTTGAGTATTATGAAAGGGTCTATTGTGGCTGAACAGTTAAGGTTGAGTTAAATTTTGCAATTAAAGCAGTGATTAATAAGCCATGCTTTCCATCATGAATTTCATATATTGCCAAGGTTACCTAAATACAAAGACCCACATTTTCTAAGGTGACCATTAGTTTTGGGTGCCTCAAGCTTCAGGTGCTAATTCACGCCCCCAGAACAACCCCCAAGATAGGGAGGCATAAAGGTGACCTAAAGCTGCCTATCCTCCCTTCCTCCCACAGGTGGCTCAGAGCATAATTTGGTTCAGTGTGGATCTAGCCTGATTTTTTTCTAGACTAAATTGTATTTCTCTCTCCAAGATTCCCCATGATTGATTGGACACAAAACTCCCCAATTAACATTTTCTCTTCAGAAACATTAATTGGAGAAGTACTTTGCCCCAGAATACAGATGACTCTACAGTTTTGTTTTGTTTTAAATGTGAGCATGTGTGTGAAGTTGACAATTCTTTGGTAAATGAAACAGAGGAGAGATTATTTTGCATTTAACCTAAAGAAGAGTAACAATTATATCTGCATACACCCACCCTCCCACCGACTAAACATAGGATGCAACCTTGTTAATGACACTGAGCCTTATTCACCACTGAAAGTTACTGACACAGTAGAGAACCAGGCTGTCAAAATGGTAATAACATTTAAGTTATTTTCATTTTGCGTCTCAGAATACAGTTAGTTCATCCACCGGAAATGATAATCTACTAACAATTGTAGCATCCTTTTTCTCCCACAAAGGGGACCTTTGCAGAGGTGAAAATTTGCCAGCTTGGTATTTTTTCTGTGGTTTCATGCTTAAAAAAAGAAACATTCACCATTCCAAAGAAAGGGCTCTCACAAAAGCTAAGCATGGATTCTAGAATCTCTTTCTACTACCCTCCAGAAACGTTCAGTTCTCCACTGACCATGCAGTTAAAGGTAAGTGTGAAATATTCATATTTTTCTTTGCATCATGTCTATGTCACATGAGTAGTTCCAAAGAGAAATCCATCATAATGATGAAGACCTCCAAACAGTGTTATTACTATGGTTCCACTGCATAGACAGCTAGGTGGATATGGAGTGGACATTAAGAGGGACTCTGCAACCTTTATGCATAACAGACCTGGGCTTCATGTCAACTCCTTTTTAAAACCCAGGTGCCCTGATTAGCCTGCCTTAATTGATTCTAGCACCTTCTTGATTGGCTGCAGGTGTTCTAATCAGCCTGTCTCAATTGTCTCCAGAAGGTTCCTGATTGTTCTGGAACATTCCCTGTTACCTTACCCAGGGAAAAGGGACCTACTTAGCCTGGGGCTAATATATCTGCCTTCTATTACTCTCCTATAGCCATCTAGCCTGGCCCTGTCACAGCAGATATAAATGAAGCAGTAGCTATTTGTATGCTTGCTATGTTCTGGGAAACAAGACTGTTTCCAACAATATTAATAATTATAATTAAAAAATCTACACAGTACATGAAGTCTTTGGGTCAGGCAGTGGTGTATTCTGTAGGCAAATTTTCTCCGCCCTGATCCATTCCCTTTGAGCTAATCTGGAAGTGCAAAAGAGTCATCGTCTCCCTATAAGTCAGTGGTCCTCAAACTGAGGGGCATGCTCGCCTGGGGGGTGCAGAGAAACATTTTTTTGCAGGGCGGGGCATCTGGTGGAGCCCTGGCCAGCCCTCGGGGGGCAGGTTGAAAGCTGCCTAGTCCTGCTGTGCCCTCAGACCAGCTTCGACCCCACCTGCAGCTCCATGCTGTCCCCAGACGCAGCTCCACTCTCACCCCTGTTCCAACCCCAGCCCAGCTCTGATCCCAGCTGCAGTTCCACTCTCCCCGCTGCTCCACTCTCAGCCCCAGCTCCACTTCACCCTTTGCTCTTCCAACGTCCCAGCTCTGATCCCAGCTCCGTTCCACTCACAGCCCAGCTCCAGGCCTGGCCCAGCTCCGCCCCCCTGCTCTTCTCGCAGCCACAGTTCCACTCCATCCCCTGCTCCACTCCAGCCCAGCTCCATCCCCAGCTCAGCTCCACCCCCAGCCCAGCTCTGCCCTCATTCGCTCTCTGCCCCAAAGCCAGCTCTGCCTCTAGCCCCAGCTACTCCCCCAAACCCAGTTCTGCCCCCAGCTGTGCAGTAATAGAGGGGGGTTGCAGACAGATTCCATTACTGGTAAGAGGGGGCATGACAGGAAAAGTTTGGGCACCACTGCTATAAGTCCGATGCTGGGAATACCTCATTGTGTGGATGTCCCCAGCAGGCATAGAGCCAATAAAACCTGTTCCTATTCCTTCCTCCTTAGAGTCGCAAGCACAGAGGGTGTTCCTAGAGTTGGGAGGTCAGGAATGGCTGGACTATGATATGCTTCAGCTATTCCTAGATAATATATTGATCCTAGGGGATTATAACCAGCTGGTCCAAAGTTAAAGAACTGGAAGGCTGTTGTGCTAGGGACCGAGAATCTGGGAGAGAAAACTGGCTACCTTATAGCTTCCCTGATCTGGTGCATCCAGAAAATCTGACCCTATTTTTGCAAATATGTGTAAATAATTACTTTTACTAATAATGATATGAATACTCTTGTCCTCACCTCCATCCTTTCTCAAGCAAAACTCCCAGTGTAGTCAGTGAGAGTTTACTCTGACTAAGAACCTCAACATTTGACCTAGCTGTAATATGTAAATGAAAACAACAAGTTAAATCAGAGCATGAATTTAAAATCCTTGGCAAGTAGAATGTGTATTAAAAGAGTCATAAAAATGAATATAAGAGTACAGACAAAAAGGTAGTATATAAATTCTACCTTTTAAAACAATCACACACACTAACAGGAGTCCAAATTATTTAATTAACAATGGCAGCAGTTTCTGGTGACACTGTTACAAAGCACTTGGTTGTGCATATGGTAAAATGACTGGGAAAGGAAGAACCTTAGAGCTCATCAACAGAGTTAAAGAAAAAAATCTAGACGGTCTCAATTAAAAAATGGCAAGAGATTTTGTGAAATGCAACTCTCCTCCAGTTCCTGAAGTTAAACTAAAATGATTTTTAAAAAGGCAACATTTAAGTACTTGTACATTAATTATTCTGTTACTTGCTATACATAGGTCCAGCCAATTGAGCCATCACTGGTTTCCATATTAAAGGCAAAATATGACATGTACCATGCAGTAGTGTCTACTAGCCCACTGGTTCATATCCAGCATCCTTCATCCCAGCCATTTAACAAGTCAGTCAGTGTTATTCTACCCTGTCCTCCAAATCCAGAAAAAAAGAGATCGGGAGATGCAACAGAAAATGGAAGAGCATCTAGTGCCACTGTAACCAGGGTTACAACTGCATATCATCTTCGGTAAGTGAGAACTTCTACCTACAAATCCAGCAAGATCAAGGCGTCAACGGAATTGCAAATAGCCCTGACCAAACCATTTTTATATTAAAATATATTCTTCACCTTAAAGCGTTCTGAAAGTGTCCTCTTCAAAAAATATAATTGGCCAGATTTTCAACTGATGTAAAACAACATACCTCCATTGACTTCAATGAAACCACCCTGACCTACACCAGCTGGGGATCTCACTCAGTGTTTTTAACAGAAGATCGGGAAAAACTGAGACATATGTAGTAAAGAAGAATTTTGCTGTTTTCATTTTATTTAACTCCAGATTTTTCCACCTTGACTCACATTGAGTAGTATTTTATTCCATGAGTAGTCCAGAATACAACTCAATGTTAGTCAGGGTGGCAAAATTTGATTCTTCATGTGTAGCTACAGTCATGTCCAGGATTCACCCTTCATTGCTGTAGATGGCTGAGTTTATTTCCTAGCTGAACAAACCAAAAAAACCACTCACTCTAAGTCCTGTTTCCTACTCAATGCTTCTTCATGGCCACTAATGACATCAAGTATAATGTGAAACAAATAGTTCAAAGCACAGAAGGATCAATATTTCCAGTTGCCAAGGACAACAACCTTATAATGGGCAGGTGGCCAGCCTGGTCTCTGGGCTCTACTCTAAAAGATCAGAAGGTTATATGGGTCAAGAGTTCCAAAACCTAGTGATTTTTTGAGTGCCTTAATTTCACGGTGCCCAGCACTGCTCAGCTTTATGGGTGCCAGGTTTATATACTTTTTGGTGATGCCCAGAATGGATCCAAGCAGAGCTGTCCCGTCCATAGGACAGACTGGGACAACCACCCCGGTCCCTGTGATTTGGGGGGCCCCCACACTTCAGGGGGACACGAGGTCCAGGGTGACCTGGAGGATTAGTGGGGGGCCTGGTGCTGGTAGCAGTAAGCGATGCGACCTGGCCCAAGCCTGCTCTGCCCAGCCCCTGGTGTTGCTTGGGGGACGGGGTGGAAGCCAGAAAGAGGTGGAGTGGGGGTTTGGGGGAAAAGAGTGGAATGGGGAGGGGGTGGAGCAGGGCCGTGCTGGGGCTGGGTCACGTCACTTGCTGCTGCCAGCACCAGGCTCCCCGCTAGCCCTTCAGGCCACCCTGGACCCAGCATCTTGCTGAAGCGCAGGGCCCCCCAAAGTGCGCTAAGCCCAAACATTGGTGGAGCCGGGCCCATGTTCCTAAATATTGGTGGAGTATAGGCACCACAGGCCCATATAACTCGCCGCCTATGCTCAGCTTGATCAGAGGGTGGACATACAGCACCACAGTTCTTTCTGAAAATCAGCCCCTCCCCCTTAGAAAATAGAGACAGCTATAATCACTAGTCACTTTTGGTAATCTTGGTGACAATTCCTAATAGTAGTTCTTAACTGGCAGGTTAATGAAGTGCTCCTGACAACGAAACCCACTTGTCTGCTTCCCTAGGTGAAAGTCTGGATAAAACCCTGTAGTAGGAACAGAGGTAGTGGGATTTCTTTTTAGGGGCCAGTTGGAGCAGGTCGCTGTCAGCCTAGAAATGTTGCTCCCCTAAACCCCAAAGAGATGGTTTAACCAATCCTACTGATCCTTTGAAAATTATAATATATATTCCATCATGTAAAATCAAATAGGCTTCCGCACAAGCAGGGGTTTAGGTGATAAAGGGAATAACTGTTCCAATTTTTCACTTCTGGAAACCTCCTTAGATCACTTTTTAAAAAGGATTAAGTTTCATTCTAATCCCTTGTAGACCCTCATCCTCATCATAGATGCACCCTATGATTTGGCAAGATTGGTCATCACTGCTTGTAGAAAGTTCTAAACTGATATCCTGTACCAGGGGTGTTCGATAGTGCACAAATCCTTGCATCTCACCTGCCCACACTTAGCAATGCTGTCAGCCTAGAGCTGTGTAAAGTACATGACTTGAACTTCAGATGTACCTGAATTTATGCTAGGTTCTAATTTGAAGTGTGCCTGTAACATGGATTCTGTTCCTTGAAGACCCAGGATACTTCATTACTTCAGTTAGTACAAATATACCTGTAATGCAGAGGAGAAAGAGAGTGCTCTGTATAAAACAGGGGTCAAACTAAAATGTCTCAAAACACAATTTAATGTGGCTGAATAACTTGATTCAATGGCCTAAGAATAGTGAGCCACATAGTTTTAAGCTTTTCTGCTCCTATACATTACATAGTGTTCAAGGCCTGGATTAACACAAAATAAAACAACAAACTGCAACTTATTTTCACATATTCCTAGTACTTTGAACCATTTTATATTTAACCAATAAATGTCCTAGAACTCTTTAAAGCATAATCTTATACCACATACATGTAATGTAGAGCAGAAAGAGACTCAGGATCTATACAAAACAGGGCTCAAACTAAAACAAAACGTCTGAAGGACACAGGTATGGGGGGGAGGGAGGGAGGTAGTTTGTTCAAAAAGCGCAACCACTGAACATACATGTTCATGAAATACTGTGCAGCGTCCATATAATCTTGATGCAAACTCTTTTGCTTTCTTTGGATATCTGCAAAATTTCTCAGGCCATTTTTTAGAGTGTATTTAGGCTTTCTTCAGAACACCTGATTTCCCACAGCTCTAGTTGAAGACCATAGGACGTGAAGGAGCTCAGCTTTTTTGCAAATCGGGCCCTTAAAATTCAAGCTTTGTTTATAGGGATAAGCTGGGTGGAGGAAGTCACATTGTGGTTTTTTTGTGACCCTGATTGAGTCTGTCCCATGTAATCAGACTGTTCACTCCAGTTCAGCAGAAACTATTTTAATTTTGTTCTTCCTTGATAAGTGGCCTTTTTGCTGAGGTCTCTGATCTAGCTGAAGAAGTCAGAAATAAACCATGTCTCCTAGCTGCTGTGTTTCTCTGGCTCCGATAGACAGCATCTTAGTGTGTTATTGTCTGTAATTTCCCCAGTTGTTGTTAACTGTCTTATTATGAGTTTATATTTTGGTTCACATAACAACTATAACTAGTTTTGGAAGGCTATTTTTATTTTCCCCAAGATCAGACTTTTGGTTTTACATAGGGCTAACGTGTATTTCCACTTCTGGTGAATCAGTGCAAATCAGATGATCCTGTCAAAAGCAAACCTTGATATAAGTTTTGCTCAATATTAGACCAGAGGTTAACTACATTCATTTGGACATGAACCTTTCCAAACTACAGAGCCTGAGTATACCCGCAAACCAGTCCATACATGCCATTTTCTAGATGCAGTTTTTCAGTAAGAGACAAACCATCCCAGATGGTCTGCAGCTAAGCAGATTAAAGAGAAGGGAAAAGACACTGCTACAACACAAGTATTTAATATCCACAGAGCTTTATTTTAACCTTTGTAATGATTTCTCCTGTCTTGTGGTTGTCCAGGGCAATGAGTGCCTCTGTGAGAAAACATGGAGAGAATCTTGGTGAATCCTTGAAAGTATTGGGTTACAGAAGCAAAGAAGAAGAGTGGGTTGTGCTTGATGATGTTATTGTGCGGAATGCACGAAACGGACTTGTATCATTTGAAGTAGATGAGTATTTAGAAAGGTAACATATAAATAATTTCATTCAATTATTTAGGTAAAAGATTCATATCCAAAGAAATTAATGAATGGGAACTTACTAGAGTTGAGAAATCATTCACTAAGAATTATTTTACTTGCCAAAGTTTGGCTCTTCCAGTCTGTAAATGTTTCATGAGATACGGATGACTTTCTTAGATTTGTATGTTATGAATAATTATGCCAAAAATTATTTTGGTAAATAATTTTTCATCTGCATATTGTGCACAAACATAACACAGAATGCTCTTGACATTTGAAATTTAGGTTATAGTAATTAATTTTGATTGGACAGTATTTCTGCTCCCTGGTTGGATGAGCATAACTCTCAGTTTTAAGATTTCACGTTGACATATATTCTCCAGTATTCACTTAAAATTCTCTGTTTATGTAAAGATTCTGCCAACAAACTTTGTATGATAGATCATGCCTGGGAACCAAAACAACCTGAGTCTAACCACAGTTGACTCAAATGCATTTAAACCTTTGAAAATCAATTTGTGATTTGTTTTCCCCAGAATTTATGCACATGATTTCATACATATTGGGTTTAGTGCTGCTATGTTTATGCAGGATAAATCCCTATTGATGTCTATGGGAGTTCTGCAAAAATAAGGACTGTGTTCTCAAAACCATGAACATTAGAATAAAGACCTTATTGTGTTGAACTAGGAAGTATTTGGGAGTTTGGTGAAAGTGCAGATTACTATGTACATGTGCAGCAATTACCTCTGTCATTCACTGTAGTTTATTACTGTATCATTTTGAAAGCAAAATAGCGGATATTTTGATATGCCCTAACACTGAACACCTAACACTTAAGTTTCATACAAGTAGCAGCAAGTTGTGTATCTTACTCATGTCAAATATCCAGATTTACATCTGAGTCTGTTGTTAGAGAGGCTTATCGTATCTTGCATTGTTGTTCCACCCAGCTAAATAATCTAAATGGCTCTAGAAGTGAAAAGCTCTGTAAACACATCAGGAAGAAACATGGAAAAAAACCAGTTCCCTACATACTGAATCATAAATATATTGCTATTAAAATATGTAACAAAATTGCCTCAGTTTCATCATATCTTAAAAATATAAAATGAAACAAATATATAAATTCATGTTGTTTTAAATACTTATTACCATACTAAATCTTTAATTTAGTATGGTATAAAGGTCTGAAATGAGACGGCTTTTGTATTTATCCTCTGTAATGTACATACTACACTTTGTAATTACAATATAGTTGATCAAATATGAGAATATATATTTCAGCTGAAGATCCTACATACTATATATTAGTCATCATTTCTATACATTTTTGATACACATTAATTCTACTTCCCTCAAAACCAGTTACCCTCTTATTCCAATTGCAATATTTTGATTCATCAGCTGGGTTTTGAGTCTTCATGAGAACTGAAATAACATAGGGATTAACATACTTGAACTGATCACTGAGAATTTATTCTAATATTCTGTGTAACAGTAGTCAGTGCCACTGGTGGATGTTTCAGATGGAGGTATAACCTTCCCATTACAACCAAGATCATTTAGTTATTCAATAGTGTATTGTAAGACAGCAAGAAAATTCTTTCCTGCCCCCAAGTTGTGGTTATCTTATGCCCTGAAGCATGAGTTATTCATATACATATCTAGCCTTTCATATTTTGTTTTAACTCAATAATATCCTCTGGCAACAAGATCCAAAAGGTACACAGCACAAAAGATGTTTTGTTTCCCTTTCAAATTTACTACTAAATGGCCCAGTTGGAATCAATGGGATTTTTGTTGAAAGTCAGTGGGACTTAAGATAAGTGCCAAACTCACAATTGAAAATTTTACCTATGGCCTTTAGTGGGAGAAAAATGAGGTACAACAGGGGAATGTTTCAATAAAGCTTTCAATCCTGAACAGCTTGACTTTTGGCCTGATGTCATATCCCAGGAAACTAATCTGAGCATTTGTTTCCTACCTTGAGGAGAAAAAATGTTATAGAATGGTCATCAGTTACCTGAACCACTATATTATCTTGCTTGATAAGTTGCAAAAGGTAAATAAAACGATTTATAATTCAATAAAGAATTAAGTGTCACCTCGGGGACTACTTATTTTCTTCTCTCTTCTTTTCTTCTTAATGCAGCTTTATTGTCATTCGCCTCTCATTTGCCATGGACAATACGCATCTAGTTCTGTTTATGCAGGCTCTGGAGGAAGCCATTCGCAGCACCATGGCTAATGTCGTACTATATCGGAAAAAAGAAAACCCTCATAAAATAGTTGTTTTACTGGTTCTGTCCAAAGAACTGAACTGGGAGCTGCAAAACCTGCGTGAGGAGGGATACTTTGGTCCTCCAGAACCAACGCAACAGTTTCAACTAAGAGAAGGAGAGCAGATTCATTTTAGATTTAGTGGCAACATATTTGCCTCAGGTAAACTGGCCATTTCTTGTACGTAAATACAACCTATCAAGTGAACGAATCTCATATAATATAGAACTTTGTCTTGCTTCCACCTGTTGCAAATAATGAGCTTGCATTTAGGTAATTCTTTGAAACGGCACACTTCACTGTTGTCATTCAGTCCTTATTTTTTGTAAACTTGTAATTCGATAGGCAACCACTCCACTCTGATTACATGAAAAGAAGTTCATAGGGTGAAATCCTAGCCCACTTGACATTAATTGGTATTTTGTCAATTACTTCAATAGGGTCAATATTTTACCCATAGCCCTCCCTTTTCCACTAATCTTCTTTTATGGTCATTTTAAGAACATCTCATTGGGGTTAAATGGATTTTAAATAAAAAAGGACAGATTCTGTTCATTTACATCAGTGTAAATCTGGAGTAACTCAATTGACTTTAATGGATAGTGGCATCTAGGGCATATTAATGCTGTTGCTGGTGGCCCTCTGAATTAATTCATGTGATGATAGCCTATTGTTTAGAAATTTCACAAGTGCTCACAGTTGGTCTAACTACTGTCATTCACTATTGCCATGGTAAAAACTATTCACTACACTAAGCACTTTTGAAAAGCCTACCCAAAATATTTATGCTCTTCTTTGCCAGGTTTTAAAATTAATTATGAGGGTGTAGCTTACCACCTTCAGAGGTCACATTGTACACATTACATAAATTCTTCCCAGGGGAAACCCATCCAAAGAAAATCAGTGTGAAAAAAAAATAGTATTAGCTTCGCAAGTATATTGCATAGTTATACAAAATATGTGAAGAAAATGTCACGGTTGCAGAGTTAAGTACTCAAAAAACAGAGAAATGCAAAACTTATGGATGTACATGCAACTCTTCCCCCTTTCTGTAGTCATTATAATACAAGGTTTACTTACATGACAATACACATCTCAAATAGTCATGTTCTCAGTTGGGTTAAAGTCCCTTAAACTGATGAATATAGCAGCCTCCCTTCATTCAGGTTAAATGTAAGAAACAAGAGCAGTCTCAAAGAGGGGCATCCAAGGCTACTCAGAAATTTGAGCTATGTAGGTGGAGAACTCTGCTGAATATTGTTTGGGCAAGAATAGGTCTGAGAGAGCCAGAAGCAGGAGAGTGACATGGAAGGAGCAGAGAGAGTCAAACATAGCCTGAACAAGCAGCTGGTAAGACAACCCTGGAAAAAGCATACTGAGAAAACATTTGGGGGGGGGGGTGGAGTGGTAAGGGAGGGATGGAGGGAGTGCAGGCTGAAGGAGTTTGCACCAGTGTGCAAGGAGAGTGTCTCCTGTTTTTTGGTTTCTCCTGTGTTCAGGGAAACAGGACTTTGTCCATTCTTTGTAAATAAACAAGATTGCATCAAAGGTACCTGATTCCATCATCAATTTTCCGTCCCAACTGGAACATCCTCAAGGGTCCTGAAGTTTGACCAGCTGCTCACCTCAAAAAGTGTAACATTTAACAAAATAGTACACATTGTTTCCTAGAGCTTTAGATGCAATATTTTCTTCTGCTCGTACTAATTTCATTGTCAACATGGACTTTCATTTCTTGTCTCTGCATGGTTTGTATTTCATTAATTTTATCATCTCCATGTGCATTGCTTTTCAAGCAGCAACACATCTCTCCTTAGAGGCACTTTGAGGCAGCTAACTGCAAAGATAATGTAACCGTTAATTTAAGTGGCCAAGAAAGTGTAGCTCTTGCTCTGTGTTTCATACTTAGGTCCCAGGCCTGAATACAATTTGTTTTGTATGATTTTATTTGTATAAGTCCTATTGACTTATCTTGCTCCGCAAAAGATTTTGTGTTTATATACCGTAGAATCAGACATTAAAACTCAGTCTAAGAAATACATCTTTTTATAATGAATACAGATGATGGGAAGAATTTTGGAAAAGCCTACAGGCTTACTTTTCATTCACAAAGAAAGCCCAGACTGGAGCTCCAACTCAAAGAAGTGGATGAATTTGGTAACTACAGCTCACCTCATTACAAGGGAACTGCAGTATTTTACAAAATGAGCAGAGAAACAATAGCCAAGAACTGGGATCAACCCCTTCTGCCTGATGACTATCAGGACCAGTCACCTTTATGTAAGTTAGCACTAACCTTACCAAAGGTAAGTTCCACAACTCCTTACTATTTGAAGTCTCTCTCTTCCAGACATTTTTGTGAGATTGATATATCCTTTATCAGTAAGGATCCTAATTTGCTTTACAATCTACAGGCAGACACAGAAATAACCCATCTATAAAATGTCACTACTGGGGGCGGGGGTGAAACATAGTAGCTTTTTCACCTTGCACAGCTCCACCGGGTATTAATTTAGGACTGGAAATAAAGAATCTCATTCAGCTGAAACTGTGGGGAGAATTCCCCAGTTAAAGTTTATCCAGGACACTGCAATTCGCCCCCTGCTCTCCAAAACATACCATGGAATGGCTACAAGTGGTCAGTATCGGAAGTTATTATTAAATATATGGGGGCTAGACCATGCCTTTAAGGCAGAGACCAGTGTTTGGGAAGGTGCAGAGCCACAATTTCACGGGGAGCTCAGGGAAGAATTTAGACTATCCATTTTCCTTAAGTATCCATAGATATATGGTCATCTTTGAACCTGAATACTCCATCCCCTTGCATGCCCGGTGAGTCTCTGTAACTTTGTCATGTGCATTATTGGCTTGTCTCCATCTCTAAGACATGCATAAGATTTTCAACAATCTTCTCTCACTTTGACCATTGTAATGTCACTGTGTTGTCTCCTCAAGACCCAGATCTCCAGATAAAGAAATGCCAATTGACCTCCAATACCAATTGTGTCACCTTCAGCCTCAAACATCTCTATTCCATCTCCCAATTTATTACAGAACTCTTCTGTTTGTTTTTAAAATCCTCTCCAGATTTGCTGCAAGACCTTGTGAACCATGTTGTAAACTGCCATAGCTCCATCAAAGTCAAGGCCAATTTACATCAACTGTCAATGTCTCCATTTCCCATTGTATTCCTCCCACGTTTATAGCACAAGTCTCCCACCATTGTCCCTTTACGTAGTTTCACCACTCTTGCTATGAGTCCCTTTTCTGCAGATCTGAAACAGCCTTCCTTGATGTTGTTTCCCCATTACCATACTCTTTATTTCTCTCTCCCTCTGCTATTTTTTGCTATCTAAAGGTTGAAACTGAATTAAGTTGTGTACATTTTTGCACAAGGATAGGTTTTATTTAAGTGAAATATAATACAAAATTCTGTTATAAAAGACAATATACTCCTTTGCCTTTTTTTTTTTATTTATTTTAATTTTTCAGCAGAAAGTTAGCCTTCCTTCAGAAGTGATCTACAACAGTTATATGTGGCACTTCCCTGGAGAGTCAAAGGGGATGCTTAAAGAAAATCTATTTATTTGGACCCAGGCTTCACTTTGTTTCCTTCCCTCCTCCCACCCCAGTTCTGTGGTTTATTCCATCTTCTTTCATCTTGGTGCATAAGAATCATGTTATGTATGACATTGGATGGTACTTGAAACAAACCACATTTTTGCAGCTATCAAGTGCTTCAGCTTTGCTTTGGTACTTAATCACCTGCCAAGGCCTTTTATTGCTTTCTGTATTCTATTGCAAAGAACATGAGCCCTTAAATGTCCTGATGGGACATTCTATCAATTTGCAGTAATTACATGTGCCCCTGCTCCTCCCCTCCCATTTAAATGTATGGTCATCTTTGCTATCAATACAACCTTCCAATCCCAGTGTGGTGAGGAAGTTAAGGCTGAACTGATACCAATGGTTATGGAAGAAGCAAGCACAGGAACACTGGTAATTTGGTAGTTGATCTGTAGTGACTGGAAAACTGCTATTATTGGAGAGACCCCCCCCCCCCAAAACACATCCCTGGAAGAAAATTTTGTGGGTTCAATATTTAAAAATGAGCCCACTCAATCTGAATAATTTCAATAGAGGGGCCTGAATCGAGGTATAGAAAAACAGTCTGCTTAGAGTGGTTTCCTTACACGCCATTCTTAGAGGCCATCATGGGGAATTCTGGCTGAAGCAGCAAACAATTTCTCCTCGAGTTCCCAGATAAACACATGCAGTAGCAGAACGTCTGCCATCCTCAGAAAAGGTGCAGCATGCGTTCCCCCTTCCTACGTGGCCAGCAGAGCTGGCTTGTGTGGGGAGTGGAGCCATCTCCCTTTTAGGGTGCTAGCAGCACAAGTCATTTAACAGGTACCATATTCACTAGCCTCACTGGGGCTTGCCTTTTGCAAATGGGCACAAGTGATGGGAAAGTCTGCACAGGGCCAGCCACCATATGGCTCAAAGTGTCCTAATTCTATACCTGCATCTTGAGAATTCAAAGTGCGTAATCAGGCTGCTTTAAATAACTCTGAAACTGCAGTATGCGCATTTATTCTACAGATTAGAATGGAATAGACCAGGAATAAGTCTGGTCCTTCCTTGCTTATTTGTAAGCATTGATGAAATGTCAGAGTTGTAGTTCTTCTGTGGATCTAGAATAAGTTAACCTTTTTTCTACTATGCAGTTTCTATATTGAATATAGCAATTTCAAAATTCCCTTGAGCAAGATAGGCCTTATTACTCTCAAAATGTGTTTCTTGATAGGAAATAGATAACAGACATATGTAATACATAACTTCAGGGGATCAGTGCAAGCCTTGGGTTTCCAAAGAAACTTCCTCTAGTTTGTAGTGATGAGTTTACTTAGGAGAGACTGAAAGGGATCAGATTCTACCCTGAATGAAAATATTAAAAAAAAGTAAGTTCTTAGAAATGCTCAAATATGGCAAGATTTGCACGTCATTTCCCCCCTAAAAAATGAAATGCTTCTCTACAAAAGACTGAGTAGAAAAAATAGCATCATAATCAGATCTCTCTCTCTCTTGCAAATATTTTCTGTGTACAGAACCAACATCTGTTTAGAAACAGTTGGCAAGAATTGCCATTTTAAATTGCCTTCTGTCCTTCTTTTTAACCTTAGCAAGAAAAAGAACAAATACGGGAAGTACTTAAGTTAATTCAACTTCGGTCTCTTAAAAGACATTGGTTTACGTCAGGGGTCAGCGACCTTTCAGAAGTGGTGTGCCAAGTAATTTAAGGTTTTGCGTGCTAGTAATACATTTTAATGTTGTTAGAAGGTCTCTTTCTATAAGTCTATAATATATAACTCAACTACTGGTTTTTTTAATTTTTAAAAATGTTTAAGAAGTTTCATTTAAAATTAAATTAAAATGCAGAGCCCCTCGGACCAGTGGCCAGCAGCGTGAGTGCCACTGAAAATGAGCTCGTGTGTCGCCTTTGGCACACGTGCCATAGGTTGCCTACCCCTGGTTTACGTGCAAAAGGGCAATGGGAATGTCATATGCATTTTAGTGGTAATGAAACCCTCATGAATACAGGGTTAGACTTTGGCCATGTCTACACTACAAACTGTGGTTGATGCAAGTTACAGTGTCATTAAGCCACCGCAATTAGCATATCACGCATGCATGGGCATACTTGTCTCCTTGCGTCAGCACTGCACATCCACACAACGAGTGCTTATATCGATGCACAGAGCAGTTTACCATGGATAGGTATCCCAATGTGCAACTTGCCAGTGTCCAGCATATAGTCTTTTAGGAAGTTTTGGCAATGCATGGTGGGGTTGAAACAAGTCATGCAGGGGTGCCTGGAACCAAGGTGTCAACTTCTCAGTGTTTAACAGTCTCCATCTCATAATTGTCAAAACTTTTTCAAAATTTCAAAAACCTGTATAGCCCTCCTCACTATCCACCATCTTTGACAGAAGCATGGAGCCTGCACAGCTCTGCACTATTGTCATAAACATTGCAAGCACAGGATCCATGATCCTCCGGTATTTGCTGAGCTGCAAGAATGAATCAGCAGGGAACATGATGATTTCTTGGAGAACCAATTCAAGGTCATTGATGGCCTTCACAGTGCAGCTGCATATGGTGGAGTGCCATTTCTGGGCCTGAGAAACGAGCACTGACTGGTGTGATTGCACTGTAATGCAGGCTTGGGATGATGAGCAATGGCTGCAGAACTTCCAGCTGAAAAAGGCCACATGCCTGGATCTGTGTGCCACGCTCATCCCAACCCTCCAGTGTAGGGACACCAGAATGAGAGCTTCACTAATAGTGGATCAATGGTGGTGATAGCACTGTGGAAACTTGTAATGCCCGATTACCCATTGACTGATAGCAATCAGTTTGGAGTTGGAAAAAACACTGTGGGGCTCTTGTCATGAAAGTATGCAGGGCCGTTAAATCAACTCTACTAGGCAGGACTGACTCTCAGCAACATGCAGGAGATTCATAGATATTTAGGTCAGAAGGGACCATTATGATCATCTAGTCTGACCTCCTGCACAACGCAGGCCACAGAATTTCACCCACCACTCCTGCAAAAAACCTCACACCTATATCTATGCTATTGAAGTCCTCAAATCGTAGTTTAAAGACTCCAAGGAGCAGAGAATCCTCCAGCAAGTGACCCGTACCCCATGCTACAGAGGAAGGCAAAAAACCTTGGACGGATACTGGATGGATTTTCAACAAACTGTGGTGGAGTGACAGATGGCACGCATATCCCTATATTTTGGCACCAGACCACCTTGCTACAGAGTACATCAACAGAAAGGGCTACTTTTCTATGGTTATGCAAACATTGGTGGATCACCAGGGATGCATCACCAACATCAGAGTGAAGTGGTCACAGAAAGTGCATGACACTTGTATCTTTAAGAACACAGAAAGCTACAAGCAGGGACTTCCCCACCCCCCCTCCAACTACCAGATGATTATTAGCAAATGTTGAAATGTCAATCAATAGTGATTTTGGGAGACCCAGTCTACCTCTTGCTCCCCTGACTCATGAAGTTGTACACAGGCCACCTTGAAAGCAGCAAGAAAAGATTCAGCTACAAACTTAGGAGGTGCAGAATGAGAGTTGAATGTGCTTTTGGTAGATTGAAAGGCTGCTGGCATCGTTTACTCACAAGATTTGATCCGAGTGAGAAAAATATCCCAATGGTTATAGATACCTGCTGTGTCCTGCATAATATGTGTGAAGCAAAGGGGGAAAGTGGCTATCTGCTAAGTTTGAACAGCCAGACACAAAGGATATTAGAAGAATTCAACGCAGAACTATGCAGCTTAGGGAAGCATTGAAGGAGCTCTTACTTTAACAGTGAACCACAATATTGTGTTGTGGTGTACTGTGCTGTATCTGGCCTGGCTGTTTGGGAGCCTGTTAGGAATTGTGTGATGCTTGATTTATGGTTATTACAGTGTGTTTGTCACTGATCCCATGAGGTGTGTCACACTGTACAGCAACAAGTGGGTGCTTTCAGAATTGGTAGGCACTCTGCAACATATGTTGTGAACTAATAAAGATTAATTATGTTCCAAATAATAGAATTTTATTCGGTAATAAGCTTAGTGAAACAATCCAGAGTGGCATGCAGGGTGGTGGTAGGGTCTCCGCCAAGTCTGACATACATCTTTATAAAAGTGGCAGGTCTGCAGCTTGGCACAGCATTGACAGAAGGCCTCCTTGGCCTTCTGGTATGCCTGCCTCAGTTCCTTCACTTACACACAGCACTGCTACTGGTCCCTGTCATATCCCTTCTTCTGCATCCCCCAGGAGATCTGCTTATAGATGTCAGTATTATTATGGCTGGTCCAGAGCTGTGCTTGCTCAGTCTCTTCTCCCCAAAGGCACAAAAGATCCAATATCTCCTGTCTACTCCAAGCTGGGTCATGTAGCCAACACGGAGGGTTGGGAAATTACATAAAACAATGGAGAGTTGTTAGGTGTGCTCACCAAGCTGGGCACTTAGGAAAAGGCATTTAAAAAATGTGCGGGGCTTTAAATGGGAGGGGGCCTTCCAGTCTATGTAATCCCTGGGCAGAGGAGTTTACAATAGAGACCAGAGCGATCAGTGTTGGGTACTGTGGGACAGCTGCTGGAGGACTGTTAGGGTCAACATAGTTAACAGTGTGTACACTTGTGCTGCGTCAACCTCAGTACATCGATCATCAGTGCTGCTCAGGGTTAGTAGGTTGCCATAACTGGGTACTTACATTGGTGGGAAACAAATGTAAGTGTAGACACATGCACAAGTAGGTCAACACAAGGCAGCTTACGTTGATCTAACTTTGTAGTGTAAACCAGGCCTTTGTCCTTTCTTTTTGGCTGGTTAATGTGAGTGGTTTATGAGTTTATGTTCCATATGGGGAATTCCACTGCTATGAACTGTAGACATTTGGGATTCATAGTCCCAAGCATGGGGGAAGTATAATCCAAAGTGTTTTTGTCCTCCTTTACTGGCTTGTCAATGTGAAGTTTGAGGCTGCTGCTATTTCCAGCTAATAGGTTTAGTTCAAACAGTACAGGATTTATATTTTGATTGTTTGATTCTGGATTCAGTCCCTGCTAACAACCCATCCAAGAGTCTGCTACAAAGAGATATGAGCCAAAGAAAGAAACACTCTTGCAATAGTTTGTGCAATGCTGAATGTGAGTAAGCACCAGGCCTTTCCTTCCACTTTGTTTTGACTGAGTCAAAATCTGGCTTACAATGAAAGCCAATCATTTTTGTATTTTTATCAATTTGTGTCATAATTCTTTGATCTTTATATGTGATTTGGGATAGCATAGCAAAGCTAGGATGATTTGTTATTATTTTATAGCACCAAAAATTCTGGTAGGCATTTAACAAAATACATAAAAAAAAGATTCAGCCCCTGCCCAGAAGAGCTTACAGGGAAGTCAGTGGGCACAGGTCGAGAGTGCACAGTTTGACTCATGCCATTGGAAGTGAGGGCGACAGAGTCAAAAACAGAATGGCATAGCAGAGGACAAGGGTTCCATGAGTCTGATAATATGGATTACTCAGTTTAATATTCTAGTAGCAAAAAGGAAGATTTTGATTAGCTAAGGTGCTTTATAACCTGATCTAAAATTACTAACATGGCAAAAAGGTCTGTAGGCCAAGTTGTTATAAAACGTTCATCCTAATTTTTAAGCTCAGTGGTGCGATCCACAAATTTTAATTATATGTAGGTCCTTCCCATTGATTTTGGCTTCTAAAGAACAAAAGCATCTTAATAAAACAAGTAAAAACTAGACAAGCAAGGATAGGTATATGCATATAAGTCAGGGGTGGACAAACTACAGCCCACCAGCTGTTTTAATCCAGCTCTTGAGCTCCCACTGGGGAGCAGGGTCTGGGGCTTGCCCTGCTCTGGCGCTCCAGCTGAGGAGTAGGGTTGGGGGCCACTCCGCACAGCTCCTGGAAGCAGTGGCATGTCCCCCCTCCAGCTCCTACACCTACGGGCAGCAAGGGGGTTCTGCTCTGCCCACTGCCCCCACCCCAGGTGCTGCCCCCGCAGCTCCCATTAGCCAGGAACCATGGCTAATGGGAGCTGCAGGGGCGGTGCCTGCGGAAGGGGCAGCACACAAAAGAGCCGCCTGGCTGCACCTCCACGTAGGAGCCGGAGTGGGGACATGCCACTGCTTCCAGGAGCTACTTGAGGAAAGCGCTGCCTGGAGCCTGCACCCTGCACCCCTGAGCCACCCTCCTGCCCCCCAACCTCCTGCCCCAGCCCTGATTCCCCTCCTGCCCTCCAAACCTCTTGGTCCCAGCCCGGAGCATGCTCCTGCACCCCAAACCCCTCACCCCCAGCCCCAACCCAGAGCCCTCACCTCCCATCCCCGCCCAGCCCCCTCATTTCTGGCCCCACTCCAGAGTCCTCACTTCCTTCTGCACCCCAACCCCAATAGTGTGAGCATTCATGGCCCGCCATACAATTTCATATGCTTACAAATGCAATTACAATAGCAATGTTGATAACTTACTGCAGGCAATTTCAAATTCCATGTGATGTTAATACACAGTGTTTGATGTACTTAATGAAGCAGTTACAATACCCTTATCACATTAGTGTGCAGAGAATAAAATTATGTCATTTCATCAAGAAATTTAATCAGTTACTTCCCCCTATGCACAAATTAACTTCCTGCCTATATTACACACTTGCCATATTACAGTAAGTATATAATACACTTCTACAGCATTGTTTCTTCAGAATATGTAACCCACTTCTGTTTATCAGATACACTGAAGCTGCATTGTTTCTTCTCTACCCAGTTCTATGAGGTTTACGTTAATCCTGTACAGCGGTTATACTACCATGTATCTCACAGGCACAGTAAACACAATGCTCATTCTACTCAGTACTGTTCATCTCTGGCATATTGATAACGCAGAGTGTGTGCATGGTATTGGTGTTATAGGGATAACAATACAGCCCAGTCTATTTGTAGACTACTATTCCGGTTGTCATAGCCCCTCTGAAAGGGTCTGTCCTTTTAACATGCATTAAGTATTAAAGCCCTTAGCACTATTATATACGTGGAGTTTATTTTTGCTTTCAAGATGCATCTTTCTTCCCTCTTTGGTTGATTTGGAACAAGAGTCACACTAGTAGTCAATACAGAATGTTGTTTTAAACTATTCGTACTTTGTACTTCCTTTGCTTTAGGATGAGATTTTCAGAAGCATTCAGCATTAGCCCTATACTGTTCCCACCAGCTTCAATGGGAGCAGAGTTACGCCAGCCATAGTTCCTGATCTTACAATAATTCAATTTTGCAAAGCAATTAAAATTAGTAAGCTTCTCAGTACCAAAAACAAAAAAACCTCTTCCCTCTCAGATGGTGAAAAGGAGAGTCAATCTGTAGAAGACAGACAGGAAAGTAAGTCACTTATCCTATCACTTAACACCACTTCAGAATCAGAGCCTCACCCCTTGGGCACAGCTGTATCTAATTTGGAGTTCACTCAGCTTGCTGTCTTTAGGAAGGGAATTCATTCTTTTCTTTGAAGGCAGAGGGGTTCTTGTTTCCCTTGGCTAGTTCACATTGTATAAGACTTAGATAAATGCCATCACACTCTGTTCAGAGAAACCACCTCATGGTTGTCCGGCTAAGGACTTCTAACATCTTGCTTTTTATGAAGAGGACAGAGCAGCTTTGGAAAAAAATTTTTTAAGTTATATGACTCTCATATATAATATACAAATGCTGTCCACAGTTCGTCTTTGTGAATCTCTTACTTTCGGACGTAATGAAAGGTCCCAGTCTATCTTCCAAAAGGTAGTCCTGAAGTTTGTGTCATATTTGGATTAGCTTGACACCATGTTGTGGTCAGTCATCCTAAGATCATAGAATATCAGGGTTGGAAGGGACCTCAGGAGGTCACCTAGTTCAACCCCCTGCTCAAAGCAGGACCAATCCCCAATTTGTGCCACAGAACCCTAAATGGCCTCCTCAAGGATTGAGCTCACAACCCTGGGTTTAGCAAGCGAATGCTCAAACCACTGAGCTATCCCTTCCCCCTTATCATGGATAAGTCTTTCAGAGGGTTAAAGTAAAACTTTTCTACATTTTTTTCTGTATTCTTAGGGCCCTTCATTGACAATTTTTATTTTATTTAATTTTTCCTGAAAATGTATCAGTGTTTATTACAACCACAACAAAAACAGGGGGAAATCAGTTCAAAACACTTAATTTTTCTGGGTAAATATCAGGGTTTATTTTGGTGGACGGAAAGATGTGGGGGAAGAGGGAAGTATTCAGTAGATTAATTATTTGAATTCCATTCATCAGTGTGATTTGCTGCAGAACTGAAACAGAACTCAAAACACAATGCCACCTCTGAATTTAAGAAAATATGTCTCGAATCTCAAAATAAAGCTTAATTTGAACAAACAGTTTACTGTTGTAGATTTAGAACTATTAGCCTATAAATGTTTGCATTTAATAATTGGGCCACACCATTTGCAGTGCATACACTCAATTTAATCCTTTTCTCCTGTTTGTTTTTAAAACTTTCAAATGCTTCCTTGTGTTCTGAAACATATTCTAATACAGATTTTTGTTTTCTTCCAATTTTAGTGTGTCAAACCTTTAAAGCATTATCTGCTAACAGCTTGAAATGTTTACATAGTGGGTGTGAGATTCACCAGTACGCAGCGATGAGCTGCCAAAATCTTAACAACCGATTCCCTCCTCACCCCACGAGGGGGTCGTTGCCCATCCCCGCCCCCCGGGACTCCTTCCCCATCCAACCCCCCGCGTTCCTTGAGGCCCCCCCAGGGCCCCTGCCCCATCCACCCCCCTCCCCTGTCTCCTGACTGCCCCCAGAACCAGGCAGGACAGTCTCATGGGCCACCATAGTGGGTGCCCACCCCACCCCTAAGAGCCAGAGGGACCTGCCGGGGGGTGAGGTGGGAAGTCCCGGAGGTGCTTACCTGGGGCAGCTCCCAGGAAGCATCTGGCAGGTCCCTCTGGCTCCTAGGGTCGGGGGAGCATAGCTGGGGGGGAGGGGAGTAGGGGGAGTGGCCACTCCCCCCAACTGATCACATCAAGAGTGGCGCCTTAGGCGCCGACTCCGTGGGTGCTCCGGAGCTGGAGCACCCATGGGGAAAATTTGGTGGATGCAGAGCACCCACCAGCAGCTCCACACCCCGCACCCGGCCCCAGCTCACCTCACCTCCGCTCCACCTCCTCCCCTGAACGCACCGCCCTGCTCTGCTTCTCCACGCCCCCTCCCAGCTTCCTGCAAATCAGCTGTTCGGCAGGAAGCCTGGGAGGGCTGAGAAGCAGGTGGCGGCTTCCTGCTCAGGCCAAGGGTGGCAGAGGTGAGCTGGGGCGGGAAGTGGTTCCCCTGCGCGCAGCCCCCCCGGATTACCTGCTGTGATGTGGGTGGCCCTCCTTGCACCCCCCTCCCCCCAGCTCACCTCCTTCTCCCTGGGCCTGAGTGCAAAGCCGCCGCCTGCTTCTCAGCCCGCCCCGGCTTCCCACGCGAACAGCTGATTTGCAGGAAGCCGGCTGGGGGGTGGGGTTGAGAAGCAGAGCGAGGTGGCGCATTCAGGGAGGAGGCAGAGATGGAGTGGAGGTGAGCTGGGGCCGGGGTGGGGAGCTGCCGGTGGGTGCTCTGCACCCACCAAATTTTCCCCTTGGGTTCTCCAGCCCTGGAGCACCCATGGAGTCGGCGCCTAAGTTGCCACTTTTGGCCGGCTGTTAAATTTAGAAGCCCTTTTAGAACCGGTTGTCCCTCGTGGAACAACCAGTTCTAAAAGGGCTTCTAAATTTAACCACCAGTTCTTGCGAACCGGCTCCAGCTCACCACTGCCAGTACATTCAGATGCACACATACTTCAGAGCTTGTGAGCATGCCTGTTTGTTGTGTACTTGTGGCACCTTAGAGACTAACAAATTTATTTGAGCATAAGCTTTCATGAGCTGTAGCTCATGAAAGCTTATGCTCAAATAAATTTGTTAGTCTCTAAGGTGCCACAAGTACTGAATGCATCCAATGAAGTGAGCTGTAGCTCACGAAAGCTTATGCTCAAATAAATTTGTTAGTCTCTAAGGTGCCACAAGTACTCCTTTTCCTTTTGCGAATACAGACTAACACAGCTGCTACTCTGAAACCAGTTTGCTGTGTGTATCTTCTAGACTAATACATAGCCTTACTTCAACAAGCAGCTTTGCATATACACAGACTAATGCATTATTGTAATATATACATTATACAATGTATTGCATTTTCCTAAAAAAATATTTTTATATATTTGAATGATACTAAAGTAGGGTGAAAAAATCAAAAAATGGAATACTTTCTTTAGAGCTCAAGAATTTTTCAGTAAAAATCAGTTTAAACGGAAAATGAAGGGGCTTATATATTCTTAAATCCACACGTGCACCCATCCCCCAAATTCTGCTAAAATTTTCCTCTTTGAGATCCAGGATCAGTCCTAACAACACTGGCTTTTGGCCTTTATGGGATAATAAAGGGCCAATTTTCTTCCAGTTAGACAAATAAAATGCATTGCAATCTACTACAACAAAATATAGTTTGTTAAAATGACCATAACTCTTCTTACACTTAGATCAGTGTATCTAAGCTAAAAAATATCCAGTTTACAATAATGAGCATTCCTTCTATACCATAACTGCTTATTCTTTAACCACAGGCTTTTGACCTTTTCTTCTCAAAACATGTTTCACATAAGGCAAATGTAGACATGACACTGGCATCTACAGGATGTAAATTTAACAACACTTAAAACATCTCACATCCACCACTATAATGTAGTTACCCCAGAACTGCAGTAGTGTAAATAAAATGAGAATCTGGCCTCTCAGTTCATGTATTTTTCTCTATAATCACTATTTGGAACTGTAAATAATTACCACTTTGCTCTCACAAACTCTGGATTTAATTTAAATATTGTTTGTGGATTAAGCTTCATACTCATGAAAGTGAAAGACCAATAGCAATAATAAAGGAAAACACTGAGCAATTATCTCAGTACAGAAGCCACCATTATTTTGACCCACAACACTTTATACCAGTCAACAATATCCCCTAAGCAGACAGTTTGGTTGTTTGGTGACATGAACAAACGGGATCTCTTTTAAAATGACCCACTACTTACCCACCTGACAATATTTTCAGTTATCTGTATTCAGCTCCCCCTTAAGTGTGTTTAATTACAGTGATATGATAGTGAGTTAGTATGTGGTGAGCTAGTTTTCCCTATAAGCCCAATCTGCACCCTGTAAAACTTTGGGAAAAAACCACCAAGCTCTTTACTGTCCAGAATGCTTCTTGTGCAATCTCTGCCCAAAAGAATATTTTTTGAAAGTCTGAGGTTAATATTACGTGTCATTTTTAAATTATGAGACTTTTAACCATAGCTAACTTTTTGAAAAATAGTTATGTCCCCCAACCCTCACCCCCAATTAAAAAAAAACACACACACACACCCCGAAATGCAAAAGCTTATGTGTTTTAGATGCTAGTGGTGAAATCCTGGCCTCACTGAAGCCAGTAGTTTTCCCAGAGATTTCTCTGGGATCAGGATTTCACCTTAATGCTCATTGAGAATAATTGCATAGGACAAAATTATTTTCACCAAGTTGGACTGTAAACCAATTATTATAACTTCCGAGAGAGCTCTTTCTTTTACACCCAGCTAATGTATTTTTTATTTAAAGATATTACTCAGCCTTATTTTATTTAGATTCAAAATAATAAAGAGATGCTTATCCAAGGCTGTAGGCACCGTAATACACCATTAAAAATACATGTATTACAATGAAATTCCAGTAGCATTAGATAGTTAATTCAACAGGAACCCAGCCAGCCAGCAACCTACAGAGACCCCTTTTCAGCCTTCCTTATTATAGGAAGCATACCGTCAGCAGATTTCTTTGATAACTTTGATACGTACAAAGAAAAAAGAAAAGGAGTACTTGTGGCACCTTATACGTACACTGACCATTGGAATTCTAAATGTCAAAATCATTCTTCCTAGAAATTGTTGGACCCAAACCTTGTAACCCCTTCTTCACATTGAATAGTATCTTCCTCCACAATTAACCTTGGCCTTAATTTCTCTCTTCTGACAGCAGACCTCTTTGGCACCTCCATTATGGGGAGAACCAGTAATGGTGGAAATGAAATACTCCATGTACCCCTGCCTGCTCTGAGCATTAGCTATTTTCTCAATTTTAGTCAGAATGACACTGAGAACTGGCCATATCCCAGGCCTTAATAAGTTAAAATATTATCAAAAGAAGTTGCTGATAAGTCCAGTCTTAAGCAGAAGTTTGCAAACTAAGTTACGTTTTGGACCTTCCAGTGTTGTATGCATTTTTTTCTTATTTTTCAACATAAAACTCCTGAAAAATGAGTTTCTAAAAAAATAATGGTGTCATCCAAACCACGACCATTCTCCTCACATTTATATTTTTATGTGCCAGAATATCACATTGGTATTCAGCAGCACTACCCCGTGATGGAGCTATCTTGTTTTAACTGCATTTAAGAATTTTGTTGCCTACCATGACACTCACCTCTAGTGGGTACCTCCTGTCAGCTGGATGTGATGCTGCAAGCTCTCCTGCCCCAGGCACCTCTGTAGGTTGTTGACCTCACTAGGTAGGTCTTCAGTAGCTCTGCCCTCCAGACAAGCCACAGAGTCTAAAATGGATGAACCCCTTCCAGGGTAGGGAAAGTCCAACAACCTGAATGCCCTCACCAGGATGTTCAGCCCTGTTTCTGGGCCCTTTAATTCCAGCTCTTTGCTTGGGCTTCTAAAGGAGACTTGTCCCCTTCTCAGGGCTTAGGCCACTGCCCTGTGGCCGGTGGGGTGACCTGGGCCCAGGGACCCTCCTCACAGCAGCCACATACTGCTTCCTTCGGTTACCTGATACTATTCTCTGGGCCTTTTCCCATGTAGCCCCTTTGTCTTCACCCGTACCTCAGTGCTGAAGTTCTCAGAGCCTCTTCCTCCTCACTGAATGCAAATATCACCAGAATTCATCTACTGGTTCTCTTTTTGAGCTCTTGTGACCAGCAACAAGCAAGCTGACAAGCACGCACCAACCCAGGAACTGACCTGGGCAGGCTTTGCAGTTCCTTTTATCTGAGCCAGCTGGGCTCTGATTTGCTGATTCTGTGCAGCCTTTCTAGGCAGGCCTGGAGGATCCACCTTCACTGCTCCTTTCCTGGGGCAGGGAGTGGTAGGACTGTGGGGCCTCCAGGGGGGAGCCTCAAAGGGCCAAATATACCTCGTCGCATCTACCTCAACTTTTTCCTTTTAACTCAAAGAGAAAACAATAGGCCTGTTTCTGAACTCAAGTCTACTGGTATAAATCAGGACTAATTGCACGGGTGTAAAAGTGGAGTAAATATGAGGAGAAAACAATCAAGTGATTCCAAGAGGTGTTTCCCCTCCTCCCCCCTGTTCTGCTTCTACTGCTTTAGATGCTAGTACAGTCTGCTAATTACATGGGTGTAAAAGTGGACTAAATATGAGGTGAAATCAATCAAGTGATTCCAAGAGGTGATTTCTCCTCCCCTCCTTCCCCCTCCCCCCCCCCGTTCTGGTTCTACTGCTTTAGATGCTAGTACAGTCTGGTTGTGTGTAAGGGGTCCAACTCACTGAGCCTTTTGTAATTTTATATTACTGAATGAATGGAACGGCTATCAGAGTGATTTGCATGTACTCTACAGTATGGTAGCAATATCTTCAAGCATTGTCAAATTGCTATTCTGCTACAGTTTTATCCCTAATGACTGTATAACAGTCAAACAGCATGTAATCCTATGCTTCAGAAAAGCAGCTGCTTTTGCTAATTGAATGGCCTTCTAGGCTAGAAAACCGTTTATGACTATTCTAGTACTTACACGCTCAACTAGAATATTTGGAGCCAAAAGTCAGTGCAGTTACACTCTGGGTGAAGCTGATGTTTCATCATAGATTTTAGTCTTTTAAGGCAGATTTAAAATTTTTAGATATACATATTATTACATTAATACGCATCATTTTCACTTTTTTTTTTTTTTTTTTTTTAAAGCTGAGGTGTATAAAGTGGTTCAGATTAAAGTCAACCCATAGGCAACTGAGTTCATCTACAAATACTATCTGTGGAAACCTTTTTCGAAAGTTTGAGGCTCTAAATCCCCATTAGCAAATTAAACTCCATGTTTAAATATAACTGCCTATTTGAGCAAGACAAAAAGAAAGACCACTGTCATCTTGAAAGAAGAACAGTGCCCCCTCTGGAAGAGATTCTCATCCCATTTCATTTAATACTTTATTTTTCTAGCACTTTGTGATCATTTTATATTGGTACAACTCCACTGACTGCAAGGGAGTTGCATTGCTGTAAAACTTGTGTATTACAATGATAAATTAGGCCCTCAGATGCATACAAGATTGATTGGGTTTTGCACTGCCATGCGAAAAATCCACATTAGGATCCCTACCTTCTGGACTGCTAGCAATCAGCCTCAGAGTTGAGGCTAAACCTTAGGTGAGTAGGGAATTCATGGTTGTGGTGGCTTTTAGAATACATAACTCAATACCCATGGATTTCAGTTCCTTCTTTCCAATTTTTAAACATTTGAAGTCTCTCTTTTCAAAAGGTTGTTAACGTAAGGTCAGGTGGAGGCCAAGTCACGCAGCGCCATGTTAGTAGTCCCCATATTGCTGTTAGAGGGAGGTAAGAGTAGGGGCTACATACCTCTAATTTCCCCATCCCAAGCAGGTAGAAGGGAGCAGGGAAAGGGGAATAAAGCAGGCGATACTTTGGCTCTGTTCCCCAACTCAGTGAATCAAGGGCAGTAGGAAAAAATACTGCACTTTATCATTGAGAATACAGACCATTGCTTATAATGATCTTTTTAATGTGTTAAAATTACATATTGCAGACAATAAAAGAGTAAGTGTAGCTGCAATGGTAGAACTATTGATTAATCTATACATCTGAGAAGTTTCACACATTTCCTCATTTACAGTGAAACCCACAAAACATGTTTATTAGAGTGTGCCCTTCCTAAAGCTTGTGCTATGAAATTAATAAGCCAACAATTTCTAGGTATGTGCTAGGTATCATCATCTTTGTAAACAGTGACACTTGCATGTATAGGTTGAACCTCTAGTCCAGCAGCCTTGGAACTAGAGAATTTGCTGAACCACGGGAGGTCAATGCAGAGTGCCAGCAGGTCTCCATACGTGCAGGAAGTACTGCAGCAGCCCCCAGGCTTTGCGCCCAGAATGGCCCCCTCCCTGGGGGCCCGGCCGCTGGCCCCAGATCCTCTCCTTCCCTCCCAGAGCTGGAACGCCGTGAATCAGCTGTTTATGGAAGCACTGGGAGGGAGGCAGAGGAGTTGGTAAGCACAGGGCCACTGGCTCGCAAGGAGCTTGGTGCCGGTGGATGTTCCGCACCCACTATTTTTAACCCGTGGCTGCTCCAGCTCTGGAGCACCCACAGAGTCGGCACCTATGCTGGACCACAGATGTTGCTGGACCAGAAAGTGCCAGATTAGAGAAGTTCAACTTGTACCAAGTGCACATGGGTGCACAGGCACGTTTCTTTCAGTATCTGAAATTAGACTCCATTCCTTCATGTTATATATACACATATATATATACACACACACACCCCCCTTCACAATAGATTTGTCATATGACACATAGATAGCAATGTGAATCATATCTTAGAACATCTGCTACTGTGCACATCTGCACAAATGCAGCAACTTGTTCATAAAGGATACCCCAAGCTATATATATATATATATATATAATACCTTTAATCTAGATCAGGGTTCTCAAACTTCATTGAACCATGACCCCGTTCTAACAAAAATTACTACATGACTCCCAGAGGGAGGCCAAAGCTTAAGCTCCCCCCCCTCCTCTGAGTCCCTCTGCCCCAGGAGGGGGGGGGGGAAGAGGACGCAAAGCCTGAGCCCCCTAACAGTGGCGGGGGTCCAAAGCTAAATCCCAAGGGCTTCAGCTCCAGGCAGAGGGCCTGTAACCTGTGCCCTGCCACCCAGGGCTGAAGCCCTCAAGCTTCCACTTCGACCCCAGGCAGTGAGGCTTGGGTTTTGGCCCTGGGCCCCAGAAAGTCTAAAGCCAGCCCTGGAAACCCCATTAAAATGGGATCCTGACCTACCCTGGGGTCCCGACCCACAGTTTGAGAATCGCTGATCTAGATAACGTGAGTACCAGGGCACTGAGGCCCATAAGAACCCTGGAAAATTACTTGAGTAGCTAGCCAGTGCTGAAGCCCATGCTGCCACACCTTCACCTCTGAATTAGCTAGCTAGATTAAAGCTAAATTGGGCATGTCTACACAAGCTCCAAATCACACCTTATGATTGCAGTGTAGACATACTGTCAAGTACAGTGGGCCCATTGTCAGCTGCTGCAAGAGACCTAGCTTCAATTATTTCATTTGGAGTATGCTGATTTACAGTAGCTTTGAATCTGGCCCAGTATGTGGTAATGGCATAAGCAGCACTCAGCTTGAAATGTTGATTTACTGTTTTCCACCCTCATATCCCCCTCCCCAAGCAGATTTGTTCATTTTCCCTCCCTAAATACTTTTTCTTTGGTAGCATGAAAAATTAATCAACCGGCCACAAAGCACAAAAAGAATTTCTACTGATTCATCAGGTAAGAGCTACTTTTTGCACTAGATGGTTAAAGTTATTTTTATTAAGTTACACTAATCTAGTTGGTGCCAATATTTTCATTTATTAAACTGACCCTGTCATAGTCAGGTCACAAGAATGTAAATAAATGATATTAAAGGAAATGAAAAAAAAATGGTTACTGAGAAACTTTACCAGGGAAACAAATAGCTTATATAGTCCTGTGAAGGGGGTCAGCTCATCACTGGTGCCTCCTCATGGCTCAACATGGTGTGGCAGCCCTCTTGCCACGGAGGTCTGCTGCCGCTCGTTGCTCCACCTTTGCAGTGGCCTGCATCATCCAGTGACGTGGCCCTCTGGGAGGAACCTTCAGGCAGTGGTTGTCAAAGAAGTTCCTGCCTTCCCTCAGCCCTTTCCTCGGGAGCTGAGGGTTGAAGGTGTGTTCTCTTCCCTGGTCTGTTGTAGAAAATATTTGAGCTGCTGCATTTTATTGCTGATTCCTCTATACAATTTAAGTATAATGATCATTACTGAGTCAGGGACGTTAATAATCAAAGTTTGTGCCAGAGTGCAAAATTACAGGCATAGACAGGGTAAATTCTAACTCTGTTTAAGTCAGTGGCAAAACTCCCACTGACCTCAATGGGAACAGGATTTCACCCATAGTCTACAGTATGTTCAGCTTTGGAGATCTTTTTAAAAATTAAACATTTGTCTAGGAGAAGGCATCAGGAATAAATGATTTTATAGCTCTTTTAAAATATATTTGTAAGATTATTTTAAAAAGTCTAAATAACACCTTTTAAGCATTTACATTTTGACTAACAGAGGCCCTGTGGGATAACTTGCTGTACTGGCTTGCAGAGGAGCTCTCAGAAGATAATGCATCATTGCTCTCTCTGCACCTGCCTATCCGTCGGAGCACTCTTCAGCTTGTTAGACTGAAGTGCCCTGATAATCTAACACATCAGATCTATGAGCTTCTTTGCTTCTGGAAAAAGAATCTTCCAAGATCAGCTGATAAACAGCGACTCCTATCTCGTTATCTTCGTAAGAGTGGCAGAAGTGATCTTTCGGAAGAGCTCAGGTTCAAGTGGGAGAATAAAGCATTCACTTGGCAAAAACACTGGTTTGAGATGGACAACTGAAAGACTGATTTCTAGATGTTTTCACCTTAGGAAACTTGTGTAACTTTGTTCCGGATATCCAGTTATTGGAGCTCATGTTATTAGACAATCCCGAAGTAGCTATCACATGTAAGAAAACTACAGCTTTACAATAGGAGTAAGAGAAACAATTTATTAATTCTTCAGGTTGAATCTGTCAACCACCACTTTTTTTAAGCAATTTAGAAACAGCAAAAGAATTACTTTGGTCCATTCAGTGAGACATAAGTGCAAAAATATGCACTCTTTTTTTTTTCTTAAAAAGAAAAAAGCCCACTAAGACCAGATTACATTTAAGTGGTGCCAATCATTTTGTCAATAGCAATTGAATCTAGCTATCTTGTATTTTGGTCACTTACTGTGCTAACACATTAGTCGTCCATTAAAAGCAATTATTTTGAGTACTTTCTCTCTATAGTTACTTATTCTGCAGCAACTCTAGATATCGTAAAAATACATAGCTGAAACTAGCATAATGGAGTGGTCCATGATGAGGGTTCCTAGGTGCTACAGTAATACAAATATAAATCGTAATCACAATCATGAAACTATTGTGAGAGAACTTTAACTTTACTTCCAAATTACAAGCATTCTGTGCTACCACCTACATTCTACCACAAGATGGCCTCTGTGTCTAGCATAAAGCTTATTCAACTAAGCTTCAGTTGCAGAAAAATACAGTAATAAAGGATAACATGCAATTTCTCTGTAAGAACTTTGATTCTCCAGTGCTCTGCACCTTGTGCAGTCATTTACATCTATGCAAAGAAGTGATAAGGTTGGTTTCAATTTCCTGCTCCTCCACAGGTTCCCTCTGTAATCTATCATAGGTACTTACATGTGCATCATTGCCTTAGTATCTGAGTTCCTCACAGTGTATTTATACTCACAACACCCCTGTTATCTATGGAAGTACTATTATCCCCATTTTAAGGCTGGAGAACTGAGACACAGAGTTTAACTGTCTTGCCCAAGGTCGCACAGTAAGTCTGAAGTGGAGCACACAATTGAAATGGAGTCTCCCAAATCCTAGGCTAGGGCCCTAATTCCTGGCCACCTTTCTCGTCCTTGACCTTAGACAAGTCACGTAGTTCTCCTGCTGTAAAAAAGTGGTAATTATTTAAGTGGGGTGTTGTGAGAATAACTACATCCTCAGATGCTCAGACAGTACAGCAATGGGCATCATATCAGAACTGAGGATAGATGGATAGAAAGTTGATGTAAAAAAATGCTGTGGTTCTGGTTTGTGTGCACTTCACAAGTATGACTAGTGAAGGTGCAAAGCAATGGCGAGTCAGGCCCATTACAAACTTGTAATGTATAGTTTAATTACGTTGTATAAACCATCTGCACATTGTAATCAATTGGGAAATTTACCAATGATAAATTCACAATGTGTCATTTCTAACCTAAATTGCGTTTATGGATAAAATTCTGACTTTTGGACTTAGAGTAGGTCTTCAAACCATTTACAAACAAGATAATGCTATGCCAGTTTTTAGGGCTTCTCTAACATTTCGATAATAATGCTTAACTTGCTTTTTTAATCCCTTTCAGATCTATGAATGAAAAGCCACTCGCAGTGCTAGCTATAGTTATTTTAACTTCTACTGTAAAAAAAAAAATCCACTTTAGACAACAATGCAATAGGTGCACTAGCCTATCAAAAATTTCAGATATGGTGAAGCTTGCCTCAACTTTTATTCTGTGTATTGCATAAAGCCAAACATTTTATGTTGTTTTAAAACTTACTGTAATGTTGGATGGGTTTACTTTTAATTTTATTTCCAAGGGAAAGAAAGAAGTCTCAGTAATTAGAACCAATAAATGTTGCTTTTGCAGTGTCATCTCTGAGCTCCTTACACTTTGACAGCTTCTAGTACTTGGAACAAATCCTAAAGTCCCACACAGTATTAATACCTAATAGCTGAGATGAGCATTACCAATAAACAGTGGACTCAGGATCAGCTCCGACATTATTCTTTATCCACTGTCTAATACATTAGTAGACAAACCTAAGGAGAGAGTGGGAAATTTCAGAAAAATATCCGACTATAATGTGTTTGGATTTTCTGCAAGACTAGCTATTCAAAGGTATAAATATGGACCCAATTGTTACTTGGAGAGCAAAAGGTTTACTTTCAACAGCAAAATCAAACAACTCCACACTGTTTGTGGTACACAGAGAAGGAAGAAAGATTTTCTAAAGATACCAGCTGGGCAGGATTATCACTCCTTGAATCTTGTGTTCCCTAGGGTAAGACAGGCAGAATTCTCCAAGCTTCATGCTTTAACCCGTTAGTGATCGGGGAGTTTCACCTATTTAATGCCAAGGAGCAGAATACCCAGGACTGAGAATTTTACAAGATAATCCATCTCCATACGTCAGAATGATAAGATAAGGAACTTCCTTTTTCCCCTACATACTAGTGAGGATTCTAAACAAAATTTTTCCCGGAGAACTTCCTGTTAGCAAGTTCACTAGGTGGCTGTGTTCTTTCTGTGTCCCAGGTCAGAAGATTTAGGAGCTATTATGACAAAAGTGAGAATTGCTTGAGGGCTAAAGAAGTACATGCAATAGACACAGGTGAAGTGGCTGTCATTAAGTCTCTCTAGCTTTCTGCTGTAACAGCATTGCATCACTAATAAAGTTCATATCCTATAATTGGGGCACTCCAAAAGTCTTGAGCATGAGAAATGAAAGTAAAGACTAGATATATACATGAAAAATACATATGAGCTCTATCTGAATGGAAGCTGAGAGAAATCTATATGAAACAAACTGAGAAATAGGAGAACAAAGAATGTATTTCTAGAGCTGGGCAGGAAATTGTTTTCCCATTCCAAATCTCAAAAATGTTCCTGGAAAGTTTTTCCTTGTCTGGAAAGCTTGAAATTTTGAAAGTTTTTGCAAAGTGACCATCCAAACAAAAATAAAAATTTAGGTTCAGGTCAGCTGAAATATTTTGTTTAATTATTTCTGTTTCCTTTCAGTTTTGACAGTAAAATTTTATTACTGTAATTAGCTTAAATTTCTAAACAGAAAAATAGTTTCACATCAAAAAATGGAATTTTGCATTTTGAAAGTCAAAATGGGACATTCTGACATTTTCAAAACTTTTTCCAGGCAATATTTGAAACAATAAATTTGTCAAAACTGGCCCTTTCCCATGATGTTTCATTTTTGATGATTCAGTATTTCCCAACCACCACCACCACCACCACCACTTTGTCAAAAAATTCCTGACCAGCAATACTTCTTTTCTTTTCAGCGTCTCCCCTTCTGTTGTTAGGGGTTTCATTCAAGTTAAGTTCAGAGGTGTATAAATATCAAACAACTGAACAAAATACAAATTAGACCCACATTCAGATACTTAGAGAGGGAAGGATACCAACATGAGGGCTCAGACAGAAGAGCCATTGCTTACATTTATGAAGATCAATAGGACAGAATTAATTGAATCAGTGTGAAGCAAAGTTCACGTCCTTCTTCTTCCTGATTTACTGTTATTAACTCACTGACTTTGCCTACAGTTCTGCAACAAAAGGATACAAGCCAAACCTTATCCAGCAATGACAAAATTGCCACACATCAATTGCCAATGCTTAGTGTTTCTGTTCAATCACTTTCAGTAAACTAGGAGGACTAATGCAGTTCAAATGCTAAAACGTCAGCTATCACTGTATAACAGAATAGCAATTACCATATGCCATGTGATGGGGTGTAACAGTCCAATAATATATTGGACTCTGAATGGATGGAAAATTTGTCTGATACAGAAACACTCCCTTAAGATTAGCACGCAGAACATTATTGCAATCAGACTGAAGCTGTTCCTTAACTTGCCCGGGCAAGGCTCTCCTTTCTGTACAGAGATCTTCCAAACCTCACTTTGTACTGACTGAGCCTCCTTTAGATTGTTCAACAGTTTAGCCAAAATAGGAGAAAGTCTCACACAGTGGCATTGGCCAAGATTTCTCTCCACATCTTCCTTAGCCCATGCAGTTCACTCCTGTTGTATTTCCCAGAAGTGTGCTGCCGGACTATGAGATGGGACAACAAACAAACAGCTAGCTTCCGCTGAAGGTCCATATTGGAACGATACTTTCCATTTAACTTCCCCTTTGAACACTCAAATTCATATTGTTTCTATGACAGGAATATGAATATAACTCTACTCTAGAGCAAAACACACCATAGGACTCATTCCTTCCATGGCTCTATATATGCAAAATTCTGTACATATTCCCATCATCCCATGGTTCTTCCTTTCTGTTTCAGGAAAACGCACACACAAAAATGTAGCCCTCCATGAGGCTAAGATGTGATTTTTTTCCCCAGCTCAATTCCAGATTTTGGAGCAGGGAGGTATCAAAAGTTTCCTCTCTCACCTACACTTCATGTCCATGTGATGTAAGAACATAAACAAGTAAACAAATTTCAGGTCAAAGCATAGCCTACACCAGAAGGATGAGGTGAGCTTTTCTCCATCAGCAGCATTCAAAACCGTGCTTTAGCAATGTATAGCCATGGATGATTAGATTCAAACCACAGTCGAATCAAAATTGACCATATGGAGGAAAACGTGACCGCCACAGTGCTCGGATCTTTATAGGAAAGAGCAATAACCAACTACTCAAACTCGTATTTAAGAAGTGTCACCCGTAGGTTGCTATCAGGGCCTGCTCCAGGCACCAGCAAACCAAGCAGGTGCCTGGGGTGGCAAATGTAAAGGGATGGCAGGACGTCGGGCTCTGGGGTGGCAACCCGTGTTCAGCGGCAAGGTTTTTAGTTTTGTTTTTTTTGCTGCTTGGGGCAGGAAAAACGCTGAAGCCGGCCCTGGTTGCTATGACATTGGGCTTCCCTAGTAATAAACATTCCTCATACTGACCTCCAGATATTGATTTACCATCATCTAATCAAATCAAATATTAGCTCTTGAGTAGGAGTGCACACTGAGCTTAGACTCACTGAACTGAAAATAGGTGGGCATTGAGGGGTACAGAGTCTACCTAGGGCTAAATTCTGCTCTGTTGTATATATGTACGTAACCCCGTTGCCTGCAGTGGGGTAGCATACATTTAACTGAGAGCAGAATCTGAGTTTTTCTGAGTAGCAGAAATAAATTAAAATCCTATCCCTAAACAAAGCGGAGTTGCTGCAAGTTTGTCAAGACAGAGGAATGTAACTGTGAGGGAACGGCCATACCAAAGTGAAATTTGACTGAGCTAGGGCAGAAGCTAGTTACTTAGTACTAAACAACTAAGTATACAAGACAGACTGAGAGAAATGCCCAAACACTGACTTTTTACAGAAAGAGTTACTGATTGTATTTAGAACTTCCACAAATGGGTTTGTATAATTTTTTTTTGGGGGGGGGGGGCAGTTACAGAACACTACAATTTTGTTTACTATTCTGACATAGAGGACATTTTAAATACACATTGTTGTCATACACCTTTCCCTTTGCCTCATAAAATGTGTCAGTGAGCCATTTAATAAAGGATATGGGGTTTTGAAATTTATTTATAGGCTTTTTAGATGGCAATCAATCATCATCCACAAGCCAAATGCACAAAAACAAATGATTTGATCCTCAAAAGAGGCCTTTAATATAGGAAAGCACTGTCCTCATAAAAATATAAATAAATGAGGTACAGAGAAATGAAATAAGGCGGCATGTCTACACTGCATACTTATTTCAGCGGCATCCAGAGTACATGCATGGGGAGCCCCAAAGCATGGGTATAAATAGCAGCATAGATGAGTAAAGTCATGCCAGAAACCTGTGGGTGTGTACCTGTGTATACCCTACTTACATGACTCTCTACTCACCCAACTGAGCCTCCCCCTCTACACTGCTACTAGCCAGGTAGTGCCCCACCGCCTCCCTAGTGTTGTAGCCTGCTGTTCATAACTACACATTCACTACACACTGCCGCCTCTGATGTGCAGTGCTCACATAGCCATAGAGTTTAAGACCACCAACATCACTCAGCACCCACACACTAAATCCAACTGCGGAAACTGACCAAAATGTTACAGACCACAGTGAGGATTCACAGGTCTTGAACCCAGGTCCACAGGCAACCTTTGTATCCTGTCTTGCTAGTAACAGGTAGGCTGAGTGGCTGATGGAACTGCCGCTTCCTCCACAGGCACAGCTAACAGGTGTCTTGATTGGAGGAGTACCCCCTAACTGGTTCAGCTGTGCTATTTAACCCAGAAGGCAGCACAGGAAGTCATCTGTGCACCTGGGTGAGTTTGTGGTTGGCTGCTATGTTGGACCCTGCCTTTTTGCCTGACTCCTGAGCCCCACTCCCCAGCTTTGCACCTGGTTCCTGCCCCTGGTCTCCAAGTCTGGCACCAACCCTTGCCTTGACTCTGACTGATACCAGCTCTGATCCTTGGCCGATTCCTGACTCTAACTCCTGCTCCAACCACTACAGATGACTGCCTTCGGGGTGGAATACATGGGGAAAGATGGGACCAGCAGAGCTCCCGTTCTCCAAGGGGTGCAGGAATCACCAGAATGGGTATCCTGCTTTCAGGTGGACAACCAGGTGGTGACAGGGGCCCAAATTACACAGCTGACAACTAGATGCTGTGGGAATAAGTACTTCAACTTTACACAGAGAATGTTGAAGGAAAAAGGAGGCTGGATAGCTATCTTTTTTGGCTGGTTTAGACACAACAAATCCTTCAGGGAGTTAGACGAGATGACCCTTGCGTTCCCTTCTAATACAATGATTCTGTGATAAGAGACAGCCTAAAAACCCAGTCCAGTGACTCCCTTAAAGTCCCCTGGGTAGGGAGTGCCCTCAGAGACTATCCATGGGTCTTTTACCTGATCCATGGGTCCTAGGCAACTCTCACGTCCTGGCAGCCCTTCTGAGGCTTGCTAGTAACTAGTGAGTTGAGTAGCTAACAGAACCCTGACCCTACCAGTGGTACTGCTCATGGGTGTCCTGATTTGAGGACCATCCAGCCCCACCAATTGGCCCAGCTGTGCTACTTAAGTCAGAAGGTGGCACAGGAAGTTGTCCATGAATTGGATAAATTCCTATCTGGCTGCTACATTTGGACCCTGCCTTCTTGCACAACCCCTGAGCCTTGCTCTCCTTCCTTGCTCTTGGTCCCTACCCCTGGTTTCCAATTCCAGCTCTGACCATTGGTTTGACTCTGACTCTGCAGTAATGCAGCCATAGTGATTCCAGCCTGGAAATATCCCAGTCAGGAGGGATAGAGAGAGATGTAGGTCTCCACCAAGAGAAGTGATGGCGGAAGAGCCTGGACTGGAGAGTGGATCCCCTTTTTGGGCCACAGAGTGGAAATTGCTAGGTGCAGTTGCTGTGGCAGACTTGTCCATCATGCTTATAAACCTGTCTGCCAAATGCCTTTAGGGATGAAGAGGAATCTATCTCAAGGGATTATTGTGATGACTCATTCAGACAATTAACAGAATTTTGGAATGACTTTTTTTGTACTTATCAGAAAGAACATAACATGTAAGAATGTTTTCATTTGAAATTAGGACATTGTTTCCCACAAAAGCATAAGCATTTTATTTTACTCTGAAGAAGGAAGAACAATAGTGCTGTCACTTAATGAGAGGTTGTTATTGCAAGTTTCTGCCCAGACACTAAGGGAAAGTAGCTGTATACCTGAATTAATTAGGGCAGCAGCTCCTCTTATATAAGACAGGTGCTTGATAATGAAGGTGTTTAATAACAAATGGTTCCCATTTTATTGATTATATTACAATCAGTCACTAAAGATAGAGATCCATGAATAAGTCAAAACTGTTGAAAAATGCATTTTGGTTACATGTGATGTAGAATATGATCGCATGTGAATGTACTTAATGCCTTAAATTAAAAAAAAAAATCTGATCCACAAAAATATATACCACTATACATTAACTGGGAGAATTGGCTCTGTCTACTACCCTTAAACAGCTCCTTTTCCTCCTCACAGGATGGCATTGTTATATTTTGGCAAAAATAGATAACTCTCATCAAAATGGTAATTTTGGATAGCATTCAAAACAGGTGTCCTAAAGAAGCGCATGCTGAATTTTTGACCCAAGTTCAATGTCATCCACTCAGCATGTCTGTTCAAACACACATCCTGTTTTAGATCATGGCACGTGACCATAGTAAACAATTGTGGTAAGCCTCTAGTTAAAAGTACTGTAAGGAATGCAAAGAGAGTGACTTTCACCTGATAAAACTTAGCACATCTACTCAATTGGTCTTGAAAAGATTCCATTTTCGATCATGTATTTGGGTTACCTCTTAGAGATTTTTGAAAAATTCTCTCCATTTGTGAAAAATGTGGGGAAAAAAAAATCTTAAAAAAAAAAACTTACCACCTTTTTAAAAATACCCAGCTACACACTGCCTACAGAGTCCCTGGAAGCAGCTTGAATCTCATCTTTGGGAATGTGCAGGTGCCATACAAGTTTAATCCAGTCACTTGCCAGGAGACTATTAATTCATGAAGATAGCTGCCATATCCAGCCACCAGCTGACAAGCAACAAGGATAGGATTAACTTCAACATGCAGCCCGCAGACAGAGAGGAAAATGTTAAAAATTATAAAGTTTTAATTTACAGCCAAGAGAAACTGATCCTAGCAACTATTACAGTTCTGGTTCACTTGACAAAGTTGTTGTCAGTGCACCAGGAGGTCCCCATTCAAGTCTTGGCTGCAGTAATGCAGCCATAGTGATTCCAGACATCATCTTCAGGAGTCTGCTAATTGGTTAAATCTGCTCACCATTTGTTGACACAAGAGATAGCACCTGTGATGCTGACAGACCAGCTCAGGTCAGAGTTAGAACAATTCATGTGGATGTGAATCTCAAAGTAGCGTTAAGTGTACTAATTCATTTCTGTGTTAGAATAGTTCAAAGGAATGTTATAGTATTGTTTTTCATGTGAATGCTATCTTTGTACTTAGCCCTAGATCAAAGAAGGTATTAGCATTTAAATGAGAATTTACTTAATGTGTAAAACTGCATGAAAACTAATGAAGGACTGTTTCTGGCTATCACATTGTTCATAAATAAGGCTATGATTTAGTCATGGGTATTTTTAGTAAAAGTCAGAGAGCCCATGGGCAATAAACAAAAATCATGGCCAGGGAGCTGTCCATGACTTTTACTAAAAAATACCTGTAACTAAATCTTAGGTGCTGGGGAAGGGAGGATGTACCAGCAGATACTGCTGGTCTGTGGGGGCCCTCCGGGAGGGGCGATGCGGGGCGGGCAGAGAGAGGTGGCCCAGGGCACTGCTGGTACTACTGGACCACTGCTCCAGGGCAGTGCCCAGGACCAGATGCCTGGGGCCACCTGAGAAGCAGCCAATTCAGCTGGTCCCTGGGGCCGCCCCAGCTGCAGAAGTCACGGAATCAGTGACCTGTGTGAAATACTCACAGCCTTATTCATAAAAACTAATGAAAGATGGTCTGGATGGCTATAACTAAATACTTTATGTATGTCTCTGTAATTGGATTGCCCATTAACTGGGATTGAAGCCTTAGAACTCTAAATGAGAAGCATGCTAAACTTCAAAGCATGGGCTGTTGAATTCAACAAAAGGAATTCCCAGACTGTCTGCATTGCTGATTCTTCATCAAAGAAAGGACCCACATGATTTAAGACACCTGTCCACTTGTTTTCTGTGAGCAGGACCTATATATACACACTGACTTAAAGGAATGATCCTATATATCTGGACTGATGGATTCTGACAGGGAAATTCTGAGCGATTGGACAGAGGTGCCCAACACTATTTTGGATAACCCTGAGAGACTTATGTAGATCTAGCAAGTATGGAAACCACATCTCTGCTATCATTTGGACTAAAAACTTGGACTCACCTGTAATGTATCTTACTTGCTTTAACCTCTCAATAACTCATTTCTTTTTCTTAGCTAATAAATATTTAGTTTACTAGAGAAATTGGCTATAGTGTTGTCTTCGGTGTGAGATCCTGAGTATCCATTGACCTGGGGTAAATGACTGGGCCTTTGTGATAAAAGGTTATTAAAACCAACAATCACTCCTGACCCCAAAGTCCAGTTTGTCTGGGAGGCAAGATGTGCTGGAGAACCTAAAGGGGACTGTTTGTGACATTATGGTAATACTGGCATAATGATTCAGGAGTGTATAGTTGTTACTGGCTTGGTGAAATCTAATTCTGGAATATGCCACCAGTTTGGGGCGTCTGCCCTGTTTTCTGACAGTGTGTCCTGAGATTGGTACTCTCAGTTCTGAGCCATTTCTCAGCAATTTGTTCTGATTCAGGTATTTTCAGCTGTGAGCCACTGAGGCACAGTGACAGAAGGTCAATTGTGAAATTGAAAATAAACATGGACAATAACTAAACATAGAAGTGTCAGTGGCAAAACCTGTCAATGCCTTATGTAAAGTGCCTAAATTTGCAGGACACTGGATGGAAGGCTTCAAATTTAACCATTCCGAAGTCAATGTAACTGACAATCCTATGGATATCTAAAATTTTCTCCTTGAAATCTGCATCCTGTGTCATGAACATAGGAACATTAAGGCACATGTTCTCAGCTCCTATAATTGCAGTCAGATTTTCAAGAAAACTCAGCATAGTGTGTGCACAGTGGGTGCTGAGCTCTCTTGACAAATCTAACAGAAAGTGTCACAATGGGAGCTACTGGGCGCTGAACACTACTGAAAATCTGGTCCTTACTTCAGGTGCTGTCATAAATATAAAGGGAAAGCTAACCACCTTTAAATCCCTCCTGGCCAGAAGAAAAAACCCTTTCACCTGTAAAGGGTTAAAAAGCTAAAGATAACCTCGCTGGCACCTGACCAAAATGACCAATGAGGAGACAAGATACTTTCAAAGCTGGGGGGAGGGGCGAAACAAAGGGTTCTCTCTGTCTGTCTGTTTTTTCTTTTGCCGGGACCAGAGCAGAAATGCAGGTCAGACCTCTTGTAAAGGGTTAATAAGCAATCTTGTTAGATATGCGTTAGATTCTGTTTTGTTTAAATGGCTGAGAAAATAAGCTGTGCTGAATGGAATGTATATTCCGGTTTTTGTGTCTTTTTGTAACTCAAGGTTTTGCCTGGAGGGATTCTCTATGTTTTGAATCTGATTACCCTGTAAAGTATTTACCATCCTGATTTTACAGAGGTGGTTCTTTTACTTCAATTAAAATTCTTCTTTTAAGAACCTGATTGCTTTTTCCTTGTTCTTAAGATCCAAGGGTTCGGGTCTGTGTTCACCTATGCAAATTGGTGAGGATTTTTATCAAGCCTTCCCCAGGAAAGGGGGTGTAGGGCTTGGGGGGATTTTGGGGGGGAAAGACATTTCCAAGTGGGCTCTTGCACGGTTATATTTTGTTAGACGCTTGGTGGTGGCAGCAATAAAGTCCAGGGACAAAAGGTAAAATAGTTTGTACCTTGGGGAAGTTTTAACCTAAGCTGGTAAAAATAAGCTTAAGGGGTTTTTCATTCAGGTCCCCTCTGTACCCTAGTGTTCAGAGTGGGGAAGGAACCTTGACAGGTGCCTACACAGGAGCTGAGCATTTTTGAAATGTCTGTACCTGGTTGTGCGTGCTGGAGTTACTTTGAAAATCTGGCCCTGAGAGACAGCAGAACAATGCCCTATTCATTAAGTTCCATCCCTTTAGTCACCAAATCTAACTGTATTTCCACATCTTTAGCCAAACTTTAATACTAAAGCCCAATTATTCCTCCCCCCTATAATTTTTATAAAAGAAGCTGAAATATCAAAATGACTCACTGACAGATCAATAAGAGGAGGCAGCAGGCAGGGCAAACTGCTGAATAGAAACGACAGTCTAGAGAGCAGCTTGAAAATACATCCTGCTGCCACTAACAATATGGATCTCAGGTAGCCTAGCATTTTTGACATTCAAGTTTCAGATTTAAAAAAAATCCAGAAAATAGATTTTACAAAACGGCTTACATGAGCACATCTAATGTTCCAGGAGACCAGGGGGTTATGGCTTACTAATAATCATTTTGAAATATCCTTAAAATATGTGACTGATTCAGCATCATCAAGTTGCACTCACTGATCACTTATATGAGCATGACTCTAGTACTGTTACCCTCCATCTCTTCTCCTCCTGTTTGCTAGAATCACTTGTTGCATCATATTTTTAATTAAGCTTTGATCCTGCAATGAGTTCCTCTCACTGGGTCCATTCACCACAGCAGCACCTGTTAGCCATCATAGGGATTAGCTCTGGCAGCTGATGTATCATCTCCTGGTGGTGTCTCTCCCATCATCAATGTCTGCAGACCCACCTCAGTCCAAGTACCACAGCGTCTTCTTCATGACTTGACACTCCAGCCATGTCACCATCCATGTTTTCCCCCTGCTGGGAAGGGGAGGGGAGTATCTCCATCAAGAGTCAAGCCACTTCCCCAGTGGTAAGTGCGGGTGGGGGCACCTGAGCCTGCCCACTATTCTGGGCCCCAGCCCAGGGACTCTGTGGATAGAAGCCTCCTGCTAGGCCTCTTTAACCTCTGTCTCTGCTGCTTCAATTCCGTGGGCCACTTCCCCAAGGCCCCAGCACCTTCTTTGCCCTGCAGCTCCCTTGTATGTGATCCCACTAGGCCCTCAATGGCTGCTCCATGTAGCCACCCTCTAACTGGCTGCTTCCTATACAGCCTAGGCTGCTTGGAGGACTCACCTCCACTGCTCCTTTCTGGGATGGAGTGGCAGGCCCATGAGGCCTCCATTAACACCTTCCTCTCCATAGAATCATAGAATATCAGGGTTGGAAGGGACCTCAGGAGGTCATCTAGTCCAACCCCCTGCTCAAAGCAGGACCGATCCCCAATTAAATCATCCCAGCCAGGGCTTTGTCAAGCCTGACCTTAAAAACTTCTAAGGAAGGAGATTCTACCACCTCCCTAGGTAACGCATTCCAGTGTTTCACCACCCTCCTAGTGAAAAAGTTTTTCCTAATATCCAACCTAAATCTCCCCCACTGCAACTTGAGACCATTACTCCTTGTTCTGTCATCTGCTATCACTGAGAACAGTCTAGAGCCATCCTCTTTGGAACCCCCTTTCAGGTAGTTGAAAGCAGCTATCATGTCCCCTCTCATTCTTCTCTTCCGTAGACTAAACATTCCCAGTTCCCTCAGCCTCTCCTCATAAGTCATGTGTTCCAGTCCCCTAATCATTTTTGTTGCCCTCCGCTGGACTCTCTCCAATTTTTCCACATCCTTTTTGTAGTGTGGGGCCCAAAACTGGACACAGTACTCCAGATGAGGCCTCACCAGTGTCGAATAGAGGGGAACGATCACGTCCCTCGATCTGCTGGCAATGCCCCTACTTATACATCCCAAAATGCCATTGGCCTTCTTGGCAACAAGGGCACACTGTTGACTCATATCCAGCTTCTCATCCACTGTAACCCCTAGGTCCTTTTCTGCAGAACTGCTGCCGAGCCATTCGGTCCCTAGTCTGTAGCGGTGCATTGGATTCTTCTGTCCTAAGTGCAGGACTCTGCACTTGTCCTTGTTGAACCTCATCAGATTTCTTTTGGCCCAATCCTCCAATTTGTCTAGGTCCCTCTGTATCCTATCCCTACCCTCCAGCGTATCTACCTCTCCTCCCAGTTTATTTCTGGTGAGGGGTGTCCACCTATCTGTCCCATTTGGGCAGACTCCAGTGCCCATGCAGAGCCCCATGGAAGTTAGGGATCTTATTGAACAATTTGAAGGATCAGGACATTAGATTTTTAAGCTCTTCAGGGTAGGGGTCATGTCTGCTTATGTTTCTAATATAATAGGGCTGTTGGGTGCTGCTATTATATAAAGAATAAGAAATAAGAAATCCTAGGTAGTGTTTGCAAGGCTGGTAGTTAAACATTGCTAATTTACATATCAAGTCATTGACCTTCAGCTGACGTAGGTCATGTCCAGATGGTTCAGTAGGAAAACAGTTTTAAAGGACAATCAGGTAAAAAAGTGTTTCAATAAGGATAGTTCCCTTATTTTTATTAATTGACAAACAATTATGAAATGAGTACACCTGTACTATGCTATTATAATCACTAGATAGGCATTCAAAACAACTCATTGTACACAGAGTTTTGTATTCATAGATTTAAGACCAGAAGGGACCACCATGATCTTCTATCTAACCTCAGCATAATGCAGGCCAAAGAACCTCACCAAATTATATCTGCATCCAGCCCATAACTTTTGTTTGAGCTACAGCCTCTCTTTCTACATCAAGACTGGATGTTTTTCTAAGACTGCAAGTAATGGAACATCTACTACATTCCTAGGTAAGTTGTTCCAATGGTTAATTATCCTTTCTGCTAAAAAGTTCCACCTAATTTCTAGCCTGAGTTTGTCTAGCTTCAGTTTCCAATCTTTGGATTTTGTTATACCTTTGTCACCATCCTTTTTGAAAGTGTGGACAGCAAATTTCAGTAACACAATATACATTCACTAATACAGTGTGCAGAGGTAAAGACACTGCATTAAGGTAGATGTTTTTGTGGAAGCTTACCTAGAAGGCACTGAACCCTAATCAGAGCTTTCCCCCCATTAGTCCCCTCCACCAAAGTTATTATTCCATAGAGGTAACCTATTATGGAAGAATGGCAAACTGGAGGTTAAGACAGAGGACTGGTACTCAGAAGATATAAATTCAATTCCTGGGGCTGCAGTAGACTACCTGTTTGATCATGGGCCAGTCTGAGCCTTGATATTCAGAGATGCTAAAAACACCCACATTTCCAATAGTCAAAGGGAACTGCAAGTGCTTAACACCACTGGGGAGGAAATCAAACCTTTAGTCTGTGCCTTAGTTTTTTATCTGTAAATTGGGGATGATGATATTTCCTTTGCCCCTCCTTTGTCTTGTCATTCTAGATTGTAAATTATTCAAGGCTGGGACTCTTACTACACACTTGTGCAGTGCTTAGCAGAATGGAGCCATGATCTCATTTGGGGCCTCTACTCATTTTTGGAATATGAATAAATAATCAAAGCTATCTCTACTTTCCAAAACTAAAGTTCCCTCTTGCTAAGCTTTTCAGCAAATGATGCATCTTCTCTTGTTGCTAATTTGACAAGAAACAGATGTTTGATGTCAGACTAGCAACAACTTCTGTTATGACTGATAGCAGGCCCCCATGAAATCAGCTCTCTTCTACCACATAATCTTTACTCTTATTTGGGGTGAATTGTAAACAAGTAAAACACAATCTATTAGTAGCAGCTATGCCCATCTCAGACAGGCATGTCAACAAGACAACAGCAGCTGTCTGCAATTAACTGATTAAAAGCAGCACAAAGGGGCTTGAGCATGCAAGGCCTGAATTCTCATTACACTAAGGCACCTTTTCACTGTTCTGATGTCAAGAGTGCAGTAAAGAGGACTTGGTATCATAGGATATATTGTCTAACTGCTCTGCAGTGTATAATTGCTATGCAATTCCTATTAATGTATCAGAACCAAATAGCTAAATCCCCACATGCAATTTTCAAAATATACTTAGCAGGACCACACTATTTGTAAGGGGACTGTTGCCCCCTTACTAACTAACGTTCAGTGGGGGTGTTTTAGTTGCTAGCTCCCAGTACTAAAAAGGGAGAAGGGTCGATGGGGAATCAGGACCCTGAGACTGACAGCCCCCAGGAACAATGGGGAGAGGCCAATGCTCCAGGTCAGCCTGAATGACAGGGCGGGCAGGCTAATCTAAGAGTCAGGAGGCCAGGAAGGCCCCGTCCTCCATGTGAGCTGGAATTGCCTGGGTCAGACAGAGTGGGGCCAAGCTAAGGAGAAAGCAGAGGAGCAAGCTGAGCTGGGGAGCAGAGCTGTGCCAGATCCAGAGAGAGCAGACCCTGTCCTGGGAGCAGAGCTGCAGCCCCAAAGCCAGAGGCACAGACCAGAGAGAGCAGACTTGCCTGGGGAGGAGAGCTGCGGCAACCAGAGCCAGAGGGGCCAGAAAAGCAGCCCAGGAAGCAGGTCACTGCTGGGAGCAGAGTCACAGAAGCAGCCTGCAGAGCAGACCTGTCCTGGGAGCAGAGCTGCAGCAACCAGAGGCAGACGGGCCAGAGAAGCAGCCCAGGGAGCTGGAGGCAGAGCAGCAGAGACAGAGTGGTGGAGCTGGGGCTGGAGCAGTCCGGAGCTGGGTGCAGTGAGCAGCTGGGGAGAGCGAGGGGGACCCTGGGCAGAGGGCCCAGCACAGGAAGACACCTTAGCCAAGGGGCTCTGCAGGCCAGGCTTGGATCGTAACCCTGACAGGGCGGGGGCGACACTGGGAAGAAGGGTCCTACCACTTAGAGCCTGAGAGCGTGTGGCCACCACCAGAGCAAGTGTCCAACCCACAGCATCCCTACAGCAAAGCCAGGGCCTGAGAAGAAGGCCTGGGACTTACAAGGAACAGCCTGTGAACTGCCCTGACATTTCAGAGACACTGTTTGTGATGTTCCCTGCCACAGCAGGGTTGGTGGTGGAGCCCCCAGGAATCCTGGGCTCAGCCTTGTTGGGGTTAACGAGGACTCTGCCAGACAGGAGAGTGGAAGAGGAGATGCTCTTCATTGCTAGCCCAGAACAACAGGGCCAGGTCAGGACCTTGCGCTCAAGCATTGCAGCTAAGTAATGGCTGTGTTTTGTTTTTTAAAGGTGCAGATGCCAATTTTTGAGCTTTAGTTAATGGTTTAGAGACTGATGCTGTCTCAGGGTATGGGACACCCTTGTCTAAGCAGGTTGCCACAACTTGTGGACTAAGGGAGGGAGTGCCTACAGCCCCACAGGGAAGCTATGGAGCAGCCCCACCTCTGACATTTCCCTACAAATAATTTCATTTTGACCTAGAATGTGCAAGGATCATCAGGAACATTAATAGGAGTCCTGTAGACATTTGAGGACAGAATGTGGAACAAAGACATTTAGATTATTTTGGTAAAATTGTATAAGAAAAGTAGAGTCTTCTTACATTTGGTTATTCTGACAAACCTGTTTCCCCAGCTTAAAAAAAAAGCGTACTTTATATATTCCATCATGTCATTTCCCAGTTTGCATTACCACTATGTACCCTGTCAACCAGAGCAACTAAACTTCCAACCCACTTTCTGGAACCTGTTTAATGCTGTCAAAACAGGTTTCTGATTAACAGAAAAAGCAGTATATTCGTACTCCTCTTAGACCACGTTAATATCAAAAACCATTTTATCTCCTAGAAATTTGAATGGATCCCTTTCTTTTTAACCAGTGGGAAAACATTTTCCCCTTCAGTTTTGGAGCTTAACAGAAGTCTTGTTGCAAATTAGAAGTGTGATACAATATGGCAGTAATTCCAGCACAACTAATTTTTTGGGGCTGGAATGAAAAAGTAAGGGCATCTCTCCCTTTCTCTCCTTGAATAGCATTCTATAACAAAGTGATCCTATAATCAACACTAGGAGAGTGTGTGTCTTAATATACATCTAGTGGCTGGGCCACATAATAGATAAAAATCTGTGAAAGCTTCCAAGCAGAAAGTATTTCTTAGCTCAAATAGAAGAAACTCATGCTTATAGCACAGAAGTTCAAATGCTTCTGTTGACCCAGTGAGGGGTCAGTTATATCCTTTCTGTTTATTACAACTGTTCTTTTAATCTGTCCTCAGAGGAACTCCATTTTTCTCTGACCTCCCTTCAAGGGCCTTGAAATGAGTATAGGGCTAAGAGTCAGGAGAATTGGGTTTCTTCCTAGTTTTGTGACCTTGGGCAGTTGAAAGGGGGAGATTTTCGAAGGCCCAAATGAGAGTCAGTCAGTCTGTTAGGAGGCTGACTTTCAATGCAAGTTGACCACCTAACTCACCTTTGTGCCTTTAAAAGTCTTCCCATTACCTTCTTATGCTTTAATTTCCCCATCTGAAAAACTGGGATAATAGTTACCATCTTTGTAAGGCACTTGGAGATCTACAGATATGAAAGTGCTGTCATAGCACTTGCATAAGTAGAATATATGAGAGTATTTCTAGTAACATGGTACATGAAAATATTAATATCCTCCTTAATTTGGTTCATGGTCAGATTACAGCTCTTCTTGCTGAAAAGAAGTAAGTAATAAAAGACTGTTTGTAACCACCTATCAGAAAGTTGGAATAGTCTAAGAAAACTGGATAGAATTCTATCCAAATTGGGATGTCTGATCACAATTGGATGTATTCACATCTAACAGCTTTAAAATATACATGCCTACTCCCTATCACACCAGCAGATGTCATACAAGGGCTTCTGGACAAATATTGCTTCCTTGTATTTTCAATTCTGAAGCCAAGGGGTGAAATAGTTATTAGTACAAACAGAGGTCTCTATAGGAGATTGAAGAATGTAAAGCACCAGAAGATTTAGATATTAGGTAATTTCTTTGAGCAAGTTAAGTAACTGAAATTCTTGCTTTCAGCGTAGAAATTCCTTTCTACATTTTAACTTTAAAACAAAGTGACATTTTGGTGGTGTGCGCACAGAGAGTGAGTCAGAGGAATTAAAGAGATACCGGACCAATCTTATTAAAAAAGTATGCTGGTTATTTCCAGAACTACATGGAATCTGTAATTAACTAGAAATTCAATACTGCAGAGTCCACTTACAATACCCGAGGTGCTTGAATATTCTTCTTCTTTCATATGTCTAAATAAATATACCTTAGATTAGAGCTGAGTGAATAATGCACACATAACACGAACTTCCTCCTCTACAAATTCATTCTCTCCTTTCTCTTTCTGTGTCTCACATCTCATCTTCCCTGACTCGCTCTGCTGCTTACATTTGCTCTACTTTTCACTTCCTTTCCGAATCCTCTCCAACTGCTCCCTCTTTGCCCAGTGTCTTGCCAGTTTCTTTTTGTTAAAGAGGAGAAAACAAATGCAGTTCAGGAAGAGCTCTCTCACATCTCACTATTCTTCACTCCCTTCCCCAATACTTGTAGTCCTGGTTACCTCCTCTTCTGTGGGCATATGGTAGAGTGTGGGGGAGTCAGGGTCCTGCCCCTCCACTTCCTGCAATTCACCATGACTCTCAGCCAGCCAGCAAAAGAGAAGGTTTGTTTGATGACCGGGAACACAGTCTAAAACAGAGCTTGTAGGTACAGAATCCCTCAGTCAGGTCCATCTGGGGATGTGGGGAGCTCAGACCCAGGTTCTGGGCCTCAGTCTCCCCAGCCAGCTCCAAACTGAATCTCCCTCCATCAGTCTCACCCAGCCACACCCCCCGGCTCCTCCTCCAGCCTTTTCCAGTTTCCTGGGCAGAAGGTGTCACCTGGCCCCAACCTCCTCCTGGACTCACGTTACAAAGGGCAGCTGCCATCCTTTACCTGCTGGCTGTCAAGTATCATCATCCCTCAGTGAACCACACCCTTACATCCCACCACCAGCTAGTATTAATGCAGACAATAAACTAGTAAAACTCCCATACAACTAGTAAAACTTCCTTACTCCGTCACAGCATAATTTGGACCACAATGTGATGAAATTTAGACAGAAATGGGTCTTCATTGCACAAACCCAAAGACACTCTGGATTAACATTTCTACTGTATAAAGGCTATATGTATTACAGGGTTCTGAAACTTTTTTGGCATGTAATTCTGATATACAACACAGAACTTTTACCTTTGAATTTTCCTGCTTTTGCCCTAATCCAACATAACCTTTAATGAGTTTTGCCTGAGTAAATAGTGCTGGATTAGTTTCTAGATCTAATGGTGAGTGGGCAATTAACGATTATTCAGTCTAAAGTCGAGAGAAATTTACTGTTTCAAGAACCATTTTGTTTAGTCTTCTAATACCTCTCACATTCACACACAAAAGTGCTTAATACAGTGTACATGGGTACCATACCAACAACAAATTAGAGGAGGAAATATAAACCACATTTTAATTGAACCAGTTTAGTGCTAGTATAGATGGGGACAAGATGACAGTTCAACTCGTCCTCCCACTGCTATCCTAAAGTGCATTGGTGACATTTAGAAATCGCCAAGACTCTACTGCTTGTGTAAACTGTCATGAAATAACAGAAAAATACCAAGGGGGCGTTGCAATAGAAATGGCTTAGAACAAAGTCGGGCAAAACTGCTGTGGCTGAGAACATCAGACAGCATGGCGACAGGGGATACATTGAAGCACAATTGCTTAACTACTTTCTCAACTGAGAGATCTTCAGTTCTCTAGTGTAGACACAGCTTATGGGCTTGTGGCTTTTAGTTAAAGCGCCTGTTCTTGCAACACAGAAGTCAGTGGGAATAAGGCTAAGCCCTAAAAAGAAGAAATGGAGTGCGCTCAGTAGTACATCTGTAAGTATGTATTATGTTATTTACTGGTCAATCCACATCACTGTGCTCTGCATCTCTCTGGGCACCTCTCTCTTGACTTCACATTACACCTTGTCAATTTCGCATGCACAATATCCTGAAACTGACAAACAAATGGTGGCATCAATTCACACCTAAATATAAATGGATTAATTGATTTATGGTTTCTAAAATAAAGGCTCAGGAAAAAATGCTGTCAAGTCTTTTGATCTTTGTTTTCTTCCAATGACTGGTAAACATAGTTACACCATACAATAAATTGATCTTTAACTTAAGTTCAATGATTCTATAACATGTCTGTTTACTGTAACTGATTTTAAGATGAAATCCCAAAAAGGTAGACAAGTAGTAATTCATAGGTGAAATGGAAAATTAGCTACTAGTTAAAGTTATGAAATTACTGTTCGTTCTGGCAGTTTTATAAAATATGAGTGCTTGGTTGAATGGCATAATTTCTTTACCTGAATAGTCTGACAAATCTTATTTAATGATCATACTAAGACTGTCAAGCGATTAACATTTTTTTGATTAATTGCACTATTAAACAATAGAATGCCATTTATTTAAATGGTTTGGGATGATTTCTGCATTTTCAAATCTTCAACACAAAATACAAAATGTACCGTGCTCACTTTCTATTATAAATATTGGCACTGTAAAAATATTTTTCAATTCACCTAAGTACAGTAGTGCAATCTCTTGATCATGAAAGTTGAACTTACAAATGCAGAATTATGCACAAAAAATAATTGCATTCAAAAATTAAAATGTTGAACTTCAGACTAGAGCCTACAAGTCCACCCAGTCCTATTTCTTGTTCAGCAAATTGCTCAGACAAAACAAGTTTGTTTACTTGTGCAGGAGATAATGCTGCCTGCTTCTTGTTTACAGTGTCACCTGAAGGTGAGAACAGGTGTTCACATAGCACTGTTGTAGCCGGTGTCGCAAGATATTTTCCTGCCAGATGTGCTGAAGATTCAAATATCCCTTCATGCTTCAGCCACCATTCCAGTGGACATGCATTCATGCTAATAGTGGGTTCTGCTCGATAACAATCCAAAGCAGTGCAGACCAACACATGTTGATTTTCATCATCTGAGTCACATGCCACCAACAGAAGGTTGATTTTCTTTTTTGGTGGTTCGGGTTCTGCAGTTTCTGCATCAGAATGTTGCTCTTTTAAGACTTCTGAAAGCATGCTCCACACCGTGTCCCTCTCAGATTTTGGAAGGCACTTCAGATTCTTAAGTTTTGGGTTGAATGCTGTAGCTATCTTTAGAAATCTCTCATTGGTACCTTCTTTGCATTTTGTCAAATCTGCAGTGAAAGTGTTCTTAAAACAACCAATATGCTGGGTCATCATCCAAGACTGTTATAACATGAAATATGGCAGAGTGCAGGTAAAACACGGAGCAGAAGACATACAATTCTCCCCCAAGGAGTTCAGTCACAAATTTAATTAACACTTTTTTTTAAAAAACAAACATCATAAGCATGGAAGCATGTTGTCTGGAATGGTAGCCAAAGAGTGAAGGGGCATATGAATGTTTAGCATATCTGGCATGTAAATATCTTGCAATGCTGGCTACAAAATTGCCATGTGAACACCTGTTCTCACTTTCAGGTGACATTGTAAATAAGAAGCAGGCAGCATTATCTCCTGCACAAGTAAACAAACTTGTTTATCTTAGTGATTGGCTGAACAAGAAGTAGGACTGAGTGGACTTGTACGCTCTAAAGTTTTACATGGTTTTGTTTTTAAGTGCAGTTATGTGATAAAAAAATCTACATTTGTAAGTTGCACTTTCACAATAGAGATTGCACTACAGTACTTGTATGAGGTGAATTGAAAAATACTGGGGGGTTTTAAATCATTTTTACAGTGCAAATATTTGTAATAAAATATAAAGTGAGCACTGTGCACTGTATTCTGTGTTGTAAATTAAATCAAGACATTTGAAAATGTAGAAAAACATCCAAAATATTTAATTTCAATTGGTATTCTATTGTTTAACAGTGTGATTAAAACTAATCCTTTTAAATATTAACTCAATTGCAATTGATCGATCATGATCAATCACGTGAGTTAACTGCAATTAATTGACAGCCCTAGTGCATACTAATTTTAATGAACTTTCCAATGTCATTCAAAACATTTTATGTAAAATGAATTTGTTAGTGGTGATACCTTCACCCATACACTTTTTAAATTTATTTAAATTTTTGGTGGATACAAAATGACTTTTTTCATTTTCTTTTAAATTACAGATTTACTAAAATAAATATTTCTAAAACAATCAAGTATTCAAATATGCAAAAATACACCCCTAACATGACAGGAATTCTCTGCAATTTTTTCTTAATCTTAATAAATATTTTTTCTCTTAGAAGTCAAATTGGAGACTGAGGATAAAAGGGTAAATCTTCAGTTATCGCTGATTTTGTTCCAGGAAGATGGGGTGCTGTCAAGGTTTTTATTTCCTTGGTCTAGCTAAATAGACCTGACCACTTTATTGTAAGTTAGGCATTTAATGGTTCTGAAGCATCCAAGAAAGGTAGAAGAACAAAATGATTATATTTCCAAATGAGCAGTAGGTAGGTAACAGTCTACTTGATGGGGCTAAATTATCATGGCCTTGTGGTCAAGGCACTGGACTGGGACACAGGAGATCTGATTCAATTCTCAACTCTGCCACAGACTTTCTGCATGACCTTAGACAAGTCACTTAATCTATATTTCTTTTCTCCCATCATTTGGGCTGCCAACACTTAAATTACTAAAAATATTGGGATTTTTAACTCTTGGATATCCACTTTGAGACTGTTAGAGAGCTTATTCCTTCACTCTCCCACTTCCCTGGTCCTTCTCGCATGAACAGAGAGCAACAATACCCGAAGTCCGAAGGTGCAAACAATTCGATGTTTATTGGGGTGAACTTCCAGCAAGCTTAAATACAAGTTCCTTTTTCCTTATTTTCGAATCCCAACTTACTTCCTGTTTGCCCCTAATTTATATAGTAATATTCTTAGCTATACCTTAACCAATCATTCTACTGAAATTTAACTAACCAATCCTAACATATTGTAACATGATTAGCTAACCAATTATATCCCACCACCTTAATTAGATTACACCCAGCAAAATTAATTATACAGCAGACAGAAACAATCACAGAACCAGACAGAGATTATACAGACAAACAATAGCAAAGTGGGAACTATAATGACAAAACAATACAGAAGTGAGGATTTCACATCCCAGCTATTGATAAGTGAGTTCTTCCCAGACAGGATGCTATCAAACTAAGTTTCCTTTTACATTTTCTAGGCACTTCCCTTTCTCTGGAGGTGATAGGAATTATCAGGACAGGATTGTATTCAGGACAGCCCAATAGCACCTTCTTTCAATGTGACTAGTTTGGAATGTGAGGATGTGACTGTTCGCTTCCTGGCTTATGGCTGCCTCTGCTGCTTAGCCAAAGGCCTTAGCCTAAGAACAGGGCCTCAGACTGTCACAGTAAGAGAAGGCCCTTACACCAGCAGACAGTGATTTTGATTCTTTCTTTTATACCTCTAACTAGCCAAGTAATAAGAATACCCCTAAATTCTTAAAGTACAGGCCTTTACAGACAGGCCTGAATATCTATATCCTAACAGAGACAATTACTGGGACCTGATTTTCAGAGAGTGGGGTGCTCAGCAGTTGGCAACAATATTAAAATCACTACAAATCTGAGACTTATTAGAAGCCATGACCTATAGATAACAAGAAAAGAAAGGACTGAATTTTCAGCATCACTCAATTTCTCCAGATGGTAACTGTATATATATTAGGTAAAGTTTAAGGTAAGGTAAGGCTTGTAAGTACACTCATTGAAATCAATAACAAAGTTCTCATTGACTTGGGTCAGAGCCCAAATGGGCTTTCTTTGTTTCGGGCCAAGTTGTGCTGGTCTTGTGCCGGTATGTAAGTAGCAGAAAGCAAAAAGGAAAGTGCTCGTGTCCTAAAAGGGAATGAGGCGGGAATATTGGCCTTGTTTCCCCCCCCCCCCCCCCCGAGTCATGAATTAAATAACTATAGTTAGGATTGGGTGAGTCAGTTCTGTAACAAGACAGCCAGCTCACACCAGTCAACTCATCGGCATTTTTTGAGCCTCAGAAAACTTATTTGTATGTTTGGGTGTGTCTGTAATTTCCAGTTGTGCTCCTACTACTGGCTGTGAAACAGCCTAGACAGTTCACATAGGTATGACAATATTAATCCATGCTGATGGTGGACAAAGAGTATCTAGGGGCATAATGAGCCACTAAACAAGCTAAGTTTTGTTGCTTAAACAGACACAGGAATTGCAACTCCATTCAAAAGTAAACACACAGGCAATTGCCTTGCCAATTTTTTTCAAGGACAAAATTAGTAAGGAACAGTTACTTTCAGGAATCCAAGAAGTTATTAAAATAATTAGCATGGAAAACAGGTGTTATGAAACTCATATTGGCTGCTTTGGCTTTAATGTAGTTTTGATACATTTTCAAATATCAAGAGAAAAATGGATCAGATCCTTCAGCGTGATGTGGCTCCTTCGAGACACTTCATTAGTCCAAAGGGGTTAAACGGCTTTAAGACAACAGGGGAGTATCCCTGCAGTATAGGGGAATTCCCAGGTAGATTTCCAGGCTTTACACCACTCACCCTCACAACCTCTGATGTAGGGAGTGTGACAAAGTACTGCTGTGCTCCAAAAATCCCTGGTTACTATAATGACCCTGTTGCAGCCATTGAAGGTATTGTAGAAGTCTTGAGGTTGTTTAAGATGTACTGGGGCAAAACTGGTTTCTGGCTGACCTAAGAATAATGGGAATAAATGTCAAAGTCAAATTTGCGCGTCCCCACACCTTGAGTGCTGTATCAAGCACAGCACAGTTGGTCCCAAAGATCTAGGCCTAAGAGGTTTTGAAATAAATATTATTGGGTTTCTAAAGGCAGTTTCTAAATAAGGCTATTTATAAAACTGCAAATATTACTAAAATCCAAAATTACAGCTTGTGTCTTTTCCTAAGAGTAGTGTGGAGCTTTTAAGGATTTTTTTTTCTAAATAAAGCATAATTTTTAAAAATAAAAGTTTTTTAAAATTATGCTTTATTTAGAAAAAAATCCTTAAAAGCTCCACACTACTCTTAGGAAAAGATACAAGCTGTAATTTTGGATTTTAGTAATATTTTCCAGTTTATACCAGGATTTCTGAAGCCAAGTCACAGATACATTAAGCAGATATTGCTGTATCACACAAAACATTCCTCTCATTACTATTTTTTAAACTGAAGTAGAGCCTAGGGGTATCAGTGAAGGAGCAGGGTCCTAGAGTGACAGGAAGTAAGTCAGCCCTAGAGGCATGGAAGGAAACTGACACTTCCCCCAGTTTGCTCACCAGCTAGTTTATGACACAATGCAGGAGATGGATGAGTGAAATAGGAAGTAAAGAGGGAAAGGCCAAGGTAGCACAATGGTGAGCAAAGTCTAGTAATGATAACCAGTAGTCTCAGCTCACCTGCTGCCTAGCCAGCTATGAAAGTTAGTTATCCTACCCACAGACAAGTAAACCAAAATATTCAGTGAAATCCTGGCTCCATTGAAAACAATGGGAATTTTGCCATTGGCTTTAATGAGGTCAGAATTTCATCCAATGTTTCTTAAACTTCAAGCTGTCGTGCTTAAACCTGCAGCTGCTCTGCATACTGAATTTGCATTGGATTCAGTGGGAGTGTCTACATAAAGTAGGTACAGAACTGGGTCCATATTTTATATAGATAGTTTGTATGAACAATACCTATCTGCCTTCGGAATGTATAGGATTACAGATCCTATTGGGATCCGGGAAGTGGGCGGGCAAAGCCCGCCCACTGCTAAAGGATCCCCCCCAGCCTAAGAGGGGGATCCACAGGACCTGGACACTAAATAAATCCAGGGGACAACTAATGAAATAACAGGGACAGGAGTGCGGTCAAAGGGTCAAACGAAGGGAGCCGGATGGGGACACCGAGCAGAGAACCCCAGACAGCGCCCACTGCTCCTCAAAGGCGTCAAGGGAGTCAGTGGACGCCGCCCAGAGGAACTCTGCCCGGATACGTGAACGGACCGAGGATCGGAAATAGGCCCCACAGGAGACTCCATCAGCCAGATAGCAGGCAGGATATGGTCACTACAGGATGTTACAGAAAATTACTGTGTAAAGACACTGCCTGATAAATTAAAACATCCCTTTAGAACACCAATAACTACAGTGGAGAAAAATTAAGAAGCTTAAGGAGGAGAGAAAATATAGATCTGTAATAGAGATGGAGGCTTAGTGTTAAATGGTAATAAGATACCAAAGATTAGTTAATTTTGCAAAGTACTTTTATGGTGAAAGTAGTAAGATGACTTTTGTGAACAATGAAAATAATTTTCAATTAATGTTCGTTTGAATCTGAAAGCAACTTATTAAAATTTATCCATATTCATGACCCTTTCATGTTTGTTTTCCATGAACATTTGTGTACTCAAGTATTACTTAACCAAAAGTGAGTTTTAGCTGAAATATTCACCAAAAGTAAAATCTTAAAATGTATATTCAGTTGTGAGAATTGCAGTTCTGACCGTGTTGGTCAGTTATTGACGCACATGCTATTGGTTCCATTCCCTCATTGGAAGATTTATATAGCTATCCAATAGAGAGTGGATTTCAAATTGTAGTGTTGGACAGCTACATAAATCTTCCTGACAGAATTGAAACAATACCAATAGACAGCACAAACTGACTATTCACACAAGCTACTGGCAAACAATCTATAGACAAGTAATTATTCCCTGAAGAGGTTCACGAAAATTTCAAACACAATAAACTGAGATTTGCATGAGCAATTTGTAAACAGGAGAAAAAGAAATTTGTTAAATTCATTATGAATTATTTATCTAGCTCTACTGGTATGATTTTACAGTAAGTTCCAAATTGCAGGAACTGCTGATGGCTCTTATGCCAACAATGCTGCAACTGTGGGAAATGGAAAGGAGAGCGTTAGGATGCCAGTGCTAGAAAAGTGGAATGAATGGATAAAAGATTGGAGACAGAAAAGGTGCCCGATTTCATTCCCACTAAAGGTATTGGGAATTTTAAGAACATATAGAATTTTGAATTGGCTCCTGAGATGAATAGAAAGAAGGCCACCTCATTAAATAAAATACAAAAAAAAAAAAAAAAACTTGCAAGAAGATCTTAGACCCAAAGACACATTTCTCCAGTTCCTCCAGATTCATGAGTTACACTAGTCAGAAATGCAGCAGGGTGATGGAGTGGCAAAAGTAGTACTAAATGACCGCTGTGACTTCCTGGCCCTATGGCTGGTAACACCAGTCTGACCCCTAACAGAAAACGGAGCACACAGCCTGAAGATTAGCACCTGCACAAGACTGAGCAACTGCCCACTTGGGCCATTTCAGTAGCCAGACTTCATCTGGGTTCAGGGCTATCCACCATGCTCCCTTTTTCTGGCTCCTGGCATGGCCAAGGCAGATAAGTGGCAAAAGAACTGCTGCACAGGCTCCATGCCACTACAATTGTTTAGGAGATTACCAGCTAAGGTTAACGTTTGCTTTGAGCCTGCAGAGCAGCACAAAGCAGACTTAACCAGCCAGAGAATCTGCTCCTGTCAGGGTTGCTTTTGATTGAGGTACTGGGGGGGAAAGGGGGAGAGGATACACAACACACACCTCAGCTATTTTTCAAGAGTTGAATATACCAGTACACAATCGCTGAGATTTAAACAAACAAATGAAATGCCATATTGTTATGACAGACCACCAGTCTCAGGTACTATTCATGACTGAATTTAGCCTTCAACAAAATTCAAAACAGTTTTGAAGGCCTGAGAGAACAAAGCACTGAGAGGAATGCTGGCTGTGAAAGAACGAATATTAAAACCAATCAACATTACTCTGCACTAGGAGTAAGAAGTGAAACACGGAAGCAGGGTGTGAAGATATGCAGTAAGCGAAAAGAAATTAAACAGCAAAGCGGCAACATTCTAGCGACATTTGGGGTTATGCATTAAAAGGAGAAACCTTATCCAAATGTTTGGCAAGTCTTGAAAATAAGTAAAGAAGTGAAGCGGAGAATGATCAAAGGGAGGACAAGTGCAGAAGCTTCCTAGAGGTTAAGAGGTTTGATTAATGTTTAGAAAGTATGCTTATGTTGATATGAAAATGCATTTCAAGAACAGCTCAAATGCATCTCCAAAGATTATGCAAATCCTGATTTGATAGTTATACCAGTGAGACTTGCTCAGTCTTCTGTAAAAACCATGAGCACTCAGGGACTTTACAGCTGTCATTATGTTCCAAATCATGGCCTCTTGGGACTTTTTGGCAATAATGGGGCTAGAACTCAGATCCTGGTGCTCTAAAAAGTACAGTTTACTGCCACTTCAGCCAACACTTTTTGTTGTTAAGCAGTAAGCATGCCTTTGGCATAATTTCTTTAGTTTTGATTCCATCCAGAAGATGATGGTGATACATACACATGCTAGTAAGTTTACTACAGTATGCTAAACTCCTGCATAAGGAGGACTATCATTGATCCATAAGAGGAAGAAAATATTTATCATTTTTTAAAAAATGAATATGGAGCTATAGATAAATACAAAAATAAAGTAGGGTAGCACTTTATGCTGTAAAAAGTGCTTATTTTCTTCTGTTAGCCAACATGTTCATATTACAAAATATATATAAAAATAACCAGTGTCTGCGTGAATCTTTGTACCGGCTTCCTCAGGCAGCAGGAAGGGTTCTTAAGGTAAATTGTCACACAAAATGAAGGAAGAGAGAGGAACGCTGCCACAAAAAACTTGTCTGATGGGAGATTCAGATTTGAAACAATGTAACTTCCTCTCCAGCAGAGACTCTAACCTTCTGAATCAAGGAAAAGTCCATTAAAGATTGAGTTTCTCCCCTGTTCTCTGCAAAATGTAATTTGCATTTTAACACCTTACTGCTGTGCCAAAAATGTTGAAGTGAAATGTTTCAAATAAACTTGTCAACCATAGCAGAAGGCTGACTCTGGCATGTTTCGCAGTTTTTACACTTTCAGTTATTATTGTAGTCTGTTAAAGTACATTTCTAACTGAAATTTTAGTGCTTTCAGCTGATATTGATGGGGCTTAAAAATCTGTTGCAGGTTCTTTTGATCTTGTATACATTTCTGACTGCAGCCTATTTAGTTTCTCTCCAGTAAGATTTCTCTGTTGGTTCTACTTCTGAACTGTAGTTCCTGCATCACAAATATGCAGACAGATACGCAAGGTCTACTAGACACCTGGACAGTCAGCGATTCAGAATTCATAAGGCAGTCAAAGCATCAAGTGCGGCAGAATAGGCATGAGTTCTGACCCACCTTATTATAGACACAATCTGAAAGAGAATACCTCAAGATTTTAAATATCTAGGGCCTCAGTCTCAAGTGCAAAACAGCCACAGTGCACTTCACAAGGACCCCTAAAGCTGATGCAACTCCTCCAAAGAGAATGACCCCCATGTAAGGGTGATTTTCCAGTGATGAAGAGCACTTACGGCATTCCCCATCCCTGTTGCTTGCACAGGTTAGCTGGAAGACAGAGGTCATCGTTCTGAGATGACTCTGCATCATGCCATCCTTCAGGTGTATTTTTTGGCCCCTTGTGGCAGTTTGCAGCTGCCATGAGTTTCAGGACCTCTCAGGCAGCAGTACTTCATAACGGGGTAGCAGCCCTTCATACAGCTGCACCAGGATCAGGCAGAGCAAAGATGAGATTTAAGCCACTTTTGCACCTTCCCCTCCACTGATCTGCTATAAATTTGATCTCAATATTGAGACATGAGACTCTACAAAGCAAACAGAAAAAAAGGAGGAAATATTGTTAGGTTGTAATAAGAATGAGGCAGAGAATAGTACTGGACATTAGTATGGTATTTCCATATTTCTCAGCAATATGTACTAACATTTAGTATAGCATTTCCTGTCTTTTGACAGGAAATTTGTTAGTCTCTAAGGTGCCACAAGTACTCCTTTTCTTTTTGTCTTTTGAGTGTTATATATGAGTGTGGGGGGTTAGACTAAATGACCCTTTCAGTCCATTTTAACCCTATGATTCTATATACCAATTGATGGTGAACCCTGCTCACCCCATCTCAAAAAGATTATAGGCAAAAGGAGCCACAGAAGAGCAACAGAAGTTATTAGGGGCTGGAAATGTGTTCTGTAGCAGATGACTATCATTTAAAGGCAAACAAGTTAGAGATAACACAGAAGTAGATAAAGTACTGTTTGCAGTGTTGTTGTAGCCATGTCGATGCCAGGATATTAGATAAATATTAGATTTATGCCAGGTGGGTGTCATAAACATACTGCTAAGGGTAGCATAAAATCCCTCCTTTACCTGTAAGGGGTTAAGAAGCTCAAGTGACCTGGTTGGCACCTGACCAAAAGGACCCATAAGGGAAGAAGCTCCTTTCAAATCTGTGGGGGGAGGTTTTGTTTGTGGCGTCTTTTGTTGTTCTCTCCAGAACAAAGAGACCAGGGCAGGAAAAACATATCTCCTAAAACCCTACCTGAAATAAGCATCTAAGATTACAAATTGTAAGTAATAACAAGGAAAGGCGTTAGCATATGGAAAATTCACAAGCTAAAACAAAAGATAATCTAAGAGGGAGGTTTACTCCTGTTTTTTGTAACTTTAAAGTTTTGCCTAGAGGGGAATCCTCTGTGTTTTAAATCTTATTACCATGTAAAATTACCTCCCATCCTGATTTTACAGAGGTGCTTCTTTTACTTTTTTCTTTATAATAAAGTTCTGATTTTAAGAATCGGATTGGTTTTTAGTGTCCAAAAACCCAAGGGTCTGGTCTGTGCTCACCTTGGTTACCTATTTGGTTGGTATATTATTCTCAAGCCTCCCCAGGAAAGGGGGTGAAGGGGCTTGGGGGGGGGATATTTTGGGGAAACACGAACTCCAAGTGGTCCTTTTCCTGAATCTTTGTCTAACTCACTTGGTGGTGGCAGCAATACCGTCCAAAGACAAGGAAGAATTTATGCCTTAGGGAAGTTTTTAACCTAAGCTGGTAGAATTAAGCTTAGGGGGTCTTTCATGCGGGTCCCCACATCTGTACCCCAGAGTTCAGAGTGGGGAGGGAACCCTGACAGTGGGTGAGGTAATGTCTTTTATTGGAAAGAATTTTTGTTGGTGAGAGAAAGAGATAAACAGCCCTGTGTGGCTCAAAAACTCTCCCCCACCAACATAAGTTGATCCAGTTAAAAAAAACATTACCTCACCCATCTTTTCTAAAATAAAGAGGGCCATTTGAGCTTGAGAGAGTTTCCCCTGAGCCATGGGTTGGTGCAGAGCTGTGCCATCCCAGGAGGAGCCCTGGGATGAAACTGACGATCACCATGTTCTTGTCTTGCTCTGGGAGAGTAAGGTGAGGGGTGGAAGGAGAAAACTTATTGCAGCCATTTACGTGGTGCAGTTTACTTCCACGCACGCACACACACCTTTCTAGGCAGGATATGGAGAAAGAGTGGAGCCACGGCTCTGTCCTTGTTCTTCCCCACTCCACGACATATATGGGAAGAGTAGCAGTCCCCTGTGCCAAGACTGGAGATCTAGGTAAATCCTGCGTGCCCTTAGACCTCTGTGCATCTGCTTAGAGCTCAATGGCAATCTAGCCCATAAAGAAAGTAAATCAATGTCCTTTTTACCATATTAAGAACACTAGACCAGTGGCAGTAAAAGGGAACACATTAAAGTTGATAGAGGAAGAAATATATTTTATAAAAGAGAGAATGGAAAATTAGCCTCACTGCCACAGTGGAGCTCCCTGTCAGATTTCAGTGAGGCCAGGAACTCAACAGGATTAAGAGGATTAGAGAGTTATATGAATCATAAGAACATTCACAGTTACATTAAGGTAAAAAAATCCCATAAGGGATATGAGCCCTCATGCTTCAGGGCATAAACCACCCACTTATTGCCTGGGATTAGGAAAACATTTTCCTACAGGGAGGTTATTCCACCACTGTATGCTACAGGAGTTCTTGCACCTTCCTCTAAAGCAGCTGGTACAGGACACTGTCAGATATAGGACACTTAACTAGAAGTACCACCGGTCTGATGCCACTGGCACTTCAGATATTTCTGTGCTCCCAAAAGAATGTAGTGTGTGTGTGAGAGAGAGAAGAGTGCTGGACTAAGTGACCTCCATTTACAAATATGGAAATAAAGCTTAACTATGGGTAAGGCTATGATTTTGTTATGGAGGTCGTGGAAGTTACAGAATCTGATTTCCAGAGATGTCTGTGATTTCAGCCCACAGTGCCTGGAAGCTGCCATGGGCACCCGGTAGTTCCTGGTGGTGCTGTGGGGGACCCTGCAGCTCTGAGCCATGGGTGGAGGATACCCTGCAGCTCCCCATTTTGTCATGCATATTTTTATGCAGTCACGGATAGGTCACGGGCTAAGTTCCCTGTAAGCTGTGTGGCCACCCAGCAGCCTATTAAGCACCGGGCAGGTGCTCAGAGAACCTGCCCAGCTATACCAAGCTAGTAACAAACAAACTTCTATCTCACGACACAGGTTAACAAGAAGTTAGAAATGCAGTCTCCTTAGGCATCCCAGCCCTTATCTCACCACCCACACACTTGACTTTATGTTGAGTGGTTATTGAAAACCAATTTCAAACAAAAGGTTCTTCTGATCTCAAGAGATCAGCCACACGACCAGCTCAATATGTAACTCAGATCTTAGTCAAAGTCATGCTAGTGCCAATCCTTTAGTAACTAGAAATCTAAAGGTTTATCAAAGAAAAGAAGAAGAGAATTAAAATGGTTAGTCGATCCTATACATACAATAATGGCAATGTTCTTATATCAGGTTTGTAGCAGTGATGTTAGAGATTGCTGGATTGTAAAATCTCTCTGCTAATGTCCAAAAGATTGGAAGGTCCTCAGTACTTAATCAATATGCTCCTTCCAGTTGTAAATCCACAGTCCAGAGAAAGAGCAGGAAAGAAGCAAGATGGAGATGTTTCAGGGGTCTTTTATACCCTTTGCCATGTGCCTGGAATTTTACTGTCCCAAACAAAGCTCATAGCCCAGCTTGTGGAAAGTTACTGGCACAAGATGGAATCCAGGGTCACACGAGTATATCACATGTCCTTACATGGCTTGATGACTCCCAGGACGTAGCCATTGGCCCGTTGGAGCCTGGAGCATCTGCAGGAAGAAGTATCTGGGCAGAAAGTTTCTTCTATGGCTCATTGTTAGAGCTAAGTGTCTTTGATAGATCATCAACACAAAACTGTCTGGCTTCAATGTAGATTTTACCTGGTGGGTGTTGCCCCAGGAACAAATACATTTGGGATATAGCTATATAGCCAATATTCATAACTTCAGATATAGTGATGATACAAAGATTTAAACAGGATAATTCTGATTTAGCAAGTCATAACTCTTTCATTGACACCTTACATGACATACTTTGTATAAGATTTGTCGCAATTGTCTAACAGTAGCACTATCATTTTTATGAATGGTCATTTCAGTCGTACAGCACCACATGTAATCTGCATAGATTTAGAGGAATTATTAACAGTGACCGTTAGACAGTGAGCACTGAGCATACACATAAATCCAAATATACACATAGTGGCCATGTGGTCTATACAGCAATGTATTATGAGTATTCAGCATGAAGAAATGCAGTGTAATTGAACATCAAAATTGCCATATAAAACCAGATTCTATTCTCTTTTATCATCAGTTCCCAGACTCACTAATACCAGTCATAGTCTTATTTGGCAATTCAAGTTATTTTGTATGTTTGCCATTTTCTGGGTGGAACAATTTTGCCAGAATTCCCTGTTTACTTTTAATTTCTGAATATTTAGATTCTGTCCCATGGGTTTTGAATCTCCATCTAGAGTGAACAGTTCTTTTGTTCTGCTTTCCTGAACACTGAGTATTTTAGAATATTTCTGAGTTCACTTCAAAGACTCCTCTTTCTCTGAGAATCAGTAGAGCAGTTCAAGAAATGTGTTTTATTGTTTCTTTAGAAAAGAACTTATTTTCTGGAAAATTATGAGCAAAAGTCTAATTTTGTCTCCTCTTTGTGAGGAGAAGTGATTTCATTCTTACTTTACATATCTTATCTCTACTTCAACATTTCAACTACAATGCAGCCTTAAAATCCCCATTTAAATATAGTTAATATAGAGTAATAGTAAGCAAATGGACTTCCCATTCTGCTCTGAACAGAATATAAATCCACCGTGCCTAATCCAAATGTACCCTTTTCCAGTAGTTTGGTTTTTTGCTAACTCAAGGCATGTCTTAACTGCAAAGTTAGCTTAAGTTACCACTCGAGTCCCATCCACACACAAAAACTCTTACCTTGAGTACAGTGGCTAGCCTGTCAAGGGACATAGGCTAAAGCAAGAGTTAACACAGATTGTCAGCTGCTAACATGACTGCTCTGCAATATGGATGCAGGCTAGCTCCACTCAAGTGCCATTGGTCCTCCAATGCCATCCCACAATTCCCTCATGTGTCCAGAAAGCATGGACAAGTTCTCCCACAATTCACTGGCAAAGAATTAATAAGGCAGCTCAGGATACTGCTGCACAAAGAGCCACGGAATATGCTTTCAGAAGTCTTAGTATCACACACGAGTGTGCACAGTGCCAGTGCTGATACAGCACCATGAGTGTTATTTCATAGTGTAGCTGCTCTCACTTGAGCTAGGTTGACTTGAGAGAAATAACTTGAATTTAGATAACTCAAGTTCCCTCTGCAGTGATGACACACCATCAGATAATATATGGTTAAGTTCTCTCCCCAAACTTGGCCTGGCTTGGGTTTTCCCTGCATGATCTCTTCCATCCCTCCCCTAATTACCTCTGCCTGTGAGAGAGACTTCAACCCTGTCATAAATATAAAGGGAAGGGTAAACCCCTTTAAAATCCCTCCTGGCCAGCAGAAAAATCCTCTCACCTGTAAAGGGTTAAGAAGCTAAAGGTAACCTCGCTGGCACCTGACCAAAATGACCAATGAGGAGACAAGATACTTTCAAAAGCTGGGAGGAGGGAGAAAAACAAAGGGTCTGTGTCTGTCTGTATGATGCTTTTGCTGGGGACAGAACAGGAATGGAGTCTTAGAATTTAGTAAGTAATCTAGCTAGGTATGTGTTAGATTATGATTTCTTTAAATGGCTGAGAAAATAGCTGTGCTGAATAGAATGAATATTACTGTCTGTGTGTCTTAAGGTTTTGCCTAGAGGGATTCTCTATGTTTTGAATCTAATTACCCTGTAAGGTATTTACCATCCTAATTTTACAGAGATGATTCTTTTTTACTTCTATTAAAAGTCTTCTTGTAAGGAAACTGAATGCTTTATCATTGTTCTAAGATCCAAGGGTTTGGGTCTGTGTTCACCTATGCAAATTGGTGAGGATTTTTACCAAACCTTCCCCAGGAAGTGGGGTGCAAGGGTTAGGAGGATTTTGAGGGGAAAGACATGTTCAAACTACGTTTTTTCAGGAACCCAGATAAAGTTTGGTGGTGGCAGTGGAAGTCCAAGGGTAAAATAGTTTGTACCTTGGGGAAGTTTTAACCTAAGCTGGTAAAAGTAAGCTTAGGAGGTTTTCATGCAGGTCCCCACATCTGTACCCTAGAGTTCAGAGTGGGGAAGGAACCTTGACAAACCCATTTTATATTCTGGCTATAGTTAACAAGATGCATATGTCACTATGATGTAGCAGTCATTACTTTCCTCTTTATGAAGAGTTCAAGCACTTGATATCAGAACGAATCAATAGAGGAGGCCTGTATCCCTACCATGTCTGAGCGTCTGACATTCTATCATAGTCATGTTTAAAGTAGTACATTACATACATGACGACTTAGGATACTGGGTATACAGTTCAATTTTAATTTGAAGTAAATGTGTCACTGAAGTCCTTAAGAGATACTATAATTTCATGAAAAAATTGTCTTTTTCCTTCATTTCTCCTTATTTCTTTCTGAGAACTCGGATTTGAAAAGTGGAAAATAATGATCAATTTAAGCCACCAAATACAGAAAAATGTATAAACTATAAAGCATCTTAAAGTGCATTCACTTAATTTGTAATTTTCTCTTTCTGTAAGCATCCTGAGTTGTTGCTTTGTTCTGAATGCAGAAGTTGAAGAGCTAAAAAAACAAAAAAAAACCTTCCTGCATCTGACATCATATGACTGATGTAACATATGCAAAAGGAAATAAAATCTTTTCAACTAAAAATAAAAAAAATAAAAAGGCAACTAAATCTTCATAGAGGCTTCATAAAAGGGTCCACATCTTTAACTGCTGCAAATGACTGCAGCTCTGTTGACTTTAATGAAACTGCTGATTTACACCAGCTGGTCCAAGATGGGTCTCCCTTCATATTGTAAGATCATTCCCTGTACTACTAGTCTCATAGTTGTGGGTCCTTTGCTTCTAATACCCTCACAGATGTTGTTTCATGTACATGTATCTTTCATCTTTCTTATAGTTACGATTACTCTCATGGCTTTCCTATCAACCCTAAAAATCAAGAAAATCAACAGTTCAGACAACACCAATATCCATCCCAACTACAGTTGACATGTCTTATGAATCTTGTATCAAAAATTTTTAAAAAACGTGACTCCTATGAGGAAAGGTTAAAAAAAAACTTTGCTTAGTTAGTCATGAGAAAAGACTGAGGGAGGACCAGATAACATAACTCTTTGAAAACTCTTAAGGGCTGTTATAAAGAGGATGGTGATCAATTGTTCTGCATGTTCACTAAAGGTAGACAAGTAGTAATGGACTTATCTTTAGCAAGAGAAATTTATGTTAGGTATCATTAGAAACCTCTTTCTAATAAGGATAGTTGAGCACTGGGATAGGCTTCCAAGGAAGGTTGTGGAATCCCCATCACTGGAGGTTTTAAGAACAGGTTAGACAGGTCCTGCTTCAGTGTGGAGGGCTGGCCTAGATGACCTCTCAAGGTCCCCTCCAGTCCTACATATCTAAATGGACTCTCACCCTCCTCATCTCCACAATAAAGCTCTGTCACTTCCAACCCATAACGCATCTCAAAATTGCACTGAAATGCAAAACAAACTAATATTAATGAAGTTTAAGAGCTCTTACCCAGAAAGATATTTAATGTAACATTTTGTGTGTTATTTCTCCCTATGAGAAGTGTCCTTGGAACTTCTGACAACTATACATACGAAACTTCTGATTTCCATAACTGGAAAAGACTGACCTCCGGCATACCTTGTGGTCCCAGTCTGGCCAGTTACATGCCTAACTTTAAGCACACAAGTAGCCCCCGTAGGCACCTGCTTAAATGCATTGCTGAAATGGGGTCTCTAACATCCTCCCTTCATTCTAGAAAGTATTCCAGGTTAAAGAAACTGTAATAGATATATCTTAGAAATTAGCTAGCTAAAAGAGGACAGCGTCATCTTAAATTCTTATTCAGAAAAAGGAAAATACAAAACACTTCTAGAAACAGTAGGGATGTTTCTGAACAGTTAATACACAGTCAAGTTAAATTCAGCTGCACTTTCCCCAAAGTCAGTGAACATCAGTCTGCAGTCTGAATATTAAACACTGTACATTATTTTGGCCTTTCAGGTCTTATAAATCATGTATAAAATCCAATATTACTTAGGGAAAAATGTATTAAATTCAATCTTCTAATTAGAGCCCATGAACTTTGTGGAGCACCACATTTATCTTATACATACTGCAATGTCAATATATACCAAGACTTTTATTACTATTAAAAAGCAACCAATTTATGACTAATTAAAATGAGTGAAGCAAAATGATAAACAAAGAAAAACCACCCAAATTCAATCATTAAAGTGAAACTCCAATGCACAGAATAAATATAAAGTCACTTGAATGCACTATCAGATCTTCAGTCATTTCAGGACATAAACTATTCTAAATCAATGCACATAAGCTACTGTGCCAAATTCATCCCAGAAGTTATTTGAGGGACGAAATTGGCCCATTGACTTTATTCTTGGATTTATGAGATTGTTCTTCAGTGTGTTATTTACACAAATGTAGGTTTGTCCACTTAATTGCAAGAAATGGAAGTCTGCTGTTATTCCAAGAAAAATAATAACTTGACTAGATTTCCATTTGTAGTAGTTATGGACAAATGGGCATGTTAGACGTTATTGTTCCTTATAGCTGACATGATGCCTTCACTGCACAATATTCAATACTGTTGAGCATATATACAGAGACTGGATTGTATAAAATCAGATGGAGAATTTCTAATGGACTTTGAACCCTTTGAAAGGTATAAGAATACATATAAACAGTGAGTAGCAGTGTTTCTGGGTTCTTTACTTCCCCCTCTGCTTTTTTGCATCTTGGAAGCACTCTCTTTAGTGCAGGGGCTAACAGGCCATTACAAAGGTCATACAAAGAATGGAGGTTTCTTACTCTTTCCCCTCATGCACCCTTTGTGCTTGTGCAAGGGCCAGCCACAATCCAGCCCTTAGTTCTTTCAAACTCTTTAATTGCTTGTGCTAGGAGCCTGGATTTAGGATTGCTCATTTATAAGCATAAATTTGACCTAGTTGGTAGGACTGAAATCTGGTGGGAAGATAAACATGATTGGAATGTAAAAATCACGACTTATAACCTTATTTAGGAAGGATTAGGTGGGCAGAAAGGGAGTGGCACTCAGTCAAAAACAGCATTACCCATTTCCAAGTCACTGACAACTCAGAAGTAAATGATCTTGAATGCTCATTGTGGATCAATGCCCTAACACAGTGGTTCTCAACCCACAGCCTGCATAGGTGTGCTAAAGGCTGCCGCCCATTCTCATGCGGCCAGGTCCGGTGCTGCCGCCTGTCTTGCACCCAAGGTTCTGCTCCTGGCCCCATTCTGTGGATGGGGTCTCTGGGAGGGGGCACTGGGCATAAGGGTGTGTGGGCAGGTTTGTGGGGGGCACACTGTGGTTCTCAACCTGCAGCACAGGTAACGTTTTGGCCCACAATGATAAATAGGTCGAGAACCACTGCCTTAACAGGTAAAATACAAGAGGGGGGTATTAGTTAGCGTCTGTGACAGACCACCAAAAAAAGTCACACTAGAGAACAGGATGACTGCCTCCTTAAGCACCTATCTTCTATATTGTGTAGGGGGGAAAAAGCTGTGTTGTCATGGTGGACTTCAATCTGAATGATGTGCTAGAAGCCTCATACTGCCAGTATTAACACGTCCTTGGAATTTCTGAAAATTATACGTGACACTTTCCTAGCTCAAAAAGTGTTGCATTCAACACTGGAGGCTACTATATTAGACTTCACCTTGATACATAAAGAGGAATTGATCACAGAATTAAAAATCAGTGGTTGCTTAAGTGCAAGTAATCAAGACCTAATTAAATTTGTGTGAAAACAGCACAAGTCCCAACCGGTAATATTTTATATATATAATGCTTTAAATGAACCAGTTGCAAAAACTGAAAACAATCAGCCAAGTCAGGTGGGAGAAAGAATTTAAACAGAAAAATGTGAATCATAACTGTGAAGTGCTTAAGAATATTTAACACAATCCCACAGTAAAGAAAATGGTTACACTGGTTTAATACAAAAACACCCTAATTTGGAGGGGAAATGAAAGTAGTAATGCAAAATAATTTTTATTTTGCACACACACAAAAGGAAGCTGATACCAATGTATATAAATTAGAAGTTAGGAATTATAGCAAATGGATAAGGGAAGCAAAAAGACAACAGGAAAAATCCATGGCCATGAGAGTTAAGGTCTATAGGAGTTTTTTTTTAAAATATGTCAGGAACAAAAGGATCCCTAACAATGGTATTTGCCCATTACTAGATGAAATGATAGAATTGTCAATAATAATGCAAAAGGGGCAGAAGTATTCAATACATATTTCTGTTCTGTATTTGTGATTATATCTGGTTTATTCCCACCATTTGATGATGAAATACTTCCTATTTCAATAGCAAGGAGGATGATAAACAGCAGAGTCACAGAGTGGCTGGCCCCTGTAAATTAAGTAGGTCCAGTTCCCCTGTGCCAGAACCGATGTTCCCAATTTGGCCAAGTGAGAGGACAAAGAAGCACCTGGGGCTCTCTCTTCAGATTCTCCCTAATGAGTCAGAGTTGATTGGAAAAGACCGAATCTGTTGAGAGCAGAAAGCTCTGCAGGCCTTCCTTGAGAATAGGGAGGAATTGGCTAGGAGGCTGGCAGAGGGGCTAGTTTGCTGACTGACTGGACCTAGAAGGCCAGTGTTAGGTGGCTGAAAACCTCTAGGAGAGAAGAGCCAATGGAGAACTAGTCTGCAGATGTTCCTGAGCAAGAGATCCAGTGTCAGGAGGCTGAAAAGGGGTGAGTTATTGGACTGTGGGAACTGAATGCTAGTTGACTCATGGGTGAGGAGCTTTTTTAAAAAGTCACTGTACATTTCTAGGTTTTACTGTAGGAATTAAGAGAACAATTATTAGGAGGGTTCTATGTATTATTGTATGGTACCTAAATAAATTATGCTCAAAATGGCATGATGAATGGACACTGGTAGAGACTGTTCTTTTTATAGCTGGACTGAGAGTAAACTGATGCAGATGCACCTGCTGGGTAATGACCTGCCACAGAAAGGTGCTCCAGGCTGCTACTAAAGTTAGACATTTTAAAATAAGCAGGTCCAGATAACTTGTATCCAAGAGTTTTAAAAGAGCTGGATAAGTAGCTCGTTGGACTGTTAATATCATTTTTTACTAAGTCTTGAAACACTGGGAAAGTTCCAGAGGACTGGAAGAAAACTGTTGTTCTAAGAAGGGTAAATGGGATGACCTGGGTACGTATTCACCAATAACACACATTTGATATGGTTTATATGATAGTTACAAGTGTCTTTATCTGCATCAATAACCATATAGGGTTAGCTCATAACCCAAATACCCAGCAGTATAGCGTAGTGTAGTGAGGCATGTATCATAGACAATGGGACCTACATCGCCAAAGAGGAGGCTATCTGAGGCTCATTTCTGATCCAGCGCTGAGACTGTCAATTGTCAGAGACACCAGCCCACACTTGCCTCATGTGAGAGTTGAGGGTCCCAATGAAGAGTGTGTCAACCTGTATAAGACTGAAGTCAACACAGCAAGTCCTGGCCAAAAGCTTCTCGGCCCTTTAATGAGATTTGGTAACCATAAGTGGGTTCCTCCTACAACCACAATTCTGATCTGTGTGCCTGCCTCAAAGGTACGACAAACATAATACACTAAAGAACCCCAAACCCAAGCCTCCAAGCACTCTAGGAAAGATGAAAAAAATTGCTTGACTGCTCATGCCAAGATGCATTATATATTCTTCCTAACCCTAGAGGTAACCAGCCAAAGCACTCCAGGTGAATCACCATAGATTCCCCACGTCCAACAGCCATGAACAAACTACACCAAGAATGGAGTTAGGGTAGGTGGTTAGATTAAAGACTGGGCTGGCTGGAGCACTCTCAGGGCATGCATAGACCACATCCCCACCTGGAACTAAGCAGTGGGATTGAATAGCAGCCACAGGAGCCCAGCCTGGGCTAATCCTGGCTACTTGGTGGAACACAGTGTGGGAGCAGTTCATCCCTCACCACTGCCATCAAGGACATGCCTGGGATATCTATTCTGCAGCTGGAATGATCAAAGCAGTGCCCTGATAAAGAGAAACAGCACTGAGTTCACTTCATTTCCCCTCAGTATGGTTCAGTTCATTTAGCAGATGAATATTTGAGGTTTTGGGGTTGTTGTTTTTCAAAAAGAATTTTGAATCAGTTTTTTTTTTTAATACACACGTCAATGTCAACTGACTTAAAATGTTTAGAGGGTAAATTTCAGTAGCAATGCAAGTGTTTACTATATACATCACATAAACTGGACAAAACCTGGCAATTTGCCATCTATTAGAATGAATATCAATGTTATGGGCGGCTTGCTTTCTCATGGGTTCTGACAAGAGCTAATTCAAGTGTATAATGCACGAGAGGCACTGGTTAAAATAGATGTGGGCTATTAACTTGGTTTACAGCTTTATTGTTGAGTTGTGGAAGTCTAAAGATGTAATATTCAGATTAAGTTCAGATATATTAAGTAAGGAAAACAAATCTAGTTGTGCTTTGATTTGGTTCATACACAAACTGTCTAGGCAAACGAAAATCTAACTTCAATTCCCAAATCTCACATAATAAATAAATTGTAGATCATATTTTTTCATAGACCAAGGTTTGCCTTGAAGCTCTTAAGTTAAAAGGGCTCTGATCTCTGCACTGGCTCCCTACTGAAATAGAACTGAGGATGTACCCTAACTCCTTCCACACACCCCGCCTTCCTGACCCCATGATAGTGGTGTTCCATGGAGAAATGAAACAGTTGACAAATAGGGGAAAGACTGCTGAGCTCAAGGGACAGAACATTGAAGAGAAGTGGAGCTAGATCATGGAACTCATTAACAGAAGCTATAACTAGTGTTATGCCAGGAATATTTCAAAAAGTACACATTTCTCCAGTGAGTCTGTGAAATCTCTCCAGTGATCTCACTTTACTTTAGGATCTGGAAATAGAAATCACTCTCCTTAATTACCCAAGTTAGAGATTGCACTCTGGGAGTAGCACTAAAATGTGTTTAGTTCCATTTCCTTGGTCTTATGTGATCTGGGTCTAATTTTGTTTTTAAATAAAAATAGCGTTTTGCCTTTTAGAAAACTGTAAAGCTAAAAGCCTCTTTATAAAACTGACACTCTTTCCATTTCCCCTGTTCCTTTACTTTTCAGGCCACACACATTTTTAAACACCTCTCATCTCTAACTGTAGGAGTTTAGAACAGACATGCCTTCTGTTGCATTTAATAAAGGCTAAAATTTTCTAAAGTACCAAATAATTTAGGAACCCAAGTCCCAGTTTCAAAAGTAATTTAGTTACTTAGGAGCCTAAGTCTCATTGAAAGTCAGTAGGATTCAGGCTCCTAGGTGCCTAAATCACTTCTGAAAACAGGAAAACATGAGAAAAATGAAATGTCTACAGGCTTGATGCCTCTCATCAGGCACAGAAGGGGCAATTTGCATCCCCCCCCCATCTGTACAACTGTACATGTGCAGTTGGGGTGGGAGGGATTCCCTCCTGGAGGAGAACAGGCACCACTGCAGTTTGACAGAAGTTGGAAGCATTAATATCCTCTGAGCCTCCATTGACTGGTCTGAAAAAGTCAATCTTCTGTATACCTGGGGTCACACTTCCCTCCTCTGGTTAATCTCAGTCCCCATGAGAGAGTAGGGGATTATAGGAGGCTTGCTCTGTAACTATTTTCCTCCAGGCATACCTTCTTCTGTTTGGGACTGTCTGTATTCCTTTTACACAGCAGGGCTGCTACTAGCAGGTCAGGCTTCTGTACCAGATATGGACTGACTACAGAGCTTCCATTGTGGCAGGAGATACAAGAGATGTGTTCTTTTAAAAAGACTTTAATGCACTGCCAGGTGTGGTTGTCAGCAGTTCGGGTAAGTCATGTTACACATGGGGTGGCCTTTGCATCATGGCACCACTGAGTGGATGAACATTGAATACAGTTTTAGCATTCCACCACGGGGACTGTAACAGGGTGGTTTACTCCTTAATGGCTAGTTGCCTGGGACCAGTCAACCCTAGCTACTAAGAAGGCACACCTGGGCAGAGATCAGCTGATTCACCCATTAAAGAGCAGCAGGAAAAAGGGGGAGGCTTCTGGGCATCACTAGGCTCCAGCATGGAACCCTCAGTTTTCAGGGAGAAGGCTCCAGTCAAGGCAGGCCCACAGCAGGACTCAATTGGGACTTAAGAACATTTATTTTGAATATTTTGTTATATTAATAAATCCAACCCCAGGAAGGGGTATTGCTGAACTTAAGAGGAGTTTGTCTATAAGGTGCCAGCAGAAGTCAGGCATTAAATCTGACCATTAGTATTAACTAGGCAATAGGATAAGGATACCCCTGTATACAAATACTTCATAATGATACAAGAAAGACCAAACAGAACATTCTTCAGTATAAACTGCTTCACCTTATGCACCAGTTATCTGTGCTCATAAAGCACAAGAGCCTACATGAGAACGATGAACGTTGGAGATATCAAGGTAGGATGTGTGATACTTTACCTATTGTGTGGATATGTCCTATCATCTAGCCCTCATGGAATCAAGTTTAACAAGAGCTGAACAGTCTGTTTGGGATAGAGCCCTCACCACCCTTATAGAGCTCCATGAATAATTATATATATATAAATAAACTGCAGGACTTCTACAACTTTAGGGGAAACGGTTTGGCAATTTAATCTATGTGAATGTGACTGGGTTCACTCACCACTGAGGCACCTCCTGGCAGCTGTCATGGGAATTAGCCCTGCTTGCCAGGACATCCTCCTCTGGTGGTGCCTCGCTGCCATCACATTTGTTCCAGGACCCGCACCACTCCCATGACTGTGGCATCCCCTTCAGTGGCACTGCCCTCCAGCTGCACCACACTCTATTCCCCCCACTTCAGACCTGCAATCTCTGTCCAGCCACTCCCTCAGTGGCAACTGCAGTCCATTGTCCCGGGACTGCTTCCCATGGGGCTCCAGCACCTTCTTCTGCCCAAACCTCAGGGCCTCAGCCTACAGGCCCTAGCAGGCAGAAGCTCTCTCTAGCTCCCCTAGTCTCTGCTTATAGCACTATTCTAGCTCAGATACTGGTGCGCCTTCCTCCTGCTAGGAGCCTCACCTTTTCCCTAAGAGCTCCAGTCAGCTACTGAACTGTGCTCTGCCCTGCAGCCTCTCTTGTATGAGCCTGCCAGGCCATGATTGGCTGCTTCTCTCAGCCCCTTTCTAATTGGCTGCCTCTGGCACAGCCTCCCTAGGGCTGCTTCAAAAAAACTCCTTTTCTGCCAGTGAGGGACAGCCAACCCATCACGTGCACTAAACACATAGTTTTACACAAATGGGGAACCTATTCTTATTGACTACAGACAGCTGGAAATTTTTCAGTGAAACAGAATTTTCTTGGAAAATGCCACTAGGTCATATCCAAAATGTCTCACGAAAAACAGTTGAGTTCAATGAACTTCTGCTGAATTACAGGCAGGGAGGGTTCTGTTGGAATCCTGTCTGGTTCCCTACCAATTATCCTGGGGAGCTACTGGGGAGCCTTGCAGTGTGGACTGCTCCAAGGCCAGGAATGTTGTTTGTCACTTTCTCTTATCTTTATGATCATTTTTCTTATCACCTAATCTCCTCTGTTCCCTTCTTGGACTACACTATTTATTTTAGGTCATAGGATTGATGAGATCTGTAAGAAATGTAAGGCTCTATGAAAGAAAAATCTACTTGATTTATCATCTGGCATTTGTTTAGTACTCCAGAGCCATCATCATAGCCTTCAATAAACAGATGAACTTCAGGGTTACTTTCAATAGCAGACAAGAAGTTGAATACTAAATTTAGAATTAGCTGGTGATATCCAGGACTGGTAGCACCTGCTGAGATTGCCCAACAGTGCTCATTGTAAGGCCATGTTTTCAGTTGCTTATAACTTTGCCAGACTAATGGTTTGGGCTGAAATTTTCCATATCAGGTGTCTACCTCAGGCCATATTTTTTTCTAAAACATTTCAGGCAAAACAGCCCAGCCAACTCTGAGAATGAGGATAGGAAGAAAATACATTGTTTTGTCCATGTTAAAAATGTTAGTGACCTTTTCTTCTGAAAGATCTAGGACCAACACCCCATCCAACAGGGACTTGAAATTTGGCAAAGGGGTGGTCTTTGCATCAGGGATTGAGCCAGCTGAAAGTTTTCTAATGGAAGGGTTCCCTTCAGTTCCTCATCCATAAAATGGGGATGATAATAATATCCCCTCCTCTCACACTCATGTTATGAAAATAAGTTAATGTTTGTGAAATGTTTAGCTATTATGGAGATGAGTGCGATAGAAAAGCCCACGAAGAAATGAATAGTGTGTTCAGAGCAAGGTTCAAGTAGTGTGCAGTGAAAAAAGCATGGGACCACGCATTGAGAAAACAAAATATTAAACAGCTGCTCATTGAGTGAGCACCATCCATTATGTGCATTAAATGAGGCAATGGCCCAACAGGAAAAAAAGTATGATTATCATGTAATTAATTGAAGTCTATATTATAATTTATATGCTCGAGAGGGCTGAATTAAAGTTGCGTGAGGCAGCCTTAATTCTGGCATTTCCGAACTTGGGAGGGCTTGACTTTGCAATTTTTATTGAACCAACTTCTGGTGGCAGAAGAGACATGCTCCTGAGATTCTCAGAGCTCTCCTTCAGGTCTGGGAAAGGTAACCAGAATAATGTCACAGCTCATTACAAGGAGGGACAGATTGTTAAGCATAAGGGGTTAACACATGTTGCAAGAAACCACTTAAAATGAAGAGGGCAATTAACACCTCTGCAGTCATAGGACAATGGATAATTAGTAGGCTACAAATTATTCTAATGAGCTATAAAACCAGTGTCTGTTGAGACCATGATTTTTAATGGCTAGCTGAATCATGAATTTAAGTTCCCAGGCTCATCTTTTGAAGGTATTGTGCATGTTTCCTTTGAGGAGGAGGACTGAGAAGTCTGCTATAGAGTTATCACTTTGAAGTTTTCATCCATGGATGGTACAGTGTTTTTGCCTTTTATCGTTTTTCTGCGTTGAGTTTATTTGAGAACACAGTGATTTGTCTGGCTTCACCCATCTAGTTGTTGTTGGGGCATTTGGTGCACCGGATGAGGTATGCCATGTTGTGATAGAGATATCTAGGACCCATGGGTCTTGAAAGGTGTGCTATGGGTGGTACTGATCCTTGTAGCAGTGGAGATGTGGCTGCAGGTTTTACATCTGTTGTCCTGGCAAGGTCTTGTGCCACTTTGAGTTGATGTGCCCTCATCTGTAGGGAGCTTGCTTCTGATAGACCCTGCCAGAACAACAGATACAAAAGGGAATGTGAAAAAATTCAAACAAGGTAGGTCAGGCTCAGTCCCTAACTTACATCCCTGTAACTCTTTTGACTTCAGCAATATTACTCCTGATTTTCACCTTTGAAACAGAGTAAGTTTGGTAAACTTTCATTTAGTCTTATTTCCATTCAAATGCTATAAAAGAAAATTATTAAAAAATAACATTAAAAGCAAAATTGGAAGTAGAGATGGAGTTAAGTTGAAAATCCTTATCCAAAGGATTCAGATATAGTCAACCACAAAATTCATTTTCATACATGGGTCCAGATTCTGAAAGGCCTGTGCTCTAAAATTTAAGAGGTATTGCGATCCTGGGCCTGATCCTGAGATCAGGCCCAGCTATGTTCAGTGCAGGAGCATGGTTTGGGGGAAGACACAGAGGTGGTTTTATGCCATCTCTCTTCTTCCTTGATCCTAGGAACAACTTCGGGGGCAGTTCAGCCCGCAGCACAATTTACAGCAGCCCTGAACTCCTCCAATTTACACTGCTTGGTAACAGCCCCTAGGGACCATACCAGTGTCACAGCATCAGCAAAATGCCCCTTGTTCGTACTAAGCTGGGATGACCAGGATCTGGAAGGATAAGGCCAACCATGCCAACGTTACACCATACATAGATTCCCCTGCACAGTAGGAATTCCCAGGTAGTAATTTGCATCACTGGTGGGACAAAAGAAGATGGAAAATTGGCCAGAACAATGCAGAGAATCTCACCCATTGTTTTCTAGTTCTATCTAGCTATTTTGAGATTTGAGACCCACTTCTCACTGAGAATGAGAAAAGTAAGACATTTCACAGTTAAAGTTTTATATTTACTTACAATATTGTACGTGAAGGATTGCAAGTTTTTAGTATCAGTTAATACTATACATGATCATGTGTGCACAATGAGGTGATTTATGAACATACTATAATAGCAGTTCTAGCTCTGATTTAAAGAGCCTTTCCTTTGTTTGGGTGATGGCTACATTTCAGCGATGAAATAATTCCTATACAGTATGCTGTCTTGGAAAGTACTTTTGGATCCATCTGGGTGAAATCAATGGGAATGGATTGGTGCTCAGTGTTTTTCAAAAAGTTTCTGTAGGTGCCTTAATATGGACACAAGGCCCTAATTTATGCTCATTTTTAAAAATCTTGGGCAGAGATTTCTGTTTTGATTTATAATTTAAATTTTTAAAAGCATCTCTCTGGTCAGAAAGCCTGTAGAGAAAATTTCAGAGAGGGTTTTATGGCCAAGTCAAGTGTGAAATTAAAAAAAAAAAAAAAAAGTGGATGGACTCTCTCTCTCTCACACACACACACACGCCCACACACGCACACGAATTAGCTTGGAACCCTTGAACAGTTAACAGCAAGCACAGGGATAGACTCTCTATTTGGAATCTAGTCCATAGTAAAGGGCAGCACCTTGTTCACTTCCCCTAGAGCAGCCTGCAGGGGCTGAGATGTAGATTGTGATTCAGTATCTCCCTCCTACAGGTCTCCTCATTGCTCCAGGTAGGGAGAAAACTATGCCTATAACTAATTAAGGGATAGCTTGTGACATTCCAGTTTGCTACTCTTTGCTTGCAGCTGCACTGTCATGCTTTCTCTGGAGCAGTCTGGAAGGGAGATGGTGAAACAATGACTCTGTTGCTCCATATGAGGGAGTACCCTTAATCGGGTCTGGCACTGTGAATTTTCCCTGATATGCCAGTGGAATTACATCACCAGGCATTTTAGAGTCAAGGCTCACCCATTCCCTTCTTTTTCCCCACAAAAGAGATGTAGTGGCTCCAGGCAGCCTGCTTCCCTGCTGCACTCAGGAAGCTGTGGTACAGGATGCCATCTATTCTCTTGCCGCAGCATGTAGGATGGGCATGATCTAGCCCATAATAATCCAATAAGAAAATATCTGAGTCCTCTGTAGGCACCACTTTTATTTATTCTTGGTTCTAGATCAGGGTTTTATGGTCCTGAAATAATAGCTCATAGATTTTTTTTTTTTTTAAAGAACCCATCCATAGTGGAGCAATATTCTTTGTTACCACAGGATGGCACCTTTTAAACTCTTAGCTGTATGACAAACTTGTCAACATATTTTTAAGCTAACTACATTATATAGGAGTAAGAGATATTCACTCAATTATTCCTAAGATTTTGTTTTAATCTCCCCCTAAAGTATTTCATTTGGGGATAATAAATATTTTGCTATATGTTAGATCTAGGCACAAACTTTAGAAAGAATAATGTATTTGCTTAATTTATCTGCTTTTTCTGCCTATGGAATTCCATGAGAAGACCATTTTTTAAAATTTATTCATTATTTACATTTGTCCAGTATTTTTACACTCTGGTTAATTGCAGATTTAAAAATCAAGTTGCTTACTTGAGACAGGTCAGCTAAATCTAGTCAGATTGTTTCTGCTGTCTGCTTGAATAAGCACACAAGCACTTCTGTGTTAAATGCTTACCAAAGATAATTTAAAATTTGGTTTCTATTAATGTTTTGTACATACAACTTTTAAATTTAGTTTCCACTCATATTTCAGGCAGCAGCAGTTGTTCACTTAAATGTTTATAGAAAATATATACAAAAAAGGGGTATAAACAGGTCTTGAAAAATTCAGTTCAAAAATCTATTAGTCACTAAAATTATTGAACTGTTTTCTCCTAACATTATTGTGTATATATACACACTTATGGGTATGTCTACACTATGAAATTAGGTCAATTTTATATGTCAATTTTTAGAAATCAATTTTATACAGTCGATTGTGTATGTCCCCACTAAGCTCATTAAGTTGGCAGAGTGCGTCCTCACTACCGTGGCTAGAATCGACTCACGGAGCGGTGCACTGTGGGACGCTATCCCACAGTTCCCGCAGTCTCTGCTGCCAGTTGGAATTCTGGGTTAAGCTCCCAATGCCTGATGGGGCAAAAACATTGTTGCAGGTGGTTTTGGGTACATGTCGTCAGTCTCCCCTCCTTTCCTCCCTCCGTGAAAGCAATTGCAAACAAGCATTTTGTGCTTTTTTTCCTGGGTTACCCGTGCAGATGCCATAGCATGGCAAGCATGGAGCCCACTCAGCTCACTGCTGCTGTTGTGAGCATTGTAAACTCCTCGCGTATTATACTGCAGTATGTGCAGAACCTGGCTAAGGGACGGCACCAGGAGGATGATTGTGAGGAGGACATGGACACAGACGTTCCTGAAAGCACTGGATGTGGCAGTTGGGACATCATAGTAGCAGTGGGGCTGGTTGATACAGTGGAACACTGATTCTGGGTCCAGCAAACAAGCACAGACTGGTGGGACCACATGTCTTGTGGGTATGGGATGATTCCCAGTGGATGCGAAACTTTCACATGCATAAGGCCACTTTCCTGGAACTCTGTGAGTTGCTTTCCCCGACCCCGAAGCGCAGGAATACCAAGATGAGAGCTGCCCTGACAGTTGAGAAGCGAGTGGCGATAGCCCTGTGGAAGCTTGCAATGCCCGACTACTACCGGTCAGTCGGGAATCAATTTGGAGTGGGCAAATCTACTGTGGGGACTGCTGTGATTCAAGTAGCCAATGCAACCACTGACGTTCTCCTATCAAGGGCAGTGACTCTGGGAAATGTGCAGGTCATAGTGGATGGCTTTGCTGCAATGGGTTTCCCTAACTGTGGTGGGGCAATAGACGGAACGCATATCCCCATCTTGGCACTGGACCACCTTGCCAACCAATACGTAAACCGCAAGGGGTACTTCTCAATGGTGCTGCAAGCACTGGTGGATCACAAGGGATGTTTCACCAACATCCAAGTGGGATGGCCGGGAAAAGTGCATGACGCTCGCATCTTTAGGAACTCTGGGCTGCTTGAGCAGCTGCAAGAAGGGACTTACTTCCCAGACCAGAAAATTACTGTTGGGGATGTTGAAATGCCAGTAGTTAACCCTGGAGACCCAGCCTACCCCTTGCTCCCATGGCTCATGAAGCCATACACAGGCAGCCTGGACAGTAGTAAGCAGCAGTTCAACTATAGGCTGAGTAAGTGCAGAATGGTGGTAGAATGTGCCTTTGGACATTTAAAAGTTTGCTGGTGCTGTTTGCTGACTAGGTTAGACCTCAGCGCAACCAATATTCCCATTCTTATTCCTGCTTGCTGTGTGCTCTATACTATCTGTGAGAGTAAGGGGGAGACATTTATGGCAGGGTGGGAGGTTTAGGCAAATCGCCTGGCTGCCAATTTTGAACAGCCAGACACCAGGGTGATTAGAAGAGCACAGGTAGGCGCGCTGCACATCAGACAGGTTTGAAAACCAGTTTCATGACTGGCCAGACTATGGTGAGACAGTTGTGTGTGTTTCTCCTTGATGCAAACCTGCCCCCTTTGTTGATTTTAATTCCCTGTAAGCCAATCACCCTCCCCCCTTCAATCACAGCTGGCAAAGGAAATAAAGTCACTATTGTTTTGAAACCATGCATTCTTTTTTTATTAATTAAAAAAAAAGGGAGATAACTGATAAGGTAGCCCAGGGGGGTAGGGTGGGGTGGGGGAGGATGGGAGGACAAGGGCACATTGCTTATTGTAGCCACACTACAAATCAAAACTGTTTGAATGACAGCCTTCTGTTGCTTGGGCCATCCTCTGGAGTGGCATGGCTGGGTGCCCAGAGCCGCCTCTTCCCCTCCCCCCCCCGCATTCTTGGGCATCTGGGTGAGGAGGATATGGAACTGGGGGAGGAGGGCAGGTGGTTGTACAGTAGATGCAGCGGCAGTCTGTGGTCTTGGCTTTCCTGCAATTCCACCAGACATCTGAGCATGTCCGTTTGCTCCCCCATTAGCCTCAGCATTGCGTCCCGCCTCTTCTCATCGTGCTCACTTAATGCTTTCCTGACCTCTGCCACTGAATGCCTCCATGCATTAAGCTGTGCCCAATCAGTGTGGGAAGACTGCATGAGCTTGGAAAACATGTCATCACGAGTGCGTTTTTTTTCGCCTTCTAATCTGCGATAACCTCAGGGATGGAGATGATAGGGGGAGCACAGAAACATTTGCACCTGCAGGGGGATAAAAAGGGAGAGTAAAATTTAAGATGATACATTTCTGAGAACAAAAGGGAGACACTTTCACAGCGAATCAAGAAATTCACAGCAGACAGCACATGTGCTTTAGGTACAAGGTCGCATTTTGCTTTTATATTGAGCGCCTGCTGGTATGGTGACACATCACATACGGCTGGGCAACAGAATTCGGTTTCCAGGCAGCCATGGTAAGCCAAAGGGTATGCGGATTTGGCTTCTAACGCCTTCATAACATGTGGAAATGTTTTCAAACTGCAGCGTCCTCCTTTCCCATAGCAAGCAATGCCGATTGGGTTTGCCATTTAAAAGGAGGGGCTGCGGGTGGATGTGCAGCACACACCTTCCCCCCACATGGCTATTTGGGATGATCCCTTCACCTCTCCCCCCCGGCATGTGGCTATGGGATGACCCCTTTTAGCCAAGTGCAAACAGCCCAGCATTAACGGGGTCCTTTTACTGTTCCCTTACAAAAATTCCCCTATTTCAACCAGGTGACCATGAATGATATCACTCTCCTGAGACTAACACAGAAAGATAAAGACCGAATGTTGCTTGAATGCGACCAGAACCCAGAACCATTCGCTGCCATGCTTTGTGCTGCAATGATTCCAGACTACTTGCTACTGGCTTGGCGTGGTAAAGTGTCCTACTGTGGAGGACGAAATAAGGCAGCCCTCCCCAGAAACCTTCTGCAAAGGCTTTCAGAGTACCTCCAGGGGAGCTTCATGGAGATGTCCCTGGAGGATTCCCGCTACGTCCCCAGACATGTTAACAGACTTTTCCAGTAGCTGTACTTGCCGCAAATGCATCCCAATTCTTCAGGGCAAATCAAACATTAAACACTATTGCTTTAAAACCCTGTATTGTAGTTAAATGTGCACTCACCAGAGCTGCCTTCTCCACCTTCAGGGTCGGGGCTCCCGCCTTGGGAGGGTATTGGCTCCAGGGTGACGAAAAGGTCCTGGCTGCCAGGGAGAACAGATTCATCGCTTGTTTGCTGCGCATTCTCCTCCTCCTCCTCTTCCTCATCCACAAAATCCTCCTCCATGTTGCGTGAGACTCTCCCTTGCAGGTGTCCACGGATAGTGGTGGGGTAGTGGTAGGGTCCCCCCCTAGAATGCCATGCAGCTGATCGTAGAAGCAGCATGTATGGGGCTCTAACCCAGAGTGACCATTTGCCTCCTTTGTCTTTTGGTAGGTTTCTCTAAGCTCCTTGACTTTCACGTGCCACTGCTGTGTGTCCCGGTTGTAGCCTCTGTCCACCATGCCCTGTGCGATTTTGGCATATATATTAGCATTTCTTCTTTTTGATTGGAGTTCTGCCTGCACAGATTCTTGTCCCCATACAGCAATCAGATCCAGTGTTTCCCAGTCGCGCTATGCTGGAGCTCGTTTGCGATTCTGGGGGGACTGCACGGTCACATGCTGAGCTCGCCACGCTGACCAAACAGGAAATGAAATTCAAAAGTTTCCGGGGCTTTTCCTGTGTACCTGGCTAGTGCATTGGAGTTGAAAGTGTTATCCAGATTGTTCACATTAGAACACTCTGGGATAGCTCCCGGAGGCCAATAACATTGATTTGCATCTACACTACCCCAATTTGACCCAGCAAAGTTGATTTTAGCACTACTCCCCTCACCGGGGAGGAGTACAGAATTCAATTTTAAGAGCCCTTTAGGTCGACGGAACAGGGTTGCTTGTGTAGACGCATTTATTATAAAATCGACCTAACGTGGCTAAATTCAACCCAACCCTGTAGTGTAGACCAGGGCATAGACAAAACATTTCTTCAGAGGTTGCGTTTTTTTCCCAAAGATATTGCTATCCTTTTTTCTATCACACTCTGGGGGTTATGACAACAAAAAGCTTTGCTGACATAAACCCTTATCCAAAGCCCAGTGAAGTCAGTGGAAAAATTGCTATTGACTTCAGTGGGCTATGAATCAGGGCTACAGAAAGAAGGTTTTGAGTTTAATGAAGTACTTAGTTTCTTCCATTATTTAAAACAAACAATTATACTTAGGCAGTGATATACTTAGGGATCATGAAGGATTTCAGTGTCTTTTATAGTGGCAAATAACATATGGGTTGCTCTTTGACTTTCTTTCTGTTTGGAATTACTGAAAGTAAAAGTGAACATGCAAAGCTTTTGTCTGGTAAGGTCTCATGTCTAATCTTTGACCTTGTTATTAAAAGAGGGCTAATGTGACCCTTGGATGCCTAAACAGGGGAATCTCAAGTAGGAAGGTTATATTAGCTCTGCATTTAGCACTGGTGTGACTGCTACTGGAATACTATCTCCAATTCTGGTATCCAGCTGTGACAGGTGTCGGTTGGTCCTCCGAGCCCCTAGGGGCGATGGAGAGCTACGGTCTCCCTGGCAGGCCTCAGCCACACCTTCCGGGCGTTGGGGAATTAGCAGGGAAGGCGTGCCGGCCGGAGTCAGTAGCGCGCCCCTCAGGCAGGGGAGCGCCGGCGCGAGTCAGTAGCGCGCCCCTCAGGCAGGGGAGCGCCGGGGTAGGGGAACGCAGGCCCCCTAAAGTTGAGGGATGACTTGATCAGTCTGAGACCCTGCTTGGGAACAGAAATTTGACAGAGGGCTCTTCAATCAAACAGAAAAAGGTATAATAGGATCCAATGGCTAGAAGTGGAAGACAAATTCAGACTGGAAATAAGGCATAGATTTTTGTCAGTGAAGGTAATTAACCATTGGGACAATGTACCAAGGGCTACCAAAGGGATTCTTTATCGCTGGCAATTTTAAAAATACAATTGGATGTTTTCCTAAAAGATATACTCTAATTCAAACAGGAATTAATTCAGGGATGTCCTGTATTGTACAAGAGATCAGACCAGACAATCAGAGGTCCTTCTGGCCTTTGAATCTATGAATCTTTCATGTTAAAGGAAAACTGGATAAAAGATGGAATTTCAGTGCAGTGAGTGTAAACAAGAAATGTTTTTTAAAAATTTAAGATTATTTTCCCCACTTGGTTTTGCAATGCACCAATGCCTTGTTAAATTTCTTGCTATAGACTTTGTAAAATTATCAGCTATAGCACTACTTTTAACACAGCCTATGTGCGTACAGCATTTTGCATCAGTGTTGGTAGACTAATGTTATTTTATAATTAACTTGCAATCACTGATTTGGTAAATGTCAGTACTGCAGAGTAGTTTTTGGTTTTTTTTTTTACTTGATAAATGAAGTGTAATTACTTGCAAACATACCTACTGTGATATCTACATTTGTAGACCAGCAAAGCTTTGTAACTCATCTTTGCAAGTAAAATGAAGGTGTTTCATTTTTTACAAGAGAAAGTTTAGATTAAAAAAATAGAATTCCACCATCAGTCGGCTCAGGAGATGTCATTTTATAAAGTTGGTCCAAAACCCGCAATTCTTCTTTCTGATTGAGAACTAACACTGAACCAGGTAACAGGAGGAAATTTGGGCTGAACAACAGACATAGTAAAGAATGGGATTATACATTAATGTTTGCACAACCCCATACAATTGAAAATGGTTAAATGAATTTTATTTGATAAGGTGTTTGGTTTTGGTGTGGTTTGGTTTTAATGCTACAAGTATAGTGATAGCTGGATTTTGTTATTTGTTATTGCATCTCTCACTTAAAACTACAGGATAATGTATATGAAATAGGGATGAGTCAACTTATATTAACACAGGTCAATCTATACTACCTAATGCAATGGGCATGGGTAGAATGCCCCCACAACCCAGTTACTCCCAGCTGTGGGGTAGCCCTTTAAGGCTATAGGTAGCTGAGTGTAATAAAAATAATAATACCTCTCTCTTATGTAGAGCTTTTATCAGTAGTCCTCAAAGCTCTTTCCAAAGAAAGTGATCATCATAATCATCATCCCCATTTTATAGATGGGCAAACTGAGGCACAGAGAGGTGGAGTAACTTGCCCAAGGTCACCCGGTAGAGCAATGGTAGAACTGGGACTACAACCCAGATGACTTGACTGTTAGAAACTTCCAATTTATGCTGGAACTGTACCAGTTCCGGCCAGCCTAAGATTTTTGTGAGGCAAAGGGAGTGCAAAGATTGGTTAATAGCTCCTTTACCCTCCCCACCCTGTACTACACCTTCCTGTACTCAGTCATGCACAACTCAGCCAGGCCAGAGAATCTAGCCTTTTAAGTCTACCATGTGCTGCAGTTGCTCCCTTCTACTGGTTATACTGTACTGGAAGGGTATGCATCAATCAGCAAACCAACTGAGACAGCAGATCTCAAGTAAAACTTCCTTTGACTGGAGGTATCAGGAAGCATTAAAAACTAAACAAGTTTGTGTCAGAATTTCCATTAATGAACAATAGTTGATTTTAAACTGTTACTTTAAAAGTATTCAACACAAAGCTCTTAATTATTGGTGGAAGATTCATATTCCTGCTGTAACTCTGCACGGTGATTAAAATCCTTTAGTGCCTTTACAAAGGCTTTGGGAAAATGAAAGTAAACTGATAGTCACTTTAAGGAGAAACTATCATCTAAGACTACATATAAAGGTCATTTAGTGATAATTAAATGTACTCTGATTCTAACTCTTAGCCTCAGACAATGTGTATCCAATTCACAGATGAGTACACAATCCATGAATGTTCACTTGGTTGACTGAAAGAGAGTATTTTTGGCTAATAGGCTCTTCTAGCATAATCTCTTATTAAAATGAGAGATTGAAAACTCTTATTAAATAGCAGAGAATTAAAAATGTCAGCACAATTAAGAATCGTTTGCACAGGAACACCATTAGAAGATAGATACCTGCAGTGAGCATTGGCTTATTTGCATTTCCACTTAGTCCAAAATTGACCCTAAAGATAGTCTGATTCTTTTGTATTTCCTGTCTTTCAAAACCTATCAAAATGTTCAAACTGAAGAGAAACCAGTTTACCACCACTCTGAATACTGGGGTCAGTTCCAATCACATTTGTTTTCCGATGGCCGAAATGGCTTCCTCTTATCACCAGCGTTCGTGGCATTCAATACAGAGTTATATTAAAAGATTATGTTTGAACTGGAATCCACACTTATCTGTACAATTTTAGGGTTAATATTGTTCTCAGTTCATGCATGGAACTTCCACTGGAATCAATGCAACTTTGCATTAAAAATTGAAGACAGAATATGGCCTTGCCATTCAGTTGCATTCTGCAGGGAAAGATACAACATATTGTTTTTCATCTCAGTGCCCCTTTTTGGTGTTGTTTTTTTTGCTCAAAATAAGAAATGCCAGTTTTGTTTTACAGTTCTAAATGTTAGTTCTATGTATTCCCCTTGATAGAAACTAGTCATCTAGCTTTCAGCTAGGCTCCACTTATTGAAACACATGATGCAAGGATTTCCTTCTCAAGGTACCATTTCATTTAATACTGTACATTCAAAACTTCATACATCCAGTAAATTAATATTTGACAATTGATACACAGTTACACTATCCAACAAGTGTTCAAATTGTCAACGTTTTAGAATTGCAATTACATTTCCATTATTTCTTTGCTTTTTGTATTTTTTTTTTTTAAAGATGGTGGTTTGTGCAGAGTTGGTGAGATGTTGAGCACAGGCCATGCAAAGCCAGTGGGTTTTCATTAAGTCTACTAAATAGGTCTGTTGCCTTAGTGAGGACATGGTCTGACAATTTGTCCAAGTATATCCTTATGTTGTGCCCCCCACAGTGCTCCCTATCCTCTGGATGGATAACGTGCTATGTCTGTCTGTCAGGGGAGACTGGGGCATCATTCAAAGAGGGCAGAATTAAGGTTTTGTAGTGGGATGGTCTATACTTTAACTCTCTCTTTTCCGATGTAGGAGCACTCAATATTCCCAAAGGGTACAGGGTATCCTTTCACTTCTTAACTGTACTGGCAGGTTACTCATCAATCAGTGAAAGGTACCCTTTCACTTCTTTTCAGCAATTTTCTTATTCTATGAAAAATATATGTAAAGTCTACTTGAGACTGATGTATCTTAATTGAGATGATAGTTATTAATCATTGCAAACATCACTTTCTGTAGAAAATGCCAAGATATGGGATCCCACACAATTGTCCCATCGTATTAATCTCAGCCCACTTAACTGTAATTAGCATCAGTTTCCTTCATCACTATTGTTCTCCACTATACATGCAAGCTGCTACTTGTTAAAGATAAGGGATTCATTTTGCATTTATTTCTGAGAAAAGCCAGCTTTCTAGCAGCATCTCGTTTTGGAAAGTTCAGTGACAGCCACCTGCGGCGTGAAGCAGATAGCACACTTACTGGTGGTGAAGTCATAGAATATCAGCGCTGGAAGGGACCTCAGGAGGTCATCTAGTCCAACCCCCTGCTTAAAGCAGGACCAATCCCCAACTAAATCATCCCAGCCAGGGCTTTGTCAAGCCTGATCTTAAAAATAACTAAGGAAGGAGATTCCACCACCTCCCTAGGTAACGCATTCCAGTGTTTCACCACCCTCCTAGTGAAAAAGTTTTTCCTAATATCCAACCTAAACCTCCCACGCTGCAACTAGTCAGAAACAAATAGGAAAGTCTGCTGAGGTCAAACATTGTATTTCAGCAGTTTCACTTGGAATAGTTAATACATTTTAATCACGGCCAACATATCAACAGTGATCTCACTTTAGGACTTAGATCACTGGACGTTTTTTAGCAGGCCTGGTTTCTCCTCAGGTGAAAGTGTGACTCAGTTGTGAATCAGGGATTTAAGTCATATAATGTCTTAAGTATAAGGAAGAAGTATAAAGTAACATGGAACTTCTCTGTTCAGTTCAGTCTTTATGGCTTTTTAAAAACCATCTTTCCTTTTTACCTAGAGACCTACCTTTTTAAAAACCTAGAGACAATATAAATAGATTTTTCCCAAGAAGATAAAAATGCATTGCTGGTTTTTCCTAATAATGAATTAATATAAATTCAGAATTGTGGTTACTGCAGCAGTGACTGATGAGCTCATATTTTTAGTCAGATCAAGTGTTTTCTACTAACATACATCCTAGGCTTAACACTGAAGTGCTAAATGATAGGAAAGAGAGAAAAGAAAGATGACCTTGTGGCTGACATTGGACTGGGACTACATAGCTATTCAGGAAGTATTTATACACATACTTAACTTGATACATGTGTTTAAATCCCATTGAAGTCTGATGAAGTGAGCTGTAGCTCACGAAAGCTTATGCTCAAATAAATTTGTTAGTCTCTAAGGTGCCACAAGTACTCCTTTTCTTTTTGCAGATACAGACTAACACGGTTGCTACTCTGAAACCTGCCATTAAGTCACTGGGACTTAAGCACATGCTTAAGTGTTTTGCTGGACTTCATGCTCAAGTCCCATTGAAATAAATGGGAGTCTTTCCACTGACTTCAATTAGAATTGGGTCTGGCCCTAAATCTCCCTGTGATTCACTTTCCCTGTTTATAAAATGGGGATAACAGTACTTTCATACCTACATTACAGCAGACTAAATATTGACATTTGTGAGGAGCTCAAATACTGCAGTGAGAAGCACAATAAAGAAAGCCTATACATAAAATAATACAGTTTAAAAGGATGTGTATTCATATATATATGAATAGTGGAAGTTAAACTTAGGGGTTTCTCTAAGATATTAGTGATGGATGAAGGGAAGTCAAACTGACTCCAGGTGAATTCCAAAACTTGGGGGAAATTAGGGATTTTAAACAAAACCTAGACAAATTATTTTTGATAGTTGAAATGGGCAGTAAACTCTCATGGAAGGGAAAGCACTTATGCACTTAGAGAAGGAAAAGCATGGTGTGGAGTTGAGCACTGCAGCTTTGGTACATGTCTGAAGCAAGTAGAGGGTTCTCAAACCCAGTCCTCGCTTGCTGTTGCCTCTACATTACCTGCTTGTTTGCAGTGCATTTTTGTTTGCCTGCTTTTCCTTCCCTCATGGTGGTGGTTTTATTCTGCTTAGGTGGCTTTCTTGTGTGCTGGATGTGTGGGGGGAATTGAGTTCCTGGGTTATAGGCCATCCCATATCTGCAAATATTCACAAAAGTTAGTTTTAGTTGGTTTTAGGCTTTATTTCTATCATTTTTACTGATTTAATTTAAAATGAGACTATATTCCATGTTTTTTTTTTGTCTGAGAAATCTTACAGATCTAGTGTTACCATGACCTGTAAGTCTTGCTAGTTTTTTCTCTAAGATGCTCCTACTACCAGCATGTCAAACTGCCTTCCAAGACACAAATCTGTTGAACAAGTCCCTCTAGGCTTAACTTGAAACAGCTCTGGAATTCACCGCCATTCATCCATGAAGCTTCTGATACAAATGAGCCTGAAAACTGGCAACATTCATATACTTTTTTTCCCCACTGATTAATTGGAAAGTAAAACCAGTGACTAACCCTGGACAAAAATAGTGCATCTTTAGCCAGAAGAGCAGATGAGAACCTCTCTGGGGGAAAAGGCAGAACTGAACATGCCAACTCATTTTCTAGGTATCTGGAATGTATTGCAATTCTTGGTCCACTTGGGAATCAATGGCGCTCCCTCTCTGAGCTCCATACCCACCGTATGGGGCTGGTCCCATTTTTCCACCCTGCAGCTTTGCCCCCTGGTGGGTTGGACCAGTCCCTCATGGCAGGGCTCAGAGAGGGAGCACCACCGACTCACCTCAGAAAGCCACTCAGCCTGTCTGTGTTGAGGGGGACACCCAAAAAAATCAGGGTGCAAGGATGTGACCCCACATGCGCCCAAAGATGATGCGTGGAAGTGGGGAAAGTGATGAAAAATGGTAGGGGGCACAAATATGCTTGCTTCCCCCAGCATTAAAATGCCTAGTTACAGCTCTGCACCCTGGTCATTTGTTTCAAGTCTTCTGGCTTTTTGCATATACTCCAAGGTCTGCAGGATTTTGCAGTAGATCTCATGATCTCTAAAGGTTTGTGGGATATGCTCCCTGGTTTGCAAAGGCCAGACCCTGCCTCCCAGATCAAATGAGAGGAAAACATGTTAAAACTGATTGAATTCCCCAGCCTGGGTCTTTCTAGTGGACAGTATTATTTGGCCCAGAAACCCTTATAGATGAGGCATGGTAAGAGGGCCAACTCACAAGTCAGGTGCCTAAGGTGAAATTGAGGTTCCATGCACTCAAGAAAGTAAAGGATAAGAGCTAAGAAGAATAAGGCTATTATAATCCCAGTAATGTAATAAACTTTCTCCAGAAGAGCATATGTTTACAGAGAGGATGGGAGATGGACTAGGGAATCTATTTGTCTTCATATGTATACAAAACCTGTTCTCTTAAATAACCTGCACAACGCTCTGGAGTGTAATTAACCATTGTGATGTGCTAGAGTACTGAGCACATTTTAAAAGTCTGCAATTTTGGCTTAGGCCCACATTTTTAAAAGTATTGAGACGTTGTTGCAATTAGCATTGCAATGCCTAATTCATTTAGGAGCCTACATCTCAATTTCAAAGGCATTTAATCACTTAGGAACCAAAATCTGAACAACAGCCCATTACAATCTAGATTATCCCAAAGTCTGAAGTATTGGATTCTGGGGGTTTGGGTTCAGCTGATTGGAGACGTAGGGGCAAGACATTACTAAAATCTAAGTCTGAATACCAGCTGTCTCAAAGTTTGTGGGTGTTCATATCCAGGATTCTAGTTCAGCCCTAGCTCTCTTGAAAATCATCAGTATTATAGATTTTCTATTTGTTGTTGAGGAATAGAAGGAGGTAGTGATTCAATATTATATAAAAAACATTTGTTCATTAGAATTTGAAAACAGGTTTATTTGTTTTTTTAAATGCTGCACTGTATTCTGTGGATTGGTTGAGAGATGCTCCTTTTGTTTTCAGCTGACCAGCAATTGCTTCCTCGTTTTAAAAAATAAAATAAAATTACTTTTCTCAAACAGCAGCAATGGAAATTGGCATTATAAAAGGAAACCAACAACTTTCCAGAAGCTTTCATTTCCCTGTGCATAGCTGCTTAACAGGAAAAGTTGCACATCATTACCTCTGTGCAGAACAAGTTAAGATTTCCAATTATTTTTTAATAGTTAGGCGTAGTAAAAGAAAGAAGGATGAACCATCCTTGAAGGATTTGTGAAGGTAAATTTGATCTAAGTTAACATTTTTTAAAAAAACGAAGGGGGAAAAGAATGTGCTTTCTTTGATTGAATTCCAAGGCTTTATGAAAGTTTACATCAATTGATTTTGGGTGTGTTCAGTTCTGGACACCTCACTACCAAAAAGTTGGAGAGGGGATTCTGGGGGAGTTGCAAAATGAGTAAAGTGCTAGGGGAATTGATTTAGACTATTTCTTTTAAAAAGTCACTACATATGAGTGCCTTGGCTCAACTATAATTCAGAAGAGGTTGGTAGGACAGATATGATAACTGTCTTCTAATATCTGAAGGCTGAAAGTACCAAGGATGGAGTACTATTATTCAAGATGCTAAAATGTGCTAGTTATAATAGTACAAATTTAAGAAAAAGCAAACGTGTATACTGATTTTATATTTAAAAAAAAATTGCCTATGAAATATATTAGGACCTGATCCCGTTACTGACTGTGCAGACAGAAGCGTCTGCCCACAGAATCAGCTGCAGGATTAGGACCTTAGATTCTAGAATAGTCTCACTAGTGAAATGGAAGTTCTGCTACTTGTGACATTTCATAGAAGATTTGGCCCAGCACTAGAAAAATACACTGTAGGAAAGAATTCTGCACTAAGAGGGGATGGACTAATTGGGAGCCATCTTCATCGCTAGTATGATTGTCATGATTTCTCTCCCCTCCACCTCTTGTTAAATTAAACTCTTTCCACTTCATTGCCAATATTGGAGCAAGAAAGTCCATGATGGCTTATCCACCCAAGCCACTTTGTGCCTACTAACAATGCCTAAAGCTCCTGCCTACCCCTCTACCCCTACTCCACAGGGGAAATTGCCAGAGAGAAGCCAAAGTGGGTCCTGAAGGATTCACTGGCTCACTTCCTGCACAAGTATCATCCCTAAACTGAAATCTTCCCCTCTCCTTGCACAAGAAAGCTCTATGAGTTTTGCTACATCTGTGGTCCTTGAGGGATATAGAAGAGAGGGTATGATTTTTTTCCATCATGATCAAAATAGCCTCTTTGAATGTAACCAGTTAGAGAAATCAACTGTATTTACTTTTGTCCTGTAGCTTCTGACATACGGTTTACAGTCCCGTTTTCCGCCCCCACCCCTTCAAATACAAAACTGGTTTAAAATCTAGGTTCTTATGACCTTCATCTGCCTCCCAACTTCTTACACAAGGTGTCTGCAAACGTGCAAAGGTAGCTTTGATAAGAAAGGTGCAGATATAAAATATTATGCATCACACCAGGAGTATAGTTTGGCTGCAGGATGACAAAATAAAGACTTCCAGCTAGATGATGCATGCTATTGCTGAATTTATCCGTTAGATCCAAAGGACGACTACTGCAGGGGTTTTCACACTATGATTTACAGCTTTATTAGCAGTTCTAAAATAATGGCCTTTTGCAAGTTGTTATATTTATTTATAAACCCTGCAGACAAAGATCAGCTGATTGAAAAACGCATAAATTAAAAGCCTCAAGAACTGTTTTGCACAAGCCTTTTCCTCTCTTAATAAATCTTATTTTAGCATAGGGTCTAATTGGATGAACCTCTTTTCTTGGGATTAAAATGGTAGCAGGTGCTTCCCTTTCAGGCTTGCTTGCTTTGGTAAAGCAGCAAGAGCTTCCTAATTATGAGAAAATGAGGACATCTGCACATAAGCAAACAAGATTTTTTTTTTTTAGGGAACACATTTGTGGTTTCTCCTCCATCAAATGTGAAAATTATATACTAAAAATAGAGAGATTAAAATGTAAATGCATATTTTATTCCATTAATATATACAAATCCAGACAGTTCTCGGTCCTTAAGCTTATCTAAATACTGTGGGGAAAAACACAAATTTATTAGCTATAATAGAAAAAGATCATTTTCACATTCAATACTATATATTACTAGTCCCTTACCTATATTATTTTTATAGACAGGTATTTGTTAGCTGGCTCAAAATGTTGATATTAAAATTTAAAAAAAGTATTTTTGAAACCCTATAAAAAGTTGTTATGTTAAGAAGGGAAATTATGAACGTAAAAGCAGGAAGTTCTTTAACTTGAAAGATATAAAGACCAGATTTACATTATTGGGTAGATTATATGTATCTAAAAATATAATCCTGAACAGATTCCTTTTAAAACTGGAGTTAGAAGATTTTTCTCCGCTTTTAAAGAGTAGCGTAGCTAAAACTATTTCCAAACAGGTTTGCATATATGTAAATAAAGATTATAATATTAGAGGGCCAAATTTATGGATGACAAAAATAATAATATAAAATACACATTAAGTATATAAGCTAGAGTAATTTACAATAACTGCATTCACTGGGTAAATAAATTGAATAGCAGCTATCAGGAGAATGCAAAATAAAATATGAAGACAGGTTCTTACACCATTTAAAGATCTGATCTTGCACTCCTTGAACTTACTTTAGCAACATTTACTTTGATTTTTGTGGGTGCAGGATCAAATTTATTAAATGCCAATTTACATCTGGTAGGTAATCACCATTTGCCTCGTCTTCTCCCCCGCCCACCCCTCCCTACCACCACCACTATTTATGGCACAATCCCAGCACAAAATTCACATGCATGCTAAACATTTCTGTTATACCTTCATTCCTGGTTTGACCTCTCTTTAATCCCTGGAATTCTACAGTTTATCAGAACTTGGAATTCATAGATCCTCTGACACCAGACAGTAATGAGTGAATTCTGCTAACCTTACTGAAGCATGCCTCCCACTAAAGTCAATGGGCCACCTTAATCCTTTGTGAGTTTTATTATCTATGCTCAAATAGAAGCAAAAGGAAAGGAGAGTTAATGTGTCAGGGACATGCTCTTTTCCCACCAAATGGTCCTGTGTGTATGGACTAAGTGGAAACTCGGGCCAGAATTGCATCAAGTCACTCTGGTCAGGAATTAGTACTATCTACTAGTGCAACATAGTAGCAGACACTAGGGACATGGAACAGAGGCAGGGATTCCATAAACAGTTTATTGGACAAAAGAATACTGAAGAAGAGTGTAAGAAAGAAAAATGCATTGGATTTCTTGATCGTTCATCAATTTGCTATAGCTACTAGGACTAATCTCAAAATATTTACACATCCAGACATGTGACAGTATTACTGAAAGCCACACACTAGGCTTCACTAGGTATAAAGAGAGTTTCAGAATTGCAGATTTGCATTAGTGGGGAAAGAGTTTTGTCCGAGGCTGACTGCATTTGTGCTGAGTAAGGATTTTGCTTACTGGTGAGTAAACCTGCACTGCACTAGACCATTTTTAAAAGGGTATGAAAAACTAGTAGCTATCAATTGTAAGAAAAGAAAAAGACTTTATCCCTAAAATATATTGCAACCAGTAAGTCAAATGGCTGTTGTCATCTCTCCAAAATAGTAAGCCCCTAGCTAAGGGTATGTCTATCTTTCCATTAGGGTTGTGACTAAAGCACATGTAGACATACCAAAGGCTAGCTTTGATCTAGCTAGCTTGAACACCAGCTGTGAAGCCACAACCGCATGGACTGTACAAGCCTGGGTGTGTACTTCAGTCACTAGCCCATGCTATCATGGCTTCACTGCTATTGTTATTTAAGCTAGATAGATGAAAGCTAGTTCAGGTATGTCTGTGTGTTGCAGTCATATCTCTTATAGCTGGTAGACACATCCAAAGTGCTGGTTTGGTAGTCCATTTTCCATCCGTATTTACTGTGGGTTCAGCCCGATAGCTCTGCAACACACATTCTAGAGTAGAATTACAGTTGGCTACAAGTGCTTCTGGGTAGAACACTGCTTGTCAACGACGGAGGTGGAATGGTAATGATTTAACAAGATAAACACTTCTTCCCATCTGTCCTCTTGTACCTAATACATTTTTATTTTTAACAAGAGGAATCTTTTCCTCCTCTCCCCCCAGTTAAAGCGATAATCACTGAGTTTTGCAATTTATTTTACCTGGCTCTTGGGGTATGCTAGGTTTTGACTTGAAAAGTCAACTGTCATGTTTCAGAGAAGCAGCTCCCTGGAAACTGGAATTGCCCATGAATTTATTCAACTTGAGGATATTTTGGGTAGTTTGCAGGTGGTTTCTATTCCTCCTCCTCCTCCCATTTCTTCACTACAGGGAGATTGATGTTGTTGCAATCAATGCAGCATGGATTGATTTAGCAGGTCTAGTGATCACCAGCTAAATTGACAGCGGGGTGCTCTCTGGTCGACCCTGGCACTCCAACTCTCCGAGAAGAGTAAGCGAAGTCGACCGGAGAACATCTCCCATTGACGCAGCGCAGTGAAGACACTGGGTTAAGTCAACCTCAGCTACGTGGACTCCAGCTACATTATTCACATAGATGGAGTAGTGTAATTTAGGCCGATTTACCCCTGTAGTGAGGACAAGCCCAGTGTTTCACTAGAGTATTATTTCCATATAAGCAGAAATTAGTGTCTCATATTTTGATTTGCATTAGATAATTTAGTAGGGCATGTATTTACTATCATGCCCCGAGCTAAGCTTTGCATTTCCTATCAGATTATACAAATAATTTACAGATATGCTGATTTGTTGCTTCTTAATGAACTGGATGTTTTGTAAACTGAATTTCTAGATTTCTATTAAAATACAGCTTGGGATCCCTCTTTATGCAACGTTATATATTTTGATCTTTCTTTCTGTACTGAGAGGACAGTATTAAGTTGACTTGTATCACAAGTAGTAAGGTATCACAAACAGTAAGGGATTTTCTGATCAATCGTTTGGCTTTCTATTAACCTAATCTCATTCATACTCTCTCTAGGATGGACAGACAGACACACGTTTCTTTTCCTGAAATTCAAACAGATTATATAAGTCAGTTTTCTTCTAAATGCTCTTTACAAAATGAATTTAATACTGATGAAAAGTAGACTATTATAAGCAGTTCCAAGTTCACACCCGGCTCTGAACAGAATCTTCATTATGTGGGCCAGATCCTCAGCTGCTGCAAATCAGCTGAACTCCATTGATTTACATTTTCTGTTCTGAATATTTGATTTACCAATAAATACCAAAACCACAGGAAGGTGGTAAGTTTGGACTCTCTACAGTGGGATAGGTATTCAGCTGGAGCAAATCAGTGTAGCTTGAGTAACTTCAGTATGTCCCAATTGCCACAAAACAGCAACAGTTAAGCAGGGTTCTAACAGGGAGGGTCAACAAAAAAAAACCCACGTCTGCACCTATTACACATATTGGTAGAACTGAACTAGTTATACACATAGAAGGGTCAGCACAGAAAAAACAAGAAGAAATGAGTGTTTCCCCATACTACCCCACTAAGTAACATAGCCCTGTCTTGGAGGTAAAATCTCTAGGAACATAAAGGTCATTCATGCTCCATCCCCATTGAACTCTTAGCCTAATAATTCTGATGTTTTCCCTGATGGTCATGTATTTCCAGAAAGAAAAGAAGAGACACAAAAATAACTCTGCCTTTATTTTGCATAAGTTATTCTGAATATTCTTGCCAAAAAATATCATAAGTTCTTCGTCTTACATTTAGCTTTTATGGTGTCTTCAGCTGCAATATGTCCTTCAAGTCTAACTTTAGCATTCTGAAAGAAACACTTATTTTAATCCCCTCCGAATAGGGTTTATAACTGTGCAACTAAGGCGATGTTGTCTGATGTCTCTGATGCATACAAATTACTATGATTTTTCTAAATTGTTATATCATCTCCTGTGCATTATTGTTTCACATTTTATCACTGTTTCTCTAATTCATTTGCTGTGTGTGCACATGGGGGAGGGGAAGGTCAGGTGGAGAAGGCAGGCAAGAAATCATATAAATTATTCTCAAATTAAATATTTATAATGGCTCCCAGTGGCTTGCAGTAGCACATTGACTACTGGGAGAATGGCAAACACTCCTGATTGGCTTGATTTGGCTCCCATTCAACTCCCATTAATGTTAATGGTGTAGGATCAAGCCCCTTATAAGTCAGGTTGCAACAGAAGTCTAAGACTTGTGATTCCTCTATTTCATTTTAAATTTAAGCTAAAAAGCTTCCTGCTGAGGAATAGCCCTTGGGCTAGAGTAGAAGGATGAAAGAAAAAAAAGCAAAGAAAGAAGATTGACAAGGAAGACAGATTGACAAGGAAGAGGGAAAGGAAGGAAGTGGGAAAAGTCAGCAGAAGGGGAAAGAACGTAATAAACAAGGAGGAAGCAATGTTGCTGTCTTTCATAGGCAACATTTAGGCTTTCTTATAATATGTCTCTTGTTAAACATAAGGTCCCAGTCTTGTATCAAGATCCTTGTGTGTGGACTGTTGAGCTCCTGCAGAGCCCTGGTGAAGTCAAAGTGTGTCCCTGTGTGCAGACTGTAGATCACAATGAAGGATCAGGGTCCAAGTTATTAAAACATTGAAAACTAAGCAGACGCAAGAAAACAGGAGACTTGACTTAAGAGAAAGGGACAGTCAATTATTTTGTTAACTAGCTTTTACAATTAAAATTCCAATTCACATAATCAAAATGAAAAATTATATTAGAAAATCCTTCAGCTTTTCACTTTAATCACTAATCACTTTATTTGGAAATGCACTGAAATTATTTGTGATTCAGTTAATTAAAATAGTACTTTTGACCACTGACCTCATAGATTCAAGGATAGAACGGACCATAACGATCATCTAACCTTACCTAACAAAATTTCTACCTGTTGCTAATAGTGTGCCAACTTATTGCAAAAGCTATTGACCAGCAAGAAGAATGAATAACTATTATGATTGGGTGAACTTTTTGCAGTGAATAGTTGACAAATGTAATCAGCTCAAACTGTGATTACAGATTGATTTATTATTTGGTCAAAAACTAATAATGTTAACGTATTTTGGTGTTTCGTATGGGTTGTTTGTGAACTATTGGCTTCAACTGGATCCTGGACTTTATGCTCTTCACATGGGATTGGACAGGTCATTGGTTCTACTCCCTATTTGTAGGACAAGCTTCAAAAAACAGAAGAAGGGAGGTCAATTAGACTGCAATATAGCCAACAGGATACTTTCACTGCAAACATGTTTGTGTGAACTTCACTTTCTGGAAGCAGTCCCGAAGACACAATCAAATCATGTATATGAAAAGAGTCACATGTACCAAAGCAAGTTATAAAAGTTTTCATTTGAAGAAAAAAAAAAAGGGGGGGGGGGGGAGAGCGTGGGGGGGAAGTAGGTACTTTTTTTTTTTTTTTAAAGTATTTAGCCAGCAGTATTTAGTACATAACAATTTGAGTAGCACGGATGACAGTAGCTTTCAAAAGCATTTTGCATTTTTAAAGACAATTGTACATATAAGATTTAAAGTAAATACTAAATCTATGGAGTTACTCTGGGTTCACACATGTAGTTAGAATTCAGTTATAAGTATCTCTCAAAAATCTAATTCATTTTAAAAGGTTAAAATCTATGGAACTAAATTGTATCTTTATTCTATTCAGGGATAGATAATAAGACAGAAAATATCATATTGCCTCTATATAAAGGTATGCCCACATCTTGAATGTGCATGCAGATGTGGTCACCCCATTTCCAAAAATATATTGGAATTGGAAAAGGTTCAGAAAAGGGCAACAAAAATGATTAGGGAATATGGAACGGCTTCCATATGAGGAGAGATAAATAAGACTGGGACTTTTCAGCTTGGAAAAGAGATGACTAAGGGGGGATATGAAGGAGGTCTATAGGAGGTGTGGAGAAATTAAATAAGGAAGAGTTATTTACTCCTTCTCATAAACACAAGAACTAGGGGTCACCTAATGAAATTAATAGGCAGCAGGTTTAAAACCAATAAAAGGAAGTATTTTTTCCACACAATGCACAGTCAACCTATGGAACTCTTTGCCAGAGAATGTTGTGAAGGCCAAGTCTATAACAGGGTTCAACGAAGAACTAGATAAGTTCATGGAGGATAGGTCCATCAATGGCTATTAACCAGGATGGGAAGGGATGGTGTCCCTAGCCTCTGTTTGCCAGAAGATGGGAATGGGCAACGGGATGGATTACCTGTTCTGTTCATTCCTTCTGGGGCACCTGGCATTGGCCACTGTCAGAAGACAGGATAATGGGCTAGATGGAACCAGTATGACCGTTCTTATATCAGTGATAGAATTTGATGCTGTCTTAGGAATTTTTGTGGAGTTCTCTCTTTTCCTTTTTAAAAGCTGTCAAACTCTGTCAGAAGGGGAAAAGTTAACTCATATTTGAATCTCCTGAAAATTATTTTTGCCTAAATTGCAATATCCTGGAAAAACTTTCTTGAATTATGGTTCAGTATTATTGGACTCCTTTATATTAAATGCAAAAGTTTATTATTGTGGGCCTGGATGATCAAAGGACTACATTGAACAATATGGCAGATAAGAATATTCTTTGGAACAGTGTGTGTGTGAAATTGATTTCCTGGGAAATATCTAGGAGAAGAGGACTGAAAATTCCTCCCCTCCCACTAGCAAAAACACAGCCTTTTGAAGCTATGCCCTGAAGAAGGGACCATTGCCTGCTGATTGATCTTCAAATTCTGGGAATATGTAGTCCCAACATGTGTAATGGAAAGTCTAACGTGTGTATGAAGGTGCTTGCTCTGAACTAAAACCATCAGGAACTTGTAAGCACAGCAAAACCCCTGTGTGGGGTTTCAGGTACTGAATCCTACCAGAGCCCTTACAGGAGTGTGGGGAGGGGAAGAGAAGGGTGATCTCCGGTTAGCTTATTAGCAAGTGTGAGTTTTTATTAAGAATAAATGTGCTTGCTCAGAAAAAGCTGTGTGGTAGCTTATAACTGTGAGCAATTACACTGTTTATAGCGTCTGAAGAGAGAAAGCAAAGAGCAGAGAATAGCCTGTTTAGGAAGTCTGGCTCACGGAGCGTATCACAGAGTAGGCAGGGAACTGTGCAGCCTGGAAAAACTCCTGATTAGGAGGGAGAGAGACATGGGTCTCTGCCCAAGAGAGGAGATGGGTCAGGAGCTGGGAGGTCTACAGTGGGTACCCTTGGTGGATCATGAGGGGGGAATCAAGTGCAGTTGCCTGAACAGGACATGATTAAAAGATATCAGAAGTCAATGAGAGTCTTTCCATTAACTTCAGTGAGCTTTGGATGAGGCCCTTAGTACATTTAAATAAATTATGAGACGCAGTATGGCTTAGAGCTCTGCACACAGAATATTTCCCTGATATAAAACATGCACAGCTATATTTAAATGAGTTGCATTACTTTTTTTGTGAATTTAGAAAACATTTTTAGTTTAGTTTTAAAATACTGTGGCTATTAATCCTTATTGTAAGTGTGCACATTGTACCATATGCCTAAAGAGCATTTTATATATAATTAAAATAAAAATTTTAGTAAAGAACTTTACTAAAATTTTACTAACCTTGCTATATCTTACTGACCTCATTTGTCTTCTACGATGGTCTTTCAACTATTTCTATTCTTACTGTTGTCTACCTACATCTCTTATTCCTCTTAAATTTTAATTCTCCCAAGACCTCCCCCAAAATTCCTTTCATTTTGCTCTCAAAATGGTCCCTTAATGGCTTTGTACACTTGCTTCTGAAATGGACATTCACAATGGATGTCTGAAGAAAGCATGTGCCTTTTGGGACAAAATAAATGAAACAGCTTTCAGAACTAAAACATTGAATTCAGAGGAAAATGCCTCACAAGTCTGACTGAAACTCTTTACCCATGTTTGAGTGCAGACTTATTTTCACAGTGCATGTCATCACAAAGACTTGTACTCCCAAGCAAAACTGTTCTGATTTATATTTAGCTATTGGTTATACATTTGATCCCTCCTTCTGTTGTTACTATGTTAATAAGGACAGCAGGGGGGATTTAATTACTATTCTAATCAAATTAACTTGTTAGGAAATATTACTGTACCAAATTCTTCTAAATTATGTGACTGCATCTGTATGCATCACGAGATGACACGGTTTACTATGCACAAGAGACTACTTGCTTCATTTTTCCAAGAGACATAGGTACCAACCCTACATTGTCAAATATATTAATCTTGTCCATATTTTATGCCACTACCTAATAAAAATGAGCAGAGATGGATAGGATCTTCACAAGGATCATGGTAAGCTATCAGAGTGACAGTTTTAAACTAAGATTTATTGGGATAGATACAAACAATGAAAATGGTGCTATACATTATGCAGTGGTAAATCAGTATATGTGGGTTTCTGCATGAGTTGAATCCCTATCCATGTTCAATGGATAGCATAACCCTATGTAGAAGTTATCCCCTCCTCAGGGGGATTCTACATTGAGGAAAAGAGTCAGTTTTCCATTGGTGCAGCTCCAGTGAAAAGCTGTAGTATAGACAGGGCTTAGGCTATCAATTGACCACCTTGTTCATACATCTTCCACCTTTCTTACCACTAAAGGAGCTGCACCAATGGAGAATTAATTATGTGGTTGATTTCTAGATAACCTTGAAAGGTACTAAAGAATTGCAGGATTTGGCAGCAAGCCAAATAACGGTTATGGGAAGGTAGCTCCAAGGTGGCAGAAAACCAGATGGTAACCAAAAGGCATCTAAGATGGCAGAGAAATGCATGAACTTTTACTTCCATTTCTGATTCCTCCTTTCTTGGACTTTCTTACAGAAGTTCCTAGTAATGTTACTTACAATAAACATTTATATTGGGAAGTAGAAAGAGTTCTACTTGAGGAAAACCACTTTTTTCATGCTAGTAAATTTCAGTGAAAAAATTATTTCCCCATTCATGTTATAAGTACCTACATGGGGAACAAATATTTAATAATGGGCTCTTCAATCTGTCAGAGAAATGTATAACATGACCAAATGGCTTGGAAGTTAAAGCTAGACAAATTCTGACTGAAAATAAAGAGTATTTTTAAACAGAGAGATTAATTTATGAATCCCTCAAAACCTCTGAAACAACGAGTTCCCAGAGAAAAGTTTAAAAGCAAGGTACACCATGAAGCAAACTAAGATCACCATATGAGCGGATGGTTTTGTTATAATTTGGCACTTGTATATTGCCGATATCTCCATCCTACTCTAACAAAAGGCTACATACATTCTAGATAAGGTCAAAAAGTCACTCCTTTGCTTGGATTTGGTTTTATTACTAGTCTGGGCTTTCTTGCTATGTGACTTCTTTAGGATCAGTCTGCCACCAAAACCTAGATTCTCTCTAGAGAGCTACCACCGCTACCTTCATATTCAGAATGGTGTTTAACAACCACCACATGCCTCAGTGAACCAGTATGAGTTATCTTGCAGATCCCAGAAGGGTTTCAACACCTCACAGGATGGGACAACCAGAGAATACTGCCACCATTAGGGCCCTGTTCCTGCAAACACTTAAGCATATGCCTAATTTTACTACCACAAATAAACGCATAGATTTGAATGAAAGTACTCTCATAAGTAATGGTAAGCATACGCGCAATTGTTTGAGAACAGGGCTTGAGAGTCCTTTTAATTTAGTAAGAATTCTAGTGGCAGTTTTCAATCCCTTTCAGCCTGATTCCTTCAGGCTGATTCCTGATTCCTATATTATTCTACAGTGGTTCTCAAACTTTTGTATTGGTGACCCCTTTCACACAGCAAGCCTGTGAGTGTGAGCCTCCCTTTTAAATTAAAAAAATCTTTTTTATATTTAATACTATTACAAATGCTGGAGGCAAAAGAGGGCTTGCAGATGGAGGCTGACAGCTCGTGACCCCCCACATAATAACCTCGTAGCCTCCTGAGGGGCCACAACCCCCAGTTTGAGAAAGCCTCTTCTATGAAAGCGGCGAAGAGTCCTGTGGCACCTTATAGACTAACAGACGTATTGGAGCATAAGATTTCGTGGGTGAATACCCACTTCGTCGGATGCATGTAGTGGAAGTTTCCAGAGGCAGGTATAAATATGCAAGCATATTTCTATAACTTAATCCTATAGTACAATTACTGTTCTTTTGTTGTTGAACATTGTTGTTAGAGCCATGCCACTATGTTTGTAAGTCCTGCTTCTTTTCACGGTCTGTAACAGTGAGGACTATAACTGAAGGATATTTACACAACGAAAAAGTAGATCAAATTGCCACCAATAGAGATTTTTGTACATTTTAAATTTTTCCTTGAGCAAACTCCAAAATTACTTCATAGTTGGCCTAATTTCTAATGAAGCAGACTCTCTGACATGAGAAACTGCTTAGAAAGCCAGTCATGTGTAGAGTAACCAATTTGCTAAATCAAAGAGCAGATATGCAATAACTTTGTCAGAGAAACTTGACAAATCACTAGCATGAGTTCATCTCGCAAAATAGCGAGACCTCAGAGAACAAACTGATTGTCTAATAAAGGATTCAACTGCTGTCATTATAAACAGACACAAAATCAGAGCTTGTTAGTCAGATTAGTTCTTCCAGATCAGAATACCAACGTAAAAGATGAACATGAAAAGTTTTCCTGTATTTTGAAACTAATATTTACATACTGTATTTTAAGAGGAAATAAGAAGAGTTTAGATTGTAAGATTTCCAGGACAGAGATTTTCTCTTCTTCTGATTTTGCACAGTGCAATCACAGTAGGGTCCCAGTCTCAACACTGTGATATAAATTATGAATACACAATTGAGTATTAATATACACATGCTATTGAGAGGTTAGTGCCTTCTTCTCCTGTTCAAATAATCCCAGCCTTCATCACTACTTGTTACATTTTCAAACAAGCTGCCGTTGCTGCTCCTCAAAGCATAGGCAGTGCTCTCTAAACATCTGCAAAGCCACCTCATTCTCCTCCTTCAAATTCTCCTCTGCTGTGACACCTGACAAGAGTCAGGCAGCTGCTGTGCTGAGATCACTGCCTAGCACACTGACCAGCAGTGTGTCATTGTTTCATCATGCTCCCCCATCTGTCTGTCTGCGTTCCCCTATTGTCTCTCTGGTACGTTATTTCGAATGTAAACTCTTTAGTGCAGGGACCATCTTTTGTTTCTACAATGGGGTCCTGACCCAGGATTGGGATTAGTAGGGGCTACTATAAAACAGTATTATATAATTCACAATGTAAACAATATTTAAAAAATTACCATATCCCTAACAGATTTGACCTTATATGAGAAAATTATATACAATTTTTAAAAGTGACAAGGGAAAATGAAAGGGATTTAAAATCCAGTAATTTGACATATCGGGATATTTCTGATAAGTTTGTTAGTTTCAGAGTAACAGCCGTGTTAGTCTGTATTCGTAAAAAGAAAAAAGAAAAAAGAAAAGGAGTACTTGTGGCACCTTAGAGACTAACCAGTTTATTTGAGCATGAGCTTTCGTGAGCTACAGCTCACTTCATCGGATGCATAGTTTGTTAGTTATTTTTCCATGGTTTCCCTCTCTCTCCTTTTTTCATATTTTTTTCTTTTTGAGGGGAAAATACTAAATTATTTGGGTAGATTGGTGGGCTCGGGGGAGGGTTGGATCCCTGACTAGCTTCACCTCAGGATTCCTGCTGAGCAGAAGGGGATCCCTGATAAGGGGACACGGACTTTGTGCATCCATGCAAGGGAAATAAAGCAGCCCCTAATTCGAGATGAGGCCCTGTCCCACTTTTTCCCCTACCAACCTCTTGATCCCCTCTCCCCCAGCCTGTAGTCTCCTGAATCCCTCTCCCCCTGCTGTTACCCCAGCCTGTTTCCCCTTGCGCCTCTGTTTCCTCCTGGAGTCACTGTTTCTTCTGGGTGAAGAAGCAAAATTTGCAGGTCACTCTCCACTTTCACTTTTGGTCAATCTCTCAACAGCTAGATAAGATATACATACAAAAACAATCTCATCTCTCTCACTGAAACACATGAAGGTAAAGTCTAAATTATATTCTATAGTATTCGAGTATTTAATTATAGGCAGTGCAGGTAGCGATTCCTATTTATCCATATCCAACACTCCCCATTCAATGACCCTGTATTCAGTGGATTATAAACTTTGCCAGATTAACCATTCGCGCTGAAATCTTCCATGCTAGGTCTCTGTCTGAGTGAGGTTGTTTTTTATTTTGCTATGCTTTTGTTTTTTGAAAATATCCTCTTTCAGCCAGACAAGCTATAAACCACTAAGATGCTTTGAAAATCCCTACCCTTTGGCAGTGTAACAAAAGTGTAAAAGGATATAATGCTGCACATTGCAGAGTTTTTGTCTAGAGGAAAAAAATATATATGCAGCAATAAAAGAAAACAATATAAAATGTTCATTTAAACCATGCAGAATAATTTTCTATAATACTAAATTATTACTTTATACTTTTAGATTAAAACAATTTGGAGCTCAGTTAGTCAAAATTCCCATTAACTTAACTAGAAACAGAATCTGGCCCTCAAGTGTATTTTTTAAAATGAATGTGTGGCAGAAGTATGTGTGTAAATCCTGAAGTATTAATATGTGAATAAATCCCTTAAAATAAGCATATATAAAACCATGCACATTAGGAGGCAGAATTACAGTCACCTTGTATTCTGCTACCACATGTGATTTCCAGTTAATCATTTTAAGTAACATATGTGCTAGTCACAACAGAGAGTCATGCTTAATTGTGAAACACATTGCTTATGATGAATCATGTTAGACTAATTAATCTTCAGCCAAAAACTTTACTAGAACTTTTAGATTAAAATGTCTCTCTCTCTCCACTCCCCCCCGCCAATAACCAGGACAACTGGTTATATTTGTGCTTCTTAACTGCTACTTTCAAGGGCTTTCTGTGGAATATATATATTTTTCAAAACTATCTTTTTTTACCCTTTAAACTTCTTTTGGTTCAAATACATTCATGCATGTATTATTCATATATATTTTTTCTAATGCATCATTTAGGCAGCTATCAAGAACTATATGAACAATCTGGTATCTTTAAAAAAAACAAGCAACTAATAGATTTAGGCTGTTCTGTATTATAATTTTGGAATGGTTCCCATTTGAAGGCAGATCTGGCATTCTGCCCAGGTTGAGGTAGAACTGGCTTGTACTTAAAGACTGCTCAAAACAGAACATTTATTTAAACTTTATGTATGAATTTACTAATTTCATTTTCTGCATAGTCTCACACACTTTTTGACTTTCAGAGACAGAGGATTTGTGCTCATTTGAAAATTCATGGATAAATGGTAAATGAGACTTTAAATGTTACATTATAATTGGGGGTCCATGTACTCTACAACACAATGAGCCCAAATTTTGTGTCAAAGACCCTTACATTCTATGGCAAGAACCCCTAAATCCCATAGCAATATGTATTCTCTCTCTGTGAACAAACCTTCATTCCCATTCTCCCACCCAAATGCATAATCATCTATAATTATTTACAACCGTGATTATTTTCAGTGATTGGCCTTCTTTATTTATTATGCTCTCCCAGTGGCCCTTCTCTCTTGGCCTCTGCTAACATGGCATTGTCCTGGAATCCCAGCTCACAACCTCCATCCCTTTACCCCAGTCATGTGTGCCAAGTAAATGGGAGCTTGTGTGCCAGTTTTATGACTTATTTCCTTTGCCTGTTATGCTGTTCTCCCTAGAACTGAGTAACAGCCCATGCTTCTACTTCTCCTTGTTCTCTGGCTGCAGGCTAGACTCCAGCTCTAGCTCCCTACACCCCTGCTGATTTGGCTTCATGAAAAGATGTGAAAGAGTGGTGCAGGAAACTGAATTCCCATCCCATGGGAAATTTTGCATTTCTGACTCTTCATTCCCATTCAGAATGAAAAATCTTGTTGGCTGAGTACTGGGTAGCCAGAGAGGCAGGCAGCCTGGGGAGCTGGGCATCGCACCAACCAGTGGGCTGGCAGGAAACCAGACAGGCAGACTGTCTAGATGGTTTCCAATGAAAATTTCTGTGTGCTCCCATGGAACATTTCAGTCCCATCAAATCCGAATTTTCAAATGGAAAACTGCTCCATTGGAAAGTTTTCTATCAGCACTAGAGAAGCTGACACTGTAACCAGGGGCGGCTCTACCAATTTTGCCGCCTCAAGCAGTCGCCGCTGAATTGCCACCGCGGGACACAGACTGCCGCCCCATTCTAAATGCTGCCCCAAACACCTGCTTGGAAAGCTGGTGCCTGGAGCCGGCCCTGACTGTAACCCAATTAACTCTCCCTTCTAGGGACAGCTGGAGAGCAAGAGGTTGTTGCAGGGGAGAGCTTGGCAGGGCAGGAAGACAAAAGAAAATATGATGCAAGTGGCTTCTGCAAAATGGTGAATTCTGCAGCCAAATTTTTGAATCCTGTGGCATCACTGAAAAAGTGCCAAATTAGATTATCATGAAATCATGATACTAACTGAAAGGAATTGGGCAAGTGTACTAACTGAAGGGAATTGGGCAAGTTCACATCTCTCAGAGCTCTTGTTTTGGGCTCTCTGCAAACTCAAAAAGACAACATGGCATTAGTTTACAGTTAGTTCACAATCTGAAGGTTATCTTTGCAATGATAAGGGTAGAAATAGATAGTTGGGGATTGGTCCTGCTTTGAGCAGGGGGTTGGACTAGATGACCTCCTGAGGTCCCTTCCAACCCTGATATTCTATGATTCTATGAAACAATTTTACATGAAAACAGATTCTGAAGTACAATTCTGCAGCTGCGGAACACAATGGATGCCAATTTTGATATGTTTCCCTCTATTATACACAAACTGAGACACTCTGTTCATTGTGTGTGAGCAAAAGGGAAAAAAAAAACCTCTGTTGCAAAACTAATCTGTTCAAAAGAAACAAATCTGAAGTGACAAGGAATATTTGAGATCTATTTGTTAGACTAGTCTAAAATCAAAAAGCATGAGTGGTTAAAAAAATGAACTCACAACTCAGACTTGTTTGCTAGAATCAAGGCAAAAGCAGTCTCATCACTGTCAATTATTATTCCTTTAACTCTTCTGTATACAAAAAACAGTTTTAGCACGGCCTGATGCTTTCCAAGACGCAATAAAAGAAACAAAGATACTCACTGTGGCCCAAACACGACCCAGAAGACTGAATGTGAGGGAACCTTTCAAAACAACAACAAAATATAAAAAAGCAAAAGATGAACAAAATATTGAAATAAAATGAATGCTAAATTTCAGAATATTATTGAATTATTGTTTGTGTAACAATGAATGGGATTAATTTTTTTAATGCTAAGGAAGTTCTGTTCTGCTGCTGATTTCCACATAATATTCTTCTTGATAGTAGTCATTATAGAGTGGATGGATGAATAGATCTTTCAGATTCCTGATCTAACAGATAAATAGATCTGTTTTAACTTACCTACTTCATAAAAAGGAAAGACTAGTTTATTAGGGAATGGATTTATAAATCAATCTGAATTGTGGGTTGTTTTTTAACCACTCATGCTGTTTGATATTGGAATATTCTCACAAATTAGATCTCAAATAGGTCTTTGCATTTCATGTTTCTTCTCAACAGATTAGTTTTGCAAGGAAAAAAAAAATGAGAAATTTGGCTCAGCTTGCTACTTGGTTCTCCAAAAAGTCTTCTTAGCCACAGGTACTTCTGGGAATATTTTGCACTTCACATCTCATGGCACTTGAAAAACATTAACAAATAATGGTTCCCTGACATAGGCAAGTATTACCATTCCCATTTTACAGATGGGGAAACTGAAGTTCCAAAAATTAACTGACACACCCACGGCTACACAGGCATTCTGTGGAAGGTCAGAGAATAGAACACACATTTTCTGAACCCCAGTTAGGTGTTTTAACAACAAAGCTCTACAACCTTTAGGAACAGTGCCCTTGGTATTCAGAGAACATTGGATTAGGATATTCATCAGAAAAATAAACCTATTGGAATAAATATTCTACATTTCTGTGATTACGGAATTTCTACGTTTTGACTCAATTCCTGGCCACCTCCTCTTCCCTTCTCCATCCTCCCCCGCACCCTCATCCCCCAAAGTAGAGAGACACTGAGAGAGAGGATGTTCATGTTCTCTTCCTTAGTAAGGAAGCAGATGCCAGAAGCCTGTATGGGAGGGTCTAGTTCCCACATATACCTCAGAGATGAGCTCCATTGGGATTCCTGACATGGCAACATGCAAGTGGCTCATTGAGGGCACAGCAAAGAATCCACTGCTACACTGATCCCCCAGTCATTTGCCAACCTTACAGAGGTATTTAGGCCATGGAGCCTGTTTAAACTGGAGTAACAGCCTCAAAGTCTTTCTGTTCCTGTTCCTAAGCATGGAGATGTGTGTGTCTAAGTGGGAGGGAGGAGAGCATTACTCCCCACAGAGATCCAGATTGTCCAACCAATGCACTTACGCTGGGCACAAGATTTTAGCTGGATAGAAAGCCATCATTTCTCACTGCTAAAGTGTGCTGTAATCTCTGTGTAGTGCAGGGCACTCATAAGCAATTTTTCCATTACTGAAAATAATAGCAAATGAAAGTGACAGGAAGGTCTTATTTTCTTCCTGTAACAACAGAGTTAATATGTAATTTTAGGGTTCCATCGAAGAGGACTTCAAACACAGAATTTTTGCCTCCTAAACATAAACAAGTGATGTTGGTATATTCTTTTGTGTATTCCCCACTCAATAATTATGTATTTCTTCTTTGACATTGAGTAAAGCTGAAGAATGATTCTAGCCACAGATATAACAAACTAAGTATACGTAGAAACGTTGTGCAAAATGCAATGAGCCACAGCACCAAAATAATTCTGAATTGATTAATGATTTCTCCTCCCCAAAACTAAACAAAAGTGGATTATATTCACTGGCTAAACTGATTGAATAGTGCGAAGCATGTGTATTAGACGGGAATGGGGCTGGTATGCAAACCAGTAGAGTTTCATTAGTATGTTAGAAGAAAAGTTATCCTGCCTTAAGACAAACAAGCTACTTTGTGTCCAAAAAAAGGAAATTAGCAGTTCCAGGAGTGGTTCAGAGCTTCCACACACAGCACTCACTTCAGAGAGGAATGCTGTACAGATGAGTCCAGTGAGAGTAGATCATCTAGGGGGAATCTTCATGCTCACCTCGTTGTCTGCTGAAGACAGACATTGAAGGTGAGATCTTCACCCCTCCCTTTCTGGTCTTGCCTGGTGTAAAGGAAGGTCTAGAGCAGCGTACAGTGATCCTAAAAGCTCCATACCCACCTGGAGGAGGATTCCCCTGTCACATACACTGCAGAAGACAGCTGTAAGGCTGCCATCTAAGGACCCCCTTATAAGCTCTAGTAAAGCAGGTGGGCCAGGACTGCAGCGTGCACTGCTGCGAAGATTCCAGGCAGTACTGCAGGGAGCTGTTGAAACACAGACAGATCCCCAGGGCCCCCGGAGCAAACCAGGATCAGAAGGGTGCAAAGGTGGATTAAACCCATTTTAGCCTCCACTCCATATGGCTGTGAATTCTGTGCTGGTTTTAGAGGCACAGAACAGAATGTCATCCCTAGGATTTGTGTGGAGCATACAGCTAGCCTTCTCTTGTGACTGTTTATTATAGGCAGGGCTGTTATCACCCCCTACTAAGACTGACCCTCATTTCCTATAATAAGCTGTTTTCAGTTGCTTATACCCACCAAAATATAACCCATTTGGGCTGAAATTTTCTGTTTCCCTTAGGATGCATTTTGTGGTGGGTATCTTCTTATTTTATTTCAGCAAAAATGGCTCAGCCATTTCCAAGAATGATGCTAGGAAAAAAACGTATTGCTCATGTTAAAAAAATCCCAGGGGTCTTTTGACAAGCTCTAGCATCTCACTCTTTGGGGTTGAAATGTGGCAGGCAGATGGCCTTTGTGTCAAGGATGTGCCTTTTGCCATCCCCATGATAATGAAGCCAAATTTGGCCAATTTATAAGCCTTTGAGAAAAAAAATTAGTTTGCACTTGCTCAGTAGAGATTTTCAGGTAAATTCCCATTTGCACTAGCCATGCTCCAGCCTTGGGCTCAGAAGGAATTTCCCAGCAATTGCTCTTATGGGCTGGTTAAGGTTGCCCCAGGGAGGGTACCAGAATTGAGAGCAGGGAGATTGTTGGTCCTGTGCTCTCAGTGACCCCCTCCATGCTTCTGTTGGTGCTCAGGCAGTGTGGAGGAGGAGGAAACTGCCAGGTTCAAATGCAGAGGGGACAAGAACCAGACCACAAAGATCAGGAGATTGGGGCAAGGTGTCTCCCACTTCCCCACACATCCCATGCTGAGACTGGCAGGAATGGAAAAAAGGGAAGCTGGTTGGGGAAAGAGTGTGATGGCTGTGCAAGGAGACTGACTGAGAGCCAATTGGTGGGGGGGATAGATGAAATTTGGATGAGGAGTTGGTATTGAAGATTGGAAGTGGCTAAGCAAGATGACTGAGAATCACTGGATTAGGAGGTAGGAGGAGGGAAAAGAGAATTGATGAGGAGCCAGGTTATGGGTGTGTGCGAACTGGGAATGACTGGGCAAAGAAACTAGGACAATGAGTCAGGGAGAGGGTGGGACACTAAAACTGGAGAAGGAACCCAGGGAAGAGGATAGGGAGCCAATGAGGACAGGAACATGTGACACAGGGGGAGGGGTGACTGGAGGCCAGGGTGAAGGAGAGAGGCAAATTGGACAAGGAGACAGGGAGGGGGACAGAGAGAAGGACTGGCTGGGTACTGAGACAGGATACAGAGCTGGTGAGTAAACAGACTGGAAACGGCTATGCAAGGAGATTGTGACGAGAAACTAATGTGTAGCAACTAGGACTGGCTGGGTGAGGAGAGTGAGACTGAGCTGAAGAGTCATGGTTGGGAAGGAGAAAGGACAGGGACAGGAGGAAACAGGCAGAAAAATCCTTGTCCATTAGAGCACATTCCCCTTCAAAAACTGGAATAGAAGCCAATGTTCCTGAATCTCACCACTCCTCTGCTGCCAGCAATACCTGTGAAACTCACATACAAAATGTCTCATCCCCCTCTAGTGCTGGTCTACATAGAAGATGAGCTAACAGAATAAATTACTGCAAAAATAAGCTAAGTGGAAGATGTCTGTGTGCAGGATATAAGGGGATCCAAATCCCTCCTCTCAACTGGGCAGAGAGAAGATTTAAATCCACATCTCCTATCTCCCAGGTGAGTGCCTTAATCAGCAGGCTACAGGCAAATCTGGGGTGGGTTCTGCTTAATCTCTCTGATGGAAGCTGTTCCCCTGTGTATAAATAATTAAACGTTCATTAGGCCAAATAGAGAGCAAGAATGATTCTGTTGCATTCTGATTAAGACAGTCTCACCATCTCTAAGGCCCAATGAATATTTAAGTATTTATACACAGGGGAACAGCTTCCATGAGAGACATTGAGAGCAACCCGCCAAAAAGCCTATGGCAGGGGCGGCCAGACTTACTTACCCTCTGATAATCTTCAGAAGTTAGAGAGACGGGCACGCCTGCTGGGACTCGGGGCTTCAGCCTTGTGGGAGGCACCTGCCAGGACTTGGGGCTTCAGCCCTGCTCCTGCTGAAGCCCTGAGCCCTGGTAGGCACCTCCTGCAGGGCTGAAGCCCCGAGATCCCCTTCCCCACAGGTCAGAAGCCCCTAATCCCACCACAGGGAAGAAGCTCCGAGCTCCCCACTCCCAGTCTGGTAGGTGGAGAATGGGGGGCTGGTCGGGGGCATGAGGGGATCTGTGAGCTGCACTTTAATTTAAAAGAGCCACATGTGGCTCACAAGCCATGGTTTGGCCACCCCGGCCTATAGCTTGGTAATTAGGGCTCTCATGTGGGAAAGGGGAGATCTGAGTTCAAGTTCTTACTCCAGAATGGGAATTCAAACCTAGGTCTCCCACATCTAGGCAAGTTCCCATAGCCACTGAGAGAGAGGTTGAAAGCCCACACACGCACACTTTTCAAAAGCTAGCCCTGAAAAAATTTTCCCCAGCCAAAACTAATCAGGTTAAGTTTGCAAATCATTTTGGGTTGGTCAAAACTGCATTTTTTGGGGAAATAAACCATTTGAAAAGTTTCACCCAGCTCTACTGGCAGGGTATCAAAAGGACACCACAAAGTGGTTTTGTTTTTTCAGTTTGCTTCTTTTAAAAAAACTAGGAAATTACACACAAAAATAAATTGTTAAAAGAATATTAAGGTTGCAAAGTCAAGCACTGAAAAGTAAGGAACTGCTAGAATTAAGGTTGCTTGTGCATTAATGTTATTAAGAAGCCTGATGGAATTCCTATGCTAGAATTTGAGTTTGATGTTTCAGTCTAACATTTTGTTTTACATCCACTTAAAGTGATAACCAGGGCTTTGGAGCGGAGCCCGAAGCTGAGCATGGAGCAGCGGAGCTGCAGGTTTTTGCCTGGAGCTGGAGCGGAGCCGGAGCCCAGCTCCAAAGCCCTGGTGATAACCCTTTGACTTTGAACCAAACCTGTAAAATTAATTGTTACTGAGACCAGGGCCCCTTTAGGTAACTATACAATCATTATAAAAACCCTAACAAGTCTGAGGTAAATGAACTATGCCAGTCAGTGCTTAATTTGTGCCAGGGCTGAGCCTCAGCACCTCTAGGCTTGCCACATCAGTAATGAATGTAAAAAAAAAAAAAATAGCTTGAGCCCCAGCTCCTAATTGCTTGAGCCCTGGTACCTCTTTCATTGCAAAGTAAGCTCTGGTGCCAGCTACTTACAGTTTTGTTTCTGGCAAGCAAGAATCTATAGAATTTGGAAGTGAAAGGTAGGCTAAACCTAGAAGGAAAAAACATGTACTGGTAAAAGCCACAAACAGAGATCATTCCACAGCACAGAGTGCCTCTGCAAGTTATCAGAAACGTACAGTGATTTGTGACCCTTTGCCTTAGATAGTGGGCACAACTGAATGAAAAGCTGCTGACTCTCTAGTCACCCAGATCTGGATCCCCTAGATGGGCTTCTGTGTGATCTAGGCCAGCGTTACCCAACCAACTGGTCATGAAAGGAAATCAGAGGGGTCACGACCCAGGTATTTAAAATCTTATAATCGAAAGCAAAGATAATCTTGCTCCTTCAGTCCCCACACATCTTCAATATCAAGCATCCTCTGTCAGCCTCTTAACACACCCACACATACCTGCACACTCACACGCAAATAAATTACTAGGGCTTATCATCACTGATACTATAAAACTGACAGTAAAAAAATGTTAATGTAAGGAGGTCATGACAGTTTGAAAAAGGGATCTCCAATAGAGCTGGATACTCTACCTCCGTGGATCCTACAAACACTTTATACAAGTAGTCCTTACTTATGTCCCAATAAAACCATTAATTAATACTCCCATTAAAACCAATTGGAATATACACACAGTATATGTGGGAATAAGACATCATTGTACTGTATAAGACTTCATCATCATTGTGTCTGACCTTGCAGGCTACAGTCTCAGAACCTGACACAGGCTTTGTAAGACTATGTTCAACTTGCTATTATGATCTGAATTCTTTGCACTTCCCTTCAGCTCCCAATTTAAAGGAAAATGAGGGGTGAAATACTCTCCTTACAATGGGTATTTTTTCATGGTCTGCGTGTATATAAATCTCCTCACTGTATTTTCCACTTTATGCATCCGATGAAGTGAGCTGTAGCTCACGAAAGCTTATGCTCAAATAAATTGGTTAGTCTCTAAGGTGCCACAAGTCCTCTTTTTCTTTTTGCAAATACAGACTAACATGGCTGCTACTCTGAAACCTGTCGGGGTAGAGCGGGACTTCACATAATGGGGATCTGATTAGGAGCCATCTCTATTTCAAACTGCAAGTACTCTGATCACTTTTGGGTGGCGGGGGGGGAGTTATGATGTAGACAAATGCCAGGTCAGAATGTAAACAAACTCATTTAACTTACGATGAGCTTCAGAAGTGAACCAGAGATCACCAGATGTGACAGAGTAATAAGCGCTTTATAGTGAACTACTGTATGTAGGCATGGTTTGACTTCTATATTTTTTGGGGGGCCCGGGGGCAGCTCCAGTCAAGCCAACGGGGCCGCACATGGGGAAGCAAATTCTGTGACAGCCCACAGAGGCACCATTTCAGATTCGGGGGCTGGGGGGGGGGCAACTTTAACCATGATTCCAGGGGCTACTTAGGCAATTAAAAACTCTAATTTTTTTTTTTTGCAGATAATAACTTAGAAATTATCTGATAGGAGCACTGTATCTAATTGGTATATCAAGAAAGAAAATTAAATATTAGACCCACTCAGCTCTAATACTAACATGTTCTGACAGTTTGTGGCAAGTCACTTATGGGACGCTGGTTAGGTTTAAAATTGTAATGTATATTCTTTCTCAGATACTCTTACTGAAGTCAGAAGGGAACATCGTGATCCTCTAGTCTGACTTCCTGAACATTGCAGGCCACAGAACCTCACCCACTCACTCCTGTAATAGACCCCTAACCTCTGGCTGAGTTACTGAAGTCCTCAATTCATGATTTAAAGACTTAAAGTTACAGAGAATTCACCATCTACATTAATCATATAAACAACTGTTAATTACGCTGTTTAGTTTAAACCTGCAAGTGACCCATGCCCTGTGCTGCAAAGGAAGCAAAAAACACCAGGGACTCTGCCCAGCTGACCCGGGGGAAAATTCCTTCCCAACCACTAATATGGTGATCAGTTAGACCCTGAGCATGTGAGCAAGATCCACCAGGAAGATACCTGGGAAAGAATTCTCTGTTGTAACTCAGAGCCCTCCCCATCTGGTGTCCTGTCTCCAGCTGTCGGGGATTTTTGCTACAGGCAGTCACTGATGGGACACAAACCATTGTAGGCAGCCCTGTTATACCAACTCCTCCATACACTTATCAAGCTCAGTCTTTAAGCAAGTTAGGTTTTTTGCCCCCATTGGTCCCCTTTGAAGGCTGCTCCAGAACTTCATTCCTCTGTTAATTAGAAACCGCCTAATTTCAAACCTAAACTTGTTGAAGGTCAATTTATAGCCATTTAGTTTGGGGTCCACATTGGTGCTTAACTTAAATAACTCCTCTACCTCCCTGGTATTTATAGAGAGCAATCATATCTCCCCTCAGCTTCCTTTTGGTTAGGCTAAACAAGCCAAGCTCTTGGAGTCTCCTCTTAAAAGGTAGGTTTTCCATTCCTCGGGTCATCGTAGTAGTCCTTCTCTGCACCTGTTCCAGTTTGAATTCATCTTTCTTAAACACGGAAGACCAGAATTGCACACAGTATTCTCACCAGTGCCTTGTATAATGGTACTAACACTTCCCTGTCTCTACTGGAAATACCTCGCCTGATGCACCCCAGAACTATGTTAGCCTTTTTCATAGCTGCATCACATTGACGGCTCATAATCATCCTGTCATCAACAAATACACCCAGTCTTTCTCCTCCTCTGTCATTTCCAACTGATAGGTCACCAGCTTAAAGCAAAAATTCTTGTTGTTAGTCCCTAAATATATGATCTTGCATTTTGCACTATTAAATATCATCCCACTTCTATTACTCCAGGTTACAAGGTCATTCAGATCTTCTTGTATGATTTTTCTGTTCTCCTCTGTATTGGCAATACCGCTCAAATGTGTGCCATCTGCAAATTTTATCAGCACACTCCCACTTTTTGTGCCAAGGTCAGTAATAAAAATGTTAAATGAGATCGGTCCCAAGACTGATCCCTGAGGAACTCCACTAGTAACCTCTGACTAGCCTGACAGTTCACCTTTCAGTATTACCCATTGTAGTCTCCCCTGCAACCAGGTCCTTATCCACCTTTCAGTTCTCATATTAATCCCCATCTTCTCCAAATTAACTAATAATTTCTCACATAAAACTGTATCAGATGCCTTACTGACATCCAGGTAGATTACATCTACTGCATTTTCTTTATCTAAAATATCAGTTATCTTCTCAAAAAAAGATATTAGTAACTTTATCACTACCTCTTGAATCCAAGGATTGAAACAATTGTAGAAAAATCTACAATTACTTTCTATCATTTAAGCTACTTGCTTTTTGCAAAAACAACAAGGAGTCCGGTGGCAGCTTAAAGACTAACAGACTTGCAGTTCACCAAGCTTGGAACAGATCATTTAATTTTAGGAAATATCCTAACAGCCCTTTCTTATCTTAATCACCTGTTAATCACCCTGTTTATAAACAAAATTCTCCAAAAGCTCACGAAAGCTTATGCTCAAATAAATTGGTTAGTCGCTAAGGTGCCACAAGTACTCCTCTTCTTTTTGCGAATACAGACTAACACGGCTGCTACTCTGAAACCAAACAAAATTCTGACTTCCTGCCTCAGGGCCCCAGCCTGGGAGAAGTCTCCCCTCTCCTCTGCAGAACTCATTACATTGCACACTCAGGCTGCCTGCGGCTTGCAGTTTAAGGGGTGCAATGCCCATCCCTGCCCCCGCCCCAAACTCCACCCATGCTACTGTATTTGCTAGCCCTCAGAAGTGATGCCATGCTTTTGGCAGAGTCCCTACCTTATAGACTTTTCTTTTGTGCTAAAAGAGGTTTCTAGATGAGTACCTATTCACTAATTTACTGAATTAGTTGTTGTCTAATATGGACAGTTGATATTAACATTGAAATATTAGGATGTCCTCATTTACAATGAGCCATTCCTTAGGATTTAGTGCAGCAATTACTAAAAGGCACAATGTGGTTGGTTAAAGTTCTACAATATTCCCCAGTCAAGCCAAGAAATCTACAATCTCACATGGCACAGATCCAACTGTGGAAGAAGAAAAAGTGGTTTAATAAATAACTCATGAACAACCAGTTTGAAGGCTTGCAATAATATTTGTAAAAAGAATGAGGAGTCCTCGTGGCACCTTCGAGATTAACAAATTTATTAGTCTCGAAGGTGCCACAAGGACTCCTCGTTCTTTTTGCTAATACAGACTAACATGGCTACCACTCTGAAATAATAGATGTAATCACCTTAACAGATCCACTTATCATTATCACCATCATCAGTATAACCTGGGTATTTCTTTTTTTATTTCACTGTGTTGAAGATAGTAAAAATAAAGACAGGCCAACTGATTACACTATAGTGTGGAAAAATATGATCTCTTCATGCAGGTTCAAATATATTTTGGAGAAAGTAATTAAAGTGTAAGAGCTGTAGCTCACGAAAGCTTATGCTCAAATAAATTGGTTAGTCTCTAAGGTGCCACAAGTACTCCTTTTCTTTTTGCAAATACAGACTAACACGGCTGTTTCTCTGATACCCAGCAGGGAAATCACAGATGTTTATTATATACAAATTAGGTACCTGACCTTGCAGTGAGTCTTGTGCAGGTGGGGACCCTTGTCTGCACTGAAATAATTCAAAATTGGGACCTACAACTTTCCCATCATCATTTTGATCTTGTTTCTCCTCTCATTCCAATTATATGCAGGGTGTAGTGAGCACAATGGCATCATTGAAGTTACTTCTAATTTGCACAAGTATAAGCTAGATCAGAGTCAGGTTCTTGGACTCTAGACCTTTGTAAACACAGTTTCCTAAACATTAAAATTGAGAATACCAACTCTTTAAAGCCAAAATGTCACATATTAGTCTTGTTACTTATTTTAATCTGCTATGTCAAAGTGCTATTGTAAAATCATAGGCATGCTCTATATGCTGTTATGTCTATGTCAAATAAGAATATACACAAACTACAAAAAACTTGTCATTTAAGACTTGTTTTGAATAGTAGAATATACAAAACCAAAGTGATGTGAACCTAGAAAACAAACTTTGAGCTGCCAGCAAAAATTCTACCATGATTCCCAACGATTTGTGTGTTTGTTTATTACACACAGTGAGTTTTGATCAACAGAGGAGTTAGTTCTAGTAGAATTTTCCAGCATGCTCCAGAGATATTGTCAATTGCCAAAACATTATTACTATAAATAATATTTATTTGTAATCTGTATCACACACATCAAGTAATATTTAATTATGTTTGGGTGTGACACTTTCTCTATATCAGTGTCTGTTTGTCTCAATTAGCCTTGTAAAAGTTAGTGTGTGTAACAGGGTGACAAAGGTGTGTAGGAAAAAAAATACTTACTTGAGATCTGGAGAGAAGAAAAACACCTAAAAGTAACTCCCTGAGAGCCTATGTTAAAAAGTTCTGGGGACTAGGTCTACTAAAGGGACCTTCCCCGTTTCAGTGAGCCTAGGGCCATGCCCCACAAGGACATTGCATGAGTCTACCCATTTCTCATTTCAAAGGCAAGCCAATAACACTTAGCTTCTATTTTTCACAGAGCAGTCACTTTGCTGTTCTTTTCCTTTCCCTCTTTCAGGGGGTAATCAGTTAAATTTAGTGGTGCAGGGTGACTGCATATCAACTAAAGCTGGAACAGAGAACAAGGTTTTCCAGTTAAAAGGAAACCCTTAAGTGAGATGTATGTTTGTTGTTTTTTTTTCTTCCCTTCCCTAGCTAATGAAGACACAGCAGAGACTTTTACCAGTGCATAAATGTAGCAAACTTATGCCCACCCTGCCCATCTTGAACAAGAAGTTGAGAGAGCACAACTAACTCTATCACCTACTTTAGCCCTTATCCAACCCTCAAATGACTAATTTAAGGAGTCACATGTGCAGCAATTATCAGTCAGCAGGAATCAAGGCAGTACTGGTATTTTAATGCATAAAAATCCTGTGTCACTTCACCTATGAGTTCCAAGGAAGCAGGATGATGGAAATAATAACTTGACAATTTCTTGCATATTCTTGAGAGATTTAATTCTTATTGATTTAAGTTTAAGTATCTTTGGGGTACATCGTATTAAAGAGAAATGTTGAATCCAAGTATTATTGTGGGCTGGGATTGCATCTAACCTTTTTGAGGGGGAGATATGATGGAAGAACTAGGAGTTCACAGGCCTACACTGAAAATGTGCCAGACAATAAGTGGGAGAAATGGATTCCCTGGGGGAATACCTAGGAGGCAGTTAATGCAAATTTCCCACCTCCGGATATGCAGAAACCCACCCTTTTGAATCTGTGCTGACCTGTCCAGTCACTGATCTGGGTATCAGTCAATTATAAATTTATAACCATGGGGAAAAACCAGCTATGGGTTAGAAGGACTGACACCTACCAGAGCCCAAGGCTAGCTGGGGGTGACCTTTGGTAAGCTGTTTAGCATTCATGTAGGTTCTTGTAATCTTTTTAATGTTTTCTCTGTAATGCTTTTTCATCTTAAGAATAAAGCTGCTTGCTTAGAAAGAGCTGTGTGGTAACTTGTAACTGTTGGCAGTTACACTGTTCATAGTGTTGGGAGAGAAACCAAAGTGCAGACACAGGCCTCTTTAGGCAGCCAGGCTTGCTAGGGATCTCATAGTGGATGCAGGGAACTGTGCAGCCTGGAAAGCCCCTTATCAGCCGGGAGAAAGAGGTAGGCCTCTGGCCAGGAAAGGTGACAACTGAAGAGCCAGAAACCTTTAAGTGCATGCTCGTGAGGGACCACAGAGGGGGAATGCAGGTGCAGTTATCTTGGAACTGGTGCCCAGCACTTTACAGAATTGGGACTTTGATGTGCATAATCAAATCATCTTCTATCAACTGCACCCAGCAGCTATAACAGTTTACTCACAGCTGAGAGTTTCTTTAGTTCAAGCAGCAAAGGCTTTTGTTTTGGGGGTGGCAGGGGAAAAGATTCCAGGTCTGATCCCATTGCTCACCCTGGTTTCTCCATATGTGAGGCCATGATCATTGCACCTTCTCTTTTCCAAACAAGATGTCAGTCTCCCAGCAGATGTAAATTCATAAGGACAGATGAATGCAAGGAACTATCTCACCCTTTTCTAGGATAAGGAAAGGAGGTGGGGACCAGGCAGGCAGGGAGCTGGGATGTGGGTGGCCCAGCCCGAGGCTGAAGTAAAGGAGACACACTCCGCACTCACAAAATTTTCAAAGCATTCAAATCCCTTTTAGGGTATATCTACATTGCAATAAAATATATGCAGCCATGGCTCGCTCAGGTCAGCTGACTTGGGCTCACAATTGAAGTGTAGGCTCAGGCTGGAACCTGGGCTTTAAGTCCTAGTGATGGGGGCTGGGTCTCAGAGCCTAGGCTCCAGTCCAAGCCCCAGCATAGTCACTGCAATTTTTAGCCCCGCAGCCTGAGCCCCTCAACCCCAAGCCAATTTATTTGGTGCTGTGGGGTTTTTATTGCATAATAGACATACCATTAGTTTCCTAACTAGGCCAGATTTCCAAGAGCGCTCGGTGCCCAACAGAGAGATTTTCATAAAGGCTCAGGCCTAGGTCCTCAAAGTATTCATAAAACACCCGCTTGGCTAACCTGCTGGCACCTAAACTCACTTTGTGCCTACATTTTGACTGTAAAGTTTCTCTGGGCACCTAAGTTTCTACATCTGTGCACACACACCGTTGCCTTGCTCTAGGCATCTTGATACTTACCTCAAACATAAACCCCAGCACAATCCACTGGAAGATGGACATTCCTTCACCCATCTTGCCTGTGGGGCACTTTCCCGTAGGCATGCTCTGAGCACACCTCACTCCATGCAAGGTGGTAGAGGAGGGGGGACTCCCTTTAGCCCAATAGTGAGTGTACTCACCCAGGACATGGGAGACCCCAGTTCTACTGGGGCACTGATGAGAAAGGATTCCCTACCTCTCAAGTGAGAGCCCCAACAACTGGGCTGGAGGACAGTCTGACACTCTTGTTCAAGCCATTCAACTTTAGTTAACTAATTGAATAATTAAATATTAATTGCATGAGAATCACTCTATAATGGAGTGATTAAGGCACTCACCTGAGATGTGGGAGATCCCTGTTCAAATCTCTTCTCATCAAGCGGGGGAAGAATTGAACTCTCCAGATGAGTGTTCTGACCATTGAATTAAAGGTTATAAGGGAAGCAGGCACCTAACTCCTTCTCATAAGTAACAGCTTAGAAACCTATACTACCTGTCTCCAGAAAAGGGGTGGCAGCTGTGGTTCCCAAGCAGCGACAAGAGCTTTCCTACAGCCCAGACTTAGGCAACAAACTCCAGGAGAGGACAGGGCTTAGGACACACCTCTCTTCTTGGTATCTCCCATTGTCTAACTTAGGTAGTTCCCCACTCACTGTACTTGCTTTTCTGGATCCCATTCTTAGGTGTCTCTCACTATGCATTGCATCTGGAATCTAGGTAGCTAACTCAGACTTTGTGGTTTCCACTGTTGTTCCAGTGATTTCCTAGGTGCCTACAAGCTAGGCATTTTAATGCCTTAGTCCCTTTGTGGATCTGGGCCCAAATCCTCAATTTGCTGAACTCAAAATCTGACCATTTATTTTAGTGCCTAAATAGGAAACTAGTTCTGAAAAAATCTAGCCTAATTTTAAAGATTTTTTTTCTTTAAGTCATCTTGTCTAAACAATATATTAAACATTTAGGTTTCAGTTTCTCATTAATGTGGACAATTCACCCCAGGGGAGGAAATTCTATGTTCTTTGGAAGGAGCCCTCTGGTAGTGGATGCACAATATTTGAGCATAACATAATACTTTATTACTATACAGGAGTGTCCCTAACATTTATTTTTTATTCTCAAAGCTCATTTCAAAGAGGCAGCTTTTGAGAAATGTTACTCTAATAAGTGCTTAACAAATCATTTTAAAAGCATAAATATGTTCAACAAGAGAACTATAATGAAACAGCCCTGCAAGTGATTTCTCATGAATTCCTCATTTTGCTTACCTGAATTCCCTGTGTAATTTCAATTAGATCTGGCATTGTTTAGCTATGGGATTAATTATTTAATGTTTGTACAGCACTTTGAAGATTTTTATACTGCTGTCTATGTACATTCATACTTCGTAATGGAGGTGTTTTGCAAAAAATTACTACATCTGAAAAGTTACTTTTCACTTCAAAGGGAAGCAGATACTAAAAAGACCAGCAAGTTCCATAACGTTTGACAACACAATACTACATATCACCATCTTATTTCAATTTTTGTTTGCATATGTATTTTAACATTATTACCATATAGCTCCTTGCTGTGAGACTAATACAAGCCATACAATAGACCTTTACAATTTAAAAAATGCAATTTCACTGTAGATGGTAAACACACTATTAAAATATTGCATATATTTTGTGTATATATAATGTGAAGACTTTCATTATGTCTTTCTCCCCCCCCAGCATTCTCTTCTCTAGACTAAGCATGTCTAATTCTTTCAGTCTTTCCTCATAGGTAAGGTTTTCTAAACCTCTTCCTTTTGTTGCTCTCCTCTGGATTCTCTCCAATTTGTCCCCATTTTTCTTAAAGTGTGTTATCCAACACTTGCCTCATCAGTGCTGAGTAGACAGGAACATTGCAATTATTTCCCATATTTTCCATATGACAGTCCTGTTAATATATCCCAGAATGACATCTGCCTTTTTGACAACATCACCACATTATTGATTCATTCTGAATGTGATCCACTATAACACCCCCCACCCCATCCTTTTCTGCAGAATGGTATTGATTCCCCATTTTTTAATTGTACACATCATTTTTCCTTCCTAAGTGTAGTATCTTGCACTTTTCTTTATTGAATTTAATAAGATTTCAGACTAATTCTCCAATTTATCAAGATCATATTGAATTCTAATGCTGTCCTCCAAAGTGCTTTTAACCCTTCCCAGCATGGCATCATCCACAAATTTTATAAGCATACTCTCCAGTCCATTATTCAAGTCATTAATGAAAATATTTATTAGTACCAGACCCAAGACAGACCACTGTGGGATCCCAGTTGGTGTGAACTCCCAGTTTGATAGTGAACCATTGATAACTACTGTTTGAGAAAGGGTTTTCAGACAGTTATGCACCTGCCTTATAGCAATTTCAACTAGGCTATGTCCTTTGTTTGCTTATGAAAATGTCATATGGAACTGCATCAAAAGCTTTATCAAAAATCAAGGTATATGACAAATACTGATTTTTCCTTATCCAGTAGTTTGGTTACTCTGTTGAAGGAAATTAAATTGATTTGGCATTATGTGTTCTTGATGAATACATGTTGGCTATTGCTTATCACCCTATTATCCGCTAGGTGCTTACAAACGGAATGTTTAATAATTTGTTCCAGTGTCTTTCTGGGTTTCAAAGTCAGAGTTACTGATCTATAATTCTCCCATTCCTCTTTTTTCTGCTTTTTGAAGATAGGCACTATGTTTGCCCTTCTCCACTCCTCTGGGACCTCACCTGTCCTACATGAGTTCTCAAAGATAATTGCTAATGGTTCAAAGATTGCTTTGGCTAGTTCCTTAAGTAAGTACTCTAGAGGGAATTTCCCTGAATGGGAAGTTGAAGTACCACACAAGCATTTTCAGGCATCGCTATTTATTTTCTTTAAAAACACACACACAATTATATATCAGTTAAGTATAGGAGTTTTTAAAGAAAAGTCCTCCTGTATAATGAATTTAAATGGAAAGCATTGTTTTTCCCTGCAACCTCTTCAAACTACTGATTAACATTTTGCTCAGACTGTAAATGAGCATCCATGGTGAACCACACTGTACTAATTTGCACATAACCAGCCAGAGCAAGATAAGCATCTCCTCCCTCCTGCCTGCCAAGAATATGTGGATTACCTTTTGATGACCTGTCTTACTCTCAGACCTAGAGAACATGATTTTTAGTATATATTATATTTTCCACAATGATTATGATGACCAGTGTCACATAGATTTCATTAGAGTCGTTACATGACATTCTTTGGTGGATGCCAGACCCAGGCCAGAAGGCAACAAGAGACCCTAGCGTCACAACTACCTGAACATATTATTACTGTTTCTGAAACTGTGTTTAGTTTAATTGTTTTGTTAGTAAACAGACCACTCTAGCTTATTTAGATACCATTTAATTAAAGTTAGCTTCATATCTTTCTTGAACAACAACATGACTAATAATACTATAGATAAATAATTATTTTAAGGTCATTTCCTTATAGTAATTTTAGATAAAAATCAAGTTTCCCACCCACATACCAATATATTTCCTCCTTTATAAAGCACTGTGTCAAAAAAGAGTCTTTGCTATCAGCTTATGAATTCAATTGCTTTCTAATTTTCTGCAATCTTTTAAAAAAGTGTTTTGCTACATAAAGACAGTGATAAGTTTCATGTCATGAGTACTACAGGATAGACAATTAATTTAGAAATAGCGAGTTGGAAACAAAAATCCCATACTCAATAGCAAGAGTGACTCATATTTCTCATCAGCCTCTTCAAAAAGGCAGACTACTTACTCTGCAGCTGAGTGTAGGCTATTTGATTTGTTTATACTCGGAGTTGTGTGCACCAATGCATATGCAAAAGATACTTAGTTGTATACTGAACAGATTATGTTGGTGGGGAAAAGATATCATTGTAGCCCTTTTCTGGATATGTGAGTGATTTTAATTAGACTTAGATAGCAACAAAAAATACACACATTCTATGAATGGCAAAACATTTTATTTAGCTCTAGAGCAGAAACTCTTTATTAAGCCTGCTGGACCTTGATTTCAAAAGGCTACAAAATTCATTAAGGCAATTTTGACCTCTGATTATCAGGAAAGGAACTTTTGATCTTATGTACCTATAACTTTAGGAGTATTGGTGTGAGAAATATTGTGTACACATGGAATATTGAAAGGCTATTGTATCATCTTTATAAATGTTTGTTTATGGGCTAAGGATTATATTCTGTTTCTCTGGGGGAAGTTACAGGGGTTTCCTGCAGAAACAAAAAATCACTGAGGGGGTAATTAATGCAAATTCCTAGACAGATAGCAAGTCTGGCAGAGCTCACCCCTTAGGGAAAATTGCATATACTAGTTTGACCTGGTACAAGAGACGTGACAAACCGAAATGAAAACTGTATAAAAGTGACCAGACAGATACAGGAAAGCAAGTCATACTTACTCAGTCCAAGAACTGACATGTACCTGTAACCAGAAAGAGACACCCTGGGGAAAGGGCCTGAAATATTTTGTTCCTAGTAGGGTCTCCCTGGGAAGCTAAGACCTGCATGTAAGCTGTTTATTGTTTTTAAGATATATTTTCACTGTAATTCTTTCATTCTGAATAAATAGTACTTTGCTTTATGAAGGCTGACTGGTCAATAGTTAACCCTGTCATTGCCCCTGAGATAATCGGACTGACTTGCTGGAGGTGATCACTGTGAACTACAGCCTAAATCTCTGGACTAGAGGGTGAGACGCGTAGGACTCCACCCTGAGAATGGAGATGGCTCGAGGTGAAGTCTGAGTGGCCACCAATGGGTCTGAGATGAACTGAAAACTGGGATTTCAGAAGGGAAGCAGAAAGTGTTTCTTATAGGAAACATTAGCTGAGTGCTAGTATTTAGAACTAGATATTGAATAGCCTGCTTGTAAGGGAAGAGTTTATTTAAATTTATATGTTAAAGTAATTCTTTCAGTGTATATATTTTCCCTTTGCTGCTGTATAAAGCTGTGTGGGAATGTCTTCTTAAGGACCAATGTTGCATTATGATCCCTACCCCACTGAAGTTATTGGAGAGACACCCATTGACTTCAATGTGCTTTGGATCAAGCTGTTGAAGATTTAATATTTTACTATCTGTGTTTTTTAATGACAGGTTTCAGAGTAGCAGCCGTGTTAGTCTGTATTCGCAAAAAGAAAAGGAGTACTTGTGGCACCTTAGAGACTAACAAATTTATTTGAGCATAAGCTTTCATGAGCTACAGCATCCGATGAAGTGAGCTGTAGCTCACGAAAGCTTATGCTCAAATAAATTTGTTAGTCTCTAAGGTGCCACAAGTACTCCTTTTCTTTTTGTGTTTTTTAATGTATTTTGATTGAATACCTCTTAGGTCTTATCAATGTAAATTGGTTCTAACTGTGATACTTGGAAGGTATCTATCAGAACCAAAATCTGAGGAGTGAGTTATTTCTCTAGGTTTAATTATGGAAACTACTAATAGGGGAAATAAAAAAATAAATCAGTGAATAAAGTTAGAACACAATATATAGTCCTTTACAGATTGGAACACTTTACAAATACTAACTAATTAAGGCCAGATTCTGAAATTGAATCCAATGAAATCAATGGGGCTCCATGCTGGTACAGGCATATCCATCCTCAGGATCTGGTTCTTTTTTGGAAAATATCAGCTGAGAAGTTAGAACGGCCCAGTCACCTCTCTAACACACCACCACCCACAAAAGAGTTATCCTGGTACTACAAAAAGCCTAAAGCCCCACTCTTTCAATGGTATTTCCCCTGGGTGCACAAATCTGTCCCCACGCAGCTCAGTGCAGGAGGTCCTTAAGGCGCTCCGTTATCCAGCATAGAAAAAACAGATAAATCTTTGCACACATCCATCAGTAATCACTGTTTTAAATCTGGTAGAAAAATTCTAAAAGCAGCTCTGTTTTTGATGAAGCTTTCCTTGGGGTCACGAAAGGGACGACTGGTAGGATTTTTATTACATATTGTTAGTACTTGCACAGCTTTCATTGGGATTCCTTAATTGGAGAGAGTCCAGCGAAGGGCAACAAAAATGATTAGGGGTCTAGAGCACATGACTTATGAGGAGAGGCTGAGGGAGCTGGGATTGTTTAGTCTGCAGAAGAGAAGAATGAGGGGGGATTTGATAGCTGCTTTCAACTACCTGAAAGGGGGTTCCAAAGAGGATGGCTCTAGACTGTTCTCAATGGTAGCAGATGACAGAACGAGGAGTAATGGTCTCAAGTTGCAATGGGGGAGGTTTAGATTGGATATTAGGAAAAACTTTTTCACTAAGAGGGTGGTGAAACACTGGAATGCGTTACCTAGGGAGGTGGTAGAATCTCCTTCCTTAGAGGTTTTTAAGGTCAGGCTTGACAAAGCCCTGGCTGGGATGATTTAACTGGGAATTGGTCCTGCTTCGAGCAGGGGGTTGGACTAGATGACCTTCTGGGGTCCCTTCCAACCCTGATATTCTATGATTCTATGATTCTATGAAAGTGCAAAGAATGTCAGTTAAAAGAATCCCTGGGTACTGGACATTTTTCTAATGCAACAAGAGCTGCAGTGCAACAGTAACTAGAAGAAAATTAATCTAATCTTTAAAAAAAATCGCACTTGAGATCTCCACTTTTGTGATTACTAACGCATCGTGTAACTTCAGCAACAAGGCGTTTATTAATGATCAGCCAGGGAAATGCCAACTGAAGAGCGAAAGGAACGATAATTTTAAAAGGGAGTACTGGCAGGAGAGAGGGAGGATATGTGGAAGCTGCTAAAGTGGCCCATCTGTCACTATAAATAATGGAGGACTTTAGGAATTATGAGTAAAGAGGAGAAGGGGGAAAAAGCTGTCAGCGTGTTGGGAGCTGTGTATTCAGATGGGCTTGGCCCGTGAACAGTAGCAAAAACTTGTTCGAAGTTGGAAGTACCCGAGGGCTGGATCCTGCAGTCTTTCCTCACGTTAGTCAAGTTCAGCACCTGTGTAATGGAATGCTAAAACTGTATTGTTTTAGCTAAAACTGTATTGTTATTTTCAGCCGAGATGGTGCCATGTGTAACATAACCCTAAACTGGTAACAGCCAAGTTGGCAGTGCATTAAAATGTCATAAAAGGAATGCATCTCTTGTGTCTCTCTCCGCGATGGAAGGTGGGTAGTCTGTTCAAATCTGGTGCAGCAGCTCTGAAGCCTTCTGTGTACAAGAAGTTCATGACAGTCTAATCTGTTCACAGTAATTTTCAACACTTCAGCACTTTAAGTAGGGTTAAAGTAAAGGGGAATGGAGAGGAGGGCAGTTCCCCTCCTCTGTTAAAACAGAACAAGAGCTCCTCACTCCTCTCCGTGGCTTGGGAGAGCTGTGCTCCCCCACAGCTTCCTCTTTCCCTTAGCTAGTACAATAGGAGTTCTTCCTCATTTCAATCTGCATTAACCGCTGACTTTAAGAAATATGTGGTTTAATTACAATCAAAACCCCTTATGGGATAAGAGCCAGATTCACACAGGCTATGCACTAGCACCTACCAGCATACCATTGCTAGAAAGGCAAAGTCCATTCAAAGTGGGAGTTTCTGGAGAGCAAAGCACCTATAGCCTAGAGACCTGCAGCTGATCAGCACCAGAGCCATCCCTTGGGTAGGGCAAATCGGGGAGACTGCCCCAGGCCTCACGCTTTGGAGGCCCCACACTTTGATAAAATTGAGACTGTCCCAATATTTAGCCCTTTGTCCCGTGTCCCGACTAATGTTTGATCGGGACGGCATTTGTCCCAATATTCAGGTGAGGAGGCGGGTGGGGAGGTGAGGCGGCAGGCAGGTGAGTGGACAGCAAAGAGAGTGGTGGGCAAGGGGGGTAAGGAGGTGAGTGGCGGCTGGGCGGGCATGCTGGGCGGACAGCAAGGAGACTAGTGGGGAGGCTGATTTGTCCCTGGCCCCGTATCCCCCTAGGGAAAGGCCCTGATCAGTACAGCCCAAAAGTCAGTCCCTAGGGGTTGTGGGGGCTCAAGGCTAGGCCAGACAAGGGAAGCACTGATTCAGTGTATCTGCACTCATGGGCACCTATCCAGGCCACTCTAGAGTCTAAAGCTGCCTTCCCACAGCAGACTCCTCAGGGGAGGCCAATGGCATTCAGTCTCCCGCTACTCTCAACCTGCTTGAAAACATTTTAGAACCTTCCAACTGACTTTGAGTAACTGCCAGGGAACCTTAAGTTGCCCACTTCCAACATACAGAACACTTCATATGTTGGTGTCCTTTTAGTTTGGGGAGGTTTTTTGTTGATGATATGTTATTGGGTGGATTTTGTTTGCTAGTTATTGGATTTTTACAGGCACATCACCTTTTCTTGTTGTAACTTTTAAAAAAATCTTTAGGCTAAGTACTGGGAGCTCAAGTCTGGAGCCTATAATTAAAGTTTATTATTGCCACTGAAAAAGGGACTAAAGTTGACAAAGTTAAGACTAGCAGGTTCTGCTAGTTTGCAGAAACAGCAAGTAAGGTATGATTTTACACTCTGGCTTTTATCAAAATGACCATTTCTTCCTCCATACTCTGTTTTATTCATAGTTGCTTATATTATTCATCCTGAAACTCTGTGGGATACCAATATTTCCCCTCAGTGGTACAGTTATTATTAATTATCATTAGTATTAACTCTGCCTGCTCCAAGTGTACACTATTGCTCTTTTCTTTCAAGAGATGGAATACATTGCCTTACACCACATTAGAAACAGTACCATAAAGGAAAAAAAAATGGAAGCTATTCTCTGACTTACAGGATCAGAAGATGAACATACACACTTATCTACAAGCTGGAGAACTATAGCAAGTGGAAGGATGGATATTACTCCAAGCCACATGTCCACAGGTGCTCCAGGAATAAGAACTTGACTTTGCTGGACATTATCTTCCAAGAAAGGGGCAGTTTGGGGGTAACCACCACAAACAGGCTGTGAGCTTTGAGAGACATCTATGAATGACAGAGTTCATCCTGGAATGGAACTCTGAAAACATAATAATGCTAAACACTACTGCACCTAGCTCTAATCTTGATTATGAAAATTCAGACCTTAGTAAGGTGAGATTTGCAGTCGTTGCCTATAGAAAAACAAGTTATTTTCTTTCATTTATTGTTTTTACACATTTCTCCTCTTTCATAAATAAAGAGCATTGTGAGATTTATACTTTTAAGATCTCTGTCGCAGGGACTGTGTCTTTTTACACCTGTATGACATCTAGGACATAATGAACACATGATAAATAATTATAAAGGTAACTGTAATTTGGATTTGACTTAATATATAGCAGAGCTTATAAGACTGATTGTCCAGAGAGATTAAAAAGGCCCAGAGATGAAAGATGAAATTGCTTGGAACCCACTCTTCCTCATAGTCACAAAAAGAGGATCAGAAAAAACCGTTCTCATCCTAAAGAATCTGCACAGTCAGTGGAAAGGGCCCATGCAGTAAAGTGTTCAGAACCCGAGCCACAGTGATAGTCTTATTTCTGGATTATGATCAAAGGTACTTTGATGGACTGGTATGTTGGTACCAAAATGTGACCTTTGCTTGATATCATAACCACCATTTTGAATAATGTGACTTATATTTTGAATATGTAACTGTAGGTGCCCACCGATGTCAAGGACAGACCAGGGCAACTTATTGGAATGGCTGACACCTCCCCTAGACAGACGAGCATGAGAGTCATCAATGGTGCTTGTCATAACAATGGTTTTGCTACAGGGAAGGGCCAATCTAAAGGGAACTGGGTTTCCCATTCTAAACGTGGAGGGGGCTTGGAACTTCCCAGCTGACCACTTGAATGGGGTCTGAAACTGACCAGCTAGTCACATGACAGAGGAAGCAAACTTATTTAAGGGGAGGACCCGTCCAGTGTTTGTGTCTCTCTCTCCTGGGCCAAACATCATCAGGCATCAGAAGGGTAGCAGAAGGCAGAGAACAGGAGGGGCCTACCTGCCTGACACACAGAATGGGCCTAAGGACTTACAAGAAGGGGTGGGCAGAGACTCGGGAGAGGTGAATAACTTTTTGTTTTACCTAAAGATTTATAATTCCTGGATGCTTTGAGAGTAATAATTAGTCTGGTTTTAGAAACTCTTGTGCAAAGCCTGTGTTCCTTACTTTACCTGCAATGTGGTCCCCAAAGAGTTAAGTATAAACCAGAGCACCCACAGTGATGGGACAATGGGGGGAAGCATAAACAAGTTATGAGGGAGGCTTCAGAGGTCAGAGAACTGGTTTCAGACCCTAAGACAGTTGGATGGTGGAGTATCACATCTCAAGGAAAGGAGCCAAGTGGGAGGTCTGCCCCCAGGAGCATGCCTTTGAGGCCCACAATTAGAAATAGTGACTGGACACTGTCCAGACCCAGCTGGCTTGAAAGCATGTGGGATGCAAAGTCTGGGCTGTCTAATTACAAAAGACTGGTGACCATTCACTTAAAGAATTCAGCCAGGTAATGATACTCTAAGCACAATATTTTTATTATAAATATATAAATAAAATATTGTGGTTAGGGTATCTTTTACATGCACCATAAACATACACTTTATATACATATATAAATAATGACACACACCAACCTGAACTGACCAGCAAAATAAATGGCAGAAACTGCTGGATACCCTATGCACCTGAGGATGCAATGGGATAAAGAAAGAAAATATATGCAGCTGTAAAAGTGTCCGTGTTCATTACAATGACACTTAAAAATATACAAGTTTAAAATCGCACATCAACTTCCCTCACAGCTTCTACATTTTTTATTCTACATTTTTACCACACGGGAAAGAGGTGCATATATTTCTTCCCACTTACCATCCCAACAAATGAGTTTAGTGGGATATAAGCTCTTGGAGACCTTGAACCAAAGATTTCAAGTTCATTTGAACTCTTTCACTAAGGGACTTATAATTTGTTTTCTAGCATAGATTCTGCCTTAGTCTTCACTGATATGAGTAATTGTAATGAGATTTGGGGAGTTTTTTAATCTTTACTGAAGCCAGAGTAGTGCTACACCAAAGCTCACTATAATTAAATGTATCAAAGAGAATAAAATAAAAAGCTGCGTGACAAAGATTTTAAAGATTGATTGAATACTAGGGATTTTTTTTAAAGTCATCTTCAATACATGTAAAATTCTCTGGTAAGAGCTGAGGCAAAAAAAAAAATCAAAGAACTATCGGTATTTGCAATACTTTTGATAGTTTAACAATTGTATTCACAGTTTATAGTGAGTGCAGGATTATCTGTATTATGTCTGCAGGGTTTGTAATTCTATTGGTACCAACACTCAGACAGCCTCCTATTACAGTTTAAAAAAAATCCCCTTACTGTATTTTTACTTCAGCAGAGTAGCTTTGAGGTTATTAATTTTTTCTTTTGTCAATGGCAAGCATAGTGGTAATGGCATTTCTGATATTCACAGCTGATACTCTCACCCGGTATAGTTATTAAAGGTCCCATAGCACTTATTGCAGAAGGGTGTCATGTGGTTAAGGCACTAGACTGGGATCCAGAGTTATAAGTTCATCCCATATCGCCCAAAGTCCCATAGGAAAACTGTGGCAAAGTTCCTTAGAGCCTGATGCAAAGCTAACTGAAGTCAGTGGAAGATTCCCTTTGACTTCAATGGACTTTAAATTGGGCCCTATATTTCTCCAGGTGCTTCCATTCAACATCTGTAAAACTGGGATAATTGTATTCCCCTATCATCCCTCACAGGGGTGTTGTGAGAATCTATTAATGATTGTGGATTTAGCCCTGAGTGCCTCAAATGTACAACACCTAACCCGTAGGTTCCCTGCCACCTGCTAGAGTCCTCAGCTCCAAGTCAGGTGCTCAGGCTTCCCATACAGTGCATAGGTAGAGGTAGGCACTGAGAAAGGGATCTTTAGAAGCCAGCAAGCCTCGAGGGAAGCCACCTAAGCTAGCCAAGAGTGAAGGGGTGGATCTTATTTCCTGCCCCTCAACGGAATATAGACACCTAACTCCCACTGATCTGGGCCTCTAGGCGGAGAGTGATAGGCAGGAGGAGGTGCCTATCTCTGTTTGGAATTCTCAGCCATCATCTCTCTCCTGGAGCTAAGTGCCTAAACCAGGGCAGCCCATGCTCTACAGGTGAAACCCAGACCCTTCTTGTGAAGAAACTAAAGACAGTCAGAGATTAACACATGCTCCATTATAGCCAGGTGGTAAGGGCACTCACCTGGGATGTGAGAGACCTGTTTTCAATGCAGAGCAGGGACTTGAATGCAGATCTCCCATGTCCTGAGCTTAGTGCTTAGAGCTTATCTTTATCTCTTCTGTTGAAGTTGTTCCACTTTGTATAAATTCTTTGGATCAAGCACTTGGATCTCCCACATTCCATGAAGGTACCCCAGCCACTGGGCTATTGAGTCAATTATCTTTTTCTCTCTGGCCAATGACTCTAATTTATAAAAACAGTGGAACAGCTGCCACAGGAGACATTGAAAGTGATCAGGGCACTCACCTCAGATGTAGGAGACTTAGGTTCAAGTCCTTGCTTTGAATCAGGCAGAGCAAGGATTTGAACTTGGCTCTCCTACAGCCTGGGTGTGTGCTCTGACCACTAGACTGGGACATTTGTCTCAAATAGTCATGACCTGCTCATCCTTGGCTGTCTTTTGCCAAGGCCCACTCCTGTAGACTTGCCCTGAAAATGCCTACAGGACTGGGCCCAATAGGCAAGGTAGGTAGAAGAACACTGTGAATCCTGCTTATGCCTGAGCTAGGGCTCCAAGCAGCTCATTAGATGGGGGGTCGCATCATGATAGGGGGCTTTTCATGTGCCTACCAGCAGAACTTCAGGAAGCAGCTGAATGGTAGTTTTGAGAACATCAGCAGTGCCCAACTGTTGGCTGTAGGCACCTATAGAAACAGTGTGTAAGCTTTGTGAATCTAACCCTCAGGTGCCAAAGTGATGGGAGCCACATAAGATGATGACTAAATAGTCCTATTTACATTTAAATTGGGTAATTACATTACACCTACCTAAAAATCACCCTGGAATTTGATAAGATACTCCTCACTGTTTTAAACAGTTTTACAGAGTAACTCTGCATGGTTAAGCAGCTATTTGTCCACCAAAGAAACTGCCCTTCAACTGAGGATGAAGTGTACAATTTGCAAAACATTTTGGAATCTTTCTGGAGGAAAGTGCTGTATTAATATGAGATTGTTTTGTTCTAGTTATATTTGATCTTCGGACGAAAAGAAAACGTATATAAAAGAAACAGGAAGGGGGGGGTGACCAAAAATCTGCCATTTTTATTTTCTAACTTTTCAAGGAGAACAAAGGAGAACTAGCTTGGAAAAGACTTTCTTGTGAGGAAAACTTTATTGCTCTGTTTTCCACATAACTATTATGGATTAACTACATTACATTTCATAATCATAATTAAATACACCAGTGCCTGCCAAGTTTTGAATGCAGTGAAGCAATAATTTAACTCAAAGATTTTCCCAATAAAGGAAGAACACACTATTGAACATTTTGTAAGGTTTTTGTCTTGAAAATACCTAAGTTATTAGTGCTGGGCAACTCATCCCTATTGAGACAGTTACCAGGTGCTGTGCTCTTTACCTCTTTTGACTCCCAACTCTTGGAGGTAAGCTAATCTTACTAGTCAGCACACCTAAAGGACAGCAGCATGACAAGAGAAAAACCTCATTAAAGAGAAATGCATTACCTGACAGACTCTTGATTACAATACTGAAGAGCCTGAGCAATTAATTCAGAAGACAGAGGTGGCCAACAGAAAATCTCCTGCTTCACTCAGGAGACTGGACACGTTTGAATATGAGTTTTGACAGGCTCATGCAATTGTGAGTGATTTTATGCAAGCTAATAGAATAACATACTAAAATACAGCCTGCCTTTAATTAGAGCTGTCAAGCTGGAAGGAAAGCCCATTAAGCCTGGAAGCTTGAAAGGTTCATGGTATATTAGGGCCACCCAGGGGAGAATTAAATTTGCGAAGACTTTTCTGCTCTCGTAGGAACTCTCTCACATCGAGAACAAAATAGTTCAATTACACAATATTTAGAATCTAATTGAAAAAATTATACATTCTGTAGCATGATCCACTAATCCTACTGAGATGAATCTAATGTTCCGTTGTCACCTCCACTATACAAATTGTTCCGGCACCACTGGCCACAGAGGATGGATCAGTTCATGATAGCCTGTTCTGTTCATCCCTTCTGAAGCACCTGGCATTGGCCACTGTTGGAATACAGGATACTTGGCTAGATGGACCTTTGGTCTGACCGAGTGTGGCCATTCTTATAGGGGTTTGGTTGCTCAAATTGTGTGTGTGGTGAGGGTGTTGATCCCATAGGCTGAGAAGCCACCTTGCCCCTCAGGTGAGTTCATCCCAAAGACCCAAGCAATACCCTCCCTGTAGCCTAGATGATAGTGTAATCATGCAGGATGTGGAAAACCCCTCCAGTTCAAATCCCCCTTCTTCCTGAGAGGGAGAAGGGATTTGAACATGGATCAGCCACCTCTAAGGTTTCCCTTGTTTTGAAAGTTTAGCTAGGTGAACAATCTTTTTAAAGTTATACATACTATCAGCATTTTAAAAGTGCATTGGATTTTCAGAGTTTGATTAGTTATTTTAAGGATTGCTTATAAAGGACTTAAAACTGACTAGAGATGGGTGAATACCTCAAAACATTTTCCACAAATATTTTCTTGAATCAAAGCTGTGAACTACATCGGTATCTGTTCTTACCCCCCATAGAAAACAAATTTCCATGACTATTCCAAGAAATAGGTGACTTGGCAGGAATGTTCATTTAAACAGTAAATTATAAATGAATGTTCAGAAAAAGAATTTTGAACACACAAACAGGAGTATTTATTTGCACTCTAAACCTGATTTTTAAAGCTATACTTATAAGTCAAAGAAAAAATGCCACAACTTACATATGGAGACAATTACCCATTCAGCCCTCGAAGTGTTGCTCCAGGTCAGGGATGAAGAACTTTAATAAGGCAGAGTGACAAAGGCTGCAGTGTCACACATAACATACTGTCATGTAGCTGTTTTGCCAATAAAGAGAAGATGACAGCATCTCTCATCATAACACAAATGTTAAAATAAACTTTAAAAAAATCTCAGGTCTATGGGCCTGGTTCTCTCCATTACACCTATTTCAGTGGTGTTACATAGGTGTGAAGTTGATGTAACATGGTCGATAAACATGATGTAAGAATTGAAGGATTTTAAAGTGAATTTTAGCATGTGACATGCCAGTAGTAGATGCTGAAGCCTTTTCTTTATCAGCAAGACAGCCACAGGACAATGTATGGTTTCAGAGTAACAGCCGTGTTAGTCTGTATTCGCAAAAAGAAAAGGAGGACTTGTGGCACCTTAGAGACTAACCAATTTATTTGAGCATAAGCTTTCGTGAGCTACAGCTCACTTCATCAGATGCATACTGTGGAAACTGCAGAAGACATTATATACACAGAGACCATGAAACAATACCTCCTCCCACCCCACTCTCCTGCTGGTAATAGCTTATCTAAAGTGATCATCAAGTTGGGCCATTTCCAGCACAAATCCAGGTTTTCTCACCCTCCGCCCCCCCCACACAAACTCACTCTCCTGCTGGTAATAGCCCATCCAAAGTGACCACTCTCTTCACAATGTGTATGATAATCAAGGTGGGCCATTTCCTGCACAAATCCAGGTTCTCTCACCCCCTCATCCCCCTCCAAAAACCACACACACAAACTCACTCTCCTGCTGGTAATAGCCTATCCAAAGTGACCACTCTCCTTACAACGTGCATGAAAATCAAGGTGGGCCATTTCCAGCACAAATACAGGTTTTCTCACGCCCCCACCCCCATACACACACAAACTCACTCTCCTGCTGGTAATAGCCTATCCAAAGTGACCACTCTCCCTACAATGTGCATGAAAATCAAGGTGGGCCATTTCCAGCACAAATCCAGGTTTTCTCACCCCCCGCCCCCAACACACACACAAACTCACTCTCCTGCTGGCAATAGCTCCTCCAAACTGACCACTCTCCCCACAATGTGCATGATAATCAAGGTGGGCCATTTCCAGCATAAATCCAAGTTTAACCAGAACGTCGGGGGGGGGGGGGAGGAAAAAACAAGGGGAAATAGGCTACCTTGCATAATGACTTAGCCACTCCCAGTCTCTATTTAAGCGTAAATTAATAGTATCCAATTTGCAAATGAATTCCAATTCAGCAGTTTCTCGCTGGAGTCTGGATACAGAAAAAGGCCTTCTCCATTCAGTTACATCATTATATACATCATAGCATCTTTTTTGGAAGAAAAGAAGCATATACAGTAATTGTTCAACATATACTAGTAACAAAAAAAGATTTATAAAATTAGGCTCCATGATCTATGTTGAGATATCTAAGCAAGTGGGTTGGCTTTGAAAAGTAGAGGGCACCTAGCAGCTCCCATTGAAATCAGTAATTACTCATTCATGAAAACATTGTTCCACAAAAATCAACTGACATCTGTTTGTGGTTTTCTGGACAACCGTTGTGTTTTCATCTTGAAAAAGTTTTCAAATAGACTCATTTTAGTTTTGCATTAGATATGCAACAGAATAATTGTCCGTGATCCAGAAGTGAAATCCAGGCCTCATTGACATTAATGGCAAAACCCCTGTTGACTTCAAGGAGGCCAAGATTTCACCCTAGGAATTTAGAAACATAAATATGTTAGAGTATAAAGAACAAAATTCCAATTGGGTGCAATAGTCAAAGGAGCTAGGAGTGATTGAAATAGTCCCATTGGGTCTGATTGGGACCTCACCAGTTTTATGCCAGTGTTATTCCATTGACTTTAATGAAGTTACTCCTGCTCTACACTGTTGTAAATCAGAAGAGAATCAGGCCTATTGTATCTAGCTATGGGAATGCTTTTAAAGAAGTGTTTTTTCCTATAATATTCTATAAAGCAGTACTTAAAACAATGTAAAGTTGTCCTATAATATCTGTAGCCTTACATTCTGCTTTGATATTTTTTAAAATACTGTTTATTTTCAGAGCATCAGGTTGGTAACCATTTTCAAAAAATGAGTAATCCGGAAAATAAATTCTGTCAGAAATAATCATGTGACAAATCCCCAAATACATTTTCATTCCCCCATTGGACTGAATCATTTCAAACATATGAGTTGCACACAAACACAGGGAGATTAACAATCATACAACAAAGACATTTTCAGGTAAGAAAGCACTAGCAATATAAAAAGAGAATATTCACTACTGGGATTAAAGTGATTAAGCAGCTTTCGTCCTACTCTGAACTAAGTCAATTGTGCTTTACTTGTTCCAGTGTGTTTTTATTTTTCGGAAGTAGATTACATCCTAGTAAGCTCTGGATTCATCTCCTTGAGGACTTTCAGCTTTTATCAGTATTTCCAAAGCAACTTTGAACTCTCTTCTTTGACTGTCTGCTCCTGGTTTGTGCCTGACTGGCTGCTAAATTCCCATTCAGAGAAGATTGGCCAGTTGGTTATTAAGACAGCACTCTCCTTGGAGATCCAAGTATAGGCAGGATGCAAACTTCATGGTGAGTTCTGTTGACTTCACCTCCATGGTTTTTTTGCAGCCCTAACCACACATGAGTCTGATTCTCATCACAGCACATAACCTGCTCTGAGAAGTACGGTATAGTTGGTACCTTACCCATAGAGGTTAGTGTTTCACTTCTTCCTTTTTATCAATACTTCTGGATGGTTATTTCAAGATTGTAAATTTCCAAAGCAACTTTGAACAATACAAGTGGAATTCACTGGGCAAGTCAGCCTAATAGAGTATGTTTTTTCTCATTTTTCCTGTCACTATGACAGTTCTCTGGGAACCCAGGACTGAAAGTCACCTTGTTAGCCCCCTACCTCCAGCAATAGGGAGGCTTACTTGTGTTTTACCTGGTGTCAACTCCCTGACACCACCAGTGAGTTAGCCACCCAAACAGTCTCCTCTGGACTATGCCAATCAGTAATGGGACACACCCACCACTGTGGAGCCTCCTGGCAGCTACATTTGAGCATTAGCTCTCTCCCATTGTGGCACCCCCGCCTCAGTTGTTCACCCAATGGTGTCTCTCTTTCTGGACTTTGCAAGCTCCTTCTTCATGACTCCTCCCTCCAGCCAAGTCAGTATTTAGTCCCAGGACCGGCTCTAGGCGGCTTTTTTTTTTTTTTTTTTGCTTGGGCAGTTGCGCTTTCAGAGCTTGGGGTGGCAAATTTTTTGCTTGGGCAGCAAAAAACCTAGAGCCGGCCCTGTTTAGTCCTCCCCTACCAGGGTGTTAAAGTCTCACTGCACAAGTGGTCTATCTGCAGTCTCAGGATGCACTTCCAAGTCTTTACCACTTTTCTAGTAGCAGTGGGGGAACCTGGCCCACCTACTACTCCAAGTTCCACCCCAGAGACCTGTGCCCAGCAACCATGGTCTACTCATGTTCTGATCCCATAGCTGTTTCCCTGGGTTCTTTCCTACCTCTTTTCTCTATCTTCTAGCCCCCACTCTGGGATTACCACTGCAGCTTTCTCAACTCCCTGTAGCTACTTCACCCCTTTCCGCTTCTTGCCACAGTCCAGACAACAGAGAATCCACCTACAGTTCCCCTTTTTCAGCCTAGACAACTCTTCTTCTCTCTAGGGAGTGATTACAGAGCTGCTCCCTGCCGTCCTTCTCCTACCACCAACTTTTTCTTTTTCTAAGCCTAGCCCAGCTCCTACCCCGTCTGTCCTTGGCTTCCCTCCAGGTGCAGCCTGGAAAAATCCATGTAGGGAATGTATGTGGCCCACTGAATATATTCCTCTATTAGAAGTATGTAACAGATCCATTCAAGATGCACCATTCTTAATCTGAAAAAATTCTCATGTATTGAGACATATTATACCAATTCCTTCTTAAGAACCATAGCGATTAGAGAAATAACAGACATATCAGGCAAAATTGTCCCACCCCCTACCAGCGTAGGCATTGAATGATTTGTCTAGTATAACACTGAATGACTCAAGCATGTAGTTTTTCCCACTTCCTACAGGAGACTATTCGAGCCTATTAGGAATGCTAGGACATTCTTCCTAGTGCCAAACTAAACTCATTCAAGTTTCCTCTAAATAAAAATTATCCTTCTCAAAATTTACAATCTTGAAATAACCATCCAGAAGTGTTGATAAAAAGGAAGAAGTGAAACACTAACCTCTATGGGTAAGGTACCAACTATACCTTACTTCTCAGAGCAGGTTATGTGCTGTGATGAGAATCAGACTCATGTGTGGTTAGGGCTGCAAAAAAACCATGGAGGTGAAGTCAACAGAACTCACCATGAAGTTTGCATCCTGCCTGTACTTGGATCTCCAAGGAGAGTGCTGTCTTAATAACCAACTGGCCAATCTTCTCTGAATGGGAATTTAGCAGCCAGTCAGGCACAAACCAGGAGCAGATCGTCAGAGAAGAGAGTCCCACAAACAAGTAAGTACACTTTATTTCCTAAGGAGATGAGTCCCATCAAGTTGCCTAGATGAGTCCCATCAAGTTGCCTATTAATAGAAGTCATGCTCTTATTCAGCAAGTAGTCCCATTTAAATCATTTGAACTACTTTTGAATTAACATACTAGTGAAGCTATGGCCATAGATAAGTACATAAAATCCAGTTAGTGTGTGGCTTGGCTGCTGCTTCTAGCTAATGAGATTCCTCAGCAGGATTTTCTTTTTAAATCTAAAATAAAGTCAGACAAATTAAAACAGATAGCCATGTTATACAGTGCTTATTTTGTGCTGAGTTATATATATATTTTCAATAATTTGGTTTCCAGGTTTATTTACTGCTACATCCCTTTATTCACTGCAGTTGCTCTCTAGATACCTGGAATGAAAGCGAACATCTCCTCCTCAGTTCATACATTCTCACAATATTCAGTGTGGTTGTGGTTTTAAAATAATAAAGGCCCTTTGGCCAGATTTTCAAAGGCATTTAGGTGGCTAGTGGGATTTTCAAATGCACTTAAGCGGGTTAGGCTCTTAATGAGATCAGTTGGAGTTAGGCACCTAACCTGCTTAAGCATTTTTGAAAATCCCACTAGGCACCAATATAGATCTATAGGTGCCTAAATACCTCAGAAAATCTGTCCCCTTAAGGTCAAAAAGTCCTTAGTGGACTTGGTAAAAGGGAGTTAATCCCAATTTCTGAAAGTCTAGTTTGAGATTTCCATTCTTCTTTTGCAAAGTAGAATTTAACATAACTAACTACCAGTGTGACTTAATTGGAATGACAAAACATAGTACACCATCTCACTTTCAATATAAATCTTACTCTCTATCTTTATGTCATTATTATAGTTTCCTTTCCTTTTCCCTTTGTGACACGAATCATTTTTAAAAATCTGTTCAAGCACTTCAAGCTTGTGATATGTGCTTTTTATTCAAAATCTACCTACCTACCCACCCAACCTTCATTTATGGTGGTGTTCCCAGTGGAAATTTTACAAATGAACATGACTGTCAATGTTACATTTTTTCCCACTTCCAAAACTTCTAATTGGTTGAAAGAAGTAAACAAAAGTGATTCCTTTACAAATGTATAAGATACAGTTTTTGGTTTGTATTTGCATTAACTACTGAGCTAAATAACACTGTTGTTGACCAGAAGGGAGCACATGGTGGCTTGGCAAAAGTGACAAGTTTTTGACTTAATTCAGTTTTTGCCCATTTGAAAATAGGCAACCTTAATATAATCCATAAATTACAGCATTAAATGTTAAACAATACTAACACTGAACAGTCTAATTTCCTCACAAAATGCAGAGAGAGTGTCCCTCATTGTTAAGGAGTTATGAGGATACAGGTTTTTTAAAATTATTTACATGCACATAAGTCACTCTTTTTTATTCTTATTGAGCCAGATCCAAAACACACCGAAGTCAGTGGGAATCCTTGGATCAGGCCCTAAAACAAGTTAAAAATACATTCTACTGTATATGCATTTATACTAGGTTTTATTGCACAGAGACCAAATAAATACAGTTTCAACCAGTAGATCTCATGAGAAACCCCATAATCCATAAGGCACTAGCTAGGAACTGTGACCCAAAGAACCACTCAATGCCAATGGTAAAGAAGGTTACAAGAACATCCTGATCCTAGTATGTACATTCTGGTTCACCAAAGTATGTCATGTACGATCTTAAATGAAAGCCACCCTTAAATGGACCACCCTGATCATTAATATTATTGTGAAATGTATGTACAGATTATATGTAAAAAGATATGTATATATAGTGAAAATAAGTTCCTAAAGTCTAAATCAATGCAGAGTTAACAAACTGGTTTCTGCCAGACAAAGGATATATATTCACCTATCTCCGTTCACATGTAAATTAAGTATTGTAAATGAACACAGTGAAAGCCCCATTTACATACAAAATCAACACGGGGGTGGGAAGTCAAAAGGGAAACCAGACACAGGATACTGAATCACATGGGGTTGTCCTGTCCCAGACAATGAACTCTAGGGAATATGAGGAGAAGGCAAAAAGACATTCCTTTATCCTGCACCTAGGAAGGAATGACATTAATGAAAACAGGATCCCAACCAGCCTTGTTTGGAAATACTGCAGAAGGACATTTGGGGTGAGATAAACTACTTTAGACAGAAGGTTCAGCCTGTTAAGTCTAGAAAACGTGTATTGATTTTGTTTTATATATAACCCTTTTGTTTCTATTGTCCTTACTCACTATCTCTTAAATCTTAATCTTTGATAATAAACATAGTGTTGTTTTCACTATAAACATATCTCAGTGCTGGGCTATTGTACAAGGAGCTGATTCTGAGTTGAATCATACAAGCTGGTATGTATACTGTTCCTTTGGGGACAGCATACTGGGAATTACTGTGAGTGTTCAGTAGATAAGTGCTGAACACTACAAGGGGCACTTCAAAGGGGCTTGGGATGGGGTGCAACTATTGTTAACCTTCAAGGCAAAGAAAGGCCTGGCATAGCCCAGAGGAGATTGTTTGGGTGGCTAACAGACTGGAGGGGTCAGGGAACTGACACCCAATTAAGCATCAGCAAGTCTCTCTCTCTCTCTCTTGCTGTAGGCAGGAGGGTAAGAAGGTGACTCACAGACCTGGGCATCCCAAGAACCATCCCAGGGACCCTTCTGGGATTTGCTTTGAAACACACACTAGGGATGAAAAGCCCCATAATCATTACCACATGGTAAGCAAAGATGTTCTTTACCAACCTATCACACTAAGGTTTATAAGGCATCAATCCTTTGTCCATGAAGAATTCATCTGATGGGCAGGGGGGAAATGGATGTATTGTGTCCCGCAAATACCATTGTAGGAACAGGAACCTCATACTTTGCCATTTCTAAAAGACTTTGGTTTCAGGGTAGGTGTCACGTATCACCTCCTGAAGCCTTAGGGAAAGGCAGAAGGGACAAAGTGTCCTAAAATAGGGGAAGGGTACTGGCTCTCTGAAGATACCAAATGAAAGTTGAGGGGAGCCCAATGTACTAGAGTTTTGAGCATCCCTGGGAGATCTTCCTATTTTTTTCTTTGCTCTGCCTCTTCATCTTTTTTTCCTTATCACGATTTCACATGTCACAGTTTGTGATCACTCAAAGAAATAATGGCCTCCATGCATTATTCTGTTATTCCAAGAGAAATGGAGCCCCAGAAGTTTAGTATCTCTTATTCATAAATATTTACAGTCTTGAACAAGGATACTGATGATTAAAGCAGCACATTTACACTTCATAGGTGTAGTTGACCTTTGAAACTCCAGCAATATTCTGTTTCCATTAATTGCTTGGTTTCTGTCTTTTAACTTCACCCCAAATACATGGAAAATCTTTTCTCTTAAGACTGTCATTCAATTAGTACTCTAGTCATGTGGCCCATGAGACAACTAAAACTAAATCAATGCAGTAGACGTGTGTCTTTCAGCTAGTCCCTTCTCACTATCACATATTAAAAGGCAAACTGTCTGTGAAATGATGAGTGGCTTTTGTCTACTCACATACCTCTCCAAAGCACCTTTTCATAATTCTGTAGTGAGTCTATCTGCAATAGCTGTTGAATGAATGAATCCCACTTTAGTTATTTTATTTAAACAAGGGGTGAAAATCCTACCCTCACAGAAGTCAACAGGAATCTTTCCATTAATTTCAATGGGCTTTGGATCAGGCCCATTGTGCATAAATGTTTGCATGATCAAGACCTTAGGGCAAGGTGATATATTGCATATTTATTTATGATTAGAGCTGGTTGAGCAACAACAAAAAATTCAACTAATAATTTATTAGCCAAATATCATTATTTATTGAATAATTTATTCAACTAATAGTATTTCTCTAGCAATACAGCTAGTCATCTAATGCAAAAAAAGTCAAATATATTCATTGAACAATGGCAGCGTTCTGCAAATATACATTTGACCAACTATATTGCAACGACCAAAGTCATCCACGATGTAACTTCAGTGAAGTAAATGGGATTTTAACAAAGGTGAATTTGGCACTATGTGTTTTTCATGTTTTGTTTTGTTTTTAAAAAGTGAAAACAAGTGTTTATAGGAAACAAATATTTGAATGAAGCCACAGAAGAATATGATAATATACTGCAGTTCAGATTATTTTGAATGCCTAATTTTAACTACCTCAAAAGAGAAAAAAAGTTTAATGGTTTTTGAGACTAAGTAAATAGAGAAAAACACCAGTTCTGTATTTTCTATCTTATTAAGCCTTATTCCTAAATTTAAACCAAAATGTAGGCTGCACACTGTATATCCAAAGCCAACAAATTCTCAAAGGCAGCAGGTAATGAGGGGTTTCCATCTAGGTCTCCTACTGTTTGCAATTTGTTAAAGTGCACTAAAAACAGATGCCATCAAACATGAGGATGCACATCTGATTTTAATGGTTGTTTAAAAATAATGAACTATCTAATAGGGATCTTTTTCTTTCTAAATGTTCACACAGTGGCTTAAATCACTGCAGGACTGTTAGGCAACTCTATTATATATCCTACTATTAACAATGATAGGAACAAAATTAATGTCACTGTAGAATATATTGTTAAAATTATTTAAAACCTCTCATGGGGAACACTGATCTAGAGAAAAAAATATTTGTAGCAATTAGAATTCTGAGGCTGATTAAACTGGTATGAACCAATCTACCTACATGATTAGTATTCTTCTAATGATTCTGTGGCAGCAGAAAGCTTAGGTTTGGTATACATTTGAAATAGGCCTTGGTTTATAAAGTTGACAAAGGTGGGCCACATTTAGACTTTTGGTGAATTTTATGTGATACTGAAGAGAGATGAGGGTCAAACATTTCCATGCCATTGGTTGATACAATGAAAGAGTACCCGAGTGAAGCAGGGCTTTCAAATCCCTTGAATCCCACTTATGTTACTTTTTCCTTAAACTCTTTACTGTTCTGAAAAATCCTGATTTAATAAACTGAAGAGTAATAGTGTGTTTATTTTTTAATGATTAAACCATAACCATTATATTCATTTTGTACTGTACTCATGACTGGATTATGTAGTTATAAGATAATAGTGCATGGGTGGGTTCCTCAGGAACTGAGGAAAGTCTCTTCTCAGACCCAAATAAATATACCTGGGCATGATTTGGGACACCTAAAAGCTTGAAAGCCTTCCTGTATCAAAGTTCTTTAAAGCCCCAGACCTTGGGCTAGTTCCAAAGTTGGTGCATATTGTCACAACTCCAACAGCTCCAATAAAGTTATGCAATAATAGAAACAGGATGAAATGTATTAGTTCAAAGTGCAAGGTCATGGACTTAAGGACTAACAACAACATTTTTTTGCTATAAGCTGGGGACGTATCAATTGGAAGTGACAGAGGAGGAAAAAGACCTGGGTGTGTTGCTTGATCACAGGATGACTATGAGCTTGCAGTGTGATGCGCCCGCGAAAAAGTCCTAGGATGCATTAGATGAGGTATTTGTAGTAGAGATAAGGATGTGTAAGTACTATTATATAAGGCACTGGTGAGAGTTCATCTGAAATAGTATGTGCAGTTCTGGTGTCCCATGTTTAAGAAAGATTAATTCAAAGTGGAAGAGGTGCAGAGAAGGGCTATTAGGATGATCAGAGAAATGGGAAACCTACCTTATGAGAGGAGACTCAAGGAGCTTGGCTTATTTAGCCTAACCAAATGAAGGCTGAGGAAAGATATGATTGCTCTCGATAAATACATCAGAGGGATAAATACCAGGGAGGGAGAGGAGTTATTTAAGTTAAGTTGACATAAGAAATGTTGACATAAGAAATGGATATAAACTGGCCATTGACAAGGTGTCTGGGTGGTTGGTCTTGCAAATATGCTCAGGCTCTAACTGATCACCATATTTGAGGTCGGGAAGGAATTTTTCCTCAGAACAGATTGGCAGAAATCCTGGGTTTTTTTCGCTTTCCTCTGTAGCATGGGACATGCATTACCTGAATGTTCAAACTAGAGTAAATGGTGGATTCTTTGTAACTTAGGTCTTTAAATCATGATTTGAGGACTTCAGTAACTCAGCCAGAGGTTAGGGATCTGTTACAGTAGTGGGTGGGGGAGGTCCTGTGGCCTCAATGTACAGGAGGTCAGACTCAATGATCATGATAGTCCCTTCTGGCCTTAAAGTCTATGAAATGTCCAAATTTCAGACTAGAGCTGGTCAAGAAATGCTCTTTGTTCCCAAGAAAACAAACTTAATTAAAATCGAAAAGTTTTTGACTTCATCAAAAAAATTTCCAGGTTTTCATTTTGCCATTTTTTGTAGTTGCTGAAAAAATGAATTTTTTTTTTTTTTGGTTTTTCAGTGAAAACCTGAACACTTTTATTGAACACATATTTCCCATAGAAATTTCATTGTGACAAATTTTCATTAAAAAACATTCTGAATGAAACATTTTGAACAGTTGTACTTCAGAGGCTCATGTTTCCTGTTGAATCACTAATATGGTCCCTTGTTCTTAGAGAATACACTTGGAATGAATGCTCAAGGCTCCAGGACCTAAACACTTTGTGTCCTCCTGACCCTGTTTCCTCCCTATGTACAACCAGATGCGAGCTTTCTGGATGACGGGGTCTTTCTGGGGAAATATTTGAAGTGACTGACATAGCTGGCACTATCTGGGAGCTTTCTATTCTGGGCTACCGTATGTTGATCCTCTCCAGTAGAGCCTGTCAGGAATTTTTCCACAAAGTGTTTTTCTGACAAAAAATGCCAATTCATCAAAACCAAAACTATTCATGGGAAGGTGTTGTGTGACATAGTGTGGGGAGTGAACACTTACTGAGGTCCTGGGAAGGTGGGTGGGCGCAAGCCTGCCCAAGCTGAAGGCCCCTCCCCCCAGCCTAAGGGGAGGAGCTACTGAACCCAGAGCTCATAGGATTACGGGGGACAACAAATGAAAAACAGGATCAGAAGTGAGGGTCACAGATTCAAACGAAGGGATCTAGAAGGGGACACCAAACAGAGAACCACGGACAGTGCACGCCACTCCTCAAAGGTGTCTAGAGAGCCAGTGGATGAGGCCCAGAGGAACTCTGCTTGGATAAATTAACCAAGAGAGGAGTGGAAATAGGCCCCACAGTTGCACAGCACCTCCCCATCCAGCTTCCTCATCCTGGTTTTTTAGATGGCCATAGTCTCCCTCCCTAATGGATGGGGAGAGAGCTGTAACCGCCCCCTGATGGGCACAGCCAGGACACCAGCAACTGCCCTGTCGGAAGCAGAGGGGCAGGACAGGAACAAGAAATATAAAAGGCCAGTCCTCCAGCTCAGGTGGAGGAAAGCTGCTGGAGAAGCAGGACATCTCTCCTCCACCGCTGGAGCTCGGACCTGACAGATGCTGCTACAGCACCAGAGACCCAGAGGGATTGTCAGAGCTGCCAGGCACTGGGGACACCAAGGAGCTGTTGGGGCTGCCACTAGCCATTTACCCCAGTGAGACAAACGACGACCCTGGAACCCCGCTGAATGGGAGTGTAGGAAGGAGCCCAGGGAAGCTGAATAAGGTTTTATCTGCATTACTGACTGCAAACCGGCCAGTGTGTTGTAGCTGGATTCCCCACTGACCCAGTGGCAGACCACTCTGCCACTGTTAGGGCCCAGGCTGGGACGCAGTGGAGTCAGATGGGCCTAATCCCTGTCCCTCGGTCACTGGGGGGTGGTAGCCTCCCCACCTTTAAGCCAAGAGGCCTGCATTGGTCTGTCATCCACCTGAGCTAGGATGCCAGACAGTTTTGCTGTCTGCCCTTCCAGAAAGCCAATCCCTCTAGACTGCTGTGTTGCTCTGCCTGCGGGCAGGCCAGAGCCCTTAATTCTTGGCTGCCCCACCCTGGCTGAGGACCAGGGCTCACAGACTCAACTGGAGCTCGGCCTGGATTGCAGGCTCAGGCCTACTAACTGTAGGCTAATTCCCCCCTGAACTGAGTTGCTCCAGAGGCATTGTAGTGAGGGGACATGGTCTCCCTCCCTGACAGACAGGGAGAGCACCAAGACCACCTTACAGCCACCCTTGCCAACACCAGGATGAGGTTGATGAGGAGATCTTGCTACTTTATGGGGCCCTGGAGAGGGTGTGTATAAACCAGGAGGTGTGGGGGCAAGTGCTGGCAGCCAAGTAGCCTATCAGTCCAAGTCTGACAAAGAGGCCCAGGAAGGAAGTGCCAAGAGGAGCGAGACAGGGGAATAGGGCTAGTTGAGCCTGGTCACATACAGAGGCCTCAGGGAAAGGAGACCTCTGTTCCCCTCAGTCCCAATGAAAGGGCAAAAAGCACAGAAGACATTATAAATGGATGGTTAACTGGGAACTGTAGTAGGGTGACCACACAGAAAGAGTGAAAAATCAGGATGGGGGGCAGGGGTAATAGGAGCCTATATAAGGAAAAGGTCCCAAATATTGGGACTGCCGCTATAAAATCGGGACATCGGGTCACCCTACACTGTAGTGATAATAAATATGACATAGTGAATGCACAACTAGTGGAGTCTATACAGGTTCTGCAGGGCAAGAAGAGAGGAGCAAAGTTGCACCCCCATCAGAGGTTCGTTTAGACAAATTTCACAATTTGAAACAGGAAAAAATCTGAAAATTCTCATGGGTTGGGAAAACTGTTTTCTGCCGAGCCAGACTCTTCAGTGACAATACAGTTGTGGTGCTTGTCGGTATGCATGAGGGATGGCATCGCACTAGCATAAGCTATTGGCTTCATCTTCTGGCCAGAAACTCCCTTGTACTTCCTGGGAACAATCAAGCTATCTATCTTCAAGGGAAAGACAGTTCATCAGGATTGGGTCTAGCACAGACCCCTAGCCAGGACAGTGTAGACTGAATTCATATATAGTCACCTGACAAATGCTCCAATCCATAAATAAAAGTCAAGTTTCATCTAAGATGATGCAGTGATTCCTCCCCCCTTCTCCCCCCAATATTATCTTATTTTTCTGCATTGCTGCATGTTCATGCAATTACAGATGTTTGGATTTCTGGATCTGATCCAATTAACCTCTCTTATTTAGTAATCCGATGACTGAACCACTTTATTTAATATTATAAATATAAAATGAAGCACAAAATCCTGTTATCACTGTAAAAATAACATCGCAACCCTCATTAGGTTAAATTTCCTCCAGATGAATTTACTCATCTTAAACTGTATGCTTAGTTTCAATCACGTTAAACAAGGATCTCTTTACAATTACATGAGGTGGCCCAAATGGCTAACACAAATGATAGATGGATTTTTTTTAAGGTAGATGAGATGAAGGAATTTTAGTCTTCCAAGAAAAGTGGGAACATGTCTCCTCACAGCAAGTACCATAGGTATTTAAAAACAAATATGTTACTATTTATTACTGTGCTACCCAATCAGCTTTCCCTTTGTGACTGTAGCTGACAACTAGGTGAAATTAGCATTGCAGCTTTGGGGAGGGAAACAAAAATTGCATCAGGAGTAGTAACCTATGTTAGACCTCAGTTATATGATCTCTCGTCCACTTACCAAGCCACTCTACAACACTTGGTAGTTGGAAGCTGTGAAAAAGAATGCATACTGAAAATGTATTCTGCCTGATTTCTTGTTGAATCAGCCAGCTGGGTGTGGAGGTAAACTAATTTCCACTATCTTGTGCAGGTTTAGATGTCAGAGAAGCCAGAAAACACATAATATTGAATTAGAGCGATTGGCCGTCAACCTTTTTAGTGCTATTTGAATAGTGTTTAACGAAGATGATCACCACTAGTGACAATATGACAGTTTTCTTCTCCACAAAAGATGGAATAGGAAATGATTTCAGAGATATTGTACATCACATTTTCAAAGCTAGTGACCTCGGGCCACAAAAGTTCTAAACAATAGCAAAGCAGATCTTTATTAAATTAGATCATATACATTGTTTTCTTTAGCAAGTCACTAATTTATGTGATTATTTTGCTGGCATATGGCTTAAACTGTATGCTTAGTTTCAACCACTTTGGCAACATATATTCCCTAAAACACTTAAGGGTAAATATTCAGAGAACTGTACCAGGTTTAGCCATGCAACTCTTAATAACGTTAATGGGAGCCGCACAGATAAATCCCCAAAGCATCATAATAAATATTTAGCCCTGAAGCGGAACCAGGCTTTTGTTTCTTTCTCTCTCTCATGTTATAACTCATCAGTAAATCATTTCTGATCTTGGCCGAACCAGAAAATATTTTTCCATTTCCTGAGGACAATATTTTCCTTTGAAATTCATTATATTTGACTTAATGATTCTGTACATGTACCTACTGTATCCTCACCCTTGAATACTGAAATGGCATGCTTTTAAGAGTCTTTTCAAGTTTACTGGGATTGTTTCACACTAATGAACCAGTACAGATACTGCACATAGATGCACTGCAAAGGCAATCATTGTCAATGACAAGCCCATATTTGTTAGACCTGCTGTAGCATGTTTTGTACTAATAAAACCTTCAGCCCTTTAAAGCCCGTGACATATTCCAGAGATACAAATTAATTAAAAAAATATAAACTTTCAATATAAATCAATTATTAATTCATTTTGTCAACAAATGTCAGTTTAGAATTTCATTACCCTATTATCTTATTAGGACTCTCATGCTTTTGTTCTTTTTTAACCTCCTAAGGCTAGAGGCCCCTGTATTCCAAAAATAGAAAATGACCAAGCTTGGAGAGTAGGCAAAACTAGATATCTACATCAGCCTGAGAAAAGGCAAAGATGCTGAGACAAATGCAGAAAGATCTAAGTGAAATGGGACACTGGACAGAGTGAAAAGCTCAGACAGCTGACTAACAAACTAGAGAAAAGTAACATGGCATACTCCTCAGAGTCCTTCACTTAATTACATATTTAGATAATGTGGGACTGAAATAAGACCATCTGTCCAAAGATTTTTATGGTTCTAAGTTATGAAAAAAATGGACTGAGAAAAAAACATTCTTCGTGCTTTCTTTCAGATGCCAGCATTGGTAGTTTCCTGACATTATTCACAAGGCAATTGCATACCCCTTTGTGCATGCGCGTATATCCATGTGCGCACGCAACTGTTATGTTATGCAACTGTTAAACACCAACTTGAGATAACTTAGTGAATGTTCTGGTTGAAAATTGTTTGTAATCAAAATGGCCAAAGACTTGAGACCCTCTTAACCTGTTAATTTGCTTTTAATATTAGCAAGCATCTTCACCCATAGGCAAAGCACCAGGATCCAAATTGTGCTCTTTGAGCAGCTAAAACTCAAAGAATAGTTACATGCTCATGCTAATTGTTATTCCTTTGTTGATTTCAGCTAGTTATTATTGTAGTATACTTGTCAGTACCATATTACTTAGTATGGAGCTTTATTGAAACATTTCAGAGATACACAGTTGGAGCTGGAGAAAATTTTTCAGACAAATAGTTTATTCACCAAAAAATGCACTTTTGTGTTGACCAAAACTATTCAGGAATTCATGTCAAGGTCAAACAGTTTCAACTGAATTGAAAAAAACAAAACAATTGGGTAATGTAAAAATGAAAGTTTTTGGTTTTAATTCAAAAAATTTCAGTTAGATTTTTCACATATTTGACAACAGCAAAGAAGTCACAAAACAGCTGGAGGAGGAGGTGAAGATGATGCCTCCCTTATCAATTTTAGCACAGTGGCTAGTGCACTCATCTGGGATGTAGGAGAGCTGGATTCAATTCCCCCTCAGCTTCCCTCCTCTTCTTGAAGCTATTTCACGTTTTATAAATAAATTAGAGAGCAGAGCTGAGATGTGCGCTCTGGTTTCCATATCACAGGTAAGTGTCCGAAGTATCAGGCTGCAGAGTCACTCTCATTCTTGTTCTCTGTCCCAAAGACTATCCATTGTCATTCACAGTGGCCGTTCATACTCATTCCTTATGACAGTGAGTAGTCATTGGGCCAAGTTCAAATCCCTATTCACAATGACTATTTAATTAGTTATAAAAAGTGAAACAGCTTCAAGAGGAGAGATTGAGAAAGCCTCATACCAGAATATCTCACAGCCCAGTGGCTAGAGCAACCTTCTGAAATGTGGGAAGCCTAAATTCAAATTCTTTCTCCACACTAGGCAGAGGGGAGACTTTAATCTCGGTCTTCCACATCCCCAATTTAGCACCCTGGTGAAGTCAACAGAACTTTTCTAAAATGGCCTTTTGCTGCATTTAAGTGAATCCTGTCCAAAGCAAGAGTGTGGATTTACAGGGGAGTTCAGAATAAAAAAAAGGTTTCCTAGAAGGAATAGTTTGAAAGTAGATTCAGAAAGCAGTAACGAGCCAGGTCTTCTGCACTACTTTTTGAACATTACACTTTTTTAAATTAAATTCTAAAAATAGATTAATCAGAGTTGTGTCCTTGGTACTTATTTGCCGCAACTCTTATAACAGGTTATCATCCTGACAATGTAATTTATATAACATTTTCTTGAGCAACAAGCAACTGTAGGTTAGCTTTGTAAAGATCTGTGTACACAGAGTGAATACTAATACTATAGTGACCCTGTAGCAATTGTTTGTGTTAAGGGTGAATAGCCATTCTATGTGAAACTCTTTATCTATCAAAACATTCTAAAAAAATTCTTTGTACTCGAAGTTTTTTCAGAATTATTTCTGTTTGTATTGCGGTTGTACTTAGAGCTCCACCCAAGATCAGGGTCTTATTATGTTAGGAACTGTACAAACCAATATTGCTTGATATGGTGTAAATGGTAAGGTGAACAACCCAAATGCAGATAAATAATTTGTCTCTTTTCCTCTCAAATAAGCAGAATTTCTTGTTCCTAAAATCAAAGTTAGTCTTTTAAAATATTATTTTTACTAGATTCAAGCAGTTAGTAAAAAATAATAAATTTGACAAATTCAGCTTCTTATTCTTGTTTCCAAGTTGTCCTGAAACAGATTATAATTTTCTCAAAGTTTATTTTAAATGATTTCTATTGTTAATGCTTTGTCTATAGTTAATTCATGTCCCATTTGCTATGAGTATTTCATAGCAAAATTCCAAATTTGGATTGTGCTGGTTAGTGCTGATTGGACACAAAGGTCACATTGTGCTTTTGATTGGTCGAGCCCAGCTCTTAGAATCAGGTGTCTGGTGACAATACCCATATTTGTATTTTTCAGTATTCACTTTCTGCAAACAAAATTCTCTGTTCTTTCTAGCCCTGAAGGCAATAAATCCTTGAGCTCATTTGCTGGAACATTCACAAAAAGTGAACCCAAAAGAGGAGTTACCACAACGAAAGCAAGTTCTGTGTTTTATTTGGGCTAATATTCACATAAATGTTTTTATGAGTTTGCCTCACTCTCATTTTTATTCGCCTCTCAACTTCCTGGCTTTATTAAGAACCAGAGCGGAACTACCAAAAGAGCCTGTTCTTGGGGATCTGTGACCCAGATGCAAATAAGAAGTAGAAGAATCTCATGAAAGACTGTTTTTCCTGAGCTTTGCAGTTGAATTTTTCGAGGGGGAAAAAGAGGCTTGGATATAAACTTAAGAATAGCATTCATACATTTGGATTCATTTTCACATTTCTAAACTTTTTGAAGTTTATGGATTCCTCATGCACATCCCTTGAATTTGTTGGAAGCAAATCAATATGAATCCTACACAACTAAGTTCAAATAATCATATTAGGCCTCTAATTATAATGTCACTATTAGCATAAATGCTGGAAATGCAAATATATTGTTGGGTTTCTCTTACTCTCTATTGGCCATAACTGTTTTGCAGTTCTGGGTAGGGAGCATTCCTATCAATTTTCCTTATCTTGGGGTAAATTTTGTCATTTCATTGCTGTTCCCTTCCTCCAGAGTTGTTTTACCCTGTCTCTTTACCCTGCTCCTCACAGCAGGGTCCATGTCTTATTTTTTATCAGTGAGTATCAGTAAAACCTACCTGTGGGGATTTTCCTATTGACTACATCAGGAGTTGAATCAGATCCTATAAAATAATTAACTAATAATACCCATTGCCTATTAGAAATAGTCTGTAAAGATTAAAAAAAAAAAGTAACTACCCATATCATGCTTTTAAAATATTGGTTACCAATATGTTCAAAGCATAACAGGATAAATAAGTACTGCACAAAATTAGGAGATATTAAATGTGCAGCACATATGTAAAACTCACAGAAAGGCACTAAAATGTTAATATCTCACTCCCATAATTGTTGCTGTCTGTTGGTTTGCTGATGTTTGGAAACATAGCCCAATGCCTAGAATTTGCAAGCTTTTCCTTTCAAGCAAGAAATCATTGCTTGAATCTTAATCCTAATTGGTACTGTTAATGTAGACAAAGCTGCTGATAATTATGCTCTCAGTAATGCTCAGTGTAATGTGGGTTAATTTTTCTGCCCATAGTTTTTTCTGAAAAAGTATATGCTTGTCAGGGAGGGGGAGACGAAAAATGGTATGCAAATTGTGACTTAAGGACCTTGCTACTCTGCATTACATTTATAAGTAATAGGTTTATAGGCATACATAATAAGCATGTAAATATTGCCACTTCAATTTAGCAAGCCCTCAATTCAGTTGGGAGGAGCTAAGAGCTAATCTGTTGCACTTTTTTTTAAAGTAAGACCTCTTCTGTTCTATGTTATCAGAAACAATTTTTGTTTTTCATTTAGCTTCCTCTGTAGATGCTTAATAGGCTACCCCTAGTAGGAAGGCATCAAACTGAGAAGTCTCACCTGTCTCTTGCAGGTAATCCAAATCACTGACAATCTTTTGATTGCCTAAAACTGTTCTTTATAAATCTGTCACAAAGCAGAACAAGATATTTAAAAGACTATCTGACAACCAAAGTATTTAGTTCAAAAACTAGCATTTTCTAAAGTGTGAATACATTGATCAACTATGCAATTTAATGAATCTGCCATCTTGCATCAGCACTATTCTCTAAATTAAGTCATATTCAGTATAAAAGCCTTATTGTTATTCAGAACACTTCTCAGCTACAGCTGTAGGATTTGATTAAATCAATACGTGCCTAGTAGGAACAGCTTTTTGAGGGAAAGGAGTGAAGATGCAGTACAACACAAGGTGCAGGAGGAAGACAATGCCAGGCTAAATTCCACTAACAAAGTCAGAGTCTGCATTAAATTCTTATTTAGAGTAATTTTGTATGATATTTACCCCTTATTATTCTAAATTTTTATTCAGGATTGTAAAAATTGTTAAACTACAAAAATGGAAGTAGAAGCTAGTTTGAAGTTTATGTGCATACACACCATTCCATACTCTTTTTCTAGCTGTGTTTGCTCATTGCATATTAAAAAATGTGTGGTGATGTCTAAATAAAACAATGGGATACTAAATGTATATGATTCTTAAATAAACTTTGAGCCAGCATTCATTTATGGGAGTAAGGAGTTCATAATTTGGCTTCTTGATATTTGCAGAGGCATAGTGGAGGACATAAAGTGAAGACAATGATGTTGAACCAGGCAATTAAGGCTCTAATTTGGCCTGCAGGAGATATATTACCATTTATGACTCATGTGATGGAAGGAACCCAGCTTAACTCTCAGAATCGAGGTTGAGTTGACGGGGCTGGCAGCTAACAACAGAACCCCATAATATATTCTTATTGCATCCCTATTCAGAATAGATCTGAACTGAATCTGTAATGTTGTAATGGATGAGTAGTGTAATTAAATAACAATGGTCATGGTTATCTTTGATAAATATTCCTGATACCTGAAGTATCATAAAATCATAGAAGATTAGGGTTGGAAGAGACCTCAGGAGGTCATCTATTCCAGCTCCCTGCTCAAAGCAAGACCAAACCCAACCTCATCATCCTAGCCAGGGCTTTGTCAAGCCAGACCTTAAAAACCTCTAAGGATGGAGATTCCACCACCTCCCTAGGTAACCCATTCCAGTGCTTCATCACCCTGTGATGCACTCTATATGATTTTATAAAAGTATGCTGATGAGTGTGAATATAATGTAACTAAAATATGCTTCATGCAAAAGGTCTCTTGTAAGGTATCATTACAAAGCTTATAATCTACTATAATGAGTGTAGTCATCCTATTTGTATAAATGTATCACTCTTGTATCTGAAACTAGAAATATGAAATACAACTCTGAGGGCCTATTGTAGTTATGAAAAGTGTGGGCCATTAATGGTGGTTTGGAATCTTGATGGCTCCCTTCAACCAGGACAATTGACTGTGGATGGCTCTGTTTGCAGGCAGGCCTTCCTGTGAGTCAGGCTGGGAGGAATGAAGGCTTGGGGTCTCACAGGACATGTGATCATGTCACCTGAACTGGAATCCATCTTTAACCTGGCATTTTTCCATTGAGAAGGACGGGTGGGAACCCAGAGGGACAAAGGATTCCTGCCTTATGCAAAAGATATATAAGTGGGTGGAACAGACCAAGAAGGGGCAGCCATTATGAGAAATCCACTAGCTACCACCTGAGCTGAAACAAGGGCTGTACCAGGGGAAAGGATTGTGCCCAGACTAGAAAGGTGTCCGGTCTGTGAAAGAAACTTATTAAAACATCTCTAAGGATGAGATTTTACCTATATTCAGTTTTTATTACTGTACTAGACTTAGACTTGCATGTTCTATTTTATTTTGCTTGGTAATTCACTTTGTTCTGTCTGTTACTACTTGGAACCACTTAAATCCTACTTTCTGTATTTAATAAAATCACTTTTTAATTATTAATTAACCCAGAGTATGTATTAATACCTGGGGGCGGGGCAAGCAGCTGTGCATATCTCTTTATCAGTGTTATAGAGGGTGAACAATTTATGAGTTTACCCTGTATAAGCTTTATACAGGGTAAAACAGATTTATTGGGGGTTTGGACCCCATTGAGAGCTGGCCATCTGAGTGTTAGAGACAGGAACACTTCTTAAGCTGCTTTCAGTTAAGCCTGCAGCTGTTAGGGGATGTGGTTCAGACCTGGATCTGGGTTTGCAGCAGGCCAGCGGGTCTGGCTCAAACCAGGCAGGGCACTGAAGTCCTAAGCTGACAGGGCAGGAAAGCAGGAGCAGAAGTAGTCTTAGTACATCAGGTGGCAGCCCCTAGGGGGTTTCTGTGATCCAACCTGTCACACAGCCTCCTAGTGAAATAGTATTTCATAATATCCAACCAAGACTTCCCCCACTACAACGTGAGACCTCTGCTCCTTGTTCTGTCATCTGCCACCACGGAGAACAGCCTAGCCCCATTTTCTTTGGAAATCCCCTTCAGGAAGTTGAAGGCAGCTATCAAATCCCCCCTCACTCTTCTCTTCTGCAGACCAAATAAGCCCAGTTCCTCAGCCTCTCCTTATAAGTCATGTGCTCCAGCCCCCTAATCATTTTCGTTGCCCTCCGCTGGACTCTCTCCAAGTTGTCCACATCCTTTCTGTAGTGGGGGGCCCAAAACAGGATGCAATGCTCCAGGTGTGGCCTCACCAGTGCTGAACAGAGGGGAATAATCACTTCCCTCAATCTGCTGGCAATGCTCCTACTAATGCAGCCCAATATACCATTAGCCTTCTTGGCAACAAAGGCACTCTGCTGACTCATATCCAGCATTTCATCCACTGTAATCCCCAGGTCCTTTTCTGCAGAACTGCTGCTTAGTGAGTCAGTCTCCAGCCTCTAGCAGTGCATGGGAATCTTCCATCCTAAATGCAGGACTCCCAGGTTAGTGTCATCTGCAAACTTGCTGAGAGTGCAATCCATCCCATCATCCAGATCATTAATGAAAATGTTGAACAAAATTGGCCCCAGGACCAACCCCTGGGGCACTCCGCTTGATACCAGCTGCCAACTAGACACTGAGACACTAGACATTGATCAGTACCTGTTGAGCCCAATGATCTAGCCTGCTTTCTATCCACCTTATAGTCCATTCATCCAATCCATACTTTTTTAACTTGCTGGCAAGAATACTGTGGGAGACCATATCAAAAGATTTGCTAAAGTCAAGGTATATCACATCCACAGCTTTCCCCATATCCACAGAGCCAGTTATCTCATCATAGAAGGCAATCAGGTTGGCCAGGCATGACTTGCCCTTGGTGAATCAATGTTGACTGTTCCTGATCACCTTCCTCTCCTCCAAGTGCTTCAGAATGGATTCCTTGAGGACCTGCTCCATGATTTTTCTGGGGAGTGAGGTGAGACTGACCAGTCTGTAGTTCCCTGGATTCTCCTTCTTCCCTTTTTAAAAGATGGGCATGATATTTGCCTTTTTCCAATTGTCTGGGACCTTCTCTGATAGCCACAAGGTTTCAGAGATAATGGCAATGACTCTGTAATCACAACAGCCAACTCCCTCAGCACCCTTGGATGCATTAGATCCAGCCCTATGGACTTGTGCATGTCCAGCTTTTCTAAATAGTCCTTAACCTGTTCTTATACCAAAGGGCTGCTAACCTCCTCCTCATACTGTACTGCCCAATGCAGCAGTGTGGGAGCTGACCTTGTCTGTGAAGACCAAGGCAAAAAAAGCATTGAGTACTTCAGCTTTTTCCACATCATCTGTCACTAGGTTGCCTTCCCCATTCAGTAAGGGTCCCATACTTTCCCTGACCACCTCCTTGTTGCTAACATACCTGTAGAAAGAAAGTTAGTTGGCAACTTAAGATTTTACTAACAATGAGTTTTGTTCTATTTTGTATTTTCATTAGAATCTTGGTATTCAAAGTGCATATGTGGGGTTTTGTTCGTTTGTTTTTCTCTATTTTTACATTCTTTTTCATGATACAAGTATTTGAATTTTAATCTCCAATACATTTGGTTAAAAGTAGTTTGCAGCACTTCCCTCTTCCACACTTTGAGTGGCTATCCATTCTAGCTTACTAGAAAGTAAGGCTTTCATGGTCATTAAACTTCTCTCAGAAGTCAAAAGGAGATCAAGCTACCTAGAAGCATGGAACTACCTTTTCCTGTATGGCTAGTAGTTATCTGGCAAATTGTTTCAAGGCAGAGAGGGCTGCAATTGAAAAAAAATTAAGAAAAGAGTTGTTCAAAGAACAAATTTATATCAGTGTAACTTGGATACTATCCAACAGTATTTGTTGGGTACATGTTTGGAGGCTCCAAAAGTCAATGTAATTCTAGGAGATAATGAGAATTAATGGATTGGCTGTATCTTATGATCAGGATGAGGTTGCTGAAGGCACAGAATGAAGTTATGAGAAAAAAGGTTATCCATGGCTATCAGTATCACTGTTCAAAGGGACTCATGCCAATTGGCCATTGCCTAGGCTCACTATGATTTATGTTTGATCTTAGGAAAAATAAAAGTGTCGATAAGACACCACAACATATGAGATTTAGGGAAAATAGTGGATCCGAAATAAAATTATTTGGTGAAGCTGCTAGCATGATTTTCAGTGTCATGCATTGATTTAAAAATCAGTTCAATGGGCAATAATGTACACACATTTTGACTGTCTGGAGACATGCATTGTTAAAGGTGTGCTTCCCTAATTATTTTTTCCTGTTTCTCCAGTTATAGACCCAGCATCTTCGTTGTCGAAACATCCAAAGGAGAGTGTCTGGGAGAATGAAAACGAGGCCCAGTGCTGCCATGCTGGATCTGGGGAACCTGGTCTGCTGCCTTTCCTCCCAACTTCCTAGCAGAGCAGTTCAAATGCACAAACCACAAAAAACACCCACTTTTTCTTTCACAACCCTTTAAAACCCTTTATCTGTTCTACCCAGAACATTTTATTTCAGAGTGTTCTATATTAAATAAACATCATTAATGCAGTTGTGGATGGACCACTTGCAGGTGTGTTAGTGTCACAAAGGATCATGGAAACTGAGTTTGGTCTTGTATTTATAAAGCACAGCCATTGTTCCAAATTATTATTTCTTTTCCACTTCTATGTGTAGGAAAAGTGCAAAGTCTGGTGACAAAAAAAGAAAAGAAAAGAAAAAGAAGCATTAGATTGGACTATAAAGATAAAATATTAATTTAAAAAATTAAACCTTGAGCAATTTTACTGTTACTACACTTTGCAAATACAATGATTGTGGAAATTAGAAACACTTTCCCCAAACTTGCCTGCTACCATAACTCTTAATATTCATAATCATTTTCTTCATCATAATCATTTATTTAATTACTAGAGTCACTACAGCAACAAACAGGGGCATTAGTTTGTCCATAATAGCTATCATAATTAATGCATCAAGATTACTGTCTGTCAAGCCTATTACACAGCAGTGAAACCCGCAGCAATCTTAGGACATCATTTGCAAGAGAACAATAGCAGTTTAGGGAAAGCATTTTAATTGCTTCCTGATTATCTTGCAGTGGCTACTTCTAAAATATATTAAATCCATGTTAGAAGACATATACATTTTCCCCATCAGCTAAAGTTAATGAGTACTTGCAACAGTTCCAAGCTGATAATGTTCCACAGCCCCAGCTGACATAAAAGTAGTATCACTCTACATTTTACACATTAGAATAGTTGCACAACGGAGAAATAGTCTTTTTTATAAACCATGACACTGGAATATTTTGTCATTGTATGGGCTCTAGGACCCAAATCCTCAAAGCTATTTAGGATACCCATTGATTTCAATGGGAGGTCGGTGCCTAAATATCTTTGAGGATGTGGGCCTATTAAGTGCTACAGTAATACAAATAATAAATAAAATAATTACTAATATAACTCCTACGTGTGTAGGGAGGTAAAATTTGCTCAGCCAAAATTTCTCTTCAACTATCCTCTGGGGTGTCTGATAGGAGATTTTATTTATTTATTTCAATTGAAATAATAACTAAAAAGAGGCCTATCCAAGGCTCCAGACTCCCTACCACAACATTAACAATGCAATTAAATCCCAGCAGCATTAAAGTGGTCAATTCGACTGGAACTCAGCCAGCCAGCTACGTACAAATCATCTTTCTGACCCTTCATCATTACGAGAGGTAATCACAAACCTGGTCAAACTCTCTCTTGTCAGGCACTTATCAAGTTGCTGTGTTTGCATCTCAACAGTAGATCTCTGTGGCAGGCACCAGGCACCGTCTCTTTCTGTGGCTCCTGGGCTCAGTCCATGGGCATAGATTCAATCGGGTACCCCTTCTCAGAAGTGGATCCCCACAGTTCTGCTGCCCTTGGCCCCAAGACTAGTGCTGAATCCCCAATAGCTTAAGTAAACCCTCTTCAGATCTTCATCCTTGTGGGTACTCTGGTTTACAGATTGATCTTGCAGAGACTCATGATAGTTGAAGAAAATAAGACACACTTTGCAAAAGGATGTCTAAACATATTTCTTTCTTTACTTTATACTGTAAGTCAGGGACTATCTTTTGTTGTGTTTGTACTGCACCTAGCACAATGTGGTCCTGGTCTATGACTAAGGCCCCTAGGCACTATGGTAAAACAAATAATAAATAATAAAACAGCACAAGAGAGATACAGATCTATGCAAACTAAGAAACAATTGTATACAATTCCCTGGCTCAGTTTCCTCACCATGCTTTCTTTAGGATTTGGTCAGTGCTTTTAAGGGTTTCCAGGTCCTCTCTCCTGACCTTGCTTCTCCAGCTTAGTATCTTTTATCTTTTCTGGTCAGTGAGAGAGCTTATCAGAGAAAATCTTGTCTTTTTATAACTTCCAGTCCCCTCTGTCATGTGACTCTCCTGGTTAGTGTCAAAGACACACCTCAACAAAAATGATTAGGGGACTGGAACACATGACTTATGAGGAGAGGCTGAGGGAACTGGGATTGTTTAGTCTGCGGAAGAGACGAATGAGGGGGGATTTGATAGCTGCTTTCAACTACCTGAAAGGGGGTTCCAAAGAGGATGGATCTAGACTGTTCTCAGTGGTAGCAGATGACAGAATGAGGAGTAATGGTCTCAAGTTGCAGTGGGGGAGGTTTAGGTTGGATGTTAGGAAAAACTTTTTCACTAGGAGGGTGGTGAAACACTGGAATGCATTACCTAGGGAGGTGGTGGAATCTCCTTCCTTAGAAGTTTTTAAGGTCAGGCTTGACAAAGCCCTGGCTGGGATGATTTAGTTGGGGATTGGTCCTGCTTTGAGCAGGGGGTTGGACTAGATGACCTCCTGAGGTCCCTTCCAACCCTGATATTCTATGATTCTATGTGATAAAAGTCCCCTGTCAGATGGTGTGTTGGTTGGTTATCACCAACCTGGATCCAGACTTGAAAAGCTGATTTGACTTAGATTGTAGACATCCCATTGTTCTGTCAGAACAAGGCTTATTCCATAGCTGATGATCCTTAATGACTGTCCAACTAGGAGGCAGACACATAGGCACCAGTTCTCCTCTCCATGAGAAGTATGATGCAAGAATACCGTAAAGACCATCATAAGGGCATAAACATACAAAGAAGTCACAATATCAAACAGAATTCATAAATTGTACATGGACAGATTTGTCTATGGCTGTCATATCAAGTATATCCTCCAATATGCTTTCTCCAAAAACCCTGTCAAAAAGCTGGCAGCTTTAGAATCTGTTCTGATCCATTCATTGAGTAAGTCTACCTAAAACTATTCATGAATTTGACATAAAGTCATCTAATAGTTCTAGCCCATTTTTTTTACTGGACTTAGCTGCCATTCATAAAGTGGAGGTGCCTCCCTCATGACCTTTAGCCCAGTGGGGAGTGCATGCTTCAACTCCCCCTCTGCAGGTTGTAAGGCAGAGATGTGCACTTGTGTCTCCTATATTGAAGAAACATGCCCCTATAGCCTAGTGGCTATAGAAACTTCTGATATGGGGCTCTCTCCCCTGTCGAAGCTGTTCCACAGGATGAGACAGTAAACAGAGGCAAAGCAACTTGAAAGAGCCAGGACTAAAACCCATATCACCTAACTGCTAGGTCAGTGTCCTAAGCACCAGACCATTCTTCCTCCCATACATATAAATTCGTACACTGCTGTCGAAGAAAAAAGAAAACAGAACATTTGACTGACCATTCACAAGTTTCTTAAAAAGAAATAGGCATCACAGTTCAGCAGAAGGAAAATGTCAATTGTTATATCCCATCTAGGAATATCATTGCCAATATCATTTAAAGGCTTTATCTTAAAATCCTTCTATATTCAGAACACTCATTGAAGTAAATAGTTGCTTTGAATATACTGACTGGACATAATCTTTGTTTTGTTCCCTTTGTAATTCAGAATTGTGTTAACTAATAATTTGGAATATAGTCATTTTAGGACTTGCTACATCAAAGCACCTAAGCAAGTTAAAGCATGTTCTTAATTGTTTCATTAAATTGGGACCTTACTCTCTTATTTTGAATCATAACTCTCTATACAACCATTAGAAAAAGATACTTCACAACATGCTATTCTCAGGTCCAGATTAACTAATGTGCACTTGGTGCACTTGCACAGGTGCCCAGTCTCAGGAGAGCCCCTGACCACCAGAAAAAAACCTAAAACTTAGTGGCGGTTCTGCTCCATGCACTAGATCACAATGCCATTCACTCAGATTTGGCCCAGCCATCCTTCTGTGGGGATGGAGGGTTGGCTGAGCCATACCTGAGCAGACAAATTGGAGGATTGGGCCAAAAGAAATCTGATGAGGTTCAACAAGGACAAGTGCAGAGTCCTGCACTTAGGACGGAAGAATCCACTGCACTGCTACAACCTAGGGACCGAATGGCTAGGCAGCAGTTCTGCAGACAAGGACCTAGGGGTGACGAGAAGCTGGATATGAGTCAACAGTGTGCCCTTGTTGCCAAGAAGGCCAATGGCATTTTGGGGTGTATAAGTAGGGGCATTGCCAGCAGATCGAGGGACGTGATCGTTCCCCTCTATTTGACATTGGTGAGGCCTCATCTGGAGTACTGTGTCCAGTTTTGGGCCCTACACTACAAGAAGGATGTGGAGAAATTGGAGAGAGTCCAGCGAAGGGCAACAAAAATGATTAGGGGACTGGAACACATGAGTTATGAGGAGAGGCTGAGGGAACTGGGATTGTTTAGTCTACGAAGAGAAGAATGAGGGGGGATTTGATAGCTGCTCTTAACTACCTGAAAGGTGGATCCAAAGAGGATGGATCTAGACTATTCTCAGTGATAGCAGATGGCAGGACAAGGAGTAGTGGTCTCAAGTTGCTGTAAGAGGGTGGTGAAACACTGGAATGTGTTACCTAGGGAGGTGGTGGAATCCCCTTCCTTAGAAGTTTTTAAGGTCAGGCTTGACAAAGCCCTGGCTGGGATGATTTAGTTGGGATTGGTCCTGCTCTGGGCAGGGGGTTGGACTAGATGGCCTCCAGAGGACCCTTCCAACTCTGTTATTCTATGATTCTATGAGAGCCGAGCCATGTGAGTGCATAGCAGGTGATGGGAGTGATCAGGTCATGGTGGCCAAAAGTGGGAGGAGCCACCCTCATTCAGGATGGGAACAAAGCACTGAGCTGGGATGGGGGTGCACTGGTGAATGGCCAGGAAGGTCCCAGAGGCAGTGGATGAGGGGACAGAGGAGTTTTTGGTGGGCTACAGGGTGAGTGGGAAGTGTTGGGGGCCTGTGGGGCAAGCGGTTGAAGGCCAGGATGTTGGTGAGTGGGGTATGTTGGGGGTGACGTATTTGAGGTTGCAGTGAGCAGGATATATGTCAGGGCTGCTGGGGTGTGTGTGTGGACTGTCCAATGGAAGGTTGTTGCCACAGTTGCCAACTTTCATACGGTAACTAAGCACCCTGACTTTCACAATAAGCCAAAAATCAAGCTAATCCCATTTCAAAACAAGGCCAAAACAAGTCAATCCCTAAGAACCCCAGCACTGTGTGACTAGATCCGCCCAGCGTGCAGTCTAGGACTGTGGTAGGCCTGCTGTGCACCCTTAACTCTCTCTCCCCCTTGTCCCTGCTTGCCAGGAGCCAATAAAAAAAAAAGAGAAGGAACAAGCTACAAGCCAAAAACTAGCCAACAAGCAACTCACAAGCCAATTAAGCCAAAAACAACCCCAATTTCTGCGTTTTTTTCATGGATTTGGCATGTCTGGTTGTTGCACAATATGTGGGGAATGGAATGGGGACGCTTTAAAGGAGGTAGGAGGCCCCCATTTCCATAGGCACAGGGCCCCCACATTTTAATCTGGGCCTGACTATTCTTATGTTGTCAAAATAGGTTTTTGATAATGTGCTAATCTTAATTTCCCACAGCCTTTCAAAAATGCTATGGTTGGGGTTATATTTTCAGCCCCTGCCTACTTCATCTGCCTTCAAACAGATCAAATGAGTCATCAAAAATGAGTCATCGTGGTAGATTTGTTAACATGATTGCAGTCATGTTGTTGTCACCTTGGGTTCAGCATTCCAAGAGTACTAACTTAGAGATAATAAAACCAGATAAATTGAAGGGTCATCTTTAACACATACTGAAAATAGAAAATAAAGTGAGTGGCTATATTTTGACCTCAAGCTTTTTCTTTCTTCTATGAATTATCTATAGAAGAAAAAAGTGTTAGACAAAAGAGAGAAGTAATTTATATTTATGCAAAGACAGATAATAGATGACGCGTGTCAGAAAACATCAGGCAATGTGGAATCTAAGGTGGCTATTTAAAATTTGTTTCTATTCTTGTTATCCCATTTTCTCACTTTTCGGTTGATCCTCCTTAGTTTGCAGATATACAAAAAACTCCACTTAACTGGAGAACATTTCGATCTCTGATCCCCAGCTATAATAAACTCAGTTACATGTCCCAGAACCAATACAGTTGTCTTTCATTAAGAATAAAGTCTGCCCAAAACCTACTCCACATTGAATCTGTGGAAATATTGTCCCCAAAGCAACCACATATTAGAAACAACTTTACCCTTCTCAGTAACATCAAGAGTATCAATGAGAGAGGTGACACTTTCCCTGCCTTCAGATCAATATCCAATAAGTCTATAATAAACTAGAAAAATCAGCAGAACAAGTCAGCCACCACTGACAATTTAACTAGTGTCCAACTTATAAATAACCCCCAAAAGCAAGAAGTATGTCTTTACAACCCTCAGGCTTTCACAACTCTGCTAAAAGAAATACAAACCAGGTTCTGGACTGTACAGTAGAAGCAGAAGGTCTGCAAACTGCATCTTTCCACATTACTGTTTGTGTTCTCTGATTGGATAAGTATAAATAGCTATAAAAGTGGGGTGGGGAGTGCTTGATCAAGTCACTAGGCCTTCAATTCTGTCAAGGAGAGGGCAGTAGCATTCTATGGAGCTAGAGTAGCTGGGTCAGCAGGGTTAGGGAGTCCCTGAGACATTCTGAATCTCTCACTTTTTGATTACTTGAATCAGGCATTTCTATGGGGAACATGCAGGTCATGCTATGTAATGCAGAGGCTCATGTTAGGTAACTCAGGGACGCAGGGCTGGCCCCTAGACCAAATGGCACCCTAGGCAAGGAGTGTCTTCAGCGCCCCCCCCTTCCCCCCCCCGGATTCCGTTTGTTAAACTTTTGAATACCTTATTTTTTACTGCATTTGTAGCCCATTTCATGACTTTGATGCACAATTTGCATGCATGATTTATTCCTGTCATATAAAATTATACATTTGCATGGTAGGATATGTAAATCTGTATTTATTCGTGCCATATATAAGTAAATAAAAAACCTGTTTCCTCTAAGCTTATAGAAACTTTTTACTTTTAAGAATAACTGAAAAGTACTAACAACAAACTGAACTGTGCACCATTATTAAATAGTGTTACAGAAGGTGATGGCCTTAGAATGTTAATCCTAGTCCTTCCGTTCAAAAGGTCTCTTTTCTCGCCATACACAATATTACACAATAAAACAAGGCTCACAATATGGCAGCTGGGCTCTCACTTCGTTCTTGTATCTCACTGACTGACTGGCAATGCCCCACCCCTTCTATAACTGTGAGGGCACAGTTGACAACATTCTAGGAGGTTTAAGGAAAATGCAGTTCATAGAAAGTCTGGAAGGTTCCACAAGATTCTACAAAGGCTCAGAACATTCTAGGAGGTTAGTGAAAAATGAATCCACATACGGAAGACCTGAAACGTTTTACTTCAAACATTCTATTTTCCTTTTTGTTGCTAGCAACAAAACAGCATCCCAAGCCCAGCACTCGTGAACCCTGGCACCCCAGGCGCTCATCTGGATTGCCTGCCCCTAAAGCCAGCCCTGCAGGGACCGCTGGAACTGAGACACTGAATAAAAGAGATGTCTGTCAATCACCTTGTCTGAGTGATTACTGAACACCACAGTTTCCTGAGACAGCATCACCAGAAAAGCGAGGCTACTCGAATATATAAATTGAGAGTCAGATTTTAAAAGTTAATTTTCTTTTATTTTTGTACAGTACCTAACAAAATGGGACCTCCCCCATGTGCTACCATAAATAAATATTAAATAAACAGCCACTGCTTGTATGATACATGACATCTTCTGTAGCCCAGCTACACAACAATTAGAAAATGATACTTTACAGTGTACTATTCTCTTTTGACATAGTGGGGCATTTAATTTTCACAAGGAAATTAAAAAGGCCACTTCATATTCAAAATAATCTGCAACTCTCCCTACATTTTTGATACTGTGCTAATCTCAGTTTCCCACAATGTTAAATCGGGGGTTCTTATATTTCCAGTTTCTGGATATTTCATCTGACTTCACACACAGATGTCTGAGAGTCACACAAAAATGAGTCATCCTACTAGGTTTGCTGACATGATTTCAGTTCCCATGAGAGGGTCTTTGAATTTAGGGTTTCAGAAGGCTGGGTAAGTGCACTCTGGAAATAACAGTAATAAATAATAACTCGTAATATCAATAAAGTTCCAGTGAGCTTGGATAAATTTCCTCCTGGAAATGACAACATTTGAATGAGCTGAATTCCAAAGGAATGATACAGAAATGATCAAGTTTGGTGGTAACTATTAGACCTTCAGCCTAGTTAAAAATACTTTAACCTATAAAAAGTCATCCTGTTTGCATAAGGGATACTTTGCCTACGTAGTATTCCCAACAATTGCAGCTTATCTTGGTCAATAAGAGTTTATTCCTTTTGTCCTCCTCTTTGCCCTACTTTCTGGTACATCTTCTTTGCCCGTACATTTTATCTTGCCTATGCCCCCCAAAACCAATAACATTAACAAGTTCCTTATGTTGGTTGCATAGACTCTAATATCTTTCCTCAGTTGTGGGATGTCCCAGGCAAAGACTGTACATACAAACAGCAGATTAATACGGATACTTACCTGCCAAACTGATAAACATGTAATTTATGAATGCCAACATAGGAAGCATCTTTTGGTCATCTGTTTTTACATCACCTAACATAATGAGAGCTGTTTTCGGAGGGGCCTCTTAGGAGTTACCACAATAAAAAACAATAATTGTAAATATTTCTCTTCACTGCTGTCCCATCACAGACCTTGATGGTGCATTGCCATCTGTTCTTAAAGAAATAATAAAAATGAAAAGCTGGTAAAATAAAAATACAGAAATAAAGCTAATCAGAACCATCTTCTTTAGCCTCAAGACTTACATTATGGAAATTACACTACAAAAATAAATGAGGCAAGACAATTATAAATTATAATAATTTGAAAATTCTCATCACTTATCAATTCTTGACAGACAGTGAGTAAACAACATGATGAAAGCAGTTTCTAACGAAATTATTTTTAAAAATCACCATCTCCCTTTTCTAGGCTTTTACAGTAATTTAATAAAAAATTCACTGAATGGCCTCAGGAAAGTGGAGGATGAGTAATAAAAGTGTATTTATGGTTAGAAATAAAAACTCTAACTTTTATTTAGTTCTCTCATTATGACTCAATAATATAAAAATGCAAGGCTATTTCTAAAATGGAAAATAACATATCTGCTATGTATTGGTCTGGCTATTTTCTTATATATTTAAATGAGATATGATTAAATGATTGGCTTTGAAATAAAGTCAGTGGATAGGAATAGATGGTCAATTGATGCATTAGCTACAAACTTGTATTTTGAGTATCCATATAACAAAATGACATTAATTGCTTTTAGAAGGCACAGAGAAACAATTAAATTAAATTTAGGTAACCAGTCCTGGTAGAGAGGAAATCAGCTCAGTAGCAGATTTTACTTTAATTACTAACTTTGGTCATGAAAGACAGATTAGAAATGTTTTTTCCCCCCATTTGGTAATCAGGAAAAGATGAATACATTTAAGAGTCCATGTGTGCTTGTCCCTCCAGAAAAGCTATCACACACACTAATGATCTCCTACAAGTTGAAGTGGAACTTTTCTCTAAGGAAATTTCAGAGTAGCAATTTCAGAGTAGCAGCTGTGTTAGTCTGTATTCGCAAAAAGAAAAGCAGTACTTGTGGCACCTTAGAGACGAACCAATTTATTTGAGCATAAGCTTTCGTGAGCTACAGCTCACTTCATCGGATGCATACAGTATGCATCCGATGAAGTGAGCTGTAGCTCACGAAAGCTTATGCTCAAATAAATTGGTTCGTCTCTAAGGTGCCACAAGTACTCCTTAACATAAGTATGTGTTAACATATCTCTTGGCCACAGGCTAGTTGTGATGAAAATAGTGCCAAAAGTCAAAGAATTTGTGCTGAAGTGTATACATGATCAGATTATTTTTTAACATTTAACTAAATAAAATTAACTTTTCCAAGGACCTGACTATTCCCCCATTGGCCCGTGCTTAAATAGCCTGAGTGAGTCACTCAACCTTCTGAGGGTGATTCACCCCAGAAAAGGAATTATCGAGTCCACCCAAAAAAAGAAGAGGAGTTGATGAGTGATGGGCCTAGATGCTGTTTTCAATCATTTTTTTCATGATGCTACATGGAAAAATCAGCAGGATATTTGGCACAACAAACCTCAGAGAGATCTTCAGGAATGTACTAACTCATACTTTGAGTGAATGTGTTCTTTGGGTCATACAATGGAAGGTGATGCACTTCATACACATTTTACTCTGAATGTTGGATTGCATGTCACTGGGAGAGCGATCATAGGTGCCCCTGAGCCATCACAAATAAACAGGTCAAATGTTTCATTTTGACACTACTGAAATGGAATTTTTTACATTATTGAAATGAAACAAGGAAGTTAAAATGATTTGTTTTAACACTTTCCCATAGAAAACTTCATCAAAATAGACAGGTTCCCACAAAATGTTTCGAGTTTGGTGAAACTGCATTTTCCAAAAGAAAACTGTTTAGTTTTGAACATTTTTCAACCAGACCTACAGATTTGTGATAATACCTAGCTCTTTTTATTAATATTATTATACAATGTTTGTCATTCGGAGATATCAGTGTGCTTTACAGTGAAGGTTAAATATCATATTTCCATTTTACATGTGGAAAAAACCATGACACAGCAAGAAGAAAAGACCAGCCTAATGGTACTTTGTGATGCAGTGGCAGACATGAGAATAGAATACACAAAGCTGTTGCCTGTCCCATCCCCTATGCACTTGACAACGCTGTCACAGAAAAGCAGCCTCCATCACAGGTGTTATTTTGTTTCATAATTCAAGCGAAGTAAGACTCTCCATGATCTACTTGCACTATTAATCTTACCACTTGGATATTATAAAGCGGCTACGTTGAAGTTCCTCAGAATGGCCCTGACCCAAAGCCCATTGAATTCAATTGAAAGAGTCTCATTGATTTTGAATCAGGTTCTATATGTTTCACCGCAGACTCTTGGATAACATGACAAAGGGATTCACTCTAGATCATAAAATTTTAATGAGGAAAGTAAATACCGGTTACGATAAAAAGACATGAGAATGAAATTCTACACCATGCTCCATCCCAGAGTCCTCAGGGGAACTCAGACATAGGAATATTTTTCCTTGAGTTAGACATAAAAGAATATTTATTCAAGAGGCTGACAAAAGACATGCTTTGTTGCTATTATGGTCTTGAGTCCGGGGCAGTGGTGGCAGAACTCAGGAGGTGTGGATTCATTTGCCAGATCTACCATGGACTTCATGAGTGACCTTGTACAAGTTTCTAGAGCTCAAATCCACAAAGGGACTTAGGTTCCTACACCCCAGATTTAGGTGCCTAAATTGCAGTTTTAGGCATCTATGTGATCCACAAAACCTCCACGTGGCTGTTGCCTAACCATGTAGGTCCCCAAACTCACTCAGTGCCTAACGTTTTGCTGTAAAAATTCCCTAGGCACCCAAACTTCTGCCTCTGGGCATGTGCATTGCTGGCTCAGTCTAGGTGCCCAGAAACATAAGCACCAGTACAATCCTGAAACCAGGGAAAGCAGGCATTCCCCTTCCAACTGTGCCTGTGAGGCCTGATCCAACCAGCTTGCTTTGAGCACACCTACTGGATCAGTCCCCATTCAAGATCCCAGAGAGGAAGGGGTGCCTGCTTTATAACTTTTAGCCCAGTGGTTAGAGCAATCAGCTGTGATGTGGGAGATCCAGGGTCAATTCCCTCCTCTGAGAAAAGTGTTCTAATCACTGGTCTAGTGGCTATTCTAGTGCACGGGTGTTTCAATCTCTCCTGTTAAAGCTGTTCCACTTTGGATTAATACTTCAATTGCCGGGCAGCTAAGACACTCAAGCTGAGAGCTGGGATACCCAGCTTCCAGTCCCCCTTCTCCAGTAACTATTTACCACCACCACCTCTTCTGGCTTTCATAATATCAGATACCTAACTCCAGAGGAGGGGTTCCCAGATGTGGATTGCAAGCAGAGATGGGTGCCTCCCTGCAGCCTAGACTAAAGCCATTTGTCTAGGGGATTTGATAGCTGCTTTCAACTACCTGAGAGGTGGTTCCAAAGAGGATGGTTCTAGACTATTCTCAGTGGTAGAAGATGACAGAATGAGGAGTAATGGTCTCAAGTTGCAGTGGGGGAGGTTTAGGTTGGATATTAGGAAAAACTTTTTCACTAGGAGGGTGGTGAAACACTGGAATGCGTTACCTAGGGAGGTGGTAGAATCTCCTTCCTTAGAAGTTTTTAAGGTCAGGCTTGACAAAGCCTTGGCTGGGATGATTTAATTGGGGATTGGTCCTGCTTTGAGCAGGGGGTTGGACTAGATGACCTCCTGAGGTCCCTTCCAACCCTGATATTCTATGATTCTATGATTCTATGTCTACACTGCTCCTCCCCCCCAGTTCAGACTGCAGGGGTATAAATAGCAGTGTGCACCAAAGTGCTGCACTATAACTCACCTGTGTGGACGTTGTGGCCAAAAACGCTGTGGCCTAGTTTGCATTAATGTGATCCTTTTTGGCTAGGATTACACTAATGCAACATAGGAACCTTTTAGTTCACTCCTGCAGCATCCACATGGGGGAGTCACAGCCCAGGACTTTTTAGTCCGAACTGTAGAGCAACATAGACAAGCTCTTAGACACCTAACTTCATGAGAGTGACAGGGCTTAGGACACACCTTTCTCATTGACATCTCCCATTGGCTAGTTTAGGCAGCTCCCCACCTCCTGTGCTACCTTTCATTTGGATCCCATTCTTAGGTGCCTATCTCTCTCCATTCTTTGTATAGGGAGCCTAAGCAGCTAACTCAGGGTTTGTGGATCCCATTGTTGTTCCAGTGATTTTTTAGTTGCCTGAAAGTTAGGCATTGCAACTCCTGAGCCTCTTTGTGGATCTGACCCTATGTGCCTCCATTCACTATTGGTAAAATGGGAAAAAAATCTTCTCTCATATTCTGTGTCTGTCTATTTAAATTGTAAACCCTTTTAGCTACAGACAGTTTCTTACTATGTATTTGTACACCACCTAGTGCAATGGGGCCTCTAGATACTATCAGCCATATAATAAATAATAGCATTATTAAAAGGTAAACCTCTTTTTCCCATCACTTGGCTGATAGTGCCAAATTAAATATTTTGTCCCATTAGATACCACTTCCAGAAAATTCAAGTTTGTTTTTAAAGGACCGTAAGAATATAGTGATGCCACAGCTTGGTTGCCATGTAAACAATTTTTCTAGCACAGCCCAATTTTAGCACCCCATGTGGAAGAGCGTAAGTTTGTACATTAGAGATTTTAAAAATCCACCATGTTAAAGTACCTAAGCCATGGGGAGCTCTGTTAAAATCAATTTTTTGTTTCTAGCTGCTACAGGACGTACAATCTTCCACTTTGGCTATTCTCTAAGGAAAAGCAGATATGCCATTACTAGAGTCAGCATATTAGATACAATACTAGATATTGTTACATATTCTCTATTCTCTAAGGAAAAGCAGATATGCCATTACTAGAGTCAGCATATTAGATACAATACTAGATATTGTTACATATTAGATACAATACTAGATATTGTTGCAGGCAGTTTGTAAAGTTTCTGTGGTTCAGAGTTCCAGTTATATTCCTTTTCAGACTGGACCCCTGGACTCCCGCCTTGCCTTTCCTTTTGAAGTCTTTCTTCTTGGGCAGACAGGCCTTGGAGAGGAGGAGTGCTGTTTGCCTTCCTCCCCACCCTTAAATAGGATTTACATAAGGTTGGAATCCTTTGTTTCCCAAACTTGACCCCCCCCCCCCACTTCCCTTACAGTGGAAAGTCACAAGAAGTCCCAGGTAATGTTTTAGTATCAGGTGACAAGACCTGACTCTGTAGGATCACAGCGTCCATGAGTCAGTGGCAGTATGGAGGTCCACAGGAAGGCCAAGTTTTTCACAGTCTATTGTCCTCACTGATGGGCCATCCGCCCAGTCTGGCTTCTCCATTCTTGTACCTGAAGTGTTAGCAGCAGTGGGCATTACCCAAAGTACCATAGTTGAAATACAGATACATAGTCAATATTCCTAACTTCAGATACAGAAATGATACAGGCATACAAATTGAATAATCGCATTCAGTAAATCATAACCTTTCCAATGATATTTCACATGAGCCATCTGGCATAAAGTATATCTCAGTTATGTCATATTCATATCATAAGCATATTTTCATAAAGAATATGGAATGAACATCACAATGTGCATTGTCCATGTCAGGTGCGGATATGGTTTAGAGCTGTCCATATGCACAGTGTGGAGGAGAAGCCTGGCATTTGCACAGTTGAGTCATTGATTAGATTTTTGTTTAGTACAGGCATTTAGTATAGGCAGCTGCCCAGGTTCAGACCATCTTCTGTGAACATTCTCACCTTCCACAAGGAGGACCGTGGCAAGAGACCAGAAGAGTTTTCTTGATTTTACTGGCAAGGGGGGTGTTGTAAGTCCTGGTGGAGTGGTAGTATGGTCTTTGCCATGACCTTTACGTATTCCCCAACAGTCACAATTTCTCACTGGATATTTGCTGCTGCAATGTTAGCCAGTACCGATAGCCATGGAAGCGATGTTGATGTAAGGATGCCACGGTGCTAATTATATGAAGAGCTTTGTTAATTTTGGTGTCCACTAAAACAGTGTGTGGGCTTTCACTCCGAACTGGGGCACAGTGTTCCACTCTGGAATGGATCAGGTCGTGTGTCGATATTTGGAGCGTGCAGTTGTCACTATCCCAAGATGTTCCTGCAAGCTTCTGTATGATGTTGACCCTAGCCTTCAATTTCTTTTTTGTTTGTTCAAGGTGGCAATGGTGTGGTCCAGGGTTATCCCCAGGTAACACAGATAATGATCATGCATCAACTGTGACCCACAGAAATTGATGTTTAATTTCTTCTTGGCCTGGATATTACTCAAATGGAAAGCTGAGACCACTGTTTTTCAGGCATTTCGTTTTAACCACCATGTCTTGAAATAGGTTTCTCGTGCTTTTAGGTCCTGTTCTAGAACCTTTTCTGAGGTTTCAAATGAGGAAGACTGAGTAGCCAGCACAAGGTCATCTGCGTACCTGAATTTGTGGGAGGACGTTGATGGAATATCGCTGGTATATAAGTTGAAAAATGCTGGAGCTAGAACGGACTCTTGCAGGAGTCCATTGTTCAGTCTTCATGGACTGTTGCTTGGTGATCTTTTATACTAAGCCTCCTATACTGAGAAAATGGAAGTGTATGGAGAAGTTAGACAATCCTAGATCTGCATGGAAAAATGCCATTGAAATATTGAGAACTCTCCTCTGTCTATGCTGGTTAAATCTCTGGATTCACTGGATCACTCCCCTTGCATTTTTATGACCTCATGACATGTTCTTATGATTCCTGACTGATGGTCAATGAATCCCTTTCACTTTGTGCAACCCTAGATTAATCCCATTGCACTAAATATGTCCAATATGCACAACCCTGGACCTTCCAAAATACCTGATTGCCTCGTTAATTGATGCCATTACTGTTGCCTCAATTTGTTTTGGGTAGGATTGTGTGCAGGTAAAGAATGAGATTTATTAATTAGAAAATATACTCCAATGACAATGAGAAAAAAATCTTTACTGTACCTCACAAAAGCATTGGGCAAAAAACAGTAGGAAAGAAAAAAAGACAATTCAATGCTTCTCAAAATTGTAATCTTATAAGGACCTACTTTTGAGACCTAACTCCGTTATTTTGAAAATCCTGGACAAAACAGTCTCAGCATTGAGAATGGACACCAGTTCAAGAACAGATTATGATTTCTCATCATCTCTATAATATTCTCTTTGTGGATTATAACACCAACATAGAAATTTCTATCAAATGCACAGGGAAGACTGATATAGCTCCTTTTGAAGAAAGAAAGGAAGAAAGAAAGAAAGACTTTTGTAAGTTTATGAAACAGCAAAGCCTTCCTAGGTAGAAGTATTGTTTGCATTTTGGGTTGGGGGGGTCCTTCCTCCCCTCAGGTTTTGCAGCCAGAAGCACTCATTTAGCCACAAAAAGTTGATTTTGCTCCTCAGATAAGAAAATCCGTTTTCTTTGCTCCTGTTTCAGCAAAGCTCAAACGTCACCATATTTGTAACAAAAGGCATTGTTAGCTGACCACCCTCAAATTCACAAAAACAGCATCACCAAAATACTAGTGTCGTCACCAGTTTTTCATAGAGCCAGTACTGGTAGTTTCTGCCTATCACCTTGGGCCTCATCCTGCAGCCATTTAAGCATACGGATAATATAACTCACATGAGTAGACCCATTAAAGTTAATGGGACTACTCATATAAGTAAAGTCATGGACATGATTAAGTGTTGGTAAGACTGGAGATACAGTGAAATTCAGCTCCACTGAGAGCTTGCTGTTGACTTCAGTGGTGCCAGGATTTCATATATAGCATATGAGTGCCTGATCCAAACCTCAATTAAATCAATGGAAGACTTCAGTAGACTTTGGATCAGGCCCTATGTGCATTTCACACACCTGCATTCTTTCCTTATATGGCTACCCTGTCAGCAATCAGACCACTCACTGTTTTACAACACTGGCCCTTATTCCATTCACAGCATGTGACCGTGCCAGTTAATTAAAAAAAAGAAGAAATGTACTACTTAGTCAGATTTACCAATCAGTCACTGTAAAATCACTTTGGACAAAATCCTAGTGCTTAATATCAATAATAACCATACATCCTGCATTGCTTTTATGTTAACAGATATATTAGGTTACAGTTTTCTTATTGAAAATAAAATTAAATGCTTTGACAACTCGAGTTATTGTCAACATCATTGTCATTATACTCATAGCTATTTTTTTAACATATAGTCACAGAATGTTCATTAGGTGCTGTATTATATGAAGGACAAAGGAGACTCTTGAGCTGGGAAGTGTGGGTGGGATGGAGTCAGACAGTGAGAGGAAACAAGTGGCTGGCCATTGACATTACAGATGGATGGCAGGAGCCCAGCAGATTTCATTCTCTTTTTCCACTTACACCTGCAAAAAGAGCACATGCATAACCCTGAAGTTCAATATTCTTCTCAGGACCTTGAAGTCATCTTTGATTTTATTAAAAAAAGAAAAGGAGTACTTGTGGCACCTTGGAGACTAACAAATTGATTTGAGCATAAGCTTTCGTGAGCTACAGCTCACTTCATCAGATGCATCCAATGAAGTGAGCTGTAGCTCAGGAAAGCTTATGCTCAAATCAATTTGTTAGTCTCTAAGGTGCCACAAGTACTCCTTTTCTTTTTGCGAATACAGACTGACACGACTGCCATTCTGAAACCTTTGATTTTACTGACTCTCTATTTACTCATGTCATTTGTTTCTTCTTGGATGAAATTTGTGGAAATGCACCAGCATTCTTCAGGATTCACTCCATCCTTATTGCACCCATCTTTTGACCTGGCACTCAAGAAGCAGTATATAATTTCTTCTCTGTGTTGCAAGTTTCTTTGGACAGATTCTTCGGTATGGAATCAAATTTCTAGGATCATTACCCATCTGTATGGTTAATTTATGGCTTAGAGAAATGTGGAGAGCTAGCTGGAATAATGTAATGGAGCAATGTGTACAGCATGTGTGACCTGTGATAATGGAGAAAGAGGTATTATGACACAAGGAAACATAATGAACATTCATCCTTGCAAAGGTATTGCCTATGCTCCTACCTTTCAACTCAACAAGGTACAAATGTGTGAAACGGACCCAAAATGAGGAATGCAAAAACATCATTCATGCAGGAAACTTGAAATGCTGCAAGATTCTTAACTTTCAGATGCAGATAATTTTCAGCAATAAAATAGAGAAGATGTGAAATGTATGTGGCATCTAGAGAACTTTGGGACTGAAATGAGGCCTGTCACTCGAATGAAGTATACTTGAGAGATATGTTGATGCCCCACCCTAATGTTCCCCAGACAAAGCACAATGGCATCTAAAGGGGGTCATGCCCTCCCCAACTGGAATCATCCCTTCTAGGCATTGTTGGCAATATTGAAACTCCCCTCTTAGAGGGAACCCAGCATTAGCATATCCTGTTTCTTCCTGCATAATTGTAATGGGAATGGGTTCTTTTTATGATTTTCCCTTCTACCAAACCCACACAGGACCAGCTGTAATTTGATCCATAATGTAATATCTACTTCAATAGGTTAGAAAATATAAAAATATAAAAGCCTCAGTATTCTACATAGATAATCACTTCTTATATCTTTTTACTGTCTGGAAGTGAGTATCCTTGCTAGCCATTTCATTTTAAGGGCCATGAGGGATATGTGAATTTTCTTGATCTTGCCAGTCTCCTACTTTAAGCAAGAGACATTAGTTATGTAATTAAGGCCAAATCCTGCAATCCTCACCGGACAAAACTCCCATTGCAAGGATTTAGCCCATTTTACTTCCAAAACATCTCCACGGAGGAGCGCAAACATTTACAGGGACAGGATAATAGGAATAGTGTCACAGTGTGTGTGTGCGACGTTTGCTTTAACCTGTAGGCTTTTCGATTCCAGTTTTTTAATTGCGATGGAAAACATCATAAAAAAGGAAAACATAAAAAGGAAATTAAAACTGAAAGGTTAATATTTTCTTCATTGCACATATGATCATTTCAGATATTCTCTCTGTTGCTGGAAATGGGCTGCCTTGAGGGAGAGCATATAATTAGAGTAAAGAAAAGATCATTGCTATCAGTCTCTTCGTGCAATGCTTACAATTGGCTTGTTGGCAATGGACTGTTAAATAGAATGCATTAAAAGCACTTAATCATAATGGGGGTTAGCACTGTGATTGTCATAATGTCAAGATCCAGTAACTTGATTGTTAAATCATTCATTTAGGGGCAGAAAACTGTTGAGATAAAATTTCTCAAAGATGTGACAAGTATTCAAATGATTCAAAAAACTGATATATTGAAATTCTATAACAAAACATGTCATGATTACAAAAAGCTTGTTTTTAAAAGGACAAATCAATTATAAGTTATAATAATTTTGACAGCAAATTTTAAATGCATTTTATATAAAATGACTGGACTGTGACAGCTATGTTGAAAATACTTTTGTTTCATGCCATTTTGAAATTGAAACAATACACTGTTTTCTCAAAACTCCATCTTTCATTTCCCCCAATCCTTCATTCTCTTCCTACTGTAATTATGAGACAATCACTGTTCTAATGTTAATTGTTAGTGTCAGAGACAATTGGAGCTGGCAACTCTCCATCATAAACAGCAAAATACTCTCTAAGCTGTTGTTTATGGAGAAGAGCAAAATTATCTTTATATAAGGAAAATCTCATTAAAGAACAAATAACTGCTTTTAGACCAGCAATAAAGGTCTTGAGGATTTGGTCCTACTAATTTGTCAGTGGGGCAGAACACAGCTTCTATAATAATCCTGTGCTCCAAAGAATGAGAATCTGTAGATTCATATGCCTACAACTTCCTTGATGGGAAGTTGACTTCAATGGGATTTGGATCAGGTCCAATGTGCAGATCTCTCATTGAAGTGAATGGAAGATCTTCATATGCACAGTTTGAAGGAACTGACTTAAGGTTTGACCAAATGTGGTAGGGAGTAGTAGGAAATAAAAGTGCTTGACTATTCCTTTATCCTCCAACTTTGTTTCCATCTCCTTCATTTAGTGTTATCCATTTCTCCATACATGATGCAGTAACTGCCTATTCCTGAGCTAGCTGGTTAAAAAAACACAGCATGGGCCATCTTCAACTCTGACTAGATACTGTCAGTATTCTGTACCTTTCCAAGCTATATGCAAAGAATGGAACAGCCATGGCACTGATGGATGATCTCCGTTTGGACACAGATTTGGGCCATACATTCATACTGGACAACTCTGCAGCACTTGATACAGATAACAGCTCTCTGTGTTTGAGATTCAGTTTATTAATTATTATTTATTATTATTATTCTGCCCTCTGAAAAGGGGGAGGAGGGCTCTCTAAACACATATGCCCGCTGCATCTTTGATAGAACACAGCAACTACTGTGTACTAGGCACTTGCCAAATATAAAAGAAGGCTCTTCCATCTCACTTGTGGCAGGAGGGAGAGGGGACACAATGAAATGGCTTCAGTTTTATCACTGAGGCCACTTCCAAATAGTCATGATGGACACTTACTAATCTTTCTCCAAAGTCCCACAAGGATCCACCCTCTCAATATCTACATGAAGCCAGTAGGGAAGATTGTTAAACAGCATGAACTGAAATGCTACTAATATACAGTGTGACAGGGTCGGGCCAGATGGCTACAGGAGAGTAATAGAAGGCAGATATATTAGCCCCAGGTTAAGTAGGTCCCTTTTCCCTGGGTAAGGTAACAGGGAAGGTCCCAGAACAATCAGGAACCTTCTGGAGACAATTAAGACAGACAGGCTGATTAGAACACCTGCAGCCAATCAAGAAGCTGCTAGAATCAATTAAAGCAGGCTAATCAGGGCACCTCGGTTTAAAAAGGAGCTCACTTCAGTTTGTGGTGTGCGTGTGAGGAGCTGGGAGTAAGAGGCACTAGGAGCTGAGAGTGAGAAGGCGGACTGTTGGAGGACTGAGGAGTACAAGCATTATCAGACACCAGGCGGAAGGTCCTATGGTGAGGATAAAGAAGGTGTTGGGAGGAGGCCATGGGGAAGTAGCCCAGGGAGTTGTAGCTGTCACACAACTGTTCCAGGAATGTTCCCAAGGAAAAGTTTCCAATACCATGCACTCTCTCAGCTTTGGAACCTTTGTCATCATTACCTTCTTCTGTAGCCTTATATCAGTGAAATGAATAAATGGTAGTGCCAGCCTCAAAATTGGAATGGCAATACATGCTTACGGCCAGGATTTGGACACTCCAGTTCGCTGAATGCTGTTCACCACCTCCAACAGAACATGCAGTGAAAAGTTAAAATCTGGGGACTTACAAAGCCAATACGTCCCACAGGAAATAAATGTTCCTTTCCCCTTTTGTAACATCCTTTATGACTCCAGCTGTTTTCACGTACACATAGGCAACCATGATTAACTTCAGTGAGGTTGCCTAGGTGTGAAAGCAGAATCTAATTGTTAATAACATAGAACTTGACTGAAGAGCACAGTTGGACCACTTTAGATTTTAGCAATGTATTGCTTTACTTTGTGTCCAAATTATAGTTTAGCTAAATTTCAGCAAAGATGAAACTTGTTGCCATGACAGCAGCTGAGGCAAACTATATTGACAAAAGAGTTCTGCATTACACATAAAGGATGGGGTAGGTGTTAAAACAGACAAAAGGATAGTAAGTGGCTTCAGACCGGTGCACTCTATAAATGCCTCTAAACCAGATGAGTAAGAATTTTTGACCTCTGCTAGTACAGTAGAGAGAGCACTGTCTATGACAAGTCTTTGACACTGCAAATCTCCAAATCTCCAAAAGGCCACCACTTATATAGGCTCTGTAAACACCATCTGTGTATACTGAGGAAACACTTCCAAAAATAAATGAGTCATATGCCAGATCTCTATATTTGTCAGCAAAATGGATGACAGGTTTGAGGAGAATGATATAAGAGGGTGCTAGCCTAGAATCCACCCCAAGTTTTACAAAGTAATCCGCGTATATAACTGAACAGGACACATTGTGACTTGGTTTATTTTCAGGTAGACAGCCAGCAGTCATTCCAGATGCCTCTAATAACTTGCTTGCTTCTTATTTCAGTAATGAGTTAGTGTATCTATTAGGGACTCTCATGACCCCTCCATTCTACCTAATGTTAGATAGTTAAATTGAAAGCACTCAATATGTCCAAACCCTCGTATTTTACTGAAAAGCTCAAATCCTACAAATGTATCAATGATTTAAAGGGCAGGTAAAGTTATTTATATTCAAAAAGTTCTCTGCCCTGAACTAAACAGATTACAAACTGAACACAGGAGGCAAGATATATAACCCACAAATTATGCCAAGCCAGGCATTGCCAAGTTAAGATATGAGACATGCCAAAACCTAGTCAGCATGGTTGAATGGTATATACAGTAACCAGTACATGCAAGTCTCATTTATCATCTCTATTAAAATAGCCCAACAAAGATAAGGGACTTCATTATGTTAGGCATTGTACTAACATGTAACACAAGACAGACTCTGCCCAAAAATATGTTAATCTAAATAGACAAGAAAGATGCAAGAAACAGTGGCATAGAGAGGTGAAGTAACTTGCCCAAGGTCATAGAGTAGGTCAGCAGCAGAGTTGGGAATAGAATTCTCACCCCAGTGTCCTGTCCACTGGACAGGGCTGGCCTTACCACGAGGTGAACTGAGGCGGCCACCTCAGGTGCCAGACTGTGTGTGTGGGGGGCACCACTAGGACACAGAGTGTAGAAAATTGTGTCTGCTGCTGATGCATATGTATTCTCTTTACTCTAGATGCACAGAGATGGTAGAGTGCTGTGCTGGAGGAAGGAGGGCACAAGAGACATAACAAGCAAGCAGGAGAAAAGGTGAGAGGGAATAAAAGAAAGCAGCAGGAGCTGCAGGGAGAGAGACAGGAGGAGGAGCCTCTGATGTACCTCTCTAGCACCCCTAGGAGCCTGGACTGATTAGCACCAGCTTCTCAGGGAGCTTCCTGTTTCCTGCTGCTTCCCTGAACCCACTTGAGGAGAATAGGCAGTCAACTGAAGTCGTAGGAGCCAGTTAGGTCCTTAAGATGCTGATATCTTCCCTCACTCAGGCCCTGCTACCAGCCTGCTTATTTGCCCCCTTCAACTGAGTGTTGAGAGCCACTATAGCTGGCACAGAACAGCAGTCATGAGTGAAAGAAGAAAATGCCCCTCACAAGCAGCATTCAGAAAAAGAAAGAAAGCAAAGGAAGCTTTTCTATCTAAGCAGAAAGGAGCTCTCCTGAGATACATAGATACAAATGTTCACGGTGAGCCTTCCGTCCCCAGTGAGGATGTGAGTAGTGAGGAGAGGCCTGATCTTCCAGTTAGTTAGAGTGCAGGTAACCTGGCAGCTACTGCAGCATCCATATCTCCATCTCAAATAGATGTAACCATGCACATTCCTGAAGAAAAGTGTAGATCAGAGAAGAGCGTGGTGGAGGTGCAAGAAACAGCTGCTGCTAAGTTTAGTTCCTTAAATCTAGATGATCCAGGACTGTGGACCCACTTGAGCAGTAGCCTGAGGGACTTCCTACATGGGCCACAGCAAGTGAAAAACTTCATGTTCCCCAAAGACAATTAAAATAGAAGTTTCCATCCAACACATTACTGGTATGAAATCCCCAATGGTGACAAATTGCAGAGGCCATGGCTTATGTACTCAAAAACTCACAATGCTGCATAATGTTTTTGTTGCAAACTCTTCCAGGCTCATGTTCCAGCCACATTGGGTTCTACTGGAATAAAGGACTGGAAAATCTGGCTAGAAATCTGGCATGCCATGAGAAGGCAGCAAATCAACAGAGAGCATTCCATAGGCGGAAAGAGTTTGAGATGAAACTACGGTTAAAGGCCACCATAGATGATCAGCATCAAGAGAAGATTGCATCAGAGTCTCTTTACTGGCAAAATGCTCTGAAAAGGCTCATTGCCATTGTGAGAATGCTTGCTACCCAAAACCTAGCACTGTGTGGCACTTTAGATCAGCTGTAGGTGCCAAACAATGGAAACTTCCTTAAAATTGTGGAGTTGATAGTGGCATTTGATGCTGTACTCCAGGAGCATCTAAGAGTCACCACCCAAGAAATGTACACACACCACTACCTTGGAAAAGCAATTCAAAATGAGATCATACAGTTACTGGCAACAAAAGTCAAACAGAAGATTGTGGCAGATCTGAAGTCAGCAAGATATTACTCTGTTATTCTGGACTGCACACCTGACATCAACCATACGGAATAGATGACTTTAATGGTGTATTTTGTAACAACAACAGAACCTAGTGAAAATGTCCCCTAGTGAAACTGTCAGAGAGAATTTTCTAGAATTTATTGACATTGATGATATTACAGGAGCTAGTATGACAAATGTGCTTCTTAAAAAGCTGGAAGATACAGGAATTGTGATAGCTGACATGAGAGGTCAGGGCTACGATAATGGTGCCAACATGAGAGGAAAGAACAGAGGAGTGCAGACACGGATCCGAGGGTTAAACCCTTGAACTTTTTTTGTCCCATGCAGTTCTCATTCATTGAGCTTGGTGGTCAGTGATGCAGCATCAGCTTCTAGTGAGGCTGCTGAATTTTTTAATGTAATTCAAAGCATCTATGTATTTTTCTCTGCATCAACTCATCGATGGCAAATTTTGAAGCAACATCTGGGAACATCCTCTCTGACACTGAAACCACTGAGTGCCACATGATGGGAAAGTCAAGTGGAGGCGATAAAGCCTATTAACACCAAATTGGGAAGATAGATGATGCCATAGTTGCCATTACGGAGGCTTCTGCTATGACAGGAACTGTTTGTGGGAGAACAGTGGCAGAGGGAAATGGAATCACCAGAAACATACACAACTTCAAATTTCTGTGTGGCTTAGCGTTGTGGCATGACATACTGTTTGAAATAAATGTTGTAAGCAAAAGACTCCAAGGTGTTGACCTTGATAGATCTGGAGCAAAGGAACAACTGGACAAAGCAAAGTCACACCTACAGTCTTACCGGTCAGATGAGGGATTTCAAAACATTATGAAGAGTGCACATAAGTTGGCAGAAGAACCTGACACTGAAGCTATTTTTCCACCCATTCAAGAATACAAGAGTCACTGAAAAAGAAGAAATTTTGATTACGAGGCACAGGATAATCCCATAAGAGACCCCAAACAACAATTCAAAGTTGAATTCTTTAACCACGTGCTAGAGTGTGCAATAGAGTCAGTTGAAGAATGTTTCATGTAGCTCAAGGAACACAGCAGTATATTTGGGATGTTGTATGATATTCCAAAACTCCTCACTATACCTGAAGAAGATCTACACCAGCGATGCAGAGTACTAGAGACAGTGTTGACACATGATGACATGCGCAATATTGATGCAAGTGATTTAGGTGATGAACTGAAAGCCCTTTCAAGATACATTTCAGCAGGATCAACTCCAAAGGCTGTTCTGGACTATATGTGCACAGATAAGATGACCACCCTCTTTCCAAATGCTTTTGTTGCTCTACGCATACTTCTAACATTTCCTGTAACAGTTGCCAGTGGAGAACACAGCTTCTCCAAGCTGAAGTAAATAAAAACGCATCTACACTCCACAATGACACAGGAGAGGCTGGTCTGCCTTGCAATCATCTCAATAGAGCATGAGCTGGCCCAGACTCTGGACCTTCAGCAGGAAGCAGTTCAAATCTTTGCAACCAAAAAGGGACGGAAAGCACCACTTTGATTATTCAAACGGATAAAAATGCCAGTGTTTACTATGCAGACAAGAAAAGTTACATTTGCTGTTCAGGCGTTAAGTGTTACTTAAAATTTTTGAACAAGCCATTTTAAGTTGTTAGTTCTCCTTTATTGGGGTAGGTAGCAGAGCAGTACCATGAGAGGAGTAGAACAGGAAGAAGGCAGAATTGAGACCTTTCAAAGTTTTGGCCCAAGCGAAGGGGCATCGGAGCATCATTTGAGCTCCCCGCCTCAGGTGCCAAAATGTTGTGGGCCGGCCCTGCCACTGGACCACTCCACCTGTCACACTCCCCACCTTGAATGACCTAATCCACTCCTTCACTTCTAAAATGGGTCAAAACTTTTGTTAGACTGTAAAATCAGGCTCATTTGGATTTTTAAAGTATTTTAATACTGGATATTTTATTTTGATATTGACACCGTACTTCTATAGTGAAATATTGTGGCATGGAGCCACTTAATTTTGAGAAATGGAGGATGTGAACTGACAATCTTTAGCTCTACTTCTTTGAGCTACTAGATGTCAGATCTCATAAGCTAAGCAAGGCTTGGCCTGGTCAGCTCTTGCATGAGACGAAAGTGTTAGTGTTGAGAAAGTAGGGATGCAGCAAATAATACAGTCCCCTGTCACTACCACACTAATGCCTGCTCTGGGCCTAATCCAAATCCTACTAATATCAGTAGGAATCTTTCTGCTGACTTCAATGGAAGTAGAATTGAGCTCTATGGTATTAAGGAACATTTTCAGATGAGATGTAAAAATCAAGATGCTAAATCACTTGTGGTTAAATATCCAATGGCATTTTCCTCAAGAATATGAGTATTAGTCTTGGGTCCCAGCTAAATCTCAGTTAGTTAATTATGCTGGGCGATGTATATATTCTGGTATAACTTCACTGACTTCAATGGAGTTACAACACGTATAAATTAGGCTTGTTCTACTTACCTCAAGTCCCTGTGTAGCTTCATGTGGATAAGATATTTTTGTCCTGTTGTATGAACTGTATATTCACACAGACATGTATGGAATTACATCCACCATATTGAAATGCTACTTTCTCTGGGCTCAAATGCAACATCTATTTAACAGTACATAACAACACCATGCAACAGTTTAGGATTATTATTTGCAGTATGCTAGGTGCTTTCCAAACATAAAAGGAAGCATGACCTCTGCTCCAAAGAGATTGTATTCTATATAACAAAAACAGGCTCATTTTCAACTGGTCAGAAATTTTCTGAAAGTACGTTTTCCCATCAGAAAACACAGATTCGTTGAAAGCCAAACATTTCATAGAAATGTGTTGCTTTCAACGAATCTTCCAGTGGAACACAGACTGGTCTCAAAACATATCTGCCTGGTTTCCTGCAAGCTCACTCAGTTTCTCAGCAGCCTGCCTGAAGAACAGCCTTACAGTCAGGACCCCAGGGCTTCCCAGTCTCCCAGGCCAGCTGGCTCCCCAGATTGCCTGATTCTTGCAGCCCGGGAAGCCAGCTGCCCCAAGAGTCAGACAACTCAGGGTGCCAGTTAGCCCAGCTAGGAGGATCTCAGAATCTAGGTTCCCACCTCCACGGCAGGAAGCCTGCAACCACTGGTGGTATTGGAGATTCTGCCTCACTGTCATGGAGCTAGGAGCCTGGAAGCCCTGGCTCAAGTCAGAATGAATCAGAACAAAACAAAATTTGGAGATGTCAAAATTTTCTGCAAAACAGAAATTTTGTGTTGTGGCCATCTCTAGTACAGTAGAACTAAAATGATGAAGTAGCTAAATGGTTGGGAGCGGGGGAGAGATTATATCCAGGTTCCCACAACCTAGGCATAATCAAACAGTTTCTTGTAAATGTACTGTAGAAGTGCAAAACAGTCTTATGTGGACCAGCTCTTGGAGAGACGTGAAAGAATGCACAGAAATGATTGTGGGAGGAGCAGAGATGTGAGTAGTTAGCCAGACATTGTTGACAGAATTGGGAGTGTGGGAAGAGGGATGTGAAAAGAGATAACCAGAAGTAATTAGGGAGGGGCAATGATAGAAAGGGCATAGAAGATTAAAAAATGATAATCTGATGCAGTGGATCAGAGAAGCCAATGGAAAGATTTAAAGAGTGGGGATATGGTGAGACCAATGGGCAGGGAAGCTTAACTCATAAGAACATAAGAACAGCCATAGTGGGTCAGACCAAAGGTCCATCTAGCCCAGTATCCTGTCTTCCGACAGTAGCCAATGCCCAGTGCCCCAAAGGGAATGAACAGAACAGGTAATCATCAAGTGATCCATCCCCCATCGCTCATTCCCAGCTTCTGGCAAACAGAGGCTTGGGACACTCAGAGGCAGCTTTTTGGGTTGGGAAGGGAGCAGTGTGAATCAGTGAGGGACAAGGCCAGAGAGCAAAAGGAGGAGGTTGCAATGATCAAGATCGGAAGGATAAGAATATTAGCAGTAGGGATAGAAAGAAGTGGACTGATCGAAGCAATATTTTGGAGGAAGAAACATCAGGATTTGGATATGGCTTGGGGGTGTGAGGCGAGAGAGAGAGAGAGGAATAAATGTTGACAAAGGCTACAAATCTAAGCAAACAAGAGGAATTGTGGTGTTAACAATTGTGACACAGAATGTGGGGAATGGAGGGGGCTTGGGAAGGAAAATAAGTAACTCAGTTTAACTATATTAAGCTTGAGTTTCTGGTGAGACATCTAGGAGGAGATGATGGAGAGACAGGGTGAGGTACGGAACTGGATGGGTAGACAAGCCAGGAGGTCTTACTTTTGAGAAGAGACTAGTGATTTTGAGAATCTTAATTTCTGAGTGCTCAACCTGAGGCACATTAAAGGTGTCTGATTTTCAAAGGGCAGGTGATCAGTACTTACAGGAAGCATAATCCCAGTGAGAGTAACAAGATATCTTCTTTTTTAAATTTTAGAGTACAATATTTCATTAAATACAACCCATTTCACTCCTTGGGTAATTACATCTTCCGTTGGCTTACGCTGTCAAGTATCAGGATGTTGAGCTTTTAGACATTGCTTTTAGTTAGTCTTTTTTACTCTGATCCAAAAATGTTGTTTTCTGTATTTCAAATTGTATTGTCATTTTTATTACCAGCCTATCGAAACTGAATGTTCTCACTGTGCTGGTGGAACATTTAAATAAAAACCTATTAGAGGTGGCCTATTTTCATTCTGCATTTGCACTTAAAGGCCTGCGCTTCTAGAAAGATTTTTTATCATTGTCATCTGTCACTTTTTCTCTTTCATACAGCAATACTCTCTTAAACAGTTTCATTTTCATAGCAGCAGGCCTCCTTTCAGGCATCTTATACTGAGATCCAAAAATTGAATCAACCAAAAGCATAAGAATATGAGAATGGCCATACTGGGTCAGATCAATGGTCCATTTAGCCCATTATGCTCTCTTCTGACAGTGGCCAATGCCAGATGTTTCAGAGAACAGAACACGCCAAACAAGTGATTTATCTGCTGTCATACAGTTCCAGCTTCTGGCAGTCAGAGGCTGAGATAGCCAGAGCACAGGATTGCATCCCTGACCATCTCGGCTAATAGCCATTGATGGACCTATCCTCCATGAACTTATCTAATTCTTTTTTGAATCCAGTTATAGTTTTGGCCTTCACAACATCCCTTGACAATGAGTTCCACAGGGTGATTGTGTGTTGTCTGAAGAAGTACTGCCTTAAATTTATTTTAAACCTGCTGCCTATTAATTTCATTGGGTAATCCCTAGTTCTTGTGTTATTGGAAGGGGTAAATAACACTTCCTTATTCATTTTCTCCACACCATTTATGATTTTATAGATCTGTATCATATCTCCCCTTAATCATCTCTTTTCCAAGGTGAATAGTCCCAGTCTTTTTAATTTCTCCTCATATGGAAGCTGTTCCATACCCCTAATCATTTTTGTTGCCCTTCTTTGTATCTTTTCCATTGCTACTATATCTTTTTTGAGATAGGGCAACCAGAACTTTGTGCAGTATTCAAGGTGTGGGCACACCATGGCTTTATATAATGACATTATGATATCTATCCCTTTCCTAATGGTTCCTAACATTCTGTTTGGTTTTTTAACTGCCATAGCACACTGAGCAGATGTTTTCAGAGCACTATCCACAATGCCTCCAAGATCTCTTTCTTGAGTAGTAACAGCTAATTTAGACACCATCATTTTGTATGTATAGTTGGAATTGTGTTTTCTAATATGCACTACTTTGCATTTATCAACATTAAATTTTATCTGCCATTTTGCCAGTCACCCTGTTTTGAGAGGACCCTTTGTAACTCTTCACAGTCAACTTTAGACTTAACTATCTTGAGTAATTTTGCACCATCTGCAAATTTTGCCACCTCACTGTTTATCCCTTTTTCCAGATCATTTATCAATATGTTGAACAGCACTGGTCCCAGTACAGATCCTGAGGGACACCGCTATTTACCTCTCTCCATTCTGAAAACCAACCATTTATTCCTACCCTTTGTTTCCTATCTTTTGACCAGTTTCTGATCCATGAGAGGACCTTCCCTCTTCTCCCATGACTGCTTACTTTACTTAAGAGCCTTTGATGAGGGATCTTGTCAAAGGCTTTCTGAAAATCTAAGGACACTATATCCCCCTTGTCCACATGCTTGTTGACTCCCTCAAAGAATTCTAATAGATTGGTGAGGCACGATTTCTGTTTACAAAAGCTGTGCTGACATTTCCTCAACAGATCATGTTTATCTATGTGTCTGATTATTCTATTCTTTACTATAGTTTCAATCAATCAATTTGCCTGGTACTGAAGTTAGGCTTGCCAGCTTGTAATTGCTAGGATTGCCCTTGGAGCCTTTTATAAAAATTGGCATCACATTAGCTATCCGCCCGTCATCTGGTACAGAAACTGGTTTAAATGATAGATTACATACCTCAGTTAGTAGTTTTGCAATTTCATATTTGAGTTCCTTCAGAACTCTTGGGTGAATACCATCAGGTCCTGGTGACTTATTACTCTTTAATTTATCAATTTGTTCCAAAATGTGATCTATTGACACCTCAATCTCGGACTGTTCCTCAGATTTGTAATAAAAAAAGAATGGCTCAAATGTGAGACTCTCCCTCACATTCTCTGCAATGAAGAACAATGCAAAGAATTCATTTAGCTTCTCCACAATGGTCATTTAGCTTCTAAGCAATGGTAATTTTTTAAAACACAGACCTTATATATTTTAAAATAAATCACTGTGATTTTTTAAATCTTCCTGACACCTGCATTACTCTCCCAAGTGGCCACATGTCCATATAGTCTTTGTCCTTATCCTCCCTCCTCCTACCCTACTACCAGTGTTGTCATGTCCACTTGATATTATGTTAATACAGGGATTAATTCTGCAACCCTTCATTACACATTGAGCTCTACTTGCTCATTCAAATGGTTCCAGTGAGTTAATATGTGACGTAAATGCTACACAACATGAGTACAGTTTGCAAAAATCAAGCCCTTAGACTATTAAGTTCTGTGAGGCAAAGATTCCAAGTATATTGTTTTGTAAAGCACATTGTGTGTCTATGTGCTATGTAAATGTTAAATACTAAGTCTGCATTTTCTCACTCATTTCTAAATTTACAGTGCATTAAATACTAGCATACTTTTAATCTGACTTAAATTCAACAGCACTGCTCTTCTGTGTCTGGACAAGAAGGAAATTCCATTTTGGCTCACCTGACAGAATTGCAGCCTATAAGCCACCAGCATCCCATTTCAATTCTTGGCTGAAATAATGCTCAGGATGTGCACACACCCTGTGAGTTCAACCACCAGATTGGAGGGAGGGGCAGTGGACAAGACTCTGTTAATTAATTAAGTCTGCTCGAATGTCAATACACCACTTGGCAGATGCACAATACTCTGCTACAAAGGATTCTGTGCCCTCTTATATATTGCACAGTTTACTGACTCTGCATTTGGCTATTTTTCAAAGACTCATCATTATATTCACCTAGTTCATCCAGGAATACTTCCAACCCCTTTCCTCAGAGGTGATCAGTAGGGTAGATTTATTATGGTTGTCAGTCACCTCAGACTCACACAGTTTACTCTGATGAACTGACTTCTTTATTCCTAAACCAAAACAGCACAGGATAGTTCATGTAACCAGCAGAAGTTTCATAAAAGTTATAATTGTACATGCCAAAGCAATTTCAGTTTGTGATATTAAAAACAATCCATTCTCCTTCAGCTCAGGCCATTCTTATCATCATTCTGATTTGACTTTACCCAACCAATGAAGTTTTGTACTTCACTGAGCCAATATGGAAAAATCTAGACATTTCTGAATTTCTTTAGTTCAATACATAGTATATATTGTTTCTTAAACTTTAAAGAGAGGCTGGATCTAGGATCTTATATTTTTGGTTATTTGTGTTTAGGTTTTTCACTACCTTCTTCATAGAATCATAGACTTTAAGGTCAGAAGAGACCATTATGATCGTCTAGTCTGACCTCCTGCACAACGCAGGCCACAGAATCTCACCCAACTCCTGTAACAAACCCCTGACCTATGTCTGAGCTGTTGAAGTCCTCAAATCATGGTTTAAAGACTTCAAGGTGCAGAGAATCCTCCAACAAGTGACCCGTGCCTCACGCTGCCGAGGAAGGTGAAAAAGCCCCCAGGGCCTCTGCCAATCTACCCTGGAGGAAAATTCCTTCCTGACCCCAGATATGGCAATCAGCTAAACCCTGAGCATGTGGGCAAGACTCACCAGCCAGACACCCAGGAAAGAATTCTCTGTAGTAACTCATACCGCAGTAGTTCTTAATGCATCAGGTAGCCATTTTCTGGCCAAAATAATGTGAGATTTTGAGTCTTCATGGTACTTCAGTTCCTGGCTGGAGAAAATAGTAAAAGAAGACCAGATTTCATGTAATATTCATTTTATGCATTTTCTGGAGGGTAAAATTGAGTGTGAGAGAGAAATCAAACAATAATGTACCACCCTGTCATACTGCTGATCAGCGCCTTGGACCACGGTCTTGCTGATCTGTGGATCTGTTCACCAATTTAAAGGTTTCAGTACTTGAAGCTCTAGCTTTTCGACATGCAATTTTCACAAGCACTATTTTATCAGCTAGCATCATATGGAGTATGAATTTCTATACCATGTAGTTCTATTGTTTACATAATAGGATGTATTCGTAGGAAGCAATAGCAGCTAGAAAATTAGCACTCATGGTGTAAAGAGAGACTGAACAAGCTGCACAAGTTACTATGAAAACATCAACTCTTGCCAGCAATTACCACACAGAGGTATATAAGATACCACTGTTTACCCCCATAGATTAGAGAATGACTATGGTACCTTGTGTGACAAAGTTCCTCCTCTACCTTGGTGGGTCTTGCGCTTATTGGAGGATTTGCTCGCCTTGGAGCTTCACGGCAGCCCTTAGCTTGGTCATTTTTCTGAACCCACAGTCCAGGTCGACTCCTCCTGTATCTGACCAGGAGTTGGGAGGATGTGGGGGGAACCCGGGCCCGCCCTCTACTCCGGGTTCCAGCCCAGGGCCCTGTGGAATGCAGCTGTCTAGAGTGCCTTCTGGAACAGTTGTGTGACAGCTACAACTCCCTGGGCTACTTCCCCATGGCCTCCTCCCAAAACCTTCTTTATCCTCACCATTGGACTTTTCTCCTGGTGTCTGACAATGCTTGTACTCCTCAGTCCTCCAACAGTCCGCCTTCTCACTCTCAGCTCCTAGTGCCCCTTGCTCCCAGCTCCTCACACGCACACCACAAACTGAAGTGAGCTCCTTTTTAAACCGAGGTGCCCTGATTAGCCTGCTTTAATTGATTCTAGCAGCTTCTTGATTGGCTGCAGGTGTTCTAATCAGCCTGTCTGTCTTAATTGTCTCCAGAAGGTTCCTGATTGTTCTAGAACCTTCCCTGTTACCTTACCCAGGGAAAAGGGACCTACTTAACCTGGGGTTAATATATCTGCCTTCTATTACTCTCCTGTAGCCATCTGGCCCGACCCTGTCACACTTAGTATCAATTTTAGTAACAGTTGGAAAATACTGACTTTTTCATTGTAAAGCTATGTTGTTCCAACAGAGAAACTAATAAACCCTGGCTCTGGATTTTCCACTAAGATGTCCGTGAGCATTAGATTCCAAGCAATAACATCATCTTGATAATGCAGCTCCACACCCACTTAAAACAGAAAGTAAAGTGTAAATTAATTTCTTTTCTTCTATAGTGTCTCTCTCACTATTTGATGAAAGCAGGCCTGGAACCATTGTTAACCCTGTTTGTTTAAATTCTTATGCATTGCAAGCTCAAGTCTCCAGAAACAAACTGGTTTTCTAGAGCAAAATATCTTGTTTTCTTATTTCACTGCTGTTCCATGATTTATCTTCAGATATTTTTCTTGGTGTCTCATCCTGTGAGCATGCAGTGAAGTTAATAGCTGCGTCCATGGTGAAAGCACCATTACTGACAGATGGTAGATAAGAAAAATTGAATCAGTTAAAGTAGGAGAGAAGTTGGAGGGCAGACAGAGGTAATTAAAATGACACTTTTCTCAAGACTACAGAAGAGAGGTCATTTTTGCCCTTAAGAAATATATTAAGCTATGGTACAATAATCAATGGTACAATATGGTACAATAATCAATGGTCAACATTTAGTGACAGTCAATAAGATCGTGTTTAAATGTATGTATCTCTCCCCCAAAATCAGTTTCCACATTAGATTCCAGATATATTGATAAAAAGTGCTACCTGAGGTTAAAATATCTGAACACAGTGAGCACTATTAGATAGTACATGCTAGATCCAATGATCTACCTCCTTATAGCAGTATTGGTCCATTTTAAGCACAGAACACACCCCCAAAACCTGCACCATTTAGTACTAGAACAAACAATTTAATGTAGCCACTCTATGTTTACCAGTTATTATTTTACATAATGTTTTCTTAATTTTGTATGCACAACAATAACACTAATTGGCATCTGCAAAACTAGTTTTAATGGGCTAACTTTTTAATGGATGCACACTGACATTACATCTCGACAAACCTGAATTTTTAAATGTGACTCTACTTTACCTTCTACTGGTATGCTTTTTCCTCCTCCGAAAAGCACAAAACAAAGAAAAAACAAACAAAAAACTCCAACAGCCACTGATAATTTAAATTGGACTGTGCCATACAAACATTTGTACAGTACGTGGTTAAGGGGGAAAAATGTGAAGAAAAAAGAAAAACTGATGACTGAATGGTAATTAAAGTCCAGTGTTGCTGATAGATACATGTGTTTCATGGTAAAATTTTAGTTTGGATAATTATGTCATATTTTTATTTAATTTATATGCATATTCAGATAGTGAGTGACAGCTGAGTTTAACAAAAAATTATTTTGTATATGTCTAGGAAAGTGCAGATCCCAAAAGCTTAATATTTGGGTTCCAATATAAGTGAATTGTTTTTTAATGTAGGTTATCTATTTTGAGCCTTTTTAGCTCAATTTCTGCTCTCCCCCTTTCCCCCTGCAATACAAGGTAAGGAAAGGAAAGGTTTATTTTCATTTGAACAAGACTGAAGGTGGATTAATTGGTGAATACAGCTTTTGAACTTTGACTCAAGGTTTATTTATTATACATTAAAAACACAGAAGTAAAAAATACATCATTCAGAGACAGCCAGGTTCATTAGTGGTTATGATCTTTTTGACACATTGTAAGTACTCAATTATTAGAGCTAAAAAACTGAGAAACTGAATTTAAAAGAATTTTCAGGTGTGCTAAAGTGAGTGCAGGTGGCTACTCTTAACATTAGGTCCAATTCTGCGATCTTTACTTGTGAAATTCATATGATTTTATCAGTCAGTCCTCCCTGTTGCCATCCTCTGTTCTCAGGAGCTAGAGAAATCTGCATTAGGTCTTCTCAGACCTACCAGATGCTGTGCAATTAGTCATACCTATGGATGCAGAGAAGGAAAATCTATCTGCTTTAAAAACTGATTTCCACAATATCAAGATGCTTCTATCCCATATATGCAGGTGAATATATGCAGGTTCTTAATCTGTCAGCTCACTGTTGCTTTAACATTTCTTCTGCCCCTCACCTCCCATGCTGCCCTTGTGCCTGGGCTCAGGTGGAGCAAATTAATCTGACCTAGTTCAAAACTGATTTCTAAATAGAACTCAAAAATGAAACCTGTCTCCATGCGCAAAATACACTGTCATGTCCATCGTCCTTTCCAGAGGTATTGATTGGCTAAAATATTGCTGAGAGGCATGTGGACGAGAGATGAAGGTGTCTAGAAGCAAGAGATTCTATTTATTCCCCAGTCATGGCAACAGAAAAAGAGAAACAAAGTGAAAAAACAGGGCATGAAAAAGATCAGATCAAATTCAGTCTCTCCAACAGAAATCTGCCCCAATATTAATAATTTATTTGACAAAATTCTGCAAGACTGTAAACAAACACCATGGCAGACCCACAGTTCATCAACTTTAACAAGTTGTTTCTGGGAGTATTCTATGCTTAATTGACATGTCATGACAACTGGCACTCCAGACCAATAAGTTAAATGTGTTTTGACTCACCTTCACATGATACATGCATGCACTTTGTTGTCACTGAGATTTTATGTAAAACTCTCACTCCCACACCTCCGGAAGTTCAAGGTGAAATCAAGGTGGTCCTCAGAATGGATTTGATATAGTGGAAGCTGATGACATGCAACACTGGTGGGGAAAGCTGATATATATGCTCAGAGCAGCAGGTAATAATCAAGCTGTCTGACTCTCACTGATTAGGGAGAAAGAGGAATACCCAGGCTCTTGTAAGACACATCTAGAAAGAGGAGGGGAGCCCATACTTTGAGGCAAGTAAAGAAGTGGTACTGTAAGCACTTTTAATTGACATCCTAGCAAACGCATCTTAATTTACATGCTGCCATTTGAAACAGAGCAAATATTTTTAAAAAAGCAGCCAAACACTTCAGAATTGAAACTATATTGTATGTGGGAAGCACCAGTCAGATGTTATAGATGCACTGCCTGGTGTCACCTACAATCTGAGCACAACACAGACAAGCTGCCAGGATATGCAGAGATTGACATATAAACATAAAGGGCTAGACCCACAAAAAGATTAGAAAACTTTGATTTGAGGCTAGCAGTGTGGAAACTGGAAAAAAGCTCTGAAAAGGCAGGTCTAATGACCACTGCATAGGCTCCCCAGTAATACTGCTGGCACCCCTGACCAAAGAGGATGTATATGGCCAGATTAGGGGAGGTCAAGGTACCTCCCCATGCTCTCCTGCACTGCTCTGACCTTCCCGTTTCCCCTAGAAGCAGCACAATCAAGGAGAGGTGAGCCCGGTGTCCCCTCACCACTGCAGGGAGCAGTGCAGGTAAGAGGAGTTCTTTAGCCCCCTCCATTGGCCTGGAGGGCCACCCTGGGGAGGAAATGGTAGGAAATGAGGGATATTTGTAAGAGAGTGGGACAGAAGTAGGGGAAGGCAGAGGTAGGATCACTTTCCTTCCCCTCCAAGTATGTGACTGCAGAGGAATGTGGTACACAACTTTGCCCTCTTATGGATCTTCTCTATCAGCGCTTCTGAGCTCACAAAGAACAAATGATGACGATGACCCATACATCAAGGGATTGTAGAAAAACTACCTTTTTGGAAACCCTGTTCTTCAAAGCCTTAGTCATTGAACTGGGTTTTCAAAACTTAGTGTCTGGATGATCCTTACACTAATAAAGGTCATTTTAGGGGTGTGCTGAGTTCCTGGAAGATGTGGAAGAGTATAGCCCTAAGGGGTAAGAGTTTCCATAGGAAAAGAGCCTCCACCCAACCCTTTCCCACCCCCCATATTCCCTAGCCAATAAGACAATAGTTTAATGAACCTGAACATTTTATGAGTGATGTTGATGTTACGGGAGTCTGAGTATCAGTAACCCCTAGACCAAAGAACCCAGTGATTTGCTGTCTTTTGATCGCACTCAGTTCCATTGTTCAATAAATAGTTGAGAAGCACAATTATCCTAACTGCTTACTAGAGTCTTTCATCTTTCCTCTACTTAATTACTGCTAATTTCCTTGTGCATACTTCTAAACTAAAATCAGAGTCTGCCTGTGGATTTTAAAGAACTTTAAAACATCAGGTCTTAAACATGGGCAAAATTTCCCAAAAGGAGCCCCTGCAAAATAGAGTCAGAGAACAACTCAAGGCTCCAAAGATAGGGCTCAAACTTATAGTGCTTGAGGTTCAGTGGTTATAGCATGTCATGCTGAGCCATCCAATTACTGCAACAAGCTCCTTGCAGCCCCCTCCGGCATGAACAGTGCCCTTGTCTTGCTGCACCTGTGCATTTTAGTCTCTGGTTCATCAGCTGGGCTCAACCCAACCTGGAATTCTAAATCTAACCCTCAAGTGCTTTTGAAATATTGCTTCCCCAAAGGAGCAGTGGGTATCATGCACTAACTGAGATAAATCCAAAGCAGGCAAGGTCAGTTTAGGAAGGATTAGAACCATAGAACCATATGCACACACAAAAATAACCCAAACAAACAAACCCAATAAGAATCAGGTGATTTTGTAAACATCATTTTAAGGGACTGTATCTTGGGAAGCCCTCAAATTTGGACCACACACCTGCATGAGGCACAGCAAATTTCAAGACAATCTCAGTAAGCATATTGATTTTAGAGCACTTCAGATAATTGTCTTTTAGACAAGAAGCAATACTCAGCCTTAACCACAGCCCTGCTAGAAAATAGGAATGGCTAGGGCTCTTATTCAAATATTCACTACAATGATAGTTTCAAGAGGGAACATTACCAAAGAATTTACAGAATATTTTATCTTTATGGTACAATATGGTGAATGCCTTATAGGAGAATATTGATAGTTATTTTTAAATAGGTAATGTTGCCTCAAAATTCTGTGTGGGGTTGCTTGGAATTTTTATTATTTCTTATTATTTTTACAGGTCCCCAAAATATGCTAAACACTTTACAAAACAAATAGAAAAACAAGATTGTTGTCCCAAAGAGTTTACAATCTGATGTACAAGTTGAAGTAGTGAAAGCATGGGTTAAGAAAGCATGAGAGTTACAGTAATAAGATTATGTGGTTACTCGGGTGAAGCATGTACAATTTGTATTACATATATTCTGTAGTAATTTTACCATTGGTGTGTATTGAATGTGTGTATGCACTATATAGTGAAAAACAATAAAACATGTATGTGGGGAGGTGGATGTATAGGAATTATCCTTTTAGGTGCCTACTTTTCATTTGCTTGCAGAGGGATGAAAAGCTGTGCTCGTGCTCTACAAATTATTCTCTGGAAGTTCTTTGAAGTTTCATAGACCTTTCACACTGAGGTTTTAAACTCCATTTAAATAATTTTTAAGACCAGGAGTGAGTGTTAATTGAGGAATTACAACTGCAGTACTTAGTTTTGTGTTTGTTCTTCTTACTCAAAGTCACATGTTCATCTCTGAAAAGGCTGGTTTTGGTTTTGCCAGCTTAGTCTCTACCACAGCTGTTCTAATACTACTTTGTCTCTCTCTTTCCCTCTCTTTCTCTAAAATGGAGGCATAAGGGCACATCTTCCCTAGAATATGCATTCCATGGCGTGTAAGAGTGTGTTCTAGTAGCACTGAGACTAATAATTTGCATCTGTACAGTTAATTATATTATAGTTATATATAACCATGATTAATAACTCTGCTCCTCAGGCACAGTGGAACTGTCCATCACAAGAGTAAAATTTGTCTATGCAGGAGACAGCTTTCTCAAACATTGGTCCAAGATCTTGGAGTGAACTCTCACAGGAACTAAGAACCACCCCATCCTTAAAACCAAGGACAAGATGCACTTCTTTGAGTTTGTCTTCCGTAATATAAACACATCCCACAGTGTACATAACATTTATAAAAACAGCCCACCACACTACACAGAGAATTTTCCACCTTAGGTGAGGTAGAGAGAGAATGAACCACACAGGACAGAACCACCTTGATGCACCTCTGGGAGGAATTCATTTCCTGGGGTGATGAGTGTTGTGAAGGAATCTGTGTAGAACTGAATATACTCAGAACACAGTGCCACAAAATGTTGACGAGATCAAGCATAAAACTTACAGAGAAAGCAAGTTTTACGCTGAGACTTAAAAAAATAAAATAAAAAAGTCAGTGGATCAGAGTTCCAAATAGGTGAGGTAGGACACATTTGAAAGAGCAAATTGAAAGTGTGGAGAATCACAGGGAGGGGATAGGACAAGGATAAGAGAATAAGGACAAGAGAACAGACTGACACAAAGTTAGAGAAGGAGGGTGGAGGGAGTTCATGAAGAGTTTGAAAACCAGAAAGGCAATTTTGATCTGGATTCAGATTCAAAGCCTGTGAAGGTAACAAAGGATAGAAATAACTTGGATCCAAAGCAAGAGATCGTTTTGGACCCCAAGATGTTTAGAATTAAGTTTTAGGAAGAACAAAGGAAGGAATTTCACTTATTGATACAGGACATGATTAAAGCAGTAAGGATTTCAGCAGGCCATTGTCATTTTTAACTTGTCAAATGTAATTTTTTTAACTTTGCAATTTCCATAGGAGGCTTCCTCATTTTTCAATGTGTTTACTGCATATGGACAGTTTTTCTTAAATGACTCATTCACCTTATGCCGGCTGTCCTGTACTGTGCATCTATATTTTATGGTGGCACATTTATTTTTCTCTCTTTAGTTCCTGCTGTGGTAAAGTTTAATGAATAATTTGTTTAGGGTGCTTAGTTATTTTTTTTCAATCTATGAAGAAGAATGCAGTAATTTATATTTTTAAGACGGCTGCTTCAAAGCTTTTACTTTTGGAGTCTTTCTGTGAAAGCTAATTGACTTAATTTCTTGAAAGGTGGCTGACTTGTGTCTACCCTGCTGCTACTTAACTTGGCTGTATTAGATGTCTTGTTTTCTTCATTAGTTTTCATATATTTGGAAGACTTTTTTCTGTCATTCCATCTAACTGTCTAAATTCTGCAAGTGACTGACTATCTTCTAGAAGACTTATCATGCTTTCACTTGTATTTTATTTATGGAGTGTATAATATCCATTAGGTCATCAAATGCTTAGTCCAGACTAAGTTAATGTAAGTAGACATCAACTTTTTAAAGCTATGTCTGAGTTTTTGGCTTCACCTAGTTATTAATTACTTTGGCAAATCCATTAAAAAGGCTTGCATTCGGAAAATGTGTGCTTTGGCGTGCAAATAATGTTTAAGTGATCCCAAAAATGCATAAATTGGTATTCTTCAAGCATTTCATCTCAAAGTGTGATGGATTAGGCTGTGTGTTACTATAGCAGGAGACTGGTCTCCTGAATGGCTCAAAAGCAGCAGAGTGATGCTGTGTCATGGAATAGGTATGGTAGTTACTAATAAGAAATACATTCAGCGTAATGGATTCTCTGTATTACTCAAGTAATTCAGGATTCCTATTGATTACAAGGTGCTGAGACAGCAGTTTCATTAACCTTTGAGGGTTTTAAAAAAATAATCACTTCCCCAGTTTCCCTTAGGTAATCTGACTAGTTTTGTTAAGGTATTGTCTCAGTTCAGGGAATGAAGCTAAGGGTCTGATTCTGCCACTCTTACTCACAGACAGGAGTAGCTTGCTCCCCAAGCAGTCTCCTCACTGTCAGTTGTCAGGATTAACCTCAATCAGTCCTTGTACTCTCAAAACATAAGGACTGGAATTGTGCCTTGCTGCTGTGCAGGGACACAAAAGGAGAGAAAAGGTCTCTGCTGCCTCCCCTTCCTCCCATACTCATCTGCAAAGGACCCAGCACAATCTGGCCAATCGATTGTAACACTCCCTGGAACAGGGGTCTTGTCTTATACAGACCTCTTCAGCTTGCAGAACTGAGCCTGAGCTCTCACAAGAACAAGAACAACAAGGAGTCCAGCGGCACCTTAAAGTCTATCAGATTTATTTGAGCATAGGCTTTCATGGGTAAAAACCCCACTTCTTCAGATGCATAGAGTGAAAATTACAGATGCAGACATAAATATACTGACACATGAAGAGAAGGGAGTTACCTCACAAGTGGAGAACCAGCGTTGACAGGGCCAATTTGATCAGGGTGGATATAGTCCACTCCCAATAATAGATGAGGAGGTGTCAATTCCAGGAGAGGCAAAGCTGCTTTTGTAATGAGCCAGCCATTCCCAGTCCCTATTCAAGCCCAAATTAATGGTGTTAAATTTGCAGGTGAATTTTAGTTCCGCTGTTTCTCTTTGAAGTCTGTTTCTGAAGTGTTTTTGTTCAAGTATGGCTACTTTCAAATCTGTTACAGAATGTCCAGGAAGATTGAAGTGTTCTCCTACTGGCTTTTGTATGTTACCATTCCTGATGTCCGATTTGTGTCCATTTGTTTTTTTACGTAGGGACTGTCCGGTTTGGCCAATATACATAGCAGAGGGGCGTTGCTGGCACATGATGGCATATATAACATTAGTAAACGTGCAGGTGAATGAGCCTCTGATGGTATGGCTGATGTGGTTGGGCCCTCTGATGGTGTTGCTAGATTAGATATGGGGACAGAGTAGGTAACAAGGTTTGCTACAGGGATTGGTTCCTGGGTTAGTGTTTCTGTGGTGTGGTGTGTAGTTGCTGGTGAGTATTTGCTTCAGGTTGGGGGACTGTCTGTAAGCGAGGACTGGCCTATGTCCCACGGTCTGGGAGAGTGAGGGATCATTTTCCAGGATAGGCTGTAGATTGTTGATAATGTGCTGGAGAAGTTTTAGCTGGGGGCTGTACGTGATGGCCGGTGGTGTTCTGTTATTTTCCTTGTTGGGCCTGTCCTGTAGTAGGTGATTTCTGGGTACCCATCTCGCTCTGTCAATCTGTTTCCTCACTTCCCCAGGTGGGTATTGTAGTTTTAAGAATGCTTGATAAAGATCTTGTAGGTGTTTGTCTCTGTCTGAGGGATTGGAGCAAATTCGGTTGTATCTTAGGGGTGGCTGTAGACAATGGATCGTGTGATGTGTCCTGGATGGAAGCTGGAGGCAAGTAGGTAAGTATAGCGGTCAGCAGGTTTCCAGTATAGGGTGGTGTTTATGTGACCATCGCTTATTTGCACTGTAGTGTCCAGGAAGTGGATCTCTTTTGTGGACTGGTCCAGGCTGAGGTTGATGGTGGGGTGGAAATTGTTGAAATCCAGGTGGAATTCTTCAAGGGCCTGGAAAATATCTTCTAAAATCTGAATCAAAATAGGGCTGACAAACAGATTTTGACCAGACAAAGGATATATAGTCACCTGTCTGCATTGTAAGCCAACACCATAGAAGCTGGTTTGCATATGACACTCAACATGAGGCTATGAATGCAACACGGAGCCAACACACCAGGGAATAAACCACAGAGTCATCTTGACTCTGGGGACAAATCAATGATTTGGGGGAATATAAGAGAAAGGCAAAAAGACAAGACTTCATAAAAAACAGCACTTTTGCATTAATGAAAGAGGGATCCCAGCCATGTTGGTTGGAGATACTGGGAAATTGCATGAGGTGAGATAAATTACTTTAGACAAGGATTTTGGCCTGTTAATGTTAAGTCTAGGAAGCATGTTATACTTTTTGTTTTGTATGTATCTATTTCTGTTTCCATCATTATCCTTATTCACTCTCTCTTAAATGTTAGCCTTTGATAATAAAGTTATGATTGTTTTCACTATAAATATATCTCAGTGTTGTGATAGTATATTGGAGATGATCCTCACATGAACCAAACAAGCCGCTGTGTGCACTGCTCCTTAGGGGACAGCTTACCTTGTAATTGCTGTGAGTGTCCAGTGGTGAAGGGCTGGACACCGCAGGTGAACGCTTCTAGGAGGCTCGGGGACTGGAGTGCACGTATTGTTAATCTGCAAGACAAAGTAAGAGCTGGCATAGCCCAGAGGAGGTTGTTGAGGTGGCTAACAGACTGATGGTGTTAGTAAGCTGACACCCAGTTAAGCACCAGCAAGACTCCCTCACACTGGAGGCAGGGGGTAACAAGGTCACTCTCAGTCCTGAGCACCACAAGAAAGTGTCATAGAGTATGTTCACCCCAATGGGTCCCCTTGCTAGCTGACTACTCTGAAACAGATCTATTAGCCCCAATGCTGGATGGGATGCAAGAGGTATTCAGTTATTCAGTTTGCTCAGCAGCCATGCTGAGTTATCAGAGTGTGCAATACCTCTCCAGTACCATTCCAGCAACCTTGCTGCTATACTGGTGGGTTGGAATCATGGAGTGAAAGTGGGGGAAGGGCAAGGTTAGGTGTCCACAGAGCATCTTCACTTGCCCCCCCGAGGGTTTTTCTCGTTCTGTCTCTGTGTTTGCTAGTCTGTGACTGCTCATGGGGTGGTATGGTCAGGATTTCTGACAGACACTGTGAAGAACATGTCAAATTAGCCTGCAATAGCTGGGAATATCCTGATCAGCAATACGTGACTTTTTCATAACCATTCAGAGCATTCATGGCTTGAATTTAATGGTGATATATATATACAGTCAGATTCCAGCTAGAAAATGGGTAACAAAAATAACCCCAGATTTTCCACCAAGTAAAATGGAAACATATATTTTAAATGAGGCAGCTACTAAAGCCTGAAGGCATTCCAGCTAATCAGTGATGGTATTCTGCATCAGATGCTAATATAAGATGATAGATAGAACTATGTCAGGAATGTGCATCATGCTTGTCTTTCACATTAAACAAATCCCAGCATACTGGGACTAATTCAAAGGTGATGTGAATGGGAATGTAAGCAACACATTAGTCCATTATTGCAAGTCGGCACAGATAGCTCCAGGAGAATGAGAAGTGACGTAAGGGATGATGGAAATGTGGGGTGGCAGCAGGGCAGAAGATAAAGCAGGAGTGGGGCCTCACTTTTATGCAGACTTATTGCTGTACAATTTACACCACTTGCCTCGTCCTCTGATTCAGTGTTTATGAAATCCTATTATTTGCCACACTAGCAGAAAGAGAAATGTGAGTATTATGGGATGGGACCTTAATAGTGTGAGAGAAGCCAGTGGTAATTCTGTGCTCATAAATTAAGCACAGAATTACCACTGGCATCTTTGACACAATCATAAATTAAGCAGATTAAGAAAGCAGTTTAATTAAAATGTTGCACAATTTAGTTTGGCAGTACAATAACTGAATTCCACAAATCTTGATTGGGATCGTCACTACCGAACATACCAGGCCCAAGGGAAAAGGAAGGAGGTTACATTTTTCTGTTGTATAGCACGGGAGTTCTGAAATTGTGGCCAGCGGACCACTAATGAGTTACAGAGCCCTGCCACCTAGCATATGGAAAGCTTTCTGTCACAACAGTGAAATATAGTCATTCTTCATGCACAGACCCTTCCTGCTAGTTAATATGATTATAATCATTTACTTGTATAGCAACCTAGATGTGCATGGCACTTTACAATACAGAAAAAGATGGATTCTATTCACTGTGAAGTATATTATTCAAATTAAATAAACATAAACAAAACAACATGTCAGCACAGAGGGAAAGAAAAGAGTGAGCAATATGATTATACAGTCACTTGGGAGGGCAAAGTACATATCAGGAAGATAACTACAAGAAGAGAATTTTACATTAAATAACAATAATAAATGTATCTGATTATCATTTATGAGCCTCCCTGATGGGTTTTAAAGAAGAGATTTAAAGGAAAGCACAGACAGGATCAGGAAGAGAGTTCTAGCTATAGGAGGGGGGTCATGAAATAAAGCCTTGAGGCTGACCTAGGGAAAGGACATTAAAGATTATTCAGTCCATTGTACAGTTTTGTGGGAGACTAAGAGGAGAAAAGAGCTCAGATACAGGAAAGAGTTGGGTTGTGGAGAGCCTTGAAAATAAGAACAAAGAATTAAAATTTGATTTGGGAGGCAATGGGAAGCCAGCGAAGGGGATTTCGGAGGAGGATGGACATAGGCAACTGCAGTAGAAAGGGTGTGAGATAAGTAAGGCTTGAACAAGGTACTTTCACACACAAGTATCCAGCACTCCATTACAAGCAGGGTAGTGGATGAGGAATGACTATCTACAGGAAACGTTCAGACTGGGAGCCGGTCTCTGGGAATGGTTAGTACTAGCGTTAGAGGAAAGTTGTAGTGCAGGTGAAATGTCCCCCAGACTTCTCCTTTTTTCTACACTCAGTTCTGGATCTGTCTTAACTTGAAATCATATTATTTCTTGGCACCTGTGACCCAAGACAACATCCACTGAACTCAGTGGGAGTTTTTGTTTTCTATGGACTCCAGTCAGAGTGCAATTCAGGTACTGGAGAGGATCTACATAGCTGGAACTTATTTCCCTTTTTCTGGTAAGGCTCTTGATAAAGACTATGGGTTCTGTAAATATAGATGTGTAAATAAAGGGAGCTACCAAATGCTTCCTAAATGTGTTCAATATTTGATACTAAAAAAATTAAAATTAAAATTACCTAGAGGAAAAATTCCAAAAGTCACATGGAGCGTCAAACCTTTTAAACATATTTTCCTGATGAGTGCCTTCTTGTTATTTTATCATTGGGAGTCAGAAGTGCTCCTGTTTAATAGTGCTATCGAAGGTTTAAAAATTTAAACAAATTGTTTTTTTCCTACTACAAACATATAATTTATCAAGTCAGGAGCCTTGCTCAGTTTATTACATTATTTTTCCATGCATGAAAATTCATTTGCTGCTCTGTCTCTTGTTGAAAATGGTAATTTCCTGGGTGGATGCACATCTGTTATCATATTGGAGTCCAGTATGATGAGCCTTAGTGCAATATAGTGGTACTCCCACCTGCTGTCCATAAGCACTGGAGCAATGGTCTGAAATATCCCTCTTCTGATTTAACCAAAACAAAACAAAAACACTACTTGCCATATGAAATCCAGTAAACACCCATCGTTTCGTTCATTCCAGTCTCCCTGTTAGCTCTATAGTCACCACGAGTCATGCCATATAATGTTCTTACCTTTATTTTATCTACTCAAACCCTATCAACAAAATTTATTTTAAATGTTAATAATGTCTATGGCAATCAACAATGTCTGTGGCCGTCAAAAATGTCTATGGTAATCAAGTTGTTTTGAAAATGGCTGGTGCATTTTGTTAGCAAATCCTACCTAGAGAAAGAACAGGAAAAGGGCAACAATAGGCAATCAAGGAAGAAAAGATTCAAAGGCAGGAAACCTTGTAGTAATATTCAAGTGCACTGTTTCACAGACAATGTTTTTGTCGGCTGCAAAGTCCCATTGTCTTGCTAAGTAGCTAGCGGGGAAAAGGACTCCTCTTGAACTTCCCTCTGTCACCCTAATACACTTTTCTGTATTAGATTGCTTCAAAGCCCATTGGACCCACTGGAAAAACTTGAATTAATTTCAATAAACTATGGATCAGATCTTATAGGAAGTTATTTACAACTTCCCATCAAAGGAAGGTATTAACATCAGTAAGCTTCCTTGCTGTCTATTTAAAAGTATGATTCAACCATGCACTGGGCTAGAGTATTTAGAACCTTGTATATCACAGCACCTTACAGCCACTAGTTCTTGTAGGCAAGGCAACGGTTAATGAATATTTGGAATAGTTATTAGTTAGGGTCCAAATTTTCAAAAACAGCCATTAATTTTGGGTGCCCAACTTGATACCCTAACACTCATTATAATTATGTTTTTGTATTATGGTAACACCTACAGGCCCCCCATTGTGCTAGCTTCTGTAGAAGTGAGTACATAGTAAGAAATAGCCCCTGTTCTGGAGAGCTTACAATCTGAATAGACAGAACAGAAAAAAGTGGGAGGGATAGAAGAGGCACAGAAATTTGAAGTTACTTTTCCAAGATCACAGAGCAGGTCCCAGGCACAGTCCCTATCTTGTGCCCTATTCACTGAACCACTCCACCTCTCAGATGTGCTGAGTACGCAAAAATGCAATTCAAGTCCATGGGAGCTGTAGGTACGTAGCATATTTCAAAATCAGGCCTGTCTCCATGTGTCAGATCATTCTGCTAACTCAACTAAGTTTTATAACTATTAATAGAACCAGTGCAGACATGGAAGATTAGAATCCATCTCATTCTTCCTCATCAGCAAAATTGTCACAGGCTCGTAGGTGGTGGAAATATTATTATTACCAGTTCATCTCCCTGCAAATATAAGAGTACTGTATCAACAGCTAGTTGCTGGTAATAGAAAGTTTATAGAAACCTCAGATCCCAGATTGGGTTTACAAAGTTGATAGGTAGTCAGACAAAAGCAAAATAAAAATACATGCTTTTTTCACTGGAAAAACTGAAAGTCATTGAAGGAGAATATATTTGTAATGCCACAATGTTATGGTTTCTTTTCAACATAACCACACTTTAAACAGGGCCAAATTCATCCCCGCAGAGCTCAAGAGAGAGGATGACTTTGGCCTACTGTATATCCTTGTTGAAGGTATTTTGATTGAGCAGTAAACTTAATACCTTTACTGTTTCCAAATAACAGGTTTCAGAGTAGCAGCCATGTTAGTCTGTATTCGCAAAAAGAAAAGGAGAACTTGTGGCACCTTAGAGACTAACAAATTTATTTGAGCATAAGCTTTCGTGAGCTACAGCTCACTTCATCAGATGCATTCAGTGGAAAATACAGTGGGGAGATTTATGTACATAGAGAACATGAAACAATGGGTGTTACCATACACACTGTAATGAGAGTCATCACTTATGATGAGCTATTACCAGCAGGAGAACCGGGGGGATGGAGGGGGGAACCTTTTGTAGTGATAATCAAGGTGGGCCATTTCCAGCAGTTGACAAGAACGTCTGAGGAACCGTGGGGGGGGGGAAATAAACATGAGGAAATAGTTTTACTTTGTGTAATGACACATCCACTCCCAGTCTCTATTCAAGCCTGAGTTAACTGTATCCAGTTTGCAAATTAATTCCAATATTAAGAGATCTCAAACTGATTAACTTAAGAAAGAACCATAGGGGAAAAAATTGTCATATGCAGTTACAGTGTTTTCAGGATCATGGGAAAGACAATGGACTGAAAAATTTCTCTGGAATGAAGGAACATATACTTATAAAATACAAAGAACTGTGGGCCAGATCCTCAGCTGCAATAAATCTATGTTGCACCACTGAAGTCAATAAATAATTGACTAATTTTAAACTAATTTTAAAACTGCTTTACCGTTACTCAGATGGTAATTCCCCAGAGATGTTACAAAATGATAGTTACTATGAATGAAATAGTCACAGGTACTAATCCCTTTTCTACTGAAGCCAATGAGATTTCATTCTATTAAGTCTCCTTCCAGGATTTTAAAATCAATGACAAGAGATCTACAGGAGAAATTTCAGATGTTCCTATATAATTACTTTTCATAAACAGGTGAGAGGGATTGTAATAGGGTGAACTCTACATACTGTCTAGCAAACTAGAGGCTGCTTTCTAGCTGAGTTTCTGTGTCTTTGAGTCTGAACTGCCTCTAAAGGTATTTTATATAGATACTTCAGCTCCTTTCCTTTCTGCTTGATATCAGAAGTTCCGTTCCTTTCTGTTTGATATCAGCTAACAACAGGTGTATTTTCTGCTTGAACATGGAAAAAAAATATTGACTTGGTAACCATTACAATAAATGCCTTTAACTTCATATTGATTCCAACCCATGTCTTTTAAGAATTCAGATTTATTCAGAATAAATTAGAACTCTTCTTGTAGCACACTTTTCATAAAGAATTTAGTACAATAGTTTAAATATTTTCTTACAGCTCAACTGGGAACAAAGGTGCTGACTTTTGTTTTTGCCAGTGGGCGCTTTCCACCTTCCAGGGTCACTGTGCTCCATGTACGTGCTCTTGCCACCCACTGGTGGCTAGTGGATGCTGAGCACACCCTATTTTTTTTCAGTGGGTGCTTGAGCCCCAGAGCACCCTTGGCATTGATGCTTATGCCTGGGAAGGTAATCACCAATAAGCCCTGACAACTCCCTTTCAGACCACAATAAGGAACGACTAATAAAGTCACACAAATTGTGGGCATTTGCAAAATAACAGTTCCACTGAAAACCGGCATAGGACCAGAACGAATGGCTGTGGGAGTTGGCAATGATAATAGGATTCAAAGCCTTTTACCTGAAGTTTACTTGTACAGATTTAACCATGGCTGGCAATGTGAAAGCTATTATCATCAGATGGCTCTTCTGTGCTCGATGTGAAATGAGACAGAGGTCTTAGTCTGGGTACCTGGTAAAACATAATCCCATTTAGTCCCCTTGATAACAATTTTAGTTTTGGCCAATGGAATTCTTAGAAATGGTCTCTCCGAGTCAAGGTTGAGTATAACTGGCAACACTGTTTCAGGAAGCTAGTACTATTGCTGTCTGATTCTCTATGTGTTCTGCAGTGAAATCAGAACTGCATCCCAAGGCAAGACTCCTGGTGGAACTGAAGCATGACCACAGAGAGAGGCCTTATAGAGAGGCTGAGAATTGACTCCTGCTACCTCTTTTCCCCTTCCCCTTACCCCTCCACATACAGAGCTCTAGTTTCACTAACACTGCCCACTAAATCACGATGTAAATTACAAAAGATATCTGAACAAGTTAAAATACGGAAATGCACCACAGAGACACCCAAACAACCTTCACTCTACCCTGTAGTAACACCATGAGGGTGGAAAACAATTGAAAAAACCATCTGTTTTTAAAAATCAGTTTAATCTAATCACGAAACACAAACACTCGAATATCTTCTCCGTAGTCATGTGGTTATTGCATGGTGTCACTACAAGTTAAGTTAATGGGAACTGGATGTCTGACAGCCTGTTGTGCCCTTGAAAATCTCCCCCAGAATGATTGGACCACACCTTGCAATCCGTACTCAAGCAAAACTCCCATCGACTTCACTTATTGTTTGAGCGAATAAGGACTGAGAAAGACCTAAGCAAGGATTTCCACCAGCACCACAACTACCACCACTCCCTGAAAAAACAAACAAACAAACAGTGGACTGGATGAAGGTTTTGTTTTGCTCTAGTGCCTATGTTTCAAATGCCCTCCCTATCCCACTAGCTAATGCAGTCAGACAGCTTTTCACATACTACATGAATTCTCTTCATGGTATCATGCCTCCAAGAGATACTGTGAGGGAACAGACCCTAAAACATGATTCAGTCAAATTAAATTAAAGCATTAATATCTATTTTTGCCAGCACACAGCATAGGAAAAGTGGACTAAATAAAACCTGCATTAAACCTGATAAGAAGTTGTTCGTGCTATTGCATAACTTGGTAAAAGAAAGATTGAAGGGACTCAGTACCTCCAGAAAATCTAGTCTGACTTCTCTTTCTCAGTAAATGATAGATATGTCCACCCACTGCCTTTAGGCCAAGATTTTCAAAATTGACTAGTGATTTTAGGTGCCTCACTATTTGGGTTCCCCACTAGAGACACCTTCCTTGAGCCTGGTGCTAAGTATTCACCCTCAAAAAGACAGATCCCTTTAAGGTGTCTCAATTTGGACACTCAAAATCTCTATCTGCTTTTGAAAATGTTGGTATTATCTTTAATCTCCTCAGGCCCAATCTCCTCTTTATTCCCCTGGAGGGGAGAGATGTAGCTCTGCTGTGCTTTATCCCATCAGCTTGACAGATTAATTTAAAATCTCATATTTTTGTGGTGAATATAAAGGTATATGAGATTCAGAACTGTGCTTAGAGAATTTGTATCTTAGGTTCTTGTCTTCCTGGTTCCAACATATCTTAAGGCCAACCCATGGCTTTTATGACTCGATGTGAAACACAGAGGAGTTCCCTGATATTAAGTGAGTTTTTGTTCCTTTGTTTGTCTGAAAAACAACTCTGTTTCCTTCCACAAGGTTACAAAAGGACCATTACCCACCTTGTGATATTTTTCTAGAAGCCAATTAATCAAAGAGTCCACTATTCTTTTCAAAACAATGACTACCTTCAGTTGATTCCATTCTCACATGATAGGACAAAAATTGCAGGGAGAAAAGTCTTATATCACAGTACTCAAGTTACATGTATTTAAAATTAATAATTATATCCTAATTAATTATAGGATTTCCCCATAATGATGTAAATCTTTTAATGACAATAGGGTCCTGCTCTGCCATGAGCTTATTTATTACTATTATGTTGTATAAGCATTCATATAGTACTCATTGCTGTAGTATCTGATTAATCTTACGAGGCAAAGATGCATCTCTTTTTCCTTTAAAACATATAACCCTTTGCCCTTATCATCCTCACCCAGGGTCTTAAATTGATAGACTACTGGACATTCAAAGTCTGTCAGAGCACAATGAAAGAAAGAAATATACATTAATTTAAAAAGTCCATAAGAGACATGGAAAAATGAAAAATGAACAGCATCTTGGAGAAGATTAGAGAGTAATAAAGGAATAGACTCTAAACCTTAAACTATATCTAGTACAAATAAGAAAATAGGTACTGTGTGACAAAAGCATAAAATGATTACCAGTATCTTGAAATACTTTCTTTTGTACATGCTGAACTCCCATTCTAGTTATGTCAGTTCTGCCTGAACATCAGTGGAGAAATCCACGTACACTCTGATTCCTACACAAAACTATGTAAATATAGAGTTATATGTAAATATAGAGGGTAGATAATAGCAATTTAAGGAGAAAACTATATTACAAGGATGCTATAACTATCCCTAAAACAAGCATTCTAAATCCAGGAAATGTTCTGAATTTAACTTCTCTACAAATCCAAATACGTTAAGATATGGAAATACACACTCAGAAGACTCTAACAACCATAACTCCATCCTGGAATGACACCATACTGAATAATCATACAATTATGATGAATGCATTTTAGAATTTGTGTTCTCAGACTAGAAGAAATTATTTGTAAAGACACAATTTTTTGATGCTTTTCCCTGACTTCCCAGTTAACATTTATGACAGAACTTTTCAGAAGAAATTACTGTTGGAACCAAGTCATCTACCATTGAGAACTCTTGATACATGCAACATCTCTTTCATACCACTAACTCTTGTTACATGCAAATTGGTCATAGAGGAAGAATGATGATTGGTTGAGTCACAAAGGTCCCAGTTAACAATGACTGAGATGTTTACCTGTCCCTTTCTGTTCTATTTGTTGTGTAGATAAAGTTGTGACACAAATAGTACACCTGACACAAGCCCACAAAAGTGAAAAGTTAAGTCAACTAACAGTGCATACCATCTTGTCCTCTAGCCACAGGCACACACCTTACCATTACCACCACTTCTGTATGCCACAGACCAGACTCTACAGCCTTAACTATCTTTCCCTCAACTTGCTCTCATTCCCAAATTATCATCTCCCAACACTATTCTTTGTGGATGTTTGATGCAGCAATGTATTGTGTTCAGAAGAGTAGATCTATCAGTCCACTTACCAAAGGCCCTCATCCTGAGGTGGTCAGAGTTAAGATTGTGGTGCACAGTAATTCTGGTAATGGTAAAGTGTGTGCTTATTACAAATTGATAAAAGGAATCAAAGAAGAGATACAAAGAAAATTCAAAGGACATAAAAACAAATACACTCTGAAACTTCACAGAGATGGACCACCTGCTTTTACAGAAGAAAAAAAGAAGAAAAGAAATGGGAAATTGTGTCCTACTTTAAGCTACTTTAGAACACAACCCTACTTATGGATCCAGTTCCAGGTGCCGCCATACAAAAAACAACAACCAAACACAACTAGCCCCAATAACTTAGCTTAATTACAACTTAATTTCTTCAAATATAGCCTATGCACAGAAAAATAAATGTCTGACAGAGTGATACATTTCTTCGAACAAGTGCTGTAATCTCAGGGAGGATACACTGCATTCTTCATACATAACAAAGCAGTTCAATCTTTTCTTTTAGTGCACAATTTCACTCAGCCTTGACTATGGAACAATGACCAGTGCCTTCATAGTACCATAACTGCCTGCCATTCTAATTTTAAAAGACACATTTTGTTCAAGTTGTTAAAGGAACATTAGAAAATACAACTAAAAATGAAACATTTAGCTTAAAAATCACATTTCCCATCTCAACATGCACCTACTATTGTTACAAGTAATCCCAAAGATCAGAATAAGCAATGTTAGAGAAAGCAGTTTCTCTCTTCTTCTTTTTAAAATATATTTCATAGTAGTGTGTGTACAGTTAGTTTAACTATTTTCCTGATGATGCATGCATTTCCCTTGGTCCTATAATAGATGTTTTACCACTAACAGCTGCAGAGCGTGCACAGAAAGAAAAGGGGAATGACCAATGAGCCTGAAAATTTGTTGTTGCTCTCAGCTCCTCCCAAAAGATCCTACAAATCGAGCAGCAGGTGCAGTAAGAGGAATGTCATATGTAAGCCTCAGGATAATTTTTCCATTCTATTCAGCACTGGTGAGGCCTCAGCGGAAGTACTATGGAGATAAATAAATGATAGCTAGAATTAGGGCCTTATGTATTACTCAAATATTTTTCAAGCAGTTCCTCCCTAATCACAAGAATTAGGGATGAATAGAGAAAACTTTGGTTCCTGTAACCATGAGTCACTTATTTATTTATTTTTTTTGCTTGTGTGAACCCAGTTCTCAGAGTATGTGTAAAATTTGTTACAGACACCAGACAGTGTTAGAAGGGCTAAAATGATATATTGCTTAGTAGTGCAGAATATAAACATATTTTATGGGTAATACAAGGAGCAGCACTGGGACATACACAGGACTGAACGCAAGTGAACTAATTTATTGTGATGTATCGCTTTGTAAATCTAATGCCTTTTGCCTCAAGACCAACCTGTGTAGGCTAGTTACTGAATAACTAAGGAAAATGATATTCTCCAGTACATTCACCAGGATGCCTGTTTTCTGTAGCTATCTGCTAATGAACCCCATGAGAATTCCAACTGAGCAGAGAAACAAAATGTGATCCAATTTATTCTTAACAATTCTCACATCCTTGATAGTAGCATACCAAGCAATTAGCGAATTTGCTGTTGTGGTTTCATAAAATTTTGAATGGAAAACTGAAAGATGGATTTAAAGTACTTTGAAAGAGCATGTTAGATGATGTTGGCTGAAACATTGTACAAATCTTTGTTTTCTGTAAAAGATAGCGGGGGGAGTGAGAATGAGCCAGTGGTTATTTATTTCCACTCATTGGAAGAAGCTTTTGGGCTCATGTTATATGACCAGCTTAGAGAGAGGGATAATTTAAAAAAGGGCAGGGCAGGGGAGGAAGAGAAACATTTCTATGCATGTTTAAATCTGATCTACAGAGTCTGAATCAAGCAACAATTATTAATGTGGCTTAACAAAGTAAGGGCTTGATCCTGTACACACTTGTGTACATAGTACAATTGACTTCAGTGGGAACACATGTGAGAGTAAGCTCTGATTGCAGGGGCCAAGGGCACAGGATCAAGTCCAACAGTTGTATCAAAATGTACACTGAAAACTCTCATTGGTGATGAATCTTTCTTTTCAAAGAACACTCTTCTAACTTGTAAAACGAGGGTGAGCTTAATTAAAGTCAGTTAAACATTATTCAAGAGAAACACAAGTGTCAGAATTAATTAACTAATGCCACTGTCTAAATCAATTCCTTTAAAGCCAAATTGTTGTTATAAAACGCTTCATTACCATAAATCAGTTTGTTAAAACTCAAGTTGAATAAATCTCTCTGTTGACCTAGTTCTTACACTTATCTTTAGTCATGGACTTCAGTAACTTCACTGGGATGATATCAACATAAGGTATGTGAAATTGCACACTATAGCACTGCACTTATTTTTTTTAAATGCTACATCCACCTAGTGCAACCATCAGAAAGAAAAACAAACAAACAAAAAGCCCAAACCACACATTGGATCGGCCCATCGGGGCTTTGGATCCAGCCCGCAGGATTGCCGGACCCGTGGCGCAGTGGGGCTAAGGCAGGCTCCCTGCCTGCCCTGGCCCCGTGCCACTCCCGGAAGTGACCGGCACCACATCCCTGCAGCCCCTGGGGGAGGGGGAGGCAGAGGGCTCCGCGTGCTGCCCTTGCTTGCAGGCACCACCCCCCGCAGCTCCCATTGGCTGGGAATGGGGAACCGTGTCCAATGGGAGCTTTGGGGGAGGTACCCGCAGGCAAGGGCAGTGCGCGGAGCCCTCTGCCTCCCCTCCCCCAGAGATGTGGTGCCAGCCACTTCCGGTAGCAGCATGGGGCCAGGGCAGGCAGAGAGCCCGCCTTAGCCCCGCTGCATGCCGCTGCCACCCCAGAGCTGCTCAAGGTAAGTGGCACCAAGCCAGAACCCACACTCTGAACCCCTCCTGCACCCCGCACCCCAACCCCCTGCCCTGAGCCCCCTAACCCCCTGCCCTGAGTCCCCTGCTACACCCTGCACCCTCCTGCACCCCAACCACATGTCCTGAGCCCCCAACCCCCTGCCCTGAGCCCCCTCCTGCACTCTGCACCCCCTCCCACACCCCGCATTCCCTCCCACACCCCAAACCCCTGCCCCAGCCCTACATTCATGGCAATTTCCCCACCTAGATGTGGCCCTTGGGCCAAAAAGTTTGCCCACCCCTGCATTAGATGAAAGATAGAAAGTAACTGGCTGTGATGTCTCAATTTTGAAATCCTTTTAGCTTACATCCTTTTCTTGAGTTTGATCATTAAAAAAAGCTTCTTTTGTGAAAAGACTAGAATATAAGAATAGAGGCAAATGTCTAAAATATCTTACAGGCAACAGTATCAAATTAATGACAGGTTTCAGAGTAGCAGCCGTGTTAGTCTGTATTCGCAAAAAGAAAAGGAGGACTTGTGGCACCTTAGTCTCTAAGGTGCCACAGGTATCAAATTAAGGCATTTTCTATTTTATCCAGCATTGTTACCTAAAATAGATTAAATAAATTAATCGAATGTGAATATTACTTAGCGTTGGACAAGATTCCCATTTACTCATTATGTCTGCACAGAGTCCAGCTCAGGCTATGGCTACACTACAGAGCTTACAGCGGTGCAGCGGCACCAAGGCTGCTGCACCGCTGGAGGGCTGCTAGTGCAAATGCTCTAAGCTCTCCCATTGACTTAATTACTCCAACCCCGTGAGCGGCAGTAGCTATGTCAGTGGGAGAAGCTCTCCACGCCGCTGTCCACACCAGCGCTTAGCTCAGTGTAACTTATGTTGCTTGTGGGGGGTGGCTTATTCAGACCCCTGAGCAATATACCTTATACCAACTTAAGTGTAGTGTATACATAGCCTCAGTGTCTTGGAACCCAGTTTAAGGGGTGAGCCGTAGTTCCCCTACCAGCTACTGGGAAAGTGGCACAGTTGGGGCAGAGGATTAGAAGACTGCCTGAGACAGTTTCTCCAGTGGGACTTTGATAACTCAGATGGGGAAAATTATAATGACCTGTCCAAAGGGCCAAGCCACAAAGAGGAAGCACTCAAAGCCAAGAATAGGAAGCCCAGCAAGACCTGGAATGTGAGGGGGCCACCGCATCAGCAAGATACGGAAGTGGGCATCAGACAGGGCAGAGCTGTTCCCCAGACACAGTCAAGAGGAGGCATCCTATCAGTGAGTACAGAACCCCGTGACAACACCCTAAAATATTAGCCTTTCCTGCAAATGCATCACACTGTTGGCTCGTATTCAATTTGTGATCCACTATAACTCACAGATTCTTTCCAGCAATACTGCTGCTTAGCCAGTTATTCCCCTTTTGTTTTTGCATTTGATTTTTTTCTTCCTAAATGTAGAACTCTGCATTTCTCTTTACTGACTTTAGTCTTGTTGATTTCAGACCAATTCTCCAATTTATCAAAGTCCTTTTGAATTCTAATCCTGTCCTCAAAGTGCTTTCAACCCCTCCCACCTTGGCATCATCTGCAAATTTTCTAAACATACTCTCTGTTCCATTGTCCAAGTCATTAATGAAAATATTCAGTAGTACTGAACCTTGTACAAACCACTGTGGGACCCCATTACATACAACCTCCTATATCTAAATGTGAAATTAGGGTGCACAAAGTAAGGTGTGGCATGTATTTTTCGGACTGGATTTTTAAAAGCACTTTGTGTCATCCTAACTCTGCAACCACTGAAATCAAATGGAGCCTTACCATTGATTTCAGTGGGAGCAGAAGTAGGCCAATATGGTTGCAAATCTCTCCCTTAATGTATTGCAATTACAATAGAATATGTTTTTTCTCCCTTTTAATGAATCTTTTTTCGAGGTGGGTCTGTCTAAACCGAATGGGCTTTGGATCAAGCCTTTATAGCACAGGAAAAAGATCTGATCTGTGGCTTAGCATCACATTTTGAAGACTATTGCATTCACTGAATTTTTCTCCAACTCTTTCTTTTAATACAAATGTTATTCATCCTTTGTTGTTGTTATTAATGAAGGTGATGAATTTGTGTTATGTGAGTAGAAAAATTAAGATGCAATTAAGATTTTATATATAACTCTTACATAAATTACTACTTTTTCAAATTGTTCTTATTTGAGTCGGGATTGTTGATTTTTCCCATAGTTAGATAAATGGAAAAAACTTCTTGGTTGTCTCTCCCTACTCCCCTCTTCCTCCTATTATGTCATTAGGAATAGCTTACATGGATGATACAAAGGAAATCATTTACATAAGATATAAAAGGGTTTTATGCCAGAAAAGTTATTCAAGAAATTGCTTTTCATAATTTTTCTCGCACAAAAGATCAGAGGAATGTGTGCCAAAATAGCAAATCTGGGTTGTTGTTGTTTTTGCATTTATGGTCAGTATTTTAATTCTCAGAACTTCTGTGCCCAATAGTTAAATATACACCATGTATATCATTATGTGTATCCTGTAATTATATGGTCAAACTCACAACAAATTATAACCATTTAATTAAGATTGAAATAAATTGTAATGTTTTGTTACAGATAAGCCTCTAGTGGTTAACTAAATGGGACTCCATGCTTCTGCAACTTTCCACTGGGAACATTTAACCTGAGTTTGTAACCCTTCAGGGCTCTCTGCAAGGGTTGCCAGCTTTGTCTGGACATATTCCTGGAGGTTTTATCAGATGACATAATCTTTAATTAAAGATTAATCTTTAATTCCTGGAGACTTCAGGGCAATCCTGAAGGGTTGGCAACCCTACTCCCTGCAAAGCCTGCCTTGTCTCCCTTACCAAAGGGGAAATGGGGGTTGGGTGAAGGTGCTGTCAGGAGGCTAATTCATTTTCTGTTATGTTCATAGACCATCACTTACCCCATAGACAGGAACACATGTGAAATGATACTTTAATATCACGCTTTCTACCCACCTGCCACTTAAGGTTTTACTACCAGTTCAGGTGCTGGTAAGGTTGTATTGTCCAAGGATGCTCTATGGAAGGATTGCAGATGTGTCTTGGCTGATCTTAGCTCTAAGTGGAGGATTTGTGAATTTAGAAAGAGGAAGAAGAGCATTACCTGGAAACCATATCATTAGAATGTCATCAGGCTGCTTTCTATAGTTTTTCATTCTGTTCATTCCCTCCTCTGAGCTGACTGGCTACTTGTTTCAACATTCTCCTGTCCACCCACCCTAGACTCTCACTACTCATCCTCCATACTAGCTTTCTGCCCTTGGCTCCTCAGCCTTTCCCTTCAGTGTTTCTTCTCCCATTCCTTGTCTTTTAGTCTAGTTAATCCCTTCCTCACTAAATCCTATCCACAGGACTTAAATAAAAAAATCAAAGCACTAACATGACATTTGCAAACCATCTGTTTGCTCGTATGTTGTATCCCTTTCTTTCCTGTCTTGTCTATTTAGATTGTAAGCTCTTTAGGGCAGGAATTATCTTATTCTGCGTTTGTACACATCCGAGCAATTGGCCCATTATATAACAGTGGGGTTTGAAAATCCTATTAGCTGAGTTGAGAGCTGTGTGAGTTTGGAGGCCCAGTACTGTGAGCAGATTTTTCAAAGAACAAGCACCGTTAAAGTTATTCTTGTTTTCTGAGCACTCAAAACTAGACATCCTTTCCTCTGCAGCGTGCCTTAGGAGAGACCATATGAAGCTTCCCCTCCACTCCCTTTAGGACTGTGACCATTTCCACTTATATATTTGCATGACTAACACAATGGGATCCCAGTCCTGACTGAGATTTTCGGTGTTATCATAATATATATGATTGAGTACAGTACTTGGAAGACATTCCAATAGTTCATTCAGGCAGGTAAGAAGTTTAAGCAGCAAGGATTCAAGAGTTCTGGTGCCAAAAGCTCCTTCCCTATAATGGGCTACATTTGAAGGAAATATTGTATTCAGCTTTTACCTGTTCTACTTAACCTTGTGGAAACTATGCCCTAATATTTTCATTAGTATTAATGAGTTATAGACATGCATCAGTTGGAGACAATACCTAAATGTCTGAGTCTGAATTACCAAGCCATGTCTTGGTGAAAGTAAGAATTTCAAGGATGTGCTCCTTGATTAATTCATGAATGAAGACTGATTGCTAAAAAGAACTTGACATTAAACAAAGCTGTCTTCAGGGAACATCCTGATCTTATATCTACTCTGCAGGGGAAACACCAAAGAATTCAATGAGCTTGTTTGTCAAGGTGAGTATGTCATTAAGGAGTTAGCCAGACATGGCCTGTAAATGTCTTAGCTTCAGAAACCAGCCTACTTAAGTTATGACAACACATCCCCCAAGAAAAGTACAAAGGATGTCAAGCGAATAGCAAGCAGAAGTAACCAGCTGTTACCTAAAGTTACAGGAACAACAAAGACAGCTGTTTATGGAATTATGACGAGAATCTGTGTCTTAATTTTATAAGATTAATAGGTATGTGTTCATTATTTCAAAAGTTAGCAATAACAATTGGCTAACCCTACTTAATAGAGGCAGTGCTCAATGCCATATTCATTCCTATACATCTACAGCAATGCACAGCAAAACCTTTCAGACTTGTAAAGATATGGATTACATTTGTTTCAGTAGCAATGAATAAACGGCACATTGATATGACTCAAATATTAGTTGCATTTCATTTGAATCAATACAATCAAAAGAACTGGAGGTCATACAAGTCTTATTTTGCCGCTAGTGAACTTTCCCTCAAACCTCCTTTAACTTCTACTTTATTCATTTTAATTCGCTTAGTCAAATCAGCATTCAATTTTTTTCCAAAAGTGAGGGGAGGGGGTTAAATCTACTTCAAATGTAAGACTTTTTTTTGTTTCACTTTATGGCATAGTTAGTCTCATTAGGCCAGCTCAGATGTTTGAGACATGTGATGCAGGGTAATCTAATAAGCCTCAGATATGAGGGTTAAAGAGCAAACTGTTAGTTCTATCACTGATTGCTCTCATCAGATAAATGATTATAAAAGCTTTCAGCCCAACTCCTCAGAAATCATTCTTTTTATTTCCAGTAATGAGAGAGTGAGCGCACAGTATGTATCCTTAGATTTATTACTATAATGTAATTAACCTCCAGAAACACATTTGCAATAAAAGCATTGCTGGGGAGGACCTTCTAAATAGAACTTGGGGAAAGATTCATTGCTAGAAGTCTCTACAAAGAGAAAATCCTGATTTTTCCTTGGAGGATGCAGAGGACACTGTTGTAGAGGAATCTGTGCAATTTTCCTGCAGCAGGATAGCAGGATTTTCAGAACCGGCACAGAGGGTGTGCATCCTCTGTATAGTATCAACGCCAGCTCTGTTGTAGTTCACAACAGGTATGTCTACAGTGCAATGTAAGCCCAGGGTTATCAGGACTTGAGTCAGCTGACCCTGGGTTAGAGAACCCAGGACTTGAGCATCTACACTGATTGTTAACCCTAGGTTAAGAATTTTCTAACCCAGGCTCACACCTGGGGGTCTCATAGTACGCAGACCGGAGTCAAACCAACCATATCCCAGACTTCCTAGCACCCTACTGAAATGTGACCGTTCTAGCCCTTTGACCGTGGTGCACTGTGGGAAAACTTGACTGTCCACCCTGTACGTTACAAGAGGTGTGAACAGCCCACCAACACATCCTGCTGAGCAGGCATTTTGGTCAGCGTGCTCCCAGCTACCAGAGCCAGAAACACGGAGGAAACTTTTTTTTTTTTTTTAAAGAACGTCTCTTGCTTGCGCTTTCACTCCTGGGTCACGGAAACTGTCAGAGCTTCCATGAGATGCTGGTGGACATTTCGGCAGCATTTTCTGATCCACCAAAGGTGGATGACAGAACTTATGATGGAGGAGGCTGCAGAGGAAGAGGTGTACCCAGGCATGGCAGACTTGAAGTGGCTGATACTGCACATTACACTTGGTATAGCTGCTGATGCCCCCTATGTAGACTGGCACATCTGGTGCAGGGCCCTGAACACAGATGGGTGGGATCACATTATGCAGACTGGGATGACCAGCAGTGGGTGCAGAACTTTCACATGAAGAAAGCTACATTTTTGGAACTTTGTGAGCAGTTTACCCCAATCCTGCAGCATAAAGACACATGGATGAGGCCACCCTTGGTGGTTCAGAAGCAGGATGACTGTAGGTAAAGTGGTGGCAGAGGTTTCTGATGCTATTGGGAATGTGGTTTACCCCAAAGTGGTGGGCATAAATGCAATTCCTGAAGTAACTGCTGGCTTTGAAAGAATGGGGTTTCCAAACGGTGCTGGGGCCATTGATGGTACTCACGTGTCCATAGTTTGCCCTCCTCAAAGAGCATATGAGTACATAAAACTACAATTGTTCCCCATTGTTATGCAGGCCCTCGTGGACTATAGAAGGCAATTTATGAACGTCAGAATAGATTCACTGGGAAAGTTTATGACACCAGAGCTTTTGCTGATCAGGAGGCTACATTCATGGTCATGCTGGGACACTAGTCCCACCAAATGACATTGACATAAGTGGTATTAGTGTCCCCACCATTATTCTGGGTGACCTACATAGCCACTTTTCCCTTGGCTTATGAAACCGTATCCTGATTTCAGAGGCCCTGGCAAAAGAAGGTTTAATTACACACTCAGCAGGTGTAGAATGGTTGTTGAATGGGCTTTTGGTAGACTGAAATCCCACTGGAGATGTTTACAGACCCATTTGGATTCCAGTGTCATCAATGCTGTCCACATTACTGTGATTTGCTGTGCTCTTCATGATCTTTGTGAAGCCAGAGGTGAGCTATTTCCCCCTGAATGGACCCACGACAGCGAGGGCCACTGAATCGGTACCCTCAGCCAGAAAGTGCACTTACCACAGCTAGATCTGGATGCACCAGGGCAACAGAAGTCAGGGATGCTTTGTGTGTGGAAGAGGGCCCAATGGAAGAGGGTATAGTGCCTTTATGAATGTGCTTTTAGGGAGGGGGTGGTATGGGGCTTATTTGTTGTAGGCAGGGATGGGGTGCTGGGAGGGGTATGGTATTTTAGAGCCATGAAATGTACTTAGGAATCACATCACCACTTATGAAATGGGCGAGCTGGATTATTCACGGTATGGGTTGATCTACAAAAGTGACTGAAGTACGAACTGCTATCGATGAGGGTAGTAGTCATCCGGCCCTCTCACTACTACCCCATGCTATTCATCTAGTGGGCACTAATGATACTACGAGGTATGACCCTCAGCAGATCAGAAGTGACTACAAGGCTCTGGGAGTAAGGGTGAAGGAGTTGGGAGTGCACGTGGTGTTCTCTTCAATCCTTTCGGTCAAGGGTAGGGGCCCAGGCAGAGACAGATACATGCTGGAGGTGAATGCCTGGCTGTGAAGATGATGTCGCCAGGAGGGCTTTGACTTTCTTGACCATGGGATACTGTTCCAGGAAGAAGGACTGCTAAGCAGAGATGGGGTCCACCTATCGAGGAAGGGGAAGAGCATATTTGGATACAGACTGGTTAACCTAGTGAGGACGGCTTTAAACTAGGTTTGAAGGGGTCAGGTGACCAAAGCCCACAGGTAAGTCAAGAACATGGAGACCTGGAAGAAGGTTTGGAAATTTTTTTTTGGGGGGGGGGGTTCATGGGCTGTTATAGCAGGGATAAAGGAGAGACAAGACAGAACTGGGGTGAGGGGAATCAAATCAGTATCTTAGATGTCTGAAAACTAATGCGAGAAGTATGGGGAATAAGCAGGAAGAACTCAAAATGCCAGTAAATAAACACAACTATGACACTGTTGGCATCACAGAGAAGGTGAGATAATATGCATGACTGGAATATTGGTATAGACGGGTACATATTGCTCAGGAAGGACAGGCAGGGGGAAAAGGGAGGAGGTGTTGCCTTATGTATTAAAAAAAATGTATACACTTGGACTGAGGTTGAGATGGAAATAGGAGACAGGCTTGTTGCAAGTCTCTGGGTAAGGATAAAAGGTGTAAAAAACAAGGGTGATGTCATAGTAGGGGTCTACTACAGACCACCTAACCAGGAAGAAGAGGTGGACGAGGTCTTTTTTAAACAACTAACAAAATCATCCAAAGCATAGAACTTGGTGGTGATGGGGACTTCAACTACTCAGACATCTGCTGGGAAAACAACACTGCAGGGCACAGATTATCAATAAATCCTTGGAATGTATTGGAGACATTTTTTTATTTCAGAAGGGAAGAGACTGGAAAGCACATTGGAAAGCATAATCCCAACTATACATATAAAATGATGGGGTCTAAATTAGCTGTTACCACTCAAGAAAGAGATCTTGGAGTCATTGTGGATAGTTCTCTGAAAACATGCACTCAATATGCAGCGGCAGTCAAAAAAGCAAACAGAATGCTGGAAATAATTAGGAAAGGAATAGATAATAGGACAGAAATATCATATTGTCTCTATATAAATCCATGGTACGCCCACATTTTGAATACTGTGTGCAGATGTGGTCGCCCCATCTCAAAAAAGATATATTGGAATTGGAAAAGGTTCAGAAAAGGGCAACAAAAATGATTAGGGGTATGGAATGGCTTCCGTATAAGGAGAGATTAATAAGACTGGGACTTTTCAGCTTGGAAAAGAGACGGCTAAGGGGAGATATGATTGAGGTCTATGAAATCATGACTGGTGTAGAGAAAGTAGATAAGGAAGTGTTGTTTACTACTTCTCATAACATGAGAACTAGGGGTCACCAACTGAAATTAATAGGCAGCAGGTTTAACACAAATAAAAGGAAGTATTTCTTCATACAACAGCATGGTCAACCTTTGGAACTCCTTGCCGGAGGATGTTGTGAAGGCCAAGACCATAACAGGGTTCAAAAAAGAACTAGATAAATTCATGGAGGATAGGTCCATCAATGGCTATTAGCCAGGATGGCAGGAATGGTGTCCCTAGCCTCTGTTTGCCAGAAGCTGGGAATGAGCGACAGGGGATGGATCACTTGATGATTTCCTGTTCTGTGCATTCCCTCCGGGGCACCTGGAACTGTCCACTGTCAGAAGACAGGATACTGGGCTAGAGGTACCTTTGATTTGACCCAGTAGGGCCATTCTTATGTTCCTATGACTGTTCTAGATTTGATTTTGACAAATAGGAAGGAACTGGTTGAGAATTTGAAAGTGGAAGGCAGCGTGAGTGAAAGTGATCATGAAATGGTAGAGTTCATGATTCTATGGAACATGGGAGGGAGAACAGCAAAATAAAGACAACGGATTTCAAGAAGGCAGACTTTAGCAAACTTAGGGAGTTGGTAGGTAAGATCCCCTGGGAAGCAAATCTAAGGGGAAAAACAACTGAAGACAGTTGGGCAGTTTTTCAAAGAGACATTATTAAGGGCACAAGAGCAAACTATCCCACTGGTTAGGAAAGATAGGAAGTATGGCAAGAGATCATTCTGACTTAACTAGGAGATCTTCAATGATCTAAAAATCAAAAAAGAGTCCTACAGAAAGTGGAAACTAGGTCAAATTACAAAGGATGAATAAAAACAAACAACACAAATATGTAGAGACAAAATTAGAAAGGCCAAGGCACAAAAAGAGATCAAACTAGCTAGAGACATAAAGGGTAACAAGAAAACATTCTACAAATACATTAGAAGCAAGAGGAAGACCAAGAACAGGGTAGGCCCATTACTCAATCGGGGGGGAAACAATAACAGAAAATGTGGAAATGGCAGAGGTGCTTAATAACTTCTTTGTTTTGGTTTTCACCAAGAAGGTTGGTAATTGGACGTCTAACATAGTGAATACCAGTGAAAATGGGGTAGGTTCAGAAGAGGCTAAAATAGGGAAAGAACAAGTTAAAAATTACTTAGATGTCTTCAAATCACCAGGGCCTGATGAAATGCATCCTCAAATACTTAAGGAGCTGACAGAGAAGATATCTGAGCCGTTAGCAATTATCTTTAAAAAGTCATGGAAGAAGGGAGAGATTCTAGAAGACTGGAAAAGGGTAACTATAGTGCCAATCTATAAAAAGGGAAATAAGGACAACCCAGGGAATCACAGACCAGTCGGGGTGGGGGGTGGGGGGTGTGTGTGTGTGTGTGTGTGGGTGTGTGACAAAAAGGAGGTTAAGTTTCAGCCTGACTCTGCACCCAGGCTTACACTGCAGTGTAGACATATCCTAAGACCTTTTGACTTCTTTTCTTCCATGGCAAGGGCCACTAGGGATACAGAGCCTACTCCTGCCATTATGTTGTGGAATGGATTTTGTTGCTGCCCCATGTCCTACTCTGGGCATTAATCAACATTGTTTCTTTTCCTCTATGCTTCATCTCTAGTTTTGCCTATCACCTGTAAATGAGTGATTCCCACATCTTCTATTTTCCTATCCTCCCTTTTCTATAGCAATTGACAACCCCACAGCCATTTCTATATCCCAGGCTTTTTCCATAAAAAAACTGAACTTCCCAAACCCCCAAAAGTTTAGTTTTTTTCCTCTGAAAACAAATATTTTTATTCTAAAATGCCACTGTAGAGCCTCATGGGAGTTGTAGTTTGGGTGCCACATGCTTCCATTCTCCTCTGAGTCAGGCTCCCCAGCCAGACTTCATGTCCCGTGTTGCACCATGACCATGCAACAGCCATGATGCACCACATATGGACAAACCAGCAATCCCAACCTATAGAGGAGACTGGGAGCATGACACATCAAAACTGCAACTCCTATAAGGCACCACAGTAATATTTCACAACCAAATCATTTTGGTATTTGGCTTAATGATTTCAGATTTTGAATTTTTGATAAGCTCCATTTTCCATTACAATTTGTAGTTTTTATTTTTTGAAATTTTCATTGAACTTTTTTGAGGGAAGAAAAAAATATTTTCAGGGGTCCTATTTTAGACCAGCATAAGGAATCAGGAGACATATTAATCTGAAGACTGCCTGTTTCTTCTGCCATGAAGGCAGGCAATTCTGGAAGGCTCTCTTCAGGGGCTATGGCTTTGCTACTGAACAGCTAGCAAAAGGCCAGTGTTGCCTACATCTACAACCTGAGAGAGAAGATCCACATTAATGAGGACTGGTGGACATGAGAACAAAGTTTACAGCTGGAGCTATTTTTAAATGGTTTTGTAATTTTGCATCTACAATATGCTGTGGATGCAAAATTGTATGTGTAAACAAGAACATTCACAGAGGAGAGTTTCAAAACCATGTACTGGATGTCTAAATCCCTTTTCCATTAATTTTATTGGTAATTTGGCATTTATATCCCATATGCAGGTTTGAGAAATCTCACCTTTGATAACTAACCACCTGATTTGCAAGCACTGTTTACAGTGCTATCATTTAAACTTGTGATTGTTCCCATAAGCTCTTCCCTTGATTTTCATTGCAGGTGCAAAAGTAGAAGTTAAATTGAGACCCCATTTTTAACAAATGTAGCTTTCAGAGGCTGGAAGCCTAAATACCTTTCTGTTTATAAGATTTTCCTCTTACATAAAGGAAGTAGTCAGATGGCCATCAAAATAAATGGAAGCAAATGGACAAGTGAAGGAAGAGGATTTGAGAAAGAAACCCTGCGTGAATGGCGCCAATGAAGTTAATGGCATAACTTCCTTCGATTTCAATAGGGGCAGAATTTTACCCTTGAATCAAGGCCATCATTGTTGATAGTTGGTTAGGGTCCCAAACTCTGATGGAGGTGTTTGCATTGCTGCTGGCAATTGGAATTCGCGGACAGTAAGCCAAAGGAATGAACTTTTGTGATGCATTTCTGTTAAATTGCATCTATTTTATATTAATCCTTTTGAAAATATGTTCATTCCTACAAAAAACACTTTCAGGGAGTCTTTTACAACCATATCATCGTTGTCCTACATCTGTGTATATAGTACAGTTTCAGAGCAATGCTTGTTTCTTACTTTTCACTGGATGTTCAAAAATCATTTGTGGGAGACTTTAACATGTCAGATCTGCCCCATGTTCATTTTATTGCTTTTTGTCATCACCAAGAAGTATTTGAGACCAACTGAGAAGTAAGAAGTAATTCTTTCAATGAAATACCTATTTGAATTAATTAAAATGATCTACAAGCCTTATTACAGTTTTTATTCAGGCAAAACACCTCTGGACTGTTGGACAATGTAGTATAAATGAAGTTCTAATCAAGTAATATGGAATGTAGGCAATAATAATTCAATTTACTGTTCATAGAAAAGTTGAAGCCTTTATTTTCACAGGCAATGTTTGTGAATTACTGGATCAATCTTTGCTAATCACTGGAAATGGAGATCAATATACACACAGTATCTATTCCTTCAGTAATAATCAGATGCATCACCTAATACTGAAGGAAAGAAAGCAACATATGTCAGCTTTTTAATCATTTGTCTTTCTTACAATTTTTTGTAAGCTAATATGGAATCCAGATCTCTGAAGGTGAAAGGCTAGTGCAATAGCCCACAATGCCATGGAACTGATTTTCTTTCTGTTAATATATTTTTACTCTAAATTTGAATTTTTCAAGCTGTCCACATTAAATGTGAAAAAGCTCTGCCTAAAATAAAATTTTTCTAATACAGAAATATGTTAATATTTTGCTTTTGAGAATCAGTAGCTTAGAGAAGTGAGCATCTGCTGAAGAGAAAATAGAAGCAATGCAGAAACTTTATAGTTACCACAGAAATATCCAATATTAAAAATGTCAAGCATATTTATATTCCAAGTTAAGGCAATAAGATGGGTACCATTGCAAGCCATTTTTATACCAGTGTTGCCACGGATTGGAGGGGATCTGTGTACCCCAGATTTTGATCAAGCTAATTGCAACCCTATTGTGTGCATTCAGCCACCAGGAATCAGCCACCACATAGTTAAGTGTTAATTTGAATAAGCAGGGCTTCTGGAGGCAAGGTCAAAACTAGATGCAGGCTTGCAGTTTCTGCTAATCAGAATGGGAGCAGAGGAGAAAAGAGTTAAATTGAGACTGAAAGAAAATAAGTGGATGAAGACCTTGAATTTGGGCTTCTTTGATATAGAAGCTCATTATGACTAAGATTGTTAGGACTGGTTTCAGAGTAGCATCCGATGAAGTGAGCTGTAGCTCACAAAAGCTCATGCTCAGATAAATTGGTTAGTCTCTAAGGTGCCACAAGTACTCCTTTTCTTATTGTTAGGACTGTTTGTTCTTGAAGTTAGGAGAGGTGATGACCTAGAACGGGTCATTGTGAGCTATGTGTTTTGTAAAAGTTAGTTATAAAAAGACTAGATAATAGAGTGTACTTTGGAGCAGCTCTCTGAAGCTATCCCGAGAGACTTTTTCCTGACACCATGCTCCCCGGCAAGGAATTGACCAGTCATGGCTGATCTGCTGTCAATTACTCAATACCATCTCAAATTCTAGGTAATGATTTGGAATGTTCTAAACCTATTGCTTATGTCTGTGTGTGCTTAAATCAAATAAATTGCAGCTTTAGATAAAAGCACACTTACTTGTATCAATTTTTCATCAGCCGGAAGTGCTGTGTTCCCATTGATTTATTCCTGACACCATCTGGAGTGAAACAGTGAAGTTACCACTGCTTGGGTTCTGAAAACCCTGGTAACAGCAGTATAGCATACCTGCGCTGGTGTATCTACATCAACACAGCTACAATGAGGCAAAAAGCTCCAGTGATGGCAATACATTAGACTCACCTCTGAATTTGGTCCTGTGTGTCAGCTTGAATCAGACAACTAGGTTCTCCATCTTTTTTCAGCGGCTCTGAAACACTAAGGAAGCCTACTGGTATTTAATGGCCATTAAAGTCAGTCAGAAATCTTCAGACAGAACATTTATCCATAGGAAAATGATTCACTGAAGTCAAATGTTCCATGGGAACATTTTCATTTTCTTCTGATGGAAACAGATGGAAACCAGGCATCAGCCCCGAGAGATTCCAGACTCCCAGCTCCTCAAGAAGCTCATCTGGTGGGCTGCAAAGGGCCCAGAGAAGCGTGACAAGAAATTTTCTAAGAATTCCATTTATAAGAATTGTCTAAGAATTCCATTTTTTTAAAAATCCCTCCTGTGGAAAGTTTCACATATATCCAACATTTTGTACAGATTTGGAACTAACTTTTTTTGGCACATGCAAAGTTTTCTGCAGGAGGGAAATTCTAATTCCTACACCACTCTACTGGCTATACTTAAAAACAAGAGATCAAGTGTGCTACAATCTGCCCCTCAATATGCATAAACCACCTGCTCAAAATGTGAGAGGCTACAACTTAGAGATCATAGAATATGTAGGTGTGATTACACCTTGATGTGATGCCTATGTACTAACCAATTACATTTATCCTAATAATGACATTTTACAACTTCTTTCACTGCTATTAGTGTGAAAACTTTTTAAAAAATCGTTTAAATAAGAACCACAATGTATATTCTATCTCCTTTAAAACTCTTCATTGTATGGTGAATCCACCTGACTATAAATGTGGGAGTATTAACATCAAAAGCATTTATGAAAAGAAAAGGAGTACTTGTGGCAGCTTAGAGACTAACAAATTTATTAGAGCGTAAGCTTTCGTGAGCTACAGCTCACTTCATCGGATGCATACAATGGAAAATATAGTGAGGAGATTTTATATACACAGAGAACATGAAACAATGAGTGTTACCATACAGACTCTAACAAGAGTGATCACGAAAAGTGAGATATGACCAGCAGGAGAGCCGGGGGCGGGGGGAACCTTTTGTAGTGATAATCAAGGTGGGCCATTTCCAGCAATTTACAGGAACAGTAGGAGGGGAAATAAACAACGGGAAATAGTTTTATTTTGTGTAATGACCCATCCACTCCCAGGCTTTATTCAAGCCTAAGTTAATTGTATCCAGTTTGCAAATTAATTCCAATTCAGCAGTCTCTCGTTGGAGTCTGTTTTTGAAGTTTTTTTGTTGAAGAATTGCCACTTTTAGGTCTGTAATCGAGTGACCAAAGAGACTGAAATGTTCTCTGACTGGTTTTTGAATGTTATAATTCTTGATGTCTGATTTGTGTCCATTTATTCTTTTACGTAGAGACTGTCCAGTTTGGCCAATGTACATGACAGAGGGGCATTGCTGGCACATGGTGGCCTATATCACATTGGTAGATGCACAGGTGAAAGAGCCTCTGATAGTGTGGCTGATGTGATTAGGCCCTATGATGGTGTCCCCTGAATAGATATGCGGACACAGTTGGCAATGGGCTTTATTGCAAGGATAGATTCCTGGGTTAGTGTTTTTGTTGTGTGGTGTGTGGTTGCTGGTGAGTATTTGCTTCAGGTTGGGGGGCTGTCTGTAAGCAAAGACTAGCCTGTCTCTCAAGATCTGTGAGAGTGATGGGTCGTCCTTCAGGATAGGTTGTAGATCCTTGATGATGCGTTGGAGAGGTTTTAGTTGGGGGCTGAAGGTGACAGCTAGTGGCATTCTGTTATTTTCTTTGTTGGGCCTGTCCTGTAGTAGGTAACTTCTGGGTACTCTTCTGGCTCTATCAATCTGTTTCTTCACTTCAGCAGGTGGGTATTGTAGTTGTAAGAACGCTTGATAGAGATCTTGTAGATGTTTGTCTCTGTCTGAGGGGTTGGAGCAAATGCGGTTGTATCGTAGAGCTTGGCTGTAGACAATGGATCGTGTGGTGTAGTCTGGATGAAAGCTGGAGGCATGTAGGTAAGTATAGCAGTCAGTAGGTTTCCGGTATAGGGTGGTGTTTATGTGACCATCACTTATTAGCACCGTAGTGTCCAGGAAGTGGATCTCTTGTGTGGACTGGTCCAGGCTGAGGTTGATGGTGGGATGGAAATTGCTGAAATCATGGTGGAATTCCTTAAGAGCTTCTTTACCATTGGTCCAGATGATGAAGATGTCATCAATGTAGCGCAAGTAGAGTAGGGGCATTAGGGGACGAGAGCTGAGGAAGCATTCTTCTAAGTCAGCAATAAAAATGTTGGCATACTGTGGGGCCATGCGGGTACCCATAGCAGTGCCACTGATTTGAAGGTATACATTGTCCCCAAATGCGAAATAGTTATGGGTGAGGACAAAGTCACAAAGTTCAGCCACCAGACTCCAATGAGAGACTGCTGAATTGGAATTAATTTGCAAACTGGATACAATTAACTTAGGCTTGAATAAAGACTGGGAGTGGATGGGTCATTACACAAAGTAAAATTATTTCCCCTTGTTTATTTCCCCTCCTACTGTTCTTGTAAAGTGCTGGAAATGGCCCACCTTGATTATCACTACAAAAGGTTCCCCCCCACCCCCACCCCCGCTCTCCTGCTGGTAATAGCTCACCTTTCCTGATCACTCTTGTTAGAGTCTGTATGGTAACACCCATTGTTTCATGTTCTCTGTGTATATAAAATCTCCCCACTATATTTTCCACTGTATGCAACCGATGAAGTGAGCTGTAGCTCACGAAAGCTTATGCTCAAATAAATTTGTTAGTCTCTAAGGTGCCACAAGTCCTCCTTTTCTTTTTACAGATACAGACTAACACGGCTGCTACTCTGAAAAGCATTTATGCCTTTGATGTTAAAGAAATATATTTTGAGACTTCTTAAACTACAACATATTAAAGAACCAATCTGCTAAGCAAGAAGTTAGAAATGTGTGTTTCCCCTTTTCTCATTTTCACAGACAATAGTAGGAATTTTCAAATACTTGATACATACAATAAGCAAGAATCAAAACGCCACACCATAAGAATGGCCATACTGGGTCAGACCAAAGGTCCATCCAGCCCAGTATCCTGGATGATCAGTAATGATCAAGTGATCTCTCTCCTGCCATCCATCTCCACCCTCTGACAAACAGAGGCTAGGGACACCATTCCTTACCCATCCTGGCTAATAGCCATTAATGGATTTAACCTCCATCAATTTATCCAGTTCCCTTTTAAACTCTGTTATAGTCCTAGCCTTCACAACCTCCTCAGGCAAGAAGTTCCACAGGTTGACTGTGCACTGAGTGAAGAAGAACTTCCTTTTATTTGTTTTAAACGTGCTGCCCATTAATTTCATTTGGTAGCCCTTCATTCTTATATTATGGGAACAAGTAAATAACTTTTCTTTATTCACTTTCTCCACACCACTCATGATTTTATATATCTCTATCATACCTCCCCTTAGTCTCCTCTTTTCCAAGCTGAAAAGTCCTAGCCTCTTTAATCTCTCCTCATATGGGATCTGTTGCAAACCCCTAATCATTTTAGTTGCCCTTTTCTGAACCTTTTCTAATGCCAGTATACCTTTTTTGAGATGAGGGGACCACATCTGTATGCAGTATTCAAGATGTGGGCTTACCATGGATTTATATAAGGGCAATAAGATATTCTCTGTCTTATTCTCTATCGCTTTTTTAATGATTCCTAACATCCCGTTTGCTTTTTTGACGGCCGCTGCACACTGCATGGACGTCTTCAGAGAACTATCCACGATGACTCCAAGATCTTTCTCCTGATTAGTTGTAGCTAAATTAGCCACCATCATATTGTATGTATAGTTGGGGTTATTTTTTCCAATGTGCATTACTTTACATTTATCCACATTAAATTTCATTTGCCATTTCGTTCCCCAATCACTTAGTTTTGTGAGATCTTTTTGAAGTTCTTCACAGTCTGCTTTGGTCTTAACTATCTTGAGCAGTTTAGTATCATCTGCAAACTTTGCCACCTCACTGTTTACCCCTTTCTCCAGATCATTTATGAATAAGTTGAATAGGATTGGTCCTAGGACTGACCCTTGGGGAACACCACTAGTTACCCCGTCCATTCTGAAAATTTACCATTTATTCCTACCCTTTGTTCCCTTTTATCCCATGAGAACTTAATTTACATAAGAGCCTTTACGTAAGCAGAATTTCATTGTTAAGCAGCTATCCAATATGGTGTGTGTTGGAAGTATTGGGGGAACTGACTATGATTGCCCCCTTTGGCCTTCACATTCTATGAATATTCAAGTTTACTAGCAGAAATGATTTTTCAGCAATCCTCGTATTTGGTGTTCTACCTCATCCAGTTGGGAAACAGAAACTTCCCAATGTACAATCTAAACAGCTGTAATTTCAAACACTGGATACTTGCAACTCACTATTCACAAACAATTTGCAGATCAGGAATAAGTCACAGAAGTTATTCAGCAAACAATTCTGAATATCAAATACATTTGAGAAAATCACAATCACTTCATGGCCAACTCATGAATACAAAATGAGGCAAAATTCCAGAAAATAAATATTCATTCTCAGTTATTTGACCTGCTCTTCCAAGGACACAGCTAAGGCCATTATTTAGTCTATTTACAGTGCTAATTTGTGTTATTTCTACTACTTTGGAGATTGTACTTGAAGGGCTAAAATCCATATGCTGTTTATGTTACAACCTGATATATAGACTGTGTCAGCTCTTTTTACAGGCCCAAAATCCAGAGTTTGGTCAAGAAGACAGAGCCTAGCAAATAGTGAACAATATTAGCTAAGAAGCAGAACAAACAGAGGACAACCTTGCTTTTTGTTAAAATAAGCTTGGTCAGCAAGAAGCCAGGTGGAAATTATATTTGGGGGCTTTATCTCAAAGTTGCGAACAGATCATAGGAATGAAAGGGGCCCTGTTTCTTCTGTAGAAGAGGTGCCTTCCTACACACCAGCCTTGAGTTTATGGAAGAGGTTCAAACATATCAGTATGAGATATGATATCCTCCCTCTCACAGATGTGCACCTCTCCTCCAAGCCATTGTCAGTACCTGCCTTAAAAACGCAAATGAATAATTAAAAGACAACCTTTATTGCTATATACTTTTCATTTGTCCTTTCGCTTTAACTCCTAGGTGTGTACCTGTTGGACAATCAAGGGAGCTACTTCATTATCTATGGATCCCAAATCAGAATTCAACATATATATATTTTATACTAACACACTTTATATACTGTTTAATGGAAAACACCTGTGTACTAATTAAGTGTCATGTGTTAACCTGAAACCATGGGCGGAGACATTATGTAACCTTTTGACCATTGGCTACTGTGCTTATCTTGTCTTGCTGCTAGAACTATCCAGGGGTTTGGGACTGCCTACCCCATCATTTCCCTCCGCCCATGGAAAATCCATATAATCCATTGTAATCAATTGTTTGGCAGTGTCTCTGAGCCTAATAAGCGAGGTGACACTCCGTCAGCGCTGTACGTAATAAACCCACATGCTTGATTCTACACAGTGTCCATATTTGTTCCTTCAGTACTTACGTGTTTTACTAAATTGGTATTATATTCTTAAATTTAAGCTTATGTGTTAGTCAATACTTATTCAGGAAAGTATGAACTATTTTAGTTTTTATCTTTTAAAATGTTCTATGCCAAGTTATGCCTACTACTGCTGGGCATGAGTGCCAATCTTTCCAGTTAGAACAGAATCATGTTATGTAAATGATATCCAAACTAGATATGCTCGAGTTCAAATGGAAATTATTCTGGGGAAGTTCTATGGCCTGTGTTAGGCAGGCGATGAGATTAATGATCACAACAGGCTCTTTGTGTCCCTGTTCTTTGTGGGCCAGGATCCTCAGTTGAACTACATCACCCATAATGCATCACTGACTCCCCTACAGGAAGCGCAAACTACAACACCCATGAAACATTATAATTCCCATTTGCAGCCAAAAAAGGTTTAGTTTTAACCAAAATATTTCAATTTTTTTAATGAAATTTTCTACAGAAAGCAGAAACTTTTTGTAAAAAAGATATAGTTTTTTCAAACACTATATTCCATCAAACCACAGATTTTTTTTTCTTTCAAATCTACCAGCTCTAACTAATACATTTTGTGCATTTTTTATTTAACCTGTAATCTTGATATCAAGTTTCAGGAGTGCTTGCAGCAAACCTTCTAAAATTTCATCATACTTAAAATTAGTAAAAGTATGCATGTGTGTAACTGAATCATGAACTATACCATCCTGCTGTCACCTCTGCTATGGGAAGAGTCACTTAACCATCACAGCAGGTCTTGAGGGTCACGGTATAGAATTATTATACAATATGTCATGGAAATAGGACAAGAAATATCTTCATTAATTTGCCCTTTATTATTGTACAGTTTAATTCTTTCATATTTTTAGGGGCTTTTCATTTTGTTTGGAAAACAAGAAACAATGATTTAGGGTGGGATCCTGAGAAGTGCTTAGCTTCTCCTGGAAGATACATTTACTGGATGGCTCTGCAAATTATTACATGGATCTGACCTCCAAATATGTGATGTCTACATGTAAATCCTTGTATGGAGCACAAATGCTGATATATTATAAAGACAATCTTGCACTTGCAGAAGGATGCATTCGATAACCTAACAAGCCTTTCCCTAATAGATGTAATTTCATTAGTTAAAAGTATGATTTGAAACAACACATTTTTATTAAAGTGAAAATTAAAGTTGTTTTAAGCGCAGTGGTTTTGGTCTACAAACTCCGGTACGTCCTTGCTGCAGCTGGAAGCATACTTCCTATGTTGGGCAGATAGACACACACTAGCTCTACTCAAGGGAGTGAACTAAAAATAGCAGCAGAGCTGGGGGTAGCCTGGGCAGTAGCACATACCCACGGGTTCAAGGCAGGTATATACAGTTATCTAGCCCAAACTGCTACCCTGTCTACACTACTATTTTTAGGATGCTGGCTCAAGGCAAGCGGAGATAACATGTCTGTCTGAGCTGAGAAACACAGTCCAAGCTACGGTGTAGACAGGCTGGATTAAGACCTTTAGAGGCCCTAAGCACTGAAAAGATTATGGTGCCCCCCCAATATGTAATTCAAAATAAAAACAATACTATCCCGTAAAATGAAATCTTATTTTTCGAAATGACACAAAACTTACATGTATGCTGAAATTAAAATAGCTTCTTTCTAGATTTTCTGATGGCAAACTTCTGCATAAGTTAATCGAAGCTGACTCGACGAAGCATGTCCGCTTCCATACACAATAGGGAAAGTGAATCAAGTCTGTCCTGACACGTTGTTCTCCGAGGGTTTTTTATTCTTTTCAGCTGAGAAAAAGAGCATTGTGGAGCAGTTAGTAATCATCAGTGTTCGAAAAATACGTAGTGCGATCTCTATGTTTGGAAATACACATTGTATTCCATCTTTCAATATTGTGTCATGAAGATCAATGTGACTGAATTTCATTTTTCCTGTTTCATTAAACTTTGCGCGCATGTAACAGTGGACCTGCCGAACTTCACAGAGATTCATGTTCAAGACAACAGGGTATGAGTCTACTAGCTTTTGGGAACCTTGTGAATATTGTTCGTCAGATAAGTCCATATCATTTAGAAAAGAAAATCTACTTGATACTTCTTTGTACACTTCACCTCTCCTCTTCATATGAGCTTCAAGTGTATCAATTATAGCGTAGTAAGTAGATACGCGAAATTTGTCTCTAGGATTCAATGCTGTTTCTGCTGCACTGCCATCATTTGCTTGTTTTTTCCTGATTCGCTTGCGGGATTGGGCTTCTTTGTAGTTTGTATCAGGCAAGATATCTTTTGATAGGTCTTCAAATCTTTCGAAATCATTCCTCAAAGAGTGTAAGTGGTCTGCTAATGATTGACAGAGGTCTGCACATTTTTTCAAATCCAATTCTTTTTCTTGGAGAGTTTGACTTGTGTGGTAAAACTGTTGTAAAATTTCATTCCACATGGTCAACATGAATACAAACTCTAGTTCTTGCATCTTGTTTGCAATGTTTTCTGCCTCTCGTATAGTTTCTCCCTTTTTTGATTGGTCTTCAGCTATACTTTCTAATGCATCCACAATCTTTGAGTAGGACTCCAGAATTGCACTTGTTGCCATTGCATGTGCCCCCCAGCGAGTATTAGAAAGAGATTTCAACACACAATCATTGTCCAAATATGTTTTAAGAACTGCCCATCAGTGTGTTGAGGCAGAGAAAAATGTATAAAGTAACTGGACTGTTGAGAAAAAACTTACTGCCACCGGACAACAATCAACAGCACTGCGGCCAACAAGATTGAGAGAGTGTGCAGCACATGGTATGAATATGGCATATTTGTTCTGTTCTAAAAGCTTCTTCTGCATTTCTTGATAATGCCCTGACATGTTGGCAGTGTTGTCATAAGATTGACCTCTGCACTTTGAGAAATCTATTTTGCAAACTTGGCACAGATAATGCAGTACTTGATTTGCCATTTCTTCACCAGTGTGGCTTTTCAAATTGAGGAATGTTATAAATCGTTCAACTGGTTTTCAATCTGTGGGAGACACATATCTTAGTACAATACTCAATTGATCAATATGTGAAAGATCAGGTGTAGAGTCATGCCAAGGTTCCTCCCCCACTCTGAACTCTAGGGTACAGATGTGGGGACCTGCATGAAAACCTCCTAAGCTTACTTTTACCAGCTTAGGTTAAAACTTCCCCAAGGTACAAATTAATTTTATTCTTTGTCCTTGGAATATCCACTGCCACCACCAAACTCTAACTGGGTTTACTGGGAAACGTAGTTTGGACACGTCTTTCCCCCCAAAATCCTCCCAACCCTTGCACCCCACTTCCTGGGAAAGGTTTGGTAAAAATCCTCACCAATTTGCATAGGTGACCACAGACCCAAACCCTTGGATCTGAGAACAATGAAAAAACATTCAGTTTTCTTACAAGAAGACTTTTAATAGAAATAGAAGTAAATAGAAGTAAAGAAATCACCTCTGTAAAATCAGGATGGTAGATACCTTACAGGGTAATTAGATTCAAAACATAGAGAATCCCTCCAGGCAAAACCTTAAGTTACAAAAAAGACACACAGACAGAAATAGTCATTCTATTCAGCACAATTCTTTTCTCAGCCATTTAAAGAAATCATAATCTAACACAAACCTAGCTAGATTACTTACTAAAGTTCTAAGACTCCATTCCTGGTCTATCCCCGGCAAAAGCAGCATACCGACAGACGCAGACCCTTTGTTTCTCTCCCTCCTCCCAGCTTTTGAAAGTATCTTGTCTCCTCATTGGTCATTTTGGTCAGGTGCCAGCAAGGTTACCTTTACCTCCTTAACCCTTTACAGGTGAGAGGATTTTTCTTCTGGCCAGGAGGGATTTTAAAGGGGTTTACCCTTCCCTTTATATTTATGACAAGTCAACAGATAAACTGAAGTACCCAGCAGTACTTATTTCATCCACAATATGCTGAATGAACTTTGTCACTCATTAGACCAATGAGTTCATCAAGTATCATACTTATCCAAGACAATATAAGTACCTATAACTCAGAAGAATATATCAATAATAAAACAAATTTATTGCAATACATGACAGGATCCGATTTCCTCGTATTATTTCGATCTACGTTAGTAGGATGCCCCCCCCCAGTTTAGGTGGGGATAAGTAATAAAAAGAGAACAGAAAAACGGGGGAAGAGTGTGTAGTGGAGTGTAAAGAAGTCTAACAAAGTTCTGATTTTTCCCATGATGACTACTTCAAATATCAAGTGTTTAAAAAAAATCTCATTTTGTTGGTGCCCTCTGCTTTGCTGGTGCCCTAAGCATGTGTTTAGTCTGCCTATTGGGTAATCCAGCCCTGGGTGTAGTTGTACCTCAGAGCCTCTCCAGGTGAATTTTATAAATATTTCTAGTTACTAGAGCCAATTTCTTATGAGACAATCTTGAGGAAATTAGATAAATGATCTTCTGCTAGAAAAATTAACATTAATTATGATACCATCACAGCGTAATAATCCAAAATTATGGAAAGACTATGCTTTCATTTATCCAGAATACAGAACACCTTGCAAACAATTACTAAGATTCTAACTGGAGTATGCTCAAATTCTTCAACTCCTGCTGTTAATTGCATATCATACCTTAACCAGCTAGGTAATGAGCATCATTTGTGCAGTGCTGTGCCCATAAAGCTTGTAGGGATCCTCTAGCCTAATAGCTCCGGATTTTTTTGTCCTTCTTTTGTCTTGGGTTTTTCTGGAAGACACGCCTTAGTCAAACAACTTACTGGAGTCAATACAGGAGTAACTAGGTGAAATTCTGTAGCATGTTTTATACCTGAGGTCAGACTTGATGATCTATTTGCCCCTTCTGGCCTTTAAATCTATGAATGGTATGCAAGATGTAGTTAGGGGAAAGATGCCCATTAACACAAGCTGTGTACTTTACAGCATAACTAAGTAATAGATCACTATTTCTTAAAGATATCATATCTTAGTATTTAGTTTTATGCAACAATTCAAAACTAACAATCATCAAAACGTGCACTTCCTCCCCTATGCCAAAGTCTATGAAATGTAGCCAGCCTCTACTGGTTTGAATTCTATATTTATCCCTTTTGAAATCTGACTTACTTAAGTAATAACTAAACTCAGTAGTTGTGTTACATTTAATCCATATAAACAACTAATTTGAGCTTAAAGGGGTGAGAAATGGAGAGAAGACAAATAAGAGAAAGTAGTTTACTTTCCCCATCAATAGAATTAGTAGAAAACACATTGTTATACAGTGGAACAAGACTTTTCGTTAATGTACTCAGGTTTGAACATATTCCTTACTGTTTCTGACAAGCACATTCCAGAACTACTAATGGGGTTTTTGGTATAAAGGAACAATTTTCCTTGTGTGTAGATTAGCTCCAAGTTCACAAACACAGACATACAAAATGAAGGCCAATTAGAACTATAGTATTGCTCTATTAATGCTACTGAAGTTTTGTATTGTAAGCAAAGAAAATACCTCCGGTAAATAATGGCCTAGGGAAAGGAGTTGAATGACCACAACACTTTTAAATGGTGAGACTGATCATTACTGTTTATTGGGTATCAGCAGCATATTCTGACAAGCAAATTAATTTCAAAGCAAGATGCAATTACTTCTTGATGGCCATCCACGACAATTCCAGAATATCAGTAAAAATTAAGGCCAATCGCAATTTGTCCACTTGGTTGGTGTTCAACTGAACATTCCTTGATTGATGTTACTGCCCCAGAATCCAGGACATGGTGAGCATTTTTACTGCACAGGAACAGTTCAGAATAGTCTGACGCTGTATCAAATGAAAGAATGTAACTGGAACTTGATAGATAAGAGTATAAATGGATAAAGAATAGCACAAGATTTCCAGGTGGCATTTTTATTTTCATATCCCAATATCCATCCCGTTTAACAGGGAGAGACCATTAGAATTCTTGACCATCTCTAAAAGCCAATGTCTCTGAATACTTGGCAGACCAGCACCACCAGGACCAGCAAAGGCTATCATTAGCTTATCCAGCTTTACTACATGTATTGTCTCATTCGGTGTGTTATTGCACTCTTTCCTAGTGGCGAGGTTGCAAAAAATGAAGAAAGATGGCTACTAACCTGAAGTCAGTCTGTGCTAATTATGTAAATTTTACAGGTCGCAGAGATACATGATGTAATACGGGTCTCCGACACAGGAGTGGTGATAAGAAACACTGTGCCAAAATCTCTATTGGTGGAAATTGGTGTAGTTTAACAAAGTAAATGGAACTATGCTGATTTACACCAGCTCAGGATCTGTCTCTAAGATGTTATTTGAGGGTTTAGTATGCACCCATTTCAGGAGCTATGATTAGTCATGACAGATTCCTTTTTAATCCAGGTTGGGGCAATTACCACTGAAATACTTTCTCCAATCAAAGTTGTTTTCTTTAACTCCTGGAGCTGATCAGGACTCTATTGAATCTTTTTAGAGTTTAGAGATTATTTAAATAAATCTCACAAACAAAAATAAAGATTATAGAGAAATGAAAATAATTCTATTTAAATAAATATCTGAGAGGAGTCTTCTTTCAAAAGGTCTATGTATGAAAATCATTGAAGGAGAATCTCACCAATGTTAATAGCTCAGTCATTAACAGAGACTTAATGCTACTCTATCATTGACACTCATTTTGCCAGAAATTGAAGGTCAAGGTTAGCCATTTCCTGATAGAGGGTTTTTGGGTTGTTGTTTTTTTTACTTACGGGTTTTTCAGCGGAGGAACAAGGGGACAGAACTGGGCTCTGTCCCCGTTCCCTGTACAGCAATAAAATCAGCTTCTGAGGGGCAGAATTAAGTACCTCTATATCAAAAATCCTATTGCATTAATGTGAGGGCAGGACAGGGACCAGCAATTGTATCCACCACCTATAGACTAAATCTTCATAAATCCAGATAAACTTACTAAACTGCCCTGGAATTACTTTAAATTTTATCAGTAAGTTCCAAAACTCTAGCAAATAGAAAGATTAATAAGCCACCATGATACTCGGATAATTATTAATTATCATGCCTGAGAAGCTATTAATCTGCCAAACTTTACTCTTGTCAAATATTACAGTAACTCAACATTTTGGGGGGGAAATATTATATAAAAAGAAGGATCTCTTTCATTCTCCCTACTTTCTCTGTCTTTCTAAATACTGGTGGTTTTTCCATTAAGTTTCCATAAATGAGATGTCTTTGTCTTGTGATATAATCAGTCATTCCTTTAAAAAAATATTTTCACTACATACTCATCATGCACTTGTGCTATTCCTATTACTGTAAGTATGGTGAACATGTCAGATTACAAATCTATTAGATAACTATATTAAAGCTACAGTTTGTTGGTGGATCTGAAGTTTCCAAAGTTTAGGGAAGAAGTATGGTCCAGATATGGCATATTAATTGTGGCCCCTCCCTAATTTATATTTTCATGCAACATACATGCCATTAGAAAGAAAGAATTGTCTTGTGGTTAAGACACTGAACTAGGTGTGATGCTACCCAGAGTTGTGAGACATCTCCCCAGTACCTACCCTTGGCATGAAGCAGTCTTATCTGTGCCTGTAGCTCAGCTCCCTGAAACCAATAGTCTTTGGCAACACAAGCACTGACTTCCAGGCCTCACTCTTTCTTTGGAGACTAGTGATAGACACACACCAACCCCAAGTCTTTGGAGCTCTCAGCCCTTAACCACTGAACACTCTCAATTACCAGGTAAACTGTTCCCAAAGGAACAATGCACACACCACACCAGCTTGTTTGGTTCAACTGAAAATCTGCTCCAATATAACACCACAGCACTGAGATATATTTATAGTGAAAACGATCATAATTTATTATCAAAGGCTAAGATTTAAGAGGCAGTGAATAATTATAATGATGGAAACAAATGGTTACATATAAAACAAAAAGTATAACATGCCTCCTAGAGTCTAAACTAAACTTTAACAGGCTAAAACCCTTGCCTAAAGTAGTTTCTCTCACCTAAAGCAATCTCCCAGCATTTCCAACCAACATGGGGGATCCCCTTTCATGAATGCAAGAAGTGCAATCTGTTTTGCTTCCTTGGTGAAGGATAAAGGTGTCCTGTTGCCTTTTTCTTATACCCCCAAAATTCATGGGTTTTGTCTCCAGAGTCAGCAAGACCAGTGTCTTGTCTCTTGTTGACTTCCCATCCCCTGTTGACTCGTATGTAAGTAGGACTTCCATTGTATTGGCCTACAAAGCTTAGTCTACCTGGCCAACAGGGAGCCATGTGAATCAACATTTTTTGTTCGACCCAAAACCACTTCATCAGCTCTGCCCTGAACACAGACTTTAAAACATATTTGCTGTACAAACACACAACTCCTTAAATATCCGTGCATACATCTCACAATAATTATGAGGCTCGGTATGACTTAAGCTTTTATTAGACATGTTACTTGACCATCTTGGTTAACTATTACAAAAGCAATATGCTGACTGTAGTGAGTTTGTCAGGCCTTTTGGGAGTTTCTATTACAGAAGAGTGAACCCTTTGCCAGTTGGCACTGAGGAGTCTTCAGGGTCATAACAGGACTGAGGAGATCTGGATGCAATTCCCTCTTCTGCCACAGTCTTCCCATAAGACCTTGGACAAGTCACTTCATCTCTCTCTGTCTCAATTCCCCCATCTGTAAAAAGACTTTAAAAGGGATAATATTGATTCCTTTCTCCCAGTCTTTGTCTGTCTAGTCTTATCTTGGTTGGTGTGTCTGGGTGCCAGAGTAATACAAATAATAAATATTAATAATACAGATAATATATTTGGTGTAACCAGGTGCAAGATGAAAATTATTATTAAACCTGGATATTTAAAAAGGTTGACCAGATTTCTAATGTTCTCATTAGAGATAGATCCTAGGAATTTTGGCTTTCAAAGCTCATATCTCAAATATTTTTAATTATAACTGTTGATCTTTCACTAAGACATTTTAGTGTACATTGAGGAAATGTTCATTATTGATTTATGTCCCTATTCCATTACTCACTTTGAGAGGACCTGCAGAATAATTAGTCACAATACTTCGATTGTCTTCATCTGGTACAAAAATCATTTTCCTTTTTTACTTATAATGTAGGTGTCATTAGCTTTACTAATTAGTACAACACCCGTTTTCCATGTATTATAATATTTCCAAGGCATTTTGCCAACCATTCTGATTGCACCAACTCATTACTAAAGATTCTCTGCTCACATATTTTGGTATGTATTAATGATGAATCCACTAATCCTCTTTGATTTCTAAAGATTTCATATGATTCCAGGAAACCCAATTCTTGTTTCTTTAGTTTGGAAATCATCTACAAATGTTTCTCATTCATTAACTAAATGATCTGGAAAAAGGGCTAAACAATGAGATTGCAAAATTTGCAGATGATACAAAATTACTCAAGATAGTTAAGTCCAAAGTAAACTCAGAAGAGTTACAAAGGGATTTAACTAAAATGGGCAACAAAATGGAGATGAAATTTAGTGTTGATAAATGCAAAGTAATGCACACTGGAAAACATAATCCTAACTATACATACAAAAAGATGGGATCTAAATTAGCTATTACCACTCAAGAAAGAGAACTTGGAGTGACTGTGGATAGTTCTCTGAAAATATCTGCTCAATGTGCAGCAGTAGTCAAAAAAAGCTAACAGAATGTTAGAAACAGTTAAGAAAGGGATAGATAACAAGACAGAAAATATCATAATGTCATTATATAAATCTATGGTATGCTCACATCTTGAATACTGTGTGCATGTGGTTGCTCCATCTCTAAAAAGATATATTGGAATTGGAAAAAGTACAGGAAAGAGCAAGAAAAACATATTAGAAGTATGGAACAGCTTCCATCTGAGGAGAGTTTTAGAAGACTGCGACTTTTCAGGTTGGAAAAGAGATGACTAAGGGGGGATACAATGCGGGGCTACAAAACTGTGAATGGTGTGGTGAAAATGAATAAGGAAGTGTTATTTATTCCTTCACATAACACAAGAACCCGGGGTCACCTAATGAAATGAATAGGCAGCAGGCTTAAAACAGACAAAAGGAAGTATTTCACACAATGCACAGTCAACCTGTGGAATTTGTTGCCAGAGAATGTTGTGAAGACTAAAAGCATAACTGGGTTCAAAAAATAATTAGATAGGTTTGTGGAGGATGGGTCCATCAATGGCTGCTAGCCGAGATGGCCAGGAATCCAACCCCATGCTATGGATGTCCCTAGCCTCTGACTGCCAGAAGCGGAGAGTGAATAACAGGGGACAGATCACTCAATGATTGCCTTTTCTGTTCACTCCCTTTGAACCACCTGGCACTGGCCACTGTCGAAAGATGGGAATTGGGCTAGATGGACCGTTGGTCTGACCCAATATAGTCGTTCTTATGTAATTCTATACTCAAAATTCTGATCTCTGAGAAATCATTCTACTTCTAGCTCCTTCCCACAATCCAAAGGAGACCATACCGGCAGGAGAAGAGAAAACCTATGTTTATAACTTCATTCCATTCCAAATCAGGAGACGAAGCACATGAAGAAAGGAGTAAGTATGAATGACAGTGATATAATAATAATATTTTAAGTCATTTCCTGTAACCTCTTCTGTTTAACTTTAAATATTAGAAAATTTTAGTCTCCTATTTCCTTTGATGGTCACTCATCACTAAGTACCATGGCTTCATTGTCATGTCTGGAAAGGCCTTGACTCTTCTAATTTTCAGACCAATTGTTTTTTTCCCCATTCCTTCTACAGGAGTACCATTCTCACAAAGTCCAGTTGGAAGCTACCGGAAGTTTTAGTTCTAATTTTTTTGTAAGTTGGGATGCAGAATCATACTAAACATTCTGAAGAATAAAATAGGTTTTTTAGGTTATTTCAATTTTTTCCTCCTAATTTGTCGCTGGTTATTTTGGGGCACGGCGAAATTGTTACATCACCATTTCTCAAACTAAGCAGGGTTGCCATGTTGTACTCCTATCAGTTCTTAAACAAATTTGATTAATATTCTATTTGTGGACTGTGCTGCTATGACTTCCTGGCCTATAGTTAAACATTTCTATTTAAATCAGTGCTCCTTGATATTATCTGAATGCTATTTTTTGCCTGTGCTGATCTTCAGAGCCACAATCACTTTGCATAATGAGATGTGGCACTACTACAGGTTGAAATCTCAGCTCGTGATTGTATGAAAGAAACTGTCACTTGTAATCATTATCAGTAAGTGTTTTTTTTCTCCTGTGTTCCTTGTAGTGATCAGGTTTTATTTGCCCGCTTCTATTATTCTCAGAGCTGGTAACTTAAGGCTGTGATAGTGCAATTGAATAATAATGCCCCAGAGATATTTAGAGAATTCCATTCAAGGAAAACTTCAGGATTATTAATTTATTACTAATTCGTTCAACACATAGAAGCAAAAGTTATATTTTCAAGAAGAACAAATCATTTCAATTTCTTGCAGAAGGGTATAATAAGAATCTTGCATTAGATATTGTTCTCATAACTGCCTTAATTAGACTTTAATTTGGATTGTATAGTGACCTCTCAGTAAAGACTACTAGAATATTGCAGGCACAATAGAAATGTGTATTATACAACTTTCTTCTCAACATGCAGCTCTGCAATTTTCTGGCTTTGGCCAGAACAATTATTTAATGTGCATTTGAGTTGGCATCAATCCTTCCCTCAGTCCCTAGAGCTGAATAGGCACTTTGGGAAACTCCACCCGTCATAGCAAACAAGAATTCTGAAATACCCCACTACTATGAGCAGGAAGACTGGACTAGTGCCATCCTTGATAAATTCTGAAAGAAGCTGAGAGAAAAAAGCAAAGGGAAGAAGGAAACTTCAAAAAAGAAAAAAAAACACTGAATGGAGAAGAGAGAAATCGAGAGGAAGGGTTGGATAAAAAAAAGAAGCTTAAGAGAGAGGAATAAGGGGACAAAATGCAAGAGAAAGGGAGGAGGGAAAAAGTAAAAGAGCAGTATAATGCACAGATGCTGAAGTGGCCTTTAAGAAAGGCAACAGAAAGAGTGCCGGTTAGAAGTTATCCGGAAAGTACATCATAGTTGATGCTGGTAGCACCACCGATAGTTAAGGCTGCCTGACATTTTTCCATTACAAAGATTACATTTTCAGTTGCTTATAACTTTGCAAAGTTTAATCATGTGGACTGAAATTTTCCATGCTGAGTGTCCTGCCCAAGGCTGTATATATAAGCTTTAGCTAAAACAATTAGCTATATCAAGAATTAGTCAGGTAAAAACATATTTTTTTAAATCTTTGGGCAAAACACAACAGACCAAAAAAAACTTACAACTTTTCCATTGAGACACTCTAGACTCTCCATGTGTTAGGGCAAGGGCTTGAAATTTTGCAAGCAAGGGTGTCATGGGATGTCCCTTTTGCTGTCCTCATGAAAACTCACCCAAATTTTGCCCAAGTTATGGACCTCTGAAAAATTTAAGTTCACACAAGATGAGTAGAGACTTCTTAAGAGTTTGGCAACTAAAATTCCAAAGATTCCATCTGCAGTGAGTATGCTACATCCCCTCACAGCTCCTATGTGTGACCAGACTGCATGTACCTTTCCCCAAGATAGACTGAGCATGCTCCACCCCAGGGCTGCAGAGGATCAGCAGGACTTTCCCTGCAATTCTTCCTACTATCTGCCATGGTCACTGTGAGATCCCAGGCACCAGAATTGAGAACAGGGAGACTCTCTCTGCTGTGCTCTCACTCCCACCCCTCCTGGCACCCAGACAGCATGGAGAAGCACGTTGGCTAATGCACAGGGGTGAGGAGGAAAGAGCAGAGAAGGGGACTGGGGCATTAACCAGTGGGAATGGGATTGGAGAAGCCAGAGAATGGGAAGGAAATAAGGGGATGCAGACAGGAGCCAATGGGGGGGACAGCTGCAGAGGAGAGGAGGAGGGGACAGGGGCATTCATAGGCACAGAATGGAAGGTCGTTAGATTGAAGGAGAAGGAGAAGGACTCAGGAGCCAGTTGGGGTTGCGTGGGAGAACAGGGGGACAGAGACAGGCTGTGGGCACACTGGTAGAACAGTCTATAACCATTAGAACATGTGCTCCTCCAGAATCTGAAATTGAACTCAGGAGTACCAAGTCTCTATATTTTTCTGCTGTAAGCAAATAGCTGTGAAACCCTTTGGCAAAACCTTTTGCATCTGAAGAAGTGGTTTTTTACCCACGAAAGCTTATGCCCAAATAAATCTGTTAGTCTTTAAGGTGCCACCGGACTCCTTGCTGTTTTTGTGGATACAGTGGCTACCCCCGATACCTTTGGCAAAGTGTTCCTCATCTCCCTTCAGTGGCTTGCCCACATTAAGGATAACAGCAAGGGTCGGCCCACAACATTTTGGCACCTGAGGGGGGAGCTCAAATGACGCTCCCATGCCCCCTCGCTTGGGCCAAAACTTTGAAAGGTCTCAATTCTGCCTTCTTCCTGTTCTACTCCTCTCATGGTATTGCTCTGCTACCTACCCCAATAAAGGAGAACTAACAACTTAAAATGCCTTGTTCAAAAATTTTAAGTGACACTTAACTTTCAAATGTGTGAACAGCAAATGTAACTTTTCTTGTCTGCATTGTAAACACTGGCATTTTTATCTGTTTGAATAATCAAAGTGGTGCTTTCCGTGCCTTCTTGGTTGCAAAGATTTGAATTGCTTCCTGCTGAAGGTCCACAGTCTGGGCCAGCTCTATTGAGATGGTTGCAAGGCCGACCAGACTCTCGTGTCATTGTGGAGCATAGATGCGTTTTTATTTACTTCAGCTTGGAGAAGCTGTGTTCTCCACTGGCAACTGTTACAGGAAATGTTAGAAGTATGCGTAGAGCAACAAAAGCATTTGGAAAGAGGGTGGTCATCTTATCTGTGCACATATAGTCCAGAACAGCCTTTGGAGTTGATCCTGCTGAAATGTATCTTGAAAGGGCTTTCAGTTCATCACCTAAATCACTTGCATCAATATCGCACATGTCATCATGTGTCAACACTGTCTCTAGTGCCCTGCATTGCTGGTGTAGATCTTCTTCAGGTATAATGAGGAGTTTTGGAATATCATACAACATCCCAAATATACTGCTGTGTTTCTTGAGCTGCATGAAACATTCTTCAACTGACTGTATTGCACAATCTAGCACCTGGTTAAAGAATTCAACTTTGAATTGTTGTTTGGGGTCTCTTATGGGATTATCCTGTGCCTCGTAATCAAAATGTCTTCTTCTTCAGTGACTCTTATATTCTTGAATGGGTGGGAAAATAGCTTCAGTGTGAAGTTCCTCTGCCAATTTCTGTGCACCCTTCAGAATGTTTTGAAATCCCTCATCTGACCGGTAAGAAAAGTAGGTATGACTTTGCTTTGTCCAGTTGTTCCATTGCTCCAGATATATCACGGTCAACACCTTGGAGTCTCTTGCTTACAACATTTATTTCAAACAGTATGTCATGCCACAACGCTAAGCCACACAGAAATTTTAAGTTATGTACATTTCTGGAGATTCCATTTCCCTCTGCCATTGTTCTCCCACAAACAGTTCCTATCATAGCATTATCCTCCATAATGGCAACTATGGCATCATCTATCTTTCCAGTTTCATGTTCGATAGGCTTTATTGCCTCCACTCAACTTTCCCATCATGTGGCACTCAGTGGTTTCAGTGTCAGAGAGGATGTTCCCAGATGTTGCTTCAAAATTTGCCATTGATTAGTTGATGCAGAGAAAAATACAGAGATGCTTTGAATTACATTAAAAAATTCAGCAGCCTCACTAGAAGCTGATGCTGCATCACTGACCACCAAGTTCAATGAATGAGAACTACATGGGACAAAAAAAGTTCCAGGGTTTAACCCTCGGATCCATGTCTGCACTCCTCTGTTCTTTCCTCTCATGTTGGCACCATTATTGTAGCCCTGACCTCTCATGTCAGCTATCACAATTCCCACATCTTCCAGCTTTTTAAGAAGCACATTTGTCATACCAGCTCCTGTAGTATCATCAATGTCAATAAATTCTAGAAAATGCTCTGACAGTCACCATTGCAGGGACATTTTCATTAGGTTGTTGTTGTTGTTACAAAACGCACCATTAAAGTAATCTGTTCCATATGGCTGATGTCAGGTGTGCAGTCCAGAATACAGAGTAATATCTTGCTGACTTCAGATCTGCCACAATCTTCTGTTTGACTTTTGTTGCCAGTAACTGTATGATCTCATTTTGAATTGTTTTTCCAAGGTAGTGGTGTGTGTACATTTTTTTGGGTGGTGACTCTTCTTAGATGCTCCTGGGGTACAGCATCAAACTCAGCCATCAGCTCCACAGTTTTAAGGTAGTTTCCACTGTTTAGCACATACAGCTGATCTGAGGTGCCACGAAGTGCTAGGTTTTGGGTAGCAAGCATTCTCACAATGGCAATGAGCCTTTTCAGAACATTTTGCCAGTAAAGAGACTCTGATGCAATCTTCTCTTGCTGCTGATCATCTATGGTGGCCTTTAACCTTAGTTTCACCTCAAGCTCTTTCCACCTATGGAATGCTCTCTGGTGATTTGCTGCCTTCTCGTGGTATGTCAGATTTCTAGCCAGATTTTTCCAGTCCTTTGTTCCTGTAGAACCCAATGTGGCTGGAACATTAGACTGGAAGAGTTTGCAACAAAAACAGTTTGCAGCAGTCTGGGTTTTTGAGTACATAAGCCATGGCCTGTCCACTTTGTCACCATTGGGGATTTCACACCAGTAATGTGTTGAATGGAAACTTCTATTTTCATTGTCTTTGGGGAACATGAAGTTTTTCACTTGCTGTGGCCCATGCAGTACAAGGAAGTCCCTCAGGCAACTGCTCAAGTGGGTCCACAGTCCTGGATCGTCTAGACTTAAGGAACTAAACTCAGCAGCAGCTGTTTCTTGCGCCTCCACTTCACCCTTCTCTGATCTACACTTTTCTTCAGGAATGTGCATGGTTACATCCATTTGAGATGGAGATATGGATGCTGCAGTAGCTGCCAAGTCACCTGCACTCTAACTGGAAGATCAGGCATCTCCTCACCACTTACATCCTCACTGGGGCCGGAAGGCTCACCGTGAACATTAGTATCTACGTATCTCAGGAGAGCTCCTTTCTGCTTAGATAGAAAAGCTTCCTTTGCTTTCTTTCTTTTTCTGAATGCTGCTTGTGAGGGGCATTTTCTTCTTTCACTCATGACTGCTGTTCTGCGCCAGCTGTAGTGGCTCTCAACACTCAGTTGAAGGGGGCAAATAAGCAGGCTGGTAGCAGGGCCTGAGTGAGGGAAGATATCAGCGTCTTAAGGACCTAACTGGCTCCTACTACTTCAGTTGACTGCCTGTTCTCCTCAAGTGGGATCAGGGAAGCAGCAGGAAACAGGAAACTCCCTGAGAAGCTGGTGCTAATCAGTCCGGGCTCCTAGGGGTGCTAGAGAGGTACATAAGAGGCTCCTCCTCCTGTCTCTCTCCCTGCAGCTCCTGCTGCTTTCTTTTATTCCCTCTCACCTTTTCTCCTGCCTGCCTGTTATGTCTCTTGTGCCCTCCTTCCTCCAGCACAGCATTTCACCATCTCTGTGTATCTAGAGCAGAGAGAATACATATGCACCAGCAGCAGATATAATTTTCTATGCTCTGCGTCCTAGTGGCACACCCCGCCCCCCAGTCTGGCACCTGAGGCGGCTGCCTCAGTTCTCCTCATGGTAAGGCCAGCCCCGATAACAGCCTACTATTGCTACTCTTTACCCTATTAGTAAAATGGTAGGTCTGTGTCCAAACTTTGCTGATGACCCAAACTGGGGGTCAACATGGCTCTATACGATAACATTTCTATTCTTCATTTTTTTAAACAATGTTAGAAAATTATATCCTAAAAACTATGTCCTCGGGGAGCGGGGAGGAGGGGAGAATAGTAAGTGAACATAACTAAAGACTATCACAATGAATATGCAAAAGGGGGCTGAAATAAGAATCCACCTCAATTCTAGCACTTCCTAATGTCTGAGTGCTTGACTCTTAACTTTTTTTTAAGATCAATTGATGTAGTTTCTTAGACCATCCTCTGGGAGTGAATGATTTGGCTGCAGCTTCATTTTCTACAGTTTTATAGTGTTCAGAAATAAAGATGTTTTTAGCTCACATTGAAATACACAGTCTGAGACCTGCACTGAATTCAGAAGTTGTTTTGAAACCTTGGATCGCCTTTCTACCCAAATCCAATTTCCAAAATCCAGCATGGATTTGTCTGTTGATTTCTTTTTACCAATACTATTCAGGCCTTGTTCCATGTATGACAGAAGTATTCTGGTATAGTGAAGCTGAGATCTATGTTATAAAGATTTAGCAATTACTTTGTATCACTGCTATCTTATTATAAGATATTGCAACAGATCATCCCTCCTGGCAACTGTAAACAAGTGCCATTTTGGTGGATCAACATACTATGTGTGGAGTTTCCTTGAAATCTTCCCCTCTGGTGGGGTAGGACTAATGGCCTCCCAATCCCATATATCCTTAGTCTGCAAGGGGTCAGCCTCTTGACTCTTCTGTGGCTCCCCACTAACAGGACAGGTGCCATTGGACAGGCAATCCACACTTATGCAAATTGCTTCTTACAGAGGGGAGGGGAGATACAGAAGTAGTGCCAGTTAATACTGCTGGTATATTAAGTTAAACATATCAATATGCATAGGTTAGAGAGAAGAGAGAATGCAAGGAACAGCAATAGCCATCATGACAACTGTACCTCCCCCATTTAGGGGGAGAAACGTGGTGAATCCACTAACCCAGTGGTTCCCAAACTTGTTCCACCGCTTGTGCAGGGAAAGCCCCTGGCGGGCTGGGCCGGTTTGTTTACCTGCCGCATCTGCAGGTTCAGCCAATTGTGGCTCCCAGTGGCCGCGGTTCGCTGGTCCAGGCCAATGGGAGCTGCTTGAAGCGGCACAGGCCAAAGGACGTACTGACCGCCGCTTCCAGCAGCTCCCATTGGCCTGGAGCAGCAAACCATGGCCACTGGGAGCCGCGCTCAGCCGAATCTGCAGATGCAGCAGGTAAACAAACTGGCCCAGCTCACCAGGGGCTTTCCCTGCACAAGCAGCGGAACAGGTTTGGGAACCACTGCACTAACCCTATCCTTTCCCTTTTGCAAACCTGTCCCCCAAACCCAAATTCTTCTCTATGGCAACACCCAGAGGATCCCCAAAGAGCTGTGCTGTATAGCTGTGTGATAAGCCTAATTCCTGCATGGGCATTCCAAATTCTGCCCCCAAGGTTCCAGAACATAGAAGACTATCAGAACTCAGAGGTGGCATAGGAAGAACTTTTCCCTCTATAAATGACATGAAGCACAAGTGTTTATCTTGTTTAAGCACAGAGCAATGAGGCTAATCAGGGAAAAACCACAAGGAAAGTTTGGAAAAGTTTGGATAAATTGTTCATGGTTGCTACAATCTGGTCCACTAGCAACAGTAATTAGTCATTTATAAAGTATATTCTGCAAAATGCATGGTCACTAACACTATTTGGCAGACCCCTAGTCAGGCAGATGACAGGAAATAGGTGATAGTCAAATACAGGCAGTAATTTATATACTAGAGATCACATGCAGTGCAGAGTCAAACTTGTATAGTTCACAAGAGAAATAATATATATCCTGTTAATCAGATGTATTGTGCATCAGTTAGGCATAGTGTAACATTCATGACTATAATTCAAAGACTTCAGGAGGCTGGATTTTTTGGTTTGTTTGTTAATAGGGTGCAAGACAATACAATGCAATTCTCTAGCATTGTGAGCATAAAGCCCTGCAACAAATGTCTAGGTCTCCTGATCTTCACTGATGATTAGTGCTGCATTCATGTTAATATTTTCATATTGTGTCTACTTAATAGTATTTTTACTGTGTCTGGCAAAATAGTCATATTTTATGTGCCATTCACTGTAGTAGAGTCTTGTTAAATGCACAAGCTAGATCCTGCCATCCTCCAATTCTTTTCAAGATTCCATGCAACAGATTTCACTATTTTTCATCAGTCCTCGCTGTAGTCACACTTATCAAAGCCATTTTTTAAAAATAGGAAACTTTTCAATTTCAAGGAGATTTACATGTAATGCTACGTTGTAGTGAGGCTAGATGATGTAATTGGAATTTTTTCAGTTCTTTCATATTATCCTAAAGTTGTCCATTAAAACTCTCTCTGAAATTACATTTATGAAAGTCTTAAGTGAGTATCATTTAGGAATGAGTTGGCTCAGGTTCCAAGTAGTTGGATGCAGAATACAGCTGACTTCTGATTTCTGAGCAAAACACAGAAAGTTTAGAGAACTGCAGCTACTTCTTTAGATTGAATTTGTAAGGAATAAATTTAAATGAACTTGTTTCTGCTGGCCATCACTCTGCTAATCTAGAAAAAATGTACTACTCACTACTTGGAATTGTGTGTGGTTGGTTCACTTCTACAGAGATCTTGTGTGTGTCTCTCCCTCCCCCCACCAAGCACATGTGCACACACACACACAAATTCTCTGTTTGTATTTTGTCTTATTAGTTAATCCTACCAGCCGCTCTTCAAAATTTGTAATTTTATTTAAGAACTCGAATGTGATTTGGGTTAGTTGCTCGGTTTTCCACTTATTTAAATTTCTGTGCGAAGACCTGTGGCTTTCATTAATATCATCAGTCTTCTGTTATGTCATGTCACTTTTACTATAACAGGCTTTGTGTGAGTGATGTTATACACATAAGTTTATCAGCAGTAAAATAGTCTAATATGCCAATCAGGCCACATTTTTGGATAATTGCTTCCCAAAGCTATTTGAGAATGATTTTAATATCAGATAATTATCTGAATAAATTACTTTTATTAGTGCCCTACGGTATCACTAGAAAGAAATCCCTAGTGAAATAACATACTAGAACTTTCACTCCCATGCTATCCAAAGAAGACAGTAGGAATGAAACAGCCTATCTCTGGAAGCCGAGAAGGACAGGCTAAATCAGGGTTAACAGCACAAACCATATATAGAGATGCATGCTGCAAAGTAAAATCAATTTGTATTATATAGTGATGGCATTGGTAAAGGTAAGTATTTTTAAAATTTATAATTATATATATAAAATGCACATTCGAACACAATGTGTGCAATTTGAAGAACTCCTCCTAGAATACCAGGATTTTAGTGTGCTTGTTAATAACATTTTAATATTCGGTAACAGCCATTTGTCTTTACAGATGAGAACACTGCTGCTACTCTTTCCAGGGCCCAGGGGCAAAGATCTGTGTAGTTAGCCGTCATGATCAGGAACAAACAGAACAAAGTTGTTTTCTTTCCAGCTTGCAACAAGCTTTACTACATTTCCCTGTCTAATTCTATTCAGAACAAGCACTTTACTCAGCATCCCCAAAGAAAGGTATAGAATTCAGTAATAATGACTCAGAGTCAGAGGGAAAGCAGTGGAGCTGGCTCATGTACAGTGCCTGGTGAGGAGGATTTTTAGTGCCAGTGGACTCTGTCTCCATAAAAAGCAATTTCAGCACTCAGTGAGCAATCAAATCATTTAAGAACCCAACTCATCTGCAAAGCACCTGGACAGAGTATGAATTCAGCAGACTAACATTATTTCATCATGCAGTAAGTCAAATTGAAAGTAGTGAGAGAACTTAAAAAGGATGGCTTCTTTTCTTTCTCCGCTTCCTCACACCTACCCGCAATAGTACAGACTATTTTATTACTCTATTATGTTCCCCAATCCGATCAAAGGCTGGCTTGAAACTACAATGTGTTTGCAGGAGCCTTTGTTAAAATTCTGCTATCCAGCAGAATGGAAGGTGGAGGTCAGGGTCGTCCTTACCCATACACAAAGTACGCAGCTGCATAGGGCCACGCCCCTTCCTGCCCCCACTCCACCCCTTCCCCAAAGCCCCCGCCCCTGCTCTGCCCCAGCCCCGCCTCTTCCCGTCCCTGAGGACTGCAGCAGGGCCAGGCCTCCACTCATCGGCAGCCGGAAGTGAAGATCTGGCCCCAGCCGCGCCGCCCGTGAGTGCTGGGGGGCGGTTCCCCTTTTCTCCCCAAGCCAGCCCCGCCACCCCCATGGAGGCCTGGGGCCAGCCCCACACACACACCCCTGCAGAGGACTGCCCCTTCACACACATCCATGGGGGGCAGTATAGGGCCCCAGAATAATTAGGGATGGCCCTGGTGGAGGTGATTTCCCTGCCTCTGGTGGAGATGACCCCCTCTCTAGTTAAGTAACTCATCCATGGCACTAATGACTTATCCTGGGCCTTACACAATTATTTCTGAAGTGCATAGGGTTGGTTTTTTATTTTATTTTTTTTACTTTGGAATGCACCAGATTTCACTAAATGTCAGCTTTTTTCAGGATGTTGGGATGTATATTTTGGTCTTTTTCCCTGAAAGAGGATGATCCCAATCGGATTTCAGATAACAAAACTTCAAACAAGGTGCTTTATATTATCACTCAGGATATCTTTCAGTATAAACATTTCCAACAAGTGGACTTAATAGAAGTTAGTTTGCCCACAGTCATTATTTCCCTACTTAGTTGTGGTTATAAAAAAACACCCAACTACTCCTCCATCTCCATTTAAACTGGAGAACAAATAAGTAGTTCTCCCTTCTTCTCACCCTCGTTTCTCTGCACATACATCATGCAGCCCAATGTATGGTATTTAACACAAGCTCAAAGGTGATGTTTTTGGTATTGGTGTAAACCTTTTGCCAGGTGTTGATGGCAGCAAAAGAGGGCCAGGTTCAATTGTCTCTGGTTTAAATAACAATGGCTTCAGCCCCCACCCAGAAACCTGAAACTGTATGCACTACCCAGGACAACCCTGATGGGCAATACTTCCCCACTCGCAAGCACTGAGTCCAAAGGGTTAAAACAAAGAGGCAAAAAGGACAGCAGAATAAACCTGGGGAAACAAGCAATTACTAAATTAACAAATTCTATGAGGTAAGACTCTCATGCCCTTTAACCATAGTCCCAGCCTCAGTCCTGGCAATTGAGAGTGGCTGGTGCATTCTAACCACTTCCTTCCTCCCTCCACTCACAGTTAGCTGGAATAGGCTGAAGAAGTCCAAGGATGCTGGTAGGTCAGTGCTGCCCGAGCTTCTCTGAGGACCCTACCACCTGAGCCAGCGAGGGTGATTTCAGCTTTACCTGCTGGGTAGGGAGGCCCACACTAGACTCCATTATATAGGTAGTTCAGCTCCTGCCACCACCATCACCCTGCTCTGTCATCACCTCAAAGATGCTGCCACTAAAGAGGCACTCCCCACATAAAATAGGAGATTCTTTTCCCGTTCTAACTGTGCCCAGGCTCCCTTATCCAATTGTAACTGAACTATAATAAACATGACCCAGTCACCATTCGACTGAAATGCAAATGAGGTCTGGCCCATTCAGTCAATTCCTCTTGCTCTCCAACAGATGCCATCAGAGTTCCCTCTGGATTGCTATTCTCCCACTTCACCAACAGGTGACAATAGTGAGCTCCTTTCTCTCTAAAGCATCAGGCCACAGTGTGTACATTGGCAACACTTTCTCTGGTTTGAAATGGGAACTTGCAAATCTTTAGGGATTCAAAATAGATGTGATTTGAACCTAATTTGCAGTATAACCAATCTTCAATTCAAAGTTATATTTGATTTCGTGAAAGGAAAGAAACCAGGGATACATAGTAATGAATCTGGTGTGAAGTTGCACTCTCTATGACTTTATAAAAATATGCTAATGAGTATGAATATAATGTAACTGGAATATGCTTCATGCAAGAGGTTTCTTGTAAGGTATCATTACAAAGCTTATAATCTACTGAGTGTGGTCATCCTATTTGTATAAATGTATCACTCTTGTAACTGAAACTAGAAATATGAACTATAACTCTGAGGTTCTATTGTAGTTATGCAAAGTGTGGGCCATTAATGGTGGTTTGGAAACTTAATGGCTCCCATTAACCAGGACAATTGACTATAGATGGCTCTGTTTTACTTGTAAGTCCCCCTGTATACCTGTGTGCTGGCAAGTGAATAATGAAGTCTTACAGTGACATGTGATCATGTCACCTGAACTGGAATCCATCTTTAAACTGGTGCTTTTCCACTGAGAAGGAGGGGTGGGAACCCAGAGGGACAAAGGATTCCCACCTTATGCAAAAGATATATAAGTGGGTGGAACAGAACAAATAGGAGGGCCATCATGAAAAATCCCCTAAAGACCACTTGAGCTGGAACAAGGACTGTACCAGGGGAAAGGATTGTGCCCAGACTAGGAAGGCATCCAATCTGTGAAAGAAACTTATTGAAACATCTCTAAGGGTGAGATTTTATCTGTATGCAGTTTTATTACTGCACTGGACTTAGACTTGCGGGTTTTATTTTATTTTGCTTGGTAATTCACTTTGTTCTGTCTGTTACTACTTGGAACCACTTAAATCCTACTTTCTGTATTTAATAAAAATCACTTTTTACAGAGTATGCATTAATACATGGGGGGAGGGGCAAACAGCTGTGCATCTCTCTCTATCAGCGTTATAGAGGGCAAACAATTTATGAGTTTACCCTGTATAAGCTTTATACAGGGTAAAATGGATTTATTTAGGGTTTGGACTCCATTGGGAGTTGGGCATCTGAGTATTAAAGACAGGAACACTTCCTGTGTTGCTTTCAGTTAAGTCTGCAGTTTTGGGGCACGTGGTTCAGACCCTGGGTCTGTGTTGGAGCAGACTGGCGTGTCTGGCTCAGCAAGACAGGGTGCTGGAGTCCCAAGCTGGCAGGGAAAGCAGGGGCAGAAGTAGTCTTGGCACATCAGTTGGCAGCTCCCAGGGAGTTTCTGTGATCCAACCCGTCACATCTGGGCAAACTGATTCTATAACATAAATATCACCCACCCCAGTCAAACCCCTTCCAAGTGTGATGGGTTGGGTCACAGAAACCCCCTTTGGACTGCCACCTGATGTGCTGTGACTACCTCTAAGCCCGTTTTCCGTGGCAGCTTGGGACTTCAGTGCCCTGCCTGGTTGTGCCAGACACACTAGCCTGCTACAAACACAGACCCAGGTCTGAACCACATCCTCCAAGAGCTGCAGGCTTAACTGAAAACAGCTTAAGAAGTGCTCCTGTCTCTAGCACCCAGATACTCAGTTCCCAATGGGATCCAAACCCCAAGTAAATCGGTTTTACTCTGTATAAAGCTTATACAGGGTAAACTCATACATTGTTCTCCCTCCATAACACTGATAGAGAGCTATGCACAGCTACTTGCTCTGGGTTAATTAATAAGTAAAAAAATTATTTTATTAAATATAAAAGTAGGATTTAAGTGGTTCCAAGTAATGACAGATAGAACAAACTAAATTGCCAAGCAAAATAAAACAAAAAACACACAAGTCTAAGCCTACGACAGTAAGAAACTAAATGCAGGTAACTCTCATCCTCAGAGATGTTCCAATAAGCTTCTTTTACAGACTAGACTTCCTCCTCGTCTGGGTCCAGCAATCACTCACACCCCTATAGTTACTGTCCTTTATTCCAGTTTCTTTCAGGCAGGAGAGGCTCTCTCTTGAGCCAGCTGAAGACAAAATGGAGGTGTTTCCAGAGGCTTATATAGTCTCTCTCTTGTGGGTGGAAACCCATCTTTCCCCCTGTGTAGAATCCCAGCTACAAGATGCCATTTTGGAGCCACATGGGCAAGTCACCTGTCTATGCATGACTCAGTTCTCTACAGGCCGACGCCATTGCCCACATGTTAGCCCGAACATTCCTAGGAAAGCTCAGATGTGGACTGGCATCAGTCGAGGTCCATTGTTAGCCAAGTACTCCCAATTACTTGAATAACCTCTTCACACTATTTCAGAGTAGCAGCCATGTTAGTCGGTGTCTGCAAAAAGAAAAGGAGTACTTGTGGCACCTTAAGAGACTAACAAATGTATTTGAGCATAAGCTTTCAGAAGCTTATGCTCAAATACATTTGTTAGTCTCTAAGGTGCCACAAGTACTCCTTTTCTCTTCACACTATGTTGACCAAATCTGCCTCATGTGCTTCCTACAGCAAAACTTTAAATACAAGCATAGAGCCAACACTCATAACTTCAGATATAAAAATGATTCATGCATACGAAAAGGATGAATACATGCAGTAGAACATAACCTTTGCAAAGATATGTTACATGGCCTATCTAGCATAAAACATATTCCAGTTATGTCATATTTACGCTCATAAGCATATTTCTATAAAGCATTATGGGGCGCAACATCACACCAAGATTCAATAAACGTTTAAACTATTAACTTGTGGGAGCCTCTGCATGTCAAGACCAGATACAAAAGTGTTGAAATGCCACTATTGCAGGCAGTGGCAGTTAGAGAAAGCTGGTTCTTAGTGTGTTTTCTGGCCCATGTAGAAACAGATGAAGTCATGAAAGGAAACCTGTTGTGATATTTTTAAGCCAATTTTGCATACGGAAGAGTTGTACATCAGTCAGATAAGGGGGCCAGGGACTATTTGCATGAGTAAGAGTTTGCAGCAGAGGGCCCTTAATTTGATCGACAGAAGACATTAAATGACAAAAATCAGAATCAGATGTATGGTAATGGTACATAAGTATTGATCCTGCAATACTTATTCAAGCAAATGGTATACTCACACACATAGGTGAATGGAACAGTTTACTTGAATAAGGATTTCCTGAAAGAATAATAATAAGGGACACAGGATTTGCCTCCAGATTTGGATAGACTTTCAGACACCAGGTAATTATTCAAACCAAGATCAAATAATCCTTAATTTCACTTTGGAGATTATAGTACTTTTTTGAGTTGAAAAGGGCAGCCTTTGATGGATTCCATTTCTCCTCTAACCTGTTCTCATCTTCTGCAGTCAATGGTCTTCCCCAGTAGATGAGAGGAGTTTCCTTCTACATTTGAAAAACCATGCTCTTAGGATTTCTACTCTGAAATGGAATGGAAACTCTGACCTAATGCTACTCTGCAAAGTAGTAATATAGTGGTGTTTTTTTAAGAAGGAATTTGATTTTTCTGCTCTTTCTCCAGGTGCACAGCTGCTTAGGAGCAAGCTCACAGAATATTTATGTCTTTAAACAGCTGCATAAATCAATTTTTGTTTTTATAGTTAAACAATAAAGTGCACATAGAAGAGATTTAGTATTCCGTACCTACCTAGTTATACAATTAAAGAAGCATGAATATTGATCTTGAATGAGAATTTGCCTGCAGAAAAATTAACAGAAATTGTGAATCCATTCACAGCTTAATAAACCAGACCAAATGACACAATATAGCATAGAAACCTTCATTAACGTAGAGCTAAGGTTGTAAGACTGCGCTCAGCACAAATCACAGAATCCAAAGAAATAAGCAGGTAAGCCATTAACCACCCACCTTCACTCCGTTCATCACGTCATCTTCTCAGACTCAACTATCACCCTTCGAACAGCCACAGATCTCCACCTCCTCCTGAACAATGTACTACCTGAATTCAGAGCATAAATATAAGACACCAATGCAGCTTCAGATTTCAATTCTGTAATTTTTAAAGAAAAGTCAATACTATGTTTAGAGCAATCACGACTGATATATGTCGCCCATTGTTTGGCATAAGAACCTAAACAGAATTAGCACACTAAAGCAGAGATTAGAATTCACAATGCAATAGCATCTGCCTGAAGCAAAATGAGGAGAAGCCTAATTTCTGCTAAAAAGAGGCACTGCCCTAATGGAAATAATTGTTGGTTTCCATCACACCACCAGCCTCTCTCAGTGAGGGATTCGTTCACCCTAATCTGCAGGGAGAGACTGGCAGTATGGAGAGGTTTTTCGCAGGAGTGGGTGGGTGAGATTCTGTGGCCTGCGTTGTCCAGGAGGTCGGACTAGATGATCATAATGGTCCCTTCTGACCTTAGTATCTATGAATCTATGAATGTGAGGGAACACAGTCCTATCTGTGGATGCCTAACATAGCGAATGTCAGTGAAAATGAGGTAGGATCAGAGACTAAAAGAGGGAAAGAACAAGTTAAAAATTACTTAGATAAATTAGATGTCTTCAAGTCACCAGGGCCTGATTAAATACATCCCAGGATACTCAAGGAGCTGACTGAGGAGATATCTGAGCATTAGCAATTATATTCAAAAAGTCATGGAAGACAGGAGAGATTCCAGAGGCCTGGAAAGGGGCAAATATGTTTTCCAATGTGCATTACTTTGCATTTATCAACACTGAATTTCATCTGCCATTTTGTTGCTCAGTCACCCAGTTTTGTGAGATCTCTTTGTAACTCTGCGCCGTTTGCTTTGGAATTAATTATCTTGAGTAATTTTGTATCATGTGCAAATTTTGCCACCTCACTGTTTACCAATTTTTCCAGATCAGTTATGAAAGTTGAGTAGTACTGGTCCCAGTACAGGTCCTTGGGGACACCACTATTTACCTCTCTCCATTCTGAAAACTAACAATTTATTCCTATCCTTTGTTTTCTATCTTTTAACCAGTTACTGATGGATTAGAGAAAATACAGACTAACATGGCTACCACTCTGAAACCTGATCCATTAGAGGATTTTTCCTCTTATCTTATGACTGCCTATTTGCTTAAGACGAACGCAAAGAATTCATTCAGCTTCTCCACAACAGCCTTGTCTTTCTTGAGGGCTACTTTAGCACCTTGATTGTGCCAGACCACTATCGAACAGATAGTGGTCTGGCTTCACTAACTGTTCGACAGACTGCTTCCTTCTGCTGCACTTAAAAAGATTGCAGTCATAGGCACTGGAACTAAGGGTGTAGGGGGTGCTGCAGAACCCCTGGCTGCACAGGTACTGACTCCGTGGGTGCTCTGGGGCCGGAGCACCCACAGGGAAAAATTAGTGGGTGCTCTGCACCCACCAGCAGCCAAGCTCCCCGGCCCACCCCACCTCACCTCCTCCCCTGAGCGCACTCCCTGCATCCCTGCTCCTCTACCTACCTCCCAGAGTTTGCCACCGCCAAACAGCTGTAGCAAGCTCCAGGAGGGAGGGGAGAGGAGCGAGAACATGGCGTGCTCAGGGGAGGAGGTGGGGAAGAGGCAGGCCCAGGGCAGGGTTTTAGGGAAGGGATTGGAATGGGGACGGGACGGGGCAGGGCAGGGGTGGAGTCGGGGTGGGGCTGGGGGCAGAGGGGTGTCAAGCACGCACCGGCACCAGCTGAAGTTGGCGCCTATGCCTGGCCAGTGCCCAGGACTCCGGTCGCCACCAGCCCCGTGCTTGGGACCCCGGCTGCTAGCCCCACACCCGGGGCTCTGCTTTTGCCCCCAGCTGAGGTTCCAGCCCTGGCCCCCTTACCCTGTCTGCATCCCCCCCTTCCAGAGCCACGGCCCCACTCCTGGCCCCAGCTCTGGGGGGCAAGGAGGCATGAACAGGGGTAAGGGGGGTGCAAAGTAAAAGGTTTGGGGACCACTGGCTTTCAGCACCCCCACTATAAAAAGTGTTCCAGTGCCACTGTTTGTAATTAGTGTTTGTGTCTTTTGTTAGCTGCTCTTCAGATTTTTTTTTTTGGCCTGCCTAATTATACTTTTACATTTGACTTGCCAGAGGTTACGCTCCTTTCCATTTTCCTCAATAGGGTTCAACTTCCATTTTTTAAAGGGTGCTTTTTGCCTCTAACTGCTTCTTTTACTTTGTTGTTTAGACACGCTGGCATTTTTTTGGTCCTTTTACTGTTTTTTATGTTTTGTGTTTTTAGTTTGGGGTAAACGCAGACTTAAGCATGTAATTTATTTATTTTGGAAATAAAATATTGGTTCTGTTGATCGCACCAAAGTAGCTACATGGTAAGTGAGCCTATATACATTTGTGCTGCCCTTACATGCTCATTTTCATTCAGTATACCCCCTTTTGCTCACTCCTGCATCATATGCCATCACCATTTGCTGGTGAATTATTTTTTTAGTATTGGTGTGCAGTACTTGTAGGTGCATAATTGTATGTATTTTATATGTAAAGAACACTTAGGTGTTAATTCAAGCACTCAAAATTCACTCCCCTGAGTGCATTCATTATGATACAGTCTTTTAAATACATGATCACCAACTATTGTTTTCCACAGGACCCCTGCCTCATTCGGTACATGGGATGGATAGTGCTAGTGCTCTATTCCCTTTTGTGGGATTAGATGTGTGTGTGAAAAGGGAGAACTGAGCTAGGGAGATTCTCCTTTCCTAGCAAGCAGCAGAGAATCAATTAAAAGAGATAATACAGGGTATGTCTACACTGCGATAAAAAAAACCCTACAGCACTGTGTCTCAGAGCCTGGGGTCATAGATTCATAGATATTAAGGTCAGAAGGGACCATTATGATCATCTAGTCTGACCTCCTGCACAACGCAGGCCACAGAATTTCACCCACCACTCCTGCGAAAAACCTCTCACCTATGTCTGAGCTATTGAAGTCCTCAAATCGTGGTTTAAAGACTTCAGCTGACTTGGGCTTGCAGGGCTTGGGCTCATGGGGCTATGCAATTGCAGTGCAGCTATTTGAATTTGGGTTGGAGCCCAGGCTCTGAGACGAAGTCTAAACATTTACACTGCAATTGTATAGCCTTGTGAACCCAAATCAGCTGACCTGGGCCAGCCATGGTTATGCCATGGGTCTTTTATTGCAGTGTAGACATACCCACAGTCTTTAGAAGCCCCATTCTGCAACATATGTACTGCCTGGGAAGGACTGCTAAATATCTTTCACTCTCGCTGACTTCAATAGGAGAGAAGCTCACTCAGTGGCTCTCAGGATCAAAGCCTAAGGCTATGTCTACACAAAAGACCTTACAGCAGCACAGCTGTACTGATGCAGCTGCGCTATGCCAATGGGGGAGAGCTCTCCCGCAAGCATAATTTAACCACCCGCACTGAGCGGCGGTAGCTATGTCAGCAGGACAGTGTCTCCCACTGACATAGCTCTGTCCACACTGGCATTTCTGGCAGTGTAACTGATGTCGGTCAGGGGTGGTTTTTTTCACCCCTGAGCAACATAAGTTTGACTGACAAAAGTGCTAGTGTAAACATAACCTAGGTGGGGTTCCAGGAACAGTGACTGAGAAGGGGATAGGAGAAGAGTAGCAAACGATGAGAAGTCACTATCTCACCCTGGATCCGCTCTGTCAATACTCTCACACACATCCCTTCTTACATGTGAATTCATATGAAATCTAAAGTTAACACTGTGCAGCTTAACTCGCAACGTGAAATGTTTAATTAGTAGATTTTGTCATCTTCACAGAAGGTGAAAAATACCCGAGGAGACATTGAGTGCATTCATAGGTGACACTACTGTAATTTGAAAGGTAATTTCTTGCACTTTATCAGCATTTGAGAACAGACACTTAACAACATGGCTAATCAAAAATGGATTTAACCCTCAGAATTACAGAGGCACTAAAATACTTCACTAAATAATGGGGGAATTTTAATTCTCTTCCATAGTGTAATAATTATTAATTAAATAGTTGCAGTTATCCCAGACAAACTGTAGGGGTTAGGGACTTAGAACCTGACCCAGCAAAATGCTGAATGACCTCAATTCCTAAATGTTTTATTCATGATTAATAAAATAGTTATTTAGTTAATTGGTTTTAGTGTAGCAGGGCCATTTCCCATGGTTTCTAATGGAAATGATGGTTTCAGGTTAACAAGAAGTGACATGGAGTATTAGAGAAAGCCCAGTACTTCTGAAAAATTAAACTATGAAAACCAATGTTACATTTTGTTCATGGGGTGTCCTACTGATTTACAGCTAATTCAGACCTGATTATTAATTACATCATATCATTACCAAAATGTCTCAGTGTTCAAAATTACATGAAGCAATAAATGAAAATACAAGGGCTTTATTTTTTTTTTTTAGAAATCTGCATATTTTTGTAAAAAAGAATCAAACATAGGCCTGAGTCTAGATACACTTAAGAACGTGCTTAATTTAAAGCACAGGTAGTCTCACTGAAGTCATTCTTCATGTGCTTAAAGGTAGGTCGGTACATATAAGATTTGGGCCATAGCCACTAATAAGATCTGTGAGATCAAACTATATGATCTAACAGTCCCTTCTGACCTTCTAATCTGTGAATAATTTCCATCAGTATGCTAGAGTGTCATTTTGCTCTCTCTGGCAGCTCTTTCAAAGTAGTCTTTCTTTCAGACCAGTGAAACGGAAAGATGGCTTCGGTGTGTTGTGCCACAGAATAGATAACTAAGCAATACAGCTTTCATTTTATGTGACACTAATCCATTTCCCAAGTGGATTGAGTAAAAGACTGTGAACTGAGTACTTTATCCTGACTAGAGAACTTTCAGCTGTATTATGGCTGCGTAAATCTGATTTTTTTTTATTATAAAGAAGTAAGTATTTATAAATAAAGGCCTGATTCTGACACCCTTATTGATTGTGTGGTACTTGCTCACGGTGTAGTTCTGTTGACGTCAAAGGGACTATTTGCATGCGTGCTACTTGCTGTCAGTGAGGTTTGCACGTCAGGACCTAAGTTGCTCTGTCAGTTAAGAGAAGCTAATAAAAAGCAGCATTGCCAAACTCAATCAATACTGAGTCATGAGTCAGCCACCCAGAAAATGATGTGATTATTTTAACATCTCATGACTTAAGTTAAAAAGAAAAATTGGTCTTTTTATTTGCCTGCTGGATTTTGAACCTTCTGGGTTCATATTTTCAAGTTTTTCTGCACAACCATTAGGGTACACACTTAACTCTTTTTAAAAATGAAAGCTGAGGTTCTCATGTAAATCACTTGGGCCCAGATCCACAAAGGGACTTAGGCACCTAGAAAAATCACTGGAATCCTCAAACTCTGGATTAGTCATCTGGGTTCCATATACAATGTATAGGGATAGATTGACACCTAAGAATGAGGATCCACAAAAGACAGCATGTTAGGCAGGGAGCCACCTATGCTAGCCAATGGGAGATGCTGACAAGAAGTATGTGTTGTAATCCCCGCCCCGCCCCCAGATAGAGGCACCCAAGTCTGGGCTTCAGGGAGGCACCTATCTCTGCTTGCAATCCACAGCCAAGAACCCTGTCCTGGAGGAGTAGCAGGCGCTAAGGATATTTCTTACAAGAATGATGGCGGCACATGCCTAACTGCGCACACAACCACCAGCAGAGGAGGAGGAGGCAACCCCCCTTATAACAGGACTATACAGAGTCCTTGTCACTCAGTCGCTGACCCACTGCATATTTAATTAGTTATACACAGTGGAACAGCATCAACAGGAGAAACAGCCCATAGTCCAGTGGTTAGATCAGTCTCCTGAGAGGTGGGAGACCCCTGTTAAATCCCTTTGCCTTTTCAGGCAGATGTAGGGGGTAACTGAACCAGAATCTTCCACATGCCACAAGTACCCTAAATTCTGGGCTAAAGTTTATAAGGGAGTCTTCTTGCTCCCCATTCATTTTGTTTGGGGTTAGGTGTGCTCCAAGCATCCCTACCAGATTGGGCCCCACAAACAATATAGGTAGCTGGGAGGATGCCTTCACCTGCCTTGAGGATCATGCTCGGGCTTAGGGGTGAGATAAGCATCCAGACATCTTCCTGAGGCAGCAGTGTGCATGCCCAGAAGCACAAACCTAGGCACCTAGTGAACTTTTACAGCAAAAATTAATACTCCAAGTGAATGTAGGTGCCTATAGGTTTAGGCCACAGTCAAATGGGGGATTTGTGATACCTGAATCCAGGATTTAGGACCTGAATCCAGGATTTAAGTGCCTAAATCTGGAGTTTAAGCGTCCAAGTCTCTTTGTGGATCTGGGTCTTGACTCCAGGAACTGGGACATTACAAAAAACACCAACTATCACAAGACTCTCAATAAACTTGCAAGAATTTGGAAAACTGGAGAACTGTAGAGGGAATAGCCAAGAAGCATTCACCAGTGTATTGCAAGGTGTTTTGTTTTAATTAGATTTTAATTTTATAGATCTAGATATAGGTTATAGATATACATATATATAGAGAGAGAGCGCGCTCACTGCTTTTGTCTGAACATAGTGATAAAACAAATTCACCTGAGCTGATGGTCCAAAAAGTACTGTAAGTAAAAACTGAACTTAGGGTACAATATTGGTGACTGACCTTCATCCTGGTCTTCAGTCCACCATCTTCAAATATATTCTTAGAAAAGAAAGTGGAACTAACAAGCTGCAGACATAAAAATAAGCATGTCTCATAACTGATCACTATAGTAGCCTGCCACATTCTATTCTTGGGGTTTTGGTTTTTTTTATAGTGCTCACCACTAGTGTCTAAGAACTTTCAGTGCTCCATATTTATAATTGTCAGCCATTTCTGTGCCATGTTTAATTTAGAATGTAACCTTCTAAAGGCAGGACACTGTCATTTTACAGTTGCCTATGAAGTGCCATGCACATCTATATTGATATATATATATACACATATCCCCCATTATTCCAAGTGAGAACTCCCACTTAGAGCTGTGCAAATAACTGATTCCTCAGTTTGCAGGCAATTCCAGAAAAAGAAAATTAAAAAACCAAAAATTTTGGTGAATTAAAAAGTAGAAGTTTCAGATCATACTAACTGTATTGTTCAACCTGAAAGAACTTCTTTTGTTTTGATTTCAAGATGTTTTAAAGGTTTTTTTAAAAAAAACTAAAGTTTCAAAAACGAAGTAATTTCAAATAAAAAATTCAAAATGTTTCATTTAAAAAATGTCAGTGAAATGTTTAAATTTTGGGGGAACTTTTTGAGGGGTGTGGCCAGGGGAAAGAAGGCATTTTCAGGCAAGAAATTCAACTGATTCAACATCAATTTGCTAAATGTTTCCATAAACCTAAATCTGAGTTTTTCCACCTGTCAAGGTTCCTTCCGCACTCTGAACTCTAGGGTACAGATGTGGGGACCTGCATGAAAAAACCCCTAAACTTATTTTTATCAGCTTAAGTTAAAACTTCCCTAAGGTACAAACTATTTTACCTTTTGTCCCTGGACTTTATTGCTGCCACCACCAAGCGTCTAACAAAATATAACCGGGAAAGAGCCCACTTGGAAACGTCTTTCCCCCCAAAATCCCCCCAAGCTCTACACCCCCTTTCCTGGGGAAGGCTTGATAAAAATCCTCACCAACTTGCATAGGTGAACACAGACCCAAACCCTTGGATCTTAAGAACAAGGAAAAAGCAATCAGGTTCTTAAAAGAAGAATTTTAATTGAAGAAAAAGTAAAAGAATCACCTCTGTAAAATCAGGATGGTAAATACCTTACAGAGTAATCAGATTCAAACCAGAGAATCCCTCTAGGCAAAACCTTAAGTTACAAAAAGACACAAAAACAGGAATATACATTCCATTCAGCATAACTTATTTTATCAGCCATTTAAACAAAACAGAATCTAACGTATATTTAACTAGATTGTTTATTAATTCTTTACAAGAGTTCTGACCTGCATTCCTGCTCTGGACCCGGCAAAAACAACACAGACAGAGAGAACCCTTTGTGTCCCGTCCCCCCGCCGCCTCCAGCTTTGAAAGTATCTTGTCTCCTCATTGGTCATTTTGGTCAGTGCCAGCGAGGTTGTCTTAGCTTCTTAACCCTTTGCAGGTGAAAGGGTTTTTCCTCTGGCCAGGAGGGATTTAAAGGTGTTTACCCTTCCCTTTATGTTTATGACACCACCAAAAAATGTTCTGATCAAAAAAATTTCACTAACCTGTAGTCCCCTTACCATAGATGGTACAAAAGTAGACTGAGTGCCCAAAGATCCTGTAGTTACTGTATAACAATTTCACAGTAGTTTAACTATAATTAAGGCTAAGATTTAGTCATGGGTATTTTTGGTAAAAGTCATGGAGAGCTCACGGGCAATAAACAAAAATTCATGGTCCGTGATCTGTCCACGACTTTTACCAAAAATACCCGTGAGTAAATCTACTTCTAGGGCCCTGCTACTCCAGTGATGAGGGTTGACTGCCCCCCAGCCACTGCTCCCATGGACCACGCTTCAGACGTCCTCTGGGTGCCCCTGGGGCCACTGCTCCAGCAGCCCCAGGACCACTTCTGTTCGGCTGGTCCCCAGGGCACCCCCAGGACTGCTGTTTGGGCCCTCCCCAGAGCCAACCCCACCAGCCACTGCTCGGGTGCTCCCTGGAGCCAGCTGCACCGGCATTGTTCCAGCGGTCCCTGAAACCAGCCACACCAGCTGCTGCTAAGGCAGTCCCCGGGACCAGCTGCACTGGCCACTGCTCGGGCGGTCCTTGGGACCAGCTGCCCAGGGCCTCCCAAGCAGCAGCTGGTGTGGCTGGCCCCGGGGACCACCGGAGCAGTTGGCCCCAGGTTGCTCAAGCAGCGGCCGGTGCAGCTGGCCATAGGGGTCCCTGGTGCCAGCTGCTCGGGCAGCCCTGAAATCAGCCACACCAGCCGTTGTAGAAGTCACTGAGGTCGCAGAAAGTCATGGAATCCATTACTTCCATGTCCTCCATGAAGGAATCGCAGCCTTAACTATGATGTATCAATCCTGCCTTCTGAAAAGGTGCTGGTATTGCAGCAATGGCAGAGTATAAAAAGCAATGCACTTGAATTCAGTACTCCCCTCAAAGCTCACTACTCCAACATCCACATGCTGCTGTATCAAGATGGCAGAAGAACAATATTTTAAACTCAATTACTGTAGGATTCAAAAATATGCTCATTAGACATTTCACTCCAATGACTTCAGGGTTCTTCTTGGGAATAGGGTGACTATCATTTTGGTTTGATTAACTCCTTAACCTTCGGCTTTCAAATTCAGTTATGGTTAGAATTACATAATGATTAAAACTTTGTTGGTAGGAAGCATTCTCAAGTTACCATATAATTCACAGATGATTACAAATATTTTGCTTAGTTTACCAACATCATTTCATATTGCTTTGAGCAGGTGCATTCATCATGGATTAAAGCAGATTTTTGGATTTACTTCTTAGACAAATCTCACTCAAAAGTCTTAAGACACAGTTAAATTACAAATAGACATACAGTAATTAAGATAACACTAGAGAAGAGTAAGGGAAGTCGACCAGAGAGCATCTCCCATTGATGCAGTGCAGTGAAGACACCCCAGTAAATTGCCCTAAAGTACGTTGACTACAGCTATGTTATTCACATAGCTAGAGTCACGTAACTTTGGTCGACTTACCCCTGTAATGAAGACAAGCCCACTGTCAAATTTTGCTGACCTCTAGTATATGCTGCTGAAGCCCACCCTTTCTCTCTGATTTATGGGATCCAGAGAGAATTGTGAGGGCAGATAATATATATTGGTGGGACCATGGTGTGGTGGCTTAAATGGTTGTAGTTTTTTTCTACTGTAGGATTATTGCTCAGTGGGAAGTGATTGAGAAAACTGTCTATTTGTATAACTGAATATTTTAGGGGATTTTCAAGAGTGTCCAGAGTGATGGTTCTTTTTTCATTGCATAAAAATGGTTACAGATACGTATGCTCAATTCCTACAAAGACAATTGCATTACAACTAACTAGTATTCTTTTTCTTCATGATCTCATGCATATACATTTACTGAAGCAAAATTTGTTAGGCTATCTGGTGATCCCCAACCACACACAGCCAGCCAGGAGGTTCTCCAGTAGTTCCTACAGGACATCCCAGGGTGGGAATCATGTGGTGATGGGGATTCTCACATTAATAAAGCCCTGAACTCCACTAGGTAATGAAGTTGCATTGTATACGCTACAATTATAACTACTGGAATGAAGGAAATAATGATCAAAGGAAACAAACTAAATGGCTAATAAGCTGAAATTCCAAATGTTTCTGAAGAGCCATGTACAGAGTAGGAGCATAGTCTTCTAAGTTTTTGTGTTACATGTTATAATAGACAGGCAATATAGAGTAAATAAGATTAAATATAATCTTCACTTTGGCTATGTTTTCACAAAAGTGATTTAATTTTTCAACTGTTGGAACTCTAGAAAACCATGTATGTAATCAGTCTTAGGTTTCACCTCATAAAATAAAGTGCCAAAAAGACAAGTTAAAACATGTTGCTTTCTAATAGATTTATTATATCAAACCAAATTCAGAAAAAACAATATTTCTATATAGTATCAAGATACTAGTTTTTATATAGCCTATTATCATTAGCTCTCTTTGAGATGTGCATTATTTTATAAATCACACAGCAGAAACATTTGTTTGCTAACAAGCTAGAAACAAACTAAATACAGAAAAGGTAGCATTTAAACAAATATGGGATGTGTATTGAGAGATGACTCACTATGTAGCATGGGGGGAAATCAGCATTTCATGCATACAGTATCATCTGAATTTAATTACTATAATTTAAAAGGTGGTTAATTAAAAAAGTAGTTATTCTAGTGAAAACCTGATTTAAAATGTGACTAAAATGGATTGTCAGAAAAATGATGTATGTATAATATCTGTAGTTACAATGTGATGGGGGAGGACCAATGTGAGAATTTCATTATGTTTCATTAAATGGAAGACTTAATCATTTTGTTCAGTTCAAGTAAAGTAAAAAGAGAAATGTTTAAAGAAAATCAACAAAATATTTCTTAACTAGTTTTACATAGGAACGGCCATACTGGGTCAGACCAAAGATCCATCTAGCCCAGTATCCTGTCTTCCGACAGTGGCCAATGCCAGGTGCCCCAGAGGAAATGAACAGAACAGGTAATCATCAAGTGATCCATCCCCTGTCGCTCATTCCCAGCTTCTGGCCCACAGAGGGGAGGAACACCATCCCTGTCCATCCTGGCTAATAGCCCTTGCTGGATTAATAGACCAAACATTATAGCATTAATGTTTCAACTGCTCTTACGTGAAATCCTATTTTAGAATTTATTTTCAGAATTTAACTGTTAAGATGTATGCTGGGCTAAAACTTGACATAACTGACCTCAGCCAATGAACACTTTAAAAAAAACTAATTAAATTCACAGATCAGTTTGAATATTCTCTTTTAAAGTTACTTGCCTCCATCATACCCCAAGGGATCTTTGAGTGTGGAGGGCTGAATAAAGGTCTGGGGAAAGCAAGAAGCATACTGAGGAATCAGTTCTCTCCACTTCCACTCCTCCCATCATTGAACCCCAGCTAGACCCATGGGTTTTGGTCAATCTCCACTCACAGAAGCAGAAGGGAGTATGGTGCACCAAATGTAATCCCTCTATTTCTTTATAAATTAAGGGTTTGTCTACACCAGTGGTTCTCAAAGCCGGTCCGCCGCTTGTCCAGGGAAAGCCCCTGGTGGGCCGGACTGGTTTGTTTACCTGCCGTGTCCACAGGTTCGGCCAATTGTGGCTTCCACTGGCCGCAGTTCGCCGCTCCAGGCCAATGCAGGCTGCAGGAAGCGGTGCGGGCCAAGGGACGTGCTGGCCACCTTTGCCGCAGCCCCCATTGGCCTGGAGCGGGGAACCGCAGCCAGTGGGAGCCGCGATTGGCTGAACCTGCGGACACGGCAGGTAAACAAACTGGTCTGGCCCGCCAGGGGCTTTCCCTGAACAAGCGGCGGACCGGCTTTGAGAACCACTGGTCTACACTACCCGCCAGATCGGCGGTCAGCGATCAATCCAGCGGAGGCTGATTTATCGCATCTAGTATAGACGTGATAAATCGACCACTGAGCGCTCTCCCGTGGACTCCAGTACTCCACCAGAACGAGAAGCGCAAGCGGAGTCTATAGGAGAGCATCAGCTGTCGACTTACCGCAGTGAAGATACCGCAGTAAGTAGATCTAAATACATCGACTTCAATTGCGCTATTCACGTAACTGAAGTTGCGTATCTTAGATCGACCCCGCACTGTAGTGTAGACAAGCCCTAACAGTAAATACCCCAGTGTCCAAATAGCACAATTCATTTATCTTTAATGGTCTCATAGATTAATCTGTAAAACCTCTTTACAAGTGTGTAGTCAGTTGACTAAGTTATAAATCATTCAAAGTATTTTCCCCTTTTTTCAGTCAGCATCTTTTTTTAAAAAAAAGTCAAAAATTTTCAGCTCACTGATTAACCCAGAAATCATAACTCATACATTAAAACACGCATTTTTTAGTCCAGCAGTTTTCCAAGTAACACACAACTATTCATAGCACTCACCAAATTAATCATGTTCTCTGGCAAAGTAATTATGCACTTGCCTGTGCAACCAATAAGCAGTGTAATCACTGGTAACTATAACTATCTAGGTATTTCTAATTCCAGTCACTGTGGCATCTCAACTTCATGAATCTTGCACTGAAGCAGTTACATAATTCTATTCACCGAAGTCAATGCTTACGTGTTTGTGGGAGCAGGACCTGCAGTGAAAGCGGGAGAGGTATTGAGCCCCTGCAGATCCAGCTGACATCTGTGGGGGTGTCAAGTGTTCAGCACCCGCCAAGATTGGGCCTTAGTCTTTTTAACTGACATTTACAACTCACCCACACTCACCAAAACTATCTGCACACTTGTCACCTTGCATACCAAATTAGCAATTTGGATTTTTTTTTTCCTAATGGGGTTTCAATGGCCGTAATTGCACTCTTGTTATTACACTACAATTAGTCATTGTTAGCTATTGTTATAAGCTCACGGCTGATCCTGCTCCATGCTCTCTTGATTGATGTTACGCCCTTCCTTACAGCACAGCTGAGGAAAGAAAAGGGGCCAACAGTGAACAAACACACAGTCATTAATAAAGGCCCAGATCCTCAAAGGTATTAAGGTGCCTAATTCCCACATAATTTACTTCTGCTGGCAATAGAAGCCTGTGCACCTTTTTTTTAAAATCTGCCACTGCATTTATGAATGCTTCTCTGGACTATCTGAATGTTACAGTCTCAAGACTCTCAGGTTAAACAAAAGACACTTCAAGAGAATGAAGTACTGTACAAAGCTATAAGAAACACATTAGAGTAATATGAGGTAGAATAAATTATTCTGTAAATCACATGTGTGTGGTACAGATCCAACACCCAGGAAATTCAATAGTTTATTTACAGTTTGAGCGAGACATGATATGACAAACTTAAACGGAGCAGCCACCAGGAGTAGACAAGAAGTTTTCAGCCTACAGATTGTATGCACAGCAAGTTAAACGTGATGGGAATGCAAGTACGGTTTTCACACTGTTGAATGCCTCACTGAAAATGTATTATGACTAAACTAGCAATGGAATGCATGCTATGAATCACTAATCTGAGCAGTATGAAACTTCAGAGAAAAGGATAAACAGAGGGAGCATGTAAATAATTCACAACACAATATAGTCAAATAATCATATTATTTTACAGTGTCTAAAGAACAAAACCCAAATGTTAAAACTTACTCTGCATTTTGGGGGGTATTTTGGCCCCAATGCAAAAAAGTGTTTTATGTGCTTAACTTTAAGTGTTTAACATCAACTTCAATATGAATTACATGTATGCTTAAATGCTTTGTTGGTTTGGGTCCTTATCCATAAAAACACTCACCTTAAATTTTCATGAAATCCCAGGGAAAGGAATTTCCTATCTCCCATCTGCAGAACTCAGGATTTAGCTTGTGACGTTTTACACATTCATTAACAACGAGAACTCAACTAGCATAAGATGATCAAAGTTATATGACGACATTAATGGTAATGCTGATGAAAATATCCACGTTTATCAATTCCAGGAAAATGTACTGTTTTGCGGTGCCCTTTGGCACATATGAGAGAGAGTCCCCAAAAATAATGGAGAAATTCCAAGTCTATTCTCACATTAACAAAAAACACTACTTTTAAAATAGATCATAAATGCCAAAATATTGGTGGAAATTAATCACAAAGTTATATGTGAAAGTGAACATTAGAGAGAGAGAGAGAGAGAGAGAGAGATTTTAGCTCCATAAACTGTGTATTCTGAGCCATGTGTCAGCTGGTTTGTACTATTACTGTTATTTTTTTCTACAGCTTGAGGGTAAACAGTCTCTGAAGGGTCACTATGCCATTGTGATGTCAGACCACATTAACAACCTAGCCAGAGAATGATCCAGGTAGCTCTCAATCTGCAAGGAGGACACATCCCTCTGGGATTTGTCATTATGATGATGGTTGAGGAAAGATTCTAGATTATAATCCTAATTGCAAATTGAGAACCATCCAGATTGATCTTTGGCAAAATGCTTCAGGTGATCTGTTTGACATAAGCTGAATATACAGTCACTGGCAATCTTGTCGCACAACTGAAGCTTTTGGTCCTCACAAGATCATTGGTCGTGTAGCAGCATTCCTTGATACACACACTTCAGAATTCATTGGTCTCCTATTCTAATACCATGTCTGTAACAAAAAAGCTGCCAAAACCAGACCAGTGGCAGTTGATTTGTTCAGCTTTGAGTATCCTCGTTTCTGATCTTGTCCTGCCACTTGATATGGAGCAGCTGACTGAGATGATGAGAATTGCAAACACTAATCCAGTGATCTTCAGCCTTCCTCAGTGTCCACGTTTCACATCAGTACAACAAAATTTGTATAACCGTGTTTCTATAGATGCACAGTTTTGTATGAAGATCGATGTCACATCTTCCACAGAGGCTGCTGAAGGGCCCAGCGCATGGCAGCAGCTGCTGCTATCTGTGCATCCACATCTTTCAGTTATTGTCCAGCACTGTCTATGATGCTGCCCAAATAGTTGACAGTTGCCATCTCCTCAATATGCCATCCAGACAGGTTAATATTGAGCTTGTTGTAATCTGGATCTGGAGGCTGTCAAATGGTAATGGCCAGGGACTTAGGTTTATCTGCATTAATAACCAGACCAATGTACACTGCTTCTTGCCCAATCAGATTTCCCAACAGCTATGGCCATTTTCCAAATTTAGCCAAAGATTCTAGATGAGGAACTAGTTTAACGGTGACATTTGGACTGTACTAGAATGATTAAGGATAGTTAGTTTAATTTTAAAGAAGGGTTAATATATTTAAATAACAGAATTAAGTTATTTGGAGAAAGCACCAAATAAAGTCAATACCCTTTTTGGCTATTGAAAGGTAGCAGGGAATACTGAAGCTCAATGGTGAGTCAAATTATTTGTGCTTATTAGAACTTCCTTCAAAAAGAATATTCTTCTGGCATGAATAGGTGAACTTATTAAACATATAATAGTCTGGCTGGTGCTCAAGCATCAGTCATCAAATAATAATATTTCCAACTACTGCCCGGTCTCTTAGCAGCAATCTTCCGCAGGACGGAGGGTCTTATATTTTGACCTGAATGAGACCATCTTGTTGTCATCTTCAAGGGGAGGATGTAACGAATTCAGCATGGAGAGGGAGCACAGGGATGGAAGGAATAAGAGGGGAAGCAGAATGATGTGGCCAGATCTTCACCTCTTACTCCCAATGACTGAAGTTAGCCTACTGAAACATATTATAGAGTGAGCACAGTTAAGAAGTTTTCACTATTTTGAAAAGGCAAATTGCATGCCCTGATCTGCACACATCTCCTTTGTCTCCAACAGGGGTCACTACCACATAAAGTACAATTATGCAATACCATGCCCATGGGGGAAGTTTCCTCCTAACAACAGTTAGTGAGTGCTTGAATAATGTCCTCAAAAAATAGGGTTGATGTCCTTTACAAATTTTTCTCTTAACTAGTGTTACTGCAAATATTCTTATGGTTCATGTATCTAAGCCTTTTTCAATTCATACTGAGTTCTTTAAGGATTTCATATTTAGCTTCCCCACGAACCTCATGGTTTCATCAGCCTGGCTGTAGTCATGTTTATACATCTTAGAGGAAAAGGGGATATCATTGAAATATATACCTTTTGTAATAGCTATATAAAAAGGTAGAAACCAAAAAAATATACTGTTATCAAGATTGCACGTTCAAATAAAATTTGGTACAAATTGAAGCGAAAGAAATCATCAGGCCTCAAGAGAGTTTGGACATTAATTAATTAATAATGACAAATGCAAAGTACTCCACTTAGGAAGGCACACTCAGTTGCACACATACAAAATGAGAAATGACTGCCAAGAAGGAATACTCGGAAAGGGATCTAGGTGTAATAGTGGATCACAAGCTAAATATGAGTCAACAATGTAACACTGTTGCAAAAAAAGCAAACATTCTGGATGCAGAAGCAGGAGTATTGTAAGCAAGACACAAGAATTAATTTTTCTGCTCTTCTACACTCTGATTAGGCCTCAACTAGAATAACGTGTCCAGTTCTGGATGCCACATTTGAAGAAAGATGTGGACAAATTGGAGAAAGTCCAGAGAAGAGCAACAAAAATGATTAAAAGTCTAGAAAACCTGACCTATGAGGGAAGACTTAAAAAATTGGGTTTGTTTAATCTGGAGAAGAGAAGACTGAAAGGAGCTATAACAGTTTTCAAGTACATAAAAGGTTGTTACAAAGAGGGGGGAGAAAATTTGTTCTCTTTAACCTCTGAGGATAGGACAAGAAGCAATGTTCTTAAATTGCAGCAAGGGCAGTTTAGGTTGGACATTAGGAAAAACTTCCCAACTGTCATGGTAGTTAAGCATTGAATAAATTGCCCAAGGAGGCTGTGGAATCTCCATCATTGGAGACTTTTAAGAGCAGGTTAGTCAAACACCTGTCAGGGATGGTCTAATAGATAACATTTAGTCCTGCCTTGAGTGCAGGGGACTGGACTAGAAGACCTCTCAAGGTCCATTCCAGTCCTACAATTCTATGGACTATCAAAATCACCACACAGAAATATAGCTGAAAAACCTAAGAAGTTGTGGGTTTGTCTGGAGATTTTTTTATGGGTTTTGTTGTTTTTTGTTGTTTTGCAGAATCAGAATTGTTGTTAGAGAACGAAAGTATTTCACAGTAGTTTGTAGAAAAGTGAGATGGCTGTTTGGGTGTCTGCTATCTCAAAATATTACTATTTATCCCAATTACTTCTGCAAAGTTATTGTGACCTTTTGAATAATGTAAAATGTGCCTTGGCCATCTTTTTATCATATTGTATGTTATAATACAGACTGATTCATTGAACTGTCACTGTGTCCTCCGTGTCAAAATGTGCCTATTATACAGTAATGACTCACCGAGATGTGGCCTTTGACTCATTAGCTATTTTTAAAAATTAATTTCTTATTTAATGTTGCACACAATTTTTTTATAAAGGCCAGATACAGCAAGTTAGGAGTATTTTACATTTATCTGAACTGAAGGATTTTCTTTCAAGGCTTCATCTTATTTATTTTTCCAGGTCTAACTTGGAAATATTCTTGGCCATTATTTATTCTTTCCTGTTAACAAAGGTCTGACAGGAACTAATTCTTCTTCTTTTACTTTCATGGCTACTCTTTGCCTTTTGTCCATTATTTCAGAATGTTCAGAACCAAATTCAGATTAGTATGTTTCTTGCTTGTTCTTTTTTCTATGCATGGGGAAGCAGTTTTCTGTGATATATAATGTTAGAATCACTGAACCTTTTAACTTTAGAATTCTTCATGCTGAATGACACAACTACTCTTTTGAGATTTTGATACAAACACCTCAAAGCTGATTCTTAAAACCCTTAGCCAAATCTCCATTGACAGTAAAAGTAATTTGTTCCTAGTTTTCCATTTATTGCTATTTTATTTTCTAATTGTGTTTAATGAAAAGAAAAAAAGTGTGGGTCTGAGAAAAAATATCAGCTACTTTTTGCTAGTAACTACTTTTCCATAGTAAACTAGTACACAACTTGTACTCCTTGATGGCTAGGCGGATTCTTGTATGTTTTAAAAGCTGATTGTGTATAGCAAGGGGGCACATGCATAAGAATGGAAGAAGCAAGAATAAAGAGGAACACATTATGGTGTTGATCCTGTACCCATGGACACAAGGAAAAACTCCCACTTCTGCAGTGGTTCAGGATAAGGATTTATTAGTCCAAGCAGGCTCATATCACACAGGCACACAAGCAACCGGGGCATTAGCATTAGAAACAGTGGAAGGTCAAGCTCAAACTTCTAGGTGCAGCACTGTACCTTCTCAGCTGCATAAGGGTCCCTCAATGTGCCACTATTCTGTTGCATTATGCATTGACTGTAATGACTCCCTGAAGTCCTTCTGCTACACTAGAGCCCCCTGTTGGAATATGTCTTACACAGCTTGGGGCACAGCAGAAATTGCTCCCAAACGAGACATAACAGCACAGAGTTAGGATGACAAGAAGCAAGTTTTAATTTGATTTTTATTTTCTCATTCTTGTGAAAAGAGCACTAGCCCAAAGGAAGGACCAGCATTAGCCCAAAGGTACACTTTTTGACCTGTGAACTTAGACAGTGTTCCTTCATGGATTTTGTATCTATAGGCACTAGTCTTAATTTTAGACTAGCCAGCACAAAGGGGCTGTAGGCCTATGCTGAATTGGGCCTTTAGTGTATCTCTTCTTCTATAACACTGTAGTTAGCTCTGCTGTTGCAGCAGCTCCCTCTTCTCACCCCCCCCCCCAGTTTGAATTTTCCTAACCAAATCTCCCCTTCTGGTCCACATCTGGTACAATCTTAGGTTGACATTAACTTCAGACAGAGTAGAACCAAAAAGAATGGATATGAGAGAATCTGCAGCTGTGCTCTGCAGTGCTTCTTACTGTAATCATAACAGTAGCATTTGGCTTCAGAGGCTTTACAGAAAGGGCAAGGAGGTTTTATTTATTTTCCTCCTCAGACAATTTTGACAGAAGCAGTTTTTGTTGGATGCTGCTGTAGGAAACTTAGATAGCAGGCAGTAATCATGTTGAAAATACTCAACTTAGTTTCATTACAGGTTTAGAGGTGCTGTTTGCACAGCATGTTATTTCCATTGTTACAGTAATAATTTGATGGGGTCAAAGAGGTCACGTGTCAGGAAAGAGTTAGTAGAGTAAAGGAGTTTCCATTCCTGATGATCAGTGAAGAGTACTTAGGTCCTGATAGCTAGTGAATAGCATTTGGAACAATACTGCCAAACTAATTACTTTAGAACTTCCCCTCAGTTGAAAGGATAGGGATATTTACCTCTCATGCACCAGTAACATCTGGTTTGGGGTACAAGTTGCTGATAGCTTGAATGCCCCGGAGGAAAAATACATTTCCTGTTGGCCCACCATAAGGAACCAAAACCTCCCCCCAGCTGTTCTGTCAATGCTATGCAGGATAGATTGGGGGAGGGGGAAAGAGAGGGATGAATTTCGTATTCTGAATCTGAGACCTTGCAGAGCAGGGCTCAGTTGAATAGTACAAAAAAAGGGCCTTTGATTTCTTGAACCTTGCCCTTCTAATTCATGCAGGTGACCTGCCCCTGAAAAGTTCTCTCTCCCTTCAAAGCTTCCTGTTCCCATTGTCCTTCCCCAACCCATCTCCAAGGCTGGGGAAGAGAAGGAAAAAAATTATGGTAGGATGGAGCAGTGGCTCTGACTTTGCTCCTCACCAACTCTGCTTGCCTTCACCTTCACCTTCTCCCACACCGCCACACTCTTCCTCCACCAATCCTCCAAGCCAGCAGAGGGAGGCCTAGGTAGGGCAAGGAAGGAGATGAGCTGGTTACAGAAAGGATTTTCATTGCAGCATCTTTCTTAGCTAGGGGGATATGTAGGCAACTGTGCGGGGGAAGGCTGCACCTGATACTTCTTCCAGCTGAACAGTCCTTGGGAGGTCAGCAGAGGGAAGGGAGTTGGTTGAGCATTGCCACATGAAGAACCAGCTTCAAGCTGCAGAGGAGAAATACCATTGTCCTTCACCACCATTATCCTCCCCTATAATTACACCCATGCCTTTTCACATGATTAAAAAGGAATCAATGGGCCTTACAAAGGAAACAAAGTAGAAATCCAGGACACAGCATAAGTATGGCTGAGTATAAAATTAAGTAAAAATGCCAGAGTGTAACAGTGCACAGAAAGAGAAAGAGAGAGAGAATGGTTAGAGAGATTTGTTGGTGTCATAAGCTTTACATTGGAAAAGTGGACCAAAACTTCAGTCTAACAAAAGTTACTGAAAATTAATTCTTCTACTTGAAATACCCAGGAAGAATTAAATTGCAACATCTTCACTGTAAGCAGTGTTCTATGCCTCAGATATTGCTGACTATATGATGAAATGCAACACAACAGACAGTGTAAACTGTGACTAGAGTTTGATTGGCATGTTTTTGTGGGGATTTAACTGAAAGAATTGGACTCTCATGGATTACATCGGCAGTTACAGCCCCCTTTACTGTCATATTTTAATGTAGTTGCTGTTGTCATTTTCTCTGTATTCATTAGTGCCTATTTTTCCCCCAGCATGTTCCAGCATATAGCAAAGGGACCACATTTATTCAGTGCCCTTTCTCTGCTATCAAAGTTGTTGTGATGATTTTTTCACAAGTCAAAAATGCCTTGTATTTTCATTTGCACAGTTCTTGGCTTTGTTATAATGCACCAAAATATGAGCCTCAGCAGGTTTAAATCAGCATAGCTCAAAAGCAGGCTGTAGAGCTATGACAATTTCAACTCGCTGAAGCTCTGGTCCTCAGGGTTTCCCTGGATACGAAGGTTTATTGAACAGTCAGACTTGCAAGGAAAACATTAAAAATACTGTTTCCACCTGCTCTCTCTTTCGAAATGCAAGGGATCAAGATTTTCTAGGTTAAGTTTTCCAGGAATTACAGAAAAGAAAGGAACTTATTTAGTGTCTGGATATGACCAAAATGATTAGTCAGGGTTGGAGATTCTTAAAATTAATTTTAGACAGTCCATATATTAAATGACATGTACTATTATTATTGTCTCTGATCATTAGTGGTGCTGGAACTAGGGGTGCGGTAGCACCCTCTGGCTTGAAATGGTTTCCAACATCTACAAGGTTTACAGTTTTCATCAATGGCTTTCAGCACCCCCACTTTCAAAATTGTTCCAACGCTACTGCTGCTTGTAACAGAACTTGAGGAAGTGAAAACTTGCAAACAAGTCATTTTAGAAGTCTGGGAACATAGTGCACCGGGAAAGAAATATCTTGTAATCTAGTTCAGAGAAATTATGCAGAAAAAAGATTCAATTAATGATGAGCAGCACAGGTTGAATAAGGGAGAGTATTCTTTTCAGTATTACTGTTGGAGTAACAAAATCTTCCTGCAACTGTGTTTAAACACATTAAAGGACAAAGTCCTGAAATAGGAAGACTAAGTGCTGTGGACTGAAAATCAGTTGCAATGTTAACTTGCAAGGTTAGTAGCAAATGGACATCTAACCTGTTACGAATTATACCTCACAGGTCACGCACACAAACTGATGTGAATTATACCTGATAGGACACGCAAAAGAACTGCTGCGAATTATACCTGATAAGTCACGCACAGTTCGAGTCTAGGCTGAGGCACACTAACAAAGTCCACAACTGCAGAGTTCCCAAAGATACTAAGTTTATTACGCTCGAGCGTGGTGCCCCCCTACTAATCAGGAGGGGACCCCGAATGCAGGTTATACAGAGATTATATACTTTTTAGCAAAGCACATTGCCCTCATGCATCGGAAACCTTAGCCAATAGACAAACCCTTCCCTTATCTACCACCTATCCCTGCTAAGTGCATCCCCCGTGCTAAACCATTATTTCAACTACACAACATGGTCCTAAAGCAATCCACCAGTAGCCTTTCTTATCAGGATGGGAGGCTCACATCAAGGCCAGGAGGCAGGGAGTTAGGAACAGACAAAGAACAGAAACCGGGAGTCGAGACAGGCTGGAAACAAGGGGGGGGGGGTTTTTCACAGGAATGCAGTATCTAAGGAACTCTCCTCCTGGTGCATGATGTGTTTGCTTTTAGACAATGGTGGGCCCCAAACCAAAGTGAAGTCACATATGCACATATGCTAACTTTCCTTAACAAACCTCATGAGTGCCAGTGAAAATGAAGAAGGACCAGAAGCTAAAATAGAGAAAGAAGTAGTTAAAAAATAATTAAACAAGTTAGATGTCTTCATGTCACCAGGGCCTTATGAAATACGTCCTAGAATACCCAAAGAGGTGACTGAGAAGATATCTGAGCAATTGGCTATTATCTTCAAAAAGTCATGGAAGATGTGAGAGATTCCAGAGGAAAGGGGCAAATATAATGCCCATCTATAAAAAGGGAAATAAGGACAACCCAGGGAATTACAGACTAGTCAGCTTAACTTCTGTACCCGGAAAGATAATGGAGCAAATAATTAAGCAATCAATTTGCAAACATCTAGAAGATAAGGTGATAAGTAACAGTCAGCATGGTTTTGTCAAGAACACATCATGTCAAACCAATTGTGTCAAACCAACCTAATAGCTTTCTTTGACAGGGTAACAAGCCTTGTGGATAGGTGGGGAAGAGTTTTGATACCGTCTCGCATCACCTTCTCAGACACAAACTAGGGAAATACAACTTAGATGGAGCTACTATACGGTGGGTGCATAACTGGTTGGAAAACCATTCCCAGAGAGTAGTTATCAGTGGTTCACATCAAGCTAGAAGGGAATATAAAATGGGGTCCCACAGGGATCAGTTCTGGGTCCAGTTCTGTTCAATATCTTCATCACTGATCTAGATAACGGCATAGAAAGTATACTTATAAAGTTTGCGGAAGATACCAAGTTGGGAAGGACTGTGAGTGCTTTGGAGGATAGGATTAAAATTCAAAATGATCTGGACAAACTGGAGAAATGGTGGGAAGAAAATAGGATGAAATTCAAAAAGGACAAATGCAAAGTACTCCCTTAGGACAAAACAATCAGTTGCACACATACAAAATGGGAAATGACTGCATAGGAAAGAGTACTTCATAAATGGATCTGGGGGTCATAGTGGATCAAAAGCTAAACATGAATCAACAGTGTAACACTGTTCTCCCCCTTCCCCCCCCCAAAAAACCCCCAAAACAAAACATGATTCTGGGATGTATTAGCAGGAGTGTTGTAAGCAAGACACGAGAAGTAATTCTTCCACTCTACTCTGGGCTGATTAGGGCTCAACTGGAGTACTGTGTCCAGTTCTGGGCACCACATTTCAGGAAAGATGTGGACAAACTGGAGACAGTCCAGAGAAGAGCTACAGAAATGATTACAGATCTAGAAAATATGACCTATGAGGGAAAATTTTTTAAAATGGGTTTGTTTAGTCTGGAGAAGAAGACTGAGAGGTGACATAGTTTTCAAGTACATAAAATTTTGTTACAAGGAGGAAGAAGGTACATTGTGCTCTTTAACCTCTGAGGAGTCAAGAAGCAATGGGCTTAAATTGCAACAAGGGCAGATTAGGTTGGACACTACCAAAAACTTCCTAATTCTCGTGGTAGTTAAGCACTGAATCTACATTATTGGGGATTTTTGAAAGCAGGTCAGACACCCACCCACCAAGGATGGTCTGCAGAACATTTAGTTCCTTGAGTGCAGGGGACTGGACTAGAAGACCTCCCAAGGTCCCTTTCAGTCCTATGATTAGCATATCATTCAGTGATTAGCAGGTGGGACTAAACGCACAAGTAAAATGGCAGAATCAGGCCCTAAATTAGGCTCAGTATAAAAAGGGATGACACTGACCTCCATGGGACTTGTCATATGAGTATTCTATTTTGTTCCTTATAAGTTCTTATGCCACAGCTTAATGCACTACTGAAAGGCATTTGGGTATGTGACTAACATATGAGTATGTGCTACTTCAGGTAAGGGGTGCAGAAACAGACCCTGAGATTGAGAACGCTTCGAGACAGTGAGGTTGTTGTTTTTTTAATTATTTTTCCCCTGGAGCACCACACATTCTTATGACACTGAAAGCATCAGAATTTTAATGGATTAATGGAGGCTATAACATGACCAGAGAGATATTTCCTTCCCAAAAATACCCTTTTCCTGGACAATCCATAGAAATTCACTTTATCCAAGGAGCTGAGAAAATAATTCACAGGAGAATATAATCCAGTCCCAGAACAGGACAGAAATGATTATTCTCTAATTATTACATTTGGCACCTGGGTGATTTGTAACACGGTGATGGGGACCTAGATGACATAAAAGGTGCAAACTTTCTTATCCCTCTGCATTAAGACAAATGGGTCTTTTATTCTTTGTCCTCCTTAACCTATGATCCTGGACACCCAATTTATCTCAAAGTAGTGTTTAACCCTAGACTATGAAGCCTTGACCATCTACCTCCAGCCATTGGGAATTACAGTCCAAGACTGGCTTTACCATTTCAGAAACCAAATCCACGATGATGCATCATTGCTGGTCATGAAGATGCTATGCTAAGAGCTAGATATTATGTGGAACCTGCTGGAGTTAAATTTACAATGTGACTAAGAACAGTCTTCCCTGACATAATTGGCTGTTACTGCTGATCATTTATTTTGTAAATTACCACATTTCATAATTAAAACATAAAACAAAACCCCACAAAGCTAAGTAAAAATCATGTTATGCAAAAAATGCTACTTTGCAAACTGAAAATAAATGGAGTTCTGCCTCTGACTTCAGTGGGACCAGGATTTCATCCACTGAGCTTCATCCATTTGTTTGGAAGCACCTATGAGGAGAGCTGAGACAGGTAGATTTCCCTTTTACAGGTGACTGGCCAGGTTAGTATTACCAGTCAGATTCCTAAAATCCTCACAAAGTACAAACTCAGCTCCGCCCATAGTTATATCAGCCATGTGGGCTACTGTCAAAGCATGGTTACTGGGAGGGTAAAGACTAGTCTTTCATGTGCCACAGTAGCATCCAGGGAGGTCAAACAACTCTGAAAGGGAGTTATTCACTCTCACTTTGGAGACTTCAGAATGTTTGCACTCTGTATTATTCATTTTATGTGACTATTAATGTGGGAAAAGTTTGGGTCATACAAATGTCTGTGGAAGACAAGTTTTGGGCCAATGGCCAAATTAATTATAAAATAAATTAATTTTAGGTAGAAGCAGTTTAGCTGTAGCAATCACATCAAATTAAGTAGCTAGTTATGCCTAGTTTCAGAGTAACAGCCGTGTTAGTCTGTATTCGTAAAAAGAAAAAAGAAAAAAGAAAAGGAGTACTTGTGGCACCTTAGAGACTAACCAGTTTATTTGAGCATGAGCTTTCGTGAGCTACAGCTCACTTCATCGGATGCATAGCATATCGTGGAAACTGCAGAAGACATTATATACACACAGAGACAAGACTAACACGGCTGTTACTCTGAAACCTGTCATTATGCAAGGCACTGCATTTAGCCGCATGGAGTGGAAATCTATCAACTGCATGAAAAAACTTGTACAGATACAGACAGACATCATCTTCCTTTCCAAATGCAAACAGATGGACATCGTACCAAAAGGACTGAAGGTAAAAAATCCATTACAATCTACATACCACACAGACTATGCTGACAGCTTGTGCCACACGCTCTCAAAGAAACTGCGGAATCACCTGATCAACATCCTCTACAGCAAACAGGGAAAGATTAAGAATGAGCTCTCAAAAATGGATACTCTCATAAAAAACCAACCTTCCACACAAACTTCCTCGTGGCTGGATTTTACTAAAACTAGACAAGCCATTTACAACGCACACTTTACTTCTCTACAAAAGAAAAAGGACACTAAACTTTCTAAACTACTACAGGCTACAAGGGGTCACAGCAATGGTCCCCTCAACCCACCCAGCAATATTGTTAACCTATCCAACTATACTCTCAGCCCAGCAGAAGCAGCTGTCCTATCTCGGGGTCTCTCCTTCTGCCCCTCCACCCCCTCGAACATGATACAGTTCTGTGGTGACCTAGAATCCTATTTTCGACGTCTCCGACTCAAGGAATATTTCCAAGATACCTCTGAACAACATAATGATCCACAGAGGCCTGCCTACCAACATTACAAAAAGAAGGATTCTAGGTGGACTCCTCCTGAAGGTCGAAACAGCAGACTGGACTTCTACATAGAGTGCTTCCGCCGACGTGCACGGGCTGAAATTGTGGAAAAGCAGCATCACTTGCCCCATAACCTCAGCCGTGCAGAACACAATGCCATCCACAGCCTCAGAAACAACTCTGACATCATAATCAAAAAGGCTGACAAAGGAGGTGCTGTTGTCATCATGAATAGGTCGGAATATGAACAAGAGGCTGCTCGGCAGCTCTCCAACACCACTTTCTACAAGCCATTACCCTCTGATCCCACTGAGAGTTACCAAAAGCATCTACAGCATTTGCTCAAGAAACTTCCTGAAAAAGCGCAAGATCAAATCCGCACAGACACACCCCTGGAACCCCGACCTGGGATATTCTATCTACTACCCAAGATCCATAAACCTGGAAATCCTGGGCGCCCCATCATCTCAGGCATTGGCACCCTGACAGCAGGATTGTCCGGCTATGTAGACTCACTCCTCAGGCCCTACGCTACCAGCACTCCCAGCTACCTTCGAGACACCACTGACTTCCTGAGGAAACTACAATCCATTGGTGATCTTCCTGATAACACCATCCTGGCCACTATGGATGTAGAAGCCCTCTACACCAACATTCCACACAAAGATGGACTACAAGCCATCAAGAACACTATCCCCGATAATGTCACGGCTAACCTGGTGGCTGAACTTTGTGACTTTGTCCTTACCCATAACTATTTTACATTTGGGGACAATGTATACCTTCAGATCAGCGGCACTGCTATGGGTACCCGCATGGCCCCACAGTATGCCAACATTTTTATGGCTGATTTAGAACAACGCTTCCTCAGCTCTCGTCCCCTAACGCCCCTACTTTACTTGCGCTATATTGATGACATCTTCATCATCTGGACCCACGGAAAAGAAGCCCTTGAGGAATTCCACCATGATTTCAACAATTTCCATCCCACCATCAACCTCAGCCTGGTCCAGTCCACACATGAGATCCACTTCCTGGACACTACAGTGCTAATAAACGATGGTCACATCAACACCACCCTATACCGGAAACCTACTGACCGCTATTCCTACCTACATGCCTCCAGCTTTCACCCTGACCACACCACACGATCCATCGTCTACAGCCAAGCTCTGCGATACAACCGCATTTGCTCCAACCCCTCAGACAGAGACAAACACCTACAAGATCTCTATCAAGCATTCTTACAACTACAATACCCACCTGCGGAAGTGAAGAAACAGATTGATAGAGCCAGAAGAGTTCCCAGAAGTCACCTACTACAGGACAGGCCTAACAAAGAAAATAACAGAACGCCACTAGCCGTCACCTTCAGCCCCCAACTAAAACCCCTCCAACGCATTATTAAGGATCTACAACCTATCCTGAAGGATGACCCAACACTCTCACAAATCTTGGGAGACAGGCCAGTCCTTGCCTACAGACAGCCCCCCAACCTGAAGCGAATACTCACCAACAACCACATACCACACAACAGAACCACTAACCCAGGAACCTATCCTTGCAACAAAGCCCGTTGCCAACTGTGCCCACATATCTATTCAGGGAACACCATCACAGGGCCTAACAACATCAGCCACACTATCAGAGGCTCGTTCACCTGCACATCCACCAATGTGATATATGCCATCATGTGCCAGCAATGCCCCTCTGCCATGTACATTGGTCAAACTGGACAGTCTCTACGTAAAAGAATAAATGGACACAAATCAGATGTTAAGAATTATAACATTCATAAACCAGTCGGAGAACACTTCAATCTCTCTGGTCACGCAATCACAGACATGAGGGTCGCTATCTTAAAGCAAAAAAACTTCAAATCCAGACTCCAGCGAGAAACTGCTGAATTGGAATTCATTTGCAAATTGGATACTATTAATTTGGGCTTGAATAGAGACTGGGAGTGGCTAAGTCATTATGCAAGGTAGCCTATCTCCCCTTGTTTTTTTCCTACAAACCCCCCCCCCCCCCAAGACGTTCTGGTTAAACTTGGATTATTGCTGTGCACATTGTAAGATGAGCTATTGCCAGCAGGAGAGTGAGTTTGTGTGTGTGGTTTTTGGAGGGGGGGTGTGTGTGGGGGGGGGTGGTGAGAAAACCTGGATTAGTGCTGGAAATGACCCACCTTGATGATCATGCGCATTATAAAGAGAGATTTCAAAGAGGGATGGGCTATTACGAGCAGGAGAGTGAGTTTGTATGTGTGTCTGTGTGTGTGTGTGGGGGGGGGAAGAGTGAGAAAACCTTGATTTGTGCTGGAAATGGCCTTCCTTGATGATCACTTGATGATCACTTTAGATAAGCTGTTAGCAGCAGGACAGTGGGGTGGGAGGAAGTTTTGTTTCATGGTCTCTGTGTGTATATAATGTCTTCTGCAGTTTCCACGATATGCTATGCATCCGATGAAGTGAGCTGTAGCTCACGAAAGCTCATGCTCAAATAAACTGGTTAGTCTCTAAGGTGCCACAAGTACTCCTTTTCTTTTTTCTAGTTATGCCTAGTCTCTCAAGGAAATTTGTTAGGAAAAAATATATTTAAAAAACTCAAAGTTCATTATGATTTACTGAAGCAATTTTCTCCAGAGCACCAACAATTCTTGAAGAAGAGCTGTTAAGCAATTATTCAAGGGTACTTCAGGAAAACAAAATGTACAGAAGTATCAAATGCTATGTCTACATTACAACCTATGGGTGAGAGTCCCCCGCTGGTGTACATGTACTCATGCTAACTCTCATCGAGCTAGCATGCGTATAAACAGCAGTCTAGCCTGAAACTGGTGGGTATGTACTCGCCACGGCTAAACCATGCTTCTTCTGGATGCTACTGTTACGTTCAAACTAGTAGACAGAGGTCAGGTACTTGAGCTGCCCTACAGTATCTATCACTTGTGGAGCAGAGATGTCAGTTCCTTCCACCGCCCTCTTAACTTTAAGAAAGGGACAGAGATATTCTTTGAAAACACAAAGATTTATTAAGAGAGGGAAAAGGGGACTGGCAATCTAGACAAAAGCAATAAACTGCAATTGTGGTTCCCCAGAAAGGTACGGGTGAAGCTTGGTCCCTCACAACCCCTTTGGCAATAACTTCCAACAGAATAAACCCTAAACAAAAAACACCCCAAAACTATACTGTCATGACGGATGACCTTGGTCTGGATTAGGTAGCTGATGGTGATATCTGTACTTGCAGCTTGGGTTCGTCGGATCCTGGACCTATGACTGATCGCGCAGCCTGGTTATGGCTGAGGGCAGGAGGAACACCAGATCATCCACATATAGGAACCAGGAAACAGCAACGCTGGAACCAGGATCAAGTAGATTGTCTCAAGTGTTAGATGACATTGACTCAGGTGTAAGATGTTGTCCAGATCGATGGGGTAGATCTTGATCTGTAGAGGTGATCCTCGAAGCCCACGCAAACAAGCCTGATACTAGGTGCCTCTGAGATGAACAGCCTGTCGGTTAGGGCACACAGTCCTTTTATATATTCTGTGGTGCAAACATTCCACTGTGAACTGGACCGCCACAAGTGACAAAAAGTGCAACAAATATGGAGTCAGTGTTGTTAACTGTCTCGACTCCATTTTGAATCACAGGGTCCAATAGCCACATTACCTTAATTAATGCAGTTCCTTAAAACTATACATTAAACATACATTAAATTCAGTATAGACATCAACATGAACATAACTGAGCATTTATATAAGGAAACTTTCCTACACTACCTGTGCTGCTCCAGCTATATTGTTCATAGATATTAAGGTCAGAAGGGACCATTATGATCATCTAGTCCGACCTCCTGCACAACGCAGGCCACAGAATTTCACCCACCACTCCTGCAAAAAACCTCACACCTATATCTGTGCTATTGAAGTCCTCAAATCGTAGTTTAAAGACTTCAAGGAGCAGAGAATCCTCCAGCAAGTGACCCGTGCCCCATGCTACAGAGGAAGGTGAAAAACCTCCAGGGCCTCTGCCAATCTGCCCTGGAGGAAAATTCCTTCCCGACCCCAAATATGGCGATCAGCTAAACCCTAAGCATATGGGCAAGATTCACCAGCCAGATACTACAGAAAATTCTTTCCTGGATAACTCGGATCCCACCCCATCTAATATCCCATCACAGGCCATTGGGCCTATTTACCATGAATATTTAATTACCAAAACCATGTTATCCCATCATACATCTCCTCCATAAACTTATCGAGTTTAATCTTAAAGCCAGATAGATCTTTTGCCCCCACTGCTTCCCTTGGAAGGCTATTCCAAAACTTCACTCCTCTGATGGTTAGAAACCTTTGTCTAATTTCTAGTCTAAATTTCCTGGTGGCCAGTTTATATCCATTTGTTCTTGTGTCCACATTGGTTCTGAGCTTAAATAATTCCTCTCCCTCTCCTGTATTTATCCCTCTGATATATTAATAGAGAGAAATCATATCTCCCCTGAACCTTCTTTTAGTTAGGCTAAACAAGCCAAGCTCCTTGAGTCTCCTTTCATAAGACAAGTTTTCCATTCCTCGGATCATCCTAGTAGCCCTTCTCTGTACCTGTTCCAGTTTGAATTCATCCTTCTTAAACATGGAAGACCAGAACTGCACACAGTATTCCAGGTGAGGTCTCACCAGTGCCTTGTATAACGGTACTAAAACCTCCTTATACCTACTGGAAATACCTCTCCTGATGCATCCCAAGACCGCATTAGCTTTTCTCACGGCCATATCACATTGGCAGCTCATAGTCATCCTATGATCAACCAATACGCCAAGGTCCTTTTCCTCCTCCGTTACTTCTAATTGATGTGTCCCTAGCTTATAACTAAAATTCTTGTTATTAATCCCTAAATGCATGACCTTACACTTCTCACTATTAAATTCCATCCTATTACTATTACTCCAGTTTACAAGGTCATCCAGATCCTCCTATAGGATATTCCTGTCCTTCTCTAAATTGGCAATACCTCCCAGCTTTGTATTATCCGCAAACTTTATTAGCACACTCTCACTTTTTGTGCCAAGGTCAGTAAAAAAAGATTAAATAAGATTGGTCCCAAAACCGATCCTTGAGGAACTCCACTGGTAACCTCCCTCCAGCTTGACAGTTCACCTTTCAGTAGGACCCCGTTGTAGCCTCCCCTTTAACCTATACTGTTATTTATCCTCACACTATCTTGAGGAGAGCTAGCGCGAGTATGTGTACACAACCTCACGCCCCATCTCAGGGTATAGGCATCGCCTTACATAAACAATACAAAACAGGAGAAATCTTTAGACTTTCAGTTCTGTGGGAGCATGACCTCTAGAGAAATACAATTTTTTTAAAAATCAGACACTTTGAATACTGTCTTGTATTATCTTTCACAGCAGGAAATAAAAATATATTAAGATTTCTGAATATGCATGAAAGAAACCTCTAGGGAAGAATAAGGAGAAAATGAATTTGATAAACGTTTCTATACTCTAGTACCTCAATTTTAATCATAATCAGCAATCAAGGTGGATCTGCAAGACAACGTTATTTTTCAACAGAGGCTTTACAAGTCCTCTGTCATAATATGTAGATTATTCCAGCACAAAAACAAGTCATTGCATGATAGTATTCAGATGAAGTCTAGTAACTTTGGTCTTGATTGCACCTCCTAGATCTGCATGTGGAAAGGAACCTCTATTTGGGGTTTGTAGCTAAATTCCTGACTGCAAAAGCCATGGAGAGAAAAATAAATAAATAATGGAGGTCACACCAAAGCTATTACAATATGCGCTCCCTTTTCTCAAAACCTCCTGCTATTTCCCAGGGAAAAGGTTAGATTACAAAGTTCAGGATTACCAACTAGAACTCCATATATTTCACTCCATGGAGGATTTTCCACATGGAAAGTGACATCATTTGCCTTCAGAGCAGTGTTCACCACCTCCCTTCTCTGAAGCCCGACTGAGTGCTGCTTGGTTCCTGGGATCCACATCCTGGGAAAGGAGTGAGCCAGGAGGAAGAGTGATAAGGCTGAAGATATCAACCCCCAACTACACCCACAAAGAACTGGGAGAAGCAATAATACAGCTTTGAGTTGTAACCTTTCTGCACAGCCCCTTCCCCAGTGGGTTCCCCTTAAAAGGGGCAGTGAGGGGGCAACTGCCAGTTTTGGGAGCCCTGTCAAGGGCTGGGGAGGAGAGGCACTGGAGCTCCAGAGCCTGTGAAAAGGTAGGGGGCACAGGTCACCTCATTCTATTCCCCTGGAATTCCTGGGGGCTCCATAGGCTTGGGGGCTAGTCCCAGAGCCTTTTCTGCATAGGGGCAGACTCCACAAGGAAAGCCATATCAGGATTCTCACCTTTCCACCCTCTCATGGATTTTCTGATAGTGGCTAGCAAATGGGCCTTTTATTACTCTATATTAGCACAACATACTGTAGATTGGCTTACTTTTCACTTGCATTTATTAAAATATTGTGCTTTATTTTTTGTTAGCTCTTTCTTTAGACACCTGTGACTTTTTTTAATTATATGCTAAACAAGCACCTGTTTAGAAGGGAGAAGCATATAAACAAACATATTTGAATGTTCCCTCACTGCTGTGCAGCACAGAGGGGACAGAAAGTGCAGAGAACAACGTGGAGAGTAACTGTGGCTAAGTGAGATGGTCTCTCTGCTACACAGCCTTCTGTTTCACCTTCTCTGATCACCCAAAAGTGTGGGTGTGCGCCCTGGCAACAGCAAAGTAATTTGTTCTCTCCAAGAACTTCCAGAGAAATCAGTTTACATGTACCACTAACTCCTCTGCATGCTGAGTGACTCTCCCACAGGAGCTATAAAGAACAAAACTATGGAGTTGCAGTTGACCAAACTGCCATGACTGATCGGAAAGGAGAAAGGGTAAGGGGAAGAGTCCCCCCAACAAAATGGCTTTAGGCCATGGATACACCCCCTACACACCTCTGCTGCTTTTGCAAGCCCTAGACCTTCCATCTCTGCATCCCACCAGTCACATGGCAAAGGGAGAATGTACCAGTTCCATAGCCCTTAAAGATATGTAGGGCTGAGTTAATTTATTCCTCTACACATATTCTTTCAAAGGAAGGAAAGAAATAGACCACAGCTGGGAGAGGGCAATTTAAACATATCATCTAGATTTAGCTTCTTACAAAAAAGGAGGAAAGAAAACACACTGCAATATTAGAATATTGAATGGCTTATAAAAGACAAAAAAGCATAGAAAAGCATAAGAAAGTCTTTTGATTAACTTAATGAGTCTAGAATATAGTGTGCAGTTTTCTATTGTTTCTTCCAGCAAAGGAATTTCTCAAATCACCGTGATATCAGCCAGTCACTTCAGATGCCCTTCCATATACATTGGACATACACAGTGCTTTTCCAAATTCTTAAACTCACCCTTCTGGTAATGGCTAAAGCTGTAGTAATCCACTTAAAAGCAGAACAGTCAAAACAAAGAAGTTTATGTATCCACAAGCCCAAGGGACAACAATTTAACCATGGAAGAAACAACACTATATTTCTTGATATCTTTCCAAATGTCAGTTGAGACTGTCCGCATCTGCAGGCACGAAGAATAGAGAGTGAAAAATGTGTACGCTTTGTTAGGGACTAACATCTCCAGCATTTTATATCCACAGAGGAAAAAGCCTTATGCATTTTCAAATCATGTCCAGTAATATCAATATAATTATTGCAGTAGCATCCATAGTGTGCTATGCATTTTCATAGATTCCAAATCCAGAAGGGACCATTGTGATCATCTAGTCTGACCTCCTGCATAACACAGGCCACAGAACTTCACAAAATAATTCCTAGAGCAGATCTCTTAGGAAAAAAAACATCCAATGGTGATTTTAAAATTGCCAGTGATGGAGAATCCACCATGACCCTTGGTAAATTGTTCCAATGGTTAATTACTCTCTGTTAAAAATGTTCGCTTTATTTCCAGTCTGAATTTGTCTAGCTTCAACTTCCCGCCATTGAATCATGCTGTAACTTCCTCTGCTAGATTGAAGAGCCTATTAAGTATTTCAGAGTAGCAGCCGTGTTAGTCTGTATCCGTAAAAAGAAAAGGAGTACTTGTGGCACCTTGGAGACTAACAAATTTGTTAGTCTCCAAGGTGCCACAAGTACTCCTTTTCTTTTTATTAAGTATTTGTTCCCCTTATTGGTACATATAGAGTGTGGTCAAGTTACCCCTTAACCTGCTCTTTGTTAAGCTACATAGACTCAAGGAGCTCAATCTATCATGAGAAGATAAGTCTTCTAATCCTTTAATCATTCTCGTGACTCTTCTCTGAACCCTCTTCAATTTATCAACATCCTTCTTAAATTGTGAGCACCAGAACTGCATATTTTATTCCAGCAGCAGTCGCACCACTGCCAAATACAGATATAAAATAACCTTTTCACTTCTACTTGAGATTTCTCTCTTTATGCAACCCAGGATCGCATTAGCCCTTTTGGCTATAGAATCACACTAGGAGCTTATGTTGAGCTGGTTATCCATCACGACCCCCAAATCTTTATCAGAGCCACTGCTGCCCAGGATAGACTCCCCCATCCTGTAAGTATTGTCTACATTCTTTATTCCTAGATGAACATTTACATTTAGCTGTATTAAATTGCATATTGTTTGCTTGCGCCCAGTTTACCAAGCGATCCAGATCATTCTCTATCAGTGACCTGTCTGCATCATTACTTACCACTCCCTCAATTTATGTCATCTGCAAACTTTGTCAATGGTGATTTAATGTTTCCTTCCAAGTAATGAATAAAAATGTTAAATAGCATAGGGCCAAGAACTGATTCCTGCGGGACCCCACTGGCAACACACCCATGCAATGATGATTCCCCATTTATAGTTCCCTTTTGAGACCTGTTAGCCAGTTTTTAATCCATTTAATGTGTGGCATGTTAATTTTATATAATTTTAGGGTGGTTTTTTTAATCAGAATGTCATGCATACCAAGTCAAACAACTTTCAGAGACTATTACATCAACACTGTTGCCTGAATCAACCAAACATGTAGTCTTATAACAAAAGATTACAAGTTAGTTTGACAGGATCTATTTTCCCTAAACCCATTTGGATTGACATTAATTTTATTACCTTTCTTTAATTCTCTATTAATTAAGTCCCATATCAGCCACTTCATCTTGCCTGAGTTTGGTGTCAGGCAGACAGACCTGTAATTACTTGGATCATCCCACTTACAGGGTTTAAATATTGGCACAATACTAGCTTTTTTCCAGTCTCCTGGAACATCCCCACTGTTCCAAGCCTTGCTGAAAATCAGCATTAACAATCCAGAGAACTCCTCAGATAGCTCATTAAAACACTTGGATGCAAGTTACCTGGATTTGCTGGTTTAAAAATGTCTAACTTTAGGAGCTTCTGTTCAATATGTGCCTAAGATACTAGTGGAATGGAAAGAGTGTTATCATTGGATGAGACTACATCTGGTTTTTTGCCTCAAATGCAGAACAAATTTATTGAACATTTCTGCAGTCTTATTGATATTACTACTATTTCCATCTAGTAATGGACTAGTACTATTGTCAGGAGTCTTTTTGTTCCTAATAACCTAAAATAAACCTCCTTATTGTCCTTAACTCTGTTGGCCATAGATATCTCCTTCTGTTCTTTTGCTTCCTTAATCAATTTTCTACAATTCCTAGCTTCTGATATGTATTCATTACTATCAATATCCATTTTATTTAAAAAGAAGCTTGGAATATTGAGCGAAGAAAACTATCATCGGTTTGATTCCTTTCAGTTTTCAGGGAAACAGGACTTTATGTACATATTCTTTTTAAATAAACTGGATTGCATCAAAGAAATACCTTGCTATTATCGATTTCTCCCAATGGAGAAAACCCACAAGTCCCCAAATACTGGCTAATTGCTGGATCTAAAAGGGTAACATTAGCAACCTTTTTTTTTTTTTTCAGGCAAATTTTAGTTTTCTATCCAGTTGGGGGAAACTGCAGCTATTTCATGGTCAAAACAGTATTAAGTATGGATTACTTCTATAGAAAAAGTTATAGAAGTTTTAAATAGAAGAAACTTGAAGTGAACTGAAAAGGAGTGCTCCCTCATTTTCTCTTGTAAGCCAAGAGGAGACTATGGTGGGTCTGCTTAAAAAGTACCAGAGCGCTTCCAATATTTAGCATGTGTACTACGACAGCAAGGCACTCTAAACATGCTGCAGTAAAACATCAGTTTTACGTTTGACCATGAGATTCCTCCTGAAAAGGGCAGAAATAGGTTACCAACAGATGTAAGTAAAAGGATAGGTTACCAACAGATGTAAGGAACAGCTATAAAGTCTAGAACTCAGATTTCCCAGACAAGCTTCTATTCACTGGCTTCACTGGCAGTTATGGTACTTAACACCTCTGAAAAATCAGGCAATTTTTGTTTAGGCAGTTAGCTTTTGAAAATATGGGTGATTATCCTCCAAGAGATCCATGTGTGCTAACGTGTGCTAAAAATGAGGTTCTCCTTTGGCCAATGTACACCTTTATAATCTACTTTTTACCAATGACATGGGTACTTATCTCATAATTTGTACCGAGACAGGTCATATTAGAGTTAACAAATCATACTATGAGTAGCTTGTAATTAACCTTCTGAGTGAGCAATTATACCATTAACAGTAAGTGTGATAATTAGTTCAAAACAAACAGATTAGATTTTCCCCACTTTATTTTGTATGTAGCAAATTTTCACAATTCCTCAATCAAATCCAGGACAGAAGGAGCTGAATTTAATGTGTCTAATAATTAAAAGACAGTCAGTAAGTCTAAGTCCATACTAGCTTGCACACGATCCACCTTCCCCCCCCCCCCCAATTTGGTGGCTCTCAGTGCACGAATCATTCAAAGACTGCTATTTATTTGTAAGCTTGACGGGAGAGTGAAAAAAAATTGTCATGTGTGTGAGGCATACACAAGGCAGCCTCTTCTAATACTGCTTTTTAGCTCGGTGATGAATGATGACAAACATTCTCTTAACAAAAAGTAGTACTGTATAAAATCTTCACCCAATTGACTGAATTAGTTTTGAAAGCCATCTTTAAGGACAAATAGTAAATATTGTCATTTAATTCTGTCAAAGCCTCTTCAGCCTCAAATGACAGGGCTCTTGGACGCTGTTGTGGTAATTATGCTTAGATTCCTATCATTACTTGCTCTAAGTTTCCTCTTTATGAATCTCATCTGATTGACAGAAATAGAAAGAAAGAGAACTATCATACAGAGAAGAAATGTAGTTCTCCTTTATACCTGAGGTATGTAATCTGAATTAATTTACTGATATCAATCATAATAGGAACCCTTTTGGGTCAGGTGCAGTACTGCTGGCTAGATTTACCTTCTAAGCCCCCATCACCATAGTATCCAAGTGCCTCACAATAATGTTTTTATTTATTCTCACAACACCCCGTGAGGTACAATGCTCCATTTTATAGATGGGGAAGGGAGGCACAGGGAGGCTAAGGCCCAGATAGACAGGCGGACTTTGGCATTACAGTGAAAAGCATCAAAGTAAAGTTTATTTAACAGAGCTTGAGACAGATTAAAAGGAAAGCAAGCATAAGGGTTTGGAAACATAAGGTTACAAATAAAAGAAAAACGAAGCACAGCCTATAGCCTATATTTGTTAATAAGTTACTTTCCTGTCTAATAAGATATTAGAAATAAATTAGGAATTCTGTTCCACAATTCAAATAAAAGACAACACAAGAATAAGTCTGTACTATCTTGAAACTGCCACAACTGCAATATCTCTATATGCTGGGTAGGGCTGCTGTCTCCCCTAGCCCAGGAAGGATTAACATCATGCCCAAGTTTTTCCAGCCCTTTCCTCGGGGCGTGATTTATTAATGGAAAGACAAAACTATTCTCCTGACCAACACAGACTGCAGAGACCTTTCCCTTTGCATCTCTTGCTCCGGACCCCGAACCTCTTCAGGGCCAACCACAGGACCCAACCTTCCTTCTTCAGCTCCACTTCCAAGTGAAATCTTTCAGCCCTTTATGGGCATAATCTGACTCCTTTCCAGACCAGGACAGCCTGGCTCTAGGGCCTCAAAAGGGCAGACCATCTTATTACAATGCTGTATTCAGATGAAACCAAATTATGTATGGGAAAGAACAGTGTCATTTGGAAACCACCTGCAGCTTTGCTGAAATTAATGCTGGTTACAAAATTTGTTCTTTTATTGCAATCTTTTAAAAAATATTAAAAACTACTGGCACAATATTCTTATGTTTTTGTACAACCACATTAAGTCACAATAATTGAGCATTAAGTCAGCATATGTAAACTACATATAATAGACAGAAGAGGAAAAGATTCTAAAAATATCTGAGGTAAGCGACAAAGTAAATTTTAAAAGCAGAGAATTAATAAAAACAAGGGAGACATAGTAAGTTAATTTTTTATTTATAGAAAGCCTACTGTCAAAATATATTAGTCTCTATGGATACAAAGCATTCTAGTATATAAAGGGGACATAGGTTGAGTACGGTAGTCCAAGAAACTGGTCACCCAGCTTGTACCTCTGAATCAACACCACTACATCAACACACACTATTACCAGTTTTTGCCTCATGCTGATTTTTAACTTCCCTCTACATGTCTTCCCATCCCTAGGGCTCTGTTTGAGGGGAAGGTTTGTGTGATGGTTAGGCCACGAGACTAACATTTGGGTGATGTAGGTTCAGTTCGCAAGCTAGCTCTGCCACACACTTCCTGTGTGATCTTGGGCGAGTTGCTTATTATGTTGTGCATTAGTATCCCCAAATACAGTAATATTTCCTTCCTTCTACTCATCCTTTGTCATCTAGTTAGATTATAAAGGTCTGGAGGGCAAGGACTGTCTCTTCCTATGTGACAGTGTAGAGCCAAGCACAGGGGAGCCTCTAGATATTAATGTAATATAAAACAAAAATGATTCTTCTAAGCTCTACATTGGGGCCTATCATTGCCTCCTCCTTCCAATTAAATTGTCCACTTAAAGCTTAATCTTTAAAGCTGCCTCTGTATACCAAGTGCTAAGTTAAACTGGCAATATAAAATGCCTCTCCTACAGCCATAGAGAAACAAGTGAATAGAGAAATACACCTTTTTTGGCGGAGGTTCTTCATTAGCATAATACAGATAAATTGTTAAGATACCCTATGAAATATTGTACTCGCATCTGCAGAGTGCTTGGTTCAGACTGACATGATCAAGCATTCTGCAGCCCAGCATTTTATAAGATTAGAGCTGTAGACACCATTCATAGAACTTCAGACTAAGTGCACAGGTCAGACCTCAGCAGCAGCATATTTACATTGTTAACCCAAAGAGTCTGGTATCCTCAGGGAATCAGGGAAGGCTGATTACACTGCTGCATGAGCAGCCTAGGTAGCTGATGAATGGAGGAGCATTTCCAGTTTCTTCACTTTGCTCAGGATGCCCGCAGGCAGTCATGGCAAGAATAGAATTAAAAACAAACAATTGATAGCCACTGTAAAAACAACCACTGTGGCTGGTGTGAAGTTATATCCCATTACTATCTACTAATAGAGCTCAAGTTTGACATAATAAAGCCCAGTAATTTGGCATAAACCTGCAATTGATGAGCAACCCAGGGCCTCAAAGTCCTGTTGGTACCTCAAGAGGCATGTGTCATTTAGAGAGGAGATACAAGAAAAGAGTCATTACTAGTGAAGGGCAAGTCTTAAAATATAAACTAAGCAAATGCAGGGAAGGAAGCAAACAGTGGGAGTATAAAAGGAACAGAGATGGAATTTCAACTCTTAAGTTCAAGCTGTCATTTATTGTAACTGAATTTGAGAAAAATCCATCAGCCCAGCTTGTAAGCCACTAGCACCACATCTATAATTATAATCCATCAAACAATATATAGCAATACATTGTTCATAGTGCTTCTGATATGGTTCTTCTAGAAATCACTTTGACTCATTTGGTAAATCCATTCTACTTCTGATTAAATTAATTGCTTTGCAACTGATTGACATGAGAGTTTCAACAGGGAATAATTGCTAACCTGGCTTGTTCATCAAAAGCAGACATTAAAAAACCCCCACATTCTATGAGAAGTTTTGTGCCACAAACAACCGTAAAAGATTGCCACTGTTATGTTATCACAGCGTGTTGAGCCATGCAAGGATAATATGCTAGGACTAAAGCATTTTTAATTACGTTGACCTTGATTTACCCAATTCAAACCTCTCAGCTAGACTGGAAAAAAGGCCTAAACAATTTCATAACTCCTATAGTAGAACTTTTTAAAAACTTCAAAGCAACAGTTAGGAATTACAACTTGCTAGAAAATGGCCACCTTCTGACATTAATTTTATGTTGTTGTTCACTGACAAGTTTGAAGAATGATTTGACCTTCTAATCAATGTATTAATCAGAGGGTTTTAATTCATTCTTGCCCCATGAGCTGTCCTTGTTGTTAGGATATAGATATTCAGGCCTGTCTGCAAAAGCCTGTACTTTAAGAATTTAGGTGTATTCTTATCACTTGGCTAGTTAGAGGTATAAAAGAAAGAATCAAAATCACTGTCTGCCAGTGTAAGGTCCTTCTCTTACTGTGACAGTCTGAGGCCCTGTTCTTAGGCTAAGGCCTTTGGCTAAGCGGCAGAGGCAGCCATAAGCTGGGAAGCAACCGGTCACCTCCTCACATTCCAAACATTGAAATAAGGTGCTATTGGGCTGTTAGGAATACAATTCTGTCCTGATAGTGCCTATCACCTCCAGAGAAAGGGAAGTGCCTAGAAGATGTAAAAGGAAATTTAGGTTGATAGTTTTCTGTCTGTTAAGAACTCACTTATCAATAGACACAGCTGGCAAACCCTTATGTCTTTATAGATGTAGTTGTGAAATCCTCAGTTCTGTATTGTTTTGTCACTATAGTTCCCACTTTGCTATTGTTTATTGGCATGGTCTCTGTCTGGTTCTGTGATTGTTTCTGTCTGCTGTATAATTAATTTTGCTGGATGTAAACTAATTAAGGTGGTGGGATATAACTGGTTAGCTAATCATGTTACGATATGTTAGGATTGGTTAGTTAAATTTCAGTAGAATGATTGGTTAAGGTATAGCTAAAAATATTACGATATAAATTAGGGGCAAACAGGAACTAAGTTGGGATTCGAAAATAAGGAAAAAGGAACTTGGATTTAAGCTTGCTGGAAGTTCACCCCGATAAACATTGAATTGTTTGCACCTTCGGACTTTGGGTATTGTTGCTCTCTGTTCATGCGAGAAGGACCAGGGAAGTGGGATAGTGAAGGAATAAGCTCTCTAATACTTGTCAAAGTGTTAATGGTGAGCAGTGGCAGGGACATCTGCTCTTGTATTAATAAATAAGTTTATATGGTAGCAGCTAAGTTGGGTTTATAGAGCTGCATGCAATTTTGTATTATATTACAGACTATAATAACACTATTATTATTTCACAGTTCCATACACTTCCACAGAACTAGATACAATTACAGATTAAGGCCCCAACCCTTCAAAGACTTGCACATGTAGCTAACTTTCTTCATTGTAAGTCCCCCGCCAGTTTGAATGGGAATAGTCACAGTGTGTAAACTTAAGCATGTGCAAGTCTTTGCAGAATTGAGACCTAAGGGCCTGCTCCTCCATTCCTTGGGCTCCCACAGTTCACAGTGAACTCCATGGGAGTCAAAGGGCCTGCAAATAGTAGTTAATAATCATTAAAATATGTAAATGAAACTTTAAAATTGCATATTTAAAGCCAAAAGGAGTCAATAAGTTTTCAACTTTACTTTTCTACAGCAACAATTACTTAGCCACATTACTTCTGTATGCTTTAGTTTCAGGTGAATGTTTGAGAGAGAAACAGGTGACACGGCAAATGTCAACATGGTCAGTTTTTTTCAGAAATTTTGGCCAGATTCCACTGTCATTTATACAAGTTTAAATCTAAAGTAACACCAGTGAAATCAATTGAGATACTCTATTGAGATCACACAGTAATTTGTATCTCATCCCAGTGGGGTGATGGAGTTTCACAGAATCAGTTTTGCTGATCCAACCTAGGATATTCTGATATCACTTACACCCATGCGAATCCAATGAAGTGAAACCTATTGACTTCAGTGAATATGCTCTGGATGCAGTTGTAACTAAGAGCACAATGTGGTCCTCTGTTTCTTCCACTAAGCATTCACTGAGCCAGTGCCAGTGGCAGGTAATGTCCTGTATCAAGGGATAAGATAGAAAGAGATGTAGATCATCAAGAGCAAAACACGTGTCCCTTACAGGGAAATTTTTGATAAGCAGCTACAAATGACTGAAAAGAACAGCGTAAATACAATATTAAAGTATTATTTTTACAACAGCTGCAAATATTCAGAAAATACCTGCAGTAAAAACAGGGTCACCTTACATCAAATATGACAGTTGGAGAACCTATTAACAAAAAGCTAGAAAACTAGTGCAGAGAAATATAGTCACTGAATGGCTTACTGCCATATGTCACGTCATTGACTTCTACAGAAGCTGGCAGTTGCAACAGAAAGAGTATGCTACAGCAAAATTCATCAAGGGAAAAGAAATACAAGAGCATGGAATAAATTTTAAGAGAAGATTTGCTGGCCCAACATCAGGTTTTAATGAAATCAAATAAAATAAACCATACCAACACAGACCCTTTTTAATGTAACTACTCTGGAATCACTAAATTGTGCAAATACCAGTCTGTTCTTACAGAACAATGCAGGTGGTTTGACACAGTTAAAATGCTTCCCCATAGGGACCACACTGGAACTCTCACTTTTTAAAGTAATTAAAAAGTGTTGACTATTTAAAAACTCCCAACAAAAACTTGCTTCTACTGAAAATCTTTTTATTTCCCTACCCAGGGAAACAATAATGGGTAAAATTTTCAGAAGTGTCTAAGGACTTGTCTATAGTCCAAATGCAACAGCAGCACAGCTACTACCTATGAGGATGGGAGGGTTTCTCCTGTCAGCATAAGTAATCCACTTCCCAGAGAGGCGGTAAAGCTGTCAATACCAGGAATTATGTTGATTTTTCATACCCTTGAGTGACATACCTGGCTCGACCTAACTTTTTAAGCATAGACTAAGCCTAAGTGACTTGGGAACCCACATCCCATGAGACATAGCCTCCTAAGTGCTTAAGTCACTTTTGAAAATAGGACAGACTCAATTTGCTGAGGTGGTTTTGAAAATTTTATGTAGTATATTCTCCCAAATTTAGGACAAATCCAACTCTGTGGCCCTATTCCACAGCCTGTATGCAACAGTCAGACATTTGGGTAACTGGCTGTGGAAAGGATTGGGAGATCTTTGTGGACTGAAATCTGAACTGGGACATGAATAGTATGCCGGCTACTTTGGTAGTTTGCTTGCCACTTTCTGTTTGTAATCCAACATTCTCTCCCACTTCAATGAGGGTAATTATTTGACATTCTTGCCATGCTATTTCTCCTGTTCTAGCTTCTTCACCTTTAGCCATGCCTTTTCCATATTGATCCACAGAGCAGGGGTAGGAGGAAGTATTCGGTATTCTCAGAAGGAGCATATCAGTTCAGGTGTTTCCAATGGAGACCAGAGCTCTGCTTCCAGGAAGCAGGAACACTCCCTTGTGAGGTCAATTGAGAGGTTGCCAATGCTGCAGCTACAAGAGACCCTGGATGGAAGGGAAATATATTCAGCCACAAGGAAGAAGCTCTATTTGATTTTTGTCTGATGGCCACTACTGCCTCTGCCACAGTAACAGACAATTAACCCTCTCAAAGCATATACATCTTTGAATATATACATAGTTATTATTTATATTGTGATAGCGCCTAGGAAGTCTATTCATGGATCCATTGTGTGAAGCACTATAGAAACAAAGAGCAAAGGCTAGCAATAAGTACTGTTTGTATTCTCTCAACAATGTGGCTATACATGTCTTGTAATCTCATTCTAATCTTCTTGGCAACAGAACTATATTGCCATTTAAAGAGAAAAAAACAATGAATGTTTAATTTGTCCATGAACTTTAAATAGATAGTGTTAATTAGAAATCTTTTGTAAGCTATATTTTCAAGTACAATAAAACTGTTTAATTTGACATTTTCACTGTAGTTAAAATTAGGATACTGCACACACAGACTGCTTTTTCGCTTTATGCTGCCCACATTTTGCATGTAAATATACACTAGGGTGTCTTTATCAAAAAAACATTGCAAATGCTCTTCAAATAAGTTTGGGCACATAACTCACAAGGAAGTTTAGGAACATCTTGTGCAAAAGCAGTTATATTTAAATGAATTAATTGTTTATCAAATAGACAAACTTCTTGACTGTTAGATACTTAAGAACTAAAATCAAAAATATAAAGTTTAATATAGCAACATCACAAGAAGTGGTCTTCTACAATTATCCACCATTAGAAAAACAATTCATGTAAAAACAAGTTTCTATCTCATGTTTGCAAGGCTTTTAACTCCAGTTTAAAAGTACTGCTTCCTTCCAGTTTTACAGCAATTATGTCACATTAATACCAGCTTTACATAGGTTGCTTGAACATGAACATTTACAAAAAAAAAAAAAACCCTGGTGGTGGGGGGGAGACACAAAACCAGAATCAGAGTTAATGTTTTTACTACTGAAAGATTGTTCTTCCTTTTCACTGCAGCATAGCAGAAGTCTAGGTAAATAAGCATACTGTTTGGATATACAGGTCCCTGGTATGTTTAACAGCAGTGTCCCCAATTAAAAGGTCAGCAAGGACAAAACACCTTTATGCAGGAGACAGCTTTCTCTGGGGACAGTCCAAGTCAGTAGAACAAACTCTCACAGATCTAAAAACCACTTAAACATCACCACATTCCATTACAAGTGCAAGGCACATTTCTTTTGTATTGCCTTCAAGAACATACACACAGCACAGCAGACTTAAATTCTAAAAAAGTATTTAAAAAATCCAAGGGATAACCTAAAGGCGAGAAAAAAGATTTGCGTGTTAAATGCTTTCACTTCTGGAAGCGGCTCACATGGTATGGTGATGAGGACAGTATAATAACTTGACTAGGACAAAACAGAGAATTTGCCAAAAGTCGGTACTCAATGGTACATGAGATACTTGGAAGTAACAGACTAGGAAGTACCACTGTGCACTAGCTGTTGGTAAGTGTTGTCTTCTAAATGGAAATCATTGTGCCTAACATTCATAGCAACAATCAAACCAAAGGACTAAGGTTAGGAAACTTAGATTTCAATAAATAACTCAGTTGAGTTATGTGGGCAAGAGCATGTGGGCAAGATTCACCAGCCAGATACCCAGGAAAGAATTCTCTGTAGTAACTCAGATCCCACCCTATCTAACATCCCATCACAGGGCATTGGGCCTATTTACCATGGTTACTATTAACCATGGAATAGTTAAAGATCAATTAATTGCCAAAAGCATGTTATCCCATCATACCATCTCCTCCATAAACTTATCGAGTTTAATCTTGAAGCCAGATAGGTCTTTTGCCCCCATTGCTTCCCTTGGAAGGCTATTCCAGAACTTCACTCCTCTGATGGCTAGAAACCTTCATCTAATTTCAAGTCTAAACTTCCCGATGGCCAGTTTATATCCATTTGTTCTTGTGTCCACATTGGTACTGAGCTTAAATAATTCCTGTCCCTCTCCGGTATTTATCCCTCTGATATATTTATAGAGAGCAATCATATTCACATACCTAATGTACTGTCAGAGGGCATATTTATCCTTCGAAGAGTAAATATGGGTGGCATGAGAAACCTTAGACAGAGTAATTGTATCCAGTTTTAACTGAATTTATGATCTGAAGATTAAATCCCATGATTCTCCCACTCTTATAGAGGGCAATGTAGCCTAGGACACGGTCTATCAACTGTGCTTCCCAGCAGGTCTGACTAGACTCAGTACCTGAGGTTCTTCCCCTCAGGAGCTAGTGATCAGAAATAAATACTGTGACCAGAGAACCTCCTTGAACCAAAGTATTGTTTAATTCTATCACTAGGAACAAACATAAGAGAAAAAGCATTTTAAAAAGCAAAAGGTCTACATGATGTCTATCTGACCTAAAGGCTTGGCAGGGAGCTGAGGTAGGTCTAACTTCACTATGTCTCCCTCAAGAGTAACACTTATCTCTCAGAAGCCTTTGGCCTCACTGTTCTGGGATTTTGGGGGTTCCTGTATATACAAACAGGCATTCCCCCCCACATACACACACATTTGACAAGCTAGTCTGATGAGCTCATCGGGTGATCGAGGGTAGGACATCACAGCAGATGGGTCTTGCATTCTCTCTTAAGTGTTGGCAAATGAGAGGCTGAACAACTCCTTACAAACCACCTGACAAACACAGAACATGCAGTAGTCCTAAATTAGATTAGAGCAGCCTCACATCCTTCACATGGTTAAAATGGATTTTTATAATCTATAACAAAATTACTCTTCATTTTTGTGCTTAGATAAGTGATACATGAGGGAATTTCAAGATTATTTCACTTTTGTGCAGCACCCAAATGATAGTGCTTAGGCTTGGTTTGCCAAACCGTGGCCATAAGCACCAGCAGAAAAATCAGAACTAAAGCATTTAAAAAAAGCATTCCATTACAGATATATCTAGTATAACAATTTGCCAGCACTAACTTTTCATGTGATCATCTCAAAGGACATGAGAAGGGCAGCTAAACGAAAAACAGTAGCAAGAAAATAATCAATAAGAAGCAACGTTTATGGATTTGGAAAAAGTGAGATACTTAACATACAAGGCTATTTTATCTCATGTAAAACACTGAGACACAAGTAATATGCTTTATTGGATCAACTTCTGTTGGAAAAAGAGGCAAAGTTTTGAGCTCCACAGAACTTGTTCAGGTCTGGAGACCAGTGGATCTCAAAACCCTGTCTCTTTCAGCAAGGAAAGGTATTACCTCACTAACTTTGTCCCTCTCATATCCTGGCATCACCACAGGAAATGTGAAACTGCAGATTGCAGCATTTTATTGATTATAAATTCAGTTTTAGCTGAATTAGATCTTTTGATAGCTCAAGTAAAGTAACAAGAGGTATGTCTATAACAGATACAGGTTAAATTCAGTTCAGTGTTAAGTTAACTTCTACGCATGGTAAACGTGAGTGAAATTAAAACAAGTGAGTTTCAGCAGAAATACTAAGAGACAATATGTAAATAAAACAGAATAATTCCGGAAGCGCTAGGAGGGAATTTAGCTCCCTAAATCCAGAATAGGTTAATCTCATCTTTTCACCTATCAAGGTCGATAAACAGTGTTTTCTGTAATTTATGGTCAAATCTTAAAAAGGACACTGTCCAATGCAAATTACCGTGGTCTACAGAAAGGGGGCAAAAAAATCAAAACCTGAGAATTGCCAGATGCAAAAAACTGATGTGAGAATATGTAAATTGTTTCTTCACATTTGTAGCAAGAAGCCAGCCAGGAAGCGGATGGAAAGGTTCTAAGCAGTAACTCTACATGGGGGCGGGGGGAGAAAGAGTGGAGACAGAGTGTATGTGTTGGAACAAAGCAGTTGTTTCCGAGCTCCACTGTGAATCCTACTGTGTGTACACACAGGAAACTAAAGGAGCATAAATTAGCCTTTTCACACTCCTTCAAAGACTACCAATATCACAGGAAACTACATAGAGTGGGGACAGCAGCTGCTGCTGATCTGGTACTGCCCATCTGGTGCAGATGGGCAGGGAGTGGGCAAGAAGGGATGAGGAGTGGCTATTAACCCTGGCTCCACCTCCTGTGTATTTACATACATGGTAAGTAATCTGTGCCAGCAAAAGGGCTGGTGCAGATTATTTCTGTCCTGGAACAAACAGGAAGCAGACTATCACTGAGTCATAATTTGATTCCTACACTGCCTCTCGCTCAGTCTGCATTGCAAGGGTGCAATCTATCCCTCAGTTATTTTTTATTATGATCAATGGCAAAATAATAAAGTGTGTATTTTTCCACATGACATCTCAGTCCTACTGTCTGAGGTTCTTGTTCACCAATGAAGTGTGCTATCTAGAACTCTTTGGCTCTCCATTTCCTAAAGCTTTGAGCTACATTTATTTTCCTACAGCTTTATATTACCCCTCCTTTGTCTAAGTAGTTTCACCTGCCACGTCTTCCAAGATGATGAGTCTGAAGGGTGTTTAAAGGCCCAGCAACTGTGTTTTTCTTCACTAGTTTTAATTTACATTGGGATTGTTTTTTCTCTTTCACCTTTAATTGAGGAAACTATGTCAATCTCTGGTATTTCACCTCTGAGTTCCATAAACAACTGCTGCTAATTTAATTCCCAGTAATATGTGCAAATAGTCTTCTCACCCTATTGATCCCTTTAAGAGTTTTCAGATCAGTATAATTAGAATCCTATGTACTATATTTAAAACTGTAGCCACAGATTAAGATATTGTAAAATCTTATGTAGTTTGCTATTATTATTAATGTGTTTGTGTTTCACCCCAGTCAGGAATCAGGAGCCCACTGTGTTATACATTATACACTCAGAATAGAAGATGACAGTCCTTGCTCCAGAAAACTTGCAATACATAGTTTGAAATATGAATTTAATAAAACTATATGTTGTAAACTCTTTGTACAGCACAGTAAAACTTCACACAAATTAGACAATAAAAACACCAGAGAACAACAAAGTAGAATGGGAGATGTGCGGGAGACTGTAGAAAATATACAATAGTAAGGGGCAGTGCCATAGGAAAGAGAGAGGGGAAGAGGGGAAAAGGGGAAGAGGAAACAGGATTTCCTCAAACCAGGAAAGCCTTCCAGTTTCTAAATATCAGATATAATGTAATTTAAAAAGGTGAAGGGAGGAAAACAAGTTTACTGCACTTAGTATCCATTCATGCAAAATGCTTATATTATGTGTGAGAGTGGTCTCACTGAACCCACCGGTGTAAACTTAAGCATATGTATAAGTGTTTGCAGGATCAAGACCTTATTTATTAAAAATAATAGTGACGGGGTAACAGAAGTTTTCCTATTAAGGTTGTTTGTCTCAGGCAGACTCAATGCTCTAGTGATCGACAAGCCACCTCGACTTCCGGGTGACCAGGATTAAGTAATCCCACCTACCACTGTCATGTGCTTTTTTGTGCTTGAGCACAGCAAAGGAATGTAATTCAGTGGTATCCTTCTCAACTATCTATTCTGGGTTTGATTTCTGAGATACTGTGAAATAATCAACGGCACCTTTATCTGGAGAAAATCCTCAGAGGCACATATAATGCCATCATCTCTCTAACAGCATGTACATTCTCATTGCTAATTCACTATTTCAGTTTTACGCATTATGGCTTCCTTTTCACTATCTTCAACGCACAGGATATAAATCATATATCACTGCACATCAAAGGAGATACTTGACCTGAAACCATGATTATTCAATCAGTAGCACTAATCACAGTGGCATCCTTCTGATAGTCATGCCCAATCCAATACCTAAATAATGGTAATGGCTGGGCAACTAGTCAGAAATCACATAACTTCAGGGTACCAAATCCTTGATAAAAATGTAATCACAATCAGTTCAGGATAATCAGTATTGGACACATTCTTTCCTCTGCTGCAACTTTGCACGCTTTCAGACTGTTTCACTGTTGTGCAAAAATGTCAAAGCAATAAACATAAAATATGTTTTTGAAACTTGGCCCCTGCTGGCTTTGATGCTGTTATGTAACAGGCATGACTCATTTGGAAGGGATGGACCATTAGGAAGGAATGATAGATCTATTGAGGCTACAGGAAGAAATATTCAATAAAATCACAAAAAGTTTGAGCACTTAAAAAAGGAAAATGTAACAAACAGTTATTTCAAGTGAAAGCAAGCAGAGTTTTTCCTGTTGTTTTAGGGATAAATTAAACTCTCAGCTATACTGGTGTTCATCCAGAGTAATAACTGGAACAGAATTTGGCCCCTCTTCTCTTTAAGACCAAAGACCTGGTGGGATCTAAATTCAGGTGTTCACCAGTCCCTCTCACTTTTTGGATCAGAAGTGGGGGGAAGAGGAGAGGAAGGAGCTGAGTCACTTTTCAATGACCCTAGACACCCAGAGCTGGAAATGGCCTTGATGGGCTCAGCAGGCTACGTACCCATTAGACAAAAAAGGACTTCTCTTAAAAAAGTCATAAAAGATTCATTTCTTATGTTTGTAATGAGGGAGTTGTGTGAATCCTGGTGGATACATGATACGCAACCTTCTTCACCTTAGACTTTGCAGGAAAAAAAATAAACCACCATAAAACTACAACTAGGTTGTTTAGCACATACTGATTCAAGTGACAAAACAGCTTCAGAAAACATGAGGACAAATATTTCTGAGCTAGTCACAAGAGCTAAATTTGTCACTAATTTTCCTGTGGTTCATCAGTTAATGGTTTATTTGGGGAAAAGTTGGTAAAATGACTGTAAGTAACCCCAGGGCACCCCCTGTGGTCAGGCACAGCCCTGCCTCGATTTCCCCTCATCCAGGGGTATAAACAAGTCCAAGAAGGCCTTTCTAGTATTAAAAAGGAGGATGACAAGGTGGGTGAGGTAATATCTTTTATTGGACCAACTTGTCATGGGTTGTGGAGCTGTTATAGTTGGTTCCATTTTTTGTTTTTGTGTTGGATGGCTACCATCAGGGTTTTTTTATAGTGGTTTTGAATTTTTTGCATAATCTCCAGGTAGGGTTCCTGATTTTTTCCTTCTAGTGTATGGGAGCATGTGATGATTTCTTGTTTGAGATGGTCCTTTCTGGAGTACATGAGGTGCACAAGATGGTTCCTCAAATTTTTCTGAAGTCCTTCTGCAGATGTGTTCAGCATATTTAGAGTTTTGTGTAGTTGTCAGAGGGTTATAGATGGTGAGTCCTCTGAGGAGGTTTTGTTTCTTGCATTTGCTCAGGAAGTAGTTGCGGAGTTGAGTTTTGCTTCCTCCTTCTTCACGTTATGGAGTTTCCATTTCAGATAGCAAAATTCAATATCTTCCATTGTTGTTCTCAGTATTGTTGTAGCCATGTGCCATTGGAGAGTCTCATTTATTTAACAGAAAAAGGACAACACAAACAAAAGCTTCAGTCAGCTACTCCACTGGAAAGTCTCTGCCCCTGCTAAATCAGTCTTAACTCTAGTCCCAGAGTACTCTGAGGCTGAATTCCCTGCCTGATTCTCGGGTCTCTCTTGGGCTGTCTTCCCCCGACAGCAAGTCACTCTTTGAGGGGCCACTAGGGACTGGCTCAGCAGGATGCCCACTTCATTCTCCTGAGCTGATAGAGTCCTTACCTGGGAGCACTCTCTGGGCCTGTTCCTTCTGCCTGTGACCCTCTGCTCTCCAGGGAGCCTCATTCCTCAGGACCTTCCTCCATTCTGGGCCTTCTGACTGAATTCTCGTAAGCCTTTATTAGGCCCTAATTAATTGCTGCCCAGCCACCTAGGTAATGAATGACTCACAGGTGGATCTGAGTTGGCTCATTCTCCTTGGCAGAGCCTGTCACAGGTAGGCTGCTCCCTGACTCCCTGGAAAGGGCCAAACCCCATGTTGCTTGGACACTGTATTTAGGGCATGAACTGTTAATTTGTGCTTTATTATTTAAATATGCTGGACAGAGTGACAGAAACATAAAAGTTTTTTTTTCTCTGAGTACACTAAATCTTTTATTCTGGAGGAGTAAAGATCCCTTTCCTGCCACAATACCCTTAACTTTCCAACTTGGCACCTGTACAAGAGTTCATAGATTTTTACCAATAAGTAATAGTGCAACTTAAATGATATGACAGATGTAGGCATCCTTGAATGAATAATTTATCAGTGCTACAGTAAGATAGACAAAGGGGCAGTGGCTAGATTCTTGAAAAAAGGATGGCCAATCCAGACTTAATGTATCTGATCTCATGTGATTTTTAAAAAGAAGTGACCTTTTGCTCATTTAATACTAGGATGGATCACCTGAGCATGTCTGGTGCTCAAATCTAACTTCTTCCTTGCAATAGCAGTGGATGTTGATGATTTTCTATCATGCCAAGTGATAATGTTACGCAAAAACCCTGAGTTCACTCCTGTACTTGTTATTTTAATCCCTTATGCTGTAATGACGCCAGTAAAAAGACACTAGGCTGCAGTTACACTGCCATTACTTTTCTTATTTATTAAGATTATTATTTGTCAGGTGCCAACAGTATGCTTTAAAACCGACAATGACACTCCCTCCCATGAGCAAATTACAGTCTAAACACAGAGTCAGAGTCATTTTAAACTATTAGCCTAAAGTCCAATGAAGGGATGAAAAAGTCCAAAGGGAGGAGATTATTAGAATATATTTCTGATTTTTAATTCCTAGGTACCAAGGAATATGCCCTAAACATCCCTAAATTCAGTCAACATACTTTTGAACCTCAGATTTCTGAATATTTTTCTCCTGCATTTTCTTTAATAACTTTGTAACCAGCCTGATATCTATCCCACTGTCTAACTGGGAAATCCTTTTGCCAATTTTACCTCACTTGGCTGTCTGTAACAGTGGCAAGGAGAAAGTGCTGCTCACATTATATATTATTTCATTATCAATAGGCATCCCCATTTGGAGAATCCTCATAAATACTTATGAAGAGTTGAACATCCTGGGTTTTTTCCTCGCTCCACCACCCTGTAGGGCTCACATCTGGCCAAGGAACATTGGCTAATAATTCCCTTTGGAGTTTTTCACTACCATTCTATAAATGGACCAGGGAGTGAGACAGTGGGACTGGGTTGCAAACTGTGGTCTCCAACACAAAGCAGAACTATTCTGGTACTGAGCTGCCTAGTATTGTGATTTTTTTTTATACTCAGTGTACATTAGAAATATGGCAAAAGCCATGAACCAACACATACTTCCCAGTCTGGTACTCGGTACCAGTCTGAAGATCATGCAATATATTTAGCAAAACATCTGAAATGCCAAGTCTTTTCAGTACAATCCAAAATGCTGACCTGTTGACCGAGTCAAGACCCACTTTGATGTCAATATATGCTGCATGAAGTGAGCAGTTAAGTTCTCGGTGCAGCTCAGCCAGAAGCCAGAGGGTAAGGACAGTGTCCATTGTCAACCACCCAATGGTAAAACCTTATTGCTGTAAACAACAAAGTCTGTTAAAGGGTAGTTACCAAGCATAACATGAGCAAAAATCTTTCCAAGGACCAATACTAATGAGATTGGCCTGTAGTTGTCACACTTGGTGCAAGATCCTTTGCCTTTGTATGCGGACACTGTCATGCCTTCTTTCCATTCTGATGGTACTTTTGCCTGATGTCCCCACTTTAAAGAACCTTTGACACAGGACAATGCACACTGACTGTTTCCAAGGCTCAGGCAGAATATTGTCAGGCGCAGCATCATGTCCATTCCATAACTTTTGGACGGCCTTTCATACTTCCTTGAGTAACAGAAAAATCAGAGTCTGCTGCCATACAGTTTGACAGGTCATGTAGCTGTGAACAGTGGTCAGCTGGTGCATAATTCAGCATGCTTTCACAACTTGTTTTCCATCTGTCCAGGACCTCATCTGCCAGTGAGCAGGGAAAGCCATCTGGTTTTGTGATGGGTATTTATGACTGCCAGCCAGGAACATGATGGCCCGTAGGGAGGACACAGATTGTTCCGCTTTAGGCCTTCCTCTGCTTTTTCAGACAGGGAGTTGATGTAGATCTCAGGGACATGTTTTTCCCAGTCTTAGGAATGCAGCAGGGATGTATTCTCGTGCTGACACTATTCTGTCACGTTACTGACTGGATACTAGAACTGGCTGCTCCACACACCAGAATCAAGGTTGGTCAAGAAAAGTTCACTGGTCAAGACTACAGTGACAATACTGCCTTGCTTGTGGAGAAGTCAGAATTTCAGCCCCATCCTCCAAAGTCTCCAACATGCTACCTGCACTATGGGGTTGAACATCTCATGGCAGAAGACCAAGGTCCAGAACCTCAGAGCTGGGCCAGCAGCAGCCATAGTGCAGGTGGAGTAAAGTACTATGGAGAATGTTGACTTCATCTACCGTGGGCAGAAGCAGCATTCAAATAGTTGTATTAAACTGAACATTCTTCGATTAATAGGTCTCATCACCTCCTGCAAGAAGACCATGTGGTTGCTTATGATTCAAAAACTTCTTTGCACTGAGACAAAGTTCAGAATCTATCAATCCTGTGTACTACCTGTATTACTGTATATGTCTGAAACCTGGACTCTCTTACAGGCAGACTTGGGGTGGCTAGAGGGGTTCCATATAAACTGTCAGCTCCAAATCCCAAGCATAAAGTGGTTTGACTTTGTGTGAAAGGTCATAATTTCCACAGAGATCTGGCCTTCCTTCAGTCATTCATTATATTCAAAAGCAGCAGTGCATGCTCTTCGGCCACGTCACCATAATGGACAGAAACATCCCTGCATTCCATGCTCTAGAACTCCCCATTGACACTCGAAGGGATGCACACTTAGATCTTCTCTGGCATCGCCCATGGGGCTGCCCCCCAGAGATTTGTGCATTTGCCAGATTGAGCCAGAACCGGGAACTTCACTACACAATGCCTGCTGTGATGCTCTGGCTGGAGCAGCAACCCTCAGTAGATTATGCATGTATAATGATTTGATGAATGTATATTAGGCAAATCAGCTCTCAGGGTATAATTACATTGGACTAACCCAAACATCTAATCAAAAGCAAATATCAGGATACCAAACATGTAGAGTGATATTTAAGAAAGGTTCATTAGTTGTCAATATTGACTATTTATATTATACACAAAAAAGTACATTAGAAGACCATAAGGTTACAAAATCAAGCATTCAGAAGTTAGGAAATGCCAGATTTAAAGTTGTCTGTGCAACCTTAATTCAGCCCCCATGTGCAAATGCACTGATACAATGACTCCTGCCTCATACAGGATAGATGATGCTCACTTAATGAGAAACTAGTCAATATTTTGTTTTCTCCTCATTGTTCAATGAGGTCTTACACCTTAATTAATCAGGGCTGGGTGGCCGGAAAGCGGCGGCTGCTGACTGAGGGCCCAGCTCTGCAGGCAGCAGCACAGAAGTAAGGGTGGCAATACCAAACCATGCCATCCTTACTGCTGCAGGCAGCAGCTCTGTCGCTGCTCTCTGGCCACCCACCTCTGAAGGCAGCACCGCTGCCAGCAGCAGTGCAGAAGTAAGGGTGGTAGTACCACAGTCCCCTGCCCCTTAGAATAACTTTGCAACTCACGCACACACAAACTCCTTCTTGGGTCGGGAACCATACAATTACAACACCATGAAATTTCAGATTTAAATAGAAAAGGAGTACTTGTGGCACCTTAGAGAGATTTAAATAGCTAAGTCATGACATTTACAATTTTTTAAATCATATGACTGAGAAATTGACCAAAATGGACAGCACAGCCCTAGTATAGTATAAGGTATAAGCACATAAGACCAGATTTCGGGGGGGTGAGGGGGGTAGAGACCAGATTTTACGGTCCATGACGCATTTTTCAAGTCCATGAATTTGGTAGGGCCCTATTTATATGAAGTCTCTCTCTTATATTAATAACTAAGGGTCTCAAGGTGTCAAAAAGGAGCATTGTCTCTGGGTACATAGAATCATATAAGATTAGGGTTGGAAGAGAGCTCACGAGATCATCTAGTCCAACCCCTGCTCAAAGCAGGACCAACCCCAACCAAATCATCCCAGCTAGGGCTTTCTCAAGCAAGGACTTAAAAACCTCTAAGGATGGAGATTCCACCACTTCCCTAGATAACCCATTCCAGTGCTTCACCATCCTCCTAGTGAAATAGTGTTTCCTAACATCCAACCTAGACCTCCCCCAATGCAACTTGAGACCATTGTTCCTTGTTCTGTCATCTGCCACCATTGAGAACAGCCGAGCTCCATGCTCATTGGAACCCCCTTCAGATAGTTGAAGGCTGCTATCAAATCCCCCCTCACTCTTCTCTTCTGCAGACTAAATAACCCCAGTTCCCTCAGCCTCTCCTCGTAAGTCATCAGCCCCATCCCACTAATCATTTTCGTTGCCCTCCGCTGGACTCTCTCCAATTTGTCCACATCCCTTCTGTAGTGGGGGGACCAAAACTGGATGCTATACTCCGGGTGTGGCCTCACCAGTGCCGAAGAGAGGGGAATGATCACTTCCCTCGACCTGCTGGCAATGCTCCTACTAATACAGCCCAATATGCCATTTGCCTTCTTGGCAACAAGGGCACACTGTTGACTCATATCCAGCTTCTCGTCCACTGTAATCCCCAGGTCCTTTTCTGCAGAACTGCTGCTTAGCCAGTCGGTCCCCAGCCTGTAGCGGCGCATGGGATTCTTCCGTCCTAAGTGCAGGACTCTGCACTTGTCCTTGTTGAACCTCATCAGATTTCTTTTGGCCCAATCCTCTAATTTGTCTAGGTCCCTCTGTATCCTATCCCTACCCTCCATCATATCTACCTCTCCCCCCAGCTTAGTGTCATCTGCAAACTTGCTGAAGGTGCAATTAATCCCAAGAATACTGTGGGAGACCATATCAAAAGCTTCACTAAAGTCAAGGTATATCACATCCACTGCTTTCCCCATTGTTTAACGTGCCAGCAAGTTAAAGCATGGATTGGATGAATGGACTATAAAGTGGACAGAAAGCTGGCTAGATTGTTGGACTCAACAGGTAGTGATCGACGGTTTGATGTCTAGTTGGCAGGCAGTATGAACCAGAGTGCCCCCGGAGTCGGTTTTGTTCATCGTCTTTATTAATGATCTGATGATGGGATTAATTGCAATTAATTAAATGCAACCTCGGATGCACTAGATCCAGCCCCATGGACTTTTGCATATCCAGCTTTTCTAAATAGTCCTGAACCTGTCCTTTCACCACTGAGGGCTTCTTGCCTGCTCCCCATACTGTGCTGCCCCGTGCAGCAGTCTGGGAGCTGACTGTGTCTGTGAAGACTGAGGCAAAAAAATTATTGAGTACTTCAGCTTTTTCCACATCATCTGTCACTAGGTTGCCTCCCCCATTCAATAAGGGTCCCGCACTTTCCCTGACCTTCTTCTTGTTGCTAACATACCTGTAGAAACCCCTTGTTACCCTTCATATCCCTTGCTAGCTGCAACTCCAATTGTGCTTTGGCCTTCCTGATTATACCCCTGCATGCTCGAGCAATGTTTTTATACTTCTCCCTAGTATCTGTCCAAGTTTCCACTTCTTTAAGCTTCCTTTTTGTGTTTAAACTCAATGAAGATTTCTCTGTTAAGCCAAGCTGGTCCCCTGCCATATTTGCTATTCTTTCTGCACATCAGGATTCTTTGTTCCTACGCCCTCAATAAGGCCGTTACCTCAATGCATGGTGATAAGCCTTTAACTGCAGTTTTCCCATTATGTGACCAGTTAAGAAGATGGTTCTGGGGTTACCAAAACATACTGCTGTTGTTAAAAGAAGTATATGGGCAATTTAATAAGTCAATTTTGGAGTCCTACCAAAAAAATTGTGAATCGGGGATTGTTATGGCAGCATGGAACATCAACCATTTGGTCAAATACTGCTATGCAGAAAACTTTTATCATAAATGAGCTGTAAGGTATGAAAAGTGGCCTCCCAATGAAGCAACCTTAGCATGACACTTACTGACTCAGCTAAGAGAAGCTCACTTTTAGCCTACATGGACTACAAAAGCTCTGGTTTGAGTTTCTGCTATCATCATGAATAGGATGGTCACACACAGTGAAGACAACCACTGGATGGGGTCAATTAATCAAGTCTATTCTGATCTACCAGCTGGGAGACAGAATACCTGTTACCAAAATAAAACTTAAAATTGATCCAGGATGCTAAACCAAAGGAGATAGATGTTACAGAAGGAATCCTCCCCATTTAAAAATATGTTGTATATTAAGCATCTGTGTCGTGGATATTTTTGTTTTTTACTCCTCTGGTTACATAATCCCAGTCTTTATATTTTAAGCTCTAAGAGATTAAACAAGTGTCATTGGGAGCTAGAAAGGTATTTTCTGACTCACAGCAAGGTAACATGATTGCATTGCTGCAGGCCAATGCACATTGTCATTTTCAGTTACCATTGTTCCATAGAAGCAATAGCTTCTGGGTACTGGCAGGCTGACATAATGCTCCATGTCATGGCAGTTAGGAAGAAGAGAACTGTCAGCAGTGTGGAATAAATCAGGGATTTGTGGAAGTAGCCAGAAAATGGTATGTTAAGAACTGTTCCTCCAGCCTGATTAAAAAGCCTGATCACTTCTCCTTGAATGATAGGATTTATTTACAAATGTGTATATTTGTAAGTGGATCACAAGAAACCTAGATGGATGAAACCAAATCTCTGATTTCATTCACATACTCAGAGCAAAGAACATACATATTTTCCATGTTTATAGCATGTGAGGGTGAGGGGAAAATGGTGGTAAAAACCTGTTCCATGATGTATTTTGTATCTAAGTTTCTATATGCAGTTTAGAAATGGTTTCAAAGGTAGTCATCTTAATGAACCCAGGAGGTACACAGCATGCCAAAACCAAAATACATGGGCATTCACAGAAAGGATGTTGCCCAGCAGCTCTCTGCCTTTTTCATGGATTTGAACCAGTGATTCTAAAGATAATTGCTCAAGCTGTTTGCCAGCTGCCTTCTCTGCATGTCCTTTTATATAAATTTACTTTTCTCCATCAAAGCTTCTATCATATGATGGCTCTTCTATTTTTTTATTTTGCTATTTTACCATCCTGAAGCTTCCCTGCTAACCTACTGCTGTATATAGGAATGAACACAGCTAAGCAAATCAACTTTCATTTTGCCAAGGGAATGTCCCTAAGGCAATATTGCATTTTTCCCAAAAAGGAAAATAATCTTACAAAGTACTAAGCAGCTAATATCTGACCATGTGCAATTTACCTTTCACTTTTAAGTTTAATTACTAATAAGTTCTGCCACAGAAGAGACATTCCTATCTAAAAAAAAAGAACAGGAGTACTTGAGGCACCTTAGAGACTAACAAATTTATTAGAGCATAAGCTTCTGTGAGCTCTCTCATTCATCTTCAGATCCTTTTCATTGGCACAGGTTCTTAATAGTGCACTGTTCTATCTCCTGCTGAGAGGGAACTTGGATTGGGTTGCTCATGAGGTATGATGGGAACAGAAATAGGCCCACACATAAGCTGAGATAATAGTTCAGGAGAATTTTCACTAAAATCTGGCAAAATGTCCTATTAAATCACATTGACTGAAGAAGATAGGAAGTTGAGGCTTTTTAATTTTGGGTATGTTTTTAAAGAACAAATAGCCTGGAAGCTTAATTGTTAATTTGACACTAATAAAGGAACCTAGCATGGAAACATCTGATGTATCAGTAGCAAATAAAGTTTAGTTATATTTTGGAAAAAAAACTTTAAAATACTTCCTTTCTCTGACCCCAGTGAGGCATGTATTGTTAAACCTGTTTTACAGTTTGGGGAAACTAGGACACAGAAAAGTTAATGAGTTTTCTCAAGATCTTACAGGAAGACAGAGGCAGAAACAAACAGAGCCCAATAAACCTGACTCCATCCTCTTACATCAGTACACAGAGAACTGGAATTAAATGACAACATTAAAGGGTATGTGATTGAATTTCAATTCTCCAGATGAAATCTTGACCTACTCATTGAAATTAAGCCATGATTTCACCCACCAGGCCTTCAGCGTAGTATTTTACTGCAGTACATCAGTATCAATAAATGGATCTATTTTCTTCAGCTCCATCATTAACACGATTCTGTGAAGCACTGAAGGCTTTATTTACAAGTTAACATAGACCTTCCTTGCAGTACAAAGGTGCTAAATAGTTATTAAAGTCACCAGTCCTCTGTGGGATCTTTCCCAATTTTAGCCCTTGCCTGAAACAGCAGCAATGAAAATATTCTTCTCTGAGAAATGAATGAAGCAATTTGATGAGAACTGAGGAAGGAACAAAAACCGCCAACATGTTTTTTACAACAATATAACAAATTGTGACTTGGCTGGGTATTGCCAACGTCTGTTTTTGTACACTCCAAACTATGGCCATTTCTAGCTGTAATTCTCTGCAACCTTTGGAAATTCCCCTGGTCTACTGAATGAAGAAGCTGCAGAAGCTAGCTGCTATCATAAATAGGAAATAATCCGGTCTCCACTTTTATTAGGCATTCCTAATAAAAGTGGAGTCTCTGGCTCTTGATATTCCACAGATGTTTGTGGTGTTGTTTTGTGTGTATATATTTCTGCCAAATGTCCGTTTACAGAAAGCTTTGAGTGTTTTACTTTCCAGTTTCAAATCTAGTTTTAAAGAAAGGTTTAAGAGGTTAGAATCTGAAGAGAAATTAGTGCCTCCCCCCGCCCGCCATAAATGTAAAAGAAAAATAAAAACAATAGGAATTAAAGGATGATGTTCTCCCTCATCGTTCTGATCATTCCTGATTCAGAGCTTGCACAAATTCATAAACATTTTGGAACTAATAGTCTGAAGGAAACAGTTTTAAATAAATATACCTTGTGCTCCATTTTTAATAGTTTCCTCTCTCAGCAGCTCTCAACCTTTCCAGATTACTCTACTCCTTTCAGGAGTCTGATTTGTTTTGTATACCCCCAAATTACACCTTACTTAAAAACTACTTGCTTACAAAATGAGACAGAAAAATACAGAAGTGTCACAGCACACTATTACTGAAAAATTGCTTACTTTCATTTTTACCATATAATTATAAAATAAATCAATTGAAATATAAATATTGTATTTACATTTCAGTGTATCATACATAGAGCACTATAAACAAGACATTGTCTGCATAAAATTTTAGTTTGTACTGACTTCACTAGTGCTTTTTATTTAGCCTGTTGTAAAACTATGCACATATCTAGATGAGTTGATGTACCTCCTGGAAGACCTCTCAAACCCCCATGTACCACTGGTTGAGAATCACTGCTGTAGTACACCATAGCTCCCCTCAGTCTATTGTAGACATCACAGTTTAGCCTAACATCTGCCATTTTAGAGATGCCTTTATTTCTTTTGAATTTCCTTTTCCCCATTCTGATGTCTTTTTTGGTCATATGGAAGTCAAAGGAGTAAATCAGTCCCATGAGGCTCTGTATGACTACAGGAAGGCAGAAAATGGGTGTATTTAACCCCATTCTGAGATATCTGACATGTAAAATAAGTGTCAATTCCTTTGCAAGTTTATCCCCACTGTGTTCTGATCAATACATGGGCAGTCTCTCCAAGGGAGAAAGCCAAGGTAGAAGCTTTTGAACAAAGCAACTTGGCAATGGATAACCTGTGCAGGATACACCGACTCTGGGCAGGGGGTACGCGTCCGACTGTCAGAGGCAGTAGTTACGCAGACCCAATATTTGGCGTAGTGCCTGGGATAAGTGGAATTTACTTAACCTGACAATGACAAGCTAAGTTTAGGTAAGACAATAGGTATATTAGGCTTTTGTTATTTTTAACCCCTTTCTCTCAGCTTGTGATGTGCCTGTGGATAAATAAATCCTACTGTTTTGAGCAAGCTATTCAATGTTACAGTTCCCAGAGAAGAGTCTAAAGCAGGGGTCAAACCCAGTTGGCACTGCTGGAGGTAACAGGGCTTGTAAAGAGGGGTGCTGTAATCTGATGATCCAATTAAAAGTGGGGTGAATCACAGTGTTTCTACTCAGAAGCGCAGATGTAGCCACTCACTTGGAAGAATTGTTCACAGAGAGACCACAGAAAGCCCAAGCCATGGTACCTGCTGCTTGAAGTCTGAGAGGGAACTGGTTTAGGTGGCTTCCAGAAAAATTAGCAATTTTAAAAACAGCTTATATTGATTTAGGGTTACAAATTAGATATACAAGGAAGCACTTCATCCACCACTGAAGCGCAACCATCTGTTTTACAGAACACAGCAGCTCCATGGACCAGTTTGGGATAGGAATAATAATATCAAACTGAAAAAAACAAAAAAAGAATTGTTTTCTAATTTCATCATCAAGAAGTCTTCAATAGAAAGATTAGCCTTGCCCTAGAGATCAAGCACTATACCTTCCACAATGCATATGGACCAACATTTTCAAACTTGAGTGCCTAAAGCTGGGCACCTAAATAAGTTGCCAGATTTTCAAAAGTGTTGAGCAGTCATTTCAATGGGAGATGCAAATGCTCAACACTTCTAAAAATTAGACCACTTTAACTGCCTAAATATGGATTTAAGTTGCTAATTTTAGGCAACCTGAAAAATTTAGCCATGATGTTCATTTGCCTTTGGGATGGAAATCTAGATACCGTGTGCTGTTTTGCCATTATGGTGGCCCACAGCTATCTTGTTTAGAACAAACACCATTTATACTGTATGCCATGGATCTGATGTGCCACCTCCAGTTATGTCAATCATATAATATAATGGACATAAACAGACATCATGTGTTGTAGAGTTAGCCTGCAGTATTTGGAAAAGATGTGCTTTTCTCCAAGATTGCTGTTCAAAAACAGGCTTTTAAAAATAGCTTAGAAGTATGAGTCTTCATTTAAATAAGGACTTTGTTTTCCCCTCTTTGATTTAAAATAAGTTGTTTACTTTCTACATTAATAATTATAATCCTTTGTCTCAGAACCACCTGCTTCATGTAAAGCATGGGCAAAAATATCCATCAATATATTTCTAAGTACAGTGAGCACCTGGAATGGGATACTGAAAGGACATTAGAAATCACAGGTGAAATCCTGGCACCACTGAAGTTAGTGGGTGTGTAACCCCAGGCAAGGCTGCTGCCTTCTTCCTTTTCTCCTCAGGGTTATGGCTCTTGGGTTCACCTATAACTGTGCCTGGTGCCGCCATCCAGTGCAGAGAACACGGAGGGTTGTCCCTTCGGAAAATATTTAACATGCATTCTCATACAGAGGAGTGTCAGCTATTTTATTTGTGTGTACTCTATCACAATTCCCAGAGTAATAAAAACAGTAACTGGGGCTTTATTAGATACAGGGAACTCAAGAACAATGGAAAAAGGAATTAGGATAATAAAAGACAAAAAATAATAATATATAAACTCTACCCCTCTCAAATATACAGCCAATACAAGCCACCCTGTGGTCCCTCCTAGCATCTGCCTAGGCAAACAGTGAATGTAGGTTTGGTCTTTGATGACTGGTGCAGCACTGAAATTGGTACCTGGCTTAAAAAAGAACAGCAAAATAAACAAACAATGGCGCTGTTACAAAGTATCCACACCAAAGTGGCAAGATCATCCTTGTAACTGTCTGGTCTGGATTCCAGTGTGCAATTAGGCTGGCTCTTGGTAGCCTGACTGCAACTCTCCTCAGCCTCATGGGTTTCTGATCTCTACTGGGATGACACTGCTCAATGTCCCAAAAATCCCAGGAGGACTCAAAGTCTTCCCTTAAGTAGGAATGGGGAAGGTAGAAGGGTCCTCCCTGGTTGTGATGCTTCTTTCCCTGCTACACTCAAAGCACAACCAAACCCTAAAGTAAAACCAAATCCTTTGTCTCTCAGCTCTGGCCTATCATTGGTTCTAGTAGAGTTGCTAGTCTGTTCTATCTCCACCCTGCACCCAAGGCAATCCAAAAACAGAGTCCTGAACCTCCATTCCCATTGCTGCTGTAGTCTGGGGCAAGTCTCCTAGACCAGTGGTTCTCAAGCAGTGGTACACGTACACCTGAGGGTATGCAGACATCTTTCAGGGGTACTGAACTCATCTAGATCAGTATTTCTCAACCTGGGGGTTGTGAGACAGGTTTAGGGGGTTGCAAGTGCAGGATTGGTGTTATGGGGTAGCAAGAAAGGTAGTTTTCTGGGGTCCCACACGACGGGGATGGGCCTGCAAAGCTAAGTTATATGCTTCAGTCCCAGGCTACGGAGCTTGGGTGTCAGACTAGGCTCAAATATCACAATGAAATATAAGTACAATATATTCCAATCAATTTATTTTATAATTATATGGTAAAAATGAGAAAGTAAGCAATTTTTCAGTAATAGCATATGTGATACTTTTGTATTTTTTGTCTGATTTTGTAAGCAAGTAGTTTTTAAGTGAGGTAAAACTTGGGGTACACAAGACAAATCAGATTCCTGAAATGTAGTCTGGAAAGGTTGAGACCCACTGCCCTAGATGCTCAGTGTGGTGTTTCAGGCACATCCCTTCTAGAGGTGGTACAGGAGTTTTGTCATTGACTTCAGTGTGGCCAGAATTTTACCCCATGTCCTCAAACTCAGAATTTTATCTTTATTTCTCTTGAGGTTTTCTCTGCTGTGTATTACTGTGACTTGCCTTGAGTTGCTCTAAAATTTCCCCATATTTAATGTCTGTAGTAGATCATCCTCAAACAAAACTATACACAACTGTGTAGATTTCAGTAGTAATGGAATGTTGTGAAAAGTACCATGATTGTGACCATATTTTCCAAAGAGAAAATGGGACACTGTACGGGGCTGGCCCAAGCCCCACTCACCCCTATGAGGCTGGGGTCGTTCAAACGCTGTCTTCCCCCCGCCCCCATGTAAGGCTGGGGTCACTGGAACCCTGCCTGCGCCCTGCATAAGCCCTGCCTGCTCCCCCCCCCCACCCCGACACACACACAAGGGGCTGGCATCTCTGCTTGCCCCCACACATGTTTCTCCACACCACACTTTGACAAAAGTGGGCATTTGTTCCATTTGCTCTTGCAACTGATCAAGCTGGCAAGAGCAAATGGGACAAATGCCCACTTTTGCCAAAAAAAAGTCAGGACGGCCAGGACTGCTGCTCTTTGCTTTTGGTAAATCAAAAGCTACTTACCAATGGCTATTTTTATGCCTCTATGCCATCCAGTCTTACAACTTCAACATATAGACACACACAACCCTTACCAAAGGTTATAAAATGACTTGCCATTTGACTTCTTCCATGTGACTGAGACAACCTCCACACAGGTAAGAAAATGTTCACCACTTTAGCTAAGCCAGATAAGCCTCAAAACCACAGTGGAAACTGAACATTAATCTCTCCTTGATGTTTGTCTTACCTGAAATGAATTTAAAATGTAAACTCTAACAGCCCATCATCTCTACTCTAGTGTTATTATGGGATGGTCCCTTGAGAGACTTTTCATTTCTGCCCACCACATCTCTAGGGTTCTTAACCACCATGCTTTATTATAGCCCTGGAGTGTTATTTACATACTATTTACAGTCAATAGCCAGCTTCCCCCACTTGCTCCTTGGGAAGGGTACAGTATTAGTAGCAGCCAGTCCTGCCTTCATTCAGGCTCCCTACTCTCCTCCCCAGCAGGCCCTTCTGGTCTGCTTATATAGTCCCAGCTACTGGAGGTTACTTCCACCCTATTAGCCCCTCAGCTGCGTCTCTACTCCGTTAATTGGCACTCTCTGGCAATTGCCTGTCTTTTAGTCATGTTCCAGTTAAAACTGGTGGGGATCTGAGTGACAGGGTGCTGAGTCAACTACTGACTCAGCACATCTTGTAACACCGCCCATACCATCTCCTCTTGTCTCCATCTCTGGCATTTTCTCACTGAGGCCTTTGCAGCACTTGTGGCTTGGGCTGGATAATGAACTTCTACACCATCCCTTGCCGCTCTTACATGAGAAAAAATTAGTTGTATTTTCCCTAAATCTCCCAGTTAGGAAAGTAAAAATTATCTAAAATAATTTTTCTCATAACCTTGCTCACTGAATGGTTGGTAACTGCAGAGCATAAGAAATTATGTGTTTTCTTTTGCTAATAAACCAAGAAACAATGTCACTTCAGTTGTTTTTATAGCCCATCCCCTTGTCCATGGATTTTTTTTTAATGGTGGTATGTGGCTTGGTTGGGAAGGATCTGCTCACACCATACCATGGCAGCCTTACTCAGGGTTAAAAGGGATTCTCCTCTGCCTTCCACTTTCAATCTACATTGTGCTATAATGGACAGGATGGTTGTTACTGAGCAACAGGCACTCTTTCCCCATACGATTATCCTGGGGTGGAGTGCACCTTCTCCATACCAGTCCTAGCTCTTTCTAACCTGGGACTATTGCCACCCCCTTCAGCACCACTGGCACAAAAAGATTCACTCATGCTACGGTAAGTTAGAAGTAACTCCACCGAAGTCAATGGAGTTAGACCAGCATAAAACTGGTGTAAGGGAGAATAGTGTGTGGAAGTACTGAACACTAACCACAAGGCCACTAGTATGGCCCCTTATATCAGTGTTTAAAGGCTTTGATAGCTTATTGAAGATCTAAATATTCCATCCAATATAGCAAGGAAAAACCCATTCTGATCATGCAAATTAAAAAAACAAATATGATGCATTGCGTTCCTGATATTTATGAACATGAACAGTATGACTTTTAACTGTATTATATGGATTGGGTCAAGCCATTGAGTAATCATGACACACTTGCCATAAATATCCTTTCAATAAGCCTACATGATAATTTAGAAAGACAAGTAAACGTTGACCTTGAACGCTTGATTAAAATTTTTAAAAAACTCATTTTGATAGAGATTCTTTAGGCTTTCTACAAGTACATCAAGTTTGACCTTTCCAGATCAGTCACTTTAATTTAACAAACAGTTTCATAGATGTACATATGCTAGGCGGGTATGTGTGAAACAAACACGTTCAGGGTCTCATCTATTTAAATCGTCTTCAGATTGCAAGTCTACTTCCTATAAGGTCAGGTGCATTTCACAAGAGACTTACATTTAAATACAATTTCTTAACACAAAATTAGTAAGTGCCTGCTCTGGCACTTTAAAAAAAATTTTAAAAATGTACTTGCTTCGCTCTGTCTACTAGGGAATCCAAGATATTGCAATGATATGCATGTTAAGCACATTTTATTTGATTTTAATGGCATTAACTATATTTTGTCAGCCTTAAAACAAAGGACTGTTTAAAGCACAGGCAAGTATTGTAATTTATAATAATTTTGCATGGTCTACAGTGATGGGTGGTGCCATATAAGAACCCAGATAAATCATCATACCAATAGGTTTTCATAATTGACCAGACTGTGGTTTAGTCTATTCCATAACATCCTATCGGCTTACCAGATATTACATAACGATCTTGTCTCTTTTGGGAGACAACCACTGTACTATAACATAAAATGAGAAGTAGCACAATGGTCTTTCACCTCTGGAAACCCAGGATAAAATTATGGGTCCTGATTTTCAAGGCTCAGTCTTTTTTCTGATTTTCAGACTTTAGTGGAAGTTGCTGGTGCTCAGCAATACTGAAAAATCCGGCCCTTGGTTAGGAGCACAAATACTGGCCCTGCATGCAAACCCACCACCAAGATCAGCTTCAGAAAAGGAAAAGCAGTTAAGTTACAGGTCTGAACTCTGGTCCATGCTAAAGTTACATGGCTAAGGTTGCGCAGCATCTGTCTGCTCTAGGTTTGGTTCTAGCCAGCGCTATTGACCCTTAATTTTTATAAGAGTTCATAGGGGCAATGATTGGCTTTTGTGAAACCACTGAGATGTGGCACGTGGATCTCAAGTTATAGTAGCAAGGCCAAATTCTCAAGAAGTTACACTGGTGTAAAACTACAGAATGCCAGTGAAAGCAGAAGTTAACCTGTTCTTTTGTGACTTGAGTTGCCTTGCTTACACCTCTGCTAGATATGGGCTGCCACTTGATAGTGTTTCAAGTTTTTCTTAGGTTTGATATATTTGCTACTGAAATAGAAATGGCAATTGGGTCCAACAGTTTTCCATATTAGCCTCTTGTTACTCTAATATTATTGATGCTGGAGGGGTTCAGTTGATTCTACTATTCTTCATCTAGCTTATTGAAGGCAACCTTCCTCTATTATTGAAATAAAGACTTCACTCAAAAAGACCTCTTTTATAGCTCGTTATGTTTAGCACCCTGCAGCTGTTTGGGCTGAATAGAGTTTGGTTAGTGCAGTGAGTCAAATGACACTTATCTGTAGATAATTTTTTGTGCCTCTCATTGGGTTTATCATTAGTACAGCCCTTGTATACTTATTTGGATTTCCCATTCATCCTTATTACAAATTCTAGGCACATTACAGATCAAAACAATGAACTTTACACAAAATGTATGTGTGTTTTAAAAAGAATAGATTTCCTTAAAAAAAACCTTTAATGCTGAAATTGTCTCAACTGCACCACTAGCTCCCTCTGTCCCCAAAACCTCCCCTCAAAACAAGAGCAGCCCATGACAGTAGGCAAGTCTTGCAAGCCATCAAATATGGCACACCAGAGTGGAAAGTGAATTCCTGAGCCATGGACCCTTCACAAGAATGTCCAATAGCTATGCTCCTTCCACTGGGGAGGGGGGGTTTGGTTCTCTCTCTCTCAAGCACATGTACTCTGCAACTGTCATAGATAGAAGTACCCCAGTAGCCAGAATCCAAATTAGTGCTAAGTGTAAAAAAAAACCACCCACATGCACCTCTGAATCTTCACCTGGAATTTAGTCTGTACCTAGTGTAGATCATAAGCTCAAGAGTAATATGATCTAGGCTGGAAATAGCACAGAATCCTGTGGCATTAAGTGTATCTGAATTTTCCAAAAGATTAGAAGCTAGCCCTATGGAGAAAGCATTGCGGTAATCCAACCTTGAGGTGACCAAGGCAGGCTTAACCATAACAAGAGCTACATACAGAAGAAAAGGATTATAAAATTTGCCAGCCAAGTACAATGATAATTATAATTGCTTGGTAATTGTTGCTACTTGAACATCCTGACGCGTGTGGATCAAAAAGACATTTCAGTGGCAACTCTGGCAAGCCTTAGAAACAATAGCTGGCTCACCCTATCGGTACGGGATGAAGTCAATGGAACTATGCTGATTTACACCAGCTGAATATCTGGCCCAATGTTTCTTTTGATGGTTTATTAATTAATTAAAAACTGACAGGTGATGGAAATAGTGCGACAATCCTCCTTGTTTTTGTCAGAAGGAAAGTGTGAATTTTACATTTGTCCTATTGCAAAAATGCCATATTGTGTGTTCTTTTTCCAAGAATTTAACAAAACATTTGCTGTCAGGAGTATGTGTTGCCAATATGTAATCGTACATTACTTATGCAGGATCCGAATATTTAAAGGGCCTTCCACAAAATTTGCCTCCTGTAACTTACAATAAATCCAGCATATTAATGATGTGTGTACTTGGAGACAAGAGAGGTGAAGGAATGGGAGAATCTGGACAGGCAACCTACATTTTGCTTTTCATGCACGTTCTGGAGTGTTGCTTCATTCAAAGTCTACAATAGAGTCATTTTTAAATTATTCACATGAAATACAGGGAGGCAAGACTGCAGAAGTTCAGCAGTTAAAGAACGTTTGATGGATGTAAAATGACCATTCCAAGGCCACTTTCCCCTAAGCTGCCTGACAGGCAGTATTGGAAATTTGAACTCTCTCATGATTTCCAGTGCCACTACTATCATCAGCAATCAGTCCAGGTAAAGTTACAGCTGCCCAGCTGGCCATATATTGAGGAATATTTACAGGTGGAATCCTAAAAACAAACAGTCCATTTATAATAAATGCCAATGAGGAAAAACGTTTTGATGAGAAATTTATAAATTTGTTTTGGGCCATTTTGTGACACAAATTTTCTTTTCTTTTTTTGAACATTTTTGTAAAATCGTCTGTTTTTTACATTGCATGTGAAAATTCTAATATTTTGCTTGACTTGATCCAAAAACTGACATTCATCCCAATGAAATTTTGGAACATGGAATGACAAAGACTGAGGATTTTGCTAGGCACTATACAAACTTCTAGGAAAACACAGTTACTGCCCTGAAAAGCTTATACTTATGTTTAAGAAAAATGCAACATGTAGAGAACAAATAATAGCACCTTGGGTGAAATAAATTGCCTTATTTTGAGTGAAAACATGTTTTATGCTTTTTTCTTGGAACTGGACTATTGTAAATTAATTCATAGCAAAATATGAATACTTCAAACTTTAGGCTTTGCCAGGTTTTTTCCCTCCCACCCTATTAATCTGCACAGCCATAATGTTGATAATTGTAACTATAGTGGAGGAAATAGTGTTAAAATCATGAAGTCTTCATCTTAGCATGACTGGGTTTACACACACACACACACACACCATGGAGGGTTAGTTTCACATACAGAATTCCCTGCAGTGATAGAGATTGGCAGATTTAGTCATCTCCACCTGATCATGACACCAATCCTGCTAAACATTCATTTCAATTATGAGGGGATCCAACCTATTTCCCCCATAAAATCTTACCACCCTACCTCAGCGTTGGTGTGGTGGTGAATGGGGTTTGAGAGCGAACTGTGGCAGAGCGCGTATGCTCTGGCAGGTCTTACCAAGCTGAGGTGGTGTCGAGTTAGCGTCCAGGGTAGTAGGTAGTCCGACCATACCTCTATTACTCTAGGGCAACCTGGCTAAAGTGGAGGGGATAGGGCTGAAGTGGACCACAGCTACAGGACTGTTTTCGATGAGTCGAAAGAATAGTAAACATGGCAAGCGACCAGCTTGGCTTAATGGTGAAATCCTAGCGGATCTTAAACATAAAAAAGAAGCTTACAAGAAGTGGAAGGTTGGACATATGACCAGGGAAGAGTATAAAAATATTGCTCGGGCATGTAGGAAAGATATAAGGAGGGCCAAATCGCACCTGGAGCTGCAGCTAGCAAGAGATGTCAAGAGTAACAAGAAGGGTTTCTTCAGGTATGTTGGCAACAAGAAGAAAGTCAAGGAAAGTGTGGGCCCCTTACTGAATGAGGGAGGCAACCTAGTGACAGAGGATGTGGAAAAAGCTAATGTACTCAATGCTTTTTTTGCCTCTGTTTTCACTAACAAGGTCAGCTCCCAGACTGCTGTGCTGGGCATCACAGAATGGGGAAGAGATGGCCAGCCCTCTGTGGAGATAGAGGTGGTTAGGGACTATTTAGAAAAGCTGGACGTGCACAAGTCCATGGGGCCGGACGAGTTGCATCCGAGAGTGCTGAAGGAATTGGCGGCTGTGATTGCAGAGCCCTTGGCCATTATCTTTGAAAACTCGTGGCGAACGGGGGAAGTCCCGGATGACTGGAAAAAGGCTAATGTAGTGCCAATCTTTAAAAAAGGGAAGGAGGAGGATCCTGGGAACTACAGGCCAGTCAGCCTCACCTCAGTCCCTGGAAAAATCATGGAGCAGGTCCTCAAAGAATCAATCCTGAAGCACTTACATGAGAGGAAAGTGATCAGGAACAGTCAGCATGGATTCACCAAGGGAAGGTCATGCCTGACTAATCTAATCGCCTTTTATGATGAGATTACTGGTTCTGTGGATGAAGGGAAAGCAGTGGATGTATTGTTTCTTGACTTTAGCAAAGCTTTTGACACGGTCTCCCACAGTATTCTTGTCAGCAAGTTAAGGAAGTATGGGCTAGATGAATGCACTATAAGGTGGGTAGAAAGCTGGCTAGATTGTCGGGCTCAACGGGTAGTGATCAATGGCTCCATGTCTAGTTGGCAGCCGGTGTCAAGTGGAGTGCCCCAGGGGTCGGTCCTGGGGCCGGTTTTGTTCAATATCTTCATAAATGATCTGGAGGATGGTGTGGATTGCACTCTCAGCAAATTTGCAGATGATACTAAACTGGGAGGAGTGGTAGATACGCTGGAGGGGAGGGATAGGATACAGAAGGACCTAGACAAATTGGAGGATTGGGCCAAAAGAAATCTGATGAGGTTCAATAAGGATAAGTGCAGGGTCCTGCACTTAGGATGGAAGAATCCAATGCACCGCTACAGACTAGGGACCGAATGGCTAGGCAGCAGTTCTGCGGAAAAGGACCTAGGGGTGACAGTGGACGAGAAGCTGGATATGAGTCAACAGTGTGCCCTTGTTGCCAAGAAGGCCAATGGCATTTTGGGATGTATAAGTAGGGGCATAGCAAGCAGATCGAGGGATGTGATCGTTCCCCTCTATTCGACACTGGTGAGGCCTCATCTGGAGTACTGTGTCCAGTTTTGGGCCCCACACTACAAGAAGGATGTGGATAAATTGGAGAGAGTCCAGCGAAGGGCAACAAAAATGATTAGGGGTCTAGAGCACATGACTTATGAAGAGAGGCTGAGGGAGCTGGGATTGTTTAGTCTGCAGAAGAGAAGAATGAGGGGGGATTTGATAGCTGCTTTCAACTACCTGAAAGGGGGTTCCAAAGAGGATGGCTCTAGACTGTTCTCAATGGTAGCAGATGACAGAACGAGGAGTAATGGTCTCAAGTTGCAATGGGGGAGGTTTAGATTGGATATTAGGAAAAACTTTTTCACTAGGAGGGTGGTGAAACACTGGAATGCGTTACCTAGGGAGGTGGTAGAATCTCCTTCCTTAGAGGTTTTTAAGGTCAGGCTTGACAAAGCCCTGGCTGGGATGATTTAACTGGGAATTGGTCCTGCTTCGAGCAGGGGGTTGGACTAGATGACCTTCTGGGGTCCCTTCCAACCCTGATATTCTATGATTCTATGACACAAGGGTTGGCACCCTAAATGCACTGCTGCAAAAATCTCCTGCCAAACAAGCCACACAAGGCAGAATAAATCGGGAAACTGAGCACAGACTCATGCATTGGCCTGACCAACCCAGGGTAGCACAGAACAAAAAATGGAAAATGCCTAAAAGAATAGTCCAACTATTTGTTGCGAGTCACAACACAAGAACACTATCATCTGATCCGTACATCAATACTTACATTGAAGTTACCCTCACACACACACACAAATCAATAAAATCCAATGTCATTGGGATATACGAAAACAACAAAAGACCTCATTGTACAATAGAAAAGCAGAGAGCAAGGAAGATCCTAGGAAGATCATTTGACAATAGAGGAAGGACTGGAGGTGTTAGATTCATTGTCAGGAAAGAAACAGTACCATGGATATCATCAGCTACAACATCATATCACCGCAGATAGCAGTTCTAACACTTCAGATAAAATGAAGGAGAACGATTAAAATTATTCAGGTGTATACTCCCACACAGAAAGCAGAAGACGAAGAAATGGAACACTCCTACAAAGAGCTGGAAGGGGTAATACAGAAAACATCCACCTACACAACTATCCAAGGGGACTTCAATGCAATAGTAGGTAGAAAGGAGAGTGAGAAAGAAAAGTACATGGGAAAATTCAGTCAAGGTATAAGGAATTATCGCAGAGCACGTCTGGTTGCATTCAGAGGCAAACCATCTCCACATAATGAACACTATATTTCAAAAAGAACAGCATCGGCAGTGGACATGGAAAAGCCTGGATGGAGTCACACTGAATCAGACTGATTATGTAATGATGCATACCAGAAGAATCTTCAATGATGTAGCGACAAGAGGAGAACAAATCATTTTCACAGGCTCAGACTATTGTATGTTATGTTCAAAACTATGCGTTGACAATGTCTACGAAGACCGAGTTAAGAGAAGCCAGAAACCGAAGCAAAAATGGCACTTCAACAAAGAGGCATTTGCACAGGAAATGAATGAAATGGACCTTGAGTATAAGGTCAACAATGACTTTGATGAAGACTGCAAACAGCTTATCTCGCAGATAATCTCACCAGCTAAGAAGGCAAAGGCATTGAAAATGCTGTGATGCAAGCAGATCAGCGAGGAAACTATGAATCTGATGGCGAGGAGAGAATGCATGAAATTAGAAGGAAAAATGGGTGAAGAATACAGAACACTGCAAAGACATTTGTGTGAAGATCAAAGAAGACTATGAAGACTTTAGAAAGAATAAATTGAGAGAGGTGGCCGAAAACAATGAGAGTCTGAACAAGGTAGAAAGATGTTAGGCTGAACCAGATTATCCCGGCGGCGCTGAAAGATGAAAATGGTGAAAGGACCAAGATGAATGAAATAGGTACAAAATTCTACAATGACCTTGGATGGCAATGCCCAGTGTATACCGTCAAGGCAGCAGCTTACAGAAGAAGTTCGAAGTTATGTGGGAAGAAATTGAAGATGCAGTTCGTAACAAAGACAGGGAACAGTCTAGGAGTGAACAACGTTTGGCCAGAATATCTCAAAGCAGGGGAAAGATACTCTCTTCAAAGCATTGGCACAATGGTTCACCATCTACATCAATAGCAAGCGTGTTCCAGATGCATGGAAGAAATTGAAAACTATCAGCTTTCTTCATCAGTAGTATTGAGAAGAACTGAGCAACTACCATCTGATCACACTCCTCTCACAAGCGCATAAAAGCTTCACCTGCGTCATACTCAGATCAGACTAAGAAGGATCTTGAAATGCACGAAGGCTGAGAACAAGCTGGTTTCCGCTCAGGGTATTCAACAATTGATCACATCCTCTCAGTTCAGTAGCTCATCGAAAAATGCAAGGAATACAAAAGTACCATTGTGTATTGCATTTGTCGACTACAAAAAGGCATTTGACTCGGTAGAGATTAACGCTGTAATCAACGCGCTCGACACAATTGGAATTGACCTGAGGTACACTGACCTGCTGGAAGAAATTAACCACAATTGCTCAACAGAAATTGAATAATACTATGTCCCCTGCATTATTACTATATGCAGGGGAGTCAGACAAGGCGACAGTCTCACCGAAGCTGTTTGCAGCAGTACTGGAATTGCTGTTCAAGAAATTGAACTGGGAAGAAGGAATCAGAATTGACAGAGAACAGTTAACATCTTCTCTTCGCTGATGACTGTGTAATACTTCAAAGGACACAGCGGAACTAGAGAAGAAACTGTAGCAACTGCAAATACTTTTGCATGATATCGGATTGGAAGGGAACATGTCGAAGACAAAGTGGATGTGGAATGAGCATCGTTCAGAAGGAATCACTGTAAACGAGAAAGAAATTGAGGAGGTTCACAAATATATTTATCTGGGTTAGCAGCTGAGCAGAGACAACTCATTCAAAGGGGAATGCAGTCGGAGGCGAAAGGCAGGGTGGGCAAGTTTCAACAAAATAAAGACATGTCTAAGGGATGATGAACTGCCCATGAAGAAAAGGAAAGAACTGTTTAACTCCACTGTTCTGCCAGCAAGGATATATGGAGCAGAAAGCTGGTCAACAACGAAAGCAGAGGAAGAAAAATTCGCTGTCACCCAGAGAGCAATGGCAAGGCGAATGTGTAAGATATTGCTCCGTGATCATACACCGAATGAGAAGATCAAAAGCCGTACAGAGGTGACCAGAGTAGTGCTGACAATGTATGATGCAAAGTGAAGATGGGTGGGTCATATAGTCTGCAGGCAAGACAAGAGGTGGACAACCCACATCAGTGATTGGATACCCAGAGACAAGCGACTGCTGGGCAGTCTGAAAATGCACTGGGCTGATCCCATGACAAAACTCTTTGGCCAGAAATGGAAAGAACGTGCTCACAACAAAATAGAATGGTGTGGTGTTGACCTGCATTCAAGGAGGGATGGACAGACGAGGACAAGCCAGATAAAGCTGACAAAGGTGATCCAACCTATTTAACTATCTGGCTACAGGGACTAGCAATTTGCATTGTTTACTCTGTTCCACTGCAACTGAGCATAATCAGAGCATCCTTTTGTGTCTTTTTTTAAAGCATATTCAAATAGTCCACATATCTACATTTCTATACATTTCTATGCATTCTTCTTCCGGTAATAGAGTAGCTAGCTTTATTTCTGAACACATTCCCAGGAGATAACATTTGCTTCTGGAAGGGACTGCTATCTTGATCAAACTTGGAAAGGGAGAGGGTCATTTTGTAATAGATGAATACAGCCATCCGCTTCCTAAAGAGAAAAGGCTCAAGGGAAGGGGCATGTGTGGGTATATCTGAGAGAAAGCATGACTTTGGCTTTCAGTTAAAATAATGAATCACAGTAATCTATTCTTAAAAGGATTGCTGACAACATAATACAAAGAGAATCCTTTAGCCAGGATTGTCAATGAGATTATCCACTGGCTGTTGTAAATCATAATTCTGGGAGGGGGTGGGGACCCAAAAGAATAAAAATTGTGTGGTGCTTATTATGTTTGCTTTGGTTTGTAGCACTATTACTTATCACTTTATGTTCTATCTTCCAAGTGGTATACTAGCATTTCAGCTTATTGCATGAGTCAGGTCATATGTGCTCCACAGCACTGGCTAGATTGCAGCAGAAGCACCTAACCACTGTATCTAAAAAGGACAGATGAAAAGGGAAGGCCGGGGGGAATTGTGTACATGCCCTTCCCAACATGACTGCCACACTGGTTGGAGGTTAAAAGTGAAAAAACTTCTCCCCTTCCCTTGAAGCATGCTGTTTGGCTGTTATTCCTCCACACTCAATGCACCCTGGAACGAAATACTGCATCCCCGCACTGTATCATGTTGTTTTCAAATGGCTGCAAAGACATTGCAGTCAGCAGCATCTGTAAGGGGAGGACAAAGTACAGATCCTGCCGCATGGACTCCTTTTGCCTGTAATAGGGTTCCTTCTGCCTCCTTCGGAGGTAGCACTGGGGGAAGAGGTAAAAAGCACCAGGAAGTAAAGTGGAGTAAAGGAGCCTAGGGAGGAGGGAGCATCTAGGGAAGGGAGAGTGAAGACAAAGAAAAAATCTAAAAAGAGAGCGGGGCAGAGTCTGCAAAGAGGATACAAGGAAGAGAGGGAGGGAAATTGAGAGAACCTGTAAAGGGAATGAAAAGGAGAGAGTAATAACTGTGTTGGAGAGTGAATGGGAGTGGAAAGGAGAGGGGAGTATTTCACTGCCCATCTGTGCTCAGAACTCTAGGCTTTAGTTCATAAGGAAGCAGCTGCACACAACTTTAATTGATGAATTAATGACACAAAGTGGTCATCAAAACAATGTTTCTAGGCAACCCCAGCTAACTCACTTCTCTTAAAGGGATCACATCAAAATAAAGGAACAATGTAAAACAACAGTTGTAACTAGTCACTAACTTTTAGATATGACAGATCAGGAGAGAGTGAGAAAAGGAACTATGGCCCAGATCCATGACAGGATTTTGGCACTTAGCACCACAATGTGTAGATTTTAGGTGCCTACAAAACCACTGGAACAACAATGGCATCCACAAAGCATGAGTTAGGCTCCTAGGCTTCCTCCTCAGTGAATGGGAAGAGACAGTGCCTAAGAGTGTGATTCACAAAAGCTAGCACCCAAGTGGGAAGCTGCCTAAGGTAACCAATGGGAGATGCAGAGGAGAGGAGTTTCCTCAGCCTCACCACTCTCAGGAAGCAAGGCACCTCGGTCTAGGCTGCAGTGAGGTGCCTAATCCTGGTACAAATATCTTCTCCCAATCAGGCCAAAAGGGGAATTGAACCAGAGTCTCATTTAACCAGAGTGCTCTAACAACTGGGCTAAAAGTTATAAGGGAGGCAGCAGCACCACCTCCTCTTGGATTTTGAAAGAGGCCTGATCTGGTAGGCATGCTCAGAGTACACCTACTGGATTGGGCCTCACAGGCAGGGGAAAGCTTATCTTCCCTAGTTTGTGGATTGCATTGAGGTTTAGGCAAGAGATAAGCATTCAGATGCCTAGAATGAGACTGCAGTGTCCATGCTCAAAGGCAGCAAATTAAGGCATCCACAGGACTTTTACCTTGAAAATTTATGCACCAAGTGAGATTAGGAGCCTACAGAGCTAGGTGACAGCCGAGCGGGGGATGCTCTCAATCACAGTAGCACCTAAATGTGGTATTTAGAAGTCCTGAGTACCTTAATAGATCTAAACCCATTTCCTGTTCTACTGAAAACAGTTGCGGCTTACAAATGCTGTGGGGTTGAAGTTTAGATAAGAAAGGAATATGAACCAGCATCAGCAGAGCTAGACAAATAACTTATTATTAAAATTATTTGAGTTTCTTTGCTTTTTGATTCTGACTCTCAGTGCTCAGCCCTACCTGATAGATCACATTCAAACAACACTTCAAAACTTCAGTATTGTGATTCAGTCATCACTGTGATCTGCCCTATTTTATCCCAATACTGGAGAGCGGTGACCCCAAAACTACATGATTGGGTACAAAAGGAACTTAAAGAAGTACACAGTATTAACAGTAAATTTTCTACATTTATAATACTTACATGGCTTCTTCTAAATGAAATCAAAGCATTTTGAGAATAATGGAGAACATAAGAATGGCCATACAGGGTCAGATCAATGGGCCATCTAGCCTAGCACCCTGATGCCTCTGAGCGATGATCAGAACAGGGCAATTTATCAAGTGATCCATCCTTATCATCCGGTCCCAGCTTTTAGCAATCAGCGGTTTTGGGATGATCCGGATCATGGGTTGCGTCCCTGGCCATCTTGGCTAATAGCCATCAATGGATCTTTCTTCCAAGAATTTATCTAAATTTTTTGAACCCAGTTGTACTTTTGGCCTTCACAGTATCCCCTGGCAATGAATTTCACAGGTAGACTGTGCACTCTGAAGAAGTACTTCCTTATGTTTGTTTGTTTTAAACCTACTGCCTACTAATTTCATTTGGTGACCCCTAGTTCTTGTGTTATGAGAAGGAATAAATCATGCTTCCTTATTTACTTTGTCCGCACCAGTCATGATTTTATAGACCTACCATCTCCCCCCTTAGTTGTCTTTTCTAAATTGAGCAGTCCCAGCCTTTTTAATCTCACTTCAAATGGAAGCTGTTCCATCCCCTAGTCATTTTTGTTCCCCTTCTCTGTACTTTTTCCAATTCTAATATATCTTTTTTTAAATGGGACAACCAGATCTGCACACAGTATTCAAGGTGTGGGCATACCATGGATTTATATAGTGGCATTAGATTCTCTCTCTTATTAGGAAAAAGGATAGATAATGCTTTCCAACATTGTTAGCTTTTTTGACTGCTGTTGCACATTGAACAGAGGTTTTCAGAGAACTATCCACAATGACTTCAAGATCTTTGAGTGGTAACAGTGAACTTAGACCCCACCATTTTGTATGTATAGTTATTTTTTCCAACGTGCATTACTTTGGATTTATCAACATTGAGGCGGCAACTCAGATAACCGGAAGAAGGCCCAAAATACATGAACACCTTTGCACATATCAATGGTCTATGTGCCTGTGTTGATTGCTGTATACCTACACAAACCCTTGGTTGCATACATGCATTGAGCACTGTGTGCAAAGTCAAGAAAATGGAAAAGCACGTGTTTACTTTAGAAAAAACTGGGACTAAATAATTTGCCAAAAGTCAAATAATATGTCAAATAATATGTCAGCTGCATAGCTAGGAATACAACCCAGGAGTTCTGACTCTCAAGGCCCATTTTGCTATCGCTCTGCACCTTGTGTAGTTATTTATAGTAGTGCAAAGTGACACTCTTAAGGCCTAATAATACACTGGCAGTTGCTAATGCAGACCCCCCCTCACCCATGTGGAGTCTCATTGATTTCATCCCCCCAAGTGCAGGATCAGGAACATAAATAAAAAATGTAATCTAGATATATATCAACCTACAGGGAAAAGGATGAAACAGATGAAAAGAGAAAAGCATTAAGCATAAAGGGGAAAGGAAGATTAAGAGACAAAGGAGAGAGTGTAGATGTGCATGAAACTTCCCACTCAATTTGCCACTCAGTGTTAACATGGACAAGTCAGAGTGGTACAAATGTCAGCATGTTTGTGAAACAAACTGGTAAATGCTCCAGTTAGCGCTGCCCAAAATAGCAAGAAAGTGGCACATTTCTCCTCATGAGAGCACAGCATCATACTTTGAGCTGTGAAGTAAACTAGGTTACAGAGGCTTATTGGAAAACCTGCTTATTGCTGTTGAAAAGAGGGATTTAATGAACTTCACCAGTAAAGAGACTATCGTCTTGAGGCAGATCATTTGAATACATTTCACAGGACAAAGTGCTCTCCCAATGAAAGTGGGGAAGGTTCTCTGAAGTTCCTCCTTCAGTATCATAAGCAAGTGTTAACATTTCTCAGATTTTCAGCCTCCCAGTAAGTTTTTCCTTCCTGCAACTTTTCCAGGAAGGACAAAAATATTACAAGTGGCAAGACTTACAAACGTCTCAAAACAAAAACCTCTTAGGCATTTCTAGTAAATGTGCAATAGTATAAATTAGAGCTGTCTATTAATTGCAGTTAACTCATGTGATTAACTCAAAAAAATTAAAACTGTGATTAATCTCACTGTTAAACAATAGAATCCTAATTGAAGTTTAATATTTTGGATGTTTTTCTACATTTTCAAATATATTGACTTCATTTACAACACAGAATACAAAGTGTACAGTGCTCACTTTATATTATTTTTGGTTACACATAGTTGCACTGTAAAAACAACAAACAAAAGAAATAGTATTTTTCAATTCACCTCATACAAGTACTGTAGTGCAATCTCTTTGTCATGAAAGTGCAACTTACAAAAGTAGATTCTTTTGTTACATAACTGCACTCAGAAAACAAAACAATGTAAAACTTTAGAGCCTACAAGTCCACTCAGTCCTACTTCTTGTTCAGCCAATCACTCAGACAAACAAGTTTGTTTACATTTACAGGAGATACTGCTGCCCGCTTCTTGTTTACAATGTCACCTGAAAGTGAGAACAGGCGTTCACATGGTACTGTCATAGTTGGCGTCGCAAGATATTTATGTGCCAGATGTGCTAAAGATTTGTATGCCCCTTCATGCTTCAGCCACCATTCCAGAGGACATGATTCCATGCTGATGACACTTGTTTAGGGTGACCAGATGTCCCAATTTTATAGGGACAGTCCTGATATTTGGGGCTTTTGCTTACATAGGCATCTATTACCCCCCTTCCCGATTTTTCACACTCGATATCCGGTCACCCTACACGCGTTAAAAAATAATGTATTTATTTAAATTTGTGACTGAACTCCTTGGGGGAGAATTGTATGCCTCCTGCTCGGTGTTTTATCTGCTTTCTGCCATATATTTTATGTTATGGCAGTCTCAGATGATGACCCATCATATGTTCTTCATTTTAAGAGTGCTTTCACTGCAGATCTGACAAAACGCAAAGAAGCTACCAAATGTGAGTTTTCTAAGAATAGATACAGCACTCAACCCAAGGTTTAAGAATCTGAAGTGCCTTCCAAAATCTGAGAGGGACGAGGTGCAGAACATGCTTTCAGAAGTCTTAAAAGAGCAACATTCTGATGCGGAAACTACAGAACCCGAACCACCAAAAGAGAAAAATCAACCTCTGCTGGTGGGATCTGACATGATGAAAATGAACATGCATTGCTCTGCACTGTTTTGAATCGTTATCAAGCAGAACCTGTAATCAGCACAGACGCATGTCCCCTGGAACGGTGGTTGAAGCATGAAGGGACATATGAATCTTTAGCATATCTGGCACATAAATATCTTGTGACACCAACTACGACAGTGCCATGTGAACGCCTGTTCTCACTTTCAGGTGACATTGTAAACAAGACGCGGGCAGCATTATCTCCTGTAAATGTAAACAAACTTGTTTGTCTGAGCGATTGGCTGAAGAAGTAGTAGGACGGAGTGGACTTGTAGGCTCTAAAGTATTACATTGCATTCAAAAACAAAACAGTTTTTTGCACATAATTCTACATTTGTAAGTTCAATTTTCATGATAAAGAGATTGCACTGCAGTACTTGTAATGGGGGAATTGAAAAATACTATTTCTTTTGGTTTTTTACAGTGCAATCACTGTAATCAAAAATATAAAATGAGCCCTGTACATTTTGAATTCTGCATTGTAATTAAATCAATTTGAAAATGTAGAAAACATCCAAAAATATTTAAATAAACGGTATTCTGTTATTGTTTAACAGCACAATTAATTGCATGATCAATTGCAATTATTTTTAATTGCTTGACAGCCCTATTATAAATTTAAACCATTTATTGGTTTTGCACTTATTAGTAGCTTAATCAAGAAGAAATATTTTTAAATCCAATTACTATAGAACAGCAAATATTACAGGATATGTTGGATATTGAACTATAAATATCAAATGGGTCTAAAATGTTTTGTTTTTATGCTAGATTCATTTAACACATTTCAGGTGATATTCAACTCCCTTCAATCCTCCGTGTAACATTTTTGGTCTTCGGTATGCCTGGCTATCCACAGCTACACTGTCCCATCCTGAATTACTTTCATCCATACAGAACACAGCAAACTTCAGGTCTGCCTTTACAGAATTTCCTACTCTTCTCTCCTGGAAATGGCAGGTGCCCTGAAGCCAGAACATCACCTAAAACACAGATCTCATGGGATCCCCCTGAATCTGTTCCCTCCCAACCCTGTTTAGCCTCTTCCCCAAAACAGATCCAATCTCTTTTACTATTAAGGACATGGCATTATTGTATTAGGTTAAATTTGTTACTCTTATAATAAGCTTCGATACTACAGTAATGGGTGCTTTGCTACCCTTAATCTCTTTCTCTCTTTAGCCACGCCCAGTTAATATTTTAAAAAAATGTGGTTTCTAATTCCCTGTTCATTATTATGCTATTTTCTTCCCTTTGCTTTTGTCTTTTAGCCTTAAATATTCTTCTACTTCTTGGCTGATGAAGAATTATACAGTTGGATTTGAGACCAATATTTCTCAAGATGATTTTAATATTTCTGGACAATTTTAGAAATGTCTAGATTTAAGTAATAGAATGGCCCATTAGGATTATCTGGCCTTACCTCCTGCATAATACCAGACCAAAGATGCTTAGCCAGTTTTTCTTGCATCAAGGCCAGTCACTTGTGTTTGAATTAGATCATATTTTTGGAAGACATCCAATTTTGATTTAAAGATTTCAAGTGATAGAGAATCCACCACATCCCTTTGCATATTATTCCGATTGTTGATTTCATTTGCTATTAAAAATGTGCACCTTATCCCCAGTTTGAATGTGTCTAGGGTTAATTTCCAGCCATTGGCTTGTGTTATTCCTTTGTCTGCTAGATTAAAGAGGCCACTAGTTCAAAAAAATCTTCTCACCATGTAGAAAAACTTATAGACCATGGTCAAGTCACATTTTAATTTTCTCTTTGATAAACTAAACAGATTAGATTTACACTGAGAGATTAAGAAAGGCAGGTTTTTCCTATCTTCAAAACATTCTGAACCCTTTTCCAATTTTTCCAACACCCATTTGTGAAAAATGGACATCAGAACTGGACACCATATTCCAATAATGGTCTCATCAGAGCAGTCTAGAGTTAATACCACCTCCCTACTGCTACTTTGTATTGCCCTGCTTATACAAGCAAGAATTGCATCAGCCCTCTAAACATTGGAATTTCTATACATTATAGATAACAATTTCCTAACTCAAAGCATTGCATCCAATACAGGAAAATTCAATGTTAGACATTGTCTTAACAGATAAAGAGGAACTGATCACAGAACTAAAAATTAATGGTAGCTTAGGTACAAGTGATCGTGACTTAATCACATTTATTATATGCAAGCAGAATAAAACAGCCTAGTAATATATATACTTGATGCTTTGATATGGCCAAATTTACAAAGCTGAAAACAATTATAAGCCCAATCAGCTGGGAGGAAGATCTTAATCAGAAAAATGTGAATGATAATTGGGAATAATTTAAGAACACCTTACTAGGTGCCCAACGAGCCACAATCCCACAACTGAGGAAGAAGGCTGTACTGGTTTAAAAAAGTGACCTCGTTTAGAGGGGAAATGAAGGCATCTATAAAAGTGTGTGTAAGTAAAACAAATGGAAGAAAGGAGAAGCTGATCTTAATGAATATAAATCAGAAGTTAAGGAATTGTAGAAAACTGATATGGGAAGCAAAGGGACACATGGAGAAATCTATGGCCAGCAGAGTTCTGAAGATAAACTGAGTTACAGTTTTTAAAGTGTGAAATAAATAGGATAGATGGGCCACCAATCCTTAACTTAAAAGAAGAGAGCTGGCTAGCTAACAATGGCTCATGTGAGGATTTGACTCATTCAAAGTGTATCTAGGCTAGTCACACATCCATGCGCAACAGTAAATACATTTAATTCCAGACACCAGTACAAATTAAGGAAAGCTCTTCTTCTGGAATAGATCTGCTAGCATAGTTCCTTACCCATCTCTCATTTGCAAGTGTCAGAGTCAAGACTAGAATCCATATCTCTGGGTTTCAGCACTAATACCTAATTCACTAGTCTGCAGTGCCTCCAAACCAAATGATTTTTCTGGGCATTGGCTACAATATCTGAAAAAAATTGGCTAATAATAACTCTGAAGTTGAGTGCATTTCTATGTGTGTTACCAAGGTTTCTAAAGTGCTTTTTGTAAGCATTATTAACCCAGTTTCATAGGTAGACTATATGCCAACAGTTGAAGCCATTTATAGGAGAGGCACTGCAGTCTAGTAGGTAAGATGTGGATGAATAGCATGTGTGAAATCATGGTGCTATTCCCAGGTCCCTGGTCCACCACAGACTTCCTGTGTGACCTTGGACAAATCAGTTACGCCCAGATCCTCAAACGCATTTACACATCTAACGCTCATTTCAGTGGGAGGTAGGTGCCTACATCATTTTGATGATCTGGGCTTTAGTCTCTGTGCCTCAGCTCTCCATCTGTAAAATGGGAATGAAAGTAATTCCCTACCTCACTGACACATTGTGAAGATAATTACATTAAAGACTGTCAGGTGCTCAGATACTCAGATTCCAAAGCCAGAAGGGACCATTGTGATCATCCAGTCTGACCTTCCGTATGACACAGGCCATAGAACTTTCTTGAAAACATTCCATATCTTTTTAAAAAAACATTGAAGTGTGATTTAAAAAATTGCCAGTGATGGAGAATCCACCATGACCCTTGGTAAATTGTTCCAATGGCTAATTATTCTTACTGTTAAAAATGTATGCCTTATTTCCAGACTGGTCTAACTTCAGCTTCCAGCCACTGAATTATGTCATACCTTTCCCTGCTAAACTAAATAACCCATTATCAAATATTTGTTCCCCATGTAGGTACAGATAGACTTAATCAAGTCACCCCTTAAGCTTCTCTTATTAAGCTAAATAGATTGAGTTCCCCAAGTCTGTCTCTAGAAGGCATGTTTTCTAGTGCTTTAATCATTCTTGTGGTTCTTCTCTGTACCCCCTCCAATTTATCAATGTCCTTCTTGAATTGTGGATACCAGAACTACACACAGTATTCCAGCAGCGGTCATACCAGTGCCAAATAAGTAGGTCTGCCAAAAGCTTCCTTTATAATCTATACCAGCTCAAAAACACTCTGTTCCTCATTTACTCCCACCTAGATAAAGGACCTGTGAACATTCCCCTAAGCCAAAGGGCTTTTTGAAAGGGAACATAAGAGTACTCCTCTTTTAATCTGCTCCTTGAATTTCCCTCAACTCTTGAAAAATAGCACGGCACAAGTGAAGATTTCTTATCAAGGTCAACTTAACTTTTGCAAAAGTTTTCAATAGTTGAAAGACAAACATTTTTCCAAAGCTTTGTTCCAGAATGCAAGCATGAGATTATGGCTTTAAATAATCAATCCATACAAGCTTCTGATGACCTGCATATTTATTTAGTTGAAGTCAGATTGTTGAGTCAGGACGCAAAAAATTTCAAGTAATCAAAGTCTGATGGCAGAAAGGGAGAAAAACAAGAGGATAAAGATTTCTTTCCATCAGTACCCTATTCAGGGCACAGTTTTAGTTTCTGCTTATAAAAGGGTAATTGACTATTAAATGGCATTGTTAAAAATAATTTGAACACCAAGCATGCAGATACCTTGTCCAACATTGCAGTGAATATTTAAGCCTAAGTAAATAGGACATTCTTCTAAAGGACATGTAAGGGTAGGAAATAAGCACGGAGTTAATGAAAAGATGTTTCATATGTATTATTGGTGAGGTATACAACGTTCCCTTTTTTCCCCATACTAGTTTTTTTCTACTCCATACCTCTATTTTTCTTAGTATAAGGTTTCAATCTTATTTCTCAAGTAAGTTGCATAATTAACTCACCTATGCACAGCAATGGTCTTAGACATTTTATTATGGAATAACAAGTTTAGCACTAAACTATAGCTCTAGAAATGGCCAAGGCCAGCAACACTGCATCACTTTAGAAACCTTTTATAATCAGCAATGTGGCATATGAAAAATGCTTCTTGGGGGAAGCTTTTCCTTTAATTATGCATCGTAAACTATTGTGTCAGTCCAACAATTGGAGATCTATTTATTTTAAATATTGACAAAGCTAGTAAGGCAATAAATAAAAGTGAAACTTCATGAATTAACACAAAGAAGCCAGGTAAACAATAACAGGTGTTGAAAACCTTTGTGTACCACAATTTAGGAGAGAAGCCATAACCTAGGTGTCCCTACTCAGGGCTTAAATTCTCAGAGTATTTCCTGGAGCCCCTCACCTCCTTCCCCAACATGCTACAAAAACTCCAGGGGGATTGAAAATATTTACCGGAGCTCTGCTCTGGACAGCTCTGGCTGAATTTAAGCCCTGTTCCAACTGTAGGGTGAATTCAGATTCAACTTGTAGTAACCTAACCAAACAGTTCCAGGCTCCCCTCTAAAAAAAGGTCGCTCTAAAAACTGCTATGTCCTGCATAAGAAAGCACAACACCTGGAACCAATGCCCAGGGAGCATAATGGCTGCTAAAGCTGGCTGACATTTTTGGAAGCTTTGACCCCTCAAAAAATTCCACAAAGCTTTCCATAAAAACAATGTTGAGGTTTTTTGATCAGGTATACTTCAAGGGTGGGCCTATGGAGGCTGAAAGTCTGATTCTCTACTGACTTCCTCCTTGTATAATCATTCCAAACTGTGTATTAGTGGGTTTAAAATGCTAAGTGGTAAAAACACAACACTAACTTTCAACACCTTCTTTAAACAGGTCTACATGACTATGCAATATATGTAATGAATAATGGAGAATTCCAGAAAGAATAGGCCAGCAAGGTTGAGTGTTGACAGAAGGATACATTAAAGGTTTTAGGTAGCTCCTCAGTGTGTAATACCATTCCTTAATTTGTACACCAATACACCAATGACAGTTTTAGGGTATGTCTACACTGCAATTAAACACCAACGGCTGGCCCGTGTCAGCTGACTCACACTCATTGGGCTCAGAGTACAGGGATGTTTAATGGTGGTGTAGACATTCAGGCTCAGTGTCCCAGAGGTCAGGCGCCAGTCTGAGCCCGAACCACTACACAACAATTTTCAGTCATGCAGCCTGAGCCAACCGATACAGGACAGCTGCAGGTGTTTAATTGCAGTGTAGAGATACCCCTAGAATCCAGCCTTTTCAATTGAATGTTATAGGACAGTGGGAGATTTCCCAATAAAATTCTTACTAGATCCTGCCTCCATTAGGGACATTTGCCTCTCTTCTTTCCGTTTGTGGGAGGAAAGGAGTAGACAGGAATAAGCAGACAGGGGTGAGCAGTAGCACTGTGAGCTACTATTCACATAAAAGTGATAATTTTTTTAAAGTTGGAAATGTAGAAAATGTGGAAGGGCAAGTTCTGTGTGAACAGGTCAGGAGGAGATGGGGCTGGGAATATTGTGCCTTATGTCCCACACAGGGACTGAGCACAAAGAATACATGAGACTCGTGTTATCATTGGTGGTAGTTTCTTCTCCTGAGTGGGCTACGATCCTCCCTTCCCCTTTTTCTGCAGTGGCCAGCAGAGTTGGCCAGGCACAGAAGGTAACAGCTGCAGATTCTTCAAGTGTGCAATGGTGGTACAAGAACTGGGCTCCACGGAGCATGGGGTGATACTGTACCACCACTACCCAAAAGGTACAGAGCCCCAAATATATTTTTAAGAATTCAGACTTGTGAGGGGATTTAAATCCCCCAAGTTTCCTTCTGGGCCCCACAGAATCTTTCAATGGATAGAACCAGACATTCTGAGAAAGGACTCCTACTAGGTTCAGGTATAGAGTGACCAGATGTCCTGATATTACTCCCCACCCCTTTTCCTGATTTTTCACACTTGCTATCTGGTCATCCTATTCAGGTGCTACAAGTCCCTTAACATGACTAGTGTTAAAAATTCTGTATCACAGAAATTTAGCACAAATATATAATTCTCTCTGCTTCCCTTTCTACCTTTTTGTGGATACTTAATCTGATGTGATTAACAAACCGTTATGAATGAAAAGCAGGTAATTATATTAATGTCACTACTTGGAACTGTTGTTAACCAATCAAGGCTCTTCAACATCTGAACCCCTTTTATAACCATTATCATCAGGGCAGTTAGAGGTTGATCATTTTCCAGTTCTTTCAGATTTAATATCAGAACCTTTCTGCTATTAAGTTGATCAAATCAGTGCCATCTTCTTCTGAGTGGAATGTGTTTAGTGTAGAGATGACTGGCCCTGTATAATTGGTGCATCATTCCAAGAAATGAGTCAAAGAGTTGGTATTGATGAATATGGACTTGATTCTCCTCTCACTTACACGAACTTTGTGCCATTGTACTGTAATTCTATTGACTTCAACTGAGTCATTTCTGACTTGCTCTGGTGTGAGTGAGTGAAGAATGGAATGTATTCTATATTCTAAAACTAGGCTTGATATACAATGGACCAAAGCACAAGAGGTTGGCTTGGTTCTCCGGTTGCCTCATCCCATTGGCAGGCATTGGAGCCTTACAAGGAGATGTTAATGGAGCACTATAACAAGTTCAGCTTAACTCACCTAGATGAAAGGGATGCAGGAGTGGCCTTCCTCTGGAGAGAGAATCTAATGTCTCGGGATGAACAGTCCTAAGAAAAGAACCCTAGAAACAGCCAGGCCTAGGGGAAAATATTTGAGTTGCACTTAGGGTTGTGTTAACACATTAAACAAAGCCAACTCCTAAGAAGGGGGTGAGGTAGTTTATGTGCTTGTTTTTTTAAAAAAAGCCTACACAGCGTGTCTTGACTGTTTTGGAATGCAGTGTGAATGCCACCTGCTCACACAGTGGTTATTGGCTATATCAAGAACAATGGGCCAGATCTTCAACTAGTGTAAATCAGCTTAGCTCCACTGACTTCTAGGGAGGTAGGCCAATTGACACAAGCTAAGGGTCTGGTCCACAAGGAAGGGCAGGGTTTTCCATATCACTTTATGGACTAGGGTGAACCATTGTTTTGGAACTTAACACTGTATATATGCAACATTGCAATTTTTTGTCTGCCTTGCCTTTTTGGGATACTGCCAGACTGCAGAAGGCCTGTCTCTTTTAATTAGTCTGTAAGCCACTTACATGATGGAAATGCATCTTAAAGCTAATTAAGATTTTTCTAAATACGATTTTACTTTCCAGTTGAAGAGATAAAGGTTTGTATAATACACATGCACCTCTTTTTATATTTGTCAGTACGTACCAACTTTAAAAAAAGGTTCAAAAGTTTTGCAAACAATGTTTTCCTGTCATTTAAATCCATGAGCTTTTTCACAGAGCAATTTGCATGGGAACTGCGCTACACAAACAAAGGAAATACATTTATAAAAATATACAAACTACCACCAAAATTGTAAAATGCTAGGTAGAGGAGGCAGGCACAAAGACAGCAACAATATTATGAAGCAAGAGTACATATACATGGGGGAGGAGGGCCACTGTAGATGGAAAGGGGGATCACCACTCTCCCACTGTGGAGGGTAGAGGAAATGAGAGACCTCCTTACTCTTCTCCCTCTCACTTTGGGATGAGTTGAATGGTTTCCCCTCTTCCTTTCATTCTGTATGGGGCAAGGGAGACAAGTGGTACCTTTGAACTGAAGGAGAAACAAAGATCTAGCAAGCCCCTATGGAGAATCCATTTCTTTTTATTTAGTCCCTATGGGAAAGAGGGATGGAGAAGAGGACAAAAACATCAGTTCCCATTCTCACACCCCCTAACAGGATCCAGACTTTGTCTACTTCTCTTAAAATTATTTTTTGAGAAATCACTAGCCTGTTTGCTGATCTCCTCTTCTGTCTTCAGGAGGTGACAAGTGGCTTCTTCTGCTATCCCAAACATTTTGAGAAAAACCTAGATAGAGACCTTTTGGGCTAAATGCTGGCTAGACAGTAGCTTGCAACTGTGAGCAAAGAAACTATCCTTCTCCAATTCCTGCAGTTTTCAGGGGAAAATAACTGTGTACTCTTTGTAAATTAACAGGATTAATTCAGAGAAATACCTAACTCCATCACCAATTTCTTCTCCTAATCGGAACAACCCACTAAATCCTAAATTTGAGGGAGTTGCACTAGATGACCCTTGCAGTCCCTTCTGATTCTATGAAATTTTGGCTAACCACTCAAGTAAAAAAGGAACAATATACTCAAAGCAATATCATAACTCTACTAGAATAGTGCTGAAATCAGTTCAGAGTAAAATAGCTTCTGACATTTAAATACTCTAACAAACAGAAATTGCGCACTCTGCAAGTCATGGATGGATGCACAGACAGGCAGATGGAAGACTCTAATGAGTGTTTTATTGGCCGCCTGTCATTTGTAGAATGGTGACTGATAAAAACAACATCAGAAAGGTTAGAGCTGATGATATGCTTCAATACCGTACACATCTTTAGGTGCTTCTGAAGAAAAACAGATCTTTGTTCCTGGGTTCATGTATTAACTTTCTGGCATTTGCACTCAAGAACTGCCCAAAAGGAATGTGTCAAATAAATGTTCCATCTGTTGTATTTGCTATGGGGAGAAGATATCCCCCTTTCAAATCATGGGCTCTCACCCCCAATGGAATGAAGAATAATCTAGTGGGTCGGGTGCAAGACTGGGACTTCCAAGACCTGGATTCAGGTCCCTGCTGCTCCACAGACTTCCTGTGACATTAGGCAAGTCACCTTACCTTTGTTACTCAGGTCCCCATCTGTAAAATGGAGAAAACTGTTTCCCACAGGAGGGGATTTACTTCTATGCAATGATCCTTGTGCAAGGTCCTATGTACCAAATAAGCCCCAGCACAGGTCAATCATCTACAGAGATTTTACACAAAACAGCTGTTCTTGAAATGACACACACAGGAGTCCTTGGACTAAGCAATTCAAAGCTGCATTTAATGTACTTGTCTTTTGGACTGGACATATACAGCCAATTGCAGAAAGATGGAGAATCCAGTTTCCGTGGAAACTCAGTACACTAAATGACCTGTGTTAAAGTGGTTTCTTTGTTCCTCCTTTGTTCCTTTCTAGCCTCTTAGTAAAATTTGATGGGGATTGATTATCATATGGATTTTTTTTTACAGCCTAAAATAAGTGTGGCTACTATTATAGGAGCATTATAGTGCAAGGAAGCAATTCTTGTAATGGAGGAACTTAATTTAATTCAATAATTATTTCATCTGGGCTGCTGCCAAGACTGATAGCTCTATCATCAGCCCAGCCCTTGTGATGCTGGAGGTGACATTTACAGAGCAACTGGGGGGTTAAAGGCCCCATGCTGCCTTCTGTGTTGTTTACCTTTTTATGAAGGCAAAATGCTCCTCAAGGGGGTGGGGAGGAAGGGGTACATTTCACTGCAAAGACCACCATGTGAATACGCCCATTAGGATGATTTGTAAACTGTCCTTTAAGGGATCCCTTTGTACCTCCCTCTTTGTTCAGTGATGTCCTGAACATGATGCAGCAAAGAAAGTGGTGCAGCTGATAAATTCTTAACTAGGGATGCTTCTTCAACACTAAAGAGGGCAGACTAAATGAGGAGGAGTTTCTCTTAACCTCAGTCTTCTTTGAATTCACCGCTTGCTGCTGCCACCTCAAAAGCTGGCAAAGGCAGAAGGTGTTCTCAAACAGTTAAGTGGGTAGATGCATCAAAAGTCTACTTAGAATGTAAAGACCATAACTGCTATTATTCAGATATTACAATCCTGATACAGGTTGTAGTTGTTTGTTTTTAATCCTAACTAAGCTTCATTTTCTCTGATGTAGCTGGTTTAGAACAAAGAGAAACAAAGGAATTTTGGAGAAAAGTTTCCTGATTTACAGACTCCAGGAGAATGCAGGATAAAATCCTGGCCCCTCTGAAGTCAAAGGATGTTCTGCCATTGACTTAACTACTTTTAACTGGACCTCTGGCTTTTTTTCATGTAAAGGTACAAAGACTATTACTCCAGTATTGGAAACAAATTGTGTTAAATTTCTAGTAAATTAAAGGAAATATTAAGTACAGGGCGGGGGGAGGGGGAGAACACTCTTATATTTCCAAGCGTAGAAGAAAATGCCACAACTCCAAAGGGCAGAATCTTGTCCTTAATCAATCAATCAATCTTCCCTCATTAATCATGGGGGGGATGAGGAGGGGCAAGGACACAAAAGCTATTTTTGTTAGCATCGACTGGTAAAAATGATTTGTTAGTTGATGAGAGTGGGGATAGTCTTGATGAAGATTTATTGGCTAACTATACTCCCTGATTGTGAATAATTGTATCCAAGCAGCAGATACTTCTCTGGTTTGAAAAGGTTTTTACAGGGTATTTGTGGACCCCCTCCCCCCGCCCACCAGCCACTAACGGAGGTTTTTTAAAAAAAAGTTGGACAGCTTTCCTTGGAAGCTTATTCCAAAAGTTTACTACCCTTAAGTAAGTAGTAAAGCTTTTCCCAACATATTACCTAAATCTCCCTTGCTGCAGACTAAGCCCATTACTGCTTGTCCTGCCTTCTGTAGACATGGAGAATAATTGATCACCATCCTCTTTATAACAGACCTTAAGGTGTTTGAAGACTGTTATCACGTCCCCCTTCAGTCTTCTTTTCTCAAGACTCAACTTGCCCAGTTTTTTTTTAAACCTTTCCTCACAGGTCAGGTTTTCTAAACCTTTAAGCAAGCTTGTAGTACACTGACTTAAATGGAAATATTCACATGACTAAAGTTGAGCATGTGCATAAGCATTTGCAGGAAAAGGACCACACTGCCTATATTGTTAGTACAGGCCAATGATCAGCCTGTGTGTTCTGAAGTGGCTTGAGCGGAACGCCTTCTAAGGAAGGAAAGGAGTATCTATTGCTAATAATGTTTTAAATGCCTGCCTCCAAGTGCATTCCGATGGGGGGGGGGGGAGGGAAAGGCTGATCAAAAGTGTTATAAAATCAGGCCAAGAAGTCATGTCCAGAGTGGTATAAACTTAGGCCCAGATTTTTAAAACAATTCAGGCATTGCTATGCAACACCTAACTGATTTAGAAGTCCAATTCTTATTTTTAAAAGGGATTCAGGCACTTAGTGATGGGATTTAGACTAAGTGCCTAAATCCCTACTGAAAATGAGATTTAGGCTCCTAAATCAGTTAAGTGTGACACCCAATGCAGCAATGCTTAAAATAACTTTTAAAATCTGGGCCCAAGTCAGACAAATCACTGCAGCCTTCCTTTCAACTGCGTGGCAAAATTTCAAGAAGGGGCTCAAAGGAACACCTTTGAAAAAAAACCTGGATGTTATTCATGTGAGTAAATCTTACTCATGTGAGTAAGTCAGTGGGCACTCTCATATGAAGAACGGTTTTCAGGACAACTCAGAGCAATGAGTTAGGACTGAGACAAATTACTGCCTTTTATTGCATCCAGATTCTGCTAACCATACTTAAAGCTCTGTAAAGTATTGGCACCAAGCACACATCTTTGAGAACTGAAATGTCACGTTCACACTGGGAGAGAAAGGAATCCTCGAGTGCTCATTATGGAACTCAGACATACTAAACGTGCTCCCATAGAAGCCAACCCCTAGGCTTTCCCTACGTGAGCAGCCTTTAAAGGTTAATTAACAGCAGCAAGCAATAAAAATTTATAACCTACTGCTTATAATTTTTTAATGATGTGATTTCCAACCTTTTACCATAGGACTGATGTTTGCAATATGGGCCCCAGCTGTTCACAGCTTAGAGAGCCCTTGGAGAAAAATATATATTTAATATTCTAAAGTTTTTGCCCCATGCTGGAGATATGGCACTTGTACTGTTTCCATCCCCTGAGACACAGCCTCTGAACAATTTCAAAATAAGCGGTTCTAAAGAAATTTCCATCATGAATACGACAGCAGTTTACCAATGAACTGGTGCATTTAAGTAGAATACTTCAAAGTACATCCACTATTAACTTTGTTTTTGCAATGCTAGATGCAGGTTTTCAGTAGCATGTTTATTATATGACATAATACCTCTTCAATATACCTCTTTCTGCTTTATGTTATGAAATGAGGAAGACCTAAGAAATGATAAGCAGCTCACTCCAGGTTTGTGGACTTGTTTGTGTATTGCTTTCAAGGGATACATATTTTCTCTGCAGTTTGTCAGTTAAAATTTCCAAGTCAAACTTTGTAGTCTCAGAAGCTCCACAAAGGGGTGTCTGCATTATAATTGCCTATTACAGAATGGATTATCACACTAATATACAAGTTCTCTCATTTGTATTCTTCATTCACCATTTGGCAAATAGACAAACTTGGTTATTTCTATGCACTTCCAAGAAAATGTACAAACATAGCAAAAGCAAAATGTCTTCTGATTCTAGACCAAGAGTCATATGAGCAACATGTCCCAAATCCACTCCAGGCCCGAACATCCACTCCTGCACCTGGGCTGGGTACTAGGGATATGTGCACTAGGAAGAGGATGAGGAATCCTCTCCCGGATTGAGGGGTACTAATGGATGCAGTTTAATCCATAACTTTAGAGAGCCTCCTCATTTGGAGGCAGGAGATTGGAGTATTATTCCAAGCCTGTGATATAAACAAGGCTCTCTCTATAGATCATTTGGCAAGACTAAATCTAAGTGTTCCTAATTTTCAAAACCCTGGGGTTATTTACAATCCCACATGACTGCACATGCAAATCAGATAGATATTTGCATGTGAAAATGCCAGGACTGCCTGTGCATCTGTGGTAGTTGTGTGTCTCTTCTGCATGGCTGCTCTTCTGTGACAAAATTATACAGTATCCTTATCTATGTCTCATCTGTAAAATGGGGATATCTACGTACATTACTTGTAAGGGTGCTATGACGCAGAGCCTCAAAAGGTATTTAGATGCTTAATTCTGATTGATTGAATATTGATGTAAATAGTTAGGAGGTATATGGTATAAGTCTATTTGGGAGACCAGGGTCTTGGTAGGTGACTCCTTCCATCTTAGATCTGGCCACAGCCTCGTCCATTTTATCTCACTATTGTGAGATACTCTTACAGAAGGTGTGACATGAGAATAATGTTGTTTACAAAGTTGTCATGAGAACTCTGCTCATTTGGAAGGCTGAGCATGCTTAGGGCCTGTTAACCCACAGCACTTCCAATGTACAGAACTTCAAATCTATTTGGAAAATGGCCTGTATAATCATCCTGGGCTCAGGATTCACCCCCAGGCTGCTCCAGAATCTGCTTCTGCCTACAGACTGTCAGGCAACAGACCTACACTGCACACTGGTCTTCAAGAACAGAAGGTGTTTGTCTTGTTTATGAATATGATTGTAAATATTATCCTTTCAAGGAAAGGTCATTTACTGAACTCTGTCAGTGGATTACTCAGTGTTTTGGAATCATTTGCATCTTAACTAAAGAGCAAGCAGCATATCACTGTATTTGATAAAGTCACTAATACGCTGGGGAAACTGAAAACGCTCACTTGGACTGGTGATGTGATGCAATCCACAATAATTGACAGTTCACAAGCACAGTCCGACCTGTCTGAGTTCCCATTCTCTAATCTATTATAAATCTCTCATGCCATCTGTTTACCTGCATGTCTCTAATCTCAGGGGTTTTTTACACTGCTGGAAGCAGTATACACAACCCTGGCAGTATGATTTTGGCTCATTGGGCACACATGGCCTATGCCACAATCTATTAACATGATACTTTTGGACTCAGTTTTAGATACAGAACAACAAACACTACAGAGCAGGAGTACTGTTTGCTACATTAATTCCTTGTAATATTCATTCTTCAGCATGCAGTGTGTGATATGACCATTTGGTCAAAGACAGCTTAGGTCATTTTTCTTTCAGCTCTAGTTTATTCAGAACATTTGCTTGTGAATTTGATTTCCTTCCAATATCCAAGATTGATGTCAAGCACTGGAAAATCAAAGTGTCAGAACCATTTCTGGAGAGGTGATGAGAAGGGGGGAAAAGTTGGGTCTACAAACCTTACACAGAACAAGAAGTTTTGATCTACTATCCAGAACCACTGAATCCCTGAATACACTATAAAAGTTGGTGTTTGTCCCTCACTTCAAACATAAGTATACACAACATGCAACACAAGAGTTATAGTTCCCAGCGCATTAGGATATAATCAGCAAACATTACTGTCACGTCAACTCCTTGAACATGGAGTCCATATTGAACTATACAAAATTAAGTTTTCAACTCTGAATAAAAGCCAATTTTGATTTTTCAGGGATTTTATTCTAGACATATTCTGGGTGTAGGACAGTTTGCAGTTAATATTCCAGGTTCTTTCGATCCTCAAGTGTCCATTTTTGAAGACTACACACATGAACAAGAGACAAGGTGAGTAATTAGAGATATCCACAATTCCTCAAAGCCCACAGGGTGATTTTTCTGGTTTGAGGCACACATAAATGACTGTTTCATCAGCTTGGCTTGAGCCACACTGTAGGCCCAATTTTTACCCTGAATAAAGTTTTAAATATTGCTTATCCAAAAATGGTAGTGGGTGCCAAATAATAGCCTAGTTCAATCCTGAGTGAGGGATGCCAGTTCTGGGGGGGATTAGAGTCCCAGGTGTGCACAAAAATAACTGTAAAATTCTGATGTCACATGATTTATGGGGGTGATGTATCTAATGAACCTCTTGTTTGGTACAATTTAAAAATTGTATCATTAGCCCCATCACTGACCCCCATGTAGCACAGCAACTTTCAAGACAATCCAACTGAGTATGTGGATTTTAGAGCACTTTGGGAAAAATCAGCTGTTAAACAGTAAGTTAGTCTCTCACCAACAGAGGTTGATGCAATAAAAGGTATAACCTCACCTACCTTTTCTCTCTGTGTCAGTGACCAACATGGCTACAACACTGCAACTTACCCATAGTGTTGCTACCACCCCACTATAGTATGTTGGTACAGAAAAAGGTTTTCCTTTTATTTCTTTGCTGAAAAGTCCCTTAAAACAATAACTAGCTCATGTGGTGTTATCAAATTAATATGGATAATGACTAAACTGCTTGTCATGGTGAACAGGAAAATGTCATTTTTCTATCCTTAGTGACCCACTGTAAAATACAAGTTACGGGAAATTTAATTTCCCAAGAAGTGCTTATCTTTTCAACAGGTACCAAACCTTTTGCTACCTTTGGGCTTAAATATAATTAAAGATTCAGGAGTTGGCAAAGATACAAAAATCTAAACCAAACTGCAAATAGCATGGAGAGCCTCTCTATTTGAAAGGTACATGAAGTTCAAGTCTTTCAAATTCAAGTTTACCATTGCAAAGAACTTTCATCTACTAACAAGATGTGAAGAAAAGGCGAGATTTTCCTCACACTTGAGTTTTTCCTCCTTGTCAGAACTAAGGATGCTAGCAGATAAAAATATCAGCTTCCTGGCTCTGTAAAATAAAATAGATTGTATTGAGTAGTAGACACTTGTGGCTGGATTCCTGAAGGGGATTGTGGAAGCAGTTTAATGGCAGAAGCTAGAAGTAATTCTGTAAAGTTGAACCGGCTCTGAAATTCTACTGTTTTTATTGTGTGTGCGAAGAAGTGGAGAGAAAGAAACCAAAAAGTCTATATAGTTAGAAAATTTTGATGTTTGGTCATATTAAACATCTGAACCATCTTGAAACTGGTTTCTGACCCTTCATCATTAGGAGAAACACTTATGCTATTTAACATTTGTAATGGTTTAGGAGCACCCAGCCTTTCTCCATTTGCTTTATTCAAGCAAGCCTTCTGTGGTCCTTTATCCTTCCTGCTATGGTAAATAATTAAATGTCATTGCATCTGTCAGAGCATACTTTCAAGATAAAGGGGGAAAATGTGTGGGTTTGGAACACTGTATATTTCCTTTTTGAAGTTCCAAATTAAAAGTGCTTCTTAAAGTCACACACACACTTATTGTGCTGCTTAGCATAGATCCCCAGTTTTAAAATTAAGATAAGAGGTCTTTCATAACAGCTATTGCCCATGTGCCTCAAGTCTCTCCCTTGCTTTTTAGTTCTTGCAGATTCCAACCTTCAATAAGCCCAGGCAGGCAGAGTTGACACATGATGTTCTAATTAAATACATGCCCAAACTTGTGGAGTGAGCCTTGCAGCTGCAAAGCACTCCAGGATAAAGACTTTTATATCCAGTAAATGCATGTCTGATTTTTTATTTATCCTGACACAGACAGCAGAAACAGCCAGATATTCACTGACTAAAAATACTGAGCTTTGCCAGTGGTGATAAGATCAGAAGAAAGAAACTTACTTTGACTGATGGTACTAGATATTCTCCAATGCATGCTGGCAAAACATGCCAATGTTCTGGGTAACCTGGTATAGTTATCTGTGTGGCACTTGAACCACTAAATTTCCAGTGTAGAATATCTTTAAGACAACCAGTCTTACTCCCTAATAAGCGCACAATATTTTTCATACTGCCATTGCTTTCAAGTGAATTTTCCCTAAGGTTTTCATCAGCTTAATGTGCTACATGCTAAAAGCAATATCTGTTAATAGACACCATGAGTGAAATCTTGGCCCCATTGAAGGTAATGGGAGTTGTGCCATCGACTTCAGTAGGGCCAGGAGATCACCCCATGAATATCTGCCACAATAGCAGTAATGCAAATACCCTTCGTTAGATTGTCAGTGTCTCAGGGCAGGAACTGTCCCTTCCTGAGGACCCACTGAAGACATCACTAATGCTAATATAAACAAGTAAAACTAAATAAAGCATATTACTGCAGGAATGGATTGGTCACTCTGTGTTTCCAATAGCACTAACTCGTGCTTTGCTTCTTGTTTTATTAGGACACACGTCCATCCCCTTTGGTCTCCTCAACTGTTTATAATAGGTCTTTTGCCCATGCTTTGCAAAATGATTTTCCTTTTTGGTCTCAAAGAGCAGCTTCTATGACTCCTAATCATAAAAGTGACCTCAAGAAGTCATTAAGTCCAGCCTCCTACACTGAAAAAGGATCAAGTAAACTTAGACCATCCCTGACAGGCATTTGTCCAACCTGTTCTTACAATCCTCCAATGATGGGGATTCAACAGCCTCCCTTAGACCACTATTCCAGAGCTTAACTACCTTTATAGTTAAAAAGTTTTCCTAATAGCTAATCTAAATTTCCCTTGATGCAGATTAAGTCCATTACTTATTGTCCTACCTTCAGGAGACATGAACAATTGATCACCATCCTCTTTGTAACACCCCTTATCGTATTTGGAAATAATTACCAGGTACCCCCTCCGTCTTCTTTTCTCAAGGCTAAACATGCTCAGTATTTTTCAACTTTTTGTCATAGAACACATTTTCTAGACCTTATCATTTTTGTTGCTCTCCTCTGAACTCCCCAATTTGCCCACTTTTTTCCTGCAGTGTGGCACGCAGAATTTGGTACAGTATTTCATCTGAGGCCTCACCAGTGCTGAGTGCAGCGGGACAATTACCTCCTCCGTCTTTGTGACGCTCTTTGCTCATGGGGAACATTGACTAGCTGCTAGGACTTAGGCCCTGCAACCTGCAGAGGGGCTTTTAGTAGAGGAGCCCGGTCTTCCCAGTGCACCAGGCTCTGGCCCAAGACCCTTGAGGGGAACAAGAGGGTCTGACATGCAGAAGTGCCTGTCCTCTGGGCCACTTCCTACCACCCTACAATTGTCCACAGTTCAGTCAGTACAGGAAAGCGTGAAGGGGTCAGCTCACCACATGGCACCTGTTTGTGACTGCACAATGGGTGGTAATTCTCTCCCTCTTGAAGCAGCAGCTGCCTCCTCTCCTGCCTTGGCCCTCTGGCCAGGTTAGTTCCAAGCCTCTCCACTTTAGGGGTAGTCCATAAACAAATCAGGGAAGCACCACACATAAGCTGGGTTAGTAGGGGAGAGAAGGAAATGCTGCCCTCTCAGGCTGTATCAGAAGCCAGTCCTCCCTTCCCTCAGGGAGGGACCTTCAGGCAGCTATAGGTGGGAGAGAACCTGCCTTCCCTCAGTCCTTTATTCAAGAGCTGCAAGGTAAAGGTCCTTTCTCTTCCCTGCCTCCAAGTGAGCTGGTCTGCTCCCTTTTAACTCTTCCTCCAGCCTGTGCATCTCTTGCAGGTGAGATGGGGTGGGGCTGGCTAAGCCCTGAGCATCTCCTTATTCTCCAGTGTGGGGTTTGTATACCCCATCACAATCTTACATACACAGGAGTGTTGTATACACCCAAGAATGGTATTAGCCTTCTTTTGCAACTGCACCACATTGTTGCTCAATTTGTGGTCCACTATAACCCCCTGATCTTTCTCCGCAGTACTACTGCTTAGCCAGTTAGTCCCCCATTTTATACCTGTGCATTTGATTTTTCCTTCCTAAATGTAGTGCTTTGCACTGGTCTTCATTGAATTTCATCTGGTTGATTTCAAACAAATTCTCTAGTTTGTCAAAATGGTTGGTTTTATGTCATTTTTTCCATTTTCCATATTTTGGCCCATATTTTTTTTTAACTCCTGTCCCTCTGAAGAATGGCATTAAGTCACCCAGAAGCCTGCTTCTGTACACTGGAAATTTTATGATGCAATCTGAATCTTCTGTGCTGTAGGTTTAAATTACACATAACATTTGACAAGATTTGTTTTTCCTCATTCTAACATTGATGTCTTTTTGACTTCACCATTTTCGAACACACAGCTCTTCTGTCTTTAGGTTTTCAGTCAACGCTGCAGAAGGACATATCCAATTTTGCACATTGTCAGAGTCAGATGAGTTGGTGTAAATCAATTTACACCTGCTGAGCTTCTGGCCTTTAATGAGGAGAGCCACCATTTTAAAAAAAACTGCCCTAACAAAGTTGTGTTCAACTTATAACTCAGTAGAATACCAGTAAATTTCTTATCCCTTGTGTAAAGCAAAATTAAAAAAATATCATTAGAAAAAGTCCAAATCTCAGATTGGTCTGTTTGCAAATATGTATTCGTTAGCAAAAGAATCTCAGCTGCCATGTAATAAAACATTTACCATGACATTCTAGGCTTTTCTAGAGAGTTTTGTAGTTTTCCTTAATCCACCATGTGGGGACGAAATCCAAGATCCATTTCAAACCCTAATACTATATTGAATTATACCTCTAAATCTGATCATCCCCAAAGAGAGACGTTGAGGCCAAAAATTTACATCAAAAAGAGCCCTGTTACGATTAGAACACAAGGCAATACAGAGCAGTTATATGGTTTTCCTCACTTCTCCATTGGCAATACCATTTTTGGCAAATGTCAACAGATATAACCAATGGTACATGCCTCTTTTACTCAGGCAGGTTGCGAGATGTTTTAAAGGGGATGTTGTAGTTCTGTCAGTTGCTTCTCTACGCACATCACTTGTGATTACTGCTTGAAATAACATTAAATTGGAGGGTTTTAATCAAGTTCATTTTCAGCTAGTTGGGAGACACAGGGTTTATGTCTACTTGGAAGAGCAGGTCTTGGTGGGTGACTCCTCCCACCTTAGACCTCGCCACACCCTCATCCATTTTACTTCTGGCAGTAACTGGATATTGTGAGCTATTGTTGTTCCAGATTGCAAATGCTAAATGGATTGTGCCACAAAAGAATTACTTTCTTGTAGATTGCCTGCTACCTTTTTCAGTTAGTTGCAAAAAATAGTTTTGCTCCTTTGCGCATTAGATACAAGAGCATATGGCCCATTGTAGATACTGCATCCAATTCCCAGACTAAGGAATCGGATCATGAATACAAAAATAACCCTCTAACACTAAACTGAGCAGCAATTGACACCAAGCCCTTTCTAGTCTGTTGATTTATATTATTTAATTCTATTGACCAATAAACCAATGAGCCTCTCGTTCTACACCTCCTCTTTATATCTGGCCTTTTTATATTTCCTTGTTCTGAAGACAACTCCTTTTCAAAGAATCTACGTGCATAAGTGCATTTCATTAAATCAATATCTGCTGAAGGGGCTCATTTTGCTAAAAGCTTTGCATAATACATTATTTTTCCCTTTATCATCATAGCCTTTATGCCTACAGGGAGCACTAAAGCAAATGTTAGTTTTTCTGTTGGTACATGGAAATATAATACATGTTTCATTAAGGATGCTTTCTTTTCAGGTAATTTAAGCAGGACAGAATTGGTCCCTCATTTAAGAGAGAGTCAGAAGTTCATTCATTCTGATTATGGATAAAATTAAGGTGCAATATCAAATGGACTGGCTATCAGTGAATTATGCCTACAAAGCACCTTATTTTTAGCTTAAAAGTCCACTTTGCAAGCAGCAATTCTAAAACTATTTTTTCAAGTGCAATTTTTAATTCTTTCACCCATTTTCCATAGATCACTTAAATAGACTGTTCTCTAAGGAGAACTTTATATACACACCTCACTTTATTTAAGAATGCTCTGGCATTGAACAATATTTATATTGAAAGCCCTGGGCACTGTAATACAATTTAAACAAATTGGGACCAATGTCCAAAACATAAAAGCCTCCCAAGGTAAGATTCTTCCATCCCCTAATCAGCCATCTTTCCCAGAAAAGGCCTGGGTGAAAATTAAGCTATGCAATGTGACTTAAGAACCAGCAAATTCAAGTGTATGCAGAACAATGGCTAAGTGAATCCCAGAACATAAGCTAGCCATACTGGGTCAGACAAATGGTCCACCTAGCACAGTATCCTCTTTTCCAACAGTGGCCTGTGACAGATACTTCATAGGGGATGAATAGAACAGGGCAATTTATCAAGTGATCCATCCCCTATCATCCAGCCCCAGCTTCTGGCAGTCAGAGGTTTGGCAATATCCAGAGTATGAGGTTACATCCCTGACCATTTTGACTAATCCTCATTGATGGACCTTTCTTCCATGAACTTATCTAATTCTTTTTTGAACTCCGTATACTTCTGGCCTTCTCAACATCTCTGGCAACAAGTTCCACAGGGAGACTATTCATTGTATGAAGTACTTCCTTATATTAGGTTTAAGCCTACTGCCTATTAAATTGGGTGACCCTTGCTACTTGTGTTACATGAAGGAGTAAACACTTTCTCACACACTTTCTCCACACTGTTCATCATGGGTATCAAAGACCAGGGCAAGTCTCCCCTGACCAAGGCTGTGGCCACACCCATGTTCTGCTAGAAGGCCCTGCTCTCCCTCCCCCTCTACCCTGAAGCTGGCAGAGGTTCAGGTTCTGCTCCAGCTGGCAGCCCAAGGCAGTGCTGAGGGAGGGGCGGCGGCAAGGGTTTGGCCGGAGCTCCCACTGTCCATGCCATTCATGATTTTATAGACCTCTATTGTATCCCCCCCTTAATCATCTCTTTTCTAAACTGATGAGACAGTCTTTTTAATCTCTCCTCAGAAGAAAAATTGTTCCTTGTATCTAATAATTTTTCTTGCCCTTCCCCTATACCTTTTCCATTTCCAATATCTTTTTAGAGATGGACCAACCAGAATTGTACACAGTGTTCAAGGTGTGCGAGTATGAGAGATTTATGTAGCGACCTTATGATATTTTTGGTCTTATTACCTATCCCTTTCCTAATGATTCCCAACAGTGTTAACTTTTTTTGAGTACAGCTGCACATTGAGCAGATGTTTTCAGCGAACTATCCACGATGACTCAAAGATCTTTGAATGTTAACAGCTAATTTAGACACCATCTTTTTGTACATTTTCCAGTTAGCATTACTTTGCATTTAACATCATTGAATTTCATCTGCCATTTTGGTGCCCAGTTGGGAGATCCCTTTGTAACTCTTCACAGTCTGATTTAGACTTAATTGTCTTGAGTAACTTTGCCACCTCACTGTTTATGGCTTTTTCTGTGTCTTTTATGGCATGTTGTACAGCACTTGTCCCAGTGCACATTGTTGGGGGACCCCATTATTTACTTCTCTCCACAGTGAAAACTGGCCATTTATTCCTACTCTTTGTTCCCTATCCTTTAGCTGGTAACTGATCCATGAGAGGACCATCCCTCTTATCCCATGACTGCTTACTTTGTTTAAGAGTCTTCTATGAGGGGCATTGTCACAGGTGTTCTGAAAGTTGCAGGGGACATAGTATATTTGATCACCCTTGTCTATAGGTTTGTTGACCCCACCCCCAAAAGGATTCTAATAAATTGATGAAGCCTGCTTTCCCTTTACAAAAGCCATGATGACTATTTCCCCAACATATAAAGTTCATCTATTTGTCTGATAATTCTGTTTTTTTGCTATAGTTTCAACCAATTTGCTTAGTTCTGAAGTTAGCTTTACCAGCCTGTAATTGCCAGGATCACCTTTGGGGCCTTTAAAATTAATATATAAGCATTATAATAGCTATCTGCCAGTCAACTAGAACAGAGGTCGATTTAAGCAATAAGTATTATACCACAATTAATAATTCTGCAATTTTATCTTTGAATTCCTTCAGATCACTTGGGTAAATCCTATCTTGTCCTGGTGACTTATTACTGTGTAATTTATGAATTTGTTCCAAAACCTCCTCTGACACCTCAATCTGGGACAGTTGCTCAGATTTGTCACCTAAAAAGAATGGCTCAGGTATGAGGATCTCCTCCACAATGAAGACTGATGTAAAGAATTCATTTAGTTTCTCCACAATAGCCCTCTTCCTTGAGTACTTCTTTAGCATGTGGATCATCCAGCGGCCTCACTGACTGGTTGGCAGGCTTCCTGCTTCTGATGTATTAAATTTTTTTTTTAAATTGCTGTTCGCATTTGTCTTTTGCTAGTTGCTCTTCAAATTCTTTTTTGGTCTGCCTAATTATGCTTTTACATTTGACTTACCAGAGTTTTGTACCTTTCTATTTTCCCCAGTAGGATTTGACTTCCAATTTTTACAGACTGTCTTTTTGTCTCTAACCACCTCTTTTACTCTTTTTTTTTTTTAGCCACAGTGGCATATTTCTGGTCCTCTTACTTTTTTTTAAAATGATTTGGGGTTTACATATAATTCGAGCCTTTATTGTGGTGGCGTTTTCAAAACTTTCCATGCAGCTTGCAGGCATTTCTTGTGACTGCTCCTTTTCATTTGCCTCCTCCTTTTTGTGTAGTTCCCCTTTTTGAAGTTACTGTTATGTGGTTTTGGCATTTTCCACACTACAAGGATTCTAAATTTAATTACACTGTGATCACTATTACCAACTGTCGCAATGTCTAGAGTGGCTCGGATTCTGTCTCAGGGCAGACAGCCAGAACATAAGGGCAGAAATCCCAAACTGGTGGTATAGTTTGTTATTAGATTTCACCAAGCCAGTAACAAATGTGAATGCCTGGATCACTATACCAGTCTTACCATGGAGAGATAGGCAGTCTCCTTAGACTTTTCAGTCTTGTCACCCACAAACTGACCGTTAAAAAAAAAAGTTTAACCTTTTTATCATAAAGTCATCACACCAAGTTTCTTCCAGTCCCAAGGGACCAGTCACTTACCCCAAATAAATTGGTATTCAAGATCTTACACCAAAGACAACACTGGTAGCCAATTATATAGTAAGCTAACTATAGGCTTATTAGTTAAGAAAAAAAGAATGAGAGTTAGAGCGGTTGAAGCAGGTAAAATATAAACAGGTAAATCAGTTTGTAACTCCAAATGGTGGCAGTGATGTAATAAAGTATCTGGTTTCCCAAAAGTCCTTCAGGACTACCCAGAATAATTTTGGGGATCTGAGTCTTCTCGTTCAGTTCTTCTGCCCTGTTAGAATCCAAACAGTCCAGGGATAAAGTCCCAGGGGACCGGAGAGGTTCCAGGGGGAAAAAAAGATTGCCAGACAAAAGGCATTATATACATTTTAAACAAGCAATTTAATACAGGTATAAGTTCATAGAATATCAGGGTTGGAAGGGACCTCAGGAGGTCATCTAGTCCAACCCCCTGCTCAAAGCAGGACCAATCCCCAACTAAATCATCCCAGCCAGGGCTTTGTCAAGCCTGACCTTAAAAATATCTAAGGAAGGAGATTCTACCACCTCCCTAGTGAAAAAACGCATTCCAGTGCTTCACCACCCTCCTAGTGAAAAAGTTTTTCCTAATATCCAACCTAAACCTCCCCCACTGCAACTTGAGACCATTACTCCTTGTTCTGTCATCTGCTACCACTGAGAACAGTCTAGAGCCATCCTCTTTGGAACCCCCTTTCAGGTAGTTGAAAGCAGCTATCAAATCCCCCTTCAGTCTTCTCTTCCGCAGACTAAACAATCCCAGTTCCCTCAGCCTCTCCTCATAAGTCATGTGTCCCAGTCCCCTAATCATTTTTGTTGCCCTCCGCTGGACTCTTTCCAATTTTTCCACATCCTTCTTGTAGTGTGGGGCCCAAAACTGGACACAATAATCCAGATGAGGCCTCACCAATGTCGAATAGAGGGGAATGATCATGTCCCTCGATCTGCTGGCAATGCCCCTACTTATACATCCCAAGATGCCATTGGCCTTCTTGGCAACAAGAGCACACTGTTGACTCATATCCAGCTTCTCGTCCACTGTAACCCCTAGGTCCTTTTCTGCAGAACTGCTGCCGAGCCATTCGGTCCCTAGTCTGTAGCGGTGCATGAGATTCTTCTGTCCTAAGTGCAGGACTCTGCACTTGTCCTTGTTGAACCTCAGATTTCTTTTGGCCCAATCCTCCAATTTGTTCTAAACAAAACAATTTAAGACTACAATCATTGCTGAGTACGAAGCTTGGTTGAGGTGGTGGAGTCAGAGAGTGGATTGTCCGGCTGCTCCTCTTGCTGAACTCAAACATACATCTAGAGATTGTTGTTTTGCTTTCCCTTTTTTCCCCCCCTGTGGTAAATTTCTTTATAGCAAGTCATTAGATGACCAACTCCCCTAATCACTTTGGAGCTGCATTCTCAAGTTCCCTGTCAGGATTGTCACCACTCAGGATTTGCAAGTCAGCCTTAACCTGCTTCTTCTCCTCCTCCCCCTTTACTCCGCACAACACATCCTCACTCTTCCCTCCCCAGCCAATCAGCCTGCTTGCAGTGTTCAGGAGACAGGAGGGAGTGGGGAGGAGCAAGGACGAGGGACGCAGGCTTCCACCCCTGCCTCCTGAATGCTGCAAACCAGCTGATTGCCACGGGCAGGAGGCGGGGGAAGGTGCTGATCCATGGGGTCTGCTGGTGGGTGGGAGGCGCTGGTGGGGGTCCGCAGGGGAGCTGATAGGGGGGCTGCCAGCTGTGGACAAAACAGGCAGCCAACCAACGTTACAGCAGAGCATTGCACAACTTTAAACAGAGCATGTTCTGTAATGGAGCAGGGACGTAAGATCGAAACAATGTTAAGCAAGAGGATGTTAAGTGGGGAGTTACTGTACATCTAACCATTACTTTGATCTACACAAGTGAATTGTCTTGAATACACTCAAGCATGATCTGGCCAGCTAGCATCATGCCAAGTGGTTCAGATATATTAATTTCTTGTGAGATCCTGCTCACAACTTAGGACTAAATCAAAAATTGCCTCTCCCTTTGTGGGTTGCAGGACAAGCTGCTCCAAGAAGCAGTCAATTATGAGGTCTAGAAATTTTATCTCTGCATTCCATCTGGAGGTCAAATGTTTCCACTCATTATATGGATAGTAGAAATTCTCCACTGAGTTTTCTGTTTCTGAAGCCTCCCTGAGCATTTCACGATTGCTGTCACCATCCTGGTCAAGAGGTTGGTAGCTTATTCCTACTGCTATACTCATTGTTCAAGCATGAGATTCTATGGTATTGTTTGATTCATTTAAGATTACTATATTTTACTCTAAGCTTTTTCACATATAGTGCCATTCCCCTCTCCCGCCACCCCCCATGCAACCTACTCTGCCACTCCTATATAGTTTGTATCCTGGTATTACCATGTTGCATTGGTCGTCATCATTCTACCAAGTCTGCCTATTATATCAATATCCTCATTTAATACCAGGCACTTAAGTTTACCCATCTTACTATTTAAACTTCTTGCAAATGTGTACAAGCACTTATAACATGTAATTGTCTGCCTTCATGTGATATAATTGAATGGGACTATTTTTTGTTTGACTGTTTCTTTTCCACATGAACCTGGACTTTATCAACTTCTATCCTCTTTTTACTAGGTTATATCCCCTTTAATAAATATCCCCTTTAATAAATCCTCCAAGGGATGTCTCTGTGCTGTGCTCCTGCACACCTGCCAGCTTTCCCACAGCCCTTAGTTTAAAAATTCCTCTATGACCTTTTTAATTTTAAAAGCCAGCAGTATGGTTCCATTCTGGTTTAGGTGGAGTCCATCCTTCTTGTACTTCCTCCTTTCCCAAAAGGTTCCCCAACTCCTAATAAAGCTAAATCCTCTGCTGAAGACCCTCATCTTATCTATGCATTGAGACCCTGCAGTTCTGCCTAACTGTCCCTGTTTGTGTAACTGGAAACATTTCAGAGAACGCTACCATGGAGGTCCTGGTAATCTCTTACCTGGCAGCCTAAATTTGGCTTCTGGGACCTCTCTCCTACCTTTCCCTATGTCACTGATACTTATATGTACCCCTCTTCTCCCTGAATTAGCCCTACCTTCTTATTAAGGGATCCTAAATGGATTAGGGATGAAAGAATGGCAGGGTAGAGCTTTGTTAGGAAGCTCTCAGTCTTGCCTAGTAGGTCACTATGCTCAGTGCACAGCCCCCTGAAACAGCCCACACTATAAACTTAAGTTAAGCATGTATATGGCAAGCAAGCAAACAGGCAATAAATTGACCCCAAGGGTCATGTATTTGTTCCTCCTTCACATGGAGAACTCCCTCATGATCTGCTCCTGTTCACTAGCTGGCATCTCTGCTCAGCACAGCAGAGTGGAAGTGCAGGGGTGGGTGGGCTATTTGGGAGCTGATTATGGCTCTTGGATTCTGTGGGCTGGTGTGAATTAGAGCTGCCTAAAAGCTGCTCTAGTTTATACCTTAGATGAGCATCTGTAGAGGAGTGAATCTCCACCCATCCCCATCTCTGAAGGAAAGATGAGAGTGTCACTCTTCCTATGACAAGGCGCTGGAACCAGTAGATGCAGAGCTGACTTTTCACCAGCTGAATACTCCCTCATATTTAGGAAGGGGCATAATTTCCCAATCTATGCAGGCATGCAGAAAACTCATTATTGTGCACCAGACATTTGGTATCTATCATATATGCAAGACTAGAATAGCTGTTACCTCTAATACATAGCACACGCTTTTCTTTAGCTAGGAAAACAGGTATTACATTGAAAAAGCGAGCCACCTTTGAGGTGAGGGCAGGAAAACATTTAAGTTACAGGAAAGAAGTTTCCTTGTCATTCAACATTTCGGCAAACACCCAAAAGTAAGATGGGTTTCACAAGCTTCACCCATCTCTAGTTTGTAACTGGACTATTCCAAATGACAACTTAACAGCCAAAGGACTGATTGCTCTCTGCCGGATGAAAAAAAATATGGATTTGAACTGGCTTCATCCAGACATTCAAAGTTGATTAATACAAAAACTGAAGAAAAATGCCAGAAGGATCCTGCTCTTACTATCTCTGTGCTGGTAAATATTGTCTGTCTGAAGCTGAAAAATACTATAGGGCCAAAAGAACCAAAGACATTGATATTTAGTGCCAGGACTGCAGGCCTGCTATCCACCCTCAGCAGCCACAAGGTTGACCTTAACACACCAAGCAGGAGCAACAGAGGGGCTATTGAAGGCAGTAAGGAGGGTCTCCTGTGGGGAATGTTGTGGAAGAGGATTAAACTGAGTGGATTTGGAAGGCCACAAGGAATGAAGGGGCCACCAGAGTTTGGAGATATATATTTCAATTAGTATTTATTGTTTAACAGTGTGATTAAAACTGCAATTAATTTTTTTAAAATCATGATTAATTTTGAGTTAATCATGTGAGTTAACTGATTGACAGCCTTAGTCTATAGCATTACTTGGCTGAGCTGTCACGCCATTCCTAGGAATGGCTAGTTATTTCTTGTTTGTTCCCCCGTTCTCCCCCCCACACACACACACATACAGACTCCCATATCAGTCAACAAGACTTCCTCACGTGGAAACAGCTACAGAATTGAACCCATAGTGGGTGCCTTTGGACACTTTACCACATCTTGGTGCGTCAGTTTCCAGATTGTATAATCCCCATTTAGCCCTATTTACATACCCAGGGGACTAGTTACCTAGTGTTTGTACAAGATTTTGAAGGCATATGGCCAGATTTTTCAAAAGAGCTCAATGCATGACAGTTTCCATTTAAGCACCTAAGTGGCCAAATTTTGGCCTGAGATTGGGTGCTGAACACTTCTGAAAATCTGGCCCTTAAAGTGCTATAGGCTTTTAATTTTAGTAATTGTATTTTTTAAAAAAATCATTTGAAATACTACAGTGTAAGTCTTTCCTGTACCCACAGTGTTTTATTTTCCAAAAATCTTTTTAGTGTTCATAGTTTGAATCTTCATTAGATAATTGTACAACAGTCTGTAACAGCTCCAGCAGGGCAATTATGATCTTGCAGCTGAATAATAATTTTTTTCTGAAGCAGTTGCAAAAATCCTCCCTAATTCTGTATTTACCTAAGAAGTTAGACCATCTGAAAGAAGCAGTTCTAATCTCTTGGGTAAATTAGAAAGCCTTGCTTTTCTGACTATTGCCTAGTTACCCAAGTGACCAGAATGGCATTTTATAGCATTGTACAAAGGTTTAGGTTATTTTTAAACATGACAAAAACAAAGAAAATTCCATTTAAATTATGTGGGATTTTCATTTCTATCTATATACTTTGGCTCGTCAGCTTGTGTCACTTTCAAGCTGGAAGAAAAACAAGGTTATTCATCCTGGGAGATTTATACTTGTTACTTTCCAAACACCCAGGCATTAGGGTGAAATTCTAGCCTATGTGTCTGCACCTGCTTAGCCAAGGTCTCCAAAGTGCTGCTGCAAGACAATGCTAATACTACCCTATCAATGGGGTGAGGGAAATAGTGTAATAGTCTTTGGGTAGTATGTTCACCTCACTTTTACCTTAAATATCCTGGCTGTTCATCCTAACCAACTGATTTTCATCCAGATGTTTTTGCACTGATTTTGTTGCATTTATGTATTTATTTGAAATGTATTTCAGGGAAGCAGGAGACCAGACGGCTCAGATGACTGATAACGGGATACAGAACGTTTCATATCCAGGTGATTTGTTCACAGGTTTGAATTCAGCACTAGTCAAGAGTAACTGAAAAAAAGTTTGTTTGTTTTTTTTTGTTTGTTTTTTTAAGTAAAACGAAAAGGAGTACTTGTGGCACCTAGTCTCTGAGGTGCCACAAGTACTCTTTTTGCGAATACAGACTAACACGGCTGCTACTCTGAAACCTGTCGTCATTTTTTTAAGTGTGCATCACAGAAACCACCACCTTAAATTTATGCTAACTGACAGTATGAGCAGAGAGCTGTGGATCTAGTGGGCCATGGAGATTTAATTGTCCTCTTGCCAGGCAATCACTGGCAGGGCAGCCTTGGGAAGCCTCAGCAGTGCTGCCACCTGTGCTGTTCTGGTTATGTATGTGTAAATTGTGATTTGCCAAGGTTGTCAATCTGGTATGTGTCATGGCAGCAGCACAGGGTAGCAGTGGAAAGTGTCATGTGTTTACAGATGTTTAAGCTTCAAATGCCATCAATCTATTGCAGAGGCAGCAAATATTAATTTACTTGTTACCTGTCACGAGCACTGACTTCACACAAGTTGTGTTGCCAGATTCAATGTACAAAATGATGAGCACCTTGGTTTTAGCAAACCATATTTAATTATCTAAGAATGTGGGAATGAGGGGAATTATGTACTGTGTATTGTGGACTCTGCATAGGATAGCTGGAAAGAGAAATTAAATAAGCAAGAGAATGCCACCACCACTAGTTTCTCATAGCCTAACATTGGACAGCATCTGGAGAAAGAGCTTTTGTCCAATGTTCATCTGCTTGAACTTTTATAATAAGAAAACAGAAGTTTCTACAGAAGTTACACAAGGCAAAACTTCATTTATAGCAACATCTCTATCACAGACCACAGCTCCCCCATGGGCCAAGTTATGCTAATTGCTTGGAAGCTGAAATCAAAGCTGTGGAATATCAATTTAGAGTGCTTAATAGCAAAAAGTGCTTTTGCTAAATTTCAATTTTGTCTTTTTCACAAAACTGGTGTAAATCCAAATTTACTGGTTCTGCTTATGTGAAATTCTCTGCACAGCTCCAGGACAGGAAAAGTCTGATACAGCTGAACTATCATTTTGTTAACCACAGCACTACACCTCAAAAAAAGCCAATGTGACAAAGGTACCTTCTGACGGTCAAGAGCAGCTATTACTGCCTAGAAGAGTAGACATTACAGTCCAAATTGTGATCTCAGTTACACAAATGGAGAGCCAGAGTAATACCAAGTAGGTCAGTGGATTTACTCCGGATTTACACTGTTGTAATGACAGGTTTCAGAGTAGCAGCTGTGTTAGTCTGTATTCGCAAAAAAAAAAAAAAAAAAAAAAAGGAGTACTTGTGGCACCTTAGAGACTAACCAATTTATTTGAGCATAAGCTTTCGTGAGCTACAGCTCACTTCATCGATGCATAAAGTGGAAAGTACAGTGAGGAGATTTTATCTACACACAGACCATGAAAAAATATACATTGTAAGGAGGAGAGTGATCACTTGAGATGAGCTATTACCAGCAGGAGAGTGGGGTGGGGGGAGAGAACCTTTTGAAGTGATAATCAAGGTGGGCCATTTCCAGCACATTGTGGCTGAGGCCCTGCTCTATTGTCATTACAGTACATCTGTCATAACAGACAGCAATCACCACTTCAAATAAACCACATTCCAGTGATGAAACCCAGTGCCCCTTTGGTCACTGGCATTAGGATTTCACTCCAGGAGCTGACCAAAAATAAAGAAGAAGAAGAAGAAGAAACTGATGGAGGTTTGAGCTGGTTTGTAAAAAAAACAAAAAAACCCCACACAAAACAGTGTTTGAGTGACCACATAAGTCTAGAAGACACTGGGACTTTCAGCATCACAGGTAGTGGAAGAGGGATCCACTGTGAATTGTCTCCTTTATGAAGGATCATCCCTATTATTTTAGGACAACTGTTAACATTCTGGGTGGAAAAATGATAAGTTCAATTATTAGTGAAGTATTCCTGTTACTAGCTTTCAGGGCTTCTCTATTCAGCAAACACTGATCAGGATAGTTGGTACACTTTAGAATATATTTTCTTCTTTGATAACATGGCAAATTTTGTTATAATATAAACTTAACTTTAGGTAGTGCAATATTAAGGTTGAAAAGAAAATCTGAACAGCAACATAAGGAAATGAACACTAGAATATTAAACTACCTAGATGAAGGGTCTAGAAAATGTCATGCAAGTGACAGAGACCATAGGGACAGGCATTGCCTGTTTCACATATAGTATGGATTCGCAGATAGGGTGACCAGACAGCAAATGTGAAAAATCAGGACAGGAGGTAGGGGATAATAGGTCCCTATAGAAGAAAATGCCTCAAAGATCGGGCCTGTCCCTATGGTCACCCTATTCTCAGACAGGGCATCTTATAGTGGATACAATTAAATAGATATTTATTACCTGGAGTTGTTAAATTTACAGCTTTAGTTGCACTATTTCCTATTCTAAGGAAACGGAAATACTGTGGGAAAGTTAAATACCATGCTACAATAGGGGTTGTGGATATTTTCTAATGGTGCCTAATGCACTTTTTTTCCATGTGAAGTAATCCATAGACATAAGGGAGATTTCAGTATGAAATACCTGGTATGTCTTCATATAAAAGACACAAAATCCAAGATGTGGTATTCTAAAATTCATAATAAAGTGGTCTGATAGACCTTTAAAACTTAATATATATGAAACTGACAACCAAGCTACCCAACCTAGCAGGTACACATGTATTTCGAGGCATCATCCAGATCAGTGTATTCCATCTACAGCTGAGGTGACACTCTGAAAGAGTATCTAGTGAATTGGAGATTTTCTATTAAGTGTATTATATTTGTTTTAATTATTAACTGAATCCTGCAATAAACTGTAGAAGACAGAAAGCAACACTGACAAAATTTCCTGCCAGCCTTTAAAACTGATGTAATCTACTGCCAAGGAATTACAGGTTCTTATTTCTTGTAAGAGTAAAGAGGTTAAGATTTTGCACTTTTTAGGTGTATCCATAGATAGGATATTTGACAGGAGAGGACTAGAAGAAATAACCGAAGTATAAAGAAACCACTGTATGATTCCATTCCCTCTGCTGGATTACAACCTGGAACTGTAAATAAGGGCCTTGCCCTAGAACACAATGAAAATTCAGAGAAATGCTGGAGGTGATTCAAACTGATGGGCTAGAGCCTCAGCTGTATAAACAAGCATAATTCCATTGAAGTCAATGGAGCTATACCAGTTTTCAGTAGTTGAGAATATGGCTGAAGCATTCATCTTAAGAAATGGTACTTTTATCACAGATGCTGAAATTTGGCACACCGGCTTACATCTGTATGAATACCTCATAATGGACAGACCAGATTCGCAACTAGTGCAAATCAGCATAGCTCCTCAAGCCTCAATGGAGATATAAGTTAACACCAGCTGATCATGTGGCCTTGAGGCTTTTGCTCCTTCCATTAATAAAGTCAGCAAAATTCCAAGCCCACATATAAATAAATATAAATTGCATTCAAATTAACATTTGCACTTCTTTTCATCCAGTTCAGTTTACAATTATCACAAGGTCTTTCCTTCTTGCAGGTCACTATGTAGCAGTATTCAGAGTAGCAGCCGTGTTAGTCTGCATCTACAAAAAGAACAGGAGTACTCGTGGCACCTTAGAGAGTAACAAATTTATTTGAGCATAAGCTTCCGTGAGCTACAGCTTACTTCATCCGATAAATTTGTTAGTCTCTAAGGTGCCACAAGTCCTCCTTTTCTTTATGTAGCAGTAGCATCAGTGCCCATCGGATGTCTCCAGCAGGGTCTCATACTAACTGCTTTCCAGTGACTGACATATCAGCTCATTGGATTTATAGATGCATAATTACTGTCTTTCCAAGGGTGGCACTACTACAAATTTGGATTCTTTTTATGTAAACTATGTGCTTGGATTTTCTTTCAGGACCCTCATGACCCAACTTATTAGCTTTCTCATCTTTTGAAAGCAAAGGAGGGCTTCCCCCACCTGATATTGGCAACCTCTAAATTGGGGAAATACTTTGGCCCTGCAAGTCCTTTTGCAGCACAGCTACTGCATTGCAGCACAGCTATGAATACAAGCAACCCATAGGCACAAATAAGGTTAAGTACACCTCTACCCCAATATATAGTGACTCAATATAACACGAATTCAGATATAACGTGGTAAAGCAGTGCTCTGGGGAGCGGGGCTGTGTGCTCCAGCGGATCAGTGTCAGGCTCAGACACGCTGCTCTGAGCGGCGTGTTAAGGGTGCCGGGTCGGAGCCGAGGGGTTGAATAAGGGGCAGAGGGTCTCAGGGGGCGGTCAGGGGACAGGGAGGGTTGGATGGTTCTGGGGGAGGGGCAGTAGGGGCATTGGATAGGGTGTGGGAGTCCCGGGGGGCCTGTCAGGGGGCAGGGGTGTGGATAGGGGTCAGGGAGGTTGGGTAGGGGGTGGGGTCCTGGGGTGATTAAGAACGGGGGGTCCTCTGGAGGGGGTGGTTAGGGGTGGGGGGTGTCTCCGGAGGGGGTAGTTGGGGACAAGGCGTGGGGGGGGTTGGAAAGTGACTATTAAGAAACGGAAATGCTCGAGGCCAAAGCAAGTTCCATATAATGCGGTTTCACCTATAAGGCGGTAAGATTTTTTTGGCTTCCGCAGACCGCGTTATATCGGGATAGAGGTGTATAGCACATAAACTTACATTTTGCTTGTTATGGAGGACTAAGATCTTTTGCTCTACAGTGCAGAGTGAAAAAGGAGCAGGATGCATGTCTGAGGTGACACATACGTAAGGATGATCATTGGCCTGCAAATGAGGAATTTCGTTACTTGCTTCCCTCTTAGGCCTCAGTCTAAACTTTACCCAGAGCAAACTACTAGCCATGTAGCAGCAGTAATTAATTGCAGTTCAGATGTCTGAGCCTCATCTATTGCTTACAAGCAGAAGCTTCTACACCTGAGCTATGCAGGATCACGCCTTATAAAGAACAAAAATGAAATATGCAGTACTATGACAGATGGGCAAATTATGGCCCACGGGACCATCCTGCCCCTGAGCTCCTGGCCCAGGAGACTAGCCCCCGGTCCCTCCCCCGCAGCCTCAGCTCACTGTGCCCCAGAGTAATGCTCTGGGTGGCGGGGCTGTGAGCTCCTGGGGTAACGCACCTGCGGAGCCCGGCCTAAGCCAGTGCTCTGTGCTGCACAGCCGCCTGTCCTGGTGCAGCCATGTGGCCAGCTACCAGTGCTCCAGGCAGGGTGGTAAGGGGGCAGGGTTGGATAGAGGGCTTGGGAGTGGTCAGGGGCCGGGGCGATCAGAGGGCGGGGAACAAGGGGATTGAATGGGGGCATGGGTCCTGGGGGCGGGAGGGGCAGTCAGGGGTTGGGGTCCAGAGCAGGGGGGTGGATGGGGCCAGGCCATGCCTGGCTGTTTGGGGAGGCACAGCCTCCCCTAACCAGCTCTCCATATAATTTCAGAAACCTAATGCGGCTCTCAGGCCAAAACAAGTTTGCTCACACCGAACTATGATAATAAAGGGGTTTATCACCTAGTCCTATCTATCCTGTAGTACCAAGGTATTGCTGTCACATCCAGTTTAAAAATTCTCTGAGAACAGATCTCAGACCTCCTCTGTCCCCTTTTGTAATAAAGTGAACAGTACGTTATTACAGCATGGGGAATGTACAACTGCCTCCCCCTTCCCTGGGCCAAGTTTTATGGGCAAGCAGCATATGTAACTACATGAAACACCAACAGTTTGGAGAGCACCATTGCAAAGAATATTGTCTTTTTCCCAGTCTGCAAAGCAGAAGACAGTTAATATATGTTAACAGCAAATAAAACAAGGCTAATAACCTATTGGATAATGTATCTCACTATTATTGTACTCAAAAGTGACACTAGACCCTGCTAGAACAGATGCAAAACCTGCAGACATATCTCCAGTAATCAACATCCCCCAACAACACACCTTTCAAGATCCATAGATCCTACACAGGCCTATCACAACATGTAGTGTACCTCATCCAGTGCACTAAACTCCCCAACAACAACAACAACGTGGGTGAAACCAGGCAATCACTACACTCTCAAATGAACTCACAGGAAAATGATAAAATACAAAAACTATTACCTGTGGGTGAACACATTTCACCAAACGATTACTCTATATCTTGACCTGTCAGTCCTCATCCTCAAAGAAGACACTGAACAACACTAATTGGGTCAGCACCCCACCTCTCATGAGTGCCCCCTTTCTCTCACCAATATGCCTGCAATCACAGTCTTGGGGCAGCCCCCTTTGGTTGGTTGGTTGTGAACATGTTTTTGGTTTTAGTTCTTATCTAGGGGTGGCACCCACCTCTTGCAAGTGCCCCCCAGTTGATGGTTCTTTCAGCAGGTCTCCAGCAACTCAGCCCTCCAGCCAAGCCACATACGCTGTCCCCCCCTCCTTCCAGGGTATACAGTCCCAAGTTCTTATCCCAGCCCTAGTATGGGGCCATAGTTCTTAGGCTTCTTCAGTCACCAAGCTGGGGCCTATCTTGGTACCCTCAGCTAGTATCCTTTTCAGCAGCCCTCCCCATGGGCTCAGTCTACCACCAGACCAGCAAGGCCCATCTCAGTACCCTTGCCTAGTCTGGCCAGGTTCTGATCTCACTCCCACAGGCAGCCTGCCTCCACTAACCTTTTCATGGTCCTGCTGCTATTCTATCCAGCCTTCCCTATGCTCAGTTCTGTCTGGTGAGCTCTCTGCAGTAAGCTGTCCACAGCCCCGCGGCTCATCTAGCCAGCCAGGCATCCAATCCTCTCTTGCCAAGCTCCATACAGCAACTGAAGGTTCTACTCTGCTGTTTGCCTTTTATCTAGCCCTTTTGGCCCCTTATTGGTCACTCCCACAGACCCTCTAATTGGCTGCTCCTCTACAGCCACTCTAGGCTGCCTGGTGGACTTCTCCCTGCTCTATTCTGGGGCAGGGTGATGCAGGGCCACGAGGCCTCCAGCAGGGACCCTCTGGACCTAATCCACCCTGACACAAAACACTTTCAAAAGATAAATCTGGGTGCTCAGATTGCTAACTTTGCTAGACACTAAAAATCATGGTCTTAATAAAAACCCTGGGTTTATGGCTTATTACAACAACCTGTAACCCACCAACTCCCCTTTTTGTCCTATGACTACAGGGGCGTTAACAGGCCACTCACCTTGAATGGCCCCTTAGAATATGTGCTAACTACATATGCTAAACTATCTGTTTGATCTTGTATTTAGAGGTGACACTCTGAGGACATGTGTACTCAGGACTCTGGGTAGCTCAAAAGCTTTTCTCTCTCGCCAAAAGAAGTTGGTCCAATAACAGATATTACCTCACCCAGCTTGTCTCTCTAATATATCTCACTGGCATTTCACAGCCCAACATGGAAATCGTTGCTATCTTCAGAAACTAAAAGTACAGAAAATGGTATCTGTGTAAAACAGGTGTGAAGTAAAAGTAAAAGTACCAAGAAACATGAACATTCAGTAGCTGTTTGCATCTGAAACATTTTAACAAATTAGCTTATTTTGATCACAATATAATAAACTTCAGGAGCTCAACTCCATATATTTCATATTGGTCACCTCAGAAAATAAAACCGGTTCTACTCCCTCTCTCTGCTTTGTCCCATTTTCAGTCTTCACAGAAATGCACATTGTACGATTATGAAATGTGAATACTGGCTGTTCAATTTACAAATGGTCACTGATTTTAAAGCCATTGCAGCTTCCTAGTGGCCAGCATTTTTTACTACTCAGTGGTGCTGGAACTAGGGGTACTGGGGGTGCAGCAGCATCCCCTGGCTTGAAGTGTTTCCATCATATACAGGGTTTACACTTTTGTTCAATGGCTTTCAGCACCCCCACCATAAAAACTTTTCCAACACCACTGTTGCTGCTTATCATCTTTTGAGTGGCCTTTCTGAGACAGTGATCTCACTCGAGTTCCATGCTGACAGGTATCCACATCACAGGCACCTCCATCACAAATGCCAGTAGTAGAACCCTCTTGTTGAGAGTCTCAATAGAGAAGCCAAAGACGGCATTACTTCCTCGCCTATCTTTTCAGACTGTGGTGGGTGCATATTAGGAGGCTACACTGGAGACGTTTGCACTGCTGCTGCCCATGTTACACCCTGTTTTACAAAAGAATACAAGACTTCAGGCGCAGAGTCATCATAGCAGCAATGCAGAGATTGAAGAAGTCAGGGCCACAGGGGCTGGTTTGGCCATGGCTCAACCTAAAGCAGAAAGAAAAGGAGTACTTGTGGCACCTTAGAGACTAACCAATTTATTTGAGCATAAGCTTTCGTGAGCTACAGCTCACTTCATCGGATGCATACTGTGGAAAGTGTAGAAGATCTTTTTATACACACATGCTAAAAAGATCTTCTACACTTTCCACAGTATGCATCCGATGAAGTGAGCTGTAGCTCACGAAAGCTTATGCTCAAATAAATTGGTTAGTCTCTAAGGTGCCACAAGTACTCCTTTTCTTTTTGCGAATACAGACTACCACAGCTGTTACTCTGAAACCTAAAGCAGAGGGGTTCAAACTGTGGGGCATGTACCCCTAGAGGGGTACGGAGGAATGTTCAGGGGATTGCGGCTAGGGCCTGGGCCAGCCCCCACGGGAGGCAGGGAGCTCCACTCCTGGCCCCAGCCCCAGCTACTGGCCCAGCTTTTGGTGCTACACTGGCCCCACACCTGGGGTCCCAGCCCCATGCCCAGGGCCCCGACTCCAGGCCCCGCACCCAGCTGTGGCCCCAGCCTCAGCCCCCTTACCCCTGTCTGCGTCCCCCTCCTGGAGTCGCAACCCCACTCCCTGCCCCAGCTTTGGGGGGGCGGGGGCATGAATAGGGGTAAGGGGGCCACAAGATAAAAAGTTTGAGGACCATTAACCTAAAGCATCTCTATCAGCCTTTAGAGCAGCAGACAATTAGCAATGTGCAGGTCCACCCAGCCATTCCTCCTCCTGCCCGTGACAAGCCCGCTCTGCCCACAGCCTGACCGAGAATACCTCTGTCCCCTGGTCTTTTGCACTGGGAGTGCGGGAATGTGAGAGCCATCTCCTACTGTGCAAGAGTATATTCTGTGCCATGGTGAATTCCCTCCACACTCAGTTTCCAGGGTTGTCAATCTGCACATTTTCAGAAGCTCTACATTCATGTTTTTAAAAACTGAGCCCAAAAAATATATGTATGAAATATTCTTAATAAAAGTTAATGGTTTCCTACCATTGTCTTTATTTTTAAATGTTTCCTAAATAGAATATCAAAGAGTATAATCTTGTAACATAGCGCTCAAAGGCTTACTAAAAGCTTTGGTTATGTGATTGTTGTGTGTCCCACAAGAGAAAGATAAATGCGTTTTCCAAGTTCATTTGACTGGCTCCATTCCCTTTCCAATTAGGCCATCTTTAAATTTGCATGAGGTTTATTTTTGTTGAGAACCAGATAAACATACAGCTGTTCACACTGAAATTAAATCCCAGGAATGCTTCCCTTATAAACAGCCCACTGTTTGAACTGTTTCCTTGGTAGTGAAAAGAAAAAGAAAAAAAGAGGATCTGAATTGTAAAATATGAATAATTAGCCTATTGTTAACAAAGGCAACAACAACAAAGAACTTGTGGTGTCTGCATTAATTACAGTATGTTCAGAGTCTCCCACCCCCAACTACAGCATGTATTCTTTCTTCAGGGAAAACTTTCACTTCTGATATTATTGCAGCTAGAACATCTGTCCAAGTCAGATTCAGAGCTGCCTCAGGCAGCTACCACACAACCACATATCATAAAGGGCTTTGTGTTTAACTGTCTCTCTTGACATATGCACTACATAGAGTTCTAGGATGTACTGGGAGCAGGTTGAAATTTGCTATCCAGAGGCCAGATCTTCTGCCCAGTATTACCCATTCAGTGGGAACCCTCTGAATGGACTTTCTCCCTTCATAGGCAGAGGGGAGTAATATCTTTTATTGGACCAACTTCTGTTGGTGAGAGAGACAAATTTTCAAGCCACACAATATTCCTCAAAAGCTTGTCTCTCTCACCAACAGAAGTTGATCCAATAAGAGATATTACCTCACCACCTGGTCTCGCTAATTCCGAGGACAAACACGGCTACAACTACACTGCATAAAGATAAGGGATCATTCTGGTACATCTAGGAGTGTAAGGAAACACACTGAATCCTTCACCTAGGAGGCAAACTAACAGTGTGGCTGTCTCATGAAAAGAGGGTCACAGCCAAACCTGGCTGGAAAGAGCTTCAAGGATTTTGGGTGAGCAATATTTGGTTAAACAAGAGAGCATTTTGTTAATTAACTCTTGACTCTAAAACGTGAGTTATGATTTTATTTTATATGTAACCATTTGTTTCCAATACTTCTACTTGGTACTATTTGAATCTCTATTTTTTGATAAACTCATACTTGATTTCAGTATAAACCTATGCAGTGTGTTAAGTGGAACAGTGCTCTGAGGTGAAACAGGTAGAGCTGCGGTGTACTGTTTCTTCAGGTGTAGCAAATCTGTGAAGACTGAGAGTGTCCAATGAACTCGGGGCTGGACACTTCAGGAAGATGCTCAGAGGGCTCAAAGGCTGGGGTGTGCCAGTAGCCAACCTGTAAAGTAAGTGGGGCCTGCAAGGCCTGTGGGGATGACTTGTGATGTCCATGGTCGGAGGAGTTGAGGAGCTGACCCATGGCAGGCACAGACAAGGCTTCCTCCGCAGAGGACAGGTGGTAGCAAGGTGCCTGACAACCCTGAGTATTCCTGGATGCATCACACCCTCACAGCACAGTTCCAATGGAGCTGTGCTGTCAGGGTGTAAGAGCTGAGGCCAGGGCCCCTGTGCAGAGCATATGAGGGAAAACCCTCCGGATAGAAACAGCCTAGGAAAACCCTGCAGAATTTTCTGCCCCAAGGTTCACTCCTGCAGTGATCTGGGCTCTGAATTTTTCAGCTTTGGGAGTGTTTGAAGTCCCCACGGGTTTCATGGTATGAAAGTGTGCACCTTACGGGTCTTCTTTATCATAGGAACATAGCTGGGAATGACTGAAATTAAACTGTGTACCAAGAAGGATACATGCCACTAACTGTCATGGCATAACATATAAAACTATGACATATCTAGCACAAGAGAGCCCAGACACAAGGGATTTGAGATACCATACAATCTAACCATTCTCTTCCTATTACATCTTAAAGCACATCTAATACAATGCATTTCAGTGCTTCAAGCAGCATGCTACTTTTCTGTAGATTAGATTGATTCATATCACTCGGCTAGAGTGACTAAGTTGACCTAACTCACCCCAGAATTTTGTGTCCTTAGAGGAAAATGTTTTTGTTTGTGATCCTCTCCTTTAACAATAACGTGGAAGGATTAAGAGCCAGACAATATATTTTCAATAGACACATTCTCAGTACAGCAACTGTACTCAGAGAGTGGAATCTCAGTCTTCGAGATCTAGTAAAACATAGACATTTCTTCTCACACATTATTTTTGGCATTTGACTCCATTCTTGAATGCAGGTGCTGCACTGATAATGCAACACCCACTGATAATGTAACTTGGGTGAACATAATCCAAAAGATGTGCATTCAGTGGGATGGTAAATTCTGGGAAGAGGTAATATGAGGTGAAACAAACCAAGAATTGATGCTAGACAGAAAGTGAGACCTGAGTGGTATGGCAGAAAAAACGCTAGCACAATTTGGGGATGTATACACTCACGAAGCAGTGTAGTAATGATGTCTTAGATGTCTTTTTAAAAATATTAATGAAAGACACCAGAAAAAGGGCAGAACTGAGGGTGTTGGAGGTCAGGGTGACCTGAAGAGAATTATTAAAGAGGTGATGCAGGTCAGAAATGCTGGTGGGTACTGAAAAACCCACTCACACAGTTTCAGCTATTACTTCTATGCTGAGCACGCACAGATCAACCTCTCCTATTCTCCTTACTTGGTGTTTTCCCCTGCACACATCTCCCTAGGTTTGGAATGCCCTCTGGACTAGTTGAACTAGTCACCTCCTCTTCCCATCCTGCCTTTCCTGTATGCATCCTTTAGCATGTAAGCTTTCCAGGTATGGGGCCATCTTCATTTTGTGACTTGCAAAGCACTGAACATGTTGTGAGCAGATAAATTATTAATGACCAATAATAATCCAATATGTCAGGCTCTCTCCAACATATTGTCTTGAATGGATGACTGCCAGCCCAAATTCAACATGGCCATAACAGAGTTTTTTATTTTCCCTTCCACGTCTTCTCCACTTCTGTCAGTGTCCATTGCTGCTTACAACTGTTCCTTAGCCCTGCAGCCTGAGAATCAGCTTTGACTTCTCCCCATTAATCTAAATGGTTAACAAGATATTAAAAATCTGATCCTTACTTTTGTCCAATAGCTCATAAAACTCAACAGCACCATAGTCAACTCTTGCCAGACTTCCTCCTTTTTGGCATCCCTGAAATCCACATTGCTTCCCGCCAGTCTCTTCAAGATGTAAGTGTTAAAATAATCTGTTGCCATTTTGATCAGACTACATCAATCCCTTCTTCAAATCCCTCCACTGGCTTCTTCTGAAATATTTGTCAGGCTTAACTTCTTGTCTTAAAGGCTCTTCACCTCAAACTATACCTTGGACCATGCTTCTTATCATATCTACCCTCAAGCCCTTCTTAGCCAATGATGCCACTCTAAATGCCTATTCGTTTGCTTCCCTCACTACTTTCTTCAGTCCTTTCTCCATCCAGCCCACTTTGCATGGAAAAAACCTTCTTATTTCAGGCATCAGCCCCCCACTCTCTCCTCATGCAAATTCTTCCTGAGACCTACTTTTTGGTGGTTCCAAATATGATAGACTCCTTTTTCTACCCCAATATTTAAGATGAGAGGGTCAAGGAAAAAGAGACATAACTCTGCCCCTTTCTAGTTTTCCTTCTGTGTCAGCTACACATTGTCCCCCATCCCCTCCATTCTGCCAAAGTTCCTTTTCATATCTGACTGTTTTTCAGCTTCTCATAAAAATCACTTCTGTACCTTCTTGCCTTCCGTGCACAGTATGACGTTCCTTAGCTCATCTGAAAAGTCAATACCCCATCAACATGTAAGTCCCTCTTACAGAGCTTCTTCTGCCATGCTGCTTATGCTGATTCAAGTTAACTGTGTCTCCCCAGATACATATTTAAGTATTTTGCCGACTTTGGCTCAAGAGTGCTCCAATAGGATTCAGAAGAGCAGATATACTTTGTCTACAAAAACAGGTGGAGAGACCTTGTGGCACCTTAGAGACTAACAAATTTATTTGGGCATAAGCTTTCGTGGGTTAGAACCCACTTGATCAGATGCATGGAGTGAAACTACAGGAGCAGGTATAAATACATGAAAGGATGGGGGTTGCTTTACCAAGTGTGCGGTCAGTCTAACGAGATAAATCAAGATGATCGTGGAAACTGACCAGCTAGTTAAACTTCAGTAGGGCACCAAGTAAAAAGTTACAACAAATGATGGGATGGTCTGTAATAACTATCAGAAGATAGACTATTAGATCACAACAGTTAGGGAATGACTATTAGACCATGCAGTCTTTCATTCTTCCCATGTGAGAACCATACCTATCGGTGTCAAGTATCAGGGCGTAGCCGTGTCAGTCTGTATCCACAAAAACAACAAGGAGTCTGGTGGCACCTTAAAGACTAACAGATTTATTTGGGCATAAGCTTTCATGGGCCATGCATCTGAAGAAGTGGTGTTTTACCCACAAAATCTTATGCCCAAATAAATCTATACCTATCGGTGGATATCACTCCATACAAACTTATATCTTTGCTACTTGTTTGACTTGTAAATGCACAGCCCACTTCCACAGCCAATGCTGGAGCAAGCCTGATATCTGCAATTCTGAACACATTCCTTTGCTGCAGTGAACTGAGAGTTTGTTGGCATTGCACCATTTAAGAGAAGCAAATCTAATTTGCTACTGAACTGACAGTTTCTGACCCCTCTTAAAATAAGGAGTGCTATTTTATTTCATAGCTACTGGACTTCAATTTTAATAATACAATACAATCTTTCCTGGCAGACTTCATTGTCCGCCCTCTGAGAATTTCATAATTAATACTAATTAGAAATTTCTATCCCAGCCAGAATAATTACAGTGTCAATTAACTCTGTCCTCCTACTGGCTTCCTGGAACCATATACAAGTGACTGCCCCATGAGCACACTTGTACTCTTCCTTGGATAGACTGCACATTATGAAGTCTAGTCCAGCAAGTGTGTTCAAAGGAAAGGTTTTTATGAAATTTTTTTTATCATAGGCTGACTTCAGAAGATTTGCTTTGGCTAAATTTTTAGTTTAATCCTGACTGAATGTAAATGCTAATAGCTCAGCACCTCTAGCTTTTAGTACAAACTAGCAGCTGAGACCCATTTAATGTCTCAGCAGGAGATGTTCTCATGCATCACATAAAACTTTAGGGCTAAAAGAAAGAGTAATAAAACTGGACTGCAATTCAATAGCACTACATATCACCTTTCCTCACAGAAATAGCTTCTGGATGTTTTAAAATCAGGGGAAACAGTCATTTGAACAGTGTGTCAGAATAAATACAAACAAGTTTTCCATCAGAAATCAGTATCATGTAGTAGATACTAATTTGGTATTATCTATATGCATGGGAGATTTTAGATGTGAAGAAGTGCACTTCTGTTTCTTAGCCAATGATGCCACTCTAAATGCCTATTTGACACAACAAAAACACTAACCCAGGAACCTATCCTTGCAACAAAGCCCGATGCCAACTCTGTCCACATATCTATTCAGGGGACACCATCATAGGACCTAATCACATTAGCCACACCATCAGGGGCTTGTTCATCTGCACATCTACCAATGTGATATATGCCATCATGTGCCAGCAATGCCCCTCTGCCATGTACATTGGCCAAACCGGACCGACTCTATGCAAAAGAATAAATGGACACAAATCTGACATCAGGAATCATAACATTCAAAAACCGGTAGGAGAACACTTCAGCCTCTCTGGCCACTCAATAAAAAGTTTAAGGGTGGCAATTTTGCAACAGAAAAGCTTCAAAAACAGACTCTAGTGAGAAACTGCTGAGCTTGAATTAATGTGCAAACTAGATACCATTAACTTGGGTTTGAATAGAGACGGAGAGTGACAGGTCATTACACATATTGAATCTATTTCCTTAAGTTAAGTATCCTCACACCTTCTTGTCAACTGTCTAAATGGGCCATCTTGATTATCACTACAAAAGTTTTTCTCCTCCAGCTGATAAAAGCTCATTTTAACTAATTAGCCTCTCACAGTTTGTATGGCAACTTCCACCTTCTCTATATATGTGTGTGTGTGTGTGTGTGTGTGTGTGTGTGTGTGTGTGTGTGTGTGTATATATTCTTACTATATGTTCAATTCTATGCATCCGATGAAGTGGGCTGTAGCCCACGAAAGCTTATGCTCTAATAAATTTGTTAGTCTCTAAGGTGCCACAAGTACTCCTGTTCTTTTTGCGGATACAGACTAACACAGCGGCTACTCTGAAACCTGTCTTTATGAGAAGCTGTTTCTTTTGGGCCATTTTAAAATTATTTTACATTATTTGGGGGGGGGTGGCAATTATGGATTAAATCTGATCAATGTGATCTAATTTTCAGTGGTATAACTCAGAAATGACTCCACTTAAATCAACTGAGTTACACCTGTGTAAAGTTGATACAAGATCAGAATCAGGCTTTGTTTTCCATTCACATTCAGGTGCAGTATATTTAATTCTTTTTCATCTACTGTCCAGATACTGATTAGTCTCTTTGCATTACTGTCAGTATAGTGTTTGGGATGGAGGTGAGCTGATGGGCCCTTCAGAGAAAGAAAGAAAGAAAAAACTGGGATTTTCAAAGAAGCCAATGAGAGAGAAATGCTGAGATCCCATTGTACAATGAGGTCTCAAAGCTACAGGGGTCTCTAGGTTCTACTGTAATACAAACAATAATTTTAAAGAATTCCAACGACTTTCATTAGGTTGTAAAGATAAACACTGATCACATGTCATCATTTAAGGATGATGAGTGTTGACAGGTGTTATCAGGCCACTTCATCATGCATGGTCCCTTAAAACATGCTAACCACTTATGCTAAACTATCTGTTCCATCCTGTATTTAGCCATGACACTCTGAGTACCTTTCCCAGACTTGCAGAGGAGCTCTGCGTAGCTTGATAGCTGCTCTCTCTCATCAACAGAAGTTGGTCCAATAAGAGATATTTCCATTCCCACTTTATCTCTCATCATTTAAAGAATCAGTCAATTACCGACATCTGTAAGATAGTATGAATTTATTCAGCTTGTAAAGAGCTTTGACTAAGGGGTCCACCTTTGCTATTTTTGAGCAGAACTAATTAAAAAAAAACTTTAAATATTTAGTCAGAATTTTCAAAGAAGTCTAAAGAAGTTAGCCGTCAAAACTTGCAGGAGGAAAAAATTGTTATCAAGTCTACTGTTACCAGAGACTTGAAAGTTTGCACTAAATAAATATTTCAGCAGCCTGTTGTACTGTGAAAACAGTGTTCAAATATTAGCTTATTAACAAATATTAATCAATTCCATTTTGGATGTGGTTTTGCAGTACATCACGTGTACAACAACATGGTTTACATAATTATCAGTGTCTTATGGTTTTTCTCTGAGTGCCTGGAGCAGAATTGAAGGTGTGGTCAAAGTTCTTAAAAATACTTCCTACTGAACAAAACCACCATGTGGTCTAAAAAAAGACTTGAGTTACATGCAGAACCAATTAGATGAATTTTCTGCAATTTGTCTATGGTTATGTTGACGTATTCCATTCCTCCGTTGTCTGATAGGATCTCAGTGATTTGGCTCTGACAATGCCCAGAAGCCACTGCTCATCAGGATTTTGCATGCATGCTCTCTTTCCTTCATATAGAGTCAGGTTTTTGTGTTCTTGCTGTAATATTTGAACCAGCAAACTTGTTCTTCAATTTTTGCATGCCTGTCAGGCCTAAAGAGCAAATCTCTGTCCCTGCACTCGCATGTGTTCCAATGGATGGTCTTTTCTGATCTCAAGCATTGTGGAATCACAGTTCTTTTACCTTCATAAATCAGATCACCCATAACTTATTAGCTCCTTATTAAACATCCAGTCCTATGTGACTTGTGGTAGATACTGTTTTCTTTATACAGCCAACAATGATTGTTTCCAGCAATGTGGATAACTGAGGACCTTACTAAATTGCGATTCTTATTTCTGTCGGTATTTTGTTTGATGAAGTAAATTGGGCATAACTAAATGAACTTGTTCTTCAAATGACACCTGCATATTGTTGTTCCCTGCTGAAAATGACCTACATAAGGTACTTTTTTCTAATACGTGCTTAGCCACAATGTTATGTGCTTACATTATTATTATTATTATTACAGTAGCACCGAGAGGCACCAATCAAGAGTGGTGTCCATTGTGCTAGGTGCTGTACAAACACATACTAAGAGATAAAGATAGCTTTTTGGGCATTACAATCACAATAGACAACTGAGGTAGTATTTCCATTTTACAGATTGGGAACTGAGGTTGTGTCTACCTCACACTGAGGTAGACTGAGGTTGTGTCTACACTAGCACTTTGGGCAGCAAAACTTTTGTCACTCACGGGTGTGAAAAAAAAAACCACACCTCTGACCAACATTAGTTTCACCAACAAAAATGCCGGCATGGACAGCATTGTGTTGTTTAATTATGGACAGCATATAGTTGTTTAATTATGCCAGCCGGAGAGCTCTCTCCCGCTGGCACAGAGCGACTACACAGGAGACCTTACAGGGGAGCAACTGCAGTGGTAGAGCTGTGTCACTCTAAGGTCCGTAGTGTAGACATAGCCGGAGGCACCGAAACATTAAAGACCTTGGCCAAAAATCACACAGGCAATCTGTAACAGCACTCACAAATAAACTCAGATTTCCTGAATCCTAGTTCATTGTCTTGACTGCAACCTTCTTTGTCACTTTGCTGTCCTGCCACAAAGACTGTGATTGCAAAGCCATCATCGCCTTCAAAAGCTGTGGTGATTGACCAGCTTAACTTTTCCTCCTATACACATGTTGAAGGGAGAACTCACAGCCAAAGTGTTGCAAACATCTCTTGGTCAATCTGTGCATAGTTTATTTCTGTGAGTTTCAGAAATTTAAATAACTTGGATATATTCCCCTCTGGAAGTAACACAGCCCCACATTGACCTGAATTGCCACCTCTGTATTTATATCATATTATGCCAATGTGCCTCCAATGGCAATTAGTTGCTTCTTCTAGTGAGGGCAGAATCATGCTGGAAATCCCACTAAAAGAGTCTTTTTTCTGGAGATCTCTTCAGTGCCAACACTACTTTGAGGTGTCATACATTTAGGAGGGTGAATCATTGCCCCGATATCCTCTCTGGCTCAGCACATTGCTCTGCTAACCTCATCTCTGTGCAACTTTTTGCAAAGTTGACTTTGTATATGAAAACTTTACTTTCTTTTTAGTTGAACTTTGGCTGCAAACCAGGATTTCAGATGAAGTGGTACATCTATCTGGATTCCGTATGCCCTGCGATGATACGAATAGAAGTGCCAATGGGCTATATTTTCAAGGTGTTAATTCTTCAATCATTTTGACCATGAAAACTAGAAGCCCTCCAGATTTTAGGATTAACTCTTCCTCTGGAATTTCCATTGACCATAACTAAATTTACGGGGCCAGAATCTCAGCTGGTATAAATCAATGTGCGAGCATTGAGTTCAATGGAACTACATTAATTTATACCAGTTGAGAATCTGGACCATACATGATAGCTTTACCTAGAGCCCCTTTATAAAAGAATCAGCATATAACAGAGTATGCTGACAACTGGGGGGAAGCTAGAAAGACGATCCAAGTTCATAATGAAATCATGTACGTGATCATTGAAAGGTGTAAGATTTTCCCTCGGCGGTTTCTTCCATTTTCTCAGAAAAATTGCCTCATCCATGCAAATAGGGGAGTTTCCAGGCATGATAGTCATAAATGTGTTCTTAATTCAATTCTGTAAGTATACTGTATTCATATTACTCTCTCTCTCTCTCTTAAGCCAAAGCCTGCTTCACTTGACATCCGTGGGAAAATTCTTTCTTGGATTTAACACTATTGTCTTCAACATTCATACCATTGAATACTTTCACACACAGACACTTGAGCAAGAGCAGGGTCCACATCTTTATGTTAACAGTGCACTAAAGGACTATTGGTAAAATTACTGAGTGCTTAAGAGACTTAAGAACCTAAATCTCATTCAAAAGGGGGTAGGAGTCAAGTTTCATTGAAATCCAATGGAAATTAGAAGACTAAGTCAGTTTTGAAAATGGGACTTAAGCACTTTGAGATTTTACCCAATCTGCTTGGTTGGTGATTTTTGTGAAGGTATAATACAGAGACTATTGAAGTGTGAAGAGAAAAATGCACTGAGTATCAATATTTGAGATATTTGTATATGATCAAGTTTAAAGGTACAAGAAAAAGTTCAAGTATGGCCATTGAAAATACTATGTTATTGTTTTTCTAGTTCAAGAGAATTTCAACTGCTGTACAGGGATATGAAATAACGAGCTTGGTAGAATTAATTTTTTTAATATAATTTTATCAGAATATCAATGTTTATTTTTAAGATTTTTATATGTTTAAATTTTCCACAGTTGCTGGAAATTATTGGATGGGCCAGGTAATTAAAGACATTAAGATTCAAGAAGCTAAAACTTTATAACTTAAAACAAAAATTGTCAACATCACACATCAAAATATATTGTTAATATCCTTAAATCAAACTCTAACGTTCTCAAGCAGCATTTTTCTTACTTTGCCTATCTATAAATTTTGAGTATAGATGGAATTTTTCATCATTTTTGTGTGTACAATGAAATTGACATTTACCAACACTTACCGATTAAAAAAACTAAGTCCAGAAATAACTGTCAACTAGATCATTGCCTCTTTATGTGCTGACAGCAATGCTCACCAGAATGAAATATGCATTAGTACTACAGAAGGGGGAAATCTCATAGGTGTGACCAGTGACAGAAAAATCAAGAAAAAAAGTAAAACACTTCAGGGGCAAGAAATAAGTATTACTAAATCTTTTAGAAGATCTTGCAGAACAAGAAAAGGAGATTTTACCAAAGAAAACTGGAAGCAGTCTTGAATGCAAATCTCACAGTTGTCACTACCTGCATAGATTAATGTAGCTGAGCTACCTTTAAAGGAGCCTCTGCTAGTGCACAAGCAAGACACTGTAGGCCTATAGCAGTTATGCCAATCTTCACACTGTCTCCCTGTTTGCTTCTATACACGCAATTCCTAGGATTGGTAAAAAGACACTGCAAGCTCCTAGGCTGTGCACCAGGATGCCACGCCAGAGTCTGACTCAGGCCACTGCCTCCACACATAATTTATTGGTTAAACAGAAAAAGAGCATAATACCACATTATAGTAGTTCCTGTGTCCAACTTTGGCTACAGCTCCCAGAGGCTTCTTCCTCAGCCCTTCTCAGTCTTTGTTTCAACCCCAGGACTCCTGCAAGAGCCTACCTGCTCCCCAGGAGCCTACCTGCACATTCCCTAATCACTGGGTTCTTTCCCCTGCTCCAGAGACTACCACAGGAACCTACCTGTTTCTTGCAGCTCTCTAGCCCTTCTGAGCTCTTGCTGGTCCATTATAAGGACCAGGTGTGCTTCACCTGACTCCTAACCCCACAGCCTCAGGAGGCAGCTGATTAGTCACAGGTGGGGCTGGGCCCATCTGTCTTTATAGAGGTCAGTCACCCTGTGACCAATACTATACAATCTTTGAAATAAATAAGAATTTCTGTGACTGGAGGGTTTTATTTTAAAAACAACAACAACACTCCAATGAAGAGTATTCTCCTTAAAAAGATCCAGTTCTAGGTATGTGACACCTTGTTCCACCAAGCACAGAAGTCACCTTTGCCCACCCTCACCCCTTTTATTTTCATTTACCAGGAAATGCCTGGGAATGTAACCCTTCCCTGTTCACATCAATCATTCCCTCTGTTTGGAAGCTGCCAGAAAGCTGCCTAACTTACCACCTGGCTTCCTCCTGCACTCCCTTGGCATGACCTATGGCTTTTTCTCTCACTGTGGGAGAGGGGGACTGTGGTCTCCTTCACCATTCCTGCTGCACCTGGACGGCTTCCTTCTCAGGTCATTGAATGGTGCCAACAAATATTTTCAGGGAATGAGCCACCAGGCAGGAAACCTGTCCCTTCCTGTCCTGACACTCCCATAGTTGAGTTGGAGAAGGAAACTGTCTCTCTCCAACTATAGTAAGCTCTGCAGTAACCTCTCTGATAGGTGACAGCCCCTTAACCATGAGGGGTTGCAATGCATGAGCATACTAGGCAGTGGAGCCTCTGATTCCAATTGCGCTATTCCTGGGGTTATGAGAGCTGTAGCCACTCTAGGTCTCATGAAGTGTCATCTGCCCCTGGGATGAGTGCAGAACCTACAGCTGAAGGAGAGGACGAGTGACCCAGGGGGCAATGGTGCCAACTAGCAGAGAGCACAGGGGGTGCATAGGTTTTTCAGGGAGCCCTGAAGTCAGATATATGCATAATAGTTCACAAAGGTGTCACGTGAGGTCTCTACTGAGAGCCAGTAGCCCTTGGTCACCATAATCATTGTGCAATGTATGTACAGATCATGTTTAAGAAGTTACGTATATATAATAAAAACTATGCTCTCAAGGTCTTGGAATTAAGGCAGGTCACCTGGAGGTGACATACTTCAGAAATGTTCCTTTTAGGCAGGAGATAACAGACACCTATCTCCCTGTATGGTTTTTGGTGTGTTGTATGTCTCACAGTGTACGTCTGTTTACATACTGAGCCACAGGCAAAAGACGAAATTGTGAAATCTACAGAAGAGGAAATCTGCAGGAATAAGCAAACAGCATGGGGGTGTCCTGTTTATAAATAATCACAAAAGATTGTTCTGGGATATCTTGGAGTGCAAAGCAACACACTGAATCCTTCACCTGGGAGGCAGACTGACCGCATAGTAGCCTCATGAAAGGAGGATCACAGGCAACCTGACTGTAAAGCGCTGCAAGGATTTTAGGTGAGTAATATTCTACAAGACATGAGTATTTTGTTAATTAAGTCTAGGGTCTAGAATGCATGTTTTGATTTTATTTTACATGCAACCATTTGTTTCCAATACGTTCTTGAATCTCTATGCTCTGTTAAATAAACACATACTTGATTTCACTATAAAAATATGTAAGTGGTCGGTGTTAAGCAGAGCGTTGATCTCAGGTGGACCTGGCAAGCTGGAGTGTACTGTTTCTTTGGAAGTACTGTTATAATGACACAAATAATAAATAAATAATAATAATGCCTGCATCTGTAATTTTCACTCCATGCATCTGAAGAAGTGGGTTTTTTACCCACGAAAGCTTATGCCCAAATAAATCTGTTGGTCTTTGAGGTGCCACCAGACTCCTTGTTGTTTTTGTGGATACAGACAAACATGGCTACCCGATGAAGTGAGCTGTAGCTCACGAAAGCTTATGCTCAAATAAATTGGTTAGTCTCTAAGGTGCCACAAGTACTCCTTTTCTTTATGGCTACCCCCTGATATTTGGAAGTACTGAATCGGTCAGTGGAGCAGGAGCTGGACATTCCAGGGAGATACTCAAGGGCTGGGGTCTGCCAATCGCTAGTCTGTAGAGTAACAGCAGAGCCTGCAAGGCCTAGAGGAGAGGGCTTGGGCTGCCCAGGGTGGGTGGAGTTGGGAAGCTGATCCACAGCAGGCACAGACTAGACTTCCTCATATTGAAGGCAAGTGGTAACGAAGTGCCTCACAGCCCTGGGAACCACCAGGAAGCTTCACAAAGGGTTTCATCCTCCCATTCCCTTAAGAAGGAGACTTCTTGATCATACTAGAAGATCTTTGGGCTGGGGGATCTCTGGCTCTGCTAAGTAGCGCCTGTCCCAAAGTTGCAGATGATCAGCAGCGCTTCCTGAAGACTATGGGAAAGGAGGGACACATATGGCCCCAGGAAGTAGAAACCCACATTCCCCCTCCCCCAGCCACCTGAAGAGAAGAATGATATGTTGGGTAGTCTCATGGCTTTGTGTGAAAGGAAGATAATGGTTGTTGGTAGGGAAGGAGGGTAGTCAGTTATCTGGGAATTGGAATTTTACAGATTTCCTTCCCTGAGCTTTACACAATGCAGTTGACCTCAAACCAAAGTCATTATGAACAGGTTGAATGTTTGCTGTGAACACTGAGCACAGCTTTAGTAATTACTAGCTGAGAATCAATTCCTCTGTGCCTTTCCTCACATCCAAACAACAAATCATTGGTGCATCTACCCTTCCTCCTTTGAGGCCACTTAAGTACACGGGGTCAGCCATCCATATTCTACTCTGCGGAGGGGGGGGCAGGTTTCCCACCATGCTTGTTTGCTCTGCTTTCCCAAAAGTGCAGGCAAGCCACGTGACATGAACGTGAGGCTTCCCTTTTTGTCAAACTGAGTTGTCATTCAGGCAGGTTGTTGCACTTTTCCAGTTTTCAGACAAACGGGTTGTTCAAGGTAAAATTGCATTTTGATGTTTTCAGATCTTGTTGGGATTTTCATAGCCAAAACGTTTGGGGCAGTATTTGTAACTGAAAAGCTTTCAGTGGTTGGCATGTTTCAAATTCTTTCATTTTGAGTTTACAGCACATGCTTTTTCAGCGTTGTGCATTTGTGTGATGTGGTTGTCAAAGAAAGAATTGCCTCATTCACTGAAGGCTATCGTTGTCAATTTTTCCACACTGTCATACTGTGCTTTGATACTTAATATTGCTACAAGGCAACTGGAAACCATTACACATCATTATGTTGATAACGCAAGGGTCAATTATTAATGGGTTTTAATTGGCTAGTACTCCAGCAATTCAAACTGTGAAATTGTGTTCGCTGTCTGTGTAATTGTTATTGGATATGATGAGACAAGATTTGTGAATATGTTGTAAGACTATCTAAGCAATTAAAATGAACCTTAGAAGTTGGAAATAGAAAAAAGCTACTGGGTCATCATCCAGTTCATCTCCCTGCCAATACAAGATTATTCTTACATCACAAATGGTGCTCAGATGCAAACAAGCAACACTATTGACCCAATGCCTTCAAAGGAAAAGCATTCATACTGGTATCCATTCAAAATGTCATGAGTATTAAAAACAGTTTATTTTGCTTTTCAATAGAAGCAGCAAAATGAGAACAAAGTGATGAGCATGGATGGTCCTAGGTATAGGTCTTTCCCTATATAGGGCCACTTATTCAAAAAGAACCTATTTTTCTTTCATTCAAGTTATTGTGAGGGAAATATTCTACATTACCCTCTCAAATCCTGTATATTCAATAATAGCATTATTTTTTCTAGCAGATCATTAGTCATTATTGTGATCTTCAATGAATTCCTTTTTAAGCCAGTTAGGTCTTTCCTATCTGCATTATCACAACTGCAGCAAGGTGATTAGTGCAAAAATATTTTCTGTAGCTATTCAGTCAGGTTTTTTAAATGTAGACTGTGCTTATACCTGAGATAAGTATACTCAGGATACTGCCCAGATGCAGAGCTGATTCAAAACAATTAGTCTGAACTCCAATGTATCAAAGGTGCCTGAGTGTCTCTTTGAGGCAGAGGAAACTATAGACAGGGAAAGAGGGGTCCTGCTGGGAGAAGCCCTGGAGATATTAAGGATCAGGAAGCTTTGGTTTAGGTTTGTGTCTTGTTATTTGATTTAATAATAAAGGAAACCCTGAGAATAGGGGGCAGTAAGGGGCGGGGGGTCCCAGACGGGGGCAGTCAGGGGACAAGGAGCAGAGGGGGTTGATGGGTCAGGGATTCTGAGGGGGGCAGTCAGGGGGCGGGAAGTGGGAGGGGGCGGATATGGGGCGGGGGCCAGGCTGTTTGGGGAGGCACAGGCTTCCCTACCCGGCCCTCCATACAGTTTCACAACCCCAATGTGGCCCTCGGGCCAAAAAGTGTGCCCACCCTGTTCTAGCACATGTTTACTAACAACACTGTTCACAAAACCAGTGAATTTAAAGTGTGTATTAAAGAGCTACCATGAACAAATATCTCAGCACCTTCTTCCATGCCTCACCTGATTCTTGGAACCCTTTCCAAGACCTTGTCCAAAATCCATCCTCCAAACCACCACCCTCTTTCATACCAGTCCTATAGCCCCATTTTTCCAGCACTGCCTTCAAAAAAAATGTGTGGATCTTACGCAGACATACACATTTAAACTACCAAGGAATATGCATGTCTAAAATGAGTACGCTTCTCAGAGTAGAAACTTGTAGTATTTTGTATTTTCTGTGAGCCCATGTACTGGTGCTATAAAATTAAAGAATAATAAAATGTCTGTTTGCCTACAATGACAAATGTTTATACACACACACACACACACACACACACACACACACACAAAACCCTAATTCTAAGAGTTACAACCATCCATGTGGGGGGAAAAACATACCCATGCACACCACAGTATGTGTCCAGCCAAAACAGCCAGCATTTCAAGCCTCTAACATCAAATATTTACCAGAATGTGCTTGTAAAAGACCAACAGATTAAAAATTATTCCAAAATTATTTGGCTACTAAAGTAAAATGAGTACATTCAATAAAATCATGATCTGCTCATGGACAAGTCACAAGGAGAAGAGAGGTGAAACTGAAGGTTGTGATTCAGCAAGGTATTTAAGCACATGCCTAACTTTAAGTGTATAATTAGTCCCACAGATATCAAAGCTCAAATAAGTTTAATTATTCACCCAATTTTAATCAAGAATGTCTTTATCATCTTTTGCATCCTGTTGGGATTTCTTCTTTTACAAGGACTCCACCCAAATAAGGAATCATAGACACTCAACTTGGAAAATGAATTACAACAACATATTATGAATCAGTTTTCTTTACCCTTCAATATCCACCATTACTTATGCATAGTTATTATGGCCCATGTCATCTCCTTCTCCCCTTATATGGGTGTGCAGGAGAATAATATAGTGTAAACCCCATACTTGTACTCATAAAAGTAAGCAGCGGAGCCCAAATGACATGATCCTTTACCCCCATGCTCATGGATTTGTTAAACAGATGAAAATATAGATCTTTTTGTACCTAGTGCATTGGTGCCACAATCCCTGATGGAGGCCTCTAAATATTGCCATCATACAAATAAATAATAAACAGCAACAACAGGGGACATAATCTCAACTAAGCAGAATAGTGGTTATTATATTGCCCTTTATAACTTAGTAACTATGTACCTAGCTGCAGTGATAGGTGCTCTAAATAAAATAAATCAATTAAATTTAATAAATGTTTTGTCATGGTCTAGCATACAATTGCACAGAAAGAAGAGACACAATAGAGGTTAATTGCAGACATATTGCATGATAGCACTCCGTAACAGCTTAAAACTATGAGAAGTGTCATGCTAACATTGTTGATGTTGCAGATTGCACAGTTAGTACAAAGACAGACGTTGTGTAACAGTGCTCCTGGCAACAGAAGCAGTGAAATCTATATCACATCCCCACAGTCTACTGCCAGCATGAGAGAAAAATCAGCAGAAAATAAGAAATTGTCAGACAACTCCTGCCACAGTTCACATCACACAAACATAAATGTTACTTGATGTCATGCTGAATCACTTGTGTAAAAAGGAGGAAGATTAGCACTACAATGTAAGATGAAACTGCTTTGATCAATATGTTACTCTTATCAGGGCTGATCCAAAGCTCACTGAAGTCTGTGACAGTCTTTCCTTTGACTTCAGTGAGCTTTGGATCAGGCCCATAATGTTTAAATATGGTTTATGGCCACTAGATATTAGAAACTGACACAAGAATTTCCATGTTTTCTGCTTGAAAAAGATTTCCTGCAAAGCATTAAGGATAATGTTTCAGTTACATCAAGCTTATGTTAGTTAAATGGGGACATGCAGAGCCAGATTCCCAGCTGGTGTAAGTCCAGGTAGCCCTGTTGTCTTCAGTGTGTGAGAGAAATTAGAAAAACAAAATCCACACAAGTTGAACTTTTGATTGACTTTACTGGGAAAAGAAGTAGGCCCTTTGTCTGTTATTATGTATTCGTGACTGGAATGTAACAATCTTCTGAGACAACAAGTCTCTCACAAATATTCTTTCTAATAAAACCATCCTCAATGAATATTTGTTCTCCTCAGGCTTTATATTCACTGCTTGGTCTGTCTTTCTTTTCATGACATTCTCCGAGTTCAGTAATAACATCACATTCCTAAGGCCTTAACTCTTTTCTCATCTGTTTGTTTTCAGATCCAACATTCTCACATCTATCGACAGAATCTGGCAAAATCAATACAGAGTATATACCAGAGTATATGTCCCCTCCAATTATTATTTGTTCATAGGCATGATAATTAGGCCATGGCAGTGAATTTTATTTCTCGTTGTCCCACTCCTGTTGCCTTTCAACTTCTCCCTCACCTCATCGTAATTCAAACACCTCAAAAGTGTGTTTTCCTTGCATGGTTTTTTTTTCCTTTTCTTTTTTCTCCCCATAGCCTTGCCTATGAGGCGTACGTGTCTTGGTTCTCATGTTTTGTCATCAAAAATAGAAAGATTCTGGTTTGCATTTGGGAACTATACCCTTTCAAAACTATTAATATCTCTACGTTTTTAGGAATCTTTCCTACTCCATTCCACTCCCATAGTACTCATTAATGTCAATGTGAAGTTGCACATATGTCGGAAGAAGAGCATGGATCTTTAATACTACATAATATTGCTCCACATAATGTGCAGTAAACTAACAGTGATGTGTGTTCTAAATTTAACATCACTAATGCTAATGGCAAGCTAGACTGAAATTACTTTGTTTAGAAAAGTTGACTAAAATGAGCTCATGTCTTGAAGAAAGGTATTTACTCGTTGTTTTATATTTTATAAAGGAAAACAATGACAGAGTCAACATGATATCCAATGGGACCTCCTGTTTTCAAATAAGTGTTTTAATATTGTAGCATCTGTTATGCTGGTAGACCAGGTGCCAGCTCGTGCCAAGGCTGTAGGGGTCAGCTGAGTACTGACAAATTCATAGCTAGAAAGCAGATCAGCTCACTTCTATGTTTGTTTCAGAGTAGCAGCCGTGTTAGTCTGTATCCGCAAAAAGAAAAGGAGTACTTATGGCACCTTAGAGACTAACAAATTTATTTGAGCATAAGCTTTCGTGAGCTACAGGTCACTTCATCGGATGCATTCAGTGGAAAATACAGTGGGGAGATTTATATACACAGAGAACATGAAACAGTGTGTGTTACCATACACACTGTAATGAGAGTGATCAGGTAAGGTGAGCTATTACCAGCGGGGGGGGGCGGGGGGGAACCTTTTGTAGTGATAATCAAGGTGGGCCATTTCCAGCAGTTGACAAGAATGTCTGAGGAACAGCGTGGGGGGAGGGGAGGAATAAACATGAGAAAATAGTTTTACTTTATGTAATGACCCATCCACTCCCAGTCTTTATTCAAGCCTAAGTTAATTGTATCCAGTTTGCAAATTAATTCCAATTCAGCAGTCTCTCATTGGAGTCTGTTTTTGAAGTTTTTTTGTTGAAGAATTGCCACTTTTAGGTCTGTAATCGAGTGTATTGTTCAAGATTGGTGTTAGACTTGTACTGATGTGTTTAGACTATAGAATGCTTATAAGTTGCTGCATGCATTAATCTCACTTGTAATGTCTGTATCCCATGCTGTAAGGAAATATGTAAGTTTTGCTTTGTAAGTGTAAAAATCTCTGCTCTGAACTTGTGAACCCAAGCAGGAGGAGTGGTTGTCTCGCCCATCAAGAAGAACTATGAAGACCAAATGGGCCATTTTGAAACATCATGATACAAAGACCGGGTTAATGGCCTTCTAATGCCCCTGAAGGTGCTATGTGAAAGAAAGCTTGTCCCCTCAGCTTGAATTCTGGATGAAGGATAACTAAAGATAGCTGAAATGAAAATTTTTAATCTTTTGGCTGTTTGGACTCTCACAGGGCAGGAGCTAGGAAACAAAAACAGAGATATCCAGGGTCAACCTGCATTAGCCCTAAAAGACATTCAGTGCTGACAGATTATGGTTCCAAAAGGTGTTAGATGTAGTAGACTAACTCATTTGTATGTTGCCTGCTTTAAACAGTAAATAACTCTTTCATTTCTTTTTCCTAGTTAATAAATCCTTAGTTAGTTTACCATAGGATTGGCAACAAGCATTCTCTTTGGGGTGAGATCTGAGGTAAGTGACTGGTCTCTTGGGACTGGGAACAACCTGAATATTTTGTGATTTTTGGTGTAAGTTACCATTTATCACTAAGTCTGCCTTGCCTGGGTGGCAAGATAGACTGGAGTGCCCAAGGGGACTGTCTGTGACTCCTTGGTAAGTGTTAGGAGAATGCAAAGTAAATAGGGTAGAGACTAAACAACAATAATCTTGCTTCTGGCCTTGCTTTTAGTTTAAACAGGCTGAATAAGCAAGCAAGAGAATGTAAGTGAAAGCACAGGGCTGCCCCCCTTCTCTTCCTTTCCCCCTGCAGCTGGTAGCCTGGAAGATAAGGGCTAATCAAGCAAGGGGTTGCTATGGTAACCAAGCAGCTGGAGGATAGGGGAGGGTGTAAGAAGAAGACAAGGTCTGCAAAAGAGTGACCATGCCCAAAAAGTGACCACACTCTTTACCCCTCCCATTAGGTAGAAAAGAGGTGGTCTTATTGACACAAGACTCAAGAGCCCCAGAACAGAACAGGGGCACTACAAGTATAATTAAGTTTACCAAGAAGAGGAGGTGGGGAGCGGAAGAGGGAGCTCCGGCGGTGTGCTGAGCTAGGGGTCAGGAGAAGAAGGGGGTTCTATCGGCATATAGAGTAGTAGAAGAGGGAGGGGAAGAGGCAAATTCTATCGGCATATAGAAATAGCCCAACTGGTGTGAAGGGCTTCGGAATATGCTTGCTTGTTTAGCCCTAATAAACCCATCGAATTGCCAGCAGACTGGACTCTGGACTGTTATTTTCCAGCGAACTGTGTCTGGGAACTGAGAAGGAGGAGGGAGCTGGACCGCTGCCAACAGTAAGACTCTTACAGTGATTCAAGAGTTCACATTTGTTATTGGGTGGGTGAAATATTATTACAGAACATACCAGGAGGTTGAGGTGCCCTGAAGTTGCTGACTGAAGTTGACACTCATGTTCATCAGCCACTCTAGACAGTTAGATAACATCAAACAACAACAATATAGATATCTCCTTGCCTAAAACCACATGAAAAAAATCTCTTTGCCACCTTCTTTCGTATGGGAATTTGAAACGCAACATTAAAGGTCAATGTCCAAGTTTGTTATGCATTCTGTGTCTTCCAGTGATGTGGACTGAATCAAGGCTGACCCTCCAAAGAAGGTACTTAGGAGGGCAGCAGTCCACTAGAAGTACAATGGTTTTGATGTCTTCTCCATATTCGCATGTCAGGGTGTCCCTCATTTTCCATTTATGTAACAGATAATTGCAACATACACATGAGCTTCTGATGCGGTTTTCTGTGACCCATATAGTGGCAAATTATCCAATGGGCCCACGGGGCCCAGGCCCAGGGGCCCCAGCCAATTGGCGGGCCCCAGAAAAATGGGAACCCCAGCAGAAATTCGCTGCAGGGTGGCAGAAGCCCAGAGCCCTGGCAGAAGTCACAGATCGGGCAGATGAAGCCCCAGTGCCTGGACCCCAGTCCCTGGCAGAAGCCACAGAGCAGGCAGGGGAAGCTCCAGCGACCAGACCCCAGCAGAAGCCACGGGGCAGGCAGGGGAAGCCTCTGTGCCCCAATCCCAGTCCCCGGAAGAAGTGCAGGGCAGGCAGGATGGATGGAGCAGGGGAATCCCCAGCGCCACGACCCCCGTCCCTGGCAGAAGCACCAGACAGGCCAGGGGATGGGTGGGGGGAAATCCCAGCACCCCAACCCCGGCAGAAGCACTGGGTGGGCAGGAAGAAGCCCCAGTGCCCAGACCCTGACTGTGGCCCCAGAACTGGAGGAGCCCTTGCTCCGTGCTGCAACCTCAGAGCTGGAGGATCTCTCGCTCCCTGCTGTGACCCTGGGGCCGTGTCAGGCGACAGAGGTTCTCCAGTCTTGGGGCTGCAGTGGGTGGGGTCAGTAAGGAGTGAATGGGGAGTGGGGCTGCAGTGTGAGGGCAGAATAGGGCAGATCCATGGGCAAAACAGGGGCAGGCTGCAAAGGAAATGGGAAGAACAGGGGCAGGCCAAGAGGAAGGGGCAGAATGGGGTGGGGCCCTGGGCAGAGACGCAGGCAGAAGGGATGGAACAGGGGTGGGACTACAGGTGGAAGGTTTGGGACAGGATCACGATTCCAGTGCTGGGGCCCCCGGTGACCTTAATTCGCCTCTGGACCATATCTTAAATGGCATGATGAAACCAGGTGGGCTGTAGGAGCCATGATCAGGTATTGATTCTTGCCTCCACTGCTTTCCCACAGCCTCTGCCACTTGTCTTTTGATGACACTCCAGAGTTTTGAGAACTATGGAGGGGTTAAAAGTCAGCAACTCAGTGGGAGTGGGGAGGAAGGTCTTCATAGGTAGGTAAGTCTGGGTTCATTATCACACAGTCGTATTCTTATATTATCCCTGCTTCTCTTTGGCAGAATACTCATAAGATATGCACAAGGATAAGGGGGCAGATTGTTGGGGTTGACCTCAGCACTCCTGTGACAATTCTTGCAGCCTGGTTCAAATGCAAATTGATGAGTTCTGTATGTACGCTATCTGCCCATACTGGCATACAATATTCAGTTGCTGAGAAGATGAGGGCCAACCTTCATGCACTCCTCCCTGTTAAGTGCTTCAACACAACCAATGCCATCAATGTGGTGACCAAATGCCGGTCAATGGCCTCGCAGCTTAAACAGCAACTCAAGCTATCCACTCTTTGCCTAAACTCACATTCAAAAGCCTACACAAAGCAAAATTTACTCTTGGAAGTTATGTCATCTCTTAAACTCTCCAATCTCATTGAGGTGTGTATTGCATCAGGCAGAATGATTCTCATTACGGCACCACTTCATAAGTCAACTAGAGAGTCATCAAAGAATCAGATCAATTGTAAAATATTTTGTATTACAAAGAACATGTTGCATTGTACTGTATATGTTAAGGTATAAAATCAGGCCAAAGAGTGGAGAGGAGGCTAAGTGAAAGGAATAAGCACGCAAACACACACACAAAAAGAAGAATTTAGTTTGAGAGAAAGCAACAGCAAAATTATTCAAAGTTTATAATGGAAGCATGCCGCATGTTAGAACACTGAATCTGATTAATTTAAACTTCCTAGTATGAAGTGAGTGTGTGGGGAGTGATCTTGACGTGATACTCAAATTTAAGTAGAGAGAGAAACAGAGGAGGATTAGGGTTGATGAAGGCAAAAAAAGTCCCGAGGGCAGTAAGTTATGATAATATCAGACCTGACATAAAACATCTGCTCTTAGAATGAGATTATTCAAAGGGCAAACCAGAACAGTAATGGAAAAGAGTTCATAACATTGAAACTCTGTGCATAAGCATTATATTTATGGTCTCAAAGTTCCTTCAAAAACCTAGTTCTTCTTCCCCCTGTGCTTCTTGTACACATAGCCACAGAAACAAAGGAACAAACAAAAAACTTAACCAAACCTAAGGCCATGTCTACATTTCACAATTAAGTTGACATAAGGCAGCTTATATTGACCTAACTTTGGAGGTGTACACACTCCAGTGCTCTTCCCACCAATTTAAAACTCCTACTAGGCCGACATAATACAGCCACCTCAATGAGAGGCATAGCGCTTAGGGAGATATAGAGTGACAAAGTGTGAGTGTAGACACTGCATTACTTATGTCACCATAAGTGGTCTCCAGGAGATGTCCCACGATGTCCATTGTGACCCCTCTGATCACCAGTTTGAACTCTGCTGCAGCCAGGCTTCTCCCCCTTTAAAGCACCAGGAATTTTTGAAATTCTTCTTCCTGTTTGCTCAGCATGGAGAGCTCACATAGCATGTGCCCAGCTGATCGTGCCGGCTCCCTGCAGCAAACACACTCCTGCCTGGAATACACTGGAGTTGTTGGATCTGCTGGGTCTGTGGGGAGAGTTTGCTGTGCTTATCAGCAATTTCTTCTGCAGGCAACAAAGCAACACATAGGTGAGCAGCATATGGATCCAGTCTGCAGCCGCACACAAGCAAGAGCTGTACCGTTGTATCCTCAGTTACTCTCAGGAGCAAGATATCAGTTGCTATCATCCCCACCTCTGAAAAATGGGTCCAGTATTCAAAATAGTGGCCCTAAGTGCTTGTACTGATACCCTCCTGAAGCCCCCCTGCACCCGTAGTCCCATATTTCCCCTTCCCCCAACTCCACCCCACCCCTAGGCCGAACTTACCATGATTAGGACTCCCGCTGTGCTGGGTGCCTGCCAAGGGAAAGTGAGAAAGGGTGTTTCTAACTTGTTTGAACCAAAGGCTGTGAGTGCACTCACAATAGTGCCTCTATCTATTGTTTCTTTAGCTTCTTCAGATGTGCCCTTGACCGGCTCCTCCTGCACACTGGCTGAGCAGCTCCATTTGATAAGGAGACAAAACAGGAGGTGAAAGGAAGACATGTTCCAGGAGGTGCTGCAATCTTCTGATGCATCGGATTGTGAGCAAAGAGCTTGGAGAGAGGCTATCAGTGGGGAACTGTGTGTGGATAGTCAGGAGAGGAAAAGGGCAGGAGCATCAGTACAGCTGCTGCAGGACCAAACAGACGTGCTGAGGTCCCTGATTGAACTGCAGACAGAACACATCCGTGCTCACCTCCCCCTGCAGCCCATACAGAACTGACTTCCATGCCCTCCTTACATTCCCCTCCCCCCACACACATTCCTTGCATGTTCCCGGGCCGTCTCAGTTCCCCATGCACTCCATTCTGAGGGACATGTATCACAATGACAGCTGGACATATATCCAACTGTTAGAGCCTCGTTTGAAAATGTGCTCTTCATTTTCATGTCCCTTGCAGAACACAGAAATGTTTGTATTGCTGTTGAATAAAAATGTACTTATAGAAAGATAAGGAATCTTTATGTGTCTCCTACAGATAGTAGTTGCTGCTGAAATTCATACACAGTGGCAATCAGTGCATTTACATTGTAAAACTAACGCGCACACAGCAACCATTACAAGATTCATACTATGGTGCAAGAAAACAATGTCTGGCTAAATGCACTACAGAGACACATTACTGGGGCTTATTTTCAAAATGCTCCTTCAAAGCCTCTGTGATTCAAACAGTTCTCCTGTTGAGCCCCTCCAGCAGCCCTGGTATCTGCCTGCTCATAAGCAATAGCCCGTCGATCCACTTCAATACTCCACCCCTGTGGAAACTTCTTCCCCTTAGCTTCACAAATATTATGCAGCACACAGCAGGCTACTGTGACCCCAGGAATATTTTCCTCATTGAGGTCAAACCTGCCAAAAAGGCAGCTCTGGCAACCCTTTAATAGGCCAAAGGCATAAGCAACAGTCATTCTGCACCTGCTAAGCCTGTTCTTAAAGCGCTCCCTACCACGGGAGAAGGGATAGGATAGGTTTCCAAGGATCGCTATTTGCATTTCCACATCCCAGAGTGGAATCTTCTGATCTGGAAAGAAAATCCCTGCTTGCAGCTTTCTGTACAGGCCAGAGTTCCTGAAGAAGCATGCATCATACACCTTCCCTTGACCACCGTACGTTAATGTCAGTGAAATGACCCCAGTGATCCAACAGAGCTTGCAGTACCATAGAAAAGTAGCCATTTCTGTTGATGTACTCCATCGCAAGGTATTCTGGGGCCAAAATGGGGATGTGTGTACCATCTATTGCCCCTGTGTAAGCCATGTGTCTAATAGAGAGATATCTCTTTAAGAGACCCATTGGGGAAAGGTATGAGTGAGTTGTGTCTGGGTCATTGTTGCTAGGCAGATTAAGCACTCCACATCCAGAAGCTTCTGGAATTGGGTGTGGTACTTTTGGGTATGCTCCAATAGGCTACCTGTTGCTGGGGTCAGACTCCATGAGGGCAAGCAGTCAGGACAGCTGCTTTGCAGGGGGCCACGTGCCCTGTGTGAATTGGGAGAAGCTGAGCCCAGGAACAGAAAGCAGGCTGTTGTCCCTAACCGTGAAGCATTTTGCAGCAGGTTAGTGATATTGTTAACCCTCTAAAAGAGAAGCATGGACAATGTTAATTATAGCCGGGGGAAAAATAACTTCTACTTTAATTGTATGCTTTGAATGTTGTTTTGATTTTAGCCAAACTGTTCTCGTTAAATTGTCTCAACTAGTCTGATTCACCAACTTTTCTTTAAACGTAGTAATGGGGAAAGAGTCATTTATATTTTGCTATTCTCAGGTTTGTATTTTCTTGTAGCAGGGTTTTCTTTAAATCTATACACTTGTGACTTAACTGAGTGATTGGTTAATCAGTTAGCTGACTGGCTAGTAGTGATTTCAGCAGAGGAAAAGTCTGCATGGATTCCAACTGAAGATTCCTACAAGCAAGTGGACGGAAGATATTGTTTTAGACTCAGCAGACTGTATAGATTTGGTGATCGAAAATTCTAACTGAGACTTAAGTGAACTAAACATAAGCTTTTGGGAACTTTCTGTTTCTTCTCATTGTATTTCTGTGGGGACTGAACTGTTCAAATTTTAATTTGTTTTCTTTATTTATAGTTATGTATAACTGTGAAGATAATGTCTGTGGATTATACAGTAACCATGTTATGCTGTAAAATTAGATTTCTTTCTTTATCATAAGATTTTATAAAGTTATGTAATTAAATTAAATTCATTTCTTTAGTTCCTTTTGGGACTTGAATGTGGGGAAGTTGACCCTGTGCAATTCTTGCTGAAAATCCTCAGAGACTGAACTCTGGGTCTCCAGGTACTTTTCTATGGGAGTTGGGGTTTTTTAGGCACTGGAGAAGGGCAATGAAGTGAACTCTAGCCCACGCAAAAGTTACACCACCATGGTTTGGAAATCCCATTGGTGCTAAGCCATCCACTGTTTCCCACACATTCCCTAGAGTCACAGTCCTTTGTAGCTGGCCCTGCCCACTTGCATCACTACAACCTCAACTCCAAACTGATTCACAACTGACCAATAGCAATCTGGGGGTCCCAGTTTCCACACAGTGATCACCATCTGCTTCTCCACCATTAGGGCAGCTCTCATTTTGGTGTCCTTGCACTGGAGGGCAGGGGTAGCACTGCGCACAGTTCCAGGAAGGTGGCTTTGTGCATCCAAAAGTTCTGCAGCCAGTGCTCATCATCCCGTACCTGCATAACAATGTTATCCCAGTGTTTATTTCCCATGCCCAGTACTGGCGGTCCACTGCAGCTGCTCTGTGAATGCCAAAAGCAATCCTGAATTGTTTCTTTCCACGTCACACAGCAGGGCAGACACTGTGGAATCATTATCAGATGCACAGCTCATGAAATATTGCAGGATCAGCCATGTTGTGTTCATAACACTCATCAATATACTGGAGAGCAGTTTTGATCCATGTTTTGAGACAGAGATGGCAGGTGTGCAAATTATATGGGCTGTCGAAAAGTGGCATGAAATGTAGTTGGAAGCCCATAGAATGATGGGACAGAGAAAACTGCATCATGGGATGGTGAGCCCACCCCAGGAGGCACTGCAAACCCTTCCCAGAAAACCCAGCAACAAATGGTGGCGAGTTGAACAGTGGGATAGCTACCCACGGTGCACTGCTCTCTCTGTCGATGCAAGAGCACCAACTGTGGATGTGCTCCACCATCACAAGGAGCATTGTGTGGATGTGCAAAAGCGGTTTAGTTACAATGGTGGATGATCATCAACATAACTTAAGTTGACTTAACTTGGTAGTGTAGACATAGCCTAAGGAGTAATAGCTAGGATTTTCAAATGAACCTGAGGCAGTTAAGAGACAAAATGTCATGGAAACTGGGTGCCTCACTCTCTTAAGCTACTTGGAAAATTCCAGCCAAAAATTTCCAAGGAGCAAGCAAACAGAACTGAACAGCCTAAATTCCTCCTTGGATTTCTGCTACAGTCCATGGCCCCAGCAGACCTTCAATGCAAGGCTGTGCCTAGAAGGCACAATCTAACCATTTGTTGGTGTGCTTCCCTTTTTGTGTGTGAGTCTCCGTTCTGATTCCTGCTTTGGATTCACTTTACTGTTTGTTTTTTGCTGATGTTTCCTGGGTGGTGTAGGTGCTCAGTTCATTATGACAGGAACTTGTCCACAATTAGAATATCACAAAGACCATATTTTTAAAACATTGGGATATTTAGTCCTCATTTTTTGTTCTTCCAAGTTGAAAAGTGTGTTGGGGTGAAAAGTGTGTTGGGGTGGTGCCCCACCCTCAGGCAAGATTGAGCTGAACCAGGCCTGAGAGGCTGCACAGACCTGCAGCCAATCAGAGAAGGCCTGAGGAGAGCCAATCAGAGCAGGGAACGAGTCAGCCAATCAGGGCCAGGATAGGCCCTATATAAAGGCTGCCCAGGAGCAAAGCAGTGAGTCTTTTCCAGACCTTTAAAGGGGAAGGTCTGTCTTCTGAGCGAAGAAGACCAGCACCTTTGACAGCACAGGCTCAGGGGAGCAGAGGAGAGTGCCAGCCCGATACCTGTCAGACTGCGGGCCCTGACCAGAAGGGCCTAGAGGGTGCAAGGGGTCAGAGGGGAAGTAACCCAGGGAGGATGGATAGATGTGGGGAGAGAAGGAGGGTGGAGAGGCTGCCACTAGAGGGTCCCTGGGTTGGGACCCAGAGTAGTGGGTGGGCCTGGGTCCCCCCCTTGTACAGCACCTGGCTCTGGAAGAATGGCCATGATAGACTGCAGCTGGCCCTTGAGCAGAGGGGCTAGACCTTTGGGGGTTGTAGTTGGCCACTGAGGCAGGACTGAACTGGGAAGACTGCTGTTAACCCCCCCCCCCCCCCGACCCTCCCAAGCAGGGGGTGAGGATGGACTAAAGGGGCACTGTCGGAGGACAGTGACCAGAAGCGGATGTTGCCAAGCAGGGAGCAACACTGGTCCGGATACCAATCGGGGAGCAGACGATGAACGGGACACCACTGGCAGAGGGTGCCCTGCAGAAGACAGAGCTAATTCCCAGATGTGCCAGTGGGAGGCACTGCAGTGGGGAGTCCCAACCTTGTCACAAAAAGATAAAGCTACTCTTCCTTGTTGTATTTCATTTAAATCCAATTTTTGTTTACATTTTGAATTAAAATTCAATTAATCGGAGCACAGCACAAAAGAAACTGTATTGGTTGCTATTAGTAACATTGCCCCTCAAAAGCTTTGTTTGATTAAATGTAACCTTCTCGGATCTTGAGTGGAGAAATTGCTCTGTAAACATACAAGAATAGCTTTTCTCACAGTATTTCTACTTTTGTCTCAGCCTTGGATTGTATCAAGAAGAATTAACAAGCAAACAAAGAAAATGAAAACAAGAAAGTTAAAAGAACATTTTCTAACTACTAGGGAGGCTTTTTGTTTTAGTTATGGGCTCAGTTTTTGAGACAGGAAACTGGAAAGTGCAAAGGCTGCTACTGAGTTGTTCCCTGTCACAGTTACTGGGCTAACTCCAATTCTGACCCCTCTTAGTCTCTTTGAATGCATCCCGCCACACATCTCAGGCCTCAAGCCATCACCTCTTTCCTGGTCTAGAATTACATTATTCTCTTACTCTCCAACTGAGCCCTGGACTACAATCCCCTACAATTAACCATGATTATCTGACTTGCACGTCTGTCCCTTCTAGGAACAATGACAATGGTATCCAGTAACCAAACAGCCTTCTTAAAGTAAAATATTAATTATTTAGAATAAAGTTATTATAGAGAAAGCAGATCTTAAAACAATAAATCCAGCTATTCATATGCTCACCTCTTTCTAAAACTTACCATTCCCTGGATCTAGGAAGGCCCAACTTTTTCAGACTTCTGCCAGGGGGTGGGTGGGTGTGTGTGTGCCCGTCCCCCTAGACAGTCCCCAGTATGGATCCTCTCACCCCATTCATCTCCTGAGAGGAATCTTTAACTTTACCCAGGAAGTAGTAACTCTGAAAAGGACTTGGGGAGCCTAGTGTATAACCAACTGAACATGAGCTCCCAGTATGGCCAAAAGGACCGAGGATGTATAAATAAGGGGATCTTGAGAAAGAGCAGAGAGGTTATATTACCTCTGTATTTGGCACTGGTGTGACTACTACTGAAATACTGTATCCAGTTTTAGTACCCATACTTCAAGAAGGATGTTGATAAAGTAGAGACCGTTCTAAGAAGAGCCACAAGAGTGATTAAAGGATTGGAAAATCTGCCTTCTAGACAGATTGAAGGAGCTTGATCTGTTTAGCTTAACAAAGAGAAGGTGAAGGAGTGACGTGATCAGTCTAAGTACCTACATGGTGAACATACATTTGATAACAGAAGGCTCTTTAATCTAGCACACAAATAGCTACCAGGATCCAATGGCTGGAAGTTGAAGCTAAACAAATTGAGAGTAGAAATAAGGCAGAAGTTTTTAACAGTGAGGGTAATTAACTATTCAAACAATTTACCAAAGGGTTGTGGTGGATTCTCTATCACTGGAGATCTTTATAGCAAAATTGGAATATTTGTCTCCCAGCTATGTTCTACTTCAAACAGGATTTTTTTAACTCAGCATTAATCTGATACAGAGGCTTATTTAAGCAATAGGTTAGATACCACTGTTCTGCAATTTCATCTGAGTTCCTTCAGAGCTCTTGGTTGAACACCATCTGGTCCTGGTGCCTTATTACTGTTTAATTTATCAGTTAGTTCCAAAACCTCATCTATTGACTTCCCACTTCAATCTGGGATAGTTCCTCAGTTTTGTCACCTAAAAAGAGTGACTCAGATGTGTGAATCTCCCTCATGTTTTCAGATAAAGGCTCAGGTTTTTTTAATCTCTCCTCAGGTGGAAGTTGTTCCATATCTTCAATAATTTTTAGTGCCCTTCTCTGAAGACCAATGCAAAGAATTCTATTAGCTTCTCCACAACAGCCTTGTCATCTTTGATCATCTTGGATCATCCAGTGGCCCCACTGACTCTTAGACAGGCTTCCTGCTTCTGTTGTAAATTACTATTAGTGTTTGTCTTTTGCGAGATGCTCTTCAATTTTTTATTTTTTGGCCTGTCTAAATATACTTTTACATTTGACTTGCCACAGTTTATGCTCCTTTCTCTGTTCCTTAGGAAGATCTGACTGCCAATATTTAAAGGATGTCTTTTTGCCTCTAACCACCTGTTTTACTCTGTTTAGCCACAGTGGCATACTTTTGTTTCTCACTTTTTTTTTTTTTTTTAATTTGGGCTATGTGTAGGATTTGAGTCTCTATTTTGGTGTTCTTAAAAAGTTTTCCTGCTGCCTGCAGACATTCCACTCTTGTGACCGCTCCTTTTCATTTCTGTTTAACTAGCTTTCTCATTTTTGTGTAGTTCCTCTTTTTGAAGTTTAATGCTATTGTGATTTTCTTTGGTATTTTCCTCCCTACAAGGATGTTAAATTTAATTATATTATGGTTGCTATTACTGAGTGGTTCAGCTATATTCATCTCTTGGACCAGATCCTGCGTGTCACTTAGAACTAAAGAAAAAATTGCCTTTCCCTTTGTGGGTTGTAGGATTAGCTGCTCCAAGAAGCACTCATTTATGATGTCTAGAAATTTTATCTCTGCATTCCATCTGGAGGTCAAACGTTTCCACTCATGGGGATAGTTGAAATTCTCCACTATTACTGGGTTTCTGTTTTGGAAGCTGTGACGCATGGCTATAAAGGGTTAAATAGCTTGCAGGCTGAATGACCCAAAGCCCACCTTTAAAGTCCTGTTAGAAAAGTATGTGAATAATAATTGGAGCCATTCATGCTAAATAGACTAGAACTTTGAAATGCAAACATATATTGTTAGAAGTAATACTAATTGTGTGTATCTTAGATGCTACCCATAAACAGATAGTTCCTGTCTGTCACTATAACTATTGATTCAGAGATCAAAAGGGAATATTAACATTTAGCTGAATCTTGGGTAAAATGTCATTGTCTATGTTTCTTTGAAGTTTGTAATAGGGCAATTTATCCATTAGACAATGTTAATTTGGGTAACTAATTACTGGCGCTGTTTAGAAAGCAAAAGGTTACAACAAAAGCCTATTGTTTAACCAGGACTGTGGTCAAGTGGATGCTAGAACACTGTATAAAAAGGCCCTTGGGTCCTGATCCTGTTCATTTCAGATCTGTTTAGGCTTCATTGGGGGAAGTTTGAGTCACAAGACTGAGGTCCCAGTTATTCTGGTATGTCCTGAATAGGAGATTTGGACATTGGACTGTAACCTATGAACTATTTCTAAAAGAACTCTTTGCAACTACAAAGCTTACCATCTCTGCTATGAATCTGCACTTAAATGAATTGAACTCATGTCTGTTTGTGTATTGATCATTTAACCATACTCTCTCTTATTTTTTAATAAAGTTTAGTTTAGTTAATAAAAATTTGGCTGTAGCATGTATTTGGATAAGATCTGGAGTATTCAATAACCTGGGAAGTAATGTGTCTGATCCTTTGGGATTAGTAGAACCTTTTCTTTTATGTGACGAAATAAGATTTAGAGAAATTTTCATCATGTTTGACATGGGTACCTGGATGGAGGCCTGAAGCTGGATCACTTTAAGGGAACTATGTTTGGACTTGTTGCAAGGTAATAAAGAAACTGTTTTATGCTGTTTTGGTAAATCTAGGTATTGGAATATCCACCAGTTTTATGGGGATTGTCTGCCCCGATCTCTGCAGTTCACCCTAATTGAGTGACCATAGCTGGCCCACACTGGGACACCAGTCACAGAAGCCTCCCTGAGCATTTCACAATCACTGTCACCCTTAGGGTTGCCAACCCTCCAGAATTGTCCAGGAGTCTCCAGGAATTAAAAATTAATTTTTAATTAGAAATTATGCCATGTAATGAAACCTCCAGGAGTACGTCCAACCAAAATTGGCAACCCTAGTCACCATACTGGTCAAGTGGTTGGTAGCATATTCCTACTGCTATTCTCTTATTGTTCAAGCACGGAAATTCTATTCAAAGAGATTCTATGGTACTGTTTGATTCATTTCAGATTTTTACTATGTTTTACTCTATGCTTTGTTTCACATGTAGTGCCATCCCAACAACAGAGCAATCTCTGTTTTTCTATATATTTTTGTACCTTGGCCTTACATTGATTATCATAAGTCAACCAAATGTCTCGGATGCCTATTATATCAATAGTCTCATTTAATACCAGGCACTCACGTTCACCCAGCTTAGTGTTTAGACTTCTTGTGTTTGTATACAAGCACTTATAAAATTTGTCAGTATTTAGTTATCTGCATTCTTGTTATGTAACTGAACTGGACTCTTTTTTCATTTGACTGTTTTTCTTTAGTTCTGACCTGTACTTTATCAACATCTATCCTCTCCTCTTTACTAGGTTATAGGGGAGGATTTATTAAAGGGGATACTCTAAAGCTGTAGTACTCAAAGCCGGTCCGCTGCTTGTTCAGGGAAAGCCCCTGGCACGCCGGACTGGTTTGTTTACCGGCCGTGGTTCGCTGCTCCAGGCCAATGGAGGCTGCGGAAAGCGGCGTGGGCCAAGGGACATGCTGGCCACCCTTCCCGCAGCCCCCATTGGCCTGGAGCGGCGAACCACGGCCAGTGGGAGCCACAATCAGCCAAACCTGCGGACGCGGCAGGTAAACAAACCGATCCGGTGCACCAGGGGCTTTCCCTGAACAAGTGGCGGACTGGCTTTGAGAACCACTGCTCTAAAGGATGTCTCTGACAAAACCATGTGCTTCTCTGCACCCGTCAGCTTTCCCCTAGTGGCTCCCAGAGCAAGCCCCAGGGCAGAGGTGCAGGGCCCTGGTGGCAGCCCCCACTGTGGGGCTATGTGGGGAGCATAGCCCCGACTCCAGCCCCAGCCAGGGCTTCAGCTGCTGACAGTTGAAGCTGAAGAAGCCACGGAAGTCCAGTAAAGGCACAGAATCGGTGACTGCCATGACCTCATTGACTAAATCAGAGCCTTAACCATTACGAAACAGACAGATAATATCATAATGCCACTATATAAATCCATGGTACGCTCACACCATGAATGCTGTCCTGGTTGCCCAAGTTCAAAAATATATATTAAAAATGGAAAAGGCACAGAGAAGGGCAACCAAAATGATTAAAGATATGGAACAGCTTCCACCTGAGGAGAGTAAAAAGACTACCTCTGTTGAGCTGAGAAAAGATATGGGATGATATGATAGGTCTATAAAATCATGAATGGTGTGAAGAAAGTGTTTACTCCTTCATGTAACACGAGAAGTAGGGGTTACCCAAGGAAATTAATAAGCAGCAGGTTTAAAAACAAACATAAGGAAATACTACTTCACACAATACACAGCCAATCTGTGGAATTTGTTGCCAAGGCTGTTGTGAAGGCCAAAAGTATTACTGGGTTTAAAAAAAAAGAATTAGATAAGTTCATGGAGGATAGGTGGTCCATCAATGGGTATTAGCCAAGATAGTCAGGGAAACAACCTGTGCTCTGGGTGTCCCTAAACCTCTGACTGCGAGAACCTGGGACTGGATTACAGGGAATGGATCATTTGATAAATTTCCTTGTTTTGTTCATTCCCTCTGAAGCATCTGGCACCAGTCACTGTCAGAAGAGAGGATACTGGGCTATATGGACCATTGGTCTTACCCAGTATCGGCATTCTTATGTTTTTAGAATTAGGCTGTTGGAAATAAAGCTCTGGATCCAACATTCAGAAATAGACACAGTTTTCATTAGTCACAAAAATGGTTACAGCAATGGCAATATTAATCTGACACTACAGAGAAATGGACACTTCTTGTTATTCATTAAAACATTTTTGACTGACAGTTTAACATAGTAATAACTGGATGCATATTTTCCCTGCATTTCCCTTTATTGTTATGGTGAACAGAAAACTGCATTCCTCAGACATGGGAGCATCAATCTTCCAATTTCTGGAGCATTAGCAGAGAGATTACATGGATTAAGTGTTCAAATATTTAATGACTTTACTGTAGCTGACTCATCCACTTCAGAAGACTTAGGTAAAGCACTAATTCATTTCTCATTTTGAAGTGAAAACTTTTGCTTATGAACTAATCACTCTGTAAGAAGAAATATAGTCTCAAACTGCAAAACTGATTGGATTTGTATTTGGAATATCACAGCATTTGAGGGTGTTCAGATGAAGAGCTTTTGTTTAGTCCATTATTCAACTGGAGGCTACCAACTAAATTCATTTGTGGTTCTGCGTTTAGATTTTGAAACGCAGTGGTGTGGTGCTCTTCCTCCACACCAAAAACACTTTCAAGGCTGCTTGCATTTGATGGGGCTTGTCTCTACTTGTGGTGGTTTTTTGTGGCTACGTCATTTTAGCCAGCAATACAGACAATGTATTTTAAGTGCATTATTTCACAATAGCAAATACTATAGACAAGCACCAAAGGTTCATGCTATGTACTATTAACATAATAGACCAGATCCAAAGCTGGTCTAAATTAGTGTAGCAGCTCCACTGAAGTAAATGTAACTATGGCAGTTTGCAAAAGCTGAGGTCTGGCACAATGAATCCAGTCCCGCCTGATGCAACTTCCATTTATGATTCCAGTAGAAATCATACCCATATATATGGAAGTAGACTTGAGAGTTGAACCTTTATTATAAATAAAACACACAACTCTCTCTCATATGTTTTCTGTGTGTTTGTGAGTGTATGCCTGTATATATAGATCTTCAGTGAAGTTGGAAGCTTGAGCACAGTGGTCTAATATTAGAACTACCATTAAAAATACCCTGTCCATTTTGCGTACTTTGCTATAATACACAAACCCTCAATGGAATTTTGAGAAGCAATAATCTGATGGTGTCCAGCCATTAACTTATCTGGAAGGAGAAATCATTTACACCTGGGCTGTGAAAACCAAAAGCAATTAATTGATCTAATTAAAAATAATGACAAATTTTACACGGGTTTCTAGAGAAACTTCAGGATCTTGGAGAATATAGAAAAGGGTTTCTATTTTGCCTCTCTTGTTTAGTGCTCTTTGGAATACCGGAATACAGCTCTGTCCCTAACAATGGAAGTCCCTGGAACTGGGATGATGAGGGAGTGCCTTTTTCTTTCCATTTCCAATAATGTTTTAGTGCCATGTTCACTACCACTTGAGGTATCCAATGAGTATTTAATACAAAAATGGAAGAAACCAGCTGCTGGTGTGGATGGAGGTTGTCTGGCAGTTAATGTTTTCCCCCCTCTTTTTCTGTATCTGGCTCTAAAATCTTCCTCTCTCTCCTCCCACCTTTTGTGAATTTTTCATTTCTCCAGGACTTTCTTCCACCTGCCACCTGCATGCACAACTTGAAGAATCACGATCACTGATGCACACCAGAGGGTACATCAGTGGTGCTGGTGCTATATGAATCTAACTTGAAAGTGCTTCAGGTGACAAGTATAAAATATTATATTCTACTTAGGCTTGGTAAACTAGTCTATTGACCAGTCAAATAATGTCAGTTTTCATGACAGCTAAGTGCAAGTTCTGTCCACCTGAATATATGACACATGTAGGCAGAATGGAGAAACACTTGTTGAATTCCTGTGGTTTGTCCAGCTACTGTTAAAGAGAGATTATTGCAGTCAAACAGCAAGAAAGGGGAAAAACTGGTCTGCATCAAAATTTGCTTTCTTCTGTTTATTCCCTTCTACTTTGTCTTTGGCAACAGCATTGTGAAGCCTGTAGCCTTTTGATGAAGATAGTGACATGAGTGACAATGAAAGTGAAGCTAATTCTATTTCTTCATCTTCTAATAAATATTTTGCTACTTCATTTGCTTCAGCAGTGAAAACTCCTGCTCTGGGAAAGTCTTCAGATGTTCATCAAATTGGTATTAAGATGTTTTTGGATGAGGTGTTCCATGACCAGAAAAATTACTGATGAGGAGATGATACAGTATTCATCAGATGGAGAGGAAGAAGGTGATACTAATGATTCTGAGGCACCACACAGCCCAATATATTGCTGATCATTTAAAAAATATAAATCAATGAATTGGGTCCACAGAAACGTATTTCAGTTGTGATCAACAACAACATGTCTAATATGAAAACTTAGGGATTCTCAAACTGGGAGTCGGGACCCCTCAGGGGTCACAAGGTTATTATATGGGGGGGTCGTGAGCTGTCAGTCTCCACCCCAAACCTTGCTTTGCATCCCAGTATTTATAATGGTGTTAAATATATTAAAAAGTGTTTTTTTTTAATTTATACGGGGGTGGGGTCGCACTCAGAGGCTTGCTATGTGAAAGGGGTCACCAATACATAGTTTGAGAACCACTAGCTAAGTTGATAGATGAGTATCCAATCTTCTGTGGCATGGATGTACTGCCAGTATGATGTAGTTTTTCACTGGTGATGTTGAAAATCTGGCAACTTTCTCATCACATGTGAAGAGCATCTCATCAAAAGTGAAGAGCATTGTCATGTTTTTCAAAAACAACCAAGTACCACCAGTCATTTAGTGCAGCAGTCAGCTTCATTCACACTGAGTAAGCCTTGTCATATCTCAAAGATCTTCAAATATGCAAGAAGATTCATCAACCAGCTGCTGTTGAAATGGCGGTGGCCAGGTGTTGCCCCAGCATATTCCTCACTGACATTCTCATCCAAAAGTCATTGTCATCAAGAAACTCAAAATTCATTTTACGGCTTGAACATATAAGTAGCCCATTCAGAATATGGAAAATGATTGTTCTACACAGTCTGATGCCACGAATGAATTTCTGAGTGTTAAACATTTGTGAGAATACTGAACACAATCCATTTATAAAAGCTGAAGAGAAAAACATAATAGACAAAATAATTTCACAGAAAAATCAAGTGATAATGCTGCCTACCTTTTTTGATCCACACTTTCAGGACCAAAAGCTTTCTGATGATGATGTCAATTCAGCCTGTGACTTCATAATGACTGTTACAAAGTTTAAAGGATATACAAACAAATAAACAATTTCTGATGGATTTAGCAAATTATAAAGGAAGAAGCAGTCCATTCAGTCATAAAACAATGTGGAGTGCAATCCCAGCAGTTGAATCAAAACAGATTATTCCTTCATTAAGGTAGAGGAGTGTTGTGTCCTCCGTACACTATAGCTACAATGGTAGATTCTTTACATTTATGTGTGCTACTGCATGTGTGGTGGTACAAAATTGGTTGGTTTGGGGAATCATTCACTCAAGAACCAGAAACAGTCTCAAGACCTCCACTGCTGGGAAGCTGGTGACCACCTATCACACTTTATGATAAGAGAAGAAAGTGACAGATAAGCAGTTGACTCAGTATTCATCAGGCGGAGAGGAAGAAGGTGATACCAATGAATCCAATGATGACAAAAATGTAGATGAAGCAGCTGAAGCTGATAAAGAAAATGATGATGAAAAACAAGATGCTTTCTGAAGAGTTGGCCTGCTGCCTTCTTAGCACAACATCACACCTGGGATGTGAGCAATCTGACCTAGCAGTCAAAGCAGTAGTCAGGATGTGTCAGACATCAGAAGGTCAGAATTCCAAACTGGCTAGAAGGCAAACCAAAAGTCAAGTGTGAGGCAGCATCAGGTTACCAGGAGACAAACTTGAGAGCAGAGTCATGTCAGGGGAACAGAAAACACAAGGCACACAATCTGGAGCAAGGTGGATCCCAGTTGCATGGACAACTTCCTGGTGTTGTGTTGGACTTATATAGAAGCTGTGAACCAGTCAGGACCCCCATCATCTTGCCAGTCAGATTCCTGGACTGAAGTCCTCTATCAGAGTTCAGCTTGTATCCTAGTAACTGTTAGCAGGGCACTAGATGGCAGGTTGGAAACTACTAGCTTGCAAGAGCCCTGTGGATCAGGGTTTAACACTTGCAGTCCCTGACACATAAATGCATTTAAAGATAACTTTTCTTTGATAGTTGCTAGTGTTTTGTTTTTATTTGTTTCATTTTTCTTCTTTTGTAACTGTTCAGTCTTGAATAAAGCTCGCATTCAAATGGTAATCTATCATTTCTAAAAATATTATTTTCTTTTTTGTAGAACAGAATTTCATTGTGTTGTATTTTTCTACATTACAATAACTCAGTTAGTTATCCAAGACTAAGCCTATTGGAGACCATAAAATCTTAGGCTATGTCCACACTGGAGACCTTACAGCAGGACAGCCACTGTAAGATCTCCATGTAGTACTCTATGCCAACGGGAGAAAGCTCTCCTGTTGACATAATTAACGCACCCCCAACAAGCGGCAGTAGCTATGTCGGCGGGAGAAGCTCTCCCGCCGACATAGCACTGTGCACACTACCAGTTATGCCAGCAAAATGTATGTTGCTCAGTGGGGTGTTTTTTCACACCCATGAGTGACATAAATTCTGCCAACGTAAGTGGTAGTGGAAACATAGCCTCACTTTTTTTTGTTGTTACGGTTGTTACTATCCTAATAAATTAATGCTTTAAAATATTTGACTATTTCCTAGTCAAATGCCTGCTCCTAATTCTACTTAACTGAGATTTGAACATTTGTGATGGCTGCTGTATTGGGACAAAGTTTCCTAGGAAACTGGTTTAGTCTAATGATAGTAGATGTTAATGACTCCTGCTTAACTGTCACAATATTAGAATAAATTTCACTCTGTTGCAGTGAATTTAGCTAGTACTAAATTAGTGGCTTAACTAGGTGTTAAATAGATGTTACATTCTAAAACCTAGTATTTTTAAGAGAATTGCCAAACAAAGATTATGGGACATATTCTCCTGAGTACTCAACAGCAATGGTGTCTGGGTTTAGGAAGCCTTCATCAATCCACAACCCGTCAACAGAGAATATTACCATATAAAACCAAACATACGTGCACAGCTGTAGCTTGTTGTGTAGTGAAGATTCACAGAAAGATATGCTTTCTTCCAACACTGAACAAGGAACTTTTTTTGAAATAAGGAAAATAGTATCAATCCTAAAGCTACTCAACCTCTTTTTCAACTTCATTGTACAGCTTCTGGATTGAAGCTTCCCCAGCACCCCTCTTGCCTGGTTTCCTTCTCCAGTTTTAAAGTACACATATCCTCATAGCTGGGCTAAAAACACAGACCTCTCTATTAATGAGGTAAAAGGAGAACTCCTTTAGCTAAAAGTATATCAGGTCCCTTACTTCTCTAAGGGCCAGATATTAGAGGACAAAATCACTTTCACTTGTGTTAGGATATAGATATTCAGGCCTGCCTGTAAAGGCCTATACTTTAAGAATGTAGGTATATGTTTATCATTTAGCTAGTAATAGAGGTATACAAGAAAGAATCTGTGTAAGGGCCTTCTCTCACTGTGACAGTCTGAGGCCCTGTTCTTAGGCCAATGCCTTTGGCTAAGCAGCAGAGGCAGCCATAAGCTGGGAAGCGTACGGTCACATTCCAAACTAGTCAATATGGGGCTGTTAGGAAGGTGATCCGATCTATCACCTCCAGAGAAAGGGAAGAGCCTAGAAGATGTAAAAGGAAATTTAGGTTGATAGTTTTCTGTCTGGTAAGAACCCACTTATCAATAGACACAGCTGGGAAACCCTTATGTCTTTATAGATGTAGTTGTGAAATCCTCACTTCTGTATTGTTTTGTTATTATAGTTCCCTCTTTGCTATTGTTTATTTGCATGGTCTCTGTCTGGTTCTGTGATTGTTTCTGTCTGCTGTATAATTAATTTTGCTGGGTGTAAACTAATTAAGGTGGTGGGATATAATTGGTTAGCTAATCATGTTACAATAGGTTAGGATTGGTTAGTTAAATTTCAGTAGAATGATTGGTTAAGGTATAGCTAAGAATATTACTATATAAATTAGGGGCAAACAGGAACTAAGTTGGGATTCGAAAATAAGGAAAAAGGAACTTGGATTTAAGCTTGCTGGAAGTTCACCCCGATAAACATCGAATTGTTTGCACCTTTGGACTTCGGGTATTGTTGCTCTCTGTTCATGCGAGAAGGACCAGGGAAGTGGGAGAGTGAAGGAATAAGCTCTCTAACAACTTGTACACACAAAGCCAATACATTACATTACCACTAGCCCATGTCTGACAAAAACTTGTACCAATGTCCTGAGGCAATTGGGGTTCAAATACAACAGTCAGCACCAGTCTGTGATTCTTTGTATGCAGATAAAGATCAGCAAAACTGAAGTGAGGTTCCTTGGCCTAATTCAATACATAGGTGGCAGGCAACACACACACCAGTCATCACAGGCCAATTATCTTGGCACCCCAGACTCTCAGCCCAACAGACGTGATTCCCAGATTGAGCTAGAGTTCTTGGCAAAGGTTTTTACTATTGTACGCTTCAACATCAGAAGACATTTCACCTTGGAAACAGATCATTTGCCTCTTCTGGGTCTCTGTCATAAGGCCATTGACATTCTGCATGTGAGGCTGCAGATGAGGATTATTCAGTTGCAGCAGTATGACTTTGATCTGATTCATGTCAAAGAAAGATATAATTTACTTGCTGTTACTCTTTCAATAAATTTGGCTGGGTTGGCTCTGTCATTTAAGAAACCGCATACACCATATGTTTTTTTTTTTTTTTACTGAAAGAGATGCTGTCATAAATATAAAGGAAAGGGTAAACCCCTTTAAAATCCCTCCTGGCCAGAGGAAAACTCCTCTCACCTGGAAAGGGTTAAGAAGCTAAAGGTAACCTCACTGGCACCTGACCAAAATGACCAATGAGGAGACAAGATACTTTCAAAAGCTGGGAGGAGGGAGAGAAACAAAGGGTCTGTGTGTCTGTCTATATGCTGTCTTTGCCGGGGATAGACCAGGAATGGAGTCTTAGAACTTTTAGTAAGTAATCTAGCTAGGTATGCGTTAGATTATGATTTCTTTAAATGGCTGAGAAAAGAATTGTGCTGAATAGAATAACTATTTCTGTCTGTGTATCTTTTTTGTAACTTAAGGTTTTGCCTAGAGGGGTTCTCTATGTTTTGAATCTAATTACCCTGTAAGGTATCTACTATCCTGATTTTACAGCGGTGATTTCTTTACTTCTATTTACTTCTATTTCTATTAAAAGTCTTCTTGTAAGAAAACTGAATGTTTTTTCATTTTTCTCAGATCCAAGGGTTTGGGTCTGTGGTCACCTATGCAAATTGGTGAGGCTTTTTATCCAACATTTCCCAGGAAAGGGGGGGTGCAAGTGTTGGGAGGATTGTTCATTGTTCTTAAGATCCAAGGGTCTGGGTCTGTAGTCACCTAGGCAAATTGGTGAGGCTTTTTATCCAACATTTCCCAGGAAAGGGGGGGTGCAAGTGTTGGGAGGATTGTTCATTGTTCTTAAGATCCAAGGGTCTGGGTCTGTAGTCACCTAGGCAAATTGGTGAGGCTTTTTACCAAACCTTGTCCAGGAAGTGGGGTGCAAGGTTTTGGGAAGTATTTTGGGGGGAAAGACCTTTCCAAACAGCTCTTCCCCAGTAACCAGTATTGGTTTGGTGGTGGTAGCGGCCAATCCAAGGACAAAGGGTGGAATATTTTGTACCTTGGGGAAGTTTTAACCTAAGCTGGTAAAGATAAGCTTAGGAGGTTTTTCATGCAGGTCCCCACATCTGTACCCTAGCGTTCAGAGTGGGGGAGGAACCTTGACAGATGCCAATCAACTTTGGCATTAGCAGTCTGCCCTCTCATAATATAAGAGCATACGAATGGCTATACTGGATCAGAACAATGCTCCACCTAGCCCAGTATCCTGTCTTCCCACAGTGGCTGTTAATAGATGCTTCAGCGGGAGTGAACAGAACAGGGCAATTTATAGAGTGATCCCTCTGCTGTCATCCCAGTCCCAGCTTCTGGCAATCAGAGGTTTAGGGACACCAAGAGCATGGGGGAGCATCCCTGACCATCTTGGATAATAGCCATTGATGGACTTATCCTATATGAATATAGCTTATTCTTTTTTTAACCCAGTTATACTTTTGGGCTTCATAGAAATCCCTGGCAATGAGTTCAACAGATTGTGAAGAAGTATTTCACTATGTTTGTTTTAAACCTGCTGCCTAATAATTTCATTGGGGTTGTGTGAAGGGGTAAACACTTCCTTATTCGCTTTCTCCACAGCATTCTTGATTTTTCTAGACCTGTGTCATATAGCCCCTTAGTTGTCTATTTTCTAAACTGAACAGTCCGATTTTTTTTTTAAATCTCTCCTCAGATAGAAACTGTTCCACCCCGCCACCCAACCATTTTTGCTGCCCTTCTCTGTACTTTTTCCAATTCTAACATACCTTTTTTGAGCTGAAGCGACCAGGACTGCGCACAGTGTTCAAGGTACCATGGATTTGTATAGTGACATTATGACATTTTCTGTCTTCCTATCTATCATTTTCCAAATTATTCCTAATATTATGTTAGCTTTCTTGACTGCAGCTGGACATTGAGCAGATGTTTTCAGAGAACTATTCACAGTGACTCCAAGATCTTTCCTCTGTGAGCTAATTTAGACCCCATCATTTTGTATGTATAGTTGGGATTATGTTTTCCAATTAGCATTACTTTGCATTTATCAACATTGAATTTCATCTGCTATTTTGTTCCCCAGTTTTGTGAGATCCCTTTGTAACTCTTCACAGTCTGCTTTGGACTAACTATCTTTGGTAATTTTGTATTGTGTGAAAATTTTGCCACCTCACTGTTTACCCATTTTTCCAGGTAATTTATTAATATGTTGAACAACACTGGTCCCTGTACAGATCCTTGTGGGACCCAGTTATTTACCTTTTTTCACTGTGAAAACTGATAATTTATTCCTACCTTTGGTTTCCTATCTTTTAGCCAATTACTCAACCATGAGAGTACCTTCCCTCTTATTCTATGACTCCTTACTTTGCTTAAGAGCTTTTGGTGAGGGACCCTGTCACAGGCTTTCCGAAAATCCACACACACTATATCAACTGGATCATCCTTTTCCACGTTTTGTTGATCCCTCAAAGAATTCTAGTAGATTGGTGAGGCATGATTTCCCTTTACAACAGCCATGCCGACACTTCCTCAACATATTCTGTTCATCTGTGTGTCTGATAATTGTGTTCTTTGACTAATGTTTCAACCAGTTTGCCAGGTACGGAAAGTAGGCTTACCAGTCTATAATTGTCAGGACCACCTCTGGAACCTTTTTTTTTAAATCAGTGTCACATTAGTTATCTGTCAGTTCATCTGGTACAAAAGCTGATTTAAGCAACTGGTTACTTATCAAAATTAGTAGTTCTGCAATTTCATCCGAGTTCCTTCAGAGCTCTTGGGTGAATACCATCTGATCATGGTGAGTTATTACTTTAAATTTATCCATTTGTTTCATATTGAGGTGTGACTAGAGGAGGTTTAGAGACAGTTCCTTAGATCTGTCACCTAAAAAGAACGGCTCAGGTACGGGAATCTCCCTCACATCCTCTGCAGTGAAGACTGATGCAAAGAATTCATTTAGCTTCTCCTCAACAGCCTTGTCTTCACTGAGTGCTCCTTTCGCACCATGATCTTCTGGTAGTCACACACACTGTTTGCCAGAGTTCCTGTTTTCAAAAATTATGCTGTTAGTTTTTGTGTCTTTTGCTAGTTGCTCTTCAAATTCTTTTTTGGCCTGCCTAATTATACCTTTACACTTGACTAGCCAAAGTTTATTATCCTTTCTATTATCCTGATGAGGTTTTGACTTCCAATTTTTAAAGGATGCCTTTGTCTCTAACCACCTCATTTACTCTGCTGTTTAGCCATAGTGGCATTTTGTTGTTGTTAGTTCTCTTGCTGTTTTGTTTGTTTTTTAAGTTAGCTGTATACATATATTTTGAGCCTCTATCATGGGCGGCAGGTAAACCCCCGTTCTGGCTAGGGCCGGATTAAGACCTTTAGAGGCCCTAAGCACTGAAAAGATTATAGTGTCCCCCCATATGTAATTCAAAATAAAAACAAATACTATCCTGTAAAATTTTTATTTTTTTGAAATGACAAACTTACATGTACGCTGAAATTAAAATAGCTTCTTTCTAGATTTTCTGATTGCAAAATTCTGGATAAGTTCATCGAAGCTGACTCGATGAAGCATGTCCGCTTCCATACACAATAGGGAAAGTGAATCAAGTCTGTCCTGACACATTGTTGTTCTCTGAGGGTTTTTTACTCTTTTCAGCTGAGAAAAAGAGCATTCTGCAGAGCAGTTAGTAATCATCAATGTTAGAAAAATACATAGTGTGATCTCTACATTTGGAAATACTCATTGTATTCCATCTTTCAGTATTGTGTCATGAAGATCAGTGTGACTGAATTTCATTTTTCCTGTTTCATTAAACTTTGTGCGCATATAACCGTGGAACTGCCATACTTCTCCACAGAGATTCATGTTCAAGTCAACAGGATATGAGTCAACTAGCTTTTGGGAACCTTGTGAATATTGTTCGTCAGATAAGTCCATATTGTTTTAGAAAAGAATCTACTTGATACTACTTTGTACACTTCACTTCTCCTCTTTATATGAGCTTCAAGTGTATCAATTATAGCATAGTAAGTAGGTATGTGAAATTACACAACATACACACACACACACACACACACACACACACACACACACAGTGTGTGTCATATATATAATGAAAGAGAACGAATCAAGTACATATAACTCAAAAGAATATATCAATAATAAAACAAAATTTATTGCAATACATGACAGGATCGGATTTCCTCGCATTATTTTGATCTATGTTAGTAGGACGCCCCCTTGGTTTAGGTGGGGATAAGTAATAAAGAGAGAACAGAAAACGGGGGAAGAGTGGGTAGTGGAGTGTAAGGAAGTCTAAGAAAGTTCTGATTTTTTCCCATGATGACTATTTCAATGCTTTTTTTTAAATATTAATTTTTTTTAAAAAAATATGTTTTTTTTTTTGTGACCCCTGCTTTGCTGATGCCCTAAGTACGTGCTTAGTCTGCCTATTGGGTAATCCAGCCCTGGGGGAGGCTAACCTGCTGGCCCTGCCCATTCCTCCGGAGGCCCCTCTTCCACATGCCAGAGACCCAAAACCACCACTCCTTACAGGAGGAGCAATAAGGGCCCCCCCCACAACCAGAGGAGCCCTGGCCCGCCCACCTACCCCAGCCACATAGGGCTGCCAGACCGGCCCCAACGCTAAGCCGAGCCCCCTCCCCCCAAGCGCAGGCTGAGCCTCCCGCCCCCTATACCCCCCCACCCCAGCCAAGCCACCATCCCCCCTCCCCAAGCACTGGGCTGAGCCACGAGCCACCAGCCCCCATACCCCTGAAGGCCCTCCCCAGCCAAGCCAGGCCAGCTCCAGCGCTGGGCCGCCAGCTCCCCAAACACTAGGCTGGCCCCAACACTGGATCAAGGCCCCCCTCCCCAAGCGCGGGCCAAGCCACTGCCCCCCCCCGCCTCTGCCCCTGAAGGTCCCCCCAACTGAGCTGCCGCCACCCCCTGGCCATCAGTCCCCCAAATGACCTGCAATGGGACAGCCCCAGTGCCTGGCTGAGCTGCCTCACTCCCTTACCAGACACCCCTGCCTGTCCACCGCCCGCTCACTGGCTTGCTGCATCCCTCCTCGCTCCCCGTCCCAAGAAGAGGAGGAGGGACACAGCGAGCTAGCAGCAGGGACTTCGGGGGGCGGGGGGGAGGGCAGGGAGCAGCAGGCAATGGAGGCCTCAGAGTCAGGGAAGGGGCAGGGCCACTGCAGCCCTTCAAGTGTCTGGTGGCAAGTCAGCTGCAGCTGTGCCAGGGAAGGCTTAGCCTTCCCTGGTCTAATATACCCATCGCCCATGGCCTCTATTATGGTGGTTTTTAAAAGATTCAATTCTGCTTTCAGGCATTTCACTTTTTTGACTGTTCCCATTAATTTCTGTTTAACTAGCTTCCTCATTTTTGTGTCACTCCCCTTTTTGAAGTTAAATGTAGTGAGCTTCTTTGGTATTTTTCCCCTGTAAGGATATTAAATTTAATTACATTATGGTCGCTATTACCAAGCGGTTCAGCTACAATCACCTCTTGGACCAGATCCTGTGTGCCACTTAGAACTAAATCAAAAATTGCTTCTCCCCTTGTGAGTTCCAGGACTGGCAGCTCCAAGAAACAGTCATTAATCAAATATTAATTTTCAAGATGCTGAACTGCAAAAGGTGACGTACTCTATAAGCGGGTTGGACGGACCCAGTCCTTAAGAAAACTGTGTCTACATGCTACAAAATTTGTTCTGAGCTCACAGTGAAGACATGTGCTACTCGACCTCTCTTATGCAGATGAACCCACCCAGATGATCATTCCAACAGTGTTGTGATAAGCAGTCCTGGATGTTTTCTCATGAAAGACAATTGGGAGTTATGAAGATGAAGAAACTTCTGCACAGTTGTGTTTGGGGACCAGGGCTGCACTGAGACATTGAGCATCATGTAAAGGTATGTCCAGTCCGCACACTGCATACAACCACTGTTCCTCCAGCCCCTTTGTAACTGGTAGTCATAGACAGACCATGGCAGAGAATTGCAGTGGATGTTACTGGCTCCTTGATTACAGTGTATGGTTACACACTGCTGTCTCTTACAGACTATTATTCATTTTACCCCTTTACATTAATAATTTCACAAGGCACCTCAAAGGAGCTCATTTCTTGTCTAACCACTTCATTCACTCTGTTTGGCCTATCAGAGAGCCTTGTTTCAGACAATGGGGCACCTTTTGTATCAAGAGGGTTTGAAGGCTTTCTGACAAGTATTGGTACAGTACATTATAAATCCGCTCTGTACCATCCCCAAGGAAATGGGATACTGGAGTCACTGCATGGGAATCTGAAGAAAGATAAGTTTGCAAACTGGATAAACATTGAGATACACCCTTCCCTATTGCATTAAGTCTTGCTTTATAGTCTATTCAAAGTATGCCTCATGAAAGTGTTGGAAAATAACCCATTCTTTCAGTTCGTCAGCTGACCTATGCACAAGTTTTATATGCTGATGGAAAAGGCTCAGCCCACCCCTTTGCTGTCCTCAAAGCCGACTGATCTGATTATGGAATATGAGATTTCAACAAGCATATCCACGCAGGACTCCAGGTGTTCTATCCTGGACAAGCAGTGTATGCTAGGCAAGGATGTGGAAACATTTTCGATAGCATGACACTGCAGGCTGCTGGATATGGAGTATGACTAGGGTGACCAGACAGAAAATGTGAAAAATCGGGACGGGGGTGGTGGGTAATAGGAGCCTATATAAGAAAAAGACCCCAAAATCGGAACTGTCCCTATAAAATCAGGACATCTGGTCACCCTAAGTGTGACAAGTGTTTACCACAAGGAGAATGCATTGTTAAACCAGTGAAATATACTGCCTACTGAAAGGGAAACAAATAGGGAAGAGGATGCTCTTCCTGTATATGATTAGGCAGTTGAGCCACAGCAACCACATCCACCTCTTGAGCTGAATCAGAGGTATAATCTAAGGCCCTTAGATCACCTGGTGCCTCCAGCCAGGTATAGAATCATAGAAGACCAGGGTCAGAAGAGACCTCAGGAGGCCATCCAGTCCAACCCCCTGCTCAAAGCAGCACCAACACCAAGTAAATCATACCAGCCAGGGCTTTGTCAAGCCAGGTCATAAAAACCTCTAAGGATGGAGATTCCAACACTAGATAACCCATTCCAGTGCTTCACCACCCTCCTAGTGAAATACTTTTTCCTAATATCCAACCTAGACCTCCCCCACTGCAACTTGAGACCATTGCTCCTTGTTCAGTTATCTGCCACCACTGAAAACAACCTAGCACCATCCTCTTTGGAAACCCCCTTCAGGTAGTTGAAGGCTGCTATCAAATCTCCCTTCGCTCTTTTCTTCTGCAGACTAAATAAGCCCACTTCCCTCAGCCTCTCCTCGTAAGTCATGTGCCCCAGTCCCCTAATCATTTCCGTTGCCCTCCACTGGACTCACATCCAGCTTCTCGTCCACTGTAATCCCCCGGTCCTTTTCTGCAGAACTGCCACTTAGTCAGTTGGTCCCTAGCCTGTAGCAATGCATGGGATTCTCCCGTCCTAAGTACAGGACTCTGCACTTGTCCTTGTTGAACCTCAGATTTCTTTTGGCCCAATCTTCCAATTTCTCTAGGTCATTCTGGACCCTATCTTTACTCTCCAGCATACCTACCTCTCTCCCCATCTTAGTATCATCTGCAAACTTTCTGAGGGTGCAACCCATCCCATCACCCAGATCATTAATGAAGATATTGAACAAAACTGGCCCCAGGACCGACCCCTGGGGCACTCCGCTTGATATTGGCTGCCAACTAGACATTGAGCCGTTGATCACTACTTGTTGAGCCCAACGACCTAGCCAGCTTTCTATCCACCTTATAGTCCATACATCTAATCCATACTTTTTTAACTTGCTGGCAAGAATACTGTGGGAGACGGTATCAAAAGCTTTGCTAAAGTCAAGATATATCACATCCACCACCTTCCCCATATCCACAGAGCCAGTTATCTCATCATAGAAGGCAATCAGGTTGGTCAGGCAGGACTTGCCCTTGGTGAATCCATGTTGACTGTTCCTGATCACCTTCCTCTCCACCAAGTGCTTCAAAATGGATTCCTTGAGGACATGCTCCATGATTTTTCCAGGGACTGAAGTGAGGTACTGATGAACTCTTGGGGGAGAAGGGAAGGAAATTGCGATGACTGGTGTGCGTGTGTGCGCACATGCGTGAATAGTGTTGGCTGTGTGCAGCTACTCAGGACTCTCTGCTACACGTGCTGTTCAAACTGTTATGTTTTCTTCAAGCTGTTGCTGACCTAACTGGTTCATGATTTTACATGTTTTGATTGAGAACCTAGCTGCATATCTTGCTTCACTTTTTTGTGTTTTTGGATTGCTATCCTGGGCTGCATCAGGCAAACAGGATACTTGACTAAGGCTTGGCCTACACTATAAACTTGTCAGTATAACTGTGTCGCTAAAGGCTGTTCAAAATCCACACCCTTGAGCAATGTCGTTATACCGACCTAACCCCCAATGTACACAATGCGGTCAACGGGAGGGCTTCTCCCCTCGACATAGCTATCGCCTTTTGGGGACGTGGAGTGCCTCTGCCTATGGAAGAATCTCTTCCGTCAGTGTAGGTAGCTTCTTCACTGAAATGCTACAGCAGCTCAGCTACACCAGCTGCAGTGTTCTGAGTGTAGACCTGCCCTAAATGTATTTCCTAAAGTAGTCAAACAATCCAAAAGGTTTAAGAGAAAAGATAAGCCACAAACACTCCGAAAAGAGTTAATAAAGCAGCCCTTGGAGAGACGACCCTCACAGACTCCTAGTGTCTTTGCTCTCTGGCTAATTCGAAGTCTGAATAAACCAAAAGTATCCTAACCATATCTACTACACTCAGGTGAGGGAAGAGGTTTAAATACAATCTCGTCAAAGTGTCTCTGCTCTACCTCGTTTATTTCGCCGGGTGGTTGAGTTTGATTTGATATGAAAAAAATCACTTCAGCTTTAAGTAACTGAAACAACACTGAACCCAGATTTCTTCAAATTTGACTTATTTTGTTGATCTGATTGAGATTTGGAAATCAAGTTAAGTTTGAAGAAGGCATGTACTTATTGTAATTTAATATCTGTAACACTGCATTTTATAGTTGATTTACAAAGGATATATAGATACCATACTTTAAATATGAGGGGCAGAGTGAAGGTTTAACTTTCAACCTTAACTCTAAAATCACCACTCAAAATTCAGAAAATCTAGAGTTTTGCATGGAATAACAGAACATTTCTATTAATACATGTGGTCATGTTACATTTATAAAGTCAGATCAGCAGTGTTCTATTTATAGCTATAAGTTTACCAAAAAATACAACTTCATCAAGAAGAAAGTCCTCTAAAAGGGAAGAGTTTGTAATTATCTCAAAGCTTCCACATTTTAAATTTTAATTCTCACATTGTTGTAGACACTATTTCTAGATCACGCTTAATGAAAATAAGTACAGATAGCTGTCATATATTAGGTGGGCTAAATTTACCTGGTGCAGAAGACCTTGTCAAAATTTCCAGTTAGCAACAAAATATTTTAATATACTACAGTTGTATAGAAAAAGTCAGTCTTGCTATACTTTACTTAAAGGTTGAACTGTATGAAAAATGTTCACCTCTAATATATTTGGTTGAGATTAATGGTTCAACCAGATTAGCATAAAGTGAAAATTTGGCCTTTTCATTCATATTTTTTCTATGGAAAACAACAAGGCTAAGTGAATATTTGCCAACAGTGAAAGTAGGAAGATTTTTTTGACACACAGAACACCCCCTTGGTTACAGAACAGTGAAACTAGCTAGGATCCAGCCTTTCATGTCCTTGTAGGCCCAAGCTCAGAGGAAGTACAAAACACTTTTGCAGATTTTATATTTGCAAAATAACACTTATAAATGGGAGGTTTTCTACAAACAGAGGGCTAGATTGTGTCTGGATACAGGAATTGCCATACTGGATCACACCCAAAGTCCATCTAGTTGAGTATTCTGTCTGACAGGGGCTAGCACCAAATGCTTTAGGAGAAAGTGCAAGAAACCCCACAATAGGCAGATATGGGATATACTGACTCTCTCGCCTTAGGTTTCATCCTGATCTCTAATAGTTAGAGGTCAGCTTAAACCCTGAAGCATGAGGTTTAACATCCTTTCCAAATTTTTTGTCAGCATCAACTATTTATCACTCTAGATACTGTTGTTATCCATATAAGTGTTGTATTCTTTTGATTTTTGCCCTTGACTTCCCATGGCAATGAATACCGCAATCTAATTTCTCATTGGAACTGATTGCAAAGCTATAACAAGAGATGTTGCTTTGTCTGTGTGTAAGGTCTTCTTAAGCATTGTCTACATGAGAAAGCTGCACAGATTTAAAAACATTTGTTAAATTGGTGCAAGTCCCCGCATGGATATTCTGATTTCACTTTAAAAGTGGATTATTTTGGTTTAGCTTAAACCTGTTCCTAAAAAACTTAAGCACTGGTTTAACAAAATCAGTTTAAAAAAATCACACCTTATTAATTATTTAATATTGGCAGTGGTAGTATAAGTATAGTATTGCAGGAGACCACGGGGACCCTATCATAGATCTGGACCCATTTATGTCGGATACTGTCCAAACAGAATGTAAGCTCCTCAGGGTAGGGACTCTTAAGTATAAGACAAGAGACACCATACAGGGGAAAGTACAAGGATACAATGAAATAATATCAATCAGCATGAAAAGCCATGGTCACAGCACATCAGCTGCTAGCCAGTGTTGAGTTTTAGGTGTTATAGCAAAAGAGGGCTTTGAAGGAGGACAACGAGGTTGTTTCCTGGATGTTTCCTGAGACCTCCTCCCATGCATGAGCGTCAGCAAGGGAGAAAGCATGAAGATGCTTGTTTCAAAATGTAACAAGTGGGCGATGAAGGCTGGCATCACTGTCAGAGTGGAGGCAGGGACCAACATCTCACAGCATACAAGAGATGACAGATAGGATGGAGACAGGCCATGAAGGGTCTCAGAAATAAAGTCATTTGTGTTTTATGTGATGGAGAAGTGGAGGGATACAAAAACAAGGTGTGAGATGGTAAAAGCAAGGAACTCAGAAAATAATCTTTGCAGCAAATGGACCTAAGTGAGGTAAGATTGCATTTGTCAAGGGCAGAGGGGAGGATGTTGCAGTAGACAAGATGATGAGGGACTGGACAAGAAACTTAGCTGCATAGATAATACGGAAAGGCCAGAACTTAGAGATGTTATTCAGGAAGCACTGGCAAGATTTAGACACAGCCTGAATGTGAGGATCTGGAGAGTGGGTCAAGTCAAAGATAACACCCAGGTTACAGCCCTTTATGTGAGGAAGCATGTCCATACTAAACTGTTAGTTAAACCAGTACAGCTTTCTTTTGTAGACCAGGCCTTAGGCTGGGACCTTTTGCTTTTTATATGTTGGCAAAGTGCCTAGTGCGCTTTTGGATGCTATATTAACAATAATAACTAACATTATTAACTATTAGATAATTAGGTGTGGGGGAAGGGAATTGAAAGATCTAAAAGTCGGTTGATTGATAGATGAATTCCTGATAACTAAAATAGTGGCTGAATTCCCTTAGCCCCAAGATACATTATGCTGTATCTTTCAAATGAAAAGAGTTGTGAAGTATGTTAAAATAAATTTTAGTATTCTAAAAGTAGATTCAGATCTGGCCTGTTTATGATACTGTCAACCAAGGGTGCATTTAAGATGTCACTGAGACTGACAGCTATGTTACAATGCATATTCTTATAACTTCTTTTGGTCAGGCATATATGACAGCTTACCTAGCAATTCTGTTGCTCTTTATAAGTTAGATATAACACATTCAGCTGTGTGTGATAGCCAGCCAGCCAACCATCCAAAAATCCAGTATTTTAACAGAGCTGACAGTTCTGAGCATCTTGGGGTAGGAGGAGAGTTCACATTTTGTACATTTTCATTTAAATGCAGGTGATGACAATCTTCTTGTGGGCTGCCTTGTTATCTGCTAAGGCAACAAATGTCATCAAATCGGATTCGCTCAGTGATGTTGGGATGCCCTGGATTGAACAGGTATGGAAAGAGTTGCCCTGCAAGAAAAATTATTTCTTCCAGAGCTTCTTTGACAGAACCACAGGTTTATATGATAACACACAACCTATCAGGGCTGCTGAATAGCAGCGTGGAGCCATCAGCCATCTCACAGATCTGGGGTCTAATCTGAGCAGAACCTCACACAATGTTACCAAATGAACAAGTGGATTTCCAACCAGGCCAGAGCTGCACCAACCATTATTACAAGAAATGTGTAAATCTCATTCAGAAAATGACAGGAATGACCTGGGGAGCTGATGCAAAAACTCTCTGGACATCTTCATTGGCTCTTGTCTACTCTACTGCAGAGTACTACTCATCTGTCTGGACACACAGCTCCCACACATAGCTTGTCAACTCTCAGCTTCACACTGGCACAGTAAAATCAATGGCACAACCCTGGCTTCCCACATTGGCACACATCTACTCACCCCAACTTCATCGCAACCTGATAATCCTTCAGAATTCACTGTATCAGAAAGACAAGGATGTTCCAATATATGAAGACCTAAACAACATATTGAGATTTCCACCAAAATCCAGAAACCTTTTTGGCTTGCAGTGCAAGAGCTCAAAGACTTGGGGTTGTCCCCCAAAGATCAATGGCAAGCAAGATGGTAGGATGCCAACATCCCAAACAAACATCTCATCAACGACCCAATCAAAGAATCCAGTGGTTTCATTCCCAGGGAAAATATGGTCCACTTTGAACTGCATCCACACATCATATGGAAGAGGTACTTACTTCCTCCCTAAATGGGGACTGAGACCGAATTTGTTACTGCAGAAACAGACTTCAAACTATGGAATGACTAATCAACTAATGTCCCAAACAAGTATAGCCTGGTGATATCTCTGCCATCTGCTCCGCATCACCTCAGGCAATCAACTGGATTGCCAATTTAGACTTGGACAAGTAACATTGCTGATTTTAAGCCATACAAAAGAAAAAGAAAGGAGAATATGTGCAATATAAGTCTTCTGTTCCGATGCTAACTTTAATATTTGTTAAATAGATAGCCGCTTATTTTTGTTTAGAATGTTTCCTTTTCATAGGACAGTAGCTTATTTTGCAACTGATAATGTAATCCAAGGATCAGAATATTCAGAAGATTCCAATTAGTCTAGGAGAGCTAAACAGAACTTCTAACAGAGTGGAACAAATGCTGTACTGACATATATCCTGTGCAACCCCAGTGACTTAAGTGAAGTTGTACAGGATGCAAAAATTTGACAGAACTTAAATTTAAAATAAAGTTAAATTTATAGTATGTTTTGTTAAAATATTTTATCTACTAATCATTAACTACATAGAATATAGTCCTGAGATTCTTTCCATACATTTCTAGAACTCATTGAGTGAGGCCATGTGTGCATAAGACACAGAATATATACTACAGTGTAGTACTCTCTCCTAACAGTAATCAAGGAGCTCAGAAACATTGTTCACTACATAATTAATGGTGTAAGTCTCAGTAGTTTCAAGAAGTGTTTGAAGTGCACCACGAATAATGAATTTCTGTTATGGAAGTCAGACAAGAGGTTTGCCTGGAAGGAATCTCTATAGCTCCATGGTGAGGGCCTACTCTCAAATGCCACTTTTAGGTAAGAGGGCTGAAAGTAGCTTTCCAACCTTTTAAGCACTCAACTTTGGACAGCCTTAACATATATAATTAGTAAGGCATACTATGGAACAGCATTTTAAATCCACAAATATAGTTTGAAAATTTAACAACACACAACAAAAAAGTCAGGTTTCATCAACAGAACAGTGGAGGTGTACACACAACAATGCTCCTCCCATGGATTTAACTCTCCTGCTATGCCGACAAAATAAAACCACCTCGACGAGTGTCACAGAGCTTTTTGCATCAAAGTTGGAGTGATGCAGTGTCAGTGTAGACACTGTGCTTGCTTATGTCACCCTAAGTGGCCTCCAGGAGGTGTCCTACAATGCCCATCATGACCACTCTGGTAAGCAGTTTCTATTCTGCTGCCATGCAGCCAGCTACACAGGCATGCACTCCTACCCTTTTAAAGCCGTGGAAATTTTTGAAGTTCCACATCCTGTTTGCTCAGCATGGACAGCTCACATTGCATCTTCCCAACTGACCATGCCAGATTTCCACAGCAAACAGGCTCCCACATGGAGTACACCGGAGTTGCTGGATCTGTTGGGTCTTTGGGGAGAGGAGGCTGTCCAGTCACGCCTCCATTCCAACCATAGGAACTTTGACACCTATGAACAGATTGCTCATGGCATGGATGAGAAAGGGCATGAAAGGGACGTGCAGCAGTGCTGTGCTAGGATCAAGGAGCTGAGGCAGGTGTACCAAAGGCAAGGGAGGCAAACATCACTCTGCACACCATCCTCAGCAGTGACCCCATCTCCACTGCCAAGAGCCCTATCAATACTTTGGCAGGACTGGAGGTAGCGTCCAGCAGAGTCAACCCTGAGGATGAAGTGGTGGATGAGGAGGTAGAGTTGGGGGAGGATGTGGGACAGGCATCAGGGACATCTGGTGGTATGGCAAGCCAGGACCTCTTTTTGACTCCAGAGGGGTCTAGCCAGTCCCAGCACTCCAGTTCTGGTGTGCCTGAAACAGGAGAGGGGAACTCCATTAAGTACTCATGTTTTCTTTGATAGTGCATGGTTACATGAAGTAGAGAGATCCTTTATATTGTTACATGGTACATGTGGGAGAAGGGATCGAAATTAACAACACTAGGTACTGTTTGCATCTGCTTCATGTTCCCCTTGTGCAGCTACACAGTATGGGCCCTCCAGAAAAGTTTGGTAATACACACTGAAATCCTTCATAGAGATCTCCAGGAATCTTTCCTGCAGATACTCTGCAACTCTCTGCTGAAGTTTCCTTGGAAGAGCTGCTTTGGTTCTTCTCCCTTTGTAGGGAACTCTGCTGCACCAATTGGCAATTGCTTCTGCAGGAACCAAAGCAGCACAGGCAACCACCATACATACTTGATCTGAAGCTGCACTCATGCAGGAGATGTACCCTTGCATCTTCAATTACCCTCAGTAGTGTGATTTCAGCTTTGATCCCCCCGCCTGTGGAAAACGGTGCCAGTATTCAGAATACTGTCCCTAGGCACTTGTACTGATCCCCTTCTGAAACCATCCAGATGCTTTGTCCCATCTTGCTCCACCTCCCACATCCCCGTAGTACATGCCTGCCATGATTTTTTTATGATTCAAGACTGAGTGCACACACACAATACTGGCTCTGTGTATTGTTTCTTTTGCTTCTACGGATGTGCCCTTGAGGGCCAGCTCCTACACAGTAGCAGTGCACCTCTGTCAGATAAGGAGGCAAATGAGGAGGAGGAGTAAGGAGGACATGTTTCATGAAGTGCTGCTATCATCAGATCAGGCCGATAGTGAGCACAGAGCATGGAGGGAGACAGTAAATGAGAAACTAGAAATGGATAACCAGGAGAGGAGACAGGGCCAGACATGGATAATACAGGGTCAGGAGTGAGTAATAAAGCTCATGGAGAACTAAACAGAGATGTTGAGGTCCCTGATTGTGCTGCAGGTGGAACGCGTGCGTGCTTGACTTCCCCAGCAGCCCATACACAGCTGCCTTCCTTGCCCTCCTCAAACACCCCACACACATTCCTCTCAAGTTCCTGGCCCATTGCAGAACCCCTTGCTCTCCACCACAGGAACATTTTCCATAATGACAATTGGATTTACACACAGCTGAGAGATCTTCACTTCAGAAAGTGCTGCTCACTGTCAAGTCCCTTGTAAGACATGTTAATCTCTGTTTTGCTGTTTAATAAAAAGTTAGGCTTCCAAAGACAGTGATTCTTTATTTGTGACCTACACAGGTGTGGTTGCAATAGAAATTCATACACAGTGGCAACTGCCATGTTTTCAGACTACAATTAAAGCTCAGGCAGGAATTACTACAAGGGTCATTCAATGTGGCAAGTAAACAAAATGCCTGGCTAAATTCATTACAGCAAGACACATTACTGGGGCTCATGGTCAAAATGCTGTTTCCCTAATTCAGATCGCCTTCTTCCCAGTCGCCCATTGATCCCCTCTAGTAGCACTAGTGTCTGGCTGCTCAAAATTAGCAGCCAGTCAATCCACCTTAGTGCTCCCCTGGGGAACTTCCCCGCCTTGGCTTCACAAATGTTATGCAGAGCACAGCAGGCTGCTATGACCATGGGAATATTTTCCTCATTGCGGTCTAACCTGCCAAAAAAGGCAGCACCAGCGACCCTTTAATCTGTGAAACACACATTCTACATCATTCTGTAGCTGCTGAGCATGTTGTTGAAGTGCTCCTTGCTGCTGGCAAGGCTTCCGGTGTATGGCTTCATGATCCTCGGGAGTAAGAGGTAGGCTGGGTCTCCCAGAATCACTGTGGGCATTTCCACATCCCCTATTGGAATCTTCTGGTCTGGAAAGAAAGTCCCTGCATTCAGCTTTCTATACAGGCCAGTGATCCCGAAGATGCATGCATCATGAATGTTCCCTGACCACCCCACGTTAATGGCAGTGAAACAACTCCGGTGATCCACCAGCACCTTCAATACCATAGAGAAGTAACCCTTTCTGTTGATGTACTCTGTCACAATATGGTCTGAGACCAAAATAGGGATGTGCGTGCCATCTATCACCCCACCACAGTTAGGAAATCCCATTGCCGCAAAGCCAATCACTAGTTCCTGCACACTTCTCAGAGTCACAGTCCTTCGTAGCAGGGGGTGATTAATGGCCCTGCATGCTTACATCACCACAACCCCCACTGTCAACTTCCCAACTCCAAACTGATTCACGACTCACCGGTTGCCAGCATCCACACAGCAATTGCCACTCACTTTTCCAGCATTTGGGCAGCTCTCATTTTGTTGTCCTTGTGCTGCAGGGTAAGGGCAAGCTCTGCACACAGTTCAAGGAAGGTGACTTTGTGCATACAAAAGTTACGTAGCCACTGCTCATCATCCCAGACCTGCATCGCAATCCGATCCCACCACTAGGTGCTTGTTTCACAAGTCCAATAGCAACAGTCCACCCATGTGTGGCTGCTCCATGAATGCCAACATCAATCTTGAATTGTTTCTTTCCATGGCACACAGCAGGACAGGCAGCATGGATTCCTGTTAAGTTTCGCAGCTCATGAAATACTGCAGGATTAGCTGTGTTGTGTTCATAACACTTATCATGAGACTGTCAGGATCCATGCTTTCAGGCAGAGATGCCGGGCGCAAAGTTTACAGGGGCAGTTGAAAAATGGTACAAAATGCAGTCAGAAGCCCTTGGAATTATGGGACAGAGAAAACTGCATCATGGGGCAGTGATGCCATACCCATGATGCACAGTGATCCATTCCCAGAACTCCTAGCAGGAGAAGGTAGCAATTTGCACAGCGGTGCAAGATGCACTGCTCTCTGTGTCAGAACTAGAGCACCAACTGTGGATGCACTCTGCTGACACAAGGAGCACTGTGTGGACATGCAAAAGTAATTTAATTACAGCAGTTTATGATCATCGACGTAACTTAAGTCAACTTAACTCTGTAGTGTACACATGGCTTGAACATGCTGAAATCTTCAACCTGACGTGAAAGATCCAATGAAGCAACCTGATGAAAAAGATCCAATGAAGCAACAGCTGGTCTCCTGAATCACACTGGACTGCCTGTGACTTCCCTTTACTCGGTCTGTAGTTGAGATCTGATCAAAAACCCATTGAAATCAACAGGAGTCTTTTTGTTAACTTCAGTGGTCTGTGGATTAGGCCTGTAGTTGATAAAGAGGTGTAAAGTGGCTAGCCGGGGCTCGACCCTCTCCAAGGCGGCGGGGAGCCACACAGGCTCACGACACACAGATAATGCTTGGGGAAATTAGTCCGGCCACGGGAGTCTCCCTTGGCGGCCTTTGAGGCAACTGAAACAAGCACCGTAAGGCCGGGCCCTAGGTCAGGGCGGGGCAACAATAAGTCAGGTGCTCAGGCCTTCTGGCAGGGGCTGAGTAGCAGCAAACAATATATAGAAAATAGGCCCAGGCCCTGGGTCAGGGCGGGGCAACCAAGGCAGTTGATGTCAGGCAGGGGCTGAGCAAACAGTTCAATGTTAACAGGCCCAGGCCTCTAAAGGACCTGGGAGAGGGGGAGACTGCCACCCACGAGTTGGGTGGCAGTGGGGACGCAGGCCCTCCCACTCCACTGTGTCCCAGCCTGGGGCTTTAGCAGCGGCAGAAGATCCGTGGCTGTGTCAGTGGGGCTCCTGGCCGCAACACACTGTCATAGGCTCTGGCAGTGCCTCAGCCAGACTACAGTCGGCTGCCCCGGGCTACTTTCTGATTCCCTCTCTTGGGGTACCTGAGTCCAGGCAGTGTCCTCTGGGGCATCCAGCACCATGGGTTCCTCACGGTAGCAGCCGCAGGGCAGGTCCGGAACTCCTACGGGTAGCGGCTGCAGGGCAGGTCTGGCAAATCCTCCGGGTAGTGGCTGCAGGGCAGGTCCGGCAAATCCTGGCGTGCACCTTGGGCTATTGGGGCTTCCCAGTCGCAGGCCAGGCTGGAGGCGTCTGGCATCCCCAGCGGCTGGGCCCCCAGTGAGCTGTGAGGGTGAGCTTTTATACTTCCAGGTTGCCGCCTGACCCTCTGAGGGGGCGGGCTCAGAGCTCCCTAGCTCTGCCCATTCCAGCACCCGGATGGGCTTGTCCCTCTCTGGGGCGGCGGGGAGTCACACTGCCTCCCTAGAAGAGGTCACATACAAAACAGAAGTCTGTTAAATTATCCTGAAAGAAATTACTTATAGGAGTATACCCAAACTTTGGTTTTTCCCCCTTGACTTGCATTGCTATGAAATAGCTGTGATATGGAAATCCATTCTGACTATTGTCTCGTACATGAGCACATTGTGTCTCAGTTTGCTTCTCAAATTCTCAGAGAGTTTTAGACGGAACAAACTCTAGAATTCATAAAGGGAAAGAGTGCCCTTTTAATTTGTTTGGCAATTTTAAAGCCTGGTGCTGAAAATGCTTATTTACACCAGAATTCTCTTGGAAGCCAGTGGGGCTATCAGCATGAGTCAGTGTGTGCAGAGCCTAACATTTCATTGCTAGAATGTATGTATGAGGGGAAAGAGTGAGACATAACGACGGACCTATGCAAATAGACCTGTTGTTGACTTTAGTGGGACTACTCTTATGAGTAAAACGTGGTAGGTTTGAGATTAACTAAGATAAGCCAATCACTGCCAGTAAGAGAGCTCAGACATTCATTTATCAAATGTTTTAAAACATGACTTTCAGCTTCTAACAGTTTTAATGCCTCAAACGGTTGTGGTTCCACTACACAACCCTGACAAAGATTATGAATATTCTCTGATGGCCAACAGTTCTGTTATTTGGACTGAGATGGGAGTAAATTCCAAAATTCAGGGCTATTCAAAGGACATCGTGACTACAGCCCTGTCTCTTAAACTGAAGAACTCCTCTTCTGATGGCAACTGCACAAGTATCTAACAGGGGGACAAGCACCAGGGCAGGTACATACTTCTAGCTTAAAGCCAACAGCTAAAAATCCACCTAGCAATCAATAGGTAGGCAGTGCAAGTCACAGAGCACTGGTACCACGTTCTCCCAGAGAGAAACTCTGCTTAGAAAGACGCTGCTGCCTCCAAATGTGGTTTAAGGTGTGGCCTGAAGATCACATGGTAGCAATATAACCTCATGGTAACAAAGGCGTGGACTACAGCTTGCATCCAACAGAAATGGTAGTTTCTTTCTGGCCAAATGTAGATGAAGGAGAGCTCTCCCAGTCAGTGCTGCTAACTGATCATCAAACAACTGGAAATCCAACAGTATCCCAAACTCTGAACTCATGTAATGGATGGTGGGCACTTGCCCAGAATTAGGATGTGTGATATATTTGTATAACAATCCTTATTTTATTGTTGTTGTTGTATCCAAATACTCAGAAATTTCTCTAGCCACTGGTTACTAGTCAGACTGCTAAAGAATAAGTTAGGATAACGAATACAGGACACTTGCACACTGTCTGTTTTAAAATTACAGAGATGGGCAGGAAAGCAGCAAATGTCACCAGTAACCCTGGAGTGCTTTCATGCAACACTTTTTTTTCCTTTCAGTAAATACTGGGTTGACTCTCCACACTATGTTAATACAGCATCATCAATTCTGCTGAGGATAAATGTGCCCTTGGACTGCTGTGGAGAAACTGTCAATTTTCATTCTTTATTTATTTGCTTTCAAAATAAAATTCATTTTGTCGAGACAGCCTAGCAGATGGCAGGGGAGGCAGATTTCATGAATGGCAGCTAACAAAGGAGATGTGCTGTGAAAGGCTGCTCTTGAAATCTATGTACATTGGGTTTTCTTTTGGAACACACTGAGTGGTTAATACTCTGATGTAAGAGAATAAATGAACCCAAAAAAGGATGTTGGTTTAAAAGAAGAAGATGAAGCAGTGGGTTAGCGGATTTCTAGGGTTTAAATCTCAGTTCATTCAGACAGTACAGTGAGAGGCTGGCATTTCCACAAAGGCAAATATCAGAGTGTCTTGGTGTAAAATTGACTCACATCATCCATAAAAGTTACTCCATAGTGTCTGAGCATCTCTTTTACGCAAGATCATTAAAACTTTTCCCACAGCAATAAGTAGCCTTTCAAATAAATCCTTGCAACCTAGTTTACTTTCCAATGCTTTTTTTCCCAGTTGTCCTTAGTGAGCCTACAATATCTGTTTTTAATATTGGACTGCTATAGTTATTCCTGCTTTTGTCCCCTCATATTTGGTCCACTACTATGCACTTGATAGGGGGTCACACTTCAAGATGCTTCAGAATAATACATTGGATAAAATCCTGGCCTCATTGAAATTAATCGCAAAACTCCCATTGACTACAAGGAGGCCACATTTCACCTTTAGTATAGAAAGCATTGCATTGCAGAGGACTTTACATTGGGGCCCCATAGTGTGCTTGATTTCCAGTAAGTTTCTGGGTGGCATTCAGGATATTGGAATTCATTCATAAAGCCCTAAACAATTGAGTCCTGCCTTCGAGAAAGACCTTTCCCCTAGTGTGATACCACAGCAGCTTTAATCAGTAGAGGAATTAATCATGGTCCTTTAAAAGTAAGGGCACATATTCCATTAAGAGTCTTCATCTCTGGAACTCATTTCCACAATTGATCCAACAGAGCCCAGAATGAAGACAGGAAGTATAAAATTTTCTCTTTCTTGATTCTCACCTTTACAATAATACCCCTTCACTTGACTAGGGGTTGAATCATATCAGCAATTCACATTCCTGACTCAGGCAAGACAGTGACATGTTTCCGACAGGAAAAGAAAAGGCTAATTGGATGCAGCATCCCTCCTCCTTCTGGTAATTCAATTTTTATTCCCTCTAAGAATCTGCTAATCCATTTGCCTCTGACTTGACTTTCACACTGCTCAGGTTTGTCCCTTAGGGTATGTCTACACTGTAATAAAATACCCACAGCTAGATAGTGTCATCTGACTCCAGCTACAGGGCTCAGGCTGTGGGGCTATAAAACTCCAATGTAGACATTTGGGCTCAGGCTGGATCCCAAACCTCTACACTGCAGTTTTACAGCCCTGCAGCCCAAGCCCAAGTCAGCTGACATGGGCCAGTTGCAGATATTTTACTGCAGTGTAGACATACTCTTAGTTTCCATCTGTGCTGAACACCGTGCGGTGACCTTGCCATGATGTTTATATGCAGATAATTAGGTTAAGGAACAGCCCCTGAGGCTGGGACATTGCCTTTAAAGTCCCAAGCAAATATCTAAATTCTGAAAGAGAGAAATCCTGTTTTATTAACTTTGTGCCTATGAGAAATTCTCCTCATGGCATCACGTTTTTATATTGACTTTTTTTTCCTGTGTATGACCTTCACCACATGACTCTTCCTATACCCAATTGCAGCACTGGGTCTGAAGACCTTCCAGAACTGATACTGATGCGTGCACTCTTTAAACTGACCACTGGGGTCACCCCTTCCAAAGCCTCAGAAACATTGGGAATAGGAAGACAACTGTCCTAATGTTTGCTCTCGCTCTTGTTTTCATTTATTTATTTTTGCTTTGTTGCTAATTCCCTTTTCACTCCCATTGTTTCTTTCGCCCAGTAAATGTATCGCCCTTGTCCTGTGTTCTAAGAATTCCACCCATACACACTTCAGCTGATTCACTGAATGCTCAATCCACTTTTTAAGCTAAAGGGTGGTATTTCTGCAAGCAATCATTGGCCTGAGTCTATTCCCAATGAAGTCAATGGGTATTTTAGCATTGATTGTACTAACTTCAGTGTGAGCAAAGTTAAGCAAAGACTAAGCACCTTTGAAAATTCCACCCATATCTTGTATTGGAATTGTACTCAGAGGCAGAACATTATTCAGTGTCTGAGGCTACTGCACAGTTCTTGTGGAAACATGTAGGGTAGGGGTAGCTACACGCTGCAGTGAAAAGCAGGCTGTACCTTCGGTGCAGTGTGTAGCTACACATGTCAGTGAACGGCTCTGGAAAGGTGAGGAAATGGGGAACTCCCAAAGCCTTTCTCTGCTGCCTCCTCACTGCCACGGTCATGCCCAGCTCCTGGGGTCTTTCCTTGTGGCAGGGAAAGATTCTGGCAGGTCCCTGCAGCGGGGAAAGGTTATAGCAGTGCGGAGCTGCAGGAGTTTTCCCCACTGTCTCTCTGTTGCCAGAGCCTCTCTCTGCTGCCAGAGTCTTTCCCTGATGTGAGGAAAGACTCCAGCAGCAGGGAGGCAACTGTGGGACAATACATTGCTAAAAATATCAGTGTAGACTGGGATGCACTGTTGGGCGAGTAATGAGCCATATAAGGTAAATAGCCAGGTACCTACCCACACGACTCATGTCTTTAATTCACTTGCTTAACTAGTTCCTCATGGTTTACACTGCCATTTATACTTGTGCTAGGAGAACATGTAGCATATGTATTCTACATACCACCAAAAGGGATGTGCAGTGTAGTCATACCTTAAATGTATTCAGGAGAGCGGGAGGCACTGGGAATCTAGTAGGAATGGATTTTGTCCATTGATGAGAGAGATATTTAGATGGACTAGTCATATCTATAAAGGAGAATAGCATCTGCAGCTCCACAAGTTAAGATTAAATTACAAGGGCTAACTATCCTCATACTTCAGGGCATAAATTCATCACAGCTTATGTCAGGAAGAAATTTTCCTCATGGTACAATACCACTGGTGCATTATAAGCAGGAGGAGTTAGTGCCTTACTCTAGGGGTTCTCAACCTTTTTTGAATCATGCCCCTCAACTTATTTAGCTTGGAGCCCTTCCCTTACAAAATAGGACTTTCCTATGTAAATTCGATGGAACCAGGGGCTATTAATACATTGATTCCAATAGAGGGAATTCTGTTTTAAATAAATCAGCCCTTTGATCCTGCTGTCTAACTTTAGGATCGGAAACTTTTTAAAGCATATACTTTAATATCCATATTTTCAGGACACTACTTCTCAATTTCAATATCAAAGAGTACTAGCACCCCCATACACCAGGTCGCAATGGCAGGTCAGGCGCAATGATGGAGAGGCAGCAGGACCAAATTTGTGTGAGCACTGTTGCAGCCCTGCAAGTGGGAAGGCCTAAAACATTCTAAAACACAGGTCAGGCCCAATGGTGAATTTGTTTCCCCTTTCATCTTCACCTACTCAAAACTAAAACAAGCCAATACTTAGTTCTCTTTTTAAAGCCTCTGGGACCTTTTGATTTATCAAAAAAAAAAAAAAAGTAAAGAAATTTATACCAAGATTTTCCAACAGGGCTAAAGTGCTTATTTTAATCTTCTTAATTGTAATAAATGAGTTGTTACACTCCAGAGGTAAATGTAAATCAGCATGTCTTCACACACAGAATAAGGAAAAATAACCTTCTAAATGGAAAGGTGTAGCAATAAATTTAAAACAAGGGATGAAATGTATTGTACAAATTATTGTACAGAAATCCTGAAACACTAAGACTGAGATTTTCAGAAGAGTCTAATGGAGCTAAATGCCCAAATCCCCTTGGAATTCAGTGAGATTTAGGTACCTAATTACTTAAGCTCCTTTGAAAATCTCCACCTGAGGTCTCCCTCCAAATGAGGTAGAAGCTCACTATTACTTCGTAGCAGGGCTGTCCAAAGCACTTCCATCAAAAACTGACAGATAATGTTGGGTTTGCAGCTAAAACTATTGCGGGGGGGGGGGGGGGAGGAGTGTTTTTTTTTCTGTTTTGCTTTGTTTCTTTTGCAGAAAGTGGCTGCCTTCTGTGGAAATTTTCTATTTTTCACTGAAAATTCCCTGTGACTGGGTGCCTGGATAGGCGACACTGAGAATGACACATTCACGGCAGGCTGCAAAACACAGAGCAGATAATTCCCCAAAACTGGTGGTTTACTCTAAAATTAGATTCACCAAACCAGTATCAAAAGAATCATAGAAGATTAGGGTTGGAAGGGACCTTAGGCGGTTATCTAGTCCAACCTCCTGCTCAAAGCAGCACCAACCCCAACTAAATCATCCCAGCCAGGGCTTTGTCAAGCCTGGTCTTAAAAACTTCTAAGGATGGAGATTCCACCACCTCCCTAGGTAACCCATTCCAGTGCTTTGCCACCCTCCTAGTGAAATAGCGTTTCCTAATATCCAACCTAGACCTCCCCCACTGCAACTTGGGACCATTATCATCTGCCAGCACTGAGAACAGCCAAGCTCCATCCTCTTTGGAACCCTGCCCCCCCCCTTGAAGGCTGCTATCAAAACCCCCTCACTCTTCTTTTCTGCAGACTAAATAAGCACAGTTCCCTCAGCCTCTCCTCATAAATCATGTGTCCCAGCCCCCTAATAATTTTTATTGCCCTCAGCTGGACTCTCTCCAATTTGTCCACATCCTTTCTGTAGTGGGGGGACCCAACACTGGATGCAATACTCAAGATGTGGCCTCACCAGTGTCGAATAGAGGGGAATAATCACTTCCCTAGATCTGCTGGCAACGCTCCTACTTATGCAGTCCAATATGCCATTAGCCTTCTTGTCAACAAGGGCACAATGTTGACTTGTATCCAGCTTCTCATCCACTGTAATCCCTAGGTCCTTTTCTGCAAAACTGCCACTTAGTCAGTTGTTCCCCAGCCTGTAGCAATGCATGGGATTCTCCCGTCCTAAGTACAGGACTCTGCATTTGTCCTTGTTGAACCTCAGATTTCTTTTGGCCCAATCTTCCAATTTCTCTAGGTCATTCTGGACCCTATCTTTACTCTCCAGCATACCTACCTCTCTCCCCATCTTAGTATTATCCGCAAACTTTCTGAGGGTGCAACCCATCCCATCACCCAGATCATTAATGAAGATACTGAACAAAACTGGCCCCAGGACCGACCCCTGGGGCACTCCGCTTGATATTGGCTGCCAACTAGACATTGAGCCGTTGATCACTAATCGTTGAGCCCAACGACCTAGCCAGCTTTCTATCACCTTATAGTCCATACATCCAATCCATACTTTTTTAACTTGCTGGCAAGAATACTGTGGGAGACCATATCAAAAGCTTTGCTAAAGTCAAGATATATCACGTCCACCACTTTCCCCATATCCATAGAGCCAGTTATCTCATCATAGAAGGCAATCAGATTCGTCCTGAACTCGACCATCTCATGGTCACTGCTGCCCAGGTTGCCACCCACTTCTAGTTCCCCTATCAATTGTTCTAGACTAGACACAATAAATCCACCCCCACTGGATTGATTGCTGTCCGTCGATCCAGCGGGTAATGTAGACAAGCCCTAAGACATGAAAGAGAATTAGCATCTACAGGATAATTTGGTTACATTGTTAACCTTCAAACAGGACACAGGTACACAAACACATTTAGTATCTACCCTTGCTTCTTGTGAATACAAAATGAAAGAAGCAGTTTGGAATCTCCAATTAGACATCTGTACTCTCTCCAGCATTTTATTATTGATAGTCTAAATTAAGGTCTGTTTCCTTTTCCACACTAGTCAGACTTATTTAGAGCCTGATTCAACGCCCATTAAAGTCAATTGGAATCTTTCCAGTTTTTGGAAATTCTTTGCTGTAGGAAGTAATCCTTTTTCTGATACATAATTGATACTCTAGATCATACTCATTTTGATCATCAATTTCTTATATCACACTAATACACAGAAGAAACATTCAACATTGTGATAGAAATTATGAGCTAGAACCACAAAGGGGACTTAACTATTAGATGCTGCAATGCTGAGTTTAGGCACCCGGCTGTCTAGTGGAATCTACAACCATGAGCTAGCTCCCCAGGCTCCCCATACAATGCATGGGGAAAAATACCCTCCTCCTGGATTTCAATGCCTAAGCCAGGCCAGTTTGAAGAGTCCAGCGGTTTGCGCACTCAGCTGGGATGTGGAAGACCAGCATTCAAATTCCACCTCTGAATCAGAGGAGGGACTGGAACCTGGGTCTCCTACCTGCTAAGTACCCTAATCTAAAGGGTATTCTGGGGTATCTTTCTATCAATCTCTGCTGTTGAAGCTGTTCTATTTTGTATAAAATACTTGAATATTTATTGGAGCAGGGCCTGGTCTTCCAGGTAGGTACCCTAAGCTACAGTCAATCTCACATAGTGGTCCCTTATGGACTTGGAATCTATGAATCTATTAAACTCTCTCTGACACCCCCCACCACTTCCTTCTCAGCAGCTGTTTTGTGCAGAACCCAATTTGGGAAGTTCTCTCAGACCACACTAACCGGATGGTGCCCCACAGGTGAGAGGGCCATGGGAACACCTAGTTTGAGGATTCTACTGGGGCTTAGGTGTGAGCTAGACACCAAGCAACTCAGTGGCATCAGGACTTCAGCGGCTGTGCGCATGTCCACCAGCAGAAATGTGGAGTTTCAGGAACTTTACCAGTGGAAACTCAGATGCCTACAGGTTTAAGCAGCAGCTGAACAGGGGTTGTGAAGATCTAAATTTTGGATTTTAGGCACCTAAAGTGGCAGTCAGGCACCTAAATCACTTTCTAGATCCAGCCCTCACTAAACTAAAGACAAGCTGTAAAGGTTCAGTGTGGAAAGTGAAGGCTATTTATAATAGGATAAAACTTATTGAGGCAAAAATACTTTCCTGCAGCATGCAATGACAAAAGGAAATTTAAGAAGCACACAAGTTAGAATTGCTTTTGCCGCTTACCAAATTTGTCCAAATGTGAAATTCTAATGGATTTCAACCTAAGTTTTAATTCCCCCTGAAGCTAACAGTGGCTTGTACTATTTATACCAGTGCTATAAATACTCACTCCTTCAAAGGATATCTTCAGGTCCGTGGATGTGAAGGATTTTCTTCCAAAGCATGATATTCTTGGCACTGTTATACCATGTGCACTGCAGTACAATAAAGTGATTGTGTGATACTACATATGTTGGTGACTAACCATTTTGCCACTCACGCCAACAGACACTTAAAAAGGAGCTCTCAAGCTTTTTTGCCTTGTAAATCATGGCAGAGTGCTGGAGAGACCAGTAAAAGCATCACACTTAGCAGTACAGTAGTTCTGCTCCCAAGGGCACACAACAGTTGTGGTCTTTAACTCAAAATACAATACAATGAGTCTGAGCCTCCACTGCTCTGCACCTTGTGTGGTCATTTACACTTGTGCAAATTGAGTGTAAAGAGGGTGTGAAGTGTCACCATATCATGGTTTACATCTATTCTGCACATGGGTAAATGACTACACAAGGTGCAGAGCAATGGAGAATCAGCCCCATGTTCTCTATCTGTGCATACCTTTGGTTGTGCTATAATATTGCTGTATTTCCTTCCATGTGTATTAACAGCATGTTCATGAAAGCTGAACAGGGCTCAGATTTCAACCTAACCCTCCTTCATTCATCTGTTACCTTTCAGGATCGTCACATCAGAGGAAAATCTGATCCGTGTAAAATATCTTCTTACATTATAAACTGTCAATGACTCCTGCAGGGAATGACTCCTCTGCTCCAGTTTCTTAGACGAGTCCCAGTGGCATGCACTGTGCATAAATACTGCCCACCATTGCACTTCACAGGCTGATAAGTGCTGTCTGGTTTTAAACAAAATGCTTCAGAACAGGCGAGTCTGTCACAGTTTCATAGTGTATGGTATGTCTGTGCAGTTTAGAAATAGCATTCAATACCTTGTTCAAAGAAAGAAAAATGCAAAGCTATGGACTCATTAAGATTCCATGTACTTTAAAGAAGCTAGGAATGAGTGTGTTTGGTATACTCTGTTGCAGTGAGACACAGACAGCAATGCAACCTGCTACTCCCTGTGGCCAGAGAGATAAATGGGTTGGATGCCCTCCAATAACTTAAATAAGACTTAAGCATGATCGTTGTCATGATCAGGCTAAGCTGACTAAGTTGGCTAGCTCCTGTCACTGAAGGGAATTCCTGCTATGTGAAGGTGACTTTCCCTGGCCCGTATTTTTTTTTTTTTAAACATAACTCAGTTAATTCTAACAAGATCTCTTTAAGGACATCTTTTATGGATCAAATTGATATTTCTTCCATGCTGTCCAGTAGTGTTTAAATGGTCCAGTTTTAAAATACTAGCCTAGGAGGTAGGAAACTTGGGTTCAAATCCCTGTTTTCCCATAGATTTCCGAGTGACCTTGGGCAAGTCACCTAGTCTGAGCCCCTCACTTCCCCATTTGTAAAATGGGGGGAAATAAGGCTGTCATAAGGATAACTACATTAAAGATTGTGAAGTGATTTGAGATCTACTGGTGAAAAGTGCTATTTTAAGAGCTAGAATTATAAATATATAAAGGAGAGTTTACATCTCACTAAGTATTACTACAGAAACTGGCATATACATTTTCTTAGGTCCGATCCAATGCCCATTGAAATGAGTGAAAAGACTCCCTTGGACTTCACTGGGCCTTGGATCAGACCTTTATTTCCCCAGAATCATAATGTTATGTTTTCTATGCTATTCCCTATACTTTGCAGCTAATGAAGAAAGCTTGAAGAAAAGATTAAGTTAACTGGAAGATGTTTTAAATACAGTAATTCAAAACCTGCATGGTTCTAGTTGAAAATTAAATTTACATGCTACTCAGACATTGCTAGCTTGAGCCCTTGACATAATAAAACACTTAAATATTTGATGGAACAACACATCAGTATTTTTTCTTAAGGTATACTCGCAGAACTTATTTTTATGGTAAGACAAAAAAAGTAATGTGGAAATTTCACTGTGGTTTTGGGTATAGGTTGGCAGTGGCAAGGGAATAGACTCCAGCTAATTCTTCCTCTGATCCCAAGCACAGCACTGCAATTAATCACTGCTGCTGTTAATTCGTTTCCAAATGATTTTATGGTTAAAACCAAAACTATATCTTCTCTTTTCATTGAGTCCATTGGGACTAGCTGTTCATTTTAAAAGATAATGTTTTACATTGTTATGGCTCTATACGATGGACCAGGTGTAGGAAGGCCATCATTGTTAAACAGCACACTTTGTGGCCCACACTAGTGGAAAAAGGGAATTAAGAATGTTGGGGGGCATGCAGGGGAATTTACAATTTGCAAAGCTAGAAGGTCCTGGACTTCGGGCACCACATAAAATAAATAATTTGACTGTGCTCATTATGATTGCTACTCCTAGATGGACGGGGAATCCTAAAGTATTGGGAGAGAGAGAGAGAGAGAGAAGGAGGTGGTATGGCTCAGGAACACAGTATGCACTCTGGGGTACCACAACTTTTTGGTGGGGACAACCAAATGCCAGGGGAGCCTGAACCTCACCTCTCTGACTCAGATTGGGACCCATATCCTATGGCGAAGTGTGCAGATGAAGGAGAATGACAAATGTCATGGCAGACAGCACTGAATGGGAGTCTCTGGTGACCAATCTCTTTGCACCCATACCTCCCGGGTCCATTAACACCACTGATTTGATATAAAGGAAAATAGCGCAATCGGTACCCATTGCCCAACTAATAGCTGAGCACAGGAAAGTGGGGACAGTAGTGTATAGACAGTGGAGGCACTCTGGCGGGCTGTACCAGAGGAGGGGAGTGTGCACCTCTTGGCTTGTACTTTAAAATTAAGCTTAATGGTGGTTCAACTAATTACATCTACTGTGGTCCTGGGAATGAATTGATGGGCAATAATCTTGGGAAAAAAAGCACAGAAAAACAAAAATATGATGCAAATTAAACAAATGCTAATATAAAAAAAGAAAAACAAAGATAGTAGATTATTGGTAGGCCTGGCTTGCCATGAGTAATTAAACACATAGGGGGAGGCCTCATTCTTTGGACAATCATCATGCGGAAAACAGAATGTTTGTGCTAACTAAGGCTATGTCTACACTACAGACCTTACAGAGGCACAGCTGTACTGCTGCTCTAAGGTCTCCTGTGTAGCTGCTCTATGCTGACGCAAGAGACCTCTCCCATTGGCATAATTAAACCGCCCCCAATGAGCGGCGGTAGCTATGTTGACAGGAGAGCATCTCTCACCAGCACTTTTGTTGCTGAAACTTATGTCGTGTCGCTCCAGCAAGCGGCAACAGCAGCTGCATAGGGAGGGAAGCAGGGATCTGGCGAGCAGCAATGCCAGCCACACGGCGGGAGGGAGGCAGGGATCAGGTGAATGGTGATGCCAGTCCCGCATGCGGGGCGGAGTGGGGGCAGCAGGGCTTGGGTGTGGAGTGACACCAGCCCCAAGCAGGGAGCACGCTGGGCTCGGACAAAAACCCTACATGTGGGGAGGGCAGGGCAAGGCAGGGCAGGGGTCAGCCCCATGTACAGGTGGGAGGGCAGGGCACAGGCGAGTGGCTTGGGCCAGACCTGCAAGGTGTCCCATTTTCCCTTTCGGAAATATGGTCACCCTATATACCCTGCATCCATCCTCACTGCATTTGAGTCTGATCAACGCAGCATAGCATTGGTGTATGCCAAATAAAAATACCCGAGTGACGAACTCTGGAGTCCTAACTGAGTTCTTAGGAAGCTGAGTGGAAAGAGGTCTCGGAGGTAATTCAAACACCAGGCAAAAACCGTCAATGCTATTTTGACCTTCTATACTCACTCAAACAAATAATTTCTATTTACATTTAAACTTAAAATTTCTATCTGCTGCAAATTCCATTTTAATTACCAAAAATACATAGAGAAATGTTACTGGTTTACATTAAGATAAAATGAAACTGTTTTGTAACTGGCTCTTTGGCAACAATGCTAACCAAAATGTTTAAGGAGAAAATCCTTAACAAAGAGTTAACATGTCTCTGTTCATGTGTGCAGCTACATGCATACATGGAATACAGGATTGTCTGTGTCACAGTTTGCTGCTTTTAGTTCTCAGAAAGCGAATGTAGTGTTGTTCATCAAAAGCTCAGTGCTCATGTGAGCAGCCAGAAGAAACTTAAGAAATACTTGATTCCCACCAGTCTCCGGAGTTTTTGGATTTCTGGATGTAGTGTACTTTCCCATATATCCATTGATTTAAGGGTTATCCGATAATCAAATAGGTCAGGCACTTTAATTCTCAAGTCTGTAAATGCCATGTCTGTAAAGCTCTTTGCAGTCCAACCTTTGTCCTTCTCTTCTCCCTCTACCCAGAGACAAGGTGTAATCTCATCTGCAAACACAAATTTAATCATTTATAAACTGATAACTCACAGATCAACATCTTTACTCCAGACCTGTCTCCTATCCTGAGTAAAGTCTTGGCCTGTATCTGACATCTCCTCATGCAAAGTAAGGCTGCCAGCTTGAGATCAACAGAGCCAAAACAGAACTCCTAATCCTTCCCCCAAAGCCTTCCCTTCTCAGTCACTGTGGACAACTCCACCATCTTCCCCGTCTCTCAAGCCCATAACCTGAGTGTCTTTCTTGAACTCAGACTTCTCCAGATCCTCACATTCAGACTGTGCCTAAATCTTGTCAATAATTTCCGCATATCATTTCTAAAACATGACCTTTCCTAACCATTCCCACAGCTAAATTCTCATCCAGGCTCGCAACTTGATTACCACAAGATCCTCTCCTCTGGCCTTGACAAATCTGATTTTGCCCCGCTCATATCCATTCAAAAGCCTGCTGCAAAGATAATCATTTTTACCATATCACTCTTTGCATCCCTCCACAGACTCTCCCTTCCTTCGTTGCATCAAGTGTCTTCATTTTCAAGGTGCTTCACAGCCTGTTCTCGTCCTCTCTCTCATATGCTATCCAAATGTCAGCTCCACTCTGCCAATAATGCCAGTCTCCATCGCCAACTTGTTAGTTTTCAAACTGCACCTTTTTGCCTTCTCCCAAGCTGCCCCTCTCGCATGGGAGGAGCGACCTGTGAACAACCACAAAGCCACCTCATTGTCTTCCTTCAAATCTTTCTTAAGAATCTCCTTTGCCATGAAGCTTACAAAAAATTGGACACTGGTTAGGCAGCAGGTGTGCTGAGACTATTGCTTATCATGCTTAGTAGTACGATCTCATTGTTTCTTTGTATTTCTCTGCCTGTATCTACCAGTTGCCTCTTATTTTATACTTAGATTGTAAACTCTTTGGGGCAGGACTGTCGTCTTGTCCTGTGTTTGTACAGAACAGTGGGGTTCTGATCCATAGCTGGGGCTTCTAGGCACTACTGCAATACAATGGAATGAATAAATAATCACCCAGAAATCTAATCCCATAATGTCCCCCTGGCTTGACTAACACTTATAAGAAGCCTTTCTTTTACCCAGTACATCCAATTTCCCCTGCCTTCTGGTTTTGGTATGACTTTGATAGGATTATGTCCTTCAACTGCTTTGACATACTAAACTAAATCCAGGGTCATTTTGTAGTTATTGCTCAGTCAAAACTCCCACTGAAGTCTGCCCAACCTGGAAAAAGTTTGAGGTTATGTAAATAAGCCCATGCTTTAGCAATCCTTGCAAATATCTTATTATTTAAAAAAAAAATGTAAAGAGAAAAAACTTGTCTAGAAAGAAAGGTATATTATTATAATACATCAGGGTGGAAAATGCTTTACAATTCCTAACACACAGTGGGAGCACTTAAAGTTTCTTCCAGTTCTAGAACTATTATTGGTTCTAGTGTAGAGATTATTTCTGAAACTTTTACTCTCCCTAAAACTGAACTTTAAATGCATCCACTGTATGAAAAAACATGCCATGACCACTGTCACACTGTGTGCATTAGCTCATAAGTGAGAGGACCAATCTCAGGTCAGACTGTCAGAAAACAGGGCAGACACCCCAAACTGGTGGTATATTCTATGTTTAGATTTCACCAAGCCAGTAACAACTGTGCGCTCCTGGATTACTGTATTTATTTTACCATGGAGTCACAAATAGTCCCCCTTAGGCTCGCTAGTGTATCTTGCCATCCAGACAAGCTGGATTTTGTGGCAAAAGCTTATTAACATCAAAAATCACCACACATTAGGTCACTCCCGATCCCAAAGAGCCAGTCACTGACTCCACGTCAGTGGTGCTCTTGATCTCACACCAAAGACAACGCTGTAGCCAATTTCTCTAGTAAACGAACTAAAGATTTATTAGCTAAGAAAAAGAAATTAGTTATTGAGACGTTAAAGCAGGTAAAATATAGTACAGGTGAGTCTAAGTTTGTATTCCAAATGATAGCAGAGATGTAGTGTCCCTATTTGCTAGTTTTCCATAAGTCTCAGGCCTACTCAAAATGGCTTTGGGGACCCAATTGCTCAGGATTCACCCTGTCAGAAGCCATCAGCCCAGAGACGCAGGATCATTCCTATAAACCAATATATATAAGTCCTGCTCATAGAAGACAAGTTGACAGGTGTCTTAACCCATGTGGGTCCTTTCTTTGATGAAGAATATGCAATGCAAGCAGTCTGTGGACTCTCATTGTTGAGCTCAATGACCCTTGCTTTCAAGTCAGTCTTCTACATCTTTTGCATTCAAAGTAATTTAGTTACAGTGGTGTATATATAATGCAATTGACGACATTATAATAGGGATAGATACATGAAAACAATACAAGTATCATTCATTAGTATTCATGAAATTCTAACACCTGAATATACACGCACATTGATCTACGGTTATTTAATTATAGGGACATACATAACGTAATGTGATAGCAACCCACAGGTTTACAGATAAGCAAGCACACCACCACCACACTTCCTTTGAATTATATCAACACACAAATGAATTTGTACACTTAACACTTCTTTGACATTTGCACACCAGAGAATTGTCCGGAGACACTGACCTGATCTGGCTATCAGTGTCACAACCACAACAGTGTTCTGGTTTTACTCACTAAACATTCTCATGCTGGAAGAGCTGCAGCCTATAAATTGCAAGATTGGAGTTATGCCTTTTGTGTGTGTCACAGAATGTATTGGAATTATTATTGTTTGAGGAAGCCAATGTCTCCTTAATGGAGAGTCCAGTGTTTCCCTCAAACATGTCATGAAATAGCTTATGGCAATCTACTGGAGCCACTGAACTGGAATTCTACTCCTTATCTGATTTTCAGTCCTGCCCTTGGCAGATTTCAGAGAATGTCTTCTCTGGGTGTTCTAACTCTGAGTGAGGCTCTATGCCTGGTGTTGTGCAGAAGGTCAGACTAGATCATCATAATAGTCTCTTCTGGACTTAAAGATCTGTGAGATGGTTGGTAGGTTTCTATTCAATAAAATATCTAAAATTTTGACATTAGGAGGGAAAATGTTCGGTTGTGGACATTGGCACTATTTGGAGTCTTTTTTTCTTCCTTTTTCTATTTCTTTTATGAAATATTTGCTGTGCATAATTTTCAATAATCTTCTTCTCTTGGCAATGAAAGGTGATTTTTTTTTAGATCCAATAGTAGCCTTCAGTACTGTTGACCAGGAGATTGTTTACTTGCCTATAGACACTGATAGAAATCAATGGATTGGCAATGTTCCATGTGTTCCTTCCGAAGAAATCCCTAAAAGTGGGACTGGGCAATTCCTCATCTTCCCCAAATGCTCTCTTGTGTGGGCATGACCTGGTTCCATTGTATCACTCTATGATGGGGTGCTCTACTCACGCCAGGATGGCACCTCCTCCTAGACGTTCTGGGAATTAGCTCTGAACAGTTGGAACGCCTTCCTACAGTTGCACTCAGTCTCTCTCTCACTCCAGGAACCTTACTGTCCTCTTTGTGACTCACCTCTCCAGCCAGGTCACTGTGTGGTTTCCCCTTCTGGGGATGTGTATCAAAGTCCCTGCTCACCTGCATCTAAGGCAGCCTCCCCATTGGTGTCAGAGACAGGACTCTGTGAACCCCCTGAGGGACTTTTGAGGAAACAGAGGAGGCTCTCTCAGTGGCTGGTAGGGGAACCAGGCATGCCTTCTACTCCCGATTCTGGCTCAGGGACTCTCTAAACAGTAGCCAAGGTGTAGTTCCCTCCTGCACCTAGCCACCTTTCCCTGAGCCTTTTCCTTGCCTCCTGGCCTTCCTCCATCTGGGTTTGCCAGCCTCTCAAATCCCAGGGAACAACAGTGGGCTACTTGTCTCTATAGCCACCCACCCAGGGAGTGACTGCAGACTACCTCCCTACAGCCTCCTTGCTTCCAATCTTCTGTCTTTATATAACCCCCACCTGTTCCCACACAGGTGAGCTCCCCTAATTAGGGCTTTCCTCCCAGGCTTAATTCTCCCAGATTGCAGCCTAATGGACTGATTGGACCCACTTGGCCCAATTCAGCTCTTGCAGGGCCAGTGTCAGTAGTGCACCCCATCACACACCCCTACTGTTCAACATGCATGGAAGGCCCCCCAAGACCGATAATGAGATGATTTGGACTAAGGACAGCCAGCATAGTAATGTCTCATGTCTCTTTTCATCAGACCTGAATGGTGCTTCCCTGGTTGGCCAAGAGGGTCCTGAATGAGAGAAAAATTTACTGAAGCTCAGGCAAGATGGAGGTGATATTAGGAGGTAGGTGGAAGCCTCTGGAAGATATTGGGGTGTTTTCTATTTCTCTGCCTGGGGGTGTGTGCTCACCATTTGGCTGTGAATTTGTAATCTGAAGGGATCTTCAACCCCAATTTCTCAAATAGCAGAGAATTCCAAAAACGCCTTTCCATGCTCCATTTCATCAGACCTTTAAGAGCTCTCTGACCTCCAGGTTGGATTAGTGAAATGAACTTTACATGGAACTACCTTTGAAAACCTCTTGGAAGCTTCAGCTAGTACAGGATGTGACTGCTCACTTACTTAGAAGTGTTGGTGGCATAGCACGTATTGCACCTGTTCTCAACCCTGAATCAGCTTCCAGTTCATTTCGCAATCAAAGGCAATCAAAGGTGTCAGTTTGTATATATAAAGCCTTACCTGTTTGATGCCTAGCTATTTCATATCCCCATCCTGCAAAAGTATCCAACTGTGGCAATCCTCATGCTCACACAGATCACTGAAGCCAACGGGACTCACCCATCCATACTGATGCTTTTGCCAGATCAGTGTCTTAAATACTATTTTCCTTCTTATGTTCCTGTCAGGCAGTTGATAGCAGCAGGTATACTCGTGCTAAAAGTCTCCAGATTTTGAGCTCTGGAGACCTAGGCACTGGAAATCCTTGGTGAAGGGCTCTCACACCTGGAATTTTCTCCCCTTACCTTTCTGGAACTTCAGGCATGGTCTGAGGTTATCTGTTTTGCTTCAGTAGGATGGCTGTGGGATGAATTAAGGAGTTTTGCACAGGAGCTGATACGAGTTGATATTTTTAAAATTTCTTCTTGTACATGGTACTAGATGTTTAATGATGAGATTTTTTTTATTCCTGACAAATTCAAATGTAATAAATAGTCATTCGGTAGGAAAAATTCTCCCCTTTGTAAAAAGGGAATGAGGTGGTAGCAGAAGCAATTTTATCACAATGCACTTTGAGATGCTTTACAGTGGACCTATTTAAGCATATTCTCTTTGTTCTACCAGTGACAGATATGATGTCCCTTGTATTACAAGGGCTGGCCAGCAATGGGATGCCCTGCAGTTAGGCATGGCAAAGAGAAATATGTTTAAAATTTAAACATATTAGGAAAACGCAAAGTTAAACCATGGAGCTTTCATGGAAGCAAAGCCAGAAGCCTAGGGTTAGAAAGGACCTAGAGTATATGTTAATAGGTCATCTAAATGAATACCCTGCTTTTCTTACAAGCCTCTTTAAGACCATTTACTTTAAAAGACCATGTAAAGAAGAGTCCAGAGGAGAAAAATATAAGCTGGTTTAACCCATTGTATGTGACATTATGATATTTGTTTGTTTATGTTTCACCAACCTACATGCTTCATATTTTTGAACATTTTATTTAACTTAAGGAGTAAAAACTCCTTTCCCCTAAAGTCTGATCTGTTGGGCCAAATTCTGATATCATTAAACCAGTTTAAATCCATTTAAATCAGAGAGTTACTCCAATTTTACATCATAAAAGAATTTGACCTTTTATGACTGCATATTCTCCACAAGCAGCCACTTTCCCCCGGCTGCTCCCCATTTCTTTTGCTACACCTTGAGTTCCAAGAAAAGCCTTATGGAGTAATAAATTGCTCTATTATAGCTTTTGCCGGTAGGGAAAGCTATAGTTAAGGCTGCCTATTCTTCTCTTGAAGCTATTTTTAAATCCACTTACCCAAACGTGAACATTACTCAGTTTATAGAATCCCCACAAGGAGTTATGCTAAAATGAGATTTTGTTCTGTATTACGTGATTGTGTCTTGTGTGAAATGCACTCCAGCCAACAAAAATGTGTTTGTGATTTGTAAGTAACTGAATATTATTTGTAACACCGGAAGCATTTGTTTGGCATGAATATGTATATCTATGGATGTGTGTTTGTGTAAAGCAGAGCGGACTACAATGATAAGAGGTCAAATTTCATGTGCTGGAAAAAATGCCTTGCAGCTCCTCAGAATGAGTTTGAATTTTCTTCAAAGGTTAAGGTCATCATGACCTATTTCAGTTTTCTTTCTAAGAGGCCTCAAGCTTCTTTGAAATATCAATGCTCTAGGCATTGTGGGGAACTCTTAAGATTGGTACAAATTTACCATTGTGTCTCCAACCTGGTACAACTAAAAGTCATAAATACATCTTACAGCATATTATTTTAGCTGCACTGTCAGGAATTATTGTTTTTTCTGTAATGTACTGAGCATCTTTGCACAGCAAATTACAGACCCTTTTTTCCTTTGTAAATTAATATTTTCCCAAAAGTATTTTTCAACCAGCTGTAGCCAATGGCTGAAATGCTCCTGAGTAAGCCCGGGGGGATTGGCTCCAGTGACAGTTATCATAGAATCCATAAAAGTCCCTGCATACATTAGCGTGTCTATGCTGATAGAAGAGATACCACCTGCCCCTTCCATGTGGCTGTAATCCCTCTCCCTGGCACAGAATGACATATTGAAAACCCCACACTAAATTACACTGAATTTTTCATATTCATGTGTCCCTTACATGGGATGCTCAAAGCATGCTGAGGTCCTTAGAAAGAGTTAAAGGCAATTTCACTGGAATTCTAAGCCCTCCTTAACACTCACAAAGTGTTGTTTTCTATTTGCAGATTGGTTTGTTCCCCTAGTAGGGGACATGTAAACAGAAAAATCCTGCTCCATCTCTGCAAAGAAAACAAACTTCCAGAAGAGCTAGGCTAAAGATAATGTCTTCACTGACCAGCAGACCTGGGCTTTTACCCAGGTTTTATCCCAAACCTCCCTACCACCCACACAGAAAAATCTGACCCCAGTTTGGAGGTGTCTTGAGCCCATGCTAGGTTACCAGCTGGGGGTGTAAGTTAGAACCTGGGCTCTGCTTTCACTCATGCAGGAACCCACACACACTTTGCAGTGAGATTGCAGGCAAAATCATTTCAGTGCTGGTAGTCCTTCAATGCCCTTCTGATAGTTCCAATAGTCCCATAGTCCTTTCAATGCCCTTCCCACTGAAGTTCTCCCACTATTGACAGAGAAAGAATGCTAGAGCACCTCAGCTCAAATGACCATGGAATATGCCCCCAGACACACAAGAGCAAGTGCAGAAAGAATGAGCCTACAGTTACACTGGTAGGGCTGGTGGGAGCACTCACACCTGGGTTAGGCTAACTGGGCAGTGAAAACATATCCTCAGTGTGTAGATGTGATTATTAATTTCCCATCTACCTTGTATGATTATTATTCTCCTGCGTCAGATGGAGCCACTGAGGTCCAAATTACCTGAGCTGTGCTTGCTAATTGTCTGTTGAAAGTCAATGAGACTTGTGGTGTTAGTGGTGAATGTTTAGAATAGCCACTAGGGGGCATAGATCAAGTAATAGTTTGCATAAACAGGAGATAAAGATGGTCTTGCATTCCCCCCGTGCATGCAGGATTTGATATGTCTAAACCTTCCAAGACAGATGGCCATCCAGCCTCTTTTTGAGAGCCTCCAATGAAGGAGATTCAACAACTTTCCTAGGCAGTTTGTTCCATTGTCCTACTGTTCTTACAGTTAGGAGGTTTTTCCTGAGATTTAATCTAAAACTGCTATGCTGTAGTTTGAACTCCTTGCCTCTTGTCCTGCCCTCTGCGGCAAGAGAACAATTTTTATCCATCTTCTTTATGGCAGCCTTTCAAGTATTTGAAGACCACTATCATATCCCCCCCCGTAATCTCCTCTTTTCCACATTAAAAATACTCAATTCCTTCAGCCTTTGCTCATGTGGCTTTCATTCCATCCCTTTGATCATCTTTGTTGCTTGCCTCTGGATCCTTTCTATAAATCTCTCTCTAAATCTTTCTATACATTGGAGACCAAAATTGGACACAGTCCTCCAGCTGAGACCTAACCAGTACCAAATAGAGCGGTACTGAACTACCTCTCCTCTCTTGACAAAGGGTCCTTTTTAATCCTGCCAGAGTCTGTTTATTCCTCCTTGTTCATGAGCCTTCTCTTGCCCTGATCCAAACTGATTTTGTAGGTTGACCAGAGACAGAGCAAAGACATAAAAGCTAATAGTTCTGGCATTGTCCCTAAATCTTAAGTATTTGCTGAGAGGCAGCTATTAGAACTGGCTAAGAATGACAATTCTGTTTTGTGATAACCTGCAAGGTTTTGAAATTCATTTTCATTCCATGTTGGAATGAAAATAAAACCTTTCCAACATTTTCATGAAAAACAGTTGTGTCACAACATTCATTTTTGGATCAAAAAAGGTCAAATTTCTGTTTCAGGGTCTCTCTGGAAGTGACTGGAGAGTCCATCTAGATCTCAGGAACCTTCCCTTCAAATATTTCAAAATCAAAATCACAAAACATTTTGGCTTTGATGAAACATTTTGATGACAACACATTTAGTCAAAAAATGTTCCAACCAGCTGTAGTGGCTATCTTCAGCCATTCTTTTTCCTTCCTGCCTGTATTTCCAGGCAGGTTCCAGTTGAGTTAAACTAATATAATCATACAGACAACATCCCAGTACCTCAGCCAACATACAATATTCATACATTATCACAGAGCAGCTCCAAATCTGTCATGAGACACAGGATAGAAAAGCAGCAACTCCCCAGCATACTCTGCATTCCTGCTCCACCAGGAGGCAATCCACATATGCATTTCATCTACTGGACTCCTTGGCTGAGCTGAAGGTTGTGTGAGAGTGACAGCATCCTGGAGCTATGATGCTATGGGGGTGTACTGAAATATTGTGTGCATGAGAATGCTGAATTCCTTGTACATTCTGCGGACAATAACTCATTCCCCCAATAGAATGAGCTGAAGAAAACTCCTATTCCCTAAATGGCTTTTTCTCAAAGAAAGTCAGAATTTAGTCCATGGAGTTGACAGTATTGATAACTAAATGGGATGAGAGCTTGTGGGAGCTGGCTAAGCCAAAATACAAGATTGCCTTTAGAAACCACCAGTTTCTGCAGTTTGTTATTCATGTATTAAATGAATAACTGAAAATAAGATTGAGCTACATGCAGTTGTCCAAGTTTTCAGTCTTAAGCGACCTGAAAGGAAACAGGGGAAACAACTTTCTAATGCCTAATGTGTCCTGGCTGGCTGCTATGCGTTGTGTTCACAACTGTGCAGTGGAAGTTTTCCTGACTTTTCCTCCAGACGTCCATGTCACAATGGAACCTTTTTTTTTTTTCCTTTAGCAAAAGAGTTGCCCTGGCAACATAACTACAAAAGAAATCTCGGAAGAGATTATTGTATAACTTTTTAGTACCAGTATGGACTCACGTGGTGATCAGAAAGCCCATGATCTAGTTTGAATGTATTATGAATTAAAACAGTCTGAATAAATATCACATGGCTGGCTAGCTTATCAGTTAACACATCACATTCACTGATTTCTAGAGCACCACATTTGTTCATCTCTTATTGCAGAAACGTCATTTGCACTATTTATTTATATTGCAATATTATTTTAAAAGTCCTTAAGTGCTATGAACATCAGTGGGTTCCCCCCCCCCCCAGATTAAGGGCTTTTTTTTATTTTAGAGAAAATAGAAAAATGTTGTACAAAGAATGGAGATGTATAGTAATGTTTCTATTACTGGTGTATAATTTATGAAAATACATATTAGGGCAAGGCAAAATTTTGGTGTAACTCATCTTTTAGCATAATGTAATGATAAATGGCATTGAGTGACCACCTCTTTCTGGATAAAAATTCCATGCTTGAATAATAAGAGCATAGCAGCAGGAATACACTACTGACCATCTGACCGACACAATGACAGTGACAGTGATTGTGAAATTCTCAGGAAAATTAGAGAGGCTAGAAAAACAGAAAACCCAATAATAATGGGGGATTTCAACTATCCCCATATTGACTTGGTAAATGTCATCTCAGGACAGGATGCAGAGATAAAATTTCGAGACACTATTAATGACTGCTTCTTGGAGCTGCTAGTCCTGGAACCCACAAAGGGAAAAGTAATTTTTTATTTAGTCCGAAGTGGTGCACAGAATCTGGTCCAAGAGGTGAATATAGCTGAACTGCTCAGTAATAAATCAACTGTAATGTAATTAAATTTAATGTCATTGTAAGGGGGAAAATATCAAAGAAACTCACCACAATAGCATTTAGCTTAAAAAAAGGGAACTATACAAAAATGAGGAAACTAAAAGGAACAGTCACAAGAGCGAAATGCCTGTAAGCTGCATGGAAACTATTTAAAAGCACAATAACAGAGTCTCAGACTAAATGTATACCGTGCCCCCTACCCTCCCCAAAAAAATGCCACCATGGCTAACATTACAATCATCTGCAGTTCCCTCTTTCGAAAGCCCTAAACACAACACACCTCCTTCCTTCACATCATCCCCAGAGTGCCCTGCTTCATCAGCAACCTATGCCAAATGAAGGCAAGTGATTAGAGCAAAGGTAACACAAGTCTTTCTCAGACTTCAGTGATCTGTAGCACAAGGAGATTGTGCAAGCCTGTTCTGCAACTACCAGATAGACTAAGAGGTCCATTTTCTTCTCTGCCATACAGTGGTGTAACAAAGCCCTAGAGGACCCTGGTGCAAGAATAGATTAGGGGCCCCCTTCCTGATTCTGAAAACTAAAATTTTGCTTAAGCCCATCATCACAGTCACCAACATTCCCCACTCCTCCCACCATCCCCTCCAAAGCCCCCCCAACACTCTCCACTTGCCCCATAACCCACCAGCAACTTGCCCCATAGCCCCACTCATCACCCCCAGGACATTCCTGGCCACTCACCAGTGCCTCTTCCCAGCTCAGCACTCTGCTCCTATCCTGGCCTAGGGTGGCTCCTCCGGATCCTGGCTACCCAGTGATTCTATTCATTCCCATCACCTGTCCCCACTCACACGAGGGCCAGATTTGAATGATGAGGTTGTGACCCCATGCTCCAAGTTGTTCCACCACTCACTCAAATTTGCACACACACAGACACACACCCGTGTCATGATGGAGGGGCAGATGGGCCAAACCTGAGTGGTGCTGCGACTGCTGCACACAATGCCAATCAGATTTGGCCTGGCCGCCCCTCTGTCCGACAGAGGGGGTGCAAATTTGAGTGAGTACTTTTGCAACTTGGCCGTGGTGCAGCTGCACCACTTGCACTATTGTAGCTATGCCAGTGCTGCCACAGCATCTACAAAATCTTTCAGACAGTGGGTCATCAAATGAACTTCAAACCCAGACCCATATGACTTCTCATGCAACGAGCACTCATCCTATGTTGCTGAAAAGATTAACAGTATCTGAGATGATCTTGCTCAACCTGAGAAAAGAGAAGCAGATAAGAAACTGGTGCACACCACATTCCCTGACAGAGTTCAGCCCACTCATGAGAGGTCAATGAGCCATTAGAGGAGAACATTAAATGCTACCAGAAAGAGTGTCTCCAGCGGATTTCAGTGGAAGTCGCTCACATACAATATTTACTGTATCCAGGCCCCTGGCTCTCTTTTTTAATCCAGAAGTTTCTCATTACAGAGATGTTGACTGAATTCTTTTTTGGTAAATAATACCCAGATATAGTGACAGCTTCCACACATCGGAGATATATCACTAGGGCCATCGCTAGACATTGTGGTGCCCTACGCAGACCCAGACCTCCACGGGGGAGGGAGGGAGGGGCTGCAGCCACGGTCTGTGGGGGGCAGGAGCAGGCTTGGGGGCAACCACCCCCCAGCACAAGCAGGCGGAGCAAAGCAGGTTGTGGCTGGGTCGCTCCACTTCCTGCCACCCTGTGATTGCAGGGCGGGCCCAACCCCACTCACGGGGCAGCAGGAAGTGGAGTGACCCGGCCCCAGCCCAGTCCACTCTGCTCCCCTGGCTCCCAGCCTTGGGACTTGGGGGATGGGGGGGAACCGCCCCCCAGCACTCACCAGTGGCATGGCTGGGTGCCGGCGGAGTGGAGCGGGCAGGGGCCAGGTCACTCTACTTCCGGCCGCCCGGTGAGTGCAGGGCATGCCCGACCCCTGCTGCAGTCCCCGGGGACATAGCTCAGGGGAAGGGGTGGAGTGGGGCAGGGGCTTTGGGGGAAGAGGTGGGGCAGGGACAGCTTTCCTGGCCGGCTCAGCCAGCCAGGGGATCGGGCTGGCTGCTGGAGCAGCACAAAGCTGCGTAGTTTGTGTATGGGTAAGGACGGCCCTGCATATCACTCCTTAGTAAGACCCAAACAAATGTAGGCTGTATTCAACCAAGTCAAACTGATCCAGATTTCTTAAAGAAATGTTTAGAAACACGAACATGAAGAAGACAGAAGGAGCTTGCTATACTTTTTTCAAATTCCCCTTTTAGCATGATCTGATAATGCCTCATACATATCTAAAAACACCTTGCTTGTGAAATAATTCACCAGTTCCCGTCCAAAATTTGTCTCTTTTATAGCTTCTGTACTGACACTCTGCCAAGTAGCATCAGAGAAATAGCAATTCATGTCCCATTCTAAGATCACTTGCAGAAAGAAAATCATCCACAGCAGATTCCTTTGTTTTCTGTTCCTAAATACTTGTGTAAATTGTGGTTTCCATGCATTCCCAAATAGAATGTCTTTATTTCCCCACAAAAACTTACATCAGTACAGAAGATACAGTTCAAGCAGCCTGTGACATTTCTGAATCAGAGACATTGCTGACTAGTCTTCTTTTACTGACTGGATCCAGCTCCCATCCTGGAATTTTAAAGATTTATTAGAGAGATTATGAATCTTGAGCTAACCAGAAAAGAATTCATATAGTAAGCCTTAATAGGAAAACTTGATGTGGAAGCAGAGTGGTACATTGACTCCAGCCAAGACTAATCTTCCAGTAAAGAAGGACTGAGCCAGATGATTTAACTCTTAACCCCAGCACATTGTGGTTTCAGCTCAATTATTACTTGGCAGTCTCGCTCTTCAGCTAATACAAAGTGTTAAAAGGACACATTTCAATTTGCTCCCCCTGAAAAAACACATTAGAATGACAGGCTGACATTTGAAACAATGCTTATGTTGTGGTTATTTTTTAAAGTGCTCTTCAACTAGCAAACATACAGTATTTAAAAATTCAACACAAGCTGAAGTGTGGGATCTCTTCATAGCTGATAACATGGATTCATTGATAGTAAGTGTAGCTACTGCATTTTCTTGAAATGCTGTGATGCCTAATCATATGTGCACAAATGTTATCTGACTGCCAGCAAGTGGAAAAATATGCCAGTATTTTGATATCAAATAGAAAAGGGATCTGGAGGAGAAGTCTGTCATAATTCAATATACTGTGCAGTGCAACACAAACATGAACATTCATTGCCTTGAAGTTTAGCGCAGGGAACAATGTATCAGAGCTGTCTGTCAATCCCGTCAATGGATGAGTTTCTCCTGCAGCACTATTCCCCCCTCATGCTCTCTGTTCAGTTAATTCCATCCGCAAAACAGGCCGATTCCAGAAATGGAGTCCACTGAAGGACATAAATAATCACAAGATTTTTCTAACCAGCTGCCAGAGCTTTCTGAGCACAGGGGCACAGTTTTAAAGTGGGAATTTGGGATGCAAGCTCTTGCTCTTGAAAGGAGAGAAACGCTAAAAAAAATTAGACCCCCTATTGATCTCAAATGATGCATACACAGAGTCTTCTCATCTTTGGTTCTGCTTGTGTTGAAGCTGTTTCGTGATGGGTTAAGAACTGAACGCATCCTCTGTTTAGATTCACCTTATTAAGGATCCCAACAGTAAGCTGAAAGCTTGTAACCTGCTATAAACAATGTCCGCAGAGGTCATAGGAACAGGGGATGAGTGTTGTAATCTAATGAGACATTTGCAACATTCTCATGCTGCTGCATTATTCCTACAGCCACTGCTCCTGCTTCAGGGTCATCCATGCTGCCTCCTTTACCCTTCTACTGATTCATCTGGGATTTTTCTGATATGGCTGCCAAAAGAACAATTCAGATGTCAAGAATTGCTTATGATCAAGATAGAAACGGCTCACCAAGAGGTACTGCCACCCTTTTAAAAATGCAACTGATTAGGGACATTATTGATCTGGCTTGACCCGTGCTTCGGAAGGCTGCTGGAAGAATCAAATCACAAACACAGCAGCATTACATCCCAATTCTGTTTGGATCACAATGTTATCGCTAGTATGTATGAGGCTGTGAAAATCAAAGTTGGGGCATATCTGGAAGAGGAGGCGAATTCATTTCATTGCTAACACACTTCGCAGTGCGACCAGTGTCTGAACCATATGGGTGAGCCACACAAAGGAGTTTGTCAGAACCCACTTTCCAAAAATCATGTTCCAAAAAAGCACTTATAGGCTAACTTGCAAGTTGTATAAGGTCTCACAGCCCATCCCAAGACCAACTCAAAGTGAAAAGACATTTTAAAATTGATTTTATAAATTTCCAAAACATAGGGGATCCCCTCCAAAACACTTGCAATCCAAGATTGTGACCAGTAGCCACAGGGTCCCATTATACTACTACTAAAAAGAATGACAGCTTTCTCCCAAAACATAATTCCTTTTCAGCCAGTGTGACTGTATAATACCTGAAGTTAAAAGCTTTGATTATTTTTACTTACAATGTGACTAATTTTTTTCCACCCAACGGCAGCATTTTAGGGCCTGCTCCTTTGACAATCAATGGCAAAACTTCCACTAAATACAGTAGAAGCAGAATCCAGCCTTTAGGGGGAAACAGCCAATATATTTATTACTTTTTTTTCTTCCAGTGTCCACGGGCTAGAAGAATGAACACAGGGTTGGGAACCCAGAACTCCAGAAAGCTAGTCCTGTCTCTGTTACTGATTGGCCTCAATAATACTTTACAAATATCATTAGGAAGTTTTACAAAATCCCTGTGAAGTAGTTTAATATCATTATACACACTCTACTGATTAAAACTGAGGTGCAGAGAGGTGTTACGTATAGTAACAAAAACTGGGATTGTACCCATTTTTCCTTCTTTGTGCTATATAAACAAGGTCTGCAAGTTTCTCAAAAAAAGAGTGATATGTATTTGTTTTGTATATTAGAAACTCAAGATATTTCTGCCCTGGAAGGCTCTATGCTGATTTTAGCTAGTGAAAATACAACATCACAAGAGTCAGAGAGTGAAAATAGATCCGTTGAAAAGGGAAAGGATTTTCAGAGAGACTGAGAAACTGTTTTTATAAACATATATTTAACGCCAGGGTCTACTGTATATTTAGAATTTTAAAAGTCTTTGTTAAAAATCCAAAACAACAATCCCCTTCTTCAATTAAAGTATGACAGCTCACAATAAATATCTGAGACCAGAAGAAGTCCTTAGCAGAACCAAGGAAGGCCAGGCTTTACATTCTTGTTATTTGTAAGGGAAAAAAGAAGCAGGAAAAGATACTTAAATATCAAACTCTTATTGCCAATGGATCAGACCATCGTGGTGGCAAAGGTACACCATTCCACAGGAGCTTAGAACGACCACGCAAACCTTTTAGAGGCAGTGCTAGCCCATTGGGGGCCCTAAGCAAGAATATCCTCTCCCACCCAACACATACTAAAAAAGTGAGTTGTGGGGGGCTTGAGCTGCTTGGGACCCTAAGCAATTGCTTAGTCTGCTGATGCCTAGCATTGGCTCTGCTTTCACTTTGAGATTCCCATAATAACTCACCTAAGCGGGGAAGTGACTTTAAAAAAAAAAGCTTCTTTACCACATCTACATTCTCAGCATGTCATGAAACAAAGAGGAGAGCAGTATTCGGGTGATAAGTATGTATGTTTTCATAATTATGATACACTCAGATCCCATGCTGACTTGAGTGCATTATAAATACAGAGATAGATGGAACATGCACAAGTAAAACTATATTGTAACAACTGTACCAAAATGTCCAAAACCCTATGACAAAAATCACAAGATTTGTTTGCAGTTACTTCTAATTTTATTAAACAAAAGCAGAGTGAGTATGTAATAGCACAAGAGCACCCAAAAATTTTAGGAGTAAGTTTGGTGTCTTGTACTTCTTATTGTCGAGAGTGTCCAAGTTTGTCTGAGTCAAAAGTCCCATTTCCCTGCAAAATTAAGGAAGCACAAAACAAATATGGGGCCTGATGCTGACTTCAGTGGGGGCCACAGAATCACAGCACCATTGAGGAGTTGCTCAGCATTTTGCAGAATTGGATCCCCCCTTTGCCCAAATCATTTTGCTGAGGTAAATTATTTATTATTAATAAATCACAACTGAATTCCATACGATTTACAAAGCATTTTGTTACCACATCAGCTACTTACACAACACAACTTCTGGTGCAGCTTGCAAAAAATTCTATAAATATTCTCCAACAGACAATATTGTTCATGCACCACAGTGCTCGACAAATGACTGTTCACATTGCATAGTGCAGACATGTCTGCAGGGAATTGAGTGAACGCTGCCACCTGTTGGTGAATTAAATACAACTGACATTGGGTCCAATGCTGGAATGTAAATACGCTATATGCATTTGGTTAACATACTAATGAGAATTTTCTCATTTTCTAACAGATACTTTGTGTTATGCCAGTGTGTCCTGTTGTTCAAACTGAAATATTTAGTGGCAGAAATAAGTCCAAAAATACTTGTAGTTTGACACTGTCACCAGCTGCTAAAATGCTTTAAGGATTCTACAGAATCTTCTGAAGTATCGAGCATTATAGAATTTTCAAGGAGAAAGTTCTGTGCTCACAAAGGTTAAGCAGCAATGTCAACCTCTGTTCAGAAATATCTCCAGCACTGTCAAAAGACAACACTAGTTGGGATGACACCGTGTTCATTCGAAGACTATGGTACATCCTGGAATGACATCAAAAAGAGTGCCCCTAGCAGCTGTGTGTCTGAAGGTAGGTCAAATATCTCAGGGAATGGATATTTCAGTCTTGGCCCATCACTGTGAAGTCCTTTGTAAACTCTCTCAAATATAAAACACATTTGATTCCTGATAATGCTAAAGCCATGAAGAGATGTTACAGTGGAATCATATCGGTAACATTTAGCACACACTGTCCCAGACATCCTAGGTGTATTTTATTTATAGTACCCATTTTTCTTCTTTTTCCAGGTGAAATACTGGATCATCTCACCAAAAGTTGTCTGCCTCAATTTGATTTGTTTGCCTTCAGTGCCTCTAGTTTGAATGTTTTCAGATTTCCTTGTTCCTTATTAAAGGTCCTGTAGGGTGTTTGTGACTGGCAAAATCCCTGAAGCAGCAGTTGCAGCCCTGCAAGGATACTGCAGGTTTCCCTACCAGAGAATTTTACAGTGCAAACTCCATTGACCTAGTGATGTGTGTACAATGTTTAACACAAGGTATTGTTATCAGTAATCATTTGAAATAATATATTTCTTATATTATATATATTTGTTTTATTTCTTTCATAAGTAATCTTAGCCCAGATGGTCCTTAGAGCTCACTAACACAACAGCTAACTGTAAGCAATAAGACGACATTTCATTATTCCTTTGGGCAAAACCAGCACACAGTTATTATACAAATGGAGTGATCAATGAAAATGCCAAAGATTTTTGTTTCTGTTGTGTTCCTGCATAGCTGGAAACTAGTAGGATTTATCCAGCCTATCAGCACAGGAAGACAAAAACTAAACTGATAAGAGGAATCTCATTGAAACTTCTGTTTTTCTGTCAGCAGGGGCACAACAGGTTTATTAGCTCCTTAACACACATCCCACCATACTATTTCTACTTAGGCTATGTCTACACTGGCAATCGAATGACAAAACTTTTGTCTTTCAGAGGTCTTAAACCCCATGTGGTGGGTGGGACTCACCTGTGCAGCGCCTCTGGGTGGTCATCCAGGAAATTAGCGTTTCCAGCCTCTGGAGCACCCTCTGCAGACCAGTGTCCCGCTTGCCACTGGGCCCCCAGTCCCTCCCAAACCCCAATTTTCACACCAGGGTGCTGCTCCCTGGCAGTACCCCCCCACAGATCTGGGTCTCCCCACCCCTGGAGGACACCCCCCCATCCCCACCTCACCTCAGTCTTTGGCTACTGCCAGTCACCATCTAGCCCCCGCTCCCTGGGGCAGACTGCAGTATAATTGCCACTCATCATCGGCAAGGAGAGTCTGGACCTGCTGCTTCTGCGTACCCTGGGGCTGCCCTCTGCAACCCCAGTACCCTTTTCCTAGGCCTCCATCAAGGCCTGCTGCCTGGGGGTTTCTCAGGCCAGAGCGCCCCAGCTCCTCTGGCCTTTCCCCAGCCCTGCTCCACTTATCGGCCTTCTACAAGGCGTGCAGCCTGGGGGTTTCCCAAGCCGGAGCGCCCCAGCTGCCCTGGCCTTTCCCCAGCCCTGCTCCACGTTAGGTACCTTGCTCAGCTCCCAGCAATCAGGCCCCTCCCTCTCAACATCGAGAGAAAGACTCTGTCCTCCTGGCCCATTGCCCTCTTATAAAGGCCAGCTGGGCCCTGACTGAGGCGTGGCCGCAGCTGTGGCTGTTTCCCCAATCAGCTGAGACTTGCAGCTTTCCCCAGCAGCTGCCCTCTCACAGGGCTGATTTCAAGTCCTTCAGGGCAGGAGTGGGTGACCACGCCACTACACCCCACCTCCATACCCCCGAAAGACAAAAGTTTTGCTGCGACAAGTGCCAGTGTAAACAGCGCGTTGTCAGCAGGAATGCTTTCCTGCTGACAACACAAACACTGCTTATTTGGGATGGAAGTTTTTGTCAGCAGGAGAGCCAACAAACAGTAGCTACACTGCCCAACTTTTAGTGTCATGGCTGTAGCAACACAGATGTGTCGCTAAAAGCTGTGTACTGTAGACAAGCCTTAACGCTTTGCATTGATGTAGCACATTTTATCAGAGGATGCCATGGGATGTAGGTTTATGTACCTTGTTAGGTTAAGCCCATCAGAATAAATAAGCAAGAGGCAACAGAGGCTAGGGACACCATCCCTGCTCATCCTGGCTAATAGCCATTGATGGACCTGTCCTCCATGAATTTACCTAGTTCTTTTTTTAATTCTGTTATAGTCTTGGCCTTCACAACATCCTCTGGCAAAGAATTCCACAGGTTGACTGGGCGTTGTATGAAGAAATACTTCCTTTTGTTTGTTTTAAACCTGCTGCCTATTAATTTCATTTGGTGACCCCTAATTCTTGCGTAATGAGAAGGAGTAAATAACAGTTCCTTATTTACTTCCTCCTCACCATTCATGATTTTATAAACCTCTATCATGTCCCCCTTTAGTCGTCTCTTTTTCAAGCTGAAAACTCCCAGTCTTATTAATCTCTCCTCATACGGAAGCTGTTCCATACTCCTGATCATTTTTGTTGCCCTTTTCTGAACCTTTTCCAATTTACCTTTTTTGAGATGAGGCGACCACATCTGCACTCAGTATTCAAGATGTGGGCAAACCATGAATTTATATAGAGGCAATATGATATTTTCTGTCTTATTATCTGTCCCTTTCTTAATGATTTCCAACATTCTGTTTGCTTTTTTGACTGCAGCTGCACATTGAGTGTTTTGAGAGAACTATCCACAATGACTCCAAGATCTCTTTCTTGAGTGGTAACAGCTAATTTAGAGCCCATCATTTTATATGTATAGTTGGGATTATGTTTTCCAATGTGCATTACTTTGCATTTATCAACATTGAATTTCATCTGCCATTTTGTTGCCCAGTCACCCAGTTGTATGGGGTCCCTTTGTAACTCTTCGCAGTCTGCCTGGGATTTTACTATCTTGAGTAGTTTTGTACCATCTGCAAATTTTGCCACCTCACTGCTTACCCCTTTTTCCAGATCATTTATGAATATGTTAAATAGGAATAGTCCCAGTACAGACCCCTAGGGGACACCACTATTTGTTTACCTCTCTCCATTCTGAAAACTGACCATTTATTCCTACCCTTTGTTTCCTATCTTTTAACCAGTTACCAGTCCATGAGGAGGACCTTCCCTCTTATTCCATGACAGCTTACTTTGCTTAAGAGTCTTTGGTGAGGGACTTTGTCAAAGGCTTTCTGAAAATCTAAGTTCACTAAGTAACCCTTGTCCACATGCTTGTTGACCCCCTCAAGGACTTCTAGCACATTGGTGAGGCATGATTTCCCTTTACAAAAACCATGTTGACTCTTCCCCAACAAATTACGTTCATCTACGTATCTGACAATTTTGTTCTTTACAATAGTTTAAACCAGTTTGCCCGGTACTGAAGTCAGGCCTCTAATTGCCAGGATCACCGCTGGAACCCTTTTTAAAAATTGGTGTCACATTAGCTGTTCTCCAGTCATTTGGTACAGAAGCTGATTTAAATGATAGATTACAGACTATAGTTAGTAGTTCTGCAATTTCACATTTGAGTTCCTTCAGAACTCTTGGGTGAATACCATCAGGTCCTAGTGATTTATTACTGTTTAGTTTATCCATTTGTTTCAAAACCTCCTCTAATGACACCTCAATCTGAGACAGTTCCTCAGATATGTCACCTAAAAAGAATGGCTCAGGTTTGGGAATCTCCCTCACATCCTCAGCCAGGAAGACCAATGCAAAGAATTCATTTAGTTTCTCCACAATGGCCTAATCGTCCTTGAGTGCTCCTTTAGCATCTCGATTTTCAGTGGCCCCACTGGTTGTTTATCATGCCTCCTTCTTCTGATGTGCTTAAAAAAAAATTTACTATCACTATTTTGAGTCTTTGGCTAGCTGTTCTTCAAATTCTTTTTGGCCTTCCTAATTATATTTTTACACTTCATTTGCCAGCGTTTATGCTCCTTTCTATTTTCCTCACTTGGATTTAACTTCCACTTTTTAAAGGATGCCTTTTTGCCTCTCACGGCTTCTTTTGCTTTATTGTTTAGCCCAGTGGCACTTTTTTTGTTCTATTACTATGTTTTTTAATTTGGGGTATACATTTAAGTTGAGCTTCTATTATGGTGTCTTTTAAAAGTCTCCATGCAGCTTGCAGGGACTTCACTTTTGGCATTGTACCTTTTAATTTCTGTTTCACTAACCTCCTCATTTTTGTGTAGTTCCCCTTTCTGAAATTAAATGCTACAGTGTTAGGCTGCTGTTGTGTTTTCCCTGCCACAGGGATGTTAAATTAAATTATATGATAGTCACTATTACTAAGGGGTCCAGCTATAGTCACCTCTTGGACCAGATCCTGTGCTCCACTTAGGAATAAATCAAGAAGTGCCTCTCCTCTTGTGGGTTCCAGGACTAGCTGGTCCAAGAAGCAGTCATTTAAGATGTCAAAAAACTTTATCTCTGCATCCCATCCTGAGGTGACATGCACCCAGTCAATATGGGGTTAGTTGAAATTCCCCATTATTATTGAGTTTTTTATTTTAATAGCCTCTCTAATCTCCCTGAGCATGTCACAGGTTCAATTTAAACCTAAAGGGCCAGACCCAGGTAAATCATGGAAGTCAGTGAAGCTCCACTGACCAGATACTTTGGGCCAAAGAGACGTGCTGGGTAAATAGACAGCTGTTTGTAGTATATAGGCATTAAGTGTTTTAGTGGGAGCTAGTATTACTGGAAGATTCTGCACCAGAAGAAGTTTTTACTTATCATTTATGTTAAATCCTGGGGTAGAAAGGAAAGAAGTCTGGACCTGCAAAGCTGCAGTGGAGGAAATTCTGAATAGGCCTATAGAAAGTATGGTCTGTCCCTGGTCAAAATAATTGCTTTGATAAAGTTATGAGGCTTTGAAGGTGCCAAATTGAATCTGTATTCATCACTTGCTGAGTCACATTAGGAAATGTGCCCCCAATTCTCTGCAACTTCTAACTGGAAAAGTGACACCTAGTCATTATGGAGTAAAGAAAAGCTTTTCATCATTTTATTGAAATGCGTAGCATGGTTAGTCTAATATGCTAGTATAAGTAAGTCTCCAATGGAATAGGTTACTAGCCATACTTTGGATTAAGTAAAAAAGACTTAGAAAAGCACTGCTGGTAAAGAAACATTGAAGAACAATTTCCACTACAGACATGCCTTGCCAAGTAAGAAATGTACTAATTTACTCAGAGTAGAAATAATTGTGCTTTTACTACAGGCAGCATTTGAACTGTACTGTGGGATCTGGAACTAATATTTCAGAGAGTTCTCTCTTGTGCAGTACAATTTAGCATAATAATAGCCAACTGGTCCACAATTAATTTTGTTTTCTGCACACAACTCCCATCAAAATTTGCAACTAGGTTATAGAATCACAGTGGAGAAACAATGTCCACTCTCAGGGTTTAGTTTTGCAATAGTAATGCTTTTCCTAGGAGCATGACATGTTCAAGTATCCTCTTGGAATTCTGCTTTCCTACTGCATACTACTAAGTATGAATTACTTCTACCGGCTGAATAGCTCCCTCAGCACACATTTTTGCATTTTTTATAGCTGACTTGGTTTGGCCTGCTAGATTTGGAGCTTACTCCAATGTAAGTTCAAGTAACAGACTTTCATGAGTTTATGCAATCATAAGCCTTTTCCAATAACTGGCCTCTGAGCATTAAGTATATCATACCTCTAAATTCACATGCACTACCACAGCACACAGAGCCACCATGTACCGCAAGGCATTGGAACACTCCCTGAAAAATGCAACCGTGTCACAGGGCCAGCCACCTCCCATGGGACACTGCATGGCCAGGGGTAACTCTGCAGCACCCAGACTCTGTTTTCCCTCTTCAGGACTTCTTAAGAACTCCACATAGTCTTTTTAATGGCTAATGCCATGACCCCTGCCTGGGGCTGGTGTAATAACAGTAACAATTCAAAGTAATCCTTAAGCCCCCAAAATAAAGTTCATCACCACAACAAAAGGTTCATACTCAGCCCTGGCATCTTCTACCACACCCAGAGCTCTTCTTCAGTCCCAGTTTGCTCTTCAGAAAGCCACCACTCCCAGCCTTTCCTAGCTGGAGCTCAACCTTCTGGCTCTGGCTTCCAGGCCCCAACCCTTCTCCCAGGCAGGGTCTCCTGCTCAATGCAGCTCTCCTCTGCCAGAGCTTCCTCTTCCTGTTTCCTTTGTCTTTGACTTTTTTTGGCGTAGCAGTCTCATTATACAAGGTTATGTCCACCACTTTTGTCATTCATTTTTAGGCAAAGTGTGTGTGTGGTTTGTTGGTTTGTTTTTTATTATCCTTTTACTCGGTTTAGTATCCTTAAGGAAACACATCAAGTTTTGTTTTATTTTGTTTTTGCACTACTGCATTTCCCTTTAGGGAAAAATCTTTGATTCCAAGCCGACTCCATTTTTCATAAAGAAACTTTCTTTCCATAGAAAATTGTACACATTGCCATAGAACATGATCAACAGTTTCTGTGGTTTTGCACACATTACCCATGTAACCCTTCTGCCAGGTGGAGCCAGCAGCAACAAGGGCCGGGTTCAGTATCTAGGGGTTCCTTTTCAACAATACAACACAAAACAGGCTCGAGCCCCCACCCAGTGACCTGGGACAATTACACACCACCCCCTGGGCACCTCTAATAGGTAATACATCCCCTCTCGCAAGCACAGAGTATGAGTGTAGCAAAAACCTTTAATAAAAGGAAGGAATTAACTCAGCATTAATTTGGGAAAACACTGCAACTAGGGTTCATAAACACAAATCATGAGCAAAAGACCCACCCCCAAGTAAGTTGGGCAGTGTCCTTTTTCCCTCAGGGTCTTGAGTCTAGCAACCCAAAAGTCCCTTTAACATGCCCATCCCTTGTCTGTAACCCACTCACAGTTGCTGTCCTTGGCCAATGTAGCCCCAGAGTTCAGAGGTTCATCGGCAGAGTTCACCTCCCACCCTGTGTGGAAGGTGGGGTGGTGGTGGTAAGGAAGCACCGTATATGCTGCACTGCTCAGGCACTCGCTCGTCGCCCCAACGGCTGATTGCCATGCCTCTGCAGGGCTCTGCTCTGGCCCTCTCCACCAGCTGGCCGCTCACCAAGATGTCTCCAGGGCCCCACACACACACCTGACACAGCTCTCAGTGATTTCAGCTGTTAGTGGGATATCCTCACTACTAGTGCACACAAGGCAGTCTCTTGCAATAGAGACACTGTCCTAAAGTAGGTCTAATACTCAGACCTAGATATCATTTCAGCTCTATAGCATGTAACAAGACTCTCAATTGAGTCTAAATTAACTCTTTTACTATACCACAGAGAGAGGAAGGATCAAATGGTGTCTAGAACCCTTAAACAGTGCCCACACCACCAAGTACAAATATCTGTCCCCACCCTCTCTCAACTCATTGGGCTTTGGAACCCATGTGCCCTGCCTAGCAACTGCCATTCAGTTGATGGTGAGTCCCTCCGTTCGGGTATGCCAGGTACAGTTCTGCTGCCCTTGGTTCACACAACAAGGATAACAATGCTTGATTACTCCTGCCCCAATAACAAGGAGACTGGGGATCCAACACCAGCCTCAAGTGATCATTTGGGCAAGCAATCCCATCATGCTGAGCACCTAGGCAGGGTGGGTGTATCCATACAAATGAAATCAGATTCTGAAGTCTTTTTCCACAGCTCACTGCTAGATGTCAGGGGAGAGCTCATTCAGACTCTGCTTACACACAGCCCATCTTTATGTCTTTTTAATAAGTTTAACTTATCATTTAAGGCACAATGACCTTTAACACCAAAAAAATGACTTCTTCACTTGTACTATCATGGACTGTGGTGTATAGTATTACCTTTAATTTTTGACCACACATCATAGAAACTTTGTCCTCCTTAGCCCATAGTTCTTGCCATTCCTTCTCAAGCTCCTGCGTGACCAGACTTTTAAAGTCTTGTCTACTTAATGTCCAACTCCTCATTTTTGCAGAGCATGTTTTGTTGCTTTGTCAGCCATCTCATTTCCTGGTATTCTGATATGTACTGGAATCCATGCATTTGTTACACAGATACCTGTTTGCATTATTTCCATAGTTAGGAACATTATTTCACTTATTTATGTCATTTCTACTTTCCGAAGCCCCTGTTCTGGTTGTCATTATGCCTGACAAGGAATAAGATAAAATTATAACTATAGCCAATTGCACATCTCTTATGCAGGTTAGTACCAACATTACCCTCATTAGATTAGCTCAGTGTGTCTTGTTCATATGTGGGATCTTATCACTTCTGGAACCAGCTGAAGTGAAGTTTGGGAGTTCTGGATTGCCTTTAGCAGGTCAGCACGTTCCTGGCTGGAAATGGGGGCCATTTGGGATTTGGTACACAGTAACTACTTTTATCTTTGGAACAAAAATGAGTTTTCAGTGTAGTGACAGCGAAAGCAAATGTATCTTTCATATCTGGTTAGGTATTAAAATGTTATCCTTCTGTGACTAAGCCAGGTAGCAAAAGTAGCTCAGTTATATCAGGCCATGCTTGCCCAGCACAATCAGAATCACAGACGATAATTCTGAAATACTGTTATCTATATTTTAAAGTAAACTAGAAAGAAGCAGAGCAGTAGCTATAGACATTGTCATCAACAATTTGTGGAGTCCAAATGGGTTAGCAAAGCAAAGCCAGATGGCAATGGAAACTTCAATATAGAACTGCAATATATTTCTTTAGAATAACTACAGCTGCCTACAAAAAATTATTATAAAATTGATTTTCAGGGCTGCAAGGAAGCATTTGTTGGAATTATTGGGTGCCTTGTTTCTAAATAATCCAAACTATAATGATCCTTGTTCATGAACTATGCTCCAAATAGTGGAACACTATCAAGTTTTACTATTGGGAAATTTAAAGATACTTTTATCATAAAAGTTGCATTTAATTTTAACTAGATTAAGGCAACTGAATGAGTCCATTGCCCATAGAAGCTTTCAGATATATAACAACTTGTGAGGATAACAGTCTATCCCCTCAAGTAGGTAAGTTAATTATATGACCCCTCTATTATCAGTCTCCATGAATTTTATCCACTGTTCAGTATTCTTGGATTTATTTAATATTCTCTTTTCTTGTGCTTTAGCCTGCCATGAACTCCCCATACTGCAGCAGAAGGGGAGGATGTTAGGTCAAGATGCAATGTCTTTTTAAAAAATATGCTTTAGCTAAGCCAGAACTTATGGCCTTGATGCAAGAATCACCTGAAGGAGTTCTATGGCCTGTGTTATTCAGGAGATCAACGAGATTACAATAATCACCCAGTGCTTAATTTATGCCAGGTTTTGCCATGGCTGAGCCCCAGCACCTCTTTAATTACAAATTAAGCACTGTAATTGCCCCTTCTGGCCTTAAAATCTGAAAAGATGGTCTTGTGGTACAGATACTGAACTGGGATTCAGGAGAGCTGGACTGAATTCCCATTTTAGCCAAAGATTTTCTGTGCAACCTTAAGCAAGTCAATTAATCTATCTTGTGTTTCAGCTCCCCCTGTGTAAAAATGAAGATAATACCCCCTCCACCACATGGGTGTGATGAGGATAAAATCCATTAATGACTGTTTCAGGTCAAATGCTATGACACAGAGGGCCATATAAATGTTGAAACAGACAGCTAGTGCAAGTCCTTCCCAACGTGAGACACCATATGAAGTATTACAGCCTCTATCTTTAAAAGTTACCAATATCAGTGCTGTTTTTATTAACTTTCTAAAATGTGTCCACCTAAAACTTTATCATATTTGGCAAATATGAATTTCTGATTAAGGGTAAGATATATCAGCTTCTAAGTATTTTGTAATTTAGTTGCTCTTCTAGGGACAATCTTGTATCCTCATGCAGGCACTACAATGGCTGTAGTTCTTAGTTATGATCATGCCTATTTACAGCCCCAAGAGATTAAAATGGCAAAAGAAAAAACAAGATTAGAAGAGAAAACATGTGACTGAAGTGGTGATGAAAAAAAAAGTTACACAAAAGGATATCGTTGAAAGGACAGCTGGCAAGCTGCCTGAGCAATTATAGATCAACTTTTGTTCCTATTTCATCTTCAGAATCACTGCAGGTTCACAATGTATTTCTTTACATTGTCTATCCCAAGGTCTAGGCATACTCCCCATCAGTACCTGGCCCGTGACCAAATTCAGTGATGAATCCTGGTCACATGCCACCTGAGGCATGTTGTCAAGTATCAGAGGGGTAGCCGTGTTAGTCTGGATCTGTAAAAGTGGCAAAGAGTCCTATGGCACCTTATAGACTAACAGATGTATTGGAGCATAAGCTTTCGTGGGTGAATACCCACTTTGTCGGATGCACTTTCGACATGCATCCCTTCTACATTAACTGGCAGACCAGGGCTGCCATTGTGGGAAAGTAATGCTACAGCCAGAGTCTCCAGGCAAAATGCCCACAGGAAATGCTTCTCCGGTGTGGTTGGATTCAATAAAGCACCTGAGTATATGTTTAATTTTAATGTGTTTAAGTCTCATAAAAGTGTAAAGCTTAAAGTTAAACACATGCTTAAGTATTGTCCTGAATTTAGATTTTTTTTTAATCTGGACCATGATGCACCTGTAACACTCCTGTGTACCTTCTCTGGTATCTGATGTTCCCTGCTCTGCTCTCTGTCAGCTCTGCCCTGCCAATCCCAACACCTCTCTCCTTGATCCCCCTCCATAAACTTTCTTTTGACTTACATTGCTTCTTACTGGACTCCTCCCTCCCTTTCATCCTCATCCGCTCTCTCTCTCTCTCGTTTGCTCCTTCCCTTCAACATACAAGTACGTACTTGTATTCTCTGTCTTCAAAAAAAGGCACTTAACCCCCTATCATTCTTTATCTACCATTATTGTTTATTTGTACTGCAGTAGCACCTAGATATGATGGCCCCATAAGAATATAATGGCCATACTGGGTCAGACCCAGGGTCCATCTAGCCCAGTATCCTGTCTTCTAACAGTGGCCAATGCCAGGTGCTTCAGAGGGAATGAACAGAACAGGTAATCATCAAGTGATCCATCCCCTGTTGCCCATTCCCAGCTTCTGGCAAACAGAGGCTATGGACACCATCCCTGCCCATTCTGGCTAATAGCCATTGATAGACCTATCCTCCATTAACTTATCTAGTTCCGTTTTTGAACCCTGTTATACTCGTGGCCTTCACAACATCCTCTGGCAAAGAGTTCCACGGTGACTGTGCATTAAGCAAAGAAATACTTCCTTTTTGTTTGTTTTAAACCTGCTGCCTATTAATTTCATTTGGTGACCCCTAGTTCTTGTGTTATGAAAAGGAGCAAACAACACTTCCTTATATACTTTCTTCACATCAGTCATGATTTTATTGACCACTAGCATACTCCCCCCCCCCCCCCCGTAGCTGTCTCTTTTCCAAACTGAAAAGTCCCAGTCTTATTAATCTCTCCTCATATGGCAGCCATTCCATACCCCTCATAATTTTTGTTGCCCTTTTCTGAACCTTTTCCAGTATAACTTTTTTGAGATGGGATGACCAGATCTGCACAAAGTATTCAAGATGTGGGTGTACCATGAATTTATATAGAGGCAATATGATATTTTCTGTCTTATTATGTATCCCTTTCCTAACGATTCTCAATGTTCTATTAGCTTTTTTGACTAATGCTGAACATTGAATTAATGTTTTCTGAGAAATATCCAAAATGACTACAAGACCTTTCTTGAGTGGTAACAGCTAATTTAGACCCCATCATTTTATATGTAGAATTGGGATTATGTTTTCCAATGTGCATTAATTTGCATTTATCAACACTGAATTTCATCTGCCATTTTGTTGCCCAGTCACCTAGTTTTATGGGGTCCCTTTGTAACTCTTTGCATTCTGTTTTGGACTTAACTATCTTGAGTAGTTTTGTATCATCTGCAATTTTGCCACCTCCTTGTTTGCCCCCTTTATCCAGATCATTTATGAATATGTTGAACAGTACTGATCCCGGTACAAACCCCTTCAGGGCACCACTTTTTACCTCTCTTCATTCTAAAAACTAACCATTTATTCCTACCCTTTGTTTCCTATCTTTTAACCAGGTTTCAGAGTAACAGGAGAGTGGTCAGTTTAGATAAGCTATTACCAGCAGGAGAGTGGGGTGGGGGGTGGTATTTTTTCATGCTTTGTGTGTATAAAAAGATCTTCTACACTTTCCACACTATGCATCCGATGAAGTGAGCTGTAGCTCACGAAAGCTTATGCTCAAATAAATTGGTTAGTCTCTAAGGTGCCACAAGTACTCCTTATCTTTTAACCAGTTACTGATCCACGAGAGGACCTTCCCTCTTATTCCATGACAGCTTACTTTGCTTAAGAGTCTTTGGTGAAGGACCTTGTCACAGGCTTTCTAAAAATATAAGTACACTATATCTACTGGACCACCCTTGTCCAAATGCTCATTGATCCCCTCAAAGAATTCTAGAAGATTGTTGAGGCATGATTTCCCTTTACAAAAACCATGTTGACTCTTCCCCAATAAATCGCGTTCATCTATATGTCTGATAATTCTGTTCTTTACTATAGTTTCAACCAATTTGCCCAGCACTGAAGTTAGGCTTGCTGGCCTTTAATCGCTGGGATCACTTCTGGAGCCTTTTTTAAAAATTGGAATAATATTTTAGCTATCGTCCAGTCATCTGGTAAAGCGGCTGATTTAAATGATAAGTTACACACCACAGTTAGTAGTTCTGCATTTTCACATTTGAGTTCCTTCAGAACTCTTGCGTGAGTACTGTCTGGTCCTGGTGATTTATTACTGTTTAATTTATCAATTTGCTCCAAAACCTCCTCCAATGACACCTCAGTCTGGGACAGTGCCTCAGATTTGTCACCTAAAAAGAATGGCTCAGGTTGGGGAATCTCCCTCATATCCTCAGCCGTGAAGACTGATGCAAAGAATTAATTTAGTTTCTCCGCAATAGCCTTATCCTCCATAAACATATATCAAAAAGACAGTCTTTGATTCTCCTCCAACTCTAAGCTCCTTGAAAAGGTCATGTACAATTACTGCCCTGATTTCCATTCCTTCAGATCCTTCATGGAATACTTCTAGAGCACCTGTCATTTTGGTACTTGAATGCCACTTAATGTTATACCTCCCTTTGACTGAAGCATTGCAAGTAAATAGCTGCATATCGGTGTAGAAATAAATAATCCAAATTGTGGCTATTTTCCTTGGGATGTTGCATATAAGCCTCCTTTCAACAGGGTTTTTTTGCATTTTTAAACCCATTTTTAAAAATTTCATGGAGTTATGAGGTGCAAAATTATTGCTAACGAATTCCAGTCCCTGTTCTCACATACAGCACTTGCCCCAGTATTGTAATTTAATGGTTCAGGAGGGTGAATCTTAATGGGAAGAGGTGCTCACAGTCACTATTAGCACATCATGGCAGACAAGTTGAGAAATGTACTTTAGGCAGAGTTTTAATGGGTTCCCTTTAAATTATGGTGACATATACATTTGTAACCATCTTGTTGTGCAATCTCTTTGCTGATGCTTAACAGATTCATCTCCATGCTAGGAGCACTGTGTGGTCATTTATCTGAATGACATAATTGGGTCTAATGTGGTTGATTTAGATAGTAAAAGAAGAGCTTCCATTTTTGTAGGTGAAACTTGCATGTGATAGATATTATGACTGAGTTGAATAGTATTCTGCAGTATTGCAGATCTGTCTCATGCATACATACAGAAGCAGAAGACCACTTTAAAAAGACCCTGAGCCACATCATCCTCTTCCTAGAAAAATCATGCAGATGGGGGATAATTACTTGCAAAACTGTACCTGGTTGTAATCATGCCCTAGCGGTAGCACCCTGCCCTTGTGAAAGAGGCTTTCTAAGCAAGCTGACACTGAGGATTCTACAAGGAATCTTGGCCCCAAGCCCATGGATCTCAGAATACCTTTGCAGCAGAGGCAATCCATGCCTGCTGATAGTGTGGAGGGGGGCAGAGTGAGGGCAGTTGGCTTCAGCAGTGTTACTGAGCATGCTCAAGTACAAGCCAAGCAGCAAATTGGGGGAAGGGTGGGACTTGACCCCACATGACCCAACCTGCATGTCACCTCTGCAAGTTTGCAGAGTGCTTGTCTCCTACATGCACCACCCTGACCTCCTCCCCTGGAGCTGGCTTCTCGATGGTGGTGTCCAACCTTGGAGGGGGAGGTAAAAGCTGGGGTGTGGAAGTTAGTGCTGCAGAAGGAGACATAAACTTACCTGTGATGTATTGTATAGAGCTTTTGGCGCTATAATCACCCCACAACTCTAATAATTTGAACATGCTCAGTTGCTGTGACAAGAGCTGCTGACCGCTGCACAGTAGCGGGTAGCTTGTCATATAGCCACTACCATCATCTTTGCATGCTCCCAAGCCAGAGTTCACTGTAATTTGGACATTGATATTTTGCCTACTGAGATTTCAGCACAGAGAGAAAAAGCAGGATATGATTATCAGAAGGGTATCCCACTGGCAGACTTGTGATTCTTTTTAGTTTCTCTCCCTACTTATGTATTTTTAGCAGAAAATCCATCATTACTTTTAAAGTCTGTAAGAGAGTCACCATCCCAGAGCTCCCCCTCACAGCAAGGCCTGGCATTGCAGCAACTTCATCCCATCTCCTCCTTCAGGCTCCAGGGGTCTGGTTTGGTGACTTAGCCTTCCAGCCAGTCACATGTGGTTTTCTGTCTTCTCTCCTCTAATTTCAAGCACTCTTCTGCCCATGCTCTGGGCTCAGCTTTCACCCTCCTCAGGCTCTTTTCTATCTCTCCCTTCAGTCCCTCCTGGGCTCCTCTGGGTTGCTCCATGCTCTTTTCTGAGCCTTTCTTCCCTCTACATGGGAGGTCCATTTCCTAGACACCACGGTGCAAATAAGTGACGGTCACGTTAACAACACCCTATACCGAAAACCCACCGACCACTATGCCTCCAGCTTCCATCCCAGACACACCACATGATCCATTGTCTATAGCTAAGCACTGAGGTACAACCACATTTGCTCCAACCCCTCAGACAGAGACTAACACCTACAAGACCTTCACCAAGCATTCTCACAACTATGACACCCACATGAGGAAATAAGGAAACAGATCAACAGAGCCAGACGTGTACCCAAAAGCCTTCTGCTGCAAGACAAGCCCAAGAAAGAAACCAACAGAACTCCACTGGCCATCACATACAGTCCTCAGCTAAAACCTCTCCAACGCACCATCAGTGATCTACAACCCATCCTGGACAACAATCCCTCACTTTCACAGGCCTTGGGAGGCAGGCCACTCCTCGCCCACAGACAACCCACCAACCTGAAGCATGTTCTCACCAGCAACTACACACCACACCATAGTAACTCTAACTCAGGAACCAATCCATGCAAAAAACCTCGATGCCAACTCTGCCCACATATCTAAACCAGTGACACCATCACAGGACCTAACCAGATCATCCACACCAACACCAGTTCATTCACCTGCATGTCCACCAATGTAATATACGCCATCATGTGCCAGCAATGTCCCTCTGCTATATACATTGGTCAAACTGGACAGTCCCTACGTAAAAGGATAAATGGACACAAATCAGATATTAGGAATGGCAAAAATACAAAAACCTGTAGGAGAACACTTCAATCTCCCTGAACACACAATAGCAGATTTAAAGGTAGCCTCCTGCAGCAAAAAAACTTCAGGACCAGACTTCAAAGAGAAACTGCTGAGCTTCAGTTCATTTGCAAATTTGACACCATCAGCTCAGGATTAAACAAAGACTGTGAATGGCTAGCCAACTACAAAAGCAGTTTCTCCTCCCTTGGTGTTCACACCTCAACTGCTAGAAGAGGGCCTCATCCTCCCTGATTGAATCACAGAATCACAGAATCATAGACTATCAGGGTTGGAAGGGACCTCAGGAGGTCATCTAATCCAACTCCCTGCTCAAAGCAGGACCAATCCCCAACTAAATCATCCCAGCCAGGGCTTTGTCAAGCCTGACCTTAAAAACTTCTAAGGAAGGAGATTCCACCACCTCCCTAGGTAACGCATTCCAGTGTTTCACCACCTTCCTAGTGAAAACATTTTTCCTAATATCCAACCTAAACCTCCCCCACTGCAACTTGAGACCATTACTCCTCATTCTGTCATCTGCTACCACTGAGAACAGTCTAGATCCATCCTCTTTGGAACCCCCTTTAAGGTAGTTGAAAGCAGCTATCAAATCTCCCCTCATTCTTCTCTTCCGCAGACTAAACAATCCCAGTTCCCTCAGCCTCTCCTCATAAGTCATGTGTTCCAGTCCCCTAATCATTTTTGTTGCCCTCCAATTTTTCCACATCCTTCTTGTTGTGTGGGGCCCAAAACTGGACACAGTACTCCAGATGAGGCCTCACCAATGTCGAATAGAGGGGAACAATCACGTCCCTCGATCTGCTGGCAATGCCCCTACTTATACATCCCAATATGCCATTGGCCTTCTTGGCAACAAGGGCACACTGTTGACTCATATCCAGCTTCTCGTCCACTGTAACCCCTAGCTCCTTTTCTGCAGAACTGCTGCCTAGCCATTCGGTCCCTAGTCTGTAGCGGTGCATTGGGTTCTTCCGTCCTAAGTGCAGGACCCTGCACTTATCCTTGTTGAACCTCATCAGATTTCTTTTGGCCCAATCCTCTAATTTGTCTAGGGCCTTCTGTATCCTATCCCTAGCATCCAGCGTATCTACCTCTCCTCCCAGTTTAGTGTCATCTGAAAACTTGCTGAGAGTGCAATCCATCCCATCCTCCAGATCATTAATGAAGATATTGAACAAAACCGGCCCCAGGACCGACCCCTGGGGCACTCCACTTGATACCGGCTGCCAACTAGACATGGAGCCATTGATCACTACCCGTTGAGCCCGACAATCTAGCCAGCTTTCTATCCACCCTATCGTCTATTCATCCAGCCCATACTTCTTTAACTTGCTGGCAAGAATACTGTGGGAGATCGTGTCAAAAGCTTTGCTACCATCAAGGAACAACACGTCCACTGCTTTCCCCTCATCCACAGAGCCAGTTATCTCGTCATAGAAGGCAATTAGATTAGTCAGGCATGACTTGCCCTTGGTGAATCCATGCTGACTGTTCCTGATCACTTTCCTTTCCTCTAAGTACTTCAGAATTGATTCCTTGAGGACCTGCTCCATGATTTTTCCAGGGACTGAAGTGAGGCTGACTGGCCTGTAGTTCCCCGGATCCTCCTTCTTCCCTTTTTTAAAGATGGGCACTACATTAGCTAACCTCGTTATCCCTAGCCTGATTCTTGCTTGCATATTTATACCTGCCTCTGGAAATTTCCACTACATGCATCCGACGAAAGCTTATGCACCAATATATTGTTAGTCTATAAGGTGGCATAGGACTCTTTGCCATTCCTACCTGAAGTCTTCCACAAGCGTCTGCCTGCCTTGTGCTCTCTGCTGGCTCCTCATATCCCTGTGCTCTCTTCTCCTGTCCAGCCAGCTCTCAGTGATGGGGCTTCCTTCCTCTGAAGTGCAACACCCAGCACAGATGTAGCAGGGATGACTGGCCCAAGACCTCCTGGCCCTTAAAGGTACAAGTCGTCGCTGCTACAAAGTCCTTTTAAAAATTCTTCCTAATCAAGTTGGCTTAAATTCAGAGCATGATTCTACCCAAATATTTTATATCCATGATGCTATTCCAGATCTAAATCATTGTGAGAACAAAATTTGGCCCTGTATGTTTCTTCATATTCTCTTTCACTGAATTTAATCCAATTCTGTCAGCCCAGCAACAAGTTTTTTGTCTTGCTTGTCTCCTATAGCTTTCACTATCATGCAGTTTTACATTCCCACTCAAATCAACTTATTTATAAAATATCATCTTATTTCTATTCATGTGGAAAAAACTCTCATTAACCCCCATGGAATGCCATTCAACACTTTATTTCTCATATGAACACAATTTTTCTTATAACAGGATGTTAACTGAAGATCTACATTGTGTCCTTGCCATCTTAAGCAATTCAACCACAGCACTGTATCAAATGCTGACTAGAAATTGAAGAAAATGACTGTAGGTTATCCAGAGAGCCAGATGAGAAACTAGTGTACAATTTCTTCAAAAAGTGAGAGGAGAATTATGCAGATCCTCTTTCACATCCATTATGAGAATATGAAATGTCCAATTATCAATAAGACAGAAAGCGATAGCGAAACATATAGGACATGTAGATTATGGCCAACATATTAAAAAGCATTCCTTTATTTTGGATGCCTCAGTTTTTGGGTGCCCAACTTGAGACACCTGGGCCTGATTTTCAAGAGCTGCTGCGCATCCGTCACGCCCATAGATATCCAGGGGCTCTCCGTCTCTTTGAATACCAGCACCAAAGTGTCTCAAGTTTGACATCCAAAAATCACTGACCACTTCTGAAAATGTGTGGGGCCCCTTGTGGCCATCACAGTGCTCATGACTTTATTTTACAGACAACAGGGCCTCGTTGCCTTTTGCAGGCAGACCTCATGAAGACTGTTGTGCACTTTTCCTCAGCTAATGAACTATGATTTGTGCTGGTTTAGGGTATACAGGCTGGGTTTTGAAACCACACCCCCATAGTTCTGAGAAAGTGGTTATCTTGCAGGTGTAACGATGTGCTGTGGAACAAGTTAAGATGCAGATTTTTCACATAGATTTCTGCAGATATTGATACACGTTTTTAACATGAGAAGTGCATCATAAAATCCATGACTTGCACTCCACAAATGGTAAAACAACCCTTTCATCTGGGCAGGCTGTTCAGCAGTGAAGCCTCTCTTATCTGGTATAACTAATGGCTGCCTCTGTCACCTCTTCCCTTCAATTATTTAGGCTTCCCCCACACTGACTGGCTTCCTGCTGACAGTATTGTGGACTGTGTCTATTAATCATTAACTGTCACCGTGCTTTAAAAAAAATTGCTGAGGTCCAAAAATAGAACATTCTTTTTTTCCTGCTGAAAAAATGAGAACTATGTGCTACAGGGCTTTACACTGTTATTCAAAAATGCCCTGGTAGACATGCACATACAGTACGTATGAACTGAACATATATGAACATAAAAAGAAAAGGAGTACTGTAGCTCTCGAAAGCTTATGCTCAAATAAATTGGTTAGTCTCTAAGGTGCCACTAGTCCTCCTTTTCTTTTTGCAAATACAGACTAACACGGCTGCTACTCTGAAACCTGTCATATATTAACATGCAGACATTATTGCAGAGGTGTCACCAGTAGCAAATATGGTTAAAGTTGCAAAATAGTTTCCACTATAACTCCCTCTTTTCACTCACAACTTTCTCCAAAGTTCACCTTTGAAAATAAAATTTTCATGCCTACCTTTTTTTTTCTTTTTTAAACTCTTAGGAAAAATCCCTCCTGAGATTTAAGACAATGAAATGAGAATGTGTGTTTTTCTGATTGTGAAAATATTATGACTCACTGGGAAGGAATGGATTACTTTCTCAGTATTTGTGCCTCCGTTTCCCTGAAAACAATGATTATCAATGAACCAGCAGGGTGATCTGGCACTTCTGAACCTCCACACAACGCAAAAAGTTTTCCCTTTCCAGGGAAAAAGAAAGATTCCAAACAAACAAAACTTCCACACACAAGTTCTTCAGCCCCTAAATGCAGGTGCTCCCAGTTTTCCCCCTTTTATCAGGCATTGACCAGGGTCTCTGTTGTCAGGGTCTGAAGTTCTTTGCCCTCTTTAGGCTTAACAATCTATCTCCCCTCAGGTCAGGAATTTCTGCACCATCTCCCTAAGAGGCTTCATGGAGAGTGGGGGGCGGAGGGAAGGGTATGATCTCCGTCTACTACAAGCATCAGCCCTGGAGTCCTAAACCATCAGGAAGCAATCTGCCCTAAACCCAAATCTGGCCTGCTCTACTATCTTCAAGGGTCATTTCCTACATTGCCTGTTCTGGGTCAGGCCTTTCCCCTGGCCCTTTCCCAGGCAATCCTGTTCCAAACCTCACTCAGGCTCCTTCCCGGGGTCCCTCGATACAGAGTACCCAGCACAGGTCCTACCCTATCACATTCTCTCTCAGAAGCCCAACAGTCGGCTCCAAATCTGCCCTTATACCGAGCACTTGGAGCTCTTCTGTCTCATTTGCCCAGCAGGCCTTGCTTCCTCTCAGTCATGTGGTCCATCTCTGGGGGCAGGGCCAGCTCTACCATTTTTGCCGCCTCAAGCAGTGAAAAAAACTGTCGCCGCCGAATTGCCACCGCGGACGGCAGGGGAGAGAGAAGCTGCCGCTGAATTGCCGCCGCCAGCGGAACAAAGAAACTGCTGCCGAATTGCTGCCGCCGCGGAAACTCTGCCGCCCCTTTCTGAGTGCTGCCCCAAGCACCTGCTCGGAACGCTGGTGCCTGGAGCCGGCCCTGTCTGGGGGCTACAAATGTTCTGAATGCTTGCTCTTAGTAAAGCAAGCACTGGCCAGGCTCTGCCCTTAAAGGACCCATATATCTAGTTATGCCAACTCAAAAATAACAGAATAAATGCGCTTCCAAATCAACATATAAACTAGCCCTTCATGATACTATTGCTTTGCCCCTTAAAAACTTAGAATTCACAATAAGCAAGTCATATTAAATTGCTTATGTCCACTGCACACTCGCCTGGCTATTATAATCAAGTCTTGCCACCAAACTTGATCCTACTGCATCCATGAATAACCCCTGGCAGCTCTCACCCTGATCTTTCCCCAAATGCTCCAAAAAAAAAAAAAAAAAAATCCCAAAAATGACCTCTACCAAGCTATGAATATCTGCACATTCATAGTAGAAAATGCCATTACATCCGATGAAGTGAGCTGTAGCTCACGAAAGCTTATGCTCAATAAATTTGTTAGTCTCTAAGGTGCCACAAGTACTCCTTTTCTTTATTCTCAACTATGTAATTTCTGATAGACACAAAGGCCAGCGCTCCAACTGGTGTCAGTACAGCTCAAATGACTTTAATGGAGCTACACCAATTTACCCTCGGGCCCTCATCCGAAGCCGACTGAAGTCAATAGAAAGTCTCTCATTGATAAGATTTGCTCATTAAAAGCCAATTTTATGAGGTACAACAATAAAAAGTGGGTTGTAAAATTATTCAGAGATAATGCATCTGCAATTCAAAAAGGTTAAGCAGTGGAACAAACCAAAACACAAACAGAGGCCGTAGAAAGAGGCATAGAGCTTGTGACTGTAAATACATTAACAAAGGAAGCAAAGGGGGAAAATGCCAAATTTATGAGCAACTGAAAAAGTGACTTAGAATGGATGCTGAAACTCAACTTTGATTATACCATCTGCCACCAGCAACTCTTTGTGTGTGTGTGTGCGCACGCACATATAGTACCTCTGTGTGTGTAAATCTGTGTATCTATATGTAAGTGTGTATATGTATTAGGGCTGTCAAGCGATTAAAAAAATTAATCGTGATTAATCGCACTGTTAAACAATAATAGAATACCATTTATTTAAATATTTTGGATGTTTTCTACATTTTCAAATATATTGATTTCAATTATAACACAGAATACGAAGTATACAGTGCTCACTTTATATTTATTTTTATTACAAATATTTGCACTGTAAAAAAGAAAAGAAATAGCATTTTTCAATTCACCTAATACAAGTACTGTAGTCTAAGTTCCCTGTAAGGTGCGCGGCCATATACCAGTCTATTTAGCGCCATGCAGGCGTTCAGAAAACCCGCCCTAGAGGTAGCTGCATTTCCATTGTGTTCGTATTAGTTTGGTTGTAAAAGTAATCTGAGATCCCACAGTGAAACATATCCCTGGCCCTTTTCAGTACTCATTTGTTTGTTAAGTGTAAAGTGATTGTTTATTTGCTGGAAAAAAATAACTCAAACACAGTCATGTAAATACCCATTAAGAAACTAATTAAATCATACCATAGGTATGCTAACTAATTAACTCCTACCTATGGAGAGGATGGTTAATTAAATCAGACTTTGTCTGGAATATACATGAAATTAAATTTCTCAGACTGAGAAAAAGCCCCTCTATCACTCAGCCTAAATTTTACTGAAAACACAAGAAGATTCTGGAATGTAACAGCTGCATCATCCCACCTATTTCTATATTACTGCAAAATATTACAGAAAGCTCTCAGCTGTGCAATACAGCAGCAAATAGTTATGTGCATTTAACTCTGATATAATCATCAGTTATGAATCATATTTGGATGTTATAATTCCCAGTAATTTTCAACCATTGCAGTATTGTTTTCTCTTACAGCCATGTTTTCATTGCCTTGCAATCTTAGCTGAGCAGACATAATAAGCTATTTGCTCAATGGATCGCTTGGCAGTGAGCGCTGTCTGAGCAGTTCAGCTGGCCTCCTTCCCTGGAGATCAAGCAAACAGCCTCTGTGACATCACTAGTCTGAAGAATGAGACTTTAATTCATTCCTTAATTCAAGCCTATCAGGGCACAGAGCACCTCCACTCTACTGACTTGCCAAATTTGCAACACATTACTCAAACAAAAAAGTCCCACTGAAGTTTAATAGGACAACTCTAAACTAAGCTGATCACAAATGGGCCAATAACATTTGAGGTTTGTGTATTATACAAAAAAAGGGTGATAACAAATGTTGTCTTTTCGTGTCTGATTTTAAACTTGTCCATACACAATATGGAAAAGCAAAAATAAAAATGGATAAGTAAACAAACATAATGCCCCAAGCAGTGACCTTGTAAGAAATCACTAGCTAAGCAGAGTTATGGCTGTTTAGTATATGGACAGGAAAACCCAGAGTAGTATAGGTGGTGATTTTTGTGACTCATTAAGTCCCAGGCTTCTCTCAGTCAGTACTGAACTGATACCACAGGATAAGTTAGCATTACTGTGCTGTTGGAGGTGCCGTCTTCCACATGAAACACTAAAGCCATAACCACTTGTGATCATTAAAATCAGAGCAATTTTTGGAAGTGTAGGGGCGTTAGCTTTAGTGCCTTGGACATATTTTAACTTGGTAAATTAGATTTTTCCAATTTGCTTAATTAAATTCTACTTTCTTAAGCGTCAGATCAGTCTGAGATATGCCACAGACTCAGATGGAAACAGGGTTCTAGCTATGGAGAGGGTACTTATATGAACCCTCCCAAATCACTATAGTAACTGAGCACCTCACAATCAATGTTTCCTGCACTGTAAGGAGCTGTTGCCTCCACTGCTTACAGATGGGAAACTGAGGCAGAAAGAGACTAAATCAAGGGTTTACTCATGTTATTAAACTAAGCATGTGCTTTATCACTGATCCTGAATATGGGTGACATTAAGCCCATGCTTAAGTGCTTTCCTGAATTAGGGCCCTGCTTGGGAGTGATAAACTGTTCTCAGTTCAGATTACATTACAGAAGGAGAGGAAGACTGTTCTTGGAGGTAAGGTACTGAAACGGGTCTCAGAAGATCTGGGTTTTGTTTATGGCTGTACAAAGATTTGCTTGGACAAATCACTTAGCCCCTCTGTGCCTCAGGTCTCCATCTGTAGATTGAATGCAACAGAAATACCCATGCATAAGAGCACTCCCTAATGCTGGGAAAACAGCTGGGTTCAGGAAGCAGAGGTAATTTAGTTTTCATTTTTCATGCAGGCAGATGTTCTCTCTGAAAGTGTAACTTTTACTTATAAAGGCACCTGTATAAAAGGTCCAACCTGTAAAAGTTGGCATCCATTTTAGAGGTAAGTGGTTTCTGTTTGAAGCTGAGCTGTCGGTTGAGGAGTGAAACTTCAAAGAAGTGGTCTCACCCAATGGACGACACAGCCAATAAAGTATGATATTAATAAACCCAAGTACTATAGATCAGAAAGGCGCACCTGTGCAAGCAAGATGGGTTTTTTAAAGGACAGACAGATAGATTCACTCAGATTCTGCTACCCTTACTCACATTGAGTAGCACCTCACTCTGTGAGTAGTCCTATTGAATTCAATGGTTCTACATACTCAGCATGAATAAGGATGCTAGGATCTGGCCTGAACTACTCCTGTTTATAGAGACAAAACTATTAGTGTTATGAAAGCAACAACCCAAGTGATTTTATTGGGGGATAAGGATTATTTCAAAATAAAACATTTGCACTCCTAGTCATGGCAGTTGCTTTCAGGATCGTTGAAAGAATGTTTTAATAGTCGGGCTGTCTCAGGGCATTCGTAACACTTCAGAGCACAGTGCTGGACCACTGTGGTACAGCAATGGTTGCAAAACATGTCCATGATGGCATTTGGTAATAGGGTACTGCATGCTCCATCAATTTACAGAAATCACTATTAGATACAGTAGACTAGAGACAGAAATCCACTGACATCATTTCTGCTGTAGAGCAACTAGATTCATACAGTGAAATTCCCTTTTGCTCGTAGTGCTTGTCTCCAAGATTTAGTACATTGTTCTGGGTTTGGAACACGTGGAGAGCTTTATTTTCCCCAAGCACAGCTGCAGTATCAATTTGTGAGCTGGATAAAAAATGATGACACACACTAAATGAGACTAAAAAATTGACAGCTGTTTCTTTAGAACCCCTGCAGGTAAAACAAAACTTAGCAAGTCTTTTTTTCCCCCTAGCATAGAAATAGACAAAGCAGAGTTACTATTATAATCTCATTCCTCTGGGACTTCTTAATTCCAAAACAAACTTGCAGTGATAAATCCTGTAAAACCACATTAAGAGTGGAGTGTAAATGCTGTCCATCTCCTATGATTAACACAGACAAATCGGAGATCAGTGATTTTATTTTTCAGTTCATGTGCATAAATAATATTTTTAAATGAGATTGGTGGTTTGTACTGATCGGCAATCTTGCAGCACAGGGATATTGACTTTTCTATTTCTGATTTAATTAATCTATGCACAGCAGGTGTAGCTCACTTACTGGAGGAAAGTACTGCTAGTATTCTGCACAACAGATGGCTCGCTCTTAACTTTACTGCAGGCATGCATAGACTTACTAGAGTCAACATTTCCCTAATTGCGGTTTCAAATCCTATTCCAAGATTACTTGCCATACAATTTATGCAGTAGCAATGACACAGAAACACCGAGTAGACGTATATGGAAATATCTCAACCTTTTCTTTCTTTCATTTCCCCTGCTTTTACTGGACCTTCATTTCCCCAGAGACAGCATAATGTGTATGTTCTTCTTTTCTGCACCTAGCACTTTTGCACACACAATAGCAATGAGATAGATCCCAAAATTTATGCTACTGGGATTTTTCAGAATCTATCACCACTCACAGTATTGCTCCAACTATAGTTCAAGTCAGTTATCTTCAGAGATTGAAGCCTATTCTTGCTCTCCTATGAGGATTGTCTGCAATTTCCTTATTTCATTATAGCAGCTAATATGGGACCTTTTATTTAACATTGGAACACTTAGAGAGTATCTCCAAGATTTCAAGAGTGACTGGCCTCAACAGTTGGGTGCCCAACATGAGACACCATAAGGTAAGCCTAGTTTCTGGAATGCAGGTGTTCAAGTAGTTTCTGAAAAATCAAGCCCTTTTTATTCCTAGGGACAGAAAAAAAGGAAGAGATTGACTCTACAGCCTGGTAGCTAGGGCACTCAAGAAATGATACACCCAGGTTCAAATCCTTGCTCCACTGAATTATTATTTATACAAAATGGAACAGCTTGTACAGGAGAGAGTCCCACCTCATCATAGCCAGCTAATAAGGACACTCAGCTGAGATGAAGGAAACCCAGATTCAAGCCTCTGGTATGCAGGGGTAAAACAGGAACTCGAACTTGTGTCTCCTACAGCCCAGATGACTGTCCTGATCACAAGGCTCTCTTTCTCTGGTTTTTCACAGAAACCTTCAAAAGGTCTCAGTTTCATCCTGATGCAGAACAGAAACATTTCTGAAATCACAAAAAGTTTTGTGGAATGGGAAAACTGTTTCCCACCCAGCTCTTGTAAGGAGCACAGACTTTGCACAGGAATTTCTAAAACCACAGTAATTTTTATTCTTAAAGCATACAAAAGAGGGACAGATCTTTAGGGAAAAGAACAGCAACCAATACACTCTGTCCCCTAAGTCTATGCTCACCCCTTCTGTAAGTACTTAAATCCAGCTTCTGTGTCAGATGGGTAGTCCCCTTCTGCCCTCTACTTCCTGCAGTCCTTTTGCAGATCCTGACTGTAAGGTTTCTGTTCCCTCTGTCGTGTGACTCACTGAATGGATACAGCATCTCAGTCAGGTGGCTAAAGTCCAAGCCCTCTCCTGGAGGCAAATTGACAGAACCAGTTTCCTCTAACTTGGCCACTCCCTTTAGAAAACCTATTGTTCTGACAATCACCATTGATCACTCTTGTATTAGCACTGGAGTTGTCCGGCCTCACAATAAGTTGCTCTGGTTTATCCTCGTCACAGCTACGCACTCCACATACAAGTTATACTCTTCAAAATGGCAGTCACAATGTCAAGGGAAGAACATACTTTGATACAGGCTTGTGCAGGCATACTGATCCACCACATGAGGCACCCAAAATCGCTAGCCACTTTTGAAAAATCTTGACCTAGATACTGGGAGAAGGTTTAAAACAACGCCCAAAAGGCTGAACTTTTAGTTTGCAGACATAGCCTGCTTTTCATGTGTCTAGTACCCACAGCTCCCACTGACTTCCATCATCTAAGTTAGATTGAAAACTCTGCAGCAAGAGCCACTTACATTTTCTGTAATGTGCCATGCACCCGTGTAATACTACATACATAGTAATGTGTAAGTACCAACTATTATTCTGCCTTAGAGTCACCACTGGTAGCACCACCTATTGCCAAGGTCAACTTAAACTTCCCATTATAAGCCCCTGTTTTCAATTATTTATCACTTTGCTAAACTTTAACTGGCTGAAATTTTCCATGCCAGAATACCTGCTCATTAAGTTAACACTGTTCAGTGAACTGAATAACACCTGGTTCCTGTGGAATAAATAGTATGTGATCACGTAATTAAAGATTGTATTATAATGCATACACACAATGGGGCTGAATTAAGATGGCACAGACAGCCTTAATTCTGGTATTTACTAACTTTGGAGTTCTTAACTTTGCAACCTTAATAATGTTCTTTTAACATAATTATCAATAAACCTGCTGAGGGAAGGGTGTGTGTGTGAGAGAGAGAGGGAGAGAGAGAGAGAAACAGACTTGTGCAAGGAAGCAGATTTTATGTTCAAGCTTCCAATGATTTATTATAAAAAGCGGAGACAAAAACTATTCAAGCACCTTGATTGTACTCTTAAAATTGGAGGGAACCTTTCAAGGAAGCAAGGAATAAGGAATGAAAGTAATGATGTGTTGAAGCCAACTACTATTCCATCTTAAGAGAAAATCACAAGCTTTTGCTTATCTATCTGCAAAGGGGAATTGAGAATTTCTACCGAGTCTCCTCAGAATACTCCATTTCAAATCTTATCAGCACTGCTGCAGTTACAGAAGATAAGACAGGTGTTTTGGTTGGATTTTTTTAAACCTGAAGATGAAATAACATTCCTTGCACTGATGCCAGCTGGCAAAGTAGACAGGAGCTTGGAGGTGACTGTGTAATATCCCTGTGCTTGCATACATACAATAGCAGACAAGATTGCAGGTAGTACCATTTCTTTGTCTGAGTTGATAAGCTTCCTGAAATATTAAATAACCTGTATATTTGTAATTGTACTGCTTAATGGCTCCTTAAAAGATTGTTCTTAGGTCTCTACATTGAAAATGCCATTGAAGGGAGAGTCTTTTTCTGAAAAGCCTCCTCAGATCCCATGAAAGCCAGGGAGTTTGAAGGCTGCACTCTGGATGTCACTAAGATAGCATGGTACTGGACACCACATAAGGACAGAGATAGAGTTTGACCTTAAGAACAGCCCAAGAGCAGGGGTGCTGGCACGGGGGGATCAGGGGGCCATTGCCGCCCCCTACTTTTTACCAATCGTAAGGGTAAGAGATGGGGGGATGGGGCAGAAAGGAGCAGGGGGGGGTCTTGGGGGTAAGAGGCGGTGTGGGAGCAGGACCTCAGGAGAAGAGGCAGTGTGGGGGCGGGGTCTTGGGGGAAGAGCCTGTGTGAAGGCGGGAGCTCGGGGAGAAGGGACGGTGCAAGCGGGCAGGGCCACAATTTGAGTGGATTCAGACCTCCCCACACACACTTTTAGGGTGCTTCTGTTGCTCCTGCCCAAGAGCAGAGGGCAAGGGGCACCCAGATATCTGCTAATGGCTTAATCTGTTCAAGTGTACTCCAATTCTTTAGCATCATGAAGAGTATCTAATAAGTGTCATGCAAGGTATCAATGAAAAGCTCATGACTCACTAGTTATTAATATCATCACATAATGTAGGTGCAAGCAACTGATGCAAAGTTATGGACAGAAACTGAAATGATAATTCTTAAACTGTGTTTGTCAGCCAAACAGGAATTACCTCACCCAGGGAAAACAATATAGTTTCCCTACCTGGGGAGTTACTTCCAGAGTGATTTGAAAGACAATGGGAATGTAGTTACATATTGTGTAAACAGACCTATCAAGCTAACAAGGGGTGGAGGCAAACTTTACACTGTCACAGCAGGGGAGAAGATTGACAATCACATGTCTAATGTTCATTCACTTGCACTGGAGGAAGGAGGAACTAAAAAATGTGCATTTTAGCAGACAACTCCAGCAGGGAAGAAACAGCAGGAAACTTCCTTCTAGACAGGCTCCATGTTGCATACCTCACAACTACAAATAGACTTTTATCTGGAGGTATCGTTCAGAAGAATCCATTTCAGAGATTCATTGGTCTATAAAATAGAGGGGCCAAGAAACCCCACATTATCTGTCTTTCACCTGAGAAGACAGTTTCCAGAGGAAAGGTCCCAGCCCTTTCACTTTGGGGGAGTAGATCCTGACCTAGGAGTTTGGTCAACCATCTTGATGGAAACAATTGGGGAGGATTTAATCTTGAACCAAGTCTAGCTTGTTATGTTTTAGCTACTAGAAAGTGTTTTATCTTTATGTCTCTTGTAACCATTTCTGACTTTTATCCTTATGTTTGTACTCTTAAAATCTCTCTTTGTAATTAAATAAACTTTGTTTTATTTTTAATCTAAACCAATCCAGTGCTGTGTTTAAACTGAACTATTTGGTAACTCCAGGTAAAAAAACAAATTTGAATATTGACTCTTTAAAGGAGCAACGGATCTTAGGTTTCCTCTGGTTGTTCCAGGACAGGGCTGGACATTTCAGAACACACATTTCTTGGGAAATTTGGGGCTGGGACAAGTGTGGGGTCACCTTCCCAGTTGCTAAGCAAGGTTGGTGGAAACCTGTGGAAGTCTGTGGTATTGCAGGCATGCTCCAGAATCCAAAGCGTTTGACCAGGGCTACCCAACACCTAGCCACAGTAGCAAGGCATTGGCATTATAAGGTAAGAGTAACACAGCTCTTCACTGGTCTGGATTGCAACCCAGAACATCACATAAATCCACTGAAGGGATAACACTGCCACCCCAGGAAATATGGTGGAAACTCCACCATAGCAAGTAGTCCACATAGGAGATGATATGACCCTTAAAATCTTCTGTGCAGCAGGAAATATAATATCTCATGATGCCAGCAAAAGAAGATCCAGAATATTCCACAGCTCAGTGCCCAGAAAGTCTAATTACAGATGCCTTCCTCATCCATTTGCAGAATTTTGCCTCTGGGCTTCTCTTCATCCCCATTTAACATTTACATTCATGTTGAAAATCTAAATCCACCACAATCTATGGATCTACAATCCACCAGTAACAAAACTGGACAGACTTCACTGAACGTGCTCATGAGATCCACTACTGTAATTCAAAGCAGGGCAAGACTCCAAGGTGGTTGCCATTTAGTCTAAGAGAATCTTAAAGGTGACCTGAAATGCCTTAAAAACAACAAACAAATAAGCAAATGATTTAAGAACCCAAAACATTTAACATACTGTATTGTTACCTTTTTTAATTCTTTTCAAAAACATAGAACTATAGTGACATAAATATTATTTACAAATCCATAGATCCCCATGTTCAGAATAATCAGGGGGGAAATGACGTAGAAATACATTTGAAAATCCCCTATGTGAAATAGCTGGTTTTTTTTTAATCTACATGCCCATTCTGCAAGCAATTTTAAGAGTACCAGAAAGACAGACAATAGATCCAGTGTTGCTCTCTCTGAAGCAATAACAAAATTCTTCTCAGCTTCAGTGGAGGCAGAAGGCATATTATCATTTCATAGCACTCCTTGGCATCTTAAAAAGTATACAAAAATTGTATTCCATTCACATTCTTAAAGGCCCTTTTTCTTAGTTATGATATCAGTACTGACTCATTCTCTCAACATGATTGTTCTTAAATTCCTTCTTATAATACTCATATGGAGCTTAAACCTGCTCCCAGCTAAGTCTATGGAAAAACTCCCATTGACTTAAATGGTGCAGGATCAAACCTACAGAGCATTCTTACAAAAATGTCACATTATTGTTTCTTTTCCACTTAATTCCTTGTAAAATTCAATCATCTTTAACAGCTGAATTGGTTTAAAATAAAATATGGCCAAAACTTAGAGTAAATTCAAAATTTGTAAGAGGTTTGTCATAATTTGGATAGCTTATTTTGTTACTGATACTCTTGTGATTGACATGAATTAACTCATTCAGACTCAAATTATTTATCATTATTTTTCATGATTGCAAGAGCCTCAGCTCTTCCTGGTTCTGACTTAAGGTGACCATGGAAAAAAACATGAGAAAGGCTGTTGTCTTAGTATTCACTGCAAGACTGAAAATACAAAATACCAAAAATCTCATGAGAAAGTCTATTCTCATCAGTCATCCAGTCCAAAGCCTACTGGTACAAACTTATACAGCTCTCAAAAAATGAACTGTGTTCTCTGTACTCTAGAGAAAGTTCTATTCTATATCAGGTTACAATCAAGGTGGGAAGAAAATGTCCACCCTGGAGCCTAAGTTATTGAGACTATCTACATTCACTCATTGAAGTCAATTAGCAAAATTCCCACTGATTACAACAGGGCTAGGATTTCACCTTCGGTTTGTGGTTCAATTAAAGATTTTTGCATTTGTTACCAGAAAATTATGTATAACATTTTACTTAAGTACTAAAGGATGGATCATTCATCCTTTATTCAGAAACACCAGTAGTTTGACGTTCTAGGGCCCAATCCTGAAAAACTTCAGGCACATGGACAATTTACATGAATACCAAAGTAATGCATGTGCCTAAGGCAGGGGTGGGCAAACTACGGCCCGCGGGCCGCGTCCAGCCCATCAGACGTTTTAATCCGCCCTCAAGCTCCATCCGGGAGCAGGGTCGGGGACTTTCCACACTCCACACATGCTATGGCTCTGTGAGGCTCCCGGAAGCTGTGGCATGTCCCCCCTCTGGCTCCCACACAGAACCACGGCCAATGAGAGCTGCAGGGCATGCCGCTGCTTCCAGGAGCTGCTTGAGGTAAGTGCCGCCCGGAGTCTGCACCCCTGACCTCCTCCCGCGCCCTACAGGCTGAGCCCCCTCCTGCCCTCTGAACTCCTTGGTCCGAGCCCAAAGCACTCTACTGCACCCCAAACCCCTTAATCCCCAGCCCCACCCCAGAACCCGCACCCCCAGCTGGAGCCCTCACCCCCCCATACACACCAACCCCCTGAACTCCTCATTTCTGGCCCCCCCCAGAGCCTGCACCACCAGCCGGAGCCTTCACCCCCTCCTGCACTCCAGCCCCCAATTTCATGAGCATTCATGGCCCGCCATACAATTTCCATACCCAGATGTGGTCCTCGGGCCAAAAGGTTTGCCCACCCCAGCCTAAGGCTTAGCAGGACTGGGCCCCATAAAAAGCAAAGTGATTTGTTTCCCCCCCTCAGACCTGTTTAGTTTTGTAAGATTACTTTTCTTTTAAGCAGGAAATTAATTTATAATATATATAATTTATATTGCAGATTCAAAAATAAATATTCCAGTGCAATTTTTTTTAACTTTTTAAATTGTGGGGAAAACATGAGCGGGCTAGAGGGATTTCATCAGGGATTTACCAGCAGAAAACTTTCCTTCGTCAGCAAGGAAAAATAGGAACATTAGAACTGCCATTCTGTATCAGACCCAAAGTTCATCAAGTTCAGTACCCTACCTCCAACAGAGGCCAGCACCAAATGCTTCAGAGGAAGGTGTAGGAATCTTACAATAGCCAGATGTGGAATAATCTGTCCCGCACATGGGTCTCGTCCTGATCTCTAATAGTAAGAGACTGACTTAAATCCTGATGCATGAGGTTTAATTGTTATCATTAATAACAACTGTGGATAGTCTTGTTATCTGTCCCCATTTCAAGTCCTGATATAAATCTTGTTAAGTTCTTGCCCTCAATGACTTCCTGTGTCAGTTAGGGACCCAAGCCGTCAATATTTGCAAAATGTGTGCTTAAGAGAAACATTCTAATTATTAACCGAATGTGAACCAAATGTGATCTCTCTCCGATTCTGCTGCTACTCATAGCTTTTCCAAGCAGAAGAATGAAATTAACAAAACTCTGTACAGTTTCACTGTTCCTATGCCCTGAGATTGACAAAAATGAGGTCAATTCTCCCCCTTTCCCCCACATCTGGCATTATTCACCAGGAGGGAGGACCAAACAATGGCAACTGGAGAAGAAGAGTAAAGTAGTGGAACTGATTGCAGTTGCATGGAAGCTGTGGAAGGGGTAGAGTAGAGGATCACCCCAGGAATCTAGAGGTGTGGGACTGGGAGCAGAGAGAGAGGAAGGAAGGAGGGAAAAAGCTCCTTTTCAGAAGATTAAGGTAGATGGAGAGTGGGAGCTTTAAATTAATCACACACTTGATCAGAAATTTCTGAGAAACGCATGTAAAAAAAGGAGTCCCTGATTGGAGGCCAGGGACAGCACCGTGGTAAGACTACAGATGCATATGCTATTCCTGGAAATCACAGTTTCAAGGCAAACTGTAAACCCGAGGAGCCCAGCAACACTTCAGTAAATATATGTCGACAATGAAAGATAAGCATTTAATTTGACGAAAGGATGACCCAGGGCATAAGAAACGAGATATAGAGCCTTTAACCTCAACTGCACTAGTTCAAGTCTCATCCATATCTATACTGAACGCTTGTTACTATTTGACATCTTATTGATTGCCTAAAGACCTGTTCCTGACCTGACTCAGCCCTTACGTGAAATAAGATGGTACAGTTAGTACAATTCTTCATTACAAAGGACACTCTCGTGATTGCAACTAACTGATAACAGAGACAGAAGAGAAGGCAAAGACTGAATGAGCTGGACTACGCTAAGGGCTATAAACCAAATGTGCAACTGTAAGAATCGCATAGCTTAGAGCTGCTCCTGCAAGTGGACAAATGGTGTCATTACTCAGTGAAGTGATTCTGCTCCACACAGGATTACACTGGGATCTCTTCTTTCCATGTGGAACAGGAGGTGTGAGGGGCTCTGCTACCTCTGCAATACTGTCCACACATCCCCAGAGCTGCAAAGAGTACTTCCTGCATCTCAGTGGGAAGTCATTGGGATTTTTGGATGCCCAGCACCTTTCAGAATCATGTCCTTAAACTACTGTGAAATATTGATGTGGATTATTAAATAGACACATTCTACTGTATGACTGGCTGTATTTTAGTAGAGGGTAACATACTTTTGGAGGAGAGATGCTACATAACCTCAGGTGTTATTATTTAAAATGCAAAACCTCAGACATGAGGTTTGCTCTAAGTAACATGAGCCCATTACATACACAGGGTGGGATTTCCAAAACTCTTCAGCATTTGTCTAACTCTGCTTCAGCTAAGTCAATGACAAGTGAGTTAAACCAATGTGGCACTCTTTTGAAAATCCCAGCCATATACTAACTATGGCATTAAAGTTAATCTATTAAACATCCACAATAACACAAATTTAGCTTAGAGAGGGAACCATAATTTTAAATCTCCAGACTTTTGTGCAGTTAAATATGAGCTGTAGCATTGCATTTAATTTATCACACAGGTTACTTTCCAAGCTTTAAATTCAATTAAGAGTTGATCCTTATTCTTCTTTTCTTCAGTAAATAAGATTTAAAGTGATGTGTAACTCTCAACATATTATTTTTCAATGATAGGACCATGTTGCACGCACTGGCCTTGATTCAAATCCTATAGCAACCAACAGGAGTCTTTCTATTGATGTCAGTGGGCTTTGGATCAGGACCATTGAGTTGTAGTTTACATCTTGAAAAGTCTTACTGATTTCAATAGGACTACTCTATGAGTAAGATGCAACTCAGTGTGAGCAAGGGTCTGAGAATCAGGCTCTCGGGTAATAAGTTGAATCTATTCAATGTTTTAACAAGATATACATTCTGTAATATTATACCTAATTTACAGATTAGTGTTCTATGCAGTGTTGTCGTACCTGTGTCAGTCCCAAGATACTAGAGAGACAAGATGGGTGAGGAAATACCTTTTTTTGGACCAACTTCTGTTTGTCCAATAAAAGATATTACCTCATCCACCTTGTCGCTCTATATTAGTGCTCTGTCGGTTGTGACCATTCTTTGAAATAGACATTACCTCATCTACCTTGTCTCTTTGAAAAAAAATGCATTTAACTGAATGATAAACAAGAGAGGTACAGGAAGAGGGGAAAGGGGAGAAAGAAATATGGAATTAATTAAACTCTAGCATTATGTTTCGAGTAAACTTGGGTAGGTTTATCAAACTAGTGAAGGAATATTCCTAAAAAGTCTTTTACAACTAAATGTGAAAACAAAAAATATTGTTCAGCTGGAAGCATTTAGGGCCAGATTGTCTTGCAGTGTCTGATACTTTGGCCTCAACAGAAGTAACAACTATTCCCCAGTGTGGGTGAAGGGACGGGTTCCCAATCTGACTCTTAAACAGTGATGAGCACTGAAAACCAGACATATCAACTAATATTTAAAACAGTTCTTTAGAACAAAGAAAAATAGTCAGGATATAAAAATGTAGAGATAATGGAAATCTTTCAAATACATGAAATCCTACCTGAACCTGACTTGTAAAGGTATTATGTCCTTATAAATCTGAGTGTTCTAATGACTTCATGAGGATTTAGCCAAGGCAAACTACAGAATAGGATCAACATATATTTTAACATTTGGATGTAGTTAACATAGGGCTCATTCATGCAAAACCTATGCAGGTGAGTAACTTTATTCACATGAACAGTCCCAGTATTCAGAGATTACTCACATGAATAAAGCAACTTGCTACTTATGTTTTTCCAGGATCAGGCTCTTAGTCATAATGTTTTATATCAAGTGACAGGTGGAATGAGAGAGCCTGCTTCTATTCCCATTGAATTCAATGGCAAATCTCCCATTAACCTTAAGGTTGTAGGAAGAACTGGACATTAAAGGTCTGATCCAAAACCCACTGAAGCCAATGGGAGTCTTCCCATTGAATTTAATAGGTTTTGGATCAGGCCTTTAGGTCCAGTCCTACAATGGGCTGCATGGGTGGATTCTTGTGCCTATATGGAATGTTGCCACATGAGGGCAGGGTCTCCATGTGTGGCAGGAATGAAGCCTAAAGATGTAGCTTTGTTCTAAAACCTAAAAGCAAATTATAGCTTGCGCCATATCAAAATTTGCCAAATTTGTTCGTCTATTGGGATTTTCAATTAATGTTTTATGACTGACATAATAATATCCTGTTAAAACTTCATATTTCAATTTACATGACATCCCTTGGTATCCTGTTCCTTTTATTGTTAGCTTAACATATTAAAACTTAAATTATTTAAAGAAAGAGTAACTAAATACCTCCTACAGTAACTCAAACTTGTTTTAATATTGATACATTCTCACATAAATCAAACAACTCCTTTTTGCTGAACCGCTCACTCCCCCACAACATACACACATTTCCTCTTTTTCATATCAACATCTGTTATTTCATTTCATTCCCAGTGCTGCACATGAGCAATTCACCGGAGCAGAATCTAAGACAGTTAGGATGTGATCTTATTCCTACTAAGGCAAAACTCCCAGTGAATTAAAATGAGACAGGCTGGGGATCTTAATTAGGTTAAAGTGACTGCAAAAATCCATCATAAAATGCAGCACATCATAGCTGAGGTAGCCAAAAGCCATAGCCATGAGGTGAATCTCCTTAAGAAACGCTCTTAGGAAACTGTTTATGATGGGTTCCAGACCAGCTGTGTCATAAAAAGTCCCAGTATAAAGTAAGGGCCCCCATGCTCCCCTCAGGAGCTGCTTCCACTGTTGCAGGAATAATTGTGACTTGCCCTTGGCTCCATGCTGTCTATCTTGTTAAAGCTGGAAAAAACAGCAGAGGATCTCGTCCAGCTAAGCATTAACCCCAGTAAAATTCGTAAGATGTAGCTCAAGCTGTTCCACAAATCACTTATATCTCATTCAGTGAGCTGTCAGCAGCCTCCAGGGACTGCTTCTAGGCCTGATGTACATTAGACAAATTACCTGTTGCTGACAACTAGATCTAGCAATGGGTGCAGCTGAACCACTGGTGAACACAGGTGCACAAAAGGGAGGCAGGGTGCAGACAAAGAAACCACAGCTTTGGCAGCACTTCAGTAAATGACCAGCTTTTTACTTCAATTTCTGAAACAATGCTGCACACGGTTTGCCATTGACTGCGCTTGCAGCTAAACCATAATCCAACCCCACTTCAACTTCACCTGTTGCTGACACCCATTATTAGCAACAGGCCATTTTTCCAGCATAGACCACATGAGAGAGAGCCAGAGACTAGTATCTGAGGCAGGGAGAAAGCCTCCCTACACTGCTAAACACCAGGCAACCTGCATATTGCCAGTGCGCTGATTTTGGCCCCAGGGAGAAAAGCTCCATGTATGTAGTGCCCCCATAATAGATCGATATCAACACCAAGTCACCATTTATAAAATGCTAAGGCTGTATTTACTTAAATGTATCATATTCACTTGTGTAATGTAGGGTAAATAAATTGGTTATCTCTAAGGTGCCACAAGTACTCCTTTTCTTTTTGCGAATACAGACTAACACGGCTGCTACTCTGAAACCCATATGTATTATGTATCACTTATTTACCATACAGCCTGTATGTATATCACATGTATTATACATGTACCAAGAAAGAAAGATCTATAAAGAGAGAGACTTTGGAATATACTGAGATCCCAATATACCAGCTGGGGGAAGAATCTGCAGCTTGTTTCCAAGAAGGGATCCACGAGCCCGGGAGCATCATATTAGGGCCCAGCCCCCGCCCACCCGATGCCAGGTCCCTGTTTCTCTCTCTGGGAGGTTTCTAAACTCTGCAGATTGTGAAAGGTCCGCCGCCTGCTGCTGCAGCACAGCCACTGTCTCCCGCTGGGACCAATCCTCCTCTGCCTGGCTCGCGGGCTGGGGCCGGGCAGTCCAGCCCCCCCTCCAGCGCGCGCGCGCGCGTGGCTTTCTCTCTGCGCTGCTCGGCCCTGAGCGTGTCTGGTGAAAGGTTTCCGCCGGATCAGCAGGCGGCGGCCGCCCAGCCAGACGTCCCAACCTTTCTGAATATTTCATTGGCGCTGCCCGCCGGGGATGGACAGCCGCTGACTGCTGCAAAGAAAAGCGAGCTCCCGCAGAGCCGCTTCCTGCCCCTCGCAGCCTCTCAAAGCGGGCTTTGAGTCCTTCCTACAAACGAGTGATTGATTTTGGAAATGAAACCCCTCTGCTGGAGCTGACCCGCTGGGGAGCCTGCCCAGATGCAGTTAAAACAACAACAAAAACCAAACAAACCTCACATCTCTCTGAACTCTTTAGTGGCCAGAGGATGAGCCAGGAGCAGCTTTCCTATAAAAATCCCCGCCGGGGGCTGTGAAACAGTTTGAGGAGGGAAGGGCTGGATATGTTGCTGGAGAAGAGTTGCAGAAGGGAAGGTCCCTTTTTGGACGCCGCAGCCCTTAATGCATGAGAAAAATCAACCAACCAAGAGACTTATTATTACAGTGTTTCAGCTGTGACCAGGCTCGCCTGCACCCGCCAGGAGCCTGCTGAGACTGGCCCCCGAGAATCATTGCTGCGGGTCGACCCCCTCATCCAGAATCTCTCTGCAAAGAGCCCCGCGCTCTCGCTTCTCCTGGAAGCCCTACAGGGGCAGCTGATGATGCGTTGTGCTCCCCTGGGCAGGTGTGGACTGAGAGGGGGGCCACAGCCCCAGGCGCTACGGGTGGGCTCGTGGACGGCGCTGTGAAATCGCCCACGCTTGTGCCAAGCTAGCGGGGGAGAGGCGCACACTGGCGTGGTGGATGCCCACAGAGGTGCCCCCCCATCCCCGGGCTGGCCGCAGTAGCCGAGCTCTGCCGTGCTGCACCATCGCTGGCGCTCGCTGGGTGATGGGGCCGGGATTGTGGAGTCATCGCTGAACGCCCAGCAGCGAGCCGCGAAGAACTCAGCGCATAAAGTTTGCTACCACCCGCCACCTGCTTCTGCAGCCCCTCCTGCTCCCTCGGCCCTGGGGTGCCCTCCTGCTTGCCCGTTCCCAGGGCCGGGGAAAGCTCAAGCCCAGCTGCCTCTGCCGCCGGTGACCTCCCGCTGCCGCCCCGTGCTGCTCTGAGGACACAGGAGGCGGCGGCGGCAGAAGAGGAGCCGGGGAGCCCGTATGGCCGCTCCCAGCGAGCAGGTGGCGAGCGCGGCTGCTCCTGTCGCCGCTGCGGGCCGGGGGGTGCTGTGAGCCCGGGGTGGGAGGGCGGACTGCGGCTGCCTCGGAGCTTCTCCTGCGGAGCACTGCGGGGCCGAGGAGGCGGCGGCGGGAGATGTGGCCGGCGGGAGCGGCCGGCCGGCTGCCCTGTCCGCGGGACTCGGCGCTCCAGCGGGCGGCTTTCTCCGGGAACCTCTCGGCACTGCCGTCTCACCTAGCGCCCAGCGGCAGGAGCGTCCGGGTCTTCATCAGCGCCAACCCCGAAGGTAACTCGCCTGCGCGCGTTGGCCCGGGCGCCGGCCGCCTTCCAGCCCGCGGGGGACCCGGGGTGCCCCTGGCTCTGCAGCCCCGCGTCCTCCCTTCCGGCGGCTCCAGAGGTCTCTCCTCATGCACCGCCCCCCCCCCCACACAGACCCCGATGCCGGGCATTGCCAGCCTGGACCCTTAGATCACAGCTGAGAACAAGCCAGTGGGGCCTTGGCAAGCTCCTAGCTGTTCTGGACGGGGTGGTGTTGGTAGAAGTTGGTGCTTGTCTGCCCACATCTTGCCCCCCCCTCCAGACATGCTCTGGAGAGGGCACCAAGGCGGGCACAGCCAGCCAGCAGCTCTTCCTTTCTCTTGGCTGTTCTAGTGATCGCGCCTCCTGGGCAGAGCCACAGCAGGGGCGAGCCCTCTCCGGCTGGCCTGCGGCTGTGGGGGAGCAGTGCAGGGGCCCCGGGAAAGGGTGGCGCTCAAGCCGTCCCTCCGGGTAAAGAGAGAAGGCGGTTCAGCGGCTGCAGCCGTGTCAGCTGCCCGGGGAGTCTCCAGGCACTTGCGGTTCACGGGGGAGCAGGGTTCTCCTCTTGTGGTTAGTGCAGCAGCCCCTAGTCCTGAGCTGAGCTGCTCAGGGCGCCTTCAGACCATCACAGCCACAGTCACGAGTCTCCAGCTTCCCAGCCCGGAGGACGGCTGGCATCGGATGACTCTGTTTCTCCCCTCTTCAGCCCACGAGCCCGATCAGCCTGCTCTTAGGCGGGGAGCCCTCGGGTCTCCGCCTTTCCCCGTGGTTGTGAAAACAAACTGAAAAGGAACGACTCTGGTAGCTGGCTCTTGCTCCAGGATTCTGTTGGGATCTGTTATTTTCAAGGTTGAAAGCTGAACGAGAGGCTGCTACGAGAACTAAATGTCTAAGAGCCGCCTTGCACCGAAGTTGCTAGATCGTGTATTTCACTGCCCTACGTTACCTGAAGTTTAGCTCTGATTTTAGGAAACGGGCCATTTCACATAAATATAGGCTGTGATATACTCAGATGTTGCTACAACCCCGTTCCTGAAGAGTAACATACACAAACTAAAAGCACAGTATCGCCGGCTATGTATATTTATAATAAGGTAAATATACTTTGAGCGAAACACAGTGAAGTGACCACTCAAGGCAACAACAAAAAATAGGTAATCTTCTAATGAAGGTGCAGAAGAAAGTGCATTTTACTTGAAGATACTGTATAGGGATCTCTTAGTAAGAATGCCTGATAAGGGAGGTCTTATGTACTGATTTCACAATATATTGCAATTAAGTGTAGGTCATACACAGTGATTAGTCTGAAATAGAATTTAAGGAGAACTTTTTTCTCTGTAGGTATTTTGGAGAGCAGAGGACTAAAGTTTACACAATAATCTGATCTTAATCCTGGTCTATTTACAAGGAAGAATTTCCATGGAAGTCTACAGCCTTGGTTTAAAAACACTGCAGCATCAGGCACTTTATTAGAAGTCCTTGAAACAATTAAGCAGCCTGTACTTAGAAGTACAAAATATTCTGCCTTCAGAGCTGAAGAATTTAGCATACATTCAGGAGAAGGAGTTATTCCCACTCATAAATTTAGTTATTTTAGAATTAAAGTTGCTCAAGTCTATTTCTTTACAAAAATCCAAACACTAAAAGTAAGGAAATCCTAGATTAAGGCAACATTCCTACCCCTTGCCAAGAAACAGTGCACTAATTTTACCATACTCATTCACATCAACCCCCTAATGCCTTCCCTGATAACGCTAATTTAATTCAACAATACTGTCACCTTCAATGTACGTAACAGAAAACAAAAAGTCACACTTAAAATGACAGATTAATTTGATTTTAAAAATCACAAATATCACAGCACAAATAGACATGTGGTTATGACTAATAGAGTACAGAAAACAAATTGTCACAGTAGTAACTTTTTCCAAGCTTTTTTGAATGCATGAGTCAATTTTCAACTCTCAAATTTGGGAGATTTTGTTGCTAGAAGGATTCTTAAAGGTAGATTAACCAAAATCAATTAGTGGTCATTAAAAATATTTATAATGCTTAAACTATTTAAAAGATTAATGTAAATCTACAAGATATTAATTCTGTACAGAAAGAGTAAGTGCTGTAAATTTGGGGAAGATACATAATTGTATTCATGCATAAGTGACCAATTTAAACCTTGCTGGAAGTGTAAATGTATTCTTAACTATGGAGTCACTCTGATTGTGACGCCTCCATAATATTTGTCATCAAAGTTGTTTGTCATCACATCCATTTGTCATATTAGCTAGATATTTCTGTTAAAATGCTCAGCAATTAATTAGTTTAAAAAGTTAATATTTAGGCCCATATCTCATAGTTAGCAGGATTGATTCCTTAAATTGTTACTTTGAGATATCAGTTTACTAACCATATTGAGATGAATGTAGCAGGTTTGCCTCTCAGAGTGATTTCTTTCAGGCTGTTTGCAGATTCAGGAAGACAACATTGCATTGATTTAGCCTTGGTTCACATTTCCAATTTTTTCTTCAGAGCAGTAAAGGCTAGATACATTCTGTTTTTTAAATGAAAGCCCGAGACAAGGTTTTCCATAGTGACCAGTGATTCTGAGTGCCCAACTTGAGATACCTAAAAGAAGTCCGATTTGGAGAAGGGTAAAGTGTGTGGCATGAAAATCCTTTAAAGCTGAGGAACCCAAAATCACTAGTCCCTTTGGAAAATCTTGGCCTTAGATCTAGAGAATCCTCTTGATGACAAATATTCATCCATGAAAATATTTGTTGACGGTCCTTGTGACAAAGACAGAAATAACTATTACTCACAGTGTGTATAAATAAAAAAAATTAATAAACTGGAAAAAGACGCCAGTGCCTTGGATTTAACTATAATCTAGAAGTTAGTTATTTTCATATCTTAATAAAATCAGGAATTTATTTTCTAAAGAGTGCCCCCAAAAAGTGAATACAAACATAATTTTGAAAAAGCACCCATTTGAAAATGCTTCAGATTCACTAACTAACAGATTTAGGACCTGATCTTATGTGTGTTTGTAGGTTCAAAGCCTTACTTGTTAATTCTCACAACATCCATTTGTGCACTTTGGGCTTGATCTTTCTAGTTTCTGAACCAGGAGCGGATTTACCATGAAACAAACCATGTGGTTGAACGGGGCCCCCAACAACAGGAGGGGACCCCAAAATGTAGGCCAAATCTCATCTGACAACTTGCCCCCAAGTCCCGGCTTGCGGCACAGCAGGGCTCAGGCCGGCAGACTACCTTCATGCTGTGGCTGGTGGCCCCATACCGCTCCTAGAAGTGGCCGACTGCTGGCATGTCTCTGCATACCCCTGTTGTGGGGGAGGCGGCTCCACGTGCTGCCCCTGCCCTGGGCAGCACACGGAGACTCGCTGCCCCCCTCCCCCAAAGGAGGATCTGGAACTGGGACCGGGAACTGGGACCAATGGGAGCTGCGGAGGCGGCGTCTGCAGGCGGGGTTGGCACCAGCAGGCAGGGGCAGACAGCAACCCCCTAGGCCCCCAGCCTAGAAGTCAGAGGGGTGTGCGTGCTGGTCGCTTTGGAAGCCATGCTGCCCAAGGTAAGCACCCACCACCGTCCCCCTCCTGCACCCAAACCCCCTGCCCCAGCCCAGAGCCCTCACCCAGCATCCAAACTCCCTCCCAGAGCCCGACCCCCACACCCCTTCCCACACCCCAGCCCCCTGCCCCAATCAAGATGCCACTCTTTACTTTCATTTACTTCCCATTACTTATAATATAGGAGGAGGATAAAGAAAAAAAGAATGAAAAACAGGAGGGGGAGATAATAGAGAATGTTCTTTTTCTTGGCTGGTTCCCAAGGGCGGGCCCCCGAAAATGAAGCTGTGCACAGGGCCTCACTAACTCTAAATCTGCCACTGTTCTGAACATTCCTGAAATGTGCTGAGTGGCCTCAACTCCCACTGATTTCAGTAGGAGTTGAAAGTGTACAGCAGTGGTGGGCAACCTGCGGTCCATGGGCCACACACGGCCTGTCGATAATCCGCTGGCGGGCTGCGAGACAGTGTTTACATTGACCGTCCGCAGCTCCCAGTGGCCGCAGTTTGCCGTTCCCGGCCAATGAGCGCTGCGGGAAGTGGCGCGGGCAGCAAGGATGTGCTGGCCGCTGCTTCCCGCAGCTCCCATTGGCCGGGAACGGCAAACCGCTGCCACTGGGAGCTGTGGGTGGCCATGCCTGCGGACAGTCAATGTAAACACTGTCTCACGGCCTGACGGGCTGCAGGTTGCCCACCACTGGTGTACAGCATCTCACAGGACCTTGCAGGCCAAGCCGTCAAATAGTAAGTGCTGCGAGTTTAGGGACACTGGCCCAGGTCCTCGGAGTTTTGGGGGCATCTAACACACATTAGACCTTTGAGGATATGGGCAACTCTTTATTCTGGTCCCAATCCAGCAAAGTCCATAAGCAATATACTTAATTTAAAGCACATAAGTAGTTCCCTTAAATTACCAGTGTCTATTAAAGTTGGACACATACTTAATTACTTTGCTGAATCAGGGGTTCATTCCCTATTTTCAGTGCAAATTTCAATATATCCTTAACCCTGGAACTCTTATGGCATCTCCACAATACAGTTAACATAATATGCTGTATGGTTTCTAATTTCCAGCTAGAAAAGATGTTACCTTTCAAATTTCTTGAACACTGTTACACTGAATAATTGAACAGTAAACAACAATCATGGGTATGGCTAATTAGAAACAATAATGATCTACAGAAACTTGTTTTCTAGCTTAGATAAGTGAAAATATTTTTTCTCTAGTAGTTGATATCAATAGTGACCCTTGTTTCTGAAGTAGCTGATATTAATTAATTGAACGTTTTAATGTAGTTGAAAATTATTGGTCTTCTAAAGCAAATTAAAGCTGCTTTATTATTTGAAAAAGAAAGCCGTTTCCTATATCAATCAAGAATTTTAAATAATTTTAAAATGCTGAGTCAAAGAAAATTACATCCCTTCACATTATCTAATTAGAAATATGTTTATCTACGGGGAAAAGTTAGAAAATTGTGTTTTATATTAACCTCAATCTTATCAAGAATTTTTGGTTGTTTTAAAGTGATAAGGAAGTAAATTCAGTTCTCTCAATATTTGTAATAAATTATTTTACAATTTTATTTAGAGGAAATCTGTACAAAATTACACCTTTTTTAATACAGAGTCAGCTTCTGTAAATTTTTACTTCTATCAATAGTATTAACTTCTGTGTCCCTTCCTTCTGTTAACACACAGCTCACATTAACTATAACAAGAGTTAGGTCTGAACTCTCACGTAGTTCTAGTTTACTTGGCTGTGATAGCATCATATTTCATAGATTAAGCACATTCAGGTGGTCTTTTAGGTCTACAGACCAAGTATTGACAAAGTGGAAAACCTAGCTACTTTGGGATGTGGTGCTGGTGATATAATAGGTGTCATAATGCGTCCCAGTTGAGCAGTACCCCAGAATAGAGTTAGGAACTTAGTTTCTGAAGGTGACGTATTTTGAATGAGAACATAAAATCAAAATTCTGACAACCTGCCTTAATTAAAAATTCCATGGCACTTTGGAAAGCAGGGTAGCTGGAAATTAACCCTGGTGTCTTTGTCAAATTCCAGTTTCAGTAATTTTATCCACTACCTTAAGCTTGATCTGTTGTTCCCACTGGTTAAATTATTCTTGATTTGTTACTGTAAACAGCTGTGTAGTTTTTAGTGTGTTGCTACATTTGGTGTCTGGGGAAGGCTGTATTTCAGTAGTGAACAGAGTGAAATCATTAACAAAGAATACATATGGAGCCAAATCTTGCCCTCCTATACATGTGAACAGTCCTAATGAAGACAGAGAGGTAATGATGACTTGCATTTATACGTCATCCCTATGCATCTTCCTGCCATGGGTAGGGTAAGCAAGTCCTATCTGAGGGCTCAAGTGGGACTTAAGTAGTGTCTCGGACTTGAGTGGGCCTTCTGCCCAGGAATGAATTTCACCCTTAGTGTTTGCTTTTGGGTCCATTACCCTAAACCCAAGCCAACCTCATTTTGACCCCTCCCTCCCTCTGGGGGAACATTGGAGATCCTCCAAAGTCTGTAGAATTTTTATCAGATTAGGATGGTTAACAGTTTATATAGTAGTTTTTGACATTTTAAATTTTATAAACTGGTTTCTGTGGCATAAAGAGAAACAGATATGATGAATGAGGTTTGCTTTTTAAAAACTTTTATAAACAAAACTGCTGGCCTGTGCATGAGTTATTTTTTCACTCAATAGCTACTTAAAGTTTCAAGCATTAAAGCCATGTATAAGTAAGCTTGGCAGAATTCAGTTTTTAATTTTTTTATAATTTTGACAGATATCAATGTTTATTTTTAAGGATTTGTTTTGATTTTCATCAATTTAAATGTTCACAGTTGTGGGATATTATAGGCAGGTCACACAGTATTGGGGAAGACTATAATTATTGAATGAGAGTAGATGCTGAGATTCAAAAAGTTAAATGTTTATAACTGTTAAAACATAAATTGTCAATATCACATGTCAAAATATACAAAGTAATGTCCTTAGATCAAACTCTAATAAGTTCTCAAGCAGTATTTTGCTTACTTTGTCTATCTGTAAATTTTAATTATTATTGATGGAAATATTTTTTCATTGGTTTTTGTGTGTATGGTGAAATCAATGTTTACCTACGTTTACTGATTAAAAATCTAATCCTTCCAAGCCTTGTATTATAAATTACAAGGATCGTAAAATAGATCAGCTTTAACTCCTTTGAACTCTTAAACTAGGCCTTGATTTAGCAAAGCACGTAAGTCAATAGGGACTAATACACTTGTTTAAAGTTAAGCACTTGCTTATGTGCTTTGCTGGATCAGAGCCCTACTAACCTTAGTTGCTTTCACTAGAAAATGAAATTTGTACTGTACTAGGGAAGTAAGGTAATTTGTGTTATTTTGTAATGACAAATATTTATTTTCACCTGTAACCCTTCTGCCCATCAGAGTTGGCAGCAACAAGGGCCGGGTTCAATATCTAGGGGATCCATTCCAATAACACAATGCAAACCGGCTCGAGCCCCCACCCAGTGACCTGGGACAAATATATACCACCCCCGCTGGGCACCTCCAAGAGGCAATACTTCCCCTCTCGCAAGCACATAGTCTGAGTGTAGCAAAAAGCCTTTTAATAACAGAGAGAAACAATGTGGCATTATGTTGGGGAAACACCACCAACAGGATTCATAACACAACCCATGAGCAAAAAAACCACCCCAAGCAAATTGGGGCGTGCCCCTTTCCCTCGGGTTCTAGAGTCCCAGCACCCAAACGTCTCTTGAGTCCAGCAATCCACAAATCACCCAAAGTCCAAAAAGTCCAGCCCCAGAGTTCAAAAGTTCATCTGCATAGTGTTACTCCCCAGTCTGGCTAAAATGTGCCTGTGTGTGGGGAAAAGGGGCAAGGGGCACCTTACGTGTCCTGAAGCTGACTGCCCCACAGGGCTCTGCTCTGCTACGCTGTCTCACGAACGGCTCTGCTCCACCACAACCGGCTCCGCTCTGCACCGCTCGCCGTCTCACAAACAGCTCTGCTCAGCTCGCCGTCTCACGAACACACCGCTGTCTCACGAACGGCTCCACTCCACCACGACCGGCTCTGCTCTGCACCGCTCGCTGTCTCAAGAACAGCTCTGCTTAGCTGGCTGTCTCATGAATGGCTCCGCTCTGCACAGCTCACCGTCTCACGAACACACCGCTGTCTCACAGACAGCTCCGCTCCACCACGACTGGCTCCACTCCGCACAGCTCGCTGTCTCACGAACAGTTCTGCTCAGCTCGCCGTCTCACAAACACACCGTGGCACTCTAGATCTTCCGGCTCCCCACTACTTGACACAGTGCTTAGTGATTTCAGCTCTTAGTGATTTCAGCTCATAGTAGTGGGGGCCTTAGTGCTGGTGCACCTTAAGGCCAAAGTGAATGCAGCATAGTACCTGTAGCAAGACTCTTAATAGACCCAAAATTAGCTCTGACATTCCACAGTGGAGAGAGACAGAGGTGCAATTGGTGCTTCAGGCCCTCACAAAGGGGCCCACACCACCAGGTACTAATACCTGTCTCAAGTCTCTCTCAATTCACACAGTTTTGGAACCCATGACCCTTGCCTAGCGAGTGCTACTTAGTTGATGGTGAGTCCCTCCATCATAGCAAAAGGCCAAGTACAGTTCCAAGCACAGTTCCCATAATCAGGGTAATAACAATTTATTCTTCCTGCCCCAATAACAGAGACACTGGGGATCCCACAGCAGCCGAAGTGACCATTTGGGCAGCTATGGCCTCAGTCTAGGCGGCGTGGGTGTGCCTATGCAAATGAGATCAGCCCCTGAAGTTTTTTTTTTCCACAACTTGCCACACCTCACCACCAGATGTCAGGGTGGAGCTCATCCTGACACTGCTTACACACCTCTAACAAGGATACTGAAATCCGACTTATTTGAAAAAAATCAGTGTAACCTTAACTTTGGAGCTATAATATATGCATATAAGAATAGGTTTCAGAGTAGCAGCCGTGTTAGTCTGTATCCGCAAAAAGAAAAGGAGGACTTGTGTCACCTTAGAGACTAACAAATTTATTTGAGCATAAGCTTTCGTGAGCTACAGCTCACTTAATTTGTTAGTCTCTAAGGTGCCACAAGTCCTCCTTTTCTTTTTGCATATAAGAATGTTAGATAAGACATCATTTAATATAAAGATTTAGGAGGCTTTGCTAACATCAAACTAAACACCTGGAACTTTAACAGTCTCTTGCAAGATGACCAAAATGGGATTTCATTACATTGTATTTCATTGTTATACTCTTATTTTTATAATATAATGCTAGAATTATTCTATTTAAAATGTTTTCCATTTACACTGAATATTCCAAAAACATTTGCAACTTTGCTCATGATATTGTAGTATTTATTCAGGTGACTAGTCCCATTGAGTAGAATAGGGATACTTTTGTGACAGAAAGTTGCAGAAATGGGTCTTATCTGCATTACTATGTTTGGACTTCTTTGTCTGCTGTTTTTGAGAAATTTTCTCTCCTTCTGTGTGTGAAAGACAGAGAAAATGAAATGGAATATGCATTTCTGTGGACATGCCATAGAACATTTACTGCTACCAATAAGCATAAAGCTGGCAACTCACAACTGATGAAGAATTATGATTGCTCTAATTATGGTGTTCTTGCCATATGTAGGGAGATAAAGATACAACATTTCCCTTCTGTAGCATATTCCCACTATACTACTTTATTTTTACTTGAAATGTTGATTTCCTTTTTTTAAAAAAGCATTAAATCAAAGAATAATCAAACACACAGAAGTCAAGAAAATACTTGTTAAAGCAGTTAGCTCTGGTCCATTATGCTTCTTCCCCAAAATACTGCATGGTCTCTTCTTATATGAATTGCATCATAGGAATATCTTATTTATAAAGATAATTTTATGTAATCTGGAAGGAATGTATTTCTTGTGTAAAGGAAAACACAGATGTTCAAGTGCATGAGATAGCAAGGGAGGTGTTGAAGAGATGTGGAAACAACTCCAGACTTTTTTACGTTAAGTGTCAGTTCCTGTTACCTGAAGTTGTATCTGTTATGGTTTTATGTAGCACTTATTATTGAGGTGTCTAATAGCTACAAAACAAACTACATTTGAAGAACAGTTGAGTATTTTTAAAGTTATGAACTTTTAAAGTTCGGTGACCCAGAGTCTGAGATGGTGGCAAATTTCAAATAATCTCATTTTTTAAATAGTTTCTAATTTGAAACAAATGCCCATTTCAAGAGGCTCAGAGATTGATAAGATCCAGCATTCCAGCCATACAAGGCAGGACTCCGTCTAAAAAAATGGAATGGAAAAGTTTCAGCTTGGTGTTTTTTGTCTCTGTGGAGTCCTCTCCTCTGCGGCTTCAGAACTGATGAGGTTCTGCTGCATCAGTTGGTGAGGGGAAGGTTTTTGGGGGGTGTATACCTCCTGCAGAATGCAGAACCTTGCTCTGTGTAAGCTGTGAGTTTCCTGAATAGGATGGTGGGAAGGACTGTTCCAGAAGTGGCACAAAAGGATCCACTGCAGTGCAGATCCGTTGGTGCTTGTTTCCATTGTGGGAAGTGCTCATTGAGCCATGGAAGAGGGTGCATTGGACTTAAGTAGTTTCCGTGGGGGCAGCTGTGGAGATGCTCTGTTGGGAGAATTGCTCATGACCTCCTGTGCGTCTGCTGAGTGCTCAGGCCACCGAACTTGGCTAAGGATTTGGGTATATGTTGAAAAATTTATAATTGGAACAATGAGAAGTTTTTTTGTTTGTTTAATTGATGCCAGAAATGGCTGAACAGATTTTGCTGATATGTTTTAAATGCACACAGTGCAGAGGATCAACTGAAAAAGCAAAAAGGTGTTTTGGGACTTTTATAGAATTGCAAAATATTCAGTTCTTCAGCTTTGTTTGTTCTCCTACATCTTTAGGAAGGAACAAAATTACCTAAAAACAAGCCATTTCCCTGCTCTGCACAATCCAAAAATAAAAGGAATATGTTTGAGAAAGGTAAGAAACTAAAAAAAAAGGGAGGTGGGGTGGCTATCATAGGATTGGAAGGGACCTTGAGAGGTATTCTAGTCCAGTCCCCTGCACACATGGCAGGACTAAGTATTATCTAGACCATCCCTGAGAGGGTTGTTTAATCTGCTCTTAAAAAATTCCAATGATGGAGATTCCACAACCTCCCTAGGAAATTTATTCTAGTGCTCAACTACTCTGACAGTTAGGAAGTTTTTCCTAATATCCAACCTAAACCTCCCTTGCTGCAATTTAAGCCTGTTGCTTCTTGTACTATCCTCAGTGGTTAAGAAGAACAGTTTTTCTCCCTCCTCCTTTTAACAACCTTTTATGTACTTGAAAACTGTTATCATGTCCCCTCTCCGTCTTCTCTTTTCCAGACCAAACAAACCCAATTTTTTTCACTCTTCCCTCATAGGTCATGTTTTCTAGATCTTTAATCATTTTTGTTGCTCTTCTTTGGACTTTCTCCAGTTTGTCCACATCTTTCCTGAAATGTGGCACTCAGAACTGGACACAATACTCCTGTTGAGGCCTAATCAGCGCAGAGTAGAGCGGATAATTACTTCTTGTGTCTTGCTTACAACAGTGCTGCTAATATATCCCAGAATGAGGTTTGCTTTTTTTGCAACAGTGTGACACTGCTGACTCATATTTAGCTTGTGGACCACTATGACCCCCAGATTCCTTTCTGCAGTACTGCTTCCTAGGCAGTCATTTCCCATTTTGTATGTGTGCAACTGATTGTTTTTTCCTAAGTGGAGTACTTTGCATTTGTCCTTATTGAAATTCATCCTATTTACTTCAGACCATTTCTCCAGTTTGTCCAGATCATTTTGAATTATAATCCTATCCTCCAAAGCACTCGCAACCCCTCCCAGCTTGGTATCATCCACAAACTTTATATGTGTACTCTCTATACCATTATCTAGATCAGTGATGAAGATATTGAACAGAACTGGACCCAGAACTGATCCCTGCGGGACCCCACTCATTATGCCTTTCCTGCATGACTGTGAACCACTGATGATTAGTCTCTGGGAACAGTTTTCCAACAAGTTATGCACCCACCTTATAATAGCTCCATCTAGGTTATATTTCCCTAGTTTGTTTACGAGAAAGTCACGTGAGACAGTATCAAAAGCTTTAGTAAAGTCAAGATATACACATGGCTACCACTTCCCCCTATCCACAAGGCTTGTTACCCTGTCAAAGAAAGCTGTCAAAGCAGGTTGGTTTGACATCATTTGTTCTTGACAAATCCATTCTGACTGTTACTTATCACCTTAGATCTTCTAGACATTTGCAAATTCATTGCTTAATTATTTGCTCTATTATCTTTTTGGATACAGAAGTTAAGCTGACTGGTCTGTAATTCCCCAGGTTGTCCTTATTTCCCTTTTTATAGATCGGCACTATATTTGCCTTTCTGGAATCTCTCCCATCTTTCATGACTTTTCAAAGATAATCGCTAATGGCTCAGATATCTCCTCAGTCAGCTCCTTGAGTATTCTAGGATGCATTTCAACAGGCTAGACTTGAAGACTGGTGACTTGAAGACATCTAACTTGTCTAAATAATTTTTAACTTGTTCTTTCCTATTTTAGTCTCTGATCCTACCTTATTTTCACTGGCATTCACTATGTTAGATGTCCAGTCACCACCAACCTTCTTGGTGAAAACCGAAACAAAGAAGTCATTAAACACCTCTGCCATTTCCACATTTTCTGTTATTGTTCCCCCCCCCCGTCCCCCCCATTGAGTAACGGGCCTACCCTGTCTTTGGTCTTCCTCTTGCTTCTAATGTATTTGTAGAATGTTTTCTTGTTTTTCTTTATGTCTTCAGTTAGTTTGATCTCGTTTTGTGCCTTGGAATCTAATTGTGTCCCTACATCCTTGTGTTATTTGTTCTCCCCAAACACCTTCCCCTCAAAATATCAATCAAGTAACAAACAAGCAAACCAACTAAAAAAAACCCCCAAAAAACCTCAAATCAACACCAAACCAAAAACCCAAGCAGAGATTTTACTCTGAAGACAGAGAGCCAGAGACTGCGTGAAGTCCACTAGGACTGCACTATTGCTATTGATTATGGAAGATGCTCAGAAGCTGAGTGATAAGCAGCATTATAAAACTCTAGATACTTAGATAATTTTGACAGCCTTCTCATTTGAGAGAAGGTAAACCTATTTCGAAGACTTCAAAATAGTTAATAATGTTGTTATCAAGGTCACAAAATAGTGCTTGAAAAATTTAAGGTTTCCAGATTCACCTAACACAGCAGTCTATTAGCACCCTAAAGACCACATTGTCCAAGGCAACTTTCAAAACTAACAGTACTTCTTGTGAAAACTGAATATTTATGCTCAAAGAATATGAGAGTTGCACATCCAAACACTGTTCATACTAAAGATGGGCCTTAGCCACCAAGCTGAGACCCAGACCCAGACTTCTGCAAAATTCAAGGATATACAGAGTCTGGGTTTTGTTTCAGCCTATTCAGGGGTCCTGCAGAGGAGTTTGCTCTGTATCCAGAAGTATACATTCCCTAAAGTTCAGATTGTTTGGATCTGCGGTTTTGGTGCAGGTCCATCTTGTTACCATCAAAGAGGGGGAAAAATCACAACACGGCAGAGTACATCATTTCCTTTCTTACCACAATAAATGTTTGAGGGTTGCTTTATATCTTCACAAGTATTCGCATACCAATCTTGGCTCCTAGTAGTCTGGTCTTTAGACATATGAGCATATCTCTCATTGTTTGTTTGGTTTAGAACAGGGGTCTCAAACACGTGGGCTGCATGCAGCCCGCCGAGTTATTTCCTGCAGCCCGCCATAGGCGCCGACTCCGCTGGCAGTCAAGCTCCCCTCACCCCCCGCCTCCCCTATTTCCTCGTCCCAAGCGCGCCACGTCCCCGCTCCTCCGCCTACCTCCCAGTGCTTCCTGCCGCCAAACTTAGGACTTTCCAGGAGGGAGGGGGGAGGAGCAGAGATGCAACGCACTCAGGAGAGGAGGCAGAGAAGAGGCAGGGCTGGGGCGGGGACTTTGGGGAAGGGGTTGGAATGGGGGCGGGGAAGGGGTGGGAAGAGGCAGGCGGGGTGGGGACTCATGGACTAGACAAGCAGTCTGGGGTATGAAGTTCAGCATGTGTGATTCTTTGCTGTGAGTAGTTGGGAAGAATGTTTCTTAAAAGTGGCAACATATTTTGTATGAATAGTTACTTTAAAAAGTTCCTGCCATTACAGCTATGTTGATCGACTGTTAGTGTAGATCATCAGTGTTACTGACCACATAAGGAATGGTTACAGGTGTTTATATTTTATTAAAACCCCTCTTCACATGACAGTTTTTAAAAAGTTAATACATTGACTTTTAATAGCATACTATATTACTCTTCATTTTTTTCATTTTTGACTATACTTTTGTTTCATTTTATGAAAAGGTTTCAGTGATGCGGCTCTCAGGCCAATGTACGAGTCCTCATGTGGCCCTCGTGGTGATTTGAGTTTGAGATCCCTGGTTTAGAAGTTCAGTGCCACTGAGATGGGTATATTACGCCAGAGTCTGTCCTTTTCTTCTTCCACTTTTTGGCTTATAGGAAGGGATTTGAGCTTCATACATTGGATTATAGTTTCCAAGTATGGTTAGGGAAGATGGAATTTCCAAGTGCAGATTCTACATTATATTAAACTTTGGGCTGATACACAGTTACAGTATTGATTCCGGTCCCTATTATCTCACTTTCAGTTTCAAAGTAAACAACAACAAAGTCTTTGCTCTCCAGCTAGATGGGTGACTAGCACTACAACACATTTAGCAATAAAGAACAGGAACATCACCATTCTGCACCGATCTGAGCTGGGAGAGCTCGTACCCCCAAGTTTGTTTTACATAAGAAGATGAAATGGTGTCCTGAAAGTCAGTCCTCTGTGGCTCCCGCACCTCAATAATCCCTTCAGCCTCAGCATGGTGTGGGGACCCAGTTTGTGATGGGAAGATGTAATGCACAGGGAGATAAACTCTCCTCCCTGAACAACTACGGAGTTGCTTCTTTCTCTCTCTGGTCTAGTGTAGTGGGTTGACCTTTCTGTATAACGATTGTCTCACTGTGAAGTCACATAATTAGGGCTTGAGGCATCTTATCTGGCAGGGCTTCAGTCTTTAAACACTGAAACAGTCTCAGTCCCATGTAACAACAGAAAGAGGGGATTAAATAAACCATGTGTACTGCTTGGGAGACTTTTGCCTTGCCATGGTACTCACCTCATCTTTTATTCATTGTAATGGAGAATTCACACCCTTTTGTGATGTTACTGCAGCACAGCAACTCTTTATAACAGCCTTAGTAATATACATAAAAGACAAAATATCTACATTAAAATGCAGTAAAGGTTGCTACTAACTAATAACACCCTATATTTAATTCTAGCCCAGGATCAACATGGAATATTTTATATTATTATAATATAATATATATATTTAATAATATAATTAAATATAATTTAATATATTGTAGGACCTGTAACTTTAGTTTAGTGTAGTTGTTTTGTAGTTTCATCTGGGATAGAAAAAATATACTAACTTTGACTACGTTTACGGTCTTATTGTAGATGTCAGCACGGATAAATACGTTGCAGATAATGAGGAAATAATTTTAAAATTAAATATGAAAATTTTCATTGTATTTCTGTGACATGAGTCAGTTCTTCACACAAATTTCATTGTACTTAATGCTACACATTGTTTCCTGTAAGATTCTTTCCTCCTATTCCTCTATATCAGGGGTGGCCAACCTGACCCTGAGAAGGAGCGAGAATTTACCAATGTACATTGCCAAAGAGCCACAGTAATAGGTCAGCAGCCCCCCATCAGCTCCCCCACCCTGCTCCCAATGCCTCCCACCCACCGGAAGCACCATCAATCAGCACGTCCCCCTCCCTCCCCGCACCTCCCGATCAGCTGTTTCCTGGCATCCAGGAGGCTCTGGGGGAGGGGGGGAGCAAGACACTGCAGGCTGAGGGGAGGGGGCAGGAAGGGGTGGAGTGGGGGTAGGGCCTGTGGCAGAGCCAGGGATTGAGCGAGTACCCCCCAGCACATTAGAAAGTTGGCGCCTGTAGCTCCAGCCCTGGAGTCGGTGCCTATACAAGGAGCCGCATATTAACTTCTGAAGAGCCGCATATGGCTCCGGAGCCAGAGGTTGGCCACCCCTGCTCTGCATTACCATTGTCATCATGATCCAGTTCAGTCCCAAAAAGTACCCAGATTCCATATCTCATAAATTCTTGGAAAACTGACTTTTGACATTTCTGCAGTGTAAGAATAGGATGGTGTTTTGCCAAACTGGAGCTACCAAGAAGCTTGTTCATTCTGTGCCACTTTGAGATACTTGTGTTAATGTTCTTGTTTAAGCAACAGTGCAAACATGTCATTGTCTTCATGACAAACTGTACACATTCACACAAACACCAAGCCTGGTAAGAAGTTTGGTAGTCAGTTTCTTTTTTCTAACTACTCCATCTCACACAACTGATTTTTAAGAACTCTCATTGACTTCAGTAAGAGTTCTACTTCATAACTGATAGCATGGTATGAGCCTTTATCATTCATTATACCTCATGCATGAGAAATATTGGCATGTAGAAAAGATACCCTGAAGGTAGCAATTAATATCTAAGTATTGCATGGGGAATTTTTAAAATATTTGACTTTGAAAGAAATCTTCAGAACAAGAGATGGCCATCGTATAATTATATATATGAGGACATTACTTGAATGACAAGTTTTCAAGTTAAGAAATTTATCAGATTTCCTTGATTTTTCTTATTCTGAAAAATATCAGTAATAACTCTTGAGACATGGCATACGTTCAGCTATAACAAATGCATTTGCAATGTATAGTTCCCAATAAGATTTAAATAGACTGAAGGTGGTAGAAATAATTGCATTTGTTGCTGTTATATTAATTAATTCCAAATAGTCATATGCAGGGAGTATAGTGAGGGCTGACAATTTTTCCTTAATGTAGGCATTGTTGTTCAAGATAGCTACTTCAGCCCTTGTCTGGGATTTTAATTAAGGAAGGATCATAAAGGACAAGAGTTAGAGGACCATATTTAATCATACATAATATGTTATACCAATAGAAATCTAGAATAACTCCACTCGGCATGATACTGCTCTCACTTGACAGGTTTTACGCCAGTGTAACTCCATTAATGTCAGAAGCTTTACTGTAGTCTGAGGGACAGCAGAATATGGACCATCACCTAGAGAATACAGTCACCTTTAGGGACCAGATTATACCACATTGTTCCCCCTAATTTTTTACGTCCATGTGCGGAATGAATTTTGTTATGTGCACCAATATGGAGGTGATGTGTGACACATCACCTTCGTATTGGTGCACATAACAAAATTCATGTGGTGGGGGTGGTTCCGAGGGGTTTGGAGTGTGGGAGGGGCTCAGGGCTGGGGCAGAGGGTTGAGGTGGGGGAGGATGAGGGCTCTGGCTGAGGGTGTGGGTTCTGGGGTGGGGCTGGGGATGAGGGATTCAGGATGCAGGAGAGGGCGGGGGCAGATGGTTAGGGTGCGGGCTCTGGGGTGGGGCTGGGGATGAGGGTTGGGGTGCAGGCTCTGGGGTGGGGCTTGGGATGAGGGGTTTGTGGGTGCAGGCTGCCCCGGGGCTGCGGTGGAGAAAGAGGACTCCCCCCAGCCCTCTCTCACCGCAACAGCTTGGGGAAGGGGGAGAGGCACCTCTCCCCAGCTGCAGCAGCTCAGCGGGCCTAGGCCGGACCGAGGGAGAGGCTCCTCTCCTGCGGCAGGTCCGAGCTGTGGCCAGTGGAGAGGGGCGTCTCCCCCGCTGCAGCAGGTCCATGCTGGGGGAGAGGCATCTCTCCCTGCAATAGCCCTGAGCCCCTGCACAGGGCTTAATAGGCAGCTGAGCGGCTGCGCAGCTTAGAGGGAACTTAGTTTGGCTGTTCCAAGTGCTCCTGTGGGCTGGAAGACCAGGAAGTACATGAACGGTTACTTGTTGTTACTTGTTGTTACCTGATCCCTACCTTGCCCTAAGTACAAGCCACTGGAGTTGGCCAAGTATGTAAGGAAAGCTTGTTTCAACCCTAATGGGTACTCTTCTCTTGCATGCCCCTCTGCCTTTGTGAGGTGGAATTCCTCCCAGTTTCCCGTTTGGTGTGACTCTGTATCATCCCCGGCGTGGTGCTGTGCCTTTATCACATGAGCGGGGAGCCTTATAACCTATTTGTAGATGTATCTATTAGGGAAGGGGGAAATGGCTGTTTTTATTATAACTATTATATATTCTAATTCTCCATCTCTTGGCCTCTAACTCTATGCTCTACCATCCTTGCTTAATTTAATACTCAGGTGTGGAGATACTGTAGTGTGTGCGTGGTTTCAGTACAGCTATTTGGAAACACTATGTGTGAAGTCATTCATTGGGGTCCCTAAATAGCAACATTTCATGGTAAGTTAATATGAAGTGTGAGTTAGTGACAGAGTTTATTTGATTATTATATAGTGCCCAGGGTAATTGACTAAATGAAAGCTTTGAAATACAATTCAAATCCCTTTTGAGTGACATTGTTAATTTTTATTATTTATTATTATTATTGTTGTTAATAATAAATAATAATAATAATAATTGTACTGTGCTGGAGCCCACAGGATCCAGTCAGGATTGGAGCCTGACTGTGTTAGGTGTTGTACAACCATATGAAAAGACATGGTCTCTGCCTCAAAACGCTTGCATTCTAAGGCCTTGATCCTGTCAATACATGCACCAGTAACATTATGCATGAATGATCTCATTGATTAGATATCATTGGACAGTTTGATACTTTTAAATGATTTAGAGCCATCAGGTCGCGAGCCTCCATAACCATGTGAACGTATTATTAAAGTTTATGCATGTGGGACTACTCACAGATGCAAAGTTATGCACGTGTGAAAGCATTTTCAGGAAGGGGCCTAAATTAAGACGGGGCCAAGCGAATGGGATAAACAGGAGGCAAGGAGAGAAGGAGGATGAAGGTAACAATAGTAAGTTCACGTGATTACACAGCCTGGTTGCTTGATGGCTCTGAATCATTTTTAAGTATTTATCCAGATCCTCAGATGGCATAAATCTGTAATATACACCATTTGAGGATTGGGCCCATTGTGTTTTGGGTATGGTCCCCTCCCTCCTTCCCCCAGATCTGCCCACCTTTAGGTGGCTGATTATGAGTCTAGTTCTGCAAATGCTTATGCTTGTAAGTAACTTTTTTCATGTCAGCAATCTCACTGAATTCAAGGGGAGGGACTATTCATGTTAGAAAGTTATACGCACATATAAGTAGGGCCCTACCAAATTCACGGTCCATTTTGGTAAATTTCACGGTCATAGGGTTTTTTAAATCTCAAATTTCACGGTTTCAGATATTTAAATCTCAAATTTCACAGTCTTGTAACTGTGGGGGTCCCAACCCAAAAGGGGACTGTGTGTGCGGGGCTAAGCAAGGCTATTGTAGGGGGTTTGCAGTATTGCCACCTTCTGCGCTGCTGGTGGTGGTGGCGCTGCCTTCAGAGCTGGGAGAGGTTCACTGAGGTGGATCTGACCTGGCCCCAGGAGCAGCCCATGCTGGAAAAGAGGAAGTCCCATCCCCCCCAGCCTGGTCAGGACTAGCAGCTATACCTGTTGCACAGTAGGAACCCCCAGCCAGGGCACACCCAGCCCTCCCCACCAGGTCTAATTTGGCTCATAAAAAAACTGGTCAAAATTTGTTGTGACTTACATTGTAGTATAAGTTAGTTGTTGACACAAAAAGATCAGAAAATGGGTATAGGAAGAATTCAGCATTTCCTGGTGTTCAAAATGAGTGTACGTGATTTAAATGCAGTGGGGCTTAAAGAGGGTATATCTGGCCAAAACAGGAGTTCAGAGGATGTTCTAATAAGCCTATATTGTTGTTGTGCAAATGGCCCCAAAGCACCTAATAACAGAATGTGTAATACAGCAGCCCTCACAACATGCCTTTAAAAACTACCTGCCCCACAACTGACATCCACAGCACTACCAGCAACACTCAGAGACCCGCACAAGAATTAGTGTAATAGGCTAAAATTGGGGATACTGTCAAAAAACACTTTAAAAACAAATGAATAAAAATCACCCATTTAATCTTCCTCACTCAGAATGGGTTTGCAGCAGCTTCCAGTAGCTAATCTTTGCTCCAAACCTCTCTATTTCTGGCTCTTTGTCCAATGCTTGCACATCCTGAGGCAGAAAATCCATTCCAAGAAACACACCTGCGTAGACCGGCCAAATAATGGCATGAATAATGTAAAGCAGGATGTAAAAAATGCCTAACTAAACATAACTCAGAGTCTGCCTGCAATCAAATTAATTTTTAATTTTCACATTTTCCATAATTAAGCCATCTATAATTATTTCTGCACAGCAAAAAATACCACATTATATGATATTCCAATGCAATATCAATATCACCTTCTCAGTTTCACATATGTTATAATACACCTTGTGACAGAGATGTCAATTTCCTGCATTATTCTGGACAAACTTTACGGAATTAAGTTCAAGTATTTTAGGAGTTCATTACATTAAGAAGGCAAATGTTTACATATTAATAACATTTTTGGAATAGTATGTAACTTCTTTGAGGAGGAGACATGGCTAATATAACCCTGGGAAGTGTTATGGAGCTTCAAAATACTCTTTGTAACAGTGTTCTTCACAAACAAAATTTAATGGTATTCCTAGGACATACTTGGGAAGTGGGGAATACAAATTACCCACCTCTGTATCCATCCTTTTGAAACTGTCCCTTGAGGAGAAACCCATTGTCTGGCTGATTACTTCTTCGTAGTCTCGTCAAAGACCCAAAGTGGATAAGAGTGACTTTCAGATTCATGGGTGTGCTGGTTCTGAGCCAAAGCGGTTACGAACTGGTAACCACAGAAAAACCCCTTGGGGTGGTTTGGAGGACTGTTCACCAGTCAGAGTCCTTGCTGGCATTGGGTTGATCTCTGGTAATCTTACTGGCATGCCTGAAGGTTCTTGTATTGTTTTAATATGTTTTCTCTGTAATGCTTTTAACATAAGAATAAAGGTGCTTGCTTATAAAGGGCTGTGTGGTAACTTTACTGTGGCAATTACACTGTTTATTGTCTGTGAGGAGAAAAGTAAGGTAGGCCTGCAAGGCAGCCTGGACTTGCTGGGGAATAACATAGTGCAGGCAGGAAGCTATCCAGCCTGAAAAAACCCCGGACGGGGGGGGAGAGAGAGAGAGACATGTGTCTCCGCCCAAGAAGGGTGATGGCTGGGGAGCTGGAAGCCTAAGTGTATGTCTACACTACGAAATTAGGTCGAATTTATAGAAGTCGGTTTTGTAGAAAGTGGTTTTATACAGTTGATTGTGTGTGTCCCCACACAAGTGCTCTAAGTGCATGTAGTCGGCGGAGTGTGTCCACAGTACCAAGGCAACCATCGACTTCCGGAGCATTGCACTGTGGGTGGCTATCCCACAGTTCCCGCAGTCTCCGCCGCCCATCTGATTTCTGGGTAGAAATCCCAGTGCCTGATGGGGCTAAAACATTGTCGTGGGTGGTTCTGGGTACATATCGTCAGGCCCCCGTTCCCTCCCTCCCTCCGTGAAAGCAAGGGCAGACAATCGTTTTGCGCCTTTTTTCTTGAGTTACCTGTGTAGACGCCATACCACGGCAAGCATGGAGCCCGCTCAGCAAACCGTCACCGTATGTCTCCTGGGTGCTGGCAGACGTGGTACTGCATTGCTACACAGCAGCAGTTTATTGCCTTTTGGCAGCAGACAGTGCAGTATGACTGGTAACCGTCATCGACTTAGTCCTGGGTGCTCTTTTAATCGGGTGCCTGGGCAAACATGGGAGTGACTCAGCCAGGTCATTTCCCTTTTAAGTTTCGTCTTGTGGCGATTCAGTCCTGCCGGCAGTGCACTGTCTTTTAACCTCCAGCCAGCAGAAGATGATGGCTAGTCGTCATACTGCACCGTCTTCTGCCGAGCACCCAGGAGATGATGATGGCTAGCGGTCGTACTGCACAGTCTGCTGCCAGCAAGATGTATAAAGATAGATGAAGTGGCTCAAAACAAGAAATAGACAAGATTTGTTTTGTATTCATTTTCTCCTTCCTCTCTCCTTCCCTCTGTGAAATCAACGGCCTGCCAAACCCAGTTTTGAGTTCTATCCTTGAGGGGGCCATTCAGTTTCTTGCAAAGCCACCCCCTTTGTTGATTTTAATTCCCTGTAAGCCAACCCTGTAAGCCATGTCGTCAGTCGCCCCTCCCTCCGTCAGGGCAACGACAGACGATCGTTCCACACCTTTTTTCTGTGCAGACGCCATACCACGGCAAGCATGGAGCCCGCTCAGATCACTTTGGCAATTAGGAGCACATTAAACACCACACGCATTATCCAGCAGTATATGCGGCACGGAACCTGGCAAAGCGATACCGGGCGAGTAGGCGATGTCAGCGCGGTGACATGAGTGATGAGGACATGGACATAGACTTCTCTCAAAGCACAGGCCCTGGCATTGTGGGCATCATGGTGCTAATGGGCCAGGTTCATGCGGTGGAACGCCGATTCTGGGCCCGGGAAACAAGCACAGAGTGGTGGGACCGCATAGTCTTGCGGGTCTGGGACGATTCCCAGTGGTTGCGAAACTTTCGCATGCGTAAGGGCACTTTCATGGAACTTTGTGACTTGCTTTCCCCTGCCCTGAGGCGCAAGAATACCAAAATGAGAGCAGCCCTCACAGTTGAGAAGCGAGTGGCAATAGCCCTGTGGAAGCTTGCAATGCCAGACAGCTACCGGTCAGTCGGGAATCAATTTGGAGTGGGCAAATCTACTGTGGGGGCTGCTGTGATGCAAGTAGCCAACGTAATCAAAGATCTGCTGATATCAAGGGTAGTGACCCTGGGAAATGTGCAGGTCATAGTGGATGGCTTTGCTGCAATGGGATTCCTTAACTGTGGTGGGGCCATAGACGGAACCCATATCCCTATCTTGGCACCGGAGCACCAAGCCAGCGAGTACATAAACCGCAAGGGGTACTTTTCAATAGTGCTGCAAGCTCTGGTGGATCACAAGGGACGTTTCACCAACATCAACGTGGGATGGCTGGGAAAGGTACATGACGCTCGCATCTTCAGGAACTCTGGTCTGTTTCAAAAGCTGCAGGAAGGGACTTTATTCCCAGACCAGAAAACCACCGTTGGGGACGTTAAAATGCCTATATGTATCCTTGGGGACCCAGCCTACCCCTTAATGCCCTGGCTCATGAAGCCATACACAGGCAGCCTGGACAGTAGTCAGGAGCTGTTCAACTACAGGCTGAGCAAGTGCAGAATGGTGGTAGAATGTGCATTTGGACGTTTAAAAGCGCGCTGGCGCAGTTTACTGACTCGGTTAGACCTCAGTGAAACCAATATTCCCACTGTTATTACTGCTTGCTGTGCGCTCCATAATATCTGTGAAAGTAAGGGGGAGACGTTTATGGCGGGGTGGGAGGTTGAGGCAAATTGCCTGGCTGCTGGTTTGACACAGCCAGACACCAGGGTGGTTAGAAGAGCACAGGAGAGCGCGGTGTGCATCAGAGAAGCTTTGAAAACCAGTTTCATGACTGGACAGGCTACGGTGTGAAAGTTGTTTGTTTCTCCATGATGAAACCCAATGCCCCTTGGTTCACTCTACTTCCCTGTAAGCTAACCACCCTCCCCTGCTCTCTTCGATCACCACTGTCAGAGGCAATAAAGTCATTGTTGCTTCACATTCTTGCATTCTTTATTCATTCATCACACAAATAGGGGGATAACTACCAAGGTAGCCCAGGAGGGGTGGTGGAGGAGAGAAGCACCAGGAGGTGTGGTGGAGGAGGGAAGGACAAGGCCACACAGCACTTTAAAAGTTTAAAACTTTAAAACTTATTGAATGCCAGCCTTCTGTTGCTTGGGCAATCCTCTGGGGTGGAGTGGCCGGTGGCCCCCCCACCGCGTTCTTGGGCGTCTGGGTGAGGAGGCTATGGAACTTGGGGAGGAGGGCGGTTGGTTACACAGGGGCTGTAGCGGCGGTCTGTGCTCCTGCTGCCTTTCCTGCAGCACAACCATACGCTGGAGCATATTGGTTTGATCCTCCAGCAGCCTCAGCATTGAATCCTGCCTCCTCTCATCACGCTGCTGCCACATTTGAGCTTCAGCCCTCTCTTCAGCCCGCCACTTACTCTCTTCAGCCCGCCACCTCTCCTCCCAGTCATATTGTGCTTTCCTGCACTCTAACATTGTCTGCCTCCATGCAGTCGTCTGTGCTGTGTCAGTGTGGGAGGACACCATGAGCTCAGAGAACATTTCATCACGAGTGCATTTTTTTCACCTTCTAATCTTCACTAGCCTCTGGGAAGGAGAAGATCCTGTGATCATTGAAACACATGCAGCTGGTGGAGAAAAAAAAAAAAAGAGGCAGTGGTATTTAAAAGGACACTATTTTCTAGAGCAATGGCTACACTCTTTCACGGTAAACCTTGCAGTTAACATTACATACACAGCACATGTGCTTTCGTTCCAAGGTCGCATTTTGCTTCCCCCCACCACGTGGCTAGCCCCTCACCCCCGCCCCCAGCTAACAGCGGGGAACATTTCTTTTCAGCCACAGGCAAACAGCCCAGCAGGAACGGGCACCTCTGCGTGTCCCCTTAAGAAAAGCACCCTATTTCAACCAGGTGACCATGAATGATATCACTCTCCTGAGGATAACACAGAGAGATAAAGAACGGATGTTGTTTGAATGCCAGCAAACATACACTGCAATGCTTTGTTCTACAATGATTCCCGAGTACGTGCTACTGGCCTGGTGTGGTAAAGTGTCCTACCATGGTGGGTGGAAACCTTTTGCAAAGGCTTTGGGAGTACATCCAGGAGAGCCGCAAATGCAAGGGCAAATTAATCATTAAACATGCTTGCTTTTAAACCATGTATAGTATTTTAAAAGGTACACTCACCAGAGGTCCCTTCTCCGCCTGGCGGGTCCGGGAGGCAGCCTTGGGTGGGTCCGGGGGGGACTACCTCCAGGTCCAGGGTGTGAAACAGTTCTTGGCTGTCAGGAAAACCGGTTTCTCCGCGTGCTTGCTGTGAGCTATCATCTTCCTCATCCCCAAAACCTGCCTCTGTGTTGCCTCCATCTCCATTGAAGGAGTCAAACAACACGGCTGGGGTAGTGGTGGCTGAACCCCCTAAAATGGCATGCAGCTCATCATAGAAGCGGCATGTTTGGGGCTCTGACCCGGAGCGGCCGTTCGCCTCTCTGGTTTTCTGGTAGGCTTGCCTCAGCTCCTTAAGTTTCACGCGGCATTGCTTCGGGTCCCTGTTATGGCCTCTGTCCTTCATGCCCTGGGAGATTTTGACAAATGTTTTGGCATTTCAAAAACTGGAACGGAGTTCTGATAGCACGGATTCCTCTCCCCGTACAGCGATCAGATCCCGTACCTCCCGTTCGGTCCGTGCTGGAGCTCTTTTGCGATTCTGGGACTCCATCATGGCCACCTCTGCTGATGAGCTCTGGCCAGTGTGGCAAGCTGCAGGTGACCATGCAAACAGGAAATTGAAATTCAAAAGTTCGCGGGCCTTTTCCTGTCTACCTGGCCAGTGCATCTGAGTTGAGAGTGCTGTCCAGAGCGGTCACAATAGAGCACTTTGGGATAGCTCCCGGAGGCCAATACCGTCTAATTGCATCCACTGTACCCCAAATTCGACCCGGCAAGGCCGATTTAAGTGCTAATCCACTTGTCAGAGGTGGATTAAGGAAATCGATTTTAAGAGCCCTTTAAGTCGAAAAAAAGGGCTTCGTCGTGTGGACGGGTGCAGGTTTACATCGATTTAAGGCTGCTAAATTCGACCTAAACTCCTAATGTAGACCAGGGCTAAGATTAGGTGCCCTTGCTGGGCCATAGAGAGGGACTATAGATACAGTTGCCCTGAACTGTGACACATCTTAACTACAGTTGTGACACAGATCAGAAAATATTTATAACGAAATGAACAGGAGAATAACAAAAAATTGAATTCCCCTATTATGGGCTAGGGTAAGGCCAGATACCAGAAGCTTCACATATACTTTCACAATCCCAGGGCAAGGAACAAACATAACTACTGTCCTTGGTAAGGACTGACTGTATCTACTACTGGTGGTGGTACTAAAAATGCAAAAGGAGAGTGGGGGCTTGACATTGGGTGGCTGTCATCGCCTTGTAAATTGCCTAACAGCGCATGGATAGCATGAAGGGAGCACATGCCACATTCTTTCATGGGCTATTAAAGCTTCCTCTCTAGAATGTGCTCCCCGTGCAGAAGCATTCTGGTTAAGCCACTATGCTCCTGGAGACTCCTGCTGCTGGGGCCTCCTGCAAAGCCACTGAACTCAATTGGAGTCTTACCATTGACTTTAGTGGGCTTTGGATTAGGATCCTGCTGTATTGTTTTTCTACACACCCTGTGTGATGTGGAGTGTGATTTAACTATTTATCAGATTAGCTCTATGTGGAAAATGTAATATTCAAGTTCAAATATGACAAAGAAGAGTTTAATGGAAAACTTGATCTAAAATAGGCAACTACATAACTGTGGTTTACTTGAAATTTGATATACACTATGTACCGTATGCTATATTCTGATTATATTATGTTTTACTGTATGTACTATGTCCAAAATATAATCATATTTATATATAACCAAAGTATATTGGGAAGCCAAAACCTGTAAAATCATGGAGGAGGTTTTCAAAGGCAGGCATTAGGTATCCAACTCCCATTGCCTTTCAGTGGGACTTGGGTACTTAAACTGAGCTATGTCCCATTATAAATCTGCCCCCTATATTTATAGTAAACAAATGTACAAAAATTGTAAAGAAAAATCCAGATCACATGTACTATTAAGTGCCACTTGGAAAAAGTAATAGTTAACGTTTTTATTATCATTATGAAAAAGTGTTGGGGAAGGAAGCTACCATGACTCATTGTTACAGACAGCTGCAGTACAGAGAATCTTTAAAAATATTAGAGTATTTGGAAAAGATACTGTATTTAAGTCACTGAATTCAACTGGGCATTCCAGGGTTTGGAAACTCTTTAAGTACCATCTTCTCTATAGCATTTGTCTCTGGCATTTATTAGTTGTGAGAAACAGTACTGAAGAGTTTCATTTGCATCTGCTTCTCGAAAGTGGTTAATAAATTGTATGAATTCTGGACTAACAGCAGGGCCAGATTAAGGTTGTGAGGGGCCTAAGTATGAATTACATATTGCAAAAAAAATTATGAAGTCATCAAACATTTATCTACATACATATTTACATATTATTTATTTATGTAAAATTAACAAGTTTATTCTACTCTCACTATACTCAATTCTTCAAACGGATACTGCTGAGTAAGAGGTAGCATGAGGGATGCTACAGTGTCCTTCTTAGGCCTCCTTCCTCCTAGGTAATGGAGTGCTCATCTGTCTGAGGATGAAAACTGCAACATTCCCCATCCTGCTCACCTCTTTCAGCTTCAGCTCTCCACATGACACAGTGCAAAGCCAAGCCCTGCAGGTTTTTCCCCCAAGCTATAGACTCTACACCACATATCCTATCTCACTCTGACTGCAGTCTGGGAGGCAGCCAGCTTTTATTATGTAAAAGAAAACCACTCAGGTGTAAAATCCACTGGAGCAGAGGAAGTAGTAGTGGGAAAATTACATTGGATGGCATTGTATTTTAGGCTATCTTGCTCTGAAAGCTGCCTCCCAGGGTTGCACTGGCTGAGGACAATGAATTACTGTTTTCACATTGAACCCAAATATTATTTGTGGGATGATACCCAGTTTGTGTAGTTAATCTCCAGTGATTCACCACATCAGGCCATTCTGTCACCAAGCTCTTCCACAATGAGGATCATAGGACTGGAAGGGACCTTGAGAGGCCATCTAGTCCGGTCCCCTGCACTCATGGCAGGACTAAGTATTATCTATTCTAGAATGTGTGACCAGCAGCTCTGACATGAGATTTTTTAAGCATGAGTTCTGTGTGCACCAGCCTCCTATGGTTTGCATTGGTTTGTTTTAAGCTTTCTGTAAGAAAAAGATAACAACTAGAAGTGATACAGCTCTTTAGATGGTTGCCCAGTCATAATATTTAGCAATTCTGTACTATGTTAGTTCTTCAAAATCACTACAAACATTAAACAAACTTAATCTAATACTTTCAGCTTTTGAATGACTAGGAGTTGACAAAACAGAGCTATTCCCTGTTGTGTTCTCTGCCTCCCTGAACAAAAAGACTTCATTGAAAATCAGCTTCTTAAAAGAATCATTAAGGATTTTTCAAAAGAACAGTCCAACCAAGGCTGCTGTAGTGACACCCTTGTTACATCAGGTCTCATGTTTGGTCAGAACTCCTGTAAAGGGTTAATAAGCAATCTAGTTAGATATGCGTTAGATTCTGTTTTGTTTAAATGGCTGATAAAATAAGCTGTGCTGAATGGAATGTATATTCCTGTTTGTGTGTCTTTTTGTAACTTAAGGTTTTGCCTAGAGGGATTCTCTATGTTTTGAATCTGATTACCCTGTAAGGTATTTACCATCCTGATTTTACAGAGGTGATTCTTTTACTTTTCCTTTAATTAAAATTCTTCTTTTAAGAACCTGATTGCTTTTTCCTTGTTCTTAAGATCCAGAGGTTTGGGTCTGTGTTCACCTATGCAAATTGGTGAGGATTTTTATCAAGCCTTCCCCAGGAAAGGGGGTGTAGGGTTTGGGGGGATTTTGGGGTGAAAGACGTTTCCAAGTGGGCTCTTTCCCAGTTATATTTGTTAGACGCTTGGTGGTGGCAGCAATAAAGTCCAGGGACAAAAGGTAAAATAGTTTGTACCTTGGGGAAGTTTTAACCTAAGCTGGTAAAAATAAGCTTGGGGGGGTTTCATGCAGGTCCCCACATCTGTACCCTAGAGTTCAGAGTGGGGAAGGAACCTTGACACCTGTGCATCCCAGTACAGAAAAATACATCAAAGAAAAACATTGCATTTGTTTGATTATTAGTACAGTTCAAGCTTGCTTTCATGCCCACTGCCAGCCCAGTAGGGCCTAAAAATAGGAGGGCATGAAAACCCCCCTAAGCTTATTTTTACCAGGCCCTGACAACCAGCTATCCAAAGATTGTTGAACCAACAAACATACTAGTTCTCTTTATTGTTAGCTGGAACGGGTTAGCAATCAGAAGAAATTGGGCCGGGGTAAAATAAGGAACAGACAAAAAAACTAGTTAAAATGAAAGTACCAGCACCACAAAAACAAACCAACAAGAAAACAACCCAAGGTATATATTAAGTGCCTAAAACCAAGTACATTGGAAAACATTCAAACCGTAGCCTTGTGTATAGATCATACAATGTTCATAAAAAAAATTCACACAAATAACAAAAATTGGAAAAGGTTAGGGAGAAAAGAGGAAAGAAACTACTTCTTTGTATGTTTGTCACTGTTTTCCTTTCAGACATGACATAATCTGTTAAAACAAGCCATTTTTGTCAATGATTTGGTCTTGCTGAATAATTTTTAGCTGAGGCACCATCTGGAATCCTCTCTTCTGTATTTTACTGAGAAATACAGTATTGCATTACCTACGTGTAGATGGTTATAGATAAGGCTAAGATTTTTGTCATGGATATTTTAAGTAAAAGTCATGGACAGGTAATGGGCAAAAAAGAAAAATTAATGGAAGCGGTGACCTGTCCGTGACTTTTTTACTAAAAATATGCGAGATAAAATGGGGATCTGCGGGTCCCCACATCATTTCAAGCAGGGCAGCTGCGCAGGGGCTAGGAGCCACCTGCAGCAGCTGGGGGGTACCCCTGCTGCCTGCAACTCTGGGGGTCCTCCCGCTGCCTGTGGGAGCTGGGATGTGCCCCTGCTTCCCATGTCAGCAAGGAGCTGTGGGGTGCCCTCGCTGCCTGCAGCTCCAAGTACCCGTGGCGGCTTGGGAGCTCGGGGTTCCCCTGCTACTGGCTGCTCCAGGGGTTCCCGTGGTGGCTGGGAGCTGCGGAGTACCCTCACTGCCTCTGGTAGCTCCCAGAGCTCCCAGCCCTACGAGCTGCAGCGGACCCTTCAGCTCCCGACCGCTGCAGGCTGAAGTCACGGAAGTCGCTGGAAGTCACAGATTCTTTAATAGGAACATTTTTGAGGTATGTCACCTCCTGGTGACCGGCCTCAAGTTCAAGACCTTAAGAACATATTTTTTTAATTAGAGATACATAACTCCTTGAATAGTCCTACATAATTTTTCAATGATTATAACTGCCAGTGGGCTACTGGAGGTTGGTTTGAGAACTCATATCGTAGAATCATAGAAGATTAGGGTTGGAAGAGACCTCAGGAGGTCATCTAGTCCAACCCCCTACTCAAACAGGACCAACACCAACTAAATTATCAAAGCCAGGGCTTTGTCAAGCTGGGCCTTAAAAACCTCTGAAGATGGAGATTCCACCACCTCCCTAGGTAACCAATTCCAGTGCTTCACCACCCTCCTAGTGAAACAGTGTTTCCTAATATCCAACCTAGACCTCCCCCACTGCAACTTGAGACCATTGATCTTTGTTCTGTCACCTGCCACTACGGAGAACAGTCTAGCTCCATCCTCTTTGGAACTCCCCCTTCAGATAGTTGAAGGCTGCTATCAAATCTCCCCTCACTCTTCTTTTCTACAGACTAAATAAGCCCAGTTCCCTCAGCCTCTCCTCATAAGTCACGTGTTCCAGCCTCCTAATCATTTTTATTGCCCTCTGCTGGACTCTCCACATCCTTTCTGTAGTGGGGGACACAGTATTCCAGATGTGGCCTCACCAGTCTCAAATAGAGGGGAATAATCATTTCCCTCCTTCTGCTGGCAATGCTCCTACTAATGCAGCCCAGTATGCCGTTAGCCTTCTTGGCAACAAGGGCACACTGTTGACTCATATCCAGCTTCTCGTCCACTGTAATCCCCAGGTCCTTTTCTACAGAACAAGCGCTTAGCCAGTCGGTCCCCAGCCTGTAGCAGTGCATGGGATTCGTCTGTCCTAAGTGCAGGACTCTGCACTTGTCCTTTTTGAACCTCATCAGATTTCTTTTGGCCCAATCCTCCAATTTGTCTAGGTCACTCTGGACCCTACCCCTACCCTCCAGCGTATCTACCTCTCCCCACAGCTTAGTGTCATCCACGAACTTGCTGAGGGTGCAATCCATCTCATCTTCCAGATCATTAATGAAGATGTTGAACAAAACCAGCCCCAGGACAGACCCCTGGGGCACTCCGCTTGATACGGGCTGCCAACTAGACATTGAGCCATTGATCACTACCCGTTGAGCCCGATGATCTAACCAGCTTTCTGTCCACGTTATAGTCCATTCATCCAGTCCATACTTCTTTAACTTGCCGGATTTCCCCATCTCCACAGAGCTAGTTATCTCATCATAGAAGGCAATCAGGTTGGTCACGCATGACTTGCCCTTGGTGAATCCATGTGGACTTCCTGATCACCTTCCTCTCCTCCAAGTGCTTCAAAATGGATTCCTTGAGGACCTGCTCCGAGGACCTGATTTTTCTGGGGGCTGAGGAGAGGCTGATTGGTCTGTAGTTCCCCGGATTCTCCTTCTTCCCTTTTTAAAAGATGGGCACTATATTTGCCTTTTTCCAGTCATCTAGGACCTCCCCCGATCGTCATGAGTTTTTGAAGATAATGGTTAATGGCTCTGCAATCACATCCGCCAACTCCCTCAGCACCCTCAGATGCATTGCATTCAGTTATGGACTTGTGCATGTCCATGTCCAGCTTTTCTAAATAGTCCTTAACCTGTTCTTTCATCACTGAGGGCTGCTCACCTCCTGCCCATACTGTGCTGCCCAGTGTAACAGTCTGGGAGCTAACCTTGTCTGTGAAGACCAATGCAAAAAAAAGCATTGAGTGCTTTTTCCAAATCATTGTCACTAGGTTGCCTCCCCATTCAGTAAGGGTCCCACACTTTTCCTAACCATCTTCTTGTTGCTAACATACCTGTAGAAACCCTTCTTGTTACCCTTCACATCCTTTGCTAGCTGAAACTCCAATTGTGCTTTGGCCTTCCTGATTACACCCCTGCATGCTCGAGCAATATTTTTATACTGCTCCCTAGTCATCTGTCCAAGTTTCCATTTCTTGTAAGCTTCCTTTGTGTTTAAGCTCACCAAAGATTTCTCTGTTAAGCCAAGCTGGTCGCTTGCCATATTTGCTATTCTTTCTGCACATCGGGATTGTTTGTTCCTATGCCCTTAATAAGGCTTCTTTAAAATACAGCTAGCTCTCCTGGACTCCTTTCCCCCTCATATTAGCTTCCCAGGGGATCCTGCCTATCAGTTCCCGAGAGAGTCAAAGTCTGCTTTTCTGAAGTCCAAGGTCCATATTCTGCTGCTGTCCTTTCTTCCTTTTATAAGGCTCCTGAGCTCGACCATCTCATGACCACTGCTGCCCAGGTTGCTACCCACTTCTACTTCCCCTATCAATTCTTCCCTGTTTGTGAGCACGGCCTCTAGTTGGTTCCGTCAACACTTGCACCAGTAAGTTGTCCCCAACACTCTCCAAAAACTTCCTGGATTGTCTGTGCGCCGCTGTATTGCTTTCCCAGCAGATGTCAGGGTGATTGAAGTTCCCCATGAGAACCAGGGCCTGTGATTTGGAAACTTCTGTTAGTTGTCTGAAGAAAACCTTGTCTACCTCATCCTCCTGGTTGCCCTCTCGCCTGTCCTTCCTAAACATTTTATACCCATCCATGACAGTGCTCCAGTCATGTGAGTTCCCCCTCTCCTCCCCCCCCCGCAAGTCTGTTATTCCAATCATATCATAGTTCCTTGACTGTGCCAGGACTTCCAATTCTTCCTGCTTGTTTTCCAGGCTTCTTGCATTCGTGTACAGGCACCTAAGATAACTAGCCGATTGCCCTGCTTTCTCAGTATGAATCAGGAAGCCTCCTGTGTTTCACCCTCTTCCTTGTGTTTCCGCCCGGTATCCCACTTCCCCACTTACCTCAGGGCTTAGGTCTCCATCCCCGGCAAACCTAGTTTAAAGCCCTCCTCACTAGGTTAGGTAGCCTGCCTGTGAAGATGCTCTTCCCTCTCTTCGTTAGGCGGATCTCATCTCTTCCTAGCAATCCTTCTTCCTGGAACAACATCCCATGGTCAAAGAATCCAAAGTCCTCTCTCCAACACCACCTGGGTAACCACGCATTCACCTCCACAATTCAACCGTCCCTACCAGGGCCTTTTCCTTCAACAGGGAGGATGAACCAGAACATGACTTGCGCCTCAAACTCCTTTATCCTTCTTCCCAGAGCCACACAGTCTGCAGTGACTCGCTCAAGGTCATTCTTGGCAGAATCATTGGTGCCCACATAGAGCAGTAGGAAGGGGTAGCGGTCCGAGGGCTTTATCAGTCTCAGCAGACAGTCCATCACATCCTGAATTCCAACTCCAAGCAAGCAGCACGCATCTCGAGTTTCCTGGTCTGGACGGCAGATGGATGACTCCATCCCCCTTAAGAGGGAGTCCCTGACCATCACTATCTGTATCCTCCCTTAGGGAGTTGTGGTCAGGGAACCCCCATCCCTAGGACGATGCATCCCATGCCTTCTGGTCAATGGGGTCTCTTGATCGCTTCCCTCAGATGACTCTTCCAAACCATTCTCTGCCATAGTACCGGTGCAGAGAGCCTGAAAACGGTTTCTTACCTCTATCTGCATTGGGGATACGTGGGTTCTCCTTTCTCTTCTTCTGGAGGTCACATGCAAGAGGTGGGTCTGACCTACCCCAGGAGCAGCCCCTCCAGGGGAAGACACATCCCCTGCTGGGACTAGCAGCTGGAGTCCTGTGCAGGGTAGGAGCCCCCAGCTGGGCACCAGATTTCACGGGGGAGATCAGATTTCATCAGCTGTGATGTGTTTTTCACAGCTGTGAATTTGGAAGGGCTCTCTATATAATCTTGGAAAAAATTATCCAGATTGCTTAAGATATGAAACCAGGAGTTCACAAGAACCTAACCCTACCTCACAGGAGTGCTATAAAAGGCAGTTAGTTAATGTTTGTACTGCTCTTAACATCTTCTGAGAATGGTGCTGTATAAATGGTAAGGATCATTATATTAGTTGTTTGGATTTCTTGAATATGATGTGGATCATAATGGAGTTTCCCTCAGCAGCAAACAATTTCCTTTCAGCATCTTTTCATGCAATTCACTCATTTCAGCAACAAATGCCTTGTTACAACTGTCTGTTTTTCTTTGGTAGTTGTTACAATATTGTGTACATGATAGATGTATGATTTTTTTAATGCACTCTTATGTTCATTTTCACTTATTTTTATGTGGTCCTCCAGTGCTTTGTGTCTGCTCAAAGTATCAGCTAAAGTATCCTATTTCTTTTGCTTCCACTACTTTGATATGCAGCTTAGTTGGGAGACAAAATGTCTGAGATAGCCTGTGGTTTTATTGATTGCCACAGATTCAGTGCCCCTAGTGGTTCAGTAACGTGTCCTGGTTGTTTTTCTTTGTTCTAATAGTGCCAGAAAAACTACTAGAATTGCCAGAATACATATGACATAATTGTTAAACTGAAATAGAAAAATAGGAAATATTTTAAGTATAATGCCTTAATTTTTTTGAAGTATGAATTAATATATTCAGATTCACTAATTTTCACTGAATTCTTTGTATACATCTGCTTGATAGCCTAATATTAATCCTGATCATAATTTTTATGTTATAATTTATTTTGCACAGATCACCCAGGAAACCTACTCTAGGTTAAATAATGGGTTGTTTCGTATTAATTTTGATTACAGTAACAATTCTTGTCATTGCAGGCTTTGCTGTTTGCTCGTGTTTAGCTGTAATGAGCTTTCGTCTTCTGTAGAAGTAATTTTCAGACTTAATTTTGCTGTCTGTAATGTGCTTTGTCTACAGCTTCTTCCTTCACATCATTTAATTGTATGACAATAATTGTTTGTAAATTGTCTTGTTTTCGGGAGCTTTTGCTAGTCTGCTTTATCAAATGAAAGAGAATTGTCTTTTTATTGAATTAATCTCTTTCTGTAGTTTACAGAAGGTGAAATTCATGCCACTGCAGAGATTCTGCTCAAGACCTTCCATCCTGCAGAACACCCACACTGCTTGTGCACATTCCTTGCCCCTGAGCATCCGATGAAGTGAGCTGTAGCTCACGAAAGCTCATGCTCAAATAAATTGGTTAGTCTCTAAGGTGCCACAAGTCCTCCTTTTCTTTTTGCGAATACAGACTAACACGGCTGTTACTCTGATTCCTTGCCCTCAAATCCATGCATAGGGAATGTGAGGGGCAGTGACTGAGGCAATAAAGTTGCAATCTAGAAGCTTTCACACACAGCCCATTCAGGAGGGAATTTTGCCACAGGTCAGATTGGCAGAGATCTAGGGGGGTTTTCGCCTTCCTAAGCAGCATGGGGCATGGGTCACTTGCAGGTTTAATCTGGTGTAAATGGTGGATTCTCTGTAACTTGGAGTCTTTAAACCATGATTTGCAGACTTCAGTAACTCAGACAGATGTTAAGGGTCTATTACACGTGTGGGTGGGTGAGGTTCTGTGGCCTGCAATGTGCTGGAGGTCAGACTAGATGACCATGATGGTCCCTTCTGACCTTAAAAGTCTGTGAGTGAATTTAACCATGAAAGATTGATGCATTAAAAATTATCTGGTGTTAGTTTATAAGCACAATACAGGGGATAAAATTCTGCCTTGGGATACTCACATGCCACATTCATTGGCTTTAATAGGAATGGTTTGCATATGTCTGAGGGCAGAATTGGACTGGAAGGACTTGATCCAAAGCCCATTGAGGTAAATGGGAAAAAAATCTGTTGGTTTCAATGGGTAGTGGGCTTATATGATACAAATTTGGGGCCTAGTCTAAACCCCACTAAAGTCATCTGGAGTCTTTCCATTGGCTTCAAAAGGCTTTGGATCAGGCCTTAAACTTGTACCATATAAAAATATTACCCTTCGAATAAAAATTGTGAACTTTCAGAAAACAGTCTATTTTAAATTGCGAACACAGAAAGCTTGCATATACATGGATCAAGTAATTATTTATGTTGAAATTCTGCCGAGTGTGGGCACATGGGGACTGGTTCTCCAGTCTGTCACGCTAGTTTTATGTTGGTGTATCTCCTAAAATGCACAGTTCTGTATTTTAACACCTCACCTCACCATATATGGTACCATCATATTTTCCTGTGTGTGGGTGTGTATATGATGTCTAATGATATTGTGTCCAATGAGAAATAAAACCTACTACATTTAAATCTTTTTATTTGCACAATTTGTAGTAGGGAGTTTAAATTAACATTTTAAAAAAAACAAGGTCCACATTTTAAAGTTTGTTCATAGTTTTAAGTAGTGTTATTCTTTGGTTTTGGAGACAAGATGTAAAGTTGATTGGTACAAATAGAATTGTTGGGCTTACAACTAAGACCTGACTTTTGAATGCTATGTTAGGTTGTCAGTGTGGTTTTTGTTTAATGTTTTGAAGTAACTTATACATTTACAGCCATATCCTGTCATTGAATTGTCTTGTGAACATCCCCCAAAACACTTTGGGAGAAACTTTTCAGAGCTGTATATTATTGTAGGCATATGAACCTCTTTACCTTTTAATGACAGTCATGTGGTTAAAATAGGAGTTAACACTTGAAATTTCAGGGATTAAATCTGACAAGCATACTACTAAACAAAACAGCATCTTAACTGTTTTTTTCCATACACATATGTGCCCTAGTAAAATATAATCACATAAAGAAAAGAAACCTTTATATATAGAGTGTTTTCATCTTGGTTCCTTCAAAATGCATTGTTCTGAAACTGGTCACAGAATGAGGCAGGCAGCTAAGAACAAGGGGGAGGCTTTCACCTGGGAAAGGGAACACTAAGTACAGAAGGGCCTGAGCAGGGAAGCCTTAGCCCTAGAGACTTAAGAATTCCTGTTTGAAAATGCCATTATTCTCAGAGTGTGTTTGTCCAAGGGGTGCCCTGGAGCCCAAGGGGATTTGGACTGCCCTAACACAAAAGCTCTCACTGTTAGTGACTGACTGTTGTTGGATGTATTCATTGTGTTTATGTCTAAGTATGATTTAATTCTATTAATTTTAACTCTTATTTGATTAATTTACGCGGTCCTTGTTGGACTGCGAATAGAGGCCCTTGTTGATTTTGTGATCACTGCATGCATGTGATTCCTGGATGAGCCCACTGAGCGTTGGATGCCTGTGTGGCTGTAACAGTTGGAGATCCTGCAGCACTTGCACATTGGAGGGGAATATTTTGCCCTAAATCTTTAAATTCCACAGACTTGCAGGTTATTTTTATGATGCATCTGTCTAAAGCCAGGGACATAAGTGTGTTCCACCTCTATGGTGAGGCTGTTCATTCAGAAACAATATCCTTGCCATACAAGCTCACTAATTCAGAAGGAAGTGAACCAAACTGAGAGTGGCCTTTGGAACATTCTTCATTACCATTAGGTGTCCCACTGAAGTTTCTTACAGGAGTTTTTATGTTGATCCCGCTTCTCTGGTCAGGTGCAGTGGTTTTATTACATTCTGCCTGACAGATTTCTCCTACAATTTCACTGCAGCATGCCTTAACTCCTGTGCAAAGTAATGTGTGTAAAACATGGTGTAATGGGTTGCTGACTCACCACCGCGGCGCCTCCTGCTGGTTGCTCTGGGAATTAGCTCAGTCCAGCTTCGGAGCGCCCTCTGCAGGTTTTGTCTTGCCCATTGTCTGCTCTACTCCACTGTTTTGGACCTGCTTTGCTCCCCTGCTCGGCAGTGTCCACTACTTCTTTTTCACCCCCCTTCCAGGGGTCATGGCAGTCCTTTGGCTTGCACCCACTGCAGGGGCCAACCACAACCCAAAGACTAGCCCCTCACTTCAGGGGCAAGTTGCAATGTGTATTGGGCATGCTCCTCCGCAGCCAGGTGCAGTGCAAGGGGGGACCCAGGCCCACCTGTTACTCTGGGTCCCAACCCAGGGACCCTCTAGCGGCAGCCTCTCTGCCCTCCTTCTCTCCCCTTGTCTGTCTGTCATCCCTGGGCCACTTCCCCTTGGCCCTTGCACCTTCTTAGACCTTTCTGGCAGTGGCCTGCAGCCTCCGCTCCCCTGAGCCTGCCCAGCACTGCTCTGTATCAGGTGCTATGCCTGGGAGCCAGTCCTCCTCCCTTGCTTGTCAGGGAGAGACTCCCCTCTGCTCCGCTGGGCAGCTTCTTATAACTGGGCTTCCCCAGCAGCTGCCTCCTGTCTGGCTCCTAACAAGCCTTGCCCTAATTAGCTGCAGGTTTCCACAGCCTCCCTGGCTGCTTCTGCCCCACCTCCTGCTGGAGTGTGCCACCTGGATCACTGCACATGGGTTTATGGAAAATAGATCCTGTCAAAGTAACTTGATATCTTTTTTTTTATGAGATTACAAGTTTGGTTGATAAAGGTAATAGTGTTGATTTAAAGAAAAAAGAAAAGAAGTACTTGTGGCACCTTAGAGACTAGCCAGTTTATTTGAGCATGAGCTTTCGTGAGCTACAGCTCACTTCATCGGATGCATAGCATATCGTGGAAACTGCAGAAGACATTATATACACACAGAGACCATGAAACAAAACTTCCTCCCACCCCACTCTCCTGCTGGTAACAGCTTATCTAAAGTGATCATCAAGGAGGGCCATTTCCAGCACAAATCCAGGTTTTCTCACCCTTCCCCCCCCCCCACACACACACACAGACACACATACAAACTCACTCTCCTGCTGGTAATAGCCCATCCCTCTTTGAAACCTCTCTTTATAATGCGCATGATAATCAAGGTGGGTCATTTCCAGCACTAATCCAGGTTTTCTCACCACCACCCCCCCCCACACACACACCCCCCTCCAAAAACCACACACACAAACTCACTCTCCTGCTGGCAATAGCTCATCTTACAATGGTTTATGAATGTTATAATTCTTAACATCTGATTTGTGTCCATTTATTCTTTTACGTAGAGACTGTCCAGTTTGACCAATGTACATGGCAGAGGGGCATTGCTGGCACATGATGGCATATATCACATTGGTGGATGTGCAGGTGAACGAGCCTCTGATAGTGTGGCTGATGTTGTTAGGCCCTGTGATGGTGTCCCCTGAATAGATATGTGGGCACAGTTGGCAACGGGCTTTGTTGCAAGGATAGGTTCCTGGGTTAGTGGTTCTGTTGAGTGTTGATTTAATAGACTTAGACATCTGTAAGGCATTTGACTTGTTACCGGATGACATTTTGATTAAAAAACTAGAATGATACAAAATTAACATGGCACACAATAAAACTGATTAAAAACTGGCTGGACTGATATGTCTCAAAATGTCATTGTAAACAGGGAATTGTCATTAGGCGGGTGTGTTTCCTGTGAGGTCATGCAGGGATCAGTTTTTGGCCCTATGCTATTTAACATTTTTATCAATGATCTGTTCTGCACCCCAATACCATTCCTTTTTTATTCTCTTAAGAGTTTTCTCAAAGCCGCTGCTTTGGTAGATAGATTAGGTATGAATTTCCAAGATAATTAACCATTCCCAGGAACTGTTGGGGATGTGGCACCATTTCAGTGGCTGAAATCTTCCTCTTACCAGGTTTTACACCTTCATTGGAAATAACATCCCAACAAAAGTCTGTTCTGTAACCCCAAAACACATTTCGCCCTATTTAGTTTGAGGTTTGCAGATCTCCTTGCATCCAGGACTTCCCAAAGTCTACAATCATGCTTCTCTTTCGTTGAGCCCCAGATGATGATGTCATCCACTGAGGTGTGAACACCGTTAATATGTTCATAGATCATATGTATGGTTTTGTGGTACACTTCTGGTGCTGAAGCTATGCCAAATGTTAAGTGTAATTGTGATGTGTCATTCCATATTCTTTATGAACATATTCATATGATATGAATATGACATAATTAAGATATACTTTATGCAAGATGGCTCGTGAGATATCATTGGAAAGGTTATGATTTACTGAATATGATTATCCTATTTGTATGCATGTATCATTTCTGAATCGGAAATTAGGAATATTGACTATATATATGTATTTCAACTATGCCACTTTGGGTGATGCCCACTGCTAACACTTCAGGTACAACAATGGAAAGGCAGACAGGGCCAATGGCCCATCAGCAAAGATAATGGACTGTGAAAAGCTTGGCCTTCCTGTGGACGCTCCATACTGCCCCTGATTCATGGATGCTGTGATCCTACAGTCAGGTGGCCTTGTCACCTGATGCTAAAACATTACCTGGGACTTCTTGTAACTTTCCACTGTAAGGGAACGGGGGTCAAACTAGGAAACAAAGGACTCCCGCCTTATGGAAATCCTATTTAAGGGTGGGGAGTGAGGTAATCCAGAATGTCAGTTCTCCCCTGCTACCCCATCCAATATGACTGCTGGGAACAATTAAGACTGAACTGGGGGAAGGAACTGGACCCAGGCTGGAAGGGCATCTGGCCTGTGAAGAAGATTATTAGAACCACATTTAGGGTGAGAACTTACATGTAACCAGTTTCTTTAGTGTATTAAGCTTAGTTTGTGTGGTCTGTTTTATTTTCTTAGTAATCTGCCTTGTTCTGTCTGCTACCTCCTTAACCACTTAAAATACACCTGTTATAGTTGTTAAATTTATTTCTGGTTTACAATATAACCCAGTTTATGTGTTTTCTAACGGGGGCGGGGGTGAGAATTTGCACATACCCTCCTCCACATTGAGGGAAGAAGTGAATTTCATATAATTTTGGGGTTTTACTCCAAGGGGGTGGGGGTGAACATCTGGGTGCTGTGGCAAGTCCCTGAAGCTGAGTCTTCCCAGAGCTGATCTGCAGCTGGGTGTGGCTCTGCCTGTGTGTGTTAGAGGAGGTTTTAAGAGCCTGGCTCAGCAAGACAGGTTAAAGGGGGCCCATGCTGGCAGAACAGGTAGACTCAGTGGTATCTCAGCACATCCAGTGGCTTCCCAAGGGGTCCAACCCATCACAGTAATAATCTGTATCATCCAAATGGGATATTAAATGTGCGTAGTGTTGAGCTTTCTTCAGTTAATTTTAGCTGCCAAAATTCTAAGGATGCATCGAATTTACTGAAATACTGAGCATTTGCAAATTGAGTCATAATTTCTTCCCTCGTTGGTAGCTTGAAATGTTCTCGTTTTATAGCCTTGTTGAGGTCTCTCGAATTTAACCATATGTGTAGGTGGCTGTTACTTCTCTCCACAATGACTAGGGAGTGCACCCATTCTGTTGGCTCTTCAGTTTTTTGTTTACTTGCATTGCTTCCATCCTTGCAAGCTCAGTCTTGAGATTATCATAGAGTACAAATAGCACCTTTCTACATTGATGGAAAACTGCGGGGACCTGATTGTTTATCTGGATTGTATGTTCACCCTACAAGCAACCCATTCCTTGAAACAGGTCATGATATTCCCAAATGAGTGCCTCTTAGCCAGGTTCAGTATGATCTTGTAGTAAAAGCACCAGTTTTACCAGCCTGAGTTTTTCACACGCGGCAAGGCCTAAAGTTGGTGGACCTTTGACACTACAACGAATGGGAGCCTGTACATAGCTTTTTTATGGTTGATGCTAGTAATGCACCTCCCTTTCACTGGTATATTTGTTCCAGAATAATCAGGTACTTTTATTTTTGTTGGGCTCAGTTTTGGTCTTATTTTCAGTCTCTCATAATCTTGTTCAGACAGAATATTAACCTGAGCTCCCGTGTCCAGTTTCAGTGGAATAATTGTTTCATTCACTTTCATTGGCAGTATCCAGTCCCTCTCATCCGGCTTGCTTGATTTAGGTATGTTTATGAAAAACTCCTCAACCATGTTGTCTTCAACTGAATGCAGTTGAGTTTTCTGAATTTGAGATCTGCAGCATTTTGCAAAATGATTATTTTCCCCACATTTATGACAGAATTTTCCAGAGGGCAACACACTGTTCGGGGCATGCTGTGATCCATACCTTCCACCTGACTGTCTGTACCCAGACTTCCCCCCAGGAGTGGTTTTCATAGCAAGGGGTTCTGTAACCCACACACCTCCTGGGTGTGGTGTTCAGTCCCATCTAGTGGCACTGAGACCACTTAGAGAGAGATTAATGAGTCTGCTCTACAGCCTTAGCTAAGGGCTATGTGGCTTTTAGCTCATGCGGTAGAGACTCATGTACTAAGTTCCAGAGGTCCCAAGTTCAATCCTGCCTGCTGACAACGGGGGTCTGTTGGCAGTACAGTTCTACTTTTTTACTTGACCTATTTTGGCTGTATTCTTTTGTACTTAGTACATGGATGAACCCTTCTGTTGAACTGAGCTCTTTGGTTCGTGCTTCCACAGTTTATGCTGCCCCTATGGCTACTAAATACAATGTAAATCTCTGTGTGAATTTTTCCCAGTTCTCCGCAACATTCCGGACAATTGCAGACTGGATGGAGGTTGCAACCCATCCATTTTTGGCTATTTCCCCTTTCTTAAGCTAATCAAGCTGCTATTGTCCTTATAAAAATACATATAAAAGCCTTTGTTCTTCTCTGTTTGCTGCTCCACGGCTCCCCTTGCCTCTGCTTTCAGTTGCAAACACAGGAGTTAACTTCAAAATGACTGCAGTTTTCGTCTCATTCAGCACTTCTGACACCATGTAATGATCTCGGGGTTCATTAAACACCAAACTAGTGAATGAGAAAGGAATACAACTTTTAATAAAACAAACTAGAGAGCTTCTGTGGTGAACTGCTGTACACAGCTACATGGTGTTCTCAACCCCAGCTTCCAAGGCACATCTCTAAATTCCTGTATTCATAATACTATCCCTTATGAAGGAGCGTCTCTAAATTATAATCTTCCATACCCCTATCTTTACAGCAAGGAGGCTGGGGAGTGAGCTGGTTCACCGTGTCCCCTTAACAACTTACCCTAAATGGGCTTTTATGAAGTTTCAATTGCTAATTCCAATTGCTCCCTGCTCACATGGAAACCCAAGGGAGGGAGAAGGCAGTAATGCAACCTGCCCTCTTTCAGTGTGAATTTCTCCAGGAGCTCTGGGTCCAGGGTAGCTCAGGGACATGTAATTTTCATCTCTATGTGCCAGTTTCTATGAATCTAACCTGATGTTTGTAAAGTGCTCTGAGATTCTCAGATGAAAGGCACCATAGAAATGCAAATTACTGTTATTATTATGGTATTATATGCAGAGACAAGGTTTCCATAATATTTAAGGTTTGAGAACATTATTTTCCTTTTGATATTCAAAAGCTTTTAGTAACATGAGTAATACAAAGTGATATTGTGCTAAATGAGGTAAAAAAAACCCTGCTGCTTAGTAGGAGTTGCTGAAAGTCTTTGGTGATGTGAGCATCTTATTGTTAGCAGGTATGGAAGTAGTGCCCTTATTCAGTATTGCTACTAAGTAATGTTCAGTATTATTTTCACCACTTACTCTTCTATTTCTAGCAGTCTCATGGCAATGAAAAGAAAACTTATTCAGCTGGCCAAATAAAATGTAGAGCATAAAAATGTTCTCTGTGCCAAACATCTATGCTACCCATGGGCAGCGGGCATAATAGGGTAGGGGAAGCTAAGCCTCCCTAAGCCAAGCTCTGGCCCTGCCCATGCTCTGCCCTCTCCACCAAGCTGGCAGGAGCTCAGCTCCGCTGCTGGCCAGAAGTCAGCAGGATGATGGTGAGGCCAGGCGGCGGCCCGGGATGGTTTGGCCAGGGCTCCTCTGGCTGCGGGGGGAGACGACTTAAGGCTCCAGTGGATGGGGGGGAGGGCACTCAGGGCACCCACGAATGGGGTGGAGGGTGCTTGGGGCTCCCATGGATGGGGGTAGGGGTGGTGCCTTGGGTGGAAGAGGTAGGGCTGCGTGGCTAGCCTCCCCGAAGGGGGGGCTCACGCGCTGTCCATGATGCTACCTCCCCCAGCAAAGCTAAGTATTGTATTTATACCATGTTCTTCAGTGAGGTTTCTGAATGGCTATGCATTTACGGTTAGATCAGGAGAGATGCTCTTCACTCATGCAAAGGCAGAGGTGCCAGCAAAAGTTTCCTCTGGCCCCCCCTTCTATGACTGTAAAAGAGCATCTAATGATAACAATGCCTGTACCTCCTGTGTTCAAAAGAGCACAAAGGGGGGAGTAAGCTAGAAAAAAGGGGCTATAGAAGAGGCAGGGCCAAAGCCCCACCACCTCTCTGCGGGGGCCCAGGGAGCAGGGCTGGCACACTGCGGATAGGAAGGGAGAAGTCTGCTGCATCCATTAGGATAGAGCATGTCGCTCACCCCTTGTGCACAAGGAGCAGCTCTGGAAGAAATGATCAGTGTTAATATTGTTGATGGCTCTGGACTTTGTGTGGATAGCAGTGGTAGTCAATAGGCAGACCGTGGGCCAAATCTGGACCGCCAGACACTTTTGAACGGACCCCAAAATATTTTTATTTACTTATTATTGTTTGTTTTTCCTCTGGAGTTTGGACCGTGACTATACCATGACCAGGGAATTTGGGCCTTGACAAAATGACTACCCCTGCTGCCGAGCATTAATCGGTGTGGTGGTCTCAGCAGTGGCAAAGGCTGCTTTTCTCTCTCTCTCGGTTCCAGGTTTAGCTGCCTGCCCGTCACAAATGTTGTCTGCTGCCTGGATCCCAATAAGACAAATGTTGTCTGCTGTGTCAGTCAACAGCTTTCCTCCGGTCCTCTGCGAGCCGGGTAGCACAACACTCCTGTCTAGTCAATCCCATTGTTATGGCCCATACAACTGCCGTAGCTGCGACTTTCACTCGTTTCAGGGCCTGAACTTGCATTACTCCCACAGGTAATCCTTACATATGTGTGTCAGTTACATGAATAGGCTGTAAACTTAAATGTGCTGTGTCTTTGAAGACCAGTTTGGATTTGTAAACAAGTTGTGAGATTAACCTCTACAAATTTTCTTGTCTCCATTGCCAAATTTGGGCCACTGTAGCTGCTGGTGTGTCACAGGGAACAGGAAATAGTTGTGTGGGCAGGATTGTTATGGTAGAAGTGTTAATGATTGCAAAGAGCTGATTGCCTACAATTTTCCTTTTTAACTCCCTATTTTCATTTGCTTATACCTTTCTGAAACTTTCATCGATTGGACAGAACTTTTCCGTGTCTGGTATTAGTCAAAAGGTGAATGGTTTTGGCAAGTTTGAACCAATATGATTCACTCATTTTCAAATCCAAGAATGTAAAATATACACTCTTCCCATTATATACTTTTTAAAAGTACTAACAAAAGAGCTTGCATTCAAAAGTTAAAATTTGGCATGGGAAATGGACCACTCAGAGAAACAGTACACTTGATTATTCTGATGAAATCTGGCTGTGATTTGACTTAGCTATGAGCCTTCAAAAAATCATACATCACATAAACAGTGATCACCTATCATTTGGCAGGAAGATGGGCCACATGTGTAAATGGCTAATTTAGCTGCATCATCAAAAATTTACTCCCATTAAATGAGGCAGGGCTCTACATGCATCCTACATCATTCAATGTGCATTTTCTAATGTGAGCATCAGGAGCTGTGCTTCATACATTGCAAAGTAAAGTGCATGCTATCTTGATCCACAGCCCATTGAAGTCGATGGGAGTCTTTCCACTGATGACAGTGGGCTTTGGTTCAGGCCCTGAATGAGGCAGGGCATTTTGTAATGATGCAAGGTGTGCACTCAGGGAAGTAGTGATCCGTAGGAGTTACCGCTCATGGGTAATTATTCTTTCAGTGAGGCTGTGTCTGACAAAAAGGACACCGTGTTCTGTTGGTTTGATATCAGTATCTGCCCAGAATTTTTAAAAAGTCTTAACTTATCCTCCACTTTTGCAAATACAATTTTGTGACTACAGTTTATCATAGACTCTAAGGCTATCATTTGGATTTCAGAGTACCTGATTAACATTAGGATAAAATTCTGTTGTGCTGTTGCCACTACTTTATTCTGGCAGCCAGAAGAATGTTGTTTAAGTAATCTCTTCGTCTGCAGCAGCCTATAAGTTAAAATTTGCCTGTCGGTGAGATTCCCAATTTTTAGGGCCTTGCCAACCTCACAGATTTTCTGTCAGTATGAATCAAGTCAGATTTTATTTAATTAAACCAGTTTATCTGTCCTCCATCCTAATTACTCTGCTCCATTTTAAATTATGTGCCATTCCATTTTCAGAAAGACAAGCTTCATAAAGTAATAAAAACAGGAATTCTTAATTGTTCATTAATATAAGTACCAAAACTTCTGAATTAGTGAGGCCCTACAGAAATGATATTGTTTCTGAATGAGTAGCATCACCATAAAGGTGGAACAAGCTTATGTCCTTACTTTCAGACAGATGCATCATAAAAATAACCTGCAAGTCTGTGAAACTTAAAGATTTAAGGCAAAAATTTCCCCTCCAATCTGCAAGCACTGCAGGATCTCCAACTGTTACAGCCACATGGGCCTCCAACACTTGGTGGGCTCATCCAGGAATGACATGCATGTAGGGATCACAAAATCAACAAAGGCCAATTCCCAGTCTGACAAGGACAGTGTAATTTAATCAAATAAGAGTTTAAATGAACAGAATTCCAATTAAACAAATGTTTTATCTTTTTCCATTAAGAGTTGTAGACAGGCGTTAAAAATGTAGGGTACCTTGTTGCAATACCAGACAGAATTCCAGTTAGACCAGGAGTGGCTCCTGAGAAGAAGCCAGAATTTACCAATGTACATTGCCAAAGAGCCACAGTAATATGTCAGCAGGCCCCCAGTAGCTCCCACCACCCGCTCCCAGCGTCTCCCATCCACCAGCTGCCCAGCCAATTAGCGCCTCCCCACTCGCTCCCCACACCTCCCAATCAGCTGTTTTGTGGCATGCAGGAGGCTCTGGGAGGGAGTGGGGAGGAGTGAGGGCACGGCAGGCTCAGGGGACGGGGTGGAGTGGGGGCAAGGCCTGTGGCAGAGCCAGGGGTTGAGCAGTGAGCACCCCCCAGCACATTGGAAAGTTGGTGCCTGTAGCTCCAGCCCCAGAGTCGGTGCCTATACAAGGAGCCGCATATTAACTTCTGAAGAGCCGTATGTGGCTCCGAAGCCACAGGTTGGCCACCGCTGAGTTAGACAATGCTTTAGCGCTATTTGATTTTTGGAGAGTTAAAAAATTGAGGACTGTTCTGTGTGATGAGCTGGATTTATTTCTCTTTCTGAACAAGATTCTACTACCCTCATCACATTGAGGGGTGCTTCATTCCAGAAGTAGTGCCACTGAAATCATACAACCTGAGTGAGGGTGGCAAAATTGTACTCTCTATATTTTGTTCCCCAGACCAAAAATGATCATGGTTCACTCCATATTTTTTCCCCTCAGTGGATCTCTATTTTTGTTCCTCATTCTAGCTTTTCAATATAGAGAATATTTTGTCTGCTATGATATTGGTCATTTTAGGAACTGGACAGCATTAGCCAATTAAAACTGTTTTTTTCCGAAAGCTCATGTCCCAACAGCCAGTTGCTTGCTTGTAAGAGACAATGCTATTTTTATAATAAGTATCACATTTTGGAAAATGGGAAAAGATCATTTAAATCTGGTTGAGGTTTCTCCACTGAGCAATGTGTAGGGCTTCTGATTTTCCAGCAAAATATATTCTCTACAGTCACTAAGATACTTGATGCTACTACAGGTATGTATTTTTGTAGTCAGATAACAGTTGATGGCCAGCCATCATTTAAATGTTTTTCTTAAGGAAACACTGCATTTCTTAAGAATATGAGACTTCCTATTTTTGGTAGACTGTTTCACACCAAAATTATCCTAGCTCAAGGCAAAGGACATAGAATATTTCATCCTGGATCAGTGACAAATTTGAAGTCCAATACTTCAATGGCTATAAGTGTAGAAACTGATATTGTCAAATATTTTTGATGGATTTAACAAATTTCTGATATACTCATAGATTAAGGTCAGAAGGTACCATTGTGATCATCTAGTCTGACCTCCTGCATGTTGCAGGCCACAGAATCTCACCCACTCACTCCTGTAATAGACCCCTAGCCTCTGGCCGAGTTACTGAAGTCCTCAAATCATGATTTAAAGACTTCAAGTGACAGAGAATTCATAATTTACATTAGTTAAAACCTGCAAGTGACCTGTGCCCCATGCTGCAGAGGAAGGTGAAAACCCCCAAAGGTCTCTGCCAGTCTGACCCAGGGGAAATTCCTTCCTGACCCCAAATATGGCGATCAATTAGACCCTGAGCATGTAGGCAAGACCCACCAGGCAGATACCTAGGAAAGAATTCTCTGTAGTAACTCAGAGCCCTCCCTATCTAGTGTCCCATCTCTGGCCATTGGGGATTTTTGCTACTGGCAGTTGCCAATGAGTCACATGCCATTGTAGGAAGTATTTCATTCCTTAGTAGACTTTCTATTTTATGTTCTGTTTCTATAGTATCTGAGCACCTCATAATCTTTAATGTATTTTTCCTCCTAACATCCCTGTGAGGTAGGAAGGTACTATAATCCTCATTTTACACATGGGGAACTGACGTACAGAGAGACTAAGTGACTCGCCTGGGGTCACACAGGAAGTCTCTGGTAGCACAGGTAATTGAGCCTGTGTCTCACAAGTCCCCTACCACCCTCACCCTAACCACTTCCTCTCTTTAATACATTAAACCTAATTTAAGATATCAGACCATACATTCATTATGTATAGAAAAGATATTTAAAGTAAAGTATTTTAGTTATTTTTCTCTCCACCAGAGATTTATGCAGAAAGAACCTATGGTACTAAAGACAGCCTGACTTTAATATGTACATAAATTTTCAAACCTTTACAGCACACTTTTTTTCAGTTTGATGCAGATTTCATAGGCTTGAAAGAAAATTGTAGGGAATGGGAGCATCAGAGCAGCTTGGATCTTTTGATGGTGAAGAGATAGTGAAGGAGGAAACAGAAGGGAGGGAAACTGGAGAAATCCAATAAGACATCTTCCCTCAAAAATATTGTTTCTTTCACAATGTATGGGAGCAGAAAAATCAATTCATTGGTAATACATAATAAAATAAAATTAGATTTTAGTTTAAATTAGGTAAATATAATAATAAATAAAACCAATAAATTCATTGGTTTACAATAATAAATTGTGATAATATCTCACACTTACATAGCACTTCAAAGATGTGTGAATATTAACTACTTAATCTAACTAATTAAATTATGCACCCAAACTCACTCTCTCAAACTCCAGATTGCGAAAATGGACCTCAGCATCAGCATGCATAGGTCAGATATGGCTGGTAAACACAGCATATTGTTTGATTTGTGTGGACATCTGTAACTTACAACGTAAGAGGATTGTTAAGTCAATTTTTAAATGGCTCCTTAATGTCAAAGCAGTTATACAAATATTGCTCTAACTGCCACAGCTCTACTTTATCTTTCATAAATGAATGCTCTGTTACTTTTCATTTTATGGCACACAGACCCAGTAGTTCACAAGCATAATTTTATTTCCAATAATAACCTTGCACTGACAAAATCACTTTGTGCCTTTCCCCAACCCGTACTGACTCACAGAGTAGGTGTCGTTCCACAACAAAATCCGATCCACAAACCTACACCTTTTTAGGATTAGATCAAGAGGCTACAAAACATGTTTAACATGTTTGCAGTATATATGTAGCCGTGTCCCAGTTTCTCAGGCTATGAAACAGATTACTTGAGATAGCTCTTGATGAACCATCTAATTTAGCTCTAACATGTCAGTACATTTCTTCAACAATTAATTATAAATAAATGCGTCCAAAGCTATTTTGTATAGATCGTATTTTAATAAGAACTTTGGTGTCTTAGTGTGATGACTTGGGGTTCTGTCTGCACAACCTATAAATTCTGATTGATATTGTGAAGTTGTACTATGAAAAGTTGCTCTTTCCTGAGTGCCTATATGTATGTGGATATACTATTGCTGACAGAGCCTGAAAGCGTTACTCCTGGGGGAATTCTGTGCCACTGCGCAGTGCAGAATTTTGCAGAAATTAATGTGCATGCAGAATTTCCTTTCCCCACAAACATAGGCTGCAGTGTTGCTAGCTGCCACTAGGAGCTGCTGGAGCCCGGCAGAGCTTAGCTCACACATAGAAGACACTGCTCAGGGGAGGGAGCTAGAGGGTTCCTGGCAGCTGCAGTTCCCAGCATGCCCTGAGGGAAGGAGAGGGCAGTGCACAGGAAACTCTGTTCAAGCCTGGGACTGAACATCAGATTGTTTCTCCCTCTGGATCCCTGGGCTCTGGGGGAAGGAGGGGAGGGGATGGGTGTCTGGGCAAGGGGGGGCACCACAGCTGGGAAGTGGGGGGAGAAGTTGTGGGTGTCTGACCCCCAGGCTGGGCTCTGGGGGGTGGGAAGGGGTCAAAGAAACAGGAACTGGGTTGTCATAGGGGTTTCTTTAACACTCTACTCCTGGGGGAAATTTTGTGTGTGTCTGTATTGTTACAAACATACTTGCTGACAGGTATTTTGAAATAAATTACCAAAATAATTGAAACTGGCAAGATTATGTAGTGTTGTTTTGACAAATAAAATTTGTAGAATTTTAAAATATGCACAGAATTTTTAATTTTTTGGTGTATAATGCCCCCGGAATAAAGCGTATTTACCCCAGATAGAAAGGTTAAAGTTAATGACGGTACTTAGATCTCACAACAATTATGCAAAGAAGAAGCTGCATCCTTAGAAAAACCAGTTAAGCTGTTTCCTCTGGAAGGAAGGTAGGAGCAGTGGAACAGTACCAGGAGGAGAACAAAAGAGACCAGGTGGCCAGAAAGGGTTTAAATGGGGTAAGGGTGCCCTATGTACTTTCCTGACCAGTTGGCCCCCAAGGACTCTGCAAAATCCCAGGAACTCGGACCCCAGCTCAGAGAATGCCCTGAAGTGATGAAGAAAGTGAGGCAGGGACATGCATTTAGTGTTTGTTGTTTTGTATGATCGGTGCGCTCCTATACTTTACCTGATTAAGTATAAAAGAGGATAAAGGCGTTTAAGACTGTGCAAAGTGTTTGTTGACTGCTTCAGAACTGCTGCATGTCCCTGAGAGAGGTAAACTGTAAACAAGAAGCTTTGCACCTCTGGGGCGGAGTTTGAATAATCAGGGTATCTCAGGGGTCAGCACTGGTCTTCGAGGGCTACAGCAGGTGGGCTGAGAACCCACATTTCCTAGAAGAGGAACAGACAGTCAGTGCTCAGGAAATGTGCCAGAGAAGCCATGGGAGGAACCAGTGCTATAGCCTGCTGCAGCTCTAAAAGCTTGACACACACTGGCAGGGCCGGCTCTACAGTTTTTGCCGCCCCAAGCAGTAAAAACAACTGCCGCCTCGGACGGCAAAAGGGAGAAGCTGCCGCTGATTTGCCGCTGCGGCCGGCGGAACAGAGAAGCTGCTGCCGAATTGCCGCCGTGGCGGAAACACTGCCGCCCCAAAGCACCTCCTTGGAACGCTGGTGCCTGGAGCCGGCCCTGCACGCTGGGAACGCAGACCAGCAGAGGCTTGGATTCCCCTCACAGCAGTCCCAGTGGGTGGCTGACAGAGAGCACTCACTAGGATCTTTGATTCTAAGGCTACATCTATACTAGGGGTGTTATTCCCAGCTCATGTAGGCATACTCTTGCTAGCTCTCATGTGAGCTCGGATGCTAAGAATAGTAGTGTAGCCATGGTAGCATGGGCAGTGGCAGCACTGTACTAGCTGTCCTGAGTACAAACCTGGCTGAACCCCCTGGGTGCTGCTGCTGTCTGTGCGACTGTGGCCACAATGCTATTTTTAGCGCCCTAGCACAGATGAGAACTACCACAAGTATGTCTATGCAAGATGAGAATCAAATCCCCAGGTCCAAGAACAGATGTAGCCTTAGTAATTTACTAATTTTTTTTTAATTATGAAAACAGGCCTCTGGAGATCTGCATACCCAGACTTATAGGCCACATGTGGGTGTGAGGATTGGTGCATTTTGTACACTAATTTCAATGCTTCTCTTTTAAGAGAGTACAGAATTAGAGGGGGTGAAGATATGATGGTAGAATTTGGCTCTCACTGCAATGAAACCTTGATTTATCTATGCATATTCTGCTATACCTACCTAATCTTTGGTTTGTCTCTTTGTTCTGGAGGTTTTGCTAATCAGTAAAATTCAGCTCCCTGAAAATTAAATAAAAGTCAAGTTGACATATGACTGCTGACTTTACAGGGTCAGTTCAGTCCTGTTTTACAGAAGCCTATTTGTAAAATATGTATTAAGCTGGTTGTATTAAATATCATAACACATTTACATTAAACATAACATCCAGGGACATAAAGTTTGGGTATTGATATCCCCCTATTAGATTTTCACTCATTTTTTCAAGACTTGTCTATTTTCCTCCAAAAATCAATCAATATATATATATATATATATATATATATCTCTATTTTTATATATATATATATATCATAAAAATATAGAGTTAATATCAATGTTAACAACATTCTTTTTTCTATCACAGATACAGTAGCAGAAAGAAGTACACTCAGAGAACATGTTTGTCCCAAGCTGAGAGAATTCTGCAGGGAAAACTATGGGCTGGAATTACAGGTAGATTTTATTACATTAAATATTCAATTATGATATATAATTAACCTTCCTATTTTTGAAAATATTTTTGATTTATATGTAAAAATAGTGTAATTATTGATAAATCGACACAAAATAGAAGCCTATACAAAACCAAAAAAAGTACATGTAATATGATAATTTTGTCAAATTGAAGTGCTCAAAGCATCACAAGTAAAGAGTGCTGGTATTAATAAAAAGACAGCTAAGAAAAATCCACACTGCTCTATAGAAGAGTGTTTACTGGTAAATAAGAACAATACAGTAACAAATTAATAACATTTCCTCTTGAAAGTAATGCATAATGAAACTGTAAAAATACAAAACACCTAAGAGGAAATAATGTCACATCCAAATTATGGTACTGTCTTTCTAGAAGTTAAACTATTCATATTCAGAAAATATAAAGTCACATATAGTTTCAACAGTTGGGTTAATGTTAATCACATCATTCCTGCTTTTCTTTTGATCATCATTTAAGTCACAGCATCTTCATACTCCATATAATAATTACTGCTACAACTACAGTTTTGTCATCAGTAACATGGAAATGAATTTGATAGGCCAATTATTGAAGCCTTGATGACCAATGAAAAACTCTGAACTTTTTTTTTTTAAACTATCCCATGTGTTTGCAGAGTCATGGCCAGGTTTGGAAAGATATGGGGTAAAATCCTGGCTCCATTAAAGAAAATGGCAAAATTCCCACCCACTTCAGTGGGACTAGGATTTCACTCAAACCTTTTTCACCTTGTATTTTACAATAACTTGGTCCTTCCACACCTCTTGTGGAACAGTATCAGTAATGAATATAAAAGTCACTCATCTTCTTACAGTTAGCTAGGCGTGTATTTAAGCACCTTCCTGAAGACTCTGGCAATAGAAAGACTCCCATTGGGCCCAGCTGGGAGCAGTGGAGCAGGTAGCACCTGGTGATGGTGCTGCCAGGACAGAGCATGGCTGCTATGCTGGCCACCAGCCTGGAGTTGGTGTTGCAGAGCCAGGGCAATGGCAGCTACTTCTTCAAGATCCTGGAGCTGCTGCAGGCAGCCGAAGATGCCGCTATCCTTTGCGCCATCAGACCCTGCAGCCAGTTTGCGGCACTGCTGGAGTGCGGGAGCTGTTTGGAGGCCAGCTGCTTGATCAAGAGTCCTCTTTCACAGAGAACTGCAGTGCAGAAAGTAAGTACAAAATAGGGAGGAGGCATTGTTATAACAGTTGTGTCAACTGCTTGGTGGAGCTGATGGGCCATGAGTCTTTTCAGGTCAAGGAATTATCACAAACTTTGTTGAGTTGGAAGGGAAATACCCTTCAGTCAAGGTAGAATGGGAGTTTCAGTTTCCCTCATGAGCTTTTAAAATTAGTTGTGGAGAACTGTCATAGGGTCTGCTCACCGCTAGTGAGCCTTCCCCTTGTCACTCTGGGGATTAGCTGATTCCAGGTCCAACACATCCTTTCCACCTCTCGCTGCATGCTGTACCTTCTCTTCCTGGCCCTCAGCGAGGCAAGATTCTCCGTGTTCATGGCTTAGCCCTCCGGCCAAGTCACATGTCCTCTCCTTCTGGGGTACCGAAGTCTTCTTATAAACGGGCTCAGGCAGCTGTTCACTGTTCAGCTGGTGCCACTTCTCCAGTGGCTGGTAGGTGAAGCTGGGCCTGCTCTCTACTCTGGGTTCCAGCTCATGGACCATCTAATCAGCAGCCACCATCTGTTCCATTCTTTATCTTACTAGCTTTTCCCTAAGCATTTCATAACCTCTGGCTGCCCCAGGTTTGCCAGCCCCAAAACTCCCTCCTCCCAGGGGGTAACTGTAGGATTCTTTGGCTGTGTAGACCCTAAATATATCTCCCTTCTCCCAGGGAGTGACTGCAGCCTATTTCCCTGCAGCCTTCCTCTGCTAACTTCCTGTCTTTATAAACCCAGCCCAGCTCGTTCTTCTTCAGCTGGGTTTCCTCATTATTCAGTCAGCGGATTACTTAAACTACCTGATCCCCCTCAGCTGTGGCCTGTCTGGTTAATTGGACCCCTTCTTAGCCTACATTAAGCTCTTCAGGGCAAGTGTGGGGTCAATACCCCATCAGAAGAACTTAATGTCTTAAGAAGAGGACTCTTCACTCCTGACCTTGCTTTTCCAAGAATACCTGGATTATGAAGACATTTGGTACTTTGTGGTGAAGGTGGTTGCTGAAAACATCAGACAAGTCATGCAGAAGACAAAAGAGTATATCTCTTTACCAGCAGAATGTATTTTTCCTCGTTTAATCTATTAGCATGCCGAACAAAGAGAATGAGGTGGTCAGTTTCATAGTGAAGCAAGCTAAGCAGGAGGCATGGAATGTATTGAAGCTAAAGAAGCATAAACAGGCATTTGAAAGGATGTGGCTTGGCCTTCTTAAACACAAGCTACCCAGCGGTCTTTACAAAAAGATTCTTGTAATTTTGAATGACTCAATCCTGCCTCACCTGAGTGAACCCACCCTCCGAATAGACTTCCTGACAGTCACATGTGAGATGCTGTAGGTGGAGCAGTCAGTCTTCTAGCCTTACATGGATTATTTATTCTGATTTGCCAGCATAATCTGGAATACCCTGACTTTTTACAAAAAGGTGTAGAGCATCTTACACCCCTGAATATATCACATGAAGTACCAAGCCTGGTTTTTCCAGCTATCTGGTTTATTTTTGTCTTTATCATAGTTGCCAGCATACCTGGTGGCAGCATTCATACAACGCCTCACTAAGTTGACTCTCCCCAGTCCTCCCTAGTTTTTTCTGATGGTTATTCCTTCCGTCTGAAATCTCTTCTGGAGGCACTCAGCTTGCAAGGTTCTCATAGACACACCCACAAGGCTTGAAGATCTGTCAGAAGATCCATACATTATGGATGAGGAAGAGCTACAGACTCTTCAGAGCCATTATCACCCTGATATGGCCTGAGCAGTTGTCATTGTGAGCCAGTCTCTGTCTGAATTAGTGGACTACATATCGGAGCTCCTGGAGTTATTGGCCTATGTGCTTTTTGTTAAGAGAATAAAAGAACAAAGCCACCAGTGTCCCTCTAGAGTTTGAGAGGAGTGAGAGGATTATTTGGCAAGAGAATGATCTCTTTGCAGAGCATTTTGCATCAGAATGATGCTGCACTTTGGTATTAAACATTTTTTTATGACTGACGTTGACTGTGGAAGCCAAACAGAACTGTTTTATGAGTAGTTCCATTGAGTTTTGGCTGTAAAATCTAAATTGATGGGTTGGACTATTTGAGGTGCTTCTGTGACCTTCTTGCACCTTCCTATGAAGCATCTGGTGTTGATCAGTATCATTGATAGGTTACTGGGCTAGATGGACCTGATCAACTCTGGCAGCATACTCATCATGCTTGAATCTGGGCATGTGGAGTTGGGGTGAGTGGGGACCTTCTCAGACGATTAGGCCTGGGTTCTGCCCAGGTTTCATTCCAGAGGTTGTTACCTGCACAAAACTCTGTCACTTGCACACTCCAGGGGCTTGTCTACACCTATATTTTATAGCGCTCTAACTTGCTGGCTCAGGGGTGTGAAAAATCACCCCCCTGAACGCAGCAAGTCTGAGTGCTTTAAAGCGCTAGTGTGGACAGGCTCCAAGTCCTGGAAGCCGTGCTCCCAGCGCTCTGAGCTAACCCCCTTGTGGAGGTGGATTACCAGGAGCACTGAGAGAGCTCTCTGCCAGCGCTCGCATGCGACCACACTCACACTTCAAAGTGCTGCTCCTGCAACAGCACTTCAAAGTTTCCAGTGTAGCCATGCCCTAGGGCTTCCACCTCCACCTAGTTCCTAGGGCTCAAGGCTTCCACCTCCACCTAGTTCCTACGGCTCAAGGCTTCCACCTCTATCTAGTTCCTAGGGCTCAAGGCGTAACCCTCTTAATTTAGGCACCCACCTTTACCCCATTCATTGGGCTCAGGTGTAACCTTACATTTTAGGGCACCCACCCTTATCCTGTTCCTAGGGTTCAGGCATAATCCTCTTAATTTAGGCACTCTAACTTTACCTCTCTGTGGGCTCCAGGCAAACACCCATTCCCTCCGGGCTTAATCTTTTGTGGGTTTACGGGGTCTTTTACCAGTGAAAGAGCCTTACCCAGTAATATCCTGCTTAACCTCTATTTATTAACAATCACCAAAACAGAATGCACACGGTACACATATAGTAACTCCTCACTTAAAATCATCCCAGTTAACGTTGTTTCATTGTTACATTGCTGATCAATTAGGGAACATGCTCGTTTAAAGTTGTGCAATGCTCCCTTATAATGTTGTTTGGCAGCCGCCTGCTTTTTCCACTGCTTGCAGGAAGAGCTGCCCATTGGAGCTAGCTGGTGGGGGCTTGGAACCAGGGTGGACCGGCAGCCCCGCTATCAGCTCCCCGCTCCCCTAAGTTCCCTGTGCAGCAGCCGCCCAGCAGGCTATCATTTGCCAGCAGTTCAGCTGTCCCTCCCTCCACTGCCATGTGCTGCTCCTGCCCTCTGCCTTGGAGCTGCTCCACGGAGCCTCCTGCTTGCTGTGCGGGGAAGAGGGGGGGCTAATGTCAGGGTGTCCCCCTCCCCCCTGCTCCTGCACCCCGCTTACCCCATCTTCCATAGAGCAGGGGGACACATGACAGGGCTCAGGACAGAGGGAGCTTCCTGGCAGCAGCTGCCATCTCAGCTTGCTGATTAACTTAAAAAGGCAGTGTACTTAGAGTGGGGTCAGCGTCTTAAAGGAGCAATGCGCATCTCTCTCTCATAGGGTGTGTGTCTCTGTCTGCCATGGTGTCTCCCCTCCCTCCATTCGTGCTGCCTTGTAGAGTGTGAGGCTACATTAACAACGAGTTAACCCTTGAGGGCTCAGCCAGTTGCTAGTTCATCATTTAGCAGTAAGGCATCCCCTGGGAAATATCCCACCCTCTGACTTCACCACCTCAACCAAGCTTCACAATCATCATCGCTGTGTACCAGTATTAAATTGTTTGTTTAAAACTTATACTGTCTGTGTGTGTGTATGTATATATATATACACATGTCTTTTTTGTCTGGTGAAAAAAATTTCCCTGGAACCTAACCCCCCCATTTACATTAATTCTTATGGGGAAATTGGATTCGCTCAACATAATTTTGCTTAAAGTCGCATTTTTCAGGAACATAACTACAACATTAAGTGAGGAGTTACTGTACAATGCTCACCACTCCGAATAAGACAGATGAACTTTTCCCTGCTGGCCAGTCAGGATCAGGTCCACCTGGGCGGCTCTAGTTTCTGCATGGTGTCATTGGCAAAGTGTTGAGGTCTAGCAGCTCTGTTCTTGGGCCTGTGAACTTCCTTTTGGACCCCAGTTTATATAGTGAAACTTGAGTCCTGCTTAGCTATACCTTAACCAATCCTAACATATTGTAACAAAATTCTCTAACCAATCATACCCCACCACCTTAATTAATTTACAGCTAGCAAAATTAATTATGAAACAGACAGAAAATCAAAGAACCGGACAGAAATCATACACACAATAGGGAAGTGGGGATCATAAAGATAAAACAAAAAAGAAATGAGGATTTCACAACCACAACTATTGATAAGTGATTTCTTACCAGACAGAATGCTATCAAACTAAGTTTTCTTTAACCGGTTTAAGATTTGTTGCAAGGATAGGTTCCTGGGTTAGTGTTTTTGTTGTGTGGTGTGTGGTTGCTGGTGAGTATTTGCTTCAGGTTGGGTGGCTGTCTGTAAGCGAGGATTGCCCTGTCTCCCAAGGTCTGTGAGAGTGAGGGATCATCCTTCAGGATAGGTTTTAGATCCTTTATGATGCGCTGGAGAGGTTTTAGTTGGGGGCTGAAGGTGACGGCTAGTAGTGTTCAGTTACTTTCCTGGTTGGGCCTGTCCTGTAGTAGGTGACTTCTGGGTACTCTTCTGGCTCTGTCAATTTGTTTCTTCACTTCAGCAGGTGGGTATTGTAGTTTTAAGAACGCTTGATAGAGATCCTGTAGGGTTTGTCTCTGTCTGAGGGATTGACGCAAATGCGTTTGTGTCTTAGAGCTTGGGGCTGTAGACAATGGATCATGTGATGAAAACTGCAGGCATGTAGGTAAGTATAGCGGTCAGTTGGTTTCTAGCATAGGGTGGTGTTTATGTGACCATCGCTTATTAGCACTGTAGTGTCCAGGAAGTGGATCTCTTGTGTGGACTGGTCCAGGCTGAGGTTGATGGTGGGATGGAAATTGTTGAAATCATGGTGGAATTCCTCAAGGGCTTCTTTTCCATGGGTCCAGATGATGAAGATGTCATCAATGTAGCACAAGTAGAGTAGGGGCATTAGGGGATGAGAGCCGTGGAAGCGTTGTTCTAAGTCAGCCATAAAAATGTTGGCATACTGTGAGAGTAGGTTAGCCCTATTTCTACTTACAACTTGGAGGAGGAACAGGAACAGAGTAAGTACAAGCCTGAGTGCCAGTCAGGATTTAAATAGTGTCTCTTCACTCTTTGATGTAGCCAGTTGAATGGTTTGATAAAGTCCCAGACTTGTATTTCCAGAAGCAATGAAGAAATTTCCTTTCCTGTTGACTTTGGTCTTGGATCTTGCAAGATGCTGAGTGTGCAGGCCTAGATCCAGTTAAACACATACTTGACTTTAAGCATGAGAGAAAAGTCCCTTTGAAATCAATGGGAGCCAATCACCTTTAACAAGTTGCTCTTGTCAAGTTAATTTTTAGCTCTGTCTGGTAACAATTTGAAAATGAAATGTTTCTCCATCTCCTACAAGAAACAGGTAAGGATGGCAGAAAACAAGAGCTAATTTTGGCAAGGGGTGAGAGGACAGAAGTAGAAATCCCATTACCCTGCATAAATTGGTGCAGAATACATCCTATGATAGTGTCTTCTAAAGATGTCCAGCTTTACATCTTCTTCTCCATCTATTAGGAGTGAAATAAACATAAGTAAATTGACAAGGGTCATAGAATCATAGAATATCAGGGTTGGAAGGGACCTCAGGAGGTCATCTAGTCCAATCCCCTGCTCAAAGCAGGACCAATCCCCAATTAAATCATCCCAGCCAGGGCTTTGTCAAGCCTGACCTTAAAAACTTCTAAGGAAGGAGATTCTACCACCTCCCTAGGTAACGCATTCCAGTGTTTCACCACCCTCCTAGTGAAAAAGTTTTTCCTAATATCCAACCTAAACCTCCCCCACTGCAACTTGAGACCATTATTCCTTGTCCTGTCATCTTCTACCACTGAGAATAGTCTAGAACCATCCTTTTTGGAACCACCTCTCAGGTAGTTGAAAGCAGCTATCAAATCCCCCCCTCATTCTTCTCTTCTGCAGACTAAACAATCCCAGTTCCCTCAGCCTCTCCTCATAAGGCATGTGTTCCAGACCCCTAATCATTTTTGTTGCCCTTCGCTGGACTCTCTCCAATTTATCCACATCCTTCTTGTAGTGTGGGGCCCAAAACTGGACACAGTACTCCAGATGAGGCCTCACCAATGTCGAATAGAGGGGAACGATCACGTCCCTCGATCTGCTCACTATGCCCCTACTTATACATCCCAAAATGCCATTGGCCTTCTTGGCAACAAGGGCACACTGCTGACTCATATCCAGCTTCTGGTCCACTGTAACCCCTAGGTCCTTTTCCGCAGAACTGCTGCCTAGCCATTCGGTCCCTAGTCTGTAGCTGTGCATTGGGTTCTTCCGTCCTAAGTGCAGGACCCTGCACTTATCCTTATTGAACCTCATCAGGTTTTTTTTGGCCCAATCCTCCAATTTGTCTAGGTCCCTCTGTATCCTATCTCTGCCCTCCAACGTATCTACCACTCCTCCCAGTTTAGTATCATCCGCAAATTTGCTAAGAGTGCAATCCACACCATCCTCCAGATCATTTATGAAGATATTGAACAAAACCGGCCCCAGGACCGACCCCTGGGGCACTCCACTTGACACCGGCTGCCAACTAGACATGGAGCCATTGATCACTACCCGTTAAGCCCGACAATCTAGCCAACTTTCTACCCACCTTATAGTACATTCATCCAGCCCATACTTCTTTAACTTGCTGACAAGAATACTGTGGGAGACCGTGTCAAAAGCTTTGCTAAAGTCAAGAAACAATACATCCACTGCTTTCCCTTCATCCACAGAATCAGTAATCTCATCATAGAAGGCGATTAGATTAGTCAGGCATGACCTTCCCTTGGTGAATCCATGCTGACTGTTCCTGATCACTTTCCTCTCGTGTAAATGCTTCAGGATTGATTCCTTGAGGACCTGCTCCATGATTTTTCCGGGGACTGAGGTGAGGCTGACTGGCCTGTAGTTCCCAGGATCCTCCTTCTTCCCTTTTTTAAAGATTGGCACTACATTAGCCTTTTTCCAGTCATCTGGGACTTCCCCCGTTCGCCACGAGTTTTCAAAGATAATGGCCAATGGCTCTGCAATCACATCCGCCAATTCCTTTAGCACTCTCGGATGCAACTCGTCCGGCCCCATGGACTTGTGCACGTCCAGCTTTTCTAAATAGTCCCTAACCACCTCTTTCTCCACAGAGGGCTGGCCACCTACTCCCCATGTTGCGATGCCCAGCACAGCAGTCTGGGAGCTGTCCTTGTTAGTGAAGACAGAGGCAAAAAAAGCATTGAGCACATTAGCTTTTTCCACATCCTCTGTCACTAGGTTGCCTCCCTCATTCAGTAAGGGGCCCACACTTTCCTTGGCTTTCTTCTTGTTGCCAACATACCTGAAGAAACCCTTCTTGTTACTCTTGACATCTCTTGCTAGCTGCAGCTCCAGGTGCGATTTGGCCCTCCTGATTTCATTCCTACATGCCCGAGCAATATTTTTATACTCTTCCCTGGTCATATGTCCAACCTTCCACTTCTTGTAAGCTTCTTTTTTATGTTTAAGATCCGCTAGGATTTCACCATTAAGCCAAGCCGGTCGCCTGCCATATTTACTATTCCTTCGACTCATCGGGATGGTTTGTCTCTGTAACCTCAACAGGGATTCCTTGAAATACAGCCAGCTCTCCTGGACTCCTTCCCCTTCATGTTAGTCCCCCAGGGCATCCTACCCATCTGCTCCCTGAGGGAGTCAAAGTCTGCTTTCCTGAAGTCCAGGGTCCGTATCCTGCTGCTTACCTTTCTTCCCTGTGTCAGGATCCTGAACTCGACCATCTCATGGTCACTGCCTCCCAGATTCCTATCCACTTTTGCTTCCCCCACTAATTCTTCCCTGTTTGTGAGCAGTAGGTCAAGAAAAGCTCCCCCCCTAGTTGGCTCGTCTAGCACTTGCACCAGGAAATTGTCCCCTACGCTTTCCAAAAACTTCCTGGATTGTCTATGCACCGCTGTATTGCTCTCCCAGCAAATATCAGGAAAATTAAAGTCACCCATGAGAACCAGGGCGTGCGATCTAGTAGCTTCTGCGAGTTGCCGGAAGAAAGCCTCATCCACCTCATCCCCCTGATCCGGTGGTCTATAGCAGACTCCCACCACTACATCACTCTTATTACTCACACTTCTAAACTTAATCCAGAGACACTCAGGTTTTTCTGCAGTTTCGTACCGGAGCTCTGAGCAGTCATACTGGTCCCTTACATACAGTGCTACTCCCCCACCTTTTCTGCCCTGCCTGTCCTTCCTGAACAGTTTATAACCATCCATGACAGTACTCCAGTCATGTGAGTTATCCCACCAAGACTCTGTTATTCCAATCACGTCATAATTCCCTGACATCACCAGGACCTCCAGTTCTCCCTGCTTGTTTCCAAGGCTTTGTGCATTCGTATATAAGCACTTGAGAGAACCTGCTGATCGCCCCTCATTCTCAGTATGAGGCAGGAGCCCTCCCATCACAGACGTTCCTGCCTGTGCTTCCTCCCGGTATCCCGTTTTCCCACTTACCTCAGGGCTTTGGTCTCCTTCCCCCGGTGAACCTAGTTTAAAGCCCTCCTTACTAGGTTAGCCAGCCTGCTCGCAAAGATGCTCTTCCCTCTCTTCGTAAGATGGAGCCCGTCTCTGCCTAGCACTCCTCCTTCATGGAACACCATCCCATGGTCAAAGAATCCAAAGTCTTCTCTCCGACACCACCTGCGTAGCCATTCGTTGACTTCCACGATTCGACGGTCCCTGCCCTGGCCTTTTCCTTCCACGGGGAGGATGGACGAGAACACCACTTGCGCCTCAAACTCCTTTATCCTTCTTCCCAGAGCCACGTAGTCCGCAGTGATCCGCTCAAGGTCATTCTTGGCAGTATCATTGGTGCCCACGTGGAGAAGCAGGAAGGGGTAGCGATCCGAGGGCTTGATGAGTCTCGGCAGTCTCTCCGTCACATCGCGAATCTTAGCCCCTGGCAAGCAGCAGACTTCTCAGTTTTCCCGGTCAGGGCGGCAGATAGATGACTCAGTCCCCCGGAGGAGAGAGTCCCCGACCACCACCACCACCATCATATACAAGGACTTAAATAGGCAACTTCTTTTGGTGGCGATGGGAGAGGTGAACCTAGTTCCTAGAGTGCCATGCTGAACCTGTGTCTTGGGATTGTTTGTTTGCCCTCCAGCACCTCAGCTGTTTTCATTTCACATAAACTTCCAAAGTTTTGGCTGGGATATTCAATGGATCTTTGAGGAACTGGTGCTCAATTCCAGACGAAATTCAGTAGGAGTTGAGTACCTAACTTCCACAGGTTCCTTTGAAAGCCCCATCCTTCCTTGTTTGCCTCTCACTTGCAAGAGCAGTACTGTGTTCTCATCAGCCAGTCTGCTGTGCCTCCACTCCTGTCTTGTGGTATTGGTGGAAAGATGATGCAGTGCTTATGACACTAGCCGGTGACTTGGGAGTCATGGGTTCAAGCTGCTCCTGTTCAACATCTGTAAAATGGGGGGGATAGTACTTTCCTATCTCATGGGGAAGGATAAATACAGATCTATGAGGTACTCAGACACATCAGTAATAGGGACCATGTAAATACCTAAGATGTTCTTGAATAAACTTGTATTGCATTTTAAAAAAAAAAAGAGTCCCATTGACTTCACTGGGCTTTGGGTCAGGCTCTCAGAGAGGAGGAATAAATTCACTATACAAAATTGTAAAAATGTAATTTATCAGAAAAATCTAATGCCAAATCTTCAGGCATTCCTCCCAACACACTATTACGTGCCTTTGCATTGCTTCCCCATAACTCAACATTATGAAATAAAGCAGCATTATCTTTAGTGATTACAGTTAATGTCTTTAAGCTATCATTCTGCATCTAAAGTCCTGCATCACTCTTGATATACATTCATCAGCAGGTTCTGATTGTTGTTGGGGCTTTTTCTTATGAAAATCAATATTATTTGAATTAAGAGACTCAATCTTAGATCCCCTCGAATCAAAATGGAGTTTGACAGCCTGTATGGCAGTAGAAATAGCATCCAATGTGATTTTAGATTGTGTTTATGAAAAATCTTGATGTGAGGATGCCAACTGATCAGCTGTTTGGATAGTCTCTATAGCAATGCTGCAGGGGGAGAATGCAAAGGGGAGTATAAAATAATAAAACCAGTTTCTCTTATTCTCCTGTACTATTCATGGAATATTCTGATATATTTTATTTATCCAATTCCTTTATTTTCCTTATTCTTCAGTCATCTCTGAGGAGACATCTCAAAGAAAGGAAAGAAAGAAACAGTGTGATGTCTCCTTTAGGCATAACAGCATGCATTTAATCCATAATCGGGAAGAAAACACATTCTGAGATGGGCTGTAGTATAAAAATCGAGAAAGACCTCAATTCCTGCTTTGATGATAATGTATGAATATCTTAACTGAGGAAGGTTTCCCTTGTAGGTATTCACAAAAATAAAACTATTTTATTAAATAGATTCAACTATTATCTGAAGACAGAGTGACATAGGCCTCAAAACATCAGGAAATTCTTCATGTAGGTGAAGGTGTAATGGGAAGCCCCACAAGCGCAGAGGCAGACGTTAACTATTTTACATACATGTCCTGAAACAATTGCGGATCCATAAAAGGCAGTGACTAGTCAAATCTAGTTTTGACTAGAGCTGTCAAGCAATTAAAAATATTAATTGCGCAATTAATTGCACTGTTAAACAACAATCGAATACCATTTATTTAAATATGTTTGATGTTTTCTACATTTTCAAATATACTGCTTTCAATTACAACACAGAATATCAAGTGTATAGTGCTCACTTTACATTTATTTTTGATTACAAGTATTTACACTGTAAAAAACAAAAGAAATCGTATTTTTCAATTCACCTAATACAAGTAATGTAATACAATCTCTTTATTATGAAAGTTGAACTTACAAATGTAGAATTATGTATAAAAAATAACTGCATTCAAAAATAAAACAATGTAAAACTTTAGAGCCTACAAGCCACTCAGTCCTACTTGTTCAGCCAATTGCTCAGACAAACAAGTTTGTTTACATTTGCAGGAGATCATGCTGCCTGCTTCTTGTTTACAATGTCACCTGAAAGTGAGAACAGGCATTCTTATGGCACTACTGTAGCTGGAATTGCAAATTTTTTACTTACCAGATGCGCTAAAGATTCATATGTCCCTTTATACTTTAACCACCATACCAGGGGATATACATCCATGCTGATGACAGGTTCTGCTTGATAACAATCCAAAGCAGTGCAGACCAACACATGTTCATTTTCATTATCTGAGTCAGATGCCACCAGCAGAAGTTTGATTTTCTTTTTTGGTGGTTTGGGTTCTGTTGATTCTGCATTGGAGTGTTGCTCTTTTAAGACTTCTGAAAGCATGCTCCACACCTCGTCCCTCTCAGTTTGGAAGGCACTTCAGATTCTTAAACCTTGGGTCGAGTGCTGTAGCTATCTTTAGAAATCTCACATTGGTACCTTCTTTGCATTTTGTCAAATCTGCAGTGAAAATGTTCTTAAAATAAACAAAATGTGCTGGGTCATCATCCGAGACTGCTAAACATGAAATATATGGCAGAATGTGGGTAAAACAGAGCAGGGGACGTACAATTCTGTCCCAAAGAGTTCAGTCACAAATTTAATTAACGCATTATTTTTTTTAACGAGCGTCATCAGCCTGGAATCATGTCCTCTGGAATGGTGGCCGAAGCATGAAGGGACATACGAATGTTTAGCATAACTGGCACATAAATACCTTTTGCAATGCAAGCTTCAAAAGTGCCCTGCAAATGCCTTTTCTCACTTTCTGGTGACATTGTAAACAAGAAGCGGACAGCATTATCTCCTGCAAATGTAAACAAACTTGTTTGTCTGAGCAATTGGCTGAACAAGAAGTAGGACTGAGTGAACTTGTAGGCTCTGAAGTTTTATGTTGTTTTGTTTTTGAGTGCAGTTATGTAACAAAAAAAATCTACATTTGTAAATTGCAATTTCAAGACAGAGATTGCACCACAGTACTTTTATGAGGTGAACTGAAAAATACTATTTCTTTTATCATTTTTACAGTGCAAATATTTGTAATAAAAATAATATACACTTTGATTTCAGTTACAACCCAATACAGTATATATGAAAATGTAGAAAAACATCCAAAATATTTAATAAATTTCAATTGGTATTCTACTGTTTAACAGTGCAATTAAAATTGCGATCAATCGTGATTCATTTTTTTAAATTAATCATGTGAGTTAACTGCAATTACTCGACAGCCCTAGTTTTGACATTAGTATACAAGTGATTTTAGCAGATATTTTTGGCTCAAGTGGGAAAGGTTATATAAAAATTACAAAGGGGAAGTGAGAGAGCATTCTGCAGCAGCTCTGAGATGGATTTTTCTCTCATAAAAATATCTTTTTCTTGGCAGTCCGACCTCCCACTATTTTATGGTTATTATGGGAAGCATTATCTTTTAATGCACACAATCATTATTATTAATTATTAGTTTGCAGTGATGCCCAGCTAGGCACTTTTCAAACATACAAGAAGGGCCATAGCTTCTTCCTGTAATAGATACAGTATTTGGGTGGATGAAAGGGGAGTACTTTACTTTTTATTCTTTATATGTGGTCCTCTACTTATAAGCTCTGATCAGTGTCTGGCTACCATGAAAGCCACATACTGCAGAGCAAGGGTCTCAAACTCAATTTACCTTCGGGCCAGTGCCAGTCCTCAAATCCTCCCAGCGGGCCAATAACGTCACTTATGCCACCTAGAATCCGCCCCCCAAAACTCCGCTCCCCCAGAACTCTGCCCCACACTTGCCTAAGGCTCTGGGAGGGAGTTTGGGTGGGGAAGGAGGTCTGGGGTGCAGGCTCTGGGAGGGAGTTTGGGGGTGGGAGGGGGTGCAGGCTCTGGGAGGGGGGAAGGGCGTGCGGCGCTTACCTGGGGCTCCAAGGTGGGGAGGGCCTGGGGGCTTTGGTGCGCTGCTGCCGCCAGGCACCGCCCCCCACAGCTTCCCATTTGCCGCAGGGGCACTCGGAGCGTGGGTAGCGTGCGGAGGCACAGCCCCGCCCGGCAGCCGCAGGGAGGGGTCGGCAGACACGTGGAGCGAGCAAGCAAACACCACTCAGCTCCACTGCACTGTTGGGGCCCCGGGTCATTTTAAATCACCCAGGGGAGGGGAGCACCCAGGGGCGACAGTTGGGGCCAAGGGAGAGACCTGGCCCCAAAACTGCTGGAGCCCCGCGGGCCACACCGGGGAGGCTTGCGAGCCGTGACTTTGAGACCCCTGCTGTAGAGTATACTCAAGTCATCATCTACTTGATAAACAGTGACCTAACTTAAATTCATTCTAATATATTCAGTGGTCCAGTTTTCTCTGAGTCATCCGGCTCCACCGATAACAGGGTCTCAATTGTTGCAAAACCTCAGATCTGTCAGGCTTCCTGTGTTGACCACTCCTGTGGAACACAATTACCATATGTGGGGAAATGTGACTGAATACATTAATTCCATCTCTGAATTGGTTTAGGGTACTCTATTTGTTCCATTTGTTTTCCTTTGAATCACGAAAATGTTTCTGAAAAATTATGTATTTTGATTTGGACTGTTGTTAAAATAGAGATAAAAAGTACGCTAGAAAGGATACCTCCAGAACACATATTTTGAATCTTAAAACAGCTTGACATATATCTGTTTCTCTAGGTTTCTTTTAAACTGAGAAACTAGTTCGTAATGGAAACATTTTCTCAGGATAATTAGCAACTGTTAAGTGGGGGCATCTTGTGGTGTATAGTGCGGGGGGGGGAGATATGATAAATGGAATGTGACAAAGCTCTATCCTTGCCTCCGTGGGTCCCGCGTTTCCTGGCTGATTTCGCTAGCCTCAGAGGCTCACTGTGACCCTCCACATAACCCTTCTCTCTCTAGAGACAAGGGTCACAGTCTACTGAGCCATTTTCATCATAAGCCAGCGAGGGAGGTGAGGAGAAGTTATCCTTCCTTGCACAGTCTCTGTTGTCTCCCAGTCTCAGTGATTAATCAGGGGGTAAAGGTTGGGGGGGGAGCCCGGGCCCACCCTCTACTCCGGACTCCAGCCCAGGGACCCTAATAGTATCAGCTATGGTAGCTGACCTTTTAGAAACATAACATGTACAATTCCCTGGGCTACTTCCCCCACAGCAGCCCTCACTTCCTCAAGCTCCACTTCACCCTTACCTCAGGGTCTCCTTCCTTGTCCCTGATATGGTGTGTACTACTCAGTCTCTCCAACAGCGCAACTTCCTCCCACAGCTCCTGACATGCACCCCCACCTGACTAACTGGGAGGCTTTTAACTAGTTTCAGCCAGCCCCTGATTGGCTTCAGGTGTCCCAATCAACCTAGCCTTCTCCCTGCCTTCTGGAAAGTTCTTAATTGGCCCCAAGTGTCTTAATTGACCTGGAGCAGCTGCCATTTCACTTATCCTGGTACCAGGGATTTGTTTACCCTGGAGCTAATATATCTATCTCTCACTACTTTTCTATAGCCATCTGGCCTTGCCCCGTCACAGGAAGAAAGAAAATCCAGTGTGCACAAGCAAATGAAGGCAGCCAGCTTCAAGCAAAAAAATTCACATATATTGTTAACAATTTACAGTGTTTTCTGCTTAAAGGGTTCAACAGGATAATGCACCCTACAGAAAGATATGCAAAATAAAATGCTAACTTCTTTCAATTAGTAAGAAAAAAAGATTGACCTATAAAGATGATAGGAGTTGTTATGACAGAAGCTGAAGAAAGCAAACAGAAAACACTGACTCATGAGTGAAAAACTTAAAAAAAAAAAAAAAATCAGATGTGCAAGTAGACTCGCCCCAAAGTCAGTCTAGGTTGGGCAGTCAGCACTTACACAGAGCTTCAGGTTGGCAACCCACCTAGGCAATAACACTGAGTAATATTTCTATTAGGGTGGACATTTGGTGAGCAATGTCTCCAATTATAAGTAATAAATACATTTTGACATCATTCACAAGCATCTTTGTGTTCCACTGTATCCCATATACCCCTTCTTTCTAAATTCTCAGTGTCCTTCATGCACATATAGGTTTGACACCTATATCAGCTCGCTGGGCAGGGCAAACTTCTCATGTCATCCCATTGTGACAGTTGATTTTTGATAGCCTGACACTGAATCACCACATTGCAGTGCAACATCATGACATCAAGATGCAGAGTCATCATGTTGTAACACAATGCTGTGAGGTCATGATGCAAGATTAGGTCATGATGGTGTAATGCCAGTCCTGAAAGATATTTTTTGAGACATTACAGCAGGGGTAGGCAAACTTTTTGGCCCGAGGGCCACATCTGGGTGGGGAAATTGCATGCAGGGCCATGAATGTAGGGCTGGGGTAGGGGGTTGGGGTGCAGTGTGCAGGAAGGGGCTCAGGGTGAGGGGTTAGGTCAGAGGAGGGGTGTGGGATGTACGAGGGAGCTCGGGGGGGTTGGGGTTCAGGAGGTGGTGTGGAATGCAAGAGGGGGCTCAGGGCAGGGGTGCAGGGAGGAGGCTCGGGGCAGGGGACTCAGGACAGGGAGTGGGATGCGGGAGGGTTTTGGGGTGCGGGCTCCAGCCCGGCGCAACTTACATGAAGCAGCACCAGGGTGGCAGCGGCATGCACCCAGGCCAGGGCAGGCAGCCTGCCCTGGCCCCGCGCCACTCCCGGAAGCTGCCAGCACCACATCCCTGCGGCCCCTGGGGGAAGTGGGGGCAGAGGGCTCCGCGCGCTGCCCTCACCTGTGGGTACCTCCCCCAAAACTCCCATTGGCTGGGGTTCCCCATTCCCGTCCAGTGGGAGCTGTTGGGGGTGGTGCCTGCAGGCCAGGGCAGCGCACGGAGCCCTCTGCCCGCCCCCTCACCAAAGGGACTGCAGGGACATGGTGCTGGCTGCTTCTGGGAGTGGCTCAGGGCCCGCAGCGCCACAGGGCTGGCAATTCCGCGGGCTGGATCCAAGGCCCTGATGGGCCGTATCCAGCCCACAGGCCGTAGTTTGCCCACCCCTGCATTACAGCCAAATTTTCAAAAGTGCCTCTTATTTTTGTGCACACAAAGTTGTGCAAGCACACCTGTTTGGATATGCAGTTACTAGGCACAAAATTACAAACCACTATTGAAAATTTGGTCCATTGTTATGTAGGATACAGGAGAGCTCAGGCAAAATTGGGATGGAAGCATGCTTATGAGCAATAAAGCGTAGGAATTTATCCTAGAATTATTTATTTTCTGTGTCTCTTTATCGGTTTTGGATACCCCTAAGCATAGGCGCCAACTTCCTCTCAACCCTCTCTCCACTCCCAGGCCTGCCCCCACTCCACCCCTTCCTCCAAGCCCCCACCCCTGCCCTGCCTTTTCCCTCCCTTGCTCCGCCCACACCTTCCCTCAAGGCCCCTCCCCCACCCTGCTTCTGCCCTCCCCTGCCCCACCTCTTTCCACCAAGCATGTCCCATCCCTGCTCCTCCCCCTCCCTCCCAGCGCCACCTGATGCCATAGAACAGCTGTTCCAGAGCATGCAGGAGGCACTGGGAGGGAGGGGAGGAGTTGATCAGCAGAGCCACCAGCGAGTGGGAGGTGCTGGGAAGAGGGAGGGAGCTTGGCTGCCAGTGGGTGCTAAGCACCCACTAATTTTTTTTCTGTGGGTGCTCGAGCCCTGAAGCACCCATGGAGTCAGCACCTATGTCTCTAAGATTTGCTTGCCAAAGCATGTTTACTAGTGCTAAGTGAACTGTAGCTGCAAAAGATTCATCATTTGTGTTGCAATAAATTGCCTAGAGAGATTGTGGAATCTCCATCACTGAGATTTTTAAGAGCAAGTTAGAAAAACACCTGTCAGGAACGGTCTAGAGAACACTTAGTCCTGCCATGAGTGCAGGGGACTGGACTAGATGACCTCTCAAGGTCCCTTACGATTCTACGATTTAATAATGTTGCCATTAGTAGGAAAAATTGATGATAGTCGGTTAGTTCTTCGATGCAGTCCTGTAAATTGTAAATCCTGTAAATTGTAAATTAGATGCAATCCTGTAATCCTTCTATGTAAAAAAATCCTTATTTACGAAGACTATATACAAAGTCTTTTCCCCTGAACACAGAAGCAGGAAGCAATTTCTTTGTTCAGAAATCTGTGCTCGCTTTCCCGTCAGTCCTGTGTCTCAAGGAGTTCTGTTTCTGTTCACTCTCTAGGCTATGCTATCATCTGCTTCTCTGGCTGCTTTCTGCTTCCGACCAAGAGAGACACACACCTCCACCAATCAATTCTTCAGCCTCTGCATTTTCAATCAGTCCCACAGAAACACTTCTTATTCTCCCTGAGTTTGTTCTTGTTCAGCCCTTCCCGTGCTGGTCTGTGCCTTCAGCAATGGTGTCTATTGTTTCAGCTGTCCCTGAACCCATGGGCATTTAGTTGCTCCTTCATTTAGCATGAATGAAAGGTGGCTAGTGCATCCACCAGCTTCAGCAAGATAATGTGATTGCCTAAAAACATGCTCCAACAACATTCTCTCGTCTAGCACAACAGTAATAATGTATTTCCCACGTGTTAGTAACGGGAGATTCTAAACTTCACTTTTGAGCAGAAAGGAAAGATTATTCACCAGTCACTGTAGTTCTTTTACAGTGCTGCCTCTGCATTAATACATGCTCCACCCCCATTCATGTCTTCAGCATTCTACCATCATCGGGCTCTCAGGTTTTCTTGGAAGGGACTGAGGCAGATGGGCCCCAACTACCCTTTTACAACCATTGCTCCAAGCATTCATTTCCAGCATCCCAATGAACCCTGCTTTTGAGAAAGTACCTGAAGCTACAATAAAAAGAAAGCTCATCTATGCAGGAGACAGAACTTACTCAGGGGCCAGCCCAAGACTGTGGAATAAGCTCCTCAGCAGCTAAAGACCATCACAAACCTCAGCCCCTTCTGGTGTAAGTGCAAGGTGCGTTTCTTTGACCTTGCCTTTTCTAACATAAACATATAACGTGTGAGTATATAATATATTTTATTGGACCAACTTCTGTGGGTGAAAGAGACAAGCTTTCAAGCTTACACAGAGCTCTTCTTCAGGTCTGGAAAAGGTACTCAGGTCTGGTCTAAACTACAGACCTCTATCGGTATAACAACATCACTCAGGTGTGGATTTTTCACACCCTTGAGCGACATACCTACCTAGCCCCCCGTGTACACAGCATTATGTAGCAGGAGAGCTTCTCCTGCCATCCTAGCTGCCACCTCTCAGGGAGGTGGATTAACTACACTGACAGGAGAGCACTCTCCCGTTGGCTTGGAGCATCTTCATGAAAGCACTTCAGTGGCGCAGCTGCATCGGTGCAACTACACCCACGCAGTGTTTTAAGGGTGGACTTGCCCACAGAGTGTCACAGCTAAAAACAAGGTGGAACAGATTGTTTAGCATAAGAAGTTAACACATACTAAGAAACCTTTCAAGGTGAAGTGCCCAGTTAACATCTCTGGAGTCCTAGAACAAAGAAGCGGGGGCAGGGGGAGTTAGTGGGTTACAGATTGTTGTAATAAGCCATAAATCCACTGACTTTATTAAGTCCATGATTATTAGTATCTAACAAAGTTATGAATTTAAGCTCCCAGGCTCGTCTTTTGAAGGTGTTATGCAGGTTTCCTTTGAGGATGAGGACTGAGAGGTCAGATATAGAGTGATCACTTTGAGAAGTGTTCACCCACTGGGGATATGGTGTTTTTGTCTTTTATCACTTTCTTGTGTGTGTTCATTCAAGAGCCTAGTGATTGTCTCATTTCACCCACACAGTTGTTGTTGGGGCATTTAGTGCATTGGATGAGGGACGTCACATGCTGTGATAACTGTGTTTGGGGGCGTAAGTTTTGCATCAGTTGTTACGGCGGAGTCTGGTGCTGCTTTGAGTTGGTGTGTCCTGGCCTGTGGGGAGCTTGCTTCTGATGATGAGCTTGGCAAGGTTGGGGGTTGTTTGAAGGCAGAAGGGGGGCAGGGTTGGGAAAGATTTCTTTCAGGATGTGGTCCCCATCAAATATTGATTATAATTGTTTAATGATACCCTGTATGGGTTCCAGTGTGGGGTGTTAGGTGACAACTAGATATGTGCAATTGGATCAGATTTTTTTTCCATATTGAAGCAGATTCTCTCAGGGTATTTTGGTAGCCTGTTCCATGATGCCATCTAGTTCTGAGACCAACATGGCTACAACAACACTGTGAACAATAAGACACACACTACAAAACAAAACACTGCCTACTACACACACTTTTTCACCTGGGGAGAGGATGAGAGAACAAATGTGACAGACGTTAGTCCCATTGCTCAGTGCATTAATGGAAGGTGCTCAAATACTACAGTGATGAGCACAGAATAAGAACCTGAAAAGAACAGAAAGTCAGTGGCAGCAGGTATTCACCCCACAAGAAAAAAACTGTAAAAATATAGAATTCCTGGTCAGTCGTCTTTCTTTTTTTGTCAGTAAAGAAAGAAGTTATGACTTAGAAAACACCCAAGGAGAAGCCTTTTGAGAAAGCTGACATTTTTACTTAGTCCCATTTCTGGAGATAATCACATTTTAATAAATCAGAATGCATTTACCATGCATTCAAGGCACAAAGTTTGATTCGTAAAGTAAGAAGACAATAACAATAAAATCATTTAAACATAAGATACTAGGTTTTTCTCTATCCTACTGAAATTTTGCTGGGAGATTTTATTATGAGAAAGATACCTTCTCACCTTTCATAACACATAGAGGAAAGGCACACAGCATGCTGGAAAGTTAGCCCTTGACACACTGTTCTCTCTTCTGTCCTAGCTCAAGTTCTCTGACTTCTGACTGGTCAGTTAGAGTAAAAATTTCCTTTGATGCCTGAGAAAATTCTTGAGTGACATAAGTTCATCCAGCTGCAAATTCAAATACGGTATGTTTGGAGCTGAGAATGACTGAATTAGTTAATTTATGTCTTATGCAATTCTAATATTCAGGCATCTGATGAAAACAACACAGAGTTCAATAATAAATCCTCAGAGATAAATAATGGGAAGGAGAAAGAAATAGGGAGAAAAGAAATATTTTCACTTGTAAAGAGAAAAAGATCAATGAAGCAGAGAGATGCAGGAAAGCTGAGATGGCAAGAGCTGCAAAGAAGTTTCTTGCTCAGACCAGTGTTTGGGACAGAGTTTATGTAAAGTATAAATGTATAAAATTATTCTTTCTAACATTATGCTCTTTTATTCCACTTTATAATGCACTTCACGCTTTGGGCTGTTTCACCACACGTGGTCACTTACCTCCAGCGTCTAGTGCCTGTGGCCCCAATCCAGCAAACAGTTACACATGTGCTTAACTTTACTATGATGAGTACTCATGGCAGTAAAGCATGTGCATAACTGTTTGCAGGATTGGGTCTTATAACCCATCAGCGATTGTTACCAGAACCTTCCTAAGAAGATTTGCCTGTTTCCAAGAGGGTTAACTTGACTAATCCATCAACCATATACATTTTTAGATGGTAAGGTCTTCAGTGCAGGGACTCTCTCTTACTACTGTGTTCAAACTGCATCAAGCACAATATGGTTCCATCTTGACTGAGGCCTCTAGGTGCTATTATAATACAAATTAATATGTAAATTAATTAATTTTTTTAAATTGTGCAGTAATGACTTCTTTATAATAGTATCACATGGTTGTATTGAAAGCTGATAGTAGCATAAATAAGCAAATCGCAGTAGGATATATCATCAGTTTATTTTTAAAAAAACCTGAGACCTTTGGACAGATAAAGGACTCTCTGTTCCTTTAAATTAAGGTCCTGTAATAACAAAACTTCTATCCGTTAGTTAAAATATGTAGTGAAACCACGCTTCATCACTAAATCTCCTGAAATAAATGTAGCAACCTCAGCCAGCTTCTTCCAGGCATTTGCTTGCATCTTATTAGCATTATAAAACTGAATCTATAGCAACAGATGAAAGTCATAACAGCAAGCCATCTGCTATTATAAATTCATGCATTTTTTGCTTCCAGAGCAACAAAACATTAAGGAACAAAGGAAGAGTGATATTACAATATCTAATCCAGTCCTGTCTTTTTTGTTCATTTTAGCACAGGATAGTTTGATCTCTGGTGGGTCAAAAAGTCATTGGGTGAAATCTGAGCTGTGTTGAAGTCAATGGCAAGACTCTGACTTCATAGGGGCCAGGATTTTGCCCAGAGAGTCTTATAATTATTATTATTCATTTATTATTTGCATTACAATAGCAACTAGAATCGCCATCTGCGATCAGGGCACCAATGTGCTAGGTGCTGTACAAACATATAGTAAGAGGCAGTCCCTGCCCCCAAAGAGTTTACAGTCTAAATAGAGAAGACAGTGGGAAGGGAAACAGAGAGATAAGTTGACTTGCCTACATCACAGCGCAGGTCCATGTCAGGACTGGGAATAGTACCCAGTTCTGTCCACTGCTCTACCCACTGGCCCACATTAACTCTTTAAAGATAAAAAAACAAATCTCTTAACTGAGATCTTGTTCATCTTGTTATGTAGGAGAAGCTTAAACTAATGGATAAAACTAACAGTGTGTTATACATTGATTTCCAGGTCATAGACTTATACTGGGGAATAGAAACAGAAGAGTGGGACAGTCCTGAGCTCCAGAAGACTCGTATGAAGCTGTTAGAAGATTGCTTGAAAACTTCTGCAGGTCCATGTTTTGTTGTGGGTATACAAATAATGCTTTACATTAAAACAAAAATACATTGATAGCTATCCTAGCATCTGTAGTGCAGTTAAAGGCTTTTTCCTAGACAAATGTGTTTTCTCTCTTACTTCTGAAATATTTCTTGTATACTTCTTACTGTGCATTTGAAATATCAGACCTGAGATTTCCCAGACAGTGCTGTAAATTGACAATGGATATTTGACATCAGTAAAGGAGGACTGGCCCTTCACAACCAGCCCATTTTGGGGGGTTTGGTGCCCCCACATGGAGGGCACTGTGACTGCTGGCCAGTGGCAGCACTCCTTGGTTAGGGAATTAACTCCCAGTACTTCTCCCAAGTTCTGGTATTAGCAGGCCAACAAGGGTTTGCCTATAAAAGAACAGCAGCAGGCAGAGGTTATCCTCTTCGATCCATTCTCTGCTGGTGTGCCTGGCAGGCTCAGGAAATCATAGGATGCTATTTCGATTGGAACATCAAAATGGGAGATGGCCAGTGACAGCCTGGGAAGGCTGTGGCTATCATCTTTCTCTTTCAGACACACACACGCATGCAAAACACCGATTGTTTACTGCTGCCAGGACAGGTTGCTTTTAGAAGGTACTTTAAGGTTCAATAACATTGTAGACACCTGGCAAAAAATGATAATTCCTGTGTTCATCCTCAATGGCCCTCCCATCAACTTTTGTAAAAGTGGTGTACATACTCCTGTATAATAGGAGTAGGTATTTGTTAAGGTTGTAGCTAGTATCTTACCTCAAGCTCAAGAAAAGATCTCCTGCCATAGAATCATAGAAATGTAGGTCTGGAAGGGACTTTGAGAATCATCAAGTCCAGCCCCCTGCACTTACACCATCCCTGACAAGTGTTTGTCTAACCTGTACTTAAAAATCTCCAATGATGAGAATTCCACAACCTCCCTAGGAAGCCTATTCCAGAACTTATGGTTAGAAAGGTTTTCCTAATATCTAACCTAAATCTTTTAAGCCCATTACTTGTTGCCCTACTTTCAGTGGACATGGAGAATCACTGTCTTCTTTATAACAGCCCTTAACATATTTAAAGACTATCAAGGTATCTTCTTTTCTCAAAACTAAACATGCCAAATTTATTTTAACCTTTCCTATTAGGTCAGGTTTTCTAAACCTTATATCTTTTTTTATTGCTCTTCTCTGGACTCTCTCAATATATCCACATCTTTTATAAAGTGTGGTGCCCAGAATTGAACACAGTACTCTAGCTGAGGCCTCACCAGTACTGAGTACAGCAGGGCAATTACCTCCTGTGTCTTATGTATGATATTCCTATTAATACACCCCAAAATGATATTAGCCTTTTTCACAACTACATCAAACTGTTGACTCATATTCAAATTGTGATCCACTATAACCTACAGATCCTTTTCAGCAGCACTACTTTCTATCCAGTTATTTCCCATTTTGTAGTTGTGCATTTGATTTTTTTTCCTTCCTAAGTGTAATACTTTGTACCTGGCATTACTGAATTTAATCTTGTATTAATTTCAGACGAGTTCTCTAATTTGTCAAGGTCATTTTGAATTCTAATCCTGTCCTCCAAAGTGCTTGCAATCTGCCCAGCCTGGTGTCATCTGCAAATTTTATAAGCATACTCTGCACAGCATTATCTAAGTCGTTAACAAAAATATTGACTAGTACCAGACTCAGGACTGACCTCAGCAGATACGCCCTTCAAGTTTGACAGCGAACCATTGATAACTGCTCTTTGAGTACGGTCTTTCAGCCAATTGTGCACCCATTTTATAGTAGTTTAATCTAGATGACATTTCCCTAGTTTGCTTATGAGACTGTTATGTGGAACTGTTTTTAAAGCCTTACTAAAATCAAGATATATCACATCTGCTGCTTCACGCACATCCACCAGGCCAGTAACACTGTCAAAAGAAGGAAATTGGGTTGATTTGGCATGATTTGTTCTTGACCAATCCATGATGGCTATTCGTTATAATCCTATTATCCTCTAGGTAGTTACAAATTTATTGTTTAATAATTTGTTCAAGTATTTTTCCAGGTATCAAAGTTAGGCTGCCTTGTCTATAATTCCCCAGGGTCATCTTTGTTCCCCTTGTTAGAGATAGGTACGATGTTTGCCCATCACAATATCTTCAATTCTGAATTTATGGCGCCAAGTCAAATGTTAATTTGAGCTCAGTAACTGAAAGACACTGGGAGTAGACTGCATCAGTTAAATTCTGCAAAATAGGAATCCTCTCTTTTCAGTGAAGCATATGCACTAAATGTTGCTGGCAGTGGTGTTATATTCGTTATATGGTGCAGAATAGACTTGTAAGTGTAAAGTTTTACTTCTCTTTCCCTTAGAAAAATGTGTGCCTTGCTTTAATGAGCACATAGGTAAAAGTATGGAAAAATATTTTTGGCACATCAGTATGTGGCTTATAAACTGTTTTAATCTTACATATTGATTCTGGACAAAAATTTATCATTCTTCTGCCAACTTTTTAAATAAAGTGTTCCTTTTAACGCTTTCTGGGTAGATTAAGGTAATTAATGAGGTTGGATATACAATGGCAGAGCCAGAAATCAGTATTTGAGCAATTTAGACTAAAGCATCATAGGTCAGCATTGATATCTGAAACAAGATGCATGAAGCAATTTGGGAGGCAAGTGGATTTGTTTTGTTTATGTGTGGAGTATGTATGGGCTGGGATTCTTTGTGAGTAAGGTGAGCAAGACTATTTTACTGGAGATGTATACTGCCTGGAAGGAATTTTTAGTCAGACTGTTATTTGTTGGGGTTTCTTTGTTTTGTTATTTTTTGTTAACACCTATCTAACTTCAGTGAATAATAAACACCTGGGAACATAGTCTTTATTAAGGATTCTGCACCCTGTTCTTTGGTTAGGGAATGAGAAAACACCCAGTCAACACCTGAGACACCGAGTAATCCCTCTACTCATGACATTCCACCTATTTCAAAGTAAAGTTAAATTAAAAAAATTGTTTCTTTGGAAAACACCTTCCAGCCCTTCATTTTGCAATAAAAAGGCACATTAAGTGTCACAGACCCCATAAAAAGAAATCTTAAGTAGGTCATCCGTAAAGGGCGTGTGAGTTTGTTGTCAGTGTAATGAGAGAACAATAATATCAGTTGCAGCAGCCAGCATATCCAACTTCTACAGTTAATAAGCCATGTCTTCAGCTGTATCAGAGCAGTGTTCAGGACATGTCAGCAGACGAGGACAGACACAAGGACAGATTTTAAGTGTCAGGCTGCAACTTTATTCAACTTAACCAAAGGAGGGGCGCTACCTGTCCTGTCAACCAGACTCTTGCATACGAGGCATTTTAAGTGGTTCCAGTGCAGGGTTACAAGACTCCTACTGTATAGCACATAACTCAGGGTAGACTCTCCTCAGCTTACCCCTTAGATTCAGCTCACTCATCTGAATCCTTTCACTCACAGCCATACAACCTGCGAGGGGGACAGAAGGTACTGAAATGTGGCTGGGGGAGGAACTTGGCCCGTGCATGCCACAAGGTCTCCCCCTATCCCAGAGGCGGGCAAACTATGGCCCGCAGGACCGTCCTGCCCAGCCCCTGAGGTCCCGACCGGGGAGGCTACCCCCGGCCCCTCCCCTGCTGTTCCCCCTCCCTCGCAGCCTCAGCGCGCTGAGCTGCCGGCGCGCTGGCCCACCGCTCCTGCCGGGCAGCGTGGCTGTGAGCTTCTGCCACTCTGAGCGGCGTGGTAAGGGGGCGGGGAGGGGTTGGATACGGGGCAGGGGGTCCCATCAGGGGACAGGGAGTGGTTGGATGGGGTGGAGGTTCTGGGGACGGGCAGTCAGGGGAGCGGGGGGGTTGGATAGGGGGTGGGGTCCCAGGGGACAGTCAGGGGGTGGGGGTGTGGATAGGGGTCAGGGCAGTCAGGGGACTGGAAGCAGGGGGGTTGGATAGGGTCTGGGGTCCCGGGGGGTGGTTAGGGGAAGGAGTCCTGGGAGGGGGCAGTCAGGGGACAAGAAGCGGGGGGCGGGGGTTGGATGGGTCGGGGGTTCTGAGGGGGGCAGTCAGGAGGCGGGAAGTGGGAGGGGCTGGATAGGGGGCGGCGTCCAGGCTGTTTGGGGAGGCACAGCCTTCCTTACCCGGCCCTCCATAAAGTTTTGCAACCCCGATGTGGCCCTCAGGCCAAAAAGTTTGCCCACCCCTGCCCTATTCTCTGGGTATAAAAAACCTACCATCAAAATCCCAGGTCTTTTACTCTGAGAACAATCCCTGCCTTTTAACTACACTGGAAATTGGCTGCAAGTTGCGACAAACCAACATCCTTACCAAGTACTACCATTGATTACTAAATCTTATTCCTATTTAACCTAACTGTCCCTCCCGACTGCTGCAAGGAAGGCAAAAAATCCACAATTTGGCCCCAACAAGGGACCAGTCAGCTCCCCTCCTACTCCAGCGGGCCAATGGGCAGAGTAGTAGAGGCCACCCTTGCATTCCCCCAGTGTGTGCTCTCCTCCCCACTTCTATAGGGGCTGTCCCAGTCACTGCATATCCCATAAAGTTTGCCACATGTTGAGGCAGGTGGATGGCAGTAACAGAGGAGGAGCATGCAAAATTGGTTTCTAAACCTCCTTTAAGGTGTCCTTGTCTTGGAGCTGTTCTGTGTTTTCTCAGACTCAGCAAAAGGTATATAAGACCAGGATTGCTCTGTCCGCTGACTGCTTGCAGTTGCAAGGGGCCATTCTGGCCACAAAGGATCAACATGGCAAAGAGGCACTTTGAACATGCTTCATTTTTTTGTAACTTGCCCCCTACATTGGGTTCAGGAGAGAGATGATGTAGAAGCTGCAACCCAAATATTCCCCCTACCTCTCCAATGCCAGCGAAATCTTCAGAGAGTCATTTAAGGTGGCTTTAAGTCTGATTAGTCCTGCAGGAGCCGTGCAAAATCGATTAAATGGAGCCGAGGATCCAGCCCAATATCCTTGCTCTTAAATCTACAAAACTGGTTTTAAAAAAATCCACAAATGTGCCTCTTTCACTTTCCTTGTTAGAGAAATATCTGGAGATGTGATGCTATTGTGGAATTACTACAGCAAGTTGTTAACAATAAGCAGGAATTGCTTATCGAGCAGAACCCAGGTCACTGAGAGAACACATGCAGGCCCAGAGCCTCAAAGATATTAAGAAGCTGGTTCCCACTGAAATCAATGGAAGTTCGGTGCCCAATTACCTTTGAAGATCTGTGCCTCAGTATTTTGCTCTCATTACCGGGATTTGCCAATTGCTGTGAAATTGTGTTCAGTAGAAGTCAGAAAACCTCTGAAGATTTAAAGGAAGAAAAAAAAGTTCTTAGTATAAAAACCAATTATCTTTCAAGATAAGTGTTTGCTAGTTTAAAAAAGGGACTATTTTTTGTGTTTTTTCTCAGAATAACAAACTGCTGTAGCTAGACAGAGCCAGTTACATGTGGGATAACAGCCCAGTCTCATACACACAACCTCCCTCAGTCAATGTAACTTTTTAAACAAGTATTTTGTTTCAGACACTGTATTCAGGCTTCTCCTCCCTCCTGGCCCTGTCAGTTGGTTGCTATATTCTCTCCATCTGCACACACCATTTGTGTAGCAGTTTCACTTCAGGGCCCCACCTTAGCAAAATCAGTAAAGTCTCCTACATCATGCTGATGTTTAATACAAAAGTCTCCCCTATGGGGTTTCATTTATTGTTATTAAACAAAATTTATTCAGCTGTTCACCCTGTATCCAGGCTCACCAACCAGAGTTGGCTGAAGTTATTTTTAGTCAGAAAATGGCCTTCTTTCAAAAATAAAATTTGTTCAGTTTTTATAGGGGGGAGTTGTACATCTTTTCAATATTTTTCCATTGTCATCAAAAACATTATTAAAACGCTTATCAAACTTTTCAATTACCAAACACTAGGTTTTTAGTAAATACAATTTCTATCACCATTCTGATGTTTTCAATAAAAATTCCTGCAACATTGTTTTTATAAAAGGGTTAATTTCAAACACTCTAAACAAGAACTATTTTGCAAAAACTAGGATTTTGTTTTTTTAACCTGTTCTATCCCCATGTCGTTTTGCCTCTCTAGCATGGCTTCAGAGTCCTTTCAGCCCTTCCCGAGAGTTTCATAGTGCTTTCCCCCTCACTGCAAGGGTGTTGCTTTCTCTTGTGTCAGGGGCCAAAACACAGTCCCTGCTTTATGGCTCTATTGTCCTTTCAGTCCCTGGTCTTCAGGAATTCTCCACAGCCCTCCTCTTAAGGTCTGTGAATAGTTCCAGTCTTTCTCTAGCTCCTCTCAGTGGCTTCTGATCACAGCTCCTTTCAGGTTCTTTCCCCAGGCCTTTACCAGGAAAGACCAAACAGCACCCAGGGTAAAATCTTGACATTCTTAAAATCAGTGTTAAAATCCTATTAACTTCAATAAGGCCAGGATTTCCGTCTTTGGGTCTCCCAGTGGAGAAACTCCCTGGTCCCACTCAAGTTAGCAATAGGACCTGTTTTTTTATTTCCTGCCTCTTCTACCTGCAGCCAAAGCTGTCAGCCAAATCACATAATCAGTCACTTGCTCCTTAGTCAACTGATTCCCCCCCCCCCTTGGATTTGAAAGCATCTTTTGTCCCCATTGGTTCCTTTGGTCAGGTGCCAATCAGGTTATTTGAGCTTCTTAACCCCTTACAGGTAAGGAGGAATTTTAGGCTACCCTTATGGTTATGACAAGGGGCATCACTGGGGGTGGCATGCGTATATCAGGGGTGAGGCTGCAGCACATAGCGCTGAGGAGATTCAGAGCAACTCAGGGAGGCTGCTGTTAGACCCTCGGGGCTTCTCCAGATTACACAGGCAACGCTCCAGCCCTCAGAGCAGCCAAGAACTCTGAAGGTAAAAAGGTGGCTTTAAACCCCTCTAGCCTCCCCTCACCACCCCCACTGCCACTGAGCTGTGAATTCTGAGCTGCACCGCTGAGAGGTACAGGACAAAGTCTCACCGAGTGTTGCCTATGTTACAGTCAGACAATCTGAAAAGGCGGTCTGTATAAAAATTACAACTTAGAATAAGCAACTTTTGAGCCAGTAGGAAATCTTGGCACACGCACACTACGTTCCTTTAGCTCCAGCAGTTAGTTTAAATTATCTAATCTAGCAACAGAGCTTGATAAGTATTGAGCAATAAGATGTTTGGACAACAGTGTGGAGTGGGGTACCTCTCTGTATCAGGATATTTAGACTTGGTGGTTTGCGAGATGAAAATACAGGTAAATTGTACATTCTGTGTTACTACTGAGAACAGTTTTGTAGAAGTACAATAATGCTACTAGTGGAATTGCTCAGCAGAATGGTTCAGAATCCATCAATTCTTTTTAAGCAATAAACACTATAAAAGCTCTTTATTTAGATTTACAGATATAACTCTCATGGCTTTAACACAAAATGTTTGTGGAAGATGGACAGAAGATCTGTCTACACTGTAGAAATTTGCACCAATATCATTATACCAAAGCGGATTTCTCTTAACGTAGACAGGGCCAAAGACAGAATCTCTGACTCCCTGTCCTTCAGCCCAGATATTTTCAACTGGACAAGATCCATGCCTATAAACCCAATTCCATAATTCTTGCACTTTCAATAGTTAAAGTTTTACTGGGTGATTTAAGAGCTGAAAATGAAAACACATTGTTGTACTTTATTAATGATGAACCTTTCCCCACCCTGTTATTTTCGTATTGCAAATATCAAGTTAATGGAGGTGCTTGTTACAACACAACACAGGACACCAACATCTCTCTTCATTTACATATTATAATTTATTGTAGAAGATTCCTGTAAGGTCCAGTCACTTGCAGAATATGCCCCCATCCACAAGTCCTGAAAGGCCATAATAAACATCCAGATACCCAATTTTGCCTGCAATCACAAAAGTGGAACTGAAAGCCTAAGGACTGAAGAAGTGTTTAGAATAGCTCTACAAGGAACAAACCATTAGGTAAAATCTATTGTTAAAGTGAAAAAGCTATGCTGGAGTCACTGCAAGTTACTAGAATGTAGAGAGTCCTGAGATGGGTAAGCTGAAGACACTAGGAGTAGAAAATGCAAACAGTGAGAAAGTTTTGGGGGACTAACGTTAAATTAAACAAAAAAAATCTTTGCTGTTTTGTTAGAATGCAGATAAAGAGCTGAAGTCTGAGTCGTACACCTGTCATACCGAAATGGCAGATGCTACTTTAAATGGAGAAGAGAAGATTTTTGAGGAAAGTCCTAATTTTAGATTGTTATTAAGGAACAAAAGATGAAAAGGCTAAAACTACTAACACAGTTTTCTATATGAACTTGAATGGTACAAAACAGCCTGTGACATGGAACCACTGATCTTCTGGAACCTATAGTTGCTGTGGTGCCTACAGTTCCCTGTGTGTGGCATTTGTTAGGCAAGTAGTGAGCTATGGCTTGTACTTTTCTGGAAAAACATTTTATTGTTATCTCGCTCTTAGAGCCCACCCTCACTCATTTGTCAATTTCATCCACCTCTTGCAGACTGTCTGTCTTGTAGATTGTGAGTTCTCTGGGGCAAAGACTGGTTTTGTTACTTGCCTGTACAGAGCCTAGCAAAATGGAGCCCTAGTCCTTGATTAGGGTTAGTTGTTACTGTAACACTTAAATGTCATCTCAAATCCCTAGAGAGCTGGCTTCCATCTATTTCTTCTTTTGCTAAGAAACCTGGACTTAGTCCAGTTTTCTGGATATATTTTTATGACTTTTCACTTTCTCTTTGACAAAGAAACCAGGCTTGCAGGGTAGAGATTTTACATTTTCTTGTAGCCATGGACTTGAAACATGTCCTATCATCCCCAGATGTCTCTGTGGAACGTAAAATGAAAGACACCTACTTATGCTAACATTCCTGAATATTTTATGAACTAAACAATTTTGAAACTGTTTATAACTGGCATTGCTCCTGAAGAAAGAATGGAAATCAATGGACCTGAAGAGTTAACTGGACTTGGTAGTCCTGTCAATACCTATCCCTAGAGAGATGCCCAAATCCACCATACCCACAGCACAGGATCTCAAATTCTCACCTGCTCTTTACCAAGACCAATCCTATCAATAGCTCTTCCAATGGCATTCTAGTGTGAGTATAGCTCCCACAAATCTTCCAGCTCCCATTCACTGACCCAAGGACAGCACACCAAATACATCTTTGGTACCCTCCCCTGAAATGTTCATATTCATCCCTGCTCCCTCTTATTTCTTGTACCTTCTTTGACAGTTCTTGAGTAAATGCTGGTGATGTAGTTATCAGATTGGAAACAAGCAGGTATTCATACCATGCTGTATCGCAGTACCTGACTGATTTAAATCCAGTCATTTCAACTGATGCAGGAGTTTACCAGGTTAATCATCAAGCTCCAAAAGCTAGGGTTTTTGAGTGAATGTAATGTTCATCAGTGGAAATGTGCTGGACTGACAGCACTAGAAGTGGAAGTTCTGTTACACTCACGCTACTCAGAAGAGATAGAAGCTTAGGAAACATTAGTTTAAGGTTCTCCAGGACCAATGTACCTTAACCCTTTGGGGAGCTGGCCTCTTAAATGTAGTGATAACCAAGTCAAGAAAAGTATGAGAATGTTTTTGAGTAGAAGAAATGTCTGGGGCAGATCCTATTCACCTTTTTCTATTCCACACAGAACAGGCTTAGCAGACTCACCTGATTCTACCTTATAACCACAGCTTTTTAGGAGCAGTAGTATACATGAGTAACTTGGTTAGTAAAGGGTAAAGTCCAGAAAAAGAATATCAGAGAGGAATGTGCACAATGTGGTAGTAACAGAAATGGAATTTCTCAGTCTGAGATATAACATAAATATGAATGTCAGATTCACTGACAAACAAATCTTTGATTGCAGGAATATGAAGAAATTTCCTGTGTGGGTATGGTATTGAATAACTGCCTATCATGGGGGATTGTACTTTTCTTGTAGGATCTGATACTTGCCACTGGCAGAGGTAGGACCTTGGACTAGATAGGCCATTGGTTGATCACATATAGCAATACCTTTATTCATATGGTATATTTTCATTAGCAATTTGGCAAGTGGAAAAGAACTATACATGACCTAATTCCCTTCAACTTTATACCATGAGACACAGAAAGATCGTCTCAAGGCACTTGCTGATTTGTTCTAACACACCTTACCTCTATGAGAGTTCTAATGGTATAAAAATACATATTTAAAAAATAAAACTAATTCCCTCTTCCCCCCCGCACCACTGACAACTGAACAATACTTCTTAAAGTGGTGTCAAAAAATTCAGCCACTCGAACAATGAGAATGCTGAGCATTCTTGGACTCTTACAACATTCCACACGATGCTCCTTCTGTCGGCCGTGCACATCCTCACCAGAAGCCTAGTTTAACTGTCTTGTATGGAGCATGGTAGGGCACTGACCGATTGAGTCCCACAACATGGGGCTGACAGGACAACGATCCTCGGTCTGTCAGCTGCCCGGGACTGACATAAGTAATGCAGTATCTACACTGACACTGCGTTAACGTAACTACATAGAACTAAGTGCTACGCCTCTTGCGGAGGTGGAGTTATTAAGTCAGGGTAATAGGCAACTTACATCAGCAGGAGCAACATTGTAGTGTAAATGCTTACAGAGTTAGGGTTACACCAACCTAACTCTGTAGTTTAGACCAGGCCTAACATAAAAAAGAAGCTCACAAGAAGTGGAAGGTTGGACATATGACCAGGGAAGAGTATAAAAATATTGCTCGGGCATGTAGGAATGAAATCAGGAGGGCCAAATCGCACCTGGAGCTGCAGCTAGCAAGAGATGTCAAGAGTAACAAGAAGGGTTTCTTCAGGTATGTTGGCAACAAGAAGAAAGCCAAGGAAAGTGTGGGCCCCTTACTGAATGAGGGAGGCAACCTAGTGACAGAGGATGTGGAAAAAGCTAATGTGCTCAATGCTTTTTTTGCCTCTGTCTTCACTAACAAGGACAGCTCCCAGACTGCTGCGCTGGGCATCGCAACATGGGGAGTAGGTGGCCAGCCCTCTGTGGAGAAAGAGGTGGTTAGGGACTATTTAGAAAAGCTGGACGTGCACAAGTCCATGGGGCCGGACGAGTTGCATCCGAGAGTGCTAAAGGAATTGGCGGATGTGATTGCAGAGCCATTGGCCATTATCTTTGAAAACTCATGGCGATCGGGGGAAGTCCCGGACGACTGGAAAAAGGCTAATGTAGTGCCAATCTTTAAAAAAGGGAAGAAGGAGGATCCTGGGAACTACAGGCCGGTCAGCCTCACCTCAGTCCCCGGAAAAATCATGGAGCAGGTCCTCAAGGAATCAATCCTGAAGCACTTACACAAGAGTAAAGTGATCAGGAACAGTCAGCATGGATTCACCAAGGGAAGGTCATGCCTGACTAATCTAATTGCCTTCTATGATGAGATTACTGATTCTGTGGATGAAGGGAAAGCAGTGGATGTATTGTTTCTTGACTTTAGCAAAGCTTTTGACACGGTCTCCCACAGTATTCTTGTCAGCAAGTTAAAGAAGTATGGGCTGGATGAATGTACTATAAGGTGGGTAGAAAGTTGGCTAGATTGTCGGGCTCAACGGGTAGTGATCAATGGCTCCATGTCTAGTTGGCAGCCGGTGTCAAGTGGAGTGCCCCAGGGGTCGGTCCTGGGGCCGGTTTTGTTCAATATCTTCATAAATGATCTGGAGGATGGTGTGGATTGCACTCTCAGCAAATTTGCGGATGATACTAAACTGGGAGGAGTGGTAGATACGTTGGAGGGCAGAGATAGGATACAGAGGGACCTAGACAAATTGGAGGATTGGGCCAAAAGAAACCTGATGCGGTTCAATAAGGATAAGTGCTGCACTTAGGACGGAAGAACCCAATGCACAGCTACAGACTAGGGACCGAATGGCTAGGCAGCAGTTCTGCGGAAAAGGACCTAGGGGTTACAGTGGACGAGAAGCTGGATATGAGTCAGCAGTGTGCCCTTGTTGCCAAGAAGGCCAATGGCATTTTGGGATGTATATGTAGGGGCATAGCGAGCAGATCGAGGGACGTGATCGTTCCCCTCTATTCGACATTGGTGAGGCCTCATCTGGAGTACTGTGTCCAGTTTTGGGCCCCACACTACAAGAAGGATGTGGATAAATTGGAGAGAGTCCAGCGAAGGGCAACAAAAATGATTAGGGGTCTGGAACACATGACCTATGAGGAGAGGCTGAGGGAACTGGGATTGTTTAGTCTGCAGAAGAGAAGAATGAGGGGAGATTTGATAGCTGCTTTCAACTACCTGAGAGGTGGTTCCAAAGAGGATGGTTCTAGACTATTCTCAGTGGTAGAAGATGACAGGACAAGAAGTAATGGTCTCAAGTTGCAGTGGGGGAGGTTTAGGTTGGATATTAGGAAAAACTTTTTCACTAGGAGGGTGGTGAAACACTGGAATGCGTTACCTAGGGAGGTGGTAGAATCTCCTTCCTTAGAAGTTTTTAAGGTCAGGCTTGATGGAGCCCTGGCTGGGATGATTTAGTTGGGGATTGGTCCTGCTTTGAGCGGGGGGTTGGACTGGATGACCTCCTGAGGTCCCTTCCAACCCTGATATTCTATGATTCTATGATATACCTCTTAAGGTGTACAATATGTTTTAAGTGGCATATTCTTTCAATATGCATTCAGTTTATGCATGAAATTTACAAGGCGGTCTCGGGAAAATGACAAAATCCCTCTCCATCTACAGTTCATTACTATTTTAGGTTTTTGGACCAGATTGGCAAAGTTACAGAAGTCTTTTCATGTGTCCTTGTCTTTTTGCCTAATTAGAATTTAATGGGCCAAATTCTGCTTTCTTTTACACCAGAAGCAAGCAGAGTTGTTCTGGATTTACAGTAACATTAACTAAAAGCTGGTTGGCCCTCCAGTTGTGGATAACTTCCATTTCTTAAGAAAATGGTGCAAGCTGTGTTTTTGGGGGGGTTGTTTGTTTGTTTAGTTTAACTGCAATGTGTACATACAATAGCTTTAAGTCATCCTTGCTTTCTGTAAGTTTTACTTCCAGTGAGCTGGTCTCTTGCAAGAATGCCTGTAACCTCCATTAGGGAAGGGTTTTCTTTATGGTTTTCAATCACATCTTTTTTCTTCCTCTCCCCTCCAAACATTCTGAATTTGGGATTAAATCTTGTTAAACTGAATAAACTACTGGGTTTAGATTGATTTTATAAATTGCTTTTTTGTGGCATTGTGTGCCAATACTGTGCTATCAGTGTGAGAAAAATGAAATGTCAGTTCTTAAATCAGCACAGGGCAGTAACTTAAGAGACCTAAACTTTTGTTCAAGCACAAATATTAAGGTTTTACCTGGAGACAAAAAAGAAAAGTAAATCCTGAAAAAGATGTGAAAGAAGTCCTCAGTCTGTGGCACCCTCTTTGTGAAAGTACAGTTTCCCACTTTCCTCCTATCAGAGTAGGATTATGTATCAGTTCCTTGGGAAATATCCTTGGACTGAGTAGAAAGTATACCTGTAGTTTGTGATCTTTTTAAAAACCTTAGCTTTTACTGTGTAACTGTAATGGTACACACGCTAAATCAAAGTAATACGGTATGTGCTCACAAGTTTTATTTATTAAAAATAAGTTTCTCCTTTTGAGAGGGATATTTTCCCTTTGAGCTTTGCATGGAATTTTTGTGGTCGTCAGTGGAAGTTCCACATGAGGAACAAGGGTAGAGTATGCTCCTTAATTTATAAGTTACTTACATGCTACACTATATACCTCATACCTGTGGCAAAACATACTTTTGGTGCTGCTCTATGTGCCTGCTACTGTACAGTCACAAAGCGGCTGTAACAGAGAACAGCAATGAAAGGGTTATGTTTTTGTCAAAGAGGTACTTGACACTCACTTTGACAACACAATGTGCAAGGCACTGTATTTTCAATTCCCCCCACTTTTTGAAATAATGAAGTAATTTCCCCATATCTTAAAACACTGCGGTATTGCCACACTAAAGGTTAAAAAAAAAAATCATGAGTCTTGCCCTCAAAACTCATGAGATTGATTTACGTTATAAGATTTTTAAAAATCGTAAGATTTAGGTTCTTTGTTTGCCTGCAGCTTTTTGAACCTTTAAAGTTCATCTTGTCAAGTTTTTCTCCATATCCATATGGGCTAGAAACTTACATTTAAAAAAAATAAATTGAGATCACATAACTCCAGGCGCTGGGCCAATATCGCAAAACTAATGATAGAATTGTGAGAGTTGGCAACTTTGACACTATGTAAGACTGGCAGATTGTCTTAATATCACATGGGAATGTTATTGACTGTGTCTGTTTTAAGAGCTGTGGTAATGCTATGTTGGTTCTGAGTGGAAGGGGTTCACTGACCTTTGATGTTTCATACCTACCATTCTACTTTTAGCCCATGATTGAACATTCCCTAGTGCAACATGAAAGTGCCCATGAGCAAATATGTAATCTTGAAACGTACCCTGCAAGTTACAATGTGCAGGCGGACTCCTGTGTCTATTTAGAGCCACACTGATATCAGTGTGGACTCAGAGGTCTTCCTGAACTGTTCCTCTCACGGGATCGGGTCCTTAAGCAGCAGCTTGCATCATGGAAATGACTGTAATGTTTGTAATTACCCCATAAATAGATCTGTGGAAATTTTGGGGCTACATATCTGATTAAACAGGTCAAATCCTATCTTGCACTAATGATCTCAGATGACCTCCCTTTCTCCAAACTAGAGCCTCACATCCAACATGACCGCTCGTAGTAGGTGTTAATATAATTTTTATGAACATAATAACCATGTAAGGGCACTTGCATTGTTGAAATCCAACAAAAGTGACCAATAACCTTTTAGTGATTTTTACTAGAAAGGTCAGATTTCAGACACTGGCTTTTTGGTTAGATTTCTTTAATCAACAGCCCAGAATTAATGATTTCACCAAATATCAAGATTCAAGCTGAAAGAGGGCATGGAAATCAGTTGTTCGTTTGTCACCTATTACTATTTTCTGTACTATATATGTTTAGATTTGAACCTATTTAACAGCTAGTTACGCAACACTTTCACTTTGCATAGCTTCCCTGGAGCAGTCTCCTGCAGCAGGCTTTTTTTTTTTTTTTTTTTTGCTAGCCATTGCATAGTTAAGTAAAGTGAAACTAAAATGTTTGCTGCCTGAGCTCTTAAACTTCACATGGGTTGTCACACTGTTTAATTGAAGGTATACTCTGACAGTTAGACCCCGACCCAGGACTCTGGGCTAGGACTTAGGCACTCCTCTCCTGTCCCAGTGACACCCAGAACTCCCCTCAGATGAAGCAGGCAGGTCTTCTTATCTTGCCTGATGGTTCTTGATTGGCTACTGTTGCCTAATCCTGGCCCTTCTAGCCGCCAGAGCATCAAGTCTTGTTGGTACCCGAGCCTGAGTGGCTTTTGTAGGTCAGAGGTGTCCAGGTGGCAATGCCTCCAGTGGAGGGCACAGAAGGCCTGGTACACCCCGTGACACACCAAAAGTTGTGTTACAGCTCATTGCTAACAACTTTCCACTCACATATCACACTCTAAAAGATTTCAATTTCAAAACTCAGTGGAAAATGGGATATGCAGTCACAGCATTGAAAGAATGCTGTTCATTCACTTTTTAATCTCTAAAATTTAAAAACAGCATTTATAGCTTGTGAAATCATTTGGTTTCAGTTCATATTCCTCCTTGTCTGATCTATTCAGTGGAGTCTCAGAAAAGGTTACAGGCAACAAGCTTCAATTATAAAAAGCATGTGGAAAGAAGTCCTGCAGGTGTTCTTTTCCATTGTCCAAAGAGACATACTTAATGGATCTATGTTCTTTGCTTATGATTTAGTTTTTCCAATTCTAATGATTGCAGGGCCCCCTTCCAAGATGTGGCAAAAATGATTGGAAACCAATTGAAATTATTACTTTATTCCTAGCAGCAAATGGTGCAAAGGAATTCAATAGATCAGTATCTTAACTGAATGCATGGCTTTCAGTCATTATGGTCACCATAATGGAAAGACTGATATGTGGACATAAAGAATCACGTTTTCAGCCAGCCTCAACCTGTACTCTAAAATTTACCTAGGTATATTTTGTGCATGTAATCCCCACATTGCAGTTCCATACAGGTATTTGGGCTTGCAAATTGGTATGTCAGCTGTCTACTTAACTGATATGTGGACACAAATACTCATTCGTATGGTGGGTTTGAGACAAGGCAGTATGCTGAGTCCACTTGTTTTCATGGTAGTTATGGGGTTAATTAGTAGGAGAACTGAGCCAGTGGAGACAGAGAAAACTACCCTATGCTGCTGATCTGACCCTTTTGGCTGAGAGCAAAGGTAAACTGAAGTAATGCAAGTAGGGAAGATGGAAGAAGAGTTGTTGATTGAAGTTTCAGGAGAGAATCTGAATCAAAAGAAAGAATGTTCACTTGAGAAGTACACGTAATGCAATTAGAGAAAGATCTGGAGAACAGAAAAGAACAACCCAGTGTGCATGGGTAGAAGTAAAAAAGGTGGCAGGAGTACTGTGAACCATCAATTAGTAACAAATTGAAAGGCAAAGTGTATGCTGCATGTGTTTGCCCCTGCTTCCTCTACGGTTTGGAAATGGGAGGTCTGATGGAAATAGAAGGAAAGACTACACAAGTAGAAAATAATAGAGTGCACATGGAGGAAATTAGGGGGAAGATGAACTTGGCAGTCAGTGATCAATAGGCTGGAGAGCCCATGTTTGTTGTGAGCTGGACATATGATAAGAATGGAAGAACAACAACCAGCAAAGAGAGCATGTGAGGAAGAGGATAGCAAGAAAGGATGTGGAAGAATGAGGAGATGATGGAAAGAATCAGGAAGAGAAGTTTGAAGAAAAAAGGGCTGGAACTCCAAGGCCTTGCCATGGACCGGAAGAAGTGGCGAAGAATTGTGGGCACCTCAAAACCTCAGGTAAGCAGGAAAAGGAGTCAAGAATTGAAGTGAAGTGGACGGTCAGGATTAATTTATGAGGCAAAATTAATTGACCACTGAAAGGGGAACATGATAAACAAATACACAAATTTGAGGGGTGTTAATACCAAAGATGAGAAGAATGACTAAGGCTAGGAGTAACTCAAAAGTGTTTACATTATCAGCAGAGAAAAATTTCAAATAGTAAAATCTAAGGTGAATAATCGGCAAAGGTCAAAGGTGCATCACATGAGACAGTTAAGATTATATTGGCTTGGAAGTAGATTGTGAGGATTAGCTTCCTCTGGTGTTGGGAGCAAATTTAAGAGGCTTCCTGCATCCACTTCTGATTTCTGTTTTTCAAATCCGTTGCCCCCAATAGTAATGGAAACATGTTCTCTATGGCCCTGTTCAACAGACCTGGTAATTTATCATTATCAATGTGAAATTATTGACTGTGTTAATTTGAGCACTATTGACAGCAATCAGACAAGACCTGATATTAGGAATTTAGGAGTCTGGTGGGGTTAAGAAGAGTATTTTAATGATCTAAAAATCTTAGACACATTTTTAAGTCAGCCTGCAATCATCTATGGTGTATAGTAAAATATAGGAGTGGATTGGCTTTTACATCTGCTGAAATTTTCATTCCTATGGTATAATGCATGCTTTAATCATGCCACAATTAGTAGTATTTTCTTGAGATTGCTTCAGATTACAATTTGGTGATTAATTCTGGACACATTTTGGCTCAGAGAAAGTTCCCAAATCATATTACTCCAATTTTGTCGAATGTCCTTTTACTCCCAGTTCAGTTTTGAAGTGATTTTAAGATTTATTATCAATGTGCAAAATTGAGTAAAGTCACTGGAGTATCTGAGTTAATCTTTGCTTTTGCTTTCTTTCTAGCATTTCAAGCTTGGTACCTAAAGACATGCATCTAAATCTATGTTTAATTCCCATTTTTCAGGGGGTGCCAAGCATGTAGAATTGCCACTGAAGTCAGCATGAGTTGTGAGGTTCAGCACATCTCAATATTTAGCTCCATAGGATGGACTAGATTTAGAACTAGATTTTCAAAATAATTTGAACTGATAAAGGAGAACAAAAGAGGGGAAACCGGGGTGGGGGGGGGAAGTCCACCAAAAGTTCAAAATGTAAGTCTTCAGTAAAATAAAATATATTCCAGGAATATAACCCAGTTACTAAATCTCCTCAACATATCGAGCTTGATTCTCTTCTCACTTAGGGTCTGATCTGAAACCCATCCATGTCAGTGGGCTGTGGATCAATCCCCTTATCTCACTAACCTCAGTGGTGTTCACTGATGTAAAACTAGTGCAAGTGTGAAGAGAATCAAGCTGGGCTGGAATGATTGAATGGTGGGCTGTGCAGAAGAGGGTTCTCCAAGAATGTCAATGAGAAACAAACAACAATGGATTCTTCAAAATAGTTACAAGGAAATGAGGTCCGTGACTGGAGTGTGGGAGGGATTTTAAATTCCCTCCTCTGATGCCATTTCCTGTGGCACTGGAATCAGGGTCAGATGGCAGAAGCTCTCTCTTACCCTCTCTGCTGAAGGCCAAGTAAGTCTTGAGGTGTACCAAGGAATTAAAAAGGGAATTTACCAGTGACAATTATTTTTTGTAATATCATGGGGAGATACTGGAAAAGACCAAGTGTAATAATACCAGTCTTCAAAAATCTTTTTCTAGAGGTCCTGGCAGTTACCATCTAAAATCAGTTCCCTGTAAAATAATGGAACGAATATGAAGAGAAAAAAAATCACTGAACCTCAAGGGTCAGATTATCTACATTAGATACAAGTAGATATTTATGTGCACCTAATTTATACATGCAGAGACTAGTAGTGCACACAGATGATATGCTTAAAGGACCTCATGGAGAGTTAGAAGCCTAGGCCCACATCCACAGAGATACTTAGGTGGCTAAATCCCAATTTTAGGCATTTCTACAATCCCCAAAACCCCCAATTGACTGTCACCTAACCCTGTAGACATTTAAACTCAGTGTCTGAATTTCCACTGGAAAAGTTCTCTATGCCCCTATGTTTCTGTTGGGTGCACACACGCTGCTGCCTCTCTCTACTGTCTGAACACCTATCCACTGCCTAAGTCCCAGTGCAGTCCACAAGCCAGGGGAAGATAAGTGTGCCTCTGCTTATCTCACCTGTGGGACCTGATCCGGTAGGCATACTCAGAGGCCGCCTCCCAGATTGAATCCCACTCAGAATCTGTGAGGAGGCGGCGCTCACTTTATAACTTTCAGGTCACTGGTTACAACACCCACTGAGGAGGATGTGGGTGACCCAGGTGCAATACCCCCTCTGCCTGAGGAGGGGGAAAGGATTTGAAAAGGGGTCTCCCACCTTTCAGGAGAGGTACTCTAACCAGTGAGCCATGAGATATTCTGAAGTGGGGCTCCCTCACTGTATCCTTTTGAAGCTGTTCCACTTTGGCTAACTAAAGAGTCATTGGAGCAGGGGGACTGGGTCCTGAGTCTCTTACCTCCCAGCTGGGTGCCCTCATCACCAGGCTACAGAGTCATTCTCACTCTGACCGGCCCAATGACTCTCTAGTTATCTACAGTGAAATGGCTTCAACAGGAGAGAGTGAGGGAGCCTCCCACATCAGAATTCTTTTCTCCCCCTCAGGTAGAGGCGGGATTGAGCCTGGAGCACCTGCATCCCAGGTGAGTGCTTTCACCACTGGGCTAGAAGTTAAGGCACCACCTCCTTCTTCTCAGGTTTTGTGTGGAGTGAGGCAAGCACCTAACTCAGGCGCCTACGCCTCCTGGTTCCAAAAGAGGGGTTCTCACTTGTGGATTGTTAGCAGAGATAGGTGCCTACATCCAGGCCACAGGTAGATACCCATCTCTGTGAGAGGGGTGGGGCTTCGAACCATAGGTGCTGACTCCATGGGTGCTCTGGGGCTGGAGCACCCACGGGGAAAAATTGGTGGGTGCTCTGCACCCACCGGCAGCTTCCCACCCCGCCCTCCCCAGCTCACCTCCACCTCCTCCCCTGAGCGTGCCTTCCCCACTTCTCCCCCTAGCTCCCAGCGCTTGCTGCTGCGAAACAGCTGTTTCACGGCAGCAAGCGCTGGGAGGAAGGAGGGAGGCGGGGGAACGCGGTGCGCTCGGGGAAGAGGTGGGGATTTGGGGAAGGAGTCCAATAGGGGCAGGGACTTTGGGGAAGAGGTTGGAATGGGGGCGGGGCAGGAGGGGCAGGAGGACGCGGGGCAGGGGTGGAGTCGGGGCGCAGCCGGGGGTCGAGCACCCACCAACTTGGTGCCCATGCTTCAAACACACTCCTCTCAGCAGCATCTCCAGTGACTAATTGAGGCAGCTCCCTGTCTAGCATGTTGGGCTTTTGTGGATCCCATTCTAAGGCACCTCTCTCTCTCACATATTGCATAGGGAATCTAGGCACTTAAAGCAGGCTGTGTGTGATTCCCAGGTGCCTAAAAGCTAAGAGTTGCAGTGCTGAGCATCACAACTCCTAAACCACTTTGTGGATCTAGGCCCTAGCTGCTAATCTGTACATGGAAAATAACAGATCAATGTGCTCGTCCAAATCAGTTTTTTGCATGCATAAGTTAGACTTATGGAAATATTTGCTTGTATGTAACTTTGAAAATCTGGCTTCTATAAGATAACAAAGCTATGAGCGATAAGCAGCAGAGGCTTTCAAAGGACAGAACTTGCCAAGCAAACTCGCTTTCTTTTTATAGAAATTTCATAGCGAAATAAACTGAAGGGGAAAATGGTAGCTGTAATATATTTCACATTTTAGCAAAAATCTATCATCCTTACCTTTATACAGGGCATGGCTCCTGTGCGTTTGAATTTGTAATTTTTATTATAGAAATTGAAAGTGGTCTGTTATTGAAGTGTGTACATATATACTTTGTTCTTCAAAAAGGCTCAAAATTGCAATTTACGTAAATATTCCCTGTGCAGGATATTGCTTTCTGATCCTTGTTCTAATCCTAACCCACTGAAGCATTTGAGCAACTGCAAGGAATGACTAGGGCTTTTTCCGCCCTAATTTAAACTCAAAATTAAATGAACCACAAAACCCTGAAAGACAAAAATATAAATAAAATCTGAGAGTGGATGGTTCAAGGGGCTGCTTAAAGGACATGAAGCATTTTACCTCTAGGTTACAGTATGAATGCAGTAGAGAATGATAATTACTATCTTGTCATGCTATTTAGTCACTTATGGGAAATGGGTTGTTTGTTTGCATTTTCAAGTGGACAGCAGCCCACATCACCAATGGCACCTACGTGGAGAATCCCCACAGAGAGTCCATGGACTGAATGAGTCTAGACTGCACTAGTCACTCACAGAGGTGGTCCCTCCAGTTCAGACTAGATACGTTGGGTGCGCAGTGTGAGGGGGAGGGCGTATATGGCAGCTGCCAATTCAGTAGCTGTTCTGGGGTCCTATCCTGGTCTGAAGGATTTCTGTCTCCCCAGCTGTCAATCCAATATTTTTCACTGTACTAAAATTAACTTTAAACACTTCACTACGGCATTCGTACGCTCATGGCTTGCAGAACATTGTTATTCTGCAATGGGCCGACTAGCCTCAATGTACATGTAAAGGTAGTAAATAGCAGTTTAGATGTGCAGATTATGTAAAGTGACAGGTTTCAGAGTAGCAGCCGTGTTAGTTTGTATTCGCAAAAAGAAAAGGAGTACTTGTGGCACCTTAGAGATTGACAAATTTATTTGAGCATAAGCTTTCGTGAGCTACAGCTCACTTCATCGGTTGCATTCAGTGTGAGCTGTAGCTCATGAAAGCTTATGCTCAAACAAATTTGTTAGTCTCTAAGGTGCCACAAGTACTCCTTTTCTTTTTGAGATTATGTAAAGTCAAAGTCTTTTTCTATAGGAATTGTGTCATCTCACTTTTTGAGACCTGTAATTAGAGCTGGGCAGGAAAAGGTTTCCTGTCGTGTGAGAATGAGATTTTTGAGACTTGTCCCAATTCTGCATCATAACAGACTTAAAATCTAAAAAAAAATAATTGGTTCAGGTCAATTTTAACTTACATTTCTAAACAGAGTCATTTCAACCCCAAAAATGGATTTTTTTTTTCATTTTTGAAAGATCAAAACAGGATTTTTCAACAAGTTCAAAACTTCTTTCTTTCAACATTTTTTGGAACAGGAAATTCATTGAAACTGACCCTTTCCCACCAACAGTTTCAGTTTCAACATGGCATTTTCTGATAAAAATAGAATCATAGAATAGAGTCAGAGAATATCAGGGTGGGAAGGGACTCAGGAGGTCATCTAGTCCAACACCCTGCTCAAAGCAGGACCAATCCCCAATTTTTGCCCCAGCTCCCTAAATGGCCCCCTCGAGGACTGAACTCACAACCCTGGGTATAGCAGGCCAATGCTCAAACCACTGATACATTTAATCAAAAAATTCTGATCAGCTCTGCTTCTAATTTATATTCTTTATTGGGGTAAGTTCAGAGCCTGGCTAGGTAGCTGAATGAGATGCAAGCCACGTACTTGGATAATGGGACTCCCCCACAGAAGCAAAAGCAACCCAATGGCTGAAGTAGTCTCTGTGAGTCTATAACTAGGCTCCTGCCTTGTGGGAGTTTGGGAGGATCCCAACCCAGTGGTGGAGCTGTCCCTGTCCCCTGTGTGGCTGCCATATCAGGAGCTCATACAGAGCAGGGCTCATCCCCATCAGCCCCGCCTGAACCCCTTGCATTCAGCATTGTCCCAGACTCCCAATTCCTTTCCCTGGGCAGCTGCAAAAGGGACATCTGAATCTGCCCCACTGTAATGGCCTGAAGTATAACCAGGAAATCGGTATTAAATCTTACTTGACATTACTAATAATAATGCTTTTTAACACACACACACACAAACAAACACACACCTCGTCATAAGTCTCAATTTGTTGAACCTATTGTAACTTCATTTTATTGCTGCCTTCCCCACTTCACCCCAAAATCAACAGACAAATAAAGTCCTAAAATTGTTGCCAATCGTATTAACTCCTTACAATCACTATGGGCCAGATTCTGACACCTTTACTCACATGGAATAGTGCCATCCTCCACAACTGAGTTAACTGAAATAAATAGGAGCACACATTGTTTCGGCCACTTATTCTCATCAGGTAGTAGCTTACTCTGCAAGTAGTCACATTAATTTAAATGGGACAATTCATGGTGTAAGTTACCATTCAACATGAGTAAGGGTAGCAGAATCTGGCTCTCTCTGTAATATTTCTTCCTGCCATAGACAGTGCTTGGCTTCTCCTGATGGAACACTCATCATTCAGTTCCTCCTTGATACAGACAGACATGCAATGAGTAATCCCTTGTTTTGATAAAAAGTCATTTCCAAAAATGAGCACAGAACCGGATTTTGCAATCAAAGACATAGAACAGTCGGATTCTTCTTGGCATGCTTGGGGCAGCCTTCTCTTTGGCAGTCTCCAGACTATCAATCAGTGGAGTGTATTTTCCCTTGCAGCAGTATATGTCTCTTGGCAAGGTAGTACAGGCAGTCGAACTGAGAATCATGCAATGATGCCTCTGGCTCTACCATGTGATTAAACTGCTGTGGGTTCTTTGGTCTTCCTTAATCCCTGGAAGGTATTTCCCTTTGAATGACCTTTGAGTCTGAAATAGTTATAAAGGTTTATGCTTTTGTGAATATGTTCCTTTGAAAATGCCCATGAGGTTCCTTGGCAAACTTTTGTATGGTACTTCAGAACTGTATGTTTTCCATGTAATATTTACATTTAGTCTTTAAATTGCCCCTATCCCTGTAACTCATTTACCAATATAGATTAAAATAACCACTTTTTTGTGTTAGTGACAGTTTTGGGGGCTTACTTTTGATAAGGGCTCAACAATGTGTATAAAATATATGACTGCTGAGGGTGTCACTGCATAAAATTGGCAACTGCATAGAGAGGGATTGTATTGTAGTGTGTGATTTCAGAAGGAAATGTGCTGCCTAAGGTGTCTGAGCACAGTTTTCTGTATCTTATTCTCTCCTGAGCCTCAGAAGGCTATATGTGTACCTTTCATTCTAATCTGCCCTTCCTGATGTGACAAAACCCACTTCTTAGCTACAGCTAGTGGAGTACAACACTAACAGTTTGTTCTCTGTATATGGGTGGAAATCCCGATGAGATCAGAAAGTCTACATCAAGATCTGCTGTGTAGAAATGAGAAAAGAATATTAGCCTTAATCTTTACACCTCCTCTTTTGTGTTCCCCAACATCACTCTCCTGTATGAAGCAGGCAATTAATATTTTTCAGAGGGAAATCATAGAATCATAGAATATCAGGGTTGGAAGGGACCTCAGGAGGTCATCTAGTCCAACCCCCTGCTCAAAGCAGGACCAATCCCCAACTAAATCATCCAGCCAGGGCTTTGTCAAGCCTAACCTTAAAAACTTCTAAGGAAGGAGATTCCACCACCTCCCTAGGTAACGCATTCCAGTGTTTCACCACCCTCCTAGTGAAAAAGTTTTTCCTAATATCCAACCTAAACCTCCCCCACTACAACGTGACACCATTACTCCTTGTTCTGTCATCTGCTACCACTGAGAACAGTCTAGAGCCATCCTCTTTGGAACCCCCTTTCAGGTAGTAGAAAGCAGCTATCAAATCCCCCCTCATTCTTCTCTTCCGTAGACTAAACATCCCCAGTTCCCTCAGCCTCTCCTCATAACTCATGTGTTCCAGTCCCCTAATCATTTTTGTTGCCCGCTGCTGGACTCTTTCCAATTTTTCCACATCCTTCTTGTAGTGTGGGGCCCAAAACTGGACACAGTACTCCAGATGAGGCCTCACCAGTGTCGAATAGAGGGGATCGATCACGTCCCTCTATCTGCTGGCAATGCCCCTACCTATACATCCCAAAATGCCACTGGCTTTCTTGGCAACAAGGGCACACTGTTGACTCATATCCAGCTTCTCGTCCACTGTAACCCCTAGGTCCTTTTCCGCAGAACTGCTGCTGAGCCATTCGGTCCCTAGTCTGTAGCGGTGCATGGGGTTCTTTCATCCTAAGTGCAGGACTCTGCACTTGTCCTTGTTGAACCTCATCAGATTTCTTTTGGACCAATCCTCCAATTTGTCTAGGTCCCTCTGTATCCTATCCCTAGCCTCCAGCGTATCTACCTCTCCTCCCAGTTTAGTGTCATCTGCAAACTTGCTGAGGGTGCAATCCACACCATCCTCCAGATCATTTATGAAGATATTGAACAAAACCGGCCCCAGGACCGACCCTTGGGGCACTCCACTTGATACCGGCTGCCAACTAGACATGGAGCCATTGATCACTACCCATTGAGCCCAACAATCTACCAGCTTTCTATCCACCTAATAGTCCATTCATCCAGCCCATACTTCAACTTGCTGGCAAGAATACTGTGGGAGACCGTGTCAAAAGCTTTGCTAAAGTCAAGGAACAATGCGTCCACTGCTTTCCCTTCATCCACAGAGCCAGTTATCTTGTCATAGAAGGCAATTAGATTAGTCAGGCATGACCTACCCTTGGTGAATCCATGCTGACTGTTCCTGATCACTTTCCTCTTGTGTAAGTGCTTCAGGATTGATTCTTTGAGGACCTGCTCCATGATTTTTCCGGGGACTGAGATGAGGCTGACTGGCCTGTAGTTCCCAGGATCCTCCTTCTTCCCTTTTTTAAAGATTGGCACTACATTAGCCTTTTTCCAGTCATCTGGGACTTCCCCCGTTCGCCACGAGTTTTCAAAGATAATGGCCAATGGCTCTGCAATCACAGCGGCCAATTCCTTTAGCACTCTCTGATGCAACTCGTCCGCCCCATGGACTTGTGCACGTCCAGCTTTTCTAAATAGTCCCTAACCACCTCTTTCTCCACAGAGAGCTGGCCATCTACTCCCCATGTTGTGATGCCCAGCGCAGCAGTCTGGGAGCTGTCCTTGTTAGTGAAGACAGAGGCAAAAAAAGCATTGAGCACATTAGCTTTTTCCACATCCTCTGTCACTAGGTTGCCTCCCTCATTCAGTAAGGGGCCCACACTTTCCTTGGCTTTCTTCTTGTTGCCAACATACCTGAAGAAACCCTTCTTGTTACTCTTGACATCTCTTGCTAGCTGCAGCTCCAGGTGCGATTTGGCCCTCCTGATTTCATTCCTACATGCCCGAGCAATATTTTTATACTCTTCCCTGGTCATATGTCCAACCTTCCACTTCTTGTAAGCTTCTTTTTTATGTTTAAGATCCGCTAGGATTTCACCGTTAAGCCAAGCTGGTCGCCTGCCATATTTACTATTCTTTCGACTCATCGGGATGGTTTGTCCCTGTAACCTCAACAGGGATTCCTTGAAATACAGCCAGCTCTCCTGGACTCCTTTCCCCTTCATGTTAGTCCCCCAGGGGATCCTACCCATCCGTTCCCTGAGGGAGTCGAAGTCTGCTTTCCTGAAGTCCAGGGTCCGTATCCTGCTGCTTACCTTTCTTCCCTGTGTCAGGATCCTGAACTCAACCAACTCATGGTCACTGCCTCCCAGATTCCCATCCACTTTTGCTTCCCCCACTAATTCTTCCCTGTTTGTGAGCAGCAGGTCAAGAAAAGCTCCCCCTCTAGTTGGCTCGTCTAGCACTTGCACGAGGAAATTGTCCCCTACGCTTTCCAAAAACTTCCTGGATTGTCTATGCACCGCTGTATTGCTCTCCCAGCAGATATCAGGAAAATTAAAGTCACCCATGAGAACCAGGGCATGCGATCTAGTAGCTTCTGCGAGTTGCCGGAAGAAAGCCTCATCCACCTCATCCCCCTGGTCCGGTGGTCTATAGCAGACTCCCACCACGACATCACTCTTGTTGCTCACACTTCTAAACTTAATCCAGAGACACTCAGGTTTTTCTGCAGTTTCGTACCGGAGCTCTGAGCAGTCATACTGGTCCCTTACATACAGTGCTACTCCCCCACCTTTTCTGCCCTGCCTGTCCTTCCTGAACAGTTTATAACCATCCATGACAGTACTCCAGTCATGTGAGTTATCCCACCAAGTCTCTGCACACCGCACCCCCTCCCCTACCCCACACTCCCTCCTTCACCCCAACCCTCTGCCCCGGCCCTGCATACAATTTCCCCACCCAGATGTGGCCCTTGGCCCAAAAAGTTTGCCCACCCCTGATCTATAATAACTTCACCACCTGGTTCTGTAATGTAAAAAATACTTGCTTTCAGTGTGAGTTTTTTCAAATTCACTGTTCTGTTAGAGTGCCATCAAGTGGCTAAGTATGCCTGTGTCATTCATTCCTAGAGAAATTAACATGCCACTTAACTCATAAAAACACAGCAGTGAACATTTTGTTTAAAACTCTAAAGAGAATACTGTTATTATAAGTTGCTGCTATTTTTTCTCTTTTCTGAATATTTTGCAGAGCACAGCAGATAATATCAATTGGCAATACTTCTGGCTGCATGAAACTTATGCTAGCTTCTCAAGCATGGCATTGCATGGGACATAGTGTTTTAATTAGTATTAATTTCTCAACCTGTTCTTTTCCATTCCTCCATACACTTCCCTGGGAAGATGCTACAGAAATTTGCATCAGCTGGCTGGTAGTCTGACCTATTAGTTAATGGATGCATAATATTTAAATATTTCCTAGTGTATGTGGCCATTATATTTAAGTCAGTTTTTTTTAAGTAAATGAAACAAAAAGTAAAGGCATGAAGCCATCATGGAAAACAACCTATGATATCTAACATACTTATTTTGATTTATTTCACTTTTAGGAAGGATGGCAATTGAATGCTAATAAAAGCTCTGTAGAGGTGTTAAGATTAATTCACTCCAGATATATTTATAATAAAATGCCCACAACAGATGGTGTTGAAGAACAGTTTAAAAAACTGGTAATTCTGAAGATAAGGCTACCTGGCTGTTTGAAGGGATGGTTTATATTAATGACATTTCAACATCTGTCTGTCATTGGAGATGTGAACTGACAATAAAAGACATAGAAGAAGGTGCTCTGAATATTTGAAGTCATGTCTGAACTTCATAAGCAATATCCATTATCAAGTGTGAAGGATGTGGATGGATTATGAAGCACAGAAATACTTTAATCTACTTACAGCTCTATAGCTGCACTGGTGCAGCTTGCGGCTGTAGCGCTTAGAGAAGGGCAGTAGCTATGTCGATGGGCATTGTCTACACCAGGGGCTAGGTCGGTATAACTACATCACTCAGGGGTATGGACTTTCCACACCCGAGTGTCGTAGTTATACCCAACATAAGTTTGTAATGTCGACCAGGGCTATGATATCACAATTCTTGCTTTAGTCTGTCCCTTTTTAACAGGCCTCATTGTATCAGAAGACAAGTGAAAACAAACAGTAAACAAATATACAAATGTTTGTGTTTAAAATGCCAAACTGGTTCTGAAGAGATTTTTTTAAATTTACAAGTAAGATTTGAATTTGGAGTGGGATGGGGTATTGGAGGGTGGACAGATAGGAAAGAAGTATTTTAAAAATTTTTAAAAACCCAAATAGTGCTTGTGATACAATTTCTGAAAGAGAAATACCACAAAAAACACTTCCACTTTATTAGGAGTGCTGCAGGAGTCTGTCCTGGGTCGGGTGCTGGTCAACATTTTCATTGACAGACAATGGACTGGAGTATATACTTAAACAATTTGCTGATGACACCAAAATTCAAAACACCTTTGATATATTCAAGAATGAAACAAGATGAAATTCCACAAAGACAAGTGTAAAGCATTACACTCAGGGAGGAAAAATCTAACGCACAACTACAAAATGGGGAATAATTGACTAGGCAATAATGCTGCTGAAAAGAATCTTGAGGTTACAGGGGCTCAGAAGTGGATTATGAGTCAGTAATGTGATGCAGTTGCAAAAAAGGCTAACATAACTCTGGGGTATGTTAACAGAAATATTGTATGTAAGATATGGGGTGGGTAATTGTCCCACGTTACTTGGTACAGGTGAGGCCTCAGCTGGAGAATGGTGTCCAGTTCTGGGCCCCAAATTTCAGGAAAGGAGTGGGCAAATTGGACAAAGTCCAGAGGACCGCAACAAAAATGATAAAAGGTTTAGAAAACCTGATCTATGAGGGATAGTTTAAAAAGACTGGTCATGTTTAGTCGTGAGAAAAGAAGACTGAGGGTGGACCTGATAACAGAAATGTCTAGGGCTGTTATAAAAATGGTGATCAATTTATTTTCCGTGTCCACTGAAGGTAGGACAAGAAGTAAAGGGCTTAATCTGCAGCAAGGGAGATTTAGGTTAGATATTAGGAAAATCTTTTAACTAGAAGGTAGTTAAGTTCTTGAATAGGCTTCCAAGGGAGACCGTGAAATCTCCATCACTGGAGGTTTTTAAGAACAGGTTGGACAAACACCCACCAGCACTGGTCTACTGGGTCTCTCGGAGTCTGTTTTTGAAGTTCTTTGGTTATAATATTGCGACTTTTAGGTCTGTAATAGAGTGACCAAGGAGATTGAAGTGTTTTCCGACTGGTTTTTGAATGTGATAATTCTTGACATCTGATTTGTGTCCATTTATTCTTTTACGTAGAGACTGTCCGGTTTGGCCAATGTACATGGCAGAGGGGCATTCAAAAACAGACTCCAACAAGAGACTGCTGAATTGGAATTAATTTGCAAACTGGACACCATTAAATTAGGCTTGAATAAAGACTGGGAGTGGATGTGTCATTACACAAAGTAAAACTATTTCCCCATGTTTATTTTTCCCCCCTACTGTTCCTCACACGTTCTTGTCAACTGCTGGAAGTGGCCCATCCTGATTATCACTACAAAAGGTTGTTTATTTGTTTTTCTCTCCTGCTGGTAATAGCTCACCTTAACTGATCACTCTCATTATAGTGTGTATGATAACACCCATTGTTTCATGTTCTCTGGGTGTGTATATATATCTTCCTACTGTATTTTCTACTGCATGCATCCAATGAAGTGAGTTTTAGCCCACAAAAGCTTATGCTCAAATAAAATTTGTTAGTCTCTAAGGTGCCACAAGTACTCCTGTTCTTTTTTTAGATAATTCAATGTGGTCATCACAGCAGGTCTGTTTTATGGATTAGGTAGATTCAAAAGTTTTTTTGCAAGGGTAGGGGGACCGGCTGTTCCAGGCATAGGGTGCAGCCTAAGAAGAATGGAAAGGAGATGAAAGAAGATAATTACTTAGTGGTTTGTGGTCTTTTCAGTTTATCCAAGTCATTCTGAAACCATGTTATAATCTTGCACCTGGTGGTTTTGCTATATCAATGGATCTAACTTTGAACTTTGTTTTTGCTCACCTGTACATTGATTTATCAGTCTTACATCATCTGACCCAGTCACACTACATTGCAAAATTCTTTCTGGAGGCTGTTTGCAACTCGTCAAGCTGGATGAGCTAGTCTTATCACCCAAAGTTCCTAATTAACTTCTTTGACAGTTGCCAAATGACAGCTTCACGAGTTAGTGCACTGCAGAGGTTGCAAAACAGTTTCACTTATAATAATCCCGTTTTCGTTCGTCAAACTTTCCAAACAACAAAATCTCCTTTATGGCTAAAATTTTCCATGCTTGGTCTCTGACCAAAGGCAGACTTTTGGGGGAAGCTTGAGAAAAATCCTTTTGGTTGTTTTTGTTGTATATAAAAAAAAAAGGTTTCAGAGTAACAGCCGTGTTAGTCTGTATTCGTAAAAAGAAAAAAGAAAAGGAGTACCTGTGGCACCTTAGAGACTAACCAGTTTATTTGAGCATGAGCTTTCGTGAGCTACAGCTCACTTCATCGGATGCATAGCATATTGTGGAAACTGCAGAAGACATTATATACACACAGAGACCATGAAACAAAACTTCCTCCCACCCCACTGTCCTGCTCGTAACAGCTTATCTAAAGTGATCATCAAGGAGGGCCATTTCCAGCACAAATCCAGGTTTTCTCACCCTCCCCCCCCCCCCCCCAACAGACACACATACAAACTCACTCTCCTGCTGGTAATAGCCCATCCCTCTTTGAAACCTCTCTTTATAATGCGCATGATAATCAAGGTGGGTCATTTCCAGCACTAATCCAGGTTTTCTCACCACCACCACCCCCCCCCACACACACACCCCCCCCTCCAAAAACCACACACACAAACTCACTCTCCTGCTGGCAACAGCTCATCTTACAATGTGCACAGCAATAATCCAAGTTTAACCAGAACGTCTTGGGGGGGGGTTTGTAGGAAAAAAAACAAGGGGAGATAGGCTACCTTGCATAATGACTTAGCCACTCCCAGTCTCTATTCAAGCCCAAATTAATAGTATCCAATTTGCAAATGAATTCCAATTCAGCAGTTTCTCGCTGGAGTCTGGATTTGAAGTTTTTTTGCTTTAAGATAGCGACCCTCATGTCTGTGATTGCGTGACCAGAGAGATTGAAGTGTTCTCCGACTGGTTTATGAATGTTTCAAAGAGGGATGGGCTATTACCAGCAGGAGAGTGAGTTTGTATGTGTGTCTGTTGGGGGGGGGGAAGGGTGAGAAAACCTGGATTTGTGCTGGAAATGGCCCTCCTTGATGATCACTTTAGATAAGCTGTTACGAGCAGGACAGTGGGGTGGGAGGAAGTTTTGTTTCATGGTCTCTGTGTGTATATAATGTCTTCTGCAGTTTCCACAATATGCTATGCATCCGATGAAGTGAGCTGTAGCTCACGAAAACTCATGCTCAAATAAACTGGTTAGTCTCTAAGGTGCCACAAGTACTCCTTTTCTTTTTTCTTTTTATAAAAAAAAAGTATACTATTCCCACGCTATAAACAAAAGTCAGATCGTTAGACGAGCAGAAGGCTCGAACAGGGAACCTCGTCGATCTCTTTCAGGAGGGCTTCTATAAACAGAGTCTGAAAAGAGTTAGTTTATAATTAGGAAAGTTATGAATACTTGAAAGTTGTATCTTGTGCATATATGTAGAAAATGGATTAAGTCTGTGGATTTACACTTCTGCAGAGATGCACTCGGTGTATGTGCAGTTTTTGAGAAGTTCATCCTTTTCACGTTACTAGTGACTGACTGGAGCTTCTGAACACTAACTCTGTTCTGAGACCATTAACAAACTGTCTGGATGGTGGGAATGACTAACTTTTCAGGCTCCAAAGCTTGAGCCAATGCATTTATTCAAGAGACATGTTATAAGGAGCTCTGCAGTAATTTTCCATTAAGCAACAACAGAAAGTGTGCAGACCAATCAGTTGGCTCCTCCAACCACACACCGACTGTGTCTTGTGCCCTGTTTCTGCCTCTGTTCAGCTTATCTTTTCCTCTTGCCACTCCAGTAGTTGTCTCCAGTCCAGACTGTTTTGTACTTGCCAGCAGCCTCCAAATCTGTAAAAAGTATAACTATGGTGCACGGGGCTGAATCCACAATGCTGTGAAAATTGGGGATTGCGTGTGCATCGCGTTTGCAAACATATGGTTTAGAGATGCAAGCAAAAGTGCACATGCTTATGAAAAAAAAAAAAATCTAGCTCATTCTGTTAAAAAGTGCCTGATACCTTTCAGGAAATTCTGCTTTTATTGAGCCTACTATGATCCTCACTGGCAGAATTGATTTTGCCACCCTCTTATATCAATAACTCTGCCACCAACAATTAAGTCTTGTGCAACTACCAAATCTTATCTTTTCCTTTAGCAAACCATAGGTCAAGAAGTTTGCCTTTCTAAAGTCAGTGTTTCCAGTTTTAAAGGTATTCTTGTTGATCTCATGCTGAATTGTTTTGTTAGGATGTTCTGAATAAATGTTGTTTACATTGCTATAGACAGTAATGCTTGATAACTTTATAATCACTGTTTTTTTCTATTCCCCTTCTGCCCATATTTCATCCATTTCAGGGATGATCAAAGTGCATCCTAATCTGGCAACATGCTATAAACAAAGTCGTACAGTAATTCCTCATCTCTATTACGCATGTGTGACCTCTGCTTGGATCAAGATGGAACATCACAGTCTGGGACCCATATTCACCATAGGCTGCACCTTCATATAAAAGATGAGGGTGGCTGCAGATTGCTCCATTTCAGTCCCATAGGCTCCCAGCAAATCTCCACTACAGCCCCCAATTTCACTTATGTTCCTTTATTGGATAGATACCTTCTCACTGAAGAGACCTCTGACTTCTACAGAATTCTTTGGTATCAGAATCCTCTCTTAATCCCAAACCTCTCCCTCATAAGCACATTTCTGTCAAGTCACCTGAATTATGCAATGCCTAGCATACAGCACATTAAAGTAAATCATTCATCCCTTGCTTCTTCCTTTTAGTTCCTCTCTCAAATCCATATATCCTTTTATGTTTAAACTTTGGTTCCACCTCCTTAAGCCCTAGGGTTGGCAGGTCTTTTTTTCCCACATGGTCTTGTCCCCCCTGAACCAGGATCCAGCTTTTCATTGGGGCCTTCAGTTTTACTACAAAAGAAAACAGTCTGCCTTTCCCTGACCTGGATTCTAAGAGTCTCACTCCTTGCCCATGCTTTTCTTCACTACTTACTGTCTTCGTGAAGAAGAAATCTCCCTTTGGCCACACCAAAAGATTGCAAGGCCCATTTTTATGTACCTTGCAGCTGGATGTTTCTAAAATGCTTGCTCTAGGTTACCATTTTAAGAGTCACAAACGCCACTCAGACTAAAGCTGTTCACCTACTAGCATGCAGTACTTTAATTAGAGAACTGGCTCTGCATCTCATCTCAGTTTAAAACATTCAGTAAGCTTCCACTTCAAACCCAAGTGGAACACTGCTTCCTCCACCCTAAGGATTGCATCTGCAGTTTGTTCCGCTGTTTTCTGGCTATTTAATCTAGGCTCAGGTAACCTCGGGCATAATGCCAGACTCTACAATTTTAATAGCCCTCCTACCAGAACCTTGTAGTGGATTACTCTGCTTATGTATCCATATACATTAAACAATGATGCCCAATATGACATAGTATATTACAGCTCGTAGAATATGGAGTAGATTTCATTTCATCACATCATGATGTAGGTTGAAACCATAAAGTTGTCTGCCCATCTCTTATCTCATTATTAACAATTATAATAATCCTTTTTGGTGTGTTCACTGTTCTGGCATATATATAGGGCCATCGAGCGATTAAAAAAATTAATTGCATGATTAATCCTGCTGTTAAACAATAATGGAATACCAGTTATATAAATATTATTGGATGTTTTCCACATTTTGAAATATATTGATTTCAATTACAACACAGAATACAAAGTGTACAGTGCTCACTTTATATTTATTTTTATTATAAATATTTGCACTGTAAAAAAAAAATAGTATTTTTCAATTCACCTAATACAAGTACTGTAGTGCACTCTCTTTATTATGAAAGTTGAACTTACAAATGTAGAATTATGTATAAAAAATAACTGCATTCAAAAATAAAACAATGTAAAACTTTAGAGCAGAGGTGGGCAAACTACGGTCCATGGGCCACATCCGGCCCGTGGAACCGTCCTGCCCGGCCCCTGAGCTCCTGGCCAGGGAGGCTAGCCCCCAGCCCCTCCCCTGCTGCCCCCCTCCCCTGCAGCGTTAGCTCGCACCCTTCCACCTCCCAGGCTTTCCAATAAGGAAGTCCTGCCACTCTGAGCGGCATGGTAAGGGGGCGGGGAGGGATTAGCTAAGGGGCAGGAGGTCCTGGGGACAGGGAGCAGGGGGCGGTTGGATGGGGAGCAGGAGGCGGTTTGATAGGCGTAGGAGTCCCAGGAGACCTGTCAGGGGCCGGGGGCAGTTGGATAGGCGTAGGAGTCCCGGGGGGCCTGTCAGGGGACGGGGGTGTGGATAGGGGTTGGGGCAGTTAGTCAGGGGACAGGGAGCGGGGGAGGGTTGGATGAGGGGGTGGTCAGGGAACAAGGAGCGGGGGGGGGGGTGTGTGAAGGAGGCGGGAAGTGGGAGGGAAGGGGAGGGCACAGCCTTCCCTACCCAGCCCTCCATATAACCCAAATGTGGCCCTCGGGCCAAAAAGTTTGCCCACCCCTGCTTTAGAGCTTACAAGTCCACTCAGTCCTACTTCTGGTTCAGCCAATCACTCAGACAAACAAGTGGTTTACAATGTCACCTGAAAGTGAGGACAGGCAGTCGCATGGCACTTTTGTAGCTGGCATTGCAAGATATTTACATGCCAGATACGCAAAGATTCATATGTCCCCTCACGCGTCAACCACCATTCCAGAGGACATGTGTCCGTGCTGATGATGGGTTCTGCTCGATAACAATCCAAAGCAGTGCGGACCGACGCATGTTCATTTTCATTATCTGAGTCAGATGCCACCAGCAGAAGGTTGATTTTCTTTCGGGTTCTGTAGTTTCCGCATCGGAGTGTTGCTCTTTTAAGACTTCTGGAAGCATGCTCCACACCTCATCCCTCTCAGATTTTGGAAGGCACTTCAGATTCTTACACCTTGGGTCTAATGGTGTAGCTATCTTTAGAAATCTCACATTGATACCTTCTTTGCATTTTCTCAAATCTGCAGTGAAAGTATTCTTAAAATGAACTACATGTGCTGGGTCATCATCTGAGACTGCTATAACATGAAATATATGACAGAATGCAGGTAAAACAGAGCAGGGGACATCTGAGGGGAGAATTGTGAGTTCACTCACAAATTTAATTAATGCATTTTTTTTTAACAAGCCGTTATCAGCATGGAAGCATGTCCTCTGGAATGATGGTTGAAGCATGAAGGGACATATGAATCTTTAGCGCCTTTAGTCTTCCCAACTAATAAGGTCAGAATTATTGTTATTCTTTGTTTTATGGTAGTAGCAGCTAGGAACCCCAGTCAAGAATCAAAGCCCCATAGAGCTAGGTGATGCCCAGACAAACAACAAAGATGACAGTCCCTGCTCCACAGAGTTTATGGTCCAGATGTCAGCAATAATTTGTAGACATTGTGGCAGAGGTAGGTTTGAAGGAGGATAAGGTGGTGATTGATGGATTGTTTTCCTCCATGCATAGGGAACAGCATGAAAGAAAGCACTGGAGCTCTCTCTTCTCTTTTAAGTAAGGTGACTCCAGGAGATGCCATGAGAGGAAACACTTACTTATGATGCATATATTAGAGGAAAGTAATGATAGCATTTATTAATACTATTCACCAAGCTGAAATCATACAACAGAGGAGAAACAGGAAATGAAAACAGACTATATAGAAACAACTTTATTAAAATTTCCTAACAACCTATTATTCATTCTTTTGGAAAGCTTTGCAATAACAACACATATATCACTTTTGAATGTTCAAAGTACTGTAGAAACATTAAGAAAGATAAGCCAAATAAAAATGGTTAATGTCCATTCTTAGACTCCCTAGCCTGACTTCCATCTTGGGACCTAACATACCTGTTTATCAGAGGTGACAGAACTAGGAGCAACTAATGGACCTCTTTGTTCTCAGCTATTTATCTCCTTAGGTTTGATCCCTTTCTCCGTCATTCACTGGAGGAGGGAGATGAAGATCAGCTCTCAGCAGACCATCCCACAGATTCATTTAAACGTACCATCCTTTTTGCATAATCTGACAACCAGCTAGTATGGCGGGGGAGAAGAGGACAGGACAGTAAATACTGGGGAACTAGCATAATAGTCTGCCCTTTGCTGATGTCCCAAATTATAAAGGACCCCGATTGGGCCTTCGTCTATCCCAAGTCTCTTTAAAGGGAGTTTTAGCCTTGTTGTTGCACCCTACATAATACTCACTTCCTCCAAGTCACGCAAGGCTCATTAGACTCATAGACTTTAAGGTCAGGAGGGACCATCGTGATCATCTAGTGTGACCTCCTGCACATTGCAGGCCACAGAACATCTCCCACCCACTCCTGTAATAGACCCTTAACCTCTGGCTGAGTTACTGACATCCTCAAATCATGAGTTAAAGACTTCAAGTTACAGAGAATCTACCATTTACACTAGTATAAACCTGCCAGTGATCCATGCCACACACTGCAGAGGAAGGCAAAAAAACCCCAAGGTCTCTGCCAATCTGACCGGGGGGGAAATTCCTTCCTGACTCCAAATATGGTGATCAGTTACACCATAAGCATGTGGGTAAGGCTCACCAGCCAGACACCTGGGAAAGAATTCTCTGTAGAAACTCAGAGCTCTCCCCATCTAGTGTCCCATCACTGGCCATTGGACATATCTGCTGCTAGCAGTCACAGATCAGCTACATGCTATTGTAGGCAGTCCCATCATATCATCCCCTCCATAAACTTATCAAGCTGAGTCTTGAAGCCAGCTAGTTTTTTTTGCTCCCACTGCTCCCCTTGGAAGGCTGTTCCAGAACTTCGTTCCTGATCTTCATCTAATTTCAAGCCCAAACTTATTGATGGTCGGTCTATATCCATTTGTCCATGGGTCCACTTTGGCACTTAACTTAAATAACTCCCCTCCCTCCCTGGTATTTATCCCTCTGATGTATTCATAGAGAGCAATCATATCTTCCTTCAGTCTTCTTTTGGTTAGGCCAAACAAGCCAAGCTCTTTGAGTCTCCTCTCATAAAGTAGGTTTTCCATTCCTTGGGTTATCCTAGTAGCCCTTCTCTGCACCTGTTCCAGTTTGAATTAATCTTTCTTAAACATGGGAGACCAGAACTGTACACAGTACTCCAGATGAGGTCTCCCCAGTGCCTTGTATAATGGCACTAACACTTTCCTGTTTCTACTGGAAATATCTCACCTTATGCATCCTAGTACTGCATTAGCCTTTTTCATAGCCGCATCACATTGGTGCCTCAGTCATCCTGTGAACAACCAATACATCCAGGTCTTTCTCCTCCTCTGTTACTTCCAACTGATACGCCCCCAGGTTATAGCAAAAATTCTTGTTGTTAGTCCCTAAATGCAAGACTTTGTATTATTAAATTTTAGTTTTCAAGGTCATCCAGATCTTGTATGATATTCCAGTCCTCCTCCATATTGGCAATACCTCCCAACTTCATGTTATCTGCAAACTTTATTAGCACACTCCTACTTTTTGTGCCAACGTCAGCAATACAAATGTTAAATAAGATTGGTCACAAGACCGATTCCTAAGGAACTCCACTAGTAATCTCCTTCCAGCCTGACAGTTCACCTTTCAGTGTGAGCCATTGTACTTAAACCACTTCCTTATCCATCTTTCAATTCTCATATTAATCCCCATCATCTCCAATTTAACTAATAAATTCATATGTGGAACTGTATCAAATACCTTACTGAAATCCTGGTTGATTAAATCTACAGCATTTCCTTTGTCTAAAAAAATCAGTTATCTTTTTCAAAGAAAAAGATCAGGTTGGTCTGACACAATCTATCTTTTGGTCATTGGTGGCTGTATTATTTCCACTCAGGTGGTGAAATCATTTTCCTAGCATTTAATTTTAAAGAAAAGGTATCATTCACAGACTCAATGAATTGCAAATCTATTTAGCTATTTAGCTCTAATAGGGGGGGAAAAAACAGCAAAGAGAAATTAGCCAAGAAGTATCAGACGTTAGATTTTCCAAAGTCAAGGGGTTTGTTGGGGTCTTGCATGCAGACAGTGATTTCATAAATGTGTATCTGTCTATGATAAAGACTGTTAATTAACACTTTCTGAACAGCAGCACAATGGCTATGCATTACTGAGAAAAACAGCCTTATTATACTACTGAACAGTATAGAGTTTTTCTTCCCCCAAAACCACCAGCCTCCAATAACTGAACTGTTATAAGACCTGTTAGAGAGAGATAACACGAATTTACGGGCTTGCAGTAGGAATTACGTTCAAGGCATTGAGTTCTACATAAGTTTTTCCTATCAGATGCCAATCAGACAACCTCCCACTCACTTGCAGAAAAGGATAGACAACGTGAAAATGACTCATTTGGTGGGATGAAGATGGAAATGAGTTAGTGACTCAGTTGTGGAGTCTGATAGGCAATTAGGGCTAGTTCCACCAAGGGATTTAAGTACATAACTGCCACTTTAGGTACCTAAATTTCGTAGGGATCTAAGTGTCTGCCAGTTAGCATGTTAAAAGCCACCAAAGTCCTGACACCTAACTCATGCCTAAGCCCCCATGGGATTCTCAAACTAGACATTCCCATCAATCTTGCCTCTGAGGCTCGGTCCAATAGGCATACTCAGACACCACCTTAGAGCACCCTACTGGATTGGCCCCTGAATAAGTCACCACGTAATATTATCTCCTCGCAACCTCCCAGATGCCAGACATTGTTAGCACACTTTGCATTTTACAATTTGCCCTTTGAACACTGTTCCTTTCTAATGACTGGTTGTTTGCTGCACCCTCCCTCTCTCTCATTTCCTCCACGTTATTCTCACTGCCCTCCGTGTTCTCACTGCCCTCCGTGTTCCTCTGCAACTATCCCTGCTGCCTCTTCTCTTCCTTCCCCTGCCCTCAGTATCCCTCTTTCCTCTCCTTTTCCCTACATCCTTGCTCCTCTCAGCTCATCCTCTCTGCCAGTTCCCTGTCCTTCACCCTTGCTCCCGTAAGACTTATGAAGGCTCCATCAATAGCAATTTTTAAGTCAAGATGGAATATTTTTCTAAAAGATGTGCTCTAAAGTTCTATAGCCGGTGTTATAAAGGAACTTGGATTAGATTGGGGTGGGCAAACTTTTGGCCCGAGGGCCACAACTGGGTACAGAAATTGTATGGTGGGCCATGAATATTCATGAAATTGGGGGTTGGGGTACTGGAGGGGGTGAGGGCTCCGGCTGGCAGTGCAGGCTGTGGGGTGGGGTGAGAAATGAGGAGTTCAGGGTGCGGGAAGGTGCTCCGGCTGGGGGTGCAGGTTCTGGGGTGGGGCTGGGGATGAGGAGTTTGGGGTGCAGGAGAGTGCTCCGGGTTGGGACTGAGGGGTTCAGAGGACAGGAGGGGAATCAGCCCCTGAGGCACAGGAGGAGGTCGGGGTGCAGGCTCCGGCCGGCACTTACCTCAAGCAGCTCCCAGAAGCAGCGGCATGTCCCCCTCTTATGTGGAGGCATGGCCAGGTGGCTCTGTACGCTGCCACGTCTGCAGGCACTGCCCCCACTGCTCCCAGAAGCAGCAGCATGTCCCCCCTCCGGCTCCTACACGGCGGTGCAGTGCCGGCCAAACGGCTCTGTGCACTGACCCGTCTGCAGGCGCCACCCCTGCAGCTCCCATTGGCCGTGGTTCTGTGTAGGAGCCAAAGGGGAGACATACCACTGCTTCCGGGAGCCATGGCACGTGTGGAGCGGGGCAAGCCCCTGACCCTGCTCCTGCTGGAGCTCGAGGGCCAGATAAAAACATCTGATGGGACAGACATGGCCCACGGTCCATAGTTTGCCCATCCCTGGACTAGATGATCACAAAAGGTCCCTTCTGGCCTTGGAATCTATAAAAAAAAATTGAAGTTTATGTTGTATCCCTTTCCCCCTTTTCTCATGTCTTTTAGACTATAAGCTATTTAGGGCACAGATTGTCTCTTCCTATGTGTCTGCACAGCACCTTGCACATTTTGGACACTACTGTAATCAAAATAACAACAATCATCCCAAGTGACCCCTGCTGGAGAGAAACCAAATGCAAATCCGAACATCTGTACGCCAGATAACGCACTCGGCAAAACTGCTGGAGGGCCCTCTCTGATCTACATGAAGTATGACAATTGCTTTACTTAGCGTGTGCTAGGACATACACACACCTCCCAAAGTGGTCTTTGTGTGGAAGATTTGACTTACCGTTGGAGCAAGACATCCACTGCTGACAGCCAGTCCAGCCGTGGCGTTATCTGTCTCTTTTCATGACTCTATGCAAGCCACTTACAAGTCTCATCCCTTCCAGGGTATCAATGTCCCAAAAGGACTGTGTGCTACCTAACAGTGGTTATCAGTCAGAGGGTTTCCACCCTTCCAGGGCTCCTCTTCCATCAGAATGAGGAGTACTTGTGGCACCTTAGAGACTAACAAATTTATTTGAGCATAAACTTTCGTAGGCTAAAGCCCACTTCATCAGATGCATGCAGTGGAAAATACAGTAGGAAGATATATATCTATATCTATATATTTACATACATACAGAGAACATGAAAAAATGGGGGCTGCTATACCAACTCTAATGAGAGTAATCGATTAAGGTGGGCTATTATCAGCAGGAGAAAAAAAACTTTTGTAGTGATAATCAGGATGGCCCATTTCAAACAGTTGACAAGAAGGTGTGAGTAACAGTAGGGGGAAAATTAGCATGGGGAAATAGTTTTTAGTTTGTGTAATGACTCATCCACTCCCAGTCTATATTCAAGCCTAATTTAATGGTGTCCAGTTTGCAAATTAATTCCAGTTCTGCAGTTTCTCATTGGAGTCTGTTTTTGAAGTTTTTTTGTTGAATAATTGCGACTTTTAGGTCTGTAATTGAGTGTCCAGGGAGGTTGAAGTGTTCTCCGACTGGTTTTTGAATGTTATAATTCTTGACATCTGATTTGTGTCCATTTATTCTTTTGCGTAGAGACTGTCCAGTTTGACCAATGTACATGGCAGAGGGGCATTGATGGCACATGATGGCATATATCGCATTGGTAGATGTGCAGGTGAACGAGCCTCTGATATTGTGGCTGATGTGATTAGGTTTTATGATGGTATCCCTTGAATAGATATGTGGACAGAGTTGGCAGCGGGCTTTGTTGCAAGGATAGGTTCTTGGGTTAGTGTTTTTGTTGTCTGGTGTGTGGTTGCTGGTGAGTATTTCCTTCAGGTTGGGAGACTGTCTGTAAGCGAGGACTGGTGCATCTGATGAAGTGGGCTTTAGCCCACAGAAGCTTATGCTCAAATAAATTTGTTAGTATCTAAGTACTCCTCGTTCTTTTTGCTGATACAGACTAACATGGCTACCACTCTGAAACCTGTCTTCCATCAGAGTGGCCCAAAAACTTCTTCCTTGAGTCTTTTAACCAAGCTCAAAAGTAAAACACAAGCCACAACGAAAGCAACTTCTGCCCACTCTCACACGCTTCTCCCAGTGTTTTTGGTCATTCTTAACCCTTTACAACAGAGGCCTCATTCCCAGCAGCAGGTAGGGAAACTCAGGCCCACCCTCTACCCTGCCTTCCAGTCCAGTGACCCTGTAAACTGCAGCCAAGATCTGCTTCATCAGACACCTTGCCACATCCTGTCCTTTTGTCAGGGCTCACCACCACTGCGTGGTCCACCCGCTGGCTGCTCTGCATCTCTCAGAGACCCACACTCTGTTACTCAGAGAGGAGCTGCAGAGTTCTTTACCTTTCTCCTCATGAGTCAGCTTCCTCTCTTTATAGAAACTACCCACCATCTTCCCCAGCTGGGCTTCATCATGAAGCCTCCATTTCTCTCCCTCTCACATGCAAGGTGCAGCTACAAGGTGCAGCCAGGTAGCGTAATTGAGCTATCCAGCTCCACTTAACCCTTTCATCACTTCTACGGAATAGACACCCCATCACAGTTCCTCATTAGCATTAACATGTCAGTGGCATTTTCTACAGAAGAACGTTAGTGATTTATCTAAATCAGATTTGAAGCTGATTGAGTTAAATCATTGCAACCTCTTTGTGGGGACATTATTATATCCATTTAAGGCAGTGGTCCCCAAACAGGAGAGTTTGGAGGAATCTTCAGGGCCTAGGCTAGCCCCCACAGGGGGGTGACGAGGAAGCACCACCCAGCCCCCTTTGCTCCCACCTCCAACCCCGCCCCCAGCCTCGGCCCCTGGCCACAGCTCCACTCCCAGCAATTGTTTCACTCCTGGCACCAGACCCACCCCCAGCTGGGGCCCCCTTATCCCTGGTCCACCACCAACCCCAAGCCACAGCCCCACTCCTGGCCCCAGTTCCTTGTGGGGAGTGGGATAGGGTTGGGGAGCATGATGTGAAAAGTTTGGGGACCACTGGTTTAAGGGGGGCCTTATGTTGTTGCTTTGTAAATCAGAGATACAGCATGGATTTCCTGTGAAATAAGCAAAATAGATTTCTATGGTGTTTGATGTACTTTTAGATAGTTATCTCCTCCCTTTCTCTGTGCTGAGGAATCATCTTTCATAATCTCTAATCTAGCTCCACTGTAGGGAGACAAAAGCTTTGAGAAATGGAAATATTAAAATGCAGGTAAAGGTTAGAGATGAGTGAAGTGGTTCATTCAAAGAAGAATCACTCCTTACCTTTATCATTATCCTGAACCAATCCCAGATCAAAATTTCTGAAAGTTTGGTATAAAAGTTCAGAACCATCCTACTACCACTCTATCCCCTTTCCTAGTGGGGCAGGGATGGTACTCGTATGGGATAGGGTTGGAGGGCTCATTTCTCCTTTCAATCTAGGGTCTTCCCAGGAACCCCGCTGCCCTCTCCAGTCCAATCTGATTTCCTAGGATGTAGTTCAGCAGCCAGCTTTCATCTTCGGTGCAGCGGAACCCAAGCTGTCTTGTGAGTCCAATGATCTGATGTTCTTGAAAAACAAAGGCATATGACGTCCACACCAGGTACTCCCTGTAGTAGGGATAAGGAAAGGAAGAATCGTACATGTTTCTGGATTAAATACTATGCAGTGAGCTGTACAAAATAATTTGTGTATAATCACAAGTGCCTTTAAATGTTAACACCATCAGATCAATAGGCTCAATTTTAATAATACTTAGCTCTTATCATCAGTAGATATCGAAGTACTTTCTGAAGGATCGTTATCTCCATTTTGTAGATGGGGACACTGAGGTACAGACAGGCACAATGACTTGCCCAATATCACACATCAGACTAGCGGCAGAGCTCGGAAGAGAACCCAGGTCTCCTGTAGCTGAGTCCAAGCCCACTGTGCAGTAGGCTGCAGCAGAAAAGTTACCACTCTATTGCACTGCTCTGGAGACTCGATGATACGTAAATCCTAGAAATCCAGGGATATAACTTTTCTACCTATTTTTTAAGCCACCTGATGGTAGCATTTTTGGTGGGTTTTATTCAAGGGCAGCAAACTGCCTTCTCTCCAATTACCTTTGATTGCTTAACAGCCTGAAAAGCAGCTAAAAGGGTCTGTTCAGAGAGCACACTACTGCTTCCTTGATCAGGAGGCCAAGGTGCAGCCCAGCAGTCTGTATAGCTCGTCACATCACCACTTCTGTCTACACAGTCAAAACAAAGTAAACCATGTTCATAACATCTCTCAGCCACCACTTGTATTACTTTCATCTTCCCAATATTTGGCTTGGATGAAGTGGCTTGGTACAACTCTCTGCAACATGGCTTCAGCTAATGTCAGTTTAGTAGTTTGTGATGGACCCTTACAAACTGATGACAAATGGGTACTTTACTGATCTCCTTAAGTAATTCAAATATTTATTTTGCTTTTACTGTGATCATTAGTGCATTAAAAACAAATTTAAATAAACATTTTATTCAAAGCATTCGCTATTGTCTAAGGTATTAGCATTTCTGTTTTGAGGTCATAAAGGAGCAGCTATTGTTCCCTTGAGGAATAAAACAATGAAATGTTCTTTTCTGTTTCTCATAATAATTAAACTCAACAATGATTGTGTCATTTATTTTGGAGAAACAAATAAGTCTGTCAGACTCTTTATTTTATTTTTTCAAATGATTTTTCCAACATCTGAAAGATAGTATAAAGCATAAGGAATTTCTACAGGATGCATTTAAAGTTATAACATATCAAAAAACCAAAGAAATCTGCTGGCTTAGTGCGGTGGGGTTTCATTTGAATGGGAGGTTAAACAGAATGCCTTTATTATAAAATTCCTTGTAAAACTGAGATCCTGACCATTTGTGGTCTAGACTTTAAGAAAAGCTCCCTGATTTGTCAGTGTACCTGTTAACATGTGTAAAATACGTATTTGGGCACACAAATGGAGTAAGTGCATGGATCAGAGTCAGACTGTAGTTGCCGTAACTGACTTGAACATGCAACCTATAGACAGTTCTGCATATACAAATGTGGGTTTTGCACACTCAAACATGAAGTAGAAAGTGGTGTTTCAAGTCGTGCACCAGTTAATTTTATCCCCCCAAATTACTAAAATTTATAGTTTAGAGAAACATAATTGTTTTGTTTATAGCGCCAATTCAGGGATCTGACACCCACTATCTTAGTCACATGGGGTTCTTTCCATGCCTTAGGACAAAATAATTGCAATGATTAACTATGACTATGTTATTATTAAAAGAAAGAAAATTCAAAACAACAAACACAAGCAAACACTGATGCCTTTCTATGGAAAGCTGTTAACAGAGATTGCAGTTTAAGAGTAAATCTACCCAGATGGGAGCGCTCTTCTCTAGGTAAGAGAAGAGCAGAATTTATATTTTCAAAATCACAGAGAGTCCTATTTTAGTGTATTATAGATAACCAAAACTGTTTATAGAGGGGCAAGGCATTTTGTTTAAGGATAGGTGAATCCTGTTTGCCCATTTATAAATTGTTAGTTATCCTTGATATACCAAAGGCAAGTGATCCCAACTAAAGTATTTACATTCAGTTACTTAAAAAGCCACTCAAGGAGCTGTCTTAAAACAAACAATTAATCAATGTAAGTCTCAAATTCCAAATTAAATTCCACTATTTCTTTCTGTTTACCAAGGGGTTAGCTTAGGTCTCCTCTCCAGGAATACATGGTCTAAAAACCACCTGGTGTTTTACAAGAGAAGCTGGTAATATCTTTAATTACAATATCATTTTAATATCCCCATAGAATATTTTTTTTACTTGAGGGGCAGGGAACAGAGGGAAAAGGTATGATAAGAGGCTCCTGACCTAGCTTTCGTGTCCTTGATAAACCAGGTGCTACACATCCTTTTCTCTGAAATCCTAGAAAATTTCCTTTAACTAAGGGAAGAGCGTCTCTTCAAGAAGACAGTCCTGTTAGGTGTTTGCTTTTAACCAGATAGTTCCCAATGTTAGTCTACAGTAGCTTCACTCACAATTAAAAACTCCTACCAAACCCTCTATACAAAAACAAAAATCACAATAACTAATATTCAGATAGCTCTAACATCACATAAAATAAACTACATAGAATATTACAACAAAATAGTCATTGAAAAACTGCATTCCAAAATCTGCAATTGGACATGAAAGTGATAAGTATTAGCTGTATCGCCAGGGAGGAGGTCTTCTCCTTGAAGCTTTTCACACCTCTCACTAATTGGGAGAAAGCAGAGATTTCCTAGGAGTGTCTTTAATTGGCTTAACTATTACTTTCAGTAAAATAAATAGCTAAAAACATAAGCATAAGAATGGTTATTTTCCAAAGCCATATATGTGCACATGTATGAATTTGTAATTACAAAAGTCTTCTAAACTTCAGTAAAGGCAAAGTTAGGTTTACAATTACCAAAAATTATCACAATAAATTGTAATTGTATTAACCATTTTTGCACCACTGTTGAAGTTTACCCGTCTCCCCCTGCCACACACCCCTGGTGATGCCAAGAAATATGTTTTGATTGCACTGATGTTTGGGAGGCTGTCTGGTGATAAATAGGTGAGCATCATGATAAGCATCAGTGCAGTCAAAACATATTTCTCAGAGCAAAATGGCTACTTGACACAAGATTGTTGTTAAAAGTATTATTTGCCTTTAGATAATAGGAAGATTATAAAAATGAACCAATTATATTTGATTCTTCCAAGTATGATTTCTTAGAATAGTATCCCATTAAAAAGTTAATAGAAAAGAGAGCCGGCAACCATGAGATTTCTGTGAAAAGAGACACAGTCAACCAGTGGAAAAAACTAATTGTGTCCATTTTCAGTGCCAAATTCAGAGCATCATAAAGACTGAGAGTGAGCCCTGCTACTTACCTATAAGGTCCAGCAAAAGATCATCAATTTTAGCTCCTGTTCTAATCCATCCAACATTAACAAAACTGGATATTCGCTGAATCTGCCACTTTCTCTTTTAGTAGTGAAGCAAGGAATTACAGTGACTACAATAAATAGTATCTGAGATTACTACACAGATCATGAGGAAACCTAGCTTGATAAACTGGCTTGGTTTGCAGGTCTTACTGTGTCATTTCCTCAAAAATTAGATGAACGAAGCTAATTAGTAACTCGTACAACTTCCTGTGACATAACAGTTCTTATTAAACTTTATCATGAAGGATCTCAGAGAACTGCAAGTTAACCTAAAAGTCACACTGGTTCTGCATTCATAAAAGCTGCTAGTATAAATGTCTGTGACCATTTCGTTGATGAAGTGTCTGAAATAATTACACCACATGCACTGTGAATCTGTCATGACTGAAGAGCAAACCCAAATCATTTCAGTTTTGTTCCTTCTGTTGTGACTAGGAGTACATCTGTAATATGAGTATATTCATACACCACGGGAAAGGGGAAGAAAAACATTTCCCATCTGGATCTAAATAATAATTGTTTAATCTTCCTTTAATGGTCGCTTTGGCCCCAGGCTTAACAAAGCTAACAGAGATACTGCTGAGGTTGTTCTTGGCATTATATTACAGTTTATGTTAATTATGCAAACCCCAGCTAGATACAATTGGTTGCTGAGGCAGCATTGGTCGCCCTGGCAGCATTAAACATTTCAATCACCTCCAATTTAATGATTCTGTAGTTTGTTGTTTTGCTATTAAAAGTTAATGCGTTATCGTGTGGGAGATTTAATTCATGAATCTGCATATCAAGCTGTCTCCTGGTATATAATGTAGGACAAATATTCTTAGTAACGTTTCCCTTTAAAAAAATACTCATTTTCTATAGTTGACAATCACACAAAACACTGTCATATCAATATTGTAAAATGTATTGTTTGGATCATGACTGTAAGATACTGTCATTTTTCACAGGGGTTGTCAATGACAATATTCCCCCTTTTTTTTTTTGGTGGACTTAATATGAGGAGACATCAAACATGAAAAATCTTTTTTGAACTGTATTGATTTATTTTTGTATTTGTACATATGGTGTTGCATTAGATTGTATTTATATAGCCAGATCCTCAGGTGGTGTAGAGCTATGTATGTTTATACCAGCTTAGGATCTGATTTATTATACAATATTACATCCTAGTAGGGCAGAAGTTGTTGGATTTTTTAGGGAGTATTTTTTGTCTCTCTCTCATTTTGGTGTTTAAGGAAACTGAAAGACATCATTGGCTAAAGTTAGGCAAGGTGCAGGCAAGCAAGTGCAAGCTTCCAGTCTACTGAATACTGGTTACAGTCCTCGGACTTTTTTTTAGCAGACACTGCTATTTTTGCTAACTACTACAGTGGATCATGAGCAAGGATGTCACTGGAGAAATGTCCTATGAGGCCACCAAACTAACTTTTGTGTGTGACTTAATGCAGCATTTGAACACTATTCTCTTTACAAAGCTATGCATTGTACTATCTGGTCCTCATATTGGGATCTGACATTTGTTTCTTTAAGAAAAATGTCAGTTATTTATGTCATCCTTCAGAAAATGGGAGAAATGTTATGTTCAATGACTCACACTGTCACCATGAAATTATTGTCTGGAAACTGGATTGTAGACTCAGACTAGTTTGGAATGATTAGAAAACATGCTCTTTACCAAACAATGCTCTGTATCTAGACATTTTTTTTCAGGTGGACACTTGGAGCCAGGTATTGATACCACATTGTAGCTAGCCTCCTACTGACATCTTGGCAAGAATTCAGCTATTGCATAAGATCTCAGGGCCTTACATTGCCCTATCCTGAAATGATATACCTAGAAACTGAATACCAGTTTTATGAACCTCTAATTCTCCCTGTATTTGGCCAGTTCACTCTTTGCACCCTTCCAGTCTCTCCCCACCCCCTTCTTAGTTTGATTTAAAAAACAAAAAACAAAAAAACCCAGTGAGCACAGAAGGAAGCCAGAGGAATACAACACCATTAGTATATTGTTATTTATTTATATAACAAAAAGTGTACTTCTTTTCTAATACAGAGAAAGTGAAGAGAAGACAAACAGCAATATATATAAAGAAATAATTACTTATCTGAGACTGCTGTACTATCTTTCCACCATTAATTGGCAATGTTGCTAAATCTACATCAGGCGCACTCCCATTCCCACACTTTAAAATGGTGCCATCTCTAATCGTAATCCAGTTCTGCCAGTTTTTTTCAGTGTGCCTGGACCACAAAGGAACCCAGAATTCCACAGAGAATTCCCTTTTTAGACAACAATCTGCCCTCCCTTTTCAAAATATTCTGTACTATAGTGAGGAGAAGAATAGAGGAGCCTAGCTCTGCAATGTGCACTGCAGCTGGCTCCTATTCCTCCATTTCCTTGAGAAGACCTTGGGAAAACTTTCTAATGGAAATGGGGTACCTATATGGATTTACCCTTAAGTAGCTTCCCTTCCACCCTCAGCCACCTCCTTCAGGGATGGAATGTTCATTCACACATAGTCTCCTCACACAGTGTGTTGTTCACTTTTGTTGTTGCCCTATAGCTGTTGGCTCCAGGTTATCCTAAATACAGAGTATCAACAAAGCCAGCCCTGTTGTCCTGGGCTGCAGCTTGTCACCATGCTGTAAGTTCACTCAGATTTCTCTTTCCTTCTCACCCCCCCACCTGCTGCTACTTTCGTGGTACATTGCATCTCTCTCTGGACAGAATGCATATTCTCTTCTCAGACTAATTTTTAAAGCTTCTCCATTATTCAGCTAATGCAAGGGGTAGGGAAATGTTTCTACAAAGAAAGCTTGACTTCACGCAGAGTGGCACAAGCTTTCTGTTCTTGTATATGCTCATTTTACTGACTGGTCTCTATCCCCATAACAGATGGGGGATGTTCTTTTGTATGTACATTTTGATGGGCAAATACTATTCCTTCTCTCCTGTGGCTGTTTTTTCAAGTGACATCAGTCACGTAAGTAGGTACGGACAATGCCATCCACAGAGTAACGACAGGCAGCAATACATGTGTCCCCTCTACTGTATCAGCGTTCAGTTAAAAATAATTAAAAAGCTTTTAAATAAAGTCTGTGTATGCCTCAACTTTATTAAAAAGCCATTGCTAAGAGTCTTCCATAGCCTATCCACACCCATATCAGTGTTCTATTTGTGCTTTGCTCCACTACTCAGAACGATGATCTAGTGATGCATGACTGTTTGGGTAATGTCCATTGCAATGATAGCTTTAGATAAGATATAGAATAAAGAACTTGCCTCTTCGTCTTAAAAGACTGCTTAATTTTTTTTATTACTTCCAGTACTGTGGAGACATAACAATACAGACTGTACCAGAGAAAAGCGAAGTGTACAGATTCCATTAGGAAAGACTCCTTAAGAATAACTTGAATTAATTAAGTCAGCTGCAGTAATCTGCATATAAGGCTGTATGAAAGTTATGGTTTTTGGTTCAAAAGTTGCAGCCACAGTTTGCTATAGTTGTGATTCTGCTGCGGTCGGTTCAAGTACTATAAAAAAAACTGTTTAAAAAACCAAAATAAAAACCATGATAAACACAAATTTGAGTGACACTGCGACCCAGTGCCCCAGGTCACAATGCTACTCACTAAAATTTGCGGCAACTATGAAAAGAGGCAATGTGTGTTAAAGGTTGCAGTTTCTGCAACAAAATCATGGCCTGTGATTTTCTTACAGCCTTAAATATAACATAAAAATGCAGCAGACACTTAGACATTTTAGTATTGCTAATGAAAGGCCAATTCTACCATCTTTGCTCAGGCAAAACTCCTCATGGAATTTACGGGGCCCAAATACAGAAAAAGTACAGCATTGGTAATTTCATTTAATAATCGACATAAAAAGTAACTGCAAAATCCATACAGTGGAGTTCTGCAGAGGGTGAAATTCACAAGGCCTATGTATGACCTACACTGGACTGGAATAGTGCATAAGCTTTGTATTGGCCATCTGCACAAGGCTGAATTTCAGTCTGACAGAGAAAAAGTTATTTTTTCCTGAAGCAGAAGAAGCAGCAGCAGCTGAAGAGGAAGGGTTATTATTTCCTGCTTAATCTGTGTGTGATGCTCTGTACCTCGGGGGCACATCCTTGTAAATGATTGTGTGGTATCCAATTCAAAGTTTGTCACGTCAGATGTCTTCGGAAGGCTCATGATGCACTGAGCATTGTTGTTATAGAGATGTTATAGTAATTGTTGTTACAGTAATGTTATAGTAATAGTGTGTTTGGTTTGAAGCGTGTCAGAGACTCCCCTTGGGATAACAAGCCTGGTACATATCAACTTCTTTGTTAAATTGATGAACTCATATAAGCTTGCAGCATCCAGCAGACATAACTGGACACTGCAAGATGGAGGTTTCTAGGGTTGTGTCTGGGACTGGAGATATTGGCTAATGTCATTCGATTGCACAATCCAAGGAGCAGCTTACATGCCAGAGCCCAGGAGTGGGGGTTCTCAAAGCAGAGCAGGGTAAGGCTGGCTCCCAGAGTCGAGGATTGGAGTGACCTAGCAGATCACCCGTCCAGATAACACCAGAGGGGAACATCACACTGTGCAGCTGCAGAACTACAGAAAACCTAGGATTCTAAAAAGTAGATTAGGAGAATGAACGTCTAAACTTTGCAACGTGTTTACCCCATTGTGGGAAGAGATGTGGATCTTTTTAGGGAAAAGTGCAAATTAGAAATGATCACAAACTAGAGAAATTTATATAATCAAAACATTCTCATTTCATCAGAAGGATGATTATTTAACTCTTCTGACTGAGCAAGACTGCTTTCTCCAACCAGCTTTCTACAAAACCAAGGCTGATGATTTTAAGGTACCTGCCCTTAGTGGAAGAAAGTCTTCTCTGTGCCTGCCGTGGGTCTGCTCCCCAACTCCTCCGGCCACAGGCAGCACAAGCACTCCCCTCTAGGCCTCACTGTTATTCTACAGGCTAGCTATTGGCACACCCCAACCCTCGAGCCCTCCAAGTGTCCCCCTGGAATGCCCAGCCCCTGGTCCGCTGGATACTCAGAATTCACAGATTCACTACTTCTAAAGAAGCAAGTGCAGCCCAGCTTATCAGTTCCACCTCAGATCACCGCTCAACTTAACACACAGCACCTACATATGTTTATAGTGGAATCAAGTATAAGTTTATTTAACAAAGCATAGAGATTCAAATAGTAGCAAGTATAAGTATTGGGAAAAAATGGTAACAAAAAATAAAATCGTAACATGCTTTCTGGACCTTAGGCTGAATTAACAAGATACTCTCACAGAGTATTGGTCACCCAAAATCCTCACAGCACTTTACAGCCAGGTTGGCTATGACCCTCCTTTCATGAGACAAGCAGGCTTGTCAGCTTGCCTTTTCAGTGAAGGACTCATTGTGTCACTTGGCACTCCAAGATATACCAGAAAAATCCTTTGTCTTTATTCATAAACAGGACACCCCCACCTCCCACTGTTTGAAAAATCTGCAAGTGAGAAAATCTACAGAATAAGCAATCTCTTCTTTTGCCTGTGATTCAGTATGCAAATAGGCATACAGTGACTGGAGGCATACAATACACAAATGGCTGAACAGGGAGATAAGTGTCTGTCATCACCTGCCTGAAAGGAACATTGTCACCTCCTGGTGATCTACCTTAACTCCAAGACCTTAAGAACATAATTTTCCATACAGATATATCATTCCTTAAATATCATCCATACAGGTAGACACCTCACATGCCACCTTTGGTGAAATATTATGCAGATATCCAACCCAGGGATCCCTGGAAAACCTGTGTGCTCCCCTGTGCCCTCTGCTAGTTGGTACTGGGAGTCACAACTGTATACATGTGCATGTCTAAGGAAGTATCTACATAAGGATTCCTTAAATGAGAGCCATATCAAATTCTGTCTGTTTCCCTCCCATTAATTTATTCCCTCTCTTTAACCTCTTTGTATTTACCTCAAAATCTTTATCTACATAAACTAACCACTAAAAGAAGATAAATCAAACTTAGTATACAGGGTAAAATCCTGGCCTCACTGAAGTCAGTGGCAAAACTCCCACTGACTTCAGTGGGCCTGGATTTCACCCTGTTGTGTTTGGATTTACTAAGATATGGTGTCAAATAATTAACTCCATTGAAGGCTTAGAATCATAGAATATCAGGGTTGGAAGGGACCTCAGGAGGTCATCTAGTTCAACCCCCTGCTCAAAGCAGGACCAATCCCCAATCAAATCATCCCAGCCAGGGTTTTGTCAAGCCTGACCTTAAAAACTTCTAAGGAAGGAGATTCTACCACCTCCCTAGGTAACGCATTCCAGTGTTTCACCACCCTCCTAGTGAAAAAGTTTTTCCTAATATCCAACCTAAACCTCCCCCACTGCAACTTGAGACCATTACTCCTTGTCCTGTCCTCTTCTACCACTGAGAATAGTCTAGAACCATCCTCTCTGGAACCACCTCTCAGGTAGTTGAAAGCAGCTATCAAATCCCCCCTCATTCTTCTCTTCTGCAGACTAAACAATCCCAGTTCCCTCAGCCTCTCCTCATAAGTCATGTGTTCCAGACCCCTAATCATTTTTGTTGCCCTTCGCTGGACTCTCTCATACTTGTTTAAGTATGACAGTCAATCAATCAGTCCTTTATACAGCATTATACAGAAAACAGAAAGAAAACAAACATACCAACTCTCTGTAACTGGAGAGGCGATGGCAGCTTTACTTCAGTTCACTTCTGACTAACTACCTCAAACTGACCCATTAGATACTGTTCAGAACAAAGAAAAATCCTCTCTCATGCTTGATCTTATTTTGAATCAAAAAGCCAATGATATTTCTAACTAACTTATCACTACTGGGACCACTTGTGACCACAATTAGCCTTAATGCTTAGTCATTAATCCATGCATTAAATGTTTTGCCGATACATTGATTAAAGAACACATCTGCTATACCACATGTTCCTTGTCCATTTTGTCAATTACTAATTTTATTAGTTACAGAGCATTTATGAGCATCCCTTATCAGTTACGTCATTTTGTCCACTACAATATGCATCTATAACTACAGTCATCTCTTTATATACTACATGAGTTTACAGAAAAGAGACAAAATTACCTATTGGCCAGGGACTTTTTTTCATGGTATCTGGTTCACACAATTGATAGGCTAAAACATCTGTTCAACCATCCATTATTGTATTAATTGAAAAAGATATCTGTAACTAAGTCATCATGAAAGAAATAATCGCTAGACTAAATCCTGATAAACTAAAAGCATCTTTCGACAGATTATTATTTTAATAATCACAGGAAACACCTGCCCCGTACCAGTTCCAAGCAGTTCCTTTATGGACATGTGGACACATTTCCCTAAGAGTCCAGAGTTGAAGGACACACAATCCATTATTTAACAATATGCTATGGTCCAGTTAAAGCTTACTGACAACACACAAGAGTCAGCTGAAGTTCAGAGTACAGAGAGTATAACTCAGTACAGGCCTGCTAGGACGAAGACATTCATTTGTCCAAAACAAAAACTCCTTCACGTAAGAATTGAACCATCACTTTTGGCTAACACAGAAAAGATTTTAGGATATTTGGCCAAGAAATCATCAGTTTAATACCGAAAGAATAATAAAATATTAATATTTACTAGCAACCCATAGTGTCCAAAATTAATCTCAGCTAGCTGCAGATTTGAAAATCTCTGTCTGGAGCTGTATCTCCTATATGATTATCCGACCAATGCTCATTCTGTAGAATACTGGTGAGGTGCTACCTCCAGGAATATATTAGCTAAAAGAGTTATAACCCCATCATAACCCCTGGAACAGAATTTAACTCCTGAGGTACCACAGTCTCAGCTCTGAGATTCTGAACAATTCTTCTCTTAATACAGAAAATGGGTGCACCTGAGTATTTAAGTTAGTTTTGACCAGTTTTTCTCTTTCTTTTCTTTTTTTTTCATTCGTTCATTCACCAGGTAGCTATTTGGATAAATATCTTCAGCATTTTCTGCTAATGAGAGTTCTCAAGGCAGTGACGCAGCTTGTGTTTCTTAAATTGTAATCTGGGTATTCGTTGCTGTTACTAATATTATAAAAATATGGCTTTATGGTTATCAGGCTGAATATGCCATGTGACTTTTCATCAAAATGAAAACATACATTCAACTGCAGAAAATAAGAGAAAGGCATAGAAGTCAAGGAGGCCATGATCCAGATCTGCACACTTTATGAACAACATTAAGGATGACCACGCTCATAAAAACGGGAAGAAAGTTACCTTGAAAATACATGTCTATAATGACTGACTCAGCCAAAATGTTTGAAAACTTTAGATTTTTATGTTTTTAGATAACAACATATCATCGTTTCTAAGAGAGGCCAGGAGCCAGATTCTCCAGTGCAGCTCAGCTGCTTTCTCCCACACTGTCATTGGCAGATTCTGGCCATAAAGCTGGCATATCCAGCCCTGGCATGATCGCTGTAGTGGCACAGAGCTGGCTGTAAAAGGAAAAGATTAGTACAGCTTAGAGTTCAGCTCTTCACCACTTTGAACACCTGGAGTACTCAAAGAGCAATGTGGCTAGTAACCGCTTATGCTGAAAAACCTGGTGCTTCTTTTCTACCTAGTACAAACAGAGGAGTTTTCATTGTCACTGCCACACAGGATTTTCATGGCAACCTATGTTCTGTGCCATCATATCATATGAATATATAGTTGGTTCCCTAATAAAATATATTTTGAGTATTTGTTTTCATTTGCGGAATTTCAGTGTCCCTGATCCTTAGAAAGAAGAAAAGGAGGACTTGTGGCACCTTAGAGTCTAACCAATTTATTTGAGCATCAGCTTTCGTGAGTTACAGCTCACTTCATCGGTTTTTCTGTTAGCATTAATTATTAAGAAAGATACTAAATATCCAAGCCCTTATAACCAAACTGCAGTTCAATACAATAGTCCTAGTAAGAATTCATCTTCTGCTATATTTAGGCTTGGAAGGATTTGATTTTTATCAGTAAATGTCTGTAGCCATTGATTTCACCATATACACTCAAACTGATGAAAAAATATTTCCATAGATAATAGTAATTTACAGAGAGGCAAAGAAAGAAAAATGCTACTGAAGAACTCAGATACTTACTTTGTATGTGTTGACGTGAGACTGATAGATTGTGTTTTAATGGTTATAAAGCTTTAACTTTTGAATCTTAATATCTATTTCATTAAATAATTATTGCCTGACACCCCTATAATTCCCCAGAACTATGAAAATTTAAATAGGTAAAAATTGGAAAAAATGCTTTAAAATAAACATTGATATTAGCCATCGAAAGTATAAAAAAATAAAAATCCAATTCTACAAAGCCTAACTATATTTATTTACTTTCCTCGTAACTTCAAAGTGATAGAACTGTTGTTAATGCCATGTTGATTCTTATGAAAGTATTTAGCCATATCCTGACTAGGGTCTTAGCATCACTGGAAAGGGACACTAAACCCATACTTTGTTGTAAATACACAGGGCCTGGTGGGAGAAAAATATGGGACCATCCGAATACCTGGAGAAGTTGAATCATCGGAATTTGAAATGATCCTAGATGCTGCTGTGGAGGCAAAGCTAGAGACAAGGATTTTGGAAGAGTGGTACTGTAGAGATGAAAATGCGGTGCCACCAGCATATTACCTCAGACCAAAATCTGAAATGCTGAAGAACAATCATAATACGGTAAATTACCTTCATGTCCTTAATAAAAAAACCTACATAGATTGGTCACAGTGGATGGAATTCACCAGCATCATTTGAAGACAATTTAGGGGTCATAATAGAATGAACCTCCATAGTCTATGAACTCTTTGCACACTGCAGAGATTGGCTCTGTGATGGTCCAGAAGGAGGAAGTGTGGGACACCACGGGGAGTGATGGGCCAAGGCTGCTGGGTCTAAGAATGGTCCACTGCTCACAACTGTCGCCTTTATAGGGCAATGATAGTGGGCTGCAAGCACTGTTACAGCTCATGAGCCTTCTGCAGCAATTGAGGAATGACTGCATAGGTGCCTCTATCCATCCCGCTTGTTGGAGTGGGGAAGACTCTCTCTCAGCCCTCGCATGGGGCTCTCATTAAAAGTCCATGAATAGGACTTACACGGCAAATGGGAATTTCTCCCCAGGGCCCCAAGTCAGCAAAACACTTAAGCACGTGCTTTAAGCTAAGCAAATGATTAAAATTAAGCACACACTCAAGGACTACCCTGAATTGGGGTTCATATTAAAAAAAGTTTCTTAGTAAAATATTTTTGAACAGTCCCATTTAGTCTCACCTCCTATATGTGCACATAACTTTGTTTGACCGTAGCTATGCATGATACAGGGCCCAATTTTACCCTCATATAGCAAGAGCCGATTTATATCCAAGGACAGAATTTGGCCCTCCAAGAGGAGAATAAACCCTTTAAGGTAGAGCTATATCCCAAAGCAATATCAAAATGTCACTTTATTTTAGAATCATAGAATATCAGGGTTGGAAGGGACCTCAGGAGGTCATCTAGTCCAACCCCCTGCTCAAAGCAGGACCAATCCCCAATCAAATCAAATCATGTGCATGCTGACTGTAATTACACTACAAAAGGAAATTAAACCACTATATAGCATGCATTTACCATGTTACAAAATGCAATAACCTCCTCTGTTGCGTAAAAAATGTTTGAGCAGTAAGGACTTAAAAGGAGTTCAAGAAAACGTAGTGCAGCAGAGTCTGAAATATTTATCACTGGGGGGGGGGAACAACAATTTACATAACGTCCCCCCCAAAGCCCAAAATAGCCCTTTAAATAGATCTTGAAGGTTTTTTTGTATTTTTGTTTATTAACATTTTATAGATTTCCCCAAGCTACTCTCCCACAAGGGTAAGCAGAAAAGGTTCATCTATCAACACTAGTGCAGTTTTACACCCAGTAAACAAAACAGAAGTAACAGACTGAATATAAAATGATCTGCAACTCTGAATTTTCTGCAGGAAGGGCTTTGTGAGAGATTGTGATTCCCTGAGGCAGCACAACGAGGTGCTGTCCCCATACTCTGGACTAGATTGCAAATTGACAATCTAGCACTAAATCAGAAATAATAATAATAAAATTACTTTGTACTTAAATAGGGCTAGCCTGTAATCTTAAAATCTGACATGAGTAAAGGGGCTGTGCTTAGCTGTGCTGCCCCAGGAGCAGAGCAGGGACAAAACTGTGACTCAGAGAGCCACAATTTGGTCCCTGCTTGCTCCATAGGGGGAAGTAAAATGTGCCAGCTCTTTCCTGGTACAGCTTACTCCCCTCTCTGCACCAGCTCAGCTGTGCTAGCTGGAATGCAGGGCTTAGAAGGAAAGCCAAGGCTCCACCCACTTTCTGCCTAACTGCCAATGGGCTGCTCTCTCTCCTGGTTACAATCTGGCCCACAGGAACTTTCCTCCAGACATCTCAATGCACTTTACAAAGATGAATGAATTTAGCCTAACACCACCCCTTTGAGGCAAGTCAGATTATGATCACCATTCTGCAAAGGAAGAACTGAAGTACCATCAAATAAAATCCAATATTTTCAAAAGTGACACCTAATTTGGGGTGCTTAATTTGAAATTCCTTGTGCCTAATTTTCAGCTTTGAGATCCAAGGATGAAAGTTAATCTAAAAATATTATTATTCCCTAATAATAGTACTCCAGGCCTGACCCAAAAACCCACTTTCTCTTCATATTTTACTGGTTATTCTTATTTACCCCCTGAATAATGTTGTTCACATTTTAGTTTTGTGCACTATGTCAGGAAGTCTTATGTTTTATATTCAGGACAACTTATAATGTAAAATTATGATCTGTCCAATATAAAAGGTTAAGAGTGAATATACTGGAGGTTTTTTTTAAAATGTATGCATTATATTATTAACTGTATTCTCCTTTCTTGTGTATGTCATTACCTTAAATATTAATCCTTTGCTTTCTGAAGTTGTAGAAACTGATGTTACAGCTACTGTTTAACTATGAATATTTTTAAAAGATGGAATCATCTTCAAATTCTATGAATGAGAACAAATGGAAGGACATATCAGAAGAGATTAAGAAGATTTTTAAGACTGCTGTGAAGTTGCTGCATGAAAAAGGAAAAATGAAACACAGCCAAGCAAAGAGATATCTTTCCTCTGGTAAAGTTCAGAATACGTACACAAAATATTCTATATCTATGCACCCATTCATAATCTAGCCTAGCAATATTTCCACAATTATCAAAGTATATTTTTGATTGTCATTTCTCACACATAATTTAAAAGAGGAGAAAAGTAAATTTATACATGCTTGAGGCTGAGTCCTGTATTATATAGCTAGTACTAAATAAAACTGCACCTGATACATTTTGCATACAGTATTTTTTGTTTGTTTGTTCATCTAGAGGGAACAGAGATTTTTTTCCTCTGTTTGTTTTGAAGGAAGTTAACGGTTTTCCTATTTTCTTTTTTCTTCCCTCCAGCTGTTGAAGATGAGCTTGATTTTGCCTTGGGAAAACAAACACCAGCTTTCCTGAAGAAGTGTGTCTGTTACATTCGGAAAATTGCCAACATTGAACGTTTTGTTAAAATTCCAGAGATGGGAAAATACATGGATGTAATTCATATAGGTGGGAAAGTTCTGCGGGATCCAGAAGCCCATGAGAAATTGATCAAACTCCGGGATGAATTTATTCCTACTATTGTTGCAGCATCTAATCTGAGAGTGTACACTTCTGTTACTCATTGTGACATGAAACTTGGTTATTCACAAGAAGTAGAGAACCACTACATTGAAGGACTTGGTAAACAGTTCTATGAAGACATGATTGATATAATTCAGGCAACAGTACAACAGAATTTTGACACTGAGACAGACTTGCTTTATGATGAAGTCCTTCAACACTCTTCATTATGTAAAACGTACTCCTCTTTCTATGAGTACAGGTGTGAGGCGCTAAACATAGTTCACAAATACACTCTGCACAGCAAAACAGGACATATTAACCCTCTTATCATATATGGAGGACCATGCACTGGAAAAACCCTTTTATTAGCTGAAGCAGCAAAGAAGGTAAAAAATAAAAACCAATATATTTTATAATATGCTAATCTTAATAGAGGCAGTAAATGTAGACCAGATTAATTCCCATTTTCCATATTGTGGTATCAACAGATCTAAGATTAGTCTTTGATACAGACAATAAATCCAGTCTTCTGCACATTACTGGATATTTATTCAGGAAAGAGGCAGTGTATATCCTAGTAGCCACATCTCCATATTATATTTCCAGCTAAAACATAATTGTTAGTAGAGCTTTCTAAGGAAATGCAAATATTTCATCCAATTCCTAGATCACTGGTAAGAATTAATTTATTTGTGAAATAAACAACTTTACAAATACACCATCGTAACATCATTAGTCCCTCCCTTCCTGTTCCCTGGTGTTATAAAGATGTGACACCATTTAATGATTATATGGTATCGGTCTTACAAGTAAAGCACGTTTCCAAGACATGCTAATTTGTTTCAGATCCTCTTGAATTGCTTCAGAAGTTCCATGATTTGTGTTTATTTCAAAATTTCAGAAGTCGTTTAGTTCACATATGCCTGTCCAATCATTAACTAGATCATCATGGTGAAGCGTGAGGAGCACATTTCATATGTCTGTGAACTTGTCTCCACTGAAAATCGCAGCTCCACTTCTGTATTACCGAGTGCTCTGGCAGTATTGCTTGAGTTAAAGATGACATATAATCTAATATTTCATTCGTGATGTATAATATTAACACTTTCTATAACCCCACTATTTAGAACATTTCCACTCGGACAGGAACACTTCAAAAATAAACTTATGTTTTCCAACAAATTAATGCTGTTTATAAAACCATAAGTAAAACAATTATGTGCTCTGTTATTGTGCTTCACTTGGCTCTGTTAATTTAGACATTAACTAAATTATGCTTCTACATTATAGGCTTATACTTGGCTGCAGGAAGAGATGGGACCAGAATCTGACCCTGTGGTAGTTATAAGATTTTTGGGATCCACAGAAATGAGTACAGATCTTAAGAATCTGCTTCAAAGTATTTGTGAACAATTAGCAATTAATTACCGTTGCCTAGTACAAAGTTACCCTAAAAAGATTCATGATCTTCGGGACTTGTTTATAAATCTGTTGAATGAGTCTTCATTTCACAGACCACTGGTTATAATATTTGATGCCCTAGAGCAGCTTTCAGATAATGATGATGCTAGGAAACTATGGTGGCTCCCCATTCACCTTCCCCGTTCAGTACGGATAATCATGTCAACACTGCCGAACAAACATGGGATCCTGCAAAAACTGAGGTGCCTTATTCATGAAGAGGACAACTACATTGAGTTGATTTCAAGAGACAGAAAGATGTGCAGCCAAGTACTGAAACATCAGCTGTTGCATGTTAAAAGAAAAGTAACATCAGGGCAACAAATTTATGTCAATGAAGCTTTTTCAAAGTGCACACTGCCTATGTTTGTAAACTTAACCTTCAGAGAGGTTAGGAACTGGAGATCTCACAAAGATGTTGATGAGTCCTCCCTTTGTGTCACTGTTCATGAAAGCATCGAGCAGTTATTTTGGTCATTAGAAAACAAGTGTGGGCTAAAGCTGTTGTCGAGAGCACTGGGCTACATCACAATGTCCAGATCTGGCCTGAGTGAAATGGAATTGGAAGATATTTTAGCTCTTGACAACAGTGTTATGTATGAGCTAAATGATAGTGTCAGGCAATGTAACCCATTGAGGGTACCGTACATATACATTGCAAGGCTTAAGGAGGGCTTAAAGGGATACTTGATAGAGCGGCAAGTGAAAAATGTAACACTTCTAGTGTGGGCAAATAGGCACCTGCAGCTTATTGCCCAGAAACTGTATCTCCACAGTGAGGAAGATGTACATGAAATGCATACAATCATGGCAGAGTACTTCCTCGGTGTTTGGTCAGGTGGAAGAAGGAAATCTTTTTACAGCCAAGATCAGTATTTGAATGGGTGCCTTGACAATAACAGTAGAAGCATGAATGATGAGGAGAAGCACTGTGTGGATCTCACCTCTTTTGACAGGCAAGCACCTGATCAGCCATGGGTCTTTCAGTGTAATCCATTAGAGCCTGACATCTTTTTTGTCAATCACAGGAAAATGACAGAACTTTTGTATCACTTGACAAGATGTGGAAGATCAGACGATCTGCTGTGTGGTGTCATTATGAACTTCAGCTGGCTGTACACAATGATTAAAATAGGACAGTTTGACAAAGCACTTTCTGACATAGAACTGGCTTATAACTATTCACAAGAAAAGGAGCTGAAATTTCTGGCAAGTACCCTTCGCAGTATAAAGTTCAAAGTAACAAAATATCCAGGTTCACTCTCTGCTGAATTGCAACAGAGGCTCCTTCCAGTTGTCAGCTCATTGCCTAAATTGAGACACCTTCTTTTAGAATGTGACAAAGATGGACCCAAATACTGCTCTATCGTTCCTTTGCACTCCTCCATGGATGTGACTTACAGCCCCGAGCGACTACCCTTGTCATCCAGTTGTGTGCAGGTCACGGAGATCCTGCCTACTTTTAATCCAAATACAGTCATTGCTGCTCTGGAAAATGGCTCCATCAGTACTTGGGATGCAGAGTCTCGCCAGCTATTAAGGCAAATTACAACAGCTCAATCTGTTATCTTAGGGATCAAACTTACAAATGATGAAAAATATCTTGTAGTGGCTACAACAAAGAACACACTTTTGATTTACGATAATCAAAATTCCTGTCTTTTGTCTGAAGTAGAAATTAAGGGATCAAAACATTGTGGAATTGGGGGAAGCTCAAATTTTATAAATGGATTTACACTGTCCATTAATCATGCACTTGCTTGGCTGGAAGCCAGCAAAGATGTTACTGTAATAGATCTACTTTATGGGTGGCCTCTTTATCACTTCCACTGCTGGTATGAAGTGACTTGTGTACAGTGTTCTCCAGATGGAGTCTATGCATTCTGCGGACAGTACCTTAACACCACCACTATATTTCACTTAGGAAGTGGAGAGAAACTGTCCACCGTGACCTCTGAATTTTCAGGTGGATTTGTGAAATTTCTTCTTGTTCTGGACACTGCTCAAGAAATGGTGATGGTGGACAATGAGGGTGGCCTTTCAGTTTGGAACACTGAGGAAATCACAAATCCCCAACTGACAGATGACTTCGATTGCAGGAAAGAAGACAGCGAAGTTGTCAGCATTGAACTTTCTGAAGACCAAAGTGCAATTTTAATTTGTAAGGCACTCAGTATAGAACTTCTCGACACTGGCATGTGGAAAGTGGCTGAAAAGTTCAGAGCAAAACACAATGAGCGCTTTATATCTGCTGTGTTATCCAAAAACGGTGACTGTATAATTGCTTCTATGGAAAATACCTCAGCCATTTTTGTTTGGAGGAGAGATACAGGACAGTGTATGGCAAGCTTACAGGAAATCTCAGGAACCATAGTCAGACTAATTAAACCCAGTCACCATAACATGCTGCTATCCTTATCCACCAGTGGTGTCCTTTCTATCTGGGATATAGATATCATAACTGCTATGTCCAATATTGACAAATCTGGCAAACCCATCCAAAGACTGGTGTTGCCAACCAGAGGTGAATTAATTTATACACTGGATGGATCAGAATCTGTACATAAGTGGAACTTCAGCACTGGATTCATTGAAGCTGTGTTCAAGCATGAAGGTATTGTTGAAAACTGTGTGCTGACCTCTTCTGGAGAAATAATGATTACATCAGATGACAAATGTAGCCAATATGTATGGCACACCATTACCGGCGAAAATATCTTCCGCATTAATGGACAAAGGATATCTCAGCTGATGATTACACACAACGATCAGTTTGTCGTCTCGCTCTGTGAACAAAATGCCTCCAGAGTTTGGCGACTGGCCACGGGACACAGAGTTTGCAATATTTTAGTTGCCTTACAGAATGCGTTTATAACCACTGCTAATACATTTGTAGTTGGAATGACAAAGAATAAAGTGTTGGCAGTAAGTCTCTGGACAGGAAGCATAACCAAGAAATTTTGCTGCGATGATGGTGCAACCATTGTTAATATTAAATTGATCCCAGACTGCCCAGATATTGTAGTGTTTATAACATCCACTGAAACAGTGAACATCTGGAGTCTGACAGAGGAAGTAATCTGCAGGCGTGTACAACTGCCTAGTAATTTCTTAAAAGATTTAGAAGACTTTGAAATATCCCCCAATGGGAAGCTAGGAATTCTATCCCGTGGTGATGAGAACATCAATGTGCTTGATTTACACAGCGGCAAACTTCGTGTGGTTCATGCCCCTGGCATTATCTGGCGACAGAGGCTGTCCCGTGATGGCCGCTATCTTGTGTACATCTGTTTTCGTAATGAAGAGGATGATGACAATGGTGCCATCTCTAGCTTAATTGTAATGAGACTGGCTGATGGTAAAAACATTGGTGCTTGTTCCCTTTACAAAACTCCAACCTTTCTTTCTCTCTCACAGAGGCATTTGAATATTATTGTTGGCTTTGATGATGGAAGTATAGGTACTTACACTGTAGTGGATCGAGTAGATGCAGCACTGAAAATTAAAATTGCTACTTCAAACAGCCGTCAAATTTTCAGTAATGCAACGCAAGTGATTAGGCCAAAGTGTCACAATTATAGCTTCAAGGTGAATGCAGACTGCATTTGGAGAGAGTCTACTGAGGTGTTTGCAAGAGATAGCCCCCTCACAGTGACAGACCCTGAAACAAGCGAAACAACAACACCCAAAAAACATAACTACTGTTATGACAAAGTGTGCGCAGCCATAGATTGCAGAGGACACAATTTTGCTGCTGATAACTGATTAGAAACATGGACTTAGTTTTCCTGAATACATAATACATGTGCATAGGCTAGTCTTCTGATTCAAAAGTAAGTACCAGTGCATTTCTTGAAAGACGAAGAACAGCTGAGGGCAGGAATGCTGTTTTTCTCAACAAATATTCTTACATTTATGTGAACAAAAATAAGCAAAAAAAAAAATCAACCAAATGTGAAAAACATTTATCCAATGGGCGGCAGGGTTTTTAAAATTTTGGAATACAAGGTTTAGTCCAAGGTTAGATCCAGGGCCTTGACTGACAATTTCTAGCAATACTATTACAATTGTTATACCATTACAGGAATTAGAAAATCTTATTTGGGGGTTGCCACAGTTTTAGCTAGAGACAAAACTCAATTTATTGTTGGATAGGAGGCAAGACACTCTTTTATAATCCAGATAGCCTCGTTGTGGACAAAGCTAGGTCAACTGTTACCCTGAGTTTATACCCACTTGCAAACGTGTTTTTCTGCTTGATGGTGCAATGACAAGATGTCACCTGCCAACCTGGAACACTTGATGCATTCCATCATTTAAAGAAATAGCTACTTTTTTTAAAAAAAATTGGGATTAACATTTGGGTTGAAAGGGGTAGAAGCCAATCAACACCAAACACATCTACATGTGAGGAAATAAATCAGTCTTCATCTAAATGAAAGTACTGAAAGTTACAAACATTGCATGCAAGGATTTTTCTATAGTCTGATAAAAATGATAAAAACTAGTTATTACCTAGGTCATAAAAGAAGAAGTTTAACACTGAAATTGTATTGTTTTTCTGTCTCTTTTACAGTGCATATTAGTACTGGATAAAACAAATACTTTTTCAAAGAGAAAGGGCATTAACAGATAAACAGTCAAACACCTGTTCACTTCTCTCTCTATGTTAAAAGGTTACTTATTCTCTCTGTTGTATAAAAGTGTGGAATATCTCTTAAGTCCCTACAGTGATCTTAAGAGAAAGCTTTCAGACATGCCATGTATTATTCTTGATAGCGTTTGCCTTATTACTACCATTCCTATTCTTTCCAACACAGATCAGATGACCAAATACTCTGGGACTAACAGAATATGCCTGTATATGTGTTGAAATATTCCATAAAATCTAAAGGCTGTCCAAAGGTTCTTTACTGTTCCAATTGGTAATGGTTTACATACTGTATGTATGCTCCTTTATGTTTCACTTCTTGCTTTACGACTGTTCTGAGCCTTTTATACAGTTTTATCAGTTTCAAGACAGAAATTGTGAAATATTGTCAACTATTTTTTAAAAAACAGTTTCACCTAACTAAAAGAAGTAGCTATCTGTATCTAAAGGGTGAAAAGGTCCCCCCATCCCACTCTTTACTTATCTTAAACATGGCATGTCCTTGGCAAACTTTTAAAAGAATTTAAACAAACCACATTTTTCTTTTGGGGAAGTTAGAACTCCATGCCACTAAATTTCCAAGAAACGAATGCCAACCTAGGGTTTAACGTAGTGTGTGAATGTTCTATGTAAAAGCCAATATAGTATATCAAGTGACTTGAATGACTTTTCCTAACTTGTTTGCAACTTAATAGATCATATTGAATGTTTTTATGTAAAACTTTGTATTGTTGGGAAGAATTACCCAATCAGAGAGTTATATTTTCATAAATGTTAAATTTAGTTAAATTTTGTTACAGAGTTGTTAAATTAGAAATCTATTGCAGTCTTCAAACAATATACAGTCTTGTGTAATCATTGTTTGTATGAATAAACTAAGTAAACAAACTGCTATGTGTGTGGTTTTAATTTGTAAAGAAATTTCTGAAAGGGGACTAAATTTTTAGGGCCAGATCCTCAGCTGGTGTGAATCAACAAAGCTCCAATAGAACCTAAGCATTATTTTAAGGCCACAAGATCGGGGTGGGCAAACTCTTTCGCCCGAGGGCTACATCTGGGAATAGAAATTGTATGGCGAGCCATGAATGCTCACAAATTGGGACTGGGGTTCGGGGTGGGGGGGGAAGGTTCTGGTGGGGAGTGCAGGTTCCAGGGTGAGGCCAGAAATGAGTTCAGGGTGCAGGAGGGGGCTCCAGGCTGGGGAGTGAGGGGGGGTGTGAGGCCTCCAGCTGGGGGTGCGGGCTCTGGGGTGGGGCTGGTGATGAGGAGTTTGGGGTGTAAGAGGGTGCTCTGGGCTGGGACCAAGGGGTTCAGAGGGTGGGAGGGGGATCAGGGCTGCGGTGTGGGGAGACACTCAGGGGTGCAGGCTCTGGGCGGCACTTACCTCAAGCAGCTCCCAGAGGCAGTGGCATGTCCTTTCTCAGGCTCCTACATGGAGGCGCGGCCAGGCGGCTCTGCTCGCTGCCCCATCTGCAGGCACCGCCCTTGCAGCTCCCATTGGAGCACTGGAGGGGGCCATTGGACAGCATAGGAGCTGGAGGAGGACCAGCTCTCTGGCTGGAGCACCGATGCAGGGCCATGCTGTGGCTTCCAGAAGATGTGTGGAGCGGCCCCCAACCCTGTGCCCCGGCTGGAGCACCGGAGCCTGCGGGCCAAGCCCCAGACCGCACTCCCCAGTGGGAGCTCGAGGGCCGCCTTAAAATGGCTGGTGGGCCGGATCCGACCCGTGGGTCATAGTTTGCCCACCCCTGCACAAGATATAAGTGATGCACAGGTTTTACACTGGCCCTCTGCATGGGGATGAATTTCATTCTGACAAATGACAAGTACCTGAGAGGTATTGAATGCTTGCAGCTCCCATTGATTTCACAGAGCCCAGTACAGTACTCCTTGCACAAGAGCATTTCCCATTGACTTTTATGGGAGATTCTCCAACACAAGGAGTACTGAATGGGCCCATACTCAAACTAAATAAAAACTAAATATCTAAATTCAACTGTACAAAATGAAACAAAACAGTTGATTTGCCTATGAACCTGTAACATACCAAACATTGGCTGAGCTCGCTAAACTACTTGTTTCCTCAGATTGGTGAATAACTAGAAGCATTCTCTCAATATCTGTGACCTGCTAATTAGAAAAATACAGTGACACCAGAAAACTGAGTTAATAACAGAACTTAACCCAGCCTGCAGAACATGGATGTTTAAAAAACAACAAAGAGATATCAAGATTTTAAACTGACCCAGTTCTGCTCAGTTCAGGAGCCAACCTTGAGCCTTGGCCCACAGAAGCTTGGTAGAGGCCTACAGCTTCCAGATTTGTTGCTGACTCTTCAGGAGAGAATGCAACAATTCACTTTATCATTGGTAGTACAAATTACATCTCCAGAACAAACTGTCTGCTTCTCCCAAACTGAATGGCTTGATAAGTCTGCTCAGGAGGAGTCTCTCATCTAAATTTTAAAAGGGGAATTAAGCTGAAGTGTGAAGGAGGAGTCGTCTTTGGTGGACAAAGCTAGGCCTGAGGTCAGTCACAGAGAGTATGTCTACACTGCAATGTAAGCTCAGAGTTAGCAGAACCTGAGTTAGCAGACACTGGGTTTGTTAACATAGGGCTTGAGGGTTTAAACCAGGGGTCAGCAACCTTTCAGAAGTGGTTTGCCGAGCATTCATTTATTCACTCTAATTTAAGGTTTCGTGTGCCAGTAATACATTTTAAAGTTTTTAGAAGATCTCTTTCTATAAGTCTATAATATATAAGTAAACTATTGTTGTATGTAAAGTAAATAAGATTTTTTAAATGCTTAAGAAGCTTCATTTAAAATTAAATTAAAATGCACAGCCCCCCAGACCGGTGGCCAGGACACGGGCAGTGTGAGTGCCACTGAAAATCAGCTCGCGTGCCGCCTTCGGCATGTGTGCCAGAGTTTGCCTACCCCTGGTTTAAACTCATTTGAAGTCCTAGGTTAGGAATTTTTGAAACTTGAGTCCCAACCTGGGTCTGCAGCATCTACACTGCATTATGTGGGCATGATTCCAAACACCTATATCCCAGACTTCCTAGCACCCTTCCAAAATGTGGCCAGTCTAGCCCTTTGTTAGTGCAGTGTGGAAAAACCTGACTGTCCACCAAACTTAATTGTCCAGAGGACAAAGAAAGTCAGCCCGTGGGATTGTGGGTTACTTTTAGTAGACTTCCAAACCACAGGTCCATGGGGCTGCGTCTAACCTACAAAGCAATAGGGCTTGAATCCTAGGTCCCCGTGTGACTCAGGCTTGGCATTCACCCCCACGGGGTCCTGGGACCTTGTGCTCTGAGCCCTGAGTTAGCACGATATGTGTGTAGATAGAAGGGAATTAGGTTTGAGCCTGAGTTTGAACCCTGGGCTTACGCTGTAGTGTAGACATATCCAAAGAGAACATTGAATACCAACCATTTTCCTCTCAGCCATTCTCTGTGAAAGCCTTCAGTAACAAAGGCAACATGAAATCAAAAGGTTATATAACTGAATCTCCAATGAGAAGAAATACCTTCCTATTCCTCAACACTTGCAGATAACTTTTCCTGACCGTACATTTGTGACACTTCTCAGGGCACCCATGGCAGTGAGTCACCTTGTTACCGGCACATCCACCAATGTGATATATGTCATCATGTGCCAGCAATGCCCCTCTGCCATGTACATTGGTCAAACTGGACAGTCTCTACGTAAAAGAATAAATGGTCACAAATCAGATGTCAAGAATTATAACATTCATAAACCAGTCGGAGAACACTTCAATCTCTCTGGTCACGCGATTACAGACATGAAAGTTGCGATATTACAACAAAAAAACTTCAAAACCAGACTCCAGCGAGAGACTGTTGAATTGGAATTCATTTGCAAATTGGATACAATTAACTTAGGCTTGAATAGGGACTGGGAATGGCTAAGTCATTATGCAAGGTAACCTATTTCCCCTTGTTTTCCCCCCCCCCCCCACAGACGTTCTTGTTAAACCCTAGATTTGAGCTGGAAATGGCCCACCTTGATTATCATACACACTTTAGATAAGCTATTACCAACAGGAGAGTGGGTTGGGGGCGGGGGGGAGTAGGAAAAACCTGGATTTGTGCTAGAAATGGCCCAACTTGATTATCATACACATTGTAAGGAGAGTGATCACTTTAGATAAGCTATTACCAGCAGGAGAGTGGAGTGGGGGGAGAGAAAACCTTTTGTAGTGGTAAACACCCATTTTTTCATGGTTTGTGTGTATAAAAAGATCTTCTATACTTTCCACAGTATGCATCCGATGAAGTGAGCTGTAGCTCACGAAAGCTTATGCTCAAATAAATTGGTTAGTCTCTAAGGTGCCACAAGTACTCCTTTTCCTTTTGTGAATACAGACTAACACGGCTGTTACTCTGAAACTTGTTACCACTGCCTCCAGCGCGACCGAGTCATGCCTGTGCCCAGCTGGGTGTCAGCTCCCTAACACAACCAGCCTGTCAGCCCCTCAAGCAGTCTCCTCTGGGCTACACCAGCTCTGCCCAGGCCCGCCGACAGCAATTCCGGGCCCCAGGGAAGAACAGTCAATGGCCCCCCTAGAAAGGGAAGGCTGGGGTTTACAACACCACTTTCTATCCTATTGATAGATAACACATTAAAACCCACTATGCATAAGTTGTGGCCTTACGTGATCAAGTTAACTTTTTTTTCCCAGTTACAGCACCAGTGTTAAAAAAATTGTGAACCTAAATATAAGATGTAGAATTTATTTTGAATTATATATTTAATTTAAATATATTATGGAATTAATATATAAAAAACATTTAAAGAAGAACAAAGTAAGAACACACCTAAAGTATCAAGTATGCTAATTAGACACCTAATCATGATTCATGTGTAATCGAAAGACAAGGAAAAAACTGATATACAAGATGTAACTGAATATGACCAACAAAGTTAAAACATATAATACAAAGCTTGTGCTGCTGGTGCTGTGGGACATTGACACCCAGAGCAATGAGATGGCAGGTATGGTGCGCCACATCTACCGGGGGACGTGGCCAGGGGCAAAGGCAGAGGGAAACCCGCGCCTCGTTCCGTGGCTGAGCGGTGGAGGAGGCCCCTCATCCTGCGCTTGCGATAGCATCCCATCAGCCAGTGCTAGGAGTAGTGAAGGGGGGGGCTAGCCCCAGCTGCCTCTCAGCAAACTTAGAGAGACTCGATTGGGTGGCTGAACTTGCTGGCTTGTGTCTGGGGCAGAGCTGCAGCCCGGGGAGAGGAAATATGGTAGCACAGAGGGAGCTTGTTCCTCTTTAAAGTCTCCCTGTCCTCAGACCTACAGCCAGAAGGCCGGCACAGCAGCTCCCGAGCGGCCAGAGGAGGCAGCAAGCTCCGCAGTTCCCAGGCTGCTCTTGCTGACGCTCTGCCGGATTGCCAGACCAGCAGGGTGCAGCAGAGCTCTGGCAAACTGTCACTGTCACAATGAGGGACGGCGCTCTGGACACAGCCGCGGCAGCAGGAAACCAGGTTTCTTTTTATCTTAATTATTATTTAAAAAATACGTATCTATCTCATCCACCCAGGCCCTTTTAAATTGCCGGACCTCTGGGCAATTCACCCCTTTGCATCCCCCTTCCCCTGTCGGCAGGCCTGGCTCTGCCTTTGCCGTACAGGTAAAGCCAGCCCCCGAATCCTTTCAAAGTATCCCCTGTGGTAACTAGCCCCGCATCACTGGATACCCACAAAAGTCCCAGATCCTTTGTTCCCCAAGGAATGGTGTACTCCCGTTTACCAGTTTTACCTTAAATCACCATCCCTGTGTAACACACAGCACTTATAGTAATTATAGTAAAACAAAAGAAAATTTAAGAAAAAAATTGAGCTTTAAATAGAAGTGAGTGAGTGATGAGTGATGGAAACAAATGGTTACATATCAAATAAAATCATAAAATATGAACTACGGCCTAAGTGATGGAAATGTGAACTACGGAGTGAGTGATGGAAACAAATGGTTACATATCAAATAAAATCATAAAATGTGAACTACGGCCTAAACTTATTAAGAGTTACCTTCCCTATCTAATACAGTAGTTTCTCACCCCAAAGTTCTCAGATCATTCCTGTTCACTGCCAAGTGTTTTTCGTGTTTGTAGTTTGGTGGTTTTCCCATTGACTTTTCTGAGTTGGTGCAAGGGTGCAATTGAGCAATAAATGAAATAATCAGCTAGCAAGAGAGGGGTGAAAACTCCCTCCCATCTGAATGGGCATTGCCAAGACATGATTCCCTGGTGACCAAATTTCATTCCAAGACCATAATGGCATAATTTTCAGCATAGTCACAATATTCCTTAAATATTACCCATACACACACATTACAATGTTTATGAATATCGACAGGTTACAGGCTTTCAGTGGACCCTCACATGCTACCGTTTATGGATAAATACCATGAAAGCAGTGTATTAGGTGTAGTGAGTCTATCAGGACTGAGACGGGGTAGCTTGTAATGAACAGTGAATCCTTTGCTAATTGGGACCAATGGGCCTCCCTATCACAGCACTGAAAGATATGGCAAACCAGTTTGCAGAAAATTACTCCAGCCTAGGAAAGCACAAGTTTGAAATGCCTTCAGTGTAAGACCTCTGCACTCTCATTCCCCTAGTACAGTCACAATATAGGGCAGTGCTTCATTTGTAATGAAAGAGGTGCCAGGGATCAAGTAATTTTTTACATCCATAACTGATGCAGCGAGCCCAGAGGTGCCGGGGCTACGAATTGCCAAGCCTAGAGATGCTGGGGCTCAGCCCTGGCAAGCATGGCACAAATTAAGCACCGGCATAAGGCCCTATGCTGCCCTCCTTCCCAAGCCCCCGTGCAGAGGACATATTGGGGGGACTTGCTATGGGGACTCTGGGCTGCTCCAAACTGCAGAGCAGCCTACAGGCAGCCCTCAGGAGGCTGTTGTAAATTGGCGCACCCCTGCGCTAATATACACTGTGAACTGCTTCCAAAATAACAAGGGCACAAAGCTGGCTTAAAGCACAAAATCTTAACCGTTATCTTAAATTAGATTGTAAGATATTTGGAGTAGGGATCATGACATCTAGTGTTTGTGCAACACACAACACAAAGGGACTGCAATTCTCACTGGGGCCGTTGGGCATTACCATAATGCAAATAATAAATAACTCAAGTTATTAAAATTCTGAATAAAGCCTGTTCAGCAATTATTCAGGTCGCGTGTTAGGAGAGAGAAAGGGCAGCATTCTGAAAGGGCCTTTCGTTGATATACTTTTCTGGTCCCTGTATCGAGCAATGCCAGCTTGATTTTTGATACACCATTTTGCAGGTAATCAAACCAAAATGTGTGCAAGGCCCTCTGGATAGTTCTAATGAAGGATTCGTTTATCAACAATCACTGTCAAGTATTTAGACTGCAAATGTGACCCACTTTAAAGTTGTTATAATCCACTGAGGAATGTACTCAAGATTATTGGAATGCTACTTTCTAAAGTACTGAGTGGCTAAAGAAAGAGGTAATGGGATACAGAGCTTCTCACCTTTAGATTACCTTTTAAATGTGAAAAGAAAAGGAGGACTTGTGGCACCTTAGAGACTAACAAATTTATCTGAGCATAAGCTTTCGTGAGCTACAGCTCACTTCATCGGATGCATTCAGTGACTGCAGGAATCTTGATTCAGTCACTGAATGCATCCGATGAAGTGAGCTGTAGCTCACAAAAGCTTATGCTCAAATAAATTGGTTAGTCTCTAAGGTGCCACAAGTACTCCTCTTCTTTTTGCGAATACAGACTAACACGGCTGCTACTCTGAAACCTTTTAAATGTGGTCACTTTGGTAGTCACTGAAAGTCACTCATTGCCATTTGACTGCAGGTTAGTGGTCATGTGAAATGAATTGAAGGTCTCAGGCTAGGTGTTTCTAAATCACAATGTCCAACCTCTCAATATAGAGCACATAGAGACTAACCCTTTGGTTATGAGCCCTCCAGGTAAAGTTTTGAGCCATCTTATTAGGAACAATGGCAGGAAGCTTCCCCTGCTGCTGCCACGCAGTATCTGTGCTGTGATGAAACAGAGACCTTTACTACCCAGGACTGCCAGCTTGGTGCTGATTTCACCTAAAAGCAAAGGCCTCAATCCTGAATTGCATACAGGAGCTCTGCCCCGATCCCACTGTCATGACCTTCCACATGCTCGTACTGATATTATTTCGACACCGACAAAAAGTAGTAGGTCTCTGCTCAAGTGGCGTACATGCCAAGGCCCTGATCCTACAAACATTTCAGTACATGCTTCACTTTAAAGTCCTATTGACTGTAATGGAACTTCTCACAGGCTTAGAGCGATGTGTATATGTGAAAGTTTCCAGGACTGGGGCCTCAATGACATGGATAACTGAGGCCTCAATGAGCATTCTAGGTGCTTTATGGCATAGATTAAAATGCAACATCCCAGAAGACGATGATGTGTGGAGACCATTTTTGTCTATATATTTTAGGAGGGGCTAGTAGTGCCACCTATTATTAAGGTTGCCCGACACTTCCTATTATAAAACAGACTCCAACAAGAGACTGCTGAATTGGAATTAATTTGCAAATTGGATACAATTAACTTAGGCTTGAATAGAGACTGGGAATGGTTGAGTCATTATAAAAAGTAACCTATTTCCCCTTGTTTATTCCTTTCCCCCCTTCCCCCCCCCCCCACTGTTTCTCAGACGTTCTTGTTAAACCCTGGATTTGTGCTGGAAATGGCCCACCTTGATTATCATACACATTGTAAGGAGAGTGATCACTTTAGATAAGCTATTACCAGCAGGAGAGTAGGGTGGGGGGAGAGAAAACCTTTTGTAGTGATAAACACCCATTTTTTCATGGTTTGTGTGTATAAAAACATCTTCTGTATTTTCCACAGTATGCATCCGATGAAGTGAGCTGTAGCTCACGAAAGCTTATGCTCAAATAAATTGGTTAGTCTCTAAGGTGCCACAAGTACTCCTTTTCTTTTTGCTAATACAGACTAACACGGCTGCTACTCTGAAACCTATTATAAAACTGTTTTCAATTGTTTGTAACTTTGCCACACTTTAACTGTTTGAGCTGAAATATTCCACACCAGGTGTCCGCCTCAGGATGATCTTTTTTGGAAAATTTCAGCCAAAATGGTTCAGCTGTTTCTGAGAAAGAGGTTAGGGCAAAATAACTTGTTTTCCCCAATTTAACAAAGCCAGACCTGCTGGGGGGGAGGAATCAATTGGGACAAGGAGCCTGTGGGGGAGATTGGGACTGGAAGCTAAGCAAGGGGGAGGAGGAAAACTGGCACTGGGAGATGGGATGAGGGAGGAGACTAGGACTGGGAGCCGTGAAGAGAAATGGGAGTGGGGCCATAAAGCCAGTAGCTGGGGGGAGATTGGGATTGGCTAGGCAAAGAGACTGGAACTGAGAACCAGTGGATGGGGTAATGGGGAAGAGTGGGGAGGCAGATCTGATGCAAGTCAGGGTGCAAAGGAGACAACTGACACTGGCTGAGCAAAGAGATTGGGACAAGGAGCTGGGAAGAGGTCACACTAAAATTGGATGGGGAACCCAGTGGGGGAAGACTGGGACTGAGAGCCATTGGGGATGGGAAACCTGGGACAACTGGAGGACAGGAAGGAGGAGAGAGACAGATTGGATAAGGAGTCAGGAGGGGGAACCAGTGACTGGCTAGACAAGGAGACTGGGACTGGAAATGGGGGAAGACTGGTATGGGCAGTGCAGAGGGGCAAACCTAGGATTTGCTGGGCAACAAGAATAGGACTGAGATAAGAAGCCTGAGGGGTGGACACTGGGCCTGGCTAGATGAAGAGAATGAGACTGGGATGAGAAGCCAGGGTGGGGAAGAGACAGGACTGGGACAAGTACAAGTTGGAAGGGAGAGGCAAAAGAGGTCAAGGTTGGGGAGAATGGGGCAGAAGAATCTGTGCTCACTAGAGGACACTCCGCTCTAGAGCCTGGAATGGAACCCAAGGCTCCTGAGACTCACCATTCCTCTGCTGTTAGCAAATATCTGTGAATCCCAGCAGCAAAATGTCTCATCCCCCTCAAATGCTGGACTACAGGATGTCAATCTATCACTGCTCTCAATTATTCTGTTCGGTTAAGTGGCAGAGGCCTGTGTCATGAAGCTAAAGGTTCCAAACCTGCCGATGAACAGTGGGTGGGAGTGTCCATATGATGCCACATAATGGAATGTGTTTGGGGGTTTTTTCAGTTTGCTTTTGTAAAAACCTAGGAAATTATACACAAAACAATTATGTTAAAAGAACACCATTAAGATTGCAAAGTTAAGCACTCAAAAATTAAAAAGTGCCAGAATAAAGTTTGCCAGAGCAACCTTAATTCTGTCCCATTATCCTATGTATTACGATGCAATGTTTAATTACAGAATCACATATTATGATGTCCTCAGAACCCCAGCCTCATAAAGTGCACAAGATGGAACTGCTGTAAGGATGAATCAGGGCTGTGCAGTGAAGAAGGCTGTTGTCTGTATCATTTATTAGAGAAGATGGACAGTGTGTACAATTTGAAGTAATGGAAACGGGAGGGTCTAGGCCCACACAAAATTAAAGGCCCTCCCCTTCAACTAAAGGGAGAAACCACTAAGTCCAGGCTCCAGTTGATTACAGGGAACAACAAAGGAGAAAAGAGGATTGGTAGGGAGGTCAAAGGTAGAAAATCCAGGAATCGGAAGGGAACACCTGAGCAGAGAACCCAGTGCTCTTCTAAAGCATCCCAGGAGTCAGTGGACACTGCCCAGAGGAACTCTGCACAGAGATGTAACTAAACAGCTGTCAGGGATGGTCTAGAGAATACATATTCCTGTCTTGAGCACAGGGGACTGGACTAGTTGACCTCTCGATGTTCCTTCCAGTCCTATAATTCTGTGAACAAGGGAACAAAAATAGGCCCCAGTCATAGAGTACCTGCCCGTCCAGCTTCCTACTCTTGGTGTGATGGATGGCCATCTTGGCCAGCACTAGGAGGAGGCTGACAAGGAGGTCCCAGGACTTTAAAAAGTGCAGCCAGAACCTCAGTAAGAGGTTCTGGAAAAGCCAGAATATGAGTGGCAACCATATGCACCCTACATAGACGTGTGCCAGGGTGTCTCTCTCACTGCAAAAGGGACAGGAGTCAGGGAAGTTGTGAACTGTGCCAGGTACATGCTCATGCTCACGGCTCCGTGAAGGAGCTGTCAACTGATATCTCCAGTGGGCCATGGAACCAGTGTGGAGTACACACAGGCCCACTAAGTTTCATTGCCCTCCTCAGGTGGCGCAGGTCCTGTCACTTGGTGTCAGGGTGGGTCACGAGGGAGAGGAAGTGGATGGTACAAAGCACAAGCATGTACAGATGTTCTCTGGGCACAGTTCAGAGGTGGACAGGCTGGATATCGTTCATGGGACATGTAGGGGGTAGCCAGAAAGGTTCACAGAGCAGGGGGCCAATGACAAGGTCCGGAGGGCCAGAGGTGAGAGATAGGTGGGGAGCACCCTCCTGCAGAACACGCACAAGCAAGAGAAGCAGGAGGCAAGGCTGCCCTCACCTCCTGGAGCACACAACAGGGGACACACAGGATAACAATCCCATGAGCTGGCTAACTGCTGGGGGGTCCACCCAGTCCCTCCAATCGTAGTCCAGGAGGTCTCTGACTCTGGTGACACTGGCCAGGACCAACCTCTGGTGCACCAAGGGGAACTCTATCACCTGCACACTATGGTGTGGATTGTGTAGCAGGGGCTCTCAGAGAAGATCCTCCCTCTTGGTGGCTGCTAAGGACCTGGTCACAGAGATTAGCTTCCAGGTCTTGAGAGGTCCTGGTAGAAGACGAGCAGCTCAGAGAGGTCTCAGGGGACCTCTCAGGTGGAGATAAAAGAGCTGCCGGTTGTATCAGAGCCCTCGGAGGTGGCAGAGAAAAGAGTGCACCAGCACACTCCAGGCTGGACTATCTGCACCATAAAGGACTCTCTGCAGGACCTGAAGGCAGAAGGCATGGACTTAACTGCAGATGCAGACCAGGCCCTGTCTGCACTCTCACAAGAGGAAACTCATGACCCCTGCAGAGACCCAGTGCAGCCCCGACGAGAAAAACTCCAGGATCATCTTCTTTGAACAGTGTATAGTAAATGAGGCAGGGGATTGCAGGAAAAGAAACAGCCGCCTCATGGTTAAGGCGGCTTAATGCTGACCTATAGAACTGGATTTTATCCCTGCCTGTGCCACAGAGTACCTATGTGATGCTGGGCAAGTCGTTTAACCCAAATTTTACACTGATGATCTCTAACTGTGTGTTACTCATTTTCTGGGTACCTGACTTGAAACCTTAGGGTCTGATCAGCAGAAGTGCTGAGCACTCACAGCTGCAACTGAAATCACTGGGAGCTGTGCACTGAAAATACGAAGTGCTATATATTGTTAAGTACTCTGAAAAATCAGGTCCTAAGCATCTCAAATTGGACACCCACAATTAGTGGATACATCCGCCCGCCCCTCCTTCAAGTCTCACTGTGTCTCAGTTCCCCATCTGTAAAATGGGGATAATAATACACTCTCATCTCACAGGGATGTTGTGAAAATAAATTAATATTTGTGAAGAACTCAGATACTATAGTGATAAGCACCGCAGAAAATCCCAAAAGGAAATTAATAATTCTGTCTTCACAGCAGCAAATAAGGCCTGGGACCACCCAGTGAACAAATGAGGAGAAAACAAAATATTGAATTAAGAGAGCACCATCTATGCTATGCACTGAATGAGGCAGGGTCCTGTGGAAAAAAACAGTATGTTATCATATAATTAAAGTCTTATCATAATGCATACACACATGTAGGGGCTAAATTAAGGTTATACTGGTAACCTGAATTCTGGCATTTCCTAACTTTTGAGTGCTTGACTTCGCAACCATAATAAATGTTCTTTAAATGCAGTTTTTTTGTATGTAATATGTATATGTAAAATAAAGACAAGAAGTGATTAGAACAAGAAGGGTCAGATTGTGAACTCCTTGCCGTGTTGATAAGCACTAATTCAGATGAATGACTTCAGAAGGACTACCTGGGTGAATAACTCCACACCAGTGTGAGTAGCGGGTCCACAAACTGGCTCAAAAGTTTTAGGTTAAATAAAGACTAGGAATTCCATGTGTAGGGCCAGATCCTCCCACGCTTACTCATGCTGACCACCCTGTTCCACAGATAACCGCATTGAAATCACTTTCAGATCAGACTCTGACTCATAGTGAAGGTTGTCACCTGTCACCTGCTCATCTCACTAGACTGAATCCTAATCCCACGCAAAGGCAAAGTAACATAAATGGAAGCAGGAGCAAGCCCATGGGGCCCAATTCTGATCTCACACCAGTGTAAATCAGGTGGAAGCAATATAAGTGAGATAAGCATGCCACACGTGCCTAGGTGCAGCACGGGAAACAAACAAGGGTGGGTATCTCAAAGTATACCGGCTGTCTCTGTGAAGTCAGGGTCACTCAGTGTACATTCCAAAACACCCCACAACCCTGCGGCAGCGATTTTCAGAGCTCAGGTCACCTGACTTGGGGGAAGTCTCAGAGCCCAGGTTCCAGCCCCCGCGGGAACATCTACACTGCTATTTTTAGCCCATGACGCATGCTGGAGTTCAGCTGACCCAGGCTCTGACTCTTGCTTCCATGGAGATTTTTTTGCAGTGAAGAGGTACCTGCAAGAGACTGGTGATTCCTTACAGTTGCCATCAGAACCTTAAAGTTGGAACCTTCATCATAGTTTAATGTAGGCTTTTTTTTAATTTAAAACATTCCTGATTCTTTAAGCCCCTTTTCATCCATGCTAAAAACATAGGAGGAAGAACTAAATGTGCCAAACAGCTATTGTAGAAGTTATTGGAGTTAGCATGCAGTCTGAACGCTCAGCTATGCTTAGCCTTTAAACAACATACTTTTTCCGTTTACATTAAGCACATCCAAAGCAATTTTTGTTAATTTGTTTCCTGGCATCTTATGTTTAGCCTTTGAATATGTAGCTAGAGAAAGGGCAGCTGTAAGAAACTGAGGCTAGGTGGCGCAGTTGTTTTACACATTAATGTTTCATCTTCTGAGCCCTGTGTCCAGTTTACTGAGGCCACAAGTGAAATGAATCCAACGTTCTGAAATCTATACCATCCCCGGTGCACATCAGAAAAATCACCATGGGGCAACTCCTGCAGACTGTACATACATGAATTGTCAATAAGATTCCTCACATGAGTAAGGCAATCAGGGTTTAGTGGCACATTTTTCAGCATGATCAGTGTTCTCTTCTCGCAGCAAGGACCAGGACTGAAGTAACTGGGTATTGCTGGTCAGATCAGAGTTATGCTGGCAAAGTTGTATAGTCCCATACATATAGTTATTGTTATTTTCTAATGCATGATAGCAATGCACCCACCAGTAGAGTAGCTGTACCCAAGACTATCAGCCTCATTTTCATAAGCCCTAAAACAAAAACAAACAAACAAATCAATAAAAAGGATTTAGTAGAATATTTCCAAAGTCTCATCTGGTTAGAGAAAAGTACGTGGGCAGTTTTGAACCCACAGCTCTGAAACAACCGACTGGGATTGTACAATGTTGTTGTGATGCAGCAAGTTCCTTCCAAGACTCAGCCTACAATCTCTAGGAATATCAAGAATCAGTATTTTAACTGATGTGACTGGAGAAAAAAATTAATTTGCCTGGCTGCCTGCAGGAATCTCCTAAAATCTCTCTTCTTACAACAAGGCACTCCCTCCTTCTTACAACTAGGAGTGGGACAAGTAAGCACTCTCCTTTCATATCCTATCTGGAAGTAATACCACACCCAGAAGGCAGCTGTTCCAAGAAAACCAATAACTTCTATGGACAGGTCTGATGTCACCCCTGTAGGCATATCTCTCAGCTGGAGGACTGAAATCTGAGCAGCAGCAGCACCCAACATGGTGGTGACTATAATTCAGTGCCAGGTACCTGATCTGAGAGGGGAACTTTCTGGTCAGCTTAGTTCGTGACTTGGGAGAATCTAATATATAGAATACTCAAAATGCAGTAAAAGTCTGGGGATGCATAAATTGCCTTGGAGGGTTTTTTATACAAGTTACTGTCCCAGAGAAAAGGAATAAGATGGCACATTTTCTTTTTTTATCCTGACCATAAAACAACAAAGTTTGTCAGGTTTCATATCCAGCTTGCAGGTAAAGGGTTACAGATTCTAGGAAGTATTAAATTCAAACTTTAAGGGATTTTATTTTCATCTACAGTCACATGATACCTTCATACCCAATGATACTAACTACAGTGTCTCATTAAGAGGTCATGCAAACTCTCAAGCTAAACAAGGCATTCTTACATATTTAACATTCAAATGCAGAAACCAAGCTAAGCCATGGGAGATCGTAATCAGAAAAGAGCTACACTTCCTGACCAACACAAAAGCTGCAGGTAGGAAACGTTCTTGCTCTTTTACGTTTTAAACTTCCAAATGTTAATTGTACTTTCAAGAGAAATTGTTTACTGGGCATTTACTGCACTCTGTTTAGTTTTAACTTTTAGAAAAATCTTTCTAATAGTTTTGTCCTGAAAACATTTAAACTCGTTGATATTTCACCTGTTGCAGGGACAGTACTGTTTTCCAGACAGAGACACAGACCGCTTAGCAGAAAACCAAAGCAGATCAGATACCTTCTTTTTAAACTACTTCTGACTAATAAAAACCTAAACCTAAAAAGATTTTTAAGTTAATCTTTTTTTTTAATCTAACTGGTCATTTTAGCAATTATTAGGGTGTATTTTGAAATAATAGTTACTATACTCTTTATGTCTGAAAACGGAGGATTTAGGGAACCTCTGATTTTATTTATGCCTCCTGTGAATTGCGTATTGTTTGAGTCACTTCAGTGAAACTGTGGTTTAGTGCATATGACTGCCTATTAAAATTATGTAATTCCAGTTTTCTCCCTTCTAGAATTTGGTGCACCTTTGTGAAAACTTGCAAGATAAATAAGAGGCAGGTGGAGGTGGGGAGGGGACTTCAAAAATCTAAAGACAGAGCAGAATCTAGAAATGGAGGGATGCAAGTAGTGATTATAATACTTCAGTTAAAACTTGGGAAATCAGGTATGCAAGTTACAGCAAGCCATGTTTACTTACACATGGAATGGCATGAGGTTTCACTGACCTTGTCAATATCATGGAGGGTCATATTTTCACTTTTGTTGAAGAATTTTTCTAGTGTACAATGTTGGGCAAAAATGGAGCTCTTTCTCTCTCTCTGTCTTGAAGATCTTGTCTTTCCACCTATGTTTTCCCTTAAACATCATAATTGTTTCAGATAATGCACTATCCACTCACCATTATGTTCCCTTCGCAGGAATGCAGTACTCCATCTTGTTTGACAATGCTACCTCTATTTTCCATAATATTGTCCCCTTGGGGATTCCTGTTGCTTCCAACAAATTAGTAGTGTTTATTGATTTACAGTTTATAAACTACAGTAGTTCTGGCAGAGAAGTGATGCGTTCAAGGAAGGTATTTTTGTCATCTTTCTGTGTAAAGCTGTATAAAGTGTTCTCTTGTCCCATCTGCTATCAGCAGGTATTAAAAGCAGAGGAGAATAATAATACTTAGCACTACCTTGCATTCTGTGGCCAAGTTTTCAAAGTGCTCTACAAAGGAAGCTACTGTCACCCACATTTAACAAATGGGGAAACTGAGTACCCAGAGAGGTTATCAGCTACATTTTCAAAACTGGACGCTGATTTTTTGTTCACTTTGTATGTGCCCAATCTGAGACATCTTGGGCCTGATGTTCAGAAGGGCTCAGGTGAAATCAGGCCCAAGATGTCTCAGTTGGACATCCAAAAACCTATAATCAGCCAAGATGGTGTCCACTTTTGAAATTCTGGCCAGAAGTGATCGGCATAAGGCCACACAGTGATTTCGTGGCAGAGCCAAGAACAGAATTCAGCCAGGTCTATTAAGGCTGTGGGGCCATATCAGTGTTCTGAGTGTATATTACTTTTCAGAAAAGAACAGCAGGATTTTCAGAATGGGGCCTTTGAAAACCACCACAGGCACGATCTTGCCGTCCTTACCCATGAAAAACTCCCATTGACTTCAGGATTAGACTTCAGGTTCCCACAGAGTTCCTACTGCTTTAAAATTGGTTAAGTGAAATACATAACAATTAAATAGTGATAAGCAAAGGGAATGGATTTTTAGCATAAAAGTGACAGCTGAGACCAGGACAAATTTCATGACAGGATTTGATGTTGTCATATAAATATTCTAAAAACACATATCCTGTCCAACGACCTTTCAGAGACTAGTGTTTGAAAAGAAGAAAATTTTACGTTTAACTGACCCTACCAAAGTCCATTTGTTTTGTTCTAGTGAGGGGTTGGCCTACAGGTAGTCAATGAAATCCTGACTAGCTTCAACCAATTGCATATGTATTTTATTCAAACCTCACTCTGAAAATTAGAAGTATTAGCCTAACCATGATGTTATTAAGAGGCATTTGCACTTATTGGGCCAGATCTCCAGCTGGTGTAAACAGGCACAGCTCCGTTGACTTCAGTAAAGCTGCACCTGTTTAAACTAGTTGACTATCTAACCCATTAGAAGCAGGACACATTCAGCTGTGTGCCTCATGGAGTACCTGAAGCATGGGGTTGTGTCAGTAACTTTGCTGCACTGCCTGATATATTATTATTGTTTGTATTACAGTCACATCTAGGAACCCTAGTCATGGACCAGGATCTCATTGTGCTAGGTGCTGTCCAAACACAGGACAAAAAGACAGTTCCCACTCCAAAGAGCTTATAGTCTAACCATAAAAATTACCTTAGGTCATATTCTGCTCATAACTACACAGGTGTAAATCTGGAGTGATTTCAGAAGGGTTACTGTAACTTTACACAAATATAATTAAATATAAAATTTGGCCCAAATCATTCACAAGATCAATACAGAAAATTCTTCAGGTTAATATAAGGGGTGTATTTGCATACCTGGAAAGAAAATGCACCAAGAGCTACAATCATCCCATTGTAGAGATTCCAATGGAAAAGGGGCACTGCGTCTTTTAAGTGACAATGTCTATTATGACCCTTCTGTTTTATGTAATGTTTGTACACATTGGCTGGGTCATGGAACACCCATATTTAGCAGCTTGGTCATTAAATCAGCTACATGTTTCATTATGCAAAATGTTCTTAGCCAGTGAGCTTCAGAGACATCATAGTAAATATTTGCATTGCTTGTGAAGTATGATTTCAGCTGTCATCATGCTTACAGATCTAGAACGAAAGAAGCATGATTTTTGAACGAGAGAAAAACAGCCACAGCACTTTCCTAAGAAACCAGTGCAAGTGACATAGATGCCCCTGGCTCTTCTTTAGCAGCTCAGCTGTGCTTTATAGCAGTAACCTAACAATACCTACAGTAATTAGAATTTCTGCTATGCCATTTATGACACAGTCCCATTTAACTTCTTGCTTTGTCATTTCATGTAAGCACAGAGTCAAATGCAGCGGTGCCTTATGGGAAAGGCGTGGTAGATTCATAAAAATCAAATATTCCTTCTGGTACACAGGCAATGAGGAATTCTTGGACGTTAAGAACCTGGGGCCAATTTTTAGTGGAGGGTCCAAACAGGCAGAAGTGTTGAAAACAAACCTTGTACAATTACAGCATCGCCTCTTCTGCCTGCTTTCTATTCCACTAGTAATACTGTTATCTGGGAATAGTGTTGCTGTTACAAATATCACAAAGTATGTCACAACCAATTACAGTGTATCCATATACACACACAAGTACACAGCCTAGGGGTACAGAAGGGTCTAATGGTCACCTTTCAAGGAGAAAGGTTTGTGCTTGGGGAAGCTAGGCAAGGAATGGCCTGGAGAACATAAAACAAAAGGCCAGAAAGACAGGAGGGAAAGTCTACAGAGCACTTGGGTCTGTTCCTGGCTCTGCCACTGCCCTGCTGTGGCACTATGGGCAAGTCACTCAGCCCATTTCCCTCTCACACACCCCTGGCCTATTTCAATGGTAAGCTCTTCAGGGGAGGGGTGGTCTCTCTGTAGAATGCACAGTACAGTGTCCCTGCCTTGGTTCAGGTCTGAGGTGCTACTGTGATACAAATAAAGCCCATTACAATGCAGACAACTGAAACAATGGGAGGAATGTTAGGTAGTCATATTATAACACACCCAGCTCACAATTTAGCCAGGATACCAGAGATAACACCTCAACTCCTATATCTCGTCTGTTTACCTGAGGGTTGTACACTGCCATTCATCACCAGAATCTCTGAGAGCAACAGTAAAGTTCTCAGTGAACTAGACAGGGGGCATGTCTTCACTAGCAACATTAAAGCACTGCCACGGCAGCTGCGTAGTCGCGGCACCAGTGCTGGGAGAGAGCTCTCCCAGCGCTATAAAAAACCCACCTCCACGAGGGGAGTAGCTCCCAGCTCTGGAGCACTGTCTACACTGCCACGTTATAGCACTGAAACTTGCAGCGCTTAGGGGGGTGTTTTTTCACACCTCTAAGCGAGAAAGTTGCAGCGCTGTAAAATGGCTGTGTAGACAAGGCCAGAGACTCTGGCTCTCCTTCCCCCTTTGCGGGGAGACAACTCTGCATGAGGTGATGTTGTTTATTCATTCTGTCACAGTGCTATAGAAGTGCCGTAGTATTTTTAGTTTTAACTAACAATCAGAATTGCAGTCTAACTTTTCATCTAAAAAAAGGAAGTCCTCCAGCAGCACAGTGCTATATAACACCACGTAGGACTGGAGTACTGGTTCCATACTGACTCACAGGCAGAGTCCCACTTCCTGAATTAACAGCACCCAATCCAGCAGCACATGGATTTTCTCCCACCTAAACATTGGCCTGGCTTAACGATGCTTACTTAGCTCAGGGGAACTCGGAGGAACACAGCCCAAAAGTGTGGATGCAGGCAACAATGCCAGTGGACAGAGAACGGTTGATTATTGTTGTGCTAGAGAAAGCAAGCGCTGAGAAGTTAGAGGAGACAAAATTGAAGCACAGACCATTTTTCCTTGCTGAAAGGCTGACGTCCAAGTGGGCACCAAGAGAGACTTGGAGGAAGGGTTGAAAAGGATGACTTGAGGTCACAGAGGTACCAGTGATGTTGCCAATATTTCTGGGGATTGAATTCAGCATTCTTTCATTTGGACATGTGGAAGAACTCATATTTTGTTGTGAATTGATCACATTGTTTGGGAGAGTATGAATTAAATGCGTAAGTAGTAACAATGGAAAGCAGATATATAAAAAGCAGAAGTTTCTCTGAATGGCTGACCTTTGTCTCCTCCACTCTTTCTCCAGCAATTTATTTAGTTCCCTACCCCTCATATTAGCCACAAATAATTGCTGTGGAATGTGTGCAGATGCTTTTTGTCCTGGTTATAAAGAAATTTTATAGTCCTGTGTTCTGTTGTAAATTGACATGTAAAATCATTTTGTGGTTCTGGGGGGGAAAAAAAAAGAGGTAGGAGGCTTCTCATGTCTCACATTATTCAGTATCACTGTATGGCCATTTTGGAATCTTCCCCATTCGTTTAAAAGAGATGTGTATTTTTATTAAGGTAAATAGTGGGCCAAATTAGATATGTTGTATGCAAATAAGGCTGATTCCTTGCTGTAGCAGACCACTCCAATTGACCTCTATGCTTGTTACTCAACTTCTGCAGTGGAGAATCAAGCTCAAAAATGAAGGCAAAGTAGAGAGTTCTTGGTCTTTTTTCACTCACCCTCTCCTCACCCTGACGCTAACAGGAGTTTCGCCATTGACGTCAGTGGGAGCAGGATCAGATCCTTTTTCAGCAAGAGGGGGAATGGGTGGTGTACAGCCAGACTCCATGCAGCTTTGCAGACTGTTCTAGTGACATCACAAAAGCAACCCAACAACCAGCTGAAAGGAGAAACAGAGCTAGAGCAGAGATTGCTGCATTGCAGCAACACGTGCTTGCCCCGGTGACTCAGCTCCACCACCACCACAGCTGTGGGACCTCTGTGTATCTCCCCCGGCTACCACTTCTCCCCATCCCTCCACCACTGCTACATCTAGGGCCCTACCAAATTCACGGTCCATTTTGGTCAAATTCACGGTCATAGGATTTTTAAATTGTAAATTTCATGATTTCAGCTATTGAAATCTGAAATTTCACGGTGTTGTAATTGTAGGGGTCCTGACCCAAAAAGGAGTTGGGGGGGGTGGGGTCCACAAGGTTATTGTAGGGGAGATTGCAACACTGCTACCCTTACTTCTGGGCTGCTGCTGACGGCTATGCTGCCTTCAGAGCTGGGCAGCTGGAGAGCGGCAGCTGCTGGCTGGGAGCCCAGCTCTGGAGGCAAAGCCACCGCCAGCAGCAACACAGAAGTAAGGATGGCCTGGTATTGTCACCCTTCCTTCTGTGCTGCTGCCTGCAGAGCTGGGCCCTCAGTCAGCGGGGGCCCCTCTCCGGCCGCCCGGCTCTGCAGGCAGCAGCACAGAAGGAAGGGTGGCATGGGCATTTCGCTACACTTCTGCGCTGCTGCTGGCAGGGCGCTGCCTTCAGAGCCGGGCACCTGGCCAACAGCTGCCGCTTCCCTGATGCCCGGCTCTGAAGGCGGTGCAGAAGTAAGGGCTGCAATATTGTGACCCCTGTAAAATAACCTTGCGACCCCCCCCCTGCAGCTCCTTTTTGGGTCAGGACCCCCAATTTGAGAAACGCTGGTCTCCCCCATTAAATCTGTAAAGGGTAAAAGCACACAAAAGACCAGATTTCACGAGGGGAGACCAGATTTCACGGTTTGTGACAGGTTTTTCCATCATCATGACTTTGGTAGGGCCCTAGCTATATCACACTCGGGGGGATAGGTGCTATTTCTGAGGTGTGGCATCTGGATGCCAAGACACCTTGCTCCTGGCAGATTGCTGCTGATCTTACCTGCCAGTTTGCTCACTTGTGGGATCCCTAGTGCTCGCTCTGAAGTGGCCACACCAGCCATGTAAACAGAGGAGTGTACCAAGTCTGACTGGCATGTGTGGAGTCACATTCCCACAATCACCATACACCTTTAGGCTGTCAATACTTGGCCCCTCTGACAGTTGGTCTCCCCGTCCCCGGACAATACTATGGTATTTGCTGCTCTTCTAAGGCTGACCCTCCATCCCCGCTATGAGCCATTTTGCGGCATTGGTTTCACAGCAGTTCCTTTGGGGCTGCCTTACTTTGTGCACTTGTTAATGCCTGAGCTCTGCCGATTTCCTGCTCCCAGTCTGGGGCTGCCCAGGCCCTTCTAGCAGCTGTACTCCCCAGGGTAGTGCTGCCTGCACATGGGAAAGCTGGGATCAGACTAACTGCCTAGCAAGAGCCTTGCATTCAGTGCAGCAGATGGTGTGATGAAAGGGTCCCAAGTCCGCAGCTCTGCTGCCTACTGCACCTTTTATGCTTCTTAGCAACTCAACATGGCCAGGTACTTAATGCAGTTTCTTTTAGCATATTCTGTAAAATGTTATCGGCTCTTAACTCCTGAGCCTGATTGCGATCTCACTTGCACAATTCTAACTGCTCTGATTTCAAAGGAGTTACTCCCATGATATACTCTTGTGAGATCAGCATACAGCCCTGTGGATTTCAGACTCTTGAAGTAAACTGAAAGCACTGCACCTTTATAACTCAATGGAAAATGAGGTTACTGTGTCTTTAAAATTGAAGAAGGCTTTTTCATTGTCCTTTATGTCTCTATTTTTGGTTTGACTGCTTTGGGTAGGGCACGGAAAAAACAATATTTACCTGCTGTGTAGCTCTATTCTTTGCGTATTAGTTTTTGCATTATCTTCCCCCATGTGAATTTAGCAGATGTCGCACAGACTGATGTCAGCCCTTCGTTTCAGCTGTCGGAATACGTGTTCGTCTCTACTAAACATTAGCAGTCTAATAGTGAATATGTTACGTCTGTGTGGTTAAGGTACACATTGAAATGCCAGCAACAGATTCACAGGCAAAGATGCTCAAAGAGCAAAATATGGTAGGAGCTAAAACTACCCACCCCAAACAGGGTCTCCAGAGGCACAAGGAGCTACTGTCACATACATGACAGGTTTCAGAGTAGCACCCATGTTAGTCTGTATCTGCAAAAAGAAAAGGAGTATTTGTGGCACCTTAGAGACTAACCAATTTATTTGAGCATAAGCTTTTGTGAGCTACAGCTCACTTCATCGGATGCATTCAGTGGAAAATACAGTGGGGAGATTTATATACATAGAGATCTTGAAACAATGGGTGTTACCATACACACTGTAAGGAGAGTGATCAGGTAAGGTGAGCTATTACCAGCAGGAGAGCAGGGGCGGGGCAGGGGGGGAGGAAACCTTTTATAGTGATAATCAAGGTGGGCCATTTCCAGCAGTTGACAAGTGTGAGGAACAGTGGCATGGGGGGGCAGGGGGGAGAATAAACATGGGGAAATAGTTTTACTTTGTGTAATGACCCATCCACTCCCAGTCTTTATTCAAGCCTAAGTTAATTGTATCCAGTTTGCAAATTAATTCCAATTCAGCAGTCTCTCGTTGGAGTCTGTTTTTGTTGAAGAATTGCTACTTTTAGGTCTGTAATTGAGTGACCAAAGAGCTTGAAGTGTTCTCCGACTGGTTTTTGAATGTTATAATTCTTGACGTCTGATTTGTGTCCATTTATTCTTTTATGTAGAAACTGTCCAGTTTGGCCAATGTACATGGCAGAGGGGCATTGCTGGCACATGATGGCATATATCACATTGGTAGATGTGCAGGTGAATGAGCCTCTGATATTGTGGCTGATGTGATTAGGCCCTATGATGGTGTCCCCTGAATAGATATGTGGACACAGTTGGCAACGGGCTTTGTTGCAAGGATAGGTTCCTGGGTTAGTGGTTTTGGTGTGTGGTGGCTGGTGAGTATTTGCTTCAGGTTGTGGGGTTGTCTGTAAGCAAGGACTGGCCTGTCTCCCAAGATCTGTGAGAGTGATGGGTCATCCTTCAGGATAGGTTGTAGATCCTTGATGATGCGTTGGAGAGGTTTCAGTTGGGGGCTGAAGGTGACGGCTAGTGGCGTTCTGTTATTTTCTTTGTTGGGCCTCTCTTGTAGTAGGTGACTTCTGGGTACTCTTCTGGCTCTGTCAATCTGTTTCTTCACTTCAGCAGGTGGGTATTGTAGTTGTAAGAACGCTTGATAGAGATCTTGTAGGTGTTTGTCTCTGTCTGAGGGGTTGGAGCAAATGCGGTTGTATCGTAGAGCTTGGCTGTAGACAATGGATCGTGTGGTGTGGTCTGGATGAAAGCTGGAGGCATGTAGGTAGGCATAGCAATCAGTTGGTTTCCGGTATAGGGTGGTGTTTATGTGACCATCGCTTATTAGTACCATAGTGCCCAGGAAGTGGATCTCTTGTGTGGACTGGTCCAGGCTGAGGTTGATGGTGGGATGGAAATTGTTGAAATCATGGTGGAATTCCTCAAGGGCTTCTTTTCCATGGGTCCAGATGATGAAGATGTCATCAATGTAGCGCAAGTAGAGTAGGGGCATTAGGGGACGAGAGCTGAGGAAGTGTTGTTCTCTTCTTCCTCAGCACTATAAAAGGTTTTTTCCCCCCCACTCTCCTGCTGGTAATAGCTCACCTTACCTGATCACTCTCCTTACAGTGTGTATGGTAACACCCATTGTTTCAAGATCTCTATGTACATAAATCTCCGCACTGTATTTTCCACTGAATGCATCCGATGAAGTGAGCTGTAGCTCACAAAAGCTTATGCTCAAATAAATTTTTTAGTCTCTAAGGTGCCACAAGTACTCCTTTTCTTTTTGTCACATACATGTACAATTTCCATTCTTAAATTCTTGTTTAATTTAAAACGTTTGGAAACATTTTGCATTTGCTAGAACATTCATCTACTTCAAAAAGTTAAATAGCAGGTGCAGTGCCAACAGTTTAGCAATGTACTTAAATAAAAATGTCGTAGCCCTTATACATTACTTCTATATAGAGCACAGGCTGCTTACTGATTCTCTAAAGCACAGAATCATCAACCAAAACACAATTGTTTCACAAAATGCCTTTGAGTCTGATCCTGCTCCCATTAAAGAGAATGACAAAACTCCCACTGACTTCAACAGCAGCTGTTGAACGCTCAGCACTTTTGAAAACCAGGCCACTTATTTCAGGTCTTTGAGGATTTAGAACCTATTATTGATTATTAAATAAATTATAATGAACAAATAAAAAGTAAAAATTTTAGGCTCCCAGTTTTTTCAGTCTTAGCCTAAATTAACGTTCTCTGCTTTTGCTGTCCACCCGTATACATACCTAGGTGTTGCATTTACATCTGCATAGTAGTGAAGGATCACTTTCCTCTAACTTGAAATGTATGGTGCAAAATGAAACCCAGCCGCAGCTAATTAGATTACTGTTAACTGAACCTTATTTATTGATGTAAACGTTACAAAATAAATAACCTCCATTCAGTCAGAAACCAATTAGTTCATTAGTGTATGGTATAATTTCCTGAATAAGATGATTTCTAAGCACAGGACAAAGCGTACAGTAGCAGGAAGCATTTCAATTACAGCAGCTTTGCTGTAAGAGTCACTGTCTTGTGTTGCACTAACTTACATACTTTGGAGCACTCAAATCTACACTGCATAATTCTAGGCTAAGTAGTGGTGATGTTGCTTTGGAGTTTGGAAAACTTAAACCTCCATGTATATGCAGCCCACCTCTCAAATCAGTTTCAACAGAGGTTCTGAGATGGAGCATGAACAGTGCAATGGTCTCTTAGAAAGCCAAGTTCCAAACCAAGTAGGACTTTGTAGTTCTATATTAATACTTAGAATTGTACCCAGAAACAAAGTGGAACCCTTCAGGGCTGGTTGAAAATTTTGCATCAAAACTTGGGTTTTCAACTAAACAAAAGGAAATGTTTACTTTCCTAGAAAATATTAAATTTTTCATCAAAAACCTAAAAGCTTTTGGCTGAAAAACAAAAAACAAACAAAAAAACAGTTTTCATGTTTTTGGCTTTTCAACACAAAGTTGAAATTTTCCTCAGAAAATTTTCAACCACCTCTAGAAGTCTATGGGGGTAAAGGTGTAATACACTGTAAGGGCCTGATACAAACACCACTGAAGTCAGCAGAAAGACTCTCTCAGATTTCAGTAGGCTTCAGATCAGGCCCCATCCAGGAAATTCTGCCAAGTAAGTGGTCAGTCATGTTCTGCATTCGTTTTGTGTAGTCTTCACATGTAGCCCCAAGTAGAGCTGAATGTAGTAATCCTGCCTGGACCACACTCATACACTAGTATGGTAAAGTCCAGATCAACCAGGCACATGGAGGGTTGGAGGAAAAGTCTCTTGTCTACTCCTGCTACCTGGAAATAGTGGCAGGAATCTATCAAAACCTGTGAATTGTGAATCTTGTTAATAAAAAGTGGACATATGCCCTCAATGAGGGGAGTAAGCAAACTTCCCGTTGAAGTCAATGGATAGTGCAAGGACGGCAGGATATAGTCTTTTAATAGGCAATGCTACTTTGGTAATTTATTGAATTAAATCATACCAGCATAAAACTCTGCTTTACATCTTCTCAGTGTATGCGCAGTGTGCCTCAGATGGCACGTGACCAGGATTCATCACCAAATTTGGTCCACTGGTTGGATCATGGTTTTGGGATTTACACTGGCATCGTTAAATCAATTAAGTTGGACTGATGCAAATTTCTCTAATTGAGATAGGGCCTAAGCGTTTAATAATATCTAGCACTTTTCATCAGTGATCTCAATGTGCATTACAAGGAAGGTATCATTATCCCCATTTTACAGATGGGGAAACCAAGGTACAGAGAGATGAAGTGACTTACCCAAGTTTATCCAGCAGACCAGTAGCACAGCCAGGACTAGGACTCAGGCCTAGAATCCCGGTCCAGTGCTCTGTCCACTAGGCCACACTGTCTCAATACACACAGTTTTCAATTCCAGCTCAATTTCTTATCATGAAAAAATACATCGATATTGCCAATAAACTGTCCTTGCTCCTAAGCAGCGGGGATCTGCCATTCCAAAGAGCCACCTAAAGCACATTTTTACAGCCAAGACAGAAACCTTTGAAAGGAGGGTTTCTACTAGAAATGCCAACACAATAGTTACTAGTGTACAGCATCATGAGCTACTTCACTATAAAAACAGTCCCACGTGTCATACTTAACTGTGAAATTCTGGTTGATAACTTTGGTGAATAGAGCCTATTCTCTGGAAAAGAAATGGGTTCGTTGGTTGGCTCAATTCCAAACATTAAAGTCTCTTCAATGAACAAATGTTCTTCTATAGCTTGTGAGCATTGTTCCAGTTTGAGACTAAAAAGCCTGTAAATATAATTAAGATAAGAAATCAAGCACATTACAGTTCAATAGCACAATGGAAATGCAACCGTATTTCACTGCCATCTCACAATTACAATACTTGAGCCACATGTGGATGGCTTTCAGTACGATGATCAACACTATGGATTTGCCATGTGCTTGAGAAATAATTACTCTAATTGCAACAGAAAGACCCTTTATTCTTATTCTTTAAAGTCACTGTGACCAATCATTCTCTTAACCATCTTCTCACCCCACAATGTCTTTCAGGGAAATTGCTTTAAAAAAAAAATCAATTGGGGAAAGTTCACAGACTCTAAAATGATGCAGATTAAATTACCCTATGCTTTACATAGTCATTCAAATGCTGTTTAAAAAAAAAAAAAAGTGGGCCAAATACAGTATTGGAGTAGGGATAAAATAATGGCACATGAAGGCATCTTCACGTAAGCATACACTGTATACTATAGCACAACAGGATACACACAATCTCAGATTCTACATTGTTTTATTCCTCACCTATATTAGTGAGTTTGTTTTGTTTTTTTTTAAGGCAAAATATAAGGAAATGGAGTTGGGTTTTTTGAGTGCCTACCTAATATGTCCAAACGCCAAGTCTTTTCCTACAGGGTCTTACTGTTGGCTAGCTGCCGCTCCCCTACCTGGCCACATAAAAACACTTGCACAAAATTACTAGAAAGGCAAAAACAACAACAGCAAGAAAAGATCTACAAGTATTATGTCAATTAAGAATGTTCTGTGTTTTCATTCTGATTATTTGATCCTTCTGAAATGCCCTCAGAGGTGAACATATGCCCTCAGGCCTATTAGAACATATGTAATTCCCCATACAGGTTGCAAAATAGCCTCAGCATTAAGGATTTCCTCCAACTTTCACTGAAGTCCTTTTATTGATTAAATACGCATAGGATCAAACTCTAATGTCCTAGAACTCCAATGTGATGAACATTAGATTTAGTATGAATTGAGGGCAATCAACCCCCTGCAGGATCTGCCTCTAAGTACCTAGGAACACTGCCACACTACTCAAACAATAAACTGTACTCCTCCTCTCCATCCATTTCAAGCCTAATATTTCAGTCGAGGAAGGGATCTTCCGGAGGAATCCAAACAGGAAATAATAACCCCAATTCTAACACTGTTTATGCCTAAATCCCAACACAAGCTGTAACAAGTTTTGTGTTACTTAATCAGATTTCTTCTTTGTAATCCTACAAAATACCAGCAAGGATAAGAAAATGCAATAAATATTTATGTTAAAATAGGCAAAAAGTCCTGTGGCACCTTATAGACTAACAGATGTATTGGAGCATAAGCTTTCGTGCGTGAATATCCACTTCGTCAGATGCATGCATTATACCTGCCTCTGGAAATTTCCACTACATACCTCTGACAAAGTGGGTATTCACTCACTAAAGCTTATGCTCCAATACGTCTGTTAGTCTATAAGGTGCCACGGGATTCTTTGCCGCTTTTACAGATCCAGACTAACATGGCTACCCCTCTGATATGTTAAAATAGACACTTTCCATTCTGATTTCTAGTGTCCATAAAGAGGATGGTTGGCCAGGTGTGTGGGGAGAGGCTGGGCTTGGGTTCTACTAAGCTAGGCTGAGTCTGATTGTTGTTTAAAGTCAGAGGGCAGCTCATCTTCACCAAACATCTTCCCATTGTGTGTAGAGGCCCCTTTTGTCTACTTCTTCCAGCCCAACCCCTCTATTCATTTTTTCCCCAGGCACACTGCCCAGAGAATACACCCTCTGCACAGCCTTTTGTCAAACATTCTAGCCACCGTGGGTGTGGGAGAAGGGAAGCTGCCAAGTTATGGTGCTTTCTCCTTAAAGCCTGCCAAGCATGGTTCTTTTCTGGCTTGAGCAGCAAGTTTGCAACGCATATTTTGGGGGTCATGTCATATCTCCTTTGCAGGAAGCACAAAGGCCAGCAGTAGCAAACCAGGGATGTAACTTCACCCTCATGCAGACTCCAGGCATTTATAAATATGTTCCAGGAACTTTTCATTCTGTTTACATTCCAGCTTTAAGATGTGATTGTTGTTTACAATCCACCCAAAAGTTTTTCCAGGCTGACAGCCATGTAGATGTCATCTCTGTTATCTACCTAAGTCCCCTTTGAATTTACAAACCAACAGAAACTCATTTTTCCCTTAGATCCTATTTACTCTTTGAAGAGCTAGGAATTTTTTTCCCCCCAAAATCCTGTTAAGTCTCTTAAAGGCCATCTGAGGATTTTGGAGTCTGTAGATCGTTAATTCTGTAAATCTCAGGACACTTAGCTCCACTCACCGGATCATTCAAACCTGACATGGAACAAATCTGACCTGTTAAATTTGCAACTAACAAATTGGGTTTCATATGGCCAGCACCAGAGATGAGCACCTGAAGCTCATACAGGCTTATCTGGGTGTCTGTGATTTGCAGCACTCCTAATGGTGGCAATAAATAAGTATTTGTTACTGAACTTCTCTGAAGCAGGTTTAGTGCAGATAATCCAGCAGTGGCATGCTCTCCCTGCTACAGGGCTGGTATTGTTATGTACTGTTCCATGAAAGAGCCTAGATTTGTATGTTCTACCCTCAGCATGAAATAAAGTTAATCATAGACTGAGAATTCTTTGTTTAGTAAAAACAGATCTTTCTGGCCAATTCAATTCCTCTTTGTTTTATCTCTCACTCTCACAGCATGCAATATTACTCTCCTCTCATTGAGCCCAATGTGCAGAATAGTATTTGGACAATTTAACAAGTCACCTCTGCAGTTAACATAAAACTCTAACCTAACTCACCAAGAGTCCATTTTTTATTTCAGTTCAAACAATCCATTCAGGTGAGATTGTGAACTGTTGCCCTCCATAACTTCTGCTGTGTTGGTGTTGGGTCTTTCTGCTATATCCTCATCTATGGGGCATGCTCAGGGGGCAGGGGAAACCAAAAACTCCCACATGGTTTAGAAGGAAACAGTGGCACACAAATCCCCTCCCACCTGGCACAGGGAGCCCAATTTCCAGGGAGAAGTTCCCAGAAAGGCTTCCCTAAGGTTGACAAAAAGGTGTTGGGAATGAGCTTGTTGCAAAGCTGCCATCCCTCACTCCCTTGCCAACTTTCTGCAAATACAGATTTTTTTTGCTACCCCTCCACTCATGGAAGGAGAGGGCAAAACATACTTGTGAGCATGCTATCATCTAGCTTTGCAGAAAACAGAATGCATCTGGGGCACAGCACCATAATGCCTGAAATAGCCTATTCAAGAAAGCTTCATTGAAACCATCGATTTTCTTCCAGTAAGCAGCACTCAATTGCTATTCCAAGAAAAAGTAACATGTACAACCCAGGAAAGGGCCAACATTTCCATCAAAGAGACTTTGTCAAAGGCTGGTGAACAAAGGTCTGTGCTAGACCTCTCTCTGTCCTGTGTATGGGTTACTTTTGCTCAGAGTAAGGATTAAATATCTCTTAATGGAAATAAAGACTGTAATTGATTCCAACGAAGCTTTAATATATTGCCTTTTTTGAGGCATTCCCGTGAAGTGCCCGAGGCTGATGCTGCGGGCTTTTTGTAATTCACAGTATTTATTTGTCAGGGTACACTCTGTCCTGGGGCTCAGTGCCCTTCCAGTCCCACCTCCCAAAAGAAAAGGAAGAAACTCACTTTATGGAGCTGGGATTTGGGATTCTTTCCCCTTGTATAGGATTAGATGTTCCCATTCAGCTAGACTTGCCAAGGACACCACAATTATCTTTAGATTTACAGAATTTCCTTAACATAGTACAAATAAAAATAAGTAACATCTATAGGCCCCAGCTGAGCTCAGGGCCTCACTGTGCTGGGTGAGGGTGACCATATTTCCCTATGCTGAATACAGGAAACCTAGTAAAATTACTCATATTCAAACAACTTCAATGGCAATCAGTCAGAACTATGCAGTATAAATGTTCAAATTAACATCAGGTTTACTGCGTCTCCGTTAAAAAGAAATACTGCATAGCTGGATTCTTTTTGTTTACCTTCTTATCTTTAAGGTTTTAGGGTTCACACAGGGAGAGGTCTCACACACACACACACACACACACACACACACACACACTCCAGTACACCTCTCTCAAATGGAGTGGGGGGGTGACAGACCAACCCTCCCCACCCTGCCTGGCTGAGCCCCCGGGATGGACCACCTTTCCTGGTACCTGGTGCCATGACTTCCCAAGGCAACACATGGGGGGAAGAAGAGGCATGCAGGGTCACATGCCCCTCCCCCCCACCCAGGTTTCTGCCAGGGTTCACACCAGAATGTGGCCAGCAGCAGCCTTTCAGCACTGTGCAGAAGGGAAGCGATGGGAGTTCATCCCACCCCATGGCTGGAAGCATCTGGCCCGTGTCTTTGTAGAACTTGTCTTTTCCCACCCCCGCACTCCCTGTGACTGGAAACAGCTTGTCCCTTCCTGCCCAGTCTTGAAAGGCAGTTAACACCTCCAGGCTGCTGATGGCCACCAACATAACCCAGCTGCCACCTGACCCCCGACTACAGTGTGGGCAGAAAGGGGTTAAGCCCTAAGGATGCATTATGCACCAGGGCCCAGGAAATCTGACTGCAGGAGGGGGTGAAGAGGGTGCTAAGCTCCTGTCCCGGGGGCTACTGTGGAGCCTGCAGGTTCAGGGTGTGAACAGGCTGGAAATCACTCTCTCCCCACCCCCCACCACTCCACAGCTTAGCTGAGGGGCGGAGAGGCTTCCCCATACCAGTGCTGTGCAGGGCTTTGGCACATGCGGAGCTCGGTTCCTGCTGGTCAGTCCCTCGGGCCGGAGAGTTTTGGGGTTTCCCGGGGCGTTGGCCCAGCCAGAGGCAGTGGGGGAAGGAAGGAGCCTGCCAGCCAGGCTGCTGGTGAGCCGAGCACTCTGACCAGGGGCTGGTTCTCCGCACAGCGCTGGGAGCAGCATGCACCTTGCTGCGGGGGGATGTGGAGAAGCAGTGGGAGGCTGATGGGGCAAAGCAGGGAGAGGACAGCGAGAGGGGAAGCACGTAAAGGGCTGATGGGTGGGCAGCAGAGGCGATACGTAACCAGCCGCCGCCTGGCACCTGCCCACAGTCATCAGCCACTGCAGCTTGCAGCACACAGCCAGTGCCGGCTGGAAATGGGACAGGGGGAGCAGGGGCCAGCTGGCCGAGAGCCAGCAGCTGATGGACCAGCAGGGGGAGTGGCCGGCCCAGCGTGCTGTAGCATTGCCCCGCCACCAGCCTTGCACTCCCACCCACATCGTCGGCCTCTGGACCCTGCCACTCATCACAGGCGGCTGGCGAGCAGGGATCAGGTCAGCAGCAGGACCCGCCAGTACTGATTGGGAGGGGAGACAGAAAATATGGGACAATTTGCCCATTTTTAAGAAAAAGTCAGGACACCTGCAGGAGGGCTTAAATATGGTCACCCTAGCTGGGTACTGTAGAAGTGACACATAGTAAGAAACATTCTGTTCCCCAGAAAGCTTATAGTCTAAAAAGACAAGACAGGCAAAGGTGGGGAGATCAGGAACTGAGGCAGAGAGTAATGAAGCAACTTGCATAAGATCACAAAGGAAGTCTGGGGCAGAGCCATGAATTGAACCCCAATCTCTTATGTCCCAGGCTAATGCCTTACCCACAAGACCAAAGTTCCTCCTCACCCACCGCTCTGTCCAACCCACATAAATAACTGCCCTAGTATTATCTGTCTCCCACTCTAATCCTCTAGCCTTCTATGCAGATTCCCTTTCCCTGACCTAATCTTCCAAGTTCCACACTTCTTTCAGGTTTATAAAACCTGCTCCTCAAATCGTTCACTGTGAGCACAGGTGAATCACCTAAGGTGATAGACAAATCAAAAAACAATGACCTTCCAGAATAGTTTGCATTGACTATCAATGCTTTGTGTTGATCTGCAAACAGAGCGATTCTTTTCCAGAAATGATTTTCACTCTCTTTTGCAGCAGTCTATAACAAAAGCTAGGGTTTAAGGTAATCTCAAAACAGGGTAGGAGTTACAAATTAAACAATGGTTTTGCTTTGCAAAAGTCCTCTGTTGTTTAGATGGCAATTAACAGTCAATGAGCAAGTAGACTGGTGCATTAGGTTCAAAAATATAAAAAAAGAACTATATTGTCTCTGCTGCTTTCTCTGGCCTCTCAAAACCTCTGATTCTCAGCTGGCTCCAGGTAGTCATTCAACTGTGTTCAAAGTCTGTAGTCGTCCGAGTGGCACAGTAATGGTACATGTGCCCAGGATGTCGTGGAATGAGGTAATAGTTTCAACAGGTGCTGGGGACTGTGCTTCAAAGGCTCCACCCAGCTAATGGGGTCAGAATAGCCCTGTTCACAGTGGACTGGTTTTCTTTTGGATATTTTTGTTTTCTGGAAATCCTCTGAAAATACAGTTTTATATAGTATGAAGTCAAACAAGCGATCTGGTAGTTACATCACTTTTTAAGGCTATAATCATACAGCCAAGGCTATCTGATATAAAGAAGGAATATATGGAAATTCAATAGTTAAGTCTCCTCATAAGATGTCATTGTGGTGTTAGAAAGTTTTGTCACAGAGGAAAGATAGAAATATCAGTATAATAAACAGGTTTCAGAGTAACAGCCGTGTTAGTCTGTATTCGCAAAAAGAAAAGGAGTACTTGTGGTACCTTAGAGACTAACAAATTTATTTGAGCATAAGCTTTCGTGAGCTACCGATGAAGTGAGCTGTAGCCCACGAAAGCTTATGCTCAAATAAATTGGTTAGTCTCTAAGGTGCCACAAGTACTCCTTTTCTTTTTAGTATAATAAACGTAAAGATGCATTTCTCAACCTCATGGCCAGCTCTGTCTCTCACAAGCTGTCAGGGCTGCTCATCCAGTGCAAGCTAGTGTCATTCCCCTTTCTAAATGTCAGAAATGTTTCCATCTCATCAGGCCCGTTCTTCCCTCGCCTGCTTCACTAGAGGACTGAGGGGTGTGGAGTGAAACCTGACTAGCCATCCTGTTAGGTTCACTTATAATATAGAGCTGGTCAGAAAATTTTCAATTAAACTGTCAGTGTTTGGTTTCCGAGTAGCAGCCATGTTAGTCCGTATCTGCAAAAAGAAAAGGAGTACTTGTGGCACCTTAGAGACTAACCAATTTATTTGAGCATAAGCTTTCGTGAGCTACAGCTCACTTCATCGGATGCATTCAGTGTTGAATGCATCCGATGAAGTGAGCTGTAGCTCACGAAAGCTTATGCTCAAATAAATTGGTTAGTCTCTAAGGTGCCACAAGTACTCCTTTTCTTTTTGTCAATGTTTGTCAATTCATCAACATTGAAATGTTCCACAAGACTGGGTCTACTTTGATGAAATTCCCTCAGAAACCTACCATCTTGCCTGTCTGGATCCTTGGCAGGCCACTTGGTGGGCTGACAGGGAGCTGAATACCTAGAAGCCCAGATTTTTGGGCTTCCATCTCCTTAGCTCCCAGGCCCCTGAGCAGGCTGCCAGGCAGGCTTCCTCTGAATCGGGGCTCCCTGGGCATCCAGGATGCCTTGCTCTGTGGTAGCCCACAATGCAAATTGCCCTGGAGGCCAGGATCCCACTAAAGCTGGTTGAAGAAGAATAATTCCACTTGGCTGAGAATTTTTAAAATGCTAGCTTTCATTCCAAACTGAAACAAAGCCAAATTCTGAAATCACAAAATCCTCCACAAAACAGAATCACCATTCTCCACTCAGCACTATTAGAATATATTATTCCTTAAACATATCTAGCTTATGGGATTCGGTTTTGCTTGCATATTATTGGAGAATTTCTACCCTGAGTCACTGTGAGCTGGTATCAGGAAATCTAAAACACTAAGACCGCAATCCTGCACTGGGATCAACTAGAACAGACCCCTACACCTGCAGATTCCCAAGACTCCACACAGGCACAGGTGCCCGTACTAGCAGATCTCAGTGCAGGATCAGGGCCTAACATTGGACCTCTGCCGACCTCCACCACCTGGGAGAACCCAGTCATTTGGGGTGAAATTCATCTCAACCCACACAAGGCCCTGTAGATCACTTGAACACTGAATTAAAGCTGACCTGCAAAGGATAAACAAATTGTTCTTTTTGGCTTCATGATTTATAAAGAAGGTCTATATATTTCTTCAAGGTCCTCCCCTCCTCACCCCCACACTCTTGAGTTTTACTTTAGAAATTCAGCTCCTCTCTAGCCTGGAGAATTGCAGGATAACTGGAGAACTAGTTAAAGGATGAAATTACAAGACTGAAGGCTCAGTAAATGAAAGGAAACGGGATTTTTAATCAGACCATTTAAAACTCTATTTTAACGCATATTTAACTTCAGTGACTCACGGCATGTCTTCACTAACAACGTTAAAGCATGGCTGTGTAGTCGAGGGGCGTAGCTGCCAGCGCTGGGAGCTGCACTGTCTACACTGGCACTTTACAGCGCTGAAACTTGCAGTGCTCAGGAGCGTGTTCTTCCACACCTCTGAGCGAGAAAGCTGCAGCACTGTAAAGTGCCAGTGTAGACAAGCCCTAACGTACATTTTAGAGAAAGGAAGCCTTCGTTAAATACTCAACACACCAGCCCCTTCAATTAAGGTGTTAGAGCTTATAATACACATGTTAGGAGACATCCAAGAGGTCCTCCTGCAAACCTAGGGAAGATCAGAATTTACATTCCTGGTATGGTCTATACTAGAGTCCTGTCCATGCACACAAATTGCACCCATTTAGCTTAACTAAGCTAAATCTGAAAAGGAAAAACAAATTGCCTTCTTTTGCTTCATGATTTGTAAAGAAGGCTTAAAACTAAGCTACACAAATATGTCGCTCTCAAACTGAGTGAAGAGTCTCCCGAAATCGGAATTGTACTGATTTAACTTCAATGATTTAACTACAGTGGTGCAACTTCTGCATGTAGACCAGTCCTTAGGTCCCCGTGGATGCCTGCACCTTTGCAGAAAGCCCCAGATAAATCAATGGAGCTTTGTGAGGGTGCAGGGATCTGCCCACAGAGAACACTTGCAGGATCAAGGCATTTATTTCTCTTCTCCCCAAGTAACAGGAGCTTTAGTGGCTCTACTGCTTTTGGGAAACTTGTTTCTGAAGCAGTAAACGGAAAGATCCACGCTTTCACACTCTCTCAGGCTTGGTCGACACCCACAGTTGCACCAGTTTAACTAAAGATGTGATGTTGCACTGATTTAGTTAAATCAGGGCAACTTTGTGCATGAATACTCTGCATTGGTTTAAAACTTTGCTTGCACTGGTTAACTTTAGCCCGTTTTTGAACAGTGTGACTTTTGTATGCTCAGACTCAAATGGATGCTTGAACTGCTTGTCTCATAGGATTAAAAAAATAAAATTAAAGACAAGATTGCAGGGAAAAGTCTTTTCCTGCCCCACTGAGAAATTTAAATCAATCTCATATTTCAATGGCTCATACACCTTGAACCATCACATCATAATCTTATCCAAATGTCTGTCTTCAATGCATTTTCAGACAGTTTTTAGTTACATTACATGAGGAAAACAGATGTTGCCAAAACAATGGCCAGTAGTAATTTCAATTTCCAGATAAAATCTGCTCTAAACGCATAACCAATTGTGCTGAGTTTGGGATGAGGTGCACATGATTGAGTTTACAGATGTTCAGCTAGACTTGTTTTGTTTAACATGCCACTAAGCAGTCAGCACAAAGGTAATGATGGAAATAGAGACGGAATAGATGTGTGGTCTCTGTCTCTGCTCTCTTTAATAAGAGCCAATATATACAAATTACATAAACAGACCCAGTAGCATTCACTTCCAGCTGCACCAGTGTTTACTTTTTACAAAGTAAGGCCCTGTCCATGCAGGCAAAAGAAGTGCTTTTTCTGTTAGTTTAATTTGAATGAACACACGCACCTATGTAGGCACAGAGTTTAACACCTTTAAAATGGTTTTAGTCAGTCTGGTGGTAGCCTAGGCATCCCACTTTACACTTCAAGTGACCTTCAAGATGCTAAACTGTATCTACCTGGGTGTTGGGGGTGGGGGAGCAGGGGAAGGAAGGGTTCAGTCAAGTTAAACTTATTCAATTGAGCTAACTTGCTTGGGAAAAAAAGCCTCCATTCTGCGCATGTAGATAGGGCCTGCGATACTACGATGGAGGTATTTTCATTCTCAAAAGTCTTCAGCCTTTTTACCATCCATTCTTAGCTCCCATTTTTATTATTGCACAGCAGACTGTGGATCCAGCATCCTCATAAGCTTTGATTTGGCGGGAAAATACCAGCATTCTAAGGCTATGTCTACACTATGAAATTAGGTTGAATTTATAGAAGTCGGTTTTGTAGAAAGCGTTTTTATACAGTTGATTGTGCGTGTCCCCACACAAATGCTCGAAGTGCATTTAGTTGGCGAAGTGCGTCCACAGTACCGAGGCAAACATCGACTTCCGGAGCGTTGCACTGTGGGTGGCTATCCCACAGTTCCCGCAGTCTCCGCTGCCCATTTGCATTCTGGGTAGAAATCCCAATGCCTGATGGGGCAAAAACATTGTCGCAGGTGGTTCTGGGTACATATCTTCTGGCCCCCCCCCCCCTTCCCTCCGTGAAAGCAACGGCAGACAATTGTTTCGCGCCTTTTTTCCTGGGTTATCCATGCAGACGCCATACTACGGCAAGCATGGAGCCCGCTCAGCTAACCGTCACTGTATGTCTCCTGGGTGCTCACAGACGTGGTACTGCATTGCTACACAGCAGCAGCAGCTCACTGCCTTTTGGCAGCAGACAGTGAAGTATGACTGGTAGCCATCGTCGCCGTACTCCAGGGTGCTCTTTTAGCCGACCTCGGTGAGGTAGGTCACGGGCGCCTGGGCAAACATGGGAGTGACTCAGCCAGGTCATTTCCCTTTTAAGTTTCGTCTCATGGCGATTCAGTCCTGCCAGCAGTCCTACTGCTCTGTCTTCTAAGGAGCAGCCAGGAGACGACAATGGCCTGCAGTCATACTGCACCGTCTTCTGCCGAGCACCCAGGAGATGACGATGGCCAACAGTCGTACTGCACCGCCTGCTGCCAGCAAGATGTATAAAGATAGATGAAGTGGATCAAAACAAGAAATAGACCAGATTTGTTTTGTATTCATTTTCTCCTCCCTTCCTCCGTGAAATCAACGGCCTGCTAAACCCAGGGTTTTGAGTTCTATCCTTGAGGGGGCCATTCTGTTTCTCCTTGATGCAAAGCCACCCGCTTTGTTGATTTTAATTCCCTGTAAGACAACCCTGTAACCCATGTTGTCAGTCGCCCCTCCCTCCGTCAGAGCAACGGCAGACAATCGTTTTGCACCTTTTTTCAGCACAGACGCCATAGCACTGGGAACGTGGAACCTGCTCAGATCACCACGGCAATTATGAGCACTATAAACACTGCGCACATTATCCAGCAGGATATGCAGAACCATAACCTGCAAGAAAAGCAAAACCAGGTGAGGAGGAGGCGACTGCAGCGTGGTGACAAGAGTGATGAGGACATGGACATAGACTTCTCACAAAGTACAGACCCCTGCAATGTGCACATCATGGTGTCACTTGAGCAAGTTCATGGCGTGGAATGCCGATTCTTGGCCCGGGAAACAAGCACAGACTGGTGGGACCACATAGTGTTGCGGGTCTGGGACGATTCCCAGTGGCTGCGAAATTTTCGCACGCTTAAGGGCACTTTCATGGAACTTGCTTTCCCCTGCCCTGAAGTGCAAGAATACCAAGATGAGAGCAGCCCTCACAGTTGAGAAGCGAGTGGCAATAACCCTGAGGAAGCTTGCAACGCCAGACAGCTACCGGTCAGTCGGGAATCAATTTGGAGTGGGCAAATCTACTGTAGGGGCTGCTGTGATCCAAGGAGCTAATGCAATCACTGAGCCGCTGCTATCAAGGATAGTGACTCTGGGAAATGTGCAGGTCATAGTGGATGGCTTTGCTGCAATGGGATTCCCTAACTGTAGTGGGGCAACAGACGGAACGCATATCCCTATCTTGGGACTGGACCCCACCAAAGCAGCCAGTACATAAACCGCAAGGGGTACTTTTCAATGGTGCTGCAAGAGACGTTTCACCAACATCAACGTGGGATGGCCGGGAAAGGTACATGACGCTCGCATCTTCAGGAACTCTGGTCTGTTTCAAAAGCTGCAGGAAGGGACTTTATTCCCAGACCAGAAAATAACCGTTGGGGATGTTGAAATGCCTATACTTATCCTTGGGGACCCAGCCTACCCCTTAATGCCCTGGCTCATGAAGCCATACACAGGCACCCTGGACAGTAGTCAGGAGTTGTTCAACTACAGGCTGAGCAAGTGCACAATGGTGGTAGAATGTGCATTTGGGCATTTAAAAGCGCGCTGACGCAAATTACTGACTCGGTTAGACCTCAGTGAAACCAATATTCCCACTGTTATTACTGCTTGTTGGCGCTCCACAATATCTGTGAGAGTAAGGGGGAGACGTTTATGGCAGGGTGGGAGGTTGAGGCAAATCGCCTGGCCGCTGATTACGCGCAGCCAGACACCAGGGCAGTTAGAAGAGTACAGGAGGGTGCGGTGTGCATCAGAGAAGCTTTGAAACCCAGTTTCAGGAATGGCCAGGCTACGGTGTGAAAGTTCTGTTTGTTTTTCCTTGATGGAAACCCTCCTCCCTGGCCCCGGGTTCACTTTACTTTCCTGTAAGCTAAGCACCCTCCCCTCCCCACTTCGATCACCGCTTGCAGAGGCAATAAAGTCATTGTTGCTTCACATTCATGCATTCTTTATTTATTCATCACACAAATAGGGGGATAACTGCCAAGGCAGCCAGGGAGGGGTGGTGGTGGGGGAGGGAAGGACAAGGCCCCACACAACACTTTAAAACTTATTGAATGCCAGCCTTCTGTTGCCAGGCAATCCTCTGGGGTGGAGTGGCTGGTGACCAGAGGCCCCCCCCCACCACATTCTTGGGCGTCTGGGTGAGGAGGCTATGGAACTTGGGGAGGAGGGTGGTTGGTTACATAGGGGCTGTAGCAGCGGTCTGTGCTCCAGCTGCCTTTCCTGCAGCTCAGCCATACGCTGGAGCATATCAGTTTGATCCTCCAGCAGCCTGAGCATTGACTCCTGCCTTCTTTCAGCAAGCTGATGACACCTACCATCTTCAGCCCGCCATCTCTCCTCGCAGTCATATTGTGTTTTCCTGCACTCTGAGATTGTCTGCCTCCATGTATTTTGCTGTGCTCTGTCAGTGTGGGAGGACAGCATGAGGTCAGAGAACATTTCATCACGAGTGCGTTTTTTTCGCCTTCTAATCTTCGCTAGCCTCTGGGAAGGAGAAACATATGCAGCTGGTGGAGGAAAAAAAAAGGGAGAGTGGTAGTTAAAAAGACACATTTTAGAAAACAATGGGTAGACTCTTTCCCGGTAAACCTTGCTGTTAACATTACATAGCACATGTGCTTTCATTACAAGGTCGTATTTTGCCTCTTATTGAGGGTATGCCGGTTTGGTGTGAGAGATCACTCATGCAGGGCCGGGCAGCAGAATTCGGCTTGCAGGCAGCCATGGTAAGCCACAGTCTTCTGGCTTCTTTAACCTTCATAACATGTGGGAATGGCTTCAAACAGCAGCGCCCTCATTTCCCATACAAAGTAGCAGTTGGGTTGGCCATTAAAAATGGGTTGGCAATTTAAAAGGAGGGGTTCACATGCAGCAGAAACCCAACTAACACCTCCCCCCCACACACACAATTCTCTGGGATGCTCGCTTCACCCCTCCCCCCACCGCGTGGCTAACAGCAGGGAAGATTTCTATGCAGCCACAGGCAAACAGCCCAGCAGGAACGGGCACCTCTGAGTGTCTGCTTACTAAAACCACCCTATTTCAACCAGGTGACCAGGAATGATATCAGTCTCCTAAGGGTAACACAGAGAAATAAAGAACAGATGTTGTTTGAATGCCAGCAAACACCAGGACCATATGCTGCAATGCTTTGTTCTGCAATGTTTCCCGACTATGTGCTACTGGCCTGGCGTGGTAAAGTGTCCTACCATGGAGAACGGAATAAGGCTGCCCTCCCCTGAAACCTTTTGCAAAGGCTTTGGGCGTACACCCAGGAGAGCTTTATGGAGATGTCCCTGCAGGATTTCCGCTCCATCCTCAGACACATTAACAGACTTTTCCAGTAGCTGTACTGGCCGCGAATGCCAGGGCAAATTAATCATTAAACGCGCTTGTTTTTAAACCATGTATAATATTTACAAAAGGTACACTCACCAGAGGTCCCTTCTCCGCCTTCAGGGTCCGGGAGCAACCTTGGGTGGGTTCGGGGGGTACTGGCTCCAGGTCCAGGGTGAGAAACAGATCCTGGCTGTTGGGGAAACCGGTTTCTCCGCTTCCTTGCTGTGTGCTTCCTCGCCCCCAAAACCCGCTTCCGTGTTGCCTCCCACTCCTTGGATGGAGTCAAAGCACAGGGTTGGGGTAGTGGTGGCTGCACCCCCTAGAATGGCATGCAGCTCATCATAGAAGTGGTATGTCTGGGGCTCTGAACCAGAGCGGCCGTTTGCCTCTCTGTTTTTTCAGTCGGCTTGCCCGAGCTCCTTAATTTTCACGTGGCACTGCTGCGGGTCCCTGTTATAGCCTCTGTCCTTCATGCCACTGGAGATTTTTTCAAATATTTTGGCATTTCGTCTTTTCGAACAGAGTTCTGCCTGCACGGATTCATCTCCCCATACAGTGATCAGATCCCATACCTCCTGTTCGGTCCATGCTGGAGCTCTTTGGCGATTTTGGGACTGCATGGTCTCCTGTGATGATGAGCTCTGCATAGTGACCTGGGCACGCTGGCCAAACAGGAAATGAGATTCAAAAGTTTGCGGGCCTTTTCCTGTCTACCTGGCCAGTGCATCTGAGTTGAGAGTGCTGTCCAGAGCAGTCACAACTGAGCACTCTGGGATAGCTCCCAGAGGCCAATACCATCGAATTGCGTCCACAGTACCCCAAATTCGACCCAGCAAGGCCTATTTCAGCGCTAATCCCCTCATCGGGGGTGGAGTAAAGAAATCGATTTTAAGAGCCCTTTAAGTCGAAAAAAAGGGCTTCGTCGTGTGGATGGGTGCAGGGTTAAATCGAGATAACGCTGCTAAATTCGACCTAAACTCATAATGTAGACCAGGCCAGAAAGAAACAGTTTCAGACAATAGAAGTGGCAGAGGAGAAGGCTCTTGAACTAAGTAGCAAGACTACACACAGGGGCAGAACAAAGAAGGAGAAAGAGTAATGAGGGAAATAAAAAAAAATTTCCTTTAGGTTCAAAATAAAATAGTTTTGATAACCACACATGTTCCTAAACCATGAGTTGGGGTATTAAAATTCAGTACACTTGTTCAAACAATGTAAATCCAATACTGCCTACAGTCCTGTTCATCTGAAATACCAATGTATGATGCTCTGGCATCAAGGAGAAAGGGTTAAACCTTGTTTTGTTTCACTGAGTAAAGCAAACACTACTCCCTAGGGTGAGGGAGTCTATTTTCTTGTGAAGAGTACTGGTTGGCTTCATGTAACTTTATACAACAAAAGAGCCCTGCATGGTGCATAAATTCCTTAGGGACTAAATTCCAAACAAAGCAATAGCACTGCAAAGGTGGAGTAATAGTTGCACAGCCTGTACAGAGAGAGCAGAACAATTTGAACAATGGACGCTTTGCATTTGATCACAGATACAATTTTAAAAAAAAATCAAACCAACCTAAAAAGGGGGGCAAAACACATCAGGAAGGTGAAAATGGAAACAACTGATCACAATGATTAGAAGGTTCCTTCTGCTGCTGCACAAAACTGCACCCAGTGTTTATGCCAAAGCAGGCTTATCATATTTCATTTAGATTTTAACCATGTGACTTTGAGAGACTGTATTTTCAGGAACTAAATAAAAAAGGAAACACAATAGGTCTATCTATGGCATAAGTACTTGGAACAGCCAATGATGGGACATGGAGTTTAGCCTAATCATTTGTATTAAAAATTCTAGGTTAATTTGTAATGCGAAAATTGCTTTCTGCTTGGACCCATGACAACTATGTGGCTTCCACTCAGTCCCATAAAAGTGCACTCAACCTGCATAGACATGGTAAGCATTACTTTATAGGGCATGTGTCAAATCATATGTCGTATCTTATGGCATGTAAGAGCCTAGCAGTACCTAAATACATTCAGAAGCACGCGGGGGTTTTCTGTCCTTCAGAACAATACAGAAGAGCAGGATATGGAAATATGCCTTTGTTTTATTGACCAGACAAATAGAGAAAGTTTCCTAAAACCACTAAGAGGACGACATCACTAAGCAAGTGATAGATGGAGAAAGAGTACTTCATTTTAGGAGGCAGCCGTGGTTTGTGGAAATCACACACATACACAGTTGAAACTGTAAGTTATGTGAGCGTGCTCCAAACATGATGGAAGTAATAATTTTAAAACATGTTTGACAAGTCCAAGAATTGAAAAAAAAATATTATTAAAGTTTAAATTTAAACTGAGATTGGTTACCCTTCTGGATGATACTATGAAGAGAAAGAGTGTCACTTGATCTGCACGTTCATTTAAAAGTCCATCAGTTTTTGCATGTTCTCTTTTGTTACACAAAGTCTCGAACATTACTATGTTTTCTAATGCTAGTCCTTAGAATATTAGGCAAATGACCTTATGAATGAATTCTTAAAAAATCCCTTTTGTTTAACAGAAACTGATCCCATAGATTGTGGTTTAGGCAAAAGTTCACAGTGGAACAACTTAATTACCTCACATCTAGTAATAGATATGCTTGCCAAAAACTGTGAGTCATATCGTCTCTTCTCTTTGAGGTTTTTTCGTCTCCATTTCTAGTGAAAGTATATAAATTCGCTCCTGGCAAGAAAAACTATTTGTACCTGCTAATCTTTAACTCCAAAGTTTGCCAGCAAATGAAAACAATTCACAGTAACTAGAAAGGCACCTTAGGGTTTAGTTCATTAAAACAAAATGTAGCTTCTGTATTTGCTAGCTAAAATCATAGAATCATAGAATCATAGAATATCAGGGTTGGAAGGGACCCCAGAAGGTCATCTAGTCCAACCCCCTGCTCGAAGCAGGACCAATTCCCAGTTAAATCATCCCAGCCAGGGCTTTGTCAAGCCTGACCTTAAAAACCTCTAAGGAAGGAGATTCTACCACCTCCCTAGGTAACGCATTCCAGTGTTTCACCACCCTCTTAGTGAAAAAGTTTTTCCTAATATCCAATCTAAACCTCCCCCATTGCAACTTGAGACCATTACTCCTCGTTCTGTCATCTGCTACCATTGAGAACAGTCTAGAGCCATCCTCTTTGGAACCCCCTTTCAGGTAGTTGAAAGCAGCTATCAAATCCCCCCTCATTCTTCTCTTCTGCAGACTAAACAATCCCAGCTCCCTCAGCCTCTCTTCATAAGTCATGTGCTCTAGACCCCTAATCATTTTTGTTGCCCTTCGCTGGACTCTCTCCAATTTATCCACATCCTTCTTGTAGTGTGGGGCCCAAAACTGGACACAGTACTCCAGATGAGGCCTCACCAGTGTCGAATAGAGGGGAACGATCACGTCCCTCGATCTGCTCGCTATGCCCCTACTTATACATCCCAAAATGCCATTGGCCTTCTTGGCAACAAGGGCACACTGCTGACTCATATCCAGCTTCTCGTCCACTGTCACCCCTAGGTCCTTTTCTGCAGAACTGCTGCCTAGCCATTCGGTCCCTAGTCTGTAGCGGTGCATTGGGTTCTTCCATCCTAAGTGCAGGACCCTGCACTTATCCTTATTGAACCTCATCAGATTTCTTTTGGCCCAATCCTCCAATTTGTCTAGGTCCTTCTGTATCCTATCCCTCCCCTCCAGCGTATCTACCACTCCTCCCAGTTTAGTATCATCCGCAAATTTGCTGAGAGTGCAATCCACACCATCCTCCAGATCATTTATGAAGATATTGAACAAAACCGGCCCCAGGACCGACCCCTGGGGCACACCACTTGACACCGGCTGCCAACTAGACATGGAGCCATTGATCACTACCCGTTGAGCCCGACAATCTAGCCAGCTTTCTACCCACCTTATAGTGCATTCATCCAGCCCATACTTCCTTAACTTGCTGACAAGAATACTGTGGGAGACCGTGTCAAAAGCTTTGCTAAAGTCAAGAAACAATACATCCACTGCTTTCCCTTCATCCACAGAACCAGTAATCTCATCATAAAAGGCGATTAGATTAGTCAGGCATGACCTTCCCTTGGTGAACCCATGCTGACTGTTCCTGATCACTTTCCTCTCATGTAAGTGCTTCAGGATTGATTCTTTGAGGACCTGCTCCATGATTTTTCCAGGGACTGAGGTGAGGCTGACTGGCCTGTAGTTCCCAGGATCCTCCTTCTTCCCTTTTTTAAAATCTGCATTCTCTCAATGCAATGTAAGGAGGATGCGGATTTCACAGTCAGGTGGAATTGTAATGCTCCGTAGTGTGTGTAAACTCTTAGGCCACATCAAACAAGCAAGGACATGAGGATAACAATACCCTGTTAATCCTAGAACAGATCAGAAATGAATGAGAGTGTTTTTCAGGACATATTTTGTAATTAAGAACGAGCAAATTCATCCACATCAAATATAACAGAACTAAAGTTAACAGAGACACCACAGAATTCTTAACAAACTGACACAACCAGATGCAAGTTCAAGGGCAAAAAGTCTATTAAAACACTACATGGCATCGCTCTGAGAAGAAAGTCTCCATAAATCTATTTACTCCATAGCATTTAATGTGCCTTATCCCTAAGGACACAGAGCAAGGGAAGTAGTTAAGGGTTCCCAGGTTTTCCTCAAATCCCAGGGGTAGTATCAAAAACCCAGTCCACTAGTTTCGTCTCCATGACATAATCTAATTCTGGAGAGCTCAGGCCCTTTTTTTTTTTTTGGGGCGGGGGGAGCCGGGAAGGCAAAGTAACTCTTTTGGTTGCATAGGAAACGTTCCAAATATGGACTGAGTGCAAACCCACACCAACTCAGCGCAGGGTTCTCATCAGGATTCTGCAGGCAGTCTGAAATGGCAGCTCTGAAAAAGATGTACATGACTGTCAATTGCCTAACTGGTATAATTTGACCGGTGACACTGAAATCTAATGATGGGATTTTGAGAGCTTTATTTTCCAACAATTTAGGTGTGGAACTGTGAGCCTGATTTGCATAACCGCAAATACATACACAAAACAAAAAATGCATGCAAAAACAGCCTAAAAATAGGGAAGGAACAATGGTGGTTCTGAAATGCTCTGTATTAATATTTTCCCTACTAATTGCTGCTGAATTTCAGAATGACATTACTAAGGACCCAATCCTGCATGGGGTTCTGCTAACAGGCACTCATAGGCCCATGCGGTGTGCCACCAACGTAACTGAGGCCCCAAGTAGACTGCATAGTTCGAGCAAGCAGAACCCTGTGGAGGATCGACGCCTGCAAATGAAGTAATATATAATGGCTGTACTGCCCTCAATCTTTGTACACACATTCTACTGTCACTAGTAAGAAACGCGTATATTACAAACTTTATAATCCGGGCCCCATATTTTGCCCTTTTCATGGAATGAGTCTGACCTGCTGATTATATGGTCCTGCCTCTCACAGAGTAGTCTTCCTCTCACAATCACACACACACTGTTTTTTATAAAAAGAAAAGGAGTACTTGGGGCACCTTAGAGACTAACCAATTTATTTGAGCATAAGCTTTTGTGAGCTACAGCTCACTTCATCGGGTGCATCCAATGAAGTGAGCTGTAGCTCACGAAAGCTTATGCTCAAATAAATTGGTTAGTCTCTAAGGTGCCACAAGTACTCCTTTTCTTTTTGCGAATACAGACTAACACGGCTGCTACTCTAAAACCTGTCACTATTTTTTGTGGGATATCTGGAAACAAAAAGTTAATATCCTTTAAAAGATAAAAGTATCTGCATTTTTAAATTCAAATTCTATCATTATATGAACAAATCTACCCTGTCTGTCAATGGTCGGTAGAGACATTTTAATGCAATTTTCATTCAGCCGGGAGCACATATATTAGAGACAACAATATCTTTACTAGGTACGTTCAGTATTATGGAAATGCCTGAGGCTTGTGATAAGTTTCCAGGTTCATGACGAAGATTCAAAGAGGGGGTTCGGACAAGTGTAAGGTGAAGAGAAGGTTCTAGGTGATGATATAAATACCCTGGTCCCTCCAAAAATATACTGTACAACTGCATAATTGAGTATTCGCTGTTTGTTTGTTTTTTAAAAGGCCAGTAGTTCACACAGGCCACAATCCAACGAAGCATATGCTTTACTTTAAGTAGGCTAGTATTCCCATTTACTTCAATGGGTTAAGCATATACATAAGTGCTTTGCTGGATCAGGGCTTAATCTGATCTTTTTTTAGAGTGTTTCGAGGGGGAGACCTGGGAACCCTATTACATTGCCATGGTCAAAGAACCTGGGGCTCATACTGTTTGTAAATGTTTTGCAATATAAACATGAGAAAGAGGCAGCTCCCAAAATATTATTGATTTCCTGAGTCAAAAACATTTGCTTTGTTATTGTAGGATCAGGACATTTCAGAAATTAAACATTTAGAGGAATCTGAGTGCACACCCTGGAGTACACCCTAATCGGTAAGAAGATCTTTATTCTCCTATTGTAGGTTTTGGATTTAGTAGCCATTCTTCTGATCTGCTATTATGTCTTCTGCATTGAGGCGCAATAAACATGTCATGGGATTATTTTTCTCTCTGTGCTATCCTATCACATATTCTAATGATGATGATGTGTGGCCATACCTACACAGACTGACAGGACAGGTTCTGAACTGTGTTTCCTTCCGACCTGATCTTCGTTCTGTAGTGACAACTGAAACCCTCCCTGTTTTCACTTTGAAGTTCAGAAAACAAAACATCATAAAGACGAGATTTTAACTAACCAGGGGTACAGCAGTGACCCACTCAAGTTAAAAATCAATTAATACAATCCAAAAAAGGAGGGGGGGAGAGAGAGAGAGAGCATGAATGTGAAAAGACGGACAACAGGATGTAGAGAAAGAAAAGAGCAGAACAGGATAAGATCTTTGGGATAAGATACCAAGGAACTGAGAAAAAAAAAAAAGAGAGACAGGAAACCTGAGAGGCAATGCCAGGGCCAACAGAGATAGTACTGACCTCAGTGGGTCCCATCTGAGCTGGTTGCAGGCCCCTGGTTCATTCCACCAGAGGGACAAACCCAGTATTCCTATAAATATAGGGGAAACTCTGGGCCCCCTCCAGTAGTTTTTTCAGAACAGAATCCCTTTCAGTCACATTCACTGCTTCCAGGTTTATTGTAGTCTTTTTTCACTGCAAGTGGCTCACAGTCTAAGTGTCTTTGTGCCCTGGCAATGTCTCTAGCAGCATTAATCAATCAGAGGCATTTAAAATATCCAGGACAAGATGATTTTCAGGATACCAGGACAGTCAGAACATGACGGCAAGGGGCACATTCCCTAAGTGACCTCAATCCTGCCTTTAAATTCATGGTCCCAAAAAACTCATCTGTACATTTAGAATGGTATCTATAGCCATCCATCCTATTCTCAGGACTCCTCTCCCTTAAATTAAAATACACAATTCTACATAATGTAGAGGGCTGCCTATATGCAGGTATCCACCAAAACCCAAATTAAAAAGAAGCGTGTGCACCAAACAGATAGATGAACAGCAGAAGGTAGAGCCACCAGCTACCAAATCTGCACACACAAGATTCTAGGCATGCAATAACCTTGTGATACTAAAATTACATGTGCAAAAAAATGGAAGGTTCAATTTTGGGCACATACATTTAGATGTTCCTTTAGAACATCTAGCCTACATATTTTATTAAATCTAGAATTGCTGAGCCCTTGTTTTGTTTCAAAAATTCTCCAGTTGGACTAGAGATTCTGTGCTATAATTAGTCTTTTAAAAGTTCTGTTAGCCACAGTCCCAGCATTACCCATGAAAGTAGGTAAAACCACCATAGACTATTACCTCTGCATGGAGCTTATAAGCAAAGTTTGTGCAAGAGGCAGCGTGGCCAAGTTGAGTGACAACTGGGTTGAAGAGGCCCAAATAGAGCTTTGACTTCACAGCAGTATAAAATCATGGCATGCTGCCATGTAGTGGTGGTGAAGTTATGGCACAGAGGACTAATTAAATAGCAGCATTGCTGGTAGACTTGGTCAGGAATTTGATAAAAGTGGTCTTTTTCACTGAACAGGTTTCTCAGGTCTACAGGGAAAAAGAAAGAAAGACCTCTCACCCCAAAACAGCAACTGGATATTCCCCTGGTATGTGAGAGACTCAAGTTCCTGCTCTGAATCAAGGACTTGAACCACTTTAGCTGGAACTGGTTATTCCTGGGTCTCTCTCTACATTGCAAACGTTCTAGTTTTTGTTCCAATGCAGAATGAAACCAAGTATCAAAACATCAAAACTTTTTCATGAAACAGAATTCTTGTCGGCCAGCCAGCGCTAATTGCTAAGAACCAGTCTGTCCTATAGAGTTTTTCCTCACAGTTTTTACCCCTAGAGAAATTAAAAAGAAAACACCCTTCCTAGTCTTCTCGCCCTCTATAGTACTCTGAGCAGTGTCCTTCACCACGCTGTTACATTTATAAAACTGGCATGGGTAAGGCAAAAATTTACTCTAAAATGGTCAAAGAAGAGAAAACAAAAACAAACCTCATCCCAAATTGAAAAAGTGATTCCACCTTCAGCAGGTTTGTGGGCTTTGTTCAAGTCTAAAGTGGGAGTCTGATGTACTATGAGAGCAAAACCTCCCTCTCTCTCTATTCTGACTCAGAAAGTGGCTTAACATGTAGTTCTGCTTACAGATAAAAAAACAAACAAAACCTTTTGACTTGAATAACTGTCAACTCTGCAAGTTCATTCCAGGCACTGAAAATCAAGCTGTGTTGTTTTCAACTCATTCAGCACCAGCCGTAATAACTATTTTTAGGCTAAATTCTGCCCTTATTACATCTTTCCAATCCTCATCAAATCTCCTTGGGGTCGCAAAAATGTGAATAAGGGCAGAATTAGTTGATGATGCAAGAGTCAGAAATCCAGCTCATTCTCATGTTGCTGTATTGACTACACTACTGAACAGTAATGAGAGCATAGGAATTGCCACCAGGGCAGTGTCTCTGATGGTGGCCAGCACCTGATGCGTCAGAGGAAGCAGTAAGAAAACTGTAATATAATAGTCAGCTTGTAACAAGGTGGCATGATTTTCTGTTGACCGGTCCATCCCACCATATTTCAGTAATGCCTATTTTATCAAGATACCTTTTTATTGTCAGGCAGTTTTGAATGCACGCTTCTCACACTCATTTCTAGCTAGTTCTAGTTTTAATTTTTGCTGTGTGCCTATTTTAATTTAACTCTTTAATCTGATACCCTGTTATTTTTCTGGAGTGTACTTCTCTGATCTCAACCTGCCCTTCCTACAGTTCAGCTGTAATTTGTGTCCTATCCTTTACTAGATACAGAGACACCTTTGTTCTATTGTCATCCTAACAGATGTCTTTGTCTGACCTGAGTGCTTCTCAGCACCTGTTAGCTTTCTTCAGCATTTAAATAATCCACCAAAATTATGTCCATATTTTGTGCAACAGTTTAGTTCCATCCCTTCTGTACTGGCTCTTCCTGATCCAAAAAACTCCACGGAAACGAATACATTTAAACCCTTCCTCTTCACACCATCTTCTCATCCACACAACCTTGAAGTCTCCCTTGTCTAGCTGTTGCTACATTTGGAACTAGAAGTATTTTTTGAGACAGCTACCAAGAGTCCCTGGATTTACACCTTGTCCTTAATAATTTAAGGCAGGGTTTCTCAGCTCATGGGTCGGGATCCAAAATTGGGTCGGCAAAATGTTTCAAAGGGTTGTGTGGCAGCTCCAGTGGCTCCTGTCCCAGGGGGCTGGCTGAGCTCACCTTACTGCCGCAGGCACTGCAATCTCTGGGTTCCCAGCACCATTCGGGTTTAGCCCAGCCATCATGATGGCGGGAGTCCGAGTAGGACAAATTTGAGTGTGTGGCACTGCAACCCCATGAGCCAGGTCACAACTCCACTCACACAAATGTGGTCCAATCAAGGGGGCAGGGCCAAACCTGAGTGGCACTGCAACCCCGGAGGTTGCAACGCCCGGAGCAGAGAGCCACAGCCAGCCCCACAACACAGGAGCTGCCACTTTGGGGTGAATGCCAAGCAGGACCCAACCCACTGCAGGGGCAGGATTCGACCGAAACTATGCCAGGGCCTCCACCCCCAGACTATTTACTGGGTCATGACAGGCCATAAACATTTACACCTGGGTCCTGAGCCCAAAACGATTGAGAACTACTGAGCTAAAGTTAGCTCCCATGCTGAGAAAGGCATCAGACAGAGCAAGTACAAGGAAGTCTGAACTGCATGGGAGTTTGGTGCCAAGAAGAGCGGGATGCTCAAATAACTATTAGTGGAAGAAAGCATAGAAAAATCATTAAATCAAAACTTGGAGGTAGAGAACTAGCCATAGATTAGTCAAAGTAGGGACTATGCAGTTCAGTGCCTGAGCCAACTTCCATTGAACTCAATGGAAAGTCCTCTGTTTACTTCAAAGGGAGCTGGAAAAGTCCTAGAGTGCATAATATATTACTATTTGCCTTGTGGCCACATGTATGCCCCCAGTGCAAGAAATGCATGTCCCTCAGCATCTTTAGGAGAGAGTTGCTGAACTGAGGGAGGCCCAATTACTTACAGAGACAATGTACAGGGGCACTCTAGGACACGCCTACCTCAGAAAAGGCTGTCTTGATCCTCCAGTTGATGAAATCAGTGTCACGGCTAAAGGACACACAGAACAATATCAGTACCTGGGTAGGTGGTGACTACAAGAGACATTAGATGACTTGTCTTCACAGCAAGAAGGTGGTAGATCCCACAAGACATGTACTGAAACTTTGAGTGCGATCTACTAGGGAGGAGTCTGCGGTTGTGGTACAGAATGGTACCAATAATATAAGGAGTATAAGAGGGAGGTCCTGGAAGCTAAATGTCCATTATTAGGAGACAAAAATAGTTTAAAGATTGTCAGTAAAAGCCAGATACACAAGGAACAGAACTGCCATTTTAGATCACAACTTTTCTGACTGTAAATCCATGTTAAGTAGCCATATATTTTAAAATAAAACATTAAAACTTAAGCATCTCTTGCATGTATTAATTCCCATATGCCTCCCTCCTAGCATACCCATACACCAAGTCAAACAAGTTCACTACATGACATTTTCCTAATGATTTCCTTAAAATGTCCCTGAAGCATAATAGCAATGGTCCTTTGCATTCCCCAGCCAGGGCTGCAGCTATGGAGCAGATAATCCAAAGCTATGGAGCAGATAATCAGACCCGCTTAATGCAAAAAATTCTGCTTCTACTGAAGAACAGCTAAACTCAGAATCTTCGGAACTTGGGCTTTAGCCCAACCACTGTCTTGGTTTTGTTTATATTTTCATGCTTCTCCTCACAACCCATGCACTTGCCTCTTCATTTCTTCACTGAAAGGGGCCTGGCATAAAACTCACAAGCTGCCTCCTCCAGCAAAATGCTGAATTGGCCTGCAAGGGGTGCTGGGCAAATGAGTAAGCACGTCCTGCTTTTCCCTCCAAGAGAGTCAGTCCATTGTGTATCTGCAATGCATGGAGTCTCCACTGCCCTCGGGATTGAGAGTCACCAATCGGCTGCTAATGCTCAGGTTTCTAACATGGCAGCCCACTGCACTATTGCTATGCCATTGGGCCTCAAACTCTCTCTGGTGTCAAGTCTAGCTATCAGACTGGGAAGTTATCATTATAGACAGCTTGTCCTGAATCCTTAATGAAGCTGCTATCAACATATCTGAGTCATTTTACAGCCTATTATATGGCATTCATCTGATCAGGCTATTTTAAAGCCTTTTAAATAGTGTCATTAGAGACAATTAGTTTTAAAAGACTAAAGTTCTAGATTTTACTTCCCATTCTAACCCCATTATTTGGGCAGTAACACCTTCTTCTGCCACAAGAGCCTCACAATAGACTAAGCAGCATATTACAATGTAATTCATATTAAGTTGCATCAATGTTAACATAAAATGAACTCAGTCTGCAGCTGGATGGATGTACTTCCACATCTCTTCGCCAGTCAAGGACAATGCCTATTACTCCCATAAGAGTTTGTAAGTGCTCATGCTCCTTGTAGTCTAAGAACACGAGGCAAGACACTTTTCTGTACAAAGTGGTACAGAAACTTACCCATTGATACATGTAGTATCTATACAGAATCTGATATACCTATTAATTATTAATGATTATTATTATTACTGTGAGCAAGCTGACCTAAATTAATACTACGGCAATGGATTAGCTGGTGATGTCAGACACCAGCAATGCTAGCCAAACAGGATATGCTGGCACACAAGACTCAGCTCAGAGCTGGCTCTGTTTGTGCATTCCAGTGATGTCTTTTAGTGGTACAGAATCCCAGCAATGTGATCACCCCTGGCTAGAATGACCAACTGTGCATCTTCTGATCACTCAAGTAATAATTGATAATGCAGTGATATTACAGTGTTATGCAGTATGACAAACAATGACCAGGTAGATGAAGGGTATTAAAATGGGTAAGCAGTGGACATGATGTGACTGCTGCTCACTGAACCAAATATGGTTTGCACACTATTAACTTGTCCTTCCGCTCAGCTGTTTGCTGGAACTACCTATTGCCCCTTGTCATATGTTTAGGCTTTAAGCTCTTTGGGGAAGGGACTGCATTTTTAGACATGTATATGATGCTTATCACAGTGGGGCCCTGATGCCTGACTGGGGACTCTAGTCACTACCATAGAACAAGTAATTAATAATAGAGGGATAAGTCACTATGAAACTGGGACAAATGAACTTCAGCAATCATAAGAGATTAAAGTAAACTCAGGAAAGACTTCTGAAGAGGAAGTGAGTGATTTTTTATGCTACCCGGCATATTTGTTTGTCCCGTGTGCAAACTAGCTAACGATTGCAAGGGATTTACCCTTTGTCCCACTCTTCCTTTTAATAATCTAAAATGAAAATTATATTTTAACCTTATATGGTAAATAGTGGGGTGAGGAGATGCTCTTTGACTTCTTGTTTTGGGTGGTAGACAAGGGAAATCAGACAGGACATATTCTCTCTAAACCTGAATAAATATTTAAAATCTGTTTTTAAGGGTGTAATAATGTAAGGGACTGGTTTAGATCTCATTATGTTTTACTGATCGGTGATTAATACCCACCATGTGCTTCTGGTAATAAGTGCCTTGGAAGTCTGTATCCCCTAAAAACGTCCTCCATGGAGATGGAAAGGAGAGAAACTACACATAAAAAACAGGAGATTAATGTGTGTGTGTGTGAGAGAGAGAGACAACAGAAGAGTATGAGTGTTTGCTAGAGAGACAGAGAGAGAAATGAAGAGAAACAGAAGAGTATTTGGGGATTACATAGTGTTACACGGCTCTTTCCAAAGCTGAGGTATCTCAGAGCAGTAACTTGGATACTAGCAGTGCCGTGACTGTAAGCAAACATGTTAGTCATTAAGGGTCTGTCCTGCAAGGCGCTGAGCACCTCCTGCCAGGTGCAAAGCACCCACAACTCCCATCAACCTCTGTGAGACCTAAGGGCACTCAGTACCTCACAGGAGGCACTCAGCACCAAGCAGGACCAGGCCCTAAGTACTCAGCAGTAACTCACACATGCAGCCTTGGACATTAGAGCCTGTTTTATCGAGAGAAGGAATGTTGGCCAGGATGAGAGAGAAAGCTGGAAAGAGGGAGCAGCATTGCAAGAGCACGGCACTTTCAGGTATGGAGAACAGCCTGTAAGGGGGCCCCCTTATAAAGGAAACAAAATAAAATACCTGGCTGGGAAATACCTCTCCTCCTTTCCTGAGAAAAACAGCCAACACATACAACACCTCTGACGGCGCTCAGGAGGGTTAGAAAAGCTCTCACTGGGGAGAGAAGATCTAACGCTGCACCAAGAGAAAGAAAAGGAAGGATTTTACATACAAAGTTATGCCATTATGGAGCCAGGAGAACATTCTAGGGAGGAGCCAGCAGGGCTTGAAATAACCATGAATGATTACTACTTGTTTTATGGGAAGCTCAGCTAGGCAACAGCTAGCATTCACAACTTCAAAAATATGACTTTTGCAGAAACCATCGCCAAGAGTCAACCTTAACTACACCACACTGGTGTCAGGCCACCTCCAAAGCAGCATTAAACAAATACTAACGTGCCAGGAAGTGTCTGTCATTGCTGGGTGGGAACATTTAAACTTTGCTTCCAATGGAAGATCTTTGCCCATTTGTAGCTGCTGGTCAGTGAGTCTTCAAAAAGAGGAGACGGGAAGAAAAGAAGGTGCAAGGAGCAGAAGATATCACGGTGACCATATAAAAACATTAATAGACAGAGAAGGGGAAGAGGGTGAGGTGCAGAAAGGGAGCTGCCTCTGATGTACCAATGCCACCAACTCAAAATTTTTACAAGCTGGCAATGCTGCATTTGATAAAAATGCTTGATATGATTACTGCATATATTGAAACCAATTAGTACATATTTTTGGACTAATACAGTACAGACCAACCCTGTCCTGTTCAGCGCGGTGAGTGGGAGGAGGGATACTAGCAGATACACACTCTGCTCCAGGCATCTTGCCAATCAGGGCAAGTTTCCACTAGTCAGGACTTGGGCTCCAAGTGGTGAGGATGCATTTTCTTACTATTCAGAAATGTGGCTGCATGCACCCCTAACTAAAGTATGCACCTGACGAGAATACATGCTAGACACATCCCTTGGCCAGCAGACCACACTCCCCCAGGGGTGGCCATTGTGAATAAGCCAGAAGTATAACAACAATTAATTTTTAGCATTTAATATTTGAAGTAATTTGCAAGTAAATTGTAATAATTAATGTTTGCAATAGCATATTGAGATCCTGGGATGAAAAACACAATAAGTCGTCTTATTATTATTATTGCAAATATCTTGAATAAACAAATAACACATACATATACTTTCAGATGTCACCACTCAGCCAGATGTTAAAATCATGATCAGTCAACTCCCATTGCCTATTTGGTAAGTATGCTGTAATTTGGAGGATAATTGATATTTTTAAATACTGATGGTTCATTACAATGTGCACTGTGTTTGCTGTCAATTGTTTATTAATGTTAAGTTTGATTACTATGTTACTGTGAATTATTTAAATAAAAGATTTGTCATTTCCAGGAAAATGTGGAGGTAAACAAAACAATTCTGCTTAAATGTCACCTATTCCATTTTGTGTTCTTTTGTTTTCTTGTTACTCTGAATGTTTGTATGACAACAGCAACTTTGTTGTTTAAGGGTTCTGCTACTTTTGCTTTATGCCCTTGCTGAAGTAATAGTCCTGTTTGTGAGAACACAACAATTCCCGTGACAAAACTTTTATGTCACAAGGCGCTCCCAAATTCATGGTCCATTTAGGTCAATTTCACGGTCATAGGCTTTTAAAAACAGTAAATTTCATGGCTTCAGATATTTAAATAGTAAATTTCACAGTGTTGTAACTATAGGGGTCCCAACCCAAAAGAGAGTCATGCGGGGGGGTCGCAAGGCTATTGTGGGGGGGGGGGGCAGGTATTGCCACCTTCACTTCTGCGCTGCTTCAGGTGACGGTGCTGCCTTCAGAGCTGGGCTCCCAGCCAAAAGCCGCAGAGCTTCCTGCAGCCAGGGGAGGTTCCCGGAGGTGGGTCTCATTTGGCCCAGGAGCGGCCCCTGCAGGGAAGGAGAAAGTCCCATCCCTCCCCAACCTGGCCTGACCTAGCAGCTGGAGCCATGCACACAGTAGGAACCCCCAGCCCTGCTCCTCCCTCACACTAGCCAGATTTCATGGTTTGTGACACATTTTTCACAGCCATGAATTTGGTAGGGCCCTAGTCATAGAGGGTTAATATTTTTGAGTAGAATAATCCTCAAAAATGCAAGAAATGGCAATGGAGCTGGGTCTATACAGTTTGAAACAACAAACAAGAATTAGTGAGGAAGGCACCAATTCTCATGCATGGTAGTCTCCAACCCCATTCAATACTCACCTTGCCAAAAACCACTTCTACACCAGGCAATCCACACTGAGTCTAAATAAAATCAGTTCCCTGACTTCTCCTCTCAAGGTCAAAATTCTGACAGCCCAATACGCTCTGAATGGCACATAAGAGTCTACCGTAACTCCTCTCAATGCACCCCAGTACAGCCATGTGTGTGTACAGAAATGATAGTATAATTATTATTCTTTATTCAATAGCACCCACAAGTGTGCCAGTTTATTCACAGAAAACACGTAAGAGACAGGCCTCCTGTCCTTAAAAACATACAGTATCCGTGATGGATTTGACAGACAGGTGAGAATACAACATGCACCAGAAAGAGGAAGGGGCAATGAAGGACGCAAGTTAGAGAGATTGGATTACATGGTTTAGGTTTAGCCACACAGGTGGTTCCTTTTCTTTTCCGTTTAAAATGCAGTGATGATACAGACATTGGTCTGGAGAAGGGATTTGACTGAGATGTGCACCACAAACAGAGATAGATGAGAATTTTTCAATTAAATGAGTGTTTGTCAGCAAATGCAGCAGGCAAGGACCCAATTCATTAAAATCAAAAGGTGTCTCAGGTCCAGAATGCAATTGACAGTCAAAATGAGAGAAAGAGACCAAGACTCACCTCAGAATAATCAATAGGGCACATTGCAGGTGAGGGCCCTGAACATTGGTGTACAGAGTCAGTCTCTCTCTCTCCCTAGTCTAGTGAATATTTAATTATTTATAGAAAGTGGAACAGCTCCAACAGGAGCCTGAAAGGGAGGTTGACTCCATAGGCTGTACCTGATTCAGAGCAGGGATTTAAACCTGGGTCTCCCCCATCCCCCGAGTGCCCTGACCACTCAGCTTGTTCTTTTTTGCCTGCAAAAATGTTGTCAGAGGTCTAGCTTTTGTTCCAATGTGGAACAAAACCAATCGTTGAAACGTCAACATTTTTCATGAAACAGAATTCTTGTTTCTCAGACAGCCTTAGCAGTTGGCTTAACAAATAGATTTTGGAAGAGTTTTTAAGCATGGCTGAGAGGGCTTGGGAAACTCTAAAAGAGACCAGGTCACAGAGGTAGACAGATGGGCATAATGTACCTTTACCAATACACACACACACACACACACACACCCCAAAACCCCCATAAAAAATCTGTTAATTGAGTTAACGTTGCTCAAATGCATTGCCTACTAATGAATTCTTTTTAAAACCATGAATCACTAGTTAAGACAGGGGTGGGCAAACTTTTTAGGCCTAGGGCCACATCTGGGTGGGGAAATTGTATGCAGGGCTGGTGCAGGGGGATGGGGTGCAGGAGGGAGTGCGGGGTGTGGGAGGGGGTGCGGTGTGCAGGAACGGGCTCAGGGCAAGGGATTGGGGCAGAGGAGGGGTGCGGACTGCAGGCGGGGGCAGGGGTGCAGGAGGGGTGCAGACTGCGGGAGGGAGCTCAGGGCAGGGAGTTGGGGTGCAGGAGGGGTGCGAGATGCAGGCAGGGGGCTTAGAGCAGGGAGTTGGGAGCAGGAGGGGTTCAGGGTCCAGGCTCTGGCCCGGCGCTGCTTACCTAAAGCGGCTCCAGGGTGGCAGTGGCGTGCACCGGGGCCAGGGCAGGCTCCCTGCCTACCGGCCCTCGCCCCAGGAAGCGGCCGGAACCACGTCCCTGCGCAGCCCCAGGGTGGGAGGGGGGGTGGCCTCCCACAGGGCTCCGCGCACTGCCCTTGCCACGCCTCCAAGTACCTCCCCCGAAGCTCTCATTGGCCGTGGTTCCCCGTTCCCGGCCAATGGGAGCTGCTGGGGGCAGTCCCTGGAGGCAAGGGCAATGCACAGGGCCCTCTGTCCCCTCCTGCCCCCGGGCCCCAGGGATGCGGTGCCGGCCGCTTCTGAGAGCAGCACGGGGCCCGCGGCACGGGCTGGATCCGGCCTGCAGGCCGTAGTTTGCCCACCCCTGAGTTAAGACAACATTTACATACATACCAACCTCAAATATGCTTTATCACTCAAACATCATAATTAGAGCTGGTTGAATAATGAAAACCTATTTTCATATACACACTCAATTTCTGAAGTGGTTTTCATTTTGAAATGTTCAAACTGGATTTTTTTCTTTTGTTTTCTTTTTTAAATTTTTAGGGGGGGTTAATTTTCAATTTTTTAAAAGAAAACTTTTTGAAAATGAAATGGTTGTTGAGACATTTTGTTTACCAGAATCCCACGAAAAAATGTTTTTAAATTACAAGAGGCCTGATTTTTAAGATGAAAAATTTCAACGTCAATTTATTTGCAAACATTTTAAAAAGCCCATTTTTAAATCAGTAAAGTAGCTGTTCAAAAGTTTCAACCAGCTTTAATCATAGTGCCCAAATACACGTTGTCTGCTCAACTCCATAAACTCCATCTCATTTCCACCATAGAACCACCTGCACTGTGCACATAGAATCAATGATAGAATATCAGGGTTAGAAGAGACTTCAGGAGGTCATCCAGTCCACCCCCTTGCTCAAAACATCTAAGTCCTCGTAACAGCTAGAGCACTCATCATAGCTAAAGACAAATGACCACAAAACACATGCAGTGGTGAAGTTTGTATATGAAAAAATATGAGGTCAGACTTGAGCTTGGGAAAGAGCAGGCATAGGGTGGGAGTTGCTGCAAAATCAGGCTTGAGAACCAGAGCTTGCACACATATAAACCCCATCTCAGTAGTGCAACTGTGGAGGAAGAAGGCATATGGATTAGGGACCAGGGCTCCCTGCTAGGCAGCTTGTCTTCCTGCCTTCCCATAGTCAGGAATAGGGGAGATACATGTGAGGAGGCGGACAGATGAGGAGTTAGGGAGCCAGGCTAGGCAAGAGGGGAGGAAAAAAAGCAGCTGGTGGATCCAGGCAACTCTGGAAGTGTTCTGATGCAAAGCAAATTAAATTATGACAACTTAGGGAAACTGCTCTTTTGGGGCCTAATTGTGACCCCGGCAATGCTCCTATGCAGGGCACCAAGGTGGCATAAGCATTTCAAGGGCAGCAGCATGGTGGGCAAGAGACACTGCCACTGCGGGTAGAGCTTTGGTAGTTCTGACATGGAGGGCAAAGTGGATTGCACCAGGAAAAAGATTACTGTAGCACTTACTTTCCTTACTGAGCAGTGGGGGAAGCAGGAACTAAACTGTGACCTGCAGAGTCACAATATGGTCCCTATGCTACTGTTGGTCTGCGCAGCTACATGCTTCCTCCTACTGGGGATGGATTGCGACGTGCCAATCCAACCCTTTATGTTTAAACATAAAGTATGAAAATGACTTCTCAACTTACATGGTGAGAAAGGGTGTGTGTGGGTATGCAGAAAGAGGGGTGGAATTTGTGGTGACAGTGTTTCTTTGGCTCCCTGTAGCCAAACAAACATATGAGAGGTCAGGACCAAAATTCAATAAGGGATCATTTTAAAGTCTGTCTTCTACCCAAGCTAGTAATTGCTTTTCTAAAAAACCTGATAATTACATGGAAAATTAATTTTCCTTTGATGAGTATTGTGGTTAATTTCAAGACTAAATTCGGTTATTAAAATAGGAAGTAGAGGGATTTCAGGCCTGTTTTAAGTATAAATCTTAATGCAAATTTAACTATGGATTTGCTACTGATGCCTCCATACCAAATTATGCTAATGCAGGCATAGTTTGGGTTAGAAACCAAACGGAAGTTACCAAAGAATTTTGTCTCTCATTTTAAAGTTAAACATTCTACATAGTTTTAATTTCTGTAACATTTTGGCTTTAACCTGTACACTAAATAGGGACCAGTCTAGCAAAGCATGTTTAACTTTCAGCACATTAGTTGTCCAAATGACAGGGACAAGTCTTTGCTAGATTGGGGTTCTAAGTAACTTTTCATAACATTCTCTCTCTCTCCTTTTACTATCTGCTGGTGTTTCTGTGCCTTATGTTTAATAATCTCCCACCTTTCTATTCCTGTGTTTGTTCTCTCCTCTTGCCAGCTCTATCTGCTGTTCCATAATCTTTCCATTCCTCTCTCACCTATTTGTCATTGATTTTTCCCATCTTCCTTATCGCTCATTCCTTTGTCTCCACCCATTACTAATTCTCTGCATTACCCCACTCCCTACCACACACACCCCTGCTACTCTCTCAGACCTCATACATATGCACCCGCATGCATATCCACAATGTAACCTTTGAAATCTTAAATGAGATTCTGATACCTACACAGCACAGAATACAAACCAGAGTTCGTACTAGGAAAAGCCCACTAGGTGTTTACAGCTGCTTGCATACTTAAGGAGGATATTAATGCCCAAAATCTATTGTTTCCTCTCTTCCCTTCCCCCCTGTATCTCCTCCACAATCTATTCTTCTCCCACACTTGCTTCTGAAAATGTCAGGTGTTTCTGAGGTGTCTGCATGAGGCCTAAGACAGTGATAGAAACTAAGTGAAACATGGCTGGGTTACCTTGGCAGTGAGGCGTAGGCTGCTGGACTTCCTTTGACGTAGCCCTAAGCAGGGAGGGTTTGTGCACTTTGTAGGAGGAACGGGAACTGTTCAGGGTGTGCAAATTGGTGCTTCTAATCACTGGCAGGCAGGAGTTTGGGGTAGTGGAGACACAGTAGGCTGATGCAGCGGGAAGCAGAAGCCAGCAGGGTTTTGCACTGGCTGACTCCATCTGCATTAGCCTGCCCAGAGAGAGGGGAAAAACTGGCCTAGCAGCCCATTGAAATGACCAATATATAAATGCCTGGTTACTTGGTAGCCCACTGGTTTAGTTTGGAAGAAACATGCAAAAGTTCAGATGTCATGCCAAACTCTTTGGCATGGAAATCAGGCTGGATTATCTTGCAAAAATATTTTCAGTCAGATTTCCAGTTCTTACTGGTCTGGGCTGAGTCAAAAATACCATTTACATTTCTTCTCTCCTGGCACTTCTGTTTCCACTCCTGGCCAAAACCAGGAAATGGATAGAAACAGTACATTAACACAACTAAAAAAGGATCAGCCTTTTAAAACCACAATAAAGTTTTTAATTCACTTCAATCATTATTTTGCAAGAGGCTGCCAGTTGTTTTTTCTTTCATTGGAATAGTTTGTCCTTCCTTATTCATGATGTCCTCTCACTTGTATTTTTTTGTTTATCCATATTACATATCACAGTTTAAACACACAATACAACCTATGTTATTACACAATACAAAGTCAGAATATTATGTTTCTCACTTCTATTTAATCAGATGGGGGGTTTATTATGTATACTCAGCCTTGCATTTCACATTTCATTTACAGAAGTTACAATTTCAGAAGTTAGGGTACATTCCTCTCCCCCCCTTATATACTCTTTTCAAGAAAGGCCTCATTCCATTCTCTTCACCTTGTATGGCCAGATTGCAGAATGCTACTGGTAAACATTTAAAAAGGGAACTTTTCCGCTTTTCTTGTGTCTATTTATTAAAGGCAATATCGTTCCTTCTGTTCCACTGGGATTCAAGCCCTGTCACTATTTCCTCAATCACCATGACTACACGGTGGCACTTCTCTGACTGTGTAAAATGGCAGTGTTCCCAAAATCTTCTGTTAGGGGGAAAAAAAAAAAAATCAGTCTTCCTATATCTCTTCCCTAATATTAGATTTTCCTCTCTCCATCATCAACCAACTCATCCATTTCAGTCTCTTGTCAAAATTCAATACAGTAGATCAGGGGTCGGCAGCCTTTCAGAAGTGGTGTGCCGAGTCTTCATTTATTCACTCTAATTTAAGGTTTCAGGTGCCAGTAATACATTTTAATGTTTTTAGAAGGTCTCTTTCTATAAGGCTTTAATATATAACTTAACTATGGTTGTATGTAAAGTAAATAAGGTTTTTAAAATGTTTAAGAAGCTTCATTTAAAATTAAATTAAAATGCACAGCCCGCTGGACCGGTGGCCAGGTCCCGGGCAGTGTGAGTGCCACTGAAAATCAGCTCGCGTGCCGTAGGTTGCCTGCCCCCAGTAGTAGAATTCCTGAGGTGTTTGTAACTCTCAAATGTTCATACCTCTGAACAAAACATTATGGTTGCTCTTTCAAAAATTTACAACTGAACATTGACATAATACAGCTTTGAAACTTTACTATGCAGAAGAAAAATGCTGCTTTTAACCATCTTCATTTAAATGAAACAAGCACAGAAACAGTTTCCTTATCTTGTCACATCTTTTTTATTAAACTTTCCCTCTTAAGAAGTTTACGTTTAACACAGTAGTGTACTGTATTTGTTTTGTGCGTGTGTGTGTGTGTGTGTGTGTTTCTCTCTCTGCTGCTGCCTGACTGTGAACTTCCGGTTCCAAATGAGGTGTGTGGTTAGGGTGACCAGACAACAAATGTGAAAAATTAGAACTGGTGGTGGGGGTAATAGGAACCTATATAAGAAAAAGACCCAAAAATCGGGACTGTCCCTCTAAAATCGGGACATCTGGTCACCCGATGTGTAGTTGACTAGTCTGTTCATAACTCTGAGGTTCTACTATATAAATGAATTTCAATAGCTGGGGTGTTTTTTCTATAAACAACTCCATTTCTATTCACAAGAAAGGAGTTTCTCTCCTTTTGGCTACAAAACAAGCTAGAACTGTCCTAACATTGCAGTGGGATTAGCAGCAGATGACATTTGAGCAAAAGAGAGCCCAACTCTCATTTAATTTCCTCTGGTGACAATAACTTTATTACAGTCATGGAGTTATTTCAGATTTACAGACTGAAAATCTGGCCCTTTATCTCTCAGATGAGCAGGAGCCAGATTAAGTAGTACCACAGGCTGAAACAGATTCAAATCTGGTTCTTCTTTTTTAATACAAAAGCAGAAATGTTTTTCTAGCTTACACACACACACACACACACACACACATTGTGAACTCCAGAACAACGATACTACTACTGAGCACTTATGTAGTCCCTTATAGTTTTTTCCAAAGCACTGTAAAAAGCATTAACTAATCCTCATAACACCTCTGAGGTAGGCATTAGCCCCAGTTTTCAGATTAGGACAGGGAAGGTGAAGGTCAACATTTTCAAGTGAGTGATTCACATTGGGCTCCTAAATTTATGTAATGCAAGTAAAAGTGGCTTGATTCCCAGAAGAACTGAGCATGAACAAATGCCACTACAGCCATCCTCAGCTATCCCTTCTATTTAGGTACTTAAATATGAAATGTAACCGCCCAACAGTAGGCAGCCAGCGTCAGAATCAGCAGGGGGCTGGCTAGAGTAGAAACGGGCATAGGACGAAGCAAGAATGGAAGCAAGGGCTGGCTGGAGCAGGAGCACAGATAAACTATCAGAACTACTCGGCTGTGGGAGTACTCCTGACCAGGTACTGAAGTTGAGCAGACTAGAAAGACTGCTTCCCTTAGGAGTCTATGTACCTGCCTTAAGATCACTCAGGTGGGTTCTTGCCTGTGGATTGGCTGAACCTGGGTAAGTGGCATGGGGTCTAAAAGGTAATTGCCTCCTATGACTCATCACATGCTCTGGCTCAGGGACTCATCAGGTTTAAGCAGGCTCAGGCTCAGAGGAAATTCAGGGATGACTCATCACACTCAGGTTTTAAAATGTTGGTTTAAGTGACTTGCCCAAGATTACACAGCAAGTTTGATGGCAGAGCAGGGGTCAGAACTCAGGATTTCCTGCCATACTTTCCATCCACTATGCTATAGTAGTTCTCTAAGTAAATTAATATCTCTCATCAGTCCTAGGCTTTGCTAGCAACTGGGGAAAATTATTGGTTAAATATTAGACATGGTTGGAGGATAAATATTTTCACAAAACATTTAAAATGAAACAAAATGCTTATCACACAACGCACAGTCAACCTGTAGAACTCCTTGCCAGAGGATGTTGTGAAGGCAAAGATTAGAACAGGGTTCAAAAAAGAACTAGATAAGTTCATGGAGGATAGGTCCATCAATGGCTATTAGCCAGGGCTGGTGTCCCTAGCCTCTGTTTGCCAGAAGCTGGGAATGGGTGACGGGATGGATCACTTGATGATTACCTGTTCTGCTCATTCTCTCTGTGGCACCTGGCATTAGCCACTGTTGGAGGACAGGATTCTGGTCTAGATGGACCTTTGGTCTGACCCAGTATGGCCGTTCTTATGTTCTAAAATGTTTTGGGTTTTTGACAAAAAGAACAAAGACGGGTTTTAGGTTTTCCCCCTTCGCACTACCTTTTGTCCTCACTGATGAAAGGGTAAAAGAATAGAGGCGGTGAGGAACCAAAAACATAAAAATGAAAGGGATGGTTTTTGGATTTTTTTTTAAGTTTTCAATTTTTCATCAAAAAAACCAAGACAACATTTTGACCAAAATAAAAAATTTCCATGCAAATTTTCATTTCCTTTAAAAAGATATGTTCATTCAAATAATAGCTTTGACAAGAAAAATTGATGTAAAGAATAAGATTAAACTGCCACCTCAGTGCAAATGCGCTGTTGGCACTTTTGCTTTTAGCCCTGGTGACACTGGAATTCAAAATCATGAAAGATTCCAAAAGAAAAGAATGCAAAGGACATGGGGGAGGGGGAAGAATCACAGGAAAATATTTCATAAGTGTTCTGAACATTCTGGAATTAAATGTATAGGGCCAGATGGAGTTGTACCCATTTATGCCAACTGAAGATCTGGCTTATAGTGCTGGTGTCAATATCTAACTAGGTGTGGGGTATGAACTACTCTTATCCATTTGTGGCCCCTTCATCTCAGGTTTGCAGCACAATACCCGAGCAATGAAAGGAAGTTTGTTCTGCCACTAACTGAGCTGTACCTGTTCTGTGAATAAGAAACTACAGGCTCTCGGGATAATTGCATACCTTTCACAAGCACTAAAATAAATAATGCTAAGGAATAAATATATACACTGTATTTAGTCTAAAGATCAAGCATCAAAGTGAACTTTTTGAAAAACTGAATGTTAATTTTGCAAATAGTTCATCTAAATTACAAATAAAATTGTTTAAATATTTCAGATTTTGTTGCAAATAGAAGTTATTGTCCATTCAGCTAGCTCACTTCCAGGAAATTGTTAAATATTATCATTGGATATAAAGCATTTCAACAGTATTAATCATGATGATGATGATGAATGGAACACCAGAATAGATAAGGATTTAAAATGGAAAGTGAATGATCTCATCTTGATGATAAATGTCACAAAGAAATTATTGAAGTACACAGCAATAGCATAGAAAGCACATGCCACCGTTATAACTACATTTCCTATAGGCAATATTTTTCTTATGGTGATTTACAGGGCTTTTACTCCTCATTAGAAGCTTCTACTGTCAACAGCTGGAACATGGGCAGTCATGTCTAGTGGTTGGAGCTGGAGTCGGTAGCCAGGAATAGGAGCCCAAGGTCAGAACCAAAATCAGAACCGAAATACAAAGTCAGGAATCAGAGCTGAGGGTCAGAGGCAAGTTCCTGCAGTGAAACAAGGCTGCGGCCAAGGGAGGGGCAGGGTGTGGGCAAATACTTTGAGCAGCCACCAAATTGCTGCTGCTGCTGGGCCTAAGAACTGTTCTGCTTACTCTTGCCACCAGTTGGGTGGTGTAGCCCAGCAGGCAGCCTACTACAAGCCAGTTGTGCTCGTTAGGTTGTCCAGACACTGGATCTGCTGCAGGCCCTGATTCCTGACCATACTCCCCACGAAAGGGCACCTCCTAGGGGCCTGGTTTCGCTGGGTTCTTCTCGTAGAGTTCTCACAATAGGTCCAGGGCACGCATATTCTCTACCAGTTCCCAGACCATTCGTCCAGACTGTAGCCTTCCAAGTCCACCAGGTCCTAGAATCTTCCCCTAACTTGTCGAGAGCAGAGGATTTGGTGGAACAAGTACCCCTCCTATCCATGGACTATTATGGGTGGCGGTGACGGATTGGAGTCATTTGGGTATGGATTCTCAGTGTAGGACCTTAAAAGTGAAATGTGAAAAACAGGGTGGATCTTCAAGGACTTGGGCAGTTGTAACTAGAAAGCCACTGAAGAAATATAATCTTGAAGGGGCCCAGGTATCAATAATCCAGTTTGGCTTTGGGCAGAGAGCAACACCTTGACCCCTACAGGCAGATTTGGGACAGCTCAACATTCTTGGTCCACGTGGTGCTTAAAGGCTTCTTTGGGAGACTGCAAGTGTTCCTTATTCTCCCAATGCACGTGGGAGGCAAAATCCACAGTGGCCAGCACTGGGGAACTTATGGGTAAGTCTGGGTGGAAGAAGAGCTAAGAGTCATAGTTTACAAAGAATGGGATATGTTGGGTCAAGGCATGGTTCACATTGTTATATGCCAATTTGGCATAGCACAGGGTGACCCAGTCATCCTGGTGGTAACTCAGAACACAGTGAAGAGACTTCTTCAAGATTTGATTGACTCTGTTTGCCCATTAGTCTGCAGGTGATAAGTGGTTGAGAGAAGGGATTTGATGCCAATGAGTCCGAGAAATATTCTCCAGACTCGGGAGATGAACTGAGGTCCCCAGTCTAATACAATGCTTGTCCATAACCCTTGGTAGCGGCTGACATTTTCCAGGAAGAGCTAAGCTGTCTCCCATGCAGTGGGAACAATACAGTATGGGCTGAAGTGCACCATCTTTGCTAGGAAGTTGATGGCAAGCAGGATTACAGAGTGTCCCTGAGTGTGTGGCAGTTCTAAACTGAAGTCTATTGATATAGTAGACCAAGGCAGTGGAGGCATGAACAGAGGATGGAGGAGACCTAGGGATTTTGATTGTGTGTCCTTGGTATGGGCACAGAGGTCACAGAACCTTATATAATTCTTAATGTAAATTGGTAGGCCTGGCCACCAGAAATTCCTCTAGACCAGATTCCAAAGTCTTATATTAGCCTGCAAGTGGTAAATTGTGGCACTTTATTGTGGTTTCAATACCAGAAGCCTAGGTTCTCCCCCCGCCCCCCAGAACATAAATACAACCCTTACAACAGAGAAGGCCTTTCTGAAATCAGAACTTGGTATCAAGTCAGATACCCACATCATTCATGGTCTAGTAGATCTGGGTCACAAAGAGGTCAGCAGGGAGCAGATGGAGGATTTCAGACCCTGCCAACTGTCCTTTTGACAAAGTGGGAAACCTTGAGCACAGTGGCACAGGGCTCTTCGCCAGGTTCAATATATTCGTCTTTGCAGGACAGATCACCCACCATCCCATTTCTCATCCCTGGACGATAGGTAACTGTAAAGTCAAAGCAAGCAAAGAAGAGAGATCCGCAGATCTGGTGCTGGTTAAGGCATCTAGCAGTCCATAGGACCTCCAGGTTCTTGTGGTAAACAGGACTTGGACTGGGAATCAAGCCCCTTCTAGGAGGTGGTGCCACTCTGAAAACCACCTTTATAGCCAGTAGCTAAACATCACATATTTTTTCCACTGGGTTAGTTTCCAAAATTAAAAGGCAAAGGGGTGGAGTTGGTTGCATGGGCCTTCATGTTAAGACTGTACTCCACATATAGCAAACTCAGAGGCATCAGCCTTAACTGTAAATGGATTAGTGGTATCTGGGTCAATTAGGATGGGTGCAAGGTGAATGTCGATCAAAGGTCAACTGAGCCTCTGTGTACCAGACAAACCAGGCTCTCTTTTCAAGGAGTGCCATAAATCACTTGATGATTACCTGTTCTGTTCATTCTCTCTGTGGCGAATTGGTGAACCCCAGAAATTGGTGAACCCCAGAAATCGCTGCACCCTGCATTCATCCTTGAGTGCAGTCCAGCTGAATATTACCGATCTGGGTCAGACAGGGATTCTAACTGTGCCAGTTCACCTTTAATGTCATCATTTAGGCTGAGCTGGAAATGATAATGCTGGGTGGTACTGTTCCACTCGGCATTTACTACAAAGCATCGGAACCCCATGGCATAGCTAGCAACTGCTGGCATCCCCGCAGCAACACCTGAAGTGTGACTTTTGCCATACGCTCGTGACATGGATCATTGACGATCACCTCCATAGCCTGAACAAAGTCCTCGAACTGTCCCAGAAGCGGGCTTGATTCTTCCAGGAGCAGAGAAACCCAAGCCAGGGACTCCCCACTAAGCAGGCTGATAATCAATCCCAGGCTTGGTCAGTGAGTACAATGTAGCAGAAATAGGAGCAGATACAGATTTAGGAATCCACAAAATTGCCATGACCACCATCAAACTTGCCAGGTGTGGGAGCTTGGGTTGGAGCTGAAAGCGTGGCAGAACAGCATTCTGCACCTGCAGGGTGACAACCTGGGCCTGCAAGGTCCATAGGGCTCCCACTCTCTGTCAGAGAGATAAATGGCCTTTGTAGGGTCCATGCTCACCATTTCAGCTCCAGTTCCCTGTTTTGGGGCTGCTCAAAATTGTCAGTGACTGAGACATGGACTGAGAGTTGTACCTAGTGACTGGAGCTGGAGTCAGCCATCAGGAACCAGAGCTAAGGGTCAAAAGCAGAGTCAGAGGCCAGATGCCAGCGCTGAGGGTCAGAGCCAAAGTCGTAAGTCATGAATCAGAGCTTAGGGTCAGAGCCAGGTTATGTGGAGTGAGGCAAGTCTGGGTCCAAGGCAACAGAAGGGCTGAGACCGAGGAAGCTGAAGGGATGGAAAAAGGCAGAGCAGGGCTGGGATGAGGCAGGTGCAGGAGCCATCACAGCTGTGGGTGAATGCTTTGAGCACCCACCAAACTGCTGCTGCTGGCCTTAAGAGCTGATCTGCTGACTCTTCCCACCAATCAGTCTGTGTAGTCAATCAGGCAGCCTACTACAGGCCAGTTGCACTCATTAGGTTGCCCTGAGGCTGGCTCTGCTGCAGGCCCGGATTCCTATATCTTCCTCTATCAGCTGCACTGTTGTGTATGTAATAGAATGTAGGATAATAAATTGTGGGGGGATTACAGGGATACTGCAAGTATGACGACAGTGTAGGGGACCCAATCATAAAATCACAGAATATCAGGGTTGGAAGGGACCTCAGGAAGTCATCTAGTCCAACCCCCTGCTCAAAGCAGGACCAATCCTCAACTAAATCATCCCCGCCAGGGCTTTGTCAAGCCTGACCTTAAAAACTTCTAAGGAAGGAGATTCCACCACCTCCCTAGGTAACGCATTCCAGTGTTTCACCACCCTCCTAGTGAAAAAGTTTTTCCTAATATCCAACCTAAACCTCCCCCACTGAACTTGACACCATTGCTCCTTGTTCTGTCATCAGCTACCACTGAGAACAGTCTAGAGCCATCCTCTCTGGAACCCCCTTTCAGGTAGTTGAAAGCAGCTATCAAATCCCCCCTCATTCTTCTCTTCCGCAGACTAAACAATCCCAGTTCCCTCAGCCTCTCCTCATAAGTCACGTGTTCTAGTCCCCTAATCATTTTTGTTGCCCTCCGCTGGACTCTTTCCAATTTTTCCACATTCTTCTTGTAGTGTGGGGCCCAAAACTGGACACAGTACTCCAGATGAGGCCTCACCGATGTCGAATAGAGGGGAACGATCACGTCCCTCGATCTGCTGGCAATGCCCCTACATATACATCCCAAAGTGCCATTGGCCTTCTTGGCAACAAGGGCACACTGTTGACTCATACCAGCTTCTCGTCCACTGTAACCCCTAGGTCCTTTTCTGCAGAACTGCTGCCGAGCCATTCGGTCCCTAGTCTGTAGCGGTGCACCAATATGTTTGACCAATATATGCACATATTTCACACTGCTAGCTACAGCCCTACCCGCTGGTTTTAGTCAAGTACAACAGACCAAGGGAGCATGCACATGCAACATTATTGAGTGCTATGTAATTATATAAGATTGAAGGGTATATTCTCCCCCCATTCCACACGCGAAGCTTTGCTTTTGACACTAATACAGCCTTGGCCTTCTATGCTGAGATCTGTAACTATTTTAGCAACAGCACATTCCTGTTCTTAGCATATTGTGATTCCGTCATCTTTTAGGTTCAGCTGTTCACAAACACCTCAAAATGTGAAGTCTTATCCTGCAAAGGGCTAAGCATCTCCTGAGTGTCCTCCACTGAGAATGGAATCAATGAGAATTGAGGATGTTCAGAATTTCACAGAAGGCGCTCAAGGGGGATTTTCAAGAGAGCTCAGCATTGATCCAACTCTGTTCCAACTGAAGTCAAAGATAAAACTCCCTTTGATTTCAACAGGAGCAGAGTTTGGCCAGTGCTGAGCTCTTTTGAAAATTCCACACACTGTGCTTTGCAAGTTTAGGCTCTGAGTCATGCCTTCTTAATCTGATATATTTTATGGGTTCACTCATGGTTTACTAGTATGGAAATATTTAAGAGTCAGACTTGGCAAGAAAATGTCACAAAAGGCAAATCTAAAATGTCTCTAATTAAAAATAGAACAACATATAAAGATACAACAGGTTTCCTCCTACACTTGTTCTCAGACACCACATTCTACCCAGTATTCGCTTTGTGTCCCTTTCTGTGATCTCACTTCTGCCTTTTTTTACTCTGCTTCCCCCTAAGCTTTGAAGAGCCTTCTCCTTCATTTCCGACAGCCCTCCTATCTCTCTGTATGGAAATCTCTTCTGAAAACATAGTTGTGCACTTAGGCTACAGCTGTCTGCTCCAAACCTCTTTTTTTAATAGTCTGCATAGTATTCATTTGATTCAAATCGTAACTTGCTTTGGATGGGAATCTATCAAAACTGTGTGTGCTGTAAAACATCGACACATCTATGGCACTTTTTAGTAAGATAAGCACTGAAATTTTCATAGCAAGATGTCTAAAGCTAATAGGACTAAAACATATGTTTCATTGTGTACGACTATATTACCTCACAACATTATTTTGTAATCCTGGTTCTGAAACTTGCTGTAAACCTAGAAAAAATAAAACCTGAAACATTGACATTTTACAGGTTTCAGAGTAGCAGCCGTGTTAGTCTGTATTCGCTAAAAGAAAAGGAGTACTTGTGGCACCTTAGAGACTAACCAATTTATTTGAGCATGAGCTTTCGTGAGCTACAGCTCACTTCATCGGATGCATACTGTGGAAAGTGTAGAAGATCTTTTTATACACACAAAGCATGAAAAAATGGGTGTTCACCACTACTTGTGTGTATAAAAAGATCTTCTATACTTTCCACAGTATGCATCCGATGAAGTGAGCTGTAGCTCACGAAAGCTCATGCTCAAATAAATTGGTTAGTCTCTAAGGTGCCACTAGTACTCCTTTTCTTATTGACATTTTAAAATCCTGTATTTCTAATTCAATGCTGAGAATTATTTACAAAAGAATGCAGTACAAAATACTTCCCATAAACATTAGTTTATTCATACAAGAGGACAAATACAAGTGTTTGTAACTATCAGCTTGTAAAACCTAGGAGTAAATGCAGAGACAATCCAAATACTCACACTAGTGTAAAATCATGGAAAGTACTCTTATAGAAACAACAGAAGTAATCTGCATTTATATCATCTTTCTACAGAATGTCTCAGGCTGCTTTACAACTAAAGCAAACAAAAGTTATCAGCACTTAGTATTGTTAAAAGCCACTGCTGAGATATTTTTATGGAACAAGATGTTAACAGAATACAGGATATGAATTACTGATATCAGCACTCAATGAGAAACTCAATATAAAAATGGTTAAACCTAGAGAGTCTGGACCAAGGTCCCTCAAGAAAGCTAGCTGCAGTGACAGAGCTCAGGACTTGTCTACACACACAGAGGTGTAATGGTTTAACTGAAGGTGTGATTTTAAACCAATTTAATTAACCAATGCCAAATGCGGCGAGGACACTTATTTCAGTTTACCAGGCTTCTTATGGTTTAGTTTAAGTCGATTAAGAACAGGTTTAAGCTAAATCAAAACAAGACACTGTTAAATGAAGATCAGTGTGTCCATATTGGGACTTACTAAACTGAATCAGTTTAACATTACACCTTAAGCTAAACCAGTGCAACTTTCTTTTGTAGACAAGTCCTCAGAAAATTGTTAAAGGGGACTTACGGGGTTAAGCACAGCTCTAATGGACACTAAGGGTCTAGTCAAACCTGTCTAAATTCCTTTATATTGCAGAACAGGTCAGTGCCGAGACCCGCCTCTACACAGCCAAAGGCTAGTGACTTTGGGATAAGGGACCTCCCTGGTGAAAGGAACAGGTGATGATGGAAGTGATAGTGTCCTGAAAGCAAGGAGACAGCAACCAAGGAACAAAGAGATGGGAATTCATTGCTGCTGCTGGAATGGATCATAGGGGTCCATCACAATCAGTCCACAATTTAGTGGAGCCCTATATGCTGCCCTAACCTACACCGGGGACAGGATTGGGGACTTGCAAATTTCTGCAAGTGGATAAACAGGATTTTTGTAAATAAATTAAATCAATGGCACTAGCAAATACCATGATCCAGTGTCACCAATTTCTCTCCTAATGGGAAATTGATCTGCTATTGCTGGGCAAAGGGGTAACAGGTTCTGTCAGGTTCAGTTGTCAAGAGAAACTGGGCATCCTGACTAGTAATGGATAGAAATTCCATTATTGCAAAATGGGTAACATAAGAACATAAGAACGGCCTTACTGGGTCAGACCAAAGGTCCATCTAGCCCAGTATCCCGTCTTCCGACAGTGGCCAGTGCCAGGTGCCCCAGAGGGAATGAACAGAACAGGTAATCATCAAGTGATCCATCCCCTGTCGCTCATTCCCAGCTTCTAGCCAACAGAAGCTTACAAAGGGCCCTGGCTCCATTGACACAAGTAGAGATGGACCCAAGCCATAAAACTGAGAATCAAATTTTCCCAAATTTCTGGGATGTTCAGATCTGGGTTTTGGCTTTCAGCGAATCTCTAAACACAAGATTACCACTGGGACAAACCAACATGTTGATTCCAATCATAATAAAGGGTTGGGCTATTAGTGGGATTTGAAGGCATCTGGCACCCCACAGGAGAAGCTCTGCCTGATTTGTTGTTATCTGTTGTGAGATGCTACATACAAAAAGAAAGCTACTGACAACAGTTTGTTATTTCTAGTCAAACTGCAAGGGAAGAATTTATTCTGGTGACATAGTGGTAACACTGAAAAAGTTCATTCTGTACAAGAGCTGTTACCAGTTCCTACAGCATTCCCCATTGCTAAGCACTGGGAATCTCTCTCCAACCAGCAGCACCTTTCAGAACTGGAGACTCATGTTCAGTGCAACCACCATTTATTCATTTAATATTTGCATGAAATAATTCATCCCTCATTTTTCTTTTCCCTTGCCTTCTCTCTCTCTCTTTTCAGATGTTAACAACGAGTAATCCAGATGGGGTGCAGGTGCTGTAAAATGATAAAAAGGTACAGAAGAAATGGTGCTTGGAATCAGAATAAAATAAAAGCTTGTTAAAAACAAATCCATTCTCACCTGCATTCATCCTTTAAGTTAAGGATGTTTACCATGTTGCAAATAATCCAGGAATTTACAGTTTAGATCAATTAAGCCATTTTGGAGCCCAAAAATGCTGATTTCCTGTAAACTTCATGTTGGTTTATTTTAATTGAGTTTCATCTGTGTAGCTGCTAGCCCACAGAAGCTATGTGGCAACGGAGGCAAATTCTCACTGTAGCGTTTTCCCACCTGAGTGGCAAGAAGCAAGGCTAGTTCAGTGGGTGAGGGAAGCTGTAGGATCCATCACCTTCTAAACACTGGAAATGTGCTGTAAATCTGCAGGTAGGGCAGAGACAGCTCCATGAAATCCCTTACCTTACATCCCTGCTTCCATTGTAGACTTTACAATAACTGGCTTTGGGCAGGTCACATAGTAAAGGGTTTTCAATTTAGACAGCCTGCCATCCCAAGCTTCTCAATGCTCCACTCAGCCTTATGTGGATGCCATCCCCATCACCACGTACTCTTGGGATAATGCCACTGCACATGTGCAGAATTTAGGTCCCCTGCAGATTTCTTTACTTCCCTGCAGAAAAATATGACTTTCTTTGACGGGGAAGCCAGGGGAAGCCACAAGTGCGGTCATGAGACCCTCCTCAGAAGTATGTTTTGGGTACCCAGGGGAGCCAGCAAAGGGGTAAATCACTGTGGGGCAGAGGGCGGGACTGGGAAAGACCCGGCCCCCTACCCTACAGCAGGATCAGCTGCTAGTCCTGGCTGGGCTGGGGAGGATGAGACTTCCTCTTCCCCGGCATGGCATCCAGGGCTGGGTCAGACTCACCCACAAATTTCTCCCCCAGCCGCAGGAAGCTCTGCAAACTCTCTCTCTCTCCCATCCACCCAACCCCTGTGCACCCAGACTCCCTCATACCCGGATCCTCCCACCGATCCTCACCCACCCTGCACTTGGAATCCCCCCGATGAGCCCCACTCCCCCTGCACCTGGACCACCCCGACAAGCCACCCTCACCCGGATCCCTAATCAGCCGCACCTGGATCCCCACCCCACTGAGCACCACTCCCCCAACATCTGGACCCCGCACAGAGTTCCCCACACCCAGACCCCCCCCACCGAGCTCTATCCCCCCACATTCAGACCCCTCCGCTGAGCCCCAACCACCTTCACCCCCCTGCAGAGTCCCATTACCGTTCCACCCAGAACCCTCCAACAAGCCCTTGTGCATCCAGATCCCCCCGCAGCTGAATCCCCCACTGAACCTCCCACACCCAGATTGCCCCACACAGAAGCCTCTCAATCCACATCTGGATCCCCACACACTAAGCCCCTCCACACTTGGATCCTGCCTTGCTGAGCCTGCCTGCCCACACCTATTGCACCTGGCACGGAGGGGCAGGGCCCTGGGGTGTTTCTGGGGCAGGTCCGGTCCTTGCGCTGTGTCAGGGATGGGTGCAGCCTCACCGTTGAGTTCGTGTTTGGGGTGGGGGGAGCTGCACAGTAATCACTCACCTCCGTGCAGGCAGTGGCCTGTGCTCCCCAATATTATGCTGGAACCTCCACATTTATTTGAGAAATAAAATGTGCAGAATTTTAAAATATTGTGTGCAGAATTTTTAATTTTTTGTCATAGAATGCCCTCAGGAGTAACCATGGTGAGTGAGGGAAATGGGGAAGGAAATTGAAACTACCAGAGAAGATAAAGGGCGGAGGGGCATAGTGAAGAAACAACAAGAACACCTGTGTCAGAGCAATAAAAAAAAACAAATGGAAAAGGGGCAGAGGGGGTACAAAAAATGAATGGAAAAAATAAAAAGAGGGGAAACAGAAGGGAGATGTGAGAGAGAAAATGTTCAGAGGAAAGGAAAAAAGATGATGACAGCTGGGTCAGGACATGATCACAGGGAACACGTACAGGGTGCCCACCTGCTAATCGAGCCCCCAGGGGATAAAGGTTGGGAACAACTGCGTTGTTATAAGGTGGAAGGACTTCTTGTCCTGTGGCTGTGACATACTCAGTGAGGCATTCCATGGCCTCTCTGTCCCCTTGTGGAGCCTCTGACCTGGAGCCTAATTGTTCTGTAGCATTCAGTCTCTTGAGCAAATGACGACAACTAAGTATATGCTTTTTACGTTTAGTACACAATACTGTAGGTTGAGCATAGTTGCGCTAGTTGTTTAATCTCAACACGTCAGACTTGGGTGTAATCAGTTTTCAGTTTCTAACAGAGAAAATATTAACTGGTAAAATTCTCCTTTCCCCAGCTATATCTTTGATCCAGAAGATGTACAATCCTCGAGATACCCCAATGAAGTAAACAGTTACAAACCAGACAAGCAAGACGGCAATAAATTCAAAGGCAATCAGAACAATGAAACTCCAGTGCATAAAAATGAACTGCAAAATGATGAGTTACAGAGAACAGAAAATAAAAACAGGTTCAATAACACAAAAGAGGCCTTCTGGAACCACAAAGGAACTGCTCTTCACGAGGAAGGGCTAGGAAACTGCATTGAAAAGTTTGACAATGCTCACAGTGGTGTCAATTCCTGTAGTGGTACGCATCCCTTTCCTAATCACAACACAAACCGAATCAAAGAAACCATCAGACATGGAAATTCCAGCCAGTCAGCAAGTTCTTCTTTAGCCAACAGGACAAGAGACCTCTGCACCAATGGACTCTCTTTACCAAATGAATCTGGCAAAGACTGTGACCCAGAAACAGGCAATCACAAGAAGCCAGACTCAGAAGAGCCAGAACATTCTCGAGATGAGAACTCGCAGTCTGCAGGAGAAAACAGCTCTCTCACAGAAAGTGCAATACTGGAGACCCAAAATGATGCCATCCAATTACCAGACCTGGATTACCTCCCACGTGATAGCCAAACCAGAAACTATAATGCTCCTGAAAAGGACAGTTTTTCAGACAATTACACCCATTCAGACCAAAATGCAGCGTCTATAGTGATAAATAAGGGTGAGGACCCTGGCCTAAGCCTGCCTTTGCACATGAAGGAAAATTATGATTCAGTGGAGAAAGCTCTTAAAACTGAGTCTGTAAATGTATGCGTCAAAGAGGACATGCCTGATGGTCTTGCATCTGAGGGCCTCATAACAGAAGCACAAGAGGAAAAGCACATTAACCATAAAGAAATTAATGGAAAAATTGAAGAGGAGGAGGAGGAGGACGCAGAGGTGGCAGAAGCTCTTGCAGCGCTGGAAGCTGCAACCGCGGGGGAAGATTACGAAGAGGATGAGGAGTATTAGATGGAGATTTCTTTCTAACACATTCATAGTAAACTTAGTTCTGGAGCTGTGTGAAACACTAATGAATGCATGTGTTGTACAGAACAGACAATTATTGTATGAAGCACAAAAAACAGAAGGAGCTGGGACTAGAACTCTGATCATTTAGCTGCTAAAACACAGTCCTTTACCACCTGAACTGAAGAAGAACTCCCTTGGCTTCTGGTAGTAATAAGGCCCATATCGTTCCCATAGGCCACAAACAAGAGCGTAGCATCACTCACACAAAGCCAGCATATAACAATATAGTTCACGTGAAGGTTTTCTTCAGTTGACTCAAGGGCTTTCACACACCTCAAGTTTCATGTTCAAATGAATCTCAAAGCACAGCTACAAAAAACAGAGTTTCCCCATTTCTGGTACAAGCCATACAAAACCACAGAACTGAATCATTTTAGTGTAAAAATATACAACTGACCCTAGGTTCAAAAACCTTTCAGCAAACTGTGACTAAGAAATTAGCAGAGCTGTGAGATGCAGTCACAGTGAAACCCATGTGAAACTTGTCTGGTTTCATGCTTTGCAAGAAACTAGAATCACAATCTCTTGACTCACCAATTGTTTACAAACGGATTTTGCCTCAGCCTCCCAGAAGAAGCAAAACCCATTTGTTTAAAAAACACCCACAACCCAGTGAGGGCTAAATTCATCCTGCTGTAACTGGACTACAGTCCCTAGACTTATAGCAGGGAGACAGCTGTCCCCAAATCAAGTACCTACTACACTTTAGAACTTTTGAATCTCTACTTTCAGAAATGTTTACCCTTTCTGGATAATTTCATATTTTTAGTTTTCAGTTAGTATGTTAAACTTCCTCTTGTACAATTTCCGGTTGAAAGCCTCGGAGATATGGAAAATAAACTCTTCATGTTTAAAGTCACCAAATGTTGGATGCTGTCGAATGGCTGAGATAGAAAATGTGGTCCAAGTTTTATATTGTGAATTGATGGCTCCTGAATTGATTATAAACTGTTAATAAAATAATTGTTTTAAAATTTAGAGAACCATTATCTGTTGACTTTTATACTTTGTTAGGTTTCTAAATTATGCAACAATTGCTAAGAAATAAACCTTCAAAGAAACTTAATATAAAACCCATCCTCAATTAATGTGTGTGAAAATTACCGATTGTTATGTCACCTTTGCCTGTGCAATATATGCTACTTGCCTCCAGTCTATATGCCAACAGTCTATTCAAGTGAGGAAATGATAATGGTACGATGCCATTGTAATTCTGCTAATTTTAGTCAAAGGATCAGAATTCTGAAGGTAGAGCTCATATCTGATCTATACTAAGGCCTTTAATCTTAGTCTTTACTTAGACCTGGAGTATACTTACAAGTTAGGTCAACATAGTTACTTTGGTCAGGGGTGTGAGAAAACCAAACCCCAACCGACCTAGCTATGCTTACCTAACTCCCAGCAAAGATGCAGCTATGTTGACGGAATGATGCTTCCGTTGACCTAGCTGCCATGACACGGTGTGCCCTTGTTCCCACACTGTTGGAAAAACCCCTTCCATCCATCTACGCTGAGTCTACACAATGAGATTGTGCCAGCATAGCTAGAGTGACACGGCTATGCCAGCACAGTCGCCAATGCATAGACATATCCTTAGTTTTTCCCAAATAGGTACTACAGTATGAAATCCATATTTCTGCTTCCCAAAACACTACACATATTCCTGCTAATAGTGGTTTAAATTACTATTGCTTCAAGAAAGCCAAACATGACTGAAAATGAAACAGTTGGCACACTGTATTGTCAAAATAAAAAAAGCTCCATGTGTTCTTAATACAGAACATTAGCCTCAAAAGACTGTCCCTTTCCTCTGCCTCCCCGGCAGTGGCTGCATTTCAGTGAGAAGTGAACTTCTTCTTGTATGTGTTTAGTCTGTAAAGTGCCTGGGTGAAAAGCACTGTCAGAGATATTTCTGTGAAACTGAGACATGTTAAATGATAATGTTTAGTAAGGCAAAGTTATACTTACTAAATCTTTTCATATGTGATTTTATATATATACATATATATTTACTGTATTACTGAATTCCACTTGTAGACAATTTGTACATTATAGATAAACCAGTCATACTAGGAAATTGCATATATGCCTTTATATTGTGAAACTACATTTTATGGAAATGTAAAATCTGAATATTCTTCAGTTGATATTTCTCATACTGCAGCTGGTTAGTAGAAAAGAACTCATCTGTTCACCAGGCTTATTAGAAAACTTAATGAAGGAACAATATGTTCTGCATAAAATATAAAAATCAGACCATACTAAGTTGTGCACCATAATTCTGCTGTATAAAATCAAAAGGACATGTTCTAGTGTGTAACAGACTATGCTACTTGGGGTATATTGTACTGTATTCTTTTTCTCATTGCTGATACAGTATGTAGGCAGCACTGCGGGGAGACAGTTTCTCACACAGACAAATAATGAAAGGAAGTATTCTTTGCATACTTGGACTGCCCATCTGCATACAACAATTTCAAGGCAACTTAAAGCACTGGATTTCCACTTATTGGATTTAGTCAGTTAATAATTTGGGGGTAGTGGAGTTCATTTCAGTGTTTCAAACTAAGCTCCCCCCTTAGTTAAATAGCCTTATTTGCACAGTAGTTTGATAATTAATGACCCAGGCCCACTTCATTAAAAAAATGGACATTCCATTGAAATGGACCCTAAAGTTTCACACTTGTCATTTTTGGCCTGATCCAAAGCCACTGAACGGAAGTTTTTGACTGACTTTGGATCAGATTCCTTATGAACAGCTGCTTTTTGTTTCTAACTTCGCTGTTAACATGGTACATAAATGAAGAGCGGAAAGGAGTATAAACAGTTTACTGGAGTGCCAAAAAAAAAAGAGAGAAGCTAGTGGGTCTTTAGGTAATTCAAAAAATACATACACAGACCAAGTATCTTATATAAATATGGGACATTTAGAGGTTGTATACCAGGGCTCTTTTCCAAGCAACTTTTTTTCTCACTTACTAGGATTTGTTCTCCATTTAAACACTCCCTGTTTCTCCAAATTATTCAACATGTTTAAGAAGCATAAGTGTAGGCAACAGCAGCCACAGTAGCCCTAATTCGGAACCCTTGGGAATTTTCTGTGACCCTTATTTGCATGTATTTGAACCCTAGGTTCTCCTGTAGAGTTCACCTTGACCAGCTAAAGCATGTTAAAATACCACTTGCCCTCTCTGTGCTAGGATTTTAAAACACCTTAGTTCAAACTTGTTAGCCAACGTATTTTAAAATACACCTTTTGCCCTAGTACAGACATACCTTTGTAACCCATGCCTGCTTGGTGTGGCACTCTGTCCCCAGATTACACCTTTGAAAGCAAATCTACTCGGGTCAAGAACAGAGGCCTTGAATCCTGATTTCTTGTGAACTCAAAGCTCCCACTGACTTCAGAGAGAGTTCTGGTCAGATAGGGAAACGCAAGATAAGTCCACGTGCTCAGTTTGTAGAAAAGAAAAAAGCAGTCTATGTTTTTCTTCCTTATAAAGCATGTGGAGATTAACAAATTAACACAAAAAATGGAGACCTGGAGTCTGCATGCTGCAACTTGCAAGGAACATAGTTGGCAGGGAATAGGTTGGAAAATGGAGATGAACGAGCTACATGGAAAGGCTCCCCTGCAAGCTGCCCTATTGTTACCACCACCCCACACATCCACCACCAGCCATAGCAGCACAGGAGGACCAGTAGTTGCTCTGCCATTGGTTTATTGCCACCAATGGGCTCTTCCGCCATGAGTCAGAGCATTGAATGAGATCAGTCACAGTTTTGTAGAGGATCATGCCATGTAGTATTGCTCCTCTTCCCAACCCCTGGCATCATAATTCGTGGGAACTGAGGGCAGCCTCCCACTTAGCCGCTTTCACACTCTGCAGGGTCGTACTGTGGTTTTATGGGCAGATTTGCTCTCGCTGTCACCCCTACCACTGAGCAGCTAAAGCAGCATATGAGCCAGTGTTACGGCCCCTTTCACTGACTACAAAGAATAGTTATTAATTAATAACAACCAATGTCAAAAGGGAAGAGAAGCAGCTTACCTCTGAAATAACCCTGAACTTCCCCTTGTTCCCACAGAAGCACAAATTCTGTATGTTTTCCCCTATAAGTTTTCAATAACTGTGTAATCAGCAAGCCTTTTTCAGCCCTTTAAAATGCAGTCATGTAGAAATGCAAATACTATCAACCTTTACAGTCCATTTTATTTTTGCATAAAACCTCTTAGTCCAGCAATTAGTGGGAATAAAATTTACTACCCTGGCAAAGCAGAGGACGTAAGCAATGTTCTTGGAAATTTAAGCGTAAGCTGCATGCACAAAACTATACCTTTTAAAATGACAGGTTTCAGAGTAACAGCCGTGTTAGTCTGTATTCGCAAAAAGAAAAGGAGTACTTCTGGCACCTTAGAGACTAACCAATTTATTTGAGCATGAGCTTTCGTGAGCTCACGAAAGCTCATGCTCAAATAAATTGGTTAGTCTCTAAGGTGCCAGAAGTACTCCTTTTCTTTATACCTTTTAAGAGCCCCTCTCCTCCCTTTGTAGCGGTTAAAAAAATCCCCAAACACACATCAGAAGCAGCTACATAATAAAGAGCAGAACTACAAGTAATGTAAATACCATTTATGCTCCCTCTATTCAGAGGGATCAGTTTTAAGCAGAACTCTAAAAGTTGCAGTCTTCCATTGCTAGCTTTCATGTCAGTGTGAGTGAGCCTCTTGTCCGCCTGTGTGCTAATGGGAATAGACACTTTATGCATTTCAATGTGGCCTAATGTAAAATCAAACATATAGGAACAAGAATGCAGACCATAATTACAGGAGGGCAGACTCTATCCTGGGAAGCTGTGATTCTGAAAGAGACTTGAGGGATGGTGTGGAGGGAAAAATCGGATGAAAATGAGCTCCCTGGGTAACTCCAAGGGTTAATGCAATCCTTGGATGTATAAATAGAGGAATACTGAATTGGAGTAGGGAAGTTATATTACCTCTGCATTAAAGGGAAAGTTATGGGGTCACTTGATCACAGTCTATAAGTATATACATGGGAACAAAAATGTGATAATAGAGGGCTCTTCAATCTAGCAGACAAATGTATAACAAGATCCAATAGTTCGAATACACAAATCAGACTGGAAATAAGGCATACATTTTTAACTGAGGGTAATTAACCACTGGAACAAGTTATCAAGGGTTTTGGAGGATTCTCCATCACTGGAAATTTTAAAGCCAAGACTGGATGTTCTTGTAAAAGATATGCTGCAGGTGGATTGATTTAAATCACAGTGATTATATCACAGATTTAAATAATAATTTAAATCAGCAAGCAAGAAACCTTGATTTAAATCATTGACTTTTCCTTAAGAAAATAACTAAAAAGTAAGATTGATTCTCATTGCTTGATAATTCTTTTGCTAGCCAGGAGACACCTATGCACATTGATTTAGGCAATTAGGTAGCTTAACATACACTGATTGAGATTCTTAATTTTACATTTGTATTATGTTATAAAATGGTGAATGATGGGTTTCTTATCTGCTAAAGGATGATTAATTTTTTGTGATTTGTGTCAATCTGCACTTGAATGGAAACTGGAATTCAATGTAACATGTTCTTTTGTGCACTCAAATTATTTTTATATGTTAATTATCTTAAATGTGCAGGATATATAAGAAAAAAGTCTGTTTATCAAAACATGTTTTGCATTTAAAACCAATTGATTTATTAAACAAAGGGAGTATTGTCTGTAGTTAGTGAACTGAAATGATTGTTTCTGGTTACCGTGTGCTTCAAGATTTTAGAACTAGCAGATCATCCTCTCACATCTCATGTTTATTAGAGCTGGTCAGGAATTTTCCATTAGAACAATTTTCCTGTAGAAAATGCCCTTTTCATAATGTTGAAGAATTCATGGGAAAAATTTTATTTTTCCATCAGGAAAATCAAAATAACAGCTCCCCACCTGCCTGCCTGAAAGATCCTGAGTATTTCTTTCTGCCTATGGTGAGAAAGTGATAAGGCAAGCAGCTAGGTAGCCAAAACATTCACGTTGGCTCCCCGAAACAAAATTGTACTTGAAATCCTTTCCTGTGAAAAATGTCACATTTTTGACTTTTCAACCCAATTGGGATGACATTTTTTAAAAACCACAATTTTTCCCTCAGGAAGGGATTTCTGTTTTCTGCACATCTCTAGTTTTTTTTTTTATTCAGAGATTGAATGAGAAAAAACAAACTTTCCTGCTATTTCAGCTCCCATTCAGTTTCTCAACTCTGAATGAGCTAGTCATTGAATGGAACTAGCTGGACAATGTATTTAATTTAAATCTAAAAAATTGATTTCAATAAATAATACAGTTTTTGAATTCTTTTCTTTTCTTTTCTTTTCAATATCAGATTTTGATCCACCCTGATAGGCTCTAGTTGGAACATAAATTAATTCAGGGACGTCCTATGGCCTGCATTATGCAAGAAGTCTGCCTAGATCACAATGGTCCCCTTTTGGGGAACCTACAGTTCCTATTGAAATTAAATACAGCTGCAATGGTGCTGAGCACTTGCACATCTAGTGCTCAGCACTTATAAAAATCAATATTGTATAGCAAAACAAATATGAGAGAACTCGGACAGTGAGCAAACAAATTACACCATAGTCCTCATGTGACTCTTTTTTTTTTTGCTTCCTGATAGGAAGTAAGCTTGTATTTCTTGAAAGTCTCCTTTCCTCCCACTGCTTGTGGAATAAAGGGTCACGTCAACGGACAATATGGAGAACTGAAGAATTACTGTAAAGTACGGCAAGAATCTATGCTAGGTCCAGGGTTGTTGTTTTTTTATAATCATTAAGAATCAGAAGAGGAGATAAAGAGCAAAACTGTGCAAGCTCTGCAGGGCTTGGTTCATGCTCATGAACTGAACAACACAGTGCAGTTTACAAGAGTTTGACAACAACCTCACCTCTTCAGATTCACTCAGAGAACTGTGTCCCATGAACTCAAAGATCCAAGGGAATAAACCATCTGCAGAGGGGGTAAGGAGAGTGCATGATAGCTACCCACAGATGTTGGAAAGGTGTAACTACTGAAAAGGAAGAGGAATTTAGGGTGACAAAAGGTGATATGAGTATATGGGATGAAATTCGGAAAGAAAAAAAAATAGGCTAAGCATCTGGAAAAACCTAAACTGTTAAATGTATTAAAAGCCCTAAAAGATATACTGTAGGGAGCACTCCTTAATTGGCATTTGGCATGGGAATAGACTGTTGCTGGTAACCTACATATTAGGTCTTTTCCATCTCTACTTTCTAAGAACCTATGAATAAAGACTGGATAACATCATAGTTCTCATTTGGGGAATTTCTCCCCCCTTAGCCATGAGGTGATAATAAAACTACCAGAAAGTGGTGCTAACCTGAGAAATGCATAGGTGTGTAGGAGAAAGGGGCTGGATTGACAACACTAGGATATTGAAATTCTCTACCCATAACACAAAACCACTGTGGCCTATACCGCTTTACAAGCTCCCTCATTCTGCCTGTCCCTGACCTAGAAGGGCCATCTCCAAGACTGAGGCCTTGTCTACACTGCCACTTTACAGCGCTGCAACTTTCTCGCTCAGGGGTGTGAAAAAACACGCCCCTGAGCGCTGCAAGTTTCAGGTCTGTAAAGTGGCAGCGTAGACAGTGCACCAGCACTGGTAGCTACGCCCCTCGTGGAGGTGGGTTTTCTTTCAGTGCTGGGTGTGCTCTCTCCCAGCGCTGGTGCCGTGACTACACTGCCACGTTAAAGCCAGGGCAGCGCTTTAACGTTGCTAGTGAAGACATACCCTGAGAGGATATTACACTTAAGAATCTTTAATCTAACACAATGTGGTTGAAGCGGTGACACTTGAAGGTTAACAATCTAATAATAAATTGCATGTTTTGTCAAAACAATACCACTGGCTGTTTAGGTTCTAGTTAATTTTTACTGACAAAATCCCCTGCTTGTGCAGATATGTTTAGGTACGAAACAAAAAGATAACATTACTGCCCAACTAGGTTGGCTGGTTTTGCATTTAGGATAAGATGTTCATGTGACAAACATCCAGTCTGCGTGAGTCAAAAAAGGACTGTACTAAAAACAAACCTAAATGATCATAACAAAAACAAAGCTAACAAAAGCTGTTGCATGAAAATCTTTAAAAATCATGGTCATAATAAAGACACTGGATTTGTGACTCGTTACAACAATCACCTACTAACTAACCTACTCCTTTATCCCATGACTGCAGAGGTGTTAACTGCCCACTGCACCTTGAATGGTCTCACAACATTTTTGCTAAAAATTCTATTCCACCTTGTATTTAGCTGTGACACTGAGTATCTTTCCTAAACCTGAGGAAGCGCTGCAAGCTCCAAAGCTCATCTCTCTCACCAACAGAAACTGGTCCAATAAAAAGAAAAGGAGTACTAGTGGCACCTTAGAGACTAACTAATTTATTTGAGTATAAGCTTTTGTGAGCTACAGCTCACTTCATCGGATGCAATAAAAGATATTACCTCACGCACCTTGTTCCAGACACACACGTTAATACTGTAGCCTACAAAGGTAGGTAACTAATACACAATCAATAGACCAGGCAACAAAACTACTGAATAAAACTAGAGTTTTGACATGAGGGACATGGATCCTGTTGTTTTTCTTTGTGTTGTTTATTTTAAAAGAAGGAAGAAGGAGGGCTGGGGAGCGGTTGTATGTTTTTGTTGCTTGTTTGTTTTAATACCTAACAAGTTAAATTAGGATTATGTTGGCATTACAAAAAGTTTGTTTGAATAATCAGCAAAAATTGCTACAGCTCCCTCTGCTGTCTGCACATATAGATTTCAGACCTTCCTGTGCCGAACCTGCTCATTTAACACAGGTAAAAATATTTAAAGTTTTTAGAATAGATCGGTATATTTATTTCAAAAAGAGAGGCAGGAGAAAACACTATATTTGTATTTTTTATTTATTTGGTTTTCATCTATTGCCATGTTTTGTTGCCATTAATGGTTTTAAAGCATTTTTATGGCAAATCAAAATACTGATGTCCAGTCATACTTTGTGAGGTTCCTTCTGTGCCTTTGTGACATTTGCTATTTACATCATGACCACACAGTGAATGTTCTAATAGTTTGTCATGACAAAACACTAGCAAAACTGAATTCTCTACTCAGATATTTCTGTTACGCTCATCCCCATGTTATCTAAGTAACTTGAAGCAATAAGAATGGGACTGGAAAAAACAAACAGCAGTCTTTGCTGAAGCCCCACCCACTGTTGAAAAAACAGACCCTTTGATTCTGTCACCCAACACCAATTGCTTGATAGACCCTCCATACATACAACTGATGCCGACAACCCTTTGCCAGTGCAAGCACAACTGATGCAGATCCCCACACATTGCAGATCATAACCACAACTGATGCAGGTCCCCCACAACTGATGCACACTATGCAACAATGCGCCTCCCCCCACTTTCACCCACAAACATACTGACACACTCACCAGCCCCCACACTGTTATTCACACAGACTGGTCTCCTCTCCCTGACACACACAAGCCCTCCCAGTGACATACCAGTCCCCACCAGACCCATCACAATTGCATTATCTGCTCCACCCCCTCAGGCCTGAGGGGACCACAGCTCTCCACACTGGCTCCTCTGAGCTTGTGCTCCCCAGCCCTGTGCTTGCAGGAGGGAGCAGTAGCTACTCCAGGTGCTGAGGAACATGAGCACATGGAGCAGCTCTGATCAGCCAGGGGAGTTGAAGGGAAGGAGACACAGAAGTGCCGTATGGGGGTGTGGCACTGTTTCTGAGCCCTGGTTTCCATACTAAACAGTTAGTGATAAACAAGACCTTATTTTACTCTTACCAGAACCATCAAAATAATCTAAGTGCACTGTAGCTATAATTAGATTGCATATTTTAATATGCAACAAAATTAATAAATTCTAAATAAACATCATAATGAATTGAATGAACTCAAAACAATCATAAGCTTACCCAAAGTTAGACAACATTCATTTATATCTGACTGATTTCTGATTTATTTCCCACCATATTTGCTATCCCTTGGTATTCCATCTACCCCAATGCCCCTGCCTGGTAGTTGTTATTAGCATTGTTAAGCCATCAGTCACTGTTTTATCCATTTCTATAAATTCAAACAAGCACTTTTAAGAAATTGAATCAGGTTCTCTTCCACTCTTACATCTGCACTAGTAGCAATGGTGGAAGCAGCTGGAACAGGCCTAAGATTACACAGTGGTACTGTGCCTTCACTTGCACACCCACCACTAGTGGAGCTGTATTAGTCATAGTGCAAACGGGGACGACTTCCCAATAATTGCTACCGTACGCACCTAAGCCAGTTACTTCCTACAAGTGGAGGTTAGGTGGTTATTTGTAAAAGCAGCATTGTTAGGGCCATTTTGCATCTCACTCGTAACTCTAAGGAGACCTACTAAAATAAATGAGTTTTACTCCTCTCATTTAAAGAATTGCTATGTGTTCAGTACAGACATAGCACTACCTCTGCCGCTGTAGGCAGCACTGCTGGATATCGAGCACCTTCAACCAGATTCACCAACACAAAAGAAACAAGGGTAGGAGGAACAAGAAATACAGAGATTTGGGAAAGGGGGAAAATTAAAGGCGGGGGGGCAATATCTAAAGAGAAAAACAAACAAAATGAGGGCTTGTGTACATACAAAAATTGTACTACTTGAAGCCTTTAACTAGTAAAGTAAGTTAAACCCTGAAGACTGAAAATCTACAACAAAATATGCAGAACATAAAGGAGCAGTGCTAAAGGGACTGAGACAAATGAGGGACGATCTCACCCACTATAGTACTTGGGTCCTAGTTCCATCATCCTTACTCAGGCAAAATTCATTCTGAAGTAAATGGAAACTGTGCAGAAAGAAACCTAAATCCAGCTGCAACAAATCAAATTTAATCTGCCCGTCCAATGGGATGAGCAAAACATTGTGATAGGTAACAATTCTGTATTTTATCATGGGGCACTACCATTCCAGTATACTGAAGACAAGAGAGAATAAACTGAAAAGCATGAGGGGGAGAGATTCAATCAGTTAAGCATCCAGGAGACTAATTGGCTAAAACTTCTCCTGTGTACCTACTGCTCTTTGCAACTCCCCCAGCCTGACTCCACCTTCCTTCCCTCCTTCCACTGCCCTGCCCACCCCACCCTACCCTACTATGTGGCCCCAATCCACCCCCCAGGCATGCTCCTGCAACCCTAGCCCCCCCTCCGGCTCCAGCCTAAAAGGGAGGGCTCCCCAGGCTCCTACCTGCACTAACTCCCCCTTCCTCACACTGGAGTGGTGGCTGCTGCTGGCCTGCGATGGAAGGACAACTCCACACGTGCTACACCTACTCCAGGAACTCTGCCCTACTCAGTGCATGCAAGGGCACCCTGCAGCCAATGGGAGCAGCTAATACTGCCACTTCCGAGCACAGTGATCTCTAGCGGCAGAAGGAGGAACTGCGGCAGACAAAATTACTGAGCTGCCTGTGGGTGTTTGTGTAATACCTAGTAACCCCCACCTTTCCTGCAAGGAGCGGGAGGTAATAGACGCTAGGGGCATGGGAGCAGCTGCTGCTGCTAGACACAGGGTTTGATTAATTATCACACCCATCTTGAGGGAGCATAGAGGAGAAGATAGACTGAAAACCATGATTTATCCTTTTTAAAGTCTCACTACTTGCAGGCTAATCTCCGGATTTTTGCAATCCTGTAGCTACAATGGATATTGGGAGTACATGTGTGCGCATGGATGTAGTGGCTAACTAACAATCCATTGTTCTTTGTACGTCTGGTTACATTCCAGAGGAAAGAACATTCGTGCTACAGACTTTTAGCAAGTTCTGGTTTGTATTATTAGGGCAGACCTCCAGGTCCGTAAGTGCTCTGAAATCCACATGTATTGCCTTGAAATATGGTTTCACATTTCACAATATTTTTTTGCTCAGAACTGGGAATCAATCCATGGAGCTGATCCTGGCACACGGATCTCAGTTGCTGGAGGGTTCCCCCCCCCCCCATCACACCCAGTACCCCTTTGGGGGAGTCAAATTTAGAATGGTATTTGCCAGAGCTTAGGGTTCATTTTATGCTCACACCTAATGTTCCTGACCTAAATAGAGTACACTGAGCATACGCAGACAAAGGAGTTAAGAGGAGCTGAAAAAAATATAGCTGCATAACTCAAAGGGATATGCCTAGTCTTTGATTACAAACTACACAGTGCTAGTTCAAGACCAAGCCTCCTCCAGAACAGAAATCTGGAAAAGGGGTGAAAGCATATTGCTAAATTCTCTGTCAGAGGGTTTTTTAAAATTATTATGGGGTAATGTAATCAAAGTGTTTTTGAACAAAAACAATTGGACATATTCAAATACTTTGTAAGGGGGTTAGGAGACAGGAGTGTGGGGAATACAGGGAGCAAGAATTATGGGGAGGGGTAGTAGGAGGGGGCTCAGCTGAGGGAGCAGGAGGGGAAGAATAGGACACTAGGAAAGGGACATGGGGGGGGCGTGGCTGGGGAAGTATAGGTTATGGGGCACTTGTCAGTCCCACAGCTTCCCCTCTTGTGTGTGGTGCCAACTCTGGTTGAGGGGGTATGAGCCCCTCTCTTTACCTTTGTGTGCCAGGATCTGGGGCCTCTGCCCCTCTATAGGTGACTAAATCCCCCTACTTATCCACCTTATGTGAGCTAGGCAATAAGAGGCCGTGACCCTCTGGGGTATCTCAGCCCCTCTCCCTGACCAGTGTGTGTCCTCTGAGCTAAGCTGAGCTGTGGGGAGGGATCTAAGCTCTTCTCAACCTCTTCCCCACAATGTAAGCTGGTATCAGGGGGCCTTGCCCCTCGAGGTCTGAGCCCCACTCCCTGCCCCCTATGTGAGCCAGGATCTGGGGAAGCCCTGCACTGCTGGGTAGGGAGTAGAGAAATACAGGTATGCTTACAGAATACACCATGAATACACTCCTGAGACTGGACTGGAGCTGAGAATGGGCATGCTTGATGCACATCACAGGCTCTTCAGCACAGAGGAGGGGGAATGGGAACACTCAGGTCTCTGGAGCTTTCTATGCTTCAGATGAATGTATAAAGCCCCTTCCCTCCTTCAAAAGTCCCCCTGTGACACTCTGTACCTCAGGGGAACACCCTACTCTTCCATGTTCATCTTTATAAAATGATTGTGTGGTATCCAATGCAAAGTTTGTCATGTTGGGTGTCTTCAGAAGGCTCATGATGCACTGAACATGGTTGTTATAGTAAGGTTATAATTTCATATACATAGTTATGAGGCTGAAAATGTATCCTCATAGCTTAAAGCGAGCCCATGCAAAAACTCTCCAAGAACAGAGAGGCAGTTCACACCTCATCAGGGCATGGATGGGACAAACCCTCAAGGGAGTCACCCCTTCCTTTGGTCAGTTTGGAACTGCAATGAGGTAATGTTCACCTGACTCGGTGGGGTGGAGGGGGCAGAAGGCAAAGCCAAGAGGAAAGAAAGGACATGATAAAAGGGAAACTCATTGCCATGCTCTTTCTCCCACCTACATCTACAGACACCACCAAGCGACTGAAACACTGATCAAAGGGGAGAGCCTCACAGAAGAGCAACCAGCCAGCCCGTGGTGAGAAGCATTCAAGTTTGTAAGGACATTGAAAGTGTTACGAGCAGCTTAGAATGCATTTTGCTTTTATTTCATTGGACCAAATTTGACTTATGTTTTGACTTATAATCACTTAAAATCTATCTTTATAGTTAATAAATTTGTTTTATTTATTCTACCTGAAGCAGTGGTTTGCGGTGCGTCAGAGGCTCCCCTTGGGATAACAAGCCTGGTACATATCCATTTCTTTGTTAAACTGACAAACTCATATAAGGTTGCAGCGTCCAGCAAGTATAACTGGGCACTGCAAGTTGGAGGCTCCTAGGGTTGTGTCTGGGACTGGAGATACTGGCTAGTGTCATTCGGTTGCACAATCCAAGGAGCAGCTTACATGCCAGAGGCTGTGTGTGAACAGTCCAGGAGTGGGGGTTCTCACAGCAGAGCCGGGTAAGGCTGGCTCCCAGAGTCAAGGATTGGAGTGACCTAGCAGATCACTGGTCCAGATAACACCAGAGGGGAACGTCACACCCCCTTTCAGCATTACCCTGTGCTAGGGATCTGGATCAGCAAAGCAATTGACGATGATTGATTTTATACTATATTACAGCAGAAGCACCAGCTTTGCTTCAGTTAAGGTTGGGAAGCCCTTCCTGTTTAAACAACAACTCTTCCAGGTGCTCAGGTGGATTGTCTTCAAATTTGCCATTGCTCATGGGAGAGTAGGAGAGGGTAAGTCAGTCATGGAGTGGCTTATTTAATCAAGGGGTTCCAGAGATACAAACCTCTGGAAGAAAAACATCATTTCCTACAATTCGAAGTCTAGCAACTTTGAAGTTTGAAACCCATTCTGCACAGAAGTCAAAGTGAACTGTAAATAGTTGAGTAAAATCCACTTCTGTCAACTCCATTTTTTATTTAATTTTATTTTGAAGAAATGTAATCTGAGAACAGCAAATAATTGAGATGGTGCCCAAACTATTTTTGAAAAGAAAATACATTTCACATACAAATGGTAGCTGGGACAGGTGACTATGGATGGAAAAGGATAAGGAATTTGGGTGGAAGGCCCATCTGGGGATTGGGGGGGGGGGGGGGGTGAACCAAGCCAAGACTTCATAACCAAGGAAGTGGGCAGTCCTCCAGTAAGCTGCTGCTTGTAATGTGTACACAGCAACAGAGGACACAAGACAGCAAAGAGCATCTTCTTATGTGCCAACAGTCCCTACAGTGTTAACGAATGCTTAATGGGATGGGAAAAAGAGAGTGAGATGGAAGTATTGGTGCATGTGTGTGTGGGGGGGAAGGGACCTATCTGTTGTGTGGAATGGTGATAAAAGACATACAGCAGTCTTCTCTCATGCACTTAAAAGTTACGGTAGCCACCATGCGGTAAAACTGTTTCGATTCTATGCCGCACATAGGCCACGTCTGAGAACTCTCACACGGGCACTGTTAGCAATTAGACCTAAGTACAATTATCCCCATTCCATGATAAACAAAAAAGTTAGAGCTGGGGGGGAGGGGGAAGAGCACAATCACACAGCAACCATGTGGCCTAGCAGAGAGACCCGTACATTGGGCCTATTCAAGGCTCTGCCACTGGCCTGCTGGGGGACTTGGTCAAGTCACTTTTACAGATGTGAAACAAGCACAGGGAGGTAAATGGGGCTCAATGATGTAAAAGTACTTTGAGATCTACCGATGAACAGTGCTGTACAAAACTTCAGTTTTTTTGTTATTACCTAGCCCCACTAATGTATCAACTGCAAACCTAGGTGAGCAACGGCCTAAATGACCATTAAGTATTTTTTTTTTTTTTTAAATAAGGGTTACTGACAAAAAGATTAGTTACCATAGAGTTAAACAAAGTTGGCTGGAGCTCTCCTAGGCCCTTCCAAAATGTTGAGATCTCAAGCCTCTGAAAACCAGGAAAGGAAGAGTTAAGGGAGACACATATTTTGGATAAACATGTATGTCATGGTGTCTGGAGTGTGGCTCACAACTCAGTGCCCCAAACTCAGGTCAGATTGTCAGAAAACAGTGCACACACCCAAACTGATGGTATATTCTATAATTAGATTTTACCAAACCAGTAACAAGTGTGCACTCCTGGATTACGATATTAGCCTTACCACGAAGCACAGATGGCCCCCTTAGGCTCTCCAGCGCATCTTGCCACTCAGACAAACCGGACTTTTGTGAAGGTTATTAAAACCAAAAATCACCACACATTAGGTTACTCCCAGCCCTAAAGGTCAGTCACTTTTGGTGAGATGTTCTGGATCTCACCAAAAACAACGCAAAAGCCAATCCATTAGTAAACTAAAGATTTATTAGCAAAGAAAAAGAAATGAGAGATAGAGAGGTTAAAGCAGGTAGAAGTTACAGTTTGTAAGTCCAAATGATGGCAGCAATGTGGTAGCTGCTCGTTTCTCAAGGTCTCTCAGGGTTGCCCAAAATGGCTTTGGGGACCTCTGTCTTGTACCTGGAACGCCTCCTGACAGCATCCAAATAGATCACAGATGCAGAATTGCTCCCAGGGTCCCTTCTTATAGCTGAAAACAATCTGGCAAGCATTACCATCACAGCATGGGTCCGTATTCCCCACTGCTGAACACAGAATGACCAGCCAGGCTTTGATGTCAACATGTTCCTTAATTAACAAATCCAACACTCCAATCTCCAATGGGTAAACATAATGTAAATATAAAGTAATAGAAACAATTCTTTATAGTTTTCATGCAGCTTTACACATCAAATAAATTCACATTTATTTAAACACTAACATATTTCAATCCAAAGCTAATTAAGTACAGGACAGAGACAGATGAAAATAATTCAATCAACATCTCTTTTGATTTCTATCAGAACAAGTGAATTGGCCTGAAAATTGATACTCAACCCTTCTCTGATATTCATACACAAGTGAATTGCCTTGTTGCTCTATTCTGAGCTAGATCTTCTGCATGACATAGCTGGAAACCTGTTTAGACTGCATCACAACTTACTCCCACTTGGGAGGTGAGAGACACAGGGTCCAGTCCCCCTGCTCCAATGATTATTCATCCAGAATGGAACATCTTCAACAGGAGAGATGGGGAGAGACTCACATCAAAATATCCCATATCCCAGTGGGTAGAGTGTTTACCTGAACAGGGGAACAATCTTGTTTAAATCCTCTCTCCTCCCCCCACATTCAGACAGAGGAGGGAACTGAACCCGCATCTCCCACATCCTCAGTGAAGGTTCTAAACACTGGGCTAAAAGTTATAAGGGAGGCATTTGCAGCATCACCTCCTCCAGCCATTTCTTGCAAAGAATGTCTTAGTCACTTAACTCCGGGTGAGGGTTTCCCTGATGTAAATCCCAAGCAGAGGGAAGCATCTACAGCTTGGATTTAGGTGCCTAAATTCCAGAGAGAGGTGGGGCTTAGCAGTACAAACAGAAGGGATGTGTCCTATCGGTTCACTTAAGCAGGGGGCTGCCTAGGATGCTGGCTTTTGTGGCACCTAACTCAGGCCTTGTGAATTTCAGTGATATTCTTGGTACCTAAAAGTTGGGCATTGCAACACAAAGTCCAGTTGTGCTTCTGGGGCTAAGCTTTATCTGGGCTGCTCTAACATTTAGAAGATTGAGACAAAAGGAAAATGGCTCATCCTGCACCATGGACTGCACTACTCAATTAAAAAACCCCTTCACAATAGCTTGAAAAAGGCCTTGTTTTCATGACGCAGGTAGAAACACTTATATAAAATAGCAAAGGTTGCAGGACATACCTATCCTGGTGGCATATTGATAACCCAATATGGGTTAACCCCAGTAATAACTTGCTTTGGGTCTCCTCCTGATCCACCCTGCAATGAAGTCATAATTATACAGTTGTCATAACAGTTATTACAGCTTGCTGTCATGATGATTGCAATGTGACAAAGAACATTGTAACTTCACTGCAGGCCAGGCTGAGAAGCAACAAATACAAATAGCTTCCTGTCATTTGTAAACATGGCAAAAAAAATTACACGTGAAAAGTAAATTGAGAAATGTGCACACCTAATATATTTGACACAGATTCTTCAAATCTTAGGTTTAAAGCGCTATGTCATCGGTCTTCCTAGATTAAATATAGATCAAAAAAGGATCTCCAGGAGGTCTTTCACTGGAAGGTAAGCAGCTCTTGCAAAAGTGAAAGTGTGTCATAAATTCCTTGCCACCCCACAGAGCTTGACAATTTCACTATAGTGCAAACCACAATAGCTACAAATACACAGCATGTATATATTTTTAAGAATTAAGGTTTTTTAAAACAGGAACACACAGGAGTTTAAGAATCAGTTTATTATTTTATTTTTTACTACTTTGGTAGTACAAAAGTCTTATACAAACCATATTGTTAAAAATACAGTTGATGTGCAAGATTAAGAAAAACTGACTTCATGAAGTTTAGGTTTATTTGTTTTTTTTTTTTTGATGACGGCAATGTTTGTACCACTTATATGCAATAAGATCACACATTTACCACATTTTTTTTTGCTAAAGTGGCAATACACATTTTACTTCCCACAAACATCAGCCTTATGTACATAATTAGAAATTCATGTTAAATAATTACTAGATAATCTCAACTAATAAGATTTTACATGTTGAATGTACTGGATAAAAATTTTGCATATTTCTAATGGAATCAAAATAGCGACTAATTTTAAATTAAGTAAAAAATAGCATATATATTAAACATTTTCACTCTTTTGAGCATATTTACTCGCAGTGTTAAGCCACATACTACTAAAATGTGCTCCCATCAGAATAAAATCTCAGATTTTGGGATACTCTACAATTGCGCATCTTCATATTCAAAACAATCAACTGTTTAGTTGGCTGTGTAAGTACAAAACAACTTTTACTCTAGAGTCCACATTTTCATCCAGTAATTTTAATATTAAAAATACTGTCACATACGTACACTTCAGTTACCTATTCTCACGATATCCTGGAATTCTGAAATTAGTATACTGGCACGATTTAAATTCCTTCTGCATACATTTTAGTATGCTGTAGAGCTGTTCATGAAAAGAGTGAAATCTGCAAACATAAGGGGAAAACACGGTAGGCCAAGGATTTATCAATTTAAGTATCTCTTAGTAGTTTTAAGATTATATTGGTAGTCTGAGTTAAATCTGAGGAAGATATCTTATTTACACTAATAATGAAAAATCTATTAAATCTTTGTATTTATTCCCAAATAGCAGTCGGGCTCAGATAAAAGTTACTTTTGGAACTCCGTTCTTGAAAACTGTAAATAAAACATTTATTAAAAGACTTAATTTTATTTAGAATTGACAAAAATAATTGGTGTCTCTTGTAGGTCTGAGATATCTGGACTACATCTGCCACCTACGGATCAAGTAGAGCACAGTCAGCAATGTAAACTTCCCTATATACAGTGTTGCCAACTCTCATGAGTCTCATGATAATTGTTTTCCTTAAGCCCCAGCTCCTGGAGTCAAGGGATGTGTGATGATTTCAGCCTTCATTCTTAAAGAAAAAGTAAGTTTCTAGCCCCCATGGCTAGGGAGAAAGCTTCAATATGTGACCTCCAATGCACCCTGAAGGCTCAAGGAGCAGAAGGCAAACAAACATCAAATCTATTATTTTTACATAATCTCATGATTTTTGGTGAGCCTAACTCATGATTTTTGAACATTTGGGCTTCGCAATACTGCTACAATATTCCTCATTCCTGAACTTTAAGTGGCAACCTATGGGGCATGTGAAATGATAGCCAGGGGAAAATCTTTTGCTGTTACACATATTGATAATTAATAATACATGCGCTGATGGAGAAACTTGACTTTCAGAGATAAAGAAAAAAAATTAGAGCACTTACTCCGACTAAAGAAGATGGACAGTATTCATTTAAAAAGACAAGGTGGGTGAGGTAATATCTTTTATTGGACCAACTTTTGTCTCTCTCTTCAACAGAATTGGTCCAATAAGAGATATAACCTCACCCACATTGTGTGTCTAATATCCTGGGACTGACACAGCTACAAAAACACAGCATTTATTTAAAACATGAATCAGTTACAAAGACATTTACAAGAAGTTTGTGAAGCAGATTAAACTGCTTTATAGTTTTCTCATGATTTAGTACAATCCCTATTGACATGCATTAAAGCTACAGATTGATATGTATTCTTGTTAGGCACGCAGTAGAGCAAAAGTGTCACTTTTCAGTTTGTTATACAGCAAAGTCTGCCAAAATATCACAAATGCTCCCAATTAACACATCATTTCTAAGGCAAAGTGGTAATCATGGCAAGTAGACACAAACAACAATTAGCACTGCTTAACAGTCAGATTTTGTATCAGAGAGTCACACTCAAATATGAATATAAGAAAGGACACTGATATTATGCCTTAATAGTTGGCACAAATGGATTGAGGGTACCTATTTTCAGAGACAGACACTCTGAAGGACATGGGGCTGCTCTATAATAATATTTGAATACTGTATTGTGTGCTATATGTTTGATTGTTGTCAGGCAAGTTTACTATATGATATTGTCTTAGTTTAATAGCAGGCTGTTGTAAAAAAACAAGTAGGAAGGCAAAACAATGACTCAAGATAATACATTCCTCAACAAAAAGTATGTGTGTGTGTGTGGAGACAATGGCAGGGCAACTGGCTCAGAAGAGGTGGGCTTGACCTCCAATGGAGCCCACCAAATTGGTTTTGAGCAGCAGAGTCCAAGCACAGGAATGTGAGAAGACTGGTTAAAAAGATTCTCTGGCCAACAGTTAGGTAGTTATCAGGAAGCTGTTCAGGGGAAACAGACTGACACTCACAGACACCTAACATGGTGTCTGACAAAGCTAGGCCTTTCTAGGATCCTCTTGCAGAGTGAAAGCGCTTAGACAGAACAGACAGCATGTAGGCCTTTTGTTGTTTAAAAATCCTCTCTCTCATGTTTTACTTTGCTGCTAACTGTTAAGAACAGAAAATACTTTTGTTTTCAGAAGGCTGTTTGGTCATTGTATTTGCCACTGGTAACAAGCTCCCAAAGACAGACCAGCAGGTGCTGAATGTAGTTGGACCTGTTGGCATAAGCATGCTTGATTCAATGCCCCACTCTAAATGGGGGAGAATCACCACCCCATGGGAAGTAAACACATGAGGCTCAGGAGGTGAGGGGTATACTCAGAGACCAGACAATGATCAAAAGTGCTGTTATCCCTGTAACCATGACAGCCACCATGCCATAAGTTTCTTATTTGGAAATAAAGGATAAAGCTGTCCCCATATAATACAACTTGCCTATGTTTTCCATTGTTTACATTGCTAAGCTAATTAAATATTTTAATTTGGACACAGCGGTGAGGAAGTTCTGGTGGAAGAACTTTTGCTTTCCCCAAGGGTTACATATGTTTTTCTTTGTAAGATGAAGGCAAACCAATAGGCTGCTGACCACAGGATGCAACACTGTCAGTGACTGGAAATGTTTTATTGGCTACAAATCTTAAGTGCTTAGGACCTACCCCTGCATAGATTCCTTCACAGAAACTATAAAGAGCTACAGTGACATAAATACATTTCCTATAATAGTACATCTCCTAAGTTTTCAATTTCAGCAACATGTTATCAAACACACTTCTAAAAACTCCACTGCACAGAAACAAAACTATTTACCCCACAATAAAACTGACAGACTTGGTTTTCCTTTACAAAAGTTACTTTAAGTACATTGTGGACAATGCAACAGAATGTCACTCATGACAAGTGGCCTGATTCACTGGTACATTGGAGCTGCTCTGCACCACTCTGAGTGCACAAAACAATCCGGAGTCCAACTTAACTGGTCACTGAATGATCTCCTGACCATTGAGCTCCTAGGCCACCCTTAATTCCAGCTAGAGGGGCTCTGGTGAGGAAAAAAGTGCAAGATCAGGAATGTTCCTGTATCTGGCAAATTCCTGGCTGCTATCAGGTCACTGGCAACAGACAGATTAAAGCAATTTACAGGCTACTCTAACACACACCAGTGTCTAGACAACCAAGAATTTGGGAGAAGGGTCCTCAGACTGGAGAAGATAGCACAAGATATTAGTTTAATATAGTGAATAGTATGTGCAGGCTTTTTTCAGCATGCTCAAATGTAAGTAATTGCCTTGTATTTAGATTAACAGAACTTTAAATCAATAGCAGATGCCTTACAAGTAAACTTACAATTAAATGAAAAAAAAACCCTGTATGCATACCTTTCCATTATACCGGGTTTAACAAACTGATTGTGAATGACTAACCTACGCACAGGAATGTACGGTGAGCCCTGCCACAGAATTCAGATTTGCTTGATCCATAGTACAACGAGCAAGAATACAGATCAATATTTCTAACAGACTTTAGGAAGTCAACCTATAGAGAAGAGTCACATGAGTTTTAGTGTTCATTTCCATTCCTTACTCTGTGTCTTCTCTTCTCAGTGCGTTTTCTCTTCCTCCTTGTTGCCTTAGCATAAATAGGTCATCTGGTGATGGCAAAGACACTGGAGTCAGAAAATGATAGTAGAGCACACACCCTAGTACAGAATCTGTGACAGTGCTGATGCTAGTTAGGGTGCATTTTATTTATTACGAACAATTTTCATTTATGTATTTAAAGCTGAAGTTATACTAAAAAAGGGAAAGAGATAAATGTGAGTTTGTTTTTTGTTTTTTTAAGTGAACCTGGAAGATTTACCTGTGCTAAAATTTTAATGCATATCAGAGTAACTTAAGTGTTCTCAGAAAACCTGAGGCAAACAAGAAAAATTGTTGTTCTTAACCTCTGAGGATAGGACAAGAAGCAGTGGGCTTAAATTGCAGCAAGGGCAGTTTAGGTTGGACATTAGCAAAAACTTCCTAATTGTCAGAGTGGTTAAGCACTGAAATAAATTGCCTAGGGAGGTTGTGCAATCTCCATCACTGGGGATTTTTAAGAGCAGGTTGGACAAACATTTGTCAGGGATGGTCTAGATAATACTTAGTCATGCCTTGAGTGCAGGGACTGGACTAGATGACCTCTTGAGGTCCCTTCCAGTCCTATGATTCTGAATGTTCAAAATTTGAAAAATGCCTTTTTTTACATAAATGTAAAATGACATTCTTAAAATTTTAACCTTGTCCTGTGCAGAGATGAGAATTTTACCAAGTGGGTAATCCATTACAAAAGACATTCAAAGAGCATATATATCTACCTTAATTATATCACTTCTCTGTGGCGCTCTGGTGCTTAAAGTTTAAGATGACACTCATTAGTGGGTGTAACAATGATTATACCTACTTATCTTTTGGATTTCTATACATCCTGTTATGGTTGTATCTAGTTTATCTGTACTGTGATTTATAGATTTTTTTTTCCCCTAGTAAAAAATTATTAGCATTTTCTTGCAGCACATGGACTATCTGATATGAATTTCACTTGTTCATTTAGTAAGGTTAGTACTGTCTCTAAAGTACTGTGTTAGCTGTCAATCTGAAACCAGTAAACAGTTATCTGAGGGTGGAAAAGTAATTAACTTGCTAAAACAACGAGTAGTCCTTGTGGCACCTTAGAGACTAACAAATTTATTTGGGCATAAGCTTTCGTGGGCTAGAACCCACTTCATCAGATGCATGGAGTGGAAAATATGTAAATACATGAAAGGATGGGAGTTGCCTTACCAAGTGTGAAGACACCTTTAAGAAAATGTCAAAGATAACAACAGATTCCATAATTAGTTTTAGGATGAAGCAGGCATGTATTCAATTTAAATAGTTAAACTTCAAAGGGATACTTTGAAATGGGTAGGTGCCTTTTTTGTATTAATGGAGATTGGGAAGAAGTTACACAAGGTTTTTAGGATTTTAATTAAATATGGTGTAACGGAGACTATGTAGTTATGTGTCTACATTTAAGGTAACAGACGAGAATGTCCAAACATGCTAACCACAAATTTTAAACATCTTAGAAAAAGCTCCACAGGGCAACTGGAATTCAATGGAGGGGGAGAAGAGAAAGGAGGACACTAACTACAGATATTGAACTTTCTACCATGTGAAGTTTTTATCTTATTTATCCAATAGATTGCAATCCAAATGCAAGGTCTGAGCTTGCTATGCTATCTGCAATATTTAGACTAGTTATGTTTATATTCTGCTTAAAAGTTTTTATTTTCTCTTTTTTCTTATATGCCAAGTAAACTTTTACTTTCAAAATAAATTAAATTGGTGGAACAGATTGCTATGCCGGGAATAAACTCTGACTTCCAGGAAGGCAGTCAGCATTGACACTCAAGCCTAAGCTGTGCAACTGCAGGGCTCACTTCAAAAAAGTGCTGAGAATATGCTGGCTACAGGCAGTTTAAGCAGAGGGAAAACTTCAAGGATATTAGGGCAACTGTTGGCAATACTGCACAAAACTGCCCTAAAGCAGGAATGCCCCCAGCATACAGGAATCCTCAAGTGGCACAGCGATGCTGCAACAGCCCCTACACCAGCCCAAACCCTGCAGCTGATGTCAGGGCACAGAGTTGCCTCTGCCATATCCCAGTGATCTCGAGCAGCCAGAAATGTCCCCTTCATCCTGTGGGCAGCTGGTGCATAGCTTTTACGATGCCTTTGCGCCTCCCTGTCCTGCAACTGCATGAAGTCCTTTTACTGTAGCTGAGGATCAGGGTCAAAATTCTCTAGATGTGAATGTATTTCATCAACGTATGTTTACTGGCTGCAGTGACAAAAAACTCTGAACAGGCACCTATCTCTGTTCAGTTTCAGTAAGTCAGGATATTTTCTTAGGAGATAAAAGGAATATGTAGGTTACATTCCTGAAGTTACTATTGCTTCAATTTTCTTAAACACAACTGTGAAATAGGATTTTGATTCAATTTATATTAGAACAGCTTTTTGCCAGTATGAACAGAAAAAAACAGGGGTCTATAACTATGTTAGGGAAAAGTGTTTTAGCCATCAGTCAAGACCTGATTATGGCCTAACACTGGATTAGGCTCTCTCCCAGATGATTTACAAAACAGTTATATCAGACTGGCATGAACTTTACAAAAGTTTCCACTGAGTCCCTCCGCACTACCCACATTATTTCTGGTTCAATAGCGAGCAACCACTTAAATCCTATGGGAGATTCTACAATACACACAAGGTTGCCTTAGATGGACATTCAAAGTTTCTCGCAAAGCTATAGCAGTATCATGCATTCCTAAAGTACAGTCTATTTTAAAATTTAAAAGATACAGTAAATTTTAGAAAGCAGCTCAGGTAATATGCAGCAATACTGTTTTATTTAACAAATGGAGTCGCAAAACTATCAAGTTTTATCCTATCAAAAAGATTAAAGAAATACAAAACATGTCTCCTGTATCGTTTTGTATAGGTTTGAAATAAGACTATTTTATAGTAACCTTCCAAATGTACTGGAACTCAATTTTTACTTTAATGTTGTATGTCCTTTTCTTGCTGCTTCATGAGATATATTAGAAAGCCTGGATTTCTTTTTTATTAAACAAAAACTTAAAAATCCTGCATGCACGTTAAGTGTTCCCAACCATTTCTTATCCTGGAAGACTTTATGGAGACAGGAGAACCAGTGAAACAAGAGTCTGAGTCAGGAAACAAAGATGAGAACTGGGAGTTTGGTTAGACTAGGAAAAGGAATCAAGGTTAATCCCTAGTGTAGAATCAAGTTATCACCTCAGGTTAGCTGGCAGAGATCGACTCTAATAGGAAGCAAGAAAAAACACTTTTAAAAAGTTAAAATAAAAAAAAAAGTGTTCAAGCTACCATTTTACCGCATAAGAAAGCAAAAAGGGCAAAGTCCATTTTTTAAATGGAAGTCCTTTGTAGGTCACTTTATGTAGGTCATTGCAGCAATAGCCACTAAAAAGCCAAGAGCTACCAACACAAGCAGGGGCACCATTTCAACCCGTTTCATACTGGAGGTCTGCTCATGGCACACATCCCAGCCCCAGGCGGAGCTCTTACCTGCCAGGACATGCACCTAGCTCCCCTCCTTCAGGAGCCAGGGTTCTCTGGCTCCCGCAGTCAGTATTCTACACTGTGGTAGCTCACCCATCCCGCCCTCTCCTCTAATCAGCAGCCGCTCTCTTCCAATGGGATGCAAGGATGGGGATTCAAACTGAGTCTGAAAGCTTAGAAGATGAGGGGCTCGCACAGCCTAGCCCACTGGGGTCAAACGACAGCAGGACCGACACAGACAACTTAACTGGCCCAAGGCAAAGAGAAGGGGGTTGGCCCCTGGGAAGAGCAGGGCCCCTAGGGGTGGAGCAGGCAAGGAAGGGGTCAGTCAGGGTGGGAGGAGGGAGCACAGGGTCCCCAGTGGTGGTTGGGGGGAAGAAGCAGAGGGTCTCCAGTGGTGAGGAGGGAGCACAGAGTCCCCTGTGGTGATGGTGGGAAGGACAGAGGGAGCAGGGGGTGCTGGAGCCTGGGGAGAGAAGGGGTACAGTGGGGTGGGAAAAGGGAGTCAATCTCCACAGGAAGGGAGAGGTGAGGGCATAGGGCTGTGTCCTGAGGGAGGGAGTAGTGAGGAGGAACAGACCCCGGGGCAATGATCCTGAGGGAAGGGGAGCTGAAGAAGGATGGGGGGGGCTAGGAGCAGATAAGTGGGTCTTGGGATCCATTTGCCCTCAGAGAAGCAGGAAGCGCCCTCACCTCTTCCTGGGAAAAGGTCGGAGACAGACCCTTCTGGTCCAGAGCCGTCATGTCCACTAGTGGGTGCAGCTTCAAGGACAGGTGTGTTCCCATGCTGCGCTGCAAATTCTGCCAGCAGGTGCTGAGCTCACTGGGGTGTGCTGCTGGTCAACACAGATTTCGACCTGTACTCCACTGACATCCCACCCACCAGGTAAGTCCCCTTCAGCTACCACCAGCAGGCATCTCAACAGCTGATGAATGTTACACTAGTGTCCAAAGTCCTTAAATCAGGAGAAGTCCGCAGTGGTTCTAAGCACCATACAAACCACTAAGGCGGCTCAGTTCCTGTCCCACAGATCTCAATCTAATCCTTATAATTCCATATGGCACGCAGGCAAATATTATTCCCATTTTACAGCAATCAGAACTTAGGTACAGCGTCTCAACACAGACTGGAACTTTAAAAACATATCTACAAACTTTAAATAACAAACAAGACTATTTTTTCCTCAAACTTTAAAATGTGCAATTTTCTTGGTGTTTGGTTTTACATATTCTCCTGTGAGAACTAAAACTCAATCATTGCAGTGTTGTGTTTAAGAGCCTCCTGGAAAGTAAATAGCCTTTAAACAGAACAGAAAGTGACTTTTAAATGTCAGTTTCACTCCCGTTTAAAGTCAGTTTCTAGTCTTATTATTTGTACTAGAGTAACACCCCTAGAATCCCAGGTAGGTGTAATATAAACTCATGGAGACTTGCCCTAGCAGGATGCTTCCAAAAGTCAGATGATCTATTCCAATTTTGGGATTGGGAATATCTTGCTGTATTATCTCCTTATTGTTCTAAATTTAAATATAAACTTAAATATGGCTTTAATTGGCGTTCGTATGTATTTTTTTCTTTCTTTATATAGGAATTAGATACAGGGCTCTTGTCAGCTAATTTCTAAGTTATTATCTGGAAAAAAAAAGTTTTCAGGTGCCTAAGTAGCCCTTGGAATCATGGTTAAAGTTGCCTCCCCACCCTGACCAAAATTTGAAATGGTGCTCCTAACAAGGTATGTGCACCATTCAGAGGTATCCAAGATTCCACAGTTATGGCACCATTTGATACAAGAAGCAATAACTGCAGCACTTAAACCAGAGGAAACAACAGACATCTCAGATATTCCTGTGAGGCTGTGATCTGCAAGTCTTTTAACAGCCACCATTATAAATAAGTTTGGTTCCATGCCCATTCAGTGCTTTATGCCTCTGCTGACTGCCCAAGTATTTTCCAGTTAGTGCCAGTTGTGATAGTGTTTTTTGTACTGAGGACATAGTCCTCACCAGCACCTGGAATGAAATCAAATAATTTACAGAGAAAATGAGTAAATACAGATGTTCTTTTACACCTCTTCATTCTTTGGATTGTGGAAGCGACGATAAAAGATAAATGGATTTTATTTCAATTTAAACCTTAAATATAGAATATAAATAAATAATTGGGTAAGAGTCTGGTTAGACTTGACAAGGTAACTGAAAGTTGGTGTATACATCTTTGTAGATGTATTTTCTCTTCGTGACATTTTATAATTAACCAATGTGTGTTAGAATATGGATAGCCACATATTTAACATCTTAACAAAAGAAATCAGTGAGAATATATCTGACCCTCTCACCAGATCCCACTTTCCATGTCAGTCTATAATCTTCAACACCCACCTGTTATTCTGTGCCAGTTCTCCCTCCTGCTCCTTGTCTGATAGGTGTGGCAGGAACTTCTCGTGATCCATGTTTGACAGGTGTGGCAGGCACTTCTCCATTGACACCTTCAACACCACTAACAGACATCAAGCTTTTACGCTCTTTGGATGTAGATTTGTGCTCTACTTTTGTGACTCTAAATCTGAAACAAGCAATACAAGAACCCACTTAGGATAGGTTGGTTAATCTTCAACATCCCAATGAGGCAAGTATTATCCCAACTATATAGATAGAAAACAAGATATTTTAAAAGGGGCTTTCCAAGAATACAGCAGGAGGGAAGTCTAAAGTTGGGAGTTCCTATCTCAGACTCTAGTGTTTGGACCATACCTACCTGTACTGGAAAAAGAAACAAGATCTCTAATTTTAAAACAAGACTACACTATTGGTTGAGCAATCATGAATAGTCCAAAAGCCAAAAAAAAAAAAAAAAAAAACTGAAACAAGAGGGAAAACTGCATCTTCTGTATTTGATACTTACTGTAAAGAAAGTTAAAAGAATGAGGATCTATCTGTAATTCTTGCTTTCTTTTTAGGCAGTTGTGTTACTGGATCCACAGCTTTGGATTTCTACTCACACTATGAAGGGATTTTAAAAAATTCCACATCACAAAATTTTAAAGCCACCTGGCTCTGAGGCAAAGTATAATTCATTAGTGTCCTTGACTAGATTAAAAAGAACATATTAACCATATTAGCCCACGCTGAAGTGAAATTCACTTTATTGTGCTCCTTAAGCATCTTCCATTTCCATCCCCTCAAAGGAAGCGTAAACAGTCAGACATACAACGTCACAGACATCAGGGTCCATGTGCAATCCAAGCACTAAACTGCAAATACTCATGTCAACTAGCAGATGAGAGGAAGAACCTGAGTCCAGGTCTTCTGTGGTTCCTATGATGGTGGAGGCATTCATCCATTAAAAAAAAAGATCCTATTATGAGGGAAATTTGGAGCTTGTAGACTTCCCCACCTAAGTGTGGGAGGTAGGGAGTAATATGCACACATGTGTGCTGGAACCCTGAAGCTCCAAAGACTCAGTATAAACCTGAATGTTATTAAACTATGGGGACCCATCAAGAATTTCATGAAAACAGCAGATTAGTGCAAGGCACAGGTCTTTAGGCCTCATTTTGTGCCTTCTGGGAGGTGGTACTTTAAACTCCTTGCTCCGTTTAGAGGTTGTGACTAGGATGGGAAGCCTGAGGAGTGGCGACATAGCTAAGTGAAGAAAACAGGATGAGGAGCCAGTGGTGGGCAAAAGATAGGACTTAGAAAAGGCCAGGCTGGAGGGGACACAGCAGAAGGGGTCAAGCTGGCGGGGAGGGGGTCTGTGTGCGCAGAATGGGCAGACAGGTCTGTTATCACAGGGAACATGACTCCCTCTCAGAGACTGGGGTGGAACCCATGATTCCCAAATCTCATCATTCCTTTGGTGTCAGAAAACATCTGTGAAAGCCTCTGGTAAAGTGTCTCATCCCCCTCCACACAGAGAATGACAACAGTCACTGTGCTCGAATAGCAAAGTTCCATGTAGCAGACACTGCTGATGACCCACGTGTGTTGATACGATGCCACATCATAGAATTTCTGTCTAAGTTTGCATTTATAAAAACCAGCAGCGCGCACGCACACACACACACACTAAGAGAACATTATGGTTGTAAAGTCAAGCACTCAAAAGATAGGAAATGCAGGTTTCTGTGCAGTCTTAATTCAGCCCTCTGAGGTGTATGTCTTACGATACAGTTTCTAATTACATACTAGATCTTGGCTCAGTCATATCCATTCACAATGCTGCTGCAAAGGTAATTTGCATCCCATCTCCCCTCTCTATGCATCCCTCCACTAGCTCCCATTTCTCTCTCCCAAGAAATATAAGCTACTTGCTTTCACTTTCAGACTCTTTCATAGCCTATCCCCACCCTATCAATTCTCATTCATTACCGTGTTGGATCACACCTCCAATCAGCCCATTGCCCACTTGTTAAATATTCAAATAAGCATCTTAGTGCATTTTCCCATGCTGTCCCTTCACACTTGGAGGAGCTCCATATAAAATATCTGCAAAATAGCTCATCCTCCTCCTTCAAAAACTCTCCTTTTCTACAGGGCCGACAAAAAAACATGACAATGGTTATGCTGATGATGTGCTGAGACCACTGACCAACACTGTCTCACTGTTTCCTTGTACTTCCCCATCTGTCATCTTTTGTCTTACACTTAGACTATGGCCTTGGCTACACTTGCGAGTTACAGCACAATAAAGAAACCCTGGCCGCACTAGCTCACTGCCCATCCACACTGGCAAGGCACGTAGAGCGCTCTGACTCCGTAGCTACAGCGCTCCTGGTACTCCACCTTGGTGAGTGGAATAACGTGCACCCCCGCTGGTGCGCCGCAGCGCCAGTGTGGACACCCTGGTCCTATAGTGCGCTCTGATCAGCCTCCAGAAGTGTCCCACAATGCCTGTGCTAGCCACTCTGGTCATCACTTTGAACTCTACTACCCGGCCCTCAGGTGACCAACTGTCAGACCGGCCCTTTAAATTCTCTGGGAATTTTGAAAAATCCTTTCCTGTTTGCTCAACCATGCGTGGAGTGCTCTCAGCAAATCTTTCCAGGTGACCATGCCTCCACACACCAGGCGAGCCCCAGTATGGAGCAATGGTGAGTTGCTGGATCTCATCAGTGTTTGGGAGGCGGAAGCTGTCCAGTCCCAGCTGGGCTCCAACCATAGGAATTACGATACCTTCGGGCAGATATCAAGGGACATGATGGTAAGGGGCCATGACCGGGACGCACTACAGTGCAGGATTAAAGTGAAGGAGCTGCAGAATGCCTACCGCAAAGCCCGTGAGGCAAACAACCGCTCTGGTGCTGCCCCCGCGACCTGCCGTTTCTACAAAGAGCTGGACATGATACTTGGGGGCAACCCCACCTCCACTCCAGGGACCACCATGGACACTTCAGAACCCAGTGCAATAAGGGAGGAGGAGGAGCAGCAAAGTGGGAGCAAGGGTGCTGAGACGGAGGAAGACACCCTGGAATCCCTAGATGTGTGCAGCCAGGAGCTGTTCTCAAGCCAGGAGGAAGGTAGCCAGTCACAGCGGCCAGTGCTTGGGGAAGGACAAACACCAAAGGAGGTTCCCGGTAAGTGGCTTTTATTTTGGGAAGGAAGTTATTTGGTGTGGGCTCTTGGGACGAGGAGGGTTAGGGCTGCATGCATGCCTAGATGCGGAATAGGTGTTGATGTGCTCTCTCACATTGCGGTAATCGGCCTCAGTGATCTCTTCAAGGGTCTCATCCAGAACTTGGGCAATGCGCTTGTGCAGGTTTCTCGGGAGAGCCACTGTGGTCCTTGTCCCAGTCAGGCTAACTTGTCCGCGCCACTGTGCCGTGAGGGGTGAGGGGACCATTGCTGCACACAGGCAAGCTGCATATGGGCCAAGGTGAAAGCCACATTGCAGAAGATGACCCTCCCTTGCTTCCTCAGAAGCAAGAGATCTTCCAGGACAAACTCCTGCGGAAAATGTGGGGACAGTGTTCAGTATAGGGGCCCCCGGCCGCTGTTGGCTCCCCAAAGGCACAGAAACCCAGAGGACAGTACAGCCGTGAAACAATCAGTCACACTTGACCGTGTGCTTACTCACCGTTTTGGGGCTCCCGTGGGTTGTGCGCTCTCGCTTTGGAACGGGCAAATTATGCTATTGCGTATACTGTGCTTGCCCTTAAGTATGCTTAATCCTTAATCATTGCTCTGTCTGGTGTGAACAATGCTGCCTCTGTTAAGTGTTGCATTTTGCCTTTACAGATGCAACCTTGAGATCTCAGCCATCCGTGTTATCACTAGCCGAAAGACTCCAAAGAATCAGGAAGAGGCCACGTATAAGGAAGGAAGACATGTTGCGTGAAGTAATGCAGCATTCAAAGAATGAAAATCAAAAAGGGCAGGAGTGGCGGGAGAGTGAAAGGAGGGTCCACCAGCAGAATGCGGATCGTTGGCACCAAAGCATGGAGCGCCTGCTAAGCATCATGGAGCGCCAAGCGGACTCGATTCAGGCGCTCGTAGCAATGCAGGAGGAGCACTAACACGCCGTTCCCGCCCCCCCGCAGCCCTTGTCCCAAAACTCTTTCCCTTGTGCCCCCATGTCACCTCCAGCCCACTTTCCCCAACATCCAGGTTCTTACTGCCACCCACTGCCTCCAACACCTGTAGCTTCACCACCCAGCCCTGAAAACTATGACCCTTACCCACTGCACTCAACCCCCATCACCATGCAGTATAGCCATCCTGAAGTGCAGCACTCATTGCACAGCACTCCAGACAGGACATAGGCAAATCTGTGATTGTACCGTTCCCCAAACCCTTTCCCTTTCTGTTTCCCAAGCAGTTGTGTCTCTTTTCAACAAATGAATTTTCTTTTCAATAAATGGATTTTTTGGCTTTGAAAACATTTTTTATTATTGCATAAAGTAAAAGATGCAGTGCCTGTTTCTTTCCTGGGCTAAGGTAAGTCAGCGTAGCAAAAACAGATTCCTACTAACATTGGAACCACCGAACTTCACTCCTGTGCAGGGCACCAGACATTACTGGTGACTTTCAGCCTCAAATTGCTCCCTCAAGGCATCCCTAATCCTTGCAGCCCCATGTTGGGCCGCTCTAATAGCCCTGCTCCTGGCTGTTCAAATTCATCCTCCAGGTGTTGAACCTCCAAGTTCCATGCTTGAGTGAATCTTTCATCCTTCCCTTCACAAATGTTATGGAGGGTACAGCACGCAGGTATAACCGCGGGATGCTGTCATCGGCCAAGTCCAGCTTCCCATACAGAGAGAGCACCAGCGGCCCTTTAAACGGCCAAAAGCACACTCCACAGTCATTCTGCACCGGCTCATCCTGTTGTTGAACCACTCCTTGCTGCTGTCAAGGCTCCCTGTGTAGGGTTTCATGAGCCACGGCATTAAAGGGTAAGCGGGGTCTCCAAGGATCACAATGGGCATTTTGACTTCCCCTATGGTGATCTTCTAGTCTGGGAAAAGAGTCCTGGCTTGCAGCTTCTTGAACAGGCCAGTGTTCCAAAAGATGCATGCATCATGCACCTTTCCGGGCCAGCCTGCGTTAATGTCAATGAAACACCTACGGCGATACACAAGTGCCTGGAGAACCATCGAGAAATACCCCTTCCGATTAACGTATTCGGAGGCTAGGTGGGCTGGTGCCAGAATTGGAATATGCGTCCCATCTATTGCCCCTCTGCAGTTAGGGAAACCCATTTGTGCCAAGTCATCCACGTCATGCATGTTACCCGGAGTCATGGTTCTTCTCAGCAGGATGGAATTAAAGGCCCTGCAAACTTGCATCAACACGATTCCAACGGTCAACTTCCCCACTCCAAACTGGTTAGCCGCCGATCAGTAGCTGTCTGGAGTTGCCAGCTTCCAGATTGCAATAGCCCCCCGCTTCTCCACTGTCAGGGCAGCTCTCAATCTCGAGTCCTTGCACCGCAGGGCTGGGGTGAGCTCCTCACACAGCCCCATGAAAGTGGCTTTTCTCATCCAAAAGTCGTCATCCCAGACTTGCATGACTATGTGATCCCACCACTCAGTGCTTGTTTCCCAAGCCCAAAAGCAGAGTTCCACGGTGGTAAGCATGTCCATGAATGCCACAAGCTTGTGTCATATGCGTTACTCGAGTCAATATCAGAGCCCTCACTGTCACTTTGGATCATAAGGAATAACTCGACTGCCAAACGTGACATGCTGACGAGACTCATCAGCATACTCCTCAGCAGTTCGGGCTCCATTCCTGCAGAGCGAAAGGGAAGACAGAGCGCGCAGTACAAAAAACGTTGAAAGATGAAGCCAAATGTGGACGGAAGCAAAGGGAATGCTGGGATGCGAACCGACGCGTCACGGGGCGTGGGACAGGACCCAGAATGCTCCGCTCCCCTGCCCCCTTCTCACAAGGGACAGCGCCAGAATGGGAAGAAGTGCTCTGTGGGATAGCTGCCCATAATGCACCGCTCCCAATGCTGCTGCAAGTGCCGCAAATGTGGCCACACCAGTACGCTTGCAGCTGTCAGTGTGGACTGCAGCGCCTTCCCAACTGCGCTCCACGAAGGCGGGTTTAACTCACAGCGCTCTACATCTGCAAGAGTAGCCATGCCCTATGTCTACACCGCAAGTCCTTCAACAGCACACCAACACAGGAGCAGCTACAGTGCTGTAGCATAGACGCTCACTACAGTGACAGAAGGGGGTTTTTCCATGCTCGATGGGTGGTCGCTAGATTGACAGAAGAATTCTTCCATCTTGCATCTGCAGTGGGGTTAGGTCAACATAACTACATCACACAGGGAATGAAAATTTTCATTGCCCAGAGCAATGTAGTTAGAATGACCTAAGTTTTAGGTGTAGACCAAGCCTTAGACTAAAGTAAGTTCTTTGGGGCAGAGGCTGTCTTTTTATTCTGCATTTGGGCAGCATCTAGCATAATGGGGTCCTGGTCCATGACTAGGACTCCAGACACTAATGGTAATACAAATTAATCATTAAAATTCTTTCACTTGCCAATATGTTTATCCAAATCCCAATAAAAAAACATCTGATCAAAAAAGAGAACTAGTGAATTGACAAACTTTGGATTTACAAGTCAGATATCTGATGCCTAGGGAAGTAACACAATGCTTTGAAAGTTAATTACAGTCTTGCAATTCAGAAAAATCCATGTGCTGGGTTGTGGTAAGAATCGTTACAGAAGTAGGTGGTAGCAGCATATAACTAATCCAACAGTAAGAGTCAGACGAGATAACATGTAAATAAAGCATTAAACAAAACAGAACAGTCTTACCTTCCCACAGAAAGTACTGTAACTTCCCCTTGTCGGCTTTTTCTTTGTTCTTTAGATTTGTTGGTTGGCTTTAAAAGATGCCATCTTTTGTGACTACAGCGAGTACAAACATCCTTCTCTGCTACTCCCCCAACAGTATGCAAGTGACGGCCACGACAGTTATGTTTTGATGGAGTATCACCTGGTGACAAAGGAGAGCCTGGACTTGTAGGACTGCCTGGAGTGGTAGGAGAGACAGGGCTATTTTTAAAAACAAAACAAAAAAATTAACAATGTTTAACTTTAATTACATATAATTGTTCTTCTTAGAAATAGCTTGCCAGTTTCTTTAAATTTAAATAATCGTCCCACCTTATTCTCTGATCATATACCCTAAGTTGTATCCAGTTAGTGTTAAATTTAGGTTGTTGATTTCCCCCCCCCCACAGAAGGTAGTTTTAGCTGACAAAAAGATACATTAGTCTGGTGTGGAAAAGTCAACAATTTATTCCAGCCCTCTCCCTCCACCCCCCCCTTTTACTGAGAGAAGAGCACCAGCAGACACCACCACCCCCCACCACAAAAAAGGCAGTTTTGCAAATTCACATATACATCTTCATTTTCTCTTGTGAAAAGTCAAAGAGAAACCAAAACCATTTAGTTGTTCAAATTTTAACCCAACCACACACTCCTGCATCATCACACAAGATTATTCTGAAATTGGCCCATATTTGAAAACAGACATCTCTCAAGATTGCGAAGATATTTTCCTCAAAAAATTGCTCCAAGTAAAATAGGAGGTAAAATGAAGGAGAAAGAACAAAGTGTGTAAATAATGCATACAGAGGGCTGATTTACACACAGGCTTTGTACTACTGTAATTATATTTGTTTAGAAAATGGTATAATTAAAAGTGGAACAACCCTCTTCAGCATGGATGCAGTTGTACCAGCCTAAAGGTGTTTATATCGGTGCTGATATAGTTAAACATGTTTTATCAGTACAGACACAAGCACCTTTAGAGACTGGTACAACTGCATCCACAAGAAAGGTAGGTCTACAGTGGCAAGTTTCTGCACAACAAGTTATACCACTTTTATTAAGGCGCTAGAATTAAAGTGCTGTTGCATGTCCACACCGCTCCTTGTGACGGTGGAGTCCATCCACGTTAGCAGCTCTTACAATGGCAAAGAGCAGTGCATTGTGGTAGTTATTCCACTGTGCAACTGGCTGCAGGGTGCTTTGGGAGGGGTTTGCAATGCCTCATGGGGCAGGCACAGCGTCACATAATGCAGGTTTTCCAATCCTGTTGTTCCATGGGCATCCCACTAAATTGCCAGCTGCTTTTCAACTGAAAGGGGGGGAGGGGCAGAGTGCGACATGGAGTGTGTGTGTGTATATACGGAGGGGGGAGGAGAGACTGTTTTGGGGGACAGAGTGTGTCAGCATACTGTCTTGTAAGTTCAGACAGCGGCAGGAAGTAACCAGAGTTGAGACGGGGGAGGGGGAAACCCCGACTTCAGCCCCCGCCTCCCTCCCTGGGCTTTCTGCACAGCACTCTCTCTCTCACACACCTACCTGTGTTCAACAGCACAAGAATTACCACATTAATGGCTTGCTGTGTGTCCTAGAGCAGATCAGCACAGCATGTAAGAGCTGTCAGAAATGGAGCTTTGAAAGGGGAGGGGCGCATGTCTCCAGGGAAGCCGAGTTCAAAACAATGAGCACAGCAGCCACTTGAGGGATTAGGGGACACTTCCGGAGGCCAACTGATTGTTTTCTGCACTGTAATATGTTTACACTGCCAATACAGTACTGGACCCTCTGCGCTGTAAGGTTTACGGCAAGAGTGTCGAGGTGGTTTTTTGGCAACGCTGCAACTCAGGAGTTTCTGTGCACTAAGTGACTTGGCAGTTCACACACCTCGGTAGTTACACCACAGAAAGCTGTTTTAATGCACAGAAACTTGCCAGTGTAGACAAGGCCTAAGAAGGGTTGTTCCACTTTAACTCTCTCATTTTCTAAAACATATATAGTTATATTGGCACATAAAACTGTGTATACTACCCCAAAGTATATGCACATTTACAACAGAACAAATATTCTAAGAAAAAAGAAAGATGTGTATTTTTTTGAAGTCAAGTTTTGTACAAATCAAGCCCCTAGAAAGCTACTGTCTCTTCCCCTCTCATCTTTCAGATCAGCCTCTAGCAATCTGCGTTAGTTCTCTAGCTGTTAAGCGTTAGGTTAGTTTTTCAAGCCCTAGCCTTGTTTTAAAGAATTAAACAAGTGTGTAAAGGCACTATGAGCTACTGTCAAATTTTCAATCCCCAGTATGGTAGATTTCTACTGTAAATCTCAATGCATACACACAGAATTGAAAGTTCCTCAGAAAAAAGTTTCTCTCAGAAGAGAAAGGAAATCTCAGTGAATCAGAGAAAAATAAGACAATGAAATCAAAATATTTTCTTTTCAACCAATGACTCAGGCAAGTGAGAGCAAAAGAATAGAAAAAACCTGATTAACAAGTAAAGCAACTTGTGGCAATCTGTATTTTTTCTAATAAGAGATATAGATACCTTGTTTTTATGAAATCAAATGTACATTTCCAGTTTTGATAAAAATGGACACTACATAAACTTACAGGAGTAGTGTGACAAGAACGTATGCATTTTTTGTTTAAAAAAAAAAAAAAAAAAGAGTAACTGCATCTTTGAAGTAGCATCCCTGTGATTAAGCTCCCAAATGACTGCTACTGAATGTTCTTGAATCTAAAACTAGAGTGAACAAACTTTCAGTTATCATAATAGCATTTAAAGGATTGCAATTTCACTGAGATTTCAGTTTCAATTAACATAGAATCATTGGTAGGGTACATCTTGACATAGCAGAGGAAATATACAGAGTTAAAATAGAAAGGTCTTACCTTTCAGGATCACACACACTGTTATCTGCCACCATGGCCTTTAACATATCAGCATTTGCTGCAAAAAGCATAAACAGAAATTGTTAGAAGAAATGTGTTGCTATGTCCTTGTATAACCAAAAAAAGATAGTAAAAAGTAAGCAAGCTGAAGATTCTAATTTTGACCCAGAATCCACTTAGCAAAGGTGCATTAACAGCAATCTCATGAGCTGAACTGAATCGCTCTGAATTTAGTTCCATCTAGATCGGAGAAGTCTGCATTATGGAATCTCCAAAAGCTAAGCTGCCAAAGGCAACAAATAAAAAAATCTGCATGCAAACAAAATAAATCTGTATGATGAAATATTTTTAAGAGCCGGTTAGACAAACACCTGCCAGGGATGGTCTAGATTACATTTAGTCCTGGGGACTGGACTAGACGACCTCTCAAGGTCCATTCCAGTCCTATGATTCTATGAAATGCTGATTTATTTAAAAACTTATAGGAGTTTATAATTGAGAAGGTAAAGTTACTCTTGCTATAGAACACATATCTCAGTCCCAATACAAAGCACATATATTACTGTCCATGTTATGAGAATGCTTGCCATGCTTAATACCATGCATACAATCTACCAAACTGATAACCTTGTCTAAAAAGCGCTCCCAGGCCACAAGTCAAAGATTAGCAGAGTTAATGAATATTTAATTATTTGGATGGATCTCAAAGGCAACATTTCAGCCACCATTAAAATAAAGCTGCCTTTTGGTAAAATAAGCAGCTGTTTAACAGTGCACACTAGTACTACACAACCTTAAGTACACTACAACTTAAGAATTATAGACAGATCACATATTCAAAGCAACATATTGAGGGCCAGCTACTCCCAACCTCCACAAAAAAAGTATTCCAATTATAAACAAGTGAATTCTGAATAGCCACCACATTCTCTCTTCAGGGTATTTATGAATGTACAGAAAAGGCCAGGAGCTACAACCCTTCAACTGTGAACAGCCCAGGTTTCCAAAGGAAAATCTGATCCAATTCCCTTCGCTTCCAGGACATCCACATAGATACTAGCCTTTGCATTGCATTTGGCATATTCCTAGAGCTGTACTGCTACTGGATCACTAGTTCAGCTATACACTGCAGGTTGGATGCCACAAAGGAGAAGTTAATGGTTTAAGGGCAGTCTTAACTTGTACATAAATTTACACTGGGAGAAACTCCTAGAAGAGCAGTTCAATACATAGCAGCTACTCCCTGATTAAGGTCCTACAACTCTCTAAAAACCCATGTAATCCCAATTGTGTGATGTTGCAAAGAGCAGATTCCATCAATGTTACAGAGAAGAATGCTACACAGGCACCACTCTCCTGTTTTGGCTGGACAGTCACTCTACTTCATTGCTCCCCTGCAAGCCAAGCTACAAGCAAGCCTCTGTCCTTACGTACCTTTGACTATGTATTAACTAACTTGAAATAAAGTAGAGTGTTTACTTTAATGTTCTAACATGTATATACGATCACACATTGAAACATGCATATAATATGGTGTGTTTATGGAAAGGGTGGAGATGCAGATATATACTGCTCGCACATATATAAAAATATTCAGTGGGTTCTACATTTTGGTATATTGTTAAAACTCTTCAGTAAACCACTTAGTGTACCTTTTCAGCAGGTGTTTTTTTTTTTTTTTTTAATTCTTCTACCACCTCTTTCTAAACCAATTTTATTGAATAAATCCAAAGTACTTGTCCTCAGAGGACTCAGTTTAGTGTTTAAGTATCTAAATTACACAAATGCAAAATACAAAATTTGAAAACAAAACAGAAAAACATTTTCCTAATCAGCTAGCCCTTTGTTTGGCCAAGCAGGCAGAATGTGAAGTGATGTTACAGGGGGAAAATCTTATATAACATGGCTGCATAGCTGCTCAGCATTCTTTCCCCCTTCCAAACATTTATTTTTCCATTGTTTAGATACATCCATCACAAAGTAAACAACAGTGCCGCTGTCCTGTTTTCCCTACTTTGCTGAAAACCTTTGCCTCAGTCACACATGTGCAGTAGTCGGAACCTGCCCACCATTCCAAGCCAGTCAGTGTGATGGTAGTATTTAAATGCTCCCAAATAGGCTTTGACATTACCATTAAGCGAACAAGCTAGTTCTTTTATCTTCTCCTTTTAAAAATAAGAACATTCAGGCTCTTGCAAAGACTGCTAAGTTTCTATTATTTTTAATGACAGGAAAAGCAAGTTTGTAGTGTTTTAGCTGTGTTGGTTCCAGGATATTAGACAAGATGGGTGAGATATCTTTTATTGGTCCAACTTTTGTTGGTGAAAGAGACAAGTTAAACTTCCAACATGAACCAACCCCCCCCCCCCAAAAAAAATTAACTTTAGAGAAGATATGGGAAGTCTCATTCTAAAAAGCAATTTCAGAACGTTAAGTGTGTGCAAACAAGAAGGTATGAGAGCGCATCGGAATGAAGAAAGCCCTAATATGCTGTGGAAACACTTTGATACTATGACAGGTATCAGAGTAGCAGCCGTGTTAGTCTGTAGTCGCAAAAAGAAAAGGAGTACTTGTGGCACCTTAGAGACTACCAAATTTATCTGAGCACATTACAGTGTGTATGGTAACAGCCATTGTTTCATGTTCTCTATGTATATAAATCTCCCCACTGTATTTTCCACTGAATGCATCCGATGAAGTGAGCTGTAGCTCACGAAAGCTTATGCTCAAATAAATTTGTTAGTCTCTAAGGTCCCACAAGTACTCCTTTTCTTTTTGATACTATGTAGCTTTTTAAACTGCATCAGAGGAATTCACATCTTTAACAGAGAACACGGTACATTGATATTAAACTGTACCTTCATTTTCCATAATGATGTTGACGATTCGCCCCACAGTATCGTTATTGTCATTTACACTTTCATTCATTTCTATGGGGGGGAACAACAATATATAGTCAATATTACAGCCTCCTATAAATTTTTTTCCTATGGTAAAGTAAGGAGAACATCTCATTTTTTAAATATATATTTATTCCATAAGTATTATATCACTGCCATATTAAAAAACAAAACAAAAACACTTTATGTATTTTAGTAACAATCCTGAAGACAGTCCTGCAGCCCTTATTCAGGCAAGGTTCTCTCACTAAAGACATCAGGACTGAGTTCTTAAGTTCCATAGTTTATGTATTTCATCTAATACCCCCTGAAAACTCAGAGTTTTCATAAAATTTTGAAATATCAAAGTTTATCATCACTTTCATCCTCCTTCTCACCTAAATTTTAAGAGAGCAGAAGGAATATAAGTCTCAGCAGAAAATGGGTTTGGAGATTAAGTTACCACATATGGAATACCTCACACTTGACTAGTAGCAAATTAACGAGTTGTTGCAGGGAAGCTTGCACTGCTATATTGTTAACCACAACAGACTTCAGTATCTAAGACTATAAATTCAGCGCCTTTCACTACAACTAGGAAGACAGGAGTCAAGTACTGCCAGCCCCAAGCATTCAAATATCAAGAGCCAGACCCTCCCAAAATCATGAGATTATCTTAAAAATTGAAAGATTTTATAAAAATACTAAATTTTAGATTTTTGTTTGCCTTCTAGAGTTTGAATCTTTAGGATTTGCATTTTCAAGCTTTTCCACACAACACAGGGATAGAAACATTTTTTTTAAATGAAAGATTTTCATTTAACAGCATGACTCCAGGAGCCAAGGCTTTAAGAAAAAGCACTTAAATATAATGAGTATATAAATATACCTGTGTAAAAAATCTCTGAATTGAGAACTCTGGTGGGGGAGTCTCACAAAAAGCCTTCTCAAAGTAGTTTAAGGGGTAAAAATTGACTCTGTGACTGTGCATAATGAATACACCACTGCTTTCCACCCTGTTATAGGATTGACAACTTTCTAATCCCTGAAAATCGAACACCCCTCCCCCACCCCTTCACCGAGGTCCCACCCCCTGCCCTGGCTCCTCCTCTGAGGCTCTGCCCACCCTCCCCACCTGTCCCCCACCCCAGCCCATTACTCATTCCCTGGGACTCACCTGCAGAGCTGGGCTGGGAGGAGCTGGCGCCGAGCCTGCCCAATAGGGGCACAGCGGGGGTCGGTCCCCGGACCGAGGGGCTGGCGAAATCAGGGCACAATGGAGTGGGAGGGCAGTCCCCAGACCAAGGGGCTGGAGTGGGGAATTCGGGGCACAACAGGGTCCATCCCTAGAGCAAGAGACTGGGGCAGAGGGGGAACTGGTCCCCGGAGTGAGGGGCTGGGCTGGGCAAATCAGGGCACAGCACGGTGGGGGTGGGTTGGTCCCCAGAGTGAGGAGCTGGGGAATTGGGGCAAAGCAGGAGGATCCCCAGAGTGAGGGGCTGGGAAATCGGGGCACAGCAGGGCAGGAGGGCAGACAGGTTACCCACACACCCCCAATTGGTGCCAGAACCTACTTTGGAGCCTGGTCCAGGAGCCAGCCAGTTCTCTCTGTCAGGCTGGGGGGGGGGGGGGGGGAGAGCAGCAGCTGCTGCTAAGCGGAGCCGCTCCTCCAGGCTCCAGCATCAGCTGTTACTCTTCCTGTCCCCCAGTGGCAAAGGCCGCTGACCGAAGGCTGCCAGTTTCCCTTTTCAACCGGACATTCCAGTCGAAAACTGGACACCTGGCAACCCTATGTGGCAACAAAAATATAGAAAGTCACTTCCTTACTCAATATTTTAATTTTATTAGACCAGGAAAGGCAACATTATCCCTAAAGCTACTTAGTCTCTCTGCTTCACTGAGGAGCTCCTGCCTGACTCCTGAAGAGAACCCACCCTACCATTCCTACCTGACTTCCAGCTACAAAGTTAAAGAAAAATACCCACGGCTCACAGGGTCTCCCAATAAAGACAGCAACAGGAACAACCTACCATGCGTAAGCTTTTCTCCTCTGCTCCCAAGTCAAATAAGTAACTTCAGCACCACATGCTACTGAATTCATGGAGCCACTAACACACACTGCAAGTACTTTTTGACAAGTAAGGGGACAAGAACAAGAGCACAAAGAAAAAATGTTAGAGAAGGGGGGGGGGGGGAAGGAAAAGACGAAGGGGAAAAAAATGGTAGCAGCAAATGTGTTAAGGCCTGACACCAAAGAATACAGCCAGAGCACACCAATGTTCCAATCCGTCACAACAGGGGAGGAGAGAGAGGGTGGAAACCGTAGTACTAGAGTATTAAATTTACCCAAATAAAATTCGAGTATCTGCACTGTTAAACATACACCAAAAAGTTATGCTTTAAAAAAGGCTGGTTTATGGATGTCAATCTTTAAAAGAGTTATGCACTGCACACTATTGCTGCAGACAGCAGATGAAATACAGAAAAGCGGGTTCGCTATTCAAATCGTAGTTTATAGTCACAAAAGCTATAAAGTATTTTGTATGCAGTGTCGTTGTAGCGCAAAGGTCGGCAACCTGTCAAAAGTGGTGTGCCAAGCATTCATTTATTCACTCTAATTTAAGGTTAGGCGTGCCAGTAATACATTTTCATGTTGTTAGAAGGTCTCTTTCTATAAGTCTAGAATATATAACTAAACTAAACTATTGTTGCATGTAAAGTAAATAAGGTTTTTAAAATGTTTAAGAAGCTTCATTTAAAATTAAATTAAAACACAGAGCCCCCCAGACCAGTGGCCAGGAACCGGGCAGTGTGAGTGCCACTGAAAATCAGCTTGCGTGCTGCCTTTGGCATGCGTGCCATAGGTTGCCTACCCCTGTTGTAGCGTGTTAGAGATACAAGGTTGGTGAGGTAATCTCTTTTATTTGACCAAAGTCTGTTGATAAGAGAGACACTAAGAGCCCATGTCTCTCTTACTGGACTAACGTCTGTTGATGAGAGAGACATGGGCTCTTAGTGTCTCTCTCTCTCTCATCAACAGCCGTTAGTCCAGTAAGAGAGACATGGGCTCTTAGTGTCTCTCTTATCAACAGACTTTGGTCAAATAAAAGAGATTACCTCACCCACCTTGTCTCCATGAAGTATTTTGGACACTTTGATCCTTCAAAAAAAGGTTTTAAAAGTATATTTTAGAGGACTGGCATTGGGAATTGGTAGAATTTCCTAATAGAGGTCACTTGGTTAGGTTGGGAATGGCCAAAAGTAATTACCATTTAATTGTCTGTTAAGTCAATGTTCTTAAACTATTTAATCGAGGATATGTATTATGAGAGAGAGAGAGAGAGAGCGCGCGCGCACCCGCTATGGATCATTCCAGATTAGTAACATACCGCATAAAAATGAACAAAACATTGACATTACTTACCTATCTTTTCTCGAAGTTTTTCCTCTTCAATTTCTTGCTCGGCCTCTGTTCTACACCGATATCCTTTTTTCTTAAGCATGTGACAGATGAGGATCCCCAAAAGGCCCATGATGAAAAAGACAGGAACCAACCCATAAGCAAGATATTCTGGATGCATGCCACTTCCTGTGTGATCACCGACAGCTTGAGATGTAGTACTTTCTAAACCATGGCTTGCCAAAATATTAGGAATATCTTGATTTCCTATGTAAAATAAATACATGGTTATGAAGCACAGTTCTGGATAATACTTTGCACTTTCAAGCAGCTCTGACTTTAGGCTCTCAAAGGACTGGGTGAATTATGAGCCTGATCCTAAGACCACTGAAGTCAATGGGAGTCTTTCCACTGATGGATCCAGGTCCATTGATGAATTAAGCCTCAAACCCCTATAAGTAGTAGGTATTCTCTTTTACAGATGGCGAAAGGAACACAAAAGGTGATGCAACTTGCTTAAGGACACAGCAGTTCAGTGGCAGAGCTGGGAACAGAAGTCAAGAGTCTAGTCCTGTTGGCCCCAGCTCTACCCACTAGGCAACAATCCTTCCACAAACATTCATTATATTTCAAAATAAGGAGGAAAAATGTCAAACTTTCTTTTAACATAGTTAAATCAAAGTTTACGTCAATACAGATCCTTGAAGATACCATGAATTTCATTTTGTTTAGCTCAGACATAGAATTTAAGACAGAAAATCACTAGGTTGAAATCCCATCTATGAACCTAGTCACAATGAGAAACTGACTAGGGCTATCACCATAAAGATGGCCCATTTTACAATACTTTCTGTACTATCTGAAAGGGGAAGTGTATGTACTGTCACAGATCATTACAATAGTTCATTGAATTGGAAGCATACCTGCATCTCTGCAGCTATTATGTTGCATTGGAATACTATCTACTGTTCGGATTATGCCTCTGAACCTGCTGTTTAAGCCATGCTCAGATGCACCCCCAAACTCACCACCTCACCACTCAAGAAGTTTATCTCCAAAGCAAGCAGACTTCCAAAATGCTGCCCAATGTTACCAGTGGCTAAATACTATCCATTACGCATCCTTACCTGGGACAAAATGGAAAAAAAAGAACATCAGTGGAATGACAAGTGGAAATGGATCTGATGTAAAATGAAAAGCAGTTCACATCTAATCTAAAATACTGAACAGGTTCTACTGGAGGCAAACCAGATGCCTAGCCATTAAATTTAATGAATATGCAATTGTTTCCATGCCTCCCTATCACTCATCATTTGGTCCTACCACACTGAAAGTTCATTCATCCCACTCCCATCCTGCTGTGGATAAACATTATCCACACCTACATCTCAGAAGCACTAAATAATGCCGTTACCTCCCCTTGGATTTGAGGATAACCCAACATCACTTTAAAAATAGGACCCTTGCAGCTCTTATCTTCCATACAAAAAATTGAGATACTGGAAGGATCCATATCTTCCCTATCTAAGAGGGGAAACTGTATTTAGCACCAAAGATGCCAAACTTTCAGCTTTCCCTGGGGATGCTCCACCTCCACTCCATCCCTTCTCCCAAGTCTCCACCCTCGCCCTGCCTCTTTCCCGAGGCTCCGCCCTGTCTTTTCCTGCCCCTGCTCTGCCCCAACACACCCTATTGTGCCCTGCCCTCGCTCCGCCTCTTCCCACCCCCACTCCTCCCCTCCCCCCCCAGCGCCTCCCTCCCACCATTGAACAGCTGATCAGCAGCAGGTGGGAGGTGCAGGGTGGAAGGGGAGGAGCTGATCTGCAGGGCCCACCAAACAACTGTTTGGGGGGTGGCTGCGGAGCACCCACTTCTTTTTTTATGGGTGCTCTAGCCCCAGAGCGCACACAGAGTCAGTGCCTATGTTTAGCACGGACCCTTGTGATGGGAAAAGTATATATCACCAAATTTAGGAGAGACAATCTGTTGTTCCCATCCTGGGGTATTACAAGACATATAAAGAGGCTTTTACAGCAGAAATAACATTTTATTTCATCTTCTTTTACTCTTCCTCCTCAATTTTCACCTCATACTGATCAACAAGGTGAACATTATTTTGTTTAACTGTACTTCAATACAACTACTTAAAAGTTAGTTTCTATTTCCTCACCATAGTATTGGCACACAGTTTGGACCAACCTGTAACTTTAAATGCTTCTCACTGAAAAAAAAGTTTACATCCATTATTTGCTTATACCAACTGAAGATTTTATGTACAGACTTTGTCTAATCTGCTCTCTGTACCTTAAGGAATACAAAATGTGCTAAACGGTTTAGGAAATCAGGTTGTCATACATGCACAGCAGCTGTTAAAGTGAAAGCAATTAGTCACCTTTAATGACTTGCTATGTAAAATAATACACACACCCCTAATTTCTAAAAAAGATTTCTAGAAGACTTTATATTCTAAATCTGAAGGAAAAAAAGCACAGCTTGTGCCAAGAACCTGTACATTATAACGTAAGTGAAATATTTGTTCTATACTGACATTTAAACTCTCACAAAAATTTCACTAATCAGCTGAATAAAAAAGTTTACTGGTATGGACGTAGAGGCAGATTGGCCTTTCTGGAATAGGAAATACATGCAAATGTTTTAAAGACAGCAGTCAATGTATCAGATTTTACTGTATATAGCTCATTTTGATTAAGAGACCAATCTTGGTTTTATATGTACCTTACTATTTGAGTACTCCAAATTATTTCTACATAGCGTCTGCCCCTGCTACTAAATCACAGGCAGATCAGCTTGTAGGTCTGCCTTACCTAAAGATATTAAATATTGCAGAGAATGTGGGAATGCTTTCCTTTCCACTATCAACCCTCTTTCCTCCCTGTTCCATCCCCCCACCAAATAATTTTGAAGTTTGGAAGGAAAGTCAGATGGCTAAATTAAGAAGACCCACCAACAGCCAGTGGAAAACTACAAAAGGTGTGAGAACAACTGCCGAAATGGATTCTCCTCCCTAAAACAAGAGCACTCTCAAAATACCTGAGCGCCACTTATGGACTAGGCACGATGAAGGCAACCTCTCTGCTATAGCAGTTAAGTCTACAGTTACCTGTGCCAACCTTGCTAGCTTCCTTTGTACTGCTCAGAGGGCTTGGCTTCTACCCATTCACCCAGTTTCTCCTTTTGTTTCTCCCACCCCCATCTCATTTCCCTTGAATTTTGCAATATTCCTGGATTTATGGTTCTGTGACATCAGCAACAATTGGGATGGAAAAAGGAAATGCTGCAGCTCAGCCTTCAGAAGTGTCATTACATTTTTTTTAACCTAATTCTGGAGAGAGAGAAAGGGACCCGTGTGCATGTGCGTGAAAAGGAGGACGAAGCAAGAAGAAACCTTTGCAGGTTAGGTTTAGATATTCTGTAAGTATGGACTCAAACAGCAATATAGCTTGGAACGGGATGGACATATATTTAAATTTGTATTTGAAATGTATTTAAAAATTTTAAAGGTATACTCTGTACTATAAGGTATGTTAATAGATACTTGTTTTTAGTTACTGCAACAGTGTGTTTGCACAAAATGGCTTGAAAAAAAGAGGATGAAGGGAATACAAGTCTTAAGAATTTTATGAAGTTTTTGCAAAAAAAGTGAAAGATCTCTAGCAAGTTTTTTCTCTGCAGAAAGAACTCCCAACATTTGTGCAATTTGATAATTTAATTTAAGTAAATGTAACTTAGATTTGAAATACATGAACCAGGTCCTCACTTTATTCCCTCTTTGCTGAAGATCTTTAGCAAGAATGTTGAAGGATCTTAATAGTGATGTTACATGATGACAACCTGGAACTGTAGCTTTCCCCAAAAGCAAGCAAGGAAATTTTGATAGAAAGAAGGTGGTTTCCATTAAGGACTTGTCTACACTGGAAGTTTTACCCACAGAAGTTCTTATGGAATACTGCTACTCACATAGCTATTTCAACAGAGAGAGTTGACATTTGGCTTTTTTTTTTCCCCCCAGTTTTTTCATTTCACCACCAGAAGCCAAACAGATCAGTGGAGTGTCTCTTGCCCATTTTAAGGACAGGGTAAGGGATTTTTTCATATTTGCAAGAACCACACTCTCAAGACACAGAGGGGATACAGAGGATGAGTGGAAGATAGCAAAAAAGCTAACCAGCTACTGTAGGTATTCAATGACAAACTGCACACAGTGCAACAGCGTTTTGGGGGCCTGTACTACAAGCACTGAGTGGTAGGACTGGATCATGATGCAAATCTGGGATGATCAGCAACTGCTCCTGAACTTTTGTATGTGGAAGGTCAAGTTCCTGTTGTTGTATGTGTTAGGATATAGATATTCAGGCCTGTCGGTAAAGGCCTGTACTCAAAGAATTTAGGTGTATTCTTATCACTTGGCTAGTTAGAGGTATAAAAGAATCAAAATCACTGTCTGCCAGTGTAAGGTCCTTCTCTTACTGTGACAGTCTAAGGCCCTGTTCTTAGGCTAAGGCCTTTGGCTAAGCAACAGAGGCAGCCATAAACTGGGAAGTGAATGGTCACATCCTCACATTCCAAACTAGTCACATTGAAATAAGGTGCTATTGGGCTGTTAGGAATACAATCCTGTCCTGATAGTGCCTAGAAAATGTAAAAGGAAACTTAGTTTGATAGCATCCTGTCTGGCAAGAACTCACTTATCAATAGCTAGGATGTGAAATCCTCACTTCTGTATTGTTTTGTCATTATAGTTCCCACTTTGCTATTGTTTGTATAATCTCTGTCTGGTTCTGTGATTGTTTCTGTTTGCTGTATAATTAATTTTGCTGGGTGTAAACTAATTAAGGTGGTGGGATATAATTGGTTACATAATCATGTTACAACATGTTAGGATTGGTTAGTTAAATTTCAGGAAAATGATTGGTTAAGATATAGCTAAGCTGAACTCAAGTTTTACTATATAGTCTGCAGTCGATCAGGAAGTGAGTGGGTGGGTGTGTGTGGGGAAAATGGGAACAGGAATGGGGGTGGGGAAATTGGAATCATGTTTGGCTAAGGGCAGGAATGGGAACAGGGACACAGGTGTAAGGCTCTGTGGTGTCAGAGCTGGGAAGGGGGACACTAAGGAAGGAAACTGGAATCATGCTTGCTGGAAGTTCACCCCAATACACATCGAATTGTTTGCACCTTTGGACTTCGGGTATTGTTGCTCTCTGTTCATGCGAGAAGGACCAGGGAAGTAAGTGGGTGAAGGAATAAGCCCCCTAACAGTATGCCACACTCATCCCAGCACTAAAGTGCATAGACACCAAGACGAGAGCTGCTCAGACAGTAAAGAAATGGATGGTAATTGTTCTCTGGAAGCCTGCAACCCCATAGTATGCCAACATTTTTATGGCGGCCTTAGAACAACGCTTCCTCAGCTCTCGTCCCCTAATGCCCCTACTCAACTTGCTCTACATTGATGACATCATCATCTGGACCCATGGAAAAGAAGCCCTTGAGGAATTCCACCATGATTTCAACAATTTCCATCCCACCATCAACCTCAGCCTGGACCAAGGGGATCTCTGTGACTGAACCCATCACAGCCAGTTTATACGAAGTCTACATGCAAAACTGCACTGGATTAACAAAAGGTGCTATTTTAAACTGATTTAGCTAAACTTGTCCAAAACCCTCTGTAGACACACTGAAGATTTAAAACTAATTCATATCACTTAAGCTTTCAATGGTAAAGTTACAGATAAAAGCTAAGGTGGCAAATATTTTAAATCATTGTGTCACCATAGAGGGATTTGCACAGACTTAATCAGTTTAAAAACCTATTTTAGTTAAAACAGCACAGCTTCTGTACATAGACAAGCCCTGTATTTCAACAATTTAAAAGGCTACAGTGGCACAGCTGCAGCAGTTCAGTGTAGACACTCTTTACAGCAACAGGAGGGGTTCTCCCCTCACTGCAGTAAATCCACCTCCACCATGGACCTAGAACTGCCCACACCGGGGGTTAGGGTGGCATAGCTATGTCTCTCAGGGGTGTGAATTTTTCACACCCCGACATGTGTAGCTATGCCAACTTAAGTTTTCAGTGTAGACCAGCCCTTACACTGCAGATAAGGCCCTACCAAATTCACGATTGTGAAAAACACATCATGGACCATGAAATCAGTCTATTGTAGGAGAGGGGCAGGGCTGGGGGCACTCCAGCCACAGGCTCCTACTGTGGGTCAGGCTCCAACCGCTAATCCCAGCCCAGGCTGGGGAGGGACAGGACTTCCTTTTCCCTTGCAGGAGCCACTCCATGAGCTGGTCACACCCACCTCTGGGAACCTCCCCCAGCTGTAGGAAGCTCCGTGGCAGCTGGCTGGGACAGGCCACAATCCAGGCGGAGAGGCTGCAGCCCCAGCTATCAGCACCCCTCAGCCCGATCCAGGCGAAGAGGCTGCCAGGAAAACTCAAATGTAGGGTAACCTGCTCCCCCATACCCTGTAATCCTCACTTCATGCTGCTGCTCGCAGTGGTGCTGGCTTTAGAGCTGGGAGCCCAGCCTGCAGCTGCTGTTCTCCAGTTGCCCAGCTCCGAAGGCAGCACCCCCCCAGCAGCAGCGCAGAAGTAAAGGTGGTGATCGCATAACCCCCCCGATAGTAGCCTTTCCTATGACCCATGTGGAGCGGGTTCGTCGGGGCTCATCCCTCCCCGGGGCAGTGGGGAACCACACCGCCTCCCTTAGTCCTAGCACTGGCCCCTGGGGAATCAGTCAGGCTACAGGAGTCCTGGCTCAAGCCGTCCGGCAGGGGCTGAACACACATAGGTAACAATTAGCAGTTAACAAGCCCAAGCCTGGGATCCGGGCGGGGCAGTAAAGAGTCACAGCTCAAGCCCTTAGGCAGGGGCTGAGCAACAAGTTACACAGTCAACAGGCCCAAGCCCAGGGTGGGGCAGCAATGAGTTCAAGTCTCAGGCCCTCAGATAGGGGCTGAGCAGCAGTTTATATAGGTAAGGAAGCAGTGAGTCTAAAGCTCAGACTCTCAGACAGGGGCTGAGCAAACACAGGAAAATAGCACACCCAGGCTTCAGGCTCCAAGCGGCCTGGGAGAGGGGGAGACTGCCACCCACACGTTGGGTGGCGCAGGCCCTCCCACTCCACTGTGTCCCAGCCCGGAGCCCTAGCAGCAGCCAAAGTCCCGCTGTTGTGTCAGTGCGGATCCCGGCCGCAACACACTGACATGGGTTCCGGCAGTGTTGCAGTCAGACTCGGATCGGCTGCCCCTGGGCTACTTCCCAACTCCCCCTCTGGGGGTACCTGGGTCAAGGTGGTGTCCTCAGGGGGGCTGATCACCACTGGATCTTCTGGGTAGCTGGCCAGGGGTAGGCTTGGCAACTCTTCTGGGCAGCTGGTGAGGGGTAGGCTCAGCAACTCTCCCACATGCTGATCTGTGTCAAGTATTGGCTGGTCGGGCCAGTCTCCAGGTCCGCCACTGGTTGCTGGAGTCTCCCCAGCAGGAGCTGGGCAGGAGGCGTCTGGCCTGTCCAGCAGCTGTTCTTTGAGTGAGCTCTGGGGTTGGGCTCTTATACTTCCTGTCCAGCAACTAACCCTCTGGGGGGCGGGCTTGGAGTACTCTGGCCCTGCCCACTCTGGTGACCAGTGGAGCTTGTCCCTCTCCGGGGCAGCGGGGGACCACACTGCCACCCTACACCCCCTTTTGGATCAGGCCCATGGTTACAATACCCTGAAATGTCAGATGTAAACATCTGAAACCATAAAATTGACTATTTTAAAAATCCTATGACCATGAAATTTTCCAAAATGGACCGTGACTTTGGCAGGGCCTTAACTATAGAGGATAGTTGTCACTATCATTTCCAGGTTTCAGAGTAACAGCCGTGTTAGTCTGTATTCGTAAAAAGAAAAAAGAAAAGGAGTACTTGTGGCACCTTAGAGACTAACCAGTTTATTTGAGCATGAGCTTTCGTGAGCTACAGCTCACTTCATCGGATGCATAGCATATTGTGGAAACTGCAGAAGACATTATATACACACAGAGACCATGAAACAAAACTTCCTCCCACCCCACTGTCCTGCTCGTAACAGCTTATCTAAAGTGATCATCAAGGGAGGACCATTTCCAGCACAAATCCAGGTTTTCTCACCCTTCCCCCCGCCCCCCCCACAGACACACATACAAACTCACTCTCCTGCTGGTAATAGCCCATCCCTCTTTGAAACCTCTCTTTATAATGCGCATGATAATCAAGGTGGGTCATTTCCAGCACTAATCCAGGTTTTCTCACCACCGCCACCCCCCCACACACACACACACCCCCCTCCAAAAACCACACACACAAACTCACTCTCCTGCTGGCAATAGCTCATCTTACAATGTGCACAGCAATAATCCAAGTTTAACCAGAACGTCTTGGGGGGGGGTTTAGGCTACCTTGCATAATGACTTAGCCACTCCCAGTCTCTATTCAAGCCCAAATTAATAGTATCCAATTTGCAAATGAATTCCAATTCAGCAGTTTCTCGCTGGAGTCTGGATTTGAAGTTTTTTTGCTTTAAGATAGCGACCCTCATGTCTGTGATTGCGTGACCAGAGAGATTGAAGTGTTCTCCGACTGGTTTATGAATGTTATAATTCTTAACATCTGATTTGTGTCCATTTATTCTTTTACGTAGAGACTGTCCAGTTTGACCAATGTACATGGCAGAGGGGCATTGCTGGCACATGATGGCATATATCACATTGGTGGATGTGCAGGTGAACGAGCCTCTGATAGTGTGGCTGATGTTGTTAGGCCCTGTGATGGTGTCCCCTGAATAGATATGTGGGCACAGTTGGCAACGGGCTTTGTTGCAAGGATAGGTTCCTGGGTTAGTGGTTCTGTTGTGTGGTATGTGGTTGTCGGTGAGTATTCGCTTCAGGTTGGGGGGCTGTCTGTAGGCAAGGACTGGCCTTTCACCCAAGATTTGTGAGTGTGTTGGGTCATCCTTCAGGATAGGTTGTAGATCCTTAATAATGCGTTGGAGGGGTTTTAGTTGGGGGCTGAAGGTGACGGCTAGTGGCGTTCTGTTATTTTCTTTGTTAGGCCTGTCCTGTAGTAGGTGACTTCTGGGAACTCTTCTGGCTCTATCAATCTGTTTCTTCACTTCCGCAGGTGGGCATTGTAGTTGTAAGAATGCTTGATAGAGATCTTGTAGGTGTTTGTCTCTGTCTGAGGGGTTGGAGCAAATGCGGTTGTATCGCAGAGCTTGGCTGTAGATGATGGATCGTGTGGTGTGGTCAGGGTGAAAGCTGGAGGCATGTAGGTAGGAATAGCGGTCAGTAGGTTTCCGGTATAGGGTGGTGTTGATGTGACCATCGTTTATTAGCACTGTAGTGTCCAGGAAGTGGATCTCTTGTGTGGACTGGACCAGGCTGAGGTTGATGGTGGGATGGAAATTGTTGAAATCATGGTGGAATTCCTCAAGGGTTTCTTTTCCATGGGTACAGATGATGAAGATGTCATCAATATAGCGCAAGTAAAGTATCATTTCCGATACTCAGCTGAAAACTGAAATTTAAGCACACCGGTGATTATCTCCACACTTCCCTGAGACTTACATCCAGTGGCTCACAGATGTGAAGAAGTGTAGCTGAGCAGCTGTCTTTTTAGAAAAGGGAAGGGAAGAATTTCATAATAAACCCAGAAAGAAAATGAGTCTGACTCTCCCAATCTCTTATGAGTTCCCTGTCCCAATGTTTTACAAGTCCAGTTTTCAGAAACAAGGTCCTGCCCATCTGATGATACTTGGCACTAACTGATTTTTAAAAAGAAAATAGAAAAGGAGTACTTGTGGCACCTTAGAGACTAACCAATTTATTTGAGCATAAGCTTTCGTGAGCTACAGCTCACTTCATCGGATGCATAAAGTAGAAAGTACAGTGAGGAGATTTTTTATATATATATACATACACACACACACACAGACCATGAAAAAATATACATTGAAAGGAGAGTGATCTCTTAAGATGAGCTATTACCAGCATGAGACTGGGGTGGGGGGAGAGAAAACCTTTAGAAGGTGGGCCATTTCCAGCACATTTCCAGGAGTTAACAAGAACGTCTGAGGAACGGGGGTGGGAGGGGGTGGGGAGGGGAGGGGAGAAGGAATAAACAAGGGGAAATAGTTTCACTTAGTATAATGACTCAACCACTCCCAGTCTCTATTCAAGCCTAAGTTAATTGTATCCAATTTGCAAATTAATTCCAATTCAGCAGTCTCTCCTTGGAGTCTGTTTTCAAAGTTTTTTTGTTGAAGGATACTCACTTTGAGATCAGAAATCGAGTGACCAGAGAGATTGAAGAGTTCTCCGACTGCTTTATGAATGTTATAATTCTTGACATCTGATTTGTGTCCATTTATTCTTTTACGTAGAGACTGTCCAGTTTGCCCAATGTACAGGGCAGAGGGGCATTGCTGGCACATGATGGCATATATCACACTGGTAGATGTGCAGGTGAACGAGCCTCTGATAGTGTGGCTAATGTGATTAGGCCCTATGATAATGTCCCCTGAATAGATATGCGGGCACAGTTGGCAACGGGCTTTGTTGCAAGGATAGGTTCCTGGGTTAGTGGTTCTGTTGTGTGGTTGCTGGTGAGTATTTGGTTCAGGTTGGGGGGCTGTCTGTAGGCAAGGACTGGCCTGTCTCCCAAGATTTGTGAGAGTGATGGGTCGTCCTTCAGGATAGGTTGTACATCCTTGATGATGCGTTGGAGAGGTTTTAGTTGGGGGCTGAAGGTGACGGCTAGTGGCGTTCTGTTATTTTCTTTGTTGGGCCTGTCCTGTAGTAGGTGACTTCTGGGTACTCTTCTGGCTCTGTCAATCTGTTTCTTCACTTCAGCAGGTGGGTACTGTAGTTGTAAGAACGCTTGATAGAGATCTTGTAGGTGTTTGTCTCTGTCTGAGGGGTTGGAGCAAATGCAGTTGTATCGAAGAGCTTGGCTGTAGACAATGGATCGTGTGGTGGGGTCTGGGTGAAAGCTGGAGGCATGTAGGTAGGAATAGCTGTCAGTAGGTTTCCGGTATAGGGTGGTGTTTATGTGACCATCGCTTATTAGCACCGTAGTATCCAGGAAGTGGATCTCTTGTGTGGACTGGTCCAGGCTGAGGTTGATGGTGGGATGGAAATTGTTGAAATCATGGTGGAATTCCTCAAGGGCTTCTTTTCCATGGGTCCAGATGATGAAGATGTCATCAATGTAGCGCAAGTAGAGTAGGGGCATTAGGAGATGAGAGCTGAGGAAGCGTTGTTCTAAGTCAGCCATAAAAATGTTGGCATACTGTGGGGCCATACAGGTACCCATAGCAGTGCCGCTGATTTGATTATCACTTCTAAAGGGTTTTTCTCCCCCCACCCCACTCTCCTGCTGGTAATGGCTCATCTTAAGTGATCACTCTCCTTTCAATGTGTATTTTTTCATGGTCTGTGTGTGTGTGTGTATATAATCTCCTCACTGTACTTTCCACTTTATGCATCTGATGAAGTGAGCTGTAGCTCATGAAAACTTATGCTCAAATAAATTGGTTAGTCTCTAAGGTGCCACTAGTACTCCTTTTCTTTTTGCGAATACAGACTAACACGGCTGCTACTCTGAAACCTAAAAAGAAAAATGTTACTAAACTCTCCTCAGGGACACCACCCCAAAAATTCACCAGCGTAATTATCTTCAAGCTCAACAGAACTAAATCCGAATAGACATACATTAAATGTTTGTACATGCTCACAATTCCAGACTTCTGGCTAATTAAACAAATCCGTATAAATGCCAGTTTCTCTTCATGAAGCTGTAGCACAAAAACTGCACAGCAACTATAGCATGTACAAACCTGCATCTCATATACCAAAGTAGAGAGGTGACAAAGGTAAGTCTTACTCAGTACTATTTTACATAAACATGAATGAAACCTGAGAGAAGAAAGGCTGTGTTTGGGGAGGGGGGAGCGGGGGAAAGAAAAATTACCTCCTTTTCTTACCTCCTCCCCCCCACACGCACACCAGAAAAAAATAATTAATCCCTTGGCAGAAGACCTGTGAGTCAATACAAGTTGGTAACACCAGAAGATGAGTCTGTTTTAATGAAAATTTGGGACTGACAGATAAGAGTCAACTTTGCCAACACCTCAATATGATGCTAAAAGTTAGTGTATGCTCCAAGGCTTTGTCTACACTATGATCTTTCAGATCCCCAGGTTCATCTACACTGCAGATGGGAGCGAGCCTTCCAGCCCAGATAAATGGGGCTGATTTTTTTATATGCCACCCCAAGAATTCACCAGTGAAACTGTCTTCAAACTCAACAGAACTAAATTTGAGTCGGCCCAACTGCCCACCAAGGCTTGAGAACATGGGCAGTGGGTATCATCCCCAAACAGCCAGGCATGGCCCCGCCCATGCTCTATCCCCAGACTCCCCCTCCTGCTTCTGTTCAGCGCAGCTCCGGGAGCCGGGGCCAGACTGCCCGCCCGCCCAGTGCTCTGGGGCCACACCGCCCGCTCCAGAGGTGGCTGGGGACACTAGCCTAGGGCAGGGGCCGGCAGCTGCATGGGGGTGGCTCTGGGCTCTAGTGGGCCCGACGCAGAAGGGGTGGGGCTCAGGGCTAGCCTCCCCCAGCTGGTGGTTCACGCAGCGCCCACACTTCAGAGCCTGAACCACAACATCCATATTGTTTTTTGCGTGCTAACTTGAGCCCCACTAGTGTGAGGCGGTTCACCTGGGTTGGGAGGTTTGCTCCTAGCTAAAGGTATGTCTACACTGTAGGTGCAGCTCCTCCAGCAGAAGCCAAAGTCCAGATAAAGCTGTTTTTACCACTATATCCCCCAACCCAGCTGCACCATTTGAGAATGATAGATCTGCAAAAGTCACAGTGTAAAAAGCCTAGGAGAAATGCTTAATATTATACCCAGGTGTTTGCTTAGGTTGACTCTGTGACGAGTTTGGTCACATAGACCCCCTTGGGACTGTCTACCTTCAGTGTGTCTACAGAGGGTTTTGGACAAGTTTAGCTAAATCAGTTTAAAATAGCACCTTTTGTTAATCCAGTGCAGTTTTGCATCTAGACTTCGTATAAACTGGCTGTGATGGGTTCGGTCAGAGAGATCCCCTTGGGACTGTCACCTGATGTGCTGAAATTACCTCTGAGCCCGTTATCCCTGGCAGCTTGGGACTTCCAGAACCCTATCTTGTTGAGCCAGACACACTAGCCTGCTGCAACACAGACCCAGGGTCTGGTCCACGCCCCCAAAGCTGCAGATTCAACTGAAAATAGTTCAGCAGGTTACTGTCTCCAGCACCCAGACACCCAGTTCCCAATAGGATCTAAACCCCAAATAAATCCGTTTTACTCTGCATAAAGCTTATGCAGGGTAAATTCATAAATTGTCCTCCCTCTATAACACTCAGAGAGATATGCACAGCTGTTTGCTCCCCCAGGTATTAATCACTTACTCTGGATTAACAAACTGAAGTGAATTTATTAACTATAAAAAGTAGGATTTAAGTGGTTTCAAGTAATAACAGACAGAACAAAGTCAGTCACCAAGCAAAATAAAGCAAAAACACACAAGTCTAAGCCTAATACTTTAAGAAACTGATTTACAGGTCATATCTCACCCTCAGAGATGTTTCAATAAGCTTCTTTCACAGACTAGACCCCTTCCTAGTCTGGGCCGAATCCTGTCCCTGGTACAGTCCTTGTTAGTTCCAGCAAACATCTTAGGTGTTAACTGGGGGTCTTCTCTGGACTGGCAGCCCCCTTTGCTCTGTTCCACCCCCTTTTATAGCTTTGGCACAAGAGGAGAATCTTTTGTCTGTGCTTGTCCCCACCCCTCCTTCTAAATGGAAAAGTACCAGATTTAAAATGGATTCCAGTATCAGGTGACATAATCACATGTCCTGTGAGACCCCAGCCTCCATTCTTCCTGGGCTGGCCCACAGGTACATATGAAGGTTTGCAAGTAAATGGAGCCATTTACAACCAATTGTCCTAGTCAATGGGAGCCATCAAGATTCTAAACCACCATTAATGGCCCACACTTTGCATAATTACAATAGGATTTCAGAGTTATACTTTATTTTTCTAGCTTCAGAAACAAGAATGATACATGCATACAAATAGGATGAATACACCCAGTAGATTATAAACTTTGTTATAAGAAAAGGAGTACTAGTGGCACCTTAGAGATTAACCAATCTATTTGAGCATAAGCTTTCGTGAGCGACAAATACCACTAAATGCATCCGATGAAGTGAGTTGTTGCTCACGAAAGCTTATGCTCAAATAAATTGGTTAGTCTCTAAGATGCCACTAGTACTCCTTTTCTTTTTGCAAATACAGACTAACATGGCTGCTACTCTGAAACCTCAAGTAGCAACAGGAAGCATCTGAAGACAAGTCATCTGCCTTGAATGTATGTGACTAAACTCTGGACCCAAGTTTAACTTAGACATGCCAAATTCATATAAGAAAAGCAAAAAAAACCAGCCATGAAACCAATATTTTAGAGTTTTGTTTTAGCAAAAATTGGGCAACTTGCACCATGAGGTGAACCTGAAAAGCCAAGAACTTTGTTGCTACAGCTTTGAAACACTGCAGGGACCTCCTTACCCTCAGCTATGCCTCTAGTTATGGGATATTACATAAGAAGCAGTACCAAAGTGAACTCTCATCTGGGGGGGGGGGGGGGAAAGACCTCTTTCAACTATCAGAAAACTAAGAGCGCCAAGAGAAAGGCTCGGAAGGGAGAGAAGAAATACCCAGCCCGAGCTCTGCTTCTCCTCACCCAGCTCGGGTGCCCAACCCGGAGACTACATAATACAACTCCTCAAAAAGTGCCTGTGGCCCCAGCCTGCCGCTCTCACTTCGGGCAGAGATTAGGCGACTCCGGAGGCAGCGCCTCTCAGTAACAAGCGGCTGCACTGGGCTAGTTAGCCGGAAGGACCGGGGTCGCCCCCAGAGCTCCGGCTGCCTCTGCTCCCCGCAGGGGGTGCCGAGGCGAGGCAGGCAGTGGCGAGAGCGCCGGCCCCCGGGGAAGTCAGTGTGCAGGGAAAAGGGAGGAAGCGAGGCAGAGGAGGGCGCTGCGCTAGGGGACGCCTGGGTGGGACGGGGAGCCGAGGGAAGATACGGGAATGGGCCCCGGGAGATCTATGGGCTGGGATGGGGGAGAAGCACCAGGGTGCTCGGCACCGGGAGGCCGCAGCTGGGGCAGGCGGACCCAGGCGCGGAGAGAGGCCCTAGGGCGGGCTAGGGAGAGTCAGGGGCCGGGAAGCGGGTGCTCGGCGGGGCGGCGGCTCCAGGCCCGGCCCAGCGTTCGTTCCACCCCGAAACTCCCGCGCGGCGCAAGGAAACAACGGAGTCACCCACCGAGGTCGGAGCGGTTCCCCTGGGCGCCCGGCGCAGGGGGAGTCGGGGAGACCCACGGAGCCATCACTGATCCCAGCGGCTGCAGCTCGCGCTGCAAGTCCCCGGCCCCGGGGGCGAGGCCCCTTAGCCTCCGCCTTCCAGCCCGCCCCACCTAGGCGCTGCGTCGCTCCCTCGCAGCACTGAGCATGCCCGCGAGCAGCCGCGCCGCGCTGCGCTGCGCTCCCCCTCCCCTCGGGGCTGCTTGGGGAGAGGGCAAAGCCTGGGGGTAAAAGGTTGAGGGAGGAGGGGAGCGTAGCGAGAGGGGCCCAGAGCTTGTGCCTCCGCTGGAAGGGCGCCGCTCTGAGGGCCGGGTCACGGGTTTATACCCTGTGCTCCAGCCTCACGCCGAGATAATCTCGGCTCGGAAAGTAAAGTAGCTGCCGGCGGGGGAGCGGATGTAGTGACTGACCGACGGCTCCCAGCCAGTGCCATCACTGGAAGGAAGCAAATGTAATATACCAACAGCTATGTTCGTCCTGCTCCTGCCAAATGCAGCTTGGAGACACAAAAGCGGGGGGGAGAGGGAAGCTGGCCTAAAGCATAAAATGTCACCTAAAGACAAACGTTTCCCTCTTCTCCTTGTGTTTTTCCCCTATTTACACGTAGTAAAAAGTAAATTTGCAAAGATTACCCAAACATTTTGCGAGAATTAGCCGCCACATTTAGAGCTTGAACCCTTCAAGTTTCAGAGTAGCAGCCGTCTTAGTCTGTATTCACAAAAAGAAAAGGAGGACTTGTGGCACCTTAGAGCCTAACAAATTTATTTGAGCATAAGCAATGCATCTGATGAAGTGAGCTGTAGCTCACGAAAGCTTATGCTCGAATAAATTTGTTAGTCTCTAAGGTGCCACAAGTACTCCTTTTAGTGAACCCTTCAAGAGGATCAACAGAGAGCCCTTGGAAGTATTGGGCTCTGCAGGGCTTGCTTGATCTAAACAGAGTATTCCTTATCCATGGCTGTAGTCACGTGTACCTTTTGAATAACATTTGAAATATGTTTGAAAGAAATTTAATTTGCTTTTAATTAATAAAAGGTCCATTTTTAAGATGACACGCTGGTTTTTAAGAAAATTGCGTTTGGCTGTAGGCATGATGAATTTTGCCCACAAAGGAATAAGTTTCAGAATTTGTCTTAGCCTTTTACCCCTCTTGACACCATTTCATTTTTTGTTATAATTACAGTAAATAGTGGAAGAAGTGGAATGAGAGCTTCATAAGAAACCACATACGTTTGGCCAAATCCTGCTTGCTTGCAGTTTATGGCAGTGCTGAATGATTCAATGCAAGCTGATAAGGGGTACCTAAAAGCCCTTGCATTGATCCACTTGAACTACACAGGGACAGAGTTGGGGTTGGGGCGAGTTTGTGTCACAAAAGCAACAACATGGTGGAGGGATACACAAAATTATGTGTAAGAAATGCTGAAATAGGCAGTTATGAAATAACCTGCACACAGTGAGAAAAAGTTTCTCCCTGCCAACTGTTAATTATAATCTGGCATATGCTTTGAAGCATATATATCTTTTACCATTCAGTTGAGTTTTTATGTTATTGATGTATTTTAAAAACTCCTAACTGTTGTAACTCCTGCTTTTTCCATTATTTTGAGATGGTGGAGCATCACAAATGGCAAGGAGTCGGACCAAAGAGCTGAGTGTTTGTTATGGCTTTCCTTTTTACCAGCTCCTCACAGAAAATTGTTGAAAAACATCAGCTGGCTGAACTTCCTTCTTTGAGGTGATTGTCAAAAATAGGAGGCACTTAGTATCTGAAGTCCTATTGACTTTCAATGAGACTTAAGCATATAAGGACCAGATCTGAAAGGCATTTAGGTACCTAAAGATTCAGATAGACACCTAATGGGATTTTCAAGAGCACCTGGGTGCTTAACTCCCATTGAAATCAATGTTGAGAGGAACAATGCCTAAATACCTTTTAAAAATTTGGGCCACAACTACTAAGCAAGCATTGTAAGTACAATTACTTCCCTGTCCTCCCTCTATTTCTGTGTTACCCCCTCTGATTCATTTCTATTTCCAGAATATGAATTGGATGTCAATAGTGAAAAAGTTAAAAAAATGTGGTTTGCTGTATTAATTCACTTGTCCGCATCAGACATTGAGAAAGATGGTGATAAAGTTGTTTCTGATCAAATTGAATGCTGTGGTAATCTTATGGCATCTGTACAGCTGAAATGACACATTTATTCAAAGTAGCATAATGTCTGGTTTAAGCCTCAATTACATTGGTCTTTTAATTGCGCAAGGGAACTGTTTAAAAATAAGCTTAAACAGTGTTCCCACTAAAAGCACCGAATGCATCCGATGAAGTGAGCTGTAGCTCACGAAAGCTTATGCTCAAATAAATTTGTTAGTCTCTAAGGTGCCACAAGTACTCCTTTTCTTCTTCCCACTAAAAGAGTTTCTAACATGGTTTGGTAGTGTGGCACAGTCTAGAAAGTGATTTCTAGAAACTAAGTCTGATATGGTTTGACTATACCAGCTGGCCAACTCATTAGCAACTAACGTCCTTAGCTGCAGCCATGATTAAACATGATCGATTACTTTACCTTAAGGCCTTAGACTTTTATCCACATCAAGCAATCAGACACAACATGAATCAGAGATGTGTAAGACTGGAAGGGATCTCAATAGGTTATCTAGGCCAGTCCCCTGCAGTCAAGGTAGGACTAAGTAAATAACTAGACCATTCTTGACAGGTGTTTGTCTAATCTGCTCTTAAAAACCTCCAAGGATGAAGATTCCACAACCTCCCTAGGCAATTTGTTCCAGTACTTAACTACCCTGATAGTTAGGAAGCTTTTTCTAATGTCCAACCTAAACCTTCCTTGCTTTAATTCAAGCCTATTGCTTCTTGTACTATCCTCAAAGGTTAAGGAGAACAATTTTTCACCCTCATCCTTGTAACATCCTTTTTTGTACTTGAAAACAGTTATGTCCCCACTCAGTCTTCTCTTCTCCAGAGTAAAACCCAAGTTTTTCAATCTTTCCTCATCGGTCATGTTTTTTAGACCTTTAATCATTTTTGTTGCTCTCCTATGGCCTTTCTCCAATTTGTGCACATCTTTCCTGAAATGTGGCGCCAAGAACTGGACACAATACTCCAGCTGAGCCTAATCAGCGTGGAGCAGAGTGGAAGAATTACTTCACATATCTTGCTTACAACACTCCTGCTAATACATCCAGAATTATGTTTGCTTGTTTTGCAACAGTATTACACTGTTGACTCATTTAGCTTGTGATCCACGAAAACTCCCAGAATTCTTTCTACAGTACTCCATCGTAGGCAGTCATTTCCCATTTTGTATGTATGCAATTGAAGACTACACACTTAAAGGAGAGTCCTATTTCGTAATTTGCAGTGAATCTTTTTCAAAGGAATGACAGTGTTCATGCATGCATAGTTTGTAGAGCTTATTTTTGCATGGTTGATAGGACACTGGCTATTCTATTTTTAAACTCTATATGGGGCAGAGCTGATATAAGATGAAAATCCAATTCTGCCAGGTCTATTTATGAGCACTACTTGGTGTGTGAAACTCTTTGAGGGAGAAGTCACACCAATTGGTCTCAAAGCTGCAAACTAAGTTAAAGAACATCATAATAAATGCAGTGAATGGTAATGCAAATCAGAAAATATATGGAGCAGAAGGAAAAACGTTCTCTGGGAAGTCAAACATTTGGAGCCAGGGAACACTTATAAAGAGTAATATGTTTCTAAAAATAGAATGAGAGATGCAATGGAGATGGCTATAAATATACCCATGGCACATCATTTCATGTTATTTGATTATAGTTCCTTTCTGACAGCATACACATCTATTATGCTGGTGTCACCTGAAATTAACAACAATTGAATATCATGAATGCTGGGGATTTTCTGCAGTTCTTCATTTTGTATTCTCTATGCACAGTTGTTGTGTAGAATTACCAAAATTAGGTCTTCATATCAAGTCAGCCTCTTACAATAGTTATTGAATTGCTTTTCTTATTGCAATGAAAACTTAAAAAAAAAAATCAAGTGAGTGGCTGGATTTTTTGATCGAGAGCCAAACAGGAAGTTCTTGAAAGAGCTAGGAGGAGAGATTTCTTCAGCTTCCTGTTTCATGAAGGCAAAAGGAAGTGATCTGAGAAATATGGAACAACATTATTTTAAGAAACATTCTGATGAGAGGAATGATACAGCTACAGAGGGATGGGTGAAAAATGGCCTGCAGCTGCCTACACTGCCAGCTGGGATCAGCCTGAGGACACTGTGAAAAATGAATTGTACTGTTTTGTTCCACCAAGTCAAACACATTCACACTTGTTTTAGACTAGAAAAAAAATGTTGCTATTGCTTTTGAAGAGGCAAATGAAAGTAGGTTTAGTGTTGTTGGGGACACTGGGCATGGCCACTAGGTAACTCGAGGGGATGGAAGACCACGAGTGTCGATGAAGCCCCTTCGCACTAGGCCCAAGTGTCCTCCCCCCCCCCCCCCCCCCCGCCTGGAGGCACTCACAGCAGTTATGCTGAGGATCTGCAACAATATGTTGCAGAGTCAGACTGCCTGAAACTAAACAAGGCCAAACAGGGCAGATATGGAAGAACAATGCTAAATAAAGCAGCTTTATGTATGGTTTAACAGATGGTACAGAGAACAAGGGAACTAGCTGGTAACTGGATTGGCTGGCTATATGGATACTTAGGGCAGCTTGCTATTGGATAAGTATGCTGAAGAAAGGATGTATAAAAGCCTGTGTAACTTCCTGCTCTGTGTGCAGGATTTGAGATTCTATTCTCCCTGTACCTTCTTTGAAGCTTCAAATAAACTTTTCTGCTTCTCCACCCCGTTGTGATTATTGGGTGACGCACACCGGGCAACGAACCTTGCTGTTGTTCGCCTCTGGCACTGGGTGCCGGCAACAGTGTTGCTGTCTGGAAATGAGGACAGCCAGCGTTATCTTAGCTGGATTCTTATGCATATACACAGCTGCCAACTTTGCAGAGAATCCAGATCTGGAGAGGAGCAAGAGGGTTTGTTTGGTAATGGGGCTGGAGGCAGAGAAGGGGGTGTCACTGGATTGGGAAAAGACAGTAGTGAGGATCTCATCCTGACTCTGCAGGGGATCTGCTGGATGCCAGAGTAGAAGCTCTACTTCATAGAAATGTAGGGCTTGTTACCCGCACAAAATTCTCTGTTACTCACACACTCTAGGGGCACCCACCTTTACCCAGTTCCTAGGGCTCAAGGCGTAACCCTCTTAATTTAGGGACCCACCCTTACCCTGTTCCTAGGGCTCAGGCTGTCAATCTAGGCACCCATTCTTATCCTTCTGTGGGCTCAGGCGTAACCTTACACTCTGCAGGATTGCGGGGTCTTTTACAAGTGAAAGAGCCTTACACAGTAATATCCTACGTAACCTCTATTTATTAACAACCACCAAAACAGAATGTACACATTACACATACAATGCTCACCACTCCCAATAAGACAGATGAACTTTTCCCTGTTGGCCAGTCAGGATCAGGTCCATCTGCGGGACTCCAGTTTCTGCACGGTGTCATTGGCAGAGTGTTGAGGTCTGGCAGCTCTGTTCTTGGGGCTGTGTTCTGGAGTTGGTTCCCAAAAAACTTCCTTTTGGACCCCTGTTTACATAGTGAAACTTGAGTCCTGCTTAGCTATACTTTAACCACTCATTTTACTAAAATTTTACCAATCCTAACATAGTGTAACAAAATTCTCTAACCAATCATACCCCACCACCTTAATTAATTTACACCTAGCAAAATTAATTATGAAACAGACAGAAACAATCAAAGAACCAGAGAGAGATCATACGAACAAACAATAGGGAAGTGGGGACCATAAAGGTAAAACAATAAAGAAATGAGGATTTCACAACCACAACTATTGATAAGTGATTTCTTGCCAGAGAAGAATGCTATCAAACTAAGTTTTCTTTAGCCATCTTAAGATCTGTTTCTTTATCTGGTGATAGTGGGTGATATTAGGACAGGATCTCCTTAACAGCCTGATATTACATTGTTTTAATGTAATTTAAATGGAATGTGAGGTTGTGACTTCCTGCTTTTTTAGCTAATGGCTGCTGCTCTTTTTATATGGCTGCAGACAAAAGCCTTTTCCTTATAGGACTAGATGGGATCTTGAGTGGTCATCCAGTCCAGCCTGCTGCACTGAGGCAGGACCAGATAAATCTAGACCATCTCTGACAGGTGTTTGCCTAATCTGTTCTTAAAAACCTCCAATGACAGGGATTCCAAACTTTCCTTTGTAGTCTACTTTAGTATTTAACTATCCTTATAGTCCTAATATCTAAACTATCTCTCTCTTGCTGCAGATTAAGCCCACTAGTTCTTGTCCTACCTTCAGTGGACATGGAGAACAACTGATCACCATCCTCTTTATAACAGCTCTTCACGTATTTAAAGAGTGTTATCAGGTCCCCTTTCAGGCTTTAAAAAAAAAAAAAAAAAAAAAAGAATAGACTCTCTTCATAGGTCATAGTTTCTAAACCTTTTATATAAACCTCTTTATATAGAAGCCTCTTACAGGAAAACTAGCAACAAAAGCCCTGCAAGAGAGCTGCTAAGTGCTTCACTGGAAGGGATGGCTACCAAGGAGCAAGTGGCTTGAGCTGTTAGTTTTCTTGAGGAACAGAAGGTCTGTGAACATACCTGGGACACAGGAATTGATGCCAATTTCCTGGAATTGGTGTCACAAATCCGGGCCTGTCCTGGCCAAGCTAGGACTGCTGGTAAGTTTGCATAAATTAAGTGAAAGCTTTAAAAAACAAAACTAACTTTGATATAAGTTCCTCTTAAAATAGTTAATAATTCAGCTATTAGAATACAGTGAGCTTCTTTAAAATAATCAGTCAGGATGTGTTCTTGAACATTTGTTTATGTACTGCTATTTATCTTCTATACTCCGATGTGGGGCACACAATCTTATTTACTGTCCTGTTTGCTCTGCTGTGTAACCTACCCTGCCACAGGATGAGAAGCAAACACTTCAGCAAAAAAAATTTTTAAAAAAAGATTAGATAATTACATGAATATGAAAAATATCTTGCAGTTACATTAGCAAGTTAAAGTGTTACAAGGACTGTCATCATTTGGGGCCAAACTCAGCTCTGGTATAACAACTCTGTTGAAGTTAATGGAGTTGCACGCCCGATTCCAGCATATCATTTGCCTTCTGTGGAATGGGGTGCAGTAAGGCCACAGCCACTGCTCTGACTCTTTTGAGCTCAAGAAATGGAAGCACCAGGGTTCTTGCTGTCCAGGTGCAGATGCGCAAATCAGTTTCTTATATGAAGCAATAGCTATAACTGTAAGAATCATATACTTAATTGCCATTTACTCCAGTACAAAAATAGGATAGAAGAAATAGTTGAGCCTTTCTCTGGTAAAACAGCCACTGCAAACTAGGAAATTCTTAATATATCAGTTCACTGAAAGTATCTAAATGCTCTGCAGTTTTTTGTAAGGACTGATTAACATGACCTTCATTCAGATGCCTAGGAAGACATTTAGAAATACTCCATGAGATTAATAGTGATGTTATGTTGACAGGGGGTTATGCATTTCCAAATATTTTCTTTTGGTGATAGTATATTAAAAAATAAAAAGCCTTAATCAGTGCTTTCACCTGATGTTTATAGAATCTAATCCTGTCCCAACTACAAAGGTCACACGAGAAAAGGTAAGAAGCAGCCACTGAAGGTCTCTTCACTCAAACTATTTAGACTTCAGAAAAGTCAGAGCATGATTTTATGGGCATCTCTTTATCTACCATATAATGACCTTCAGGATTGAAGCACAGTTTGTCACTGCAGTGGCTGAGAGAATGTCTGCAAATGGATGAGCACAGGCTCAAGCTTAGATGCTGATAACACAAAATGTCTGACTATTCAGACTGGCGAAGGAGAAAAAAACCCATCTTACACAAATAAGGGTTCTGTGCATTCACAAAATCATGGTAAGCCATTTGGGCTGAGATGCCTCAACAGGGCCAAATCCTCACTGAAGAGTTAATAATGGCTCTGCCCTGCTCCTACAGAATGTAGATTACTTGGCTTTGGCTACACCACCTTTCAACCACAAAACACACAGTTTGGGTCTTCTCCAAGTCTCTATATAAATTAAGCCAGATATCAAGGCTGATTCATAGGGTTGCCAACTTTCTAATAGCACAAAACTGAACACCCTTGCCCAGCCCCTTCCCCTGAAGCCCCACCCATGCTCCACCCCTTCTATGAGGCCCTGCCCACCCCACCCTCCATCGCTCGCTCTCCCCGACCCTCACTCACTTTCACCACGCTGGGGGTTGGGGTGTGGGAGGGCAGGAGGGCTCCAGTTGGGGGTGTGGGCTCTGGGGTGAGGGCAGGGATGAGGGGTTTGGGCTGCAGGAGGGGGCTCTGGGGTGGGGCAAGGGGTTGCGGTGCAGGGGGTGTGTGTGAGGGCTCTGGCTGGGCATGTGGGCTCTGAGTGGGGCCAGAAATGAGGGGCTCAGAGTGCGGGAGAGGGATTCAGGCTGGGGCTCGGGGTTGGGTGCAGGGGGGGTCTGGCTGGGGGTGCATGCTCTGGGGTGGGGCCACGGATGAGGGATATGGGGTGCAGGAGGATGCTCCGGGCTGGGACTGAGGGGTTTGGAGGGCGGGAGGGGATCAAGGGGGGAGTGAGGACTCTGGCTGGAGGTGTGGGCTCTAGGGTGGGGCTGGAGATGAGGGGTTTGGGGTGCAGGAGAGTGCTCCAGGCCGGGATCAAGGGGTTCGGAGGGCGGGAGGGGTTCAGGGTTGGGGCCCGGGGCCCAGGAAGGGGTCAGGGTGCAGGCTCCAGGCGGCGCTTACCTCAAGCATCTCCCTGAAGCAGCGGTATGTCCCCTCTCTGGTTCCTACGTGGAGGTGCGGCCAGGCAGCTCTGCGCATTGCCCCCTCCACAGGCACTGCCCCCGCAGCTCCCACTGGCTGCAATGGGAGCTGCAGGGGTGGCGCTTGGGGCGGTGGCAGCATGCAGAGGCCCCGGGTTGCCCCTATGCATAGGGCCCGGAGGGTGGACATTCTGCCATTTCCCAGGAGCCCTGCTGCCACAGTGCCGCCAACTGGACAGTCAACGGCCTGGTCAGCGCTTTTCGACTGGGTTCAAAAACTGGACACCTGGTCACCCTACTGATTCAGCTGAGCATTGTATGACAAGTAGGTTAAAATAGGAGCATGAATTTATTTTAGGAGCAGAAAAAGGCCATCTGATCCAATACACTCCTGCCCTAATCCTGCAGTCTATCAGCTGTGGAAGTGTTGGCAGGAAAATGAACACGATCCTTGTTTATAGTATATAGGAATCTGCTGACAATCGTTTTCACACTTTGAATCATAATGGTCACAGCCTGTTATATTATTGTAGAGAGCTGAGTGTGGGTAGGAAGTGGATTATCTTCTTTCCTTTATGCATATTCACTTTATTATTGCCCAGACAAGCAAATCTTATTTTGCTGACAATGTTTTTTGCTTGGTCTTTGTATGTAAGAAGTGATAGCATACCCATTGGATGACTAATAATAAGTCTGTCTGATAACCGGTAATTAGTAGTATTTTGGATATATGTACAACTTGTGCTTGGAACTTTGTCTGATTCAATCCTTCCTAGCACAGTTTGGCTTTTTCCTATTACCTGACATTGGAATGATATGCATTGTCTAAGGGTAGATGTTTACAGGTTAACTCCCCAAGTAATAGTAACTGGTTTGCAAGAAATGCCTATGGCCTCTACATTTCTTTTCTTTCACAGTTAAGGATCCAAGTCTAGAGAACCAATGATGTTAAGTGCCTCACAATTGATCCAAAGGAACATTTTCTCATAAAAGAGAAAGATATACATAGTGTTAGCCAATGTGCCCACTTAAGCCTGGTACCTTGTACCTTACCTCTGGCCAACTTCTGAGCCACCTATATGCCATCGTAACAGTTAAGGAGGATTGTGAGTAGCCAAGAGTAAACACATTGACTGTGCGGAACTGAAGACATAGTTCCCAGCTGAGAACCTCATTTGTATGAGCTTCTATCAGTTGAAGATGTCACAGATTTAGGCTACAGATGACTAACTTTACTTTTTTAAAAGCACGCAGCAAATTAAAGCAAAACATAAGCCCTATTGAGTTAATTTTGGGTTTGTGGGGCAGGAGATAATTTTATCTCTGAGAGATCTATCCTCTTCCCCCACCCCCAAATCTAAAGCAACCTTCCACTGTGCCCCTGCCCGCCCACCACTTCCCATCAACATACGATGTTGGATATTTATTATTTGTAGGAAGGCAGCCCCTAAAGGCTGCAACCAAGATTGGAGCCCGATTGTGCTAGGCACTGTGCAATAAAGCTCCCTCTTGGGGGTGGAGGGGTGTCCTGGCGTTCCACTGATGGCTCTTTTTTAAGTACTTTGAGGTCACCAAATGGAAAGTAGCAGGATAGTGAAAATTTCAGAACTTTCATGTTCTCTGTGTATATAAATCTCCCCACTGTATTTTTCACTGCATGCATCCAACAAAGTGAGCTGTAGCTCACAGAAGCTTATGCTCAAATAAATTTGTTAGTTTCTAAGGTGCTACAAGTCCTCCTTTTCTTTTTGCGGATACAGACTAACATGGCTACTACTCTGAAACCTGTCACTTTGGATTTGGTTGTGTCAGAGGCGGGGGGGGGGGGTTGTTTTGTTTGTTGTTAATGGCAGGGTAATAAATTGGGACAATGATATTTGGTTTTCCAAGTAGCAAGGAAACAAACAGCCCAGGTGTAGGTGTTTGCACTTATTATTTCCCAGGGGAGGAGGGGTTTCCCCCTATATATCAAAATTTGTTGTGAGGTGGCTGTGGTGTACTCTTTCATTTAATTTATAGTTTTAAAGTATTATTTTGATTTAAATCTAATCTTTTACCTTGTATTTTCTGTTTTGTTTTAACACAGGTGGTTGGCAGCAGGACAGCTGGAGGGAAGGGATCTCTGGGGCTAGGAAGGGATGGCTGGACAAAAGGGATTGCACAACTACAAATAGGCAAAAGTACCATATTTTTGTGCCAACTTGATTCTGATTCAGTGCTGAGCCCTACAGGCAGGGTCTCTTCAGCCTTGGTGCCAGGTAGTGTCTCATTCCCTGGGAGTAAGCGCCATTCCTTGCCTTGAAAGGCATATTTTCTTCCAAGGTTAGCTGTCTGCCCTTCCCACTAACAATTTGTACAATCTCGCAAGTTGTGGTAAGTATTTTTCCCCCCTTCCAGGGCAGTTTATTAGCCCTTCCTTCCTTTGAAGGCAGGAGGTGCTTACACCCCATCATATACTTCGTCCTCTTCCTCCTACAGAAGAGGAGCACAAGCATGTTGGGTGAAAAGTCTGCATTTCTGTGAAAGGCTCCATGGTAATGCATAGAGTAAAGTCTATTGTAGGATGCTTCCGAAAACAGACTTCTTGGGGGATCATCACAGGTACAATCTATAGCATTCTTGCGTTCTGCCTTCAGGGAACACCACCTACTTATCTGTTTTTAGAGAAGACACACACCCACACTATTTTATTATCTTCACACTTGTCAAACTGTCTAGAGGGACTCACGACCATGAGTGCCAACCTCAGGGCCGACTGTTAAGAAACAAACCCGTTGTGTGTTCTATAATTAGATTTCACCAACCAAGCATCAATTGAGAATGCCACAAACACTATAACAGCCTTACCATGGAGTCACAAACAGTCCTCTTGGGCACTCTGGTCTATTTTGCAGCCCAGGTAAGCCTGCCTCTGGGACAGATGGTCCCTTACACCAAAAATCACAACAATATTCAGGTTACTCCTAGTCCCAAAGGACCAGTCAGTCACTTACTCCAGGTCAAATGCACCACACATCTCTCAAAGATAATGCTTGTAGGAATCCTATATTAAAACAAAAGAATTAACTTAGAAAAGAAATGTGTTATTTGCAAGGTTAAAGCAAGTAAACAAACACAACCGAGATACAGTCACAGGTTCCAGAGGATGATTGTAGATGCTATAATATGCAAGCTTTATATGTCATTTAGGGCCAACCCAAGCTAAACAGCTGGGGACTCCTTGCTTATGCTTAGAAATCTTCGCCCCTCAAAGCTCAAGCAGTATAGGGGTAACAATTTCTCTTTAACAGGAATTTTTATTCCCTTTCCCCAGCGTCCAAGCTTGTGATTGGACAAGGGTTTGTGCACATACTCTCTTCAGAGCTGTGGGGAAGCAATCAAATAGTCTTTAGACCACAATAGCTTGTCTGATGTCTGTAGACCTACTTTTGTTGGGGAGGAGATAACACCTCATGGTAAACTGGTATTTCACACTTTATAATGCTTCTCCCCTGACTGTGGGGGATTTAAAGTCTTAGCAAACATTTTTTATAGTTACAGAGCAAACATTACCTTATAACATGGGATACAGATATTATAAGTAGGATTAATACGTGCAGCATCCTACAATCATTCCATAAAGTCTAAGCACATTCTTATAACTCGAATATCTATTTTAACTATACGAGCACACAGGTAAGCAAGCCAGACAGGTTTCCAGCTATGCATTTGTCAATGTTCAGTGAAGCCTAGGGCCTTGGCATGAGCTAGCACTGGGTCTGCCAGCATCACAATAGTAATATTTCAATTAGGGACCTAGAAGCAACCACGCTGTAATTTTATGCAACCATTATAATTCTCTTAATTGGATGGAGGCGCGTGTTGAATGAGTACTCTTCCCCCCAGGGACATGTTCAAATAATAGTAAGGAGACAGGAACCTTATAATAATTGCCCAACAATAGGCAATATAAACACATTGATTTCAGTAAGCCAGGCAGGGCACAAGACATTGGCATGGAAATCTTTGTTTTCCCCACATAGCAATAGAGAGTACTGTCCCTAGGCCACTGGCTCAGGGCAACTAGTACATTTTAATGCTTGGAAAGAAGACTTCAGATGAAAATTCGTGTTGTTCAGAACACTACATTACCAATGGCAAATGCAAATTGGTTAGGATGTGGCTCCTCTAAGGAGACGTGTTGCCATGGAATTCTATTTTTAACAATTCCATGCATCCTGAAATAGTGCTGCAATCCTAGCACCAGGGGTGCTGTGTGAGGATATAAATAGCAGCACTTATCACTCCCAGCAGCTAACACTGCTGGTCTTTCCTGGTGTGAGGCAAAAACATAATTCCCAAAGAGAACGATGCAATGTCTGCCTTTTGTCGCACGTCATTAAAAAAAAAAAAAAGGAAGAAACCAGGGGTCAAAGTAAAGGAACATTAACAAGAATGCCTGTAGACTAGAGATAGGCTGAGGGGGCATACTCATTGACTTTAATGGTAGCAAAAAGGGAATGCCCACATTCTCTAATGGGAAGAGAACAATAGTAGGTGACCCACATTCCCTAACAAAGTTCTTTTCTGGGCTGGGTGCATATGTTTGGTACTATTCCAGTCATGTGCAGGCTATTAAGGTTTGTGTGGCTGATTATCCAGTATATCATTCAGGTTCCTGGCTCGCTAGTTCTTCTTCTGTGCCCACTACCCCTGCTGTTTGGGTGTAAAGTATAGGAGCTAGGCAGGCAGTTTCCATTTCTTTTTCCTCTGTTTTTTCTCTCAATCTCCTAAAATGACTGGAGGAACGCCCCCTATTCTTCCTGGCTTGAGTAAGCAGTACTTCGTCCTATGCTCCCTGTCCTCTTTGATTGCGGGTGAGTGCACCTGAATGCCCCTAGAATACAAGAGACAGAGGAATGCCCATAGATTACAATGGAGCCTGGAGAGTGGAGATAAGGGTTAGGCTGCCACAGAAGCTTCTGCACTGGTTGTTCACTACTACCACAGGATCTCCCCAACATAAGGGTAACCTTCCCATGGCCGGTTAAACTGCCATTGCTGTCAGGTTCTGGTAACAGTATAGTGCAAAGTTCAGATCTGGTCCACTGTCTCTCATTCATCTTTAGGGTGTGTCTACACTACGAAATTAGGTCGAATTTATAGAAGTCGGTTTTGTAGAAAGCGTTTTTATACAGTCGATTGTGTGTGTCCCCACACAAATGCTCTAAGTGCATGTAGTCAGCAGAATGTGTCCACAGTACCAAGGCAACCGTCAACTTCCATAGCATTGCACTGTGGGTAGCTATCCCACAGTTCCCGCAGTCTCTGCCGCCCATTTGAATTCTGGGTAGAAATCCCAGTGCCTGATGGAGCTAAAACGCGGGTGGTTCTGGGTACATATCGTCAGGCCCCCGTTCCCTCCCTCCCTCCCTCCCTCTGTGAAAGCAAGGGCAGACAATCGTTTTGCACCTTTTTTCTTGAGTTACCTGTACAGACGCCATACCACGGCAAGCATGGAGCCCGCTCAGCGAACCGTCACCGTATGTCTCCTGGGTGCTGGCAGACGTGGTACTGCATTGCTACACAGCAGCAGTTTATTGCCTTTTGGCAGCAGACAGTGCAGTATAGCCATCTTCGACGTAGTCCTGGGTGCTCTTTTAACTGGGTGCCTGGGCAAACATGGGAGTGACTCAGCCAGGTCATTTCACTTTTAAGTTTCGTCTCATGGCGATTGAGTCCTACCGGCAGTGCACTGTCTTTTAATCAGCAGCTAGCAGAAGACGATGGCCAGTAGTCATACTGCACCGTCTTCTGCTGAGCACCCAGGAGATGACGATGGCTAGCGGTCGCACAGTCCGCTGCCAGCAAGATGTATAAAGATAGATGAAGTGGCTCAAAACAAGAAATAGACCAGATTTGTTTTGTATTCATTTTCTCCTCCCTCCCTCCTTCTGTGAAATCAATGGTGTGCTAAACCCAGTTTTGAGTTCTATCCTTGAGGTTTTGAGTTCTATCCTTGAGGGGGCCATTCAGTTTCTCACAAAGCAACCCCCTTTGTTGATTTTAATTCCCTGTAAGTCAACCCTGTAAGCCATGTCGTCAGTCACCCCTCCCTCCATCAGAGCAAGGACAGACAATCGTTCCGCACCTTTTTTCTGTGCAGACGCCATACCACGGCAAGCATGGAGCCCGCTCAGATCACTTTGGCAATTAGGAGCACATTAAACACCACACGCATTATCCAGCAGTATATCCGGCACCAGAACCTGGCAAAGCGAAACTGGGCAAGTAGGCGACGTCAGCGTGGTGACGAGAGTGATGAGGACATGGACACAGACTTCTCTCAAAGCACGGGCCCTGGCAATGTGGGCATCCTGGTGCTAATGGGGCAGGCTCATGCAGTTGAACGCCGATTCTGGGCCCGGGAAACAAGCACAGACTGGTGGGACCACATAGTGTTGCAGGTCTGGGATGATTCCCAGTGGCTGCAGAACTTTCACATGCGTAAGGGCACTTTCATGGAACTTTGTGACTTGCTTTCCCCTGCCCTGAGGTGCAAGAATACCAAGATGAGAGCAGCCCTCACAGTTGAGAAGCAAGTGGCAATAGTCCTGAGGAAGCTTGCAACGCCAGACAGCTACCGGTCAGTCGGGAATCAATTTGGAGTGGGCAAATCTACTGTGGGGGCTGCTTTGATGCAAGTAGCCAACGCAATCAAAGATCTGCTGATATCAAGGGTAGTGGCCCTGGGAAATGTGCAGGTCATAGTGGATGGCTTTGCTGCAATGGGATTCCCTAACTGTGGTGGGGCCATAGACGGAACCCATATCCCTATCTTGGCACCGGAGCACCAAGCCGGCAAGTACATAAACCGCAAGGGGTACTTTTCAATAGTGCTGCAAGCACTGTTGGATCACAAGGGACGTTTCACCAACATCAACGTGGGATGGCTGGGAAAGGTACATGACGCTCGCATCTTCAGGAACTCTGGTCTTTTTCAAAAGCTGCAGGAAGGGACTTTATTCCCAGACCAGAAAATAACCGTTGGGGATGTTGAAATGCCTATATGTATCCGTGGGGACCCAGCCTACCCCTTAATGCCCTGGCTCATGAAGCCATACACAGGCAGCCTGGACAGTAGTCAGGAGCTGTTCAACTACAGGCTGAGCAAGTGCAGAATGGTGGTAGAGTGTGCATTTGGACGTTTAAAAGCACGCTGGCGCAGTTTACTGACTCGGTTAGACCTCAGCGAAACCAATATTCCCACTGTTGTTACTGCTTGCTGTGCGATCCACAATATCTGTGAGAGTAAGGGGGAGACGTTTATGGCGGGGTGGGAGGTTGAGGCAAATCGCCTGGCTGCTGGTTACGCACAGCCAGACACCAGGGCGGTTAGAAGAGCACAGGAGGGCACGGTGTGCATCAGAGAAGCTTTGAAAACCAGTTTCATGACTGGCCAGGCTACGGTGTGAAAGTTCTGTTTGTTTCTCTTTGATGAAACCCAATGCCCCTTGGTTCACTCTACTTCCCTGTAAGCTAACCACCCTCCCATCCTCCCTTTGATCACCGCTTGCAGAGGCAATAAAGTCATTGTTGCTTCACATTCATGCATTCTTTATTCATTCATCACACAAATAGGGGGATAACTATCAAGGTAGCCCAGGAGGGGTGGTGGAGGAGAGAAGCACCAGGAGGGGTGGTGGAGGAGAGAAGGACAAGGCCACATAGCACTTTAAAAGTTTAAAAGTTTAAAACTTATTGAATGCCAGCCTTCTGTTGCTTGGCCAATCCTCTGTGGTGGAGTGGCTGGAGGCCCCCCCCACCACGTTCTTGGGCATCTGGGTGAGGAGGCTATGGAACTTGGGGAGGAGGGCAGTTGGTTACACAGGGGCTGTAGCAGCAGTCTGTGCTCCTGCTGCCTTTCCTGCAGCTCAACCATACGCTGGAGCATATTGGTTTGCCCTCCACCCTCCCCGTGGCTAACAGCGGGGAACACTTCTGTTCAGCCACAGGCAAACAGCCCAGCAGGAACAGGCACCTCTGAATGTCTCCTTAAGAAAAGCACTCTATTTCAACCAGGTGACCATGAATGATATCACTCTCCTGAGGATAACAGAGATAAAGAACGGATGTTGTTTGAACGCCAGCAAATATACACTGCAATGCTTTGTTCTACAATGATTCCCGAGTACGTTCTACTGGCCTGGAGTGGTAAAGTGTCCTACCATGGTGGATGGAATAAGGCTGCCCTCCCCAGAAACCTTTTGCAAAGGCTTTGGGAGTATATCTAGGAGAGCCACGAATGCTAGGGCAAATTAATCATTAAACATGCTTGCTTTTAAACCATGTATAGTATTTTAAAAGGTACACTCACCAGAGGTCCCTTCTCTGCCTCGCGGGTCTGGGAGGCAGCCTTGGGTGGGTTCGGGGGGTACTGGCTCCAGGTCCAGGGTGAGAAACAGTTCCTGGCTGTCGGGAAAAATGGTTTCTTTGCTTGCTTGCTGTGAGCTATCTTCCTCGTCCCCAAAACCTGCTTCCATGTTGCCTCCATCTCCACTGAAGGAGTCAAACAACACGGCTGGAGTAGTGGTGGCTGAACCCCCTAAAATGGCATGCAGCTCATCATAGAAGCGGCATGTTTTGGGCTCTGACACAGAGTGGCTGTTCGCCTCTCTGGTTTTCTGGTAGGCTTGCCTCAGCTCCTTAAGTTTCACATGGCACTGCTTTGGGTCCCTGTTATGGCCTCTGTCCTTCATGCCCTGGGAGATTTTGACAAAATGTTTTGGCATTTCAAAAACTGGAATGGAGTTCTGATAGCATGGATTCCTCTCCCCGTACAGCGATCAGATCCCGTACCTCCTGTTCGGTCCATGCTGGAGCTCTTTTGCGATTCTGGGACTCCATCATGGTCACCTCTGCTGATGAGCTCTGCATAGTCACCTCTGCTGATGAGCTCTGCATAGTCACCTGCAGCTTGCCATGCTGGCCAAACAGGAAATTGAAATTCAAAAGTTCGCAGGCCTTTTCCTGTCTACCTGGCCAGTGCATCTGAGTTGAGAGTCCTGTCCAGAGCGGTCACAATGGAGCACTCTAGGATAGCTCCCGGAGGCCAATACTGTCTAATTGCATCCACAGTACCCCAAATTCGACCCAGCAAGGCCGATTTCAGCGCTAATCCCCTTGTTGGGGGTAGAGTAAGGAAATAGATTTTAAGAGCCCTTTAAGTCGAAAAAAAGGGCTTCGTCATGTGGACAGGTGCAGGGTGAAATCGATTTAACGCTGCTAAATTCGACCTCAACTCCTAGTGTAGACCAGGGCTTAGAGTACTATGAACACTTAGAGCACTGTAAAGAATGTTGTTTTCTGTGTATCATTTGACTGCCTGCGATAGATAAGGTGAGAAGCCCATTTGGAACAGATAGATAAGTCTGTTCCCTTCGTCATGGTTTGTCCAGAGGAACCCATTGCTGGAGCTGGAGTAGAGCCAGATATGCGGAAAAACATTCAGCCAAGAATAGGCCTCCTCTAGGATCTCACCCTTCCCTAGCCATTCACCAGTGACTACATGTCTGTGGGAAGGGAGACTTTTTCCCAGGGAAGAATCCCCCAAAATACTGCTCCAGCCATTTAAAATGTACAGAAAAGCAAATGAGGAAAGTGAGGGTAGACTGAGGGCCTGTTAATAAAAACATGATAGAATTACCAGGATATCTTTTTTCAGTTATCTACAGAAGGTTGTATGGTAAATGTGACTTTCAATTTAATAAAACTTTATTGGTGTGACAAGCTATACAAAGTGTTTCCAACATGTGTTGTTTGAGACATCTTTCACATATCAGACGTAGGCAATCTCTGCCCACAGTAGGACTATATATGTTCAGGGGTTTATCCCAGTATCCATTTGCATTACTTAGTAATATTCTGTGGTTGTAAAGACTGTAGACTTTATTCTTTTCTCATTTACACCAGTGCAAATTAGAAGTAATCTGGATGAAGTCAATAAAATTAGGAGGTGTAAAACTGAAGCAATTGTGGTGAATCAGAGGTAGCCTTGGTGTTATGTCTACAAATTAAGGATTTGGGGGGGTGGGGGGGAAATGAAAAGATGTCATTTTCTTGAAGAATGGATATTATTAATCATGTAAGTGGAAATAAGTGATTTCTAGATAGATATTCTCCAGGGGTCATTCATGATTTTGCTTGAAGTATCTTACAATCAACAACAAACAAAATACAACAAGTAGGTGTCAAAAATCAGAAGGACTGGATGAGGGAGGACAAAGGAATCAGTAATGTGTTTACATAGGCTAACTATGTGCACAGCTAAATTTTTTGAGACAGTTATTTTAATATAAACAAGCATTTTATAGGACCACTGTTAACTGGATGGTAACCTATCTCTAACAGTCTCCCCTAAAATTAAGCAATTCAGATTTCTATTTCTCAGTCTTTCCCCTCTGTCTTTGGATTTTTAGAAGGTGTTTCTTCCTACACCATCCCTTTGCTTCTGTCAATCTCTCTTCCTTTTTATTGAGCTGGGTATTAAAATTCTTCCTGCATCCGACATCTGTCTGTGCCATGCATCACCTTTTTTGTGGGTGAGTACTGGAGAGTACTCTATTAGTCTACACTAGAAAATTAGATTGACCCAACTACATCCCTCAGGCATGTGAAAAATCCACACCCCTGAGTGATGGACTTAAATTGACCTAAATCCTCATGTACATAGTGCTAGGTCAATGGATTCCTCTGTCGACCTAGGTATTGCCTTTCGGGGAGGTGGATTACGTACTAGTGATGGAAGAACCCTTCCCATCGATGAGTTTCTGCTCTACACTGAAGTGCTACAGTGGTGCAGGTGCAGTGCTGCAGCTATACTGCTGTAGCATTTTAAGTGTAGACATAGTCAGCTTTATAGAGAGTGTAGTGGCTTTGCAAGCAAGTCGAGCTACCATTATGCTTTCAATTCTCATTCACATCGAGAGCTGAGTGGGAATTCTTTGACACTTCAATGAATCCCCATTTTTCAATCAAAAGTTTTTGTGGGAAAGGGTTAGTCTACACAAATTTGTCTTGACATTGTCAAAAATAAAAAAAATTCCAGTTTTTCATTTCAAAGTGACTTTTTGTTTTGAAATTTAATCTAATTGTATTATAATTTTTAAAAATTAAAAATGGTTGAAAACCATGTTTTGACCAGGATTTTTGGATTTTCAGTTTGTGAAAATGTGAGAGACTGACAATGCATCATCAAGGATCTACAACCTATCCTGAAGGACGACCCATCACTCTCACAGATCTTGGGAGACAGGCCAGTCCTTGCTTACAGACAGCCCAACAACCTGAAGGAAATACTCACCAGCAATCACACACCACACAACAGAACCACTAACCCAGGAACCTATCCTTGCAACAAAGCCCATTGCCAACTGTGTCCACATATCTATTCAGGGGACGCCATCATAGGGCCTAATTACATCAGCCACAATATCAGAGTCTCGTTCACCTGCACATCTACCAGTGTGATATATGCCATCATGTGCCAGGAATGCCCCTCTACCATGTACATTGGCCAGACTGGACAGTCTCTATGTAAAAGAATAAATGGACAGAAATCAGACATCAAGAATTATAACATTCAAAAACCAGTCGGAGAACGCTTCAATCTCTCTGGTCACTCGATTACAGACCTAAAAGTGGCAATACTTCAACAAAAAAACTTCAAAAACAGACTCCAACGAGAGACTGCTGAATTGGAATTAATTTGCAAAATGGATACAATTAACTTAGGCTTGAATAAAGACTGGGAGTGGATGGGTCATTACACAAAGTAAAACTATTTCCCCATGTTTATTTCCCCCCCCCCCAACTGTTCCTCAGACATTCTTGTCAACTGCTGGAAATGCCCCACCTTGATTATCACTACAAAAGGTTCCCCGCCCCCGCCCCCACCCCACCCCCCACTCTCCTGCTGGTAATAGCTCACCTTAAGTGATCACTCTGGTTACAGTGTGTATGGTAACACCCATTGTTTCATGTTCTCTATGTATATAAATCTCCCCACTGTATTTTCCACTGAATGCATCCGATGAAGTGAGCTGTAGCTCACGAAAGCTTATGCTCAAATAAATCTGTTAGTTTCTAAGGTGCCACAAGTCCTCCTTTTCTTTTGGAGAAGTTGTGAATGTTCATTAGAGAATGAGAACTGTTTTCCATCCATCTTTACTTACACCCCTGGGTAACAGAACTTGCTTGAAGGAACCAGGTGTATGGCTAAACACTGGGGTTATATCCCTGCTGTTATTAGTATTAAAGAATTCTATGTGATCTTTAATTTCTACTTGAACTACTTCTTGGAGATAAGCAAAGGAAACTTCTGCCTCGTGTCCTGTAGGAAGAATAATACTGGGTCATCAGAACACATGACTAAATATTGACCTACCATCGGACAAGAAAAAGGGTCTTTCTTTAAAAAAAAGAAAGCGATTTTGGGGCTGAGTCATTTCTAGCACTGTTAATATTGTAATGTGTCCTAAAAAGTTTTTTCTTCCATGTCCTACAGAGGGCATCCTTTCCTACAAAATCATGATTTGAATGCTGAACTACTGAACCCCATTGAATATGTATAACAGAGCTCTTTCTTTGAAGATTCTATGCTGCACTGTAACTATAACTTTCTAATATGCAAACAGAAACAAAACCCCACCTTAATCACAGGTTTATCCAAGTTTGCAGCTAGTGTGTGTATGGAATGTAGACAGAATGCCAACACTGTATGGTCTATCATGTTATATTATTTATATGCTAAATAGAATTTAATCTGCCTCATAATTTAAAGCTACAATCACTTTAAAATTTTACAATTTAAATAATCCATGGCAAAAAAAATTTCACCATCTCATTAGCTGTCCCTCCCAAAAAGTCAACAACAGTCAAGACTGCTGAAGTGCAACATCCACCAAAGCAGACAATACATATTTACAAACAAACTCAGCAACCAATCACTGAAGTTCATCTTCCTTTCCCCACCATCTACAATACTACACATCACTTAACTACCACACTCTTGGGTCCCTATCCACAACTCACAAGACACACAACTCCTCCATCACATTCCCTGTCCAACTGTAACTAACCACATTCACTGTTGAGATTAGTGTCGTAATACTGTTTTGAAAAGGCTAGCAGTGTTAACGGTAATAAGAATGTGGTTTATTGTGGAGATGTTGTTAGTGCTGAGAAGTGTCCCTGATGCTGCAGCAGTGTAAATGCTGCTCGGGTTGCTGTTCTTGGAGTTCTGATGCCAGCTGCACTAACAGAGAGTGCAGCATGTTAATTTAGCAGATCTCAGCGTTATTCATAAGAAAGACCACAGGCTTGGTTTGATAGTGAACATAGGTGGAGCGTGAACCGCCAGCTGGGGGAGGCTAGCCCCCACCCCCGCCCCTTCTGCCTGAAGCGCCGGCCCTTCCACACCCCTGCCCGAGCCCAAAGCCCCCTCCCCACCCACAGAAGCCAGCCCCCACCCCAGGCTAGCTTCCTTCCCCCCCAGCCCCAGAGCAGGTGGTGTGGCCCCAGCCTCCCCAGCTCTGGAGCGCCAGGAGGGCAGGTGGCAAGGCCCGAGCTGGTGCCACCCCACAGGGAGACTGCAGTGGCCGCGCCGAGCGGAAGCAGGGGCCGCTTGGGGACGGAGTGTGGGTGGGGTCACACCTGGCTATGGTACTTGCCGCCCATGGTAGCGAAGGTGCTAGGCCACGTTTATTGTCGTTAAAGTTCAGTATTAGCGCCCCATAAGAGCTACAGTACTGATTCAATCAGGAAACCAGGATCCTGTCCCCTAGACCAGTTCAAAGATGCCCCTCCTAGGACGTCTCCTTTTACACACTGATACAAATAAATTATGTATTACACTCCAGGTGTTATTAGTTATCACCCTTATCCTTGTACATTCTCCCTCACTGTTTCCATAACATATTTTGTTTTTTTTACAGGATAGGGTTGTTAGCCCTGTGCCTAACCCCCAACCTGGAGGACCAGGGTGTCTGTTTTGTCTGGCCCCTCCCCTATAGACCAATCCGGCATGGTTGAATCTACCAGGAGCAAAAAGCCCCCGCCGACACAGACTCTGGGGATCGTTAGAGCACGCAAGCTGTCCTGCCACAAGGAGGCATGGACACTAGTGGACAGTGCTTAGAATGGCAACAGGAACTCTACATACATTTCATAGACTTTGAGAAGGCTTTTGATAGCATTCACAGGACCAGCCTATGACGCATTCTGCGGGCATATGGAATTCCTTTCCATATAAATCAAAAGCTTCTATTTCAACTTTACATGCAGTGTTGATCACAGTGAGCTCAGTTTTGAAGTCAAAACAGGAGTACGTCGGGGTTTGTCATGTCCGCAATCCTCTTCAACATTGCCATCGACTGGGTAATGTGGCGTACAACAGAAGACATGCCAGGATGCATTAAATGGACACTCTTCTCATCCCTTGAAGACCTGGACTTTGCAGATGATGTCACTCTCCTATCACATACCCAGCACCATATACAAGAAAAAACAACTCGACTCAACGTATTCAGCCAGCAAATTGGATTGAAAATCAACCACAATAAGACAGATATCATGACATTTAATATTACCTCACCATCACCAGTACGGATAGAGGATTATGTTCTCACCAATGTAGAAACATTCACATACTTGGGCAGCACCATCAGCCAGGACAGTGGAACAAGCCAGTCTGGAAATCATCAAAATACGACACCAAAACCAAACTCAAGATTTATCAGAGCTGTGTACTTTCAACACTACTTTATAGTGCAGAATGCTAGGGAATGAGAAAGTAGGACATGTCCAAACTGTCTTCATTCCATACAACCTGCCTCAGAAAAATCCTCTGTATCTTTCGGCCCAGAACAATCTCAAACCAAGATCTATTGACAGAGTACAGCCAAGAGGATCTGAGCACCACCATTGCCAGGAGGTGTTGGAGATGGATCGGTCATGTGCTTTGGATGGAAACTGATTTTATCATCAGAATAGCAATAAGATGGACACCTGAAGGCAAGCGAAAATGAGGCCGCCCGAAAACAACATGGCGAAGAGCTGTGGAAGCCGAGCTGAAAAACCTGGAGCACAGCTGGGGAATCATTGAAAGACTTGCCAGAAGCAGACAGGAGTGGAGGAGCTTCATCGCTGCCCTAAATGCCAGAGGTGTAATAGGAACATGATGATGATGATTATCCTTGTACCTGCTAGTTTGAACAAGACATTCTCATCTGTTATCCTGTCATTCCCTCCTTATCCTATGAGGCATCTATATGTTCTTGTACCATGTCGTAAGAATGAGAGACCTTTTAGATCTCTCAGAGATCTATTAATTACACGAGAGATCTGTGTTTATGTACCATCTTCTCCAGTCAGAAATGTGCTTACTTGGTTATCTGACACCTGGTGCATTGCTATTTTGCCAAAGCCAAGCCTACTCTGGTTCACTCCCTTTGGTTCATATTGTTACTTATGCTTAGGGCTCCGGCAAGACCTACAAAGAGCACTGTATGTTGCTTTTCTCTGTTAGATATGTGGAATTATAGGGGACCAGTGTGAATAGAGGGAATAATGCTGTGGGGTTGTGATACAGTTTGTAAGATGCAAGGTCTTTTATTATGTAGAGGCCAAATGCATATGAAATGTTTTCATTTCTGTATTTATAGGTTATGTGTAGAAAACTGTTCTTAGTGGATAACTGATGTGTTTCGAGTTAAGATTTGCATGTTTGCTAGTGAGTGTGAAGGTTGTAAAACTAACCTTCCAATGTGTGACTGGGCTGTAGTGATGCAGCATCGTCTTCCAGTGTCTGCAAACAGCTTGACCCAGTAGCCCTTACAGCCTGATAGATTCCAAAAGGGATTACTGCGAGTCTGGTATGACTTCCTGTTTAACACAGGCTATAGAACTTGTCCAAAATAATTCCGAGAGCATATCTTGATTTAAAAATTATCAGTGATGGAGAATCTATCACAACCCTTGATAAATTGTTCCAATGGTTGAAGGAGTTGGACAACCCTGATCTAGACTTTGCTTTCAAAGCATTGCTTGGGGAAAAGTAATGAAGATAAGAAATGTTAACATAAAAGGATAATGTGTACTTTGCATCTTGAGGAGTGTTCTATATTGTGTGAGTGTAGGCACCCTGAAAGTAGCCTGCAACTATGTGAGTGGCATATTTATACTCTCAAACTGGTACTGCACCTGGAAAAATATATTGAGAGAACCAGGAATCACTGCTAAAATTGGTGTCAGACTTTAGATACCAGGTTCTATTAAATAAAATAAACTCAGACTGTGACCTTCATTTATCTGTTCTCCTCACTATCAGAGCTCTTACTTTGTATAAAATTACTATATAACTGTTTGTAGTCAAAATAAGTTCAGTGACTTCAGTAGAGGACAAAATGACTACTGAAGCCTGAGTGGTCACTGCCTTGTATAATCATAGCAGACATGAAAGAGACGTTCGCTGATTAAAAAAAAAAAAAAAAAGACACCCAAACTAAAACAAACAAACGGTTCTTAAACGATAGCCTCTCTGGTTGAAGTCAATAGTGCTTTGTGTGGGCAAAAGGGTCTCCCCACAGTCAGTTGCAGGATTGGGGCTAATGTGTGTTGTCTTGTTTGGTCCATACAATATTTATTTTAATGAAAAACTTCATGCAAATCAGATTGAATTCAATGTGTTTCACTTTTGTAATAAATATAAACAGGTGGGAGAATGTAGATACACTTGAAATATCCACAGAATCTTTAAGGTTTAGTTCAAATTAAGGGTATGCAATACTTTACTATTAACTTTTCCTCTGGTGCCAGTTTGACTTTTACATGCTTAAGAAATGTTTTGACACGCTCTCAAACTGCCATCAGGCCTCAAGAGGTTAATTCTGCCCTGGCCTCATGTAGTTCTGCATAAGGCCTTTAGAATTCTGAGTTACAGCTTCCAGGTCTACTTCATTTTATAGGTTACAGGACCCATCCTCCCAAACAATTTAGTTTCTGTAAATCAGGCAAGTTAATATTTTATATAAAAGGTCAAGTCATTTTCACTCATGTAGCACAATAAACCTGTACAATGTTTGACACTGGAGTTTCTAGTCATTGAGGGTACGTCTACACTGGAATAAAAGAACCTATGGCATGGCCTTGGGCTCATGGGGCTAAAAATTGCTGTGTAGAGTTTCGGGCTCAGGCTGGAGCCCGAGCTATTAGACTCTTCCCCCTTCGCAGGGTCCCAGAGCTCAGGCTTCAGCACAAGCCTGAACATATACATTTAGCATTTTACAGCCCCACAGTCCAAGTCAGCTGACCAAGGCTACCCAGGGGTGTTTAATTGCTGTGCAGGATGTACCCTAAATGAAAGTGACTACAGAGCTAGTTGTTTAGGTACCTAAATATACAAATCTTATTTCCAGTGTGATATAGCAGGGCCAGAGGACAGCAGGAGAATTATCACTGGGAGGTATATAATCCCCAGGATGATCAGAGCCTTATTCCAGGTTACTACAAGTTCCTTAGAGCACCTGGAGCCAATTAAGTCCCTGCCAGAGAACTAATAAAAACCCCTGCTTCAGTCAGAGGGGAGAAGGGAGGGAGAGCTGACTGTACTTAACCAGAGGATCAGAGTTCTAGGGGAAGGGAAACCCTGCTTGAGCAGAGGGACTCCACAGGCACAGAGGACTGAGAGAAACCCTGCCCAAGGGGAGAGAAGTCAGGAAGCCCAAGAAGCTGAAGGGGTTGGGATCCAGAGGAAAGGGTGAGCCCGGGTTCCTTCCCAGCTCCCTTCCTCTCTCCCACCAGGGCACTAGCGGATCCGTCGACACCCAAGAATAGGAGCAAGAGGCAGCACCCTGACCCATCACATGGAGGAAAAGCGCAGGACCCATAATAGTGTCAGCCATTTGCCATACCACTCAGACAATGAAACACACATACTAATGCTTTCCAAGACTTTCAGACAAAAAACCAGTTCATGCAAGTTATTTATAGTGCTATCTTTGTGTGCCGCTAACTGCCTCCAGAGTATCCCCTCATGGCTATGGGTGACCCTGATGTACCCTGCCTCTGTTTTCCCCTTCCTCAGGGCTTCCTAAACTCTCTTTAGTCCAAAGGAAAGTAAACATTCCCCACTTTAGTCCAATTTATTCAGTCATCAGGTCTACTGGCTCTCCAGGCCCCAACCCCAGGTTCAATGTCTCTCTATTGATAATCCAGTGTAATACAAAGTCTTTCAAAATAGAACACAAACTCAGTCCTTATCCCCATTTCAGTTGGGCACAGTCACTTTTCCCTGAGGATCTGGCTTTCTACTTCCCACCTGGAGTTTGGCCTTCTCCATAGGCCTTCACTGCTGGCACCGTCTCCTATGCTGAATCAGGGTTTTGAAGGAACCTCTTATTCTCTGCAGGCATAACTACAGCTTCCTGAGTGCTCTCCTTTTCTCCCTCAACTTCCAGTATAAAAGCAGCAAGACTCACTTGATTGCTCTCAGGTGGGGCTCATTCTCTAACCAGGGTTGGCTAGCCCCAGCCCTCTTGCAATTAAGATAGCCACCCCGTTACACAGTGACATTGTAAGAAAAAGAAAGTAAAGTAATATTTCACTTGCAATTGAATTACCCTCAGTTGTTAATTCCAAGTTCAAAGTGCCCATACCTTTACTTCTTAGAGGCAGTTTTCAAACACAGCAGATAAGAGAACCTAAGACGAGACACCTATTTAGTGCTTTTATGCTTTCAATCAGAGTGACCTCAACTCTTCAGACAAGAGTAAATGTATCTATAATATAATGAGTCTACTTCTCTCTGCCCAATTCTTCTGTTGCAGCTATTTTTAAGTCAAGAAAAGTAACATTCCAGTCAGTATAGCCTCAGTGTAATGAACTTTTTTTGAGCTCCCAAATATGCAGCTTTGTGGTATACTCTAGATCAGTGGTTGTCAAAGCCCATCCGCCACTTGTTCAGGGAAAGCTCCTGGCGGACTGGGCTGGTTTGTTTACCTACCGTGTCTGCAGGTTCGGCCGATTGCGGCTCCTACTGGCCGCAGTTTGCTGCTCCAGGCCAATGGGGGCTGCTGGAAACAGCACAGGCCAAGGGATGTGCCAAGGTAACAGGGAAGGTTTTGAAACAATCAGGAACCTTCTGGAGACAATTAAGACAGGCTGATTAGAACACCTGCAGCCAATCAAGAAGCTGCTAGAATCAATTAAGGCAGGCTAATCAGGGCACCTGGGTTTTAAAAAGGAGCTCACTTCAGTTTGTGGTGTGTGTGTGTGAGAGAGAGAGAGAAAAAAAAAAAAGAAAAGAAAGAAAGAAAATGAAAATGAAAATGAATATGAATATGGACTGTTGGAGGACTGAGGTGTACAAGCATTATCAGACACCAGGAGGAAGGTCCTATGGTGAGGATAAAGAAGGTATTGGGAGGAGGCTATGGGGAAGTAGCCCAGGGATTTGTAGCTGTCATACAGCTATTCCAGGAGGTATTCTAGACAGCTGCATTCCACAGGGCCCTGGGCTGGAGCCCAGAGTAGAGGGTGGGCTTGGGTTCCCCCCAAATTCTCCCAACTCCTGGTCAGACACAGGAGGAGTCAACTGGACTTTGAATTCAGAAAAATGGCCAAGCTGAGGGCTGCTGTGAAGCTCCAAGGCGAGCAAATCCGCTAATAAGTGCGGGACCCACCAAGGTAGAGCAGGAACTTTGTCACACCCCTTAGAATAAGTGAATTCAGACCATTTTGTTCATAGCCTATTTGCACTGGGACCAAACATAGGTTCTCTTTAAAGCTCTTTATTAAAGTCCTCTTTTGCTGTCTTTAACATCATTTTAACAACTGGAATAGTGGAATTTGTAGTAGCAATGGCTACCCCACCAGTGAAAGCCTTGAGAGCCTGGGAAATTCCCTCCAAGTCTGAGGATAGATAGGCACATGACAGAACATATTTGATTTCTGTCCCTACTCCTATGATCAGCGCACTAGACTTGTCTGTCTCATGGACAATTCTGCCATTACCCAACTCACTGTCATTCTGCATCTTCTTTGACTTTCAGAAAAGGCATGTTTATGAAAAGCAGATGTATGTCACATGGGATCATGATATATGTGCTGTGTGACATGACTCAAGGATGTCCTGTGTCAGCTTGTCTCTGGGTCATGGATATTTTTGGAGCTTTACTGTCATTCTGTTCTTCTGACTTTTAGGGAACATGCCATGTTCTTGTACAGCAGTTTCTCAAGGAATGGCAGTCTGACCAACCACCAGAGAAATACACAAACTTTTGCACACTTGGCCAATTCTGCTGATGACTGGAATAGCAGTTCAGGATTGAGTTACACTGGCAGAATTGTGTGTGACCCTGTAAAAAGCCTGCCTCATTAGTACTATCAGTCAGCTGCTTTGAGCCTAAATGGACTCCAAGTTAAACGCAGTGTAAAGTATCTTCGTGCCAAATGTATACATTTTTGTAATCCAGGTATTCTTTTTTCTTGTTTACTTACTACTTGTTACCAGATTTGCCCATTACTTTGGGGTGTGCTCATTTATTAGGGTTATTCTTCTGGGCGGGGGGTGTCTGTAATTCTATTAATGTACTGCTTGTGTCACTTGTGTTTTCATAGGGAGCTCTACTTCTCCCTTCTGCAAGTCCCCTCCCAATGGAGCTATCTTGCAGAACTTAGGTTCCCCAGGGCTGGGTTCTTCCAGCCCCAGAATCAGATGCGGGTGAACACACACACTAACAGAGCAAGTCTGAGTCAATCAGCACTCTCAAGCTGATCCCTTATCTGTCCCTGGACTCAGAGGGCTGGGTCAAGCAGCACTTCCAAGGTGCCACCCTTGTATGTCACAGGTACAGCACGTCCCTATCTCCACTTTCACGTTACAATTGTTCTGGTAGTAACCCACTTGATGAGCAAACCCCACAGTAGTTTAGGCGCTACAGAGATCTTTTTCTTAGGTAAGAGAAGCGTTGCTGCAGAGTAAATGGGGAAGCCAGAAATAAGAGAGTAAAATTTAGGGAGGGAGGGAGGGAAGCAACCAGCTTAACCATAAAAGTTATTTATTGAATAATAGTGATAACCACACAAGGAGAACCTAAACAAACATAACAGTTACATTATAAAAGATTACAAAAGTCATATATAGAAAACTATACCTGATCAAACATGTCAGGATTAAAAAGTTATACCTGAAGTAGAAAAGAAAACCGAGAGAGAGCTGGTTGAAGCTTGAACTGGTCGGGGTTCCCAAGTGATGGTGGTAGCTCAGGATCCTGAGTGCTGAAGACCAGCAGAGCCCCCAGCACAAGCAGTCAGGAGAAGATGAGGTCCCAGTGGAACTGATGCAGAGTTTAGATCCATGAATCAGAACACTTACTTGAGTGTGGGTAGGGATCTTTGTAGGGAAACAACAAAAGTTCAAGGGAGAACACTAGATTTGTTTATGGGTAAACTGATAACGCAAGGGTTTTCTTTAGGCTAGATAATAGGAACTGATCGTTCCTGGCTATGCGTGGTGTTCCTTCAAGGGAGCTCACAGTGCAATTAAGCAGCTTCCATATTTTGCATATGATTCAAGGATTCATTATTAGAATTGGTCTGATAACTGCTGAGCTGGGTGTGTGCAGGTGTAGGTTCATTAATATCTGGAGCACAGATCCCTCATGATGCAGTGCTTCCCTGCTTTTCTGGTCCCAGAGTTCAGGGCAGTTCTTGCCTTGGAATCTCTGTTCTCCATTCTGTATGCTAATGAAGATGCGTCCCTGTCACATCTTTGATGCAGATGAGGCTAGGAGAGTTGCCTTACTCTTGTCACCCTTGTCAGGAGGGGTTTAGGTGTGTCTCCCACCACCTTTTCATTGCTTTCTGTAAGTCTTTCTTCTAATTGGTTTTGGTTCAAGCAGAGGCTGGAGGGCAGGGGTGTCCTTCATGAGTCAGGCTAGATACTGCACCCTGGTTCCCCAAGAACACAGCACTGACTGGTATCATACTCCCTTTAAAGATATTTTATTGTTCATTAACTTATTGTCAAGTGCTTTTCTCTCCAAGGTAAAGAAATAATTGTTAGTGCTGATGAGATTTAGGACCTGTTCCGGCTCCCATTAAAGTCAGCTAGAATCTTTCCAGCTGATTGACTTCCATGGGAGTTGGATCAGTTCCTTAAACACACACACCAAAAAGGATATTTAACGAAATTGAGATCTTTCAAGTAAATTTCTGCCACCAATACTGAGTTCACTTTAAAGCTTCTTACTATTTTTTCTTAATTATATTTGTCATGTTTACAATGTAAATGAGTCAGAGCCTCTTTTTACTTGTGCAATAATAGGACTTAAAAAACAGCTGAGGGTGCTATGCAGAGGTCAGTGTGTGGTGCTGTTATAATTCATCAGGACTGTGGGTTACTAGCTGCAGTGTTGATTTGAAGTTGGTGGCAGATATAAGCAGACAGGTATACTTTAATAGGAACAGTGCTCGACTTCAGAGTGTTCTAGCAGATAGTATGTAGCAGTAATTCCATGTGTCCTGAAGATGGCTGGAATAAAATTAGCAACTGCCCACATTTTGCAAAACAGGTCAATCTGATTTAGGACAACAGCTGTTAAAGCTGGATGGAACAAAGCCACCATCTTTCATAGCTGAATTGCATCTGTTTTTCATAAGTCATCTAGTCAGTCATCTGTGACTTAAACCTATGGTCATCTTGGCTACTGAAAACTAGAAGGGAGTGCCTGTGCCCTAAATGGGAGGGAGGCATTAATGCATCCCAAAAGAAGGCCAAGCTCAAGCAACACTCAAACAATCTATGACAGAGCTCTTGTTCAAGAATCCAACTGGAAACACTAGCATCATTATAAAATATTGCTTGTTTTCTAATCACCCCTTTCTGGGGTAGGTCACTGAGAATGTGTCAGGCCAACAGCATCTGCTATCTTCAAATTATTTGGATCACAACCATGGCATGCAAGTGGTGTTAATCACAGAGGTGACAATCTCAGCTGAGCAGTAGACAGAGGCCAGACATTTTTGTTACCACAAGTTTTCAGCACCCTTCAATACCCATTGATCATGGGGTCCTGTTGACAGGACTGCAGCACCTTACAGGGGCTGATGGAATCAACTTAGAGTGGTTCTAGTCATTCTGTTCAGAGAAACCCCCCAGGGTGATGCTTTCTTCAATTTCTATGTGAAGTTGCGGGGAGAGATTGTTAGGTGGAATGGGCTGATACATAATCAGCCTTGGAGAGAGCTATTTCCTTACTCTTCCAATATCTGGCAGTAACTGGGCCCTAAAAGAGAACCAGCTGCTTTATAGTCATTGTGGATTGGCAGAGGAAGCATTCTGAGGATCTACTGCAGTATGCAATTTTTCTCTGAGGTTAGATCATCTGTCACACATTGTCAAAGTAGTTTGCAAACTCAAGGTTTTACTGACTCTTCTCCAGTCCTTGAGGCCCAGAATGCAGAAGGGTCTTTTTTTTTTCCCCATCAGAGATTGGTTCTTTCCCTCTTCCCATAGACATCCAGCATTTGTTACCGCTACACTAGACTATAGCAATCTTGAATGCTAGAACCTTTTCTAAAGTGGAGTATTTGATGAGAACATCTATTATTGCTGGTTTTGGTGACCATGATGCTGAGCAGAACCTATCCCATAGTTTACAAAAAGATTCACCCTTGTGGCAGAGTGGCTGCCTAGGGATCACTTTGCAAGCACCTTTTCCCCTCGCCCAGGCCCCTTATTAAAACCACGCTGGGTGGAGTTCTTAACAGAGAAGATTCAAACAATTCCCAAGATCCTTAATAATAAATATGGTTCAAACAATCTGCATAAAATCCACATGATAAAGTCAATAACCATATCACAAAAGTTCATACTCAGCCCTCATTCTTCTGCAATACCAAGCTGTTCCAGTCTGCTCTAGCCCCTGACTGACTGACCGACCCATCCTCCCTTCTCCTGTCAGGGCCCTGCCTGCTGCTCTTTATAAGGAATCCCTTGATCCAACCCAGTTGTGCCTCTTTAATAATCAGGGTTGGCTAGCTTCAGCCCTTAGGGGTGAGCCACCCTGTTACACTTTTTTTTTTTTTTTTTTTTTTTTTTTTGCAAATAAATGCAACAAGCTTGTTGTTCACAGATATTCAGACAACCCCCTGACTTATTTGTGTACATGTCCACAAATCTTGAAATTAAAGTTTCACAAATTTTAATGCAACACATATGTATGAACATGTGTCAAGGTTCCTTCCCCACTCTGAACTCTAGGGTACAGATGTGGGGACCTGCATGAAAGACCCCCTAAACTTATTCTTACCAGTTTAGGTTAAAAACTTCCGCAAGGTACAAACTTTGCCTTGTCCTTGAACCCTATGCTGCCACCACCAAGCGTGTTAAACAAGGAACGAGCCCACTTGGAGACGTCTTCCCCCAAAATATCTCCCCAAGCCCTACACACCCTTTCCTGGGGAAGGCTTGATAAAAATCCTCACCAGTTTGTACAGGTGAACGCAGACCCAAACCCTTAGATCTTAAGAACAATGAAAAATCAATTAGGTTCTTAAAAGAAGAATTTTAATTAAAGAAAAGGTAAAAGAATCACCTCCGTAAAATCAGGATGGTAAATACCTTACAGGGTAATCGGATTCAAAACATAGAGAATCCCTCTAGGCAAAACCTTAAGTTACAAAAAGACACAAAAACAGGAATATACATTCCATGCAGCACAGCGTATTTTACCAGCCATTAAACAAAAGGAAATCTAATGCATTTCTAGCTAGATTACTTACTAACTTAACAGAGTTTGAGACAGCATTCCTGATCTGTTCCTGGCAAAAGCATCACACAGACAGACAGACCCTTTGTTTCCCCCCCCCTCCAGCTTTGAAAGTATCTTGTCTCCTCATTGGTCATTTTGGTCAGGTGCCAGGGAGGTTATCTTAACTTCTTAACCCTTTACAAGTGAAAGGGTTTTGCCTCTGGTCAGGAAGGATTTTATAGCACTGTATACAGGTGTACTGTATACTGTAAAAAGGTGGTTACCCTTCCCTTTATTTTTATGACAACATGCATATAAGGAGTACTCATTATTCTTCTATTCAGCAACCCATTTAAGGAGTAGAAACAGCAATACATGATTTAGATCAGTAATGAACCCCTACACTGGAATCTGTTCACTATTTGGCAAAATCTGTAAATAGTGAAGACATTCATAGAAATGAGAACAGCTACAAAAAAGAGAGCTACATATGAATAATATATTTACAATTTTATAAGCTCTTGACCTGAGTGATTATTTTTTCATTATCATAACTATGGCAAGAGTTGGTGAACAGATTTTTGTGCTCAGGCTACCTATTTATTACAGTTTGGTTTAAATTAGAATGTAAACTCTTTGGTACACACATTATCATTTTATTTGGGCACTTAACCCCTCAACGAGTCCTCTGGGCACTACTGTATTAGAAATAATAAATACTAAATAATACTAAAAAACAAATACTTAAAACAAGTCACTCTGTGACTTAATGTCCATGTTCCCCTTCATGTAGAATCTTGAAATTTGGTAAAATCGTTCATTATTAACTGATGAAGACAGAAACTATTCCTAATCGTGGAATCACCAAAAGCTAATCACTCAATTGTATTGGACTGAAAACATTTAAGTACATGTACATTAGGGATACCAATTATCAAAGATTATTAGTGTCTTCCATGTGCTGCTCATGTTGAGTATGAAGGTCCAATATGACCAATCATGACCATGTCTATAAATGTGTTTACTGGGGGTATGACTGCACATATTACACTCATTTCTCTCTCACAAGTTGCTGTCTAAGGTCTCAATCCTATGAGGCACTGAGCACCCTCAGCTTCTATTAAGTTCCATGGGAGTTGAGGGTACTTTGCACCTCACAGGTCTGAATCCCATGGGTATGTCTACACTGCGATAAAAGACCCATGGCACAGCCCTGGCTGCGTAGGGTCAGCTGACTCAGGCTCACAAGGCTCAGGCTGTGTAGATGTTTGGGCTCAAGCTGGAGCCTGGGCTCTGGGACCTTCCCCACTCTCAGGGTCTCAAAAGTTTATGCTGTAATTTTATAGCTCTGCAGCCCGGGACCCACAGGACTGAGTCAGCTGACCTGGGCCAGCCATGGGTCTTTTATTACAGTGTAGACATAACCGGGTGGGCAAACTTTTTGGCCTGAAGGCCACATCTGGGTGGGGGAATTGCATGTAGGGCTGGGGCAGGGGGTTGGGGTGCAGGAGGGGGTGTGGGAGGGGGTGCAGGGTGCAGGAAGGGGCTCTCTGTAGGAAAAGGCTGAAGGAATGATAACATTTTGTAAGTCTAGGGTGGTTTGTGTGGAGTAGAACAGAGAATACTTAGGGAGAACACTTAGATTTTGAGCATAGACCAGGTGTAGGTAGCTCCTGTTCATTACACCCGAGTTCTGCAGTAACAAAGAGAAAGAGTTAGGTTATGTCTACACTACAGCTTATGTTGGCATAATTTATGTTGCTCAGGGGTGTGAATAAACCACCCTCCTTAGTGACATGCATTACACAGACAAAAGCAGTGGTGTGGACAACACTATGTCAAGCAGGAGAACTTCTCCTACCACCATAAAGATTCAAGTGATATCAAGTAGAAGTATTGGAAACAAAGTGTTACGTATAAAATAAAATCATAAACACACATTTTAACAAGAAGCTCTCATTGCTCACCCAAAATCCTTGCGGTACTTTGCAGCCAGGTTAATTGTGATGCTCCTTTCATAAAACAAGCACACTGTCAGTGTGCCTCCTCATTTAGGGTTACCATATTTTACATTCCCAAAGAGAGGACATTTGGCTGGGGGGCAGGGGACCTGGAGGTGGGTACAGTTGGGGGTGCTGGAGTGGGTATTTGAGGGGTGCTGGAGGGGTGTGTGTATTGGGAGGGATACCTGGAGGTGCTGGAAGGGATACCTGCAGCGGAGATACTCACTGGAGGTGGGTGGGCAGTGTCGTGTCCTGTCATCGTGGCAGGGTGGCTGGCACAAGCCTCTCCACAGAGCTGGCAGCCAGGGCAGTAGGGGAATGGACCAATCAGCTGTGGATGCAGGGGAAGGACCAACTGAAAAGTGCACCAATCGGGGCTTTTTCTGAGCTGCAACATCTGCTCTACAAAAACCCTGGACTTTGACTCTTATTTCAAAAATCCAGCCGATCAGAAAATGGACTACCAAAAAAGAGGTCACATCTATGAAAACCCGGACATATAGTAACCCTATAACTTTGTTGAAGGGCTCAATGTGTTGCTTTGCACTTCAATATATATCAGAATAATCTTTTGTCTTTATTCACAAACAGGACACCCCCCTTGCTGTTTGTTTATTCCTGTAGATTTAATCTCTTGTAGATTTTGCAGTCTCTTGTCCACATGTGGCTTCATATGCAAATTGGCATACACTGTGAGATATACATAAATAATATATAAATGACCAGGCAGTGAGATAAGTATAAAGGAACATTTCCTAGATATGTCACCTCCTGCCTTAGCTCCAAGACCTTAAGAACATAATTTTCACTATAGATATGTTACTTCTTAAACGTTATACGTAAATATATTTTGCAATGATAATGATGAAAAGTGGGCTACTGGCGCTCGTCAGAGACATCACATGCCACCCTTTGTTGAACTATTATGCAGATACCGATCCAAGGGAGCTCTGTAAAACCCTATGCACCTCCTGTGTCCTCTTCTAGTTGGCACGAAGAGGTTCCTGGGTCACACATGGACAATTTTATTTTTCCAATAAGAATAAAAAAGATCAGACTTAACAGGAGCAGTGTACTTGTGTGCAGGCATCAGTTGATTTTTCGAGTCTTCAATACCTTTGAAAACCTGGCCCAAAGAACGTAAGCCTACAGAATGGGAGACTCTATTCTGGGAAGCAATGACTCTGAAAAGGATTTAGGAGTCAGAGTGATTAAGCAACTAAGCAGACGTTCCCAGTGCGATGCTGGGCTAATATGATCTTTGGTTGTATAGAGAAGGAGTAGCGAGTAAATGGGACATCATGTTACCTCAGTATCAGGTGGTGAGACTGACACTGGAATACTATATAGAGTTCTTAAGTATTATTAGTTATTAAAAAGGATGTTGAAAAATTGGAACAAGTGTAGAAAAGAGCCACAAAAATGCCTTACAATGAGAGACTTAAAGAGCTCAATCTGTGTATTTTATCAAGAAGAAGACTGAGAGATGGCTTGATTATAGTGTAATAAGTACCTTCACAGAGAAAATACCAGGTGCTGAAGGGTCAAATACAATAAGCTCAGTGCAGGGATAAGGGGGTGACATTATATGGCCTCTGTTATAGATCAGACTAGAGGATCTAAAGATTCCTTCTGTCCTTAAAATCTATGAAATATTATGGAACTATGATAATGTAAAGACAATTTATTGATTGGCCGGGGCCATGAAAATAAGATATCCAATCAGAAATATAAACAAATCAGTAGCAAAATGAACATCAGTGCAACTGATAAAGTACGTGAAGAGATGCATGTGCTTTAGTGTTTGCAGGATGTGGGAGTTAGTTAAAGAAATGAATTATTTTAATGAAGGGAAAACAAAATTATATATTACTGGAAGTCCAACCCAGCATAGACTGTTATAGGAATGTAGATACGTATTAGATACATAGATTATTTGGTAGAGTTCACAGCTAATTAACGATTGCAGTATTAGCGTGCAAACTAAGGCCTCTATCCAGAAAAAAATTGAACAAGTGCTTAACTTTTGCATAGCAAGTATTTCCATTAATATCAATGTCACGTGAATCTAGATAGATAGTATAGTGCCCTTTATGAATATTTGGGAAGTAAATTCTACACACAAGTGATGACGTGAAGCACAAAGGTCCTGTTGTAGGTTTAAACAGGTATAGTTATACTGCCATAACTCTGTGTGCGGACACAGTTCGTAGAATCATAGAAGATTAGGGTTGGGAGACCTCAGGAGGTCATCTAGTCTAACTCCCTGCTCAAAGCAGGACCAACCCCAGCTAAATCATCCCAGCCAGTTGTTCAGGTATAAGAGTGCCTTTTTAAGTTTAGCTTGGTTGGTCTGGAAGAGTCTTAAACTAAACCACAAAAAGCACTCTTATACCAGATTATGTGTCCACATAGGGTATTTATTGGTATAACTCCTGTACAATTGGTAAAACTTTCCAGTATAGACAAGCGATAATTTTCTAGACAGAGAGGCAGAATGGTTGAGAAAAGGCAGTTCTCATTGTGGATCAGCAAAGGAAATGGATGAAGTTTTGATGGTAAACCAGGAAATCGGACAGTCTTGGTGTCATAAAATAAAGAATGGACTTGTACTTCCAGGAAAAATAAAAAAGACAATTTTTGAATTGCGAATTGCAAACTTCTTATATAAGAACATAGGAAACATTATACTAGAAAACACTGAGATGTGAGTGCTTATCTACTAGTAGAAACTATTTTGTAGAATTATTTACTATTAGACTCCTACCTTAAGTGGCACAATGGTACCCAAGGTAAATGAGGGGGGTGCTGAGGCGGAGTCATGAAAATACTGTTTTTTAAGTAAATAAACGGAGGGAAGAATCGACAGCGACTCGGAAGGAATGGAGTGCCCGGCTGGCGGGGTGGAGGGGGCAGCAGACAAGGTGCATTTGAGGGCTGCCAGAAGGCTACGCCTGAGCGCATTACACCTCCAGAAATGGGAAAGCAATGATGTCATACCCCAAACGCCTGTGCCAAGGCTGAAGCTGGTTAGAGCGGCAGGTCAGAGTGAGATGCAGGGCACTGAGTCAAGTCTCCTTGGGCAGCTTAGCACAGCATCTCAGAGAGAGGAGCACTGCTAAGCTCCGGGCTAGGTGGCACTGTGGCCCTGGGAGCGGGTGCTGAGCCAAGACAGACACAAGCTCCTCTGCCCCCACACCTGGTTTTGGGCCCCAGCGCAGGCTCCACCCCCATGTGTTGCACCTCCCAGCCCCCCCGTCTACCCCGATCATGGGCTACCGCAATGTCCTAGGCCTCTCCGCTGGCACCTGCCCCCTCCATCTGTCCCTCCCTCCCCTGGGCACGGTTTGGCCCCTGCACAAATGCTCCCCTCTCTCTGGCCCTGAAAACTTGTTACTTGGTGTAAGGCCTGGCTTGACAAACCCCTGGATGGGATGATTTAGTTGGTATTGGACTTGCTTTGACCAGGGGGTTGGACTAGATAACCTCCTGATGTCTCTTCCAACCCTAAACTTCTATGATTCTATGAAAACTTAGCCTTACTCAGAAATATAGCTATGGAAACTTAAGAAAGGTGTAAGAGACAACAGTCTGAAACCCAGTAACACTACTTTGTTGTTCTGTGATTGCAGAGGTATTAACAGGGCATTGAACATGAAATGATCTTTAACAATATGTTCTGACTACTTTACATTAAAGAAATCCATTTCACCTTGGTTTAGTAGAGAGACCGCTGACTGACCAATAAGAATCTGGTGTTGTAGGTCCCCATAGTGCAATTTATATTTGCTTCTCTGTTGTCAGTGCAGCTTTTATTTTGGTGAGTTTTGCACACAGATGCAGGAATGTGGACTTGTGCATCCAAAAGTTCTGCAGCCACTGCTCATCAGCCCAAACCTTCATTGTTGCCGAAGATTTTTGCCCTTGGGAAGGACGTAGGATGACCCAATATAATACACTTACGGAATATTTGTGAATCAACTTCTACACACGAGCAATGACGTGTGAACATGGGACACTAAGGGCTGGATTCACAGGCAAGATAAATGCAGCAAAAGGCAATCCTCATTGGTGGAGCAACTGCAAAGGAATTGTTGAAAACAGGACAGGAAATCAGTCATAGTGAAAGTCACATGACCCAACAAAATAAACTTGTGCTATAAAAAGAAAAAGAGGTAGAATTAAAAACTCCAAATTACAAATCAAAGTACAAAAACCATAGCAAGTGCTATAATAGAAACACAGATGGAATTGCTAAAACCAATAACAACTACTTCCTTAAAGGTTTCAGAGTAACAGCCGTGTTAGTTTGTATTCGCAAAAAGAAAAGGAGTACTTGTGGCACCTTAGAGACTAACCAATTTATTTGAGCATGAGCTTTCGTGAGCTACAGCTCACTTCATCGGATGCATCTGATGAAGTGAGCTGTAGCTCACGAAAGCTCATGCTCAAATAAATTGGTTAGTCTCTAAGGTGCCACAAGTACTCCTTTTCTTTTTACTTCCTTAAAAATTTTTTGATGAGCATTAGCTATTAAAATAAACAGCACAGTGACATGCATTGTACAATGATAATACAGATAAATGACAAAGTGTTCAGAGTAATAACACTAATAGAAATATCATTTTTAAAGGAGCAAAACTATAATTAAACTGGATTACAAGGAAGAGAGCGCAATTCAGGGAATAACAGCAGCAGCAAAGACACACTTGTGAACCGTGATGAGACTTCATGTAGACATATAGTGATAAGAGACTCTTTTAAATACTCAAAATGTGTGATGCAGAGTTTGAGGGAATGTAGGTAAATTATTTCACTGCATCAAGTCTCTTGTAGCAGTAAAGTAGCACCAGGGGCAGCAGGTTTGTATATTTTTTGGTGGCATCCAGAACAGGTCCAAGGGAGTTTTGCTGTGGGAGGGCGTTTGGGGTCAGTACCGGGTTTACAATGGTGCCAATGGCACAGTGGCACCAGGCCCACACTGGGAAGGGCCCCATTATGGACCCCTCTAACTCATCCACACAGCCAGGTCCGGCCCCTCGCCCAGGGCAGTCCAGCACCCAGGCCTTGCTGTGTAAGCAGCTCTCAGTCAGCAGGTTCCACTTGCCTGTAGGGGGCTCATCACCCAGCAGCTGGGGTCCACCATGCGGCCTGGGCAGGGCTGCTGGCCACGGGGCCACTGGGTGTGGCTGGGCCGCGTGGGATCTCGGGAGTCATGTCCCAGGGATCTACCCTGTTCCCCAGCACTGCTTCCAGCTCTGAGCTTTCTCTGCTGCTTGGGACCTGTGGGGCCCCACCTGCCTCCCCAGGGGCAGAGCCACCTTGGACTGGTGCAGAGACTGGGCCACTCTCAGACAGTCACAGGGGACAGTGCAGGGAGGCTTAGCTGGGTCCTGCCAGGCATGTGGGTCCTGAGGGAGCCTGGCTTGGGCAGGCCTTGCTCCTGCTTCGGCCTGGCTGATTGCACCACTCCCAAGGGGCTGGAGTTATCGTGCTCCAGGACCAGCCCTGGCTGCGCTGCTGGCTCAGCTTGGCAGACACAGCCACCTCCTATTGTGGCCGGAGGTCAGGGTGTGGGAGAGTAGATCTCTAGGGGGTTGGGGGGGGGGGTGGGCTGGCCAGTGAGGGGGTGGGAGGTGCTCGGCAGTGGGGAAGGTTTGTGTGTTTTGGGGTGCTGGGGAGTGGGGGGCTTTGGAGGGCACTGGGCAGTGGGGGGGTGGGGAGATCTGTGTGTGTTGGGGGTCTGTGCAGTGGGGGAGATCTGTGTTTGTCGGGGTGGGTCTGTGTGGGGCACTGTGCAGTTGTGGCAGTGGGATTGTGGGGGCACTGGGCACTAAGGGGATGTATGGGGGGGCTCTGGGCAGGGAGGTGCAGGGCTTTGTGCAGTTGTGGTGGGAGAGCTGTGTGGGGTGTTCGGGTAGGGGGGCACTGGGCAATGAGAGGATCTATGGGGGGGGTGCTGGGACCTAGATAGATTCATGGAAGATAGGTCCATCAATGATTATTAGCCAGGATGGACAGGAATGGTGTCCCTAGCCTCGGTTTGCCAGAAGCTGGGATGGGGTGACAGCAGGGCATGGATAACTTGATGATAACCAGTCTGTTCATTCCCTTTGGGTCACCTGCCACTGGCCACTATTGGAAGACAGGATACTGGGCTTGATGGATCTTTGGTCTGACCCAGTATGGCCATTCTTATGTTCTTATAGTGGTCTGTGGGAGGGCACTGGGCATACGGGTTTGTGGGGGGTCTCTGGGTGGTTTGGCACTGGGTGTAGGGGGTCAGAGGGGTGCGGGGCCAGGGGGTAGCATGGTGCGGCATGGGCCTTCCCCTAAGGAGCAGAAGCACAATGACAGTGCAGGGCCGGGCGAGCCAGTGTGCGTCTGGCAGCTACAGGTTTGTAATCAGTGCCCTTCTACTGGGCTGGGTGGAACGGGGCTGTCTCTGCCTTGCCATGCCCCTTTCCCATTGCCCCGTCCAGCCCCTTGCTCTGAGGACTCTGGCCCCTCCCCATGTTCCCATTGCCCCCATGGGGGCCCACAAATATGTTTAGCACTGGGCTCACAAAAGGTTAATCTGGTCCTGTTTGGGATGCAGGCTCTGGGAGGGAGTTTGGGTGCAGTAGGGGTACAGGCTGAGCTGGGGCAATGGATTAGGGTGCAGCAGGGGGTGCGGATGTGTGGGCTCTGGGGGGGAGTTTAGCACTTTAGCGTGTTATATAAGAGAAAGAGCTGTGGTGACTTCATATAGACATAGAAACTCATAGCAGACTCTTTTAAATACTCAAAATGTGTGGCGCAGAGTTTGAGGGAGGGAGTGTTTGTACAATATTTCACAGCACTAAGTCTCCTGGCTCTCGCAGTAACGTAGCCGCTCAGCACTTACATAAAACAGAGAGAAGCTGCGGTGTCTCAGCATTGACAGTCTAGGCAGTGGGAGGCCTGTGCCTTTAACAACCCAGCCCCAGGAACCCGCCCTCTGCTCCAGGGCTGACAGGCAGCATCCTGCCAGCAGAAATAAAAAGGCCTCTGCGCCCCCCCACCCCCCCCTACATTTGCAAGCACAGCAGGCGGCTCAGCCCACGGGGTAACTGTTACCGCCTCCCCCGACAGGAGTTTTATCTCCACACAGGGTCTGGCAACATCTCCCTGCGGGCTTAACCCAGGCCCCCACCCCCGATTTTTCCCTTCCAGCCCCTCTTCTGCTGCTACCTACAGTAGCGTGACCCCCCGGCCAGCAAATATGTGCCCCCCGCTCAGCCCCTGACCCCTCCCCCTGCTGCGATTTGCCCCCCCGCCCCGCCCCTTTTTAACACCCCTCCGAAGACCAGGCAGCAAAGTCTGATCGGAGCGAGGGCAGCTGCCACCGCGCATGCTCAGTGCCCCCGCCGGCGGGACGGCTGAGAGGGAGCGGTTTGTGCCGCAGCGAAGGCAGCACAGCGGGAGGGGCAGCAGTTTATGGCCGGATCCTTCCTCGTCCCGTCCCGTCCCGTCCCGCCTCGCCTCGCCTCGCCTAGGGACGAAGCGGAGGGAAGCTAACGGCCGCGCCTGTTCCCGCTCGATCCCCGCCCCTCTGAGCGCTCCGCTCCGGACGGGCAGCGCTGAGCTGAACCGACCGGGCAGGATGGCGGCGCCGAGTCTGACCGAGGCGGCTGCTCAGTGGCTGCGCTGGGACAAGGTAAGGCGGGGAGCCCGGCGCGCTCTCCCTGCCTGCGCCCCAGCCGCGCTGTCCCCGGTGTCGCCCCTGTCGCGGGACGGGGGGCTGAGTGAGCTCCCCGGCTATCCGCCTGCGCCCGGCCGCCTGGGCTGCCGTGACCGGCGGCAGAGTGCCCGGCACGCCCCTCGGCCTCTGAGCCCTGGCCGGCGCCGCTGGGCTCCCTGCCGCTGGCGGCCGGCCCGCAGGGGGTGGGTCGCGCGGAGCGCAGGAAGCGGCTGCGTCCCTGTGCCTCTTTCGCTTTCTGTTGTGGAGCTGACGGGGGGAAAACACCCCGCGTGGCTCGGCTGTGGGGGCTGCGCTAGAAACGCTCGCTAGGTACGAGAGGGAGAGAGTCGCATCCGGCCTGCGGCTGGAAGACAATAGCTCCGCTAAGTCTCAAGTTTTAGGCCCAACTTGTTGATTGGAATAATACCTCGATAGAGCACGAAGACTCTTGGATGCCTTCCCGCCCTAGATCCGGGCCGAGCCCTTGACAAAGGGGAGTATTGTTGTTACGTGTCGCTAGGGCTGGCGACCAAGCATTGCATGTCGAGAACAATTATGAAATCATGGACATGTAAGACTAGACGGGAACTCCAGACACACCCCACTGTTCTGGAGGGAGAGGGCCCAGCCCCTCAACTGGGCTGGTGGTTAAATGCAAAAGTCAGGCTTGACTGAGAGCAGGAATTTGAGCTTTGGTTTCCCACCTCCCAGGTGAGTGCCCCCTCTCTTTCTCTTTGGTTTTGACCAGTAATTCTGTTATGAACCTGAGAAAAAAATTAATCACAACAATTCATTTCAGCAAAAGGTTTTATTTTGATTTTGATGAATTGGGGTTGTGTTGAAGCATTCCTTGCCCTCTGTACATTGTTACAGAAGAGGAAGCTGAGGCACAGGGAGGTGATGTGCCTAAGGTTACCCAGCAAACCAGTGTAGTGTAGAGCTGGCCTGGAACCCAGATCTCCAGAGCCCCTGCCCAATACTCTGTCCGCTAGTTCTGTCTTCTGTCATAATCTCTACTTTTTTTGTTCTCTTTTCTTTCAGAGTTGATTTTAATTATTACCAGCCCCTTCTTAATGATGGCACTTTACTTGGCTTTTGAATATCCTGTTTGGCTCTTACATTTCATTCGTTTTCAACAATGTATTTTAATTTTCCTGTTTTGTCCCTATGACATTCCAGGGTGCAGTCCAGACCAGAGGGGCTGTGTCACCCCTGCTCTGATACCTGCGGTGCCTCACAATGCTTTGCTGTTGTAGCTTCCAGTTTGGGTCACTCTTAATCAGCCTGCCAGTATGCAGGTTGCACCCTGAGTGTCTGTGTAAAGCCACAGCCCTGGTCCAGCAGCTTTGACCCCAGCAGCCTGTCAACAAACAGCAGCTTCCAGGAACCTTGGTTACTATTTGCAGGTGACGTGCCAACATGCCACCAGTCCTGAGTTTCCCTCCCAAAATGTGTGTTCTGCAGTGTCCAGCCCTCTCCTGGACAGTCCAGATACACTAGGTCGGGGTGGGCAAACTATGGCCCAGGGGCCGCATCCAGCCCTTCAGTTGTTTGCATCCAGCCCTCAAGCTCCTGTCGGGGAGCGGGGTTGGGAGTTTGCCCCACTCCAACCATGCCATGGCTCATCATGGCTCCTGGAAGCAGTGGCATGTCCCGTCCCCCCCCCCCCCCATGGCTCCTACACATAGGGGCAGCCAGGGGGCTGCGCACATTGCCCCCAACCCAGTTGCGGCCCCCACAGCTCCCATTGGCTGGGAACTGCAGTCAGTGGGAGCTGCAGGAGTGGTGCCTGCGGACAGGGCAGCGCGCAGAACTCCCTGGCTGCGCCTCTGCGTAGGAGCCGGAGGGGGGACGTGCTGCTCCTTCCTGGAGATGCTTGAGGTAAGCGCTGCCCAGAGCCTGCACCTCTGACCCCCTCCCACACCCCAACCCGCTGTCCCAGCCCTGATTCCCCCTCCTGCCCTCTGAACCCCTGGTCCCAGAGCACCCTCCTGCACCCCCAACCCCTCATCCCCACCCCAGAGCCCATACCCTCAGTTGGAGCCCTCACCCTCCTCCCCACCTCAACCCTAGCCCAGAGCCCCCTCCCGCACCCGAACTCCTCATTTCTGGCACCACCCCAGAGCCCGTACCCCCAGCCAGAGCCCACACCTCCTTCCTCACCCCAAGCTCCAATTTCATGGCCCCCCATACAATTTCCATACCCAGATGTGGCCCTTGGGCCAAAAAGTTTGCCAACCCCTGCACTAGGTTCTTTTGCCCCTCTAAGGGGATCAGTACATAATAGCTTGTCGCCTTCAATGGAGTTACACAAACAATTCACAACACTGGATTAATTTTGATTAAAGAACAAAACTACAAAGAGATATTAAGTGAGTACAAGAAATGAGGCATTAAAGTCAGAAATGGTTACAAGAAAAATAAAGATAAAACTCTTTCTGAACTTAAACTAGACTTGGTTCAAAGTGAAGTTCCTTACCACATTTCCAGTAACATTGCTGACCAAACTCTCAGGCTGGAATCTGGCCCCAAAGTCCAATGGCTGTTTTTCTGGTCATCTTAAGTGAAGAGAGAGATGGGTATGGAGCAAGAACTTGGCGTGTTTTGCCCCTCACTTTTATAGTCCAGTCACCCTTTGAAAAGCATTTTTCTGAGTGTCATGCCTCACTAAAGCTCTTTCCAGCTGAGAGCAAGTAGACATGAGTCTGCTGGAGGAAGGAGGCTTCATGCTACACCTCTACGCTGATATAATGCAACCCAGTATAACACAAATTTGGATATAACGTGGTAAAGCAACGCTCTGGGGGGCGGGGCTGCGCATCTGGCTCTGACATGCTGCGGGGCCGGGGCCGAGGGGTTGGATAAGGGGCAGAGGGTCTCGGGGGGGGGGGGGTGGTCAGGGAGCACAGGGGGTTAGAGGGTTTGGATGTTCTGGTGAGGGGGCGGTCAGGGGTGGGGAATGGGGGTGTTGGATAGGGAGTGGGAGTCCCAGGGGGCCTGTCAGGGGGTGTGGATAGAGGACAGGGAGCAGGGGGGCTTAGATAGAGGGTGGGGTCTTGGGAGGGGTGGTTAGGGGCAGGGGGTCTCTGGAGGGGGTAGTCGGGACAAGGAGCGGGGCAGGTGGATGGGTCGGGGCGGGAAGTAACTATTGATAATGGAAATGCTCGAGGCCAAAGCAAGTTCAATATAACGCGGTTTCACCTAGAACGTGGTAAGATTTTTTTGGCTCGTGAGGACCGCGTTATAGCGGGATAGAGGTATATTTCTTTTCACCTATTTATGCTCTAATGTCGAATTTTCTTGGTCTTCTTTCTTTCCCCTCTTGCTGTCTGAGGACTCTTTTTTTTTTTTTTTTTTTTTTTTTACAGCTTATATGCAAATTGTGGTAAACACACATTCTTATGTTTGACAGGCCTCCTTGACCAAGTCTACTTAATCGGGGCTATGTGAGTTTGAATATGTGCCTTTAACATCATACAGGGGGATTTCATAACTTTACACACAATGTTGCTACATAGATTTCACCATGATATTTACTGACCAGTAAGTCATTAGTTTTCAAATGATAGCTCACAAAGCATATTTTGTACAAATATTATTATTGCAATATGTAGAGTATGAATACAGGGGTGCATCCTTTTGCATTGCAGGGGCCCTTTTTAAATAAATAAGACTCTTTTTAAAATATAACTCAGAACCTCATGCAGTATTTTTCATCTGGTGGTCCTGTGTGATTAGATCATACTTAATAATGTCTTCCAAGTTAGAATGACTTAAATCAGGCAATTTAAATCACCAATTTTAATCATGATTTAAATCAGCAAGCAGGAAAACTTGTTTAAATCGTTCATTTTTAGTTGTAGTTTTCATTTCTACGTTTTAGGTATTTTTCCTAAAGAAAAGTTGTTTCAAATTAGCTGGTAAACATTAAATCATGTTGATTTGCAACTAAATACAGTCTTTACGTTAAACTTGATACTTTTTGGATAATGAGGACAGACGATATCATTACTCACTTATGATGCAATTATTTAGCTTAAGACAGATTCAGATTAATTTTTACATTTTTATTATGTTAAAAATGGGGAAATCATACATTTCTTATTTATGAGGCTAATTTTTCACTTGTAATTTTTATCAGTATCTTCTAATGGAAATTGGAATTCAATTAAACATGCGCTAAAACAGCATTTTAAAGTTGTTTGTATTAGTTGACTGAAACTACCTGAAATTACTGGATACATAAGCTTTTTTCTTATCAAAACAGGTGTTGCATTTAAAACTAAGTATTATGTGTAGCTAGTAAATTGAAGTGGAATTGGACATTTGACTAATCCAAAAATAATTGGTCAAACATTGGTCAAATAATGTCAAAAATGGCCAGATATTTTAAAGCACTAATTCATTAGAATATTAGCAAAGAAGAGTAAGACTTTGTTGTCTCCAATAGGCTTAGCCTTAGATACTTGTGCTTACTTACCAAAAAAAAAAAAAACCCCAAGTTACTTAATTGCATTTTCTATATTAAAATTACTCAAAGTACAATGTAATGAAGACCTAAAAAAAGAAAGTATAATTGCCTTTTTTTGCCATGTTAGGTTGGCATTTAAAAGTGAACATTATTCAAGACTGAACAGTCACAAAAGGGAAAAAAAACAAAATTAAATAAAACACAGAGCAGCTGGAAAAGAGTTATTTTTAAATGATTAGCTAGGGAACAGGCCAACTCTTCAAACATCTTGGTTGTCATTATCTTTGTTTTATCCGCTTCAACTGATTCATCTATATCTTTGCATCAGTGACGTGATATACAAATAAAGATATACATAAAAGTTTGCTCTAGGAGATTCCAGCCAATCAGTCAGTTTTTTTCCCCCCCACAGGTGTCATTAGCATGTAGTAAAGTGAGTGATTAGGATATTTAAAAAGGAGGACTTGTGGCACCTTAGAGACTAACCAATTTATTTGAGCATGAGCTTTTGTGAGCTACAGCTCACTTCATCGGATGCATCCGATGAAGTGAGCTGTAGCTCACAAAAGCTCATGCTCAAATAAATTGGTTAGTCTCTAAGGTGCCACAAGTCCTCCTTTTCTTTTTGCGAATACAGACTAACACGGCTGTTACTCTGAAACCTAGGATATTTAAGTGGGTTTGCTAACAAATGGCATCATGATACAATCAAAAAGATAGGCCACTGCCTAAATCAGGGCATTCTTTGCTCGAGTATTTGACCATAGTCAAGCAATAGGTGGTTTATGGAGAGTGCCTCCCAAATGTGGGGCAGCATGGTAGAAAGCATGGAGATGCTTGTTGGAAAATTTTAACAAGTGAGTAGGTTGATACTGAATGACAGATAGGTAGGGATTGACTGTGTAGGGCCTTGGAAGTGAATATGAGTACCTTATGTTGGATGTGATAATGAAGAGGGAACCAGTGGAGGGATGCAAACAGAGGGGTTACATGGTCAAAGCAACAGGTGTGGAAAGTGATATTTTCCCAAGCATTCTGAGAGGACACAAGTGGGGCAAGATTGCATTTCTCAAAGCCAGAGAGAAGGATGTTGTATTAATTGAGATGCGAGATGATAGGAGCTTAGATATGAGTTTTATCTACATGGATGGATAAGAAAGGCCATATCTTAGAAAGGTTATACAGAAAAAATTGGCAAGTTTAAGATATAGCAGAGATGTGAGGACCTAGAAAGATCTGATGTGAAGATAACGCCTAGGCTGAGGGCTTGAGTGGCACGCTGGATGGTGGTGTTGTCCACAGTGATCAAGAAAGTAGATATTCTCTCTGCACCTGCACAAGAAGCTACTGCTGTCAAAAGCTGGTTTAGCACTTCAGCAAACTCTCTCATTCTGCTTGGTTAGCTAGTGACTTTTATGAGGTCTGTCGTCATTTCAATTTTAATTTTAAGTAGTTTTTCAAAAAGAAAAATGTACTTTAACATTTTAATGCATTAATTTTTATCAACTGCTATCTTATTTGAAGTTGCAGATGTTCTTGATTAACATGCTTTTTGGTCACTGCGATGATTGAGAAAGGGGGATGAGCCAGTCTGCAACAGTTTTTCACACAATGAGCTTCAAAAATATTATTGAACAAACCCAATTTGAATCAATATAACCCTTGTACACTTACTGTGATCCAAGAAAACACCACTCAGGTATTTGGGTTCCACGGGGTTTGCTTTAATACCAATAGAAAGTTACAAAATCAAAAGTAAAGTTTACTTCTGATCACTGATAAACTGCACGTCACTTTCCCAGTTATAACAAAATGAAGTCCTGGTCTTGTGAACTGTTATGCATGAAAATGGTTGCATTGATTTTGATGGAATTACTCCCATGAGTCACAGTTTGCAGATAGGCCCCTAGGATGCTTTTTCAATACATGATTTACACAAAGTGCATTTTTCTCTCACTTTATTTCACAATAGGAAAATACTATTTTTTAATATGTAATTCTGTTGCTTTGGGGATAGAGCTTGTGTGTTTATATTTAAAAAAAAATCCTATAGCACTTTAGAACTTTGTGGTGAGCTTTGCCCTCAGCAACCCTCTGTAGGATGTAGGATCCTCTGTAGGATGTAACCATTTTAAAATCTAACCTTTGTTCTACTTCAGTAGAAAATGTGTGAAATCATGGGATGGATAATGCATTGTGCAAGACACCACGTATCACATAGCATTGTTGTCCAATCTATCTAAGGTACTCTTTTGGCACCCATCACAGTAGGATCTGAATGCCTCACAATCTTTAATGTATTTATCCTTACAAGACCCCTGTGAGGTAGAAAAGAAGTATTCATCCCATTTTGCAGACAAGGGATTGAGTCACAGAGAAGTAAGTGACTTGCCCAAGGTCACACAGGAAGTCTGTGGCAGAGCAAGGACTCAAGGCCAGGTCTTATAGGTCCTAGGCTAGCACCCTAAGCACACTGGACCATCACTTCTCTTAATGTTTTGTCTGGCTCATCAGAGTTCAGGGAATTACAACTAGTGTAGAAATTTGAATCCAATACTCTTTTTAATATGGATATTGGAAATGTAAGGGTATTTAATATAGTGAAGGTCTTGTGCACCTCATAGGATGAGATATTACAACTGTATTTCACATGTAACATTCCAAGAAAAGAGGAGAATGCCTCCAAAGTGGTGCACATAATGAACTAAAGAACAAAACAAGCCCAACAACTCCCCCACCCCATTATGAATAGAGTAAGGTTGTATTCTAGAATTGGTGATGAGACCCTTTCTTCCAATTCCCTCTTCAAAACCCACTTATTCAAGGAGGATTAAAGTAGTTTGTTAAACTTAAAAAGTGTAACCATCAGGATGGATGGATATATTCTCTCCAATTATTGCTTGTTTGCAATATATTTGCCCTGATCTTCCCTCCCTTTTCACCCCTTCACATATTTTCTCCTCCTGTAGTTATTGTATTAGGCAGACTTTAAACTTGTGGGACAGAGATGGTGCGCCTTTTTTAACCGCTTCATGCACATTTGTAGTACGATACAAGTAATATTTCAGAATTAGTATTTATCTCCCTAAATAGCCTTTCAGTATGCTTTCTCTTTCAAATTCCTTTATTCACATAACTGAAATTCTCTCATCTTATATTCTGATATTCTTGTATCTTGCAGACTTGCAAATGTAGCTAAGATTTCAGCGTCAGGTTCTCAAAATGGTATGCAAACTGCAATTGGTATGCCAGATTATGGGTATAGTATTGAAATAAGAATCCATTATAATAACACTGATTTAAAATTATGAAGGTGTTATGACTAATACTTTCGAGTTTTAGATGTGGTATGCCAGGTCTAGTCTGAGAGTCAGTTCAGCAGAAGAAATGGTAAGGAATGTCACAGTTTGAGACTAAAGTTATAACAAGCTTTCTCAGAATAACAATATATTGTAATTTTATCTTTTTACAGAATACAAAAACTTCAGAAATAGTGAAGCAACTGGTTGCTGAAGAAAATGCAGAAGAACTACAAAAATGTTTTGGGTCACGGATGGAGTTTGGGACAGCAGGACTCAGAGCAGCCATGGGGGCAGGAATTTCTCAGATGAATGACCTTACTATTATTCAGACAACTCAGGTACCAGGTTCACTTTGTTTTTCTGTTATTACTTAACTGCAGGCTTTTCTTCTGCATTTAGTAGAAACTAATATTTTTAATGAAAAAGTAACCAGATGAAATTGGAAATAAAATTGAGCTTAACCACTGTCCAAAACCTCAAGGGTGGTTTCGCTGGGAGCAGAGTTAGGCCAATGTTGACCACTTCAGAAAACCCACTTACATATATTGAAATTCTGGTTCTTCTTTGAGTGATTGCTCATGTCCATTCCAATTAGGAGTGCGTACACAGCAGCCAGAAGGTTTTTTCCTTCGCAGTACCTATCAGATCGGTCCGGGTGCCCCCTGGGGTTGCACCTTCTTGGCACTGAATATAGGGCCCTGCCAACTCGCCGCCACTTCAGTTCCTTCTTACTGCCTGTGATGGTTAGCCAGAACGCTTGTTAGCCCTTCCTTTGCAAGTGCAACTTATTTAGTAGTTTGAACTTTTGTCCTGTAAATAGTTAGGTTCATAGTATGGTGTTAGATAAGTTTCAGTTAGCGGGTAACCCCCCGTGACCGGAATCCTGGGGGAGCCAACTGAGGTCACTCAGGGTGAACTGCGAAGAATGGGGCAGACAAGCCCCAAAGCTGGTGGATATTCCAATACGTAGATTTACCAAGCCAGCACAAAACAGCTTCTATAACACCTCACTGGTTACCCAGAAGCCAGAAACACAGTTCCCTTAAAGTAACCCAGCCTCAGGCCTCCACCCAGATGCCCAAGTCAAATATAATGAGGATTACTGAAAATCTTATTCATCATATAAAAAAGTTCTACCAGTCCCAAAGGATTGGATACATTACCCCTCAGGTTAATGAATACTTCAGATCTTGCCCAAATACATGCTTACAGACAAGTCTTACTAACTAAACTAAAATTTATTAAAGAGAGAACGTGTTGGTTAAAAGATCAGTATACATACAGACGTAAATATAATTCTTGAGGTTCAGATTCATAGCAGAGATGGTGAGCTTCGTAGTTGCAAAGAGGTCTTTCAGAATTGGTCCATAGGTTATAGTCCAGATTATATCAGGGTGGCCCACTCAGAGCTGGGATCTCAATCTTGTGGCTTAAACTTCCCCTGCATAGAAGCATCAAGCAGATCTGAGAAGACAGGATCAGGACCCAAAGGTCTTTTATACAGTTTTCTAGTAGCCATATGACTATATAGTTCTGGGTGAACAGTAGGCTTTTAATGTAACCTTCTGTTTCCTAAATCTCACTGGTAAATAACTACATGGATTAATATAAGACTATTTATCCATTAAGTAGTTTATCACAAACTTCAAAGAGACATAGAGACAATGACATTATTGCACCCAAGATTCATCTAAATGTTAATATTCCCTTTTGATCTCTGAATCAATAGCTATAGTGACAGACAGGAACTGTCTGTTTACATGGCTAGCATTAAACAGGATATGAGTACACACATAGAATTAGCATTGCCTCTAATTTCTAACAATATAGGTTTGCATTTCAAAGTTCTACCCTATCTACCATAGAATGGTCTTAATTACCATTCACATGCTTTTCTAACATGTCCCTAATGATTGACCCAGAGTCAATTAGCCTGCAAGCTGCTTAACCCTTTCTGGCTACGTGTCACACTTCGTATAAGATTTGTAGCAATTATATAACAGTGGTAGCAACACTGGTTTACATGGTCATATTTTAATTAGATAATGTCAAACCCTCTCCCTTTATTGCCATCTTTTGCCTCGGTACCGGGGCATGCCTCAATCCCCAGGGTTTAAACCCAGCGCAGCATGTGGCAAGTCTATGCCAAGAAGTGACCTCCATGCTTCCTCCTTGAAGTGTTGGGGGAGAGTCACCAAAAGGCAGATCTTGCAGCATTCAGGGGATTTCATCAGAAAACTCAGGAGAGGGATCAGCGCGTCGAGATTCTTCTGATGGAGGCTGCTCTACGTTTTCACTTGGACCCCGGCTCAGCAGACCCAACGCTGAACACCTCAGCATTGGTGTGCTGGCACTGACGAGGCAGGAGTTGTCACCGAGGAAGGACTCTGCCAGAGACCCTTGGCACTGGCAGGGTTCCCCACTTAGCGCGGTGGTCGGCACTGTTCTCAATCCCTGGTACCCCATAAGAAGAGGAGACCAGAAAGGGGCCGCTCCCCCATGCCCAGACCAGTGCAGCAGGAGCCCACCACAGCGAGACCCACATTGGGCCCACGTAACTTCGGCTCTGCCAGCTAAATTGTAGTTTTTAAACCTTTTATCTTAAAATTGCAATCTTACTGAGTTATATTAGGGCTGTTGATTAATTGCAATTAACTCACACGATTAAAAAAAATTAATCGTGATTAATTGCAGTTTTAATCACACAGCTAAACAATAATAGAACACACAATTAAAATATTTTTGAATGTTATTCTACATTTTCAAATATATTGATTTCAGTTACAACACAGAATACAAAGTGTACAATGCTCATTTTATATTTTTATTACAAATATTTGTACTGTAAAAATGATAAAAGAAATAGTATTTTTTAATTCACTTAATACAAGTACTGTAGAGCAATCTCTTTATCGTGGGAAGTGCAATTTACAGATGTAGATTTTTGTTGTTACATAATTGCACTCAAAACAAAACAATGTAAAACTTCAGAGCCTACAAGTCCACTCAGACCTACTTTTTGTTCAACCAATCACTCAGGCAAACAAGTTTGTTTACATTTGCAGGAGATAATGCTGCCTGCTTCTTATTTAGAATGTCACCTGAAAGTGAGAACAGGCATTTGCATGTCACTTTTGTAGCTGACATTGCAAGGTATTTACGTGCCAGATGCTTTTCCTACTGTCTCAGTCATTAAAATGTAGGAAATCCCAAATTAAGCCAATTTAGTACATCTGTGCAAGTCTCAATTTGCATAAAAGTTCTAAAACCTCATACATCCTAGAGTAGATCTGCTGTTTCTGGAGAAGCTGAATAAAAGTAAGGGTGTATCCCGTGTCACTGATTTACGTTGTCCTAAACAGGCTTCATTTTTGTGTTTTTGAGATTAAAAAATTAATGTATTCACTAGTAGTGATTACTTTTTCAGGCCAGAAAATAGCATCTGAATTAATCACTTGTGAAGTTCTGTACTCCAAAATTATCATTTTTTACCTAATCTACCTGGATTTAAATTTTTCATTTGGAATTATTCATATTATAAAACCCATCAGTGATAGTTCAGTATTTTTGTTTGGAAACTCACCACTTACGTGGTTTTCAGTCAGTATGTCTTGCTCCCAGAAAATTGTACCCTAAACCAATTTAGGGTACTTTACTTTTTGTTGTTGTTGTTGTTTTGTTTATTTTTAAAGATTTTAAAATTTATTGCAGCCACATTTAAAATACTAAGATTAAGTTCTGAGTTTTTTGTCTTTAGGGATTTTGCAGGTACCTTGAAAAGAACTTCAGTGATCTAAAGAAAAGAGGGGTTGTCATTGGTTTTGATGCTCGCGCCCATCCTTCAAGTGGAGGTAGCAGCAAGAGGTACTCTTAGTAGTTTGTGGAAATGATTTATTTGTATGTTATATGCAATGTATTCTAGTTTGTTCACTGCTTCAATAACATGTTCTTTGGAGCAGTTAGATGTGTGTGTAATTTGAATGTAAAAATGTGTGTACTGTGCATCTGAAGATAAGAAATATAGCTTTGCTCTCCTTCTGCATTTTGGCATGAAACACAAGTAAAATCCAGTCTGTACTGCAAATTTGGACCATGTTTGTAACCAGAATAAGGGACAAATGAATTACACCAGAATCAAATCTACATGCTCCTTGTGAATTTTATTTAACTGTCTAGTGAGAGTCTCATGAATGTATTTCCAAATAAACTTTTCTTGTCATTTAGGTTTGCAAGGCTTGCTGCAACAACTTTCATCAGTCAGGGAATTCCAGTGTACCTCTTCTCCAATATAACACCAACACCTTTTGTGGTATAGTTGTCTATATTTTCTTTTTCATACAACATAATAGGGTACTGTCAAGTACAAAAAAACTATTAATCTTTTTTTAGAAAAAGCAAACTCATTTCTTAGTTTGCTACTCTCAGGCTTATTTAAGATCCTAGCTGCTTCAGGTACAGTAAGCCGTAGAAGAACTGATTAGGATATGCTGTCGATATTTTATCCTGAACTTCTCAGCTTCTTCGGAAGCAGCTAGTGCTCTGCCTGTTTCTGATTCCGTGTAACCATACTGTGCTGCTGCCCAGATAGCAGCTCTTCTGAAAGATGGGGATGTAAGGGCCACCAGAGTTTCTGAAGGATATGTATGTCCCTTCACACCTGCCTGATGGGATACGTTACCTATTGAATTTTGGAAGATTAGCTGCTATACTTCTGCTTATGAGCAGTGGCTGATGTCTTCCAAAAGATGCATACTGTGTATATTTATAGATAGTATTTCCAGCAAATAACATTATTTAAACTAGATCAGCTACTAACTAGTTGGTAGCTGCCGATTGTATTGGGTATTTCAGGACCTCCTGTGCTGCTTAATGTATCTGGAATATGATATTCCAGTAACTTCTATCTAGTGTTAAACTGGTGCTACAGAAGCACACGTGTCTGGTAGCAAAAGTATTAAACATTTCATAGATTGGAACAATAGAGTCATATCTCCCATCATCCCTGGGTTACTATGTTCTACAAATATAGTATTCTAATTTCAAGATAGAAGGAAAAAATACTGGTTTTCCTATACAATACTCTTCAATCAGGCCATGCTTCAATGAGTTGTCTTTCAGGAAATTATTTTAAGCCGTACAATGGCAATGACTGCTCTTTAATGAGGATATGCTCTTGTAATGGTCATGCTTAGGACTTTAGTGTGTCTTGTGATCATACTTTTTCTACGTTTGCTCATGTAACAGCTCTCATTTCCTCCTTTAATGTAATACTGTGTGAATTTTTCACCATTGCCTGTTCTTGACTGTTAGTTTGCTCCTTTTGGCCACGCTGGGCTGCCATGCAGTTAGCAAGATTCGGTCTCTAACCCAGTGCGCAAAATGCCTACCAACTTTTGGACCTGTCCAATAACACAGTGGACTGGCTACTGCTCTCAGGAGACCACCATTATTTTTTAAATGTCCTCTGTGAGTTAGGAACACCTCTTCATGGTGACAGTCGTTCACTGTGCTGTCCCAAATTGGAGGAATCTACTGTACTCTGAATTCTGGTTAACTTAAATATTGATACTCTACACAGCTCTAATTTTAAATAAACTTCAATTGAAACATGCTGTGAAGGGAATTAGTTACACTTAAATTTCACAGCAGTAAAATGAACAGGGATAACATTTGTCATATACATTATTTCTTTGTTTTCATTATTTTGATATATTCAGTCCAGATTTAGTTTTTGGAAAATCAAATGTTCTTTGACCTTACACTTTTATTGGGCATGTGTGGTACTGAATATACCTGTAATTAAGCAGTCAGGCCACTAGATGGCATGGCTCACAATAAAGAGAATACAGTTATTTTCTAGACTTGAAATTATGATTGTATGGTTGCAGCGATGGCGTGATTCCCAGAATTTAGCAGGATCGAGACTCCATGATAACTCTCTTTATACTATTGTTTTACAGCCCTACACAATAACTCATCTGAAACTTTCTGCTGGAATTATGATTACTGCTTCCCATAACCCAAAACAAGATAATGGTTACAAGGTATTACTATATAACTTCCATTGTTTTCAGACATGACTATTTAATAATAGCATGTATAGTAGCACTCTGTATGTTCAAAGAGCTATCCAGTCCTTAATCTTCAAAGTAGCCCTAGGAAGGAGGGAGGGAGGGAAGTAGTATCATCCCCATTTTACAGATGAGACAGTGGCTGGCCCAGGGCCATATAGCAAGTTAGGGGCAGAGGCAAGATTAGAACTCAGATCTTTGTTCGTTCCTCCAGAATGTGTTGCTTCACTGTTCTAAAATGTTATATATATATTTTTAATTTTCAGTAATCTTGCTGCTTTTTCAAATACGTTCAGACCTTTGAAAGTGTTAAGAATTTTACAGTAACATGACTTAAATTAACAATTTATTGCATGGGTGGAAGTAGTTTGAAGACTAAGAGCAGCAGGTGTTGTAGGGGACTAAAAGTTTTTGATTGCTTTTGCAGTTAAAAATTGTGTGGGTTTTTTTTGTTTTTGGTACTAAAAATATTTTCTTCCTTTTTTCCCCCTTGTCTTGTCTCATGTGTAGTGGTTTATATATAAAATTAGAGTAAACTATGTAGGTTGATACAATGTATTATGGACAAGAATTAACTATCTGCCTAGCAAATGGCCTGAAATTTGATTTTTATCTCTAAATGAGATGAGCCTGGTGGTAGTCTACTTTGTTTTTCATGCGGGATTTAAATATAGGGCGCTAAATCCTCAGAAAAACAAAGCTTAGGGAAATCTATATTCAAAGTATGTTACACTCTATTGTTTTAGCTGTACTTACTGGAATCAGCCATAAATTGTGCCAGGATTTAGCCAACTAAGATCAGTAAAGGTATTCATGTTTAAAATAACCCCGGTGTGTCCTGTGTACCATTTAGGTTTATTGGGAAAATGGTGCACAGATAACTTCACCTCATGACAAAGGAATCTCTCAAGCTATCGAAGAGAACCAAGAGCCATGGCCTCAGGCTTGGGATGACAGTCTGGTTGACAGCAGCTTGCTACTTCATGATCCTTATGTCACTATCAATAAGGACTACTTTAAAGACATACAAAAGCACTGCTTTCACAGGTGAGCTGGTGGTGATTGTCATTCTCTTGGTGACAAACCTATATTTTTAACTTGATTTTAAACAAGAAAGATTAAAACTGGGGTTTGGGAGGGGGAGGAGCTGGGTACAAAAATTTTAACTTCCGTCGGTTACATTAACTTTACCCTGAGGCTAGCAACTGCTAAACTCAGTATACTAGAAAGCCAGGAATGTATGAAAAATAATGCTGTAATATTACAAACAAGCATTATGCATCTACTTAAGAGAATAAGTGGTGTTTGTTCTTAGTTGTATGTGCCTCTAAGTAAAGTGGGTGAAAGATAAATAACATAGCAACAGATAGCACTGTGGTTCAGTGTAGCTTCTGCTTTTATGTAGAAGTCTGTTTAAATGCCATTACTCAACTTGGATACTGAATCTTATCAGCCAATCATACTAATTCTTCCTTCCTCCTGTGCTCTGTAAGGCTATACAGAGCCTTATTTTATCTGATGTCTTGGTACAGTCATGTACGGCTAGAGATGGGGTAAAAAAGGATACCTTTTAATACAAACTTTCTTTGGTTTCATAGTTTAACATTGTTGCAGAGTATTGAGTCATGGTTGTTTCTGAACCCCATTAAGTGGCACACAGTGGCCATGTTAATTTAACATCATTAATTTACTTGATTTCAGGAATATAAACAAGGAAACAAAGCTGAAGTTCACCCACACTTCTGTGCATGGTGTAGGCCATGAATTTGTGCAGTCAGCCTTTAAGGCATTTGACTTTAAACCTCCATTGGCTGTTCCTGAACAGAAGGATCCTGATCCAGAATTTCCAACAGTAAAGTACCCAAATCCTGAAGAGGGTAAAGGTGTACTGGTAAATATTGTTTTTAAATATTTGCTATCTATTTTAAAAGTGTTCTCTCCGCCAGCCAGAAATTGTCACTGTAAACCTAGGTAGAACGTTTTTATAAAATAGTTTTTCATTTTGAGTTTCCATTAGATTTCTTGAAAAGCTAACAAGTGTCTTTTCATAGTTTTTAATGAACTGGTTATCTAATAACAAGATAAACGACTAGAAGATATTTTTTCTTTAACTCTCCAGTAGAATATACAGTATCAGCATGGAGAATAGAATAGTTCTTAAAAAACAAACAAACTGAGAATGTTCCTCCATCTTAGAAAATGTCCAATTACAACGAAATTTTTAACAGCCTGAATCCAACAGCTGTTAACAGTTAAACTGTAGAATAAGATGATACCAAATGTAGAGATCTAAGGCCTTATCTGCAAACATTCATGGGAATAACTTGACTTGTGTGAGTAGTCCATGAACTTCAGTGCAGTCTCATTGACTTCAGTGGACTTTGAATTGGCCCCCAAATGTAGAAATAGGTGTTATTAATTTACTCTTCACACTCCGTATCTTATTTTAATGTAGTGCTGCTACCCATTGAGATCTCTACAATACTGAGGGTACCCTTGAATGAATTAAGGATGGCATTTCTGCTATAAACATAGCTTTGTGGTTTTGTGGGTTCAAGTGAAAATAAATGGGAGTGTTACAGACCTATAAGAAAGTGAAAATTATTATTTATAAGTCTTGATGATCCTTCTCTGGTGTTGCACTGTACTATTGTTTTCTAGACGTTATCTTTTGCTTTGGCTGAAAAAGAAGGGGCTGGAATTATTTTAGCAAATGACCCAGATGCTGATCGACTTCTTGTTGCAGAGAAACAAGAAAGGTACAGTAATAAAAATATACTGTAGTTCAACCACAGGTATTTACTTGAAGCCTGAATTCATTCTAGGAAGTCCTGTGGCTTGTGTTATGCAGAAGGTCAGACTAGATGATCACAATGGTTCCTTTTGGCCTTATCTTTTCATAGATTCCTAGATGTTGTTGCTATTATTATTGCTGCTATTATTATTATTATTATTTTATTAGGAAAATCTGAGAGCTCTAAAAGTGTGTGTGTGTGTGATTTATAATACCTATATTGCAATAGCACCCAGAGGCTGCAATGATGATTTAGAGTCCATTGTGCTAGGGAATGTACAAAAAGAAGACTAATATGAAGAGACAGCCCTTACCCCAAATAGCTTAGTCTGTTTTATAGTATATCAAGGTGTTTAAATAGAAATCTTCCGTAGTACGCGTCAAAACATGCTTTCTCGCACATTTCATTTAGTGAGTAGTAACTAACATCTTTGATTGCATGTAATGCTTTCATTGACTTCCAGAATTGGGGACAGCATAGTTCATTCATGTATCAAACCCCTTCTATCTTTTCCCCAGTTCAAGAATAGGGGTAGTGATTGACTACATATGCTAAGGTATTTATTAGACACCTTGAGCCTGATTTTTCAAAGATGCTGTGTATCTGCATCTCACTTTCTCTCCTATGAGATTTGTAGGTGCTCAGCAACTTCTGGTGATTTGGCTACTAGTTTTCAATTCCATTGTAAAACATGCATAGCTGGACACTTGGGTCCATTTAGATTCTGTTGCTGGGGCCACAGAAAGTAAGCTCCTTTAGGGTGGGGACCTGCCACATTTGTCAGATGTGCCTGTGGCCTATGTGACATGTAATTCTGGCTCACCATCCAGTAGTCCCCTTGAGTGACCAGCATCATACAGACTGCTTCTGAAAAGCTGTACCAGATGATAGAGATTCAGTTGAAGTGCACCACTGAATACTACCACCCAGAAATTTAATGTTTCTCATTTCACCTAATCTGGTAGAGCAGAAGTTAATCTATACAGCTGTAAACTAGGGTTGTCAAGTGATTAAAAAAATTAATCCCGATTAATTGTGCTGTTAAACAATAATAGTATACCAGTTTATTTTTTGATGTTTTCAACATTTTCAAATATACTGATGTTAATAACACAGAATACAAAATGTACAATGTTCACTTAATATTTGTCATAAAAAATAAATATATGCACTGTAAAAAAACAAAAGAAATAGTATTTTTCATTTCACCTCATACAAGTACTGTAGTGCAATTTCTCGATCATGCCAGTTGAACTTACATATGTAGAATTATGTACAAAAAACTGTGTTTAAAACAAAGTAAAACTTTAGATCCTGTAAGTCCACTCAGTCCTACTTCTTGTTCAGCCAATCACTCAGACAAACAAGTTTGTTTACATTTACAGAAGATAATGCTGCCCATGTCTTGTTTACAATGTCACCTGAAAGTGAGAACAGGCGTTCTCATGGCACTGTTGTAGTTGGTGTCACAAGGTTATTTACATGCCAGATGTGCTAAAGGTTCATACGTCCCTTCATGCTTCAACCACCATTCCAGAGGACATGCGTCCATGCTGACGACAGGTTCTGCTTGATAACGATCCAAAGCGGTGCGGACCAACGCATGTTCATTTTCATCATCTGAGTCAGATGCCACCAGCAGAACGTTCATTTTCTTTTTTGGTGGTTTGGGTTCTGTAGTTTCCGCATCAGTGTTGCTCCTCTAAGACTTCTGAAAGCATGCTCCACACCTCGTCCGTCTCAGATTTTGGAATTCACTTCAGATTTTTAAACCTGGGGTTAAGTGCTGTAGCTATCTTTAAAAATCTCGCATTGGTACCTTCTTTGTGATTTGTGAAATCTGCAGTGAAAGTGTTCTTAAAACGAACAACATGTGCAGGGTCATCATCCGAGACTGCTATAACATGAAATATATGGCAGAATATGGGTAAAACAGAGCAGGAGATATACAGTTCTCCCCCAAGGAGGTCAGTTGCAAATTTAATTAACACTTTCTTTTTTTAATGAATGCATGGAAGCACATCTTCTGGAGCGGTGGCTGAAGCATGAAGAGGCATATAAATCTTTACTGCATCTGGCACGTAAATATCTTGTGACACCGGCTACAGCAGTGCCACATGAACGCCTAGTCTCTCTTTCACGTGACATTGTAATTCAGAAGTGGGTAGCATTATCACCCATAAAGGTAAACAAACATGTTTTTGTTAGCGATTGGCTGAATGAGAAGTAGGACTGAGTGGACTTGCAGGCTCTAAAGTTTTACATTGTTTTGTTTTTGAGTGCAGTTATGTAACAAAAATCTACATTTTAAGTTGCACTTCCATGATAAAGAGATTGCGCTACAGTACTTGTATGAGGTGAATTGAAAAATACTATTTCTTTTGTTTATCGTTTTTATAGTGCAAATATTTGTAATAAAAAATAATATAAAGTGAGCACTGTGCACTTTGTATTCTGTTATAATTGAAATCCATATATTTGAAAATGTACAAAAACATCCAAAATATTTAATTTCAATTGGTATTCTATTACTTAATAGTGTGATTAAAGCTGTGATTAATATTTTTAATCTCAGTTAATTTTTTTGAGTTAATTGCATGAGCTAACTGCGATTAATCGACAGCCCTACTGTAAACCTGCACTGAAGGTGGACTTCAGGTTATTTCCTTGCAATACGGAACAAAGTTCTGCTGCTGCTACCAAGGGAAGGGGCAGTATTGGTGATATTTCACTATCGGAGTGATTTGAAACCCAGGTCCCACCCTCGACACTGGCTAAGCGCTGAGAGAGGGCTATTTACCATGTCTCCTCCTGTGGTTGTTGAAATTAGAGGTTTGAGTTTTTATACCACTCCAATTAACTCGGGAGGAGAGCACAAGTATTCTTCCTGCTCACCAGGAGAACTCAGATCCTCTTCATTCCTACAGCAACTCAAGGGCTTTTCCTTGCTCCAGCTGTGTGGACTAGAGCGGCTCTTCTGTATCTGGGAAGAGGAATGGATTTATCAGCACCCCCTCCCCTGGGTCTGTTAAGGACATGTAGATTAAGCTTGTCATCCTTTACTCTAAAATGTTTTATGCTGTGTAGCTGTAGCCAGGATATTAATGTTTTGCCAGCACACATCTACGTTTGCCTTTTTTTTTTTTCTTTTTGAACAATGGTCGTATCATATTGCCTTTATATAAACCCATGGTATGCCCACATCTTGAATACTGCATGCAGATGTGGTTGCCTATCTCAAAAAAGACATATTGGAATTGGAAAAGGTTCAGAAAAGGGCAACAAAAATTATTAGGGGTATGGAACGGCTGCCATATGAGGAGAGATAAATAAGACGGGGACTTTTCAGCTTGGAAACGAGACAACTAAGGGGGATATGATAGAGGTCTATAAAATCATGACTGGTGAGGAGACAGTAAATAAGGAAGTGTTATTTACTCATAACACAAGAATGAGGGGCCACCAAATGAAATTAATAGGTGGTAGGTTTAAAACAAATAAAAGGAAGTATTTCTTTACACAACGCACAGTCAACCTGTGGAACTCCTTGCCAGAGGATGTTGTGATGGACAAGACTATAACAGGGTCCAAAAAAGAATTCGATAAATCGTGGAGGCTAGGTCCATCAATGGTTATTAGTCAGGATGGGCAGGGATGGTGTCCTAGCCTCTGTTTTCCAGAAGCTGGAAATGGGTGACGGGATGGATCACTTGATGGTTACCTGTTCTGTTCATTCCCTTTGGGGCACCGGGCATTGGCCACTGTTGGAAGACAGGATACTGGGCTAGATGGACTTTGGTCTGACCCAGTATGGCCGTTCGTATGTAATGATGCGTGCACTGAAGTTTTAAATCAGAAGTACATTGCAGTCGGGAACAGAATTTCTAAGTCCACTAACATACCAGCAAAAATAAAATGTAAAAAGCAAATGTGTTAGGAAGAAGGTGCAAAGTCAAACAGCCAGCAAAACGTTGCATGTGTCAAACACACACACAAAAGTCTTCGTTGGCATTGAGGGAAAAGAAAATGTTTTTGCTGGGGACATTTACCTAGAGCACAGTGCTAAATGTCTTTGTTTTTTTTAAATCTGACTTTAATATTCTGTGTTAGAAATTCTGCTTCTAGTTTAGCACACTTTTATAGCAGTGAGAGCTAGGTCTGAATTAAGCACATAATGTATGTACTTGCTTTTCTGTGCCTTTCTCTTTCCTAATTTCTTGGCCAGCTATAGTCCTCTCATCTCTTCCTCCTGCTGAAGATGTTTGTACACTAACTAGTATGTTAAGAATAGACTTCTACAGTATCTGTACTTCTTCCTTGACAGAAACTCCCATTAGAGCGCAAGTAGTTTGTCATCTGCTATTACACTAAACTGTTGCTGTGCATTACTTTGTGCCTATTGGCATCAATAGATGCAAGAGACTGAGGCTGCTTCTCTTTCACAACAGGTACTGTTTTTGTAGGTCTTGATTTATGTCAGCTTTAGTGATGTCTTTGTTCCCCTTCACAACTGGATTTTTGAACAATTTTCTCACTCCCCTTTTCTCTTCTGCTTTTCCCTTCATCATTTTCCTTGCTCTTCCAATAATTGAGTCAGCTTTGACCCTTTTTGATATTCTCCCTATGTTTGAGACTTTTCCATTCTTCCTTAATGATCTAGTGTCCTGATGTACTTGTGATTACGTGAAAATTAGTAGCCCAGACTGTCACTGAACCCACTCTAATAAGTCATTTAGTACCGAGTTGTTTTTCCCCAAGTCATGTTGGTGTTGTAGCTTGCGAATGAGGTCTTTTTTATCAATATATGATGTAGATGCTCCAAAACCAAAATACTTTAGTTTAAAATGAAAAATACTTGTTCTTAATTCTCTTTAGCTTTAACAGTTGTAACGTCAAATGTGGATAGTGAATTGTTGCAGCTTTTGACAGGCATAGAAGCCAATGGGAATGACAAGGAGAATGTCCTGTTTTAGTTGGATAAAAAATTAAGGAACATTTTCCAATGGAAGTTAGACACTCAGTTCCCATTAATTTTTTTCAGTGGGAGTTGGATCCCTAACTCCCATTTGTCCTTTGAAAATCAAATTCACCTCCGCAGCAGTTAGATGACTTCCTCTGTTCTGCCAATTTTCTTGTACACAACAACTATTAAATGTTCTCCACTATTGTCTTTTAAATTGTTTTTATAATGGTTGCATCGTGTTTTGTTTTCAGTGGTGAGTGGAAAGTGTTTTCTGGCAATGAGCTGGGAGCTCTTTTAGGCTGGTGGATCTTCACTTGCTGGAAAAATCAGAATCAAGATCCTGCTGCCATCAAAGATGTATACATGTTATCCAGCACTGTCTCTTCCAAAATCTTGAGAGCAATTGCACTGAAGGAAGGCTTTCACTTTGAGGTAAACTGTTTTTGTGTAAAAGTCTGTATTCATGTTTTTGTGTGCAGCGTATCTTACATTTTCCTTCCCCCCCCCCCCCCCCCTGCATCTCACTTTAGGAGACATTGACAGGTTTCAAGTGGATGGGAAATCGAGCCAAGCAGCTCACGGACCAGGGGAAAACGGTTTTATTTGCATTTGAAGAAGCTATAGGTAAGAAATGAACAGTATAGATAGCTCTGGTGCACTGTAGAAGAGTAAAGATCACTTCTGTCCAGAAAGTGGTTATGTAAAAGTGCCATCATTTCAACACTCACTCCCCATGCGTGTTCAGTATCCTATCTACCTGGTTGACTAATTTTTACTACTTATTGTAGCACTTCAGAGGTAATGCAAATATGGTAGTGAGATGGTTTGTACATTATCAGAATTGTTAACGCAATTCCAATTGCAGAGTATGCATGAGCCATGAAGAAGACAAGTTAACTTGAAATCTGAGATTCAAGTTTCCATGAGTGACAATTTTAAAAAAACCACAAAAAAAAAAAAACCAAAACAACCCAACTCTAATTGTTATGAATAATTGACACACAAATGACACATTTGGGAAGCGACCCCCCCCCCCTTTTTTTTTTTTTTATAGTAGAATAGCACTCCAACACCAGTGAAAGAGTGACTTTTGGAGTTCCGTTGACACTACCACATGCTGCCATATGGAAAGAATCAAATCTGGGACCAAACTCTGGTTAAGCTGCCTTATTGTGATTTTTTTTTTAAAAATTTTTTTAACAGCCCCCCCCCTCCCCCCCCCCCCCCCGTAAAAGTACCTCTTACGAGTGGATCTGCAAATGGTTGGAAAACGTTTCACTGATATATATCTACAGTACTGAAGTGTTTAACTTCATCTTTTTGTGCAGAAAAATCACCTGAAATGTTGCTTACAGAAATGCTGAAGTTTATTATATAATATTCTTATGGGTGCTCTTCCTAACACCAGAATGTGATGAAGATACTTTTTTTTGTTTGCTAAAACTTTCAACTTCTGCAGTGTCAGTGTTTCTTTGTGGTTTTCTCTGTATACTCTAGTTCCTTTTTCTACAGGTTTCTTTTTATATGCTTTCTTTTGTTTAGGATATATGTGCAGCCCCGTTGTCCTGGACAAAGATGGTGTCAGTGCTGCTGTTATAACTGCAGAGATGTCTAGTTGGCTAGCAACCAAAAATTTGTCTTTGTCTCTGCAGCTGAAAACTATCTATGATGAGTGAGTTTAATTTCATTGTCTAGTTATCAGATGTTCTTCATCTCCAATATGTTAGTTAACTTGCTACTGAATAATATCTAATACAATATAGAGGCAAAGTCCTTTTGCAACAGTAATTATCTACTTGCAAGTTGCCCTGTCTCATAAAAACAAAGCTTAACATATTCAGTCTCTCTCTCCTTTTAAGGATATACACAGTTGCCTCAGATTGTTCAGTTTGGGTCTTTATTCAAGTGACAAGCTATACAACTGTTTCAGTAATGCTTTCAGTACCGCATAGATCTTGTAGGCAAGAAAAAAGATTCTGTAAGACAGGGTCCAATTCTGTATGTAACGAGATCTATTCTCCCATCAAGCATATTTCTTTGGCATTAATGGGAATTACAAATACAACAGGTGCCAAATGGACCCTCCTAAATTTACAGTGTGGCAGCTGTGTTGGTCCCAGAGAGAGAAACAAGGTGGGTGAGGTAATACAGTTTATTGGACCAACTTCTGTTGGTGAAAGACACAAGCTTTAGAACTGCACAAAGCTCTTCAGGTCTGGGAGTGGTCCTCATTGTCGCTGTTAAATACAAGGTGGAACAGATTTGTTAGCATAAGAAATTAACGCACATTCTAAGGGGCCATTCAAGGTGAAGTGGACCATTAACACCTGTGCAGTCATAGGACAAAAAAGGAAGGGTTAGTGGGTTACTTACAGGTTGCTGTAATAAGTCATAAATCCAGTCTTTTTATTAAGACCATGATTTTTAGTGTCTAGCAGAGTTGTGAATTTAAGCTCCCAGACTCGTCTTTTGGAGGTTTGTGTATATTGGGAAATGGTACAGCCTCATCCCCCATGAACCCACCCCAGGGATCTTCTACATGCTTCGCAAGATACATAAACAGGGTGTAGCTTGTTTCCGTAGCTTGAAAGCTTGTTTCTTTCACTAACAGAAGCTAGTCCAATAAAAGATATTACCTTACCCAGCTTGTCTCTCTAATATCCTGGGACCGACACAGTCACAACACTGTAAACTTAGGAGGGTCCATTCAGCTCCTGGTGTACATGTAATCAGGGCCATCCCTAGGCATATGGAGAATACGCAGCTGCGTAGGACACCATGAAATTTGGGGTACCATATTTCCTCAAATTTCATGGTGCCCTAGGCAGCTGCATGCTGCATATGCGGCAGCACCAGCTCCAGCAACCAGCCCTATCCCTCAGCTGGACCCCGGTGGGCTGCGCCCACTGCAAGGGGCAGAGCCATCCCTAGAGGGGTGTGGGGTCCCAGTCAACTCCCTCCGCCCTGCCTCTTACTCTTTCTCCCCCCTGCTCTGCCCCCAGCCCGCCCCCATTCCTCCTCTTTCCCCAGTGACCCCACACTTACCAGCAGCGGTGGGAAGTGGAGCAACCCGGCCCCAGCCTGCTCTACTCGGTCAGCTCCTAGCCACGTCACTCCGCTTCCCACTGCTGTTGAGTGCAGGGTGGGGTCCCCCTCCCCCGAGCAACACGGCTGGGGCAGGTTCAGCGGAGCAGGCTGCAGCCGGGTTGCTCCACTTCCCGCCGCCGGTGGGTGGGGAAAAGATCGCCCCCCACACTCGCTGGCTGTGGGAAGCGGAGTTATGCGGCTGGAAGCTGGCAGAGTAGAGCAGGCTAGAGCCAGGTTGCTCTGCTTCCTGCTGCTGCTGGTGAGTGCGGGGGGGGGAAGGCCCCTTCCCCCAAGCGAAACGGCTGGGGCAGGAGAAGCAGAGCGGGCTGGGGCCGGGTCGTTCCGCTTCCTGCTCTTGGCCCCCCACTAATTCCCCAGACCACTCTGGGCATGGGGGCGCCCCCCAAATTGGCCCCCCACTGCTCCTGCCTTCCTGGCCCTGCAGACCTTGAGTGCAGCCCTGGGGGGGAGCAGGTGCTCAGGCTGCATAGGGCACCATAATTGGTAGGGATGGCCCTGTGTGTAATTCCTATTAATGCCAAAGAGATGTGCTTGATGGGAGACTAGAGCTCATGTTACACACAGGACTGGCCCCTGTCTTATATAATGTTATGTCTTGCCTGTAAGACCTGTGTGTTACTGAAAGTTTTGCAGATACATGGTATATGATTACATAAACAAGGCATAGGCCAACAGTTACTGGTCATCTTATATTGTAAAATCTTCTGGACAGGGAGGGTGAATGTCCTTCTTCTTTCTCAAATTTGTACCAAAGCTATGTAGAGTCTACACATTCACAAAACAGTATTTTTCATAAAAGCTTCCACATTGGATGCCTGTTTTGGTAGAGCTGTTCTGCAGTCATTGTTTAAAAGTAGGACTCCCAGTATCCACCTCCAAGCAAACCAACTACTGCTTGTTACTCACCAAGAGTAGAATCCATGTGGACAATTACCTACCTCAGAGTAACTGTGGTGTGTTTGTTGTGGTTTTTTGGACATGTGTTGTGGGCAACACATCTTTAAGAGCCACAGTTACAACAGGGTACAGTTCTTTTTGTCATTTGTAATTATACCCTTTTTCATTCCCAATTTTTAAAAAATAGTATTTTTGCAGCAGTTAAAATACAGAGGGAAGTTCATGTTAAACTAAATGCCAGCAGTTATGGTCTTTAACTAAACAAAAATGTAAGTGAAAAATACGTATTCTCCAGTTTTAGATGATTTGTGAGGATCAGTTATTTTTCTATTACCTAGATCAGTGGTTCTCAACCAGGGATCCAGAGCCTCCTGGGGGGCTGTGAGTAGGCTTCAGGAGGTCTGCTAAGCAGGTCCGGTATTAGACTTGCTGAGGCCAAGGGCACAAAGCTGAAGCTCCACCGCGTGGGGCTGAAGCTGAAGCCTGAGCAACTTAACTTTTACAGGGCCCTCTGTGGCATGAGACCCTGGGCAACTGCCATGCTTGCTACCCCCTAGCACTGGCCCTGGCGTTTATATGCAGTTGTTATGGTACAGGTGGCGTGTAAAGTTTTTATAGCATGTTGAGGGGACTTAGAAAGAGAAAGGTTGAGAACCCTTGACCTAGATGCATTATAAACACAAATGTATCATGATGTGTTTTGTATCACAATGAGAAGGTATGCACAGTGTGTGCTTAAGTAGACTGTGTTCTCAAATCACTATATTTTCTCTTAACAGGTATGGCTACCACATTACTAAAGCTTCATATTTTATCTGCCATGATCCTAAGACTATTAAAGAGCTATTTGAGAATCTTAGAAATTATGATGGAAAAAATACTTACCCAAAATCATGTGGCAAATTTAAAGTTTCTGGAGTAAGGGATCTCACTACTGGCTATGATAGCAGCCAGCCTGATCAAAAGGCGGTAAGTATCCTTTTATAAAAATGATAGATCAGGTTTTATAGTCCATACAATTAACAGTATACTTAACACTGAGAGAAAAGTGAAAATACCAGCTAAAAACCACACAGATTCTTGTAGCCATACTTTGTGATCTTGTCTAAACTGCATAAAATTGCCGAGTCAGCTGAAGAAGCTCGGAGGATTTGTGCTATTTACTACAGCTTTAAGTTTTTCTCTGTTTTTTTCCTACTGCTTGGAGGGATTGTTTCCCCTCAGCACTGATATAAGAAATGTAAAATATCTATTCAGTTGTGAAGTTTTGGGTTCTTTAGCCTTCTTTTAGAATCAAGGGTGATTTGTATTTATTTTTTTCTTTTGATAGTCACTGAGCATATGCTTTGTGTAGCTTTTTCTATGTGCTACCAAAATCTTGACAAGATTTCAAGATGTGTTATCTAATAGTGACTCAAGCCATGATATGGCTTTCCTTTTCAAATCCTAGGTTGACGGTAAGATTGTGATTAACTCCAACATGTGTGAAGTTGGGAGGCCAAAATAAAATAGTTCAGTTTGTGTATTTGGTACTGAATACAAGTTAGATTTTTTTTCTCTTGCATCTAAAACTCATTGCATATATTTAAGTAGCGAACTTTTAAAGAAGCTGTTCTATGATGTGTGTGTATATGTATTTCTAGGTGCTTCCTACTAGTAAAAGTAGCCAAATGATAACATTTACTTTTGCTAATGGAGGGGTGGCTACTATGAGGACCAGTGGGACAGAACCAAAAATCAAATACTATGCTGAATTGTGCGCCCCTCCTGGAAACAGGTATTGTGTTGCTTTTAGGAATAAATTGTTGTTTTTTTTAAAAGGCCTATTTTAATATAATTTTAATAATTACACTCTTTAGAAAGAATTTGTCCAAAGCTTTAGTTCCGCACAATTAATGGCCAATTCTTGCTGTCACTGAAGTTTCATTAAACATGGATTGTCTTGACTTCCATAGGAGCAGGAAGGGGCCCTCAACTTGATAACATTTTAAAATTGTATTAAAATATTCCAAGATGATTTGAAAGGGCTGCTCCCTTTCTCAAATCTTTTTTGTTTTTGTTTCAAAGTTAATATCAAGACTTATTACTGAAATATCATACTTACTCCTTTGACTCAAGTAGCCTTGGTAATTGACTGTCAGAAGTCAAATAACATCTTGGTATTTAGCCCATTTGTCTGACACCAGGATGAATTTGGCCCACTTTCATAAATGTGTAAAATTTGGAGAGTGTTTTTTTTTTTTCTCCCAAAGAACATATTCTTAATTATGTGGTGGATCTTCTGGATCCCTCATCAGAAGCTCTGCATTATCTTTCTCTTTCTCTTTCAGCCAAGGACACATTTATGTAGATGTACAAATGCTAAAAACTGGCACATCTGTATGCTTTAGGCTTTCTTGAGATAACGTAAGAGTACATCACAAGTAATGTTCTAAGTGCAATGCTGTAATTAGTATAACCTACTATCATCAAAGCAAGCAACTTCAAATCTCAAAGCCCCTCCTTCCCTGTTTTTAACAGTGGGGAGGGGAAATGTGCCTTATAGTTTTGACAATTAGCATATGTAGTATTTTACTTTTAGGTTAATCATTCAGATCTAGCCCAGATTGGTAGTGTCTGAACCATGTTGTGTGCGAAATGAATTGGTGGCTCAGGTGGTCTCCCCAAAACAGAGACAACCATTTTTGGAAGTTTCAGCAGAAGTCAGGGATTGAATAGAAATGAAGACTGCCATATCAATGTGCTATGTGTTGGCTGAAGCACGCTGATGGAGTATTGTGGAGAAGCTTGCATTTCTTCCGTTTTCTGTAGCTATTCATAAGTTTTTGATTGCTAAGCTATAGTGATGATTGAAGATTTTGGACACTAACAACTAACTCAAATAGAAAACACTATTTATGAATTGCTCGTCAAAATTGATCTTTAAATATTTAATGTTGAATATTATGGTAATATTTGCCTAAAGGCCCCAATCCCATTGTGATAGACTCTAAATAACAATATCTGAAAAAGGCAGTTCTTAAGCTTACAATCTAAGATGAGAGGCAACAGATGGATTCAAAAATACAAATATGTGTTTATAAAGTATTTTAAAAATAAGCTAACTTTTGTTAAAGGCTAATTGTATTTATGCTTTATCATGAATGAAAGAAAAGTGATACAAGGTCTAAATGTTACTAAACATACAAACTAGGAATGAAATGGGAAATATTTGAAGTTTAAATCAGCTGTTGTCATATCAAATAATTAGAAAAACATGGACAAACATGTTAATTCACCTCCTTGATACAAAAAGGTTAGAGCTAAACGCTGACTTAGTCGCACATGTGGGACTAAGAAATCAAACGCACAATTTTACTAGCATTAATAGAAAATGTGCTGTTAAAACATCACAAATGAGACTGCGGGCTAGGCTAGACTAACAGTTAGTGCTTGGGCAAGCTGGGGTGTAAATCAGTGCACACTGGGGAACTTTTATCATGCAGTAGCAGGGTCCACATGGACTCCTAGTGTCCAGTAATTTACATCCCAGCTTGCCATGCACTGACTGTCTTGACAAGCCCTCACAATATACCCCGTTTTTCCTTTTCTTCTAGCCTTTTTTGCTGCTCTACTATGATTTGGTTTTGTTTACTTTGTTTCTTTTTTGTTTTAGTGACCCTGACCAACTGAAGGAGGAATTAGGTGAGCTGGTCAGTGCTATCGAAGAGTATTTCTTTCAGCCAGAAAAAAATAAACTGCAGCCCAAAGCAGAGTAAACAATTAGGACGGTTTCCTTAATCGCACTGTCTCTACAGCATGTTGTGGGCAAAACTCTACACTATTGGAAAAAGTAGGGATTTTTAAGGACAAAAAAAAAAGATTAAAATATATATCCTTACCAATATGTGTTCCACATCCTCTTTGGTCTAATATCATCTTTTATCTGGGTAAATCAAGGGATTCCTTATTAAAAACTAGCAACCAAAAATTATCTGGTACAATGCAAATGTTTCAATAATCAAGTCTTGTTCTAATAAATTTTATTGTACTTGCCTTGCCTTGCCTTGCCTTAATTTCTGTAAATGCAATTTGCTTTTTACATGTATGTAGCCTAATTTGACAGCAATGTAACTACCAAGTTTTTGATGACAGGGGAACTGGATAGCGCTGCATGAATATGTCTAGTTTTATCTTTGCAAGTCAGGCTAGTTGCATAACTACGGGGCACTGGAAATCTGTGGGGAATGTTGGTAAAATCAGGGTGGATGTCCCTAGAAGAGCAGGTTTCCAAAAGTGATTTTTAGCCACAATAGCAGGATTTTACTGGGGTTGGTGGTGAATTTGTGGGTGTTGATAAATTGTACAGTCAATTGCTTGACCACCACACTTTCATTAATAATGAACCATGTGAACATGTCTTACTGCTCTAAGACAATAATAATATGGTACAGGAGTAAGGTTATATATGATACCAGTCTCTGAGAAGCCATGTCAGCAGTGATGATACATTCACCTTACACAGAAGGTGTGCTCCTCAAGTTACACATTACAACTTGTATTATGTATAAATACCAGCTGAATCTCTCTTTACAGGTCACTAAAATCTAACCCAGCTCCCTAACTTGTTTTTCTGTTCTTTCTGTATCTTTGATTTAGATACTAGCATTCTAGGTACTGGTCCATGAAGGTGCCTCCCCTAGCTTGTACTAAGACATAGAATGAATGTATCTTGATTTTGACAAGTTTCTTATCTGCTTGTGCTAAATGGAAGAAGTTATGGGATTGTGATGTAGCCTAAAACTAGCCTACACCATTATTACAATTATTTGTGCTTAATGCATACATATATATGTATGCATTATATGCATATATAAAAATATGGAGCAGATAATACATATTACTACATATATGCTGGACAGCATAAATTAGTCAATGAAGCAGAGCCAGAATGGACGTCGGTTGTCTATTGCCATGGTGTCTATGAAAATACATCATCTTGTAGGCAGGGGAAGAGGAAATGCAGCATCTTGGGTTGGAGTTGAGCATGCCAGCCCTGTGTCTTTCTCTAAAGACACTTAACACCATACTGGGGCAGAGACTGACTTCTTGGTATATATTTATAAAGTGCCTCATATGATGCATCCCTGACCTTTGATTGGGCCCATAAATACAACAGATGGGAGGGTTTTGCTATTGACTTCAGTGAGACTTAAGATGTTTCACTTTGTACAGAAATTCCATGCATATGGCTTTTCACTGCCCTGGTAGTTATCTTCTGAAAATGAAATGCAAGGACAACTCTAAAATAACCTATTAAAAAACCATGGGAGGACACACTGCAGTCTGGAATTATGAATATACTTCACTGAGGACCATATAATGTGTGTTTATGTATATGCTATATTAATGTTGGGGATTCTACAACATCCAGCCAGTGTTGGTCAAAATGTTAGTCTGTAACTCAGCATTCTTGTGTGTGTTTGTTTTTATTGTGCTAAAATGTATTTGGCATAGTGTAAACCTGAATTGAATCTTGAAAGCAAAATATCACTCCTTCTAAAGTGAGATTCCTGTATTCCAATGGTTTCCTTTGTAAACAAGTGGTAAAATGGAAAAAAGAGGGTACTGTAAAGTAAATACTACTGATCTTACTCCATGTAGGGGTAGTTGCTAGGATTTTATTTTGACACAAGGGAAAATGTTCGGCTGTACACACGATCTTAGGCTGTGACAACTCAAAATGTTTATAGCTAGACAGTTACATTGTAAGTAAAGGAATATCCTATTGCAGATGATATCTTTGTAGTCTTTAATGGAAATTTGATAGGAAAGCCCTGATATCTTACCCCTTATTTCAGTGCTTCTAGAGGAAGTGCAGTAAGAATTAATTTGCTTTAGTCACCTTAACTTTAGAGGAAGGATTATTCTGAACAATAAAACCTGATGATTTGTGTAACCTTCATAAAAGGGTGCAGTGCTCCTGATGCCTGACTATCACTGTTCTGTCCATATTCAGAAATGTGACTCTTACAAACCACCAAGGCAATTAAGAAGCAGTTAACCAAACAAAACATACACACTATATGGTGGTGCTTTTATGAAAATGGTAACAGAACATATTTGTTAAAAGTAGCACATTACTTTGTAATTCAAAGATTGAAGGCTGTATCAGACTACATATAGCTCTTATTCACAACATGTAGGTTTAAAGAGGAGGCAACGATGAGTATGGTGGGTGTGCCAAAGGTAGCCCAATGAGGCGCTTTGCTGCTACAAGCTCTGAGAAGCAGAAATGCTTACTCCGTATAACAGTTAAAATCCTGTAAGAAATTATGGCCACAAAGTGAAAGTAAGAAAACAATGGGAATAATCAGTCAATTTTCAACTTGGTAAAGGGTTAAAAGGACATTGTGGTTGGCTCAGAGCATCTCTGCTCCACGTGTGGCTGCATTTTTTTTTAAAATGCTGCTAATGTGATCAGATGACTAAAAATGGGACAAAAATACTACTAAGAATGACAGCTAGAGATGGGACATGGGGGGGGGGGGTACTTTGAATTACTACAGTGAATTCTATCCCAGTTTTCTGACTTGAGGGTCTCCCCCACATGCTCTAACTGATCACCATATTTGGGGTTTGGAAGGAATTTTCCCCTAGATCAGGTTGGCAGAGATGCTAGAGGTGTGTTTTTTTGTTTTTTTTTTTTGCTTCCTCTGCCATGTGGGGCATGGGTCACTTGCTGGTTTGAACTAGAATAAATGGTGGGTTCTCAATAAATTGAAGACTTTTAAATCAAGATTTGATAACTTCAGTCATTTCAGCCAAAATTAATGGGCCTACTCCAGGAGTGAGTGGGTTAGGTTCTGTGGCCTGTGATGTGCAGGAGACCAAACTAGATGATCATGGTGTCTTCTGGCCTTAAAGTTGGAGTCTGAGTCATAGAGACCAAGCGCTTACTAAGCTTCAGAAAAGAATTAAACATAAACATCAGCAGACCTATCTATGGTAGATAGGATAAAATAACAGATATATAAGCCCTTATGCTTCAAGCCATAAGACAACTATTAACTGATAGTTAAGAAGTTTCTCCTATGGGAAAATTTTTTCACATGGGTCCACAAGATTTCTTGCAACCGGTACTAGCCATTGCTGGAGACAGCCTACTGAACTAGATGGACCACTGGTCTGATTCCATCTGACTGTTCCTATGTGTAATTGTAATTTACATCTATTTACTGCTATAACTCACCCAAAAAACAGTTTGCTTAGGACTTTCACAGAACTCTTAAATTTATAACCTATATATGTAAACAGCAGTTCTAAAAGGTGTTTCTAAGATGATTGTCTAGTCATGTAGCCAGTTGGTAAAAGTATCTCCTACAGTTTATTACAAATGCATTGTCATGATTTACAACCATTTGTTTCTACTAAATACTTTGGAAAGGAGCAAGAATGAAGATAGATTTAACTTCATAGCCAAAGATGGTACACATCTTCAATTTCTAGTGTTACTAAAAACAGCCATTGATTAACTACAGTGGGTGCTCAAATAAAACAATGTGGACTATGAGTACTAGACAGTGGGATCATAATGTTTTAACTTCAGTGAGACTGGAATTTTCACCAATCTAAATTTTTAAAAAATATGGAACTTTGGGTTTCAATCTAATCTCAGCATAACCGGAGAGGGGAAAAAGAACCAAAACAGATTCATGATGGAATGAATAGTTTAGTAGCTTTTAACCTGGTAAACATGTTGGACTTAATTTTGGGGCAGTTTTTATCTTCAGCACCCCCCCTTTAGATTTTTTGTGTGTGTGTGTGCATGCAGCATCACTTCCACATATACTTTCCTGTTTATCATAACCTATAATTTAGATGCAAGAGAGGCCGGAGGTCTTTGCCCCTTGAATACTGCCCATTTAAGTCAAACAATTTTCAGAATCCCTCTCCATTCTAGATATGGGATAAGGTGACCAGATTTAAACAGCTAGTTCCTGGGTTGATGGATTTTTATGTTTAATTAGACCACAGGTTCATACTGTCAGTATTATTAGTAAGAGGCTCCTACCAAATATTCCCCTTTAGTCTGATAAATCCATCATGCCACTGGTCCATTTGTGTGTAGAGATGAATGGGGGGGTTGGAAAACTTATTAATTTGTTTTCCCATTGATACCAAATAGTTTATCGTGAGAAATGGACGCAACAGTAAGGTCCAAACAAAACTATAAAACTACTCTTTGCTGACATATTGTTCCTGGAAGTATGCTGACTATATTACCAGTTGAATTCAGTGTTTATCTTGCGTAACTTGAAATGGAAATGGGCTTCCAGACATTTTAGAAGAGTGGCTATCCACTTTGGGGGAGTTAAAGCAACCAAAACGAACCTGCTATTTATTGAAATCTGACCCAGGCCAAAATCTGAATTCTGTCTTCAGGAGCATTTTCATGAGCCCCAGGATTAAGTGAGTTCTGGCAAAAATGATATAGAATTTACTTCTCTCTGGATATTGCTATCAGAGGCAGATAAAAGGACAGACAAGTTCTTTGACCATTCACTGAGAAAGAATTATAGAGTGGCTTAGCAACTCATATGAGTGAGTAAAGCACCAGTAAGGACACAATAACTTGGGTATAGCTTTGCAGTGTGGCTGCTCGCATCCAGCTTAAGTTAACTCAGGTGCTCGGACTCAGATGCTGGTCACCTGAGTTAACTAATGAAGACATATCTACAGTGACGTGTGCCATGTGAGTACTAGACAGAAAATTATGCACTAACTTCAGTTAAACTGGAATTTTCTGAGCAATCTATTTTTTTAAAAAAAAAAAATAAAAACACGTGAAACTCTCCAGATTTAAACCTAATCTCAAAACAACCTGCATAAGAAACCCAAATACCTGGTGGACTGAACAATTAAGCTGATAGGCTGCACAGTGAGGTCTATAGTGCTTAGAAAATGAGTTTTGTTCTAGCAACAGGGGCACTACTCTCTGCAGGTTTATATAGCCAATAACCTGAGAGATATTGTGTTAAAAGTTCTTCACAAGAAACCCTGCAGTTTTTTGTCACAGCACATCCAAAGCTACTAGTTTTTACACCATCCGGACATAGGGTTGTGTCCATAACTTCGATCCATTCAATTTTGCCTTTAATAGACTTCCATATACATTTCAATCGTTTTTGGCTGATCTGAGTCTTTATAGGGCAAATAGTAATGAAGAATTTAAGTCGTATACAAGAAAAATATATTGCAAATAGTCCATTTGGGTGGAAAAATTCATTTAATAGGGCTATCAAGCGATTAAAAAAATTAAATGATTTTAAAAAATTAATCATACTGTTAAACAAAATATTCTATTAAAATATTCTAAATATTTTTTGATTTCTACATTTTCAAATATACCAATTTCGTTTACACCACAGAATATAAAGTGTACAGCGCTCACTTTATTTTTAATTACAAATATTTTCATGGTAAAAAATAGTATTTTTCATTTCACCTAATACAAGTACGGTCATACAATCTCTTTATCATGACAATTGAACATATATAGAATTACATACAAAAAACTGCATTTAAAACAAAGTAAAACTTTAGAGTCTACAAGTCCACTCATTCCTACTTCTTGTTCAGCCACTTGCTCAGACAAACAGTTTGTTTACATTTCCAGGAGATAATGCTGCCTCCTTCTTGTTCACGTCACCTGAAAGTGAGAACAGGCATTCATATGGCACTGTTACAGCTGGTGTTGCAAGAGGCGCTAAAGATTCATATGTCCCTTTATGCTTCATCCACCATTCCACAAGACATGTGTCTATGCTGATGACACGTTCTGCTCAATAAGAATCCAAAGCAGTGTGGACTGATGCATGTTCATTTTCATCATCTGAGTCAGATGCCACTAGCAGAAGGTTGATTTTCTTTTTTGGTGGTTTGGGTTCTGTAGTTTCCGCATTGGAGCGTTGCTCTTTTAAGACTTCTGAAAGCATGCTCCACACCTTGTCCCTCTCAGATTTTGGAAGGCACTTCAGATTCTTAAACATTGGGTTGAATGCTGTAGCTATCTTTAGAAATCTCACATGGGACCCTTCTTTGCGTTTTGTCAAATCTGCAGTGAACGTGTTCTTCAAATGAACAACGCGCTCAGTCGTCATCTGAGACTACTGTAACATGAAATATATGGCAGAATGCAGGTAAAACAGAGCTGGAGACATACAACTGTCCCCCAAGGAGTTCAGTCACTAATTTAATTAACTCATTTAATGAGCGCCATCAGCATGGAAGGATGTCCCCTGGAATGGTGGCTGAGGCACGAAGGGGCATATGAATGTTTAGCAAACCTGGCACGTAAATACTTTGCAATGCCAGGTACAAACGTCCCATTCAAACGCTTGTTCGCACTTTCTGGTGACATTGTAAATAAGTGGGCAGCATTATTCCCATAAATGTAAACAAACTTGTTTCTCTTAGCAATTGGCTGAACAAGAAGTAGGACTGAGTGGACTTGTAGGCTCTAAAGTTTTGCATTTTTTTGTTATGCAGTGCAGTTATGTAACAAAATTAATTTGTAAGTTGATTTTCACGATATAGAGATTGCACTACAGTACTTGTATGAGGTGAACTGAGACTATTTCTTTTATCATTTTTACACTGCAAATATTTGTAATAAAAAAGTGATCAGTGTACACTTTGAATTCTGTTGTAATTAAAATCAATATATTTGAAAATGTAGAAAAACATCCAAAAATACTTAATACATTTCAATTGGTATTCTATTGTTTAACAGTGTGATTAAGACAGCGATTAATTTTTTTAAAATCGTGATTAATTTTTTTTAGTTAATCATGTGGGTTAACTGCGATTAATTGACAGCCCTATTTTTTGGTATTTATGGACAAAATACGCTAGAGAACTAAAAATTCTTGCCCTACTGGGTGTTTAATGCATCAGTATTTTCTACAATCATCAGTCTAAGAGATATGTGCAATAAATTACCATGTCTATCTCTAGGTAGTAAGAATAGGTCAAGGTATTACCCATCCCCATAATTTGTTTTTCTCAGCAATACTCACTTTTCATTGTAGGCTGGATTATGTTATCCTTTACCTTCAAAAAAAGTATTTGTACATCAGCTTAACTACTTGAAATGATAGAAAAATGCATCAGCTGCATTAAGTGTATGTAAATACCTAAAGTATTACTATTTTCCTTGCCAGCCAGCCTGCCTATTTTCCTCAGCAATAGCACTGAAAAAGTAAAACAAACCTCTTTACCGTAATCCCCTCTACATGACATTTATCAAATATTTATAAGTGACAGTTTTTCTGGATGGGTATGAATTGATATAAATCAAAATTTTATTTTCTTATTCAAATCCTGTGTTCATCTTGAATTGTGTATGGCTGTTGCACTTTAGTGCTTATTCCCTGACTAAAATACATTTTATTTGTCACAAAGTCCAGATAAGTATACTTGTACTTTCTTGCAAGCTTAATCAGGTACACTAAAATGGTGTCTGACGGATCATCACATAGAAGCTGGAGGCATGTAGGTAAGTATAGCGGTGGTGTTTATGTGACCGATACAGGGTGGTGTTTATGTGACCGATACAGGGTGGTGTTTATGTGACCATCGCTTACTAGCACAGTAGTGTCCAGGAAATGGACCGCTTGTGTGGACTGGTCTAGGCTGAGGTTGATGGTGGGGTGGAAATTGTTGCTATACTTACCTACATGCCTCCAGCTTCCATCCAGGACACACCACTTGATCCATTGTCTACAACCAAGATCCAAGATACACCCGCATTTGCTCCAATCCCTCAGACAGAGACAAAACACCTACAAGATCTCTATCAAGTATTCTTAAAACTACAATACCCACCTGCTTAAGTGAAAAAACAGATTGACGGAGCCAGAAGAGTACCCAGAAGTCACCTACTACAGGACAGGCCCAACAAAGAAAATAACAGAATGCCACTAGCCATCACCTTCAGCCCCCAACTAAAACCTCTCCAGCGCATCATCAAAGATCTACAACCTATCTTGAAAAATGATCCCTCACTCTCTCAGATCTTGGGAGACAGGCCAGTCCTTGCTTACAGACAGCCCCCCAACCTGAGCAAATACTCTCCAGCAACCACACAACAAAAACACTAACCCAGGAACCTATCCTTGCAACAAAGCCCGATGCCAACTCTGTCCACATATTTATTCAAGTGACACCATCATAGGACCTAATCACATTAGCTGCGCCATCAGGGGCTCATTCACCTGCACATCTACCAATGTGATATATGCCATCATGTGCCCCTCTGCCATGTACATTGGCCAAACCGCACAGTCTCTATGCAAAAGAATAAATGGACACAAATCTGACGTCAGGAATCATAACATTCAAAAACAGGTAGGAGAACACTTCAGCCTCTCTGGCCACTCAGTAAAAGATTTAAGGGTGGCAATTTTGCAACAGAAAAGCTTCAAAAAACAGACTCCAACGAGAAACTGCTGAGCTTGAATTAATATGCAAACTAAATACCATTAACTTGGGTTTGAATAGAGACTGGGAGTGGCTGGGTCATTACACATATTGAATCTATTTCAATAAGTATGCTCACACCTTCTTGTCAACTGTCTAAATGGGCCATCTTGGTTATCACTACAAAAGGTTTTTTCTCCTGCTGATAATAGCTCATCTTAATTAATTAGCCTCTTACAGTTTGTATGGCAACTTCCACCTTCTCTGTATGTGTATCTTCTTACTATTTGTTCCATTCTATGCATCTGATGAAGTCGGCTGTAGCCCACACAAGCTTATGCTCTAATACATTTGTTAGTCTCTAAGGTGCCACAAGTACTCCTGTTCTTTTTACTAGTCCATCTTGAGGAGTATAAAAGGATTGATCATGCATTCAGCAGTGCACAGAATGCTCATTATAGCTGTCTCATCATCCTGAATTTTTGTGTTGACAAGATCTTTCTTTTTCCATGCCTCTGGAGTCACGCCTGCCATCAATTTATGCTATCTCGTTATAGCAGCTCTTTTATGTTGTGCCAAGATCCAGTGATAAACTGCTGACTGGCTTTGTGTCAATCCAATCAAACCACCTTTTGCTTTCGAAACTTTGTTGTACATTTGTTCAATTGCCTGGTCACATGCAATTTAAGAGAACCCATGTCCACTTTGATGTTGGGTTGTCCACTCTCCTCGAGCCCTGAGTTTGTGTAACATTCTGTGTGTGTGATGGGCAGTTTCTCCATTTCCAGTCAATATGATAGAAGATACCTGGTATAGTTTGTCTGATAGTAAGAGAAAAACTAGGGCTTCATGAAGTGTACAGCTGAACGATGCAACTCCCAGTCACACTCTTGGGTTGCTCTCACAAAAGGGAGCAAGAGTTGCATCATGTTTGTGTAAGAGCTCCAGAAGGCAAACATTGGGTTCTCTTTGCTCTCTCTCTGGACAAAGGCTTCATATTTCATGACTACATTGGTGACTTCATCCGCTCTACACAGAACATCAAACAAGTCAACAGGGAATGCTAGTGTCACTTTCTTTTAATGACCTCTAGGTACTTATCTGCTTTGTCCATGGGAAATGATTTAAGTCTGGAATCTCAGATGCTGCATGTTTTCATACAGAAGTGTGTGTGCTCTCATGCTGCAATTATAACACTGTCCTCTCAGAACACTCTGATCCTTGGGCAGCAACTTCTGACTCTATCAAGATGCCATGAAGTCCTCCATCCACAAATCCTTTGCCAAGGACATCTAGAAATGACATGCAGCTGTACAATTTGCCTAGGCACACTATCAAACGTCTTCTGTAGTCATCATCTTTGCATTGGACTTGTGCTTTTGTATATATTGCTTGGTCAAAGAAAAGACTACATGATTAATTTCAAGCTTATCAGCAATATCAATACTTTGTTTGAGAACTGTGTAGACAGTAGACATCTGTTTGGTGATGCCTGAATAACTGGGGGAAGGTATAGCTGATTTCTCAAGAGCACAGTCATGCTGAAGAGTAGTATGAAAACACGTCCCTCCAGGAAGTGTACATGAGTCAGCATTGAGAGCCTTCATACAAATATATGCTAGTTCATTTCTCAGTGCAGGTTCCAGGTTTGATCTGTAACTGTCAGCTTTTATTGGGGCATGTGTATTATGACTCAAGTCTTGTGGAGCTTGCCTCTTGTTCTGATGGTACTGCTTTATTGCAAATCTAGGGGGTGCTTTAAGAAAACTATATACACCTTTTGGCAGTGATGTCCTGCTTGGTGTTGGGGTTTGATTCAGTGATGTGGTTCTACAGTATCAAGATAGGATTTCTTCTCCAAAAATCGATATGGTCCCATACTAGAGCTGTTGAAGCCTTCTTTGCAAAGCCCAGTGGAATCTTATCAGAACCTTTACCAAGCTATAGCTGAGCAAGGTGTGTGTCATCATGGCTAATTACTGTATTTTCAGATGCACAATGCCCCAGTTTGTTTAGTATGGTGACCACTTGTCAAGTGTCTAATTGTCAATCCAAGGCAAAGGGATTTAGGTGTCTATTTTCAACACTTTGATTCAAGGTAAACAAAGTCTTGGAAAAGTAATATGAGTTTAAGGTCCACATCATCTGGAAGATCAACATAACCAGCCAGTGTTGGTGCCTCTGGTGTGTCAATAATTCAGAGCATCAAATTGTAAAGTTCAACTGGCACAACAGATGTTGCAGATTCAACACTTAAATCGATTGTTGTTAGTGGCCAGGGACAACTCGTTCCAGGAGCGTCATCCAATGTGCTCTTGATGATCAGTGCACCACTATGCGGAGTCCTAGCTGACTGCACATCAGGAGCTTGTGTACTTTCTGCTGATGATCTTGAGATGGTAGGTCAGCTTGTGGTTGAAAATGAATTTGTTCTTCTTCACTCACAGCTGTGTCTGTATCTGTTTCTGCCTCTGATTGATAAGGAAGTCTATTAATAAATGTACTTTGTTGAAAGTGTGTCAACGTACACCATCTCGCTGACATTCTTGTGGTATGGTATATGAAAGATGAGCTGAGGGAAATTGCATATCAGACAATATTTCAGTTGGCCAATGCCGCAATACAAAACCATGCATGATTTCTAAAAACAGGGTTCTCCATGGGGACATTTATCCTAGTTGTAAGTCATGATTCTGCTACTGTTCTTTAAATTTGTTTTACTATAGTATTCAAGAATTACTACAAACTTAAAAAGAAAAGGAGTACTTGTGGCACCTTAGAGACTAACAAATTTATTTGGGTCTCTAAGTTGCCACAAGTACTCCTTTTCTTTTTGCGAATACAGACTAACACGGCTGCTACTCTGAAACGTGTCATTCTACAAACTTAAAGGTTAGAAAAATGCTGTGATGTTTAAATTTCCATTTGTCTCTGCCATGATTGTGCCTAAATGATTATGAAAATATTGGCCTATACAATGTATCACTTATCTGTAATTTGAATCACCAAATTACATGGTGATGTACAAATCACCATGCTTTTTTACTAGCTCAATGAAAATCTGGGTAAGAACATAAGAATGGCCATACTGGGTCAGACCAAAGGTCCACCTAACCCAATATCCTGTCTTCCTACAGTGGCCAATGCCAGTTGCCCCAGAGGGAATGAATAGAACAGGTAATCATCAAGTGATCCATCCCCTGTCGCCCATTCCCAGCTTCTGGCAAACAGTCTTGGGTAAGGGTTAGTCTTGTCATCCGCACTACCTCCTGGTCTACAATGAGCCTCTGGTGGATGACAGTGGCATATACAATCTTGTAGGCTTTGCTGTACATCTGTTCAGCACAAGCAGGCTTATCCTTATCTACAAACTTTGTCAAAAATTTTGTGTAGTCTCTGTAAAATGTTTTATGGTACCAGACTTCAACTGCCATACTGTCCTGGTATGTGAAGACAATATTCTGATCCTCCAATGCTGCAGCTCTTTTTATCTGTACTGCAGCTATCATTTCTGCCTGATCTAGTTAACCTCTCTTGCATTTATGGGCCACAGTGATGTATCACTCCCTTTTCTGGTATACAATGCAGATGGCAGGAAAGACTGGTCCAGACACGGGGAAGGCAGGTATTGACCAAAGTGTCTTCCTGGGGTTGGGCAAAGATGTGGAACTCGTGCTGGAAGAGGTACTGTCCATCAATCTGTTTCCCTGTAATATTGACTCCTGAACACAGCATTTACTTGCTTTCTCTATGTGCTTTTTGTCTATAGAATACCTATAGCAGGTGGGATGGAATCCTGAGTCACTGGGGATATCAGATTATTTTGTCAGCTGCTGTTGAAATGCTCAGCAATGTATCAATTATCACCATGGAAGTCCAACCATGCTTGAGCACATGCATGGTATTTATTCTACCTGACACATGTAAATAATTGAGTGGACTCCTTGATTTGAGGCTAGATGCATATAACAATACAAATACGTTATTAAACTGGATTTCTTGTGAATCTTAGATGATTGACAAGAGATTTCTTGGTCGTCTTCACCATTCTTGAGCGTGGCCACATTGGTTTTGCATGAATACATGTTTTAACTGGCTTGCAAGTTTTATTACTGTCTCTTTTTATGTGGTGCACATGTCAGGCTCAATACTCGGTTAATTTTCCAATAGTTGCATGCTGGATGCTGAAAAGTGGTGGAGAAGGAGGAGAAAAAAAAAAAACAAAAAAAACCCCCACAACACGTAGGAGACAATAATGAAATCACTTCCTGGAAATCTATATGGATAACAATGTTCACTGCTGTACTTGCAATATCCATAATATTAACTGTTTTTGCTAGAAAAATGTGGTGGTGCTAGGTACAAGCACCTTTCAATGTGTTCCTACCGTGTCTTTTTTGTTTTAATATTAAATAGATCATCATTTGGGATACCAAAACCTCTTTGTAAGGATGTAAAGCCTTTATATGCTACTGTTCTGCAATGCTGCCACTAAGGAAAATATGCTATTTGCCAGGAAAACACATGACTATGAACATTTAGGAAGAAATTAATTTAAAATATCATATCATACAAATACTTTGCCTGGAGTTAAAATGCAATACATTAACAACTATTCTGAACTATGGGTATTGCTGATGATAGATAAATTAGAGGTTGAGGTAGTGTTTTGCAGCACTAATTTGACTAGAATAGCATTATGGCTGATTATTGCACACTGTCTGCATGATCAATGAAGAAAATTTTGGTGTATTATATGAACTAGATGGACTAGACTTCTGTGCTTTATAAGTAATTTCATGCATAATTCAAAGATAAAATATAAGGGGGTTTTGAGTGTTTTACCTATGTTTTCACCTGTATCATGTATGAGCTGTATGATGCTTTCACTAATTATTTCAATACATTTTTGAACATATTTCAATCATTTTGTACTATCTTGGACCCAGATTAGGCAAATATTGTGGAAATTATATCCAGACATTCTTTAATCAGCACAGTGTCAAAATCGGTGGACAGCCAGCTAACTTTGGATGCACCGTGACAGTGTTTCTTGGCAAAGAACTTTTTACACAAGATCTCTCCGGTTATTGCCCACATAAAATTGCATAGAATATGTAGTACCCTCTTGCTGGAACAGAACAACACAATAATGGGCCTTACCATATGGCCTGTGAGCCACTCTATGATTGATTCCTAGTGAACTGTGGGAAAATGTCTGTCCCTTTAGGCCCGTGGGAAAGGGGAATTATGGGAAGGCATTGGAGGACTGTCAGCATGCAAGTGATTTAGTCTGTGTCCTCATTACAAAGTGGGTGGGTTACCAGCCTGCGTGACAATGGCACCCAGCAAGCCCTAGCTAGCCAGGGTTTAAAGCATGACCAAACTCAGGCGAGAGAGTTGTGTGTGCTTGGGGAGTGGCAACACCAGAGTAAGAGCCCAAGTTAACTGCAATGAAGACATACCCTAACCCTGAAGCAACAGCAGACAAGAGGGTGCACAAAAAGAGGAAGGAAACCAAGCATATTTGGTGGTGTTACTCCTGGGCCCAGTAAAAGAGAGAGAAGAAACATAACCAACCAAAAAAGCCACCTTTAAACATTAACAGGGGAGCAGAAAATCTTACATAATACTTTTAAAAATATTTTAAAAATCAGGATATAAGTAGTGCTGGATCAAAAACTGTCTTTTTAAATTAATCAATTTCTAAAAATGTAATTGGACAGTGGCTTTGTAAGGTTAAATGTTTACCCAAATATCTGAAAGTATTGGAAATTCAGTTAATGTAAGTAACCAAACCTGTCTTATAGAGATGCCCTGAGAAAATCGTACTGTCTTCTGCATCCATAACAGTTTCATTTTATCAGTGACCACAGAAAGTGGAACACCTTAATTTTAATTGTATAGTGGTTGTGCCATTTTATGGTTTCTTTTACAGTCATCTCCACTACATATAAAAGTCTTTTGCTTTTTCATGATTAAACAAATAGCATGCAGAAGGAAGTCTTTCCACACTTTCATTAAAGGTCTTATGCTTATGAGATTTGTGGGGACCTAGTTCAACCTTAACAATTTGAATATTTTCAAGGTTTTGGATATCTTGTAAGTTTAACCATAACTCTCGGAATTTCATGGGTTCTAATTATTTTTTTTCAACTCACATTCTTGATAGGTATACTCAAACCACACCTGTGTGTCCACAATCTTAATTTCACTTTAACAGAAATGTGTGTGTGGCTCAGATACTTAACCATGGTGATTCTTGCTCACATGCAGAGGTCTGAACTGGTTACCAGAGCTAGGGTTGGAAAGGGACTTAAGGTTGCTCATTTTTCTTTGGAGTATTGAGCAGGGATCATCTGCTAGGATTGGGTGGGCATATTCCACACGGCTGATCTTTCTGTAATTACAGTGAGTGAACATTGCTGAACCAAGGCTCTCATGGTCTTTGGTTTCTGTGTTTCTAAAGAGTAACACATGCAGGAATCTAGAAACTAATGATTTTAGGCCTTGATCCCAAACTCACTGAAGTCATCAGCAGTATCTCTTGACTTCAGTGGGCTTTAGATTTATTTATATTTAAAATAATAACAAGACATCTATCCCAGGCTCTTGGCAGCCTAACACATAATACAATAAATGAGGTCCTTAGCCCAGTTAGTGTTTTTCCAGATATTTTCCATGTTTGTCCTATTCTGCTATCAACCATTATTATTCCTTCCTTAAATATTTATACATACATTGGCCTCTCCTTTTTGTTCTATACCTGCATTAGAAGTTATTTCCAGTTTTTAAAACTTAAACCCAAGCTTTTAATATTATTTACCCCAGAATTACCAGAAACATTACTTAGGATGCTATCAAAATAACGAGCAAAATTCTTAAAAAAAAAAAAAATAAATAAATTAAAAAAAATTCAAGGTGCAGCTATTGGGTTTTGTGCTGCCCCTATGGAAAAGCATCCAAACCCTTGCTTACTTTCCACTCTTGCTTTTCTCTTTGTGAAGGACAAAAATGTGTCTTGACTTCTCTGACTGTCTTGGGATTCCCAAACCGTAGCAAACCATATATTTTAAACCACTTAACTTTGCTTTGGTTCTGAAATGGACTTTTGCTAACAGTGTCTGGCTCCACCCTCACCACTTACCCATTTCTGCTCCTAGATGTTTACTGAAAGTCTTTACTACAATATAAAAGAATAGGCAGATTCAATTAGGAAAGATGCACTGTACGTTTAAGGGTAAATACTAAACTCTGGCCTAGGCACACTGGGTGCAACAGAGTATGTATGTATGTGTATGTAAGGGATTTCTACTTCTCTGCCAATCCTGAGGGCGTTCTGCACTGGGCCAGTTCTGTGGTGCAAGTTAGAGCAACCTGAATGGGATGATACAACAGCCAGGGAGTCCTAGCCATATCTCATTTTCCTCAGTCACTGTGGCTGGCAGCTCTATGTTACCTGAGGATCCCTTATAGGGAAAAGATCCTCCAGAGGCTAGGTTAAAGTGGTTTCAAGGCAGCTCTGTACTAGCATCTCCTGTAAAGCAGGAGATGATCTTGACTATCTTTCCTTCTGCCACCACTCTAGGTGATCAAGAGTAAGTTATTAGACATAATATGTGTATTATTTTTGATGTAAACTGAAATCATGCTTTCAGCAGCTGAGTCATTCTGCAATTTTCCACTGAATGCATCCGATGAAGTGAGCTGTAGCTCACGAAAGCTTATGCTCTTCATCCTGCAAGAAGAAAAGGAGTACTTGTGGCACCTTAGAGACTAACCAATTTATTTGAGCATGAGCTTTATCCGATGAAGTGAGCTACAGCTCACTTCATCGGATAAAGCTCATGCTCAAATAAATTGGTTAGTCTCTAAGGTGCCACAAGTACTCCTTTTCTTTTTGCGAATACAGACTAACACAGCTGTTACTCTGAATTCTGCAAGAAGACTCACATGAATGAATTCTCTTTTGCTTTGAAATGCATTATAGTGCTTGAATGATACTAGTGAAAATCTAGAGAGCTACTTATGTCCTTTGAATTAATTTGTTAAAACTGTAAGTAGGCTTGTGAAGTGAAAGATGACTAAACCAGTTTTCTGTCATATGCAAAAGGTAACAGATGCATGAGGACAAGAGCCATTCTAGCAAACTATCCACATCCTGTTTCTTGTCAGGTGAATAACAGTCAGCATTTGTAGGGCCCACTCAGTGTGAGAATTGCCTAGGACAGGGATGGGCAAACTTTTTGGCCCGAGGGCCACATCTGGGTATGGAAATTGTATGGCCCGCCATGAATGCTCATAAAATTGGGGGTTGGGGTGCAGGAGGGGGTGAGGGCTCTGGCTGGGGGTGTGGCCTCTGGGGAGGAGTTGCGGTGCAGGGTGCTCTGGGCTAGGACCAAGGGGTTCGGAGGACGGGAGGTGGATGAGGGCTGGGACAGGGGCTTGGAGTGCGGGAGGGGTGCAGGCTCCAGGAGGCGCTTACTTCAAGCAGGTCCCAGAAGCAGCGGCATGTCCACCATCCAGCTCCTATGCATAGGGGCAGCCAGGCAGCTCTGCACGCTGCCTCATCCGCAGGCCCCGCCCCTGCAGCTCCCATTGGCCATGGTTCCCGGCCAATGGGAGCTGCAGGGATGGCGCTTGGAGCGGGGGCAGCGTGTGGAGCCGGAGAGGGGACGTGCCGCTGCTTCCTGGAGCTGTGTGAAGGGGGGAAAGCCCCCAACCCCGCTCCCCGGCTGGAGTGGCAGAGCGGGGCAAGCCCCAGATCCTGCTCCCCAGTGGGAGCTTGAGGGCTGGATTAAAAAGTCTGGAGGGCCAGATGCGGCCCCCTGGGCTGTAGTTTGCCCACCCCGGCCTAGGAGAGCACCAACATATATGTACAATCTCCTCCAAATTTAATCAGGTCCTCCTTTGACGCACAATGTTTCTTTTCCTCTCTGATTCTATTACTACATCAGTCAGTTCTCCCCCCTTTGTCTGCTTCCACAGCCCAATGGACAGGCTCAACAGGCCTGGACAACGTCTCCTGAACAGCTCACAAAATTCTGTACTCTCCTCCATGTACCAGAGCCATTCACGTATATATGAATATATACGCGCGCACACACACACACACACACGTATGATGTGTTGCACAACCTAGTTTTTCTGGGGATATATATTAAGAGAATATAGATGTTGACTTATAAAGTTTTACATGCTTTGGGTCCTAACTATATGAGAGACCACTGCTCTGCCCATGCAGACTATGACAGTTGAGGTCAGATGCTGTGCTTGTCCTAACTTCTCTGCGTGAATGAGCTGGGTAGAGCATTCATATGAGTGGGTGAAGGGAAAAAAAGATGGCATTTTGGTACTGGGGAAAGGAGAGGCTTTGTGATGACTTTGCCAATTATGATTTGTATAAGTACATTTGAAAAAGTGCCTAGCAACTTTGTATATTAAATGCCTTTTGATTAATGCAAAGATTTAAAAGACCCAAGAAAATACCTAATTCTGCCTTCTCAGTGATGAAAAGTTTTTTTCCCCAAACATGTCTAAAAGAGGCCAACATCACAGGAACAAACCTCTCGTTTATAGGATTGAGCTAACAGTCACTCAGCCGTTACTTAATTCCAGAGATTTTACTCAACTTTCTCTTACATATTTCAGGGGGAGGAGAAAACAGAACTGAAACTAAAATGAAGAACTGAAGATGAAGAAAAAGAATTCTGAAGGAAAGGTTCAACACTGGTTACTCAGACAGTTCATTTGTCCAATTCTGTGTCCAAGATTTCTGAACAGGTTAGATAAACACAGGTAAGGGATGGTCTAAACATATAGTACAGGTGGAATGGACTAGATAACCTTTCCTTCCAGCCCTAGATTTCTATGATCATGTATTCCAACAGACATTATTAAACTAGAAATCTTCCTCACAGTTGTCTTCATCCGCCATCCCTCAGGTAGGATCAAATTTGTGTGAGAGATAATAAATCTGAAGTTAGATAACACAGAGTTGTTTACCCCCCCCCAGACACACAACTGGATAAATGGACTGTCTGAATAACCAGGCTTGAATCTGGAATACATGCAAAGAAAATGAATACTCACCACTGATATCTATGCTGAAAGTATTGCACTAAATAGGTGCAATATCTAGGAACTGTCTGATATTTTCTCTAGAAATAATAATTATTAAGACCACCATCAAGAATGTTTGTGATCTGAATTGAGCCCCAGAGCACAAGGAAAATCCTAGTTGATTTTAGTGAGAGCTGGATCCCAAAATCACTACAGCTGAGCATAATGAGCCTGATCTTTAGAAGTGATGAGCACCTGAAATTCCAGTTAGTCATCAGAAGCTTCAATTGCTCATCATCTAAGAAAATCAGGCCCCTGGCAAATGAGCTGGTTGACTGACTAATGAGAAAAATGTTGTTGGTTTAAGATGAGAAATTGGCAATGCTATATATTTAAAAGCACAATGGGATATGCTAAGGATGGATTGACACCTTTCATTTTGAAACTGGTAGTTTTGTTGATTAGCTGCAACCTAAATATGATTTAAATGTAGATTGAATTACCTTCATTTTAAATTCCCTAAAGTAATTTGGCTAGAAGGAAGTAAATACATTTTACCTTCATTGCAAATTGTGCATCTAGTGTGACATATACACAGTATCCTGATTAAACCTTACTGAATTAAGATTAATACCTGTAAGGTCTTTTGTATTAAAAATGCAATTGTTCATTATGTATTATTGTCAGATTGTATGTGTAACTTCTCTAGGAGGAGATGTTATGCCTGTGTAATTCCTCTTTTGGTTACCAACCCTTTGAAGCTTTGCCATGGGGAGGGGACCAATTGTCTGGCTCATTATCTATTAATAGTCTCTTCAAAGGTTAAGACTGGATTCTCTAGAGACCAGCAGACAAAGAAAGGATGTTGGGATAAATAACATGGTGGTGAACTGATTCTAGGCTTGTGTTCTGATCCAGGGCCCTAGTCCTTAGGGAAGGGTTAGAAGGACTTTGATGGAGTAAGGCCTGATAAGACTGGGTGCTTATTCTCAACAAAGAGTAGGATGAATATGAAACCACAGGCAAACTCCTGGGTGGAGTTTTGAAGGACTGCTCCTGCCAAAACCTATGTTCAAGGGTGTGATCTGTGGTAAGCTTATTAGCATCCATGTAGGCTTTTTTTTATTGTTCTTCATGTGCCTTCTCTGTTGTGCTTTTACCATAAGAATAAAATAGGCTAGCTTAGGAAGAATTGTGTGGTAACTTCTAACTGTAGCTATTACAATGTGTACCATTTCTGTGGGGAGAAGCGAAGCAGGTCTGGTTAGGCAGTCTGTCTTTTGCTAGGAATAACACTGTGACCTGGTGCAGCCTGGAAATACCCTCGGTGGAGGGGGGAGAGAGACACGTGTCTCTACCCAAGAGAGGCGACAGCTGGGGGGGCCAGAAGCTCAAGAGTGGGTATCTTTGCTGCCCCATAGAGGGGCAATATGGGAGTTGCTGTCCTGAACTGTGACTTTTAGTACATAGCACATATTTAAAATAAGTTATTTATTTGAGATATGGAAGGGAACACTTGATGCTGTTGCTGTCCACTGAGCTAACAAGTGCCTATAAAAATGATACATGCACATTAATTTTAGTTTAACATGCACATTAATTGGTCTATAAAACAAAATGACTCGCGTTGTATATGTATATTGCTTAAACTTGTCATTAATATCCTTTCTAAAGTTACTGTGAATTAAACTTTCCTGCTTGGTAGCTGCTTTTTAAAGTTTTAATATTTCAATCCTTCTGATGTTGATTTCAGTATACAAAAAATAACCAGCCCTGAGTGCTGACTGTGGCCCTAGTGCTGCAAAAACTTACACATGTGCTTTATTTAGACGCTGTGACTAGCCACATTAAAGTCAGTAGGATTATCTACAGTGAGTAAAGTTTAAGCATATGCATAAATCCTTACAGGACTAGGGCCTCTTGGGACTCCATGGCTTGAGGGCTCCTGGGTCCTATACATAAATAAAATAAATAATTTAATCATATACCAAGAAAAATCACCCAGCAAAATATCTCCAGCACCAAAACTCTCAACCTACTCTCCAGCCTGCATGGAAGAGTGATGGAAACAGGAGAAGTTAGGCATGAGCATGACTGAACTGACCTAAAGTTTTCTTTGTTTAGCAAATTTCCTTCTTTAAATAGCATTTCCTTGCATTATAAAAGCACACCTGTAGCCAAAATGCTATATTCTGTAGTTTGGCTCCCCTTTGGAAGGAATAATTTTGTTTTCTGGCTATTGCTCCTCAGAAAACCAGGTAAATGAAATCAGGTCACACACTGTCCAAACGTTTTGAACAATAGAATGAGCATATTCAATTATCCAATTACATTCTCAGGCTCATCTAAATAAAATGCGAACCAGATGATACATAACAGCAGCTTCTGAACAAAAGGAAAAGCCTAAAATACTGGTATGTTCACTGGCAAGTCATTTTTAAATGTACTTATGGGGGTGGGTGACAAATCAGAAAAGCTAAAATAAGCGTGCAAAAATACAAAAGCAACATGCCTAACATGTGACAACGGCTCAGCTCTGTTATAACTGTTTACTTGTGGTTGTATTGTCAGAACTGTCCTTGCCTGGGAAGACAATTATAAACAAATTCTGTTATGTTTCAGAGTAGCAGCTATGTTAGTCTGTATCCGCAAAAAGAAAAGGAGTACTTGTGGCACCTTAGAGTCTCTAAAATTCTGTTATGTGTTCTTGCAAAATATAAAGCATGCAAACATACATTGTAATAAATGGCATCATTCAAATACTGCTTATAGGAGTAGCTGGAACAATATATAAATAGAACCAGAAGTCATTAGATAAGAATTTAGTGTAGTGGTTCTCAAACTTTTTTATTGGTGATCACTTTCACATAGCAAACCTCTAAGTGCAACACCCCCTTACAAATTAAAAACACTTTTTTATACATTTAACACCATTACAAATGCTGGAGGCAAAGCGGGGTTTGGGGTGGAGGTTGACAACTTGCGACCCACCATGTAATAACCTCACGACCCGAGGAGTCCCGACCCCCAGTTTGAGAACCCCTGATTTAGTGCTTTATCCAAAGCCTATTGATGTCAATTGAAAGTCTACCATTGACTTCAGCAGGGTTTGGATTAGGCCCCTAAACATGTATTAAATAGATTTTCATCAAATAAACTGAAATAGCAACACAAGCTCTTTTGTTATAATGACAATAAGATGATAAACCAATAACTGTCTCCTATTCTTTACAGGAGAGGTTCTCTAACTGTGGTCTGTGTTCAGGTGGTCCGTGGATAGTTCCCTCTAAGGTGCGCGCCTGGGTGGCTGTGTACAAGAGAATGAAGGGCCACCCACCTAATTAGTGGAGCCATGGAAGCGTTGCTCCACTAATTAGGTGCCTGGATCCTGAAGAAGACGCATATGTAAGGTGAGATGGTGGCCTTGGGGGATTAGGGGGTAGGTGGAAGGGGGCAGTGGGGTGAGAAGAAGGCGTGGGGGGAATTGGGAATGTGCAGGGCTGCGGTGGCCAGAGAAAGAGGCGACTTTCCCCAGCTCCAGGGCTGCGGCTGCCGGGGAGAGATGGCCCTCCTTCCCACGCTGAGCTCTGTGGCTGCTGTGGCGGGGGAGAGACCCTGCTCCTTCCCAGCCCCAGCTCAGGGGCTGCTGTGGTGGGAGAGAGAGGGAGAGACCCCTCTCCTTCCGAGCCCCAGCTCGGGGGCTGCTGCGGTGGGGTAGAAAGGGAGAGACCCCCCCCTCCTTCCCAGCTCGGCGGGGGAGAGAGAGCACATCCATCACATTAGAAAGGTAAGACTACTGATATTAAAATATGACTTGTTTGCTTTTACTTGAAAAACAAAAAAATGTTGTTTATTAAGGGTTTTTTTTTAATATAATGCTTTTATCCAAAGTGCTTTACAATAGTTAGCTAACGGTACAAACAACATTTGGAATGATCATCAAGTGGTCCGCCGAGACCCTCAGCAATTTTCACGTCCATGGGGAAAAAAGTTTGAGAACCACTGCTTTACAGGCATCCTGTGACCAAACGCATACAATGTTATGTTTTTGTAGCATAATGGTGCTAGTTAGTAGTGTTGTAATGTTTCACTGTATTAGGGTGGCTATACCCAAACTTTGTTTGTGAGGTAGATAAATGTGACGGCAATAAGAAAGAGGAAAGAATAGGAAGTAAACAGCAAAATCACTTCTGAAGTGTTCTTTTGCTGCAAAGGCAGAATCTGAAAAAATAGTTGCAGCTTCACTGCCCTGCTGTTCAGTAGCACTTCCTGTCTCATATGAGTGAGCCATTTGTTCTCCTCTTATTGGCAATAAACCTGATGTTTTTAACAATGCTTCTCATTAAAATAATTCACTGTCTCGCCATCAACTTTTTCTTGTACATAGTTTGTAAACACCACATTTTGTTATTAGTTACAGCAGTGTAAGTCCAGGATAACTCCACTGAAATCAATGGAGTTACTCCAGATTTACACTGTTGCCACTGACAGCAGAATTTGGCCCTGTTTGTTGTGACCTGTGTGTGTGTCTCCACTATATCTTGTTAATATTAGGTCATTCCTATCATTGCATTTGTGTACATTGTTAAACAGGTGATTACAAGAAAAATAATTACTTTCAAAAGCCACTGATATTTACTTGTTGATGAATTGGAATGATTTTTAATTAAAAAAAAAACAACCTCTGAAATAAAATGGTCACAGCCAGAGTGTAGGGATGTGTTAATTACCTATCACTAACTGTATATTGTTTCCTCATACATACAATTAACTCGGGCTTGTTCTGGAAATTTCAATCTGTATAACCAATCTTGAGTTATTTCTCAAGAATAGTACAGTATGCAAATCCCTGTACACTAGTTGTGAAATTTTGTACATCTGTACAGTTATTTCTTAATACAGTGAATTGCAAATTTCTTTACTCTGGGTAATTAGCTGTGTTCTGGGATGATTCAATACCACACTGATACTACACTATACTGATAAATACAATATAAAAGCCTAGATAGATTGGTTAGATTAAATAGATCATCTCTCTCTGCTTGTATGGGCTCCTGAATTTAAATTTTCAAGGTGTTTGCCAGTATAAAGATGATTGCTTTTGTTTTTCTCTCACTTTAGCTGTAGCTAAAAACCTTGTATTGAAAGAGAAGGGGGGAAAGTTACCAAAGAAAATGTGACTGTTAAACCACTGCAAATGTAAGTGCCATTTAAAGAATTTATTTTGATCTATAAAACCCTGCATCAGAGCTTGAAAAATTGACAAAACATCTACCAGCTAGAGGATTAAGCATATGAGCTAGAGGTGATAGGAAAGACAATGGAGGGCCCCCTAAATGAACTCCAGTGCAGACCTAGTCTAGCTTCACTGCCATCCCCTGCTGGTGATGAAGAGTGAGCTAGGATTTCTGCTTGAGGTGCTGTTCAGTTTATGGCTCCATCTTTCCTATCAGCCTCTGGCTATTAGATGTCTGATATATTTGAACTCCTCACCCCCAGCTATTGGGAAAAGCAGCTCTCTCTTTCTTTCTAAGTTGAGTGATTGTCCCTTTTACTCTATCCTTTCTCCTGGCTGCTTGCGGGGTGGGGTGGGGTGTCTCAGCTAATTTTGTCTCCTCATCCCCTGTGAGTAGTTCTGGTGTCTGTCTGGGCTGCTGCTCTCTGAAAAGCAGCCATGAAACCGTCTAGAATCTTGCTAATTTCACTGTATGGGCCACAACACAGGAATTGTCTGACTGACAGCTGTCTGACTGCAAAATCTGAGAGACACCACTATCATTAAATAATTGTCTGATCCCCCCCATAATTTTGCACACCTGTGAAAATTTAAATTGATAAACATCAAAAAAGCTTTAAAATTGATATTCATTGAAATTATAAAAAAATTAAATCTGACAAGCCTAAATGTGTGTGTGAGCCTATGCACCAAAGTTAGAATTAAGTTCTTAATTTTTGTTACTGTAGTGCTTATGAAAGGTGTCTGATTGATAGTCTACTAGATTAGAGTCCTCTATTCACTGAACAGTTATAGCAGCAGAAAGTTTCCTAAGGCCTTGATCCTGCAAACACATGCATGCTTAACTTTAAGCGGGTGAGCACTCCCACTGCCTATAAGACTTCTCACCAGTTTAGAGTTAAGTACATGTGGAAGTGTACGTCTACACTGCAGAGTTACAGTGCCGCTCAGAGATCACTGAATGGAAACCACTGTTGTGTGTTCACACTGTCAGCTGCCCGTGCATTAGCATGTTCACACTTGCGACGGTGTTCGGAGTAGTGCACTCTGAACAGCTATCTCACAGAGTATCTCTTCCTCTTCTGCCACTAAGAGTTGTGGGAAGGCGGAGGGAGACGTAGGGCATCCTGGGTTCTGTCCCAATGTCCCGTGATGCATTGCTTCGCATCCCAGCAATCCCTGTGCTCCGCCTGCATTTGGTGCCATCTTTCCATGGTTTGTGTACTGCGCGCTCTGCCTCTTCGGTCTGCAGGAATGGATCCCACACTATTGACCAATATGCTGCTCGCTCTCACTAACACTTCATGAGTGGCAGTGGAGTTATTCCTTAAACTACAAAGGCAAGAGTAGCTCAACATTGATCTCACCATGGGTAGCAGCTATGGCACGAGATTGCTTGTGGCATTCACGGAGGTGTTGACCACAGTGGAACGCCACTTTTGGACTTGGGAAACAAGCACTGAGTGTTGGGATCACATCGTCATGCACATCTGGGATGACAAGTAGTGGCTGCAGAACTTTTGAATGAGGAAAGCCACATTCATGGGACTGTATGATGAGCTCACCCCAGCCCTGTGGTGCAAGGGGCACAAGAATGAGAGCTGCTTTGTCGTTGGAGAAGCACGTGGCGATTGCACTGTGGAAGCACTTCAGACTGCTACCAATCGGCTGCTAACCAGTTTGGAGGGGAAAGTGGACTGTTGGAGTTGTGCTGATGGAAGTGTGCAGGGCTATTAATCGCATCCTGCTCTGAAAGACCGTGACTCTGGGCAACATGCATGACACTGTGGATGGCTTTGCACAAATGGGCTTCCCTAACTGCGGAGGGGTGATAGACGGTACGCATATTCCAATTTTGGCACCAGAGCACCTAGCCACTGAGTACATAAATCAGAAGGAGTATTTCTCAATGGTTCTCCAGCCGCTTGTGGATCACAGTGGCCGTTTCATGGACATTAACGCAGGCTGGTCCGGAAAGGTGCATGACGTATGCATCTTTCGGAACACTGGCCTGTTCAGGAAGCTTCAAGCAAGGACTTTCTTCCCGGACCAGATGATCACCATAGGGGAAGTCGAAATGCCCACTGTGATCCTGGGAGACCGTGCCTACCCCTTAATGCTGTGGCTTATGAACCCATACACGGGGCAACTTGATAGGAGCAAGGAGCGGTTCAACAACAGGCTGAAAAAGTGCAGAATGACTATTGAGTGTGCTTTTGGCTGTTTAAAGGCCCGCTGGCACTGCCTATGTGGGAGGCTATACCTGGCCGATGACAATATTCCTATGTTTATAGCCACGTGCTGTTCTCTCCATAATATTTGTGAAGGGAAGGGTGAAAGCTTCACTCAGGGCTGAACCACTGAGGCTCAGGGTTGGAGGCTGATTTTGAACAGCCAGAGACCAGGGCTATTAGAGGGGTGCAGCGCAGGGCCATAAGGATCAGGGATACCTTGAGGCAGCAATGTGAAGCTGAAATCCACTAATATTTGTTGCTATGCTCAGGAGTGCAGTGCTTGTAATGCTAGGAGGTGATTGTGATTGGTGCAGACGATGCACTATGAAGGTTTAAGAAAATTGCCTGTTGCTTTGCAGGGCTCTGTTTGCTTTCAGTTAATGGAATCAAGATTTGTTTTGGTCTGAAAGCATTTTTATTAAAAAACAACAACCGGAGGAGAGAGACAAACAAAAAAACACATCAGCATTGTGGGGGATGGGGAAAGGGTGGGTCCCAGGAGGAGGTGGGGTCCCAGGACGGTTAAAGATTTGTGTATGTCCAGGTATCCTATGCAACCTTGTCCTTTGGAATACATTGCAGTGGGTACTGTTCTTGAGGAGGGCTAAACTGCAGAGGGACGAGTGTTGAGTGCAGTGGGTACTGGGAGTCCGTAGGGCTGGACTGTGACGGGGCAGGAGTGGAATGCAGGGGGTACAGACTGGAGCCAGGAGGTTGATAAGAGTGTGTTGGCGGTGTCTGGGGGCAGCATGGGAAAGAGTTTTTTGCAACAGCGGCTGCAGGGGAGGGCGGGTGCGGAGCTGCTCGGTTTGTAGTGCCTGGAGCGCATCTACTTGGCGCTCCATAACTTTTAAGAGCCACTCCATGGCTTTGTTTTGGCATGCCGCATTCTCCTTTCGGTCCCTCTTCTTGCTGTCCCACCACTCCTTCAATTCTTGTTTTTTGGCTGCGGAGTGCATCATGACATCACGCAGAAAGTCCTCTTTAGTTCTTCGTGGCTGCTTTCTAATTCTGCGCAGCCATTCAGCTGGCGATAACAAAGAAGGAGGCTGGGCTCCCAAGGTCGTACCTGTGAAGCCAAAATGCAACATTTTACAGAAGCAGTATTGTTTGCAACACCCAACCACTGATTCAGTGATTTAAAACACAGCCACTATTCACATACCTGTCACTAACTGGCTGACCCCAGGCAAGCGCACATGAGCCACAAAGCCCCCAAAATGGTGAGTAACCACAAGGGCAGGGGAAATCAGTGTTCCAGGACCATAGTGTACACTGGGCACGTGGCTCCTGGGGAGAGCCAGCACTGTAGGGAGGGGCCTTATAATCATTACTGTCCCCACATTTTCTACAGGCTGTGTTCATTATGGAAGATACCTCGCTGCTGAGGGTGAGCAGCGAATCAAGGGAGGGTCTTCTCCAAGACTGCGCCTTCTGCCCTGGCTCTTATGCAGCTCGCCTGTGTGCAGCAATAATCTCCCACCCACCTCCCCAAGTGACGTCAGGAAAGTTACCCTTAATGGGGCAAGGAACAAAGCAGCTCTGCCAAAGAGCCTGCGGCAGCGGATTACCCAGTATCTCAGAGAGAGTTTCGTGGAGATCTCTGAGGCAGATTCCCGGGAAGTGAGGGAGTCAATCAACACCCTGTTCCGCCATTCAGACTAGGCATGTGGTGGTACACGCATCATGCAGACACAAGCCTTCTTTCTGCAACCCTCCTGCCCCCAACAATTTGCTTCAGAGATTCCCAAAATCAAAGCCACTTACCAGATTCCTCTTCTCCTGTTCGTGCTTCGCCAAGCTCTGACAGCTGTGACTGGCTAGCCTCCTCCGGGGTAGAGAAGAGCTCCTGGCTGCATACATCTCTGATCTCTGAGTCGTCCTCTGCCTCTGGGTCCCCCTCCAAGAATTCTTCCTTCTGGCTCGGTCCACTCTGAAGTATCCACAGTGGCTTTCGCAGTGAAGGTGGGGTCGCCACCGAGTATCATGTCCAGCTCTTTGTAGAACTGGCAGCTCATAGGCACAGCATTGGAGTGGCGGTTTGCCTCCCACGCCTTGTGGTAGGTGTTCTGCAGCTCCTTTGCTTTGACCCTGCACTGCAGGGTGTCCCGGTCATGGCCCCTTTCTGTCCGTAAGTATTATAATTCCTACAGCTGGAGCGCAGCTGGGACTGGACAGCCTCCTCTCCCCAAAAGCTGATGAGGACGAGCAGCTCGCCATTGTTCCAAGTGGAGGATCACCTGGTGTGTGGAGCAGGCATTGTCACCTGGAAAGATGCGCTGAGACCACTGCACACGTCACCGAGCAAACGGGAAGGGGACTTTCAAAATTCCCAAGGAATTTAAGGGGTGAGGCTTACGGTTGGTGACCTGAGGGCAGGGCAGTAAAGTTCAAACGGATGACCAGAGAGGTGAGAAGAGGTATCGTGGGACACCTCCCGAAGGGCAACTGCAGCGCTGTAATAGACCAGGGTGTCTATACTGGCACTGTGGTGCTGTATTGCAGAAAGCTGTACACCTCTTGGGGGGGTGGGTTTTTTTTTTTGTTTTTTTACAGCGCTGCAACTGCGCAGTTTCTGCGCACTAAGTGCCTTGGCAGTGTGTACACCTGGGGAGTTACAGCGCAGAAAGCTGTTTTACTGTGCAGAAACTTGCCAGTGTAGACAAGGCCAAAGTATTTTTCAGAATTGGAGCCTAGTGTGAAAGGAGCACCTTGGAGACTGAAAGGATAGTTCATTCTCCAGGTCCATGCACACCTTAGCCTCTCTGGTAAGGAGGAAATCAAACAGTGATTTACATCATGTGGATAGTGCTACTAGAGAAATGGAATGACAGCAGCAACTTTATTTCAGAGAACAACGGGGTACTTTTAGAGTAGCAGACCTAAAAGTGGCAATTCTTCAACAAAAAAAACTTCAAAAACAGACTCCGAGAGACTGCTGAATTAGAATTAATTTGCAAACTGGAAACAATTAACTTAGGCTTGAATAAAGAGTGGATGGGTCATTACAGTCTGTATGGTAACACCCATTGTTTCATGTTCTCTGTGTATATAAATCTCCCCACTGTATTTTCCACTGCATGCATCCGATGAAGTGAGCTGTAGCTCACGAAAGCTCATGCTCAAATAAATTGGTTAGTCTCTAAGGTGCCACAAGTACGCCTGTTCTTTTTGGGGTACTTTTAAAGACTTACCTTATAATTAGAGATGGGCCCAAACCAACAAACTGGACCGAAGGAATTGCTAATGTTTGGACCAGAGCTGGTCAACATTTTTTGAATGAAAATATGTATTTTTAAATGGCCTTTTATTTCAACACTTTTTTTTTCACAAAACTCTAATTTTTTCCCCAAATTTGTGTGATACTTCTCATCACTCTTTTAATCAAGATTCATACTGCTAATCTTGTTGCAATTGCTGTAGAATTTTTTTGTTTACCACAAACCTGATTTGGGGGAAATCAAAAAGTTCGGCTAACCATTTAGAACACACTGTTTATTTTTAAAAAAATATGAACAAAACAAATGGGGGGGGAGTTAATGTCAAAAATTGGTCTGTTTTGAGCCCTGCAAAATGAAAACGTCAAATATTCAATACCTCCCCCCGAAATTGGTTCCCCCTCCAGCTCTGTTCAGGCCCCATCTCTGCTTAAACTGAGTCCAGTGAGCGGGCAACGCTGGGGCAGGCCACCCCTCAGGAAGTGCCTAGGCCGCTCCAGCACAGAAGGTCCCTGGAGGAGAGGGCGAGCTGGGGTTTGCCTGTCCCACACCCCGTCCCCCCCAGCACAGACACGACCAGGCCGGGAGCCAGGAAGCGGCACGCACCCAGCAGATGTCCCTGCCGTGCAGCTGTTGCTCGCATGTGACCGGCTGCACCGGGTTTGCGCTTAGTCCTAGTGCCCCGAGGCGCGCCGGGGCGGGCTCCTGTTGCTTTTGGATCGTTCGGTAAGTGGCGGCTTCTCCGAGCGGCGCCTCCCAGGCCGGAGCGGGGCTGCCCCCCGCCCCCGGCGCCGAGTCACTCGCGCGGGCGGGCGGGAAAAGGAGGCGCCCTCCAGCGCCGGCCCCGCATGCACCGCGCCGAGCTGCAGCTGCGCCCCGCAGGCGGGAGGGGGTCCCTCTCTCGGGCCCCAGGAGCAGCGCCTGTCGCGGCTCCCCGTCCCCAGCCCGGGCAGCCTCCTCTGGGAAAGAGAGCAGCAGGCGGGCGGCGGCAGCGAGCAGCCACGGCGGGGCCCTCTGGCGCCTACAGCGACCCCGGCGCAGGCCGGCAGCAGGCTCGGGCACCAGCAGGTACATCCAGCGCGCTGCATGCTGCTCCCGAGGCAACGTACAGCAGCCGCTGTCCCCAGCCCGCTCCGCTTTGGGTTCTGCCCTTCCCCGCCTTAAATACCGTGTGGGGTCGGACTCCTTCTCTAGCGCTCGCGGAGCGGCGCTTCCTCGCGCGCCCGCACATCCTGCCTTAGGTAAGTCATTTGAGCGTCTGCAACCCTTTCTGTAGATCTGCTTGAGACGGGCCGAACTAGACCCCGAACTTGGGGGCAGCGCGACCCAGAGTGGGATGGGGTGGTTGGGGGGCGGGGTTTAATAGGGAGGTGTGGGTATAAATTGTTCAGTGCACACCGTCCATTGTAATACACCTGCCCCCTCCCCCAGCATGGTAAATACGAAAGTTTTTAATATTTTAATATCTGGGGCAATTTTATGTTTTGTGAAGTAAAATAATTGAAACGAGTTTATGGACATGCCAAAATGCAATGATGTTTGGCCGTTCCGATGACATCTGCCTGTTCCACTTCCTCCTTGCTTGGGCTGATAGTGGTGTGGATTAAATCCTCAGATTAGATCTGTGCTCATTGAGGCTCAAAAGATCTGCCAAAATGACTTTACAGGGTCTGGTTTAAATGATGCAAGCAGGGAGATACAGAGATGCCCTCACTGCTCTGAACACCCTGAACCTGTATGTTGTTTATGTAAGAGCACCTTATATTTTGAAATCTTTTGGTAGAGGATCATATTATTTACAGCACTGAGGCACAACAGAATGAGTTCAGGGCAATCTTACATACTACCTTTGTTCTGGGGTTTTACACACCAAACAGTTTTGTATCCATTTCCTAGAAAGAGTGAAACTGTACAAGAGCTAACAACAGTGTAAGCAGGCATTTGTACCAATGTGCGATTTTCATTGCAGAGTAGTCAAAACACCTGAGCTGGCAGGATATAGCTGCACCTGTGCTGGAAAATGGATACTTCATTGCCTGCTGTGGGTGCACCCAGAATATTCTGGTGGTTGTTAGTATAAACTAAACCAACCTTGCCATTTTAAAAAAGTTTGCTTAATTTTTGTGTAGGGTGTATGTTGTGTGGAGTCTGAGCACTTCAAGAGTCCACAATTTCCTTCTCTTTACTCTTCCTCGTAAAGGATCCATATCATTATCTCTACAATCCTTCTTTTAGCTCAGGAGCACAAGATGTAATTCCCTCTAGAACTTGTCAACATTGCTCCAGATGTCAGAAAGAAAAAGAGTGATCTTTTGAGAGGAACACGGTGCTCTTCTCATAGGGGTGAAGCCAGCCTCTGGTAGTCCAGGGGTCTCAGAATGCGAATTTAGATCCCTTAAACACAGTTAACAGGACTACAATCCCTTTAACGTTAACATTTATTTAAAAGAAGAGAGTGTGCAGGAGAGGTATGACATATGTGTAACTATTTTTAGTGCAGTTCTAAAAGATTGAGACCTTGTGTGTTGCATTTTATTTAGAAAAGAAGCTAATACTGCAGCTCTACAGTAGAAAACTGCTGCAGTACAGATAGAGGGATTTGTGACCCCAGTTAAATCCAGAGATTGAGTGGAACATTACTGTACACAGTGAATAAAATGTACTTTTGCCATGTATTAAAGCACAAATGGCTCTGAGCTGTGACAATGGTAATAATGGTATAAGAATGCCCATGAACTACTTTATAAGTAATGAAATATAAAATGGTCAAACTATGAAACTTTTTGTAAGCACTGTACAAAAATACTATTGGCTGAACTACTACGCGAGGAGGAAAAATGACAAGTCAAAAGGGAAATGGATGCATTCCATGATGTGGCTACTTCAAATGGGAATTAGTCAAATGAATTGAACTTAGTCAAATGAAAAATTGGTGCCTCTAGGTGTACATTTTTGTGACATTCTGGACATGTCATTGAATAAATTAAGAGAAGTGAAGTTGAGGTTGTAACATGATTGGCAGTTGCATACTTTTTTCATGCTTCAACATTATAACTTGTCTAGCCAGCCGGCTTGTGTCTATATCCTTTGCAAACAGCAGGTTTTTTCTGACTTTTAGAGTGCTGATTTGTTAATGCATCTATTAATTTTTTTTTAGTTTAGATAATATTAAACTGTTTTAGAAGCTTCAATACTCAAAATGTCAGGCAGCAGAGTATTCATTTCTATTGTCAGCAGTAGCACATAGCGACAGATGTCAAGAGCAGGAACAGTAAACTATTTATAATTTGCTGATGGTTTCCAGATTTGTTTATTACACAGTTCATTTTGTAATTCATAGCATAATCAAGAGTCTGTTGCTACTTTCCTGAAAATAAGCTTACTTGTTTCTTTACACTCCATTTAACTGTTTTTAATTCATCTGATGCCATAGAGCAAAGTGCTAGTTAAAATAGCTGTGAAAGTAATTATTTTAGGTGTGGTTATTATCAAGGCAAAGGACTTACCAAGGTTTTAAAACAGAGCGAAATGTGTGGTCTGATCCAAAGCCCACTGAAGTCAATGGAAAGACTCCTTGAAGAGCCAGGATTTTATGAAAGTACATGATAGCTGAGAAATTACTGGGGAATTTAGTGAAAGCATTGATTTCTGGAATTGGCCGTGACATTATGCATATATACCAATTAGGGTTGTAGAAGAAGTGAAGGAATAGATAATAAATTGCTGTGAGTCTGCCGAGGACTGGTTAGTGCAGTTTTTTTCTTTGTTGTCTAGCTGATCAAATTAAAACTATTTGAAAATTAAAAGCATCCTATGACATGATATTATACAGTGTGTCCTGGGACCGACACAGATACAGTAGTAGTGCTTATATGATATGATCTGCGCAGTTCTGAGTACTTATTTCAATCCTATAACAATAAAACAGATTGAAAACCTAAAATGAAGCTGAAAACAAAATAACAGAAATTATAAATTTATAACCACCTGCCCCAGAGAACAATCTAGTAGGTTTTATGTGATGCGCTACAGGAGAGGGGAGAATTGAGTGTGTAATCTTTACCAAAAGGGTGAAAACTTTTCCTTAATAACGGTGACGCCTCCTGCACCTATCATTCACATGTCTCAAGCATATTCTTGTCATTTATACTTGTATGTGCTGTAAGGCTGATGTGTTTTAAATGAATCTATCAGCATGGGTGCAGACAACCTGTATCTCGGGGTCAGATTGAGAGGCAAAGTGGTGTTACTTAACTGTTGTCCACATTCCAGAATTCTGCCCACAGGCCAAAACTCTACCCAGAATTCCAGAGTAGTTTGATGTTTCTGCTAAAAAGATCAGCAGTGAAGTATTTTTCAATGTTGATTGAATTGTCATTAAGCTTCACAGCCAACATTTTGTAGAGACAAATGGGGTAAATTTTTGCCTCTTTTAAGACCAACTGTGCCTCCTTCAGGGTAGTTCAGAGGATACAGGGAGAAAAAGGAATCCTTTCTCCAACTCAGGGTATGTCTACACTACGAAATTAGGTCGAATTTATAGAAGTCGGTTTTGTAGAAAGCATTTTTATACAGTTGATTGTGCGTGTCCCCACACAAATGCTCTAAGTGCATGTAGTCGGCGGAGTGTGTCCACAATACCGAGGCAACCGTCGACTTCCAGAGCGTTGCACTGTGGGTGGCTATCCCACAGTTCCCGCAGTCTCCGCCGCCCATTTGAATTCTGGGTAGAAATCCCAGTGCCTGATGGGGCTAAAACATTGTCGCGGGTGGTTCTGGGTACATATCGTCAGGCCCCTGTTCCCTCCCTTTCTCCGTGAAAGCAAGGGCAGACAATCATTTTGTGCCTTTTTTCCTGAGTTACCTGTGCAGATGCCATATCACGGCAAGCATGGAGCCCGCTCAGCTAACCGTCACCGTATGTCTCCTGGGTGCTGGCAGACGTGATACTGCATTGCTACACAGCAGCAGCAACACATTGCCTTGTGGCAGCAGACGGTACAATAGGCCTGAAAACCATCCTCATCATGTCCGAGGTGCTCCTGGCCGCCTCGGTAAGGTCGGTCAGGAGCGCCTGGGCAGATATGGGTGCAGGGACTAGAGTGACTTGACCAGGTCATTCTCTTCAGTCCTGCAAGCAGTCCTATTGTACCATCTTATGGTGAGCAGGCAGGAGATGTGGATGGCTTGCAGTCCTATTGTACCATCTTCTGCCGAGCAGCCAGGAAATGTGGATGGCTTGCAGTCCTTCTGCACTGTCTGCTGCCAGCCAAAGATGTAAAAGATAGCTGGAATGGATCAAAACAAGAAATAGACCAGATTTGTTTTGTATTCATTTGCTCCCCTCTGTCTCCCTCCCTCCGTGAAGTCCTGCCTGAAATACCAGAGGGAGGATTGAGCATTGGCCTGGTAAACCCAGGGGTTTGAGTTCAATCCTTGAGGGGGCCATTCTGTGTGACAGGTGTTTTTGTTTCTCCTTGATGTAAAGCCACCCCCTTTGTTGATTTTAATTCCCTGTAAGCCAACCCTGTAAGCTGTCGTCAGTCGCCCCTCCCTCCGTCAGGGCAACGGCAGACAACCGTTCCACACCTTTTTTCTGTGCAGACTCCATACCACGGCAAGCATGGAGCCCGTTCAGATCACTTTGGCAATTAGGAGCACATTAAACACCACACGCATTATCCAGCAGTATATGCAGCACCAGAACCTGGCAAAGCGATACCGGGCGAGTAGGCGACGTCAGCATGGTGACGAGAGTGATGAGGACATGGATACAGATTTCTCTCAAAGCACGGGCCCTGGCAATGTGGGCATCATGGTGCTAATGGGGTAGGTTCATGCAATGGAACGCCAATTCTGGGCTTGGGAAACAAGCACAGACTGGTGGGACCACATAGTGTTGCAGGTCTGGGACGATTCCCAGTGGTTGTGAAACTTTCGCATGCGTAAGGGCACTTTCATGGAACTTTGTGACTTGCTTTCCCCTGCCCTGAAGCGCATGAATACCAAAATGAGAGCAGCCCTCACAGTTGAGAAGCGAGTGGCAATAGCCCTGTGGAAGCTTGAAACGCCAGACAGCTACCGGTCAGTCGGGAATCAATTTGGAGTGGGCAAATCTACTGTGGGGGCTGCTTTGATGCAAGTAGCCAACGCAATAAAAGATCTGCTGATATCAAGGGTAGTGGCCCTGGGAAATGTGCAGGTCATAGTGGATGGCTTTGCTGCAATGGGATTCCCTCACTGTGGTGGGGCCATAGACGGAACCCATATCCCTATCTTGGCACCGGAGCACCAAGCCGGCGAGTACATAAACCGCAAGGGGTACTTTTCAATCGTTCTGCAAGAACCAGTGGATCACAAGGGACGTTTCACCAACATCAACGTGGGATGGCTGGGAAAGGTACATGACGCTCGCATCTTCAGGAACTCTGGTCTTTTTCAAAAGCTGCAGGAAGGGACTTTATTCCCAGACCAGAAAATAACCGTTGGGGATGTTGAAATGCCTATATGTATCCGTGGGGACCCAGCCTACCCCTTAATGCCCTGGCTCATGAAGCCATACACAGGCAGCCTGGACAGTAGTCAGGAGCTGTTCAACTACAGGCTGAGCAAGTGCAGAATGGTGGTAGAATGTGCATTTGGGCGTTTAAAAGCGCGCTGGCGCAGTTTACTGACTCGGTTAGACCTCAGCGAAACCAATATTCCCACTGTTATTACTGCTTGCTGTGCACTCTATAATATCTGTGAGAGTAAGGAGGAGACGTTTATGGTGGGGTGGGAGGTTGAGGCAAATTGCCTGGTTGCTGGTTACGCGCAGCCAGACACCAGGGCCATTAGAAGAGCACAAGAGGGCGCAGTGCGCATCAGAGAAGCTTTGAAAACCAGTTTCATGACTGGCTAGGCTACGGTGTGAAAGTTCTGTTTGTTTCTCTTTGATGAAACCCCCCCTCCCCTTGGTTCATCTACTTCCCTGTAAGCTAACCACGCTCCCCTCCTCCCTTCAATCACCACTGTCAGAGGCAATAAAGTCATTGTTGCTTTACATTCATGCATTCTTTATTCATTCATCACACAAATAGGGGATAACTGCCAAGGTAGCCCGGGAGGGGTGGTGGAGGAGGGAAGGACAAGGCCACACAGCACTTTAAAAGTTTAAAACTTTAAAACTTATTGAATGCCAGCCTTCTGTTGCTTGGCCAATCCTCTGGGGTGGAGTGGCTGGGTGTGTGGAGGTCCCCCCACCGCGTTCTTGGGCGTCTGGGTGAGGAGGCTATGGAACTTGGGGAGGAGGGCGGTTGGTTACACAGGGGCTGTAGTGGCGGTCTGTGCGCCTGCTGCCTTTCCTGCAGCTCAACCATACGCTGAAGTGTATTAGTTTGATCCTCCAGCAGCCTCAGCATTGAATTCTGCCTCCTCTTGTCACACTGCCGCCACCTTTCAGCTTCAGCCCTCTCTTCAGCCTGCCACTTACTCTCCTCAGCCCGCCACCTCTCTTCCCGGTCATTTTGTGCTGTCCTGCACTCTGACATTGTCTGCCTCCACGCATTCATCTGTGCTCTGTCAGTGTGGGAGGAAAGCATGAGCTCAGAGAACATTTCATCACGAGTGCGTTTTTTTCGCCTTCTAATCTTCACTAGCCTCTGGGAAGGAGAAGATCCTGTGATCCTTGAAACATATGCAGCTGGTGGAGGAAAAAAAAAGGGACAGTGGTATATAAAAAGACACATTTTATAGAACAATGGGTACACTCTTTCACGGTAAACCTTGCTGTTAACATTACATACGTAGCACATTGCTTTCGTTCCAAGGTTGCATTTTGCCTCCCACCACCATGTGGCTAGCCCCTTCCCCCTCCCCGTGGCTAACAGCGGGGAACATTTCTGTTCAGCCACAGGCAAACAGCCCAGCAGGAACGGGCACCTCTGAATGTCCCCTTAAGAAAAGCACCCTATTTCAACCAGGTGACCATGAATGATATCACTCTCCTGAGGATAACAGAGAGATAAAGAACGGATGTTGTTTGAACGCCAGCAAACATACACTGCAATGCTTTGTTGTACAATGATTCCCGAGTACGTGCTACTGGCCTCGTGTGGTAAAGTGTCCTACCATGGTGGGTGGAATAAGGCTGCCCTCCCCAGAAACCTTTTGTAAAGGCTTTGGGAGTCCATCCAGGAGAGCCGCGAATGCCAGAGCAAATTAATCATTAAACATGCTTGCTTTTAAACCATGTATAATATTTTAAAAGGTACACTCACCAGAGGTCCCTTCTCTGCCTGGGTCCGGGAGGGAGCCTTGGGTGGGTTCGGGGGATACTGGCTCCAGGTCCAGGGTGAGAAACAGTTCCTGGCTGTCGGGAAAACCAGTTTCTCCGCTTGCTTGCTGTGAGCTAACTACAACTTCATCATCATCATCTTCCTCGTCCCCCAAACCTGCTTCAATGGAGATGGAGGCAACACGGAAGGAGTCAAACAACACGGCTGGGGTAGTGGTGGCTGAACCGCCGAAAATGGCATGCAGCTCATCATAGAAGCGGCATGTTTGGGGCTCTGACCCGGAGTGGCTGTTTGCCTCTCTGGTTTTCTGGTAGGCTTGCCTCAGCTCCTTAAGTTTCACATGGCACTGCTTCAGGTCCCTGCTATGGCCTCTGTCCTTCATGCCCTGGGAGATTTTGACAAATGTTTTGGCATTTTGAAAACTGGAATGGAGTTCTGATAGCATGGATTCCTCTCTCCATACAGCGATCAGATCCCGTACCTCCCGTTCGGTCCATGCTGGAGCTCTTTTGCGATTCTGGGACTCCATCATGGTCACCTCTGCTGATGAGCTCTGCATGGTCACCTGCAACTTGCCACGCTGGCCAAACAGGAAATTGAAATTCAAAAGTTCGCCGGCCTTTTCCTGTCTACCTGGCCAGTGCATCTGAGTTGAGAGTGCTGTCCCGAGCGGTGACAATGGAGCACTCTGGGATAGCTCCCCGAGGCCAATACCATCTAATTGCGTCCACAATACCCCAAATTCGACCCAGCAAGGCCGATTTCAGCGCTAATCCCCCTGTCGGGGGTGGAGTAAGGAAATCGATTTTAAGAGCCCTTTAAGTCCAAAAAAAGGGCTTCGTCATGTGGACGGGTGCAGGGTTAAATAGATTTAACGCTGCTAAATTCGACCTCAACTCCTAGTGTAGACCAGGGCTTAGTAGTCTGGTGTGGAGTGGTTGCATGGCTGTTCTGCAACTAACCTCCATGGGCTGACGTGACAGTTGGGGCCTTTGTTCATCCCCTACCTAGGGAGCTAGGCCTGTGGATTTATGTAGTGGTGGAGTCCTGACCACTTCCTTGTACTGTCCCACCACACTGCCAAGTCATGCTAATTCTTCTGTGAGGTCTGTCTTCCTCTGTAGCCAGGAGCTGTGGTGTGTTTGGCACTTAACTGAGCTAAGATCAAGTGTAACCAATTTATTTGAGCATAAGCTTTCGTGAGCTACAGCTCATTTCATCGGATGCATACTGTGGAAAGTACAGAAGATCTTTTTATACACACAAACCATGAAAAAATGGGTGTTTACCACTACAAAAGGTTTTCTCTTCCCCCCACCCCACTCTCCTGCTGGTAATAGCTTATCTAAAGTGATCACTCTCTCCTTACAATGTGTATGATAATCAAGTTGGGCCATTTCCAGCACAAATCCAGGTTTTCTCAAATAAATTGGTTAGTCTCTAAGGTGCCACAAGTACTCCTTTTCTTTTTGCGAATACAGACTAACACGGCTGTTACTCTGAAAAAAGATCAAGTGTAGTTTCTGTTATTATCAGTTTAATTACTTGTCTGCAGGTTCAGCCCTGCATATTCAGAATGTTATTTTTGCAGCCATAAGAGTCAAAGATTTTGGCCCCAACTCTGGGCTGAACTTGTTGTAGTTGCAGCCCAGCAGTGGGAGTGGGGAACTGCTGTTGCCCCTCCTGGACTCTTGGGCTGCTAGGATCCCATTTGACCCCGGGTATAAGCTAGTGCATTGACACTGGCTGCTCTGATTTATGCCTTCGCTGCTGTGATTTCCAGCGGACTGTCTGGCAGCCCAGAATGGCTGAAGCACAGAGATTTCCTGCTACATCTTTCGTCTCTTCACATTTCCTTCTTTCCCCAGGACATGGTCCTAGCCTGGTCCTGCAGCACTGACTGTGATGAAGTGTGGCATTGGTCCATTACTCTGGCCATCCATTTTCAGTGAATCCCCTTACAATAAGGGTAATCTGTGGTGTGCAGATCTGTCTGGTTAATTGTGGAATGCCGCTACCAGGCTGGCAAGGTTTGCACTTTCCAGATCTGAGTCTAGACTCAAAGGAGACATTAAAGCCTTAAATGACACTGGCCTAGGCAGGAGTCAGGCTGAGGCTGAGTGAGTTGCTGGGAGCTGCCCAAGGAGTGTGAGTGAGTGCTGACAGGGTAAAGGAGATCCAGAAAGCATGCTGCAGCAGGACAGTCTGCTTGTCTCAACCCAAAGATGGTGGTAACTTGGCTGAATGGAGTTTACCAAAGCCTTGAAGGAAAGATTAAGATTTAGGTAAGGGAAAACCTGTATGGGCCTTTATTGTTTTATCCCTTTGCGCTGCGTGGTGTGTACCTTTGGGTAAATCAATAAATAGTGCTTTATGTTGAAGAAGCTGTTTTTGGGTCACTTTATTCAGCCACTATCTCGGACTTCAGAGGAAAAGGGCATACAAATACCATTGGGTCTGGCAAGTTAACACGGTTGGTAAATAGGGGGGCTGCAGCCTAAAGATCCAATCTAGATTCATAGATTCCAAGGCCAGATCATGTATTGTAATCCATTGTGATCATCTAGTCTGGTCTCCTGTGTAACACACACAACTCCCCAAAATAATTCCTAGAGTAGATCTTTTAGAAAAACATTCAATCTTGATTTAAAAATTGTTAATGATGGAGCACCCACCACAACTGTTGAAAGAGGGGTAGGGTAGGTCTGTGTAGTTCTGCCTTGCGGGGGTTGAAGATAGCACAACCTGTTCCATGAGAGGGCACTCAAGAGGGACTGTTAGGGGATGAAAGCATAGCTCACTTTGTAACTGTGGCACATGCTTAACTTTATGCTTCTGAGTAGTCCCATTCAAGTTAATAGGACTACCCATAGACGTAAAGTTAGGCATGTACATACATGTTTGCAGGATCAGTTCCTAAAGCAGAATTTAGCCCTTAGTTTACATTAAATAGACCCCATTGAATTCAGTGGCATTAAATTGGTGTAATTTAGGGTAGAATCTGTCCTTAAGTTAGGACAAAAACAACGGAAGGAAGTGAAACAGAATGCATATTAGGAAGGGAAGACGAGGCTGACTACAGGGAGATTCTGAGGCTAGTTAGATTAATGAGATGCATGTTTTAAGGGTTGAAATGATGTTCCTTTGCCTCTTGGGCACTACTAAAATTGAACCCTGAAAATCTGATTTTTCTATTACTGTTCATAATTTTAGTTCCAAAAAGTTAGGTTTTGGTGGGTTTTTTTAAAAGAAGGTCCATTTGAAAATAGTATAAGTGTGGACATGGAAAATGATTCAAGTATTTATTTTTTAAAAAAGCAAGATGATGTCAAGAATCTCTGAGTTTATATTAAATACACTCCAGCGGGTCAGTACTTATTGAAGTATGACAAAACAGCTCACTGTTTAATATAGTTTAATCCTTAGACTTAGCATTGAAAATAACATGTTACTCTCTGCTGTAATGTTAGATGTCTCTAGTTAGGGATACAACATTTTGTAGTACTGGAATAAAAGAGAACTGGAGGTTATGATTAGAGCTGGGCACAATTTTATGAATACAACCTTTTTTTAAATAAAAAATGGCCTTTTTGAAATTGGAAAATTTTCATGAAAATGTTTGATTAAAATTTAAAAAAAATCCTTTTTTTCAAGGAAACTGGGAAAAAGAAAACTGGGAAATGTGGTCTCAATGAAATTACTATAAGGTGGGTGCACACTGATTGAAAGACCCTATTCAGAAGAGTTATCAATGTTTCATTGTCAAACTGGTTATCTAGTGGGGGCCCACAGGGGTGAGTCGTGGTTCTGGATCTATTCAATGTTTTCATTAATTACTTGGATAATGGTGTGAAGAATATGTTTATAAAATTTGCTGATGTCACTAAGCTCGGAGGGGTTGCAAGCACTTTGGAGGACAGGATTAGAATTCAAAACAACCTTGACAAATTGTCGAATTGGTCTGAATTCAACAAGATGAAATTCAATAAAGACAAGTGCATAGTACTTGACATAGGAAGGAAAAATAAAATACACAACTACAAAATGGTAGTCCAGCCCCGACCCAGCGCCTCAGCCGGAGCGCTGGAGCGGGGCTGAGCCGTGTGGTCCGGCCCCCAACCCAGCACCCCGACTGGAGTGCTGGAACATGGGCCAGGCCAGATGCAGCCCATGGGCCGTAGTTTGCCCACCCCTGAACTAATGTCATAAATAGAGAAGAAGGATAGTCCAGTGGTTAGGGTGCTAACCTGGGAGTGGGCAGACCTTGATTCAAGTCCCTGCTCTGCCACAGCTTTCTTATATGACCTTGGCCAAGTCACTTTGGGCTCGTCTTCACTACGGCACGACATCAGTTCCATTGATGCAGTGGCACTGATGTAGCACGTTTGGTGAAAACGCGCTATATTGATGGGAGAGCGCTTTCCCATCGACGCATTTACTCCCCCTCCCTCAACGAGAGGCAGAAGCTATGTTGGTGGGAGATGGAGGCAGAGCTTAGAGTCGATGTAACTTGTTTACAGTAAGTTATATCGACTTAAGCGGTAGTGTAGATAAGTCCTTAGTCTCTCTTTTCTTCAGTTTTCCATCAGTTAAATGGGATAACAATACTTCCCTACCTCATGGGGGTGGTGTGAGGGAAAAATACACTAAAGATGTGAGGTGCTCAGATACTGTGGCAGTGGGAGCCATACAAGTACATAAATTAAAGAGATTAGCTGTTGTTTGATATTTTTGATTAGAAGCAGCAGTGCTATTCATTTATATGTGATTATTGTGTATTCTAGCCTCAGCATAGAGAAGGAGAATATGGATGGAGTGTGGTATCACATACAGAGCCCTGAGTTCATAGTTGGTTTGGGTCACAGATGAAATGAGTTTGCTGGTTTTAGTGCATGATACAAAGAGTCCCCAACTGGTCATAATCTGTGATCAGTCTGTGTTCTTGAGACCCACATTTACAGTTGCAGTCAGGGTAAAATACTTTTTTGTAAAGAAGTTTGCATAGCACCTGCCTATCACTGTGCCTGGTTCTAGGAAGTGGTGTCTGCCTCTCACTTTCCTGGGCAAAAAGGATCACTACGTTCACCCAAAAAAATTGAAAATGGAAAGCAAAGTTTTGAATTTCAGTCCTGCTGCATGTATTAACCATATTGATTTCAACTGAGAACAGACTTTGCTTAGCCTTGTTATACTGAGACCATTATGCTCGCCCTTAAGTAACAACAAAGTTATAATCAGTGAGCTCGATTTTCATGGTCTTTGCGCTGTGTGCCTGCTGAGCCCTGAACGAATCAAAACCACCTGGAGAGTTGCTGAATTGTTTTCCATTTTCACTGTTAACAAAAAAAGTTTCACAATTGCGTCTCAAACAGAGAAGAGAGAGCTTCATTTCCCTATTGGGAGTTTGCATCCCTGACAGAAGCCTTTGCAAGAGCACAGCGGTAATGACGTTACAGAGCATTTTGTTGGTTAGACAAATATAGAAGTGCTTTGTTAAGCTGAGGTCAACTTCTGTGACAGTGTGTTTATAAATGAAGAGATTTCTGGACTGTTCCCCTTGCTTTCTGTATATGAAATGAGCTGTACATGGAAGATGTTTAATATAATTGAAATGAGGCCTACAAATATATATTTCATATTTCTTATGTATTTACATCTGTTGGGGGCCTTCTTAAATGCTTCATGCATCTAGATTGTTAGCAAATTCAGAGTTCTGGCTCATGGACTTTGCACTGTAGGATTCTCTTGCTAAGCTCACCAGCCCTGGAATCATTAATAATAAAGCCATAAAAGGGCATTCATCCACAGTTGGATCCAAAAGTTCCAGAAGAGAAGGCTATAAAAAGGCCCATCATCTGTATCCATCTTTAAATCTTGTTTTTTTCCTCCCTGCAAAGTAGTTACAGAACCATGTTTTCCCTTTTCGTTTTTTTTGTAAAATGGTCCGTTTTTTTTAAATGTTTTCGAAAATTTTATGTTTTATATGCAATGTAACATTTCTAATAATATTATATTCCCGCCCTCCAACCCCTTGAAAAATAAATCTCATTTTTGCAATGCCCACACAGCTGATATAAACTTTTCAAATTTTGAAAATTTTTGATGGGTAACACTGACTAATTTTTCATGAAAATTTTTGCAAATTTTTTCCCCATTGTTTTGGCCAACTCTATAAATGAAGAAAGACAAACAAATTTGCTGTAGCCATAATAAAGAAATGAGTACGTGATTTAGTATAACAGATTTGCTAAAATAAACTTACAATAAAGATGATTGTTTACCGTGTTGTTATAGCTGTCTCTTGAAAAAGAAAATTCGTAATAAAGAGTTTTAAAAGAGCTGGTCAAGTTTCTATCTGGATCATTAACATTTCTTTTTAATAAGTCCTGGAACGCTGGGGAAGTTCCAGAAGACTGGAACTAAGCTAATGTTGTGTCAATATTTAAAAATGGGATAACCTGGGTAATTATAGGCCTGTCAGCCTGACATTAACCCTTAGCCAAAAAAAAAAAAAAAAGAAAATGGCTGACACAGGACTAGATAAGTCTTCACTGCAGAGGATGTGAAGGAGAGTCTCAAACCTGAGTCATTCTTTGTAGTTGACAAATTTGAGGAAATGTCCTAAACTGAGGAGTCAGTAGAGGAGGTTTTGCAACAAATTGATAACTTAAATAGTAATAAGTCACCATTTATGGATGGACTGATGTAGCTCATGAAAGCTTATGCTCAAATAAATTTGTTAGTCTCTAAGGTGCCACAAGTACTCCTTTTCTTTTTGCGGATACAGACTAACATGGCTGCTACTCTGAAACCTAAATTACTCAAGATAGTTAAAGTCCAAAGCTGACTGCAAAGAGTTACAAAGGGATTTCACAAAATTGGGTAACTGGGCAACAAAATGACAGATTAAATTCAGTGTTGATAAATGCAAAGTAATGCACATTGGAAAAATATAATCCCAACTCTACATACAAAATGATGGGTCAAAATTTGCTGTTATCATTCAAGAAAGAGATCTTGGAGCCATCCTGGATCGTTCTTTGAAAACATCTGTTCAATATGGCAGTCAAAAACGCTAACAATGTCAGGAACGATTATGAAAGGGATAAATATCATAGAGCCACTATAAATTCATGGTGCACCCATACTTGCTATATTGTGTGCAGTTCTGGTCGCCCCATCTCAAAAAAGTTACATTAGAATTTGAAAAGATACAGAGAAGGGCTGCAGAAATGAATAGCGGTATGGAACAGCTTTCATATGAGGAGAGCTTAAAAAGTCTGGTTTCAGAGTAGCAGCTGTGTTAGTCTGTATCTGCAAAAAGAAAAGGAGTATTTGTGGCACCTTAGAGACTAACCAATTTATTGGAGCATAAGCTTTCATGAGCTACAGCTCACTTCATCGGATGCATTCAGTGGAAAATACAGTGAGGAGATTTTGTATACACAGAGAACATGAAACAATGGCTGTTACCATACACACTGTAACAAGAGTGATCAGGTAAGGTGAGCTATTATCAGCAGGAGAGAAAAAAAACCTTTTGTAGGGATAATCAAGGTGGGCCATTTCCAGCAGTTGACAAGAACATGTGAGGAACAGTAGGGGGGGAAATAAACATGGGGAAATAGTTTTACTTTGTGTAATGACACATCCATTCCCAGTCTTTATTCAAGCCTAATTTAATGGTGTCCAGTTTGCAAATTAATTCCAATTCAGCAGTCTCTCGTTGGAGTCTGTTTTTGAAGTTTTGTTGTTGTAATATTGCAACTTTTAGGTCTGTAATTGAGTGACCAGAGAGATTGAAGTGTTCTCCGACTGGTTTTGAATGTTATAATTCTTGACGTCTGATTTGTGTCCATTTATTCTTTTACGTAGAGACTGTCCAGTTTGGCCAGTGTACATGGCAGAGGGGCGTTGCTGGCACATGATGGCATATATCACATTGGTAGATGTGCAGGTGAACGAGCCTCTGATAGTGTGGCTAATGTGATTAGGCCCTATGATGGCGTCCCCTGAATAGATATATGGACACAGTTGGCAACGGGCTTTGTTGCAAGGATAGGTTCCTGGGTTAGTGTTTTTGGTGTGTGGTGTGTGGTTGCTGGTGAGTATTTGCTTCAGGTTGTTGGGCTGTCTGTAAGCAAGGACTGGCCTGTCTCCCAAGATCTGCGAGAGTGATGGGTCATCCTTCAGGATAGATTGTAGATCCTTGATGATGCTTTGGAGAGGTTTTAGTTGGGGGCTGAAGGTGATGGCTAGTGGCGTTCTGTTATTTTCTTTGTTGGGCCTGTCCTGTAGTAGGTGACTTCTGGGTACTCTTCTGGCTCTGTCAATCTGTTTCTTCACTTCAGCAGGTGGGTATTGTAGTTGTAAGAATGCTTGATAGAGATCTTGTAGGTGTTTGTCTCTGTCTGAGGGGTTGGAGCAAATGCGGTTGTATCATAGAGCTTGGCTGTAGACAATGGATCGTGTGGTGTGGTCTGGATGAAAGCTGGAGGCATGTAGGTAAGTATAGTGGTCAGTAGGTTTCCGGTATAGGATGGTGTTTATGTGACCATCGCTTATTAACACTGTAGTGCCCAGGAAGTGGATCTCTTGTGTGGACTGATCCAGGCTGAGGTTGATGGTGGGATGGAAATTGTTGAAATCATGGTGGAATTCCTCAAGGGCTTCTTTTCCATGGGTCCAGATGATGAAGATGTCATCAATGTAGCGCAAATAGAGTAGGGGCATTAGGGGACGAGAGCTGAGGAAGCATTGTTCTAAGTCAGCCATTAAAATGTTGGCATACAAAAAGTCTGGGACTGTTTAGTTTAGAAAATAGATGACTAAGGGTGATATGACAGAGATCTATAAAATGAATGGTATGGAGAAAGTGAATAGGCAGGTGTTATTTACTGTAACACATAACACAAGAACCAGGGATCACCAATGAAATTCATAGGCAGCAAGTTTAAAATAAACATAAAGTACTGCTTCACACAACACAATCCATTTGTGGAGCTTGTTGCTGGGGGATGTTTTGAAGACCAAAAGTATAACTGTTCAAAAAAGAATTAGATAAGTTAATGGAGGATTGGTCCATCAATGGCTATTAGCCTGATAGTCAGGGACGCAACCTCATGCTCTGGGAGTTCCTAGCCTCTGAATTCCAGAAGTAGAATGGGAGTAGGAGACAGGGGATGGACCACTCAAAAATTGCCTCTTTCTGTTCATTCCCTTTAAAGTGTCTGGCACTGGCCATTGTCAGAAGACAGGATTGACCGTTGGTGTGACCCAGTATGGCCGTTCTTATGTTCTCTAGATTAAATAATAATTAAAGGATTATATAAATAACATGGTTTTATCGAAAATAGATCTTGTCAAACTAACCTGTTATAATTTTTTGATGAGATTGTAAGTTTGATTGAAAAAGGTAATAGTGTTGTTTGTTACATAGTTAGATTTCTCTGAAGTATTTGAGTTGATATCACACAGCACTTGGATTTAGAAATCAGAAGGATACAAAATTATCACAGCACACATTAAATGGGTTAAAAACTGGCTAGCTAATAAGTCTAAAAGTGGTAGATTTCAGAGTAGCAGCCATGTTAGTCTGTATCTGCAAAAAGAACAGGAGTACTTGTGGCACCTTAGCGACTAACAAATTTATTAAAGCGTAAGCTTTCGTGGGCTTTAGCCCACTTCATCGGATGCATAGAATGGAACATATAGTAAGAAGATATATATACACATACAGAGAAGGTGGAAGTTGCCATACAAACTGTAAGAGGCTAATTAATTAAGATGAGCTGTTATCAGCAGGAGAAAATCTTTTGTAGTGATAATCAAGATGGCCCATTTAGACAATTGACAAGAAGGTGTGAGGATACTTAACTTAGGGAAATAGATTCAATATGTGTAATGACCCAGCCACTCCCAGTCTCTATTCAAACCCTAGTTAATGGTATCTAGTTTGCATATTAATTCAAGCTCAGCAGTTTCTCGTTGGAGTCTGTTTTTGAAGCTTTTCTGTTGCAAAATTGCCACCCTTAAATCTTTTACTGATTGGCCAGAGAGGTTGAAGTGTTCTCCTACCGGTTTTTGAATGTTATGATTCCTGATGTCAGATTTGTGTCCATTTATTCTTTTGCGTAGAGACTGTGCGGTTTGGCCAATGTACATGGCAGAGGGGCATTGGTGGCACATGATGGCATATATCACATTGGTAGATGTGCAGGTGAATGAGCCCCTGATGGCGCAGCTAATGTGATTAGGTCCTATGATGGTGTCACTTGAATAAATATGTGGACAGAGTTGGCATCGGGCTTTGTTGCAAGGATAGGTTCCTGGGTTTGTGTTTTTGTTGAAGCAAATACTCTCCAGCAACCACACAACATGTAGGCTTGAACACTGGGTCCCAGCTTGACTCAGGCTCAAACCCTCGAGTACCATGGGGTCGAAGCCCTGGGTTAGCGTGATTTGTATGTAGATGGAAGGAGGATTAGGCTTGAACCTGAGTTTGAACCCTGGGTTTACATTGCAGTGTAGAAATGCCCTATGAATATTTCCATTATTGGTGATTATTTTTAAATAGAAAATTCTCAATGACTGTTATTCTAACTGTGTAAATATTTCTTTCCTTTCAGAATTCCACTACTGTGCAATGAAAGGAATCTTCATTCCTGGGAACTGAAACGGGTGGATTATTTCTGGCTCCCTTGATGATTATAAAATGGAGCCCCTATCATTCAAAGTTAAAAAACTTCAAGCACCCACTGATATCTCAGTGGATTTTAGTCTCCAGCTTGTTGGTTCTCTGCCAGTGCATTCTCTAACCACCATGCCAGTGCTGCCTTGGATTGTGGCAGAGATTCGGCGGCTCAGTATGCCGTCTTCCATGGAAGAACCTAGGACCAGCCGAATCCGGCTTTATGTTTCACCAGCAAGCCTGCGATGTGGACTAGACACAGGGAAAAGCCAACAGTGGGATCCTTTGATTTGTTCCAGCCTGTTTGAGTATAAGCCACAGCATGTCCACAAACTGATTCACAATAGCCACGATCCAAGCTACTTTGCTTGTCTGATAAAGGATGGAGCAGTAAATCAGCAAAGTATCTGTTATGTATTCAGAGCTGCTGATCAAACAAAAGTAAGTAAAAAAGCAATTCTCAGAACTTGCTTCGCTCCATGAGATATTAGAAGCTGATTTATAGGGCATGATGTAAATGCACAAGAGAAGTTAATACTGTGTATTTCAAAATGAGGTAGCTTTTCTGATCTTTGGATCTTTTCATTACAGTCTGAGTTCTTGAAACTCTTTTTACAAAGTAAGGCCTCAGTCTTGCAAAGACTTAACACATGGGCTGAACTTTACATTCTCTCAGTTTTACTGTGTGAAGTTAGGCACATGTAAATCTTTGCAGGATCAGGGCTTAGTTTACAATAAGCTAGTGATATGGGCTGAAACCCTGGCCCCGCTGAAGTCAGTGGGAGTTTTTCTATTGATGTCAGCGGGGCTAGGATTTCACCCATAAATTGCCCTGGGCCTTCTCTAATTCTACATTATATGAGTAGCTTGTGTTCCCTCTGAGAAGGCTGTAGTGCTAAAAATAGGCATCCAATTCTGCTCTTCTGATTCAAGTGAGTAATCTGCTAAAGCTACATTCTCACATGAGTAACGTGAGTAAAACTGGGCATTTGGTTTCTGCAGCTGACCAGTGATGTTTAGTGGGCAAAGCAGCGGTACCACTGAAATATAAGTTGTAGTTATTAATATTGGAGGCAGAGCTCACATTGGGCCAAATCCTTTATGCCTTACTCACGAGAGTAGCCCCACTGAAGCACCTCACAGGGACTCTTTGCATATGTACAGCTTATCGGATTGATTTATGTACTTACAGCTACCTGCTCTGGAGCAAGTCAGGGTATAACACCAAATTCGTGGTGCCTGGCTCAGAGCTGGATACATGGTTATGCACACAGCTTTAATTAAATTCCCCCAAGATAAAAAGGCAGCGAAGTAAACTAACAGCCAAATAGGACTTAAATCACAAGCACTTAAGTGAGAAAATACTGTCAAATTAAAAATGGGTCTCTCGATAAGATCTAAGATGAATTTCAGTACAGGATGGGGAGTAGATGTTTTAGGACAGGGGTCTCAAATGCAAATGACCATGAGGGCCACATGAGGACTAGTACATTGGCCCGAGGGCCGAACCACTGACCAGACCGCCCCACCCCACCCCGCACTACCCCGGCCCCGCCCCCACTCCACCCTTCCGTGAGGCCCCGTGCCTGCCCCGCCTCTTCCCACCCCTTCCCTGCCCCCATTCCAACCCCTTCCCTGAAATCCCCACCCCAACTCTGCCTCCTCCCTGCCCCCAGGGGGTGCAGGAGGGGTGCAGGGTGCGGCAGGGGGCTCAGGGCAGGGGTTGGGGAGCAGGAGGTGTGTGGAATGCGTCAGGGGGCTCGGTACAGGGTGGGGCAGGGGTCAGGGTGTGGCAGGCGGCTCAGGGCAGGGGGTTGGGATGCAGGAGGGGTGCAGGGTGCAGCACGGGGCTCAGAACAGGGGGTTGGGGTGTAGGAGGTGTGCGGGGTGCGGTGGGGGCTCAGGGCAGGGTGTCGGGGTGCAAGGGGGTCAGGGTGTGGCAGGCGGCTCAGGTCAGGGGGTTAGGGTGCAGGGTGCAGCAGGGGGCTTAGGGCAGGGGGTCGGGGTGCAGGACTGGTGTCGGGTGCAGCAAGGGGCTCAGGGCAGGGGGTTCGGCTGCAGGAGGGGTTTGTGGGGCGGGTCCGGCCTGGCGCGCACCGGGGACAGGGCAGGCTCCCTGCCTGCCTGCCCCGCCCCCGCACCACTCCAGGAAGCGGCTGGGACCTGGGGCGGGGCACAGGGGTCTGTGTGTTGCCCTGGCCGCGCCTCCAGGTACTTTCCCTGAAGCTCCCATTGGCCGGGAACGAAGAACCACGGCCAGTGGGAGCTTCGGGTGAGGTACCTGGAGGAGCGTCCAGGGCAACACACAGACCCCTGGGCCCCCCCTCCCACAGGTCCCGGCCGCTTCCCAGAGCGGCGCGGGGGTGGGGCAGGCAGGCAGGCAGAGAGGGAGCCTGCCCTGCCCCCGGTGCGCGCCGGGCCAGAGCCGCTCTAGGTAAATGCTGGGGGGGCCACGGGGAGCAGGAGGGCCGCAGAAAATAACCCTGTGGGCTGCTTGTTTGAGACCCCTGTTTTAGGACTTGGCACTGAGTAGAAAGAAGCTGTTAAATATGTGTGGGTTGTGGTTTTGTTAGGATCATGGTTAATAAGCAACTTTGATCACCTCCAGTACAATTTCTTCTGCAACAACAGAGTGAAAAGCAAAGTACTATTTCCACTTGCTTCATCAGACTCTGGAGCTGTTTGAAATAAGAGAGAGGGGGAAATATAAAGATTTGGATTTACAGTTTCAACTGTGTCCATAAATTTTGGATGCCAGCATCTATGATCATTATTCTTTTAATTTGGAATTGCCTTATCTCCGTTTGTTCTCCTTTACAGGGTCCATTTATTCTGTCTGTGATGCGTGCATGTAACTCCCATTAACATTATTGAAAGTTGTGTATGCTTATCAAAGTTAGAGAGAGATCTATGTATTGAGACAGCAGGGTACCCAGATTGGGAGCACAGCATTGTCTAGGATCATTATTGTTTTAATTTGGAATTGCCTCATCTCTATTTTGTTCTCTTATAGAAGAAACAAATATTCGAAGTCTAACTTCTGTGGACTGAGTGACTCAGCAGTCTCTTGCTCCAGTCCATTAAATATCTTGTCCCAGAGGACTCCTTTCAGTGCCTGCAACATTTGCTCTGAGGAATCAAACAGCAGTTTTCCAGATTTAGATTGTGTTGGCACGGTCAGCTTCCTTTCTGTTGCTCCTAGGATGGACAAAAAATGTTCTGCATATTTTTTCTATTTGTGCTTGTTATTCAGAAAGAGAGACAACAGTCCAAATTAGCTTGGTGACAGAGCTGAGGTATTAAAACCTTGTTGTATACGAACCCCCCACAGAGCAGGTCTTGAACTCAAACTGGATTTACTATACTTATTTACCAGTCCAGTCTTACTGAATAAAAGTTTAGAAGTTATGATCTCACCTTTGTGAAAAACTAAGGCAGAATTTGGCTACGTTGGGGAAATTAACTCTCTACATTGGGTCAAATATAACTTCTTAATACAGTGGTTGCAGCTACGTAAATTTTATTACTTATTCTCAGTGTTACTTTTCATTACCCACACCCCTCAGACTCTCTCCAAAATGTTGTAATAATTAGATAGAGACATCTGATCTATTTTGATTAAAACGTTATAAGATACAAGGTCCACAACCACTTTCATCTCTGTGGATGAATCTGGAAAAGACTATGGTTGATGTAAATGGAATTCACATTAAGACAGGGCTCCTGCACAAATTAGATTGAAAAAACAGTCTTGAATTACAACAAAAAATATATGATTATGAGTTCACAAGCACGATCAAATAGGGTTGTCAGCTGTCTGGATTTTACCCAGACAGTCCAGTTTTTGGCTTCTGTGTCCAGGTGTTATTTAGGGTTGCCAGGTGCCTGGTTTTCGACTGGAAAGTCCGGTTGAAAAGGGGACCTGGCAACGCTAAATGACACCTGAACCAAAAGTCTGGTTACCGCAGGGTGGGGGAGGTGCTGGGTCATTGGAAAAAGGCAAATATAGTGCCCATCTTGGAAAAAGGAAAGAAGGAGAACCTGGGGAACTGCAGACTGGTTAGCCTCACCTCAGTCCCTGGAAAAGTCATGGAGCAGGTCCTCAAGGAAACCATTTTGAAGCACTTGGAGGAGAGGAAGGTGATCAGGAACAGTCAACATGGATTCACCAAGGGCAAGTCATGCCTGACGAACCTGATTGCCTTCTATGATAAGATAACTGGCTCTGTGGATAGGGGAAAGCAGTGGACATGATATATCTTGACTTTAGCAAAGCTTTTGGTACGGTCTCCCACAGTATTCTTGCCAGCAAGTTAAAAAAGTATGGACTGGGTGAATGGACTATAAGGTGGATAGAAAACTGGCGAGATTGTCGGGCTCAACCGGTAGTGATCAGTGGCTCGATGTCTAGTTGGCAGCCGGTATCAAGCAGAGTGCCCCAGGGGTCGGTTCAGGGGCTGGTTTTGTTCAACCTCTTTATTAATGATCTGGATGATGGGATAGATTGCACCCTCAGCAAGTTTGCGCATGACACTAAGCTGGGAGGAGAGGTAGATACGCTGGGGGGTAGGGATAGGGTCCAGAGTGACCTAGACAAACTGGAGGATTGGGCCAAAAGAAATCTGATGAGGTTCAACAAGGACAAGTGCAGAGTCCTGCACTTAGGATGGAAGAATCCCATGCACCGCTAAAGGCTGGGGACTGACTGGCTGGCTAAGCAGCAGTTCTGCAGAAAAGGACCTAGGTATTACAGTGGATGAGAAGCTGGATATAAGTCAGCAGTGTGCCCTTGTTGCCAAGAAGGCCAACGGCATATTGGGCTGCATTAGTAGGAGCAAATCGAGAGAAGTGATTATTCCCCTCTATTCGGCCCTGGTGAGGCGACAGCTGGAGTATTGCGTCCAGTTTTGGGCTCCCCACTACAGAAAGGATGTGGACAAATTGGAGAGAGTCCAGCGGAGGGCAATGAAAATTATCAGGGGGATGGGGCACATGACTTACCAGGAGAGGCTGAGGGAACTGGGCTTGTTTAGTGTGCAGAAGAGAAGAGTGAGGGGGGATTTGATAGCAGCATTCAACTACCTGAAGGGGAGTTCCAAAGAGGGTGGAGCTCGGATGTTCTCAGTGGTGGCAGATGACAGAACAAGGAGCAATGGTCTCAAGTTGCAGTGGGGGAGGTCTAGGTTGGATATTAGGAAACACTATTTCACTAGGAGGGTGGTAAAGCACTGGAATGGGTTACCTATGGAGGTGGTGGAATCTCCATCCTTAGAGGTTTTTAAGGCCCGGCTTGACAAAGCCCAGGCTGGGATGATTTAGCTGGGGATTGGTCTTGCTTTGAGCAGGGGTTGGACTAGATGACCTCCTGAGGTCTCTTCCAACCCTAATCTTCTATGATTCTGTTAACTTGTGCCAGCCCCTGCTCAGCCAGGGCCACCTCCTACCTCCAGGCAGGCTCCTTGAGATGATCTAGTGAGTGATGGTGGGGGGAGAGGAGTGAACAATGGGGGCAGGGCCTTGAGGGAAGGGATGGGGCTTTGGGTGAAGAGGTGGGGTGGAGGGGCCTGGGGAAGAGGCGGACTAGGGGCGGGGTCTTGGGGGTCCAGTTGCCAGCAATTAGAAAGGTGGCAATCCTCCTACCCAGCCATTCCTGAAACCACGTCACTCTTCTTTATGTAGGATAATTAAAATAATTGAATGTAAGGCTGTTGCTGGGCAGTAAATTAAGTATTTTTTTTAAAAAATCACATAAATGAACAAATACATGTCGACTATATATACCTCACTACCTCTTGCCTTATCCATAATTAATTGGCCAGTTGCTTGTGGGCATCAGGGAAGAAGCAAGTCCAAAGGTGGAATCTGAAGGAGGAGAGGGCAGTGGCCTTACAGATAAGTTCAGGGAGCATGTCCCACACATTGGGGCAGCCTGGACAGAAGAAGGCAGGAAGATGGCTGTGGGAGAAACAAATAAGAAAGACTAGTATAATTGACAAGGTGAAGAAGGGGCAATGTGGTAAGAGACAGGAGCAGAATTGTGAAGGGCCTTGAAAGTGGTGATAGAAAGCTTGAACTTAGTGCATGGAAATGAGACAGCCAGCAGAGGGTGTTGAAGGGAGAGGGTAACATAGTCATAACAACAGAGAGTGAGAAAGTATCTCCGCAGCAGTGTTCTGAATGGACCAGATTTTATTAGCTGAACACTTTTTTATATGCATACTGAACCAGAATGTAGGCTTGATCACTTGTGAAAGAATGTTGTTCCTATTCTGGGGTAAAATATTTTGGTAATGGGATGCAGAGGCTTTTGCCTTTGGAGCATTGACTCAAATCCAGACCAGTGGGCATACCCTCCTGTGGGTAAGAAAGGGTGCCTTGTATTCTGCCTGGATTTAAACCAGAGATTTAGAGGATAAAAGGCTCTGTATCCTACTCTCCCAAGTAATGAACTCTACATAATTCCAAATAATGCCATGATTCTGTATTAAGATTTTGTAGCCACACTTCCCTTCTTCTGAAATGTCCTGCCCAAGATGGAAGCAATGACCCATTGTGGTATGGTTCCATCACTCCCTAGGAACTTATAGAATCACTTCTGTTGCAGCACCATGACGGTAGGGCTTAGCTGCTCTGGATGAAGTATAGGGGTAAATGGAGGAGAGTATCACGGAGCAGTTACTGTATGTGGCAAACTGCCTTGGGGACCTGACTCAGAATCATGCAAATGTCTGCACGCACAGTCCTTCTGCCCTGCGCCATATTATGTTCTGTTCTGCATTTGATTATGCCTTAAGAGGGTTTTTTTGCACAGATGTGGGCAGCAGAGCCAAGAGCATCTTTATGGAGGGACAGGGTCAAAGGGCCTAGAACTCCCCATTCCATGCAAATCGCTGAACTCTGTAGGATTTGGAGGCTGCACCACGTAATTCATCTATGGTCCCACTCTGAGGGGACCATTAGCTGAAAATTCTACAAGGTGGCACTATTGTAGTTTCCTAAACTCTTTGTCCTCAGACGGCAAGTTAACCATGGGAGAGTACAATGTGACTCCCAAGCTGCTAGACTAAAAGTCACCTCCGGTTGATGACGTACATATCAGTCTGATTTCTAATGGGCAGGGTTCTACAACACACAATTCATCCTCACATGTTGTAACCTCGTTGGCAGTCTCAACAGAGTGATTGGGTACTGAGTGGGCTTTGTAATTCCTAGAGATATTCCCTCTAGGACACAGTGTAGACTTATATGTTGGTACGGTGTCCAGATTCCCTCATTTTGATGGATCATTCGTTTTGGTCCCAAGGTGGCTTATGTTCCACACAAATGTGATACTTCCTCACCTTTATTGCTGAAAATTATTTACATCAGAAATGCAGAATTTCTATCCCCCCCTGTTTTTAAATATGGTTCCCTCCCTCCCCTAGTTGGGATTTTATGGATGGAGAGGTATGGTGGACTGAAGTGAAGGTGGGGAAACCTGTACTGCTGTTCTCCATGGGTAAACAGAGTACTTTAGCGGTTGCTGTTTCTAATCTGTCACCATTTTTGAACATTTAAATCCACTTTGGATATAACTGAATGAGAGACAGATAATGACAAGCTAATAGAGCCTTGTTACAGGATATTGGTCTCTTACTGCTACGTAACTGGCAAGATTTTCATAGAAAATAAATGTAGTGGTAAAGCTCCTCATTTGTTTTCAGTTTAGGAGACACTGATTTTGTACCCCATTACAATGATTTTTCTTTGGTATATCAGAATCTTGGCTTCATGTAGATGCATTCATTTTACCTGATGGATGTTTTGTGTAGCAAATGGAAATTTGGTCACTTTACTGTCATTGATCCAATGATATATTAAGGATGGCTTAGATGTAGGATAAATTGGGCACAATTATACTTTTACAGAAACAAATTTTAGACTTCTGTAAAGCCATTAAGTTCTATGATGTTCTTGATTTACACAAGTGTGAGAGAAGCATCAGGCACAATCTGTGCAATACAATACATCAGAGACCAACTTATCCAGAAATGTGTTCTTCAGAGCAGAGTTGTGTTTATTTTAAGTGATCAGTGAACGATATAGTCAGCAAAAAGAAAAGGAGGACTTGTGGCACCTTAGAGACTAACAAATTTATTTGAGCATAAGCTTTCATGAGCTACAGCACACTTCATCAGATACATTCTGTGGATGCAAGTCCTCCTTTTCTTTTTGCGGATATAGTCAGGTATCCAACAATCTGATTGGCAGTCAGAAATTCCACTTGGCAACGCAGTGACGAAAAATCCTTCTCACCACTCTCTAGGGGTTAGTGAAGCAGCATGTTTGAAGGTTCATTTCTGATAAGAACTGAAGTTTGGCTGTTTATTCAAACCCTCCAAATTTTTTCAGTCTGAAAATCTAGGCTGGACATCTTATGAGAACAGGCATTTCTGTGAGATTTCCAGTGGTTCCTGCAGAACCAGGAAAAGCAGAAACATGCACAAATAAAAGCCGCATAATAGTTCAGCTTTGGGAAAAGGTTAACTTCAGTTCTTATTTTTCTCCCTAATCAGTTTGCCATTCTTAGAAGGAGAACAAGTTAAGGAAACCCACAAACCATAACAAACTGTAATTCTAACACCATAGGCAATAGAAAGGCATGCTTGTGTTTATCAGGGCTGTTAATCCTTTAATGAAAAACATTGGATAGAATCATTCACTTTTATTGTGGACAGAAATGTTACAACTGATTCAAGCAGGATTCTGATGGGCATCTTTGAAGAAGGCAGGGATGTGCACCCTCAAAGCCTTCATTCTGCAGAGACTGAAAGTGTGCCTGCGAGGTGGTGTCTCAATTGTTCCTCTGATGTGTCTGTCTGGGATAATGTTAGTTTTCTAGCTACGTACAGGAGCAATTCTCAACCAGGGGTCTGAAGCCCCCTGGGGGTCCGCAAGCAGGTTTCGGGAGTTTACCAAGCAGGGCTGGCATTAGACTCATTGGGGCCCAGGGCAGAAAGCTGAAGCCCCACCATCCGGGGCTGAAGCCAAAGCCTGAGCAATTTAGTGTTGCAGGGTTGCCCTGCTTGCTGGTCCTGGCTTTTATGTGCAGAAAAACAGTTGTTGTGGCACAGGTGGGCCATGGAGTTTTTATAGCGGGGGGTAGGGGGCTCAGAAAGGAAAAGGCTGAGAACCCCTGCTCTACAGCAAGAAGATTTGACTCATAATGGGTGCAGTTCACTCTTTTGAGAGGACCCCCACACAATGCCTTCCACAGAGCAGAATCCCTGCAGTACTTCTATGTGGGGGAGCCACGGTCAGAGCAACTATACAGGCTGACCTTTGATTGCCTGAGGGTCTGGTAGGTATGCTCCATGTTGGCTGCAGATATTTTGGAGTGGAAGGGAGAACTGAAGGCGGGTCAGGGAAGAAAAATTATCTTGAATCCTTATGAATCAGTGTCCTAACAGACAAAGCATAAGATGGGGTATTAGTTGGTGTCTGCTACAGACCCACCAATCACACTAGGGAACAGGATGACCACCTTCTTATGCACCTATCTATAATGTATAGGAAAGAAGTTCCATGATCATGGATGACTGCAATTGGAGTGACACAAGCTGGAGATCTCATGCTACGAGTCTTAAAACATCCTTGGAATTTCTAAATATTATAGATGACAATTTCCTAACTCCAAAAGTGTTGTAGCCAACAAGGGGGAATTCTATATTAGCCCTGGTCTACACTGGGAGGGGGGAAAGGGGGTGTGTGTTGACCTAAGATATGCAACTTCAGATACACCGACTTCAGCTACACTATTCGCGTATCTTTGGTTGACTTACCTGGCTGTGAGGATGGCGGCGAGTTGACCGCTGCTGCTCCCCCGTCAACTCCGCTTCTGCCTCTTGTGAGCTGGAGTTCCGGAGTCGGCGGGAGCACATTTGGGGATCGATTTATCGCATCTAGACGAGACGAGTCTGATTCTCCACTCTGTTACACCAGCTTTACACAAGTATAACTCTGGGACCTTCACAGGGTCTCAGAGCTTGGGCTCAAGCCCAAATCTGAACATTTACGCTGCAATTTTACAGCCCTGCAGCTAGAGCCCTGCGAGCCTGAGTCATCTGACATAGGCCAACTGCAGGTGTTTAATTACTGTGTAGACATACTCTAAGGGGCCACTGAATCCATTCTTGTGAAGAACCAGTGGATAGTAACTCCAGCATAGGGCCTGATCCTACTCACACTGAAGTTAATGGCAAAATTCCTGTTGGTTCACTGCTGCTGGATCTGCCCCACAGTGGACACAGATGGGGAGCAACTACATTTATTGTGTGTATTTTAAAAATGGAACACTTATTTCTGAGAGACATGGTCGGTGAGGTAATATCTTTTATTGGACCAGGTTCTATTGGTGGAAGGGACAAGCTTTCAAGTAACACAGAGCTCTTCCTCGGGTGAGCAGACCTCGAAAGCTTGTCTCTGCCACCAACAGAACTTGGTCCGATAAAAGATATTACCTCAGCTACCCTGTCTATCTAAGATTCCAGGACCAACATGGCTATGAAAACATTGCAGACACTTACTCCTGTTATTTTAGTCGTCTTTGGTGCACAGAAATTTTATCCTTTTGGCAGGTTTATTGACTTTTTAATCTTATAGATTGCCTAAGCGGTTACTCTGGCAAATGGCTTTGTAGGAACCCTGTGTTCTAAATGTGCTATGGTACGTGACATTCACAGTACACACGTAATGTTGCATCAAATTAAGTACAGCACACTGTGTTGTGAGTTGTAGGTGATCTGACTTGAGTGGGATTATAGGCTGACATACACTGGTTTAGGGTAATCAACACTTAGCTCTCTGCCAGGCTGCACAGAGAGTCTGGGTGAGAGTTGGTGAAGGCTACATTATTTAGCTATAAAAAGGATGGCAAAGACCCAATGAACTTCAAAGTATTTGTTGTAGGTTTAGCCTCATGATTGAAGATTATTATGTAATTTAATTTTGACATTAGACACCAAGACAGCAGTATCTCTAAGCATCTCTCTGTTAAAAGAACTTAAGCAAGGTATTTGTTGGAATAATTTTTAAAGCAATTTGTTTTATATACTATTGTTTCTTATAACCCTACGGGGATTTAACCTGTGAGTCTGACTGCACTCTTGGTTACATCAGTGTAAAACCAGCAAAACTCTGTTGGCTTCAGTAGAGTTACTCCATATTCACTTCAGAGTAACCCACAGCTGAATCTGGCCCTATTCCTTTTCTTCCTAAATCATGAGCACATACTGGTTTATTCTTGCAGGATTGCTCATAAATTGCAAGATGTTGCTACTGATTTTTGGTGGGGGGTGGGAGGGGCAAAATTCTGAGGCATTTGTTAAAAAAAAACACAGAAAAGAAAAACAAACTAAGAACAATGTGGACTTGTAGGTAAATTTTTTAGGCCTACAATTCTTAACAGAGTGACCCTGGGTTTTAGAGTATAGACTCCAAACATGGCGCTATGTAATGTGACTGCCAGGGTTCAGTAACCAGTTGCCACAGAGTAAACAGGATCCATGCTGGGCCAGCTTTTCCTGAGGCTACTCTGTGCTTGGGAGCTGTTCAAAGGAAAGAGTGGGGGATTCATGCATGAATCCCCCACTTTTTCTCAGGGAACTCTCTGCACCTTATGACCCTTTCTCTGACTTTACTCAGCTTCCATAACCTTTGTAGGGCTCTTGCAGAAGGAGAATAGATTAGAACAAGTTGTTGGGGTTCCTGGGTGAAATCCTGGCAAGTCTGAAAGTGTGCATGAGAGGTGGTGCGTTTCACGACCCCCTTCTGACAACAAAAGTTACTTCACGACCCCCAGAGGGGGGACCGAAGCCTGAGCCCTCCCGAGCCCCACTGCCCCGGGTGGGGGGAGGGCCAAAGCCTGAACCTCACCCCTTTGGGTAGGGGGGCCAAAGCAGAAGCTCAAGGGCTTCAGCCCCAAACAGGGGGCCTGCAACCTGAGCCCAGCTACTCAGGGCTGAAGCCCTCAGGCTTTGGCTTTTGCCCTGGGCAGTGGGGCTTGGGCTTCAGCCCCGGGCCCCAGCAAGTCTAAGCCAGCCCTGGCGACCCCATTCAAGGGGGGTCGCAACCCACTTTGGGGTCCTGACCCACAGTTTGAGAACCGCTGCTATAGTGTATCTGACTGGGGTAACGCTAGTTTTCTAGCTATTCTATGGCAAGGGGATTTGATGGTGCAATTCACACATTGAGAGGACCCCTACATAGTGCCCTGCACATAGAATATCCCTGCAGTACTTCTATCTGAGGGGAGGTACAGGCAGAGCAGCTGTGCAGGTAGTCAGTGGGCGTTTTGCATGGGCTTCAATGGGGCCAGGATTTAATCGCCTATGATTTTGGGGGGGATGGGGGGAAGGAATTGTGTTGTGTAACCTTCCGTCAACAACCCCTGATTGCTACATGGCGGAAATCTTCAGCCCAATTCCGTCTTCGTTCCCTGGCTTAGCGCCAAGGAGAATGTGTTAAGCTATGTGGCTCATTCAGCATTCGTAGTTGTCAGCTGCAGAGAAACCTGCTCCCACTAGGACACTGGGGAAGCCCTGCTCCTCCTGAAGTCCTCCCTCCCCAGCTCTCTGGCAGATGTATGGTATATGGGGAGGTCATTGTGTTGGGTGGCTATATAGGCGTTATGCGACTGAGAGAGAAGGGTCAACAACATTCAGAATCAGTGGATGGCCTGGTGGTGACATGGAGAAATTCTGGGCCTAAGATTTTGACCCTTAAAAATAAGCACTATCCAGATAGTTAGTATCTGAAATATCACAGTGTGTTTCCATATTGCTACAGTGACCCTCATCTCAGAGCCAGGTTGCCTACATTCATCATAAATTTGGTGTTCTCTTACTCTTATTGTTGAGAATTGAGAAATGTAAATGAGAAATGCAGAATAGTGGAACTGAGGTTCCAAAAAGTGCTTACAAACTTGCTGCTGATTTAACCACTGACATTTTCCATTGCTGAGTATCAGAGTTTTGGTGCTGCTGGCTTATCAAGACCAGTACATGTCCTGAGACAGGTTAAACAGGCCGATGATTAATATAGTGTCTGAACATCTCACAGTCTATAGTGTAGCTATCCTCATAAATGCCCCTGTTAGAGAAGGAAGAACAATTATCTCCATTTTACAGATGAGGAACTGAGGTACAGAGAAACTAAGTGCTTTGCCTAAGGCTATTCAGGAAGTATCTGTCAGAACAGGGGATTGAATTTAGATCTTCCAGATCCAAGGGTTGTGCCTTAACTACTTGAACATTATTCCTCTCTAGAAGGCAATATTTATCTACCACAACACCAGCCACATTCCCAACAGTTTGTATTTGGTTTCTTTCTCTCACAATGTCAGAAGTTGTTTGAGGGCTCAAGAGCTCCTTCAGACAAATTTTTCCTCTCTTAGGTGTTGCAAATCTCTATGTGCTTTTGCTTCTTTCATTCCCCTGACCTCTGGGCATGGAAACCTTGGCATCTTCTTCCAAAAATGTCTCTGAGACTTCCCACATACAGGTTGTAACAAGTTCAATATGCTTGTGCCATGGTGTTTAGCGCATACTGACTGTAAAACAACCATTGGCTTGTTTCAGGAACTTTGTTGCATAAGAAGTTATTTATACATTTTTAATGCTGGAAATGATAATTGTGCCACTGTGCAATGAAATGCAGTTTCCCAATCATATATGGTACTGGGGCAGGGGAGGATGGGTGAAGGAAAAGTATGAGCACACATTCCACAGCCTTTTTTCCATTGCACTATTATGCACGTCTGTGTTCTAAGATTCCGTATGCTTGAAGTTCAATAAGCATCAGTATGTGATTACAAAAAAAGAAAAGAAGGGGTCTTGTGTTTCTCTGTTTCTATAAATAGGTGATTGGTAGGCATTTTACGCAACAGAGTCTGTTGAGTTGATAACAGTCTGACCCAGTGTGGGACAGTTCCCAAGGGGTTAAGACCATATAACCAGCTCTATGCCCCCCATTCACTAGCTCCAGCATTGTGGGATAGGGGACTCTATACAGAGAGTATGTCCATAGTGCCTCTGTGGGCCAATGATCCCCAGCTGGCAGAATGGTGCCTGTGGAGAGCTGGGTGTAATTTCAAGCAGTTCTGTGGTGTAAATCCACCTTTGCCTCTCCTGGATCTTGTGCTGAGCTCAGCTTGACCAGGCCTGAGAATTGGGCTATAAGTGTCTCCAAGACAGGCTTTCACGCTAAGGCAAACTTGAGGAGAAAAAAAGAGAGTATAGAGTAATTTAATTTGGGACAGATTTTTCCTGCCACCTGTACATAGAGAGGATATGAAAACAGGGGGGTGGAGGGAGAGAATGCTGTTCTAGGGATGCTCCATTGGGGCTGGGCTCCACAGCTGGGAGCAGTTCCTGTCTCCCAAAGGGGTTTGAAAAATAAATTAACAATGACAGGGACAGTATTAACTTGTACTGCGAAAAGTACCTTCGGATGGAAGAGCACAGGAGGCCCTGCAAAAGTAAATGGCACAGAACTGCATAGATAATGGGAGAGTCACAGGCTTTGGAGTCAGAACCTCCTGCTCTTTGTGTGGGAGGCAAACCTTGGAGACCTGGCAAAAAAATACCAAGGAAACCGTGACGTCCACGTAACGGAGTTTCCTTAACTTTGCCTGGGAGAATCTGACCCCTAGTCATTTTTCACTCTTGTCCTTACTTCTTTTGCAGATTTGAGGCTCTAAATAAATCTCTTACTCAAGTTTCATAATCTGTTTGTAAAATATCACAATCAGTTTGTACTGTGCCTTAGAGATGGTGGTGGACCTACATCTAGAGAACTGAATATGTTGCAATAGAATGGGGTGTGGCAATCTCTTCTTTACTTTTGTGGTTTTAACCTTATTCCCAAACTTTTTGGTGCTTATTTAAATGCACTACTCTGTTTTTCCTTATTGCATTGTCACACCTGCACAGGTGTCAGCCGTGTTCTTGCTTTACTGATAATATTCTGATCAAAAGAAGTTATCCCTTTGCGACCTATTTTTAAAACTTTAGTCTCTTAGAAGAAAGTTTTGGTGGAGCTGTAGTTTAAGGGTAACTTAATTCGGAAAACAAATTTGAAAATTTGGCAGTCCCTTTAAAGACCATAGTGTCCTTCTGTTAATACTAACATTGCATTTAGTCATAAAGTAGACTGTAAGGTCCTCAAGTGAGAGACTGTATTTGTACATCACGTAGCACAACAGGGCCCCAACCAAGAGTGAGCCTTCTGGGCACTACAGCAATACAAATAACAAAATAGCTGAACAAGCAAATATAAAGTTAACATTACAAAGAATGCTGATTTATTCTTTTCAACATCAGATATGGCTTATGTGTACGGAGGCATTTGAGCTGAATGTATGAGACTGCAAAGGGCCAGGTTTGATGAGAAAGGAAGTTTCTTGCATTTCCTGAAGTTAACCTTTGCTGTGGTTTATTAAAGCTAATTGAAGACTGAAAGACATTTGTATTTGGAACACAATTATGCATTAAGAAGTCAGAAAATCTGAATTCATCAGCATGTGTTTTGTAATTAAAAGTGATCTTAAGAAATCAAAGCATGTAAGGTCCAGATTTTTATTATTTTTTAAAAAATACACCTGATGATAATCAGTTTTAGAGCCTTCAGATGCTGTACTGTGACATTTTGAGAGAAGAGAAGAAACTGGCCTGATAAAGAGCATAAAATATTCAGTCTTGACTCATACTGTTCAATGTCAGCTTTTATACATAACAAAACACTATGAAAAATGTAATTTTAGCTAACAGAAAATAGTGTTTAAAAGCAGACATCATAATATTTTTAAAAATAGTTTAAAAGACTAATGTTGGCCAAACACAATAACAAACCACGTGCCCTATCCCATGGGAAGATCTGCGTAGGCAATCCCTTGTGTCTACACGGACTCAAGGGTCTTCTGGCTTGGATCAGATTGCAGGAGTGGGGCCCGGAACAGTTATTTTTTCTAGCGTCCGATACGACCCAATACAAATAAAATACTTTTCATTTTCTCTTTGATGCTTTACAAGCTTATCTAGAACTTTGTGATTTTAACTATCTCTGAGACAGTTTGATATATGGAGTTAATGTTCATAACTGTGGGATCACAAGGCAGTATGAAGCTATTACAGGCATTTTTATTTATTTTTCTGTTTCAAAAATGGATTAGTAGGAAAAGTTCTAAGCATGTATTTAAAAAAAAAAAGAAAAAGAAAAAAATCCCAATAATATCAAACTGAATGGACTACCTTCCTGAAATTGCTCCAAATCCTCTCTGCAATCAGCCCCACTCAAGCAAAAGCCTGAGTGAACAGCCAGACCTTAACCTGTGCCCTCAAGGTCAACAGATTTGGGTTTAACACAAAAGCAAAGCTGAGGAGACATTTTATAAGTGCAGAAATCATTTATTGTGAAAATACTTCAGCCCCACGACTTCTCTTCCTGTTCTACGTCAAAGTGAAGAAGAGTAATAAACCACATCATAAGAATCAATACTTTCCTTTGCCTGGTGAAGGTCTGAGAGTCCTATGCTGCTGCTTCTTTGCACTCCATTAATTTCACTCTGCAGATGGGTCTTCAGGAAATATTTTCCAAGAGAATTACTTCTGTGGCTGGATAAATATAGGCCACAGGCCAGCAACTGGATCTGCACAGGTGGAGCTCCAGGGTCCAGCCACGTGGATCTGATATTGGGACCATAATACCTATTTGGACTTTATTGTCCTAGAGCTCGTCATGCCCCTTTGTCCCACCCATGACCTTCATGCCCACTGGAGGACCCCCACCCCCTGCCATACAGTGGATTAAGCTGAATCCCTCTATGTAGCTGGTTCAACTGGCTATCAGTTTCCAGGGATGTTATGCTATCATTTTTCAACTGCACTAACTTCACCCACAGATAATAAGCAAAACATTATTAAATATTGCAGTTACTCTTAGTAATCCTATCTTGTTTAATCTGTTGAGTTGTGCTGTAGAGCCTGTTATCCAGTACTGTGTGATCATGTAATGAAAGACCTTCCTCTATTGTGCTTTCACAAGGAGGCAGAGTTAAAGGTAAAGTTCATAATTCAGTCAGTCCTGGATTTCTGTGTTGAATGTCCCACTCTTTGTGCGGATTGAGCACAAAAATAAGTGTTAAAGTTGGAGGTTAGTATTAGTGGGGCATTCAACACATGAACGTGGGATTAATTAAATGGTGGTGTTTCTTGGCAGTTTACCTTTTAGGCTACTATGTAAACCTTAACCCTAAGATTTTGCTTCTGCAAATACTTAACACACATACTTAATGTTATGTGTGTGAATAGTTCCATTAAAGTAGACAGAACTACTTGCATGTATAAATGTCTACAGGACTGGAGGTCTCAAACCTCAAACTTAACATTGCAGTCACAGGTTTTGTCTTCTAATTGGCTTTTTCCAATGACAGTTGAGATGTTTGAGATGCTTTCATATGGGTTGGATCAGAGAGAATTATCCTAATTTATGTAATTGATTTTTTAATGTATATTTCATTACATAATAGGATTTTTTTAACCAAAGAGGCAGAATTGCTTTAAAGATGGAATGGAAAATTTGAAATAGAATGCAATAGAGTATTCAGGAGAATTTTACTGATTAATTAACATAGTTAGTTTAGCTTTGCTGGTAGAAAAAACAGTCCAGGTTTATGCCTTTAATTAAAAATGCAAATGTCAGTGTAGCATCTGACTCGGAAGTTATAAAACACTAGGGTCTAAAGAAGAGCTTAGCATCATTTGTCATTTTTATCTCTCTGCCAACTACTAAAAACTGCCATAGTGTACCTCTGCCAGTACAAACATCATCAGTCTTTACAGAGACCTCTAATTGAAATCTAACTCTGAGGCATTTATAAAAGTCGTGTCAAGAACTCAGAGCCTCTTAAATTTGCCCTTCACCAAAATAGCTTCAACCCAATTTCTTATGAGACTGTTGTTTGGTGTTCCCAGCTGGGGTGGGGTGTACTTCAAAATGACATGACTGTGCATGAAGATTTATTGAAATTAGGCCCTCTGATTTCCTCAGCGGGATTGGAATTTAGAAAAAAAAATAGTTTGTTTGTTTCATGAGGCACAGCACAAAATCTTTTCCAGAAACATTTTGTCATGTAGTCAAGGTCTTAGAGAGCTTCTATAATAGCAGAATGTAAATTTCATTCTTCACATAAGATTAGACATCCATGGGATGGCTGATTATTTTTCCCGCCTTCACCACAACAGTTTGAAACATCTTATGATGAAGTGTTCAAGTGCCACTTAGTGGCTATGCAAAGCAAATGTAAGATACTGTGATATTTGCAACACAGTTTCCATGAAGGAGGGTTGCTTAGTTCACTTTCTTACCACCAGGGGAATTTCTTGCCTTGAAGTTTAGAGCCTGATCCAAAGCTCTTTGAAGTCAGTGGCAAAATGCAGAATTCAGGTAAAGTGTTGTCTCTGGGTTTGAAATACTAGCTTTCTAAGGGACAGCATTTTTCTAGGAGAATTGAGTTTATTTTTATCTGTTAAATAGATAAAACAAGGCATATGCTCAACAGTGATTGGTATCTGGCATCAGTTAATGTTCTGGAATGTCTCTGTTAGTTCCTTCTTCAGGATATCTGGTAGGCGCGAAAACATGTTAACTGTCAGAAATGCTATAGGCTTGACGTAATATGTCCATATCCAGATACTAGGCCGTGAATGCCAGTTTTTGTCTTTTGGTAATCTGCAGGAGTAACTCAGATTTCAGCATGTAAATAGGTTGATTCTCTCATTGATATTTGTGTGTTACTCACTCCCAGGAGTGAGAATGAGAGTTACACATCCACATCAAGAGGAGAACAGACCTTCAGCTCCATACCTGTACTCTCTCTAACATGAATAACTTCAGTTACTACCAATAGGATGCCATCAGTGGGAGTTCTGCATGTGATTTAAGGGCTGAAAAAGTTGGGGGTATTTCAATGACTCTTCTCCTCTTAAGATGGGCCCTTTTTTGGGGGGGTCTGTATAGAAAGAGCTTAGTTCAGTGTGCATTTTAATAGAGTATCCCAATATGATGTAGTTGGGCTAGGTTCTGAGGGCCTGAAGTTCACAGGTGAACAAAACCAAATGCTTGCTGAGGTTTCTGGTTTATTTACAAGTTATTTGTTTACCCTTCAGAACACAAACTGACAAAGTCTCTAGCCACAGTCCCTTCATACAGCTTACCGCTCTGTAAACTCTTTAAAAGAAACAAGCAGTATAAAAAACGACACAAATAGAGCAACTCTTATGCCTTCAGAGGTCCTTCCTTGCTTCTACCTGTGTAGACAAAACCTAAATCTTTGTCACACTCATAAGTCTCTTTTTAAGGCCTGAAGCATAACTAAAATAAAGCAAGCTCAGCTGCATCTGAGCTCCAGAAGGCAGTCCCACACTGAAGCCCCTGCTGAGAGTTCGCCCAAAACATCTACAGAGGAAGTAGCACTGGGACTGTGTAGGGAGGGAATGGCCCATGTGTTATCCACTTCTTATGTATTACAGTTTGGCTGTATATATCCTGATGTAGCTTTTCAAATGCTGAAAACAAAATCAGAAAATGAATTAGAAGTTGTCACGGTTCCTTCCCCACTCTGAACTCTAGGGTACAGATGTGGGGACCTGCATGAAAGACCCCCTAAGCTTATTCTTACCAACTTAGGTTAAAAACTTCCCCAAGGTACACACTTTGCCTTGTCCTTGAACTGTATGCTGCCACCACCACCAAGTGTGTTAATAAAGAACAGGGAAAGAGCCCACTTGGAGATGTCTTCCTCCAAAATATCCCCCCAAGCCTTACACCCCCTTTCTTGAGGAAGGCTTGATAAAGATCCTCACCAATTTGTACAGGTGAACACAGACCCAAACCCTTGGATCTTAAGAACAATGAAAAATCAATCAGGTTCTTAAAAGAAGAATTTTAATTAAAGAAAAGGTAAAAGAATCACCTCTGTAAAATCAGGATGGTAAATACCTTATAGGGTAATCAGATTCAAAACATAGAGAATCCCTCTAGGCAAAACCTTAAGTTACAAAAAGACACAAAAACAGGAATATACATTCCATTCAGCACAGCGTATTTTACCAGCCATTAAACAAAAGGAAATCTAATGCATTTCTAGCTAGATTACTTACTAACTAACAGAAGTTCTGAGACTGCATTCCTGATCTGTTCCCGGCAAAAGCATCACCCAGACAGACCGACCGACCCTTTGTTCCCCCCTCCCGATTTGAAAGTATCTTGTCTCCTCATTGGTCATTTTGGTCAGGTGCCAGCGAGGTTATCTTAGCTTCTTAACCCTTTACAAGTGAAAGGGTTTTGCCTCTGGCCAGGAGGGATTTTATAGCACTGTATACAGAAGGTGGTTACCCTTCCCTTTATTTTTATGACAGAAGTATTGTATGTTTTGCTCAGGGAAAAAAGGGAAAATCCTCTGAATTACCAACCTAAATCTAACAAGAAAGCAAGCTCAAAAAAGTTAAAGCTAACATTGTAAGGACTACAAAAACAGCAAAGAGTCCGATGGCACCTTAAAGACTAACAGATTTGTCTTTACTGTGCCACCAGACTCCTTGCTGTTTTTGTGGATACAGACTAACACGGCGACCCCTCTGATAATTGTAAGGGCCTAAGGCCATAATGAATAAGTAAACACCACTGAAGTTTATGGAACTGTGCCTTCTTCCAACAGGGCCAGATTTGTCTCCAGAGCTGTAACAGTGTGTGGTAACATGTCTATAATTAGACCTAGGTCCTAAGGACCTGTTTACTGTACACTAGAATTCAAAATGTGTTAGCTAGACTGTTCTGGCTAACACAGTTTGAACTTTAACATGGATAGCAAAAAGAAGTATTTCACCAAAGATTAAAAATATTGAATAGAACAAAGGGAGAGAGACGGTCATAATTTGTTTTATCAGAAAGAAATAACTTTTGACTTGAATATTTTTAAATGTAAAAAGCTTTATACATTGAGCAGTCTGCCACATTATTAGGTGGTGAAAATTAAGGACTTCCAAAATTTAGATCTTGACTCCTTTTATCTAATAATCTTAGATTATTTTAATTATATGCCACCAACAATAATTAGCAATAGCTATGAGGGTAAATTGACTGAGATCAAAGCAATTTAAATCACCAATTTAAATCTGTTTAAATCCTCTGTTTTAATTTTGTTTTGCATTTGTACATTTTAGTTATTTTCCTAAAGAAAGGTTGATTCTCACTAAGTGATGAACATTAAAACATGGTGAGTGCACCTCTCACCGCTGGGCAGGCACCTCTTCCCAGTCACTTTGGGGATTATCTTGAGGCCAGTGCCCCCATCTGTGGTTTGCACACTGTTGCTGTTGCTTCTCCGTCTGACCTGCAGCCCCTCTCTCAGCCTCAGAAACCACCACGTCCTCTTTACGACTCAGCCCTCCAGCTAGGTTGCTCTGTTTCCCCCTTCCGAGGGGTAGAGGAGGGGTATCACTGTGCAATAGTCCAGCCATTTCCTCAGTGGCGAGTGGGAGGGACCCAGGCCTGCCGATCACTCTGGGTCCCAGCCCAGGGACCCTGTAAATAGCAACCTCTTTCTCCGCCTCTTTAACTTCCTTCAATGCTGCTATGATGCCCTGGGCCACTTCCCTAAAGCCTCAGCACCTTCTTCACCCTCATCTCAGGGCATTCAGCTACCCAGTCCCAGCAGCCAGTCAGGAACTCACTCTTGCTCCCCGGTCCCTGCCAGCAGCTGCTCTGTCCAAGGTACTCCTCAGTAGGGACTGACCCTGTTCTGCAGTGCAGATCTTCTTATATGGGCCTGCTGGCCTCCGATTGGCTGCTTCCTGCAGCCCTTCTCTGATTGGCTGCACTCCACGCAGCTTCTCTATGCCATTTGGAGGACTCACCCCACCTGCTCCTTTCTGAGACATGGTATTGTAGGACCCCAGGGCTTCCACTTCTGTGTAGGGTGGACACCCGATGACACACGGTATTTGGTAATGAAATATAACTTTTACTCTAAATGTGGTGCTGCTGCTGCTGCTGTTGTTTGTTTTGTTTTTTGTTTCTGCTAACCAGGAGAATACACTGTATTGATGTACATTTTATTTTAACAGTTATTTAGCTTAATTTACCCATATTCAGATTATTATATTTTTATTATGTTAGAAATGGTGAATGATGCATTTCTTATTTACTAGATGATGATTGTTTTTTTTACCTGTGATTTGTGTCAAGTTGTATTTGAATGGAAATTCAAATTCAATTAAAATCAGCATTTACAATTTTTTTATTAAACAAAGCTACCTTAAAAGTGCTAAATACATAAGAAAATTTTTTTATGGAAGTTCATCAAACCATGTTTTGCACTTACCACTAACTGATTTATTAAACAAGGGCAATATTATTTGTAGTTAATGAACTGAACTGATTATTCTGGTCACCATGTCCTTCAAGATTTTAGAAATAGTAGATCTCTCCGTCTCACATCTAGTTTTTATTCAGTTTGGAAGAGGAAAACAAGCTGTTCTGCTTTTTCAACTCCCAACTGGTTTCTAAGCTTTGAATGAATTCATCATTGAACTGAACTAAACTAAAACTAAAATTAAGAAGATAGTCTCTCTGCACCTGCAGAAGAAGATACCGCTGTCAAAAGCACTTCAACAAACTGAGTCCAGGAGCTTAGCAATGACTTTCACCAGCTTAGTCACTTCTTTAAAACTTGGCAGCATATAACCTGCTTAATTTCTTTTTGTATGTAATTTGTGGTTTTTAATAGATTATAATAAATTTAGGACATGGCATAGATTATCAATTTCATGTTTATTTCAAAATAGGTTTATTTAAATCAAAACAAAATTTATATTTGTTAAAAATTGCTTTAAATTTAAAAAACTTTTATTTAAAAACACAATTTTTATCCATCCTGATAACTATTGCTTAAATATTGCTGCCAAAATTATCTTTGTTTCTTATTGACCTGAGTATGTCATTTCCATCTTTTGATTCCTACACTGGGTCCTCCATAAATGCTGTACAACACATTAAGAAAATACAAAGGAATGCCAGTTCATACTTTTAGAAATGATAAACTATACAGAGATTAAATTTTTTTTTAGACATTAAATGGGTTTCTGTATTCAGTGGCCTCTCACACCATTTTAAATCAGAACTAAACCAATACCCCATCCTGGTGGTAAGTGGCACCATGGTACCAGTCATGCATTTTTTGGGGTGAGACATAAAATCAAAGTATTGTCCATAATATGGGTAATTGTATTATGCTTGCAATTACAGTGGGATCTAGCATTTCTCTGTGTTCCAACCTAAATTGCCATATAGTATTCTGCTTCAGAGATTGCTGCATTTCCATGGTAGGTTGGCTAGTTCTTATTTTTAATGCACTTTAGGATTGTTTGAGATGAAAGGCACTGTAATCTCAGCCTGCAGCTGGCTGTGCGCAGGTTGATCCCTGCCCATGCCCTAAGCCCCGAGGAGTCACGGCACTCTGCGTGAACACAGGGGGGCTACTTGCACAAAGCCAGTGGCAGGATCAGTGCTCAAATTATTATTAAGAAAAAGATATAACTATTTTATTTTATTTGTATTTAACTAAACAATCTGCCACATTTGAAATAATATTTTAGGCCCTGATCCTGAAAACACTTACATATGTGCTTAACTGTGGTATCCACACACATACCACTCACATGTTTGAAGTCATACACATGCATCAGTGTTTGCAGAATTGGGGCATTAGTTATTAAGTGTAAGGGATGATCTATCATGTAAAACAGTTAGAGGACCCATACTGAATGAATCAGTTGAAATGTATGCTTGGGTTAATAATTATAGGACAACAGATCAAACTAGTTAAGGAGTCCATTGTTCTAACAGGAAAATGGAAGTACAGTCAGGACATGTGGCAGAAGTATGCAGTTGTGTCTTACAGTAAAATATGCGAAGGCCTTTGAAGTGTTTAAGCTTGATCAAAAACATGGAAGATCACTGGGGTCAAATCTCATTGCAACATTTTAACAGTCAGTTTTGTGTTTTATATTTAACAATTATTTTGCAATGTACTTTTAAGGAAATGTTTCTTCTAGAAAGAATTTGCTGAGAGTGAGAAGGTAAAGCATAATTGATGAAATTCTGGAATGTGTATTTTTTAATTAATAACATGTATTAGTTGGAATGAAGAAAGGGGATATTGGGGGATGATAGGCATCTTGAATCTCATTTCTGAGTTTAAACCAAATGTTTGTTGCTCTTGCTCTTAGCCAAAAACAGCATTTTATATACAGCATAAGAGTATAGAGTCCACACTATCTAGGTACATTGCAGGGGTTAATAAACTGGAGGAGGAAAAATAAGAAACAGGAGATGAAACATACACACAAACAAACATTGCTTATTTAATATCCTATTCCCAGTGTTTTTGAAGTAGAATACAATAAGTAGCACCACAGTGCAACATAAAAATCATGGATAATTCTATCAAAAGACAAATAAAATTATGTCTCATGCAAAATTATTGCACATATTGCAAGTTACCAGTAATGATTTGAATACAGTATTACACAGGAAATGGCATCTCTGGGTATGCTGCAGCTTCTAATCTGATGAAGGCTGGCAGTGAAAAAGAATCACTAAGACTGAGGTTTGATTGGTCAGTATTGCTGAAGGCGCTTTTTAATTGGTTAAAATGCGGTAATTAGTCTATACAAGCCAGTCTGGAAAGAATTAGTTCTATCCTGCTGAAGTTCTAGTGCTTGTTTTGTGAGAGGACTGGAGCAGTGAGGTCTGTGATATGAGGGCAATGTTACAGAAATTAAGATTTCTGCAGTTGGATTCTGGAAAGCAACAGGAAAACATGGTATTCATTTTTCCTTGTGTTACCTTTGCTTGCTTTGGTGATGATAGCATTCATAAAAGATACAGTGGGAAACGAGCTATTGATTTCAGTGGGAGCAGGATGGAGCCCTTTCCGGTTAAAAAAACTTTTACATCCTTCGGGCCAGTTTCTCAGCAGATATAAGTTGCCAGTGCTTCATTGATTTTAGTGACTCCATGGTGATTTACATCCACTGAGCTCTAGCCCTAACTATGAGTTTTTACTGTTAGCTTCCTTTCCAGTGAAACTGCTACTTTAACTAAAACCAAAGAAGTTAATGGCTATGTTTTTATTAGAAAATCAGTGTGTTTTGCTATGCTGTGGTTTGTTTTGTTCTATTCAATAGTCTCATTTTCTTCAATTTATTAGACAATGGCTATTGTCTTAGAACACCCAAAATAAAGAAAAGGAGTACTACCTCAACCAAAATAAAGAGAAATTTCAGTAGAACGTGGACTTTTTTTTAAGATTGTGACACTTTACTCATCAGCTATAATGAGGAAATTAAGGACCAATTCAAAATCAGGCATTTAGAAATACTTGCTGAGACAGCATATCTTGTAATTTATGATTATATTATATGTTTCTGGTACCAAATTAGTTGATTTCAGTTTTATGTGTTTGCATGTGTTTAAAAGCAGTATCAATGATCTACTGGAAAACAAACATTAAATTGATATTTATTCAAGCAATTAGTAAAACATGTTTTTTAATGATAAAAAACTGTGTGACTATGGCAGATACACTATGCATGCTGTCATAAGTAGATTTAAAAAGATGTCACATTGTGCAGTATTGGTAGCATAATCTACTTTTAATAGTCATCTAGAGTATTAAGATCTAGCCTCTTGGGCCCCTGTTTCTGCAATTACTTACTCATGTGCTTAATTCAATGGGACTACTCCCATGCTTAAAATTAATCACATGCATGAGTCTTTATAGGATCAAGGCCTTTGGCGGTAAAAGTATATGTGCAGAATTATTTTATTATGTACCATCTATGATTTATCTAATGTGATGCTCCATTTTATGTAAGTAGCTAGTCGTGGTTATGGATTATCTATAGCACATTGGAAAGCTATCATTGTATAAAGAAAAGGAGTACTTGTGGCACCTTAGAGACTAACAAATTTATTAGAGCGTAAGCTTTCGTGAGCTACAGCTCACTTCATCGGATGCATACAGTGGAAAATACAGTGAGGAGATTTTATATACACAGAGAACATGAAACAATGGGTGTTACCATACAGACTCTAACAAGAGTGATCAGGAAAGGTGAGCTATTACCAGCAGGAGAGCGGGGGTGGGGGTGGGGAGGGGAAAAATCAAGGTGGGCCATTTCCAGCACTTTACAAGAACAGTAGGAGGGGAAATAAACAAGGGGAAATAGTTTTACTTTGTGTAATGACACATCCACTCCCAGTCTTTATTCAAGCCTAAGTTAATTGTATCCAGTTTGCAAATTAATTCCAATTCAGCAGTCTCTTGTTGGAGTCTGTTTTTGAAGTTTTTTTTGTTGAAGAATTGCCACTTTTAGGTCTGTAATCGAGTGACCAAAGAAATTGAAGTGTTCTCCGACTCAAGGGCTTCTTTTCCATGGGTCCAGATGATGAAGGTGTCATCAATGTAGCGCAAGTAGAGTAGGGGCATTAGGGGACAAGAGCTGCGGAAGCATTGTTCTAAATCAGCCATAAAAATATTGGCATACTGTGGGGCCATGCGGGTACCCATAGCAGTGCCGCTGATTTGAAGGTAGACATTGTCCCCAAATGTGAAATAGTTATGGGTAAGGACAAAGTCACAAAGTTCAGCCACCAGGTTTGCCGTGACATTATCGGGGATACTGTTCCTGACAGCTTGTAGTCCATCTTTGTGTGTAATGTTGGTGTAGAGGGCTTCTACATCCATAGTGGCTAGGATGGTGTTTTCAGGAAGATCACCAAAGGACTGTAGTTTTCTCAGGAAGTGAGTGGTGTCTCGAAGATAGCGGGGAGTGCTGGTAGCATAGGGCCTGAGGAGGGAGTCTACATAGCCAGCCAATCCTGCTGTCAGGGATTCAAAAACCAGTCAGAGAACACTTCAGTCTCTTTGGTCACTCAATTACAGACCTAAAAGTGGCAATTCTTCAACAAAAAAGACTTCAAAAACAGACTCCAACAAGAGACTGCTGAATTGGAATTAATTTGCAAACTGGATACAATTAACTTAGGCTTGAATAAAGACTGGGAAATGGCCCTCCTTGATCATCACTACAAAAGGTGTCCTTCCCCTCTCCCCCTCCCCCCCCCCCCGCTCTTCTGCTGGTAATAGCTCACCTTTCTTGATCACTCTTGTTACAGTCTGTATGGTAACACCAATTGTTTCATGTTCTCTGTGTATATAAAATCTCCCCACTATATTTTCCACTGTATGCATCCGATGAAGTGAGCTGTAGCTCACGAAAGCTTACGCTCTAATAAATTTGTTAGTCTCTAAGGTGCCACAAGTACTCCTTTTCTTTTTACGGATACAGACTAACACGGCTGCTACTCTGAAACCTATCATAGTATAGTTAGAGTTTTGATTTAATCAATCCAATGAGATCTCCTGACCACTCCCTGTGTCCTTTGCCTCAATATTACTGGAAAAAATATTTTCTTACAGTTTTATGACTACAGAAGCTGAAATCCTTATTTAGTACTTAAAATACATACTATTTTATATAAAATATATGCTATATAAATATTATATATCTATATAGTTTTCCAGTGTTCAGGAATGCCCCTCTATAAAGGAATGAGATGTCTTCCCAAATCAAGTAGTTTCCTTCTAACTAAATAATTTTCTTTAACAACATATTTCAAAATGAAGGGAAATTTTATTTTAATCCTTAAGAACTGTGATTCAGAATGAAAGTTGCTCCAATCACGTCTGTTTTTTCAGTGTTTCAGTGGTTTGCAGTCTTTCCTCTTAAGAATTTTTTTTGTTCCCTTCCTTAAATGTCCGAAAGCTTTTTTTGCCAAACTGTTCTCTTTCTTGATGACTAACAAGAGTAATCGCCAGGGAACAGTTGAAGACTCCAAGAGAAAGGAAATACAATACTTGGGAGGGGGAGGGGGAGAGGAAGGGGAGAGAAAAGAGTAGAAACTCGGATGATGTGAATGAAGCTCTTTCATTGTAAATTTAGTGTTAGACATGGTTAATCTGTATTTAATTGTTTTATTCCTAATATCTTGTCATCCAAGGGATTCAACCAATAAACAGGATTGCATCAATTATATTCCACTGCCACTGATACGTCTTTTTGATTGTTATGCTCTGCTTGAATTAGATGCTGTGAGTGAACATGAACTACAAACATTGAAATTAAATCTTCAGCCTTATTGGAAGTTTGTAAGTTTAAATAATTGTGGGAATTCACTGCTCCAGGAGGCTTGGAGCTGCTGTGTTATTTGCTTTTTCCAAGGCTGGAAGGCTGGCTACTGGTTTTGAATCCCAGTACTGTTGCTGGTCAGCACCCTCTACGGGCAGGCCTGCAGAACTGCATTGATGCTGCTCCCAAGGCTTCTAGCTTCTGTACTCAGAGGTAAAAGTTTCCTCAGCAGCTGAGACCTCCTTTCCTCAGGATTTTTTTGCTGCCTCCTTCTCGGTCTACAGTAGGTATTTTAAGGAAGGCTGGAGATTGCCAGATGACAGCATCAAAGGATTCTTGCTGCATGTTTCGCTCTGCATGCTACCAGCTTCCCCACCCCACCCTACCCCACCCCACTCCACTCCTCAGTTTCTACAGCACTGTTTTGGGGGCTTCTCCTTAGCTGTTTGCCAGTGTCCCTAAGATTCTTGCAACAAGGGCCATAAATCCACCCCTCAAAACGAGCAAAAAGACCCCCTATGAGGATTCCCCGGCACAGCGTATTCACCCTAGTCCTTGGCTGATGAAGGAAGTTTTCCTCCCTCTCTGAGGATTCTGAATCAGATGATTAGAGCTACCTGTTCCCTAGCAAAGAGGGAGAGGCTTTTGTTGAATTCATTCACTGTATTTGAACCTGCAACCCCACCTCCCCCTTCACCTAGAACACATTCAGAATGAGGCTGAGGAAAGGCAGATCTGCCTTTCCCACACTAGAATCTTGTTCAGTGCTGTGTGGGCAACCCTGACAAAAAGAGGTCTATCTTAGGAAAATTCTTATGACCAGTATAGCTAATCTTCCTTGTTATTGTTTTTTTAATTTTATAGTTTTCTTTTTTTTTCTGGACCCAACCATTGTTTTTCTAACGTCTTCTGCCGCATTGAGTACTGTATGCTTATCAGCATTGTTCTATTATGCAGCAAATTCTAAGGGAAGCAGACTATTTGAATTCCCTCTTATAGAAATTTTACGTTTTGTGTAACTCATTTTAAGGTACAGTAGTAGCCATGGAGGCTACCCTATCCCCCATCAGCACTTGACTAATGTATTTTCCGCTTAGACAAAGGGCTAACTGGATGACAGTATTTTTGGTCCGTCACTCTAGTAGGTGAAGGCAGATCTTGTGTAGCTGGATCGTTTAGGTTAGGAAGCCATCTTTGTCTTTGTGTTTAGTCATTTTCTTTTTCTTGACAACAAGTTAGCCAAAATTAAAAACAAAAGAACAAAAAACGGTCTTTTCTCGTATATTTTTTGAAGAGCTGGCCCGCAGTTCTAGTTTGATCCAGGTCCTTGGAGGCTGGGCTACAGAGTAGAGGAAAGCCTGTCTTTTTCTCTGCCTGCAGTAGATCCGTGTGAATGGTTTTGCTAGTCCCAGTTGGCTTTCTCAAATCCACATACACACCTTTTACCTTGCTGGCTTCACAGAGGTGAAGTCTCAGATCTGCAAAACACAAGTGGTGATAACAGATCCACTTAGAGCACTCCCTTCCCTTGAGGAAGCAGTCACTTAGGTCTGTGTTGGAGCCAACATGAGAATTCTGTTAGCTGTGTGTATACAAGATGGAAGAAGTGCCATGGTTGAAAAGAAGACATTCATACCAGGTCTGTATGTGGGGAAACTCTCTGCAGGCCACAAGTTCACTTTGGCTGTCTTATGCAGTGTGTGTGAATGCTCCTCTACCAGTCAGAGTTCCACAGAAGTAAAAGGGCCACTTAGGGGACAATGGATGGTGGTAACATTTATTTTTTTCCTTATTGCTGAGACAATCCCAAACTAAGTCCGGTGAGCCAGCCAGTATTTTTTAAAATTAATGTTAATTGATTTTCTTTTTAAAGAAATGAACAATAACAAGTACAAAAATGAAAATGACTTACAGCAGCTTGTGAATGTTCCCAAATACCTTCTCCTCATGAGATTGCCAATAGAATTATGCAGTTTTGCAGCTTGTCAAATACTATACAGAACACACGTGGGGGGGGGGGTTTACAGTAATAAAATGGGAGAAGAGAGATGAAGGGGGGGAAAAGGAGGGTGTAGGTTAGGTGGAATGGAGGTCTGGCATTCTTCAAGCAGTCTGAACATTTTTATTCAAATGTGTCAAGAAGTGGGGTGCAGTTATCAATCAGTGAATTCATGTAAGAAATCTCTGTCAGCCAGCCTTCTTAAAGGAGAGTGACACCATAAGAACTTTTCTTCATTTCCTTTCCCCGTCTTTCTCTGCTGGGGAAAAAAAAGTTATACCTGCTTGGGTCAATGGAGGAAACCTATTGAAACTTCAAGAAACCTATTGAACCCATAATAAAGGTGAAAGTGGGGGTGTTCATAAAAGGAGGAGTGAATAAATTAATGCACCACCAGGGGAAAAATTCCAAAAAGAAATGGATTGAACTAGGCCCTCCTGCTATAAAGGCACCACTGAGCAAACATCTAGTCTTGGCACCATGACAGCAGCTGAGAGTCTACCTCTGTAATGCATTCAGCATTATAATTTGGAAAGTGAGGTGCAAATGCTCAGAGACTAAGTGTTGGAGCTAGTAACCTAGCCAGTGCTCTGCGTGGTCTGAATTCTTATGAACCCGTATTTGTTAGCCTCCAATGAAGTCTCAAAGATAATTACAGCCTTTAAAATTAGACTGTGACAGGGAATGGTCTTTGCATTGGCCAGAAGACAAACTAGATGACTTGAAAGATCTTAGAACTTTAAATTCTTCTTACAAATTTACAAATGGTTTTTTGAAAGCAGACCGCTATCATTAAGGAGAAGTAAGTTGTTTTGTTTGTTTTTTGTAAGTTAATGATGGACATCTGCAGAACTGAACAAGCCATTTTCTGATTATGTACAGTTAAAAATATGGCTTTAAAGTATTCTTGCATGTAAATTGCTACTACCAGTGACTGAACTTTTTGAAATAGTAGCAATTATCTCCTAATATTTTCCATTATAATATCCAGTAGACTGTTTTGGTGTAAAGATCTTTAATTTAGACAAGGTGTTTCAAATGCTCCTTTTTAGTGCTTATACATAGAAATGTGTTCCTTATTCTCGTAATTTTTCCACTTGCCCCAAATGGATGTACAGTACTTTTTGGGAAAGAAGTTATTTGCTTAAACTTTGCAAAGCTAGGCTTTAAAAATAGAAAAATACAGAGGTTCTATTTTTAGAATGTCTGATGTCTTAGAAGATGAATACAGTTACTATTCCTATTAAATAGCTGAAACTATTTTTTTGGAGGATGGGGGAAATATTGAAATTGTTTCCATTTATGCTAAAATATTTCAGATATTATTAAATATTTCTCTATGCACTCAAACTCTCCATCAATATAGTATCTGCGTATCTCACAATATTAATTAATGCATGCTCCCCTCACCCTTGTAAGGCTAGGAAGTACAAAGTGTAAGCAATTTGCCCAAAATCAAATCTGTGGCACAACTTGGACTTCAATGCCTAATTTTCTGAATCCGAATGCAAAGGATCCTCGGAGCCCTTTACAAAGCCATGTAAACATTGCTATTGCAATTCACAGATTTGGAAGCTGTAGAGGGTGAGGTTAAGTGGCTGGCTCAGGATCACACACTGAGTCAGTTCGAGTCAGGTCTCCTGACCGACATTATCATCTAATGGAAACTGGGAGGATATGTGTATTGTTTGTTTAAAACTGTAACTGTAGCAGGAACCCAGCCAGGAAGGGACAGCTGGGAAAGCTTCTGTGTAGATAGAAGATCTACACTGAAAGCAGGGAGAGAAAGAGTAGCTTTAGAGACATGTTTATGATCAGTGTTGGAAGAATATGACTTCAACACTCTCACATAATGGATGACAGATCCCGCTATTATGAGCACTAAATAAGGACAACATCCTCCTTTCCTCATGCCCCCAATTGCTTTATTTAAAAAAAGCGGACTAAGGCCCAGATTTCTAAAGATATTTAGGTATTGCGGCACTCAGCAATTTTTGAAAATGAAATTTAAGCTCCTATATCCGTTACGTCTTGCAATGCTGAGTGCCGCAACACCAAAATACCTTTAGAAATCTGGGCCTAACTTACAAATACACTTAGATTTAAAAGTACATCTAGTGCTCATGAAAGGTACCAGATTTGAAGCCCTGAAAAGAGATGCCTTTTATTCATCTACAGAATACCTGCATTATGACCAGCGGCAGTGGAAACTTCTCCCTGCTCCCTTGCCAGAATGCCTCTGGAGAGACCACCTTCAGAGAGTAAGCATAGTGCACACACTTTTATTCTCAGGCTCTTTGCTGTGAGAGCCAATTAGTTCAAGTTGGGATAGTGGCATTGAATGTGGATGCCTGAAGAACAGACTGAGGCCATCAACCCATTCAATGTTATTACCAGAAGCTTAAAATTCCAAATTGTTTTTAAAAATACACCCCTCTTTTCCATTCACCTTTATGAAACTTTGGATGACTTGCATTTTTATTGTTATAGGGCCAGAACCTGCAACCCAAACTTTGGACCTGATCCAAAGCCCATTGAAGCCAATAGAAAGATTCCTATTGATTTCAGTGGGCTTTGGATCATGCCCTCTGTGAGTAAAGGTTGCATGATAGAGCCCTTCCTGCATTTTATTTACTAAAATAAAACACATCTGGGATAAAGAATAATGTAAAAGTCAATGTTGCTTGTCAATGAATCTCTCCTTATTAGCTGAAATTCGACGACTTACTCTGGCTTCATGGACAAACACTGCAGTCTAGTGTTTAGCGCAGTGGTTCTCAACCTATTTACCATTGTGGGCCACATCCAATACTACCTGTATTGCCCTGAGGATGTCATGTGGGCTGCAGCTCTGCGCTGATTGGGCCTCAAGCAGCCTGTGGGCCATAGGTTGAGAACCAGTGGTTTAAAGCAAAGGACTTTGAATCAGGACTCCGCAGTTCTTTATATGGCTCTTCCACTGACTAAATGTGTGACCTTGAGTAAGTCACTTAACCTTTCAGTAGCTTAACTTACCCATCTGTAAAATGAACATAATATTTATGTCAAAGGACTTTAAGATCCTCAGATAAAAGGTGCAAAAGGTTTAAGTATATTATATTGGTAAATAGTTTTTTCCCCCCTTGATGAAGTTAAAAACATAAGAATGGCCATACTGCGTGAGACCAAAGGTCCATCCAGCCCAGTATCCTGTCTACCGACAGTGGCCAATGCCAGGTGCCCCAGAGGAGTGAACCTAACGGGTAATGATCTAGTGATCTCTCTCCTGCCATCCATCTCCACCCTCTGACAAACAGAGGCTAGGGACACCATTCCTTACCCATCCTGGCTAATAGCTATTAATGGACTTAACCTCCATGAATTTATCCAGTTCTCTTTTAAAAACTGTTATAGTCCTAGCCTTCACAACCTCCTCAGGCAAGGAGTTCCACAGGTTGACTGTGCACTGAGTGAAGAACTTCCTTTTATTTGTTTTAAACCTGCTACCCATTAATTTCATTTGGTGGCCCCATCTTCTTCTATTATGGGAACAAGTAAATAACTTTTCCTTATTCACTTTCTCCACACCACTCATGATTTTATATACATCTATCATATCCCCCCCAGTCTCCTCTTTTCCAAGCTGAAAAGTCCTAGTCTCTTTCATCTCTTCTCATATGGGACCTGTTTCAAACCCCTAATCATTTTAGTTGCCCTTTTCTGAACCTTTTCTAATGCCAGTATATCTTTTTTGAGATGAGGGGACCACATCTGTACGCAGTATTCAAGATGTGGGCATACCATGGATTTATATAAGGGCAATAAGATATTCTCCGTCTTATTCTCTATCCCTTTTTTAATGATTCCTAACATCCCATTTGCTTTTTTGACTGCCGCTGCACACTGCGTGGACGTCTTCAGAGAGCTATCCATGATGACTCCTTGATGTTGAAGTTGATGACTACTGTCCATGAGAGTGAGAAATCTAATGACCTTTCTAGACTGAGGCATAGTCCAAGCAGTGCTTTGTAAGCTCCCTCCTGCATTATCACTGACTAGCATTCTGGGCGTTCAACATCCATGATTGTTATCTCAGTTATGAGTGGGTCATCAAAGGGTGAAAGGCTAGTGACCACTTCTTAATACAATAATCATAATTGCCTCGCTGTTACTTTGTATTTCCTCTTGTCTGTTTGTTGTATCCTTCTGTTGTCTCTAATCGTATACTTAGATTGTAAGTTCTTTGGTTCAGAGATAGTCTTTTCACCCTGTGTGAAGTGACCTGATCCCTGATTATGGCCTCTGCTGCTGCAATACAAATAAATAATAGTGCAATAATGTACTGTGTTCCGTAGTCTAGATTGGGACAGGTTTCTTACATGAGACATTTTCAAAGAATATCCTAGAAGAACTTAAAACTTAAGTCAGACTTTCTGCCAGAGTTGCTTGCTGTTTAGTGATGTGGAGATTGATTGAAATGTTGTAGGTGCTGTACGAAGTGGTGCAGGACCTGTGTCTTGCTTGCGGCCCTCTCTGTCCATTGCTGCTCCACAGAACAATACTATGCTTTCTTTTACGAGCAAGGCTTGGGTATACAGGATGGAGAGTTGTGACACACTGACACAGAGTAAAAAAACACATGTATTTTTGCGTGTTACAGACCTTTACACTTTGTTTCTAAGGTTGAGTGCAACCATTCCTTGATGAGTTCAAATTCAGCATAGCCTTTTGATGTCAAATAAGAGACTTAATGCCATATTCTACTCCCAGCTGAGTAGTGACTTGAGAGGAGAACTTGCTTCTTAATGTCAGTTCTGGTAGGTATGTGTATATTGATGTAAACGTGTGTATATGTTTACAGAGACAGGTGGGTGAGGTAATATCTTTTTCACCAGCAGAAGTTGGTCCAATAGGAGACAAGCATTCAAGCTGTACTGAGCTCTTCTTCAGGTATGTTTACAGACACTCCTAGCATTTTTAACAGGAGGAGCAGTGGTATGGTAGTTGAAGCACATCCGGTTTGGATGGCAAATAACATATCTTGACCTGCCTGAAATTCACTTTACATTGGTTCAAAGGTTATTTTTTGTTCTGTTCTCTGTTAATGTAAGTTTGTTTTTTAAACTAGAGATACTAGTATTTTGGGTTTAATGTCAATAACTTACTTAGAAATAACTAAGATTATTTAGGAAACTTGCGTTTTTGCCAGTTTAAAAGAGAAGCTTGGTTTTGCTTTCAGTTTGTATTTAAAACATTTATTTGACACTGGCATTTTTCTAGAAAGCTACATTAACTGTTTTGTTTTTTTTTAAACATCGGCTATGAATACTGTCTTTATGCTGAGCTGAGCTACTTAAAAGTTCAGTGCTGGTTGGCAGTATAGTTCGTATTTTTTTCCCTTTAAATCATTGATATGTTATTACAGTGCTGTTAAGTGCGAGCTACCACATTTCACAACTTCCTGAATAATCCACACAGCAGCACTCTGTTAGTACTTTTCTGTCTCTCTCTTTTTGTCCGAGTAGGTGGAGTCTCTTCTCAAAGCTGCCTGTGGCATATTCCCCTCCTCCCCTTACCCACCCAGCCCTTTCCTTTCTTGCACGGAATCTCTGAGATAGACTGTGTGGAATTGCGAAGTCTCAAAGACCAGTGACCTCATAGTTGCTGTAGAGTCTGAGAAGTGAACATGCTTCTTTGCAGCATGAGACGGGCTGCCTAAAAAACTGTTTCTAAAGACAGCTTTTTCTCTTTTCACAATAAATTAGGCTACTGCTTGATGCAGATGTGAGAGGGTTTATCAGACAAAAGCAGGCAAGAAGTGGAAAAAAGAGGCTGTGAAAGTGGCTAAAGTTACAACAGCGGGTGGTGATCTGTGTCTGATCTTGTAGGATGTCACCATTGTTCAGCTGGGTGGCTAAGGTAGGAGGAGTTTTCACTCACTTTCTTATGTATTCTTTTTTTAAAAAGTGTAAGAACTACCAGTTTTTTTTTTTACACTGTTAAATCACAGAAATGAGGGATAGAGTGAAGAGCCATATTGCACTTTTTAACTGTGTCAAGTAAAATTAGAAGCAATTTTTGTAATATATAGGTATATAAAATTGTGTTGAGAGAAACTGAAGGTATGATTACTTGTGGCACCTTAGAGACTAACCAATTTTGAAATAAATTGGTTAGTCTCTAAGGTGCCACAAGTACTCCTTTTCTTTTTGCGAATACAGACTAACACGGCTGTTACTCTGAAACCTGAAGGTATGATTGTTGTTAAATGTTGTATCTTACAGCTGATTTTGTGAAATCAGGAAAAGTATAATTAAAACTGTACTGAAGTCTGGTTTTATAGCTTATTTGAGTGTAGTAGGTTTTCTTTGCTTTGAAAAAGATGAAATGGCACTCGCACTGTTCTTGTTCAGAATTTTAGCCAGAGGTTCACAGTGAATATGAAACCAATTTTGGATGTAGGCAAATAATGTGCAAGTCACCTAATTTCCCTGTGCCTCAGTTTTCCCAAATGCAAAATTGATGCGACGCCTTCCTCATGAAAGTGTTATGAGGATACGTTCATGAATGTCTGTATAATACTTGACTGCCTTTGTTAATTTTGTTGCGCTTCTCGGATAAAAGGTTTTGTTTTCTATTCCATATTGCAAAATATCTTGAAAAAAGAGCCTCTTTAAATTTAAACTCTAGTTATTTTGCAGGGCAGTGTTGCCCCTCTATTTGCCAGCCTGGCCTTTATTCTCTGCTTAAGTGGTTACTGCACAAGTGGCATGCTGAAAATTACAGTCCCCTCTACTGTCACTGGTCTGGTCCTGTCTCGCCCTCACAGCAATATGTCGTCCCCCCCCCCCCCCGCCTCGCTCTCCTCCCCCTTCCCGCTTACATATTCTCTGTCTGTTGCATGAACACTCATTTGTTGTGGTTGCCCTGGAAATGACATTCTCTGACTTCCATGCGAGCTGTCACAAACATACACAGTCTTATGGATGATTGTTGCCAAAAAATGATGATTCTGTTGTGTAAATATTTAAAGAATTATCAGACTGGGCTAATTGGTATAACTTGTCAGCTGGACAAAGCAGTAGGTCGAAAAGAAGCTAAGGTTGGAACTTTTCAGGGCAGGACTTCTAGTACATAGGCTTAGCTAGTTCTCAGTAGTAGGTAACGCTGCTGACAACACTCCTAACTCTGTTTATAAGAATATCTCATGGCTTTAAAAAAATCTCTTCTATTTTTAAGCTGTTTTGTGTTTAATTTTATTCTACTTTTTATGGAAGTTAATCCATATTACTAATTTGGATAGAAAGTGAAACAAGCCGGGTGTGTAGAAATTTCTAATCAGGCTGTTAACACAGAAAAGTGTCCTGCCTGCCAAAACCAGATCAGTAAAGGCCGATTAGGGGGAGTCTACCTACTGGTAAATACTTATTTACATTTTTAAAACAAACATAAGGTCCTGCCAATCTTTGTAAGCCCTCCCAGCTATCTGCTCCTCACCACATACTGGTCCATTCCAGAATAGGGAGTGGTACAAAGTGACAAAACTGCGCAGAAAACAGAGCCTTCTCTAACTCTAACTTCTCTAACTTCTCTAACTCCTCTTAAAAACAAAATGCCTCCCAGCAGAGCAGGTGCTTAGAAGCATCTGTTAAGGACTCAGTCCTGTAAACACCTATGCATAACAGTAACTTTACTCACAGACCAATTCCTTTGAAGTAACATGTGTTCACAGAATTAGGCCCCGATTGGGCATTGACACTGCCTCTGGGTACATCTTCGCTGCAGATTTAACCCAGGCTCTTATTCGGGTGTTGCCCTTAACCTGGTTCCCATCCCTAGGCAGTGCGTGACTCTTGCATTTGGGGAGGCTGTGCGCAAGTGCCAGAAGCTCCCTAGAAGTGTGGGGGCCCACTGGTGCCCAGACTGTGACCCCACCCCCACTCTGCCTCCTCACCTGAAGCCCTGCCTATGCTCCACCCCCCCACTGTGCCCCGAGGCCCCACTCCCTCTCGTCCTCTTCTCCTGATGCCCCCCTGCCTGCTGCTCACTCCTCTCTGCCCGCTTCCCTGAGGCTCAACTCACCACTTGCTCCTTTCCGTCCCCTCCCCTGAACTCTCTGCTGCTTGCTCCTTTCTACCCCCTCCTGTCTTAAGGGCAAGCGACGGGGGAAAAGGGCGCAGAGAGGGGCAAGTGGCAGGTGGGAAGGACCTAGGGGGAAGATGTGGAGCGAGGGTGGGTAGAGGCGGAGCAAGGGCAGGGCCTTGGGGGGAAGAGGCGCAGCATCATGGGGGAAGAGAAAGAGTGGGAGTGGGGTCTTGGGGTGGAGAGCGGCCAGGGCCATGGTCCGGGTGCTGGTGGCCACCACATTTCTCGGGAGTGTCCGGCAGTGGCGCTCCAAAGGCAGCAGGCCAGTGTACCTCCAGAGGAAGGTGCACCGCATCTGGCATTTCTTGCCCTGTTCGGAGAGGCTTAGCCTCTCCAAGCCTCTTATACCCACCATTCATGCTCGCATCAACATACTATATTGTGTTGCCCAAGTTTAGTGGTGCTTTGAACCTGAACTAGCTGGCGTGCCCTGGGGTATAGGCTAAAGTCTGAGTGAGGCTTTCACTTGGGCTGGTAACTCACCCACTTTGTAATGAGTAGCAGGCTGAAGCACTTGATTGCTGATAGTCCTCCAGTGCCTTTCCACAATTCTGTCTGTGCACAGAACAACAGACAAGTTCTCCCACAATTCACTGGGAAAGAATCATAGATCAGATCAGCTTATTGCAGCACAAAGAACCATGGGATATGCCCCCAGTAGCCCATGTGACACAGATAGGAGTGCAGCACCAGTTCGGACACAGTAACTTGGGTGTGGCTTTGCAGTGCCGGCACCGCTGCTCTCATCTGGGATAGGCTAATCCAGGAGCTCAGACCTGTGTGCCAATCACCTAGGCTACCTATGCAGTGAAGTCATATCCTTTGTGTGTGTGCTGTGCACCCTTACACTTGTCAGTAGCCCTAAGTAACTAAATAAAATTATACCTAAAAATGCTGAATTTTTAAGAGTGATCTCTGCCTATGAAATGTTTCTTGTTATTCTGATACAATCTAGTGCTACCCATAGAATTCCCCTTGCTAAAGTTCTGCCATGATTTCTATTATAAAACTATATTTGGATGTTTCTTATAATACCTGTCTCTGAGACAAAATATAGTGATCAGGTTCTTGGTCTAGGCATGAAACTACAAATGAAACTGATCTGCCTTAGAGGCAAAGGGTTTATGTTCAGGAAGTCCGGAGGGCAAAGCTGCTATTGTTGTTAGTTTTTAAATATGGGTTTTAAAATAATTTTTTTCCCCTTTTTACAATGTCCTTTTAAATACAAATCACTACGGTGTCTGTTGCCCATTTTCTTAATGTTTTGTTAAACTAGCACTTAATTCCCTACAAACACAAACTGCAGTCAACTATGGTTGGCTCCACCTCTCCTTCTCTTGACCCTCAATGAGTCACTTGCATTGCAAATATGTTTACTAAGGCTGTCGATTAATCACAGTTAACTCACGCGATTAACTCAAAAAAATTAATCGCAATTAATCGCACTGTTAAACAATAGAATACCAGTTGAAATTTATTAAATAATTTTGGGATGCTTTTCTACATTTTCAAATATATCGATGTCAATTACAACACAGAATACAAAGTGTACAGGGCTCACTTTATATTATTTTTTATTACAAATATTTGCACTGTAAAATGATAAACAAAAGAAATATTATTTTTCAATTCACCTCATACAAGTACTAGAGTGCAATCTCTTTATCATAAAAGTGTAACTTACAAATGTAGTTTTTCGTTACATAACTGCACTCAAAAACAAAACAATGTAAAACTTTAGAGCCTACAAGTCCACTCAGTCCTACTTTTTGTTCAGCCGATTGCTAAGAGAAACAAGTTTGTTTACATTTAGGGACGATAATGCTGCCCACTTCTTAATTACAATGTCTCCTGAAAGTGAGAACAGGCATTCACATGGCAGTGCTATAGCTGGCATTGCAAGATATTTACGTGCCAGATGTGCTAAAGATTCATATGCCTCTTCATGCTTCGGCCGTCATTCCAGATGCTTCCATGCTGATGATGCTCATTAAAAAAATAATGTGTTAATTAAATTTGTGACTGAACTCCTTGTGGGGGAATTGTATGTCTCCTGTTCTGTTTTACCCACATTCTGCCATATATTTCATGTTATAGCAGTCTCGGATGTTGACCCAGCACATGTTCATTTTAAGAACACTTTCACTGCAAATTTGAGGAGATACCAATGTGAAATTTCTAAAGATAGCTATCTTTAGAATCTGAAGTGCCTTTCAAAATCTCAGAGGGATGAGGTGTGGAGCCTGCTCTCAGAAGTCTTAAAAGAGCAACACTCCAATGCAGAAACTACAGAACCCAAACCACCAAAAAAGAAAATCAACCTTCTGCTGGTGGCATCTGACTCAGATGATGAAAATGAACATGTGTCGGTCTGCACTGCTTTGGATAGTTATCGAGCAGAACACGTCATCAGCATGGAATGGTGGTTGAAGCATGAAGGGACATATGAATCTTTAGTACATCTGGCATGTAAATATCTTGCGACGCCGACTACAAAAGTGCCATGCAAATTCCTGTTCTCAGTTTTGGTGACATTGTAAACAAGAAGCAGGCAGCATTATCTTCTGCAAATGTAAACAAACTTGTTTGTCTGAGCGATTGGCTGAACAAGAGGTAGGATTGATTGGTCTTGTAGGCTCTAAAGTTTTACATTGTTTTATTTTTGAATGCAGGCTTTTTTTTTTTTTACATAATTCTACATTTGTTAGTTGCACTTTCATGTTAAAGAGATTGCACTACAGTACTTGTATTAGGTGAATTCAAAAATACTATTTCTTTTGTTTTTTACAGTGCAAATATTTCTTATAAAAATATATGTAAATTGAGCACTGTACACTTTGTATTCTGTGTTGTAATTGAAATCAATATATTTGAAAATGTAGAAAACATCAAAAAATATTTAAATAAATGGTATTCTATTATTAACAGTGCAATTAATTATGATTAATTTTTTAATCATTTGACAGTCCTCATTTTTACCCATATTGATGAGGGATTTGGCCTTTGTTAAGAAGGCTCCATTCAGGATCATCCTTTTAGATTATGAACTGTGTGGGGAAGGCATGATGTTGTTTGTCTGTAAAGTACGATGCATGCTCTGGCTGCTGTATTAATTCCAATATGACTTTCACTAAATCCGAACAATGTTTAAAGTGGGTGCAGAGTAATGTAAAAAGAATGGTAACTATGATATTCTGGATAAGTGTTTGTAAGAGCGGAATTTAGTGAAGGATAGTGGGTAGTTAGGGGAGAAAATACCCCAATTCTCCATCCCTGCTCACGTGCTTGGGCTTGTTGAAGGCCGTGGGACTACTTGTGTAAGAGTTGAAGGATTGGGCACCTATTGCTCTTCAAAACAAAATGGCAACAGTATGTGATAGAGCAAAATAACAATGGACTGGTCAGATGAAGAAAAACATAGGACCCGGGTTGAAATCCTGGCCTTGTTGAAGTCAATGGAGTTAGAACAAGATCATACACATACCTAGTAAGCATTGATTAGAATAAATGGAGTTCCTTCAAGGGAGACTTGCAAAGGAGTTTGTTTAAATTGGGTTTCTGCCCTCTCTGTTGTTGGTTTGAAGGTTTTTTAAGGCCTGAAGAGTTTATTTTTAAATTTGGGGTGGAGGGTGGTAGACATTATTTATTTTATAACTATTGGGAATGTGAAGTCTGGTCTTGTGGAGAAAATCTTGGGGATGTTGTAAACTGTGACCAGAATAGAAGGGATAGAGATTTTGAATCTTTAATAGAGACATCCTCCAAGTGTATGTTAGGTATTACAGCTAAATAAATTATACCAAAACCAAACCAGTCTGAATAAAAATTCTTTACCCAGAGTCTATGGTGACTGGAAAACCAGGGTAAGTCTAGGTATACTCTACGCTCCCCTATAGCCTTTAATTTGATGTGCTAACTCATGTAAAAACAACAAACTGTCCTGTCTTCACTGGGATTTTACCTTGTTATAGTTAACTTGAGTTAAGAAGATACCTTTTTCCTGATGAAGACAAGGTCTTTCTCACTTCCCTGGTCCCACTGCCAGGTCCCAAGGAATGCCAGATTTGGCAGGTTTCAACCAAACAGGATTCTAGACTGCAGATGCTCCCCAAAATTCCAGGGGGTAGGTAAAGAAAGTGCACACACACATTCAGTAAATATACCACAGAATAGGCAACACTGAGCTAAGTGAACTACCCGTTTCTATCAAATTGATTTTGACTTCGAGGAGCTTTGGCACTGAGAAGTGTTACATTTTGTTAGATTTTAGGAGCTGCCTCTGCATGTTTGTTGGATCATTGGTTTGCTGTTATAGCACCAATCAGGTAAGCTCACTGAAGCTGTTGTCATGGCAATGTGGATGGTTCCAGCTTCTCTTTAAATGTTGCAAACTTTTCTCTTTTTGTTTCTTTGGGCCTTTGTAAAGCCCAAACCTCCTAAAATGCAACCAGAGATACATAGAAGAAAAAATATCCTGCATTTTTAAAAGTACTATGTGTACAAGCTCTATTTTAAGAGACATATTGGTAGTTACCAGAGTTTTGACTTGAAAAAAAGACAGGAATTGCACATTTCAATTAACATCTCAGTGGGAATGTATCCTAGTAGCGTTTCTCAATTGCGGCCACCATGGCTGCATTGTGCAGCCACAGCCTGCCTGGGTGGTGATTGGGAGAGGGGGGCAAAGCATCATCCCCTTCCCCTCCCTTCGTGTTGCTCCTAGATGCACCACCCTGCACTGCCTGTGGAGACAGGTGGGGCACAACACTGAAGGAGGTGAGTTCTCAACCTATGGGAGGAGCGCAGTCGGGGGTCAGGCTTTAGTCCTGGGGTGGTTGGGTGGCAGGCTCAGGTGGCAGGACTTAGGGAGCCTGGCTGCGCGGACCAGGTCACCAGCTATAGGGCTTCGGGCGCCAACACCCAGCTCCAGGCACAATGTTTCCGGCACTGACTCCTAGCTCTGGCCATGTGGCTCTAGCCTGCAGCCAGGCCCATGGGGCTTCAGGCTCCAACCCTGGGTGCACAGCGGCAGGCTCTGATCCCTGGCTCTGGCTGAATGGCGCCAATCCCAGGCTGCATGTTCTGACCCCGAGTCCTGGCCACTGACCCCAGGTGCTAGCCCCGGCTGACAACCCCTAGCTCCAGCCCTGGATGCCAACCTCTAGCCCTGGCTGCCAACCTCTAGCCCTGGCTGTGCGGCAGCGGACACCGACCCTGGGCTCTGGTGGGTGCTGGTCCTGGGTGTCAATCCCCGGCAGTGGTTGCCAACCCCCAGCACCAGCACCAGCCACAGATCCCCAGCCCTGGCTGCTGACCCTTGGTTCTGGCCTTGTGGCAGTGGCCACTGGTCCCAGGTGCCAGCCCCCCAGCTGCCACCGTGAGTGTCTACCCAGGCTCTGGCAGGTGCCCACCCCAGGCGCCAATCCCCAGCCCTGACCACACAGCAGCAGGTGCTGCCCTGGGCTCTGGCACATGCTGGCCCTGGGCGCTGAGCCACAGCTCCGGGCACACGGCAGCAGGCTCTGATCTCAGTACCAGCTGTGAGGCTCCTGCCCCCGGGCTCTGGCTGCAGGCACTGACCTCCAGTTGCATGGCCGCCAACCTCCGGCTCTGGTCACAGGGCTCACCACTCACCCCCATTGCCCTTGGTTCCTGCTGCCTTCCTGGCCCTGCATCCGTCGCCCCTGGCCCCTGCTGATTCTCCCTCCAACCCATCCATCCAGGGCTTAATTTGTCCTGAGGCTTGCTGTGAAAAGTGATATTAAGAAACATGCAAATATCACTTTTCACAGCATTATTTTTATTACTGAGTCTGCAAAAAACAAAAAAACCCTACATAAGTACATTGCAATGATTTCAATCTCTATATGTGCTTATTTATTTATTTTTCCTAAAGTTAATAAAGTATTTTAGGAAAAGGTGTCAGTGTGGCCACCGGCAAGAGTTGGTGACCACACTCTGAGGCCACCAAATAATTTGTTGTGAGAACCCTTGCTATAGGGTACTCCTAGATGGGGAAGTGCCTGGCTTTTTCATTGGATATGTATTCGTAAAACAGAGGTGGTAGGACGCGCTGTAACAGAATTCAGAAGTGCATTTTTTTATGAGCGAACCTATTTTTAAAGAGCTATTGCTGTCTTTTGTTCATGGAGTATAGTGCAGTATGTGAAGGTATGTATTGTGTTTTTAATTGTATTCTTATAGTACCTAGAACCCTATTGTGCTAGGGGCTATACAAAGACAGAGCAAAAAAGCAGTCTTTTCCCCAAATAGTTTACAATTTAAGACTCTGTTTAAAGATGGCAACAGGATTATCTGTCACAAGTTTCGTATTTTAATAGTGGAGTTACTATCTCCCACGTGCAATTTAAAAAAAATTCACATCCATTGGCTTGATAGTTGTGGCTTCAAAACTTGACACTGCTTATCATTATGACATCATTCTTTGTGGTGGGAGACATGTCCTCTCCTTCTGATCACTCTGGCTGACTGTAGACATTCAGGGAGTCTTTCCACTGGCTTGTATGGGCATTGGATCAGTCCATTGGTGCATTTTTGGGGGATTCTACTTCAGCATCAAATGTCCTATACCAGTTTATCTCTGCCAAATGGGAGCTTTAATAGCCAGGTCATCACTTTCAAAAGTGATTTTTGGATACCTTTCTTTTCTTGCATCTGATGAAGTGAGCTGTAGCTCTCGAAAGCTTATGCTCAAATAAATTTGTTAGTCTCTAAGGTGCCACAAGTACTCCTTTTCTTTTTGCGAATACAGACTCACACAGCTGCTACTCTGAAACCTTTCTTTTCTGAGTGCTCGAATTGAGGCACTTGGAACCTGATTTTTGAAGACACTAAGCATTCAAAACTGCGTTTGAATTCCATGGGATATGCAGTTTTTAAGTACAGGTGACATAATTACAGGAAGTTTCCCCACACAGTGAAGAATAAAACTAACAGCTAGATAGTTTTAAGAAGAAGGAGACAAATCTTATCTATCAATATTTAAATTCCCTTCCGGGTGAGGAAGCATTTACTGCTTGGTCACTTATGCGGCACATTTGAACTTCCTCAGGTCTATGCAGAGAAGCACAAGACTCCCAAAAGGACTGGTTAATCATGCAATGACTGAGGAACAGATTATTTAACAAGGGCTAAACCATCTTGAAAAGTAGGCTTCCCTACTCCTACAAACCCATTTATATATTTTACTTTTTAAAGTCAGTTTGTGTACTTGGGGCCTTAATTCTATAATATTTGTTTATGATTTTTAGGGAAGTGATGTGACTTAGGGTATGTCTTCACTGCAACGGTTCGCTTGAAGTACTAGTTAGGTCTGGGCTTATACTACAGAATTACATTGGTATAACTCACTTCTTTTGATAGATTTCCACTCCATACGGTTAAATTGAGTGCCTTGCATAATGACAGGTTTCAGAGTAGCAGCCATGTTAGTCTGTATCCGCAAAAAGAAAAGGAGTACTTGTGGCACCTTAGAGACTAACAAATTTATTTGAGTATAAGCTTTCGTGAGCATTCAAATTTCACTTTTTGCTACTATTGTATATCAGACTCTGATTTGTTTCTGTCCTCATCCAGAATAAACACTAACAAACTGTTAGTGCGCATCATCAGGCCCACACAGAGAGTTACTGTGTGACAGGCTAGTGCGGGGTCGATTCACACCCAGGCTTGCCACAAACCGAATGTTCATGGAGACAAGCCCGTGGTGGGGTAAAAAGGAGGAATACAATTCTAGCTTTTAAGAAACAGGTTTCTGTAACAAGTGTTACAGAAACATCATCTGGAGAGATAAAAATAGTTCAGCAATTAACACCTTGTTTAGCTCCTGCAAATGTGCTCAGGGATATAGAGGACCAAATAAGGCATGGTCCCTGATCCAAGGAATGCATAGTATCCAAGTATGTGATCATGTAAGCTCTCTATATGTGGTCTATTGGGATGTTTCATAAGAGAAGAGTTTGCAGGATGGTCCCCCAGAAAAGCAGATCGGATGCCCAAAGCACTTTGGACCTGATCCAAAACCCACTGAAGTCAAAGGGAATCTTTCCATTGACGTCTATAGGTTTTGGATCAGGCTCTATGGGACTAGGAGATGGCTGGAAGTGTGCAGCAATTTTGGGCATGCATTGAATTTATATTTAAAATGTTTAGTAGAGTGGTGGGTCTGGTACTTCAGGCTTCATGGAAAAAGTGTATTTTGAGGGGAACCTACAAGGACTAAGGTGAAAGTTGGATCACACCAGTAATGTTATCTATCAGTCAAAACCAACAAAAACCCCAACAGTCTTTCCTATTTTAGTATAACCCAGAGTACAGTTTTGTTCTATTTCTGGTCTTGTTTATAAGGACCAGTAAACACTTACTTAAGATGTTTTTTAGAAGGGAAAGGAAACCTTTTGAATCAGTTTAAGTTTCATGGAGTACTCTCTGCTCATATGACCATGTAAAAAGGGTAGTCTGGAATGTAGTTCTCATCAGTTACATGGAAAATTCTCAAGCTCAAGTCACCAGTAGCATTAAAAGGATTGTGATCTGAGAAAGCATGTACTATATTGGTCTGGTTTATTTAGCAATTTTATTAAGCCATCATTTATAACAGACTGAAAATGTACAGTTCCCATTATGACTTTATATGGTAACCAAATAAAACAGGAGTATTTGTTGGGTACACGGTACTTATTGAATAGTGGAGTTTATGCTATTGCTGTCTTAGAGCTATTTATATTGCTATTTGTGCTATGACAGGCTAAAGTATTCCTTGATCTGTGGTGATGTACTGTCTTTGGCCTTGTCCACAGAAAGCTTATTTTTCTAAAATAGTATTTAGATAGATACAGATACAGAGCACTCTCTTTACCATGGGAACTCTAGTGTAGGCAATGCATCAGCAGTTGCTGGCATCTTAATCACATATACCAGTGTAATTAGTTAATCATAAACTTCCCCGGCTTTGAAAAGTTCTGGCCACCCACTCCACTTCTCTCTTTCCATCTTGTAAAGACAGTATTACGGATCTATATGTTGGATCTGAGGCCAAGTCAGAATCTTGGAGGGAAGATCAAATTGTGTGAGTAGTTTCCTGAGGACTCATGACAACCACCATCCCTGGAAAACAAAGGATTTCTGCAACAGCAGAGCCCAGTGGTAAAAGCTGCTATTTATTGGTCACTGATGGAAATTCAGTTTACATTAGCTTATTCCCATTGTCTTTGTTTTTCCCATACCCCTGCCATCCTTCCTTTGCCCTCTAATGCCTGCTGGACAGGTACACGATGAAACTTAGGCCTGGTCTACGCTACAGAATTAGGTCAATGTAAGACAGATTACATAAACCTAACTATGGAAATGTTCACACTTAAATTTTGCTCCCGCTAACGTAACTGCCCTGCCATGCCAACTTAACTCCACCCCCATGAGCGGCATAGAGTCATGGTCAATGGACTTAGGTCAATGTAGTGTCACTGTAGACATTGTGTTGTGTACATTGACTGTTACTGGTTTTCTGGAGCTGTCCCACAATACTCCACACTGACAGTACAATCAGTACAAGTGTTCCTGGTGAGGATGTGCACTGCCAAAGGAGCAAAGCGTAGACATGCACAAACAATATCATTACTGTGGCAGCTGTATGCTGATGTAAGTTAGGTCAACTTAATTTTGTAGTGTAGACGTGGCCTTAGTCTTGTGTAAAAATGGAATGTAAACTCCTTGAGGCATGCACAATGGTTATTTGTTGTGTGATGCTCCTAGTGCACTTCAGGTGCTGTATAGATAAATGGTTCTGCCAGTAATATTTCTTATTAGGAAACTTTAGTGTTTGATGTACATTCCATGAATTTGGAGCTTCAGCTTCGGGGGTGGGAGAATATGCAACCTAAGGCTTAGGGGAGGGAATGATTAGAGAGAGAATCCAAAGCCCAGTCATTGAGAGAGACACCTTGACACTAGGGATGCTGAAAGAGACATAGGTGATAGTTGTCAGTAAATTAGACATGAACTTGCAGTGCGATATGGCAGCAAAAAAGGCTAGTGCAGTTACTGGGCTGTATACACTGTTCTTGGATCATGGAGCAGGGAGGGAACAACCTGTCATTTCTTGCCTATTCCACTTTTGTTAAAACCTCTAATAAAATGTTACTGTGGATTTGATTGCACTATTCCAAGTGCAGTACAAGCACCTGTGTGTAGAAAAATAGGTCAAACTGGAGGGGGCTCATAAAAGAACAAATAAAACCATTCAGGAGGTGGACAGATTGATTTATGAAGCAAGACTGAAAGTTGGCTCAAGGATGATTAACAGGGGAGGGGACATGAGTCAGCAATATAGAGGGAGGAGAATAATTCATGGTATTATAAAGGGGAATAATTAGGAGTCAAAGGATGAAATTAACAAAAAGAGATTTTCCGCTAAATGTCAGGAAAATGGCAGAGAGATCTTTTAGGCTGAGGAATAACCTTGAAAAAGAAGTAGTAGAAAGGAAGGAGTCCTGTTGTTAAAGACACTTTTAAAATTACGTTGGAATGTAAAATAGTGTCCTGCATTGAAATTGAAATGGGCTAGGCGAGGTGACCTAGTTATTTTCTTCTACCTTGATTCTCTGCAAATATCAAATTATAGGGAATTTCTACTTTTTGTATTTTAGGCCTTGGTAGGAGACTAAAGTGTTGTGGTTTTGAGTAGAATGTTTGCAGTTCATTCTCCAGTTAAACTTGTAGGCATGTGTACTGCTTATATCTGTGAAAGAAATCTTCGTTACCTTCATTTTAGAATTTTACTTTTTCAAAAAGTATGTTTCCTATTGAGCAGGAAGGTAACAGTGCAGAGATTTAAACCCAGTCTCTGAATAATACTATTTCACTTTCTTTGGAGAAGTTAACAATAAAATATTATAAACCTGCCAATATCACAGTTTAAATCAGGCAAGCAGAACAAGGCTGTTCAAAATACAGTTACTATTGAATGCTGATATTGTTCAGGGGAAGTGGGAAATACAGTTTGATTTTTCATGCTACATGGTTGTTTGGTATGATTGTATACTGTGAGGGCTACTGTTTGCTTTGGTATGATTTATTGTGTTTTTCAATCATTATCAGACTTAGAAAGTCTAAGATAAGTTCCTCTTTGTCATTTCCCAAATTTAAATGAATAAAATACAGTACAACGTCTTCTAGCAATAAATGCCATGTGTCTCATAAATGATTGCATGTCTTGGCAAAGATTTAATAGTTGTGTAGTAAGGGCTCAGTGCTAAAATTCATTACTTTTGCAAAATATACTAAAGGATGCTTACTGTATTAGTAACTAAAATATTGCAATACTTGACTTAGGCCATGTCTACACTTACAAGCTTACAGCTTTGCTGCTGTAAGATCACTCATGTAGCCGTGTTTTGCTGACAAGAGAGTGCTCTCCCATCGACATAATAAAACCAGCTCAATGAACAGCGATAGCTATGTCGGCGGAAGAGCACACGAGTGCTTATGCTGGCAAAACTTACGTTGCTCAGGGTTTGTTTTTTTTTTCAGTCCCCTGAGTGACGAAAGTTTTGCTGACATAAGTGCTACTGTAGACATGGCCTACATCAGAGTATAGCTTCTGTAGAGCTCCTAAACTGCAGGAGTGGAATTCCCTGCAGCTACACTCTTTTGGAGCTTACATTTAGCCCTGTGGAGCTTTGCTGGGAAAAGGGAGAAAGAAAGGAGCTTGCAGCCAGTTAGACTTCCTGCTAAATATCAAATGACAAATCCCTTGTATTTTATTTAGCCCTTTGTTAACGGAATAATGAGGAAGTAAACACCCTTTTAAAAGTAAAAAAAATAGTCTGTCATATATAATAGTCAGCTGTTGACTAGTCAAACTGCAGTTAATCAAAATGCTTTTTTGTCCAATGGCCTAATAATGTTTCAGCTTCAAGTCTGGTCTGCATTACAGAGATAGGAATGAGCTTACGTGGACCTAACTATGGAAGTGTCCACACTTAAATTTTGCTCTTGCTGACATAACAGCCCCTTAATGCCAACTTAATAACTCCACCTCCACAAGCAGTGTAGAGTCAAGGCTGATGTAGTTAGGTTGACACAGTGTCAGTGTAGACACTGTGATATTTAGATTGACTGTTACTGGCTTTCGGGAGCTGTCCCACAATGCCACACACTGACAGTACAATCGATAAAAGCGCTCCTGGTGAGGACATGCACTGCTAACACAAGGAGTAAAGTGTAGACTCACACAAGCCATGTAATTACTGCAGTGGCTCTGTGCCAACATAAATTAGGTCAACTTAATTTTGTAGTGTAGACTAAGGATCTAAAAGATTAACCGGTTAACTGATAAACATAGTCTTACCGGTTAACTGCCTTAACCATTAACCCCCATGCCGGCCGGAGTGGGCCTAGCTGCGGCACGCGGCCGGAGCAGTGGCACCTGGCCGGAGCGGTTCCAGCACTGGCGCCTGGCTGGAGTGGGCCCAGCCACGCCGGCCAAATGGGCCCCAGCTGCTTAAACAGTTAACCATTTAAATGACATATTTTTTAATCGTTTAAACGGTTAACTTTTTAAACGGTATTTACATCCCTAGTGTAGACATGGCCTTAGTCTCCAGGAGTTTAGAAGTGCTGCATTACAAGATCTGTACCTTGTGACGCTTTATTATTCTAGGTGAAATCTTATAGCCACGTAGGCCCTAATTCAGCAAAGTAATTAAATCATCTGCTTCACTTTAACTACAAGTAGCTCCAGGACTACACATGTTCATAAAGTGAAGCACATGCTGAAGTGCATTTCTGAATTAGTGCCATAAGGAGGGACTGTTACTACTGTACTCGGGCTTGGTCTGCACTAGGAATTTATGTTGGTGTAGCTACATCACTTAGGGGTATGTAAAATTCACTTCCCTGAGCGATGTAATTATGCCGACTTAACCCCTGGTGTGAACAGCACTATGTTGGTGAGAGGGCTTCTCTTTTCGACATAGCTACTGCCTCTCGGGGAGATGGAGTTACTACGTTGACAGGAGAAGCTCTCCCCTCAGTGTAGGTAGCATCTTCACGAAGCGCTACAGTGGTGCTGTAAGTGTAGACAAGCCGTCAATGTTGTGACGCCTGTGTCTGCCATCGAAAATCATATTGGCATTTTTGTGGTCATGTGACATTAAAGATTTTATGTATTACACAGTTCATCTTCAGCGGAATACATTACCCTGCTACCAGGGCCGGCTCTAGGCACCAGCAAAACAAGCAGGTGCTTGGGGCGGCACATTTCTAGGGGCGGCATTCCGGTGCCGGCCATGCTGCCCCTAGAAATGTACCCCTGCCTCCCCAGCTCGCCTCCGCTCCGCATGCTCTCCTGAGCACGCAGCAAGCCTGGGAGGGAGGGAGGAGAAGCCGAGCGGCGGCACGCTCGGAGGAGATGGCGGTGGTGGAGCAGAGGTGAGCTGGGGCGGGGAGCGGTTCTTCTAACCCCCTCCCACCATTACTTCCTGCGCTTCCGCTCCCCCCCCCCACCTCCGCTCTGCCTGCTCCCCTGAACGTGCTACCTCTCTCTCGCCTGAGAGGGATGGGAGAGAAGTGGAACGGCGTAGTGTTCAGGGGAGCAGGCGCAGCGGAGGTGAGCTGGGGGGGGGGGCCGCAGGAAGCAATGGGGGGGGGAATGCAGCACGCCCAGGAGAGGAGACAGGGCCAGGGAGGGGAAGGGGTTGGGAAGGGGCGGAGTTGGGCCGGGGGCGGCGGGGCACGAAAAAAAAGTGGGGACGGCCAAAATTTTTTTTGTTTGGGGTGGCAAAAATCGTAGAGCTGGCCCTGCCTGCTGCTTATGTCTTGTTAGATAAATAGTCTTTTTTTTAGTCAGGATATGTTTACCAAAAGGCAGCTGTTGTATTCAGCTGTTACGGATCGTTCTTAATTAAAATAGTTTATCACTCTTTGTCATGGACCCACTGAAGGCTGAAGACATGGGACTTTTTAATGTGTGTCTTTGCATAGACCCCAAGGGATAACTTTTGGTGGGAAAAAAAATGAAAGTGTTGATTGATTTCTTGCCCCTCGAGGAGAAAGTCAGCTCTGGGAGGAACAGCTTCTTGCTTTTCAAAATACCATAAATTATGGAATAAAACAAACTTTAACAGCTATAAAATGACTCATTTTTCTCATGATTCAGTTCAGGATGTAGAAATGCTAATTGTGTTAATCTAGTAAACTAATAAAAACAAATATTAAGAAGCTGTAGGTGCTGGTTTGTCTCTCACTAGATTAACCAACAATATAAAGACAAGAGGTTGCTTACAATTTCTTAATTTTATAGTTTGCATGTATATGTCACCTTTCTATATGTGCTTCCATTTGATGTCCATTTAATCATAACAGAAATAATCCAGCCAGCATACTTAAATAAATGTACAGTTTGTCTTTTACTTTTGCGTTAGTGAATTCATGAATCGTCTAAGCATACGATTTTTAGATACCACATTCACAGCATCTGAAATATAAACATTAGTTCTCCTGCTTTAGTTATATCTTCTGTTTCCCAGGACAGTCCTCCAAAGTGTGTGTGTGTGGGGGGGGGGGGAAGTGGGAGAGGGAGGGGAGAGCGAGCTTGCTCGATAAAGCACTGCCCCTATTTGGTGAAGTTACATCTTTATTTGCACGTTGCTCAATACTTTGTCTTTTGGCTTTGGGAACCAGTGTTTTATCCTCAGTAGCTGTTTATCTGATTTACAAAAAGAATCTGTATCCACTAATTATATATTTAAATAGAGAAAGTGAATCAGAGAAGACTTAAGAATACAAGTATTCCGGGAACCAAAAATTATGCATGTGAAGTTATATATGTATATAACAGGCTTCCCTTATTTGTGTTTACAAATTGTTGTGGGTTTCATTTTGTGGACACAGTGGTTATGTGCACAGATAAAAGGATTCTGGCTAACTTTCTAATTATACCTGTAAATCAGGTAAGCCTCTGTCCTCATTTGCACCCACGGTTATTTGCAAGCAGCATATTGGGAATGCAAGAAGAGACAGAAGCTCTTTTTAACAATCAGGCCCTTTAAATGTGATTTGATTTAGGTAAGATATTGATGAGAAGGGCTGTGGGACTCGAGAGACACTGTCACTCCACTGTGAATATTCTAATTTATACAGAACAATATGAGCATGGTATAATGCAGGCAATTAAAAGACATGGTCCAAAGTTATTTACAAACTAGATGACATTGTTGGATCATATTAAAGAAGTTCTGTATTAAAATCACAAATGAGTTTGATTCCCCATAGTTTAAATTCCAGGGTATTACTAATTTAAGAGGTCTCTTGGTTTTTGGTACTGTTTCTCTCCCTCTATGTGTGAAACTTGCAAGCTGCTAATTGTGTTAGTACATTCTAAGACAGAGTCTGTTCTCAAAGCAATTCACAGAGACTCAAAGCAATACTCTAACAACAGAAACAGCACCCAGAGACTCCCTGCCCTTTTGTTGTATTAACAATTGTGATTAAAATAGAGATAGAGGATGTATGTGGATGGATGCTTGGTGTGGATAATAACTGAATGATCAGGGAGGTGCCAGCCTAAGAATCCAGTGTCCATCGGCTGAAGAAGGCGTCAAGTGGAAATAACCAGAGGACCCCCGGAGGGCAGACTGGAATCCACCCAACAGCCTCAAGAATGGGAGAACCAAAGAACAAGATAACATCTAGCAGTAGGGAGCCGTCAGGAATGTGCCATCTGCTGATTGATTCAGCAACAGCATGATGAAGCAATTTGCATAGACTGGCATAGGAAGAAATTCCTATAAAAATAGACTCTAAAAAGTGAGAACTTTGGGGGGGTCTGATTCTGCAAACCAACTTCCAGGAGCATCAGATGAGCATCTGACAAGGCCCTGCTCCCTCCTCATGTCCAGGCCACCTGGCCAGTGGCTTGGCATGAGCAACTCTAAGGCTGGTAACTATGATAACAACCTTGCAGAACCTGTGTGTGTGTGTGTGTGTGTGTATGAATGAATGAATGAATGAATGTGTGAATAAATATGAGATTGAATGGAATGTTATAGCTGTAACTAACTGTTCACTATGATTCTTTCTGTATTCACAATAAATGTGGTATTTTGCCTTTTTCCCTTTAATAAGATCCTGCTGGTTTTTAATTTATTGGTACAACAACATACACCATGACATAGGTTGAAATGAAGACGGGCAAGGCAGGTGGAATAGGGGAAATATTTAGGGTGCAAAGTCCATGCAATTACTAGTTCCTGTACAGTATGTGTCATCGTAAACATGACTGTAAAAACAGCACTTTCTTATTTAACATTCATTATCTCATCATCATGATAGCTTGTTGCTCCAAAACTGCACCCAAGACCTGGTGGTGTCACTGTTGAATAGTTGAATAGATCCTCAGGGATACAGGATTTTGACATGGGGCACTGCATCAGGCAGTGTTCAAGTCTTTGTCTACTCTAAGCTCTCCACATTGACATTTGGAATCATTCCTCAGCTTACACTTGGTCATATTGTCACCAGACATTGCCATTCCAGGTCATGCCTGATATTAGTATTTTTGTTTAAGGTCAGTGCCTGGGAGAAGGAGTTCTGAAAGAGCATTTCCTGCCATTTCGTTACCCCCAAATACCACTGGGAAAGTCTACAGAGTAAGGGATTTTCACAGTCAAGGATGTCTCTAGACTAAACCTCTTGGATGGTGGAATTCAAGAATGGATGTCTTGAATCCTGCACTTGTTTTTGTGCCTTCTTTCTACTGAAGGTATCTTGCCTCCCTGGTGGTGGTGCAATCCCTATAAGACAATACAGCGACAGTGTCAAAGTCTGTTTCAAAGTCCCTGTGATGTTCTTGCAGGATTGTTTGAGATCAGAATCAATTTTGTGTGCCGCCTCAAGTGTGACCATACTGCGGGGCAGTACTCTGCAACTGAGAAACACAGAGAGAGACTGGTTTTGGGGTCAGTTTGCCATTTTGTAATGGCCAATTTCTGGAGTTCACAGTTCCTGGAGTTCACTTGCTTTTTCAGCTTCTTGATGTGCTCTTTGAATGTCTGGATTCAGCCTAACATGACCCCAAGATACTCCAGATGTTCATATGCTCAAGGATTGTACCATCCCACAATATCTGGAGCTTTTCCTTGGCCTTCAGGTGGAAGGTGTCTTGCTAAGGTTGGCAGTCAGAAACTATGTGTAATAGTTTTCTCCAAGAATGCTCAAGGAGCCAGTTAGAATGTGCTCAGTGTCCTCAAATCTTTCCTGTTTGGTGGTAATGTAATGATCATCTACATAAATGAATCTTTATATGTTGGGGAATTCCAGCTTTTCATTTCTGTAGACGTTAAGTAATAAGGGTGCTAGCACTGAGTCTTGGGGCAAGCTAGTATGATGAGTTCGCCATCGAGTTTTCTGACCATTTATCTCAACAAAGAAACGTTGATTAGCAAGCAGGGAAGAGATGACTTGGACCATCTTCCTATTTCTCAAAATTCTTGCCAGTTACAGTAGAAGTGCATGATAGTTCATGGAGTCATAAGCAGCTGACAGATCAACAAATGCAATCCCTGTAATTTTGCAAGTTATGAAGCCATTTTTGATGTACTGAGTTAGGTTTGCAACTTGGCCACAGCATGAATGTTCTGGGTGGAAACCAGCTTGGTCATCAGTCAGTTGCCCTTCTACTATTAGCATTATTCCATCCACTATCATCTGCTTATATAGCTTGTAGGTTCAGCAGAGTAAGGATATTGGGTTGTAGCTCTTTGCAGAATTTGGCCACTCCTCTTTGCAGTGGAGCCACTTGGGCCTGTCTTTGCAGCCTGGCCACCGGCATTGTCTCCAGGAGAGAGCTGTGGAAATCAAGTAGCCACTTCTATGGTCTTATCCCAAAGTGTGGTAATAGTTCATTAGGTATACCATTAAGTCCAGCTGCCTTTCCACACTTCAGGGTTTCCATAACTATTGTCAGCTTCTCAATATTGACCTGCTGACTGGGGACTTTTGCTGTCTCTGAGCAGTGAGCAAAAACTCCTACTTGATTTGTTTTGTTTTGCGCTTTGCTTTGTGGTCTGTTTACCGTTTAAGATGAGTTGGTGTGTGACTTGGATGGGAGAGATTGCAAGGATATGCTTTGGTTGTTGTCCATCAGGGTTCAGCTTCTGAATAGTGACCCCCCCCCTCCTTTTTTTTTTTTTTTGTGGCTGAGGTTTATTGTTTCAATCAGCTCCCTCCAGTGGTCACACTGTGCCTTTCGGATCTCTCTCATAAACATTTTCACAAGCCCAGTGGTTTTTTCACCAGATGGATCTGAGTCAAACAGTTCTGAATATTGTTGGTTTGTTTGTTCTGAAAGCCCAGGTATATACAGTGTACATACGGGGTATGTCTACATAACAACAACAACAAAAACCCCAAACAAAACCATTGCAGCATTTCAGAGCCCTGGGTCTATGGACTCAGACTTGGGCTGTAGTCCCGGGCTCTCAGACTCACTGCTGCGAGGGTTTTTTGGTTTTGTTTTTTTGTTCGGCTATGTAGACATACGCATAGTGTTCATATATATTATTTGCTCCCTGTGTGTACGTTCAAGTCATCTGTTTCTTTTACTTGCAAACAGCTTTAACAATTGTATTCCACTATCACAACTCCAAAAAGATTAAGGAGTTATTGGGTGAAGACCACTTGAAAAGTAACTCAAAAAGCACAGTACTGTTTGAAAATGTCGTACCTATGTGGTGGTGGTGGTTTGTTTATTTTATATATTCTTACAACTACAGGGTTAGAGTGGAGGCCTCCAAAATGTAAAATCAGTTGTGACCAGCACAGCTACTCTACCTCCCTGTTTGTCCCTTTGCTCATGGTGAACTGCATAACAGAGGTGACTGTCAAGGTTGGAAAAGCAACATCACCTGGCTAGTCTCAGTAACATGCAAAATCAGGTTCTTCATCAACAATTAGATCATTGATGGCCAAAATGGTTATTGGCTACTGATCTTGAATTAAGTAGCATGAACTGTAGAATAGAGTCCCTCCTCCTTGCTTTTAAGATAGCATACTACACAATGCCCATGGCTCTGATACTAAATGTCAGATGCCTGGTCTATATCTGGGAAATGCTCTCCTCCATGGTTTTCTCCATGCCCACCTCTTCAGGGATTAAGGGACCAGATCCCCCAGTACCAGTCTTTTATCCTTAGTCCTCAGAGTCCTCTGCCTGTGGCAGTACCACACATCCCTCTTGTCCACCACATTGTGTCACTGGCATAGTTGCCAGAGCTGTGTACTTGTCTAGCACAGACTGTGAATGCCATCAATAGAGACAATGAATTCAGATAAATAAAGATGACAAACTAGGATTAAAATAACCCTGGAATCCCTGACCCAAAATGTGCTCCCTTCCCATCATACAGCTCCAACCACAGCTAAACTAGGGTGTTGCTTCGCATCTCTAGTTGTGTATTGCAGAGAGGGGTGAGAGCTAGGCAACAATAAGCTACCTTCTATATGTAGCTAGACCTTTTGTCTCTCACCACTGCAGAAGGAATGATACACTAGACCCCCAAGAAGGTACCCCGAGGAACAAGTCCCCAGGAGAATATCCCACCCCATGTGGAAACTTTTTCAGCAGCATATCATCCCACCAAACATTATTACTTGATGTCCAAATCCTGTCATAACAATTAAACATCCATTCAGTTATCAACAAAGCTTCATCATTCCCACTGCTGCCACCATCATATAGCCCCTACTTAGTCTGTTTCTAAATCCCATAATTACACCAATTTAATTCAGTAGTAATCTCCATCTTGTAATTTGTCAAACTACAAGAGATTTCATCACAGTGCTGAAGAAGCCAGGGAACTTGACACAGAATTTACTTCCACCTTGCTAGAGGTTTGCAGTGGCTGTGTTTACAATTAGCTTGATCATGCAGTTCTTGGACAAAATTCTCATTGTACTTGATGGTAACTTTTCCAGGATAAGGACGGCATGACTGACTTTAATAATTCTTAGCTATTATAACATTTCAACTTCAAAAATACTTCACAATTTTTAAACTAGTTAATCTTTACTCCAGTGAGGCAGCTAAGCATTATTCTCATTTTACAATTGGTGAAACTGAGACACAGAGTGATTTAGTGATTTCCCCTTCCCAGGGGTCACAGAGGGAGTTGGGGACAGAGCAAACATTAAAACTTATGAATTACTGGTTCCTAGACCTGCATGCAAACCTGTACATGAAGGTCTGGTGTAATACTGAAGTCCTGATAGTAAAAATATTTTTAAAAAATTTCATCCAACCCCAGAGGACCTTTGGGAAAAACTTGTGGGTTTTTCCCTCTCTCTCTTTCTCCCCATCTCTCACTCCCCTAACAAATTAAGGAGAATGTTTAAATGTACAGCCAAATGCAGATTTATCACTTCTACTCGATGTCAGTATTAAATATTAGAACCATGCTGCATCAGTTTGCCTGATCAGCCTGGTGGTGTGCACATGTATTAAAGAAATGGTTGCAGTTATGCCACTGAAGTAATGTTCTGGGTTGACCATTAGAATCTAATGTACATTGCAAGTGGCAGTACGTCTCCCTGTTTTTGCTCTTCGGATGCCCTTTAGGTGTCCAGCTTAGCTTCACATTTCGTGTTCTTATACAACAAAGGAGGAAATACTCTTAAATAGACAGAGGATTGAAGCCCAGCTGCTATTTATAATTGATGTAATATCAGGAAATTCAAGCCCAAGGCAAAATAAAAACTATCCCTCCCTTTTAAGGCCCATTGTGTATCTTTGAATATGAAGTTCATTAACTATTTTAAAGTAAACCTAGGATTTTAGATTTGTCTTTTTGTTTGTTAAATTATGTCTGCATAGAAGGCCCAGTTTGCTATAGAACAGCAGTCTCATGAACACTGAAGAAAACAAATTCAGTAACAATGCATTAGCAATTGGTCACAGGCCTATCTAGACTGGGAATTATCCCCTACTACACCTTTTGGAGTAGCTGTACTGGTGCAAATTCCTAGCGTGGAGGGATAAAACTACTGTTTCACTGATTTGGGGTAAGCTCCATTTAGTGGCTATTTTTGCATTGCAGACGTTAGCATTTTCCAGGAAATCTCTCTCTATTGCATCACCACCACCACAGTCTTGGTAATGGTAGCAATGATGAGAATGGGAATGTGGCTCAGCTGTCAGTGTCTTTGGCCTATTGTGTCATCTAACCTGCTCAGAGCATGTCTGGATAACATGGTCCTACGAATACTGATTTAACTGGGAATTGGTCCTGCTTCGAGCAGGGGGTTGGACTAGATGACCTTCTGGGGTCCCTTCCAACCCTGATATTCTATGATTCTATGATTCTATGACTTGTAATTGGTCTACTCTGGCACTCCCACTGGTGGAGCTGTACTGGTGATGGAACAAGGGAAGATTTCCTAGAAAACGCTCATGCAGACATAGCCTGAAATGTGGCTATATATAACCAAATTATATGTGTAATTGACACACTACATAAGTTATGTGACTAGATGAAAGGACTTTTTCCTTACAATTCACAAATCTGAATCAGAAATTGCCAAACCTCATCCAACTCCCAGTTTCTCTTCAATTCCAGGAATATCACTTTGCACTTAAATAGCAGCTTTCAGGAGAGTGTCTCAAAGTACACGATATGCTATGCATCCGATGAAGTGAGCTGTAGCTCACGAAAGCTCATGCTCAAATAAACTGGTTAGTCTCTAAGGTGCCACAAGTACTCCTTTTCTTTTTTCAAAGTACTTTATAAACACTGAGTCCTAAGGGTCTGGTATATTGGCTCTGCAGTGGGTAGAGAGGGTGTGAGAGGAAGCTATTATGCTGGAGTAAACAGTCCCTAGATGGTCACCTAAAACTTGGCACACCATAAGGCAACCTTACACCTACTCTAAATAGTGCCTCTGGACAGGGCCAGAATTAGGGAGGGTGCAAAAATGGCTTAAAGTCCCCCACAGCTGTTTTCGTCTTCAAATGTTGTACCAATAAATTAAAAACCAACAGGATCTTATTAAAGGGAAAAAGGCAAAATACCACATTTATTGTGAATACAGAAAGAATCCTAGTAAGCAGTTAGTTATAGTTATAACATTCCATTATATTTATTCACACATTCATTCACGCACACACACACACACACACACACACACACACACACACAGAGGTTCTGCAAGGTTGTTATCATAGTTACCAGCCTTAGAGTTGCTCATGCCAAGCCACTGGCCAGGTGGCCTGGACATGAGGAGGGAGCAGGGCCTTGTCAGATGCTCATCTGATGCTCCTGGAAGTTGGTTTGCAGAATCAGACCCCCCCAAAGTTCTCACTTTCTAGAATCCATTTTTATAGGAGTTTCTTCCGTCTTTGGGAATTGCTTCATCATGCTTTTGCTGAATCAATCAGCAGATAGCACATTCCTCACTGCTCCATGCTGCTAGATGTTATCTTGTTCTTTGGTTCTCCCATTCTTGAGGCTGTTGGGTGGATTCCAGTCTGCCCTCCGGGGGTCCTCTGGTTATTTCCACTTGACGCCTTCTTCAGCCGATGGACACTGGATTCTTAGGCTGGCACCTCCGTGATCATTCAGTTATTATCCACACCAAGCATCCGTCCACATACATCCTCTATCTCTATTTTAATCACAATTGTTAATACAACAAAAGGGTGGGGAGTCTCTGGGTGCTGTTTCTGTTGTTACAGAGTATTGCTTTGAGTTTCTCTCTGTGTGAATTGCTTTGAGAACAGACTCTGTCTTAGAATGTACTAACGCAATTAGCAGCTTGCAAGTTTCACACATGGGGGAGAGAAACAGTACCACAAACCAAGAGACCTCTTAATTAGTAATACCCTGGAATTTAAACTATGGGGAATCAAACTCATTTATGATTTTAATACAGAACTTCTTTAATATGATCGAACACCAATCTAGAAAGGGAAGAACACACAGTCTGGCCTCTTAAATAATAAGCCTCACAACACCCTTGGAGGTAACAAGAACTATCATCTCCATTTTACATATGTTAAAACCAAGGCACAGAGCTGTCTAGGCCCAAGGCTGCTCAGCGAATTAATGGCATAGCTGGGAATAGAATTTTTAAGTCCTGACCCATTGTCTTTTTCCTCTATGTATGATTTAACTGATTTAACTGTTTTAGAACGCTATTCCAGACCTCCTGCTGCAGCATCAGCAATCAAATTTTCATGAACATAATCATTCTGAAAGTGGGTTTAATCCTAAATTTCTTCTTTCACTAGATGAGATCCATTTCTGTAGAAAATTATGTATTCGTTGGTCTTTTGTCAAAATCACTCTGGATTGTTAAATACCTGGCAGTATTCTCTGCTGGATGAATACACTGTGGCACCAGGTTTGTGTTTGTTCTACAGCCTTTGTTGCTGATATGATGATATAATCCTTTACTGAGAGAGAACACAAAGCAGTGTGACATAATCAAGTATGGTATACACTATATAAATATGAGCCTAGCAGACCATTGGAAGAAGCCTTGCATGTGCTATTCAGACAGCAGACGCGATTTCCAACTATTATTGATTCAGTTCATGTTAATAGATTAAAATATTGGCCTCTGATAGTAGTTGGGCTTTTGTTTATAATTTATAGTTTCTGTGGATCATAACTGAGTATTTCCTAACGTGGATTCCATGAAAATGGTGGAATGTTTCTTAAATGAATTTAGATAGGACTCCCACTGTGTGGAATTATAGAATTATATTAAAAAAGGAATTATTTTGTTTCTTTCTAACAAAATTACTTTCTGTCAAAAACACTTTGGTCTAATGGTAGAATGTGCTACTATGAAGGTTATGACAAGTGTGCAAGATTTGCCATTAACCTACCAATAAAATTAATGCTTGGCATTCCTGATTGTTTTGTGGCTACTGTTATATTCTAGAATGTTATTTTTCTTTCCTTTTTGAGTTTGAACTTGATACTAACACTGGGTGTGAGCTGTAGAGGCTAGGGTGGATGAAAACTGAGGATTTTTTAAAATTAAATTATTAAATTAAATAGAGGTTTAATTTAAAAATATAAACCTATTTAAAATTAAATTTGAAATTGGCATCCTATGTCAGACCTAAACTGATTATAATCTATTAAAATCATTTACATTAAATACAAAAAATAATAGTAAGCAGTACATATTTGCTGCTAAGTTTTAAAGAAAGTCAAACCACTGAACTGGTGGAAGTTGCTGGCTAAGCATCTGGAGCTGGAGTTTGTTGAAGGGTTAAACCAACTCTTGACAGCAGTCACCTCTTTTGTAGGGGCAGAGAGAATAATTTCTTAATTTCATTTTATTCAAGTAGATCATAGAGTCTTAAGTTTAAGGCTAGAAGGAACCACTAGATCATCTAGTCTGACTTCCTGTATACCACGGGCACCCACACCGCCCAGCACCTGCACACTAAATCGAACAACTGAAATGAGACTAAAGTATTATACAGTTATGTGTCACTGACAGAAAATAGGAAAGACTGAGATACACCAGAGCTCGAGGTTCCCCTAATGACAAGGAAAGGATTAAGTGAGATATACCCAGATAACCCTGGCAAGCAACCCACACCCACATGCTGCAGAAGAAGGTAAGAAATCCCAAAGGTCACTGTCAATGGGGATATATTCCTTCCTGACTCCACATATGGTGATCAGGTAGACCTTGAGCATGTGAGCAAGAACCAGCCAGCGAAGCACCTGAGCAAGAGAAACTCGGTGCCACCTCAGAGCTCTGGCCTTCCCCATCTCCATTGTCCCATCTCCAGTCATCTCCATCCCTGATGCTTTGAGGAAGGAATTGTTTTTTTTTTAAAGAAAAACCCTCCCAGAATACATTGGGGCAGGCAAGTGGAGGGGGTGGAGGCAAGCCCTTCCTGACTCCTGCTGAAACTGTGAAGCATGAGCTTTGGGGAACATATGAAAGCCAGAAGTGAGCCCCTTGAGCCCAGCCCCCTACCATCATAAGCAACACCATCATACAATTGCACTCATAAATTTCCCCTTCTCTCATAAAACTAATTTAAGTTGTTTGCCCCCACATCTCCTATTGGGAGGCTGTTTCCAAACTTCACCTTCTGATGGTTAGAAACTTTCTAATTTCCATCCTGAATATGTTCATGGCCAGTTTATATCAATTTGTTCTTGTGCCAACACCATCCTTTAGTTTAAATAGCTTTACACTCTCTCTGGAATTACCTCACTAATATATTTATGCAGAGCAATCATATCCCCTCTCAACCATTTTTTTGCTAGACTAAACATGACAAGCTCTTTCAGTATCCTCTCATAAGATAGGCCTTCCATTTCCCGATCATCCTGGTAGCTCTTCTCTACATCTGTTCTAGTTTAAATTAATCTTTCTTGAATATGGGTGACCAGACTTGTTTATTCCAATTGAGGTCTTACCAGTGCCTTGAACAGTGGTGGCTCATAGTTATCCTGTAATTGACCACCACACTCAGGTCTCTGTTGCTTCCAACTAAGGAGCCCCCAAGTTGCAGCAGAAATTTTTAGTGCATGATCTTGCACTTAGTACTGTTGAATTTCATCCCATTCTGTCACTCCAGTTTTCAAGGTCATCCAGATCTTCCTGTATATTTTTCCGATCCTCCTCTGTATTAATCATGCCTCCCAACTTTGTATTCTCAGCAAATTTCATTTGCACGCTCTGACTTAACACACTAGTTTACCTCAATGACTATTTCATTCAAAGTTTAGAAACCACTTGGGAGCTGAAAAAGCAAGAAAGCTATTTTTTTCTCTTCTAATCTGTGAATGAAAACTAGCTGTGGGAGGATGAGACCTACTAGTTCTAATATTTTCAATTACATGGTGACCAGAAACCATCAGTGCAATTCATTAACTATTGATGATACTTCCTTTTTTAATAAATCAGTTTTAAATGCAAAACATTTTAATAAACTTTTCTTCTTGGGGCATTTAAAGTAGTTTTATTTAACTAATAAATACATTTTAAGTGCTGGTTTTTGCACATTCTTTATTCATTCAATTTCCAGCCAAACAGAGCTTGACACAAATCAGAAGTATAAAATGAATCATCTAGTACAGTGGTTTCCTCAGTGGAATCCCCTTGGGGTCCACCATAGGTTATTCGGTAGTCTGTCCCTTGACCCAGGACTAGAACACACTGGAACGGTGCTCTCACACTTTTACTGCATGGAGAACATAATTTTATTCTCTGCACAGCATGGTGAATGATGCATTTCTTAACATAATAAAAATGTAAAAATTGAGGATCTGAATAAACCTAAATTAAGCTGTATAATTGCTTAAATAAATGTATATAGATATAGTTTATTCTCCTAGTTAGCAAAAAGAAGCACCAAAAGTAGTCTTGTTTCAGAGTAACAGCCGTGTTAGTCTGTATTCGTAAAAAGAAAAGGAGTACTTGTGGCACCTTAGAGACTAACCAGTTTATTTGAGCATGAGCTTTCGTGAGCTACAGCTAAAAGCTATAATTAGTTGCAAATCAACATGTTTTAATGGTTACCAACCAATGAGAATCAACCTTTCTTCAGGCAAATAACTAAAATGTACAAATGCAGAACACAATTAAAATCGATGATTTAAATCAAGGTTCTCTGCTTGCTGATTTAAATCATCATTAAAATTTGTGATTTAAATTGTTTTGATTTAAATCAGTCCAGAGGCTTTTTTGGAAATCCTTAGCACCTTGGAAGATCAGGTCTCTTGTTAGGGAAGCAAATGAACCAGTTTTCATCCTCCCTGCAAGGTTTTCTATTGAACAGTATCTAGCTGCTAATGCACATATTGTTTGAGATAAATTCACAATGTCCCCAGCTGATCTCTCAGAAAAGGAGGAACCCAAAATTAGTGGCCACTTGGAAATTGGAAATGGAAATTTGACATTAGGAGTCTCCTTTTAGCATTCCAATGTCTTAAGCATAAAGAACGATTTGTTGATACTGTATTTTTCTCTTTCTCGTAGGTGCCTGAGATTATTAGCTCCATTCGACAGGCTGGAAAAATCGCTCGCCAAGAAGAGTTTCAGAATAATCTATCTGAAGTTGAAGACCCTTTTTCGAAAAAGTTTGAGGTGTTGTTCTGTGGACGAGTGACAGTAGCACACAAAAATGCACCCCCAGCACTAATAGATGAATGTATTGAAAAGTTTAACCATGTTAGTTGTACCAAAAAATTGGAATTTAATTCATTGTCCCAACAACGCGAAACTGCCAATAATTCCGGAGGATTATCATTCAGTGATAAATTGCGATCTGTTTTCCAACCCTTGGTCAGTGAAGAAGAAGAGAAAAGGCCAATTAGGAAATCTTATTCTCAGCCTGGGCTGCGTTCCTTTTCTTTTAAGAGGGACTTTCAAGATGGGAGTTGCAGGAGTAACAGTTTTGCCAGCTCTTTTGATGAAACTGAGACTTCGCTGAACCTAAAACGTCAACTTAGCTATGGACACAACGTCGTGCAGCCAACAGATATTGCAGGAAACCGGACTATGTTATTCACGGTAAAACAAATTGCAACTATTGCAAGCATTTTATGTCTCTTAACACTCGATAGGAAATGCAAAAGAAATGTCCTGCGAAGATAGGAGTTCCTCCTTGAATAACTTCCTGCAGTTATTGGAGCTTAAGTTACACATACAAATGTACATATTTCTTTGTAGAGTTTTATCATTCAGTGTAAAAACCTGTTTTACATTGTCAAAGTATATTAAGTGAAATGGTTTAAAACAGCACCACATAAAACGTTGAGCTTCAAAAATACAAGGTTGAGAAATTATTAGGGAATATTATTGATAATGGTCTGATGTAAAGGCTGGGTCTAACTTTTATTATTTCTGTGATCTATATATATATATATATATATAGTGTGTGTGTGTGTGTGTGTGTGTGTGTGTGTGTATTATGCTAAATAATTACAGCAGAAACAACTTTATAGGTGAGAGATGCTACCTATTTAGAGCACAGGATCTTTGGAACTTGGCTGCGGGCAAGCACTCCCTTTGTGTCCCATAACAAGCAGTTTAGTTAAGGTGCTCCTGCAGTTTCACTGCACCTACTCCCAGTAGTAATCAGTGTGTATGTGTAATTGTGGGTTACTACAGTAGTTTTGAGCAGACTGTGGTTGAGGTTGGCACCAGGTTGACCTGTTTATATCCAAAATTCACCTAGCCAGCTACACCCCTACTGTGGTAGGCCACATGGTTTAAGGTCAGGATTTGAAGGGGGTATAGGTTAGTTTTGCTTCGCTTTCCTGCTATATTGCAAATAAATTCATGTTTACTATATTCTGTACAACACTGGTTAATGAGAGGTAGTATAGTAGACAATATTTTGGCTGGTTATCTTGAGCTTATCTCTTGGGTACATTAAGAACTTGTGTGTGTTTCTTTTGGCTGGCTATCCCTGGAGATGGAGGTGGCGAGAGAAGGGGTGGTGGTTCTGTACTTTTTAGTACAAAGTTTTTTTAAATACAGTGCAAAGTTTAGTGCAAAGTTTTTTTTAAATACTTTTAAAATGTAGGCCTGGTCTACACTACAGAGTTAGGTCGATGCTAGGCAGACCTAACTATGTAAGTATCTACACTAAAATTTTGCTCCCTCTGATGTAACTGCCTCGCTACGCTGACTTAATAACTCCATGTTCACAAGAGGCATAAAGTCAGCGTAGACACTGTGTTGCTTACATCGACTGTTACTGGCTATCAGAAGCCATCCCACAGTACTCCACGCTGACAGTGCAATCAGCATAAGCGGTCTTGATGAGGACACACACTGCCGACACAATGAACAAAGTGTAGACATGCACAAACAATGTAATTACTGCGGCGACTGTATGCGATGTAAGTTAGGTCGACTTAATTTTGTAGTGTAGACATGCCCTTAGATTGTGTCAGACTAAATTCATAGGGCTTTCTTATGGCTCTGAGCCAAGACCTTCCCTGTTGTAGTGGAGGAGATGCACTATTTTAACAGGGACCCCAGAGGCATTACACCTGCAGAATGGAAGTGTAATCATTATATCTCGAGGGATGAGCTTAGGGACAAAAGTAGCTATGACTATTCTAGAACTTTTGCTGCGCAGCTGTACGCTGGCTTTTTCAGGGAGGTAAATTGGGGATGTGGGGAGGAAAATGTGTATGCCCCACTACAGCCATACCTTATGCACCATCCTTCCTCGGGGCAGGTTCTGTCACCTTGAAAATACAATAGCCTCATTTAAAATAATTAAGTCTTAGTTTTTAAATGAATACTGTTTCAAACTATTAGACTATGGCAAATATTTGCAGGATGAGGGGAGAATGCAGAGGGAGATATTTAGGTCCAACCCCCCACCTGGTGAACTTTGGGACTTAAGTAGCACTTTAACTAAATTGCCACAACGCTGAAAGAGGTGTGTAATTTAAACCCCAGTTTGTGGAAACTGAAAATTTTGACTCAAACCTCAATGTGCTTCAGACTTGAATGTATAGAGTTAGCCACCCAAAAAGGTGGCGTGACTTTCGGATGTGGCTTCTTTTTCAGCTTTTAACTTTGGTTACTTTTGCCTGGTGGCTTCCTTGTCTCCTAATATTTCACAAAGGGTGTTTCTTTAATATGCGAAGTTGGATTTCTTGTATCTGGTTGGAATGCCTCTCAGTAGCAGGAAGTGAAATGACTTGGTCAGGGGCTGCAGTATCCACCATCCCATAGCTGATCACAGTGCTGGGGTTCATTGGTTAGCCAATTAATATTGATCAGTCTTGAATTAACATTGTTCAGAGGTTGAAATAATCTTTATTTGCATGCAGTGGTTATTGTTGTGACTTCATATGAAACATATAGTAGAGGCTGAGTATTTGACACATTAGGTGTTATGAAAAACATTTAGACTAGGATGCTTGCCAATTCCCTTAATCTGGCTGGAACAGTCTCTTGTTTTAATAAACCATCCTGGGAGATTGCTATCCTGGCCAGTGCCCTAGGTACAGTGACGCACTCCTCTGACAGTGGCAACTGCATGAGGTAGAAATGGGAGCTAGTCTCCTGCCGCGGGAATAGGCAGCCAGCAAAAAACAGAGGAGAGGTCTACTGAGTAGCAAGGAGATGAATGGCCTCCCACCAAGCAAAAGAGGTCAGCCCTGGGGGTCTGCAAAGGAAAACAAGCCATGGGGACAAGGAGATGGTGGGAAGTTTTTTGGAGACTAAAGTAAGAGAAAGGGTCAAGAATGAATCCATGGGGAAGTGCTTAGAACAGACAAAATAAGGAGGCCCAACTCTCCTCCCCTACACTCTTAGATGATTCTTTCCAATAAGCCAGGTGTCTGGGATGCACTGGATGGTTTAATGTACATTCTGGGAATTGTAGGTGGCTGTAGTTTTTTGGGTTGGTTTGTTTTTTGTGCATGTATGGAGATTCCACCTTCCTAAGAGGAAAACAGCCTAAAATTCACCAGGCTGCAGATACAATCTTCTGGCAACTAGGAAGTAGCCCCCAGAGACTTGGCAACAATTTTGCAATTTAAACATTATATATTGGCCCATGTCGAGTCTCATAAAAAATGGTGAAAAATCATGAACAGCTGTTTCACCCTTAAAATTAGTGCCTGTCTGGGAAAAAATTTCCTGTTCACACCTGGCAGTGCTTCTCAGCAGCTAGAGGGTTACTGCTACAAAACTGGTCAACGGCTAAATGTACTCCAGTAAATCAAAATGTACTCCAGTAACCTCATTTCTATAGCTTGAGATACATTGCCTTTATATTAAGTACTATGTACATCTAACAACACTTTAAAAAAAATATAAGTGGGATTCGGTCAGCTTCCAGGCCTGCCTTTCGATATCACTGCAGTTTCATCACATAACTGATTAAACTGACATGTGCTAAGGTCGTGGGAAAACTGATTTTTTGTAGAATCACAGAACCATAGGGTTAGAAGGGACTCCAAGTGTCATCTAGTCTAACACCTTGCCAAGATACAGGATTTGCTGTAAGTATAGTTTTGCTATTTTCTAGTTAAATGCAGGTCCTTTAATTTTTCCTTTGCCTGGTAAACAGAATGAAATTCCAATTCAATATTTTACAATGCTATAAATTTAATAGTATGTGCAAGTCCAACATTGCATCAGTTTTTTCTCTCTCATGCAAAATGTGGTGCGTGTTGTACTATTGTAATTTAAATCTACATTGAGTCAAAGTATAGAGTGGAATAAATTTTGAGATTTCTCATACCCAAGGAACATTTTTTAGTTGGAACAAATTTGACATAATGTTTCTTGAAGCTAAATGTATTCCTCTTTTTATTTAATTGTTTTTAGATTGGGCAGTCTGAAGTTTACCTCATCAGTCCTGACACGAAAAAAGTAGCACTTGAGAAAAGCTTCAAGGAAATATCATTTTGCTCTCAGGTAAACTGATAGTGCATTAATTTTTATGGTGGTTCTGCCATTCATGAATACTCATTGATTCTCCCCTCCCAGTTCGTTCCAAGTGGATCCCCAGATGTCATGGGTGAGTAGACCCCTTGGAAATCTGTACTTTTGTAAAGCCTTCGTTTCTTGTTTAATGTTTAGCCTTGTAATGTCTGAGGTCAAGACTCTCTTCTCCGTGCAATAAAAAATTAAGTGGACCGAATATCCTGTCAAGTTCTGCTTTCTGATTCCAGAAGACATGATTCACTGTTGTGCAAGTTCAGGGTTCCCTCGGTTGTGTGTGTGTTGTGCAGTGCATTATCAGTCACTGAAATAGAAGGCATAAACAGTACTTCAGAGTTAATTGAACACTCTTCAAAAATAACAGTCAAATTCAGGTTACTTTTACTTTGTAGACCACACAGATATATACAGTTATTGCACTCAGCTCATAGTAAGGAGGTACAGAGATACGCTACCCCAGCAGGAGCTGGTGAAGGCTGATGCTATGCCTCCAGGGTTATAGAGGGAAGATGGACGTTGTTTACTGTACAGTGATCCCCAAACTTTTGAGGGTCGCGCCTCCCCTTATTTCAGTCCATGCACCTCCGAGGACAGGAGTGGCTGCGGCTCTGGAGGGATGGAGGCGGGGTGCAGACAGGGATAGGGGGGCGAGGCTGTGGCCACAGCTGGGGCTGGGGCTGGGCCGAGGCTGGGGGTGGAGGCCAGAGCAGAACCACAGCTGGGCTGTACTAGGGGCTGGCAGCTGGGCCCATGGCCAAGTGCAGCTCTGCTCCCGGCCCTGCCCCCAGCCTTGGCCCGGGGCCACGAACAGAGCCGAGGCTGGGGATGGGGCCAGGCATGGGGCTGGGGATGCAGCTGGGGGCAAGACCAAAGCAGAGCTGGGGCGGGGAGGGGCTGGGTGGCGCTCCCTCCCCATTCCCTGTAGAGGCTGGCCTGAGCTCCACCACGCCCCCCTGGATGTTCCCCCATGCCCCCTTAGGGGGGCGTGCCCCACAGTTTGGGGGCCTCTACTGTAGGGCAACTGATTCCACCTCTGTATAGAATCAGCTTTACTGGCCATCGCAGAAGAGCACATGACGGTGGCCCTGCCCCTTTTGAGGAGACTAGTGTGAATTCAGAGAAGACTTTGCACTCAGGAGAGCACGATTGATACTATATATTTGTACTGTGGCAGAGTCTAGGAGCCCAGTCATGGAGCAGGACCCCATTGCGCTAGGCGCTGTACGTACACAGGACAAAAAGACGGTCTCTGCCCCAAGTAGCTTACAATCTAAATATCAGACAAGAGAGGACCAGTGGAATAAAAAAACAGTTTCGCAAAGAAATAATGAGATAACACTGGTCAGCATGATTGACAGTGGTATCAGCAGTGCTTAATTTGTGCCAGGGCTGAGCCACGGCACCTCTAGGCTTGGTAGTTCATAGTCCCGGCACCTCTTTCATTACAAATTAAGCGCTGGATATCAGCACAATAGCTGCTCTACCATTGTCAAAACTTTTTGCGGGCATCACAGCAAAGGGGCGTTTTATGGAGACACTTGAAGGAGGACAGTGAGGTAGTTTTGTGCACGTTTACAGGGAACTCCCATGTGTGAAGGGCAGCAGGGAAGGAGAAATCCAAAGGTGTTTGTTTTAAAATTTAACAAATGAGTGACACAGGCTGGCATCATTGGCAGAGGAGAGGCAAGACCTCTCAACGGTGTATGATAGGCCATGAACGGCCTTGAAAGTGAAGACAAATAGTTAATTCATTCTGATGGAGAAGGAGAGCTAGTGGAGAGATGCAAAAAGAGGGTGAGATGGTTGAAAGTGACAAATGAGGAAATGGCTACCATCGTGCCTGGGCTAGTGTGGGCATGCAAAAGGGGGCTCCTTGCACCCTCTCCTCTACTTTCCTTGCACACCTGTTCGGTGCATGTGCGCTAGTTATAAAAATAACAGTGTTAATATAACTAATACCCTTTGAATCAATATAGTGTCCATTGAAGAAAACTTCCCAGATCACAGGAGAACCTGAACCCTAACCTCCCCTCAGGCCACTTTTTCAGCCAGAATCCTGAATCATTAGATAAACTTCAAGATCACTAAACTCTGGCTCTCTCAAACCAGCAGAGGAAGTGAATTCCTGACTTAAGGGTCCCCTCAAGCCTGAAGAATGCTTTACTGGCTAGGTGGTTTGTCAGTTAGGGATACTGGACATATACACAAAAAGAAAAGGAGTACTTGTGGCACCTTAGAGACTAACAAATTTATTTGAGCATAAGCTTTTGTGAGCTACAGCTCACTTCATCGGATGCATGATGAAGTGAGCTGTAGCTCACGAAAGCTTATGCTCAAATAAATTTGTTAGTCTCTAAGGTGCCACAAGTACTCCTGTTCTTTTTGCGGATACAGACTAACACAGCTGCTATTCTGGACATATACAGCTTCTCTTCATCTCACTAGGAGAGGGGAGGGAACAGATTACTTCACTCTCACATCCATGTGTGGCCAGCCACAGAGCAGTATCACAGTTTCCTTGGAGCCATAGGCGTAGTTTGAGTTCTGTATTTGAGGGGGTACCTCCAGTCAGACCAATGGGGCTGTGCATAGGGTGGAGGGGGCAAATTCCACACCTTCCCGCGGCTTGCAGTTTGGGAAGACAACGGCCGTCATGCCCTCCCCCCAAACTATGATAATGCTTGGAGCCTGTTGGCACCTACTTCTGACTCTGCTGTTATGCTGGGACATGGCTGCCACTATGATACAAGGCAGGAGGCTAAGGTTGCCTGTCCTAGTTGCTCTGCTCTGCCTGCTGTGTTCTTGTTCTTAGAAGCAGTTGGGATATTGAAACAAGCACATGCTCTCAAAGTGGAAATCCCGATTACTTTAATACTCTGCCTTGCTCGCAAGTATTAGTCTTGTGAGTGTGGCAGAGTTTTTAGTGATGCAAGACTCCTACTGATCCACCCCTGATCCAGCCAAGCACGTAAGCCTGTGTTTAACTTTGAGGTCGCCTTGAATTTATGGGAATACATCGGTGCTTAAACTCAGCAGATGTTTTGTGCTTTGCTGGTTAGGTAATGAGGGGCCGGGGAGGCCTTTTGTTTCACCGCCTTTACCACTCAAAATCGAAGATATAGGGTGACTGCGTTTTTGATTATGAACAAGGTGAAGTTTGTGAATTTGTTAGTGGATTGCTCTGCAGAATAATTGGCATGTTCATAGTGTTACAGCTCATGTTAGTGGGCTGATGTATGTTTGGGGAGCTTTAAGAAAACAAGCTGGGGTACGTTCTAGCTACTTGGTGAAGGGACACATGCTGTGCTTGCTGCATTAGTCAGCGATTCTTTTTGAAAAACTAGGGCATTTTTTAAAGTGTTTGTAATGAAGTGAAGAACACTACCTACTGAAGAAGGACTGCTGGTGCCACCTTAGCATGTTTCTGAAGTTTGTTTCTCTGTAAAGATGGAGATCAAATTGTGTTCCTTGTTTATACCAGACTTGTGATATTGTTCCATCTGAAGCATGGTTAGGGATATGTCTGCTAAAATAATTTTGGAAGTGTCAGGAGAGGCCTGCTCCAACAGTTCATCAAGAAATGGAACTGATTCTCTTTTAAAATAAATAAATAAAATGTGTCCTATAGCCATAAAATAGGCTTTAAGACCAATCTAGAAATTGAAGAGTACTGTGGCCTCTGAATCCAACAGTCTTTGCTATACACTGTCTACCCAAGCTTGTAGATAATAATATAGAAACATAGGAGTCCTTATATCACTGTTTATTGTAATTCATCAAGTTCAGAAAACTGCTTCCAGGAGCAGAAAAATACTTGATTCTTCTGAGAGACTTATCTGTGGAGGGGAGGAGAGGGTTATAAAGGATTCCTTCCTGCCTGCTGTAGGTAATCTACTTATACTTTAACATATTCCAAAGAATACTGACCAATTCCAAAGCAAATCCTATTTAGCAGGTTATTCAGAATCAGTATAGAATTTCCATTTTCCCAGATCTAAGTGTTATACCACAAGACCCTGGAACGGAACTCACTCAGACTCAAGAAGAGTTTTTACAGAAATAAAATTTCATGGAGTGTGTAACATTCTGAGTAACCAACACAAAATTTTTATGAGTTTCATCTTGATCTTGCTAATGCTGGTATACAGTGGGAGTAAACCCTTTTGAAGTCAATGGAGTTGCAAATATATATATATAGGGGAGGTCAAAATCAAGCCTTATTATATTTTCTGGAACACATATTTTCTGGAACTGACTGTCAGATATTATAACAATGGGCTCTGCAGTATACACCCTAAGAGAGCTAGCCTGGGCGTTTACAGGAAATTAGAATTTAAGAACCTGAGGCCTCCATTTAATTGTCTTTCTAATTAATATCTTCTGTTGAAATATTAATGCCAAATCTTTGCGTTTGTCATAATACTTTTTCCAAGTGGTATGAGTATGCAACTATCATATTATGAGAAGTTGGATATCTACATGTATATTAAATTATTTTTCTTTATTCAGTTGGCGCTTGATGAAAGGTTATTAATATTTATAGCAAGGAGATTGTGCTGTTCACATTACTTTATGATTACTAGCCTTGCTCTGCTACATATACATGCTCTTGTTTTTGGTGCTCCTGGCCAATATGTGTCCAAAAATATTCATGTTTTATGATTTTGGTATCCTCATGATACAGTGACAATCTTGAGTATTCAGCAATTTGGTCAACATTGATAGGGAATACCAGAGAAATGTCTTGTTTGCTAATATTCAAATTAGTTATAACTGACTGAAACTCACGTTTTTCTTGCGAATCTGCTCCTGGTTTTTGATTTAACAAATCACATGCCTCTTTTCTACTATCCTTAATGGAAGGTTGACTTTAATATGCAAAACCCACTTGTGGCATGACACCAACATGAAATTGACCAACTAGTAACGGATAGGTAGAGGTACAGATACATTTGTATTCATGAAATAAAATAAATTGTACAAAATGTGATTATATTTCTCTCCTGCATCCTTTGTACATTGCTTATCAGAAGCCCTGATCTTGCAAAGACTTTTGTGCATGCTTAATTTTGTACACCGAAAGTAGCTGCACTGAATTCAGCTGAACTATTCAAATCGAGTAAAGTTAAGCATATGAAGAAATCTTTGCAGTATTGGGGCTATCACATTGTGGGCACTGTCAGAATAATGTAATATGGGTTTTGTTTCCGATTCTTTGGCCTGATTCTGCAATCTTTCCTCTTTCTGAGATATATGTACTGACAGTAGTACAATTGAGTAGTAAGTACTACTGAATTTGAGTCAGAGTCACTGAATTAAGTCCCCAGTGTGGATGCAATATCTTTGGAGGAGTTTTAACATTTACTGCAGTACATTGGAGATCAAACTTAATCTGGTCTGGTCATGTGGTCATGCACTTGTCTGTTCATGCAGGTTCTTCCCCAACAGATCCATTACAGTTTGCTACATTTGTAAATGAGTAGTTATGATTTAAATATATTTACAAGATCCTTTAGAAGGCTAGATGGTTTTTATATAGCTGGAATGAGATAGTTGGTTTACCATGATGCTGTTGGACATCTGTCTAATGTGTTGGTGTGATAATTACATGTATGAAATCAACTTGTAAACATGACTGACTTTGACTCTTTTGTTACTACTTCTTTTGTGCCAGGGTATTAGACATGTGGACCACTTTGGGTTCATCTGTAGAGAGTCGTCAGGAAATGGTGACTGCTACTTTGTCTGCTACGTGTTTCAGTGCACAGATGAAGCCCTGGTAAGAGGTGCAAATTAAAGGCCTGATATCATAAGGTGCTAAGCTTTTTTGTTGTTTGATCTCAACTCCCATTGCATTTATAAAAATGTAATTGTTCTCAAGATTGCAAACTGTTAAGAAACTGAATTTTTGTTGACGGCAGAGGTTAGAATATGTATCCTATTCAAAATAAATATAACCTCCTACACTGGCATGCCTGCAGTGGTCATAGGCCATGGAACACTTCATACTTCACTAAGCATTAAATCACGTTGTATATTGTGGGTTTTTTTGTTTGTTTGTGTTTAAAAGTAGAACTTCCATTAAAATGAATGGAGAGGTCTGATTACATTCAGTAGGTATATTGGTTTTGAAAGCCAAACCCACAATCAGAAGGTCAGTATCTCAGGGGTGCCCTGCTCATTATCCTAACATAATCCCAAAACAATGAAGGTATCCTTTTTAAAGACTGACTTTGTTGGGTTGAAAACACCAACTTAGTGTAGCAGAAATCACATTTAATTTCAGGTTTCAGAGTAGCAGCCGTGTTAGTCTGTATTCACAAAAAGAAAAGGAGTACTTGTGGCACCTTAGAGACTAACAAATTTATTTGAGCATAAGCTTTCGTGAGCTACAGCTCACTTCATCGGTTGCATTCAGTGGAAAAAAAAAATTTAATTTTTTAGCCTTGATTTCCTCTCTTGTTCTTGTTAGGTTGATGAAATCATGATGACTTTGAAACAGGCTTTCACTGTAGCTGCTGTGCAACAAACCTCCAAAGCTCAGCTCCAACTTTGCGAGGGATGCCCTATGCAATGCCTGCATAAACTCTGTGAAAAGATTGAAGGTAAGTATTAAGCAGTGTTGACAATGAAACCTCTTGAAAATGTATTCTACCTAGCTTACTTACCAGAGCGATATTTTTATGTGTGAACATTGATCTAAAGGAATACACATTTTTTTTAAACCTAGGACTGTATTAACTTTGGACACTTGAAGCCTGGTCAGTTAATTAAAAAATAGCTTTAATACAGTATAAGATCAGAGTACTAGTGTCAAGAATGATCAAATAAAAGCTAAATTGATCATACCGTGTATTTACTTAATTTTTAAAAATAAATAAAAGTTAAGTATAATTGCATTGAAAATTACTTGGTTCTTGAATTTATAAACAATAAAAAAATTGGAAATAACTTTTAAATGAACTTTTAAGGAATATACTGCCCTAGCTGAGAACTGCATGTTCTGTTATTGAACTGAGTTAGACAGAGGTGGTGGTCTGCTATCAAACATGATCTCAAACAGTGGATCCCTTTAATGTGTTTGACCTGTACTTCTGGTAGAAAACAAAGTAATTGCAGCTTACATCCATTGTACAGAAAGTGGCAAAGACATGAAGTCAGGAATATTATGCATTTCAGCAGGTTTCACAGCTAAGAATTTAGCCATTTAGGGCAGGGCTGGGGTGAATGAGGGACAGCAACAGCTGTCAGATCAATGAAAAGCCACAGTAGCTTGTTGGACCAAGACATATCTTGTATTAATCTGTAGAAACAGGAGAATTTCTAGAACTACACTACCCTGTACTTTGTTTTGGCCTTCAGGTAGCTATGATTCTGAGAGCACTAAAAGGACAATTGAGTCTGATTGAATATTATTGTCCACCTCCAGCTTGATGGAGAAGTGTATAAACCCCACAATCGGATGCTTAACTATTACAGAAACCTGTTGGTGGCTAAAAAAAAAAAAAAAAAATCTAGAAAAGGAATTTAAACAAGGATAAGAAAAGGAAGAACTAATGAGAGCCACAGGATTGTCTGCTTTTAAATATCAGTAAACGAATTCAGCAAAAGAAAAAAGCTGAAGAATACAGTATTTCACGTATCTTGGCAAAAGTCTTGAAGAGGCAAATTATAGACCAAGGCATATAAATGAGAAAGTACTTAATAGCAAATATATTTAAAAAAACCCCAAGTCCCCAAAACCTATACTGCATAAAACCTCAATAAAGAGTCTGTTGATAAGCTGCAGCAGACTCTAGGTTCATTCTGTGTTATAGGATCCTGCTATCTTCTAGGTCAGCTAAGAAGCCTAATCCTGCACTTTATCCCAGCAAAACTCCTTGTTGCAAAAGATTGCATTTCCTTATTTTACATGCATTATAAAGTTCATATTTACAGATTGATGTAAGTAATTATATAAAACAAAGTACGCTGCTTTTAAATATATATACTACAACGCCCATCTGCTGAAGCTAATGCAGATAACTCATTTAAATAGTAATGATTATACCTCTTATTTAAGCTTCTGTTCATATCATATGAGTAGTGTATTGTATCAGTTTAAAGCTTGCTTATTAGAGTATTTGTTCAATTTTTCTTGGTTCATCACTTATTAGGACTACAACCTTCTAAAGCTAAACTAGAACTCCAGAAGCATCTAACAACACTAAATAACCAGGAGCAGGCCTCTCTTTTTGAGCAGGTTCAGGTAATGTGTGTTTTTTGTTTGCTAGTTTTGTTTCTAAGTTAAAAGTTACATTGCTATGGTTTTTATTTACAATCTGTGTCCAGCATGAACGCTTTTATTTTCCTGAGAATTGTTCTTCAGCTTCTTACAGTATTCAGTGACAATCTAGAAATCTCCCTTTGTTTTAAATTCTGGGTCATTCACTATTGTTTCTAGGGCTGGTCAAATCTTCAGTCTAAATTGTTTTTCTGATGGAAAACTGGATTTTTGACTAATGAAATTTTTACAAAAAGTGTCTGTAGAGAACTTTACTTTTCATCAAAAAATCAAGTGCCAGAACGTTCAATTTGGAGATGTGAAACGTTGTTTTGACACCTGTGATCAAAACAAAAGGTTTTGATGTTCCTGAATTGATACTTCATTTCAGCTTGGTTTGTTATTCAACCTGAATCTAAATTAGGGCTGTCAAGCAATTAAAAAAATTAATTGCGATTAATCGCACGATTAATCACGTTGTTAAACAATAATAGAATATCATTTATTTAAATATTTTTGGATGTTTTCTACATTTTCAAATATATTGATTTCAATTACAACCCAGAATACAAAGTGTACAATGCTCACTTTATATTTATTTTTATTACAAATATTTGCACTATAAAAAAAAAAGAAATAGTATTTTTCAATTCACCTAATACAAATTGCAGTCTCTTTATCATGAAAGTTAAACTTATAAATTTAGAATTATGTAAAAAAAAAAAACAACAAAAAAACCCCTGCATTCAAAAATAAAACAATGTAAAATTTTAGAGCCTACAAGTCCACTCAGTCCTACTTCTTGTTCACCTAGTCAGTCAGACAAACAAGTTTGGTTACAATTTGCAGGAGATAATGCTGCCCACTTCTTGTTTACAGTATCACCTGAAAGTGAGCACAGGCGTTTGCATGGTATTGTTGTAGCCAGCATCGCAAGATATTTACGTACCATATGTGCCAAAGATTCATATGTTCCCTTCATGCTTCAGCCACCATTCCAGAGGACATGCATCCATGCTGATGACAGATTCTGCTCGATAACAATCCAAAGCAGTGTGGACGGACACATGTTCATTTTCACCATCTGAGTCAGATACCACCAACAGAAGGTTGATTTTCTTTTTTGGTGATTTGGGTTTTGTAGTTTCTGCATCAGAGTGTTGCTCTTTTAAGACTTCTGAAAGCATGCTCCACGCCTCATCCCTCTCAGATTTTGGAAGGCACTTCAGATTCTTAAATCTTGGGTCAAGTGCTGTAGCTATCTTTAGAAATCTGATATTGGAACCTTCTTTGTGTTTTGTCAAATCTGCAGTGAAAGTGTTCTTAAATCAAACAACATATGCTGGGTCATCATCCAAGACTACCATAACACAAAATATATGGCAGAATGTGGGTAAAACCATGGAGCAGGAGACATACAATTCTCCTCCAAGGAGTTCAGTCACAAATTTAATTAACGCTTTTTTTTTTTTAACACGCATCATCAGCATGGAAGCATGCCCTCTGGAATGGTGGTTGAAGCATGAAGAGGCATACGAATGTTTAGCATATCTGGCACGTAAAACCTTGCAATGCCGGCTACAAAAGTTCCATGCAAACGCCTGTTCTCACTTTCAGGTGACATTGTAAATAAGAAGCAGGCAGCATTATCTCCCATAAATGTAAACAAACTTGTTTCTCTTAGTGATTGGCTGAACAACAAGTAGCACTGAGTGGACTTGTAGGCACTAAAGTTTTACATTGTTTTGTTACGGAGTGCAGTTATGTAACAAAAAAAATCTACATTTGTAAGTTGCACTTTCATGATAAAGAGATTGCTCTACAGTACTAGGATGAGGTGAATTGAAAAATAGTATTTCTTTTGTTTGTCATTTTTAGTGCAAATATTTGTAATCAAAAGTAATATTAAGTGAGCACTGTATACTTTGTATTCTGTGTTGTAATTGAAACCAATATATTTGAAAATGTAGAAAAACATCCAAAAATATTTAATAAATTTCAATTGGTATTCTATTGTTTAACACTACCATTAAAACTGCAATTAATCATGATTAATTTTTTAATTGCGATTAATTTTTTAGAGTTAATTGCATGAGTTAACTGCGATTGATCGACAGCCCTAATCTAAATATTTCAGTTTGTTGAACCAAATCAAACTGGTTTGGTTTTGGAGTAGTTTCACATTAATCTGTGTCCTGCTGAGTTGTGGTGACTCACGGGAGTAATAGTTTGGGACTGTGATGCATCATGGGAAAAGTAGTTTTATCAGGAAGAGAATGGGAACATAAGGCACATGGAAGCTCAGGCAGACTCACTTTAATGTGGAACTAATCCAAAACTAAACTTTTTGACAAACTGGAATATTTAGATTTGGGTCAGCCTAACCAAAAATGAAACATTTAGTTTAGTTGAGAAACATAGTAACTCCTGGGTATTTGGGGGCTAACTGGCACTAGTGCCTCAGCTGACAGGGCATTTCTGTAACCTAAGCTTGTCTTATTGCACTGAGGTCCCTAAAACATATCCGTTGAAGATGATTTTTATTTTATTGTAAGGCTGTAGAAATAATCCACTGGATAAAACATAACAAAAAAAATCTGTCATCTCTGCACTTTTTTAATACAAATTTTGGTGGTCTGGGATTTTAGATGCAGTGAGTCCTTACAGCTCAATATGTTTTCCTGATTTCCATTTTAGAGATAATTATCTTTCTAAAAATATTTTCCGTAACCAGAGTTGCTCCCAGTCACATTTTATATTTGCTCATAGTATATCCCATACATTATGTATGTAATTGTGAGAATTTCGGGAATTTAAAAAGCTTCACCTTTGTGATATGTACTACAGTAGGTTACCATTTTAAAAATATTTTCTCTTCTAATAATCCTAAAGGCTAGGTGGAAATCTGAATAAGCAGAGATAAATATTTTCATCTGGTCTCCCCTCTGATGTTCCTTAATAATAGATTGCACCTGCTTTAGGACCAGTGCATTAATGCATTCTAAACTCTCTTGTGGTTATAACTGAGTATCTCTATAACCAAAACAACATTTAGCTAAGTTGGCAGGTATACTTGCAATTAATTAATTTAATTAACAGTAATGATTTTTTTCTAAATGTTTTGAATATTTTTGGGCAAAATATAACAGTTGCTTTGGGTATTTATTTTTAATTTAAACTACTTCAGAGCTTTAGGATTAAAAACCAATAGCAGGATTTAAAATATAAATTTAATCTTTGAAATCTGGGTACCTGCCATGTTCTACTGAGGTGCTTGTTACAAAGGTGAAGTTTTATATAATGAAAATTGGATCCATAGTAAAATGGTCAGATAACTGAGAGAGAAATATTACATATGCACTACAGAGGTAAAACTATAATTTTATTTTGGAATCATATTGATAAATGATATTTATACTGAGAATTATTCTAGCTATGACAATGTTATAGTTTCTAAAATATGCTTCAAATGACTTTCAGCAGCTGATATCTGCTGCTGTTAGTCACAGCATTGTGTGGTATTTGTGAAATATCGTTAAAATATTGATCTGTGTTGCTGCATTGCTTGAATCACTGGCGTCCTCTAGTGGAATTATACAGCAGCATCAACTAGATTATACTATTCAGTGTGCATTAACTACCCACTGGCAATCACAAAAGTTAAAATAGAGGGGAATAATTTTAAAGCTGTTATATGAATGCAGCTCTTATTTTTCCATGTGTTTGTTTGTTTTTTTAAAAGAAATTAAGACCAAGGAATGATCAGAAAGAGAATGAGTTGATTATCTCTGTTCTAAGAAACATGTATGAAGAAAAACAGAAGGATCATGTTCACATTTGGGAAGCAAAGCAGGTATGAGAGCTTTCATTTAAAAAAAAAAAAAGTCTTTTTCCTTTCCTACTAACTTCTCAATGGTGAATTTCCATCTTTGTATTTAAGGTTAAATTAACACTGAAGTGAAAGCCCACTTTGCTTTTTCTTGGTGGGATATTTATTATTTAACGTGTTTATTACAGTAGAGCCAACTGAGAGTCGGGTCCCATTGGGCCAGGCACTGTGCAAACACAGTACAAAGACAGGCCTTGTCCCGAAGGGCTTACAATCTAAATAAACAAGACAGACACAGGGTTTGGGGAAGGGGTAGAACACAGAAGCAGAGTGAACAATGGGTTGGCAGCAAATGTCATTTTAGTCCCATAATTTTTTGGGGGGTGAGTTTACTTAGGAGGGGATATTCTAAATGGAAAGAAAGTGAAGTGGAGGGGGACAGGGCAGAGAAAGCCAGGGTAAGGAGGGGCAGGTGTGCAGTGAAGCTGAGGTGGAATCACTGAGGGAGGGAGAGCTGGAGGGTTGGAGCAACAGCCACTCAGCAGTGGGCAGAGAAAGTCCAGTCAGAATATACTTGTATAATCCCAAGTGCTAATAGCAAGGTGGGAAAAGATATAAACCCTTATGCTTTGGAGCATAAGAAACCCACTTGTGGCACTATCCACTATGGAGTCTCTTGTATCTTCCTCTGAAACATCTGGTACTGGCTGGTACCAGTCTAGATGGACCACTGGTCTTTGCAGTTAGTCTATTCTTATCTTCTCAATACAGTGGATATAGAAAACATTCAAATGAAAATACTACATTCCGTCACAGTTACTATTTACAGCTGAAGCATATATGTGTAATTTCAAAAAGACTCGGGTCTCATTTTCTGTTTCCCTGTTAGTCCCAGGAGAGTTCAGTGGTGAATCAAGCCCGCTGGAATTTATCCTGAGGAAGGACTGCTGAGGTTGCCCAGTAATATGGGGGATATTTCTTTGTTTGTGTGGAAATATCATTGAGACTGATGCAAACAGAGGTTGTTGTTAAACACTACTGCAGAACTGACAGAGGAGACAGTGTTCTTCACTTGAGAAAGGAAGGACAAAACTATAGTTCAGTCTTTTCAGTCTTTGTCTACACTAGCACTTCTGTCAGTAAAACTTTTGTCAGTCAGGGGTGTGAAAACAACACCCCCTTGACTGACAAAAATTTCACCAACAAAAGCACCGTTGTGGACAGTGCTATGTCCACGGGAGACGCTTTCCTCCTGACATAGCTACTGCTGCTCGTTAGGAGTGGTTTAATTATGCTGGCAGAAGACCTCTTTCCTGCCAGCATAGAGCGGCTACACAGGAGATCTTACAGCTGTGCCGCTGTAAGGTCTGTAATGTAGACAGAGCCAAAGAGTCTGAAGGATCTGGGAGGTAACCAACATTACATGCAATATGGGTAGAAAAGAATGTGGGCAGATTGCCCTTCAAATACAGGTATTGTGGCCAGGCATCTCCCCAGTCTCGCCAGACTTAGCACTTCCCCCTCTGGCCGTGGCAAGGCCTGGGGTAAATCAGCCCCACCCTGGACAGTGTTTGTCTTCCCTCTCTGTGTTTACTTGTCAGTATTTTCAAGGTAGGCCTCAGAGCAGGCCCAAGGAGGGTCTCCTCTACCAAGCAAAAGGAAAAAAAATTACAAACACATTTCCCGGCCCCCTCACTGAGGGGTGCATGTTGTCATGTTGTTGGCCCTGGGGTGTCAGTCCTTCCCCTAAATAGACACTCAGGTTTAGTTTTCAGAGTAGCAGCCGTGTTAGTCTGTATTCGCAAAAAGAAAAGGAGTACTTGTGGCACCTTAGAGATTAACCAATTTATTTGAGCATAAGCTTTCGTGAGCTACAGCTTATACTCAAATAAATTGGTTAGTCTCTGAGGTGCCACAAGTACTCCTTTTCTTTTTTCAGGTTTAGTTATTTCCCCTATGGGGAGGACAGCAGCCTCTCACCCTGGAGAAGCCTGTCTCCCTACTGCCACTAGCCTTGCAGCAGCTTCTCTCTCCTCCCTCTCTCTCGCCAGAGGAGGGGTTTTAAAATATCTCAGGCATGGATGAGTTTTTAAAAAGAGACTAGTGATTTTGAATGTCTCAGTTTTGGGGTGCCCAACTTGAAATATCTTAAAGGGGCCTGATTTTATAGAAAAGGCTGAGCACCCCCTCTGCCTCTGAAAACCAGTCCCCTTTAAGGTGACTCAATCTGGGCACCCCAAAACGGAGGCATTCAAAATCATTTCTTCTAGTCATTTCTGAAAATCTTGGTCAACATTTCTTTCAGTATCTACCAATAGCAGGAAATGTACTGTAATGCCTGCTCCAGGCAGTCTCCTCCTGCAGGCTAGGTACACAGTGAACACACGGGAGGGTCAGACTCATTGAAGTCCCTACGTGAAGCAGCCTGGAACTCTGCTCCCTCTAAGTATTCAGACTTAAAGCATGAAGTAATTGGAGAGGCATCACCCACTTTTTTGTGACTAGCTCTGCATTTATTTTAATCTTTGATCCTTTTATTACTTATTGGTTAATGTGACAAAGTTCCTCCTCTGCCTTGGTGGGTCCTGCGCTTATTGGCAGATTTGCGCGCCTCAGAGGTTCACGGCAGCCCTCCACTTTTCCACTTCTCCACTTTTGTGGCTCAACTCTGCCATTCACTCAGTTAGCCTCATCACTGGCCAGCATGGGGAAAAGGAAGAAGAATAATCCAGGCAGTCTCTGCTGATCCACCTAGTGGATCGGGGAACAGGCCAGAGACCTTCCCCTCTGGTGGAACCCGCAGGCCAGGTCAACTCCTCCAGTATTAAGTAGGGAGTTGTGGGGATGGAGGGATGGGGGGAACTCGGGCCCGCCCTCTACTCTGGGTTCCAGCCCAGGGCCCTGTGGATTGCAGCTGTCTACAGTGGCTCCTGTAACAGCTGTGTGACAGCTACAACTCCCTGGGCTACTTCCCCATGGCCTTCTCCCAACACATTCTTTATTCTCACCACAGGACCTTCCTCCTGATGTCTGATAATACTTGTACTTCTCAGTCTTCCAGTCGAACGCCTTCTTGTGCCTCTTGCTCCCAGCTCCTTGCACGCACACCACAAACTGAAGTGAGCTCCTTTTTAAACTCAGGTGCCCTGATTAGCCTGCCTTAATTGATTTTAGCAGCTTCTTGATTGCCTGCAGGTGTTCTAATCAGCCTGTCTGCCGTAATTGTTTCCAGAAAGTTCCTGATTGTTCTGGAACCTTGCTAGGACTTTGAGTGAGTTAGCTGCAAGAACGCATATCACTCCCCCAGGGAAAAGGGACCTACTTAACCTGGGGCTAATATATCTGCCTTCTAGCACTCTCTTGTAGCCATGTGGCCTGACCCTGTCACATTAATTATTAGCATTGCTGAGAAAGCAGGAAGAAAACTTCACATTCTTGTTTTATGATTTACTGTTTTTGTCAATTCTTCAGTCATTTGCATGTCTGACAGAAATGTGTGGACTTAGAAAGAGCAGTGTGGGCTGAGGTAGGACAGGAGGAAGTGGTGTTTGGGTTTTTTTGTTAACAGATGTGAAATATTTTCATTTGGGATTAGTGCCAATTATTTTTATCAAATAGTTTCAGATTCTAAACAGTTGGAAAGTGGGTGTTTAAGGAAGAAGAAGATACCTTAATATAAAAACTCTCTGTGGATTTTAATGCTGCTGAGACATGCTGTAGTCTGTTTTTTTAGCTCTTGAAACCCAAAAATAATAATCTGACGCTTGTAAAGATGCCAGAGTTGTAGCAGCAAACTTGATTTGCCTCTCACCCAACCATTCTTCTTAGTAGAAAATGTCATATCTACTTCGATCTTTTATCTTCAGAGCTGTGGAACAGTAAATACCTTTGGACTTCATCTCTCAAGATGAATAACCCAAACACCCTGAATTTTTTTGCCTTCTCTCCTGCATTGCTACTCACACTTGCTTTCTGGGTGAGGAATCCTACTCAGGTTCTCTATGTTAAATTGGAAGAATTTAAATTTAAACAGCTGCAAGAGATTTCATAGAACATTAATATTTTTGAACCAAACGTCCTTTTCAAAATAAGTGTTTTTCACCAGAAAACTGCAAGGTCTTTTTAAGTAAATGGCTTGCTATGTGGGGTTGAGGAGAGTTGAGTTAGAGGGAAAAGATTGAATTCTCTGTTTGGGGGATTGGAAATAGGATATAGTGTCATTTTGTTTGAACTGTCAACAGCCTGGATTAGTAATGACCAAAACTTACTGCTGTCAGAGAGCTGTTCACTTGTCCATTTGATATCAATTGGTCTAATGCATTCACATCTCTGATACTGTTACCATTGTGTATATCTGGCACTAATGCTGGGAGCCTCAGGAGAAAAGTTCAAGATTTAATGGACACCGAGAATTACTCTTTGGTCCATATAGTTGATAAGACTAGGTTAGGTCTAACTAAGGTTAGGTTTGAGGCACAACATTTATCCCTCCATCCCACTTCTGTGGTGCTACACCTGTTCTGTGTTCAGTTTCCAGAGCTGTCCGTCTTTCACAAGCACTAAAATTGGGCTTAAATTTCTAACCAAAAAAAAAAATCAGCTGTAAGTTGACTGTCATCCGTAATGTGGAAGTGTTCCTCATGGTGACATATATATGCAAGAGTTAAATATTATGTGTCTTCCTGGACCTCAGTGCACTCTGCGTTCGAAGGAATAGAGTTGGGGGAGTGATATGCGTTCTTGCAGCTAACTCACTCAAAGTCCTAGGACACGATTGCCATGAAAAATAAAATAAATAAATTGGTCAAGTCTAATCTGAGGTGTTAAAATAAATAATTCCCCCACGACATCCTGAATCCATTCCTCGTGTGCTTACAGATGATATAATTGTGCTCTGGCATCGAGGTAAACATGTGAAGAGACATATTTTTTGTTATGAAATACAATATTCCTGGTACTCACTATACTTCACTTAACAAATAAATGTCGTTTGGAAAAGAGATTCCCAGATCTAGTAGTAGGTTAACTCAATAAGCTTCAGTGCTGTTATGCCAGTAGAAACACAATGCATGAGAGGATTCAGAGCTTAGTACAGTTTTGGTTTAGAAAAGCTTGGAAATGTGCTACTAAGATGTCTAAAATCTTTCATGGAGTTTTTGTTCTGTACAACCCTGTATTTTACACCTGCTTTCTTAAATATTATAGGCTTCACAGCCTTCTGGAGAGACTACTGGAAATGAGATGCCAAGCAGTGCTCCCAGGTTCAGACTAGATATGTTGAAGAGCAAAGCTAAACGGTCACTAACAGAATCATTAGAAAGTATCTTGTCACGGGTAGGTATCTTTATTTGAATTGACTTTTTTTGAGTGACAGACACATAGTGTACATCTACTTTTGTTTCCTTCCAGGGCAAATTATTGAACAATTATTAAAGATAGTTCTAGAAATACTTAGGTGAACATGGGCTTTGTAATGAAAATCATACCTTTCTAAGATGGAAGAAGAGAACAAATTAGTGGATAAAGAAGCAGTAAATATCATTTTAATGTGGGCTTTTCAAAAACATCACAAGAGGCTATAAAGGAAGCTAAGCAGTTATGGCATTAGCAGTAAAATTCTCTCATTGATTTAGAAACTGGTTAAGAGAAATAGAAAAATCTGTTCAATTTTTAACATAAGGAAATTAATAGTGGGCTAACCAAGGACCCTTAATAGGAAAGATTTTTAAAATAATATTTATTAATGACGTGGGATGGGGAGGAGACAATGTGGTGGCGAAAATCTGTAGATACCACAGAATTATTTGTAAGTCAGGCCTATAGAAGATTAGGAGGAATTTCAGAAGGCGCTTACAGAGATAGGTATTTGGGCAATATGATGGAGGATGAAATTCAATGTAAACAAGTGGCAGGTGATAAACACTGGAAGGAACTCTTTGAACCTTTACACACTGATGGTCTCTCAATTATCTGTAAACACACTGAAAAAAAGATGCAGATATCATGGTCAGATGGCTGGCAATATTTGCTCAATACACCACAGCAGTTAAAAAAACAAATAAGATATCAGGTTGTATTAGGATAAGAATGGAGAAAAATACTGAAAATATTATAATGCCACCACTGAAACCTCTGGAACCCCTTCTCTCTGAATACTGTTATTTTGGTCTCTAAAAGGAGATATCACAAAGTAGAGAAAGTCCAGAAAATGGTGTGGCAAGAATGATTAGGGGCTTGCAAAGATTTCTATATGAAGTGAGATTGAACATTCAGGACCATTTAGTTTGGAGAGGTGATGGATAAAAGTTGACAAGATAAATTTTACAAAACAATAAATGGGAGAGAAGATTTATCATGGAGTGCCATTTATCCTTTCTCATAATACAAGGACAAGGAGACATTCAATTAAATTAATGGCAGGTCTATGCTAGAAGTGTTTTGCCAATTTAGCTATCCCTGTATACTGCACTGGCAAAGTGTTCTTAGCATGGATGCAGTTCACACTAGCAAAATTGAATTTTTACCAGCATAGCTTATTACAACTTCCCACACTGAAGCAAACTAAGCTCTCCCAGCAAAATCACAGTTTTGCCAGGATAACTGTGTCTACTCTGGAAATTTTTGCTGGCATAGATATACTGCTTACAAATCACACTTCATCACTTCCCTGACCAACATAGCTATCCCAGCAAAAGTTTATCATATAGACCGGCCTAGGATGATAAAAGAAATATGCCCTTACACAACATATGATAACTAATGAAGATCTCTGCCATAAAATACAAAGGCCTAATTTACATTAGGAGAGTTTTGCTGGCAAAACCCTCTTGTGGACACTGCTATATCGGTGTAAAAGTGCCTGATTGGCATAAGCTATATTGGTATAAGTACAAGTTGTGGACGGATATGTTGCACCAATAAGATAATGGAGTGGAAAGTGAATTTATAAAATTTGCAGATTACCCCAAGAAGGGAGGGGTTGCAAACACTTTGGAGGACAGGTTTAGAATTCAAAGTGACCTTGACAAATTGGAGAATTGGTCTGAATTCAGCAAGATGAAATTCAGTAAAGTTAAGTGCGAAGTACTACACTGGGGAATAAAAAATTAAATGCACAACTACAAAATGGAGAATAACTGGCTAAGTGATAGTACTGTTCAAAATGATCTGTGGGTTATAGTGGATCACAAATGGAATGTGAGTCAACAATGTGATGCAGTTGCAAAAAAAGACTTATTATTTTGGGGTGTATTAATGGGAAAGTCATATATAAGACACGGGAGGCAATTGTCCCACCCTACTTGGCACTGGTGAGGCCTCAGCTGGAGTACTGTGTCCAGTTCCAGGTGCTACACCTTCAGAAATGTGTGGACAAATTGGACGGAGTCCAGAGGAGAGTGACAAAAATAATAAAGGTTTCAGTGTAACAGCCGTGTTAGTCTGTATTTGCAAAAAGAAAAGGAGTACTTGTGGCACCTTAGAGACTAACCAATTTATTTGAGCATAAGCTTTCGTGAGCATCTGATGAAGTGAGCTGTAGCTCATGAAAGCTTATGCTCAAATAAATTGGTTAGCCTGTAGGGTGCCACAAGTACTCCTTTTCTTTTTTTAAAAATAATAAAAGGTTTAGAAAACCTGACCTATCAGGAAAGGTTAAAAAAAACTGGGCATGTTTAGTCTTGAGAAAAGATGACTGAGGGGGGATCTGATAACCATCTTCAAATATGTTAAGAGCTGTCATAAAGAGGACAGTGATCAATTGTTCTCCATGTCCACTGAAGGTAGGACAAGAAATAATGTGCTTAATCTGCAGCAAAGGAGATTTAAGTTAGATAATAGGGAAAAGTTTCAAACTATCCGGGTAGTTAAGCTCTGTAATAGGCTTCCAAAGGAGACTGTGGAATCCCTTTTGTTGGAGGTTTTTCAGAGCAGGTTGGACAGACACCTGTCAGGGATGGTCTAGGTTTACTTGGTCCTGCTTTAGTGCAGGGTACTAGACTTGATGGCCTCTTGAGGTCCCTTCGAGCCCTGCATTTCTATGATTCTATGAGTATAACTGCATCTACATTAGGGCTTTTATTGGCATAGCTATGTCAGTAAAAAAAATCACGCCCCTGATCAATATAACTATATTGATAAACCTTAAGTGTAGACCAGGCCTGGGGCAAAAAGGTTAGTAAGATTCAGAAAAAAAATATTAATTATTCATGGTAATGATGATGTCAACAGTTACTCTATTGCAACTGGAATAAAACTTCATACAGGACTTTAACCTTTGTGCTTCAGAACATAAGCCAACTATTAGCTGCCTGTGGTCAAGAGCAGGTTTGCTCCATAGACATACTGTTGCATAACTATCCATTATCAGGTTGCTATGCATTCCTCTGGGTAATCCAAAAGGGCTTCAGTCCAAGGGATTGTACCAAACTCTATGGATTTTCACTCTGACCTAGAGACATGCAAATCAGTATAACAGAGGTGATGTTTGTTGGGACAGTCTACGTGAGTCCAATGTGCTGATGTAATCTTCAATTCTCTGTACTAGTCAATTCCTATCTTTGCATTATGATGGAGATAGCCTAATGTGAAAATTCATTTTATGGTCTGAGGGAGGTGCTGTAATAATATTTGTAATTCAAGCACATGATTATTCAAACCGTTTCCACATATATATTTTGTAGGATATGATGCTACCAACAGCAATCCTGGCTGAAAAAAAGAATAATTTGGCCTGCGTGAGTGTATTAATTGCTAGGGTCCTTAAAATATCTGTTGCCTTCCTGAAGGAAGCACCTGTTTCTCATGGAGAGGCAGGTTATTCTTAGGCATTTCAGGAAATTGAATATGATACTGGCAGAATCAGTGATTTAACAGTTCCAGCAAGGATGTTCTGTTGGAATGCAGTTTTTTGTGTTCTAATTCTGATTGCTTCATATACTTTATTTCTAAAGGGTAGTAAAACCAAAGGTTCACTAGAAAGTTCTGGAAGTGTGGATTTGGACAGCTCCTTATCCAGTACATTAAGCAGCACAAGTAAAGTAAGTAATCACCATAGTGAGTGAATAAATTGAGAATCTTCTGCTAACCTTTTTTGTAACATTCACAGTTAAAGTCATGTGATGTGTTGGTGTAATCAGTCTATTTTAATGTCTTATATTTATTATTTTTTCATGAATTCATGAATAAAAAATCTGATAGATTGTGTGGGAAGAAAAACAAAACACCAGACATGAAAAATGTAGCTATACGAGTAATATGATACAATTTGGTACTAAGAATGTGCTTTTTTTCTACCAAGGGGAACTCTGTTCTTGCATGCTGGCCCACAGGGCAGATCCTTATTCCCATGCAGAGCCCAAAGAAGTCAATGGTGCTTTGCCCATGATATCAACTTGCAACATCAGGGCCTAAATTCCGTCTTCTGTTCACCCCATTGCTGCAGGCAACTTAAAGAAATGTGGGTAACCAACTCAGGTGTGCACTCCACACTAAAATGCATCTGAATCCCCTGAGCAATGGTATGATCATAAACCACATCCTTAGACATGAGACTACCACCCCACACTGGAATCCATATGGGCTACCATTAAACAATAACAACCCATACTCAAAGGGTTCCACATTCTGAAAGAAATCTTTTCCAAACCCTCTTTTCATGCCTTCAAACAGTGCCCCCTCCAAACTTTCCAAGCTAATCGTCAGAAGCAAGCTCCCCACTGACCAGGACTCACCTACTCAAAGCAGCACCAGACCCTCCCATAACAGCAGATGCAAAACCTGTGGACATATCTCCACTGCTACAATGATCAATACTCCCCACAACACATCTTTTAAGATCCATGAGTTCTACACGTTGCTATCACAACTTGTTGTGTACCTCATCCAGTGCATTAAATGCCCCATTAATCACTATATGGGTGAAACCAGATAATCACTCAGGGCAAGTCTGCAAGAGCAATGGCAAGAACTTTTCTGCTGGCATAGTTAATCCACCTCCCCGAGAGGCAGTAGCCATGTCGACGGGAGAAGCTCTCCCATCGACCTAGCGCTATCTACATTGGGAGGTTAGGTCGGTTGGGGGGCATGAATGTTTAAAACACCTGACCAATATAGTTATACTGATACAGGCCTGTAGTGAAGACCAGACCTAAGCTCTTGAATAAACTCACACAGAAAAATCATAAAAGACAAAAACACCGTATCATCCTTAGGTGAACACTTTTCACAAAACAAACACTCCATACCTGATCTTTCAGTCCTTGTCCTCGAAGGAAACCTGCACAACACCTTCAGAACATGAGCCTGGGAGCTTAAATTCATAACTCTGCTAGACACTAAAAATCATTATCTAAATAAAGTCAGTGGATGGATGCATCTGGTGAAGTGAACTGTAGCCCACGAAAGCTTACGCTCAAATAAATTTGTTAGTATCTACGGTGCCACAAGTCCTCCTTTTTTTAGTGGATTTATGGTTTATTACAATCTGAAACCCTCTAACCCCTCCTTTTTTTGTCCTGTGACTGCACGGGTGTTAATGTGCCACTTCACGTTGAATGGTCTCTCATAATGTGCTAATTACTTGTGCTAAACAATCCGCTCCACCTTGTTTAGCTGTGACACTCAGAGGCTAGGTCTACACCGAACTTTAGTCAGTAAAACTTTTGTCGGTCAGTGGTGTGAAAAAAACACCGCTCTGACTGACAAAAGTTTTACTGACGAAAAGTGCCAGAGTGAACAGTGCTTTGCCCGCCAACAGAGCTGCTGCTTCTCATTGGGGGTGGTTTTATTTTGTTGGCAGGAGACCTCCGGAAGACAAAGAGCAGCTACACCACGTACCTTACAGTGGCACAACTGCTTCTGTAAGGCATGCAGTGTAGACATAGCCTACGTACCTTTCCCAGACCTGAAGAAGAGGTCTGTGTACCTTGAAATCTTGTCTCTTTCGCCAACTGAAGTTGGTCCAATAAAAGATATTACCTCACTCACCTTGTCTCTCTAATAAACAGCAATTCTGAGTTAACATGTTGAGAGATCATAATGGAATTTCTTATCCTGGCACCTTCTCCAAGAGATGGCAACCTATATCTCCATGTCACTTTCTCTTTTTCAGAAATTTTAGGCTGTCTTTAGGCATTTTGATTATAAATTATCTCTTTTCTGGTGCTAAGAAAAAATGGGGTTAGTGGGCCCAATTTGGGCAATTGTTCATTCTCTGAGATTGCAACAATGAAAGAAACTGATGCGTCAGCTTCAGGACTGTTGATTCCAGTGTGGTGATTAGTTAACACCACTGAAAGTAAATGCAACTTTTTGGATTTCAGTGAGAGTTGTACATTCAAAAGGACTGTAGAATTAAACTTCTAAATGTAAAGAATTTATATATTGATGGTATGGTTTCAGATTCTAGTAAAATAAGTTAAATATGAAGCAGAGAGGAAGGATGGTCTTGTGGTGTGGCCACTGACCAGTCAGGAGACTTATGGTCAGTTGTTGGTTCTGCCATACGCTTCCTATGTGACCTTTAATAAGTCCTGACTTGAGTGGGCCACAGTTCCACTCTTAGTGTGCCTGTGCCTCAGTTCTCCATTACAGGTCTGTTGTGAAGATAAATTCCTTATTTGTGAGGAGCTCAGATACAATGGGTATAGGGTCAATATGAGTACCTAGATAGACTCATGCATCTGCATTTGTAATCATGAATGATCTTTTTAAAAGAAAAAGATCTAATAAAAAGTGCAGTTTTATGTTAAATCTTTAATGTAAATGGATTCTGTGTAGTCTGAAATGCTTCCTTTTACATTGCAGCTTTTGTGACAATAACATACCATATATTCATTTGTCCCTTTCTTGTCTCAGGTTTTCCTCTTCAAAGTGTTGAGGATAACTACTATGCAGCCTTTTTTTCCTCTATAAAGCATAGATATAACAGCATGTGGCTGCCTTGCTGATTAGTAATGAAACATTAAAGGTTAGGTCATTGTGTGAGATACCATGGCCTAAATGTTCAAACTATAGTGTCTAAAGTTAGGTATCTAAATAAGAGTTGTCTGACTTGGAGAGTTGTTGAGCTTCCACCAGCATATTGGGAGATGCAGGTTCTCAACACCTTTGAAAAGCTCAGCCACTCTTATGTGGGTGCCTAAATTTAGGCAGGAAAGCTTGTAAGTGTTGGCCTGTATTTATTTTCGGGAAATGTTCAGCTGGGATTAAAAATAGTCTTCTTCAGAAATAAATGCCTTTGTAGCAGGAAGGAGATTTGTTTATGGTGTCAAAAAATAGACCTGGGATAGAGAACCTCAAATTATTATTTATAAATCATATTTTACATGGATGAATATTTTTATATTGCTAGGAACCATCTTTGTGTGAAAAAGAAGGCCCACTTCCTCCAGAGACTCCTGCCAAGGCCAATGGATCTGTGGGAGATCTCTCCAGTGACCCAGTTAGTCACCCCATCGAACAGCCTGATAAATTACCTCAGCAAGGGTTTCGCCGGCGAGCAAACACATTGAGTCACTTGCCTGTCGAATGCCAGGAATCTTTGGAACCAGTTGAAACATCACCATCTATTCCACAAAGGAAACTTATGAGGTATCATTCAGTGAGCACAGAGACCCCTCACAAGCGAAAGTAAGACTCATTTTAAAAGCAGGATATTGTTTGATAGATATTTGGGGCAAATTATGGGATGTTCATTGCATACCAGGTATGTTCATTTAGCAAAAGAGAAACATAGTGCTTAGTGTTAGAGCAGTGTGTCGTCCGCTTAAAACATGTTATGTTTAAGAGCGCCTTTTCCACTCATTTGGTATTGTTCAAGGAGGGAGACGAAACATGAAACTTGCAATTCCACAGTAAGTGTCAGAAAGCCATTTTACTACACAAGCATGATATAAGTGGATGATGAGAAGTTAGTTTGCCTGTGCAAATCAATGTGAAATAGTTCTTGCTGGGTGTATCTGAGAGCAGTCTAAATAAATGCTGGCTTTGTGGTACCACTCTATTTCATATTTATGAAGAGGAATCCTGTTTAAAAAAATAATAAAATTCTCTAATTGATGTCAGAGGACAGACTCCTGTCCAGTTTTAACCAGCCAGTGCAATAAAAGGAATTCTTGATTCAGCTGCAAAGTTTCACTAACAAAAATAAATTGTTAATAGTCTTCATGCTAATGCTCTTCAGATGTCCTTCTTTAAAGGCTTGCTTATCATCCGTGAAATCTCACTAAGCTTTATGGGACTTCCCCTCCATCACCCCTCTCCCTCCTCCCTCTCTGGCTTTTTCCAGTTACTGTGGAAACATTTTTTTCTGCAGACTTCTGTTTCTCTGCCAAAACTGCTGGTATACACAAGCTAGACAGTAGTAAATCTGTCTCTGTGCTGCCTCACTTTTCCTTGCAGAAGGCAGGGTGATAAAGGTAAATGCTTGAGATAGATGATGACAGTGAAAAAAGAGAATTGTGATATTTAAAAGGAAACATAACCTGAGTTCCCTTTTTGTCCCTTCTTTGAACCTTTTTGTTCCTTAAATGCTAAATGGCTTTTGTGGTGCAATTTAGTACTTGTTGGTTTAACTTTACAAGTGCGTCCTTAAAACTTTCTACTTGCTTCTGCTTTCTCAGTTCATTCCTATCTTACTGTGGGACTATAGCTAAAAGTTGAATATATGTTTAATTTCCTTTGCCATTCCTGTTTTGGTCCCATCCTAGGACTTCAGTGGGAGCAACTCAGGGCACTTAATCCTCAAAGGATTGGGCCCTTAGTGGTATACTATGGCAAGCTAGTAAGAGCAATAAGTACATGATGTAGGGAAAATGGAGCTCTCAGAAAAATGTGTAGTAGGATAAAATATTCAAAAGTGCCCAAGGGACTTAGGACCAAATCCCAATAACTTTCAATGAGATTTAGATTCAATGAGATTTAGATTCCTAAATTACTTAGATTCCTTTGAAAAGTCTTACCCCTGATTCACAGGTAGTTTCCAAAGTACATGTAGACACTATCCTGCAAGATGCTGAGCATTTTGGCCCCAATGCAGTGAAGCACTTGAACATGTGTATAAATTTATGCATGCAAGTAGTTCCATTGATTTCACTGAGATTACTCAGGTGTTTAAATTTAGGTATGTGCTTAAGTACCCTGCTGAATCAGGTCCTGTAAGCAAACACTTCTGTACTTTGCTGGATTAGGTTATAGTGCTCGGTGCCTTTCAGAGAGAACTGTAAATCAGAAATTTATGTAATGGTTATCTGGCAGTAGTAGGACATTTTAAAATGAGGCTAGATAAGCAATCTCATTTCATTTTTCTCTGTTTCTGAGATTTGTTCTCTCTCTCTTTCTTACCTCATCCCTCCCACATGGCTGGAATCTCACTGTTCAGTTTGAGCACATCTGTTGGCGAGTCTGAAAGCTGTTCTGGTCAATCTTCAGCTCCCTCTCCTCTAGCTCGTCTTAATCCCTCAGCCTCTTCACCCACTTTTTTAAAATATCTAAAGCATAATTCAAGCAGAGAACAATGTGGGCACATTGCACAAAAGAGGTGAGATAGCAGATGTATATAGTTTGGAGAGTGTTTGTTTTATTGTACCATAAACACACAACACTGCATTATCCTCACTCACTATGTGCACAGTGACTGAATAACAACAACAACAACAACAACAACAATAATAATAATAATAATAATTAATAATTATTATTAATAAAAAGCTGCCAGAGGAGGTGTGTTTACATGAGGGGAAAATAAACTCCTCTCCTAACATTTTGTACCATTGCATTTTATCATAGGGCACTTGATCTAATTTTTCATTTTGACTGAATGAAAATATTTCAGGTGCTCTCACACACAGCTGATATGTTGGGGTCAGTTGCTCTTGTGATGCATCAGAAAACAGCGCTGGTTAAACTCTGCCAGAGGCTTAGATGCCAAGAACTCTCACACCCTCTCTGTTTCTCCAGAATTTTTCAGTTTCACTCTACCCTGTTCAAAGTAACACTGATACAGGTCCCTGCTCCTTTGGGATTGAAAAGGAGAGAGGGAGAAAGTGACTCACTAAGAGTTGGATATTTGACCAGGTGAAGAGGGTAATAAAAGTCTGACTTGTGGAGAGTCATTCAGCACCATCAAGTGATAGTTTGATATTCTTGCCCTTATAGCAAAAGCATTTGTGGAGAGGAAAGTTACAGACAGGGCTACTCACTCTGCCTTTCCACCTTATGGTGAGAAGACCAGCTGCTCCCTAAAACTAGAGATGGGTGAAATTTTTTGGATGAATTATTTATTCACCAAAAATGCAATTTTAATCAATCTGAAACTGTTTGTGACTTTGATGTGAATTCACCAAATAATTTCAGTCAAACATTTTTTCTTTTGGGCCTAAGCACCATTCACAAAACAGGAAGAGATGGGGAAGAGATGTCGCCATGGCCTCCCTTAGAACTTTTATCACAGCGGCTAGGGCCTGCACTTGGAATGTGGGAGACCAGGGTTCAATTCCCCCCTTTGCCTGTCATGGAAAAGAGTTTTGTTCTTGTGTCTCCAACATTGCAGAAGAGCATCCTAGCCATTGGGTTATGGAATATTCTGGTGTTGGGGATCTCAATCTGATGCTGAATCTGTTCCACTGTGTATAAATAATTTGTCATTGGACTAGGGTCATGAACTTGGGTCTCCTACCTTCTCAGCGAGCATTCTGACCACCAGACTATAGAATAATTCTTTCTAGCTCAGTGACTATTCAAGTGTTTTATATAAAGTGGAACAGCTTCAACAAGAGAGACTTACAAAGACCCATACAGAATAACCCACCCCCAGTAGTGTATTTTGGTATGATTTCTTAGTTCTCAGCGATGTTACCTTTTAGTTACCACACACCAGATGACTTTATCAGCTTCCATTCCAGACAGAAATTGTCATAACTCAGCTGCTCTCGTTAAACCACTACCCATTAATGTTCCTCTGAGTGCTGTAGGAGCTTCATGTAGGAAGTTTAGGAGACAAAGGGTGGGAACAAGAGTTATATTTGCTGAAATGCTTCTAGTGAGATTTGATTGGTGCTTCTACGTGTCACACAAGAGTAACAAACCCAAACAATCAGATGCTGAAAATTCTACTGTCGTGTGAAAGTTACTCTGTTAGTGTGTAGGCACTTTTGCATAGTCAGCTTATTCAGTGGCTGCCCTCCCTCCCCATACCAGTTACAGAAGTGTCAACTTTTTTCCACCCCTCCAAAAATGTGGGACACTCGAACATGTACCTACCAATTTTAGCAGTTGTTTGGCTATAGAATAGCCATGAATTCTTATTGGATTAAATAAATGTGGTTGAAACATGGGTGATGAATCCTTGAGCATAGCAGATAATTAATTTATTAAAGTGTATTAATACTGGAATAGTTAGGTGACTCAAATACGATTTCAGAGTAGAACTTGTTACACAATTTTAGTTTTTACTTTATTTTCCTTGGTATTCATGCCTGAAAGTATTTTTGTTTTGGAGCTTGCACTGTGTATTTTTTTTTTATTCTGCATATTTACACTTGCTCATTCTAAACTGCACTTTTCCCAACTGCACTCTCAGCACCTCCTACCGTACTGCACTACGGAAAAAGCTTCCTTCTTCCTCCTCTGTGCCAAATTTCTTAAAATTTCTGGCTCCTGTAGATGAAAATAACACCTCTGACTTTAGGAGAGCAAAAAGGTAGGGTTCTGTCTTTTAGCTTGGAGGTAAAACTGTATCATTCAAAGGATTCTTTGTTTTAATTTTGAGAGCACTTTATGCATTTGTAGAAATTCATAATGTATCATTCACTTGCATGTAATAGATGAAGTAAGCTAAATGAGGATGCCACCAAAGGTCGGGAGGTTACCATGGTTTCTATAATGACTATGGATCTGCTGTCCATTTCTGATCCCAGATGTTATGATAATACAACGCTGCTCCTGCCCAAAGGGGCATATCCATATTACCAGTTCACCATTAAGAAAATACGGTGTACATCCCACACTACAGCAATGTTCTCAGGATGGAATGAGCCTACTGAGATGGTTTCTGGCCTAGAAAATCAGTTACCACCAGTGCTCTTTGAAGCTTATTTGTCCCCTTCAGCATTCAACACAATCCCACAAGACACTCAATCCGTGGTAGTTGAAAAGAAAAATAAAGAATGGGCTGAGTTCCTAAAAGAGGTAACAGTGGGATTTTTAAATGGACAGATATCATTGTTGTTCATTATTTAATTCTGAATTTTAACAAAACGCTCTATGTGAAGCCTATCAATTAGACCAAAGGAATAGAAGCCAGAATTCCTGGGGACTATTCTTAGCTCTGTGACTGATTTTTATAGTGTGACTTCGAGAAAGTCACTTAACTTCCAAGTTCCTCAGTTTATATATATATATGAAAAAGAAGAACAATATGCACCTAATTCACAGGGAGTTGAAAGTTTTAATGTGTATAGAGCTCCTTGAGATCTACTAATTAAAGGCATTAGAGAAATGAAAAGTGCTGTTAACAAATAATGTAAAGGTTTGTTAGTGTGTACACGCACTGTTTTCACCGTTTTGTATGTACACCTGCTACACATTGTGTGTATTTAGGTATTATCACAAAATAAATTGTAAAATGTTGACAATAAGTTCATTAAATCTTGGAAGGCAAACTCAGCACAAAGCCAGATGCCCAATCACTAACTTGAGTGATACATATGACCTTGTGCAGGCCTGCAGCAATGGGGTGAATTTCACCCATTTAACACATGGAGGCTGACCCAGCATGTATGGGGGACACAGCCTTCCTTCCCTAATAGCTTTGGTTTTTATGTCCATTGAAACCTAACACTTCAGTGTCATTAGATGACTTTTGTGTTTGTCATAACTTATTCATAAGCCATTCTGTATTCTGTAATTTTAGTGACTATGAGTCTAAACAAAGCCAGCTGGATGTTGGCAATGACACCCCTGTAAGGACTCGCCGGCATTCATGGAGACAACAGATATTCCTTCGAGTGGCAACTCCACAGAAAGGATGTGATTCTCCCAGCCGATATGATGGTAAGATCCATATCTTACTGCATGCAAACAGCCCCAAGTGACCGCTGAAGTACTAATCTCCTGTACCTATGTTTGCTCAGTAGGGTGGTGACAATTTAAATAGCTTGAGGAGAACTACCTGTATTAATTTTTGGTTGCTATTTAATCAGCTGCCAGGTGGCTCGTTTCTATTGTCAGTTTCCTAACTGCTTTTGTGTCATAGCATGGCTTACCCAGCTAAGGAGTTTTTATTTTTCAACTATAGGTTATAGCTACAATAATATCTGTGACTGCGTTACACCAGCTAGCTAAAGAAAAATGGGGACAGAGGATGGGGCATACCTTGTTATACCTATTTCCTTTAATTAATTCTGTGAAAATAATTGTTTTCTCAGTGATGTCTTTTAGTGCAGAGTGTGGATCACTATGTATCATCAGAAGAAACTACAGTATCACTATGTATTGGCATATTGGTCATAGAACAGAGCTCTCAAAAGCAAAATTCACATCTACCTGGTGCAAAGGGTTGTAACATTTCTGATCACAGTGGAGTTGCATCTGCTTAAAACTGGACTGAATTTAGCTCCAACTGTGTACCCTCAGTCCATAACATTTGCCTTCTTTTAACCTTCATCTTAAATAGTGATTTCTTATCTCTCTCCTCTTAATTTCTTCATTTAATTCCTTTAAGGAATCTCAACCGATTTTTAATGGACTTTTAAAAAAAATAGAATATGGTTGTGGGAAGGGCTGAAAATAAACTCTCTCAGAGAGTAGCTAGTGAATTTTTGCCTACCTCTAATTAGGTGGTGTTCATTACTGTGAATTTCTTAAATCATTTTTAGAAATCTTATAGGGAGTTTCCATAAGGCACATCAAGAACATTGAAAAGGGAGTCTTGTCCCACAAGGCTTATATTATTTTGGAACTAAAAGTTAAACAAGCAAAAACGAAACTGAAGACCATTGTCCATAGAGTCAGGATTTCTGACTTCCAAATGTTAATGCAACATGCAAGAGCAAGAGGAGCCCACGAATAGCATAAAGGGGTTTATATACCTCCTTTATAATTTTACAGATTTGCTGTATGTTTTTTCTCTAAAGCATCACCCCGAAGCTCACTACTTTCAGTTCCAAGTGCTAAGCACAATTCTTCAACCTGGCCTTCTGTAATAGAAATCTAGCGCTTCATAACAAACAAAGACGAATCCTTGCACCTTTTTCCCTGCTGGAAAGAGCGGAGGAATGGGAAAGTCACCATACATGACAGATACCAGTCACACCACTTAATTCATCTCTCACAAGTGCTCAGATAACATGGTGAGGGCACAGTATAAGAGCCTGAGTAGAATAGGGATATAGAGTGTTGCTTAAATTGAGCTATGCAGTGAATCTGCCAAGTTTTGCAAGTTTGACATCCTTGACAGAAATAGTTTTACACATGATTTCAAAGCTCTCCTTTAAAAAAAAGAAATACCACCTAGATTGCCTATTCTAGCTCTTCCTCTGGAGCTTGGCAGTGCACTGCAGCTGCAAGATCCTGTTTTAACAATCTGCAGCTGGATAAACAGAGTAACTGCAGAAATAAGGGAAGCTAAGATATGAGCAGTAGGTATTAATTAGGGGAACTATTTACATGATTTGGTCACTTTTCCCCCTTTTCTGTGTAACATATGTGAATTTCTTTCTCTTCCCCCATGTATATATCTATTTATGAATAGAGACCAGAGTGTTAAACTCATTAATTTTAGCTTACTATTCACTTTTTCTACTTTGAATTTCATACTAATGTAAGATATTTACCTCTTGTGCATCTCTCACTCCCAAGTGTTTATTATGCTGGACAATTAGGACTAGCTTAGTATATGCACAATTGCTCTACCTTATCTTGACTTCTTTTAAAAGAACTTTTTAACTTCAACAGCAGACAAATTGGTTGACACTATAGTAAAGAACAGAATTATAAGACACAAAGATAAACATGATATGTTGGGAAAGAGTCGACATGGCTTTGGTAAAGGGAAATAATGCCTCACTAATTTGAATTCTTTGAGGATGTCAACAAGCATATGGACAAGGGTGATTCAGTTGATACAGGGTACTTGGGTTTTCAGAAAACCTTTGACGAGGGCAAACATTAAAGGCTCTGACGTAAAGTAAGCAGTACTCCTGGGGAAATTCTGCACCACTGTGCAGTGCAGAATTTTGCAGAAATTAATGGTTTTTTGCACATAATTTCCTTCCCCCCCATAGAAATGGGCTGCAGTGCTGCTGGTCGCCACTAGGGGTCAGCTGGGTTCTGGGAGGGAAGGGGCTAGTGTCTGGGCTGGGGGGACCATGGCTGGGTTCTGGGAAGGAGGGGGGCTGGTGTTTGGGCTGGGGGGGGGGCCCACGGCTAGGCTTGAGGGGAGGGGATTTGGGTGTATTGGCTGTGGGGGGCCCTGTGGGTGGACTCGGAGGGAGGGGTTGTGGGTGGCTGGCCCCCCGGCTGGGCTCGGGGGTGGAGGAGGGTGCAGAGAAACAGGAACTGGGTTGGTCATAGGTGTTTCTTTAACACTCTACTCCTGGGGGAATTCTTGTGTGTGTCTGTGTTGTTAGAGAGACACATGCTGACAGGTATTTTGAAATAAATTACCAAAATGAAACTGGCATGATTATGTAGTATCATTTTGACAAATAACATTTGCAGAATTTTACAATATTCTGTGCAAAAATTTTAATTTTTTGGTGCAGAATTTTTAATTTTTGGTGCAGAATTCCCCAGGAGTAAAGCAGTCATCGGATAAGAGGGAAGATCCCCTCATGGATCAGTAATTGGGTAAAAGATAGGGAATAAAGGTTAGGAATAAATGGACAATTTTCACACTGGAGAGAGGTAAATAGTGGTGTCCCCAAAGGATCTGTACTGGGTCCAATGCTGTTCAACATATTCGTAAATCATCTGGAAAAAGGGGTAAACAGCAGGGTGACAAAGTTTGCAGACAATAACAAATTACTCAAGATAGTCAAATCCAACACTGACTGTGAAGAGTTACAAAGGGATCTCACAAAACTGGATGACTGAGCAATGAAATGACAGATGAAATTCAATGTTGATAAATGCAGAGTAATGCACATTGGAAAACATAATCCCAACTCTACATATAAATGAGGGGTCTAAATTAGCTTTTACCACTCAAGAAAGAGATCTTGGAGTCCTTGTAGCGAGTTCTCTGAAAACATCTGCTCAATGTGCAGCTGCAGTCAAAAAAGTTAACAGAATGTTAGGAACCATTGGGAAAGGGATAGCTAATAAGATAGAAAATATCATAATGCCACTATATAAATGTATAGCACGCCCCCATCTTGAATGCTATGTGCAGTTCTGGTCACCCCATCTCTAAAAAAGATATATTAGAATTGGAAAAAGTACAGGGAAGGGCAATAAAAATGATTAGGGGTATGGAACTGCTTTCAAATGAGGAGAGATTATAAAAGACTGAGACTCTTCTATTTAGAAAAGAGACAACTAAGAGGGGGAATAGGATAGAGGTCTATAAAATCATGAATGATGTGGAAAAAGTGAATAAGGAAGTGTTATTTGTCACTTCACATAACAAAAGAACCAGGGTCACCCAATGAAATGAATAGGCAGCTGATTTAAAACAAAGAAAAGGAAGTATTTCTTCACACAGCACACAACGCGCTGTGGAACTTGTTCCCAGGGGATATTGTGAAGGCCAAAAGTATAACTGAGTTCAAAGAAGAATTAGAAAAGTTCATAAAAGATAGGTCCATCAATGGCTATAGCCAAGATGGTCAGGGATGCAACCATATGTTCTGGGAGTCCCTAAACCTCTGACTGCCAGATGCTGGGAGTGGATGACAGAGGGTGGATCACTTGATAATTGCACTCTTCTTTCATTCCCTCTGAAGCATTTATCAGTGGGGACTGTAGAAGACGGGATACTGGGCTAGATGGATCATTGGTCTGACCGAGTCTGGCCCTTCTTATGTTCCCCTGAATCCAGCTGAATCCAAGGCAGCTGAGCAAGTGTACTGCCTTCATGTGGTGCCCCTGTCAGTAGCTAAAGTAGATGACATGCGAAATTGGAGCTCAAGTTCTCATTGTAAAATGTGAAAGACAAATCTGGCCACTCACAAGTAAGCAACATGGTTTGAATCATAAACTGTAGAAGACATTTAATTGGATTTGGTCAGATAATGAATAGACTTATGAAAATCATCATTGGTTTATGAACATTCTACTAAATAGCAAAATGTATCAAGCAGATGATTTGTTACAATTTATTTGCTCAGCTCTATCTAGCATATATATATATATATATATATATATATATATATGTAGCTATAAATAGACACCCTAACACAGTGGTTCCCAGACTGGGGTTCTTGAACCCCTGGGGGTTTGCAAAATGTTACAGGGGGTTCCCGGGAAAAAATTCCCTAATGGCGGCCAGAGGTGTCCCTCGAGGACCCTGGGCAGCACCGGGCCAGCAGCCCGGAGCCCCTGGACTTCCAAAAGCTAAGCAGATCAAAGCAAGCATATCTATCACATTGAGGAGCTTTAAACTTCAAGACTCCTTATAAGAAATGGAAAGGGAGGTGGATATTTTTTTGCTGTTTTTAAAATTAAATAGGCAGCTAGTATTGTTTTTAAAAATTATTATGAAGAATAAGTTTAAGCTTTGTTGTAACCTGCGTTGTTTGCCTGGACTGCTCAAAACCTGAATGCTTGTGTAGGAGGAACTCTTTGAGTTGGCTTCTTAAATACCTTCATGCTGTTTCACATCTGATACTCCTTGATGAAACATAGGAGCCTTGTCTTATAACGGGCTTATTCAAAGTGATACAAGCTACGAAAGTGAGATCTTGGAAGAGTGTCGCCGTTTTCATAATGTAATAAAACTACTGTAATGATAAATAATTAGTAATAAATAGTATGTAATAAGCATGTCATTAAAACAAATTTTATATTTCCAAGATCACTGCTTTTATAATGTATACTCAAGTAAAGGAGAAAATCCCTGGAAACATTCATTTTTAGGAGGGGGTTTGTGAGACTGACATTTTAGTGAAAAGGGTTCACAGTTGTTAAAGTTTGGGAACCACTGCCCTAACATAAGGAAGTACTTCTTCATACAATGCACAGTCTACCTGTGGAACTCATTGCCATGGGATGTTGTGAAGGCCAAAAGTATAACTGGGTTACAAAAAGAATTAGATAAGTTCATTTGAGGATAGGTCCATAAATGGCTATTAGCCAAGATGGTCAGGGATGCAACCCCATGCTCTGGGTGTCCCTAAACCTCTGACTGCCAGAAGCTGGGACTGGATGGTGGCGTGGATCACTCTATAATTGCCCTGTTCTTTTCTTTCCCTCTGAAGCATCTGGTACCAGCCACTGTTGGAAGACAGGATACTGGGCTAGATGGACCTTTGGTCCAACCCTCTATTGCCATTCTTACGTTCTTATAATATTTTGCACAATTCCTACCTGGATAGCTTTCATGCAATAATAGGGTAATAAACTTTCCTGCTTCATGCTGTAAATTGATTGCAGCAGTTCTGTGACAATGCACTGCATAGGGGATGTGGCCAATGGAAAGGTAGTGTAGCCAGAATGCTTCTGCACTCTAGGAATAGCTAGCTGCCTGAATGGCCTCATAATCTGGGTAGTGGAAGACAAGCTTGCCCAGACCTGAGAATCAGGTCAATAGAATTTCAAAAGGATAAAACCAACCATCTTCTATAGAAATTACTCTTAAATCTATAGCGTGTAAAAGGTGATTGTCCTTCCTATAGAAGTTCTAAAACAGCCTGAAGAACTGAATATAGCACTTTATACTTGCTGTGTACCAGCTATATGTTGTTTTTAAAAAATATTATGGAAAAGAGTGAGTTCTCTATTAAACTTCATAAGATAAATTGTAAATGTCACAAACCGTGGACCCTTTCAAGCTTTACATCTCTAGATCAAAAAATAAAAATAGGCAGATCTAGATAGGAGTGACACTTATTTGAGTAGTCTTGTACAAGCAAATGACCCAGTGAAAGACTTGTTAAAATGAATGTTCTGTTGGTTGCTGCTAGCTATACTGCCTTGTTAAGTACCTAATAAAACTATAGTAAATAATAATTAACATAAAGTAGGAAGAACTTATATCTACATCCAGACTTTGGGTGTGATCTTCTAAGATGCTGAGTAGTGTGAGATAGAGGCTTTTTTTGACAAATAGATTTTTTTGGTTGAAAAATGCATTTGCCTGTGCTCTGAAAATGGATACAGCCACTAATTAAGAAGATGAAAATATATTAGATACTTTCCTACAACATAGCTTGTCTCAAGTAACAAATCAAAGGCATGTTACTGGGAAGTTTCTGTACGATGAGCGTTGGTTTCATTGGGAGACTCAGCTAGGCTATGAAAACTACAAAGAATAGTTCTTTGAGTGATTGCTCATGTGTATTCCACAGTAGGTGTGCGTCCTCGCCGCGTGCACCGGTGCTGGAAGCTTTTTCCCTAGCAGTACCTGTAGAGGGAGCACTGCTGCACGCCCTGGAGTGGCGCCTCCATGGCGTGGTATAAGGGGAGCTGCACGCTCCCCCCACCCTCAGTTCCTTCTTGCCGCCAGTGAAGGTGAATCGGAACTACTCTGCTCCAGCTTAGCTGTAGCTCGTCCCCAGAACTTTTCCGTTCACTTAGTGCTAGTACGTGTTGTTAGTTAGTTCTTTCAGTCAGTTCAGTTAGCTAGAGTACCCAGGCCGGGGCATGCCCCGGGCTTCAAGTCGTGCGACACTTTCAGGCGTTCTATGCCAAGAAGTGACCCGCACGCAGATTGCCTACACTGTTTGAGTGAGACTCACATCAGCAACTGCTGTAAGATTTGTAGATCTTTTAAACCCTGAACAAAAAGGGAAAGAGACATTAGACTCCAGGCCATTCTCATGGAGTCAGCGCTGAACCCGGCTCTGGCGCACTGCGCCGATTCGGCTCCCGGCACCGCAACTTTGGTACGTGGTGACCCTTCGGTGCCTTCCACTAGCCAGCACTGCTCCCCATCTACGGGACACAAGAAGCAGAGGAAAGGCCCGTCATCGCGAGAAAGTAGGGGCAGAGGCTAGACCCATGTCGGGCAGCCCTCGTTCCCCTCCGGCCCCTAGGCCTCCGACTCATGTTGAGCGGAGTAGCCCGGCCGCGTTGGGTCAGGCCTCTCCGGACGTCGAGAGGCCTTGCAAGCGGCTTGAGACGTCATGACCATGCTGGTGCCACAGGTGTCGGGCCAACGCTCCAGAGGCAAACCGCCACTGGGCTCCCCACAATCACCCCCAGCTCAGCGCAGGTCTTGGTCAGGAGACCGCTCCCGACCCCGCTTGCTGACCAGCAGTCGTTTGGGATGCAGTCCTCGTGCATCTCCGTCAACGCCTGCCAGACTGTCTGGTTGGGTGCCGTCCAAATGGGGCTCCCGGCACCGCTCCACACTGCGGAGCAGTTACCGATGTGACCGAGAAAGGAATTGCAGACGGTCACCAAGTCGTCGGGGCTACCACAGTCACTCACGGCACAGGCGCCATTGCCGCTCCCCGTCAGACTCCTGCTCTCGCTCCCCGTCGAGACACCGCCCCGCAGCTCGAGGTGTTGATCGACGGCACCGCACCGTCGAAGGTCTGTGCGTCGGAGCAGATTGCGGAGCAGCAGCTGTGAGCGATACCACTCCTCTGCGTTGGGGTTGTGGTCCCGTGCACAGCCGACCTGGAGAACTTGGACCACTTTGCCAAGTAGGCTCGGCTTGTGGACGGCTGCCGACTTTCCAGGAGGACTCCGAGCAGGTTTGAGACCCTGAAAGGGCTAATGGCCTCGGTCTCGAAATTCCCTGTGACAATGGCCAGGTTGTGCCTACAGCTCCTGGGTCACATGTCAGCCCTGTGATTGCCTCTCTTCGGTGATGGTCCTCCCCAAGCAACATGTCTCGGCCCCATCACTGGACCTAGTGTCCGATGCGTCAGACCTGGGTTGGGAGGCCCATATGGGGACAGTTCAGACCCAAGGGCTGTGGTCGACCATGGATTTGTCCCTCCACATAAACATCAGGGAGCTCAGGGCGGTATGCCTGGCGTGTGTGGCTTTCTGTTCACACTTACAGGGCAAGATAATCAGGGTCCTCACGGACAACACGGCCTTGATGTGCTACATCAACAGGCAAGGCGGGACCTGGTCCTCGGCCCTCTGCCAAGAAGCCCTCAGGCTGTGGGACTTCTGTATAGCCCATGACATCTCCCTGAGGGCCTTCTACCTGCTGGGAGCCCACAACACGCGGGCCGATCGTTTGAGCAGGGATTTCTTCTCTCAGCACAAGTGGTCTCTCCACTCAGAGATGGCTCACCAGACCTTCTGAGCATGGAGAATTCCCCAGGTGGACCTGTTTATGACTAAGCAGAACAAGCTTTGCCCCCGGTTCTGCTCCAGGGGGGGTTTGGGACGGGGTGCTATCTCAGATGCCTTCCTCCTGCTGTGGTCAGGCCAGTTTCTCTATGCTTTCCCCCCCGTTCCCCTCATCAGCAAGGTCCTAGAGAAGGTAAAGTTAGACAAGGCACGGGTCATTTTAATCGCCCCGGCAGTATTGGTACGGGACCCTCATGAGCTTAGTGGTGGCCCCGCCGTGGCCGTTGTCTCTCCGCCTGGACTTGCTCTCCCAGAACCGAGGCCGTCTCCTCCACCCCAATTTAGAGGCTCTCCACCTCATGGCGTGGCTGCTCAATGGCTAGGCGGGGAGGAGCAGGCGTGTTCAGAAGGGGTCCAACGTGTCATCCTGGAAAGTCAGCGGCCACCAACACGCCGAGCCTACTTGGCAAAGTGGTCCAGGTTATCCAGGTGGGCTGTCGAGCGGGGTGTTTCCTTGACGACTGCCCCGATTCAGCTTATCCTGGATTACCTCCTCCACCTTAGGACCCAGGGCCTGGCCCCCTCCTCAGTCAGGGTGCACCTGGCGGCCATATCAGCCTTCCATCCGCCGGTGCAAGGTCGTACGGTGTTCTCCCATACTTTGACCAGACGGTTCCTCAAGGGATTGGACAGTCTTTTCCCATATGCTAGGTCCCCTGTCCCACAGTGGGATCTAAACTTGGTGGTGTTCTGTCTTACGGGACCCCCCTTCACACCTCTGGCCACGTGCTGCTGGTCTCATCTTTCATGGAAGGTGACCTTCCTGGTTGCCATCACGTCGGCCAGGTGGGTATCGGAGCTCAGGGTTCTGACCTCTGGACCCCCTTACACAGTTTTTCACAAGGATAAGGTCCAGCTCCGCCCACACCCTGCGTTCCTCCCTAAGGTGGTCTCTGCCTTTCACATGAGCCAGGACATCTTCCTGCCTGTCCTCTGCCCCAAGCCTCACGCGTCCAATGAGGAACGCCTCCTGCACATGCTCGATTTGCGTAGGGCGCTGACTTTCTACCTGGAACGGACTAAGCCATTCAGTCTTCGCAACTATTCATTGCTTCGGCTTAGTGCATGAAGGGGCAGTTGATCTCCACCCAGCGCCTCTCTCGCTGGATCACCTCATGCATCCGCACCTGTTACAATCTGGCAGGAGTTCCCCCCGGCCACCAATTGTGAAGGCACACTCGACACGGGCACAGGCCTCGTCAGCTGCCTTCGTGGCCCGCGTCCCAATTCAGGACATCTGTAGGGCCCTGCCTGGTCCTCTGTTCACACATTCACCTCGCACTATGCGACTGTCTCCCAAACCAGGGATGACACCGGGTTCGGTAGAGCTGTCCTCTGTCCCAGGAATCTGTGAACGCCTACCCACCTCCAACAGATATAGCTTGGAATCACCTACTGTGGAATACACATGAGCAATCACTCAAAGAAGAAAAGACAGTCACCTTTTTCCGTAACTGGTATTCTTCGAGATGTGTTGCTCATGTCTATTCCACATCCCGCCTTCCTTCCCCTCTGTCGGAGTTGTCCGGCAAGAAGGAACCGAGGGTTGGGGGAGCGCGCAGCTCCCCTTGTACCGCGCCATGGAGGCACCACTCCAGGGGGGTGCAACGGTGCTCCCCCTCCGGGTACTGCTAGGGGAAAAACTTCCAGCACTGGTGCACGTGGCAAGCATGCACACCTGTTGTGGAATAGACATGAGCAACACATCTTGAAGAACACCAGTTACGGAAAAAGGTAACTGTCTTTTTTGTAGTCTGGAGATTTTTTCCATGTTGCAGAATTGGCTTATGGTTGTGTGGGTTTTATCACCATCAACCCAGCATCCAGGAGGTCTGGTTTTGGCATTTAAATTACAATTGTTGAAATGTTGGCAGGTTCCAGTGCAGTTGGTGGGTTACAAAGTGTCAGATTTGAGGCCCTGTAACCCAGCGTGCCAGCATGGCAAGGCATGGTGAGAGGGTTTGCCTCTGACTATCATACAAATTGTGACACCCCCACCCCCCCAATCACTCTAGTGTTGAGGAAGGGAACATGATGGGGCTTTAGCTTCCATTCAGGGTCTTAGGACAGGTGTGAGAGTGTAGAGAGGACAGGGCCTTCACACTCACCCTCAGGTTGGGCTATTGGTGCCCATTGAGAATTGCACTGAACCAATCCAGACAGGCAGTTCAGCTTGGCTACCCCAATTTCGTAAAGGTTTTCCAATAAAGTTGCAGCTTCTGCATTGAAATATGCTATGGGGTCTGTGTCTCACTGTTTGTTTCTGTCCACATCAATGTCTTTTGCTATTGTTCACAATCACAAGAACAATCCTGGTGAGTTAGTCTTGTGAAAAATGTGTCCATGAAGCCCTCTTTAATTTCCTTTCTTTTTCTAGTCATCCAGTCTGAGCAGCAACATTGCCATGTGACTGTTCCCCAGTCATACACCAAAAACAGTCTAAGACATAGTTTGTGGACACAGTGTTTGTAAAGTGTTAGAACAGTTTCAAAAAACAAATTAATACAAAAACATTTGTTTATGGATAAGAGAGCAAAATATGTTGAATAAATTTATTGTGATTAGTTGTAGTCTTTTGAACACTAGATGGTGGTGTTTCTCGTGCTAGAACAGTTGAGAGTTCATATTAAATTTGTATGCTACTGTTTTGTTTTCTCTGTCTTTCTGGTGTTGTGTTCCTAGTGGAAAATGTAGCTTCTGATCTTAGTCCTTTGGTGCATTATGACTTGCTACAGTATTTCTTCTGAGAGCAGAATAATCTGGTTCTTCATTAAATTCTAATCTTTTGTCTGTTTCTAGGGAATGACTAAATCTTCAAAAGAAACATCACAAACAATCCTTTGCAAATGTCCAAAAACTTTTAGAATTTCTGGATTTGTAATTATGCTTCTCTGAGCCCCAGCTTGCAGTCAGATTCACACTGACTGTCCTTGCACCTGTATGGAGCCTAATTGATTGTGCTCAGAAACTGAATGTATAAGGGTCTGCTCCTCTGGATCTAATTTCAGGTGTGGGGGCCTTACTTTGCTAGTTAGCCCTCTTTCTTAAATGGCTGAAAAGATTAAATTCTGGTGCAGCGGTATATTTTCATAGTTTTATTTCCAGTTTCAATTCTTGATTCAGTACATAATTTTTCAGAATTTATCATAATGGCTACATATTCACACAATACATCAAAAATTCTTAGTAGAGATTAACATAAAAATAAAATATCAGGTTGAAATAGACGTGTATATAATCTCCTGGAATAAATGGTGGGGAAACAATCCATTTTTTGTACTGAAAGTATCTTGCTGGCAGCTGTGAGTGGTGTTTTGGGCCCGGTCTACACTAGGCAGGGGGATCGATCTAAGATACGCAACTTCAGCTACGAGAATAGCGTAGCTGAAGTCGACGTATCTTAGATCGATTTAGAATCACTTAGTTTGCGTCCTCGCAGCACAGGATCGACGGCCGCCGCTCCCCCGTCGACTCCACTTCCACCTCTTGCCGTGGTGGAGTTCCGGAGTCAATGGCAGAGTGATCGGGGATCGATTTATCGTGTCTACACTAGACACGATAAATCGATCCCCGATAGAGCGATCACTACCTGCCGATCCAGCGGGTAGTGTAGACGTGGCCTTAGTAATAAGAGGGCTAATAAGATTTTTATGACAGCTCTGTCAGTTTCAGATTCGAGAATGAGTGATGATCTGTTTTGGGATGGGTATTATAGTGGGGTATAATATAAGAATAAAACCATAATTTCGGAGAATGAGAAATTCAGTATTGCTTAACAGTGCTCAGAATTTCAGATGGAACCAAGAGACTACTTTTCCAAAGTAATTATACAGCACTTGGAAATCTGACTCCTCACGTGTAAGAATTACTTCAGTTATTTTCAAAAAATACAAAAAAAGAAGCATATTAGAAATAAAATCTTTTCATCGGGTTGCCAACTCTGGCAAACTGTAATGGTGCATAAGATGGACTATATTATAGCATTAATATTACAGCATATTGGTCCTAAAAATTACTTCAGCTCTATAGTGTTAGAAAAGTCTTGGGGGAATCCTGTTCTTCAAGCTTGCCAGTTTATTTGGTAAGTGGATAAACAAAGCCTATTTCAGTTTTTTCATTTATGGAAAAAACCAAAACATTAGCAACTATTTGTAAAAATACTCATAAATTCATTTAGCAACAGTGCATAATGGCAAATATTGTAAGGATTGTATTTTATTTCTATATTTTTTGCACATAACTCAGAAAATGTATACAATTTGAGTCAGTGAATTATTTACTTGAAACTTTCTTCCACCACTGTTTTAATAGCCCTTGTTTTCCTGCAGAGAGAACTATTATGATTTGTTTCTTGGGTTACAATAGTTAGAAATCCTAGTATAAATACGTAGTATGAGGTTTTACTATTACCTAACTATAAGAAGTCTTATCTTCTTATTTTTTGTAGCTTTATTTACCACAAAACCTTCCTCAAAGAAAATTTCTTCTCTACCTTAGTCTTACTTAAAATCTGTGTTGGGCTATCTCTGCGCTTAAAATGCTACAACAGCACATCTGTGCAACTGCAGCACTTCAGTGTAGATGCTACCTACACCGACAGGAGGGATTATCCTATCAGCATAGGTAGTCCACCTCCCCAAGTGACGGTAGCTAGGTCGATGGAAGAATTCTTCCATCCACATAACACTGTCTATATGAGGACCTAGGTCGGCTTAACTAGGCTGGTCAAGGGTATGGATTTTTCACAACTTTGAGCAACATAGTTATGTTGACCTAATTTTCTAGCATAGATCAGGTCTTAGAGTACTGCACACAGCTGGACCCATGGGGAAGAAAATTCTAAGGCCCATTTCATTCTACATTTCCTAATTATAATACTTTATTTAGAGAAGACGAAGCGTATGTAACTGTTTTGTTCAGCTGTGAACTCCGTGAAAAATATTTCAACTCTGTAGAAGGCTAGTAGTCAGAGAGGTTTATTTTCTAGATTCCACTCTTTTATGATAATTAGTTGCTCCAAGGGTGAGTCACACCCTCTGCCGGATGCCTTAAACTTGATGGGTCCTACTCATTAACATACTTTGGAATGTACCTTGTTTTTTGGAGCCCATGTAATGTATTGTCTTTTCAAAGAAGACAGATCTTTTTGAAATAGCTTTAGTCTCAAAACTCAGGGTATGTCTACACTTACATTTTATAGCGCTCCAACTTGCTGGCTCAGGGGTGTGAAAAATCAACCCCCTGAGCACAGCAAGTCTGAGCACTTTAAAGCGCGAGTGTGGACAGGCTCCAAGCGCTGGGAGCAGCGCTCCCAGCGCTTGGAGCTAATCCCCTTGTGGAGGTGGATTACCAGGAGGTCTCCCAGCGCTCGCGCGTGACCACACTCGCACTTCAAAGCGCTGCCACGGGAGTGTTCCCGCGGCAGTGCTTTGAAGTTTCCAGTGTAGCCATATCCTCAGAACAGTTAAGCTGAGAGCTGACATTGGAACAAAAGACTTTAGCGTTTGAAATATTTGAGAGACAAGTTGGGTGAGGTAATATCTTTTATTGGGCCAACTTCTGTTGCTGAGAGAGACAAGCTTTTGAGCTTATAGAGAGCTCTTCTTCAGTTTTCTTCCCTTCAGACACATATTTGTTGATAGCTTTCATGTGCCCACATTGACCCGCTGGGCAGGATTATGGGTGTAGATTTTGCCACTTGTAATCCACTGGGATCTGACAGCTGGTGTGCCCATTGAAATGCTTGGGTTCTAATTTGTGAAGTTTTAATAACATAAGCAAATGAGGTGATTTTGTAAGCAGAATATAGTATTGCTTTGGTAGAATATAGCAAGTTCTTGGCTAAAAAACAAAACAAAAAAAAACCAAAACAGTTTCCCAGTGCTGATATTTAAACAGCTATCTTAACATATTCAGATTTTCAAAAGCTCCTCATTTAGCCATTCAGTTGTCTCCCTCCCCACCTCTTTAGAGCAGTGTATGAGACTAAAGAAATTTGTTACTTAATGTGGCTCCAGTTTTTGACTCTCCTGGAAGCAAAAGGACTCTGACTATTTTAGCTATATGTGCTTTATAGCATCTGTTGAAGACTTAAACTCCAGACATGTATGTAAAATAATGCAAAATGCTGTACTTGTACATCTATGGTTATAGCAGTAGGTGCAGTTTCTCTTTGATTTTGTATTACAGTATTAGTTGAATAGCATGTTGTGATCATGTATGAAAGAAACTGTTGAAATACAAAAAAAATTATTATTTTAAAGTGGGAGAAGTGCAGCAAGAGAAAGTATGAATATTCTAGTGCACAAAATAGAAAACTCCTTGGAATTGTCCTCTCCGAGTTCAGACCAAGGCATGTCTTGCTTAGTTTATAAACTCTGAAAAGGTCACATGTCCATGGGGATATTGCTATAAGATAGCAATTGTTTTTTTCTGGTTTTGTATTCATGGACACCCCAGAGGGCAAGTTTAATAGGAGCAGGAATCAAACCCAGCTCTTCCACATATCTCTGTACAACATTATCCTTAGGCCTCCAGGCAAAACGTCAAATTATAGAGCCATATAACAATTCTGTCGTCTGTAACAGGCTTACCAATGTAACATTTAACACTCTAAGTTAAATTTAAACTTCCTCCCCCTAATTTTCTTTAAAACAAATAACAACAAAACTCTCTTTTCTATCTAAAATGTTATGGTCTCTAACTGGATACAAATCTTATTCTGGATATTTGAGGTTAATTGAACTGTGTGCCTCTGAGGGAATATTTTTTTAAAATAGGCTTTTTGGTAAAGTCATATTTAAAAAATGAGATTGTGTGACCAAGAAACTACTGGTGAATACAACAAAATCGTTCATATTGATAACTGGAATTGGGAACTCATTTTATTTTTTGAAAAAAGGTTGAAGGCAAAATTTTGCTTACTTGTTATGAAAGTATGAATCTCTGTGAGGTCCCAGCGATGTTCTCTATTTCTGTGTCGCTTCTTTTGAAGCTTATAAAGTCCAGTGGCATAGGTTGCAAATTCAGTTACTCCAACAGACAAATATTGTTTGACTTCATTTGGCAATACTGTACTGTAGTGCCTCTTTTGTGATATTTTGTGGCCTATTATTTTGTCTCTCTCATCTTTGTGCATGAGTTTGTTTAGTCTTCTCAGGGCAGGAGCTTGTTAATGCATATAATGAATTAACTCCACCCACATGCAGCTCAAGGGATTGGTCTGGATATAGGAGGTAGAGCTGCTGCACAGAGTCCATTCCTGCCTATAGGCAGACAATTGTGCAGGGGATGTAGTCTATCAGATAAGAATAAACACTGATATTTGGCCTGCTCCTAGCATGTCCTTTCACAGACAGTAGGATATGTGACCAGCACAGAAATCCTTTCCAGGACAAGTATGAAGTGCACCAGTACTTTTGCACTTCAGTGCCATCCCTAGCTCACACCTGTGCAGGGCAATTAGTAATGAAGAGGGCCTTCTGCTGGCCCACCACACCACATGAATCTCTCCATGTATGCTTAGTTGGAGATCACAGGCTAGTGATGTGTATACTGTAGAAGTATGATTATGAGAGCTAGTGGGGGAAAAAAAGTCAAAACTTTTTTCAATGAAAAATTAATCTGTTTTGGGCAACTTAGAAATTCTCATGAAAATGTCCACCTTTGTTGAAAAACTGAAAATTTTCATGGAAATTTTCTATGGAAATAAGAGAAATTCCATGGAAAATGTAGACAAAAATATTAACCTAAACCGCCCTTGTTGCAATTTAAGCACATTGCTTCTTGGCCTATCCTCAGAGGTTAAGGAGAATAATTTTTCTTCCTCCTTGTAACAACTTTTTATGTACTTGAAAACTGTTATCATGTCCCCTCCCAGTCTTCTGTTCTCTGGACTAAACAAACCTAATTTTTTCAATCTTCCCTCATGTTTGCTAGCTCTTTAATAATTTTTGTTTCTCTTCTCTGGACTATCTCCAATTTGTCCACATCTTTCCTGAAATATGGTGTCCAGAACTGGAGACAATACTCCAGCTGAGGCCTAATCAGTGTGGAACAGAATGGAAAAATTACTTCTCGTGTCTTGCTTACAACTCTCTTGCTAATACATCCCAGAATGATGTTTGCCTTTTTTGAAGCAGTGTTTGATACATTGCTGATTCATATTTAGCTTGTGATCCATTATGATCCCTAGATCCCTTTCTGCAGTAATCCTTCCTCTGCAGGGATTTCCCATTTTTCATATGTGCAACTGATTGTTTTGTCCTAAGTGGAGTACTTTGCATTTAGACTGTTTGAATTTCATCCTATTTTCTTCAGACCATTTCTTGCGTTTGTCCAGATCATTTTGAATTTTAATCCTATCCTCCAAAACACTTGCAATCCCTCCCAGCCTGGTATCATCCACAAACTTTATAAGTGTACTCTCTATGCCATTATCTAATCATTGATGAAGATACTGAACAAAACCAGACCCAGAACTGATTCCTGCGGGACCCACTCAGTATGCCCTTCCAGCTTGACTGTGAACCACTGATAACTACTCTCTGAGAACCAGTTATGAACCCACCTTATAGTAGTTCCATCTAGATTGTACTTCCTTAGTTTGTTTATGAGAAGGTCATGCAAGACAGTATCAAAAGGCTTACTACCGTTAAGATATATCACATCTGCTGCTTCCCCTCTATCTACAAGGCTTGTTACCCTGTCAAAGAAAGCTATTAGATTGGTTTGACATGATTTGTTCCTGAGAAATCCATGCTCACTGTTACTTATCATCTTATTGTCTTCTAGGTGTTTGCAAATGGATTGGTTAATTATTTGCTTCATTATATTTCCGGGTACTGAAGTTCAGCTGACTGCTCTGTAATTCCCCTGGTTGTCCTTATTTCCCTTTTAATAGGTGGGCACTATGTTTGCCCTTTTCAGGTCCTCTGGAATCTCTCCCGTCTTCCATAACCTTTTAGAGATAATCACTAATGGCTCAGATACCTCCTCAGTCAACTCCTTGAGTATTCTAGGATGTATTTCATCAGGTCCTGCTGACTTGAAGATGTTTAACTTGCCTAAGTAATTTTTAACTTGTTCTTTCCTTATTTAGCCTCTGAGCCTACCTCGTTTTCACTGGCATTCCCTATGTTAGCCATCCAATTGCTACTAACCTTTTTGGTGAAAATTTAAACAAAAAAGTCATTTAATACTTCTGCCATTTCCACATTTTCTGTTATTGTTTTTCCCCCTTCATTGAGTAATGGGCCTACCCTATCCTTGGTCTTCCTCTTGCTTCTACTGTATTTGTTGAATGTTTTCTTGTTACCCTTTATGTCTCTAGCTAGTTTAATCTCGTTTTGGCCTTTCTAATTTTGTCCCTACATACTTGTGTTATTTGTTATATTGATCCTTTGTAACTTGACTTATTTTCCACTTTTTGTAGGACTCTTTTTTGAGTTTCAGCTCACTGAAGACTTCCTGATTAAGCCAGAGTGGTCTTTTGCCATACTTCATATCTTTCTTATGCAGTGGGATAGTTTGCTTTTGTGCCCTTAAAAAAACTGCCATCTCTCTTGAACTGTTTTCCCCTTAGACTTGCTTCCCATGGGATCTTACCTACCAACTCCCTGAGTCTGCTGAAGTCTGCCTTCTTGAAATCCATTATCTTTATTGTGCTGTTTTCCCTCCTACCATTCCTTAATATCATGAACTCTACCATTTCATGCTCACTTTAACCCAAGCTGCCTTCCACTTTCAAATTCTCAACCAGTTCCTCCCAATTTGTCAAAATCAAATCTAGAAAAGCCTCTCCCGTAGTAGCTTTCTCTACCTTCTGAACTAAAAAAATGTCTCCACCCAGGAAAGCATTTTATGAATTTAAATTAGAGTTTTATATCTAATTTTCCTAGGAGGGCTATTTTTCATTCACAGTGCATTAAAGTTATATGGGTTAGATGCAAAGCAGGGTCAACAAAATCCTATAAGGTTGGCAAGTGAACAGGGAAGCTGATTCCTTCAATTCCTACTAATAGTATGCTTAGATATTCAGGTTGTGCCTCAGTGCACTTGCTATCCTTTTATAGGTCTTGAAAGCTGCACATTGTTTAACTTTTTGCACTTGACAGTTGAATTCACTGGAATGTGCACTTCTAATTACTTTCAAATGAATTATTCTGCCTTTTATCTCTCCGTTCTTTGCCTTCCTTCAAAACATTTGCAAAAAAGATTGAAACGTTCAATTTTTTAAAATGGTCCTTTGACTCCTGTTCTGATTCTGGAAGCCATACTGCATGGCCATCATTGACACCGTCATATGTTCATGAACACTGGTAAGGGCTGAATTGTCAAGTGTCTGTTTTCTTTTTGATACAGCTTCCAAGGGTTACATGCACATTCTGCCCAGTAAACTAAATGAGTGATGCCACTGTGCAAACTCTAAACAAGTCATTTGGGCAGTTAGACATGTTCATTTTGGCTTCTCAGTTTCCTGCCACATTGCAGCATGATCATGGGAGAGAAGGTAAATTAGTGTATTAAACTCTGTCTGAGAAGACTAAGATGTCTGTTTAATGTCTGATAACAATAATAAGAAAAAAAACACAAGAGGAGCTGACAATCGTAAGGGGGAAACTGATACATTCTTGGTGGGATTAGAGGTACGGTTGGTCACCATGATAATTTATCTTATAATTTCCATAATCTCCATATTATGCGTCCCTCTTTTATAGCCTTAAGTGCCATGGTTTAAGTTTTTCTGTCTGAAGACAACCAGGATCAGTTTTGGCAAAAATGGGCATGAAATTTTCTCCGTTCCTGCAGTTTAAAATTATTGGCTGAACTGGAAGCAAAAACTGTCCTGTTGACTAGTTAATATCCCACACTGATGCATGTTGATATGATGAAGTTTTTTATTGGAGAATTCACAAGAGCTAAAATTGTTTAACTAACACGTGCAGTGAACTAGAAGATGATCTGTTGTAGGTTTTTCCCTGCTTCTGAAGAAGATCAACATGCTCATGTTTTCACTGAGAGGGGAGGATGTACAGATTAAAAACAGGAAGATTGGAATCCTGATCACATTCTCTGGGTGTATTTACTTCTAACATTATGGAAGAGTTAGAAAGGCTCACGTACGTGTGTTCAATCAGTTTCGCCTTGTGTTTGACAACCTGTGTTCTGGAACCAAGCAACCTCAAACTGCCTTTGCAAATAATATGATGCTTCCTTATCAGAATGTAAGTGGGGGAATAGTCCTGCTCTTATGGGGAACTTTCCTGGCTTCTGCACTACCCCAACAAAAGGATCTGAGTCCTCGCTCCCACTTCCTTTACCCAGTGGCCTCCCTGCCCTTGAGGACTCCCCTTCCACTCTCCTATCTGGCAGAGTCCTCGTAAACCCAACAAGGCTGGGCCCAGGATTCCTGGGGGGCTCGACCCCCAACCCTGCTGTGGTCACCTAGGACAGGGGCTAGGGTATCCCCACTCCAGGGTACTCTCTCTGCACTGGGCACTTCTCTGACCCACTGGCCATTACATACAAGTTAAAGCAAATGCAAGTTATTTAATCAACAATTAATTTTAAAAAGAATAAGGAAAAATATCCACCCGCTCTGTGGCAGGGAACATCACAAACAGTGTCTCTGGAATGTCAGGGCAGTTCACAGTCTGTTCCTTGTAAGTCCCAGGTCGTCTTCTCAGGCCCTGGCTGTGCTGCAGGGATGCTGTGGGTTGGACACTTGCTCTGGTGGTGGCCACACGCTCTCAGGCTCTAAGTGGTAGGACCCTTCTTCCCAATGTCGCCCCCGCCCTGTCGGGGTTACGATCCAAGCCTGGCCTGCAGAGCCTCTTGGCTGAGGCGTCTCCCTGTGCTGGGCCTGCTGCCCAGGGTCCCCCTCGCTCCTCTCAGCTGCTCACCGCACCCAGCTCTGGACTGCTCCAGCCCCAGCTCCACCACTCTGTCTCAGCGCTGCTGCTGCTCTGCCTCCAGCTCCCTGGGCTGCTTTTCTGGCCCCTCTGGCTCTGGTTGCTGCAGCTCTGCTCCCAGGACAGGGTCTGCTCTCTCTGGGCTGCTTTTCTGGTCCCTCTGGATCTGGCACAGCTCTGCTCCCCAGCTTAGCTTGGGCCCCACTCTGTCTGACCCAGGCAATTCCAGCTCACACGGAGGACGGGACCTCCCTGGCCTCCTGACTCCCTGATTAGCCTGCTCGCGCTGTCATTCAGGCTGACCTGGAGCATTGGCCTCTCCCCATTGTTCCTGGGGGCTGTCAGTCTCAGTGTCCTGATTCCCCATCGACCCTTCCCCCTTTTTAGTACTGGGAGCTAGCCAACCAAAACACCCCCACTGAATGTTAGTAAGGGGGCAACAGTCCCCTTACAAGAAGACAGATTTCTTCCTGAATAAAATGTTTGATAGAATATCTAACTCTAGAAGAAACGTGTAAACTATTAAGGATATCTATCCTCCCCAAAAGACATGTTTATCTTAATGCAAAAACATAAAGAGGAAAATTATCACAGCAGATACACATCGTGTAAAGATTTTGCTAGTTGCACCACTGTTGCTTATTTCATTAAAATTTTGTGACAGTTTGATATGAACTCAAACAATCCGTTATATTTGTGTGTGTGTTTGCATATGTGTAACGCAACCTGAAAGATCTGAAATGCGTTATTAAAAATGTTTTGTGTTTGAAGAGCCCTAAATCAGTTACAGAATATGGGCCTATTTCTACAAATTGATTTTCCTGCTCCAGCTCAGAACTTCCCGTATAAAGCAGAGTTATGATGGCAGGGAAAAACTTGAACTTGAGTCTTGGCACGGAGACGACTTTTTACCCCACCTTTTAAAGTTTTTGCAAGAGGTGACACTATAATCTTTTTTTTCTGTAGCAGACATTTGTATTTTCAAATGTATATTTGTCAACATTTTCTAGTTCCTTTTGGGACTATCAGTAATTGCTACTAAAGTGTCACAGATTTGCCTTTTGCCAAATTTACTTTACCATGAAATTCACTGTATTCTCTTAGAATAGGGAATATTGCACATACTTTGGTAATTTACATTAAGTGCTGAGAGCAAGAATAAGGATTTAAATTGTGCCCACTGAAGGTGTCTCTAGTTCCAATCCTCTACTTTCTGTTGTTACTACATACATCTCTGTTTAGATCTTGAACTTCAGGTAACACTCCATAAGCACTGTGTGGTGGAATAGGTGGTGTTTGCACAAGCCCTTTTGTCTCTGACTCTTTGGGAGGAGAGACTGACAGTGATACAGTTTATAAAAGCAGAAGTCAGAAGTTGAACAAGTCAGTTATGAGTGAATTTCCAAGTTCAGAGGGAGTGCCTGTGGGCAAGTGAGAGAAGACTGGCTACTTAGAGACTGAGAGGTCAAGGTAGTGGCTTTCCAAACGGAATTTAAAATGCTGAAAACCTTTCTATTTAATTAACTTCTAGAAGGAGAGAATTGCTGTGGCCAGGTCTACACTGCAATTAGACACGCATGTCTGGCCTGTGCCAGATGACTCGGGCTCGGCCCGAGCTCTGGGACACTCCCACCTCACAGGGCCCTAGAGTCCAGGCTCTAACCTGAGCGCGAATGTCTGCAGCGCAATTAAACAGTTCCTTAGCCCGAGCCCCCTGAGCCCGAGTCAGCTGGCACAGGCCAGCTGTGGGTTTTTAATTGCAGTGTAGACATAACCTTTGTGTTTTTAATTTCAAATGTATGTTGCAGTGGTAGCCAATTTTATTAAAAAAAAAAAAAAAAGTGGCCCTCTGAACTACCATTGAGAATATCTGCTTTCAGGAATGTCCCCTCCCTAGGAGCTAGTTTGAAATAATATGCACAGAGGTACTTGGCCTTGACTGGGTAGAGTAGGGTTTGGGTCCACTTTACTACTTTTAGAGCAGAGCATTTCCTTGCATATGTAGCCACAGAGTCACCTGGCTCTTCCCTTGGGATAGGGTGTGCAGCCATTCTGTTTGGCTGAAGGGAAAAGTCCCATGGAGATGGCCTTATAGTTGGAACTTGGGATAAAGAGATATATATTTTCAGCCACAACTATGCACGGGAGACATGACACATTGGGGGGGAAATGAGTTATTTTTCCTCTAGATACTGTATACATCTAAGGCTAATGAGTCCATCAGTGTAGCAATATAAGATGGCTACACATCAGTGGATGGGTGAAATTAAATCTATATATAGAGAGGGTTGACAGATGAAATTAATTACTGATGTTGTTGTAGCAGGAGTTACAAAACAAAACCAAAAAAGCTAAGTACTTATTTTGGTAAGGAACAATATTGTTCAATGTTTCGCTAAAAATAAAGAATAATTCCTCTTATATTCTCATGATGCTTTTTTTTTATTCTGTGACCGATTTAAGAGTTCTACTGTAATGAATTTTTTAAGTGGGCTATTTGCATGCTTGACTTACTGCAAAAGGTATTTAAGTAAACAATCATAAGTGAAAAATTTGGTGAAAGGGAAGGGTGACGTGACAGAAAAGCTAGAAGCTAGAACAAACACTTCTTGAATGTTGTTCTGTTTGCATTAGTTGTAGGGGTTCATGAGTACATTACTGAATATTTACATTGGAAACTGGTATTCATCCCACTGTATTATGAACTGTATTGGTGCTGTGTTTATGCAGTTAAGGTTTGTGTGTTTTCTGTGTCAAACCTAGTTTAACTATTTTTTTATATACTAATTTTGATTATTTAAAAATCTCCGAGACACACGAGCTTTCAATAGCTAGTATATGCTTCTGTAATTTATTGAAGTGTCCTGTTATAAAGCTTTACTTAGCAGGCCATTGGATAAGTATGTGGTTTTAATGTCTTTATAGTTTTGAGAAATAATGGGCCACTCTCTGGCCTCTGCTACAGATCCTTTGAGTCACTCCAGTGGTGCAAAAGAGCTGCAAGCTGCCCTAAACTGGCAGCTGGTGAAATTTTGCCTGGCAAAGCCATTTCTCTGCCAGCTCCGTTCCCTCTGGCATAGGGAGTGTGTTGGGTAAGGGAGGTGCTACAGCACTCCTTGGCTGGCATAAGTGCTGCTGTAGGGTGGATACAAGCCAGTATAAATTAGAGAACAGCCCTGAGGTACCCAGATAAAGGTGCTGTAAAAGGGGTATAACTTTGGGCCTCCTTTTTCACCACCAGATAGTACTAACTTGAGCAGCATGCAACTAGAGTTGAGGATAAAGCTAATGATTATGCTCGGATTCCTCTCCTTGACCTGGTTTATGTCTTCAGTCCACCAACAGGTCCCTCATGAAAACATAATTCTTCTGTGAGGCCTATGTTATTGTCAGGTTCCTAAGGGACAATTCTGCACATCACCAAAAATCTCTACCTTATCACCCTTAGTTCCCTTCTTGGAGGTCTCAGCCAAGTGGTCAAGGACTGACTGCATGTGCCTGAAGAACAGTTTCAACCCTCAAAGTTGAATTCCTCTAGGTCAGAGTTGAGAGACATGGGCAGGGAGGTACACCGGACCCTCGCTAGAATGCGGGGCTCGGGATCCGTACGCGGGGACGGACTGCGTTACCATGGATCCGAATTTAAATATTTAAATTTGGGATCCATCGTCACGACCATGCTATATGCGGATCCGCGCTCTAGTGATGTGCGCTCTAGCGAGGGTCTATTGTATTAGAGAATCTGACCCATCTATTGCTTGTGCTATGTCTGTTCTTTGGTAAATTACCAGTAATTTATTTCAGTCTGGAGTATTAGCTGGGAGGAAGAGAAGGAAAGACGAAAATGTACAATGCACAGTCAGTCTGTGAAACTCCTTGTCAGAGGATCTTGTGAAGGCCAAGACTAGAACAGGGTTCAAAAAAGAACTAGATAAGTTCATGGAGGATAGGTCCATCAATGGCATCCCTAGCCTCTGCTTGCCAGAAGCTGGGAATGGATGATAGGGGATGGATCACTTGATGATAACCTGTTCTGTTCATTCCCTCTGGGGCACCTGGCAGTGGCCACTGTCGGAAGACAGGATACTGGGCTAGATGGACCTTTTGGTCTGATTCAGTATGGCTGTTCTTACGTTTTTATGTTACCAAGCCTATTTTTAAAAGGAGAGGGAGGGAGAAGTGTGTTTTGTATCCGTGGTGTCTATGGAATTGATACTGGGCTATTTATAATTTTTCCTGGATGGAGTCCCATATTTTATTTGCACAAATGTAAAATATGTCAAGTAATAATAAACAAACAGCTAGCATCCTGAACTGTCTGGCCTATTAATTAGTGCATCTGATCTCCTGAAAATTTGTGGTTTATTGATTAGAATTTCTAATAGATAAGTAAGATGAGCTGTGTATAGCAGGAACCCTGCACTTACACAGAGTCAATGGGGCTACATGTGGTCTGCTTGCATAGAGCCCATTGAAGAAACAGGATTATATGGTATAAGTACAGTACTCTAACTGTGAGATAAAATAGTTCTTAACCACTGCAGAATGGTATTCAGCGCTATTTCCAACAGACAGGAAATACTGGGAACAGAAAGATATTATCAGTAATAAAATGCTGGAACTGAAATTTCATAAGGCAGAAATCAGGCCCATATTTCTCCAGTTTTGCTTCCCCTGAAGTCAGTGTCTGAAAACTCCCATTGATACAAATGGCCAATATCAGCACCTCGATTAAACATGTTTAGATTGGATGGTGTTCAAACTGGATGAGAGAGAGACACCTGAAGAAAGAATAAAGATGGGTTAAGAGTGTGGAGACTTTAAATTCACATTTGATAACAACCGTGCCTAAACACATGGATTTCCCGCCCCTCTGCCTCCCTCCTCCCTCTCCTCTCCCCCAAGAGACAGTAACTTCAAGGAGTGGAGAAAAGTCAAAGCTTTAATGACAGATCTCAGTGAAACCTAAGACAGTAATTTTTGTCATCAAGAAAGTGAAAATGTACCTGCCAGGATTTCTTTTTAATTGATCTGAAGTTAAGGAAAGAGAGCCTGAATCTGACTGAGTAGATAGAAGATACAGATATGGGCACAATGCAAGTTTTGCATGTCCAATTAAGCATGAAATTTCCAGTTTTAGGTTTCCAATACAAATGCATTGTTTAAATAATTTAGCCCTATCCTGGGAACAAAAGATAGATTTACAAAAGGGCTATGCTAGGCATTCTCTTGACACAAGTGTCCAATATTCTGTACACCTGCAAGTGCAAATATGTCTCTGTGTGCGCTTCAGATATTCGAATACCTACACCAGTACTTCAATAGTTAAGCACCTACACACACAAATATTAACACTTGCATGTGCAAAATCTATTGGTTCCACTTGCACTTCGATAGGTGTTTAGACTATTGAGACTGCTTATGCGTAGGTTACAGTGCACACAGTTTAGATGCATATATAGTACATTTTTTACATGTGCACAAGTGGCTGCTGGGCCTTTGAAAATGTGCCCTTTTGTTTGACTGTGAAATCTAAATGGGTAATGCTCATTTCTGTCTCTTAAAGATTACTCTGAATTGGGAGATCTTCCACCCAGGTCCCCGTTAGAACCAGTTTGTGAAGATGGCCCCTTTGGGCCAGTGAAAGAAGACAGGAAACGGACAACTCGGGAGCTTCGAGAACTGTGGCAGAAAGCCATTCTTCAACAGATACTGCTGCTCAGAATGGAAAAGGAAAATCAAAAGTTGCAAGGTTAGTAAAAATTTTGAATAGATCCTATGGAGAACAAGTTCTGTGTTCTTGGTTTTATTGAAGGTTTCACATGAATAGGATCAGGTCTTAACAAAATGTTTTAGAAGCAATTTAGATAAAATCAATCTAGCACTGTCTCTCCCAACCCTCTTTATTATGTATGGTGTCTTCTTCTTTCCTTCATTTACTCTAAATCTTTTACCTATGGCTTATTTACTTTATCTTAATTGCCACTTTATTGTTGGCATTTCATTGGATGTTTTAGACTGGTGCCTGGAAGTGCTGATAAGGAGCCTCAGTGTTGTCCTTCTGAACTGCTTCTTTAGTGCATTCCCATGCACAGGTGATTGTTTAAATATCGGTCACTCACTAAACTCTGTTTAGCCATTCTGAGAGTTAAACGGAGTCCTCAAGGAGTTGGCCTTGTACTTTAATCTGTGGGTGAAATACTGATTACCCCGGTGCTGACAATTATACGCACATTATGCAGACACTTAGGGTATGTCTACACTGTGAAATTCGGTCAAATTGATAGAAGTCGACTTTTTAGGCAGCGATTTTATACAGTCGATTGTGTGTGTCCCCACTAAGTGCATTAAGTCGGCGGAGTGCGTCCACAGTACCGAGGCTAGTGTCAACTTTCAGAGCGTTGCACTGTGGGTAGCTATCTCGCAGTCTCTGCCGCCCATTAGAATTCTGGGTTGAGCTCCCAATGCCTGATGGAGCAAAAACATTGTTGCGGGTGGTTTTGGGTACATGTCATCAGTCGCCCCTTCCTCCGTGAAAGCAACGGCAGACAATCGTTTTGTACCTTTTTTCCGTGCGGGCACCATACTGCTTTCAGCAGACAGTGCAGTAGGATTGCTAACTCTCGTCATCATCCACCGCTTCCGCTGCCACTCTGCTCTCCTGCTCTGGCAGCAGACTGTGCAATAGGTCGGAAAAACTGGTCTTCCAACCACCGCTTCCACTGCCACTCTGCTCTCCTGGTGGTCTCGCAGGTCCTCTATATGACCGTCGTCATCTGCCGCTTCCACTCTGCTCTCCTGCTCTTGTCTCGCCATTCCACGGCAAGTGTGTAGCCCGCTCAGTGGTTGAGTCCTGGCAGCAGATGGTGCAGTAGGTCTGCAAAACTGGTCATCCAACCACTGCTTTCCCTGCAACTCTGCTCTCCTGCAGACGCCATACCATGGCAAGCATGGAGCCTGCTCAAATCACTGCGACAGTTATGAGCATTGTAAACACCTCGTGCATTATCATGAAGTATATGCAGAACCAGAACGTGCAAAAGGAGGCAATGGCAGCGCAGTGGTGAGAGTGATGATGACATGGACACAGACGTCTCTCAAAGCACAGGCCCCAGAAATTTGGCCATCCTGGTGGCAGTGGGACAGGTTCATGCCGTGGAACGCTGATTCTGGGCCCGGGAAACAAGCACAGACTGGTGGGACCGCATAGTGTTGCAGGTCTGGGATGATTCCCAGTGGCTGCGAAACTTTCGCATGCGTAAGGGCACTTTCATGGAACTTTGTGACTTGCTTTCCCCTGCCCTGTAGGGCAAGAATACCAAGATGAGAGCAGCCCTCACAGTTCAGAAGCGTGTGGCGATTGCCTTCTGGAAGCTTGCAATGCCAGACAGCTACCGGTCAATTGGGAATCAATTTGGAACGGGCAAATCTACTGTGGGGGCTGCTGTGATCCAAGTAGTCAAAGCAATCACTGAGCTGCTGCTATCAAGGGTAGTGACTCTGAGAAATGTGCAGGTCATAGTGGATGGCTTTGCTGCAATGGGATTCCCTAACTGTGGTGGGGCCATAGACGGAACCCATATCCCTATCTTGGCACCGGAGCACCAAGCCAGCGAGTACATAATACTTTTCAATAGTGCTGCAAGCACTGGTGGATCACAAAGGACGTTTCATCAACATCAGTGTGGGTGGCTGGGAAAGTACATGACGCTCGCATCTTCAGGAACTCTGGTCTGTTTCAAAAGCTGCAGGAAGGGACTTTATTCCCAGACCAGAAAATAACCGTTGGGGATGTTGAAATGCCTATAGTTATCCTTGGGGACCCAACCTACCCCTTAATGCCCTGGCTCATGAAGCCATACACAGGCACCCTGGACAGTAGTCAGGAGTTGTTCAACTATAGGCTGAGCAAGTGCAGAATGGTGGTAGAATGTGCATTTGGACATTTAAAAGCGCGCTGGCGCAGTTTACTGACTCGGTTAGACCTCAGCGAAACCAATATTCCCACTGTTGTTACTGCTTGCTGTGTGCACCACAATATCTGTGAGAGTAAGGGGGAGACATTTATGGTGGGGTGGGAGTTTGAGGCAAATTGCCTGGCTGCTGATTACGCGCAGCCAGACACCAGTTCAGTTAGAAGAGCACAGCAGGGCGCGCTGCGCATCAGAGAAGCTTTGAAAACCAGTTTCATGGCTGGCCAGGCTACAGTGTGACTGTTCTGTTTACTTCTCCTTGATGAAAACCCGCCCCCTTGGTTCACTCTACTTCCCTCTAAGTCAACCGCTCTCCCCTCCCCGCTTCGATCACCACTTGCAGAGGCAGTAAAGTCATTGTTGTTTCAAATTCATGCATTCTTTATTAATTCGTCACACAAATAGGGGGATAACTGCCAAGGTAGCCCAGGTGGGGTGGGGAGGAGGGAAGGACAAGGCCACACTGCACTTCAAAACTTATTGAATGCCAGCCTTCTGTTGCTTGGGCAGTTCTCTGGGGTGGAGTGTTTGGGTGCCTGGAGTGCGCCCCCCCCCCCAGGAGAGCTTCATTGAGATGTCCCTGGAGGACTTCCGCTCCATCCCCAGACACGTTAACAGACTTTTCCAGTAGCATCCCAAGTCTTCAGGGCAAATTAATCATTAAACACGCTTGCTTTTAAACCATGTATTATATTTACAAAGGTACACTCACCAAAGGTGCCTTCTCCCCTTTCAAGGTCTGGGAGCCCAGGTTGGGAGAGTACTGTCTCCAGGGTGATCTACAGTTCCTGGCTGTTGGGGAGAACAGTTTCTCCGCTTGCCTTGTGTGCACTATCTTCAACCTCCTCCTCCTCCTCCTCATCATCTTCCTCATCCCCAAAATCCTCATCCCTGTTGCGTTAGACTCCCTTGCAGGAGTCCACAAACAGGGGTGGGGTAGTTGTAAGGGCACCCCCTAGAATTGCATGCAGCTCATCATAGAAGCATCATATGACAAGATAACTGGTTCTATGGATGAAGGGAAAGCAGTGGACGTGTTGTTCCTTGACTTTAGCAAAGCTTTTGACACTGTCTCCCACAGTATTCTTGCCAGCAAGTTAAAGAAGTATGGGCTGGATGAATGGACTATAAGGTGGATAGAAAGCTGGCTAGATTGTCGGGCTCAACGGGTAGTGATCAATGGCTCCATGTCTAGTTGGCACCCGGTATCAAATGGAGTGCCCCAAGTGTCGGTCCTGGGGTCGGTTTTGATCAATATCTTCATAAATGATATGGAGGATGGTGTGGATTGCACCCTCAGCAAGTTTGCAGATGACACTAAACTGGGAGGAGAGGTAGATACGCTGGAGGGTAGGGATAGGATACAGAAGGTCCTAGACAAATTGGAGGATTGGGCCAAAAGAAATCTGATGAGGTTCAACAAGGACAAGTGCAGAGTCCTGCACTTAGGACGGAAGAATCCAATGCACCGCTACAGACTAGGGACCGAAAGGCTAGGCAGCAGTTCTGCAGAAAAGAACCTAGGGGTTACAGTGGACAAGAAGCTGGATATGAGTCAGCAGTGTGCCCTTGTTGCCAAGAAGGCCAATGGCATTTTGGGATGTATAAGTAGGGGCATTGCCAGCAGATCGAGGGACGTGATCGTTCCCCTCTATTCGACACTGGTGAGGCCTCATCTGGAGTTCTGTGTCCAGTTTTGGGCCTCACGCTACAAGAAGGATGTGGAAAAATTGGAAAGAGTCCAGCGGAGGGCAACAAAAATGATTAGGGGACTGGAACACATGAGTTATGAGGAGAGGCTGAGGGAACTGGGGATGTTTAGTCTACGGAAGAGAAGAATGAGGGGGGATTTGATAGCTGCTTTCAACTACCTGAAAGGGGGTTCCAAAGAGGATGGATCTAGACTGTTCTCAGTGGTAGCAGATGACAGAACAAGGAGTAATGGTGTCAAGTTCAGTGGGGGAGATTTAGGTTGGATATTAGGAAAAACTTTTTCACTAGGAGGGTGGTGAAACACTGGAATGCGTTTCCTAGGGAGGTGGTGGAATCTCCTTCCTTAGAAGTTTTTAAGGTCAGGCTTGACAAAGCCCTGGCTGGGATGATTTAATTGGGGATCGGTCCTGCTTTGAGCAGGGGGTTGGACTAGATGACCTCCTGAGGTCCCTTCCAACCCTGATATTCTATGTCTGGGGGTCTGACCCTGAGTGGGCGTTTGCCTCTTTGGTTTTCTGGTAGGCTTGCCTGAGCTCCTTAAGTTTCACGCGGCACTGCTGCAGGTCCCTGTTATAGCCTCTGTCCTTCATGTCCTTGAAGATTTTTTCAAATATTTTGGCATTTCGTCTTTTGGAACGGAGTTCTGATAGCATGGATTCTTCTCCCCATACAGCGATCAAATCCCGTACCTCCTGTTCGGTCCATGCTGGAGCTCTTTTGCGATTCTGGGACTCCATGATCACCTCTGCTGATGAGATCTGCACGGTCACCTGTGCTGATCAGCTTGCCATGCTGGCCAAACAGGAAATGAAATTCAAAAGTTTGCGGGGCTTTTCCTGTCTACCTTGCCAGTGCATCTGTGTTGAGAGTGCTGTCCAGAGCGGTCACAATGGAGCACTCTGGGATAGCTCCCGGAGGCCAATACCGTCAAATTGCATCCACACTATTCCAAATTCGACCCGGCGATGTGGATTTAAGTGCTAATCCCCTCATCAGGGAGGAGTACAGAAATCAATTTAAGAGCCCATTAAGCCGACAAAAATGGCTTCGTTGTGTGGATGGGTGCACGGTTAAATCGATCTAACACTGCTAAATTCGACCTAAACTCATAGTGTAGACCAGGGCTTAATAACATAATATGAACTGTGTAATATAATGTTAACTGTGCGTTTTGTGTAGAAAGGTCAGAAAAGAGTTATAAGGTATTAGAAATAAAGATAAGGTAGTAATAATTAAGTGCTTTTCATCCTCGTAGAGTTTCTCCCTTCTGCTTAATTGTTTTTTAATCTTTTTATTTTGTCATTTTTAATGTACATGAAATTTCCATACAAATATTAACAAATCATATGCATAACCTGGTTTTGTTACCTTTTTCAAAGACCTATATGTGTATGGTCAACCTCTTATACAAATTCTAAAAGACTGCAACATCTACTTGATCCTGATGTAAGGGGGTCTGTCATTTTTCCATTAAAAGGGTTCCCTATACTTTTCTCCATGATGCTAATGTTGGGGGGACCTGTCCTTTTCCAAATGTGAGCTATGTTATATCTGGCTGGTAGCAGTGTAATTGTGTTATCAGTGGGTCCTTCCCTGAGTCAGTAACCTCCTTTGGACTGTAACCTAAAAGAATCATTATGTGTTCTGTGGGTAACCTAACTTTAGTTATTTTGAATTTTTTATTTGTTGTTTATCTTCTAAAACACTGTTAGCTTAGGGCAAAGGTTCTCAAACTGGGGGTCAGGACCCCTCAGCGGGCTGTGAGGTTATTACATGGGGGGGGGGTCACGAGCGGTCAGCCTCCACTCCAAACCCCGCTTTACTTCCAGCATTTATAATGGTGTTAAATATATAAACAAGTGTTTTTAATTTATAAGGGGGGTTTCACTTAGAGGCTTGCTGTGTGAAAGGGATCACAATAGTACAATAGTTTGAGAACCACTGGCTTAGGGCATTCCCACAATATATGCAGAAAGGTCACTATTCCCTCACATCACCTCCAGCATTATGACTCCCTTCTTTATGTATATTTTCTTTAATTTAAATAGACTGAGGTACTACTAATAAAGTATTTTGTAAAAAATTTTAATGGTTACTTAAATAGATGAGGTTCTGGCCTTCCTATTAATTTCTTTCCCTATTCTCCATGTCCTCCATTTTACAGAAAGCCCAAGATTAAATTTTATTTGTTGGGTTGGTCACTCCTCTCTGATTTGAGGTGAGATGAGAGGGAGTCCAAAGACCATTTGGGATTTGGAGGAGGAGAGCCTCTTAGCCCTGTCAAAGACACTAATGGTGAGCGTGGCCACGATGATCCTCTGAAGACTTCTGAGGGAGGGAGCACCTGGTACCAAGATAATGTGTGAGGAAGGACAGGTTACTCCTGCCCCTCCCCCCCACACCCCTGGATAAATCTCTGAGTAAGATGTGTGGAGAGGAAGGGTTGTCTGTCAAGGCGGACAACTGTATAGAAAGATGCCTAGAACTGCAGTAGTACTGAATGGAATCCTCTTTCAAAGCTGAGCAAAAGCTCTTAGGGGACAGTGAAACCTGGGTCCAGGTTTCTTTGGTACCTTGAAATCTGAATGTATGATTGCCCTTTATGATGTGCACTGTGTTGTATTTCCTTAAGCATCTACTTGTGTTTCTGTACTTGCGTTACCTTTTTTAGAAAGAATCTACTTCATTCCATTATTAGCCCTTCTTGTTTTAAGGATCAGGTTGTTGGTATTAAAATCAGGTTGACTTAATTTGGTGTCTCACTACAAAGTCAGAATATTGAGATCTAGGGTAAAATTTTCAAAAGTGCCTGAGTCCCATTTTCAGTCTTGACTTGGGGGTAGATTTTCAAAGGTACACTTAGCACCTAACTCCCATTGACTTTCAGTGAGAGGTAGGCACCTAAGTGCCATTTGTGCCCTTGAAAAATCAGCCCAAGTGATTTCTAACAATGGGACTTAGGTACCTGAGTCACTTTTAACAATGTTATCCGTTGTCCTGGGTAGCTGTGATGGAGTGGTCATTGGCTGATGGGTTGGAGTTTAATGGGGTGTGGGGTTAAGGAGCTACAAAGCTTGTCCCAGCTTTGAAAGTGTCAAGTCTAGCCTGGAAGCTTAGCTTAGGCAAACTCCTGCTCCAATTTCTGAAGTCAGCCTAGGACTGAAGTTAGCTTGGAAGCCTGGCTCAGGCAAAGGCCTGCCAAACCCAAAAGATTTGCTCCATTCTTGAAAGACCTAGCGCAGCCTTGGAGTCTAGTCTTGAAAGATTAACCCAGCCAGGGAAGGTTGGTTTAGGCAGAGGTCTGAGCTAGTTCTGAAAGATTTTGTGTAGTATGGAAGCTCAACTCAGGCAGAGATTTATAAAACTTCCAATTAGAACTTTAGCTGGTAGCTGTATTATGCAGTTGCTGTGGGAATTTCTGAACATGTGGGAACCTAAGGTTTTTTCAGTTCTTACGGGACTTAACATTAAAAAGTATATTTTTTCTCTTTTTTTAAATACTCCGATGATTTATTTCTTGCCTCTTTCACCTTCAAAGTGAAACCCACATGATAACGTGTTAAATCACTGTGTGACACTTATATCTATGAAAATAAGAAAGTAAGCTTAGTCAGATGTTGATCAGCACTCTGTCTAGAGAAAATAGACACTAATTACTAAGCAACCACAAATACACAAAAAATCGTTATGTCTGAAACTTGTCAATAAATGAAAGAAACAAGTCTTTAAAAGAAACAGGAGCACATGTATCTTGGAATTGCTTTTTTTTCTTCCTTACAGGCAGATAAATTTCAAGAAGTGCTCTGAGTTGCTGTTATACAAAGGAACCAACCCGTGACACATGTTTTGAAAAGCAGATGAGAACATGCTTTAGCAGGCTTGCTTTTTTATCAGCCACATATTCAGGGGTTTTCATCTTTGGGAACTAACAGTAAATATTTTAATATGCAATAATGTTTCAATAAGCACAGAATATGTTCATTTTGACTACTACTAAATTAAGCAGTAAAAGTGCTAATATTAAATGTGCAGTATAATATTCACTACTTACCATCTTTATCTCCTGATACATTATTGCACATTTAAATATTTACTGTTGCTGTCCAGGTGTTCTCACTTACTAAGGGTATATCCTACCCTCAGTCTTTGCATACCACTACCATTGACTTCCATGGGCATTCTGTACATTGAACAGCCAGGTAAAATTATGCTTCCAAATGTTCAAGTACCAGATAATACTGTTAATTGCCAAAGGCAAACAAAAAGTGACTAACAGTTTGCCCATCAGCTCTAATGCAAGCTGCTACTGCGATGCTTATTTTAAAATTATCTTCATGTAGGAAAACCAGGGGCCTTATGTTTTGGTTTTTTTATATGATATTCTTTTTGACTTGAAGAAAATGTGGACAAGTTGGATCCTCTGTTGAGTGGAGTTGCATTTATTTAGAGATATAGAGTCACTTTCTAAGCTGACACATAATTGGTGCTGTAATTCTTTTAATTCAATGTTCAAGCATAGAGCAATTTGTAGTAAAAAAGATGTTGGAACATCAGGGTATAATTTATGACATGTCCTACCAAGAACGTGTAGATAAATCACACTTCAATAGAAGTGTAACCATAATGCATCTGAACTTGTTTAGCCCGAGAGTGCCTAATTCTCGTCCTACAGAAAGGTCAACATGTATAGTACCCAATTCTAATTTTGCTATAGTAGTTTGGCTCACCTCTAATTACATATTGCATATTTGTTGAACATACCAGTACGGAGAGTCTAAATACTGATCTGAAAGGAGTAGTCCTGGCTAACATAGCAACAGACCATTTTTTTCCCTTCAGTCTGGATAGGTAGGTGCGCAGACCTAGAGGAGAATAAATCACATTATTTGTATGTTATTCTCTGCACAAACCTCCGTTGTCACTAGCACTACTTGCGTTCACTGCAAAAGTCTCATCATTTGAAGGAGGGACATCTCCAGACTGCAGAAATTGAAGAGTGAGGTCACAGGAGGTTAGATTCTTTGAAGCCTTGCTTTCAGCAGTACTGAAGGTAAACGATGGCAGTGTGAAGAGGAGGAAGGAGAAGAAGAGCAGTTATGGAGTAAGACTTTTTTTTTTTTAATTTGCAGCCAAGCATTACAAAAACAAAGGTGCATTGCTTTCTTTTAATCTTTAGGGTTTCTTTCTGTATCCTAGTTTCACTCACTCCTCTCGTGGCTTCTCACCAAAAGTCCCCATGTAGATGTGTCCTTTGTTTTGTGGTTGTAATTCCATTCCTGAGCCAACTTTATATGACCCTGGGCAGGCCCTCTCAGGGGTCCAGAGAGGCCCAAGCCACTTCCAGCTTTTGAGGCCCCCAGCCATAATAAAAAATGACAACACATGAAAACAAAATAAGGCACCAAAAAAGAGTGAGACATAGTTTGAATAATTTTTTATTTAACAAATGCTTTTCTGGTTCGATAGGGATGCGCATAAAAACAAGTTGTGAAACTTATCAAATGCCAAAACATTAATAAGTGTCTAAATTTGAGTCCCCTTTGAGCTTGAGACCCAGGCCAAATGGCCCTCCTGGCTCCCCCGCTCTGATTGGCCCTGACCCTGGGCATGAAATACTGGATACCAGTAACAGTTGACTTTAAAGGCAGAGGCGGTACCAAAAGCAGAATTCCAGCACTAAGCCAGCCAGAAAAGGCAGATTAATAAACATGATGACCCTTGTCATTGTGTTTAAAATGCCTTGTAGAGTGTAAAGTGAAAGTCTGTTTCACTTTATTTAAAAAGTAATAAATAATTATTCCTTTACTCAGAATCAAATCTCTGGTACATTAAAAAAAAATTCTGGATAAAATTCATGTTTGGGTTTTTTAACCATACCTTTGGCACAGCAGGATGGATATGTGGAACAGACATGCCAAACCCGCAAAAAAAACCTCAGAAATTTGGCTTGTTTTTGGCTTAGTTGGCTTGTGAGTTGCTTGTTGGCAAGTTTTTGGCTTCTAGCTTGTTGCTTGTTGCTTCTGTTTTTTGATTGGCTCCCAGCAAGCAGGGGAAAGCAGGGGCAAGGGAGGAAGAGAGACAGGGTGCACAGTGGGCCTATCACAATCCCAGACTGCGTGCTGGGGGGATCTACTCACATAGAGTGTTGGGGTTCTTAGGGATTGGCTTGTTTTGGCCTTGTTTTGAAATGGGATTAGCTTGATTTTTGGTTTATTGTGAAAGTTGGGGTGCAACTTTACCATGTGAAAGTTGGCAACTGTGATTTGGAAACAGACAAACACAAAAGAAGTGACCTCTTACAAACATTTTAAATAATAATTTCTAGTTAGAATTTCTTTTCCCTCTAGTATTAGAGGGATACAACCACAAATACAAATCAGTGAAACCAGTAAGAATGCATCATCATGTCAAATCCTAAAACAAATCAATCTTAAGGACTTTTGAGTATGGTAACATAGAGGTTCCTTATCAGTAAGTTTAGGGTAACAGACTGAAATTAGAAGCATATAGTAAACTATACCACTAATTCTCATGTTAGTTCTCATCATAATTGCAGTCAGTTACCTTGAAGATTAATGTTAAGCAATTTCATATTTGACATCATCAAAGGTTTGGGCACGTCACTTGGAGCTATCTTTATAAAGGTATTTAAGCGCCTAAAGATGCAGTCAGTGGGATTTACAGATGTACATAAACAGGTTAGGCACCTAACTCAATGGGAGTTAAGTGCCTAACCCGTTTAGGTGTTTTTGTAAGGTGTCTATCAGCATCTTTAGGCACATGCCTTTGTAAATCTAGTCTGTGATGTCCCTGTGACTCGGTTTATCCATCTGGAAAATGGTGGTCATTATAATGATATCCAGTAAGGATGAAGCATTTTAGTTCTTAATTTTGTAAATTCCTACGTCGTTAACTTGGGAGGAGGAAAGACCACATAGTTGAAACAGAAGTGGGAATTCAGTCTTGTGCATTGGATTGCCATGAGTATAACTGTTTAGTTTGTGTAATCTTTCTACACAGTCTGAATTCAGTATTTAGTGCTGCAATCTGTGCTTCTAAGGCCAGATAGCATTCTAGAAGAGTATATCATACTAGTGTGGGATGTGAAACAAAACAGCTGGATTCACTGGTTACTTTTGCTTGCCTAAGCCCCAGTAAACTAAGTCATAAGGTGAGCTCGCTTGCCTTGGAAAACACTGCAGTGATTAAAGTCTCTGCTGATGCCTTTAACTTACTTTCCAGGAAACCTATTACCTCAAAATGGATTTAGGAACAAAAAAAAATTTAAATAAATTTCAAGGATTTAGGTTATTCAGATTAATGAAATGTCACAAAAGGCCTACAAATTGATTCATTGGGAAACTAAAAGGCCCTGATCCTGCAAAAACTCATAATTTAACTCACACGGGTAATTCCACTGAGTTGTTCACTTGATAAATGCTGGCAGGATTGGGGCCTGAATCGTTATATAATTTAAAGGTGAGAATTTTCTAACTATATCCAGTTTACCATTCCTTTCTGACAAATTGAAAAATAGCCCTTGCTTCATGTGACCCACAAAAATCAGTGCTTTAAAAACTTCAGTGGCAGAAGTTGTATAGCAAACTATACCCAGAGCTGTAATGACACAGTCAATAATGCTGTTACACAAAGTATCTTGGCATGATCAGAGATTTTGTAAATTAATTTTTTTTAATGTATTGTTCTCAATATTACTAACTACAGCTCTACCGTAAATGGGAGAGAGGAAAAACCAGCAAAATAAGACTTAAATTTGTATAAACAGCTTTAACAATGGAGAGTTAAACTATTAAAAAATTACTTTGTCCTTTTAACTTAGATTGTCTCAACACAGTGATAAATAGGAGTGTTGTTTTGGTGAAGTATTATGGTATTAAATCATCAAAGTGACAGTAGTCTTCTGATGTATGGTAATAATATGTCCTCAGAATGACAGTACACTGTAATGCATTACAGTAATGCATCGTCACAGCAACGAGGTATTGTGCATATATCACACAAACATCATTAAAGTGATGGAAACTTTATGACACATAACTTTTTAAACATGGTTTCAACTCAGGAGACCTGCTTGGGATTTAATATGAGTTAATTTTTTTAACACTTTAAATCCCCATTCCTCTTTGGGTATGCCTGCACAGCAATTAAAACCCTGAGGCTGGCCTGTGCCAGCTGATTCGGGCTAAGGGGCTTAGGCTAAGGGACTGTTTAATTGTGATGTAGATATTCAGGCTTGGGCTGTAGCCCAGGCACGAGGATCCTGCTGACACCGCAATTAGCCCGCGCCCCACAAACCAGAGTGGGTGTCTGCAGTGTAGACATACCCTTTATCTCCTCTTGCCTCTCTTGCATTTCTAGGGTCTCCCCAAGCCTTCACATGGTCAAAATAGTGCTTCGGCTCACTTTCTCACATGTGCAAAGGCTGTGACCATATCACCACCATCCTCCAACAAAATCAGCTGACTCCCTGATCCCCCTTTAAAAATTGATATCCCTACAATTCTCAGTAGACTTGCCACAGACTTTTATTATGGCATGTGCTCAGTGTTGTAACTGTGTTCTACTCCTAATAAATAGCAATATTCCTCGATAATTCTGAGTCAAAAGGGAGGATAGCTTACAAAGGAGCAGACTACGTTACTTTTATATGTCATGTTCAGTTTTGGTCTTGTTTACACTAAATCCTTTTTGTGAAGAGGAAAAATCAAAATTGTCTTTAACAATCTTGCCTGTTTCATTAACCATCTTCAGTGTCTCTTTCAGTTTTAAAGATTTGACTAGTTGTAAGGCTCTTCATCTGAGCTGCCATGCAGAATGGATTTTAACAGAATGGCTTCCAACAGAACTGCACAACTAGAGCAGTTTAAAACAAAAAAGCATCCTGAAATTCTTACAGAGCTTGTCAAAAGTCCTACATCTTCAGTGATGTAGACAGGCATCTGTGTGGACGTTTGCATGATAAGGCCCTCTGTAAGTGAATCTGTTCGATAGTATTGTACAATCTTAACTGGTACACTGTTAATCTCATTTCCTAGCTTCTGAAAACAATTTGCTGAACAGGCGTCTGAAACTTGATTATGAAGAAATCACTCCGTGCTTGAAAGATGTAACTTTGGTTTGGGAAAAAATGCTGAGTACACCAGGAAGGTCAAAGACAAAAACTGACATGGAAACAATACATTCTGCTGTTGGGCAAGGTAAGCATGGCCTATATTTTTGAAATGGTGGAATTCATGGACAACTTAATGTTAGAAGTCACTCTGATTGCTTTTCTCTACCAATATCAGTTCTCTTATCACCTTATTAAGTGGGGTGTTCACAGTGGTCTAACTAAACAATTGACACTGTTCAAATTGATACATTTGAGGCCCGCTGCCCCTTAGCTACACATTTGCCACTCACATTGATTTTAAACCATAGTTGCAACCATGGAGCTGAGGGTAAAGTATGTGACATTCACTTTTAATGAACTTCATCCTAAGGGGAAGAGAGATTTGGACAGCAGAGTTGTAGCAAAGGCAGCTCAATTGTATTAGACGCTGTTATAACTTGAGTTGAAAATAAACACAGATAACCGCTCAAAGATTTATTCATGTAAAGAACAGAGTAAACTCTCTAAACTGTTACCTGGAAATCCTGTCCCAGCTCTTACTGCACATTGTCAGAAAGAGGTTCAATACAGTATCTGTACAAGGGAACAAAGTGGTCCCAAGTGAGACAATGATATCTACTACAGCTGAGTTAAATTTGTAATTTCAGTCCTGCAGGAAAGTCCCATGTTAGTTTTCATTCTGCAGTTAGATGAAAAGTTGAAATTTCAAAATTTTTCACAGAACAAATTCTGAATAGAATTTTTTTAAATGTCAGAGCTTTTCATTTCTATATTTTTGATCAAAACATTTTGAGATTCCTAAAATCAAAATGTTTTCTTATGTTGAAAGGACTCAGAAGGCTTCCTTTGAGTCAGATTAGCATTAAATTGCATTTTCCTAGAATATTGCCTATGGGAGTTATAGTTCAGGCTCTCCTAGGAGCCGGCTTCCCAGGAGGACCATATCTTCCACAGTGCAGTGCAGATTTATCTGACTGAGTTGTATAGGTTGCTGAGTGTACCATAGGCTTCTTGAAAAAGGAGGTGGAAAAAATGCTTTTGAATGCCTTGAATTATCAGTCATCATGAAGCCTAGAAGGTTCAGAGTAGCAGTAAATAGCTTTCATGGGTAACAGCTTGCTGAAGATGCATGAGCTCCACACATGCTAATGAGAAAATGTCTGTTTTCCCCTCTGATGTTTTCTATGCAATACCGGAACAAACATTCTTTGCCGTTGCCCATTTGTCAGCTGAGTCCCCTCTACCACACTGCCTATATATCTCCAAATCTCTGGCAGACATGGCATAGCTCTCTTCCTAAGTATTTCAGAAATGGATGAACAGTTGGGTCTTAATAGCAGTAAAGTGGACACAGCCTAAGGTTTTTTTGAAAAAACGTGTTTGACAAAATTGGCCATTGTTCATCTATTACTGTCTGTATTGTAGTAGTGTTTGGAGGCTTCAGCCCTGCTGAGCCAGGCACTGTACATTCCCAGTCTGTGTAGCATACTAGGTTTTTGGGTAGGTAACTAACCATCATCCACTGTTGGCAGATGTTTAATAAAATAGGTTGTTGAGCCTGTCTATCTATCCACTGTTAGGGTACGTCTACACTACCCGCCGGATTGGCGGGTAGCGATCGATCTAGCCGGGATCGATTTATCGCATCTAGTGTAGACGCGATAAATCGATTCCTGATCACTCTGCCGTCGACTCCTGTACTCCAACGCGGCGAGAGACGGAAGCGGAGTCGATGGGGGAGCGGCGGCAGTTGACCCCACACAGTGAGGACACGAGGTAAGTCAACCTAAGATACGCTGGCTTCAGCTATGCTATTCTCACAGCTGAAGTTGCGTATCTTAGGTTGATCCCCCGCCCCCCAGTGTAGACCAGGCCTTAGATAGGCAAATGACACCAGACCAGTTGATTTATAACTCCAAAATACCAACGTGAGGCTCCAAGTTTCTAACTTAATTCCTGACAATGAAAAAAATGTCCTTAAACTGATTTTAGAAAGAAACTCCACCAAAAAAGAAAAGAACCAGAAGGAGAACATGAGATGAATGGAAAAAAAAGAAAAAAAGGGGGGGGGGCAGAATTTAGCAAACATACTGTACACCAAATCCTAATTCAGAATGAGTTTTTTCTAGTAACTTTTTACTGTTATACTGGTTGAAGCAAGCAGATAAATATATTTAGTATGAGTCTTAATCAATAATAGCATCTAAATACAAAATATCTTCAATTGGGGAAATGCTGGACTAAATACCTTGTTTATGTGGATGTTGCAGTATGCACAGATATAATTGATATGGGAATAATTTATCAGCTATTTGCCCTGAAGGGGATTTAATTGATCTGTAATGGTGTATACAGTAGCAATAGATTTATACTGTTGGCCAAAGTCTACTGCCAGTTACCTGTTCACCCAATTGAAGCTAACGGAATTGCAGGAGCGTAATTGAGAACAGAATCTGGTTCCTTCAGTGAATCCAAAAGCCTGTTTACACCATTTGATGTATTTTTATTCAGTAACCAAGTTCAAAACACTGAAAGTAGTTGTGAAGATACTCCCTGTTTACATTGTGCTCTGGTTTTGCTTCAAATATCAGTTTTGCTCTTAGCATGTTCTTACAGGAGTTTCACTATAAAGTAATGATCTGGAGATAATGATGGTCTATTAAAAATACATATCAGAAAAATACTTACTCATTTTGTTTTTTATGTAAGGAAGTACAGTAAAATTGTGCTCGTTGTTATACCAATAAATTAAAAACCAGCAGGATCTTATTAAAGGGAAAAAGGCAAAATACCACATTTATTGTGAATACAGAAAGAATCATAGTAAGCAGTTAGTTACAGCTGTAACATTCCATTCAATCTCATCTTTATTCACTCATTCATTCATACAAACACACACACACACACACACACACAGGTTCTGCAAGGTTGTTATCATAGTAAGCAGTTAGTTATAGCTATAACATTCCATTCAATCTCATATTTATTCACACATTCACACACACACACACACACACACACACACACACACACACACACACACACACACACACACACACACACACACACACACACACACACACAGGTTCTGCAAGGTTGTCATCATAGTTACCAGCCTTAGAGTTGCTCATGCCAAGCCACTGGCCAGGTGGCCTGGACATGAGGAGGGAGCAGGGCCTTGTCAGATGCTCATCTGATGCTCCTGGAAGTTGGTTTGCAGAATCAGACCCCAAAGTTCTCACTTTTTAAGAGTCTATTTTTATAGGAATTTCTTCCTATGCCAGTCTATGGGAATTGCTTCATCATGCTGTTGCTGAATCAATCAGCAGATAGCACATTCCTGACGGCTCCAAGAAGTTATCTTGTTCTTTGGTTCTCCCATTCTTGAGGCTGTTGGGTGGATTCCAGTCTGCCCTCTGGGGGTCCTCTGGTTATTTCCACTTGACGCCTTCTTCAGCCGATGGACACTGGATTCTTAGGCTGGCACCTCCCTGATCATTCAGTTGTTATCCACACCAAGCATCCGTCCACATACATCCTCTATCTCTATTTTAATCACAATTGTTAATACAACAAAAGGGCGGGGAGTCTCTGGGTGCTGTTTCTGTTGTTAGAGTATTGCTTTGAGTCTCTGTGAATTGCTTTGAGAACAGATTCTGTCTTAGAATGTACTAACACAATTAGCAGCTTGCAAGTTTCACACATAGAGGGAGAGAAACAGTACCAAAACCCAAGAGACCTCTTAATTAGTAATACCCTGGAATTTAAACTATGGGGAATCAAACTCATTTGTGATTTTAATACAGAACTTCTTTAATATGATCCAACATCGTATATATTTCTTCTAGAGCCAGGCCAATAACAGATATTTTCAGTTCACGGGCAATTCTGAAAAGTCAAGGAAAATTTTGTTTTGATTAACAAAACATTTTTGATTTCAAGCTTTTAATGTTGTTGTTTTTTTAATTTAAAATAAAATTAAAGGAAATTTAAAAATGCAAAGCTGTTTTGAATAAAAATATTTTTTCTCACAGATATCAAAAATGAAACATTTAGGTTTTCCCCCCAATTGAAACAATTGAGTGAAATAGACAAAAGTTGTTTTAGTGTAGCAGAATCTGCATTTTTTCCCCAATAAAAGAAAAAGAAAAGAAGAAAGTTTTGGTCTGACTCCACTCAGTCCTTATCTGATAACTGACTTAATTTTGACCTCCTGTGTTGATCTCTTACTATGTTTTAAATATTTACCAAAAGAAACAATAAAAACCACAACTCATAGATTACTCTAAAAGTGAACCCTTGATTCCAACACATTTAAGACTAGATTGGAATATCCTTATTTGCATTGAATAGAATCTTATGCTATGAGTAGCCCTAGTGACTTCTTCGTGTAAAGTACCTTTCCTCATGTTGAATAGTAACACAGCCTGAACCATTATAATTAGGGTCCTACCAAATTCACAGACATGAAAAACATGTCACGAACTGTGAAATTTGGTCTTTTGTGTGATTTTGCCCTATACTTTACAGATTTAACAAGGAGACCAGTTTTTCTCAAATTGGGGGCACTGACCTAAAAGGGAGTTGTGGGGGGGGTCGCAAGTTTATTTTAGGGGGGGGTCACAGTTTTGCCACCCTTACTTCTGTGCTGCCTTCAGAGCTGGGTGGCCGGAGAGCAGTGGCTGTTGGCCAAGTGCCCAGCACTGAAGGCAGCGCCCCGCTAGCAGCAGCACTGAAGTAAAGGTGGCAATATCATACCAGGCCACCCGTACTTCTGCGCTGCTCTTGGTGGCAACTCTGCCTTCAGAGCCGGGATCCTGGCCGGCAGCCACTGTTCTCCGGCTGCCCAGCTCTGAAAGCAGCTCCACTGCCGACAGCAGCGTAGAAGTAAGGATTGTGGTTCCACAAACCCCCTACAATAAGCGTGTGCCCCCCCGCCCCACCAACTCCTTTTTGGGTCAGGACCTGTACAATTATAACACCGTGAAATTTCAGATTTAAATAGCTGAAATCATGAAATTTATGATTTTTAAAATCCTATGACCGTGAAATTGACCAAAATGGACCATGAATTTGGTCGGGCCTTAGTTATGATAATACTTTGCACTTCTCTATCTACAGATTTCAGCGCATTGCAAGTAATCATAAATTAAGCCTCCCATCACCTGTATGATTTTGGAAAGGAGCATTATCTCCTCTTTCAGATGGGGAAAGTGAGGCTTTAAAATATGGTTACTTGCCCAAGGTCGCACAGCAAGCCTATAGCAGAAGTGAGAATAGGACACATGCCTCCTAACTGTCAGGCCTGTGTTTTAATCACTAGATGATATCTGAATTGCACATGCTGGGTGCTTACGGTGTGCATGAATCCTAGTGCACAGTACCTTGTAAGAACATAAGAACGGCCATACTGGGTCAGACCAAAGATCCATCAAGCCCAGTATCCTGTCCTCTGACAGTGGCCAATGGCAGGTGCCCCAAAAGGAATGAACAGACCGGATATCATCAAGTGATCCATGCCCTGTCACCCAATTCCAGCTTCTGGCAAACAGAGGCTAGGGACACCATTCCTGCCAATTCTGGCTAATAGCCATTGATGGACCTATCTTCCAAGAATCTATCTAGCTCCCTTTTGAACCCTTTTATAGTCTTGACCTTCATAACACCCTCCGGCAAGGGTTGACAGTGCATTGTGTGAAAAAATACTTCCTTGTGTTTGTTTTAAACCTGCTACCTATTAATTTCATTTGGTGGCTTCTTGTTCTTGTATTATGAGAAGGAGTAAATAACACTTCCTTATTTACTTTCTCTATACCACTCATGATTTTATAGACCTCTATCATATCCCCCCTTAGTTGCCTCTTTTCCAAGCTGAAAAGTCCCAGTCTTCTCCTCATACGGAAGCTGTTCTATACCCCTAATCATTTTTGTTGCCCTTTTCTTTACTTTTTCCAACTCCAGTACACTGGACCCTCGCTAGAACGCGCATCTACGTAGCGCGAATTCTTATATAATGAGGTCGTGGCCATGGATCCCAAATTTAATTACTTTAATTGCAATTCATTTTAACGTAGTCCCAGCTATAACGCGGTCCCCGCTTTAACGCCATACCACGCATGGATCCCAAATCCCGCGTTCTGGCGAGGGTCCAGTGTATATCTTTTTTGAGATGGGGCGACCACATCTGCATGCAGTATTCAAGGTGTGGGCGTACTGTGGAGTTATACAGAGGCAATATGATATTTTCTGTCTTATTATCTACCCCTTTTTTGATGATTCCCAAATTTCTGATTGTGCCAACCAGAAGGACAATAGTTTGCGGTATTAGAAAGTAATCTATATCAATTCCATCAAAAAGCTTTAGATTGTGTACTTCAGCTTGGAAAGCTGTGGGGAAGACTTGTAACTTCACAGTTCAGCAGTTTTAGGTTGCTTAGAGGCCTGTGTGGCTGGTACTTGCCTAAAGAAGCTGGTACAGTAGCTATTTGTTTGTGGTGCTTTTCTCTCAAAATGGTTGCATAATTCTAATTTCAGCCTTATGCAGCTGCTGTTCCAACCCCATGACCAGTGTGCACACACCACACCCCCACACCCCCATTAGGATTTTTATGCTTTGGCCAGTGGGGGGAAAGAGGGTACATTTTGCAAACCAGATGAACCTGAATTCTAACTAGGTAGGCCTGCTGCATAGCCAGCTTCTGTAGTCTTCCACAGGGTGTATAACTTGGAAGGTCACAGATAGTTTCTGTTAGATAGATCTCCCAAGCCTCACTCCGGCTAATACAGTAGAACCTTAGAGTTATGAAACCTCAGGAATGGAGGTTGTTCGTAACTCTGGGGTTCAGAACTCTGAGGTTCTACTGGACTGTTTACTTGAGACATATTTTAACTCTTGTGATTAGAAGAGTAAAGTATTTCCCACTCACCCTTATTTTTGTCCCTTTCTTGCAAGGAGTACCACGTCATCACCGGGGTGAGATCTGGAAGTTTTTAGCAGAACAATACCATCTTAAACATCAGTTTCCAAGTAAGCAGCAGCCAAAGGACACTCCCTACAAAGAACTCTTAAAACAATTAACTTCCCAGCAACATGCAATACTTATTGACCTTGGTAAGTCTACAGCAGCATTGTGAAATGAGAACTAAAGTTTCACAACCTTTGGAGCGGGAGAATTCTAACAAAGAAAATATCTAGTAAAAATGTTTCTTGGATTAATAATAGGTTATGGGTGAGAAGTGATTTTAATCTGATATAATTGAAAATAATTACTTCACATTATTAGCAATCACTAAGTCCATATTTCAAATGCAGAAATGTTCTACAATCTCCTCTTATTAGATAGGGCATTAATAAGCACTTTGGTATATGTGATTAATGCAGCTATACTTCAGACTTTGACAGGGAACTCCTAAAGTCAACGGGATAGAAACTGCCAGGGAAGCAAATCTGTTTGTAAGAGTTGAGGCTTGTTTTAAAATAGGTGCGACTCATTTCTAATCCTCAGTGCTGCCTTCTATTTAAAACAGCTTTACTTGGAAAAGTGTAGGAGTTTGGTTCTAATGGGTATTATTTTGGTTTTATTTTATTTTGGTAAACAGTTCTCTCTGACAGAAGTTCAAATATCTTGCAAGGTATTTATTGAGTCTCACTCAGTTTCTCCTTTAAAATACTGTGTGTCATGCTGTCTGGAGTGGCTCACGACCAGAGTGCCAGCCTCAGGGCAGACTGTCAAAAAGCAAGGCAGACACCCCACCCGTGGTATGTTCTATCATTAGATTTCACCAACCCAGGACCAAATGTGAATTCCCAAAGTAATACAATAGTCTTATAGTGGAGTCACAGGCAGCTTCCTTCGACACTCCAGGCTATCTTGCTACCCAGGCAAGCTGGACTATGTGATAAATGGTTACTTACACCAAAAATTACAAAATATTCAGGTTACACTAACTCCCAAGAGACCAGTCACTCACCCAGGTCAATTCACATCATAGATCTCACACCAATGACAACGCTATAGAAGTTACTTCCATAGTAAACTAACCAAAGGTTTATTAGCTAAGAAAAAGGAATGAGAGTTATTGAGAGGTTAAAGCAGGTAAAAATATATGTACATGTGAGTCAGTCTGTAATTTCAAAAGGCAGCAGAGATGTAGTACTCTGCCTGTTTCCCAAAATTCTTTAAGGGCTACCCAGAGTAACTTCGGGGATCTCAGACTTCTTGTTCAGTTATTCTGCCCTGTTAGAATCCAGACCAGTGGTTCTCAACTTATTTATCGTAGCCCACAATGTATTTCCTGGGCCTCAGGGACCGGGTGGCAGGGCATTGGCAGCCCTGTCCCCAACCCCCACTGTGCGGGGCCGGCCAGCTGCCCGCATGACCGCCCCCCTGGGCCCCGGACCCCTGTGGCACGCCTGCCCCAGAGCTCGCAGGGCCGGACGGCTGCGCTGGACCCCCAACCCCACGGGACTGGCCAGAAGCCCCAGACACCCGCTGTGTGGCTGCCCCAGCGCTCACAGAGCCAGGCTGCTGCCCCAACTCCGCCGCACTGGGTAACCGGGAACCTGGACCCCACCACGCAGACTGGCCATTAGCACACAACTGAGCTGGGCCGCAGCTGTGTGCTAATTGGGACGCTGGTTGAGAACCACTGATCCAGATACTCCAGATATGAAGAATTTTTCCTTGTGTCCATATTTCTAACTTCTCACAGAAACCAAACTGAAAGCAACAGTCTCCACGCAGGTCCCTTCTTCATGGGGAGGGGGAATGCACTTAAAGTCTTTGATCTTTGATTCCATGCAATGGCTGATTTGCATTTAATGAACAGAATTTAACACTTTCTTGTCAGACACCATCATTTTCATTACACAGTGTTTTTTCCCTGTTTGATGAGTTACATAGTCACAGAGGTTTACAATGCAAATGCTTGCTTTCGCTTTACAAGATAGGATATCGCTGAGTGAGAACAATACCATGTAGCATCCGACAAGCATTTTAGAAAACACTAAACACATCTTTATCAACATAACAGCTAACATTTCTTTTGATAATGCTAACACACAGGTAAGGAAGACTGGTTTCCAGCTATGAATTTGTAAGTGTTCAGTGAGGCCTGAGGCCTTGGCATGAGCGAGCATCTGGTCTGCCAGTGTCACACTATGGTCAAGGTTTTTAAAAAGAGGAGCCTAGATTAGGTTCTTAAAATCATATCTAGGCACCTGAACAAGGAGCCTGACTTTCAAAGGTGCTGAGCACTCAGCAGTTGCCCTTGGCTTCATAGGGAGCTACTGAATGTTCAGCACCCTTGTTAGTCAAGCCACTTACTACGGATTTAGGAGGCTTAACCTTAGGCCAACATTTTAGAAAATCTTTGCCTGTACCCGTCTTCCATTTCATTCTTGTATTTCATTTAAAGCTTGTCAGGGTGTTTATAATATGAGGGTGACATACTAAGACTAAATTGTGTGAAACTGTTGTTTTAGGGTGGTGTCAAAGAGGAGTGATTTGAGCTAATTTTATTGAGAGTGAGAGGGAGTTAAAGGTAAACAATCTTTGGCCACCCAAAAGACATTATTTCATGAATATCTGTTCATTTTCCTTTTCTCTGCCCTTGTCAGCATTACTTCTCTCTCTCAAATTGCCAAAATATAACAGTTCTGCCCCAAAACACAAAAGAGGACTCAGCTCAAAAGACTTTGAATCCTAAAAGCATGTGTTCTTTAAGATGTGGATCCCTATTGAACACTATTATGTTGGCACATTGCCAAGAATGACCTCTTAAGAGCTGTGACCAGCAGCGATGCTCTTCCCCAACCAGCATACCAGCCATGTTCACTCTTGAGTCGGACATTTAGTTTCACAAACTTTGTTAAGCTGCTTTCTTGTCCCCCCCTCAGGTATTGTCTATTGCAGTCTTTCTCCTCTTTCAAAGGTAGTTCCCTACCAACTCCAGCCTCTCCTCCCCACTGGCAATATATAGCTTCCACCCAAAAGAGATTTGTTTTTCTCATTCCGAGATAGGTTTCCCTTGACTATCTCTTGCCCTCCATGATCCCAGCCACAGGCTTATCTTTACCGTTAGCTGTCTTTCCTCATTGGAACCCAGATATTGGAACCCAGATATTACTCTTGGAGGAATTCTGTGCCACTGTGCATGCACAGAATTCATGTCCCCTGCAGATATTCCCCCCACCCCTGCAGAAAATACGTTCTGCCAGGAAGGTGCTGCAATTACCCCTTTAGCCCACCAGGGACTGCTACGACACCAGAAGAGAGGGCAGCCAGCTCTGCCAGCCGTGGAGAGGAAGCGGGAGAGTCTGCCTTACAGTGCCGTGCCCGTGGGGCCAAGTGAGGAGGCACAGGATATAGGGGGAATGGATAGAGCAGGGCATGTGGAGCTGCTGGGGAGGATCACATAGACTAGTGGAGGGGCTAGTGGTGGGGACAGACTGGGGCGGGGGCACAGGAGCTAGTGGGGTGACAGCGCTGAGCTAGGGGCTAAATGGGAATGGGGATGCAGGGCCACATGGGGATGCAGGGACCAGGGGGTGCAGGGACATATGGGGACAGGGGAGGAGGGCTGGCTGAGTGGGGGTGCAGGATACTTGGGGATGGGGGAGGACAGGTAGCTGAGTGGGGGTGCTGGGATAATTGGGGGCTGGAGGGAGGGGATGCAGGGACACATGGGGGGGGTGCAGGGACAGATGTGCTTGACTAAATGCGAGAGGCTAGGGGTCAGCCAGGGTCTGCATGGGGGAGGCTCCCCAACTCCCTAACAATCTCTCCCCCACAAAGAAACCTCTGTTCCATACTTTTCCCATGTGCACTCAACAACCTTCCAAGATCACACCCAGGCTTCTTCTCAGCAATTACTTCCCTCAGCTCCTCTGTTATCCCTGACCCCCCCAAGCCTTTGCACTGCTTTTGAGGGGCGCAGAAAATATCTTTCTGTATTGTAGTTTAAATTAATTTTTATTCACAGTTCGGTATTACTATGCCTAGTAAGGAATCCATTTGTCAAAAAATATTTCCTGAATCTTTTTTGTTGTCTGTATTGTTGCAGGAATACTTGCCCACAGATATTCTAAAATAAATTACCAAAATAATTGAAACTGGCCTGATTATATTGTTATTTTAATAAATAAAATATGCAGAATTTTGAAATATTGTGCACAGAATTTTGAATTTTTTGGCATGGAATTCCCCCAGGAGTAATCTGCTACAGGCTGAAGGGCAATTAAAATTTCCAAGCGGTACCTAGTCTTGTGAGGTACCACCCATCCTTAGCATCAGGAAGTCTTGGCTGTGCCTGCCCTGGGTCAGCTCCCCATCTTTGCTGGCCACGGGCAACACACAAGCGCTCTCCTCTAGACCTCGCAGGCCCCACTGTCCCTCTGCAGGTCAGCCGTTGGTATACTCCAACCCTCAAGCCCTCTGAGAGGCTCTCTGGAGTGCAACTGCTTCCAAAGGAACAGTCCTCCCCAGCTTACCAGTTCCACCTCAGATCCACTTAACGCACAGCACTTACACTTGATTTCACTGTAAACTTACCTAAGTTCATTGAACAAAGTATAGAGATTCAAGCGGTAGCAAGTAGAAGTATTGGAAACAAACAAACCTAACAGGTGGTCTAGAGCCTAGAATTAATTAACAAGATAGTCTCATGTGTAACCAAGTATTGCTGATCCAAAATCCTTGCAGTGCTTTGTAGCAGGTAGGCTGTGACCCTTCTTCCATGAGGCAGGCGTGCTGTCAGTTGCCTCCTAGGTGAAGGTGTTTCTTTGAACTTCAAGATGTACCACACCAATCCTTTGGGTTAATTAACAGGGCACCTTCCTACTGTTTGTTTGGTCCTGTAGATCAGTCGTTCTCAACGAGGTGTACTGGCAGAGGTCTTCCAGGGGATACATCATCTTATCTACATATTTGCCTAATTTTATAAGTTATATAAAAAGCACTAGTGAAGTCAGTAGAAACTAAAATTTCATACAATGACTTGTTTATATTGCTCTATATACTATACACTGAAAAGTAAGTACAATATTTATATTCCAGTTTTATTTTATAATTATATGGTAAAAATGAGAAAGTAAGCAATTTTTCAGTGAGTGTGTGCTGTGACACTTCTGTATTTTTCTGTCTGATTTTGTAAGCAAGTAATTTTTAAGTGAGGTGAAACTTGGAGTATACAAGACACATCAGACTCCTGAAAGGGATACAGTAGCCTGGAAAGGTTGAGACCCTCTGTTGTAGATTTCCTCTCCTGTAAATTTTGTAATCTCTGAATTTGCACCTGGATCAGTTTGCAAATTAGCATACACTGTGAGACATACAATACACAAATGGCCAGAAAGGAAGATGTTGTTGTCATGTCGGCCCCAGGATATTGGAGAAACAAGGTGGTTGTGGTAATATCTTTTATTGGACTAACTATAAGTGTCAGTTACTTCCTGCCTGACAGGAACATTTCCAAGGTATGTCACCTCTTGGTAACCCGCCTTAACTCTAAGATCTTAAGAGCATAATTTTCAGTATAGATACTCAACTCTTTAAGGATTATCTATATGTACATCTCACAATGATTGTGTCAACCAGTGAGCAACTGATTCTTGGTAGAGACCTCACAGGCCACCTTTGATGAACTATTATTCAGATATCCAACCCAGGGGATCCCTCTAAAATCCTGTGTAATCCCTGTTTCCTCTGCCAGTTGGCACCAAGAGGTACCTGGGTCATGCCTCAGTATGACACAGATAGGCTAAGAATAGAGACGGGAATATAGGCTTCAGTGATCTTATTTGAAATCTCCTCTGTCTAGTCAGCTCCACAGTATGAAGTTTGGTGAAGGGGGGTTGGCTAGCCTTTCCTGCAGTTAGTCAATAGTGCATAGGATGGCTCACGCGCAGGCTTTTGGGGCTTGATGGTTCAGTAGTCTACAGGTGTTTTCTCTTTTGCCCCATGCTAATAGAAGTGTGTGTACACACACTGTCTCTTCATGGTCTCCGTTATGTGCTCAGATATATAAAACAAATGCATGTCCTGGTAAAAGTAGTAATTGTGCGCTTTTGCATAAATTCAGTCATTAATGTTTTCAAACTGTATGGGAAAGACATATCTGAAGGACAGACCAAGCCCTAAAACTTTAATAAGATGAACGAAGAAAATGAAATACTCCTAAGGAGGGAAGTAAAAAAAAATGTTGTGAACAGGCAAGCAGCAAAGAGCTGGACAGGTAGTTACAAAGAATTTGCATGTTCCAACTAGCATTTCTCTAGGCGATCAGATATGTTTATCTGAAATAGATCTTCAAGAATTCTTGTGTGAGAATGCATAGCTGTGTGGTGGAACCTGTGTGTTCTAAGGACAGGAGGGTATTTTCTCATAATGTGTAACTTAAAGATTTTATTAAAGCTAATGTAAAAAAAATTATATCATACATAGGTTGAGAAAAGAGTGTCTGTACATCTGGCGATAGTGCTTAGATTAAAAACAAACTTTGTATTTGTGGATAAAGTCATATGATACATAGAGTACATAATCTGCAAAAACGAAATTTAGGGGAATAGATTTTGTTATACCAATAAAATAAAAACCAGCAGGATCTTATTAAAGGGGAAAAGGCAAAATGCCACATTTATTGTGAATACAGAAAGAATCATAGTAAGCAGTTAGTTATAGCTATAACATTCCATTCAATTTCATATTTATTCACACATTCATTCATACACACACACACACACACACAGGTTCTGCAAGGTTGTTATCATAGTTACCAGCCTTAGAGTTGCTCATGCCAAGCCACTGGCCAGGTGGCCTGGACATGAGGAGGGAGCAGGGCCTTGTCAGATGCTCATCTGATGCTCCTGGAAGTTGCTTTGCAGAATCAGACCCCAAAGTTCTCACTTTCTAGAGTCCATTTTTATAGGAATTTCTTCCTATGCCAGTCTATGGGAATTGCTTCATCATGCTGTTGCTGAATAAATCAGCAGATGTCACATTCCTGACGGCTCCTTGCTGCCAGATGTTATCTTGTTCTTTGGTTCTCCCATTCTTGAGGCTGTTGGGTGGATTCCAGTCTACCCTCTGGGGGTCCTCTGGTTATTTCCACTTGACGCCTTCTTCAGCCGATGGATACTGGATTCTTAGGCTGGCACCTCCCTGATCATTCAGTTATTATCCACACCAAGCATCCATCCACATACATCCTCTCTCTCTATTTTAATCACAATTGTTAACAAAGCGAGATGAATACAAAAAAAGGGCGGGGGGTCTCTGGGTGCTGCTTTTGTTGTTACAGAGTATTGCTTTGAGTCTCTCTCTGTGTAAGTAGTTGTTGTTACAAAGAATTGCTTTGAGAACAGACTCTGTCTTAGAATGTACTAACACAATTAGCAGCTTGCAAGTTTCACACATAGAGGGAGAGAAACAGTGCCAAAAACCAAGAGACCTCTTAAAGAGTAATACCCTGGAATTTAAACTATGGGGAATCAAACTCAATTTGTGATTTTAATACAGAACTTCTTTAATATGATCCAACAATTTAACAATACAGTTTAGATATTAGAATCCGAATACTCGGGTACATCACTCATGATTGGAAGAGGCCCTGGAGGTTTTTCGCCTTCCTCTGTAGCATGGGGCACGGGTCACTTGCTGGAGGATTCTCTGCTCATTGAAGTCTTTAAACCACGATTTGAGGACTTCAATAGCTCAGACATAGGTGAGAGGTTTTTCGCAGGAGTGGGTGGGTGAGATTCTGTGGCCTGCGTTGTGCAGGAGGTCAGACTAGATGATCATAATGGTCCCTTCTGACCTTAATATCTATGAATCTATGAAAAGTTGTACAGAGATTTGGTTGTGGAAAGCAAAATATAACAATGAGTGGAGATGGTCCCTCAGTAATTGAGAATTAGGTAGGTTGTCCATTTAGAAAATACAATCCATGAGGAAAGTATTTCAGTTACTTTCCTGACTGTGCTTCTCATTGGTACTCCAGCTCATCCCTCCTGGTATTGCTGTTTTCGGGGAATGTGTTCTATAATACTTTCAGAGCTTTCCCAAGTTAAGTCAAGGAGATCTTGGCCAAATCATAATACTGTTACTCACACTGGGCTGAATTGGTATCTTGCAGTCCAGCCTGAGGAAGGGGCAGTACATACCACCACTGCCCAAACAGCAGGGTGGGCACTGAGAGTCACAATTTGGTTCCTGCTTCCCCCTTGCTCCATGAGAAGTAAGGTATGCCCGTCCCTTTCCTGTCACAGCTTACTCGCTTTGTGCTGGCTTGCTCCTGGCTGACGCATTGGAAGAACTGGGCCAAGGCTCTTGCCATTCTCTGCCAACATGCAGTAGCATCCCACTAGAAGGTGCCTGCCTTTTCTCCCTCCCTGTTTTGCAGCTGGCAATGTGAGTAGCTCATGCCCCCACTCCTGAGCAGGTGTACAGCCAGGCTCGTAGTTAAGACTAATGAGCAGCACAAGACGTGCCAATGAATTCACGGAATTGAAAAGTACAGCTAACTATGAGTAAGGGTGTCGGTATCTGACCTTGTCAGAGCTGGAATAGCGAAGAAAGACAAATCTTTGTTGATGTTAACCTTGCCTAAGAAAACAAGTTTAAAAGGACGTGAATTGTATTAAACAATGCCCAGTGTGCTAGTAGGCACTGAAGACTCTGCAATGACAGCACAGCTGCCATGAATCAATATAATACAGTTCAGCTGGAGCATCCTGTTGTGATTATGCATTAGTATAAATATTAAAATATTTGTCTCTCATTCTGAAGTTGGGGACATACTGAATTGTACAGTGGTACAGCCGTTATCAGAACCATCAGATGATCACTGTCTACTTGAAATGTATTTGTATTATTCGTATTGTGGTAGTGACTAGGACCCCATTGTGCTAGGCACTGTATAAACATGGAACAGAAAATCAGTCCCTGCCCCAAGGAGCTTACATTCTGCTCAATTAAAAAAATGGAGAATCATGTACTGCACCTGCCTCAGTTTCTCTGCCAGTTTTTAATTTTTTAAAAAAATTTTAATCACATTTTCCTGTTTGGATTTTTAAAAAACTTCTTTTCCCTCTTGATCTGTGAAGTGTCTATACAAATTGAGGGGACAATCCTATGAAGACTTACAAGAATCTCTGCTCACCTTAGAGCTACGAGGTTCACTTGATGTAGGTCCTGATCCTCCAAAGTCTTAACTGGCTAGTCAAGAGAGATAATCTGAGATTGTCTCTCTTGTGGATTTGACAGCACTTTGTGTATGGACAAAATAAACTAAAAATTAGCGGATTTTTTTCCTCTCTTCTTTCAGTTACAGAACTCGTAGGAGTTTGTTGTAACTTCAGTACGTTTTTTAAAAAATCAGTCTACGTAACTTTAAGATGACTTTTATATTTTGCCTTTCATGGGATCTGATCGAAAGCCTATTGAAGTCAATGGGAGACTTCAGACCCAAAATGCAGGGGTGAATGTGGAACAAATAACTGGATTTACATTCACTTTTTTCTCCTGCTGAGCTTGTTGGCTTCTGGCTTTTTGGCGCTACAGGGTAGGGATGTGCCATGTTCAGAGGTAAATGCCTGCAGTATTCTCGCTCTTCCCAAACTTACCAACTTCAAGCATTCAAAAATCACAAGAATAACAAGGAGTCCTTGTGGCACCTTAGAGACTAACAAATGTATTTGGGCATAAGCTTTCGTCTCTAAGGTGTCACAAGGACTCCTGGCTATTTTTGCTGATACAGACTAACACGGCTACCCCTCTGAAAAAAAAAATCACTCGTAAAAATCAGTATTTTTAAAAAATAAATGTAGGGTTTTTTATTTACCTTTTAGTATCTGAGCCTCTAAAGGTGCATTTAGGTCACATTTTTAAGCTTTTTCTCTGCCATTATGAAGGCCACAAACTTTTTTAAGAAAAAGCTGATTCTCATCTAATTACAGGACTCCAGCAGCAGCTAGGGCTTTAAGAAATACACCAAATAGTGAGATTAGCAACATTGCTTCCACCCCACCCACTCCTTTTTCAGGACCCCTCTGTATTGGATTTTTTCCAGACCCCAGTTTATACCTTCTCCCTGAATGACTAGTGCCAGGGGGGCCTTGCTGCTGACAGAGAGAGGCTAAGTGGGTCTCTCATCAGAATGTATTAGAATAACTTCTAGCTTAGGGAAAGAAGTCCCTGCAGAAAAATGAAAGCTGCTCTTTCACTTGGGAAGCTAATCACACTCCCTCTGCATCTGCAGCGCTTAATTCCTTAACAGTCTTGGCAGCCATGAGACCAGACTCAGAAATAATCAAATGCAGGTTTTCCACTCGGTAGCTCAGAGCACTAACCGGAATGCAGGAAGAACCAGCCCCAGGCTTTGTCTTTTTGAAACAAGAGCTCTGATGGTATCTGCCAGCACACCTCCAGCCCGAGCAATACAGCAACATTCCAGAAGCTGAAGGGTGGGGTGATATTTAACAAGTGGGCAACTACAAAAGACATATCACTTGCCCTCGAACAAAAGAAGTATTAAAACATCCTCTGAATTCAGATAGGTTGTTGGGGGGAAATCTCATGGTTGTTTTTCATTCTTCCAAAAATCTGTTTCTGAAACACCTGCTAATATTCTGTGAACTACAGACCTTCAATGTGATCATTTACATACTGATAGGAATCTTTAGGGAAAGTTCAATAAAATGGCCCTGTTTGATAAAAAAGCAGATTAGTTCTATCTCACTGTGCAAGTAGCACAGATCAATGAGAAATGTAAATTTATGTTGTTTGGATTAGCTAATTATAAATAAAGAAACGAATAGAATTACTATTGTCCAATAGGCATCACAATGGTTGCTATTATAGACCAGCCCAAATCAATATTGAAGAGTTTATGGATAATTGAGTAGAGGGGGGAAGTGGTGGTCCTGTTTGCTTTTGGTTGAGAGGATCAGATTCTTATTATTGCATCACTGTAAATCTGAAGTTTACACCACTGACTTCAATTTATGATTGGGAAACTGAGATCAGAATCTGGTCCAGATAGCTGAACATTGGTCTAAGACTTCTTTATTTGGACCCCAGCAGTCATCCAAGCCATGTCTTTTTTAAATTACAAAAATATATATTTCTAAGGTACAAAAGCTCTCCTTGCCTTATAGAATAAACTCAATAATGTCAGCACTGAAAGTTGACTTAAAAAGATTGTTTGTTTAACTTGGTAACCTAGCAAGCTTGTTTTGTTTTGTTTAATGTTTGAATTGCTAACTTCAGTTGTTTTCACAGGACGCACCTTTCCAACACATCCTTATTTCTCAGCACAACTGGGAGCTGGGCAGCTGTCACTCTACAATATTCTGAAGGCCTATTCTCTTCTGGACCCGGAAGTAGGGTATTGCCAGGGCCTGAGTTTTGTAGCAGGAGTTCTGCTACTTCATATGACTGAAGAAGATGCTTTTAAGATGTTGAAGTTTCTTATGTTTGACATGGGCCTAAGAAAACAGTATCGTCCCGACATGACTATTTTACAGGTATTTGTTTTTATGCCTCTGTAAAAAGGATGCTGCTAATAATAGCAATATAATTTGTTAGTGATGTGATTGTCAGATTCTGCTTTTTGACTCCACTGCAGAAACAGTAAAGAGAAGGGGCACTATAAAGAGGATTAGATCTTCAAGAGATTTATGTTTCAGTTTAAGAGAGGCCATTGGGAAATTATGAAAAACACACACAACTCTGTGTTTAAGACTAATTTACATTCAAGTAGCCCTTGTATGAAAGTGTGTCTTCAGATAGCCCTGCATAGTTGGCTATTATAGGGAGAAAATACAGGGAACCCTGAAACAGGGAGCATCACCTCTGCCAGCTTAGGGGTGAGAGGGATGGTTAATGTGGCCAATCATGAAGTGCTACCCATTGAGTCACTGAAAAGGCTTCAGATTAGTTTCTTATAAGTGTGTTTGAACATGAATTGGTAGATATGTTTCACTCCTTCTTTCTCATGAGAAAGAGTAGCATGGGCTTTGTTCTTATAACTTCCAGTTAGTCTGTTTTCTTAGTCAGTTCTTCATTTCTTTTTCTCTTCTCTGCAGATCCAGATGTATCAACTTTCCAGACTTCTTCACGATTACCACAGAGATCTCTACAATCACTTGGAGGAGCATGAGATTGGCCCTAGTCTCTATGCTGCCCCCTGGTTTCTGACCATGTTTGCCTCTCAGTTTCCCCTGGGATTTGTTGCCAGAGTATTCGGTAACTCTTCATAAAAAATACCTTTCTGGTCTTCTTGAAACTGTGTTTGCATTGCTACAGGATCCAGCCTGTTTCATACACCTAAGACAATATTTATCCTATTTTTGATGAATAGTCACTTCCACAGATGTATTGTGTAGTGACAAAAGTCAGCTTATAGGAAGTGAAGGTGTGGAGTTTATAGCAAAATGCTGTTCAGAGACGGTAGAAGGTTGGAACTGACAGTCTTGTCTCTTCACCTCTATTGTTAACTTTTTTCTTTTTGGATTTCCTCATTCTTCTAATTTCAGCTGAGTCCTATAATCCTTCCCAATTACTGAGCCTTCCTATGTTCATTAAGTTGGAAATCCCATTTCTGCAATGTCCTAGGCTTCTCCTTCACAAAGGAATGATAGCATTGCTGCAGTGAGTCTATATCAGTATTGTTCTATGCTGTATAATACTGCTAACTTTAGCCTGTTTTGCTCCTGAAGTATTCAGTATGGATTTAATCTTTTCCTTTAACATCTGGTTGGACACTTTCTGAGATTTTACACTGTTCCACTTGCCTGACTCCAGACCCATCATTGCCCATTCTCTTGCAGGCATTACATCTGTTGTTGATGTAACTATTCCTTATATATTTTCAAGGTTCACCAGTATTCCATATGCACTAATCCTCTCATATCTTATTTCTGGTGTCCCTTTGTTATAATAGTAGCTGTTAGATTTTTGTCCATCTTCAATTCCTACAATATAGCTTGCATAAATTAACTCATAGAGCCTGTTCCCTCTCATCCCCTCTTGCTGACATCACAGAGTACTGCGTACAACTGGTGGGTAGGTCTCTCTGTCTTTCTTTTTACACTTTAGTGCAAGCCTTCACTACCATGCTACATCGGTGCTGCAGCACGTCTGGTGAAGATGCACTATGCCAACGGGAGAGTGCTTTCCCATCAGCATAATTATTCCACCTCCGCAAGAGGCAGAAGTTATGTCGACAGAAGAGCATCTCCCAACAACATAGCATGGTGTGGACACTGCTTTAAGTCCATGTAACTTATGTCATTCAGGGGGGTGTTGTTTTCACACCCCTGAGTGACGTAAGTTACATCAAATTAAGCGATAGTGTAGATCAGCCCTCAGCTGTTGACTTTCTGTACGTTGCTTCCACCCTGACTTCAACAGGTAGATCATTCTGAATTCTGGATCAATCTCTTTGATCCTTTGTATTAGAACTTGTGGTCCATCTCTTTCATCAGCATTTTCTCCGTCCAATATCTCAGAATGAATATGGGGCTAGATATTCTAGGGGCTATATGCCTAAAATTTTATAATTATGTGAATAAGACCAGTGTCGTCACACAGTGGTCTAGGAATACAATACAATACACACTCTAGAGGGGCACAAAACCAGGCAATTGATGTCCCATGACTAAATCAGTACACTCATAAATGGGTGACTCAACTAACTATACATACATATTGAAAGAAAAAGTGTGTGTTTCAGTTCAGTTCCAGTTTCCCTGAATCATTTCTCCCAAAGGGTCACCTTCTCTCTCTCCTCTCCTCCCCATCCCCATCCCCCAGCCGCCCCCCCCCCCCCCCCCCCCCCAGGAAAGAGGTTTTAACTCTCCACCACCCATGGAAACTCCAAAAAGGAAGAACTGAGTTGGTGCATCCACAACTGCTCTGACCAGTCCCCTCCCCAGGGAATGCTTTTGGAGCTTTGTTGGTGTGCTCTATGCTCTACACAGAGAGATGATTGTGGACACCTGCCTCACTAAGAATAACTACACTGGTCAAAAGTTAATAAGACACAACAAGAATGACTTATTTCAACCAGATTAGTTGCTTGCTTAGGGCAGTGGTTCTCAACCAAGGGTACGCGTACCCCTGGCGTGCATGAACTCATCTAGATATTTGCCTAGTTTTACAGCAAGCTACATAAAAAGCACTAGTGAAGTCAGTGCAAACTAAAATTTCATACAATACTTGTTTATACTGCTATATATACTGTACACTGAAATGGAAGTACAATATTTATATTCAAGGTGACTTATTTTGTAATTATATGGTAAAAATGAGAAAGTAAGCAATTTTTCAGTAAGAGTGTACTATGACACTTCTGTATTTTTCTGTCTGATTTTGTAAGCAAGTAGTTTTTAAGTGAGGTGAAACTTGGGGTACGCAAGACAGATCAGACTCCTGAAAGGGGTACAGTAGTCTGGAAAAGTTGAGAGCCACTGGCTTAGGCAATAGGCAGGAGCTGATGCATGTAAGAGCCAAGGAGAGAGGCTAGTACAGTGGTGCCATATATCCTGGAAATACGTTAGCTTCACAGTACAGAGAAACACATCGAGAGAAACATATAATCAAGCATTGTTTTCAGAGCATAGGAATTGTCATAAAACCAGTGGTCCACATACTTCAGTATGCTTGCATCCAAAATTGTCTGGACCTGCTGCTTCTGAAAGTGGTGCAAAAAACTTTTCAGTCACAGTTCTGGAACAACTTCTCCACAGAGAAAGTTTCTTCCTAAATAACATTTAGTTAGTTAGAGATTGGGTGATGCCCCGAAGAATAACCCTTGCTATTCTAACTCTGGCTATTAAGTAAAATTTTCAAAAGCACCTAAATCCCAACGTGATTTAGGCTGTTGTGTCACTTTTTTGAAAATTGTTACCCATTGTCTGCATCCATGTAAATGTCCAGTTCTTTAAAAAAAATCCTATTAAGAACTTGGCCTCAATAATATCATGTGGCAATGAGTTCTACAGGCTAACTATGTGTTACGTGAAAAGGTATTTATTTCCCTTTATCAGTTTTAAATTTTCTGCTTTTCTATTTCATTGAATGTCCCTGTGATCTTTTCTTATGAGAATGAGCACATTTGCCAGTCTACCTTCTCTATGCCCTTCATCATTTCATATATCTTTAGCATGTCCTCTCATTTGTCTCCTCTCTAAGATAAACATTCCCAATCTTTTAAAGCTTTCTTTATATGGAAGTTGTTTCTGTGCCGCTAATCATTCTCATTTCCTATCTTGGAAAATAGATTTGAGTGATCAAGCACACAAGGTGCAATGATTTACTGATGCATTAAAATGACCACTCTCCTAACCTTTTTAATCAGTCTCTTTTTCAATACAAAGCAAATAATAAATATTTATTTCAAGGAGAATGGTCCTGTTCCTATTTAAGTCAATGCAAAATATGGCATTGGAAGATACTATGGTGATAAGGATGGAATAGATTACATAGATAAAATCTATATTTACTGCCTTTTTCGATACACAGCTAGTTATGGTGAGCACAGCACCCAATCAAGGAACAAGGTTGTGTTCTAAACAGGTTAGCCTCACAATAATCAATGTCTAACTGACAATAATTCTGTTCAGGAATGGAATGAAAATGAAAGTGTCATGCACTGAGTTTATAATCAACATTCCTCTTTTCAATCATCTGTGATTAATTGTATTATCAATTATCATGTGTCAGTATAATCGTTTGTGAACTGCTTGACTGCGGATACACAAAAGACACATGCTTTTAGTTTATGCCCAACCTAATACATTTGCGACTCCTCAATATATAGATTTGCATATCATGTGTTTTGCTTTTAATTTGCCACTGAAAGATTATAGAGCTTTAAAAAGCAAAGAATTTATAATGGAATAAAAGGTTGAGATAAGTAAATGACTTCTGTGGAACGAGGGCCTTGTCACAGTAAAGGAGCATGCGAGACTAAAACCACCTCCTAAAAATCATTGTTGTTTCCCAGAAGCACAAGTCCAGCGTTGAAAGTCTCACAATATTTGGTGGCTTTCTTAAAGCAGCAACTCTTGGAAGCATATGATTAGGTGAGAATCTTGAACTGACTCCTTTTTAATATGAAAGTTTCTCACCCTCAGTTGTGCCAAAGTCTCAGAAACCCGAAGAAAGATAGAAACCTCAAACTTCTTTTTTAATTGTCATGATTTTAAGCCAATCTTATGATTTCTGAATGGTTGGAGTTGCCAATACTGCACATAGTGCTGGGAACTAGGTAATTCCTACACAACTGGTCACTCAGTTTTGCACAACCTAACAGGTTTTGGTTTTATCACTCATTTATTAGATTCCTAGGGAGGAAGAAAAAAAAATTGAATTCTAGTGTCTCAAATGCAGACTAAGCAGGCAAACTGATTTACCTGCCAACTTTTGACTGTACAGCCCATTCAATGGAAATCTACTTACCCTACAGGAACTGGAGTTCTTTGAGAGGTGTTGTCCATATGCACTTTCCATTATTGGTGCATTCGCTTGAATCTGGAATCTTTGGCCAGGAGTACCCAGACTGTGTGCGTGCACCCTGAGTTCTCATGCTCTGAATCGAGAGCATATAAGAGCAGAGTGCACCAGTGCTCCTCAATTTCCTCTCAACTGCAGCATCTCATGGAGAAGGACTCCAGAGGTGAGGGGTGGTGGGTAAGTTGTGGAATGTGCATGTAGACAACACATCTCAAAGAACTCCTGTTACTGTACAGGTAAGTAACTTCCCATTCTCCTTCGCGTGGTTGTCCGTATGCACATTCCACGATTGCTTATTCCCAGGCAGTAATCTCAGAGTCTCCGCTTTGACCACTTCATACTAAAAACTGTTAAAAATATCAAAACCATTAACTACTCAGTAGAAATTAGCTGGCAGTCACACAGACTGCAAGCTCCCTCTCAAAGCCAGAGGCACTGAGAAGCACTGATGCACTCTGCCCTTATATGCCCTTGATGCAGAGCATGAGGATTCTCAGGGTGCATGCACAGTGCCTGGTCCTGCTGGGTAAAGACCAGGATGCATGCCAGGATACTGCTGGCTAAAGACTCTGGACTGAAGTGCATGAGGCACATGTGCACCAATAGTAGATAGGACAATCTTTCGTTCCTTGACTCCTGCAACCCAATTGCTATGTAACAATGTAGTATTTAAAGGTACAGTGCATTTAGACTACCTTAGATCCCACTTTCTTCTGAAGGCTATATTCCAGTGTATTAAAGCTATAGGTTATAAAGAAGTTCTGGAGTTACAAGGCTGTGTTATGCTAGAAAGTAGAAAACTACCTTTTTCCTTTTTTCTCCATCTGTCCAAACTTTCAACACTTCAGAATAGAACGTCATGTGAGGGTACTGAAAAACAAAGGTTCTCTAAAACCTCCTATTTACTTAGTGGTGGAGGAGACTTGGAAGAACAACATTTATTCTGTTCCAAGATTGTAGATAACTTGATTTTAAATCCTGATGTCTGCCGGTCATGCTGACGTTAATTTGGATGCCTACATTGCATTGTCGCTGGCTTGCAGCCCACTTACAGCAAGCCTTAGGGATGGATAAGCTCCTAAAATAAATGGGCCTTTGTTCACCGCTCACTATTTTATATATGAATGAGGTATTTCAGAAGTATATAATCAATCCAACTTATACCTTAATACTGTATGGGTCACTGAGTTAATCTGCATGTTTTCTAGGGGCAGGTGTTGGGTCATGTAGATGTATTATTTTCTGCATAATTAGGTTCTGCTTTGTACTTCATCTTTCTTGATTCTTGCTTGGTGTTCTCTGTATTAATATTAAATACTGTAGATTCCCTTACAGAGCAATGTCCTGTATCTTTCAAGTTTCTCTAGACACATGAAGACAGTTGCTCACTTTCCATTACGTCTTTCAGAGCATCCCTACCTCTTATAGAATGTACTGAATTGGAACTGGAGCTGTTTGCACTGTTTTTAGGATGAATGGGGTAGAAATATAAGATTTATTATCAGTTATTACATGTGCTTCATGCTCTGTCTGTCCCTCTGTGTGAGAGAGATAACACAGGAAGGGAGTGAAATGAGTTATGACTTCAGGGTAAAGTCAAGGTACTGTAGTGGGAAACTTTCATTCTGATACAAGCTTCAAAAGGGAGAATATTTGTACACAGAAATGTAGTCAGCCAGTGTTTTCCTATGTTCTTTGCTGCCCTGGAGAGACTTGTGGTTTTGACATCAGCATTTTCCCTCATTGCTCAGTTTCTCTTTCTATTTGATCATGAAGTCCGAATGTGTTTGGCATGAGCCTATTACCATGTAAGTTATTGTGATGCTACCAGTTCAGCAGCATGACCTCACTTGCAGGTTCAAGTAGAAGGAAGAGAGATAGGAAGCCTTTGTATAAACACAGATATATTTGGTAATTAGCAAACCTGAACTGAAAACAAAAATCCACCTACCCCCCATATGGTTTCCCCCTGCCCTTAATAACTTTTCATAATATACTGAATACTTCCTCCTGTATCAAAGTCCCTCTTTGAAACCCAAAGCAGATTTTGAGGTCTAGTAGCAAGAGAGTCTATGGAGGAAAAGAGCTTTTTGTATCTCCCCTGGCCAGTTGGATTGTGAGTGGTATCGTTGGCTGCTGCAGGGTAGCTCTCATATATTTCCTGTCTCCATAAAGACCTGTGCTAGATTGTAGGCTGTTTGTAAAGGAAAAAGGAAGTTATGCTGAAAGGTAGCTAGATACTGTGGCTGCACTGTGCTGAATGTGTACCAGGATGCTGTCTTTATGGGGCCACCTGCAGCATTAATACACAGCTTACATTAGTAAGATTTCAAGATACACTACAAATGTGATTAGTTGTGTGGCTTGTTAGGATATTAATATGTTTATCAGATACTTATATTAAAAACAAATAAACCCAGATGCTGTTAGAAAACTGAATTCTTTAACTCAAGTCCCATACGCATTGTGTTATGTTTTCCTAATGCAGTTTAGCACTTCCCTTCAGTAGGTAAGAAATAGGGCTGAAGAAAGATTACACTCCGTTCTTATAATTAAAGTGTAGGTACTTACTGTTTTTATTAAAGTTCTTTAATTTATGATTCCATTCAAGCTCAGAACTGACAGCTGAAAATTAATAAATTCTGCTGCTTCCATTTACTTCTTCATAGAGTTCTCATGACCCCCCTCAAAAAACATAACACATACAAGAAGAGATAACACTGTCCAATTTCACTGCATAGCCTAGCTCAGGGATCGGCAACCGTTCAGAAGTGGTGTGCTGAATCTTCATTTATTCACTCTAATTTAAGGTTTCACGTGCCAGTAATACATTTTAACGTTTTTAGAAGGTCTCTTTCTATAAGTCTTTAATATATAACTAAACTACTGTTGTATGTAAAGTAAATAAGGTTTTTAAAATATTTAAGAAGCTTCATTTAAAATTAAATTAAAACACAGAGCCTCCCAGACCGGTGGCCAGGACCCAGGCAGTGCGCGTGCCACTGAAAATCAGCTCACATGCCGCCTTTGGCATGTGTGCCATAGGTTGCCTACCCCTGGCCTAGCTTATACATAACTTAAATATGTACTGGATGTCTTGGGTGATAATTCACCAACCAGGGCAATTGATCTAGCTAGTGAAACACACGATTGACACTTAAATAATTGAATAATAATGGGTCCTGATGTATTGTGACAGGTTCCCCCCGGGATGCCACCTGGAACTGGGGTACCACTGAGCCCGTCTGACACATCAGCCTGGACTCCCTTTACACTGTATTGTTGTGACAGGCCCTCAAGCCCCCTCCAGCACATGTATAGGTAGGGACACACCCAGCTGCAGCTACACACAGATGCTGAGATCAGCTCTTTATGGGAAGGCTCAGCTAAGGCACCTCCCAGGTCCTAAGGCATGCACTTAACTCTGGAGTGTAAACCCAAAATTATACCGTCTTGCACTGCACAGGGAACTGTACAGCGTAAGCTCATGAAATTCACCCCCTCCCTCAATGTGGAGAGGAATATATACAGCTTTCTGCCCCAAGTAATAACTCCCGCACACACTGGTTTTAGACAAAACAAAAACAAGTTTAACTACAAAAGATAGATTCTAAGTGATTATAAGGATAGCAAACAGATCAAAGCAGATTACCTAGCAAATAAAACAAAAAAGCAAACTAAGCTTAATATTCTAAAGAAATTGGATATGAGTAGCAAATTCTCACCCTAAATGATGATTTAAGCTGGCTGGAGGCTCTTCAGGGCATGCTTCACTTGCTTGCAGCTTAAAACCCAGGTATTCCTTCCACAGGCTAGAATTCCCTCTAGCCTGTGTTCAGCCCTTCTCCCCCAGTTCAGTCCTTGTTTCTCAGGTGTTTCCAAGCATCTCCTCTGGGCGGGGAGTCAGTGAAGAACCACATGATGTCACTCCCCTGCCTTAAATAGCTTTTGCATGTGGCAGAAACCCTTTAATTCCAACTTTAGTTCCCACGGCTTTCAGTGAAAAAACACTGGTATTCCAAGGTGGAGTCCAGTACCAGGTGACTTGGTCACATGTCCCTGTAGGGTCATAGCAGCAATGAGTCAGAGGCTGTTTATGGTGTCCTCAGGAAGGCTCCCTTCTGGGAGATTAGCATCTTCTAAGACCTATCCTCTTCCTAACGGCCCTGCCCAGCCAGCCATCTAGACTGATTGCCTTCTGCCTAGTGGGCGTTCCCCAGGTGTAAACACATTTGTAGTAGGTGCATAGACAATATTCCTAACTTCAGATACCAAAATGATGCACGCATACAAATAGGATAATCAGATTCAGTGAATCATAACCTTTTCAGTGATATCTTACATGACCTCTCGCGTAAAATACATCATAGTTATGCCATAATCATATCATAATAATATTGCTATGAAGAATATGGGGCATAATGCCACATGTATATCTAATGCTTTAGAAAAAATCACAGCCCACTACACAACGCATGCATGTGTGCACATGCGCACATTCACTCTCTCTTACATGTGGCTTTTTGTACACTATTTTTGCAGAACAGGAGAAGGAACTCCTTTACATAGCATTGGTCAGTTCATGCCCTTGAAGCATATGACTTAGCTAGCATAGCTGAAAATACAGTTCCTACATAAAATATATGAATATCTGATCCTTTCAAAAATCTCACACACTGTGTGTCTTATTGACTTCCTCTGATGCAGATTCCATGTATTAAAGAAATGTTTCTTTTTCAGTGTAAAACTTTTACAAAAGTTCTGTTTCCCCTTTCAATGTAAGGTACTGTTAAAACAAAATCGTTTAACTATAAAACACAATTACAAAAATGCCTGATTGGTGAATATTTCTAGCCTCTTGATCTCTACAGTGTATGAAGTTGTTATCCTTTGGAAATTTTACTGTTATCTTATCAAAAGATGTGCTTGTTTTATGTACTTTTGGTTTTTCTTTGTTTTCACAGATATGCTCTTTCTTCAGGGATCAGAGGTTATATTTAAAGTGGCTTTAAGCCTGTTGGGAAGTCACAAACCCTTGATTCTGCAACATGAGAACTTAGAAACCATAGTGGATTTTATTAAAAGCATTCTCCCAAACCTGGGCTTGGTACAGATGGAAAAGACCATTAATCAAGTATGAGACAATCTGAACATTTACCTATTATCAAGAGAAATGATGTTCTTTTTAACAGAAGTTAGGAGTAGTAGTATTCTTTTGTAAAATCACAATGGAGAAAAGTGCTTGTGCTATTCCTAGTTGAGAACAGGTTACTAACTGTAATTTGGAATACGTTAAAGAAGCTTTCAAACCGTGTTACTTATACAGTACCCGGGCATCCTTATATATTAGTTAGTCGTCATTAATTACATTGTTAGTTACATTTACAGTTCTGATTTTCACTAAGTGTATTTAATTGATTTTCATTTTGTTGGCAATAATACTGTATCCCATGTACAGTGCATTCTACAGTATAGGGAATAAGGTAGACTGAATGTATACTAGGCTTATCCATTTCCAGAGAGTCTGATTCTCCACATCTAATTTCAGAAGAAAAAAATAGCTTTACAAGAACCTCGTGCATGTTAACTTTTCTTACCCATGCCATAGACTTCTCTTTGTTGATTATGTCTGCTCTGCCAAGTTGTATGATGCAAGTTTGTTAATAGACTCATAGACTATCAGAGTTGGAAGAGACCTCAGGAGATCATCTTGTCCAACGCCCTGCTCAAAGCAGGCACAATCCCCAATTTTTTTTTTTGCCCCAGATCCCTAAATGGCCCCCTCAAGGATTGAACTCACAACCCTGGGTTTAGCAGGCCAATGCTCAAACCACTGAGCTATCATAGCAAAATGCTGTGGAACAGCAAACTTGTCTTCCAGACAGAGGAGATGGGATGGTGCAGTCTCCTGCATTCAGTCATAGTACTGGGAAGCATTGAGTGATCCCTCAAGATGGCAGTTATTCCACTGGGGCAGAAATGATGAAACACTACTGTGATAAAAGGTGGTCCTAACAGATGCACAGTGTAATCTCATTTATCCAAATCTCTTCCCTGTCCCTCAGTGTGAGGTACATGCTACAGAGAGCATCTAGCTCATGCTGGGGGACAAAAAAGGGATTGGGATAATGTGGCGGTCTGGATAATAGAGAAGAGACCCGCAGTCAGCATTGCAAAGAAGCGGACGAGACTCCGGGTGCAGAGGAGGCCACCTTGCTGCTGAATGGCTCCTGTGGCAGCCAGGGAAACCTCTGTAGCCTCGCTGTCACAGGAGTGAGGGAGCAGGGTCATGACAGCAGAGCTGCAGAGGTCTTCCTGCGCTTCTGCAGGGCCAGTGACACCTGTTCCCAGAAGGTGCCGGGGGACGGTGGGGTGGCTGTGGTTCTGGTAGGATAGAGCAGAGACAACTCCCCCCAGCCTGGACTGCAAGGAGGAGGAGGTGGCCACCCCACTGCTGAATGGCTCCTGCCCCATCGCTTAGCCGAAATCCTGATTAGCTGAATAAAATCCGTGTCACCCATGCTGTTTGGATAATCCGGAGTATACTGTATTTGTGGGTCTGTAAAGAATACGGATAACCCGTGTTTGTAGTGGTCTGCATAGAGACCCTATTATCCTGAAAATGACCTGGCTGTGACAACTGATTCACAGTGAGGGGAAATACAGATGGCAAGTATTGCTATTTTATTATCTGTATTGCTGTAGCGCCTAGGAGCCTAATCATGGACCAGGACCTCCTTGTACTAGGTGCTGTACAAACACAGAACAGAAATGTGGTGACTTGTTCCCCTTTCCTTTCCCCAAAACATGGTGAGGTTCACTCTGCCGTTGGAGCTGCATTTGCCTGTCCATAGGTAGCCCTGGGGGCTGAGAAGTGAGAGTGGCCTTCAAACCAGAAGGATCTATGGTGAAAGCACTGCAACCCTGCAGAATGGCTTTCCATTTGCTGGCAGCAATGCTCCTTTAAAACAAACAGGCTCATTAAACTAGCTAAGGATTTTTCCCGACACTTAATATCAGAGGAAGGTGGGCCAAATTGGAGGGGATTGGGGTCTAGGGGGGAAGGACATTAAAAGTGTTGGTACTCTCTGGAGGGGTAGATTATGTACAGTGCACAAAGGCCAGAGTACAGGACTGTACAGAGAGACCTACGGCTAGGTGATTTGAGGGAAACTTCTAGGTCTGAGCAGAAGCAACAGGGTATTTTGCCCTGTGTTCAAACTGCTCTAGTTTCAGAGCAGGCAGGTAAAAGGACCTGAGGACTGAACAGCTGCTCTCCTTTGATAAGGACTGCTGCTAGAGAGAGCAGCTCATTGATCGCAGCTTCTACAAGGCTACTAGGCAAATCCGTATCCTCCCACCTCCCCCAACTGTAGCCTGTGGCTTTCATGCCATAACTTGCCCTAAGTTGGTTAGCTTTTAAGTGAAATTTCTGATTTGCCTAACGTTCTGTCCTTTTGGAGTTGATGCTTTGGTTATGATAGCAGGGACTTCCCTCCCCTCTCTGAGTGCAAAGGAGTTTGGAAGACAGCGGTCATGAAAAAACTAACAGTCTGGCTTGCAGAATTTCATAGGCTGATTCTGAAACAACTGTGTGTTTTCTGCAGAATCTTTCATTTTCATAGAAAATGGAAATCCCATAAATGCACATGAAAAATAGGAAGAATAGTAAGAGGCCAATGAGGCTCCCTCAGGAGCTCTTTAATGACGTGAAAATCAAAAAGGAATCCTACAAAAAGTGGAAATGTGGACAGATTGCTACAGATCAGTACAAAAGATAGCAAAAGCATATAAGGACAAAATCAGAAAGGGTAAGGCACAACATGAGTTATACCTTGGAAGGGACATAAAAAGCAATAAGAAGAGGTTCCATAAATACATTGGGAGCAAGGGAAAGCTGAAGGAAAGTGTAGATCCTCTACTTAGTGGGGAAGGAGAGTTAATGGATGCCATCAAGAAAGCTGAGGTGTTGAATTCCTATTTTGCTTCAGTCTTTACTAACAAAGTAAAATGTGACCAGATTCTTAACATAGTTAATGTTAACAACAAGGGGGAAGGAACACAAGCCAAAATAGGGAAAGAAAAGGTTAAAGAATATTTAGATAAGTTAGATTTATATGTCTAACAGCAGAGCCTTATGAAATTCACCCTAGAATACTTAACGAACTAGCTGATTCAATCTCAGAACCGTTAGCGATTATCTTCAAGATCTCATGGAGGATGGTCCCAGAGGACTGGAGAAGGGCAAACATAGTATCTGTTCTTTTTAAAAGGGAACAAAGAAGTGCCAGGGAATTATAGACCAGTCAACCAAACTTGGATATATGGAAAGATACTGGAACAAGTTATTAAACAATCAATTTGTAAACACCTAGAGGATAATAGGATAATACGTAATAGCCAACATGTATTTGTCAAGAAAAATTTATGCCAAACCAACCTCACATTCTTCTTTGACAGGGTTACTAGCCTAGTGGATCGGGAGGAAACTGTAGATATGATATACCTGGATTTTAGTAAGGCTTTGACACAGTCCCACATGACAGTCTCATAAGCAAACTAGGGGAAGTTGTCTAGATGAAATTACTGTAAGATGGGTTGAAAGACCATATTCAAATAGTAGTTATCAATGGTTTGCTGTCAAACTGGGAGGCTATATCTAGTGGGTCCGGCATAGATCTGGCCTTGGTCCGATACTATTCAATATTTTCATTAATTACTTGAATAATGGAGTGGAGAGTATGCTTACAAAATTTGCAGATAACACCAAGCTGGGAGGGGTTGCAAGCACTTTGGAGGACAAGATTAGAATTCAAAATGACCTTGATAAATTGGAGAATTGATCTGAAATCAACAAGATGAAATTCAATAAAGTACTACATTTAGGGAGGAAAAATCAAATGCACAACTACAAAATGGGGAATAACTGCCTAGGCAGCAGTACTGAAGAAAAGGATCTGGGGGTTATAGTGGGTCACTATAGGGAGCCAGGGTGGCCTCCCTTTGAACCAGAAGGTAAAGAGCCACCCTCTCAGCCTGAGTGGGCGGGGCCAGACCACGCTTACTCCAATCCCTAGAAGGTGAGGGGTGGAACAGGAAGTACAAAGGGCAGGACCCTTTGCCCAGTGAGGGCAGCACCAGGGAGGGAGACAGACACAGGCTGCTGGCTATTCCCTCCAGACCCTGCTGCCGACCCAGGGGAGGCCCTGGGCCAGGAGGAACCTGACCTGGAGGAAGGACTGAGGCGACCAGGACTGCCAGCCGCTGAGTACCCGGGGGACCTGGAGGGGCCAGGCTGTAACCCAGGCCAGCCTGAGCCTGACACAGAGAGAGAGCTGGAGCTACCAGCAGCTGAATACCCGGACGAGCTGGGGGGACCGGAAAGGCCCCCTTGAGAGACCGGGTAGGAAGTAGCCCAGGGGCAGAACTGCACAGTGTGGTGGGTGTATTTGGTCAGCAGGGCGCGGATGGTTTTCTGCTGACCCAGCGGCGGGACCCTCTCCTCCCGCCACTGTCAGGGCCCTGGGCTGGAACGCAGTGGAGTTGGCGCTGTGCGCTACAAACCCGTGCTGGCGCTCCCCTGCCCGAGGGGCGCGCTGCAGACTCGTGCCGGCGCTCCCCTGCCCGAGGGGCGCGCTGCAGACTCGTGCCGGCGCTCCCCGCCCGAGGGGCGCGCTGCAGACTCGTGCCGGCGCTCCCCGCCCGAGGGGCGCGCTGCAGACTCGTGCCGGCGCTCCCCGCCCGAGGGGCGCGCTGCAGACTCGTGCCGGCGCTCCCCGCCCGAGGGGCGCGCTGCAGACTCGTGCCGGCGTTCCCCTGCCCGAGGGGCGCGCTGCAGACTCGTGCCGGCGTTCCCCTGCCCGAGGGGCGCGCTGCAGACTCGTGCCGGCGTTCCCCTGCCCGAGGGGCGCGCTGCAGACTCGTGTCGGCGCTCCCCTGCCCGAGGGGCGCGCTGCAGACTCGTGTCGGCGCTCCCCTGCCCGAGGGGCGCGCTGCAGACTCGTGTCGGCGCTCCCCTGCCCGAGGGGCGCGCTGCAGACTCGTGCTGGTGCCCCCTGCCAGAGGGGCGCGCTGCAGACTTGTGCCGGCGCTCCCCTGCCCGAGGGGCGCGCTGCAGACTCGTGCTGGTGCCCCCTGCCAGAGGGGCACGCTTCAGACTCTGGCCGGCACACCTTCTCCGCTAATTCCCCAGTGCCCGAAAGGTGTGACTAAGGCTGGCCAGTGGGACAGTAGCTCTCCATCGCCCCCTAGAGGCTCGGTGAACCGATTGAAACCTGTCACAGTCACAAATTGAATATGAGTCAACAGTGTGATGCAGCTTCTAAAAAGGCTAATATAATTCTGAAGTATGTTAACAGGAGTGTCATATGTAAGACACGGAAGGTACTTGTCCTGCTCCACTCAGCACTGGTAAGGCCTCAGCTGGAGCACTGTGTCCAGTTCTGGGTGCCACACTTTAGGAAATATGTGGACAAATTGGAGAGAGTCCAGAGGAGAGCAGCAAAAATGTTAAAAGTTTTAGAAAATCTGACCTGTAAATTAAAAAAAAAACCCTGGGTTTGTTTAGTCTTGGGAAAAGAACACTGGGGGGGACCTATAACAATCTTCAAATATGTTAAGGGCTTCTGTAAAGAAGATGGTATCAGGGATAATCTATGTATTCTTGGTCCTGTTTCTTGAGGTTCCCTCTAATCCTATGTTTCTATGATTCTGTGATTTACTTATACCTAAACTATGTTTGAGATCCAGTCTTTAATGTTCAGAAGCCCAAATATTTACACTCATGCTGCAATAAAACTATTAGGGATCATTTTTATAGTGTGAGTAATAAACAGGTAATATGAATTCTAAGGTTGTTACAATCATTTTATTCAGCTGATACCTTCTTAAATTATGTTCCTCCTGTAGCAATGAAAACTTTACCCCTTGTATCCCAAAGCAAAGGAGGGAAACAGGCAATATTTCTCATTACTTCAATGAGTATCTCAGATGGGAATTGACTTTTGACTCCTTTCTAAGAGAAATCTGACACAAGAAGTTAAAATAAGGAACAACTGATTAACTTCAGTAATTGGGGTATTTTCCTATTGTATCTTTATTGAGTGACTCAAGTTTAGTTTTCCATTTGTTTCTATGATTTGACATTTGTGTCATTCTCATTTCATCTTTTCATTGCATTCAGTGAGGTAGTTCAGGGACCTTAGAGTAATACAGTCTACCACTTAGCTTTCCTGGAAAATTGGAAAGCGGATATACTAAGACCACAAGCAGAGGGGAGAACATTATAGTATTTCTTTCCTTTGGCTCTCTCTCAATGTACTTTGCTTTATTTGTCTGCCTTTAAAGTATAAGGTCTCTTTAGCAGGGTGTGGCTCAATATTTGTCTTGATAAGGACTGAAGATACTGTCAATGATTAACAGCTAGTGATTAAAAATAGAATTCTGCTCCAACATGGTTTAATGTTTCCTCTATGAAATCCTTTGAAGTAATAATAGAATTTTAATATTTTTTCAGACACTAAAAATGTTATTATATAACAAGGTCAGAAATAGGTGAAGTAGCTGCACACACAGTACTTTTCATGTGAAGCTTTTGCTGTGCTGTACAAAGGTAGATAGGTATTATCCACATTTTACATGTGTGGTGGCTGAGACATAAAGGGGTTTGAGCTACAGTTTTCAAAAGTGACACCCAAATTTGGATACCTCCATTTTTGGATGCCCAACCTGACTTAAGTTTGGTACCTAAAAATGGAAACACCTAAAATGGTGGCCACTTTTTGAAAACTTTGGTAAAAGTGACCTCTCAAAGTCATACAATAAATAAATGTCAGAATTTGAAATGAACTCATGTCTGACTCCTGTGCATGTCCTCTACCCATTGGACATCACTGCCTCAAGACTATGGGACATAAGCTAAAAAAGTACTCTACAGCATAAAAATAAACCAACATAATATTTATGCATTTGATTCTCTTGATCTTCATAGCATCTAATACCATTATGTATATAACAGGTGTTTGAAATGGATATCGCCAAGCAGTTGCAAGCTTACGAAGTTGAATACCATGTGCTTCAGGATGAGTTGATAGATTCGTCTCTCAGTGACAATCAGAGAATGGATAAGTTGGAGAAGGCAAACACTAGTTTGAGAAAACAGAACTTTGATCTACTGGAGGAGTTGCAGGTACAGTTTATATTTCCATCTAACGAGCCATTGATACCGTTGTTTGTTCATATTTTCAGAAGAGACCATTGTATAGAGGAGACACGGGCCAGATTTGATCCAGGTTAAGGCATAACTGAAATCACTGTCTTCAGTATTTACTATTTACAGTTGGTACCAGATGGACTTACCAGTATTTAAAACCTTTTAAGTTTGTCTGGAGCAGAGGTTCCCGAATGTAGGGCTTTCTGGTGGCCTGTGGAAAGCTGGCTGGAGTCACTTCAGTTAATGAAGTTTAGCAGCTGGAGAAGACAGCTAAAGATACATTCATGCAGTCTTAACATTATTTTCGCATTTAAGCCATTGCTGTAGTCAGGCAGTCACAAATGGGAGAGATGTCTATGAGACACATTCTCTATTAAGAGATGATCCTTGTTATGAGAAAGTTTGAGAACCCATGATCCAGAATGATTAGAAACACATGAAATAGTACATCTTGATGTCCAGTGTCTGACCTCAGTCCATTCAATCTGCAGTTGTCGATGGCTGCTTCAAAACTTGCCCTCTGTGGGACGAGAGAGACAAGGCAGCTCTTCAGAGATGGTATGCTTGGTCTCTGAAGGAGCTGATCCACTCTGAACTCCTCATGGCTCCTTCTTTCTGTCTGATCTGCAAAGAAACATTTTAATACAACTTCTGAGTACATGGGTAGTTAGAAGGGAATATGGGGGTAAGAGATGGGCTATATATTTAGATTTTCAAGCCTCTTGGATCAAAAACAAAAACTTGGAAGCTAGATGACACAGTAGGTAAGATGAAATACAGGCCTTTGGATGCTTATTCAAATCCTACTCAGCTTGGTAAAATGTAACCTCTAGGCACGGGAAACACAGTGGAAGGTTTGTTCCTCAGTCGTTCGCAGACACATTTTTTCCTTCTGAGTCATGATGTTTCTGCGCCTTGATACCTATGGAGTGTAATTTTACAGTGAGTAGAGCCCTGGATTAATAGTGATGCTATTCTTAATTAAATAGATCTATTAGCTAATTATTTGTAGATTTAACTTTTAATCTTCTCTGCTCTGTATTATATTCTAGGTTTAATCACACTAGTGCCTAAACAGTAAAGATTAGAAAGAGAGAGAGAGAGAGAAAATGGATTGTTGTCTGTAGACAATGCTATTTATAAGTAATACTAAGTTTGTGGAAGTAGCAGTACTTACACTTTAATTCAGTGTGTGTTTTCTACATAATTGGAAAATCTACTGTAAATATGACCTATCTCAGTAGGACCTTTTAAAAGCCTGAAGGACTGAGGAGAACTCTGTCTGTAAGGTCCACTCGTTTCACAGTTTTTAGTAAATTCTTGTTTTCTTTTCCCACTTCAGGTGGCAAATGGAAAGATCCAAAACCTAGAAGCTACAGTAGAAATTTTACTGAACAACGAGTGCAAATTGAAGCAATCCATTCTCACTCTAGAGCTGGAGAGGAAAGCTTTGCTGCAGACAGTGGAAGATCTACGCATGCAGACAGGCAGCCCAGGTGGAAAACATCTACTTACCAGGCAAGAGTGCATGGATGCCAACTGACAGCTGCAATTGTAATGGAGCAGACAAGTTCCACAAAGGGAAGAACTGTTTTTTACTGTCATCATTGGGATTTGACACCGTCGTCCTAGCATTGTAGCTGATTGGGGGAATGGGAGTGTCTGCAAAAATATGAGAAGCACGTTTCTCAGGGAGGAGACTCTTGCTTGTTAACTTATACAATTCTTATGAACTATAAAATATGCAATATAACAATGGGCAGGAAAAATATATCTTTCACTAAATAACATATGTACACTCCAGATACAATGTACTGTAAATATTTGCACTCATGGACTCTTCCATAAGTGCTTCTAAACCTAAGTGCTTCATATTGATTACGTGTGTTCCTTTTTCTATTTAGAAAACTCCACGTTAAATAGCATGTCCTGTAAAAGGCTGGAGAATTACAGCAGTGAAGAGCTTCGGAACTGACTCTGCCTTTTTGGGGCTACACAGTATTAGCATTCACAGATAGGTTTGTGATCGTACTAGATAGATTTCTGAGGGTGTAATTCCCCTGTGACTCGGCTGGGTTCCACTAGTCATCTTATTAAGGCCTCTAATAACTGCTTTGTGTGCTTAAAGGTGTTAACTTAGCGGACACTGGAGAGCTGGACTTGGTTGTACGTAACTATAATTATGGGGCATTTTTCCATCAGTTTTTATGAAACATACTGTTTTAATACGTTTTGTTTTGACATCCATTGTTTTAGTACTGTTGATTGACATGATCTGATAAATGTATCATTGAAGGTAACTGAATTTTACTTTCCCAACAGAATACACTGACATTGTCATGGTAGAGTCTGTCACTGTCACAGCATTGTAGTGGATTTATCATCATACCTAAAGGGGTCATTTTATTTATTTCTGATCTGCTGTGTGATGTCAGACAGCCTCTTTCAGGGAACCGAATGCCTGCTGATTTTTAGTTTCATTTGATACTCAGTGCCTATCCACCCTTTGGAGAAGAACAGTGTTTAAGACTTTTTCTCCGAAATGGTGGAGGCACTTCAAAGCTTGATTTTGTGCCAGACATACTTAAACTGCTTTATAAAGGATATTGGGCTAAAGTATGAATTAGGACCGTGGTCTATTTACAACACCTCTTTTGAGAAAGATTACACATTTTAAAAAGTTCACTTTTCTGTAAAATACAATGAAAGTAGTTTTTTGGCCAGTTAAAGCGCCACTTTTTCAACTACAGGTGCAGTAATAGCTAAGGAGATCCAGTTAACTTGTTGCTGTTTAATTAGACCAAAGAGTACCACAAATTTGTTCTTCCCCAAACTCAGTGTTACAGGTATCAACTTGCTGCTATAGTGGAGATTACTATTTCAGATGTGAGTTTCCTAAATTGTCAGTTTCTTATTCTTAAAATATTAGGGCACATTTATTTCTCTAATCCACAATGTGGTGGAAGATCTTTTACCTTCATGCATGTTTCTCTATGGTACATTCTGCTTGCAGCTGTAATGTGCATCTCTGATGCGAATCAAATCCCACCGTGTGGATTAAAGTGGAGAATTTGCTCTTTAATTTCTAAACCACAGATTGACTCCTGTAATTTCTTAAATGTGGCTGGTTCTCCAAATCCACACTGTTTGCTTAGAGTCTAAATTCCATACAAGCCAGACATTACAAATCTCTTTACCTCTTGTGTTTTGTTTTTGAATTGAGAAACCATACAGAAGCTCACACTTCACATTTTAAAATCTCTTTACATCGTACTCTTTTACAGTTTGAGGGCGAAGTTATGTTGCATTTGGACATCTTGGAGCCATTACTCATACATTGGCTTTTTACATTAAACAAAAGAGCAACAGAGAAAAGTTAATGATCCATGCCAAAATTTATGTTTGCACGTTTTGTTGCATCTAAGAACAAAAACAAAGTTCTCTATGTGATAGTTCAGAAGCTAATATGTTAAGAGTTTCCCTGAGATCACAGTAGGATTTTTAAATAGTTATTAATGAAAACTGATGGACATCAAACTTTTTTAGACACACTAAGAACCCCAGTTGTGAACTTGGGACCTGCGTCTGTATCTCTTGGCTCAGGTTGTATATTTTTGGTATGACTCAAGGAGTGCAGTAATTTGGCTCGTGTTCTCCTTCTCTCCCAGTGTCAGTGGAGGAAAGCCTCTGGCCCAAAGATTTTTTCAAGAATATATTTTCCTTTGGACAATATGATGCTGAGTTGAAATGGGGGCTAGAATAACTCTTCCCAGAGGAAAGTGTGGTCAGTAGGTAGGCATCAGTTTTCAGTCTCAAGTGTCCACATGTTTGTGACAGTTTGACTTTGCCAAGAAGCAGAGCTTTCCGGGGTGAAACCTGTCCATTTACAAATGCACCAGATTTTGCTAAAGTTGTAACTACCCCACGTGACTGACACACTGAGGCCCTGGTCATCCCCAGTACAGGATCTGAGCAGTAATGGGACAACTGCATTAGGATCTTCTCTTGCTTACATGGAATCAGATGCGTGTGCTGTTTCTATGGGATCATTTTCCTGCCTTTTCTGCCCTGTGCCACTAGATCTCAAGGGGGGGCAGGATGGAAAAGTGTGGAGTAATGGAGGTGCTCTGCTCCAAGTCTCCAACCCTTGCAAAGCCCAGGCGTTTCCATGCATAAATGAGAGAGAAGTAATACAGCTTGTATGACACCCCTGACACACACCTTCAGGTCCCCTCTGCTCCTGGCGACTCTATCAATAGCAGTACAGTTCTGTGTTACCGGGGGGGAGGATCCTGAACTATCCCTACAGGCTGGCTGCTGTATCAGAACAGAAGGCAGCTCCCTTACCTGTAGTTAGCAGATACTAGCAGTTGGGAACCCATAAATCCATGTCCTAGCCCGCAAAAGGGAAAAATCCTCCCTCCCTCCCAAAGGAATGGTCTATGGAAAGCTGCAAGTTGAAGCTCACTGAATTTTCTCCCCCTTGCCTCTCCCACAGGTGATTAGTCTCTGTCCCTTCCCCCATCCCCGCAATGGTGCACAGAACAGGGGGAGAAAAAACAAAGGGGGAAAAGGAGAGCAACTTCCTAGGATTCCCCAGGAGATGGTCCCAAGAGTTCATTCCCATGCACAACTTGCGCCTTAAGAGGTGCTTTGCTGTCCTCATTCTGTGAGTAATGTAAGGGTACTGATGATGAACAGGAGAGGGGGTCAGCTACGGCAGAAGAGAGACTTGGCCTGTAATGTGGCAAGAGCTAATCATGCCATCTGCGACAAGAAAGAGTCTGCTCCACTAGTGCTTTGCAGTCAACAGTGCCCCATGGTCTGGCGTGTGGAATGCCACCCTGCAATAGCAGGCTTTCTTTTCCTTGTCACACATATGAGGACATGCCGCTGCCCTCATTGCTGGCTCGTTGGCATGTCTATACCTTGGCCCATTTATTTTTAAGAGATCATTATATAGAACCTGAGAATAATGATGACACAGTGCCCATCATCTGAGGAAGTCGATGCACTTTACAAAAGTGGGTAAGCATTATGATTCCTCTTTAATATAGAGTGAGGAAGTAAATCACAAAGGAGTTGAGAGACTTATCACAGGTTGCACAATGTTTTAGTGGTAGTTCAAACTAAAATCCAGATCTTCTGAGTGCCAGACCTGCACTCTCAAACACTAAATAATTCTGCCCCTAGTTGGTTACTGCAAAATCTCTGGCTTTCTCTGATGTTACTGTGGTCTTCAGAACCATGGTATTTTCTTTTCACTTTCAATTCCCCTTTTTCCTCCCCTCCCCCTCCAAAATGTACACTCCACAATGAGAGTGCTTCTTCACGCTTTCAAAGGAGGTGGATAAATCTTAGGCCAGATTCTGTGTTGCAACTCTCAGGAGAGACAACACGGGAAGGCAGAGGGGATCAACAGTGGCTTCAGCCTACCTGTGTGGCTCTCAGATTCAAGCACTAATTAGAGCAGTGTCTTGGGGCTGGTCTGACTACTAGCAGCTTCCTCAGACTTCCTAATGCGCTATTCTGCAGCCCAAAATGTCCAGAGGACACGGTCCTGGAGCAGTACAAAAAGGGGCAGAGCACAGGCTGGAATCTGACCCAGTGACTGTAATTACACTCTTCTTCCATTGATCTCACAGCCCACACACCCTCAGAGCCTGATGGGCAGGCGTAGTTCAGCTGGGAAGCTTGGCTCATGGAGAAGAATGGGAGCCTGAGGCACCATGACTGTATTTTCATACTGGAGGTTTTGGGTCTTCGGTTTTTCAACACAAAGTTGAAATTTTCCATAGAAACCAAACAATTCACATTAAGAATTTCATTTAGTCAAAACCCAATTTTCTGTCCAAAACCAGGTTTGATGGAAAATTTCTGACCCACCCTACTTAATACGCTACATTAATGTATGCGTCCCCATCTCTGAGACACATGTAGATATTACAGAACTGCTGGAGCAATCTTTAAAAAAAATTCTGCCCTATTACAATTGCAGAATCTGAATATTGAACTAAAGTGTTGTTTGTTTACTGCAGTGGAAATTAAGCTCTGTTTGTTTCATTAGTGCTTGCTGTATGGGGGCGTCTTGTGTTGGGCTGTGGGACTCATTTGAAAATGGGTGTATTGGCAAAAAGGGTATACCTTTATTTGGGTGGTTGGGCCACTTTCCCTTTCTTGGAACAGATTAATATTTGTTAAATTGGTTCCGTTTCACAAGCTATTGAGAGATGATGCAAAGAAGCCATTGGCAATGCACATCAACAAGAGTCTTGGACCTAAGAGACCTGGGAAGTGGCTGTGTATTCCTGAGTGCTATCTACTGGTACTTTATCAATTAACTCTTTACAGATGTACAGACATCTCTTTTATAGAGCACTCCTGTAACACAGGCAAGGTGGTCTGGTGTCAGGAGGCAGAGTTGTGATGGGCAGCAAATCCTTTTGGCCTGAGGGTGAGAGATTCTCTCTGTTTTTGCTAAGCATTAGGAATGAATTGCTATGTCTGGGCAGGAGAGCCGGGATGAGAGCAAGTTCCACAAAAGGAGATAGAATTTTGTAGAATCCTACTTCTCTCTTTGGTCAGAGGAAAGAATGGGGTAGAAGTGTGAGTTCCTTTGGGCAGGGGAGAGCAGCTGGGGAGGTTGGGGTTCTACAATGATTTGTGTATTGTATTTGAATATTAATGGCAAGAGTCCCGAGAACCCAGCATGGGCGTTCTTTTATGTTGCTTTCAAATAGACATCCATTAATTAATGGAGGTTCTGTAGCTGGCTTGCGGGAGAAGAATAAACAACATTTTTACTTTATATGCATACACCTTTCCCATTCTTTTCAGCTCATGTGTCATGTCTGTTTGAAGACAATTTCACCCTTACTGGAATAAGAACATCACATCTGTCAAGTTTTAAGGCTACCCAGTAATGGTCACCATATTCAACTGTTAACAATTACACATTTCTCCCCTTGAGTTTAAGAGACTTAAGACCATTCCTGCGGGCCTTACATATGTAAGCAGTCCCGGGGCAGTACCATTGTGAGTGACAGGAGTGAAGCTTTGCATGATCATATCCTGAACTTGATTTCTGGCTTCTAGCTGTGTAAATGATTTCCATATATATTTTGTGTGTATACAACATATAAATGACTTGTATTTTTATATCAATGAACTTAAGTTTGCACATTGTAGTTTTTACCCAGTAAATTTAATTTTTAAATGTTAACCTCTTCTGGTTTTGTTTTATCAAATTACTGTAGTGACAGTGTGTGTGAATATCAGTGTTTGCATTACACTCATTTCCACCTGTATATTTTTTGCTATAGTAAGCACATTCTGCATGGAGGATAGTGCGCTATAATTGAATATACAGCTGATTAACAAAATGAAAATAAAGCGCTGGAATATTTATATAACTTTAAATTGAAATCTATTTGATGGGCTTCTGTTGCATAGGGCAAAAACAATTGCTAAGGTTTGAAAGACCCAAGCTCCATCCAAGTCAATGACATATTGCACTGTCTTCCATAATGGTCAGTATGGTGCATTCACACCCAGATTGGATACATGTATTACTAACTTTTTCCATTCCTCTTCTGTCAGTACAGACGAGCATGTATTACATGATAATGTGACAATTAAACTGCATGCTTTAATTTTAAAAGAAAAAGAAATGCTCAGTGGCTGAAATCCTGGCCTCATTGCAGTCAGTGGGAGTTTTGCCACTGACTGCAACAGGACTAGGATTTCACTCAGCATATATATGAAAACAGAAGATCTTTATATCCCACTTCTCCTCTGTACTCCCCTTACTGAATACAGATGGTATGGAAGACCAGAGAAGAGAAAAATATTTTCCTAAATCTAATGGATTTAACATTTTAAATCACGTGATTACCAGCTGAAGGAATTCCTGTTTTTTCTAGACATGTCTCATCTTTGTTACTGATTCCTTCCAGCTGCTGTTTCCCTCCATCCTGTACAGAAGCCCATCCCATTGCACTCCCAGATCCCATTTCCTTTCTCTCCAAAACTCAAACTTCCCTGCCAATATGTCTGGAGTTTAAACACTTTATAATTAGTTTGCATCTGCACTAAAAGGGTGTGGGTATGAGGGAACGGATCATACCAGCATCGTAACCTCCATTTGCCCATTGAATGTCTCCAAGTTGCCAGCTAATTGGAGTGTTGATTGGGTGAATGGGGATTCTGAGGGCTGAGCAGCTGGGTGAATGTTTCTCCTTCTTTGCTAATATAGTTCCATGGGTTTTGGTTATGTAGTTGGAAGGTTCTTTCAGGAATCTGAAGGCAATGGCCCAATAGTAGGAGGGCAACTGTAGTATTCTACATTTCCATGTAAGACTCTTATAATGGAACAAATGTGGGGAGCTGGTGGCTGTCAGACATTTAAAAAGGAATTTCGAAAATCTAACACATATATGAGCCAGGCTTTAACGGTATCAATAGTATTTTCTGTTTCCTGTTTAGCAACAGACTTTAAAAAATACCAAAACAAAAAACAAATACCCCACAGTTCTTTTAGCGGGACAGTTCTCTGGCCTCTACGAATAGATTTGAGCTGCATTATATACTATTATACTGTGTGCTAGAAGTGGAGGAGGGGAGCAAGGGATCATATGCTAAACATTATGCTTGCTCAATCTTTCGGCCTCAGTGTAGGCAGACAGTGCCTTCCTTTTCATTGAAGTGATTTTGACTATTTTCTCTCTCAAATCCAAAAATCTTTTCCGGATGTAATGATCTGATTACAATTACGATTACAAGACTAAAATTAATCTTGATATTTTGGTAGGTTTTTTCCCCCTCTTGCAAATGACCTGTTTTTAGAAGAGTGTTTTTACTTGTGTGCACATAACTTTCATTTAAAGCATAATGCATCCGAGGGAGACACTATAGTGACCTATAACAGCTGAGCAGTTTTTTATGAGTATTTCCCTATATAATCACAAGAGGCTGTGATGGAGGTATCTCAGATACCATTGTGTGGCACCTGCGCCTAAACGGTGACTTCCTAAGGGTGACCAGAACTGATTGAATACTATTTGTTTCATGATATTTGGCTAACATCCCTGTTTCTTAATTGAAAAATCATTTTACCCTGTTTGATAAGTTCTAATAGTGACTGCTCCAGGGCTGTTTCATTGCTGTGTGGACTTCCAGACTTGGGCTTCCAAGAATCAATTACAGTAGCTGAGCCTTGTGATCATGAAGGTTTGTGACTGCTGCGAGAGAGAGAGGGGAAGGTGGTCTGCATAATAGGAAAACCTCTTTAAACTGCATCTGAGACATCGGTGGTGGTGCAATACTTCAGACAACCAGACCATTCATTATTTTTGGTTTTTAAATAGTGACAAGCAGCAGTTCAGTGCCTTGGGTCAGACAGAAATAAATATAGTTAGTCCATTGCACTGCTCTTCAACTCTAAGGTCCTCACCAGAATCGTATCACTTAGTTATCCTCAGTTAACATCTAACCTTGTCCCGGTCTAATCTTTAAATGCCTGAAAAAAGATGGAGGTACCTAAATATGGGCACCTGAGTTCAACAGTGTGGCCATAAAATCTTTGTAATCATCAGGTTGCAAAACTAGATCAATAGAGTCAGATCACTGCTTTAATACACTGACTCTGTCGGGGGGTCGGGGGGGTGGCTGGGAAAAGGGAGGTGGGGTATTGAAGTGGGAGCCCCAGCAGAAATTGCAGCTGCCTCACTCAGGGTTGGAGCTTAAGGGGAGCCCATGGTGGTGCCACATATCCCCTCTCCTTTGAGAAGCTGAACCATGCATATCTCACATCAGTTTTGCTGGCAAGTGTAGAAGGTAGGAGGGTAAGGCATACTTGCATCTGCATTCCAACTGTGGTCGGCATTGCATGGGGGAAGAAGAAAGTTCCATAAAACTTCTTTCTCCCAAAATCTGTCCCATGGTGAATAAAATTGTTGGCATGTCTTATTCTGAGAACATCTTTAGGTGGCTTGTTTAATTACTGTTCATTATTTCTATTCTACCAATGCAATTATAGATCCTCTCCTTTAGAAGTTGCATTGTGAAATGGATGCCTCTTTCAAACCACGTACATTAGTTTCAGAAAGAAGAGAACGTCTATTTTCCCTGCACCAGATGCTTACAAGACATTATTAAACTGCCTCAAAATGGGGCAGCCCTGACTGCAGATTCTGAGCTAACTAAGAGCTTAGTGTTGATGGATCCATATAAACTATTAATCACCAGGCATTTGCTTATGCCTTCAAGGGAAGTAAATCTTGTTTCCCCTTTTTTCTGGCTTCATGCCTCACCCAAAAGGAAAAAAAAATCCATTGTCAGCCTTTACTTAAAAAAGAAGTAGGAAGTTCAATGGTTATAAGACATTTTAGAATAAAAGCACGTGTGAAAGAAGGAGGAAATGAGAGTTTAAGAAGTAAAGAGCTGACAACGGATTTATCCAAAACCTCTGTGTGACTTGTAGGTTTTAGCAACCCAGCCAGAGCCCAGCAAGTGCCATGAAATGTCTTTGCACTATGGACTATCCGGGCGACTTTGGAAAAAAAGATGAAGCCATAGTGGTGTGATTCCATAAGGAAGGTTGTTGTAGACTTTCCATTAAAAGCCCATTCTCCATTCATCTTCCATCATCCACCATATCTCATAACCCAAAGATGAGACACAAAGACCCAAGCTGAGTCTTCTGTGAGCTGTGTTGCCTACCACTTAGCCTAATGGTATTAAGATGTAACAGCCAAAGTAGTTGAATACTAAGGTACTTGCTGGAGTATTCATAGAGTTTAAGGCTAGAAGGGACCATTAGATCATCTAGTTTGGCCTTGTGTATATTCAAGGATATTAAATTTCACCCTGTTTCCCCTGTATTGTGCCCAGTAACTTGTGATTGGCTAGAGCATATCATCCAGAAAGGCACAGAGTCTTGGCTGAAAGAGATGGAGAACCCACCACTTCCCTTGGGAATCACCCTCACCCTTAAAAGTTATGCCTTGTTTGTCATTTGAGTTTGTCTGGCTTCAGCTTCCAGCCATTGGTTCTTGTTATGCCATTCTCTAGTAGATTAAAGAGCCCTTCAGTGCCAAGTATTTTCTCCCCAGTGAAGGCACTTATACATCCTAATCAAGTCACCGCTGAGTTGTCTTTTTGATACACTAGGATAGATTGAGCTCTGTAAGTCTCACTGTAAGGCATTTTCTCCAGCCATCAAGTAATTTGTGACTTTTCTGCACCTCTATTTTTTTTTCCTGTTTATCAAGAAGGGAAGACGTTACCTTGGAAAAAAAACAGACCCCTATTGGCAGAGCCCCCTCTTCTTGTTTCATTTTATCTCCTCTTTATTGCTTAATATTAGGGACCCAGACTTGTTTCCAGAGAAAGTTTTATCATTAATTTCAACAGGGGCATGATCTGGCCCTTACTTTTTCCATATTAGATGGGCAGTCTGCCTGGGGTGGAAGAGAGCAGTTTTTTTCCCCCTCGTGCATTTATTCTCCCTAAAGTTTAGACCCAGGCATATGATTTACCAAAACAGATAAGCCTTAAAGAAGTAGGTATGAGAAGCACTTAGTTCTACTCAGTGTGGTGCAGGTTAAATGTAATTTACACTTTGTGCCATTCGGGCAGAGCAGAGACACAAATGGCCAGCAGAGAATTCCCCTCTGAGATGAGAGCTCCCTACTGGTGTAACTTGCCACTACTTGGTCCTGTACTATCACCCTGCTCCCACTCTGCACCCTCCCAGCATAGAGGTGCATTGGTGGAAGAAAAGAGTGGAGAGAAGAGATGTGTCAGCCCAGAGCTCTTCTATGCCTACCCTCCACTGGCATAGGAAGTACACCTTTAATGGAACCTACCCCCATGGCTTAACTTAGAGCAGTCCCGCAACTGCTCTATCAATGGAGCTAATGCACACAGGCCCTGAGAATCAGGGAGCCGTAACTGCCTGACATGCCCTCCCACAATCCACACTCTCTCCTGCACCAAGTACCAAATCTGTCACTGACATCTGAGTGCCTCACAAAATTGTTCACAGAGAGGGGTATTTCTCTCTGTTTAATACTTTTTCTTTGAATTCATAGGTTTTAAGGCCATAAGGAACCATTATGACATAGTCTGACTTCCTGCATAACACAGGCCAACCAGTAACCAGTAAAACCCCAACCAGTAATTCTTTCATCAAGTCCATAATTTCTGGTTGAACTAGAGCAAATCTATCCAATCTACAGGGATGAATTCTGACCCCATACACTGCTCCAAAGAGCTTACAATCTCATTTGAGAAAAGATGCAACAAGAGTATGACAGACAAAAGGAGGGATGGGAGAACATGGGTAACAAAAATAAGATCACTGTTAAATAGGTAACTTATGTGCAATTTGACGGTTCCTGATTGTTTTGAATTTCCCAACTGACCCCAAACAAACCATAGCTTCCCATGCCAGTACCAAGAAAGCAATTGGTACTGAAAACGTGTATCAAAGAGAACTGGTAAACAAGACAAATGTTGATGAGGAAAATGTAGATATGGTGGGGTGAAGAAAAAGGAACTGAAACTCCTGTAGCCAGCACTAGTGTGTTAATGGACCAATCAACCATAACAGATGTTAATCAGTCTGAAACCACTCCTGTCTTCATCCTCACTGGTACCAACCTTCCTATAAATGGAAAAATCTTTTTTTTCCCCCTTCAGAAAAAGAAAATGTGGTGGAGTAAACATTTATATGCTTTCCTTTTGAAAAGGTTATATATGGAGTTACAAATGATATTTATAGGCTCTTGTTCACTGTTAAAGAGTTTTCTATTAGACCTGAACTACAGGACAAATCAAAGACCCTTATGTTCTTAAAGTGGTGAATAAGCCTTGAGTTTCAAAATGGGTCTCTAAAGTTAGGCTCTTAAGTCCACATATAGGCAACTAAATAAGAAGGCCTGATTTTCAAAAGTGCTGAGCTCCCAGCAGCTTCTACTAACTCCTTTAATTAGTTAAATATGGAATTAGGAGAGCACACATGCATTTCTGAAAATCTTGGCCCTTGGATTCATGTTTTGGACTGGAATATCTCTGTGACTTTGGGCAAGCCACTTAACTTTTCTGTGCTTTAGTTTTCCCATTGCAAAGTAGGGATATACTCACTGTAAATCTTTGAGAGATTTGGATGGAGGAAACTAACATCCCTATTTCTTAATTGAAAAATCATTTTACCCTGTTTGATAAGTTCTAATAGTGACTGCTCCAGGGCTGTTTCATTGCTGTGTGGACTTCCGGACGTGGGCTACCAAGAACCAATTACAGTAGCTTAGCCTTGTGATCGTGAAGGTTTGTGACTGCTGCAAGAGAGAGAGGGGAAGGTGGTCTGCGTAATAGGAAAACCTCTTTAGACTGTTAGATGGGCAAAGTATCTCTGTTTATTTAAGAAATACTCTTTAACAGTGAATCTAGTTCTCCACTAGATGGCAATGTTGTTTCAGACAATTTGTGTTTAAAGATGTTTTCCCTGGCAGAGAAACAAACTCCTAAAGGTGGTAGTAGTTATGAGAAGAGCTGATCAGGAAGTCATTTGTGACAATTTCCATTTAATAAACATTTTTTTGTTGAAAAGATTTTTTTATGGAAAATTTGACCAGATCTGATAAGGTTCAAGAGAATCCTAACTCATGAGCAACTACTGGGATGGGGAGAACCTTTGGGAAAGATTAGTATAATACCGTGTTCAATTATACTACTTATCTCAGGTATTATTATAGTATTTGAGAACTTAGAAATCTTTAGTGCCTTGATCCCTATCTCATAGGGGTGTTGTAAGAAGGTACTATTATCGTCATTTTACAGAGGAGGAAATGAAGTACAGAGAGACTAAAAATCACTTACTGATGGTCATACAGGTAGTTCAAGTCAGAACCAGGACTTGAACTCAGGTCTCCTGTGTCCCACGCTAGCACCCTAACCACTGACTTGACTTCATATACTGGTCGTGGAATGCTTCAATACATATATAGTAGGAAAGGTCAAAACTAAGTACCTTGGCATTTCTACCTGTACTAGCTCCATACAGATATACTCTTAATATTTATGTTACCTGTGCGCCAGGAACAAAAGGGAGAATGGACTGATTGGAGTAGGGCCAGATTAACTCTCCTGTGGGCCCGGGGCTATTGGATTTTGTGGGGCCCCTGTATACAAGTCTTTTTCCTAATTTAAAACAAAATGATCACAATTATGGCATCGAGGCTATTAATGCTATACTAAACTTGCCTTTTAGTTAACAAAAAACTGTTCTGTGGTTACATTTCAGTCTTAAAACATGTAGAATATAGTTAAGTTAATTCAAAATAGCCTACTTCTTTCTTAGAACAGCTGTTATATTAGTTTCTTTCTGGTAGGGAGATTGGGTGCAAGAGGGGGCTCCAGGCTGGGGCAGAGTGTTGGGGTGCAGGAGAGGGTGAGGGATGCGGGTTCTGGGAGGGAGTTTGGCAGGAGGGGATTCTGACCTGGGGAAGGGGATTGGGGTGCTGGAGGAGGTGCGGGGTCTGGGAGGGAGTTTGGGTGCAGGAGTGGATTCTGACCTGGGGCAGGGGGTTGGGGTGCAGAAGGGGGTGCAAGGTGTAGGCTCCAGCCAGGAGGCGCTTACCACAGGCTGCTCCCGGCCGGTGGTGCAGCAGGGCTCAGGCAGGTTGCCTGCCTGCCTGCCATAGCCCCACGCCATTCCCAGAAGCGGTCGGTTGCTGGCACGTGTCTGCACACCCCTGGAGGGAGGGGGACAGCGTGTCTCCATGTGCTGCCCACGTCTACCGCCCATGCAGCTCCCATTGGTTGGTTCCCATTGGCCACAGAGACGGGCCAGCAACCGGCTGCTTCCAGGAGCGGCGTGAGGCCACGGCATGCAGGCAGCCTGCCTGAGCCCTGCTGCGCCGCTGGACTTTTAGCAGCCCAGAGACTGCGATCGACTGGCAGAGGCTCCAGGATTGACGAGTCGATCGCGATTGACGGGTTGGTGACCACTGAATTGTATATAATTATGGATTTATTTTTGCTGGGGCCCACTTAGCCCTAGGCTGCACTTCCCTGTGTTATGCGAGCTTTGATATTTAGCCTGATCGTGGCATGGATAACAAAGCCAACCCTTTCTTTAAATCAGAGTGGTGAGTGATTTTCTCACAATAGTCGGTGCTGCATTAACCACTGGCAACCACTAGTCTATAGGTCAGAGCCACAGTTCAGAAAGGCTGAGTGGTACTTGTGACATCCCAGAATGAGACACAAGGCAGTGAGTTAACAAATGCCTATTGATGGGAAACCTGGACTTTTTGGTAAAGATAATAAATATCTAATTATAAACTAAGCTATTTATTGGTGCCTTGGCTGTTTTAAAGCTTCATCGCACTCATAACCCTGCTGTTAGTTCATATTTTCTGAAATCTTTGCAGGTCCCCTGTAAGTACCATGTACCATAAACAGGTCTGTATCATGCAACTTTGGCGCTATCTTTAGTTACGTAGTACAGAACAGTCCTGAATTCTCTCTTACTCTCTGTTCCACAGTGTCATAGTTACATCCATCTATTTCAGGTCTTTGTATCTCAAACAAGACATGCTGGACCTCAATTATAATGTGTAAGCATGTTTTAAGTTATCATCATGCTAAACCCCGCAGTCTTTGCACAAGCAAAACCACCACTATAGGGGTATTGCTTCAGTAAGGAAGGAGCAAATGCAAATAGCAGGATTGGGTGCCTGAAGATTAAAGAGCAAGTTCATTGAGGAGAAACTTGTGTTCAGCGTGATGTTGGTCTTATTTTAAAAGAGCAGAGTTACATGACTCTTAGAGACCTTGGCTTCATAGTCTGATTTCAATCTCACTGGTGTAACTGAGATCAGAATCTAGCCCTCTGTCAAACAGCTGCTTTAATATGAGCAATTAAAAATAAACTGTTTCATTATCATCAGTAATAAGTCCATCACTAGCCTCCACTGGTGTAAGAATTCATCTCTTCAGCTTGTGGCCTAACTGCACCGAGACTGAGACTAGCTCTTGTGAACAAGGTGTTCCTGTTCAGGGAAAACACTGAGCAGCCAACCTCGAAAAACAAAAACAAGGCAGGTGTGTCACCCACACCCAGAGCCTCTCCCTTGGCTTTATTAAACCACGGGAAATTGAAAGCATGCTGAATGATAAGTCATATGTGGTGTTACAGTCACTTCTTTCTCTAACATGCTTGACTGCAGAGCCAGTACAGTCATTTTGATGGATTTGATATACAAAGCATGGGAAGTGTGGGAAACCACCACCATTATCTCAGTTTGCATCTATTACCACGTACCAGCTCTATCAGTATAGATCCAAAAATCAAAGGAGTTACTTTGGATTTACATTGACATATGTGCGAGTAGAATTTGACCCCAACCATTTCACTTGTTCTGCTGTTTATGGGGGAAAGAGGGACAAGATATGTGGCCTGCCTTATGTCACTTTTGCCTTGCACATGACTATTTTGGACACAAATGGGCTCACTGGTAGCACACCAGTGCGTATGATTCATGTCACATTGATTTTATCCCCTAGATTTGTAAAAAAAAAAAAAAAGTTTGCTCTAGTTTGCCTGAAGATTCTTGATGGAACACTTTTCTGTCAGAAAGTCCAGTTTTGTCTAAGATTAACTTTTTGCATGCATGTGTCTATTTGAGACATTTTCAAAAGGAAAGTCAATGTTATCATTTCAATTTGACTTGTATATTGTATTAGAATGTTAATATAGAATATCCATTAATATTATGTTTTGACATTACCGAAATGTAATGTTTTACTGTTTCTGAGTTAGAATTTCCTGCCTGTAAGGAATTTTGAAATTTCAGCTTTTTGTTCTAGTTTAGAACAAAAACAAATTTTGAGTAGTAGGCATTTTGTGTAGAAGGAAATTCCACTTTCCAACCAGCTCTACTTAGCTCTTACATAGCACTTTTTCTATGTAAATCTCAAAGTACTTTACAAAGAGGGTAGATATTATTATCCCCACTTACAGGCAGAGAAATGGAAGCACAGTGAGATGAATTGATTTGCTCAGGGTCACCCTGGAGGCTAGAGACAAAGCTAGGAATGGTAGCCAGGTGTCCTCAGTCCTGATCCAATGACCTAGCCACTGGGCCACATTGCCTTTCATAAAAATAAATACAGAATATTAGCTAACATGCAGAACACTACTAATCAGTAGCATTGAGCAAAGGAACAGGAGTATTACCTTGTGTGAAAGAGACATTTTCAGCAACAGGCAATGAATGCAATTAGATATTAGGGTTCTCCCCCAACACCCTCCCCCCAAGAAAAGGTACACTGGATTTATAAATGCATGCAATCTAGATCCTTACATATGCTCATACTAACCTTTTACAATTAAATATTGGAATTCCATATTAGTCTCACTCAAGTGATGCATAGCAAATGCCAGACAGCATCCTTTGTTCTCAGAAACTAAATTATTGCCTAGTCCAGATCACTGACAGCATTTCAGCCATATACCTTTTGAACAGAGGACTGTAACAATCTACTGCCCAGATAAATACAGAATTTAGCTGTGTACGTGATGGCTAGTACAAGAAGGGGGAATGTAATGAAACAGGAGGGTAAATGAAAAAGTGCATAATGCAAGAGCATGGTTAATCATTTACTTGAAATCTTAACCCTTAGATAGCAGAAATATTTACATGTTCTTCCGACAGAGTGCCATAAAAATAAAATGACCCAGGTTCACATTATTGACAGCTTTGAATGGGAGGACAGTGCAGTGGGTGGTTTACTTTAGCAAAAGGCTACTAACTTCCATTGCCCCGAATGAACGTGTTTCGATAGACAGAGACCCTGAAACAGGTATTTGCCCAAAACACACACAAGTGAAACACATACAGTATGCGCTGACTATTTGTAACACAAAAATAGAAGTGAGGTAACTGCTGCAAGGTGCTACAGGCAACCTTATGGGAACTAGAGATTATGCTGCCTAAATCTGAACATTCAGAGTCCAAATTAGCAAACTGATCCTCTGATTTAATTGTCTGAAAAACCTGATTGGCTGAAGATTCTAAAAGACAAGATTTCCCTGTGAAGTAATTCACACCAAACTGCATGTCTCCAGACAAACACCAGAGCAACCAGATTTTCTTCAGTCCTTAGAGCGTTTCAGGATTAAGAACTGCAAACAAAAATTGTTGTGGCCTTCCCAACAACACCTCCTCCCACCCCACACCTTTTTATTGTAGTTTAACAGACTATTTTGGGAGCATAACAATCTAACAAACACCCAGAGAGAACTTCAGCATTTAAGGAATCAAGTGATAAGACAGCAAAAGTCTATGTAAAGTTTCCTTAACAGGGGCCTTGTCTAACCCTGCTCTGAATACAAGGGCACTAGTGGTTAGTAATGATCCCATACAGCATAAATGCAGCCTGGGGGATTCCAATGCAGGGCTGAATATTGTAATAGTTTCTGTTCTGGCTGGGTTTGTATGTGGTGTATCCACACCCAACCCTAAGGGTGTGGCTTCTCTCAGTGAGAAAGGACCCCGTCTCAGTAAGTAGCTCTGAGAGGAAGTTGAAGGGGGTATGCACTTCCTGCCCTGGGAAGGAAGGGAAGCTGTTTTTTACCAGCAGCATGAGGAACACTGCCTTTGTACCCTCGCCGAGTAACAAATACATGTTGTTCTGTGAAACTGAACTCACACCAGCAGCATTATTGCAGGGATTCGGCCAGGCTGTGCTAATCCAACAATAAGGAGACTTGCAAGGTCACACAGCAGTATGAGCCTAGCTCTGAGATTGTGCTGAGTTACTCAGCAAAAGGGAGTGTTGCAGCCCAAAAGCGGCAGACTTTTGCAAGACTAGACATGTTGATAGCAAGAGGCTGATAAGGATTTGATTAGATGATATGGTTGCCTGAGATAGCAGGGGACTGGACTTGATGACCCAGGAGGTCTGTTCCAGTCCTTTGTACTTATGGGAAGTCATAAAGGAACATATCGTCCATCTCTGCTGCACAGTGAGGAGGGAAGCAGAGCCAATGGGGGACCTGCCTAGAAGGAAACAGTATCTCTGTAGAAGTATCCCCCTCCTAGCATAGCTGCTGCTAGCCCCACAGAAGCTATGCAATGCCGTGGTGCGGGGTGAAAGGGACATGGTAAAGGAAGAGAGCGTAGTGTGCGGAGGATATCCTGACTGTGCAGCATGTTCCCTTTTCAGGAACAAGTACATTAAAAATGCAAAATGCACTGCTGCATGCAGGGCCAGCTCCAGCTTTTTTGCCACCCCAAGTGGCGAAGAAAAGAAAAAGAAAAAAAGAAAAACCCGATTGAGCTGCCGCCGAAGTGCCGCCGAAGAGGAAGAGAGGGAATGAAGGACCCGCCGCTGAATTGCCGCCGAAGACCCGGGTGTGCGGCTCCAATAACATACGGAGTGCCACCCCTTTCTGTTGGCCGCCCCAGGCACCTGCTTCCTTCACTGGTGCCTGGAGCCTGCATGAGCAACAGTGCTTCGCCTTCTGCAGCACTTGAGAGGACATCAGGGAGTGTGAGGAAAAGGGGGAGAGCTGCTATGAATGGCTGGATTCCAGCAGATCTTTGCCTTCCACTGGAATAGCCAGTTCTCCCTCTCTGCCACCAACCACACCTTCCTCAGGACACAACACAGTGGGGTGACAGCACAGAACTCACAGCCTAGGGAGAGGGTGGGGCTATCTTTGCACCCTCCCAATCCCGGGCTGCTCCTGGTGTATCTGAGACAGACCCTCCTGGGGACCTGTCACACCAGTACCATTCTAGCTCTCTCTTTCATGACCAGAAGTGGTGTTGCAGCAGCTCCACTCCAGTTTCCCCAGTGTCTTCTCTAGCCAGGCTACTTTATAGAGTCCAGGGCCTTTGCTTAGCGTCCAACAGAAAATAATAAAACAGCTAAATCTTCAGCCCACATAGTCTCAGTCACTAGCCCCATTCTTTTCAGGAAAGCACCAGCTGCAATAAACTGTGCCAGTGCCAACCCCGCTATTCCTGAGCTTCAAACTCACCACCCAGAGACTAGCACACTCTCTCCCTACCCAGAGCCTCAAGCAGGCTGCAGCACTTGTTTGGCTTCTGACATAAGCCAGACACCACAATGCAGCCTGTCTGCTTTGCTGGGCTTCCCCCTTTTAAATTCCCTTCTCAAGCTTAACAAGATGCAGCAGGGTGAGACTCCTTAAGCCTCAGGCTGCTGATTAACCCTTTCCAGACAGGGACCTGGCTTATCTAGAGATATGGCTGCACTTCAAAGTTAGGGTGTAATTCCCAGCTTGAAAGGACATACTCCAGCTAGCTCTGAGCGAGCTACTGTGCTAAATGTAGAGTGCCTTGGATGGGTATGTACTCGGGGCAGTTAACCTGCTAGCCACTGCAGCAACACGCTATTTTTAGAGGGCTAGCGCAGGTGTGTCTCCTTGAACTTGCATTTACACCTTGTAGCACTGGTGTAGAGGTACCCTAAGTTACAACAGCCTCCAAGGGCTGCCACCTGCCCAGAATCTCCACAGCACTGCACGCTGCAGTCCTGCCCCGGCAAAGCCTCTGGCTCTGGCAAAGCCCAGAGGGAAGTCTTAAGTCTGTCTCCCTCTGTTTCTGCACCAAGGAAATCCTCCCCACAAGTTTGTAGGCCACTCCGGCACCTTTACCCGGACACCGTATTCCAGCAGTGGTCGCCCCAGTGCCAAATACAGAGGTAAAATAACCTCCCTACTCCTATTCGAGATTCCCCCGCCAGTCTGCCACGTCAGTCAGTTTACAGCTATTGTCCCATAGATACCTGTAATGTAAAGACTACCTTTCCTGAGCCAGGCAGAGTCATGAGAGAACTCCATGACAGCTAGGGATGAGTGAAGCTCAGAAGATTCAGTAGCTGTGTTTGGATAAAGTTGTTCAAAAGTTTGTGCTCTTATCCAAAGCAGTTGAGGCCGTTAGCTCAATTTTTTGATGCACAGTTTGGGCTGGAAACATTAGAACAGCTGCCTTTTTTGTGGTATTTTGGTACTTCCAGTCTCAGCCAAACCCAGGAAGTGCAGGCTTATGTAGAAGTGTTTTCTTTTTTAAATTTAACTTATTTTGATGTCCATACTTTGGTTTGACTTCAGTGTAGGATGGGCGTGGCTCTTACTTTGACCCAAATCAGTTTACAAATCCCTAATTACTACACGGTAAAAGTTTGGTTATGGCACCAGCAGTCAAGACTTGCGTTGTTCATTTTGTACCTTATGTCAGTACATTTGAACATGGATCTCATATGTTCTATACATCTTGGTAGTGATTCCTGACTCTGGAAGTCAGAATGTCATTAATGGCAAGAAGAAAGTTCCCGACCTGTCCAATGCCAGTGAATTGTGTGACACTTGTGTATTTATTTGCTGGATTATTAGTTCTTCAAGGAGCCAGACTCTGACATTTAGCCTCTGGCCTGCATTCTAACCCACATGCCTAATAGGGATCTCTTAAAGAGATCTAGAGAGAAGGAGGGGAGAGGAATGAGTTGTGTCTACTCTAGATCACTATTGCTAGGCTGATGCACAATTAGCATTCCATGCCCAGAAATTTCTGGAATTGGGTGTGGTGATTTTGGCATCTTCAATAGATTTCCTATAGCTGGACTAATAGATTCCATTGAAAGCACATAGTCAGGGCAGCTGCTTTAGAATAAGACATGTGACCTGCATGGGTAGGGAGAAGCTCAGCCATAGGATCAGAAAGCAGTCTCATTTCCCCTAACTCTGTAGCATTTTGCAGCAGGGTTTTTCATTTAAATAGGTAATACTGATTGGCTGGTTAATTAGTTAGCTGACTAGCTAATTGAGTAATTCCATAGTCCACCAGAGGAGGAGAAAGAATCTGCATGGATTCCAACTGGAGATTTCCGTAAGCAAGAGGAGGGAAGATATTATTGTAGTGCTTTTGACACAGCAGACTGTATAGAGTTGATGAACAAAGACTCTAACTGACACAGATGAACTCAATTTCAGCTTTTAGCTACTTGAGCTACTTCTTGCAGTGTTTCTGTGGGTTCTGATTGGTTTAGATTTAATTTTTCTTTTGTTTATATTTATGAATCACTGGAGATTATGTGGATTATGATGTAGCCTTGTTAGTAGAAATTATGGGGTTTTTTTTAAGCATTATAAGATTATATAAAGTTGGTACTCAAGAATTAAGTTCATTCCTTTTGTTCTTTTTGGACTTGAGTGTGAGGAGATTGACTCTATGCAATCCTTGCTGAAGATCCTCAATGACTGAATTCTAGGTCTCATGCTTTACTATATGAGTTGTGTTGGAGCATTAGGAGTGGGGTTGTGAAGTAAACCCTAGCCAAAGGTTACACAATTACTGAAGGAGCTCCTCCACACAAAGCGCAAGTGTGGACTCTGCGTTATGCCTTTGGATGGTGCAGACTGCTCACCCTGCCACGTCTAGCCAGATCTGTGAGCTGGTGTGGAAGGTGGGAGAACTGGTGGGAGCCTTGTTTGTACCGTGAGGCGCTAGGAAGGAACAGTCTTGGTACTCCAATAAGCACAGAGTGTGCTATTTGGGACATCTGGCATATGTCCCAAATCTGTGCAATCGGGACATCTGGCACTGGTGCCGACTCCCTGGGTGCTCCAGCCCCAGAGCACCCACGGGGAAAAATTGGTGGGTGCACTGCACCCACTGGCAGCTCCCCGCCCCATCCCCCTTGCCCCAGCTCACCTCCGCCTCCTCCCCTGAGCACACAGCCACTTCCTGCTTCTCCCCCCTCCCTTCCTCCCTCCCAGCGCTTGCGCCGCAAAACAGCTGTTTCGTGCGGTAAGCGCTGGGAGGGAGTGGGGAGGAGGAGGAACGTGGCACGCTGGGGGAAGAGGTGGGGTCCGGGTGCAGATTTGGGGAGGGGTCCAATAGGGGCAGGGAGGGGGTGGAGTTGGGGCGGGGCCAGGGCAGGGGGGCGCGAGCATCCACTGGCGCCAACAAAAGTTGGCGCCTGTGACATCTGGTCACCCTAGCTTGGATGCACAAAGTGATCTAGGTGTTGCTGCACTCAGTGTCACAGTGCCTAGAAAATCACAGGAACAACACTGCAATCCAAAAAGGCAGAGTTAAGCACCATGGCTCCCTATACAATGAATGGGGAGAGACAAGGGCCTTTGACTGTGACCCACAAATGCCAGCATGCTAGGCAAGGGGTTCCACAGGAGAGGAGTTTCAACAGGAAAAAGTGAGGGAGCCTCATACCAGAGTATCCCAATAGCTCGGTGGTCACAGCACATGCCTGAGATGTGGGAGTCCTGTGTTCAAATCCTTTCTCTCCTCTTCCTGAGTGGGGAGTTGAAGCTGGGTGTCTCACATCCCTGGTGACTGCTCTAACCACTGGGATAAAAACTATACTGTGGGTGGCAGCACCACCACCTCCCTCCTCTTTCTCCTGTGATGGCCAGATTCTGAATGGAACCTGCTCTGGTAGGCAGTCTCTGAGCATGCCTACCAGCTCAGGACCCGCATGTGAGGTAGGCTGGCAAATGCCTTTCTTTCCCTAGTTAGTCGGTCGTTATGGGACTTAGGAGATAGGCATCTGGATGTGCAGTAGTGCACATGCAGGAGGGAGAAAGTTAGACACTAAGGAACTTTTACCCTGAAAACATAGGCGCTGAGTGAGTTTAGGTGCCTGCAGGGTTCAGTGGGAGTCTTGTGGATTGCAGGGGAGCCTAAACATGGGACTTCGGCGCCTTAACCCAAGAAATTAGTATATTAAAACATAGCACAACTGAGTTTTTGCTATTTATTTCATTTTTAAAAATCCAAATATTTAACATGATCCAATAAGAACATTTTGGCATTACTGAGGGGCCCGATCCAACAAGGTGCTCATTGGCCTCCTGCCAAGTAGGGGATGGCCATCCACCAACTGAAGATAATAGGAGTTGAGGATGTTTAACTGATAGGAAAACTACTTCACTGAATACCACACATACCTACTTGCCAGACAGCCAATACAGGCATTGAGAGATAATGACAGCTCCTTGGTTGTCACTGGCTGAGGTGCCTCACACATTCCTTTGTGGAAGTTCCTTTGTGACACGGTATACAGGATGTCTTCTCATATTCTGGCTTCATACAGTATTGCTCACTTGTTTAGACTCCAGTCTCCACCCATATGCCAGGATGTTTTTCTAAAATGGTAGATGCAATACATACTGTGACTCTTTAGTATTGAGACAACCTAACCAATAAACCTACACAATTATTTCCAGATAGTTTGTGTTAACAATATAATAGTTTCCAGGGGCAGCTAGTCATTCACGGCTAGTTGAACTAAGCCCCGCCAATCCTTTGTACAAAGATTCAAAGAGGTTTGCTTATATTTTTTCTATTGTCTGCTCATCTTAATTCCTTTGGAGAGACACCAGTCTGGCGAGGGTTGACATTGCACTAACCCTCCAAAATCCTTTCTCAGGGAGTACAACAGCAACCAGTCACCTGCCAGGACAAGCACACATGTAACACACCCACTTCTCCCATTTCACGAGAGGTACAGCTGGTTAGGGGGTTTGTGTTGTGGATCAGAGTCAAGTGGGGAGGGACACGTGGATTCAGGTCAGTGATGGGAGCGAGGGAGGCGGTGGAAGTACGTTCTGCAGGGCATGGCAAAGGAAAGAGAAGGCGGTAGCAGGAAAGACCTTTCTGCACTGGGAGAAGGGTAGGGAAGAGCCAGAGTATGTCTTTTCTTCACTGCATATTTCAGTTATGAGAAGTCACTAATAGTTTCTTTAGTGAAGAGAAAACAGTTGTTTATATTTCTGCTTAAGCTCCAAACTATTTGCTCCTGGCCATCTAATTGCTAGTGTATAGTTTAGCTAGGTCTGGCACTAAGAGGAAATACAAGCAAGATCTCTGTTCTGGGCTGATCCAAGTCCCATTTCAGTCATTTGACTTCCGTGGGAGCTGGATTAGCTCTTGTGGGGGCAAATGTACCAGGATGTTGTGTGGAGATTTATCTATAGGAAAAATGCTCTCCAACATGTTTACACCCCCCCTAATCAGGGACTGACCCTTGGTGCAAATAGAGTTGAATCTTAATGCGGTAGCCTAGTTGAGTTTTCAGTATTAATTTTATTTTTTTAAACAATGAGGGCCAGAAGCTCAGGGACTGGGGATCTTGAGGGAAGTAGGACCTTTAGCCTTTTCCCTCTAGCTACCACATGGACAGGAGATGCTCCCTCCCCCAAACCTCCCAGGGTGAAAGGCGGAAGAGCAGCAGCAGTAGGAGCACTAGGAGAGACCCCTTCACTAGTCTTGGAGCTCAGGAGCTCCCCAGACGTGATTAGTAACAGACTCCAGGTGTGATTGTGTCTGCAGCAAAGGACTGTTTACTGTCCTGAGGGAAGCGAGAGGAAGAGATTAGGAAATGTGGTTGGGGGGCTGTAATATGGAGGGACCGGAAGGGGAAATCAAGGGGGCAGTTGGAAGAGTGTTTAACTGAGCAGGGGTAAAAGAAAACACTACAAACAGTGGAACAGCCAGGATATGCGCATGCCATAACTGTGTGACTATATCATTGTGTCATTAACAGTTTTCAAAGTGCCGGGGGTGTGCTGAAGCCCAGCTCCACCCCAGGCCCCGCCCCCGCTCCACCTCTTCCCCCAAGGCCCTGCCTTTTCCTGTCCCCCCTTCCTGCCCTGTTCCACCCCTCCCCCAAGTGTGCCATGTCCTCGCACCTCTGCCCTTCCCCCCCCCCCAGCCTCTTGCATGGCACAAAACAGCTGTTCGTGGCAGTGGGAAGCGCTGATCTGCGGCGGGGGGGAGGGGGAGCTGATAGGGGGGCTGTCGGTGGGTGCTCAGCACCCACCATTTTTCCCCAGTGGGTGCTCCAGTCCCGGCGCCTATGCTTGTCCTGCCTCAGCCCTTCCCCTTTCTGGTTTATTATTCTCGTGCGTCATTCAAAAGCTTGACTGTAAGCTTTTCATAAAGAGACTCTGGCCCAGAGCCTCAAAGGCATCCACAGTGGGAGTTAGGCACCTAAAAAACTTTGAGGGTCTGGGTCTCTGGCTTTTTCTTTGAATTCTGAAGCATCAAGCACAGTTCTGGGTGCTCTAAAAATAAATGAATCCAACTGGTAGAGCAGATTCGCTGGTTAAATTACTGGATGGATGAGTGAGTGGGATTTTCAGAAGCACTCATGACTGACCTAACTCTGCTCCCATTGAAGTGAATGGGAGTTTTACTATCAACTTCAAAGGGATGAGAGTTAGGAAAGTGCCCCTGAAACCTGAGAAGGTTTAACAGGAATGAAGAGGTTTCTGTGGGGGTTTTTTGGCCCCTCACACTAGATTCTCAGTTCAGCACATACTTTTGAAAAGGTGGATCATTGTACTGTACATTCATAATGGAGTCTTGCCAGTTTCGAGTGAGAGAAAACAGTGAGTGAGGTAATATCTTTTATTGGACCAGCTTCCGTTGGTGAAAGAGACAAGCTTTTGAGCTTACACAGAGCTCTTCTTGATATTATTCTGCAGTCACTACCAATTTAAAAGTGTACTGTATGCTTAGTCTTTAGGGGACGTTGGGTGGCTTTAGAACTGGAAGCAAAGATTATTTTGACCTGATGAACCAGATCATCTGGATATGCTTCAGTAGGGTGTATCCATGCAGGTTGCTACACAATCCTAAGGTAAATGCCTGAAGTCATACGCTTTGTCATTCGGTTCCTGACCTGAGAGCAGATTCCTTCCAGTGAACTAATGCATTTCAAACACACCATTTATGATTTGTTTGAACATCAGACTGGCAAAGGAAACTGGATAAGTATATTACTAGGTCATGCCATTCTGATCAATTTTGTCCATTTTGCTTTAGAGTTATTGGCCAGATTCGGCTCTCAGTTCTCCCTAGGTAAATTCAGATATCCCTTAGGGTCATTGCAATTATTCTCTTGTTTTGTATCTTTTTCAATATAAGAATACATTTGTCCAGAAAATGACAGGGTTTATTCTTTTGAGTGGTAAATGAACTCAGTGATATTATACTGGTGTAAAATGAGTTTAAGTGAGAGGAGAATCAGGCCTATTCTAAATGTTAATGTTAAAAAGGCTAAATCCTGTTTCAACTGAAGTCCATGGCTAAGCTTCCATGGACTTGAAAAGGACCAAGATTTAAACCAAAGTGAGTCTATATGGATAAATTTAAATATATGCAATTTGACATTAAAACATCTTAACAGTCCAGATGATTCATCTGGTGAAGTTTCTCCAGGGGTTTGAGAGAGTCTCCATTCAGTCTGTCTGTTTTAACTTCTGGTTAGCCAAGAGTTCAAGGCATCAGTAACATCCATTTCTACTCTCATCTCAGCAGTATTCCTATGGAGCAGGGGCTGGATGCTTGAAAGGATTTAAGCATTGTGACGCTGAGTGTAATACTGCCTAACTGTTAGGCTGCTAAAAATATCACAGGAACAGCAGGGAGCTGCTCAAAGCCTGAGTTAGCCTCTTAGGCTCCAGTGGTATGAAAGGGGAGAGTTAGCCACTTTACACAGCGGTGCTCAGAAGAAAACCAAGTGAGGTTCCATTGGCCAGATGGACAATCGTATATAGGTGCCTAACTGCCATGGATGTCAATGGAAGTCAGGAGTGAATACCTGTAAGGATGTGTTCACTCCAGCCCAGAGACTTGGCAAGACCCACACATGTCAGCCTTGACTGACATGCACATGACAGCCTCTCCAACTCTGATGGTCAAGCAGAGGAACAGACCCACTGAAAGTCAGCTCTACTGAGCTTCACATGTTGTAATCAGAAGGACATGTACAGAACCTCCTAAAAACTGCTATCTTAAAACATGAAATTGCAAGGACAGTAAGGACACCGCTCCTCTCAAAAAACACCATTTCACTTGAGCAGCTCCTCTGCTCCAGGACTCTAAATACACAGGCAACTGACTCTACACATGGTGAGTTTAAAAATCCTTCCAAATCACTGGAGAAACATGTAGTCCCAGACACAAGGAGGAGGGCAAAGCAACCAAGGTGTGAACAAGGGAAACTCCCTACACACATACCCACTGCCTTATCCCTTTCCCACACGCTCAGCAACCTGGCAGACCCAGCCCAGACACACTCGAGCAGCAGTCACGCTCAGTCACATTCCAGGGAACATCAGAGAAGATCTGCACCTTCTGGCAGCAGGGGACACATGGGTCTATGCATTAGAGCAGTTCAAGAGAACGGTCTTCCCTGATCTGACCCTCCTGGGGAGGGCTGCTGTCTCCTATCATGGCAGCTGTAATAAGGCTGTTCTCCCTTTAGGACTAGTTGCTGCCATAGAGGACCTGGTGATCCAAATGTCTGTCTCAGTGCCAGCTGGCAACTGCAAAAATCCACCATCAACTCATTCCTATGCTGAAACACACACTCTGGGATCACATGGCAGCCTCAGGCTGGCAGGAAAGACAGCACAGATGGGCCCCTGCCCACTCTCCAAAACAACACCCCACCAGGCACCCCTGCCACCCTCGCCCATGCTCCCCAAACACTGCCCCCCAACAACACATAGCTCCCACAGAACACTACAATAGGATGCCCAGCACTCTAATACTCACCAGTGCTGTGGACAGAGTGAGCAGGGGAAAAACAGGAGTCATACAGCTGGACACAGCACCAACAGCCGCCCCAGAAGAGGCACAGCCCACCCCCTTCCACCGCACCCAGCTGGGGAACCCCACCACTCCAACAGGGCCATACACAGCCAGAGGAAGAGATAAGTAAGAATGTGGGGAGACACACATCTGTGTCCCCCCACATCCTGACCCTCAACAGAGAGCAATCCTTTGCTTCAAAACTCCCTGGCATGGGTAATCCTCCCTCTCCCCTGCCGCCAGAGCGCCTTGCATTACTCTACAGCTGGGCTCAGTGCCAGCTGCTGGTTGCTGTGCAACCCAGCGCCCAGCTCCAGGTCAGGCTGGCGTGCCGCCAGTCTGTAGAGAGAGAGAGGCAGCCAAACAAGGTAGGAGTTCAGCAACTACTTAACGGCCTATGACAGAGAGAGATGCTTAGTAGCACCCAGGCGGCCGGACTTGGGCATTACACAGTTGCTCTGTGCTGAGAAAGGATCAGGTTTCAGCAGCACACACAAGCATGGGCTCATGAAGTCACTGTACAGTGCCACTTTTGACCACCCAGTAAAAGCTGAAGCCTAACTGGCCTGCACCCCAGCACCAGCATGAAAAGTCCCAGGTCCCAGAGCAAGGGAGCAGCCACTGGGCTCCGAGGGTGGAGGTGGTGGCATGCTCAGTGTAGGCCTAATGTCACCGAGCTTGAAACTGAAACCATTAATAACCTTATGGCAGCCCACACTGAGGAACTCACCCATGCCTGGCCTCAGAAATGGAGCTCTGCTGATAGTGACAGGTGTTGGATGCAGCTCCTGGGTCAATGCCCTGGGAGGACTGGAAGACATTAAGAAGAAGGGTAGACTTATTTGGAAGCAGGCTAAAGTTGGCTTGCAGGTGATTGCTAGGTGAAGGGGAGGTCCAGTGTGGGGAAAGCCTGGGCGTCCCAGCTCCCCAAACATCTGAGGGTGGCAACCGTCACCCTCTCAGCCCTGGCAGTACTGGAGACTGGGGAGCTGGACACCACGTGGATCAGTCACTGGCCATGCCATAAGTAATAGCAGTAGGACAGATTCAAGAAAACATTGGAAGGCACTTTATGGGTCCTCCCTCACCCTCTTCCACCCACAGTTGTCCTTCCCCCCTCCCTAGCTTAATCCCAGCCATCCCTCTCCCTCCCTAGGATACCCTCTCTGCTTCCCTGCTCTGACTATCGGTGGTTCCCCTTCCCACCCTTAGCTGTCTACCTCAGCTGTCCTTAACCTCTGCTATGTCCACCTACATACTAACCCAATCCCCATTCCCATCTGTACCCTACATCTAGCTCTATCTAGTCTGCTGGGTCCCCGAATTGCTGTCTCTTGCTCTCCGTCTCACTGGCTCATTCTAGACACCTCTCTCTCACTCACTTGATACTTCTCTGTTGCCCCCATGTGGCTTCTATGCATGGACTGGGGGGCTGTGTACTCATTGGTGCCCTTCATTCTGCGCCGTGGTGGTAGGGAGAAGTCAGGTGGTAGGCGTGGGCTGAGCACACCTGCTAGATCAGGCCCTGCAGACATGATAGGTGTGTGGATGTCTATCCCCAGGTGTTTTGAGCATTACTCTGGGGCTGAGGGATGACATAGGCACCCAGACTCCTGGAGTAAGGTAGCAGTGCATGTGTCCTTGTGTGGAAGCTGAGACACCGAGGGCACTTTACCAGTGACAATTTGTGTGCTTAGGGAACTTTAACTATGAACGCCTAAGCACTGACTGTGTTCAGTCACCTACAGTGTTCGGGGGGAGGTTTTGGGCATCACTGTGGAGCCAAAAGTGACACTTAGGTGCCTAAACTGAGCACCTAATTCCTTCTGAGCATCCAGCCCCAGATGTTAATCTTCAGTCATTAAGTGACTTACTGACAGCAGTGACAGGACTGGTCTTTCTGATGTTGGCTTTTGTGAGTAAAGCGATATGTTTCTTGCTGGGTTCAGTTAATCATTTTTTATCGTACCATCTGGCCTCTGGTGCAATGGTTTTGTCCGCTTCATATTACCGACTTTTACACCTCAGGGAAAATGACTGATTTTTACATGGGTTTTAATATTAAAAAAGACCACTATGATCATTTAGTCTGATCTCCTGCCTAATACAGGCCATAGAATTTCACCCAGTAACTTCTGTACGAGTCCTCATAACTTCTGGATAAATCTTATAGAAAGACATTCAGTCTGGATTTAAAATGTCGAGTGATGGAGAGTGCACTACAAGCCTTAGTAAGTTGTCACAATTGTTAATTGCCCTCACCGTTAAACCTTTGTTCCTTATTTCCAGTTTGAATATGTCTGCAGTTTGGCGGCTACTGGATCTTTGTCTGCTTGAGTAAATATCTCTCTCCTATCAAAAATCTTCACCCTAAGTAGCTTCTTATAGATCATGATCAAGTCACATCTTACCCTTTGATCATCTTAATTGCCTGAACTTCTTAAGTCTCTCACCATAGGGCATTTTTCCAGACTTCAAATAATTTTTATGGCTCTTTTTTCTTTTTTGGACCTGTTCGAATTGTCAGTATCCTTTTCCACTGAACTTTACTGGAATCTGTTACCTTTTGACCAAACACAAATAAGATTGTTGAGGGCCTTGAGGATTCCCCTCTTCAGGGTATTTTCAAACAGAAGAAACTTATTAGGACATATAAAGACATGTTTGGATGTTTAAATGAGAACTTTAACTTACATTTATGTAGGTTTCCCACGAGGGTTGCCAACTTTCTAATCACACAAAACAGAACACCCCTGCCCCGCCCCTTCTCCAAGGCCCCTCTCATGCCCCACCCCTTCTCCCCTGCTCACTCGCTCCATCAGCCTCCCTCCATCACTCACTCTTCCCCACCCTCACTCACTTTCACTGGGCTGGGGCATTGGGTTGGGGTGCAGGAGGGGATTCCGGGCTGGGGCAGGAGTTGGAGTGCAGGGGCAGGGGTGAGGGCTCCAGCTGGGGGTGGGGCCAAGGATGAGGGGTTTGGGGCACAGAAGGGGACTCCGGGCTGGGGCAGGGGGTTGTGGTGCGGAAGGGAGTTCAGGGTCCCATCGGCGCTTACTGCAGCTCTGAGGAAGCGGCCGCCAGGTCCCTGTGGCCTCTAGAAGCATGGGCGGCCAGGGACGCTCTGCACGCTGTCTTCGTGCCTGCAGGCGCTCCCCCTCGCAGCTCCCATTGGTCACATTATCCGGCCAATGGGAGCTGTGGAGCTGGCACTCAGGGCAGGGACAACATGTGGAGCCTCCCAGTCCCTGGCTGCCCCAGAACCTAGGGGCTGCAGGGACTTGGCAGCCACTTCCAGGAGCCCCATGGAGCTAGGGCAGGTAATCAGACTTTTAATGGCCCACTCAGTGGTGTCGACTGGAGCCGCCAGGGTCACTTTTCGACCGGGCGTTTGGTCGAAAACCAGATGCCTGACAACCTTATTTCCCACTGGTTTCCGCTTTCGTCCTGTGTATGAGTCTGTGACAGAGTACTAGGAGCCAGTTGCTGACCCCACACTCTGATCACTTAAGCAGTAATTAGCTCCACCAGGAAAGACTTGGTGGAGGAGGAGAGTACTTAATTGCCTAAGAAGACTGGGGATTAATGAGCTGATGAGCTAATTATCTCATCAGCTGGGGAGGCTAATTAAAAGCACAGGAAGGAAGTGTTGGGGCTAGCTAATAGAGCCCATTGGAGACTGAGTCTCCCGTTGGAGAGACTTTTCCTGGAGAAATGGCTGTAGGACACGGTAGTTAGAAGTGCTGCACAGTGACTGTGATGGGGACTTGGTGGTGCTAATATTAATAAAACACTGAGTCTCTGTAGGGTCCCTGATTTCTAACAAGACTGAGTGAACACACTGAGATTTGATGTGATTTGGGACTGATGGGAGCAAATCAGTTATACACTTTCCCCCCTCCCCCCCACCCCGAATTAGATGTGCACAGAGAAAAACATTTACTGCTGTCACTTCATTAATTGCTACTGTTACCTCTGATCAATTTCTATCTGACTGAGGAAGTTTCTGTTGCTATATCTGAAGCCTTTAGGCAATGTACATTTTAGAAACAACTTTGCCTAGATTTCATATATTTGAAGCATCTTTACCATAAAGCATGAAGTCACTGTTAACTATGACCTTCATGAATATAATGCCAAATACTGTTATGAGTTCTCAGTTGAGCCTATAGTCACTCTGAATTTACCCAGGGGTAAGTGAGAGCAGAATTTAGCCAATGGTGTTACAGGTGATTGTATGCTGCATTCTACGGTCATAATGAACTATAGTTGTACAAGCTAAAATGGTAGTATTTTAATCACAGCAAGATTGTATTACTTGAAGCACATTGCAGGAAAAGGATAATTTTTAATCTAACTCCAGTAGATTGCAACTGGGCAAAATACCGCCTGTTGAGTTTTCAAAAACGTTTGCAAATGTGGAAATATTTTACAAAATTCTATAAAATTTCTATTACATTTTGGGCAATATTTTTTGCTCTGTTTGCAAAAAAACCGAAACAAAACAATTGAAAAAGCCATTTCTACTCAAAGTCACACTTGAGAACTTTAAGAGTTAGAGATTATGATGGTGAGAGTTATTGCCTGACAAATGTCATATAGAGTAGAAGTGAGCCTCGGGCTGGAAGCTAGGAGGTCTTGAGTTTTGTCCCATCACTGGTGTTGATTTGCTTTAATAATACTTTCTACTCATATTGAATTTTACAAACATTTAACTATGTCTTCCAATACTTCTGAGAATTAATCAAATATTATTGCCCCACTTTTAATGACAAGTAAATTAGCTTTTAATTTAACATTCAGAGCAAGTCAGAAGCAGGATTGGAATATAGGTTTTCTGACTCCCAGACTCTTGTTAATCCACTAGATTATAGTCACCATCATGCAAATCAAACTTTCAGTGTCTCAGTTTTCAGATCTGTAAAGTGGAAGCTTGAGTATCTTAAACATCAGTTTTCAATAATCCATATTAAAAGCATTAACAAGACAAGTAATAGGTAAGAAGAAAACATAAAGCTAAAAAGCCAATGCGTCCACTAAACAATGATATAGATCTCAGCCACCTGATGTTGATCTTTACCAAAAAATGAATTAACCTTAAATTGATTTATAAAATAATTACCGCTGTGATGCAACTGCAGTTATGTGACAAATTACAACTAGAAATAAGCCTTTGATAAAATTCTTTGCTATAGTGACAGGGTTTGCTCACTAAAAGGGATAAGATAACTAAAAGAAGACAGACTTGAAATATGAAGTGTTTAAATGTTGTCCTTCCTGTTCTCTTACTTTGCAAGTTGTTCAGTTTCACAAAATATTAACTGTCATTGGGATTATTTTCCACTCTTTGATGAAGAAGCACCATTCTTGAACAACTTAACTCATCCCCATGCAGTGGTAGATAAAATCTCTGTCATTTTTTTTTTATAGTATGTATGATTTATGAAGATAATTTACAAACTATTTCCTATCACCAGTGATCTGATTTGTGCAACTAGCTACAGCAAAGCTGCCTTATAGGTAGGATTACTACTAGAAAATACATGGACAATGCCTCCACATTCAACATTTGGTGGCACAGGAGATACAGATATTAATATAGTACAAAATGTGGTGAATGTTTTTTTTTTGTCTTTTTGCAAGGATGGAAAAAGAAGTGGAAGAAAGAGGTGCTTAGGCGGAGTCATTGAGGTGCAAGACATTCAAGAGGGCCTGTGACAGGGGGTACTTGGCCCTTTGTGGCTGCCTGCTGGAGGTCCTGTGGTCCTACTAAACCCCTGCCCCAGGAAGGAGCAGTGAATGAGGGTCCTCCAGGCCTGCCTAGGGGAAGCAGCCAATCACAGCCCAACAGGCCAGAATAAAAGGTCCTGCAGGGCCCTACCAGGTCAGTTCTTGGCTGGGACCAGAGGGTGAGGAAGGGTGCTCCTCGTTGGCCAAAGGTGCTCATCTGGTTGTATTACAGAACCTGGGAGAGAGAGGACCTGAGAACTCTAATCCTAAGGTAATGGGTGAAGGTCAAGGGACCCGGTGGGAAGAGGCACAGGGAATGCGGCAGCAACTAATTAAAGGGAGTAGTAGGTAGCTGCTGTGCATAGGGCCCCTGGGTTGGAACTTGGAGTAAAGGGTGGGCCTGGATTCCCCCACTGGAAAAGTGGCATAAGCCCCAAAAAGGGGACAAGGCTTGTTTAGAAGCCTGAGCAAAGGGCTAGATTTAAAGGGTCCAGAGACAGGGCTGAAGTCCCTGGTGAGGGCAGACAGTTTGGCCAATTCTTTGCTATCCTGGAAGTGGATCCATTTTTGACTGTGCAACTTGGCTGGAGGGTTGAGCCACTGAAGACTCCCTTCCCTAGCAAGGTTGGCATGGGGTGCCAGGAGGGGGGTGGGGTCGAAGATTGCACTACCACACCTAGCAACTAGGAGGCACTCAAGAGGTGAGTGCCCTGTCATAGGGCCACTCAGCAAACATAAGTTTAGATGTGATATTAAGTATCTTGATCAGTAAATTGCACTGTATAACACATATGATGAGCTGGTTGTTATGAATGTGATGTGTAAAAGGCACAAGTCTGAGTGTATTATGGGGTTTTGGCCAAGACACAGAGTGAGAAGTGCACCGGGTATGGACATATGAGGAATGTGGTATTCTGTGGCCAAATTCTCATCTGCTACACAGGTGCAACCCCAGTGGAGTATATGGGACTGCATTGGTGTCCCTCAGAAGAGTACTTAGCTCTGTATATGTGCACGTCTGACATCACTTGTGGCCTGGGATGAATGGGGAATGCCCAGTTTTACATTACATTCTCTTCTATTTATTAATTTAGTTAGTTACTGTAGGCTAGGATGCTGAATGCCATAGGATGTGCAATATTTAGTCAGAGTTTCTTGGGATCTTTGTTTCTAAATAAACAACTCATATAAAACAAGGAGAAAGGAAAAACTCCTTTTTGTAAGGGGGAATAGAAAAAATAGGGAAGGCGCATTAGGAAAAATACTCCTTTGATAGTGAGATCCTTTCAGTGTTTGGGAGAGTTTTACATAATCCATTAGGAACTTGGAAGAGAAGAAAAGGGGAAATGAAAGGGAAATGGGCTGTTGATATATTAACCATGTGCTCATGCTTCCTATTTCAGCCACTCTGTGGCCTCTGGTTGTGGTTACTATTGTTGGGCAGAGACTCAGCTGTGCTGGCAGCCACTTCAAAAAAATGAAACCTGAAGTTGACCCAGCTGCTGACCCTGGTATTTAGGAAGGTTAATTCTACTTCTAAACAAACAGGGGTAGTCTAGTGGACTTCGCAAAACCTGCCTGCATACCTGAGTTCTAATCTTGGCTCTAGCACCAATTAACTTGTGGTCTTGAACCTTCACTTCTCCTACCCAAAAGGGGAGCATAAGGGTTAATTTGTGAATGCTTTGGATGTAAGTAATACATATTAATAATGGAGCTCATGAGGAGTAGGAAAACAAGTGGAGGCAGTTTGCTAAGGGTTTAAGACCTGCCTCTGGAAGTGATATCTGTGGTCTGGTTGGACTGACAAAGTGTGTGGTGTTCTAGCAGCTACTGTACATTAAGGCAACATGAGAGTAGACATCCAGAGAATCTGAGACACCTGAAAGAGCCATCCCATACCATAGGCTTGTTTTTGGCTGCACCATCAACCCTCGGAAGGGGTGGGACTGGGAAACCCTGTCCTCAGATGGAGTAGCAATAGATAAGGCTGTTCTTTAGGGAGCTCAGGCAGGTAAAGACGAGCGAGAGAGTTCAGCCTCTTTCCAGAGGCTTTCTTTCAGGGAGGAAGGGTGCTGCAGTGCTTAAAACTTCGTTTGGGATTCGGGAAACCCCCAGTCAGTTCCCTGCTCCATGATATATTATTTGTGTAAACCTTGGGCAAGTCAGTGATTTCAATGGGAGATACATACTAAGGCCCAGAGCCTCAAAGGTTTTTAGGAACCTATCTCTATGCCTCAGTTCCCCATCTGTAAAATACTGACATTACCTATTTGGCAGGGGTATGGTGAGGATCAATACAGTAAAGATTACAAGGTGCTCAGACACCCCAGTAATATGGGGCCATATAAGTACCCAGGGTAGATAGCCTATTTGGCTGTGACTTTATTTTTTATTTTTTAATATGGAAGTCAAAAAGTGTAGCACACCACTCCAAAGTGATAAATGAGAGACCTGCATGAACATGTGCAGAAACAGTGGTAGGGATCGAGCAGGGGAAACCCACATTTGTATTACAAAACAAGAGATTATCTGAGCTTTTCTAGCCAGGATATAGGTGGGAGATATTTACATAAACTGAGTTGTCTATTGCTACACTCATACTGTAGTAAAGAGATGGTGGAGGAGACCTGCAGCTCATCTCTATTAGGCTATCTCTTCCTAATCATATCCTTTGGCATCCCCAAATAAACACACACCGCAAATGCACCCATGCTCTTAACAATTGACTCCATTCCCTCCTGCATGCAACCCAACAGGAGAGGCAGAAGCTCCCTGAGAATGTGGGGGTAGAGGGACAGAATGGGGAGTGAGCGGAGATACTGAGACTTGGAAGGGGGTAGCTGGATCCGTGCTGGAAAGGAGGGTCCTGGGTGTTCTCACCTGCTCCTTGTCCCTGTGGAGGCTGCTGTAGCTCCTATTTGTCCTGCTCTCGCCTTCGCAGCCCCTTCCCTGGGCATGTGTGAATTGCAGGTGCAGAACCCCCGCACAGTATTTCCACTGCGGAGGAGCTAGCCCTCCCTGGCCTCTCAGTTCTGCTGCTTATGCAACCCAGCCCATACCATTCACAACTCAATCTCCGCACACCCTCATAGCTCGCCTCAACTCAACCTTTACCTGTTCAACTCATACCCACTGGGCAATAGGCCTGGCTGCCATGATATTAATGTAATGCTCATGGGCAAGCAGGGCTGAGGTCATACACAGGTCATATACTTACTAAGTATCTGAGGAATATGTGAAAAGACCCTGGACAGTGCAAGACGATACTACGAAGTTTATGAAGGAAGTGTAACCAGCCCATCTTGGCTGGAGAAACTGAGAGATTTTGGGTGTGGAAAATGGAAGTTAATTCTAGTAAAATTCCAAAAACCATGAAAGAAGTCAGTTGATGGTTGCAGGATCCAACATGGGGAACATCCTTCACTGGGAAAGTGAAGGCATCTTAAAAAAAAAATAGAAGAAAGGGGAATTTGATAGTAATTAGTAAGGAGAAATCTATAGCCAGCAGAGTAAAGGACTGGAAGGGACCTCAAGAGGTCTTCTAATCTATTTCCCTGCATTTGTATTATTTAGACCATCCCTGACAGGTGCTTGTCTAACCTGCTTTTAAAAATCTCCAGTGATGGAGATTCTACAACCTCTCTAGGCAATTTATTCCAGAATGATGTTTGCTTGCTTTTTTTTTTTTTTTTTGCAACAGTGTTACACTATTGACTCATATTTAGCTTGTGGTCCACTATGACCCCTATATCCCTTTCTGCAGTACTCCTTCCTAGGCAGACATTTCCCATTTTGTATGTGTATAACTGATTGTTTTGTCCTAAGTGGAGTACTTTGCATTTGTCTTTATTAATTTTCATCCTATTTACTTCAGACCATTTCTCCAGTTTGTCCAGATCATTTTGAATTTTAATCCTATCCTCCAAAGCACTTGCAACCCCTCCCAGCTTGGTATCATCCGCAAATTTTATAAGTGTACTCTCTGTGCCATTATCTAAATCATAGATGAAGATATTGCACAGAACTGGACCCAGAACTGATCCCTGTGGGACCCCACTTGATATGCCCTTCCAGCTTGATGTGAACCATTAATAACTACTCTCTGTGAATGGTTTTCCAACCAGTTGTGCACCCACCTTATAGTAGCTCCATCTAGGTTGTATTTCACTAGTTTGTTTATGAGAAACTCATGCGAGACAGTATCAAAAGACTTATTAAAGTCAAGATATACCACATCTACTGCTTCTCTCCCATCCACAAAGCTTGTCAAAGAAAGCAATGAGGTTGGTTTGACAGGATTTGTTCTTTACAAATTCATGGTGATTTTTACTTATCACCTTATTATCTTCTAGGTCAGGGGTTCTCAAACTTCATTGCACCGTGACCCCCTTCTGACAACAAAAACTACTACATGACCACAGGAGATTGAAGCCTGAGTCCACCTGAGCCCCTCTGCCCCAGGTCAGGGGGCCAATGCACAAGCTCCACTGCCCCAACCAGGGGGCCAAATTCGAAGCCCAAAGGCTTCGGCCCAATGCAGTGGGCCTGTAACCTGAGCCCTGCCACCAGGCAGTGGAGCTTGGGCTTCAGCCCCAGGCCCCAGCAATTCTATGCCAGCCCTGGTGACCCCATTAAAATGTGGTAGTGACCCACAGCTTGAGAACCCCTGTTCTAAGTTGTTTGCAAATTGATTGCTTAATTATTTGCTCCACTATCTTTCCGGTACTGAAGTAAAGCTGAGTAGTCTGTAATTCCCGGGTTGCCCTTATTTCCCTTTTTACAGATTGGCACTACGTTGCCCTTTTCTAGTCCTCTGGAATCTCACCCATCTGCCATGACTTTTCAAAGATAATTGCTAATGGTTCAGATATCTCCTCAGTCAGTTCCCTGAATATTCTAGGATGGATTTCATTAGGCCCTGGTGACTTGAAGACATATAACTCGTCTAAGTAATTTTTAACTTTGTCCTTTCCCTGTTTTAACCTCTGATCCTACCTCATTTTCACCGGCATTCATTAAGCTAGACAACCAATTGCTACTAAATTTCTTTGGTGAAAACTGAAACAAAAATGTAATTTAGCACTTCTGCCATTTCCACATTTTGGGTTATTGTTTTTCTCCCCTCATTTAGTAATGGGCCATCTCTGTCTTTGGTCTTCCTTTTGCTTCTAATGTACTTGCAGAATGTTTTCTTGTTACCCTTTATGTCTCTAGCTAGTTTAATTTCATTTTGTGCTGTGGCCTTTCTAATTTTGTCCCTACATACATGTGTTATTTGTTTATATTCATCCTTTGTAATTTGACCCAGTTTCCACTTTTTGTAAGGCTTTCTTTTTTGTTTTGAGTTTCAGATCATTGAAGATCTCCTGGTGTTCAGCTTATTAATGATAAGGAAGGTTCAGACAGGAAATGAGGAGTAAATTTTTAACAATGAGAGTAACTAACCATTGGAACAACTGTTCACAGGTTGTGGTGGATTCTCCATCTCTGGATGTCTTAAAATCAAGATGGAATGTTTTTCCAAAAGCTATGCTTCAGGAATTATTTTGGGGAAGGTCTATGGCCTGTGTTATACAGGAGGTCAGACCACATGATTACAATAGTCCCTTCTGGCCTTGGAATCTGTTATCTTTTATATTCCTGAACTGGATAAGAATTGTGATAACATTATTGTGTGCAGGTAGAGGTAAGTTTTTTTGTTTGTTTGTTTTTTATACTATTTCAGCACGTTCCCGCACGACATCTCAGCAAACTAGTGAGTAGCTGAGGGTTCTATGGAGAATGGCTTTAAATAATTTATCTTCATAGGATAAGCAATGTACTTTGGCCATGAAGCCTGGAATAGTTTAATCAAACCAGATATAATTGAAAGGCCTTGCTTGTGTATTTGTTTATGACCTCTGGTTCAATACATGGCTACAACGTAATTTGTTTAATATTAATGGGCACATAGTCTTATCAGAGAGGCCAAAGAGTAGGGATGGAGATTAGAACTACATTTTCACCCGTAGAGGTGGTGTATTCAGGTCAGGCCTGAGGTTTATTGGTGGGATTACATGGGGAAACTTGTTCTGCTATTGCCTGTGCTCTGGAGAGGGAGAAAATGCCAGTTTCTAAAGTTACCAGTTAGAGAGTGGTGAACTAGCTTAGGTACAGTAAGCGTAAAATCTTTGTACATCTTTGGAACTACACTGAGTCTGATCTTTACTGCAGTCAGGGTAAGTTTTTAGTTAATTTTTCCTCTGTCCCTCATTTGTTGTTATACTTTTGGCCATCCCTTTATACTGAGTGTGTACAGCATTTCAAAGAAGCCAAAGTCTTGTGTGCTCTGGGAACTTCCTAGGTGCACTGTTCACTCTGGATGTTCTAGTTAGCAGACAAAATTCCATAGTGCAACCATCACACCCATTACCTCTAACATGATTGGCTTCTGCTGGGAAGAGGGCTGAGCACCTTCCACTGAAAAGTTTTGTGGATGAATTGGAGCTATGAGAATTGAATCACACAAATTAGAATTAGAAAAGGGTTATTAAATTGTCTAGTCCATCCCCCTTCAGGACAGTCCCATCTGTATCTTCCCTCCCCCTCATGAAAAGTGGTATGTATGAAAGGAGAGCTATCCATAAAATGTAGGGCTAGAGGGGACCTCAAGATGTCCTGTGCAGAGGAAGGACCAAATAAACCTAGACCATCCCTGACAGGTGTTTGTCTAACCTTTCTCTTACACCTCCAATGATGGCGATTCCACATCCTTCCTTGGAAGCCTATTCCAGTGGCTCAACTGTCCGCATAGATTTTAGGAAAGACTTTCTAACTAACCTAAATGTCCCTTGCTGCAGATTAAGCCCATTACTTTTTGTCCCATCTTCAGCAGACATGGAGAACAACTGATTATCCTCTTTATAACAGCTCTTCATGTATTTGAAGACTATCATGTCCCTTCATCCCCAGTCTTTTATCAAGACAGAACATGCCCAGTTTTCTTTTTGTTTTTAAAATTTTCCTCAGAGGTCAGGTTTTCTAAACGTTTTATCATTTTTGTTGCTCTCCTTGGACTCTCTCCAGCTTGTCCACATCTTTCCTACAGTGTGGCACCCATAATTGGACACAGTACTCCAGCTGAGGCCTCACCAGTTCCAAGTAAGGTGGGACAACTACTTCCTGTGTCTTACATACAACAATCCTGTTAACACACCTGGGAATATTAGTGTTTTTTTGCAATTTCATCACATGTTGACTCATTCAATTTGCCATCCATGATAACCCCCGGATCCTTTTCAGCAGTACTGCCACCAGTTTTGTGATGGTAGTACAGCTGAAAAAGATCTGGGGGTTACAGTGGATCACAAATTTGAATATGAGCCAACAATGTGGTGATAACCAATTACACACAAGTGACTCATGGGGAAGTTTGGCACAGGACCTGCACCTCATAAAAGAACTCCTGAGGCAGTAAGGAGGCAAGGAGATACCTGTTGGTTCCCAAACTTCCCATGAATGCTGCAGTTGCCAGGGTGAAGAAGGAAGCCTGTGTACAGCAAAGGCAGAGTGCCAGTGGGGAGGGCATTGAGGGAAGTGTTGTCTTAAGTTCAGATGACTTGGATTAACATTCCATTGCTTGGATGCTTATGTAAGCCAGAACCCTCAAGAGGTTCAGAGTTTATCCCTCTCTGCAGTTTATCTGGACCCATTTCTGAGCACCAAATTTCCTTTGTACAACTAACTTTTTTTTTAAAAGGATTTAAAATGAAGGAACATGGTAAAACTGCTCCAGATGTGAGCCATGGAAAGGTTGGATGTTGGAGATAGAACAGAGATCCAAAACATGGCGCCACGGAAGCTGCTTCCCTATTTTAGATATTTTTCCTTTCTGAAATACCTATGGTAAGTGACTTTTAAGCAGCTGGAGTCCAATGGCTTGAGGTTCTAAAGCACACCTCAATTTGTTTTAACTTGTTCTTTGGGATGTCTACGGAGATTAGTCTGTGTACAAATGTGTGTGTTTTAATAAAGAGGATCTTGCCATCTTAACTGATTGGCAGGTGTGCTCTATGACTATGGATGGGGGCAGGGGGAGTGAAGAGGCCTGCAGTAACTGTCCTTGTCTATTACTTCTACATCTTTTTGTATCAGAGGATCATAAAATTGAAATCTGTCTCTCTGCTCACTTCATATGAGAGTGGTGCTCAGTGAGGTAAACTGTAGAAAGCATTTGATTTTTTTTTAACAAACTGAAGGATTCATCAATGAAATCATTGATATTCCCTTCAGTAGAAGAATCCATTTGTGTTGGCAATCTTTGTGGATAGGTTAAAAATGAGAAGATTTGGGGAGAGGAGGGGCGCAAGAGGGTGTTTTTTTTTCCTTTACAATTTCTAAGAGAAATTAATTTGTCAACTTGCTTTGGAGCCCATTGACACCATGTTTTTGATTTATTCAGGGAAATCTGTTAACAGCCACTAAAGAAATTAATATTTTTCAGGCCATTATAACTGGTAGCTGCATAATGCAGTGTCATTAATATTCTCCCAGCTTTTGAGCATTATAGACTTAAAGTGTGGGTTGATCCATCATTTGGCTTTCAACAGGGTTGAAATTCACCCCTATGCAAAGGATCAGCCCTAGGCCTAGGAGTCACTTAAAGCCTCAATCTAGTGAGATTTTAAGTAGTTTGTGGTAGGCATTGTACTTACTCGCTCTGCACAGGTGGCAAATTTCACTCTGGAAAGTAAGCAGACACAGACCCAGGAAACTGTATTCTTGGTTTAGTTCACTGACAAATATGTTATAGTAGGTTTCAGAGTAACAGCTGTGTTACTGTATTGTCTGTATTCGCAAAAAGAAAAGGAGTACTTGTGGCACCTTAGAGACTAACCAATTTACTTGAGCTTAAGCTTTCGTGAGCTACAGCTCACTTCATCCGATGAAGTGAGCTGTAGCTCACGAAAGCTTATGCTCAAATAAATTGGTTAGTCTCTAAGGTGCCACAAGTACTCCTTTTCTTTATGTTACAATATTTTATTGACCCCCTGCCTCATTCAGTACACAGGTTGACTTTTTTTCCAGAGTGAATCCTTGTTGGATGCATTGCAGAAAGAAGTAGGGGTGGGGATTCAAGAGGGGTTTGAAAGAGGACATAGTGTCAGGGAGGCTATTCCAGGTGTAAGGAGCAGCACAAGGAGGCTTTGCAACCCAAAGACCCCAAGAAGGAACGTGAGGCCCTTCTTCCATATTCCACATCAATACAGAAAATTAAGATCAAAGGGGCTCTTTACCCTTAAACTCAAAGGGAGGTTTCTCTGATGCATTTGAAGACAGCAATTTACTTTGCTTTTCAATTAAATTTAATTAGCTATTGTTGAAACTTAAGCATTCTGTCTGACTATAAGCAAGCAAATGAGTCTAAACCTCTTCTTGCCTTGTCTCATGACTACTGGTGTGGCTTTGGTTTAGCAAACTGAAGAGCCTACACACATCAAATTGCCACTTGTTTTCAAGCCAGACTCAAGTGTAGTTAGATAAAAGAAACACCAAGAGGAAATAATTCCTTAGGTGACTGCAGACAAATCCAGGCAGGCCTCTGATTCAAGCTGTGTAGTGCCTGCTTCTCCACCCCAATCAGAAATTTCAGGTTTCTGTAACCAGTGCATGGTTCACCGTTGATAGAGGTGTATTTTGCGGCACTTCATATAATGTGGTAATAAACAAAGAAGTACTTCATTAGATCCCACAAGTGGTTGCTGTAGGTGTTTTGCTTTCAGGATTTTTGCACTAGACAGCAGAAACAAACAAATGGTTGTGCTGTCTCTTTACAGGCCCTAACTTGAAAAAACAGACCGCATGAAAGCAATTACCTGTGGCTTCATTCACTAGTAGAGGAAAAGTGTCTGATATTTAGGAATTAAAAATATATTGCCTGATTCTCACCACACTGCTTTTGCTCTTTTTTTTTCAGCTTCCTTGGCTACAACGTGACAAAATTGGGTTGACCCATAAATATTCGTGTGCAGAGCAAATAAGTTTGGTTAGTTGCAGTTTTCCCAAGGATTCCTGCAGAATGGAAAAGGGAGCCAACTGAGAGGGAGATTCTTGGGTTTTCCCTTTACCTTTCGGAGGGCCCCCAAACTCTTAGCCTAAGAGGAAAACCTGTAGGCAAGACTGACTGTCTTCATGGCCTGATGTATGTTGTCTGTTTGACTTGTGACACTCAGTAATACTGTATGCCATGAGCAGAGCTGAGTAAATAATCCACAACAAATGCAGCTAGCTGGAAAATTTCTTCCATGATGCCTTCTAAGCAAAAATGAAACTCAAATTTTGTGAGTACCTCAACCCATTTTGTTACCAGCTGTAGCAAAAAAAAAATTCTGCAATTTTTGTTTCACTTTGTGTTTCTAGAAAAACTGGATAGAAGACAGTCATGGCAAATTTATTCCTAACTTGGAATTATCCAGCAGTAATTACTTCGAATTTTTTTTAATTAAAGGCCTTAATTAAAGGAAATTTGAGATGTGGCGTTTTGTTGTGACTGGGAAAACAAATCACATAATGCTGTTTTCCGTTCACGAATTGAATTCTTCCAGGGAAGTATCTGATGTAAATGTTTATGGAAAGCAAACTTAAAATTCACTTTCAGCACGTATTCAAGTGTATAAGCTTAAATTCACTTTCCACAAACGTTAATACCCGATTGTACTGACTTAAATGGAAAGTAAATACAAAAGGGCCACAAATACCAGTCAAGCGAATTCAGACAAATATTGATGTACATCTATTTTTGAACTACGTAGCCAGTTCTCATCACAATTGTGGGACGCTGTAAATGGGAATAGGGAAGGACTAAATTTTCTCCTTTGCTCTGTTGGCTGTTGCCAATACTCAGTCTGTCTTCCAAAGTCTTTAAACCATGATCTGAGGACTTCAGTAACTCAACCAGAGATAAGGGATCTATTACAGGAGTGAGTGGGTAAGCTTCTGTGGCCTGCAATGTGTAGGAGGTCAGACTAGATCAGGGGTGGCCAACCTGAGCCTGAGAAGGAGCCAGAATTTACCAATGTACATTGCCAAAGAGCCAGAGTAATAGATCAGCAGTCCCCCATTAGCTCCCCCACCCCACTCCCAGTGCCTCCCACCCACCGTCAGCCCCACCCACCAGCACCTTCCCCTCCCTCCCCACACCTCCCGATCAGCTGTTTTGTGGTGTGGAGGAGGCTTGCGGGGGAGGGAAAGGACCGAGGGCACTGCAGGCTCAGGGGAGAGGGTGGAAAGGGGTGAAGTGAGGGCAGGGCCTGTGGCAGAGCCAGGGGTTGAGCAGTGAGCACCCCCAGCACACTGGAAAGTTGGTGCCTGTAGCGCCAGCCCCAGAGTCGGTGCCTATACAAGGAGCCGCATATTAACTTCTGAAGAGCCGCATGTGGCTCCGGAGCCACGGGTTGGCCACCCCTGGACTAGATAATCATGATGGTCCTTCTGACCTTAAAGTTTGAGTCAAAGTACTATGCAGAGAGAGTTGTGGGGGGTTTTTTGTTTTGTTTTGTTTTGTTTTGTTTTGTTTGGCTGTGCAGCAATTGAACTGCCAAGGAATATTTTTTTTGAATCCCTGAATTTCTCTCCAAATGTTTATATGATCTAGCAAGAGTAGGATGAACACTCATTCATCTTAAAACTATACACCTACCAAGGACTGGAGGGATTGATGAGCCACTCCAGGTGGTTTGAACTGTCCATATGCTTCGGGAAGAACTTTTAAAAGCATTCCAGTTTTCACATGCTTCAGTTGGCCCGTAAGACACATGAACCCCCATATGTTTTTAATGCTAACTTTGGGTAGAAGAAAATCCAAATGTACTGTATGCTACCTGAGCTGAGTGTAACCTTTGAAGTCATTGTATAGCCCATGAAAAATCATAGAATCATAAGCCTGGAAGGGACCTTGAGAAGTCATCTTGTCCAGTCCCCTGCATTCATGGCAGGACTAAATATTATCTAGACTGGTGATTCTCAACAACGGCCCACTTGCAGCCCAATCAACACACAGCGGCGGCCCTGTGACATCCTCAGGGCCATACAGGTAGTATATATATTGTGTGCGGATGCAGCCCACATAGCACACAGAGAGCTGCATTTGCGGGCCACAGTGGTAAAAAGGTTGAGAATCACTGACGTAGACTATCCCTGACAGGTGTTTGTTTAACCTGCTCTTAAAATCTCCAATGATGGAGATTCCACAACTTTCCTAGGCAATTTATTCCAGTGCTTAACTACCCCGACAGTTAGGAAGTTTTTCCTAATGTCCAACCTAAACAGCCCTTGCTGTAATTTTAAGCCCATGGCTTCTTGGCCTATCCTCAAAGGCTAAGGAGAATAATTTTTCTCCCTCCTTCTTGTAACAACCATTTATGAACTTGAAAGCTGTTATCATGTCTCCCCTCAGTCTTCTCTTCTCCAGACTAAACAAATCCAGTTTTTTCAATCTTCCCTCATAGGTCATGTTTTCTAGACCTTTAATCATTTTTGCTACTCTTCTCTGGACTTTCTCCAATTTGCCCACATCTTTCCTGAAATGTGGTGCCCAGAACTGGACACAATACTCCAGTTGAGGCCTAATCAGTGTGGAGTAGAGCGGAAGAATTACTTCTCGTGTCTTGCTTACAACACTCCTGCTAATACTTCCCAGAATTATTTTTTTGTGGGTGGGGTTTTTTTGTTTTTTTTTTTGGCAATAGTATGACACTGACTCATATCTAGCGTGTGGTCCACTATGTCTCCCAGATTCCTTTCCGCAGTACTCCTTCCTAGGCAGTCATTTTCCATTGTGTATGTGTGCAACTGATTGTTCGTTCCTAAGTGGAGTTATTTGCATTTGTCCATACTGAATTTCATCCTATTTACTTCAGACCGTTTCTTCAGTTTGTCCAGATCATTTTGAATTGTAATCCTATCCTCCAAAGCACTTGCAACCCCTCCCAGCTTGGTATCATCCGCAAATTTTCTAAGTGTACTCTCTATGCCATTATCTAAATCATTGATGAAGATATTGAACAGAACTGATCCCTGCGGGACCCCACTCAATATGTCTTTCCAGTTTGATTGTGAACCACTGATAACGCTCTAGGAACAGTTTTCCAACCAGTTATGCACCCACCCTATAATATCTCCATCTGTCTCCTGCAGAAGGGGGATAAAATGAAGGGGATATTCTGGAAAAGCCGAAAACAGATCTCAATGAAGATTTTTATGTCCCTGCAATGGATTATGGGCTACAAGTTGAAACTCTCCTGTGTGCTCAGTAATTGCTTTCTAATCTCTAGTTCTGGTGATGTCACAATATGATTCCTATCATAGTTTCTGTTTTCAGTGTCACTATTTTTATCACTTATACAGATTGCTTTTGTGCATAGGGCACACTTAGCAATCAACTCCACCTACTCTTTCCTTCAGATATACAACTCAAAGGTCAATGACCAGATGGCTTCAAGATTAATTCCAGGCCTCACTTCTTATGAACTTTCTTCCTGGCTTTCACAAATCCCCTCATCTCTATGATATGAACCGAATTCTACCCTCTAATAGTTATGCTTCCCATTGACCTCAATTATAATACCTAGGTCTTATATAGTGCGTTTCATCAGTAGATCTCAAAATGCTTCACAAAGGAAGTGTCCGTATAATAGCAAATGGCTCACAAAGGAAATCAGTATAATTAGCCCCATTTTACAGATGGAGAAACAGGCACCAAGAGGGGAAATGATTTGCCCTAGATCACCCAGCAGGCCCGTGGCAAAGCTGGGAATAGAACCCAGCCTGCTGAATCCCAGTCCAATGCTCTGTTATCTAGGCAAGACTGCCTCCCAGTAGCAAGTATGTATTTGAAGGTAGAAATTGGTCCAGAGTTTAGGCAGGGACTGTCTTTTTGTGTTTGTACAGCTCTTAGCAAATGAGGTTCTTGTCCATGACTGGGGTGTGTAGGTGCTATGGTAATACAAATAACTGATGGAATAAAGTTTAAAATTTTAAAATTGGAATAAAAGCGCATATTTAACAGGTATCTCTTGACATCCTATTAAATTTGGTTTTAGTCCTTATCACCTCTGATTAAATCCATACTAAGCTCATATTTAGCTTACTATGTACCACCACACCCCAAATCTTTTTCAGGGTCACTGCTTCCCAGGATAGAGTCCTCCATCCTATAAGTATTCTTTGTTCCAAGATGTATATACACTTACACTGAGCTGTATTAAAACATAATACAGCACCTAGCTTGCCAAGTGATCCAGATGGCTCTATCAGTCATCTGTCCTCTTCCTTATTTACCACTCCCACAATGTTTGTGTTATCTGCAGACTTTATCAGTGGTGATTCTGTTTTCTTTCAAGTCATTGATTTTTAAAAGGAGCAAACTAGAGTAGGGCAAAGGACCAGTCCCTGCAGGACTCCACTAGAAGCACATCTGCTCCATGATGATTTCCCATTTACAGTTGCATTTTGAGACCTATCAGTTAGCCAACTTCTAATCCATTTATTGTGTACTATGTTAATTTTATATCATTTTGTTTAATCAAAATGTCATCAGGCATTTGCCTTGTTATCAAACAGAAGTCTGTCTATCACATCAACACTATTATCTTTATCAACCAAACTTGTAATCTCATTAAAAAAATAAAGTTAGTTTGACTGTATCTGTTTTCCATAAACCCATGATGATTGGCATTAATTATATTAATGCTCTGTTGAGTCCCATGTCAGTCTGTAATGGAGCCCAGGCAAGATAATGGAATGACTGGTAAGTGTAAATTACTGGGTCACCCCATTTACCCTTTTAAATATTGGCACAACATTAGCTTTCTTCCAGTTTCCTGAAATGAAACTAGTGTTCCAAGAGTTATTGAAATGAGCATTGTCTGTCACTCCACAGCCAGCTCTCTTAAAACTCTTGGATACAAGCTCTCTGGGTCTGCTGACTTACAAAAGGCTAACTTTAGAAGCTGCTGGTTCACGTCCTCCTGTGATACTAGTGGAATAGAAAGTGTTATGTTTTGACTACATCTGGGGTATTTTCCCAAATAGAGAATAGAAATATTTATTGAAAACTTGATGCCTCATCTGCACTATTGATAATTTTACCATTTCCATCTTGTGCTGGACCAATAGCATTGTTATGATTCTTTTTGTTCTGAATATACTTTAAAAAACCTCTTCTTTGTTCTTAACTCTGCTGTCCCTAGATTTCTCTTTCCCTTTGCTTCCCTTATACATTTTCTACAATTCCTAGCTTCTGATTTAATATTCATTACTATCAACTTTCTGTTTCTTCCACTTGTTCTATATGATTTTGTTTATCAATTATAGCTGCCTTCAATTCCTTTCTAAACCAGGTCAGTTTTTTAACCAATAGGACCTTCTTCCTTGACTGTGGGATGGTGGTGGCTTTTTGGGCTTCTAGTAAAGTGTTCTTAAACAATACCCAATTACTTACATTCTTCTGATTAAATTCTTCCTTCCACTGATTTGACTCATAATTGTTCTCAGCTTTGTGAAATTAGTCCTTTTGAAAGAGGTGTGTGTGTGTGTGTATTTGTGTACACACACAAATTGTTTCTCTCTTCTTCGTGTTATGAGACTACAGATTAAGGGTTTTAAGAATAAGATTTTATTCACGCAAAATGCCCTTTCACTTCCTTGGGATTCTAGCCTAAGTGTGGATTTGAGAGTTGGGCCTTAATTTGGTGGTGTTTATAATATGGTATCAACAGGAGTCTGAGGGCATGACTGATAAATCAAGTACTTTCCCAATATGTACAGTACCACTGAGTACAATACCTAAGGAAACGCAACTACTTGTTGACATTCTGTGCACTCCATAGCACAGAAAGCACAAAGGGTAATGAAAGATTATTGTAGCATGAGTTGGCTTTGGGTAATCTCCAGATGTTTAGACTATAGAATAAAACATTCTTTTATAAAAATGACCTTATAATATACTATGTTTAATCTACTGATGCCACAAATCATGTTTGATTTGGTATACACAGTTGCATTAGGCCTGGTCAAAATTTTCCATCACAACTCTTTTTTGATAAAGTGGAGTTTCAACACCAAAGTTTTTCACCGAAAAGTCTTTCTGCAGGATATTGACTTTACAGGTTTTTGGTGTGTTGAAAAGTTTTTGGTTTTCAAATGAGATCTGAAAAGTTTAAATTCAGACGTACTGACGCAGTGTCTCTTGGGAGTTGTAGTTCATGTGCCCCATGTCTCGCTTACATTTTGGGTTCCTCAGTTGGACTACATCTTCCTTGTTGCATTATGGCCAAGGACATCTATGATGCACTGCGGTGGCTCAGCCAGAGGGGGAACTATTATGCACCCTGGAGATGTAGTATGGCCAGGGAGCCTGGTCTACAGAGGAAAATGGCAACAAGGGGTACCCAAATTACAACTTCCATGAGCCAGCACCATAGCATTTCCAAATGATCATTTTCAGTTTTCAGCCAGCTCCTGGGTTTGGGGCCAGAAAGTTTTGGTTTTAGATTATTTGCCAACAGTCAAAATTGTCCATGGAAAATTTCAACAGATTAAATTTTCAGCAGAAAAAAACCCTCCCTTTTCTGACCAGCTGTAGCATGAAGTCTTGTGACATAAAAACACTTGTTTTTCTAAAAGACAAACATCAAATCAGTTCATGTTAGATATGTAAGTAAACCTGGCTAGAAAATGCAAAACCATTCAATAGTAATTATGGAATGTATTTACAAAAAAATAAAACAAATATCAGAAACTTAAAATTTAGGAAGAAAGGATAACAGCATTAACTTCAGAGGATGGGTGGAAAGCACTGTGACATTAATGCCCTCAGATCAAATTGTACATTATTCAGATTTCTTTAAAAAAAATTAGTGCAATACAGCCTACTCCGTATGGATGTGTCTAGATCCATTAAGGTCAATGGAGTTACATGAAGATGCACTTGGCCCATGTGTTTACATACACATTTTCATTTTATGACACTTAATTTCTTTGATAACTTGGTCTTTAGGTTGGATAGATTAGTAGATTCCCTTTTTCCATCTGGGAGGGCTACGTAGGCATTTGTCCCTGTTACCTCCTCTAGTAAAATAATGGCATGTACTATACTCCCTGCACACCTCAGACAATTGCTTAAATCACTTTTGTCTTACCTCATGACAGTGATTAAGCTGACCTGTTCCAGCCTTCACTCGCTAGAAAATGCTTCTGAAGGAAAAAAGTCTTCTTGATACACCAGCTAAACTTTGATGACTTGCTTGGGGTACTCAGAATTGTGAGCCCCTGTTTCGCTCCTCTCAGCCTCAGCGTGGCTGGTGCTAAGCTATACATTAGCTTGATGACCCACCGCTTGTCTGCCTTGCTTGCCAACTTTTCAGGACTCTGTCAGCCCAAACCTTGCCTTGCAGGTAACAATCAGTGAACCCCAGTTCCTGGGTTCCCCAGAGATACCTCTCTGTAGTGTCCAGTCCCTCTCACGGGATGCTCACAGACCCGAAGAAGTTTGCTGCCTCTAAAGAGAGAGAGCGCACACAATCTGTTTCGCTAGCTGAGGACTCGCTCTCCAGTTTAATACACAGCTCCCAGATGGCTTTGTAATGAAACAAGAATAAGTTTATTAACAAAGAATAGAGATGTAAGTGATACTAAGCAAGAGTAAAGGAGACAGGTATGATTAGAAGCAAAACAAAATATGCTTTCTAGTGACTAAAATTTAATTTCAGCAAGTTACTCTTCTGTTTGTTTTGTTTAAGTAGGTTTCTCATTGATATTGTCTCAAGAAACTCTTACCTTCCAGGCAAAGAGGATTCAGCTTTCAAAGGGTGCTGTACCCTATCATCCCCTCAGTAATGAATAACTAAGATGTTCCCCCGCTTAAATTACCCAAAAGGTGTCTCTGTTTCAAGAGCCAGGAAGTTTCCTGGGGTGTAGATTCTGTCCCCCAGTGTGATTAAGTGGTTTTCTCCCCCACTCATTTAACTCGATGGCTTTGTTCACCTTATGTGTTAATGTATTTGCTTTATCCTCTGGCTTACAATGTTTGACCCAGACAGGTGAATCCACAGTCCTTTGTCAAGCCAAATTTGTTTATTAAGTCTGCCTCCAAAACATATTTTATGATCATATTTTCAGCACATATGCCTAACTCTCTACAGATCATGCATGTATACATCACACAATATTCATGATCAGCATGTTGCCACTTTACATATGATACCTGACATGACACCTTTGAGTTATATATTATGACAACAGCCTGGCAATGAGTGTGAGTTACAATTGGGGGAGAGGGGTGGACCTTCTGCCAGTTGTCATTGGTGGGCTCTTAGAGTCACACAACAATTCCATTTCAACTTCCAACACAACTTTATTCAATTCCAGCATTATTCCCAGATTTAGAAACGCACACACATTGATTGGCAATACTTAAAATGTGCTAAAAGCCATCCAAGAAGCCTGAAAAGTGGCATCAGACTGTGTGATCATACACTAATCCACTAATCTTTTTGAACATACTTTTATTTGGGCAATCTTCAGTTATTAAGTTTGACACATATTACAAAACTGATTATTACTGTGCAGTCAGCTAATCCTCAACTTGAGGAAGGATTGGTTTTTCCACTTTATTAAACCCTGTCTACATAAGAACTAAAGCTCTTTGTTTCTAAGAAATGTATGATGTACTGTGTTTCAGTGTTGAAACAGATCTGATATTAAAAGACGGATAGATGTACAAAACCAAATACTGCATACTCTGGGCCCAAGCATGAAAAACAACCAGTGATTTCAGCAGAAGCAGGATCAACCTTTCTGTTTTAACATTCATATGGTTTGGTTAAAAATGGTTGATTCATAAAAAGAATGAAATACAAACAATTTATATTAACGTGTTAGAATCAGACCTGAAATCTCAGGGTAAGAAGTTCTGATTTAAGAATGGCAGAGAAGCTTTATTTTGATACACATATGCCTAAAAAATTGAGCTACACAACAATATAGGAGCAACTGAGGCCTGGGCTAGCTTTTCTTTCATTTAATTAACAACTTAATAGGCTGTGGGTTTAGAGCTTGTGAAAGGTGCTTGATTTGAAAGCACCAAGAATGAAGAACTTCCTTCATCGAGGTATTGCATAAGCAGGACCAGTCCAAGAGTCTCATTGAATGACCATCTTTAGAAATAAGAGACTAGCTTAATCATACCAATTCAGCTGTTGGTCTGTTTGCCAATAGAGGTGCCAATTTATGTCTAGGGTGACAGTTGTTCTTGTGACCTGGATACTTGCCCACTGGGAACCAGATTGAAATAATGTACGACGAACTCACTTCATGTAGACCACCCAACAGCAATGCAAACATAATATTAGTCACTCAGGCCCAGATCCTCAAAGGTACTTAAGCCCTAACTCCCATTCATGTCAATTGAAGTTAGATACCTAAATACCTTTGAGGCCCTGATTCAGTAAAGCATTTATGTATGTGCTTAAGTCCCACTGGAGACTTAAGCATGTGCTTAAAGTTAAGGACATTCTTAAGTGCTTTACTGAACAGGGGATTCACTCCTGATCTGGAGTGGATCTGTACCGGTGGCTGAGGAGTTATCCATCAGTTCTGCGGGAGCCTTGTTTCAGAGGCACTGCAGTGCTCCATGAAAGCATGTTTATTCCCCGATGAAAACTGCATCCAGGCAAAATATACTTCTGCCACTCTGAAAGGCTGTTTTGTCTCACTAGGTTGGATGCAACTTGACAGCTGGCCCGAGAAGAGGAGAAGCACTTGGATTAAATGTACAAGGACTGGCAAAGAAGCAAGGAGTTTTGAGACACAAAGAGTCAGGAATAACCCAAATAAAACCCCTATCCTTAACACAAATATAGAATCTGGGTTTTACTGTGTGTCTGACATGAAATGCCTGATGATCTGGAATCCCTGATTTTAGTCACAACAAAGTGTTGTCTGTAGAAATTATTAGCTTGTTCTGTTTTGTTGTAGTCTATTAGTGAAATGTATAACACCCTCTAGGCACAAATCGCTGTCCTCACTTTGATCATAAAACATTACAACTGAAACTTCAAAGGTGTTAGGCAAGTATCCAGCATTGGGTCCACCTTTTCATTAGGAACAATCTCTTTACGAACTTTCCCTACCCCTACTTGCGATGGCCCAGATTTGTAAAGGTAGTTAGGTGTTGCTGCACTCAGCATCACAACGCCTAACTGATTGAAGAGCCTAAATCTCATTTTAAAAAGGGATTTAGGAGCCAAAATCCCACTGACAGTGAGCACAGCAATGCCTAAATACCTTTAAAAAAACCTTATGAGATAAGCTTTCCCCACCCTGCATTGCATCACTAATTAAAGTTGTTGGCTAAATACATCCCATACTGCTGCTTAGAGTGACCTAATTTGTGCTTGGCAGACTCAGTCAGGAAAGTCAGTCAGTGAAGAATAAGATACTGTGTGTGGCTGTAAACAACTCAATACAACAAATATAGCTAGGGAGTGAGAAATATTACATATAGGTATTATTTTTTATTCTGAAGGTGCACAATATGTAAAAACGATGCCTACCTGTTGTTAATCTTACAATAACTGCTTCCTGAGGAAAAACAAAAATCAGGTTTAGGTATATACATTCTTTCGGACTTACTGTGTGTGCAGTGGGATATCTGTGGGGGTGGAGGGAAACTAAATAACTTCCTATCTTTCAGCTACTGTACAGCATCACTTTACAATTTACCCTGAGCAAGGGGGAGTATGTTGTTGTTCTACCACAAAAGCAGTCTCCAAAATAGATTGGGACACTTAATCTCATTCTGCTTCCCGGTCCCCAGCTTACTCCAGGGAGCAAGTGAACTGTGTTGGAACTTTGCTTAGTACAGTATGTGTCATCCAGGGCTAATGACTAAGGCTATGATTTCATAGAATCATAGAATATCAGGGTTGGAAGGGACCTCAGGAGGTCATCTAGTCCAACCCCCTGCTCAAAGCTGGACCAATCCCCAATTTCTGCCCCAGATCCCTAAATGGCCCCCTCAAGGATTGAACTCACAACCCTGGGTTTAGCAGGCCAATGCTCAAACCACTGAGCTACTCCTCAGAGCTCGCAGAAGTCAAAGAAACTGTGACTTCCAGTGACCTCCGTGACTTCAGCCTGCGATGGTTGGGAGCTGCAGGGTCCCCTCCCATCCAGGGAGGCAGGGAGCTGCAGGGTATCCACACCACCTCTGGTGGCCCCCAGAGCTCCAGACCACTACGGGCAACTAGTCCCTGCGCACCTTCCCTGTTTCAGGTGGGTGTGGGAACCCACAGATCCTCATTTTGTCACCGGTATTTTTAATAAAAGTCACGGACAGGTCTCGGCTTCCATTAATTTTTTTTTTTGCCCGTGACCTATCTGTGACTTTTATTAAAACTATCCATGACAAACTCTTAGCCTTACTAATGACAGTCTAATTCTGTGGAAATCAAGGCCCTGATCTCTGCACCCACACAGAACACCACTGAAGTCTAGCATGTGCAGATCCAATTACATGATTGCAACCGAAACTTCAACTATATGACTTGCACATTACACTATATGCATCTTTATCACCTCCAGATCGGATTTATTGCAATACACCATCCACGGGGCTATATCTGAAGATCATTGGAAACTTCAGTTAGAGCAGAATGTGGTAGCCAACTTTCCTAGTGCTGTTCACATGAAGCATATTACACCTGTGCTCTGTCTGCTAGCTTCCAGTTTGATCCTGGCACTGCTCAAGCTATTTTTAGCCTTTTATCATAAAACTTATGTTCTTTGTTAGATTCAGCTGCCAGGTTAGAACATAAGGGGTGGGGGGAGGTTCTGCCTAAATGGAAAGTAAATATCAGTTGGCAAACAAACCTTGAAATTGTCAACCTTCAAGGTATGCTGCAAAACTCTGCCTATGTGCTCAGGTTTTTTTTGTGGAGGGTCTCAATTTTTTTTAGGGTTGTAGGTGGGGCTGTCGATTAATCACAGTTAACTCATGTGATAAACTAAAAAAAAAATTAATCGTGATTAAAAAAATTAATCGTGAGTCATCACAGTTTTAATTGCACTGTTAAACAATAGAATACCAATTGAAAATTATTAAATATTTTGAATGTTTTTCTACATTTTCATATATATTGTATTATGTGTTGTAATTGAAACCAAATTGTATATTATTTTTTATTACAAATATTTGCACTGTAAAAATGATAAAAGAAATAGTATTTTTCAGTTTGCCTCCTACAAGTACTGTAGTGCAATCTCTTTGCAATTGCATGAAAGTGCAATTTACAAATGTGGATTTTTTTTTTGGTTACATAACGCATTCAAAAAACAAAACAATGTAAAACTTTCACTTTGTTACTTTTGTTATTTGTTTAATGACTTGCTGGCTCATTATTGGGCTATAAAGGAAAATCACAATTATATATTTATCAGACCTGAGACCTAGAGTCCATATTCTTAGTGGATACATGAAATTCTAGGACCAAAATAATAATACTTTAAACTCTTAGTTAGGCTCTGTCCAGCCTTTCTGCTGGATACACAACAGAGCAACTCTTGTTTTGAGTTCATAGTTACACAGCTCAGGTAGAATTACAGTACTCAGGGTACAGGAGAGATAGATATACTCTTATTCTCCAGTCAAACAGGAGAGAATGAGATAACTTCTCCATTTCTGGATAGTTTAACTCAGATTCTCCAGTAGGCATAACTAATCAACTGCATGTACATAGCAATTCTACTTTTCTTTATAATTCTGCCAGGTATAGTAAGATGTTGAATGACAACGTTTGCCTTCCCAGCCAAATTACTTTCTGGTCATTCTTAATATTTCAGAAGATTTTTCCACCCTGATTGGGTTCCCAGAGGACTCTCAATTTTCCCCTTAATAGCTAGGGAATAATGCCACACTGTTTTTCTGCCCTTGACTAAATGCCAAGATGATGTCAGATGAAGGCTAAGTGTTTCTGAATGCCAAAAGTTCTCATTTTCTCTGCATACCTGATGGCTCACCTTCTAGTCACAGATAACTGTCATCTGCCTCTCAACGTGTGGGGACATGTAGGAGTTCTTCCCCTCCCAAACAGCAGCCTAATCAGTGTCCCATTAGCTTTGTCCACTTTTCAGTCTGTCTGGGAGGGATGGATGAAGCATATATTGTTACTTCTTTTTTGTTTCAACCTACTACAGAGTCAGAGATAGGGGGAAGGGGGCGTGCTGAAGGGTATGGGAGACAGTCCAGCACAACTCAACCTCTAATGCCCCTTCTGGGCAACACTATCCAGTTGTGTATCACATTCAGAGCCCAGCAGCAGGCAGGGCAAATGGCTGGAGAATAGGTATTTGAGATCCTCCATGCTTACCAGCTCATGGATACGAGAATGAAAACCCTCCATTAAGTGCTTTGAGAGATGGCCTGTTTTCAGTTAGTGCCTCACAAGTTGGCTAAATGAAACCTTCATAGCACTTCTTCAGACAACCACTCTGCCATCCCTCTCAGAGGTACCAGGCCTGCCTCTGGCAACTGCAGAGCGCTAAGGTTCTGTGTCGAAATCTGGAAAAGATGTTCTAAAATGTCAGATAGTTGGGGTAAAACTGAGGCATTCCCAGTGCTGAACAAACTGGAGAAAGCATGTGCCGGCCTTTTTTCATCTCCTCCACAGTATTTTCCATCACCCTGAAACAAATTCATCTGGGTTCATGTTGGTTCCACTTTAAATAAAACAAAGCTGTAGGTATTCCCATTCCTTTTATGCAGTTGAAATGCCAAGGGAATCAATGCTGAACTGTCACAATCTCACTCATGGCAAATACCAGGGAAGTCAATGGGACTATTAATGGAGTGCAAGGTATAACTTGATGACGGGCAGAATCTGGCCTTTTATTACCTGTTAATCAGTTTAGCAGCTTAGAAGGTATTTATTTACTGATGTTTTGGTCACAATTGGCAAGAAAAGCAATATGAACAAGTGATATTAGGCAAACATGGTACAAGGCAGTTGCAATCTCTAGAAAGGTTAGGACTTAATGGTGCTGGCTTGCACAATGAGCAAAACTATTTCCAGAAGCTTTCGCTCCATTGTTAGATGTGGTGGGTACTGCAGTGATAATTGGGCCTACAAATTTACCCTCACTGAGCTCAATGTATGAAAGGTATGAAAGTTTATAAGGATGTTGCAATAACCTGTAATAAATTTTGATTGGGGAAAAGGTATAAAAGGGAGACAGACTGGATTATTCTAAACAGAAAGGCCAATTGATAAAACTCAAGGATTGTACTAAGATCATGCTTGGTAAACAAGAAAAGTGTGGAACCAGAAATCAGTGAATCAGAACTGATGTGTCAAAACTGGGCCAAATTAGTGGACAAAATGAGGGAATGGGCTGTTCTGCCCACGATTTCTTTTGTGGGCCCTTTAAGAGACTTTGGGGAGAAAAACTTTCTATTACAGCAAGATTCATCTTCATTACTGCCACCCCTACAGTCTCCTGGGACCCCAGACCTTCATCATCCTTCATCATCCCAGACAGGGCCAGAGAGAGTGAGCCAGATGACATTGTCACCTCTACTGGTGCTCCAGCTGACTCCAAAAATGCCACCGGGGATAAAACAGGACTGGATTTTAACTGGATTTTACGTTCTAGACCATCTCAACTATCTTCTTCTTCTCCCCGCAAAAGGACAGTTGTTATAATCTTTGGTACTATCTAAGAGACTGTCCAACAAGGGGATTTTTCCTTCTAAAAACTCTCTCCAGCTAAAGGGAACAAGGGATGGTTTAAATAAGGCTTTCATTTTAACTCTTCATTGCAAATGCTTTAATTGTGAGTTGCTGTAATGAACGGATTTTTAATGGTGTGTTTGCCATTGTACTTAGCAGGCTGAGGTCTCTATATAGCAAACCCTGAACCTTGTTTCCGACTGTTTAGTGTTGGACGGTGACTGGGTTATGTTCACATCTTTGGCCCACATATTCCATCTAAATTCATACAACTGTACATACCTGTCTCCCTTCTAGGAAACTGTATACAGTTAGCCAATGTAACTGATTAGCTAACAGCAACCTACTCTACTTCCTACCCTTGGAAGCCCAGAAATTCTACATTTTCATCTTACACCAATAGTAAGAAGCAGGTCGGACTCTCAGGGCCAGAGCTTTAGCTGGTGTAAATCAGTGTCAATGGAACTATGCTGATTTACACCAAAAAAGGCTCTGGCACACAGCTGCGTTATTTTAGGGCCATATCCTGAAAACAATTACATATATGTATAAACATACTCCCATGAGTAGCCCCAAGTTAAACACAAGAATGTTACAGGATTGTGTACTCAGAGAATGTAGAAAATGTAATCTTCTACAAGACTCGTGGATTTATAGCTTTTAATGCGAGGAGTGACTTTTATAATCTGCTAATCTGACGACCTCCATACACAGGCCATAGAATTTCACCCAGCAATTTGTTCAGAAAGCTCAATAACTAGAGATCAGGTTCACCCAAAAGTTATCTTGTATAACTGTTTCTTTGTACAATAAAACTGTATGTATTATTACCATGAGAAATTACAACAAGATCACAAAACACAGCCCCTATTTTGAATAAAATGTCCTCCAGCCCATAAGTAACCCTCAAGGCACTGTAAACCTTTTAAAGGATGAAATAAAACTATTTTATTAAATGAGAATAATTATGGTGCATTGATCTACCCTTTCAATCAAATGGAACAGCCAGAAAAACAGTTTAAGAGTCCACCAGTCACCTGATAGGGTTTTGAGGCTGACCAAAGGGGTCACCTGACAAAGGGGAATTAAAGTCTATAAAAGGTCCAGGTCTACCTCAGAGTAGGCTCTGTCTTTCTCACTCTCTGACCAGAAGAGGAAGAGAAACTGTGCTGAAGGAATCAGGTCCAGGAGCGAGGTCTCTCAAATCCCAAAGCAAGCTCAAGAGTATTGAGGAATCTGAGGCAGGGAATGGTATACAATTATTTCTTACATTTCCATATATTTTGAGTTGTCTAAAGAGTGATTGATTGTGCTTAGAAATCCGTTGTCGGGTCTATTTGCTTCAGCTATCATATGTCCCTGAAGGGATAAACCATAAATCAGAGTATCCACAAAGATGGAGCCCCCTGAAAAGGGGATGCTTAAGCTACTGGGCTGTCTGGGGGAGGGGTCAGCACCGGTCCTGAGGGCTTAGGGCAGGTGGGCCATGGAGTGCCAGTTAGGTTAAGGGGGTCCAGATGGAAAGTCTGCACCCAGGAAACGTTCCAGAAAGGTTGATGTCAGAGACCATGCTGGAGCCTACTCAGACCAAGGGGAGTATTTAAAAAAAGCACGCTGGCCCAAAGTGTGCGTCTAGGCACAGCAGCCTGGTGAGTGTCCAGCAGTGGGAGCCTGACTACAGCTGGGGCAAATACCCATTTTATTCAGACTAAATATCTGAATGTTGAGGAGACTGAAAATCCCACTTTTAAATTACAGTTGACCTTTGAGTCTATTACTTGTGGCATAATTTTTTACTTACATTGACCCTTTCATTTCAAAGGATCCTGCGGCACTTGAGTTTTGGGCCCCGTCCTGCAAATGCTTGATTATGGGAATAGTCCAATAGAAGTCAGTAGGCCCACTCACTAACTAAACTTCGGTATTTATTAAGTGTTTGCAAGATCTTGCCCTTTGGAACAAAAGTGTGTGTGTGCCTGATTTTGAAAAATGCAACTGTCTGTCTTCCCATTAAAATATAGCTGGACTATTTTTAAAACTACACAGCAACACTGCATAACAGGTTAGGACAGGAAGTGAGGAAGAATACTGTATCCAACAGAGATTGCAGGGAGCACTTAGGCAGAGGAGTTAAATCTTCCAAACTGGAATTTGGTTGAGCTAACATACCTACACGCTTTCAGAAAAGTGCCATTGGATTCTTCAGTGACCACAAGTAGTTAGGACCTTTGCTTCATCCCATAAAGAGGATAGAGGACGTGGATTTCTAGGTTTGAGACTGTCCAAAGATCCATGGGGAAACTGTATGGCTCTCTGGGCACTTGAACATTGTGCAGCTCATTCCATGCTGCTCCAAGGGCCCTCTGCTCTACCTGGCGGCACAGTTCTGTGAGGAGCCATGCAGCTCCTCTGGCTTCCTGCTGCACCTGCACATCCACCTCCCATTCCACCCAAAGCTTGCTGCCCACTGAAATTGTCCATTTTAACACCTGCTGGGATTTCCACAGGAGGGATTGAAAAGGATAAGGTAACATCGAGCATCGGTCTTCTGCTTCTGTGCCCTCCTCCAAGGCCACAATGATCCAGCAAGGCAGGTGGCAGCTGGGGAGGCTTCTGTGCTGTGAGGGAAAACTGGGGAAGATGCCCCTCTAGTTCCACTCCCACCTTTGTTTGTTTTCACCTGTCTGAACTAGTTGGCCATTGTGCTACTTTCATTGCCTCTGCCTCTAAACGCCCATGTTTTAGTGCATGATTTAAATGTGAGATGAGAAAAAACTATGCAAGAAAATATATAATAGTTCTTCTGAACGATCATGACTTATTGGGTGCATGTGGATTTTGATACATTGTACAAGTCATACATCATTTACCAGGGCTGGCCTTATCATGAGGCAGCTGCCTCAGGTGCCAGACTGTGGGGGGTGGGGGGGTTGGGGCGCCACTAGGACCCAGAGTGTAGAAAATTGTGTCTGCTGCTGGTGCATATGTATTCTCTCTGCTCTAGATGCACAGGGATGGTGGAGTGCTGTGCTGGAGGAAGGAGGGCACAAGACACATAACAGGCAGGCAGGAGAAAAGGGAATAACAGAAAGCAGCAGAAGCTGCAGGGAGAGAGAGGAGGAGGAGCCTCTTATGTACCTCCCTAGCACCCACAGGAGCCTGGACTGATTAACACCAGCTTCTCAGGGAGCTTCCTGTTTCCTGCTGCTTCCCTGAACTCACTTGAGGAGAACAGGCAGCCAACTGAAGTAGTAGGAGCCAGTTAGGCCCTTAAGACGCTGATATCTTCCCTCACTCAGGCCCTGCTACCAGCCTGCTTATTTGCCCTCTTCAACTGAGTGTTTAGAGCCACTACAGCTGGCGCAGAACAGCAGTCATCAATGAAAGAAGAAAACGCCCCTCTGGGGCAGCATTCAGAAAAAGAAAACAAGCAAAGGAAGCTTTTCTATCTAAGCAGGAAGGAGCTCTCCTGAGATACATAGACACAAATGTTCACGGTGAGCCTTCCGGCCCCAGTGAGGATGTGAGTGGTGAGGAGATGCCTGATCTTCCAGTTAGAGTGCAGGTGACCTGACAGCTACTGCAGCATCCATATCTCCATCTCAAATGGATGTAACCATGCACATTCCTGAAGAAAAGTGTAGATCAGAGAAGAGTGTGGTGGAGGCGCAAGAAACAGCTGCTGCTGAGTTTAGTTCCTTAAGTCTAGATGATCCAGGACTGTGGACCCACTTGAGCAGTAGCCTGAGGGACTTTCTTGTATTGCATGGGCCACAGCAAGTGAAAAACTTCATGTTCCCCAAAGACAATTAAAATAGAAGTTTCCATCCAACATATTACTGGTGTGAAATCCCCAATGGTGACAAAGTGGAGAGGCCATGGCTTATGTGCTCAAAAACTCACAAGGCTGCATACTGTTTTTGTTGCAAACTCTTCCAGGCTCATGTTCCAGCCACATTGGGTTCTACTGGAACAAAGGACTGGAAAAATCTGGCTAGAAATCTGATATACCATGAGAAGGCAGCAAATCACCAGAGAGCATTCAACAGGCGGAAAGAGCTTGAGATGAGACTAAGGTTAAAGGCCACCATAGATGATCAGCATCAAGAGAAGATTGCATCAGAGTCTTTTTACTGGCAAAATGTTCTGAAAAGGCTCATTGCCATTGTGAGAATGCTTGCTACCCAAAACCTAGCACTTCGTGGCACCTCAGATCAGCTGTATGTGCCAAACAATGGAAACTTCCTTAAAATTGTGGCGCTGATGGCTGAGTTTGATGTTGTAATCCAGGAGCATCTAAGAAGAGTCACCACCCAAAAAATGTACACACACCACTACCTTGGAAAAACAATTCAAAATGAGATCATACAGTTACTGGCAACAAAAGTCAAACAGAAGATTGTGGCAGATCTGAAGTCAGCAAGATATTACTCTGTTATTCTGGACTGCACACCTGACATCAGCCACACTGAACAAATGACTTTAATGGTGCATTTTGTAACAACAACAACCTAGTGAAAATGTCCCTGCAATGGTGACTGTCAGAGCATTTTCTAGAATTTATTGACATTGATGATACTACAGGAGCTGGTATGACAAATGTGCTTCTTAAAAAGCTGGAAGATGTGGGAATTGTGATAGCTGACATGAGAGGTCAGGGCTACAATAATGGTGCCAACATGAGAGGAAAGAACAGAGGAGTGCAGACAAGAATACAAGAGTTAAACCCTCAAGCTTTTTTTGTCCCAGGCAGTTCTCATTCATTGAACTTGGTGGTCAGTGATGCAGCATCAGTTTCTAGTGAGGCTGCTGAATTTTTTAATGTAATTCAGAGCATCTCTGTATTTTTCTCTGCATCAACTCATCGATGGCAAATTTTGAAGCGACATCTGGGAACATCCTCTCTGACACTGAAACCACTGAGTGCCACACGATGGGAAAGTCGAGTGGTGGCGATAAAGCCAATCAAACACCAAATTGGGAAGATAGATGATGCCTTAGTTGCCATTATAGAGGATAATGCTATGACAGGAACTGTTTGTGGGAGAACAATGGCAGAGGGAAATGAAATCACCAGAAATGTACATAACTTCACATTTCTGTGTGGCTTAGTGTTGTGGCATGACATACTGTTTGAAATAAATGTTGTAAGCAAGAGACTCCAAGGTGTTGACCCTGATATGTCTGGAGCAGTGGAACAGCTGGACAAAGCAAAGTCACACCTACAGTCTTACCAGTCAGATGAGGGATTTGAAAATGTTCTGAAGAGTGCACAGAAGTTGGCAGAGGAACTTCACACTGAAGCTATTTTCCCACCCATTCAAGAATACTAGAGTCACCAAAGAAGACATTTTGATTACGAGGCACAGGATAATCCCATAAGAGACCCCAAACAACAATTCAAAGTTGAATTCTTTAACCAGGTGCTAGATTGTGCAATACAATCAGTTGAAGAACGTTTCATGCAGCTCAAGGAACACAGCAGTATATCTGGGATATTGTATAATATTCCAAAACTCCTCACTATACCTGAAGAAGATCTACACCAGCAATGCAGGGCACTAGAGAGTGTTGACACATGATGACATGCACGATATTGATGCGAGTGATTTAGGTGATGAACTGAAAGCCCTTTCAAGATACATTTCAGCAGGATCAACTCCAAAGGCTGTTCTGGACTATATGTACACAAATAAGTTGACCACCCTCTTTCCAAATGCTTTGTTGCTCTGTGCATACTTCTAACACTTCCTGTAACAGTTGCCAGTGGAGAACGCAGCTTCTCCAAGCTGAAGTTAATAAAAACACATCTACGCTCCACAGCGACATAGGAGAGGCTGGTTGGCCTTGCATCCATCTCAATAGAGCATGAGCTGGCCCAGACTGTGGACCTTCAGCAGGAAGCAGTTCAAATCTTTGCAACCAAGAAGGCATGGAAAGCACCACTTTGATTATTCAAACAGATAAAAATGCCAGTGTTTACTATGCAGACAAGAAAAGTTACATTTGCTGTTCAGGAGTTTGAAAGTTAAGTGTTACTTAAAATTTTTCAACAAGGCATTTTAAGTTGTTAGTTCTCCTTTATTGGGGTAGGTAGCAGAGCAATACCATGAGAGGAGTAGAACAGGAAGAAGGCAGAATTGAGACCTTTCAAAGTTTTGGCCCAAGCGAGGGGGCATGGGAGCGTCATTTGAGCTCCTCGCCTCAGGTGCCAAAATGTTGTGGGCCGGCCCTGTCATTTACCTGGAAGACTATAATGGACTAGAACACTAATCCTTTTACATGGTTACTTTACAGATTGTTAATCGGACTTCCTGTCAGGCTGATCATGGTGCATATACATTTAATCCATGTACTCCCACCTGTACATTGCACAGAAAATCACCCACCAAATGCATTACTTTAAGGGGTAGAGTAAGAACATATGCGTCACCTTTCTGAGTTAGAATATTGATCCAGGTAATCTGATTTCTTGTTCTAACAGTGGCCAGAGCCTTCACTGACTTTATTTTACTATTGTAATGTTCTTTAAAATCAGATTTAAAAGCACACAAGGGTCTTATAGCATCATCAATGTGCCTAAGAAATTAGTCACTTTGATTAGTGGTCTAAGCCTAAATTTGTGGCCACAGAAGTAACAGGAAATTTAGCAGCAACATACCCCTCCATATTATGATTATACAGCACAGGAGGGATAGTCCTCAGAACCCATTACACCCACCAGGAATCACACCCAGTTCCAACATCTCCCATACACTTAGTCATTGTCACCTTGTTGTGCAACCAAATAAAAATTTGGGAATGGAAAGGGCCAGAAGTGAGAATAAATGAGTCCTCAATCTTCACTGAGTGGGACATCAACAGGCTAGCAAATTGCTGAGGGAAGGGAGTATTTCCTCCTCCTCCTTCTCCAGTGGCTGTATGCAAATGGAGATCAAGACAACGTTCAGTGTGGTTCATTTTCTCTTGGAAAGGTTCAATACTGCAGTTTAAACACAGGTAAGACTATGCAAGCATTGATTTCAATTAAAGACTTACAAGCAATAGGAACAGGTTTCTACTCAAAGAAGAAAAGGAGTACTTGTGGCACCTTAGAGACTAACCAATTTATTTGAGCATAAGCTTTCGTGAGCTACAGCTCACTTCATCGGATGCATAAAGTGGAAAATGCAGCGAGGATGTTTTGTACACACAGACCATGAAAAAATGGGTGTTTATCACTTCAAAAGGTTTTCTCTCCCCCCACCCCACTCTCCTGCTGGTAATAGCTTATCCAAAGTGATCACTCTCCTTACAATGTGTATGATAATCAAGGTGGGCCATTTCCAGCACAAATCCAGGGTTTAACAAGAACGTCTGAGGAACAAGGGTGAGGGGAGGGGGTAGGAAAAAACAAGGGGAAATAGGTTACCTTGCATAATGACTTAACCACTCCCAGTCTCTATTCAAGCCGAAGTTAATTGTATCCAATTTGCAAATTAATTCCAATTCAGCAGTCTCTCGTTGGAGTCTGTTTTCGAAGTTTTTTTGTTGAAGAATAGTCACTTTTAGATCAGAAATCAAGTGACCAGAGAGATTGAAGTGTTCTCCAACTGGTTTATGAATGTTATAATTCTTGACATCTGATTTGTGTCCATTTATTCTTTTACGTAGAGACTGTCCAGTTTGACCAATGTACATGGCAGAGGGGCATTGCTTGCACATGATGGCATATATCACATTGGTAGATGTGCAGGTGAATGAGCCTCTGATAATGTAGCTGATGTTATTAGGCCCTGTGATGGTGTCCCCGGAATAGATATGTGGGCACAGTTGGCAACAGGCTTTGTTGCAAGGATAGGTTCCTGGGTTAGTGGTTCTGTTGTGTGGTATGTGGTTGCTGGTGAGTATTTGCTTCAGGTTGGGGGGCTGTCTGTAGGCAAGGACTGGCCTCTCTCCCAAGATTTGTGAGAGTGTTGGGTCATCCTTCAGGATAGGTTGTAGATCCTTAATAATGCGTTGGAGGGGTTTTAGTTGGGGGCTGAAGGTGATGGCTAGTGGCGTTCTGTTATTTTCTTTGCTAGGCCTGTCCTGTAGTAGGTGACTTCTGGGAACTCTTCTGGCTCTATCAGTCTGTTTCTTCACTTCCGCAGGTGGGTACTGTAGTTGTAAGAATGCTTGATAGAGATCTTGTAGGTGTTTGTTTCTGTCTGAGGGGTTGGAGCAAATGCGGTTGTATTGCAGAGCTTGGCTGTAGACGATGGATCGTGTGGTGTGGTCAGGGTGAAAGCTGGAGGCATGTAGGTAGGAATAGCGGTCAGTAGGTTTCCGGTATAGGGTGGTGTTTATGTGACCATCGTTTATTAGCACTGTAGTGTCCAGGAAGTGAATCTCTTGTGTGGACTGGACCAGGCTGAGGTTGATGGTGGGATGGAAATTGTTGAAATCATGGTGGAATTCCTCAAGGGCTTCTTTTCCATGGGTCCAGATGATGAAGATGTCATCAATATAGCGCAAGTAGAGTAGGGGCGTTAGGGGTCGAGAGCTGAGGAAGCGTTGTTCTAAGTCAGCCATAAAAATGTTGGCATACTGTGGGGCCATGCGGGTACCCATAGCAGTGCCGCTGATCTGAAGGTATACATTGTCCCCAAATGTAAAATAGTTATGGGTAAGGACAAAGTCACAAAGTTCAGCCACCAGGTTAGCCGTGACATTATCAGGGATAGTGTTCTTGACGGCTTGTAGTCCATCTTTGTGTGGAATGTTGGTGTAGAGGGCTTCTACATCCATAGTGGCCAGGATGGTGTTATCAGGAAGATCACCGATGGATTGTACTTTCCTCAGGAAGTCAGTGGTGTCTTGAAGGTAGCTGGGAGTGCTGGTAGCATAGGGCCTGAGGAGGGAGTCTACATAGTCAGACAATCCTGCTGTCAGGGTGCCAATGCCTGAGATGATGGGGCGCCCAGGATTTCCAGGTTTATGGATCTTGGGTAGTAGATAGAATATCCCCGGTCGGGGTTCCAGGGGTGTGTCTGTGCGGATTTGATCTTGTGCTTTTTCAGGGAGTTTCTTGAGCAAATGCTGTAGTTTCTTTTGGTAACTCTCAGTGGGATCAGAGGGTAATGGCTTGTAGAAAGTGGTGTTGGAGAGCTGCCGAGCAGCCTCTTGTTCATATTCATGATGACAACAGCACCTCCTTTGTCAGCCTTTTTGATAACACCATCCAGGCCTAACAAAGAAAATAACAGAACATCACTAGCCGTCACCTTCAGCCCCCAACTATAACCCCTCCAACGCATTATTAAGGATCTACAACCTATCCTGAAGGACGACCCAACATTCTCACAAATCTTGGGAGACAGGCCAGTGCTTGCCTACAGACAGCCCCCCAACCTGAAGCAAATACTCACCAGCAACTACATACCAGTGTACTGGTAATTGGCCCATTTTCATTTATCTTTCTCAGTGGCTGGCCCATAGGCTTTGGAGTCATCATCTTTCAAAGCTGAAAAATACCATATACCTTACTGCCTTCAGGACAAAATGCAAGATCTATCTTTTTGCATGGCATTTCCATAAATTTTAACAATTACCTTTTGAAAGGTTAAGAGGAGAAAAGAGAGAGAATGTATATCTATGTGGAGACACCTATTTCAATCTACGTATATATTAAGATGCTCAGATACTATGGTGACGAAAGTGATACAAATACCTAAGTGGATAATTAAGAGCACTGTCTCCTCTGTAAGCAAATATTCTTGCTGTTTTGTGAATAGGCAAGGAGAAGCTTTTTGACACCCCTACCTGAGGCTCAACATTTCGCTTCTTCTCACAGCCAGCTTCTTCCAGCCAGAGGCCAGGGCTCCTGAGCTTCACCCTGCACCTGACTCCAACAGAAAGTACAGAAGTAGGGATATAACCTACATTTATAGATACATCGATTCCAAGGCCAGAATGGACTATTGTGATCACCTAGTCTGACTTCTTGTGCAACACAGGCCACAGAATTTCCCCCAAATAATTCCTAGATCATATTTTACAAAAACAGCCACTCTTGATTTTAAAATGTCCAGTGATGGAGAATCCACCACAACCCTTGGTAAATTGTTCCAGTGGTTAATTACACTCAGTTAAGAATGTATGCCTTATTTCCAGTCTAAATTTGTCTAGCTTTAACTTTCAGCCATTGGATTGTTATACCTTTCTCATTAGATTGAAGAGCCCATTATTAAATATTTGTTCCCCACATAGATATTTAGACTGTAATCAAGTTACCGCTTAGCTTTCTCTTTGATAGACTCAAAGAGCTCAATCTGTTTAGCTTATCTCTAGAATGCATATCATCCAATCCTTTAGTGATTCTTGTGGCTCTTCTCTGAACTGTCTCCAATTACCAACATCCTTCTTGAATTGTGGGCACCCAAACTGGACACAGCATTTCAGCAACAGTTGCACCAGTGCCAGATAGAGAGATGTAAAATAACCTCTCTATTCATACTTGAGATTCCCCTGTTTATGCATCCCAGGATTGCATTAGCTCTTGGCCACAGAATCAAACTGGGAGCCCATGTTCAGCTGATTATCCCCCACAACTCCCAAATCTTTTTCAGAGTCATAGGATGGGGGACTATTCTGAGAAACAATAAGTATGGCCTGCATTCTTTGTTCCTAGGTGTATACATTTATATTTAGCTGTAATAAAACACATTGTTTGTTTTGCACTCAGTTTACGTACCAAGTGATCCAGATCACTCTGAATCAATGACCTATCCTTATCATTCTTTCCCACATACCCCCAACTTTTGTCATCTGTGAACTTTATCCATGGTGGCTTTGTTTTCTTACAGATCACTGATAAAAACGGTTAAATAGCGTGAGTCCAAGAACCAATCCCTGGGGGAACCACAATGGAAACACATCTGCTAGATGATTCCCTGTTTATAGTTACATTTTGAGATCTATCAATTAGCTACTTCTTAATCCATTTAATGTGTGCCATGTTAATTCTATATTCTAGCTTTCTAATCAAATGTTATGCAATACCAAGTTAAATGCTTTACAGAAGTCTAATATGTCAGCGATATTACTTTTATTAACTAAATGTATAATCTCGTCAAAAAGAGGTATCAAGTTAGTCTGACAGGTTCTATTTCCCAAATATGTGTCTTAAAGAATTAAAGGAGAGTAAGGTAATGAATTAATTATTTGAGTCCCATATTAGCCATTCCATTATTTTGCCCATTATGATGCCAGGCTGAGAGGCCTATAACTTCTCAGGTCATCACATTTTAAAAAGTGGCACAACGTTAGCTTCCTTCCAGTCTGCTGGAATTTCCCCAGGTCTCCAAGACTTATTGAACATTAGTGGTCCAGCGGTCCTTGCAGACTTGCAAGAGCAGTGAGCGTATGATACCAGGCTTGATACCAATATGACTTCATCATCTGGAAATCAGATATGTCAAAGAAATAGATAAAGACACTCAATCTGTTCTGGTTTGATTTCAGACAGAACCCAGGTTCCTCGTTGTTCGATCACTTTGGTTAGATAAGTGCAGAGTGCAAAGCACTTCAGACCACCAAGATTTTTAAAAATTGAATAACAAACCAAAAAAAGCCCCTCAAAGCTGATCTTAAAGCAGCTTTGGAAATATATATTGTTACATAATCCAATCAAAGATCCCTGGCATTCCAGGCCAGAGGAGAAAGATCATGAATCTGAACTGTAATTGAGTAGCTCAGAAGTTGTTTGAGGAGTAGTCTCCTCCCAACATCAGTATACAGCTCCACCTGATGCGACAGAGGAAAAGAAGGGCAGACTTAGAGCTAGAACACTCTTACATCACCAATAATGACTTTCAAAAATGACATGATGACTTTAATTTATGGGTTTACAGCTAGGTCCAACAGGGTTACAGCAGCATGTCTGAAAATTGTGACCTGTGTTTCAAGTAATGATGGATAAATCTACAGAAGGTTTGGCAATAAAGGGCTAGCTTCAAGAAGGACTTTGCCAGTTAAAATGGCATTTAGAGCCACTGAGATCCTCAGAACCACTGCTTAGCTGCTGCACAACTCTGTAGACACTTGAAGTCCCTAGCTACCTAAATTTCCACTGTTAAAGTTCCTGGGGGATCCATGTGTGTGCTGGTGAGCATATGCACAACTGCCTCAGTCTAGGTACCTCATGCGTAAGCCTCAGCGGGATCTTCAAACTGTGCATTCCCTTGCCTAGCTTACTTGCAGGGGCTGATCCAGTAGCTATGCTCAGCATTTGCCTATCCCTACACAAAACTACCACAGGAAGAGTAGTTAGAACACTCACCTAGGATGTAGGAGGCCTGGGTTCAATTCCCCCTTGTGCAAGATGTGGAGAAGGGATTTGAACTTGGATCTCCTCCCCTCTTAGGGTGGTGCTTTAACTACTGGGCTTTGGGGTATTCTGGGGGCAGGGGTCTCTCATTTGCCTGCTGATGCTGTTCCACTGTATATAAATAATTAAACATACATTGGAGCAGGAAGTCTGGAACTTGTCTCCCCACTGACCCTTTCCTCCTGAATGCCCCAACCAGTGGGCTTCAATCTTTCTCTCTTTCTCTGACCCAAAGACTAAAGCCTAAGTACCTTTGTGGATCTAGTCTAAAGCACCCAAAATTTCTGAGGCTTCTCCTACCTGTATATGAACTAGACCAACCTCTCCAGTTTGCGAAATTCTCCATGAAATTACATGAGGACAGGCTTTCTTGTGAGACTTCTGATACTGCCTGTTTTCACTAAGACTGGAAATGGTGTGAAAACAGCCTGTCTTGCAGGCTCTTGGCACTCATAATACCAGGTCCAACAAGAACAAGGGCTCACAAAAGTGCACACAAATGAGAATGACGAAATTTCAGAAGAACTTCTTTAAACATTAAAGACCTTACACCCTGGCCAGGGAATCTTCTGTGGCCACGGAGGAGAGAGCAAAGTGAAAATGAGGATGAAGATAAAAGATGAATGTCTAGGGTTTGGGCTCCCTCTCCCCATAAAGAATGTACTGAAGTACGTAAGCCCTCTACAAACCATTGACAGCAATAGGAAGAAGCCTTTGGGTTCCATGGGCTTTGGATCAGCCAAAACGATGCTCCATGACTTCATATTGCAGTAAATGGGCTGCCCATGTTCATTATTTAAAAAGGGAAAATAACTCTAAAATCTGTGTAAACATGCACTGAATTTTATTTTAAAATTTCATCTGTTAAATTTTATTGACTGAAAATCTCCTCTTCCCTTATTTCTGGGGTTCCTGGATCCTCCTTTTTTTTTTGCTGTCCAGTGTCTCAACGCTGGTAATTAGAGGTGCAGAAAGCATAAAAACAGCAGTTCCACTGATTTTATCTTTGCTTGTCTGAAAGGTGTGGTGGTGTCTGGGTGATCTGAACAATTTCTACATTATTTGGATCAAATATAGTTTATAATTGCCAGAAGAAAGGCTCAGAACCAAATAAAATTGACAGCAGTTCCCTTGGGCCTAATCCAATGCCCATTGATGTTAAAGGGAGCTGAAGAATATTTTAGAGGCTCTGAAGTTTGATGCCTTCTCGCTGACTATAGGAGCACAGTGTCTGAAATTCAAGCAGTGGGAGCAAAACTGCAAAAATTGGACTATGTAAGTGCAGAACAAGAGTCATTTCTGTCTATCTTTATTATTCTGGACCCTGCACTATAACTAATGCTGGTCAAAATTTAAATTTGAAACTTTTTTAAATAAAATGTTTGTGAAAAGATTATTCAAAACTTTCATTTTTTTTCATTGGATCTGAAAATTTTGAAAGTTCAAATTTTGGCATCTGTCCCGTCCCTTTCCATTTTTCCTTTACTCGTTTTTGAGACAGCACTAAGGAAAATAAAAGGAAAAGAGGGAGAAAAATGAAAAGGCAATACTTTGAAAATTCAAATTTTTTCAAAAACATTTTTAAAATTTAGCAAAGTTTCCATTTTGAACACTGCAAGACAATTTTGAAATTTTAATGAAATTATTTTACAGCTATAACTGAAGCTACTGTTCTTTCTAACAACCATTTTGTGCTTCTGAGGATCATATAGAAGTAATGCAGCTCCTTCTCCTGTTTTTACATAGCTTTCTGTTATCTATCATCTCTTTCTGTTTATCGACTTATTGACATGTAGCTGTATCTTCAAATAACATTACAAAACGCACAACAATAGTTTAAGAGCAGTCATGGGTGACTTTAATTTTCCTGATATCTGCTGGGAGAGCAATACAGCGGTGCATAGACAATCCAGGAAGTTTTTGGAAAGCGTAGGGGACAATTTCCTGGCGCAAGTGCTAGGGGAGCCAACTAGGGGGGGCGCTTTTCTTGACCTGCTGCTCACAAACCGGGTAGAATTAGTGGGGGAAGCAAAAGTGGATGGGAATCTGGGAGGCAGTGACCATGAGTTGGTTGAGTTCAGGATCCTGACGCAGGGAAGAAAGGTAAGCAGCAGGATACGGACCCTGGACTTCAGGAAAGCAGACTTCGACTCCCTCAGGGAACAGATGGCCAGGATCCCCTGGGGGACTAACATGAAGGGGAAGGGAGTCCAGGAGAGCTGGCTGTATTTCAAGGAATCCCTGTTGAGGTTACAGGGACAAACCATCCCGATGAGTCGAAAGAATAGTAAACATGGCAAGCGACCAGCTTGGCTTAATGGTGAAATCCTAGCGGATCTTAAACATAAAAAAGAAGCTTACAAGAAGTGGAAGGTTGGACATATGACCAGGGAAGAGTATAAAAATATTGCTCGGGCATGTAGGAAAGATATAAGGAGGGCCAAATCGCACCTGGAGCTGCAGCTAGCAAGAGATGTCAAGAGTAACAAGAAGGGTTTCTTCAGGTATGTTGGCAACAAGAAGAAAGCCAAGGAAAGTGTGGGCCCCTTACTGAATGAGGGAGGCAACCTAGTGACAGAGGATGTGGAAAAAGCTAATGTACTCAATGCTTTTTTTGCCTCTGTTTTCACTAACAAGGTCAGCTCCCAGACTGCTGCGCTGGGCATCACAGAATGGGGAAGAGATGGCCAGCCCTCTGTGGAGATAGAGGTGGTTAGGGACTATTTAGAAAAGCTGGACGTGCACAAGTCCATGGGGCCGGACGAGTTACATCCGAGAGTGCTGAAGGAATTGGCGGCTGTGATTGCAGAGCCCTTGGCCATTATCTTTGAAAACTCGTGGCGAACGGGGGAAGTCCCGGATGACTGGAAAAAGGCTAATGTAGTGCCAATCTTTAAAAAAGGGAAGAAGGAGGATCCTGGGAACTACAGGCCAGTCAGCCTCACCTCAGTCCCTGGAAAAATCATGGAGCAGGTCCTCAAAGAATCAATCCTGAAGCACTTACATGAGAGGAAAGTGATCAGGAACAGTCAGCATGGATTCACCAAGGGAAGGTCATGCCTGACTAATCTAATCGCCTTTTATGATGAGATTACTGGTTCTGTGGATGAAGGGAAAGCAGTGGATGTATTGTTTCTTGACTTTAGCAAAGCTTTTGACACGGTCTCCCACAGTATTCTTGTCAGCAAGTTAAGGAAGTATGGGCTAGATGAATGCACTATAAGGTGGGTAGAAAGCTGGCTAGATTGTCGGGCTCAACGGGTAGTGATCAATGGCTCCATGTCTAGTTGGCAGCCGGTGTCAAGTGGAGTGCCCCAGGGGTCGGTCCTGGGGCCGGTTTTGTTCAATATCTTCATAAATGATCTGGAGGATGGTGTGGATTGCACTCTCAGCAAATTTGCAGATGATACTAAACTGGGAGGAGTGGTAGATACGCTGGAGGGGAGGGATAGGATACAGAAGGACCTAGACAAATTGGAGGATTGGGCCAAAAGAAATCTGATGAGGTTCAATAAGGATAAGTGCAGGGTCCTGCACTTAGGATGGAAGAATCCAATGCACCGCTACAGACTAGGGACCGAATGGCTAGGCAGCAGTTCTGCGGAAAAGGACCTAGGGGTGACAGTGGACGAGAAGCTGGATATGAGTCAACAGTGTGCCCTTGTTGCCAAGAAGGCCAATGGCATTTTGGGATGTATAAGTAGGGGCATAGCGAGCAGATCGAGGGATGTGATCGTTCCCCTCTATTCGACACTGGTGAGGCCTCATCTGGAGTACTGTGTCCAGTTTTGGGCCCCACACTACAAGAAGGATGTGGATAAATTGGAGAGAGTCCAGCGAAGGGCAACAAAAATGATTAGGGGTCTAGAGCACATGACTTATGAAGAGAGGCTGAGGGAGCTGGGATTGTTTAGTCTGCAGAAGAGAAGAATGAGGGGGGATTTGATAGCTGCTTTCAACTACCTGAAAGGGGGTTCCAAAGAGGATGGCTCTAGACTGTTCTCAATGGTAGCAGATGACAGAACGAGGAGTAATGGTCTCAAGTTGCAATGGGGGAGGTTTAGATTGGATATTAGGAAAAACTTTTTCACTAAGAGGGTGGTGAAACACTGGAATGCGTTACCTAGGGAGGTGGTAGAATCTCCTTCCTTAGAGGTTTTTAAGGTCAGGCTTGACAAAGCCCTGGCTGGGATGATTTAACTGGGAATTGGTCCTGCTTCGAGCAGGGGGTTGGACTAGATGACCTTCTGGGGTCCCTTCCAACCCTGATATTCTATGATTCTATGATTCTATGACGCTTAAGGATGAATACTAAGGCAGCAGGCCCTTGGAGATCAGGGGAAAACACTTGTTGGTTCATTTGCCTGTCTGATATGACTTATATTTGCTATATATCTTTTAATCATGCCAATATTGTGTCTATAAATTATGTTAAATTACAAATCAGCCTGGAAACAGGAAGGAGAAGCAATAAATATGCTAAAAGACCCTGTTTAAAGGAGGATGTTTGTTCATACTCACAAAGAAATGGGTCATTTTGAAAAATACCAAGCTGCTAATTATTTGGGGTGTTCTTTTTATGCACAAAGTTGTGCATTCATCTTAAAAGGTGAAACCTTGTACAATGGTTCAAAGAGTTCTCTGAAATGTGCAAATGATATTTGAAATGGTCCTTACAATTTATGGGAAATCTGAACAAGGTAATGAACTTTAATCAATGGTACAACTTTGAAATAGCATTGAAATTGTGTAAGGATGTTTGATCTAAATGATAATTATCTACAACGTACTAGAGAAGACTTCTGAGATTTTCCAAACCACTCCGCGTTGGCCTAACTCTGCTCCCATTGACTTTTGAAAATCCCCCCTTTTAATACCTAGGCTGATAAAGTCTGCAGAGTGCTAGAAAGGGTTCTTCAGGTACTGAGGGAAACACTAGCCACACTATTACATGAGACAGACTCACTGACTGACTGATTTTCCAAGATGATTAAGCAAGGTCGATTTTTCCAATATGTTGTAACTAAGAGGTTGGGCCTAAGCTATGCTTATACAAGTGTTTTGGGGGCGGGGGGGGGGTCTAGCCATGTTTATATTCTAGCTAACCTTTGATGTTTTGTGGTTTTTGTCTGTTTTCTATCCTGTGTCAAATAAGCCTTTCTTTGTTTAAGGTATAGACTGTTTGGGGACAAGCACTGTTGGCTACACCTGACAGAAGGAAACTAACCTTAAAGGAGGCAGAACAGAACAGAGTAGCAATCTGAGTACTCAGAGGAAGATGAGGATGCTGCAAGGACACTGGCATGGACCACCATGGGAAAACTGAAAGATTTAAGTCTTTCCCTTAAGGGGTGCGTGTTCCTAAAAACACGGGATTATGGAAAAGATAATATAGTCCCATGACTTAATGGACTACAGTGGGATCCAGAAGGGGGTTGGGGCAACCCACTCTCCGCCTAGACTCAGGTGGAGGGAAATCTGCCTGTATAGATCAGGAAGGCACAATCTAGTTTCTAGTGAGGGACAACTTCAAAATGCAAATATGAACACTAAATAGTTTAGGTTGCATAAAGTAACAGGCATTAAACTGGCTCTGTGTCCCCATCCATTCATTATGAAAGCTTTGCGGGGGACAGTCAATGCTCTGTCCTTATTCAGAGGCACTTAAGGAGTTTTACAATGCTTAATGATGGTATGACACAACCTGCTTTAAAGCAAGCTCCTCATTCATAAAGTTAGTTGGCTGGTTTCCATGTGGTTCTTGTGTGCATTACTCAGAAAATGTTACAAATTCAAACAGGAACTTGGGGAAACTGTGGATGGGAACATAGAAAAATGGATGAAGCATAGTAGGAAGTTACATAATTAAATCACCAAAGTCCTGGGACATAACTTATAGGAATGTTAGTTGGTTATTTGTTTTTATGCTCACCTTCATTCTACTGCTCAGTTCATTCAGTTTATGGAATATATGGAAATTTACTAGATAACCAAATAAATGTTATCATAGTTGTCTGTTGATATGTTTTTATTCAGTTTAGTATCATAGAACATATCAATTTGTAAACTCAGTCTACAATTTGTCTTTGTATTAACATTCCAGGTGACATTTTGTTTTCATGACTAGCAACTAAACTGCAAAAACCTTACGACAAATGTAGGGCTTTTGAATCTGATCCAAAGCCCTCAAAAGCCCTCACAGTGGGTTCAGGATTTCACCCTATGATCCAGTAAATACATTACAGTGAGAAAGCGATAATATGGTTACATTCAGTGGCTTTATGTTAAGAAATCCTCTCTGCTGTAGGAACCTCTATACTAGGGTGACCAGATAGCAAGTGTGAAAACCTGGGACAGGGGGTGGAGGGTAATAGGTGCCTATATAAGAAAAAGCCCCAAATATCGGGACTGTCCCTATAAAATCGGGACATCTGATCACCCTACTCTGCATTGGCTTGTCCAATCTGTTGGATTGTGTGTGTAACTAATGCTCAGTGGAACATATTAGGGTGAAGATACTTGTTTTGTTGTGGAAGGGGAAATTATAGCTGCTTCAAGCCAATGTGGTTTTCAGGTGGTTGTATAGGATAGATGATCTTGTTTGCAACAGAGTTGAGCCATTTGAAGTTTATATATAGGTGTTTCTAGAATTAGCTTGTATATGATGAGGGGAAGTGGTATTTTGCAGGTAGCTAGAAAAAAAAGTGAGTATTATGAAGGTTACTTACCAAATGTTGTGAATTTTTATACCATGAGCTATATAAAGCCACGGTGGCAGAGGTAATATCTTTGACTGGACCAATTTCTGTTGGTGAGAGAGACAAAAGTTGGTCCAGTAAAAGATATTACCTCACCCATCTTCTCTCTAATATCCTGGGACTGACATGGCTGCAAAAACACTGCATAGTACTTTACTGTATTCTGTACAAGTTCTCAACAACAAAAGCAATTTTCCACTTATTTAAATTAAAAAAAAAACCTTTGTGTTTTTTCTGATTTCCAAAGTCTATACTAGGGTGTTTGGTCAAATGGCCTTCAGGAGTGCACGAAGGCCACATGGGCAAAACATTAGCAAGTTATAACTCACTTTGCCAAGATGACACTAAGAAGGGTCACAGCAACAACAGTAAGTTAGATTGAGGGAAATTATTATTTATTATGCTGTACCAGACACAAAAAAGTACAATCTGTAGCATGAAGAAATCACCATTGAGAAGTAAAACATGGGGAAAACAGGACACTCTGAAATGTCGAATAAGGAATAACTTGGAGTATTTTGTTTATATTATCGGCACTTGTCATAAATATAAAGGGAAGGGTAAACCCCTTTAAAATCCCTCCTGGCCAGAGGAAATCTCCTCTCACCTGTAAAGGGTTAAGAAGCTAAAGGTAACCTCGCTGGCACCTGACCAAAATGACCAATGAGGAGACAAGATACTTTCAAAAGCTGGGAGGAGGGAGAGAAACAAAGGGTCTGTGTGTCTGTCTATATTCTGTCTTTGCCGGGGATAGACCAGGAATGGAGTCTTAAAACTTTTAGTAAGTAATCTAGCTAGGTACGTGTTAGATTATGATTTCTTTAAATGGCTGAGAAAAGAATTGTGCTGAATAGAATAACTATTTCTGTCTGTGTATCTTTTTTGTAACTTAAGGTTTTGCCTAGAGGGGTTCTCTATGTTTTGAATCTAATTACCCTGTAAGGTATCTACCATCCTGATTTTACAGGGGGGATTTCTTATTTCTAATTACTTCTATTTTTATTAAAAGTCTTCTTGTAAGAAAACTGAATGCTTTTTCATTGTTCTCAGATCCAAGGGTCTGGGTCTGTAGTCACCTAGGCAAATTGGTGAGGCTTTTTATCCAACATTTCCCAGGAAAGGGGGGGGGTGCAAGGTTTTGGGAAGTATTTTGGGGGGAAAGACGTGTCCAAACAGCTCTTCCCCAGTAACCAGTATTTGTTTGGTGGTGGTAGCGGCCAATCCAAGGACAAAGGGTGGAATATTTTGTACCTTGGGGAAGTTTTGACCTAAGCTGGTAAAGATAAGCTTAGGAGGTTTTTCATGCAGGTCCCCACATCTGTACCCTAGAGTTCAGAGTGGGGGAGGAACCTTGACCACTGTAGAATTCTTTATACTCTAAACAAGTTCCAAGTTCACCCAGATTTGTTCAGAAATGTTGGGGGCACATGTTGAAAGCAAAGCCTCCACTTGTGAACACAAGTTACATGTACATCTACTTGTACTTATATCTTACAGATATCTGTGTACACCAACATGGCATGTGCACTTTATTACTTGCAAGATAGAAGCATTTAAAGACCCCAAACTTAATTGGGCTGCCATTGTGCGAGGCCCAGTACATAGTAAAGAGAAGCCCACAACGTACTACAGTTTAAATAGACTAGACAGAAAATGGGGTGGGGGAGATAATATCTTCATTTCACAGATAACTGAGGCACAGACAGATTAGGCAAATCACTTACTGTCACAAAAGTAATCTGTGGCAGAGCTGAGCACCTGTATCCAGATCTCCTGAATTTCAGGGGCACAAACAGAACTTTTCTAAAGAGGGGGCCCAGGTTACCTGCCAATTAGCCGAGGTCATGTTCAGAAAGTTTCCCCCATTTTGCATTGCTGTGTGGCACATGTATGTCCTCATCAAGCTACCATCTCTCCTTCCAGAGCAGCCTGGAAGCAGAAGAGGTGGAGGAGGTGGCATGGAGAGATGGCGGCCCAAGGTTCTTGGATGCTAGGGAACTGGGTCTGGGGGTGGGGGTGGGGAGGCAGGTAGGAAGAGGTCCCAGTTTCTACAATGGGATATGTCACAACTTTTGACATTGGAAGCTGGGCCTAGTGGATAGGACCAGCAGTCATGCGTAGTGGTTGGAGCAGGAATAGGGTGCCAGGGGTCAGATCCAGAGTCAGAAACCAGGAGTCAAGCTGAAGGTCAGAACCAGAGTCAGGAATCAGTAGTCTAGTTGAGATTATAGGGATCAAGACAAGGGTCAGAACTGAGCTGTGGTCCAAAGCAGGAAATGAGAGCAGGGCTGTAGCAATAGGCCAGGTACTGCCCAGTTGTGTAGATGGCTTTCTGGAACTCCTTCCATGATTAGTGTGCCTGAGCCAATCAGAGGTCATGAGGTGCTGCCTATTGGGTCTTTTGTGGGCAGCACTTCATGTAGTGCTTAGTCCCCTAGAATATATAGTACATGGATCACAGCTTTGCCATAGCTGCTGGTGGCCGCATGGAAGTACTTTTCACCCAGAGCCCTGCAGGCCTAGGTTCTAGTTCTCCAGGTCCTTGGAGGTAGGGAGAGGTCCTGGTCTTGCCAGTGGCAAGGGATGGGGGTGAATTCCCAATCTCTAGGGTGGAGGGGAGAGGTCTAGCTGGTCTCTCTCACCTAGGCCCTTTGGATATGCGTAAGAAGCAGTGATGGAAGCTGTCAGTGACTGGCTGGAGGAGGAGGCACCAGCTTTTCCTCGGCCTCTGGCTCCCCACTTCCCAGAACCCTGGGCTGCCACCTCTTTGGGCTGCCATGTCCATCTCTTCTGCTTCAGCCCTGATTCGGAAAGAGAGATGGCAGCTCAGAGAGGACATTCATATAAATTTCTAGTGCATCTATGGCCAAAGGCCCCCCCGCCCCCACCTGTAAGATATTTTTTCTGTAATGGTTTAACACATGCATGTTGCAGTCCATAGAGCTCGTATCAACTGGAAACCAATACAATTATTAAACACTGAAGAATCAGGTTACAGTGTGCAACTGCTATAACTGTCACCTATTTGGGCCAATTGGTTTTGTGGGCGAGCAGGGAAATTCAGAGCTTTTGAAAAGACTGGAGTGGGGAGTGTGAAAGAGAGAAGGCTGTGAAAGGGAGGAGATCAGAATGATCTAGATGAGAGCTGATCAAGAGTTTCAATAATAGAACAACAGATAGATTTGGGTGATGGCAAAAAGGAAGAAGTGATAGACTGTGTGAGTAGGGGGATAAAATGGGGGAGAAAGGACTAGTCAAAGATGAAAGTGGGATTGTGGAACTGGGAGTCAGGAAGAATAGTGGAGTTGACAATAGTGATAAGAAAGAAGGTGGAAGCGACGGTGAGGAGGAGGCGATATAAGAGGTTGGGTTTTGGACACAGAATTAGAGATGGCAGGAGAAAGGAAAATCTACGAAATTGTTTTTAGCTCTTGAGTATCAGATGGTTGAGGTAGAGCATTAAAACTAGGGATGTTCTCATGACTGGCAGCCCCTTTTTTTCTGTTCCACCCCCTTTTACAGCTTTGGCACAAGGCAGGAATCTTTTGTCTCTCTGGGTCCCCACCCCTCCTTCTAAATGGAAAAGCACCAGGTTTAAAATGGATTCCAGTATCAGGTGACATGTTCACATGTCCTATGAACAATGTTCCCTCTAATTTTTGGCAGGCCGTGTGCTCAAAAAGTTTCTTCTGTGCAAATTTTTGAAGCAGAATTCAAATTTGTGCGCCATGAGGCAAATGCGTCCAAGGGAGTAAAATGTTTATACATTATATATTATCCATTTCCCCCCCTTGCCAGCTTGTAGAATCTGGCTGTGTTGATAGATGGCGGGCGAGCAATGTCAAAAGTCGTCCGTAAATGATATTTCGGCCTGGCTCCAATGTATTTCATTTTTTGTGCGCGCGGGGTTTAGGATCTGTGTGCGCGCGCACACATGCACAGCTCAGAGGGAACAGTGCCTGTGAGACCCCAGCCTCCATTCTTCCAGGGCTGGCCTGCACATACTCAGGAAGGTTTGCAAGTAAACAAAGCCATTTACAACCAATTGTCCGAGTCAATGGGAGCCATCAAGATTCCAAACCACCATTAATGGCCCACACTTTGCATAAAGCATATTCCAGTTACATCATATTCACACTCATAAGCATATTTCCACAACACATCATGGAGTGCAATATCACAGTATCTTCAAACTGAAAGGTGGAATTGTTTTTTGCAGACTGCTTAGAAGTTTTGTTTCAGGGTGGTCCAGGAAAGGTGTGCTGGTTGCCAGAAAGTAATGTAACATTGGGCTGGAGAGGTTAGATAAGGAATTACTCTAATTATTGAAGCCACTAGCAATGGCACTTGATTCTGTACAGGGGAACTTACATTCATTTTCAGAAGCTGTTGAAGTGTAGAAGATAAAAACTTTTCAAAAGTGACCTGTAGTTACATACTGATGATGATTTAGTTGGGGATTGTTCCTGCTTTGAGCAGGTGGTTGGACTAGATGAGCTCCTGAGGTCCCTTCCAACCCAGATATTCTATGATAAAATGCTTTATCCCACTAACCTATACCAAAAACTGCTTAATCCTTTTCACAAGATATTTGTAGAGGGGATTACAGTTTTATCGAGCTCCCATTTAAGGCAATGGAAAGTCTGCCTTTGGCTTCAGTGGGAGCTGTATCAGGCCCTTAGTCTTTGTATGACTGTTCTTAATTATTTTGGTACATGTATTTTGATAGAAATTGGTAAATACTTAAGCTTAAGCTATTTCATTTTTAATTATCTATTTATTCAAGTTTATTAACCCTTTCACAAAGTCTATAAATGGAAAGTGTAAATTATACCAATATTTTGGATAATGCATTCTAGCACATCTATAAATAAATATATCCAACAATACAAGCGCTGAGGGCAAATTTTAATAAAGTTGAAGCCCACTTTGCGTTCTAAAATGTACATACAATTGTGCATCTATATTTACATGTTTAATAGCAACAACTGTGCATAGACATCCTCATTTGCATGTACAAATGATCATTTGGGTGGCTACATGTCCATTTGCATGGACAAATGCTATATTTGTACTAACAATCACAGCTTTATAAAACACAGAAATGGAGTGATAAAATTAAAGGACCATTTTTTTACATGGACCATTTTGTACCTATGAGTAAGGGCTGCAGAAGGCCTCCTCCAGCATTTCCCAAAGACTGTCCAAGTACAAAGTGAGAAGATCAGGGTTACCAGAGAGAAAGAATTTTCACCTTGAACCATTTCTGTATTTTTTTTCCTATTACAATGTGCGATATTGCTGAGTCATGTCGCTTGGATTAGATTCTGACCCTAAGGGTGTGTCTACATTGCAATTAGACACCCGTGGCAGGCCCATGCCAGCTGATTTGGGCTCACAGGGCTTTGGGTAAGGAACTGTGTAATTGTGTTGTAGACGCTCAGGCTGGAGCTTGGGCTCTAGGACCCTCTAGGAGGTGTGAGGGTCCCAGAACTTGGGCTGCAGCCCAAACCAGAACCAGTGGTGCTTAAATGTTGGATGTAGGTGCCCAAGACCCTTTGTGGGTCTAGACTTCAATATTTACATTTTTTGTTTTTGAGACTTAGGTTTCTAAATCACTTAGGTAGTTTTGAAAATATTACCCATAGGGCTCTATCACCATACACATGCAAAGTCATAACTAATGACATCCAGGAGTGTCATTTTATGGGAGGACAGGGACAGAGGCCTCCCACCGTGTTGCTGAAAACTTAGGGACAACATCTTTCTTTTCCAACTTTCAGTCCCTGTTCAGGAGCAAGGTTTGAGGGGAGAGCAGTCTGACATCTGAGCGCAGCCTCTAACAATGCTCAGTCTTTCCTTCCTCCACTGATCAGCTGTTGAGCCTAATGGAGAAGCCTTTGCTCACCAGCACAAGACTGAAACTTTGAATGGTTGTCTTGAACTAAAAGGTATCTGTTAACACTCTTTATTTGCTTTAATATTTGGGACCCACCGTATCCTGTTATACTTCTATTAGGAAGCCTGATTGTACTAATGGGGTTTCCCTTGACCCATAAGAAATGCCTGAGAGTGTTTGTTTGTGGTATGGAAAACAATTCCTATATAGTGAATAAAAGATTCTCCATCACCACTTTGGAAATCAGTACCCCTAGGAATTCTGTTCATGGAGAAAACAACACCACTGCCACTGATATGTTCTTCTTTGAGGCCTGGAGACTTATCGTTATCTGGAATAACTCAGGGCTGGATGACCTAGATAGGAGACTGAGGGCGAGATGACCTAGTTTAGATCCTATCACTCTATATAGCCTGTGGCACGTTTGAGGGCATAGTGATGAGGGATCTGTGCTTTCTAATTGGAAGAAGGTGGGGAGAAGATAAATGAAAAACACACACACACCACTGGTATAAGAGTTTTATGATTTTCGAGGAAAGAACATGAGACCCAGCTACAGCCAAGAAGTCCACAACACAGTTTAGGAAGAGAGGCTCAAAGGCAGCCTTTGGCTCCCTGTATCTTGGGCCAGCTGGGTGCTGGGCTGGCACAATTTATAGAAGCCTGACAGCCAGTGGATGTATGGGATAAGAAGTGAGTGAAAGAGTAACTGAGGAGGAGCCAGAGGAAAGAAAAAGGAAAAAACCTGGAATAACCTGAAATAATGGAGAAACAGTGAGATGAGATCAATATTGAACATTTTTAATGCTGCTTAAAATGCTGGGTTTGGCACTTAGGCACCACAATGTTAGGCATTTTAGAAATACTAGAGTCAGAAGGCTAGGTTTGATAGATATGAGGATATTGCCTCCTGATCCTTTTTGTTTATGACTTTTGGTCAGTATTAGAGACTCTGAAAGTAATTCATGGTCTTCAGGTTTGTTTTGGTACTGCATATGATTGATTTTTACTCATTATTATTTGTATTAAAGTAGCACCTTGTGTATCAATCAATAATTTAAGGCACCATTGTACTAGGTGGTGTCTATACATGCAGCAAAAGGACACTTCCTCTTCCATAGATCTCACAATATAAAAACACAACACAAAAGAGAGATGAAGCAAACGGGATTTTGGGATGGGGAAGAGGATGAGGGAACAGTAAAACAAGCAAATGACCATGAAATAAGCCCCTCTACCTGTCTAGCCATTGGCAGTGGGAAGTATTCTGTTGACAATCCTGGCAAAGGTGATCTGAAGATAATAAAGTATTGGCTTTGCAGACTTTGCAAAGAGTTGGGTGTGGCAAGGGAGATAATAAGGAGCTGTCTGAGAGAGAAGATGATGACAAAGGCAGGGGTAACATCACAGTAAAATATTGCTTCAACTAGGTAGGGAGGAGCTAAATTGTGAGGGGCTTTAAAGCTGAAGACAAGAATCTTGTGCTCGATGTGGTGGAGAAGGGGAGGGTGATTGAGGGATGAAAGCGAGCAGTGATGAAGTCAGAGTGAATATCAGGTTGCAATGGTCAATATGAGATTTGATTATGAAGGCTTGGAAGAGCCTTTAGCAGAGTAGCCAGAGGAAAAGCTCATCATAGAGCTGTGATGTAAGAAGTAGTGCGTAGATTTAGATGTACGCCAAATGTGTCCTAGTGGCACCCAGGTGATGGGCCTGAGTAACTCGGAGGAGAATGGTGGCATTCACTGTAATAGAGAAGTTAAAGAGAAGGGAGGGCTTGAGGGGATAAAGATCAATAGATCAGATTTGGTCATATTAAATTTACGTTAACAGCTGGAAATTCATGAAGATATTGTCAGACATATTAGGTGTGAACTAGGGTGGGGGATTGGCAGGGTCAAAGATAGTGGAGAGTACAAAGTCATGGAAATCACCTGTGTTGAAAAAGGAGAGGGCATTGAAGCAGGGGGCTGAGAGCAAGGCAGAACTCATGGATATCAGAAGTCATGGACCAGCCGGGTAAGCAGGCGAAAAGGGACGAGACAGATGAGCAATGCTGAAGGAGACAAGGTGAGGCTGAGAAATGGAGAGATCACAGAGGAAGCCAAGTTTGATAAAAGACAAGGTTGAGTGAGCAGGTATTTTGTTGAGTGTGAGAAATGACCTTGAGTTGAAAGCCAAATGAGGGAAGGAGGGTGAGAAGATGTCTGACGAGGAAATCAGATGGGTTATCAACATGGAAATCTAAATAAGTGAGGATGAGGGTGGGGAATTGTGATTCAAGGAAGAGGGAGAGCCAGGAGTTGAAGTCAGAGAGGAACGCAGTCAGCTAGAGCAGTGGGATGGGGGGGTCAGATTTGTAGTAAATGATATCACAACAACATGGAATGCAGGGAGGAGAGAAGAGTTAGATTAAATGTGGCTCAAACACAGAACAAAAAGAGGAAAGGAGAAATATGGCTGGAAGCCTCAGGAGCCATTAACCCTTAGTGGTGCTACTCAGTGTTCAGCTTCTGTCAATGCTGTCGCCTTTTCTGCTGTGTGTACGGATTGCTCAGTTTGGTGTGTATCTTCAAAAGCAACAGCTCTGTACAGCTGCTGCCATTGGCCTCAGGAAAAATAGATCTAGAAGGCAGCCATGAAATGATGTGGTACAAACCATACACCTCCCATGCTTGTAAAGTGATGCCATTGGACAATGGTCACCACTTAAAGCAAAGTGTTATTTGTTTAAAGGAAAAGCATTATATAGAGAATAGATCTTAAGACAATAAACCAATGTGCAGACCTGCCTCTCCCCAAGGCTTGCCATTCCTTGGATTGGGAAAGGCCCGACTTCCTCAGACTCCCTCCACAAAGCCTCTCACTGTCCCACTTCTCTAGGCTCCTAGCCTGGCAAAACAAGTTATTTCATCTTCATCGGGAACAAGATATAGAGGATCCATTAAGCTAACAGCTTCCCCTATTGTCTTTCAAGTGTATACTGAGATGTTTTTATCGAGGGAGTCATTGTGTTGCCTGACTGCTTGTTCTTCCCACATGTTACATGTCAACATTCATAGATTCTTACATAGCTGCTACCCATCTATCATAAACTCTTTCATTGATTCAATGAGAAAAGTGACCTATAGTAACATCAATTTTATCCTGACTCCCTTTTGATACATTTATGGTGTATGATACTTACAATCCCTTAGCCGCTGCATTTGTACAATGAGTTTTCTGCCTATGCTTGAGAAAGCCATGTACACAAATCCCCCAATGGCTGCACTCATCCTGACCTTGTTATATAGTATCACTTCTGTTCTGTTGTTTGTAACTAGATGGAGCATGCACAAAATTGGTTTTCTTTCCCTTAGCAGGTTCTGGATAAGCCCTTGTGGGAAATAGTCACAAAAGAGAAATTTTACTAAGATGGAACATGATTTGGTGATAGATCTGAAATGATTAACAGTTTTTTTGGAAACACACACTATAGGTTTTAAAGATTTTCCTTAATTCAAGAAAACTTCTGCTAGCAGGTCCAGGCAGAGTGAGAAGCAGCCAGCATGAGAAAAACTGCCATCTTGCAAAGTTTTTGTAGCACTGGCTCTATGTTCTTGAAATACAGCCAGCACTCTATTCCATTCACTTTCAAATGTTCTGCAGCTGTTCTCTTAATAACTTGAGGTTGATGGATGAGTATACGTTTAGACAGCTTTGTTTGATAGCCTAGGGGAAAGAGGGAGGGAGAGAAACAAGTTTCAGCAAATAAGTTGTGCAAGAGACAAATAAAAAGAATTGGATAATACAGGATATATTTAAAGTAGGCCATCTATACTTTTGTCATTACCACTGACTAATATTGTTTAGCAGTATTCACCAGTTGAATACTGGCACAATCCGACCAGTGTTTTCACTTGAAGAGATACTGATGGGCCTAACACAGAAGATAAGCACGGTCCCTTGCTAGTGTTCGGAGGACCATCAAGAGTGAAGAGCAAACATTTCAAGAAGCTGCCTTTCTTAAGAGCTGCTCTCTTCAGTCTTCCCACCTGCTGCCATTCTGGGGTTGAGTAGCATCTTAATACTTAATAGTGGAATGTGCCAAAATGCCTCATTTCAAACACTGGGCACAGGGATTTGTCCACCTCTCAAAGAAAATTGATAAAGGGAATGTGCCTAATGGGTAGGGCAGAAAACTAATTACTGTTTATAGACCCTTTCATTATTGCAATGCAAATAAGTTCATCAACATTGTCCAAGATATATTTGAAGTTTGTTATAAATTCCTCTTGAAAATATCACTTGGCTTTCCTGTACCCTTTTTAAAAAAAAGTTGATTAATATAAACATAGAAAAGCCTTTCCTGATATATTGTTCCTTCCAGCCACTAATCCATTGCTACTGCCATTCTCTCTCCTTACATTTCTCAACAATGTCTTGTATTATGACCCCCCCACAGCAAAATATTAACAAAGCATCAAAAAAGATGTCTTTAACTTTTAGTTTTTTTAAAATGGAACTGGTCATGTTTGCAGTCATGAGTGTATGGAAGAGACGTGAGATTTTTTTAAATAACAAAACATCCTTTACAAACACACACAGCTGAAGACAGATGAAGATGGGCAGGCTGTGGCCACTAGAGAAAAGACAACAGGGAGGAATTTCACAAAGATAGATGTTTCAAATCAATCTCAGCTCCTCAACATGGAAACTATGTAAGATACCTCTCAAGATCCAGCAGATCCAAAGGAGTGGAGAAAAATATGGGACACAAAGGTGGATGGCAGCTCAGCCCAAATTCAAAGAAAATCATGCTTATCTGCAAAGAGTTCACCAGCCCTCCAAGGCAATCATTGTTGGAGTTTCAGAAGAATCAAAAGCAGATTCTGCAAGGGAATAGTGCACAGTAGGACAGAGTGCTGCATTCCCAGAACCATGACATGAGACATCGCTCTGATTGGGTAGGCTTCTGAAGTTGATGGGCAGGGATCCACTGATGATGGTTCATATCAGCACTAGAGACACTGCATTGTGGGATATCTTGCAGATAGCAGATAATTTCAGGGAACTTGGAACCATGCTGAAGAAGAATGTCCAAGCAATCTTCTCTGAAGCCCTTCCTGTCTCATGAACAAAAGACAAGGCAGAAGATTCTGGATGTCAACTGCTGGCTAGATACGTGGTGTGTGGAGTGGAGGATTTGGGTTTTGTGGAACATTGGTCTATCTTTTACATGAGAGAGGAGGCTGTATAGTTTGGATTGCCTCCACCTAAGTAGGAGGGGGACCAATCTCCACGTGGACAGTGGTCAGGAGGGCAGTGCTTAATTTGTGACAGGGTTTGGCAGGACTGAGCTTCGGCACCTCCAGACTTGCCAGTTCTTAGCCCGAGCACCTCTGGGTTTGCCAAATCAGTTATGAAAGTAAATGATTGCTTGAGCCCTGGCTCATCTTTGCTTGAGCTCGGCACCTCTTTCATTACAGATTAAGCACTGCATGAGGGGATTAAACTAATAGCAAAAAGGGGGGGATTAAAAGAGGGAAGATATGAGTACTCAGCACAAAACTGAGATGTTGAGACAAAATAATCAAGGGCCTAAAGCCATGAAGAGAAGAAATTATTGAATTGCCTGTATCCCAATGCTAGGAGCCTGCTTAAGAAACAAGAGGAATTGGAATTGCTCATTTATGAGCATACATTCAATTTAGTTGGTATTACTTAAACCGGGTGAGATGATTCACAGTACTGAAATGTTAAAACCAATGGTTACTACCTATGTAGGAAGGATTGAGTAGCAAAAGTGGGTGGATGGGAGGGGGGGCACGGTACTCATGTCAACAATGGCATTGCTTGTTTCCAAGTCACTGATAACTCGGAAGACAATGATTTGAATGCTTACCGTTCAATGTCCTAACAGATAAACCACAAGATGGGATACTAATTGGTGTCTGCTACAGACCACCAAATCACACTAGGGAGCAGGATGACTGCCTCCGTATGCACCTATCTACGATGTATTGGACTGGCGGGGAAAAGCTGCGTGATCATGGGGCACTTCAATTTGCATGATGCATGCTGGCAGTCTCATACTGTCAGTACTGAAACATCCTTGGAATTTCTAAATATTACAGATGACAATTTCCTAGCTCAAAAGGTGTTGCAGCCAACATAGGACAGGTTCTAATAAATAATTCTCCTAACAGATAAAGAGGAAGTGACCACAGAACAAAAAATGAATGGCAGCTTAGATACAAGTGATCATGAGTTGATCATACTTATCTGCAAGCAAAGTCCAGACCAGTAATAATATATATTTATACTTGGTGCTTTTAATAAAGCCAATTTAATAAATCTGAAAATAATTATGAGCCAAATCATCTGGGAGGAAGAATTTAATTAGAAAAATATGAATAATAATTGGGAATCATTTAAAAACACCACACATTCACAGTCGAAGAAGGCTGTACTATTTAAAAATGTAACTTGGTTCTGAGGGGAAGGGAATGCAGATGTAAAAATATAAATATATATGATAAAAGAAAGGGGGAATTGGTAGGAATTAATTTAAATGAGAAGTTAGTAATTGTAGAAAATTGACTGGGGAAGAAAATAGACACAAGGTGAAATCTATGGCCAGCAGCACTAAGGACAATATGAAATTTTTAAAATATATCAGGAACAAAAGGAATCCTAACAATAGCATAGGTCTGATATTAGATGGAAATGGTAGAATTATCCATAATAATGCAGAAAAGGCAGAAATGCTAAATGTCATGCTGTCTGGCGTGGTTTATGAGTGTGAGTGTCAATCTCATGGCAGACTGTCAAAAAGCAGGACAGAAACCCCAACCTCATTGTATGTTCTATTAGATGTCACCAAACCAATAACAAATGTGAAATCCTGCATCATGGTAACAGTCTTCCCATGGACAGCCCCCTTAGGCACTCCAATCAAGCTTGCCACCCAGGCAAGCTGCACTAAGTGATAAATGGTCACTTGCACCAAAAGTCACAAAATATTCAGACTATTCCCAGTCCCAAGAAACCAGTCACATACCCCAGGTCAATTTGTACCCAAGATCTCACACCAAAGACATTGCTGTAGCCAATTCTACAGTAAACTAACAAAGGATTTATTAACTTGAAAAAGGAAGTGAGTTATTTACAGGTTAAAGCAGGAAACATATAAGCATAAATGAATCAGTCTATGGTTCCAAAAGGTGACAGATATAATCTGTCCACTGAATGTATTTTAGGGCTAACTGGGTTGACCCTGGGGATCTTTGTTTTTTGTTAGTTTGCTGTTTGGACTCTTCCAAGGGCTGGCGCAAGAGATGAAAAATCTTTATCTCAGCCATCTTTATTTTCTTCTTTCACAATTCAGCCTGATGGGACCTGCTTTCTCACATATAGCACCTTCATGGGCATAAGAGGGGCATTAAACCAGCCTTTGTGTTGTGATGTTCCAAAATGGCCCATTTGGATTCAGTAGTCCTTCTTGATGGGCAGGGGGAACCACTCCTTCTGTCAGAGTTCATAAGTTCAGAGCAGGCATTTTTAAAATAATAAAGCAAAACTTTCATATTACCACATAGCATTGGTTCTCAAACTGCGGGTTGCGACCCCTCAGGGGGTTGTGACGTGGTTGTGTGGGGGTCAAGGGGCTATGAGCCCCCAAGCCCCTCCAGCCCAGCATGGGGCTGTGAACCCCAACCCCCTCCAGAGCAGTTCCACCCTGAACTCCATTCCACCTCCAGCCCTGCTCCGTCTCCAAAGAAAGGGTGACAAATAGAAGTTTGCCCAGGGCACCATTTTTCCTATAGCCAGCCCTGGGACTGAGACAACAGTAGAGGACTTGATTGTTCAGCCACTGAAGAAGTACTTTATTATTTAACAGTCAGACACACAGGCACATTTCTCCGGAAAATAATGGCCACCTCTACTGCTAAAAAGCAAAAGTAGCTCTAGTCTTACATTAAACACAGTTTTACCAGCATCGTTTCCTCTGGTATTGAAAAAACACAATGTGTCATTTGCTGTGAAGTTTTGTCTGCTGAACTGATGAAACCATGCAAATGGCAGCGCCATCTTGAAACTAGACAGCCTGAGCATAAAAATCAAAATGTGGATTTTTTTTCAAATGCAGAGAAGACGTGACAAAAAAAGCCAAGTTTGATGCAGATGGAAGTTTCTGACAGCAAACGTCCTCAGCTATGGAAGCCTCTTATGTTGTGTGGCTACGAATCGCCCGTGCCAAAACGCCGCATACGATAGGTGAGGAGCTTGTTCTGCCAGCATGCAAAGACATTGTGTCACTTATGCTTGGCAATGATAGTGCCAAGAAGCTGAACATACTTTCTATGTCAAATGATACTGTGAAATGCAGATTTCAGAGTAGCAGCCGTGTTAGTCTGTATTTGCAAAAAGAAAAGCAGTACTTGTGGTACCTTAGAGACTAACAAATTTATTTGAGCATAAGCTTTCGTGAGCTACAGCATCCAATGAAGTGAGCTGTAGCTCACAAAAGCTTATGCTCAAATAAATTTGTTAGTCTCTAAGGTACCACAAGTACTCCTTTTCTTTTTGTGAAATGCAGAATATGTGAGATGTCTGATCATATCAAAAAACAAGTTGTGCATGAAATTAAACATTCTGCTTTCAGTATGTTCAGCCTGCAACTTGATGAAACTACTGATGTTACTAACACCTATCAGAAATAGTACTAACATACAGGTGAGCTGGTCTGGGTTCCAACTATGAATTTCAGTGCTCAGCTGACCATTACAGACTTGGCAAGAAGCTAGCACCTGGTCTAACAGGATGTCACTCAATAAATGTTTGTGTTTTGTAGTTGGGGAGAAACAAACACTGTTATCTCATCATATGATACATCTTTCCATTCCACTAATATCTCAGGAGGATTTGAAACAGAAGCTACTATGGTCAGACATTTTGAAATCAGAAGATCTAGATAATTTTCATCCAAGAGTTTTAAAAGAGCTGGCTGAGGAGCTCAATGTACCATTATATGCTGTTTTTCAATAAGTCTTGGATCACTGGGGAAGACTGGAAGAAACCTAATGTTCTGCCAGTGTTTTAAAAGGTAAACTGCATGAGCAGGGTAAGTATAAGATTATCTTGCCCAGGATTGATGTCAGGCTGACAATGGAGCTGTGGATATGGGACTTGATTAATAAAGAAATAGAGAATAATGTAATTAATGCTGATCACCATGGATTTATGGAAAACAGAACCTGTCAAACTACCTTGATATCAATTTTTGATGAGGTTACAAGTTTGGTTGATAAAGGTAACAGTATTGAAATATACTTAGACTTCTGTACAGTGTTTGACTTGGTACTGCATAACATTTTGACTTAATTTTACGCCATTCTATTTTTTTAACATGGTACATTAATGGATTAAAAAGTAGCTAACTGCTCAGTCCCAAAATGTAACTGTAAATGGGGAATCATCACTGAACAGATGGGTTTCCAGTGCACTCCTTCAGGAATTGGTTCTTGGTACTATGCTATTTAACATTTTTTAAATCAATGACCTGTAAGAAAACATAAAATCTTCACCGATAAAGTTTGCAGATGAGACAAAAATTGAGGGAGTGGTAAATAATGAAGAGGACGGGTCATTGCATCTGGATCACTTGGTAAATTGGATGCAAGCAAACTATGCATCCGATGAAGTGAGCTGTAGCTCACGAAAGCTTATGCTCAAATAAATTGGTTAGTCTCTAAGGTGCCACAAGTACTCCTTTTCTTTTTGCGAATACAGACTAACATGGCTGCTACTCTGAAACCTATGCATTTTAATACAGCTAAATCTAAATGTACACACTTAGGAACAAAGAATTTAGGCTATACTGGGGGAACTCTATTCTGGGAAGCAATGGCTTTGCAGAAGATATGAGGGTTGTGGTGGATAATCAGCTGAACATACAATCCTAGTGTGACGCTGTGGCCAAAAGAGCAAATGCAATCCTCAGATGCATAAATGGGAACCTCAAAAGGGGTAGAGAGGTTATTTTACTTTTACATTTGGCACTGGTGCAATCAGTGCTGGAATACTGTGTCCACTTTAGGTGCCATAATTCAAGAAGGATGTTGATAAATTGAAGAGGGTTTAGAGAACAGCCAAAAGAATGATTAAGAGATTAGAAAACATGCCTTCTCGTGATGGACTATCCAAGGAGCTCAATCTATTTATTTTAACAAAGAGAAGATTAAGGGATGATTTGATTACAGTCTATCAGTATCTATGTGGGGAACAAATATTTAATAATGGGATCTTCAATCTGCTAGAGTAAGGTGTAACACGATCCAATGGCTGGAATTTGAAGCTAGACAAATTCAGACTGCAAATAAGGCATACATTTTTAACAGTAACAGTAATTAACCCCTGGAACAATTTACCAAGGATTGTGGTAGATATTCCATCACTGACGTTTAAATCAAGATGGGATGTTTTTCTAAAAGATGAGCTCTAGGAAATATTTTTGGGAAGTTCTATGACGTGTGTTATTCAGGAGGTCAGCCTAGATGATCTTTCTGGCCTTGGAATGAATAGATAAATAGATTTGGTCTAATTCCGTGTATGAACATGTTTATAGATTAGTGGTCTGTTCCAGTATAACCCCCTGTGAAATGCTGAGCACTTACAACTCCTTTTGATAGCAGGGTGGGCCCAATACTTCATATAATTAATACACATTTTTCAAAAACCACAAGAACATCTTTCACACTTTGGGAGAAGACCTTCTTTTAATGGGAGGGTAAATAGCATACATGGTGAGTGCCGGATCCTGTACCTGTCAGTTGGAAAAGTCCTATTGACTTCAGTAGTGGTCAGCAGGGTCAGGCCCTATATGAGTTGAATATAAGGACTGCAGGAAAATTCAGGATGCATGAGCAGACAGCAGGGTGCTCAGAATAGGACAATGGGAGACAAAGGTGCAATATTGTTCCTGTCATATACTTCCACTCCTCACATTATTGTTGATGAGGTTTACATTTAGCTTGCTACCTTCTGAAATCAATTGTGTTTGAATAAGAACTGCCAAATGTAGCTCCAAATTTCTACATTTGCTAAAGCAGAGTTTTAAAATTATAACGTTGCTTATACACCATATGCCAGACCATACTGCATTATACTGTGGGTCAGTCAGAACCAAGCTGAACTGTCATTAATCTTTCTTCATTTGGCTAGCTAGACAGCAGTCAAGTTTTCTTATATCCATTTAACTGATGGGGATACTGAAATAGAGCAATGTAAAGTCAGGCTACTTATTCAAATTCCTAAATATATATTTAAATGCCTAACCTTAGGCACTCAATTTTGAACAATTTGGCTTAAGTGACTTTTGCCAAAAGTCACAGGAGCCTGTCAGAGTTGGGAATAGAAATCAGAGGTTCCTGATCCCAGTCCTATGCTTAAATCATTCCCCACTTTTGTAAGATTGTGCAGCATAGTGCCAAATAATACAAGTACCGGTAATTATAATTCTGCCTTCCAAATCTACTGAACTGGTGTCCATTGAAGCAACAGAAGTTAAGCCACGCCTGATGTCTGGCCAGTAGTAAGCCAGGTACCAATATGTGTTTGTTTGCAAGTATATTTGCTAACATAAACAGGCTCATGTAAACTGCTGAATCCAAGAACATCATGTGAATTGAGCATGATCCTGACAGGAGTTTGATTATGTAAATATTGAACATGTACAATCCTGCTCCTATAATAGTACACAGCATACTTTTTCTAGGGAAACCCATCTGGTTCACACTAGCAATATTAAATATATAACATACAGTAGAGGCAATTGTAATATTTCATCACAATAGTGAAAGTAAAAATTATAAGAAATTAGGGAAGGAACTACCAAAAGTACATACAAAAGCCTTATTTTTATTCTGTGAGTATTGGTTGGAAACTTATTCTTTCAATAAAATCACTGATTTGCACCCGCTATTACTATGTCAAGTTAGGAAAATGAAAGGTAACTAAATGAAAGGGAGCCCTTTTCATGCTTTGTAAACCAGAATGAGGCTCTTTGAACTATCAATACCCAGTTCAGTGCAGCCACAGATGCAGGGCTAGATTTGCTTTGAAGCCTAACCACCGGCATGAGGAGTGTGGACTTGTAAACTCCTCCCACAGCCAGATAAGCACACTGAGAACAGGTATTTGTAGATGAGAACCATTGACAAGAAATTAGGCAGTCCTAAAACAACGTCAAAATCCATCCTGAAAAAGGAATTAAAGTGTACGGATCGCTAAGAGACTGCATCCCTACACACGTCACGCAGCCAAATTGGGCACTGGTCAGGCTATGTGGCCTAGGGAGCAGCTGCATAGTCACTGAATGAATGTTACAACAGCCCAGTGTCTCAAATAGCCTCCTAGCCATTTAGATAACTGGGCCTTACTGAACAATTTCACATTAAGGGAGGGGGAGTGGGTGGTTGTGTGTGTGTGTGTGTGTGCATATAGACTCCCTACTGTATACATATATGTGTCTGTATGTATATTATATTTGTGCTGCTTCTTCCTTCCTTTCATTTTCTACCCTCTCCTATTCCACTTGTGTCCCTCCCTTCAACGTCTTCTCGCCGCTGGCCCTTCATTTCAGTTAGTTTCCACTCGTTTCTTTAAAAAATAAAAATAAAAAATCATGGCACTAACCTGACATGTCCAAACAATCAATTTCTATGTTCCATCTCCCTCTTGCCCCAGTGTGACATGCCTGCTTAGATTGGCAGTTATTGGGGGCAGGGACTTCTCGTACTCTATGTTGCACAATGCCGAGGACAATTGGGGCCCTGATCGTGATTGAGGTCATAAGCCCTAGCATAATTCAAATAATTAATAATAACATGTCAGACTGTCCTTAATGAAGATATAAAATAAAAATTACCACTGTCACAGGGGTTTGCAAAACTGGAGAAAAAAAAGATGGAAATTCATGGTACGATAAGCAGCTTATTAAACCTCCTGGAACTCACTGTAATAGCATGACCATGGACTATTCTCTTGATGTTTTGGTGGCTCTCATTCTTTTTGAACAGCCTTCAAAAAAAATCCACGTGGCTTCATAGCTACAATATATGCATAATAATTACACCCACAGAAATAGGCCTACCAATCAGTACTCTGCCCAGTGGTGCGACTAGGGTTTGAGAAGCAAGTGAGAATTCTTGATCCACAAGACAGGGAAGACTGGGCATAACTGAGTCCCCAAAAGATTTGGGAGTGAAAGCTTATACCCCTGCTGAATCACACACAGCCTCAGGTGACAATTACATGAATAATAGAGGCAACCATGCTTGTATGACAGTGATATACACTGGTGTGGTCTCGGAGTTAGAGCATTGGCCAGGTGTGCAGGCATCTTGAGTTTCTATTCCTGCCTGTACCATGACTGATAAAATATGCTATATAACGTTATTAATACTGGCCACCATAGTACGAATTGGCACAAGAAAACGGAGTTGAATTGTTACAGATTCACCTTTTTTTGGATGTTGACTTACTTTTTTGTGCAATATAAGATAATGACTTCACCATACAGATGAAAAATCAAAATGTTATGTGGAAAATATTTTAAAACAACCCCACAGGCCACACATGTAATAGTATTTGTATGGAAGGCTAACGCATGTTTACTGTCGTGTGTGTGCGCGTGCGTGTGTGTGCACATATAGAGTAATTGGGTGCCTTACGTTAGGCTTCTGCATCCATACTTAGGCACCTGAAGAAGTGGTCTGAGTTTCCAAAGCTGTGGAGCACCCGAAGATTCTCAGTGATTTAACTCAGCGCTCTGGGTGCTTAGTACATTTTAAAAACTCAGGCTATATATTTGGTGCCTAAATATGGATTTTTAAGGGCCTAACTTTAAGCACTCAGTTTAAAAAAAAATCTTGGGCACAGAGTTGAGAGACTGCAATACAAAGAGGTTTTTTTTTTCCTCTGTTTGTTACTGTAGAACATACTGTGTGGTGTACAGTGTGTCATGCAGTACACATGTTATATGTATATTTACACTTTTCAGGCAACCGGAAATCAATTTATTTGTTCACGTACAATGCATTTTAAACATAACTAAATTGAGTTTCTGCTTTGATGAAGCACAATCAAAGGCCTAGTCCTGCAAAGCCTTACCCAAACCAGTGGAACTACTCACGTGAGAAAGAGATTACAAGAAAGAGTTGGCAAGGTCAGTTTATGGCTTGTGTTCGGAATGCACCTTTTAAACATTTAATGCAGCTGAACCAGAGTATTTCACTGAGTACTTGACTATCCTGTAACACCACAGCGCCCAAATGGCTGAGGCCTGTGAGCAAAAAAGTTGTGATCCTGTAAGCTGCTAAGCATTCCTCCAAGGTACTACATGGGTACAGATGGGACTTACGGGCACTCGGCACCAAGCAGGAGTCAGCCCTAAATGCATGTACACATCTATGCTCTAGTTGCACAGTCCAATACAAAAGTATGCATGAATGTGTACATGCATTTTTCACAGGTATACCTCCACCCCTGGAAAATTAGCCCTTACACCTCAAAAGTTAATTGACTTATGAGAGATTAATAGTAACACCTAGTGGTTTATTTATAGCATTAAAATGCTTTCAGACAATGTTGATGAGGCCACACATTTTTATATAAATTTCTCCTTCAAGCCACCTGTGCAAGGAATCAATTCCTGCTGAGATTTCAGCTGTGAACTGTCAGATTCGAAAACGATATTTCTGCCACGTATTTGAGTTATAGAAGAGTTGGTATCAGCTCAGAGGATTAGTATGTTCATATTCCCCATCAAACCGCCAGCAACAAGTGGGGAAGACTACTCTGTGGCACTGACACTCCCATTGTAGGGTTTTTTTTTTTCATTTGGGGCCCAGTCCTGCTCCCACTGAAGTCAGTGAAAGTTTGCCGCTGCCTTCTGTGGAAGCAGATTCAAGTCTTTGGTGTATTAGTAATAATACTATTGGCATTATAGTGCTGTGACTGGATTAGGGGCTGCAGCTTGGAAAATAAACATCTCGGTTTTGCCGCGCTGTTTATCTTCAGTAAATACCTCAGCTTTGCCTGAACAATTATCTCTCTGCAGCAGACCATTTTCCAGTAGCAACGTATAATTCCATTAACATTCCTGCTTAAAATATATCCTCTTTGTGCTGAAAAGAAAGCTGTTCTGTTTCGGAAATGTTAGTGGCCTCATGTATTTTTGGAATTAAAGTAGCAATTAAATCACTCAGACCTCATTCTTCCTCCCAGGTCTCATTTGTGCATTTCTTGCTTCACACAATGATTCAAGCTCTCATGACCCAGGAGGAGATTGCAGAGAGAGAGATTTGGAAACGAGCTTGGCCAAAGCACATTTTCCAGCAATTCTGTGCCAGCTGTTACTGCAGGTGATAATAACTGATAAAGGTTAGCAGCACCAACAGTCTCTACTGAATCTGTTTCAGATTGACAATGGGAATATGGGAATACACGGGCCGGCAGTTTACATTTTGGGTGGGTTATTTTTAAATGACTAGGTGCTATTGTTCCTAATGATAATTGTTAAATATTAACAGAGTGTTCACATTTAAATGTGATTGCACACAAGTCAGGAATACAACCAAGAGTTAATAGATTGTTTTGAACAAAAAAAACAGCATAAGAGGCACTTATACCCTGAATGTAGTTGTGTGTGTGAATATCCAGAATAGTAGCATTTGGACAGAGACAAATTTCGGTTATAGATAAGTCACTGTGTCCTTCTGTGTCTTGTACAAAGCCAAGTATACAGTTACCACTTAACAAATAATGCAATGTATAGTGAGTCAAAGTAACTGGGACAGGTTCTGCTCTCATTTTCATCAGTGAAAATCCAAAGTAACTCCATTAAGTACACTCAGATAAATGAGATCAGAACCCGGCTCACAGAGTTTGCATCATCATAAACTCTGGCAGGAATCTCAAGTAATAGTGCCTCTCTGATAGAAATGGTTGCAGTGCTGGAAAGTGACAGAAGGGGGCTGGTAAGTGCCAACACCATGCAAAAAAGGGCAGTGCTGGACGCAAAGCAAGTATGGACTCTGCAGCCAAAGAGTTCACTGAATAGTAGCTCTCTGGAGAATCTGTCATTGACCAAACTCCTATGAGCTTGCCTGTTTGGCAACCACAGTCTCCCCCTCCCAATAGAAAACCCAAGAATGGCAATGGTGAATACACCACCTGTCCTCTAAGGGGGTAGCGCTCCTTACACCTGCCTGTGCCATCTTTATTGAATCTGACCTTGCATGGAGTTGATTCAAAGCCTGTAGAGTCAATGGAAAGAGTCCCATTTATTTAAATATGCTTCCTGTCACGTGACCCTATATCATGCTCACATGACAGAAATGCAGGAATCCTTCTACATATATGCTTCTTTCTAATGTTACTTTTATTGGTTCCCAATTATTGATGTGTGTTCACAAAAGGTCAACAAAAAATACAGATAATGATGGGACTGAAACAGTATGGACCAATTAAAGAAAAAATACAGATATTGAAAAATGAACATTTTGGATTATGTGCCTAGTTATAAGGCTGCACTTTCCTGCGATCCCATGCGATTTGCTTCATGCTTCTCAGAGAGATGCTTCATAGAGATCTGAGGGAACAGAACCTCCACATCTGGCACACAGGCCCATGGAGCTGCTCCATAGCCACTGAAGCAGCATATGTAGTCCTGATCTCTCCTTCTGCTGTGGATCTGTATAGCCATGAGTCATGAGTCTGCAGAACAGCCCCACCCTGCATATTGTCTTCCCCCTAAGCTGCCTGTTTCATGGTGTAGCATGAGCCACCACAGAGCACTGCTCCACAGCATGCATAGAGAGCAGCAGAGTCCCCTTGTGTGGCTTCTCTGGGTCATGGACCCAGTGTAACTGCACTCCTTTCTCTGCCTTTGAAATCCTCTGTGACCCTGCTGTAGGATTTGGCCGTAAGAAACATAACTTCAAGCCAAATTGTTGTGGAGGTGGTTTGCAATCTGTTGTATTTGAAACCCTAATAAAAAGGAAATTGCTACTACTTTGCCTTTGTGATTTAAACACAATAGTATGCTGAACACAGCAACTATTAGAGAGTTCCAGACATAAGCACTGCTGTGTTGCAAACTTGCAACTTCTTCACAAACAGGATTCAGCTGGAGCTAGTCTGGTGGGAACAGCAAAGCACCAGCCCTCTAGGGAATTTCAGCCCTACCAGGAGAAAGCCTCTTCTGATTGGCTGCCTCCTCTACTTGCCCGTCTCCTGGGGATGAGCAGCCAATCAGAGCTGCTACAGGAAGCAGGCAGAGCTTTCTCCCAGGATCCCAGAGGACTTTGGGGGTAGGGAAGAGGGAACAGCTGACACCATTCTCACAGGAGGATAGGTGAGAGGAGGGAACAGAAAATGCTCAGCAGGTCGGGGGGCTCGGCTTCCTCCTTCCCCCTTCTCCTTGCGAAAAATGGATCCGACACTCTCTGCTTCTGTTCCTGCCCCCAATCCAACACCAGAGGAGGGGTGAAAAATCCCTGGAGTTGCTGCCACATCCAGGCCTGGGAAGGGGCAAAGGGGATCCTGCTGCAGCCCCCCAGGACTGAGAAAGGGGAGCAAAGATACACCCCCCAGCGACTGCAGTAGGAGCAGAATTGATATGGGTCATGGGAGGAAGAATTTATGTGGGGGTTGTATCACTAACTGCTGGATGGGGGATGAATAGGTATGGGAGTAAGGGGACACTGAATTAATTAATTAATTAGCATTTTGGGGTTTGGAAGAACCTGGAAGCTGTGCACCATCAGGCAGGCAAGGGAGTTCCAAAAAAAAACCAACCCACCAACAAAGAAAATATATTTGGCCTTTCGCTTTCAATATATGCCACAATAGTCCAGTTACTACAAAAATTGATATTGATACCCAACACTTGGAGCTTCAAGTACCCAAAATGAGCTGCAGCTTTCAAACCATAACACCTTGTTTTATTTTTAGAGTATTACTGAGTCCTCATGATGGATTTGCCTGGAGTTACTTTTGCTGTGAACCTTGAGGAAGAAGTGAGGAAAGGGATTGTGGAGACATAAATTTCCATTGGTGATAAGTTCACATCTGTTTTGAACTGTGAAATGGCAGATCATTGTGAAATCCTCTAAGAGCGTCCCTTTTAAATACCAAATAAGCACAGCACCAAAAGCACATAAAGAAATAATTGAAAGACTCTGGAGGGAAGCCAAGAGGACATGGCTAATGTTTCACCTAATCTCTCCCCGGCTCTACTCCTACAGTTTTGCCTGCATGACGTGAACTTCGGAGCTCCATCAGGCAGCTGCTTCTTGACTGTTTGCACTGTCTGACCTGTTGGCAGAAGAACAAGAACAACAAAGAAGCTAAAAACATAAAACTGTGAGAGATTAAGAACTATGTGCCTCTGAGGATAAAGCACTCACCTTTCACCGGGGGGGGGGGGCTGGAGTTAAAGTCCTTCTTGAGGACCTGAGAGGGCAGAGCTTGGAAAGTTCAGCTTAGTTCTCAGCTGGCATCTGTCCATATCACAAAGCTAGTGTGCATAATTTATGCACATTTAGTTGTCTGTTCAGGAGAAGCCCACTACACTCACATGATAACTGAAATACCGTACACACCTAGAGATGGTGGTTCCTTCAATTCAAGATGCGGATAACTGATAACACAGTGTGGGAAAGCTTGCACTGCGGCTTGTGGGTTTGTACCTGTCCTGTGAATAGGAAGGAAGATCCCAAAGCACTTTGGTTTCCTGGCCTCCAGCCTTTTGTCTTTCACATGCACAAAGTCACTTATTTTCACACACGTGCACTCACACACACACACAAATATGAATCTTTCTTTGACCACTAAATAGGCACTATTTGAATAATCAACATACTTATTCAAGCTAATTATCCTGAAGCCCTTTCTAAAAGCCCAGTTCTGCAACTCTTGCTTACACTGAGCAGCACTCACTTGTGTGATTATTCCTATCCACAGCATGGGACCAGTTGCATACGTAAATGCTGCTCAGTGTAAGTAAAGTTTGTAGAATCAGACCCAAAGTTCAGTTGTTAGTTCCTCATAGTCAAGGTAAGTTAAAAATGAAGTTGACAAACAGAAGTACCAAAGGGAATGTAGCTACTGCATCTGCAGGAAGTTGGACCTCTCAGATGCTAATGGTGTTAATTATTGATTGTACCTAGTTACTGCAGTTTAAATGAAGCTTTTAGGACTGATCTTACCTGACCTTAAAATATCAACTATAATTGCAACATATATTATCACAGAGTGCTGTAGAAGATCCACAGGGTTTTTCAGGTGACTTAAAAGGGACTTTAACAGGGAACAAATGAGAAAAGAAATTCTAAATGAAAAGAAATAAATCATAAACCTTTACAAGCTGCTGAGCAAATCCTTGGGCTTAAATAATAAATCATCAGCATGCTGGACTTGTGACAAAGTCCCCAGTGTACCAACAGAGAAATAGCGCTATAGCAGAGAAAGCAAATAAATACAGGAAGTGGTAGAGGAATGATATACAACAAATAACTCTTCTTAGTAGGTATGCATGCACCAATTTAGAAGAAATAAAACCAGCCCAAACCTTTGGTCAATACTTGAACCAAAGATGAAATCAACGTTTTTGGGGTTGGGGAGGGGAATGGGATTTGAGAAAAGTTTAGGTAACTTTTTATCCCATTGCTTTTCATTTTGGCTGGCAGCTGAAGTCAAAGTGATGAAACAGTGCAGGAAAGGAAGTTCTTGTGGTCTTTCTGGGCCAACCTACAGCAAAAAGTACCGGCAACCCAACCATAAACAGGAAGTGTTGGAAATCTTTTGAGAGACTCTGTCCATGCAAAACTTCTAGCCCAGTTTTGCAGACGTGGGTAGATTGTGACGTACAACCACAGAATCTTATTTGGGTTGATGCAGAAGTGCACGTCTCTAGTGTGAGCACTGGGAGACACTGTGGCTGGAGCTCTAGAGAGTATCACTACTGTACAGTCTTTGCAGATGATATAGCATCTTGTCCCCTCTGCATCCACACAGACCTTATCTGGAATACCATATGCAGTTCTGGTCTCCCATGTTTAAGAAAGATGAATTCAAACTGGAAGAGAAGGGCAACTCAGGTGATCAGAGGAATGAAGAACCTGCCTTATGAGAGGAGACTTAAGGAGCTTAACTTGTTTAGCTTGACTAAATGAAGGCTGAGGGGTGATATGATTGCTCTCTATACATGCAGCAGAGGGATAAACACTGAAGAGAGAGAGAGGAGTTTTTTTAAGTTAAAGGCAATGTTGACACAAGAAGAGATTGATGTATACTGGCCATCAACAAATTTAGGCTTGAAATTAGATGAAGGTTTCTAACCATTAGAAGAGTGAGTAGTGGGGACAAAAAAACCTAATTTGTTTCAAGACTGAGCTTGATAAGTTTATGGAGGTGATGATGTGATGAGGTTGGCTACAATGGCATATGGCCCATCCAGGACTGCTATTAGCAAATATCTCCAGCAGCCAGACATGGGGTACTAGAGGGGGAGTGTGACATTATTGACATGAACTGTGACCATATAGATCATTGTTGCAACCAGGGTCCTATAGTTGCACCAAATCTTGTACAAAGGAGGTCAAGTAAGGTCTCTATAGAAAGGTTGTAATTTTCTGGTTATGATTACACTGTCTGTATGTGTTTGTCATTTTTATATTTGAAGTTATGAATATTGGCTATGTACGTGTATCTCAATGTGTTTGATTCTAAGTAGACTCAGTGAAGCATTTGGTCAGCTTCTTGAGAAAGGACTATTCTCAGTAAGTGCCCAATCAAGAAACACTTAACTGACAATGGACTTTGGGAGACGCCAATCCACATCTGAGCTTTCCTGGGAATGGTCAAACTAACATGTAAACAATGATGTCGGACTGCAAAAAGCTGAATCATTCATGGACATGTGACTTGCACAGGTGGCTACAAACTCCATCTTGTTGATGTGACTTTGCACAGAAGAACAAAGGGGTTTCTGCCCACAAGAGAGGGAATATAAAAGGCCCTGGAAGCCTCTCCATTTGGTCTTCAGCTGGCTCAAGAGATGGCCTCACCACCCCAAAGAGATGCCTGAAACTGGGACAAAGGACTGTAACTACTGGGATGTGAGTGATTGCTGGACCCAGTCCATAAACCACAATGTTGGTCTGAAAAGGATTGGGCCTAGATTAGGAAGGAGTCTAGTCTGTGAAAGAAGCTTATTGGAACATCTCTGAGGGTGAGATTTACCTGCATTCAGTTTCCTACTGTATTAGGCTTAGACTTGTGTGTTTTGTTTTATTTTGCTTGGTAACTTACTTTGTTCTGTCTGTCATTTCTTGGAACCACTTAAATCCTGCTTTTTATAATAAACCACTTTTGCTTATTAATTAACCCAGAGTAAGTAATTAATACCTGGGGGAGCAAACAGCTGTGCATTTCTCTCTATCAGTGTTATAGAGGGTGGACAATTTATGAGTTTAACCTCTACAAGCTTTATACAGAGTAAAACTGATTTATTTGAGGGTTGGATCCCATTGGGAGCTGGGTGTCTAGGTGTTAGATACAGGAGCACTTGCTAAGCCATTTTCAGTTAAGTCTGCTGCTTTGAGGGTGTGGGTCAGACCCTGGGTCTGTGTTGCAGCAGATTAGCATATCTGGCTCAACAAGGCAGGGTTCTGGAGGCCCAAACTGGCAGAGAAAACAGGCTCAGAGGTAGTCTCAGCACATCAGGTGACAGTCCCAAGGGGGGTCTCTGTGACCGAACCTGTCACAGGGAGGGCTCTGAGTCATTACAGAGTTCTTTCTCACGTGTCTGGCTGGTGGGTCTTTCTGACAAGTTCTGTGTCTAATTGATCATCATCTTTGGTGTCGGGAAGGAATTTCCCCCACGTCAGATTGGCAGCGTGGGGCATGGGTCACTTGCTGGTGTGAACTAGAGTAGATGTTGCATTCTCTGTAACTTGAAGTCTGTAAATCCAATTTTAGGACTTCAGTAACTCAGCCAGAGATTATGGGCCTATTGCAGAAGTGGGTGGACAAGGTTCTGTGGTCTGTGAGTGCAAAAAGTCAGACTAAATTATCATAATTAAGGCTGCGAGTTTGTCACGAAGGTCACAGAAGTCAGGCAGCCCCTGGGCCAGTCGCACCAGCCATTGCTGAAGCAGTCTCAGGCCACCGTGTTCCCCCCCCAACCCCCCAGCAACAGCAGGAATTTGGGTGTGGAAGGAGGCAGGAGGTTGGGGCACGGGACGGGGTGAGGGCTGTGGGCAGCACTTACCTCTGGGGGCTCCCCAGAAGGGGATTGTGGAGACATAAATTTCCACTGGTGATAAGTTCACATCTGTTTTGAACTGTGGAGGTGTGGCCAGGCAGCTCTGCGCATTGCCTTCACCCCGAGCGCTGACTCTGCAGCTCCCATTGGCCAGGAACCATGGCCAATGGGAGCTGCAGAGGCGGAGCCTGCGGGCAGAGACAATGCGCAGAGCAGCCTGGCCACACCTCTGCCTAGGAGCGGAGGGAAGGGGATGTTGTCACTTCTGGGGAGGTTCTGAGCCAGGTAGGCAGACTGCCAGCCCTGCCAATCCCTTCCTCCCCCCCCCCCCCCGCCTCCAGCACCCACAGGGGTCCCAGGCCATGCGCCACCGCCCGCTCCCCCCGCCCCCCGCACGAGCAGGGTTCTGGCAATATGCTGCTGCCTGCCCCCCTCAGCACCCATGGCACCTCCTAGCTCCCTCTGCACCCAGATTTAGCCACAAGTATACAGTACAAGTCATGAACAGGTCATGGGCCATGAACTTATGTTTACTGCCCGTGACCTGTCCATGACTTTTACTAAAAATACCCATGACTAAAATGTAATCTTATTTATAAGCATGTGACCCAAGCTGCCAAATCTTTTGAGATTTCCCTGTCGCCTTTTCTTTCTCTTCTCTGTACAAACTTGGAGATTAGGGGCAAGGTACACTGCACTGCACTCTATAGTGCCTTACTTTTCTCACTGTCTTTGCCGAGCAAGAGTTACTTCCCATTAGAAAAAAGACGTTATATATAGGTATTTTAATTACAGTGCTCTATTATTCATTAAGATTAGCATCACACTTTAATCACAACCAAAGACCTCATCTAACCCTGTTTGCTCAACACCAAAGAAAATCACATCAGTTCTAAACTAAGGAATTTGCCATACTCCATCAAACCAGTGCAACATCCCTTCTCAAACAGTGGCCAATACCAGATGCAGAAGAGGAAGATCCAAGAAAGCACACTGTCGCCAATTATAGAATAACCAGTCTGTAGGTGGAAATTACTTTCTAACCTCCATTATACCTGAACCATGATGTTTATATCCTGTCTATATTTTCCCCGTGTAATGAAGCTGAATGTTCTTATTATCCATAAAACTGTCTAATCCTTTTTGGAATCCTACTAAGTGTATGTCTACACTACGGAATAAGGTCGAATTTATAGAAGTCGGTTTTTTAGAAATCGGTTTTATATATTCGAGTGTGTGTGTCCCCACAGAAGTGCATTAAGTGCATTAACTCGGCGGAGTGCTTCCACAGTACCGAGGCTAGAGTCGACTTCCGGAGCGTTGCACTGTGGGTAGCTATCCCACAGTTCCTGCAGTCTCCGCTGCCCATTGGAATTCTGGGTTGAGATCCCAATGCCTGATGGGGCTGAAACATTGTCGCGGGTGGTTCTGGGTACATATCGTCAGTCCCCCCCTTCCCTCCCTCCCTCCGTGAAAGCAAGGGCAGACAATTGTTTCGCGCCTTTTTTCCTGAGTTACCTGTGCGGACGCCATACCACCGCAAGCATGGAGCCCGCTCAGGTAACCGTCACCGTATGTCTCCTGGGTGCTGGCAGACGCGGTACGGCATTGCTACACAGTAGCAGCAACCCATTGCCTTGTGGCAGCAGACGGTACAATACGACTGGTAGCCGTCCTCGTCATGTCCGAGGTACTCCTGGTCGCCTGTGTGAGGTCGATCAGGAGCGCCTGGGCAGACATGGGCGCAGGGACTAAATTTTTAGTGACTTGACCAGGTCATTCTCTTTAGTCCGGCAGTCAGTCCTATTGAACCGTCTTATGGTGAGCAGGCAGGCAATATGGATTGCTAGCAGTCCTATTGCACCGTCTTCTGCCGAGCAGCCATGAGATGTGGATGGCATGCAGTCCTTCTGCACCGTCTGCTGCTAGCCAAAGATGTAAAAGATAGATGGAGTGGATCAAAACAAGAAATAGACCAGATTTGTTTTGTACTCATTTGCCTTCTCCCCTGTCTAGGGGACTCATTCCTCTAGGTCACACTACAGTCACGCACAGAGAAGGTGCAGCAAGGTAGATCTAGCCATGTATCAATCAGAGGCCAGGATAACCTCCTTGTTCCAATAAAAACAATAACTTAGGTGCACCATTTCTTATTGGAACCCTCCGTGAAGTCAACCCTGTAAGCCGTGTCCTCAGTCGCCCCTCCCTGCGTCAGAGCAACGGCAAACAATCGTGCATCTGAGTTGAGAGTGCTGTCCAGAGCAGCCCAATGGAGCACTCTGATTGGGCTAAAACATTGTCGCGGGTGGTTCTGGGTACATATTGTCCGGCCCCCGTTCCCTCCCTCCCTCTGTGAAGGCAAGGGCAGACAGTCGTTTCGCGCCTTTTTTCCTGAGTTACCTGTGCGGACGCCATACCACCGCAAGCATGGAGCCCGCTCAGGTAACCGTCACCGTATGTCTCCTGGGTGCTGGCAGACGCGGTACGGCATTGCTACACAGTAGCAGCAACCCATTGCCTTCTGGCAGCAGACGGTGCAGTATGACTGGTAGCCGTCCTCGTCATGTCCGAGGTGCTCCTGGCCACGTCGGCTGGGAGCGCCTGGGCAGACATGGGCGCAGGGACTAAATTTTTGGTGACTTGACCAGGTCATTCTCTTTAGTCCTGCAGTCAGTCGTATTGAACCGTCTAATGGTGAGCAGGCAGGCAATACGGATTGCTAGCAGTCGTATTGTACCATCTTCTGCTGGGCAGGCAAGAGATGACGATGGCTAGCAATCGTATTGTACCATCTTCTGCCGGGCAGGCAAGAGATGACGATGGCTAGCAATCGTACTGTGCCATCTTCTGCCAGGCAGGCAAGAGATGAGGATGGCTAGCAGTCGTACTGTACCATCTTCTGCCGAGCAGCCATGAGATGTGGATGGCTTGCAGTCCTTCTGCACCGTCTGCTGCCAGCCAAAGATGTAAAAGATAGATGGAGTGGATCAAAACAAGAAATAGACCAGATTTGTTTTGTACTCATTTGCCTCCTCCCCTGTCTAGGGGACTCATTCCTCTAGGTCACACTGCAGTCACTCACAGAGAAGGTGCTGCGAGGTAGATCTAGCCATGTATCAATCAGAGGCCAGGCTAACCTTCTTGTTCCAATAAGAACAATAACTTAGGTGCACCATTTCTTATTGGAACCCTCCGTGAAGTCCTGCCTGAACTACTCCTTGATGTAAAGCCACCCCCTTTGTGGATTTTAGCCTCCTGAAGCCAACCCTGTAAGCCGTGTCGTCAGTCGCCCCTCCCTCCGTCAGAGCAACGGCAGACAATCATTCCGCGCCTTTTTTCTGTGCGGACGCCATACCAAGGCAAGCATGGAGTCCGCTCAGCTCACTTTGGCAATTAGGAGCACATTAAACACCACACGCATTATCCAGCAGTATATGCAGCACCAGAACCTGGCAAAGCGCTACCGGGCGAGGAGGCGACGTCAGCGCGGTCACGTGAGTGATCAGGACATGGACACAGATTTCTCTGAAAGCATGGGCCCTGCCAATGCATGCATAATGGTGCTAATGGGGCAGGTTCATGCTGTGGAACGCCGATTCTGGGCTCGGGAAACAAGTACAGACTGGTGGGACCGCATAGTGTTGCAGGTCTGGGACGATTCCCAGTGGCTGCGAAACTTTCGCATGCGTAAGGGCACTTTCATGGAACTTTGTGACTTGCTTTCCCCTGCCCTGAAGCGCAGGGCAGGTATTCATACCAAGATGAGAGCAGCCCTCACAGTTGAGAAGCGAGTGGCGATAGCCCTGTGGAAGCTTGCAACGCCAGACAGCTACCGGTCAGTTGGGAATCAATTTGGAGTGGGCAAATCTACTGTGGGGGCTGCTGTGATGCAAGTAGCCCACGCAATCAAAGATCTGCTGATATCAAGGGTAGTGACCTTGGGAAATGTGCAGGTCATAGTGAATGGCTTTGCTGCAATGGGATTCCCTAACTGTGGTGGGGCCATAGACGGAACCCATATCCCTATCTTGGCACCGGAGCACCAAGCCGGCGAGTACATAAACCGCAAGGGGTACTTTTCAATAGTGCTGCAAGCTCTGGTGGATCACAAGGGACGTTTCACCAACATCAACGTGGGATGGCCGGGAAAGGTACATGACGCTCGCATCTTCAGGAACTCTGGTCTGTTTCAAAAGCTTCAAGAAGGGACTTTATTCCCAGACCAGAAAATAACTGTTGGTGATGTTGAAATGCCTATATGTATCCTTGGGGACCCAGCCTACCCCTTAATGCCATGGCTCATGAAGCCGTACACAGGCAGCCTGGACAGCAGTCAGGAGCTGTTCAACTACAGGCTGAGCAAGTGCAGAATGGTGGTAGAATGTGCATTTGGACGTTTAAAGGCGCGCTGGCGCAGTTTACTGACTCGCTTAGACCTCAGCGAAACCAATATTCCCACTGTTATTACTGCTTGCTGTGTGCTCCACAATATCTGTGAGAGTAAGGGGGAGACGTTTATGGCGGGGTGGGAGGTTGAGGCAAATCGCCTGGCTGCTGGTTACGCGCAGCCAGACACCAGGGCGGTTAGAAGAGCACAGGAGGGTGCGGTACGCATCAGAGAGGCTTTGAAAACCAGTTTCATGACTGGCCAGGCTACGGTGTGAAAGTTCTGTTTGTTTCTCCTTGATGAAACCCCCCGCCCCTTGGTTCACTCTACTTCCTTGTAAGCTAACCACCCTCCCCTCCTCCCTTTGATCACCTCTTGCAGAGGCAATAAAGTCATTGTTGCTTCACATTCATGCATTCTTTATTCATTCATCACACAAATAGGGGGATGACTACCAAGGTAGCCCAGGAGGGGTGGTGGAGGAGGGAAGGAAAATGCCACACAGCACTTTAAAAGTTTACAACTTTAAAATTTATTGAATGACAGCCTTCTTTTTTTTGGGCAATCCTCTGTGGTGGAGTGGCTGGTTGGCCGGTGGCCACCCCACCGCGTTCTTGGGCGTCTGGGTGTGGAGGCTATGGAACTTGGGGAGGAGGGCGGTTGGTTACACAGGGGCTGTAGTGGCAGTCTGTGCTCCAGCTGCCTTTGCTGCAGCTCAACCATACACTGGAGCATACTGGTTTGGTCCTCCAGCAGCCTCAGCATTGAATCCTGCCTCCTCTCATCACGCTGTCGCCACATTCGAGCTTCAGCCCTCTCTTCAGCCCGCCACTTACTCTCTTCAGCCCGCCACTTACTCTCTTCAGCCCGCCACCTCTCCTCCTGGTCATTTTGTGCTTTCCTGCAGTCTGACATTATTTGCCTCCACGCATTCATCTGTGCTCTGTCAGTGTGGGAGGACAGCATGAGCTCGGAGAACATTTCATCTCGAGTGCGTTTTTTTTTCTTTCTAATCTTCACTAGCCTCTGGGAAGGAGAAGATCCTGTGATCATTGAAACACATGCAGCTGGTGGAGAAAAGAAAAGGGACAGCGGTATTTAAAAAGACACATTTTATAAAACACTGGCTACACTCTTTCAGGGTAAACCTTGCTGTTAACATTACATACATAGCACATGTGCTTTCGTTACAAGGTCGCATTTTGCCTCCTCCCACCGCGTGGCTACCCCCTCAACCCTCCCCCCTCCCTGTGGCTAACAGCGGGGAACATTTCTGTTCAGCCGCAGGCAAACAGCCCAGCAGGAATGGGCTCCTCTGAGTGTCCCCTGAAGAAAAGCACCCTATTTCAACCAGGTGACCATGGATTATATCTCACTCTCCTGAGGATAACACACGAACGGATGTTGCTTGAACGCCAGCAAACATACACTGCAATGCTTTGTTGTACAATGATTCCCGAGTACGTGTTACTGGCCTGGAGTGGTAAAGTGTCCTACCATGAAGGACGCAATAAGTCTGCCCTCCCCAGAAACCTTTTGCAAAGGCTTTGGGAGTATATCCAGGAGAGCCGCGAATGCCAGGGCAAAGTAATCCTTTCACATGCTTGCTTTTAAACCATGTATAGTATTTTAAAAGGTACACTCACCGGAGGTCCCTTCTCCGCCTGCTGGGTCCAGGAGGCAGCCTTGGGTGGGTTCAGGGGGTACTGGCTCCAGGTCCAGGGTGAGAAACAGTTCCTGGCTGTCGGGAAAACCGGTTTCTCCGCTTGCTTGCTGTGAGCTATCTACAACCTCGTCATCATCATCATCTTCTTCGTCCCCAAAACCTGCTTCCGTATTGCCTCCATCTCCATTGAAGGAGTCAAACAACACGGCTGGGGTAGTGGTGGCTGAACCCCCTAAAATGGCATGCAGCTCATCATAGAAGCGGCATGTTTGGGGCTCTGACCCGGAGCAGCCGTTCGCCTCTCTGGTTTTCTGGTAGGCTTGCCTCAGCTCCTTCAGTTTCACGCGGCACTGCTTCGGGTCCCTGTTATGGCCTCTGTCCTTCATGCCCTGGGAGATCTTGACAAAGGTTTTGGCATTTCGAAAACTGGAACGGAGTTCTGATAGCACGGATTCCTCTCCCCATACAGCGATCAGATCCCGTACCTCCCGTTCGGTCCATGCTGGAGCTCTTTTGCGATTCTGAGACTCCATCATGGTCACCTCTGCTGATGAGCTCTGCATGGTCACCTGCAGCTTGCCACGCTGGCCAAACAGGAAATGAGATTCAAAAGTTCGCGGTTCTTTTCCTGTCTACCTGGCCAGTGCATCTGAGTTGAGAGTGCTGTCCAGAGCGGTCAAAATGGAGCACTCTGGGATAGCTCCCGGAGGCCAATACCGTCGAATTGTGTCCACAGTACCCCAAATTCGACCCGGCAAGGCCGATTTAAGCGCTAATCCACTTGTCAGGGGTGGAGTAAGGAAATCGATTTTAAGAGCCCTTTAAGTCGAAATAAAGGGCTTCATCGTGTGGACGGGTGCAGGTTTACATCGATTTAATGCTGCTAAATTCGACCTAAAGTCCTAGTGTAGACCAGGGCTAAGGTCCTGGCCTTCATTATATTGTGGTATTGAGTTCCAGAAATAATTATGCATGACGTAAAATGTCTATCTGTCTATGGTATTTATGTGACCCCGACCACCACTGTAGCAGCTGAGTGCCTTACAGTCTTTAATGTACTTATCCTCACAACACACCTATGTGGTAAGGAAATGCTACTATCCCCACTTTACATATAGGGATTATTGGTTTGATTCCCAGCTGGGATGTCAGTATAACTCCACTGACCTCAGTGGAGGTATGTCAGTTTGCACCAACTGAGGATTTGACCACAGGAATTCAAATTATGAAATTCTGTAGTGAAAGAGAAAGCATTTAATGAACTGCACATAACCTAAAAACGGGAAGAACATTTGTAGGTCCTCCCAGTTGGTGACCGAGTGCCACGGTGTATGGTTTACTACAAAGAGGAAGTGTGTGGCGTGAGGAGTATAAAGAGTCCAAATGATGGAGTGTTTGTAGGCCCTATTTAGACTGTCTTCTAGGTGGTGTCTGGCATGGTAAATAAAAGCTTCTTATATACTATCCAAAGAAGGAACAGAGATCAAACAGAAGACTAAATTCTGCTTTTATTTACACTAAAATAAATCTAGAGTAACCCCATTGGTTTCAACAGATTTACTCTGGGAGTAAGAGATCCTCCTAGGCTCCTTGATGCATAAAGCAAAAATGTTTTACTTCAAAGGTGACCTTTAGGGGAAAAACCTTTGGGTTGGCACCTTTTTTCCATTCTTTACAATGTACATGGAAGGCCTGAAAGGTTTAGTGTTGTTCCACCTTTTTAAAAGTTCTCCGCCTTCCCCAGCTTGTTTTCCACACTCAGAATTGAAATGTTGTCTACCCTGAATATTTTATGGCTGACTGTAGCACTGGTAGGATTATAATATCACATATATCAAGGAAGTTAAAGTGACCCCTAACGGACTCAGAGACTGTTTAAAAATATTTTCTTCCCGGTCAGTTGTTTGTTTTTGTTGAAGTTGTATTGTATTTAACTCAAGCAAACTTTTGGAAAACAAGCAACTTTTTAAAAAATATTCATCACCTCTTCCTCATCAGTTAGGGGCTGAAAAAGCTTGGAAAAACACAGTTTTGAGAGTGCTGGTGAGCTATGGAGAAAAGCCAGGGATGACTAGACTTGACATTTTTCTTGTTACTTTGCCTTGTGAATTTTGTTCCTAAAGTGTAGGATCTGCGCTTTGTTCTAAATAGTTTACTGTATACCCTTAGAAGAAATTGTACTTTAACAAAATACAGTATCCAGCTTTCTACACTAAGATTAGTGCTTGTATGGCATCCTATCCTATGGATTTTCAGAGGTCCAACAGAGACAATAGGACTGGATGGTTTCTTTGTTTGTTTTTTCTTTTCTATCCGTAAACATCTTTTTCATCACTCCTTGCTTCTGAGTCATAGAATCATAGAATCATAGAATATCAGGGTTGGAAGGGACCTCAGGAGGTCATCTAGTCCAACCCCCTGCTCAGAGCAGGACCAATCCCCAACTAAATCATCCCAGCCAGGGCTTTGTCAAGCCTGACCTTAAAAACTTCTAAGGAAGGAGATTCCACCACCTTCCTAGGAAACGCATTCCAGTGTTTCACCACCCTCCTAGTGAAAAAGTTTTTCCTAATATCCAACCTAAACCTCCCCCACTGAAACTTGAGACCATTACTCCTTGTTCTGTCATCTGCTATCACTGAGAACAGTCTAGATCCATCCTCTTTGGAACCCCCTTTCAGGTAGTTGAAAGCAGCTATCAAATCCCCCCTCATTCTTCTCTTCCACAAACGAAACAATCCCAGTTCCCTCAGCCTCTCCTCATGAGTCATGTGTTCCAGTCCCCTAATCATTTTTGTTGCCCTCCGCTGGACTCTTTTCAATTTTTCCACATCCTTCATGTAGTGTGGGGCCCAAAACTGGACACAGTACTCCAGATGAGGCCTCACTAATGTTGAATAGAGGGGAATGATCACATCCCTCAGTCTGCTGGCAATGCCCCTACTTATACATCCCAAAATGCCATTGACTTTCTTGGCAACAGGGGCACACTGTTGACTCATATCCAGCTTCTCATCCACTGTAACCCCTAGGTCCTTTTCTGCAGAACTGCTGCCTAGCCATTAGGTCCCTAGTCTGTAGCGGTGCAAGGGATTCTTCCATCCTAAGTGCAGGACTCTGCCCTTGTCCTTGTTGAACCTCATCAGATTTCTTTTGGCCCAATCCTCTAATTTGTCTAGGTCCCTCTGTATCCTATCCCTACCCTCCAGCGTATCTACCTCTCCTCCCAGTTTAGTGTCAATAGTCAATATATAAAATAATGTTCTGTACAGGATGTACGATTAGAAATGGATTAAAAGAAGAAAAGGAGTACTTGTGGCACTTCTGTAGAATGATTATCTGCCAACATCTGTCCCAACATCTGATTCTGAGCAGACTTTTCTGTATATTTTACAGCTTTCAGAAGAGATAAATAGGAATTACAGAGGGAGGAACTATTCTGTTCCAAATCAGAGTGGTGAACCTCAGCTTGACATTGCAAAGTCTAAAGAGTACTAAAACAATGGAAAGGAGAATCTTCTGAAATAATTAAGTAATTGGGAATTGCAGTTAGAACTCAGCCTTACGGATCAGGGATATTGCTAGACTAGCAGTTAAAGGAATCAAGCAAATCAAAAAGCCATGGACAAAACTTACAGACATTACTGAGCTGATCTCTGATGAAGTTTTTTAGTTCATACAACCTTTAACTGTAACAATGCAAAGACCTTGCCACACTGCTCACATTGTTGCCACAATTCAATTGGTGAAACAAGAAAGTAATTGGAGTTTGAAAAACTTTTGCTGAGCAGTGAAAAAAATTTGGTTTGCGGATGCTGTTTTTTCTCTCTCTCTTTTTCCGTTTTTTTCCCCAGAAGAAAAATGGTTTTATTGTTACAGCTGTATGACTCTCAGCTGCTCTGATTCAAAGCGGGTTCGATGAACTTTTTGTTTTCAGCTTGCAGGATACTGCAATTCCATGTCATATAATTAAGGTTTCAAATTAACCTAACAAGTCAAAGTGAAGCTCATAAAAGACGCTGAGTTTTGGGTTGAAACTATGGGAATCATGCACTATAGCAAGCCTTTTATTAAATCTGGGCTGAGTTTCAGGTTTATAATAAAACTAGACTCCATTTAGAAAGGTTTGAACAGCTTTCTGTACTTCCCCATGGAAGTGGTTCTGATCTCACTTATACTGGTGTAAATTAGATGCAACTCCAGTAAAGTCAGTGGACATATGCCGATATAAAACTGGTGTAGGTGAGATCAGATTCAGGCCACAGGTTTTCAGATAAACATATGTGCCTCTTAACAAATTACTCTGGAAGAATTGTACTGAGCCAGCAATGTTATATTGTTTTTGGGAAATGGTCATCTTGCTTTAGACACGACAACAAATTTTACTACAAAATAAATACAGAAATCAGAATTTTAATACAGTTCAGGCACCTTCTGGAGCCTTAGTTGCTCTCAGAGCTAATTATTCCTACACATTATTATGTATGACTTCTTGACTGTATGAAGGAAAAAAGAAACAGCAATAACCCTACACCTCATCATTATTGTAACAAAGATTATTGAAAGATTTTAATAAAATCATAGAGGTTATCTTTTTGCAAAACCTGCAAATATCTCTCTGTGTTTACATGTAACTAAGACAAAAACAGCTGTTTCTCAGATAAATTGATATCCCCAGTAGGGCATCTCTGGAGAGCTTATCCTTCACGCTGAGGGGAGGAAACCTGAAAGAAGGGATGACAAATTGAAATGTACAGTATTCTAATGCTGTAGGTGCATGCTATCTGAACAAACATACGGTAATGCTCTCCCTGCTGGCCCTCAGGCTAATTCCTCTCATCCTCCAGAGACCAGTCTCTCTATTGAATTGAGACATTTTATGGCTTTTTGACAAGTTTGCAAAATAGGTGGAGAAGAAATCATAACCTGCCATATGCCATTCATAAAATAATGATGATATGGGCAAAAAATGATTTAAAAAAAAATCACACTGACAACATGTTTTCAGTTTTCCATCCTTTGCTCTAACCTTTTTCCAAAACAGAATTGCTTAGGAGTACATGACAGCAAGGGAGTATGGATCATTTTTTAAAAGGGACTTCATCTATTCATGGATTTTAAGGCTAGAATCAACCATTATGTATCATCTAGTCTGACCTCCTGCTTAACACAAGCTAAAAAAACCTTAACCAGTTCAAAAACTGCAGACAGTTTTGCACTGAATTTTTCATAACTCCGGTGCCTGCTTCTGATTGTCTCACGCTGCTTTTATGTTGCTGTCATTCCATAGGGCTTGATTCACCACTGCATTACTCTCGATTTATTTCACTAACTATACAGTTTGCACACAGAAATCAGAATTGTTATGCATGCAATAACTTGGTCATGAAAAAGTGCACACATAAAATAGCTTGGGAGTTCAATGTTGTGCATATAACATTAAAAACTGAGTTCAAAGCCCTTTTGAAAATTTGGCATAATAAGGCTGAGGAAGAGAACTAAAAAGCTGATGAAAACAGGGAGAGTAAACAACATTTAGTACAAGGCTGAAAGTTGGTTGTTATGCAGTGGTACTTTGTACAGATTCGTCTTTCTCCCAACAATCCTGTTTAGTGGTGTTGAAACACAGATCCCACACAACTGGTTGTGGTAGCTCACTGGTCAATGCTTTGCTTATTCTCTAAAGCCTCGATGCACAAAAGGTGTTAGGTATCTACAGCCCAGTTTTGGCTCCACTGCAATGCACAAAACAATTGCCTAACCCAACAGGCAAAGCAGATTTAAGAATCCCCTACTCTTTCCTTTTTCCTCATAGGTGTGTTGTTATGGACAGAGCTGGTCAACTTCTTTGCTGTGAGTGACTAATATTCTTTGTGACGTTAGCCCTCCTTTCTGTTTGTGGCCAAGCCCTTTTCATACTATAAGCATTTAAGTATTTATCTGCAGTGGGAAAGTCACTGGGCCAGAGACAGAGAGAAAGAGAGGGAGAGGATGACTCTGTAGCTCAGGAGCAGATTAAAAATCAAACAAGCCGCATACAGCAGCAAGATGGTGTGATGCCTTCTGAGAGGTATTAATTACTGGATCCCTAGCATATATGGGATGAGTAGGACCCTACCAAATTCACGGCCATGAAAAACATATCACAAACTGTGAAATCTGGTCTCCCCCCCGAAATCTGGTCTTTTGTGTGCTTTTACCCTTTTCTATACAGATTTCACAGGGGAGACCAGCATTTCTCAAATTGGGGGTCCTGACCCAAAAAGAAGTTTCAGGAGGGTCACAAAGTAATTTGCGTGGGGCGGGGGGTGTCACAGTATCGCCACCCTTGCTTCTGTGCTGCCTTCAGATCTGGGCATCTGGAGAACAGCAGCTGGTAGCCAGGAAGTGCTCTGCCAGCAGCAGCGCAGAAGTAAGGGTGACAATAGCATACCATGCCACCCTTACTTCTGTGCTGCTGCCTGCAGAGCTGGGCGGCCGGAGAGGGGCCCCCGCTGACTGAGGGCCCAGCTCTGCAGGCAGCAGCTCAGAAGTCAGGGAAGCAATACCATACCATGCCCAGCTCTGAAGGCAGTGCTGCCACGACCAGCAGCACAGAAGGAAGGGTAGCAGGTCCACAACCTCCCCTACAACAACCTTTTGACCCCCCACAACTCTTTTATGGGTCAGGACCCTTAAAATTACAACACCATGAAATGTCAGAGTTAAATAGCTGAAATAATGAAATTTATGATTTTTAAAATCCGATGACCAGGAAATTGACCAAAATGGACTGTGAATTTGGTAGGGCCCTAGGGATGAGATAGGGCTGCCACAACTACAGCTGGCCATATAAAAAATTCACTCTGTGATATTTTCATGTATAACTTATGCTGAGTTTGTTCCACAATTATTTGGGGAATCATATTATTTCCTGTTTCCTGTATTTGAATATCTGCTAGTTTAGTCATGTAGATGTTTGTCCTAAAATTCATACTGGAGTATTGTTATTCATTATTTGCTATTCATTATTCACTTTTTGTTATTCTTATCTTTAAGCAGGATCAGCTGTCCAATCAGGGAACAGACCCCCTGTGACTTAGATGACCAATCACACATCTGAAATAACGAGTAAGAAAAAGTCAAAGTGAACAGTCTGTGAATGACCCGCATGGTGAAGCTTATTCTTATAAACTGTGTTGTAGATACATACAGTGTGAATGACAAATACATGGGTTAGGTCACAAGCAGAAAGGAGGCTAACTTCACAGAGAATATTAAATAATTTGGCAAATAATTCAACCAGCTCTATCCATGGCAACACACATGTGAAGAAAAGGGAAAGATTAGGGTTCTCTTATATCCTCTTTGGCTGCTGAGTGAGCAGAAGAAAGAGAAGAAGCACACTTAACCAGTATCCAAGGGCCAGGGCCACTTCCTGACTGGATGAGATGAGGAGAGTTCCTCTGTAGGGAAGGAAGAGGTTTATAGGGAAGGAAGAGGTGCAATTTGGCACAAGGGGTGTGGTTTGGCCAGTGAGATTGGGTGTGGCTTAGTCGGACTAAAAGGCAACGATACTGGGAGGAGAGGAGAAAATAGCACAACTGTGAGTAAATGAAAGAAAAGTGTCTGACGGACAAGCAGTCATAGGGGAAGGGGCCCAGAGTTTGGATTGTGGGAAGGGTGAGAGTGGGTGAATAAAGGAGATTAGGGTTGTACTTTAGAGATTAGGGATTTTGTGATGTGGAAGTGGGTGATTGTGAGGAAAAGGGGACAGGTCTGTGGGGCATTTCATGGCAGCTGTAAAAAAGCCATGGAACTTCTAGTGCAGTGGTTCTCAAACTAGGGCCACCGCTTGTTCAGGGAAAGCCCCTAGCTGGCCGGGCCGGTTTGTTTACCTGCCACGTCCGCAGGTTCGGCCGATCGCAGCTCCCACTGGCTGCGGTTCGCCGCTCCCGGCCAATGGGGGCTGCAGGAAGGGCGGCCAGCACATCCCTTGGCCCGTGCCGCTTCCCACAGTCCCCATTGGCCTGGAGTGGCAAACCGCGGCCAGTGGGAGCCACAATCGGCCAAACCTGCAGACGCGGCAGGTAAACAAACCGGCCCGGCCTGCCAGGGGCTTTCCCTGAACAAGCGGCAGGCCTAGTTTGAGAACCACTGCTCTAGTGCAGATTGCTAATGAATAGTGTAATAAATTGGGAATACTGTGAATGTGGATGTGGAAAGTGATGCTTGATACTATTCTATTAATCATACCCCACTTCAAACCCTATTTAAATAGGCACTTACTGTAATGCTATTTAATAAAATGGTAGATTAGTCCACAAGAAATTCCAATAGCTCCCCAAAGCATTCTCTATCCGTAGAAATACACAATGAAGTCTATTTAATATAGTCTTCCTTGCAAACTGAGCGGAAGAATTTAATAGACTGCAGCCTTTTGTCTAAAGGACAAAAGCAGAGTTCTTTGTAAGACTGGATACTCAGGAGTCTGCTTTTGGTTGGTACTTAAGGGTCTGTATTATGGTCATGGAATTCTTCTTGGGAAGTGCTGTACATAAAAAAGAGCAGAAGGTGCTTTTCCCATATAGTCTATTACTTCCTGCAATTCATGAGAACTCTTTCCATGTGTATAAAGGTCACCTTTCATTTATGTGCCACATCTGTTTGTGTTGCTGGAACAGAGTGCCCTGAAAACCCATCAGATATGAAAAGTCAAGGGAAAGTGGAGAAAGGATGGCCATTGTAGTGTCCCTCGAGGGAGGGCAGAGACAGGATATTTTATGAATAATGAATATTAAGGAAATTCATTATTAAGGTCACTGGATGCGGAAAGACCTTGTAATTTTCCCTGGCTCTATAGCTCCCAGGCTGACTAAACACAGTCTGTGCTGCCTACTGGGTGTCTCTAAGTCCTGGGCCTGGTCTGATTGATGGGAATGTTGACTATACCATAGACAGGCATCGAATTTCCCCTGAATGCCTCTAAAATAGTTAATGAGGTAACCGCAGACACCTGGAATGCAGAACAGTGAAGAGCACAGAAATCACTTAAATGATTGTCTGCGGTTAGACTAAGCATCCATGAGCTTATCAGAATTCAGAAGCAAAAACATACTGAAATATGATCCTTTGCCCTACTCTGACCTGTAGGGAACTGCTACCACATCCACTGGGAGGGGACTCTTCATAGCCACGAAAGTGGGAGCATGATTTTACCCCCACAGGAAGTAGACATTAAGAGTAGTTAGAGCCACAACCCACAATATTTAACCAATCCCCTCAATAACACCTGAGAGACTGAACCCACCTCCACAGCCAAGAGCCCCACAGATATTGGGGGTAGAGGGGGATTTGGAGACAGTGGCTAGCACAGTGCACCCCAAGGATGACATGGTGGTCAAAGAAGTGGAAGTGGATGATGATAAGAGACAGGTGAAAGGGACATCCAGTTGCATGACGAGCCAGGACTTCTTCTTAACTCCAGAGGGGTCTAGCCAGTCCCAGCACTCCGGCTGAGTGGCTCCATCAGATAAGGAGATGAAATAAGAGGCGTAAGGAAGACATATTCCATGAGGTGCTGCAATCCTCTGATGCTTCGGATTGTGAGCAGAGAGCTTGGAGAGAGGCTACCAACGAGGAACTGTGTATGGATAGCCAGGAGAGGAAACAGGGCCAGGAGCAGATGATACAACTGCTGCAGGACCAAACAGACATGCTGAGGTCCCTGACTGAACTGCAGATGGAACACATCCATGCTTGCCACCCCCTACAGCCCATAGAGAACAGCCTTCCATGCCCTCCCTACATTCCTCACACACATTCCTTGCATGTTCCCGGGCCGTCTCAGTACCCCATGCACTCCACCCCAAGAGACATGTATCACAATGACAGCTGGACCTATACACAACTGTGAGAGCCTCATGTGAAAATGTGCTTTTCATTTTCATATCCCTTGCAGAAAACAGAAATGTTTGTACTGCGGTTGAATAAAAATGTACTTATAGAAAGATAAGGAATATTTATTTGTCTTCTACGAATGGTGGTTGCTGCTGAATTCATACACACCGGCAATTGGTGCATTTGCATTGTAAATTTAACACACACCACAATCATTCATTACAAGGTTCATATTACGATGCAAGAAAACAATGCCTGGCTTAATGTATTACAGTCAGACATGTTACTGGGGTCATTGTCAAAATGCTCCTTCAAAACCTCCCTGACTCAAATAGCCCCCAGTTAAGCCCCTCTAATAGCCCTGGTATTTGGCTGTTCAAAATCAGCAGCCACCCGATTCACCTCAATGCTCCACCCCTGTGGAAACTTCTCTCCCTTAGCTTCACAAATGTTATTCAGAGCACAGCAGGCTGCTATGCCCCCGGGAATATTTTTCTCACTGAGGTCTCACCTGCCAAAAAGGCAGTGCCAACAAACCTTTAAGCAGCCAAAGGCACATTCAACAGTCATTCTGCACCTACTGAGCCTGTTGTTGAAGTATTCCTTGCTGCAGTCAAGGTTTCCACTGTAAGACTTCATGAGCCATGGCGGTAAGGGGTAGGATAGGTCTTCAAGGATCACTACTGGCATCTACACAACCCTGACTGGAATCTTCTGGTCTGGAAAGAAAGTCCCTGCTTGCAGCTTTCTGTACAGGCCAGTGTTCCTGAAGATGCATGCATCATGCACCTTCCCTGACCACCGCGCATTGATGTCAGTGAAATGACCCCAGTGATCCATCACAGTTCTTGCAATACTGTAGAGAAGTAGCCATTTCTGCTGATGTACTCTGTTGCAAGATGGTCTTGGGCTAAAACTGGGATATGCTTGCATGCCATCTATCACCCCACCACAGTTAGGGAATTGCATTGACACAAAGCCATCCACTATTTCCCGCACATTACCCAGAGTCTTAGTCCTTCATAGCAGGAGGCGATTAATGGCCCTACACACTTGCATCACTACAACCACTCTTAGGGCAGCTGTCATTTTGGTGTCCTTGCACTGGAGGGCAGGAGCAGCACCGCACACAGTTCCAGGAAGGTGGCTTTGCACATCTGAAAGTTTTGCAGCCACTGCTTGTCATCCCATACCTGCATAACAATGCTATCCCACCACTCAGTGCTTCTTTCCTGCAACCAGAACCAACCATCCACCATGTTCAGCTGCTCTGTGAAGGCCAAAAGCAATCTTGAATTGTTTCTTTCCATGGGACATGTCAGAGCACACACTATGGAGTTATCATCAGATTTGCAGCTCGTGAAACACTACAGGATCAGCCACGTTGTGTTTATAATGCTCATCACAATACTGGAGAGCAGTGCAGGATCCATGTTTTGAGACAGAGATGGCAGGTGCACAGTTTACAGGGGCTGTTGAAAAGTGGTGAGCAATACAGTCAGAACCCATGGAATGATGGGATGGAGAAAACTGCATCATGAGACAGTGAACCCATCCCCATGAGGTACTGTGAACCCTTCCCAGAACACCCAGCAGCATTGAATAGTGGGATAGCTACCCTCAGTGCACTGCTCTCTCTGTCAATACAAGAGCTCCAACGGTGGATGCGCTCTGCTGTCACAAGGAGTGTTGTGTGGACATGCCAGAGCAGTTTAACTACAGCAGTGGATGACTGACGACCTAACTTAAGTTGACTTAACTTTGTAGCCTAGACATAGCCTGATTGTAAGGAGCAGTTAGTTGATATAGTTCATAAACATTTCTACAGCCAAAGATATACAACCAAATTCTGCTCTCAATTACACCACTGTAAATCAAGAGTAACTGAGAGCAGAATGTGGCCCACAGCTAACAAGTGGTAGTAAGCATGTATTAGTGCATTTCCATTAATGTTCCTATAGGTTAAATCATGAAACGTGAAAAAGTGATTAACTTTGGGATATCTGTTAAGATCAAACTTATGAATTTTGAGATTACCCACTACTTGATTCTGACATTAAGTCTGCTTAGTAGTAATTAGAACTGTCTAGTTTTAGAAAATTCATAAGCAAGTTTGTGGTCTGTTCTTTCATGGAAATGCATATAAAGTTGAGAAGCCCTGCAGATTTCCCAGCCCACGATCTCTAATCTTCATGTCCTGAAGGTCCTGAATACACAAAAAGAGCATGACATGCAAAATTTGAAAGGTGGTGCAAGTGTCAATAATTGGAACAAGGATAGAATTATGATTGTCAATTAACTGATTGAGTGAGGAGGACTGTGAAGAGGAACAGACAATGAAATCATTTAAGAATGTGCAAGGAAATGCCCAGATCTATAATGGACAACCAAAAGTACAGCAAGAAATGAGTTTGTGATGATCAAATAGCTGTCGTGCACCTGCAACAACAAAGTCAAGAATGAGACCTTGGGTACATGAAATATGAATTTAGGAAGTTGACAGAAACTAAATGAATCAAATTAGGGAAAAAAACTTCCTTGATGTTGAATCAGAAAAAAACACTGAGATGAAGATTAAAATCAGCCACACTAAGGCTGTGGAGTTTTTTTAAAAGGCAGTGAACAGGAAATCATGTCAATAAAATTATAGGGGGGAAATGCCTGGGTGCCTTTTGAGAAAATGTTCAACTATTACTACAAGGTGCTAAAACCAAGCAGCTGTAAGGGATCCGTCTCTGCAGAAGGATATTGGGGTGTGTCAGTATTTTGAGCAACGAAAGGACAATGTAAAAACTGCAACTCCCTTCCTCCCCTTCCCCCACTCTGCAAGACATCCGGATTCCAGACAGTAAAAAGTCATTTTCTGTTGCAGTTTTGTCTTTTTTCAATTCTGGGTGACTGGACTGGATACTTTTCAGAGTAGTAGCCGTGTTAGTCTGTATTCACAAAAAGAAAAGGAGTACTTGTGGCACCTTAGAGACTAACAAATAAATTTTGTTAGTCTCTAAGGTGCCACAAGTACTCCTGTTCTTTTTGGACTTGATACTGTGGTTAAAGTACTGCTGTTGTCTCCACATATCACTAAACATTGTACTTAAATTAAAGGTTTCCTCTTGTGCTGCCTACTGGCACACAGCACAGTAGGGAGCACAGTACAGCAGCTACCTGGGACAATGTAGTAAAGTTTCTTGTGTCTGGTTCTTTTTTCATTGTCTGTTATTTCTGTAATACAACTGAGGTAGCTGTGACCTTATTTGCTGTTTTATTATTGGGATGTGCTACTATAGTTGCCTTAGTTATGTTTTTTCTCTACAATATTCTATGCTCTTACTTTTCCTAAAAGTTGTGTGACAAAATACAATAAGCTTTGAATTCATATTAAAACACAAGTTACCGTTAGCGTTTGGTTGAAAAAACCCACTAAATTTTTATCATGCTAGAGTTTACCTAGAGACACATGAGCAATTTGTGCTACAGTGTGAACTATCTGCAGGGATACAGGGTTGGATGGGTGCTGCATTGGGACGCTCTTTCGCTGGTTCTCGTGGGAAGCAGACAGATAGACAGTGCTTTTAACGTCTTTGCCTGGAGAAAGGTGTTATCTACAGTTGCAGGCACAAAGCTTGTGGCTTTTCAGAGAATAATGTGCCCAACCCTAACAACAGGAAGAGTAGATTTTTTTTCCCTTGGTCAGTAAAGCATTGACCAACAAAATGTTTGTCCACCTCTATATTTAGTGTATTTTCTTAGCCATATAATATTGTTTTCATTCTTCATTTTGTTTAAAACAGCCACTTTATATTGCATGAGTTTTACACAGTTTCCACGAGACAGTATGTTCGTTTACTATTGGTACTGGATATGAGCTTGTTTTCAGGGTGCAGAGTTTCTTCAGTAAAGCATTTTCGGTTGGTTGAGTTCTAACGACTGTTTAATATTTGTAAATGTTGCAAGAGAGGGGATTAAATAAGACTGAGGAGCAGGTACTGGGGAAGAATTTGGTTTTAGGGTCAGGAAGCCCTTTCACTTTGATTGAAGGTTTTTGTTATTGGATGCTAGTAAACTATATAATTACCATCAATCCAATCAGGTGATGCAGATCCCCAGAAAGAAGGTGAGAAATTCTTCAGAGGGGAAAGAGAAAAAGACAGGGAAGAGGTGAATGAAGAACATGTAGGTGGTATTATGAGAGAGGTATATAGCAATAGATCATTGATTGTACATGTTAAATGGAAAAGACCACTTCCAAAGAGCTCAACTCTGTTATGTCTTTTGTTTGCTGCCATTTCCAGGGCTGCCAAATCACAATGTTCATAAGTCCAGTCCTCTACTCATGGAGATGTTGAGGACTTCCATTTCTGTAGCGCTAGTTGCTTTTTTCTCTGTGTTATGGAATAAGTAGAAGTCAGTATCCATGGAGGTAGTTCATGAAATCTAGAAACTATGCACCCAATATGAACAGCTGTGACGAGGAGGACTATCACTTGGAGGGTGAGAGAATCCTGGAATGCACCTCCCAAAAACCAGTCATAGAACTTTCCCACAACATATGTAGCAGCAGGCCTCACAGAGCCCAAAAGCACCAGAAGATATCAGTATCCTTTATCACAGTCTTATAAAGGCTGGTAGGAGACCAATGAAGGTAAAACAATAATTACTGTTGGCTGTCTATGATGGAGACATTTGGAGCACATTTTGTTAAATCCAGTCCAATCCCATAGTCCATTTGAGTTTGTAAATCGAATGTCTCTGCCCCATGTTTTGGACTTAACTATCTTGAGTAATTTTGTATTGTCTGCAAATTTTGCCCCCTCTCTGTTCACCCCCTTTTCCAGATCATTTCTGAAAGTGTTGAACAGCACAGGTCCGAGTACAGATCCTTGGGAGACCCTGCTATTTACCTTTCTTCATTGTGAAAATGGACCATTTATTCCTATCCTTTCTTTCCTATATTTTAACCAATTATTGATCCATGAGAGGACTTTCCCTCTATCCCATGACTGCTTAGTTTGCTTAAGAGCCTTTGGTGAGGCACTTTGTCAAAGGCTTTCTGAAAATCCAAGTACACTGTATCAACTAGATCACCTTTGTCCACACCTTTTTTTGACACTGTCAGAGAATTCTAATAGATTGTAGCCAGCGTTGCAAGATATTTACGTGCCAGATGCGCTAAAGATTCATATGTCCTCATGCTTCAACCACCATTCCAGGGGACATGCGTCCATGGTGATGACGGGTTCTGCTCAATAACAATCCAAAGCAGTGCAGACCGACACATGTTCATTTTCATTATCTGAGTCAGATGCCACCAAGAGAAGGCTGATTTTCTTTTTTGGTGGTTTGGGTTCTGTAGTGTCTGCATTGGAGTGTTGCTCTTTTAAGACTTCTGAAAGCATGTTCCACACCTCGTCCCTCTGAGATTTTGGAAGGCATTTCAGATTCTTAAACCTTGGGTCTAATGGTGTAGCTATCTTTAGAAATCTCACATTGGTACCTTCTTTGTGTTTTGTCAAATCTGCAGTGAGTGTTCTTAAAATGAACAACATGTGCTAGGTCAACATCTGAGACTGCTATAACATGAATTATATGGCAGAATGTGAGTAAAACAGAGCAGGGGACCTCCAGTTCTCGCCCAAGGAGTTCAGTCACAAATTTAATTAACACATTATTTTTTTAACAACCGTCATCAGCATGGAAGCATATCCCCTGGAATGGTAGCCGAAGCATGAAGGGGCATACAAATGTTTAGCGTATCTGGCACGTAAATACCTTGCAATGCCAGCTACAAAAGTGCCATGCAAATGCCTGTTATTACTTTTAGGTGACATTGTAAATCAGAAGAGGGCAGCATTATCTCCCATAAATGTAAACAAACTTGTTTCTCTTAGCAATTGGCTGAACAAGAAGTAGGACTGAATGGACTTGTAGGCTCTGAAGTTTTACATTGTTTTGTTTTTGCCAAAAAAAGTTATGTAACATTTGTAAGTTGCACTTTCACGACAAATAGATTGCACTACAATACTTGTAGGAGGTGAATTGAAAAATACTATTTCTTTTATCATTTTTACAGTGCAAATATTTGCAATAAAATAATATACAGTTTGATTTCAATTACAAAACAGAATACAATATATATGAAAATGTAGAAAAACATCCAAAATATTTAATAAATTTAAATTGGTATTCTATTGTTTAAAAGTGTGATTAAAACTGTGATTAATCGCGATTAATTTTTTTAACTGCAATTAATTTTTTTTAGTTAACCGCATGAGTTAACTGCGATTAATCAACAGCGCTACTTATTATTGTTTAATTTATTGATTTGTTTCTAAACTTCTTCTATTGACATCTCAATCTGGGACAGTTGTTCAGCTTTGTCACCTAAAAAGAATGGCTCAGGTGTGGGGATTCCCCCCTCCCACATCCTCTGCAGTGAAGACTGATGCAAAGAATGTATTTAGCTTCTCTGCAACAACCTCGTCTTCTTTGAATGCTCCTTTAGCACTTTGATTGTCCAGTGGTCCCAGTAGTTTGGCAGGCTTCCTGCTTCTGATGCACTTAAAAAAATGTTTTTAGCTGTTGTATCTTTGGCTAGTTACTCTTCAAAGTCTTTCTTGGCCTGCCTAATTATACTTTTACACATGACTTGCCAGAGTTACCTCAAAGAACCACTTCTAAATGTAGCAGAAGGAATTGTTAGGATCCTGGGTAGATCTACTCTGTTCTAGGTAGCATAGAAATCATGAAGAAGGACAGGGCTGTGGCAATAATATACAAGCCGTCAGGAACAGTATCCCTGATAATGTCACGGCAAACCTGGTGGCTGAACTTTGTGACTTTGTCCTTACCCATAACTATTTCACATTTGGGGACAATGTATACATTCAAATCAACGGCACTGCTATGGGTACCCGCATGGCCCCACAGTATGCCAACATTTTTATGGCTGACTTAGAACAACGCTTCCTCAGCTCTCGTCCCCTAATGCCCCTACTCTACTTGCGCTACATTGATGACATCTTCATTATCTGGACCCATGGAAAAGAAGCCCTTGAGGAATTCCACCATGATTTCAACAATTTCCATCCCACCATCAACCTCAGCCTGGACCAGTCCACACAAGAGACCCACTTCCTGGACACTACGGTGCTAGTAAGCAATGGTCACATAAACACCACCCTATACCGGAAACCTACTGACCGCTATTCCTACCTACATGCCTCCAGCTTTCACCCAGACCACACCACACGATCCATTGTCTACAGCCAAGCTCTACGATACAACCACATTTGCTCCAACCCCTCAGACAGAGACAAACACCTACAAGATCTCTATCAAGCATTCTTACAACTACAATACCCACCTGCTGAAGTGAGAAACAAATTGACAGAGCCAGAAGAGTACCCAGAAGTCACCTACTACAGGACAGGCCCAACAAAGAAAATAACAGAACGCCACTAGCCATCACCTTCAGCCCCCAACTGAAACCTCTCCAATGCATCATCAAGGATCTACAACCTATCCTGAAGGACGACCCATCACTCTCACAAATCTTGGGAGACAGGCAAGTCCTTGCCTACAGACAGCCCCCCAACCTGAAGCAAATACTCACCAGCAACCACACACCACACAACAGAACCACTAACCCAGGAACCTATCCTTGCAACAAAGCCCGTTGCCAACTGTGTCCACATATCTATTCAGGGGACACCATCATAGGGCCTAATCACATCAGCCACATTATCAGAGGCTCGTTCACCTGCACATCTACCAATGTGATATATGCCATCATGTGCCAGCAATGCCCCTCTGCCATGTACATTGGTCAAACTGGACAGTCTCTACGTAAAAGAATAAATGGACACAAATCAGATGTCAAGAATTATAACATTCATAAACCAGTCGGAGAACACTTCAATCTCTCTGGTCACTCGATTACAGACCTAAAGGTCGCAATATTACAATAAAATGACTTCAAAAACAGACTCCAACAAGAGACTGCTGAATTGGAATTAATTTGCAAACTGGATACAATTAACTTAGGCTTGAATAGAGACTGGGAGTGGATGTGTCTTTACATAAAGTAAAACTATTTCCCCATGTTTATTTCCCCCCCTCCACCCCACCACTGTTCCTCAGACGTTCCTGTTAACTGCTGGAAATGTCCCACCTTGATTATCACTACAAAAGGTTCCCCCCCCCCGCCCCTCCCCCCCGCTCTCCATCTTAAGTGATCACTCTCCTTACAGTGTGTATGATAACACCCATTTTTTCATGTTCTGTGTGTATATAAATCTCCCCACTGTATTTTCCACTGAATGCATCCGATGAAGTGAGCTGTAGCTCACGAAAGCTTATGCTCAAATAAATTGGTTAGTCTCTAAGGTGCCACAAGTACTCCTTTTCTTTTTGCGAATACAGACTAACACGGCTGCTACTCTGAAACCTACAAATATGTAGTAATGGGAGAAATGTAATAAGGACCAAGCCCAGATACCCACAAAGGGCCTGCCATAGCATAAAGGTTTCATAGCACATTTTAGGATTAGGAGTATGAATCCATCCTTAGAAGTATAGATTACAGAGGCTTAGCATGGTCTTTTTACCTTCCCTAGAGAAAGTCACTGATTTTTGTTTGGTATTTAGAGTGTAAGGGCACTAAAGCTGTATAGTAACTGGAACAGGCCGCTCTCCATGACAACATATATCCAGCCCATAAGGAAAGGGTGAATACTTACTATTTTTCAAGTAATTCACTGTTGTGTCCAGCAACAAATTCAGATTGCACTAATCTAGATCTGAAAGCTGATTGCACATGTGGATCCCTATGTATTTCAGAGGGGCTGAGAACTACTGAAAATTCCACAGTTTTAAATGCGTGGGATCTCTGATTTATCCCAAGTTATTTTTAAACCAAGCAACATATTTAAGTTATATGTTATATATATAGGATAAATAGATACTGGCTATAGAGTTAAACAGTAGACATTATCAGCATTAATAATTAATGCATGCTCACTATCACCAACCCATAATAGTTTGTATGTTATTTGCATAACTGATTATATGCAGTGTGGGCAGTGCTTCCAAGGGGCACTCAAATTTTCAACCCATATTCTCTGAATTATCTACACCTCCTCCCCTGCTTGCATGACTCATTTTCTGCTCCACCAGGGGTTAAAGCACAGACGGGTGAACTCCCCCTCCTCTGCCAGAAGCAAAGGGAAAGATCTTTTCCTTTCTCTCTCCTGGGCTTATGGAAACATTGTTCTCCATCCTTCTTAAGTGCCAGGGACTCACCAAGCAGAGGAATATGAAGTGGAGCTTTTAAAATAAATACAATAATAATAATATACCATACTAGGATCAAAGAACATGTTTTAAGAATGTTGTGGTGCCTGCCCTGGCCAGGAAAGAGATGCAGTTTTCAAACATCATTGCTTGTTGCTTAGCAAAACTGAAACTTTCGCATCATGGCAGAAAGTGGAGCCAAAGGTCAAAGGGTGTAAAAGCTGCATTTTGCTATCAGTTTGGAGGCTGACTCTTACCACTTCATCATCTCTCTCAGCATTCAAGGTTTGTACAGGTAGGGAGCTCAGAGAGGCAGAGGAGGGAAACTAGTGAAAACTACTGTTGAACAATCACTAAAAGGTGTGGGTCATTGGTAGGATGTCCTGATTTCCATTTTTCAGAGTAGCAGCCGTGTTAGTCTGTATTCGCAAAAAGAAAAGGAGTACTTGTGGCACCTTAGAGACTAACCAATTTATTTGAGCATAAGCTTTCGTGAGCTACAGCTCACTTCATTGGATGCATTCCATTTAAATTGTAATGTGCTGGAGCCAGGGGGAGTTTGCAAGTTGTGTTAAAGAAGAAGAAGGAGGATGTGGGAAAAATTGCATCAGAAAGGGCTTTTTGTTTTCTTTAGAAGAAAGATCCTGTTACTAGTATTGTTTATTTGTACTGAGGTAGTGCTCAGAGGTCTCAGGAAGAATCAGGCACCAGATACACAGGAGTTATACCTGTGCAATTAGGACAGAACTGACCTAAGGACCTCATTGATTCTCCCCTGCCCTGAACCTTGTGCAGTCACAGCTGTGCAAAGTGGGTGTAAAATGCTAGCAGTTCAGAGTGATAGCATTTCACACCCACTTTACACTGTGCAACTATGCAAGTTGTATGGCAATAGAGAATCAGACCTATAGGGATAGAATACATGAATGCAGTGATTATTAAATAAGGGTTAGAGGCTGACAAGCCTCAACATGGTCACACATGGGAGAATGAGGCTCCTTCCAACACATACATGGCCATGTTAGGGCGGTTCACAGTGGCTTCAAATCCTGAGTAATGCAATCCCTGTGTTCTAGCTCAAGTGAAAAGAAAAGGAGTACTTGTGGCACCTTAGAGACTAACAAGTTTATTTGAGCATAAGCTTTCGTGAGCTACAGCTCACTTCATCGGATGCACGAAAGCTTATGCTCAAATAAATTTGTTAGTCTCTAAGGTGCCAAAAGTACTCCTTTTCTTTTTGTGAATACAGACTAAGATGGCTGCTACTCTGAAACCTAGCTCAAGTGAGAGAGGAGGGAGCAGAGCTTTAGCGTAAAAGAGCTGTCTGTGTGCAAAGGGAGAAGTAAGCTGCACCCTTTTGGGGACCCAGAGTAAAAGGAGAACAGGGAGGAAATTGTGACTGTATGAGAAACAACTCCTTCCCGTAGCCCCTCCTAGGGCTGTGGCTAAATGCCTCTCCATGCTCAGACCTGAGCCTAGAGGCTCAATCTAGGCATAAATGAATGCAGTGCTTATTTATTTGTACTTTTTGGAGTGACATCAGTATGCACCAAGCTGTAGTACATAGAGTTAAGCAAGTGGCTAAGAAGAATTTGCAGCTCACATTGTATGTCTGTCCCTTTTCAGTGTAGGGTAATTTAACTATTAAAATCATGTTTAGCATGATCTATTTAAAGGTTCAGAGTTAGAAAGTAAAATAATTGCCAAAATATTGTGTTGTTTTAAGCTCTCGCTTTTTAGTTTAATAACTTATTAAAACAGAACTACATGTTATGTAGTATTTAAACACCAAGCAGAATAAACAACATTTATGTGTCTGGCAAACATGGCTTTATCATACCAAGCCCAGCACATCATGCAGAAATCAATATTTATTTAAAAATAAGAGCAAAGCCAGCCTAGGGGAGCCTCCCTCTGAGAAGCAGATTCCGTAGTCACTTAAGAAAGGAAATAAAAGTGAGGAAACGTCTGTCAAATAGCCTCTATAAGAGGAACAAGTATCAGTATGTCTAGATAGACAAAGAAAAAGACAAATACTTTGTAATTAAGCTGCAACACCAAAACTGGGCCTTTATTGAGACCCTCATCAATTAAGCTGCTGTAACAAAGTAATGCTAAGAAAAGACACACCCTGTGGAAGTGTTTTAAAAAAAATGTGGCTATATTTTCAGATGTGCTTAGGACCTTATAAACAATGCAAGGCCTCTAGAGAATAGGGGAATAATCAGCCCAGTAGGCCCAGAGCTAGAACCACCTGGTGAAGATTGGATCTTACTTGTAGTCCATCTATGGTAGCTGTATGACCCCTAGGACTGGTTGAAACTTTCCCATCAAAACTAATTTTGACTGAAAATTGGGTTTTTGACTACACAAGTTTTTGGTTTGTTTTTTCAAAAATTGTCTTCTTTCTGTCTGTCTGTCAAAATATTTTGGCCAAAAATGGATGTTTTTGGCCAAAACCTGAAATTTCAAAACAAAAATTTTTGGGTTATGGCCGAAATCTTTTGGTTTTTCAGTTGTCCAATTAAATCTTTCAGATTCCAGTTTTGCAGCCAAAATTTCAAAAATTTCTGTGGAAAATGAGTAGATGCAGCCTGATATTCCACGTGGGTGGGTGTGCACATTGTGCACTGGAGCCAGAGAACTTTGCCTAATATTGCCCATAGGGATGGCACTCACACCCTGGACGTACAAGGATGGCACCCTGGCCCCCTCAGTTCCTTCTCACCACCAATAGCTAGAGTCAGAGCTCTGTATGGTGTCTTTGCCTCACACTTTCATTCTCAGGTTTCTTAGAAAATGTTTCTTGTATATACAGTAGTAGTAGATCTTTAGGTTTAGTTTAAGTGTTAGTTAGTGTCACTAGAGTAGTTGGCTGCCCTGTGTGATGCCTTCACCAGGGTTCAAGCATTCTCTATCATGTGTGGGGGCCGTCCCCAACAGCACCACTCCCTCCCACATGGTGGTTGTTGTGTCTCGGTGAGGGACACAGTAAAGAGAGCTGCTCCATCTGTAAGTCGTTCAAAAAGCAGACTCGGGTGGTGAGAGACTGGTTGTTGAAGCAGAACCTTCTAGAACAAGCCATGAGGCCTGCTTCAGCACTGTGGCCTTCATCTGATCATCATCTCCTCTTCTAGGAGTGCTGAGTGGCATCGTACTCCCTCCAGCACACAGGATGGAGCAGGTCCATCCAACCATTCCCTGGTACAACACCGTGAGCAGTAAGGACCCATGCCATCAATTCCAGTTGCAGCCATGGGACATCTGTTGAGTCTGGCACCTGGTGGCATCAGACTTGCTTTGTCTCTCCATTCAGGATTCTTCATTAGTTCAGAATTTCTCCAATGTTATGGCTTCTACTGGCTCATCCTCTCTTGTGCCACTGACACTTTTGGCCATGTCGCAGAGCCACCATGTCCATTGCCACTGCAGTTCACACCATCTGGGTTGCAGACTATCTAGTCAAGGCCAGGCCCACCACCAAAGGCCCCCTTGATGTTGGGGCATTATTCAGCACATTGTCCTTCATTGTATTGGAGGCAGATCCTGTCACCTACTTCAGTACCACTTGCTGCTCAAGCCGCTCCCTGTTCCAGGTGGGAGTATGTTCCATTTGGTACCACCAGTGCTGACTCCCCACTCCGCTTCAGCACTGATGCAGCCTCCTTATTGGGCTTCAGATAAGTCTTATAGGTTGTTTGCCCCATGGGGGCTGGCTCCCCCACTGTCAACACAGAATCTCTGGGATTCCCCAAGATGCAGGTCAGGGTCATCCCCCTTGTTAATAGGAGCCAGAGATTGCCTTAGGAACATTATTGGTACCAAGATCAGCATCTGTTCTGCAGTCAGGACAGGGGCTCTTGATACGGTGCCTACTGCCCACCAATGCCTTATTTGTGTGCCCATTGGCCTCCTTGGAATCCCTCAGGTACTCCTAGGTCCATAAGGTCCCGCTCCTTCACTTGATCCAGAGCAAGATCACCTGTTCTGATGGTGACTCCTGCGCCATCTCAGTTGCAAGTGACTGCTGAGTCCATTCCCTGGAATTTACAAAGCTCTTCTGACTCGATCCTCTGATACAAGAACAGGCTCCGTTGTTGGCAAAACAAACTGTCTCCTCATCCTCCCTCGATGACTCTACCATGCCAGAATCTCCTCTTCCTCGGTGCCCAAGGACTTTAAGGCATATCAGGACCTCCTGAGGCATGTGAACTCTACCTTGTGCATCCAGGTGGAATTCGTGCAGGAGAATACACACAACTTCTGGATATTCTCTAACCATCAGCTCCAGGGAGAATAGCCTTCCTGATAAATGAGGCATGCTTGGAGTCTGCAAATGCCCTCTGGAATACTCCAGCTTCACTGCCCCCTATGGCAAGGCATTCGGAGAAACTGTACTTCATTCCCATGCCAGGGTTTGAGGGTTTCTCCTCCCACCCAGCCCCTAACTCCCTGGTGGTAACTGCAGAAAATGACAGGGCTCAGCATGGCAGGTATAAATCCACGCCCAAAGGGTAGAGTCCAAGAGGATGGACTTAATGGGGAGGAAGAATTAAACCTCCTTTTGCCTGCAAATGTGCATCAAGAGCCAGCAGGCATTTCTCTCTAAATATTCCCATGTCTAAATCTGTGGACGAGTTTCCAGAACCCTCAGGGAGGAGTTTATGGCATTCATTATGGAAGACTGTATGGTGGCCAAGACCTCGTTGCAGTCAGCTCTGGAGATGGTGGCTATGACCATGAGGAGGGCCTCCTGGCTGCAGAATTCAGATATTGTGCCTGATGTGCAGCAGACCATTGAAGACTTACTATTTGCTGGGTGGATTTTGTTTTCAGAAAAGACCAGTGAAACCTTGTACTCTTTTAAAGACACCCAAGCTACTTTGCTGGCTTTGGGGGTATATACTCCAGCCATACAGAGACACCATTACAGCACTCAGCAGCCACAACAGCAATACCATTCACAGGGTTTTTCCAGACAATCCTCCCATCCTATGCAGTAGCAGTAGCAGGACTACTCCAGAAAGAGCAACAGATCCTAGAAAAGGTCCTCTGGTTTTGGGTTAACAAGCCACCCCCACCCCTGCCTCTGGCACCTACCAAGCACCCATTTTGACTCATGTGTCTAGGACAGCAATCCAGTGCTAACCTCTCCTTCTCTATCCCCCTCATTCAGGGAGAGGCTGGCCCGCTTTTACGGTGTTTGGGACTTGATTACAACTGACACCTAAGCACCTAAGCACCATCAGATCGAGTTATGCCATATAGTTCCTCTTCATCCCTCCTCCCCAACCCCTTACCCTGTCCCTCTTCAGGGACCTCTCTCACAAGACACTGCTCCTCAAGCAGGTTCAGTCTCTACTGGCTTTGGGGGCTGTAGAGGAGGTCCCTTGCATAACTGGGGACAGGGATGATACTCTACTCTAATATTTTCTGGTATAGGTATGAGACCTATCCTCAACCTCCAACAAATACATCAGATACATGAGATTCTGTATGGTCACCCTAGCAACTGTCTTCCCCTCCTTGAATCACAATGACTGGTTTGCTGCCCTGGACCTGCAGGACACTTATTTCCACATAGCAATCTTCCTGAGCCACAAGAGGTTTCCTCAGCTTTGCCGTGGCTTGCTGGCGCTACCAGTACACTGTGCTGCCTTTGAGTCTGTCTTCCAGTCCTCTGGTTTTTACCACATGTATGATTGTGGTAACAGCACACCTCAGGAAGAAGGGAGTTCATATCTTCATGAATCATGGAGCAGGTCCTCAAGGAATCAATCCTGAAGCACTTACACGAGAGGAAAGTGATCAGGAACAGTCAGCATGGATTCACCAAGGGTAGGTCATGCCTGACTAATCTAATCGCCTTCTATGATGAGATTACTGATTCTGTGGATGAAGGGAAAGCAGTGGATGTATTGTTTCTTGACTTTAGCAAAGCTTTTGACACGGTCTCCCACAGTATTCTTGTCAGCAAGTTAAAGAAGTATGGGCTGGATGAATGCACTATAAGGTGGGTAGAAAGTTGGCTAGATTGTCGGGCTCAACGGGTAGTGATCAATGGCTCCATGTCTAGTTGGCAGCCGGTGTCAAGTGGAGTGCCCCAGGGGTCGGTCCTGGGGCCAGTTTTGTTCAGTATCTTCATAAATGATCTGGAGGATGGTGTGGATTGCACTCTCAGCAAATTTGCGGATGATACTAAACTGGGAGGAGTGGTAGATACGCTGGAGGGCAGGGATAGGATACAGAGGGACCTAGACAAATTGGAGGATTGGGCCAAAAGAAACCTGATGAGGTTCAATAAGGATAAGTGCAGGGTCCTGCACTTAGGACGGAAGAACCCAATGCACAGTTACAGACTAGGGACCGAATGGCTAGGCAGCAGTTCTGCGGAAAAGGACCTAGGGGTTACAGTGGACGAGAAGCTGGATATGAGTCAGCAGTGTGCCCTTGTTGCCAAGAAGGCCAATGGCATTTTGGGATGTATAAGTAGGGGCATAGCGAGCAGATCGAGGGACGTGATCGTTCCCCTCTATTCGACATTGGTAAGGCCTCATCTGGAGTACTGTGTCCAGTTTTGGGCCCCACACTACAAGAAGGACGTGGATAAATTGGAGAGAGTCCAGCGAAGGGCAACAAAAATGATTAGGGGTCTGGAACACATGACTTATGAGGAGAGGCTGAGGGAACTGGAATTGTTTAGTCTGCAGAAGAGAAGAATGAGGGGGGATTTGATAGCTGCTTTCAACTACCTGAGAGGTGGTTCCAGAGAGGATGGTTCTAGACTATTCTCAGTGGTAGAAGAGGACAGGACAAGGAGTAATGGTCTCAAGTTGCGGTGGGGGAGGTTTAGGTTGGATATTAGGAAAAACTTTTTCACTAGGAGGGTGGTGAAACACTGGAATGCGTTTCCTAGGGAGGTGGTAGAATCTCCTTCCTTGGAAGTTTTTAAGGTCAGGCTTGACAAAGCCCTGGCTGGGACGATTTGATTGGGGATTGGTCCTGCTTTGAGCAGGGGGTTGGACTAGATGACCTCCTGAGGTCCCTTCCAACCCTGATATTCTATGATTCTATGATCTTCCCATACCTGGATGATTGGTTACTGAACGGCAAGTCCAGAGAGGAAGACCGGGTTCATGTTCACGTCACGCTACATCTACCCAATTGTTAGGTCTTATCCTAAACAATGGGAAGTCAATATTGGTTCCAACTCAAAGAATTGATAGTCTCTACAAGTTCAAGAGCATTTCTACCAACTGAGCATTTCTACCACCTATGCCTAGAGCTGTAGTTTCAACCCTCAACCACAGTCCCAATATGCCTAAGGTTGCTAGGCCATATGGCCACATGCACGCAGGTAGTTCAATATGTGTCCTCTTCAGGTGTGGCTGAAGTCAGACTACCATCTGAATTACTATTCCAAGGACATGCTGGTTCGACTTCCACCACTGATTCTGGGCTCCTTATGGTGGTGGAATTGTTCAGGGCAATGTATGCCAAGATGTTCCTTTCACTCAGCCTTCACAAAGTAGGACTATTGTCTCCGCTACCTCCTTAATAGGTTTGGGAGCGCATCTGGACTCACTGAAAGTTCAAGGCCTTCTCGGCATATCAATGTCCTGGAGCTTCATGCCATCTACAATGCCTGTCAGACCTTTCAAGGTCACATCAGGGACTCAATGGTTCTCATACTCACCGACAATACCAATGTATTATGTGAACAGGCCAGGAGGGAGCACACTCTAATGTGTTTTGTTAGAAGGCAATCAGGCTCTGGCAGTTTTGCATTGGTGAGAACATTATCTTCATGGCCAGTCACTTATCTGGGATCCACAATCATCCGGTAGATCACCTCAGCAGGAATTTCTCCCTCGTTCATGAGTAGTTTCTGAAGCTCAGCATCTTGTGGCTCATCTTTTCAGTTTGGGGCATCCCGACAATCTACCTGTTCACCATGATAGACAACAAGAAATGCCAGCTGTCTTGCTCCTGAGGGGGTCTCAGTCTGGGTTCCTTGAACAATGCTTTTCACCTGAGCTGGGAATTGCCACTGCTGTACTCTTTCCTCCAATTCCAGTCATCCCACAGGTCATTCTCAAGATGAAATTGGATTGCGTTAAGCTCGTTCTTGTTGCTCTAGCATGGCTGAAGCAATGTCAGTTCTCTGACCTCCTCACATTATCGGTTCAGCCTCCCATATCCCTTCCTCTTCATCCTACCAGAACATTGGGAATCATTAAGAAAAGGATAGATAATAAAACAGAAAATATCATATTGCTTCTATATAAATCCATGGTACTCCCACAACTTGAACACTGCGTGCAGATCTGGTCACCCCACCTCAAAAAAAGATACACTGGAATTGGAAAAGGTACAGAAAAGGGCAACAAAAAATGATCTGGGGTATGGAACAGCTTCCATATGAAGAGAAATTAATAAGATTGGGACTTTTCAGCTTGGAAAAGAGACAACTGGGGTGTGGACAAAGTAAATAAGGAAGTGTTATGTACTCCTTCACATAACAAAAGAACTCTAGTAGTTTCCAAATGAAATTAATAGGCAGCAGGTTTAAAACAAACAAAAGAAAGTATTTCTTCACACAAAGCACAGTCAACCTCTTTGCCAGAGGATGTTGTGAAGGCCAAGACTATAACAGGGGTTCAAAAAAGAACTCAATAAATTCAAGGAGGATAGGTCCATCAATGGCTATTAGCCAGGATAGGCAGGGATGGTGTTCATATCTTCTGTTTGCCAGAAGCTGGGAATGGGCAACAGGATCACTTGGGCAACACTTACCTGTTCTGTTCATTCCCTCTGAAGCACCTGGCATTGGCCACTGCCGGAAGACAGGATACTGGGCTAGATGGACCTTTGGTCTGACCCAGTATGGCCATTCAAAAGAAAAAAAAACAGCATCATGTTCAGGTTTGCTTCCAGCGCTCAGCTCCCTGCATCTCAGAGCATGGATGTTGCATGGTTAGATGAGAAGGAGGAATGATGTTCAGAAGTGGTACTTGCTTAACAGTAGGAAGCCCTCTACCAAGGAAGCTTATTCAGTCAAGGTGAAGCAGTTCTCAGTATATGTTAGCCTGAGGAGTTCAACCAATGCTGGCTTGTATCCAGAACATCTTGGAGTACCTGTTGCCTTCAGTCTTCTTAGTTCTGCTTAGTTCATTGAGAGTCAACTACTGGCAAATTTCAACATTTCATCCACCCATCCATGGGAAGTCAGTGTTTTCAAACTCCATGGAAATGAGGTTCCTGGAAGGAGTGCCTTGTCTCCACCTGCCAGTTAAAGAGCTGGTTCCTTTTTGGGACCTTAAAACTGTTTTAGCAGCTCTTAGGGGACCTCAATTCAAGCCACTGGCAACTTCTTTCCCACTTCTGTGTCAGAAAATTGCCTTTCTTGTGGTGATAACATATGCAAGGAGAGTTTTTGAGTTGCAGGCTTTGATGGCAGAGCCTCCTTACACATAATTTCCCAGAGACAAAGTAACTCTGTGGCCACTCCCTACATTTTTATCTAAGGGGATTTCCAAGTTTCACTTGAACCAAGTTATATATCTACCACTGTTCTTCCCTAAGCCACATTCAATCCTAGAGGAGCAGTGTCTTCGCACATTGGACGTCTGGCTAGATATCTGGATAGAACTAAACCTTTCCGTTCCTCATCTCGGCTGTTTGCTTCATACGCGGACTGAATGAACGGTCAAGCGGTCTCTTCACAGACAATCTCTAGGTGGATACTTTCCTGCATGACAGCATACAAAGTAGCCCACCTCCTCAAGGGCTATGAGCTCATTCCACAAGAGCTGAGGTGACATCAGTGGCATTTCTAAATGACGTTCCTATATTGAACATTTGCAGGGCAGCCATTTGGTCCTTTCTGCAAACCACTATGCCATGACGGCTGCATCCAGATCAGAGGCAAACTTTGGGAAGACAATCCCAAAGTCTTTCGTTAAATAGAGTACTGCTTGCGAGTGACCCACATGGAATACACTGCTGCATCTACTTGAAGAAGAAGAAACGGCTACCTATCTGTAACTGTTCTTCGAGATGTGGTGAAGATATAGTCCACGACCCACCCTCCGTTCCCTCTGCATTGGAGTCTGTACTTCTGACATTTGGTGTAAAGGAACTGAGGGGACTGAGGTGGCGCCATCTTTATACAGCCGAGGGGCTGTGGCCGCAGGGCATGAGCACCACCCTTACAGGTACTGCAAGGCAAAGTTCTCAGGCTCCCGTGCACACGCACACCCATATGGAATACACATCTGCATCCCATCTCAAATAATAACAATTACAGGTAGGTAACTGTTTCCCTGCCCTCCACACCAGCACAAACGGCCCCTATTACCCACAATATCTGAACATGTCCTAGTCTTTGAACTATTTACTCTCCCAACACTTCTGGGAGATAAAGAAACACTGTCCCCATTTTACAGATGATGAAATGAGACACAGACTAAATGATTTGCTCGAGGTCACACAGGAAGTGTGTGGCCAAGTAAGGAATTAAGCACAGGTCTCTCTCAAGTCCCAGGCTAGTGCTCTAACCATGGGATCATCTTCCATCTCCTTTGGTATTTACCAGTGATCAATATAAAATGCTTCAGAGAAAGGTACAAGAAGCTTGGTAATAGAATAATCTGCTTGTTTCAGAAGTTTCTTCCTAATTCCTATTTGTTAGTGATTGTCTTAAATCCTGAAACAAAGGGTTTTGCACCCATTATACAATTTTTATCCTGCCTAAAGTAACTCAACATTCTCATTATCCATACAAATGTTTAATTCTTTTTTTTAAATCCTACTGATATCATTAATGCCAAGAGATCTTGTGGCAGTGAGTTCTACAAGTTAATTATTATTTTTAAAACATTTCCTTTTAGCAGTTTTAAATTCATTGCTTTGGTTTGAAATTTATTGTATCATCATCACAGAACTCCAAAGGTCACCATTGTCTGTAGCCTTAATGTCATCCTTGACCTTGAAATCTCCTGCTCTTTTTCTGACTACCAGTCTGTTTATGATACCTCTGCAACATTTCCTTTCTCAAATCAAAGCAATCTAGGCTCTGGTATGCACAGAACTCTGCTGTGCATATGTGCAAAGAAGCATAGATAAGAACATACACAAGTAAAGCCTGGGCACACCCTTGGACTAGCCAGCCACACCCTTCTGTGGCCATGATATGTCCCCGCCTAGTACATCTGCACAGTTTTTAGTCAATGTTTTGCAATAAACTGAGGTCCCCAAAGAGACTAAGGCAATTAAGTGCCAAATCCACTATTGGGATTTTGTCCATTTTAGTAGGCAGTCTTTTGTTGTCCCTGATCAGCAGTGTGATAATGTCCACATCCTCTAAAGTTCTCATTTCAGCCGTAGAAACTCTGGGTATGTCTTCATGAGCAATGTTGAAGCGCTGCCACAGCTCTAACCTGGCTGTATTGTCACGGCACCAGTGCTGGGAGAGCGTGAGGGGAGTAGCTACCAGCACTGGGAGCACGGCTCCCAGTGCTGGTGCGTTGTCTTCACTGCCACTTCACAGTGTCGAAACTTGCAGCGCTCGGGGGGGTATTTTTTCACCCCCCCAGCGAGAAAGTTGCAGCACTGTAAAGTGGCAGTGTGGACAAGGCCTCTATTCCTCATACTCAATCCTTCCTGTAAAGTCCTGTCTCATTGTCTTTATGGCTTCCATAGAAATCTGATTCATGGTTCCTACACATGCCTATCTCAATAGTGGTATACTTCATCCAGTCAACTAAATGCACCAATAACAACTATGGGGTGAAACCAGATTATCTCTACACTCTTGAATGAACTCACACAGAAAAAATGATAAAAGACAAAAACACCATATCACCTGTGGGTGAATACTTTTCAAAAAAATATTACTCTTATATCTGACCTCTCAGTCTTTGTCCTCACAGGAAATCTGCACAACATCTTCAAAAGACAGGCCTTGGAACTTAAAGTAATAACTTTGCTAGACACTAAAAATCATGGTTTTAATAAAGACACTGGATTTATGGCTTATTACAGCAATCTGTAAACCATTAACCCCCCTGTTTTCTCCTATTACTGCAAAGGTATCAGAAGGTCACTTCACCTTGAATGGTCTCTTACAATATGTGTTAATTAGTTATGCTAAACAATCTGTTCCACCTTGTACTTAGGCCACGTCTACACTAGCACTTATGGCAGCAAAACTTTTGCCGCTCAAGGGTGTGGAAAAAAAAAAACCTGAGCCATATACGTTTTGCCAGCATATGTACTCGTGTGCACAGCACTGCCAGCGGAAGACACTTTCCTGCCAACATAGCTGGTCCAATAAAAGATAATCTCACCCACCTTGTCTCTGTAACAGGACTCTGCATACACTCTAACCATGAGCTAAGCCAACTGTCACTCAAATCAATTTTTTAATGTCCAGCTGTCACGATGCAATACTTCTAGCACTCCTAGTGTTCACTCAGGTAGATGAGCTGCATCTACACCAGTGGTTCTCACCCAGGGGTATGCAAAGGTCTTCCAGGAGGTACATCAACTCATCTAGATATTTGCCTACTTTTACAGCAGGCTGCATAAAAAACATGAGTGAAGTCAGTACAATCTAAACTTTCATACAGACTATTACTTGTTTATAGTGCTCAATATACTATACACTAATATGTAAGTACAATATTTATATTCCAATTGATTTATTTTATAATTATATGATAAAAATGAGAAAGTAAGCAATTTTTCAGTAACAGTGTGACTGTGACACTTTTGTATTATTTGATTTTTTGATTATCTGATTTTGTAAGCAAGTAGTTTTTAAGTGAGGTGAAACTTGGGGTATGCAAGACAAAGCAGACTCCTGAAAGGAGTAGAGTAGTCTGGAAAGGTTGAGAACAACTGGTCTACACTATGGGGTTATACTGGCATAGCTATGGTGCTGTAGCTATGCTGGTATATTCCCTATTATGTAGACATAGTGTAACAACGAATGGCCAAAGTGGAAACATGTGAGAACTGTCTACAAGCTGAAATTTGTTCCCATAAGATAGTCTATGAATATTTATTCATAATTAATCATTTGGTAGAAATCAGGATCAGTTGACAAATGATTTGCAAGCAGAAAAAAAAAGGGGTCTGAATTAATTAGATAATTTATTTGCATACAGGACATAATTCCAATTGCTCTCAAAACTACTAAACACATTTTCAAAAATTAAAGATAATAGAAAAAGCCCTAAAATCACATTGTAACATAAAAACCAAAACTGCAGCAGGGTATAGTGTCTCATATGAAATGGAAACACACATTAGGCGGGAATCTATATTTACAAACTGATTTGAGGGTGGTTGCACAAGAGAGGTTCAGTTTGCATCTCCCAGCACATTTTTATTTGACTGCGGTTTTCTCCCAGACATAAACCCTGCTACAGCTGGCTTTGAAGTCTTGTGCACACCTGTGTAGATTACAAAAAAGGAAAGGCAGGTCCTTCCACACCCAAACACTAAATTCACAATGCAACATGACAAGTAAGATATGCCCTCTAGCACTCTGTTTTAAAGTCAGACTGATGACTGGCAATTTTCTGATTAACCCTTTCTCTGGAATCAGTATCCAATTCCCAGACTTGTGACTTAAGAAAACAAACTTTTACTTAATAAATTGGCTGGGGTTTTTAAAATAAACTAACAATAGAAGTCTGATTCATCTGCGATTGAACTCAGTGTAAAGTCTCCCATTCACATCAGTGGGATTTGGAATGGAACCTACTGCTCTTTCAGAAAGAGGAATTACACTGGGGCCCCAATCTGATCTGTGTGGACACACCTGTGGACCTGGTGGAGCCCCATGGACTTCAAATTGCAGGACCAAAGCCTAAGGAACCTTTTAGCAGTTGATTTTGGTCCATGAGTGTCATTACCCTATAAGAGTCAGCTTTCATTTTTCCATTCCACCTCCTACTCCTGGAATGCCTCCCCAAGTCTGATAGGACGAGCCAATTATTCTCTTTTCATCCAAATCCCTCTGTAAGACTTAGTTCTTCCACAATGCCCACAAGAAGCAAGTCATTTGTAACAACTGTTTTAAAAAATACTTTTCACAGAACCATCTACAAGTGCACATCCCTAAACTGAGCAACATCCGTCTTACTGCTGTAACTCTCTTCCTTTCTCATGCCATTTCTTTCTTAATGGCTGTTATCCACCCTCTCAGTTAATATCATATCTGAAATGAGATTGTAATTGATTCCATTACAGCCTGGTGTAAATCAGCATCGTTCTATTGGAGCTGGCCCTGTATCATATCATGACCTCCACATCTGTGTTGAACAAAAGGTTTGCGAAGATGGAACTCATGTGGCACTCATGTAGTTTCCCTCAGGACAGAAGAGCAGCTGCCCAACACAACACTCTGGGAACTCGCCAAGGGGAGTGAATAAATCTTTAAGGAATCCTGTTCTCATCTGCCAGAACTCACAGTGAGGTCTCATCTCCTCGTGACCAGTAGTAACAATGGTCACCTATCCAACATATTATCATGAAAGTCTGACCCACCTATCATCCAGGGAAGAGCATTTAACTATTAGTGGTAGCAGTTTACACATGTGAGTTAGGGAAGGTTATCTCAAGCTTCAGAGAAAATCAACACTGGGAAAAAAACTAAGTATCTGGGCATTACAGACTAGTGATGAGAGAGCCTTAATGTGTGGTCAGATAAGTTTTGGACCCAACTGAACTTTTCAAATTTGGAGATTCCATGTATTTACTTTGGGGAAAAAAACTTAACCTGTTTTATTTTTACCTCTTTCTTTCAGTGTGGCCCCACCTCCTGGTGGCAATCACATGATGGAGGGGCTTGATTCTGTTTTACAGGAATTAGGGGCTAGCTGCTAAATAAAATGTGCTCACCGCATCTGCATACAGTGGGGCCTTGTCCAGCTAGCAGGAAGGAAAGGGGTTGTTGCCCCTTTAAGGGATCCCTTTGCAATCGGTAGCAGGGGGAAAGAAGTGGAAAATTTACTTGGATGGAGTGGGGAGGAGCAGGAAACAGCTGGAACAGCTCATAGGGGCACTGTCCTTCTAGTTGACTGAAAGGGGTTGGTATTTATATCCCATACAGTCCCAGAGAAGGCCTGTCTCACCAGGGTCATGCTGAAGGGGCCAGGGCAATTGAGACTATTGGATGGTGGCATTCAACTGCATACAGGACATACATGAGACCCCAGGTAAAGAATCAGAACTCATTTTCCTGTGCTTCCTATTTCAGAATCATGCAAATGGACCAAGCGAACAGTGGTGGATTGGCAGGCACATTGTTGTACAGTATCCTGGGCACATAGCCGGGCTTCCAGAGCATCTGGAGGTTTACAGCTGGGCCTAGGTGGTGAGGCAGTTATAAGCTGGCATGGAAGGAGGGGCACGCTGTGGGACCAGCTGTTTCCCCTCAGACCCTCTTCAGCAGCCTGAGAGCAGGCAGATGCGATTATTGTTCACCTTGTTGAAAATGGTTTGGGAAAATGTAAGAGATTGACTTGATGACCAAAGCTAAGAGGGATTTAGGGCAGATCCAGAATTTTTCCCGGGGGTGATGATTATCTAGTCTGACATGTTGCAGCACAGGGTGTGGTGGGGAGCCACGAAGACTCCATGGGTTGATAAGACCAGGAGGTAGGTGAATAGGGAGATGGCTAAATTTATATGTAACCAAGGGGATTTGGTAATTCCTCATTGGGACATATATTATTGGGCACCCGAGTTATTCACAGAGGATGGGGATCACATATATTTTTGTACGGTATTAAGGAAGAAATCAGTATATATCTGGGAATGTGGTAGAGCATGCGGGGAGGCAGTCAAGCTAAATTGCTGGTGCCTCCCTGTGGCAGATGTCCAGTCCAGGTACTTGTTATAGAAGGGATACAGTTAGCAGATAAAAAGGACTGGAACAAGATTTAAAGGAAATCATGCCTTACAGGAGCTCAGGTGATTTCAGCCTCCTACAGCAGGGAACCAACCCCCTTCCTTTTCTAGACCCCTTAATCCTCCTGTGAGGGGAAGGTGGTGCGATCTCAGCAATGGGATGACTGGGACCAGGTTGGGAAAGGGGCGGGGCCAGGTTGACATCAGCACTCCCAATTATGTGGAAATGATTAAGGAAATGATGATGACCTGCACTGTACAATTTATTGCTGCGTACTCCCAGATATTTTAAATGAATAAAGCGGTGGCCTAATTAAACCACGTCCACTGCCTCCTGTCTTTCTTCTGGGCTAGCTGAGTACCTGCTGAAAAATGAAGTCAAATCCATCTCTGAAATTAGGCCACTTATTTAGATGCCTAAATATGATTAAAGGTGATTAACTTAAGTGCCCAAGTTAGAACATCTTGGAGTAGATTCTCTGTTGTCCCCAAAAGGGGAAAAATGCTCTGGAGAAGAGGAAAAAAAAGAGGAGGAAAGAAGAAAGAATGGACACCACATGGGGTATTTAAAAGAGGAAAAGACACAGAAAGAGAAGTTGACATTCATCTGCCACTGCAGATACAAAGGAGGAGAGAAACTGTACCATCCACACAAACAATACTGGAGGGTGATGGCAAACCAAGCCTCTCCCCAGATAACAGATAAGGAAGAGGCAGAGTTTGCTGGTGGAAGACATAGGTGTATAGATGGGCATTGTAGTGTATGGTGGCGGCCTCATAACCATCTGGATTTCACAATGTTTATCGGTAGAGATCCCAGACTTTGGGTTCTGCTCATCACAGGTTTTATGTTTGCTACATGTATGTAGCAAAGCTGACTGTGGGGTTTTCAGGCTCTTGTTTGCTTTTGCATCGCTTCTAAGAGTCATCAAGCTTTAATGCACTAGAGAGAAGAGCTTTAGCGTTAAGTGGATTTTAGGTCTTCTAAAAGAGGGTGAATCTGTATGCACTGCCTCTAAATTATAACTAAGATAATTATATATAAATAACGTAAAATACACTAGAATGCACAATAAAGGTCCTCTGGCAGCTCAGACCCTCAGTTTATTTGAATTGTCTGTGGGAAATATTTTAAATGTTACTAATACCTGATTTTAAAATTCTTATTTTCTCTTTCCTTTTCTGCTTCCTTGTTCTCTCACCTTATCTTATCTCCTTGAACAAAACTTCAATAACATCCATTTTAAAATTTCCTGAGCAAAGGAATATAGTTACTGGTTGCTTATTGTATATCAGATATAATAAGTTCAACAGTAAAACAGCTGAATACACAGCTACTGATTTTGTTACCTTAAACAGTAGCACTGGGAGTGCCAACCCACTATAAAAAAAATTATTGCCTTTGTTTGAAAGGACAGGGTCGTTAATTCTCCTCTGAAAAGTGACTGTAAAAATGGCACCTTGGAGTGCCATGTTTATTGTCACTCAGTGACTCCATATCACATTAGCTCAGTTTGAAAGGACAGATAAACCCTTACATAGTGCAGGGGAATTTGAACTTTTGGCAGGAGGCACGATGAGCTCTCACCTGAGCTAACCTTTAAGGGCAAGGTGATTATACTGCAATAGAGATATGTCTCATTGATCCTGTGAAAGAGTGACATATAATTAGACTGAAGTGTAATTACTATGCCCTTGAAGCCTACTGCGAGAGCTGAGTTCCTCCTGCCAAAAAGTTCAAGTTCTCCTGCACTATGTCACAAACTGAATTGATCTAGGGTCATTGGGACATAACAAACAAGCAACTTTTATACAGTAATGTTTTCAAAGTAGAAGCACACTTTGATTACTCTGTGTTGATTGTCAGCCTTCAAATCCTCCCTTCACCACACTCTTGTCCAACTGCCAAACCCCAACTGCCTCAGAACCTTCCAGATCAAAAATATTATCCCCTCTGCTGTAACAACTGTTTTCATGTCATTGCTTTAAAACAGGATCTCACACGTCATTTCAGAGCACCTTTGAAAATGAATTCATTAATGCCCTCCTTTGCCCATTTATCCCACAAACATCTCTACAGCTATTTTTCATGGTGCACCTTGCCAAGCCACTAGTTGCTACTCATTCAAATCCCTCCTGGAAACTCACTTCTGCCAGGATTCCCTCAATATTAGTATTCATTCTCATGTCTTTCCTTACTTTACATATATCACATTAATAGATCTTCCTTCCTGCTAGTACTAATGTCCTCTTATAAGCCTGTCTTATTGTAGTGCTGAAAAGTAGGTAGCAACTGTCTTGGGAGGCACTAATAGAGTTAATACTGTAGTTCTTACTATTTATTATTTTTATTCATCTATTTGTATTACGGGAGTGCTTAGAAGCCCCCACTGAGATCAGGACCCTATTGTACTAGGCTCTGTATACAGTAAAAGACAGCTCCTGCCTTGTAAAGATTAAACTCTACAGACCAGACAGACAAAGAAAGAATTATCATTCCCAATTTACAGATGGGAAAGAATTAAAGGGCCTAATCCTACAACCATTGAAATCAGTGGCAAAACTTCCATTGACATAAATGGCACAGGGCCAGGACCTCAATGAATTGCCCAAAGTCACACAGGAAGTCTATGACAGAGCTGGGAATGGAACTGTGATGCTGGCAGGTCAGGTGTCAGCTCATGCCGAGGTCCCCATGTCTCAATGGGACACCGACGGATGCATAGTTGGAATCTATCTGGTTCACTTGTGGGTTAATATTGATAGAATAGGTATTAGAATTATAAGAAAGTGTGTAGTGTTTGGATGCTTGTGAATTGCTGCATGCATTAATCTTACTTGTAATATCTGTGTTCCAAAGTGTAATGTAATATTTGAGCAGTTGTACTGTAAGCTTCTGCAACTGTATATTATAAAAGGACTAAAGACTCTTAATGTTCTGCTCTCCGCCCCATGAAGATGAGTCAGGCAAGTGGACTCCTCCCATCTGCTAAATTTGCAGCTCAGAGCATAGGCAGGAGGGGATTAAAAACCCCAAACCAAAGGAACTAAACATCTCTATGCTGCTCGTATTCATGCAGGGGGAGTGGGGGGAAGGGTGTTTCTAGGCATAAGCAAGAGATCCCCAGCTGCTCAGCCTGGGTTAGCCCTAAAGGTCAAATAGAGCTTGCTGATAAAAGAAGCCTATACTAACTTTTGAAACCTAAGACTGTAACTCATTCAGGTGTCTGGTTGCTTGCTTTAACCTTGCAAATAACTCTTTAATTTCCTTTTCCTATTTAATACATCTTCATATAGTTCACTATTGGATTGGCTACAAGCATCTTTGGTGTAAGACCTAAAGTACAATTGACATGGAGTAAGTAACTGATCCTTTAGGATCAGGCACAACATGAATATTGTTGTGATTCTTGGTGTAAGGGGCCATCTATCACAGAGATACACTTGCAAGACAAGACAGACTGGCATACCTAAGGGGACGGTCTGTGACTCCATGTTAAAGCTGTTAAAGTGCCTAGAGGTTTACACTTGGTGCAGTTGGTTAGTGAAATCTAAGTTTAGAACTCACAACCAATTTGGGGTTTGTGCCCTGGTTTTTAACTGTCTGCCCTGAGGTTGGTACTCACGCTCTTGAACCACCATTGGGAGCATTACAAGAGCACACATGTCTCCTGAGCTCCAGTTCAGTGCCTTAATCAAAAGACCATTCTTCCTGTCTAGACACAAAAGTAGTGCTGACTCATCTTGGTCTCTCCCAGGTTATCAGTTACAAAGGACCTGATTTTCCTCTCACTAGTACCAGTGTAAATTCACCATCATCATCAAGGCAAATCCCAAAAGGATATAGCCTCCTTGCAGACAGGTGCCACCTGGATTGATCTCTAGCTAGGTCCTTAAAATGGTCTGGCTGGATGTCAGTATAGGTTCAGCATTAGCATCTTATCATGCCACTAGAACTTTTGGTGACTATACGATTGCTAGCCTTGTAGCAGCTTTTCTCAATGAATTTGCTTAGTAATTTGTTGGTCTTCCATCCTGATAGCATGTCTGTACTTAGAAAGCCGCCAAAACAAAACCAGTGCTGATGGAGACAATTGCTGGGTTGGCTACAAATATCCTCATTGCTGATTTTATCCTGCCATTTAATATGGAGCAACTGATGAAGACAAAGAGAACTGAAAATGTCAATCCACCATACTTCAACATTCCTTGGCACCCATGCTGCACTGCTGTAAAGCTGGTCTACCAGTGGTTCTATAGATCACAGCTTTGTGGTAAGTTTAATGTCACAGCATCTTCACAGAGGCTGCTGAAGGCCCTGGAACATGGCAGCAGAGCTGTTGCTATATGAGCAGCCTATGTAAATTAGGTGTAACTAAATTGAAGTCAATGGAATTACACTGGTGTAGGATTGGTGTAAATAAGAAGAGATTCAGGCTCAAACCATTTACCTCTGTTGCAACCACACGGGGCATTGGTGGTACCTCTGAGTCCCGCGGGGTGGATGCACATAGTATGCTGGAGAGCAGCTGCCCCTGAGGTCAAAGAGGATGCAAATTTTAAATTGCCAAATCAATAATATTATCCAGGTGTAATCACAGTAGCTAAACATGAATTAATTTAGGAAAATCTTAGAGCCTATGTTATGCAGGAGGTCAGACAGGTTATCACAGTGGTCCCTTCTGGCCTAACAATCTGGGAGTTTTCTACAGATGATTTAACCAGTGATTACTGGCAAATTATGATGCTCTTAATGATAGAGAAAAAAATGACTGTAACAGCCACACCAGCAGCAGGGGAGTTGCCTCTGTACACTTTTCAAGTAACAAACAGATTGGCTGTTTCGTTTAAAGAACCTGGGCCTGTTGTCATTATTCAGAGGATTGTGCATGTTTATGCAAGTCCAACAATAAATAGATTAATCAGAAATGTAACACTAGTTACATAAAGTAGTTATATTGATAATGTATATAAATATACACACACGCACACAGACTCATAAAATAGGGCTGGCTTCTGGTTACTCCATGCAGAGGCAGAAGAGGAAGAGACGCCACTCCCTTAATTATTTGCATGTGGGACAGCCAGAATGCTGATGCTTGCATTCCCTGAATACAACAAGGAGAGGGGTGTGTATTAGCATCGCCAGAGGCACTACACAGGAAGTACCTATGGGATACAGGTGTGGCTGGGGCCTTACCCCTCCTGCATACCAGCTGGCAGCTTCAGACTGGTACTGGAGGGAACACCTGCAGCACCTCTGAAAAGAGTTAAAAGCTGCATCCAAGCACACTCCTCCCGGTATCCCCTGAGAGATATTCTTCCTGCCTCAGCATTTCATAGGCAGAATGCTTCTGGCAGCTGCTGCATGTGAAGCGACCCCTGCCTGACTGACGGGGGGGGAAATGAGGGCAGCCGGCTTCAGCAGTGTTACTGAGCATGCTCAGTACAAGCCAAGCAGCAAATCTAGGGGGCGGGGGCAACCCTGTCTACCCCCCTCACTTTCGCGTCCCTACAAGGCTGCATCCATGACAGCCCCTCAAACCATTGTAACCCATGTACTGTTACTGGTGTGTCACAGAGAAACCTGGAAGAGAAACCTATGCCAGAAAACTAAGGAAATGAGCATTAGGCTGGAGAGGAATAATTAAGGAACTATTATCACTTTACCCCTGGTGGAGTTCCCAGAGCAGGGCCGTCCTTAGGCACACGCAGCTGCGTAGGGCACCATGAAATTTGGGGCACCAAATTGCCCCAAATTTCATGGTGCCCTAGGCAGCTGCGTGCTGCAGACGCGGTGGTGGCAGCAGCAGCAGCTGCGGCAGCCAGCCCTGTCCCTTGGCCGGCCCCTCCGCGGGCTGCGCCCACTGCAAGGGGCAGGGCCGTCCCTAGAGGGGTGTGGGGCCGCCGGTCAACTCCCTGCGCCCTGCCTCTTACCCTTCCGCCCTGCTCCGCCCCCGGCCCGCCCCCATTCCACCTCTTCCCGCAGCGACCCCGCACCCGCCAGCAGGGGTGGAAGCGGAGCAGCCCGGCCCCAGCCCGCTCGACTCTCCCAGCCGCGGCCACTTCCCTGCCCGTGGCCGGTGAGTGCGGAGAGGTTGGGGAAAGGATCAGCAGGAAGCAGAGCAACGCAGCACCAGCAGAGTCGCTCAGGAGGTTGGGGAAACGTTCCCCCCCCGCCCCGAGCAACACTGCTGGGGCCAGTTCCCCTCCCCCCCCCCCCCCGGACTCACCGGCAGCGGTGGGAAGCGGAGCGCCATGGTTGGGAGCTGGCGGAGTAGAGCTGGCTGGGGCCGGGCTGCTCCACTTTCCACCGGTGGGGGGGGATCCCTTCCACCAAACCCCCTCCCCCGAGCAACACGGCTGGGGCTGGGGCGAGGGAAGTGGAGCGGGCTGGTCCCGACCTCCCCGCTAATCCCTCTGGCCACTCTGGGCCTATGGGGCCCCCAAAAGTGCCCCTCCCACAGCTGCCTACCAGACCCTGGAGGGGGGGGCCTGGGGCCCCACACAGTCCCCCACGGGGGCTGTGTAGGGCACCCAAATCGCTAGGGATGGCCCTGTCCCGGAGCTCTATAAATTTCTGGAGATATCACAGATATTGCCACAATACCCGTGAAGAAAGGCAGAATCAAAAGGCAACTATATGTACTTTGCTTCTGCAGTGCAGTTACCAATCACAGTGCAATGAACAATGAGTTCAAGAGTTTAGCAGGCTTGGACATGGAGTGGCCATATATTTATAATAATGAGAACATCCACTGTTCCATTACACAGAATTTTTTTAAAAGTTTGGAAGAATATAAATTGTCGTGCTTCATGGTATAAGAAAGCCTGTGAAGAAATTTGTTTTATGGGCAGGTTATCCCGTAATTGTCCACTTTGAAGATCTTGCACCTTTCTCTGAACCATCTGGTGCTGGCTAATGTTGGAGAGAGAGGATAGTGAAATAGATGAGCTCCTGCCTTGAGCCTGCGTGACAATTCCTATGTTCCACATTTTTGGCTGGGGATGGAGAATTAGAAATTAGGGATCTGATTCTGATTTCACTTACTAACATTTTATAAAGGCATAACTCTATAGACTTTAATGGCATTATTACTGATTTACACTATTGCACATGAGATCAGAATAAAGTCTTAGATGTCATAGGCGCCAACTTTCCCCGGCACCGGTGGGTGCTCGCGCCTTCCCCACCCCCATTCCAACCCCTTCCTCAAAGTCCTCACCCCAACTCCACCCCTCCCTGCCCCTATTGGACCCCTTTCCCAAATCCCCGTCCCGGCCCCACCTCTTCCCTGAGTGTGCCGCATTCCCCCTCCCCTCCCCTCCCTCCCAGCGCTTGCCGTGGAAAACAGCTGTTTCGCAGTGGAAGCACTGGGAGCTAGGGGGAGAAGTGGAGCCTGGCACACTCAGGGGAGGAGGTGGAGGCGGAGCAGAGGCAGAGGTGAGCTCGGGCCGGGCAGGGAGCTGCCAGTAGGTGCAGAGCACCCACCAATTTTTCCCCATGAGTGTTCCAGCCCCGGAGCACCCATGGAGTCGGTGCCTATGCTAGATGTGGTCCCCTACATGAAATGAGTTTGGTTATCTCAGGGCAGTTCCCAGTGAAGAAGTGTTTATTTCACAAATACCATTCCAACACGCTTGGCAATCGGCATTCATTGGCAACTTTGAAGGCAGTGTCAGCCAGGAGGCCAAGGGTTTAAATGATCATTTAGTATAACCTACTTTCTCTCCCTGCAAGTGGTCAATCCAGGTCAGCACTGAGACACATTTATGTGGCATCAGGGGGATGCTATCTATAATTCTGTGGCTAAACAAGATTTCAGCCTCTTGTCTGGCACCTTTCATTACCTTAAATTCACACATTTTTTTAAAGAACATGGTTGATGTAGGAAATCCAGCCAGGTCAGTATCAAATCCAGGTGCATTAATCTGTAAGGCCTTGTCTACACTGCAGAGTTGTGGTGACAAAAGTAATGTCGACACTCAAAAAGAGCTATAATAAAAATCAGTATTGCATGTTCACACTCCCTCCTTCTATCAGCAGAGCACATCCACCCTTGGGGCCCTAGCATCGGCAGTGTGAGCAGTGCAGTGTGGGTACCTATCCCCCAGTCCAGCTCGACACCTTCTGCTGCTAGGTCTTCTGGGAAAGCTGAGCGGATTGTGCCACATCTGGGGACCAGGCTCAATGTCCCATGATGCATTGCTTTCTGTCCCAGCAGTCTACGGGCTTCCAGCTTTCTTTTGTGGCATTTTTCAATGGCCCTCGTTTTCTGTACACCCCAGCATCTTTGTGAGAAGGGATGGATCCCGTACTGCTCTCCTATGCTCTGATAACTGTCAAGAAGACATCGCGGATGGCAGTGCAGTTAATCACAAAGTTCCTAACTGAAAAAGACTCCCAGTTGCCTAACATGCTGTATGATATGGATAGGAGCAACTTCAGATTGCTTTTGGCATTCACAGAACAGCTGCATAGGGTAGACTGTTGCTTCTGGGCTTGAGAAACAAGCACTGAATGGTGGGATCGTATCATCATGCAGGTACGGGATGATGAAAAGTGGCTACAGAACTTTTGGATGTGGAAAGCCACCTTCCTGGAACTGTGTGCAGAGCTTGCCCCACCACTGTGGTGCAAGGACACCAGAATGAGAGCTGTCCTATCGGTAGAGAAGTGCGTGGCAAGTGCTGTGTGAAAGCTGGCAACTCCAGACTGCTACCATGAATCAATCTGGACTCGGAAAGTTGACCACTGGGGCTGCATTAATGCAAGTGTGCAGGGCAATTAATTGCAATCTCTATGAAGGACTGTGACTCTGGGAAATGTGTGTGAAATAGTGGACAGCTTTGCAGAAATGGGTTTCCCTAACTGTGGAGGGGCAACAGATGGTACACATATTCCAATTTTGGCACCAGATCACCTTGCGACAGTGTACATCAATATGAACGGGTATTTCTCCATGGTATTGATGGTGCTTGTGGATCACCATGGGTGTTTCTCTGATATCAACACGGGGTAGTCCGAGAAGGTGCATGACTTCAGGAACAGTGGACTGCATAGAAAGCTGCAAGCCAGGACTTTCTTTCCAGACCAGAAGATTACAGTGGGGGATGTTGAAATACCTATAGTGATCCTGGGAAACCTGGCATATCCCTTACAGTCAAGGCTATTAAACCTTACACGGGAAACCTGGACAGCAGTAAGGAACAGTTCAACAACAGAATGAGTAGGTGCCGGATGTAGAATGTGCCTTTGGCAGATTAAAGGCACGCTGGTGATGCCTTTATGGCAGGTTAGACCTCAATGAGGATAATATTCCCATGGTCATAGCCGCATGTTGTACATTGCATAATCTTTGTGAAGCTAAGGGTGAAAGGTTTGCTCAGGGGTGGAGTGTTGAGGCAGACCGTTTGGCTGCTGATTTTGAGCAGCCAGATATTAGAGCTATCAGAGGAGCCTGGAGGGGGGCAATTTGAATCAGGGAGGCTTTGAGGCAACACTTTGAAAATGAGAACCAGTAATGTATATCTCTGTGATTGGTGCTGCAATGTTACATTACATGTAGTTTTCCTAGGGAGCAATGGTGATGTTTTGGGCCTTACATTCCAGTGAGCATATGATTAAACTGCCTGTGTATGTATTGGTAGTGCCCGCTATCTGAATTTGTAGGAAACAAATAAAGATGAGTTACCATTCAAAAACTTTGTTTTTAGTGCACAAGAAACAACACCCCCACACAACACACACAAACATGCTTGGTGGGAAAGGAGGTACCAGGGAAGTACAGACTTTCACAGCTGTGTGTAGGTCCAGCTATCATTTTGAAAGTTGTCCGAGGGGGTGTAGTAAAGGGGAAACCGAGAAGTCCTGGAAAGTGGAAAGGACTGTGTGGGAATGCAAAAGAGTTGGGAGGCCATGGAAAAGAGTTCTGAATGTGCTGCAGGGGAGGGCGGGCACGCATCTGCTCAGTCTGCAGCATTATTAAGGACTTCAGCATCTGTGTTTGCTCCTCCATGACTTTAATCATCCTCTCAGTAGCATCCTTAACAAAGTCCTGATTTTCTTTTCTGTCCTGCCTTTTGGCTTCCCTCCACTCCTTGCATTCCCTTTTCTCTGCATTGGAGAAGTTCAGTACCTCCTGGAACACGTCTTCTTTACTCTGTCTTTGGCACTTTCTTATCTGGCAGAGACGTTAGGCTGGTGTCCCTCAAGGCTAAATCTGCCGAAGCAGGAGGAACAATGCACAGAAGCATGATTGTTAAGTTCATGCACAGCATTGAAACATTTCAGTAAAATACACCTCTGTTAACATAGCAATCACTTTCTCACTGACCCTTGGCAAGCACACATCTCAGTGAACACTCAAAGCATGGTGAGTGTTGGCTGTGGGGTGGAGGACCCTCTACACAGGGAAAAGAGCACTCACTCTGCAAGGGTTGCAGTACAGCCGACTAGGGAAAAAATTCTAAAATTCTCCCACACTTTTCCATAGGTGGGGGTTATTCTAGCAGATATCTCACTGCTAAGGGTAAACAGGGAAGCGAGGGTACATCTACTACACACTTGTGGCTTCCGCCCTGGTCCCTATGCTGTTTGCCTGTGTGACACTTTGGTCCCTGCACAAGTGATTGCCGAATGGCACGGCAAAGTTTCCTACAATGGGGGAAGAAATAAAGTAGCTCTGCCAAGGAACCTTCGGCAAAGGATTACTGAGTACCTCCGGGAAACTTTCCTGGAGATTTCTCTGGAGGATTCCTGTGAGATCTCGGTGTGCATTAACACCCTGTTCCGCTGTACTGATTAGCTACAAAGGGAATGTCCAACACACAGAAATACAGCCAGCCTTGTACATTTCTATACCCTGAACCCACCTCCACACTACACAAACCACAGCCACTAACCAGGCATCTCCTCTCCTGCTTCTTGCTCACCGAAACGCAACTGCTGAGACTGACTAGACACCTCCCAAGTGGTGAACAGTTCCTGGCTGCCTGCTCCACCAGGCGACCCTGCCAGGAGCTCCACATCATCATCTAACTCCACCTCTTCATCAATGACTTCATCCTCTGGGTTAGGTCCTCTTTCCGCTTCCTCCAGGCCCACCAAAGTATCCATGGGGCTCTTGGCAATGGAGGTGGGGTCGCCACTGAGGATAGCATCCAGCTCCTTATAGAACCAGCAGGTCTCAGGTGAAGCACAGGGGCGATGGTTTGCCTCCCTCACCTTATGGTACGCCTGCCTTAGCTCCTTTATCTTCGCTCTGCACTGCAGCGTGTTTCGATCATAGCCCTTTTTGCACAAGCCTTGAGATATGTGCCTGTAAGTATCACAATTCCTACGGCTCAAGCGCAGCTGGGACTGCACAGACTCCTCTCCCCATATACTGAACAGATCCAGCAGCTCCGCAGTTGTCCAAGTGAGAGGGCGTCTGCTGCGATAACCTGCCGTGGTCACCTGGGAAGATGCAATGAGACGTCTCCACGCTGAGCAAACAGGGCTTCTAATGGGGAGCAGTGGATTATTGTTTACCTGGCTGCAGGACAGGGGAGTTCAAACTGCTGACCAGATGAACATTGTGGGACACCACCTGGAGGCCAATTAAAGCAATAAAGTCAAGCATGGTGTCTTCACTGGCACTTTGTCGACAAAAATTTTGTGCAAAAAGCCTTATGTCTCTCGTTGGGGTGGTTTTATTTTGTTGCCAAAACGCCATTTTTGTCACCAAAAGTCGCATCACAGTGTGTGTGCATTCACTGTTTTGTCGACAAAAGCTGCCTTTTGCCAATAAAACTTTGTAGTGTAGACAAGGCCTAAACATTGCCTCCCTCAGTAGGAATAGTACAGAAGACAACTATTCAATTGGGTAAATTTATTTAAAGGTCCACATCCCTCTCATTGATGTCCATGGGAGTTTCTCCATATCTGGGTACAGTATCAGGCCCTATGTTATTGTTGGCTATAGAACATGCTTTACCAGAAGGTGGAGTCAGCCCTGCCTCCAACTTTCCCTCCAGCAAGAAATCCAACCTGGGATTAAATTATCCCTTCCTGTCAAACTCTGACGCTGGGCTGGAAGCCAAGGGTAGGTGTGGTATTAGTCAGATTTACATTTCCAAAGTATCATTTGTACAAAAAGAAAAGGAGGACTTGTGGCACCTTAGAGACTAACCAATTTATTTGAGCATAAGCTTTCGTGAGCTACAGCTTATGCTCAAATAAATTGGTTAGTCTCTAAGGTGCCACAAGTCCTCCTTTTCTTTTTGCGAATACAGACTAACACGGCTGTTACTCTGAAACCTGTCATTTGTACAAAGACTCCCGGGCACAGTTATAGATTTACATGAAATACAAATATCAAAAAGACATTTAATAAACAGAAATAGAACCTTTACATTTAGACCCAAATAACAAAAGCTAGTAACAGCTCAAAACTCTTGTAACAAAACATGTCACATGTTTTCACATCAGATTTACTTTAGTTCTTATTTTGTTATTTACCATTCCTTGTGATTTTCTTAACATTGACATTTTAGATTAAGTTACATTTTAAAAAAATAAACTGAGTAAAATTTCAACACACAGGATGGGTGTGAAGGCAGGCCACTTCTTGAGAAGTGCTGAGCACTTGTGTGGTGTTTAGATGTTGCTTGTAATTATTAGAATTGGGAGCATTGGCTGTTGGGAGTCTGAAAGGACAGGAAACAGGAAGGATGGGGGAGGAGTTGAGAGGCTGGGAGAAAGCTACAGAGGGTGCAGCAACAGCTTGGTAAAGAGGTTTCCACTTTGAAAACAAAGTCCTGTTGAAGCTTGTTAGTACCTTGCCTGGTTGATACAACATTTTGGCAATAAGGATGGGATCTTCTGCCTCTGAACCCACTTGCACCCTTTCTGCAAAGCCCAGATAAGCCTCCAATTGCTTTTACTACCTGGATCCATATGTTGGAGACTTATCTGCTTGCAATCAGTGCTACAGAGATTTCTGAAGTAAGAAAGCGTGCTCTGCTAATCCACTGCCTTGGAGCAGAAGGGCAGCATATATTTTACACTTTTCCCCTTGCAGATGATCAATATGAGACGGCACTCACTGCATTAAAGAATTTTTTTGTGCCAAAAGTGAATGTAGTAGCTAATCACTATAGATTTCGCCAGCATGAGCAGAAACCAGAGGAAACTATAATGCAGTATATTGCTTCCCTGAGGAGTCTGATTGTAACTTGTGACTTTGGGAATATGGCAGATGAGATTATTAGAGACCAGCTCATTGAGAAAACAACCATGCTTCATGTAAGAGAACTCTTACTTCTAGAACCACAACTTACACTAGAAAAAACAATAACCGTTGCTACTCAGATTGAGTCAGCTACAGCTGAAGCCAAAATAATGAGCATGGATACAGGAGGCACAGTCCAGGCTGTGACTCCTTTGCAGAAAAGTTCACTACCGCTGCAGACACACAATTGCAAGAGGAAAACTAATGAAAAACCACCGAATCAGCAAATTCAAAATACCGTAAAAGCATGTTTTTGCTGTGGATCCCCACAACACCTTGCAAGCTACACATGATGTCCAGCAAAAGTAGCTCAGTGCAATCATTGCAAAAAGATTGGGCATTTTGCTAAAGTATGTCGCAGTAGCCAGTTCAATCAACAGGTGCATGCAGTTACAATACCAGATGTTACTGTGCTGAGCATGGACAAAATCACTACTGCACATATTCCAGAACAGATAAAGTGCACTGTAAATGTTTCCGCCATACCCTCAGGCAAACCACACTCTATTCAGCTAATGTTGGACACTGGCTCAGCAATATTTATACTACCTGATTCCATCTATCTGCATTACTTTAAAGATGTGTCTCTTACTGAACCCAGGCTTCACTTGGTGTGCTATTTCAAAAACCATATTCCAGTACATGGCTGCCTGCCAGTATCAGTTACTTTTGGTGATTGCTGTGTAACTGCAGAGTTCTACATTGTCCACAAAGACACTCCTATCCTTGGCAGAGATTTATTGGCTGCTTTAAATCTCAGGGTAGTTAATGGACAAATTGATCTTCCTCAGCAAAGCACTCTTACGGTACACACCCCAGTTTCAGCTGGGACCCAGCACTAGGTTGAGGGAAAACTCGGCTGTGCTTATGGGTTTCTGCATAAAGTTAAAATGCGGAATAATGTGGTGCCTGTACGACAAAAATTACGTTGCTTACCATTTTCAGTCAGGGAAGCTGTTTCAGAGGAACTTAGAAAACTTGTTCAAAAGGACATTATTGAAGAGATGGACTCCTCGGAATGGATTTCACCTATAGTAGTGACGCAGAAGAAGGGTGGAGGCGTTCCCCTTTGTGTGGACTTAAGGGAGCCAAATAAAGCTATTGTGATTGACAGCCATCCTCTTCCTCACACAGAAGTATTTGCAGAACTCCATGGAGCAAAGACGTTTTCTACTCTTGATTTGCAGAGCGCATACCACCAGGTTATGTTGCGTGAAGATAGCAGAGACCTCACAGCATTTATTACACATGAGGGACTATTTCGTTTTAAACGTGTTCCATACGATCTCGCATCTGCCCCAAGTGCCTTTCAAAAAATGATGTCATTGATTCTGAAGAATCAACATGGAGTTCAGTGCTATCTGGATGATATTATCGTGTTTGGAAATACTGCTGAGGAGAATGACAATAACCTGCAGTCTGTACTAAACTGCATCAGCAAAACAGGCCTCCAGCTCAATAGGTTCAAAGGCAAATTTAGACTAACTGAAATCTCCTTTCTGGGGCATACAATTTCACAGGCTGGACTAAAACCTGATCCAGATCATATCCTGGCAATTTCAAATGCTCCTTCTCCAACAGATTTGTAAACCTTACGTTCCTTCTTGGGTCTTACCTCCTGGTATGCAAAATTCATTCCCAATTATGCTTCTGTCATTGAACCATTACGGGAATTACTTCGGAGAAGTTCAACCTTAGTGTGGACAATGGACGCACAAGCTAGTTTCAAAACGGTGAAAGACTTGATTGTACATAGTCCAGTACTTGCACTATTCAGTCCTGCATTGCCTGCAATTGTAACTACTGATGCTTCTGATTATGGACTTGGGGCTGTTCTCACACAACTGCATGATGACAACACAGAGAGGACTGTTGCATTTGCTTCAAGGACACTAAGTAATGCTGAGAGAAAATATTCTACAGTTGAAAAAGAAGCACTTGCTTGTGTCTGGGCTACTGAAAAATGGAGAACTTGCCTGTGGGGCCGCACATTCAAGTTGCGCACAGACCACAGCCCTTTGATGACGTTGCTCACCACGAAAGGACTGGGAAGAGCAGGATATCTTATTGCTAGATGGTCTGCAAGACGACTCTCTTTCAATTATGAACTGGAATGTAAGCCTGAAAACCAAAATGTGGTCGCTGATTGCCTTTCTCGCCTGCCTTTGCCTTCAGCAGATGGTCCACTGGAGGATGAAGGTGTAGTGGTTGTGCTTATTACAAGAACTCTCATTGCAGTTACAAGAGAACAATTTCAAGCTGCTTGTTCAGCATGTCCAATTCAACAAAAACTATGGGAATTTCTGACAAAGAGATGGCCCAGTCACCCTAAAAACCTTGACCCAGTTTTGCTGCCTTATTTTAGAGTTCGGGATGAACTTTCTTTGTTTGGTGGCTGTGTGCTACGAGGTACACACCAGCTCCTTGTGCTGGAAGAATTACAGTCAAAACTCATACACCTGGCACACAATACTCATCAAGGAATTGTCCGAACAAAAAACAACGACTACAGGATCTGTATTGGTGGCCAGGGACGGACTCTCAAACTGAAGCACTCATAAAATCCTGTGTCACTTGGCAAATGCATGATAAGACAGCAGTGACATGTACCCCTCCATTACAACCTGTTCCTCTTCCTGAATCTGCATGGGGAAAAGTGGTGATTGACATTGTAGGACCCTTTGATACTGCTCCAATTGACTGCCGTTATGCCATCACTTCAATAGACTATTTCAGTAAATGGCCTGAGGTAGCGTTTACATTGCAAATCTCTTCTGCTACAGTAATTAAGCTCTTCTCTTCAGTTTTGAGCAGGGAAGGTAACCCCAAAGAACTGGTTTCAGATAATGGTAGTCAATTTACTTCCCTGGAGTTTGAAACTTTTCTAGCACAGAGGAACATTTTACACAGAAGGTCATCCCTATATTACCCTCAAGCCAATGGGGAAATCGAATGGTTTAACAGAAGTTTGAAAGAGAGTTTGCAAACGGCTAAACTGGAAGGGCGATTGTGGATACCCTTCGCTACTGATTTCTTGCAAGCATACCGGGCTACACGACATGCCACAATGCAAAGATCACCCGCAGAGTTACTGCATGGGAAACAGATGAATACTAAACTGAACATTGCTGGATTGTTAAAGGCACGACCTGATGCCCCAAACGAGGATGATGTGAGAAAAACAGTTTAACAGAACCAAGCAACGTCTAAGGCTTTCACAGACAAGCAGCAGGGTGCTAAGGAACCAAAGTTTGAGTGTGGTTCCTTTGTTAGAATACGAAAACCTGGAATTTTACGCAAAGGGGACCATACATTCATAGCTCCTCTTAAAATCATAGAGAAGAAGGGACCTTACACCTATCGACTTTCTGATGGGCGGGTATGGAATGCTTCTTATCTTGCACCTGCCTATGCACCAAGAGGAGATTATGCCAACACCCAGTCTGCATTGTATGACTTCACCATAGTACCAACAGAACAAGACATTGCACTGGAACCGGGGCTCGAAAGATGGCCTGTCAGACCCAGACAACCACCTGTCTGGACTAGAGACTATGTTATGTAGTATCTACAGTGTTTTCAGTGTAATATTTCTGCCAACAATATAGTGTCTTGTTTCATATTTGTTCCTGTGGTTAGAACAATAATGTTTATTTTAATTGGGAGAGCTTCTTAAGAGAGGAGGGAATGTGGTTTTTAGATGTTGCTTGTAATTATTAGAATTGGGAGCACTGGCTGTTGGGAGTCTGAAAGGACAGGAAACAGGAAGGATGGGGAAGGAGTTGAGAGGCTGGGAGAAAGCTACAGAGGGTGCAGCAGCAGCTTGGTAAAGAGGTTTCCACTTTGAAAATAAAGTCCTGTTGAAGCTTGTTAGTACCTTGCGTGGTTGATACAACAACTTGCAATGTGCATTATGTTAAATGGGAGGTCATAAACCTCAATCCAGAAAAACAGGTAAGCACATGCTAAATTTTACACACGTGAGTAGTCCTATTGCCTTAGTGATAGCTCCTTTTAGGATTGATCCATAGGTGATCAGATGCTGCTGTCAACAGAGAGTATTTTATACAACTAGGGACGTCAGAGAGCAAGATTAAATTCACAGAAACATTTGAAGGAAATTTCAATAGGACGCAACAGATTACAAGCAGTTGACACTCCAGTGAATCTTGTTGGAGATCTGACTTGAACTAATTAACAGCAAGAAACCGAGAGTACCCCAGGACAAAATCACAAAATGATCTGAGAAGGAATGGAACCTTTATATTATTTAGCCAACCCAAATACAAAAGTAATCAGGAAACTGAGGCGGATGGAATGCCGTCCTAAACTGCATCAGTTAATAGCATCAAAAGGGTGGAAAACTGAGGAAAGTAAAATCATAAAAGACAGGAGAGCTGAATTCAGAATTTTGTCAATTTTCAAAAGAGCCGTGCTCCTGTCCAGTCAGCTCAGCATCAGTCAAATGTGTTAGCAAATTTGGATTGGTTTGGCTATGTGGTGAAAAAGTAAATAACTTGGTCTTAATATATCAACATCTGAGGACATAGACAGAAGAGTGCTAGGCCACTTGATGACTGTGTTCTTCTGGTTTACGTACAGAATTGCAAGCTTTTCATGTTGGGCAATATGTGTGTGACGCCTTATGTTGGCATATGTAAGACACTCACACAGTATGTGTTATGGGTTTATTGGGATGTTCTTTGGGGGGTGCTTGCACATTTTATCAGTGTTTTTTCTTTGTGTTTTGTTTTTCAAGGCTGGCAAAAAGTTACAATGACGTTGCTGGCTGTGCGTTTATCCCACCTGGCCACTTTGTGGTGTGTTGCCTCAGGGATTGAGGGCATTCAGTATCTCACAGAATCAGGCCCTAAGTGGAGCATTCAGTACATACACACGGGCTTACCTCAGTTTTCTTTTGAAGTTGGCCTTTATAGTCTGTACTACCGGTACCTAAACACTAAATGACTTAACGAGAATATGTGGCACTTTTTGTGTCACAAGGATGAGAAGCCAGGATTTACTATTAATGCTAGAATTTGGCTAATATACAATTGCAGCCAGTATGTTGGGCCCCAATTTTGCAAGCTGCTCCACATGAGCTGAACCTGCACAGAAAATATGGGTGAAATCATGGCCCCAGTGAAGCAATGGCAAAACTCCCATCGACTTAAGGGGGCCAGGATTTCACGCTAAGATTCCATTTGCGTGTAAGGACCTCTCTGCATGGAACAGTTTGCAGTGGCAAAACCTTAGTAGCTACATATGGCATCCTATCACGCTCCTCCTTACCTGCAATACCAATCTAGCCACCCCCTTTGCTTCCTTTTTCCACTCCCACCTCCATGTGCACCTATGCATGGCATATCCTCCTTAACACTGTCTTCCAGGCCCCAGATCACTAACAAAAATACCAGTTGAACAATCCAGATGTGTACATACCTTAAGCACACAATCATATGATTGTAACCCTTGTCCTATTTCACTACATTTATTTACTACCCTCACTTGTTTTCACATCTAATGTTCATCAGTATCCTCCTTGGACAGGAAAGACATCTCTCTACATGAAGCTGTGAAGGACCCAACATGATTTTGGCCACTCAGACAATAAATAAAGGAGAAAATTCTGCTGCTGAAGGAAACTGGAACTCTTGCATCTTCACTGATCTAGTTTTCGCATGTGTTAAATTTAAGAAAAATCAAAACATCCTATCTACTTTTTCTTGAGATAGTCTAAGAAAACCATCATTTTGCCCAACAAGGTCTACAGGTAAAAAAAATTGTTTTGATTTATTTTATTTTGCATATGTGAAAATCCATTTACACAGATGGAAATGCATAACAGGATCCAAAGGAAGATGGGAAACCGAGCCTCTAGAAGACATCATAAGTAACTGGGGAGGTTGGGGGGGGGGGCAGACTAGAATAATCATTCCCTATGGCAATAAATGGACTGCATTTTGATAAACAGGTTCTAAAACAATCCAGAAGAGATTTGGGCAAACAAGTACAGAATGCCAGATTGTTTGGATGTGGTCAAGTCAACAATCTCAAAAATAAATAACAGTTGCAATCTCAGGAGTAGTAGCAGCAACCATATATTCCTGGTCAACCAGAGTATCTATGAAAGTATTAACAGACTTGTATGAATTCAAACAAATCAGGAATAGAGGGGTTTTTAATAGTTATTTTATTTGTCAGCAATAGGCATTTTCAAGCAATGTTTGAGGTGCAGACTGACACAATTATTGGAGCAAAATCCTGGTTTAAAAAAGGCATCAGAGAACAATTATTATTTGACTATATAGAACATAGTGGTTCCATCCCAAAAGAGCAGAACAGGGGTAACTGATCACAGAATGTGGTGTCATCTCTCTATTGCTGGGTGACTTAAAAGATTTTTCAGAGCTTCTTATTGCAAGTCGCATTGTACTTTACCATACAAAAAAATATCTACTACAGTTGCCATTTCATCCCATTGAACTTACTTTTTTCTTTTAAAGAGATACGAGTTTGTGAGCCCTGTATAGGATCAAAACACATCCCTCTCCTATTATTAATAAACAAATGAACATCAAGACAAAGTAAAGTCCAGCCCAAGTCTTCTCCCCATGCTTGGTTGTTCCTAGGGTTCGTACTTCCTAGCTCAGGCCTGCCCAGCTCACCCCACAGATATTCTCTGCCTCAGATCCAATGTCCTTCCATCAGGCCAGCCCAACTCCAAAACCTGTTATTTCTCTTTTCCTTCCCTTTAACCAAAGAGCCTTCCTTCCTTCCAAACTTGATTTTGCTGGCAGTTGCCATGGAATGGGGCCAGCTTTTTTCCCCATCTGTAGCAGAGAGTATTGAAAATATAGTTGCCTTGTATTCTTCACATCCTGTAAACACTTCATATGCCTATGTATAGCACTAAACACAAAACTAATTACATAAGAGATCTTTATTACCTTTTCCACAAAGCAACTAAATATTTTCTTACTCCAGTTTCAGTTGGTTTAAAGAAGTTAACTATATTGTTAATTGACACCCATTTTATTAGTCCTTTGTGCTACCTGCCAACCTTTCACTTTTCTTATTTTGATCATTGATAAAAAAAAATCTCTCTTTTTTTATAGCTAGCATAGAAAAGTGTAACATGTAAGGCTGTTATCCTGCAAAGACTTACACATGTGCTTAACTTAACATACTGTGAGTAGTTCCACTGACTTCATTGGGACTACTCACAGGGCTCACAGTTTAGCACATGCTCAAGTCTTTGCAGGATTCATGCTGCAAGTTCTTAGCACAGACAGAATAGATTAAAATATGTGGTGCTTGTCAATAGATACAATATTTTTGTATGACTATAATATCTGCCCTGTATCTATATACAGTACTAATACAAAATATAACAAACCTGCATAGTTATGCCAGCTCTCAGAGCAATGGCTATTGTTGAAATGCATTTCTACTTCACTGAAGTATTTCCTATTGCATTATTATTCAATAGGATATTGGCAGAATTAAAGGTGTTTTGATGTCACACCTAGCAATCAGTTCAGGAGCTTAGTAGCTGAGCAACAACTCCACTTATATTATGGACACGATAAATATAAGTGAGAACTTTTCAAACAGAAATGTTTAGTTATTAAGGGAGTAAAAATTGTTACACTACAGTAGTTTGCTGCTCATTCTCCTCAGTTACTGTACCAAGGTCAGGCTTCCCCAGAACATGTAGAGTCGGACAACAATTCAGCAAAGCATTAAGGGCTCAATTCTGCTTACAGTGAGGTCAATGGCAAAAGTCCCACTGACTTTAATTGTGTAGGATCAGACTTTTTCAATGGGAGTGTGCTGGGGTGTCTGCCACACACAAGCCCTGGCGGGGTTAAGGTCGTTAGCTGGGTCAAGTAACTCCCCACGCTTCACCTGGAGGAGGAGCCAGGAAGCAGTGATTAATTAAACGAGGCTCAGTTGGACAGGAACAGAAGGAGCTAAGCCCCAGAGCAGCCAGGAGGAGGCTACCCGAGCAACGAGTGGACCCTGTGACAGGGAGTTAGGTGCCTACATACTTTTGAGGATCTGGGCTTATGTACTTTGCTGAATCAGGGCCTAAAACTCCATGTTGCAAATGGAAGACCTGCATCACTGCAGTACATGCTTGCTCTTTTGGGAAGAAATAAACTGCCATAGCTCCATTAGCTACAACAATTTACACCAGCTGAGAGTCTGCCCCAAGGTTGCTCTTTGTTCAGTGATGCTTTCCTAGCTTCTAACACACATGCCTTTAATTTTAAAAAAATCCATCTTACTCACTGCATCTAGTCTTGTGGGATCCTGATGCATTAAAAATGGAAAGTTGCTTTATAGCTTGATCCAAAGGAAAGACCCCCCTTGCCTTCAATGGGAATTGGATCAGGACCCTACAGAGTAGTGAGTAGCGCAGTGCAGATGATTTACTTACATCTTTACAAGGAAAAAAAGACAAAGCTGTCAGGATTTTATTGGCATCTCTGCATGAAGAACCAAACACATCAGCTGGAGAGAGCCCCTTCATGATTTACTGCCTGTGAAGTCTTCAGAAAGAGCATTAACTTACAATGATTACTTGCTTACTGCCACCATGTGCTAACTACAGTTGCTGAATTTATGGGAGATACTTATCTTCGCTAGTAGAGAGCAAGTCAAGGAAGCAGCACAATTGCGACAAGACCTCTGGGATGTTGTATGGCTTTGAAATAGAATGGTGTAAAATGTTTTGGCAACAAAAATGGATAGCTTGTTTGACAATGGAGGGAATCTGTCTATGTACAGTTTATGAACTCTGTTTGATACTGGGGACTCTTTATGTTTGTCTGTGTCAGACTGCAAACTCCATTTGGATTGCAAGTCTTGGCTTTGCCTTCCTGTTGCCTTTTTACTTTTATCTTGGACTAAAATTGTATGGTGGTGCAAGGCTAACTGTTAAGGTAATTAAACTTTGATAATTGTCCACTTAAGTGAAGCACAAGGAAATGGCTACAACCAAGGGCTAGCCTGTTATTCAAGTCTGAACGGTAGGGGAGTGGTAACAAGCAGCGGATCACCTGGTGGGCAACTTTGATCTCCTGTCAAGACTGATGGGGGGGGGGTCACCTGACAAAGGGGGCTGGAGCTTACAAAAGAAAGAGGCTCTCACCAGCTAGGGGGAGGGAGATAAGTCTTCACTGTACTCAGTTCCATGTTCCAGAGGAGAAGCCATGGGCTGGGGGAGTGGAAGGATCGTGGTTTCCTTAGAGGTTTCTTCCTTGAGCCCAAAGAATGCTAAAGAGTGATTAAGAAACTAAGGCAAGGTAATGTGTACAGGTATGTCTATTATTTAGTCTAGATCTGTATATTTCCTGTGCTAGCTAAAGAAAAGAGTGATGGGGGGAACCCTTACAAAGCCTGCGTGTCTGTTTGCTTCCAGTGTCACATGTGAGTGAAAAAGGAATGGTAAATCTAGAGCATCCACGAGGTTAGCGATCTGGAAAAGGGTATGCTTACACTGCTAGGGGGTTGACATTGGTGGCGGGGGCCTAGGACAGCTGCCTTTCAACCCCCATTTCTGTGAAGGAATAACAGACAGCGCACTTGTGCCAGGGAAGCCAAGGAGACACACAGTGCTGCTGCCTACTCAGACTAAGGGAAGCTTAAGAACACACTGGTCCAGCGTGCAATGCCCAAATATAATAGCCTGGTGTTACGAATTACACCTGACAGGTCACGCACACAAACTGTTACGAATTATACCTGACAGGTCATGCACAAGAACTGCTGCGAATTATACCCGATAGGTCACGCACAGGAACTGCTGCGAATTATACCAGATAGGTCACGCACAGTTCGAGTCTAGGCTGAGGCACACGAACAAAGTCCACAACTGCAGAGTTCCCAAAGATACTAAGTTTATTACGCTCGAGCGTGGTGCTCCCCCTGCTAGTCAGGAGGGGACCACGAATGCAGGTTATACAGAGATTATATACCTTTTAGGAAAGCACGTTGCCCTCATGCATCGGAAACCTTAGCCAATAGACAAACCCTTCCCTTATCTACCACCTATCCCTGCTAGGTACATTCCCCGTGCTAAACCATTACTTCAACTACACAACATGGTCCTAAAGCAATGCACCAGTAGCCTTTCTTATCAGGATGGGAGGCTCACATCAAGTCCAGGAGGCAGGGAGTTAGGAACAGACAAAGAACAGAAACCAGGAGTTGAGACAGGCTGGAAACAAGGGGGTGGGTTTTCACAGGAATGCGGTATCTAAGGAACACTCCTCCTGGTGCACGATGTGCTTGCTTTTAGACAGTGGTGGGCCCCAAACCAAAATGGAGTCACATATGCTAACTTTTCCTTAACACTGGTGAGTGTTCAGGCAGGGGAGCTCTACCACGGCTATGTGTGACACATTAGAACAGAGAAATGCCTTGCTTCAGCGGCACATATTCTAAAATTTGGAACAATACAGAGAAGATTAGCATGGCCCCTGCACAAGGATGACATGCAAATTTGTGAAGCGTTCAATAACCGGCAGGTACAGCAGAGTGCATATTTTAAAACTCACAGCACTGGTTAAAAAGGCTCATACCAATCTCACATGCAAAAGCAAACACCAAACGCAAAATGTTTTACACGTCCTTTCCAAATGATCAGTCAAACAACAATAGGGAGGCATTTTGACAAAGTACTGGCAGCACCTTGCTTGAAACACAAAAGCAGTTCACTCCAGTTTAGTTTAGGATTTAGACTATTTTACTGTATCTTTAGAGATGGGCCTATTTGAAAACTTCAGATATAGATCTGAGCTTCCCCAAGCTACGTAGGTGTTTGGATTTGGGGTGTGGGCCTGTCCCTCCTGCCAAACATTCTGAATTGCAGCGCCATCAAGCATTTTCCTACCTCAGAGACTCTTCAGTGCTTCTGAAGCCACATGCACAGATCAAAGATGAAACTTTGGAGCTCAATCAGTTCTATTAACTGACTGAAACGCAATAGAATGCAAGTGCCAAAATCTCATCCCTTCCTTATCTCAAAATCTCATGAGGTAATTAAATAATTGGCCGTGTTATTCATCAAATTTTGAAAGCTATTATTTGGTATTCAAGAGAGTATCAAAAAGTTCTACTTGTCACATCTAGTTAAAACCTCATCTAATTAGCTGGACAACCCAATTACTACAAATCCAGTGTGTTTATCTGCTCCATTTTTATGAGCCAACAGAACATTTGTTCACTGTGTCTATTCTATTTGTGAACATATTTTATTTTTGTGAACATGTGAATTTTATGCACATGAATCCAGATTCTGAACCCTCATCTGCATTGAATAGTGCCTTATTTTGTAAGTAGCCCCACTTATTTCAGTAGAAATACTTGCATAATAAGGTAAAATGCAAAAGACAGAAAAACACCAAGCTTACATTTGCAATTTTCTGTTCCAGTCTCATAGCTACTTGGGAAAATATTTGTATCATCTGTGACAATATGAGGGGTTTGTAGATGAAGCCAATGGAATTGTTCCACTAAAATATCATAGGTTGACAAATTTGCCAGCAATAAGATATTTTTAGTTTCTATATTTCATATAGCAGACACAGAAGAGAAATCTTTTCCTTAGCTGCTGCTGCATTGTTTTGGGTTTTTTGTTTTGTTTTGTTGTTGAAAGGCTGCTTGGCTTTAAAATCAAGTCCCAGAGCCATGTTGGGTAATAAAATAATTTGGGCATAATTAAAATTATGCCATGGGTTTAAAATTTGTGAGAAAATTCCTTCTATGTCTTGCTAATCTTTGTAAAATCTGTATATAATTTTCCACCTAGCCACCCCAACAGGCTTTCCTATCTCAAATGTTATTCTGTCTTTTGGTCTTTGCCACCCATCCATCACTGGCTCTGAATCCAAGTTATCACCCCCAATTGTCAGAAGACACTGATTTTCATATCAGCAAACATCAGAACACGTCACTTGCTGTTGCCTGACATATGAAAACCTACATAAGCTGATCCTCTTCAGCATCTCCATCTTTCCACTTTGCTTTCAGTTAGAGTCCTGAACATGGAGCCATTCTCAAAGACACTGTTCTTTTGCTTTCATCTGGGAAGTTTGATACTGACAGAGCTGCTTTTGGAGGACGCTACTGGTTGCTTCTCTCTTCTCTGCTGTATAGACTGTATCTCTGATATTCGTGTCCTTTGCCCTAGATGTCTTTCACAAACAGTGTTTAATAATGTCTGATAAACACAAAGATGGTGAATACCCACCATGTGCATATCTTGCAAATGGCTCACTTAATAAATCATTCCTTTTGGCACTGGGAATGTTATTCTTTATTTCCTGAGCAGACTGTGAAATACTTGCAGTAGGCCCAACCCTAAACATCTTATTTCTTACTTTGTATCATTTTTCTAGTACATGAGGGTCAAGAGACCCAAAATGTAACCACTGTCTTTGCAAAATACTGACATGAAAAAATGTCAACATTCAGATGCAAGAAAAATTAGCTTTACTTCTGAGGGATGACTGGGAAATTATCAGAAAGTTACAGCATGGACTTTGTAAGTAGCCTGCTTCGGCTGGGTAATTGGTTACATATTATTATTATTTATATAGGGCCCTATCCTACAAGGAGTTCAGCCCACTCTGGGGGATGCTGACTTCCTCGGCTCCTACAGAAATCAGAATCTGACTTACAGTGCCGTAAATGAACATCATGATTTACAAGAATAACAAGACCAGGCCCCTGCCCCAAAGAGCTTACGAAGACAAACATCAAAACACCAGACAACACTTCTGACTGGCTATATCAGTGTTGGAAAGAATCAAGGATGAAAATGGACTTTAAAGGAAAGATGAGAGGGGAGTATTGTCCAGTGGTTAGGGCATGAGCCTGGAAGTTGGGTTCAATTCTCTGCTTCATCACAGATGTTCTATATTACTGTAGGCAAGTCATTTAGTCTCTGTGGGATAATACTTCTCTACCTCATAGGGGTTTTATGAGGATTAGTACATTAAAGAGTGTGAGGCACTCAGTGCAGTAATGGGGACTGTATAAGCACCAGAGATAGAAGGGAGTGGTTTGGTGGAGAGGGAGTATTTGTGGCAGAGGAGAAATGGGAGCTGTTTCTAAATAAGCTTCAAGAGCAGCATGATACAAAGAATGGGGGAAGCAAAAGGGGCTTGCCAAGCCCAAGCACTTATAAATCAGCAGGTAGGCCCCAAAAATTTATGAGCTTGGCTTCCAAACCATGAGATTTCAAAAAAATATGCTTTTGGTTCTTTTTATTTGCCTCCTGGTTTGGGACTCTTTAGGGTTCATGTTCAAGCTTTCTTCCACAAGAGATGAAAACTTACTTTTGAAAAATGAAAATAACATAATTAAATCTCCAGGACCTAGGTCTGTAAGAAACACACCAAATATCTTGAGGCTAGCAATAAAATCATGAGAGTTGGCAACCTCCACAGCGATCAGAGAGTCTTGGAAGGAGGGTAGGGAGGAAAAGGAAGATTAGACAAAATCAGCAGCAGAAAGTTGGAAGAGAAAACAGGGCAAAACTATACAGGGCTTTGAAGGTAAGAGTGAGAAGCTTTAACTTGAAGCAGGAAGACATGGCACAACTAAAGTGGTAACTTCAGCAATTTTTCCTGAGAGGAAATGCTACACTCATCAGTTTGCATTCTTCCCCAAAGGTATTGCTGCAATTCTTGAATCTATACTTTAGCTAGGAACTCAAAACTCTAATTTATAAGGAACATGGTATGGGTAAATGTTTAATTAAAATGACTTAACCAAAAGGTGTGTTTTATACCATATTTACCTAATGTTTTTACACTGTGATATGTTGATGAAACTGTAAGATATATTACAACTATAAAAGGAATAGAAAAGTAAAAACTGAATATTCAGATATAATAGAATTTGGGGTATCTATTCATCACTGAGGGTGCAATCAATAGAATAAACATAATTAAATTAATCACAGGGTTTCTGTTTAAACATGATATAATACAGATAAGGAAGTTCTAGGAGGAATGTGAATTGCTGAGTATATCATGTCCTCCCAGGAGATACTGCTATAATAATGCTTTCTTATCTGTGCCATGTCATCCTGTCTCCAAGTTTAAGCTTCCCTGTCCCATCTGCAAGAAGGGCCGGAGGGTTACTTAGATAAAGTACAGACTTGAGAATTTGTATAAATGTTAGAGATCAAAGTCCTGTAGAAGAATTACACTAAGCAAAAATAAAAGTGGCCAATCTTCAACAAAAAAACTTCAAAAACAGACTTCAACGAGAAATTGGAGAGCTGGAATTAATTTGCAAACTTGACACCATCAAATTAGGCCTAAATAAAGACTGGGAGTGGATGGGTCACTACAAAAAGTAATTTTCCCTCTGTTGATATTCACACCTTCTTGTCAACTGCTGGGAATGGGCCACATCCACCCTGATTGAACTGGCCTCCTTAGCACTACAAAAGTAATTTTCCCTCTTTTGATATTCACTCCTTCTTGTCAACTTTTGGGAATGGGCCACATCCACTCTGATTGAATTGGCCTCATTAGCACTGACCCGACACATGGTAAGGCAACTCCGATCTTTTCATGTGCTGTATATTTATACCTGCCTACTGTATTTTTCACTCCATGCATCTGATGAAGTGGGTTATAGCCCACGAAAGCTTATGCCCAAATAAATTTGTTAGTCTCTAAGGTGCCACAAGGACTCCTCATTGTTTTTGATGATACAGACTAACACAGCTACCCCTCTGAAAAATAAAGGTGGTTCTCTTGTCAGTATTTACTAAGTTTAAAGGGGTGAGTTTATGATAGGATGTTAAACTTACCAGGCTAATAAATCAAATCACAACAAATCAAGTCATCACAATGTGGAAAACTTTGTCTAACTCATGACTATTCTGGAGTAGTGATTTTGGTTCCCAGTATGGAACTGTGAAGTCCTTAATGAATGTCCTTATCAATTTATCAAGCAAACATTATATAAATCAAGGGCTAGATCCACAAAGGAATTGGGGTGCCTAACTCCCACTTTAGACACCAAAGTCCAAAATTTAGATCTTCCAAATCCCTGTGCAGTGCCCTAGAAGTGTTTGAACTCTGTAGGTACCTAAGTTTCCACTCATAAAATCCCCAAGGCACCTAAAGGGGTCAGTCCTTCGGGGATACACTCTGTGAAAATCAGTAGAGGACCCTTGTTTATGATGTCAGCGGCAACAAGTCCAAGGAGGTGACACTTGCATGTTATCTGGAACGTACATTTATTTTCATGTCAGCTCACGTTCTTTTCCCAACACTCATACCTCTGCCTGTGAGGAGTCTTTGCCATATTCACTAGTACCATTCTGTGCTGCAAATGCCAAGGGAGCAATGAGGGGAAAATGAGCCCCCCCCCCGACCTTGGCCCCTGACTGGGGCTGGAAATTTGGCCCAGCCACCCCTCCATCATGACAGAGGGATGATGGGGCCAAATTTGACAGGTGCGGCAACCCCATGAGCCTGCTTCCCCGGCCCCCTCCCCACCATGGCACTCCTTCCAGCACCCATGGGCACCAAACACCCCCAGCCCCTGCGGAGAAGCTGAATACAAGGCACTGGGACACAGCCAGAGGATGGGGTCTGGGGCTCCCAGAACTACACTGGTGATCTTCAGTCTGACTGCCTCTCTGGGTAAGAGCTTGGGGCTGGGTGTGGGGCAGTGAGACTGCGGGGTGAGGATGGGATGGAGAGACCATGGGGCTGGCCTGGACTGGGTTTGGAGCAATGTGGGGGGAATACCAGCGGCTGAGTGTGGAATAGCAGGAGGGCAGTGTGTAGAGCTGGGTGAAGGGTGGGGAGCATGGGGCTGGGTGCAGAGGCACTGCGAGAGTGCTCAGGACTGGGTATGGAGGAACATCTCGGGGAGAGATCGTGGTTGGGTCCAGGGTCAGTGTATGGGGAGTGGGGGGGAGGGCAGGGTGCAGGGAGAGAATGCAGAGGAGAGAGTTTGGGGCTGGATGCAGGGCAGGGGAGGGAGAGCTGTGGGGAAATTTTGGTTGCACCCTTGAAAAACATACAGATCTCTCATAACCAATGCTGTTTTCTGCGTGAATACAAACACAACATAGCTTTCCTTTGCAATGTGAAAAATCTGATGTTCCCTACAATTCTGCTTTGAATTGTACAAGAAATTTCAGGACCCACAGATCTGTCTCCACTTTGTTTAAATGATATGACGTTAGCAGCAGTTGTGGTGTTATCCTGGGCTTTCAGGTGGGTGGGGACTGGGAGGGGTTGGTTGGGTTGGGGTTTTGAGGTTGTTGGAGTTTTTTGCTTTTGCTTATAACTTGCCCGCTTGTTTACTTGTATTTCAACATCGGGAGAATCTATCAGTTATGTTGTTTGTGGCAAAACTCATTAGCACCTTGCATTCTCATTTCTCTCCCTGCTTTCAGATTTCTTTGTTCTGTAAATCAATTATAAACAGGTTTGACATTTTTTTAAAATCACTTATTTTATTCATTTAGCTTTATCCCTCCATTAAAAAAAAAATGCCTATTATTTGCTCTAAGTACTCCTTAACAAATCTTAAATATACTGATGAATGAATTAAACAATGAATTAGACCCACTCTTGTAATCCTACAATCTTTAATCATCATATTTACAACAGCCAACAAAAAAAAGGCATAACAAAAACATATTTAGAAAGTTTGAAATCTCCTGTTCAAGCCATATGTTACCCTTGCAGCTAAAGAAAACCATTTGGCAATATTCCTTATTTTATTGTATATTGAATTAGATATTTTAATATTTTGTATGTCTTATTATTTAAGGACCTATGTCAATGTATTACAAATGTATTAGATAATATTTCAGTAGCTTAGATAGTTATTCTACATAGTATATCCATGATTTTATATTGTTTTACCATTAAGACATAACACCACTAAATTCTTTGATTAACCTTATTAATACCATAGCAAATATGCTAAGGGCTGTTATAAAGAGGATGTGATCAATTGTTGTCCATGCCCAGTGAAGATAGGACAAGAAGAAAAGGGCTTAATCTGCAGCAAGCAAGATTTAGGTTAGATACTAGAAAGAACTTTCTAGCTATAAGATAGTTAAATACTTGCATAGATTACCAAGGGAGATTGTGGAATCCCCATCCTTGGAGGTTTTAAGAACAGTTTAGACAAACACTTGTTATGGATGGTCTAGGCATTCTTGGTCCTGCCTCAGCATGAGGGGATGCACTAGAAACTAGATGACCTCTCAAGGCTCTTCCAGCCTTATATGTCTATGATTCTATGAATATTCATATTTTGGGGAGCTGCCTCCTGTGAAAAGTTGTATGATAGGTCTTAAAAGCCAGAGCACCTTGGAAGTATGAGTGGCATGATGAGTAAGCATTGTGCATGCCACTAGAATAAAGAGACATGCTAAGAAAACACAGAGTAATAACTAGACATGAGAATAACAAGGTGTGCCTGACTCAACCCAGCCGACTAAGGTGACACTTCAAGCCTTTGGATGTTTCTATGTTTTTATCATCCCCCAAAGTGCCTTCTCCTGAAGGTGGAGCAGTACACCTGCAAAACATTATACAGTGGGCCAGTCCACAGGGGATTATTACTATTATTTGCCATGCCTGTAAGCACTACTGTTTTTAAAAGAAGGGTTGTTTCAAGAAATAACACTCAGAATGGTGATACCCAAGCTACTTCAGCAGACCTGTACGTTCAGCTTACGGAACTGACTCAGCATATCTCCAACAATAAAGGATAGAAAACCCCATAGCAGTGAAGACTGAGGAAAGCAGAGGCTAACAAGTCTAAGGTTTTGATCTCTCTAAGGATCAGAACCTCTGCTCATCAAACTACTCCTCATAACCTAGATCAGTACTAGCCTGAATTATCTGGTCTGTGTATATTAGACCCTTTGCTTGGGGGGGGTCATCTAACCTGTACTCATACTTCTTCACAAAGCTGTGCTAAATTTATAATTCATGAATAATCAGTCTTGGTTTATTTCTGCCAGTGCCACACCTTCTCTCTCCATTATTTTCCTGCTTATCCCATTCCCAGTCCTGCACTGGCTCTATGTCCTTTGTGTGCTATTTGGATGAATACTAGCTGAATGTAAATTACATAGAAGAGATGATATACACAATGTCTCCGTTACACAAAACTCAAGGTTACCTAGTGGTAGAGAATCAAATGCCAAAGTGAGTTTTTTGTTTCTTTGACAGTAGTGTGGAGAAAATAGCTGCTAAGTGCCATTTTGGTGGAGGATGGGGTTCCATTTAATAAAAAGCCAAACCTCTCTTCTTTTTACATTCTCCATGTTAGTATTATATACACAGTATCCTGTTGTTATGTAGCTACTGAAATATTGTTCAAACAGAACTAGAGTGGGGCCAGGTCTTACATAGCTGAGCTGTGGGAGGAGGTGCCTTCTCCAATCTTGTGCAGTTTGTGTAAAGGCTGGCTAGAATTGCAGCCTCTGTACTCAAAACTGCTACTGAGAAGGTCCCCACTGGGAACAAGTTGAACATAAGAAGTCAGGGAGTAGGAGGCAGAGATCCATAGATGTTTTAAGGCCAGAAGACATCATTATGTTCATCTTGTCTGACCTCCTGCATAACACAGCCCACAGCAGAGATGAACCATGCCTGCCAATGGGGGGTAAAGGAGGCAAAGTGAGGGCAGCCAATTTTAGCAGTGTCACTGAGCATGCTCAGTACAAGCCAAGCAGTAAATGTGGGGGGGGCACATGACCCCACATGCACCCTCATGTCAATTTAACCAGTTTTTAATCCATTTAATATTTTTGTATGGTGCTATTTTATTTTACTAGAATGTCACATGGGGCTAATTAAAATGCCTTACTGAAGTCCAAGTAAGTTATGTGAACACATTAAGCTTTATCAACTAAACATGTAATCTCATCAAAAATTATATCAAGTTTCAAGCTATTTTCCATAAAACTATGTTGACTATGTGACCATCCGTTAAGCCTTTATTGTTTGCATCACATATGGCCTTTCCATGATTTTGCCCAGGGTTGATGTATAGTTACCCAGGTCATCGTGTTTACCTTTTAAAAATATTTCACAATATTAGCTAGTCCCAGTCCTCTGGAACTTCTCCAGTGTTCCAAGATTTGTTAAAAATCAACATTAATACTTCAGAGCGCGTCTTGGCCAATTCTTTTAATATTCTTGGGTGCAAGTTGTTTGGTCCTGTGATTTAAAAATATTTAACTTTAATAGTTGCTGTTTAACATCCGTCATCGTTTCTGAGAGCCATTGTTCTGTCTATGCTGTGCAAAAACAATCCCAGCTGGGGTATGTGTACAGCACCCTTTAAAGGGTGTTGCAGATTGTTCTCCTCCCAGTGCAACTGTCAAGCTCCAGATGTCCCTCTGCCTCTTAAGCAATATGGTTCCCCACTGCCCTTTACTATGAGCAGTGTATAAACATCACAATCTAGCACATACTGTGTTGAGTAATTAATGACAAATTATTACGACAAATCAGTACTTATAGAAAATACCCAATTTACTGTGCTGCCTGATCTGCTAATCCTGTATAATATGCCCAAAGAACTCTCATATTAGTGCAACACCCTGGCTGTACACTTTCGGGAGATTGCTTGCAGTAATTATAGTCTTTCATAACATGGCTTTATTACAATAGTCATATACATGTGATGGACAGAATGTTTGTTCCCTTCTGAAATGCAGACTATTTATATGGGTAATACAAACAATAATACCACCATGGATTATAAACTATAATTGGTTTTCATACATTGAAAGAACATTGCCAGTGACTTGGACCCAAAACTTTACCTCTCTAAAGCCAGGCCTGTAGTATGAGGATTTGCCTTCCTTCAAGTCCCCATATACTATTCCTGAATGAGACTCAAATTTATTTACTGTAAAAAGATAATTAAAACACCATTCTTTGTGTTCTCTTATAGATAAAACATTATTGGAGTTATTGGGGGTTTCCAGTTTCCTCTGGGAACCAAAGAACTGGTGACAACCCAAACAAGCTTTAACTACTAAAGGTTTTGGGGGGGGGGGGTTGCATAAAAATACATGAAAGGCATCTTCTGGGCATCTTTCTGAACATTTTTTAACAGATTTCTTAATGTAATTTTTCTTCTCTCCAGAGCAAAGATAAAGTTGTCAGTCTAAGGAAAATAAAATATTTTCTGATTGGGATGGTAAAGTGAAAATATTCATTGCTGTCACTCAAATGTTTGTCACCTTTCTTCATTAAATGGTCTGCACTTACAGTCCAGTCCAACTCCCACAGAACTCAGTGGAAAGGCTCCCCCTGTCTTCAGTGGGAATTGGATCAGGCCGAATTGCTAAAAAAATTCTGTCAAACCTGGTTTTAAGTGGAAAACTGGGTTGTTGACTCAATTAAAATTTTCCTGAAAAGTGTCTGCTTTGTGGAAAACATTGACTTTTTCCAAATAAATTAAGCTTCATATTTTCTGGCTTTCAGCCCAAAACTTTTTATGTTGTTGAGGAAAAGTCAACATTTTCCCACAGACAATTGCAATGAGGGGTTTTTTTCACTGAGATCTTCCACAGGAAAAAACATTTTCTGACCATATCTACATATGTCCTTATTTATGAATGTGCAACCCTATTTGTATACAGCTCCCTCCCCAGCACATTATGTCACACAATGCCACAGTTTTAGGTACATATGTGCTTATCCCCCGAGTCCAGCTGGGAATCTAGCAACAGATCAGATAAGATCTATGGCAGCCCATAGAGTGGAGACAACAATAGCTCAGTCTGATGGCAAATTGAGCCAGATTGCAGAGCATAATGCCAGGAGCATCTGAGTGCCATGTGAGGGGGAATTAAAAAGGAGCTGTAGCTAGGGGAGTTCAAAGGCAGTATCACAGACTGAGTTGTAGGGGGTGCAACCTATTGGTCACAGCAGGAGTCTTTCCCACTGGTCAGAGCAGAATCAGAGGCCTGGTAAGGAGACAAGCAAATAATTGGAGCCAAGAGTCAGAACAGAACCAAAAGGCAGAGCCAGAGTCATGGTCAGGAGACAAGCCAGTGGTTGGAGCCAAGAGTTCAGAGGTAGGAAGGGGCTAGGGCTGAAGCAGAGTAGGCAAGGGTTGGAGCAAGGCCAGTGCAGGAAGCAGGTCTGGCACAGCTGCAAATATAGAATGCATTGAGCAGCTGTTGTGTTGCACTTGCTACAGAGCCAAAATGGTGATCTGTTGGCTCTTGTGACCAATCAGGGAGCACAGTCACTTAGTAATGGTTTATTGGGCCCAGCTGAGCTCATTGGGTTGCTAGGCAACTGAGCTGAGCGGCAGCTGTGTTCCTGAGAGGCAAAGCTACAGCAGGGAGTGCAGGGAGTAAATTGTGGTCTTCTAGATCTCCTGTCTCCCATTCTAGGCCCACAGCAACCCAAAGCTTCCTCTCCCCTTTTCCAAATAGGGAGATGCAGATTTCAGGAGGAACTTTCAGGTGGCTGAAATGGAAAGCCCTAGAGTCTTGGCTCTCCTTTCCCAAACAGCCAGCCCCAGTGAGAGATAAGGGTGTATAGGGTCAGCTGAGGCCCTTCAGAAAAACTACCCTCTCCGGCAGTCCCAGACAAATTTATCTATAACGTTATTGGGAATCACCAGATGGTGCAACTGCAGATTGTCTTGTTTGTTCTATGTACTTGAATGCATGGAACATGCATCTTATGGAATTCCTTTTGCTGCTGAAGAATTGGCACCCAGATATTTGTGCAGGGGTTTATGCATGTGTAGTTTGTTTGACTATAGTGTCTGAAGACATATTGCCATGTGTTCCTTGCAATGATCCTTCTTCTGTCCCAAGCTATCTTAGCAGCTAAACTGCATGATCAAGGGTATTTCCTCTCTTTGTCTTAGATAGAAATTGAATTTACTTAAAACAGATCACAACTTTTTCTTTGAAAATTACACTTGTGTGACAATGTCCATTTTGAGTGGAGCACAAGTTGGAGATATACATATCTTAAATGAACCAAACTGTACCATAGAATCTCTATGGATAGTAATTCCATGTTCAAATAATAAGAATATAGCATTAGGGATATACTACTGACCACCTGACCAGGATGGTGATAGTGACTGTGAAATGCTCAGGGAGATTAGAATGGCTATAAAATTGAAAAACTCAATAATAATGGGGGATTTCAACAATCCCTTTATTGACTGGGTACATGTCACCTCTGGACAGGATGCACAGAGAAAGTTTCTTGACACCTTAAGTGACTGCTGCTTGGAGCAGCTGGTCCTGGAACCCACAAGAGGTGAGGCAATTCTTGATTTAGTCCTAAATGGAGCACAGGATCTGGTCCAAGAGGTGAATATAGCTGGACCTCCTGGTAATAGTGACCATAATATAATTAAATTTAACATCCCTGTTGTGAGAAAAACACCACAGCAGCCCAACACAGTAGCATTTAATTTCAGAAAGGGGAACTACACAAAAATGAGGAAGTTAGTTAAACAGAAATTAAAAGGTACAGCGCCAAAAATGAAATCCCTGCAAGCTGCATGGAAACTTTTTTAGAGACACCATAATAGAAGTTCAACGCAAATGTGTACCCAAATTTAAAAACATAGTAAGAGAACCAAAAATGTGCTACCATGGCTAAACGACAAAGTAAAAGAAGCAGATAGAGGCAAAAAGGCATCCTTTAAAAAGTGGAAGTTAAATCCTAGTGAGGAAAATATAAAGGAGCATAAACTCTGGCAAGTGATGTGTAAAAATATAATTAGGAAGGCCAAAAAAGAATTTGAAGTACAGCCAGCCAAAGACTCAAAAAGTAATAGCAGAATTTTTTTTTAAGTACATCAGAAGCAGAAAGCCTGCTAAACAACCAGTGAGGCCATTGGACAATAGAGATGCTAAAGGAGCACTCAAGGACAATAAGGCCATTACGGAGAAACTAAATGAATTATTTGCATCGATCTTCATGGCTGAGAATGTGAGGGAGATTCCCAAACCCAAGCCATTCTTTGTAGGTGACAAATCTGAGGAACAGTCCCAGATTGAGGGATCATTAGAGGAGGTTTTGAAAGAATTTGATAAATTAAACAGTAATAAGTCACCAGGACCAGATGGTATTCACTCAAGAGTTCTGAAGGAACTCAAACGTGAAACTGCAGAACTACTAACTGTGGTTTGTAACCTATCATTTAAATCAACTTCTGTACCAAATGACTGGAGAATAGCAAATGTAACGTCAATTTTTAAAAAGGGCTCCAGTGGTGATCCCAGTAAATTACAGGCTGGTAAGCCTGACTTCATAGAATCATTGAACTGGAAGGGACCGCGAGAGTCATCTAGTCCAGTCCCCTGCACTCAAGGCAGGACTAAGTATTATCTAGACCATCCCTGACAGGTGTTTGTCCAACCTGCTCTTAAAAATCCCCACTGATGGAGATTCCACAACCTCCCTAGGCAATTTATTCCAGTGCTTAACCACTCTGACAGTTAGAAAGTGTTTCCTAATGTCCAGCCTAAACTGCCCTTGCTGCAATTTAAGCCCATTGCTTCTTGTCCTATCCTCAGAGGTTAAGAAGAACAATTGTTCTCCCTCCTCCTTGTAACAACCTTTTATGTACTTGAAAACTGTTATCATGTCCCCTCTCAGTCTTCTCTTTTCCAGACTAAACAACCCAGTTTTTTCAATATTCCCTCACAGGTCATGTTTTCTAGACCTTTAATCATTTTTGTTGCTCTTCTCTGGACTTTCTCCAATTTGTCCACATCTCTCCTGAAATGTGGTGCCCAGAACTGGACACAATACTCCAGTTGAGGCCTAATCAGTGTGGAGTAGAGCAGAAGAATTACTTCTCGTGTCTTGCTTACAACACTCCTGCTAATACATCCCAGAACGATGTTTGCTTTTTTTGCAACAGCATTACACTGTTGACTCATATTTAGCTTGTGATCCACTATGACCCCCAGATCCCTTTCCGCATTACTCCTTCCTGGGCAGTAATTTCCCATTTTGTATGTGTGCAACTGATTGTTCCTTCCTAAGTGGAGTACTCTGCATTTGTCCTTATTGAATTTCATCCTATTTACTTCAGACCATTTCTCCAGTTTGTCCAGATCATTTTGAATTGTAATCCTATCCTCCAAAGCACTTGCAACCCCTCCCAGCTTGGTATTGTCCACAAACTTTATAAGTGTACTCTCTACGCCATTATCTAAATCACTGATGAAGATATTGAACAGAACCGGACCCAGAACCGATCCCTGTGGGACCCCACTCGTTATGCCCTTCCAGCATGACTGTGAAACACTGAAAAATACTCTCTGGGAACGATTTTCCAACCAGTTATGCACCCACCTTTTCGTAGCTCCATCTAGGTTGCATTTCCCTAGTTTGTTTATGAGAAGGTCATGCGAGACAGTATCAAAAGCCTTACTAAAGTCAAGTAAAGGCTTACTAAAGCCTTACCACATCTACCACTTCCTGCCATCCACAAGGCTTGTTACCCTGTCAAAGAAAGCTATCAGGTTGGTTTGACATGATTTGTTCTTGACAAATCCATGCTGACTGTTATTTATCACCTTATTATCTTCTAGGTGTTTGTAAATTGTTTGCTTAATCATAGAATCATAGAATATCAGGGTTGGAAGGGACCTCAGGAGGTCATCTAGTCCAACCCCCTGCTCAAAACAGGACCAATCCCCAACTAAATCATCCCAGCCAGGGCTCTGTCAAGCCTGACCTTAAAAATATCTAAGGAAGGAGATTCCACCACCTCCCTAGGTAACGCATTCCAGTGTTTCACCACCCTCCTAGTGAAAAAGTTTTTCCTAATATCCAACCTAAACCTCCCCCACTGCAACTTGAGACCATTACTCCTTGTTCTATCATCAGCTACCACTGAGAACAGTCTAGATCCATCCTCTTTGGAACCCCCTTTCAGGTAGTTGAAAGCAGCTATCAGATCCCCCCTCATTTTTCTCTTCCGCAGACTAAACAATCCCAGTTCCCTCAGCCTCTCCTCATAAGTCATGTGTTCCAGACCCCTAATCATTTTTGTTGCCCTCCGCTGGACTCTTTCCAATTTTTCCACATCCTTCTTGTAATGTGGGGCCCCAAAACTGGACACAGTACTCCAGATGAGGCCTCGCCAATGTCGAATAGAGGGGAACGATCACGTCCCTCGATCTGCTGGCAATGCCCCTACATATACATCCCAAAATGCCATTGGCCTTCTTGGCAACAAGGGCACACTGTTGCCTCATATTCAGCTTCTCGTCCACTGTAACCCTTAGGTCCTTTTCTGCAGAACTGCTGCCGAGCCATTCGGTCCCTAGTCTGTAGCAGTGCATGGGATTCTTCCGTCCTAAGTGCAGGACTCTGCACTTGTCCTTGTTGAACCCCATCAGATTTCTTTTGGCCCAATCCTCTAATTTGTCTAGGGCCCTCTGTATCCTATCCCTACCCTCCAACGTACCTACCTCTCCTCCCAGTTTAGTGTCATCTGCAAACTTGCTGAGGGTGCAGTCCACACTGTCCTCCAGATCATTTATGAAGATATTGAACAAAACTGGCCCGAGGACCGACCCTTGGGGCACTCCACTTGATACCGGCTGCCAACTAGACATGGAGCCATTGATCACTACCCATTGAGCCCGAAAATCTAGCCAACTTTCTATCCACTTTATAGTCCATTCATCCAGCCCATACTTCTTTAACTTGCTGGCAAGAATACTGTTGGAGACCATGTCAAAAGCTTTGCTAAAGTCAAGGAACAACACGTCCACCGCTTTCCCCTCATCCACAGAGCCAGTTATCTTGTTAATTATTTGCTCCATTATCTTTCCAGGTACAGAAGTACCAGGCAAACTGGTTTAAACTATAGTAAACAACAGAATTGTCAGAGACATAGATTAACATAATTTATTGAGGAAGAGTCAACATAGTTTTAGTAAAGGGAAATCATGCCTCACCAATCTACTCGAATTCTTTGAGGGGGTCAACAAGCATGTGGACAAGGGGGAATCTAGTGGATATAGTGTACTTAGATTTTCAGAAAGCCTTTGACTAGGTTCCTCACCAAAGGCTCTTAAGCAAAGTAAGCTGTCATGGGATAAGAGGGAAGGTCCTCTCATGGACTGGTAACTGGTTAAAAGATAGGAAACAAAGGGTAGGAATAAATGGTCAGTTTTCAAAATGGAGAGAGGTAAATAGTAGTGTCCGCCGGGGTCTATATTGGGACCAGTACTATTCAACATATTAATAAATGATCTGGAAAAAGTGGTAAACAGAGAGGTGACAAAATTTGCAGATGATGCAAAACTACTCAAGATAGTTAAGTCCATAGCAGACTGCAAAGAGCTACAAAGGGATCTCACAAAACTGAGTGACTGGACAACAAAATGGCAGATGAAATTGAGTGTTGACAAATGCAAAGTAATGCACATTGGAAAACATAATCCCAACTATACATATAAAATATGGGGTCTAAATTAGCTGTTACCAACTCAAAAAAAATCTTGGAGTCGTTGTGGATAGTCCTCTGAAAACATCCATTCAATGTGCAGGGGTAGTCAAAAAAGCTCACTGAATGTTGGGAATCATTAAGAAAGTGATAGATAATAAGACAGAAAATATCATATTGCCTCTATATAAATCCATGGTATGTCCATATCTTGAATACTGCATGCAGATCTAGTTGCCCCATCTCAAAAAAGATATATTGGAATTGGAAGAGGTTCAGAAAAGGGCAACAAAAATTATTAGGGGTATGGAAAAGCTTTTGTATGAGGAGAGATTAAAAAAACTGGGACTTTTCATTTTGGAAAAGGGATGACTAAGGGGGGATATGATAGAGGGCTATAAAATCATGACTGGTGTGGAGAAAGTAAATAAGGAAGTGTAATTTACTCCTTCTCATAACACAAGAACTAGGGGGTCACCAAATGAAATTAATAGGCAGCAACAGGTTTTAAACAAACAAAAGGAAGTATTTCTTCACACAAAGCACAATCAACCTGTGGAACTCTTTGTCAGAGGACATTGTGAAAGCCAAGACTATTACAGGGTTCAAAAAAGAACTAGATACATTCATGGAGGATAAGCCCACCAATGGCTATTAGCCAGGATGGCCAGGGATGGTGTCCCTAGCCTCTGTTTGCCAGAAGCTGGGAATGGGTGACAGGGGATGGATCACTTGATGATTACCTATACTGTCCATTCCCTCTGGAGCACCTGGCATTGGCCACTGTTGGAAGACAGGATACTGAGCTAGATGGACCTTTCGTCTGACCCAGTTTGGCTGTTCTTATGTTCATCGTTCTTAATGTCATGGGTGTCTAATTCCACATGTGACAATGTTTTAAAGTCAGCTTTGTGTATATTGAGGTGTCTATACAGCATTTTGAGTTAATGAACATAGCAGTGGTACAGTTTTTTGGTTGTTGTTTTTTTTTGTTTTTGTTTTTTTTGCCAATTTGCTGCTTTATGCAATGCATTTTTTACAGATTACTATAACTAGGAAAAGCAGCAGACACAATTCAGGTGCAACTGGGGAGCGTTATCGGTATTTGTTATTTACTAAGCTCCATGCATGCACTTTGCACTCTACAGTATACAATGCAAATGTGCTGAACAAACACATAAGATAGTTTGTGTTCTGAAGAACTCAGTCTAAGTACACAAGCTGCTATAATACAGAGAAACAAAAAAACCCTATCCCAAACAGGACAGAGTAGAGAGAGAAGTTTTTATACTGTTCTGCTGTGAGCCAAATTAATTTAGCAGTGTCCTTATTTCAGTAGCTTCTATTGCACTTGACATCAAAAGTTCTCAAACCACTTTACTGTTGTTAACCATGAACCATCACAATGTTGTGGTGATGAAGAAAAGCATTATGGTGTTCATTTTACAGATGGGGAATTAGAGGTGAAAAGAAAGGCCTAGGGACTCTTCAGAGCAGAGACTATGTTTACTTAGTGTTGAGCTCAATAAGGTCCTGATCCTAACTGGGGCCTTTGCATGCTACCACAACATATAAATAATCAACTTTGATGGGCCAAATTCTAACCTCAGTTACACCTATGCAAATCCATAGTCTTCAATGGATTTAACTGACTTTTAACTGAGGGCACAATTTGTCCTAAGGACTTCTTGAGCATTTTTACAACTTTTAAATTCTCTTTTCTTTGGCTCTCCTCCATTGCTATGTTTCCTTTTTGTGCCTGTATGAGAGTTGCGGTATTTACCTCCATAAACTATCCTTTCTAATCTCTCTGTATAAAACATTTGTTTTCAAAAAGAACAAGGCCCTTTCTGCAGATGCAAATGAAACCCCGAGCAAATTACTCAGATTTGCATCCACAGTTCAACTGCAGGCCCACTTTGTATGATGGATTCTATATAAAAGCATGTCATACTCTATTTGTGTGTGTGTGGGCGGGTGGGGTGCTAATTCAACATTTTTGGAAAGACCCGAAACAACAGCAAAAAAGTAAGTTTAAAACCATTTATGTTAAGTGTCCCTCTTACTATTTCTATGCCCATATTCAAACTTGAGTGCCTAAACCGAAAGACCTGTTTGGGCATCTAAATGGCCATTTTTGATATCTAATTGGGAATAGTTTTTTAGATCGCTAAATGCAGATTTAGGTACCTAACTTCAGGCACCCAAGTTTGATAACCAGCTCTATTTGGAAGACTCTAATCCTTCTCTTTTCTTCCCCCTGAGAAAACATTTTGTGGAAAAGGAGCAGGAAGGTATTTTAGATATGCAGTTTGGAAGTAAAAATGTAAGGAGGTCATCCTACTGCCCGTCTTTCCTCTCTCCCCCACTTCTCTGTACTCATTTGTATTATGGCAGCTAAGATATTTTCTATTGTTTCTATAGGCAGGAAAAAACAGTCTTAAAGAAATTTGCTCTGGTGAGCAAAGAAGTAGCAGTCTGAAAGGTCACATGATAAGGAAAACTTTCCTATGCAAATTAAGAAAGGTGTTTAAAATTAAATAATTATTTTTACAGTAATTACATTTATACAGCAGCTTTTATTGTAGAGGGTAGCAAAGCACTTAAAAAACCATGGGTTCAAATCTGTTGTTCGGCATACCTCCACTGAAATCAATGCAGATGCCAGATCCTCAGCTAGTGTAAATCAGTGCTTCCTGTTCCAATACCTGTGAAGTTGATAGAGGGCAGCAGCTGTATGTCTGTTGGAGGGCCAAGCCCTCACTCGTAAAAAGGGTATGACACCTACAGACCAAACCCTCACTCGTAAAAAGCAACTAGACACCTGCAGGGTGGCAGGGTCCCAGAGCTAGGGCTCCAGCCTGAGCCCAGAAGTCTATACAGCAGTGAAACAGCCCCACAGCCTGAGCCCCATGAGCCCAAGTTGGCTGGCAAGGGCCAGCCGCAGGTTTTTATTTGCTGTGTAGACAGACCCAAAGAGTACCAGGGGATCTCTAATGTCCTCTTAGGAAGCATCATGTTTGTTTCTATGGTCGCAAAACTGCATGAGTTGCCTTGTGATGCTGAAGGGCTGAGATGACCTTAAACTGCATTTGCAAGGCTTTTTTGCCACAGCCATATTGCTGACAAGGGCATCAGTTACACTGATAAGTCTGATAAGAGACTGTAAACACTTTAAGAGTACCATTCCTTTTACACAATTAATTCCTAATATGCCAAGTCAGCATTCTGAAGACAGCACTTTCTGTCAGTGACAATGCACACCCTAAGCGTTTATTTTTCTGCCATCAGAATCTGTCTCTCTCTTCTTCAAGGCTCTTCTTCAATTAGCTATACTACTAGCACACCTTGCCAGGCATCGCTGAACGTTTGCTACTTTTTCTAATGCCATTTTCCTTGTAATTCACAAACTAAACAACCTGAAGATTTTCTATGACTGAGAGTACATCATCTTGCTAAAGCAGAAGTAAGCCATGCAGTATCCTATTAGCAACTGTATTTTTCAAGTGATATACTTCATTCTTGAATAAGTCAAAGTACTAACCCTGAGGCTAAAAATATCAGTTCACATTAGGGCATCCCAGCAATAACTGGTCATGTGAGTTGTTTGTTCTTCTAAATTGGCTTTTTGTTTGTTTGTTTGTTTGTTTGTTTGCAGTTGATTTTAACGTGATGATTTCAAGTAGTAAAATATTCACTCAATATGATAGAAACATATACTGATACAGATATAAAACTCCCACGGCAATGCTCCACCCATCTCATCCCTCTTCCAAAAAAGGCTCCAAACTGATACAGAGAGCCTAATCCTTAGGACGAAGACAGAAAGAGGAGATTCAGTCAAGGAAGTGTAGCCCTATGACAGGGGAAAGAAGAAGAAAACCCAAGAGCTGACTGCTTGAGACTCCATCCCCCCTCCCCACATCAAACCCCAGTCCTCCCCAAAGCAACATTGGTTCTTGATAAATAATGCATCTTCAGCATTATATAGGAAGAACCAGGAATGGGTGTGGGCAGGATTAGGTATGTACCACATCTCCATAGCAGCAGCCACATCAATTAGTTTTATGGTTCATAGTTTCTTATCATATAAAAATACATAGCACATTGGTTAGTTTCAGTGTGTAATTTATGTGAAGAGTGGGTTAAATTGGTTAGTTACATTAGTTTCTTTACCTTAAGCTAACACTTTGGTTGCAGTCAATGGGGTTATACCAGAGATGAATTTGGCACACGATGCTTTGTTTATCTTTTCTTATCCTATAAAGCAGTGGTTCTCAACTGGGGTACGCATACTCCTGGGGGTACACAGAGGTCTTCTGTGGGTACATCAGCTCATCTAGATATTTGCCTAGTTTTACAACAGGCTACATAAAACACACTAGCGAAGTCAGTACGAACTAAAATTTCATACAATGACTTGTTTATACTGCTCTATATAGTATACACTGAAATGTAAGTACAATATTTATATTCCAATTGGTTTATTTTATAATTATATGGTAAAAATGAGAAAGTAAGCAATTTTTCAGCAACAGTGTACTGTGACACTTTTTTGTATTTTTATGTCTGATTTTGTAAGCAAGTAGTTTTTAATTGAGGTTAAACCTGGGGGTACACAAGACAAATCAGACTCCTGAAAGGGGTATTGGAGTCTGGAAAGGTTGAAAGCCACTGCTATAAAAAATCACATTACAACTAATTTATGATTGGGATTTTCATATCAGGGCAACAAGGAAGAGGAACTAATAATATAAAAATAAAGAGTGTTCACTGATCAAATCATAATTGCTGTTTATCATTAATCAGTAAATAAAAAGTGAACATGAATGTGCAAATTGGTGAGATTTTTTCCCCCAGTGATTGAATAAAAGGTATCCATGAGAGATGGTCAGACAATGGAATTTCCATCCCATGGCAATTTTGAAATTTATTTTTTTCCAAAATTGGGATGAAAAGTCAATCCTGAAATATTTTGCAGAACAAAATATTCCAAAATATTTTGCTCTGGAAACATCAAAACAGCCTTATCAAAATGAAATATTTTTATAATGTGAAAACATTATAATCTAATATAAAATATTAAATATACAAATAAACATAATGAAATTAATATTATAATGTGATATAAAAGTCAAAACAAAATGAAATGGAACAAGAAAGTGGAAATGAATAAGTCAGAACAATATGATAGGAGAAAGTCTAAATGAAATACACTGTTTTGATTTAGAATCATTTTGAAAATTTTCTGTCAACAATTTTATCAAAATTAATATGTTCCCATAAAAATTTCAATTCTATGAAACATTATTTTCTGATTGAAAAAGTTAGCAGAACAGCTTTCAACCAGGTATAGTATCCACATTTCAAAATACAGTTCCAAGTGGTGCAATTGTTTTGAAAGGTGAGGTTTTCCTTCATCAATATTTCTTGAATTTTGCGAAACCAAGATTATTCTTTCCTTATGGTAAAACACTGAATTCTTCCAAATCAGTACACATTTGTCTAGCATTTTATAAAAAAGATCTGAGAATTGTACTGCTTAATTTCTTTCCTGACTATACATGTAAGCAGTTTCTACTCTATTTTTAATTTCAGCCCTTGTATTTTCCTGTACAGTCCCCACATGTTACCTTCCCCTTGCTTCCTAATTTAATTATTTGATGACTGCATAACATGCCTGATTATATGGAGCAAAGCATATCTATATTGACACTTCTATGGCCCTCATCACTACAGTATCTGAGCACCTCCCAAATATTTAAAAACAGATATAATAGTATCTCTCACTCTTTTACCTTCTCACCATATGGGAGAAGCAGTTTGGTTAGTTTATAAGCCTCTATTTGGTTCACGGGGGTGGGGAGGGGAGGGGAGGAGGAAGAAGAAGAAGAAACTTACTGAGGGAAAGCTATGTCTAAGAAATTAGTTTTGCAGTTCCAGTGCTGCCCCTGGTACCAGCTATGATACGTCACTTTGAAGGACCAGCACTCTAACAATGTTTTAAGGAACTTCGGTGCTTCAAAGTGATGTTAGTGTCTTTGGTGCTTCAAAGTGATGTTAGTGTCATAATTATGTTTTGTCCCATATGCCAGGTAAATTTTGCAGCTTCCCTCTTCATTATAGTAGCAGGATTCATCCATAAAAGAGTTAAAATATTCTGGATAGAGGTGTCTCTACAAAAGGCAAATTCACCTTTCTCTTTGAATAAGACTGTTCAAACCAAAACAACCCCTTGTCCAGAGAAAGAAAACCACTCTTCCATCAGTTCAAACTCTTACATCTTCCACCATTTCTTGAGCTCGTCGTTCACTGCCAGAACACTGCATCCTCAATCTTCGCCTATCTTTGGTCTCTTTTTTGAAAGGTCTATGAAAAAGTCATTTTCTGGTCTTGCCTTCATTTCCCAGTCATGGTTGCTATCGTCCTTCTAAGTCAGTTATGTCCCCAGTTGCTGTATCATTGTCGCCAAGTTAGATGATACTCAGGGTATGTCTACACTATGAAATTAGGTCGAATTTATAGAAGTCGTTTTTTTAGAAATCGTTTTTATATAGTCGATTGTGTGTCCCCACACAAAGTGCTCTAAGTGCTTTAACGCGGCGGAGTGCTTCACCAGTACCGAGGCTAGCGTCGACTTCCAGAGTGTTGCACTGTGGGTAGCTATCCCACAGTTCCTGCAGTCTCCACTGCCCACTGGAATTCTGGGTTTAGATCCCAATGCCTGATGGGGCAAAAAACATTGTCACGGGTGGTTTTGGGTACATGTCATCAGGCCCTCTGTGAAAGCAATGGCAGACAATCGTTTCGTGCCTTTTTTCCTGAGTTACCTGTGCAGATGCCATACCACGGCAAGCATGGAGCCTGCTCAGCTCACTGTCACCGTATGTCTCCTGGGTGCTGGCAGACGTGGTACTGCATTGCTACACAACAGCAGCAACCCATTGCCTTGTGGCAGCAGATGGTGCAATAGACCTGAAAACCATCCTCATCGTGTCTGAGGTGCTCCTGGCCGCCTCGGAAAGGTCGGTCAGGAGCGCCTGGGCAGATATGGGCGCAGGGACTAAATTAGGAGTGACTCGACCAGGTCATTCTCTTTAGTCCTGCAGGCAGTCCTATTGTACCATCTTATGCTGAGCAGGCAGGAGATGAGGATGGCTAGCAATACTATTGCACCATCTTCTGCCGAGCAGCCAGGAGATGTGGATGGCTTGCAGTCCTACTGCACCGTCTGCTGCCAGCCAAAGATGTAAAAGATAGATGGAATGGATCAAAACAAGAAATAGACCAGATTTGTTTTGTATTCATTTGCTCCCCCCTCCGTCCCTCCGTGAAATCAACGGCCGACAGTCATTTTGGTGAGGTCTGTCAGGGGCACCTTGAAAACTTTAATGGAGATTCAGTCCTGCATGAAGTACCAGAGGGAGGGATAGTTTAGTGGGTTGAGCATTGGCCTGCTAAACACAGGGTTTTGAGTTCAATCCTTGAGGGGGCCATTCTGTGTGACAGTTGTTTTTGTTTCTCCTTGATGTAAAGCCACCCCCTTTGTTGATTTTAATTCCCTGTAAGCCAATCCTGTAAGCCATGTCGTCAGTTGCCCCTCCCTCCATCAGAGCAACGGCAGACAATCATTCCACGCCTTTTTTCTGTGCAGACGCCATACCACGGCAAGCACGGAGCCCGCTCAGATCATAATTAAGAGCACATTAAACACCACGCGCATTATCCAGCAGTATATGCAGCACCAGTATCTGGCAAAGCGAAACCGGGCGAGTAGGCGATGTCAGCGCGGTGATGAGAGTGATGAGGACATGGACACAGACTTCTCTCAAAGCATGGGCCCTGGCAATGCGGGCATCATGGTGCTAGTGGGGCAGGTTCATGGGGTGGAAAGCCGATTCTGGGCCCAGGAAACAAGCACAGACTGGTGGGACCGCATTGTGTTGCAGGTCTGGGATGATTCCCAGTGGCTGCGAAACTTTCGCATGCGTAAGGACACTTTCATGGAACTTTGTGACTTGCTTTCCCCTGCCCTGAAGCCCATGAATACCAAGATGAGAGCAGCCCTCACAGTTGAGAAGCGAGTGGCAATAGCCCTGTGGAAGCTTGCAATGCCAGACAGCTACCGGTCAGTCGGGAATCAATTTGGAGTGGGCAAATCTACTGTGGGGGCTGCTGTGATGCAAGTAGCCAACGCAATCAAAGATCTGCTGATATCAAGGGTAGTGACCCTGGGAAATATACAGGTCATAGTGTCACTGTTATTACTGCTTGCTGTGCGCTCCACAATATCTGTGAGAGTAAGGGGGAGACGTTTATGGCGGGGTGGGAGGTTGAGGCAAATCACCTGGCCACTGGTTACGCGCAGCCAGACACCAGGGCAGTTAGAAGAGCACCGGAGGGCGCGGTGCACATCAGAGAAGCTTTGAAAACCAGTTTCATGACTGGCCAGGCTACGGTGTGAAAGTTCTGTTTGTTTCTCCTTGATGAAACCCTCCGCCCCTTGGTTCACTCTACTTCCCTGTAAGCTAACCACCCTCCCCTCCTCCCTTCGATCACTGCTTGCAGAGGCAATAAAGTCATTGTTGCTTCACATTCATGTATTCTTTATTCATTCATCACACAAATAGGGGGATAACTGCCAAGGTAGCCCGGGAGGGGTGGTGGAGGAGAGAAGTACCAGGAGGGGTGGTGGAGGAGGGAAGGACAAGCCACACGGCACTTTAAAAGTTTAAAACTTTAAAACTTATTGAATGCCAGCCTTCTGTTGATTGGACAATCCTCTCGGGTGGAGTGGCTGGGTGTCCGGAGGCCCCCCCACCGCTTTCTTGGGCGTCTGGGCGAGGAGGCTATGGAACTTGGGGAGGAGGGCGGTTGGTTACACAGGGGCTATAGCAGCAGTCTGTGCTCCAGGTGCCTTTCCTGCAGCTCAACCATATGCTGGAGCATATTAGTTTGATCCTCCAGCAGCCTCAGCATTGAATCCTGCCTCCTCTCATCATGCTGCTGCCACCTTTCAGCTTCTCTTCAGCCCGCCACTTACTGTTCTCAGCCCACCACCTCTCCTCCCAATCATTCTGTGCTTTCCTGCACTCTGACATTGTCTGCCTCCATGCATTCGTCTGTGCTCTATCAGTGTGGGAGGACAGCATGAGCTCAGAGAACATTTCATCGCGAGTGCGTTTTTTTCGTCTTCTAATCTTCACTAGCCTCTGGGAAGGAGAAGATCCTGTGATCCTTGAAACACATGCAGCTGGTGGAGAAAAAAAAAGGGACATGGTATTTAAAAAGATACATTTTCTAGAACAATGGCTACACTCTTTCACGGTAAACCTTGCTGTTAACATTACATACACAGCACATGTGCTTTCGTTCCAAGGTCGCATTTTGCCTCCCCCCACCATGTGACTAGCCCCTCATCCCTCCCCGTGGCTAACAGCGGGGAACATTTCTGTTCAGCCACAGGCAAACAGCCCAGCAGGAACGGGCACCTCTGAGTGTCCCCTGAAGAAAAGCACCCTATTTCAACCAGGTGACCATGAATGATATCACTCTCCTGAGGATAACACAGAGAGATAAAGAACGGATGTTGTTTGAATGCCAGCAAACATACACTGCAATGCTTTGTTCTACAATGATTCCCAAGTACGTGCTACTGGCCTGGTGTGGTAAAGTGTCCTACCATGGTGGACGGAATAAGGCTGCCCTCCCCAGAAACCTTTTGCAAAGGCTTTGGGAGTACATCCAGGAGAGCTGCAAATGCCAGGGCAAATTAATCATTAAACATGCTTGCTTTTAAACCATGTATACTATTTTAAAAGGTACACTCACCTGAGGTCCCTTCTCTGCCTGGCAGGTCCGGGAGGCAGCCTTGGGTGGGTTCGGGCGGGGGGTACTGGCTCCAAGTCCAGGGTGAGAAACAGTTCCTGGATGTCGGGAAAACCGGTTTCTCCGCATGCTTGCTGTGAGCTATCTACAACTTCATTATCATCATCTTCCTCGTCCCCAAAACCTGTTTCCATGTTGTCTCCATCTCCATTGAAGGATTCAAACAACACGGCTGGGGTAGTGGTGGCTGAACCCCCTAAAATGGCATGCAGATCATCATAGAAGCGGCATGTTTGGGGCTCTGACCCGGAGCGGCCGTTTGCCTCTCTGGTTTTCTGGTAGGCTTGCCTCAGCTCCTTAAGTTTCACACAGCACTGCTTCGGGTCCCTGTTATGGTCTCTGTCCTTCATGCCCTGGGAGATTTTGACAAATGTTTTGGCATTTCGAAAACTGGAACGGAGTTCTGATAGCACGGATTCCTCTCCCCATACAGTGATCAGATCCCGTACCTCCCGTTCGGTCCATGCTGGAGCTTTTTTGCGATTCTGGGACTCCATCACGGTCACCTCTGCTGATGAGCTCTGCACTCACCTGCAGCTTGCCACGCTGGCCAAACAGGAAATTGAAATTCAAAAGTTCGCGGTTCTTTTCCTGTCTACCTGGCCAGTGCATCTGAGTTGAGAGTGCTGTCCAGAGCGGTCACAATGGAGCACTCTGGGATAGCTCCCCGAGGCCAATACCGTCTAATTGTGTCCACAGTGCCCCAAATTCGACCTGGCAAGGCCGATTTCAGCGCTAATCCCCTTGTCGGGGGGGGGGGGAGTAAGGAAATTGATTTTAAGAGCCCTTTAAGTCGAAAAAAAGGGCTTTGTCGTGTGGATGGGTGCAGGTTTAAATAGATTTAACGCTGCTAAATTCAACCTCAACTCCTAGTGTAGACCAGGGCTCAGTGGGTTCTTTCCTGCAGTCCTTATGAGCCCTTCTATTGTATGCCACATTCCTGGTTCTCACTCCTGGAAGGCAATAATATCCTGTTTTTTTGTCTTGGTGGCAGATTGCTGAGTCCATTTTTCTAATCATTCAGTGTCTGATTTGTGTATCTTCCATTGCTTCTTACTTTCTCAGGTGTTCCCTTCAGATCTTCTCTCATAATTTCCACTTGCTTGACCTCTGTCTTCTTTTAATCATTTTATCTTCAACAGAATTCATTTAAGGCAGAAGTATTTCATGTGTGCTTTCCCCATTCCTTTTCTTGTCACATAATATGGATTAAACATGTGTTACAAAGAATAGTTCAATCATTACACTTAAGTATTTTAACTAATATACATACCCTATTCAAAAGTTATAACAGACAGTATTATGAAGGCATATATACATATTTACATTTATATATATATAGGAAATATTCCATATCACATTTTCAAAGGGTAGCATCTAATTTGAATTTATGAACCTAAACACTGCATGCATCAGGGGCATGCATGTGCAGATGGACATTTGCACACCTGTGTCTGCCCACACTAATCAGATGCAGAATTAGACCCATGGGTTGCTTTGGGCAGAGAGTGAGGTTAATGGGATGTATATAATGTTTTGATGCACCCCCTAATACCTTTTTGTCCAAAGCAAAGTGTGTGTAACAGGGCAGAGGAACTAAATCCCCAACACCTAAACAGCCAAACTAATTGTGCAGCGTTTCAAGCCATTTGATTCACACGATGTACAAGCGCATTAACCATGCCCAAAAGGGGTTCCACAAATATAGTGAAGTGCCAATTCAGTGATGGCATTTAGAGATGGTACAACATGGGAACAGCCTTTGATATCCCCACTCCACTCCCTCCTCTATCTTCAGCAGAAGTGACATTTTAACACATAAAGGGTCAAAATGGGATGTTGCTTTCCTTTGGAGCTCTACTGTGGGGTAGAGCTGTAGCAACCAAATGGAGTTATAGTGAAGCATCATGCCTGTGCAAGGCAGAGCCAAGCAGAATGCCTTGGGTAATGCTGGAAGCATGCACTGAATATGCTTCCTACACATGCTGCAGAAAGCAGCAGTGTGAATTCCCCCCTGCAACCTACCACTGTTAGCAGAGCCCTTGAGGCTTCGGAAAGCCATTGCTGCTAGCCGGTCCCCATATTGTCAACCCTGAGTGTTCAAAAACCATGAATTCAGCCTCTCCCCACAAAAAAAGTCATGGGATGGGCTTAAAAATCATGAGATTTTTAAATATGAAGATTTAAGACAGAGCACCAAATATTGTGAGACTCATGATAAAATTGTGTGTGGTCAACACTGTCACAGCCGAGCACTTAAACTTACTCGTGCTGTTTAGTGCCTGGGTTCTGTAGGACTGTATCTGGGGCAGCAGTGTAGAAGTTCCCTCTTCCCCTGCTTGCACATTTGCACCAGGCAGCCAAAATTTGTCCCAAAGGTTTTTACAATGTTCAAGGCGAGAATGTGGGTCTTGATTTTCCCGAAGCTTTTTGGAATAAAAGGAGAGAATCCAAACTCTAGTATCCAAGCTTTGGAAGAATAAAGCTGCACTTTTTCAAAGGGACCCAAGGCAGGGGTGGGCAAACTTTTTGGCACAAGGGCCACATCGGTGTTGTGAAACTGTATGGAGGGCCGGGAAGGCTCCCATGCCTATCCAACCCCCCTGCTCCCTGTCCCCTGACTTCCCCGACCCCTATCCACACCCCCGCCCCCATAGACGCCCCCCGGGACTCCCACGCCTATCCAAACCCCCCTGTTCCCTGTCCCTGACCCCCCCCAGAACCTCTACCCCATCCAACTGCCCCCTGCTCCCTGTCCCCCAGGATCCTTTGCCCCTTATCCAACCCCACCTTTACCATGCTGCTGCTCAGGGCAGCAAAGCCCCGCCGCCCAGCTAGAGCCAGCCATGACACCGCCGCGCTGCCCCACAGGAGCGGCGGGCCAGAGCGCTAGCAGCGCATCACGCTGAGGCTGCAGGGGAGGGAGGACAGCGGGGGAGGGGCCGGGGGCTAGCATCCCCAGCCGGGAGCACAGGGGCCGGGCAGGACAGTCCCGTGGGCCGGATGTGGCCTGTGGGCAGTAGTTTGCCCACCTCTGACCCAAGGACTAACATGCTTAAGTACCTGGCTGAATCAACCCCTAAATGGACTGCTGTGTAGATATTTTCCCCATGAGTAAAAACAAGCCCATTTCATTCTGAAATCCTATTGTATACATGGTAAGTACACATAAAAATAAAGTCATTTCTTCATCTTCTTCCCCAGGCACTTTGCATTGCTGCTTCCACTTTCTCTCCTCTCAACTCTGGCTCTGTCTAATCAGTATATTAAGCCAAAAGACAGTGATTTCTTCCAGTATTTTACTGCCTGAAGTTCCATCTGCAAGGTGTCTTATCTCTGTGATTCAGACATTACTGTACTTCTTCAATGTGATGAGAGAGGGCTGAGTGGACGAGAGAGATCTCTCATTTTATTAATCATAATGCTTGATTGTACAAACATGACCTACTATCAGTGGATAAATCTTTTTTTTTCCCCATGACTATTTTAATGTAATGTAGCGTCTCATTTGAGAAGCTGCTATGGTTGAGTTAGTACTTGCATTGTAAATAACATTGTAGGGCTGTTTATAACCTGGCTTTCTTAATTCACTTGAGGGTGAAATTGAGCATGCACAGTCTCAGCTAGGGAGCAATTTGTTTTTTTAAAGTTTGGCTGAACTCAGGTTGGCCAGTTTGTAAATCAGGAGACTCTTACAAAATACAGTTTTAGTGATTTTTTGGGAGGTACTCTCTTGGTTGGTAAATTAACCTGAGCCATAATAAATTGGTTCCTTTTGACAGCCTCATAATTTTGTAGATAAATATCAACGGGAACTGTGTGGCTAAATTCCATGTAACTCTTTGAAAAGCATAAGGGTTAATTCCTCAGTGTAGACTGGTTTTTAATCTTGACAAATAAAAGTGTTTAAAGAGCTCCATAATTTAAAGTTGGAAAGTGGCTACTGTGCTTGCTGAGAAGTTAGTGCTCTTCACTTGCTGAGTGGTGCACCTCAAAACACTTTACTGGATAAGACCCCAAAGGTCAGGAGGATTAGAGTTTGATTTATAAAATGCACATGGTGCAGGATCTAAAGCTTAGTCAAGCTTACCAAAATGTTTAGATGTCCCCTGGTTTCCCCTATCCTTCGTGCATTCTATTAGTCATCCTCCCTCCTCTCACCCATCCTTTCCCTTTCCTTAACCTTCAGCAGATCCGCATTGCTACTTCCAAGCTACCCCACACTCTCCACAATCCAGCAAGCCCCATCTCTCTTCCCTGATGATATTACCATTGAAGAATCCCAATTTGACAATCTCCCTTGGGTGGCCTGTTCCAGCTGTACTAGTCAGATCTCATGTTCTGGCAATGCATTCGAGGTACCTGTGACCCGAGGAAGCCTCAGAGCCCTACAACCTTTTTCCTGTTCTGATAACAGCATTATCCCACCCGTTTGGTCCTGAAATTTGAATTTTTTAATAGAAAATTTAAATAATTTGTTCTTCACAATAGGTGGATAATCAGTTTAGTGAGAAATACTTAAATGATGAAAGGGTCAACTGAGCTGTACTTAGGGTCTGATCCAGTTCCCATAAAAATTAATGGGTGTCTTTCAATTGCATTCAGTGGGTATTGGACCAGACCCTTAGTCCATAACTAAATCTGAAAAGAGGAGTGTTTTTAATAGGTGGGTGTAAGGATTATCTATTGATGGCTATTCAAGTGCTAGGTATAGAAAAATCATACCTGCAGCTCAGGGGCCACACAGCTTAATGCTGAACATGTAGCTCAATTAATAGTGAATGTGACAAATCCAATGACTTATACGACAGAGTGACGCACCTAGTATCAATGTATAAAGAGCAAGCCTACAGATATCTGAAACTAGATGTGATACCTGTGCATATTTCTGGCAGCAGGACTCAAAGGTAAATGATAATAATAATAAGTGCTAGGAAAGGGTTATAAATCCTAGAGATGAAATGCAACTTAAAGGGCCAGAACCAAAACAATAGATCAAATTTTGGATTTTTATAGATAAATTCTCCCAGGGCTTTGGATCTGAATCCAAACTTTTCCATCTTTGGGGACTTTCTGAGGTGGTGTTCAGATTTGATCCAAACAGACATTTGATCCAAACTCCATCCAAACCTAGATACAGGGTTTTGGTTCAGGTTCATCTCTACAAAAAATATGTGAAAATTAGATGTGGAGTTAACTTATACTGTTCAGATCCAAAAGTATCTTAAATGCCTGGGGCGTTCAATAATCAGGTTTTTGTTCCGCTCACTATACAGAAGTGAAGTTCATATCCAAGCTTCTGCAAAGTTTGGAAGGTTGTTTTGGTTCACAACCATCTCTAGAGAAGATAGCTAAGGCTACAGAACCAACTCATAATAAAGTGGCTAGCAAGAAACTGTCTGGGTTAGTGAATATGAAATAGTTTAATTATAACGAGAGAGAGAAGCAGGAAAAATCAACTGTATAGACACTGATCAATTGACAAAGATCTTAATACTACTACTAATTAGGGCTGTCAATTAGTCGCCGTTAACTCACACGATTAACTCAAAAAATTAATTGTGATAAAAAAATTAATCACGATTAATCACATTATTAAATTTCAATTGATATTCTATTGTTTATTAAATATTTTTGAATGTTTTTCTACATTTTCAAATATATCGATTTCAATTGTACACTCTGTATTCCATGTTATATTGCTCACTTTATATTATTTTTATTACAAATATTTGCACTGTAAAAATGATAAACAAAATAAATAGTATTTTTCAATTCGCCTCATTAAAGTACTGTAGTGCAATTTCTTTATAATGAAAGTGCAACTTATAAATGTAGGGTTTTTTGTTACATAACTCCACTTGAAAATAAAACAATGTAAAACTTTAGAACCTACAACTCCACTCAGTCCTACTTCTTGTTCAACCAATCGCTAAGAGAAACACATTTGTTTACATTTACGGGAGATAATGCTGCCCACTTCTTAATTACAATGGCACCTGAAAGTGAGAACAGGCATTCGCATAGCCCTGTTGTAGCTGGCATTGCAAGATATTTATGTGCCAGATGAGCTAAAGATTCATATGCCTCACATGCTTCGGCCATCATTCCAGAGGACATGCTTCCATGCTGAAGACGCTTGTTTAAAAAAAAAAAATTTGTGACTGAACTCCTTGCAGGGAGAACTGTATGTGTCCTGCTCTGTTTTACCCACATTCTGCCATATATTTCATGTTATAGCAGTCTCGGATGATGATCCAGCACATGTTGTTCATTTTAAGAACACTTTCACTGCAAATTTGACAAAACGCAAAGAAGGTACCAATGTGAAATTTCTAAAAATAGCTACAGCATTCAACCCAAAATTTAAGAATCTGAAATGACTTCCAAAATCTGAGAGGGACGAGGTGTTGAGCATGCTTTCAGAAGTCTTAAAAGAGCAACACTCCAATGCAGAAACTACAGAACCCAAACCACCAAAAAAGAAAATCAGCCTTCTGCTGGTGGCATCTGACTCAGATGATAAAAATGAACATGCATCGATCTGCACTGCTTTGGATTATCAAACAGAACCCATCATCAGCATGGACGCATGTCCTCTGGAATGGTGTTTGAAACATGAAGGGATATATGAATCTTCAGCGCATTTGGCATGTAAATATCTTGTGATGCCAGCTACAACAGTGTCAAACGAACAGGTGACATTGTAAACAAGAAGCAGGCAGTATTACCTTCTGCAAATGTAAACAAACTTGTTTGTCTGAGCGATTGGCTGAACAAGAAGTAGGACTGATTGGACATGTAGGCTGTAAAGTTTTACATTGTTTTACTGAATGCAGGTTTTTTGGTACATAATTGTACATTTGTAAGTTCAACTTTCATGACAAAGAGATTGCACTACAGTATTTGTATTAGGTGAACTGAAAAATACAATGTATTTTGTTTTTTACAATGCAAATATTTGTAATGTCACCTGAAAGTGACACTGTATACTTTGTATTCTGTGTTGTAATTGAAATCAATATATTTGAGAATGTAGAAAACATCCAAAAATATTTAAATAAATGGTATTCTATCATTGTATAACAGCGCAATTAGTTTTTTAATAATTTGACAGCCCTACTACTAATGACTAACTACCTCTGCTATAGAGCTTTTCATCACTACATCTCAAAGCACTTTATAAAGGAGGTTAGTATTATTAGCCCCATTTTACGGATGGGAAATTGAGGCACAGGGAAGTGAAGTGACTTGACCAAGGTCACGCAGCAGACCAGTGGCAGAGCTGGGCATAGAACCCAGGTGTCCTGAATGCCAGTCTAGTGTTCCATCCATTAGGCCACACTGCCTCAGATCAGGATGAAAAAACACAGGTGTAGATTAAAAGAAATGTAGTTATAGGACCTGCTTATTGGAAGGTGGCACTTGAGGTGAAAGAGACATTGAGAAGGGTGAAGGAAGTAAGTGGCACTGCACAGCCTGCCGTTTCTGAGTCTACACCCACTCTACAGCCAAAACAATGGACTCCTCGCTCCTACCCTACAGAGACCATTTCCGTAAATGGAGCTGCATGTGGAGCATTACTATTTCAGCTTTGTTATTCTCGCTAAAGCAGGAAACATAACAAATCTTTGCTTGCTAAATACCACATAAAGATGAAAAGTTAACCAACTGGCAATGGTAAATGACATCCTTGTTGTGCAAGCTCAGCTTCACTGGAATGTAAAAACTGGTAAGGGAGAAACCTGAGAAACTACCCCCCCTTAGTGACACCAGACTCATAAACCTCCTCACACACAATACTTCCACAGTCAGCAAGATCCATGCTGCCTGTTGACCAGAGTGCCAGGTAAAAGGGTGTTTTTCCTCATCTCTCATGAGTGCTCATCCTCATTTAAATTTTAAAATAATTCTCCTTGGTTCTGAGCTGGAAGTGGACAAAAAGGGCCATTTTTCAAAATGTAGTTGTACCCTCACAAAACATATATCCTGCACTCAGACTTACTGCACTTATGTACAAAAATCAGGCCAAAGCCAGGGCAAATTATCATTTATGAACTTCCCTCACCATTTGTATTTACCCACTTTGCATGTGCAAATATGGAAATTGCATGCACAGTCACAGGTATAATTACTCACACATTATGTTTGCATACAAGCCTAGGCCTCGACTTTTTAACCTTTTAGCCATAAGGAAAAAAACAACTCTCAAAGATGATATTTGAAAAAAAACAACTCTCAAAGATGACAAAAAATGTAAATTAAAGAAGAAGAAAACCAATCAAGAAACATAGCTAAGCCTGAACATATGATGGTTTGTAATTGGAGTGAATACACTGAATAATCAAATCAGCAGCAATCATTTGATATGTCATAAACATCTGCTTGCAGGAAAACGATTCACTGAGACATTTTAATTTTTGATAGAGACTAGGCAAGGATTTTCAAAGCCACCTAAAGAATCTGGACACCTAGTACACCATAAAGGGTCAGAAAGAAGGTTAAACATGGAATCAGGAAGAATGAATAGGCATGGAGATCAACTGAATCGGAACAAAAGGTGAGTTTGCTCTCTTGGAGAAAGCAAGAAATGGCCCATATCTTTACTGTAAATTTAAACCATATTTGGGCTTCTATAAAGTTAAGAAAGCGTATCATCGTTTTTCAGTATACCTTGCCTTTTCAAGTCCTCTGAAGTCATGGGTGGCTGGTTCCTGCTCCATTCACTATGCTTGACACATATCTTTCATCAAAACCCAGTTAAACATTCAGACAACTTTCAGGGATTGGGGGGATGACATTTTTTTTCAGTACTGCATAGCTTGGTTTTGCAATATTAATATTATAATTTCATTCCCTTTGAGATAATTATTGTTTTCAAATTTACAAAACCATTCCATATAATGTAGTAAAAAATAGCATTAATCTACCCCCTACAATCAGTCTATCTATGGTAATTATATGTCCCCTATTACTATAATATCTGAGTACTTCAGAATCTTAAATGTATATATCCTCACAATACCCATTTTACAGGTGAGGCAAAGACAGTCTAAGGTTGGAATGCCCAAAAGGGATCAAGCACCTACCTTCCCTTGGAATCAGTGGAAAGCCTTATTCCTTTTGAGCATTCCACCCTTAGTGATTTTCCCAAGGTCATACAGGAAACCTATGGTAGGGCCAGGAAATGAACCCAGGTCTCCTGAGCACCAAGAAAGTGCCTTAACCATAGGGCCATTCTTCTTTTGCATTACTGCACTCCATGCTCCACATATGGTGACTGGTAGCTCCATGTTCCACTGTGGCTGTGATGTTCCTCCCCTAATGAATTCTAGAAAGTTTCTTTTGAGAGGAGCCATTAACCAGATTCTTTGGCAGACCTGAAAAGAAATGAAAGCTAAGTTGAAAGCCCCTCTTTCCTTTGCTCTTTGGGATGTTCAGCATGTGGGACCTGACCCTGTGATGTGTTATATGCTCTCAATTCCCATTTAGATTCAATGAGAATTGAAAGTGCTGGGCATCTCACAAGCTGGGCTCATAACTCTGAAGATAGGCAATTTAAAAAAATAATTCCTGGTTGCCTTTAAAGGTCTAATTGTAGACTGCCTGAGCAGCCATAAAATAGGTAATAAATTATTATCAAAACTAGAGCCCCACACCTACTGCATAAGCAAACAATTGAATAAGACCAAAGTACTGGTATTGCTGTAAATCTCTGACCGTGTGGAGATCATGTTGTATGTAGTCACCATTTCTGCTTCATGGGTCTACTTATAGAAAGAGGAAAGAGTTTCTGAGAAGTAAGCAACTTTGTTTAAGTATACACACTTCAAACAAATCATAAAATGGGGCAGGAAGTGCAGAAATGACTTCATTTATAAGCTTTGCTTCTAGAACTGCTCAGTAGAAATATTTACAGTTACATTTAATTTAAACAACCATAGTTCATATTGCCAGTTTAGGTCAAATCCTGCCTTTAGCGGGTGAAGGCACTTCACTTATTTAATTACTTGCTCCCTTAGGTTTTGACCGTGTGGCTCTACATGGGCATGGGGTCCAGCTGCACAGATGGGTTTTGTTTACTGCTTACCTGAGTAACTGGAACGGTGCTGTCCAGACATGTGGCACCAAAGCCATCCTGCCTGGCTCAGAGCAGCAGGGACTGGATAGGTTAATACACAAAAAAAAGGGCACCCCTGACTAGCTCATTCTACAAACTGCAGCATAATTTTGAGCCATTGGGGCCTGGCCATGCTCTCTAGCATGAAGACGTGCCCTTTAGCCTAGCAAGCAAACCAAGTCCCTCTGCTAATATCCTTCCCCCCCATCCACTTCCTTCTCCTCATTCAGCTACCTCCTTGAGACCCACTTTGGTAAAGCCTACCAGACCCTCACCAGCTAATAAAGGACAGATTGAAGGTCAGCAGGTAAAGTTGCTCTTTACTTAGGTATTACATTTAAAAAGAAGAAGGTTCAGGTTTTCTGGAATCCATTCACTTTGCACCACTCAGGCAACATAAAGTGCATGGATTCCAGCTGGAAGTAGCCAGCAGAGAATTCCTGTTGTACCAGAGAGCTCCTCGCTGATGCAAAGCCTAGCTCTGCAGCCCCTGTTCCACTGAACACACAGAGAACTCTTCAATCCATTATTCCCATAGGAACACCACACACCACCTTGTAAGACTCAAATCAGGATTCCCACTCTAGTTAACACACAGCACTTAGATGTATATAGTGAAATCCAGAATAAATTTATTATCAAAGAACAGAGATTCAAATGATAGAGAGTGAGAATATTGGAAACAAATGGTTATATAAAAAAATGAACGTTTTCTGACAGGTTTCAGAGAGGTAGCCGTGTTAGTCTGTATCAGCAAAAACAACGACGAGTCCTTGTGGCACCTTAGAGACTAACAAGTTTATTTGGGCATAAGCTTTCGTGGGCTATAACCCACTTCATCAGATGCATGGAGTGGAAAATACTGTAAGCAGGTATAAATATACAGCACATGAAAAGATGGGAGTTGCCTTACCATGTGTGGGGTCAGTGCTAACGAGGCCAATTCAATTAGGGTGGAAGTGGCCCATTCCCAACAGTTGACAAGAAGGTGTGAATATCAAAGAGGGAAAATTACTTTTTGTAGTGCTAACAAGGCCAATTCAAAGTGGATGTGGCCCATTCCCAGCAGTTGACAAGAAGGCATAAGTATCAACAGAAGGATAATTATTTTTTGTAGTGCCAATGTTTTCTAGCACCTAAACTTAACCAAGAAGGCATTCTCCGCTCTCTCACGAGATAGCTTACCCCAAGACCTTTTCCCAGCATTTTCAACCAGTTTGGCTGAGATTTCCTTCTCATAAAACCAAGCTCCCTGGTGGCTTGTCCTCACAGATTGAAGGAATGAGGATGTACCCCTTAGTTATACCCCGCAAAATTCATTGTTCTTACTTGTAAACAGGGCTCTCCCCTGCTGGTTTACTTCTTCCTGTAAATGTCCTCTCTTTGAAGATTTCACAATCTTTCATTAGCATTCATCTCAGACTGTAAATGGAGGACCATTATGAATCATACAATACTTAATTTACATATAAACAGACAGATAGATAAACATTTCTTGCCTGAAAGAAAACCTGCTTTTCACCTTTCTAGCATCCAGTCTTAGTCCAGTGTTTCTCAAATGTGGCCACCAAGGGCTTTTCTTGTGGCCACGGCCTCCTGGGTTGTGATTAGGAGGGGTAGGGCAAAATAGCGCCCTGTCTCCTTCTCTACCTCCCCAAAACTATGCATGCCCATGTTAAAAAAGTGGGCGGGAATGGCTCCACTGGCCCCCCCCAGTTCCAGCGCCCCTGCCTGTACTCCTATGTAGCTCTGTATCCTTTGCCAGTTGGCATCCAGGGGTTCTTGGGTCACAAGGTCCTTTATAGAAATGCAAAAAGAAATAATAACTGTTTTTCATTTTATTTACAAGATCTCTTAAAATAGATTTGTATTTATATGCTTGTCACACAGAATTCTGCACACAGGGGCTGGGATTGTCAAAGTTATGTAAGAATTTCTGGCACCCAATTCCCCTGGACTTTCAGTGGGTGTTGGGTGCTAAAATCCTATAGGTACCTTTAAAAATACCAGCCAGTATTAAAAACTAATACTCTTTTTATAGTATCTCCCATACAAGGATCTACATGTTCAATACCCCTATGAAGTAGATAGGTATCCCCATCAAAGAGATGGGGATACTGAAACTCAGATTAAGGGCTAGATCCAAAGCCTATTGAATTCAACAGAAAGACTCACACTGACTTCAATGAGCTTTGGAACAAACCATAAGTGGAACAAACCTTCCTTAAGGTTTCCTAGGTTACCTGTGGTAGACCTGGAGAAAATGCTCTATATGTCCTGTATTTACTCTCAAGATCATCCTTCCTCTTCTAAAATCAAATATACTTTGAACTTGAAAGCTGGTGAGTTAATATTTTGTGCTGTTGCTTTATATCATGCCTTTCATCAAGCTATCTCAAATAGTGGTTTGTCCCACTTGAAAAGTTTGCTTCCTGTTATTGTTCAAATCACTGGGAATAACTAACAAAGCATGACAGCGATAAGAAGCCAGAGTTCCTTTTGCACTCATCATTTATAATCAAATGCTACCAAAAAAAAACTTGACTCAGGTTGAGGAAATAAGGCAGATTAGCAACCAGGGAATGACAGTTACTTTTCCCTCAAAGACATACAAACAATTTCATAACTGCCACCGTCCCCTACACATAGGTTGAAATAGACCAAAAAGGAAAGGAAAAATTGTTGGATATAAAAATATAACTTCTTAAGAACTGCCAGTAGTGAAAGGGAATGAATATATTATGTATACGTAGATACCTGTACTATATTAATTTCTCTCATATTATACAAACTATCGTTTTTATGTCATCATAGATGTGCATGTAGGCACTAACACATAACCAGACACACCCACCCACTCTATCTCATGGAAAAGATACCACTAATGTGACCACAAAATTGAAAAACCAAGCACTCCGAAGTCAGGAAATGCAGAATTAAGATTAACTGCTCTCTTGTGTTTATGCCTTAAGAAATGGGTCAAGATTCTGCACCATGGAAGTGGATGGCAGTAATGCCATTTTCTTCAATAGCATCAGGATTATTAAGCCACCATTGCCCTACTCCCCCTCAGGTCCTTTGCCAAAAGCAAAGCATGGTATTCCAGATAATTTGGCCACATAACTTTAAAACGACTGAATTAACTTTCTTCAAATTTGTCTTAGATCTTTTTGAAATTCAAGCACTATCAAACAAGCCACGTTTGTTGAGGCTGCCTTATTGCTGAGTTATCCATGTTCAAAAGTGAGAGAGTGATACATATGAGGGAAAGAGTTTTAATGCATTCATAACTCAAATCTAACTGAACCAATTTTGTTTATGCTTTCAAAAAAAACCCCAATCTTTTGGGATGAGGCCACCAAAAGGAGTTAAATTGACAAAGTTATTAGCAACTGAGATGGGGTTAGGAATCTAAACTGAAATTCCATTTTAATTATACTGCACAATTTCTGCACATATTTTACCTCAATAAAATGTCTATACTCTCATGAGAGATCATGGAAACTCTGAATGCACCCAAGCTTCTCTCCGCAGGTATGTATGTATTTCACAATAATAATAAATTAATGAACATTTTGGATTGTGTACTAAAGTATCACAAAATGCTTTGCAAACACACTCATGTATTATGTCTCACAAGTTTCCTGTGTGTTACAGAAGTCTAATATTATTCCTACTTTGCAGAAGAGGAAACTGGGATTAAAAGAGAAGACTATTCTGCTTCTCTTTTTGCAAGTGAAGCCACTTTAAAAGTGCAACGGGTACAAAAGTGCAAGGCCCACAAATACTCACATTTGCACTCAAAGCCAAGTAGAAATTCATATGGCTGGGGGATTGACTTGTTGAGGAGTGCATGTCCCATGGTTCTATATGAACTTTTAAAAGCTTTAGATGAAGTTCTCAGCTTCACCCAATAAACTTTAAGCGTAGCTGAGAGAAGGGATGCACAAAAGAAGAGTATGTGCCTCTGCCGTGGTGATGGCTGGGTCAAAGGAGCTGATAGTTGGCTCTGTGCAACTGAGGTATTCCTATAGTGTGGGGGAATCCTCAGCTGGCTGAGTCCATTGGGTTTACAACTCCTTTATGCCACCAAAGCAGCACAAAGGGACTGTAGTGCAGTGAAGAATCTGGCCCTTTATTTTCAGTTTTTAAAAGTAAACATTTAATGACCAAAATAAAGAAATCTATAACTGTAGTTGTGGAGATGTCTGTATTGATGGCAGGGCTCTGCAAGTGAATCCTTTAGTGGCCTTCCTATCTTTAAACCCCTTAAGCCTAATTCTTTCTTACACTGAGGCCAGGTCTACACTATAGATCTATATCGGCATAAATACGTTGCTCAGGGTGTGAACAATCCACATCCCTGAGTGATGTAGTTATACCCAACCTAACCCCCCCGTGTAGACAGGAAGCTCTCCCGTTGGCGTAGTAGCATCTTCACTAAAGTGCTACAGCGGCACAGCTGCACCATGGTAGTGCTGTATGTGAAAACAAGCCCTACTGAGGCCACTTTACATCACTCTGCCAGTGCAAAGGAGCCTTAAAGTGTAAGTAAATTTCCAGGGAGGTGTTAAGTGGCCTTCCTGTAAATGAGAGTCAGTTCTTTGGTCTGAGTTTTTAAGTGCTGAGAGACTCTACAGGCCTCCTAATTGGAGGGTAGGATTTTCTCTCCCAGATGATATAGGGACTAGACTGGAATCAGCCAGGAAGAACTGTTAAAGGAGCCACATCCCAAAGTTGTTGTTGGCCTCCTCACTTTCCTTGGCTAAAAATTCGGTAACTGAAGTCAGAGTGGGGAGTGAAATACCCCAAACATTTACCTCCATGTTATTATTATTGATGGGGAAGTAGAAGCAAATTGCTGACATAGAATATTTGGATTTCTCTGGTAATCTGCCAAATGGCAGGCCAGTCATCCAGAGACAAGCGTTAAAATCCTTCTGAGTTGCTAAAAATAGTTACCAAGAGTTCAAAGCCTTGCCATAGATGACAGGAGCTTACCCAGCACTCCAAACTCACTTTATAATTTTAAATGGAGAACCAGCAGAGAATGTACTGTGTTGCTGAGCCCTGGCCCTGTTTACTGGTTGTACCACAGAACTCTGGAGTGCTCTGTGGCCAGTGGTGCAGGTTTAAACTTCAAAGATTTGGATGCTGTGGGTCTCTACATGAGCTCTTTATTTCATTGTGGACCCTGCAGCTCTCCAAAGCACGACTCTTTGTTTCCGCTCTGCACTGAGCTTCCACAGAAGGTCATCCTTTCTGAGGAAAAGAGCAGTCCAGTATTGCCAACCCCAAACATTCAAAAATCACGAGTCAGGTTTACCAAAAATCATCAGATTGGCTTTCAAATCATGAGATTATTTAAAAATAATAGATTTGGTGTTCTTTGTATTTGCCTTCTGCTTTTGAGCCTTTAGGGAGCACTGGGGGTCACATTCTGAAGCTTTTGCCACAGCAACGAGGGCTAGAAACTGACTTTTTCTTTAAGAATGAAGGCTGAAATCATCACATATCCTCTTGATTCCAGTAGCTGGGGCTTTAAGGAAAACAATAGTTATCATGAGACTCATGACAAAGTCATGAAAGTGGGCAACACTGTCCCACAGAGCCAGGATCTGTGACTTTCTAACCCATCTGCAACCTCGGTCTGGACAGTTGTGGATATTGCAAACTGAAGGCAAGCCTTGCCTTACCTAAAGGAATTTCCTCCTATTCCTTCTTCTTCGCTCTCATTGAGCTTTCTCTGACATAGCTGACACTAGTGCTGACAAAGAGATCAGCTGGCTAAGGAGGCTGTATTAGTAACGTGGCTGGCATTTTGCTTCGTGCATCTGAGATCGCTTCTGAGCACTGACTCTGCTTGGTCTGCTTGGTGTGAGGGCCTTACATTCTTGCCTTAGATTGAGCTTCCCAATGCTTTAGTGGATTTACCGTTGTGCTGTTGGGTTGGTTTTTCTACAGATTTATGCTAATATCTATGCTTTTCATATTTTTCTCACTGTCTTCAGTCTCTAGACAGACACTGGAATTGTTGAAATACTGAGTATCTGTATCTTAATACACTTCTAAATCTCCTGTTGACCCTGTAACTCATTCATCACAATTATGGTTCCTCTGAGTTGATATGTATTTGCTGAATTATTATTTTATTGAAAGCATGTCTAAAGTGTATTAGAATGTGTGAATCTAAAAGTTCCTTTGTGAAAATTCTTCCCTCTCATTCGCCCAAACCCTTTGCTTCAGTCAGAGACGCGAATCCTAAATTTTATTTTCCCTTTATAGTGTATGGAAGATCCTGAATTTTGAAATGTTAACAAATGATAATGATACTCAGCATTTAGTGCTTTAGGTCTCTTTTATAATCGATAAGTAATTAATCCTCATTTCTCTAAGGTAGGTAAATCAATTTTGTTAGCCCCATTTTATGGGCAGGTAAATGGAAGCACAGAGAGGTTATGTGAGTTACCCAAGGACAAAGTGAGAACCAAGGTCAAAGCCATACCAAGAACTCAAGAGTTCCTAGCTCCCAGACCTGTGCTCAGATTGTTAGATCACACCTCTTTCAACAAATGACTTTTTTTGTTGTTGTCAGCAAAGATCTTAATGGCACATTTATACTTGTTATTAATTGATGGCAGTGCTTTATCCTTTACTATCAATCAAAAAGTGGCAGCATCTTGAGAGTTCGTTGGAGCTGGAGCACCCACACCTGTGAACAAACTGATGCCATTAGGCCAAATCTCATCCATGTAGACAAGCCAAAGAGATGGGCTATGTGCAGGGTGCTGTGGTTCTGAGAGGAGACAGAATCCTCTCCCAGCCAGACTATGGAGCTACATAGACACTCTGCAACTGGCCACTACAACCCTAAGCCTTAGCTTTCACAGCTGCTGCATGACCTTCCCTCCTCCCATTGAGATATGGCCAATGGATCTGCAATTCCACTGGTTAGATTTCCTTTTTTCCCAAAATTTCCTGCATGCCATGATGAATGGAACCCCCAGAGAGCGCAGCTTCATGGTAAACTCCCACATCCAGCCACTTGCTCCAGTATTACTCCAGTTCTAAAACCTATTGGATCTCCTGTGCTCCTAGAAGATCTGGGAATAGGATTTGATCCATCATGTAGGCTGAGCAGTAGAGCTGAGTGAATTTTTTTGGTGAAATAGTAAATCTGCTGAAAGTTGTAGTTTTGAGGTGACCAAAACTATTCATGAATTCAGGTCAAATTCAGAGAATAGTTTCCGCTGAATAAAAATGAGGGATTTTGTTTTCCAAAAAATCAAAATGATGTTTTGTTTTGAAATATAATTTCAAAATGCCATTTGAAACATTTTGTTTGACCCAAACAACATTTTGGGACCCAAACATTTTGGTAAGAAAAATAAAACATAAAAAAATCAGTTCAGGTATGAAATGAACCAATTTTTTTTTTCAGATTTTTTTTATTTCGCCACTGAACTGAAAAATCAATTAGTCTCTCAGCTATACCGATTAATAAAGTTGGTGATGTCATAGCACTCAGTTCCTTATGATATTCTCAACCTACTATACACTTAAATGTTACTTGCTGAAGGGATGAAAATTGGAGTTGTGCCCTTTTTTGTTTCTTTACGAGTCACAAAGACGGCTTGAAATGGTGTTTGTTTGCTTGTTTTTAAATACGCTCCAGTGGTATAATACTATAGTAATTATTCTTTATAGACTAGAGTACAGGTACACCTCCCTCTGAAAGATTGGCTGTAGACCACTATCCAAGGCAGGATACCAGACTACATGCCTTGTTCCCAACTATCTCAATTTTATCCCAAGTCTTGCAATATTTGATGTTCTTCTCAAAGCCCCATCTTCTGGAGTCAAGTGATTAAGTGAGTTCAGCTTTCATTTTTAAATGAAAGTCGTCATGGCTGCAGGGGGAAATTGAAGATATGATGAGAATGTACCCGATGAGAATGTACCCAAAGGCTCAAAGCCAGAAAGCAAACCAAAGGAACCCAATATATATAATTATTTTTAAATCTCATGCTTTTTAAGGCCACTCTTATGATTTTTGGTACCTGACTCATGATATTTGAATGCTTGGAGTTAGAAATACTATACATAGTCCACTGGAAATTCCTATGATCCTAGAAATCTTCTGCTTCATGGAGTCAAATCCAGTCTCCTGTGCACAGCCTGAGTAAGCAGACAATCTATCAACGAGATCAGCGAGGGCAGGGAGGGAGAGCCAGGGTGAATGGCTACTGGTCCCATGTCATTTTGGAGTCTCTGGGCACCCATCTGCTCTGCCTCTAGCCCACTGTGCTCCTAACCTTCCCATCAGCAGGAGAGGATATACTCTCTGGCATGCAGGGGGTGCATGGTTTCCTGGAACCATGCTCCCCTGGAACCATTCTCCCCTGCAGAACTATGCCAGAGTCACAGGAGTAAGGGTAGGATTTAATTTATGTGAACAATCTTGTAAACAAAAATAGAAAAAGTCTCAACAGCTTTGTAACTGATGTGTGCTTTGCGTGAAGGAATAAATATAACCCATTGACATTTTGCCACTATACAGCAAAAAGGAAAGAACCCAAAATCTGATATTTTAAGTCCAAACTGCAAATAGTATGTGCTGCCCTTCACATCCCATGCCTTATGCTTCGGAAAAGCAGTGCGGTGCCAGAGGGAGGAGTTCTTTTTCAAAGAACAAAAGAAAAATTGCAGAAACTGGAAACCTACACAATTTACTGCACGTAAATCTCTTTCATATGGTAACGAATGGCCTAGATTGCAAACTGTGAACCTAAAGACACCTTAATGGTCCAGGAAGTTGAGAGTTATTTGAGTTAAATATTGTGCAATGCAGGTGCAGGCTGCAGATGGGAGGTTTGGGTGTCAGAGCATGCCAAGTGCATAACAAAACTCAATTGAAGGAAGCCAATTTTAAGACCACAGTCTGAATTAGTTGAATATAAATGACAGGAATTCCATAGATACCCTGTGAGAGACGTTTTCAAGATTCTTCAGTGTGAGTTTGCCTAAAGAATCACTGATACAGTATAAAGGCACATTATCTTTTTTATATAATTAAAGTTATCATTTTTCATGCCAAAGTATATTCCCTCTAAAATATACAAGCTAAATTCTCTGTTGATGTAACTCCATTGGAGGCAGCAGAGAGTTTAGCTCACAATACATCCATGTTCACTGAATTTGTAGGTGTGCGCGGTTTAGACTTACACGGATGTAAATCAGGAGTAACTCTCTTGTTCAGTTATACCAGTGTAACCAAGATCAGAATCCTGCCTTGTATCAGCAGTGATAAAGATTTTCAAATCAATATTGAAACTTTAGGCAGACTCCCTATCATACAGGAGATAAGAATTGGGATTCTTAGATTTAAAAGCCACCGAACATTCCAGACTATAGATAGGCAGCCTCCAACATTTTAAAACTAATATATATTTTAATTTTAAATATCCCACTTTGATTCATTTTAGCCTTTAATAATTTCAACCTTTAGGAAAACATTTACATTAAAATGATCATTTAAAATTTACTTTAGACTTAAGAACTGGAGTTTTTACTCAAACCACAGAGCACAGTGCTGTTATTTCAATCCTTTCCACTGTGTCTCCTCCACCTTTTATTCCTACACATCTCCACACCCATCCCAGGACTTGCCTAATGTTCTTAAGGTCAAAAGGAATCCTATTTTGGTATGCGTCCTACCTTTGGTTTCTTCTATCCTCATATGTGTTCATACATAAAAACAGAAGCTGTAGCTTGTCTAACCTGTAAAATTGACAGAATTTAAAGTAACCAATCAGATTACAGAAGAAACAAAAATATATGAACAAATATTCCTAAAAAAGGAGAAATGAGACCAAACTGCAAAGTCTGGATGCTAGTCTGCATGCAAACTTCACCAAAATTCAGAGAAGAGGGAGTTCACATCTCCGTTTTGATTTTTGCCAATCTGTACTAGGTAGCAATGATAGTTCATGTTTTAGAGGGGGAAAAAATGTCATGAAGAAAATACAAAAACTATGTAACGTGTCCGTAAAACAAATGTTCTTTGCTTGGCTAAATGATAATGTTTAATAAATGCCTACCACAAGCAACATTTAAAGAAGAAAAAAAAAAGAATGGCAACTGGCCAGAAAAAATCCACCCTGCATAATATGTTCCAGTAAATAGCCTTTTGGTGAACCTGCTGGCTCACTCTTTCCTTGAACAGGATCTTTAAAGAACAAAAGAAAAACTGATAGACATTTTCCTTTTTGTTAGTTTCCCCAAGTTGCACTCAATGGCATTGTTTAGTATGAGTTTGAAATGAGAAAGCTGCACTTCTACATTGCCTTATAACCATATTAGTAATTTGCCATGCTCTCCATTGACTGGTTTCTTTGGTTTTGGTATTCTAACTTAGTATTGGTATTGGCATTCTAACATAGTATTGGTTTCAGACCAGCAGCCATGTTAGAGAGCTGTAGCTCACGAAAGTTTGTGCTCAAATAAATTTGTTAGTCTCTAAGGTGCCACAAGTACTCCTGTTCTTTTATTGTAGTATTGGTATTCTAACTTAGCTAATATGATGCACATTTTATAAAGAAAAAGGCAGAAAACCTTTGGCTTACTTCCCCCATCATTCAGTTTCACATCTGTAAAATGAGAATTATACATATCTATATCCCTGCTTTACAAGTATTAGGAATTAGGGCCTGCAGCAAAACGAGTCTCCAGGCAACCTAGCAAGTGCAGCTGCCTGTAGTAGGCTGCCTGATTGGCTACCCTGCCTGACTGGTGGGAAGAGTCAGCAGACCAGTGCTTAAGCCAGCTGCAGTTTGGCAATTGCTCAAAGCATTTGCCCATGGCTGCAATAGCTCTTGTGCCTACTTGTTCCTAGCTCCACGCTTGCCTCAGACCCAGCCCCATTCCTGCTTTGGTCCCTGCCTTGCCTCACTCCAGCTTACCCAACTCTGACCCATGGCTCTGATTCCTGACTTTCAACTCCGGCTCTGACCCCTGGCTCTGGCATCTGGCCTCCGACTCTGGGCTCCTATTCTGGCTACCAAATCCTGCTCTAACCACTCGGCCTGGCTTCTGCTCCAATCACTGGGTGTGGCCGCTCACATCCCAGTCTCTGACAACAAGTCTGTCATGTGGAACAATTAACAAATGGGCTTCATTCTGCAACACTCAGGCCTTGTCTACACTACAAAGTTTTGTTGGCAAGAGCTGCCTTTTGCCAGCAAAACAGGGGAGGTGTACAAACTACAAAGCTACTTTTGGTGGCAAAACTGTGCTGTTTTGCTGATATAACATAATCACCTGCATGAGAGGCATAAAGCTTTTTGTGGCAAAGTGAAAGCGACAAAGTGTCAGTGTAGACACTGCTGTTTCTTTTGTCGACATAACTGGCTTCCACCATATCCCACAATGCCTGCCGTGACCACTCCGCTCACTGTTTTGATCTCTGCTGCCCTGCAGGCATGCGCTTCTCCCCTTTCAAAGCTCCAGGGAGTATCTGACAGCTGAGCTTGCTGCTCCTTTTGGGGAACAAAGAACAAATCATTAGCGTGGAATGCTCTTGTTCTGCCCTGCATTAGGAACACAGCGGCAGGCAGACTGCTGCTGCGGGGGGGGGGGGGGGGGGCAGGAACTGACGTGCTCCTTTGACATTCCTCAGCACAGAGAGCTCACAGAGCTGTTCAGGATGCCGCTCCTGGCAGCAGAGGAGGCTGTGGGAGAACTTGGAGGTAGGGTGAGGAGGTGTCCTGGTGGCTCCGGTAAGCAACGCTGATGGGGCCATTGACCGTCTAGTTGGCGGCGCCATGCAGCAGGGCTGGCAGGCTCCCTGCTAGCCTCCGCGCCACGCAGCTCCTGGGAAGCAGCTGGCATGTCTCCCCTCCGGCTCCTCCCAGCCAATGGGAGCTGCAGGGGCTGTGCCTGTGGATGGGACAGTGCACAGAACCACCTAGCCGAGCCTCCGCATAGGAGCTGGAGAGGTGACATGCCACTGCTTCCGGGAGCTGCTTGAGGTAAGCGCCACCCAGAGCCTGCACCCCTGACCTCCTCCCGGGCCTCAACCCCCTGCCCCAGCCCTGATCCCCCTCCCACCCTCTGAACCCCTCAATCCCAGCCCAGAGCACCCTCCTGCACCCCAAATTCCTCATCCCCAACCCCACATCAGAGCCCGCACCCCCAGGTGGAGCCCACAACCCCCCAGGACCCCAAACCCCTACCCCAGTCTGGAACCCCCTCCCACACCCTGAGCCCCTCATTTCTGGCCCCACCCTGGAACCCATACCCCCAGCCCAGAGCCCGTACCTCCTCCCACACCCCAACCCCCTGACTCAGCCCGGAGCCCCCTCCCATACTCCAAACCCTCGATTACACCCCCCAACCCAGAGCCCCCTCCTGCACCCCAAACCCCTCATCCCTGGCCCCACTCCAGAGCCCGTATCCTCAGCTGGAGCCCTCATCCCCTCCCACACCCCAGCCCCCTGAGTCATCCGGTGAAAATGAGCAAGTGAGTGATGGTGGGGAGAGCGAGCGACAGAGGGAGGGGGGGATAGAGTGAGTGTGGGTGGGGCATGGGCGGGGTCTCAGAGGAGGGGTGGGGCAGGAGGCAGGGCAAGGGTGTTCAATTTTGTGTGAGAAGAAAATTGGCAACCCTCAGTCAGAGGGAATCACAGAACCATTCGCAGGCAGGCAGAGCTGGCTGCTGCAGGAGAGACTGCTGTGCTATTCTATGGGGTTACATGTGGAGGGGGGGGTGTCCCCCTCCCCCTGTTTCAGGATAGGTCGGTCAGCCTGCTGTCTCCCCCGCCCCAGACACACTACTCTCCTCTCCCTTCCCTACACACTTCAGTTGAAAAATGACTGACAGTCTACTAGGATGCCCCTGAAAGGATGGGATTGAGAAACCTGTATCATGTGACGCTCTGCCTGCCCCATGAGGCATTGCAAACCCTTCCCAAAGCACCCTGCAGCCAATTGCACAGTGGGATAGCCACCACAGTGCACTGCTTTCAGTGTTCATGCAAGAGCTGTTAGTGTGGATGCACTTTGCAGAAACAAGGAGCTAGCATGCAACAGTGGTTTTAATTAAAGCACTTTAATTAAAGTGGCATAACTTTTGCGGACAAAACGTTGTAGTGTAGACAAGGCCTTAATCTTCCACACAGCCCCCCCTAACTTCATTGAAAGTATTTGCATTACTAAGGTTTATTGGATCAGGCTCATTGTTTTTACATTTCTTTGACTATATAAGTGCTAAGTACTGCAGTGATGTTGCATACATGGCGGGCGGGTGGGGGGAAGGAGGTTTTGTGATGCACTCTTCTTGGGGTTTTTTTTGTATACCTTTAGTTGGGCCCTACTCCTGCCAAGTCGTACACAGACAAGGTGTCTTGGGGTACTTCTGATGGAAATCTCACACATAGGTTAGTCTTTGCAGGATCGAAACCATACTTGTTAATTCACAAAAGGTGAAATGCAGCCTTCTGAAGAGAAACAGCATAATGACTATTGGGAATTAGTGGGAATTAAGTGGAGCACAGGCCTTTTGTGGGCCCTTTGCATGGGGATGAATTTCAACCAATGGGTTTCCATGTGTATGTTGATTTTCCACTTATTCCAATTTTTGAACTTCCCAGCAGTCCATTAGTACATGGCAAAAGCACTAATCTTTATTTTGCCCTTTGTGCACTTGTCACCATAATTTGCTGCATTTGTGCTCAGAATATTCTACATTAAAATCCTTTTTCCAATTAGCCTTTACTTTTTTCAATGCAACCCTCCATGCTTGCTAAGAAGAAATGAATACAGATTGGTGATGTTTTTATTAACTGCTTCTACTTCTAAGAGCTGATTTGTTAACTGACTAAATCCTGTTTCATGAAGTGTTCTGGAAATAAAATGTTTCTCTGAGAAAATGTCTAAGTTGAGGGTGTCTATATAAATATAAGTAACTCTAGTCTCCTTGAATGTTATAAATATTTGGTCTTCCTGTGAGTACAATAACACCAAGCTCTTTCCAAACCAAAAGTGATTCCTTCTGAGAACTTCCAGCTTACAAGGGTTGTGTATCAAAGGTCAGTGTGTGATATTCTTTGGGAAGATTTGCAGTGTTTAAAGACTTTATGCTCAATAGTAAATTCTATAGGAAATGCCCAGCCTGTAGTAAGGAAAAATCTTCTTCATTTTTAAATTATTTCACTATTTTCCCCAAAGCGATAAAATCATATAGTTTTTAAATACATAAACTATCTAACCTGAATCTCATTAGTTTTTTTTAAATGAGTATTTCCTTAAAACTTTCTGCTTACATTGAGCCAGCTTTTATTGTGCATTTTACAGCTTAAATAAAAATAGCTGAAATACATTTTTATTATAAATCAGTAAAATCCCATTAGTAAATCTGATTATTGGTTGGCCCTTCTTTGAATTTACTCTCCTGGAATATTGTAGGCCCAACAAATTTTAAAAGAGACAACTAATTTTGCACCAGACCCTAACCTTCCAACTGAATCATGATTTCCAAAGCAATATACCCAAATAGAGCAAAACATAATGAGGTAAATCCCAATATGAACTACTGTCTCTCTTCTTTTATTTTTAATCATTAATTTTCACCAAAGGTGTGAACTTTGCTACCGCAGATATTCCATGTTAGGCATCATCAAAGAAAATAATGCCACAAAATGATTGGACATGCTCAAAGCCCAAGTACTCTGCATTTTCACTGCCATGTGGTATATTGCTGTAGCTCACGAAAGCTTATGCTCAAATAAATTTGTTAGTCTCTAAGGTGCCACAAGTACTCCTTTTCTTTTTATTATTTGAACCGTATGTCTTCTACTGGTATAGTCATTTAGTTAGAAGTATACCTAATATTTGTGTCCCTCCTTGATTTTCTTTGTTGAGCTGTTGATAACAAGGAAAGATTGTAATAGGCACAAGATGGACCACGGCCAGAGGAACAGGGTGGACCGGTTAATATCATTTATTGGACCAACTTCTGTTAGTAAAAGAGACAAGCTTTTGAACTACACAGAGCTCTTCTTCAGCACTGGATAACGTACTCAGAGTGTCACAGCTAAATACAAGGTGGAACAGATTGTTTAGCGTAAGTAGTTAACACATATTCATATTGTAAGGTGAAGTGGCCTGTTAACATCTCTGCAGTAATAGAACAAAAGGGCGGGCGGGTTAGTGGCAGTGGTTACCGTTTTTGCCGCCCCAAGCAGCGTGCCAAATTGCCACCACCGCGAGCGGCTGAAGAGATAAAAGCTGCCGCAGAATTGCCGCCTCCGCGAGCAGCTGGAGAGATGGGAGCTGCCGCCGAATTGCCGCCGCCGCGGGTGGCTGAAGATAGACGCTGCCGCTGATTTGCTGCCATGGGCGACTGAAGATAGAAGCTGCCACTGAATTGCTGCCACCGCGGAAACGCCCTAATGGCACACGGGCTGCCGCCCCTTGCAGATTGCCGTCCCAAGCACCTGCTTGGAACGCTGGTGCCTGGAGCCGGCCCTGGTTAGTGGATTACAGATTGTTGTAATAAACCATATATCCAATGTCTTTATTAAAACCATGATTTTTAGTGTGTAACAAAGCTATGAATTTAAGCTCACTGGCTGGTCTTTTGAAGGCGTTTTGCAGGTTTTTGTTGGAGGACCAGGGATGAGAGGTCAGATACAGAGTGACTGTTTTGTGAAAAGTGTCCACCTACAAGTGATCTGCTATTTTTGTCTCATCATTTTTCTTTGTGAGTTCATTTGAGAGCATAGTATTTGTCTGGTTTCACCCACATAGTTGTTACTGAGGCAGTTAATGCACTGGCTGAGCTATACCACATGTTGTGATAGGCATGTGTAGGACCCATAAGTCTTGAAAGGTGTGTTGTGAGGGGTATTGATAATTGCAGCAGATCACTGCTGCAGGTTTTGTCTCTTGTTATGGCAGGATTTGGTGCCGCTTTGAGTTGGTGGGTCCTGGTCTGTGTTCAGCTTGCTTCTGATGATGAGGTTGGTGTGGTGGGATGGTGGGTTTGTTTTGAAGGCCAAAAGAGGGGATTTGGGAAAGATTTCTTTCAGAATGTGGTCCCCACTGAGTGTGTAATTGCTGTAATTGCTTAATGATACCCTGTATGGGTTCCAGTGTGGGGTGGTAGGTGATAACTAGGGGTGTGTGATCAGATAGCTGGGTTTTTTTTCCATACTGAAGTAGTTCTCTCAGGATATTCGGGTGACCTGTTCCATAATGTGATCTATTTCTCTGATGGAGTGTCCTTGTTTGGCGAAGATGACTTTTAAGTGTGTTATGGTGTACATTCTGGACTTTCTCCTCAGAGTATATTCCGTGGTATCTGAGTGCATGGCTATAGATAACAGATTTCTTGGTATGTCTGGGGATCTGTGAAGGTACGTGTGGTGAACTGTGGGTTTCTTGTAGATAGTTGTCAGTAGGGTTCGGTTGCTGAAGCTGATCATGGTGTCCACAAAGTTGATGTTGGTGCAAGAGTTTTCTAGAGAGAGTTTGATGGCTGGGTGGTGGTTGTTGAAGTTGTGGTGGAAATTTATGAAGGAGTTTAAGTCATCTGTCCAGAGGATGACAATATCAACAATTTATCTCAGGTATATCACTGGTTTCATAGTGTATTTGTCTAGAAATTCTTCCTCAAGTTTGCCTGTGAAGAAGTTGGCATATTGGGGAGCCATCCTAGTACCCATGGCTGTTCCCATGGTTTAGACAAAGTGTTTGTTGTTGAATGTAAAATTCTTATGGGTGAGGATGAAATGGATGAGTTTGGCGATGTGTTTGGAGTGGGGATCTGAGTGTTGTCCATTATCTTATAGATCTTTGAGGCAGGCAGCAATTCTGACATTGTGAAGGATATTGGAACATTTTCAATATCAATATACTGATGAGATGACAGTGCAGATGGGAAGCCTACAGATGGAAATGTAGCACAAATGCCCCTTTAAAGTACATGCATGAGGTGTAGTATGAAGAAATGCAAAAAAGACCCATCTTGATACTCAGGAGTGAATAACAGCACATTTGCAAATATGCTAAAGTGGATCTTGCTATTCCTATAGTGGATTTCCAATGTGAGTATCTAAACTGTTTACAAAGGATGGGATTTTCAAATATGCTCATTGCTGGCCCAACTCTGTTCCGATTTCAGAAGTAGCAGAATTAGGCCAATGCTGAGCACTACTGAAATTCCCACCCACCCAGAGATTCTGAAAAGGGAGTTCCTAGGTGAGCAGAATGGGGACAGCTTTGCCATTGATAAAGGCATGTATAAAATAGTACAATATAAGGAACATGTATTTCATATGCATATTGACAGGTATTTATGAGTATTGAGATAAAGTATTTATTGTTGAACACGTCAGCAAATGCATAGATTACATATGCATTTATCACCAATAGTGTTTGAAAGGAGGCACTGAATGGAAAACAAAAGCTGCACAATAAAATGGATGGGGATTGATTTGTGATACTGGGCAAGAAACTGGAGGTGGTGGGGGGCCAAAAAGGGAAGCAATGGGGAAAGTGAGTGCATAACAACCACACTTCCCTGCATTCGTGCTGGATTATAATATCCAAAGAGAAAAGAGGCAAACAGTTGGTCACCAAAGGTAAAGAACTGTAAATTCCAGCCAACAATTATTTTGTAGCAAGGGCTTGCTTTATACACTCACAAGGAATGGGGAGGGAGTTTGTCAGCCATTTAAAAGACCTCTTGAACCAGTATGCAAAGGTCAATGCACTCATTGTCTTTATTAATATGGGTTGATTTCCACAGGAGCAGTCGATCAAATGTTAGATGCTGGACGACAGCCTCATGAGCTGCAGTATTTGATATGCCACCTGCTTTGTGCATAAGGTATAGCATCGGAAAAGAATGGTCTTTTGGTTAAGACTCTGGACTAAGACTTGGCTGCTCTTGGCTCAGACCTTGGCTGGTCCACAGTTTTCCTCAGTTCCTCATGTGTAAAATCTAATTCACATGGCTGTGCTGAGGATAAAGCCATTAATGTTTGTGAAGTGCATAGATACTACAGTGATTCAGGTCACATGATTACCTAAACAGATGGTTTGACACTGAAAAAGAAATTAAATCTATAACTATCAGCCCCAGAGAGACTTAGCACATTAAGGGTCCTCCAAGAATGACTATTACAGAATAGCAGCACCATTAAACCACTGGAGCAATACAAATTCCACAATAGTTGAATAGACTGAAATCAACCTTTATACCAGATGACTGGGAGGTAGCTAATATAATGCTGACTTTTGAAAGGGCTCCAGAGGAGAGCCTGGTAATTTCAGGCCGGTAAAGCCTAACTTCAGAAATGGGCAAATTGGTAGAAACTATAGGAAAGAACAGAATTATCAGACACAAACACAATTTGTTCAGGAAGAGTCAACATGGCTTTTGTAAAAGGAATTCATGCCTCACCAATCTATTAGAATTCTTTGAGGGAGACAACAAGCATGTTGATAAGGGTGATTCAGTCAATATAATGCACTCGAATTTTCAGAAAGTCTTTGACAAGGTCCCTCATCAAAGGCTCTTAAGGAAACTAAGTAACCATAGGATAAGAGAGAAGGGCCTTCATGGATCAGTACCTGCTTGAAAGATAGGAAACAAAGAGTAGGAATAAATGGTCAGTTTTCACAATGGAGAGAGGTGCCCCAAGGATCGATATTGGGACCTGTGCTACAAGAGATTCATTAATGATCTGGAAAAGGGGGTGAACAGCAAAGTGGCAAAGTTTGCAAACTATACAAATTTACTCAAGATAGTTAAGTCCAAAGCAGATTGCAATGAGTTACAAAGGGATCTGACAAAACCAGGTGATTGAGCAACAAAATGGCAGAAGAAATTTACTGTTGATAAATCCAAAGGAATGCACATTGGAAAAAATAATCCCAATGATACATATACAATAATGAGTTATAAATCAGGTGTTACCACCCAAGAAAGAGATCTTGGAGTCACCATGGGTAGTTCTATGAAAACTTCTGCTCAATGTGCAACACAGGTCAAAATGGCTAACAGTATGTTAGGAACTGTTAGGAAAAGGGATAGAAAATAAGGCAGAAAATATCATAATGCCACAATATAAATCTATGGTGCACCAATACCTTGAATACTGTGTCCAGTTAAGTCTCTCTACCTCAAAAAGATATAGTTGACTGGAAAAGGTTCAGAAAAGGGGACAACAAAGATGATCAAGGTTATGGAATGGCTTCCATATGAGGAAAGACTAAAAAGATTAGGGCTGTTCAGATTAGAAAAAGGTCAGCTAAGGGAGGATATGATAGCAGTCCATAAAATCATGAACGGTATGGAAAAAGTGAATAGAGCAGTGTTATTTACCCTTTCACACAATACAAAAACCAGGGGTCATGCAATGAAATGAACAGGCAGCAGGTTTAATATGAACAAGGAAGACATAAGCAGTATTCAGCTGGTGTGTCGGCCATGTGCTTATCCTCTGCAGGGGGGTGAGTTTCACCCTGAGAGAGCTAGGAGTAATGCTGTATAGAAGATTTAGTGCTGGGTGTCATTTGTGTACTGCTGGGATGTCAGCCTGTGTTGTCACATCAGTTATCCCCATGGCTTCATGTAGAAGTTAAATAATATAGTGGTGAAGATAGAGCCTGTGGGACTCTGCAGAGGAGGACTTTGGAAGTGGTGGATCAGTTGACCATCCAATCCAAGAGGAAGGAACACAGGCCATTTCTAGGTATTTCTGGTCACCCATGAAGCTTCTTCGAGATGGGACAGGAACAATTTGGGGATCTGTAGTATCAAATGCCACAGAGAAGTCCAGCAGAATGAGTGTGGATACATTTCCTTTTTCTACAGACAGAGAGAAGTCACCAACAAGATCAACAGGTACTGTCTGCATTAAACCCTGGCCTCAAGTGTGACCTAGAAGAATTCACTGTATTAGTGAGCAACAGGTAGTACTGGAGATTTCTTTCCCTAACTTCTCAATTAGTTTGTTTAGAAAGGGGAGTTTACAGACTGGGCTGTAGTTTATGAGGTCTCTAACTTCAAGCAAGTGTTTATTTTGTAGTGACCAGATAGATGGTGCTTTAGGGAGAGCGGAAGACTGCCTTCATCAAAGGAATAATTGATGATCTCTGGTAGTAGGGGTCCAAGGAATCCTCTGCTCTCTTTCACCATCCTGGAAGGACAGAGGTGAGAATTGCAAATAGTGGCCCTGGTTGCCATCAATAGTTCTATAACATCTTCATGGGTGAACAGGGCAAATCCTTGGGAGGATGGTGGTGTGCTTCTAGCTCTGCTCTAGACTTCTGTCAAGGTTCCTTCCCCACTCTGAACTCTAGGGTACAGATGTGGGGACCTGCATGAAAACCTCCTTTTACCAGTTTAGGTTAAAACTTCCCCAAGGTACAAACTATTTTACCCTTTGCCCTTGGACTTCCACTGCCACCACCAAACATTTATCTGGGTTATTGGGAAAACGTTGTTTGGAAACGTCTTTCCCCCCAAAATCCTCCCAACCCTTGCACCCCACTTCCTGGGGAAGGTTTGGTAAAAATCCTCACCAATTTGCATAGGTGACCACAGACCCAAACCCTTGGATCTTAGAACAATGAAAAAAAGCATTCAGTTCTTGAAAAGAAACATTTTAATAGAAGAAACAGTAAAAAGAATCACCTCTGTAAAATCAGGATGGTAAATACCTTACAGGGTAATTAGATTCAAAACATAGAGAATCCCTCTAGGCAAAACCTTAAGTTACAAAAAGACACACAGACAGGAATATTCATTCTATTCAGCACAACTTAATTTCTCAGCCATTTAAAGAAATCATAATCTAACGCATATCTAGCTAGATTACTTACTAAGTTCTAAGACTCCATTCCTGTTCTATCCCTGGCAAAAGCAGCCTACAGACAGACACAGACCCTTTGTTTCTCTCCCTCCTCCCAGCTTTTGAAAGTATCTTGTCTCCTCATTGGTCATTTTGGTCAGGTGCCAGCGAGGTTATCCTAGCTTCTTAACCCTTTACAGGTGAGAGGATTTTTCCTCTGGCCAGGAGGGATTTTAAAGGGGTTTACCCTTCCCTTTATATTTATGACAACTTCCTATTCTTGGTGTCCTATGAGGTTACCACAGATGCAGAGATGATCATCTCTGTGAAATAAGATGAGAATTCCTTGTAGCAGGAGATGTTATTTTCAGGGGTTGAGTTGGGGCTGTCTGGGTTTGCAGAGTGATTTGTGGGTGAGATTCTGTTCTGCGCCTCTGAGATTCAGCACAGAACGCTAAGGGGACTATGCTGGCTTAAAGCCACCTTTGCACCCTCTTGATCCTGGGCTGCCTTGGTATCTGGAGGGTCTCCAGCATAATTTAGACACCCCTGACAACCTACCTGGGCTGCCTTATTGCTGGCAGCACGTCTCAGAATCACCAAAGCACTGCATATTGCAGCCATGCCCCTAACATGCCCCCTCTTTCTCCAAGCCCCACCCGCACCAAACCCCTTTGCCAGGGCTTGCAAGGAGATCCTTAGAAGGCAGCTTTACAGCTGTCTTCCACAGTATCTGTGCAGGAGAATCCTCCCCTAGCCAGAACTGAACTTCTGTATCCCCTCTGTGCTGTTCTAGCCCTTTTACGTATTGTAAAGGGGATGGAACAGGGGTGAGGACTTCACCCATGGTTCAAAAGTGTCCTACAAGACATGACTTTCCTGTCTCTCTGGCAGAGGAGAGGTAAACTGATTTCTGAACAGTTTTCAGTAACTTTTTCCTGGTTTTGGAATTCTGTTTTATTTCTGTCTAAATGTAACTATCACAGATCGTGGAATTCACCTGCATGAAGTTATATAACCGAAACTTGCATAGATGGAGGCAAGGATAGTGACACTACTGCTAAAATGACACATGTACCCAGCAGATTCATGATGGCATGTGCAGAAAGAGATGTACCTCAGCCCCTCTCCAGGCTGGGGTATTCTACATCGCTTCCCTCAACCCCATAAGGGATAAGAGGATTCAACATGTCTGAAGCATCTAAGAATGACTGTGCGAAAAGCTTCTGTAAACTTGTCATAGGACATTTAGTAAAACCTTTAAGAGTAGCAGGTATTGTGAGATGGCAAACGGCACAAACGGACTTCGGGCATTCTCAGAGAGGCTGATGGTGAACACAGGTTTATTGGCTCTGGTGCAGCAGATATGGAGTAAAACTTTCAGAAGCACATCAGTGACTTAGGACTCTATGTCTGTGACCCAAGGAGCTCTTGGTGCCAATTAGCAGAAGACACAGGGGTGCATAGGTGTTACAGGGATTCCCTGGGTCTGGTATTTACATACTAGTTCACCAAAGAGTGTCATGTGAGGACTCAGCTGAAACCTTGTGTTACACTGATCATCATAACCTTTGTGAAATGTGTGTGCAGATAGTATGTAAGGAGGTATGTATATATATTGAAAACTATGTTCTTAAAGTCTTGAAGTTAAAGACAGGTCACCCAGAGGTAAAATGCCTTAAGACAGGTTCCACAAAACAGGCGGTAGAATATACTTATCTCTCTGGCTGACCATTGTGTATTGTGTATCTTACAATGGAAGTCTATTGGCATTCTGAATCGAATCATAGAATCATAGAATATCAGGGTTGGAAGGGACCTCAGGAGGTCATCTAGTCCAACCCCCTGCTCAAAGCAGGACCAATCCCCAATTAAATCATCCTAGCCAGGGCTTTGTCAAGCCTGACCTTAAAAACTTCTAAGGAAGGAGATTCTACCACCTCCCTAGGTAACGCATTCCAGTGTTTCACCACCCTCCTAGTGAAAAAGTTTTTCCTAATATCCAACCTAAACCTCCCCCACTGCAACTTGAGACCATTACTCCTTGTCCTGTCCTCTTCTACCATTGAGAATAGTCTAGAACCATCCTCTCTGGAACCACCTCTCAGGTAGTTGAAAGCAGCTATCAAATCCCCCCTCATTCTTCTCTTCTGCAGACTAAACAATCCCAGTTCCCTCAGCCTCTCCTCATAAGTCATGTGTTCCAGACCCCTAATCATTTTTGTTGCCCTTCGCTGGACTCTCTCCAATTTCTCCACATCCTTCTTGTAGTGTGGGGCCCAAAACTGGACGCAGTACTCCAGATGAGGCCTCACCAATGTCGAATAGAGGGGAACGATCACGTCCCTTGATCTGCTCGCTATGCCCCTACTTATACATCCCAAAATGCCATTGGCCTTCTTGGCAACAAGGGCACACTGCTGACTCATATCCAGCTTCTCGTCCACTGTCACCCCTAGGTCCTTTTCCGCAGAACTGCTGCATAGCCATTCGGTCCCTAGTCTGTAGCTGTGCATGGGATTCTTCCGTCCTAAGTGCAGGACTCTGCACTTATCCTTATTGAACCTCATCAGATTTCTTTTGGCCCAATCCTCCAATTTGTCTATGTCCCTCTGTATCCTATCCCTGCCCTCCAGCGTATCTACCACTCCTCCCAGTTTAGTATCATCCGCAAATTTGCTGAGAGTGCAATCCACACCATCCTCCAGATCATTTATGAAGATATTGAACAAAACCGGCCCCAGGACCGACCCCTGGGGCACTCCACTTGACACCGGCTGCCAACTAGACATGGAGCCATTGATCACTACCCGTTGACCCCGACAATCTAGCCAACTTTCTACCCACCTTATAGTGCATTCATCCAGCCCATACTTCTTTAACTTGCTGACAAGAATACTGTGGGAGACCGTGTCAAAAGCTTTGCTAAAGTCAAGAAACAATACATCCACTGCTTTCCCTTCATCCACAAAACCAGTAATCTCATCATAGAAGGCGATTAGATTAGTCAGGCATGACCTACCCTTGGTGAATCCATGCTAACTGTTCCTGATCACTTTCCTCTCATGTAAGTGCTTCAGGATTGATTCTTTGAGGACCTGCTCCATGATTTTTCCGGGGACTGAGGTGAGGCTGACTGGCCTGTAGTTCCCAGGATCCTCCTTCTTCCCTTTTTTAAAGATTGGCACTACATTAGCCTTTTTCCAGTCATCCGGGACTTCCCTCGTTCGCCACGAGTTTTCAAAGATAATGGCCAATGGCTCTGCAATCACATCCGCCCATTCCTTTAGCACTCTCGGATGCAACTCGTCCGGCCCCATGGACTTGTGCACGTCCAGCTTTTCTAAATAGTCCCTAACCACCTCTTTCTCCACAGAGGGCTGGCCATCTACTCCCCATGTTGTGATGCCCAGCGCAGCAGTCTGGGAGCTGGCAGCTAATGAAGAGATTGCAGGGACTTCAGGAGAAGAAATTAACAGGAAGAGATGAACTGCAGAAGGACCCTGCTTACAGGTAAAAACAAAGGTCTTGTCTAATATATCTAGGGGTGCAGAGAGACGCCCTGACATCCTTCATCTGGGTAGACAAGTCAGTGGGCTTGGACTTAATAAAGGAGGGTATCAGCTATCCAGGCTGAAAAATGTTATGAGAAGGACTTTGGGTAAGCAGTACCTTATTAGACAAAAGGGCATCATGTTAGTTATGTTTAGGCTCTGGAATGCGTGTTATGATTTTATTTTATATGAAACCTTTTGTTTCCATTAATCGTACCTGCTTATTTTCAAATCTCTACTCTGTTAAATAAACTTATTCTTGTTCTCACTATAAACATATCTCAGTACTGTGTGTTAAACAGAGCAGTAATCCTGAGGTAAAACTAATAAGCTGGTGTGCACTATTCCTTTGGGAACAGGGGCTGGACACTAGAGGGGGATGCTCAAAGGACTTGGGGGTTGGAACGTAACTATCACTAACCTGCAAAGGGATGGCAGAGCCTGAGTAGGCTGAGAGGAGAGTACTTGGGTTGCCTGTGTCTCTTGAAATCAGGAAACTGACCCCTGGCAGGCACAGACTAGGCTTCTTCACGCAAAGGGCAGGTGGTAGTAAGGTCCCTCACAACCCTGGGTACCCCTGAGGAAGTGTCACAGTGTCCCAATGACTTTATATGAAACTTGGGCTCCTAAGTGCATAAAGTTCATTTTGAAAATGGGATTTAGACTGATAGGTCATTTAGGTGCTTTTGAAAGTTTTACCCATAATCTTTACACTCTGCCTCAGTTTTCCATGTTTAAAATGGTGAAAATACTTTCCTACCTCATAGGGGTATTATGAGGACAAAATCCCCTACTGACTGTGAGGTGTACAGATAGAGGTCATATAGAGAGATGTACAAATTGTAATTTTGCCACAGGCCAAATATATAAAGAGCCAGATGCTATGCTGATTAAACTAGGGTCCGTGGGAGTTTTGTCTCTGTAATGACTGGTGGATCAGATCCATAGTGCCATTACAGACTTTAGACCGCAACCCACCACTAAAAATACTTCCCCTTCTTCAGTAAAACAAGGCAAGTGTTTAACAGGGCATAGGAATAGCATGCAGGCACTTAGAACAGGAAGTGAATAACACTCAATTAAAATTTCAAGGGAATGTACATAGGCAGAGCACAATTAATTACATCAAATGGAATTTGGTTAGGACACTGGAGCTAACATTCATTTGAAAAGCACCATTGGATATTTACTGACAATTTTATTTGAAAGACAGGATTATGTACCTTAGGACCATGCTGGGCATGGTATTCTGTGCAGACACAACAAAGAGTGCCACAGACTGATTCACCAATACTACCTCCTGTAGTACCAGGAAATTCATGGAGGTATCCCATCCAGATTCTAACCCAGACTAATACTCCTTATCTTGTGACTGCTGGCAGTCAAGCAGAACAGCCTTTCCGCAAACCAGAGGCTGCCTGATGGTTGACCTCAGTTTTTTCCAAACTATGTGCCTCCTCTGACAATTTTATTTGATCACACCTCTTCAAACATCAATTATACTGAGATATTTGCAAGGGGAAGTTAATCCATCTCTGTGCAGTTTCATCCATCAAACAGTGGAATATTTGAACATTTTTCAATAGTCACATACTGGTAATCAACATTTACTGTACTATCTTTGAAATGCAGGATTGAAAAGGGGCCCAATTTTGATCTGACTGAACAGATTTTATCCCAGTGTACAATAACTTCATTTAAGTTAATGGATTTACTCCTGATTTATACCAGTGTAGTCTGATCAGAAGCAAGCCAATTAAACTTACATACTAAAAATTAAAATAAAAGACGAAATGACCCAAACTGATTGTCCAACTATGTGGAGAGGTGGCTGGAGTGCTGGCAGTGCATAGATATTTACACATACACACATCTTTTCTTTTCCTCCCACTCCTCTTTCTTCAGTCACCAGGAATGAGGATTTGAAAAGTGACTAGTGAATTTTTGGGTGCCCAACTTGAGATACGTTGAAGGGGCCTGATTTCTAGAACATACTGATCACCCACTTGCTGAAAATGAGACCCCTTTAAGATGTCTCAAGCTAAGCACCCAAAATTTTCGGGATCATAAATCACTAGTCCTTTATGAAAATTTAGGCCAGAGCTAGCTATTGTAGGATGGACGGGCAAGACCAAGAAGGAGTAAAATGCTGAATCATGTTTATGTTTTTAAGTTTAGCTAGAAAACTATTTCATTTGATGTTGCTTTTAATTTTGTTTTATTATGTAAATGCCCTGTGATATTTGTATGATGTGTACTGTAAAAACACATTTCATATTGTATTGAAAAAAAATGGTAATACAATTAGAAAAGATGCATATATTGTGAGACCGTAAAACATCTTTGTTTCTATTTCATTTTAAGAGCACTGAATATTTGTTAAAAGTTAGCACATTTCTCAGATAATCTGAGGAGCCGTAAATTAACAACTTGCATTTCAGACAGGGCACAGAAACAACACCTCATCTCATCAGTTCAGACAGACAGAAGCTGCCCCTTCAGCATGCTGCTAGCTGGCCAGAGGAGTGCCCCAAGGTTCTGGTTAATCTCTGGTGTAAGAACTGTAGGGACTATGATTTTGGAAGAAGCATCAGAAATGTGAATTTACATGAAAAGCTCTCCAAGAGCCTGGGAACAGTGGGGATCAACTGGACTGCTGTCCACTGCAGGGAGCATATTAAAGACCTCCAGTCTGCTTACTGCAAGGCAAAGAATGAAAATGGCAAGTCCAGCATCTCTCTGGCTACCTGCCACCGCTATGAAGACTTCTTCAACCAGGTGTTCGCCACCACCCCTGGCACAGAACTCACAGTCCTCTATGACTATCTCCCGAGTGGGAAAGGTATGCTTTTCAGAGTAGAGGCAGAGGGGTCAGGGACAGCACTACAGGTGAGCCTGGTGGAAGAGTCAGAGGAGCAGACCCTGGAACAGACCACAGTGCTGGAACTGGCCTTGGATCAGGCTACACAGCAGGATGGGCGAGGGAACATCTTGGTGCCATATTCCAAAGATCTGTTTTGGGGATGGGCCTGGGGAGGAGTCTGAAGAAGAAGTAGCACCAGGGCAGGACCTGAAGCCAGAGACTGGTAAGTAGTGTCAGCCACCTTTATCACATTGAGAATTGCTGCATAAGTAGGCGGGGTTGATATGGAGGAATTACATGCAGGGGGTTATATTTAGCTTCTGTTGAGGGCAGAATTCAAAACAGCCTTGACAAATAGGTAAATTGATCTGAAATCAACACAACAAAATTCCAGAAAGACAAGTGCCAGGTACTTCACTTAGGGAGAAAAAAATCAAATGCACAACTACAAAATGGGGAATAACTGTCTAGGTGGTAGTACTGCTGAAAAGGATCTGAGGGTTAGAATGAATCACCAGTTGAATCTGAGTCCACTGTGTGATGCAGTTGTGAAAAGGATAATATCATTCTAGGGTGTATTAATAGGAGTGTCATATGTAAGACAAAGGAGTTAATTGTCCTGTTCTATTAAGCACCCATAAGGCCATGGGTGGTGTGTGAACCGCCAGCTGGGGGAGGCTAGCCCCCAACCCCGCCCCTTTTGCCCAAGGCCCCACCCCATTCACACCCCCTGCTGGAGGCCAAAAGCCCCCCCACCGCAGCCTCTGGCCCCCGCCCCAGGCTAGTACCCCCAGCCCCGGAGCACCCCAGCCTCACCACCCCCCAAAGTACACCCCCCAGACCCGGGAAGGTGACCAACACCCCTCCCCCGAGAGCAACGGGAGGGCGGGCGGCATGTCCACAGCCCCCCGCCAGCTCTGGAGCGATGGGAGAGCGGGTGGTGTGGCCCTAGCCTCCCCATCCCTGGAGCACCGGGAGGGCGGGTGGCACAGGCACGGCACAAGTGGGGGCCACAGAGACTAGTGGAACTGTGCTGAGCGGGAAGCAGAACTTGGGGCAGAGTGTAGGTGGGGCCACACCTGACTGTTTGGGGGGGCACAACCTCCCCCAGTTAGGATTGCCAGCCCACCAAGAGTGTCCTGAAATCTCCAGAAATTAAAGATGAATCTTTAAGTAAAGACTATGTCATGTGATGAAACCTCCAGGAATATGTCCAACCAAAATTGGCAACCCTACCCCCAGCTTATGATACCCGCCGTCCACGCATGAGGCCTCAGCTGGAGTACTGTCTCCAGTTCTGAGCAGCACACTTTAGGATAGACGTGGATAAATTGGAGAGCAACAAAAATCATAAAAGGTTTAGAAAACCTGATCTATGAGAAAAGGTTAACAAAATAACTGAGCAAGTTTAGTCTTGAGAAAAGAAGACCTAGTAGGGAGCTGATAACAGTCTTTAAATACTGTATGTTATGGGCTGTTATAAAGAGAATATCATCAACTGTTCTCCATGTCCACTGAAGGCAGGACAAAAAGTAATGAGCTTAATCTGCAGCAAGGAAGATTTAGGTTGATAGTAGGAAAAAATTTCTAATTATAAGGGTGGTTAAGTTCTGGAATAGGCTTCCAAGGAAAGTTGTGGAATCGCATCACTGGAAGTTTTTAAGAACAGACAAATATCTGTCAGGGATGGTCTAGGTTTACTTGGTCCTACCTCAGCACAGGGAACTTGACTTATGATTACTCTAGGTCCCTTCCAGCCCTACATTTCTGTGAAAGCCATCCCATTTCCCTGGGACCCCCTTCTCTCCCCCTCAATCCCCACTAGCTATTCTAACAAGGATCGAGCAGTTATTTTTTTAGTAATTTATATGCTCAGAAAAAAGAATCTGGGTTATAGGCTTAGCATGCATGTCATAAATATAAAGGGAAGGGTAACCACCTTTCTGTATACAGTGCTATAAAATACCTCCTGGCCAGAGGCAAAGTCCTTTTACCTGTAAAGGGTTAAGAAGCTCAAGTAACCTGGCTGGCACCTGACCCCAAATGACCAATGAGGGGATAAGATACTTTTAAATCTGGAGCGGGGGAAAAGGCTTTTGTCTTTCTGTGTGATACCTTTGCCGGGAACAGATCAAGGATGCAAACCCTCCAACTCCTATAAAGTTAGTAAGTAATCTAGCTAGAAAATGCGTTAAATTTTCTTTGTTTTGGCTTGTGAACTTTGCTGTGCTGGAGGAAATGTGTATTCCTGTTTTTGTGTCTTTTTGTAACTTAAGGTTTTGCCTGGAGGGATTCTCTATGTTTTGAATCTGACTGCCTGTAAGGTTATCTTCCATTCTGATCTTACAGAGTTGTTCTCTTATCTTTTTTTTTGCTCTTCTAATAAAGTTCTGTTTTTTAAGAATCTGATTGGGGTTTTTTGGGGTCTTAAAAATCCAAGGCTGGTTTGTGCTCATCTTGTTTATTCTCAAGCCTCCCCAGGAAAGGGGGTGTAAGCGCTTGGGGGGATATTTTGGGGAAATAGGAACTCCAAGTGGTCCTTTCCCTGATTGTTTATTAAATCACTCGGTGGTGGCAGTGTTTACTTAATCCAAGGGCAAAGACTTTGTGCCTTGGGGAAGTTTTAACCTAAGCTGGTAGAAATTAGCTTAAGGGGTCTTTCATGCAGGTCCCCACATCTGTACCCTAGAGTTCAGAGTAGGGAAGGAACCCTGACATGGTGGGAGCGGTGGGATATTTGGGCATATACGCCTCTCTTTGTAATTCTGTTCCATTGATAAACTGTTAGAGAGTTAGACCACTGCTAGCATGGCAGCAGTGTCCAAGACTGTCTGGAGCATAAGTCCCAGTGACTGTAGCAGGCAGCAAAGGCTCACTGGGGACAGGTATTTGGGGATGGTGGCCCCCCTGTTCATTCATAGCATGTTGTCTGGACTGAAGAGAGGGATCAGAGGTGGGGGGGAGGGTAGTTTTGCTACTAGCAAGCCTCTGCATCCTAGCTCAACATTTTGCGAATGTGTGCCTGAATTTTCCCTCACTTCTGGCTGGTGATGCTTGAAAATTTTTCATGCAGGAGAAACTCTACTCTCCATTCATGCATCAGATGCCAAAAAATCTCCTTCACACAGATAGATGGAATACCTCTACTGACCTGGAAACATAGTCCTCCTTTCCACTCTGGTATTTCTAAGAGATTAACATCTTCCAAGATTTTCCTGACCTGAAATAATGTTAAAACCAACATGGGTATCCTGAACCTTATTGAGATGTCCTTTCAATCCTCCCAAACCAGGCCCCAATTTTGTTTTTTAATGAATTTAATATGTAATTCTTATACATTGTGTCTGTGGACTGGCATCATTGATAGCAGGAGCTTCTGGGCAGGCCACAGGTGGCAGCCTTGGCTGTAAACCACCCCCTTTCCCTGAGAGCCCCTGCCACTGATTTCAAATGGGCAAAAACTGCTGCTGAAATGTTCACCACTGTCTCACAGACTCTCCATCTGTGTCCGGCAATAAGAGTGCAGCTGTGAGCAGGAACAGCTCTTCCATCAGTTCCGGATCCAGGGCTTAGCTCTGGCTGGAATGGACAAAAGCAAGCAACGTGCAGAGCTGCACATGCCATGGCTAGATGTGTTGGTGGGCCAAGAAAACTTCCACAGAGGGGCTTGGGAATGACAGACAAGTTCTCCCACTATACACCATGAACCAAATCCTAGAGTAGCTTCAGGTAGCAAGATACTAAGAACCCTGGGATACAGGACCTGGATGGCTCCAAAGATATATTCAACTGGAAATACAACATACATTTTTAACAGTGAGGGTAATTAATCATTGGAACAATTTACCCAGGGTCATGGTGGATAGTCCATCACTTGCAATTTATAAATCAATTGGATATGCTCTTGGAATTATTTGTGGAAAGTTCTATGGCCTGTGTTATACAAGAGGTTAAATTACAGGATCACAATGGTCCCTTCTGGCTTTGGAATCTATGAATACAACCCCAGAAATCCTAGTCCCAAACATGTGCCAATGCAGTGCCAGATAAGGGGTATGTGTGATTCTGCTGTGTGGACACTTGCAGGCAGGCTAGGCAAGCATGAATTAGTATGAACAGAAGCCCAGACTCAGGTACATTCCGCAGTGTAGACATACCCTTGGTATGATACAGGTCAGTGTCCCCTGTCTGTTAGAAACAACCCCACAGGAGAATGTCAAGACAGTTTAACTAATCTTATGTCTTCAATATGGTTCTGATAACCTATATAAAGAAATGCTAGTGTGATCTTACTGCTTGCTGAATCTGTAAATAGATAATTATTCAGCTGATTTATTAAAGTAACACCACACCCTGCTAGGATGAAAAACCAGACCTACAAGATAATCCTCATCTCATGTTTCCGCTGGCTGTAGAGTCTTTAAGTATTTGCTCATATTCTAATAATGAAATTATATATATGCTTTGTACTACAGCTGCAAATGTGAGGGTGAGGTACTCAAGCTAATGATAATCTAATAGGTATATCCCCTCTCTGAATTCTGTGATTCTGGGACCCAGACCTGCAGACATAAAGATGTGTACTCCTCTGAACAGGTTTTATTGATGATTATTTCATCCTACCATTTATTTCATTAGTAAGGTTTTCATGCACATATGAGAGAACATCAATATTGCTGTCACTGTGTGTGTGCACAAATGGGAGAGCGAAACATCAACTAAGCAGACTGCATTTTCCATGATGATTAATATCACAAGTGGAACAAGCCTGTGTATTCACATCTTGCAAGGTTCAAAATAAAAGAAAAGACAGTATTTTAAAAAACTATCTGGAAACATGAAAATGGAAACAAAAAATGAGAAATGAGACATTGATCTTTTATAAGAAAAATATTTATGAAACAATGTGCAGCTATAATGTATTTTTACATTATACAATTTTGAATTTTCAATAAGGAACACCAACAGATGAGAAAAAAAATTATTTAAAAAAATAAATAGGGCTACTCTACGTAGAGGGGAAGGACTGTCCAGTGGGTAGGGTGCTAACCAAGGGTATGTCTATACTGCATACTCCTTATTGTGGTGTGTAGGGTACATACAATGCACACTCCCCTAGCACAGGTAATAGCAGTGTTATGGTGAGGCACTGCTTAGGCAAGTAAAGACATGCCAAACTTTTAGAGCTCTCTTACACAGCTCTTTACAAGCCCAAGCAATGCCTCTCCCATCTACACTGCTATTTTTAGCAGTGTAATGTCCCACTGCCTCCCCACTGGTGGAGCCTTTCCTTGCGTCCCCAAAAGACTTTGGCAGCAGGGAAAGGCTCTGGCAGGGGGAGTCAGACCCACCGCCACATCCTTTCACTGCTGCGAGGAGCTATACAGTGTGGATGCAGCCTGCTTTTCACTGCAGCTTGCAGCTTCATGTGTAGTGTTTGTATCCTACACAGACACTGCAGCTGATGTAGACAAGTATGGAACTGGGCAGATGCTCATTCAGTTCCCTGCTGTGCCACAGACCTTTCTGTGACCTTGGGCAAGTCAGTTAGTCTCGCTGTGCCTCAGTTCCCCATCTATATAATGCAACTAATAGCACTACCACACAGGGGTATTGTGAGGGTAAATACAATAAAGACTGTGAGAGTCTCATATACAGTATTATGGTAATGATGGGGAGGGAGGGCTTATAGGTACCCAGCACAGCTAGATACTCATAAAGGCATGTTTGTAACATATTAATCTATCTTAGGGTTTTATACTGCTGCCCATCACTATAATATCTGAGAACCGTCCACATAAAACTGTCCACATAAAAGCACCAGAAACCTACTGACCACTGTTCCTACCTACATGCCTCCAGCTTTCATCCAGACCACATCACACGATCCATTGTCTACAACCAAGCTCTAAGATACAACTGCATTTGTTCCAATCCCTCAGACAGAGACAAACACCTACAGGATCTCTATCAAGCATTCTTAAAACTACAGTACCCACCTGGTGAAGTGAAGGAACAGATTGACAGAACCAGAAGGGTACCCAGAAGTCACCTACTACAGGACAGGCCCAAAAAAGAAAGTAACAGAACGCCAGTAGCCGTCACCTACCGCCCCCAGCTAAAACCTCTCCGGCGCATCGTCAAGGATCTACAATCTATCCTGAAGGACGATCCCACACTCCCACAGACCTTGGGAGACAGGCCAGTCCTTGCTTACAGACAGCCTCCCAACCTGAAGCAAATACTCACCAGCAACTACACACCACACAACAAAATCACTAACCCAGGAACCAATCCCTGCAACAAACCCCGTTGCCAACTCTGTCCACATATCTATTCAAAGGACACCATCAAAGGACCTAACCACATCAGTCACACCATCAGGGGCTCGTTCACCTGCACATCTACCAATATGATATATGCCATCATGTACCAGCAATGCCCCTCTGCCATGTACATTGGCCAAACTGGACAGTCTCTACTCAAAAGAATAAATGGACATAAATCAGACATCAAGAATTGTAACATTCAAAAACCAGTACCAGAGAGCACTTCAATCTCCCTTAACTTCACTCAATAACAGACTTAAAAGTGGCAATTCTTCAACAAAAAAGCTTCAAAAACAGACTTCAACGAGAAACTGCAGAACTGGAATTAATTTGCAAACTAGACACCATCAGATTCGGCCTGAATAAAGACTGGGAGTGGATGGGTCACTATAAAAAGTAATTTTCCCTCTGCTGATACTCACACCTTGTCAACTGTTGACAATAGGCCACTTCCACCTTAATTGAATTGGCCTCGTTAGCACTGATGCCCCACTTGGTAAGGCAACTCCCATCTTTTCATGTGCTGTGATATATATACTGCTTACTGTATTTTTCACTGCATGCATCTGATGAAGTGGGTTTTAGCCCATGAAAGCTTATGCCCAAATAAATGCCTTAGTCTCTAAGGTGCCACAAGGACTCCTCGTTGTTTTTGATAAAAGCATTAGTTATAGCAAAGTCCCTAGCAGACTTCACAGAGTCTCTGGATCTTCCTTTTCAGGGTCAAAACTGTGTTCAGGGTAAGTCGCGGGGGAGAGGGCTGGTAGGGGTTTAGTAATAAATGGGTATTTGAATTGTGATTTTATATCACTTATAAAAATCTTTCATGTAAGACCCTCACAAAATTAAAGGTAATAAGTCTTATTCAGAAAACTTTTCTGGTAAGAATTTAAAAAATCAGATGTGTTTGAATCTAGCTAAAACACGTCTCTTAAAATAAACCCTGACTACTCCATTTATAGTTCAGCATTGTAGTGATATAAAAATTGCTGGCAATACCTGCTGGTGAAAATGTAGAACTGAATAACTCTTGGTAATGCATACAATACTACATAATGGTAGGAGAGATAAAAGGAACCGGTGGTTATTACTTTACTGTTTCGATTATTATGTGAAGTTAAGGTGACTGTAAATATGAGTTTCGTGTTCAGATTTGTTTTTATTTATGTTCCATCTTGGATAACTATACTAATTTAAAATTAGAAATGGAGCCTTCCAAGGCCAGGCCTGTTTTGAACCGGATACATTATGACCTTTATCGCCCTCATTAAACAGGCTCTTAATGTACTGCTATGGATCAGATTATTTTGCCAATGTGCTTTCAGATGTCATAGTCTCTGCTGAAAATTAGTTACTGAAACACAGGAGGAACTGGAATGAGATGGTGGTTTGAATGTACCAACGGTTAACTCCAGTCTGAAGTTAAACAGATTCTGCATGGTTATTTCAAACAGAAAGAAGACATTGACCTGTATCATGCTGAGTTCATAACACCTGCTGATATGGAAGAATTGATTCTGTCTGAAATGAAATTTGTTATTTAGGACTTCACAAAGTAGCTGAGCAATTTGCTCACTTTTAATAAATATTCAATTATATTAAAATGAAATAGAATCAGACTTATGGTCTTAGAACAGCTGCAGCTTTTCACATTATATTTACAGATTTTCATGAAAATCCAGATTTTGGGATACACACAATGTTGTCATTTCAAATTGAATGCCTTTAGATGCTCTTTTTGAATATTGGGCATTATGAGTCATTCATCAATGTGGAAATTCCACTAAAATCAATAGAGTCATGTCAGGCCTGAATTTGACTGAGTTTCTGATGGCCCCTTCTGATCTATATATAGAAGTAAACTCACCCTATATATAAAAATGTTAATTATGTGCAAAAAGTAATTTCCTCCAATAAAAACACAGACTAGGAACAGAAAAAAAGTCACCCCAAACTATACCCAAAAATGCTCCCCCAAGAATAGAAAACCCAAATCCCTCCACTGCCCCCGACATACTATGCCCTCCTGGTACTAGGATACATACTAAATATAACAGATTGTAATGTTTGGATGCTCCACGCCCAAAGGTTTCTGTGGTGCTCACATCTATATAGTTCAAAAGAAAATTATGATAAACAGAAGCCATGTGCCAATAAAAATGCCTAAAGCTCTGGAAATGGGAAAAAAATCAACCCAAAGCAGATCTTAAAAAGAAACAAAAAGATCTTGATTTGAGCCTAACCTAAGTATTTTAGCACTAAGTCAAGACAAATAACTACCAGCTAGCACTGCAAATACAGTAGTTTAGGCTAATTACCAGTAGCTAGATCCAGGATATCATTGCCTGCAATAAGGAACTCAGCATTGCACGCATTGAACTGCTTGACTGAGCAAAATCAAAGCAGCCTCTATGGGATGGAGCAGATCCTCAGCAGTTGTAAATTGGCATAGCTTCATTGAAGTCAACGTAGCTATGCCAAATTACAACTGCTGAGATTCTAGCCCTTTATGTCTAAATGGACCATAACACAGAAAGATATTTAGACCATAGTTGGTAGAACTGGATCTTGAAGGAAGAATTTACGAGGGTAGCAGCAGAGATAGTGAGGTTTCTTTGAATGCAGCATATGTCACATCAATGAGCACAGTATCATTCATTCAGGACTTTTGTAGCTCATTTCAGGGAGCAGGACAAAGAAGGACCCAGCATTTATTCAGTAGGAGTCATCAGCAACATAAAGAAGATTTCAGAAGACTGGTTTACATAACTATGCTTCAAAAAATCTGAGCTCAAAGGAGTGTTCCACTTCTTCTGAACTGCTTATCCACTTTGCTTCCAGTCAGCTTCTCTGGGAGTGGTATAGTAGATAGAGATCAGGGATCTGTAGTCAACAGGACTCTATTTCCCAACTTTGAGTCCATATGCCTATTTATATAACTCACATCATCTTTCTGTGCCTCATTTTGCCCACTGGGTAGGAATTTCAGCACCACTGTGTACCAAAATCTAAAGTAGTTGCTGTGGACCTCAAGTAATGAAACTCAAGCCCAGCCAGCAGAAGTAAGAAATCGAGCAGCTGCACACTGGCTCTCAAAAGAACACATGGCCGGATGGAGATCTTAGTTATGTCAATATAGATGGAATTACTCTGGATTTACACCACTGTAACTGAGATCAGAATCAGGTCTCTGGTGTCTAGAGTAGTTACACATGAATCTCTACTATTTGCTATTGAGATTGGTGCTGCACTTTAGAATATGAAAATTTTAGGTGTCCCTGGATCAAATCTATGTTATAAATAATAACAATGGTCCCTGTGGACCTTCAGTAATGAAATTCAAGCCCAGCAGCCAGTACCAATTACAAGTGCAGCAGAAACATGTTGGCTCCCAAAAGCGCACAGACACAGGCACACACAGAAGCTAAGCTCTGGCCTGAGCCTTTTCAATATATTTTTGATTGCTGCTGCTGTGAGTTAGATTTCTTCTAATAATAAATAATAATAATAAAAAATAATGATAAATAATAATAAATTAATTAATAAAGTACTAGAAAAGTAACGATGGTGGTAGCAGATTTAAGGCTTGGGCTGACAAAGAGCAGCCAGCCAGCACCATACTGACTAATTGCAATGGTGACAACCCCGTGTTGTGTTGGTTGAAATCTGCTCCTACCTAAATGTCTCTAATTGTTTCCTCCCCCTTGCACCTGCACTACAGACACAGACAGTCTGGAGCTCTACCTTGCTACTTCTCACCCCCACCCTTCCTCCACCTAAACAATAGGGGCCCGATTATGCAAACACTTATGCAGGTTGACTTAAACAGGACCACTCATATGCATAAAGTTACTCGTGTGTGTTTGCAGGATCAGGGCTTGACTTTTTAAAGGGGAAGTTTCCATTTGTTATTGATAAAGTGTTTCCTGACTGTAGAGCTTCTACAACAGGCCATACAAGAGGCTTTCACTGCAAGCAGCAAATTGATTCCAGCCCCAGCCAGCATCCAGAACTGAGTGAGAAATGATTGTGGAACAATAGGGCTGAGTCAAACAGGGCAGTCACCTGGGAGGTGCAAGACCTACATGCCAGGCTCTGCTTTATATGAGGTAGAAGCGGAATTTTGAACCTGGGTCTCCTACTTCCTGCTTGAGTGCTCTGACCACCAGGCTATCACAGGCTTCTCCTTGGGTTTTTGTGAAAGACAACTAACCTGGCTTGAGAGCTTATCTCCAATGGCTGTGAATCCTCAGTAGAGACAAATGCTTCCTTCCAGCCCCAAGTTAGACAGCCAAATCCCTTTAAGGGACAGGGCTGAGGCCTCACCCCTTGCCTCAGCATTTTGTGAATTCCTTTTTTAGATGTCTAACTCTCCCCATGCCTTGTATAGGCAGCCTGGTAACCTAACTTGGGGCTGTGAATTCCAGTAGGCAGCAGGGCACCAAAAGATTAGTGAAATGATTAAAAATATTATAGCAGCCTCTAAAGCTTGTGGCAGCAGAGTTCTCAGCTCTGGATTTTATGACTTTTCATTTAAATTAATTTTGTCTTAGAAGCAAAATTTAAAAAGTAGCTTACTTTTAATACACATAATTTTATAGGTACTTTAGACCAAATTCATCCTTGTAATTCAACTGACTTCCGCAGGGATAAATTTCACCAGGGAGAATTAGGTCCTCTACCATGAATTTGGACTGGCCCATTAAGCATTTTAACTAGGGGTCCACTTCATTGCTTCTGTAGTCTGAGCTCATTGCGCACCACAGGAGCTCCTTGAATCCTTCTATGCACCCCTTCTGTCACTAGCTCCCTTCCACACCTCTCTATTTCAGTGACTTCTTGCAACTCTCTCACCTTCCCACCCAGTGATGCCCCTCATTCCACTTCCCCCTATGTCAGAGTCCCATATGTTCTCCTCTCCTATGCCAGAGGTTCTGTGCGTCACCCATTTCCTCCTATGTGTGAACCTATTTCCCTCCCCCCACAGCAAGGTCCTCCATTCTCCCCTACATTTTAAACTTTATTGGAAGGATGGACAGAGATAGAGAGTATTAATGACTGCTATCGACCAGTTATTTGATCTAGAGACAGATTCAGATCTGGTTGAAGCTAATGTGTGTGCTAACCAGGTGCAAAGGGCTTTGCATGTCTTTCATTTCCCCTTTCCAGTTTTTCCATTTTCACCCAAATCCATAAGGTTGTGCCCATTGATGCCTAGAACATGCCGTGAAATTTTGAAATTGATAGGTTGCAGCATTCAAAAGTTACTGCATTACAGACAAACAGATAAATGTCATAGAGTCGAGTGTAGGGCCATCCTTCACTCAGCCAAAAATGACTCACAGTTCTGATTTGCCTCTCACTTGCGTTGCTGTAAATCCAGAGTAGCTCCACTGAAGTCAACAGAGTTACACTGGTGGAACAGAATCAGACTATAACAGGCAAAACTCCCTTTGAATCAGGATGGGGGACGGCAGAGGGACCCAGTGGATATATGTTAGATATTTTGATACTTCCAACAATTTACACTGTGATTGAGTCAATTCTATTCTAGATTTCACACATTTAATTACCTGTGCAGCCAATGGTAACTCCACCTGAATAAATTACAGGTTTCAGAGTAGCAGCCATGTTAGTCTGTATTCACAAAAAGAACAGGAGTACTTGTGGCACCTTAGGGACGAATAAATTTCCCGATGTTAAGTATCCTCATACCTTCTTGTCAACTGTCTGAAACGGGCCATCTTGATTATCACTACAAAAGTTTTTTTTCTCCTGCTGATAATAGCTCATCTTAATTAATTAACCTCTTAGAGTTGGTATGGCAACTTCCATCTTTTCATGTTCTCTGTTTGTGTGTGTATATATATATATATCTTCTTACTATATGTTCCATTCTATGCATCTGATGAAGTGGGCTGCAGCCTACAAAAGCTTATGCTCAAATAAATTTGTTAGTCTCTAAGGTGCCACAAATACTCCTGTTCTTTTTTGCTGAATAAATTAAGGTAGAATTGGGACATAATTAGTAGTATTACTTTTCTCTTACCTTATACTTGAGCATATGCATGTAGGAGCATTGCAGCAGCTCCTCTTCATTACACTGAGATGTACTGTGACCATTTGGTGTGTACTGACACAATAAGTGTGTGTTTATTTTTGATATATTTTATACAACATAAAATTTCACATTTTAAGAGTTGCATGATAATATTTCAACAATACTGCATAGTGACATGATGTATCATAATCACTCAGCAGGAGAGATTTCAATTTATTGTTGTGTCAGTGTAATATTCTTCAGGGTTTCAGACTGGTGCCTAGTTCAGTTTTTAAAATATCATATTTGCCTAGAGAATGTGCTAAGATGAGCCAAAGAATACATTAAAATATCCTTGAACTTAAAAAGCATGGATTGTAATGTGTCTGTAAACAAAGCAAACAGTAGATTGCTTAAACAACTAGGGTTTTTTGCCTTTAGGTCTTTGTGTTGCTTTTATAATATTATTATAAAAAATCAAAGGGAATGGAATACATTACAATCAATCTTCTGAAAAACAGATGCCTAAAGTCCTTATTTAGGTATTGAAATACATGGTCTGATTTTCAAAAGTACTGAGTACCCAGCAACTCTCATTGACTTACAAAATAAGGCCCTGATCTTGCAATAAGAAAACTACACATAGAACCACTGTATTCACAGAATGCTCCAATGCTTATCTGTCCACACAGCTCTTTCTGCAGCATCAGAGCCTTAGTAAAGGCAGGATTTGTCTCTTGCCTGGTCTTATTTTTAGGTATTATAGATGTCTCAGGGGAATGCATGATTTCACACACCGTACTGAAAGAGTTACAATTCCTAGCCATAATGTGTCAACTCAATGGCAGAATCATAGTCTAAACCATGAAGCTGGGAACTTTAGGCCAATATTTTCGAAAAGGGGCTCCTAAAGTTAGGCTCTAAAATCCATATTTGGGCATCTAAGCAAGTGACCTGATTTTCAAAAGTCCCGAGCACTCAGCAGATTCCACTGAGACTTCTGTCCTAAGTAAATGCAGATAAATTGAAGATATGGGGCAAATACCACTTTCACGCTGTGGTTGCGTGTGTGAGAGAGCAAAATTTGTCCCATTATTTGTGTTACTCTAAAATTTGAATATCCTTGGACCTTCAACTTATATATCACTTTTGTATTGTATTGTATTTGATTGTAATCTCCTTGGGGCAAGGACAGTATCCTCTTCTATAGTCTGAACTGTGCTGAGCCCACCAGTGTTACTAAGGGCCAGATTCTGACACCCTTATTAAGGCTGGGTAGCATGTGAGGCCACACATTGTTCCACTGACCTTAATGGGACTGTTTGTGGCGTAAGAGTTTCAGAACTTGGCCCTAAATAAATAACAATAACAGTCTTGTTGTTAAAGGACGGTACTAGAAGTCAGGAGATGTGAGTTTTATTTCTCACACTGTTTCCCACTTAAGGGTCAGAGTATATGCTGACAGCAGTCTAAATCCAGAGTCACTCCTTTGACTTTAAGATTTACATTGGTGTGCCCAAGAGCATAATTCAGGACTTCTTGTGTTGCCTTGACCTGGTCACTTTGACCAAACCCATTAAGTACCTAAAGTTAGACACTTATAAGAAGTTGGCTCAGTTGTTGAGCACATAACACTGGTGTATCAGAGAGCAGAACTCAGCCGCAATGGTATTTGAAGGAACTGTTTTCTTTGTTTCCCCTTTTTATTTAATAGCAATGAGTCTACACTTCGTGTCTGTTTCATGCATGTGATGCCCCTGTCCTCTACCTCGGAGCCACAGAGGAGCAGTCCTAAAAACAGCCCCACACAGGGCCTGTGGGTGCACCCACGTTACATGGAACATGAGTCCCCAAGCCAATGGCAGCTAAGGGAAGGGTCCGCCCCCAGGCAGCAGCACAGGCAGCCCGGCCAGAGGAGCCCTGCCCGCCCTGCCCCACGCCGGCTGCAGCTCCGCCGCCCGTGCCCCAGCCGAGCGGTCCCGTGCCCCGCCGCAGCGCCAGGCGCCTTGCAAAGGGCGGCAGAGTCGGGCTCCGTGGGCGGCTGGGTGCCGGTCCCTTTGCCCAGCCCGTGTTTGTGAAGCCAGCTCCGCGGCAGCCCGCCCCTGAGCGCCTCCCTTCCTGCTGCCCCGGGGGCGCTGCGCCGCGCGGTTGTTTGGCTGCTGCCGCAGCTTTGCTGCTCGGGCGGCCAGGGGGTGTAGTTGGCGCCGGGTGCCAGGCGCACGCCTCTGCCTGACACGCAGCGAGGGAGAGGCGGAGGAGCAGCTGGAAGGGCCGGTCGGGCGGCGGCTCCGCGGTGGTGCTGGGGATAATTAGTGTCTGTGAGTCTGTCTGCCTCCGGGGGGCAGGGCGGGGGGAGGCAGTGCGTGCCTGGCTGGGTGTGTGCGAGCCGGTGACTCGTCCCGGCCCCTCCAGCGCAGCCTCCACCCAGCGGGCTGGGAGCCGCCCTGGCCGCGCTCCCCTCCCTGACCCTCCCCTTACCCCGCCGGCCAAGGGAGCCTGGCAGAGCGAGCGGCGCCGGCGTCATGTGACAGCGGAGACTAGTGCCAGGAGCCCGGGCGAGCCGAGCGAGCGCCCTCCCCTCGCCCAGAGACGCACGGCCACCGCGGAGCGCACAGCCTCAGCCGCAGGGAGCCGGGACGCGGGCCGGGTGCTTTGCTCTGTTTCACAGCCCCCATCGCAGGGCTTCGGGCGGCGGCGGAGGCCCCCTGCCTGCTGAGGGTGAGCGCGGGGAGCGGAGTGGGGTTATTCCTCGCGTCTGACTGCAACGTGCCAAAGTTTCCAGCTGCTGGAAGAAGTCCGGGGGTGGGAGTCAGCGTTGAGGTGACCTGGGGGCATGCAAAGCTGCGAGCCCGCTGAGGCTACGGAGGGAGCGGGCTGCTCTGGGGGCCAGGGCTGCGCCCGCGGACTTGTCCCGGCGGCCTGATGCGCCCTAACTTCTGCGAAAGTTGTTCGGGGGAGAACGTATGTTTCTATCTCCAACTCCTGTGGCGCTTTATTATGCGTTTCTGCACAGGGCGGAAGGAGGGGTTACCAACTCCGATGATACTTTGTCTCTTTCTGGGAAGAGGGGACAGAAGGTCACGTGTGTGTGTGCAGGGGGGCGAGTAGGGTTGTTTTCTGCAGATGTTTCCATCCCCAGCTTCTGTGATTGCTGCAAAGCTTGCAAGAGAGGGTGGGACAAAATAGAGGGGTCTGCTCTGGTGTGTGTGCTTTCCTCTGTCTTACTGGCTTTTACAGAGATTGGGTAAGAAAAATCACACACCTGGTGTGGCCTTGGCTCGGCTCTCTGGTGCTGATCCCAAGGCGTGTATGTTTGCTCCATTGTCTCAATAGGAAAGGGAGTCCCTTTCTTTCCGGCTCTTGACTTGGGCAATATGAGAAGTTCTCTTGGGCTCCTACTACTCAGTAGCAGTTGTTTCACCCGCAGAGCATCTTTTGGCAGATGGGGGACTGCAGTACAATAGACAAGTCTACAATTTAAAATGTCAGCAGAGGTTGCTAATGCTATTAAAGTACAAAATTGAGTTGGACAGTGTAATGGGTTCATTCGCTTCTGTTGGATTATAAATGTTTGTCTTCTGTGGGGAGAAAAAACAGTGAAGAGATTTGGGGGTTTTTGTTTGGGTTTTTAAAATAGTACGCTATCACTAGTACATTATGGTTAGGGTCATAGCACTGTGGAATAGTTTAATGGCCAAATTTAACCCTGGTATAACTCGACTGATTGTGGTGGAGTTACACCAGGGATAAAATTAGTCCTCAAATGTTTTTTAAAAAAATTAACATATCTAGTCTTATTTAACACTTTTCTAGGAAAAAGTTAAAATCTCTAATATTTATGATAGCTCTGACACTTAAAATATAAAGTAACTTTTATAGGGAATTGGAATTGACATCCATAATTGACTTCCTGCCTATATGAATGTTGTTTTTACTATGCTTAAATGGGAATAGGAATATTTATCTTCAATCTTTGTCAGATGTAAGATTTCAAACAGAAGTGTTATAGCGGGCGGGAGAGTGGAGAGGAGGGGAAGGCGAGAGGGGATGGACTAGAGAAAGAAGTTCTTTAAGACCCCATGTTGAAATCCTACACAAAGTAGCACAAAATCAGGAGTACTGTAATAACCAGTTTAGAATTGTTCAAGTTGTCATTCTTTTTAACTCAGAAATTCTTTGATGAAATCAATTTCTTTATCCATCCTGATTCAGTTTTACTGTACCTGCATTGTTTGCTTGTGCTCTGCCTCTATATAGTGGCCCTTTGAAAACTCAGGAAGTGTCACAATTCACAGGGCTCATCTTTGAATGAGGGACTTTGTGGTTTTGGTTTTATTGAAATTTATGTCCATAAATGTTCTTTAATCTGTATTGAAAACAAAGAATACAATTGCTGCTCACGCATGTATTTTTTCCATAGAATAGTTTTAAGATGTGCTCTCTTGGGGTTGTTGTATAAGGAACTTCTTTTATGAGAGGAACCACATCTGGATTTGATAATCCTGTCTGACCCTGGGGACACTTACTTCAAACTAACTTTATCCCTTGTGCTTTAAAATGTATGATTTAGTTTGATAGCACTAATATTTTCAAATACAAGAGTCTGCAGCAGAGTTTAGTTGAGTGGCATACTTTCCTTTTATCCAAGCAGGTAAATATGTTTTGCCTACAGTGGTTAATGTATAATAGTAGGTAAAGCCTGGAGTTGGGAGGTGGGTGGAGAAAGAAGATAAAAAATGGTCCTTTCCTTTTATGAGGAAACTGAAATGTTGTCAGTATATAACAGTTATGAGAGTGCCCTACAATATTATGAAAATACACTACACCTACACAACAGCTATAGTATCAGCCAAAACCACAAGTGAGACAAGGTGGGTGAGAACCATATTACCCACCTTGCCTCTCTAATATCCTGGGACCAACATGACTACAGCACTACAAAAACAAAAGTGTTCAGGTAAGTAAAGTTGTAAAAGTGAATTAAGTCAGTTGAAAGTGCTCAGATACTACAGTGATGAGGGGCTAAGCAAGTACCTAGATATTTTCTTCATACTTAACATTTGAAAAGGTAAGTATAAAAAGTAAGAAACTATAACTATAGAATGTACAACCATACACTGTTGTGTAGATTCTTCTGTAACTAGTTGTAATCTCATGTACTTCTGAAACTGCAGTTACTAAAATGAAATGTACAGTGGTTACTGTCATTACTAGGATGCTAATCCACATAACTTGCAGTAACACATTCCCATGTCTGATAATATCTGGTACAGCAGCTGTCCGACCCACCGTGCGGAACTAGTTCAAAGCATGTTGTAAAAGGAAGAATAGTGAAGTAGTTGTTTTGAATGAAACCAAGTATAAACTTATTCTGATACATTTCATGTAGATGAGGTATGCTTTCTCACCTGCATAGCTCATTCTCAGTATGTTTTCTTCTTTAAACAGCTTGATGGTTTTAGTGTGATGTGTATTAGTGATTTGTCAAAAATAAAAAAAATATTTGTGGTTAACTGGTTCTACAGTTAAAATCTCATTCTATAAGTGTAACCAAAGCCAAAGTACAGAAAAGTGAAAATTAGTGTGGATTGTTATTAGTATGTGTTTTAGTAGAGTGAGTCTTTAATAACTCTTGAAATTTAAGTTCTGTCATCAGTGCACTAAGAAGAGCTCTGTGTACACTTGAAAGCTTGTCTATCTCACCAACAGAAGTTGGTCCAATAAAAGATAGTATCTCACACATCTTGACTCTCTAATATCCTGGGACCAACAGATACAGCAACACTTTGCATGCATTAAATTATGTCAGTCTTCAGCTGTCAAACCATCCTGAATTTTTGCAGTGGGAAAATAGCTAATTTCTAAAATAGGCTGTACTTCAAAAATTAATTCTTGTAACGACTCGATCACTCAGTTTTTCTCTTTGAAGAAGATAATTTTAGGCTAAGAGTTAGCTGTATGGTGTTATATAAAATTCAGGCTGTAGTTAAATATTAGCAGTTTAGAGGCAAAAAGAAATCCAAGGGAAGGCTGAGGTTAATTATCATGACCTGTGGTGTCTAAAATCACATGTCTTCCTCCGTTAAGTGTAGATATTTGCTTGTTTGTAGGACAGGTCTCCTGTATAAAGACAGTGTTTGTATTCACACCCAATGAACAAACACCTCCACCCACTGTTGTTGTTTAAAAAACTCCAGCTGCTCATGAATATAGGGTCAGAGAGGGCCGTCTAAATGTTTCTCTGTGCTTTCTCTCCAGCACAGCCAGCAGAGCTGTTTCCTGTTCTTTGTTTCAAGGCTGGGGTTTGCGTCATACATTCCAAGTGGCATATGTGTGCTCTTTCCTGTTTCAGGCTGTTTTTTTAGTAGACCAGTAGCCCGGTCCAGGCCCCTTGTCACTGCCCTGCAACTCCCAGTCCCCACCCAGTGAGTTATCATGTCTCTACACACTCGTGATTGCTTAAGATGCCTGTGTTATGTCAGCATGAGAAGTCTGAGTTAACCTTTTAACACACACCCTCTACTCCAGTATATTTACATGGGTGAATAATGAGTTTCATTCCCTTTTCTAAAAACCTGTGTTTGACTCTCAAAAAATTGAGTCTGATTTCTCCTCTCACCTGTGCCAATGTAAGTCTGGAATAATTCCATTAAAGTCAATGGAGTTGCAGTGGTATAATACCACTGCAAGTGAGAAGAGAATCCAGCCCTATATATTAATTTCTGTGAAAACCTATTGGCTTCTTTCCATATCTGTTCTGAAGATACCACCGTGATCATTTTCTGTTCCAGTTTTGATCAAGTTTAGAATTGTACCATTTTTCTGAGGGGAAGAAATATCGTACTATTACCTGAATTCAAGGATCCATACTCTTCCAGATTTAATGCAGGAAAATGAGACACTAACAACTTTCTTTGGATTAAATGGGTATGGCAGTCCTATATTTTGCTAAACTCTGAGCACTTTTTGAAGGAGTAAAGTACATGGTTTTTTTTCTACTTTGCTATCGGATTTTTTTTTCTTTTGTCTGCTGCGGACCGACAGAGAGAAACATCAAGAGGAAATTCAAAAAGAGGACATAAGAAATCTTTCTGTTACTCTCCATCTGACTGTAGAAGAACTAAGGACCTGAGCCAGAGCTCATTGAAATTGATAGAAAGATTCCCATTGACTTCAAAGGGCTTTGGATCAGGCCCTAAATGAATGAGAAATTACATGAAAATAGGAGATGGACTGTCTTTCTCTCTCACTTATGTTTGAAAAAATACACGTTTTCTTGCACGCACACAGAAATGTTTCCATCTTTAAATATGTCCTTTTTATTTAATTTGTTTTTCAAATTTTTCTTCTGCTGCTGCTGGCTTTTAGATGTTAAACTTTAAAAGGGGGGAAGTTTATATTGAACACACTTGCAATATTTTTTTCAAAAAGCATAATAGGACTTAGAGACACTTGCAGTGAACACGGATAACTAAATTTTAACTATATCTAAATTATAAGTAGCAACACGCTGAAATGCACATATACTATATATGGATACTTACATTATTTTGCTTTTTGTCTCTTCAGAAATACAAATTGTAAGAAAAGTATTTCAGGTGAACACATAAGCTAATAATTTTGGTAAGTTGTATTTTTAATTTTATTTCCTCTATTTCAGGGATTTTTACTTTTGTTCTTTTACTGCTATTAGAAAATTATGTACAGTATGTTGTCATTGCACAGTGAATAAATATTGTAATTTAGCTACTAGTTAAACTGTACAGGATTTGAGCCTCTGTCATATTTCATCTTTTCTCCCTGGATCAGCAAAAGGTGTTGAACTAGTAGTTTAGTACTGGGAACCAGTGTGTAAGTATAGTAAATTTTGCTAGTCACAACTTTCTGTAGTCAAGTTTCTATAAAATCTGAAACTGAGCTTCATATTACAACAAAATTCTGCATTTTGTAGAACAAGTTTTTTAAATTAACTGACATAGCTAGCAGGAGGTCCTTTCAAAAATAAAACTCTTCTATGCAGCCAGTATTGAAGCTTTGTGTTTTCATTCCAAGGCTAGTTGCTTCCAATCCACAATGTGAAGTTTGGCAGAGCTAGTTTAGGAACAGATTTAACCCTTCACTTTTAACGTTTTATCTAATGCCAAGGTTTCCTTTTAGGGATTTAATAGCCATTGTTGATCTGTCCCAAGGGAAACTAGTATAAGTGTGTGTTAGCTAAATAGAAAGATAAAGCTCTAACAGATTTTAAATACTAAAGTAAGCCATCAGGGAAAGAGATTGGGGGGCGGGGGGGTGGAGAGGTTGCTAACAAACTTTGGTACACGAAAGAGTGACAAAACCTCCACACTTAGAGTCCAAGTTTATTTAGGTTTCAGAGTAGCAGCTGTGTTAGTCTGTATTCGCAAAAAGAAAAGGAGTACTTGTGGCACCTTAGAGACTAACACATGCGTCCGATGAAGTGAGCTGTAGCTCACGAAAGCTTATGCTCAAATAAATTTGTTAGTCTCTAAGGTGCCACAAGTACTCCTTTTCTCTTTGCAAGTTTATTTAATCATTCTTCCATTGCCACCATCCGCTTTCTCTCTCTTCATTTCCCTAGATACACACACACACATGCTCATGGACATTTCTTTCCTATTTTCAAATCTTCATTGAAATTAAGAGTATAAACTATTATTTGTTAATGTACTTTTTGTCACTTAATAGTTTAGAGATTTTTAGCTCTGCCCCATGTGGTCAAAGGTGTAAAAATCTGTCTGGAATATGTTTGAGAAAGTAACAGAGCAGACTTGTACCTTAATATTAGAGGATGATATTTTGTATCCTGATGTTGACTTTTTTTTTTTTTTTTAAGACACTCAGCCTGATTTTCAGGTCCTGATTTCTATGCATGTAAAATTAGCTTTGAGGTCTGTCACACTCTTTCTGTCTCTCTGTTTCCCAGCCAGTCTTCCCGAATAGAACAAAGGCTACTTTTATTCTTCCTTTCAAATTCTCTTTAAAATTAACTTTTTATTTTTATTTTTTTTAAAAAATTCAGTTTGGAAGGGAAAGATTGTCATACCATTCTGCATACTTCACTTGTTTTCAGAGGCCTGATCTGTTCTCTTTACTAAACTATTTCTCCTTGTAAGCAGTAGCTTGAGACAGGAAACCAGACAGCAGTCTGCCCTGATAAGGGAGAGTATTGTATGCAGTATTGTCTAAGGAGGTGCTTAAAGATCTTTTCTCTGTCTTTCTTCTTTAGGGCCAATAGATATAAAATAGGAATTGTATAAGGTTGTATGGATGCAAAGTTTGTTTTCCTCAGTGGAAACTTCAAACTCAAAAAACAAATACCTTTTATGAATACCCTTAGAAACTGTTTTCTAAGATTTTTTTTTTAATATAGGGAAAATGTGTTTTTCAGCCATACTGCTGTGGAGTGTGCATAACAACACAGCTGTAAATTTCAGTGAAATACGGACTAGTCTGCTACATGTGGGGTGACCAGATGTCCCAATTTTATAGGGACAGTCCTGATTTTGGGGTCTTTTTCTCAAATCAGCTCCTATTACCCTCCACCCCCTGTCCCGATTTTTCACACTTGCTGTCTGGTCACCCTAGCTACATGGCTTCTGACAAATTAATATGTTAAAGTAGTTCTAGATCAAACAAAGTGATTTCTAATAATGGGAAGGTTGTGTTGTGCATTTTCTGTATCTCAGTACTGTACTAGCGTGTTTCAGGAGTTATTCCAATTCCCATTAGAAATCCACTGGGTTTTTTATTTTTATTTTTTTTTAAAAAAAGGCTACCCAGTAGCAGAAATTCTCTTGTTGCACAGCCAATTCCTTATAACTTTCCCCAGCATGGCTCTTTGTGGGCCAAACTCCTATAATCCTTTCCCTAGCAGTGCTGTCTCTGGGTCTCAGTCTCCACTTAAAAGTTTGGTCGACATAGCTACATAAGTCAGGGATGTGAAAAAACCACACCCATGACCGACATAGGTATGCTGACCTAAACCCCATTGTAGACACAGCTGTGTTGATGGAAGAATGCTTCCATTGATGTAGCCACCATCGTTGGGGGTGGGGATGATGTTCCCACACTGGCTGAAAAACCCCTTCCATCCGTGTAGGCTGTATCTACGCTACGGGTTTACACAGGCATAGCTATGGAGATGTAGCTATGCCAGTATAGTCTCTGTAGTGCAGACACACCCTGGATTTTCACTCTTCTCACTCTTATTCTCTCTGACTGATTCTAATGGCTAATCTAAATTTGAGATTTTCTGTGGCTGGTGCTATTTTGGAGCTTGATGAGGGAAAGCATTTAAAGCACATCCTTACTTCCCATGGAAGTCCGAGTACGTTCTTGTGTATTTTGCTGATCCAGGGCCTTGAGGAGCATACTACTACTATGAGTACAAAGAAATCTTGGTGCCAGCTGTGGAGGGGATTTCCTTTACCCCTTCCAGGGAATCCTGTAAGTTCAACAGAGGAGAACCAGTTTCTGCTATCTTTTAAGGCTCCATTGAAGATTATTTCTCATTCAGTCTCAGAAAGCTTCCCTGGCCTTTGGATATCATCAGTATAGTTCTTTCAATATTATCACTTCTCCTTAATATTGGAGGGGAAGTTTAGCTTGAGATTCATGAAAGAAGAGGTAGTTTCAGATCATGAGAATTGGTTCTAAAGAGCCTTGACTGCAAAACCGTGGGCACTTGATTCAAGTTGCCTTGTAGATACATTACTGCAAAAGCTGCAGTGGTGGGCACTAATGCAGTGTTGATTTCGTGGCAATCATTAAGTTACTTTGTAATTATACCAATAATACTTAGCAGTTTCTAAACAATGATTGAGCCTCACACAGCAATAAGATGGCATCTCCTGTTGCCCCCTGACACAAAAACTGAAAAAACAAGCTTTGTGTGGGGTACTGTGCAGAGGATGGGAGGGGCAGAATCTGTTCTCACCACCCCTAGCCATTGTGTGGATCAGATCATTGGTCACCACTATTCCAGATATTTAACTAGAACATGGGCCAAAGCCCTTGTGCATCTCTCTTGGGGGTTTGTAACTGCTAGATCTGTGTGGCTAAGACCAGCCCCCAACCCAAAACTACCTCCCCTCACAGAAAGCTATATGATGCTTGTGGACCAATGTGTGGGTATGCAGAGCCCCTCTGTGCTTTGTGGCTGCCCTCCACCTCCACTTGTGTTCAAGTGGTATAATGCTGTGGCTGCTATGCCCATGGGCGAATCTCATCCAGAGTAAACAGTCTGTACAAATCCTTATTGCTGGAACACATGTTAAGTACTCTAACTCACATTAAACCATACATGTCAAGAAGTTAAAACGGAGAAGTCTCTGATGTTGACAAGAAAATTAACTATTTTGATCGTAAAAATTTCTTTCAGAAGAGATGGAGCACTGAATATTGGATAGGATTTAAACATAGTGTTTTCCTTTAGTAAAGGGCAGGGGGTTGTCTTTTTCTTACCTGCTGTCTTTTCGCTTGGCTTTAGCTGTGAAATTGTTGAGGGACTTTGCTTGGACTTTATCTTTGCACCTGTCCTTATTTACATACAAAAATGAATTGCTTGGCTTGTCTTTTAGAAATACAGGGTGTGAGCAGAATCTTATCAAAAGCCATGTCCTGTTTGGACAAGTTGGACTGCCTTGGCAAAGATCCATAGGGTGGAGTGAATGGGAGGAGGCAGGAAAGTAAAACTGGGTGGCTTGTTAGCAAAGAGAGAGAGAGAGAGAGAGAGAGAGAGGGTGGAATGTTTGCCTACTGCATTGCAGTTAATTATTTAGTTTCAGATTACATACAGCATAAATTCTTTTACCCACATAAAAGCACTTCAATGCAAAATAGCTCATCTAATTTGAGAAAGATAAAGACGACTCTTCTGATTTTTATTTATTTATTTATTTTTAATATGGTTTGTGTGAATTTTATGCTTTCTCCTTGCTTTGCTGTCTGGAGGGTGCCGCAGGTACTTGAGAGGATACTTTAGTTTTCTATAAATTATTCTTATTTACTAAACAAGCTGTGGGCTGTGAAACAAGTATGTTGTGAAATCAGTGTGTAGGCAGATCCCTACTATTCTTCACACCTTATGTTTGAAACAAATAAGGCAGTCTCCCACTGCTTCTCAAACATTTAGTAGCAGGGGAGTATAGTGAGATCTCACATACCTACATATGTATGATTTTTACAAGTATACTACAGAACCTTTACTATAAAATATTATCATAAATAATAAAATCCAATTTTTTTGTTTACTTGAAATAAATTCAGGCTTCGCAACCAGTGTGTCTTTCTTCCATTCAAGCATTGTTCTTTTAAATACAAAGACCATTGTTCCATGCGTTTATTTTCACCCTTAGAGTTTATCCCAGAATGACAATTTCATAAGTGTCAGACCTTCAGCTGGAGTAAACTGATTCCAGTGGAGCTACACCATATTACACCAGCTGAAAATACAGACATATAACGCAGCCTTGCAGGACCAAAAGATCATGCATAATGTATTGCCCTCTGTCCAAAATCAGCCTCTCTTACTATTTAGGTAGAAATAGTACAGTAAAAGAACAGTATAACACATTAAAGGGACACTCAACTTATATACTATGATACAGCAATAAAAGTAAAAATTTTAACTACTACTTTAGATGACTATGAAAGACAAAGAATTTTTCACTTTTACTCTCTGCAAGACACTTTCTGTTGTCGGTTTCATTGTAACCTCTGTACAGTCACTTAGCCCCAAATTCTGCAAATACATGTATGTAACTTTTACATATGTAAATTTAGGCGTATGCTAAGTGTTTACAGGATATGGGTCTTAATCACTTTCTGTGATTTTCTATGTGGGTCTCTCATATAGCAGCAGTAGAGAAAAAAACAAACCTTAAAAATAGAAAAATGTGATTTTCAAAACTACAAAAAATGGCAGAGGGAACAGGTTGGGGGGTGAGGGAAGGTGTATTTATCTGAGACTACTAAGCTTTTTTTCCCCTTCAAGTGACTAGATTACAAGTTGATGGTGTCACTTCACCAAAACACATTTAAATTAAAAAATGGAAACCTGAAAGTCAATATTTACTAATTCTCATACATATAAAGACTGGCATGCAGTGTAGGCTTCGGTTGTTTTTGCATTGTGGGATATCCTTTATCCATTCATGTATTGTTAAATGCATATATCTGTGTCTTTGGGAAGTCATGTATAGACAATGTTTCTTCACATGAAAGTGACTAGGAAAATGTAAATTGTCAGAAAATTATATGAAATGCTTAAAATCAGAAAAATATCTAATTTAAGTAATTCCCTGAAGTTGCAGGAAACATTGCATAATTGTTTTTTCAACTTTCTCACAGGCATTATTGACAAATGTACATAGACACATCCAAATTATAAAATTTCCTATCTTTCAAAGCTATTACTTCTAATTTAGACACAATTGGCAGTTTCTTTGAACTACTGTATCTGTTTCTCTTTTTCTCAACTTGGTTTAATCAGGCCCTTCCCATTTATCAGGATGATTATATTCATGCTTATATTCAGTGATGCTTTAGTTTGTTCTTTAGAAATCAAGCTTTGTTCATTTCAAGTACTTAGAAAGTATACTGTTGTAGTATTTTCCATAAATTGCTAAGCTTTGCCCTTGATTTATAAAATAAATCCCTGGTAGGCTTGAAACAATTCATTCTCTTTCTTTCTCTCACGTATCTCAGATTGTTTTCTCCAGTGCGTACACGCTGACTATTGCATGATTGCTCATTAATGTAGAACTGTTGGAATTGGTCTAATTTGGGGCATATATATTCTTGTGTCCCATTTAAACTGTTTGATTCATAAGAAAAAAATTCCAGACACAATTAAACCTTTTAATATATTAGTAAGCTTATACCCAGTGGAATTGTCTTGATGGAGTAGAGTAGCATTTTATTTGTTACAGATTTCTAGTGCCACCTACTGGATGCAGTTGAATTTGTTTAGTACTTAACATCAGTCTTTATATATACGGTACAGAGACAAGGTGGATGAGGTAATATCTTTTATTGGACCAACTTCTGTTGGTGAGAGAGACACTTTCGAGCTTACACAGAGCTCTTGAAGAGCTTGAAAGCTTGTCTCTCTCACCAACAGAAGTTGGTCCAATAAAAGATATTACCTCACCCACCTTGCCTCTCTTTTTTATTGTGGGACCAATACAGCTACAACACTGCATGTACTATTATCACTACAAAAGGGTTGTTTGTTTGTTTGTTTCTCTCCTGCTGGTAATAGCTCAGCTTACTTGATCACTCTTGTTACAGTGTGTATGGTAACACCCATTGTTTCATGTTCTCTGTGTATATAAAATCGCCCTACTGTATTTTCCACTGCGTGTATCCGATGAAGTGAGCTGTAGCTCACGAAAGCTTATGCTCAAATAAATTTGTTGGTTTCTAAGGTGCCACAAGTACTCCTGTTCTTTTTGCGGATACAGACTAACACGGCTGCTACTCTGAAAACTGCATATACTGTACAGGACATACAACTTCACCATCCCAGACCAATTGTATCCCATACTCTCCTTGTTATCTGGAATACTCTGTCAGTCCTCCAGGCTGTACTCTGGAAGTGGCTCTGCCTTCTCATATAGGATATCTGCATTCTCAAAAATGATATTAAATGTTTTTTATAAAAACTTGTCAGCTGGAACTTTTTAATATCTTTGAGTATTAACTTCCTTCACTTGTCTAAAATATTTGGCTTTACCGTGTATCCTCTCTAGTATTTCTCTGTCCCGCTCCAAAGGCTCCTGGTCCTCCCTGAAATCTTCCCATCCTTCCTCCACAATTGTCATCCTTGGTAAATGTGTAAATATGGTTATTACCTGCGATAGTTAAGTTACTGTAAATGAGATAGACTTGAAAATAGGCTTGAACAAGCTAACAAAGTAGATGGCTCCCTTTTTAAAGCAATTTGGGATACACAGAACACAATCTAAATTCTGAAATCTTGTTTTTAATAAGGAAACTCTTGGAAATGTACAGTTGTTTCAAAATAGTGGTTGAGTTGTCATAGTTCCTTTTGGTGAAATAGTTGAATTATCAGTTGTGATGTCTGATTGGGAGTCTGTCTATTGTACCTCTCCAAATTAGCTTTGTTTTTAATTTCTTCCTTGCGTGGAAGTAGGTGTCAAAGCACCAGAGTGTTACCAATATTGTCATCAGGCTTACTGACTGGAGACTAGCAAGTATTGGGCTGCCATCCTTCCTGAATCTGATTCAGATCTGTTCATGTTCACTGTCTCTTCAGCTAAACAAAAAATTAATCTAGGTTTGCCAGGTGTCCGGTTTTTGACTGGAACGCCCAGTCAAAAAGGGACCCTGGCGGCTCCAGCTGGCACTGCTGACCGGGCCATTAAAAGTCCAGTTGGCAGTGCAACAGGGGCCCATGGCTAAGGTAGGCTCCCTGCCTGCCCTAGCTCGGCGTGGCTCCCAGAAGTGGTCACCAGGTTCCTGCAGCCCTTAGACACATGGGTGGCCATGGAGGTTTCACGCACTGCCCCTGCCCCGAGGGGCGGCTCCGCAGCTCCAATTGGCTGGGAACCGCGACTAATGGGAGCTGCTGGGGAAGTCTCTGTGGGTGTAAGGGCAGTGCACAGAGCCTCCCTGGCCACCCATGTGTCTAAGGGCTGTAGGGACCCGGTGGCTGCTTCCCGGGAGCTGTGGTAAGCATCACTGGGACCCCATACCCCCCCTGCACCCCAACCCCCTGCTCCAGCCCAGAGTCCCCTCCCAGAGCCCACACCACCCTCAACACCTGAACCCCCCTGCCCCATCCTTGAGCCCCCTCATCTCTAGCCCCACCCCAGAGCCTGCACCCCCAGCCGTAGTCCTCAGCCCAACCCCTGTTTGATACTTTTTGATCGATCATCCACTGGACTATGCCTAAATATATTCTGATCATAGGGTTTTACTGAAATTACAAAGTAACTTTTATATCCTACCACCAAACAGTTTTATTGTAATAGAATATTTGAAAACATAAAGCTTATCTCTAGATTTGGAAGAACTAAATCAAATACATCTAATCTTATGGACTAATGAGTTCAAAAAAAATTTCAGAAACTTGATTCTAGCCATTCCTACAACTTAACTTGGTGGGTTTTTTTCCCCTCCCTGTAACGCAGGACTACACAGACATCAGAAGATTTCACTGAAAAGATGCTAATGTTTGACCCAGTCCCTATCAAGCAAGAAGCCATGGAACCTATTTCAGTGGTAAGTCTTCAAACATGTTATCACCCTGATTGCCATGTAGGGATTGCTTCTGCTGCCAATGAAATCAATAGCAAAACTCCTGTGAACTTCACAGAGCCATGGCCTCCTCGGAGAACTGCTGTGAAATGGAATACCTGAGTAACAGCAATAGCTAAATTTGCACATTAGTAGCATTATTTTCTCTTTCTGGAGACAGTGCCATTAGCGTTGCTTACATTGGTCAGGATGCCAATGCCATGTTTACTTTTCATGGTGATATTTGAGACTTATCATGAGAGCTATGCAGAGAGAGGGAGGGGAAAAGAATAAACACCTTGCAGGGACATCTGAGCCCTAGGCAAGGAACTAAGGTTCGGCTAGGCTGTTTTGGGTGAGTCTGGTGCCATAGGCCTCTGCTTCCGTATACTTGGAAAATAGTTGCAAAGGGAAAAATTTGGACTGTGTATTTTATGTGAAAGCTGGTAATGAGAAGCTTATAAAATTAGATCATCTCTGTTTTGGCTGTTGCTGTTCCTGCCAACAGTGGTTATACAAGACTTAAGGGTCAGTTTGAGGCCCTAGAAACAAAGTTGTCATGGATATTGTTTGTAATATTTGGTAGAAAGCCTTTGAAAAGCAGCTTTCAGCGAAAAGTTTGCTGCCTTTACCAATTAAAAAATGTAAAAGGGGCACTATCAATTTAAATCCAATTTTAAATACATTTATTTATTTTGGTTGCTAAAATACCTTTAGATTATTTAAACTACTTGAATTTTAGAAACACAATTTACTTTTTTGCTGTGTTGTTTACATTGCAGTCTTCTGAGCAGAGGCAGGGAAATGCCTGTTCGAGCAGTGAGGAATAGGGAATTAGTCAACAGACAAATACTATGGGCTGGTCTACACTACACAGTTAGGTCAAGGAAGCTTATGTTGCCCTAATTATGTCCGTGTCAACACTACAGCCTTCCTCCCGCCGATGCAAGTGCCCTACTACACCAACATAATAACTTCACCTCCACAAGAGATGTAAGGCTTATGTCGGTGTCGTTAGGGCAACGCAGTGTCTATGTAGACACTGCGTCCCTGCCAGGCAGATAGAGCCCATCTGCCACCCGCTTCTGGGGTGGGGTGGAGAATGGACCCCACTCCTGGCTGGGAGCCAGGGGGAGAAGCCCCGGTGGCGTGAGCCTGAAATTGACATGGCTGCCTGGCTCCGGGTGTGGGGATGGTGGTGGGGGAAAAGGGGAGACTGAGTTCTCAGCTCCCCAAACTGCCTTTCTTAGGTTGGTGGAAGCACTCCTGGTGAGGGTGCGTACCACTGACCCAATGAGGGTGGTGTGGACATGCACCACCACAGTGGCTGTAAGTCAATCTAATAGGTCCACATACATTTCTAGTGCAGACATACCCTTTGAGTGTTTCTTTAGTTAAGTAATCCAGCCCAAGAGTGGGATGTTGCTCTTCCATGTGCCATTTGAAGATAAATTGTACTTTCCCTGTGCTGGGACTTCAAACTGCCCTGCAGATTACTTTCTGCCACCATTCTGGCCACCCATCTCAGAGCTATTCCCTTTTATTAAATATGCATGTTGTCCTTTTACTTACTGCATTAAATGAGTGTAGCTATGAAAAGGAAATAATGTTGGGCCTGATTGTAGGTTCTCTCATAAGAAGGTACAAAGGAGGAATGAAAATTCAGTGAAGTTCCCCTCTCAGAGATTCCTCAGTTCCTCCTCAGGAGAGTAGAAATTTTTGAGTCTACCTCTATGGGCAAACTGGCAATTTAATCCCCCAAACCCTTGAGAGCCTGGTCTTCCCAGCTGTCCCTGGTAGTGCAGCTCCCTTGGAGCTAGGCCATCAGGAACTACTTAGGCCTGGCCTACACTTAAAATATAGGTCAACATAGCTGCAGTGCTTGGGGATGTGAAAAATCCATATCCCTGAGTACCATCACTATGCTAACCTAGCCTCCAGAGTCGACATAGCTAGGTTGATGGAATAATGCAACCATGGCTCAGTGACGGAAAAACCCTTTCCATCTCTGTAGTCTGCATCTACACTGCAGGGTTACAGCAGCATAGCTACAGTTCCATAACTATGCTGAAGTGTAGACATGGCCTTAGCAGACAGCTGGCCTGTAGCCCCCTTTAAAGAGCGTGGGGATCTCAGTGTGAAGAGAGCATGGCAAGAAAAGTAGCATAGTGGCTGAGGGGCTGTCTATCCTCCAGCTGTGTTGCTGTAGCATAGATGCTTCCTACATCAACAGAAGAGGGTTTTCCATCTATGTAGTTCATCCACCTCTCCAAGAGACAGTAGCTAGGTTGATGGAAGAATTCTTTCATTGACCTAGCTATATCTACAACAGGGGTTAGGTCAAGTTTAACTACTGCACTCAGGGCCTAGCCCTGTAGCTAGGTTGATCTAATTTTTAAGTGTAGACCAGGCCTAAGCAAGCTAACTTTCTTAACCATCTCCCATGGGATTGGTAGCGGAAGAGCTATTGTCCATATTCTCAGAGGAGATGAGCATTCCATTAACTTCACTGGGAGCCAACAGTGCTCAGAGCCTTTAAAATCAGGCCTTATACGTGTTGTATCTGCTGCTTTGATAGCATTGTAAGAAATCAAACAAAATGAAACTATTAAAAATCATTAGTTATTTTAATAGCAAAACCAGATTAAAATATGTCAGAATGCACCATGTATTGTATATGCAAAATTATGTCAAAAACACCGCTAGCTTATGACATTATGACAAGTTTGGGGTGGGGGAAGGAAACAAATTACAAAGTTTTAACACCAAAGCTTGTTTCAAGGTATGTGGTTTAAAGAATTAGCTACACTTCTCAGATGGTTAAAGCACGCACCCAAAGTATTTTGTCATCCTACTATTGGCCCATACGCTTAGTGGCATTGAATTATTGTGCACATTTTATTATATGAAGAAAACATTTAAATGATGGTATATAATAGATCTAATTACAGTGTTATCTCAGTTCCACCTAAAATAAAGTGAATATTTGTTACAAGCATTTGTTAAATGCTTGGGCAAAGACAGTGACAATTTACTTGCCAAGTTGCTTTTTTTCTGCGGTGCCTACTTTCTTCTGGAATTGAAGTGAACAACCTTTGTGTCCCAAAGCAGTCTCCAAAACTATTTGGTTTGCAACTTTTTAAGATAAAGTGCCCTAGCTGCATGATACCTTGAGGTATTTTGTAACTAGTGCACTTGTAAATAAATCTCATCTTGTAAGCATGAATTATAAAAATGCTTTGGGGGAAATTATATAGTATTTCAGGTTAAATCCTGGTCACCCTTCTCGTGTGACTTCAACTGGACAACTAAGCCTGTCAAGTAGTTGAGTTGTTTCACCACAAACTTTTTTTATGGAATGTAGCAATTAATATTTAATCTTCTGTGGTGATACAGTATCCTGTAGTATTTCAGTAATCTACAATTGAGTCTAAATTGGAGTTAATTATATTCTAAGGTATTTTGCGTTATTCTCTTACTTGTAAAATGTTCCTTGCATATTGGCAGGAGATTCTCTATTTTTAGCATTACAAAACAGAAAACATTTTTATATTGTCACTGTAAAGTTAAGGGGTGTGTGTTTGATGGGTATGCAGTATTGTTGTAGCCATGTCAGTCCAAGGACACTAGAGAGACAAGGTGGGTGAGGTAATATATTTTGTTGGACCAACTTCTGTTGGTGAGAGAGACAGGATTTCAGCCACACAGAGCTCTTCTTCAGGTCTAAGAAAGGTACTCCCAGTATCACAGCTAAATGCAAGGTGGAACGCATTTTTTAGCATAAATAGTTAGCAGATAGTGTAAGGGACCAATCAGGGTATAGTGGCCCATTACCACCTCTGCAGTCACAGGACAATGGTGGGATTCTTTAACAACCCTCAGTTCAGTACAGATCTTAACCCCATGCTTAACTCTGAGCATGTGAGTAGTGCTATTGACTTCAGTGGAAGGCTCACCACGTTATTAAGTTGTTTGCTGATTTGGAGCCATCTTTAGGTACATCTTTCACACAAACCATCACTGTTAACTGAGTTCCTACCTAGAAGAACGGGATCTACCAGTAGGAAAAGATCTCTTATGGGAGACCTTTCTTCACCCCCTGAAACTGCAGGCTTCAGGGACACTGGCTGCTGTGACTGGAGGTTCTGGAAGGCCAGGTAATCACTCCTAGTGGGGAGCAAGATCACAGACCACTTCTCTTGATTACTATTGGGAGTTCTTGTAGTAAGAGATTCTTCTTTACTGCTCCCCCTATGTGATGGCAAGCTTTTCCAGGCCAGTGTGGAGAAGTAGGGGGCAGTGACAGTCTTTTTGAAAAGTATCAATTCTTATCAATCTGATCATGGTAATTGTTGTATTCCAGAGGGATTAAAACTAATTCATAATGAAGTTTCACTCTTCTAGAAGACAAATGAAGCTTCAATATAAGAGGAATGAGATTCAGCTGAAAGTGACTTTCACTAACTTGAAGTGCAGTCACTAGCGCACTATATGAGTTTCAGTATAAGTGGGTAGTATTGTATATGCTATTTGAGTCTGTTTGATTGACAGAATACTCTTACTTTACATTGATCTGTAATGTCATAGCCTGCCCTTTTGTTTCAGTTTTTTATGTGCTTAATATAATGTAGAAAATGGTTGACTATGTTTTGGATGATTTTTATATGTATAATCTGAACTGAGAAGTTTGTTAAACTTTTTTCTGTTTTCTTTATACCTGCATTGACTTCTAAGGTTTTCTATACCTAGCATTTCTTCTTTTACTTTTTAAGATTACAAAACTAAGTAGGAAAAAATTCTGTAAGGAAAAACATTGTCTCCTACTTTTTTTTATCACTAACGTTTTCTGCAGTTCAAATAGGAACATGGCAAGTAAAATCTCAGAGTGAAGGAAAGCTTAGAAAAATGAGACAACCTCTCCAGTCTGGCACAAAAGAATAGCTGACTTAAGTCAAATCTGTGCCAGTTTAGTTACAACAATGAAAACCTTTCATTCAAAGCAATTCAAGAGCAGGTTTGAATCCCCAACAAATCAACTGTTTTAAAAATATAATTGTCATCATCCTAATTTTTGAAGTCTTTATTACTTTGAATTTAAGCTCTAACTTTTCTAAACTAATACTAAGAAGTTCCCCAAACAGCTCAGAATCATTGCAATATTTTTCTGCACTACTGTTTTAATAGATTGGCATTTTTCCAATGTGTTTCATTTGACCTGGAGTCTTGAAAGAAAGAAAAATGTTTTAATGAACTAGGTTATAGCCCAAAGGTGTTTCATTCTTCTGCGGATTCCTACTTTACTGAAAAAATTCTCTCCTCTAAACTAAGATTTTAATTGGATAGTCTTTCCTCATTTTGCCTTTCCAGTACTCCGTTACAATCCTCCTAGGCCTTCTCAATATAGCATGGTTTTAAAAACAGAAAGACTTGTTAGGCCCCAGTTCTGCAGAAACTTTTGCAGACTGTGACACAATGGGCCTACTCTTGTGCATGAAGGCAGTCACATACACAAATGTCTATAGGTTCAAGACCTTATATTGGCTGAATATAAGATTACTTTACTTGGATGAAAAATGTTCTAGGAATTCTACTATTGTTCACTGATGTTGGAACGCAGTTCAAAAAATTAATGTACACATAGTGATGTTGTGATAATTCTTCCAGGGTTCCACTGATGTCTAGCTGTACCACTAAATGTTTCTACAGCATAGTGAAGTCAAGTGGACTTTGTACTGTAGGCCAATAACATAAGTTTTAACATAAGCACTTAATACAGCTTACGTATTAAGTGTTTGAATTTCTATCTACATCCACGCCTTAATCAGATTCAGCAGATGCTAAATACTGTTAAATATTAAACTCCATCAGTAGTCTGTGGCCTTGATCACTCAGAATTCTAATAAATATAATTATTTCCTTATCTAACAGTGCTCTGTGAGTTCTGTATATATCTTGCTCTGAGACGCACACATGCTAAAATAGTTAAGATTTACAACATTAATTCCTGTGAACTTTATTATCAAAAACAAATACTGATATGTTAGTTAAATTATTAATTTACTATAGGTATAAGCATAAGTTCTATTTTATATGAAAAATAATCCTTTAAGATCAACTGAATATAATTGCTACAAAGATTCTTACATTTAATCCATTATATAATTTTAAGTAAGTTCTAGAAATGAAAAATGTTATTACCAACCACATAGGTGGCAGTTCTCTTCTAATTTCCCTATGTGTATGTAACTTTTTTAAAAAAGTTAATGCTAGTTATGTGTATGCATAGAGTACAGAATAAGCTACTCAGCTTTGTTGCTGTATCTACCTACAATCTTAGGAGTGCTACAGAAGAACTTCCCATTTTCTAAAGTGTCATAGAATTGTTTCTTGCAATAATCAAAACAAAGGCAATAAATCCAAAACATTTTACAGTAATGTTTTTGGCTAAGCTTCAAATGAATAACAGTTAAAATATACCTGGGAGGAGGAGGAGAATACAGATGTAAGAGCAAGGCAAGACCTAGCTAGAATTTTTAGCCCTAACAAAATGCATTTAAAAATATTGTGGGAGTGATTGTATACTAGAGTCCATTAGCTTTATGCTCATAAATTATCTCTATCCTTACCATTTTTAAAAATTTACCCCACACACCCTTTCTGGTCCAATGTGCTTCCAAAAATCTAAACTGTGTTTTATTCCTGTCAGGAAACAGCATAGCTACAGAGCGAGGATTGACTTATCCAAGAACCACAAGTGGAAAGTCAGTTAATAAAACTGCTGATATCAAAAATTAGTAGAATGGATAGTCTACACTTTGTATAGTTCATATTTTGGCACATCTCATCAGTTCATATAACTAGTTATCTTCATTAAAAATAACATTGTTTTAAACACTTTTAATATGAGAAACTGTTCAGTAGAGTATCTCAGAGGTGATACATATTATGCAATGCTATGGTGATTCTCAGTGTTTTACTGGAAAATGTTATTGCTTAGGTATGAAAGGGTCAGTTATGGGCCTAATCTTGAATGGGCATAAGCATCAACAACTTCCTCCCCTTGACTTACAGGAAATTCTGACTCAGCACCTCAGATAATCAGACTTTGCCCCCCCTTCCGGATAGCTGTTTTCCAAGTTTAAAACAGCTAAGTTAGCTGCATTCTCCCCAACCCCCTTCCAAGAAAAAACACTGAAAAAATGGTTTAGAATGTACTCATTTCCCAATTTGCTTTTTCATATTTACTGTCTGTGATACTGTTTGCAGAGCTCAGTTGCATACGTTTTGGTTTGGGAGGGGGGTTTGTGTTTAGATTTCTGTTTTAATGAAGATTGAGGCACAGTGTTTTCCAGTTATTAGAACAGTCGGGGGATTTAGGATGCCTGGGTTCTATTTCCAGCTTCACCACTGTCTTGCTTAGTCTCCATAGTGCCTGAGTTTATCCATCTCTAAATGGGGATAGTACCTAATGTACCTACCATGAAGGATGGATATGAAGCTTAATAAATGTTTGTAAAGCACTTTGAATAAGTCTTGAGTTGTCTGTTTTTTTTTCTCTGTTTCATCACGTATTGTGTATTGCTTCCAAATGATTAGTGAATCAGGAATTGAATAATTTCCCCTGTGAGAAATCTTGTAGATTCTCTCAGAGAAAGGAGTACATGAAAATGTCATGTCTGCATCTTTTTTGTTTTCCTTCACTTGATCAGCCATTAGTAACTTAGCACTAGATTTTTATTTTTTCCCCTGTTATGGCTTCTGTATCAATTCTCATCTTCTTTTTTTTTTTTCCCCTCTCACAGTCATACCAGTCCAATTACATGGACCAAATGAAGCCAAACAAATACAGTGTCATTTATCCTACCCCAAATATGTTGCACAATAAATTCTATCCAACCCCAGAAGGACTAGCTAATGGAATCCAAATGGAGCCAGTTGACCTTACAGTGAATAAACGAAGCTCACCATGTTCAGCTGGAAGTTCTCCTTCTCCTCTGAAATTTCAGACTGTACATAGAAGAGCCTCACCTGGATTAACTTTGTCCTCTCCCAGCCCGCCTATGAAAAAATTCACGCCACCACCTCCCCCAGGAGTTCAGCCTTTTTCCATGCCATTAACAATCCCTCCAGTAATGGCTGCTCTTTCACGCCCTGGACTTAGGAGCCCTGGAATACTTCCAGTTATACAGCCACTTGTGGTCCAGCCTGTTCCTTTTATGTATGCTCCACATCTCCATCAACCTATAATGGTGTCTACTGTTCTTGCAGAAGAGTTGGAAAATCCAAGTAGCATGCCAGGTGGGTGCTGTTGTGCTATGTTTCTCTTTTATGCGGGACCAGTGCTCTTTTACGCAGCACAGTTGCCCTGGGCACCAACTTCCAGGGGCTTGCTGTACTGCTGTGCCATTCAATGGTTTGGGGTTGTTTTTGTTTTGGGGAGGAGAGGAGGTGTTCCTCCACTCCAGTCAGCTGACTATAAGGGGAGGAGGAGTTTTGTTTTTTTAGTTTGCTTTGGTGTGGTTTGGTTTTTTTGTTTTGCTCAGTTGCTGTGGAAAAGGGGCATGACACATTTTCTTCCCTGGCCAGCAAAACAAGTAGTGCCACTACTCGTTTTTTGCTAGTCAAATCTGGAAAAATAACTGTGTATCCCTGAGTTTTTTAGGATAAGCCAGAATATTTTGAAGGGAAATGAAAAAGAGAGACAAATATTCTTTTGTTTTCTTCTAAAACATACAATACCTAGACTTTACTGTGTGAATATTTTCCCCTAGTTTTACTCGATCAAATTCTGCTCTATTGATACCCATATAAATCTATTGATATCAATAACTCACATAACTCTTTATAACTCTTTATATATTTGATTTTTTTATATATATATTTGATTTTTTTTTCCTCTAGTGCCTGTAATTGAATCTTATGAGAAGCCCACATTAAAGAAAACAATCAAAGTAGAACCAGGAATCGAACCACCAAGAACCGAGTTCTATCCTGAACAAATGTCTCCTCCAATGATGACCTCCTTGTCTCCTCAGCAAGTAATGTTGCAAGAGTAAGTAATTAGTCCTAAAGTATCTATCTTCAGTTGAACAATGAAGCATACTGCCTTGCTATACATTGGGTTCCATATACGGGGGCAACAAAAGTTCTTTGAGAGGAAAGCTACTGTGCTTTGAAGCATGTAGTAAAATATCATAAATAAGGGTTGCAGATTGTAAATGAATTGGAGTTCGTGCTTAGTTTTTTCCTCCTCTGCCCTTCAGCCTCAACTTTGTTTTCAGCAGTGTAATGGTTAGTGTGCATGCTATGTACATGTGAACTGCATAGATCTTCTGTAGTTATATAATGTGTTCCTAAAGTGATATAGGGCCCAGTCCTGCAAACCACTACAAATGGAGCTTCCAGTACCGTCAACAGTAGTTCTTCCTGTAATAGTCTCGCAGAACCAGGCCCATATTTAAACAGCTATTAAATTGTGGTAACCTGGAAAAATGTTACATTGGGGATGGGGTGAATTTTTGTGACCTTTTCTTAGAGAAGCAGCAACACCTCCTGGTGGTAGCAGGCCTTTGATATTTCCAGGGAGAAACTCCTCAGGCTACAGAAATACCGTTTTTGTCCCATGTAACTCCATTCAGATCTACCTCAGTTGTAGTGTTAAAAATCACCATTTCCTCAGGAAAATTCTGGCAGCCGCCACAGTCACTGAACGTTCTAGAGAGCCTGGCCCATGCTTCTGCCAAAGCAGACGACACTATGCTGGGAATGCCTGGGAGTGCCAGAACAGTTATAGCAGTAGTTGGGGAGAGCTGGGCTGGGCTTCCCCCAATAATCCCTCCATCCTCGACAGCCTGGCACATGGCCCCAAAGTCTCATCCCTACCAGAAGCATCATATGGGACAGGAGTCCCCTACCTCCCAGGGGTGCAGGGAGAGAAAGCCAAGCAATAAACCCCTGGATCTAGTAGCCTAGGGTGGAGCAGAGAGAATGAGCTGGGCTGGACTCCCCTTGATCACCCCCTGGACCCAGCATAGGGCACCAGCAGCCCTTCCTCCACTCTGGCATATCAGCCTTCTCCTACTGCCATGTAGTGTTGTTAGTCCTGCAATGGTTGCAATCTGAGCTGTAGTGCTGAAGGCTCATGGTTCAGATCCTACTATTGATGCATGATAGGGAGGTCATTTGTACATAATAGTTTTTAACTTTGTCCTTTCAAAAAACCCTAGGACATCATATACAAAATATTGCACTAAACTAACATTATTTTAGTTGCAAAATCAAGCACTTGAAAGTTAGAGTCAGATTTTGAGTTTCGCATGCAACCTTAATTTGGTCCGCTTCTGAACGTGCATTATTATATTTATATAATAACATGCTATTTTTCTACAGGACCCTTGCCTTTTCAGTGCATGGATGTACATATAAGGGGACTGAATGAAGGTGGCACAAGCAACCATAAATCTGGCATTTTCTAACTCTTGAGTGCTTGAATTTGCTATGTAAATATTGAAAGGGGTGGGGGGTTGTATGTAAAATATATAAAAGCCATTGAAGTCTTACAATGAGCATTGGTGGGTTGTACAATCTAGCTATCTTAACCCAAAGTCAATATCTGTTGTGTAGGAATTAAAGAAATATCCGAGTTCTCCCTTTAAATCAAAGTTCATGTATTGTTCTCAGACTATTGCCATACACAGACATGGATGAAACGTAATATGAAGCCTTAATTTTGTGTTTTCTTGTTTGTGTGAAATCAAAGTTTGACTCATGCTACCCTCATCACGTGGGCTGTGGGTGTGGGGACAAGGCCGTGCTTAAATAAACTGTCATAACATGATTTTTGGAAGACATTGTTAGCTGTTTGAGAAAAACACCCACATGCGCAAGGCTCAAATGAATTCAGATATGCTTGTGTAAGCAGAGACAAGACCTTATGGAATTACAGATGATCTTTTATTTCAGCAGTTATTTAATAATGTTGGCCCTTCTTCCGACACCATTGTCTCATTTCTTAAACCAGTGTCCCACTCTGGAAATCACTTGCAGAATTTTGTAGTATTGCAGGTTGGCTTCCCAATGGAAGAGAAATAAGAAAGAGAGAGTCTGCGTGTACTCTAAGTGTAACTTGCTTTATTTACACACCTATACCAGTCTGGAACAAAGGCCATCACAAACTGCATGCAGGCAACCTCCTCTTCCACCAATGTCAGCTTGCACACCAATGCCTACTTCTCAAGAAGCTGGTGTCTCAAGAATTGCCTCCAAATACAGAGAATAAAGCAGAGAATTTACTCTCTTCTGTCTGCCACAACATCTGTCAAAGGACTACTGCATTACAAAACTAACAATAATAGAACATTTCTTCTAAGATTAAAATCTTGCTCACATTCTGGGAACATGTGGGACTGTATAACAGCATTATCTGGTGAGCCCATCATAATATTTTAACTACAGTTAATATGATGTTGAACAACAAATCTTTCCATCGCTGGATATGCTTTTTTGAGTTACTCATGGCACTTTAGGCTCACAAAGAAGTCACCAAGTGACTCAGGACTCATAGCTGTGGTGGGCAACCTCTGGGCCGCATGTGGCCCATCAGGGTAATCTGCTGGCGGGCCGCGAGACAGTTTGTTTACGCTGACTGTCCGCAGGCACGGCCCCCCCCCAGGTCCCAGTGGCTGCGGTTTGCTGTTCCTGGCCAATGTGAGCTGTGGAAAATGGCATATTAAGTTTCACTTAAAAGCTAGAAAATATATAAGACTCTGTAATATGTATTCATTAATCAGTTGAAAAATGTGTCCGGTGAAGCTGTGTGATTTAAAAGGCCTATCTGTTTAAAAATATATATTTTGCTCTTTTCCTTCCTCTAACATTGGCATAGAAGGCAGGTTCATGACTGGTCCCAGTGATTTTATATATGCAGCTGATAATATCCTTAGAAAGGTGTGTTTGTTCAATATACACATAATTGTGTGTGTGTGTGTGTGTGTGTGTGTGTGTGTGTGTATATATATATATATATAAAAAAATATGTATATGTCTTACCTGAATAGTACCTGTGGGGTTAAAGGCAAGAAAATCATGTTTATGAAGGTGGAGTGCCAATTTCAGACATCCTGTGGGTGTGACATGCAGTCTAAACTCTACTTTTAGGAATTGACGTCAGTCGTAAAGGGAGGCCGCACCCTTCTGCCAGCACCAAACAGGAAATTCTTAATTACTCTCTAAAGGAGTGGCTGGAACAATAAAAACTCTGAGTTCTGCTTTAAGACTAAAGATATGATGTCTTTAATAATATGGAAAAGCTGTTTTAAATTAAAAACAAATTAGCTGTCTTCTAAGGAAGAATAAAAAATGTAAACAAAAGCAATGAAAGTTAACTGGAAACTCAGTGAGAGAGTTTGGAAATCCTGAGCATACTTGCCTGAGAAACAAGAGTCTGACTTTCGTTTCTTTATAAGTAAAAATAAATTAAAATCCAAGCATGCTGAGAAGGATATCTTTGGTTTTGCTCATGCCACAAAGTGAATAAACTCAAAAGAGGAAAGAATCAAAATATTATTGCTAAAATCTATGAAATTTGCTAAGTCGTCTTAAATTCTTTTACATACACGTAATGTAGTTCACACTGCCAAGAGACAGAGTGGTAGTGAATAAAGGGGCTTTATTGTGGATCATTGAATGAGGTTTACTTTGTCAAATACTTTTCATCAGTCATAACCTACATCTTCACTTTCATAGGAATCACCCTTCAGTTATAGTTCAGCCAGGAAAGAGACCTTTACCTGTGGAATCTCCAGACACACAAAGGAAACGCAGAATACACAGATGTGATTATGAAGGTTGCAACAAGGTCTATACTAAAAGCTCCCACCTAAAAGCTCACAGAAGAACGCATACAGGTATGAGTCTTGGTACACTTTCCTTTCATCCATATTGGTCTGGGTCAGTCCAGGCCAGACTTCTGGTTTCTGCAGAAGACCAGTTCTAGATATCTAACAGGTGCTTCAGGCTTTTTCAAACTAAAGGAAATATATGGGCTAACATAAATTTATCCGAGTTCTGTTTAAAGTACAGACCACCAAGACAACATTTTAAAGAAAGAAGGGGTAAAGCAATCTAACCGTATCTCCTTCTGCCAGCTCACTGAGTCCTAGTCACATGTCCCAGGAAGTCCCATTGTGTAGTGGTAAAATCTTCCCTTTAGTCTGGGTTGGCTGTGGAAACCCAAGATTAAAATTCAGTGGTAATGGTAGGTTACATGTCAGGTATAAATGGTGAAGTCAGACAGGTTAGACAGGTTAGACATTCATTTGGGTTTGCAAAATGAGCCACAGGGAATGGATCACTTGATGATTATCTGTTCATTCCCTCTGGGGCACCTGGCATTAGCCACTGTCGGAAGACAGGATACTGGGCTAGATGGACCTTTGGTCTGACCCGGTATGGCTGTTCTTATGTTAAAATGTGTGTAACATAGGGTATGTCTACAATTGGAGCTAGGGGTGTGAAAGCTCAAGGAGAAATATTCACACTAGCTCTGACTGAACTAGCACACTGCAAACAGAGTGTATCCACAATGATATGAGCAGTGTAGCCACCCCGCGTGCCTGCCTGTGGTCTCAGTTGGGTACGTACTCTAGGCATCCCCTCCTGCCTGCTGTGCTGCTCCGGCAACAATCTGTTCTTAGCACTCTAGGTCAGTCAGAGCTAGTGTATATCTCCTTGAGCTGGGAATAACCCCCCTCACTCCAAGCTTAAATATGCCCTTACAGGCCATGGAGTAGAAGGGGGATGGAGCAGGAAAAGCAGCTAGCAGGAGGTTGTAAGTCAAAGTAAGCTCCTCCTAGTATCTCTTATATGCTAATGTCAGTTGCTTTTTTCTTTTCTTTCTGCTATACCCACTTCTGCCCACATGGCATGCAAGGTACTCATTTGCACACCCACCAAATGCCAAATCAGTGCAAGCTGCACTACCTCACAACTTACATCACTGCTACATTTGGCTTTGAGACTTCCATAGGAGTAGCACTCATTTACACAGGCCTGAACTGGGTGCCAAATGTAAAGTGTCTGTTAAGGTTTCGGCATTGCATCCAGCCACTCTTAAACACTGGTCAGGTTCCTTCTGAATGCTCTTTTCTAAGAGCTTCTTTCAAATAAAGATGTCCCCATACCTATTCTCAATCACCATGTTCCAGGCATGCCTTGACACATTGTTTGGACATACACTGGAAGTTTGTGACAGTAAGACCTGTTCAGAGAAGACACAAGGCCTGATTCCTAGTTACACTATGGCCATTTACTCCCCAGCAATGTAATGGAGCTTAGTGGAAATGAGAATCAGGCTCATAGAAAGGAAATTAGTTAAGCGGATCCACCTTTAACTATACCTCTTATGACAACATCATTATTTACATTACAGTAACTCATAGCGACTGCAACCAAATTGGGACCCTGTAGTGTTAGATGCTGTACAAACATGTAGGGGTAAGAAAGGGAGGGATGTGTTGACAGAGTAATACAAACAAGATGTAACACACAACCCTTCTTGACCTAGTCACTTCATGCACATTTAGAAATTCATAAGCTAACCAAGAACTTCACAAACTATGCTAGCTAGATAGGTCAATTTGGGTGAGTAGAAGAGAATTAGCTGGGGTCTGAATGGGGGAGAGAGGATGAATCGTATGGTATAAAGCAGTTCACATGTTTGTGTGTTAACATTCAGAAACACCCCAGAGAAGCCCCACCCTTTTTTCCCCACTTTAAATCCCTCATTTTCTGTTCCCTTTCCCAGGTGAAAAGCCATACAAGTGCACCTGGGAGGGATGCACGTGGAAGTTTGCTCGTTCTGATGAACTAACACGACATTTCCGTAAACATACCGGAATCAAACCCTTCCAGTGCCCGGACTGTGACCGTAGTTTCTCACGCTCGGACCATCTTGCTCTCCACAGGAAACGCCATATGCTAGTCTGAATGTCTCTTGTCCCTCAACTCCCATCACACTTTCTTTTTTACATGTGCATTTTAATTTGAATTCAGCTGGTCTGAATCTCTGATCTTACACAATTAAACGCTTCCATATGGTCAGTAATAGATGTTATCTAACCCTGCTATGTCCTTGCCACGGGTCAGACCTAAAGAATGTGAACATTTTTTTTTTCCGAGGGATGCTAAGCAAACCCGTCCTGCAGACAGTATATGTTATGTATTCCTTTGTGAATAAGGGAATTTGTAAACTAGCAACTTTGTTGGTTTTGCCTTATAATATAGCCAGCATATATTGATCAACTAGTAAATGTTATTGAATATCCAGTCCTTGCCAGAGACTTTATTTATGAGCCCTGCAAAGGATACGCTCTCCTTTTATGCTCAACAGTGCAATGAATGGACTTTCCAACATTGCTGGTTACAGCAGCATGTTTAAAGCAACACTTTTAGAAAGACACTTCTCACTGTAGAAATCCCCTCTGCCAAGACAGTGAATGACACTGTAATAGCTAACCTAAGCAAAGTACTCTCTTTACATCATGAAAAATTAAGTGATAACTGATTTGGGCTAAATTAATAATATTATTTGAAGAATCATCAGCAGAAATTGATGTATACACATGATTGTGCCTCTAAACCAACGTCACCTATCTTTTGTATTATACTGCAGTACGTGAGCTTGTGTTTATTGCATGATGCTTCGGTAGATTCCTTAAGTGTGTGATTCCTGTGTGACACTATCTCTGTTTTGTGTGCAGCCGTACAGATGGAACACACACGGTACTCCTGTGACATGACATGAAATGACATTCATAGAGACCTACCATACCTCATTTCAGGGGTAAAGATGTATCCCTTGATAATCACTCCCCTGTTCTTTTAAAAACTTCATCGTACCTCAAAAGCAGCAATTGTCATATCAGAATGCTCCAAACTGTACCATTGGTGGAAGTGAGTGCCAATTTGATACACTACAGTATTTAAATTTTAGTTCACAAGATTTTTTTGATGGCAGAAAGCTAAATGGCATCCAATAGGAAGCACTTCCTGTGAGAAATTGAGTTCTGTAAATGTCTCAAATGACAAGAGTAGGCTTGATAAGCCATTTAATGACTCTGTGATTTGATTTGTGGCTCTGTGGTTTCTTGATGCTAGGTGGACCAAGAGATCCCATGGATGTGCTTGTTGTATTAAAAAATTGAGTCAGAAAGGTTCAACTCCCAGTTTCAGTTAACAAAATAAAATAAATAACCTAAAGTTTGGTGCTAAATATGTTCCAGAACTTTGGAGGTGTTAACTGCATTAAAAGGGAGGTTCCTGCATTTATTAGTTGGCTGCTTTTGTGGCACCACATGGAAACCAGATGTATTTGTCTAGACTGTCATGCACCACAACGTTTTTTGTTCAGTTCATTATGCAAATCAGGCATAGTTCCTGCAATATGAAAATGTCAGTCAAATTTTCACCTCATGGAAAAACCCACTGGAAAAGAAAATATCTGCATGCTGCCCTCTATGCGAAAGAATTTGAGACCCGGTGGCGCAGGAAGTGTTCATGACCCTAAACACTGTGGACACCTGGAAAATCCTACAGATCCAAGAGTTGTGCCAGTTTACTCTCTTGGCAGTGTGGTTCACATTTACCTGACATCGACAGCTGCTCCCCTCTGTCAGCAAAACTGGCAGGAAGGGGCGCGTCTCCAGTAGTATAAATATAGGCCAATGTATAGATGTTCGGGGGGGTAAAGAATAAAATTATACCTTACAGCTATCTGAACTTTAATGCCGAGTGTCAGAGTAATTAGGGATATTTTCACTTATTGTACAGAAAAGTGCAAAGGGTGTTTCTGACGTAAAATATGAAATATTTCCCCTGCTCTAAAATTAACATATACTAAAGTATGGAACTGGACATCCATTTATCTAAGGCAGCAGTTCTCAACCAGGGGCCTGGGGCCCCCTGGGGGGCCGTGAGCAGGTTTCAGGGGTTCCACCAAGCAGGGCATTAGACTCGCTGGGGCCCAAGTCAGAAAGCTGAAGCCCCACCACATGGGGCTGAAGGCAGAGGCCTTGAGCCCCACCACCCAGGGCTGAAGCCAAAGGTCCCAGGCAATTGCCCTGCTTGTTACCCCCTAACGCAGGCCCTGGCTTTTATATGCAGAAAACCAGTTGTTGTGCCACAGGTGGGCTGTGGAGTTTTTATAGCATGTTGGCGGGGCCTCAGAAAGAAAGAAGTTGAGAGCCTCTGATCTAAGGAATCTCTTACCCTTTTGCAGTGCTGTGGTGTTACACAGTCAAAACATACAGTGAGGAATGAGAATTTTCATACCGTATCTCCCAGCACCTGGAAGTTTTGTGTGAATGCTGGTGTAAGGGATCTGAGTCACATTCTGCTCTCCTGCACCACTGTAAGTCTGGAGTAACTTTCCTGGAATCTATGGAATCCTGGAATTGAAGCTATGCCAGATTTATAGTTGTGTAACTGGATAGAAATGTAATTACCAGGTAAATTCTCTCAGCCTTCTGTTGATACGTGGCTCTGTCACGTACGAAAAAACTTCCTGGAAAGAGAACTAGCGTAGACTAGACAATTTTTTTTTTCCAAGTGCCCGTAACATCACAGAATCAAAATTGATAACAAAATTAAGCTCTAGTTATTTACAGCTAGCTGTTCCATAGCTGAAGAACTCTATTGACTTTAATAGGGGCTCCACACAATGAGCTGCCACAGGCTCAATTCCTGAATTTGAACTTTTAAACATATCACAGGAGGATAGGTGTTTGGCATGCTGTGGATGAAAACAACTCAATTAAAACCTGGAAACAAGCAGATAGGATCCTATAAAGAAAGGCAGGTGTCAGACATTCTAATTCTATTTCTACTTTTAACTAATTTATTCGCATCAAATTTGGTATTTTTTGTGAGATTAAATTTCCTGTGCTGCTAATTTTTTTTTTTTTTGTCTTCCATAAAACAGTTTTAAGTGTTTGCATCTTTTGCTCACTATAATCTGGGGCTGCGTGGTCTTCTGGCATAACTCCACTGAAGTTAATGAAGTTACTCCAGCAGAGCATTAAATCCCTGACATGTAGGCTATTAAATCAGCTGTTAACCTGTTTGCCTCTGTTTAAAGATATTTATAATGAGTTGTAGGGAGAAATACTGTTAAGATGCAATATAATGCCCTTGGCCATATGCTTTATGATATAGGACATTGACAGCAGGTTTAAATTTAAACATTAAATAGAATCTTAATTACTGGTAACTAAATAAGGTAGTTTCATGTAAATGTCTTGTTATAGGATTTTTCACTTTATATATGTGGCGTCATATCTTCTGGGAAGTCAGAAAAGCGATTACAAAGTAAATTTTATCTTTTTAGTTTAAAATGTGAATCTGCATTTTAAATGGGGCATTAACTCTAACTTTGGTTTGGGGAGTGCATCCAAAAAAAAATATAACTAAGGAAATACTAAACAAGCATCAGCTCCAGTCTAGAGAGCTCACTCCTCCTCTTGTTGACCTGAATGGAAGCAGGACTGGGTCTAAAGACACACACACAACTCTGCTGCAGGATTTGCTTTGTGTATTTAAAAGAAAAACCTGTGCACTAGCAGTATTGCACTGTACAGTATGTAACTTGGAATACCATTATACTGATATTGTACCTGTATGTACCATTCAACATTAAAATGGATTACATATTTCCGAGACAATCCTTCGGAGTTAAACAGGTATGACAGTAATATGGTTTTATTTAAATATACACTGTAGTTCTGTAGTGATCTGTCTAATGCCACAAGCTTGTCTGAATATGTTGTCTGTGTTTTGTCTCTGTCAAGGTTAGCAAACTGTAAATGAATGCAAATCCTTTCTTAAAACAAAAAACATTTTACATGTATTAAGAGGGTTACAAAAATGTTCATTGTCTTACAGATATTAGCACTTTTCTGCTATTTATGTACTTTAAATGTTAGAGGGTCAAAATAATCTTTCTGCTTAGCATTTCTTAAAACATTACCTGCAAATGTAGCAGGGATATTACATTTACTTGTATAAACTATACAGAAATTTTTTTAATAAAATGTAATATATTTTATAAGCTAATAAGACTGGGTAATTAAAGGTTTCTAGCATGCATTACTATAACTTGCAAATACTGAAACATTTTGGTAATCTTTCTTACTAAAGATGTGAATGTTTAATGTACTTTCACTGTTTCTACTTTGGTAGTCCAATGGGAATTCAGTAATGACATTTTGTCATGTCAAACTGTGAACATAAATTTGTACTGTACAGTTCTCATACTATATACAGTATACAATATGTATTATACTTGTTAATAAAACCATCAGAATATTAAATGTGATCATGTAGTTATATACCATACAACAGAGTATACTTACATATGAACCAGGAAGTTCAGAAAAGAAGCTTTCAAAATATGTAAAATCAGCACTTGTTAAAATGCAAAACAAAAAAATCCAGAAGCTTAATTTCCCATTTCTGAAGGGTTTTTTAGGATTCAGAAGTCAGATTGTTGGAATATCTAAAGTACCATACATATTTTCATGCAAAATACTTCTATATCCATTAAAGAGTATGCTGATCTATGAATCATATAGAGTCAAGGTAGATTCACTACAGTCCATGCATCACATTTCTTATGGATACATCTGAATGAAGAGGGTAAAGCAAAACAAAAAAACTTAGTGCAAACAGTTCACTGGATTTTGATTCCATCTACTCTTACCTCTTTATTATTTGCTGTTCCCTAGCAACCAAACTTTTTTATACTAACGTTTTCAAAAAGTTAATTTCAGTTTCACAGTCAAGATTAGTTGAATGAATGAATAAATAATGTTTGAGGCAGATGTTTATTATAAGGTATAGGTCATCCAATCACGGAACAGAAACAAGACTATATGACATTGGGATGTATGAATTCCAAACACTGAATCACTGACTCAATAATTGCTCTGAACTGCTTGTGAGAAATCCAAGCTCAAATAAATTAGTAAAAACAATTAACAAATTCTAGTTTCACAACCAAGTCTTGATGAAAGATTTTGCACAGCTCATAAAGCAGATATCCCTTTCTCATATGGCATAGTTATAACATTCAAGCCAACTCCGTCTTTACAGCTGCCCCTGGTTTTTTGTGTGGCCCCAATGCCAAATGGCAAAAGCAACCAGCTTTTCCTCCCTGAGTTCCTTTCCCATTCTAATCCTGCTCTCATTTCATGGTCTGGCCTATATTTGTTTTCCTCCCCAAAAATTTTGCTGTGGACTCAACTGGTGGGAATGTGTGCTCTTGAAGAGTAGGATCCCTACCCCTTGCTTGAAGTTCTGAGTGGCTATGGTTTGCAACATAATGACAAATGGAGCAGCAGAGGTGGCAACAGATTTCTTACAATACTGTATATTTTATTTGTATTATAGTAGCACCTAGAAGCCCCAGACTCATTGTGCTAGACATTGTATAAACACATCATAAAAATATAGTCTCTGTCCCAAGGTGCCTACAATCAGCAGATCTATATGCAGGAGTATAATAAAGCAACTAGTAATTGCATTGAAAGGTAAATTGAATATGTTTGATATCAAAGTTTAGGGAGGGAAAGGAGATAAACCCATCCCCTAATATACTTTGCAATACACTCCATTCCAAATCCTTCAGCTATCCTCAAAGCAATGATGCTGACCCTAATTAAACCAGCAGCTTTTCTCCAACTGCTACTGCTCAGCCATGGAGAGGGGGAAAGCAGCCAATAACAGTATAGCTTCTGAAGGAGTCTTTCTGCCAAAGAGCAGCATGGTGGAGCTGAGGAGCAACACAAGTGCTGTGAATTTTGTGGGGCTAGAGGCAGAGCTCCCCCTCAGATCAATGGAGTCCATGGTTTTGAAAGCCCACACCTGTTTCCCTTGAAAACCCCCAACCTTTTTTCTTCTCTTAGGGCAGCCTGCAAAGTACAGGCTACTTCACTAAGGCCTTGTCTGTACTACAGAGTTTTGTCAACACAACTTATGCCGACACACAGCCACCACTTTAATTAAACCACTGTTGCACATCCACGCTATGCTCTTTGTGTTGGCAGAGCACAGCCACAATAGCAGCTCTTGCAGTGACACAGAGAGCAGCGTGGGTAGCTATCCCACTGTGCAACTGGCTACAGGGTGCTTTGAGAAGGGGTTGCAATGCCTCATGGGGCAGGTACAGCATCACATGATGCAGGTTTCTCAATCCTATCGTTCCATGGGCATCCTACTAGAGTGCCAGCTGCTTTTCAACTGAAGTGGAGGAGAGAGAAGTGTGTGTGTTGGGGGAGAGTGAGTATGTCAGGCATGCCATCTTTTTAAGTTCACACAGAAGCTGGATGCAACCAGTCCTGAGGAAGGGGAAGGGGGGGGTACCTCCCACACACACACATCAGCCCCTGCCTCCCTCCCTGGCTTTGCACAGCGGAGCATGAGTCTCTTATGCAGTCTCTTATGCAGCCCACAATGATAAATACATTGAGAACCACTGCTTTATGTAGACTTACTGTATAATCTGCACACCTGGATTATCAATAATTGCTGTGCACAGCAGTCAGCACAGAAGCATATGGACCAGTGGTGGGCAACCTGCAGCCCATGCGCCACGGGCGGCCCTTATGGGTAATCTGCTGACGGGCTGCCAGACAGTTTGTTTACATTTGCATGGCCGCCCACAGCTCCCAGTGGCTGCGGTTCACCGTTCCCGTCCAATAGAAGCTGCGGGAAGCGGCAGCCAGCATGTCCCTGTGGCCTACGCTGCTTCCCACAGCTCCCATTGTCTGGGAACGGTGAACCGCGGCCACTGGGAGCTGTGGGCAGCTATGCAAATGTAAACAAATTGTCTGGCAGCTCGCCAGTGGATTACCCAGACGGCCCATGTGTAGCCCGCGGGCCACAGGTTGCCCACCACTGATATAGACCCTGTAGAAGCTTTCTGCTCAACTATAAAGCATCAGCATTACAGAAACTGAGGAAACAAAGTCATTAAGTGATCACTCTCCTTACAGTGTATATGATACATTGTTCTCCCATTGTTTCATGTTCTCTGTGTATATAAATCTCCCCACTGTATTTTCCACTGAATGCATCCGAAGAAGTGAGCTGTAGCTCACGGAAGCTTATGCTCAAATAAATTTGTTAGTCTCTAAGGTACCACAAGTACTCCTTTTCTTTTTGCAAATACAGACTAACATGGCTGCTACTCTGAAAAAAGTCATTCAGATTTCAGTGCTACACTATTTACCAAAGCCCTTTAATTATGAAGAATGCAATTGTGCTACACAGAAGGATTATAGAAGGCCACAAGGAGGGTGGAATAAGCATTTGACCATTAAATCCAGAGATTTAAGTAATTTTAAGAAGTGGGTGTGGATTTTACTGTAGCCTCAGGTGGCTGTGACCTACATGTTGCTCAGTTATGCCTGTAATGTGTCCGTTTACTGTGCTTTACAGAAAGAAATACATAGTTACCACAGCAAGAGGCTGCTTCAGAGCGTTTTTCTTAAAGACAAAGGACTAGGAAATGTTTCCTGCTTGTGGCCTGATTAACCCTGTTTGTTATGTTCCAGCTGATGCGCACTCAACACAGGATGTTCTGGGCAAGGTAGGGAAATGGTGGCTTTAAGCCCTCTTTGCGCTGATCCTGGAGATGGTCTGAGATTGGTCTTTCTTACGCCCGGCTACCTGTGGCCCCAAATGGACAATCCAGCAACATTGCAACCTGATCCCATAGACTGGGGGCAAGGGGAGTAGTGTCAGATTTGCTGTGTTGTCCCAATCTCACTTTGGGATGCCCCTACACTGGGGGTATCATGAGATAGCTGGTTAAACTTGGTTTCTAGCAGTTTTGTGTCACTGGAGCAGTGTGAAGAAGCCAGAGCGAGGACCAGAAACTCATACAAAGGCTTTCATGCACGGCACTCTGAAAACAGAAACAGACTGTTTCTTGTTCTGAACCAATATTAACAGAGGCAATTAATGATTGACGTCATACACAAGTTACTTACTTTTTAAAATCCTTTATAAAATTCTTTCAACTATCTCCTGGTTGGGAAAACTAAAAAACATGAATTTAAAACCAGTAACTAGACCTGATTTTAACAAACACCGTGGGGCCTGAATCCTGCCCTGAAAGCAAGGCCCACTGAGAGTTTAAGTCAGTAAAAATCTAAGTTATTGTAACAAACCTGTGGCAAGCTAGGACTTAGCCATCATCACTCTGCTGTAGAACAGGACCATTTGCTGTAGCAGAAGGGAGAGAACTCAGAGGCACAGGTACCTATTGTTTGAGCTAAAGGAGAATCTCCTTTAGCTGTTATAAGTATTGGGCTTAAGATACACAGCTGAGCCATGATCTGCCTACACAACCAGTGGTTCTCAACCTACGGCCTGCGGGCCACTTGCAGCCCAATCAGCACCCAGATGTGGCCCATGTCACATCCTCAGGGTCATACAGGTAGTATATATATTGTGTGGATGTGGCCCACATAACACACAGAGAGCTGCATATATGGCCCATAATGGTAAATAGGTTGAGAACCCCTGCTAGACAGTTCATTTCAGTATCAGCTTCAAGCTACAGACGCTCACATTTCTGAGTTAATTATTTTTCGGGCACACTCATATTTCATTTAGTGGGGATGACAAAAGTGAGTCCTCTAGGAAACATTTTGGCATTCACTGAGCTAATAAAACAGATTGATTTTTTTCTATGCCAAGCTTAACAATCATGCCAAGTTGCTAGTCATCTAAGCTAAAAGCTGAGGAAAAAAATGAAAAAATTTTCCAGTCAAGCCTGACAGTGTAAACTGTGACATTCCCCAAGCAGGTCTGAGGCACCTTGTTGCAGTTGAAACAAGAGATAGGACAAAAACAGAGCACACTAATAAAAAGAAAAGGAGTACTTGTGGCACCTTAGAGACTAACAAATTTATTTGAGCATAAGCTTTCGTGAGCTACAGCTCACTTCATCGGATGCATCAAATAAATTTGTTAGTCTCTAAGGTGCCACAAGTACTCCTTTTCTTTTTGCGAATACAGACTAACACGGCTGCTACTCTGAAACAGAGCACACTAGTGTCACTTCATATGAAAAATATTGACATTTTATCTTCTTGGCTATACAGATGTGGATGAAGAAGCAGAATTCCAAGTGTTAATGCTTCAGGCCTCAACAATGCTGCAGGCAGCTAGCTGGTAGTGCCAGACAGATAAAATGTGGGAATGTAGCTGGCACTCAGGCTCTGGGCCTGTTTAGAAATTGCACATGTGTTACAGAGTATTTATGATGGTGAGGCACATGCCAGCTGTAATGTACTTCTCAGGACTGTTAAAGCAATTGATTTAATTGCCAAACTCCTGTCTGACAATTTGTAGAAATGGGTCACTGCATTTGCCCGGTGGATTAGTGTCCAGAATGTCCTGCAAGGGCAGCTTTCCAGGACACTGGGCAGATGCAGCTGAGAATATTGGTTGGCACTCACTTCATTGTTCTTGGGCTCTTCTTACAAATTACAGAACATTCGGTAAGGCAATCAGCTCACTCTGACAAAGACCCAGTATGAGCTACCAGGCAGTGCAGAAAAGGAAGTCTGCATTACACTGAGAAAGTTACTCCTCACCAATAAAGGATGTGAGCAACATTTATAACTGAACCAATGCTGAACATTGTTAAACTGCAAGTGTAGACAAAGACACAAACTTCACTTAGATACTCAGGCAATCTTGGAACTATGAAGGCACTCCATGAAACAGACTGTCAGGAAAGGCTGTGGAATAGCCATCTGATGAAGTGGGTTTTTTACCCACAAAAGCTAATGCCCAAATAAATCTGTTAGACTTTAAGGTGCCACCGGACTCCTCATTATTAGAGATGTCCAGGACTAGACTACACAACAGTCAGTGATGATTTGGGAACACAGAGCCGCATTGGTGTCAGGTAAGTTCATTGCAGGATCAGGGATTTTCTTAGTCTATTCAGACGTTCCCCTTTTCAAGCTGAATGGTTAGTCAAATTGTGAGGCCCTCTTCCAGTTGGAAGTAGAAATTGATGGAGTCTGGTGTTTTCATATATTCAGTGTAAATAATCAAGACTGCATCACAGTCCTGCTCCTCCAAACATAGGAGGAACCAAGAACAAAAAGGAGCAGATTCTTAACTTACAGCGCCAACCCTCTTTAGCCAACACCAGACCCAAAAGCTGCCTTGCTAGTTTTTTCCAGGGTCACACTGTGCTCACAATCTACTGCTCAGCTTTCGTGCTTTTTGCCTCTGCCTCTCCACCCTACCCCCTTTGTCTGTTCTGAGTTTGTGTGTGTTCTCCCTTCATACACATACACACACAAAATACTCAGCAAACCCCCTGAAGTAACTGGGAGAGGAGACAGGCCCAGCAAATCAAAATCATTAGCACTTACTTTATTTTCAAAAGTTGTCAAAAGTAATATGGTATTGGGTAACTATACAGAAGAAACAAATGCACTAAAATAAGTCCCTACAAACAACAATTAAAATATGAAATAAATGAGAATAAAAGCATCTGTTTAGCACCAGTTCCTAATGGTTCCCATGGAACCACCTGTTAGGGGCATACATGGTACTATTTAGTGCTTATACAATGCTGTGCATTGGCAGATCTCACAGCACTTAGCAAAAATGAGTAGATATGTGCGTTTTACAAAATGGGAAACTGAGGCACCAAGAGGTAATTGACTTTCCAAAAGGCAAGCCCCGAATCACTGGTAGATATAGCTCTCAAATCTTTGCATCTTGAGTCCCATGCTCTAAGCAGCATGTTATGTTGTTTGCTGTACATGAACCTGCACATGGGAGATGTTCCTGAATGTGTTGAACTGGATAAGCAATTCATTACCTTTCTACTGTGACATTTTATTCAGAGGAAGAGTGTGCTTTATCTATTCTAACGCAAGCTATCCTTTAAGAGATACACAGGAAATACTCAACAACGATTAAACAGCTGGCCACTGGATGTCGCCCTTACTCCATATGAATACAGATGAACACAGAAAATGACAAACTTATTAAGAAACAAGTGAATTAATTACAATTAAAAAATGTCATCAGACATTTAAAAAATTAATCAGCTAGTACATCTAGCTTTCCCCCAGAGAGTCTGATCATGCAGTCTTTGCACACCCAGATCTCCTACTGTTTTCAAGATTGTACTCCCAATCTTTGTTAAATATTTATTTTTTGTTTATAAAATACACTTACCCTGTTCTCTGGTGTTGAAATTCACCCCCATGGAGAGGGCCAGCACAAAGGTGAGGCACCACTAAAATATCATGTACCACTTAAGATCTACGACCAGTGGTGTGCTGCCTATGTATGCATTGCATGGCCCACGTCCAGCTGTGTCAGCAGGGTAATTCCGTCCGGACTCCAGATGCACATGGAGGATACCATCGTGTAGAACAAAATAGTATCTGCTACACAGTGTGACCTCGCACACACCGTATGAGCAAGGTCACAGCATGGAGGATGCCATTTTGCATGCAAGTGTAGAATTGTATGCCTGACTCAAAATGTCACAGTGCTCCACTGCCTATGACTTAGTGGGAGCTGGTTGGTGCTCAACACTTGAAAAAAATCAGGCCTCTAAAAACTTAAGGAGAGAATTTCAATGGTATGAAGGGCATTTAGACACCCAACTTCTATTGAAAAGTCAATGAGAGCTGGGTACCTACATCCCCCTTTGTGCCTTTGAAAGTCTCTCCCTAGGAGCTAATTTTAGGCAGCCATTTTTTAAAGCTTGTGGCCAGGGCACATTTCCTCACTTAACCTATAAGGAAAAGAAAATTCTTGTGGCATTTAGCCAAAGCCAAGAGGAACCAACATTTTGTGTATCCCCTGGCCAGAAGCACACTGTCCTGTTCAATTTCAGAAAAACAAACTACATTTACAACAAATTACAAGAAACATTTCCAAAAACAAATTAAAAAAAAGTTTGCTCCTTGAGAGGGACTCTGCTCTGTATTGTAAATCCCAGTAGAGCAGGGTATGATGTGTAAACAATGAAATTAGCACTTTGCCTTTGAGTTGGACTTTTGTGGGAGGAAAGGAAAAGTATAGGAGAATGTTACTGGTTAATAATCATATTTGGAGAACATCAGGAATCAAATTATCTCTTTCCCAGCTACCTGCAAATTAGAAAGAAATAAAAAATCGTGTTTCCCAACAAACTAAGTTTGAGAGCTTCAGCAAACCAGAATACCAGAAATTAGCTAACAGGAAGAAATGTCTTGTTGATTTCACTGCTTTGCATAAGTAAGGAAATCTAAGTTAAGATTTTTACTTCTTCTTTTTCACATCTTGTAAACAGGACAGAATAAGTGCTGGTAAATGTCACCTCAATATTTTCAATAAAACTAATGATAATCATTTGTTTAATTTTTTTCATTTTGTTTTAGGTCTTTGGGAACAGGCAAACGTGTTTTAAGGTACAGAAGACTACATATTTTTGACAGATTGATAGTTTTCTTTGCTGTATAATTTAGTACTTGTAAAAGTCCTATATAGGTAGAGGCAGATGGCTGGCCTATGTTATTAATAACTATTAATATATCTGTTTGCTGTGTTGCTGTAGCTGTGTGGATCCGAGGATATGAGACACACAAGGTAGATGAGGTAATATCTTTTATTGGATGTCATCTTCGGTTGGCGGAAGGGACGAGCTTTCAAGCGTACATAGAGCTCTTCCAGTCCTGCCTTGTGTTTCATTAATATATCTGACAGTTATACAGCACCTTTCATGACACTGCAGTATGTAAAGTGATCATTATAGATGTCAGTCCATCCAGTGCTGAAATGCAGCCACCTCTGGAGTTTAGCCAGGCAGCTGTTTAACAGCATATAGCAATATTACACAGCACTTTAGGACAGTAAGTTAAGAATTCTGTATCCAAATCGACATTGTAGGGATGGGGGAGAAATTAGGTAGGTAACTATCGCAGCTGGAACTTGGCAGTTACACCAGAGGTAACATTGCTATTCTTGTGAAAAATTCCATCCAGTCTTTAATAACTAGGAGCGATCAGAACATTAGTTTTATACATCTTCTCTAGTCACCTCCAGGGGCTACATTACATTCAGTAATGACTCAGAGAGAACTGTGCCACATATTGAAACACCAATATACTCACCATCAGCACTAAACTCCCTTCTGCCTATGAAAATCTCCCCCGAGTCCTAAGTGGCTTGAATTTCAAGTATTGAGCACTCAGCCCAATGAAGTATGCACGCATCTGTTCCCACTGAAGTCTTAGGGTTGAATTGGTGTGTGATGCTTAAATAGTGCATCAGCTTGGTGCTGAACAGGAGTGAATTCTACCACAAGCCATTTCATGAACAGGTCCAAGACAAACATACAATATCCTCTTTCAGGCAAGACTTGATAAAATCTGTGACCAGCATTTTCAAACCTGGGTGCCTAGAACTAGGCATCTAAATTCATACTTATGCTCCTAATTAAATGGCCTCCTTTACAAAGATGCTGTGTGCCACTGAAGTCAGTGAGTAGTGGGTTCTCAGAACCTCTGAAATCAGGCCACCTTGAATTGTCCATCCAAACCAGATGAAAGATAGGAGGCCATGGATTGGTTTAATTAGGCTACAACTTTATTCACTTATAATATCTGGAATAATAACTAACAACAAATTGTACAACACAGGGAGGAGGGGGTTGGCCTCCCCACCGATCCCGACATAAGATCCCCATACACTCTTCCTCAGCTCCCTTAAAGGGGACCAGGGAAAGGAGGGGGATCAGCTCCCCACTGACAAGATGTAGGAGCCCCAAACGCTCCTACTCAGTTCCCATAAGGGATGCCTTCCTTCAAATTCTTCCGTACCAAGTACTGTACTGGACATCGGCCACATGGAGGCACCAGCAAAATGCTTGGCTGCCTCTCCCACTCTCACCGGCTACTCAGATATCCATAGATTCCATCCTCTTTTTTTTTTTTAAACTGAGGTGAACAATATTTGCATCTAGTGTCTGTTCCCTGGCTTTCAAAGAGTGTACAAGGTGCATCGGCTGGTCCCATAGCATGTCTCTTCTTCCATGCCAGCTCAGGGTTGCCTCACTCCCCAGGCCCAGATGTGAACTGCCCAATTACTTGGAGGCCCACCTATGCACCCAGGATGCAATACTATGCCTGCAAGTCCACACTACCACATGCTTGGCCTATTTGCATGATGATCCTCAAAGTAAGAGAAGAGAATTAGCTCTGATTCTCTACCTCGGGTCTCATGTATGTCCTGTATGCACTTGTATGCTATTGCCCAATTGCCTGAATTGCTGTAGCCCCCAGTTCTAGCTCGGCTGCAGTCATAGCAGTCCCTACCTGGAAAGTATGGGAACCAGATTTCTGACTGATAACATGAACTTTGTAACTGTAACATATTGTACGTTGTATGGGGCTTTCCATCACCCTAAATAAAGAGGGTCTCCTCTCCAATGGGCACCATTACTGTATAAGTCCTTAGTGCCCTTACAGTGTAAATCCTTGCCTCACCTCCCTCCTGTAGCCATCAGCAGCACATGAACACCCACTTCAGGGAGGCTAGCCCCGCAGTCCCACCCCCTCTGCCCCCATAACCCATCAGAGCCCACACACACACACACTTGGAGAAGCCTTGGCCAAACAGCACTGGGCTGGCAACCAGCCTGCCCTATCCTTGCTGGCTGGCCCTGAGCCCCAGCCCGACCTCCAGGCTGCCGGCCAGCCCCAAGCCACCCCACACTGCCGGCCAGCCCCAAGCCAAGCCCCTGCCAGCTTCGGGGGAGAGGAGGAGAGAGGGCAAAGCCTCTGTGTGGAGCATGGGTGGGGCCATGGCCTGGGTTAGGGGAGGCTTAGAACCCCTGGCCTATGATACCCACTGCCGGTGCCTGTAGCATTATGTACTCACCTTGCCTCCCCCCATCAGTTTTCGAGATCCTCACAGTTAAGATGACTGATTTCTCTTCCCATTGTAAATCCCTCCACTCCAAACCCCTTATAGAAATATCCCTTGCTGACCCACGCACAAATTTGCTTTTTGCCAACTCTAAAAGCTCCAATAATGCTACTAGGAATGCACCCTTGAACAAGGATGCCTCCTATCTTCTTCTATATTTGATTGAGAACTTGCACTAAGTCTCTATGCATTTGAATAGTGGTGTGGTGACATGGATCCTTTCTAGGGTCCATGTCCCAAGACCACTCCACTGAAATCCTCCAAACTAAGAACCTACTACAAGGATCTGGGTAAGCCCCTCATGCTACTTGCAAATATAAGGCCCGAAGGGCAAATGGAGATGGTAGCTGCTGCAAGCCCCCAGGTTACCAGAGACACCATGTATTGAAGCATCTGGTCTGGAATCAGCAATACCATCGCCAGGCTTTCCCTCCTCCTCATATTGCACAAAATTGTTAAAATTCCTGTCATAGGCCCTAAAGTTTCATGGTGATACCTGCGGTGTGGGCGCCTATGGATTTACCCCGCATCTTCTACCATATTTTTGCTTTCCCTTAAAGCTATAGCAGTTGTGGGCTGCATAGGCCCCAAAGCACAGCTTCTAGCCATGTTTAAATTTGTAGATGTTCCAAAAATCACCCACCCTCATTAAAAGTCCAGCAAATGTTATTCAGAGCATCAAGTCTCTAGTGGACATGCTGAGTAGTAAACAGGCCATTATCAGTGTGAACACCGGGTTCCCGTGGTGTCATGCATCCCAACCACCGCATATTAATCAGGATGTCCCATCAACTCCTAGTCTGAATTGCAGCTCTCAGTCTAAATCACTCATTATAGTTAAATCAAACCATGCCTCCAAATGTATTATATGCCCTCCTGATTATATCCAGGCTTCTTCCCAGCAATTGTTCTGAAATGACACCTGTGTGGATTAAAAATCTGCTTCCCAATTTTTCCAGGTTCTAGCCACCCTTGGATGCTTGGCTTGTCCTTGCTTTGCTTGTCCTGTCCCATCTTACTGTTTGTCATAGCTTCCCGGTGGAGCAGTGCTAAAATGTCTATGTATACACCTCTCAATATTGTATCTTCTGTGTTGCAGAACTCCCACTTGGTCTGACACGTCTGCATGATCATATTCTCAACTAACCTCTATGAAACCCTTAAAGTCCTGAGGCCCCCCCCCCACTGGATCCCAGAAGAGTGATCCTATGTCATGAATCAACATTCCCAGTCTGAGCTGGGATCCAATTTTTCTCTCCAACCCCTGAATTAATGACTCTGTGACCTGGCCCAGCTTCTCCCCCTCCAACAAGGAGGTTTATTTTCTTAACAATCAGGAAAGCCTCACTGATAAGTAAGTAACTCATTACTTAGCCTCAGGCTTCAGGGCGATCCATGCCAGGCATCTCTGGCACCCCTACTCCTGGAAGCTTCCCAGTTTCAGTCTGCTCCACTCCTTTCCTGAAGCAACAGCCCTAGGGTTGCTTCCATGAGTCCGAGTCCGAGCCTGAGCCCCTTGCTCCAGGGTCCCCACCACAGGAGCTAGCTGCACTCCAGTATGGCTTTCTATCCTCAGGGCATAGCCTGTCTCCATTCCTCCCCTCCAACTGCCCATTAGCAGCCCTGTATAGGCCCAGGTGTAGCCCAGCCCTCTGGATTGGACTTGCCTGCTCTGGTCCAGGGGAGCTTCACTTGGTCTCTCCATGGGAACAGCTACCCTATGGCAGACTCCAATCCCAAAGTGTGGGGTCTGCTCCATCTGTTTTTCTCCCATATCTCAAACCTGAACCCATGTGGGGTGACTGGGACCACTTCTGCCAAACTCCCCTCTGAGCAAACCTCCAAACTCTGACACAATTGTAAGATAGCATGCAACAGAAGTGAAAAGCTGTTGACCTCTGATGTAGCCACACTAACATCAGCAACCCCAGACCCTCCCCTCAGTATTGTACCCCTTCCCTTCCAAGCCCTGTGGCTAAATCCATTGTGGGTTTCCCACACATGCAAAGAGAATAGGCTATTAGAGTTAAAATACACTGTCTGGAGCTGAAAGGAGAACTACCAAAAATGAGAAGTTTCTGCATCAAAATAGTAAACAGATTGGCTAATTCAGTATCAGTTCTGCTTATCCAAAAAATCCCGCTAACTAGAACATATGGGAATTCCCCTTTTTAATGCATATTTTGCTTTGTTATTGATGTTCTGTAAATAAAAAAGACTTTAATACAATGTATGTAATACATTTTCTAAATATGTGCAAAACTATGTGTAGTCTCTCTGTCTCTCTCTCAGCTAAAAATAATGAAGAGTAATGTAGATTGTTCATTAGTTGCTGAAGGAGATAATTGGCTATAATAAAATAAAATGTGTTTTATAAATGAACAGGCCATTTATCATTTTTCCAAGTAAGGGCAATCTGGTCAATAAAGTGGTAAATTGAAAGAGTAAAGGACTCTTTTGTTCCTGTTATATCTTTGTCAATTCCTAATAGAAAACATGTTACTTTATCAAAATATATAGTAACTTCTTTTCATCAAAAATAAGATACAAAAAAGTGAGCTGTTATGGACTGATATGATCCTTGTAGATTGTAGCAATTTTGAGCATTACCATGTAAAACATTTTTCTTCATAACTTCAGGTATTAACTAATACACAGTAACTAATTAATAGAGATTTCTGAGAAATTTTCTACCTCCTTTGTAAGCAGATCTAGGCCAACCAGAATGCTTAAGTGCAGCAAAGCAAGAAGTATTAAAAGAGGAATATAGGGCCAAATCCTGTAGGCCTTACATAGGAAAGCTTCGTAATGGATGGGGGAAAGGCTCTGATTGACAAAAATGGGCTTTGAATCAGTCCCTTTAGTATGTGCTTAGCGTTTAGCACATGAATAGTTCCATTAAATGCAACTAGTTTGTGAATACATCATGCTGTTCATCTTAGAAAGGAGATAACTAAGGGGGGATATGATAGAGACTATAAAATCATGAATGGTGTGGAGAAACTGAATAGGGAAGTGTTATTTACCCCTTCACATAACACAAAAACCAGGGGTCATCCAATGAAAATAATAATAAAACAAACACAAGGACATACTTTTTCACACAACTCCCAGTCAACCTGTGGAACTTGTTGCCTGGAGAGGTTGTGAAGGCCAAAAATATAAATGGGTTCAAAAAAGAATTAGATAAGTTCATGGAGGATAGGTCCATTAATGGCTATTGACCAAGATGGTCAGGGATGAAACCCCAGACTTTGAGTGTTCCCAACCTGCCAGAAGCGGACATAGAATGGATCACTCAATAATTGCTCTATTCTGTTCATTCCTTCTGAAGCATCTGGTACTGGCCACTGTCAGAAGACAGGATACTGGGCAAAATGGATCATTGGTCTGACTCAGTATGGCCATTATGTTATGTTCTTACTACTTAGTACAGCTAAGATTTCCTCATAACTAAAAATCCAGTGATAGTCCTAAGAAAGAACTTTCTTTTATATTTTATTTAATACAAGCAAGAAATTCTGTAAGACCATAACTCCAGAACATGCCAGGCACAAAATTATTTGTAGACATATTTCAGCCTTAAAAAGCATGATGCTACAAAACTTCATTACATCCAACCCACTCATCATTTCCATTATTTTCAATTATGACTAGTATTAAAGGGAACACAGCTCCAGAAAAAAATTCACCCGGAACATCTGAACATGAAATAATTAGAACAGTAGAATTACTATGAATATTTTCTTCTCCTGCCCTTTCATAATAGGCAAACTATATAAGAACACTTTTTACACAATGATTTCACTAATAGAAGTGGAAATAATAATTTCTACATGTATTGCATGTATTTGTGGGTACACAATCAAATACTATGAGCAAGATAGTGATTTGGTTAACACAGGGTCATTCCATAGTAAATCAGTTGAGTTTCTTACACATCTAGTTGCATTATAAGCAAAATTAACACAGATAAAATCCAAGAATTGGTAAATTATCTTGCAGTCTACACCACAATCACTTCAGTGGACACTGGCAGGTTACTGTTAATAGTTGCCTTAAGGTTAGCCCAGAAAAGGCCATGCTTGCTTTTCTCCTTTGGCCACTCCAGGTATGTTCTCTTTGCCATGAGAGCTTTCAGCTTGTGATATCTGGCAGGAATGAGATACTGCGGGATTGGTTCCAGTAAAATGAGGATTAAGCTATTGGAACTTTCACTAAATAATTTGTGATGGGCAAAGTAAAGCTCATAGTGGCACCATTCACTCTGGACAAAATTGGGAGACAAAACAAAGATTGATTTGTGGCTTTTCTCAATGCAGTTGATAATGTTCTCAATGATGCTTTTGCCAGGAATGAAGTTCCTCTCATGCAGACAGATCTGTACAGACCCATCTTCCTTCTCCAGATTTGGGATCAGATGATTCTTCACCCAGAAGGAATCCCGTTCGCTGTATGAAATAAAAGCATGAAACTGTAAAATGCTTTGCAGATCTTCGGGGTGACTGTTCCAAACCCGACGTTTTGTTTGTGTCCACTGCCACATCATCTTCAAATACCACATTATATCAAAATAAATACACAGAAAGGATGTCACAGCCACTACCACCACTGTGACAACTAGAGCTATAACAAGCAAGAGAGTTGTATTGCAAGATAGTTCAGACAACTGAAAGTCCTTTAGCTGGGTTCCCTTTAAGTCATCCGGATATTCACACACATAAGACTCTGGCCAGCCAACCAACCTTCCGCCTGATTTTTTTTCCAAATTAACAAAGTCTCGTAGTTCACAAGAACATTGGAATGGATTGTGCCCTCCTCTGAGCGCTCTGATATTTTGACAGCTGTGGAAAAAGTCAGATGATGGGCTGAGAACTGAATTCTCTTCTATATTCAGTAATTCCAGACCCCTAAAATGACTACACCCAGGCAGCTCAGTTAACCTGTTAAATGCAATGTTTAGCTCTTTCAAAGCTTTCAGTTCAGTAATGTCTTTGGGGACAGTTCTGATTTGGTTATTTTGTAGATCGAGTATTTGGACACTGATTGGCAAACATCCAAAAACTGAGTCTGTCAATTTGTTTGAGGACAAATTCAGTTTAGCTAACGTTCCAACCCAGTGGCAGTGGTTCTCATTTTCATCATAATACAACAAGTTCCTACTTATGTCCAAGTGTTTCAGTGATTTCATTTTACTCGTCATGGAGCTCACCTTGGAAAGTTTTTTTAATTGATTCCTCTGTAGAATAAGTGTTTCCAGGAGATCTAATTTATTACAGCCTTGAAAAACCATATCTGTCAAATCATTGTTTGAAAAGCTTAAAAAGCGAAATTGACTTCGTTCCGAAGGGCAAAGCATATGTATTATCTTCGAATCAGATATAGTCAAGGCTGTAATGTTCATCTCTGAAAATATGCGGTATAGGTCATCCTGTGAAAAATAGAATACTTCAATGGAAACATTCGTTATTATCAGTGCTTTCATGGAAGTACCAGTGTAGTTGAAGGATTGCTTTTTAATATCTGACAACAGTTTCATCTCGAAGATATTGAAATATTCAATGGATGTATGCCACACAATCTGAAGAATTCTAATAAAGTTTTTCCAGGACGTTGTAATATTGTTCAGAGTAAGATTTTGTAATCCTGAGGTTTTGTTGAATTTTGACAATAATTGTATTAAATCACTGATTCCATTCTCTGGGATATTTGACAGTACTAAACTGTCCGAAGTATTGTGTACCACATCCCAACTGGAATGGTTTATTCTGTTATCTGCTGATGCAAACTGAAGCCTCTTTGTGTGTGAGAGCGGCAGGCTCGTGGTTTCATAATCAGAATGGTCTTCTAGTAAGCTGCTGGAATAGTTTGCAATAAATTCATTTTCATCAGATGGCTTGATATTGTTCCAGAGAGTTATTGTGAAGACACAACTACAAAGGAGAAAGTTTGTAAAGGATCTTCTGCTTTCTGCCATGTTGTTTTGTTATTCTTTATAGATGCTCGTTGCCCTTCTTCAGCATTTCTCCATACTGGTTCTAATCCTATAAAAAATTTACATTAAATCACTATTAGTAATGACTAAGTGAGTGTCCAATATAAGAGTTAGGGTCTAATTCTGGAAGGGGCTGAGTGTCCTTCTCTCCAGCTGATTTTAACAGCAATGGAGTGCACTCTGCCATTCAGTAGAGGCAACGCACATTGATGTTCATTCATGTCTGTTTAAGGGGGAAAACACACAATTACTACTTTTTAAACTCTTACTTTTTAAAAAATTAATATAATTATTGTAAAATGTGTCCGACTGACAGTTCAGGAGACTGAAATCTACTGTTTATGCACGAGCAGGGACAATGCAAGCTTCCCCAGACCGTACAAAATGCACCTCACTTTTGAACTAAAGGGACTAACCCTAGGAATAAGAGTTTCCGTGGTCATCCAGTCCTTGGATTCTTTCCTGAGGCTGCCAACAAGGAAATTAATTAATCTCAGTAGATAGAGGTTTTGTCACATAAACTTCTGTCCAGTAGGAACTGGATTGAGACCAACAACTAATTCATTTTACATAACCTGTCAAAGAGCTATCAGAAAGCAATACCTGTCTGTCACTGCCACCCTAGGCTGGAGGGAAAAGACTAGCTGGAGGGGAAAGGTCTCAGAGGAGAATAGGCTCTATCCCATTCCCAGTCTCACAAACCCTCCTTGAAATTATAGTTTATTACAGGGGTTCTCAACCTTTTTCTTTCTGAGCCCCACATGCTATAAAAACTCCATGGCCCACCTGTGCCACAACAATTATGCCAGCATTAGGGGGCAGCAAGCAGGGCAATTGCCCGGGGCCCCATGCCACAGTGGGCCCAGAGAAGATAAGTTGCTCAGGTTTCGGCTTCAGCCCCGGGTAGTGGGGCTTGGCGCCCCGGGCCCCAGCAAGTCTAATGCCAGCCCTGCTTGGCGGACCCCCGAAGCTTGCTCGAGGACCCCCAGAGGGCCCTGGACTCCGGGTTGAGAACCACTGCTTTATTAGAAGTAACATACTGACATTCCTTGCCAAACCTTTACTTATGTTAACAATTTTTAGCAGGTCACTAAGTAACAGAGGATCAACTCATTGACTTACAACACCTTTTTAAAAAAGTATGTTGAACCAGAATGAGAAACAAATTAGAAATCTTGGGGCTAAGAGGTGCAGCATTTTCACCTCCAGAGACCTAGGTTCAGGTTTTGGCTTAGGTGTCAAATTAAATTTAGTTTGCTTTTATCATGGTAGTCCCCAGTGGATACCTGGGCCTGGGCAGAGAATGGCAGTATAAATGCAATCCTCAGCATGGCATGAGACTGCATTAGCTATCTGTTCCCATATTAGGACTTACTCCAGCTACTAGGCATGAGTAACTTGGCTGCTCTGTACTACAGCTCAACAGGACTGGGCAAAGTAGCATTCACTGCCCCAACTTTCTTACTTTGTGCTTGTATGGACAACACTCTTTCTGTGTTGTGCAGGATCAAACCTTAAGTGAAATGCCCCCCCATTCATGTAAGTGATGCTACAGCACAGCTGAATAAGGCCCTGAAATATACATTACCATCTTTCTTTCCCTGCCCTTATTGCCCACAACATAATTTCAGCCATGTTTTATAGGTAAGTACCAGCTGAAAGGAGGCTATACATTTTCCAGCTGCTTTATTAAAATAAATCCTCCTTTATTCCTGAATGTTGATCATTAGAGTCAAATTATTTACATATACATTCGTACATTCTTTGTCCACTTTCTCATGCCGAGAGTTTCTTTTCGAGTCAGAATGCTCTGTAGTACAATGAAATTGATATGAGTTAAAACATGTCTGTGATCTTTAGGGTCTATAATTAATTGAGAACTAACATTTGACAGAGCCGTGGTCAAGGCAATTTTCATTCTGAATGATCCCAAAGCACTTAAACTTGATAAGCAGAGCATCAATAAAATGCAATCACCTCCTACCTGGTAGGTGCAGCCAGATAGGCAACCCATATGTGTGGTAGTGGTGAGGAATTTAAGCCAAGTTCACAGGGGCAAATATCTACTGTGTTTAAAGTTCGATAGGATCCTTATTATACACGGAGAACAGACAAAATCTTGATTTTTAAGGTCTCATCCAAAAGACCACTCACCACCCACCCAAAGTAAATTGAATAAAACCAATGTTAACTGGTGACTGACACAGCTGACAGTAGGCAGGCAGCTAGCTAAACCCGGCGGAATGCAGGCAGAGAGAAACTAAAAGCAAACTTTGCTACTGTTTTCTGAAAGAGACAAGCTTTCAAGCTCCAAACCACACAGCTCAAAAGCTTGTCTCTTTCACCAACAGAAGTTGGTCCCATAAAAGATATTACCTCATCCACCTTATCTTGCTCAACAACAACAAGGAGTCCAGTGGCACCTTAAAGACTAACAGATTTATTTGGGCATAAGTATTCGTGGGTAAAAACCTCACTTCTTCAGATGCATGGAGAAGAAGTGGGTTTTTTACCCATGAAAGCTTATGCCCAAATAAATCTGTTAGTCTTTAAGGTGCCACCGGACTCCTCATTGTTTTTGTGGATACAGATTAACACAGCTACCCCTCTGATACTTGTCTTGCTCATATCCTGGGACCAACACAGGCACAACGCTGCAAACTGTTGTTTCCTCCACACATGAACTCCAGGCACTCCTGAAATCATGGATTCTTGTCATAATTGAAATACATTTTAAATATTTAAGATTAGAACTCTCTATTAACACACAAAATATATGGAATATATTGAAAAGTAATTTAAGCATGGCCATATATTTTGTAAGATACCATTATAAGACACAAACCTGATGTAAAAATATATAATTGATACAGGTAAAATATATTGTTGCTTTGTCTCCAATCCTGAAAACACACACATGCACAAAAATGGATTTAGTTGAATTGGTGCAAACCTCTTGGGTAGACACAGTGATACCAGTATAAAGGTGTTTATATTGCTATAATTTCTTTCAGTGAATTTACTGAACTCAAATGAGGCTACGCTTGTCATTCACACACAGACTAGAAAGCAAATAATAAACTTTAGTTCATAAACGATTTACAAAACATGTCTCATTTTCTGAATAAGATGCAGAGTACACAACACTTTAAGTTAATCAGAGGTCTATTTAAAACAAACATAAATTAATAGTTCTTTCTTACCAGGAAGTCTTGCTGCGCAAATAAGCAGAAAAATTATACAGGAAAAGACAAAAAACAAACTTCCTGTAAAACGGCTCATTTGGATAACAACATTTAACAACACTCAAACCTTCCAAAAGTTGTTTGTGCCATCTACTGACTCCTTATGAAATTACACATTTTTTCCACAAATTTATATTTTTCCAGACATTATTGATATAACTTTTTGCTCATTTAATTATATTATTGAACTGCATGGTTTCATGCTTTGCAATAGCCTAAATAGGATAAATTCCTTAATCCTCATTTCAGCTGATCCATCAATTGCTTTCCCTTTCTATTGAATTTGTTTTAAAATAAATTAAATATTTCTTCTGTTGAACAAGTTTTATATTGACACCCAAATATCTTCTCCTGCAACTAAATAATAATCTAAGTCAAAAAGCATGATTCTAATTCTGGTTTTGAGCATTTTGTCATTTTAGTTGAAATAGTTTAGTTGTAAGTTCCTGCCACTGAATGCATCCGATGAAGTGAGCTGTAGCTCACGAAAGCTCATGCTCAAATAAATTTGTTAGTCTCTAAGGCGCCACAAGTACTCCTTTTCTTTTTGCGAATACAGACTAACACGGTTGCTACTCTGAAACCTGTCATAAAATGGTTTCTAAAAGTACTTTCTGTAACTATGTCCCATTTAAATTGCATATTGGTCTGAAAGGGAGAATGATAGATCTCTTTTACTTTAAAGGCAACAGTGCTAGCTACATTGAAGTCAAGATAAAAATAGGCCTATTATTATATTGTCACCCCTCTGTCAAGTGGTACAGATGCTGAGGCCCTGCAAGTCAGAATAATCAATGACATGGAGTCTGTGTAGATTCTAAGTATAACTAGTTTATTTACATGATACACAACAGTCCGTGAACAGAGGTGGTCACAAACAGCACACAGGAAAACCCATCTTTCTGAAACCTAAGCACAAGCTCACATGCCCAGCTCCAGCGAAGCAACTCTACACAAGAAATTGACTCTGTTGGAGAGATTAAGGCAAAGAACAAACTCTCATGCTGTTTTTCACAGCTCCCACGAAGAACCTATATGGCAAAACTAATTGTAACTCTGACAACCAGGATCTGTCAGCAAGCAGGATTGAACCTGGGATCTCTGGAGCTAAATGCATGATCCTTTATCGTGTGAGGTAAAAGCCACCTGCCTTTTAATTAAGGATGTAGCAGACTCATTAATTGCTAAGTGGTCTAGGTGCCACTGCAGGGGGACAGATCACCATTCCCATCAGGCATGGATTACATAATAACACAGCTTTTCTTCAAAGATTATACACTTCTTGCATGCTAAAACCAACAACAAAAACCTGTAAGACTATGACTTGTAAGACAGTGCCACTTGATGATTTGTGATATCTTAATTTTAAAAATTCCATAACACCATCAAAAACAGTCCCTGAGAACTTTACTTTCCTTGAGATCTAATTCAGAGACTAGATCTACCACCCTAACTCATATAGACTAGCACTTACTTAGTAAGTCATCCCACTGAAATCACTGGGCTTTTTCCACATCCTTCTAGTTTAGGGTGCCACAAGACAATGACCTGACATAATGACTCATGATGCAACATTGGTATAGCCCAGGAAGTCAAAGAAACAACCTTAAAAGTGGCTGGTTTTGGCTTAAACATCATTAGTCATGTTTTATTTCTGAAATTTAAGTCAAGCCTGGTTTGATAAATGAAGGGGGAGAGCTACCTTTTATGGACACCCAGCCAGCCAGTTAGCTATAAAGTCCCTCTTGGTGGCTGCTTGCTTTACCTGTAAAGGGTTAAAAAGTCCCTCAGGTAAAGAAAAGGGAGTGGACCCCTGACCAAAAGAGCCAATAGGAAGGCTAGAACTTTTTAAAATGGGAAAAATCTTTCCCTTTGTCTCTCTGTTGTTCTCTATGGGCTGAAGAGACAGGGGCAGCTGGAAAGCTGTCTAACGTTTGGACCAGGTATGAAAATTCATCATCCATACCTAGAAGGATTCATTGGGACAGGGAATGTTTAGATAGACACGATTAGGTTTATTTCTTTTATTTTCTGTAAGGCTTGTGGACTCCTCTGTGCTAACCCCAGATGCTTTTGTTTGCTTGTAACCTTTAAGCTGAACCCCCCAAAAAGCTATTTTGGGTGCTTAATTTTTGGAATTGCTCTTTTAAAATCTAGCAAAAGCCCAAGTTCCAGATGTATAGTATTTTTTTGTTTTTGTTTTAATAAAATTTACCTTTTCTAAGAACCTAATTGGTTTTGTGTCTTAAAAGGTCTGTGCATATGTTTTTCAATTAGCTGGTGGCAACAGCTGGGTTTCCCTTTTGTTTGTTTTCTTTCTCGGCTTCCCCGAGGGAGGGGTGGCAAAGCCGAGGGGCCTCAGGGAAAACTTCCCAAGTGAGTTTTTCCAGGATTTGCAAAAGGCAGTTTTTCACTTGGGTGGTGGAAGCATTTACTGAGCCAAGGTCAGAGAAAAGCTGTAACCTTCAGGATTTAATACAAGCCCGAAGTGGCAAGTATTAATTTTTTTAAATCCTTGCGGGCCCCCACCTTCTGCATGCCATTTTAGGGGGTTCAGCTACCACTACCCCAGCCGTGTTGTTTGACTCCTTCAATGGAGATGAAGGCAACACGGAAGCAGGTTTTGGGGACGAGAAAGATGATGATGATGAGGTTGTAGATAGCTCACAAAAAGCAAGCGGAGAAACCGGTTTTCCCGACAGCCGGGAACTGTTTCTCACCCTGGACCTGGAGCCAGTACCCCCCCGAACCCACCCAAGGCTGCCTCCCGGACCCGCCAGGCAGAGAAGGGACCTCTGGTGAGTGTACCTTTTAAAATAGTATACATGGTTTAAAAGCAAGGGTGTTTAATGATTAATTTGCCCTGGCATTCATGGCTCTCCTGGATGTACTCCCAAAGCCTTTGCAAAAGGTTTCTGGGGAGGGCAGCCTTATTCTGTCCACCATGGTTGGACACTTTACCACTCCAGGCCAGTAGCACGTACTCGGGAATCGTAGAACAACGCATTGCAGTGTATGTTTGCTGGCATTCAAACAACATCCGTTCTTTATCTCTCTGTGTTATCCTCAGGAGAGTGATATCATTCATGGTCACCTGGTTGAAATAGGGTGCTTTTCTTAAGGGGACATTCAGAGGTGCCCGTTCCTGCTGGGCTGTTTGCCTGTAGCTGAACAGAAATGTTCCCCGCTGTTAGTCATGGGGAGGGATGAGGGGCTAGCCCCGCAGTGGAGGGAGGCAAAATGCGACCTTGGAACGAAAGCACATGTGCTATGTATGTAATGTTAACAGCAAGGTTTACCATGAAAGAGTGTACCCATTGTTCTATAAAATGTGTCTTTTTAAATACCACTGTCCCTTTTTTTTCTCCACCAGCTGCATGTGTTTCAAGGATCACAGGATCTTCTCCTTCCCAGAGGCTAGCAAAGATTAGAAGGCGAAAAAAACGCACTCGCAATGAAATGTTCTCTGAGCTCATGCTGTCCTCCCACACTGATAGAGCACAGACGAATGCGTGGAGGCAGGCAATGTCAGAGTGCAGGAAAGCACAAAATGACCGGGAGGAGAGGTGGCGGGCTAAAGAGAGTAAGTGGCGGGCTGAAGAGAGGGCTGAAGCTGAAAAGTGGCGGCAGCGTGATGAGAGGAGGCAGGATTCAATGCTGAGGCTGCTGGAGGATCAAACTAATTTGCTCCAGCATATGGCGTTGCAAGCTTCCACAGGGCTATTGCCACTCGCTTCTCAACTGTGAGGGCTGCTCTCATCTTGGTATTCTTGCGCCTCAGGGCAGGGGAAAGCAAGTCACAATGTTCCATGAAAGTGCCCTTACATATGTGAAAGTTTCACAGCCACTGGGAATCGTCCCAGACCTGCAACACTATGTGGTCCCACCAGTCTGTGCTTGTTTCTTGAGCCCAGAATCGGCGTTCCACCACATGAACCTGCCCCATTAGCACCATGATGCCCACATTGCCAGGGCCCGTGCTTTGAGAGAAGTCTGTGTCCATGTCCTCTTCACTCTCGTCACCGCGCTGACGTCGCCTACTCGCCCGGTTTCGCTTTGCCAGGTTCTGTTGCTGCATATACTGCTGGATAATGCGTGTGGTGATCTGAGTGGGCTCCATGCTTGCGGTGGTATGGCGTCTGCACAGAAAAAAGGCGCGGAACGATTGTCTGCCGTTGCTCTGACGGAGGGAGGGGCGACTGACGACATGGCTTACAGGGAATTAAAATCAACAAAGGGGGTAGCTTTGCGAGAAACAGAATGGCCCCCTCAAGGATAGAACTCAAAACCTCAAGGATAGAACTCAAAACTGGGTTTAGCAGGCCGTTGATTTCACAAAGGGAGGGAGGGAGGAGAAAATGAATACAAAACAAATCTGGTCTATTTCTTGTTTTGAGCCATTTCATCTATCTTTATACATCTAGCTGGCAGCAGACCGTGCAGTACGACCGCTAGCCATCGTCATCTCCTGGGTGCTCGGCAGAAGACGGTGCAGTATGACTGCTGGCCATCGTCTTCTGCTGGCTGCAGATTAAAAGACACTGCCAGTAAGACTGAATCGCCATGAAATGAAACCCTAAAAGGGAAATGACCTGGCTGAGTCACTCCCATGTTTGCCCAGGTGCCCCTGACCTCATTGAGGTCAGTTAAAAGAGCACCCTGGACTACGTCGACGATGGCTACCAATCATACTGCACTGTCTGCTGCCAAAAGGCAATAAACTGCTGCTGTGTAGCAATGCAGTATCACGTCTGCCAGCAGCCAGGAGACATACGGTGACGGTTAGCTGAGCGGGCTCCATGCTTGCCGAGGTATGGCGTCTGCACAGGTAACTCAAGAAAAAAGGCGCAAAACAATTGTCTGCCCTTGCTTTCACGGAGGGAGGGAGGGAAGGGGGGCCTGACGATATGTACCCAGAACCACCCGCAACAATGTGTTAGCCCCATCAGGCACTGGGATTTCTACCCAGAATTCAAATGGGCGGCAGAGACTGCGGGAACTGTGGGATAGCTACCCACAGTGCAATGCTCCGGAAGTCGATGCTTGCCTCGGTACTGTGGACACACTCTGCCGACTACATGCACTTAGAGCATTTGTGTGGGGACACACACAGTCGACTGTATAAAAACGCTTTCTACAGAACTGACTTCTATAAATTCGACCTAATTTCATAGTGTAGACAAGGCCTAAATGGCCTAAGAACCAGCTATATCCAAACCACATCATCATCTATCCTCTGTCATGGCAATTATGGCCATCTGTAAAGACTGTGCTCTCTGATAAACTTCAGGAGGTAGGCAACATCCAAAAGTCTTGTTATAAAATGTCTATTGCCCTAGTGAACATGGTGCATAATACACTTTACTTAATCTGAAGGGGACGGTCATATATCAGAGCGGTTACGGTGAGGTAGCCCTGTGATTATAAGGCCAAACTGGCTGGCCATTGACACTGTTTGAATTCAGTACTCATACCTATATATTATCTGATTAACATATTGTAAATAAAAGTATAAATTAGAAAAGCGAAACAAGCACATTCTCATGAGTGCTAATGCACTGTTAACCATTATACTTCACCATGCTCATACATAGGTGCAACCATTTGCTGGAGCATGAGTAGGGAGGGTATGTCCTCCCAAGCCAGAACTACCTTGTTATGTCCCACTGAGGGCAGCAGCAGCACTAATGCACCTCTTGCACCCAGTACCTTCTCAACATTTTTTTTAAAATTTTGCAGCACTGAATTCATTCATTTCTTAAAGAGCAAGTACCATTCCTAGAAACCATAAAGTGCACATTAAAGAGACACTCAGGTCAAATCTAGCCCCAAATTTAGATTTAGAACAAACTTTTATTAAACTGAGACCAAAAGAAATGTTTCCATGACTTTCTGTTTACAGTTAATTTTCTGTGTGAACTACTTTTGAAAGAACTAAATATTCCTATGCATTGTTTGCAACCCAGACATTTCAGCATTGCACTAATTCATAAGAAACAATAAGTGGAATTAACTACTGTATTTTTATCAACTAAGGTGAGAAATGCAAAATCAAAATTTAAAACCATAACTACAGAAAAATAAATTCAGTTAAAGAAATCTCTATGCTTAAGAAAATAAATCATTACACTTAACAGCAGGACATATATCATTGGCTTATTCATTTCCAATACACATTCATCCTAGCTAAAAAATTTATATGTTTGTTTGTACGTTTCTGATCCACGCACAGGCTTCTACAGAGTTTGTAAAACTGGCACTCTAAGACTAGCTTCCTTGTCAGTCCGAAACTCCACCATCCATCAAGAGTAAAATAGATCTCCAGTTACTGAGCTTCACTTATCTTCTTCAGCTCATGTCAAAAGAGTTTTTTTTTTTAATTCCACCAAATCCACTACAAAGCAGAGGACAAGCCTCTGTATTTTTCAAGATTTAATTGTCAATATATACTATATGTCAAAAATCAATAAAAACATATAAAATATGTTGGTAATAATCATTGGTCTGCACTGATTTTTCTATCCTTATTAAAAATGCCCTGGAAATATATTTACTCAATATTTATTCTGGTCTCACCTACCTTAAAATGGGAACTTCAGAGTACTTTCCTTAATAAATTTATTGAAAAGTTGTTTGGTTTTAATGGTGCTTCTATGAGCACCACAACGTATTTGGGGGTACTGAGATACTTTTCTGTTCGTAAAATTCCTTAATGAATCGTAACGTATTTCTTTATGCTCCTATAGCAACACTACACAAGAGTAACTATTTTTCTTTTTCTCCAGCAGAGGAAGAACAACAAAAGTGGCAAAAAGCTCTGATGATTCTACACACTAACTTTCCATAGAATGAAACTGAAGAGTCCTGCCCTACAATAAAATGAGGAAGGAAGTGGAGGAATAAGGAGACAAGAACCACAAGTTGTTTGGCAAGAGCCTGCAATCAACTTTCTCTTAGTCAAAAGATGATGCAGAACTTGTTTCACAACATTATTGGTACCCAAAGTGAACAGTAACTTCCTGGAAATTAGTATGAACAATTCTGAATTTTTTTTTAACATCCTGGTTCACTCAATGCAGAGATTGAAAAAAAATAACTAGGGCTCCCAGCCTTGCAAATACTCATGTATTATACTGCAAATACTCCTGCAAGTACTCAACATACTTAACTTTATGCACATAGGTAGTCACATTTATTTCACTGAAGGATCAGAAAAAGCAGAAACAAAAAGCAAGAAATTGCAATCTACCAATTTTTTTTGATACTGAAAGATGATGCATTTAGCTAATATTGTGTAATTTGTCCAGTGGTGTACAGCTGATACTGTATGAGGGTGTCATCACTGCCTCAAAAAACATATGAGAATTAATCAGTAAACACAAGGGTCTGACAGAAGCTGTTTCCCAGCTCCTACTCTGTCATAACTCCATTGTGTTGACAGCTCTACAAGGCTTCCACACATTTCTCCTCCTCACTTTGATTTCAATTTTCTACAAGGAATTTAATAATTAACTGGGGCTTAGAGGTGCTACCACAAACAAAAATATAGATAAGAATAATTGAAAATATTGGCAAGTATACATTTGGCCCTGTTGGAGAGGGGCATCGATACACATGACATTTTTGGTGCCATACCATGACCTACACAGTCCTGTCATGTAACATCTGGTGCCAGCATAAACATTAAAACATAATTACAGGTATGAAAAACAGCTTGTTAAGGCTATTTATTTATTTTTACATTTTGGTACATTTCTCAAAGTAGAAGAAATATGCACTGTGATAAATCCATTTGTTTTAACAAGGAGAACTGTGTTAGCCTGAGTCCCACTCAGTTCAAGCCTTTGCTTTTTCCTCTGAGTTACAACAAGCCTGTAACACTAGTTAAAATCAATTGAAGCTGAATGCACATATCTGAGGGGAAATCTTTGGGCTTTAAATTTTATATTGTTATGTAACAAAACCCTGACATAAATTATCATTACCTATACCTGCATTTCTGCTCATAATTCTCACCACTCTCCCTTGGACCACTTCTGCCAATGAATCCCAGCTAACCCTCCCCCCCTTCACCTTTCTCTCCATTTTATCTTCTCGCCTGCTGCTACACTGCCCTTATGTGCAGAGTTTAGGTTGTGACTCCTTCCTTCTAGATAAAAACACTCACTATAGCTATCCTTCCTCCTCAGAGGCTAATCACTTTGAAATGACTACCCCAAAGGGGACAGTCCTCTCCTCATGAAAGGAATGAGTTTTGTTTTTTTAGGTGCCTAAAGTTATAGAAATAAACCTTACAAAAAAGAGAGCTGGTGAATCGTGAAAGTGATCAAATGAGATCACAGTAATTCCAATGCATTGGGATAGCAGGGCAATAGCTCCTCCAACGTTCCTGCATTTAAGTCGCAACAGGGCTTGTCTACACTACCCGCTAGAAGGGCAGGCAGCGATCGATCCAGGCTGAGATTTTCAAAGCTGCCTCCAGGATTTGGGTGCCCAATTCCCATTACAAGGAGCCGCTTGGAAAATCTCAGCATCCATCGCTTAATAATCTCCCTCAGTCTATGGGTCAGCATTACAGGCACAGAAGAAAGACCGGGGGGGGGGGGGGCGGGGGAAATCCCTGAGGCAATTGCACAAAAAGTAGCAGGGCCAAACAAAGAGAGGGTCGTGGCGGGTTGCTTCTTTTAAGGGTTGTTCGAATACAAAGGGCTGATTTCAGCTCGGAGAAGCTTAAAGCCCGGGGGAGGGAGCACCCCGCAGCACCCCGAGGGGCGTCGCTGTGCGCGAGGCTACGCGCCCTGGGCTCGACCCGCCCCCACTCCAGCGCCTTCTTCAGCCGCTGCGAGCCACGCCGTCCTGTCCAGCCCGCGGGGTTGCGCTGGCCCGAGCGAAGCTTGGAACGCTCGAGCGAGCCCTTGGCACGAGGCAGCCGCTCCAGCGAGCCAGGGCAAGAGCCCTCCCTCCGCCGGCCAGCAGCTGTCCGGCTTCCTCCTCCTCCGCCCTGTCCCAGTGCCTGCCGACGTGGCGGGGCGGGGACGCGGAAGGAGCCGGAGGCGCTTCGGCTCAGGCACAGCTCAGCTGCGAAGCGGTAAGGAGCTAAGCGATTTCCCCTTCTTCCCCCACTTCTGAGACTGTCTTCCAGAGAGATTTCAAAGAAACTTTCCCTGCCCCGGGGGAAACTCGGTCCCACCGGCTTTCAGCGGCCCAGAGTTCTTGCCGCTCCTGTTCGTGCCCTGAGAGCCGGGCGCGGGGTTAATAATAGCAGTCCTTCCAGCAGGCTGCTTTCCCGGCTTCGTGGCACTTTGCACTGAAATGGGAGCTGCCCCCTCGCCCCCGAATATCTTTCCACCACTTCTCCCCTGCAGCCGATATTTCCCTGGGGTTCTCTAGAACCCCATCAGCGTCAAGTGTACAATTAATTAAGGACCCTAACCAAAGGGGAAACAGCTGCCGCTTAAAAACATGCCCTGACCTGACCATTTACAAAATACCCGGCGTCAGTGCCCACAGATTTATTTTGAAAGGCCGCTCTGCAGTTGTGCTTTCAGCCTTGCTTTTGAGGAAATCTGAACTATGCGCGTAAAACTGGAAACCAGCAGGGGGCAAGCTAATCCCAAAAGTGAACTTCTAAACTCCTTGCTGCTGGTACTGCAGTGTTCTTTTCAAAGTCTGGTGTGGCCTTCAGGGTGACAGCAGCTGCAAGACAACAGGAGACCTAGCATTTGGAATGCACTCAAGTGCGGAGCTATCTTTGTTTTCTTACAGCTTCGTGTCGCTTTTCCTAACTTTACACCGGATTTCAAACTGGTATAAGTGGATGCAGCTCCACTAACATCAACAGAAATGTCTGTTTGCAGCATGTGTAAACATGGCCCTGAGTCTTCCTTGAAACCTACAGAAGAATATAGTTCCATGTACTTGGTTTAGATAGAGAGGAGCTAACTGATTCAATTGCTTTTTAATGTGAATGTAGGCTACTTTTTTGTAAGATCATATGCATGACCACCTGAATTACACATTATGCTGGGTTGAAACAGGGATTTTCATTGCTTTTTGTTTCCTTTCATTCTGCAAACTATTTTTAGCCCCTGTCTGGTAGAATGCTGTATACCTACCTAGCTCATTGGGGAAGGGGTTTAACTGACCAGCTGCACTTACGATGAACTTGAGTGAGTTTCCAAATATAGGATCCAATCCTGTAAAGTCTTATGTATGCATGTATCAGTCAAATTTACAAGTGTATATAAATCTTTGCTAGATTAGGCCCATAATGAAGCTATTAGTGCTAAATTGTGCAATCAGGATATACATGCACATAATTCCACTGAATTCAATGGAAGTTGCGTGCAAATATCTCTGGATAGAATCTGTCCTTTTAACTAGAAACAAACTATTTCTCTTCATGTAATGCCACCAGAATCATCAGCCAGTGAGCACCATTAAAACCTAGACAGAATGTATCTGTACTTCAGTATTTGTGGTATTTGCCATACTCATAATGGCAAACATTGCTAACACTGTGATAAATTTACAACAGTGTGAGTTGTAAATGCGTTTTTCCAAAGATAAGTAAATTACAATATAAACAAATAATTAAAATGTCACCAAGTGCTTGTTATTTAACTGTGACTTTTATTGTTCATGTACTGTCAATGGTATCCATGGAACTGTACAGACACAGAGGAAGACTCAGTCCCTGCCTCAAGGATGCAACATTGAAAATTGGATAAACAATACAGTTCAAACTCCTAAATTTACTGAACAGGATTTGAATTCTCACCTCCAGTATTGCTGTGGCTGCAGCTTTGAATACAAACTTTAATGAACCACACCATTTTCAAGAAACAAGGTGGGTGAGGTATTATCTTTTATTGCACCAAGTTCTGCTGGTGAAAGTGACAAGCTTTGAGCTACACAGAGCTCTTCTTCAGGTCTGGAAAAGGTTCTCAGAGTGTCACAGCTGAATATACGGTGGAACAGATTGTGTAGCATAAATAATTAATGCACATTCTAAGTGTATGTCTATATTGCAATTAAAAACTAATGGCTGGTCTGTGCCAGCTGACTTGGGCTCATGGGGCTTTGTCTCATGGGGCTGTTTAATTGCAGAATAGACATTGAGGTTCAGAGACCTTGCGATGGGGGGAATGTCCCCCCAAATGTATACATCACAATTAAACAGCCCCTTAGCCTGAGTCCTGCAAGCCTGAATCAGCTGACACAGGCCAGCCATGGGTGTTTAATTGCAGTATAGACACCCTAAGCGACCATTCAAGGTGAAGACTAAAAGCTCCTGGGAACAGGGATTGTGTCTTCCATGTGCAGTGCCAGGCATACTGTTGGTGCTCAACCAATAGATAGCTGTGATCCCTGTACAGTACACCCTTTGGACTCTGCCATTGCCACTCTTTCCTCAGCTGCAGTAATTGCTGAACAGTCACTCCTTTCCCCTCGTGGATTTTCATTATACAATCTGCACAGCATTCATAGGACTTCTCTACATGGGATGGTTTGTTTTCTTTTAAATTTCCATCCTAACTCTTGTGTAGTTCCTGTTCAGACCAGGAGTAGATGTCATGGCCATTAAAATGCTGCTAGTCACTCTGCCCCAGCACTCTATTGCTCCACCTGTGGAAGGAATAATGTGAAATTTTAAGAAGAGGTCCAATGTATACACGGCCGTAATCTTTTCTGGATGAGTCAGAGAGACCAGATTCAGGAATTGATAACTTTCTCTGTTTACAATGAACCATGGTCAGAAATGTTAATTGTCACCCATGTTACTCTCTTTTAAGTAAGAAGTGCAAGTTAAAAGCTGCATTACACAGCAAGTCAAGTGCTACTGAAAACAACTATACCCGTTGTTTTTTTCAGCATGAGCACAATTGGAGGAGGAAAGTAATTCAGTGAGGTGAAGGGGAAGTGGGAAAAATAAATACTATTTAAATGTATAACAAAAAATGACAATCCTGCCCCCAAACAAGCATACTGCACCCTCAATAAAAACCAACAAACCTGGGCTCTGCCCAGCCATCTGGAGATGTGAGTTACAGAACAGAGAGCTTCTAGAACCACTTGGAATTCTAGGAGCAAACAAGGAGCCCCAAAACACCATTCAAATAGCAATGATCTTGAACAAATCATGGAGAAGTCATCTCAGTAATGAATGCCCGCTGAAACCATGCCCTGACCTGCCCTCCAGTTCTCTCCCAACCCAATGCACTAACATCACCGCTATTTCATTAAGATTAAGCTTCTGACAGCACCCTCTGATCCAATTCTTAATCAGCTGGCCAGGCTCTGGAAACTATATTATCTGGGACTGATGAAAATGAAACCCAGAGCCTGTATGTCCCCTGCATGCCAATGGCACTGCAGCCCAAATCCTCTCTCCCCCCCAATGGCCTTACATTTGCCTCTTTGGGACAAATGAAAGTAAATCTCTGTGGTAGCTCTCACATGAGATCCTTCAGGACAAATGAACAATTCCCCCCAAAATACTCTCTGGGGCCTTTTGGAGAGAGAAGAATGGAACCACTTGTATGATGTCCTCTGTACTTCTCAGGATGTGATCTTTCAAGCTGCTTAGAGCTTAGGATCAGACTCCAATCTATCTACATTTTTTTTTTTGCATACATGCAATTTCATTAATTTACAATCATCACATGATTTTAACTTCAAATGTTGCTATTTCCTATTAGACTATAAAGGACTGAAAATGAGCTAACGTTAACAAGAATTAACTGAAAAGTGAAGGAAAAAGTTTTAATTTCAGATATATAGGGAATAACTCTCCTCTCTCTTTTTCTACCAGTTTAACTCTTCAGTTAAGCTACTCCTAATTTACATGAGTGTAAGCAAGATCAGAATCCAGCCGGTTCTGCTTAAATCATATCAATCAGATTCTTTGTACAGTCTTAATCATTACAAATATATCTATATAGAACTCAAGTAGCCAAAACCCAAAGTGTGAATTACCAACAGTTAAAACGAATTACATTCCTAAATTATATGACCAACTTCATATACCAGAAAAAGCTTGAATGGGGGGTTCACTTATTTATTGCATGTAAAATTTTCTATCAGTTTAATTACTGGTATTAGAAATGTCAAATGAAAAAACAATCATTAAAAACATGAGAGAGCACCATATTTGTGTGGGACAGAAGTACATTTGGGTTTAAAATGAGGAATGTACCTACTAAAACTATACACTTGATAGGTATGTATTCATATTTGAAAACTCACTGTCGTAAATCTGAAGTAACTCCATGGGAGTTAAAGATCCTACATTTGTGTAAAAATGGTAGGAGAGAAGAATCAAGCCCAGTATATCTGAAAAGCAGTTCTCCTTCATTAGTCTTCCAAGACCTACATTCAGGTAAATTCTCTGCAGCAGCTGATGGTATTACAAACTGCTACATTTCAATAGTGTTCACTTATGTAATAAAGAAGAACAGCTCCCTTCACTACCAAAATTACTGGGTGAAGTTTTCTGGACTGAGTTATACATACAGTCAGACTGGATGATCAGAATATTCCCATCTGTCCTTAAAATCTATTAATTATTTTCCAGTGCTCTCTCCCCTGTTGTGCTTCATATGGTTGTGTTCTCAGCAACCTTGCATGTAAAACAGACTTCTGAACTGTCAAGTCATGTCACCTGTGGCTGTAGATAATTAGTAAAGAGCTGAGTTTTAATAAATACATCTATACTCTCTCTCTCTCATATATCCTGCTCTAAGTTCTGAATAGTTTCTCAGTTTTTCTTTAAACGCTTTCCCCTCAATTTTTCTGTGTGCATCAGATGCTTACGCTCATTATGCCTGATTCTGAGAGGCTCGATGAGATGAGATCAGGAGGTGCAGCAGAGAAAGTGCAGTCCAGGAGGAATATCACGCAAAGATGGCTTTATACCATCTTTTTGTCTCTTGGACTCCAGGCTACTTTGGGAACCAGAGCAGTCCCCAGTATAAGTTACAGAGCAGCCCCAGTGTCTGCTTTTACCAAGCATTACCCAGGCTAGCCAACCAGACCCGTCTGGGAAGTCTCTGGCCCAGGTCTGCCCACAGTATGCTCCTGTGGGGGGCTTTAGGGCTCAACTGATGACTTTTCAGAGAAATTCCCCCAGGGCCCATTGCAGGGTCCCTTTACACCATACAGTGTAAAGGGGCCATGAGCTGGAATCAGCCCATTGACTTCAGTAGGGTTACTCCTAGTTTTCATCAGTACAAGTGAAATCAGAATCAGACCCACTGTAAGTGGGATTTGCTAGAGCTGGAAGAGTCACAAAATACACTTGTAAGAATGGACTGCGTGCACCCCCACAGCTATTGAACAGCACAATTTTATACATCAGAATGCATGTTTTACAGCAGTTTTCATACAAATAGTACTTGAAAATGCTTTACAGAGTTAAACTTTGAATCAGAACTGCATTATTTAAAAAATGGCTGTAGAAAAGAAAAATTCAGTTTTCACATGAGATTAGAATATGAAATGGCATGTAGGACGGATACTAGAAACATTGTTCCAGATGTCAAGGTTTACAGAGAGGCTGCTCTTCTTGCACTTGCATTGGTGAGATAATGGGTGGGACCTAGTGGAAGCCAATGCTAAACAAGCAAAGAGAATTTCAGTAACTCAGCCAGAGGCTATGGACCTACTACAGGAGTGTGGGTGAGGTTTTTTGGCCGGCAATGTGCAAGAGGTCAGACTCGATGATCATGATGGTCCATCTGGCCTTAGAGTCTATTACTCTATAATGTGAAGAAAAGAAAAAGTCTGGGGCAAATCTATGTAGGGTTTTAAATCTGCAAGATTTCTTTAGATGAAGCAATCAGTGTTCATTACATGGACTATATGTCCTCTCCTTGATCGCCACCTGAGTCTCTCATTGACATCAATGGGAGTTCCTACAAGATCAAGGGCTATAACTAGCCTTCCCAAATGGACCCTGATGATTTCTGTAGATGAAACACTGCAAATTTACAATGCAGACTTCTGTAGTCTTCTGTATCATTATTAGCATGCTGTGGATGGCGAGGAAGGCTATATATTTCAGTGCCTTTGTGTCATTTAAGAGTTTATGGGATTTGAAATTACTTTGATTAGCTAATATAAATATACTAATTTCTTTGCTTTTTTTTAAGCAGAAATAAAAATGTCTGATGGCGCAAGTGATGCAATACCCGTTGAAGGAAAACCTGAAGTAATGGCAATGCTTAGCAGTTATGTGTTGTCCAATGATGCAGCAGAACACAGTGAAACAGCTGGGATCTTGCGTGGGTCTTTCCAAGATGAACAGAGACAAGTTTCTCATAATACTAGTAATGAACAGGAAGGGAACATGGTTATCAATGAAAATCCTTTGACTGCAGAAGTAATTGCAAATCAGCCTTCCAGTGGAGAGGTGACTGAAAACATACCTACTGACTGCAGTGAGTCTGTGAGCCTTGATCCAGAACCTGGATCAGAAGTGACACCAAAAGAACAAAGCAGTCCTGTAAGTAATCATAGAATAGAATCATAGAATATCAGAGTTGGAAGAGACCTCTGGAGGTCATCTAGTCCAACCCCCTGCCCAGAGCAGGACTAATCCCCAACTCAATCATCCCAGCCAGGGCTTTGTCAAGCCTGACCTTAAAAACTTCTAAGGAAGGGGATTCCACCACCTCCCTAGGTAACGCATTCCAGTGTTTCACCACCCTCCTAGTGAAAAAGTTTTTCCTAATATCCAACCTAAATCTCCCCCACTGCAACTTGAGACCATTACTCCTTGTCCTGTCATCTGCTATCACTGAGAATAGTCTAGATCCATCCTCTTTGGATCCACCTTTCAGGTAGTGGAAAGCAGCTATCAAATCCCCCCTCATTCTTCTCTTCCGCAAACTAAATAATCCCAGTTCCCTCAGCCTCTCCTCATAAGTCATGTGTTCCAGACCCCTAATCATTTTTGTTGCCCTTCGCTGGACGCTCTCCAATTTCTCCACATCCTTCTTGTAGTGCGGGGCCCAAAACTGGACACAGTACTCCAGATGAGGCCTCACCAGTGTCGAATAGAGGGGAACGATCACGTCCCTCGATCTGCTGGCAATGCCCCTACTTATACATCCCAAAATGCCATTGGCCTTCTTGGCAACAAGGGCACACTGTTGACTCATATCCAGCTTCTCGTCCACTGTCACCCCTAGGTCCTTCTCTGCAGCACTGCTGCCTAGCCATTCGGTCCCTAGTCTGTAGCGGTGCATTGGATTCTTCCGTCCTAAGTGCAGGACTCTGCACTTGTCCTTGTTGAACCTCATCAGATTTCTTTTGGCCCAATCCTCTAATTTGTCTAGGTCCCTCTGTATCCTATCCCTACCCTCCAGCGTATCTACCGCTCCTCCCAGTTTAGTGTCATCCGCAAACTTGCTGAGGGTGCAATCCACACCATCCTCCAGATCATTAAAGAAGATATTGAACAAAACCGGCCCCAGGACTGACCCTTGGGGCACTCCGCTAGATACCGGCTGCCAACTAGACATGGAGTCATTGATCACTATCCGTTGAGCCCAACAATCTAGCCAACTTTCTACCCACCTTGTAGTGCATCCATCCAGCCCATACTTCTTTAACTTGCTGACAAGAATACTGTGGAAGACCGTGTCAAAAGCTTTGCTAAAGTCAAGGAATAACACGTCCACTGCTTTCCCTTCATCCACAGAGCCAGTTATCTCATCATAGAAGGCAATTAGATTAGTCAGGCATGACTTTTTCCCTTGGTGAATCCATGCTGACTGTTCCTGATCACTTTCCTCTCGTCTAAGTGCTTCAGAATTGATTCCTTGAGGACATGCTCCATGATTTTTCTGGGGACTGAGGTGAGGCTGACTGGCCTGTAGTTCCCAGGATCATCCTCCTTCCCTTTTTTAAAGATTGGCACTACATTAGCCTTTTTCCAGTCTTCCGGGACTTCCCCTGATCACCATGAGTTTTCAAAGATAATGGCCAATGGCTCTGCAATCACATCCGCCAGTTCCTTTAGCACTCTCGGATACAACGCATCCAGCCCCGTGGACTTGTGCACATCCAGCTTTTCTAAATAGTCCCGAACCACTTCTTTCTTCACAGAGGGCTGTCCGCCTCCTCCCCATGCTATGCTGCCCAGTGCAGTAGTCTGGGAGCTGACCTTGTTCGTGAAGACAGAGGCAAAAAAAGCATTGAGTACATTAGCTTTTTCCACATCCTCTGTCACTAGGTTGCCTCCCTCATTCAGTAAGGGGCCCACACTTTCCTTGGCTTTCTTCTTGTTGCCAACATACCTGAAGAAACCCTTCTTATTACTCTTAACATCTCTCGCTAGCTGCAACTTCAGGTGTGATTTTAGCCTTCCTGATTTCACTCCTACATGCCCGAGCAATATTTTTTTATACTCATCCCTGGTCATTTGTCCGATCTTCTACTTCTTGTAAGCCTCTTTTTTGTGTTTAAGATCAGCAAGATTTTCACTGTTAAGCCAAGCTGGTCGCCTGCCATATTTACTATTCTTTCTTCACATCGGGATGGTTTGTCCCTGTAACCACAATAAGAATTCTTTAAAATACAGCCAGCTCTCCTGGACTCCTTTTCCCCCTCATGTTATTCTTCCACGGGATCCTGCCCATCAGTTCCCGGAGGGAGTCAAAGTCTGCTTTTCTGAAGTCCAGGGTCCGTATTCTGCTGCTTTCCTTTCTTCCTTGTGTCAGGATCCTGAACTCGACCATCTCATGGTCGCTGCCTCCCAGGTTCCCATCCACTTTTGCTTTCCCTACTAATTCTTCCCGGTTTGTGAGCAGCAGGTCAAGAAGAGCTCCGCCCCTAGTTGGTTCCTCCAGCACTTGCACCAGGAAATTGTCCCCTACAGTTTCCAAAAACTTCCTGGATTGTCTGTGCACTGATGTATTGCTCTCCCAGCAGATATCAGGATGATTGAAGTTGCCCATGAGAACCAGGACGTGCGATCTAGTAACTTCTGCGAGTTGCCGGAAGAAAGCCTCGTCCACCTCATCCCCCTGGTCCGGTGGTCTATAGCAGACTCCCACCACGACATCACCCTTGTTGCTCACGCTTCTAAACTTAATCCAGAGACTCTCAGGTTTTTCTGCAGTTTCATACTTGAGCTCTGAGCAGTCATACTGCTCCCTTACATACAGTGCAACTCCCCCACCTTTTCTGGCCTCCCTGTCCTTCCTGAACAGTTTATACCCATCCATGACAGTACTCCAGTCTCTTTCTTCCAAAACATCTTTCCCTGATGGTAATTATCTTTCTGTATGACAGAATCATGAACATGTTTCCCCTCTTTGTGCGAAGGACAGGATTCTGTAAAAATAATATATATTTATTGCATTAGCATTTTGCTATGAAATAATCATGGTCAATTTTCTACAAAAACCTAGGAAATTTAAAAAAAAAAAAAAGCTGTGTTAAAATACTATTTAGGTTGCAGTGAAGCACTCCAAAGTTAGGAAGAGTCAGATTTGCCCATGTAACATAAATTTGACCCCCTTTTGCGTATGCACTATGATTCATTCAGTGCACAGGATGGACCAAAAAGTGGGCAGAATTGGGTCACACGTACAATCATAAATTTGGTGCTTCCTTATTTCTGAGTTCTTGACTTTGCAACCTATACAGTGTCCTAGGGATGTGTTTGTTTTACATTGTGATAGCACCTGGAGGCCTCAATCGGATTTGGGTCACATTGTAGAACTGTACAAACATGATAATGACAATCCCTGCCCCAAAGAGATGACAGTCTAAGGCCAGGCATTTAGGTATGTGCTTAATCCCTTTTGAGTTCAGTGAGACTTAAGCACAGTTTTAAATGCTTTGCTGAATAGGGCCCTTTAAAGATAAGACCTGACAGATGGACAAACACGTGAGCTCAAAAGCAAGAGGATGTTTTCCTAAACTAGCTGTATTTGTTGTTCTTAGCTAATTGGTAGTCATAGCCACAATTCACCATCTGTCTAACCATTATCAGATGGCATTTCTATTATATGTTCCATATAGCTCATTTACAAAATCTTGAAATATTTCAGTTATTATTACTATTGTTTTATTTATATTACCCACTACTTTGAAAATTATAGTTAATTAGCCATAATAAAACAGTGAGACATCCCTGAAATTAAAGTGTACCTGGTTGTTGCAGGTTCTTTTCTACTTCAACTGAGTGCACAGAACTGCTTACGTTAGTAGCAATATTGCTATTGCTTGTGGATACAGTGTTTGTTACACCTGTAAAAGCAAAAGTTGTTTGTTTTTTCATGTCAGCAGAATAGAATCCATGTCCAATCAGGACACACTCAGCAGCTTCTTCATGTTCTATTGTAAACTAAGAGGATGTCTGCTCAAATTACAAACAAGGAATTGTAGGTCAAGGACTGGAGGAAAGAGATTATTTACTCTGTCCCTTTGAAGATGCATGAAGAGGTTCAAGCACATAAGACATGTACCTTTTCTAATGAACCAGTTTTCCTGGCCGAAGGTCTAATACATATTGAAGCTAGGTTACAAAGAAGTAGTGTAGAGGTTCTAACAAGGCCATTGGTTTCTTAGCCTTATTAAAATGTGAATTACTGAAAATAGTCTAATACTATAATCTTAGCTGTTACAACTTATTTTCTTGAGAAAGGGAATGTAGCACTGTGCACCAGAACTATTCTCTTCTCCACACCTGCCACAGAAGCTTAAGCTTTCATCAGAAACCTCAATTTAAAGTATCATTCAATGGGCAGTACATAAAATACTGTAGCACTGCAACATCACCATTGCATAGAAGCCAGTATCTTCTCTTGGGTTTATCTTCCCACAGATTCCCTGATGGCATTACTATTGAATCACAAACCTAATTATATTAAGAAAAGGAGTACTTGTGGCACCTTATTGACTAACCAGTTTATTTGAGCATAAGCTTTCGTGAGCTACAGCTCACCTCATCGGATGCATCCACTGAATGCATCCAATGAAGTGAGCTGTAGCTCACGAAAGCTTATGCTCAAATAAATTGGTTAGTCTCTAAGGTGCCACAAGTACTCCTTTTCTTTTTGCAAATACAGACTAACACGGCTGCTACTCTGAAACCGATAATTATATTATATTTTTTCTGCCTGGTGTCATCATTTATTACATGCTGGATTCTGTTTTCTAGTGTTGGTGGTTTTTCCTCCTGTCTTTGGGTAACAAATTTCTGACAGTGGACTGAATATTTTCTACTGTAGGATTTGGACTCTCCAAAAGGAAGTGGATGGGGAGCTTGGGGATCGTGGGGCAAATCTCTGCTGTCAACAGCATCTGCCACAGTTGGTAAGTGTTCAACCATTGAAGGTTGTGGCATCACTGAAAAGTACTTTTAAATCAGCGTTTTAATGCAGGTTGGCATGGTTAAATGTCAAAGTGGTTGCTTACATTTTGTAAGATTTATAGGCAATCTTATCCTGATTTGAATGACAAAATTACTGGGCTATCATGACTTCTGTAATATGGAAGAAAGATGGATTTTCTTCTTGTAAATCATTTTGGCTTTCCAAGGTACCCCATTGGGTTTCAGCGCGTAAGGAGATCCTGAATCTTTTTTTTTTTTTTTTTTAATTGTAAGCCTCTTTTAACTTCTAATGTGCCTTCTAACTTCAAATCCAACCTAAGTCACCAGTGACCAAAATATGTTACATTATCAATTTCTTATGTGGCATGAGTTTGTGGTTTCAGGTAGCCATATTACAAAGACACCAGTCTAATTTTCATCCTTACTGGAAGTCTCAAAAGAGAGGCTAAGAGCTGAGTGGGTTTGAAGACTGAATTAACTCTTCAAGATGGTATCCGAGTTGAAGCAAATTGAGAGGACCGTGTTGGAGAAGCTTTTACTGCTGTTGCCCATTCATATCCTTCATTTTCTTTGGGCTGTCTGGCCAACATCTTTCACAAACAGTGAAGGGTTAAAAAGTTACCTTTTACCCATGCTGACCATAGAGTCATAGATGAGAAATCATGGTATTTTCATTTGATTATGTTCACACAAATCACCATTTAAATCCTGGATTCTTGGGAGTGGGCTCTACTAACATCCAAATGTACTATCTTTCTTTGAATTAATGTAGGTTTGATAAAATGAATAAAACATAAGCTATGTAAAGTAATAGGCATTACACATTGAGAATTTTCTATGTAATAGTAAGCTCATGGCACAAGCAGGGACTTTGTATGTTATGATTTAGATTATAACTAATAGGCATCTCAAGGAATTTAAGAAATGCATGCAGTGAGTTTAGTCATGTTAGATTAAAACAAAAATGTGTATGCTTTGAACAGAAAGGAAACACAATATTCCTCTGTTTATACTTTACATACATATATAGCATTGCTGTTACAAATAACACATGAGCAAAGTCTTTCATATAAGTACTGTTGACCTATGATTGTAATCCTCTAATACAGTGATTCTCAAACTTTTGTACTGGTGACCCCTTTCACATAGCAAGCCTCTGAGTGCAACCTCCCTTATAAATTAAAAACACTTTTTTATACATTTAACACCATTATAAATGCTGGAGGCAAAGCGGGGTTTGGAATGGAGGCTGATAGCTTGCAACCCCCCTACATAATAACCTCACAACGCCCTGAGGGCTCCCAACCCCCAGTTTGAGAACCCCTGCCCTAATAGGTAGTTTCTTGCATGGGGAAACAAATAAGTAATAATCTTCAATCTAATAGAGAAAGGTATAAAATGATACCATTGCTGGAAGTTGCAGCTAGACAAATTCAGACAGGTATACATTTTTGACAGTAAGAGTAATTAAGCATTGGAACAATTTTTCAAGAGTCATTGTGGATTCTCCATCACTGACTATTTCTAAGTAAAGACTGGATGTTTTCCTAAAAGATCTGCTCTAGGAATTATTTTGGGGAAGTTCTTTGTTAAACAGGAGGTCAGATTAGATGTTCACAATGATCCCTTCTGTCTTGGAATCTATGAATCTCTTAATATAACCAAGGAATATGCAAGAGATCTGTGGGTACTGAAATACAAAACATGCTTTCAAGCAAGTAAGATGTGCCATTCAATAGTCTTCTTATTTCAATTACCCAATTTGCTTACTATTATTATATCAGTATTGTCACACAGTGTTCAGAAAGTTTCTGTATTTGATGACATAATGGCTAGCATGCATCTGTATCACTGTCTGTCTTTTTACTAAATGAAATACAGTAACTCCTCACTTAACATCCTCCCAGTTAACGTTGTTTCGCTATTAGGTTGCTGACCTATTAGAGAACATACTCCTTTAAAGTCCTGCAATGTTCCCTTACAACGTTGTTTGGCTCCCCTCGCTCCGCCCACACAGCGCTCCTGTTGGGGAGCGGGGTTGCGGTGCGGGGGCTTGACCTGCTCCGCCTGCCCAGCATTCCAGCTGGGGAGTGGGCAAGCCCCCACAGTGCTCCCTGGCAGGAGCCCTGGGCAAGCGGGTGGAATGGGACAAGCCCCCACACCCACTCCCTGGCAGGAGCCCCGGGCGGGCAGAACGGGGCAAGCCCCCGCATCCCCACACCCACTCCCTGGCAGGAGCCCCGGGCGGGCAGAACGGGGCAAGCCCCCGCATCCCCACACCCACTCCCTGGCAGGAGCCCCGGGCGGGCAGAACGGGGCAAGCCCCCGCATCCCCACACCCACTCCCTGGCAGGAGCCCCGGGCAGGCAGAATAGGGCAAGCCCCCGCATCCCCACCCCACTCCCCGGCAGGAGCCCCAGGCAGGCGGAACAGGGCAAGCCCCCGCATCCCCACCCCACTCCCTGGCAGGAGCCCCGGGCGGGCAGAACGGGGCAAGTCCCACGCCATGACCCCGCTCCCCAGCTGGAACGCCCAGCAGGCGGAGCAGGGCAAGCTTCCACGCCCCGATCCCGCTATGCCCCTGCCTCAACCAAGCTTCACAATCCTCACTGGTGAGTACAGTATTAAATTGTTTGTTTAAAATTATTTAAAACTTATACTGTATAGGTATATAATGTCTTTTGTCTGGCGAAAAAAATTTCCCTGGAACCTAACTCCTCCTATTTACATTAATTCTTATGGGGAAATTGGATTAGCTTAACATCCTTTCACTTAAAGTTGCATTCTTCAAGAACGTAACTAACACGTTAAGAGAGGAGTTACTGTATTTACTCCACTATGTGATCAGGTTATTGTCTAATGCAGATGTGGGCAAACTCCGGGTCACATCTGGCCAGCGGGACCGTCCTGCCTGGCCCCTGAGCTCCCAGCCCCCTTCCCTCCCCCGCTGTCCCCTGCAGCCACACCACTGCGCGGGTAGCGCTCTGGCCCACCGCTCCTGTCGGGCACGCAGCGGCGTGGCTGGCTCCAGCATGGTAAGGGAGCAGGGGGGTTGGATAAGGGGCAGGGGATCCCGAGGGGCGGACAGGGAGCAGGGGGCGGTTTGATGGGGTGGAAGTTCTGCGGGGGGGGCAGTCAGGGGACGAGGCACAGGGGGTGTGGATAGGGTCGTGGCAGTCAGGGGACAGGGAGCAGGGAGGGAGTTGGATGGGGGTGAGGTCCCAGGGGGCAGTTAGGGGCGGGGGTCCTGTGAGGGGGCAGTCGGGGTTAAGGAGCAGGGGGAGTTGGATGGGTAGGAGGTACTGACGGGGGTGGGAAGTGGGAGGGGGTGGATGGGGGCAGGGGCCAGGCTGTTTGGGGAGGCAGTCTTCCCTATCCGGCCCTCCATACAGTTGCGCATCCCCCGATGTGGCCCTTGGGCCAAAAAGTTCGCTCACCCCTGGTCTAATGTTTCTTTTGCACTGGCTGTAAATCTTATCACTACTGCAGCTCAGTTCAATTCCCTTGTGTGTATGCATTATGATACAGTCTTTAATTACAAGATCACATACTATTTTTTCCACAGGACCCCTGCCTCATTCAGTGCACAGGATGGACCTACTCTAGGGATGAATCAGGGTTGTTAGTGAAGGAGGCTGCTGTCTGTAGGACCCCTCCTTCATTTGTTTCTGAAGTTGAATGTGTGTAATGAATGAGGCAGGGGATTGCAAGAAGAGAAGGGATAGTCTCATGCTTAAGGCAGTTGAATGCTGCCCTGGAGAATCGGATTCTAATCCTACTTCTTCTGCCCCAGAGTTCCTGTGTAATGTTAAACCTAACAATTCACGTGTGGTCACTAATTGTATTTCCTAATTTTCTGGGTGCTTGATTTGAGACCCTGGGGCCTGATTTGCAAAAGTGCTGAGCACTCACCACTGCAGCTGAAGAACTGGGAACTGTGCTTTGAATATATAAAGTGCAATACAATGCTCCATATTCTGAAAAATCAAGTGTTAGGCATCTCAGATTGGATACCCGAAACTAGTAGATACTTTTGATTTTAATCTCTCTGTGCAACAGTTCTCCATCTATAAAGTGGGGTTAATACCACACCCTAATCTTACAGGGTATTGTGAAAATAAATGAATTAATAATATTAATAAAGCACTCAGTTACTATAGTGAAGAGAACTACAGAAAAGCCCATTAGGAAATTAATGTGTCTTCAGAGCAGGGTATGAATAGTGTATAGTAACTAAGACATGGGGCCACACTTTGAAGAATGAGGAGAAAACAAAATATTGAATAACTGATCATTAAGAGAGCACCATCCATCCCATGCACTGAATGAAGCAGGGATCCCATGGAAAAAATAGCATGTAATAAAGACAGTATCATAATCCAATTTCCTAGAGTGCTGAAATAAGGTTACACAGGCAACCTGTCTTGTGGTATTTCCTAATGTAAGTGTGCTTGACTTTGCAACTTTAATAATGTTCTTTTAACATAGGTTTTGTGTGTGTGTGTATGATAAATATATCTAATTAAAAATGTCTCCCTCTTTGTATATGAAAGGCAGCTGGGACTGGATGACCTCTAGCCTTTCTTATTGTGTACCGCTGTCTCTGAATTGTATGCTGAAATTATCTAAGTAGGGCCAAATCCAATCCTTTGTTATATATTGGAAATAACTGAGGTTGCAGGCATGTAACTGAGAGCAGAATTTAACTTGCAAAACAGAATTCTGGCCTCAGTTGCACATGTACATTTCTCATTAAGGTAATTAAGAGAGACACCTTTATCTGATGGTAAAATGTGGCCCTTCATACCATACATCATGTCTCTTTTTTAGTCCTGAAGAGACATTAAAAAGAATGGCATTGTTCAGAGAGAAGATGGGTATGCGGGATATGGTAAAGTATATAAAATAATTAATGGTATAGAGAATATCATACTGTTAGATTATTAGATTAGGTGGTTATTCTATATGTCCCTTGCAGTCCCTTCTAATCCTATGATTTTATACTTACCCTCATAGTTACCTTTTCTCATAGTAGAAGAACAAGGGGACAGTCAATAAAATTGAAAGTAAGCACATTTAAAACTAGTAAAAGGAAATTTTTTTTTTTAAACACATAATTGACCTGTCTAACTCACTGCCACAAGATATAATTGGGGCCAAGAGCTTCGTATTGAAGGGTTTAGAAAAGGATTAGACATTTTTATGGATGAATACTCACGGTTACCTCAGATAAAATTGAAACATTGTTATATGAGATATAAGCCCCCATGCTTCCAGGCGTAAGCCAGACTCTGCCTACTTGGGGTTAGAAAGAAATTCCCCCTACAGACAGGCTATTTCTTAATTGTCCATTATAGGAATTTTTGTTCCCAACTCTAAAGTATTTATTGTTGTCCACTGTCAGACAGGGTATTTATTGGACTAGATGGACCACAGGTCTGAGCAGTATTATAATTCCTGTATAGAGAGGAAATGGAGCAAAGCTTTTTCTACTATCAGTAAGGAATCCTTGCAATGTAGCTTCCTTTTATTGAATATTTATTATTCTCAAAAATATTCTGTTGAGTAGCTGAGTAATTCATCCCATACTTCCTCTTTCATCTGTTCCAATATAACAGAAAACAGACATCACATGATTCAATCCACTTGAATGTTGCTCATTCCCTTAATGTAGCAAGTACTAGAAACAAAGCCACTTTTCTCATACTAAAACTAGCAGCAACACCTTAGATTTGGACTTTTATTTCTTAGTAATCTCATTTCTGTAACAGGCTTGCTTGTTCCCAGTCAAGCATGACAAATCATAGAATCATAGAATATCAGGGTTGGAAGGGACCCCAGAAGGTCATCTAGTCCAACCCCCTGCTCGAAGCAGGACCAATTCCCAGTTAAATCATCCCAGCCAGGGCTTTGTCAAGCCTGACCTTAAAAACCTCTAAGGAAGGAGATTCTACCACCTCCCTAGGTAACGCATTCCAGTGTTTCACCACCCTCTTAGTGAAAAAGTTTTTCCTAATATCCAATCTAAACCTCCCCCATTGCAACTTGAGACCATTACTCCTCGTTCTGTCATCTGCTACCATTGAGAACAGTCTAGATCCATCCTCTTTGGAACCCCCTTTCAGGTAGTTGAAAGCAGCTATCAAATCCCCCCTCATTCTTCTCTTCCGCAAACTAAATAATCCCAGTTCCCTCAGCCTCTCCTCATAAGTCATGTGTTCCAGACCCCTAATCATTTTTGTTGCCCTTCGCTGGACTCTCTCCAATTTATCCACATCCTTCTTGTAGTGTGGGGCCCAAAACTGGACACAGTACTCCAGATGAGGCCTCACCAGTGTCGAATAGAGGGGAACGATCACGTCCCTCGATCTGCTCGCTATGCCCCTACTTATACATCCCAAAATGCCATTGGCCTTCTTGGCAACAAGGGCACACTGTTGACTCATATCCAGCTTCTCGTCCACTGTCACCCCTAGGTCCTTTTCTGCAGAACTGCTGCCTAGCCATTCGGTCCCTAGTCTGTAGCGGTGCATTGGATTCTTCCATCCTAAGTGCAGGACCCTGCACTTATCCTTATTGAACCTCATCAGATTTCTTTTGGCCCAATCCTCCAATTTGTCTAGGTCCTTCTGTATCCTATCCCTCCCCTCCAGCGTATCTACCACTCCTCCCAGTTTAGTATCATCCGCAAATTTGCTGAGAGTGCAATCCACACCATCCTCCAGATCATTTATGAAGATATTTGAACAAAACCGGCCCCAGGACCGACCCCTGGGGCACACCACTTGACACCGGCTGCCAACTAGACATGGAGCCATTGATCACTACCCGTTGAGCCCGACAATCTAGCCAGCTTTCTACCCACCTTATAGTGCATTCATCCAGCCCATACTTCCTTAACTTGCTGACAAGAATACTGTGGGAGACCGTGTCAAAAGCTTTGCTAAAGTCAAGAAACAATACATCCACTGCTTTCCCTTCATCCACAGAACCAGTAATCTCATCATAAAAGGCGATTAGATTAGTCAGGCATGACCTTCCCTTGGTGAACCCATGCTGACTGTTCCTGATCACTTTCCTCTCATGTAAGTGCTTCAGGATTGATTCTTTGAGGACCTGCTCCATGATTTTTCCAGGGACTGAGGTGAGGCTGACTGGCCTGTAGTTCCCAGGATCATCCTTCTTCCCTTTTTTAAAGATTGGCACTACATTAGCCTTTTTCCAGTCATCCGGGACTTCCCCCGTTCGCCACGAGTTTTCAAAGATAATGGCCAAGGGCTCTGCAATCACAGCCGCCAATTCCTTCAGCACTCTCGGATGCTGAATGCTGAATGTTTACTGTCCTATGCTTTTTGTTATAAATTGTTCTTTGCAAAAATAGCTGAAATGGTTGCACAGTTGTGATTGACCAGTTAACATTTTAAAGGGCTAACAGCTCTCTTCAAGGCTGAATGAAATGGATGTTCATCCCTGGCGGTTTCATTATCCTTCAAGCCCTGATTTAGCACTTCCAAATGGATTAGCATTTTTACAGTATGGCAGTAATTTGCTTAGCGTTGTTGTTGGTGTCTAGCAGCATTTTCAGTGTGGATTCAATCTTCTTTCTCTACTTAATTATTTCTACATATTGTGACGGGGCAAGGCCAGATGGCTATAGAAAAGTAGTGGGAGATAGATATATTAGCTCTGGGCTAAACAAATCCCTGGTACCAGATTAAGTGAAATGGAAGCTGCTCCAGGTCAATTAAGACACCTGGGGCCAATTAAGAACTTTCCAGAAGGCAGGGAGAATGCTAGGTTGATTGGGACACCTGAAGCCAATCGGGCTGGCTGAAACTAGTTAAAAGCCTCCCAGTCAGTCAGGTGGGTGTGCATGTCAGGAGCTGTAGGAGGAAGTTGCGCTGTTGGAGAGGCTGAGTAGTACACACCATATCAGGCACAAGGAAGGAGGCCCTGAGGTAAGGGTGAAGTGGAGCTTGAGGAAGTGAGGGCTGCTGTGGGGGAAGTAGCCCAGGGAATTGTACATGTCATGTTTCTAAAAGGTCAGCTACCATAGCTGATACTATTAGGGTCCCTGGGCTGGAGCCCGGAGTAGAGGGTGGGCCCGGGCTTCCCCCCCCACCACCACCTTTGCCCCCTGATTAATCACTGAGACTGGGAGACAACAGAGACTGTGCAAGGAAGGATAACTTCTCCTCACCTCCCTTGCTGTCTTATGATGAAAATGGCTCAGTAGACTGTGACCCTTGTCTCTAGAGAGAGAAGGGTTATGTGGAGGGTCACAGTGAGCCTCTGAGGCTAGCAAAATCCTCCAGGAAACGCGGGACCCACGGAGGCAAGGACAGAGCTTTGTCACAACTGGTGTCAGGAGTGGGACTTCATTCACAGTGTGGCAGAAGAAAGAGGTTTAAAAAAAAAGTGCACTGGGGTTTTGGATTTCTTTTTTGTTAGTTTGCTTTGTACCACAATGGAGGAGGTGGTCAGAGCTCTGGTGCAAGCCACAGCAGCCCAGCAAGAGGCCACCTGGGTTCAGGCAATGGCACAACAGGAGTCTATGCGGCTACAGCAGGAAACCAATCAATTATTGATGAGCCAGGCGACCCAAGATCATGCCCTCTTGAGAAAGAGGTGGTGGACCAGCTGAAGATCCTCACCACCCAGGCCTGGGGGTCCGATGGGACGCGAACCCTGAGGGCCACTGGTTGTCTGCCAAAGATGACATCAGGAGGTGACGTAGAGGCATATCTCCTCTCATTCGAAAGGACTGCTCAGCGTGAGGCATGACCCCAGGAGCAGTGGGCCAGCATTCTTGCCCCTTTTTTGTGTGGAGAGGCCCAGAAGGCCTACTTTGACTTGCCTGCCACGGATGCCACTGACTATACCTGTCTGAAGGCAGAGATCCTAGCACGATCAGGGGTAACAGCAGCGGTAAGGGCCCAGAGGTTCCATGAGTGGAAATACCAGGAGAACAAACCCCCGAGGTCCCAGCTATTCGACCTCATACACAAGTGGTTACAGCCCGAGGTGTGCAGGCCGGAGGAGATTTTGGAGTTGCTGGTCATCGACCATTACATGCGGGGACTGCTGCCGGATCTCCGCAAATGGGTAGGCCAGAATGATCCATCCACGTACGACGAGATGGTCACACTGGTAGAAAGACGGATGACAGCCAGGGAACTGACCCGACTACCCAAGGAAGGCCCCTTTCGAAGTAAGCACCCGACCCCGACCCTGGAAGGTTGGGCAGCCAAACCCCTGGGGAGTCCTAGGTGGAAGAAGGGGGGGCCAAAAACCAGCGGGGACCCCAGAAGGAAGGGATTGGCCTGAGTGTGGGGAACTCCGGGACTAAACCCTCTAACCCCCAGGATAGGGGAGTGATTAAAAGCAATTTATAGATGTTATGCATGTGGGGACACATAGCAGCACAGTGTCCCAGCACCGAGGAGCCTATGCAATGTAATTTGGGGGATTGGGAGGTCCCATGCTCCCTTATCCACCTCGTGGGGATCGCATTAGCCCCACATAATTACACCAGGCCAGTGAGGATAAATGTAGCAGAGACTACAGCGCTTGTGGACTCTGGGAGTGCTATCACCCTCATATCAGGTAAGCTAGTAAAAAAAATAGTCAGCTGCTACAAGCCAAATGCGTAGCAGTGACATGTGTGCATGGGGCCGTGAGCCATTACCCCACCATCCCAGTGGAGATAGAGGTTCAGGGAAACCCCACTGAGATGACCGTGGGCATAGTTCCTAAACTTCCATATCCTGTAGTCATTGGGAGGGACTATCCAGGGTTTGATAATTTACTCCCCCCGGAGAGGCTGGAGGGAGGTGGGGACCCTGAGGACAGCGACTCTTCACTGGGGGAATGTCAACCCCCAATGTTCACTGAGATTTCTCAGGATCTGTTCTCAGCCCCCTGAAAGACCCAGAAGACAAAAAAAGAGAGGAAGGCTGCGAAGGCCTTGGACCCCGGATCCTGACCCAGGGCCAGAAGATCTCCCTAGTAGGCAGATGGACGTGAGCAGCCAACAAAGAGAAACTTCCACCACAGAAGGTGAGCCAGAAGCTGCCCCCAGCCATGACGGCGGTGAGCCGTTGGAAGAAGCAGAAGCCGGCCCCTGGGAGCTTGGGCAGGTTAGTCCAGGGAGAGAGACTTTTGGGTGGGACCAGGTGGAGGACCCCAGATATGATAACGCCAGGAAAGAGGTGGCCGAGATCGATGGGATACCCGTGGATGGGAAGGTCCGGCGTCCCGGACCTTACTTTATAGTGAAGAAAGATCTCCTGTACCGCATGGTGCAAATGCAGGAGCAAGAGATACAATAAGTTCTGGTGCCACGAAAACATCAAAAAGCCATATTGAGTCTCGCCCACAGTTGCCTGTTTGGAGGACACCTAGGGGTAGAGAAAACCCAGGCATGGATCCTGTGGAGATTCTTCTGGCCAGGAGTACATGAAGATGTCCGGCGATACTGCACCTCTTGTCCGGAGTGTCAGTTACATAGCTCTAGCCCACACTTGCAGGCTCCTTTGATACTGCTTCCAATAATAGAGGTTCCTTTCGAACGGATAGCCATGGATCTGGTAGGGTCCCTAGAGAAGACAGCTCGGGGCCACCAACATGTGCTTGTTGTACTGGACTATGCAACCCGGTACCCGGAAGCTGTTCCCCTGCGCAACACAGCTTCCAAGACAATAGCTAAGGAGCTAGTACAGATCTTTGCCCAGGTTGGGCTACCCAAGGAGATACTGACTGATCAAGGGATACCTTTCATGTCCAAGTTGAACAAAGATCTTTCATCATTGCTCTATGTACAAGCCCTACAGACCTCTGTATACCACCTGCAAACAGATGGCCTTGTGGAAAGGTTCAATAGGACCCTCAAGGCCATGATCAGGAAAGTGGTGAGCAGGGATGGGAAAGATTGGGATACCCTCTTGCCTTACCTCATGTTCACCATCCGGGAGGTTCCGCAAGCCTCCACGGGTTTCTCTCCATTTGAACTACTATATGTGCGCCACCCTCGGGGCATATTGGATATAGCCAGAGAAGCCTGGGAAGAGGAGCCAAATCCCAGAAGGAACATAGTTGAGCATGTACTGCAGATGAGAGATCGGATAGCCCGAGTTACGCCCATTGTACGGGAGCACTTGGAGAGAGCACAGGAGACCCAACAAACCCATTATAACCACCAACCGAAGCTTCGACGGTTCCAACCAGGGAATCGGGTGATGGTACTGGTGCCCACAGCAGAAAGTAAACTGTTGGCCTAGTGGCAGGGACCCTACGAAATAATGGAAGCCGTGGGAGAGGTGAACTATAAGGTGCGGCAGCCAGGCCACCGGAAATCGGAGCAAATTTACCACATCAATCTTCTAAAACCTTGGCACGATCGAGAGGCATGTTTAGTCATGCAGGAGACCCTTCCCCAGGAGGATAACTTACACGAGCAAGTGAGGATATCATCCGACTTGACGCCGATCCAAAAGATCGAGGCAGCTGACATGATTAATCGCAACAGAGATGTGTTCTCTACAAAACCAGGGTGGACGACTGAGACCTATCACCATATCTGCACGATCCCCGGGGCCAGGGTAACATTGAGACCCTACCGAATCCCAGCAGCCAAAAGAGAAGAAATCAAGGCCGAAGTAAAGAAAATGTTAGAATTAGGGGTTATTGAAGAATCTTACAGTCAGTGGTCCAGTCCAATTGTTCTAGTGCCTAAACGTGATGGTACCATGAGATTCTGTAATGACTTTCGCTGACTGAATGAAATATCCCAGTTTGATGCATACCCCATACCACACATTGACGAACTGGTTGACCGACTGGGTAGTGCCCAATTCTTGACTACACTGGATCTGACAAAAGGGTACTGGCAGATTCCTCTGACCAAAGAAGCTAAAGAAAAGACAGCATTCTCCACCCCGGATGGGCTATTCCGGTACACCGTCCTCCCTTTTGGGCTACATGGGGCCGCAGCCAGATTCCAGCGCCTCATGGATAAGCTGCTGCACCCCCATACTAGTTATGCAGCTGCATACCTAGATGTCATCATCTATACGCCAGACTGGGGAACCCACTTGGAGAAAGTTGAGGCAGTAATGCGCACCTTAAGGCGGGCTTGCCTCACTGCTAATCCCGCTAAATGCGCCATAGGGCTAGCAGAGGCTAGGTACCTGGGATATATTGTGGGAAGGGGCATAGTGAAGCCCCAAACGAATAAGCTAGAAGCAATTCAAAGCTGGCCCCTGCCAACCTGAAAGAAGTAGGTCCGTGCGTTCCTAGGTGTGGTAGGCTACTACCGATGTTTTATTCCCCACTTCGCCACTAGGGCAAGTCCCCTAACAGACCTGGTGCAGGCCCAAGGTCTAGACATGGTAAAGTGGACCGACGCAGCAGAGGGGGCATTTACAGACCTTCGGACGGCCCTCTGTAATGACCCTGTACTCATAGCCCCGGACTTTAACAGGGAATTTATTTTACAAACAGACGCTTCCGAGGTGGGGTTGGGAGCAGTTCTGTTGCAAATGGTGGGAGAAGAGGAACAAACGATCCTCTACCTACGCAGAAATCTTCTCCCAAGAGAACAGGAATATGCAATAGTCGAGAGAGAATGCCTTGCTGTCAAATGGGCTATGGAGACACTGCGTTATTACCTCTTAGGCCGGCGATTTACTCTTGTGACGGACCATGCACCCCTCCAGTGGATGCAGCGGAATAAGGAAAAGAATGCAAGGGTCACCAGGTGGTTCTCATCCCTCCAACCATTCCAGTTCTGCATATGGCACAGGGCTGGATGCCACCATGGCAACGCTGATGGTCTGTCACGAGCATACTGCCTGGCGTCCCAAGTTGCCCAACTTTATGGTGTTGGGCGGGGGGAATATGTGAGGGGGCAAGACCAGATGGCTATAAAAAAGTAGTGGGAGATAGATATATTAGCTCCAGGCTAAACAAATCCCTGGTACCAGGTTAAGTGAGATGGAAGCTGCCCCAGGTCAATTAAGACACCTGGGGCCAATTAAGAACTTTCCAGAAGGCAGGGAGAATGCTAGATTGATTGGGACACCTGAAGCCAATCAGGGGCTGGCTGAAACTAGTTAAAAGCCTCCCAGTCAGGTGGGTGTGCATGTCAGGAGCTGTGGGAGGAAGTTGCGCTGTTGGAGAGGCTGAGTAGTACACACCACACAATATCAGGCACAAGGAAGGAGGCCCTGAGGTAAGGGTGAAATGGAGCTTGAGGAAGTGAGGGCTGCTGTGGGGGAAGTAGCCCAGGGAATTGTACATGTCATGTTTCTAAAAGGTCAGCTACCATAGCTGATACTATTGGGGTCCATGGGCTGGAGCCCGGAGTAGAGGGTGGGCCTGGGCTCCCCCCCCACCCCACCTTGCCCCAATTAATCACTGAGACTGGGAGACAACAGAGACTGTGCAAGGAAGGATAACTTCTCCTCACCTCCCTTGCTGTCTTATGATGAAAATGGCTCAGTAGACTGTGCCCCTTGTCTCTAGAGAAAGAAGGGTTACGTGGAGGGTCACAGTGAGCCTCTGAGGCTAGCAGAATCCTCCAGGAAACGCGGGACCCACGGAGGCAAGGACAGAGCTTTGTCACAATATACAAACAATATATAATTTTTTTTTTTAAGAAAATGTCCTTCATCTCCAAAGTAACCTTGACATTTAACTGGTCTTGTTGGGCTCCCCCTCTTCTCAGCACCCCCACTAGCATTGTTGTCGGTGAAAGAACACTGTGACACAGTGCTAAACAAAAAGCTTTCGTAATGCCTTTTGATTGGTAACACATACAACCTGAACCATGGTCAGTATTTGACACTAGATGTCATACTAATTAAATGTTTTAGGCTGTGGGAGAAAGAATGAAGTAGGTTGCCATTTAATGAGGTAAGAAGATTTTTGTTTAAAAGCGTGCTGGTTGTGAGTCTCTCCTCGCTGGCACCAGCATAAATTGAGAGTAGCTCTGTTGAAGTCACTGGAGTTGAACTGGTGTAAATGAGAAGAGAATCAGTCCCACTATGGCGTGAACAGCATAACTGCATTGTGTCATAAAAAGAACCATTTTCTTTGCCCTTTTCCCCTCCCTCTCTAAAATGGTCGTGTTTTTAATGAATCCACAATAGTGTACCCAGACGTTTTATTGCTTTATATTAGTGCATTACATAAGTTACATATTTGCTTCACTTATGATGTTGGACTGGTTGCCTATCCTACCAAAGCCTATTCCCTAATTTATGGCATATATGCACAACACACCACATAAGTTGTAAAAATCAGATGCCCACGTTTAAACTTACATATCCGTTAATATGCCATAATACAGTGAAAAAATATTTGGGTTTCTATTCTGCCACTGTTTAACTTGAAATATCAATTAATTGATATTAGAGAGCTGCATAAGGTGTCTCTTTACACATTGCTCATATTCAGTATTCTGCTATCTTGATTATTTTGTCCATATCTGTATTCCTCTTCCAGTTCTTTATCCTGCATAACAGTACACTGAAATATCAACCACCATAAACCTTTTCTTTGTGCTTCCTGATGTCTCTCTGTCATTTGGTATGACAAAATGAAATGTAGCTTGCTGATGTCACGGTATGCATGAGTGGTTCGTAGGTATGTGTAGTAATCAGTGTTAAATTTCATTATGTGTGGAACAGAAGTGGAAATGCCTGAGAAGATGTGAAACTGAAACACTGAGATTCTGTGAAAAGCTGTACCTTCCCCTAAATACATTATTCCCTTCGTGCAGAATAAGAAATAACATCAACTGCGAAGGCTGGATGTTATGATCATACCTTATCTGGTCATAAAAAAGACAACTTAATCTCTTCAGAAAATATCTCTTTCATTACAGACATTAGAGCTGATTGGACATGATATGTTTAAGACTGAAATAACATGGATGTTAAAAACCGCTTTGGAAATAACACACAGATGATTAAGCTGCTGTAAAAAGAATACATTTTTTACAGTTCTTACATTATAAAGATATTTAATAAAGTTCATGCTTTGCAACCTGTTAGTCCTGAACAGATTTCAGGGGGCTGCAGCCATCTTCCCTTTCTTTGTTGCTACATGGAGCATGAAATATTTTTTTCTCTTATAACATGGAGTCGTGACATGGAAAAGGTTGAGAATCACTGATACAGTTTACAGTCCTTCATGTCAGTTAAGAACATAAGAACGGCCTTACTGAGTCAGACCAGTGGTCCGTTTAGCCCAATATCCTGTCTGTTAGGGGGCTTATTCCTTCACCCACTTACTTCCCTGGTCCTTCTCGCATGAACAGAGAGCAACAATACCCAAAGTCCAAAGGTGCAAACAATTCGATGTTTATTGGGGTGAACTTCCAGCAAGCGTGATTCCAGTTTCCTTCCTTAGTGTCCCCCTTCCCAGCTTTGACACCACAGAGCCTTACACCTGTGTCCCTGTTCCCATTCCTGCCCTTAGCCAAACATGATTCCAATTTCCCCACCCCCATTCCCTGTTCCCATTTCCCCCCACACACTCCCACTCACTTCCTGATTGACTGCAGACTATATAGTAAAACTTGAGTTTGCTTAGCTATACCTTAACCAATCATTTTCCTGAAATTTAACTAACCGATCCTAACATATTGTAACATGATTATGTAACCAATTATATCCCACCACCTTAATTAGTTTACACCCAGCAAAATTAATTATACAGCAGACAGAAACAATCACAGAACCAGACAGAGATTATACAGACAAACAATAGCAAAGTGGGAACTATAATGACAAAACAATACAGAAGTGAGGATTTCACATCCCAGCTATTGATAAATGAGTTCTTGCCAGACAGGATGCTATCAAACTAAGTTTCCTTTTACATTTTCTAGGCACTTCCCTTTCTCTGGAGGTGATAGGCACTATCAGGAGAGAATTGTATTCCTAACAGCCCAATAGCACCTTATTTCAATGTGACTAGTTTGGAATGTGAGGATGTGACCGGTTGCTTCCCAGCTTATGGCTGCCTCTGGTGCTTAGCCAAAGGCCTTAGCCTAAGAACAGGGCCTCAGACTGTCACAGTAAGAGAAGGCCCTTACACCGGCAGACAGTGATTTTGATTCTTTCTTTTATATCTCTATAACTAGCCAAGTGATAAGACTACATCTAAATTCTTAGAGTATAGGCCTTTACAGACAGGCCTGAATATCTGTATCCTAACACTGTCTTCCAACAGTGGCCAATGCCAGGTGCTTCAGAGGGAATGAACAGAACAAATAATCATCAAGTGATCTATCCCCTGTCACCCATTCCGAACTTCTGGCAAACAAAGGCTAGCAGCACTTCAGAGCATGGTTTTGCATCCCTGCCCATCCTGGCTAAAAGCCAGTGATGGACCTATCCTCCATGAACCTATCCAGTTCTTTTTTGAACCCTGTTATAAGCTTGGCCTTCATAACATCCTCTAGCAAAGAGTTCCACAGGTTAACTGTGCATTTTGTAAAGAAATACTTCCTTTTGTTTGTTTTAAATCTGCTGCCTACTAATTTCATTTGGTGACCTGTAGTTCTTGTCTTATGAGAAGGAGGAAACAACACTTCCTTATTTACCTTCTCCACACCATTCATGATTTTATAGAGCTCTTTCATGTCCCCTCTTAGGCCCCATCTACACTGGCAAGTTTCTGTGCAGTAATGCAGCTTTCTGCACTGTAACTCCTGAGGTGTACACACTGCCAAGCCACTTAGTGCACAGAAACTGCGCAGTTGTAGCGCTCTAAAAAAAGCACCCCGACGAGAGGCGTAGAGCTTTCTGCACCGGGGCTACAGTGCTGCGGTGCCAGTGTAGACACCGGTGATTACAGCGCTGTGATTGGCCTCCGGGAGGTGTCCCACAATGCTTGTTCTCGCCTCTCTGGTCATCGGTTTGAACTGTACTGCCCTGCCTTTAGGTGAACAACCATCATCCCCACCTCGTACATTCCTTTGCAAATTTGAAAGTCCCCTTCCTGTTTGCTCAGTGATGCGTACAGTGGTCTCAGCGCACCTTTCCAGGTGGCCATGCCTGGTCCACGCACTAGGTGATCCCCCTCTTGAAGCAATGCTGAGCTGCTAGACCTCATCAGCATTTGGGGAGAGGAAGCTGTGCAGTCCCAGCTGCGCTCCAGCCATAGGAATTATGATACCTATGAACAGATTTCACAATGCGTGATAGAAAGGGACCAAGACCGGGACTTGTAGTCCTTGTAGTGTAGGGTAAAAGTGAAGGAGCTGCGGAACGCCTACCACAAGGCGCAGGAGGCAGACCTCTGCTCCGGTGCTGTGCCCACGAGCTGCTGGTTCTACAAAGAGCTGGACACAATACTCGGTGGCGACCCCACCTCCACTGCGTAGGCCCCTGTGGATACTTCTTTGGCTCATGTGCCAGTCGAGAGTGGACCAAGCCAGGAGGAGGAAATCTTGGATGAAGATGGGGAGGGGGACCCAGAGGCAGAGGATAGCTCGGAGACCAGAGATGCATGCAGACAGGAGCTCTTTTCTACCCTGGAGGAACCTAGCCAGTCATAGCAATCAGATCTTGCTGAAGCGCATACAGGAGAGGAGGCCCTTGGTAAGTGGATCTGATTTTGGGAATTGCTGAAGTGATTTGTTGGGAGCAGGAGGGTTGCAGAAATCAGGCTTGTCTCCTACCGCATGCCTAATCTGAGCGGCGGAACAGGCTGTTGATAGACTCCCTCACTTCACGGGAATCTCCCTCACAGATCTCCAGGAAACTCATGGAGATACTGGGCAATCTGCTGCCGCAGGTTCCTTGGCAGAGGTGCTTTGTTTCATGCCCCATTAACGGTAACTCACAATTTTGGGGGGTCTTGTGGCTCACGTGTGTTTGCCTGGGGTCAGCCGGTTAGTGACAGGTGTGTGAGGACTGTCTGTATTTTAAAGCACTGAATCAGTGTTGTCTGTGTTGCAAACAATACAGCTTCTGTAAAATGTTGCATTTAAACTTCACAGAGATGACCTTGGGAGGCCAGCCTCCCTTATCGGCAGGAGAATGGCTGTGCAAAATTAGAAAGCGGCCACAAAGAACTAAGGTGGACTTTCTCCGTGAGGTTATGATGCACTCCGCCACTGAGAAACAGGAATTGAAGGAGTGGCGGGACAGCGAGAAGAGGGACTCAAAGGAGAATGCGGCACACCAGAAAGAAGCCACCGAGTGGCTCTTAAATGTTATAGAGCGCCAAGTGGACACGCGCCAGGTGATGCTAGTATACTAATATAAAGTCACAAAACTCTTTCCCATGCCCCTCCCGCACACCGTCAACACACTGTAATCAACCTCCTGACTCCACTCTCTACCCGCAGCATTCCACTCCTCCCTCCTCACAGTCCAGCAGTGTGGGCTCCCACTATCCACTGCACTCAACACCCATTCCTCTGGGTTTGGCCCTGCTGAAGTACAGCACCCACTGCATTGTACTCCAAAGGAGAAAGTTGGGTATGATCCCTGGACATACACAAATCTGTAGCCATCTTGGGACCCCTCCTCCTCTTGATACCTTCCCATCCCCCTCCCTGCTGATGAATTTTTTCATTTGACTCTCTCCTCGGGTTGTTGTCTTTTAATAAAGAATTGTTTGTTTGAAAGCAATCTTTATTCTATTAAGTGAAAGCAAAAAGAGCACTGCAAAGCAACATACAATTATATTAAGGCCCCCTCTTGCAGCATGTGCACCAATCACCTCCTAGCATTACAAGCACTGTAGTCCCAAGCATAGTAACAAATATTAGGGATTTTCAGCCTCAAATTGTTGCCTCAAGGCATCCCTGATCCTTATGTTCCCACACTGTACCCTTCTGATAGCCCTGGTCTCTGGCTGTTCAAACACAGCCCCCAGGTGCTGAGCCTCTGTGGTCCAGCCCTGAGTGAAGCTTTCACCCTTCCCTTCACAAATATTATGGAGCATAGAGCACGCAGCTATAAACATAGGAATATTGTCATCAGCCATGTCCAGCTTAACATACAGGCATTGCCAGCGGGCTTTTAAATGGACAAATGCACACTCCACAGTCATTCTGCACTTGCTCAGCCTGTTGTTGAACCGCTTCTTGCTGCTGTCAAGTTGCCGCATGTACGGTTTCATAAGCCACAGCCTTAAGGGGTAGGCAGGGTCTCCAAGGATCACAATGGGCATTTCGACTTTTCCCTATGGTGATCTTCTGGTCTGGGAAGAAAGTCCCCCGCTTGCAGCTTCTTGAACAGGCCAGTGTTCCGAAACATGCATGCGTCATACACCTTTCTGGACCAGCCTGCGTTAATGTCCGTGAAACGTCTACGGTGATCCACAAATGCATGGAAAACCAGTGAGAAATACCCCTTGCAATTAATGTACTTGGTGTCTAGGTGGTCTAGTGCCAGAATTGGAATGTACGTGCCATCTATTGCCCCTCCATAGTTAGGGAAGCCCATTTGTGCAAAGCCATCCACAATATCACGCACGTTGCCCAGAGTCACGGTCTTTCGGAGCAGGATGCGATTAATGGCCCTGCACACTTCCGTCAACACGAGTCCAACAGTTGACTTTCCCACTCCAAACTGGTTAGCGACCGATCGGTAGCAGTCTGGAGTAGCCAGCTTCCACAGTGCAATCGCCACGTGCTTCTCCAACGACAGGGCAGCTTTCATTCTCGTGTCCTTACACCGCAGGGCTGGGGCAAGCTCATCACACAGTCCCATGAATGTTGCTTTCCTCATGCAGTAGTTCTGCAGCCACTGCTCGTCATCCCAGACGTGCATCATGATGTGATCTCACCACTCAGTGCTTGTTTCCTGAGCCCAAAAGCAGCGTTCCACTGTGGTCAGCACCTCCGTGAAAGCCACAAGCAATCTTATGTCATAGCTACTACGTGTGGTGAGATCAACATCACACTCCTCTTGACTTTGTAGTTTAAGGAATAACTCCCCTGCCACTCGTGACGTGTTGGTCAGAGTGAACAGCATACTGGTCAGCAGTTCGGGATCCATTCCTACAGCTTGAAAGAAGTGGAGCATGCAGTACACAAACTGTTGAAAGACGGCGCCAAATGCGGACGGAAGCACAGGGATTGCTGGAATGCGAAACAATGCATCACTGGGCATTGGAACTGGACCCAGGATGCCCCGCAACCCCTTCCACCTTCCCACAAGTCTTAGCGGCAAAAGAGAAAAAGGTGCTCTGTGGGATAGCTGCCCAGAGTGCACCACTCCAAATAGCGCTGCAAGTGCCACAAGTGTGAACACCCTATTGTGCAGGCAACTGTCAAAGTGACCACACAACAGTGGTTTTCCTTCTGCGCTCTCTGAGTGGCATTGTAACTGCCAGTGCTGTAACTTTGCCAGTGTAGACATGCCCTAAGTCTTCTCTTCTCTTTTCCAAGCTGAAAAGTTCCAGTCTTATTAATCTGTCCTCATATGGAAGCTGTTCCAGACCTCAGTAATTTTTGTGGCCCTTTTCTTTACCTTTTCCAATGTCAGTGTGTCTTTTTTGAGATGGGACAACCAGATCTGCATGCAGTATTCAAGATGTGGGCCTACCACAGAGGCAATATAATATTTTCTGTTTTATTATCTGTCCCTTTCCTAATGATTCTCAGCATTCTGTTAGCTTTTTTGACTGCCGCTGCACATTGAGTGGGTGTTTTCAGAGAACTATCCCCAATGACTCCAAGACCTCTATCTTGAGTGGTAACAGCTAATTTAGACCCTATCATTTTATATGTATAGTTAGGATTATGTTTTCCAATGTACATTACTTTGCATTTATCAACACTGAGTTTCCTCTGCCATTTTGTTGCTGTGTTATAAAAACATATACATATAAATACCTTTTGGAATTTGAACATACATGGGGCCTGAATCTGATCTCACTTACTGTTTTAAATGGACTTACTCCTGATTTACATAATGGTGTAACTGTGATCAGAATCTAGCCCAGGTGTGTGTCCTTAGAGAGCTTTAAAAACACAGAGGGCAGTTTTGACCTGGACCCTAAAATCCATGGGGAACTAGTAGCGTTGAGGGTGAGCATGCTGTGATGCCATGTATTTCTAGATATGAACCGGGGGCAGCACTGTTCTGCATATGCTGTCTTCTTCTGTGGTTGAGGTTGCTATGAGCACATCAGGCCATGCTCAACTCCCTCTGCTGGCTCCCAGCCAGTTTCAGATGCCAGTTTTAGGCCTTGGGCCTAAGCTTTGACATATTAAATGGATCATGCCCCAGCTATCGTAAAGATCAGAATTCAGCATATGAATCTCTGCAACAGTTGCACTCCTCTGCAGTGCTTAATTTGTAATGAAAGAGTTGCTGGGGCTCAAGCAATTTTTTTGTATTCATAATTGACACAGCAAGCCCAGAGGTGCCTGGGTTCTGAACTGCCAAGCCCAGAAGTGTCGGGGCTCAGCCCTGGCAAGCCCTGGCACAAATTAAGCACTACTCCTCTGGGACCGTGAAGATCATAAAGCCCATGATGAAGAGTCAGAGTTGGGGACAAAGTGTTCCTGATTTAGGGGATCTGACTTTGGTACAAATTTCCAGAGGTGATCAGTCAAATGCGGAGCTGACTCTCTTTAGGATTTGTTGCAAAACCTTCCTCTTTGAAAAAGCCTTTCCACCGTAGCAAAAATGACAGTGACAACATTCTACACAAACACCTTCTCCCACTAATCAAAACTCTCTAACCTTGTAACAAACAAGTCAACCAACAAAAAAACAAAACAAGAAAAAGTACCCCAAGCAGAGTTTTTCTCCAAAATGACAGGGGTACTGAAAGATTCTCCTCTCACCCTAGAGAAGCTCCTTTGTCTTTGAGACAGTTAGGTGAAGGAAGTGGAGACAAAGCCACAAATTTAATTAGGGAAGAGATGGAGAGAGGGTAGACAGAAAAGAGTCACTAATTTTGTGAGAAGATACTGTATTTGCAATATCTGCGTAAATATGACACCACTTTGTAAAACAAAATCAGTAAGTCTTCGTCTCTAAAACACAGAACCACCGAGAACCCTCCCATTTCCATGTTGTTAAAGTAACAAATAATTTTTCATTTGAATGTCTGTCACTCTCACATTCTAAAACAATTTGTATTTCCACAATGTTTGTGCATTTCCTCATCCATGTACATCCTCAACAATGATGACATGCCCCAGCTGCACTACTCTGAGCTAATCAGTTTCTTGTGTTATAATCAAAGGTGCTTAGCTCAGAGCTTAGTTCAGCAAAACCGCATCCAGTTTCCCTGAATTATTGGCTCACAGTTCTGTGGTGCATGAAAGTTAGATGTATAGTTCTGCAAATGCTGAATTCTCATATGTAAATATCAATACAGCAACAAAGATATGAATGCTTGTTCTCTTGAAGGTGTGAACATAGCTGAAAAGCTACAAGCATATTTTTCAGGTCAGCATTTCAGAATGTAAGAATAACAAAACGTCATTTTTATGTAAGGAAACTGGAAAATAAACCTAAATAAAACCCGGCACACCCTTCCTATGTGCAGTTAAGATTTTTAAAAATTATGTATTGATTTGTCTGCAATATTTTGTCACAATCTCAAAAAAAGATTAATTCAATTTTATGACTCAGTAGAAAAAAAAGTAATTGAAATTTCTTTTGGATTTCCCTTTTGTAAAAATATAAATAATAGAAATGCTAACAAATGCAACATATAGAGTATCTAGCTATATTAGTTTACAAGCACAAATTAACGATTACATAAACAAGTCCCAGAAAGTTGGTCAATAAAAATAATGAATCATGAATTTACTAATGCTAATAATATTTTCATTGAACCAATTAAAATGCACAGCAGGCTAGGGAAAGATAAAGTAGAACTCCACTCTGCAATAACTCTGTTCACTCACAGTTTTATTGCAGGTAGCCTAACTAACCATGCAGTTTGACATACAACCACAGTTTGTGAGATAGGAAAAAGGAGGCAAAGATTACTTCAGCCATCTTGTTCTGACAAATGAAAATTCTAAGCTGTGAAGTCTCATTGTTTCGATGTAAAATGCAAGAGTCCCATGTAGACTAAACTATAAAATAGTAAATCAGTTATTTCACATAGTCAGCACAATCTGCTGGTCTGTTCTGTAAGAGAACAGGAGGACTTGTGGCACCTTAGAGACTAACAAATTTATTTGAGCATAAGCTTTCGTGAGCTACGATGAAGTGAGCTGTAGCTCATGAAAGCTTTATGCTCAAATACATTTGTTAGTCTCTAAGGTGCCACAAGTACTCCTGTTCTTTTTGCGGATACAGACTGACACGGCTGCTACTCTGAAACCTGTACTTTGGAACTTTGTGTTTTCCCCCAGATACTCTGCTGTTCTTGCATGTGATCTCTCAAATGTGCTGCTTCAGAATGTGGAGTTATTTTATGTAATTTTATGGTTCCCAGGCGATACTTATTGAATTCATAGGGCATCTCATGAGTAATCCATCTGGCGATCACAGAATCATGCAGCAAAACTTTCCTCCTCTCCACCTTCAATCAAAATGGTTTGTTGCATCTCTCTCTAATTTGATACTCCAGATGCATATAAATACTGTACTGTACTCTAGCTAATGATGAACTGTTTTGCAGCAATCAAAATAACTCCGGGAAGACTCATTTTTTAATTTATAAAATGCATGCCGTTCCCAATCTTAGGGAGTATGGACAATATTTAATAAACACCTGCAATTGTGTTTGTTTTAGATTTCTAGAAATGTCTTTGATTTGTTTTCTATATTGATTTTTCACATCACAGCTTTTTAACTCATGACAACTTAGCTGATGGCAGAGAAGCATAAGTGTGCAGAAGTATCGTTAATACCTCCTTATACATACTTAGGCTCCAAATCCGCAGGATATATGCAAAAGGATTTTCAGAAGCTCTCAGCATTGTCCTAACCCTGGTCCCGTTGACTCCAGTAGGAGCAGAGTTTGGCAAACACTGCATGCTTTTGAAAGAACAACCTTTACCTAAGCCTGCCTTGAGGTTGTAAATAGTCCCATTGACTTCAATGGGACCGCCTACCAAATACCGTCCTAAATGGTAGTGTAATGCTTGTTTTTCTGCCACCTTATCCAACCAGAGCTTCTCCTATCCAAAGGTCAAATGTCCAGGTAACATGTACAATGAAAGCTGGTTAGTATTGTTGGGAACACTGGGGCATGGCCACTAGGTAACTCGGGGGGATAAAAGACTACGAGTGTCAATGAAGCCCCCTTGCACTAGGCCCAAGTGTCCTTGGCCCCCCCTCCTGCCTGGAGGCACTCGCAGCAGCTATGCGTACTAGGCCCAAGTGTCCTTGGACCCCCCGCCTGGAGGCACTCGCAGCAGTTATGCTGAGGATCTGCAACAATATGTTGCAGAGTCAGACTGCCTGAAACTAAACAAGGCCAAACAGGGAAAATATAAAAAAAACAATGCTAAATAAAGCAGCTTTATGTATAGTTTAACAAATAATACAAAAAACAAGGAAACTAGCTGGTAACTGGATTGGCTGGCTATATGGATACTTAGGGCAGCTTGCTATTAAATAAGTATGCTAAAAAAAAATGTATAAAAGCCTGTGTAACTTCCTGCTCTGTGTGCAGGATTTGAGATTCTATTCTCCCTGTACCTTTTTGCAGCTGCAAATAAAAACTTTTCTGCTTCTCCACCCCGTTGTGATTATTGGGTGACGCACACCGGGTAACGAACCCCCGCTGTTGTTTTGCCTCTCGGCACTGGGTGCTGGCAACAGCATTATGGGGGAAGATGATTTGAAGGTTAAAATTAGAGCCACAAGATAACCCAGGAGAGTGGGATGATTGATTGTTTAGAGAGCAAAGGTTCATAAGGGAAAGCCCTGCATCTGTGTTCAGAGCCTAGTCCTGTAAGGTCCTGAGCATCCTCAACTCTCCTTTGTATCACCTCTCAGGGCTTTTAGGGAAAGTGTTCCTAAAATGCCAATCCAAGTAACACACTTGAGAACAAATCCAATAGCCCCAAAAATGTTGGGGAAAAAAGATGAATTGCATGAATTGTATTCTTTGAGGGTATCAGAAGGCAGGTGGGCAAGGGAGACCCAGTGGATACAGTGTACTTGGACTTTCAGAAAGCCTTTGACAAGGTCCCACACCAAAAGCTCTTAAAGTAAGCAATCAAGGGTTAAGAGGAAAGTATATGGTTAAAAGATAGGAAACAAAGGGTAGGAATAAATGGATAGTTTTCACAGTGGAGAGAGGTAAATAGCAGGGTCCCCCCAGGATCTATACTGGCACCTGTGCCATTCAACATATTCATTAATGATCTGGAAAAGGGGGTAAACAGTGAGGTGGGAAAGTTTACAGACAATACTAAATTGCTCAAGATAGTTAAGTCCAAAATTCACTGCAAAGAGTTACAGAGGAATCTCCCAAAAGTGGGTGACTGGGCAACAAAATGGCAGATAAACTTCAATGTTGATAAGTGCAAAGTAATGCACACTGGAAAAAATAATCCCAATGATACATACAAAATGATGGGGTATAAATTAAGTGTTTTCCCTCAAAAAGGAGATCTTTGAGTCACTGTGGATAGTTTGATGAAAACATCTGCTCAGAGTGCAGCAGCAGTCAAAAAAGCTAACAATGTTAGGAACCATAAAGAACAGGATAGATAATAAGACAGAAAATATCGTAATGCCACTGTGTAAATCTTTCATATGCTCACACCTTGAATACTGCATGCAGTTTTGGTCACCTCATCTCAGAAAGATAATTAGAATTGGAAAAGATACAGAAAGGGCCAACAAAAATGATTGGGGTATGGTACAGCTTCCATATGAGGAGAGATTAAAAAGACGGGGACTTTTCAATGCAGAAAAGAGATGACTAAGGGGGGATATGATAGAGGTCTATAAAATCATGACTGGTGTGGAGAAAGTGAATAATGAAGTGTTATTTACCCCTTCACATAACTCAAGAACCAGGGGTCAACCAATGAAATTAATAGGCAGCAAGTTTAAAACAAGCACAAGGAAGTACTTCTTCACACAACGAACAGTCAATCTGTGGAACTCATTGCCAGGGGATATAGTAAAGGCCAAGACTATTAACAGAGTTCAAAAAAGAACTGGATAAGTTCCTGGTGGATGGGTCTGTCAATGGGTATTAGCCAAGATGGTTAGGGATACAACCCCATACACCAGGTGTCCCTAAACCTCTGATAGCCAGAAACTGGGACTGGATGACAGTGGATATATCACTCAATAACTGTCCTGTTCTGGTCATTCCACTTGCCACTGTCGGAAGACAGGATACTGGGCTAGATGGACCATTGGTCTGACCCAGTATGGCCATCCATTCTTATGAAACATCTGAATTCCACTTAAGCTCCAGCCCTGGGAGGCACAGAGCACCCTCAATTCCCATATCAATTCATCAGAGCTGAAGGCACTCAGTACTGTGAAAGATTGGGCACTACATTTACCTCTCTCTCTCTCTCTCACAGTAACAAGATTTACAATGATCTATATCCTGTATCATTTGTATTGTATTTCAGTTTCATCATTTCTGCTCAATTAACATACAGGACACGAGTTTGAAATGTGTTAATATAACTAGTGAGTAAATGAAGGTCTAGCTGGCTTTTCTGACCTAGAAAATAAGTTAAGCAGATGTAGTAGGCTTCATATTTTGTGATTTTCACCTAATTCTTAATTAATGTATTTACTAAGCATTAAATATTATGCCTTGTTAGTAGTAATAAGAGTGTTTCCAAATCACAGACACATGCATAATTGCATTTAAACAGGTCATGGATTAACTGCAGTAAAGGAAAAAGCAGGGGCCACTCTAAGAATTCATAATGCGAGTTCAACATCTTCAGAAGGCGCACAACCTGCCACAACTGAGAGCGAAACACCAGGGATCATCAGTAAGTAGCTTATTAGTCCAAGTTGAACGGAACTTTCTGACAAATTGTCAAATGTATACAATTTAGGAAATACAAAGATTTTGGTGACAGAATCCAGTTCATTGTGATTTGTTGAAGATAACACAGTGTTGAAGATGCATTGTGCCTGGCTCTTTTTCATTTTATTAGATTCCAACGATGTCCCAGACCAGAGCTCTGTTGGGGTTTCACCCTCTTCTCCTTCATCTGGATCTCGTGGGATGCTGTCAACAATCACTAATGCTGTCCAGAACACAGTGAGTAACTCAAATGTGTCTTGTCTTCTCAAGTTCTCCTTCGTGCCCTCTAATTGCAAGTCATATTTGAAGACGAGGGTTTGGGAGTTGTGTGACTGAAAAACAGTGTTTGAACCACAGATCTACAATGACACTTTTATGCAAAAATAATTAGCTCAATATAAAATTTCAAGTAGATCAAAGAAAGTAACCAGTTTAGGCTACACCTACACTGCGAGCTAGGGGTGTGATTCCCAGCTTGCCTGCACATACTCATGCTAGCTCGATGAGAGCTAGTGCACCTATAAACAGTAGCGTAGCTGTAGTAGAACGGGCAGTAACAGCAGAGGCTCGGCTTAGCAATGCTGAGACATACCCATGAAGTTTGTATTCAGCCTGGTTTTGAACCATGCCACTGCATCTTGCTGCCCATGCTACTATGGCTCCACTACTGTTTATACTCGCGCTGGCTCTCATTGAGCTAGCGCGAGTATGTGTATGTGAGCTGGGAATCACATAGCTAGCTCAAAGTGTAGACATGGCCTTTGAGTGAACATTTGGGACTAGACTTAGTTTTAAAAAAATTCTGGCAGCTGCACTGTGTATGTCTATGCAAAGCCTTGGGAGTCAGGTGGAGGTGTGGTGCTCTCATGTGATTTTTATTAAAATCAAGTCCTTCGTGATTAACTTTGAGAGGAGGGTTTCTGATATTTTCCTGGCAAATAAAACAAAACAATCCTACATTTGCTTGGTTCAAGACTTTTACTAAATGATTCCTTTTCTTCTCTACCCTGGCCTCCACTCTTTGCCTAGTCTCACATCTGAAACTGTTTCTTTGACACTGCTCTCTGGATATCTTGGTGCCATCTCAAACTCAACATGGCAAAATTTGAGCTATCTATTCATCTTTCCTCCCTTATCCATTATTACTATTGTTCTCTCCATATTCCTTGTCATCCAGGCTCAAAACCTAAGCATTGCGTTTCACTCTCTTCTTCCCTCTCCTCCCCTGTATCCCCGCTTTTGCCTAATCCTGTTGCTTCTTCCATTTTACCATCTCCAGTATCCATCCACATCTTGCCTTGTTCCTTTCAGTGTGTATAAAATGCTACCACTACAGTCATTTCCCTTTGAACTCTTTTGCATGGTGCTCTAACATGGGATTGCAGAAAATTGCAGGCAGCATCTAGGGAGCATGGGTGGCAGGGTTTCCCTTATGAAAAACTGGTGAGGGTGATGTTCCATTACAATGACTGTCCAGCTCATTCGAAGCATAGCTTTGCTCTAATGTCAAGGATTCTGGAAACCTGGGAAGACTTCCATTGACCACTCCTTGAGGGCTGCAATGAGAGTCACAGAGTCAGTGAGGTTGTAGCTACCCACGATTTGCTGGTGGTGGGTTTGGGTGAGACTGCCTGAGCTCTGTGGGGAGACCAGTCTGCATGTGGGAGAATTAGGAGGGTGAGCTGGAAAGTGAGAGCTGTCCACGTGGGTGGTGAAGGCCATCATATCAAGGTAACAAACGGTATCAAGAAGAAAAAGAAGAGTTCAGGTTCCTCATGGTAATGTAGTGACTCCTGCCTGTTGTTGAAGAAAGTTTCCTTCAGTGTTCTAATATGGAGAACAAAGGCAGTCTTGACTGCTGAGACCTCTGTAAAGTTTTCCATGTTCAGCTCCTCATTTGAGAAGCTGCCAAACATAGAGTCTAGGCTAAAGACAGAACAGTTAGCCAGTGTAGGTTCTTCTTCCATGTAGCTGAACCAATGAGAGAGGTGGATAAAGCTGATGAGAGGACAGAGGATCAATGGTTTTATGTGAGAGAATCTCCCATGTAGCAGTTCTTTGCAGCTGTCAAATGAAAAAAAAAAATCAGTTCCACGAGTAAGGTGAGCTCCTCTCATAAGGGTCCTTAACTTCAGAGGAACCTTTTGTACCTAAGATGTGCACTGACCCACTGCATGTTGTTACAGGAAAAGATGAGTCATCCATGTATACAAAGCAAATATGGCTTTATTTTCTGATTATTATTATTTAATTTATTAAGAGAATTGCTATTGGGCATATTTCTTATTGACATCAAGCTATGAAATATCATTCAAAATAAGTTAATTATAAAACCTTTGTATAGTACTTTTTCTCCAGGAACATGGATTCAAAGCAAAGTGAGATGATTGATGAAGTCATAAATCCTATTATTAGTAAGGGTGGAGAAACTTTAGGAAATTAAAAATTCAAAGTCCGCATCAGCAGTATCAATGTTTTTTACAATTTCTTATTAACTTAAAGTGTAAAGAAAATAACCACACTGCATTGTTTTATGTGCAGGGAAAAAGTGTTTTGACTGGCGGTCTAGATGCTTTGGAATTTATCGGCAAGAAAACCATGAATGTCCTGGCAGAAAGTGATCCTGGATTTAAGAGAACCAAAATACTGATGGAAAGAACAGTTTCCTTATCTCAGGTTAGACTGCTTCAAACCTGTTTTGTTAGTGCAGTTGCAGATTACTGAGCCAGAATTTCATTCACATCAGTAGTAGGGTTAATTTAGGATAGTTAAATCTATGCAAATAAAAATTATGCATTGTGTCAGCTCCGCTTTGTTCTCTGCAGGACTGCAAAGTAACGTATTTTGTAAAATCAGCACTTGCATATAAGCAAGGATGTACAATTACTGATTTTCATAAGATACTGTGTCAGGTGATAAACACTGTACTCTGGATGAGTGATCAAATGTTTTCATAATAGTTATAAATCTTGCATTCACACCAATACATACATAGTTGTAGTGGTTTCCTGGGGAATGAGTAATAGTGGAATGTAACATTCATTTTATTGGGAAAAAAATTAAAGCAGTAAAAAATTATTACTTTTATTCTTTTAAATTAATGCTGTCATCTAGGGAAACAGCATACTCAACAGCAATGCACCATGCCCTCACCATATGAGTCAAAGACACATGATTTGTTTCTTCAAAGATTCAGAGACCTTGTAACAGTATAATCTGAATATAATCATTGCAAGTACCAGTTACTTTAGCTCTCCAGGTACAGATGTTCAGTAACTGCTTACTACTTTTGCTAACTGCAATAGAATTTCATCAGTAAACAGTGTATGTGTGTGTATTAATAAACACAGACCTAGGTAGCATAAAATCTCTAGTGTATGTAGTAAGGTTAAGGGAAATCCTATAGCAGTAGACATTAAAAGGAAGCCTTTATATTACCACAGTATTTTCCTGTTTGTAGAATGTAATATTGCAGTGAGATATTTTTCTCTCAGTAAAATGTTTCATTTTTAACATCTACCACTTTAAGCAGAAACAGAATGATACTGTTAGAGCAGATCAAAAGCAAACTAATTCGTACTAAGCAAATTACATAATTATACACTTTACCTATATCTACTTGAGCAGTGCTCCAAATGGCCATTACTGTTAAACAAGAAATATGTATAGCCATAAAATACTACAGCCCCAATACTGCAGTTGAAGTTTCTAAGTGGATCTGATTGCAAGATCACCGCTTAGTTTTGGGTAATGTGTTTCTTGTAAAGCATTCCAAGGCACTTCACAATCTAATATTGCAACTCTGGTAATAAAGGGGACTCTCTCAAGTAGTGTAGACTCAATATTTGATCTGACTGAAAATTTCTGATCTGAAGAAAGTCATCTAAATTGTAAGAACCAATTTTTCAAACGCTGGACTACAGCTGCGTCTGCAAAAAATAAACATCTACATGAAGCCAGCTAATTGCATGAGCAGGTATATGTTAATACATTCAGTTAAGTGATGGCATGTCCATCCTATTCTGGACTGCACTTAAGCAGATACTTAAAGTTAAGCATGTGCTTAAGTGTGGTCCTGAACTGGGGCCTAAATAGGCAAGGGAGAAAGGAAGTGTTAAATGGAGGTTATAAGAGGTGGGGAAATGTGGGAGAGAAAGGTAAAGTGATTGCCTAGGTTCACACGGAAAGTTGTAGAATAACTGAACCCAGTTCTCCTGAGTCCCAGTCCACTGCTTCCTTTTAATCTAATTTGTGCATGCAAAATTTAAGTATGAAGAATTGTGTATGCAGTATTGAAAATGGGGCTCATTTGAAAATCCGACCCAATATACTTCGTATGTCTAATGAATACTTGAATGCCATGTCATACCAAATTGAAATAGGAAATAGTGCAAACATGGTAGAGCTAGATATTTCATTCTTGTGCAGAGGAACAGGAGAAGGCCAAAGTGCCACATAAGCGTTAAATGTCAAAATAGGCTTAAGTGGTGCATAGGCTTTGGATAGGTTGAAATTTAACTCATAAATACAGTGGAAAATGTGTACAAAAGGCCATTTCTTCTTACACAACCTTCTGTATTAAGAGAGCACTCCATAATATCTCCGAGTGTATGGAGTACAGTTTTGATCCTCTTTTATTACAAAAGCCTACCTTCATTAAGCAAATGATCTTTGTGGGTCCAAAGGTCATTTACGGCAGGTTTCACTATATATTGAAAATACTTCATGTGGGTAGGAACCCTGGAAACAGCATTCTGCAGAGATTGTGTTCTATGTATACGTACCATAGGACCTGTATCAGATGAATCACTAGATGAAGTAAAGACTTTTTAATTTTTCTTCCCTTGCAAATGATAGCTAAATTTATAAGGTATTACCTGTAGCCGACACTGCATTTGAGGATATGAGCAATGTTATTTGTTGTTGGTTTTTAAAGACAGTTAATAATTACCATAGAGAAAACCACATATAGAACGCTACTTAAATATTTTATTAGAGAGGTTTTTCAAAAAAATTATGAGGGATATCTGAGGCTGACTAAAATTTCAGCTCTGCAGGTGTGATATCGTCCCAAATTTTATTATTATTGCCTAGAAGAGATGAGGCTGAGAGTAATAAAAACTGCCAAATCTGCAGTGCAGTCAGTAAATTAACAGGAATGATGTATATTTTTTCAGCTGTTGCGAGAAGCGAAAGAGAAAGAGAAGCAGAGATTGGCCCAGCAAGTTACAGTTGAAAGGACAGTACATTATGGGCTGCTTTTTGATGAGTTTCAAGGTTTGTCCCATCTTGAAGCTCTGGAAATTCTGTCAAATGAAAGTGAAGCCAAGGTACAGTATACAAGCTGCATAAATAACAAACACAATGTTTAGTGAAATACTTTTTGTAAGCATTAATCTCCTCATACAAGTCCCATTAAAGTCAATAAGAGTTTTTTCATTGACTTCAGTGGGCTTTGATTTGGTCCCAAGGGTCAATCCCTTATATCATGAAGTCAGTGAGCGTTTTCCCAGTGACTTCAGGAGGACCAGGATTTAGCACAAAGAAGCAAGAAAATCTGCTATTGAAAGTTCTAGTTGTTAAGACATTATGTGTTCTGCATTTTTAAACCTGTTACACGGTGCTAATGCCCTTTCAAGCTTTATCAGAAGACTCAAGTGTAATGTTTTTATTAAAGGTGTTACCATTTATATTCAGGAACCTTGCACCAACTACACCAAGCAATTAATAAAATATAATGCATTCTAGATTATTTATTTAACTTCTAAATATTCTTTATTGCATTGTGTTATTATCCTGTTGTTGACCAACCCAAGATATAAATAGAGATGTAAGCAGTCTCTGTGGCTAGGTTTACACAGCAATGTAACCTAGGGTAATTGGGACTTGAGTCAGCTGACCCACATCAGGGAAACCTGGGCTTGAGCATCTACATTGCATTTTAACCCTAGGTTAAGAATTTTCTGACCCGTGCTCAAACCTAGGACTCTAATATCCACACTGCAGTGCACTGACCCAAGTCAAAAGTAACCATATTCCAGAGTGCCTAGTGCCCCCCACCAATGTCAACATTCTAGCCCTAGGAACACGGTGAACTGTGGGAAAACTCTACTGCCCACTCTGTTTCCTAACAGTGGTGGTGCTGTTGATGGGACTTGTGCCCATAGTTGGCCCTCCTCAAGGAGCATATGAGTGCATAAACTGCAAAGGGTATTACTCCATTGTTATGCAGGCACTAGTGGACCCCAGAGGCAGATTTATGAATGTCAGTGTGGGCTATAAAGGAACAGTTAATGATGCCAGAGTGTTTTGCTGCTCTCGAGTCTAGATTCATGGACAGGCTGGGACACTGTTCCTACCAAATGACATTGATATAAGTGGTGTTACTGTCCCCACTGTTGTTATGGGGGAACCTGCGTACCCTCTTTTGCCTTGGCTTATGAAACCATACCCTGATTTCAGAGGCCCAGGCAAAAAAAAGTTTAATTACACTCTAAGCAGGTGTAGAATGATTGTTGAATGTGCTTTTGCCAGATTAATATCCTGTTGGAGGTGTTTACAAACCCATTAGATGCCAGTGTAATTACTGCTGTCTGTGTTACTGTGGCTTGCTGTGCTCTTCACAACCTTTGTGAAGCCAGAAGTGAGCCATTTCCCTCTAAAAGGACCTATGACAGCAAGGGGACACTGGATTGGTATGCTCAGCCAGAAAGTGAAGCTAGCGTGGCGGGAGCTGATTGCACCCGAGCAGCGGAAGTAAGGGGTACTTTGTGTGCTCACATTACAGATTTGCATGGCCCAATGGGAGAGGGAGAATAGTACCTGTAGGAATGTGCTTTGAGGGGAGGGGAAAACTGGCTCATTTTTGGTGAGGGGGCAGTGTTTGGGAGGGGGTGGTCTTGATTGCCATGCAATGTAAGTCAAAATGACATGATAAAAAATAAATTCGTTGTGGTTGATAGTGTGCTTGTGCAAACTGCAGATCACTCACCCTGCAGAAGGAACACTCCGAGGGGGTCATACACTGTACCAGAGTCACCACCCCTGTCTAAAGTCTTCTGACCCTGGCCCAGCTGAAGACTGGTGCAGAAGCAGCCTCCAGTGTTCAGCTTTTTTAAAAGGGTCTCACTTCAGCCTCCTGTTTTTCTTGCACAAATAATTGCAGGCCCATTTCAATAATACTTTTGACACCTAATGTCCCTGTAGTTGTAGCATTGCACCTATTTCTAGGTGTAGAATTGTAAATACAAAAATCACAGTCAGATCCTATAAAAACAAAGAAACAAGTAAAAACACCTTCACATTCATCATAGCCCAAACTTAGCTTGAGTCCATGTAAATTCAAGTTAACCAGAGCTCAGACTTCTTTATAATGAAATGAGGTTCATCTCTTGTAAGCAAGAGTGTTCAGTGCTTGGGTATCAACTGCAGATCAAGCAGCCTACATGCAGGGGAAAACTGACAGCAGTTTGGGGACTTTGGAAGGATATTCCTAGTTGAAGAAGAAAACAGACTGGTGAGTGTCCACGAAAGACAGCCTATGCGAATTTGCTGGGACTAAGGCGGCTTGTGAGGAGAGCAGACTACTAACAGTCATTCCCTAGGTTCATAGCCTTAATTTTCAAAACTCTCAGTGGGCTAGAACCAGACTTTCTCCAGCACAATGATCTGCCATGACCACTGCATTCTTCAGAACAGTTGGACTGTCAGTAATGTGGATAAGCTCTGTGGGAGTAGGGAACAGGGCCACTACTCTGGAATTCCCTGCCACAGCTGTTCAGGCTGACAGGGAGTCTTCCCCTCTGCTCTTCCTACCCACTCTCTTCACCAGAGCCTTCCCAGAATAATTATAAGATGTTAAAGTAAATTGGTTTTAATCCAAAAAAGTGTGCTCAAATATCTTGTAAGGCTTGTGTAATATTTGTAAGAAATTCGGATACCAAGTGGATGAACACATAATTAATCCTTAGATAAGTTAGGTAGATAGATTAGATAAAGGACCTGATCTTCTAATGGGAGTTCTTGTCTACTGCTCAACACACCTTGGGGTCAGGAACAAAATTTGTAATTTCAGTAAAGAGAGGGGTGATTTGGGTTAGTAGTGATCACTGTCATTTCCTTTTTCAGATTCAGTCATTTTTAACATCACTTAATGGAGAGGAATTGGAAACTGTGAAAAATGACTTAATTGCTATTAAAGAGATCTTCATTCCAAAGGACTCAAATAATGAAGAGGATCAAGAAAAAAAAGGTAATTAAAAAAATACTGGCATATCCCAGGTGAGACCTGTTAAATCTATGTTTAATTAAAAAAAAACTTTAATCCAAACTAGCATGCTTTAATTAATTGAGAGTTGACAGCAGACAGACAATTTGGAGTGCATTTCTCTATAATACCCTAACATTCTTCAAAAGAAGTAAATACAATGGAGACTAGGGAAGCTTGGATCGTTAGATGTTCATTTCAAACTCAATTGATTCACATTCTGGTTTATAGACTCTACTTGTAAAATTGTGCATGCACCACAGGCTAGAAGTTTAGGGGAGTTCAGCAATGATTTTGTACCATAATGGCTGTATCCAGTACACAGTGGGTGAGATCCTTACCCCTGCTGCAGCAACTTTACACCAGATAAAAGGGCTGGTGTGGCATAAAAGGGTCCTAAAAGCCCCAGTTCCTGCTGAGGGAGGATTCCCCTCACACAGGCACTGTTGAAGAAAGCCATAGGGCTGCCTCCAAGGCTTCTCTTTGCAAGTCCTGACTTAGGAGGTGTGCTGGGGGGCAGCCAGGGCATGTTACAGGCCAGGCTGCAGTATACAGCACTGAGGGGATTCCAGACCATGCTGTGGTTGAGAGGGCAGCCTAGGGAGGTTTCCATAGAGAGACCCTTAGGGCTGCCTATGTTATGCCAGGGGCCTCTGCAGCCTCTGAAACAGGACAGAATCAGAAGGTTGAATAGGTAGCTTAAAGCCACCGTAGTCCCCTCTCCTCCTGGGGTGTACACTCTGAATTGATCTCTTGAAATCAATGGAAATGGACTCTATCCTCAGTAACTTAGAAGACCATGTTTTACATATAAGGGTCTTCTCCGAATCTCAGGGATGCAGGCCTATACGACCTTACATTTTGCAAAATACTGAGAGATGTGTGACCAAGAATCTGAAATTAAGAATCACTGAAATAAAACCTTATTTAAAAGAAGTGTCTAGAGATATTTCATTGTTGACACTACCTGGGGCAGCAGCAACTTCTATTCTGTTCTACTCTACATATTTCCCTCATCACTGTAGTCTCCTAGCACCTTCCAATAGTTTATTAAGCAAAAAGGGACTAACATCTGTCTCATGTGGTTTGTTCTTTCATCCTCTCCTCAAGGGAAAGCTGTGTGTGCAGTAAAGTGTTTTAGTTTGGTATGGTTTTTTTTTAATGTAAACACTGCTTTGAGTTTGTACTAGAGAGAGCACGTCAAAGAAATATGGCTTGCATTTGGAGTGGAAAGTGGTGAGGTCCGTGATGGTCCTTAATGCCTGAAGAATTCATTCCACAGCCTCTCAACGGCCCCCAAGAATGCTCTGTCTCCAGCACACATGAGCTTTACCCTTAAGGTGGAAAGTTCCCTTGTGCCTGAGGAGGGGAGTTGTCAACCAATGTCTTCATTCTCAAGCTCTAAGCAATCTTTTAGATATGCTAAGCCTAAGCCATATAGCTCCTTGAAGATAAAGACTGAAGCAAAAAGCATTGCAGATTTTGCTTTGCAAAAGCAAATCAGTAGGAAGACCAAAATACATCCTCCCTTGTGACAGAGGAAATAATAACCACAGACAAGTTCAATGCAGCTTGGAGCGAGAGAATGGTCTTCAGAAAGTGCAACAGTTATTTTAGGCTGCAGTAGGATCAACTACTGTTCAAGATGACTCATTTCCTTTAACCACAATAAGTGCACATTGGGCAACATTCACCCCGGTGCAGAAAGCCAGGCAATTCCTATGCACCAAAGGCAGTATAATACAGTATGTTGTGTATCCCTTTGTGATCAGCTCCTTAGTGGTGGACAGGATTTGCCCTCTCCTTCTGCACAGAGGCAAGTGTCACCTATACTGCATAAGCAGCAATCCGACAAGGGAACTTTCATATCTTGTACACATCTCATGATGTCTGTCCACAGATATTTACAAACAATTAAGGGGACGATGTCAACTTGCATTTTTTTTAATACGAGAGGCTAAAGGAGACTATAAAAATATTAAATATTTAAATGTTTAATATCTGGCCATACACAGAATTACTAAAGGAGATGGAAAGAGAAATCTGGCCTTTGAGAAATGGAGAGGAGACCCATTTTCTTTTCAGATATTTGTAACATGCTTACAGGCAGCTGTGTTGAATCTCTTGAGGACAAAGTTGCCAGCTATTTGGTTTATATATCCCAGTGTTTTGCTGCTCAGCTAGAAAACTTTCATATAGATGAACTAGATTTTTTGCTACAACTCAGTCTCCTGAGGGCTGAAATACTTTAGTCTAACCCTAGTTGTGCTCAATATGAGGGTAACTAAATGAAGTTAATGGCCTGTGATATACTGGACATAAGACTAATGATCCCTTCTGGCCTTAAACTCTATGAAACGATGAACAAGATAAACCCTTGTGGGAAAGTCCTATATAATTTAAGAGGGATGAAATCAATAGGGTTCTGTAGAAATTACTCTAAAATCTAATAGAAATTCACAGAGCATCTAATCCTTTCTATGGGCTTGCTCCAGAGCCCACTGAGCTGAGAGGGAGTCTTTCCACAGACTTCAGTGAGCTTTGGAGCAGGCCTTAAAGACTTTTTTTTTTAACTATTGTGACAAAGCTCTGTCCTTGCCTCCATGGGTCCTGCGTTTCCTGGTGGATTTCGCTAGCCTCAGAGGCTCACTGTGACCCTCCACGTAACCCTTCTTTCTCTAGAGACAAGGGTCAGTCTACTGAGCCATTTTCCTCATAAGCCAGCAAGGGAGGTGAGGAGAAGTTATCCTTCCTTGCACAATCTCTGTTGTCTCCCAATCTCAGTGATTAATCAGAATCAGGGGGCAAAGCGGGGGGAGCCCTCTACTCCGGGCTCCAGCCCAGGGACCCTAATAGTATCAGCTATGGTAGCTGACCTTTTAGAAACATGACATGTACAATTCCCTGGGCTACTTCCCCCACAGCAGCCCTCACTTCCTCAAGCTCCACTTCACCCTTACCTCAGGGCCTTCTTTCTTGTGCCTGATATGGTGTGTACTACTCAGCCTCTCCAACAGCGCAACTTCCTCCCACAACTCCTGACATGCACACCCACCTGACTGACTGGGAGGCTTTTAACTAGTTTCAGCCAGCCCCTGATTGGCTTCAGGTGTCCCAATCAACCTAGCATTTTCCCTGCCCTCTGGAAAGTTCTTAATTGGCCCCAGGTGTCTTAATTGACCTGGAACAGCTGCCATTTCACTTATCCTGGTACCAGGGATTTGTTTAGCCTGGAGCTAATATAGCCATCTGGCCTTGCCCCATCACACTATCCTATAGAATTATATACAGTAGTAAGGATATAATTTTGTATTACATTTTATAGGATGGTTTGAAAACTATGGAAAAATGATAATTTTCTATAGGACCTTTCCATGAGGGTTGGGCTGGCATCTCTGTGGTGAGGACACCCACATGAGACACTTGAGTTTCAGTGCTTGCTGCTGCCTTTCCCTTGTGATTGGCCACGCAAGGAGCATTGCAAAGACACTGTGCACATCTCCTTACATTGCCCTGCAACGTCCTCACTAGACAACATCTTTGAGGGTGCCTAAGAGAATCCTACTTATCTTTTCTCAGCCAGACTGAAATGTGGGATCTTCAGGAAGGGTGTAAAAACTAGGATAATGGGAGAAGGGGTTTCCCGTGACCCTTGGGAGGCCTGTGTGACAGGAACACCAAGCCATTCCCTGAATTTAACACATGCATTCCCAAGTGTCTTTATTGAGTGCAGCCAATGCATAAAGGCCCCATAAAACTTAAAGAATTCAGTTAATAGGCCCATAAAGGGCAATAATCTGTCATTTTAAAATGAATATGATATCCAGCATCTTTAAATTTAATTCTGTTAATGATGTAAATGTTTGTTCCCCCGACAGAGCACAGTTTTATTAACTGTTGCAGGTTTCTAATTCAGACAGCCTTCGTTTGCCAACGGCTATATAATTTAAGCTACGTTTCTATTCTCCACTTACTGTGGTTCATGTTTCTGATCCTATTTACAAAACCAAATGTAGCTTTCCAGGTTGCACTGAGGTGTGTCCTTCCCAGAGCAGATTCTTGGTCTTTTTTCTTTTTTTCTTTGATTTATTTACCTAAAATGATTTGTTTAGGGCCCTTCTGCGTATTGCCATGATATAGTCCTTATCTACATTGGGGAAAATGCGGTGTGCTTAGTACTATTTAACATGTTTTTCAATACCACTGAGCACCTCGTGTGAACAAAGACAGTGCTGTTTAATTATGAGTTAGCTGGTCATGGTCAAACCCAGGGCATGTCTTCACTGCAAATAAGAGGTGTGTTCTTAACTTGAGTTAGATAACTCAGGTTAAAATCCCAGCAAAGACAAGGTAGTTATAGTTTTATCATTAGTTAGCAAGTAGAGTTAAACCACAATTCCCCTATTGTCTTTAACTCAACTCACTAACTTGTGACTAACTAAACTCACTAACTAAAACTACAACTGCTTTGTCGTCAGTGGGATTTTAATTAGAACCTTTTTTCTCCCCAGTGAAGACATTGTCCTAGACAAGATGTTTTTGATCATGTTAAGTTCTGTCTAGGTGCTCAGCAGTACCTAAAAACATGTTAAGTGACATCATGTTGGCTAACTGTCTTGCTAAAGACACCGTGTTTTCCCATTGTAGACAAGGTAATTTTGTAGACAACAGTATTTTATAGCGCTACGGTATCATTTGGCTGTGCTCTACATATACAAAAGATAAGAGATTTAGCTGGAAGAAAAATACTTCCTTACCTTCAAATAAACTCTCTTGAGGGTTTGTTTCTTTGCTGTAACCTTGAGGATCCATCCTGGACCATTTCTCACCTTCTGCTGCTGCTCCAAGGATGTTACTAGAGTTTTTCAGCTGCAGTTATCTCTGTGGAGACAGCACAAGAGAAAGATATAGGAAGATCTCTGGAGGGCACTTTTGGGAAAGCTCATTTGCATAAATCTCATTCTTGGCAACTTTGGGATTGGGTGTGTAGCCTGTTTCCATGCCATCTTTAGGATCAGTCAGACAGGTACAATCAGCATCCACAGGCGTAAGGGGAAAGGGCACTTCTTGCTTCCAGAGGGCCAAATGTGTTTTTGCAGTAGTTTTCTGTTTCCTTTCAAACTGTGTTAATATTCATGCCCAACGAAAGATGAGGATACCTGAAAAGTGGCTGTACTTAATTCTTAAAGCTACGTTAATATCAGTGACTTCACATGTCACTACCTGACATTAAGGGACAAGGTAACTGAACTGGGTATCAAATTTTATATGCCACAAGTTATCAGAAGTTCTGGTACTTGTGCAATGTGTCAGTGAACAGCTTCTCTAGTTTCAGTAGGCTGCAAATAATGACACAGTTCAACATAGACTTTTAAAAATAAATGAAGTGAACATTGAAATAATAACCCTGAATACAAGAAAACTTGCTCAACACTGTCAAAAGATCAGCCATATTGGGTCAGACCAACGATCCATCCAGCCCAGCATCCTGTTTTCTGTTCATGCTCTCTGAAGCATCTGGCACTGGCCATTGTCAGAACAGGGCAATTTCAAGTGATTCATCTCCTGTCTTTCAGTCCCAGCTTCTGGCAGTTGGAGGTTTAGGGACTCCTGGAGCATAGGGTTGCATCCCTGACCATCTTGGTTAGTAGCGACTGATGGACCTATTCTCCATGAACTTGTCAAATTCTTTTTTGAACCCAGTTACACTTCTGGCCTTCAGAACATCCCAAGGCAACGAGTTCCACAGATTGACTGTGTGCTGTGAAGAAGTACTTTCCTGTGTTTGTTTTAAACCTGCTGCCTATTAATTTCTTCAGGTGACCCCTAGTTCTTGTGTTTTGTGAAAGGGTAAATAAGACTTCCCTATTCACTTTCTCCACATCATTCATGGTTGTACTGACCTCTGTCATATCTTCTCTTTATTCATCTCTTTTCTAAGCTGAACATTCCCAGTCTTTGTAATCTCTTCTCTTATGGAAGCTGTTCCATACCGTTAATCGTTTTTGTTGCCATATCTTTTCCATTTCTAATTTCATCTTTTATGAGATGGGGCAATCAGAACTGCACACCGTATTCAAGGTGTGCGCATACCATGGATTAATATAGGGCGTTATGATATTTCTGTTTTATTGTCTATTCTTTTCCCAGTGGTTCTTAACATTACTAGCTTTTCTGACTGCCGCTGCACATTGAGTGGATGGTGTCAGAGAATTATCCATGATGATTCCAAGATTTCTTTCTTGAGTGGTAACAGCTAATTTAGACCCCATCATTTTGTATGTCCATTACTTTGCATTTATCAACATTGAATTTTATCTGCCTTTTTGTTGCCCAGTCACCCAGTTTTGTAAAATCCCTTTGTAATTCTTTGCAGTCAGCTTTGGACTTAACTTTGACTAACTTTGCATTATCTACAAATTTTCCCACCTCCCTGTTCACCCCTTTTCCAGATCATTAATGAACATGTTGAGCAGCACTGGTCCCAGTTCAGATCTTTAGGGGGGATCCTGCCATTTACCTCTCTCCATTATGAAAACTGACCATTTATTTCTATGCATTGTTTTCTAGCTTTTAATCAATTACTGATCCATAAGAGGATCTTCCCCTTCTTATTCCATGACTGCTTAGTGTGCTTAAGAGCCTTTGGTGAGGGACCTGGTCAAAGGCTTTGTGAAAGCCCAAGTCACTGTATTGTTTGGCTCACCCTTGTCCACATGTTTGTTGACACTCTCAAAGAATTGTAATAGATTGGTGAGACGTGATTTCCCTTTACAAAAGCTGTGTTGACTCCTCCACAAGATATTGTTTTTATGTGTCTGATAATTCTGTTCTTTACTATAGTTTCAACCAATTTGATAGATACTGAAGTGAGGTTTACCGGCCTGTAAAAGCCAAGGTCACCATTGGAGTCTTTTATAAAATCAGCATTATGTTAGCTATCCTCCAGTCATCTGGTACAGAGGCTTATTTAAGCGATAGGTTACATACCTTAGTAAATAATTCTGAAATTTCATATTTGAATCTCTTCAAAAATTCTTAGGTGAATACCACCTTGTTCTGGTGATTTATTACTGTTAAATTTATCAGTTAATTCCAAAACCTCCTCAACCTGGGACAGTTCCTCAGATTTGTCACCTAAAAAGAATGGCTCAGATGTGGGGATCTCCTCCACATCCTCTGCCATGAAGATCGATGCAAAGAATTTAGTTAGCATCTCCATGACAGCCTTGTCTTCCTTGAGTGCTCTTTTAGCAACTCGCTCGCTTAGTGGCACAACTGATTGTTTGGCAGGATTCCTGCTTCTGATGTACTTAAAAACAATGTTGCTTTTGTTTTTCTCTCTTTAGCTAATGGCGCCTCAAAGTCTGTCTTGTCCTGCCTAATTATACTTTTACACTTGACTTGCCAGAGTTTGTGCTCCTTTCTATTTTCCTCACTAAGATTTGACTTCCAATTTTTTAAGGATGCTTTTTCACCTCTAACAGCCTCTTTTACTCTGCTGTTTACCATTGGGGAATTTTTGTGGCTCTTCCTTTTTTTTTTTTTCTTTTTTTTTTGGCATATACATTTTGTTTGAGCCTAAACTAGTCTCATTGTTGACCTGGTGGGATCACCTCTAAGCGAGACAGGATAGTTCAGTCTCTAGGCCAGGTCAGTTAAAGAGTTGGTGTTATCAATTATTCATATTTACTTATATGGCACTGAGATGCGTGTGGTTCTTTACACGTAAGGAGATGGGTTCCTGCCTCAAACAGATTATAATGTCAGGTTCTGCCAGCTTTACTCATGCTGAGTAGTACCTTATTTTGTAAATCATCCTATCAAAATCAGTTAAACTAATTGCAGAGTATGGTACGGTACTTCTGAAATGGAGTGGGGTTGGAATCACCCTGTGCAGAGGGTTAGCATAGCAATGTCTTAGTCCCATTAAACCCTATTTTGAGGAGGGTAAGGATGGAAAATGTATCCCTAGCTAATAAATGAATAGATAAAAATGGAGACAAAACAAATCTTGATGTGCTTATCCGTAGCATGATCAGGGCTAGAAAGCTGTTTCTAACAGAACTGTGTTTAGTCATATTTCCCCAGAAGGGTGCTAATGTGGATTCCGACACATGGTAGATCCAACCAACCAAACTAAGATACTTTTAGGAGATTACATAGATAAAATGGTAGAATTGCATGGCAGAAATTGTCATCATGGAAAGCATTATCTGTGAAGCCAAAGATAAACTAAAAGATAGTAAAATATATGCATCTTGGGAAGCCCCACAGAAACAACACAATAGGCCCTGGGCAAACAGTGATTGTAGTTTGAGCTGTCACAGGCAAACAAAAGGAATCTATATGACCAAGATGGAGTTCAAGCACAGAGAATCTGTGGTTTACTCACAAACATTCTACAGTGAGAGAAAGTCCTGCCCCTTAGACCAGTGGTTCTCAAACTTTTTTTCATGGACCACTTGAAATTGCTGAGGGTCTCAGCAGACCACTTAATGATCTTGCCAAATGTTGTTTGTACCGTTAGCTAACTATTGTAAAGCACTTTGGACAAAAGAGCTATATTAAAAAAAACCTTAAAAATAATTAACTTTTTTTGTTCTACAAATAAAAGCACACAACTCATATTTTAATATCAGTTACCTTTCTAATGCAATGGATGTGTCCTCTCTCTCCCACCGTGGCAGCCCCCGAGTTGGGGCTGGTAAGGAGGGGTCTCTCTCTCTCTCCCCCGCTGCAGCAGTCCTTGAGCTGGGACTGAGAAGGAGGGGGGTCTGTCCCTCTCTCCCCCGCCACAGAAGCCACAGAGCTCAACCTGGGAAGGAGGGCCATCTCTCCCCGGCAGCCGCAGCCCTGGAGCTGGAGAAAGTCACCTCTTTCTCTGGCCACCGCAGCCCTGCACATTCCAAATTCCCCCCACCTCCTCTTCTCACTCCACTGCACCCTCCCACCTACCCTTATTTCCCCCCAAGGCCACCACCTCACCTTACATGTGTATCTTCTCCAGGGTCCAGGCAACCTAATTAGTGGAGCCACACCTGCGCAGCTCCACTGATTAGGTGGGTGGCCCTTCATTCTTTCATGTGTGGCCGCCCAGGCGCACACCTTAGAGGGAGCTATCCGTGGACCAGCTGAATGGAGCTCACGGACCACAGTTTGAGAACCTCTGCCATAGACTAAACCACAAAAATGAAAGTTTTGCTTAACCAGAGTTAAGGAAATTACCCTTTTTAGCTGTAGTCCCCACAGTGTGAAAGGAATTATTTTGGGGAAGTTTTGTGGTCTGTGTTATACAGGAGGTCAGACTAGATGATCACAGTGATCACGTCTGTCCTTGGAACCTATGAATAAGCAGGAAATACCCTTTACCTTATGTTCTCTGGTTATGCTGCTCTGTTGTGTATATATATTCTCATTTGAGAAAAGGGGCTTATCTGTTGGGGGTTGTATGTGTTCTTCCCTGGTGATTCTGCTGACCCGCTGCAATTCTGGGCAGATAAGCCACGACCTGTGACTTATACAGAATCATAGAAATGAAGGGCTGGAAGGGACTTCAAGAGGTCATCTAGTCCATCCTTCTATGCTGAGGCAGAACCAAATATACCTAGACCATCCCTTACAGGTGATTGTCTAACCTGTTCTTAAAAATATACACCTAGTTCTTGCCTCTGCTGTCTCCCTGTTTTCCTTTGATGGAACAAAGAGTGGAGACATGCACATTTTGTTAGACTAACCAATGCTGGTTCTATAGTGCTAGAAATATGTGGGGATATGATCTTTGATTTGATTTTTGGCTGCTACAACAAAAACAACACTCTCAGAAATAATCTTATTTCCTTTTGCAGCAGACATGGAAGAAGAGTTTGTTAGCATGCTTACTGAGCTACTGTTTGAATTGCACGTTGCTGCCACTCCTGACAAACTTAATAAGGTTGGTGCAAGTTACAGAACCTGCCTCCACTCCGTAGTATAAAGAAGAGCTAGTGGGCACTGCTCTGAAATTTGATGTAGAGCAGCATCTACGGTGGCAGATCAGAGCGCAAATGCTGGATGGCACAGAGATGTTAAATAGAGAGAGCTGTGGTAGAAGAGATTAGGTGAGTCAGACCAGAACCAGGGGGCCAGACTAGCTAGCTACTCTCTCACTGACAAGCCAGAATGATGGGCCGCACAAAAAAATCTCAAAGTGGGGAAAGCTTTAGTAGATAGATCTTTACATGAGGGTTTGGTTTGGTGTATTATGGTCCATCTACACAGACCGCAGCAGGTCTACAGACTCAGGGTAGCGGGGCTCGTGTTAGCACTGTCAAAATAGCTGTGTAGAGAGCGCATTGAAGTTGCAGCTTGGGCTCTGAAGCCCAACCCCCTCCAAAGGCTTCAGCGCCTGAACTCCAGCCTGGGATGCAACTTCATCCCCAGCACTGGCTACCCCACTATTTTGAGAGCACTATCACAAGTACCACTAGCCTCAGTCCATCAACCCAGGCTGGAAGGCTCGCTCCCATGGCCTGGGTAGATGTATCGTTAGGTACATCTACACCACAGTTGAAAACCCATGGTTGGCCCATGACAGTTGGCGTGGGCTTGGGCTAAGGGGCTGTTTAATTGCAATGTAGACATTCAGGCTCAGGCTGCACCCCGAGCTCTGAGACCGTCCCACCTCACAGGATCCTAGAACCTGGGCTTCGGCCAAAACCTAAACATCTACGTTGCAGTTAAACAGCGCCTTAGCCCGAGTCAGCTGGTATGGGCCAGCCCTGAGTTTTTAAACTGTGGTGTAGGTGTATCCTTACTGGCCAGCGACACAGTTCAGCATCAGAATTAAATTTATCATTGGTCATGTTCATTTTTCTGGGGGAGTATTCCAAACATTCTAAGCTTGAAACAAAATGTTATCACTTCTAATTAGACTTGGCATTTTTTAAAAAAGTGATAAATGCCACATTAATTGTCTGGAAAGACATCACTGATGCTGTTTCTGCTTTGATCCACTTATCGGCTTGGTACTAAGCAGTTCAAAATCCAGTCGCTTTCTTTCTAATTTCCTTTCTGAACTTGGACTTGTTTTAGCTTATTCAAAGAATTTGCTTATTTTTTCTTTCTTTATAAAAATTCTGCTTCACTTTTCCACTCAGATCTTAGTTTTCTTCTTCTTTTATTTCTTAGATACATCCTGCATAAAACTGAGGTTTTGGTAATCTTAGTCTTAATGATAGCTCTATATGCAGATTAAGGGCAGTATAATATAGTTCAGTATACGGCCATAGGTGAGCAATGCTTCAGTGGACAAAAAGATTTTCTCCTATGTACATGCCTGATGTAAATAAGAATTTTGAGTGGAACAGTAAAACTAGGTAAAGAAAAATGTATTGTTAACTTGTGTTTCAGCAACATTATTTGATCTTCCACACTTGAGTAATAGGAGTTTTTTTTTATGGGGTTTGTTTGGCAGGCTAGGAAAAAAGCTCATGACAAGCTGGAAGAAACCAACTTCTCCACATCACTAGACTTGGAAGAGAAGCCAGGGGAAAACAAACAGGAGGAACAAAAGACTGAACAAGGAGGAGGAGATGGTGGTGATAAAACAGAAGAAAAGAAAAATAAAACTGTGGAGGTAAAATAGTCCTAGAAGGAGAAATTTCATAAACAAAATCATAATCTCTTTGGTTGGATTCTCTAAACAACCAGCATTGGTGCTTCATCCTTATGTGTGGTACTGTTGTTTTTAATATCTCCAGGGGGAGAAGTTATTTAGTTTTATAAAGGAACTTAAAAGAGATTGTAATCAATAGCTATGAGCCCAATTCTGCAAACCTTACTTATATATGTATTTTTCACTATTAGATGATTGTTATGAGTAAATAATCAACAGGATCAGGCCCTCTGCCAATAGTAACTTTTTAAGCTTTAAAAAAATTAAAAGCCTCAAATATACCTTTTACACAAAAGATTAAATTCAGGGAGATGGGAAAATCCTATGGTGTTTTGTCTGTAGCAATGTGCCATATTTAAAGTAATGTCTCAGAATTTGGTAGTGGCTCTTAGTTCAGGTGTCAATAAATGAAAAAAAATATGATCAACTTATATTTAAAATTATGGATAAACAGATGGGCGAAGTAGCAATATTATTTACTAGTCAAACCAAAAGGTTATGATTTTTTTTTTATGAAAGGTCTTTCTTAATGCTAAATATACCCAGTGGTGCTATTGCCTTCTTTGGATATAGAAGAGTACCCAGAAGTCACCTACTACAGGAGAGGCCCAACAAAGAAAATAACAGAACGCCACTAGCTGTCACCTTCAGCCCCCAACTAAAACCTCTCCAAGATCTGCAACCTATCCTGAAAAATGATCCCTCACTCCCACAGATCTTGGGAGACAGACCAGTCCTCGCTTAGAGACAGCCCCCCAACCTGAAGCAAATACTCTCCAGCAACCACACAACAAAAACACTAACCTAGGAACCTATCCTTGCAACAAAGCCCGATGCCAAATCTGTCCACATATTTATTCAAGTGACACCATCATAGGACCTAATCACAGCCACTCCACTCGTGCACCTGCACATCAACCAATGTGATATATGCTGTCATGTGCTAGCAAAACCCCTCTGCCATGTACATTGGCCAGACCGCACAGTCTCTATGCAAAAGACTAAATGGACATAAATCTGACATCAGAAATCATAACATTCAAAAACCAGTAGGAGAACACTTCAACCTCTCTGGCCACTCAGTAAAAGACTTAAGGGTGGCAATTCTGCAAAAGAAAAGCTTCAAAAACAGACTCCAACGAGAAACTGCTGAGCTTGAATTAATGTGCAAAGTAGGTACCATTAACTTGGGTTTGAATAGAGACTGGGAGTGGCTGGGTCATTACACATATTGAATCTATTTCCACATGTTAAGTATCCTCACACCTTCTTGTCACCTGTCTAAATGGGCCATCTTGATTATCACTACAAAAGTTTTTTTTCTCCTGCTGATAATAGCTCATCTTAATTAATTGGCCTCTTACAGTTGTATGGCAAATTCCACCTTCTCTGTATGTATATATATATCTTCTTTCTATATGTTCTATTCAGTGCATCCGATGAAGTGGGCTGTAGCCCACGAAAGCTTATGCTCTAATAAATTTGTTAGTCTCTAAGGTGCTACAAGTATTCCTGGTTTTTTTGCAGATACAGACTAACATGGCTGCTACTCTGAAACCTGTTAACTGTGGTTAAATTTCTTAATTTAAGTTATGACAGTGTTAAATTGTGTTGTTTTTAATGATATCTAATAAAAAAAATCCATTATGTGCCCTTTAAAAAAATCAGATACTTTAAAATGTAGGAAACTGAGTTGTACTATGTATATTATAGATTATGTTATTGCAGATTTTCAGATACAGGTGAGTCGCATCATACATGCATTTAACTTACGTAAATTCAACTATACACACTTGACAAAAAAAAAAAGAAAAATAACAAGATACCGGTAAGTAGTGCGGGCAGTTCCGCCCACCATTCCACTCAATGAGCATATGCCCCGGAGTGAGCATGAGATGGGAGACGTGAATCTGCTGTTCCCTCAGTCGGTCTCAGTTCCTGCGTGCCTCTCATAGTGTGAGCATCTCACCACGCTGAGTGTGATTCTAGTGTTTAAAGATACTGTACGTATTTTTCGTACAACATGGCCCCTAAACGCAAGCCAACTACTTCATCTGGTGCTCAACTGAAGAAACAGCGATCTGTTCCAACGCTGAAGGAAAAACTGGCTGTGCTGGACTTATTGAGAGGCGGTACGTCAGTCTCCGACGTGGTGCATAAATATGGCTGCAACAAATCTAGCATCCATGCCATCAAGATTCGAGACAGAGAAATTCGTCAAGCCATGGCAGCAAGTGTTCCAATAGCTGCTAAGGTGACGAGCCAAGTGCATGATAAGACTTTAGTGAAAACTGAAAAGGCATTAAACTTATGGCTGGAAGACATGAACCATAAACTTGTGCCTACCAATGGTAACACATTGCAAGAAAAGGCTCTTAGCCTCTACGTGCTGTTCAAACCTCCTACCGAAGAGGGACAGCCTTCTGGTGAAAAGGAATTCAAAGCCAGCCAAGGTTGGCTTAACAGTTTTAGGAACCGCTTCAACCTCAAAAACGTGCAGACTACTGGTGAAGCTGCATCTGCCAATGAAGAGGCAGCAAAAGCCTACCTCGAACAATTAAAGAAAATCACAGAAGAAAAGGGCTATCTTCCGGAACCAGTTTTTAATGCTGGCGAGACTGGGCTCTTCTGGGAAAAAATGCCTAACCACACTTACACTTTGAAATCAGAAAGACAAGCCCAATTTCCTGAAGTGTTCCAAGCAACGAAACACTTGAATGATTTAATTTCTGTTTACGATCCCTCTATGGAATGAAGCCTCAAAATCACACATAGTATTATGGACGATTTGAGACCATATCAAGAAACATTTGAGCAGCTCAAGAGACAACAGCGACAGTTGCCGATTACTGTGTTTTTGAAGGAAAAACAACCAGCAGGAGATGAGCCTACGCAATCAACTTCTCGAGCTGAACCAGAGCCAACCACTTCATCTACGACTCGCTCTCCGTCACCCAAGCTCTCCGTCACCTCTGTCTCCTGGATCGACATCAAGCCCTGACAACCCCCTGTAATTACCTCCCTGTAATTAAAAATACAGTACTCTAAAATTATATTTTGCATATGTACTCTTTATTATATACTGTACACATGGTACATTTATATGTATTACTGTACAGGGTTGTATACACAAAACCATGTACAGTATACTGTACTTTATGGGCAATTTAAGGGATTTTCAAGGGTAATTTTGACTATACGCGATTTTAGCCTTACGCACTGACTTTAGAAACTAACCCCCGCGTAAGATGCGACTCCACTGTACTGCCAAACCACTGAGAATTGAGATTAGAAAGAGTTTTATGTAGTCACTTTGTTGCTAGCAAAATGAATTTTTTATCCAGAGTATAATTCATTTTCACTATGGAATTGTGCTTTGGAAGTGGCATGATCCTCTCAACTCCCTATGAAATCAATGTAAATTCCATGAGCGTTAAGGGCTCAATTTTAGCATCTATCAGGACCAGAACCAAAAACTCCACCATAGAAATTCCTGAGGCTCGATACTGCTCCCATTGAAATGAATGGCAGTTTTGCTTTTTCACTTCTCAGAGATAAGCAAGCATGAGGTCCTTACATTGGCATCTGTAGAGATCCCCTTTCCCTCAGGGATAAGTAACAGCTGATATTCCTTGGCTTTGCATGCACTGATATCCCCCAGTTTGTACTCTGCCCTAGTTTACAAAGCCTCTTTTTTAGTCTATAGAAATTATATTACTGTTTTTTTTTTGTTTCATTTAAGGAAGTCTACATGCTATCTATTGAAAGCCTTGCTGAGGTAACAGCTCGTTGTATCGAACAGCTTCATAAAGTAGCAGAGTTAATTCTTCATGGGCAAGAAGTGGAAAAGACAGCCCAGGACCAAGCAAAAGTTATGACAAAGTGAATATAATTTTTTTTATTTCTTATTTTTGTCACGAGTATGAGCTTGCTTAACATTCGCAGTTTTATTGAGTCCAGAGCTTTTGCAGACACCATAACACACCATCGATCAACAAACAGGACTGACTTTAGAGTTCCTGCCACTCTGTTTTCAAAAGCAATCAAATCACAGACTGCCTGTGATTTGCTGACATGTACATCAGATACATTTTTACAAAAAACACAACGGATGCACAAGCTGATGACTTTTTGTTGCTATATTAGTGATGAAATGTGCGCACACATTTTAGGTGCACTTTTCACCAGCACTACCACAGATAGTATACCAACATGCACAGAATTTGCTTTTGCACCCCACAATAGGGTCTCATCATTTGTACTCTGCCAAAAGGGCACAAAAATCTATTTCTAAGCAATTATGCCATATTCATCACCAACTCATTGCCAACCCACAGGTGTGGGCACCTAACTTCAGGAATCCCAGGTTCAAAACTGGGACCTAAGGATCCAATCCAAAGCCCACTGAAGACAGTACAAAAACTCCCACTGTCTTCAGTGGTCTTTGGATTAACCCCTAAACACATGACCCCAACAAGGTGGTGAACATTCTGGTCCCGATCTAGCAAAGTACTTATGCACATACTTAATTTTAAGCATGTGACTAATCCCGTTAAAGTCAGTGGAGGCATTTTTGTTTAAAATTCAGTACTTACTTAAATTGTCTGCTGGATTAGAGCCAGAATGTTCTGCTCCTTGCAGGATTGAGCCCCAACTGAGTTACAGTTATGCAACAAGTCAGTGACAGAGCTGGGACTAGATCCAGATCTCCTCACTCACAACCCTGTGCTTTAACCACTAGACAATGCTTTTTCTATTAATACAATCCACTGCTTTGGAGAGAAAAAAAACTTCATTACATTCGTTCTAGCTGGGGGCAGGAGTATTTATTTCCAGTGGCATTTTTAGTCATTAGATTTGTATAACCTTAAGTAAAGCAATAATTAGACTAAAAGTCTAGTGTTTTTACCAAAAACAAAAACGAAATAAAACCCTGCCATATCAAAAGAGACCAATGTTTGATCTACTCTGGTATCCTGTCTCCAGCTGTAGCCAGTGCTGGATTTTTCAAATCCAAAGCTCAAAGCCTCCATCATGATTCTTCTTACCAGTTGAGGAAATCCCAGAACACTTTAAGATAAAATTTAATTGATTAGGAACAAGATTGTCGGCAGAACTTCGACTTCTGAGAGGAAGCAGGAGTATATTTTTAATGTTTGTCTCCTTTCTTTTTTATAACCAGTTTAACAAGTGCCATGTGCAATGAAGTGTTGTCTTTATCTAAGAAGTTTTCTGATTCTTTAACTGCCACCGGGGTAAGATATGAGAGCATTTCCTTTTTATTGTTTGTTTTATTTTTATAAACATAATATCTTTAAGAGAGATTCTCATCCCCTGTGAAAACTGGCTTTATGTGCAAGACTAGAAATAGGGTGGGCTGGAGTCCTCTGCAACCCCAGCCAGATCCAGAACACAGAGCACCCTTTCAGCCGACCCACCACTGTTGCTAGATCCTGTGATATGCCCTGCCTCCGTAGGCTGGTTTTGTAGCAACTGGATCCGCAGAGTTCCTGGACCTACTAGATATCCCTCTGCCATTCCCCCAGCCCACTCCCTTTGAGTGGCCCACACACAACCAAGAACTGCAGCAGACCCTTACCCAGCTCCTTCTTTTATATGCATCTGTGTTTTAAAAAAAAACAAAAACACCCACATACAACATTGGGAGCATTATCACGGGTAGTATTTTAACAGAGGGGTTTCACATCATAAATTATCCCCATAGCGACTGATAAATCCCCTGGCGTTTGTAATGAGGAGATTGAAAGGCTAGAGAATCTATTAATTTGTCTTTCTGTTTAAACAAAATCACACTCTCGCTATAGCAAGTTAACCTACTTAGAAAACATCCTTCTGTTTAGTGCTCTGGCTGGAAACATTTATACTTTCTTCCTGAAAGATGTACAGAGGGTATTGCTCGTGTAACATAGCTTGTGTGACCGGAAATGGGGGAGGAGTGAAGACCTTTGTGGGAGTCAGGGGAGCAGAAGTGATAAACTCCACCACAAAATATTTGTGAACTTACCTGACAACCAAGTGATCTGTCACAGTCCAAAGGGAAAAAAGTTGCTCTTTAGAAATAGTTTTGTGAAGCCATCTCTGGCAGGGATTATTCAGGGAGCATGAATTCTTATCAAAGACACGAAAGTCTCCCCAGGCCTGTTGGAATTTTAAGAAGAGGCTCCTGCCTGCTACTTCAGGGCATCACTGGATATTTTTTTCTAAGTTATTTAAAAACTAACATAATTTATTGGATTGCTTTTATTTTGAATAATTTACATTGCTTCCAGTTATTTCAGATGAATCTGCCTGTTTCTGCATTTTCTAAGCATGTTTTAGCATATAAATGTATGCACACAGAAAAAATTAGCCATGAAATATTAACCAGACCCAACTCAGGCTATTGAGAGCTAAGGATTTCACAGCAACTTTATTTCTGCCCCTTGGTGCATAGGCCTTGAAGGAGGGTTTTACGTTACAGGAACACAGAATTCAGGGCTAAATTATCACTGGCATTTGTGCAGGGTATGAGAAGTTGGGCACAAGGAGCTCTCCCACCCCCAGTATGCTCCACGCAGGGGACAGCCTCAGGCCCTGTGCTTGGTGCAGCAGAACCGCTGCCCCATCCATATGTGCCTTCAGGAGCAAACGTTGTGCCTGCAGGGAAAGAGATGCTGTTGGCTCACCACCAGCACTAGGGAGAGCAGGAAGCCTCATCCAACAGGACCGTACAGGCTGTATGGATGGGAGCTCAGCAAAAAATGGTGTCACAGGGAGTCCATTCCCTCCTTGAGCTCCTCACAGGGACAGTACATCTTTACACTGCTCCCATCTCAGGATGTACAGAATGCAAATTACATGCATCTAACATGATAATTATAATGTGCACGGAGATGAGCACCTACCCAATTTTCCACATATTTGACTAACTCACATACGTAGCTGGATTGATTCTGGACAAAGGGTAACTGTCTGGGAATTGCCTTTGCAATAGTGGTTTAGAATGGAAAAGCTCTATCATCAGAATAGCAGCAGTGCTATATAATTCAGGCATATAGTCATTATAGTGTAATTGTGGCCTTGTTCCTAAAAGTCAGCAATTATTCAGAACTAGGAAGTATCTCCTTTATTTATTGCTCTAGATTTCTTTCTTCCTGCTTGCACTTAACATTGATTCTTACAATCAATAGTGTTTAATTGACACTACTTTCTCTGTGTTTAAGAGGTTTATTGATAATCAACTAAACAAGGGGATATGGAATAGCTTTTCTAGTTTCGGACAATAAAGCTACTGTTCTCCTATTTCTCTATCTACCCTCCTTCCCTCCCTCTTCCCCCACTTTCTTTTGTTCTTCCATTTCCCTCCAAACTCCCTCTACTTCTCTCCTTCCTGTTTTTTAAAGATACTATTTACAGTATATACTCATTCATAAGCCGAATATTTTTGGTAAAAAAGTGACGCATCAACGAGCGAGGGTAGGCTTATAAACAGGTCTACACCAAAATTTGATGATTTTAAACTCTATGAAATCATTGAATTGACTATCTAATACATTGTTGTTTTGTTTACCTGGAGCGCCTGCAGGCATGGAGCCCCTCAGTTCCCTGTGGCCGCGGTTCACCGTTCTCAGCCAATGGGAGCTGTGGGAAGTGGCGCGCCACTTCCCGCAGCTCCCATTGGCTGGGAACGGCAAACTGCGGCCACTGGGAGCTGCGGGGCTCCGTGCCTGTGAATGCTCCAGGTAAACAAAACGTCCCGACCACCAGCAACTTACCCTGATGGGCTGGGAGCCAAAGTTTGCCAACCCCTGAAATATAGGGTCAGCTTATGAAAGGGTCATACAGTTTTTACTATTTTTACCTATCCATCTTGGGGGGTCAGCTTATAAACGAAGGGGCTAATGAACGAGTATATATGGTACCTCTTCATAAACACACTTCAGTGCTTAAACTGCTTACAAGGTGCGACAATATTTGTCCTGTTTCTTTAACTCTGTTACAGAAACCAAGCAGAACGGGGGCGTGCGAAAGTTCTAAGCAGAAGCTCTGCAGTGAATTGAAAAAATACTGTGTTTTATTTGTTCTAATAAAGTTCCCTATTCAGTGTTAGATGAAAGCAATTCTTTCTGCAAGTGTCTGCCATCATTATGTGACAAGGCAAAGTGCAGAGAGAGAAGAGGATCTGACCACATCTACTATTTAAAAAAATGCTCTCCACTGACCAGTCCTAAATTCTTACAGATGGCCTCAAATTCTGTGGCATTTGACATTGCCAAAGAATCAGATAAAACAATGAGCCCATCTTGTACACTGTGATACCAGTACGAGGCAAATAGAGAAGTATAGACAGATGAGTGTTAAATGTTATCAAAAGTAGTATGCCATAGTATTAAAATTATCTTGAATATGTGTATTTCCTTGAAAACCTTATTTTCATCAAATAGAATCAAGCTGAGCCAAGGCCTTCACAAAATTCATACAGCCAAAACTGATCCATTACTAAGCAAATATATTACTGTTAAATATCTGTGTTTAGCCCTGGCATTACATCGTGTCAATATTTGTCTTTCTACAGAGCAACATAAAGGCAGAGCTCCTTAACCCAATGGTCAATAGTGTGCTATTAGAGGTAAGCTTTCAGTTTCTTCGCAGTAGGAAAAACTTTGATAAACTCATTTTGAAGTGAAGCACACACATTTATGTCCCTATAAAGAACCATAAAAATGTAATGGCATTGTAATTCTGTGCCATCTCATAAACAACTCCATTTTGTGTTCAGCAGTCATCCACAAATGCTGGACCAGAGCAGTAATACTAAATTTTGTCAGGATTCCTAAGAACACTGGCAGAAGTGAAATTTTTTTTTTACTGTGTGTTGTAACGTATTGACTAAGCTGGGTGAACAATTAACAATGTGCAATTTATTCAGTAAGTTTAGCCTTTTTCCCTGCTCAGATATTGCCTATGAACAGACTATGGTTATTAATCTATTCATTATTTGTGATTGTTCACATAAAACATTTGTCAAACAAATAATTTCAGCTCATGGTTAGCTTGAACCAGTTTACTGTGAGTATGCCTTCCAGGATTCAGTATTCACAGTTTGAGCTGCAAGGATACTCAAGTATAGTAGTTTTGGTCTTCCTTCATTGGTTGACCTAATCGTCAAACACTACAATGATCTAAAACAAGTTTTATTTTGTGATTAAATTAATCTTGCCCATGATTCCACACACATACAACCACACTAAATTGCACTTGTACAAATGTTCACAAGTGCATAAAAATAAGAGCAATCTTGGTCAAACCAAAAGTCTGTTGAAGTCAAAATGTTGGGGAATATTTTTTCTCATTCTTCACCCAGTTCTAGTTTTGACCAAGAAAGGCTCAGTAAGTTTTAGAAAGTCCCTGCATTTTACTCAGTTTTACACTCAGGTTGAGACAGAGGGAGTTCAAGAGACCATAATATCAACAGACACTGATTGGCTCATATAGGATTAAAGTTTAATATATCTGTGGCACTCACTCTTTTGCTTTGCCAACTAGCCACATATTCTCTTTAAACATAAAAATCTATACAGTACAGAATGCATATTGTTACTATGTAGCTTTAACCTAACACTGGGGACCCATTTACAAAAAAAAGCTATTATCTGAATATTCAATAGCAAATAGACTATTTTGTATTAAATGAGCAATATATTTTAAAACTCTGTTGTAAAGATTCCTAGCTTTAGAGTAAAGATTATTTTTATATTTCCTCTTACTGTAGTGTAGAGATTAAAGTTGCTGGTACCTAAGTTGGCACATTTTACTGTACCATACCTCTTGGATAAATTCCTAACAAAGCTTGAGCCATAACATTTGGATCTGAAGTTGAGGCTCACTCCATACCACAAAGTTTGGGGAATCCAGGTCTTGTATACCCATACGAAGATTTGCCATTAGTCAGCCCAGAATTACAGCATACTAAAGAAATGTGAGCAGCTGTTCTACATTGTATTAGAAATTCAGAAAATCATATACTTGTGCATTTATTCTGCAATATATGAATAATTTTAAACTCACTGATTTCAGCAGTGCTACATCCCCATGCAGTAGGTCTGAAATTAGCTCTGTGGGTGGAACGATTTTCATAGATTCATAGATATTAAGGTCAGAAGGGACCATTATGATCATCTAGTCCGACCTCCTGCACAACGCAGGCCACAGAATCTCACCCACCCACTCCTACGAAAAACCTCTCACCTATGTCTGAGCTATTGAAGTCCTCAAATCATGGTTTAAAGACTTCAAGGAGCAGAGACTCCTCCAGCAAGTGACCCATGCCCCAGGCTACAGAGGAAGGCGAAAAACCTCCAGGGCCTCTTCCAATCTGCCCTGGAGGAAAATTCCTTCCCGACCCCAAATATGGCGATCAGCTAAACCCTGAGCATGTGGGCAAGATTCACTCGTTTTTGATGCTTTTTGTTGAGGAAGTTGATTCTGCTCCTGACCACACAGAGGTGTATTCCACCTACATTACACACACAACTCTCTCTAGAAGGTGATGCACAGTCAAACAGAGGGGATGGCATACCTCTGTATATAATTATGCTTGCTTGCTATAAACTATTTACAAACAAGAAAAGAGTTATTATCTAAATATGTACTTGAACTTTCAGAAAGCCTTGGATAAGGTCGTTCAGCTCTTAAACTCACTAAGCAGTCATGGGATAAGAGGGAAGGTCCTTTCATGGATTAGTAGTTGATTAAAAGCTAGGAAACAAAGATAGGAATAAATGGTCTGTTTTCACAATGGAAACAGGTAAATAGCAGGTTCCCCCAAGGATGTGTACTGAGGCCTCAGTGGTTCAGCATATTCATTAATGATCTGGAAAGGGGAATGAACAGTGTGGTGGCAAAATTTGCAGACAATAACTATCTTAATTTTATAAGTCCAAAGCTGACCGCAGAGAGTTACAAAGGGATCGCACAAAACTGAGTGACTTGCAGATGACAAGATGGCAGATGAAATTCAGTGTTGATAAGTACAAAGTAATACACATTGAAAAACAATCCCAACTATATGCACAAAATGATGGGGTCTAAATGAGCTGTTACCACTCAAAGATTTTGGAATCATTATGGTTAGTTCTCGGAAAACATCCATTCAATGTGTAACAGCAGTCAGAAAAGCTAACAGAATGTTAGGAACCATTAGGAAAAGGATATATGATAAAACAGTAAATATCATAATGCTACTATAGAAATCCATGGTATGCCCACACCTTGAATACTGCATGCAATTCTGGTCACCCCATCTCAAAAGAGATATAAGAATTCGAAAAGGTACATAGAATGGCGACAAAAATGATTCGGAGTATGGAACATCTTCCATAGAAGGAGAGATTAAAAGGACTGAGACTGTTCATCTGAGAAAAGAGACTAGGAACGGGGGACTGAAAGAGGTCTATAAAATCATGAATGTTATGCAGAAAACATAAAGTATTATTTACCACCTTTGCATATCACAAGAACTAGGGGTCACTCAATGAAATTAATAGGCATCAGGTTTAATACAAACGCAAGGAAATACTTCTTCACACAATGCACATTCAAAATGTGAAACTCATTACCAGAGGATGTTGTGAAAGCCAAAAGTACAACCAGCGTTCAAAAAGGAATTTGATAAATTCACAGAAGATAAGTCCATCAATGGCTACTAGCCAAGATGGTCAAGGATGCAACCCCATGCTCTGGGTGTCCCTAAACCTCCAGCTGCCAGAAGTTGGGACTGGAGGACAGGGGATAGATCACTTGTAATTGCCCTCTTCTGTTCATTCACTCTAAAGCATCTGGCACTCGCCCCTGTCGGAGACAGGATAGTGGGCTAGATGGCCCAATGGTCTGACTCTGTATGGCTGTTCTTGTTGTGATTTCCAGTGTACTTGGATAGAGCTTTTACAATCTCACATGAATTTGTATCCTGATGTAGCACCAACCAGACTGAGTATGAATAGAGTCACTGAGATACATGAAAAATATGTTACTGAATCACATCTTTTCTCTCATTAGGGCTGCAACAGCACTACTTATATTCAGGATGCTTTCCAGCTATTGCTTCCGGTTCTTCAGATTTCACATATCCAGACCAATTGTTTGAAAGCACAAGAGTGACAGTTTCCCAGCAGTTGTCATCACTGTGTGTAAAAGAAACCACAAACCTAATCTCTTTAATGTATGCAATTTGAAGAGATGGCACAAAAGATGTCTGGCCACTGAGGGGCCTTTTGAGGACACTAAAAGCCATTTTGCACATGCAGTACTGAAAAACATTTGAGAAAAATCAAATAGAAGTTCTTTAACTAGATGTAGTTACTAGAATAGGTAATTTCTTTTCAAGTTAGTATATATTCTTCACATTAATTTAAACTGATGAAGTGTTTAGTGAAGTTAGTATCGACTTCAATATGAAGGAGGTAATTAATGTTGACACTTTCAATTCTAAACAGTGATGTCTGAAGGAAATTTGAAAACAATGTTTTTTAAACATTTTGGACCTGATGCACCATTTCAAAATTCCCCATTTTAATTCTCAGTTTAAAATGTTTACTTTTGAAAGTTAGTTTCTGTATTTAACCTTCATTAACTCTCAAGTTAACTTAAGCAAATGAACTCCGTTTTGAGCATTCCAGTATTATTTCTTCAGTGACAGTCTGATAGTAATCCTTAGCACTCATACCGTGCTTTGGTGTTCAAAGAGCTGTACAACATTAAGCAAACTTAAGCTAATGAAAATTATGAAAAATATGCATATCAGACAATATACTGAAGTGAAATTGTCTGAGTCAGTTAGAGCATAGGCAAAACTGTACACATGCTAACCCATAATTGTATATGTACTGTATTTATGCCAGTCCCTTCACTCTGGCCGAAAGACATTATAGACCAGAGTAGAGGGCTTTGTAGAGTAATCATGTAGTTATTTCACAACTACACAGTAAATCAGAAAATACCTTCACTTTGGTTGACAGAACTCCCAATCTGTGTGCCCATAACAAACAAATTGCCTCATCTTCTCAGCCTTCTCCCCAATCTATCATTTCACCTAAATCTGGACTTTAAATACAGGTTTTTTCTAATAAAATGGATTACTGCTATGGAGGGATTGGAACTAAGTTTTCCTATAAGGGTCAAAGAGGAGGAGAAGGAGTTATGAGAAGGTTGAGCTGGGTGGAGTGACAAGGTGGGGAGATCACAAGTTGAAGCATGTTGTGGGAATATGGAAGAGGAATTCTGTGCACAGAGCCAACCTGAGAGGGTGGAAAGCACATTTCAGTATAACAGTAATTTAAGGGTTCTTGTGTTAAACTTGGTGATATCCATATTTGGGCTTAATAAATTCGCAGTCTTCAGCCTCAGGGTTTATTTTGCCCAAGTTAAAATTATCTCATGACAATACAAACCTTCAATTATTTAAGTAGCCGGTTCTCCTGAATTGTCCGTGTTTATTACATTTTTCTAATGTAATTAGAATTTAACTAATGTAACTGTAATTCATATTGATATAGTGATGCGCTCTATTTAAATATTGTAAAATTGTAGCTAACATCTGAATGTATTTAATCGTTGAAGCAATGTGTTCACACATCATAAACATAATCCGAATAGAATACTAGGAAATGTTATAATTGTATTTGTTAGAAATGAGAAGTCATCTATCTGCGTAGGCATGGTAACTGTAGGGAGCCTAAATAAGAGATGACAGAAAGCAGGTCTGTGTCTCTGCCTTACATAATGAGGTCCATGTTCTGCTGTTATCTGTGTAGTGACTGTGTTTAATATTTCATCATTTAGATGGGAGATACTCATTATGTAGTTCTGTGGTTTGTTATGCACAATTTCTGTTCTGCCTGTGCAGCTGAACTTGGTAAGCTAAACCTGACATTCATTGTTACTTACACCATCTTGAAATAATAGCCCAATATGAAACAGAGGAGCACTTGGGAAAGTGTAGAAAAGCTACTGTAAACTGGTAGGCAAATTTACTGGCTGGGAAGGTAGAATAAAGCTCTCAACACTAGCCCTCTTTCCTCAAGGCTTGTTTTATTTCCAAATACTAGTCCCAAAACAAAAGCAAATAAATTCAAAATATTAGGTATTAACTGCCCAAATTTTTCCCAGCCTCAACCAGTTGGGAAGGGAGAGGACACATCCTTCCCCTTTGATAGCCCCACGTAGCTACTACAGAGAGACCCACACTAAGACTTCCTAGAACCTAGGTTTCTCCTTTTTGTTCCCCTGCCCTAGAGAGAAGAAGCTTTGTACTTCATTTCCATATACCAGGTCACATGTTTTCTTCTAGTCATGTGCCCTGCACCTGCAGCTCCCAGTTTTAAAGGGCACAAGTTCACAAGGGGTGCACTGGGATATGCGCATGCCTCCAAGGCCTAGTGCCTTGCTAGAGGTACCTCGTTATTTACAGTAATATTTTTGTTTAATCACAATGTTGTCAAACCAGTATACAGTGCATGATTAAAACCCTGTTTTTATTTGAAAGAGAGAGTATCACAAAAGGAAAAGTGCCTTTATTTATCAGTTATTATGTCTTAGATGTTATTGACTTCAGATTAGTTTGACCATTAATTATAGTTGAGAAAAGCCTTTCAGTCCAAACCAGACATATCAGAATTGTGCATTCGGTATGGGTAAGTGTGATATTGCTGCCAAATGAATCGTTTCTAAGGAATAGTTATGGCAGTTTCATATTACCCCTATGCAGATGTTAATCTTTTTGGATTTAAAATTGGGCAAGTGTCTCAGGTTTCCTCTGGGGTCCAGAGCAAGATACATATAGTTGAACCTGACAAGGAAACACTGAAGGGGACAGCAAAAATCGGTTGTCTAATAATAATAAAAATGTTCTTTTAACTAAAGGTTGAACAGAATTGTATGGGAAACCCTAGGGGATACTGTAAGGAGCTGTTGAGGGAAATTATTTGAGACGGGATTTCTTATTTAAGGTGGTTTTTAGAACAGGTTTCACTGTACTACTTAAATTATGCATGTAGTGTATCAGTGCTTTGACCTTAAGTGAAAATAATTTTTTTTAAAAAGAAAACTATATATGAAATTCCTTGTAAAATCTGCACAAGGAAAATCTCAAACTACTAAACCCTAAATACTTAATTTAAAAAAATCGTGTTTATGAAAGTCACTTATACTCATGGACAAACCAATTTTTCATATTGTGGAACATGATATTTAGTTGTTGAGTAATGATTCACTTTTACTATCCAGAGATGAAGGCTTCAGAATAAGCTAGGCTTTTACATGCACTAGATTGAAATAGTGTTTGGGCTGGAATGTCTGCACATTTGCAAACCTGCAAATAATCCCAACTATTTCAGGTGACTGCTTCTAGCTCATATTTTAGTTGGGTTTCAAACTATTTGGCAGGGCATTTTTTGTATGTCTGTATCAAAAGTATTTGCATTTTTTTTCCAAAATGGAAAAAAGAAAGGTATAATTTATTTGTTGCTGCTATTTGCTGTTCAATTATAAATGGCTTTTCTCAGTGACTGACTCCTGCATGCACATCCACTGCCTAACACAGCTGAACAAAGGAATTGCCGCTGCCACTTTTTTGAAGTCCCTTAGATTAGCCACTGATTATCTTTTTCTAAATTGTAAAACATACCTCTTTCTTTTTTACTTGTAATAGATGATTGCAGCCAGCAGCATTTCAGATGTTTTATTAATGATGCCAGTGTCATCAGCAGGTCAGGCTTCATAACCGCTTTAATGAGTCTGAAAGGTAGACGAGTCCTGTTTTGACACATTAGAGAACTTTTACCTTTGTCTGACTCACAGAAGCACTTTTTATCACATGAACAGTCACCCACTAGTAGTAGTATTTATCAGCCATTCTATTTTTAATTCAAAATGACAGCCCTGTCTCTTCTGTTAGTCTCAAAGGAATGGAAAGACTGGGTAAGGACTTTTCTGAGATCTTTTTAAAGCCATCTCAGAGCAAGGCTTAAAGTGACACTGTCAACTAATTTGACCTACTTGGAAATTGTTGCGATCTGACTGGAAAGCCCTCTGGACTTTAAACAAGTATATTTCTTTTACCTAAAAATCAAATTCTGCTACTGAGAATATGAGGACTAAAATAGCCACTCTTATCATAGGCCCTATATATTTGCATTATTTTGATACCTGACTCAGCATATCAACAATATTGCTGTAACTGTCATGGTTGTTGATGATTGTGCATAAATGTGGAATTAAAATGCAAATAGTCATTATTTCGGCTGTATTCACAAGCCAGGCAGGGAGAAAAAAGGACATGATCTGTGGCAAAGGGGAGATTTATTTATTTTTTTAAGGTCTGATGACAGTACCAGAAGAGACTTTTTTTTAAGTGCTGAACATTGTTCAAAATAATGAAGAGATGATATCTAATTAGTTCCAGCAGGATCTGAGTCACAGTCTTTCTGAAGTAAAACAAAAATTAAGCATGAAGAAGATGAGGCAAAGATCAGAACATTCAAAGAAATAAAACACAAAGGAATGAGGGCAGTTACTTTGAAAGAACTGATCAAACTCGATCTGCAGTGCTCACTTCCCCCTATTGTATTTACTTCCAACCCTTCACTCTGAAGTGCAGACCTGCTAAAAAATCAGCAATAGAGGAGTTTCCCCACTTTGATTGTGTCCCATTACCATCGTTGGAGAAGATTCACTAATGGAGTTGAGGTCTGTTCATTCCAGTTCTTAATTGTTTCCCCCCAGCCCAGAACTTAATGAGACTATTCCCTATGTAACATCATAGTAAAGTGCATAAACTGTAGAAAACAAAACAAACCCCTTAATAAGGGCTAACTGTAACTCTATGAATGAAAGCTGCTGCTGTTGAAAAGGGGAAGCATGAGGACACTACGCCCAAGTAAATGACAGGTCTTTCTCTTGTGCATGACAGAGTGGAGGCACATTTGGCTCATAGGTTTCAGAGTAGCAGCCGCGTTAGTCTGTATTTGCAAAAGGAAAAGGAGTACTTGTGGCACCTTAGAGACGAACCAATTTATTTGAGCATAAGCTTTCGTGAGCTACAGCTCACTTCATCGGATGGAATTAAGTTCTCATTAAGTTCTGGGCTCATAGATTCCAAAGCCAGAAGGGACCACTGAGATCATCTAGCCTGACCTGTATAACACAGGCCATAGAACTTTCCCAAAATAACTCTTAAAGCAGATCTCCTGGAAAAACCATCCAGTCTTGATTTTAACATTGCCTGTGATAGAGAATCCACCACAACCCTTGGTACATTGTTCAAGTGGTTAATTACCCTCACTGTTAGAAATTTACATCTTATTTCCAAGCTGAATGTGTCTAGTTTTGACTTCCCGCCATTGGAGTGTTCTGTACCTTTCTCTGCTAGATAGAAAAGCCCATTATCCCATATTTGTTTCCCATGTAGGTACTTAACAGACTAATCAAGTTACCCCTTCACTGCCTCTTTGTTAAGGTAAATAGATTGAGCTCCTTGAGTCTGTCACTAGAAAACTGGTTTTCTAATCCTTTAACCAGTCTCATGGCTCTTCTCTGAACGCTGTCCAATTTATCAACATCCTTCTTGAATTGTTGACACCAGAACTGGACACAGTATTCCAGCAGCAGCCACACCAATGCCAAATACAGAGGTAAAATGACCTCTCTACTATTACTTGAGAATCCCGTTTATGATTGCAAGAACCTTTCAGTCACAGAGTCACACTGGAAGCTCATGTTCAGCTGATTATCCACCATGACCCCAAAACCTTTTCAGAGTCTCTGCTTCCCAAGATACAGTCCCCCACCATGTAAGTGTTGTCTACATTCTTTGTTCTACATGTACACCTTTACACTTAGCCATATTAAAACACATATTGTTTGCTTGTGCCCAGTTTACCAAGTGATCCAGATGGCTCTGTATCAATTGCCTGTCCTCTGTTATTTAGCACTCCTCCAATTTGTTTGTCATCTGCAAACTTTTATCAGTGATGATTTTATGTTTTCTGCCAGGTCATTGATAAAATTGTTAAATGGCATCAGGCCAAAAACCAGTCCCTTTGAAACCCCACTAGAAACAAACCTGCTCAGTGATAATATATTTGTAAACGGAATTACGAGACCTATTGGTTAGCCAGATCTTTATCCATTTATTATGTGCCCATAACGTGGTGCATTCACCTCTCATGAGCACCTCGTATCAGTTGGGTATGATCCCGTGCTCTCTCTGGTGTCCCCTGTAGTTTGTTACCCTCATCAGGCAGGTCTTCAGTGGCTAAGCTCTCCAGTTAAGTCACACATCATCTAAATGGATGACCCCTTTCCAGGATAACAAAGGTCCAAAAAAGGACTATCACTGTGCCCTTGTTGGTATCTGCAGCCCTGTCTCTGGGCTCAGTTCTCAGCCTCTTCTGTGCTAGCTTTAAGTCCATCTCTGCCCTGTTATAGAGCAGTGCCACCAGGGTTTTCTCCCTGGAGACTCTTTGTCCTCAGTGGTTCTCTGGTGTCCCAGCAATCCAGCCAGCTCACTCCTTAAGTTCAGTCCTCTTCCCTCTGACTGTTCCCTGTTTGAGCAGGGTCTCACCCAAGCAACCTTGCCTGAAGAGACTCTGTCCTGTCTCTGTTTGAGCAACGTCTCTCCCATACGTCCTTGCCTTGAGAGTTCCTCTCTCCTATCCCTGCTGGTCCCACCCATGAACTGACATGTGTGATGAAGTGGGACTGTTCTTAATGTTTCCTCTGAATACCGTAGGGGTGCCTCAGTTTCCCCTATGCATTTCTTAAGTCTCTAGGTGGTGGGATAAGGGGGTGTAATTGTTGCAGAGCAAAGGGCCAGTGTACATAAATGGCCGACACTCTGTCTCCTGGTAACTGATGGCCTGGGCCCTTCCCCCCTGCAAGGTGAGAGCTAAAGGGTTGGAGAACAAAGGAATCAGGTGACCTCCTGGCCCGGGAAAGGGACAAAGCCGAGAAGAGGAGGGGGTGGAGGATGAGTCAGTTTGGGCTGGCTTGGGACGTGGCGTGAAGTGCAGACGTGGTTGTCTGGCTCACTGCCCCGCAAAATGGACCCGGTTGAGAGGTCCTGTTCTCTGTACCTAAAGCTCTGTTTTAGACCATGTTCCTGTCATTTAATAAACCTCTGTTTTACTGGCTGGCTGAGAGTCACGTCTGACTGCGAAGTTGGGGTACAGGACCCTCTGGCTTCCCAGGACCCTGCCTGGGTGGACTTGCTGTGGGAAGCGCACCGAGGGGCAGAGGATACTGAATGCTCAGAGGTCAGACCCAGGAAGGTGGAAGCTGTGAGCTTTTTGCCCTGAAGACAGTCTGCTCACAGAGAGGAGACTTCACCAGAGTCCTGACTGGCTTCGTAGGGAGCAGTTCCAGAGCATCGCCCGGGGACTCCGTGACAACCTGCTCAGGCCCTGCAACTCCTTTTAACTAAGCCTGCTGCACTCTGACTGGCTGCTTCCCTGCTGTTTTCCTGGGGTAGGGTGTGATAGGACCTCCATCCGGGGTCCACAAAGGACTGATACATCCCATCATAGTGCCATGTTAATTTTATATCATTCTAGTTTTTTTAATCAAAATGTGAGGTACAAAGTCAAACAACTTACAGAAGCCTAAGTCTTTTACATCAACACTGTTACATTTATCAACCAAACTTGTAATCGTTAAAAAAAAATCATATTAATTTGATAGGATCTATTTTGCATAAACAGATGTTGATTGGCATTAATATTACCCTCCTTTAATTCTTTATTAATTGAGTCCCGTATCAGCCACTCCATTATCTTGCCAGGAATTGATGTCAGACTGACAGGCCTATAATTACCAGGGTCATCCCATTTACCCCTTTTAAATATTGGCACACCATAAGCTTTCTTCCAGTCTTCTGGACCTTCCTCAGTGTTCCAAGATTTATTGAAAATCAGCATTAATGGTCCAGTGAGCTCCTCAGCCAGATTTTTGAAAACTCTTGCTTGCAAGCTTTCTAGGCCTTCTGGTTTAAAAATGTCTGTCTACCTTTAGTAGCTGCTGTTTAACATCCTCCTGAAATACTAGTGGAATAGAAACAGTGTTATCATCCTATGATTAAACTACATCATTGTTTTTTTTTTTCCCAGATACAGAACAGAAATATTTATTGGACACTTCTGCCTTTTCTGCACTATTGATAATTCTATCATTCCCATCTAGTAACGGATCAGTACCTTAGTTAAGAAGTTTTTTGTTCCTAATATACTTTAAAAACTCCTTATTGTCCTTAACTCTGCTGGCCATAGATTTCTCCTTGTATCCCTTTGCATCTCTTATCAGTTTTCTACAGTTCTTCTTCAAGTGCTTGCTCATGTCCATCCAACTTAGGTGTGTGTGCTCGCCAGTGCCAGAAGTTTTCAGCAGTATCTGTAGTGGACCAGCTCCAGTGCCCCCTGGAGTAGCACACACTTGCCGCGGTATATAGGGCACCGCCGGTTCCCCGCACCCTCAGTTCCTTTTTGCCACCAGTGATGGTGCTGGAACTGTTGCTGCTTCAGCTAGTGTTGTTGCTGCTCGTTCATATGAACTAGTTATCTCTTGTATTATAGTGTATATAGTTTTCTGTAGTGTTTATAAATCCCTTAGCTATAGTTAGAGACTTGGTTCATCCCAAACGTGACTTTGCCTTGGGACGGGGCATACCCTGGTCCCCAGGCTTTAAGCCCTGTTATCGCTGCAAGAGGCCCATGCCCGTTAGTGATCCACGCAGCAGTTGTCTGCATTGCTTGGGCGAAGGACACGTTAGTGAAAAGTGCAAAATTTGCAAGTCCTTCAAGCCAAGGACTAAAAAAGAGTGCAATATTCATTTAAGAGCGCTCCTTATGGAGTCGGCCCTCACCCCGGCACCAGATTAATGCTCCAACTTGGCACTGAGTACCTGTACTCAGAGCTCCACCAGGAGCGTCCACTGGCCGGCATTGGTCCCCATCCGTGGCTCCAACCAAGAAGCCCAAGAAGGCGGTGCAAGGCCAGTCTCCAACCTCCCATAAGGGAAAGGATAACACTGGGTTTGAGCAAGGTCTCATGCCGGGCAACTCTTCACCCACGTCGGGATCTTGGGCCCAAGCTCCCTTGGAGCGATGTAGCCCAACCCACTCCCCGCCAGCTACCCCGAATAGCAGCAGAAGCCTCCATCAGCTCCTGGTGCCAGCCACGCCAGAGACTCTGCAGGCGGCACAGATCATGTCCCTCCCGGTTCCGCCCACACCAGCTCCTGCAGTTCTGTGGTCACAGGGTAAACCCACGTTTGGACTGCTTCGGTCCCCATCTCAGCAGCATCATTCCCCGTCGCAGGGAATGTCCCGCCAGCACTCGCCCTCCCGTAGCATCTGATTGTGAAAGGAAGATAAGGCACAGCCCCATTCAGTCCCCGGACCTTGGGCACAGGCAGAGAGGCTCGAGGTGCAGCTCACCGGCCACTGGTCGCAGACCTTTGGAGACACGCAGCCCCCAGCAGGAGTACCAGTCCCAGCACCTGGTATTTCCGAGATCTCAGTACCACTCCAGGGACCTGTCAAGGGATCAATGTCACCATTCCTCAGACCGTCGCCGATCCCCTATGTCAGCATCACCGCATGCGGGCGCTTCCCCGCACTGGGCTCATTCTGACTCCCGATCATGCTCCTCATCCTGATACCATTCGTCAAGCACGAGACGTAGATCACCGGCTCCAAGCTGTCACAGATCCGTCGAGCACCACCGGTCCCTAAAACCCCACTCCAGATCGGACTCCAGGCGGAGTGACCAGCACCGGTTGGGACAGAGCCACCATTCTGCTCTGTCCTAGTCACCTGGGAGCGACCGCTCAGGATCCAGCCCTGGTTCGGAGCGAGGTTCCCTGACAGCAGGACAAGCTCCAATACCGGCGGTACCGGCTACATTGTCAGCACTGAAACCAGCCTCAGGCCCAGTGGCTGGCGCCGTGGTACCCATGGAACCCGTGGAGGTTCACCCAGCCCTCACAGGCTGCCCGCTCGGTGTCCGGAGCCTCAGAGAGACCAGCTGCCTCTCTCTCCCGCCCTCCTATGGTGCACAAAGCCTTGGACGCAAGGACCCCGCAGGTCCAAGAGGGGGCAGGGGAACAAGCCACTGGACCACCTATGTTTGTGGAGGACGCTATGGCACTGGCATTTTCCTCCTCCTCATCAAACGAGGCTATAATGGGGCCCCCTCCCCCGGTTCCTCCGGATGATGCTAAAGCACACCAAGAACTACTGAAGTGTGTCACTGCCAACCTGGGTCTTCAGGCAGAGGAGCTAGAGGAGCCTTCAGACTCTCTCCTCAATGTCCTCTGCTCCACAGCACTGTCCAGGGTGGCTCTGCTGCTTCATGAAGGGGTCTCAAAGATTACCAATGCCCTGTGGCCAACTCCCTCCTCCCTGCCATCCATCTCCAAGAGGGCTGAGCGCAAGTACTTTGTGCCATCCAAAGGCCACGAGTACCTGTACACCCATCCTGCTCCCAACTCCCTAGTGGTAGAAGTGGTTAACCACAGGGAGTGACAAGGTTAACCCGGAGCTACCCCTAGGAACAAAGACTCCAAGAGACTAGACTTGTTTGGGCATAAGGTTTATTCATCCTCTAGTCTCCAGTTGATGGTGGCCAACCATCAAGCCCTGCTGGGACGCTATGATTTTAACATGGCAAGCCATAGCCAAGTTTGAGGAGTCTCTTCCTGAGGCCTCTAGGAAAGAGTTCTGAGCTATTATGGAGGGAGGAGAGCACGACTGCAGCCAGGGCGACACTCCAAGCGGCGTCAGATGCAGTGGACACTGCCGCCCGAACCATGGCCTCAGCTGTTGCCATGTGCCGGGCTTCCTGGCTGCTTCTCTCTGGCTTCTCCATGGAGGCTCAGTGGTCGATGCAAGATGTCCCTTCTGTTTGCAGAACAGACGGACAATAATCTCCATGGCCTAAAGGACTCCTGCACGACCCTTAGAACACTGGGCCTGTATGTTCCCGGCCCTGCCCGCAAGTGGTTTGAGCCGCAGCAGCCTCAGGGCCAGGGGAGCCACCCTTGCCAAGAGCCTCCCCATAAGAAATCCGGAGGCTACAAGAGGCATCCTAGCCAACAACCTTCGCAGGCCCTTCAGTCAAGCTCAACCAGCAATAAGCAGGCAGGCAAGTGCTCATTTTGAGGGTACGCCCAAGGGCGACCTTCCGGACTGTTCCCAAGATCCTCCCTCTCCTATTTTTGCCAACCACCTTTCTCCTTTCCTCCCTGCACGGGCATGTATAACATCGAACCAATGGGTCCTCAGTACGGTGGCGTGGGGTTACACCCTTCAGTTACTTTCTACCCGTCCTTCCCATCCATTCTCCCCATCTCTCTTCAGGGACCCTTCTCACAAGAGTCTCCTCACACAGGAGGTAGAGGGGTTACTGCATCTAAGTGTAGTGAAGGTCATTCCTCCAGAGTACAGGAACAAGGGGTTCTATTCCCGCTACTTTTTAATCCCAAAGGCCAAGGGCATTCTGCGACCTATCCTGGACCTCTGAGACCTGAACCGCTTCCTAGCGAAGCTGAAGTTCTGCATGGTGCCCTTGGCCTCCATCATCCCCTTCCTGGATCCGGGAAACTGGTACACCACCCTCAATCAGAAAGATGTGTACTTTCACATCGCCATCATTGAGGGACACAGACGCTTCCTCTGCTTTATGGTAAGTCCCAACCACTATCAGTTTGCGATCCTCCTGTTTGGCCTAGTGACCGCACCGCAGGTATTTACCAAGTGCATGTTGGTGGTGGCTATATTTACCAAGTGCATGTCAGATGTCAAGGGCAGCTCCAGGTCCCAGGTCCAAAGGCATGTCGCGATGCTGTTAGCCACCTACCATTGCCTCAGCCTGTTGGTAAACAACAAAAAAATCCATGTTAGTTCTGGTACAGAGGATAGAGTTGAACACCACTCCGATGAACTCTATCTATCACTGGAGAGATTCAGGGCACTGAAAGACCTCATTGCGGAAGTCTCCACATTTCCCCTGACCATGGCCAGGGTTTGCCTGCACCTACTAGGTCACATGGCAATGCCAGGCTCTGGATGCAACCCCTGCAGCCATGGCTGGCGACTGTCTACTCCCAGTCCAGGGACCATCTGGAAAAGGTCGTTACCATCCCTGCAACTATACTTACCTCACTGCGATGGTGGACCAACCCCAAGAAAGTCCTGAAGGAGTCCCCTTCCACAGCAGTCCTCACTCAGTCGAGTTGGTTTCGGACACCTCGGACCTCAGCTAGGGGGCACACCTCGGCACCCTCCAGACCCAAGGTATGTGGTCCCCAGAGGAAATGACGCTACACATAAATGTCAAAGAGCTCAGGGCGGTGCGCAAAGCGTGCACGGTCTTCCGACCTTACCTGTTGGGCAAAGTGATCAGAGTCCTGATGGGCAACACAGCCTCGATGTTCTGCATCAACAGACAAGTAGGAGTGCGATCCTCCGCCCTCTGCCAAGAGGCAATCTGTCCTTGGGACTTTTGCATTGACCATGGAATCCACCTAGAAGCATGTCACCTTCCGGGTGCCAAGAACACGCTAGCAGATCACCTAAGCAGGGACTTCTCTCACCACGAGTGGGTGCTCCACCCGGAGGTAGCTGGCATGATCTTCCAGCGGTGGGAAACTCCCCAAGTGGATTTCTTCACCACCAGGCAGAACAGGAAGTGCCACAGGTTTTGCTCCAGACGGGGTCTGGACAAGGGCTCCCTCTCCGACGCCTTCCTCCTGCCATAGGCGGAAAGTCTGATGTACGCGTTCCCTTCAATTCCGCTCATCAGCAAAGTCCTAGCGAAAATCAAAAGAGACAAGGCTCAGGTTATCATGATCACCCCGGCGTGGCCTCGCCAGCACCAGTTTGGGATGCTATTAAGCCTGTCGACAATCCTTCTGTGGCCCCTGCCAAACCGACCAGACCTGCTGTCACAGGATCACTGTCAACTATTGCACCCCAATCTCGCATCCCTCCACCTCATGGCATGGATGTTGTGTGGCTGAACCCTGAGGAATGGGCCTGTTCGGAAGAGGTCCAGAAGGTCCTCCTCAAGAGTAGAAAGCCCTCGACTAGACAGACTTACCTGGCAAAGTGAATGAGGTTCTCCCACTGGGCGGCCAAACGGGGCATCTCCCCTTTGCATTCTTCGGGGCACTCAATCTTAGACTACCTGCTTCAGTTGAGGAACCAGGGCCTGACGCACTCCTCTATCAGGGTACATCTGGCGGCTATTTCTGCCTTTCATCCACCCATCTAGGGGCAGATGGTGTTCTCCCATGTCATGACAGTCAGGTTCCTCAGAGGTCTCGAGAGACTTTTTCCTCAAGTTCAGTCCCTTGTCCCTCAGTGGGACCTCAACTTGGTTCTGTCTAGGCTCACAGGCCCGCCCTTTGAGCCTTTGGCCTCATGCTCTCTGTCTCACCTATCGTGGAAGGTAGCTTTCCTGGTGGCAGTGACATCGGTGAGGCAAGTCTCCGATCTGTGAGTCCTGACCTCAGAACCGCCATACATGGCCTTCTATAAGGACAAGGTCCAGCTCTGGCCCCACCCAGCTTCCTTCCCAATGTGGTGTCTACTTTCCACATGAGCCAGTACATCTTCCTTCCGGTCTTCTGCCCTAAGCCCCATGAGACTAGTGAAGAGAGGTGCTTTCATGCTTTGGACGCAAGAAGGGCCCTGACTTTCTACCTAGATTGGACAAAGCCGTTCCATAGGTCGACTCAGCTTTTCATCTCTACAGTTGATAGGATGAAGGGCCTCCTGGTGTCCACGCAGAGGATTTCTAACTGTCCGAATGCAGAGGATTTCCTCTTGCATTCGGACCTGCTATGAGTTGCATAGCACCTGCATGAGTTGCCACCAATCGTCAGAGCCCACTCAACCAGAGCGCAGGCATCTTCGGCAGCCTTCCTGGCACACTTCCCGATCCAGGACATCTGTCGAGCCGCGACATGGTCCTCGGTGCACATGTTCACAGCCCACTTAGCAGGCCAGGGATGATGCTGGGTTCGGCAGAGCAGTGTTTCAATATACACATCTGTGAACTCCTACCCACCTTCCAGGGGTACTGCTTGGGAGTCACCTAAGTTGAATGGACACATAACTGGTGTTCTTTGAGATGTGTTGCTCATGTCCATTCCACAACCTGCCCTCCTTCCCCACTATTGGAATTTCCGGCAAGAAGGAACTGTGGGTGGAGGGAATGGGTGGTGCCCTATTTACTGCAGCATATGTGCACCACTCCAGGGGGTGCGGGAGCCGGTTCCCTACAGATACTGCTGAGGGAAAAACTTCCGGCACCAGTGCATGTGGTGAGCACACACACCTAAGTTGAATGGACATGAACAACACATCTTGAAGAACACCAGTTAAGGAAAGGTAACTGTCTTTTCCTAGCTTCTGATTTGTTGTCATTACTATCAACTTTCCCTTTATTCCATTTGTTTCATAGATAGACTTCTAAACCAGGTCATTTTTTTAAAATTGATACAGCCTTCTTCCTCGATTGTGGCTTTTGGGGCATTTGGTAAAGTATTCTTTATCATTCACATTTTTCTAATTAAATTCTTTCTCCCAGCAGAATTGGCTCATAATTGTTTTCAGCTTTTTGAAGTTAGCCCTTTTAAAGCAGAGAGAGAGAGAGAGTGTGAGTGTGTGTGTGACCATCACTAGTCTGGACTTTATTCTCTTTGCACATCATAAATGTGATAAAGTCATGATCATTTGTACCTAAGCTACCATTAATTTTAGTTCTGTGATCAGTTCTTCTTTATCTGTCAAGATTAGGTCAACGAAAGGAATCTAACTATGGGGCTAAACTCAAGCACCCAAGAGTGGGGCACTGTGTAATTCAACAAGAATTTTTAAACATTTGTGGAGACATCTCAATCCCATTTTTGAGCATGTAACTTCACAACCCTACTCATGGTGCTTCTGATCACTTTGGACGCTGTTCATCAACAGCTCAGATGCAAAGGGTGGCATAGGAAGCATTAGCACTCAGGAATTGGTTGGTTACATTGAATAGAGCTGGGCAAAAAATTTTGGACAACACTTTTTTTCACCAAACCATTCAGGTTGACTGAAACATTCTGTCAAGTATCAGAGGGGTAGCCGTGTTAGTCTGGATCTGTAAAAGCGGCAAAGAGTCCTGTCGCACCTTAGACTAACAGACGTATTGGAGCATAAGCTTTTGTGGGTCCGACGAAGTGGGCATTCACGCACGAAAGCTTATGCTCCAATACGTCTGTTAGTCTATAGGGTGCCACAGGACTCTTTGCCGCTGAAACATACTGAGAATTCATTTTGAACTAACTGAATTGTATTGGTCAAAACCAAAAAAGTTTGGAAAAAATTTAAATGTTTTGATTTTCAGTTGGAAATGACTATTCCTTTCAAAATTTACTTCTGTCTAATTTTTGTTTTAATTTTAAAAGGGTAAAAAAAGTCAAACAAAATGAAACACTTCATTTCAGTTTGAATGAAATGTTTCATTCACCTGAAACATTTTTCCCAACTTTTTCAGTTTGCTGAAAAATTTTAAAAATTCCATTTCAGGTCAACCCAAAACATTTTTTTTTCATTTTTTCAGTTCATCCGGTGAACTGGAAAACCTGCTATTTGCACAACTCTAATGAGAGCTGGTCCTAGCTATTTTCATGAGATCACATGTGGCTTCTTCCCCTTAATGACTAGAGTATTGGAGCTCAGACCAACAGCAATAGAGACAAATGTTATTTTTTAAATTTGAAGATGAAAAAGTGAAAGGAGCAGGAAGGAGACTCGTGGGAAGGAGACTGAGCAGGCGGCACCTCCTGTCAAGAAGAGGGGACTGAAGAAATTCATGCACACACCCCTTCATTGCGTTTCCTTAAGAATATGTCATATGTGTTCTGAGATAACTGCCTCATTGCATTCTTTTCTTGCTATTTTCTTGTGCTGCATCTGATACCCTGCTGCCTCTCCATCCTCCCACTGGTGTCCTTACCCACAGTTGGGCACACATGAAAGGGGAATTTTCACGTGCCAGGATGAAAAAAAGTAAATTTCAGACACTGGAAGATGAAGTCCTGGGACAGAAAGATACTAGATCTTCTCAGTTTCTATTTGATATTGGTGTTTTGAAAAGAATTCTTAACACACAGAAATAATATTAGCCTGCATATTATATATGCATTTGCAATGTGATATGGATTTTGAGCTGTATACACAGAGGCATCAGAGAGTAAGGTGGTAAGAGTCATCCTCATCACAAGCCAGGTAACAGCACACATGAAATAATGTGCTCAAGTATGGGCACCTCAGAACCAGAATGATACAGACAATTTGGAGGAGAGCAACACAAAGGTATGGATGGATTGACGAGGAGGAAATCAAATAGCTACATAAGTTATAGTTTAGCCCAATGACATCTAAGGAGTGAGAAAGAGGAATTGTATCGGTTGGTATAATGGGGTCTGAGCAGAAGTAATGGAATTAAATTAAGGGAAAAATAGGCTTATGTGAAGAAAAAATTCCTGACAGTGAGATCTCTTTCGATTATTGAGTAATCTCTTATAGAAAGCAGTGAAAGTGCCATCCCTTGAAGCATTTAAACCTTCACTAGAAAAGCACTAGCAATCTGTCATTGATTTAAGATAACCTAACATCACTCTTCCATCTGTAAGTTTCAATAAAGAAAACCAAACTAAATAGAGGCAAAAGTTTATTTTATATACTATATTTAAGAGGCCATTTCTGGAAGGTTTGAAGTTATTATTACAACTAACCATATCAGCCCCAAAGACACAACAAAATCAAGGTTTTTCCTGGATTTTTTGTAATATGATGACACAAGCAGTAGAAATAAATATTTCAAGTTTATCCAACTAGATATAAAAATTTCAAAGAGGCTCAGCCATTCAAAAACTAATGCTCACAATTGTTCCTATTAAATCTGAACTGCTCAGTACAGTATAATGACTAGAGAGGCAATTTCAGAAAGCTTCTGGAGGGAAGAGCCATATAAATGTAAGAGATGGAGGTTATTCAGTATTAACATGATGCTAAATTACTGCATATCATATTTGCAATAGGCAGTTTACAATCTGTTCATCCTGATGGATTTAGCACAAGGGAGTTAGAAGCCCTGGCTCTGCAATTTCAGTCTCTTGCTGGTAATTTATGGCTAAATTGTACCCACAAATAATGTGTAAGCACAGAATGAGTTTGGGACCCTGATAAGCCCAAACAGCTCCACTACACTCAAAGGATCAGTAATAAATGGAAAATTAGGAAAAGTTGCAGGAGATAATGAGTCTGAATTCTAATGACCTAAGCTGGTGCAAAAATAGGATTGCAATTATCAAGTAGTACCAAATCCATTTGGTGCTGCTAATGAGTTGTTTAAAAAAATTGGTTTCATAGTTTGAAGCCAAATCTGCACTATTTATCCACATTTTCCCCTTAACCCATTAAGATCCTGCAGTCTTTGTACATGCAAAACTCTCATTGACTTCACTGCAAAAGTTCCATTGTTTTCACATTGAACTTCAAGATTTAGCCCATGATATGTGACCCTTCTTGCTTCTTCAGCAGCAGCCAGAGACTACACCTTTAAGGATCATTGTCACCTATGACATTCACATTTCACAAACTAACATCCATGGTCCATCAAAATTTTCCATTTAAAACAGTCTCATTTTTTCACAGAGAATACAAATTGATTTCTTCTCAGCTGGAAAGAAAAATTATAGCAAGGATAATCTCTCAACTTTGTGAGTAAGTATAAATCCTGAATGAACCCAAAATAGGTATGAAATCTATAGTCTTCCACTGAGGTTGATGCTACAGCACCATATCAGTTTATCCATTGTTCATATTTTAATAGAGTGGTTTTGATTAATACAAAATCCTGTTAACTGAGGTTCCTGGCATTCTCAGGAATAAAAGGTGGCTAAGGAAGGACGTTTTGGAAATGAAGATGACTTCTTTCATGGTGTATCGATTATGTTTCATACTGGAATGCCTGAAACTGAAGAAGAAACTATTATCAGATAAAAGGAATGTGGGAGAAAAAAGAGAGCCATTTCTCATTTACTTTAAGTTTAGTGGATCCCCTCATAAAGTATTTAATAAATGTAGTTTTCTTATAACTTTCACTGTACTGAGTTTTCCTTTTTATCACCAAGGGAAAAAAAGTCTAATGAAAAAACAGTCAAAATGAAGGATAAGATTATGCTCCAGTACGTCTGTTAGTCGATAAGGTGCCACAGGACTCTTTGCCACTTTTACAGATGCAGACTAACACAGCTACCCCTCAAAATGAAGGACATGCTTCAGACAGGAGCAAAATCAATAGCCAGGGAATTCTGAAGCCCGATAACCCAGGAGACCTAATGTAAAGGGGATACAGTGGTCTTTACCCACCAACAGGCCTGTCCCTAACTGCTCTTTCCTGGCTATCGAGATTCTGCACATTAAAATTTCCCCTACCCAAATAATGAAAAAAGATTTCTGTGTGTCTGCTCAGTTGTGGTTTTATGAATCAAGTGAACCCCAGAATCCTTTATGTTGACTGTCAAGATAGCTCTTCAATGCCTCACTGCTGCTGGTGCAGAGGATGCTGGGGGTATTTTTGAGAAATAATAGGTGCCTACTGGAGGTGAGTGAGCACAACCAGGGACACCCTTTTGAAAGAGAAAATGATAGAAAAATGGGACCAAATCAACTGGTGAGAGGAAAGGAGCAGCAAACAAGTGAGAGATTGAAGCAAGATTTAAATCCCATTCTCATCTAGGATGCCAGCATACCAAGGCACAGGCTTGTCAATAATTAAGTGAGGGCAGCCATTTCCTCATTCGCAAATGAATGAAAGTCTAATATTCAATGAGTGAGGTGTCACAGACAGACTTTGGGAAGCTGGGCTGTGGAAAATGATCCAGACCTGATAGCTCGTCCTTATCTCTAATGGGGCAAAGGAGAACCCCATACCTGAGCAATACCAAACTCTGACAGTGTCCATATATATATCCAAAACCAAATAGGCAAGCAGAACTCAAAGTACTATCTCAGGCAAAACTCCATTGACCCTCATACTCCTAACACACCTGAACTATTGAAGTCAAACTGTATTTTAGCAAATATGATTTTTTTTGGAAAATTTACGATTAAACCAAAAGTATATCCTTTCTGTAAGCCTGCAGACTTAATGTACGTAAATAATGAAGGATTTTCTTAAGCTTTTAACTTAAGTAATTTTTCATATACAATGACAATTCTGTGGAAGTATCTGTAGGCCCCTGTCTTCTATGTAGCTTTGTTTTGTTTGTTTCAAATATGATCTATTTCATTTTCAGACATTAAAACACCTTTCAGTATGTATGTCTTTTCAGACTTGTCTGTCTCCATGTCTGTTGAGATTAGAACTGACACCTATATCCAGATGCTTCTGAATTTTGAGGAAGTTTGAAAGTGAATCTGAACTCCACAGTTGGGCCCACCTCTGATTGAAACCCACATCTTCAGTCATTTCTGCTGACTGCTGTAATGTGGTCAGAGTGGACTGATGGTGGAATTCTATGCTGTTTGCATTTGGTCAGCAAATTATTTATTATTTCAGGACTCGTTAGCAAATTGTTTCCCCTGCTGCTTTCTCTGGTTCCCGTAGCCTCACTCCTTGTCAGAAACAACTGTCAGCTTGCTTCTGAAATCCAGGACACACTACTCCACGTGCCAAGGTTTCTGCTAAAGTCTTCAGGGGCACACAATCTTTTAACAGACTAAAATATTAGTTTACTGATCAGTCTTGGTGCTAAAAGAAAAATTGATTTTGTTTTCCTGCCATCTAGCTCTTGTGAAATGTATTTTCAGGTTCACCACCTTCTGCATCTTGGCCAGAAGTACGATGTAATTTATTTAGAGTACATATTGCATGTGGTTAATTTGTTGATTTTAACAATAGATGGGAAAGCCGAATCATCTGAGAGGTTTAAGGTATTTGTTTACCTCCTACGCCTGCTGAAAATGCTCATGTTCAGGAATTGCAGGCAATATCTCTGCTGTTTGTGGGATAGCTGTGGGTCTTCGTTGGCTGGGCTCTGTGAAAAGAGAAAATAATTTTAGTCCACATTAATAAATAGCAAAAACATCTGAGGAATGTTACACTTCAGGCACCTAACTTCCATTTGATTTCAATGAAAGTTAGGCACCTAATCTGTTCAAGCACATTTTTAAAAAATCCCACTATCAGGAGTCTAAGTCCCATTGAAAGTCAGCTGGATTTAGGTGCCTAAGTCACTTAGAAACTTTTGAAAATTTTACTCAGTGAAAATACAGAAACATGTTTCGTAAGAGCAAATTCAGGGCTAAATCAAGCCCTCCTACATATAAAGCTGTAGATTTGCTAGCAGGAAGCAGAAAACGCAATCTGTGGACTTTCCAGAGCATCATCCATATGGAAGGGCTGAACAACCACCCCTCAGAGGTAAGGGGGCATGATGTTCAAAGGCTATTGTGGCTACAGGGGGAGCATGGAGTGCTCCCGGGAATCACACAGTTACCGACATACATCTGCAAGTGGTGGAGGCAGTGTAGGGGTACAAGGACACCCCAACAGGCTGGCATTGGAGCTGCCCTATAGACAAGACACCTTAGTGGGGCCCACGTAAGGAGTCTGAGCCATTAGGAAATGAAGGAATTGGAGCTTGCTGGGAGCTCTTCATAAGCTACCATTCAAGAAATCAGCATTATCTGATATGATACATTTTATGCAGATCTGAAATGGGATGATGTTGTAGCTAGTATCTTAACTCCAGATCCACCTGCTCCCTGCACAGCCACAACCCCTCCAAACTTGCAAAGGAACTTCTATATTTCCAAGGAGGAGGACAAATTATGCTGCTTAGATTAAGACACACCCTGTCCAAACATGCCTCTAATTTATGCCTCCCCTTTTTGTAAATATAATTCGAAAGTACAATTCAGCTCTCAACATTTAAGTAATTAAATTTGAAAAACAAGGTTAAAATAGAATCGTGAATGTATCCATTCTCCTGTCAGAATCTAAGCGTAACTCCCACTGTTATGCCTGCATATCAAATGGAGAAATGACCCAGACATATATTGGACCATTGTTCTGGTCCTGTTGTCTGTGGCTATGACTGTGGACCTGGGCAGCTGAAATCACATACAGACTATGAGATAGTTGCTCTGAGACTGCCTTGGACCCATATATTTTTTTATCCTCCCTTGTAAAACACAGTAAAAAACCCAAATTAGTCGCTAGATTTCATACTTTTCTGCCTAAATTTCATGCCTTTTGAAGCTGGGAGGTCTGTTGTAAATATTGTGACAAGATTTGCTTTTTTCTCTGCATTACTCACCTAAGGTGTAGAAGAAGAGACAACAGTTCACCTATGTCAAATATTAACTGAGGAAGAACAGAATCAAATATGTGATGCTCTACTTGGCCAAGATTAAAACAAGAAAATTCCTTCTTAACTAGTCTTCACATCTATTTAACATTGCTGAAGATGCATCCTGCCTGCCTTCTTCAACAAGAAGGAATGCTGCAGAATAGGTAGGAGAGGTGGGCCTGGGCTTAGAGTTCCCTGGAATGCCAACACTGTTCTATAAATTGAGCCTAATTCTGCTCTTATTTACACCACATTGACTTAAATGAGGTTACACAGGTATAGTTGAGGGAAGATAGTGAACTATTTTCTCTTATGTCAGAGACAAGGGACTATCCTTTTAATAGGACAATAAGGGAAACAATGCAGTAATTCGAATGATTTGAGGTAATGTGTCTTGTTCACTTATTTACACACACTGTAGCCACTGAGCCCCTTTACTCTCTTTCATGAGCTACCCACATCTTCGAAGTCTACATGTTGTAAGAGCGCAACCACAGCCAGCTGCTACTTCTATTCCCACACAGATGGGCAGGGATGGACAGACACAGTGGGGAACGGGCAGGATCTGCTCCTCAACACGTTGGCCAGTGCCCCAAAGCCAGCACAGAAGGGGAGGTACCAAGTTTTGATTCTCAGAGCTTTGGTTCCTGACCAGATTGTGCAGGGCAGTGACATCCTTCCCCTTATTCAGGCTAGATGGTAAAGTTACAATCCAGCCCTTCATTATTAGAGGTCACTGTCAATATAAACCCCAGATACCAAACAAACCATTTCATTTACCATGTTACTAATGTCAGAGGTTGTTAAAATTAAAATGGAAAGAGTTTTAAATATTCCAGTTTCCTTTCCATCATTTATATTGCTTGCTTGCTTTTGCAGTGTCCTCCTGCCTGAACAAAGAAAGTCAATTAAATCACTTTTACTTTTATCTTATATCAGGGGTGGCCAACCTGTGGCTCCAGAGCCACATGTGGCTCTTCAGAAGTTAATATGCAGCTCCTTGTATATGCACCGACTCCAGGGCTGGAGCTACAGATGCCAACTTTCCAGTGTGCCAGGGGGTGCTCACTGCTCAACCCCTGGCTCTGCCACAGGCTCTTCCCCCCACTCTACCCCTTCCCACGCCCTCCCCTGAGCCTGCCTTGCCCTCACTCCTCCTTCTCACTCCCAGAGCCTCCTGCACACCACAAACCAGCTGATCAGGAGGTGCAGGGAGGCGCTGATCAGCGGGGCTGCCGGTGAGTGGGAGGCACTGAGAGCGGGCAGGGGGGACCTAATGGGGGGGCTGCTGATGTATTACTGTGGTTCTTTGGCAATATACATTGGTAAATTCTGTCTCCTTCTCAGGCTCAGGTTGGCCACCCCTGTCTTGTATAATCATTTTCAGTTTCAATTTCTTAATGTGGTACTGCTTGGCTTGCAAACACATCAGGTTAATGTTTATTTGTTTACAATAACTGCTACCACTGGAATTTAAAAAACAAAATCACAGGGAAAATTTCTATTGGCCTTAGATTTGCAGAATTTGGGATTTTGAATTAATAGTATCTCTATTGTTTCAATGTACAGTTCTATCTTTTATATTTTTAAGGGCTAGGATTTCATTGATTTGCCTGGTTACTGTGTGTACTTTCCTATTCCTGGGCTACATTCATTTTCATAAAAGAATTACATAGGTAGCCCTAAAACTTCAGCTGAGTGATATAGATGTGATGGTAAAATGAACCTAACAAAATAACGTATCGGAAAAATGTACCTTGCAATTCACGAGTTATTGAATTTTCAGTTATATATTTGTTTCTACATAATGATCTTTGTTATATTCAGTGACATTATGGAGATTTATTCATAGTCTGTCTTCAGTGCCTATGACGTGAATGCTAATTTAATAACGTTGAAAGGCAGAAGCATCATTAACATCTTTTTAAAAAAAAAACCCAAAATGTCCTAAGTTCATTAAAGTTAACTTTGCATTGTCATGAACACGACAACTTAGTTGGAGATTGTATTCTAATATGTAATGAGTCGAAGTATGGCTCTCTGAAACAATGGAGGTAGTAGATATTTATAATCCATCTTGCAACGGCAGATCTTAAAACTAGTGCTTAGGAGAAACAGCATTTCTTTCCATGTGGTCTTGATTCTGCTTGCTGTATGGGTGTAAACCAGGAGTAACTTCACTCAAGTCAGCGGCGTTATGATGGTTTGAAACCAGCGAATGGCTCCATAATCAGCCCTATGGTGTTAGTAAAAGCAGTTCATAAGCAAGAAACTTTTCAGTCAAATGGGTAGCCTGGAGTGGAAGGAACATAACATTAAGACCAATTACATGTTCTTTCTTCAACATCATAAATTTACACTGGGATTTCAAAAGACACTCCATGGTCAAAAAACCCTTATAAATACAGTGCTAAACAATGCTATTGTGAACATAGTGACAAAACAAGAATGTTATTAGTGAGAGCTACTAAAGACAAAAGATTTCAGAGACAGATCCCTTTCCTGAGGGATGAAAATAATGAGCTCATAAATACATCTTCAGAAGTTAGCCAGCTCTCTAAAAGTTGGAAATATAAATTGTATTCCCAAGAGTGCTCAGGCAGACAGGAAGCTTTCCGCTCGTTTCTAGGTAAGACTGAAATGCCACAAGTTACTGGATTGTAGAGAGAAATTATTGAGACTCTTGAAACTGCTGAAGAAATTGGCAAGACAAGGATATTGCTAATATGTTGAATGATCAGCAAGGTGCCCAAGTCTAGACAGTTTAAAAACTATTTTCCCATTTGTTGACTTTGTAATTTTTTTTTTGCCATTTACAGTTATTTCATAGGACTCCTGGTTTGTGTTAATCAATAAAAAGATAAGGAAATCAAATTACATGGAATTTATTAAACAGTACGGCTCTTCTAGTAATATCAATAATATTCTGAGCCCAGGACAATTCTTTCCTTTCTTCCAGCAAAGATATTTTGACCAAGTTGAATAATCTCCTCAGTTTAGTATGTTGGTTACCAACTCAACCCTGCAGTGAGTTGAGCCATGCACCAGAGTCTCCCTGGGTTGCTAATAATGTACACTAAGAAGGTCAAATACTGATTCCTGCCTGAAGCCATATCAATGGGTTCTGCGTAGATGGAAGGAATGGAATCCTCCCCCTTCACCAGGCTTCGGAAAACCAGCACAGCCATTTCAAGTTGCTACTATCATTTTGAATCTATCCTTTAATGTGGGCTTTAGTCAAGAGGAGCTTGCAGAGTCATGGAGCCTCAGGCCACAATACCTTATCTGCCAAGGCCCTGATGTGGGATGGAATATGTGACAAGGGACCGAAAATGAGGAACACAACAAAATTATTGATGCGGGAAATTTAAAAGTCTTGGCAGCATACGTAAGTCCTTAGCATACGTAAGTCTTTCTATAACCTCAGTTTCACAGTTCTTTTTTTCTGATATAAATAATTTTCAACAATAAAAGTGAGTGAATGCCAACTTTGTGTTGGAAGGAGGTAACTTTGGAACTAAACTGTATGCCTTCATGTGACTTGAGGGACATTTTACAGGTATGCCCCGAACTCCAGTGCAATGGCACAAAAGAAGAGTAAAGTCACCCTGTGTGGCCTTTCCATGCCTCGGATATGCCTCACAGTAAGTCACACCAATGTAAGGCCTTCTATGGTGCTTCAGAAGGCTGCAGGATTTGACCCAGAGTTATTTCCACATGACATGGGGATTCATTTGTTCGCTAGCCCATTTCATTTGTTCTGAGCTGAGAATAGAGTGCTTGTCAGTCAAGGAATGACACAAGTTCTGCTTTTATACAGATGACTTCCTCTCTTTGTAGAGAATCCACACTAGGCCTGCCATACAGTTGCTTTTTAATTTCTTGTAGCAAGGTTATATACCTGGCCTGCCCATTTACATTGATTTCTTTCTGCCGGATTTCATTACAAACACTAGAGGCTTGTGACTCTAGCTTTCAGTGCTAACATCACGGTCATAATACAGGTTTCAGAGTAACAGCCGTGTTAGTCTGTATTCACAAAAAGAAAAGGAGTACTTGTGGCACCTTAGAGACTAACCAATTTATTTGAGCATAAGCTTTCGTGAGCTCTAAGGTGCCAGTCATAATACACAAACTCCTTAAACTGCTGTGACAGCACTATTGGTAACAAAGTGGTTGTAGTGCCCCTTTCCCCACCCCTTTTGCCTCTTTGCAGGCCCGGGCATGTGAGGGCATTCTCCCAAACTGATTATGTCTTCTCATCTTCTCAATCTGCTTTCATGCAAGAACAAATTCCTGCATTGCTGTCCCTGAAATAGCTCCTGTACATTAGGTGAATCAGGGCTGTGTTATTCCCTTCCCCCAAACCAACTCCCTGCATAGGAGGGAACGGTTCCCCAACCTTAAGTCATCTCCTGCTTTGACCAAACAGGCTTGCAATTCAATGCTAACAAATGCAAGGCAATACTGATAGCTATTATAATTATTTGTATTATCATAGCATCTAGGAACCCAGTCCTAGACCAGGATCCTATTGTGTTAGGCGCTGTACAAACACTGAACAATAATACAGGTATAGGAAATAAACAGCAAAAATACAAATTGGAGGCTGCTAATTAGAAAGCAGCAAATCCATGAAAGATCTATGGGCAGAAGTAAGATACTCAGATACTCAGAAGTAAGGCCCAGATCCTCAAAGATATTTAGATACCTAACTCTCATTGAAATCTGAGGATCTGGGCCTAAATAAGAGGACTCAGTGCAACGCAGTTGTTAAACAAAGTTATGGTCTTTTTAGATTTATACATAGAATGATAACATGTAAAACAAATGTGTATTTCAGTTACCCATGGTTTCAGATACAAAATCTAGAAAAAATAAATGATGGGGCAACATACTAGGATTAGAATATATGAGGAACCTGAGCTAGCTAAATATTTATCATCTAAGAAAGAGGTGATTTAGGAGGGATATTATTAGAGTCTGTTAAACTGTACAAGTTAAACAAAATACATAAAGGGAGTTATTCACAGTCTCAGGAGATGTCAGAACAAGGAAAAAAGGTTTAAAACAAAGGAAAGAAGTGTTTAGACTACATATTAGGAAAACATGCTTAACTATCGCTATGTTCCTCCTGCTTTCTTTGATGCCAACAGCAAAAATCCCATTGACTTCAATGAGCATAGCTGAGTAATGGAGAAGATTAACAATAGAGGTGTTCACGGTACCATCGTTGCTGAGGTTCTAGAGCAGGCCAGAAGAGACATTGTGAAAGATGTAGTGAGAATGCTACAAAATATAGGGATTAAGACAGGATGTCTTAGAAGGTCTTTCTTGGCCCCCTCACTGTTTCAGAATTTGTTAGGTTTTTATTTTGCTTATATATTACTCACCTGAAAGGAGCTGAGTAATATTAGTAGGTGTAGATTCTTTTGACCATTTGCTGTCTCTTTGTTGGATAACAGAAGTTGCCGTTGCTCTATATTTGCTATCTGATTAAAACAAAAATAGTTTATCTTCAGCTGTATCATTACATATATATTACTCGTCACCGGGGAGCTCATAGCAACCCCTATATTTAGGTTGCCTAACACTTTCCATTATAAAAGAGCCTTGTGACTTCTTTTAAGTTGCTTTAGCACCTCCATTGTTTACAGTAAGACTGGGAAATTGGGCCAAGAGAAAATCTTGGTGCCAGATTTTTCATTGTCCAATGAAATTCCATTCAAGTTAGGCTTTTGAAAATGATTTTTTCCTTTCAGACACTTATGTACCTCAGAATAACTTTGGCAGCCTGCCAAAATATTAACTGAATGTTAACTGAAGGCCCAAATCACTGCTGAAGTAGAAGCATCACATACTGGTCACTGCAAGTTCTGGGGGCAGTCAGTCAGTCTGGGAGCAGAAGAGGAGGAGTCAGGCTGAGCTTCCTCCTAACATTCCCTCCTCATGGACCCAGCAACCTGTCCCCTTCTGTGAGAGCACCACATGGCGAAGGAACCACACACACCCTCCCGGGGGAAATGGAAAGAGAGAACTGGACAGAGCTAGCCTTGACCACCTTTTGGATCCAACCCCTGATCTTAGCAATCATTCTCCCCTATATCTCATATCTCACCTTGAAGATAAATTCTGTTATATTTGTGACACTTAAATATTATGGTGAGGAACAACCAGGGTGCCTGGGACACTGCCTGGTGCAGCACAGTGGCAAACTGGGAGTGCACCTGGCTGCGGCAGCAGCAGGCTGCCCCCCACCCAGGCTCAGCTTCTGGGAACAGTGGCCAAATGTGTCGGAGGGACCACCCTTTGCCCCCCGCTCCTGTCCCCAGAAGTCAAGCCTGGGCAGGGAACAGGCTGCCGCTGCCACCCCTCCGTGCCCAGGCTCAGCTTCTAGGGACAGGAGCCGACTGAGCATGCTGGGGGGGTGGGGGGGGCGGCCTCCGACCCTCTCAGATGCTGTCCAGCAAGCCAAGCCCAGGAGGGAGGCAGCCTGCTGCCGCTGCAACCAGGCACTCTCCCAGGCAACTGCTGTGCTGCATCAGCCAGCATCTGGGAGTGACTCTGGGGTCTGGCTGCGAGCAGCTGAACATGCCGGGGAGAGCCGGCGCAGCGGGAGGACAAAGCCCCTCCACCCCCAGATAACATGGGGTGGGAAGGTCACGTGTCTTGCGGGGGCACCAGTAATCTAGTACGTAATTAAAGACTGCATCACACTGCATATGCACAAGGGGGTATAATTCAGATTGGAGAGGCAAACTTAATTCTGGCATTTTCTAACCTTTGTGTGGTTGACTTTGCAACCTTAACATTCTTTTAATGTGGGCTTTTATGAAATATAACATTCTACATTTAACTAATTAAAATAATTATCAATTAATGGAAATTATAATTCTGGGATCAAATCATTAATTGGAAGCTTAGAAGCTTGAAAATGTAAATAATATTTTTCTTCACTGATTATGTTCTTGAAAATTCTGAGAAACTCAATTAAAGATGGACTGAGTTGTTTAAAAATAAATACAAAAAATTGTTTAATTACCTTAGAAATGTATGCATTACAATCACAGGTTATGATCCAAAGGCTATAAAATCTTACTCTTAAATCCTTAAAATGCACAGGTAATCTTAAAATTTCTATTAAAATATTTTTAATATTAAACTACAAGATATAATAGTTTTAGTTTACCTGCTAGGACATGAGTTCAGGGCTATGTGTTGTTGGTTTTTGTTTTGTTTTGTTTGGGGGGGGGTTGTTTTGTTTTGTTTTTTGTATTTTAAAAAAAGAAGGGAAAAAAAACTCTGACTCAGGTTCCGGCAAGAAATAAAAAGATAAAATAATTTTCTAATGATATAGTTCAAAATATATTATTTTTTTTATTTGTAATCTATGTATTTTGCTTCAGATTTAGGATCTTAGACAACTCTAGTGCTTATTCATTTAAATAATCTTTCAGTTCACCTTTAAATAGAACAATTTTCCATGCATTTAGTTTTCTTCCTCTTGTTCAATTATGATTAAAGCCAGAATCCTATAGTGTACCTTTATTACAGAAATGGCTCATTGTGCCCAGAGTTAGGATGACTAAAGGCACATATGTGATATCATTTTAGCCATATGAGTAATGAAAACTTCTGGCGTTGCTCAGTTCTGGAGCACTGGGAGAGAACAAAGCTAAAACAACTGAGTGCTAGTGCTCGGAGGCATCCTGGCTGCTTTGGGCAGATGCCTGAGTGAGCACTGTGTGGTGGAAGCTTGCTTACTAACACTCCTTATATGCTGGTGAAAGGAGCAGTATGTTCGCCCCTCCGCACCTACTGGTCTCAGAGTTCTGGTAGTCACAAAGAAATCAGAGACCTGCTTGTACTAAAGGTCAGCTGGCCACACTCCTTCAGTACAGAAGAGTGTTGTTGGGTGCAGGCATTATGTCAGTTGCCCAGAAGTCTAGTTCTCAATGGAGTGCTGGGTTATTAGGCTGGAGGTAGTTCCCTGTGTAGCCTCTACCCTAACTGATCTCACCTGGAGCAGCCAGAATTTAGCCCATAGTGTTGAAGATACTGTTTAGAAAATTATTTTGGTCTTTGAACTCAAGACAAACTCTTCTGTAGCACAGTAAATGCTTTTAAAAATACTCAAAATGCATACAAGGTGCTGAATTAACAGCACTGAAACCAAGTGCCATCTGGCCCAAATTCAGCTTCAGTGCAAGTGCAACACAGTTGACCTCTGGGTCACTGAACCAGGACTGAATTTGGATTATCAGTCTTCAGAACAGGCAGCTGCTGTGAATGCTTCATCACATCTACCTAATTTGTCTCAATCCTAACCTGCAGGGATCATCCTTAGGAGCAAGAGGATATTTCAGTTTCTATGCCTATTCAGTCTTTGGCTCTTCTGTTGAGACACTGAACAAGGGCATTAATTGTGGTTTCCTATCTCCAAGAACTGGACTGAAACCATCAGCTCATTTTACATAGACCACCAGGCATTTCTCAGTTGTTAACATATTTCAGTCACTGCCAGCCTGTGCTGGATTTGAACCTATGATCCAGTTGGGAAAGATTACATTATCAATCTGCTAAACCTTCCAATCCCCCATCTGCAATTATTGTATCGTATATTACAACTAAAACATAATTCTTTAAACTGCTTTAATAAATAAGGGTGTGGCCTATTGCAAAGCTGAATGTACTTTCTAAAAATTATAGGAATTTAAATTTACATAGCTTCACCCTTCATTACTTACTGATGTGTTTTTTATTTTCTTGGAATACTTTGTAGGCAACAATAATGACGGCAAGCACAAAAACAAATGGAATCAGAACAAGCCAAATGATCTTCGGCATACACATTGGATCTGTTTTAAAATAAAATGGAGAAGAGATAAAATAAAGCAATTTTCTGTCATCCATCATTTTATCTAGATAGCTATACCATGCCCATCACCAGGGTATCTCAGCGGCTTACAAATATAAAAGAAAAGACAAAACACCTTTGTCTCTCTCTTCCCTCCCCTTCTGTTCAGAAGCAGTAGGATTGTCTGGAATTAAGTTTCATCTTCATCTGGATGTACCACAGTGCATGTCTGAGATAGTTAAGTAAAATATGTGAATTAACAACTCATTGAAGTTGTGTAAATTATATGTGACCCTGCCAATGAGAAGATACTGCAAAAGTCAACATCTACATATAAGGAAGTGTTATATAAACAAAAAAGTGGTATATGTTTTGATGGGAAATAGAAGGAACATGCCCAGCGTACAACATACACCTGTTCTTGTGTCCACAACCAGATAGTTCGACTGCATATGCGTGAAAAGGAGGAACATGGTGCTTATGGAAATCTTCTTGCTTCTGCAAAAAGGGAGAGGAGTGCCACTTCCAAGACCACCTCCTGGGGAATCCCATCTGTTAGGGTTCTATTGAGAGAAAGCATCTTGGAGACAGGGAAAGCATCGGCGGGAGGCTGTTCTCTGTGGAAATATCTGCTGCGGAAACCCACCGGAGTTCCATGTGGAAATCTGTTCAGTAGCTAATATAGTTTAGAGCTGTATTAACTCCTTCTGGGTCCCCTACTCAGCTACAGCTGAGAAACCACAGGGGAACCCAGTAAGTAACAAGATGGTTCCATTTGATAGCTCCCAATTCTCATGGATAAGCTGCTCCTGAGAGGCAGCCTTATGCAATTACCTATGCCTTCCCCTTCCACAGGCCAGATTTTATGGCTCTTCCCCACCTGGCTACCCTATATTTATTGATTTTTATTTCCTTGATGCTCTGAACACCTCCCAAACTTTAGAACTTGTCTTCCTAAGGGGAAAAAATGTTCTCAAGTTGAGTTAATTAACTTGAGGTAAAGTTCTACTTAGGACCTAACAGATTGTAGCTTTAACACAAGTTAGTAGATCGAGTGAAAGACTATGAGGCAGCCTAGACTTCAACTCAACCTGCTTAATTGTGTGAAAACTGCAGACTGCCTTATCTTCACTAGGATTTTACCTCAACTTAGTTAATTTGAGTTAGTTAATTTAAGTGAAGAACACACCTCTTTTTCCCTAATGAAGACACAGCCAACTTAAAAATCTAAAATTTTCAATACATTAATAAATAATAAACAATACTTGAGTTCACCAATTTCCCAATGGCAAATGTTCTATGGCATTGAGTGTGACAGATAATCAGACAGAAAAGACTCTTAAAAGGCCTATGCAGCACAAGAAGAAATTTAAAGAGTTGACAGGCTATCCTCTAGGAAAAGATTGTCTTTGCAAGGAGACTGTCTTCACTAACTGGACTAAAGACTTCTCCCTGAAGCATACTGGACTTAGAATATAAGCGAAACATTGCATCATGACACTGACATTGCAGCCTGACCTTTTTCCCATTGAAGTCAACAGGAATTTTGCCATTAACTTCAAAGGGAGCAGAACTGTGCCAAAAACTTTGGCAGAATAAACTAATAAAAATAAGAAAACTCAATTCTTGTTAAACACAAATTCAATCAATCTCTGAACTATAAGCCAAAAAAATGTTAATCAAAGGCACAGATGTTAGTGTTCTTGGTTTGTTTCCAAAAATATACAGCAAATCTACCTTAAGGTACTATCCAAAGACCATTCTGACCATGGCCTTTCAAGAAAGGGTGATCGAAATTGCACTCAATTTTGGGGTGGATACTTTCAAAGAGTTGCATATGGTTGCCTATTGGAAATGCTTAAGGTTGCCTATTGGAAGTTTTCCTTCCTTAGTGTAAGATTCATATTAGTTCCATGTTTGATTTGCCCTCTGATTCCCTTTTCATAACTTACTTTTCACATAAGTCTGTAGTTGCAGTGAAATATTTATACAGCCATTTTGGTCTTCCATCATTGCTGCTATACATGAGTGATTTATATTTTCTTCTGTAGTGTTTCCTCTTCTGGTTGTAGAATTTCTAATGTGGATTTCCAGTATATAGTAAGTGTTGTATTCCTCGCTTTCTTCATTCACATAACCCACAGTGAAATTGAAATGTTTATGGAAAGAAATAAAATTTTTTGCTTTCATTTCTAATGATCCTGCCACTTCTGGAACTACAAATAAATAAAAAACATTAAGATCTGCTATGTAGCACATTGTACTTACAAAATAAAGGTACCATAACTCACTACTAACCCCCATTCCTATAAATAGATGGCAAGACTCATCATTACTGAATACTAGTAAAATGTACAATAATATATGTAATAAGCCTTCAGAATGAATCTAAGCTGTATTGATTTTGCTATACAAAATGTGTTTTCCTTGTAACTGTTAGTGACTTCATTTACCAGCTGCAAAAGTTTTTTTGGAATCTGTCATTGTCAGAGCTAACACAGACCAACGCTAAATTAAAAAAAAAGAACGTGAAAATTATAGAGGTTTGAGCTGGGCATGACCTATTAGGTCATCTAGCCCATCTCTTTGCCATTTCAGAATATTTTCCAGAGCTTTGCCCAGTCCAGTTTTAAGTGATTCAAGCTATGTGGCTTCCATCATGTCTATGTCAACAACATAGAACAAGTTTTCCCCTCAGTAACATCCACATAACTCTGTCAAAATCAATACGGTTGCACAAGCGAATAAAAGAGCAGAATTTGTCCCATGTACTTCTTATTTGGTTATTCTCCAAATCTGTACAGGTAACTAATTTGTAAAAGCTAGAGGATTCATTTTTATGAATGCAGTTTGAAAATAACAACAGCAACAACATCATAGACTTGGGCACTTGCTCATTCAGGGTCCTGTTCTTGCTTTTGCAGGTGTCACAGAGTCACAAAGTCTGGTCTATACTCCAGCCTGTAACTAATCTCCTGGGAGTGACCCCTTTAGTGGGCCAGGCCCCCAGGACCCACACAGTTCCACAGGGGAAGGCCCATGACTCCAAGACTGAGCCATCAGCACCAGAATCCCTGTCTCTCCATAGCTTCCTATAATGAATCCAGCCAAGCCAGGGTCCTACAGGAGGCTTGTACAGTACCCGTTCAGGGTGCAGTGCTTTCAGTGAGTGTTTGCAGTGACACAGGCAGCCTTTTCAAAACAAGGTACCCATTTATTAGCCACCTGGTACACAAAATCTGAAAGTCCTTAGATCAGCACAGAAAGGCAGAAATTAAGCCATAGTCCAATCTTGGTCAAAGGAGTGCCATGATGAGCCAGTGAAGCTGTGATGGACTCCATTTCTGGCTCCCTCTCTTGTCCCCTCTAGTTTCTCCCAGTCTGGGCTCCTGAGTCCCTCCAAAAAGCCCCCTTCATCCAGTCACCTGACATCTTGTTCTCCAGCTCATTTCCCAAGTTCTGCCTGCTGTTAGATGTTGACTGGGACATCTCTCTGTCTTGCTGGACCCTCCGATGATCTGGGTCAGTTTGCCAGTTCTTTAATGACTGTATTCATTCCCTCCAGACAGCAAGGTGACACACACACACACACCTACTGCACTGTTCCAGGAGCAGTGTTAACACTTTTGCATCCACTGGATAGCAATGCAACATACAGAGGGAAACTGAGGCATGCCTAGGATTCATAAAAATATTACAGAAAATTCCAACTTTGTCACAGTAGGCAGAGCCCATGTTGAGAGGGCAAAATCCAGAATGTCTCCAGAAGCACTGAAGGAGTGAATGCCAGAGAGAGGATGAGACCCTCTCTGAAAAGGTGTAGATTCTGACTTCCCTGCTCTGCCCTGGGTGGCTGGAAAGAGGCTAGGACCTTTACAGTCTTGTCCTACTTGAATCATCCAATGCCACTCTGGAACTAAGCACTCTCAATATTGCAAACATGGACACTGATTCTTTTAGCTGTCTGCTACCCATACACTTGCATAGAACTAACCACAATCTACACTTGTTAATCATTATTTGTTTTATTATCCTGTCTTCAAAGCCATTCTTCAGATATTTTCTCTCAATGTTCCCTTCCACCACAGGAAAACTATCTTTTGATTAATTATATTCCATAGTAGAGCTCCACATTGAAATCAATAAGGAGTTCTGCATGAAAACTGATGACAGGATGCCCTTTTGGGGCAAATTAAGGATTTAAGTAGAATGCACAAAGATGGGAAGGATGGACAGGTGCAAACTTTTAGAAACAAATCATGGTATAAGTTAAGGACATGTGGCTGTATTCTGGCTCACTGCTGGAATAGGTAGAGGGAGGAAAAGTGGATCTCTATACTCTTTCTCATAACTTCACATTTCTGCACCAAGGGCCTGACACAGAGCCCATGGAAGTCAATGGAAAGATTCCTTTTGACTTCAATAGACTTTTGATGAGGCCACAACACAGAAGAAGGCAGCATTTAGCTCTAAATATAAATTCTGCACTCACGACACTGCCTATGTATCTGAGGGCAGAATTTGGCATTAATTATGCACTTTGTAGCAATGCAAAAATAAGCTGCCAAGGCCAAGAAGCTATATTCACAGAGTTTTCCAGGAGTTTATGATTAAGGAATCAGTATAAAGCTTATTACATTTTCATGATGGTTTAACTGACAAAAAATGAATAAATCATATGCAAGTAATTAACTACCTCTAAACTAAGCACTTCTTTTCCCTTGTTCTCTTTCTTTACCTTCTGATCTTGATTCCTGGTGAACAACATTCATATCATTCTTGGATTCACAGGCTGAGTTTAAAATACATGGTTGCAGTTCACTCCTGGAGACTTGGCAAATACTTGGAGTATTTTGAAAATCGGAGTAATTTATAAAGACCTTCAAAAAAATAGTCTGTTTTTTACTTCCTTGTTGCAGGAAGCTTTCAGAAGAATTGTTAAAAGCACAGAGTGGAAAGGTGATGTTATTAAATGAGCAAGCATCCATGCATGATATAATTACAGTGCTTGCTGTAAAACAAAAAGAAAGATAGTTATATATTGTAAGGATGGTCATATTGGAAGCACATAGTAAAATATGTACATCTAAGTATAAAGATAGATATCCTTTCACCATATTACTGTGAAACATCTCCCAAATTCTGGCAGCATATTGAACATATTGTATAATGGGAGAGCATGAAAGAAGAAAGCCTCTCACATTGCACAGGCTGGATTTTATTGCTCAATAATACTAAATCTCTTCTAACGGTAACCTGCACTCATAATTGTATCTGGACACACTCCTCTTCCAGAGCTCTTAGGATCTGATCCTGTTTGAAAAAAGATGAAGCCCTTAACACTTTCAGAGGGGAAGTTTGCTCAGAAACCTACATGGTTACAATAAAATAAATGGGGGCGGGATGGAGACAGCAGAAGGAGATGCCAGAACTGTGGAGTAAGAACAGGTCTGTGTCTCTTCAATTACTTCAGAGGGGCAGCCTGCAATAAGTTACATAAGTAATAAGCCTGGTTACAATAAGTCATTGTGATTATATTGGGAACAGCTGTAGTCAAATTTAAACCTGTCTCCAAAGATAATGCTATCATAAAGCAAGATTATATAAGGTATACCTGAAACCTCCACACTACAGCTTTTGTGTACTCTAACACAAAAATCATCCACCAATTTTATCTCCTATTTCACTTCCTTCTTTTTGGTATTCTTTGGTTTTAGCTAGCATGCCTTGATTCAACTTGGACAAGTGATACAAAGATACTCTATTATTTATTATTAAGGAGGAGGATGAATCTCTTATTTACTCCTACTCTCTTCCACAGTAAGTAACCATTAAGGCTTTTTTGTACAGCACTCTTTTATATTTGAACTTGTACTTGTCTTAAAATATTTTTTTAAAATCTGAAAATAATTAAAGATCAAAAAATGCTGGTACCTAACACCAACTTGTAAAAAAAGCAAATAACCACTCTGTTTCTGCTCATGATGTAGGAACCCACACTACAGTAACTCACCTTCCAATTTAGATATATACTTTCATCTTCATGAAATAGGGTTTTAAGTATGTAACTCCCACTAGCACTAATGGGAGTTATATGGTCATAAATTCTCATGTATAGAGATGAAAATACATCCCTTAACTTGCCCAACATTCATTGTAGCCTGACAGTTGCAATAGGCCATCTGTGCTAGCATCCAGGGGGACTAGCCTCAGAATCAATTTAGTGAAAAATTTCAGACAGGATAAAGAAACGACATCCTACAGTAAATGCAAAGTCAATTACCTTCTCTTCTTTAGTGACAGTAGATTGGCGAGTAATAAATATTCCATAAAAACAAAAACTGCAGTGATTTCTAAAATACCATATTATGCACATAAAATATAAGACAATGATTTGTTTTAATACTATAAAGAACATTTAAAAATATAAAATTTAGGGCCTGATCCTTCCCTTAGGCAAGTTGAAGGTTTTCTTCTAAATGTCCATGATCTCTCCTCATTTGCACAGTGACGGAAGAATCCTATGCACCGCTACAGACTAGGGACCGAATGGCTCAGCAGCAGTTCTGCAGAAAAGGACTTAGGGGTTACAGTGGACGAGAAGCTGGATATGAGTCAGCAGTGTGCCCTTGTTGCCAAGAAGGCCAATGGCATTTTGGGATGTATAAGTAGGGGCATTGCCAGCAGATCGAGGGACGTGATCATTCCCCTCTATACGACATTGATGAGGCCTCATCTGGAGTACTGTGTCCAGTTTTGGGCCCCACACTACAAGAAGGATGTGGAAAAATTGGAAAGAGTCTAGCGGAGGGCAACAAAAATGATTAGGGGACTGGAACATGTGACTTATGAGGAGAGGCTGAGGGAACTGGGATTGTTTAGTCTGTGGAAGAGAAGAATGAGGGAGGATTTGATAGCTGCTTTCAGCTACCTGAAAAGAGGTTCCAAAGAGGATGGATCTAGACTGTTCTCAGTGGTAGCAGATGACAGAACAAGGAGTAATGGTCTCAAGTTGCAGTGGGGGAGGTTTAGGTTGGATATTAGGAAAAACTTTTTCACTAGGAGGGTGGTGAAACACTGGAATGCGTTACCTAGGGAGGTGGTGGAATCTCTTTCCTTAGAAGTTTTTAAGGTCAGGCTTGACAAAGCCCTGGCTGGGATGATTTACTTGGGGATTGGTCCTGCTTTGAGCAGGGGGTTGGACTAGATGACCTCCTGAGGTTCCTTCCAACCCTGATATTCTATGATTCTATGATTCTGTGACCCTTGGAGACAAATTCTTATTATCTGCCCAAGTAAACTCCTAATAAATATTCTTTGTGCAGAATGTGTAGGGGGAGGAAATTAAATTTTCCTTCCCATCCTGGAGCTAGGATGCTGAGCACCTGTGCAGCCTCCTCAAACCTACTACTCCAGTTTTCAAGCTATAAATGGCTACTTTCTGCTATACATCTTTTACATAGGTAGTCTGTCCATGTAGTTTGTGGAGCTAGTGAGTGAGCTATATCAGAGTGAGATATGTCTGTATCACATTATGAAGTCCATTTTGTGCTATGTGCTGAACATATTACTAATCTTACCTGAAGGCAGCCTCTTATGTATTCCAGGCAGCTGCTCTACTGGGGGAAGAGGCTTGACACCTCACTGAAACCCGATAACTGAGAAGCCATCAAGACTAGAGCCATCATGTATGTTTCTCAACTACCAGCCCATCCCCCTGGAACAATTGACTTCCTTCAAAAGTGTTCGGGGTGGGCATAATTGGAGGGAAGTTGGTGGTCCCTAGTGGAGTACATGGCAGGGAGACAGAGGCCTACATAAGAGCAGGAGCTGCTGTGTGCCAGGGAGGGGGAGAAACCATCACCACATAAAAAGGACTGGCAGGCAGGTGAGAGCAGGAGAGATTCTCCCTAACTTAAATCACTGACAACCTTTTGATTCCCGAGAAGAGGTGAAGTCAGACCAAGAAAAGGTGTGTCTCAGGACTCTTGTTTTGTTTTCTAAGATCTGTAGCCCTCTTCTGCTTTACAAGTAAAGTTTCTGTGGTTAAGAAGTTCCTTTGCTAAGACTGTGTTTAGAGTTGTTCAGGAATTTTCCATCAAAATGATTTTCTTCAGAAAAACTTTGATTTTGCTGAAAATTTTCAATTTTCCATCAAGAAACTTGAAAATAAATATATCATTTTGGGTTGGGTTTCATTTTGGATAAGTTCAACAAAACATTAAACTATTTTCATATTATGTAGCATTATCTTATTGGAGCTGTTGTTCTGGTCCCTATTCTCTACTATGGACTGGGCCCCCTAGAGGACCATCTCTCCCATAAGGCAACATGCTGATTTCACTCTGACCGAGTGGTGTGGTCACATGACTCTGGGTGCATTGTGGGAGATGTTTGGGACCTTGATGTCCCTATTCTCCCTTTGGGCCAGACTCCCTGATGTGCTACACCTCTCATAATGCAATGTGCCAGCATAAGAAAACACAGGTTAATGTTGAAATGAAGCATTTCGGATAATTTCAACAAATCAAAATGAAACATTTCAATTGTGGGAGTGTTGAAATATTTTGTTTTGATTTAAAATGTCAAAATGAAATGTTTATTCATTTGTTCATTTAAATTTTTCAGATTTTCCATTCCATGAAAAGTTTTTAAATTTCAACTTTTCATCCTCTTTAGGGACAAAAACAAATGACTAGACTCTACTAAAATCCATGCAGCTTGGAAGCACATAGGACCCAGCGATGGGGTCCACTTGCAACAGACTGGTAACCATACAGTGGGGTATTGGGCAAGGTTGTAACATGTGCCCCCACCTGTCTCTGATGCCCCCCCACACTCTCATGCACTGCCAGTCCACAACCTAACTGACCCCCTATTTGCAGCAGAACTGCACCAGTATTGCTGCTTTATTTATAGATCTTGCATTTCCACAAAAGGGTGGTGACAGGATATGCCTTTTAATTCATAATGCTTTCTTGAGATAGTGAAATATACTGTAGTTAAGGAAACAAGGCTCCACTGTATCAGACACACAACTACATTAAGGTGGAGTCAAGGTTGAGAACACATACCAGTAAGTTAGGATAAATGTATTATGTGGATGTTGTGATTATCATCAAAACAAGCATTACAGATCCAGGAAATTCAGAGTTAATGTTAAACTAAAAGAAATCCAAATGTGTAAGATATGGAAACACACAATGAAGGTACTCAGACAGCCTTTATTCTGCCATGTAGTGATGTCATACAATAGCTTACAATTATGAATGATGCCTATTAGTCTTTGTGGTCATATTAGTCCTTGTTCCAGATTAGATTAAGCTGATTTTAAAGACACAGACTTTTTTTTTCTTGTTTCCCCCCTTCTTCCTCAAGGGTATCACTATACAGCAAAGTTAAGGTTGTTTGAATGCTTTAACTGAGTATTTCTGTACCTTAACACTTAATTTGAAATTGCCAGAAGTTCAGCTGAACCCCAGCAAACATCTGCATGATTCAGGTTTGTAACAAAACTCAAAACAAGAGCTGTCTCCTAAAGAAGATTTTTAACTAACAATGCCCATGCAGCTCTTACGACACACACAGGGCCAAATTCTAAGATGGTGTATTCCAGGCTTGTAATTCCAGTGTTTTTACACACTCTTACATAAGTTCAAAATTTGTTACATAGTTTAGAAAGCATCCAGATAACATGGGGTAGCTAGTTTTAAAATTCCTAGATAGAGTGTTGTGGTGCATTCTGCTTTTCATATACTTTGCTCTAAGTCCTCTGAAACCCTTAGTGCAGAACTTAAGGCAGAACCATGCTTTCTAATTTTACCGCGCTGTAGTTAAAATTCAGCAGGTACAAAAATGACAAAATGTTTGAGGTTGCATCAGTTATGCCATGCAGTGTTATCTAAACAGGAACTATATATGAAAAAATCAACTAGAAATAACATGGTACTGACAGTAATGTCAACATGTACTCTTGTGATAACATTTATGTCATCACTGTATATTTGTGAAATCTGTTAAACAATTTGATTACTATTTAGCACTTTCGCCACTTTTACATGGAGGTAAAACATTAGGTATGGCAATCTGCAAACTTTGTTTACACCTTCTACAATATCTGAAAACTTAAAGCATCCCACTGATCTTGTCATTTTTATTCCTGGGGAAATTCTGTGCCACTATGTATGCGTAGAATTCATGTGTCCCGCAGATTTCTTTGCTTCCCTGCAGAAAAGTGACTTTCTGATGGGGCAAACAAAGCGAAGCCGCAAAACCGGTCATGCGCCACTACCAAGCAGCGCAGGTGCATTGTTTCAGGCATCTGGAGCAGCCAGCAGAGAGGTAAATCACGGGTGGGAGGGGGGCTGGGGACTCCCCAGCTGGTGGCTCCTACCCTGTGCCAGGCTCAGCTGCTAGTCCCGACAGAGCTGGAAAGGATGGGACTTCCTCTTTCCCTTCAAGGAGCGGCCAGGGCGGGGTCAGACCCACCCCCAGAAACCTCTCTGGCTGCTGGAAGCTCCACACACCCCCTCCTCCCTGCCCCCTCATTCCTCAGCTGTGGGGAGTAGGAGTCACTGTACGGGGAGCTGCTCCCCGATCTGCCCAACCCCCATGCATCTGGACCCACCTCATACCCAGATTGCCCCACCAAGCCTCTCCTCCTGCACCCAGAACCGCCCCACCACTGAGCCCTCTGAACCCAAACCCACACCCCACCAAGCCTCACTCTCTGCATCTGGAGCACCCCTGAACCCAGAAACCCCTGCTGAACCCCACCTCCCTGCATTTGTACTCCACCCCTGCATCCAGATTGCCCCTGCACACTTGAACCTCCACCTACCCTACCCCTACCTGGACCTGGACCACTCAGACTAGCTCCCCGCACCTAGACCCCCACCCCACTGAGCCCCACCAAGCCAGTACGCAGACGCCTACCCCCTGCTGAGCTCTCCATACCCAGAGCCCCCTCTGCTGAGCCCTAACCACCTTCACCTGGACCCCTTCTGCAGAGTCCCATTGCCTCTGCACCCAGAACCCCACCCCACAATAAGCCCATTCATCCAGATCTCCCCCTGTACGCAGACCACCACAACAAGCTGCCAACATCCAGATTGCCCCACACAGAGCCCTTATCACCCCACACCTGGATCTCCCCACACTAAGCCCTTCCACACTTGGACCCTGCTGTGCTGAGCCTGCCTGTGTGCTTGGCATGGAGGGGCAAGTCTGGGCCTTTTGCTGTGTCAGGGCTGGGTGCAGCCTCACCACTGAGTCCATGTCCCGGGGTGGGGGCTGCAGGGTGATCTCCCACCTCTGTGCAGTCAGTGGCCTGTGCTCCCCTCTTCAATGCTGGAGCCTCCACATTTATTTATTGACCAATAAAATTGGCAAAATTTTGGAGAATTTTAAAATATTATGTGCAGAATTTTTAATTTTTTGGCACAGAATTCCCTCAGGAGTATCATTTTGTAAGCTATAGATTGTTATCCTTATGCTTGAGTTAGAATCAATTTAATTCTTGCTTGGTAAATAAAAATATAAATTCAAATTAAATTAACTTTCCTAACTTGCATACACTTTAAGCTTTCAGAGTTTTTACTGAATATCACTTTTCATTAAAAATTAACATAAAGCCTTTCAGGAAAATGAACCATCTTTATCAGATGGACACTTTTCTTGTTATGTTTTTCTCCTCAAGGTCCTACTTTGGAATACAGAAGAAAAAACCCTATAATTTAACGTTAGCCTATCTATGGATTTTTAAATGAAGGTATAACAATGAATAAGTAAAAAGAAAAGGAGTACTTGTGGCACCTTAGAGACTAACCAATTTATTTGAGCATAAGCTTTCGTGAGCTACAGCTCACTTCATCGGATGCATACTGTGGAAAATACAGAAGATGTTTGTTTTTATACACACAAATCATGAAAAAATGGGTGTTTATCACTACAAAAGGTTTTCTCTCCGCCCACCCCACTCTCCTGCTGGAACCCCGACCTGGGATATTCTATCTACTACCCAAGATCCATAAACCTGGAAATCCTGGGCACCCCATCATCTCAGGCATTGGCACCCTGACAGCAGGATTGTCTGGCTATCTAGACTCCCTCCTCAGGCCCTACGCTACCAGCACTCCCAGCTACCTTCGAGACACCACTGACTTCCTGAGGAAACTACAATCCATCGGTGATCTTCCTGATAACACCATCCTGGCCACTATGGATGTAAAAGCCCTCTATACCAACATTCCACACAAAGATGGACTACAGGCCGTCAAGAACACTATCCCCGATAATGTCACGGCTAACCTGGTGGCTGAACTTTGTGACTTTGTCCTTACCCATAACTATTTTACATTTGGGGACAATGTATACCTTCAAATCAGCGGCACTGCTATGGGTACCCGCATGGCCCAACAGTATGCCAACATTTTTATGGCTGACTTAGAACAATGCTTCCTCAGCTCTCGTCCCCTAACGCCCCAACTCTACTTGAGCTATCTTGATGACATCTTCATCATCTGGACCCATGGAAAAGAAGCTCTTGAGGAATTCCACTATGATTTCAACAATTTCCATCCCACCATCAACCTCAGCCTGTTCCAGTCCACACAAGAGATCCACTTCCTGGACACTACAGTGCTAATAAACGATGGTCACGTAAACACCATCCTATACCAGAAACCTACGGACCGCTATTCCTACCTACATGCCTCCAGCTTTCACCCAGACCCCACCACACGATCCATTGTCTACAGCCAAGCTCTGCGATACAACTGCATTTGCTCCAACCCCTCAGACAGAGACAAACACCTACAAGATCTCTATCAAGCATTCTTAAAACTACAATACCCACCTGCAGAAGTGAGGAAACAGATTGATAGAGCCAGAAGAGTTCCCAGAAGTCACCTACTACAGGACAGGCCTAACAAAGAAAATAACAGAACGCCACTAGCCGTCACCTTCAGCCCCCAACTAAAACCCCTCCAACGCATTATTAAGGATCTACAACCTATCCTGAAGGATGACCCAACACTCTCACAAATCTTGGGAGAGAGGCCAGTCCTTGCTTACAGACAGCCCCCCAACCCGAAGCGAATACTCACCAGCAACCACATACCACATAACAGAACCACTAACCCAGGAACCTATCCTTGCAACAAAGCTCGTTGCTAACTGTGCCCACATATCTATTCAGGGGACACCATCACAGGGCCTAATAACATCAGCCACACTATCAGAGGCTCATTCACCTGCACATCTACCAATGTGATATATGCCATCATGTGCCAACAATGCCCCTCTGCCATGTACATTGGTCAAACTGGACAGTCTCTACGTAAAAGAAAAAATGGACACAAATCAGATGTCAAGAATTATAACATTCATAAACCAGTCGGAGAACACTTCAATCTCTCTGGTCACGCGATTACAGACATGAAAGTTGCGATATTACAACAGAAAAACTTCAAATCCAGACTCCAGCAAGAGACTGCTGAATTGGAATTCATTTGCAAATTGGATACAATTAACTTAGGCTTGAATAGAGACTGGGACTGGCTAAGTCATTATGCAAGGTAACCTATTTCCCCTTGTTTTCCTAACCCCCCCCCACCTCCCCCCCCCCCCCGACGTTCTTGTTAAACCCTGGATTTGTGCTGGAAATGGCCCACCTTGATTATCATACACATTGTAAGGAGAGTCATCACTTTAGATAAGCTATTACCAACAGGAGAGTGGGTTTGTGTGTGTGTTGGGGGTGGGAGGGAAAACCTGGATTTGTGCTGGAAATGGCCCACCTTGATTATCATACATATTGTAAGGAGAGTGATCACTTTAGATAAGCTATTACCAACAGGAGAGTGGTTTGTTTGTTTTTTTTGGGGGGGGGGGGATGTTGGGGGCGGGTGTTGGGGGGGGAGAAAACCTGGATTTGTGCTGGAAATGGCCCACCTTGATTATCATACACATTGTAAGGAGAGTGATCACTTTACATAAGCTATTACCAGCAGGAGAGTGGGGTGGGGGGAGAGAAAACCTTTTGTAGTGATAAACACCCATTTTTTCATGATTTGTGTGTATAAAAACAAACATCTTCCGTATTTTCCACAGTATTCATCTGATGAAGTGAGCTGTAGCTCACGAAAGTTTATGCTCAAATAAATTGGTTAGTCTCTAAGGTGCCACAAGTACTCCTTTTCTTTTTGCGAATACAGACTAACACGGCTGTTACTCTGAAAAAAATGAATAAGTCTTATTCATACATTTTCTCCCAACTCTCAGTATTGACCTCTATGACCAAATTATATTTGGAATTCATATTAAGAGATTGATTTCACTCCATTCTACCCACTCTGCACTTTTTTGTTTCAGTTCACCATACATACATAATACTTTCATATCTTCAACAGGATTAACTATTTTTCATGTTCTTTGAATGAAAATATAATACAATAATGTTACAAACATTTTTGTGCCTTTGGGTGCAAGAAGTTCAAAATAGTTATAATTCTAACAAGCAATTACCTTCTGTAGAAAAACCCTGCCAAAAGCAAGAAGTACAACATCAATTAAATGAAAACACCTACAACATTTTTGATTCTGGTATATGTAACTGTTTGACAAATATTCTTCATAATTAATATGTATAGTTAACTATTATTAACAAAAAGCTAATTAAAGTGACACATTTCATATACATTTTGTTAAGTTTACTATCAGTAAGAAAATTGTATCACAATCAGCTCCTCTGGGAAAGTACATGTGAATTCTTTAATTGCAATCTGACCTTAAAATAAAGAAGAGCCCTCATTCTTTAAAGCGGATCACTCACCTTCATGGGTTTTGAAAAATTCAGGCAAACTTACAAAGAACATGATAATTATTGCTATTAATAATTTCAGGAGATCTGCTTTTCTCATAGTCAAGCACATGTCACTGAGGAGCTCTCATCTAGCATACTGGTGGGAAGTTCCTTCCTGTTTTCGTGTTGGTCTTATGCAAAATACTTCTTATTCATTTCCTTTTTCTAGCAAGACTTGCCCCTTTTTTTTTAATGTTTTGTTACATGAGTTTCAGAGAGCCAGTTTCTCTGGTTACTTACACTAGCATAAATGAGGAGTAAGGCCACTGAATACAATGAAAGTATACTAAATATTAAATGGTATCAGTGAGAGGAAAATCATGCCTAGAAACCAGGGCCGTCAAACTATTTAAAAAATTAATTGTGATTAATTGCAGTTTTAAATTGCACAGTTAAACAGCAATAGAATACCATTTATTTAAATATTTTTAGATGTTTTCTACATTTTCAAATATACTGATTTCAGTTATAACACAGAATACCAAGTGTAGAGTACACACTTTACATTATCATTTTTTATTACAAATAGTTGAACTGTAAAAAAGATAAACAAAATAAAGAGTATTTTTCAATTCACCTCATACAAATTCTGTAGTGCAATCTCTTTATCGTGAAAGTGCAGCTTACAAATGTAGAATTATTATTATTTGTTTACATAACTGCACTCAAAAAGAAAACAGTTGTGACAGGGTCAGGCCAGATGGCTACAGGAGAGTGATAGAAGGCAGATATATTAGCCCCAGGTTAAGTAGGTCCCTTTTCCCTGGGTAAGGTAACAGGGAAGGTTCCAGTACAATCAGGAACTTTCTGGAAACAATTAGGGCAGACAAGCTGATTAGAACACCTGCAGAATGGCAGATTTGAGTCACGAAAGTGGCCAAACAAAGCGCAGGACCCACCAAGGCAGAGGAGGAACTTGTAGGCCCCTTCATGCTTCAATGACCATCCCAGAGGACATGCTTCTATGCCAGGAATGGGCAAACTTCTTGGCCTGAGGGCCACATCTGGGTGGGGAAATTGCATGCAGGGCCATAAATGTAGGGCTGGGGCAGGGGGTTGGGGTGTGGGAGGGAGTGCGAGGTGTGGGAGGGGGTGCGGTGTGCAGGAAGGGGCTCAGGGCAAGGGGTTGGGGTGGAGGAAGGGTGTGGGATGTATGAAGGGGCTCAGGGAAGAGGGTTGGGGTGCAGGAGGAGGTGCAGGAGGGGGCTCAGGGCAGGGGGTTGGGGTGCAGGATGGGTGCGGAGTGCGGCAGGGGGCTCTGGGCAGGGGACTGGGGTGTGGCAGGGGGCTCAGAGCAGGGGTTGGGGTTAAGGAGGGGTCCAGGGTGCAGCAGGGGTTGGGGTGCAGGCAGGGTGTGGCAAGGGGCTCAGGGCAGGGGTGTGGGGTGCAGGAGGGGCTCGGGGTGAAGGTTCTGGCCTAGCACCACTTACCTGGAGCGGCTCCAGGGTGGCAGTGGGGACACCTCGCCCCTCTCAGATTTTGGGGGACACGTCAGATTCTTAAACCTTGGGTTAAGTGCTGTAGCTATCTTTAGAAATCTCATATTGGTACCTTCTTTGGACTTTGTCAAATCTGCAATGAAAGCGTTCTTAAATCAGACAACATATGCTCTGTTGTCATCCAAGACTGCCCTAACATGAAATGTATGGCAGAATGTGGGTAAAACCATGGAGCACGAGCCATACAATTCTCAACAATACAAGGAGTTCAGTCACAAATTTAATCAATGCATTATTTTTTTAACAAGTGTCATCAGCACGGAAGCATGTCCTCTTGAATGGTGGCGGAAGCATGAAGGATGGTGGCGGAAGCACCCCAAATGTTTAGCATATCTGGTATGTAAATACCTTGCAAATCCGTCTACAAAACTGCCATGTGAACACCTGTTCTTATTTTAGGTGACATTGTAAATAAAAAGTGGGCAGCATTATCTCCCGTAAATGTAAATAAAATTTGTCTGTCTTAGTGATTGGCTGAACAAGAAGTAGGACTGAGTGGACTTGTAGGCTCTAAAGCAGTGGTCATCAACCTGTCGATTGCGATCGACTGGTCAATCCTGGGGACTCTCCCAGTTGGTGTAGCAGGGCTGCCGCTAATCTCTGGTGGTGTAGCGGGGCTGCTGCGCGGCCCCACACCGCTCCCGGAAGCAGCCAGCACACCCTCACAACCCCGTGGGGCAGCGGGAAGGCTGGGGTCTCCGCATGCGGCTCCTGCCTGCAAGCACCACCCTCGCAGCTCCCACTGGCCAGGAACTGTGGCCAATGAGACCTTTGGGGGCGGTGCCTGCTGAGAGGGGCAGCACGCAGAGCCACACGCAGAGGTGCTCTCCCAGGGGCAGCAGAGGTGCATTGGCTCCTTCCAGGAGCGGCATGGGATTGGGGCAGCCAGGGATCCTGGCTTAGCCTCTCTGTGTTGCTGCCCGGGAGCCGCCCGAGGTAAATGTCACAGGGCAGGAGGCCACACCCTAACCCCCAGCCCTGAGCCCCCTCCCAGAGCCAGCACCCCAATCCCTTGCCCCAGCCCTGAACCCGTCCCAGAGCCTACACCCCATACTCCCTTCTGCACTCAGCCCCCTGCCCCAGCCCTGACCCCCCCTTCCAGAGCCAGCATTCTGCACCCCAACACTATGCCCCAGGCTCAGCACAGAGCCTCCTCCCACACTGCGAACCCCTCGCCCCCAGCTCAGAGCTCACACCCCCTCCCGAACCCAACCCCCTGCCCCAGCCTGGTGAAAGTGAGTGAGGGTGGGGCAGAGCAAGTGATGGAGGTGGCGGGGGGCGGGGGGGTTGGGATGGAGTGAGCAGGGCAGATCCTGTGTTGCCCCTAAATTCAAAGTGATCTTGGGCATAAAAAGGTTGGAGATCATTGCTTTAAAGTATTACATTGTTTTGTTTTTGAGTGCAGTTATGTAACAACAACAAAAATCTACCTTTGTACGTTGCACTTTAATAATAAAGAGATTGCACTACAGTACTTGTATGAGGTGAATTGAAAAATACTATTCCTTTTGTTTATAATTTTTATAGTGCTAATATTTGTAATAAAAATAATAATATAAAGTGAGCACTGTATATTTTGTATTCTGAGTTGTAATTGAAATAAATATATTTGAAAATGTCAAAAAATACAAAAACATTTATAATAAATTTCAATTGGTATTCTATTAATGTTTAACAGTGTGATTAAAACTGCGATTAATCAAGATTAATTTTTTAATCGAGTTAATTTGTTTTGAGTTAATCGCTTGAGTTAACTGACAGCCCTACTAGAAACCTTTTCGTTATTCAGCGTAGTTTTCAATTAAGAACATCCAACTCTAATGGTCACTTCATATACCATCTAAACAAGTAATCTATTTGAATACTAGCTGTGAAGGGATCTTGTTCTCATTTGCCCAAAAAGATAAAAAGAAAATGAATCATACTCTTAGTGCAGAAGTTTTACTATGTTGTGTATTTACATACAGATTGTTGGGGAATGGGAGTGGGGAGAGAATTTTATATGAAACAAAATGTTGTTATGATACTATGTTTTACAACTAACAAATGATATAGTAAACATAATTAAGGTATTAGCTGAGTGCAATATTAGCAATACTTTATCCTTAAAAGCTCAGAAGTATGTTAACAACAGATGCAGTGTTTTATATGTGCATTATCTTACTCTTTGTGTGGCAAGAGAAATAGGACAAACTACCATTCTGTCTATACACTGTAGTGATCATTTTACAGCCTAGACTTTCTGTTCTAGTTTAGATAAAGACATTTCATTATGACAACCACAAAGAGATTCCATAATTTCTTTTTAGAGTACAGATGAGACTGAGAAAAAAAATTATTAAATGGATAGCCTATATAAAAGTACTCTGAAAATGCATATGTAAAAATGAACATTTTCACTTAAACATACAGTATATACTGTATGTAGAGCTTAATTAACTCAAAAAGCTCTCTTATGATACAGATCTTCTCCCACAGCCAATTAAATATTGAACCCTGTCAAAATGAAGCAATTCCACTGAAGCTAGAATCAGAAAGAGATCTGAAATTTCCTTCTCACTATCTAGTTTTCTCAGAAATTTAGCAAGGGAGGAGGAAGTGAAGTGATGTTCTTAGTATGGTAAGATTCTGTTAAGAGTGGTTTGTCAAATAGAACTTTTTTTAGTAAAATGTGTTTATTGAGTTTATGCAGTAAGGTTACAAACCAAAGTACTGTGCTGTTGTTTATTAACAATGTTAACAAGGTAACAAGGACATAAACAGAATAGGCTTGATGTTTGTCACAGGTCCCAGTGAGCACTTCCTGTCAGTCACTCACTATACTGCTGTGAATGAACACAGCTGCTGGACAGAGGGGTTTTAAGCATCTGGAACCTGAACAGAGCCCCAGTCTTTGGGGTGACCCCTAGGCACACTCTCAGGGCAGAGATTCTCTGTCCAGTATCTCCTCCTGAGAGCCAGAACCAGCTGTGCAGCAGCCTAGCCCCTGGACTCAACACTGATCCTTCAGATTCCCATGTAGTTTAAACACTCCTTCTCAGAACTCCATGGAAAGGTATGAACTTTTTGGTTTACCATTTAACTCTCTCCGGTGGTAACATAGTAGCTGTGGTTTATAACACATAGAGACACTTTACTCAGAAGTCTAACACCGTTGCTCTTTTACTTAGTCACATAAAGAACAAGAAAGTACAGATCATTTAGAAAATGATAACATACTAAATGCAATGGCCCCACTAGCTCCCCTTTCCCTTGTGAGTCCTTGGGTGACCATCTGTGCTCAGGAACGTAGGTAGGGTCCTCTGCCTCACTGGATTGCTTTTCCCTCGTCTTCAGCTGGAGAAAAATGCCCAAGGACCCATAGATCAACTCCTCACCTTTTATAACCTTCCACTCTCCTCTGTCAGGTGACTAGAGACCCTTACCAGGTGACTTTACTGCCAATTGAGCTCTCCCCCTGTTAAACCAGTTTTCCTGGTTGGCAGCCAATCTGTTGTCTAGAGCAATTACATTACAATGGCCAAACGCTTATATTAAACAAACCTCTGTTGCTATGTGGTGCCAGCACCCCTCTGTAATTCTAGTTAAAGATTAATGTTAAAAGACAGTAGAAGGGCTCTGTGTAAGTTCAAAAGCTTGACTCTCTCACCAACGGAAGTTTGTTCAATAAAAGATACTACCTCACCCACTTTGTCTCTCTAAAAAGAGTAGGAAAGTAAAGACCAGGCTTACAATCAAAATGGAGTTTTCAGTATAACACAGACATATACAGATTTCATAATCTCAAAGAGAATTCATAAATTGTACAGACAGATTGCCCAAATCACAATGTTATACAGTAAGTCATATTCACGGTAAATGATGAGATGATGTATATTCATGTCAAGGATACTTACAATAGTTATCCAAAACATAACCATTTAATAACATCCCCCCAAAACAATAGATTCTAATTAATATAATTACCAGTATATCCCCTTAAATAGGGAATGGGAAGTATCTTATAGTAATGGAGTGCTGCCTGGGCAGCATGCAATTTGAGTCTGCCAAACAAATATTAATTGAAAGGATTGCATTTCATCTCATCAGACAGTAAACTGTACTTTACATGTTTGTCCTGCATTAGGAAGGCAGCATGAGAAATACAGAAGCCCCATGTAAAATATTTTTTTTTCCATTTTGGTCCAGTGGTTTAAATGTGCCAAACCGAACTTTTAATATACTGGTCAGAATCCCATTGAGAAGTATAGAGCCTACTTCTTGCTGAGGTCCCACAGGTGCTATTTGTCTGAAAGGGGAGTGAATCTAGGGCAGGGCCATGCTCTGGCCCCCATCAAGTCAGTAAAGAGCATCATGTTGCATCTTCTCTCAGGGTGGTAGAACAAGCATATCCTGGGAGATCCCAGTAGTCATTTTGATTGATTCAACCTCTCCAATTCCTCCATCTTTCTGGACTCTTGCCCATCATATATTATGCAACTAAATTGCATAATCGGTTTCTATTAAATATCAGAGAAATAATACAGAGACAGCCGTATACTAGGACCCCAGTTCAGCAAACTATTTAAGCACATGCTTAAGTCTGTCTCTATTCAGGAAATGCACTTAAACATACTTGAGCATAAGTGCTTTGCTTAATAAAGATGGACTTAAGTACATGCTTAAGTGCTTTGCTGAACTGGGCCCAAGTCATTCTATAACAACCATAATTGTAGAATTCACCTTGAATGGAAATCTGTAGTAAAGATCATCTCTGACATTATCATTACAGGAATCCAAATTACACTACAAAATATTAGGGAAAACTGTGATTCAAAGGAGTAAGTTTGAGGGAGAAATAATACATTATTTTTTTTAAAGTTGCTTTTGTGTATGTTATTAAGTTTACAGGTAAACATATATGCCATTTAAAATAAGTGTAAAAAACTGAGGTACCAACTCATTGACAGATACATGTGCAAACTTAAGAAATTAAAAGTAAACACATTATAAAGTTAACTGTAAGTCCATCTATATTCAGGGCATAGAGAATGTTCTCATTTTTCTGAAAAGCACCTGGCATACTTTGGCACTATACAAATAATGACCAACAAAAATTAATAATAAATTCTGTGGTTTTCCTACAAAAGTAATAACATTCCTACATTCTAAAGTATTTCAATTTTTCCATAGTTTACCTACTACTATAGGATAGGCATTAACTGAGAACTTTTCCATTTGATACTGGATCAGGATTGTGATTTAAAAAAAAAAGGAATATGAAACAGTGTACACAGATATGGAACACTGTATCAGGAATATGAAATCAACTGAACTAAGAATCTCAAAGGATTTAAGAATGATAACTTGTTACAGTGTCTTCAGCAACTAGTGAGTCTCTATATTTCTTCCATATAGCTTAAATTGCTTTAGATAGTGAACCATATTTAACAAAAATTGACTCTTCTGGACTATGAATTTCTATCATATCAATGATATTTGTATCCCACTAGCAAATTAACCCCCCCCATATGTGAGAACCCCTGCTAGACCCCTGAAAATCTTATCCCACTATTACGTACTTTAGTTTTCCTAGCCTCGAAGCCCCAAGTAACATGAACATCCTTTTTGCCGAGGAGGACTGGAGAGAATGCTCGTAGGAGTAGTAGGTGGTCTTACAGGCAAGTAACACCACAGAGGCAGAAATGCTGAAGATATGAACATAGGCTATGCCATACTGGCTCATCTAATCCAGTATCCTGTCTTCAACAATGGCCAGCACCAGATGCTTACGAGAAAGGTGCATAAGAGCCCCGTATTTTGCAAATGTGGGATAGCCTATTTTAGAGGGCTTATACTGCTGCACTTCACAGTAATATCTGAGTACATTAGGCCCACATATAATCTGCCCCCAACATCGGGACTCACCTTAATTTCTAATACTTAAACATTGGTTTAAGCCATGATAAGTGTGAGGTTTAATATCCATACAGAGATAAGAAGCTCCTGATCTGCCATTTCTGTCTTTATTTTTTTGTACTTTTTATCATGTGTCGTCTTATTTGTCTTCTTTCTAATGCAAACAATCCCAACCTTTTCAATTTTTCTTTGTATCAAAGTTTGTCCATGCTTCTAATTATTCATGTTGACTGATGATGATACTCTTTGATACCTTGGAAAATATAGGTGTCATTGACTTGGATTTACAGTAAATTCCAACAAAACAAAGTGGTTTTATCTTGGAAAAGGGACAATATATAAAGTCTTGATGTGCAGCAGGGATGAAATCACAGAAAAAGTAGACTCTTATGTCAACCTAGGAAGCTTGAGTAGTGCCTACTGTTGAAGGGAGATGTGTGCTTTAGCCACAAGTGCTGCATAGAAATTGATGAACTTATGGGCTGATAACAACATTGTTGGGTACCAAAATGAAAATTTATCAAACCAGTTGTGACACTTTATGGAGTTACTGAGGTGTCCGTGGTGAATCACTACCACCTACTCACAGTGGGAGTGGGCCTTTGTGAGGCTGGCAACCAGATGCCAGCTCAAGCCCCTAGGCCTCAACTGAACACATAGCTGGAAACCAGTCTGGATCACCTGTATGTTAGCGTTAAAATAGATGTTAAGTTTATATGAATGTGTTTAGACTTTATGATATGCTCGTAGGATGCTGCATGTAGTAAACTCACTTATAAAAGCTGTACCCCGCACTATAAAGTTACGTTGAGTGTGTGCATTGTAAACCTCTGTAATTATGTAACTCACCGAACAGAAAAGAAGCATTAACTAATGTAAAATGCTGGCTTCTACAGAAGGTGTTAGGTCCTGCCCAAGAAGGCCCATATCAACCAAATGAGCCATTGTGAAACATAAAAGAACAAAGACTTTGTTGATTGCTCCTCCCCAACACCCACGAACAAGAGACATGCAGGTGGACTTGTCCCATCAGCTTGAACTCTGGGGGAAGTGGATAAAAAATCCCTGTCAAGAAGGAATTGTATCACTAGGCTGCTTGGACTTAGAGAGGGCAAGATTTCTAAGCATTAGCAAGGGATCCCCAGTGCTTGGCCTAGGTTAACCCTAGAGGACTTAGAGCTTGCATATCACAGCAACTTCTATCACCTTTTCGAACCTAAGACTGTAACTCATTTGTGTGTGTGTGTTCCTTACTTTAACCTTGTAATTCACTTTCTTTTTCTTAGTTAGTAAATCTGTAGTTAATTATAGGATTAGCTACAAATGTTATCTTTGGTGTAAGATCTAAAGTGCAGCTGACCTGGGGTGAGTGACCAGTCCTTAGGGACTGGCAATAACTTGAATATTGTTGTGATTTTTGGTGTAAGGGACCATCTATGACAAAGGCAAGCTTACCTGGGTGGCAAAATAGATTGGAGTATTCAAGGGGACTGTCTGTGACTCCATCTTAAAACTGTTATAGTCTTGAGGAGTTCACATGTGATGCTCGGTTGGTGAAATCTAAATATAGAACTCACAACCAGTTTGGGGTTTGTGTCCTGGTTTGTAACAGTCTTCCCTGAGGTTGGTATTCATGCACTTGAGCCACTCCAAACAGCTTGACAGCCTTGTCTGTCCCCACCAGGCTCAGCAACACAAGTGCTCCACTCCAGGCTCCACAAGCCCTGCTGTTTCCCAATGCAAGCTAGTAATTTGCATACTCCACTTTGTTGTACTCAAGTGCCCAGTGTCTTATCTTCTGGCACTTGCTATGGACACCTATCAGCTGCCTCTGTAGAAGCAGTGCACCCCCAGTTCACTGGTTTCACCTCCATTCAACACACTCCTTAGCACAAAGCACATAGACCTAGTAAAACCATAGTAAAACCAAATTGAAGTTTATTTAACAGAGCTTGAGATAGAGATTCAATAAAATCAAGTAGAAGGGTTTGGAAACATAAGGTTACAAGTAAAAGAAAATCGTAAAATGCAACCTATACCCTATATTTATTAACAAATTACTTTCCAATCTAATAAGGGATTTCTCACCCAATGGTCAGTCCTAACAGAAGTTGCCCATTCCAAAAAGCTGGGATCCACGTGTCATGAGACATTCCCGCCTGCAAAATCTCTCCTCTGTAATGGATGACATCTTGTGCCCTTTCTTTTTCCATTATACAGTTACAGACTATTGTCTCTTACCCGAAGGGTCCCTTATTCAGAGACTTGGGGTTCTTTTGTCTTTTTAAATGCTCAAGCCTGCATCTGGTCCAGACAGGAAACACAGGGCTGTCTCCATGGGTGCTCATTGTTCTTAATATTGATTGAGTCAGCTCTGAGACTCCCCTGCCCCAGGTGACAAGTTTCACTTCTAACAGTTTTGGAACATAATATCCTATTTGTTACATAACTCTAAAATTGTTTCCTCTACAAACATTTCACAATAACCATGACAATCAGCTAGTTCTTAGCTTTTAGCAGAGACCACACACAACACCTTTCATTGAACTAATATACTTGACTAGGCATGACTGGCTCGCACCAGTGTACTAATAGTATTACGCTCTATTGGCGGGCAGCGATCGATCCAGCGGGGATCTACTCCGGTACTCTACCAGAACGAGGAGTGCAAGCAGAGTCAACGGGAGAGCGTCAGCTGTCGACTTACCGCAGTGAAGACACCACGGTAAGTAGATCTAAGAACATCAACTTCAGCTACGCTATTCACGTAGCTGAAGTTGCGTACCTTAGATTGACCCTGTGCGGTAGTGTAGACAAGCACTGTGGTCTGGAAGCAGATGCATTAAATGAAATAGACATCAGAAGGCTAGAGGCAATAGAAGTGAGGGTTCTTTGAAAGATGGTAATCTGGTAGGTATAAAGTTGGATGATTTTAAGACAAACTAAGTTAGGAGGAAAGTAGGATGGGAAATCAGAGTACAGGACAGTCTACAATAAAAATGATGATGGTACAGTGTCACGGGGTTCCTATTCACTATTGGGGTACCCTTTGTGGCTGCATCTGGGGAATAGCTCCACCCAGTTTGATACCCTTTTTTGTCTCTTGTTCACGCTGTAGCCTCTCTTGTGTTCCAGGAGTTACAGTGCTTTCCCTTCATAACTTGGGGTGCTCCCTTTTCATGGTTTGGTGCTCCAACCAGGTCACTATGTGGCTTCCCCATTCCAGGATATCAAAAGTCTCTCTGACTGGTGGTCAGGTATCATTCCTGGCAGTCCTCCAATTCAAGGCTATGCCATTTCTACAGTGGTGGGTAGAGGAACCTGGGCCTCCCCGCTAACCTGGGTTCCACTCAGGGACCTGACAATCAGAAAGCAAGGTCTGCTCCATCCCAAACCCTGCTGCTCTTTCCCTGGTCTACTTCCTACTTCACCTCTATCAGGCTTCCTTACCCACCATTCTTCCTTCGGGGCATAGGTGCCGACTCCGTGGGTGCTATGGGGCTGGAGCACCCTCGGGGAAAAATTGGTGGGTGCTCTGCATCCACTGGCAGCTCCCCGACTCACCCCCCGCCCCAGCTCACCTCTGCCTCCTCCCCTGAGCGAGCCGCCACATCCTGCTTCTCCCCCCTCCCTCCCAGCGCTTGCGCTGTGAAACAGCTGTTTCGCACAGCAAGCGCTGGGAGGGATGGGGGAGGAGGAGGAATGCAGTGCGCTCAGGGAAGAGGCAGGGCCGGGGTGGGGATCTGGGGAGAAGTCTAATGGGGCAGGGAGGGGGCAGAGTCGGGGCAGGGCCGGACATGGGGGGGGCACGAGCACCCACCGACACTAAGGAAAGTTGGCGCCTGTGCTTCGGGGCCAGGATCCCAGAACTTCTACTCTCTAAGTGCAGAGAGTGTCTGCAGGCTTCCACTCTGGTGCCTCCTCCTTCTTCTTCAGTTCTGTAGCATAGTAGACTCACTTCCTGAGTCTACAACTGCCATGCACTATGGTTCGTATTTTGTCCACGACTTAGAATCTTGCACCTTTCCCATATTCTTAAAGAATTCAGTCCCTTTCTTTTTCTTCTTCTTCTTCTTCAGTTTTGTGGTATAACAGACTTGTTTCCTGAGTCTCTGACTGCCATGCACTGTACTTTATATCTTTTTCATTACTGAGTCTTTCACCTTTCCTGATATTCTTAAAGAATTGCAGAAGAATGTTTTTTGATAGCAGCAGCAGCCTCCTTCTGCCCTCACTTCTTGGCCTTATACCAGCTCCGTTGGCTCCTGCCCAGCTGGGCTTCTTCCTCAATCAGTGCTTGCTTATCATGCCTAATTCTCCCTCAGATGTGGCCTATCAGGTTACTGAGCCCTTTCTGTGCTACTGTGGGTGGAACATCCCATCAATGAGTACACGGCAGAAGACAAACAGATGATAGAACGACAGAGAAATCACTGTAAACATAACCAAGGTTAGTCTGACCTAGAGGCTGACCACTGACTAGAAGGCAAGATGTTTGTACTCATGGATGTGATCAAACCAGGAATGAATGGAACAAACCAGGAATGAATGGTGATGCTGTACTGCACCCTGTGTCTGCAAAGATACTTTGAGATAAAAGGGAGAGAATCATTTATGTCACTCTTCTCTGAACCCCATCTAAATCCCCAAATGGATTCACTATTCACCAATAAAAAGAACAGGAGTACTTGTGGCACCTTAGAGAGTAACAAATTTCCACAAGTACTCCTGTTCTTTTTGCGGATACAGACTAACACGGCTGCTACTCGGAAACCTGTCATTCACCAGTAGTTACTGTTTCCCTATCTTCTCTCTCCAGCAGTGAATAGAGTTCATGGTATCTGCCACCAAGCAGAGCAGCATTTAAATACTGTTATATAATTTTACACCTCTGGGAATTGGTGCCAGGCCATTGCACCCATACCTGGAGGGACAGCTAGATGACTGTGCAGACACAGGTAGACCCTGATCCTGCCAATGGTTAAGCATGTGCATAAGTGTTTGCAGGATCAGGACTGTATCCTTCTGATCCCATTCCCTGGGAAGCATCTAGCTAATGAAGAATTGTACCTAAACTCCACTGTTTCACAGCTAATTAAAGGATCTAACCTGAATGGGGAATGTTGACTAGAGCTCCTAAATTTTTGACCTAGACCTTTTTCTGTGAAAAATGCAGATTCAGGAACACCTTAACGTTTCATGAATTTGTACCAATTTTGCTGACTTGTTAATTTAAAAACACTTCCTTTAATTTTAAAAAATTAAAAAATGTTTAAAAATGCTCAAAATTTAAGTTAAACATTTCATTTTGGAGATTTTTTCAACTTTTTGATTAACTGAAACTAAATATAAATATATTTTTAATTACCATTGAACCAAAAAGTCTAATATTTGTCCAGGTGTAATGGTGACCAACCCATTTTGTAGTTCATTAAGGACTTGATCCTGAAAAGCAATGAGAATTCTGGTCCCAATCAAATTAAGCATTAAAGCTTGTGATTTGAAGTCACATACTTAAAGTAAATTATTAATAACAAAAACTACATTTAGTTACAGCTAAGCTTATATCAGGACTTATCCCACCACACAAAACCTTAAAAGCATGCAAACAAGAAGGGGAAAATCTCTAGCCTTCCTTGCCACCTTCCTAGTGCCCCAATGCTACCAATAACACTCCATAAAGGCTTTCACATCTATATCCAACAGATACCTAAAAAGAATCCACACTCCAACATAAAACTTGTGCTGTGAGGCAAAACTTTAAAGGTGAACTCATATATTCTTGTATCAATAGATAACACATCTGACTGTCACACAGTCCATTCATTTGGGAAGTTATTCTGCATTCGTGGGCCTGAGGACATTGATAAGGTTTTGCATGACTCAGCAGCAGGCGCTTTGTATCCTTCAGGGTATGCTGCAAAGCCCAGCTTTTCTCCTTTGCCTGTGAGGAGATAGATATTGGGCATGATGGTGTGTGACTCTAGTGGGGATTGTGCAGGGAGGTTGATTTTTGTTCTACTTATATTATCACTGGCTTATTTGATTTAATTTGGGGTAAATGATGGGTCTCTTTATACATTCATGTTTATATTCATAAAGACAGGTTTCAGAGTAACAGCCGTGTTAGTCTGTATTCGCAAAAAGAAAAGGAGTACTTGTGGCACCTTAGAGACTAACCAATTTATTTGAGCATAAGCTTTCGTGAGCTACAGCTCACTTCATTGGATGCTGTAGCTCACGAAAGCTTATGCTCAGATAAATTGGTTAGTCTCTAAGGTGCCACAAGTACTCCTTTTCTTTTTATATTCATAAAGATTGCTTGCCAAGTGCAGCTGGAGAATTGGTGGGACCCTCTTTTAGGCTACCCCTACACTGTGAGCTAGGAGTATGACGAGTCACATATTTGCACTACCTCAGTGAGTGTTACAAACATGCTCGAACCCCGTGGATACCTACTCAGCACAGCTAAGTCATGCCCTGCTGCCACTGCCTGTGCTACTGCAGTTATGCTACAATTTATACTAGTGCTAGCTCTCATGCCGCTAGCTGAGCATGCCTGCCGGCTGGGACTCACACCCTCTACTCGCAGTGCAGACATGGCCTTCCTGTAGTTTAGCACAGAACTGAACAAATAAATACCCTGAAAGAGCGGCAGCGCCCCCACATCCCATCTGCCAGCCCGAGGGAATCCTCAGCTCTGGGGAGGAGAGCATGGCTCTATCCGTGGTGCCCTGCATCAGATGAAGTGAGCTGTAGCTCAGGACAGCTTATGCTCAAATACATTTGTTAGTAGCTAAGGTGCCACAAGTCCTCCTGTTCTTTTTACAAATACAGACTAAGAGGGCTGCTACTCTGAAACCGATCCCACGGAATCCCTCCCTAACCCTGGCGGGAAAAAGGCCTAACGCAGCGCTCTCTCCTGAGGCGACGTGAGTCAACCCCGCCCACTCCCTTGTGTGGGGGCGACACCGCCCCTACATTTGCATATCTCCACCCCAGCGGCTGGCGACTCTAATTCCTTCCCCCTCAGGCGTGCGGAAGTGAACTGTCAGCCGGCGCGGGGGCGGCGGTCGGAGGAGCTGGTCTTCCCCTCCCGTCAGTGAGGAGGCGGAGTCGGCGGTTGGTCGGAGGGCGTGGCTGAGGGCCCCTCCCCTCGTTGTGGTCCCCTTCATCCGCTTGGGTGAAGCCACCCTGAGGAGAGGGGAGGGGGGGCGGAGAACCGGATCCCTGGGGGAATAGTTCGGAGCCGGGAAGTCCTGCGGTAGAGGCGGCCCGGGAGGGGGCTGCCCGGTGACTGCATTCTCCTTTCCCCTGGCATAGCGGGCACTACGAGACAGGGAGGGAAGGGGCCGGGCCCTCCCAGTGACCCCCCTCCAGCCCTGAGAGGTGAGAAGGGGAGACGGGTTGATGGGTGGTGTGCCGTGGCTCGGCAGCCGGGGGGCAGAGGCTGCAGGGAGGGGGCGCTTCGAGGGGGGGCAGCGATCCTGCCGCTCTGCTGGACTTAGGCGCTGTACAGAGGAGCCGGCGGCCCCTGTCCCAGGGAGCTCCTGGGGGCGGAGAGAGAACTGAACTGAACTAAACTTGCGTCAGTGTCGCGTGGGGTTGAGACAAGTGCAAAAGGTGACCCAACTTTATGTGTGTGGGCAGCTGGTGGAGGAGTCCGACGTGAACAGCGGCGTGTCTCACTCCTGACAGGCAGTACCAGCCTGCTGCCCCGCTGGTAGTCGAGACAGAAATCTGGTCTGGGGGGCCTAATCTAGCTCACACCACTGAAGTCATTAATAGTGAATGATGATTGATGGGAGTTGAAGCCCATGCTGAAGGATTAAAGAAAACAGTGGTTTGAGTTAACGGTTTTTGTCACATACCACTCTCGAGCATTGCACGTGTGATCCAGGGGACAGAAAATCAGATTAAGGAGTGATTGCCTGTGTCCTTATTGATCCGGGTAGGTTATTTAATATTTAAATAAAATACTTAATAAAAATACAGAGAACATATGGATTAATATGAATTAATATGCAAACTAGATACCATTAACTTGGGTTTGAATAGAGACTGGGAGTGGCTGGTTTGAATAGAGACTGGGAGTGGCTGGGTCATTACACATATTGAATCTATTTCCCCATGTTAAGTAGCCTCACACCTTCTTGTCAACTGTCTAAATGTGCCATCTTGATTATCACTATAAAAGTTTTTTTTCTCCTGCTGATAATCGCTCATCTTAATTAATTAGCCTCTGACAGTTTGTATGGCAACTTCCATCTTCTTAGTATGCTTGTGTATATATATGTGTATATATACATCTTCTTACTATATGTTCCATTCTATGCATCCGATGAAGTTGGCTGTAGCCCATGAAAGCTTATGCTCTAATAAATTTGTTAGTCTCTTAGGTGCCACAAGTACTCCTGTTCTTTTTGTGGATACAGACTAACATGGCTGTTATTCTGAAAAGAGAACATAATAGTTTTTCAAATATTATCCCTTTTTTCTAGTTTTTTTTTAAATACACCCCCTGCAATATCATAACAAACTGCATTAAGGGTAAAATTGGAATCTCTTGAAATATATGTAGAACAGAATAAGGCAACAACTGAGTTTCCAAAAAATGGAAAGATATACCATTCTTTAATTATTACTTTTAAAAATAAAAGTTAGTCTGTGTCCTCATTCAAGACCTGCTCTGAATTTAAATTTTCTGCTTGCTTTAGATGTAGGCCCAGATCCTGCCAAACACTCTTAAAAATAAGCTTGTGTCACTAATCCCATTGAAGTCAGTCTACTTAGCATTTAAGGGCTTGTCTACATGTGAAAGTTTTAACAAGTTATACTGATATAACTTCCCCTGTGGACATGCTTATTATGGGATAAGAGAGGCTTTTTTTGGTTTAGTTAAAACCTCTTCCAAAATGACATAAATTAAACAACAAAAAAATCATCCTTATTCCAGAATAAGAATGGCCACATAGGAATTATAGTGGTATCACTATATCAGTTTAAATTTCATCTTACTATATACTAGTATAATAACTTTCCTGTGTAGACATGTTCTAAGTGTTTGCAAGGATCAGGATTTAATTGTTCAAGAAAACAAAAGCTCTGTTATGGTGGGTAATTGCTTAATCTTGCTGGAAACAATACCTCCAGTTCCTTTTCTTGAAGATTCTTTCCATGAGTGTTCTTATTTTGGGTATGAGAAATAAGATCAGGAAAAATAGGTCTTCATACTATAATGTGCAATCTCACCTCTGATGACTTCTGGTATTCTCAGAATTTAAAGTCAACAAAAGTTGCCATTATATTTCTATTATTGGCCTTTCCCTTTCCTATTCTGGGGGAATTCTACTGTTTTTTTTCCAGTGTCTACAGAAATTTGTGCCTCAAAATAAGTTTTTGTACAAAAGCAACCAAAACTGTCAGTATTTGGGCTTCTGATATGTTTAAAATCTTTATTGTACTGTTTTGTGGACTTCCCACATGTTCCACCACAAAATTGGATTATTACTAGCATTTGTATGAGAATTATATTCTCTTTGTCTTTAGCCTGTGTTGCCAGAGTATTTTCTTGAAGTTCATTGGAGTTGATCTCTGTTTCAGTATCTCTGTTCTTGTTGTTCAATATTTGTAATGTTGGCAGAATGGTGGTGGTGGTGGTGGTTTAAAGTCCCCAAGGATGAATCTTGAAATGTGTAATTGAAAGGGATTTAATGGGGCACACATTGAACAAATTATGATGTCATTTTATTTTATTTTATTTTATTTATTTACTTTTTGTAATGACAGCAAGAGAGATGAGCCCATTTTTATTGACATGATGTTCGGTACCACCACACTCTTTTAAAGAGAAACTTTATAGAGAAACTATATTGAGCCTGCTTTTCTGCTCTCTGCTTTTCTAACACTGCTAGAAAATACTTTAGAAATGCTTTTCTAACACTGCTTTAGAAAAGCATTAGAAAATACTTTAGAAAATGCTTTTCTAACACTGCTTTTCTAACACTGCTAGAAACTATGTGGATTACAGTTCTTAATTTTTGTTCATTGGGCAGAGTGTTTGAACTAGGGTGAGGATGAGACAGAACAGTAGCACAGGTGAGGGGAACATATTCATAGAAAATTCTTATCGTTGCTAGGTAAATGTAGTTTGAAAGAGAAAGTGTAGCTCCAATCTTGCAAACACTTACAGTTGCTTAACTTTAGGCATTTAAGTAGTTAAATTGTAGTTCTGTTATTGATTATCTGCTATCCTATCACATAAGGGAGTGAATGTTTGCAGGATCAGATCCTGTGGCATGATGATATTGGAGTGGGAGTTCTGCTACTGACTCAGTGGGAACAGAATTGGGTTCTAAATGAAAACTATGCTTCAAGTTGATGACACATTTTATACCAGAAAATTATTTTTAAGAACTGTATCTTCCATTGTGGATTGCCAAAAAATTTTTTAACCTAGTATTTAGGAGCACAAATTTAAAAATATATTTTAGAACACCATCTGAAGTGACAAATAGGAACAATAACATTGTTCCAGTTTGGACATAATTCCAAATACATATATGTATATATGTGTGATTGGTTGTAAAACTACGGACACTTGTTTGTTCTAGGGAACTGCAGTGTCTACATCTTTAGAACAGTCAGTTAATTTATCATTCTGTGTAATATCTTGTAAAACACTTTTTGTAGTAATTCCATTATTCTAGTTCAGAAACTGTCCCATAAATAATATATATAACCACAGTTCTGCATTTCAACTCTTGAATAGGATTTGGTTTCTTTGTCGTGCACATATAGGCCCTAATCCTGGAAGTGATTCTGCTTTGTGTACTCCCGTAGACTTCACTGGGTCTCTGCACAGATGAAGTGATCTATTGGCATGGAGTAGCACGTAGTAACATGGAGTAATGTAAGATCTGGGCTGTCATTTGTGTGATTATTGGTCTGAGAATAGACATCCACTTAACCATCATTGTCTCACAAACACTGACAGGCAAGATTGGAATATACCCTAAGAATATTCTATTTTAAAATAGCAAGGCACATTACCATCCATTGCAAAGAAGCTGTTAATTTCAAAGTAACTTTGAAGATTCATAATTAATACAGATGAGTGGTTTTCCTTCTCTTACCTCCTGTCACCCAAAATTACTGTGCTTTTCTTCTAACACCACATCCTACAATCCTTTGGATCAGTTTCTCTGCTTTTCAGAGAGTTCCTTGTGTGGGTAGATGCTACTTCTCTTCCTCACTATAGGCAATTTGGACAGGGGAACAACAGACTCTTCTACCTCCTTGTAGTTGCTGCAAGAAATGCTTCTCTTTTTCTCTAAATCCCATCTGTTCCATGTGGTATATCAAACAAAATGCTGACCTTTGAGACCTGACTATGCTAACAGTGAATGGGAGGCAGTCTTTAAACTATATAAACCTTCTGTCAGTCCACCTTGAGGTCATACGATGGCGCTAAAATTAGTCGTGTAGACATTCCACCTCGTGCTCTTCACAGCCCACTCCCAGCCTGAGTCAGAATGTCTGCATGGCTGTTTTTAGCTCCATAGCACAAGCAATACAAGCCCGAGTCTGCAGACCCAGGCTCTGAGATTTTCTGCTCTGATTTATTTGTTTCCGTGTTTTTGCAGTGTAGACATATCCTTGGTGGCCTGCTACTTAGTGGAATCCTCAGCCTAAATTAGGAGCCCAGGCTCCCTGTACAATGCATGGGGAGAGTTGGCTGCCTAAGAAAGGGATCCTCCAAAGCCAGCAGCTCATTGGAGAGACCCCTAAGCTTGTTGGGAGTGAAACACTAAGGAGAGAGGCTTAGATGCCTAAATAGCTGACCTAGTGCACCTAGCTGATGGCCCCAAGAAAGTACCTCTGTCCTCTTGGAATCCTCAGCCACAAACTTTCTCTTATAGTTAAATGGCTGACCTTGGTAGGCCATGCCCTATCGGATGAAACTGTTTTTTTTCTCTCTTGCTCTCTTTCCTGCTCACAGTCAACACATCTCTCACTCTCACCCTCTTTCCCTGTGCCCCCACCTGTCTTTTATACAGGTGCTGTGCTGTTCCCCTTTCATCTATTGTTGGTCTGTATCTGGCCCTCCTGCTGTGAGGTGTGTCAGGTCTTAAGTGTGCTCAGAGCATGCCTGCAGGATTGGGCCCCCACTAGCGAGACTGGTGTTCCCCCTAGCTAGCTTGAGAATTCTGCTCTGGGGCTTCAGCTTGAGATAGGGCTTAAAGCTGCTTGTTAGCTGTGTGGGGTAGCATCAAAGCACTGGTAGCTTTGCAAATGCTACCCTGCGAAAACTTAGGTGCCTAGCGGGGTAGGCAGCTGCTGAGTGATGATTTTCAAAATGTCATTGGTGCCTCAAGAGGTGGACTTGGTTTTCTAAAGAGGTAGATAGGCACCTAAATACCTTTGAGGATCTGGGCCCACATCTAAATACTGATAATTACAGTTTAGATAATTACAGGTTGGTTTTTAAAATTCTGCTTGGTGTTTTATGGAAGTGGATAATGATGTGTGGATTACAGCAGGATCTTAACTACTTACTGAACCTCTGGTTAGTCTTATGATTTACCTTGTGCGTTTACTTTTAAACTTAGGGAAAGCATATGTTTTTTTTTGGGGAGCAGCATTTTTGGGGAGCAGTATTTCCAGCTGTCAGCATATCATAATCAAATATATTTTAATCTTTTTTTCTTTGACATATAATTTACACATTGCTACAATTAACTTTCTTGTACGTAAGATGGGAATGTAGTCTTGCTTACATATGTATATTGTTGCAGTTTGATTCCTAATCTTGCTTAAAGAAAACTAAAATAGGTTGTGTTGTTATGTTGAAGGGTTATATTTTTGTAACAAGTTAAAATCTTATGGCCTGCTTCATTAGAAAATTAATAGAATCAACTCAAATTAAGCTTCTTTGTCACACAGAGAACACTTTCAGGTAAGCTAGAGCCCAGGGCTTCAATGAATAGTCAATGAAATGTGACATTTACTAGCATATATAATTTAATTTTGCCCCTTTTTGATTTAATTCAGAAAATTATCTGCAAAGACTTGCAAGTTTGACTAGAAGATATATTATTAGACCATTGGATACCATGGTGATGGGTACAGTATGGGGACCAGAACAGATTATAATCATATGTGCTTCATCAATCTCAAAGGATAAAGTTTCGTTAAATTTTTCATTTTATGAACATTAATATGTTAAAGATACTGATTATCAAGCTAAAAAACCGTCACAGTAGAACATCTGCAGAAACTGCAGACTCATGATGTTTCCATGAACACTTGTTCTCCCTTTGGCATATGAAGAAAATAATTCATCTCGGGGGGGCTTTAAAATGCATTTGTTAAGAATTAAATCATTTTTTTCTTCTCTTGCAGTTTTCTGGATAGTTTATCATCATTTAGTTCTGCATTCCCGCATGAGGTTTAAAAAACAGCGTACAAACTGAAAGTCTATAGTTTTACTAGGGTCACATCAATTTTCTTTTTTAATATTGACGCTGAAGGGTAATAGACAAATTTTTTCAGAGTTAGACACACATGAATAAGAATTGCACTGCCTAGGTTCAAAAGTTACAGATAATGTCAAGTAAAGACAATAGAACTACTCAAACACGTGAGTAACTTTACTCAATTGAATCTTGGCAAAACTAGTCCATAAGTCATTGTACAATGGGAAACTAGAGGTGAATACATGCAAAGTGCTGTCAAATGCACAAAGAAAATAAACTGTAAAACATAGATTTATTTTGCTAGCTACTTTCACTTATTAATCTTGGGTGTTACTCAATAACCATAATAAGCACAAAATTTTCAAATAGGATTTTAAAATAATCACCGTTCTTTCAATCAAGCACATCATTGCCAGAGGTAAGATACCAGACTAAATGAACCAGTGAGGAGTTCTTGGAATACAGAAGCTGCAAGGAGAGGAGAACCAGAACTTTTATTCATGGATAAAATTGTGGCATTGTTAGGTGTGCAGAACTGTCCTGTAATACGTGGACTGCAGTATTAAGCATCCTGCAGCCTGTCTTCCAGAATCTTCAGTTTCACAGATCTGATGTTACATCTGTGAACTAAATTTAAACTAATTGCTGGTAATTGCCTTTCCCTGCCCCCCAAATCATTGTCAGAGCTGGCAGGGAAAAGGCAATCACAATGAGAGTCACTCCATGAAGCTTTCATTGGAGTGGGAGGCAAGAGCCACACTATGAAGGATAAGGTACTGGAGTGGGAGGGAATGCTATCCTGAAAAAACAAACCCCAAAACAGACCTTTATGAGAGGACAGGAGTGGCAACAGCAAGGGAAAGGACAGCGGGCAGTCCTTGTCTGCAGTGCACAGATCTGTCATCCTGGGGTGTGTGTAATATACTGTAGAATGGAAAACAAGCCCACTTTTAATTATGGAGCTATAATTCCATAGCCAGATTTGAGCTTCGCTCTCATGGTTTGATGTAACTCAGAGCTCCTTCATGGAATTATAGCTCTATCATTCAGTTACTTATTTCTTAACTGGTTTCGGAAAAGTGTTCATATTGTATACAGATAATAGTTTAAGGGTAATCTCTTTAAAAGTGCTCGTCAGTGGTCTAACTCTGCTTCCTTTGACTTCAATGGTAGCAGAGTTAAATCAACACTGAGCATTTTAAAAAATCCCACCATAATTTAACATTAGATATATAGCAATTTGATAATAATATTTTATTATTAAACTAGGCAGCCCATATCAAACCCTGTGCATACACTCTTTTGGGCATGTCTGACTCTTTTTCACTTTTGGGAGGAAGGATAGTCTTGTGGTGAAAACACCAAACTTGGACTCAGTAGACCTGAATTCAGGTCCTGGCTCAGCCACAGATTTCCTGTATGACTTTGGGCACGTCACTCAAGCTACCCCGTGCCTCAGTTTTCCATCTGTAAAATTTAGGATAATACATACCTACCTCACTACGATGTTGAAGATAAAATCTGTTAATTGTTGTGAAGCACTCAGCTGCTATGGTGATGAGGGTTATATAAACACCTAAAATTCTGTGCAGGTAAATCCTAATTTGTGGTGTTGAATCGGGCAGTGTATGCACACAAGTCAGGCATGTGCAAAAATGTGTGTATTTTGTGTATGAGTTTGAAAATGAGTTCAAATGAGATTAAAACTTAATTATTAATGTACTTTTCCTCACACATGCAGCTCATTTAAAAGTAGGCACCAGTGCTTGGTGCTATATTTCAGCAAAGATGTGAACAAATTGGAGAAAGTTCAGAGGAGAGCAACAAAAATGATTCAAGATCTAGAAAACATGAAGTATGAGAAAAGATCGAAAAAAATGGGTTTGTTTAGTCTGGAGAAGAGATGATTAAGAGGGGAACACAATAGTTTTCAGGTACCTAAAAGTTTGTTGCGAGGAGGAGGATAAAAAATTGTTCTTAACTTCTGAGTGTAGGACAGGAAGCAATGGACTTAAACTGCAGCAAGGGAGGTTTAGGTTGGACAGTAGGAAAAACTTCCTAACTGTCAGGGTGATTAAGCACTGGAATAAATTGCCTAGGGAAGTTGTAGAATCTCTGTCACTGCAGATTTTTAAGAACAGATTAGACAAACGCCTCTGAGGAATGGTCTTAGTTATTCCTTAGTCCTGCGTTGAGTGCAGGGGACTGAGTAGATGACCTATTGGGGCCCCTTCCAGTCCTACATTTCTATGATTCTGTGATTACAGGTACTGTGTATCCTACTGAATTGTCTTCATAGCAGGCCTCAGAACAGTAAGCAAAATAGCTTCTCCAAATAAAGTAGTCTCTTGGATCTTTTGCTTCAAGCATACAACTAGGCAAGAACTCTTTGATTTCAAAGATATGAGTCACTGGAGAACCTGAACAGGGTGCTAGACTGTTCCACTGTATTCAGAGTTCAGTTCCTTACTTACTTTAGTCTGATAAGGAAATTCTGGGGAACCATCAGGGCTTCTGTTTTATCTTGAACCAATGTTTGTCAACATGGGAGCACCTCATTTATTTATCCATTTTTCTGTAAATTCCTTAGGGTATGTCTACACAGCAATTAAATGCCTGCAGCTAGCCTAGGTCAGATGACGGGCTTGCAGGCCTCAGGATATAGGGCTATCAAATTTCTGTGTAGATGTTTGGACTTGGACTGGAGCCTGAGCTCTGGGTTCCCACAAGAGGGGAATGTCTTTTATTCCAGTGGCCATGACTTTGAGGTCAGCATAGATAAGGAAAGCCATATTCAGCCCTTTGTCAGTTTGTCATGGTTTTAAACCCTAGTGGGCTATTTAATCATATTTAAACACAGTCAAATGTGTTTAATGTGTATGTGCACTGAGACTCAAAAAGGTCTTCACTGTACCTTTAGTACATCTATGTCAAGGTGATTCTGAGCTTTCTCTGGTCCCCTTTCAGGTATGTCTTATCTCTTGAGGAGTAACCGTGCTACGGATGTTGACCCAAATTGGATTCAGGCCCTGTTACTCCCCTCATTGTAATTTCCTCCTCCTGCTTTTTGCTCTGTATACCATCAATGCAATCTGTTACTACATATGTTGTTTTCTCCCCAGTGATTTAAAGGTATGCCTAGACTGTGGTCTTTTGATGGTCTTTACTCGTGCATGGTTAGGGAAAGGGCAAAGACCAGGTTCACAATTGTTCCTTAGTGTTCTTGGGTCCTGCAGAACCACCTAAAACAATTTTGAATCCTCCAGTATGTCTGACAGTTAGTTAGCCCAGAACTAAAGCATCATGCTCCTAGGCCAGGGGTTCTCAGGACAAATTATTTGGTGGCCTCAGAGTGTGGCCACCAACTTTTGCTGGTGGCCACTCTCACGCTTTCTCCAAAAATCCTTAATTAGCTTTAGGAAAAACAAATAAATATGCACATACACACATCCAAATCATTGTAATTTATTTATTGCTAGCTAGTATGTCTGTTGTGAAAAGTGATATTAAGAAACACACAAGTACTACTTTTCACAGCAGACTTACGCAGCCCTGCAAGCCTGGGGACAAATTAAGCCCTGGATGGGAGATCGGGGGAGGCAGTGAGGCCAGGGGCAATGGGGGTGGGTGGGTGGCTGGGGGAGGCTGGAGCCTGAAGCCCCGTGTCCGGAGGATGGGGCCTGCTGCCACGCAGCTGGAGCACAGTGGCATGAGCCTCACCGCACCTGGGAAGGTGGGGAACTCACTGGCTGCCTGCTGCTCCAGCATTGTGCCCCAGGTGTCTCCAGAAGTGGGCAGGGCCTAGTCCCTGCTGGTGGCCCCAGCAACCAACACTAAGGCCGTGCATCCAGGAGCACCAGGGAGAGGGAGGGGCCACTGCTTTGCCCCCTCTAACCCGATCACAGGTCAGGAGGCTGTGGCCTCAAGAAAAGCCCTTGGTGGCCACATGCGGCCACAGTGGCCGCATTTGAGAAATGCTGTCGTAGGCCATTTCAAGGCAAGTACCCAAGTACGTGACTTAATACATTATTTTAGCAGCGCTCTGCTTAAAGCCATGTATCACTTTCTAAGGTAGCCAAAGAACGTGTACCATAGGAGACCAGTGATAGCAATTGCTGAAGGCTTCGGTTGACGCTTCTTTGAACAGCATCAGCATGGGCATATGAGCCACTGGATTCTAAAAGACAACAGGGGAGAACATTGGTGGTCCTGATGACCTTTTCTCTCTCTCTCTTTTAAGAGAAAGATTCCTTTGATAATGTAAATGCCAAAATCCTGACCTTGGCTCTTTTAAAACACTTTTCCAACACCAGCTGTCATGGGATGAAAACTAAGTACATTTCGCATTGAACTAAATTTATTCTATAGCTGTATTTTGAGACTTGCCCACAGTACCTGTTAGTTTTACATGCTAGTTGTGGGTACAGTCCTATGTCCAGTTTTTCCAACCATTCACTTTTTTATTAATTATTTTAATGTGCGTTTTTCCTCCTTTAGGTTCTGTCATCTACCTGGAACATTTTGAAGGAGGAGAACAAATGGAACTACAGGGCTCTATGAACATCTAGAGAAACAGTGTAGGTAATTATTATACATCTTTTTATTATAACAGCAAACTGTGCTCAAATAACGTTGTGAAGGATTCCCCCGGGATGCAGCCTGGGACTGTGGGACCACTGTGCCCCTTTAACTCTCTCCAGCCTTGCTAGTGACCAGCAGCAACCCCCTCCAGGTGCTGTTATCACTCAGCACAACCGCATGTGGAGCCCCACACCCAGCTAGATTGCATGAATGCTTCGAGAGCCACTCATGAATCACATGGAGAAAGGCACCAGCCCAATCCCCCCCAGCTCCCAGCACTGTACCCCAGGAATACACTGTCTTGCACTGCTCAAGATGAGCAGTGCAAATTTATTAATTGGTTCACCACTTCCTCAGTGGAAAGTGGATATACACCAGCCTTTGCAAACCTGAGCACATTTGCTACACGCTTCATACAAACTCACTGGTAAAGATAAACAGTAAAACAAATGTATTGACTATAAAAGGTGGATTTTAAGTGATAGGCAAAAAGTCAGAGTTAGTTACCAAAAGAAAAGAAAATATAAGCATGCAGTCTAAACTCTCAACCTAATTAGACTGGGAAACATCTTGATTAAGCAATTTTTCTCACCCCCCGCCCTCTGGGGATATTGCAGTTCATAGTACACAGGTTTCACCCTTGAAATCTGGGCCAGTCCGCTCAGTTGGAGTCTTCAGAGTGTCCTTGTTGCTTGCAGCGTAGGTGGGCGAAGGAGAACAACCCAGCACGTGGCCACGGTGTCTGTTTTATACCTTCAGTCCATGTGCTTGGAAAACACAAGTCCAGGCATGTCTGGGTGGGCATTGCTGAGTCTCCAGGCAAGGTTGAGCAAATTCCCCTGGTGTGGCCTCATGCAGGTGAGTCACGGCATTGTAGCTTCCTTGCTGGACAGTGATGGTTGATGGGTTGATTGACACCCCGCGTGGGTATTGGTTACATACCTTGCTGTTGCCTCTGGGGAGCTAATATCTGGCTGATTCCCCAACTTACAGCATGTTTTAGTGACAGCCATAAAACACAGTTCTCATAATTGCATGTGCATTAATGGTATACATATATGGATAGAGAAATGACTTTCAACAGATCATAACCTTTCCCCTGATACCTTACAAGGCATGCTTTATATGTAAGATCACAATTTATATATATTATATAAATGAGGAATATGGGGGTTATAGGGTGCTCCCCCAAGATACAGAATGTTACAAACGTTATGGAGTTGACTTGCTCAAAAAAGAATAGTAGTTTCAAAGTTAGACTGAAATTCCATCCCTTCCTTTTTTGTTGTGCCACACATTGTCAGATCCCCTCAGTAAGTGAGGAACACTTGCACGGTTTGAACTGAATTTACTTTTATGGATTTCAGAGCCTTAATGTTATTTGGAACATAGTCTTGTATGGCTTTATCTCCTTTGCTCTCTCCTTCAAAGCGTGGTTCATATAAGAATATCTGTACTGCTATAAAATGTTTTTATTCTTTTTAAAATACAGAAAAAGCTATTTTAATTTGTAAACAAGCATTAAATGAGAAGCTGTTTAATCAGGGGAGGGAAAAACAGAACAAAATATTTTAATATTGAATCAGTAAATGCAATTGTTGCACTGAGAGGAATGGTTATGTTGAAGAGGAACTAACAGCTCAGTTGAATCTCATTACTGAAGTAATACTGACAGGTTTTAGCTTAAGAGTCTTCTTTTTTGTTTTGGATGAAAGCTAAAGTAACTTTCAAAAGGCATAGCTTTGACATCTGCACAAAGCAAGGTGGTAAAAGAATACTGAAAACATTAATATATGCAGGAATCTAGTCTTGTTTGAAGTCACTGTAAAGTGAATTGTTGCAATAAAAACTGAGGGGTTATCTCCAATTAAATTAAGATTTCTTATTTGTATGTATTGATCAACTGCTACTTGCTTGAACAATGGAACCATTTTCAATGTTGGTTCTTTGATAAGGAAATACTGAGGGGAAAATCAGTTTTCCAATATTGTCTAAAACTCATTCATGTTGTGATATTACTACAGAAATAGGTCCTTCTCTGTGTTTGTTTTAACTTCTGTCATGTTGTCAATAGCAGTGCACATTTTATACAGTAAATGTAAATTGTTCCACTGTCTTTATTACTACTTATATAATTCTAGGAAAACATAATTTTGACTTTTTGGGGGCGGCGGGTGGTGGTGGTGGAGCATATTACACTCAAAAAAATTTCAACATAGAAATTTGAGTGGTATGCCTTCTGAGCCACAGAATCATTCAAAGCAGTAAAACTATTGAGGCACATGTGTATTGATACATCTGAATATTTCAGATTATAATTGTTAGTCCCTCTCTTTGTCAGCTGGAATGGTCATAGAACCAACTCTTTCCTTGTTCATCCTCCTTCTCCTTTACCTCTTTTGTTTCTTGTGTCTCACACACACCCCATAAGGTATGTCTGCACAGCAGCTGGGAGTGAGCTGCACAGCAGTTGGGAGTGAGCCTCCCAGCCCAGGAAGACAGACCTGTGCTAGCCTGCTAAAAATATGTTGGGGCTCAGGCTGCAGCTTGGGCTCTGAACTCACCTGAGCTACAGCCCGAGCCACAACGTTCACACTGCTCTTTTCAGCGAGAGTCTGTCTACCTAGGCTGGGAAGCTCACTCCCAGCTGCAGTGTAGACACCAATACCGGCAATGTAAAGAACTACTCTTCAAAGAGAGAGCATTACAAACATATGGATATGTTTGGTCCCTCAATAATAAGGCAAGATTGAAACAAGGAAAGAGAGATGTTAAGAAACAAGCTTTTAAATATTTTAGAATCTAGTGCCAAAGGCTACAGTGGACCGCCTAATAAAAAGAGGCCGACTGGAGCTTGCAGATTAACTTTGGATGAATCTAGCCATGGCTAAATAATGTAACTCATTGTGTCATTGAAGATTTTGAATTTTTTTTTGCATATCTATTTAATGGTGTATGAAGTTGGTGAAAAGGTTGAACACTCTGAGTTTCTGATACGCTCCTCAGGATAAGGAATCTGATAAGATACAAGTTGAAGAGGAAATTCTGTGTTCATTGAGTCATTTACTCAGCGAATAGCTGATTATCACATGGTGATGAATCAACTGCAGTGTCTTTTATGCAACAAATGCAGCTTATCTGCATTTCTTTTTCGAGATGATAAAAGGCTAGAAATGCAGATGACCATCCAGAAAGGTCTAGATTTGACCAAGCTTACTTTGCATATGTTTTGTGTCCATTACTGTGAAGAATTCATTGGCATCTGCAGTCACACTTCACAGGAATTCTTAGAATCAGAGAAATGTAGGGCTGGAAGGGACCTCGAGAGGTCATCATGTCCAGCCCCTGCGCTGAGACAGGACCGAGTGAACCTAGATCATCCCTGACAAGTGTTTTCCAATCTGTTTTTAAAACCTCCAATGATGGTGTGACACTGAGCCAGAAAGGGGTAAGCAACTTGCAGGCTAAATGACCCAAATTCTACCTTTTAAAGACAAATTAGGGCCATTCCTTATAAATAACTAACAAAGCCATGTTAGATAGACTAGAGCTTTGAAATGTAGACTTGTACTGTTAGAGAATTAGAAGAAAATAGTGATTGTATTTGTCTGTGTTAGAGGTGGTTAATGTAACCAGACGGTTCCTGTCTGTTACTATATTCTGTTGATTCAGAGATCAAAAGGGAATATTAACATTTAGATGAAACTTGGGTTTAATAACATCATTGACTGTATTTCTCTTTGAAGTTTAGTAAACTGTCTAGGAACTGATTAAAGGATATTATCTTATGCAGATGAATGCAGCTAAGTACCTGTGTATACATAGAAAATAGGTTTTACTTCAAAGCCACTATTCTTCACCCAAGGAATACCTGCTATCAAGAGGCTATCAATAGACTTCCACAGATCTATAAAAGAATGCTAGGGTCACAGTCCTGTATCTCAGATCTGCTTAAGCTTGGTTAGGAGACGCTTGAGTCTCCAAACTGAGGTCTCCAGCTCCAGTTTGGATTACCCTGCTGATTCTCATGGAAGATTAGAACAAAGTCTATATATGGACTGCATATTTGACTATAGCCTGATGAACTGATTCTGGAAAGAACTTTTGCTACTCAGTAGCTCACTATCGCTTGTATGAAGCTGACCTAAGACTTTATTCATATATCTAAGTATAATGATCTTTTAACTACAGTACTTGCTCTTTTTTCTTTTTAAATAAATCTTAGTTTAGTTAATAAGAATTGGCTGAAAGCATATGTTTGGGTAATATCTGAAATATTGAGTGACCTGGTGGGTAATGTGTCCGATCCCCTGGGGTTGGTAGAACTTTCTGATGAACAAGACTTTCAGTAATCCTCCTCATATTTGACTTAGCTGTCTGGTTGGGAGCACAAGGCTAGATTGCTTTAAGGGAACTGTTTTTGGCTTTGGGGTAACCAGTTTGTTGCAGAAGCTGTTTTATTTCTGGATTGGTGAATCTAATTACTAGAATAACCACCAATTTTGGGGATCATCTGCATCATTGTTTTCAGTTTGCCCTGATTGAGCAATCTCAGTGTGGTCCTCCCCAGGCAACAGCAATCACAGGAGGGGATTCCACAGCCTCCCTTGGAAGCCTATTCCAGAGCTTAATAGTTAGAAAGTTTTTCCTAATATCTAATCCGAATCTCCCTTGTTGCAAATTAAGCGAATTACTTCTTGTCCTGCCTTCAGTGGACATGGAGAAAAATTGTTCACCGTCTTCTTTGTAACAGCCTTTAACAAACGTGAAGACTGTTACTAGGTCTTCCCTCAGTCTTCTTTTCTCAAGACTAAATATGTCTAGTTTCTTTAACCTTTGCTCACACATCAGGTTTTCTTAACCTTTTATCATTTTTATTGTTCTCCTCTGGACTCTTTCCACTTTGTCCACATATTTCCTAAACTGTAGTGCCAAGAATTGAACAAGTACTCCAGATGAGGCTTCACTAGTGCTGAGTACAGTGAGACAGTTCTCTCGGGTCTTACATATGACACTCCTGTTAATACATCCCAGAATCATATTGGCCTTTTTTCCAACTTCATCACATTGTTGACTCATTCAGTTTGTGATCAGCTATTACCCCCAAATTCTTTTAAGCAGGATTTTGTAGTTGTGCATTTGGTTTTTTCCTTCATGAATGTAGTACTTTGCAATTGTCTTTACTGAACTTCTTCTTCTTATTGATTTCAGATCAATTCTTTAATTTGTCAAGGTCATTTTGAATTTCAATCCTGTCCTCCAGAGTGCTTGCAGTCCCTCCCAGTTTGGTGTCATCTGCAAATTTTATAAACTTACTCCACTCCATTATCCAAGTCATTAATGAAAATATTGAATAGTATCGGACTTAGGACTGACCCTTGTGGGACCCCACCTGATATGCTCTCCCAGTTTGACAACAAACCACTTATAACTACTCTTTGAGTGCCGTCTTGCAACCAGTTGTGCACCCACCATACAGTAATTTAATCTAGACTGTGTTTTCCTGGTTTGCTTATGAGATTGTCATGTGAGACTGTATCAAAAGCCCTATTAAAATCAAGATACATCACATCTAATGGTCCCCCCCATCCATTGGGCCAGTAGCTCTGTCAAAGAAGAAAATTAGGTTGGTTTGGCATGATTTGTTTTTGACAAACCTATGCTGACTCTTCCTTATAACCCTAATATCCTCTGGATGCTTACAAATTTATTGTTTAATTTGTTCTAGTACCTTTCCAGATATCAAAGTTAGGCTGACTGGTCTATCTTTCCCTAGATCCTCTTTGTTCCCCTTTTTAAAGACAGGCGTTATGTTTGCCCTTCTCTGGTCCTCTGTGATATTACCCATCCTCTCTGAATTCTCAAAAATAATTGCTACTGGTTCCGAGATTTCTTCAGCTGATTCCTTAAGTACCCTAGGATGCATTTCATCAGGGTGTGCTGACTTGAATACGTCTCACTAATCTAAATATTCATTAAGCTGTTATTTCCCTATTTTGGCTTGCATTCCTTCCCTGTTGTGGTTAATATTGTGTTAAATGACTGGTCACGACTGACCTTTTTTGTGAAGTCTGAAGCAAAATAGGCATTACACACCTCAGTCTTCTTGTCATCAGTTATTAGCTCTCCTTCTTTGCTAAGTAGAAGACATACGTTTCCCTTGATCTTTCTCTTGGTCCTAATGTATTTAAAGAGCCTCCTCTTATTGTCCTTTGCTAGGTGTACCTCATCTTATGCTTCAGCCTTTCTGATTTTGTTGCTACATGCTTGTTCTATTCTTTTGTACACCTTCTTAGCCATTCATCCACGTTTCCACTTTTTGTAGGTTTTTTAAAATTTTCATATCATTAAAGAGCTCCTGAAGGACCCTGTAGTGGTCCCTCTCTCTCAAGTGGGGAGGGTGGCCTCCGCCTCGCTGTGTCAGGCAACAGCACTCTAGCTTGGGTCCTGCTGGCGGGGCCGAGCAGTAAGACGTCTATAGTTCTATAGCCACTAGCAGAGGCAAACAAGCAGTAACAGTTTGATGCTCTAGCCCTCTTGGGTGGGGCCAAGCAGTGAGCAGTCTGTTAGCCCTGAGCCTCCTGGCTGGGGCTGGCAGTAATTAACAGTCTGTGGCTCCGCCCGTTTGGGCGGGACAGAACAGGGAGCATGCTTTAGCCTAAATCAGCGAGCACACACTCAGTCTAGGACTCTGGCCCTTTTGGCAGGGCAGAGCAGGGCGAAGGCTTTAGTCTAAGCCTCCTGGCTAAGGCAGCCAGAACACACAAACACAGTCTAGGGCTCTCGCCCTTTGGGTAGAGTTGCCAACTTTCTAATCACACAAAACCAAGCACTCTGGCCCTGCCCCTTCTCCAAGGCCCCGCCTGCTGCCCCACCCCTTCCCTGAGGCCCCACCCCTTCTTACTACATTCCCCCTCACTCGCTTTCACTGGGCTGGGACAGGGAGTTGGTGTGCAGGAGTGGGTGAGGGCTCTAACTGGGGGTGCAGGCTCAGGGATGGGGCCAGAAATGAGGGGTTCAGGGTGCAGGAAGGGGCTCCGGGCTGGGACAGGGAGTTGGGGTGAGGGAGGTCTCCATCTGGGGGTGAAAGCTCTGGGGTGGGGCCTGGGATGAGGGGCTTGGGGTGAAGGAGGGGGCTCCAGGCTGCAGGGGAGGGATTGAGAAAGTGGGAGGGGGCTCTTTGGCTGGGACTGGGGTTTGGGGTGTGGGCTCTGGGCTGGGGATGGAAATGAGGGGGTTGGGGTGCCAGAGGGGTCTCTGGGTTTGGGACATGAGCTTACCTTGGGCAGCTCCCAGTCAGCAGCGCAGTGGGGCTAAGGCAGGCTGCCTGCCTGTCCTGGCATCATGCTGCTCCCCGGAAGTGGCCAGCAGGTCTGACTCCTAGGCAGGGGGAGAAGAGGCTCCACGCACTGCCCTGCCCCCCAGGTCCCATTGGCCGTGCAGAGCCAGTGCTTGGGGCGGGGGCAGTGCATGGAGCCCCGTGGCTCCTTTGCCTAGGAGCTGGAACTGCTGACTGCTTTCTGGGGCGGAGCACGGTGCCAAGACAGGTAGGGAGTAGTCTGCCTTAGCCCTGCAGCACCACCGACTGGACTTTTAACGGCCCGGTCGGCGGTGCTGACCGGAGCTGCAAGGGTCCCTTTTCGACTGTGTGTTCTGGTCGAAAACCAGACACCTGGTCACCCTATCTTTGGGCAGGGCAGAGCAGGGAGCTGGCTTTACTCTAAGCCTCCCGGCTGAGGCAGCCAGCACACACACTAGGCTCACCATCTCCTGACTGGGGAGAGGTGGGAGCCACAAGCCAAGCACAGGCCTTCTGGCCTAGGGGTGCAATGGCCACCACCCCAGGGGTGGGGTTGGCAGCGCGGAAGGTAAGGCGACCTGGGTCCACCCGATTCCACTAGTTCCCAGCCCACGGCCCTAACAATGGCGGAGTGTTCTGCCAGGTCAGCGGGGATTCTAGTTGCAACACACTGACCCTTGTTCTTGCAACAAAACTGGACTAAAGTCTGGTTTCCCCAGGCTACTTCCTACCACAGTTTGGAGGGGGCTCTGTGGTCCAAGGGTCTTCTGTCTCCTCAGGGTATACTGCAGACGGCAGTCCTGGCAACTCTTCTCCAGGGTCGGTCTCTTCCGGAGGCAGGGCGCTATGCAGTGTGGGCTCATTTGCAGCGGTTGGTAGCAGGCTGGAGAGGTCTGTCTCCTTCTGTGGTTCCCACTCAACTGAGCTGCAGGGCCTTCTCTTTATACTTCCTGTCCTGCTCTGGTATTTCTGGCGAGTAGGTGGAGCGGATCTGGCTCTGCCCACCGGGGGAGGGTAGTGGTTCCTTGCTCTCAAGTCTGGAGGGAGGCCACTCCACCTCACTGCAGAGCCGTAATGCCCTCTTACCATTCTTCCTATATTTCCTTCACCTCGGGATAATTTGCAATTATGCCTTTAATATTGTTTCCCTGAGAAACTACTTTTTCAAGTTTAGTCCTCTTGCAAGATTTTTCTCAAATAGTATCCTCCCAATATCTGCAATTCTTATTCATGTTCGCATTATTTAGTGAGCAATGCAGTATTCCTAAATGCTACATTTTTGTTCTTTACTTCTATTGGACATCAAGGTCTGGTCTACACTAAAAAATTAGGTCAGTTTAATGTCAGTCAGGGGTGTGAAAAATCCAGAACCCTGAGTGGCGTTGTTAAGCCGACCTAAGTCCCCCTGTAGCCAGTGCTAGGTTGATGGAAAAATTCTTCTGTCAACCTAGCTGCCGCCTCTCGGGGAGGTGGATTATTTATGGCGAATGGAAAATCCCTCCTGTTTGGTGTAGTCAGTGTCTACACTGAGCGCTATGGCAGGGCCATTACATGGTGCAGCAGTCCCACTGTAGTGTATTAAGTGTGTTTTAAGGGATGATAAGATGGGATAGCCTAATTTTGGCAATTAATTGATCTTCAACTGTTAGCAATAGATATGCCCAGTGGCCTATGATGGTATGTTAGGTGGGGTGGGATCTGAGTTACTACAGAGAATTCTTTCCTGGGTGGCTGGCTGGTGAGTCTTGCCCACGTGCTCAGGCTTTAGCTGATCGCTATATTTGGGGTCAGAAAGGAATTTTCCTCCAGGGCAGACTGGCAGAGGCCCTGGGGGTTTTTCGTCTTCCTCTGCAGCGTGGGGCCCAGGTCACTTGCTGGAGGATTCTCTGCACCTTGAAGTCTTTAAACTACAATTTGAGGACTTCAGTAGCTCAGACATAGGTTAGAGATTTGTTACAGGAGTGGGTGGGTGAGATTCTGTGGCCTGCGTTGTGCAGAAGTTTCAGACTAGACTATCATAATGGTCCCTTCTGACCTTAAAGTCTATGATTCTATGATTAAGTGTAGACAAGTCCTAAAAAGCCAATATTGTTTACTCACATAGCCAAGAAGATTGCACTGATCATCCCTAAATTAAATAAAAATAAATTGAGTCCAGGGGATTTGCCTTTTCAGTTAGATGCTAGCTTAGTCATCGTGTGTGTGATCCCATTTGGGCTTCTTTATGCTTGTAAACAGCCCTCTGGTTGATTGCCAGGGCATCTTTTGTGATATCCGCAAGTCTGTTGCGTAATAAGTGCCTGTGTGGTAACACACTTACTGCAGAGTCTGCTTTCATTCAATGGCAGATCCAAGGTATTTGGTAGAATATATGAAAACTTCCTCTTGCACAATCAGCTAAAACAGAATTTATAATAAAAGAGCAGCCCAACTTGGAAATATTGTATAGAAAGTGGAATATGTTACCTCTTCCCAGATTTTGAAGTCTTTACATGTAGTTACTACAGCTCGTAGTATTGTACTCTTCTTATTCCACGTGGATATTTTCTCCTCAAGAAGTCTTTGAGGCTCATTGCTCCTGTCAAACAGGATATATGTTGGAGAATTTCATCTGTCAGCTCATGACAGCATCCCCAGAAAAATCATCAGCTCATCACAGTAGTACCAGAAAAAGATAACATTGACTAAACTAAGAGTGGCTGTGAATCAGCTTTAGTAGCACTAGGAGATTGCTGTTGGAGTGGGTGGGGGGGAAAGCTCCAGGGGAAAAGAAATCCATACAGAGGTTTACCAAAACTGAAAACTTCAAGTTGTAAAGTTCAAATTTTTGGTTTTCTGAGCAGCTTTTCAAACACTTGCATTTTCTCCCATTATTTTTAAATAATGCAGCATAAAATATTTTTTAATTAACTGTAGTCCTGGCTGTTCATAAGTAAGAAAAGCATGGCCTACTTAGCAACTCCTCATAAACAAAGCAAGCTTTAAACTGGAGGGAACCATTTTTCCTTCAGAAAGTTGGGTTTGGGGTGTGGCAAAAATACTAACAATCATAGAACAAAACAGATGATGGGAATAGTCATGCTCTGGCCTCTAAATGATGCCAAAACTTGCACAAGAAAACCTAAATTAATAGATTTACAAATGTATATTTTATAGGTTCACTGCCAAGATTTTTTGGCCAAAAAAATTGATTCTTTGTTCTATCTGTTCTACATAGGGTTTTCCATGTGTGTGGTCTAATATAATCCTCCTGTGGTTATGCACTTCCTTCATGCTCATGGTCTAGTATTGACAGTCACATTCCCATGTGTAAATAATTCTGCACTTGGAGCCTTGCTAAATATTGAAATCCAATATGAAGATCTTCTTGCTGCCTGCTTTATGCATAACCTGTTTCACTTTTGATCATGCATTATTCTTCTTCTCAGAGTATAGATGGAAGAGTCCTTTCAGAGAAAGCGGGGAGAGAGCAATGAAGGGTAGGAGGAGAAAACAGAAGGATTTTGAATATTGCTTTCCATGACTTCCCTCCACTCCCTACTCCCTTCCCACCACTATCAAAAAAACTAAAGGTTTTTTCTCTTGGCAGCCCACTAGGCTCCTGTGCAATTACAGCTAATCTTTAAAACAGTAGAAGTAAGAAGAGAGCTTGTCAAGGCTGAATCCCCACTCTGGCACTTTGAGTGCAGAAGGTGGGGGCCCGCAAGGATTTTAAAAATTAATACTTGCCATTCCAGGCTTGTATTACACTCCCAAGGTTACATCGTTTCTCTGACTTTGGCTTAGTAAACGCTGCTGCCACCCAAATGCAAAAAAGACCCTTGAACCCAGGAAGGAGCACTTGGGAGTTCCTCCCTGTGTGGTACCTTCCGGGGTAGAGCTGAGAAAGAAAACAAAGGAAATTATCTGTTGCCACCAGCTAATTAAACAACATATGCACAAACCTCTTAAGACACCAAAAATACAATTCTGTTCTTAAAAAAGGTAAATTTTATTAAAAACAAAAAGAAAGGAAATACATTTGGAACTTAGGCTTTTGCTAGATTTTAAAGGAGCAAAACCTAAGCACCCAAAATAGCTTTCTTGGGGGTATAGCTTGAAGGTTACAAGCAAACAAAAGTATCTGGGGTTAGCACAGAGGAGATCCACCAGTCAAAATAAAGAAATAAACCTGATCGCGTCTATCTAAACATTCCCTGTCCCAATGATTCCTTCTAGGTATGGAATATAATTTTTCATACTGGGTTCAAACCTTACACCGCATTCCTGCTTATAGTGTTGCTCCTCCGTGTTCCTGCAGCCCAGAGAAAACAAGGGAGAGACAAAGGGAAAGCATTTTTCCCATTTTAGAAAGTTCTAGCCTTTCCATTGGTTTTTTTGGTCAGGTGCCCACTCCCTTTTCTTTACCTGGGGATTTTTTAACCCTTTACAGGTAAAGCAAGCAGCCACCAAGAGGGACTTTATAGCTAGCTGGGTGTCCATAAAAGGGAGCTCCCCCCACTTCATTTATCACAGAGCTACCTTAAAATTTAAAGCCTTTTTGAGATTGTCCTTGAAAGTTTTCCCTTTCCCTAATGTTCCATCCATCCCCATTTCTCCTTTCTCCCCACCCCAGCCTCTCCACAATACTACAGCACAATGCAAGTATAGCAAACCTGATGTGATTCAGTATGAAGTTGCAGGTGTTTGTCCCATTTGGCAGAGTGACAACACTTTAAACAAATTTATAGGACATGTTAGATATACACAGGTGTAACATTTAAAATGTGAACAATACTGAAATAAGAAATACTTCAAAATTCATAATGCTATGAATCTTGATTGTACTTTGTGTATGTAGAAATTTAGTGGCATTGCCATTAAATTCTCAATATTTGCTGGCATTTTGATCAACTTTTACAGGAAGAGAGGATATAGATGTATGGGATCATCAATAATACAATATTCAGAAAGCAGATGAGAAAAGCATTATGTATGAGTTCTTGCAGTAGCAAGCAATCTCAAAATATGAGATGTATTCAGACTTCGCTATCATTTGAAAGGTTGAAATAGCATATGCATTAATCAGTCTAGTTTAAGTTTAAACTGTTAATTTTTCTTATTGGTAGTGGACAATAGCCCACATTATAAAAACCTGCACACCATTCTTATATTTGTTAGTAGCAGACAGATTGTGTAGTATAAGCAAAGTCTCTCGCTCCTCTTGTTCTTGAATGTTAGGTTTTCTTCTTATCAAGACTAAAATTAACTATTACCTATAAAACAGTTTAGGAACGTATTTATTCATTGTATCTGGCTTATACTATTTAATACTGTAGGTGTACATAACTTCATAGATGCAATAAGACATGATCCAAGTCCACAGAAGCTTAAAATCTAAACTGTACAGAACACAAAGATATCAGCAAGGGTGAGTGACAAAGCAAGAGTGTGCACATGTGTGTGCAGTGGTGGAGGGAAGTGGGAGGGAACTCACAAGAAAGCATTTTGTTGTTCATGGGCAAAGTTAGCATTGCCGTTATTGGAGTCATCGTTTTACGCTAACTTTCATATAATTAAGCTACCTAGTATTATAGCTTTGTGTTGAATAATGCCTTCTACATTGTTTACATCTAATTTGATCTAAATAAATGTTGACTCAACTTAAAAACTAAAATATGTCTAAAAACAGCAAAAAAAAAATCATAGGTGTTGAATGTCATTGCAGTAACAAACCTATGCAATCTCTGGTTATAATTACAATATGAAATCAGAAGTATTTTGTATGTTAAATCTTTCTTCTTATTTCTATTAGCCTAAACCTGATAAGGCTCAGCAAGCTTTTCACTAAGAAGACGCATGGAATTTTAAGCCTTGAAGTATTCTTCTAGAAAAAAAAAAAAGAAAGAGAATCTATTAAGATTCCCAAGCAGATACAGTATAATAAAGCTTTGGTAATTATCATTTGATCTTCCCACACTGTCATAAATCCACAACTTAAATTTAGTTAATCAGTGGTTTATTTCCTTCAACTAGCTAATTTAAATTTCAGTTGCATTTTTGCATAAGTAGTTGACTGAATTTTGGCCAGAGAACTATAGCTGAAAATACACTAAATGCATTTCAGTGAAAATCCAACTAGTTCTTCACTTCATAAGTATTCCCAATATATTATATACCTTTTAAGAAAATTAGATGAAGCATTTTAAAGAGCGACCCTAGGATCTGTATGTGTGTGAAACGGTAATGAATGGTGAGGGGAAGATAAATTAGTAAATAGTTATAAACCATTTTAAAATACTACACAAAAAGTTAGATTTAAGAAGGTTAAGATAGTAGTTAATCTTGCATTGGACTGTCAGACTTACCATTTGTGACAACAGAGAAAATTGGATGTTAGACCTTTGTCCTATCGTTTCATCCTGATTCAGCTCTCACTTTCTTCTGGAGGCCGAGCCAGTCCACTTTGAGGTTTATCTTGCTCTGTGTGTATGTTATCTTGGTAGACAGGCCTTGCTTCTCCAGGAATGCAAGAATTTTGGTGCTTGTGATTTAGATTTTTGTTCTTAGTTCCTATCTGGAAGTTCATGTATGGCACCATTATTCAGTTGTGACTCTGCATGTGTAATGGGAAAATGCTTTTGGGAGTCTTGTGAAACAGGGCCTCAGTGGCATTGCCGTGTACTTTGACAGAACTATCAGAAAATTAAATTGGTGCCAATTCTTCAGGAAAAGGAATTGTAGCATTTAGGGGTACTATATTTCTCACTAGATAATGCCAAAATGAATAAGAGCTGTGGATACTGGGAGGATACTTCTTGAGGAAAAATACTGGAAGAGGGCTAAACTTGGTTTTTAGACATTGGAACTGGAGAATTATTAGTTCAGATAATTCCCAAATGGATAGGACCTAGAGATAAAACCAAGGAAGTTTTTGGCTTGGTTTTTGTTACTTTTGAATTGCTGCTGGTGCAGTTACTGAAAAATTTGGAGAGAAGTTTCTTTTTAAGTACACTTTTGATAGGACAACATCCAAGTAATGTCCTCTTTTCCTGTTGGGAAAATCACTTTGATCTGAACAACCCAAAGGATAATTTATGTCAAAAGACGTGATGTGAATTGCCAATATTTCTGTTTAATTAGAGGACGTGAGAACAAAGTTGGCCAGGTCTGATGGGAAAGAGAGGGCTAGATTCTTGAAATATGTGCAGTGTAGAAAGGTCAAATGAGTCAATTTCTTGACTGAGTCATGTAGTGTCTTCTGATCTTTGTTTTGTGTCACACATATAGCTTGAAGGAGGACAGAATCCACTTTATAGGAATTACAAAAAACCTGAATTCCGGGATAATTATCTAAGGTTCTGTTGGAATTATGACCTCTGTGTCTGGCTATGCTTATTATTTTATTTCACCGGCATAAAGGCTAAGAAGGAAAATGGGAAATCTCTCAATTATATTTTCTTTTTGTATAGTATTGAGAATGGTTTGGTTTGTCTGAGGTGGAATTGGTCTACAGAGAGAGGAAAATGTTTAGTTTTCTCAAAGATTAATTCTTAAGCATAAAATTTCCTAAAACAGATTTGACCATTTATTTGAGGTTTTGGAAAAATATCTTCTGGTTCAAGGAGGACAAAATGGCTGGAAGGATTAGATTAGATCGAGGGATCATGTACTTTTGATATCCAGATTTTTATGTCACCCAGGAGATCTGGTGAGAAAAAGCAGTATATCTCAATCCTTAAGCACTTTCTCTGAGGGATTGTCCAAGGAATTTGTCACATTTTTTTTCCCGAAAATACGATTGATCCGATATTGCTGTAATAAAGTGGTGTGTGCCAGGAATTAATTTCTTCCTAAATGTGTGTCACTTTGAGATGTCTGCCAGTGATAGACAACTTGGCCATAGAATCAAAGCTTCCTTAAAAATTTTTTGATAGTATTGTAAGTGAAAATTAATATTTTTTCAGAGACACTTGGACCAGGTGATTTACATGCTAACACTTAACATATTTTGGACTTCTAGTGTCTGAGAGTAAAAAATAGGGATCACTTTAGTGAACAGAGGAGAGTTTCTATCATCTGAAATAGTTTAGTCCAAGTAAAAATAACAAATAATGGTAGTTGGTTTTCCAAAAGCTATTTTGGAAATGCAGCAATAAAAAGGGGTTGCAAACACTTTGGAGCACAGGATTAGAATTCAAAATGACCTTGATAAATTGGAGAATTGGTCTGAAATCAACAAGATAAAATTCAGTAAAGACAAGCACAAGGTACTGCACTTGGGGAGGAAAAATCAAATGAATAAATACAAAATGAAGAATAACTGACTAGGCATACTAGTAATACTGCCTGGAAGGAACTGGGGGTTACAGTGATCATAAATGGAATGAGTCAACAATGTTAGGCAGTTGAGAAAAAGGCAAATATTTTGAGTGTACTAATAGGAGTATCATATGCAACTCAGGAGGTTATTGTTCTGCTCTATTTGGCATTGATGAGGCCTTGGATGAAGTACTGTGTTCAGTTTTGGGTGCCACACTTTAAAAAAGATATAGACAAATTGGAGAGTCCACAGGAGAGCAGCAAAAATAAGAGGTTTAGAAAACACGACATATGAGGAAAGGTTGAAAGAAATTGGGCATATTGAGTTTGGAGAAAACTGAAGGAGTTCATAAGTCTTGAGAGGGGTAAAAAGTTGTCATAAAGAGGATAATGATCAAGTTCTCCATGTCCACTGAGGATAAGGAAAGAAGTAATTGGCTTAGTTTGCAGCAGGGGAGATTTATGTTGGATATTAGGAAAAACTTTCTGACTATAAGAAAAATTAAGCACTGGCACAGGTTACCTGAGAGGTTGTGGAATCCTAGTCACTAGAAGGTTTTTAAGAACAGGTTAGACAAACATCTGCCAGGGATGATCTTAGGGTTGCCTGTTTTCGTTGAAAATATTCCTGGAGGGTTCATCATATGACATAATCTTTCATTAGAGATTAATCTTTGATTCCTGGAGGCTCCAGGACAATCCTGGAGGGTTGGCCACTGTAGATCATGCAGATATACTTAATTCTGCCTCTGTGATGGCAGATGGACTAGAAATAGATGACCCCTTGAGGACCCTTCCAGCCCTACATTTCTATGATTAAAATAGAGGAGTGAATTTTCAAAGCATGTGGGGATTTATCTGCATGAGTCCTACTGATAAGTGGAGTCGTGTCTCACACAACTTCAAAATGTATACTAAAGAGACATTTTTATATAGGAGCACTAATTGTGATTTGCAACACCCAGAGGCTTGGTACTTGGCTTGATTCTAGATTTGAGGTACTTCTAAACAACTAGATAAAAAGGTATTCTGTCCTCTGCTTCAATTATCTATGATTTTAAACAAGATTGTCTCAGTGCAAGGTCTTTGCATCTCCTAAATTTGTGCAGATTTCGTCATGTGAGTGTCAAACCAATTGGAGTTGTGCAGCACTTTTAAAATGTATGGGTCTGTTTTCATGAGAAACATTTTCTCAATCTGCTTAGGTAGTTTGTGTGAGCATTGAATATTATTGAAAGTGGAAGATGAATTATATTGAGTTAGTCTATATTTTTTCTCTTCTGGAACAGCAACTCAGGTGATACTGTATCTACATGTATCACTCATTCTTTTTCCAACTATGATATAGTACTTTGCCAACTTTAAAATAGGTCATAATTTTAATATGGCACTATGGATCAATAATAGTAATTTCCCAATTTCTCAAATAAAACTTCAGCCAGTCAGTTATGATTCCTCCCTATAGAATTTACTGCACCCAAAGATCAAGAAATTCCCATACAGGAAAACCTGCAGTAAAGCAATTTGAGCATTTTTATTGAGCAAACCTTGAGTATACAGTCAGAGTGCTGCTCTGATTTAATCGCTTTGATCTGATGACTTTGGGAAGCCCAGTGTAACATGAAAAGTGTCCATTGTTAGTATTTGTAACACATCAAATATGTAAACAAACAAGGTGTTATAAAACAGTTTTACAAAATTCATGATAACAAAATGATTAGTATGTACAACCTTGAATTTTTGAAAAAGAAAAATAAATTGAAAAGGAGTACTTGTGGCACCGTAGAGACTAACCGATTTATTTGAGCATAAGCTTTCGTGAGCTACTTGCATCCGATGAAGTGAGCTGTAGCTCACGAAAGCTTATGCTCAGATAAATTGGTTAGTCTCTAAGGTGCCACAAGTACTCCTTTTTCTTTTTGCGAATACAGACTAACACAGCTGCTACTCTGAAAAAAATAAATTAATAGTCCTACCATTCAAAATCCAGCTGAAACATCTCTGGGGCTATTAACTCTCAAGAACAACACCCTCTGGAATAACTTCTTATTTAGTCTAACTTCCAGTTTAAAAAAAAAAAAGTATATACACTTCATTAGGTACTGAGAGAGAAGGTGAGAAGATATGGTTTTCAAATGCCAATGTTTGATAATCTATAGTTATATGCACACACGGTAAGAATTACACATCTCTTAACTGCTAATGTGCAGACTTAGTCGTAACCAAATAGAATCCTTCACTAAATGTTTGAGCTGATTCACAATATGTTGGTACCTAATCATAATGCACATGTTTAAATACTTCTGAAGCAAATATGGCTTAACTATATAGATGTATCTTAAATGATTGGAAATGTGTATTTTGAGATGCATGATTTTAATATCTCAATCTCAGAAAAAGATGGAGTTTCTGTTTGCTTTACTGCAGGTTTTCCTGTATGGGAATTTCTTGATCTTTGGGTGCAGTAAATTCTATAGGGAGGAATCATAACTGACTGGCTGAAGTTTTATTTGAGAAATTGGGAAATTACTATTATTGATCCATAGTGCCATATTAAAATTATGACCTATTTTAAAGTTGGCAAAGTAGTATATCGTAGTTGGAAAAAGAATGAGTGATACATGTAGATACAGTATCACCTTTTTATCTGTGTAATGTCATAAAGTGCTTGAAAACTTTTCAGAACTAAGGAATTTTAATCACTATTTTCAGGTACATGTATAAAAAAGAATTTTTAACTGTGGTGTGGATAGGGAACATTATCTGGTAGCTATATCAGTCTTCAGAGGAGCAACACCACAACTAGATAACCCAGAACTAACACATTGTTCTCTTGTTTTTCTTGTAGTTACTCTGGAGACAATCGTTTACAGTACTATTCTGAAACACAACCAAAAATAAATATGTGACCAAAACAATTATATCCTCAACCATACATTTTAAGGCTCTAATATACAGGTGATGTCCATAAATACCAGGCTGTGTAGGATAGTGTGGTTAAAACTACTAACAGTGCACAGATAGAATTAGAATGCCTTGTTGGGGCAGTACATTATCCCTTTATAATACTTATGTGATAAAAATACACGAACATGGGTTGGCATTAGTTAGGGTTAGCCTACTTTCAGCACAGACACCATTCTACTCTGTGGAAGATCAATGTAGGGAAGGGAGCAGACTGAAGCAGGTGTGGGTCTGTGACATGGATAGAGGTGGGAAGGCAGCAGGAGAGCTAGTTGGCCTACAAAGATCAAAATTTCATCTGTCCTCAGCCCTGTTTACCTACTTCGGGCAGGTGCTAATTTTAAATCTTGAGTGTTCAATCCACATGCTTAATGGGAGTTTGACAGGCATCAGAAAGCTAGGTAATATTATTTGGTGTAGGATATATAATCTCGTATGTTTACTTTTATAAAAATTTAATTGTGCGTAGAAGACTGGATAACATGTAATGATTTTTGGATTTTCATGTATATCTCTATATAACTGTAAATTCTTTATTGTGACTTTTGAGGGGAGAGGAGGGAGACTTTTCTCCATCAATCAGGAGTTAATGCACAATAAAAGTCAAGCTGTTCCTAAAATTCCATAATTCTGTATCCTAGAAATTAGTGAAATGTTAACTCCATAAAACGGATATAAGTGCTTCATTACTATTCTTACCGTGGGCCAAAAAAGCAAACTCTGGAGAATCACAAAACTGTGGTTTCACCCTGATCAGAGTAAACCTTGTCATGGAACAAGTCTCAGCAAGGACACCACAGAAAGTAGACAAGTTTGAAAGGAAACAGGAAAGCACAATCAGTTATTTCAAAATAAATAGCATAAATTTATCCCTACCATTTGGTAGTGTTATGCTGGTAGATGGTGTTGGCTGATCTCAATCACAAGCCAGGTTAAAGCTGATGGGTGTGCAAACTAACTTTCATTCAGGTTAAATTGAAGGAGCAATTAAGTACCCTTCTGTGTAGTGATAGGTGGAAACAGAACTGCTACCCAAGGCACTGGGTCATATGGCAAGGACTGAGAAAGAGGCAGATTACATCATATCTGACTACTGCTGGTTGCACCTTTTGCTAGTTGCAAAACACTAGGGCTGGAGGATTGATTGGTTGTATCTCTGTGTGTGATGAGCAAAAAGCCAGTAGAAAGTGATAGAAACATTTGTGAGCATGCACAAAAGGGGCAACAGTTCTGAATCTAATTGATATTATATAGGTGTAGTGCCCCAATTGATTAGATTTATATTGTTGAAAACAGTTATGTACATGCAATATCTACAATAAAAAAAGGTTTAAAAAAAACAGTGATGCATAGATAATGGAGCAACTACTGTTTTGTACTGCTTTATAAGTTTTCTTCATCATCACAAATCTCAAGGAGAGAGAAGCTTAGCTCAAGGGTGTGAAAAATCCACACCCCTGAGTGACATTGTTAAGCTGACCTAAGTCCCTGTGTAGACAGCGCTAGGTTGATGGAAAAATTCTTCCATCGACCTAGCTACAGCCTCTTGGGGAGATGGGTTACCTATGCAAACGGGAGAATCTCTCCCATCCTCATAGGTACTGTTTCCACTGAGACACTGTAGTGGTACGGCTGCAGTGGCTCAGCTGTGCTGCTATAGCATTTTAAATGTAGAGAAGCCCATAGCCTCCTTGCAGATTGAGTGCCACCTGGATCAGTCTCTGGCAAGGTCCTTAAGGTGGTCTGGGTGGATATTCAGTTTATGTCCATCATTTGTGATCTTATTGTGCTACCAGAGCTTTTTGTAACTGTGATCACCGGCTATGTAATGGTGTCGTCCCCGTATTCCCCCCTCCCGGCTCTATGGAGATAGGGTAAGCGGATGACAGGAGCATGGGGGGAGGGGGACACCCTGATATCAGCCCTCTTCCCCTTCCTCCCCCCCCGCACAGCAAGCAGGAGGCTCCCTGAAGCAGCTTCAAGGCAGAGGGCAGGAGCAGCACGTGGCAGTAGGGGGAGGGACAGCTGAACTGCTGGCAATTGATAGCCTGCTGGGCAGCTGCCGCACAGGGAACTTCGGGGAGCTGTTAGGGGGCTGCCGGTCCGCCCTGGTTCCAAGCCCCCACCAGCTAGCTGCAAAGGGCTGCTCTTTCTGTAAGCAGTGGACAAAGCAGGCGGCTGCCAAACAACGTTATAAGGGAGCATTGTGCAACTTTAAACGAGCGTGTTCCCTAATTGATCAGCATGGTAAAAATGAAACAATGTTAACCCAGAGGACTTTAAGTGAGGAGTTACTGTATCTGCACACCTTGCTCCCACTCATCCTGGCCATGCACCCTATACGCAAGAGTTTAGAATGTTTTTAAGCAGCAGTGTCCACTGGGGCTGCGCAGACATCCTGTATGCCCTTGCACTCCCCTTTCAGAGGGCATAAAGGGCACAGCAACCCCAATTGCCATTCAGTTACTTCTTACTGCCCATGGCAGAGAGTTGGCAAAACCCAGTGTCCTCTTAGCTACTGTCCTATCTAGAGTGTACTCCTAGTTATTTTTGTCTGTTGATATTTTGTTCAGCCCGGTGGTGATGGGTGGGTGGGAAATTAGGATTACTGAGTCCTGATATCAGGGCTAATTAATTTATCAGCCTTGTGTTCGAACCCAAATCATAAGGTTTTAAAACCTGTCCATTTGATGATGCAGCAATGCCTTTAAATGTTAGGCATGTTAAGTGTCTGTTTGGGGGAAATCCATATTCCTGCAAAATGTATGGTTTCTAAATCCTTTTCAAAATGCATTCAAAAACCCAGAGAGGCATGGTTGAAGCTATTTTTAATGGTGATGTTCATGAGAGGCACGTCAGACTCTGAAGCTCTTTTGAGAGAAGAAATTCCTGCTCCTTCTGCAGGTGAGCCATCAATAGGAGATTGCACTCTGGGGTCTGTTGAAATGGAGAGTTCATTTGTCCTCTAAGCCATCAAAGACTGTCTCAGATTCCATTGGAGCAGTCCATGAAAGAAAGGACCACAGTTCTGAGTCTGACTCTCAGTGCCATTCTTTGTCTCTGATACCAAGTAATAAGAAGCCTGAGAGTTGTCACTCCAGAGACCAGGCCTTATTTTCATCATATTCATATTGGCAACAGGAAATGGTGTTAACGATGTTCTGTATAGTGCTGACATCAGCCTTCTATATTCTTGACCATGCAATTTTCCTTGTTTGGTTACTATACCATTCTAAACTGGTTCTGCTCTTTAAGAGGTTTGGGCAGTTGTTCAGCTGCTTGAGGGATCTCTTGTGGGATGGGGTTCCACAAAACTTATCCTTTTGGCTCAACACTGTGAGGCTTTTAGAGAAGATAGTGACATGATTTGGGTCGTTGTCTTACTGGAATGCAGATGACACATACATATAGGTCTAATGAAAGAAAGATAAGTTTGTTCAATAGCCTTAGGCTTTCCCAGTGCCAAGCTGGAACCGAGGCTTGTGCGACAGTGAACAAGCTGTGGCCTGACTTACATCTAAAACTTAGGTCAACCTAGCTACATCTCTCAGGGGTCTGAAAAATCTACACCCCTGAGTTAAACCAACCCAAGCCCTGGTATAGGCACCCCTAGGTTGTTGGAAGAATTCTTCCATTAACCTAGTTACTGCCTCTCGAGGGAGTTGATTTACTACAGCAACAGAAAAAACCCCATCTATTGCTGAAGCAAATGTCTATGCTACAGCAGTGTAGCTGCAGTGCTGCTGCTGTAGCGCAGACATAGCCTCAGTCTCAGCAAGTCAGATGTTGGGGGAAGGAATTTAAAGGGAGTGCAGGAGTGGTTGCCTCCACCCTTATTATAAGGGTGTTTTTTCCATCTTTTTTCAAGGGTTTTGCAATTTGGCGGTGTTCTTGGACATTTATCTACTCCGAGAATTTGTCAGTAGGTAGCACTTGCTGAGTTGTTTTTTTGGTTTGTTTTTGTTTTTTGTTTTTTTGAAATCTGTGCCTGTCTAGAAATGTGTGAAACGTTTCAGAGGCACACCTCACCATGGAAATATCCCTGCTTTTTTGATTTCTAGATTGGTATATTGCAGCACAACCCATGTTTGGCTATAGCTGAAGATCACTTGAAAGCTAGAGATGATGGAGAATATGCCTGCTTACCTCTTAAGGGGTATTGGCTGCAGGGAACATCCCCTGTATTCAGGGGTGAAGTAACACAGAAGATGGAAAGGGAGGGGCCTCGGGTGGAAGGGGTGGGGCTGGGTGTCAGTCTCCCTCAGCCAGCCCATCCGTGCTGCCTGGCCCGGGCTGCCCGGGGCTCCGTTGGCAATTTAAAACGGCCCAGGGCTCTGGCTGCTGACGGGGCGGGCGCGAGAAGGGGCAACGCTTTAACGTCAGCTGCTGGTAGGCCGATACTGGGGGCCACTTCTTGTCGGTACACTGTACCGGCCCGTACCAGCCTACTTTCACCCCCAACTATATTCCTGTTTATTTCTAGGTGCAGGTCAAGATGCTTGTACTTGGATACCACTGTGATATATAGATGAACTTAAATCCATATAGCCTTATATGCCTTAGACCCCGGCTGCCATTGCTTTTCTCTCCAGAAGCCGCGAAAGTTAGCTGAAATGCTAGATTTAAACATATGGGACTAGTAGCCTGGCTTTCTCTCATTAGAGATCCCTTAACTCTAAAATATGCTTTCTCCTTCCCTTCCCCCATTACTGGTTTGTCAGAGATGTCGTCTATCCTTTCTTTTCTTAAGCTTTTACTCATGAGGTTGGTTTGGATAACAGTGGCATGTTTGATTTTAAGAAAGTACCCTTTCCTTTCTTGCATCTTCAGAGGCAGAAATGTTATGTCTCTGTTAAAATTTGTAGACATGTCCTGACATATGTTATAGGATTTATTTTTCTTATATGAATAAGATGGAGAGTAGAGCAAGGTCCAATTGCTGCTCTACGAAGGTCCCTTCATGGTGCCATAAATCTGAATGCTGTCTCTGCTCTAAACAAAGCTCCTTCTCTTTTTGAAGTCCCTCTCAGGCTGTTGCCATTATCCTCTGGGTGTAGCAAAAAGGAAGCAGAGAAAGGAGGACAGAGAGGGCTTTTTTTCTTTTACCGTAATCACTTGCCTTCAGACACAAGTAGGTTTTTTGTCTGTATATAACTACTTTCTTTGGATTAATATTTTAATCTGATTTCATATTTGTAAATGTCTACAAAAATAGTTTTGCAAGCCTGGTAACGTTCCAGAGTGTATTTGATCAGTTACAAACATCTGAAGTATGCTGAGGCACTAATCTATGCCTCAGCATAGATGCCTCGTGTTTGTTTGCAAATACTGGCAGTTGAAAATATTTCTATCTTTTTTATCAATTTTTTTAAAAGTTTAATTATGTTCTAAAGTTTGAATTACAATATCATACAGTAAAGAGCGATCTTTGGAATTAGGAGAAACTAATCATAGCAGTTAAAATAAGGACTAAAATAGGGACTTTAATTATATTTTGATATTTTCATTTAGTTGACAAGTAAATATTAAAATCTTCTAATGATCAGCTGAGTCTTTTATCTCTCAGGCCTTGACTTGAAGGACAAAGGAGCTGGTCAGGATAAACAGATAATTGTATAATCCATTTGACAGAATAATCAGATTGAAAATATAGTATTTGATGTTGCATTGGTGTTGGATGATGATAATATAATTGTGTAAAGCCAAAGGGTAGCAGTAGCAGCAACAGGAAAAACACCTGAATAGAAGAGTGCTGGTTTTCAGATCTTGAAAATGCTTTGGTAGATTTTATATATTTCTGTTCATTTGGAGGTTTAATTTTAGGTACTAATTTCCTAATAGAAAATTAATCTAAGATAATAAATACCAAATAATAGAGACTTACCTTTTTAATGGGTGTGTATATATATTTATTTAGATGTATTAAGTCTGCTCTAGCACTGTGGGTACTTCGCATCCTTATGAAAATGCATATACAAAATTCAAATGGATTACTATCTACAAAAGTCTAGCACAAATAAAATCTCTCCTACCTCTGCTCATATTCTAGCTATATTTCTTTAGATTGACTAGTTGAGGTTAAATAGCATCCTGCTGACATGATCTCCTTAGCATAAATTTTGTGTCTACGTTGTAACTAATTATATTGGATTATCACTCTTCAACACTTGGACAAGTGAAGCAGGCCATATATATTGTCTTAAGAATGTGAGTGACCTGAACTCCTTTTTAAATTTTTTTTTTTAAAGGGCCAATATCTTTTCTTCTCCTTCATTCTGATAAATTATTCTTGAGACCTTTTTGTGGGAAGTAATTTATTAAAACTGTCTTGCTGAATTCTTTCAGTTATCAATCTTGTCCTCTAGTGCAAGTTTAACTATAGTACTATTAGCGCCAATCTGAATTGTTCCGAATGCAGAATTTGGTAAATTAAGCTCCCAGTCATGCACATACTTAAATGTTTGCAGAACCTTGCTCACTTGAATAGTCCTGTTGAAGTTTATAGGACTAATCTTGTGACTAAAATTACGCATGCGCTTAAGTGTTTACAGGCTCAGAGCCTCATGCTTTCAAGAAAATCAGTATTCTATTATCAGTTGATTTGGTGCCTGTCAAGTTCTAGGGAAGGGGTTTTCTAGGGAAAATTTATCAGGACAAATTTTTTGGTGGCCTCAGAGTGTGGCCACCAACTCTTGCTGGTGACCACTCTCAGACTTTTTTCCTGAAATCCTTGATTAGCTTTAGGAAAACCAAATAAATATGCATATATACACATTCAAATCATTGTAATTTATTTATTGCTAGCTAGTAAGTATGTTGTGAAAAGTGATTTTAACAAAAATACAAGTATCACTTTTCACAGCAGATTTACTCAGCCCTGGCAAGCCTGGGGACAAATTAAGCCCTGGATGGAGGGTTGGGGGAGGCAATGGGGGCCAGAGGAGATGGGGGTTGGAGGGCTGGAGCCTGAAGCCCTGCGGCCAGAGCCCGAAGCCCCATGGCTGGAGGACGGGGTCCAGGGATGGACCCTGAAGCCATTGGCCGGAGCCTGGGGCCTGCCACTGCGCAGCCAGAGCCCAGGGCTGGAGCCTGAAGCCCCACAACCAGAGCCTGCTGCGCTGCCACCCCAGAGCTGAAGCCCAAAGCCTGAGCCCCACCACGCCTGGGAAGGTGGGGAACTCACTGGCTGCCTGCTCCTCCAGCGTTGTGCCCCAGGTGTCTCCAGAGGGGGGCAGGGCCCAACCCCTGCTGCTGACCCCAGCATCCAGGAACAACAGAGAGGGGGAAGGGGGTTCTACTTTGCCCTCCCCCCCACACCCCATCGCAGCCCAGGAGGTTGTGGCTGCCAGAAAAGCCCCTGGTGGCCGTATGTGGCCACGGTGGCTGCATTTGAGAAACTCTGTTCCAGGGTATCTCCACAGTAAATATATAAAACTCCCACTACTTTCCACAGTATTATGTTAACAAAGAGAGGACAATGTGCCCTTAGGTAAATTATATGCTTTTTTATGATTTGCTATAAAGTAGAAAATTATACGTTTTTGACTTTACTATGAAAAGACTTGTTTAGGCATAGATTCTTTGGTCTGCAAGTTAAAGGCCACAATCTTTCAAAGACTTACACACATGCTTAACTAAGCACTGCGAGTAGTCTCATTAAGTTAAGTACATGTGTATAGGCTTTGTGGGATCAGGCCCTCCAAGGGTATGACTACACTACAGAGATTATACCAGCATAGTTACTCTGGCAGAATCCCGTGGCGTAAGTGCAGCCTACACACACGGAAGGGTTTTTCCATTGGCATATGAACACCACATTCCTGAACAAAATTTTCTACATTGACGGAAGCAGTCTTCTGTTGACATAGCTGCATCTCCACTGGGATTAGGTCAAGGGTGGGCAAACTACAGCCCGCAGGCCAGATCCGGCCCCTCAGGGCTTTGGATCCGGCCCGCGGGATTGCCCCCCGTGGTGCTGCAGGCCCCACGTCACTCTCAGAAGTGGCCGGCACCACGTTCCTGGGTCCCCGGGGAGGGCAGAGGGCTCTGTGCATTGCCCTTTCCTCCAGGCACTGCCCCCTGCAGCTCCCATTGGCCGGGAACGGGGAACTGCGGCCAGTGGGAGCTTTGGGGGAGGTACCTGGAGGCGTGGCAAGGGCAGCATGTGGAACCCTGTGCGCCCCCGCCCCAGGGCCTTGCAGGGATGTGGTGCCGGCTGCTTCCCGGAGCGAAGCGGCGCAGCATGGGGCCAGGGCAGACACGCAGGGAGCCTGTCCTGGCCCCAGTCCGTGCCACTGCCACCCCAGAGCCGCTTTAGGTAAGCGGCGCCGGGCTGGAGCCCGAACCCATTCTGCACCCCAACTCCCTGCCCTATGCCCCCTGCTGCACCTCACATCTCCGTGTACCCCAACTCCCTTCCCTGAGCCCCCTCATACACCCCGCACCCCTCCTCTGCCTCAGTCCCTTGCCCTGAGCCCTTTCCTGCACACTGCACCCCCTCCCACACCCCACACTCCCTCCCGCACCCCAACCCCCGACCCTGCATACAATTTCCCCACCCAGATGTGGCCCTCGGCCCAAAAAGTTTTCCCACCCCGGATTAGGTCATCATAGCTGTGTTGGTTGGGGGTGCATGTTTTGTCATAGCTATGCCGACCTAACTTTTTAAGCAAGTGTTAACCAAGCCTGCAAAGTTACTATACAAATGGCATTATGGCATCGTGTGTGTGTGTGTGTCTCTCTCTCATATCAAATATGCTCAGTTTCAAAGTTTAAAAAAAAGGCTTTTCCCCGTAACTTCGAGTACTACAAATTCAACTAGGCTCTGAGAATTAAGGTGGATTCTTTTCTTTTTGTGTTTTCTCCGTAATAAAGGTTCTGCAAACTAAATGTAGGCCATTAGTTGTTTCTGTGCAATCCTGTTAATTTACATTGAAGATCCTGGTGAAGTTTATCTAATCCAAATGCATATATAACATCCTATTACAAAAAACTGTGGATTATGATTTCATATAATTTAGGCACAAACTGTTAAATGCTTTATTATCATTTTGGGGGAAATTGTGTGAAAAATCTAAATTTGTGTAATATCAATTTGAGGGAAGTCAAGAAAATTGAGAAAAGCTTTTGTGCTTTTGTTATTTCATAATACAACACAATTTATTCTCTTATCTTTCAAAGTGACTAAATCCACAACCTTGTGCCAGAAAAAGCAGTAAATTGGCAGGAATTCCCAGTAAGTCAGTAGAAAGGGCTAAAAAGCACTAGAGCTGGCAAGTCTGCTATTATCTTTACTTGATTTGCACAGGAGTGATTCGAATGTAAAGAAATTACTTTGTTGATATGAACAAAAGATAGAATCCAGGTCAGTCTCTTAGTTGTGTTGGCTTTGTCATGCTAACAGCAGCTGTAAAACTTATTGCTGTAAAACTTATTATGACTTTGGTAAGGCAACTCCCATCTTTTCATATGCTGTGTATTTATACCTCCCTACTGTATGTTCCACTCCATGCATATGATGAATTGGGTTTTAGCCCCCGAAAGCTTATGCCCAAATAAATTTGTTAGTCTCTAAGGTGCCACAAGGACTCATCATTGTTTTTGCTGATACAGACTAACAGGGCTACCACTCTGAAAAAGAGAAATAGTTGCTCTCCCTCTTGGGAGTCATGGGGAGGATACTCAGCCAGCATAGGTAGCCGGAGGGAGAGAAGAGGAGAGCGAGGACTTCATTCATTCCTACCTCCTAAAAGTCTGCTCCAGGTGAGGGAGAGAGGGCACCAGTTGTTCAGACCCCCCTTTCAATCTGGGGAGAAGAAAGATACTTTGTGGGAGTGGAGGAAGAGACGCATAGAGTTCCTCGCGGGGTTCGGGAGAACAGGGGACTCTGCTGTGGGGGAAAGGAATGGGGGCAAATAGAGCCCATTGTTTGGTGGGATGAATGGGGGACTCTGCTGTCGACGGGAGGGGGAAAGCTAGAGGAATAGAGCCCCTGGCATGATGTGGAGAATGGGGGAGGGGCGCACACAACTCCTGGCAGGGTAATTGGGGAATCCTGGTATGGAGGACATGGGGGTGCATAGAACACGTCATGGTGGTGGTGAGATAGGTGGACCCTGGCATGGGGGAAGGTTGGAGAGAGTACATGGAGCCCCTGCCATTGGGGAATGGGGAGAATAGAGAGAATTTGGGGGAAGAAGGAATGCAGGTGGACCCAGAGCCCCTGGCATGGGGAAGAGAATGGGGGACCCTGATATGGAAGGAGGGAGGGAGCAAAGAACCTGTGCCAGGGGAAAATTGGGAGAAATTGAGAGAGTCCCTGAAATAGAGGGTCGTGGGAGCATGACACACAGGGAGCTTGTGTGGGGGAATGGAGGGATGCATGGAGCCCCTGGTACTTGCAATAAGCTCAGCCTACAGAAGCCATAAATTGCGCACCCCCTTTATATATTGGTATTCACTGACACTGAAAACTGATATACATGTCCAACAGAGAAAGGGGAATGGGTTTGATCTATGTTTTGTAAAACCTCATGTGACTTCTGTGTATGATGTAAAATAATCATTATCAAAAAAATTCCATGATACTACTCTGATCAAATGAAGTCAGCCACCCAACAAAAGCAGCAACAATAATCTCATCGTATTCACCGACTCAACCCTTTTGCTTCCCAACTGCCTAAAAAATAGTAATCTGGGCATGCTTCAAAGGCCAACAAATCTCGGGTCTGATGGATACAAATTGAGCAAACTGAAGCACTTCCATTGATTGTGACTATGATAGCAAGTGAAAGTGTCATTCCCTCAGTTACCAGTCCCTAAATAATTTTGAGCATTATGGGTTAAAACCAGTGCTTTTATCAGTTCAGATTCCAGAGGATTGTTGACCCACGTAGTCCACGTGGACTGGAAGTCACGCTCTGCCTTTTAAAAACCCTGAATATTTTTAAACGCGTTTTCCTGATTGCGCACCTTGGTGAGCTCACCTAGTAGCTCTCCTCTGTTGTGTGCAGCTGCCCAATTGACTATGCAAGCTCCATGCACTAGATGCACTCCTGCCTGGAGTAGACAGGAGGTATTGGATCTCCTGGGCCTGTAGGAAAGAGACTATGTAGGCACAACGATAGACCAGCTGTAGAAATGTGGACATTAAGAAAAGATTGCACATAGAATATATAATATACAAATAGTAAATGAAACCATGAATTCATACTTCTGTGGCTCTTTTGGGTAATGTTGATCGCTAATTTGGCTCCTTGAACCACTGAGGTCCGAGTATCACTGGTCTATTCAGTCCCACCAGCCAAGCACGGATGAGCCTGATGAAGGGGCAAGAACCTCAGGTAAGTATATGCATATATTTTTCCTTACAGTGCTTAAATGTAAAGATGGTGCCCAGCTCAGTCCCAAGTTAACAGGGCAAAAGTATCAACTTTTCACTGTTTTACTCATAGGAGAAGAGAGAGCAGTGTGACACTGTACGTAATATGTGGAACACTGTGATATTATTAATATGAGTGTTATAAAATTGCAATGAATTGTGCCGAAGATTCCGTGTAAGGTGTCAGGGAAATGTTATAATTTGCCCAGTATGATAATCTTGTTTATGTTTGTATCACATTTGTATTGTGATTTATAGATTTGTAGGGAATATCTGTATTTCAAACTTGTGCTGTGAATCTGGATGACACCCCCAAAAAGATTGGCACCAGCACTGCCTAGCCTGTTCGATGGCCCATCAACTGTACAATGAATCCACTGAAAGGAACTAGGGGATACACCTTATGAGTCAGCAAGCCATGTGGTATGCTTCTGGACAGAACTCTAAGGCTTTCCATGCTATGTGCTGTACAATTTGTGTTTGGGACACAGGAAGTACAAGTCACATGACAAAAGAATATAAAAGGCATCTAGCTGCATCATCTCCATTTTGTTTTCAGTCCTGCTTCTTACCTCTGGAGTAACTTTTTTTACAAACTGAAGCTCTGAATAAAGGACTGAATACCCATCCAAGCTGTGGGTATGTTCCAGAGGAACATTCATGCCAGCAAACTCACCAATACTGCTAAGAACCTGATATATGGACTTTGAAGTCTCTGTATGTATTTGATGGCTTTACCATTTAACAACTCTCTTCTTGTTCTTTCTTTTTTTCTTTACAATAAACCTTTAGTTTTAGGTGCTAAAGAATTGGCTGGCAGTGTGGTATTTTGGATAAGATCCAAACTAATATTGATCTGGTAACATGGCTGACATTTTGGGGTCAGAAGAACATTTTGTTTGTGACCAGAGTTTTAAATAACTTCTTGCTTACTGGAGCTATGTGCTAATTAGGAGCCAGAGAACTGGAATGCAATAAAGGGGCTGTGTGATTTTTTTTTTTTTTTTTTTTTTTTTAAACTTCTTGATAACCAGTGTGGGAGATCAGAAGTGCAGTTTGTGACTGGTTGGTGAGTTTAACTTCAGTGTTACTCCCAAAACTGGTGATTATCTGCTCTCCCTTTTGCAGTCTGTCCTGCTCTTGGCATTTTCAGTGAGGGCTGCCCCAGGCAGTACAAGCAGTACAGCGAAAGGCAGAACTATCTGGTTTTCATTCCTCTGTAGGGCTAGGCAGGGGGGCCATGTGGAGCAGTTTGTTTATGTACATAGAGCTGTCCCTTGTATTCTCCTGAGAGATCTTGATGAAACTTTCACAGAGATACTCAGTGATCCTCTCCTGAAGGTTTCTAGGGATGATACCTTTATTTTTTCCTTCTTGATAGGAAACTTTCCCACACAATTCCATGATGATTTCAGCAAGCACCATTGCAGTAAACAGGCTAGTGGCACGCGGCCAGGGTGTCTTCAGGGCACCAGCAACAGCTGTGCTCTCTGCCTTTGTTACCCTCAGGAGTATCAGCTAGTCACCACTGCCTGTTGAAAATAGTGCCAGTGTTCAGTGCCATTGCCTTATACTCGTATCTATGGATATGGGAGCCAAAATTTTATCATCTAATGCAACCAGCAATTTTTCCTAATGCAACCTCCTTCCTCCTCCCTGCTCTGGCAGGCTATGCTCACGATGGCTGGAGCTGGAGCTGGAGGGTAGAGGTGTTCTGAAGCTCAAGTGACAATAAGGATGTCTTATTAAAAATGATTATGGGAATAAGGGAAGGGAGTTTTGAAGAGTCTTACCTCTTCCTTTCTGTTGTAACTGTAAATACAGTGTTTACATCTGTCTTTCATCTGCAACTGCTGTCATTTGAACCTTGAGGTACCCCTCCACACCTGTGGAACATCTAACCCTGATGAGGAGAAAGAAGAGGACTAAGGAGGATATGTTCAGCAAGATCCTGCAAGCAGTGCTGCATCAGACTATGAACAGAGGGCCTGGAGGGTGAATATTGCAGACAGTATGTAGAAGGAAAGAGCAGACAGGAGAAACTCCCAGCAGGAAAAGGAGAGGGAGATGCACCAGGACATAATAGGGCTTCTCGGATAGAAAACGCAAGTGCTGCAGATGCTTGTTGACCTACAGGTCCAGTAGTCATGGCTTGCCCACCGGTTGCAGTCACTGGAGAACTCCAGTTTAGCAGCTCTCTACATCCCCCCCAACATTCCACGTGGCATCGCAAGTCACTTCCCTACCCCTACCACTCCACTCCAAGGAACAGTAACTCCAACCAAAGTTCACATATGCCAACTGTAGATCTCACAGATCAATTTATGTGTAGCTGAAATGGGCAGGGATGTTTTCTACCTTTCTAATTTTCAAGTTCTGTTCTGTTAATTTATTTTGGTAGTTTGTTTTTTTTTTTTTTTAACTGCATGTTTTTTGCACCATTTTTGGCATGCAGAAAATTTGTATTTTTTAAATAAATTCATTTTTATTACTTCACAACTTATGCTGCTAGTCAAAGCACCCACTACTTGTAACTCCCACCAGTTAGTGCTCGTTTCTTGGGCCTGGACACGGTGCTCCACCCTCTGCTGTGTGAAAATTATGAGATGGATGGCATTATGGGATGGAGAAAGTTGCATGATGGGAACTTGACTCCTTGCTCACAGGCACCTTTGTGTTACTCATTTCTACCCCACAACACATTGTGAAAATTTTTCAAAAGGCAGTGACCTGGCCAGTGGCGAGTGCCACACTGGAATACCTACCTGTGATGCACTGCAACCTACATAGACATAATCACTGCTGAGTACACACAGTACCAATGCAAGCAGCCAAGTATGCATGTGGACAAGCAATATGCAAACTGCAGCAGCTGTATGCTGATGTAACTTACATCAACTGAAGTTTGTAGTGTAGCACAGCCTCACTGTCTTTAATCATGGTTCTGATAAAATCCTTGCTGCACATTCTAATTGCTTCTCCCAAGCCACCAGGACCATCTCCTTTTTGTCTGGATTGAGAGTCTGCTAGCTAGTTTTCAACCAACCTCCAGTCTTACATAGTAGTACTCCTGGGGGAATTCTGCACCACTGCACATGTGCAGAATTCATGTCTCCCACAGATTTCTTCGTTTCCCTGCAGAAAAATCATTTTCTGATGGGGAAGCAAAGGGAAGCTGCAAAACCAGTCATGCACTGCTCCCCAGCAGTGCAGGTGCATTGTTTCAGGCATCCGGAGCAGCCAGGGAGAGGTAAATCAGTGGGGGGTGGGGGGCTGGGGACGCCCCAGCCAGTGGCTTCTACCTTGTGCCAGGCTTAGCTGCTATTTCTGGCACGGCTGGGGAGGATGGGACTTCCTCTTCCCCTGCAAGGAGCAGCCAGGGCTGGGTCAGACCCAGCCCCAGAAACCTCTCTAGGTGTAGGAAGCTCCGCATGGCCCTCCTTCCTGCTCCCATTGCTCCTCAGCCATGTATGGGGAGCTGCTCCCCCATCTGCCCAACTCCCGTGCATCTGGACCCACTTCATATCCAGATTGTCCCACTAAGCCTCACCACCTGCACCCAGACCCCCCACTGACTCCCCTAAACCTGAACCCACACCCCAACAAGCCTCACCCTCTGCATCTGGAGACCCCTTGTACCCAAACACCCCAGCCAAGCCCCACCTCCCTGCATCCAGACCCCACTTACACCCAGACTGCACCCCCACACTTGAACCCCCATCCCAGCAAGCCCTACCGCACTTGGACTACCCTGACTAGCTCCCTGCATCTAGACCATCACCCCACCGAGCAGCACTTGGACCTTCACCCCATCAAGCCAGCACCCAGAAACACCCCCCCCCGCTGAACCCTCCATACCCAGACCCCCCCTTGTTGAGCCCCACCCACTTTCACCTGGACCCCCCCTGTAGAGTCCCATTGCCTCTCCACCCAGAACCCCTACTACAATGAGCCCCTGTTCATCCAGATCCCCCCTGTACCCAGACCACCCCACCCAGCAGCCCGCAGCCAGATTGCCCCACACAGAACCCTTATCTCCCCACACTAAGCCCCTCCACACTTGGATCCTGCTGGGCTGAGCCTGCCTGCCTACATCTAGGGTGCTTGGCATGGAGGGGCAGAGCCCCAGGGTGTTTCTGGGGCAGGTCTGGCCCTTGCGTTGTGTCAGGGTCGGGTGCAGCCTCACTACCGAGTCCATGCCCCTGGGCGAGGGCTGCAGGGTGATCTCCCACCTCTGTGCAGTCAGTGACCTGTGCTCCCCACTGTCGTGCTGGTGCCTCCACATTTATTTATTAACCATAACATTTGCAGAATTTTAAAATATTGTTTGCAGGATTTTTATTTTTTTTGGCGCGGAATTCCTTCAGGAGTAAATATCGGCACTCCTGTAGCAAACTGTGATTTAAAATATCCCTGTTGTTTGACCCTCTATTTTCCAAAAACAAATAGAGAATTCTGACATGGGATTTTAAAAGTTAAATTACTGCTTATAAAATACATGTCTGGATAGCACTAGAGACTGAACTCCTTTCTGCAGAGAGAGTGGAAAAATAAAACTGCATCTGACCAGTGCACTTTAAGTTTTACCTGTAGGGTCCAGTTCTAGAGGTGAGAAGATAGTGTGGTCTTGATGCGCCTTGAGTCTGTGGTGCCTCTGACTCCTTGATGATGATCAATTAGTTGCAGCTGAGATTATGGTTTTCATGATGTGTAAATAGACTGAGACCATTAGCGCATTTCTCCTAGGCTGCTAAGCAACCATCAGTAATAACTTTCAGTCACTACAGACCCAGATTTGATTCAAACCAGCATGTCAAGATGAAAGGCTCTGTAACCCTTTACCAGTCCCCGAGCCATCTAGTCTGTTTGAAAAACAATTTGATGCATGTCTTGTAACTGGAAAGAAATAAGGAGTCCTTTCCAGTTCAGATTTTCCTGAAATAGAATCAGTATATTTTAGCCTGTTTTATTAGTGATTTCTAACAGTGCAAGAAAGTGTTTCATTTGTTTTTTAGAATCTCAGATTTTTTTTCCTATTTGTATTAGCAAGAGTTAACACAGTAGAGCTTCTGAGATGCAGCATAGGAATTACGTTCTCTGTCATTTGTGGTTTAAGAAAAGGGGGTGGTATTCAGCATTTGAAAGAGCTTTAATGAATGCTGTTAGTGTTTGTGAAAGCTAATGGTCAGAGGATGTGGAGGAAAGCAATAGAAAGTGCACTGGCTGCTTCAGTGTGACCTGATTAGCATTTTTCTTGATTGAGGTGACTGTTTCACCTTGTATTTTCATCCCAGTATTTTTCATCATCTCTTGCCATTTGTTTATATTCAGATGACATACGATTTTTAAAAAGTGCTTTTATGTATGTGAATGCAGTCCCTCCCAAAATTTGCTTGCCATATGCAGGAAGAGCATGTGTTTCTCTAGTCTTGGTTGGATGCACAAATCTTCTTTTATGTGCATTGCTTCTTGCCCTGTTGCCTAGACGATCACTTGCTTTCATTTGAGGATGTCTGGCTCTCGTAAAGACTTTGACGTGAAGCAGATTTTAAAAATCAGATGGAGATGGTTTGGTCACCAGTCATCAATCCCTAATTCTGGAATGGACAGCCACCGGGAAGACTTCTGGAACAGAGGAGAAAATGCAACAACTAATGGGACAAAGTTTTTAGATCCAGGTAACCTACCACTACGTTTGGCATCAATTGGTTACAGAAGGTCTAGCCAACAGGATTTCCAGAATTCACCTCCTTGGCCAATGGCATCCACCTCTGAAGTCCCTACATTTGAGTTCACAACAGAAAACTGTGGAGATGCACGTTGTTTTGATAGATCAGAAGCAGATGATGGAGCGAGTGAAGAAGAAAACGAATCGGACAGCAGTTCATGCAGGTTAATTGTTGTTTTCCTATTGGGGGAAATTAGTTGTCATTTGATGTCTTGAATGTCATTTGATGTTTCATACCTACAAATGTCAGCTATGATTTATCCTAGATTAAAATGCTTCAGAATTTTCTGATAGTTGCATTGTATCAAAAGTATAAAAATACTGATAACTGGCAGAGCATATAGTTGAATATATTTTCTATGACCAACTTAACTTTAATATAGCTAACGTATAGCAAAATTAATCTTTACAGCTGCTGAAAATAATACGCACACAACAGCTTTTCAGGGCTGTTTTTAATATTACTTTAGAGTAACATTTGTTCTGTGCTTAGCTGTGTTAAGAATTAGTTTTACACTAAATTAGAAAGAAATAATGTAGAGGTAAGATTTCTATAGCTCTGAAATCTTTTAAGTATTTTTGAGAATAAAAGATTCAATTGGAAGAAAATTATTTTAGCTATGAATCTGTTATAATCTCATGTGCATTTTTGCAGTGTTCTTCAATTGTCAATCTGGGCATATAAATCTGTATTTTAAATTCCATATTCATATGTTGATTATGAAGCCGAATGTGAGTACAACCTAAAGAAAAAAAAATATTTACTTCATCCTTTGAAACTGATATATTGCCAACCAGCTTGTTCAGCAAACTAAAACATGAAAAGTGCCTTAAACTGATTGTGGCTGTGCTAATCAAATATCTTAAATTGTAAACCTAATTATGTCCATAAAATTATGGTAATAGTTTTGTTTCTGTCTTACATCTTGTTTCTGGTGCTAAAATAAATAATGTATTATATCACTATTGTTTTTATCAAAAGGTGTATGTTAATTGGTGGAAAATAAGTAATGTGTTATTTAATTTCTTTTTTTCTTGGTTATTACCAAAATGTCAGTTTATTTCCATTACATCCTTTATTACTTAGCTCAACTATACTACACAAAGTAACATGTCTTGCTGTGCTTTTTGTTGTTGTTGTAAATATTAGAAATGCTACAATAGCTAACTTGCCATCTCATTAATTTTCATGTTTACTTTCTAGCTTTTAAAATTATTTCGCAGTGACTTGATATTCTAAAGAGGTGTGACTATCTTTATTTAAAGGGAGCAGAGTTTTTATTAATAAGCCTATTAGAGATAGATCAATCTAGCTAATATAGTTTCAGTGTGTTGCATTCCCTTTGGAGAGTGTACCCATATATAGAAAATTTTGTTGGTGCGGGGCAAACAGACGAGTAAACACTGCACAATTTATGGTTTATATCCTTAACAAAACAAATTCTCTCTGTTTAAGAGTCAACATAGCATTTGCTTTTGTTGCTGAATTGGAAACATTTATCAGAATTATAAGGAAATGAAACACTGCATGCTGAGGCTTTATAAAAAGCAATTTAATCTTGCTGTAATAAGTATATTTAGCCATCAACAAAATGAGTTTCAGAGAAAGTACCTAAGAATCTTCTATGTGAGGTGATTTTCAGTATGTGTTTTTGTAAGCAATTATATGAACAGTTACTACAGATGACATGAATACATCGCCATTCAGTCTGTATAGATAGTGTATTTTTAATATTTTCAGAAACATCTACTCATTGAGTGCAATTTTTCTATGTACAGCAATACACAAAAAAAGAGGATATTCTCAAGGTGAAAACAATTGATATAAAAATCCATGTTTCATTCAAAGAGATCAATGTGCAGTCTTTAAAATTAAAGAGACATTTTGATTTGCAGAAATGGACAAGTACAGGAAAGGAACTGAAGTATGACCAATAAAACTAGTTAATAAAAATGGAGTATTACAATTATCTGTTTAAAGTATAGGGAGAATCTGTGTATAATCTTAATATTTTAATTTTATTTATGGTGGTTTAGTTCTGTTTTCTGTTTTGTTTTTGCAAGTAGTACTTATGTAGTACTAGAAACACAATTGAAGTACAAATCTTGTCTGGCTTCTGTATCCTTTAACAAAGTAACTGCTTCCTTGTTTTCTTGTATGTTTACAGTCGTAATCTGAATCATGTAGAATTATTTGCCTGATGTGTTCTTTGTATTGTGCTTTAACTCTTGTCATTACTTTATTTTCATTAAATGAGAGAATTTTAGGTAAATTATGGGTTCAATATGAAATGTCATTCCTAGTTAATGCCAATGATTAAGAAGTTGCTTCATTTAATCATTTGTTTATGTACACTTGCATCATCAAGATAAGGTGTGTACTAAACCATTTCTGCTACCTATCCTTTATAAAAGGTATGCAAGGAACCCCAAACTGGAATAATCTAAAAATACCAAACAATATGGCACATCAATTGACACAGTCTGACTGACGGAGCAGTCGGGAGCTCCCTCCTGCTTGTAATCATTTAATGTAAAGAGATTTAATAACCATACAATCAGTCTTCTGTGTATATTCTTCTAAAATACAATTTCTTATTTACTGTGTTCTTTTGGGTAGCTCAAAAATACTTTGTTGCTCTCGGACTTCCTTCCTAATATAAGAGCCCCATGTTCCCTTCGGTGGAAATAAGCCACATCTGGGAGTGGAAAATCCATTTTAACTCGGGTTTCAGAGTAGCAGCTGTGTTAGTCTGTATTCGCAAAATGAAAAGGAGTACCTGTGGCACCTTAGAGACTAACCAATTTATTTGAGCATAAGCTTTCGTGAGCTACAGCTCACTTCATCGGATGCATAGAAGTGGCTGTAGCTCACGAAAGCTTATCCTCAAATAAATTGGTTAGTCTCTAAGGTGCCACAAGTACTCCTTTTCATTTTAACTCAGTTTTTTTCATTGAATTCTTCTGTAAAAGAGGGAAGACTTGGCTGGACAGGCACGCATGTGCACACACATACCACCCACCCCCCTCTGTCATAAAGGAGAATGGGGTTCCAAGCCCACTGATCTGCAGAGATCTGTAGGAGAGAAATGTCGTGTGTGTGGAAAGTTCTTGCATCTGCACTCCTCTCTAGCTGAGTGCCATGTTGTAGGCCCTGGAAGCACACCATGATAGAAGAAATAGTCTTATATTCTGCATGTCTCCTCCCACCATGCCATATGGGAATATGTGGGCCAAAGCAGAGGGAAGAAAGGGATTTACATTGTTTCTGGTGTTATGAAAGTTTAAAATCTTAACATGTATGTTGGGGCCTATACATGAGATCCTTTTTGCTATTGATCCTCTCTTACACCTCTTGTAGTGCTGCTGAGTATTAACTCTTAAATACTGTAGGGTGTATCTTAGGGTTGCCAACTTCGTAATATTTAAAAACTGGACACTCCCCTGCCCTGCCTTTTCCTTCCCAAGGCCATGCCCCCCGTTTGCTCCTCTTCCCTCCTCCACTCCCCATTGCTCGCTGCTTTTCCCCTCTCTTCCCCCCCCTTTCCTCTCCCCCTCTGCTCGGTTTGGGAGGGACTCGCCTGCAGAGCTGGGTCACAGAGCAGCAGCTACCCTAGGCAGGTAGGAGGCGGCCCCGGCTGAGTAGGGGGTGGTACGGGTGATGACCTGGTGCCTCCCCGCCCGCATGAACCAGACTTTTGATGTCTGGTTAGTAGATCTGATCGGACACTGTCAGGTCCCCTTTTAGACCAGACTTTCCGGTCAAAAACCAGACACCTGGCCCCTCTAGTGTAGCCTAAGCATAGAGAGTTCATTTCACCTAGATATCTCTGGAAGATTGTTAGGGATAGCTTATTCAATGATTAAATAAATACAAATTAAAACATAATACCATGGAACTAACCAGATCTGTGCCAGACATCACTGATCAGTTTGCTAGTATATTGTGTCCTCCCCCCTACCCCTCACTCTATTGTCTTTTTAGATTGTAAATTCTTTGGAACAGGGAGCATGTCCTATGTGTTTGTACAGCACTTTGTGCAAAGTAGATCCACCCTGAAATAATGGTTGTTTGTAGATTTCTCAGTTGTGGATTTGTTTATATTAGGATGATTCTAAGACACTTAATACTAACTGAGGGACTTATAGAAGGAGTAAGTACTGGTTGTATTTCTCTGTCCTAAGAAATAAACCAAAATCAGAATAGATACACTGATAATATGAAAACAAATTTTCCCTTGTAAAACCGAAATTATCAGCATACATATAAGACAGTTCTCAGTAATTAAGGCAGTTATAGAAAGTGTTAATGTCCTGTTTGTCTTCAGAGAGGCCTCACATACATACAGGGGCTAAAAAAAAATCTTTTTTCTGGATTTTTTTCCCACCTGAGTCAGAAATTCATTTTAGCATTGTTCTATTGTGAAAGGTGTAGGTTGCTTTTTTTAAAAGACCTTTTTACTCAACAGGGGTCTGTCCCTCGTGTATCTTGTGTCTTACTCTACTGACAGATTTTGAGGGGTTTTGTTTTGTACTGCTTTTCACAATTGTCTTGTGCGTCTCTGAGATCTAGATGTCAGTGTCATCTCAGTCTTCACAGAACTAAAGATCTTTTTTAGTTCCTTCTAATCCCTTTCTATCAGCATTAAATCCTGGTCTCTAAATCTCAAACTCAATGTCATCTTTCATTCTTTTCTTCTTTTCCCCTGCTATCATGCCCCCTCTTCCCAAATATCCATTTTCCCACTAAAGGGTATTTGCTGCTTCTTCTGGGACCACTAAAATTTATTCTTTTCTTGGCATTCCCCTCTTTAAAACTCTTGCTCATGCCTTTATCATTTGTCAGTTTGGGTACTGTAAAATTATGCTTTTTAGCCTTCCTGTCTCTCTTCTCTCCAAAACAGTACAATTAATGTCATCTCCTTTTACTCTGTCCATACCACCTCCCTTCAATATTTGAATCCCTTCCCTGGCTTCTTATTTCTTATCTTATCAGACTGAAAGTGGTTAGCCATGATCAAAGCAAGTCTCATCTGAAAAATGTTTAGCACAGATGTGTACTGTTAGGAGCATTTTTGTATGTAGATGCAAGACCGTGATCTGGCCATTAGCACAATACCTTTCTGTAGTGTAGACGAGGCCTTAGTCCTCAAGTTCAAGGGTGTATATACTCTCTCTTCCCTTACTCTCTCCTACAACCACCTCTATTCTCATTTCCTCCTAATTTCCCCTTCTCTTCTCCCCCTCCCCCCCCCGAGTCTTAGTTCCTATGTTTCTCCTAGTCCTTGCTAACAATTCCAATATGGCTTCATGCCTGCATTCATGCTGAGCTCTAAATTTGAAAAAATCTCCTACTTCCTGTTTGCCAAATGCCTTCTCCTTCATATCCCAAGAATCCTTCCGACCTCATTCTCCTTTTCAACAAACTTTCCACACACTCTGTTACTTGAATTGATGTCTTGTTGATTTTTGATTGTGAACTGTTCTGGGAAGGAACATCTTATTCCATGTTTGTGAAGTATCATATAAATATTTGTCAGTTTACATATACTAATAACTCAGAAAAAGCTGATACCTTAAAGTTCCAGTGGTGAGTTACATTCCTTGCCTCCATCTACTGACCAAAATACATGAATAATGTATTTGACCTATTATGCACTAAAGATTTTTGCAAAAAAGTTTCCATTGGTAGCACCATTGCGAACCCTAGTCTAAAAAAGACTTCAGCAGCTTCTTGTATTTTTACCGCTGCTTGGTTTCACAGCAAAAATGGTATAGTGCGTGTGGAGTTTTTTGTGTTTATAGAAGATAACTGTATCCCATTAGCTATTCCAACTGTAAAATCCTAGTAGAGACTAGGCACTGCAGGTAGTCTTTACTGCGAGGTAGGTAGGCAAGATCAGCCTTTATAATCCTGCCTGTGGTTGACCTCACCTAGTTTTACCTCACAGTAAAACTACAGAAACTTGTCTCCACGAGAATTTTACAGCAGGATAACTAATGCATGTTTGTTATGCCATGGTAAAAATGCAACTTTTTCTTTGCAGTGAAACAAAGCCTTAGTTTAAACCAACTAGATTAATGGTAGTATGGGTAGGCAACTTTTAAAAAATGATATTTATTGAATAATTTGTTTTTCAAGCCAAAGGTACTAGTCCTCAAGAGGAACAATGTCCATGCTAAGTTTAAAATCTCAGATGTTGGTCCTGTATACTAGTTCCAAAAAAGATGTTTAGAACTCTTTATAATGGGAAAAGGATAAAATGTTTTTTTTTCCACTCTACCATAATGAAGTTTGCTCAGATTTAAAAAATTTATTTTATTGGCAAAGCCAAAGCATTGAGAAGCTCAGTCTAAGGCATGGTCTGCACTAAAAAGCTGCTTCACTCAAAGGTAGGAAAAATTCACATCCCTGAGTGGCATAGTAACGACGACCTAATCTCCAGTGTAGACAGTGCTAGGTTGATGGAAGAATTCTTCCATCTACCTACTTCCTCTTGGGGGAGTGGAATTACCTATGCTGATGGGAGAACCCCTCCCATCAGTGTAGGTAGTGTCTACACTGAAGTGCTGCTGCAGTTACACTGAGGTAGTGAATCAAATGTAGACAAGCCATAAAAGGTGAATATTTTTGAAAATGGAATGTTTGAAAACAGCTGCTTGTAAAGAATGATGGATTTGTAACCTTAATTATGGTAAGCAGGGCTAGTATTCACTAGAATTCTTATGTAGTAATTAATTTTTTTGGTTTGCTTTGTTACTATCTGAGATTATAAAAATCCACAGTTTACATGTTCCCTGACACTGTGCTCCCACCTCCTCCAGAATTTAGAAAAAATTGTCATTTCTTCTGCTTTCAGAGATAGCTTTCACATTATAAACTGCTGCTCTGTGTCCTAGTTGAGCTTCAGCAGTGCAGCTTGAACAGCAAAAGGATAGGTGTGTATTCCACCCTCCCACTTTCTAACAGGCTGTTAATATTGAAGCCTAATTATGATTACTTCAGTGCCACCATGATTAATTGTTTCGCTACTGAACAATGAACCACTTTCCCAGGCAAAAATACCTAATCAAAAATCTTGCTTGGAGAAACAAAATCCCTTAAACTGGTGGCGCTCAGACTGTGTTCTGTGGTCTTCAGTGTTAAATGTTTTAAGACCTAAGTAATGAGCTGACTTCCAAAGAACTATTCATGATGAAAATAAAGCAAGTGCTTAAATTCTATGCTGGATTGAAGTCCTAGGCCTTGACTACGCTACCGCTTAAGTTGACATAAGTTACGTCACTCGGGGTGTAAAAATACCACCCCTCTGAGTGAAGTAATTTACATTGATTTAAGCTTGAAAGAGTAAAAAGGGAAAGTGTTATTAACTGAAGTGTATTTTCACCAACTCACATTCCAAGATATTTGACAATAAAAATATTTCCACTGCAAGCGTGTCATAACTATGTGTATGTAAATATTTCTTTTCCTAAATTTATCCTCAAAGGAGTTGTATAGAAAGGACACTTTAAGACGTTTATCTCTCAAAAGTACTGACATGGCCTCCATTACAACAGTATCCAAGAGCCTTACAACAACCTGTGAGGAAATGAAAATGTTATACCCATTTTACAGATGATCAAAGAGGCTAATGGTATGTGTATACTGCAGGTGGGACCATGCTTCCCCGCCTAGGTAGACAGATGCACACTAGCTTGCTCGAGCTAGTATGTTAAAAATAACAGTGTGGAGATTGCAGCATGGGTAGCGGCAAAGGCTAGCTGCCCAAGTACAAGTCCACCCAACCCATTGGACCCAAACTTGTGTGGCGAGGCTATGCTGCAACATCCACACTGCTATTTTTAGTGTGCTAGCTTGAGCAGAGTTAATGCATGTCTGTCTCCCTGTGCTGAGATGTGGTCCCAGCTGCAATGTAGACATGTTGCCATAGCTATGCCAGCATAACCCTGTAGTGTGGATGTAGTCTACATGGATGAAAGGGATTTTTCTGTCTATATAGGAACACGACTTCCCCAAATGATGGTAGCTAGATTGATAGAAACATTCTTCCATCAGTGTAACCTCCGGCGTAGATGTAGCTAAATCAGCATAGCTGCACTGGTCAGGGGTGTGAATTTTAAATATAGACCAGGCCTCATTGTCTTGCCTAAACCTACACAGGGAGTGTGTGGTAAAGCAAGTAATGGAACTCTGGTCTTCTGAGCTCCAGGCTAACTCCCTAATCACTAGATCAGGGGTTCTCAAACTGGAAAAATGTGGTTTTAATTTGTAAGAGAGGTCACACTCAGAGGCTTGCTGTGTGAAAAGGGGCACCAATGCAAAAGATTGAGAACTACTGCACTAAATCATCTTTCCACTCTTCAATGGACTTTGGACCACACCCACAGAAAGGAGGGAAGATGTGAATAAAAGTAATTGCAAGAGACAAAGTGTTAACCTGAGTAGTATATATCACTTCTAAAATGCAGGCGTGACTTTCATTGTTTCAGCTGTGAACAAAATTGCTGTATTAAAATATTAGCCATACTAAGATTTTGTTATGTTCTTCAGGACTTCCAACAGCAGTCAGACTCTATCATCTTGCCAAACTATGGAGCCTTGTACATCAGATGAATTTTTTCAGGCACTCAACCATGCTGAACAAACCTTTAAAAAGATGGAAAACTACCTGAGGCACAAACAGCTGTGTGATGTGGTATTAGTTGCTGGTGATCGCAGAATTCCAGCTCATAGGTAAATATATAAAAGATTCTTGATTCTAAAATAAATTACATTGTCTTACTTAAATTTGTGCATCTGTGGTGTGAGGGTTAACTATTTTGCTTTAAAATAAGATTCAAGAAAGAGGAGGTTTTGACCAAATAGACTTGGGAAACTAAAAATTTACTTCTGTCTCTTCCCTGTGATACATGATCAAAAGTAATTCTAATGGGTACAATGTTAATTCCCACCTGTGACACTCAAAGATTTGGCAAACAAAAACAATTAAATCCCTACCCAGAATCAATTTTGAAAATATTTCAAGGACTGTAGTATTTTTTTTACTGTTCACGAAGAAAAAAATTAAATTTAACGTGTATTGGATGTTCCCTTGTGTCTTCAGAATTAATTCAGTATTATAGTTTGCACAATTGTAAGACCAGCCTATCCCATACAGTTTGCCACTCGCATGAAACTGCTGTACCGTCAGTTCTTGTTGGCTAGCCTTAACATGAAGCAGCTTTTCTGAAGATATTTAAATATATACTTATGTTCTGGAGAATAGACTGGAAAGCAATAAACTGATATTTCACTTAGGACCTCAAAAGTCTGAACATGTAGGCAGGTAGTGTCAGTTTCCTAGGATATTAAGATTCCAATGTCTTGGCATTTGTAGTTTTGCAAAATAATTGAAATAAATTGGATGGTATTTAAGAAGTATGTGTATTTCATCTGGAAGAGTACTAATATGCCAGTAATCAAAAGGTTAAGTGGGATGACCTGGATAATGATAAGCAAGTTAGCCTGACTTCAGTCTGAGACAAAATAATGGAAAAGCTGATATATGGGATTTAATTGACAGAGAATTAAAGGATAGGAATATATCTGTGCCTGCCAACATGATTTTATGGAACATAGGTTTTAACTTGATTCATTATTTGAGATTACAGGTTTGCTTGATAAACGTAACAGCACAGATGTAATATACTTAGACTTTTGTAAGGCATTTGACTTAGTACTGCATAACATTCTGATTCAAAAATTAGTACTACTGTATTCAATATCAATAAAGAACTGGCCAACTGACAAATCTCAAAAAGTACTAGTCAGTGAGGAATCCTCATCAATTGTGGGTATTTCTAGTGGGGTCCTGCAGGAATTGGTGATTGGCCTGATGCTGTTCAACAATTTAATCAGTGATCTGGAAATAAATATAAAATTATGCTGATTAAAATACAAATGAGGACAGGGCAGTGATACAGAGCAATCTGGGTTATTTGATAAGCTGAGCTCATTCAAACAAAATGTCAAATGCAAAGTTATACATATAGAAACGAGAATTGCAGGCCACACCTGCAGAATGGGGGACTGTAGCCTGGAAAGCAGTGACTCAGAAAAGGCTTTAGGGACCATAGTGGTCAAACAACTAAACATTAGCTTCCAGTGCGATGGTGTGGCAAAAAGGGCTAATGTGATCCTGGGACTTATAAATGGGGAACTTGTGAGTAAGAGCAGGACAGTGATTTTACCTCCGTTTGGATTTGGCAAGACTGAAATAATGCATCAAGTTCTGGAGTCCATGTATTAAAAAAGAAGTTGAAAAATTGGAAGAGATGCAGAAAGAACCACAAAAATTATTTGAGGCTGGGGAAAATGCCTTACAGAGAGACTTAAAATACTGGTTACTGAAGGGTTCTTTAATCTAGTGGAGAAAGGCATAGCAAGAACCAGTGGCCAGAAGCTGAAGCCAGACAAATTCAAATGACAAATTAGGCACAATTTTTTAAAAGTTAGGACAGTTAACCAAAGGAACAAAAGGAGATATTGGATTGTCTATCTCCTTCTTCTGCCGGTAGAAAGAATATTTTCGTCCTTTGGACTAATTCATTCCAAATTGAGAAATGGTTTGGGACCTGAAAAAGCAGGAAAGCTTGTTTTTCCTTTCCAGATTATGAACAAACAGGAAACTGAAGGTGAAGATGACCAAGTTAGCTGCAGAAACCAATATTTTCAGTTTCTCATGTTGATCTGGCTGACCTAGTCGATTTTAATTTTGTTTGTTCTTTAAATATTTCATTTAACTATTTTAGTTAAAAACAATTTTAACAAAAAACAAACCTGATTTTAAAAAATTTGAATGTTTAACTAAATTCAAAAATTCATATGCTTGTTTTGTTAAAAAATTATGTTTGCTGTTGAAGAAGAAAATCCAGAACACTTAATGTTGTTGTTTTAGTTAAATAAAACAATTTAAATGTCCTGTCTGGTGCTGTTCTCCTCCTAATAAAGCATGGCAAGAAAAGCCTCCAAATATTAATGATTAACCTGTTGAATTGGAGGTAGTTCACCTCCCACTGATTTCATAAATGTCTGCTTCAGTTACTTTTGGTAAATGAAATAACCAAACAATCATTCATTTTCTGATATAGCTATAAAACTAATCTGAAAAGTTTTCAAAATAAATCACTTAAATGTATAACGTGTACCTTCTAAAAATGAAACCTACATCTATCTCTGAGTTGTGAAGAATATGTATGAAGGTTATGACCAACAAGAATGCACTTTTATGTAGAAATCCATGATTAAATCAAGTCTTCCTGACTATTGATTTAAATCATGATTTAAATCAAATCAAATCCACCCTGATCACTTTTTTTTAAAAGTTCTGCGCATGTGCACACTCATAAGGAACAGACAAGAATAAGCCACCAGTTCTTCTTAAAATACAACAAAATCCAAGTAAACTACTTAATCATCAGTACAGAAATTAAAAGCTACTTGCAATGCAGTACTTACCAAAAGAAGTTTCAAAAGCCTATCAGCTACTCTGAAATTGTTCTTAAATAGAAGTCCAAAAATTTGTGTTCTATTAAACGTCTTGTGTTCCTGGTATCATCTGAACTGTGATGGTGGTGATGTGTCTGAAAACCAGAGCACATATAGCTTCTAGAAAGGAGGGGGAAAGCTGATATTTTATATCCAAGTTCCTCCGTACTGGAACTGCTGTTAGTCTAGGTTGTAGTGGTGGCATGGCTGGAGCTTAACTTTGTTTTTAAAAAAAATCGCACAACACACATTTTATATCAGAAAGTTAAGTAAACTAATTCTACAATCTTTAGAGTGGGGAACTGCTGAAATATAATATCAAAAATTATGCTAATTTTCCATTGTTTTTCACATAGCTGAGTCACTGGCACGTCTCAGGATTCTTGGGGAAATCCTTCAAATGTATTTCTCCACTGGGGGAAAAAGCATTGTACGAGAAAACATGTTGAACTAACTGGTTTTAATTAACACAGTGTTCATCATGACTTGGCACTTAGTGTGGACTGGGACTGTTTACCGTGTCTTTTAAACATGACCTGTCCTTGTTTATCTTAAGTATTAAGTTATTGTGACAACAGATTTCCCAAACTATGTAAAACTTATGAATTCTGATTGAGCTTGATGTGTGTCATATGTGTTTAATATTTTATAATTATACATTATATATTACACAAATATATATTATATTAGTTAAAACAAATTTCCTAAAATTATGCTTTTTCGCAGTATAGACAAGATTTATCACTACAACTGTACTGACAAAGTTGCAGGGGGGAAGTGGAGCTGAGTATCACAGATAGAGCTCCAGGAATGAGAACACAAAAGGAAGACTTAAGGCTATGCCTATGCTACAGAGTCGATGTGAGCATAGCCCCCTGCCTTAGATGCAGTTTATCCCAACAGAAAGAGTTTTTCTGCCAGTGTATGAACTCCCAGAATGACATTAGCAATGCAGACAGAAGAACTCTTTGTTTAGTATAGCTGCATTTACACTGGGGTTTTTGTTGGTATAGTTATGTTAGTCACGTGTGTGGTTTTTTTCACACCTCTGGCCAACATAGCTATGCCGGTTTATGTTGTCTGGGTATACGGCAAGAAGCACAGGAGACACTTGTTATGGATTTTACTCAGGCCTAAATTTTATTATTAGATGTCTGGGACTACCCAGCACATAAAGTGTACAGTGCAGGCAAGTCCATGCTTGTTCAATTCTCCGGGGCTTTCACCAGCCCCTCTTTGTTTCCATCCATGTTCCCCAGCCGACCCATGGCTTGGACCTTACCATCCAGCACCCTCGTAAAAGGGTTAAGGTGGGCTATGAGGACGGGGTGGGGGAGAGGATTGGCTCCCTGCCGTACCAATTAGAGGAGTCCCCAACCCCCTCCCCCGTGCTGTTGCTTTATCCAGTACCTCCTTTTAAGTGTTTTACCAGGCCATTTATCTGGGCACTGGCTGCCTTCCCTGTGGAGTACCTGCATTGAACATCCGCCCAACCTTACAAAATAAGTTGTGACACATGGCCTGTCACCTTTTCTTCTCACCAGAAAAGGTCCTCCCTAACGCCCGCTGTGGGGAAGGCGAAAAAACCTCATTCCACCGAAGCCAATTCTGGTGGTGTGGGAAAAATTCCTTTCCAGCCCCCCTTTAAAAGGAGCGACTAGCATAATGCCCACAGCAGGTCCTAATCCATCCTGTCATTCGCCTCCACTAGGGGAGGGAGGGTGGGTGCTGGCTTCCTCACTGCTTGGAACAAAGAGACTTGCCCCATCCAGGTTTCGTACCTTTATGCCCTTCGGATCACACATTCCTGGGGGGGGGGGGGGGCTGAGTCATTGCTGCAAAGCTGACCACCGAGCACCTTTTTTACAGCAGTTTCTGACCACCTTCTCCCCCCGCCCTCCCCACAATAAAGCAGAGCTATCCTTCCAGGGTAAGCCCAGACTAACTCTACCCCACCTTAGTTGTGGTGCAGTCATTTTGAGTGTAGAGCAAGCCTAAGGCCGTGTTTACACAAGAGTTGTACCGATTTAATTCTATGTTTAGTTTAAGAGGTATAACTACCCCTAGAGTGGATTAAATGTGCTTACACCAGTATAGCTTATTCCTGTACAGAAGGGGAATAAACTGTACAGTTATAAGGCATCTTTTCAGTAGTATAATTGTGTCTACCCTAGGACTTATACAGATATAACCGCATTGCAAAAATCACACCCCTTACTGAAATAGTTATACCACTGTTCTGTGTGTAGACTAGGTCTTAGCCTAGGCCACTGTTGCAGCCACCACTTTTTTCCCCGTTAGAGCCCTAAATATTATTACAATATTGTCGATTGTTAAATATTTTTAAAGTGAGATATTTAGTTTACATGTCTGGTTCTGAATTTTAATGGCAGAATATAATGAATTACAAGTTATTTTAAAATTTGTTTTCTTAACGCATTCAAATCTAGTTCATCCAAAGAACCTTTCACTTTCTAAACTTCCCCAAATGAAATATGACTACATGGTCCCAGGACAATCTAAGGCTTCTGACTGAACAGGAGCATATCAAAATATCAATCTGACAAATCTCCCTCAATGACCAGATGAATTTATCTCATACCACACTCATGCTATACAGAACCCTATTCTGAGAGGCAGTATTAGAAGCTGAGGTTTTATTTAAATGAAAAGCTAAAACACCTAGAACTGCCACATGGATAGCCATCCTGACAATTTATTCTAATTATCCTCTGGGACTGAATAACCTAGTTTATCAAGAGTGGGCCATAAAAGGAATTTTTTATTACAGAGATTACAGAATACTCTTATGTCCTTTGAAATGCTTAAAATGCTTTTAAGCCATTTTCCTCATGGTCAAATTGTGTTTAACTCAAGTTCTACACATTCTTACCCATCTCCATTGCCTCCAAAAGGCTAGCAAAAAGTATTTACCTGATGCAGCCCTGGACAAAGATGATGCAATGGATAACAGATGGAAGATATGCAGACACAATTTAATGAAAAGTAATGGCTGCAACACAGTCAGCAATCTATGACTTTGCAATTAATAAACTAAGGCATAATTTTATGTAGTTCATCTGTAAAATGCATGCAGTTAATCCAAATATCTGTAAGAAATACTACCAAGCATTCCCCTTGCTTTTCCACTCTAATCACATCTTCAGCTACCTTAATTCTTGAAAATGTATTACTATTGTAATATGTATTAAGTGTTTTGCTCTCTCTCTGATGCAAATAACTGTTCATTGAACATTAACCTAGACATCCACTCATCCCAAACAGTTGACAAAAGTAATGTATCCGATGAAGTGAGCTGTAGCTCACGAAAGCTTATGCTCAAATAAATTTGTTAGTCGCTAAGGTGCCACAAGTACTCCTGTTCTTTTTACACAAGAGGTAACTCTACTATTGCCGTATTCCTGTGACTGACTTACTATACTCACATGTGGAATTTTATGATTTGTATGATATCCAGTTCTACTGGGTAGGTAGGTTCTGTCATTGATGATTGTATCAATTAGCCTATGAGGAACATAAATAAAATAAAGTATTTTTTTAAATTATTAAGAAATAATTCTTTTACCGTTTAAAAATTAATAATTGATTGTTTTTTCCAGGTATTTTTCATACAGTATCGAATGCTATATATTTGCTTCTTTATGTATTATTTTTATATGGCAATTACAAAAAGTCATTGAGCACTAAAAGGGTAAATCATTTACATAAGCAGAAAATGTACTTTCAGTAACAGTACTTCATTATTCATGGGAAGGAACTGGGGCATGAAGTAGTTTGTCAAGTTTAAAATGCTTTCCTCAGTACAATGCACCTTCAAAGGCCAAAATAATGAAGCGTTTATTAACGAACGTCAGCTTCACTAAGGTCTTTTTTTCCTCTTTCTCCCCTTTCTCCAATATGTTCTCAGATTAGTTCTCTCCTCTGTTTCGGACTATTTTGCAGCCATGTTTACTAATGATGTAAGAGAAGCAAGACAGGAAGAAATCAAGATGGAAGGTGTAGAGCCAAATGCACTGTGGGCTTTGGTTCAATATGCATATACAGGTAATAAGAATGAAGAAAAGGGTTGTAATGTTTCTCTGATGTTTTGTCTCGAAGTGAACATCATATTCCATTATTAGATTTCAGATATTTGATAGAAATGGTGCACCGTACAATTCAACTGCTTATTTATTAAAACTACTATTACTTCGATTACCTACGGCAACTCAGTGGGATGTAGTCTCTCTAGTTAGTTGGCAAATGTCAAAATATTTCAGATGAATTCTGATCGGTGAAAGGAGAATATTTTTCATAATTCTTTGAACTATATTATACAAGTTACTAATTTTGAATTTTTGGATTGTTTTGTAGGAATGTTATTGTCTTAGTCCGATGTTTTGAAAATAATTCTGTTTATGATTTTTTTCGGGTTTGATGAAAAATAAAAGCAGAGGAACCAGAATTACCATTTCAGCCACATTTTCTTTCTCTCTCTCTCTCTCACTTAGTCTGTCGAAAAATCTCTTGTTGGAATTACAGTCAATATTCTTTTTTTCATAAATAATGAGCACCCTTCTTTTAATATTGCTAGGTCGCCTTGAATTAAAAGAAGATAATATTGAGTGCCTGTTATCTACAGCTTGCCTTCTCCAGCTCTCTCAGGTTGTGGAAGCGTGCTGTAAGTTCTTAATGAAACAGCTTCACCCATCCAACTGCCTTGGAATCCGCTCTTTTGCTGATGCACAGGGTTGCACTGACTTGCACAAAGTGGCTCACAATTTCACCATGGTATGTCCTTATTTGTAGCATCGTCTGTTCATTGATTTTTCTGTAGCAAGGAAAATATAGAGCATCTGTCTTCATGAGGTAAATGTTGCTCTCCCGCCCCACCCCCTAAGAGCCATTGTTATTATCAGAGCTATTTATATACTGTGACATTAAGTACTGCTTTCTATCTTGGTAGTGTTACATTTAGTCAGAAAAAAGGTAATGGGTAAAATCTTCAAAAATGCCTGTGACTATTTAGAGAAACAGCATGGGTAAGATAATATCTTTTATTGGCCCAACTTCTGTTGGTGAGTGAGACAAGCTTTCGAGCTTACACAGAGCCCTTGTTCTGGTCTGGGAAATGTACTCAGCCACCTTTTGTATAGCGACATAGGAACAAGGAACATATGTTCTTAGGTAGAATCATGAGTAGCCAAATGCAAAAGTATAGCCAGCAATTAAGTGAGGGTTTGGGAATTTATTTGGAGCACGTCTGATTCTCTGACATTCTTAAATTTCATTCCCTCACCAACATCTTTTGTTAATTTTTCTCCTTCTCTCCCAATGGTATCCTTTTATGGTACCCTCCTCCGATAGTAGAGTTAAGAGCCTAAGAGGCATATCTGTCTGCCACCAGTTAGAACTGCTGCTGTTTGCTCGTGGGAGTTCCTAGAGTTATGTGAGGTGCTTCTCTCCTCCTCCCATGACATGGCCTCTGCTGGTCTAGGCTCTTGGGAACTGAACTCAGGCATCTGGATACCACATCAGTGAACTTAGTATTAAAGCCTTTGATCCCCTGTGTGGTATCCCCAAGTCATCTGAAAGGTGTAATTTGTGTTTCTTAATTGGAATTGTGGTAATTGAATCAGAAATCCACCGATTCTCCTTTTACCTTCTGAATTTTTGCTGAATGGAACCCATTGTTTGGTTGTTTTTTTTTTTATTATTTTTCCTCTGACTTAAAGTTTACTGTTGTTTGCAGTGTTGTTATAGCCATGTTGGTCGCAGGATAGTAGAGACAAACTTTTGAGGTACACACAGAAACTTGAAGAGCTCTGTGTAGCTCAAAAGCTTGTCTCTTTCACCAACAGAAATGTTGGTCCAATAAAAGCTATTGCCTCACCCACCTTGTCACTCCAAGTTTACTATGAGAAATTAGAATCAAATATCCCGGCATTCTTGTCATGTGTGATTCAGTTCCCTCTCAGATGAGTGGATCATTGATGCATTTAGTAATGCATACATACTAATGTTTATTAAAACATGTGAATGAATAGTGTGCAAATTACAGTATATAATAAAAAGAAAAGGAGTACTTGTGGCACCTTAGAGACTAACAAATTTATTTGAGCATAAGCATGCATGCATGCAATGAAGTGAGCTGTAGCTCACGAAAGCTTATGCTCGGATAAATTTGTTAGTCTCTAAGGTGCCACAAGTACTCCTTTTCTTTTTGCAGATACAGACTAACACGGCTGCTACTCTGAAACCTGTCAGTATATAATAAGAAAAGGTTTCATTATTGATCAAGTATGGATTGAAGACAGAGCATCAATAAAACAGTCAGATGAGACAGGAAGAACAGAGTAAAACAGATATGTATGATGATGAGAAATAGTATGCTTAATTGTGAGAGACTGAGAAATCATTGTACATAATGATGGGGAAAAAATCACACAGAAATAGACTCCTTATTTCCTCCTTGCCCAAACAGTTTTTTCCTAAATAAATAATTGTCCTAGTTGTGGTCTGTCTAGTCACGTTCTTCTAACATTTACAAGTGTAATGCTAGAATCAGAAGGTTAACAAAATTATTATTTGATGCATTTTAAAATATTAACCTTTAGAAGGTGTATCTCCATCTGGTCTTACTATTTTGACAGCAACTGTTGATTGTTGTCTCACTTCTCAAAAGTTAGCTTATTACTGACTCCACATCTTTCCTTTAGTAAGAAGTTGTTCAATTCACAGGAAAATAGTTATGTACCTTTAGGCCATTGTTTACTTCAGTGGCACAATTACTGATTCTAAAGCTTTGGCATGAATCAAATTTAAATTAGCTGGATTTTAAAAAGCCATTTTCAAAACTAATTAGTTGTGCTAGATGGATTCTTCCCAAGGCCTTTTTAATGTTGTTTAGTTCCAATGGAGACATGAAATTGAATTTTAGTAATAATGAGTAATACTGAAGCAGTTCCTTTGGTTTGAAACTAATGTTGCTATGGAAACTGAATAGAAATGTATAGTCCAATTGAATCTTCAATTAAAATAAATCCCAAAGTAATTTAATTTGTTTAAAAGCAATTTGAAAGAATAAAAATGTTTAACACTAATAAATACTAGTCACTTGATACTCATTCCATTAAAAATATTAAAGCATAAGGGTTAAACATACCGATAGTTCTGTAAATTCTGTTGTTTGTTAAAATCCATAATTATTCATATGCCACAAATGATCATGGGTTACACTGAAATGACTCTGACTGGAGAAATTTCTGTTGGTTTTGCCACATTGTTTTGGCTTTCTTAAAGGCACTTGAAATTTGAGGAAAATGAACAGTATAAAATATTTATATTTTAATTTCAGTATATTCATTTTCTTCCTTTCGCCGCTGCTTTTCTTTTCTTTTCTTTTCTAGTCTGATGGAAAGAGCAGTTCACCATGCAAACAATTTCACTGCAGTTAAAACAGATACTCAGTTTTAATGCTGTCATATTGAAAAGCTTTGTGTGCAGCAATGAGTATTTTGATAAGCACCTAATTTAAACCATTGCTGTACTTAGAGACCAGCAGTTCACATGAAATGGGCTTTTTCTCAAAATAAAAGATCCATCAGTGAATAATCTCAGTGGGCCTAGCTCCGCTAATAGACTTTCTCTATCTGAACAACGTTCATTAGTGTCACTTGAAAGCGTTGGCATGGTTTCAGTCAGTGCAGTGTATTTGAAGTATAAATGTAAGTAGGATTTATTTGAATGCTGGACCACTTCAGATTGAAAGTATGTATGTTGCTGTTTTGCTAAAAGAACATGAGTGTTTCATTACTTTATTATTAACTATGTCGTCACTCAATTGATAGACTATTTACTCATTGTGACAAAGAATTAGAAAACTCTTCAGGGTTATTGTCAAACTAGATCAGTTTTTTGGACTTCAAAATTTGACCGTGCCTGAAAAATCCTCAGGACATAGTAAGTGAAACACTGCAACAGTCTAAAGTGACTAGTGGTGGACATAATAGCATATAAACAGGCATTGTGTGCCTGATTCTGATAATGTAGGCATGTAAAATGCAATGACCAGGATCGTGTGTGCAAATGCACCCAATTAACCTTTTACACATACAGTTATCTTATTATGTAAGTATAATTTATAAAAAGTAATGGGCCACAAGACTACAAATTTTAAAATGTTGCTAGAGTAGCCAAAAGATTAATTTAAGTATCTCTGTATCAGGGCATAAAGTACAGAGTTTTTGCACATTTGATCTTTTCCAAAGCAGCATCTAACATAGTGTTTTACTTCCAACATCTTCCTGTTATATCAGGTCTGGGGCCATCCTACATTTCCATCAAGGGTGACTACTGCGTTTTCTTTAGTTTATCCAGGAGATCAGAATAACATAATCTCCATTAACTTGATATCTCAAGTAACATCAAGATGCTATGTCATCTTGTCCCAAAATGAGCAGAGTATAATTCCTCTATTTTGAGGACAGGGAGGGAACTAAAATATAATTGATGCAAATTGGTAAGAGTTGATGAATGTCATTAATTATTTGTTTCAGAGTAACAGCCGTGTTAGTCTGTATTTGCAAAAAGAAAAGGAGTATTTGTGGCACCTTAGAGACTAACCAATTTATTTGAGCATAAACTTTCGTGAGCTACAGCTCACTTCATCGGATGCATACTGTGGAAAGTACAGAAGACATTTTTATACACACAAACCATGAAAAAATGGGTGATTATCACTACAAAAGGTTTTCTCTCCCCCCACCCCACTCTCCTGCTGGTAATAGCTTATGTAAAGTGATCACTCTCCTTACAATGTGTATGACAATCCAGTTGGGCCATTTCCAGCACAAATCCAGGTTTTCTCACACACCCCCCCCCCCACACACACACACAAACCCACTCTCCTGCTGGTAATAGCTTATCTAAAGTGACCACTCTCCTTACAATGTGTATGATAATCAAGGTGGGCCATTTCCAGCACAAATCCAGGGTTTAACAAGAACGTCGGGGGGGGGGGGGGGTAGGAAAAAACAAGGGGAAATAGGTTACCTTGCATAATGACTTAGCCACTCCCAGTCTCTATTCAAGCCTAAGTTAATTGTATCCAATTTGCAAATGAATTCCAATTCAACAGTTTCTCGCTGGAGTCTGGATTTGAAGTTTTTTTGTTGTAATATAGCAACTTTCATGTCTGTAATCGCGTGACCAGAGAGATTGAAGTGTTCTCCGACTGGTGCATTCTTACAACTACAATACCCACCTGCGGAAGTGAAGAAACAGATTGATAGAGCCAGAAGAGTTCCCAGAAGTCACCTACTACAGGACAGGCCTAACAAAGAAAATAACAGAACGCCACTAGCCGTCACCTTCAGCCCCCAACTAAAACCCCTCCGATGCGTTATTAAGGATCTACAACCTATCCTGAAGGATGACCCAACACTCTCACAAATCTTGGGAGACAGGCCAGTCCTTGCCTACAGACAGCCCCCCAACCTGAAGCAAATACTCACCACCAACCACATACCACACAACAGAACTACTAACCCAGGAACCTATCCTTGCAACAAAGCCCGTTGCCAACTGTGCCCACATATCTATTCAGGGGACGCCATCGCAGGGCCTAATAACATCAGCCACACCATCAGAGGCTTGTTCACCTGCACATCCACCAATGTGATATATGCCATCATGTGCCAGCAATGCCCCTCTGCCATGTACATTGGTCAAACTGGACAGTCTCTACATAAAAGAATAAATGGACACAAATCAGATGTCAAGAATTATAACATTCATAAACCAGTTGGAGAACACTTCAATCTCTCTGGTCACGCGATTACAGACATGAAAGTTGAGAGGAGAGTGGGTTTGTGTGTGTGTTTTGGAGGGAGGGGGGGTGGGGAGAAAACCTGGATTTGTGCTGGAAATGGCCCACCTTGATTATCATACACATTGTAAGGAGAGTGATCACTTTACATAAGCTATTACCAGCAGGAGAATGGGGTGGGGGAGAGAAAACCTTTTGTAGTGATAATCACCCATTTTTTCATGGTTTGTGTGTATAAAAACGTCTTCTGTACTTTCCACAGTATGCATCCGATGAAGTGAGCTGTAGCTCACGAAAGCTTATGCTCAAATAAATTGGTTAGTCTCTAAGGTGCCACATTAATTATTTGAAGATCAACATTATTTTTTTAACTTAAGAAAATCTTTCATTGTGTGGTGATTGCTTTGTAGTAACAATACTTAGTATCTTCATCTGTAGATCCTGAAGTGCTTTATAAAAGAGGGTCAGTGTAATTGTACCTCAGTTTCCCATCTGTAAAATGGTGATAGAAAAGTTAAGGGAAGGGTCTTGTAGCTACTGAATGGCAAAGCTGGGAAGAGAATCCAGAATTCCAGACTTTCAGTCTTGTGACCTGTCCAATGACCTATGTGGCCTCTAATTATCCTCAGTCCATCAAGGAAAAAAATCAATTTTTATTCTCTTCTAGCTCATTTGAGAACAGTTGATTGTGTGCAGTTGACAGTTATTCAGTGAAATATTTAGCTTTTTTTCCCTTTCAAAAAATGCGACCCAAAGGGAAATGCGTGTTTTCAGACAAGAGGAAAATGGCTTGTATTTCTTTCAGGGCTTGAAAAATTCACTTGCCTATGGTGAATTGGAAACTTTCCCAGGCAGGTGCCATCAACTTCTGCAGCATCCAAGCTTTAATTTTGTTAATTTTTGTTTTAAGTTGCTAGCCTTTCAAGTTACAAGGAAAACCTTCTGAACATGAAGTGATTATAAACCAGTGTTGTCCAAATGTGCAAGAAGACAGCTCTAGAATCTCTGCTGCAGCTGCTGCTCAGAGCTTTTTCAAGCTTTAAAGCAGAGTGAAAAGAGAACAGTCATGTCAGTTTTTATTGTTGGTCTTCAGAAGCACATGGAAAGTGCAAAAACATTACAAGAATTGGTTCAAGTTCAGCTTTCTGCTACTTGATAATTCATGAGCAGCAGCAGAGATCAATACTATTTATGAGTAGAAGAACTCAGAAACAGAGGCTTGGAGAGGGATGGAGAAGCAGACTCAGCGCATAAGTAGCAACCAGAAAGGTGTGCCGTAGCTGCGCCGCTGTAGTGTAGACATACCCTTAGTGTAAGATAAGAGACAACAGATGGATACAGACGAACAGGGGACTACAAGGAAACAATGAGACAATATTCGTCAACGTGATAGGAAGTTGTCTCCACTTGACAGCATCCCAATCGTTAAGTTTTTTTTGGCATCATGGCAGAGTGGAGGGTTTTGAACATGGATAATGAGGCAGCTTTATGGACATTTATGGGGAGCACCTCCCAAATGTGAGAGGCAACAAGGGAGAAAACATGAAGACGCTTGTTTAAAAATGTAACTAGATATTTGTAAAAAGAAAAGGAGTACTTGTGGCACCCTAGAGACTAACCAATATATTTGTAGACTGTCATGTGCCTTGTCCTCTTTTATATCTTTTAGTCACACTAATACATACTCGACTTGTTAAATCTTTCCTTATAAGTCAATCCATCCAACCTTTGTAGGTTTTCTTCCTCTTCTCTCCCTTAATTTGTCAATATCTTTCTGGTAATGAGATGCACAGAACTGAATGCAATACTCAATGTATTGCCAGAGCCATTTAAAAAAAAAAGAATGTCATCTCCCTCCTCTGTGATGATATGCCCAGTGCTTATGCAATCCAAAACTGTAATGGACATTGTTATTGCCATTTTGTATTGCAAATTCATATCTGATTTGCAATGCCATTTTCATCAGTATTTCTCTCTATGGCTCCCGGATTTTTGTCTGTTATTAAATCTGTGTTTTTGAGTTATTGAATTATTTTTCCTCTGAGATATTAACTTGCATTTTTCCAAGTTGAAGGTCTTTCCAATTTAGTATTTTCTTTGAATTTCACTAACATGTAGCTTACTTCTTTTAGATAATTAATGAAGATATTAAATAGGGCTGGTCTTATCCCTGCACAGTCCCCTTATAGAACACACCCACCCCTGTGGATGTTTTGGCTTTTATTTTTACCCTTAAAAAAACAAAAAGTATTTCAGCCAGTTTTCAGTCTACATGTGTTTCGATATCCAAACCAATTTCAATTAATTTTGAGAGTAAGATTATTGTAGAGATTAATTCAAATGTTTTTCTAATATTCAGCTACATTATGTCTGCTAATTTTGGACTTGATCATGAAGTTACTACAATCTCCGAGCAAAAGGAAATATATAAATGTGCTGTTCCAGGAGCAGACCACATTGAGTACATCTACACTTCAATAAAAAACCTGCGGCACCAAGTCTGAGCCCATGTCAGCTGGCTTGGGCTGTGCGACTATAAAATTGCAGTGTAGACATTTGAGCTTGCCCTAGCTCCAGCCTGAGCCCTAGCCCAAACATCTACACTGCAATTTTAAAGCCCCACAGCCAAAGCCCCACAAGTTCAAGTCAGCTGACCTGGGCAAGCCACGGCTGTGCCACGGTCTTCCATTGCAGTGTCGATGTACTTATTTTGACTCGGAGATTCTTTCCACCTTATGTCTTCTTTTTGTTCCCCTGCAAAGGAGCATGGAGTATCTGTGATCTTGCCCTTTTCAGTACTATTAGAGAAAACATTCAAGTTTGGCAAAATATATTTGTGATAAGCTTCTTATTGCTCTTCTAGTTTTTTGGGTGTGGGGGTTGCCACTTGCACTTGAGTTTAATAAAGCTTCCACAAAATCTTCTAAAAATCCTGGTATTTTTAAATAATGTGCACTTATGGTCGGAAACATTTTATACTGTGTTTCTTCCTACCTTGAAATGAGGACAGGCTACTAGAAATGATAGGTTTCAATTCTCCACATCTTCCCTTCTATCAAAAAAGTAATTGTTGATTAAAAAAATAAATTTGTAGCTTGGTGCAGTACTGTGAATCCTTTACATCTTCATTCTGCTATCTATATACCTTATTCAGCTGTGTTTGACTTACAAAACAATAAAAACAATTTAAAATAACCTACTGAAAGTTAGTTAGAACTGTTTTCCTGTTCCTTTAGTCATTGGAAATTTTATTTGTCACAAACCAATCTAACTATAATGAAGACCATTACAAACATGCCCAGTACTGGAATATGCTGTACTCTCTACTCAGCAAAATCTGCATCTCAATACATTGTGTTTCTACAGCTTTCAGTAGTGGATAACAATAGTGACCTATCCAAAGGTCTTCAGTGTTCATATTGAAAATACTTTTTTCTTTTTCAGGAGAATTTCATGGAGGTAATTAGAAATCAGGAGTTTTTATTATTGCCAGCTGCTGAAATTGCAAAGCTTTTGGCAAGTGACGATATGAATATTCCTAATGAAGAAACTATACTGAATGCACTGCTTACTTGGGTTCGACATGATTTGGAACAGAGAAGGAAAGAACTTAGTAAGCTGTTGGCTTACATTAGGCTGCCTCTGCTTGCTCCACAGGTAAATTATTACAAATATAAAACCATTTGCTCTTTCTTCCCATGGATAACATCAGTATTTTTTAGGGGACATACTTAATACTGTCTATGTGGAAGTTCCTCCAACTAGTAGTGATTTTGGTTTCTTAAAAATAGAGGTAAATAAATGAGTAAATAAATGTACAGAGTATCTGTGCATGATACGGTCAGTGTCTTTTCTGCAGTTGAATTGCAGTGTGCCACAATGTGAATCGGATATCAGTCAGGATTCCATAGTGAGGGAATTGTTAGAGGCAAAAGGCTTTAAATAATAACAATACCTAGGTTTCTTATAGTGCTTTTTGTCAGTAGATCTTAAAGCACTTTACAAGGGAGTATCATTAAATAAAGATCAGTCAGTATCATTAAATATATTTTTACATTTTACTTTAGTTTCAAATGCCTAATAAACTAGACAGCCAGCCTTTTACGTGCTTTTTCGCTAAACAACATTACCTTCTGCACCCTTTTTACATGCAGTTGGGGAAGATCTATGGTCAGTTTTGTATTTGAATGGATGAGAGTGCCACCTGCACTAGGCTCATTAAAATAACTGCTCTTATTGATTTCATTAATAATATTTAGCACTTTATATAATGTCAAAGGGCTTTACAGACTGAACACCTGCAACACCCCTGTAAAGTAGAGTAAGAATTATCTCCATTTTATAGATGGGAAAACTATGTCAAAGGCTCATAAAAGCCATATACAGTACAAGTAAAATTCACGAATCTACAGCTAGGAACTATGACCTTCTTCAATCTCTTAACGATTATCTTTAAAGCACTCGATCTTTGACCCCATTGTATTCACCCTGTGTCCTCTTTATGATCATTAGCTGGATTGGCTAGAAGGCATTTGCTTTTGATACTTACATTTGAGTACTCCGTAACCAGTGGCAGAACTTGCTCAGCTGTGAGTCCCTGAACTTGTAATTCACTTTCTTTAGAAACATATTAAGGTCAGAGTCCATTGACCTTCAGGAAATAATTCAAGGCTTACTTATTTTGTTCAGCATATGTTTAACTGTTTTTATATTGTTCTTGTCTTTTAATCCACTGTAATTGAAACATCTAGAGTCCTTGGAAATAGAACCTACAGAAATTAGTAAATAAATATAAAATCAAGAGAAATTGGGCCTGATCAGTACTAATTGGACAGTAAATGTTAAGGGAAAAACACCAAAACAATACTTGATTGCAACCACTATTGTGTGTCTCACTTTTCTTCCATCTTTTGCAGATGTATGCTGGCATTTATGATTCTACATTTCTATCACCTTTTTCATTTATTCCATTTTTTCAGATTCTTCAAAAAATAAAATTGATGTATTTTTAAAATGAATGTTAATCACACACAAATCAGGAAATTGAGTTAAATTGCAACAACAGCCTTAACTCTGACCCATGAGGGTGTGTTATAGTATGGTGTTTTGTTACATGATCACACAGCAATGGGCAATGTGACATAGCAAACACAGTAAAATATAATGAAACTGTTTCCAATTTTATGGTAGAAGGTTCAAAGCTGTTTGGAAGAAAGGAGACAGAAAATTGGAGGGCTCACTAAAAGCCATAATGTTATAAGTAGAGATGTGAGGACTTAAACTCACAAACTTAAAAAAATTATAGAGCATCTGAAGTAGGGGATTGCTCGATGGAGCTATGCCATCAATGATGAAGGCTTGTCCGAAATATCGCCTTGGGCATTATGCAAGGTGGACAGATCCAACATGAACCCTGAAAATGATGGCTAACACAGGCAGCAAAGATGCAGGACAGCAGCTGCACCTAGGTACCCTAGGCAAAGGAAGTCGCTGGGAAAGTCTCAATGGCTCAGGTCGCACAGCGTGAAGCCAGTATTGGTAGACTAGGAATAGGGTTGCGTTACTGCACCTCCGTCTCATCCCGGTGGGATGAGATATTTCTCAGGATAATCGTTGGCTCTTGTTTTTTTGACCACGAATAACCTAGTACTCAGCATCAGGGTTAAAGCCCCTGCCTTACTTTCAACTGTAGATGCCTTCTCGGTGCCATCTCCCCTCGGTGCAAACATGACGGGTTTGTGAAAAAGCTCCTCTGATGTCGGCAGGCACATCTGGAATACATTGTGACAATGCATCCAATTGTATCTGGGATCTCCAACAGTCCACCAAAATTGCAACTTGGAATGTTGCAACTCTTCACAGGCATGGTCATCAGGTCGCTGTCTCACGCGAAATGGACCATCTTGGTATATCAATCCGAGGATTAACAGAAACAAGGCTGATAGATCACGGACATCATGAGGTGGAAGATTCTTTCCTTCTGTATTCTGGCAGCCCCAACCATTTATATGGTGTAGCAGTACTACTGCAATACGAAGCCAAGTCCTTCCTGACAACCTGGATATCTGTCTCTCATCGTTTACTAACTGCACCTCTTAAACATCGACACTGTTACTTCACTGTCATAGTAATAGAGGAATCTGTTGACTCAGTTAAAGATCATTTCTACGATCAATTGGAACATCTAGTATGCACAGTCCTTCCACATGATGATCTTGTGATCTTGAGTGACCTAAATGCAGTGACTGGCTGCCTGCGAACTGGGTTTGAACAGGTCATTGGTCTTTGTGGTTCAGGCACACCCAATGATAACTCTTGCCGCTTGCTTACATTCTGAGCCTCCCAGAATCTTTCCATTCTTGGGTCATGGTTCAAGTGGCAACACATACACCAGATGTCATGGATCTCTCATGGTGGCGTCACTCAAAAGGAGTTGGACCACATTATGACATGTGATAGGCGTATCTTCACCTCCTGTAGAGTTTGTCATGGTGTGGAATGCACAGTGAACACAGATCATCATCTAGTGGTCACCTGTATGATGTTGATGCTCCAGCGAGCAGGTAAGCCCTCTGTGATGATGATGAAGTTTGACATCGACGCACTCATTGTGCCAGGTTTAGCCAACAGGTTTTATATTGATGTCAGCAACAGATTCTCGGCTCTAGCTAATCTGCCAGATGACATGGAGTTTGCCTGGTCCCTGTTCACTTCTACTGAGCAGACTATAGACTATGGCTATAGACATCCAGCAGGCTGACCATGGCTATCGAAGGAGGCCTTCCAGATAATTAAATTGAAGGCTACAGAGTGCCAGTGTGGTGATAAACACACTCATAATCAGCTGAAGCAAAAATTTTATACCCTGGCACTCCATGATTGTAAGGCATATTATAACTAAGTGGTGGATGATGTTGAATTTGGCTTAGTCAGGAGCAACTTGAAGCCAGCATTCCATGCCATTTGCAACTTCAGCAGTCAAGAGGTAGTCAGTACAAATGGTATCCTGAATGACAGCCACGGCCATCCATGTAAATCGAATGATGACATTCTCTCACGTTGGGTGGAACATTATCACAGTGTCTTGAACCATCTTCCAGCTGCCACTTGTTCAGAGCTGGATGATCTGGCAGTCACTGTGGTTTTGGATCCAGACATTTGTACTGATGCACCAACATTGAATGAAGTGAAGTGTGCCATCTCTAGACTGAAAAATGGACATGCAGTTGGTGCTGATGGCATCCCCTCAGAGCTGCTAAAATGTGCTATTGATCCTGTAGCAGAATCACTTCTGGCCATCTTTTGTCTGGGGTGGAGAACTGGAACCCTGCCAACCTCCTGGAAGGATGGTATTGTGATCTCACTCTATAAGGGCAAGGGACCGTGCAGTGAATGTAAGAGCTACAGGCTGGTCAACTTGCTTTCCGTTCCAGGGAAGGTGTTAGTGCATGTTTTGCTGGAATGCCTGCTCCTTTGCCACATCGGAACTGTCGTCCCCAACAGTCAGGCTTTGAGGAACAGGTCCACATTAGATGCCATTTTAGCCCTTCGCTTGTTGTCAGAGATACATTGTGAGTTCAGGAAGCCCCTGCACATAGCATGTGTTGATGTTAAGGCTGCATTTGATTCAGTAGACTGTATCTCGTTATGGAAGGCCTTAAAGGGCGTAGGTGTCTCTACTACTCTGCTGGACTTGATTAGAGAGCTGCATAATGGACCCGTTGCCCGTGTTTGTCTGGGGAACTGGATGTCAGCGTTTTTAAAATCAGTATCTGGTGTTAGGCAGGGCTGAGTTCTGGCCCCTGCACTCTTCTGTTGGTCAGGGGATTTCATAATGTAGCATTCCATCAGATTCATAGGTATTAAGATCGGAGATCTCTCGCTCACAGACCTTGACTACACTGATGATGATGATCTTTTAGTACGGAGCCTCCACAGGTTCGTGAGGCTCTCCAGCATATGGAGGAGGAGTCAGCTAAGATTTGTCTTTGACTATGAAGCATGGAGACCAAACTGCAAAATCTAGGACCAGGTCTACCTGCGAGTCCAATCTCTTTGAACAACGAAACTGTTGAATCAGTTTCTGGGTTTTATACTTGCTAGCTTCTCCAGCTCTCACACGGAGGTTCTCCATCGGATTGGCATCGCAGCGTCTGCCATGGGCCATTTACAATGGATATGTATGACGTAACAACATCTTAGTATGACAACCATTCTAGCTGTATCCTTCCCATACTGTTATACAACTGTGAAACATGGACACTATGCTGCGCAGACTGGACAAAGCTGGAGGCTTCCCACACAAAATGTCAACTTCGTATACTGGGCATAAAGTGGCATGACTTCATCTGTAATGCAGATGTTTGTGGTTGTTTGGGTCTACAGGCTACTGGGGCTATTGTCCGCAGGAGGTGCCTTACGCTTTTCAGACATGTTGCAAGGATACCACAGGTCGTTCCAGCGTATGCCGTTCTCCGGGTGGCTTGTAACATAAAATTACAATAAATAAAATTCTACCAATTGAGGAGTGGAGACCCCCTAATACATGGGGTTATCAAGTCTGTTCTGATGGTGGACTCTCAAGCCATCAAGCCTTTGCGGTTGCACAGGAGTGGACCAAATGGCTATCGCCGACTATCTGGCTAAGCATTGAAGATGAAGAATGTTATAGGACTGTAGAGCTAATGGCAGTAAAACTTGTAGTGGAACCTCTGTTTCATCAGTTTTATTTATAAAGATTTCTTTGAAGCTACCATTGTACATTCTGGCATCCCCGTTTATTGACAGAAGCAGCATCCTAGACATCTGGAAAATCTTGTTGCTGTTGCAAAGGCTTGTGACATGGTTGTTTGTTTTTATTTGTATTATGTATTTACCAGGTTCTGGGGCTAGTATCTGATCTTTGATCATATTCTGAAAAAGTTGATTAATCACATTCCTAACTGAGAGATTCAGCTTTCTTTTCTTCAGAAGCTCCTAGTACTTCAGAATTTTCTGTTTAAATTACTGCAAAAAAATTTGTTCCAAAGTATGCAAACATTATACCTTTTACTGAATCTGTTTTTCAGCTGTGCTTATAATGTTAAAGCACCATTTGTAACTGCTCAATTATAAATGTCTTTGAAATTTGGTGCAAGGATCTACATAAATAACCAAACCCCTCAGAAAACTGTAATTTATAATTAGGGCTTTTGTTTTTTGGGGTTTATTAATTGCATTTTTCAGGGTTTATTTTTAGCAATTTTTGCGTTTTTATGTAGATGTCAAAAATCAGGGTTTTTCAGGGCTTTCTCTTAGTATATACTGGAATGAGTAAGGTATATTATATTGTATAGTATAATATATATACTGTAATAAGTAATCTCTTTGTGATGTTCTCTAGAGCACTTTAACATAGTACTCTTTCGAACAGCACTACTTTAAAGCGCACTAGAGAACCTTTGGTGCACTCCAATAGGGTCTGCATGGACCAATTAATGAATAACACATAAGTGTGCTTTCGAAGTCATGCTCCCATAATCCATATTACTGCTCCATTTAGACAAGCCCTTAGATACAAGTAACTATTTCCTGTGTTTTGCAGATTTTTATTGGATACACGCAGATTTTTTTCTTTAACTTTGGTGGTTTTATCAGTGTTGGTCGGTTAAAACCTAAAATCAGAATTCATTATAATTAAATTATAATTATTATAATGCATTCTATTAAATTGTTAGCATTTGTAAAATATGTGAGTCAAGACAAAGGTTTCAGTGGGGAATATTTAATTTACAATGAATTGCAATACAGTGGACTTGGTCACAGAACAGAGTTTGGGTTTTTTTAGTCAAAAACAGCCTTAGACTGCTTATATTTTTAGTTATCATGGAATTATTTTCGTAGGTCCAAGCCTTAGAATCATAGAATATTAGGGTTGGAAGAGACCTCAGTAAGTCATCTAGTCCAATCCCCTGCTCAAAGCAGGACCAACACCAACTAAATCATCCCAGCCAGGGCTTTGTCAAGCCAGGCCTTAAAAACCTCTGAGGATGGAGATTCCACCACCTCCGTAGGTAACCTATTCCAGTGCTTCACCACCCTGCTAGTGAAATAGTGTTTCCTAATATCCAACCTAGACCTCCCCCACTGCAACTTGAGACCATTGCTTCTTGTTCTGTCATCTGCCACCACTGAGAACAGCCTAGCTCCATCCTCTTTGGAACTCCCCTTTAGGTAGTTAAAAGTTGCTATCAAATTCCCCCTCATTCTTCTCTTCTGCAGACTAAATAACCCCAGTTCCTTCGGCCTCTCCTTGTAAGTCATGTACCCAAGCCCCCTAATAATTTTTGTTGCCCTCCACTGGACTCTCTCCAATTTGTCCACCTCCTTTCTGTAGTGGGGGGGACCAAAACTGGATGCAGTACTCCAGGTGTGGCCTCACCAGTGCTGAATAGAGGGGAATAATCACTTCCCTTGATCTGCTGGCAATGCTCCTACTAATACAGCCCAATATGCCGTTGGCCTTCTTGGCAACAAGGGCACACTGCTGACTCATATCCAGCTTCTCATCCACTGTATTCCCCAGGTCCTTCTCTGCAGAACTGCTGCTTAGCCTGTCAGTCCCCAGCCTGTAGCGGTGCATGGGATTCTTCCTTCCTAAATGCAGGACTCTGCACATGTCCTTGTTGAACCTCATCAGATTTCTTTTGGCCCAATCCTCCAATTTGTCTAGGTCACTCTGGACCCTATCCCTACCCTCCAATTCATGCAATTCATCCCATCATCCAGATCATTAATAAAGATGTTGAACAAAACCAGCCCCTGGACCAACGCCTGGGGCACTCCACTTGAGTGGACTAGCTGCCAACTAGACATCAAGCCATTGATCACTACCCATTGAGCCCGACAGTCTAGCCAGCTTTCTATCCACTGTATAGTCCATTCATCCAATCCATACTACTTTAACTTGCTGGCAAGAATACTGAGGGAGACGGTATCAAAAGCTTTGCTAAAGTCAAGATATATCACATCCACCTCTTTTCCCCATATCCACAGAGCCAGTTATCTCCTCATAGAAGGCAATCAGGTTGGTCAGGCATGACTTGCCCTTGGTGAATCCATGCTGACTGTTCCTGATCACCTTACACTCCTCCAAGTGCTTCAAAATGGATTCCTTGAGGACCTGCTCCATGTTTTTGCTGGGGACTATAGTTCCCCGGGTTCTCTTTCTTCCCTTTTTTTAAATATGGGTGCTATATTTGCCTTTTTCCAATAGTCAGGGACCTCCCTGGATTGCCACGAATTTTCAAAGATAATGGCCAATGGCTCTGCAATCACATAAGCTAACTCCCTCAGCACCCTTGGATGTATTAGATCTGGACCCATAGACTTGTGCATGTCCAGCTTTTCTAAATAGTCCTTAACCTGTTCTTTCACCACTGAGGCCTGCTCACCTCCTCTCCATACTGTGTTGCCCAGTGCAGCAGTCTGGGAGCTGACTTTGTCTGTGAAGACTGAGGCAAAAAAAGCATTGAGTACTTCAGGTTTTTCCACATCATCTGTCACTATGTTGCCTTCCCCATTCAGTAAGGGTCCCACACTTTCCCTGACCACCTTCTTGTTGCTAACATACCTGTAGAAACCCTTCACATCCCTTGCTAGCTGCAACTCCAGTTGTGACTTAGCCTTCCTGATTACACCCCTGCATGCTATAGCAATATTTTTATACTCCTCCCTAGTTATCTGTCCAAATTTCCACTTCTTGTAAGCTTCCTTTTTGAGTTTAAGCTCACTGAAAATTTCACTATTAAGCCAAGCTGGTCGCCAGCCATATTTGCTATTCTTTCTGCACATCGGGATGGTTTGTTCCTGCGCCCTCAATAAGGCTTCTTTAAAATACAGCCAGCTCTCCTGGACTCCTTGTCCCCACATATTAGCCTCCCAGGGGATCCTGCCTATTAGTTCCCTAAGGAAGTCAAAGTCTGGCAAAATATGGACCCTGGACTTTAGAAAAGCAATCTCCTTTCTTCCTTTTGTCAAGATCCTGAACTCAACTATCTCATGGTCACTGCTGCCTAGGTTGCCATCCACTTCTACTTCCCCTACCAATTCTTCCCTGTTTGTAAGCAGCAGGTCAAGAGGATCATGGCTCCTAGTTGGTTCCTCCAGCACTTGTACCAGGAAGTTGTTCCCAACACTCTCCAAAAACTTCCTGGGTTGTCTGTGCATTGCTGTATTGCTCTCCCAACAGATGTCAGGGTGATTGAAGTCCCCCATTAGAACCAGGGCCTGTGATCTGGAAACTTCAGTTAGTTGTCTGAAGAAAGCCTCGTCTACCTCATCCTTCTGATCTGGTGGTCTACAGCACACGCCCACCACAACGTCACCCTGGTTGCTCTCGCCTCTAAACCCAAAGACACTCAACAGGCTTTTCTCTATTTCATACTGGAGCTCTGAGCAATCATACTGCTCTCTTACATACAATGCAACTCCTCTACCTTTCCTTCCTTCCTTTCTGAACAGTTTATACCCATCCATGACAGTGCTCCAGTCATGTAACTGCCCTACCAAGTTTCTGTTGTTCAAATCACATCATAGTTTCTTGATTGTGCCAGGACTTCCAATTCTTCCTGCTTGTTTCCCAGGCTTCTTGCGTTCATGTATATGTACCTAAGATAACTAGCTGATTGCCCTACTTTCTCAGTCTGAATCAGGAGGCTTCCCGTCTTGTACCCTCCTCCTTGTCGTTCCTTCCAGTATCCCATTTCCCCACTTACCTCTGGGCTTAGGTCACCATCCCCCAGCGAACCTGGTTTAATAAGCACTTCAATAATATATAAAGATAATAATCACGAGTTAACTGTGATTAATCAACAGCCCTAGTATACATGTCATTGTATAGACCTCTGCCTCCTTCCCACTTTGCCATTTCAGCCTCTAAGGTACTGTACTGAGGTACGGAGAGGAAAAGTGAATTTTCCAAGATCACAGAATAGGTCGTTTGCAGAGTCGGGAATAGAATGTACTTTGAAGTGTCCAACTTTTGCTGCAATGACTTTGACACCACCAGATTAGATATTTTGCTGTAATTATTGTGATTCTTGATACATATGGCCAGGGTTAAATCGAGTGGCAAATAGAATAAGTTGAACCTCATTCCTTCCCTTTTTCTATCTTTCTAAGTATATTTCAAAATATGAGTGTTCTGTAGATTGATTCATCTAATTTTACACTTATACTATTTGTGTGATCATTCTGATGAGTGTGTGTTGTAAACCAGACAGCAATATTTTTCAGACAAAATGTTCCATTATAATTTTTATTCTTTTAAACTTATTGCCGTTTACTTAGCACTTTAACATGTTTAATTTTATTTTTGCCAGTTTCTGGCAGACATGGAAAATAATGCCCTCTTTAAGGATGACATCGAATGTCAAAAACTCATTATGGAAGCAATGAAATACCATCTGTTGCCAGAGAGACGACCCATGTTACAAAGTCCTCGCACAAAGCCTAGAAAGTCTACTGTAGGAGTGTTGTTTGCAGTTGGAGGAATGGATGCAACAAAAGGTATTGGTTTACAAATATTAGTTGATGACAATGTGTATTGAAAATGAGTTGAATAGATTTTTGTAAAGATATATTTATTAGATATGTATGTAGGGTACAAATTAAAACATTCAAAGGCTATACATCATAAAGTACAAAATTCACAAATATTTACTGATGTTTTTTACTTCAGTAATAGACATATATAGCAATAAAAATAGTACATGTGTGCAGGAAGCTGAGTTATGGTTGTTGTTAACCTATAATGGGATCGCCTCAGTTCTGTTCATTTAAATGTTCAGTCAAATGAATGGAAAAGCACCTCTGTTCACATGAATGTTAAAAACTTAAGGAAATGATACATAAAAATGTTAATATTAATGCAGATTTGAATACAAACAAAAATAAGTGAAAGCTGCTACAGAATATTTAAGTCATACCCTTATTGACTATTAAAGCATTCTATGAAGGTGTCTCAGAATGGTATTTTTATGAGCTTTCATACTGTGTGATGATAACTAAACATTTTAGTGAGTTATGAATACCACGGGAATTAGAACACATTTTCATTCATTCTTAGTTTGTGTATTAATTTTAATGTTATATTAATACAGATTATACAAATGAGGTTAGTTGTATATCTATAGACTGTGAATGCATATATGTATGTGAACCTGACATTTTTTCACAGAACTTCAGATTTTGTTATGCTATGAGGTTAATCTTAATACTGAAATATAGTTCCGTCAGGTTCATTTTATGTCACTTCCTGAAATTTTAATGGTCCTTATAGGCTTAATCCAGCAAGGATGTTGAGCATTCTGGCTCTTGCCCTTCAAAGCATTTAATTTTTATGCATGCAATTAATCCCAGATTAATTCAAGAATACTACTTGCATGTTTAAAGTTAAGCATATGCTTAAGTGAATTTCAGGATCAAATGCAGAGGGCTCAGCACCTTGGAGGATCAACCCTTCTACTAGTAATTTAAATAGAACACTTACTGCAAATAACTGTTCTCTTTGACTATAACTTGTGTATATTACTGTTAAGGAGCTACAAGCATTGAAAAATATGAACTCCGTACCAACATGTGGACTCCTGTAGCAAATATGAACGGGAGAAGGTTACAGTTTGGTGTTGCAGTATTAGATGATAAGTTGTATGTTGTTGGTGGTAGAGATGGACTGAAAACATTGAATACTGTGGAGTGCTACAACCCCAAAACAAAAACTTGGAGTGTAATGCCACCTATGTCCACACATCGGCATGGCCTTGGTATGTATAACTTCATAATTTTTAAAATTCTAAACCTCTGATTGGTTAAGAGCAGTTAAAATCTCTCTTTAAAGCTCATTTGTTTTGATCTTGATACTAGTCTAAATCTGAACTCTAAAATCAGCTAAAATTAAAGTGACAAATTATTTTGATTGATTTGCACCTATTGAACCTATTTAATATTAGCAGCCAAAAGAGAATGTGATTTGTATTTATTTTAAAGGTGCATCTTTTTTGGTGGACATTTTGGTAGGGGTAATGGGAAAGTGATGCCCTTTGTTTTTCCAGGAAGCAGTTTTTCTCTGTTTTTTAGGGGTAGCTGTATTGGAAGGTCCTATGTATGCTGTAGGAGGGCATGACGGTTGGAGCTACCTGAATACAGTAGAAAGATGGGATCCACAGGCTCGTCAATGGAACTTTGTAGCCAGTATGTCAACTCCAAGGAGCACTGTTGGTGTAGCAGTATTAAATGGAAAGTAAGCAAAGGCATTTTCTTGAGAAATAATTTGGTCCAATTTTTGTTTACATTAATTTTTTTAATGTAGCTTTAGAAATGTTTTTAAGTGAATTTATTGCTCATGAAATATGTTAGTTGATAGCACTGGCAACTGAAGTCCTCTTCTTACAGGAAAAAGTACAGCATTGAATATGCAAGCTTCCCCACCACACCCCAATGTGCTTCAGTGCTATGAAGGGGGAGCCATCTCTAAGGCAAGCAAGCAATTCTGTCTCCTTATTTAATGAAGTCCTTGGGACCTTTGCTGAGGGCACCAGTTGGAGTTCTAGTTTCTGTTAGTGTTGAACCTATGTATTGATGAAAATTAACTTTTTTTAACTCTGCAAGTGGCAAAATAATCAAATTTGCCAAAACCAAACCTTAATACATACAGGTAATAGTTTCTTCTTCTTTGGCTTTTGTAGTTTAGAACTACATTTTCAAAACCATGACTTAATTAAAGCAAAATACTTCAAGTCACAGCATTATTTTTTGAAAAAAAAAGACATGTTCAAGTTCTCATGTTTTTAGAAGAATGAAAGCACAGAGTTTACTAAACCAACAAAGACTTGCACAAGTCCATATTTTTAGAAGTAGAAAAAGGCTTCTAAAATATATTGTGTTTTTATTTCTGCCACTTGTCCATGTCTGTAGTAAAGAATCCACATAACATCTATAGCTGTGCAGCACAGTTTTAGCCTATGCTATAGATGATGTAGATATTGGTGTAGAATAATCTATTTTAAAGACTATTAACTCCACTAGCACTAAAGAGAAATGTACCTATAAGACATGGGCTGAAAATCTCCCTAACTTTTTGCAGGTGAAATTGGTAATGGAAGATGATTTACTGAAGGTTCTAATGAAAACTCTGCAAAAACACACACATTTTTCACAGGTAGAAACAGAAAGAATTTAAGAAAGTGGTTAGTTTGTCCAATCATAAAGTCACTGGGAAGTCAACCTTGGCTCCCACTCAGAACATCAAGTTCACTGGGGCCCTGTTAGATTCCAGTACGTCAAAAATGTTTCTTCCGAACAACTGTTTTCAGACAATTTGCGACCTTTGCCTCAGTCTGCAGTCTCAGCCTTGCACGACAGTTCGGACAGTCTGAGGCTCTTGGGCCACATGTCTGTTATACACATGTGGTCCAGTTTGTGAAATTGCAGCTTCACCTCCTTCAAATCTGGTTCAGGACAGTTTACCGTCCCACTCTTCACACCCTAGACAGACTGGTTCATCTTCCTCCACTGGTCCTGAACTCTTTGCAGTGGTGGATGCGTCCAGAGAATGTTTGCCAAGGCATTCCCTTTGTCCAGCCTTTGCCAACCGGGTTGGTTGGGTTGGTGGGCGCACCTGGGGTCACTGAAAGTTCAGAGGCTATATTCGGAGCAGGAGGCCTCACTCCATATCAACATGCTAGAGCTTCAGACCATCTAGAATGCATGTCATGCTTTTTGGGATCATATTAGAAACTCAGTGGTTCACATATTGACAATACCACCACAATGTACTATGTGAACAAAGACGGGGGAGCACACCTCTGGTTGCTCTGCTTAGAGGTGATCAGTCTGGGGCAGTTCTGCATTGAGGAGAACATTTATTCGAAAAGCCATTCACTTGCCTGGGGTTCAGAATCATCTTGTGGATTCTCTCAATAGATATTTTTCTCTGAGTCATGAGTGGTCCCTGAAGACCAGTGTCCTCCAGGTCATCTTCACAGTTTTGGGCATCTCAGCGATTGACCCATTTGCTAAAAGGGACAATGCAAAATGTCATCTGTTCTGCTTTCAAGGGAGCTTCAGTCCAGGCTCCCTGTTGGATGTGTTCCACCTCAGCTGTCAGTTGGCTGTCTTGTGCGCCTTTCCCCTGATCTCGATCATCGCTCACATCATAAAGCTCAAGGCAGATTGAGCCAAGATCATTCTCATTGCACCAATGTGGCTGAGACAGTGCTGGAATCTCCAACCTTCTCGTATTGTCAATTCAGCCCCCCCCCCCCCCCCCCGCCGCATACTGCTTCCTCCCCATCCCGTCTTACTCACTCAGAGCCAAGGCTGCACCTTGAATCCTGTGCTCAGCTCCCTGCATCTCATGGTGTGGCTGTTGCATGGCTGAATAAGGAGGAAGAGCAGTGTTTTGTGGCTGGCCAACAAGTCCTCCTTAAAGTAGAAAACCTTCCACCAGGATGGCCTGTTCAGTGAAATGGAAGTGATTTTCAGTGTAGGCATTAGCCTGTGGAATCCAAACAACGCTGGTCTCTATCCAGGACATTTTGGAGTACTTGCACTTTCCATCATTGGGGCTTGCATTTAGTTCATTCAGAGTGCATATGGCAGCCATATTGGCATGTCTTCCTCTGATTCAGGGAAGATAAGTCTTCTTCAATGCCGTGTAACCAAAACTATTTCATATTTAGTCTTGATGCAGGATGTTATCCATTTGGAGATTGTCTGCAAAGAGACCACTTGACCCTTCATGAGATCCACATACGACACAAACAAGGTGAAGCACAAAATGATTTAGTGCTGTCCAGATAAAAGGCTAGCCATTGCCTGACATCTAAAATATGGAAACACTGCTCCTCCAGAGATGAATGCAGCTTGGGAAAGAACACAGCTAAATATGTTGCCTACTTCAAATGAAAGCGAGAAACCACTGCAGACAAACATTTTGGATGCAGTCATAAAGTCATTTAGTCTTTGCAGAATTGTGTGTAAGGAAGCTCTGCCATCAGAACCTTCAACTCTCACACTCCTTGCAGATGTTATCACTATGAGGAATGCAGTTTTCTGGCACAACAGTGGAAAGGGCCAAGATGCCAGGGGCTTGAATGGAGGTCCCATTAAGGCCACTAAGACTGAGTTAAGGTCCCACAGAGGAATCAGCTCTTGGACAGGAGGATGGAGATGAAGGAGCCTTCTAAGAATCTTGTTACCATGGCTACTGCTTATGAGTCACTTGGCTGCATCTATTTGAAGAAGAAGAAACAGTTACTTACTATAACTGTGCTGAAACTGTGGTTCTTTGAGCTGTGGTGCAGACATGCATTTCATGACCCACCTTCTGTCCCCTCTGTATTGGAATATTGTTTTCAGGGGGAGGGTCAGGGTAGCGTTGTCTCATATAGCCAGGGAAGGGGCTATGGCCATGAAGTGCGAATGCCACCCCTCTGTGGGTACTGCTAGGCAAATTTCTCGAGCTCCAGTGCGCTGGATGCGCAAATACCTAAATGGAATACATGTCTGCATCACATCTTGAAGAATCACAGTTATAGTAAGCATTTCTTCCATCACTTCATGTGGAGGACTTTTTGACAGTTTGATAATTATCACTATCCGGAAGCTTTTCTTGATATACAACTTAATTTTTTTTCTATATTAATTTTATCCAGTTACTCCTAGTTACAGTCTGTGTGCTGCACTTAAAAAATGGTGCTTCCCTCCTTGGTGTTCACATCCTTCAAATAGTTGTAGGTTGTTATCATAACACTCCTTAATCGTCTCTTGAGCCGTGTCTGTACTGGGGATATTTGTACCTAGGTAATTATACTGATGCTGCATCAATACATGTAATCCCCAGTATAGAGAGGCCCTTAACCAAGCTGCACATTTACTCTTTAAATTTTCCTTACAAATCAATCCCCACAGTATTTTTATTTTATTTTATTTTTATTTATTTATTTATATCTGAACTCTCTCCAATTTGTCTGTCTTTCTAGTAATGAGATTCCCGTACCTGAATGTAATATTTCAGATGCATACCTGTATAAAGAGAGAGTAGCTCCTTGCTCCAAATCCTAATGTGATGCTTCTGCATTAGCAGCCCAAAATTCCATTGACCTTTTTTCTTTGCAGTATCATATTGCAGATAAGTTTACATCTGATTCAGCAAGGTACTTAAGCACATGCCTAACATAAGCATATCAATAGTTCCGTTGATGTCAATAGAGGTACTCATGTGTTTAAAGTTAAACACATGCTTAAGTAAATTGCTGAATCAGGGCCTAGGTACCTATTCCTATCTCAGTATTTTACCACTTACTGTAGCTATGATCCTTTAGGCAAGTTTTTAGTCTCTGTGACTCTTCATATTTGTGGCAGTTTGATTTCATTCTGAGGGTAAAAATTAATTGGATATTATGTCAAATGGTTTACTAAAACCCCCAAAATATTACATATATCTCAAGTTTCTCTGTCAAGATTTATTCTTCATTAATCCACATTACTGACTGTCTAAAGTTTGTTATCCTACGGATGTTTAGTAATTTATTTAAATAAAGACACAGGTTAAAATTCCAGTGTTCGGAATGTTTATTTTACACTATTTCTCAAAACATTTTCATTATGTTCTCCAGTTACTTGCTCATCAAGGTCTTTGAACAATCATCTCCACTTTTCATTGGGACATGACTTGCATAGTAGGCTACTATTTTGTAGTGTATTCATTCTTAAGAGGAAATTAAAACAATGAGACTAGTGAGGACTATTTGATCTACAATGTTTTGAAAAGTGATATTAATTTGAAACATGAAAGTATATTGGTTCCTACTGAAAAACTGGTATTTGTCAAATGTTACTTCACAATGGTATCTGAGATATCTGTTATTTCCATGTTTAGTATAGGAAAAGATGTGCATGGTAATTTTTTGCAAAGGCTGACAATATAATAGTTACCATTTATAGTACCTGCTGATTTGATTGTTCAAACTGTATCATTCTCTGCACCAAATGAAACCATTTTGAATAATGGCACTTCAGGATGCCTTTTGAATTGAGCAATATCACAGATTAAATTTACTAGCTTTTTTTACTGATGTGTTGACTTCTTCATTGGAATACTTCCTGGAGTGTTTGGAGTTGTATCCTTCAACATAAGAGCATTGGGTATGTAGCATACCCACAGTTCTGTTTGTGAATTGCTCATGGATATTATGAAAGTTGCCAATATCTGATCATCATTATTATTTTCTGAGTTTTTCTTCGTGTTCACCTGTCATGTAGTGCATCTAATACTGGATTTCTCCTTCCATTATTAAAGTAGTGCCTTAATTGTTCATCAGTTTGAAAAGCTGTTACTAGAGTGAGCCAAAAACCTTTGTGTTTTAGAAAAGGACAAACTACACCATCTAGTGGATGTGAGGACATTATCAAGAGCTAAAATTTGGAGGCAGAATGTTTTTTTTAAACGGGTAAAACAGGGCTTTGATATGGCCCTGTCATTTTGAATTTCACTATACCATGTTTTAAACAGGCATATCAAACCTCAATACAAAGCACTTTCTTTCTTCAGTATGCCCATTCTACAAGGGGGAATAGCCAGCTTGGGATTTAGGCAAAAGTTTAAATACTGTACAATTTTTGGTATGTAGTTTCCTGGAGATCATGCTGGATGTTCGGATTTTATTATGAGATGCCCTTTTCTAGTTTAATTTTTTTGGAGGAGTACTGATTCTGGCTCTTCACCGAAATTATGTTATGCAGGTTCACCCTCTGCAAATCTATACTGATACTGAATAATATACCCAGTTGTGTTTAAATTAAAACAGAGGGGACATGGAAGTTGGGGTTACTCACTGTGGAGGAGTTACGTTTTCTTTCCCTTTTCAAGTGCAGCTCCATCAGCTTTATTCTCTGTCCTTCCTTCCCTCTTAAACCAGGGTAGCAACTTCATTTTCTTTTTCTTTCTTTCTCCTATAATCAGACTGAAACGCAGAGAGCTTCAGAGAGCATGCCACTGCTAAGGGAAGGGCTAGGCAATTTTATCTCAGCCCGGAGTGGATGCTACCTTGCTATGCTGGGGGAGCTGCACTAAAAAAAGGAAATAGGGGCTTCCTCCATGGTGAATAATGTAACTTTTAAATTGTATTTGGAAGCTTTGTTTTGGAGCAATAGCCTATTGTGATAGCATGCTACCAGTGCTGAGGAAAACTAAAATGTATTAAATAGTTGCTAAATGATCTAACTGGTCCCTTTAGTGTTGCAGTATATATGATTGAACTACTGCTGATTTCATGAAGAAGATGTATTTAATTTTTTTTAAATCCATGACATTTATTGCATATGGGTAAAATTTTTCAAAAGCACATAAGTTACTTAGACTCTTAGGGTATGTCTACACTACGAAATTAGGTCGAATTTATAGAAGTCGGTTTTTTTAGAAATCGGTTTTATATATTCGAGTGTGTGTGTCCCCACAGAAAATGCTCTAAGTGCATTAAGTGCATTAACTCGGCGGAGTGCTTCCACAGTACTGAGGCAAGCGTCGACTTCCGGAGTGTTGCACTGTGGGTAGCTATCCCACAGTTCCCGCAGTCTCTGGAAATGAGATTCAAAAGGTCGCGGTTCTTTTCCTGTCTACCTGGCCAGTGCATCTGAGTTGAGAGTGCTGTTGCTGTCCAGAGCGGTCACAATAGAGCACTCTAGGATAGCTCCCGGAGGCCAATACCGTCGAATTGTGTCCACAGTACCCCAAATTCGACCCAGCAAGGCCGATTTAAGTGCTAATCCACTTGTCAGGGGTGGAGTAAGGAAATCGATTTTTAAGAGCCCTTTAAGTCGAAAAAAAGGGCTTCATCGTGTGGACGGGTGCAGGTTTACATCGATTTAACGCTGCTAAATTCGACCTAAAGTCCTAGTGTAGACCAGGGCTTAAACGCTTTTGAAACCAAGACTTAAGTTACTATTGAAAATGGGGCTTGGGCTCCTAAGTCATTTAGGTATAGAACTGGGTGAAATGTTTGGACTAATAGTTTATTCATTGAAAAACACAGTTTCAGTAGACTATTCAGGGAACTATTTGTCAATGTGACATGAATTCATTCAGTAGTTTTGGCCCAAAAAATATTTGTTGGGACTTCAACATGAAACGATTATTTTTTTGATTCACCAAAATGTATCGCAATTTTTGCATTCAGTTTCAGGTCAAACTAAAAAATTTTTGATTCCCTGACCCTACCCCAGAACTGCCAGCAAACAAAAAAATCAGCTATTCACCCAACTTTGTTTAGGGTAAAAAATTCAAGAGCACCTATGTCAATAGGATGGATCATAAGTGCTTCATTAAGGACCTCACATGTGTTGACAGTATTTTAAATGCTTGATTATCGTTATTAGATGTTTATAATGACTGAAAGAAAAAGATTAAAACAAAACCTTAACTTCCATCTGAGTCCTAGTTGTAGAACCTTCCACTGAAATTTCAAGACATTCCTCTGAACTTTTGTTCTTAACAAATTTGAGAGAGTCCTCAGCCACAATCATCTGTCACATGAAGCTTACATCCTTTGCATTTGAAAAGTTTGAAAAAAACAGTGTTATGCAATTCTTACTGAAATCATTATTCTGCTATTTGGAACAGAGGTAAACTTTTTTTTCGGTTAGGACCAGTTGAAATTGTTTTTTTCTATAAAGGTTTGAAAAAATAAATGTTGTTATGATCCTAAGATATTTTTATAACATGCAAGACAAAAGGCAAAATACAATCATGAAGATTAAACAGTGAAAAGTGGGTCAGATAAATTGAATATTATTAAAAATATCTAATAATCATTATTTCAAAGATTTTTATTTGAAAAAAAGCTATCTTCCCAATGCCCAGATCATTATCTAGTTCTCTGTTATGTTTTTCTTCACCCCTTCAAATTCATTCTAGCTAATTTTATTTTCCTGAATAACCATGTATAAAAAAGTATCCTATAAATGAGGAAATACTGTTACTGTAATATTTATTTTATGAGTTCAGTTGGTTTCTTTTCTTTACAGGCTTTATGCAGTTGGTGGTCGGGATGGAAGTTCTTGTCTCAAATCTGTGGAATGTTTTGATCCTCATACTAATAAATGGACTCTCTGTGCTCAAATGTCAAAGAGAAGAGGAGGTGTGGGAGTAACTACTTGGAATGGGTTCCTGTATGCTATTGGTGGGCATGATGCTCCAGCATCAAACTTGACATCCAGACTGTCAGACTGTGTGGAAAGGTAATACCTAGATGAGGATAGTGCTGGTGAAAGAGTGTGGCATGATTTTCACAAAGAGCTTCAATGAGAACCTGTTAAAATGGTCATATAATTTTAATACTAGTAAATATGTAAACACATACCATGTAATCAAAACACTATTTATAATATGGTTCATATCCAACAGAGTAAAAATACCATCTTATTGCACTTTATCCAGAAAAATTATTTTGTTTTCTAACAATCTCATTGAAGGATTCAGAATTCATTTTAAGAAAAACTTTTAATCAAGATGCTTACAAACACTAGTGTTTCATACAAACTGGCCTTTCACAAGAGAGAGAACTTTCTCCATTTATAAGGTAACTTTTAAATGACTTACTATTCAATTTCTGTCCAATCCTTTCATGTCACCTCTTTCGTGGTTCCCCTTGACCTTATGGAAAAATCAGGTATGTCCACCATTCATGAGTAATGCAATCATCCCAAAGATGAAATGGACTGATAGAAAATGGTTATTGGAACAAGTCTGGGATGACTGCATTACTCACAAAAGGCAAAACTAGATGTGAATTATACAGGTCTCATCAAACAAGTAACAATTATAGTAAAAACTTTATACTGCACAGTCACATATTTTCTCTACACTGGTGTCAGGTTTCCAGATCTCTGAAATATCCTGTTATGAGCATACTGAGCCAGCTGAACTTTTTCCTGATACAACACACTCCCTTTTTATTAGGGAGGCAGATTTTCAAAATCACCTAAGAAACACAAGCCTCAGTGAAAATCAATGGAATTTGTGCTAAATCCTGTAGGATTTTTTTTTAATCTCCACCCTGAACTGTGTTTAGCACTAGCATTTCAGAAAAGAAAGGAATTTCAGGATGGGAGCTATCTTCTTCCCCGGACTTGATCCCTTCAAACTGTCCTGCTCCCAGGAGGCTACCAGTCTCTCCTTTCCTGTGACTTCCCACAGCCTTTTCTGTGACTCGTGAGCCCACTTCTTTATTCACAAATTTCTTGTGTTTGAGGTTTCAGTTCAGAAACCCTTCCAGTTAAGCCCCAGAAATGCTGCTTTCAAGCTTTTAGTGCACTAAAGCTGTGCACCCAAAAATTAAATGTGGAAGTTGAAGTACCAAGGCCTTGCAGAAAGGCTTGCAGATATGCAGCCCCATCCCACCACAAATTAGATTCTAGAAGTGGATGGGGAGTTCTAATGCTTGAAGAAAGGTCATGGGAAAGATGTGCATCAATTTTTGCCCAAATGTCACCTGATGAGGTTGACATTTCAGTTCTGAAACAGGATTATGAATAACATGATATTCATAAATAGCATCTAGAAAAAATTATGAAATATGTTAAAATGGATTACTAAATGATCTTTGTTACACCAAATTTTAATTTGCAAGTTGGAATGGAATTGCTACAGTACATGTGTTTTGTTTATTTCTAATTTGCTCTCTCCTTCTAAATCAGTGGGATGGAGGTGTTGAATGTCTACAAAACCAGCATAAAATAAATTTACTGCAAATATAGTAATCTAAAAATGAACTTCATAAAAGTCACTGTGAAGTTTGTGAATGCTTGTTTGCTACGGTACACTGATACTGTGGTAGGTTTTCAAGAGCATCACATTGTTATAAATCAATTATACAAATCAAATTGACAAACACTATGTATAGTTCATAATTCACTATCTTTCAGTACATAATGCACTTTGTCTGCTGCATAAGTTTCAGGCAACACTTCCACACTATGACTCTACGTGAATAAGATGTGTGCTTCCAACAGAGACCTACTGCACGAAAGAAAAAGGTGCCAGAAAGACACTCAGAACTCATTATATCTTTGCATCTCATGCAAAGAAATTAACACCAATGTTTCATCCCCCCAAACTCACTTTCAGGGGTGTTGGATACCTTCTTAGCGAGGGATATATTTTCTTTTGATAATCCTGTGCCTTAAAGGCATTTTATTGATGTGATTCCCTCAAGAAATTTATTTGTTTTCTTGGCATTTTCTTTTCTTGTAACTATGCTGGCTAATCTGAAAAGGAGACATTTACAGATTGAGTCAAAAACAAGTTTTTAAAAGATGAGTTTGGACTCTCCAATTTTAATTCCTGACCTGTCTGTTAGACTGTTGATGTACTCTAGGCTCAAATTTAACTGAGGTGTTTTCAGTGTACCACTTGTCTCCTGTTGTGTTTGTGATCCTAATGACACCAGATTATGGCAAGAAAAGTTCTGGTAAATTGCTGTAGAAGAGTTTTTCCATGTACACCGAGTCAACGTTTTTTCTATAAATTATAGTTTTTGCAAAAAGCAATGATTAATTTATTTGTCCAATGAATCTCCTTAGCAACACTGCATTATTCCATATGTAATTTGGGATTTAACAGTTGTCTGTCTGTAAGATGAAGAGAGCACTAAACTCTAACAGAGTCTGGCAACAGAACTTGATTCTGGAGCAGAGCATGTTTGGTCATAAAAGAGGAAAAAATTGTTTTAAAAAAAAATGATCTCTTATGTAAAAGCGAAAAAAGATAAACATAGTCTAGAGATTTCTTGGGCCCCGGTCACACAAGCTACTCCAAGTTACATGGTCCAGCTTGAAGGATTGTGAAAAGGTGAACTGGTAAAGTTGTCTCTTTAACAAATCATTCATATATACTGCTAAATTAAGTTACGTACAGTATTGTTAACAGTGCTACGTATCTTTTTCTGTTTCTGTATGTGACAAAGTGAGGCTTTTTTATTAATAACTTGAATTTTTGTTCATGCTTTCAGAAATAATCAACTTTACATGTAATTTCCCATCCAGTAAATAAATTCATTTAACCTTGTCACTACACTTCTGGATGTGCTACAACTTAAAATATTTCAACTGAAATTATGGGACCTGTACAGTATGTTTGGCCATGCAGGAGGTGTGCATCTACTGAATGTACCTGATACTGACTGTACAGCCTCAGTGAAATGATTAACCAAATGCTGCTTTTAAGGGAAAGGTTTAAACAAGTAAGAAATCCTTTTAATTTCACACCCGAAGAGAGAATACTCCTTTACTGATTCCACTAGATAGTCTAGTACCTTGAGAGTCAATTTCAGTATTTTGAATGGAATTTTACGCAACAATATTAGACTTTTACAAAAATTATTTTTCAGATATGATCCAAAAACAGATGTGTGGACTGCAGTGGCCTCCATGAGCATTAGCAGAGATGCAGTGGGAGTGTGTCTTCTTGGTGACAAGTTGTATGCTGTTGGAGGATATGATGGGCAAACCTATCTTAATACAGTGGAGTCTTATGATCCCCAGACCAATGAGTGGACACAGGTACAGTTTCTAATTAAATTATATGGTATTATTTATTTTAGTGATGCCAAAAGTGTGCTTGGTGCCTCCCAGTGAAGAAAAAAGATAAAGTACATGCCCCAAGGAGCTTACCCGCAATGAGGAGATTACAAAACAGTAGATATAGCAGAAGGACAGAGACAAAGACCAAGATTTTCAAAAATAGAAGCTTAAAGTTAGGTGCCTAAATCAATGATCTGATTTTTCAAAAGTGCTGAGCACCTATCAGCTCTCATTTTCCTATATTTGAAAATCTTGGCCAGTGTCAAGAAGATTGTGATTATTCAGCATGGATAGTGCAGTATGATGAAACAAAGATTTTTTTAAAAAATAGATGAAAATAAGTACAAGAACTTGTCCTCTAGTTTTCTTTTTAAAACAAAATAAGATTTTTTAAAAAAAAATTTGTAGGGCCCTATTTAGTTCTCTCACTGCCTATTATCAGGTCCCTCTTATCAAGGCTGATCTGATTTGCCTGATTTGCTCATCTTGGCATCTGTTTTATCTAGATACTATACTCATCATCATGGTATATGAGCATCTGGTGAATAGACTACAAGGCTGCCCTACTTTCTCCTTCATGCACAAACCTCCAAGTGCTGCTTTTTTTCAGGTGATCAGGAGCTGTGTTAAAGCTGCATTAAAAGACTTGCACAATACAAGCTATTTGCAGTGTGCAAAAACATTTCTTGGTTCTACCAAATCTATGAGCAATGCTGCATACTGTTCAATGTCATCCACAGGATTAGGATTGTTGCATAGCAATGAAATGAAGGCCCAGTACCAAGTACTGTTATACCTAGAAGTACAGTGTTAGATGATAATCCCATTTTAAAATATAATATAATACTTGATTTTTTTAAATATTCAAATAAATATTATTTTACTATGAAGAATACTGTTTATGAGGTTTGCCATTGACTTTAGAGAGAGCAGAATTTGGTCCTGCAGAAGAAAATATTGCTGTTTCTCTGAGCATTTTTATGCCAATCTTCAACCCATTTTGTTAATTTTTAAAGTCAGATTACAATACAAAGCACCTAAAAATATGACATTACAACCTTAATTACTGTGTTACATTATCAGTTTTGAAAATCTGTCTTTTTTTAATAAAGTTGATTATATTTATTTTATAAACATACCACATGTCAGTCATTTTTTGTTTTTTTTTGTTATAGGTTGCAACATTGTGCCTAGGAAGAGCTGGAGCATGTGTTGTGACTGTAAAACTCTAATTATTTTGTATATGAAGATACTAGTCTCCTCCATAGACTCACTACTTTTTTCTCAAGTGAATTAATACATTACCAGTAAACAGAGGTACTGTGTATTTTCCTCAGAACTAAGTGTTTGGTCTTAAGATAGTATACAGCTAAACAATTTTGAATGGACCAATCCTAAGCACTTTTTAAAAAAATTACTTTGTTACCATATACATACAAGAACTGTATTTGTAAGCTATTGTACTGCGGCCAGTTGATTGCCAACAGATACTTTCTTCTTAGAAAATGCTGAGACTGAGTGAGTCTATTATAAAATAATTGAATGTTACAGATTAGGGACCCTGATCCTGCAAACATGCGTGAGAGTGACTTTATTCACAGAAGTAGTCCCACTGATTTCAGTGGGCATAAGATGTTGGAGGATCAGGCCCTAGATATTTAATTTGCCTATACTGAAGGTGTTTTGCTGCAGCTATGTAGGATATTATTTTTCAGTGCAGACAGACAAACCAATTGTAAATGGCAGGCATATTTCTTGCCTTGGAGATGAAGGTATATATTTGGTGACTATATTGCACTTTTTTCACCATAACTGAGGTTTAGCAACCTTTTTATTTAACCAAAGCCTTATTTTAAATATTGTCTTTTTATTATGCTAAGAGAAATCTGCTACTTAATACTCTCTGCAGGAGTTATGCAGCATCCAGTATACTCTGGATATTTAAAGGTTTTATGTAACATGCAGTATATTTCTTTACTTAATTCCATCTCATATTATTTATACTTGATTGAAACTACTCTTCGTGAGTTTTTTCTTTTAAAATAAATTAAGTAAGAGAGAGATCTGCAGTGTGATTAAAAGTGACCCAGCAGAAGTTAATATGAGTGTTTTGGAAACTCCTAAGCATTCCATTACATGAAGGTTAAAAAAGATCTATGATAATTGTTTTAAACTGCATTTAAATTGGGGATTTGCACTAATTTGAAGAGTACAGTTTTATAAGGTGAAATGAAACACTTGTGCTGTTTTTCCTATAATGTTACTTCAACAAATAAAGGTGTCGAGCCTACAAGATGCTAAGTGCCCACAGTTGAGGATATTCAAGATTTTGCATAAGAGTAATAGTACCTCACAGGATCAGACTCAATTAGTTACATTATTTAATATTATAGTGAACTTCCTTTGAGATACTTTATAATTTGCCTTTTTGATTCGATTGTTATAGTTCATTACACAGAATTGTGCAAACATTCCAAATGTTCTCTGAAAGTTTTGTGAGGGATTTTTGTTTGTTTGTTTTTGGGGGGGGGAGGGGGACATTTGCTTTTCTGTGCCTTGTTTCTTATGTTTTCAAACAGTATAATACGTGATTGTTTCTTTGTAATGGAAAATATGAAGATGTGGGCTCATTGAGAGTTTGTGAAAGTACGTTCAAAGTGTCTGATACCCAAAGTCTTTGTACATTTGTAATGTTTAAATACAAATGTAAATGTTAATGCTCAATTAACTATTTATTGTTTTAAAAGAAATTGCTGAGCAGTAAAACTTTGATGAAATCTGTAATGTTTGATTCATTAATTTATCTTTCAGTGTACGCTGGTGATCATTGTTTAGTATAAATTGAATAGTGTTAAAATCTTTTAAAGTACAATTTCCATTTGGTGGTTTAGTGCCTTATTTTTGTACAATCTGTAATACAAACATTTTATGCTTGGATTAGCACATTTAAAACTGATTTATTTCAGCTGCTTTACATTTTTTTTTAAAACTCATAATGTTGACTTCTGTTTTTACAAAAACATCTCCTCTATCTCTAGCAAACATTTATAGTTGTTCTTCATTGTAATATCTCATCACTATAAACGAAACTCTTAGGCATTCCAAGAGGACCATACTCTTCATACCTCCATCTTTTGCACACCATCTTTTTAAATGGGACTATCCTGTTAGCCACTTGAGTTTGTCTTTCATCAGAGATTTTGAAATGACAAACTTAGGGACTACATTCCTCTTTTTCACAATACAGATATAGCATAGACAGCAACCATGCAAGTATCTTCACTACCTTGTCAATGCCTATGTGCAAAAATTTTTTGTTGGAGGAACCACCTCTAGGGATGACAGGATAGTCTACTTTCCATGTCCGTTCGATCTTTGGTGTCTTTGAGACACTAGACAAAGAGGCTAACTACAGCCAGTTGACATATGTGCTTGCGTTAGCCTATATCAATTAACAGACTAAAATTAAATTAAGGAAACCACTAACCACATATACTCTTCCCTTATTCTGTGTGGGCAAATTACTCCGTAATTGACTGCTCTGAAGTTTCTTGCACCTTTCCCTGAATCATCAGGTACCAGCTGTCATCAAGGATCAGGGAGACTGGGCCTGACAGATCAGTAGGTCAGTTCCTATGTTCTTATTTAACACTATATCTATGGAACTCATCAGCTGAGGGTAAGGGCCCAGGCATGGGCATGTGCTTCCTGGAGATGAATGCATGGCTTCAGAGATGGTGTTGACAGGAGGGCTTTCGTTTCCTCAACCATAGAATGGTGTTCCAGGAAGGAGGACTGCTGGGAAGAGATGATGTCCACCTAACCGAGAAGGGGAGAGCATCTTTGTGTACCAACTCACCAACCTAGTGAGCAGAGCTTTAAACTAGGTTCAAAGGGAGCAGGTGACAAAAGTCCACAGGTATAAAAAAAATGACCTTAACCGAAAGCTATATGGGGTGGGGGATGGAAAAGTACAACAGGGTCATAGGAGCAACAAATAAGAGATAACAATGTAGTAATCTGCTCAACATCTTAGATGTGTATTCACAAATGCAAGGAGTATGGGGAATAAGCAGGAAGAACTGGAAGTATTAGTCCATAAACTAAATTGTGACTCAGCAGGCATCAAAGAGACTTGGTGGGATAAAACTCATGACCGGAAAATTGGTAGGGGGTATAGCTTGTTCAGGAAGGACAGGCAGAGGAAAAAGAGAGGCGGTATTGTATTATAAATCAAGAATATATACACTTGGTCTGAGGTCCAAAAGACCAGCTGAAAGTCGAGATATGTTGAAAGTTGGAGATAAAAGGGGAAAAACAAGGCGTCTACTGTAGACCACCATATCAGGAAGAAGAGGTGATAAGATATTTCAAGAACAAATAGATACCCAAAACACAAGACCTGATAGTCATGAGGGACTTTACTACCCAGACAATGGATACAATGTCCAATAAGTTATTGGAATGTATTGGGGACCACTACCTGTTTCAGAAAGGAGGATGTAACCAGGGGGACACACATTTTAGACTTGATTCTAATTAACAGGGAGGAATTGGTTGCAAATCTGAAGTTGGAAGGCAATTTGAAAGTGATCATGAAATGATAGACTTCATGATTCTAAGAAAAGGAAGGAGTGAGAAAATCGGAATAAGGTCAGTGGATGTCAAAAAAGCAGACTTTAACAAACTCAGAACTGGTAAGTAAGGTCCTGTGGATGTAAGGGAGAAAGCAGTTCAGTAGAGCTGGCAGTTTCTCAAGGAGACAATATTGAAGGCACAACAGCAAACTATAGTGATTGTGGAGGATATAGGAAGACTAGTAAGAGGTCAGTATGGCTGCATCAGGAGCTCTTTAGGGAAGAAATCCTACAAACAGTGCAAACATGGACAAATTGCTAAGGATGAATACAAAAGAATAGTACAAACAAGGGGACAAAATCAGAAAGCTATGGCACAAAATGAGTTACATCTAGCAAGGGATATTAAAGGCAATAAGAGGTTCTATAAATACATAAGGAGCAAGAGAAAGACAAAGGAAAACATAGAGGACCTATTTAAAGTGATGGAGAGGTAATATTGGATGACATCAAGAAGGCTGAGGTGTTTAATGCCTATTTGGTTTATCTTCACTAAAAAAAATTGTGATCAGACACTTAACACACTATTAACAACAACGGGGCAGAAACACAAGCCAAAATAGGGAAAGAACATGTTTAATATTTACATAAGTTAGATGTGTTCAAGTTGGCAGGGCCTGATGAAATGTGCCATAGGGTACTTAAGGAAGTAACTGAAACAATCTCTGAAGTGTTAAGAAGTATCTTTGATTACTCAGGGAGGACAGGTGAGGGGTCAGAGGACTGGAGAAGGGCAAACATAGTATCTGTCTTTAAAAAAGAGAACAAAGAGGACCTGGGGAATTATAGATCTGTCAGCCTAACTTTGATATCTGAAAAGTTACTGGAACAAACTGTTAATCAGTTTGTAAGCACCTGGGGGATAATAGGGTTAAAAGTAATAGCCCACACGGATTTCTTATGAACACATCATGACAAACCATTTCCTCCTTTGACTACTAGCCTGGTGGATGGGGAGAAGCTGTAGACATGATGTATCTTGATTTTAATACAGATTTTGATACAGTCTCACATCACATTCTCATAATGCAACTAGGGAAATGTGGACTAAATGAAATAGCTATAAAATGGTTGAAAGACCATACTCAGAATAGTTTTCAATGGTTTGCTATCAAACTCAGGGGAGGGAAAGGAGAGAGGGGATGTATGAAGTTGGGGTCCTGTAGGGGCCTGTCTTGTGTCTAGTACTAATCAATATTTTCATTAATGACTTGGATAATGGAGTAGAGAGTATGCTTACAAAATGTGTGGATGATGCCAAGATGGATGTTGTTGCAAGTACTTTGGAGGACAGGATTAGAATTCAAAACAGCCTTCACAAATTGGAGAATTGGTCTGAAGTCAACAAGATGAAATTCAATAAAGACAAGTATACAACTACAAAATGTGGGATAATTAGCTAGGCAGTTGTACTGCTGGAAAGGATCTGGGGGTTCTAAACTTGATATGAGCCAACAATGTGATGCACTTGTTAAAAAGGCTAATATGCTAGGGTATATTAGCAGAAGTATCCTATGTAAGACATGGAGGGTAACTGTCATGCTCTAATCCGCACTGGTGAGGCCTCAGCTGGAGTACTAGCTGGATTCTGGGTGCCAGACTCTAAGAAAGATATGGACAAATTAGAGAGAGTCCAGATAAAAGCAACAAAAATGATAGATCATGTTTTCTAAACCTTTTATGAGGAAAGGTTAAAAAAAAATTGAAATGTTTAGTCTTAAGACTGAGGGGGCACCTGAAAAGTGTTCAGATATGTTCAGGGCTGTTATAAAGAGGATGGTTATCAATTGTTCTCCATGTACACTCAGGTTATGCCTACATTATGAGCTAGGGTGTGATTCCCAGTTTGTGTACATACACTCCCACTGACTTCAGTAGGGCCAAGACTTCACTCTTAAGGATTGTGTACATGGTGGAGTAATATGTGCACTATGGCAGTGGTTTTCAAACTTTTTGGGGGGGACCCAATTGAAGAAAATTGTTGATGCCAGTGACCCAACGGAGCTGGGGATGAGGGGTTTGGGAGGGGCTTAGGGGTGGGGCAGAGGGGGTGAGGGCTGCAGGGTGGGGCCAGGAATGAGGGGTTCAGGGTGTGGGAGGGGGTCTGAGCTGGGGGTGCAGGTATGAGGGGTTTGGGGTACAGGAGGGCTCTGGGTTTGGGGTGGCCTCAGGGCTGGGGCAGAGGGTTGGGGTGCAGGAGGGGGTCAGGGCTCTGGGCTGGGGGTGATGGGTTTGGGGTGCAGGAAGGGGTTCTGGGTTTGTGGGGGCTCAGGGCTGGGGCAGGTGATTGGGGCATGGGGTTAGGGCATGTTTACCACCGGCAGCTCCCGATCAGCGGCACAGCCGGGGTGCAGAGGCAGACTTCCTGCCTGTCCTGGCACCGCGGACTGCACTGTGCCCCGGAAGTGGCCAGCAGCAGGTCCAGCTCCTAGGCAGAGATGTGCAAGCAGCTCCATGTGGCTCTCACCCGCAGGCACCACCTCCCCACCCCCACCCTCCCCGGCTTGGTGTGGAGCCAGTGCTTGGGGCAGGGGCAGCGCGCAGAACCCCGTGGCCCCTCTGCCTAGAAGCCGGACCCACTGCTGGCCCTTTCCAGGGTGCAGCGCAGTGTCGGAAAAGGTAGGCACTAACCTGTCTTAGCTGGGCAGCACCACTGATGGGACTTTTAATGTCCCAGTTGGCGGTGCTGACCAGAGCCGCTAGGGTCCCTGGGTGCTGAGCAAGGTGACCCAGTGCCTTACATGCTGTGATCCAGTACTGGGTCGTGACCCAAACTTTGGGTATGATTTCTGAAGTGCACTACGGAACATTAGGAGCATGCCAGCAGGAACTACATAGTCCAATTAAAATGCAACACACTAGTGTGTTTTAGAAATCACAACCCCACAGTCTACATTACCCTGCCGTGTAGATAAGCCTCAGCGTGATATTATGTAACATATCATGTTAAAGCCCCCATAACTTTAAAATAGTTGTGTGATTGTCTTCAATTTAACAACAATAAAAAAAATCCTGAAAGGAATCACAAAAATACTTTTCCCTTTTTAAAGAGAGGGAATATAAGACTTTATAATGGAACTCTTGTTCCTGTAGTCCAGGATAATTTAGGTTTGGTAACCTGTAGTTAAATATCTGATGTGTAAAATTCTTAAATTAAATGGAGTTCCACAGAAAGATGAAATGGTTCTCCAAGTATTGATAAGGTCTGTTTTCTCCTTTTATTTTATCTTACCTTCACTCTAATTACTTTTATTTTTTATTCTTAGAAACAAAGTCAGAGGCTGGAAAGAATCATTGATCCACCTAATTTGTCTTCCTTTATGCTTACATATTTTTAATTGTCTTTATCTCCCCTTTATTCATTATAAAAAACATAATGTTGGAACAGTCTATAATGGGTATGAAGAATTTCCTGATCCTGAAGTTTAGAGCTTTCATTGTTAGTGTTCTTTTGAATGAAATTAGCACCCAACAATCAACTTGACTCAGTTCACTCACAAGTAACATTATACCATTCAGACACAAAAAAGGCAGACTTGTAATGCCAATTCTTTCACAGAATATTGTAAGCCTAACTGAAAATTATAACCCTTACATTTGACTGTATATTCCTTTTTATTACATTAAAAAAAAACATTTACTGAAATTGAACATCTGCTTGAGTGAAGGAAGGCAACAACACAAAGATGCCATACAGTTTCATTTGTTTACATTATAAAAAAGCCTAATTCTGTGCACTTTTAAGCAAGCCTACTTTTATCCAATAAGTCCTCCAGCAGAGAGAATTATTCTTCCCTGCTATGTAAGTAAACACTGTTCAACCCAGTATCTTTTGTTGAACTATAGCATATCTTTTACAGGGATATCCAATCACGATAATGAATTTAGCACTTCCTTTTGTAAGCTGTTCCATTTATTAAGAAGTTTTTATATTTTAATTTAAACTTCACACCACTGGGTCTTGGGTCACATACACAAATAATACTACCTCCTTACTCCTGCTCAGCATTCTCCCATTTATACATCCAAGAATGATGGTTTGTTTTGTCCCAGTATCACAATGGGACATCACATTCTATTACTTACCTATCCTGGCCCCAAAATCCTTTTCAGAGTTGCTGCTTTTCAGGGTACAGTCCCTGATCTTGGAACTGACCAACTTCTTTGTTCCTAAATGTATGATTGTGGGGATGTAGTTCTGCTTTGACAATAGGTAAGGGTTGTATGCCTTCAGATGCTGTGATTAGCCAAGGCAGTGATCTACCCTCCTGAAAGGTAAAATAGCTGATGTTCTGGAGAGTCTATCAAGGCCACTGATGATGGGCCAGTAGGGTTGTGTTTTTTCTTTGTGTGTGGGCAATCAGTCTCCTCCCAGTATCCTTTAGACAACACCCAGCATGACATTCCTTCAACTGCAAGACAATTACACATCTTTCAGCTTGCATTATTATGTGAAAGCTATAGTGCACTAAAGATGACTAATAATAAAAACCAAAGCCTCTATACCCATCCATTAGGCTAGTGCTAGCATTGTGCACTACCCCCCTGAAAAGTTAGATTGGAATTAAAGTTTGGCCCTTTATTTACTAAGCATGCTCTGAAAACAGTATGCTCAACATTTATCTGCCTAATACAGGTGCAGCATTAAAATGCTTAGAGGAGAATCATGTCCAGTATTTTACAGATAAAAGAATGATTACCAAGGCACAATATCTTGAGGATTAGTGCAACTAATGTGGGTCAACATCTGTGTGAGTTATGAATGCTCAGAAGAACTCAGTCATCTCCAGCTATTGCTTTTCTCCATTCTGTGTCCTTCTTTCTAGAGCTGCTGAATTTCAGGTCAAGTGTAGATAGCTTTGGAACAGCAATGATTTCAAACCTGTTAGGACCAGATTCACAAGTCAGATTTAGCCCTTGTGCTGCTCAGGCAATACAAATGGGCAGAATTTTAGCAGCAAGTGGCCCATAGGAAATTCCCTTTGTATAGGGGAAGTACTCACTGGTGTGAAGCTGGAGCTGGCCAGTTGCCTTCCCCATTAATGCTCCAGCACAGGTGGATGGAGGGGAGCGTTGTCTATCTCTGCTATGCCTACCCTTTATTGATGTGAGCTCTGGATCCAAAAAAAAAAAAAGGGAGATGTGGAGGAGGGTAACCATGGAGGAATTCTACACTACTGCGCATGCACAGAAGTTATGTCCCCTGCAGATTTCTTTGTTTCCCTGCAGAAAAATGACTTTTGACAGGGAAGCAAAGGGAAGCCACAAAAGCAGCATGTGACCCTCCCCAGCAGTATATTTTGCATGCCCAAGGCAGCTAGCAGAGTGGTAAATCACTGTGGGGTGGGAGTGGGGACGACGCAGCTGGTGGCTCCTACCCTGTGCTGGGCTCAGCTGCTAGTCCTGAAGGATTAGACTTCCTCTTCACCTGCACAGCATCCAGGGCTAGGTCAGATCCACCCTCAGATTTCTCCTCCAGCTGTAGGAAGCTCTGCAAACTCTTCCCCCCTCTCCCCCCCGCCAGTACTTTCAGTGCCCATCACTCCTCAGGGGGAGGGATCACTATACATGGAGCTGCTCCCTCTTCCGTCCAACTCCTGTGCATCCAGACCCCCCTCAGACCCAGACCATTCCACTGAGCCTCACTCCCCCACACTCAGAACCCCCTGACACCCCACTCCCCCTGCACCTGGACCATCCCGATGAGCCACACACACAGATCCCCACTCTACTGAGCCCCAACCAGCTGCACTTGGATCCCAACCCCACTGAACCCCACTCCCCCAGCCTCTGGAACCCCCCACACTCAGACCCCCTCTGCTGAGTACCAGCTACCTTCACTGGAGCACCCTGCAGATTCCCATTACTGTTGCACCCAGAACCCCACAACAAACCCCTGTGCATCCAGATCCCTGCTGCACCCAGATCCCCCACTGAGCAGCCCGCACCCAGATTGCCCCACACAGAACCCTCTCAACCCACATCTGGATCCCCTGACACTAAGCCCCTCCACATGTGGATCCTTCTGGGCTGAGCCTGCCTGCCCACACCTGGTACAGAGGGGCAGGGCTCTGGGGTGTTTCTGGGGCAGGCCCAGGCCTTGTGCTGTATCAGGGTTGGGTGCAGCCTCACCACTGAGTCCGGACGGTGATCACCCACCTCTGTGCAGCCAATGGCCTATGCTCCCCAATGCCATGCTGGACCCTCCACATTTATTTGACCAATAGAATTTGAAGAATTTTAAAATATGCACAGAACTTTAAATTTTTTGGGAACAGCATGCCATCAGGAGTAAGGAGGGATAAGGATCAGGGCTGCACAGAGGTTTTAAGGGGTCTAGGCCAAAATCTGAAACTAAGTCACCCCCACCCAACAATTTAACACCAAAGGAAAACTGGGGTAGGTGGAGTGAGAGTGAGCTTAGACTGCACTCAGCCCAAACCACAGACTTAACTCCTGCCCCAGGGCCATACCTGTAATTTGACTTCTATATTTGGGTAGGCAGCTCCACTCAGGCCAGTGGGGCTACATGTGGAGCAAATTCTGCACCTGCCTGATGTTTGCAGCTGGGGGGACACCTCCCTCCCCCGCAAACTACACCCAAGCTGGGAGTGGACCTGGCTCCCCACTTGGGCTGTTGTGACTGGGCAAACAGAAAGGGGTGAGAGGATGCAGCACCACTCAGGTTTGGGGGGGCCTCTCTTGCCCAACAGGTGCCAAAGGTGGGTAAGTCACGCTCACCAGGAGCAAAAACAGAGAGCCCTAGAACCAAATCATTTTTTCATTCTCTGCTCTTGCTTCAACCTGAAGAAATTGTATAAGGCTATGTCTACACTAGGGACCTTACAGCGGCACAGCTGTACCCTACACTTGTGCTGCTGTAAGGTCTCCCATGTAGCCACTCTTTGCCTGCAGGAGAGCATGGAGGTCTAACAGGTGGCTGGGCTGCTGTTGTCAACACAAAACATGCTTGGCTTTCAAGCAAACATGCCAAACCTGTGAAAAAAAGACAGAAATTGGGCTCTTTTTTTTGGTTTAATTGACTTGTGAGTTGCTTGTTGGCTAGTTTTTGGCTTGTAGCTTGTTTGGCATGTAGCTTGTTGCTTTTTTTTTTTTTTTGGGATCAGCTCCCAGCAAGGGGGAGCAAGCAGGGGTGAGACTCAGGGGTGCACAGCAGGCCCACCACAGTCCCAGACTGCACAGCAGCGGAGGGCGGGGAATCTAGTCACATAGAGTGTTGCGGTTCTTATGGATTGGCTTGTTTTGAAACGGGATTATCTTGATTTTTGGTTTATCGTGAAAGTAGGGTGTTTATTTACTACATGAGAGTTGGCAACTGTGCTTTCAAGCAAGCGCAGTCACACCCAGGAGCCAGTAGACTGCAAGAGCAGCAACCCTAGACCTTGTGCTGCCTGTAACCCTTGTCTCCCATCGGCCACCCCCGTTGCGATCTGTCTGGTTTACACTGTAAGCGCCTCAGGGCCGTGACTTGCCAACGGCATTTGTAACGTGACCCGCACACCTGGGCCTGCAGGAACAAACGCTGGGGGAATGGCGGCGGGGAGCTCAGCGGGGCAGAGCATCCGCCCCATGCTGCTGAGGCCACTGGAGTGCGGGGTGGCCCCATTACCCGCGATGCCCCTGCGGCTCCAGGAACGCGTGACTGAGGTCGGGGGGGCCCCCAAGCCCGACTCGGCCGCTCCCCCCGACAGCCAGGGAGAAGCTCCCAGAACGCGGCCCGGACAAGCCGCCGGTGCAGGAGGGCACGGCCAGGGGCTCCGTCCTGAATCCGGCCGCTCCCCGCCTCCCCCGCCCGCCAGCGGCGCGCTCACTTTGGGGGCGGGGCTGGCTCCGGAGGCCGCCAGCAGCTGCCGCGCTCAGATCGGATTGGGGCTGAGCCCCGCCTCCTCACGATGATTGGTCGTGGCGCCAGAGGCTCTTCCCTTGACCCCCGCCCCCAGATCGCCTGGGTGACCGGGACGCTGTTAGCGACAGGGGCCGCGCTCCCCCTTGCCCTCGGAGCGGCAGCGCATGCGCACATGAAGTATTGACTCGGGAGCCCCGGGAGAGAAGATGAAGGTAAAGTTCAAAAATGCCGTTATTGGGGCGGGCATGGGGCTCACCGGGGACTGCCCCCCCCAGCTGCCTGAGCTCCTCTGGCGTGGGGGCAGTAGGCAGTTGTGGAGGCTGAGGGGCCTTGTGATTCAGCAGCCCGGCCCAGGGCCTGCAGCGCTTCGGCGCCCTACCCTGGCGGGGGCTGCCGCGCGTGGGAGGCAGGGCTGGGGGCGTGGAGCGGGGTGACCCGGGGCGGCGGCCTCGGGGACACGCTGACGTGCCCTGCCCTGGAGGGCAGCGGCCACCCGAGGGGCGGGGGCTGCTTTAGAGCAGTGGGGGAGGGAGAGAAGCTGGGCGGGCTGAGCGGCAAGGGGGCGGACGGGGGCTCGCTGCTGCAGGGGGCAGCAGGGAATGGCGGCCCGCTCTGCTGTGTGGGATGTTGGGGGAAGGGCCTGGGAGCGCAAGAGGGGCGTTTCGGAGCCGGCCCCGTGCCTCTCCCACAGGAAGGGACGCTGCAGAGAAAGCTGCAGGAAACCCTGAAGTGGGCATGGGGGAATAACTAGCCGGGGGGGGGAAATCTTCCTGAACCCCAACTGTACAGGTCTAGCCCAGGGGTGGGCAAACTTTTTGACCCAAGGGCCACTGCAGAAGTCAGGGAAAAGTCACAGAATCCTTGAGTTCTGTGACCTTCCTGACAACCAGTAAGTAAGGCTGCGTGTCTATCTTAGAACAAGTCTGGTCTATCTTATCTAGATACCTTAGGGCATGGCTACACTTGCAGATGTAGAGTGCTGTGAGTTAAACCCGCCTTCAGAGAGCGCAGTAGGGAAAGCGCTGCAGTCTGGCCACACTGACAGGAACAAGCGCACTGGCGTGGCTACATTTGCGGCACTTGCCGCGGCATTGGGAGTGGTGCATTACGGGCAGTTATCCCACAGAGCACCTCTTCCCATTCTGGCGCTGTGGCTTGTGGGAAGGGGGCGGGGGCATTCTGGCTCCTGTCCCAAGGCCCCGTGATGCATCAGTTCGCATCCCAGCAATCCCTGTGCTTCCGTCCACATTTGGCACCATCTTTCAACGGTTTTTGTGCTGCGTGCTCTGTCTTCCCTTTCGGTCTGCGGGAATGGAGCCCGAACTGCTGAGGAGTATGCTGACGAGTCTTGCCAGCACATCACGTTTGGCAGTCGAGTTATTCCTTATGATCCAAAGTGACAGTGAGGGCTCCAATGATGATATCGGCTCTAGTAACACATATGACACAAATTTGCTTGCGGCATTCACGGACATGCTCACCACCGTGGAATGCTGCTTTTGGCCTCGGGAAACAAGCACGGATTGGTGGGATCACATCGTCATGCAAGTCTGGGATGACGGGCAATGGCTGCAGAACTTTTGGATGAGAAAAGCCACTTTGATGGGACTGTGTGAGGAGCTCGCCCACACCCTGCGGCGCAAGGACACGAGATTGAGAGCTGTCCTGACGGCGGAGAAGCGGGTGGCTATTGCAATCTGGAAGCTGGCAACTCCAGGCAGCTACCGATCGGTCGCTAACCAGTTTTGAGTGGAGAAGTCGACTGTTGGAATCGTGTTGATACAAGTTTGCAGGGCCATTAATCTCATCCTGCTCAGAAGAACCATGACTCTGGGTAACGTGCATGACGTTGTGGGTGGCTTTGCACAAATGGGTTTCCCTAACTGCAATAGATGGCACATACATTCCAATTCTGGCACCAGCCCACCTAGCCTCCAAGTATGTTAATCGGAAGGGGTATTTCTCTATGGTTCTCCAGGCGCTTCTGGATCATGTGGGTGTTTCATTGATGTTAACGCAGGCTGGCCCAGAAAGGTGCATAACGCACGCATCTTTCTGAACACTGGCCTGTTCAGGAAGCTGCAAGCCGGGACTTTTTTCCCAGACCAGAAGATCACCGTAGGGAAAGTTGATATGACAATTGTGATCCTTGGAGACCCCGCTTACCCTTTAAAGTCATGGCTCATGAAACCCTACACAGGGAGCCTTGACAGCAGCAAGGAGCGGTTCAACAACAGGCTGAGCTGGTGCAGAATGACTGTGGAGTGTGCTTTTGGCTGTTTAAAGGGCTGCTGGCGCTCTCAGTATGGGAAGCTGGACCTGGCCAATGACAGCATTCCTGCGGTTATATCCGTGTGCTTGTACCCTCTATAACATTTGTGAAGGGAAGGGTGAATGATTCACTCAGGCATGGAACTTAGAGGTTCAACACCTGGAGGCTGAATTTGAACAGCCAGAGAGCAGGGTTATTAGAGGGGCCCAGTGTGGGGCTGCAAGGATTAGGGATGCCTTGAGGGAGCAATTTGAGGCTGAAAGCCACCAATAATGTCTGGTGCCCTGCACAGGAGTGAAGTGCAGTGGTTCCAATGTTAGTAGGAATCTGTGTTTGCTACACTGACTTGCAGTGCCTGTTTCTTTCCTGGGCTAAGGTATCTTTTACTTTATGCAATTATAAAGAATGTTTTCAAAGCCAAAAAATCCAATTATTGGAAAGAAACACAACTGCTTGGGAAACAGAAAGGGCAAGGGGGTGGGGTGGGGAACGGTACAATCACAGATTTGTGTATGTTCTGTTACCATACTCAACCTTCCTGTCTGGAGTGCTGTACAATGAGTGCTGCACTTCAGGATGGCTATACTGCATGGTGATGGGGGTTGAGTGTAGTGGGTAAGGGTTCTAGTTTTCAGGGCTGGGTGGTAAAGCTACAGGTATTGGAGGCAGCTGGTAGTGGTAAGAACCCGGATGTTGGGGAAAGTGGGGAAATGCTGGAGGTAACATGGGGGCACAAGGGAAAGAGTTTTGGGACAAGGACTGCAGGGGGGGTCGGGCACGGTAGTGCTCCACCTGCATGGCTACGAATGCCTGGATCGAGTCCACTTAGCGCTCCATTATGCTTATCAGCTAATCCGCGCTTTGCTGCCGGAGCATGGCGCTTTTGTACCAGCGCTCCTCATTCTGCTGGCGGATCCTCCTTTCAGTGTCCCGCCACTCCTGCACTTTTCAATTTTCATTACTTGAATGCTGCATTACTTCATGCAACGTCTTCCTTGCTTCTACGTGGCCTCTTTCTGATTCTTTGGAGATAACACGGATGGCTGAGATCTCAAGGTTGCATCTGTAAAGGCAAAATGCAACACTTAACAGAGGCAGCATTGTTCACACCAGACAGAGCAATGATTCCCCAGTCCTTACGGGCAAGCACAGTCTACACAATGGCGTCATTTTCCCGCCCCAAAGCGAGCGCACACAACCCACAGGAGCCCCAAAATGGTGAGTCAGCATGGGGTCAAGCATGACTGATTGTTTCATGGCTGTACTATCCTCTGCGTTTCTGTGCCTTGGGGAGAGCCAACAGCGGCAGGGGGGCCCCTATGCTGAACACTGTCCCCACATTTTCCACAGGAGTTCGTCCTGAAATATATCTTGCTGCTGAGGGTGACCTGGGAAGCAAGGGAGAGTCTTCTACTGCAATGCGGCTTCTACCCTGGCCCATATACAGCTTGCCTGTGTGCAGCAATAGTCCTCCCGCCCCTCACAGCACAGTGGTGTGGAGAAGTTAGTCTTACTGGGACAAGGAATACTGTGGCTCTCCTGAGAAACCTGCGCAAGAGCATTGCCCAAGTTCTGGATGAGACCTTTGAAGAGATCACTGAGGCCGATTACCACGATGTGAGAGAGCACATCAATGCCCTATTCCGCATCTAGGCATGCATGCAGCCCATACCCTCCTCACCCCAAGAGCCCGCACTGAATAACTTTCTTCCCAAAATAAAAACCGCTTACCGAGAACCGCCTCTGGTGTTTGTCCTTCCCCAAGCACCAGCCACCACAACTGGCTACCTTCCTCCTGGCTTGAGAACAGCTCCTGGCTGCATGCATCTAGGGATTCCGGTGTGTCTTCCTCTGCCTCAGCACCCTCACTCCTGCTTTGCTTCCATATGGTAGTGTCCATGGTGGTACTCGGAGTGGAGATGGGGTCAGCCCCAAGTATTGCGTCCAGCTCTTTGTAGAAACAGTAGGTCACGGAGCGGCACCGGCGTGGCTGTTTGCCTTGCGGGCTTTGCAGTAGGCATTCCGCAGCTCCTTCACTTTAATCCTGCACTGCAGTGCGTCCCGGTCATGGCCCCTTTCCATCATGTCCCTTGATATCTGCCCGAAGGAATCATAATTCCTATGGCTGGAGCGAGGCTGGGACTGGACAGCTTCCTTCCCCCAAACACTGATGAGGTCCAGCACCTCGCCATTGCTCCATACTGGGGATCACCTGGCACGTGGAGGCATGGTCACCTGGAAAGATTCACTGAGAGCACTCCACGGCTGGCTGAGCAAACCGGAAGGGGATTTTCAAAATTCCCAGAGAATTTAAAGGGCGGGTCTGACGGTTGGTCACCTGAGGGCAGGGCAGTAGAGTTCAAAGCGGTGACCAGAGTGGCTAGAACAGGCATTGTGGGACACTTCTGGAGGCCGATCAGAGAGCACTGACAGACCAGGGCGTCCACACTGGCGCCGCGGTGCTCCAGCGGGGGCGCACAAAATGTTATTCCACTCGCTGAGGTGGAGTACCAGGAGCGGACCAGCCGCGGAGTCAGCGCGCTCTACATGCCTTGCCAGTGTAGATGGGTATTGAGCCCGGGGCTCCCTTAATGCACTGTAACTCGCACGTGTAGCCAAGCCCTTAGATACTTGGTCTACGATACTAGAGTATCTGAGCACCTCACAATCTGTACTGTATTTATTTTCTCAACAGCCCTCTGAAGTAGGTTATACTGTTTTCTTCATTTTACAGATGGAAAATTGAGGCACAGAGAGGCTAAGTGACTTGCCCAAGGTCACAGAGGAAGTCTGTGGTGGAGCAAGAAATTGAATCCAGGTTTCCAAGTCTTAGGCTAGTGCCTTAACCACTGGACCATCCTTCCTGTGATCAAACCTGTTCCATATTTTAAAGAAGGAACTTCAAATGGGAAACTTCCACAGGCCACACATAGTGTTGCCAGCCTCAAGTGTTCAAAGCTCATGAGATCTTCTAAAATGAATAATTTCTTTGCTTTTCGATTTCTAAGTCTGTAGGGTGCACTTACTTCATAGTTTCAAGTTTCATAGCTTCAAGTTTCATAGCTTTTTCTTTCTTTTTTTCAAACATGAGGGCTACAAACCAGGGTGGATTGATGTAAATCAAGGTGATTTAAGCAGAAAGCCTCCATTTAAACCATAGATTTTAAACAACTTTCCCATTTGTACTTCAGTTATTTTCTAAAGAAAGGTACATTTTCATTGGTTGATATAACCATTAAAAAATGTTGATTTACAACTAAATAGAGCCTTTAAAGTAAGTTTGGTACATCTGTTTGCTACTTAGGGGGGTATACTATAACTATGCTATAAATTGTATAGCTTAATATTTTCAGATTCTTAATTGTACATTTTCAATGTTAGAAATGAAAGATATATTGTTTATTTCCTAGATAATTAACTTTTTGCTCTTGATTTTTGTCAAGCTGCATTAGGATGGTAACAAACTTAAACATACCAAACAGCGCATACAACATTTAAATTAAATGTTTTTGGATACATAAACTTTTCATCAACACATATTTCATATTTACAACTAAAAGTGATTTATTAAATAGAGGGATTAACTGTATTCAGTGATTTAAACTGATTATTTCAGGTCAGCCTGGGAAAATTTTCAAATATGCATAAGTGAAAGTGACTCACCTAAGTCTCTTGAAAGTGAGACAGTCTCCTAAATTACTTATGCTGATCTATTGTGCCATATTTGTGAAGCGTGATCTCAAAAGTTAGATATTTCCCCCCAGTTCTGTCTTTATATCAGTGATATTCAAACCTCAGTGGTTCAAGAGCCAACATTATCGTAAAGAGCCGCAGTGCTATGAATTCATTGTTTTATTTAATATATATTATTCTCTCAGAAAAATGATTGACCAAGTATTATTTTATAAACTTCACTTGGTTACTAACACGGTAGAAACATCCTGATTGTTTAATAACTTAGATTAATAATTAAATCACACAGTGTTTTAATATCGTGCTGCAAAGAGCTGCAGGAGACACATTAAAAAGCCACTGCTTTTCCGTATAAAGAAGTCTTTAATTCAGGGTTTTTGACAGAGGCTCATTGATTCAGTAGTTATTTTTATTTAAATATTTTAAGAGATTACAATTATTTTAGCCTTTAATATATTTTTGTATTAAATTAAGATTTCATTATAAACAGGTTTTATTTATAAAAAGAAAAACTTATAATTTTTCTAATTTAAATAAAATTAAAAATCCAGTTTAAATAAAATTTCCAATTTAAATAAGAAAAGTCAATTTTTAAATTTTTTTTTGTGGAGAAAATCTTAGATTTTTATCCATCGTACTAGAAACTTACTTTTTTTTCCAATGAAAGCTGAGCTTCTTATGCAATCTCTTAAGTCTAGCACCTGTGACTTTAAGAAAATTACCAAATATTGTGAGACTTGTGATAGAATCACAAGAGTTGGCAACACTATCAATATTGCTAAAGAATAAAGTTGTGCGGATTTATAAATAATCTTCAGATTTTAACACATGCAAGGGGTGAAAAGAAAAGCTAATTTTATTTTACAGTTCAGTTACTTGGTTTAGTTTCGTACTTTTACTTTTCTTATCTAAGTAGCAACAATCAAAAGTGCTGTCTTTGCAAAAGTCTGAATTCTCTAATTTAAATTTTTTTTAAAATTGCTAATACAAATTAAAGTATATTTGTACTATTTTCATCTTAGGTTTTTAAGGTTGAACTTAAAAGGTTGAACACCAGCTCTGAAGTGTCTGTCATGAAAGTTCACTTTTCCATGTATAATGAAAGGCCAGCCACAGAATTCTGTCCGCTTTATACATAGGCTACAGGATAGACAATCTTTCTTTATTTGTATTGAATATTAGTTATATTTACTAATATGTACTAGGCAGGTTTAATGTTCTCCAGTGCTTACCGTTTTTAAGTTAGTAATTCCCCTCTTTCTTCCCTCAGCGAGTATTTACTCTATTAGAAAAGGCTTTGCTTGGATCCCCTGTGCAGTTCACCTGGCAGAAAACTTCAGGAAACTTCCTTGCTGTGACAGGGTAAGATAAGAAGTATTTACATTATTATTATGTATGTAGAGGTGTAATTGAGTTATTTTCACCCTTTTGTTAATGTTGTATATTCACTGTCACAGTATATGTCACAGTTCCTGAGGTAACTTGCATCTCTGACCCCTTTTTGGCCTTCTTGAGGGCACCCCACTTACGTCTCAGGCTTCTCAGCCGTTACCATTCTCGAGGTAGAGTCCTGTGACTCTCCACCTCTAGACCGGGCAGTTAGGCTGCAATTCTTCTTGTAATTCACTGTGATTACTACAGTAGATCTGACTTCAGTTCAGCACTTATGGTCCAGTTTTCTCAAGGGCAATGACAGGATTAACTAGTGACCAACCAGGCAATGATAGGGTTAACCATTGACCAACAGCACTTTTATAGTTTTCATTTTTTTGTTTGTCAAGTTTTTTGAAGTGGGTCAAACTAGTATAGGTAGACTTGGCAGAATTCAATTTTTTTTTTTTTGTAATTTAGGCAACTAATATATATTTTTATTTTTAAGATTTTTGTTTGATTTTTAACTATTTTAATTTTTACAATTGCTGGAAATTGAGGGGGAGGGGAGGGTTGGGCTAGCATTAGGGTAGCACTAATTGTGGGGCTCCAAGGGATTCCCAGGACTGGCTACACAGCTGAGGGACCCAAGACACCTAGGTAAAAGATGCCAGATATGCTGTCATCCTCAGTTGGTGGAGTAGAGACCTCTGGCAAAGACTCCAAGGAGAAGGATGAGCCCCTGGACACAGAGGGAGGCCACCCTGCTGCTGAACAAGTCCATCCCAGGGACTGACTGCTCCTCTGTTTCTGGTGGGTGGGTGAGTGAGTGCAGCTCCTCTGTCGTGGCCCCAGAGGGTTCCCTGCACGGCTGCAGGGCCTGTGACACTTGATCCCTGCAGGTGCAAGGTGCGGGGAAAGTTGTGGTCCTGGCAGGGCAGAGCCGAGACTCCACTCCAGAGCTATGAGGAAGAGGACAAGCCCCTAGCCTGAGGGGAGGCCACCCTACTGCCGAATGGCTCTTGCCTAGGGACAGAGCCCCCGCAGTACATCATCCTTGCAGTACTGGCTCGGGGTCTCTGCTCTGCCTCTCCAGGACCTCAGTCTTCTCCACACCTTGCACCAGCAGGAATCAAGTATGTCAGGCCCTGTGGTAGCATAGTGAGCCCTCTGCCACCACAATATCATGGCCTCACTCTTGTGACAGAAGGGCTGCCCAGGGCTTCCTGTGCTGCTGCAGGGCCAGTGACATTGGATCCCTGTAGATGCAAGATGTGGGGAAGAAAAGGAGTACTTGTGGCACCTTAGAGACTAACCAATTTATTTGAGCATGAGCTTTCGTGAGCTACAGCTCACTTCATCGGATGCATACTGTGGAAATCTTCTGCAATTTCCACAGTATGCATCCGATGAAGTGAGCTGTAGCTCACGAAAGCTCATGCTCAAATAAATTGGTTAGTCTCTAAGGTGCCACAAGTACTCCTTTTCTTTTTGCGAATACAGACTAACACGGCTGTTACTCTGAAACCTGTCATGATGTGGGGAAGGTTGCAGTCCTGGTAGGGCATGTAGAGCAGAGCAGAGACCCTTTGCCTAAGACTGCGAGATGAGCCCCTGGCCACAGGGGAGGCCACCCCACTGCCGAATGGCTTCTGCCTGGGGATGGCTGCCACGCTCCCAGCTGGTGAGCAAGAAAGCTATGACAGTGGGGTTGCCTGCCCTGCCTGAGGACTGGTGACACCTGATCCCTGCAGACATAAGGTGCGCGGGGGATTTTTTTTTTTGGTCAAATTTCAGTGTGTCAGCTGAAATTGATGTTTACTGTCCTCTATCAGATTAAATTGAATCCTGCCAAGGCGATGTATATGCAGTTTCCTCCAGGGGCAGAGTCTCCTCCAGACTTGCTACCTGCCTAGGGATTTGCATTAATTACCACCCAGTGATTTTGTTCTTGTAGGAAACCCTGTAACTCTCCTGTGGAGCCAGAATGCAATCCTTAGCCCATAAACATACATATAAGACTTATAAAGCTGATACAATAACTTTATTTTTCCAAGTGTCCATAATATCTTTTCTTGGATTACCTTCTGCTGGTGAGAGAGGCAAGCTGTATATTTCCCATATCTAAAAAAGAGCTCTGTATAAGCTTGAAAGCTTACCTCTCTCACCAGCAGAAGTTGGTCCAATAAAAGATATTACCTCTCCGATCTTGTCTCGCTAATATCCTGGGACCCGCATGGCTACAACAACCCTGCATATGTCCATAATATCTGTCACATTAAGTACCTATCCCCTGGAAATATCAATAGATAAAACTCCTGAGCCATATCAACGGGGCATGAAAGATCAATGGAAAAAAAGTTTATGAAATCTAAGGATATTTGCAAATGTACAAAAATACTGAATTCATCTTTTATGTTTTTAGAACTGATCACACTGTAAAAATCTTTGATCGGCATGGTCAGAAGAGAAATGAAATTAATTTACCAAGGTAAGAACTAACAACGGTTTGGAACATGTTCTTAAACAGAAAAAAACACACACTTTTAATGGCACATACATACATACATACATATAAGTAATATGTGGAAGATGCATTTCTGAGGCAAAACTGAATTCATAATACAATAGCTATGAAAGATCAGGAAAAAATTATATATATCCTTATACGTAAAACATTCTTTAACTATACTTTTCATCAAAAGAAGGGTAGAGATAATTTTAGGACCCCACATAAATAGCTCATCGCTAAAATATATAAATGTGTAATAAAAATGACAGGCTAAAAAGATTTAAAATACAAAAATAAATTTCAAGTCCAAACTTCATCTCAAAAACTGTATAAAAGTACTTTCTTCACCTCAGTTCTATCTCACATCATCTACTCATGTCAACAACCCCAAACTGTTACCTTATTTATTTTCTATTCCATTCTAGTCTGGTTCCATTTTAATTAAGGTGGTCTCCTGCCCTCTGTATAACTTCTCCTTCCTCCAAATGTTCCCGAGTACCTACAAAACTTTATCTCTTCTTAGCACTGTCTTTTCATCCATGCATTGAGACCTTGACGTTCCCTCTGCCTAGCTGGACCTGTGTATGGAACTCAAAGCACTTCAGAAAAAGCTACCACTGATGCCCTGGACCTATGCCTTCTACCTAGTATTCTAAATTTAGCTTCCAGGACCTCTCCACTACATCTCTCTACATCATTGGTACCAATACATACCACGACCACAAGCTCTTCCCCAGCGCTCGCCTGCAGTTTGGTTGGATATCTCATGATGTCTGCAACCTTTACACCTGGTAGTGAAGTCACCAAGCTGTTCTCATGGTCACCAACTATCTACATTTCTCATGATCAGTCTCCTGTCACCACAATCAGTCTTTGGGTATGTCTACACTGCAAAATAAATTCTGTGGCAGCAGTCTAAGCCTGGGTCAGCTGACTCAGATTTGTGCTACGGGGCTAAAAACAGCAGGGTACGCATTCCTGCTCAGCCTGAAGCCCAGGCTCTGAGACCCTCTTCTCCCTTCCCTGGTTTCAGAGCCCAGGCCAAGTTGGAACATCTACACTGCAATTTTTAGCACCATAGTGCAAGCCCAATTTGCCCTGGGCTCTGAGACTTGTTGCTGCATTTTTTGTTGTTTGGGTTTTTTTGGCTGCAATGTAGGGGTACATTTGCTCTCCCCTCTGTAGTTCAGTCCCCTGGAATGACCTCCTCAGTACATGAAGAGCTGTCAGTTTCCACTATCTCAGTCGGTAGGAGACTCCCATCTAAGGGGGTATGTGCCTCCATTCCACCTTGGTGCCCCTTCCACCATGAGTCTGGCTTCCTCAACTGGACGATTGGGGAAGTCAGTTCTGAGGTGAGCCTACTCCAGTGTCCCTATATGCAGAGTCTATAAACAATTCCATCTGTGTCTGCTCTTCCAGTTCAGCAGCTCTGTGCTCAGGATGCTGGCCATCAGAGCCCATGTACATGAGCTGCTTGTATTGGGTGTGTATGTATGCCACTTGGTCACAAAACAAATAGACATTCATACACACATTCATAATAAATTTATTAGTGGCCTCCCTGGCTAGTCTGCTGCTGATTTACTACCATAGCTAACTGGGTTTTAACTCTGATGAGAACTGAATTTAACTTTGTTGTGGTCTGTTAATTATTCAAGGAAAAGGTTTTATTATTATTCAGTTTTTAATTCCTCAGTCTGCCAGGCGATAACAGTTCAGTTTAGAGCTTTCTTGCCCTTTGTGACTGACTACCACTCAATCCAAGCTCCCTTGTGCTCAGTCACCCTGAGCGGCCCCAGATGATGCCTACACTGCAAAGAGATATCCATAACTGGCCCATGCCAGCTGACTCGGGTTCCTCTGGCTCAAGCTGTAGGGCTGTTTCATTGCAGTGTAGACTTCCAGGCTCAGGCTGCAGTATGTGCTCTGGGACCCTCCCATCTCACAGGGTCCTAGAGCCCAAGCACCAGTCAGAGTATAGAAGTCTGCACTGCGATTAAACAGCCCTTAACCTGAGCTCCGCGAGCCTGAGTCAGCTGGCCTGGGCCAGCCCCGGGTGTCTAATTGCTGTGTATACATTCATTAATTTCTTAGCTCTGTAGATGCATCTACCCTGAACAAAGGTTGAAGGCCTTAGCACCTCCAAAGGCTAAGATTTTGTCATGGATATTTTTAGTAAAAGTCACGGACAGGTCATAGGCAAAAAAGGAAAAATTCACAGAAACCCGTGACCTGCCCGTGACTCTTAGTAAAAATATCGGGACAAAATGGGGATCTGTGGATCCCCACAGGGCTGAAGGGGGGCAGCTGCTCAGGGGCTAGGAGGTGCCCCTGCTGCTGCAGCTCTGGGGGTCTCCAGCTGCCCGTGGGGGCTGGGAGCTGTGGGGTGCCCCAGCTCCCATGTCAGCCCAAGCTCAGGGATTCCCCTGCCACTGCCCGGGAGCTTGGGGGTTCCACCGCCGCCCATGACCTCCGTGACTAAATCATAGCTTATTGATGATTATCTCAGTCTCCTGAAGTCTGGTTTCAAAGAACCTAGTATTACACCTACCTCAAAGAGCCTGACTAGGGCTATGTCTACACTGCTCAGCTTATAGCAGCATAGCTGTGTTGCTAAAGCCTTGCTGCTGTAAGGCACACAAGGTAGGCGCTCTTTTTTGGTAGGAGAAAGTTCTCCTGCCGACAAAATAAACCCACCCCCAACAAGGGGCAGAAGCTTTATCGGTGAGGAGCATCTCACGCCAACAAAGCGTTGTTCACGTTGGCCCTTTTCATCTGTAAAACTTTTGTTGGTCAAGGCGGTGGGTTTTTTCACGCTCCTGAATGACAAAAGTTTTACTGACGAAAATGCAGGGTAGACATAGCCTAAATCTGAGTGTCTTTTTAATATTAAACTTGAACCTAATTTACAATCTGACTACTTGATTGATTGCTGTAGAAGCAGTTAAATAACAGCAGTTTCAACCATGGCAATTAGTTGCTGCCCTTAAACCAGACTGCAGTTTTTTTCGCCAAGAATAACAACCCAAATTGAGTATAGGTGTCACGGTTACAGGACTAGCTATACATTTGTCCTCTTTCTGGTCTCGCGGAGTATCTCCTCTCAGGTTTCAGACCTCCATCTATTCTGGGGTAGAATTCCACTGTTCTCCCACTCTTACACCAAGCGTGGGCTACAGTATGCCGAGTATCAACTGTGCAAGTCTGACTCTGGTTCTTCTCTTTGGGAGTCTGAACAGAATACCTCCTTAAAACAAAAGTATTAGGTTTTTTGCAGTGGGAATAAAGTATTGAGAGGAAAAAGGATTTTAAAACAACAAATAGTCTAATGCATATCTGTCCAACCTAAAGGCGTACCATCCCCTGACGTAGTTCTATGCATCCTGACTTTTTTTCAGACACCATAGCAGTTCCTGTGCACCTGGTTCCCCTGAACAACTCCCCAGCAGTTCTCCCCTCACTCTTGAGAATGGTCCTTTTTAAGCTCCATAGCCCTTTTGATCTTTTGGTTCGCAGGCTTTGGCCCTGCTTGTCAAAACCAGTTATGTAAGTTGGCTGGAGCCAGGAAGTAGAATCTTCGAAGCTAATAGTTCAGATATTGTCTCTTAACAACCCATAAGTGTTTACTGAAGGGTGTCTTATATTGAGCCATTGTTTCCTTATCAGCTTGTTTTTCCTGACAACTGCTCTATTAAACTAAATCAACATCTTAATAAGTAAAAATCCCAATAACCAGGTCAATATACAGTAATCAGAAATGATTACAGAGCATCTCCACTTCTGTCACATAGGGTTCAAGCAAAAGCAAGGATACTTACCTGAAGGAAGCCCAGCTCAGTCCAAATGGTGATGTGGTCACTCTGTCTGTTGCCTTCTAACTCTGTCTTGGACCTCTTCTCTCTTGAGAACTGAATTCAGAATCCCAAGTTTATTCTGTTCAAATAGAAGATGTCATAAGCGCCATCTCTTCAATTATATTTCTCATTTTCTCTTGTCCATTTGGCTCTCTTCTTATGTACTATTTTTCTTTTTTGCTTTCTTGTGTTTTTTCTGCACTCTTGTCTAATAACAACAAAAACACCCAGCTCTTATTCAGTGCTTTTCATTTGTAGATCTCAAAGGAGGTCAGTGTCATTATCCCCATTTAACAGGTAGAGAAACTGAGGCACAGAGAGAGAAGGTGACTTGTCCAAGGTCTCACAACAGGCCAATGACAGAGCTGGCAATAGAATCCAGATCTCCTGAGTCCCAGTCAAGTGCTGTGTCCCCTTGGTTACACTGCCTCTAGTGGCTTCCCTTCCCATTTATTCCTCCTGCTCACCAGAATGCTGCATGCTGCTGTGGTTGGGGATTGAGACATCCATTGAAGTTTCTTGCAGGAGTCCACATTTACTATCATGCTAAATTCAGGCAAGTGGGAGAAAAGAAGATAAAAGGTTGAACTGGTGGGTTGCTGATTTAGCCTGCAGCCTGGTATGCATAAAGTGCTTCCTATTAGGAGCTACTAAGTGAGCAGGAAGGAAAAGCTGCTAGCTTTTCAAGAAGCTACCCCCTGTTTTACTGGAAGCTATAAATGTACTTGCCTAGAATGCAAGCAAAAGCACAATTTACATTGGATCTTAGGCTTCAAAACAAATTATTTTTATAAAATACATTCTATTTTGACTTCTCAGGCAGTCAGACTTCTTGGTTTTTTCACTCAAAGTACTTGCAATAGCTTTAAATACTATTTTTGCATAGCGTACATTTTTAACCAAAGAACAAATGGTTGAGAGATAAGGTTCATGGCAGAAGAGTGTAAAAGACAATTTTTCAGACAATTAAAAACCAAAGCATGTTGAAGCATTCATGACAGCAAAAGCTGTGTTCTGTGGATTTTTGCAAAGATTAGACACTGCATTTTTTTTATATGCATTAGTTTTTACATATTTAATTGACAAATGTCCCTCTGGCAGCCAAACAGTAAGTTATTTCCCATACTAGCAGATGGAGTCTAGAACAAGTAACCAGATGCCTGCTATTCATTATGAGTTGCTTGCCTTTTGATTAGAGATGTGCAAATGGTTAATATAATACCCAGACTCCATCCAAAGACAGGGTTGGTTCAGGTTCTGTTGTGTTCACACAAATCTACCTTGATACACATGCTAGGACTGCTAACATTTATACAAACACTTGTGTGCCAGAATCCATCCTTTTGTTGTCTTCAAGGATGCAGCTGGTCTCCTGGAACTGAGTGGCTCACTCTGCCCTCCCTGGGACTGTAAGGGGCACTGAGGGTGTGTCTATATTGCAGCTAGATGCTGCAGTTAGGCCTGTGCCAGCTGACTTAAGCTCTCAGAGCTTGGGCTGTTTTATTGCAGTGTAGACATTTGGGCTTGGGCTTCAGCCTGAGCTCTGGGAGCCTCCCACCTCACAGGGTCCTACAGCCCAAACTCCAGCCTGAGCACAAATGTTTACACCACAATTAAACAGCCCCTTAGCCTGAGTCGGCTGGCACAGGCCAGCTGTAAGATTCCTTCCCCACTCTGAACTCTAGGGTACAGATGTGGGGACCTGCATGAAAACCTCCGAAGCTTACTTTTACCAGCTTATGTTAAAAACTTCCCCAAGGTACAAATTATTTTACCTTTTTGCCCTTGTACTCTATCGCTGCCACCACCAAACGTCTAACAGGTATATAACTGGGAAAGAGCCCGTTGGGAAACGTCTTTTCCCCCCCAAAATCCCCCCAAAACCTTCCACCCCCTTTCCTGGGGAGGGTTTGATAAAAATCCTCACCAATTTGCATAGGTGAACACAGACCCAAACCCTTGGATCTTAAGAACAATGAAAAACAATCAGATTCTTAAAAGAAGAATTTTAAGAGAAGAAAAAAATAAAAGAATCACCTCTGTAAAATCAGGATGGTAAATACGTTACAGGGTAATTAGATTCAAAACATAGAGAATCCCTCTGGGCAAAACCTTAAGTTACAAAAAGACACAAAAACAGGAATATCCATTCCATTCAGCACAGCTTATTTTCTCTGCCATTTAAAGAAAACAGAATCTAACGCATATCTAGCTAGATTACTTACTAAGTTCTAAGACTCCATTCCTTTTCTGTTCCCGGCAAAAAGCATCACACAGACTGAGAGAGCCTTTTTTTCTCCCCCCTCCTCCAGCTTTTGAAAGTATCTCGTCTCCTCATTGGTCATTTTGGTCAGGTGCCAACGAGGGTATCCTAGCTTCTTAATCCTTTACAGGTGAAAGGGTTTTTCCTCTGGCCAGGAGGGATTTTAAAGGTGTTTACCCTTCCCTTTATATTTATGACACCAGCCAAGGGTTTTTAATTGCAGAATTACTCCAAGGGGCCTCTTTCTTCTGCACAGTCTTTGAGGATTTTTTCATTATGATCCATTGTCTCTTCCAGTTCTAATAAGAGCCTTTGGTGCCCAACCCTTCTCTGCACTAGTGCAGCAGGAAAATATACCCAGTGCATAAGCAGAGGTGTTTATAATCCTTAATATATATGTCCCTTCCTTAGTCCTATTTCTCCTATGCTAGAGATTGTGGGGTATGTCTGTCTCTGTGCTCATTGTGAGAACAGCAACTAGAACATTTTCCTGCTTCCATGTGGACTTCTGTCCCAAACTTAATACGCTTCTGAGAACTAGGAGGGAGCTGTCCACATCAGGTGGCCTCCAAAAAACCATAGGTTGAGTGACAGCTTGGTGTCCCTTAAAGATCCAGAGTATGTTGGAAGGGGCCCTCTAGCCCTGGGGCCCAGCAAGGGATCAGGGCTCTGGAGCTCCCTTTGGAGGTACAAGTGGTAGGAAGGAGTCATAGTCTTGGGTGAGATTAGAGCTGGGGTGCAACTTCTATCTGGAGATTCAGATTTACATAACATGAATGTCTCATCCTGTCTCAGGTTTGTTCGGAGGGGAGGAGCTGGGTCAGGGGCTTCATTTTGACTGTATAATTTTGTCTGGCTTGGACCCTCATAATCTTTTAAAATCCCTAGTAAAGTTTACTTTCTTCTTTCTCTCTGTTTCTTAAGCAACTGTGTTGCTATGGACTGGGATAAAGATGGGGACACCTTAGCCATAATTGCTGACAAATCTAGTACCGTTTATCTGTGGGATGCCAACACAAACAAAACAAGCCAGGTGGACAGTGGCATGAGGTAAGAAAAACTCTTCTTGTAAAATGTAAAATGCATGTCAAGAATCAGACTAGTACAGTATGCCCTTCTTGGTGCAACATCCTAAACTCATTTGGAAGCTGAAACTAATGCAGACTGCAGCAGCCTGCTTCTTAAGTGAGGTATGTTGCCACAAGGACGTTACACTGGTGTTTTGTAGCCTTAATTGGCTATCTGCAGGTTTCAAGGTAGAGCATTTCTGTAGGTTTTGGTCTATAATGGCCTTGACCAGTCTACTTGAGAAATTACCTCTGCCCACGACATGTGCTACTACCAAAATTGGGATCAATAGAAACACTTGATCTGGAATCCGTTCAGTTAAAAGAGAGGCTGCTACTGGGAAGGTGCTTTCCCTAAGGGTTCCTCAACTTTGGAACTTGTTTCCCACACCTGGGTTCTAAAAAGGATGAATCTCTTGACCTTCAGGTGTATTGCAAAGATCTTTCAATACAGCTTTTGTGGATAAGGTGTTGCTGAAGGGCAATATCTAACCTTGTTGCTATAAAGATTAGTTGGTCATTGTTGGTATATGATGGAGTTTGCAGCTGGATATTTTTTTACGGTATGATTTGTGCTTTTAAAGGAATGTCAAGAGTGCCTAAATCCTGAGAGAGTCTCCATCTATTATTAGTTACATAGGGGTAGCACCCACAATGTGCTCGGTACTTTTGAAGCACATACAATAATAAAGTCCCTGACCAAAGTCATTCATCAGCAACAGAAAAAATATTTCCCTCTTCACATGACTTATCAGAAACTTGATCCTTGATCGTGATTAACAGTCACAGACTCTGAATGCATCTTGCTCGCTTTTACTTTACGTCCATCCAATCTACCTAGCTGGGATATGAGCAGCCCCTGTTACAGAAATATCTATTCCTTTAGTACTTTTGCTTCTATTACCATTTATTATGCTCTTCATGTTTATTACTTTTTAAACTAATAATAAAACAGACAAAATGTCCTTCAAGGGCATTTACATACATCAATTCTAAAATCCAATTACATGAGGGAGACTGTATCCGTAAGGAAGCCACACCTAATTGCATACAACAATATAAATGCAACAGAAATATCAGGACTCGGGCTTGCCTGACAGATTAGGCTGCAGGGAGATTGAAATAATATTATCTTTTTACTAAATTCAGTTAAGATATTAGCTTTTTGTATTAACTCTTAAAAAAAATCACACAAAACACAGCCTTCCTCTGTCTGAAACTCAAAGCAAAAAAGCTTGTGCTAAGTTTCTTACTACGTTCCATAGTCTGTCAATCAAAGAACCATGATCTACCATGTGAATACAGTCGTGATCAGTCCCAACTACACCGTTAAAATACAAAAAAAATTCAAAAAAGCACCATCTTTTAAAGCATTTCTTAGAAATTTGTTGTCAACTTGATTATCTCTGATATATTTGAAAGTATATCAAGGATGCTTAGAGCTTATGCACAGATGCCCACTTTTAGCATTTGTATACGTCTAAATATTTAAACAAACCAGCTCCCCCGCCCTGGTTCATCGCTATTTTGTGAATGCTTAAGCAAGTCTGAAAGTGGCAAACTCACCCTAAACAAATGAATTAAAAAGTTTAGCTCAGGTTTACACAACACTGTGCAAATACAAAACAAATAATTGTAGTTAACAATGGAATTGTTTTTTAAATTTAAAAGAGAATCTCACTGATATGCCATGTAAGATGATTTTATTGTTTTTTTTAATATTTCAGAGACCCAATGTCTGTCTTGCTTTGGTCCAAAGTTGGAGCCTTGCTTGCTGTTGGAACAACTAAGGGAAACTTGCTTATTTATAACCGACAGACTTCTCGCAAGATTCCAGTCCTTGGTATGTACTATACTGAATTCATTGGGTTTGTATGTTTCTAACTGAGAGCAAAATTTTACTCCTAGTGTTAAGATTCCTTTGTGTTCAGTGTAAAAATATAATAATCTATAACTGTAACTCCAAAATGTACTCTTTTTCAAATGGCTACTTCTGTTTTATTATTCTTACTAGAATGGTTTCTTATAGAATACTTTGTAAAACACCTCTGTGATGACCTAGTGGCAAAGTTCTGTGCTGTCATGTGGGAAACTTGGATGTAAAAGTCTCCCTTGCCGCACAGGCCAGAAAATTGGCTGTGGAATTTTTTGTGTTGATACACTGTCTTTCTTATGGTATATTTGAGGAGAGACATCAATAAACTTCAGAGTCCTATTTGGGCAGGAAAATGGAGGCTGCAGTAAACGGCTTGGGAGGTTTGATACAAATGAAGTGGGAAGATGAGAAGTTCCTTAAGGTTCCATAAAGATACAAAGGCTTCCCTCTCGGGGATTTTTTTTTTTTTTTTAACAAGAAACAAACTTTGATAACAAATATTTTCCAGTGGCTATCATACCTTCTTGAATATTCACCATGTCAGTTTTTTGGTTCACACCCTAATTATTTTCTAAAAATGTACATACTTGAATTACATTAATCTTCCCTTTAATTTTTTAATGTTTTTTAAAATGTGTATTGTAGGGCTCAAACCTGCATAGGCTGGGTTATGAATTAGAGGCCACATTTCCATCTCTAATTTTGTATGGTTTTTTTATACATATAAATTTGATATATATCTGTTTTTCAGGTAAACACACCAAGCGGATCACTTGTGGTTGCTGGAGTACTGAAAACCTGCTGGCACTAGGTAGTGAAGACAAAATGATAACTATTAGCAATCAGGAAGGAGATACTATAAGACAGGTAATAATAACAGCATCTTTATCTAACTGTTATACTTAGTTAATGATCCTGGGGCAAGATTCTGTGCTGGTCTCTGAGAGTCAGAAGACTGGACTCTCAGCCCAGTTGGAGTGGATGCTAAAGTGGCCTGTAAGTCATCTTTGCACTCTCCCAATCCTGGACTACTCCAGGGCTGGAGCATGATGTCAGCATACTTTGGGGCCTGTCTAAGTTATAGCAGCCTCTTTGGGTTGCCCTATGGGCTGCAGACTCTGCAGTGCTGCATGTTATGGGGCTGCCCCTGAAATGCTGCTCACCACCTCTGCCCTGGTTTATCCCCTATGCCAGGGCTTGCAAGGGGTCCTTAGAAAACAGCCTTATGGCTGTCTTCCACAGTGTCTGTACCAGGGGAATTCTTCCTTGGCCAGATACAGGGCTTTTAGGGCACCTTCAGGATGCTCCAGCCCTTTTACTCTTTGTAAAGTGCCTGGAGTAGGGATGAGGATCTTGCCCCTGAAGTGTAAGGTAGACCATTACCCCTTTTGAGATGCTGATTCCCTTCTTCCCTCTGATCAGAGAGTTCTAAATGTTTTCTTATGTAAATTAGAATCCTTGTGGGCAAAGGCAGTTTTTGGATATGCACATCGTTTTGTAGAATTCACTTAATTTCAAATAGTAGAAACAGTGGTTCATTGAATACTTTTTTTAAGAGCAGACTGAAATCTTATTTCTTCAGATGATTGCAGACATTTCTCCCAGGTGTGCACACACCCAGTGTAGTTAATCTGGAGAACTTTGCTTAGCACTCCCTTTTAGGGTGGCACTCGCTCCCTTTGGCCTTTCATAGCCCCTCCCATAGCTATTTAAGTGCAGCGCTGCCTTGACCTCCCTCAGTTCCTTCTCACTGCCTGCAGCTTGAGTTGGAGAATTCTGTGTGGTATCAAATATCATGTTTTCTATCACAGTGCTTTCCTATGATCTTGTGTATGTAGTTAATTATAGTAGTGCCCTTAGGATTTAGTTAATTAGTAGTAGTTAGTTAAGTAGGATTTAGCCTGGTGTGATGCCCTCACCAGGTTTTAAACACCGCCTGTCATGTGGGGTGGCTGTCTCTAATAGTGACCCCACACTCCGTGTTTATTGTGCCTTGGGGAAGGGCACATTAAAGAAAAGTGCTCCATCTGTAAGTTGCTCAAAAAGAGAACCTAGGTGGCTAGAGACTTGCACCTGAAACAACACCTTATGCCTGCTTCGGTGCTGGGAACCTCTGCAGATTGAATAGAGCTGGGCCATCTACCCACTCACTGGTACTGAGTCAAGATCAGTGGGACACCATACTGTCTACTCCAGTATCATCTGTGGGCATCCATTGAGTCTGGTATCAACAACATTGGTGTCGGCACCAACTGTTTTCATGCCCCTGATGTGCCAGGTAGCACTGGACTTGCTAGGCTTTTCTAGTTCCTGATTCTCTCTCAATACAGGAGCATTCAGCTGCAATGGCTTCTTCTGTGCCCTTGCAGAATTGTCACCATTATTGTCACCATTTTCGGCACCATTTTCCACCATTCCTGAAAGTCTTTGATTCCTCCTGGGGATTACCATCTGTACAGGGATCCACATTGGTCCTGCAGTAAGGACAGAGGCTCTTGGCCCAGTACATACTGGCCATCAATGCTGTTTACTTATCCTAAATGGCTTTCTTGGGATCCTTAGGATGTTCCTCAATCTGCAAGGTCCTGACCTTGGCTCAGTTCAGGGCAAGGTCGCCAGTCCCCTCGGTAGTGTCCCTTCTTGAGCTACCTACACTGCAGACACAAAGCCAGGTTGCTCCCTCTGAGCTGATTCAGCCTGAACCATTGTAACAGGTACACGTGTTGCTGCAGGAGATCCCCATTGGTTCTGCTCTCTTCCTCCTCACCTGATGATTCCACAATGCTGGATTTCTCCTCTTTTGTGCCTGAGAATTTTAAATCCTTTGAAGATCTCCTGAGGCAAATGGCTTCAGGCTGAGTTTGCGTAAGTACATCAAATTGGTGGACATTCTCCAGTCCTCAGCTCCAGGAAGGGTAGCTCTCCCAATAAATGAAGCACTTTTGGAACTCACAAAGACTTTGTGTCATACCCCAGCTTCCTTACCAACTACAACAAAGCATACTGACAAAAGGTATTACGTACCCCTGTGGGTCTTTTGAGTGCTTCTTTTCACATCCAGCCCCAAATTCTATTGTTGTGATAGTGGCAAATGAGAGGGAGATATGTTGGGAGAGAGATAAATCCATGCCTAAAGACTTTGGGCTTGTCTACACTTGAAACGCTATCATGGCACACTGCAGCTGCCCCGCTGTAGTGCTTCGTGCTGGGAGTGTGGGGGACCAGAGTGTTACCAGGCTGCTGAGAGGCAGGTGCCCAAGGGGGATTAGTACTGCAGGGAGCACCTTGGGGAGCATCACACGGCAGCCAGGCTCCATGGGCAGGGGCCGGCTCCAGGATGTGTTGTCGGCCAGTGCCAGGCTCCTTCAGGGCAGAGGCGTATCAGGCGCAGATCAGAGCTGTGCTGCCCACCCTGCCTGGGGAGTGCCCAGCTGTGCAGAGGTGGCTGGCTCGGGGAGCAGGGCAGGGAGGGCTGCCCGGTCGCCAACCAGCACCATGGCTCCCATAGCCTGGAGAGCCAGGGGCCTGGGCAGGCCAGGCAGCTCCCACCAGCTTCTGATCTGCAGGCTCCTGGCAGGAGGTGACAGTTTTCAAACTGTGGGGCACATTAGGAGGCAGAAATCTCGGGGAGCATGCGAATATGATTGCTTGCCCTGGGTGTTAAAATGCTTTGTTATGACTCTGGGACTCTTGATCTGTGCCCGAAAGGCCTGGTACACACTGTAAATGACTCGAAGCTCCAGGATGTTGATATGAAGAGAAGCTTCCTGATCTGTCCACAAACCCTGAACTTTCAATGTCCCCAGATAAATTCCCCAACCTCCTGTGAAGGCGTTGGTAATTATGGTGCTGACTGATGGAGGGTAGGCAATGGGAACACCTTTGCAAACATTGGTCGGATGGTTTAGTGGACTGATCAAACAACTGACAATTCAGGAGATATACAACTTTAATTAGCCCTGAGGAGGACGAAGGTGCAATCTTGCATTCTGCAACATGTAATTGCATGTGGCCATATTACCTAGCAATCTCAAGCGTACATGGATCGTAGTTGAACAGTGAGAGTGGAGGGGAAAAAACACAGGAGACGAATTGGTTGGAATTGTTCATTAGGAAGAAACGCCCTCCGAGTCTAGTGAGGCCCCAGTTAACTTAATTTTTTGTATTGGTATTAACCATGACTGTTCAAAATCAGACCAGAAGACTGAAAAGACCTAGCGTGAACTGGAGGTAACAGTGAACTTGGTCTCTAGACTTGCCCTTCACTAACCAATTGTTTCGGTAAAGAAAGACATGAATTCCTCTTTTTCTGAGATATGCTACTGCTAAAGTCATGCATTTGGTAAAGGGGAACACTGACGTTGTTGATCTGCTGCTACAAATCTCAGAAACTTCCAGTGGCTTGGGGAAAATCACCATATGGAAGTAAGCATCCTGAAGATCAAGAGCAGCAAATTAGTAGTTGTGATTCAAAGTGGGAAAAATAGTTGCCAGGGTAATCATGTGGAATCTCAAGTATTTTAGGTACTTGTTAAGATTGTGGAGAAGATTGGTAGTTTTCATCCCCTCCCTTTGACTTGGGGAATCAGGAAATACTATGAGCCCTGGGATCTTGACCCTGAGGAAAGGGTTTACCCAGAAGGGCGGTGGAGAAGAAAGCCTGCAGAGGGCAGAGTAGGAAGAAGCCCAGTGAAATGGTAGCAAGGGTTGAGATGGTGCAGATCTTGGCTGCTGATTGTAGGGTCCATGGGCTGGAACCCAGTGTGCAGGCCCAGGTTCCCCTACTAGCCACTGGGAACGTGACATGGTTTTGCTTAGTAAGACTGCCTAGAAGGGCACCTGGACCAGCTGGCCCTATGAAACTGTGTTATCCCAGAAGGGAAAAACTGTATAAGAGGAAGCACTCCAACTCCTAGAGAGGAAGAGGGGCTGCAGCATGAGCAAGTAAAGGAAGGGGCATCAGAACTAATCCCAAGATACAGCCACAAGGGGGCACCCCAGCAGTGAGTAGACCCCATGACATACACCTGAGGCCATAATCCTGGAAGAAGTGTCTGCCATGTTCAGTGCTGACTGCAATGACATCTTGCCCACCAGATAGCCCTCCACAATGAGTGTCTTGAACTCTTCCTTGGAGGATTCTGGCAACTTATCAGTAAATTTGGACATAGCCTCCTGTGATAAATGAAAGGGGGGGGGGAGTAGCTCCCTTTTATGGACACCCAGCTAGCTATAAAATTCCTTAGTAGCTGTTCTCTACTTGCTTTACCTGTAAAGGGTTAACAAGCCCACAGGTAAAAGGAAAGGAGTGGGCACCTGATCAAAAGAGCCAATGTGAGGGCTAGAACTTTTTAAAATGGAGAAAAAAATTCCCTTTGTCTGTCTGTTGTGTTCTCTGGGAAAGAGGGGAACAAGGAGCGGTTATGCTATGAGAAGCTTTAAGCCAGGTATGATCAAAAATCATCAGATCATACCTAGAATTACTTATTTGGAACTCCCAAATGTGTAAGTAGATTAGGAATGTTTAGAAAGACGCCATTAGGTTTATTTCTGTTTATTTCTTGCCTTGTGGACTCCTCTCTGCTAACCCTAGATGCTTTTGTTTTGCTTTAAGCTGAACCTCAAGAGAGCTATCTTGATGCTTAATTTTTTTAATTGTTTCTTTTAAGATCTAGCAAAAAGCCTAAGTTCCAAATGTATTTCCTTTCTTTTTGTTTTTAATACATTTTACCTTTTTTAAGAACAGGATTGGGTTTTTGTGTCCCTAAGAGGCTTGTTCATATATTGTTTAATTAGCTGGTGGCAACAGCTGATTTCCTTTGTTTTTTTCCTCAGCTCTTCCCTGGGGAGGGGGAGGGGGTGAAAGAGCTTGAGGGTACCCCACAGGAAGGAATTCCTAAGTGTTCCTTCCTGGGTTCTCAAAAGGAACCAAGTGTTGGGCAAGGGGGGCAGCTTGCACTTGGGCGGTGGCAACATCTACCCATTTAAGGTCAGAGAGAAGCTGTGACCTTGGGAGTTTAATACCAGCCTGGAGTGGCCAGTATTAATTTTTAAAATCCTTGTGGGCCCCCACCTTCTGCACTCGAAGTGCCAGAGTGGGGGATCAGGCTTGACACCTCCCAATTTACAAAGTCATATTTAATAATACTGCCTGCCGATTCGAAGTGCACGTTTGTAATAATGAGGTTGAACAAATTTTTCTTTCCATCAAATTTAACCACTCAGACTCTTTGGCGTGGTCTACACTAAAGAGTTAGGTCGACCCAGCTACATCGCTCAAGAGTCTGAAAAATCCATACCCTTGAGCAACATCGTTAAGTCGACCTAACCCTCAGTGTAGACAGCGCTAGGTCAATGGAAGAATTTTTCCGTTGACATAGGTACTACCTCTAGTGGATGTGGATAACCTATGTTGATGGGAGAACCATCCCTTGACTGCCCTGCCCCAGCCCCATGGCTGCCGGGCTTGTGGTCATACAACCTGAGCTCTGAGCTTCGCTCCCAGCCCAGGCACTGGGGATAGGTGGCTGCTGGCAGTGCAGACTTGCTCCCACCAGCTCTGGAAACCAAGAGCAACCCCTAGGGCCGTGGTCCCCAAACTTTACTTCATGCCCCCCTTACCGCTATCCGTGTTCCTCCCCACAGAGCTGGGAACGGGGGACGTGGTTCCGGGAAAGGGGGATGGGCTGGCTTAATGGGGAGCCCCTGCTGCTGCCGAGGGGATGCTGCATGTGCGGCTTCTGCTCCCCTACCCCATTCACCTATCCTCTTTCCTTCCCCTGCCTTATCCCAGCCCCTTCCTTCCCCACTGCCCCTTCCCTCATATCCTCCACTGCCCATCCCCCTTGCCCTGCCTCCCCTGCCACATAAGGCACCCTGCACATGTAGAATGGAAAGCTGACCAGCACGAAGACCCAGAAAGCAGCGTCCAGCTACAGAGGCACTGTCAGCAGGAGAAACAGCTCCATACCACCCCCTCTGTTCCCCACCTAGGCCTCTGTTGGGGGAGGTGTCAATGTCCCCCCGGCTCTGCGCCCTGGGCGTCTGTCCTTCTCACCCCACCCTAGTTACAGCCCTGAAGAGCCTGCTCCAACTAGCTTTGTCATGAAGCAATAAAGTTTTGGCAATTTTGCATCAGGGGAAACATCACTCCCACAGCTGCTCACATTCCGGGTGCTCAGAATCACTTGACCAATTACCTCAGCAAAAATCACAAATGGTCTCTGAAGGGCAGTATGCCAAGGTCCATCTTCAGAGACTGGGGCGTTCTGACTCTTGATTGCTTTGCAACAAAAGACAAGAAGTGCTGTCAATTTTGCTCTCAAGCAGGTCTCTTTAATAGACACCTTCTATCTGAATTGGTGATTGGTGTTGAGGTGTCTCCCCCCACAATCCCACTCATTCCACATGTTGTTCTCAAACTGAAGTTGGATCAAGCCAAACTGATCCTCATTGCACCAGCGTGGCCAAGACAACGTTGGTTCTCTGACCTTCTCAATCTACCTATTTGACCTTCCAGTTCTTTTCTCCTCTATCCTGACCTACTGATTCGACACCACAGTCAAATTTGGCATCCGGTGCTGAGCAGTCTGCACCTCATTGTGTGGATGCTGCATGGTTAGATGAGGAGGAAGCACTTCAGCAACTTCTGCTTAGTAGTAAAAAACCATCCTCTAGGGCTGCCTCTAGGGCTGGCCAAGTGGAAAAGTTTTTTGGTTTGGTCACTAGCCTGGGGAATTCAGCCAAGGCAAGCCTATATTCAGGACGTTTTTGCATTACCTGTTACATTCTCTGGTCTCTCTCTCAGCTTATTGAGGGTCTATTTAGCGGCAAACTTGGTGTTCCATCCTCCGATCCAAGGGAAGTTGATTTTTTCAAACTTCATGGTAGTGAGATTTCTAAGAGGAGATGTCAATTTCTTTCCACCTGTGAAAGAGGAGGTTTCTTTGTCGGACCTTAGTACTGTATTGGCTGCACTCACAGGATCTCCGTTTGAGCCCATAGCAACCTGTTCTCTGTCGCTTCTTTGCCAAAAGATGGCCTTTCTTTTGCCGCAAGGAGAGCGAGTGAACTGCAGGTCTTGATGGCAGAGCCTCTATATAGGCAATTTTTCAAAGACAAACTGACTCTGCAGCTGCATCCAAGATTTTTTTCTTAAGGTGGTTTACTGTTTTACCTTCATCAAACAATATACTTACCTGTATTCTTTCTAAGATGGACTCAAATACAGATGAACAGCACCTTTATACATTGGATGTGAGACCTTGCTTAGCATTTTATCTGTAAGGGATTAAAGAATTTTATCACCTCAGCTTTTTGTCTCCTGTGGGAATCAGATGAAGGAGGTCAGTTGGTTTCCACATGGATGATTTCCAGAAGGATTACTTCCTGCATTACAGCAGCATGTGAGGTAGCTCAGATGCACCTCCACAGACACTGGTAACTCATTCAACAAGGGCCCAAACATCTTCTGTTGTTCTCAGTAATGGTTCTGTATGTTTTCAGTGCTGCTGTCTAGTCTTCTGTGCGTATTTTTATAAGACACTATGCTATTTTGACTGCATCTCAGTCTGATGCCACTTTGGAAAGGCAGTCGTCCAGTTGCTGTTTAACTACAGCCCAGCCCCAAGCCCTACCTCCTTCAGTTACTGCTTGTGAATCACATGAGTGGAATATACATCTGCAGTCATTCGAAGATGAAAAACAGTTACCTATCTGTACTGTATCTGTTGTGCTTTGAGATGTTAGTGCAGACACGTATTCCACAACCCACTTTCTGTCCCCTCTGCATTGGAGTCTCAAATCTTGATACTCAGTGTAAAGGAACTAAGGAGGGGTCGGGGTGGTGGTGCCTTTAAATAGCTATGGGAGTGGCTAAAAGGGGCCCGATGGGCACTGCTAAGCAAAGTTCTCCAGCTTCAGTGCAATGGGTATGTGCACACCTCAGTGGAATACATGGCTGCACCTGTTACAGTACAGATAAGTACTGTTTTTTCTTTAGCTGGACCCTGGTCTGGGGAGAGTTCAAATGAATCTGTTTTGGCTGTATTTTATATATAGTAAATGGCTTTGGAATTCATATGGGAGCAACACTATATAAATACAACAAGAATCTCCTTTTGGGTGGGTAGACGGCTGCTTGTTTCATCTCATCCACTTTTGTCTCTGTTATTGGCCCTGTCTTCTTTTCTCACTATGTTCTTTTGCTGCATGACCTCATTTGGTCATGCCACTTCAGTTACTACCCTGTCTACAAAACAACATGAAGATCTACCTGTTCATCTCTATTTAGACTTGCATCTCTAACTGCCTTTTAGACATCTAAACCTGGATGTTCGCTGGCAATTCAAGGTCAGCATGATCAAAATGGAGCCTTCCTTCCTTCCTTCCTTATTAATGAAGAGAGAATGTTGGAGTTGTGAATAAAGGGAGAATAGTGGAATTGTTTTAATATTTATGTATTTATATTGCACTAGCACCCAAAATATTCTAGATAGGAAAAGTGTCCTCTTACCTTATCTGTACACTGCTTGACACACGGTGCTACATGAATAAATAATATCTGAATCTGGACTTCCTTCTTGCAGACTTCAGTGAGATCGGATCCCAGTGATATGCAGTTCTCAGTGATGAAGACTGATGAAAGAATATCAGCTAGAGAAAGCACAGTAAGCAGACCAATGCACAACACCATTCAGCGCATCTCAGTTGTTCTGAATGTAAACAGAAAGCCTTACCTGTGTCTGCCACTTTAACATACAGTATTATGTAAAAGGTTCAGACGGTGTTATCTGAAAAGGAAGAATTAATTTGATTAAAATAAACAAACTATACGACAAACTAAAGTTGCTGTGGTATCTTTAGAAGAAGAGCTTAAAGTAATAGTAATTCTTAAACATTTCAGACATTTAACTCTTACGATGATTAGTGGTACTCACATTTAAGAACCAAATGCTTTAGGAGGTTATGACCAGAGATCGGCTGAGGCCAAATCTTTGGATACACACACACACACACACTCAGACTTTGGGGAAACTCAAATTTCTTGTTATCAGCTATTACAGGTTTTTTGGGTTTGCACCGGGGCTTGTTTTTTCCCCAAATGTGTTGAGAGACAGGGTTTTGTGGGGAGTGGGGATTTATTGGTATTTTAATACTCCTAAAATAGGCGTTAGCATGAATAGTGCTTCACTTTTAGACTGAGGGCAAACAGAGAATGATCTAAATTAAGATAGAAAATAGCCTTTTTGTTTAATATTCTTGTCAATCCAAGCAGACACAAAGCATGAGACATAAAACAAGTTCTCCCTTGTTTTCTTGTTATAGGTATTCTAGTAATAAGCCTCTGCTTTATGATGATCTCCTCCCCTCCCTATTTTATCCTGCATTGAGCTAGATTCTTCTTTGTCTGATAGTAATGCTACTTACTTGGTCACCAGAGAATGCAAAAAGAGAGCATTGAAAACAGCCTTTCTTCCCCTAGAGACAAAATCCATCATCTCTGGGGATTTCCTCAAATAAGAAGCATTTATCTAGCTAGATATTAAATTGTATGTCTTCATAATTCTAAGGAAATCATTTTAAAATTACTTGAATAACTTTTAAGGAAATTTCATTACATTATTAAATATTTTTTATGTTTAGAAATGTTATCTGTTTAGAAGCTTCGTTTATATGATTGCACTGTCAGTGATTAACATTATCCACTAGAGTTACGATACGGTTTCCTTGCACTCTATGGATGACAATTCTCTGCATCCCAAAAAACACAATATCCTTTGATTTTATGTTATAACTTGACCAATGGAACTAGACCTTGAACTGAATTCTGAAGGATAAAAGCTTTTCTTTTAGTAAAAACAGTAGTGTGTTTATTTTAAAATGGTGTTCTCACTGGGTATGTTTTTCACTTGGTCAATTGGCAGGTAAGCGTGGTGGTTGGCAAGAAAACATTGTTTCTTTTTAATTTGAATGATCCTGATAACCCAATTGATCTGGAATTCCAGCAGCGCTATGGCAACATTGTAACCTATAGATGGTGAGTAAGCACTAACTTCTTAAATATTGCAAGAAAAAGCTGAGGTTTTTATCTTTCTAATGTTATTTATTTTCATTTCTGATATTTATCCCACTATCACATCAGGATTTTTTTGGCTATACAGTAGTCCTTTTAATACAATATTCCTTTTAGACTAAAGCAGTGGTTCCCAAACTGTGGGTTGCGCCCCTCTAGGGGAATATGGAGGAATGCTCAGGGAGTGCATGGTGGGGCTCAGGTCAGTTCCCACAGAGGGCGGGGAGGGAGCACCACCCAACCCCGCTTTATCCCCAGCCCACCTCTGGCCCCAGCTGCAGCTCCACCCCAATCCCAGTTCCAGCCGCAGGTCTGCTCTGGCCCCAGCCACCGCTCCTCTATGTCCCCTACTCCACCCCCAGCCCAGCTCTGCCCTCATTCCCTCTCCACCCCCAGGCCCGCTCCACCTCTAGCCTCAGCTCCTCCCTCATCCCCAGTTCTGCCCCCGACTCCACCTTCATCCCAAGAGCCAACTGCAGTAATGGAGTGGGGGCACGGACAGATTCCATTACTGATAAGAGGGGGCACGGCAGGAAAAGTTTGGTCACCACTGGGCTGAAGGAATCTGCAATTTACACTCCCCTTTACTGAAAATTCTGTTATTTAAAAAGCAGTGATGTCCAAATGAAACAATAGAGATGTAGTTCCACACTTAGTAATGATATGGTTGATGAAATTAGTGAGTGGTTTCTGTTTGGAGGAGAAGTTGGTGACACAGAGTCAGGGTACATTCCTGGTATAATCTGTTTTATTTACAAAAATATACACACCCGTGGCTGGCTTTGAGCTGACTTGAGCTCACAGGACTCGGACTGTGAAACTGTAAAATTAGACGTTCAGGCTCAGGCTGGAGCCCAGGGTCTGTGACTTCCCCCACAACTCAGCCCCAAGTCAGCTGATGCAGGCCAGCTGCAGGTGTTTGATTGCTGTTTAGCCATACCAATAAAACCCCTTCAACAACTCTCTGGATGAGTAACCAGCTTGTATGCAGCCTTTCAGTAAAGAGTTTCTCTTATCTTAATGACCATTTACGGTTTTCCATTTTTGACGAATTGGGGCTCTGTCTGTACAATTTATGAATTCTAGTGGATGTGAAGTTATATTATGAAAAACTGTTGTATGTAAAAATGCCTGGATGTACGTGGATCCACCATTGCTGACAGATATCAGGTACACACCAGACAGGTACAATGGGGTGATGGCTCAGGACTCAACGACCCTGTTCAGATGCAAACACCTGGGAATGATGAGTGATCTCAAGCCTTGGAAATCCAGTTTATTTTACCCCTCTGAAGGAGGGGGAAAGGTAGGAGCAGCAATAGAAACTTACCAGGAGTAGAACAAAGGCATCCAGGTGACCAGGAGGAGTTTAAATAAGGGAACATACAGGGACAGTGAGCTAGATAGGAAGAAGCAGCATGAGGCAGGAGAGAGCAAGATCACCTAGCAAGTAGCAGCCTCATAGGGCAGGAGGGTCCTGCTCACTTTTTAGAGCCCAGAAGTCCCCAAGCACTCTGGACAGCCCAAAGAATGCCCTGGAGTAGTGAGAAAACTGAGGCAGGGACATAGAATCATAGAAATGTGGGGCTGGAAGGGACCTCAGGAGGTCATCTTGTCCAGCCTCCTCTGCTGAGGCAGGACAAAGTAAACCTAGACCATCCCTGACAAATGTTAATCTGTTCTTAAAAGCTTTGAATGATGGAGATTTCACAGCCTCCCTTGGAAGCCTATAATCCTTATAGTTAGATAAAGTTTTTCCTAATATCTAACCTAAATCACGCTTGCTGCAGATTAAGCCCATTACTTCTTGTCCTACCTTCACTAGACATGGAGAACAATTGATCACCATCCTTTTATAACAGCCCTTGAGATAATTGAAGATAGTTATCAGATCTCCCCCTCAGTTTTGTTTTCTCAAGACTAAATATACCCAGTCTTTTTTAAAATCTTTCCTCATAGTCAGGTTTTCTAAACCTTTTATCATTTTTGTTCCTGTTCTCTGGACTATCTCCAATTTGTCCACATCTTTTATTTAAGTTTATCACCTAAAACTGTACACAGTACTCCAGCTGAGACCTCATCAGAGTAGAGTGGGACAGTTTACCTCCAGTGTCTTACATACAACACTCCTGTTAATACACCCTGAATGATATTAGCCTTTTTTTGAAATTTTATCCCATTAAGAACATAACAATCATACTGGGTCAGACCACTGGTCCATTTAGCCCCGTATCCTTTCTTCTGACAGTGGCCAATGCCAGATGCTTCAGAGGGAGTAAATAGAACAGGGCAATTTCAAGTGATCCAGTTCCAGCTTCCTGCAGTTGGAGGTTAGGGACACCCGGATCATGGGGTTGCATCCCTGACCATCTTGGCTAATAGCCATTGTTGGACCTATCCTCCATGAACTTATCAAATTCTTTTTTGAACCAAGTTATACCTTCAAACATTCCATGGCAATAAGTTCCACAGGTTGACTATGCATTGTGTGAAGCAGTGTTTTATTTTAAACTTGCTGCCTATTAATTTCATAGTGACCCCTAGTTCTTGTGTTATGTGAAGGGTTAAATTACACTTCCTTATTCATGATTTTATAGATCTCTATCATACTCCCTCCTTTTTAATCTCTTTTTTAAGCTGAAGAGTGCCATTCTTTCTAATCTCTTCTCATATGAAAGCTGTTCCATACCCCTAATCATTTTTGTTGCCCTTTTCTGTTCCTTTTCCAATTCTGATATATCTTTCTTGAGATGGAACGACCAGAACTGTGTGCAATATTCAAGGTGTGGGTGTACCAGCAATTTATGTAGTGGTATCTTGATATTTTCTGTTTTATTATCTATCCCTCTCCTAATAGTTCCTGACATTCTGTTAGCGTTTTTGACTGCTGCCGCATTATTGAGCGGCTGTTTTCAAGGAACTATCCACATTGACTCCAGGATCTCTTTCTTGAGTGGTAATAGCTAATGTAGATCCCATCATTTTGTATGTTTGGGTTATTTTTTCCACTGTGCATCAACATTAAATCTTCATCTGCCATTTTGTTGCCCAGTCACCCAGGTTAGTGAGATCCTTTTGTGTCTCTTCACAGTCAGCTTTGGACTTAACCATTTTGAATAATTTTGTATCATCTGCAAACTTTGCCACCTTACTGTTTACCCCCTTTTCCAGATCATTAATGAAAAAGTTGAACAGCACAGGTCCCTGTACCGACCCTTAGGGGACCCCTTGTTTTACATCTCTCTGTTGTGAAAACTGACCATTTATTCCTATTCTGCGTTTCCTATTTTTCAGCCAACTACTGATCCACAAGAGGACCTTCCTTCTTATTCCATGACGCTTCATTTGCTTAGAGCCTTTGATTTGGGACCTTGTCAAAAGCTTTTTGAAAGTCCAAGTACTCTATATCAAGGGTTCTTAAACTGGGGGTCGGGACCCCTCAGGGGTCACGAGATTCTTACGTGGGGGTTTGCAAGCTGTCAGCCTCCACCCCAAACCCTGCTTTGCCTCCAGCATTTATAAAGGTGTTAAATATATAAAAAGTGTTTTTAATTTATAAGGAGGGGTCAGACTGAGAGGCTTTCCATGTGAAAGGGGTCACTAGTACAAAAGTTTGAGAACCACTGCTCTGTATCAACTGGATCACCCTTGTCCACGTGCTTGTTAACACCCTCAAAAAATTTTAGTAGATTGGTGAGGCATGATTTCCCTTTACAAAAGCCATGTTGACACTTCACTCCTCTGATAAACACAATATGTTGATGAAGTTCTGGAATAGCCTTCCAAGGGAAGCAGTGGGGGCAAAAGACCTATCTGGCTTCAAGATTAAACTCGATAAGTTTATGTTGGAGATGGTATGATGGGATAACATGATTTTGGCAATTAATTGATCTTTAACTATTCATGGTAAATAGGCCCAGTGGCCTGTGATGGGATGTTAGATGTGGTGGGATCTGAATTACTACAGAGAATTCTTTCCTGGGTATCTGGCTGGTGAATCTTGCCCACGTGCTCAGGGTTCAGCTGATTGCCATATTTGGGGTCGGGAGGGAATTTTCCTCCGGGGCAGATTGGAAGAGGCCCTGGGGGTTTTTCGCCTTCCTCTGTAGCATGGGGCACAGGTCACTTGCTGGAGGATTCTCTGCACCTTGAAGTCTTTAAACCGTGATTTTGAGGCAGCACTACTACTGCCTAGCCAATTATCCCATCTTGTTGATTTCAGACCAATTCTCCAATTTGTGAAGTTCATTTTGAATTCTAATCCTGTCCTCTAAGTGCTAGCAACCCCTCCCTGGTTGGTGTCATCTGCAGATTTTGTAAGCATATTCTCCACTCCATTATCCAAGTCATTAATGAAAATATTGACTAGTACCAGACCCAGCAGGGCTGGCCTTAGGGTTGGGTGGACTGGGCAACAGCCCAGGGATGCCGTTTTAAGGGGGTGTCTCTGGAGCTGGGTGCCTTTCCTTCCCCCACAGTTCTGCTCTGCTGCTGTCTGCATCCACTGCTGCTCCTGCCCTACTCCCCTTCCCTGCCTTGGAGCTGCCCCTAGCCAAGCTGCTCCCAGGAGCCTTCTGTCTGCTGTTTTCCAACAGTGAGGACCTCAGTGAGGCGAGGAGACCTAGACACAGGTCCCACCAACAAATATTTTTATATCTGCTGTAGGAAGACTCAGTGCATTTCTCTTTCTTTCTTCAGCAATCTGACTTTCATCCTGCTCAGGAGTTTTTTCTCATATTGTGTTACTGTCTGTGCAGCCAGGCAGCCCAGCCATCTCTCTCTCTCTCTTTAAATGTTAATTTTGCTGTAGGTATGGTGATGGCTACATCATGATTGGCTTCTCACGTGGGTGCTTTGTTGTTATTTCTACACACATTCGTGAGATTGGTCAAGAGATTTTTCAAGCTCGCAATCATAAGGATAACCTAACCAGCATTGCAATATCACAATCACTAAACAAAGCTGCATCATGTGGAGACAACTGGTAAGTGATCATATTTGTTTATAAAATGTCTGAAATAGCAAGTGTCTTAAAGCAAACACTATTATTTATTTTCTTCATTGTTCTGACTTTTGATATCTTGTTTCTTTTTGCTTTTTTTTTTAATCTTTCTTTTTCTGGTTGGCTAATGTGATACTTGAATACAAAAGTTTTAGTGACATACTTTCCTTACTGTGTGCTACAGATTAGATACAGAATTCCTGTTAGTAGTACTAGGAATTGTTCATCTAATCCACTTCATGTGCTATTGAGAAAATTTAACCCATTTATGGGATAATAAGGGTTGATCTGCACACCATTTTTGTAACAGTATAACGGTATATCTGTTTAGAAACCCACATAGTTAAAAGTGTGGATGCAATTATCCAGTATAAAGGTGTTTATAACAGTATACCTGAATTTACAGGAACAAGCTATATTGCTGTAAGGACTGTTATATCAACTGTATAACTGGGCACACACAAAGGGGGAGGTGGCACTATTTTTACTGTGTCTATTTTAAAACAAATATAGTGGTACAAACACTGTGTGTAGACAGTCCGTCCGTTTGCTTGATGTCTAAAATTTGACTCCTTTAGAACAAGGTAAAATGCATGCATCCTGCTCTGAAGCTAAGCAAACTTTGGCTTGGGCAAACCACTATCTGGAACAGTTTCCAAAGGCTGGGTCCCTCCACTGAGAGACCATGCCACCATCCTTGAAGAGTTTTATCTCAGAAATAGACAAGAAGATAATCTCAATTTCTATGATGAGTATAATGTGAGAGTTGGATTTTCACACTGTGAACAACCAGACAGATTAATTGTTTGCATGTCTTTTATTATATATTTGTACAGCGCCTAGCACAACGGAGTCCTGATTATTCATATTTATTATTTATACTACAGTAGCACCTAAAGACCCTGACCCAAAGTTCTGGGTTGCATTATGTTTGGCATTGGACGGACGGACCCCAAAATGGTGGCCCCTTCTGGATGGAGTTTAGATTCTAACTAAGCTAATGATGGTTGGGGCCTCAGCAATGGCTACTGTAAAGCAAATAATAAAACTAGACCTGCCATCCAGGTGGCACAAGGATATCAGTCTTTGGCAGAGAGTGCTTCCTTGATCAATGTATTGAAACCAGAGTGGTAATGCGTGCCATTCACATTATGCAAGAACTGAAGGGCACAGTAATTGGAATCCAAAGAGACAGCACTATTGCATCAACCACCAGAGGGTATAAAGAGCTGAATACTAAGCTCTTAAGTCTTTCAACTTTAGATCACTAGTTTAAATCCATCCCACTTTCATATTCAGTTGTTTCCACATGGTGATTATTCAGTAGCTTAATGAAAATGAGTCCAGTCTCTAGTAGGTGAGGGTCTGACTCACCAAAACCACCACAGCATTTGTTACTAATCGGAACCCCTTACCCTCAGCAGAAAAGCCAGGGTTTGAATGAATATGGAGACTGAATGGGATCCCCCTCATTCTTCTTTGAGTGCCTGTCCATATATATTCCACTGTTGATACATATACATCCCAGGCACTCAAGGTTGGAGTGTTTTGGCCAGCAGTGTCCATTGGGGCTGCACAGATGCTGTGAGTGTCATTGTGGTCACATACTAAAGGCATTACGGGTTTTGCAGGCCTCAGTGCCACTCAGTTCATCATTGCCCATATCTGTGAGATATAGCTCCCTAGTGTCTTAACACAATTTTCAACAACTTTTTATGGATTGTTGTCTATATTAGTGTTAGTTAGGATAGTTTGTCTGTTGGCAAGGTTTGGTAGTTTACTTCCTTGTTATCTTTTCATTTTCTCTTTTATCAGGAGCTTCTTCCTAATATTAAGGCTTAGGTCTCATCTGAAGTTGCCTGGCTTTATGTATTGCTCCTCTCTGTATTGTGAGGTGCCATTATAAGTTAATGATGGATATCCCAGATGTGTTTTTTGGATGGAGAGGGTCATATCCCTGATAAATGCAAGTCCTTTTTCTAAAAGGACTTAAAGGCAAGAGAGGCACACCTTAAGCTGTTCGTATTTGACTGCTCTATGCAGCCTGCCTCTGATCCAGGGTGGGGAGAGCCCCCTTTTCCCCAGGCAGGTTTGATTTCAGTCCAGCCCGTATGAGTTCCAATTACACTAGTTTGTGGGCCCCATCTTCTAAGACTGTCCCAACTATGGATGTGGGTAGGACTGAAAAGGTCAGAACCTTGGAGAAAAAGGAGCATCACTCCTTTGGGAAGAGCAGGGGCAGATCCCTGCTGGGAATTCCTAGTAAAAAGAGGTCCAAGTTCCCTTTCCACTCCCAATCTAAAGAGACTCCTTTGTCTGAGTTGAGTACCTCTGGAACTCTGAGGGAGTAAGTTACCAAAACTCTGGCACCGTCTCAGGAATCAAAACTAGCTGCCTCTGAGACCAGAGCATCAGGGGCTACTTCAAAACCAAGTGCTCCGCCATCAACTGTTGCAGCACCAACCCTTTTTGATACCGGTCTCTTTGGTACTGTTTCCTTCGACAATGAGTACTTCAGCACTGGACATGTCAGCACAATCCACCTTGGTGCTATCCATCGCCGCACTGAGATTACGGCACCACCTTTCTCCATAGTGAAGAAGCATGCTGTATCAAAGGATATTCATGTCCTGATGAGCCAGAATCTCCATTGCTCTACACAGAGCTAAATTTCCTCACCAGAATGACTGGTGGTCATTCAGTGCAGACTGGGTGGTCTGCTCAGTGCAGGTTAACATTGCAACCTAGCACACTAGCTTCAGCAGCCTCCCCCTTAGATGTAGAGTGCTCTTGCTTCTCATCAAATTCCCAGCACAGCAGAGAGGGATCCCCTACATATTCACCAAGGACCCCCTCATTCTGAAAGAGAGTCAAGGGCTTCATTCATGGCTATATCATATAGGGGGTATGGGAATAGACATATGCCCTGGCCCCCAGGACCTTTTCCATGTAACATTCCATTATGGCCCTGTTAGAACTCCTGAGGTCTTCATCATATGAGGCACCACCCTTCTGCACCACCATCCAGAGTAAAACCTCCTTTCCTGCACCTCCCCAGGGACCTAGGATTTCTCAGCTTGCAGTCCATGATGTTTGTAGGACCTTTTTTGGAAAGGTCCAGATCTTTCAGAGTTTCTACAAGATAGCATTTGCTGACAGAATGAAGGGTCAAGTGGTATAAGCCTGGAGTATCCAAATGGATGTCGGGCTGTATCAGGGTCTGTAATGAGCTAGCTAGTTTATATCCTCCTGCTGAGATTAGGGCTCTTTCTACAGGGCCCAGGCAGCCTCTGCAGCTTCTTTGCAAACTATACCCATTCCAGACATCTTCAGGGCAGCTACTTGGGGTTCAGTTCATACTTATACAGTTCATACTTCCGTTCCCTTGTGGAAGCATTGAAATCTGATGCTTCTTTTGGCAGAACAGTGCTGCAATCTTTAAGTATACTCCAAGCACCCACTTCCTTACATTAGGTTACTGCTTGTGAGCCACCAAAAGTGGAATATATGTAGACAAGCACTCGAAGAAAGAAAAGTTACTTACAGTAAATGGCGTTCTTTGACATATGTTGTCCATATATATTCTACAACCCTCCCTCCTTCCCTGCTACTGTGGAATCCTATAACACCTAGAGTCTGTGGTGGCAAAGGAACTAAGTGGCAGTTGGGCACACACTGCCCATTATGCCCTCAGTCCTGGAGCATGTGGACACTTAGGGAACATGTGTGGCCCCAGAAGACACAGCTGGCAAAAAGATCCAATCTCAACCACATGGGGTACATGCTCACCAAGAGTAAAATATATATGGACAGTACATCTTGAAGGATTCCAGTTACTGTAAAGTAATTTACTTAGGGATAATCCTTCCAGAATAGGGTTGAGGCAAGTGATGCAGCAGGGTAGGAAAGTTCCACAGTGCAGTAGCAGCACAAAGACTTCATGCTCCTGTGTTCTGAATCTAGCAACTTTTAACTGATGTTAGTGTTTGTGGTCCAGGGACCAGTTGCTTAGGTCCATGATTCAGTGTTAGCCCATCAGGTGCTTCTATGTGTGTGCATGAGTGTATCATGACAGAGCCACATGAGAAAGGGTAGTGTTATTTTTCCCATCCTTAAAGTCCTGAATGGAAAACTCCTCTTCCGCTTCTCAATATTTTTGTCCCATGAGAGGATGGATCAGTCTGTCATTCTCCCAGTGTCCAGGAAGAACGCTCTATGATCATAATCATGCATCCATATAAGTATCATGATGTCTGTGCAACCAGCCTCAGTATTCAGTGCAGAAACTAAAATGCATACAAGGAGTCAGACACATTTGATTTGGGAAATGATTTCAGTTTAATATTTCTCTAAATGAATTTTTACTTGGCTTCCTATATATACTAAAGTATATAACGTCTAGGTCAGAGGTGGGCAAACTATGGCCTGTGGGCCACAGGGACCATCCTGCCCGGCCTCTGAGCTCCCGGCCGGGGAGGCTAGCCTCCGGCCCCTCCCCTGCTGTTTCCCCTCCCCCGCAGCCTCAGTGTGCTGCGCTGCCAGCGCTCTGGCCCGCTGCTCCTGCCAGGCCATGGGGCAGCGTGGCTGGCTCCAGCATAGTAAGGGGGTGGGGAGCAGAGGGTGCCGGGGGGCACACAGAGGGCAGTTGGATGGGGCAGAGGTTCTGGGTGGGGGCGGTCGGGGAACGGGGGGGGCTGGATAGGCGTGGGAGTCCCGGGAGGCCTGTCAGGGGGTGGGGGTGTGGATATGGGGTTGGGGCAGTCAGGGGACAGGGAGCAGGGGGGTCAGATGGGTCAGGAGTTCTGGGGGGGCAGTCAGGGGACAGGGAGCAGTTGGATGGGGCAGAGGTTTGGGGGGCGGTCGGGATGGGGAACGGGAGGGTTGGATAAGGGTTGGGGTCCGGGGGGGGGGAGGGGCGGTCAGGGGACAAGGAGCTGGGGGGTTGGATTGGTTCAGGGATTCTGAGGGGGGCAGTCAGGGTGCAGGAAGTGGGAGGGGGCGGATAGGGGGCGGGGGCCAGGATGTTTGGGGAGGCACAGCCTTCCCTAGCCGGCCCTCCATATAGTTTTGCAATCCTGATGTGGCCCTCGGGCCAAAAAGTTTGCCCACCCGTAGTCTAGGTTGACAGTGTCTGTTTTTCAAAAACTACATATTTGGGGAACCTAAAGCACTTGGCATTCTCCTTTTAATATTTTTTTTCTCCATAATGAGCTTCTCTCTCTTCATTAAATACTTTCAGTTCATGATGGTTAGGATGGTAGTTCTAGTAAAGGTAGTGACTGTTTGTTTATATTTTGTTTTAGCATTAAGATTCATGACCTGTCAGAACTGAAAGAAATGTATGCTATAATAAACCTGGATGATGAAAATAAAGGTATGATAAAGTTTCCAAAGCTGATAGATATTTTGCTAAATCATGTAAAACAGAATTTTGTTTACATTAACATGTTTACAAGGGGGAATGTACAGAGAAGAATATTTATTGAAAAGCTGTCTAAATATAGACTATTGTTAACTCCCTCCTTTCCAATGTGTATGTATTATGAGATGGTCTATTTGCCAAACTGGGTATTTAACGTAGCTATCGGGGGCGGAGGTTTGGTGTTTTTTTTAACAAACACATAGATCTTGTTTTTCAAAACAGTTGATTGTCCAGTATTTTTGAATCTGTAACATAGTATATTCAAATTACTAAAATAATAATGTGTTTTATTTTTTCCCGTTTTGCTTTTCTGAGAGGCATGTTCTTGTGCTAAGAGTATATATATCTCTGGAGCAGGAGTCCCTCCCACTGTTACCTCCTATTTCAATATTGGATTCGTTTATTGTGAATTTCGATAAAATTCACTCTGAGACTAAGACCAAATTAGCGGGTTATGGTCTGTGATGATAAACTATTTCTGTTCCATTCTACACAGGTTTTTATACTTAAGTACAAAGGGTGTGAAAAAATTAGGGCTGTCAAGCAATTAAAAAATTAATCGCAATTTAAAAAATTAATCGTGCGATTAATCACACTGTTAAACAATAATAGAGTCCCATTTATTTAAATATTTTTGGATGTTTTCTACATTTTCAAATATATTGATTTCAATTACAACACAATACAAAGGGTACAGTACTCATATTATTTTTGATTACAAATATTTGCACTGTAAAAAAACAAAAGAGATAGTATATTTCAATTCACCTCATACAAATACTGTAGTGCAATCTCTTTTATCATGAAAGTTGAACTTACAAATATAGAATTATGTACAAAAAATAACTGCATTCAAAAATAAAACAATGTAAAACTTTAGAACCTACAGGTCCACTCAGTCCTACTTCAGCCAATCGCTCAGACAAACAAGTTTGGTTATAATTTGCAGGAGATAATGCTGCTCATGTCTTGTTTACAGTGTCACCTGAAAGTGAGAACAGGCATTCGCATGGCATTGTTGTAGCCGGCATTGCAAGATATTTACGTTCCAGATGTGCTAAAGATTCATATGTCCCTTCATGCTTCAACCACCATTCCAGAAGACATGCGTCCATGCTGATGACTGGTTCTGCTCGATAATGATCCAAAGCAGAGCAGTCTGGCACGTGTTCATTTTCATCATCTGAGTCAGATGCCACCAGCAGAAGGTTGATTTTCTTTTTTGGTGGTTTGGGTTCTGTAGTTTCCGCATCAGAATGTTGGTCCTTTAAGACATCTGAAAGCATTCTGCACACCCTGTCCCTCTCAGATTTTGGAAGGCACTTCAGATTCTTAATCCTTGGGTTGAGTGCTGTATCTGTCCTTACAAATCTCACATTGGTACCTTCTTTGCGTTTTGTCAAATCTGCTCTGAAAGTGTTCTTAAAATGAACATGTGCTGGGTCATCATCCAAGGCTGCTACAACATGAAATACGTGGCAGAATGTGGGTAAAACAGAACAGCAGACATACAATTCTCCCCCAAGGAGTTCAGTCACAAATTTAATTAAACACATTTTTTTAACGAGCGTCATCAGCATGGAAGCATGTCCTCTGGAATGGTGGCCAAAGCATGAAGGGGCATATCTGGAATGTAAATACCTTGCAGTGCTGGCTACAAAAGTGCCATGGAAATACCTGTTCTCACGTTGTGGTGACGTTGTAAATAAGAAGAGGGAAGCATTATCTCCTGTAAATGTAAACAAACTTGTTTGTCTTAGTGATTGGCTGAACAAGAAGTAGAATTGAGTGGACTTGTAGGCTCTGAAGTTTTACATTGTTTTGTTTTTGTGTGCAGTTATGTAACAACAAAAAAATTCTACATTTGTAAGTTGCACTTTCATGACACTACTTTATATGAGGTGAATTGAAAAATACTATTTATTTTGCTTATTTTTTATAGTGCAAATATTTGTAATCAAGAATAATATACACTCTGATTTCAGTTACAAGACAGAATACAATATATATGAAAATGTAGAAAAACATCCAAAATATTTAATAAATTTCAATTGGTATTCTATTGTTTAACAGTGTGATTAAAACTGCAATTAATTGTGATTAATTTTTTTGAGTTAATTGCGTGAGTTAACTGCGATTAATCAACAGCCCTAGAAAAAATATTATTAAGTAATGAAACTTTGACATGGTCACATTTTTTAAAAACAATAGAATTGTTTGTGGGTTTCACTGACAACCAAGTAGCTATTTTTGTTGTTGCAGTAAAAGCTTGTCAATATTTTAGGTCTAGATCACCTGGCTTGGACAGATGATGGACAGTTGTTGGCAGTGTCTACACAAAGAGGCTCACTTCACGTCTTCTTGACAAAGCTTCCAATCCTTGGAGATGCTTGCGGCACACGGATTGCGTACCTCACTTCTCTTCTTGAAGTTACTGTGGCCAATCATGTTGAAGGAGTATGCTAGCCTATTAATTTTTCACTTAATTTAGGTGTAACTTTTAAATAAGTAATAACAATGAGAAAATTTGGTATGATTTTCTCATAGGAGCTACCAATCACAGTTTCTGTTGAAGTGGAGCCAAACTTTGTTGCTGTAGGTCTTTATCATTTGGCTGTAGGAATGAATAATCGTGCTTGGTTTTATGTACTTGGAGAGAATAGTAAGTATGACTGTAGTTCTCTTATCTTAAAGTATCATATCAACCATTATCTGCAAAATATATGTCCATTTTATAAAACAGGTGTTTTGTTTAACTCTTCTAATATCCTACTTAGTGCAAGGTGGTGTTGTTGTTGTATAATCTCATGGGACACCAAAATTCAGGACTGCACATTGGATTCCCAGAATTTGGATTAGTACAAACAAGACATTGTGGAGGCAATTAGAACAAAAATTCAGGGTTCCCAGGATTGGATGAAGCCTTTTATTCTTTATGTCATCAGGTCAAACGCAGCTCATGCTGCCTGAAAGTCACTTCCAAATGAAGGTTGTTTGGCTTATGTAAAATTAGTTAATGTCTCAGTTGATATTGGCAGTTCTAACAGAGAGGCCGAGGTTAAACTATTCTCAAATTCCTAGCGGTGTTCCCTCCAGAGTTTAGATGGATTGGTGGGGCAGAGTGGAAAAGTTTGTGCTATACCTGTTTTTTTAGGCAACAGACTTAAGTCTCGGTACTTGTCAATCCAACATCTTTTATGAATAAAAAGATTACTCTAAAGGGAAAAAAGTCCAGCATAGATGGACTAACTGTATGTTAGTGAGGTTTTGTTGGGGAAAGAGGGTCCCTTTTAACCCTTAGTAACATAAGGATGCGACTGCTGTCTCATAGTCTCCCATGTTTCTGTCAAGAGTTCCTCCTACTTCTCCACATTTTACTCCCCTGCCTATAATAATTAGATTATTATGAATTACTCAGGTAGGTAGGAAGAACACAAAATGGACCATGCACAATTTCTTTTTTTTTTCTTTCTTTCTTTTTTTTTTTTTTTTGCCCCTTCCCTTCCCCTTAAATTCTGTAGGTGTAAAAAAGCTTAAAGACATGGAGTATCTGGGGACAGTAACCAGTATATGTCTTAATTCTGACTATGCTGCCGCACTCTTTGAGGGTAAAGTCCAGTTGCATATGGTAAGTATACAGAAGATTTTGAACTCTGAAAGGCCAGCTGAACTGAGGTGGCAATAGACTGAGGAAGAAATTGAGAGTCCTAATGATAGCAAAATTGGTCTGAGTGAAAATTAGGTGCTGAGTGGGTGAGGAGATGTAACTAACTGAGGTAGAGTTTAAAACCTTCCAAAAAAGTATTTTAGTAGCAAACATGAGAACAACAACTGAGTTACAGGTGGCTTGCAGAAGTGTACATTCTGTCTTGAAGTGGCAGTGGATGAGAAGAAAGTGCTAGCTTATGAGGTGTTTAACAAGCTTTCTTTGGAAGCTCTGTATGGGGTCTTAGGGGAGCAGCTAGTGGTTTATAAGTGGTACATACAAAAGGGCAAATCTGAGCTAGTTATAACAACTAAGGTAATGCCTTAGTGTCAGTTTCATACAGACAAAATTCATTAATATCTCACTAGTGGTGGTGATTTCAGGTTTGCTTATTCCTTATGCTTTAGATAGAAGGTGAAGGTTTGGATGCTCTGGAAGAACGAGAGACTCGACTTTTCCCAGCGGTGGATGATAAATGTCGAATCTTGTGCCATGCTCTTACTGGTGATTTCCTCATCTATGGTACAGATGTAAGTATATTACTTGTTTCAAATTCTTCTTAGATTCAATAAGTTTCTGGTTTTGATTACTTGGACTATTTCTCTTCATACAATAGGCATAAAGTGTATGGTTCTGCTATGCAATGTACCAAGACTTACTTTGTATGCAAGATATATTTTAGGCAAACGGAGACAAAATTTTAGCCAGCTTCCTTAATTATTTAGGTCTGTGTGTGATGCAGTTGCACTGGCACATTACAATGGTTCAGTTGGTTTTGGTTGATGCTCAGCTTCGTAACTTAAGGCCAAGTCCTGCTTTCATTGAAGTCATTGGCAAAACTGCTATTGAATTTATTATTATTACACTGGTGCCCAGGGGTACCTATCAAGGATTAGGTCTCCATTGTGCTAGGAGCCTTACAGACTTGCAGGAAAAAGATAACCTAGATTATGAGGGACTATTATGTGACAACTGCATAGGAGTATCATCCACCACATCCCATCTCCTTTACAAACATAAAGGCACAGTTTCTGCGTCCAACAGCTCACAGTCTAAAAAGATACACAGAGTGGAGGGATTAACGAGTGCCCTCTGGGGCACCTGGCATTGGCCACTGTCAGAAGACAGGATACTGGGCTAGATGGACCTTTGTTATGTTCTTATGTTACCACAGTAATGATTAGCCACATCCTAACCTATAAAATGATTTTTAGTTTGTTTGGCTTTGTTTATAAATTGTCTGTATATCTAGAGTTGCCCCTCAACCTTGCACTATTAATGAGAGAGTTTCTTATAGACATTGCTTTAGAAGTGTGTCTTCACGATGTGTTACCCCCCAAAATCAGACTCCCTGCAGTGGCTTGCCTATATCAGTAAATCAGTTCTCAGTTTGTCTGGTTTTGGTAGGTGAAAGGAGGTGAGCCACCCTAAAGGAATTGCCAAGATTTTACCAGAGGTTTTTCCCTCTGACCTGTGGAAAACTCCCTAGAACAGGCTAACTCTGTTGACCTTTGGGAGTACACAGATACAGCTATCCACTCAAAGGATTGACACTCGGGCGTAAGTTTTGAAAACAAAAATATTCTTTCTTTAATGTATCAATGTTCTCTGATACAATAAATCTTAAAAGCATATATAAACAAAACAAAACACAAATTCTGTTAGCAAAAGTATACACATCAAAGTACCCAATACTGTAGTACCATCCAACTGGAAATATATTTAAGTGGTTACATTCTACATGCAGTGATCAGTCACATGTAGGATGCTGAAGGCAAGTTCTTACTTAAATATTAAAACTGTATACATAGTAACAAACATACATACACAAACATCCAACTTTATTATCTCAGGCATACAGATTCATATATCCTATTTTCTCCTTATACCATTGTTGTCATGCTTACTTTTCCGCAGTCGTCTTTCCCTCAGATCCATCAAATGGTCCTTCTGTTCTGTCATAGCTACTTCTTAGCTGCTGCTGCTGTCTTTGCTTCTCTGCTACTGACTCTGTAACCCACACACCTCCTGGGTGTGGTGTTTTGTCCCATCTAGTGGCACCAAGGTCGCTTAGAGAGAGAGATAAAATGAGTCTGCTCTACAGCCTTAGCTAACAGCTAGTTTGCTTTTAGCTCATTCAGTAGAGGCTCATGCACTAAGCTCTAGAGGTCCCAGGTTCTATCCCTTCTGTCGACTTTACACCTCTGCGTGATTGCTTGGTCTGCCACAACAGCTCCCTAGCCCTGTTCTTCCCTTCTTTAGTGATTTCAGCTCTCTTTCTGCTTCTTCTGACTTCTCCTGCTGACAAACTCTTTTCCTTCTGCTCTCTCATTCCAATGTCTCTGACAGTGACCAACACACACACTCAAGCATCTCAGCTTTCTGCCTTATACACTCTTTTTGGCCTATTCTGATTGGTTACTTCCTCAGTCCTTCTTGTTAGCATACCTATCCTCCATTCATCTTTAAGCCTACTCTGATTGGTCTGGTCTTATAACCCAATCACAGCTGCTAAGTGCATCTATCAATCAACGCTGGATGTGGTTGAAAACCTGTGCCATGCTCAACTGACCCCTCCCTTCAAGTTTTGTAGTGACCTTTATCTCACCGCAGCCTGCCAGTTTGCTATAGGCCAAATTGGTCCAAGACCACCATTTACTCTGGCTGTGATTACCTGTTACCACCATCTTGTTGTCCCTGGCTGTAACCACTTAAAACTGCCTTTCTTAGTTATTGAACGCTTATAGCTATGAACACTTATACATTTATATGCATCTTAACATTAGGATTCACTGTTACCACTCCAATTTTTACTAATTTAAATAAGTTTAATTTTGATTCCTCCCTTGCTTCAGCTAGTGATGGCAGGGCAATGTTCTTAATGCTGTATTCCTTACTGTAGTACGGTAGGCACTCACCGCCGTGGCGCCTCCTGCTGGTTGTCTGGGAATTAGCTCAGTTCCAGCCTTGGAGTGCCTCCTGCAGGCTGGTGTCTTTCTACCGGTGCCTGCTTCATCCTGCTCTCCACCACTTATCGCACTTCAGCCCCCGTGTTCCTCCCGGACTCCGGTGCCCCGTACCTTGGGGTGCTGCCCCTCAGCAGTGCTCCCACACTCTGGGTCTCCCCTACCCAGGGAATCCCAATCCCCTCATCCCACCTTGCCTCAGTGACCCACTGCCAGTCCTCATCTAGCCCCTTCCCTCAGGGCAAACTGCAGTCTGAAGTGGCCACTCATCAGCAAGGGAGTTTGGACCTGCTGCCTTTCCAGCCCCAGCTGCCTCCCTGCAGCCCTAGTACCTCCCCTGCCCTTTAGCAAGGCCTCATCCTGGGGACTCACCAGGCCAGAGCTCCTCAGCTCTGCCTGCCTTTCCCCAGCCCTGCTCTGCCTCAGGTACCCTGCTTGATCTCCCAGGCTGGAGCAAGAGTGTCCTCTCACTCCCTCAGTCTGCCCTTTTATCAGGGTCAGCTGGACCCTAATTGGGTGTGGCCACCCAACCAACCTCCCTTGGCTGCTTTTAACCCCTTCTTAACTGGAGTGGAGTGACTGCCCCACTACACTTACACAGAATAGAGCAGCTGAAAAATCTCTTTTATCAGAGGGATTTGAATTAAGAGAGGGTGGTGGCTTTGAGGACAAGCTCATGAAATGCATTTCATATGTTGGGAGTGATGGGAAATGGAGTTTTGAGAAAGTTCTGAGTGGACATACAGTGTGTGAAGGCTGACATCATTGATGGAGGGTAAGGAATGGAAGAAGCACCTTTGAAAAATGAATGAATTGATAAACAGCCACACATCTTTATCTGGGCTGGCATCAGGTATATGAAAACCAAAGGATGTGTAGGCACAACCCACAACTTCCTCACAATTTTTAATGTAAGTTTTTGAACAGAAGTCTAGAAACTAGAATAACCAAGATGATCAGGCAGAGAGATGAGAGAAATTACAAGCAGTAGAAAGAAAAATTGTCTGGCAGTTGTATGAATTGTTTTCTTTAGAAGATTATTCTGGACTCATCAAGAATGAGTAGATTTGGATTTTTGTCCACTGGTATTTTTTAATGTATGTACTATACTCTTGCTGTGTGGCTGTAGCTCATCATCATAATAGCAGATGTTGTGCATCTGGGGTTAAACTTCATTTCAGACTAGCAGCAGCACAGAGATGATATACTTGTCTTCCAAGAAGAAGTCTTAACCATATAACTAACTAGAACTCGTATGGAACGGGTCCCATATGAGGAGAGATTTAGGACTTTTCAGCTTGGAAAAGAGGAGACTAAGGGGGGGATATGATAGAGGTATATAAAATCATGAGTGGTGTAGAGAAGGTAAATAAGGAAAAGTTTATTTACTTGTTCCCATAATATAAGAACTGGGGGCCACCAAATAGAATTAATGGGCAGCAGGTTTAAAACAATTTAAAGGAAGTTCTTCTTCACACAGCGCACAGTCAACCTGTGAAACTCCTTGCCTGAGGAGGTTGTGAAGGCTAGGATTATAACAGGGTTTAAAAGAGAACTGGATAAATTCATGGAGGTTCAGTCCATTAAATGGCTATTAGCCAGGATGGGTAAGGAATGGTATCCCTACCCTCTGTTTGTCAGAGGGTGGAGATGGATGACAGGAGAGAGATGACTTGATCATTACCTGTTAGGTTCACTCCCTGTGGGACACCTGGTATTGGCCGCTGTCGTTAGACAGGATACTGGGCTGGATGGACCTTTGGTCTGACTCAGTATGGCCATTCTTATGTTCTCATGTAGAATATGCACTCGTTCAGAAACCTCTTTTTTTTTCTTTCCTCAAATCTTACCTGCTGGTTCAAAAACCCTGGCGTCAACCACAGTTGGAATTTTTGCAAGACTGTAGACAAGGTTTAAGACAGTAAAACTACAACATGTCTCTCTGAGTCAAGTTGTTTCTGACATTTATATAACTTCCCTTTAAAACATCATGTGCAGTTGTTAGTGCATTTTAAAACTGTCAGAAGAGCTTCTGTACCTTTATTTTATAGTAGTGATATTATTTCCACTGTAAACCATAAAGTAAATAATTTTCTTGTTCAATTTATCAAAGAAAAAGTTTTGAAAATGTACAACCTTTTGGCCAGTTAATGGTTCAGTAGAACATTCTGTTGCGCTGTAAAAGACCTTTGGGTGAGATGTTAGAGCTTCAGTATCCCATGGGCTCAAACCTTCGACATGATGATCACTTTCTGTGGGGTTTTGAATACCTTCCACTGCTACTGATCTCCATGGAAGTTCAGGGTACAAAGTACTTCAAAGGATTGAGCCCTTAATTACTCTACATAAGATGATATGCGGGGTTTCCAAAGGAAAGGTAGCATTTCAGTCTCCAACACCATCATTGGCTTAGTAACATAGTTAAAAAGCTCATTAGTGATTTTTGCAATTAATTATTGGGCTTTTTGGTTATTTCATTTTTTTAAATTATTTTTTCTAAGATGTTACTGATTTAATATAAGATACTGAATTCACAACTGAACAATGGGGTGTGTAAGAGTTTTACAATTGGCTATTTTGTGTGATTTTTAAAATATCTTCTGTACATATAAGAGGAAAATGGAAAGAATCCCTAAAAGATTTCTCCATATTAAAATATAGCATTAATTAAATAACTAATTCACTTTTTTTCTTAGGTAGGTACACAGATTTTAAGAGCATCACACTTGCTATATGGAGACAGAGACAAATTTGATAGCTCTGGATACTACATGCTAAGCCCTTCTCTCTAGAGCAGCTTTTCTCAAACTGTGGGTTGGGACCCCAGGGTGGGTCAGGACCCTGTTTTAAAGGGGTTGCATGGGCTGGCGTTAGACTTGCTGGGGCTGAAGGCAAAATCTGAGCTCCACCCACCAGGGCTGAAGTCCTCAAGCTTCGGCACCCGCTAGGATGGCAGGGCTTGGGCTTTGGCCCCCCAGCCTGGGGTGCTGGGGCTCGGGCTTCGATCCTCTTTCCTGGGATCATGTAGTAATTTTTGTTGTCAGAGGGGGGTCACGGTGCAATGAAGTTTGAGAAACCCTGCTCTAGAGAGCCATCCAATTCTCTCTGCTTCCAGAACCGTATAGAATGTAGCAGACCTTCGTCTGCAGACCATGGGCACAGGGAAATCTCTCATTTTTTCTCCAGCACTTTTCTAAACCCATATTCCACTTCTAGATGGTTTTTAATCCATTTGGCTCAGAATTCTAAATATTTGAGAGGGGGATAAATTTCTTTGAGCAGATTTTGCAGCTTTCCCTTGCTACAGCGCTGCGTCGGGGAAGGGTGGGGGGGAGAATGCTCAGCCAAGGGACCAGAGATAAAGTGTTTTTTCTGCTCCTCTGTTCTACCAGAGTATATTGAAGAGTACTTTTGCCTCTTTGGCAACCAGGAGAACACATTCACACAGGAATCAAGGTTGCCTCAAAAAATGCCCTAGATTCTCCTGTCGTCCCCCCCAAAGCAACTTCCAATGCGGAAAAGAAGGCCAAAGACACTGCAAATGCTCTTCCTTAAATATTCCTTACGCTTAGCACTCCAAGATAGGACAAACCAAAATGGAGTAACATTAGAGTGACTCCATCAAAAAGAATTACCTCAACATTGTTTATATTATACACTGGACCCTTGCTAGAACGCGTGTCTATATAGCGCAAATTCGCATATAACGTGGTTGCGGCCATGGATCCCAAATTTAATTACTTTAATTGCAATTCATTTTAACGTAGTCCCGCTATAATGCGGTCCCTGCGTTAACGCTGTACCGCGCATGGATCCCAAATTCCGTGTTCTAGCGAGGGTCCGGTGTAGTTACTTGTGTAGTACCAGTATTCTGATTGTTCTATTATTTATTATTAGACAGGTGTTATTCACTATTTCTACATTGAAGACTGGCAATACGTGAATGAATATCGGCATCCTGTCAGTGTGAGAAAAATCTTTCCAGACCCCAATGGAACCAGATTGGTTTTCATTGATGACAAAAGTGATGGCTTTGTGTATTACCCAGTAAGTCAATTCAGGACATTCATTCCACTTTACTTACAAGCAGAGTTCTCTGTAAGTTATTTCTAGTCATGGTGTGTTTTATCACAGCATAAAGAAACATGTGCCAATTGGACTGATTTGCCACCCAAAAAAAAAAGTGAGGTGGCAGAGGGAATAGTCTAGTGATAATATAGGGACATAGAATCTCCACACCAGATCAGACCAAGCTTGCCCGTGGAAAAAATTTCTTCTTAACCCCAGGCAGTTGGTTTACGTACTGTTTATAATTACTTTATCTTATCTAATGTTACTGTGTATTTTCTCATTATCCATATTAATGTCTCATTTTTAAGCCTGTTATGCTCTTGGACTCAACATCTGAAGCAGAGAGTTCCATAGACAAATGTGTGTTGTGTAGTAATAAAATTTGTATTAGTTATAAATGTACTTCACTGTGTCCCCTTGTTCTTGTATTATAAGAAAGGCAAATGAGAACCCAGTTTACCTTCTTAGTAACATTCATTATTCATCTTCTCTCTAAACTAAATAATTCTACTATTCCCAGTTTCTACCCATATAAAAGTCTTCTAATGTCCTCAGTAATTTTCATCGCCCAGTTCTGGACCACTTATTCCTTTTACATCTTTTTTGAGATGGGTAACCAGAACTGATCACACTATTCAATGTGTCTCATTCGCTTTCTGCTTACTAAATAATTTTACATTACTACTTTTTGTAGGTAAATGATGGTGTTCATGAGATCCCAAATTTTCCACCAACCATTAAAGGCATTCTGTGGGAAAATTGGCCAATAGATAAAGGTGTATTTGCTGCTTACGATGATGATAAAGTATATACTTACGTCTTCCATAAGGATACCATACAAGGTACTGTAAATACTTTAGTTAATCTTATTAGCTATCTGACATTTCATGGCAATTAAAGTTAGAACATGTTAGACAATAATATTAAATATTGCCTTTTAATTTGTATTTTCATGTGAATTTGCTGCATGTGAATAATAGTACTGCTACTGGTAAGTATTGGCCACCACAGAGCAGGCAGATACTGTGCAACTTTCTCCACACAGCTCCCACAAGGCATTTCAGTCCTAACCTGCAGATTTCCTACTACTCTAGTCCATGGCCTTTAGCCTGCCAGTTGTGTTGAATATTTGTGAGAAATGTCTGCTGGGAACAGGATCACAAAACTCATTTCAGTTTTAAGCAGAATTTTAATCGAGGTCATCTAGTGCAGTGGTTCTCAACTAAGCGTATGTCTACACTACGAAATTAGGTTGAATTTATAGAAGTCGATTTTTTAGAAAGCGATTTTATAGTGTCCCCACACTAATGCACTAAGCGCATTAAGTTGGCAGAGTGCATCCACAGTACCGAGGCTAGCATCGACCTTCGGAGCATTGCACTGTGGTTAGCTATCCCACAGTTCCCGCAGTCTCCACCGCCCATTGGAATTCTGGGTTAAGCTCCCAATGCCTGATGGGACAAAAACATTGTCGCAGGTGGTTTTGAGTACATGTCGTCAGTCGCCCCTCCCTCCGTGAAAGCAACGGCAGACAATCGTTTCACGCCTTTTTTCCGTGCGAGTACCATACTGCTTTCAGCAGACGGTGCAGTAGGTCTGCAAACCATAGTCGTCACTGAACAACCACTTCCGCTGGCACTCTGCTCTCCTGGTGGTCTCGCAGCGCCGCTTCCGCTGCAACTCTGCTTGGCTGCTCTTGTCTCGCCATACCCCGGCAAGCGTGCAGCCTGCTCAGCTGTTGTGTCCTGGCAGTGGACAGTGCAGTAGGTCTGCAAAACTGGTCATCAAATCACCGCTTCCCCTGCAACTCTGCTCTCCTGCAGACGCCATACCACGGCAAGCATGGAGCCCGCTCAGATCACTGTGGCAGTTATGAGCATTGTAAACAGCGTGGTGACGAGAGCGATGAGGACATGGACACAGACTTCTCTCAAAGCATGGGCCCCGGCAGTTTGGCCATCCTGGTGGCAATGGGGCAGGTTCATGCCATGGAACGCCGATTCTGGGCCGTGAAACAAGCACAGACTGGTGGGACCGCATAGTGTTGCAGGTCTGGGATGATTCCCAGTGGCTGTGAAACTTTCGCATGCGTAAGGGCACTTCCATGAAACTTTGTGACTTGCTTTCCCCTGCCCTGAAGCGCAAGAATACAAAAATGAGAGCAGTCATCACAATTCACAATTGAGTGGCGATAGCCCTCTGGAAGCTTGCAACGCCAGACAGTTACCGGTCAGTCGGGAATCAATTTGGAGTGGGCAAATCTACCGTGGGGGCTGCTGTGATCCAAGTAGCCAACGCAATCGCTGAGCTGATGCTATCAAGGGTAGTGACTCTGGGAAATGTGCAGGTCATAGTGGATGGCTTTGCTGCAGTGGGATTCCCTAACTGTGGTGGGACGATAGACGGAACACATATCCCTATCTTGGGACCGGACCACCAAGGCAGCCAGTACATAAACTGAAAGGGGTACTTTTCAGTGGTGCTGCAAGCACTGGTAGATCACAAGGAACGTTTCACCAGCATCAATGTGGGATGGCTGGGAAAGGTACATGACGCTCACATCTTCAGGAACTCTGGTCTGTATGAACAGCTGCAGCAAGGGACTTACTTTCCAGACCAGAAAATAACCATTGGGGATGTTGAAATGCTTATCATTATCCTTGGGGACCGAGCCTACCCCTTAATGCCATGGCTCATGAAGCCGTACACAGGCACCCTGGACAGTAGTCAGGAGCTGTTCAACTACAGGCTGAGCAAGTGCAGAATGGTGATAGAATGTGCATTTGGACGTTTAAAAGCACGTTGGCGCAGTTTACTGACTCAGCTAGACCTCAGCGAAACCAATATTCCCATTGTTATTACTGCTTGCTGTGTGCTCCACAATATCTGTGAGAGTAAGGGGGAGACATTTATGGCAGGGTGGGAAGTTGAGGCAAATCGTCCGGCCGCTGATTACACGCAGCCAGACACCAGGATGGTTAGAAGAGCACAGCCGGGCACGCTGCGCATCAGAGAACCTTTGAAAACCGGTTTCATGGCTGACCAGGCTACGGTGTGATAGTTCTGTTTGTTTCTCCTTGATGAAAACCTGCCCCCTTGGTTCACTCTACTTCTCTGTAAGCCAACTGCCCTCCCCTCCCCACTTCGATCACTGCTTGCAGAGGCAATAAAGTCATTGTTGTTTCAAATTCATGCATTCTTTATTAATTCGTCACACAAATAGGGGGATAACTGCCAAGATAGCCCGAGAGGGGTGGGGGCGGAGGGAAGCACCGGGTGGGGTGCGGGAAGAGGGAAGGACAAGGCCACACTGCACTTCAAAACTTATTGAATGCCAGCCTTCTGTTGCTTGGGCAGTCCTCTGGGGTGGAGTGGTTGGGAGCCTGGAGGGCCGCCCCCCCCCTCCCCCCGCGTTCTTGGGTATCTGGGTGAGGAGGCTATGGAACTTGCGGAGGAGGACAGTTGGTTACACAGGGGCTGCAGTGGCGGTCTGTGCCTTTCCTGCACCTCAACCATACAACGGAGCATATCAGTTTGATCCTCCAGTAGCCTCAGCATTGCATCCTGCCTCTTCTCATCATGCTGCTGCCACCTTTCCTCTTGATCCTGCCATCTCTCCGGTTGCTCCCACTTCCTGTCATTGCGTTCATTTTGTGCTTTCCTGGACTCTGCCATTGTCTGCCTCCACACATTCTGCTGGGCTCTTTCAGTTTGGGTGGACTGCATGAGCTCAGAGAACATTCAATCGCAAGTACGGTTTTTTTGCCGCCTTATCTGCGCTAGCCTCTGGATGGAGATGCTAGTGGCAGCGTTTAAACATTTGCAGCTGCGGGAGGAAAAAAAGGGAGAGTAAAATTGAAAAAGACACATTGGCCATTTAGAAGGAGGGGCTGATGTTTTCGGGTTAACATGCAGCACAAACCCAGCTAAACCCCGCCCCCACCAAATTCTCTGGGATGATTGCTTCACGCCTCCCCCCACCGCGTGGCTAACAGCGGGGATGATTTCTTTTCAGCCACAGGCAAACAGCGCAGCAGGAACGGCCACCTCTGAATGTCCCCTTAATAAAATTCCCCTATTTCAACCAGGTGACCATGAATGATATCACTCTCCTGAGGATAACACAGAGAGATAAAGAACGGATGTTGCTTGAATGCCAGCAAACACCGGGACCACACGCTGCCATGCTTTCTTATGCAATGATTCCAGACTATGTACTACTGGCCTGCCGTGGTAAAATGTCCTACCATGGAGGACGCAATAAACCTTTTGCAAAGGCTTTGGGAGTACCTCCAACAGCTTCATTGAGATGTCCTTGGAGGATTTCTGCTCCATCCCCAGATACGTTAACAGACTTTTCCAGTAGCTGTACTGGCTGCGAATGCATCCCAAGTCTTCAGGGCAAATTAATCATTAAACACGCTTGCTTTTAAACCGTGGATTATATTTACAAAGGTACACTCACCAGAGGTGTCTTCTCCACCTTCAAGGTCCGGGAGTCCGGGTTGGGAGGGTACTGTCTCCAGGGTGATAAACAGTTCTCCGCTCGCCTGCTTTGCGCTATCTTCAACCTCCCCCTCCTCTTCATCTTCCTCGTCCTCAAAATCCTCATCCCTGTTGCGTGAGACTTCCTTGCAGGAGTCCACGTACAGGTGTGGGGTAGTTGTAGGGCACCCCTTAGAATTGCATGCAGTTCATCATACAAGCGGCATGTCTGGGGCTCTGACCCCGAGCGGGCGTTTGCATCTTGGGTTTTTTGGTAGGCTTGCCTGAGCTCCTTAAGTTTCACATGGCACTACTGCGGGTCCCTGTGATAGCTTCTGTCCTTCGTGCCCTTGGAGATTTTTTCAAATATTTTGGCATTTCGTCTTTTGGAATGGCGTTCTGATAGCATGGATTCATCTCCCCATTTCAGGCAGATCAGATCAGTACCTCCTGTTCGGTCCATGCTGGAGCTCTTTTGTGATTCTGGGACTCCATGATCACCTCTGCTGATGAGATCTGCATGGTCACTTGTGCTGATCAGCTGGCCCAACAGGAAATGAAATTCAAAAGTTCACGGGACTTTTTCTGTCTACCTGGCCAGTGCATCCGAGTTGAGAGCGTTGTCCAGAGCGGTCACAATGGAGCACTGTGGGATAGCTCCTGGAGGCCAACTGTTATCATGTCCCTTCTCAGTCTTCCCTTCTACAGACTAAACAACCCAATTTTTTCAATCTTCCCTCATATGTCATGTTTTCTAGACTTTTAATAATTTTTGTTGCTCTTCTGTGGACTTTCACCAATTTGTCCACATCTTTCCTGAAATGTGGTGCCCAGAACTGGACACAGTACTCTAGTTGAGGTCTAATCAGTGCTGAGTAGAGCAGAAGAATTACTTTTTGTCTTCCTTACCACACTCCTGCTAATACACCCTGGAATGATGTTTACTTTTTTTGCAACAGTGTGATGTTTCAGAGTAACAGCCGTGTTAGTCTGTATTTGCAAAAAGAAAAGGAGTACTTGTGGCACCTTAGAGACTAACCAATTTATTTGAGCATGAGCTTTCGTGAGCTACAGCTCACTTCATCGGATGCATACTGTGGAAACTGCAGAAGACATTATATACACAGAGACCATGAAACAATACCTCCTCCCACCCCAGTCTCCTGCTGGTAATAGCTTATCTAAAGTGATCATCAAGTTGGGCCATTTCCAGCACAAATCCAGGTTGTTGACTAATATTTAGCTTGTGATCCACTATGACCCCCAGATTACTTTCTGCAATACTTCTTCCTAGGCAGTCATTTCCCATTTTATGTGCGCGCAACTGATTGTTCCTTCCTAAGTGGAGTACTTTGCATTTGTCTTTATTGATTTTCATCTTATTTACTTCAGACCATTTTTCCAGTTTGTCCAGATCATTTTGAATTTTAATCCTATCCTCCAAAGCACTTGCAAACTCTCCCAGCTTAGTATCATCTGCAAATTTTATAAGTGTACTCTCTATGCCATTATCTAAATCATTGATGAAGATACTGAACAGAACCAGACCCAGAACTGATCCCCACGGGACCCCACTCGTTATGCCCTTCCAGCTTGACACTGAACCACTGATTACTGTCTGGGAACGGTTTTCCAAACAGTTATGCACCCACCTTATAGTAACTCCATCGAGGTAGTATTTCCCTAGTTTGTTTATGAGAAGGTCATGTGAGACCGTATCAAAAGCCTCACTAAAGTGAAGAAATATCACATCTGCCACTTCCCCCATATCCTCAAGGCTTGTTACCCTGTCAAAGACATCTGTTAGGTTGGTTTGACACAATTTGTTCTTGGCAAATTCATGCTGATGGTTACTTATCACCTTATTATCTTCTAGGTGTTTCCAGATTGATTGCTCAGTTATTTGCTCCATTGTCTTTCCAGGTACTGAAGTTAAGATGACTGGTCTGTAATTCCCCAGGTTGTCGTTATTTCTCTGTTTATAGATTGGCACTATATTTGCCCTTTTTCCAGTCCTCTGGAATCTCTCCCATCTTTCATGACTTTTCGAAAATAATTGCTAATGGCTCAGATATCTGCTCGATCAGCTCCTTGAGTATTCTAGAATATATTTCATCAGGCCCTGGTGACTTGAAGACATCAAACTTGTCTAACTAATTTTTACCTTGTTCTTTCCCTATTTTAACCTCTGATCCTACCTCATTTACACTGGCATTCACTATGTTAGATGTCCAGTTGCTACTAAATTTCTTTGGTGAAAACTGAAACACAAATGTAATTTAGCACTTCTGCCCTTTCCACATTTTCTGTTGTAGTTTTTCCTCCCTCACTGAGTAATGGGCCTACCCTTGATCTTGTTCTTTCTCTTGCTTCTAATGTATCTGTATAATGTTTTTTGTTACCGTTTATGTCTCTAGCTAGTTTAATCTCATTTTTTGCCTTGGCCTTTCTAATTTTGTCCCTGTTTATTTGTTTATATTCATGCTTTGTAATTTGACCTAGTTTCCACTTTTTGTAGGCTTTTTTTCAGTTTCAGATCATTGAAGATTTCCTGGTTAAGAGAGGGTTGTCTCTCGCCATACTTCCGGTCTTTCCTACGCAATGGGATAGATTGAGCTTGTGCCCGTAATGTCTCTTTAAAAAACTGACAACTCTGTTGAACTGTTTTCCCCCTTAGACTTGCTTCCCATGGGCTCTTACCTGCCACTCCCCGAGTTTGCTAAAGTCGTCCTTCTTGAATTCCATTATCTTTATTGTGCTGTTTTCCCTCCTACCATTCCTTAGAATCATGAACTCTACCATTTCATGATCGCTTTCACCTAAGCAGCCTTCCACTTTCAAATTCTCAACCAGTTCCTCCCTATTTGTCAAAATCAAATCTAGAACAACCTCTCCCCTAGTAGTTTTCTCCACCTTCTGAAATAAAAAATTGCCTCCAGTACATTCCAAGAACTTGTTGGATAATCTGTGCCGTGCCATATTATTTTTCCCAACAAATGTCTGGGTCGTTAAAGTCCCCCAATACCAGCACTTCCTGTGCTTTGGATGATTTTGTTAGTTGTTTAAAAAAAGCCTCATCCACGTCGTCTTCTTGATAACATGGACTTCTACATGACATCACCCTTGTTTTTTACCCCTTTTGTCCTTATCCAGAGACTTTCAACAAGTCTATCTCCTATTTCCAGCTCAACCTCAGTCCAAGTGTATACATTTTTAATATATAAGGCAACACGACCTCCCTTTTTTCCCTGGCTGTTCTTTCTGAGCAAGCTGTACCCTTCTGTACCAATATTCCAGTCATGCATATTATCCCATCAGGTCTCTGTGGTGCTAACTATGTCATAGTTGTGTTTATTAACTAGCATTTCAAGTTCTTCCTGCTTATACCTCATACTACTTACTTTAGCGTACAGACGTGCAAGACACTGATTTGATTTCCACCCATGTTTTCTCTCATCTCTTCCTTGTCACTGCTATAACAGCCCATGCTCCCCCCAGATTTTTATAGAAACATGTTAGCTGCTGGTCAAAACCTCAGTGACTTTTCATTTCCTATTGGCTTAGAAACCACATATTAAAGGTCCAGAGACTGTTAGCCTGGCAGAGTACAGGATATGGGCTACAGTCTCTGGGACATATGGAGCGTGGGGAGGGGGAAGACTGAGCTTTCAATACTTTCTGGTAAGTAAAGTTTTTGTTTTTTCTTTCTTTTGATACTCCTTATGGATGTGCAAATGTACATTCTGTAGTATCTCTATCTACCTTACTGAGTTGGGGTGTTTGTGACTGTGCTAAATATATTAATAAACTGAGTGGATTTACCTCAGCTCCTAGAGTTTTCACTAAGGTTTTCTCCATTGTAGCAACCCAAATCAGGAGTTATGGGGTCCTCGTATTCCCATATCTCAATGACTGGCTTCGGCAAAACGGTCCAGACATGAAGCCCAGGTTTTAACGTCCATGTTGCTTATCCCCCTTTGTTCTCCCTTGGTCAATATCAATGCCAAAAATCAACCTTAAATCTCATGTAATACCTAGACTTTATAGGGGCCACTATCAACTCAGTCTCTGCATAAGCCTACCTACCATAGGACAGGTTCCAGACCCTGAAAGAACTCATAACTCGTGTAGTCAACAGTCCTTCAGTCACAGCCAGGACTTTCCTATCCTTCCTGGGACACATGGCCTCATGCATATAAATCTCCATCTTCACTGCCTCCGGATGTGGCTCTAGTTGGTTTACTCACCCAACCATCATGCTGTGGACCTCGTGCTCACAGGCCTCCCCCCCACACAAACGCGTGGTAATCTCGTCCCTCCACTGGTAGAGGGAACACGTAGGGGTTCCCTTCCCACCCTCGCTCCCCACACAAGACAGTTATCACTAACATATCCCTCCTAGGCTGGGGAGCGCACATGGGTGAACACATGACACAGGAAACATGGACTCTTTGGGTGTCCAGAATGCACATCAACATTCTGGAACTCTGAGCTGTAAGGACGGCATGTCAGGCCTTTCTCCTGCTCATCCGTTCCCATCAGATTCTCATAATGTTGGACAACACTACGACTCTTTGCAACGAACAGGGACACGAAGTTGATGACTCTGTGCTCCGAAGCAGTCACCCTTTGGAACTGGTGCATCACCCACCAGATCATCTTATCTGCAGCCTATCTCCCAAGGGCACACAACATGATTGCAGACTTGCTCAGTACACAGTTCATGATTGACCATGATTGGGAACTTCATGACACCATGGTATAGGACATCTTCAACAAGTGGGGAACTCTGACCAGAGACCTTTTCGCATCCCCAGTGAATAGAAAATGCAGCACATATTGCTCCAGAGGAGGTCCGAGGCACCACTCTCAGAGCAATGCTCTCATCCTCTCCTGGTCAGACCAACTCAATTACGCCTTCCCTCCTCTCTAACTCCTACCATGAGTACTACACAAGATCAGACAAGTCAGAGCAACAGTCATCCTGATCATCCCCTCCTGGCCCAGACAGTTTTGGTTTCCCAACCTCCTTTGTATGTCTACCTGTCCCCCAATTCCCATCCCTGCTTTCCCCGATCTCCTGACGCAGCACAACAGCGACATCAACCATCCCAATCCACATGCATTTCACCTCAGAGCAGGGTATTTGGATGGGCATATTCTGTGGAAGGGGTGTGTTCATAAGACATGCAAAACATCCTCTCCAGCAGCAGGAAGGAATCCCCTAGGAGTTGTTACTGAGCCAAGCAGAAATGCTTCTCCTCCGGGGCAGAGTACAAGGGACTTTCCCCAGAAGGAGTGGGGATTCCCCACCTCCGGGACTACCTACTGTCTTTGAAGGCATCAGGGCTTGGCCTCAGCTCTGTTAAGGTCCACCTAGCAGCAATTAGCATCTTTCAGCCCCATGTGGAGGAACATTCTGTCTTTACTCACCATTGCCTGCTAGGTTTTGGAAAGGCCTCATCAGAATCTTCCCACCTGTACAACCCATCACTCCCCAGTGGGACCTCAACCTGGTTTTATCCATACTAACAAAACCGCCCTTTCAACTGCTGGCATCATGTTCTATGTCCCTCTCCATGAAGATCGCCTTCCTCATTGCTGTCACTTCAGCAAGAAGGGTCAGTGAACTTGGGGCCATGATGGCAAACCCTCCTTTCATGATTTTCTATAAAGATAAAGTCTCCTTACACCTGCATCCCAAATTTTTGCCAATGGTCATTTCCCAGTTTCACGAAAATCAATCCATTCACTTACCTGTTTTCTTCCTGAAACCACACGACTGTGAAGAGGAACTGCAACTCCACTACCTCCATGTCCGTGGGGCCTTGGCCTTCTACCTACAGAGGCCATGACCAATCAGGAAAACCCCCAGGTTGATTGTTGCAATAGCTGAAACTGTTAAGAGGCAGGCCATCTCTACACAGCTAATCTCCAAGTGGATTTTGGGGTGCATTACACTATATCAATTATCTGGCCTCCCACTATCCTCAGGGGTGTAGGCCATTCTGTGAGAGCCCAGGTTTCAACCATGGCCTCCTCCACAATGTACTGCTTTGGGATATATGTAGAGCAGCCACATGGAATTCAGTACACATCTTTGCTGCACATTACGTCTTGGTGAATGTCTCAGTAACGGATGCCTCCTCCGGGCATGGCTATCCTCCACTTATCTCTTTCATCTGCATCTTCGCATCCTCCTTCAACTTAGGTACCACTTGTTAATCACCCTCAATGGAATACAATAGGGCCCATCTCTCTAAGAAGGAGAGGAGGAGTTTGCTGACCTATAACTGGAGGTTCTTAGAAATGCATGGCCCCTATCTGTATTCCGCTTCCTGCCCTCCTTCCCCTCTGCTGCAGATCTGCTGGATTTGCAGTGGAGAAGGAACTGGAGTTGCAGTCTGCCTGCCCCGCCTTTTATCTCTTCAGATGAAACCATGAGGCAAGTCAGGGTGGATGTGCGGACCGATGGACACTACTTTCTAATTCTCCACTCCAGACCCATGGTGTGCATGTGATCCCTATTTGTATTCCACTGAGGGCTTACACATATCTCGAAGAGCCTCTGGTTACAGGTACCTCCTCTTTTCTGTCTTACTATCTATCCCTTTCCTAATGGTTCCTAACGATCGGTTAGCTTTTTTGACTGCCACTGTGTGGACATTTTCAGAGAACTATCGACTATGACACCAAGATCTCTTTCTTGAGTGGTAACAGCTAATTTAGACCCCATCATTTTGTGTGTAGAATTGAGTGTTTTTTCCAATGTGCACTACTTCGCACTTATCAACATTGAATTTCATATGCCATTTTCCAGTCACCCGGATTAATGAGATCCCTTTTTAACTCTTCACAATCAGCTTTGGACTTAACTATGTTGAGAAATTTTGTATTGTCTGCAAATTGTGCCACGTCACTGTTTACCCACTTTTCCAGATCATTTATGAATATGTTGAACAGCACAGGTCCCCATACAGTTCTTTCAGGTACCCCACTATTTACCCCATTCCACTGTGAAAATAGACCATTCCTACATTTTGTTTCCTGTATCTAACCGGTTACTGATTCATGAGAGGACCTTACCTCTTATCCCATGACCGATTATTTTGCTTGAGAGCCTTTAGGAGCTTAAGAGCTTAAGGTTTGGGACCTAGATAAAGGCTTTCTGAAAGTCCAAGTATACTATATCTACTGGAGCACCCTTGTCAGCATGCTTGTTGATACCCTCAAAGAATTCTAATAGATTGGTGAGGCATGGTTTTCCTTTACAAAAGCTATGATGACTCTTCTGCAAAATATTGTGTTAATCTATGTATCTGATAATTCTATTCTTTACTATAGTTTCAACCAATTTGCCTGGTATTGAAGTTAGGCTTACCAGCCTGTAATTGCTAGGAGCCTTTTTTAAAAATTGGCATTGCATTAGCTATCCTCCAGGCATCTGTTACAGAGGCTGATTTAAATGGTAGGTTACATACCATAGTTAGTAGTTCTGCAATTTCATATTTTTGAGTTCCTTCATAACTTTTGGGTGAATAGTGGCTGATCCTAGTGACTAATTACTGTTTAATTTATCAGTTTGTTCCAAAACTTCCTCTATTGACATTTCAGTCTGGGACAGTTCCTCCTCAGGTGTGGGAATCTCCCCCACATTCTCTGCAGTGAAGACTTGTCATTTTGCTTTTTGTCTTTCTTGAGTGCTCCTTTGGCACCTCTGTCATCCACTGATTGTTTGGCAGGCTTCCTGCTTCTGATGTACTTTAAAAAAAAAATTGCTCTTACTTTTTGTGTCTTTTGCTAGTTGCTCTTCAAATTCTTTTTTGGTATATACTTTTACACTTGGTACATACAGTAAATGATGAATGCCAAACAGGAGACCTTGAATTAGTCAGATTGGTCCAGGTGTAGTGCTGCTGCTATGCCAAAGGATAAAAGAACAAAGCTGTTGGGATTTTCAAAATAAGATTCCTTCACTCTTACGTTTCTTAACTGTTCACAACTGCAACTGGTTGCTAAACATGTCATAATGAAGGAGCATTTTAAATAACATTTTTTTTTCTGATCTCCTAATACAGGGTCCAAGGTTATTTTGGCAGGTGGCACCAAAGTTCCCTTTTCCCACAAACCATTGCTTTTGTATAATGGAGAATTAACCTGTCAGACTCAGAGTGGGAAAACAAACAATATCTATCTTAGTACTCATAGTTTCCTTGGCATTTTGAAAGACACCGGGTTTAATGAGCTGAAACAAATACTTACTCAGACTTTAATGCTGAAAAGGTAGGTCTGCTTTTTAATTATATGACTTAATCATTTCCTTCTGTGATTGAAGCACACAGTACTGCATACATTGGTGTTCTAAAAATCTCTTGCTGAATATTGATAAAGTTATATTGAACCATCGTTCCGTGCTTAGTCTGTCTGGGTAGCCAAGTAACAAATGACATGATGCTTTTTCTTACTGTAAAGTAAGAGCTACAGTAATTTATTCAAGACCTATTCTGGGCTGCATGGTAGTTTCTGCCCCAATACTGGCTGAAAATGCATGCCACCCACTCCCTCCATTCTAAGGGAGCAAAAAACCGTACAATGGGAGGGTGTAGTGCAAAGTGAGAAGTAAGCTAGGGAAATAAAGTATTTTTCTGAAGGAGAAAGGTGGGGCAATTTGGTATAAACTGCAGGCTGGTGTTTTCATGTGGCCCTGTTTTTTCCTGTCACAGGGCTCCTAGCAATTTCCCCCAAACCTAGAAATTAGTCAGTCCCCAGTTTCCCTCTGCTTTGAGGTTAACTAGTTTTTGAGGTTTAAAAGAAAATGTTCTAATAAAATACACATTGAATGCAACTGTTCGTTTTAGTTTTGTTTTTCACCGTGCATAGGTTTTCTGAAGCATGGGAGGTATGCAAACTTCTGAATGATCAGTCTGGTTGGAATGAGCTGGCCAGAGCTTGCCTACATCACATGGAATTGGAGTTTGCAGTACGTGTTTATCGGACGATTGGAAATGTTGGGATGGTGATGTCACTAGAGCAAATAAAGGTAACATTTAAAAATAACTACCAAACATTTTTGTAAAAATATGAAAGATTAAGATTGCTGGAATTCTGGTGTTGTGTGTTTATATTGAAGAATTATTTTAGTGGTGTCAGTATTTTAGCAGGAGAGGAAGAGTATGTATTGAGGAGAAACCAGAGCCATCTCTAGGCAGCTTGCATATTCCAGAATGTGTTAGGTGCTTACTGGAATCCCTCCTGAATTAGTTGATTTGCATTCAGCACTGTAGTACTATGTGTAGATATACTGTGGTATGTAACCTCTCATTTAAATCTGCTTGTGTACCAGATGACTGGAGGATAGCTAATGTGACGCCAATTTTTTTAAAAGGCTCCAGGGGTGATCCTGGCAATTACAGCCTGATAAGCCTAACTCTTGGGGAGGAGTCAACATGGTTTTTGTAAAGAGAAATCATGCCTCACCAGTGTACTAGAATTCTTTTGAGGGGGTCAGCAAGCATGTGGACAAAGGTGATTCAGGGGATATAGTGTACTTAGATTTTTCAGAAAGCCTTTGACAAGGTCCCTCACCAAAGGCTCTTAAGCAAAGTAAGCTGTCGTGAGATAAGAGGGAAGATGCTCTCATGGATCAGTACCTGGTTAAAAGATGGAAAACAAAGGATAGGAATAAATGGTCAGTTTTCATACTGGAGAGAGGTAAATAGTGGTGTCCCCCACAGGGGTCTGTACTGGGACCCGTACGATTCAACATATTCATAAATGATCTGGAAAAGGGCGTAAACAATGAGGTGGCAAAATTTGCAGATGATACAAAACTATTCAAGGTAGTTAAGTCCAAAGCAGACTGCAAAGAGTTACAAAGGGATCTCGCAAAACTGGGTGACTTGGCAACAAAATGGCAGATGAAATTCAATGTTGATAAACGCAGAGTAATGCACATTAGAAAACATAATCCCTCCCAACTACACACATAAAATGATGGGGTCTAAATTATCGGTTACCACTCACGAAAGAGATCTTGGTGTCATTGTGGATAGTTTTCTGAAAACATCTGTTCAATGTGCAGCAGAAGTCAAAAAAGATAACAGACTGTTAGGAATCATTAGGAAAGGATTAGATAAGAAGATAGAAAATATCATATTGACTCTATATAAATCTATGGTACACCCACATCTTGAATAGCATGTGCAGATCTGGTCACCCCATCTCAAAAAAGATATATTGGAATTGGATAAAGTTCAGAAAAGGGCAACAAAAATGATTAGGGGGATGGAACAGCTTCCATATGAGAAAAGATTAATAAGACTGGGACTTTTTTGTTTAGAAAAGAGACGACTAAGGGGGGGATATGATTGAGGTCTATAAAATCATGACTGGTGTGGAGAAAGTAAATAAGGAAGTGTTATCTACTCCTTCTCATAACACAAGAACTAGGGGGTCACCAAATGAAATTAATAGGCAGCAGGCTTAAAACAAACAAAAAGAAGTATTTCTTCACACAACACACAGTCAGCCTGTGGAACTCTTTGCCAGAGGATGTTGTGAAGGCCAAGACTATAACAGGGTTCGAAAAAGAACTAGACAAGTTCATGGACCATAGGTCCATCAATGGTTATTAGTCAGAATGGGCAGAATGGTGTCCCTAACCTTTGTTTGCCGGAAGCTGGGAATGGGCAACAGGGGAAGGATCACTTGATGATTACCTGTTCTGTTCATTCCCTCTGAAGCCCCTGGCATTGGCCACTGTCGGAAGACAGATTATTGGGATAGATGGATCACTGGTCTGACTCACTATGGCATTTCTTATGTTTTTGTGTAATTTTTAAAAATGTGTTATTTACTCCTCATAACACAAGATCTATGGGTCACCCTCTGGGTTCTGACAGTTCCTGAGAAAGGAGAACACGGTATTGTATTTCTAGAAATAAACAGAAGACAGGACAACGCCGATTTTGAAACTTTGATATGGTTGAAATGGCACTACTTGCAAAGCACCTGTGAGTTACAGATTTTGGAAGTGTTAGAAATTACCAAATTCTTTTGGCCTTTGTCTCTAACATAGACAATTCCCAACACTGTTTGAATACTAAAATTTCTATTACGTTTTTGTTTTGTTTTTTTTTTAAGGTGAGCTACAGGAGCTTTTAAAGATTTTGTGAGCCCACCGAGAAATTTTGCAGTTGCTTCTGCTTTCTCCTCATATTTCACAGTCTTAAGGCTATGTTCTGATCTCATTTGGAGTAACTACTGAAATAAGTGTAGTCTCTCTGGATTGACAATGGTGTAACTAAAATCAGAATTTGGCAACTGGATTGTGTATGTGTTGTCATGAAGATTGCTCCTGGTTGTCATATTTGTTGTTAATTTGTCCACCTCACGGTTCAGAGCCCTTATAAAGGCTTTAGTTCAAAACTTTACCTTATAATTCTTCTGTTTGGTTTTCTTAATATAACATATATAACATTAGTGTCATCATTTCATTTTTTGTCCATGAAGTCACAAAAAAATATTTCCATATTGTTGGAGACCCCAGGGCATGGCCACTAGTTAAGTCGAGGGGATGGAAGGCCATAAGGGTTGAGGAAGTCTTCCTGCTGAAGGCCTAAGGGCTTCTTCTTAACCCCCCTTAATAGAATTCAGGCCTGGCTGGTTTGAGTAAGTTCTTTTGCTTTTAAAACAATGTTGCAGCCGCAGATAATGCCTTATAGTGTAAGGTTTGCTGACGCCAAGTTAAAAATAATAGGAGATAGTTACAAGGCCAGGCAGGATGTGCTGGTTGTTTAAGTTGCTAGGAATGCTTGTTAGAGGTTGCAGGAAATAAACATTGTTGTAACCCATATAAGGAAGGCAGAGTATTTGTGCAAAGTTTTAATTGGCTGATGTGTAGTGCAGTAGCATTAAGGAATATAAAAGTGTGTGTAATGACCTGCTCTGGTGTGCAGGATTTGAGATTCTATTCTCCCTGTACCTTGTTTGCAGCTGCAAATAAACTTTTCTGCTTCTCCACCCCGTTGTGATTATTGAGTGAAACACACCGGGTAACGAACCCCTGCTGTTGCTCTTGGCACTGGGTGCCGGCAACAATATGTTCTGTTTACTACTTTTCACTGCTTTGTTGATGTTTTGCTTTTGCACATTCTGTATGTAAATGGTATATAGTGATTTTGATTACTAGATTTCTAAATGTACAAGTAATATTTATAGTGTGTGTAATGTTTGGGAGTTCGTATTACCTTTAGAAACTAAACTTTTGCATTTCTAGTTTTTTTTGTGTTCAAGTAGGTAACCTTAATATGTTGCATTAATGTGGGTTTTTTATCCAAAATTAATAAAACAATATATGTATACATAGTAATATATATTTGAAGAAAACAAAGCAGAAAATTGGAGCATTTTTATGTTATTTCATTTTCCTCATTCCTTTCTCTCTTCTTTTTTCCATTCAGTTTCTATACTGTTCAAATATATATACTATAGTTACAACAATGTGTCTACTCATACAGTATAGATTTTACAGAGACAATCAAGACATTCAGAATGAAGCATTTTTTATAGTTTTTATTGAGAAATGTTCATAATTGTTACATTGTAACTAAGATCAATCATTTGCAATAGTGCATCTTAAAAATGCATATTAAAATAGGAAATGTTAGACTGTTCTATTGCAAATTGCTGATATTTACTCCTGGGGGAATTCTGCACCACTGCGCAATGCAGAATTTCCTTTCCCCTACAGAAATGGGCTGCAGTGCTGCTAGACCCAGCAGAGCCCAGCTCACACATAAGACACTGCTGGGGGGAGGAGGCAGGAGCTAGAAGGTTCCTGGCAGCTGCAGTTCCCAGCATGCCCTGAGGCAAGGAGAGGGCGGCGCACAGAAAACTCCATGCAAGCCTGGGACTGATCATCAGGCTGTTTCTCCCTCTGGATCCCTGGCTCTCTGGGGGGGAAAGGGGTGGGTGTCAGGCCTTGGGGAATCACGGCTGGGCTCTGGGCAGGTGTGGGTATCTGGGCAGTGGGGGTACTGTGGCTGGGCTCTGAATGGGAGACGGTGCGGGTATCTGGCCCATGGGGCCCCCGCAGCTGGGCTCTGGGGGAGAGAGGATTCAGATGTATTGGCTGTGGGGGCAGCCATGGCTTCGCTCTGGCAGGGGAAGGGTTGTGGGTGTCTGGCCCCCTGGCTGGGCTCTGCGTTCGGGGGGCGGGGGCGGCGGGAAGGGGGCAGAGACACACAGGATCTGGGTTGTCATAGGTGTTTCTTTAACTCTCTACTCCTCGGGAAAATTTTGTGTGTTTGTATTGTTACAGACATACTTGCTGACAGGTATTTTGAAATAGATTCCCCAAATAACTGAAATTAGTGCAATGAAGTAGTGTTATTTTCACACATAAAATTTGCAGAATTTTAAAATATTGTGTGCAGAATTTTTAATTTTTTGGTGCAGAATGCCTCCAGGAGGAATATGATATTGGACAGTTTTAATGGTAAGGGCATTCAAACATTTTCTCATTTAAAAACCATTGAAAAACTGTGTCAATTTGAATGCCTCGGCTGTTTTTGTGAAATGCTAAAACCCTAAAAAAAATATTTCTGATTTGTGTATGTATTGTACGGGTATCCACTTCTGCAACTCTTACTTATGTGAGGAGTCCCATTAGCTTTATTGGAACTGTTCAAATGAGGGCTTTAAAACTGGGCCCTTACATTTTGCTGACTGCCGTGTATTACATGTACGTTGAGGAGTGTCCCATTTCTTGTGTAATGAGAGAGGTTTTAACAAATTGTGTCACTGTGCATATCATACAGTAAAAGTGTGTGCCATATTTTTTCTGGGTGAAGAGTGACACATGCACAGACATGACCTGGTAGTTGGATCTGTAGAATCTTTTAAAAATTAGTAATAGATGACAAGGGTCATCATCTGGACAGTTGTAGCACTCAGTATTTTTATTTTATTTTACAGGGAATAGAAGACCACAACCTTTTAGCCGGACATCTTGCCATGTTTACTAATGACTTTAATCTGGCTCAGGATTTATATCTGGCATCCACCTGTCCTGTTGCTGCACTTGAGGTACCCAGTTAAGTTGCCTAAAACTTTGTCAGATGTTAATTGTTTTTCTTGCCAACCTAATATACACTACTACCTGATTATTTTACATGGTGATAATTCTGCTCAGTTTTGTAGTATTTCTAAACATTTTGAGCCATAATGATATGGGTCTGTCAACTGCTTAAGATAAGTATGTATTATGCCTCTTATTACAGTAACACCTTCTTGTTATCATCTGTCTCAAACTTTCTGTTGAATCCAGTCAAGATTCTAACATTGGTAATTGTATTTTTAATACTAGAAAATAGTATAATATTCTTACATCAGAAGATTGTTTCCCCCCTTCTCCTTCCCCCCCCCCCCCCCAAAATAAAAAAGCTGACTTCAAATAATTTCTTTTGGTAATAGATGAGAAGAGATTTGCAGCATTGGGACAGCGCACTACAGCTGGCTAAGCGTTTGGCCCCAGACCAGATCCCGTTCATATCAAAGGAGTATGCCATGCAGCTTGAATTCACGTATGTTTTCCTGTAAAGATGTAGTATTGTAATATTTAACTAGTACTTCTACTAAGTAGAAAAATACTAGTGATGTCCTGAAAGCATTTCCACAAAGATCTTGATTTGTTTGAGCCACTTCAGCTCATTACAGTGCTATACAGAATCCCTGAGAGGTCCTGCAGCTGCTGTACTAGGGAAATTGGGAGTATCCACAGAAAACTACTCTGGAGACATGGTTCACAAAAGTGGCTGCTCATGATTGATTTAAGTGATTTAAGAAAAAATGAAGCGCACACCAATGGGTAAACTTCCCAACGCAAACAAAATAGACAGTTAACCAGAGGCTTAGTTGCAGACCAGTGTCAGCTTGGAGTAACTTTCTCCTACCTGCCACTTTTTATCTCCACTGTTGAGAGTGGAAGACAGCCTGGTACTTAAATGCCCATTCCTCTCCTTCCTAGGTCACCCTGTGTCATCCCATTTCCTGCATATTTGTGAAAGAGGAGAGCCAGACTTCCAGGTCAGCAGTCCATGGTAGAGAGAAGGAATCTACCCTACTCTCCTTGTCTTTTAAACCTAACTATATAGCTGCCCCTACCAGATTGATATCCTGTTCCCTTTGGCTGCCAAATCAAGGTAGGGGATCATGGCTGCTTCAAGTATGTACCCGTGAGCAGCCACTGAGCAGGCTTAGTCTGGTAAAGTAAGTGAGATTTATGGGAAAACAGTGGCTGAGAGAGCGCTTCCCACGGTACCAGGTTTCTACGCTACCAAAGAGATCATATGAAGGAGCTCCTTAGAAGTTAAATTCAGCCTCATCACCAGTGACATTTGAGCTTTAGAAGGCTCACTTCCTAGGACCACAGAAGATTTTGGCACGACAGCCATAAACCCCTGACATAGGCCTTATTTCTAAGCAAATGTGCACTGAAATCACTAAATCAATTTTAATTCACACCTTATGTTGTTTTGGAACAAGTCTGGGAACCCTCTTATTTTGGAATAAAAATGTCCTATTTCTGTTTTGTTTAAGTCGGTAAATAAATCATTCAGTCAACATTAGTGGTATCAAAATAGGACACTTCTTTCTTAAATCAGCCTCCGTTGCTTGTTGAGCTCAAGGTGTAAAGGCCTAGAAGTGATCTAGGAAAGAGGCTTCTCCATGAGACAGGTGTGCATACTCACTCCTTATTCTTCTTGGAACATAGAATCATAGAATATCAGGGTTGGAAGGGACCTCAGAAGGTCATCTAGTCCAACCCCCTGCTCAAAGCAGGACCAATCCCCAACTAAATTATCCCAGCCAGGGCGTTGTCAAGCCTGACCTTAAAAACCTCAAAGGAAGGAGATTCTACCACCTCCCTAGGTAACGCATTCCAGTGCTTCACCACCCTCCTACTGAAAAAGATTTTCCTAATATCCAAACATGAAGGGACATGACACACGTGCTTAATTCCACCCTTCTTGTCTGAGCCACAGAGTCCTAGTGAGCCATAATTAAAAGGTTCAAGGCCCATAGAGTCAAAGTGAAAACTAAATATGTTGTGGCACAAACTACATAACACTTACTAACTAACTATAACACAATTTAAGTCTAGAAATTAAGGGAGTTTTGGATCAAAATCCCCCAAATCACCCTGTATACTGAGAGAAGATTCCTGCAGGTGGCTACAGAAAGGAGGGAACTGAGGCATTTTTGACCATATGGCACTTTTGTAACCTTAGCTCTGAATGTTGGGAGCCATGAAAAGGTGCTCATGCAGCCCCAACACGTGCTGCTTTCCAGAAGGTTCCCAAAGGAGATGCAGCAGCACTAGGGGTGCAAATCACACAAAATGGGAATATGCAGTGGCCACCTCAAAAAAGAATTGCAGCTTACATTAAATGCTCCAAAAATGTGATCACAGAATTAACTGTGTTTTAATAGGAGTTGATTAGGAGATCCATTCTATTTATTTGTTAGCTATGTATGCAGGCTTCATATCTCTGCAACTTGTTCCTATTAATAAACATTTTTACACATATATTATTATTTTCTTTTAGGGGTGATTATGTGAATGCTTTGGCGCACTATGAGAAGGGAATCACAAGGGACAATAAGGTAACGCTCTTCAATGATGGCGGCATACAAGTAATTATAATATATATTGTACACTGAATCCTTCTGTTACAGTTTATTTAAATACAGGATTTTGTATTCTTCTGTAAACGATATGTTTCAGAATAGCAGCCGTGTTAGTCTGTATTCGCAAAAAGAAAAGGAGTACTTGTGGCACCTTAGAGATTCTTTTTGTAAATGATTTGACACACTTCCTTTTCAAAGAACAATATTGATATATTGGTCTTTCCTGTAATTTTATACACAGAGAAAAATGGCTTACTTTATGTAAAACAGTACTGCATTAAGATTGTAGTACTGGGAAATTATTTTTACCATTTGAACAATTTCACAATAATTATGTAAATATTAAAGGGGACAGTGCCAAAATAATAATATATTTTTATATGATACTTATATAGATTTCTGCTCCTTTAGTGTAGTCAATCGTTCAGTAAAGAAGAATAAAATGAATAGTCAGATTTTTCAAAACAAGCGAAATAGCAATGCTTTCATGTATATTTTAAAACCAAATGTGTGAATTCGGGGCTAGTACTTTGAGATAAGTCCAATTAGAAGCAAGTCATTTCCCCATCTGTCTTTTTCTGTACATATGTTTTGGTGTGTTGTTCTGTTTCTTTGTCTCTTTTTGAAGCTTACCTTTGTCTTGTATGCCTGGCCTAGTTAGTTATTTCAAAAAATAGAATGTAGTGTGAAACACTAGATGAAACTTCACAAGAATGTCACCTAAATATGGCCAGCAATGAAAACATAGGCTTTTCCACAATTAATGGCACCATTATTTAATCATAAATAGTGACTGTTGCCTTTTAAGGCTTTGGTTTAAATTTTCTAGACAAGAACAGCTTTACCTGAGGTCAGGTCGTTTCTGGTTGATGCATTTCACTGTTGTTGAAATAATTGCAATGGCTTCTGTAAAACCAATACCTTTTGTACTGAAAATATAGTTATCACTTTACTTTTGATCACCAGTACCAGGAACATGATGAAGCTTGCCTAGCTGGAGTGGCTCAGATGTCCATTCGAATGGGAGACATTCGTCGGGGGGTTAACCAAGCCATTAAACATCCTAGCAGGCTGCTAAAGAGAGACTGTGGAGCCATTCTGGAGAGTATGAAGGTATCCCTAGTAATAGAGAGAGCATTAATAACATGATGAATTCCCAGTTACAAATAAATAAACATTTGTATAATTTTCATTATTGTAGCAATTTTCAGAAGCCGCACAACTATATGAAAAGGGGCAATATCATGACAAGGCAGCGTCAGTATATATCCGCTGTAAAAACTGGTAAGTGCAGCTTTAGTGCAGTATTACGTTCCTTGAAAAACAGGTTATATTGTAGTGCCCTTTGAAAAGGAATAGGAGTCCCTGATCATCTTGATTAATCAGACACATAATTCACATGACAAACAGTCTACTGACTCTTTTCCTGGGGACTAGGTCAAGTATGATTTACACTCTGAATCTTCAGAAACACGGGTTGATGTAAATCAAAACTTTGTTTAAAAAAAAAAAACCCAACCCAAACAACAGCTATGCTAATCAGCAAACTTCTCTTTACTTGGTTATGTTTAGCTTGACTCCGTAACTGGGCTTTCAGAATCTTTGTGTACTACACACTTTGAATCCTTTTACTTGCCTAATTATATTTATTTCATGAAAGCTTCTTGATTTACAAAAGATGATACACCTGGGAGTGCAACACAGCCTTTTAGTTCTAGGTTGCTGGTTCAAATTCAACACAGGTCTGTATCAGCAAAAACAACAAGGAGTCCTTGTGGCATCTTAGAGACTAACAAATTTATTTGGGCATAAGCTCTTTTGTGGGCTATAACCCATTTCATAAGATGCATAGAGTGAAAAATTCAGAAGGCGGGTATAAATATACAGAAACATGAAAAGATGGGAGTTGCCTTACCAAGTGGGGGGTCGGTGCTAACGAGGCCAATTCAGTCATCGTGGATGTGGCCCATTCCCAACAGTTGACAAGAAGGGGTGAGTGTCAACAGAGGGAAAATTATTTTTTGTAGTGACTCAGCCACTCCCAGTCTTCATTCAGACCTAATTTGATAGTGTCAAGTTTGCAAATTTAATTCCAGTTCTGAATAAAAACCTGAATAAAGACTGGGAGTGGCTGAGTTCCCACAAAAAATACTTTTCCCTCTGTTGATACTCACCCCTTCTTGTCAACTGTTGGGAATGGGCCACATCCACCCAAATTGAATTGGCCACGTTAGCACAGACCCCACACATGGTAAGGCAACTCCCATCTTTTCATGTGATATATTTTTATACCTGCCTACTAAATTTTTCACTCTATGCATCTGATGAAGTGGGTTATAGCCCACGAAAGCTTATGCCCAAATAAATTTGTTAGTCTCTAAGGTGCCACAGGGACTCCTCTTTGTTTTAGCATCATATGGCTGTTCAATGTCATTTTCAAAATGAACATGGCCCTTGTCCAGTTCCTAGGGAGCAGGTGTTTACATAATAGAATTGCCACCATAATTGGACTCCTCTTAGCAATCTCTGCAGAGCGAACAATAATTGAATTGGTAGAAAGACAGATGTACCCTCTCCTCAAGAGCTAGTTCCTCCAGGTCAGAATTGAGACACATTGGGGTAGTGCAGGGAAAGCTTGCATTGCTGTCATCAGTTTTGTGCCTTTTCTGTGAATAAATGAGAGTATGGCAGAGTCCAGCGTGGTCTGTCTGGCACTTTTCACAAATAGAAACTACAGACCAGATCCTCTAAAGTATTTAGGCACGTAACTTCCACTGATTTCTAAATAGCTAAATACCTCTGAAGATTGGGATGTATGATCACATCGAAAATTAAAACAAGGAAGAAATGATATTCTAATTCTGTAAGGCCCCTTTACATTGTCAGAACAGCATAAAATGGCCCGAAAATGCACAGTAACCAATTAATAGTTTTTAGACATGTAGCAAGTACATATTTTTGAAAACTTTGAAGCTCTTTCAAAGCTTCTCTTGTATATAACAGAAGAGAGCATATTTGTAATGCAAAATATCATGATTAATTTCCTTGTTCGTGTAAATGAAAATGAGATCACTTTTACATACTAATTTTTTTTGTCTTAATTATTACTAAAGAATAAGATCATGTTGTTGCTGGTATTCATACTACATGCATTTTGTAAGTCCCTTTTTCTTTTCTCTCGAGTATTTCTATAAATATGCGTATACTTTATTTGGTGAAGACAAATTAAAAAGAGAGATCACATTTATTATTTGATTACTTTTATTCTCTTTGTTTTCTAGGGCAAAGGTTGGTGAGCTTCTCCCTTGTGTATCATCTCCAAAGATACACCTGCAGTATGCCAAGGCAAAAGAAGCAGATGGCAGGTGTGTTTAATTTCCAGAATCAAATAGCCAAGGGTTTAAAGCTACAGAATGTTAATATTCACAGTTTTATTCATAAAAAAATTAGTATATGTAGTGAATATGTATTCATTGAAAAATATAAAAATCAAGTGTTATGCAAACGTCTTGATACTAGACAAAGATTATGCTGCTGATTAGGAAAGAAATAGTTCTGATTGATTATCCTTGGGTTAAACTTTAAAAAGCTATTTTTTAAAAAGTAGCATTAAAGCTGTTAAGTACTGTAGCTTTGTTCAGTGGTGGTGATGTGCTGAAGTTTATTTTTCTTCTAAAGACTCCTGAGTTTTTATAAAAAGCTATGATTAGTCGTCACAGTCTGGGAAACAAACAGTTTTTTCTTTTTAAAATAAATTACAGTAGCACTGTTTGTAATAATTGGGTCTCCAAATTTACCTTCATTGTGAGCGCAACTGTAAGAAGTGAGTGGCACAAAATGTCACAATAACCTATAAAAATAAACATTGATGGGAAAAGGTGGAAAAGGGAGATAGGCTTTTTTGTTTGTACTAATTCAGGCTATTGATATAATTCAAGGACTGTGTTAAGATCATGCCTGGTAAACAAGAAAATTGGTGTGTTGAAAATTAGGGCTAACTGATGATCAGAATATTGAGAGGATGGGCTACTCTGCCCATCACTGCCCTTTTGAAGTCCTTAAAAGAGAAAACTTTTTGGGGAAATTCAGGAGGAAGAAGCTGTTTGCCAGAAACTGCTGCAGCAGGCTTTACCATCATGGTTGCCACGGTCTCTTGAGTCCCTGTGATCTATTGTAACACTGTGGGGCTCTCTTATACTGATCCTGAGAAAGATGCTGACCAGATTGGGCCAGAGAGGAGGGTTCAGATGACATTGCCACCTCCACCAGCTCCAGCTAAATTCTGAATGCTACCTGGGATGTGAGACTCTCCCTGTCTCTCACATGCACGCGCACACACAGTGTGTCTTCTTTCTTCAAACCCTCCCCTCCCCCCATATTTCTTCTTTCCTGTCCCTCTGCTTTTACCTTCTGCTTAATAAGAATCTGGCTTAGCCAGGCAAGACTTATTTGTAACATTGCTGTTACCCTGTGACCAGAAAGAGGTGACAAAAAGCAATGCCCTAAAGATGCTGGTACAAGTTTGCCAGATCTCGCAGTGGCTATTAAGACAGTCAGCCATTTCCCCTCCCCGCGCAGCAGTGTGGTTGCAGATAGGAGTCAACACCAGACACAAAAGCTGCATCTTTTCTGTCTTCGCTGTTCTTTTCTCTTCCCTCTTGTGTGTGTCTTGTGTTGTCTTCTAGGAAACAGAATTGGACTTTTAACAGCAACAGCAACCCAAACAGCTCAACTAATATCTTTTCATTTCCCCAAAAGGACAGTTATTACCAACATTATTACCGCATAAGAGACTGTCAAACAACAGTTCCTTCTAAAAACTCTATAGCTAAAGGCAAAGGAAACAAGGAATGTTGTTAAAATGAAAGCCTTACTTAAGACTTTATGTTTTAAATGCTTTAACTGTTTTCCTTTGTTTTCTGTATCTTTAATAAAAGGTTATAAGACTGTTCAGTTTTATAGTTGCCATGGTACTAAGCAGGCTAGGGTCTCTATTCCAAACCTGAACCTTGTTTAACGCTATTTAATGTTGGATAGAAACAGCATCCTGTTAATACCTTTGACTATTTCGGCCTATTTATTCCCATCTAAATTAATACAATGCACCTCATTTACACAAAGACAGGGACAATCTTTGCAAATTATTGATTAATGTTTAGATAAGCAAACAGCAAGGATACTTAATCACAAAATATAGTTTTTGCTATTTGTAATATACAATTAAGTGTACTGCAGAATATTTTGTGACAATAACAGTCTTAGTATTATGAGGACTCACTACAGTGATCTTCTGCTAAATATTTCTTGTGATGTGAGCAGAGGCCACTATTTTTATGCCAATAATAGAGTGTGTGAATGAGGAAGATCCTATTGTAACTTGTTTGACTAGGAGAAGAGAATGGGAGTTCTTCTTCGAGTGATTGCTAATGTCCATTCCATGTTAGGTGTGTGCTCGCCACATGCACTGGTGTTGGAAGTTTTTTCCTCCGTGGTATCTGTAGGGGACAAGCTCTGGCGCCGTCTGGAGTGGCGCACATATCGCAGGTATAAGGGGTGCTGGGGGCCCCCTCCCTCCCTCAATTCCTTCTTACCGCCAGTGATGGTGCTGGAACATCTCCTTGCTTCGGCAAGCGCTTACTTACCCAGTGGTTTTTTTCTCTTAGTGTTATAAATAGTTAGATAAGTAGTTCTTTTGTTCTTTAATGACTAGTGTGTTAGTGTTTGTAGATAGGTTAGATAGTCCCCTGTGGGACTTAGCCCAGGGACGGGGCATGCCCCGTTCCCCAGGTTTCAAGCCTTATGATGGCTGTAGAAAGCCTATGCTGATCAGCGGCCCTCACCAAAGTTGCCTGAAGTGTTTGGGAGAAGCCCACATTAGCGATAAGTGCTGCATTTGTAAGAGCTTCAAGCCCAGAACAAAAAAGGAGCGGGATGTAAGACTGAGAGCACTCATCATGATTCAGGCTTTGTGACAGTCTTCGAGCCACCAAAATTGGACTTGGCACCGAGTACAGCGGCATTAGTGCAAAGTGCACCTCTGGCACTGGCCTTCCAGAGCCGGTCACAGTCCTGGCTAAGAAGCAGAGGAGGCACCCGGGGAGGGGGCATTCCCCAACATCCCATGTGGGAAAGGGAAAGTCTGGGGACCCTTTTGGGGCAGAAAGTCTCCGGAGTCCAGCCAGGCACCTGCATCGCCGGCTAGGCCAGCCAGCCCTCCTAGGAATCCACCGGCCCCACGGGTAGTGGCAGAGGCCCCAGCACCTGGAAATCCTGTCCATGCCAGAGGCCTTCCAGGCTGCAAAAGACATTGTCTTTGCTGGTTCCCCCGACACCGTGCCAAGATATGGTCGTCTCCAGAGGGAAGCCAGCACTGGGATCCGTGCCATGATCTCTGTCTATGCAGCATCACTCCCTGGCACCACGGCAGTCGACATCAAAGTGCCAATCCCTGGGGATGCACTTCTGACCTGCCCAAACCGACCAAAGTTCCCAGCCCCATTCACGGGACTCTCGGCACCAGTCCCCTGTGGGATGGCACCGCTTGCCTGATGGCTGACACAGGGCCTCAGCATGCCATCAGTCCCCAGAATGGCTCCAGTCTCCAGAGAGGAGATATTGCTCCCCAGGATAAGGGACTCCATCGGGGCCACGGCAAAGTCGATCCCAGCTGGTACCGAGGTGCAGATCACCAGACTCACGGTACCAATCATCCGGGTCAAGGCGGCTCTCCCATCCATCCCATTCCCAGTCACCAGACTCGGAGCACTGCTCCCATCCACGGTGGTACTCCCCATTCATGAACGGGTGGTAAAGCTGGTAAAAACTTCGTGGCAAACCTCATCCTCTCTCCCACCCATTTCCAAGCAGGCAGAGAAAAAGTATTACATCCCCGCAAAATATTTGAATACTTGTATTCTCACCTGACCCCGAACGCTCTAGTGGTCTCGGCGGTCAACAAGAGATAGACAAGGGCAACCAGGCCCAACTCCCAAAAATAAGGCTGGCAAAATGCTTGACTTATTTGGGAGAAAAGTTTATTCGTCTGCCAGCCTCCAATTATGAGTGGCAAACCATCAGGCCTTACTCGAGAGGTCTGATTTCAACGTGAGGCAGTCAATATCGAACTTTGCAGACTTGTTACCGAGGAGTCCACGCAAGAATTCCTTGCCATCCTAGATGAGGGGAAAACTGTGGCAAGGAGCTCCCGTCAGGCCGCCTCTGATGCGGTGGACTCGGTCAGGAGATCCATAGCGACAACTGTGTCCATGAGGTGGGCATCGTGGCTGATGTCCTCTGAGCTGTCGACAGAGGCTAAACTCTCGATCAAGGACCTCCCTTTTGATGACCTGGCCCTGTTCGCAGAACCAACAGACGTGAGGTTGCATGGGCTTAAGGATTCTAGGGCTGCCCTATGTTCCCTAGCCCTATATACACTGGCCCCCCTAGAAAGAGGTTCAAACCGCCGCAACCTCATCGACCAAACAGTCAAGCTAGACCAGGGCTCTACCACAAGAAGGGCAGGGACTATAAGCACCGCCAAGGCCAACAATTGGGCCCTGCCTCTCACTCGGGTTCTTCCCGCTACCCCTGGGGTAACAAGCGGGCATGTTGAGGGTGTGCCCGAGGGCAACGTCCCAGTCTGCAGACAGGATCCTACACCCCTTTTATTTTCCAGCCACCTTCCGCCCTTCCGCCCTGCTTGGGCTGCTATAACAACGGACCGCTGGGTCCTCAGGACTGTGGCAATGGGGTATACCCTACAGTTTATTTCTACCCCCTCCTTCCCTGCCCCCTTCCCTGTCCCTCTTCAGGGACCCTTCTCACAAGCAGCTTCTTTCCCAACAGGTGCAAGCCCTCTTGTGAGTCGGGGCTGCAGCAGAAATCCCTGTACATCAGAAGGGGAAAGACTTCTATTCCCGGTATTTTCTCATACCAGAGGCCAAGTGCAGTCTACGCCCCATTTTGGACCAGCGAGGCCTCAACAAGTATCTCAAGAAGTTGAAGTTTTGCATGGTTTCCTTGGCCTCCGTCATCCCCTCCCTGGATCCTGGAGACTGGTACATTGTCCTCAACTTAAAGGATGCATACTTTCATATCGCCATCTTCCATGGACACACAGGATTCCTGCAGTTTTTAGTGGGACGAAACCACTTCCCATTTGCAGTGCTGTCATTTGGTCTAGCGACAGCACCAAGGGTGTTTACGAAATGTATGGTGGTGGTCGCTGCATACCTCAGGCAACAGGGCATTCAGATCTACCCATACCTCGATGATTGGCTCATCAAGGGTCATTCGCGGACTCAGGTCCATTGCAGTGTTCGGGTGGTAGAAGCCATGTGCCAGGCACTGGCCTGTTGATAAACAAAAAAAGCAACGGTAGTGCCAGTGCAAATAATAGAGTTTATAGGGGCAGCCCTAGACTATACACGGGCCAGAGCTTTTCTCCCAGAGCCCAGATTCGAGACAGTGTCAGCTCTCATCACCCAACTCACCACCCACCCTATCACCATGGCCAGAGTATGCCTCAGGCTCCTAGGACATATGGCAGCGTGCACTTATGTAGTTCATCATGCATGTCTGTGGCTCAGGCCCCTCCAGATGTGGTTAGCGTCAGTTTACGTCCCAGCCAGGCACCACCTGGACAGAGTCCTCACAATTCTGCCACAAGTGCTTACAGCTCTGAAATGGTGATCAAACCCAGTAAACGTTTCCAAAGGAACACCCTTTTCAGCCCCAAAACCTACAAAGATGCTAGTATCGGACACGTCCGACCTAGGCTGGGGGACCCACCTTGGATCGCTGAAGATCCAGGGGTTATGGTCCTGGGAGGAGCTCACACTAGACATCAAAGTCAGGGAGCTCAGAGGCATCTGTTTGGCTTGCAAGGTGTTCCTTTCTTGACTATCCTATCAAGTGGTTCAGGTGTTGACTGACAATACAGCTGCCATGTTCTGTGTCAACAGGCAATGAGGAGCGGGGTCCACAGCTCTCTGCCAAGAAGCCCTCCAGCTGTGGGAGTTCTGTATGCAGCATGGCATACACATTGAGGTGATACATCTCCTTGGTGTCTAAAACATACTGGCGGATTTCCTCAGCAGGGCGTTGTGGTCCCTCCACGAGGAGGTTGTCAAAATGATCCTCCAGAGGTGGGGAACTCCCCAAGTGCACCTGTTCGCCACCAGGTGGAACAGGAAGTGCCACTGGTTTTGCTTCCTCCAAGGACTTTTTTCCTGTCTTGGGCAGACGATCTGATGTATGGCTTCCCGCCAATCCCTCTTATCAGCGGGACCCTCCTGAAAATAAAGAGGGACAAAGCCAGGGTCGCCATGATCACCTCAGCATTGGTTTGGCATGTTCATGGACTTGGCGTCAGCGCCCCTATGACGCTTCCCAACCACCCAGATCTGCTCTCTCAGGATCACGGGAGGTTATACAGCCAAACCTCGCCTCACTCTACCTCACAGCATGGATGTTGCATGGCTGAACCCAGAGGAGCAGGCTCGCTCTACTCAAGTCCAGCGAGTGCTGCTGGAAAGTAGAAATCCCTCTGCTAGAGTAACTTACCTGGCAAAATGGAAACGCTTCTCCTGCTAGGCATTGGAGCAAGGGATCTCCCTGACTCAGTAGTCTCTGCAGTCCATTTTAGACTACTTGCTTCATTTAAAGCATCAGGGCCAAGCCTTCTCCTCAGTCAAGGTGCACATGGCCTCCATTTCAGCCTTCCACGCCCGTGTCCAGGGCAAATCGGAGTTCTCACATGAGATGATGATCAGGTTTCTTAAGGGCCTGGAAAGGCTCTTTCTGCCAGCTCAGAACCCAGTACCCCAGTGGGACCTCAATCTAGTCCTTTCTAGGCTCGCTGGCCCTCCCTTCGAGCTGTTAGCCTCCTGCTCTCTTTCACATCTATCTTGGAAAGTTGCCTTCTGTGTGGCTATCACTTCAGCGAGGCAGGTATCGGAAATTAAAGCCCTTACATCAGTGTTCTACAAGGACAAGGTTCAGTTGTATGCCCACCCGGCTTTCCTGCCAAAGGTGGTGTCGATTTTCCATGTTTACCAGGACATATTTCTCCCCATTTTCTTCCTGAAACCTCGCCCGTCGAATGAGGAGAGACATATGCACACCCTTGACGTCGGGCAGGCTCTGGCCTTTTCCTTAGAGCGCACTAAGTCCTTCTGTAAATCGACTCAATTCTTCATCGCGGTGGCCAACAGAATGAAAGGCCTCCCCGTATCTTCTCAAGGGCCTTTGTCGTGGATTACCACCTACATTCGCACTTTTTATGAACTGGCGCAAGTTGTACCTCAGCAGATAGTGATGCCAGAGCTCAGGCATCATTGGCAGCCTTCCTGGCACAAGTCCCTATCCAGAATATCTGCAGGGCTGCAACGTTGTTGTTGGTGCATACCTTCACGACCCACTACGCCATCACCCAGCAGGCTAGAGATGAGGCTGCCTTTGACAGAGCTGTGTTGCAATCGACACAGCCATGAACTCCTACCTGCCTCAGGTGACTCCCAAGCAGTATCCCCGAACATGGAATGGACATGAGCAATCACTCAAAGAAGAAAAAACAGTTACTAACCTTTCGTAACTGTTGTTCTTCGAGATGTGTTGCTCATGCCCATTCCATAACCCACCCTCCTTCCCCACTGTTGGAGTTCCGGTAAGAAGGAATTGAGGGAGGGAGGGGGCCAGCAGTGCCCCTTACACCAGCACACATGTGCACCACTCCAGAGGGCGCCAGAGCTGGTCCCGTATGGATACCACTGAGGGAAAAACTTCCGGCACCGGTGCACGTAGTGAGAACACACACCTAACATGGGATGGACATAAGCAACACCTCTTGAACAACCATTATGAAAGGTTAGTAACCATTTTTTCCTCTTGTTAAATGTTGAATAGTAGCTATTATTCAAAACCAGTTTGACGTGGCTAACTTGCCAGTTTAGATGACTGCGGAGATACCCTCATAAAGTATGTAGACTGTTAATGCTGCTTGTCTTCAAAGGCGAGTCAAAAGATGGTATTGTATGAAGTGTTGACTGTCTTCCTACTGCCATTATCCATCCCAATAAAAGAAGAGTTCAAAAGGGGTGTACATCTAATAAACAAATTTCCTAAACAAACAACGACTTGGTTTCACAGCATAACTTCTCAGGTGTAAAATGTTATGAGTCGCTTGCATAGAATATTGTAAAGAATTCCTAACAAAGCCAAGAAAGCTTGAATGTAAAATGTGGACATCATTATTTTGCAGATACAAGGAAGCGGTTGTGGCTTATGAGAATGCCAAACAATGGGACAATGTAATCCGGCTATATTTGGATCATCTTAACAATCCTGAAAAAGCTGTTAGTATTGTCAGGGAAACACAGTCTCTCGATGGAGCCAAGATGGTAGCCAGGTAATGCAGTACTGTAGTTACATTAGATAGATTTACAAACCTAACTTTCCTAATGTTACTTCTTTATAACCTCTCATGCCATCATCCTTGTTGCCCTCTTCTATATTTTTTGCCAAGTGCTAGAATTATGCTCAGTACACTAGAAGTGATTAAAAAATAAGATGTAAATAGTAAGCCCTCTAGTCCATCCACAGAGAGGTTTCACTTTTACAAAGGGCTATTCAGTTTTTTGGATGTCTTCTCTATTAATTTGTTGATACAGTCCAGTCTTCTGTTTGCTTTTCTTACTGTAGAAGTCTTGAGTGTCTGTCCATTCTTATCAACAGATTTCTTTTGCTTGATTCATGTCTTCTAGCTTGTAACCATGTAAAGCATAGTCCCTTTAGTTATTTGAGTTATATTATATTCTCTTATCATTACCTGGTATCTGGGAGGGATATTCTTTTTTATTTTATTTTGTATTGTATATTTTAATTTATGGGGTGGGTGTGATGGGTTGGATCACAGAGAGCCCCTTGGGACTGCCAACTGATGTGCCAAGACTACTTCTGCCCCTGCCTTCCCTGCCAACTTGAGACTCCAGCACCCTGTCTTGCTGAGCCAGACACGCCAGTCTGCTCCAACACAGACCCTGGGTCTGAACCACATGCCCCAAAGCTGCAGACGTAACTGAAAGCAACTTAAGAAGTGTTCCTGTCTTTAACACTCAGATGCCCAACTCCCAGTGGGGTCCAAACCCCAAATAAATCCGTTTTACCCTGTATAAAGCTTATACGGGATAAACTCATAAATTGTTCACCCTCTATAACACTGATGATATGCACAGCTGTTTGCACCCGCCCACCAGGTATTAATATATACTCTAGGTTAATTAATAAGTAAAAAGTAGTTTTATTAAATACAGAAAGTAGGATTTAAATGTTTCCAAGTAGTAACAGACAGAACAAAGTGAATTACCAAGCAAAACAAAATTAAACCCGCAAATCTATGCTAATACAGTAAGAAGCTGAATACCGATAAAATCTCACCCTCAGAGATGTTCCAGTAAGCCTCTTTTACAGACTAGCCTCCTCTAGTCTGGGTCCAGCAATCACTCACACCCCCTGTAGTTACTGTCCTTTGTTCCAGTTTCTTTCAGGTATCTTTGGGGGTGGAGAGGCGCTGTAGCCAGCTGAAGACAAAATGGAGGGGTCTCCCGGGGCTTTAAATAGACTTTCTCTTGTGGGTGGAGACCCCCTCCTCTCTCTTATGCAAAGTCTAGCTACAAAATGGAGTTTTGGAGTCACCTGGGCAAGTCACATGTCCATGCATGACTGAGTTCCTTACCAACCAAGCCACATTCCTGGGAAAGCCCAGATGTGGATGGGCATCTCCAAGTTCATTGTTGGCTTAAGGGCTTCTTGACTGGGCACTTACTGAGAATAGTCTTTTCTCAGGAAGCTGACCAACTTCTTCACTAAAACCTACTTAGAATCAAACAGGTATGCAGCCAGCATTCATAACTTCGAATACAAAAATGATACATGCATACAAATAGGATTAATAGATTCAGTAGATCATAACCTTTACAGAGATATGTTACATGGCATATGTAGCATAAAACACATTCTAGTTATGTCATATATACATTCATAAGTATATTTCCATAAAGCCTTATGGCGCATAGAAGGGGCATCTCTAGGTTATTATCATAAATCTGAATCTGTGTTTTTTGTATAGTGCAACACTGCATAATCCCTGAGTTGAGCACTGAAAGGTGGGGGCTTTTTTTTTTTTAAGCCTCTAGAATGCTCATTTTAGCACATCTATAGCTTTATGTAGGGCCAAAGCTTGTGCAAGACAGTTAAACTTAAAATTTGCAAACCGAGGGTGATATTCACTCGTGGTGTTGAGGACCACTGCAAGTCTATTTGCACCATGTAAGCTCTATTCTGTACAAGGTTAGTCTGCTGGGTAGCCAGATAAGCTGCCTATTGCGTGCCATGGAGCTAGTCACTGTACTAGTCATTGCAGGACATGTGTGGAAGGTGCCTTCAGAGACAAAGGAAGGCCATGGCGACCAACTCCAGTTTGTGTTTTTGCAGATCCAGTGGTCCCAGTATCATGTAGAACCATTGCATTGGGGTTGTGGCTGCTATTGGAGCCCTGCACACGGACCTTGGTTTGGGGGTGGGAGGGGGAGTGTATTTCATCACTACATCCTCCCTGCATTCTCCGGTTTCTACACAAGGGGAGTGAATTTCACTCTGAGTGCACAAGTTTGCATGTTCTTACTCTTACATACAATCACACAAACAAACAAAAGCAGTAAATATCCATTCAGTTCAAAGTGCCATGTATGGTTGCCTGGGTGCATATCAAGAACATCACACTCTATGCATAAGGAACATAATTGGACAGATGATGTGAAACAATGAGAACTTCAGCTTTATTATTTTTAAAGTATATTTCAAAATCAGTAATCCTCACTGAGAACCAATGTCAAGTTTTAAATGGAAGAAAGAGTATATGAAAATATCATTAGAAAAAGGCATCTGAAAAACACTTTTTTGCACTTGAATGTCTCAAAATTGGCCAAACAGAAATTTACCAAAGTTTCATCCAAAAAGTTCACTTCTGGCCTGTCAATAAACATCAAAATTTTATCCCAAATGATTAGAATCTTTTAGAAAACTATAAACAAGCAAGCTTCAAATTGAAAAGCCTTAGTTTATCATAAGGTACATGCATATGCTAATAGGAGCACACTAGAAGATTTAGAAGAATGACTTAATGGTCCCTCAATTGCCACACTCTGTGCACAAGAGATTTTTCTTTGGAAAACATTTGGAGTGTGTTTATTGTGTTATTTAACAAAAGTATTAATGTGTTTATTCTGATCAGATTCTTTCTGCAGTTGGGTGACTATGGTTCTGCCATCCAGTTTCTGGTCATGTCCAAGTGTAATAATGAAGCTTTCACACTGGCCCAACAACACAATAAGATGGAGATTTATGCTGACATCATTGGTGAGAATTCTATTTTAATAATTTTATTTGGAATTCTTTAGCAATTTATGGCCTATTTGTGAAGAAAGGCATAGAGAAGTCTGTAATGACAATGTGCAGCTGTGTGAAATTAATACTAGGAGGCAATGGAAAACTCACTGAACCAGTTCACAGTTATGCCATTTGACTGTCTAATAAACAACAAGGGTAATTACATTATGGTGTAAAACCTAAATTAAAGAATTGCTCCAGTAAGTCATTAGTAAGGCTGCGAGTTCGTCACGGATTCTGTGACTTCTGCAGCAGCTGATGCGCTTGCAGGCACCGCCCCCGCAGTTCCCATTGGCCACGATTCCCAGCCAAAGGGAGCTGCGAAGCCAGTGCTCTGGGCGGAGGCAGCACGCAGAGCTGCCTGGCCACGCCTCCACCTAGCAGCTGAGCAAGGGGGATGTTGTCACTTCTTGGGAGCCCCCAGGTAAGCACCACCCAGAGCCTGCCTCACCCCATCCTGTTCCCCTGCCCCCTCCCATACCCAAACTCTGCTGCTGCTGGGTGTGGGGAGGCGCAGAGCTAGGTTGGGAGCACCAGCAGGGGTCCTGGGCCGTGCGCCACCACCCACACCCCTCCAGCACCAGCGGGGGTCCTGGGCCACGGGCCACCGCACCTCCCCCTCCCCAAGTTTTAGTCACGGGTATTTTTAGTAAAAGTCATGGACAGGTCACAGACCGTGAATTGACCTGTCCATGACTTTTTTACTAAAAATACCCATGACTAAAACGTAGCCTTAGTCATTAGTCCTTTCTCAAAGATCAAATGTGGCACATTAAGTAGGTATAAACTGTGCAAAACAGAAGTTATAAATCCAGCTGGCTCCTATTTTGTTTGAAAACCAAAAGCCAAAAATGTGAAATATGTGGTTTGCCTCTTTGACGGGATCTATAAACCTTTGTTTCATGAGAAGAGTTTTGCTCACCTTAGTGTCTGTGTTGCAGGTTCTGAGAATACTACCAGTGAAGACTATCAGAGTATTGCACTCTACTTTGAAGGAGAAAAAAAACATTTTCAGGCGGGCAAGTTCTTTTTGCTGTGCGGTCAGTATGCCCGGGTTAGTATTCAGATTGTAAAACAACAACAGTATTTAAATGTGCGTAGCAATGGTGCAAAACACTGGATTCTAAGATTTTTACACTTCCTACAGATCAGAAAAAAAATAGGCTTTTTACCTGCTTCCTCTTATTTCACATTGATGCAATCAAAAGAAAAAATATTATTGTCCTACCTGCAACAAAACTTAGAGGAAATTATTTCTTCCATTAAATAGAAAATGAATAAAGGGTGAGTGCTATATATTCCGTTATTCGGCTGTGCACATATTTCTTATTGACAGGAGTAGAAGTTTCATATGGATCATAGACATAATATATCTCTAAGTGATACATGAACATAGTTAGTTTAGTTACTGTTTACTTGCTTGTCTGAATGTTAAGTTTTAGAAAAAGCTCATTCATTGATTAAATTCTGTAGCTTATTGAAACACAATTTTTAAACGAAAGAGTATGCAAATTAGCATATTTCTTATAGACTGGTTACAAGTTGAGTGTGTCAGCTGCTGCATATTAAGCAGAATGTTTATGTCCTGAGAGCAAAAAAGCAAGGTTACGAATTTTTGAAAATTACCAACTGCTGGGGTAGGACCATAGTAGGTGACCTGCTTCTCCCAGTGAGCCAGTGCCCCATTAACCCTTGGTTGCGGCACTCTGTAATGCCCCAATAGAGCAGTTCTCCTCTCATTGCTGGCTGTCAGTGCTGAGAAGAAATGTGCCAGGACTAGGCTGTGAATGCTGGTGCAATTCTGATGGGGCCATGGGAGTGAGGAGGAACCAAGGAGGTGGGTATAGGTGGTGTGCTGGATTGTAACTGTCCAGCAAGCCCTTCAGAAAAACTTCATCAGTATAATTTTTCCTACAGCAGTTTTTGGGACAGCAGCTGATGCCTGTGTACTCCCATGGTCCCGGTGTGATCATCCTTATTGGTCATTTTCACTACTTCTTGACTCAATTAACTTCAGATTCACATGAAACAACATAAATGCTCTCAACGTGTGCTCAGGGATCACATAAGTTTAATGTAATCAAAGGATGTTTCTCCTTCCTTCCCAGATGCTGCAGAACTAGATGAATTAAAATCTAATTTTTCAAAAATAGGGAAAAAAAATTAAAGAAAATACCATGTCATTTACCTGCTATGTCCCTGTGTTTCTATTTTTGTTTCAGGCACTAAAACACTTTCTGAAAAGTCCAAGCACAGAAGATAACATGGCTATAGAAATGGCTATTGAAACAGTAAGAAACATTGATAAATCTAAGAAATTGAGTATTCAGCCTGCTTTTCAAGTAATCTCTGTCTCTAGTGTAATGATGTCATCCTAGTGTTTAGCAGAGTTTGAATAGCTTATAGATGTAAGGAGGAAGCTGAAAGAGTAAAAGCAAGGGCTAAGGTAAAAAGTTCCTGATGCCATCCCAAATAATTTTCTTAGCACTGGTCCTGAAAGAAGGGAATATAAATAACATATCTATCTGTAATTCCAAATCTAGAACATAAGAAAGGCCACACTGGGACAGACCAAAGGTCTTGTTAATATTTAATGGATGCAATTTAAAAACTTGTTAAATGGGTAGTAGTTTATGACATCTTTGCCATAGTGTGTTAGATTTTCAGCATGGATTCACCATGTCAAAGAGAAGCTGATCAACCAAATAGATACCTACTTTATTGCATTTTGAGTATATAACACTGGTAAATACATGTTTTAAATATCTCTAAGTTCAAAGGTTTTCTGTAGGGAAATCTAATTCTTTTTCCCCGTATTTCAGGCGCATGTTGACATTTTTCCTCTGTCTTTATTTAATAGGTGGGGCAGGCAAAAGATGAAGCACTAACTAATCAGCTGATAGACTACCTTATGGGAGAGAGTGATGGTATGCCCAAGGTACTATATTCCTATCACTCTTTTTTCTCCAGTTTCTATAGGATGATTTCTTTTATTTTTTTTGCCCTTCAGAAACCTAGTAGATGTACATTGTCCAGAACTATTTTTATATATCCAAAAAAAGCAAAGTGCTCAGCTCCCATTTAAGTTCCTAAATTAAATGATCAGATTTTCAAAAGGCTCACTGTGAAGCATCTTCCATTAATATGTGGAACAATGGGTTCTGTAGTTATTTGGAAATCTGGCTACTTCATTTAGATACCTAAATGGAAGCTGAGGTTTTTTTGAAAATCTGGCCCTTTATTTTTGTACTTCATTATCTAATATCATACCATTTTCAAAGTTGAAAATGATTTATTACAGTCAATTCCAACTGCAAATACGGGGTATGGTTTCCCTAACTATACTTGATCTTAGATAAAAAATTAATTACACTGTGCTGGGATATACAATTCCATATGTGATCTGTACACAACTACATAAAGTGTTTACGGTAAAAAGAAAACTAAAGATTAGCAAACCCATATCTTGAGTTTTTAATGGCATACTTTATATATATAGAATACTCAGTTATTTAACACTAAGAATATAAAATATTGTAGATGTTTATTTTTTATTGTGACTTATGGGAAGTCTTTCTGAGGTCATAGAGTTTAAGGTCAGTAGGGATCACCAGACCTTCTGGTCTGACCTCTTGTATATCACAGGCCACCAACACCACCATTACATTCCTGCAGGAGCTTTATGGATTTTTGCTTCTATCTCCCTTCTGGGAGACCCCATTTCATACCCAGCATCCTTTATACAAAGAGGACTAAATAGAGCTTCTTTTGGAGTCTATAGGTCACTTCTCCTACCACAGGTAGAGATGCAGGCACTGGGAACTGGTAGACTGTACTAGTCCGTCTTCCCCTTTTATGTGCTATTTTTTTTGTATTAGTTGTCATGTTTGTGTGCTTGTTAATCAATGTTGTTAATCCTCCTTGTTAATGCCATAGGGCTGATGTTAAAAGGAAGACAGAGAATACCAAATATATTTCAGGGTAAAGGGATGAGAGATGAGAAATTACAATGTTTTCAGAGGTGAAATTCTCTTCTCATATCCACACAACCAATCTCTACTTCAGTACCTTGATTTCCATACATGTGCAAACCACCAACTATGTGAGCAAAATATAGGAGTGTAGATCTGCAGTATGGATCTGAGAAAAGAATTTTGCCCATATTATTTTTCATGTAGGTTTTAAAATAAACTAGCATTGCTAACAGCCATCAGATGGTGGTAATCTTTGGGTAATTCAGGTTCTCTAAGATCCTCTGTGGCTGAGTACAGAGGGCACTTGCTCCCATACATACATTGTATCAGAAAGACTCTGCAGGGCTTCCATGGTGTAATCGCCACAGTCCTGTAAATTCAGAATCACAAATTATGCTGTGTAGACATGGAGCTGGGTTTGACAGCTGTAGAGATGACATGTAGTTGCCACTGAATTCTAGTTGTGGTTTGCAACTCTATAGTGAGGTTGTAGAGCTCTGGCCTCTTCCTTGCTGTGCTGTATTCTAGGGCCAGGATTTGGTCCTTTGGGCACTTAGTGACTTTTTTTTTTTTAATTTAAAAAAAACATCTCTACACTTTGAGCAGCTGCTTTATCTGTCTTTTGTTGGGTGCTGTTTTGATGTAATGTTACCTTTCATCAGACATTTGGATGACACCAAAATTGTAGAGGAAACATACACTCAAGAGGACAGAATCCAATTGCAAAGTGACCTAGAGAGATTAGAACTGTAAGGGCTGTGATGGGAGATCTGGTACACAGATATAAACTGTGAGTGGGACATGGACTGACTGTCACATCCTGTCTTTATACTATTTTTTCTGTAAACCACAACCAAGCAACCTGGTTGCCTCAGGGAATGTGTGAGATGGGGAATTGGAAGTGACCCACAATATGAAAAAGTTTGAGAACCAGTTCTAAGGGTTTAATTTTTTTATAAAACATCATAGCACTGTGTGAATACACTTGTAATGTTTAACATTGTTTTGCAACTTGTATGAAGGGCATTCTTTTCCTCATTTAAAAGCTCTTTCTTGTTCTTCTGAATGCTTTACCCCATCTGCCATAGTCTCTCTCAGTGAGTAACATCATTTTACTTTATCAAATCATAGTAACTTATTAAAGAAAAAACAAATAATTTTTAACTTCATTATGGTGTAGAGGCAAATGCCTCACTGAAATTCTCAGGCAATCTGAATCACATTTTTATAGAATAACATCTTTTAGATGGTAGAATCTTTATTTCACTGAAGATAAAATCTAAATTGAAGTAGCCATATGGCAGAAATTTGTTAATCCTCTCTTCACTTATTCCCAAACTAGATAATTCTCACAACAGCCTGGTTGTCTCACTCCACTTCTCTATAAAGAGTTAATAGCACAAGGCTGTAGTGAGGTGTTATATTACTAAAGTCTTTACTATGTTTAACAAAATGTTTTTATACCCTTTGTATTCTAATATAATATATTAATAAAGGTATTACATATAATACTAAACTACGCTTGTCAGAATTAAGACACAAGGATTGTGATCCAATATCTTTGATTTATATCCTGGTTGTTTGCTTACTATAATGCATATCTCCTAGTGTTAATTAACAAGATTCTGCTGTTCTGTGTTTATTTTTTAAATACAAAAATGTTTTAAAAATTGAAAACAAGCAACCCTGAAAACAAAATTCTGTAAAGTTGCCAAATTCCAATAAAAAGGAAGTAATGGTCTATTGAATATTAATAATATGTTTTCCAAAAGTTCTAAGAAGGATATTTTCCATTTAAAACTGTTTTCTCTAATTTTTAAAAAGCATAGGATATAAAAATGAAAACATTTAAGACCATATTTAAAATAAACTGGACTCAATTTATTTTTACATCTTCAATTATTTGTAGACACAATTTGAGTCATTTAGATATGTTACCTTAATTGCATCCACAGTGAGGGATATAGGAAACACTATACCAGGTCAGGACAGTGGTCCATCTTCTGACAGTGGTCAGATGATGTTTTGGAGGAAGGTACAAAAAACCATGTCGTGGACAATTAAGTAATAACCTGATGATAGGAGAATTTTATTCCTAATGCTAGTCAATTAATGATTGCATTGTCCCATCTAATACAATATATTATCATATCTAATGCAACTGTAGATAGTTTCATTAGCTATATAAATATCTAATTTTTTAAAATCTCATTAAGTTATTAGCCTTTGTGGAAGTGAGTTCCTCAGGTTAAATATGTGTTATGTAAAAGTATATTTCCCATTATCAGTTTTCATGTCTCTTTTCAATCTCCATTGAATTTTTGTTGTTGTTGTGAGAGAGGGTATGCAAGTCTCTATTTTGTTAACCTCTGTCATGTCCCTCTTATTTGTCTCCTGCCTCAGTTGAAGAGTCATAATCTTTTCAGTCTCTTCCTTATATGGAAGTTTCTCCATGCTTTTAACAATTTTCTCACCTTTCTCTAAACTCCCTCTGTTTCCACAATGTATTTTTTGAGATATGCTGAACACAGTATTCTGGGGGTGGGTACACCATTGATTTACATAATGCCATTATCATATTTTTCTGTCCCATTCTATATATATCCTAATGCTTTTTGTTTTTATTACTACTGCAAATTGGGCAGAGGTTTCTGTTGAACTGTCTATAATGCTACCCAGGTCTTTTTAGATGAGTGGATTTTAGTTAATTTAGAACCCAGCAATGTGTATAAGTAATTCAGACTATTCTTTCCTATTTTTGCAATACCTTGCATGTCAGCATTGATTTCATCTGCTGTCATTGTGCCAACTTGTCTAGTTTTGTCAGGGTCCTTTGTCAGTTTTCTTCCTTCTTGACTAACCTAAATATTGTTGTCATCTGCAAATTCTACCCATTTGCTCACTACCCTTTCCAGTGCAGTAAAAAATATATCCATAACACTGGCCTTCACAAAGACCTTGTGACAGTTTGCGATTAGTCTTTTCCCATTACAAAAATTGATCATTTACTTCTGCTTTGTTTTATGTCCTTCGTTTCTAATTCATGAAAATACTTAGCTTCTCATTCCCTGACTACTTAGTTTCCTTAATAAACTCTTGTGAGGGCTTTTTTTCAAAGGCATTTTGAAAGTCCATGTAAATTGCCAGCTAGTTCTCTCTTATCCTTTATTTGTTGCTGCTACTTAGAGAATTTTAGTAGTTTATTAGAGCATGATTTGCCTTTACCGAAACTGTGCTAATTTGCTGCTATCATATCACATTCATCTAAGTGTTCTAGAATTTTGTTTTTTTTAATTATTCAGCCAATTTTCTTGGTACTGAAGTAAGACTTGCTGGGCTGTAATGTCTAAGATTACCCCTTACCACCTATTTTAAAGATCGACTGATACCTTTGCTACCCTCTAGTCCTCTGGTATAGTAGCTGACTTTAATGATTACATATTTTTCATAGCAGCTCAGCCTCTTATTTCTTAAATTCCTTTTCATCTCTTGGGGTCTGTCTACACTGCAGTTAAAACCCATGTTAAACATGACATGGGCCAGCCACAGGTGTTTAATTGTAATGTAGACATACCCTTGGATGTATACCATCTGGCTCTGGTGACTTATTACTCTTTAATGGCTGGGTTTTATCACCCTTACTCAAGCAAAATAGTATCTTAGTCCATGAGAAGTACCGCTGATTTCAAAGGGGTTTCTGGCAGAGTACGGTATCATTTTGTGTAAGGGTGGCAGAATCTGGTATTAATTTATTCTCATCTTATTCCAGCACAACCTTTTTGATACCTCGGTATCTGATAGTACATCATATTTATTACCTGAAAAGAGAAGGTCTCTCCAACTTCCTCTGTGGTGAAGACTGATTTAAAAAAATCATCTAAACTTCTCTACACTGCCCTTATCCTCCTTAAATTGCTCCTTTTATTTCATGATAAATCCAGTGGACTCACGCACTCTCCTGCAGGCTTCCTGATTCTGATCAACTTAGACTTCCTTGTTCTTGTTTTGCTGGTGCAGCTAAGGCTAGGATGAAAATTGTAACCATAGTATATCTTAATAAGGGGAAAAAAACAAATTCAGGTGCATATAAAAAAATTAAATCTTGAAAGTGCATACTTGCACATATGTACAAAGATATTTAAACTACTTTGATAAAATATTAGTAAATTCAGTGGTAAGCTGTTTGTCTCCCTAATAAATGTACTATTTTAAAAAAGGGAGTAATTTTAATCCATTGTTCTTTATCTTCTACTGAATTAGGGGCTATTGCAATGGGCCATACAGAACAGAATTTCAAGGTCAACATTTTAGCATCAGTACTTTTTCTATAATAGTTTTAATTACAACTCAATTATAATTATTTAAAAGGTTATTGTAAGATACAAGTGGTATACCTTTTTATTTTTTCCCCATAATTGCTCCTCCACTACAAATTTACTGTAGAATACCAAAAAGCAGAAATAAAACCCATAGGTAAATTTCAGAAACTTCAATGATTGACTAGATCTGACATTACTGGAACAATGTAGCTGAATCAGTGTCCAGTTTCTTCAATATTAGTCACCTCATGATCAGTGTACTTTCTCTTCAACTTTTTTAAAGCAGATTATGTATTTTAGAAGTTTTCATATATCAGCAGATTTACATTAATGTTACATTCCAGCTGAAAGAGGGGTCTCTTTCAACTGTATTTTCATGTACTGTTTATTAAGAATGGAAAAATTTCCCTGATTAGTTTCCTTCCTGAAACTAACCTTTTCCTCAATCCAAGAGCAGTTTGGGACTTAGAGGAGAAGTTTAGAAACAATCTTAATCAAGGGGTGGAGGTCCAGTAAAAATTTCTCCTTGATGGAGAGAAAGGGAGAGAGATTTCTGCACACCACTTCCCCCCCAGAATATTTTAAAAGCTAGTTTAGCAATGAAAGAAGTAGGAGTACTGAATCACAGTTTTGTTTGCACTGCCACAGGCAAAGAACACGATGCACAGGCAGACAGGGTACGGCCAAGCCACAGAGTTCACAGACAAATCTGAACTGCCTCTTGACATTTGCTTGAGATGGAGAGAGGTCGAGCTCTAGAAGGTGATACAGCAGTATATATTCCGTCAGCAAAATTACTTTTGTATTGTTCTGATTAAGGACGCCAAGTATCTGTTCCGCTTGTACATGGCACTAAAGCAATACAGAGAAGCTGCCCGAACTGCCATAATAATTGCCAGGGAGGAGCAGTCTGCAGGTAGGTCACTCAATACTCTTACTTTATTCTGTTTTTACTGATGTGACAACAGGATTTCATTTTCCAACCCAGCAATATTTTAGATACTACTGCTTGTAGGAGTGTGCTTAAAGAAGGGCATATATGAATTTTAGAAAGACCTTCTTCTTGTGTGCACTAACTATTTTCTCTTATATCCAGTCTTTATTTGGAAGTGTGAAGTTGCCATTATGAGTTTAAAGCACTCTTATAGGGTGTGTATACACTGCAATTAAAAGCCTGTGGCTGGCCCGTGCCTTGGCTAAGGGGCTGTTTAAATGCAGTGTAGACATTCTGGCTTGGGCTGCAGCCAGACCCTCGCACTTTACAAGATCCTAGCGCCTGGACTCTAACCTGAGCCAAAATGTTTACACCACAATTAAACAGCCCCTTAGCACAAGCTTGAGTCAGCTGGTATGGGCCAGCTGTGGGTTTTTAACTGCAGTATAGATGTACCCACAGTGACAGTGGTAAGTGGAGCCCTTTGGAAAGTGAGACTGGAAACTCATGGAGAGAGTCTCTTAGTTTCTTTTATTCCATTCCCAGTAGATTTATTAGTTGCTTACTAGTTACTATTTTATTAGGTGCTTGTGATTTTTCTAGACAAATTGACTTGCAAATTTTCTGCTCTTAGATTACAGCGAAAAGCTTACAATTGAGTTTAATTATATCCCCTGTGTAAGAGCATTGTTGTGAAAAATTACATTAACTTTTTTCTTTTAAAGGAAACTACCGAAATGCACATGATGTTCTTTTCAGTATGTATTCAGAACTCAAAACACAGAAAATTAAAATTCCTTCTGAGATGGCTACAAATCTTATGATTCTACACAGCTATATTTTAGTAAAGGTAATGCAGATTCAGAATTAGTGTTTTAATGAAGCAAATTCTATGCAATACTTATATAAATTGTATAGATGGTTGCTCTATGTAGATTAATTATGCTGGCATGTTTGTTGTTAGTACATACAGATGGAAGTTGGTAAATGCACTAGTTACAAGAATATTCCATTTCCATTCAGTGAGCTCGCTGCCTGTCAGTCATTTTATACCACTGAATAGCATAGTCCCAAAAGTTCCGGTTTACTCAGGATAGCCCTGGGTTTCTGTTACATGTCTCGGGTCCTTGGGTTTATCGTATGCAACTGGGATCACATAAAAATCTGGTTGTAGTTTTACAATTACTAGAGATAAGTGGGGCTGCTAAAGCCTGCCTCTCTCTTTCCTTACATTTCATTGCTCTGCCTGTGGCTTTCCATTTCCTCACCCAGGCAAGGAGATGGCAGGCTCAAAAACAGTCAGTAGGAGCACTTTCAGCTGGCTTAAGGACAGGTCATAAGAAAATGGAGGCACCAAAGGAGTCATCCTCTGGGAAAGACCTCAGGTTGGGACAGAGGGGGAAGAGAGAGGCCCTATAAAAATGCCAGAGGATAAAGACCAGACCTGAAGAGCTGTGTAGCTCAAAAGCTTGTCTCTTTCATCAACAGAAATGGGTCCATATATACCTCACCCACCGTGTCTTTCAGAGGATAGAGGGCTTAACAGCATCCCCCAAAACACACAATCTCACCCTCCAATGGCCCAAAGAAAATAAGCGGTGAGGCAGACATACAGGTGTCAGAGCCTCGTAGAGGTCTCCATCCATAAATGTTTGTGGGCCTCCCCTTACTGGTTCTGTATCTATTTTGGCAGTATCGAAGTGGAGGTTTTCAGGCAGTTACGTTACAAAGTATCAGATGTATCCCACTACAGTATATGGGCAGAGAACTTGAGTTTGTAGACTGTGTATAAGAGGAGACTATGTTTATCTTTGATTTTAGTAGAATAGCATCAGTGCACCACCAGCAGAAAGTTTGGCCCAGCATTTTTTAGAATGGTTTGATGCCTTAATAATCTGATCAGACAGCCTTTAAATCCACAAGTGGTTTGCTGATAACTTGGAGATTTGTCCATGGAAAAGTCTTATTAACAACAGTTTATAGCCTGTAGCTGTCCATAAAACCTAAAATTAATAAAAGCTTAGAGAGGTAAAGCCCAAAGGAGAAAAAGTTACTAAAGTTTGAGAAGCTACGCTAGTAAAGATTAGCAGTAAACTGTGCTGCAATACCAAGTATAGTATAGAGAGAGCCCTGCAAATCTGCGGATATCCACGGACCATTTTTGTGGCTAATGGATTGGATGCAGATAGAACCACACAGGGCTCTACTTACCTGAGGCGCCTGGCCCACTGCGTCCGACTCGTGTAGCCCAGGGGGCGCAGCATGCTTGGGGCCAGCAGTCAGTGGCTGGGGCTAGGTGGCACCCACTCACCACACTGATTCCTGCCCAGAAGCTTGGGCCCCTCAGGCAGTGCCAGCGTCCCCACCATGCCCCTGCCATGGGGATTGGAGCAGGCGGGACCCCGGCTCCCCACTCCACTGTGATGCAACATGCACTGCTGCACTCGCACTGTGCCATCACTCATGAGCCCCTGGGAGCAGCATTCGATGCGACACCCTCGTCCCTTAACCCCAGTCCGCACCCTCGCACTGCCTCTTCCCTGCAAGACACACACCCCTCCCCCTGCTAGCCGTTTTGAGACAGCTTGTTGCTGCAGATACAGGTAAAAAGTGGCTAGCAGATCCCGGGCTGATCCTGGCAGATGCAGATGCACATTTTTGTATCTGCGCGGGGCTCTAAGTATAGCGTAGCCAAAGCTTTTACTAGTTTCAGATCCTCCAGATGCTGTAGCTGTAATCTGTAGTGTAAATATACCCACTTGTTTTATTTCAGAATCATGTTAAACGTGGAGATCACATGAAGGGTGCACGCATGCTTATTCGTGTAGCCAACAACATCAGCAAGTTCCCCTCACGTAAGTGCTGTCCACACACAAAAAAGCATAAGATAATTAATATCCAGTGCATCAGACAGATACTTTCCTCTTGTGCTACTGTTGTCCATATCTTTGAACAAGTGTAGGTATGTAGTAAAAGTTAAACCTGTCCTGCCATGGAAAACTTGCTTTGCTACATGGCATGTAGGTATGAAGGCCTTACAGTGATGAGGGCAACACTGCTAGCTAAGTGTGTGTCCTCAACCATAATAACTGCTAAATGGTTGCAGTATTAAGTTGCATGAACCACAGTCTCAAGATCATATGTAATTGGTGAGTCAACTCTGGGACCTTGCCACAAAACTCATCTGTCTTCTTTCAAATGTACTGCATCTTCAGTATGAGAGAGTACTGCAAGGCCAGGGAGTCTTACCATTATGGGCAATCCTTGCTTGGGACAAAGTACAGTGCAAGTTCAAGATCCTAATGCTTGGCTCGCTGTTATATAGTGGTTACCTCTAAAATTTCATTTTTTGCTTTGGTAATTAGACATTACTGCGGTATGCCTTATACTGTTACCTACTTACCAAAGGTAAAATTTCTTTGAGAAACGGCTACATGCAGAATCCTCTCACATATGACACCAGTAGTGACAGTCCATATGTCTACACCGCATGTTCACTTTTCATCTGCCTACACATAGGCTGCTCTGCATGACCAGCACAGGCCAGCTCCACTAACTCCTGCACTCTTGAACACATTGTGACAGAAATTATACTCAACTATTCGCTCCCAAGTTCCCAGCCAGTGATGTCTCTACCTAAGTTATCAGTGCAGAGACACTGTGAATGTTTTGCTATGAATAGAGCTAAGGCAAGAGGTGAACCATGACCATATTTGGGAAAGGTGGGAGTAATCTACCGATTCCTGTGGTCATATGTTCAGTCTCAGAAATGCACCATAGTGAGAGAAAACCCAATGACTAGGATACATTACTAGGAATGTCCTATGTAAGACACATGAGATAATTGTTCTGCTCCATTCAGCAATAGTGAGACCTCAGATGTATTACTGTGTCCAGTTTTGGGCACTATGTTTTGAGAGATGGGAACTGATTGGAGAGAGTCCTGAGGAGCACACCAAAAACAAGAGGTTTAGAAAACATGGCCTGTGAGGAAAGGTTGAAAGAACTGGGCATGTTTATTCTAGAGAAGACAAGATTGAGGGGAGAACGTAAGTCTTCAAATAGGTAAAAGGTTGTTTATAAAAAGTATGGGAAAACAACTGGTCATATGTCCACCCATGGTAGGACAAGAAGCAATCGGCTTACTTGACAGCAAGGGAGATTTAAGTTAGATATTAAGAAATCCTTTATAAGGATAATTAAGCACTGGAACAGGTTCCCAAAGGAGGTTGTGGAATCCTTGTCTCTGGAAGTTTAAGAACAAGTTAAACAACGTGATGTAGCTGTACTTAATCCTGGCTCAGCACAAGGGGATGGACTAGGTGACCTTTTGAGATCCCTTCAAACTTTGCATATCTATGTGGAAATACAAGTACCAAAAATCTGTGTAGCTCTGTGCCCTGAGTAAAGAATTGCTTCAAAAGCCTCTCAACCCTGTTTGCTCTTTTGCTAAGGTTTTTAGCATTGCTAGTGGTAGATGAATGTTTGCCATTGTCTCATTGCAGATATTGTCCCAATCCTGACGTCAACAGTGATTGAGTGTCATAGAGCAGGATTAAAAAACTCAGCTTTCAGTTTTGCTGCTATGTTGATGAGACCTGAGTACCGCAATAAAATAGATCTTAAATACAAAAAGAAGATTGAAGCAATGGTCAGGTGAGCCAGGCTAATATGATTTAAGTGCAGACAACAGAACAACTTTATCTGTAGCATTATTTTTCCTCCATAAAATCTACAATGTTTACATATTTTTCCTTAATCCTTACCTTAGGTTGGGAGGTTAATTTCCAACTCCTTTAAAGACTGAGGCCCTTATTTTTCATTGTCTTGCATGTGTTATAGTCATTTACCTCAGTGCAAAGTGGGTGTAAAATGCTACCTAACCAGCTGCAATGCTTTACACCCATTTTGCACAGGTGTGGAAGTCTATAGTGAATTGAACCGATGAAGGCGTAGTAGTTCTCCTATATTTGTATTTTCAATGGGCAGTTGTTCAGCATCACTATCGTGCACTTTGTAGAACGGCGCAAAGACAATCATTTAAAGGGAGACAAGGCCAAGGATAAATACCAAGTTAAAAGGCAAACTCTCCAATTCCTTCTCCCTCCCCCTTTGTAATCTGTTTAGACCACAAATTCTTAGAGGCAAAGACCTTTTTTCCTAGTATAATAATACTGTATAGATAATAGTGATGGTGTGTTTATCCTATATATCTAAAGCTCCTTGCCTGCTTTTTAGGTGCCACTGTAAAAATCTCCCAGCCAGCATGCCAAACGGCTCTGCTATACTCATAAAACCCTATCGGAGACTTGTGGGAGGAGTTTTGACTGCTCTGATCAATACACCTGATAGCTCCTGTCTGGCAGGATAAAATAATCAGGGTACAAAATCTGATCCTTGCCAAATTTTATAAAGTATTTTAATGAAAATCTCTAATTATTCTCAAAGCTCATTATGCTGACACATCGGAAAGTGCTATGAAAGAGGATCAAAGCCTTTTATCTATAAAGTTCCATAACAGAGTATATCTAGAAATCACTTAGGAAAACTAATTAAGTGTCCCTTCTCACTTCCTTCATATTAGTTCTAATATAAACATTTTATAGTAGAATCTGGATCAGGATCCCTCACCACCATACATACTTGCTGAAAAAGAGCCTATGGACTGCAACTCCATGGAGCAGAAACTATAGTCCAACTATTACAATTCTGAAGCTTAAATCCTAATATTTAACACCTAAATATCATGGTGAGTGGTGCCTAACAGTGTAAGATTAGCTATTACATAATATATATACACACCATTTGTTACTGGGATATTTGAGAGATTAAGAATTCAAAACGGTGATCAATATTGCTCAATGGCAAATAAATGCTTCAAATTAAGGGCCCTCTTACACTGGTAGGCAGTGTAAGGAAAATATGTGCAGTATCTAAGGGAAAACTGGTGCAGAGGGAAGGTGACAGAAAATATTGTTAACTGGAAACTGTACGTTACTCAAAAAAATTGTTTTGCTCTTTACAGAAATAAGGTGTAGTCTTTTGTGAAGGAGTTCTTGTACTTGATTCATATCCGTATCTTATTTCTAGACGACCAGACACATCTGAGGCAGAAGAGCCAGCTACACCATGCCCATACTGTGAATTCCTGCTCCCAGAGTGTGAACTCCTCTGCCCTGGATGTAAAAACAATCTTCCATATTGCATTGCAACTGTGAGTATTTTTAATTGAATGACAAATTCCCCTCCTCCCAGCACACATGCACAGTTTGAGAATGCTTCCTTTAGTATTTAGCACTGTGTACCAGGTCTGCCTCTTCCCCCTTCTTAAAATGTTTTTATGAGTAAGATTAGTCTAAATTTGTAACTGATTCAAACATGTTTGTCCAGTCTCTATCCCTATTGTTTAAATGAGAACACAAAATAACTGACTATTGCTAAAATGTAATGAAACCAATTAATTTTTACAGTCAAATTATAAGGTGTATGGTAAGGGAAAGAAAGGTGTGTGTTTTCAATTGTGCACAATGTCAGAGTTCCAGAGATGTAACATCTACATATTTATGGAACCTTTTTAAATTGAGTGTACACAAGAAGGAAGCCATCTCACTCTAAGCAGACTATCACAAAACCTGCTGCTTTGCCTGCAACTTTGTGATCTCAGGTTGGATAAGGTGGTATGCAAACAGATGGCCTCACAGCTCTGATGCCTTCAGTATGCATGATTAGCAAGTGAAATCTTGTACCTAGAACAAACTCCAATATTAAAAAAAAAAAACTAAATTTTTGCTAAATATCTGGGACTGCTGTTTATAAACTCTTAAAATGGTAATTCAGTAATGGTCATGGTAATTGTCCCTTGCTGTACTTCTACCAAAAAGAGGGGAAGAAGGGAGTATTACAAATAGCAGAAAAATGTTCTGAATAAGATATGCAGAATTTCATAACTTCTTAAAATACACAGCACTATTCATACAGCAACAGATGCAAAAATGAAGTATCCAAATTATTATAATCTCATGTAATGATCACTTGAAAATAAATTACAGTAGCATTAAATCTAGCCACATTATAGGGTATTTGATACTATTGCAAGTTAGCGTCACTATTCCTCATGAAACTTTTTAGAGTTAAGATCTTTTGCTGCAGAAAGGAGCAGAGCTGAAGAGTCAGTATGCTGATTATTACGCAAACACTTACAATCATTAAAAATTTTCACCTGCAGGGTCGGCATATGGTAAATGATGACTGGACAGCCTGTCCAAATTGTGACTTCCCTGCCCTGCACTCAGAGTTTAAAAAGTAAGTTGGAATCTTTCCTGCTGAATAAGGATTTTTTTTTAAAAAATAGCAAAGACCCTTTTCCACAGGAAGGAGAAGCATTAAGCCTCTCATTGTGATGGCCCATCATTTATCCTTATCCCACACTTTAAGCATAGCACTACCTTAGCATGAACCCAGGTGGGCGTATCGAATGCATGCTACAAACAGCTGCTGATGCAGTGTTGTAACCCTTGAAAGAAACTAGCAAGGGTGGAAATAGGCTTCTGCAACTTCCCAACACTTTTCCTTCCCATCCCCCAAGAGGCTGTGCAGAAACACACCAATACTGGCCGGAGGAGCCCCAACTATCGATGTGGTCCCCTTGAGATTCAAAGGACCAAAGCAGCTATTCCCCCGCCCCCACAACACACACTCTCCATAATGCCTGGTTCCAGAGTAAGAATATACCTTGGCAGAGCTTTGACCACAGCTATTCTGCCTTAAACAAGGGAATAACTCCTGACTGGCAGTCACAGGGAAGTAAGAGCAGTTCCTCAGCTCAGTTAGTGCTTATTATTGACATTTGAACAAAACTACTTTGTCAGTAGAAAGCCTTCCCTTTCTCTTTATTCTATTAATTGACTCTTTTTAGATTTGCATATTTTACTTTCAAACCTGAATAGCCATAAGACTGCACATTTGATTTCTCAAATGAGACTGGAGCTTTAAATAGAATTACTAACATAGCCCATCTCCACAATACAGTAGTGGGCTAGACAGCCTTCCAAGAGCTTTATGTGCTTTACTATAGCAGCCTCCAAGAAACCCCTTCTTTCCAAATTGTAAGTAGTTAGAACAGAAACTGAATTACAAACACCAGAGTTACAAACTGACCAGTCAACCCCACATCTGATTTCGAAGCACACAATCTAGCAGCAGCAGACCAAAAACTACAAAGGGAAAAGCAGCATTTTTCTTCTGTATAGTAAAATTTCAAAGCTGTATTAAGACAATGTTCAGTTGTAAACTTTTGAAAGAACCACCATAACATTTTGTTCAGAGTTACAAACAACCTCCGTTTCAGACATGTTTGTAACTGAGGTTCTACGGTAGTTGACATCTTACAACGGAGTCATTTTCCCCTTCCCACCTACTAAAATTGATAGGTTTTAAGGCCAGAAAGAATCATTATGATTATCTAGTTTGATCAGCTGCATAGCAGACCATTTTCCCCTCTAATTCCAGCATCAAGCCCAACACCATGTGTGTCAGGAATGTAATTTGACCTGAAATATTTCTTTTAAAATAGTATGTTGCAGAGTGAAAATATATGTCCAATGTGTTCAGAAAGAGTTAGCATGGTCCATCTTAAGAAGATAGCTGACTGCACACCATACCTCAACCCAGAAGAAATGGAACAGTGAATTTATTCAAGTAAGTCCTACTGCCACTTCCAGAACAAACCCTAGGAAGATATGCAAGAAATGAGCCAAGATACTAGTTTGATGAACTGTAGGGAAAATGGATATTTATGTAATTACAAAACTTAGTATACTAATGTGCTTGTTTATATGGGAACTGTATGGTATTCCCTGCCCTCCAAAGTTTAGAGTCAGTCAAAGATGAAGAATATGTGCAGCACCAAGCACATGGTAGTGGCTACAGGCTGAAGCAGATTGAGAACCCATCTGTGTGATAAATAAGAATCAAAACTAATGGTTTGTAGTGCCTTCTTGCCATCCTGTTTGACAACTTCAGGTAGCAAGTTTTGGCTTGAAATGCTCAGTCTTCAAAGAATGCAACCAAATTCTCACCACCTTCTGCCATTAATTCACTCCTTAACCAGTACAGTATTTACTGTAAAATAGGGTAACATTTTGGATCCACTATTTGACATCCTAATTCTATTTTCAGGTACCAGAAAGTTTTGGAGAGAATGTTTAGCTAGAATCTACACATTGGTTTGTAGTTCAAGTGGTCGAAGCGTAGTACTGTTCAGCTGCCAACTATTCTTACGTGAGAGTAGTGTATTGTACCTACAGTCCTGTAGATTTACAGTGTGTATTAAGCACTTTTAAAAAGAAACTGTCACCATAAGCAGCAGACTAATATTTCACTTTTTAGTTGTAGTACATATCTTCTCCAACTATTGTATTTAAACATCAATCCTGACTATGAAAGAGGTTGTTTTATAATAATGTTAGTTACATATTAGAAGATTGACCAGTAATTAATTTATTGTTAATGCACTGAAAAAAGTCAGTTTGATACAGTTGTCTCTATTTTGAAGACTGAATGAATAACTGCTCCTCTTCATTTTCAGAATGATTGGGTCCTCCTGGAGTGTTGGGGCATTAAGGAAGCTCCTTATCAGTTTGGTGGATATTTTTTCCAAACAATTTAATACTGGAGCAGTTGTCAGTTCTCCATTTTGAGATACAGAAATTAACAAAATGTTTACAAATGTACTTACTGAAAGCAGAATAAATCCAATTTTACCCTTGCGTTTAACTTTAATTGATAAAGTCTGTTCAGCTTCAGCAGCACAAATGGGAATAGTGCCAACTCTTCGTTTCAGCATTCTCTGCTGCATATGTCAATTTGTCACTTCATTTGAGACAGCAGAAACAATGGAATTCCCTCTACAGTTCTGAGGTGACCGCTTCCATGTGTGTTCATTTATAGGCAATTCATTACTGGAGGGGTTGATAGCTAGGAGATGTGGATAAGTAATACAAATAGCTGAAGGAAGTAAACACCACAGAAATTTAGCATAATAAAGAGGACATCGCACTAATCTCAGAACCTTGGGGTATACCTATTTAAAGTTTTTCTAACTGTTAGGATATTGTAAAGGTTTCCATTATAATTTAAACACCACTGTCTGTATTGCTTCAATTCCACAAGACTGCTTAGGAAACTTGAGCTAGAAATTCAATGGAGGGGGGAGAAAGCCCAATATGCTTTTACCCAAAGTCTATCAGGCTTTGGGATTTTTTCCTATGCTTTGAACTTTTAGTTCCTAAACAATGCAGTAAGGGCACTATAGAGCAGGGATGGGCAAACTTTTTGGGCTGAGGGCCACATTGGGGAATAGAAATTGTATGGAGGGCCATGAATGCTCACAAAATTGGGGTTGGGGGTGGGGTGGGGCTGGGGATGAGGAGAGGCTCAGGGGTGTAGGCTTTGAGTTACACTTACCTCAAGCAGCTCCTGGAAGCAGTGGCATGTCCCTTCTCTGGCTCCTATGCATGGAACACCCTCGGAGCAGGGCTATGCCGTGACAATCCAATGCCCCGGCTGGAGCACCAGAGCGGGGCAAGCCCCGGACCCCGCTCCCCAGCAGGAGCTCGTAGGCCAGCAATCCAGCCTGCAGGCCATAGTTTGCCCACCCCTGTGTAGAGCCTTAAACATCTCCTCCTCCTCATTTTCATAATGAATACATGCAATTTTAATTCCACAGCACAAAAGCATCCAGAAGTGCTAATTCTCATTGAGTATTTTCCACTGCTGGCTTAAACAAGACAATAGAGCTTTTCCATGCCTCTCTACGTCAACAAAATGAGGGGGAGAATGGAGGTGGAAGGCAAAACCCAGGGAAGAAATTCTAATACACACTGTAGCCTCAAAAACTCATGTCGATTGTTAAGGCTTGCTGGGGACAAATATGGTCTCCAAGCTATGGAAAAGAGGGGGGGAGAACCTGAATAAGCCAAAATATTTGTGAAACTAATTTTATTGCAATTTTATACATTGCTGCATTTTTATAATGTACAAAAGAAATATGCAATTTAAATTTTTTGCAGTATGTACAAGATTTCACCACATAATAGCAGAGATTTAGTAAAAAGGTTCAAAGTCCTGTGAAGAAAACTATTAGTATAAATGGCAGGAAGCTAAACCCCTCTTTCAACATGTTACTGCTGAAACTACAGGTGACCTTCCAGCAGCAGACTAAAGTCTGCATTTTGTTAACATGCTCCAAAGCATTAAAAAAAAAAAAAAAAAAAATTGTAAACATTTACATTACCCCTGCATATTTGGATTGCAAAGCAGCCACACTACCTCTATAAGAGGAGCATTTTCAGCCCACTGGTTCTACCCTTCCAGCTGCAATGGAATCACTGCTTCACATTACTGAAAGTGGGTATCACTGAGCAAGCAAAGCTGTGTCCAAAGCTAGAGTGGTTACCCAATGTAATCAGTCAGTATTGAACAGTTCAGTTTCTCATTTCTTCCCTTTCCCTTTCCCTTTTCCTTTTCTTGTTTCTTCTCCATTTGCTGCTTTTGACAGCTTGGAAGACGACTTTGCCTTTTTTTGCTGGAAATAAAATGTTAAAGTTTAAAATGCAGGTTTAGTGTGCCATGCCACATTGTGACAGAAAACAATCAGCATGGCAACATTCTCAATAAGGATATCCTAAACAGACAATATCAGTTACTTCCAATTTGTGTCCTGATCCTGAAGCAGTCAGTAACCTAAATAAAACCTCTACAGTGAAACAGGACCAGGGCCATACACTTCATTACATCTGTTGCCAAAGCTCATTGCACATACTAGGGGCACCTTGCATCCCTCCATTCCTTCCCTAAAAAGTCCCTGTGTGCCACCCTTCCATCTCCTGCACACCAGGGGCTCTGTACCTCTCCCACCATTCTTCTCTGTCTGGGAGATAAGGCATTCAGGATGGCAACAACATTTTAAACTGTACTGGAACAATGAGCAACACAGAGAAATTGCTGGTGTCAGCAAAACATTTGTTTTATAGACAATTAGAGCGGATTGAAAGTGCTGGCTCTGGCAACCAGATGCAAAGAGCTCTGCAAGTTGCCCTTTTGCTTTTCCGATTTTCACCGAAGTGGTCAAGGTCTGTCCTATTGATGCCGAAAGCATTCCCTGAAATTATGGAATTGATCAGATGAGGTGTTCAATTGCATTACAAACAGAAAAGCACAAAGTTGAAAATTGGCTGAGTGAAGTGAGACCCTATAAACTGCTACTTGAACATTAGACAACAGTGCTCCAGCCAAAATTTCAAACCTACCATCAGAAAATGCTACCCAGTTTGCAACAAGATGAGATTTAGGAGAGTCAAAGTTAAACACCCAGCAAACCGGCAAGTGTGTGTTCTAGCCCCGGTGCAATGAGCCCTGGTAAGATGGTCCAACTTCTCACAGGAGACAGATGGGTTTCCTTGGTGTTACACTACTCTACTATTAGCTGAAAGTATTACCTTGATCATTGCATCACTTTCAATAGTATCTTGCTCATCCTCATCAGACTGCAATTCGTCAGCATTCAATTCTTCATTCACTTCTGAAGCCAACCCGGGCCCTGGCAGCCGTTTAGATGTTTTTACTGCATGCAGGGTATATGGTGTCAAATGTGCCTCTTTGTTATAGGCACGTGTAAAAGCTGCTTTGACCTGTTCAGGAGTGGGAGACACACTATAAGCACTAAATTAAAGACTCTACATTTTTTGGCTAACCAAGCTATGATCTGGCCAAGGATTCCCCCAGAGAAGAGTATTTGTATGCCTAAGGCTTGCAGAGAAGGAGACAGCTATCAGGGAAAGGAATGTGGGGAGTACACAGGAGGATGCATCTAAGATGCATACTGAGGGCTTAATCTGTATTTCTTCTTTGAGATTCAGTCACTTGGCTACTGAGTATTTGAAAGCATGGTTATAAATCAGCTTTCAAAATTGTAACTCTGGGAGCAGAAATGGTAACCTGCTTCAGCCATCCATCTCCTGTCCCAATGCCACATCACAGTGGATGCTATTCTGTGTTTTATTCATAAGGCCAAAGAATTACCATACATTTATAGAAGGAGGTAATAGCAGAACATAACTAGTGAATTTTACCTTGGGGTCCAGTTTAGAAAAGGGACTAGGTTTGCCTCCCCAGCTGGATATTTCCATAATATTTTCCACATCTTCTCTCATCAAGCAATAGGAGTCCATGAATGTTACAGCATCCTGTACACCTTCTGTACCAAAGCTTGTCAAGGGTCTAACAAGTGCATCCCGCAAGTATGACAAATACTCCATGTTTACAGCTCTCTTGCTGGTGTGGGTTCTTGCCAAATGAAGAGAGATTGCATTAAACAGGATTTCCCTGAGGCTCATTCCTAAAGGTCAGCTCCCAGTGCAAATCAAAATACACCCTCATGAGTAGGCTCTCACCATGTTAAGAATCAGCAGTGTCTAGGAACACCACAATGCAGGCTGCATTTCTGTATGGAGCTACCAGTGCTGAATAATTACAAATGCCCCTGCTGCAAGATATCCAGATTGCGGCTCTGGACAGAGTATCATTCACAGTAGACTAGCTAGCAAGGGTCATCCCACAACAAAATTAAGTAGGAAATTAGGTCAAACCACAATTGATTTAAACACAATTATATTGTCAAGCTATTTTAATGGCTGATTATACAAAAATTGCTTTATAGTCTGCCTACTGACACCTTAGTGCTGACCCAATGTTAAAATTAAATGTTATTGGAAGCCTATGACTAAGCTCTTGGAATGCGACCATTGCCAGCCAATGCACATGTATCTGTGTCCTTACCCTCTCTCTAATGGACCTTTTAATATTAATTTTAAAAGGAGGAACCTATAGCAAATAGAGGCTTTTCTGCTTTCCACACATTTTGCTCTGACCCTAGCAAGACCAGTGTTACCTTCTCTCCCAAACCCCATTCAGTCCCGTCCCTAATCCATTTGCTCTCCTTTCTCATTGGTGCCCTCTCTCTCATTAGGAGACATCAGTCTCTCATTTCTCTCCTCACCTGCTTCTCTCCAGAACCTAGTTCCTCCTAACTGCAGCAAAAAATAATAATCTAAAAGGGAGCCAAGTTACATTAACTACCAGTAAGAACAAACATCCCAAAACAGTGTACACTGGGAAACACAGAGGGACGTCCGCATTACCTGAGACTCATGTGCAGTGCCAGTTCTTGAACAATCCGGTCATGTTTGCCTGTGGATGAAAATTTCCCCAGCCAGCCTGGAAAGTTAGGAAACTGTGACATGTAACCTCTCATTAGTTCCCCAGGGAGAACACTCGAATAAATGGCCTGAAAGGAGAAGTACACATGAAATTCAGTTCAGAAGTAAACGTTTAACACTGGCACCAGGATTTCCTGAAGCGACACACTGAAAATACAAATATTGCTAAGGCAATAGTGGCGTCTTGTAGAAGTTAAAGATAGAGCAGACATGTACAAATATAGGGTATGTCTACACAGCAATGAAAGACCTATGGCTGGCCCAGGTCAGCGGACTTGGGCTCAGACTGGAGCCCAGGTTCTAAGACCCTGCGAGAGGGAAGCATCTCAGAGCCCAGGCTTCAGCCCAAGCCAGAGTCTCCTGACTGCAACTTCTAGCCATGCAGCCCGAGCCCACTGACCTGGGCTCTGAGACTCAGTGCCAGGGGTTTTTTAAGCACAGTCCAGACATACCCATAGGGTATCTGGGAGGCTGTGGAATAATCTCCAATGAGAAGTGGAGGAGGCCATATAATAAATTCTAATGCCAGAAGGGATCATTGTGATAGTCTATTCTGACCTCCTGCATAATACAGGCCAAAAAACTTCAAACAGGAATTATTTTGGGGAACTAGAGCAGATCTTTTAGAAAAATAACCTTGTTTAAAAAATGCCAGTGATGGAGAATCCCTGGATACAGACAGAGCTAAACTGGGCAAGGCAATAGAAAACGTAGAGAAAAGGTGGAGACAATTCTACAGTGGTAATGGGATGGATTATTAGGTCTCTCTCATTTTTAACTTCTAAAATGCACCATATCCACCAAAAGAAAAATCCCAGATCTTTTCTTATTCTAAACATTATTATGGCCAGCATCCTGTCAATATTAAATCTGAATGATTAGTTTAATCCCTGTAAATTGGCATGTTTCTAGAAGTGAGTGCAAAAAGTTCAGTATCCCTTGCAAAGGAAATGCATATTTCCTAGTATTTTAACCACTTTAACAGCAACAGATACATCTGGTGTGCCAGCCATAAGCACAACTGATTGTGCACCACCCCGCCCCTGTCCCTCAGGTCAAGGGATATGAATCCCTCAGCATAGGCATTACGGATTTCAGGGGCATTTTCAGTCATATAGGTAGAGCTGAAATACAGCTACTGATACATGGCATAGAAAAAGGATCATCCATGGGATATGGTGTCTCAGAATGGGATAAATTAAAAACCTAACAGACCAGGGCTGGAGCTGACGTCTTAGTCCACCTAACTGTCATGGGCTTTGGTACAGAGGCAGGCCGTTCTTGATGTTTCTGGCTCAGCTGCCTTCAGAACTAGACACCATGCACAGCTTTTAAAACTCCTTTTGGGGTTTCAGTCAGGGCACAGCGTCAGCACCAGATTGAGTCCTTAAAGGCTGCAAAGCACTATTAAAATACAGAATACCCCCAAACTCAAAAACCACTATCCTAAAACTGAATTATTTAACAGTTTTGGGTACTACACCAGACTAAACGTGATGACAAACACAGAGGATCCCGTCTGCTCTCTGTGGTGAAGGAACTGAAGTGGCTGGCAGGAGTAAACTCCTTTATATATACAGCCTTGGCCACCAAACGTTTAGCACCTTGACGGGACACTCATGCATCCCCCAAAGGGCACAGCTTTCAAGAGGTTTCTGTGAACTTGACACCAGGGGCACGACAGTGTTTCTCAAAGTTTGTGTGATGGGGAGAGGGAGAGAAACGCCAGAGGACTGGCCAAGAGGGCATGGACAGATCTCCAAGTTGTTCTCCAGATTGTCAGCTTTAATTTTAAAACAAACAGTCTAACAATTATGGTTGCAAAGAAAACTTTCAAAATGTGACAGTGTAACCAATGAAGAGGTGTCTGCCTGAGTTTGCAAAGAGCCTGATACAATACCTGTGAGATCTGAATTGTCTCATTCATTTCAATTAATACTAACTCAGATGCCAATTATGTCACTTTAAATATGAACACTGTTTTTCCCCCGAGAGAGTGTGAGATGGTGGTGGCGGGGGGATTACAAGGACTAGCAAGGGAGACAGGGGACACCCACATGATGATAAAGACCTATCCATCTTAATTTTCTACAACATATGACAGGGTTTCAGGGGACATGCAATTTCCTGAAAAGAGGCTCAAGCTTTCAGAAGTTTGGGAAATGCTGTATTAATACAGGAGATGCTTTTCACTCACGTGAATATGGGAAATGGAGTCCAAATGGCAGAATCTAGCATTTGAACTGAAGAACAACACAACTGTACAAACTATAACTTATAAACCAGGACAACAATTTCAAGGGAGTGGTCTGGTATCTGGGACATCCTTATGTTACGTATGAGAAATGAAAGAAGGGTTTACCTGCGTAGGCAGAAGGTTCCAGTTTTGCTTACTGCGAATCTGCCTGTCGACTAGATCACCATCACATATACTGTCTGCTGCTCTGCTCAGTAGCATCAAGTGTTTTATCATGTTACCTCTGGAAAAAAGTAGTTGTCCATATTGCTGCAGGAACCTCCACATAGTTTTGACTCTTTAATATATCTCACGCACTCCCCTCATACCACCCTTCCAGTTCCACCATTTGTGATTTTGGACAACTCACCGAGCAGCAACAGGTTTCACATGTACATAATTTTCTTGGACAAAAAGAGGTGCTAGAGAGTAATCATGGAAGAATAGGTCGGATTTGTCGATAAGAGACATGCGAGCAGTTTCCTCTCCAGCAGCAAAAACCTTCCTGACAACATCAAAGGGGCCCTAAAACAAAGGCATTTTAAGAAGCTGATCACACAACAACATGCACTGCATCTTCCACGAATAGTAGATGAGGACAGGAAGTAATTATAGTGACGGCCCATAGCTATCTCTGGACTCTAATATAAAACTCTGCTCTGCTATAGATCTCAAAGTGCTTTACAGACATTAAGACTTGAGCTTCAACATCTCTGCGAGTAGACTGAGGTAGTGTTATTATTATCTGTGAGTATGAATGATTGTCAAGGATAGGAAGGAGTGAGCTCCATAGTCTTTAGCCTTCAGGGAGCTGCCAAGTTAGTCCTTTAAAAAAAAAATCACTATAAAAAAGCTATATTGCCTGCCTACCTCATCTAAAATATTTTAACTTCGCACAGATAAATTAGATCTGCACAGTGAGACTGATCCATAACGGGCTTCAAGGAGCATTCCGCTCTCACCAGTTCTGGGAAAAACTCTACTTCATTTTTTTTCTTGGTTTTACTCTTCAGTTATGATGACAAAAAACTTTAGCAAATAAGTGGGTCTGGTGCATACTCAAAACACTTTTTAAGTAGCTGACCACCTCTGTATATTTTGACTACTAGTATTTTATTTCTATTGTTGCACTTCTGGTTACTAGGAGCAAATCTATTAGCAGCTGATCCAAGATGTACACTCCTCTTACCAGTTTGATATCCTTTTTGGCTTTGCTGGCATCAGCTTTTGCCTCATCATAGGTCAGTGATTTATTTTTTGTACACCACATACTAAGATTATGTAAAACCTAGGAACAAACAAAACAGACAGCTTAAGTATTGCTAAGGACGCTTGACAGGACAAAGACGTAGGAAGAAAATCTGATCTCTATGCAAAAGCAGCAATCTAGCATTTATGTGCTACAATGCAAGCATGAACTACAGGCTACCGAGATTGGTACAGGTGTATAACTGACCTGCCTAATGTCCTGATTTGCTGCCAGAATTATCTCATTCATAGCTGGAGCGGGTATCTTTAACCCTTCTTTAAATGCAATAGACATCATGGCACCCTGTAATAAGCAAAATATTCGAAAGAGAAAAATATCTTGAGTATTTTTGTACATATAATGTAGTTAAAATAGAATAAAAATGATGGGCTAAATATGCTCATTTACAATGAAGAATGTTACAATTATTTTATTTCAGTTTACAAGGTATGATTTTTTTAAACAGTCCTCTTTCAAATATGCAGGTCTACTACCCATTGTAACCTTTACAACTTGCTTGGCTCTTTTGAAGAATGAGGCCACTTTCTTAGATGCCTAACTATGCATCCACTTTTGAAAAAGTGAGCAATAGCCAACAAGATCCCCCTCCTCCCTGCAACTACTGAAGTTATTCCGTGCAATCTAATTTTTGACCTTTAGGTGTTGGTGAAAGTTTCTAATTCTACCAGTGACTTGAAAAATAAAAAAATAGATCCTTGTAGAGAATTGGCTGCATTCAAAGCAATGCTACTCAATGAACAACCTAATGTCACTATTCCTACCTTAATCTGTTCTAGCCGAGGTCTCTGAAAGCGAAGATCAAAACAGTAATGGACCAGGGAACGAATCTTGGGATGGTTCCGATCATTACACATACAGATGATAGGAATCTTTGTGGTTTTAATCAGACCAATTAACTCCTGCAATTTAAACACGTTTACAGTGTAAATGTTAAAAGTCTTCATATACCACACATAGCAAAAACTATTAGAATGTGTTAGCTTAAAGCAGCTTATGAGTCAATACTTGGGTCAAATCCTCAGCTGGTGTAAATCAGCATAGCTCTATCAACTGTAATACAGTTATATTATAGATCTGGTCCTTCTTTTCTAACTCTCATTTATCACTCTATTGAAATAGAAAATTATTTCTACTGTGTCTCAAACCGTGCAGTTCAAGCAGGTTTTTTTAGTACTTTAAATACTCAGCTCTGTGATGAGATTTTTATTATCTAGATTAACTATTTTGCCCATATAAATGTTATACATTTTACTAGTGACAGCAACAAACGGTAGGTGTTTCACCTGTATTCCTCCTCTGTCTTCATTCCCTGCCATTCCATCCACTTCATCCATGATCAATACATGTTTCATGCTAACTGAATGGGATGTTCCTAAAAAATTAATAAGGACAAGTGAAGTTGCACTGAAATACTTATTTCCCAAGGTTATAGAGGAGCTGCTCTTTACACAACTCTCTACAGTTAAATCTATATTAAATGTTAATTTAATCTCCTGTTCTGCCAGTCGCACATACAGTACACTCAAAATACATGTTCACACCATAGTGCTGACTGATTCTCTTGTCAGGTCTATAATATCCAGTCCTATCCAGCAAAAGAGCAATTATACAGTTTCTTAGCAGTTTGTGTAACTTCCACAACATAATTAAAAATGTCAACCTAAAGTAATATGTAGGATTCTTTCCAGGCCCATTGTTCTGACTTGCTTCCATCTTAATACATGAAACTCCCTCTCTAAAATATGGGACTGATCCTACCAGCTACTGAGCATGCTCAGCTCCCAGTGGAGATCATGGAAGGAGGGTACGGTTACTTCACTTCAGTAGGAGCTGAGGTGCTCAGCACTGCACATAATTGGGTCCTATCTAAAAAAAAAGCAATAAAGGAACATCACACACTCCACATACCAGAACAGAAGTCTTTCATGCTGGTGTTATTTAAAGATTCGGCAACCACGTCCTTCAAACTGTTCTTACTGCGAGTGTCACTAGCATTCAGTTCCACATAGCTGTACCCCAGTTCCTAATCCCAATAGAACCACGCAGAACAATTAGAATACATCAGAAAAAAAAACCCAAAACTACTCATGAGCAAAGATGGGAAGACCATACATTATCAACTAAAACGATGTACAGCTTTGTATTTCAATTCTCTTTTGTATTTTCCCTCCTTTCCTCTTGCATCCTAAATATTTTTTGGATGAATCACCATAAACAGAGACATGCTATACTGCCCCACAACAGAACAAAATTCACTACTGATTCAGTAATTCATTTCTAAGATTCCATAAGTTTGGAGGTGAGTTTGTCTTTTTCTAATTTTACAAAACCGGGAGGTCACAGATTCAGCCACAAAAGGGGACTGACGTGGAACATCAAGAACTCAGTTTAACAGAATATACAGTATATGTCTCAACTGAAGCAGAAGTCAGAGTTTTAGTTTGGGATTTTCAAAGGGGCCAAGAGTTCTGGGCCCAACTCCTACTGGCTTTCAATAGGATTTGGGTGCCAATCTCCCTTAGGACCCTTGTGAATGAAGTCTCGGATTTTCAATTAGTATTTCTGAAAGATTTACAGTAAGGAACATTCAGTGTGAAACCCTCCATTATCTCCCAGCACAAAACTAGACCGATTCGGCTAGATTTTCTTGATCTTTTCAGCTTGTGTCCCCCCATTGAAAGCCAAACATTGACCCCATTACATATACTATAAAAAAAAAGGGGGGGGGAGTAAGTCTATATAATTATAGGTATAATTATTGATATATTCAATTAAAATATTTATAACTATATATGTATTTTATTAACAATAAGTTTCCATAATTATGTTGATGTAATTGAATTTTTAAGTGTAATAAGAATTTATATAAATTTCATTATTTCTTTGCTTTACAATTGTAATAAAGTTCTCAACACCTCGCGCCTCCTGACCGTCTTTCATGATGTGCCTGGGGGTCAGGACCCACCAGTTGAGAAAGACTGTTATTATTAAGACAAAAATTTTAAGAGTAATTTTCAAATTTCAGCAAAAATTCGACACACAGTCCCAAATCTCCTCAGCTTTGTCTTCAACAATTCACTTAGAAAGTGTGGCACTGGGGGAAATGAAAAGGTTTAGGAGGAATACAAAAAAGATATCCTTAAGCCTAATGTCACACAGGATTTTCAAAAGCATGCAGTGATGGCTTCATTCTGCTCCCACTAACTTCAACTGGTAGATCTCCTATTAGCTTCAACAGGAACAGAGTTAAGCCAATGTGAGAACTTCAAAAAATCCCATCCTCAACTGCTCAACATACTGGAACTTGCGTTCCTTTTCATAAATAGACATGGGTGCACAATCACATCACTATCATCTATGTATTTACACCATACTCATTACATGAGTATCCTAGCACGTATATTATCACGTAAGACCCTGACACTACAATCAGTTCTGCACGGGTGGACCACTACACCCATGCAGAGTCACAGTGGGGGCACATCTTAATGTATCCAATTGTAGGTGCAAGATCAAAGCCCATATCCAATACTTCCATCTTCTCTTGCATCCCAAAAACATTTGTGAACAAGCACTCACCTCACAAACTAAAGCAGCTGTAGTGGTTTTACCAACTCCTGGTGGACCTGACAGCAAAGCTGCTTTAAAATTAGTACCATCATCTTTGCCTCCCAATTTACTGGGTTTTGCTAGAAAAATAAAAGCAACTTTTATCGAGATAATACAGGGATGGTAGATAGTTACATACCTTAAGAAGATAGCTTAAAAATACCAGACCTTAGAACAAGCAAGCTCAATCTTTGGATATCAGAACAATGGACTACAAATCTACAGAACAGTCAGTAGCATGAACATTTGGAGAACTCTAATTCAAATAATCTTAGTTTAACAGAATATGCGACTGCACTCTTTGCTTTTAATAGTTTTCAATTATTAATGTACCTGTGGCACTAAAATGTTTTAGCACTTTAAGTTGCTGTGAAACATTAATATTGGATTCATTTAAAAAAACAACTGTGTGTTGCCATGAAATTATATGCAAACTTACTGTGCCCTTTTCAGTCTCTTACATATCCTCATCAAAGGGCAGAAAAAATTAGTCCAGAATACACATTAAGTACCAATAGATTGCACTGACCAGCTTGCAGAGTCTTTTCTTTAAAGTTGCAGATTATCCCTAAAGCAACTTGCTAGTCAGTGCCAAGACCTTGGGAACTCGCTTCTTCCCCATGTGGACAGCAGCCACCAGAGCATATTAGCCTTCAGGGCATGCTGCAAGGCCCACCTTTTTTCCCCACTAATGAGGAAATGGGTGTTGGCTAGGGCTGGTCATGGTGGTGGGGGACTCTAAGGACTGTGGGGGAAGGGAATTGATGTCTGTTATATGTATGTTGAGGTCTGGACCTCTCGTATAGTTTGTAAATATCCAAACAAATAAAATACAAAAAACTGTGCAAACAGTATAATGTAAATCTGGTGAACTGAAAATGATTGTTTTACAACTTCAAAGATAAAACAGACTCAACACTTGCTGAAAATATCGCTTCTACTCTGGGACTTACACCTGATTCCAGACTTCTACAGTTGCACTCTATAAAAGAGTCTACATGAAGCTGAGCAGTGTGAACACCCGAAGTTCTACAAATTGAGAAACCTGGAAACAGCCAGAAAAATAGATATTAATTGCATAGTCACCATGTTTTTCCTCAGAAGTATTCTTGTGCCAGTTTTGGAGCCATCGTAACAACTTATTGGCACAGCTTTGATCCCCTTGCTGTCCAATTACTGTTTTAAGAGATGTGGGCTTATATTTATCAACCCACAGCAACCCCTCTGCTCTGCCTTTGCTTATCTCAGGAACACAACTCTCTTCAGTCTTTGGGGCATGCTTCTTCTCCATAGTTTGCTGCTTGAAGTCCAGACCTTTCTGAGCTTCAGTAGTTTCTTTTTTTATAGCTCTGAAGGTGCCTCCTTTTTCAGGAGTGGAGTTGCTTTTTTTAGGGTCAGTTTCTTTCTTAGCTGGGCTAATTTTTCTTTTTTCAGGCTCCATTTTCTGTGGGGTCTTGACCCATTTTGACTTTGCTTTCTTTGCCTTAAAAGTCAGAAGAGTGAAAGTGTAAAGGGAAAATAAAACCAACAAGAACAGGTCAGTAGCACGCACAGCTAGAGAGCCTTTGGAAGGGTTACAGCTTATATAACTAGAGCTAACTGGAATTTTCCCCACCCCTCAGTAGAAAATTTTATGAAAATGATTTTCTCATGGTCATCAGAAATTTTCCAAGGAAAACTTTAAAATATTCAGCAAAAAAACTTAAAACTTCAATTTGGAAATATCACTGCAGTGCCTCATGGGACTTGTCATCAGGCCAGGGAGTCCACTGCACAGAGTGGGCCATGAGGTACCTGAACTGTAACTCTTATTATACACCATGGTCTCCCTTATTGTTGAGCCATTACGGTGTATCACGGAGTCCCTGGTCATGGCACTTTGTGGGAGATGTAGTCTGACGCTGGGGAATGCAGCCCATGGAAGAGAAAAGGGCAGCAAACTACAACTCCTATGGTGGCATTTCAAAATTGAAACGTTTTGGTTTTGAACAAAAAGTCAAAATTGCCTGTGGAAAACAGATACTTTCCATGAAAAATGTAGCTGAGTCAAAAGCCCAAATTTCCATCAAAAAAACATTTTGGAGCTCTGTGATACCTCCAAAGAAACACACACAGTTCCAAACTTAGGTATGTTTGAGGACGGCAAGCCCATGACTGGATTACAACAGGAACACAGAAAAGAGTCTCAGCGTTAGACGGATATAAAATTTAAAAAAAAAAAAAAATACATTTCAGCTGCTAGTCACATGAGAAATAACAAGAGAGAGTGTCTACATTCAGTCTGGAAGCCATGGTAGTACTTCTAGAAAACTGAATACTGTTTGCCTTGTCATTGTAGACTGAGCTTAATCACACAGTAAAATAAATTGTATAGCATTCATTAACATTAGTTTATTTAGATTAAGATTACTTAATGTTTGCACAGAGGAGTGACAATGTAACAGCACTACATATATGCTAAATTTATCATATGCCATTTGCGCTTAATTACCCTAAATTTGCAATAGGGTCTCAGATTTGAATTATGGCCTTGATGTCGTACAGTATCAATCATCTTCAATTAGACAGCAACAAATGTAAAATTGTGTAGACTTGCTAGAGCTATTACATTTTAAAGGATAAACAATTAGTTAAATTTATTAAATTTATTTGATTTCCCCTGAATATACTCATTCCTCAGACAGGCAGCTCCACTAGAGGGAGTGTGAGAGTATATTAAATAGGTTAAAAAAAAAAATCTGATAAAACCAAAGCAAAAGTGAATAAAAGGAAGTCGTCTTTTCCACACTACAAAACTTGTATTTCCTCCCAAAGAGAAGTCAGAGTGATGGAAACATGTCTGACTACATAAAGCCAGTCTGAAACTGCCAAAGGATGGGACGGATGGACGGGCAGACAAACAAAGGCACCATATTAGCTGACAGTGCTTTAAGAAATAAATTAAGTTTATTTTGTACAAACCTCTGCTTCAGCTGCTAATTCATATTTGGACTTTTTGCCTGGCATAGTTCGAATCAGATCAAATAGGCCATCCTCATGAATAATTTTTGTCCCTAATGTTGATGCCTAGACCAGAAAGAATAATTAAGATTAGCTCAATTGCATTTAAACTGCTTTACAGAAGTGAATTATGTATGTAATTATTAAGTTTGGAAACACAAGCCATGTCAAAAAGCTATATAGTAAGTGTCTACTCACATTACAGTTACAATTTTAAAAACAAAATTAATACCAAACATATAGCCTATAATTGACACAAATGAGACTAGGGGGAGAGTAAGGTATGTGTGGTTGTTTCTAGTAGTAATATAAAAACAAAAACATTGTATATTACAGTAAGATATTTAAATGATTTATACTCCGATTATAGAATGGTGACATTTGAAAAAAATTACCTGAAACTAATTTACATACCTAGAAGGTTTTTTTAATTTTAAATTTTCCTAGAAATTAACTTTTCAATATCCATTCCAAGTAGCAATAAGACACTTCAGAGAACAATCTGATGGGGCTGATTAATTTACACCTTCAGATTCATTTCTTGTCTCACCACACACCTTCAGTGCACATTAATCAGAACTATCCTAGACTCATGTCTTATTGCTCATTGAATGTCTTCAGTACTGTAAAGATATTTAATCATGTCTGAAGCCTTCAAAGGTACATACAACACAGTATTAATATTATTTTATGTAAATTAACAGAAGCACCACTGTAATTTAGCACCGCTGTCAACTTTGGGCCTATTCCTGGTCTCACATACAGAAGAGAGTGCACTACATCAGATATACTGTCTGTCATATGTGAATATGGATGAGCCCTCAAAACCACTGTAAAAAATTGACGGTACTGGTAGAAAAATAAGGAAGTCAGTGTTACCTTTAAGTCATAACTGAGACACTATCTGAAATTACTAGTACAAAGAAAATCTACTAATAAACACCATTTTTCTTTTAGAAAAATTACTTAGTATTTCATTTTCCCCCCCCTTAAAATATGCATTTTGGGGAGAATTGTCTGGTTTTGGAAGGGAAATGTAATGATGATAAATTTACATATGGGTACAATGTTTTGGAAGGGAGAGAAGTTACTTAAAGTTAAGCACCAATGTTGACACAAGAACAGCTGGATATAAGCTCGCCATCAACAAGTTTAGGCTTGAAATTAGACAAAGGTTTCTAACCATCAGAGGAGTGAAGTTCTGAAACTGCCTTCCAAGGGAAGCAGTGGGTGCAAAAACCTAACTGGCCTCAAGACTTAACTTGATACGTTTATGGAGAGGATGGTATGATGAGACCGCCTACAATGGCATGTAGCTGATCTGCAACTGCAAGCAGCAAATATCCCCAATGGCCAATGATGGGACACTAGATGGGATGGGCTGAGTTACTACAGAGCATTCTTTCCCAGGTGGTGTGTGGTTGTTGGGTATTGCTGAAATGCTCAGGGTCCAACTGATCACCATATCTGAGATTGAGAAGAAATTTTCCCCCAGGTCAGATTGACAGAGACCCAGGGATTTTCACCTTCCTCTGGAGCATGGGGCACAGGTCACTTGCAGGTTTAAACAAGTGTAAATGATGAATTATTTGTAACTTGAAGTCTTTAGATCATGATTTGAGGACTTCAGTAACTCAGCTAGAAGTTATAGGTTTATTAAAGGAGTAGATGGGCAAGGTTCTGTGGCCTGCAATGTGCAGGAGGTCAGACTAGATGATCATGATGGTCCCTTTTGGCCTTAAAGTCTATGAGTGAATTAACGTGTATATTTCATACTTGGATCATGCATAGTAGCACTTACCTTCTCACATTTAGACTGGCCACAGTCACGTCCCATAATGAGATAGTTTGTCTTCTTGCTCACACTACCAGTCACTTTTCCTCCATAACGCTCAATTAAAGACTTGGCCTCATCTCGTTCAATAGACTCCAGGACTCCTGTAATTACGAACGTCAGGCCCTCCAAGCAATTTTCAGCTCCCTAAGAATCAAATATTAAGCAGTATCACTTGATGCACTTACAACAAAATGTCTTCCCGTTACAAAAATTATTTCTTCAATACCTTGGTTTGTCAAGTACTGTTTAGTTAGCCGAGACTGTAAGCAGCCATAAACAATCAAATGGCTAATCAGAGTCAGAACTGCTTGGCACTTTTAGCTAAAACTGAGTGGGGAAATTCTATTGCTATAGGCATCAACATCCTGTGCTTGAAGCACTGCAAACCACTGGCAGTTACTTTCTTTGAACAGCAGGGCAATCGTTTTCCACTATAAACATCAAAAATCATATATAAATCAAATATTAACCTAAGGGTTTCCAGTCTGTGACATTTAGATTTCTTAGTTTGTGCGGTTTATTTTTACATAAAAAGGTATGGCTTTTATTTTGTAAGGACTTTGATTTTTTTTTTTTTTTTTTAGGTCTGTTTTTCTTGACTCAAAACAATTGGCTCGCTCCAAAATCCTGCAGTCCTGGAAATGAGCTCAACAACGAGAGAGAACTGTAGAACCCAACAAGCCATTTTCACAAGCATTTTTCAACACTACAAAAATTGAAGTTTCTAGTGCATATTTTACAGATTAGAAATCTATTGTCAAAATATTTCTTAATTGGGTCTTGCCTTAGGTAATTTATATCTGGAGGACCTTGATATACATCAATGTTACACACACAAAATGCTGTAATTCTTCTACAGCCAAACTGGGACTTACTTGCGGTATCTCTTTGGAACCTAGTGCTTTTGGACCCTCTCGATTAAGGAAGCTTCGATATGCCTGGTAGTTGACTCGTTTCTTTTCAGAGTCCTCAGGACTGATAGACTTTGAAAGAAGAAATTTACTATAAGCAAGGAAACAATCAAACTCAGCCTTTACTTTCTTTAAAAGTTTCCAAATAGCTTTTTGTGCGTAAAAGGAGAAGCAAACCCTAGGGCTCATTTTTAAATGCTGACATGTAACTGGCAGCGACGACATGTAACTGGCAGCGACACTGGTCTTTACAAAAGGAAAATAACTCTACAGTATGGCAACACACCTCTTTAAATGTGTGAAAAGTAATTCACTGTTTATGTTAGGGCTCCTCCAGACATGGAGTTATTCCCTAATAACTATCCACTTAAAACTCATATCCTAGCGTAATCCAGAATATTTTTCATGTGTAGACATGCCCTAAATTGATACACACAACCAATATATTTTGCTATGCTTCAGATGCGTCAGCCTTTTATTCATAAAAAAACTAAAAAGTTAAAAAAGACCTATTAGAGAATCCTGGCCTTTCTCCTCATAAATTCAATATTGTCTATTTCTCTGCACAAACACAGGGGATGATTTTGGGTACGCATGTAAAACTTTAGAGATAGTATTTGCCATTTTCAGCTGCTGGGGGTGGGGAGGTAGGAAATGATCTTCAGAATCCTATCTCAAATCAACATTTAACTACTGGTAATTTAAGATTAGCAGATTCTGACATGTCAGTGTCTAGGATTAAAAACAAGAAAGGTGGGAATTGTTGAAAAGCTGACTATGCTGTGCTTAAGTCTGCATTTCTTATATATTTATTAACATGTATTCTAAATGAACTTCCTCCTGTGTCACCTAGTGCATCCTGTCATCGAGAATGCAGTAAGAACAATCTTCAGATCTGTATCATGTATAGCACCAAGCACATAACAAATAATAAAGTCTAGGTGTCTAGGAGATAAAGAAATTAACATTAGTTGTTTTCTGTTAATATATTTCCATACCAAAGATTCAAAAAGCCATCAACCTCTGAGATCTCTTTGGTCACCAAGAAAGCCCTCACTCACCATCAACTCCACCTGTTCCCCAATTTCTGCATTATGTAGCTATTCAGACAAGTGCTTTCTTCCCACAAAACTTTTTTAATCGATCTTTCTGTGTTTGTATGCCCTTTAAGAAGTGCTTGTTAATTAGATCTGTTAATTCCTAGCCTCATTTTATCAATATTCCTCTAGCTAATGTTTTTCTTGTTTTTGACACACTTATTGGAGACTTAAAACCTCGCTAGAAATTTGACTTCCTGAAATTAGAAGTTCTCCAGGAAACTCAAAGGCAAAACATATTGCCCAGCAACAATAGTTAGATGAGGAGGATGGTAAAAAGAAAAAACAAACCCTTCATATCCTTGTGTCAGCACCAAGCCCTAGTGAACTCCTCATGAAAGGTCCCTACCTCAGGCTTTTGGGGAGAAACTTTCTGTTTCTTTGGCGTTCTCTTCTCTTCCTTTCCTGAAATGATTTTTTCTTTTGTCACTGCACTGGGAGTCTCTCTCTCCTTTTTATTGCTCTCTTCTTTTTGTTTCAGAGCCACCAGCTTAGAGCTAGGTTTCAAAGGCAAGGTCTTATTCTCTGAGTTCACAGCTTTACCAACAGAAGTTTCTGGATGAGGACAAGATGGTCTTGTACTTTCAGATTTAGTTTGTTCCTTCGCACTATAATTCCTTGTGTCATCTGTTGAGTTTGACGTTTCCCCCGGAAAAAAGAGAGGGGGGGGGAAATGTGTGTTAACAGGAGAACCTTCGTATTATAGATTAGTGAGTGCTAAAGTTTTTCTGTATGCTAGCATTACCTTTTTGAGACGGTTTATGTTTTTCTGTTGCGTTTGAACTGGTCTTGGTTGTCGAAATGGTTAGCTTCTCTTCCAGATCTTTTCGAGCCTAAACAAAACATGAACAAAATAACAGAGTAAGAAATTTACATGCTCTAAACAGCAGTTAACTGAGACTTCTGCAGGTTCAAAACATCTCTCCATTTCTGAAAGCCGTGTTTGAGGTCTGAATGGCACTGATTAAAAGGTTAGTCCCGCCACTGGTTAGAACAGGATTTATTACATACACTTTCGGAAAGGATAGCTAAGCAGGGGAACTTTTTAGGGTCAAATTCTGCCCTCATGCATGCACCCAACTCCCCCTTATGCCAATGGGAGCATATACCTAGAACCTCTGCTGGCAAAATTTGGCCCTAGTCAGTTCATTTGGGAAGCTTAGAGAAATAGGACTTTGTGCTTTCATTTATTAACTTCAAAGATAATTACTGCTAACTAGCTTAAAGGCAATAATCCCATGTACTGTAAAGCATGGGTAGGTGTTCTCTTTCCGATTCACATCTGGTCTATTTTAAGTTTGAATGTGTGATTTGTTTCAAAATAAATCAAGAAAGCAGAAAATCATAACAGATTTTACAATCCTATTTTTGTGTACATTTTAACACTGGTGGGCAATGCCAGACATTCACTTACCAGGTACACTAAAGCAGAGGGCCCACACCTTTAGGGGTGACAGACAATTTCATATTCTATGTCCAATCAATCCTTGGCTTCTCTGTTGAGATTGCCAACACTCATGCTAGTCAGTAACAAATAAGGTGGTGGTTTTGTGATGTGGACCCTCACTTTAGATCAGCAACTCAATTTCACCTCAAGTACTAAATCACCAGTCTACCAATCTGGGCTGAATTTAAAGTGGGGACCTACATGGTGACAGGAAACTGGTAAGAAGATGCACAGAACGTAAGCCATTCAGTCCTCTGTTGTAAGATTCCATTTCTATATTGATAAGATTTTGCTACATAATTGCCTATAGAACACATTATTCAAAAGCAGCCATATAACTTTTCGATTTAATCTGATTTTTTTTCCCCCACATGAACCACTTCGGTCTTCATTATTTTAAATCTTAAATTTTAACCTTGTTCTGCATTTTAGTGTGAATCTCAATCAACCACAAACTGCAAAACTGCTACTTCACAAAATCAGTTTCAAAACTAAGGCCACGTCTACGCTAAAAAGTTAGGTTAAGGCAGCTGCGTCACTTGGAGGTGTAAAAAATCCAAGGCCCTGAGCAAAGTAGTTGAGTTGATCTAACCCCCTGTAGACAGCACTAGGTCAATGGAAGAATTCTTTCTTTGGAGAGACAAATTTACCATAATGACGAGAGAACCACTCCCATCACTGTAGTGAGGGTCTGTACTGAAAACGCTACAGCAGCACAGATGCAGCTATGCCATTACAGTGGTTTAAGTGTAGACACAGCCTCAGGCTCTGTCTTGTAAGTTTTGGTATCCTCTTAACAGTAAAATTACGCCCAAAGGGATCCCCCACAACTACAAGTCAGCATTCAAGCAAATATAAAAGAAGACAACTCAACGATGAGTTACACTGGATAGATTTCTAATTCTGAAGAGATACAGAGGGCGGTAATGAACTGCTAGTTGTCCAATTTTCTTTTCCAGTAAAGCACTATTTATTAAAATCATATTTTGTCAGACAATACAAAGTAAGATCATATTTATTCTTTAATCTTGGGATAAGTCTCAGCGTTAGCATGCTAGACAGCAATGTGAAAAGCTACAATTATGACATAGGCCAAGAACTCTATCAGTGAAGGGGCTAGTAAGGAGATTTGTTCTGATGCACTCACTAGCCACCAACAGACCACAGTAACAGTTTCAAAGGAAGCAGACAACCCACTCAACTACAAGGATAAAAAGCAACACATCTGCTGATACTAAGAGAGGACGGTGCTTACTGAGTGAGGGAAGAGCAAGCCAAGAGGAAGGAAAAAGTGGGCATGACCTTTTCAATCCCACAACCTAATGTTTCTTTCAAGAATGCCTCCCCATGGATCTCCATAAAATACATACATGGTCAAAAGATGTAGTGGGGTTTTTTTTTAAAAAAAAAAAAAATACAATGCAATCCAGAGTCACAAAAACATTTTAGTTTTAAAAATATTTTCATTTTTAAAACAAAGCTTATAAAAATAACCCACCTTTTTCTTCTTTGGTGTTTCATCCAACATGGCCAGAGTTCTGGCAAATTCTTCATCCTCATGCAGTTGTCTCTCTAGCTGTGAAGAAAAGAGAATATCCAGGTTTTTGTCAACAGAATTAAACTAAAAGGATAGGCAGTGGCATTTTATACAACCTCTTGTTCAAGATCAAAAATTCACTGAACACATGGACCGAGACAATATTCAGTTTTAATCAAATACCCCACCAAGAGGGAATACTCCTGTATTGGATTTCTCCAAATGCTACAAAATGACTTATTTTCCCCAACAGTATTCAACTCAGTGAAAGGATATTTGTAATGCAATAACCCACTATACAAAGAAACGAGCTACCTAGCTATAGGGAATAGAATTGTGCAATCCCATTATTAACAAAACTTTCTGTCCCTTTGAATACTTTTATTATGAAACAACCTTGTTAATGCGTTACACAACTAAAATTCGAAAGGAAGTCAGGATCACACTACTGACAACCTGTTACTGGGGAGCTGCCTGCTGGTTTCAGAGATCCTCTTTCAAAATTGGTGTCAGAAACAAAGCCTGTTCTGTATTAGCACATCTCCACAATGAACGTGGTCATCTTAACGCCAGTTCTCTTATTCCAAGAGAGCAGATTTTTACAAATACAGACCCTGACCCTTGCCTGGCTCTTGCTCTTCAATGCAATTTAGCAACAATCTGACATATTAGACAGATGCAAGTCCAGCTGAAAAATATAAATAGCAATTTCAATAAAATGGATTTCCTCCAGTAAAAAAAAGAAAGTCCAGGTCCACACATTTCCTGAGATTCCATTTGCAATTAGTATTACCTTGTGCCAAATAAAAACAAAGCCTAGTTAGGTTTTCCTTAATTTGTTCCTAACACAATAAGTGCAACATCTACAACAGTGACAGGCATCCTCGTTACCATATTATCATCTAATATTTTGCCTTAGGGCAAACATTTGTTCTTCCTGACTAAGGTGTTTATTGATAATACCTGTATTCCACATTACAAATCAAATCCTTTTACAACAGCAAGAAAATTGACCTAATCTAAGATCAAACATGCCCTTTCTGCCGGATTCAAATAGATGACTTCATAAGACCAAGTATACCACAGGGACTATTTTCTATGTAACCATAACACCGGTAGTACGCTAAAGCTGACGAATGGCATCTATCTTCCCTGCTTCCAGCAGAAAGAATAAAAAGAAAAAAAAAGACAAACAGTATCATCAGTGTAAATGAGGCATTTAAGGCAAAGATACACAAATTGTATCCGCAGAGCATCTCTGTTACATTTCTTGTGTAAGGGAGTGGTAGTGCTAGAGGTATTAGGAATTTAAAGAAAATGTGCGTGGTTTTTCCTAAAACATCAAAAGTTAACCCTATTAGAATATTAGTTTCTGGTAAGGTCAAAGAGGATGTATTCTTTTTAAATGCATATAAACATTTATTTCACAGGATGCTTATGCATTACACATTTCCATGTATCTGTATTAAACATAAATCAGCCAATCTTCCCTTCAAAGAAAACAAGAACTCATTTTGACAGGTATGTAGGATGACCAGACAGCAAATGTGAAAAATCGAGACTGCAGAGGCGGGTAATAGGAGCCTATATAAGAAAAAGACCTAAAAATCAGGGCTGTCCCTGTAAAATCGGGTACAGGTATGCATTCCCCCAATATAAACAGATTAATCTGGTGTTTATAAAGTTAAATACAGTACCCATGCGTAAGAATGCTATACCTTTCCAGGAGTGCATGGAGATCAAGAGACCATCAAATGAAACGGTCATGGATGGCAGTGATCTTTTTTGAGATGGAGTATGCATTAGAGACAGACTTAGGGCTTGGCTATACTTTCAGATGTAGTATCAAACCAGCCTTCGGAGGCCTCAGCAGGGAAAACACTGCTGTGTGTTTACACTGTCAGCTGCAAGTGCAGTGGCATGGCCACATTAACAGCTCTTGCAACACCACAGAGAGCAATGCATTGTGGTAGCTATCCCAGTGTGCAAGGGGCTGCAGCGTGCTTTTCAAATGGGGGAACGGGGGGTAGTGTGACAGGGAGTGTGTTGTGTGTATGTGGGGGGAGAGACCGTGTGTTTTGGAGGGCGCAGAGAGAGTGTCAGCATGCTGTCTTGTAAGTTCAGACAGCAGCAGACCCTCTCTCTCTCTCTCTCTCTCTCTCTCACACACACACACACCCCCCACCCCCGTACCTGGGCAGCAGCATTCCACAGTAATGGTTTGCTCTGTCCCAGTGCAGATAAGCATGCCAGCTGTCAGAAACAGAGCTTTGAAAGGGGATATCCACATGCCTGCAGCCAAATTCAAAACAATGACAAGAGTGGCCACTTGACTGCAGGGGATTATGGGACATTTACGGAGGCCAATCACAGCGCAGTAATGCAAAAAGTCATCCACACCGACACCCGGGCGTTTCAGCCAGGGCGCAGCAAGCTTTATGCTTCTCATGGAGGTGGATTACCAGGAGCGCCTTGTGCCTTGCCAGTGTGGACACCTCAGGAGTTAGGGCGCCCGGGGCTGATTTAATGCGCTCTAACTTGCAAGTGTAGCCAAGCCCAGAGACAGAGAGAGATATAAGGGAGTGGGAATGAAGATCAGATTTGAAAGGGAGGGGTTAGTAGAGACAGATAAGGGTGTGGGGAAGGGATGTAGGAAGGCAGAGATTAGGGTAGATATGGCTCCATTCACAATACTAAAATAATGTGCACAAAATAACCTTGCATATATGAACTTTATTGTTGAAATATATTTTTTAAGACTACATAAAATCAGTTTTCCCTTTCCAAGCCACTACAGCAGCAAATTCACGGAATTGCTCAACACAAAACACAATCCAGCTATTCTGTTGTCAGGCAAAGGCTGTTAAAGAGGACTCATCAATCTGGGGGGGGGAGGGGGGGGGCAGAGAGCCAGGGCAATGTGTTTACAAAGTTTACCTCTGAATCTTCCTCTAACTGCAGTTGCTTAGCAATAGCCTCATCTTCTAGCAATGAATCTCTGCTTTGTGAAGGCTGCATTTCAAAAAAAGAAAAACAAAATCAACAGTTCAAATTGTTGCCATTATCTATAAAGGTACCATGAGATACAGTTGTATTAATCATGAAGAGTATATTTCTTCTAGCATAATCTAGTTACATAACAACACGACAATGGCCAAAAGGACTGGGAATGGGAATGAGCATTTTATTCATACTTCACTAATCTGAATTAATCCCAGGTTAACAGTTACCATTCAGAATACCAAATGAAATTAAGTGACCTCACTTATTTCCAAACTGATATCAGTTCACATTACTTGGCTTTAATAGGCATCCTTGTTTCCAAGTTCAGAAGAGAAGTCATTGATTAGGTTGTATGTGGAATATGAACTACCCCACTCCGCCTTCCCTCTGGCTCAAACATAATGGCAGGGCAATACAGGAAAGCCTGTGCTGCTGCTGCTTATGCACCCTGTATACGTTCTGTTGATAAACAGAACTGTACACGCCATTTCTCTTAGGCTGGCACCTTTCACAAGCATCACAAATTTTCAATTTTAAGTCAAACCATTTTTTAGAAACTCAAACTGATAAAAAGCCAAAAACCTTTATCATGAAAGTTGAACTTACAAATATAGAATTATGACCAAAAAGTAACTGCATTGAAAAATAAAACAATGTAAAACTTTGGAGCCTACAAATCCAAATCAGTCCTACTTCAGCCAATCGTTCAGACAAACAAACATGGTGACAATTTGCAGGAGATAATGTTGCCCTTTTCTTGTTTACAAGGTCACCTGAAAGTGAAAACAGGTGTTTGCATGGCACCGTAGTAGCCGGTGTCACAAGATATTTATGTGCGCTAAAGATGCGCTAAAGATGTCCCTTCATCTTCAACCACCATTCCATAGGAAATGCGTCCATGCTGATGATGGATTCTGCTCAACAGCGATCCAAAGCAGAGTGCACCGATGCATGTTCATTTTCATCATCTGAGTCAGATGCCACCAGCAGAAGATTCATTTTCTTTTTTAGTGGTTCGGGTTCTGTAGTTTTCATATCAGAGTGTTGCTTTTTTAAGACTTATGAAAGCATGCTCCACACCTCGTCCCTCTCAGATTTTGGAAGGCACTTCTGATTCTTAAACCTTAGGTCGAGTGCTGTAGCTATTTTTAGAAATCTCACATCAGTATCTTCTTTGCGTTCTGTAAAATCTGCTGTGAAAGGTATTCTTAAAACAAACATCTGCTGGGTCATCATCCAAGACCGCTACAACATGAAATACATGGCAGAATGTGGGTAAAACAGAGCCGAAGACATACAGTTCTCCCCCAAGGAGTTCAATCACAAATTTAATTAACGCATTATTTTTTAACAAGCATCATCAGCATGGAAGCATATCCTCTGGAATGGTGGCTGAAGCATGAAGGGGCATACGAATGTTTAGCATATCTGGCACGTAAATACCTTGCAATGCCAGCTACAAAAGTGCCATGCGAACGCCTGTTCTCACTTTCAGGTGACATTGTAAATAAGAAGCAGGCGGCAGCATCTCCTGTAAATGTAAACAAACTTGTTTGTCTTAGCGATTGGCTGAACAAGAAGTAGGACTGAGTGGACTTGTAGGCTCTGAAGTTTTTACATTTTGTTTTTTGTTTTGTTTTTGAGAGCAGTTATGTAACAACAAAAATCTACATTTGTAAGTTGCACTTTCATGATAAAGAGATTGCACTATAGTACTTGTATGAGATGAATTGAAAAATACTATTTCTTTTATCATTTTTACAGTGCAAGTATTTGTAATAAAAATAATATAGTGAGCACTTCATACTCTGTGTTGTAATAGAAATCAATATATTTGAAAATGTAGAAAAACATCCAAAAATATTTAATAAATTTCAATTGGTATTCTATTGTTTAAACAGTGTGACTAATAGTGATAAATTTTTTAAATCGTAATTAATTTTTTTTTAAGTTAATTGTGTGAGTTAACTGCGATTAATTGACAGCCCTACTTATTAGGGTTTTTTTGGTTTTTTTGTTTTGTTTTTTTACACATGTAAAATAACATACAGGTGTTTAAGAAAAAAACTTGGACTTGGTAAGAACGTGTTTTACTTTTTTTTAAAAACACGACAAATAATAAAAACTAAAGGGAAATGAGACACTGATAGTTATTTAATGTTATAACACCATTTAGTAAGATTAGTGGCTCTTCCACAGTTCTTCAGAGTGTTGGACAGGAGCAGAGGCTAGCAAAATGCTGACCTCCATTTTGCTGGTGTTATTCTAAAGTAAGTATACTTAGAACTTGAATTTCTTCCATTGTTTAATTAAAGTTTTGTTCTCTTAGTAGTCTAAAATTTGTTTCCTACAACATGATGGAATACTTCAGAAATTTTATCCCTCCTCATGCACCAAAACTTATGTTTTAATAATCACTAATTTAACAAAATGTTTGCCTATTATTTACGATTAATGAATTGATTTCACAAAAAATCTACAAATCAAAAAACCGTGCTAACCAAGTATACTACATATATTAGGACACTATTGGGAAGAACAGTAAAAACAACAACTATTTTCATGTAGAACGATCTTTTCTAAGAGGAAAGTATAATTTGATAATCATGTTTTTTAGAATTTCTGATACATCTAGATGCTTTAGTCAAAATACTACTCACGACAGTGGCTTTTAAAGCAAGACATGTCAAGAACAAATGGTTACGTGGCTGCTCTGCACCACCATTAAGTAGTTCACTAAACCAGCCATTTTGATCTGCTATCGTCAAGAAAAAAAAACAAGGAATATGCTGAATACTCACTTCTTTTCTTTTGCTTGCTACCAATTTCTTTTCTGATCGATGCACACTACTAGTTCCAAAGTAATCGAGTACTGAGGTTGGCGTCAATTTTATTGGAGATAAAGGTTTACTTTTAGCTTGTGGTTTTGCATCCTCCTTTCTCGCTCCTGTTGTTCCTAGGCAGCTGCTTGCTGATGTTCCATTCTCCTTGGGTTTCTGGGAAGTCTTCTTATTAATGAAGTCACCTTCGTCATCTTAACAGGGAAAAATGTTTAATCACTGAATAAGTTTTTATATAATGTAACTGATGAGAATTATTTTGGGCAAGTTTGTTAGTTCTTCACCTTACATCTTTGCAAATGTTACAAAAATGTCAAATGTTCATTTAAAAAAAGCTCAAAGCAACACTTCCATAATTAAATTTAGGGTATGTTTACGTACAAATTATTTACTACTATTTTGTACTCACACAGAACCTGTCATCCGAAGAACTTTATAAAAGTTATGCACCCCGATTTTACAGATGGGAAACTGAAGCACAGAGACTTGGCAACAGAATCAAGGTCTCCTGATTCTCAGACCTCTTCCCTAGAAGAGCTACACCATACTTTTAAAACAGCAGGATATTAAGATAAAGGTCTTTTGTAGCATAAGCCTTTAGGTACAAAAAAATATATACCCAAAGCATAGCATTATATTGATCTAGTTTCCATTTCAGTACTTACATAGTCCTCAACACCTGAGTACCCAAGGATCGCTTACTATTGTCCACTTACTGCCCTTTAAATTATCTGATTATATTATTTTAGGACTTTCAGAGGTTGGTACTACTGGCAGGGAAACAAGAGATGGATTGGGGTGTTTATTTCCTGGAAATCTGCAAGGCAACTACTTGAATCATAAGACTTATTTTTGTACCCATAACAGAGTGACTAGCAACTAGTGCATGTGTTAGCAGAGGCAGCAGCATTCATTAACCCTTTTATTAAAAGAGCCCTAAATGCTTTACAAACTATATTACTTCTCCCTCCACTGCAAATGTCGCCATCTCTGACACTGAACAGCAGCCATTTAACAGCAGATAGCAAAAGTGGACAACAGTTCAGCCCACAAAGTAAACCTTTTTCAATTGAAATTGAGAGAAATTTGGCAAGATTATGGAATAGCCCACAGACCACAAAAATGAAGCAAGGATTTGGTCTTCCCTTCTCTTTAAGAGCTCTTTTTATAAAAAATTATTAGAACAGTTTGGTCCTTACAGTTCTGTTAAATCATTTTCAATATCAGTTCACAGGAAACCATTGCTACCAGCTGTTTTCATCAATAGATCAAAGTTTCCCAATAGGCAGATATTCGAAGGATCCACACGGTGATTATTAGGATTCCTGAATCTGAGGTGGTCTGGGAACACAATTCATAGAAGAGACATAAGAGACTTACTGTATTGGGTTACCTAACTCTCTTGTCAGTATAGGACCATGCTCACATTACGTCTTCTATTGATGTGCTTATTCTGTGCCTGATCCAAAGCCCACTACAGTCAATGAAAAGAATCCCAAAGGACTTCAATGGGTTTTTAAATAAAGAGGAGACACTGCCACCAGGGTTATACAACTAAAATAAATCAAACAATACAGACATACTATGCCAAGTGACCAGATGAATATGCAAGTTCAAAAACAGCATGGTTTGATTTTTTTTTTTTGGTTTTTTTTTTTTTTTGGTTTTAACAAGATTTGTTTCTATGGTGAATTATTGCTAGAAAACTTTCTAAATGGATGGATTTGAAGTGAGTATTCGGTGCCAGAGGAAATGGCAGGGGTATAAAGGACAGCATGCAAAGGCCAAAAAATAAATGAAAAGAAAATATGAATGGAGCAGTTGAGCAGGAGGCTTGAGTAGAGTGAAGCAGTAAAAAGAAAAGTGCAAAGATCTGATAAAAGCGGAATTGTCCAGAATTGAAATCTCTTTTGTGTACCTGTAACTGAAGGCTGGTTTTACATTTCTCAAGGATGATGTTTCTACCACTTTCCTTGGGATACTGCACTACAAAGGGAAATTGTCCTAATAGTCAGCTTAATACTCAGCCTTAGTTGTCCTTTTCTTAGTTTTATTTAAAGCTGAAACAATGAAAAAAATGTGTTCACAGAAATTTTAGCACAAAAATGTGTCCACTTTTCCAACCAGCTCTAATTGTATCTCCTTATTTCTAGTCATATATTTCTCATCTCTTTAGTAGCTTTCTTAAGGCTACATTATCCCACACCCACTTTCCACTGAAAATTATATGTGCTTGTTAGGTCTTCACAGTTTTCTATCCTCCTCACCACATACGGGTTGATTTTCTGTATCCACGTATCCTGTCCCCTTTTTCTTCTTTTTTGGTTTAGAGTTTCTTCCTCCCCCCTCCTACCACCCAATAGAGGGTGATAGTAACAGCATTCGTGACATTAGCTGGAAGGTTTTTGCTATTGATCATTGTTATTATGTGGTATACAACCCTCAAATGGGCAGGCTGATTATTGTTCAGGGCTATATGCTATGCTTGTGAGGGAAGGAACTAGCTTAGCAGCAGCTACATCAAAAAAACATTGCAGAATGCCTGAAGACAAGATTTGTCCACCAGTCGAACAGTTCTATATCTGATTTGGCCCACAGAGTAATTGACCAGAGAAAGAAATCAAACCTGGGTTTCAGACACAAAGGAACAGAGCCCTGCCACTAGACCAAGAGCTTTACTTTTTTCAACACAACAATATATTTTCTTTAGGCAACAATACATCTCCTATAGCCATTAAGCTCAATTTAACTAAGTATAACATATCCTGGAGATTTGGCTATTGGATGCTTTAGGCTCCTAATTTGCCCTAGTTTAATACCTTAATAGTACACTGTTTGTTCTACTAACGTAATTTCAGAATTATTTTCACTTCTTACAATTTTTCAGTTGAACAAGAAAATGCATTTCCAGGGTAAAACGTGCATCTTACTAAAATTAACAGTTAATGGAGATAACACTACATTAATTTGTCTCTGGTAAGAAACACAGATCACCTTCTACTTTTAATTTTCTTAACCCTAAAGCCACCAGTATAATAGAACTGGGTCCTTAATTTTCTCTACTGATATCACAGTCTGCATACTAGTGAACAAGACAACTTCATTATTGCAACTTTTTTTTAAGCCAAAAAAATAAACACAAGATATTGCTTTTTGTGGGGTAGAGCAATGTAAAAGGATAAATACGATGAAGTTTAATTTAAAAGGATGTTGATTTTTTGGAGTCATATTTAGAATGTGAGCACTTTAGTATGGTGGTAATTAAAGCAAGGCACTAATTATGCCCTTGCTAGGAAAGGCAGTATTAGATTTACTGAGTGTACACTGAGAACAAACAGCAGATTTTATAGGTTGCTGAGTGCTTTTGACCTCTGAACATAGTCATCTGAAAATGTAAATGGGGGAGAGACTAACAAAAACGTAAAAGTAACTGTCCAGAGGCAAATAAATCACTCTGTTTCTAATCCCGTTTGCTTCCAAAAGAGAATTTTCAGTGGCATGATGATTTATCAAAAACAGATTCAGAAACAGCAATTTACCTAATTTCTTTTCAAATCACTAAGCCCCAGTACTTTAGAACTTTGAGGATGTGCTGACCACTCCAGGGAAGGCTTGACATACCTTCCTCACAACTAACCTGCACAGATCTGCCTTAATTTCCAACTGTTCTTCTGAAGGTGTACAGAGGGGTGTTTTTTTTATTAAATTGGGTTATGCCTTTTTATTTATGTGTCTTTATGATGTGTAAGGAGGACTTGAATTTTTTTTTTTCCTGCTCATTGTTTTATCTTAGAAATTTCAGGACTGTCCTATTTTACTGTAGAACTATTTAGAGGCATCAGATATACAATGAAAGGTTTAAGGTATGTCTATACATACAGACCGCTGCAGCGTGTCTGGTGAAGACACTCAACAAGAGATCTCCCGTCAGCATTAAAAAAAACCCAAAACCCACCTCTGCGAGCAGCATAAGCTATGTCAGCGGGAGAAGTTCTCTTGCTGACATAGCGCTGTGCACACGAGCGCTTATGTTGGTGTAACTTGTCGCTCAGGGGAGTGGAATATTCACACCCCGAGCAACATAAATGTTGCCAACATAGATTGTAATGTAGACATAGCCTTTAACGAAGGGGCAGAGAGGTGTTGAAACACCCTTTCTACTAAGGTTTGTTAGCCAATGAAATGAAATAGGTGTTAATGAAGGCAAAACAAAAAGTGTTCAACTAAAAATCCCTTCATCTCTCAATTGTTCAGCTATTACTCATCTATTATGTTATAATTTCATTATATTCTCCATCTGCTATTGTTCCCATGAAGGTACACATATTCTGAATTTCCAATGTAAAAACAGAGAAAAAAAAAAATCTATCAGGCCTTCTTTATAAAAATCATTAACACCAAAGAAAGATAGTCTTCTGAATAATATATGGACTGGAAATTAACAGATTCAGACTCATTATTAGTATTATTGATATTGTGGTAGTAACTACAAGCCACAGTCATGGACCAGGCTGACTCCATTGTGCTAGGCACTGTACAAACAAGATAAAAGCATCCCTGTCCCACAGAGGTTACAATCATAAGTAATTCAAATCCTGGCTTGGTCTCAAACTTCCAGCGTGATCTTGGGCAAATTACTTAGTTTTTCTGTACCTCAGTTCCCAATTGGTATAATGAATTATCTCGCACTCCCTTTCTAATTTTCCATTTAGAGTGTAAACTATTTGAGGCAGGGACTTTATTATATATTTTTACATTATTTAGCCCTGATCTCTGCTGGGGTCTCCATGTATTATCATAACGCAAATAAGTAGCAAGTTTAATATGGTAGAATTACGTTAAAACAGACAGGCATACTGCAGCATAAAAAACTTCTAAACAGGTCAAAATTAACAACAGCATAAGTTCTTTTGTTATTAAGATTATATTACATGTACATAATTACAGTGTGTTTTGGACACATCTTATAAAAGAAAAGCTACGTTTTAATACTGCCTCTTAATGTTAATCACCACACAGTTATTTATTTGCAACAACAGCACTTAGAAGCCCAGTTATGCACCAGAGTCCTATTGTGCTACGCACTGTACAAACACAAACCAGAGTCCCCGTCCCAATGAATTTACAATTTAGATAAGGTATTATGGTGCCTCCATGTGGTTTATCTTTATGTCTTATTCTCCAGTCTGTGTGTGGGTTGTTTGTTGGTTTGTATGGGGAGGAGTCATTTTATTTTGCTGTTTTGCTGGAATTATTTTAGAATCAGATTGACCAGTAGTTGATACATCACTTAAGATAGGACTATAGTTGTTAAATATTTTTGTAGATTTTTAGTGTTCTCCTTTTAAACAAAAATTTAAGTAAAACCATTGAGGTTTTAAACAGAATAAACTCCAGGCAAGTGAACAAACCTTCAATAATTTTTGTATTTGGTTATTAAATTTAAAAACTAATTAACCTTAAAAAATATATTTTAAAAAATAATTAAAAAACAGATGCCGTATTTGACTAAGGAAATGTAATTCACATCATTTAAAAAAAAAAAAACTGAAATGGTCCAACAGTAACTCTAGGCTTCAGGAACTGGCCTTTATAGTCCTCTAGATTTGTTTTACATTCAGTTTCTCAACATACAATTTGATTCTAAATGCACTACAAACATGCACTTTAAACTAACACTGTTAGAGCTTCTGCCTAAAGTGAAATGTCAAGGCAATGTGATAATAAAAATATAAAAGCTACCAACCCCCAAGCTATTCAAATTTCAATCCTGTGTCACCACTTCATTGGAGAAGTTAAACAGATATGAACAAAGGCCACTCAATGAAGATTGTCTCCTTCTCTATCACATTCTTTCAGGGAGACGGAGGGTTCGATCTTGGAACCCTTAAAAGTTCCAAAAGAGCCAAAGGGGATAACAACATACGGACGACTTGTATGAGTAAGCTTTTCCAGGATCAGACCCAAAATCTGGCACAACTACATGTTCTAAATATGACATTTATACATTTCAGAGGATTGGAACAAAACTGTATAGCCTTTAATATACTCTGTTCACTTTAAACTGAAACAAATAGACCACCAAATATAATTAATAGTTACTTTATAATTTCTCTTAAACTTTTGTTGAAAAAAGTTTCAAAACCACTGGTTCTTTTAAAGTATGCTTTATCTCCAGAAATGCCATACTTAATATAATTTTCTTCAAATTAGATATTCACACTACTGTACAAATGGAAACTTCTGAGTTATTGTGCTATTATATATACTTTCAAAATTAGCAGTCCATTAACTCTCACAATTAAGAGATTATGATCAGCGACTCTTATTTTATTAACTTGTACCAGAGTCATTTTTAGCCTAAGATAAAATTCAAGGCTGCTACGATTTCACAGAATTGATTTGAATGTGGATCCTTCCCATGCTGTCAGATGTCACTAAATGAATATTTTACAAAAATTAATATTGTGCTATTATATTAAATAGACTCCTGTCAAGGAGTAGAAAATAGTATTGATCAAAATTTTAAAATACTTGAAAAACATACTGCAAATATATACGTTTTTCTACTTCAGATATTGCTAAGTTAGTCTTCATTGTATTAAAAATATAATAGGTAAGTCTGCACATGTATATTACTTCGAGGTATCAGACTTAATAAAATTTATTTTTTTTCCGATTAAACAAAGGCTGTTCCATTCATGTGATAATCAAACATGTCTAATCTCAAAGAACAAAGAATGGCTGTAAGTTATTAATTTAAGAGAGAATTGTTGCTTTACTTTTACTGGCTGATCCAACACATTCTCATTTAAATAAAAACAGGATTCCTGGCAGCCGAAGCTTAATACAACTTCTTTAATTCTGTTCGTAACACTTATGTTTAAACACAAAACAGGACCACTCACTCCTGTTCTGATACCAGTTTTAGCCCACAGCATATTTTACAACATTTAAGAACAACCGACTGCAGTATGGGCTTTTAAGGAAAACTATAACTTAACCTTAGCCACAGCAACAAACCGCAACCTGATTATGCAGTGTTTTACAACTTTAATCACAAAATATGAAAAATGTGCTAAGTAGACAGCACTCAAATAGCTAGAATTAGACTTGCCACATGTCTTAGGCACTTGGCTCATGGTGTCATTTCATGTTATTTGGTTTCATATACATTTTGAACTGTTTTATGCAATTATGGGAGACTAATGAAAGATTATATCTTGTTAAATAGTATCAATATCAATATCAGCAAATTTGGAGAAGTCTTGTAATCATCAAATAGTAAGAAATAGTGAAGAAACTGAATTTTTAGAAAACGGAAATCTTCACTAGAAAACCTTCCTTGAAAAAGAAACTACATGCCTAACAACTAAAGTGTTATTTTAATTAAAGGGAAAAAATTACTTTAAGTGAAACTTAGAGACTTATAAGATGTAAGAACATTAAAAGTGTTTACAACCTGCTTTAAGAATTAGAAGAAATGTTTTTAAACTTTACATTAAAAACCCACAATATTTTAGAAATATTCTGTTTAAAATTACATTAATCAAGATGGAGACTTTTAAAAACTATGACAATCAGCTTGCTTGCTGCAAGTAGCACAAATTTCATTTTTAGTACGATAGTTCTTAGTGAAGTAGGCTCAGAATAGCCAGCTTAAAAGTTTTTTGAAGACTTAAGTTTCAAAACACTTTTCCAGTGTTTTCATAAGTGATTCTTTCCTTTAAAACTGTCAGATAGAATGAGCAAACTGTACATAGTGTTTTTAAAATTACATTTTACCCACCTTACTTAACCCAAGACAGATTGTATGTCAAGATGAGGTGTACATTGTGAGTATATCAGAGTGCCAGCTCTGCTATAGGTAAGGTTAAACAGAAGGAGTTTCTCAAAGGACCACTTTTAAGCGATCTAAAATCTGCATGCATGTTTATTCAGATGCCTTGAAATTTGGCGTCCGTATCGTTAGTAATCCAAATTGGAGAAAGGGGTTCTCAAGATACAGACTTCCCAAAAAACAGCATTTCTTAAGATTGATAGTTTCTAACTTTTTTTTTTGGCCCACACTTTGTAGTCAATCCGTGGCTCTCACTGAGCCCCAAGTGTTCTCAATCATTTAACATCTACCCAGCTAGTGCTTGGCACCCACTGCCCCTGTGGGGAAGCAATATTAAAAAAGGGAGGCTTGAACCTATTTGGAGGGCTAACGCTCATGTACCAAATGGATTGCACTGGGCATGTGCAGAAACACAAGCCAAGAGACTCGCAAGACAGTCGGTTTTCACATAACATGAGTGGCTCAAGGGGACATGCTGTGGCCATTAAACCAGAACTATATCCAGGCACTACGTTTGAAACCCACCCTTGGCAGAAATCCAGAAGTGAAATGTAGGCATGTTGCTACAAGAAGCTTCTGTCCAAGGGTTGTTGGGGAGGGTGGGGGCAGAATCTAAGTACAAAATTCAGAATGTGCTCAAAACTATTTTTGAAAATAAAAAAAATTACACATGAAAATGCTTGCTGGGAGGGAAGGAGGAATTAGTGTTGCAGAGGAGTCAGGAGGAAACCAGGAGCGAGTATGGGGCTGCAACAGTTGGGTAATAGGGAGGAGGAGGATAAACAAGGATGGCAGCTCAGGTCAGTCGGAGAGGTTGGGACTAAGGAGAGTGGGGGGAAGGCAGAGGAAACACAGAACTGGGAGAGGGGAGGCTCGTCAGCCCCAAATTCTCCATTCTTATGTGTGCGCACACCAGGATTTGTGGATCCCTATCCCTCTGGGGGTGTTTGAGCTCCTCACCCTGCCTCCCGAGGTGAACCAGGATGCAGGGGAGAGGCTCCTGAAAACAACACAATTAAACCTTGAGAACCAGGAAAAACAAAGTTAAGGTACATGCCACCACCATGTGGAGCGGAGGGATTAGCTGGAGTGGGGCAGGACTCGGTGTGCCAGGGGCACGGCTAGGGAGGGCGGGCTGAAGAGGAGGAGTCCTGCTGGAGGGTGTGGTGGGAGTGTGGAGCCAAGCTCAGCATTCAGTTGTGGCTATCTAACCAAAGAAGCATGCATCCCCTAGAATACTGCTGCCTGTGATATGTTTACGTAGCAAGAAGCAACTTATTACATCCTAGTTGCTTCTACAGTGCTAACTACGGGTGTAACGACACTGCCTTTGGTGGGACACTTCTGAATCCTGGTCTACACTACAGGGTTAGTTTGAATTTAGCCACGTTACGTAGATTTTAAAATGAATGCATCTACACAACCAACCCTGTTCTGTTGACCTAAAGGGCTCTTAAAATAGACTTCTGTACTCCTCCCCAGAGAGGGGAGTAGTGCTAAAATCGACCTTGCTGGGTCGAATTTGGGGTAGTGCGGACACAAATCTACGGTATTGGCCTCCAGGAGCTATCCCAGAGTGCTCCAATATGACCGCTCTGGACAGCACTTTCAACTCCGATGCACTAGCCACGTACACAAGAAAAGCCCCGGGAATTTTGAATTTCATTTCCTGTTTGGCCAGCGTGGCGAGCTCAACAGCACAGGTGACAATTTAGTCCCCCCAGAATCGCAAACGAGCTCTAGCATGGACCAAAAGGCAGACATTGGATCTGATTGCTGTATGGGGAGAAGAATCTGTACAGGCCAAACTCCAATCAAAAAGAAGAAATGCTAATATATATGCCAAAATCGCACAGGGCATGATGGACAGAGGCTCCAACAGGGACACACAGCAGTGCCGCGTGAAAGCTAAGGAGCTCAAGCAAGCCTACCAGAAGACAAAGAAGGCAAACGGTCGCTCCGGGTCAGAGCCCCATACATGCCACTTCTATGATCAGCTGCATGCCATTCTAGGGGGGGACCCTACCACTACCCCACCACTGTCCATGGATACCTGCAAGGGGTTAGTCTCACGCAACAGGGAGGAGGATTTTGTGGATGAGGAAGAGGAGAGGAGAAGAATGTGCAGCAGGCAAGCGGTGAAACCGTTCTCCCCAGCAGCCAGGGGCTTTTCATCACCCTGGAGCCAATACCCTCCCAAGGCAGGACACCCGACCCTGAAGCCGGAGAAGGCACCTCTGGTGAGTGCACATTTGTAACTTCAGTACAGGGTTTAAAAGCAATAGTGTTTAATGTTTGATTTGCCCTGAAGAATTGGGATGCATTCGCGGCCAGTACAGCTACTGGAAAAGTCTGTTAACGTGTCTGGGGATGGAGCGGGAATCCTCCAGGGACATCTCCATGAAGCTCTCCTGGAGGTACTCTGAAAGCCTCCGCAGAAGGTTTCTGAGGACGGCTGCCTTATTTCATCCTCTATAGTAGAACACTTTACCATGCCAAGCCAGTAGCAAGTACTCTGGAAGTATTGCAGCACAAAGCATGGCAGCGAATGGTCCTGGGTTTTGGTCGCATTCAAACGACATTCAGGCTATATCTTTCTGTGTTAGCCTCAGGAGAGTGATATCATTCATGGTCACCTGGTTGAAATAGGGGAATTTTTGTAAGGGAACAGTAAAAGGACCCTGTTCATGCTGTGTTGTTTGCACTTGGCTAACAGGTATCATCCCGCACTCGCAATGACATGTTTTCTGAGCTCATGCAGTCCCCCTGCACTGATAGGGCACAGCTTAATGCATGGATGCATTCAGTGGCAGAGACCAGGAAAGCATTAAGTGAGCACAAAGAGCAGAGGCAGGAGGCTATGCGGAGGCTAATGGGGGAGCAAACTGACATGATGAAGTGTCTGTTGGAGCTGCAGGAAAGCCAACAAGAGCACAGCCCACCACTGCATCTATTGTATAACCGCCTGCCCTCCTCCCCAAGTTCCATATCCTCCTCACCCAGACGCCCAAGAACGTGGGGGGGGTCCCCCCCGGGCACCCAGCCACTCCACTCCAGAGGATGGCCCAAGCAACAGAAGGCTATCATTCAAACAGTTTTGATTTGTAGTGTGGCTACAATAAGCAATGTGGCCTTGTCCTTCCCTCCTCCCGCACTGCACCCCACCCCACCCCACCCGGGCTACCTTGTCAGTTATCTCACTTTTTTTTTTTTTTTAAATTAATAAAGAAAGAATGCATGGTTTCAAAACAATAGTGACTTTATTTCCTTTGCCAGCTGTGATCAAAGGGGGGAGGGTGGTTGGCTTACAGGGAATTAAAATCAACAAAGGGGGCGGGTTTGCAGCAAGGAGGAACACATACAACGGTCACACTGTAGCCTGGCCAGTCATGAAACTGGTTTTCAAAGTCTCTCTGATGCGCAGCGTGCCTAGCTGTGCTCTTCGAATCGCCCTGGTGTCTGGCTGCTCAAAATCAGCCGCCAGGCAATTTGCTTCAACCTCCCAAACTGCCATAAACGTCTCCCCCTTACTCTCACAAATATTATGGAGTACACAGCAAGCAGCAATAATAATGGGAATGTTGGTTGTGCTGAGGTCTAACCTAGTCAGCAAACAGCACCAGCGACCCTTTAAACATCCAAAGGCACATTCTACCACCATTCTGCACTTGCGCAGCCTATGTTGAACTGCTCCTTACTACTGCCCAGGCTGCCTGTGTACGGCTTCATGAGCCATGGCACGAAGGGGTAGGCTGGGTCCCCAAAAGGTAACTATAGGCATTTCAACATCCCCAACGGCTATTTTCTGGTCTGGGAAGAAAGTCCCTTGCTGCAGCTGTTGAAAGAGACCAGAGTTCCTGAAGATGCAAGAGTCACGTACCTTTCCCACGTTTTTGTTGGTGAAATGTCCCTTGTGATCCACCAGTGCTTGCAGCACCATTGAGAAGTACCCCTGGCGGTTTACGTACTGGTTGGCAAGGTGGTCTGGCGCCAAGATAGGGATATGCGTGCCGTCTATCAGCCCACCACAGTTAGGGAACCCCATTGCAGCAAAGCCATCCATTAGGACCTGCACATTTCCCAGAGTCACTACCCTTGATAACAGAACGTCAGCGATTGCATTGGCTACTTGGATCACAGCAGTCCCCACAGTAGTCTTGCCCACTCCAAATTGATTCCCAACTGACCGGTAGCAGTCAGGCGTTGAAAGCTTCCACAGGGCTATCGCCACTCGCTTCTCAGCTGTCAAGGCAGCTCTCATCTTGGTATTCCTGCACTTTAGGGTGGGGGAAAGCAACTCAAAGTTCAAGGAAAGTGGCCTTACGCATGCGAAAGTTTCGCAGCCACTGTGAATCATCCCATACCTGCAACACTATGCGGTCCCACCAGTCTGTGCTTGTTTGCCGGGCCCAGAATCGGCGTTCCACTGTATCAACCCCCACTGCCTCCATGATGTCCCAATTGCCACAGCCCGTGGTTTCAGGAACGCCTGTGTCCATGTCCTCATCACAATGTGCTGACGTCTCTTAGCCCGGTTCTGCACATACTCCAGGATAATGCGCGAGGTGTTTACAATGCTCACAACAGCAGCGGTGAGCTGAGCGGGCTCCATGCTTGCCGTGGTATGGCATCTGCATGCATAACCCAGGAAAAAAAGGCATGAAACGATTGTCTGCCATTGCTTTCACAGAGGGAGGGGGGCAACTGACGACATATACCCAAAACCACCCGCAACAATGTTTTTGCCCCATCAGGCATTGGGAGCTTAACCCAAAATTCCAATGGGCAGCGGAGACTGTGGGATAGCTACGCACAGTGCACCGCTCCATAAGTCGATGCTAGCCACAGTATTGAGGATGCACTCCGCCGACTTAATGCGCTTAGTGGGGACATACACAATCGACTGTATAAAATATATTTCTAAAAATTAAATTCTATAAAATCGACCTAATTTTGTAGTGTAGACAGGGTATCAATTCAGGACAAATTGCTTAGAGCAGGGGAGTTACAGCCCAAGGCTAGCGTTCCTTTGAACACCAAGGCAAACCAAACCAGCCAAACAAAAGACAACTTCGGTTTTACCCCACAAGCTAACCATAAGTCATACAAGCAATTTCCTTAGAAACTCCAGTTTCCAGGCACCACCAGTGCCACTCGCTATGGGGACGAATGGTTATGAAAACCAATACCCCTGTAAAAGAAAAAAGGTTCTCCCAATCCCAAAGGGCCAAGCCCCAGACCCAGGTCAATATACTAATCGTATCTTACCCACAAATCACACTGTTGCCAATCCTTTAGAATCTAAAATCTAAAGGTTTATTCATAAAAGGAAAAAGATATAGATGAGAACTAGAATTGGTTAAATGGAATCAATTACATACAGTAACGGCAAAGTTCTTGGTTCAGGTTTGTAGAAGTGATGGAATAAACTGCAGCTTCAAATCAAATCTCTGGAGTACATCCACAGCTGGGATGGGTCATTCAGTCCTTTGTTCAGAGCTTCCATTTGTAGCAAAGTCCGTCCAGAGGCAAGAAGCAGGACTGAAGGCAAAGTGGAGATGAGGCAGCTGCCTTTTATAGTCTCTTCCAGGTGGAAGGACGCCTTTTTGTTCTTACTGTGGAAAAGTACAGCAGCAAGATGGAGCTCGGAGTCACATGGGTAAGTCACATGTCCACGCATGTCTCAGTTTGCAGGCCAATGACATTGTTTACACATTAGTTTGAACATTCCCAGGAAAGCTCAGATGTGGATTGGCATCTCCCAAAGTCCACTGTCAGTTAAGTGTTTCTTGATTGGGAACTTACTGAGAATAGTCCCTTCTCAAGAAGCTGACCAAATGCTTCACTGAGGCTACTTAGAATCAAAACACATTGATATACAAGTACACAGCCAATAGTCATATCTTCAGCTATAAAAATGATACACCAGACAGACAGCATAATCATAATCAGCAAATCATAACCTTTTTACACAGACACCTCACATGACAACCTTTGTACAATATTTGCTACAAATATATAACAGTGGTTGCAGTTTATGTCAATGTCACAACTGGTTTAATGGGATGGGAAGATGAGCTGGAAATGTTGGTGGGAGACAAAATGTTGCAGAACTGGTGGGGATGGAAAAGAGACATCAGTCTTGTCTCATCTGCTTGAAGTTACTGTAGCTCCCATATAATACAACTGTCAAGATTTTAGGACCTAGACCATGCCTGTGATTTCTCTCACTGGCCCTCTCAGCAATTACATGTTGCAAACATTCCAAAGCATGTCCATTATTCCCCTTCTAGTGTAACAAAGTGTACAGGAGGGAGGAGCAGCTCTTAGAAACCATGTGTCCAAGTGGAGACACAACTGGACTAAGCTATCCCTGACTCTGCCACTGGCCTGTTGTGGGACGTTGGTCAAGTCACTTCACCTCCCTGTGTCTCAGTTTCCCCATCTGTAAAATGGGGACAGAGATGTAAAGGGCTTTGGGATTTACTGATGAAAAGCACTATATAAGAGCTAAGTATTATTACCAAGTTACAGCAGTGTATCAGCTACAAACCTAGGTGAGAACTACAACTGCATAAATGCCCACTAACTACTACAAATCTTTCTCTATTAAAAACAAAAAGACAAAACACATTAAGAAATTCACCGAAACATCATTAACACAGTTACGGTTGTCCTGTGGTGTCTCGTGCCCTTCCAGAACATCGACTTCAATGACACAAACCTCAGGAAACCAGGAAATGAAGAGTTAAGGTATTTCAAACTTCAACTCCTGGAAAACCAGGAAACAGAGTAAAGCCAACATAATCATAACTCTGCCCTCTTAGAGCAATGACCCAATAAACCCATACTTGCACTCTGCCTTTGCAGATATGTTCCCTGTTCTCTGAATGTTGTGACCTGACAACTACAACACAGAATCTAACGTTCACTCTTTGCGAAGGCAAAACTTGTGTTTAGGTGAGCTGTACTAAACAGGAGTTACCTGCACGTGTTCTACACTCATACACTGAGCCTAATTCTCCAAAACAACCCCATACTTGCTAAATCTGACAACTTCTTCTCCCCCCCCCTTTTATTACCCACCCATTCACTCTCATTGCAGGATTCCATCTAATACTATAGTTTAATTTACTGATCATTAAACCCACAGACCACTCATATACCACCTCACTGCTGACAATCCCCATGCTAAAATGACTCCTGTGCACTGCTGCTACTCAACCTACAGAATTTAGCACTGAAATGAGACATATTGAATCCTTCAAACTACATATGCACCTCTTTTCTTTGATTACACAAATGGGGAGCTCAGACCCTCACAGAGGGTCAGCCTCCTCCCAGATTGCCTCTTATCACAATCACAGATCGGCCAAGGTGCTCCACTTCCACCATTCAATACAACTACAGCTAGCATAGTGAATGCATCTGGCGTGGCTATTACCAGCTCCAGGATGGCACAGTGAAGGTTGTGTTAGCCTGTACCTTAACCCTATTTCCTGATTTTCAGACGCTGATATTTGAAATACCTTAACTCTTTGTTTCTTTCCTGGGTTTTCAGAAGTCTGAGTGTCACTGCACTCTATGTTCTGGAAAGGAAAGAGACACCATAGGGCAACCTTACCTTTCCATTAAAGATGTTTTTCAGTGAATTCAGTGAAAAGTAGCAGTATTTTTTTGCATTCCAATATTACATTTTTGAGAACACAATATTAAAAACAAAAACCCCAATTATGCTACTAAAAGTCTATTATATCCTGACCTCTGAAGGAAGTAATCTAGAAACCTGTGTAAGTGTTCAAAAATATATAAAGTTACCACAGCAAAGTCCGTGAAAAGAATGGAATACACACACACACACGCAGGTTTAAAAAGTTCAATATATTCAAAGCGTCAAACCAAATTACGAAAGCACAAGGTCCAAAGCACACTATATTATCAACTAGCATGTGCCATTTCTACCCTCCCCCATCAACTAGGTTAAGAATTACTGACAGCTGTACAAAATTTATAGGGGAAGTGTTTGCTAATGAACCCTCACCTCCCTAATGATGACATCAAAGTACATGACATTGACCAGATAAGTACCATAAACCTCATTCAACAATTCAAAGATCATCCATGTAAGTAATTGAAAAAATATAATTTAGTCTCAACACTTCCCAAACAAGGGAAAGAGAGCATAGTAACCAGAAATGGTAGATCACAAAAATTATTTAAAATCCTACATTTCCCTTCTGAAAAAAAGTGTTATACAAAGATGCATTAAGTTAAGAGTCTTGTTTCACGAGCTTAGAAATAAAATGAAAAACCATAAGATGCATATTATAAGATATGGGAGAATATTCTTTAAAACTCTTATAACTAAGCATGATCTCACATGTGGCCCATAATGTTATGGCTTAACTAAAGTTGCATCGGTAAAGGAGAGAGAAATTAACTCAGCTTTGTACATCAACCAAAGTGAATTAAAAAAATTAACAAATAAGTCACTTGGACATAAAGTAACTGTAGCATCCTTTAAAAACTGATTTTGTGGTTGCTATGTGAATAAGTGACAAAGCAGGAAGAAACCTACTACGGCATAAGTCTATGCTATAAAGCTTTGCTGACATGCCTATTTCAGCTAGGAATTTGAAACAAACAAAAACAAAAACAAAAAACAAAAACACACAAGAAAGCCTATGAGCAGACATAGGACAATGCTAACTCCTTCTTTTGCACCTGAAAACAAAGTAGGAGCTATTCCAGATCACAAAGCACAGTTTAATAAATAGGCTACCATATTCTGCACCTCTTGAAATATGAGTGGTTTTAAGATGTAGCCCCTCCAAGTGGGTACGGGCAGCAGTCCATATAAAGAAATTTCTCCTAAATCACAGGAGCACGATCCCAGGAATTAACTCCCTATTCTTAGTTTGGTCTAACCTATTTGATTCAGTCTGCTGGTTGCTTTAATTTTGCTTCCTTTGATTTTCCTTCCCTAGCATCCTTCTCAGTCACCAAGAGTCACAAACGCCATGTTTGACAAACAAAAGCAGGTGGCATTTTTCCATGGGAACAGAAAGCACTTTTCCATTATCATCATTAAGAAAAGGAGTACTTGTGGCACCTTAGAGACTAACAAATCTATTTGAGCATAAGCTTTCGTGAGCTATAGCTTATGCTCAAATTAGAGACTAACAAATTTATTTGAGCATAAGCTGTAGCTCACGAAAGCTTATGCTCAAATAGATTTGTTAGTCTCTAAGGTGCCACAAGTACTCCTTTTCTTTTTGCGAATACAGACTAACACGGCTGTTACTCTGAAAATTATCATCATTGTAACTAATCTCGTTGATTTACACAGCTCTGAACAAAAACCCTAAAATCTAGCATTTTTCTGCTGTTCTGATTTTCCTACAGAAAGATATGAGGCTCAATCAGCAAAGCAATAACTAATATGCAAATGTTCATGTTTTCACATACTAGCTGAATGACAATTTAAAAATCCATACTGGGTCTCCATCACATTAGTGCAGATTGTGAATTCTATGGGACAGGTACTGTCTTTCAGCTTGTCTTCACTGCCAGAGTTAGACTGGAGTAACTAGTGTGAGTGTCTACACTTGCGAAACACAAGAGCTATGCTGTGTATGTAACATATCTGCTATTTGCAGTGTACTGGGGTTAGCTAACCTATGTTAGGTAACCCAGGTCAAAACAGCAGTGAAGACACAGCAATTCTGCTTTTAATTCAGGTTAGTAGCTCGAGTTGAGCACTTTCTTTTTTCTTTACTTTTTTTTTTTTTCAAAGGGGGTGGGGGAGATATATACATACCTACTATTAGCCAATATCCTCATTCCCAGAATGCCTTGTATTCATACAAACTTTACTCAGTGTAAAGCTTAATATAACCTCTATTAAGGTATCCAGCGATTTAAAAAATTTATCGCGATTAAATTGCACTGTTAAACAATAGAATACCATTTATTTTATTTTTGGAGGTTTACTACATTTTCAAATATATTAATTTCAATTACAACACAATACAAAGTGTACAGTGCTCACTTTATATTTATTTTATTACAAATATTTTCACTGTAAAAAACAAAACAATTTTTTTCAGTTCACCTCATATAAGTACTGTAGTGCAATCTCTTTATCATGAAAGTTGAACTTACAAATGTAGAATTATGTACCAAAAAAAGGCATTCAAAAATAAAACAATGTAAAATTTTAAAGCCTACAAGTCCATTCAGTCCTACTTCTTGGTCAACCAATCACCAGACAAACAAGGTTAGTTACAATTTGCAGGAGATACTGCTGCCTATTTCTTGTTTACCATGTCACTTGAAAGGGAGACCAGGCGTTCACATGGCACTGTTTTAGCCGGTGTTGCAAGATATTTATGTGCCAGATGGGCTAAAGATTCATATGTCCTTTCATCTTCAACCACCATTCCATAGGAAATGCATCCATGCTGATGATGGGTTCTGCTCAATAGCGATCCAAAGCAGAGTGCACCGATGCATGTTCATTTTCATCATCTGAGTCAGATGCCACCAGCAGACGGTTCATTTTCTTTTTTCGTGGGTTGGGTTCTGTAGTTTTCATATCAGAGTGTTGCTCTTTTAAGACTTCTAAAAGCATGCTCCACACCTTGCCACTCTCAGATTTTGGAAGGCACTTCAGATTCTTAAATGTTGGGTCGAGCGCTGTAGCTATTTTTAGAAATCTCACATCGGTACCTTCTTTGCGTTTTGTCAAATCTGCTGTGAAAATGTTCTTAAAACGAACATGTGCTGGGTCATCACCAGAGACTACTATAACATGAAATATTTGCAGAATACAGGTAAAACAGAGCAAGAGACATACAATTCTCCCCCAAGGAGTTCAGTCACTAATTTAATTAACACTTTTTTTAAGGAGGATAAATCAGCCTGGAAGCACGTCCTCTGGAATGGTAGTCGAAGCATGGAAGGGGCATACAAATGTTTGGCATATCTGGCACGTAAATACCTTGCAATGCCGCTACAAAAGTGCCATGTGAACACCTGTTCTTGCTTTCAGGTGACACTGTAAATAAGGCGCAGGCAGCAGTATCTCCCATCAATGTAAACAAACTTGTTTGTCTTAGCGATTGGCAGAATAAGACGTAGGACTGAGTGGACTTGTAGGCTCTAAAGTTTTACACTGTTTTGGAGTGCAGTTATGTAACCAAAAAAAAAAAAAAGAACCTCCATTTGTAAGTTACACTTTCACAATAAAGAGATTGCACTTCAGTACTGGTATGAGGTGAATTGAAAGATACTATTTCTTTTGTTTATCATTTTTACAGTGCAAATATTTATAATAAAAAATAATATAAAGTGAGCACTGTGCACTTTCTATTCTGTGTTGTAATAGAAATCAATATTGAAAAGCTAGAAAAACATTCAAAATATGTAATAAATTTCAATTAGTATTCTATTGTTATAAGTGCAATTAATCGTGATTAATTTTTTTAGTTAATCGCGTGAGTTAACTGCGATTAACAGCCCTAACCTCTATCTTTTATATCTGTAGAATGTGTCAGAAACAAGATATAAGTTCTACTGAGGCTTGCCAAATATGAACAGTGTGCTAGGTGTGGCTAATACAATGTGCTAGGGATACTTGGTTGTCTTTGTACTGTGAAAAACAGGTATGAAACTAGATAAGAAAAGGGGATTGAGGTCTGTAATAATACAGTGGCATTTTCAATCTGCTGTAAACAAAATGAATATAAATATGAGCAGAACTGAGTTCATTCTTTGGAACAGACTGAAACTGCTGCAAGACTATTCTCCAGATGGGTAATATATGAACCAATCTCTTTTTGCTGATTTATCTGTCTTTAATAAACTGAGCAATCTGACATCTCTTTAATGGACAACCTAAACCAAATCACTAATACTAGTAAGTGAACTGATTAGCAGCACAGAGTGATTGGATTAGCAGCTGATGAGCTGTGCTAACTCAAGAGGTAGCCTGTAGCTGCATCTCTATTGCATCATTAGTATCACCCACACTCAAACTAGCTGGCTTGAGTTTAAACCACCACTTAACTCAAGCTATGGATTGTGTGTGGACAGGAGTCATGTGATGCATAACACCAAGTGATACCTCAAGCCAACACAGCAGTGAAGACAAGCCTAGCTCTATATTGCCCTGATACAGCAGCACCTAATCCCAGTTAAGTAATACAAATACAGATTCTACCGTAATTACTGCAAAACAATAGTGCAGATGCAAAAATGGTGTCCTTGAAATTTGAAGTTTTGCTTTTCCCAACAGAGATGGGAAAGATAAATACTTTTAGAGTAGCAAGAGGAAGGAGAATACCATGTTATGTCTTCACGTATATATGGTTTACAAGTAGGAAAAAAAGAAAGGTTAAAAAGAGCAGGGAAGAGAGAACAAGGCACTGAATAATACTGAATAGCACATTTCTATGTACAGCAGCCAAATCATTATTTTGGATCAATGAATTACAATACTAGTTTTTTCAATCCTCAATTGTGTGTATGTGAGAGAGAAATGATAGGTTACGTAAAGTTAGACCTCAGCAAGTAAATTCAGCTTGCAAGGCTGACCTAGCAACCTACTAATTAAAGTACAAACTAGGCAGAAGTCAAAAGCAGAGAGATCGAACAAAAGTAGGATTGCCTTTGAGGGGAGACTTGATCTCATTCCTCAATTAAACTAACTTTGTTCTTGCTGTATGGAGAGCCAACGGCAAAATTTGTTCTCTTCTCTCTAGAAAGCTTGTAATACAGCAATATCAGGAAACAAAATGTAGTCATACCAAAAGTGTGACAGCAACTCAGAGTAAAAAGGCCAACAGGTATTATCCATGAAAGAGCAGAGGAATTACCTCAGACAAGTTAAGATTTCTTTCTCAGTCTGTACTGCAAACATTCATTTATATAGCAGAATACAAAAAAATAACAGTCAAAGAAAATAATGTTCAAGGTCCTGATTAAAAAAAAAAATGTATTTACACAAGTTAAAAAGGGAAAATTATTCTGATACTTTAAAAAGAGCAATGACAAGTTATAACTCCACGTGTTACCAGGGCTTCCATAAATACTTATTTCTGACATTACCTTTCAGACTACAATTAAAACAGAAAAAAAAAATCTCTGCCAGGCAAATGACTAACACTTCAGAACTGAGTTAATAATCCAATAGCCAACACAATAGATAGGACTGAGAAACTTTTGCTGTTATAACGCCTCATTTTCAAACACATTGCTTTCATCCACAAAAAGTTTTTCAGAAGCTTTTCATGACTGTTCTGTGTAGAAAAAGCAGCGTGTGTAAGGTCCCAATTCCTTCAGCCATTTTTGAGTAGACCAAGGCTAAAAAAATCCACTTTATTTGTGTTTTAAAAAAAAAAAACTAACCAAAAGATCTGAAGTCTGAAAGCTAAAACCATTAAAATAGTTTTAAACATGAACAGTCTTTGCTTGGTTTTGAAAGAAAAACAAAATTAAAAAAAAAATCTGCCAAACTGTAGCTTTGTTAAATCAAAAACATGTTCCCTTCAAGCAAATTCATATCTACAAGGATTAAAATTTTACAGTAATGAGCATAGAAATAAAACTGATTGGACAGAGGCACATTTTACATAGACACACTGTGGCTACAAGTGCTTCTCTTGAAGTGCAGTTTTTAAGCACTGTTTAAGATGACAACACTGAACTTTACAAAGCTTTTGCCACTTAATCCAGACCAACACCATCTCCCCTAAAATCGTATATTTCAATTATATGATCATTAGGATCAAACATTAAATTCACATTTCCTGAACTCAGTCCTTGTGCCACTGAATGCTATTGGATTCTGACACCAGAGCCAAGGAATTCTGAACTAAGATGGTGCACCCAATCTACTTTTAGTACACTCGACTGCTAATTTCACAGAGGTATCAATTCCTTTTAACACACAGATGGGCAAACTTTTTGGCCCGAGGGACCACATCTGGGTGAGGAAACTGCATGCAGGGCCATGAATGTAGGGCTGAGGCAGGGGGTTGGGTGCGGGAGAGTGTGTGGGGTGTGGGAGGAGGTGCAGTGTGCAGGAAGGGGCTCAGGGCAAGGGGCTGGGGCAGAGGAGGGGTGCAGGAGGTGGCTCAGGGCAGGGTGCAGAGAGGAGTGAGGGACAGGGCTCAGGGCAGGGGGTTGGGGTGCAAGAGGAGTGCAAGGTGCAGCAGGGGGCTCAGGGCAGGGGGTTGGGGTGCAGGCAGGGTGCAGCAAGGGACTCAGGGCAGGGTATTGGGGGTGGGGTGCAGGAAGGGTTCGGGGTGCGGGCACTTACCTGGAGCCTGCCCTGGCCCCCCCACCGTTCCCAGAAGCAGCCAGCACCACGTCCCAGTGGCCCCTAGGGGTTGGGGGGCAGAGGGCTCCACGCACTGCCCTCACCTGTGGGTACCACCCCCGAAGCTCCCATTGGCCACAGTTCCCCATTCCCGGCCAATGGGAGCTGTGGGGGGAGGTACCCACAGGCGAGGGCAGCGTGCGGAGCCCTCTGCCGCGCCGCCCCCTTCCAGGGGACAAAGGACATGGTGCCGACTGCTTCCGGGAGCGGCGTGGGGCCTGCAGCGCCACAGGGGTGGCAATCCCACAAGCCAGATCCAGCCCATAGGCCGTAGTTTGCCCACCCCTGTTTTAACACCATGCAGATACCTTTATTAGATGGGCATTTTAAGTGCACATGAATTAATTATTAGTTAGAGCGCATTTCACTGGCCCTGTACTCCCAGGATACTTACCTGTCCCCACAAGAAGTGTGAACTCATGCTCTCTATTTTATCTTTAAAATGTGCACAGGAAATTGACTTGCAAAAACTGTTCATAAAAGAGTAAACTGGCAGTTAAAATTTGGGGAAAAGATTCTTATGGCAAGATTAACTGTGCCACACTGTACACATGTAAAATTTTCTAGTCTTGCATTTCTTGTTATGTTTATATCTCAATATATTATTGTTTATGCTTTTACAAGCATCACAGAACAAACATGTGCAACACAGAGCCAAATTACCTAATATAAGAAACTTACATTTTCTGTGATTTTAACTGTACAACCTTAATTTGTTTTTAGCATTTAATTATAAAAATTAATAGTTTTAAATAACTCAAGGTCTCATATATCTATACACAAGGTTTCAGATCAGACCCATGCAGCTACTCCAAATGGTCAATTTTTGAGACCCTGCTCCTTCAACCATTTCACTTGCAAACTGAATTTCTCATGTTGCTTTCTCCAACTATGATGCTTTGATTAGCTTCATGTGCCATCAGCCTCCACCTCAAACCTCGCTTTGCCTCCAGCATTTATAATGGTGTTAAATATATTTTAAAAAGTGTTTAATTTATATGGGAGGAGGTCACACTCAGAGGCTTGCTATGTGAAAGAGGTCAAACAAAAGTTTGAGAACCACTGACAGTGCTTTATTTTTTCTAAGCACATCATCCAAGTTACTGTTGTTTATACAGATCCTATGCCACTGTGAAAAGCAAAACGCTAGTTCTATACAAATTGCAATTCTAACATGGAGACGTAAGCAAAAACATGAATGAATTAGTACATTCCAAACTAATAAAACATTATTTCACCATGGTGTAAAATACACCTCAACTGGTAGCCCATCTAAGAGCACAATTTGTTGGAGGTTTGTGACACTCTGTACCTCAGGGGAACACCCTGCACCCCCACGTTCACCCTTATAATATGATTGTGTGGTATCCAATGCAAAGTTTGTCATGTCAGGTGTCTTCAGAAGGCTCATGATGCACTGAGCATTGTTGTTATAGTAATGTTATAGGTTGTAATTTCATGTGTATAGAGGCTGAAAATGTGTCCTCATGGCTTAAAACAATCCCAGGCAAAACTCTCCAGGAGCAGAGGGGCAGTTCACACCTCATCAGGGCACATATGGGACAAACCCAGCCCAGCCTCACAGGAACAAAAGGACACTGGCCTAGGCAGCAACAAAAGCTCTGTTGCACTCTCGAGTGAATCACCCCACTTCCCTTGGTCAGTTTGGGACTACAAGGAGGAAATGCTCACCCGACTCTGAAGGGGGCGGGGGGGGGGGGGGGGGAAACGGCACAAAGCCAAGAAGGAAGAACGAACATGATAAAAGAGAGAGACGTTTACCCTCTCTCTCTTCCACTCCATCTACAGACACCACTACCAAGCAACTGAAACGCTCATCAAAGGGGAGTGCCTGGCTGAAGGGCAACTAGCCAGCCTGTGGTAGAAGTATCTAAGTTTGTAAGCGCACTGAAAGTGTTACGATCAGCTTAGAATGCATTTGGCTTTTATTTCATTTGACGAAATCGGACTTCTTGTGCTTTGACTTATAATCACTTAAAATCTTTTGTAGTTAAATGTATTTGTTTATTCTACCTGAAGCAGTGTGTTTGGTTGGAAGCATGTCAGAGACTCCACTTGGGATAACAATTTCTTTGTTAAATTGATGAACTCATATAAACTTGCAGCATCCAGCAGGCATAACTGGACACTGCAAGACGGAGGTTCCTAGGGTTGTGTCTGGGACCGGAGATATTGGCTAGTGTCATTCGGTTGCACAATCCAAGCAGCAGCTGGCCAAAAGTGCTCTCTCATGTAGCTGGGAGCAGCTTACATGCTACAGGTTGTGCGTGAACAGCCCGGGAGTGGGGGGTTCTCACAGCAGAACAGGGTAAGGCTGGCTCCAAGAGTCGAGGATTGGAGTGACCTAGCAGACCACCAATCCAGATAACACCAGGGGGAACATCACATGGTTACACTAGGCTCTCCTCCTTTCTCAAAACTCTCACTCGGGATGAATTTCTCTTACCTATTGCTATCATATCAGAAACAGCTCTCCATTTCTAACCTCCCTCTCTGCTAATGCCCAATGAAAACCCTTTTGCTGGACAGCAGGACTGTCAACAGCAGAAGTCAGCCAGCCAATCACCGCCCTACTTGTGCATCTCTAATGTGGCCATCATAACTGACCTGGAGATTACGATTACAGTATTTAAATTTCTACATGCACTAAATACGTATCTACCACACTCTGTAAGAGTTATTAGTGAGTGAATGCCAAATTAGAAAAACAAACCTTAGATATCAATACATCAAACTAGATGGGTTTATTACTTTAAAAATCCTTACTATTTAAACTTTAATAAAAGTGAGGAGACTTCACAGAAGGAATAAAAAAAACTATATAGATAGTAAATTTCTTCAGGTTTTCATGGTAGGACCTAGGAAATACACCTTGGCAGTGCATTATAGCACTTATGTTAAATTTTTCTAAATACCCTTGTTCCTGTAATTCGCAAGAGAGCTCTATTAGACTCATAGATCAAATATCAACTACATTAACTGTTAAAGTTCATCAGGTGCTTTAAAGACTAAAAGAATTAATAGTAGTATTTAATATCTATCAAAAGGTAGGCAAAGAAAAACCCTAGTGCCGAGCCTCAGAGCCCAGGTCAATTGACTTGGGCTTGCGGGGCTCCAGTTACAAGTGTAAAAATAGCAGTCAAGTTCACACTCGGGCAGGAGCCTGTGCTCTGAAACACTGCAAGTGGGGGGAGTCTTCGAGCCCATGCTCCCACCCAAGCAAGCATGTCTAGACTCATTTTTAGCGCAGCAGACTGAGCCCTGAGAACCTGAGTCAACTGAACCAGGCTCTAAGACTCAGTGCCACAGGTTTTTCTTTGCAGTGTAGACACACCCTAAGCTACATATATGACCACCATTACCATCATATGTCTCACAATTGTTAATGTATTTATCTTCACAACGCCCCTCTGAGATAGGAGAATGTTGTTGTTACCCCCATTTGACAGAGAAATGAAGCAGAAAGACTAAGTGACTTGCCCAAGGTCACACAGGAAGTCTGTGGAAGAGTGGGGAACCCAGGTTTACCGAGTTCGAGGCTACCACCCTAACCACTGGACCCTCCTTACTCTCCAGTGAATTTCAAAGTTCAAATTCTGTAGGGATCTTTTCTCTCTCTCTCCCTCTCCCGTTACTTTTCAACCACAGACAATCCTACCCACCCACCAGCATGGTTACTTAGTTCTTTAGATTTAATTGGAATTGTATATTAATGCTGTAAAGCACCAGCGTAAAAAGTGTGACCTTTTTAAGTACCACTAACACAAAAGCAGCTTTTACTAAATTATGTTTTGCCATACTCACAAGCATAGTTGCAATCACTACACATCCACAAGGATATCGTCTACATAGTTTTCTATGTTAGTAGTCAGGTATACATTAAGATCCACATACACAAAAACAAACAAAACAAAAAAAATCCACACCACACACACAGTTCTTGCTAACTAGCAATCCCTGACGAAACCAGACCAGGTTCAATGCAGCATAATAATAGGTCATCTTCTACAAACAAAGCTCAAGGTCCCATACTTCATTAAACAGTAAAAAGTAAATGTTATTTAACAGGTACAAGAAGTATTTGGATTTCTCCCAACTTACTGGACTGTTTTACCAGAGATAATGGTTAGCAATGGAGGCATTTATAAATAGCTCTTCCTTTTCCTGTTACTTATAAGACTAATGGTGTTCTGTCCTTGATAATCAATAATCTAAATGAACGGAGTTTGATTTAACCAAGTACACAGCAATGATGAAAAATATTTGTTATGGGATTAGAACAGGTAAACCTAATGGTCTGTACAGCACGAAAGCAACAGTAAGATAAATAGAAAAAAGTTAACCATTTCATTAATCCAATCATTTACTCTCTTCTACAAAACAATGCAACTTTTAAGTCATATAGCATTTGTCATATAAATCAAATCCCAAAAAACAGAGTTAAACAGCAGAAACAGAAAGAAATTTAGAGGGATAGGCAAAGGACGAAAGACAAACTTCAGAGGAGATCGGGGGGGTGGGGGGAAGGAGGAAGGGTGAAGAGATAGAGAGAGAAAAACAACAGAACTACGCTTAGGCTATTTCAGACAAATAATTGCTACAAATAAGGCTGTCACACCAGCAGTGGTAAGGCTGTATGAACAAACAGAAACAAGACTGATATTACACAGAAGGAGTGAAGAGACAACAACTTATGACATAGGAGGAAGTCCATGAAAGTTTTAAAAACAAGGGAAATACTTTTGAACTGAATGGATTTGGATCTGTACTTTTAGGAAAATATATTTAAATGTGAACAACAATATCTTGATAACACCAACAAAAGTAATGCTAGTTTTGTCTGACAGTTATTGGCTTAATGTGTAGGCCAATTAAAATATGCTCAACTGGCTATAAAACATTATTTAGTTCCAATGAAATGGAAAAATGAATCACACACATACTAGCAAAAAAAAAATATGAAATGAAATGTTAACCCTTGTATAAAGAAATTGTTTTAGTCATAGCCTAAGTCAATCTTACTCTGTGTGTACCTAGAACTCACTAGATAAGGGTAACCTTGAGCTGCAGTTTTCAGGGATTTCACTATTAACCTTGACCAATGTTCTTATTGTGTCAGATGCAGAAAAGCTTGATCACACCACCTCGTTACATAACAAATCTAAAAATGCACCATTTCCACCTGCTCTCCAAAGAATCTGATTAGGCATCTGTTCTTGAGTCAAAGCCATCCAATATCTTTATAAATCTGGAAAAAAAAATCTAAAATCATTCTGGTAAAGTTTGCAGATGACAAAAATTGTTAAAGGGTAAATAAAGGTTAAGCGAGGTCAGTTATGTGCATAGTTTCATATATGGATAGCTTAGTAAACTGGGCTCATTTGAACAATGAGTTTTCATACAGCTAAATGGCAGGTCATGAGTTTAGGAAGAAAGAATGCAGGTTACACTTACTGAATATGGGACTACATTCTTGAAACTGACTCTAAAAAGGATTTGGAGATAATCAACTGAACAGGAGCTCCTAGCCCCCATTCCTCCCTCCCACTCTCCACCTACCAAACTTGGAAGGGGGAGCTCAGGACCTCTGCCTTGCAGCAGGGTAGGGGCTTCTTGTCTTGTACCATTTTTTTCATAACATTTCTTGTTTTAACTTTAAAAAAGTTGAAAATAATTTTATTTTAAAAATGGGGGGAGTGGAGGGGAAAAGAGTATAAACATTGGCTAGAAATTGCATTTTGGTTTTTGGGTTTGTTTGTTTGAAGTATATTGTCCAAAAACATCATTTTGCTTATTATCAGAAAAAAAAATCAAATTACCAGAAATATAAAACAAAATACATGTAGTGCTATATATGCTATGAACATGCATGTGTTTTATTAAACATATTATAGATTAGTATCTAGAAAATGTTAATCTAATAGGAATTTTACTTTGTGTAACACTGACAGTTTAAGCTTTCAATAGGACATTAATTTAGCAGGTATTAATTTTAAAAAATTATTTTGTTTTAGACAATACACACAAACCCCAGTCTTTCAACAATAATCCAGCTGTCTGGAACTTTTAGAAGCTCCATGGCTATATAATTAACATTCTTACTTGGACAGCAGAAATGATTTCAATACAGTGAAATATCAGTTGAGCCAAATTTCTAGTTGTTTTTAAGAGTATTCAGGCTGCATCTTGTTGAAAAGGTACTGCCATTCGAGAGGGATGGGTAAACTGTCACTCTTGTACTTGCTTTCTAACTTGATTGTGTTCTTGTGTGTACATCAAGATCTTCTCTACAGCATGCTTTGCAAACACTGGAAGAGACTTTCCCAGTTTTAATTGCCCACATCCATGCATTAAAAGGTTTGAGGTATATCTACCACTACCTTAACCAGCTTACGGGGCTGATCCAACTCCCGCTGAAAACAACAAAGATTTTCACTCACTGATGTTAAAAGGAAGTTAAATTAGATGTCTGACCTCTGGAAATAAGCTGAGAGGTTTGAGGGCAGGTTGTATAGAAAATGACTGTACTTAAGATGTGAGAAAAGCCAGTGCAGTTATAAGATACGGATGTCAAAAGAACATGATTGACTCATTTGTCTCTAATGTGACAACTTCTCAAGCTTTGCCACCTGTAATCAGCCTTAACTGTGTAATATAAATATTATGAGACTGTACATACAGTAGAACCTCAGAGTTACAAGCACCTCAGAAATGGAGGTTGTTCATAACTGAACAAAATATTATAATTGTTCTTTCAAAAGATTACAGCTTAACATTGACTTAACACAGCTTTGACACTTTGTTATTCAGAAGAAAAATGCTGCTTTCCTTTTCTTTCTTTCTTTTAGTAGTTTACATTTAACAGTACTATACCGTATTTGCCTTTTTTGGGGGGGGAGGGGTCTCTACTTTTGCTTGATTGTGTACTTCCAGTTCCAAATGAGGTATGGGTTGTCTGGTAGGTGCGTAATTCTGGTGTTCGTAACTCTAAGGTTCTACTGTATAATCATCATGCATATTTATGAATTAATTTAACAGCCTTGTACTTTAACCCCTATGAGAAAGATATGACAGAGCACACAAAAGCTTTGTTTATATAGATATATTCCATTTCTAATTACTGATGACGGCTAAAAGATTACCTGTGCTACATTTTCAGTAGAGACAGACTACAACTGATGTCATTTAACTACATTACTTAATAAATCACATGCAAGCAGATTGACAGTTAGGAGCTACAGTTTTAAGACTTTTAAGAAGCAGCAATTATTATACTACACTTATAAAGGAATCTGCTACAAGTTTCATATCCTCAACTGCCAAGTATTTTTTAATCATTGCTAGAAGGGAAGACAGTTTATCTTATTGTTCTACTTCATAAATAATCTTGCAGCATTCACATTCCTGGGTCTCATCTCTCTACGAATAGGGCACAACTCTTCTAGTTCTTAAGGTTGTTTGACCCATAGAGAAAGTGGTAGCAAACAGGAACAGGAGTCACCATCCCCAACAGTGGTTAAATGCCACCCACGATTAGCCACTGCCATTAGAACCTTGCAGTTAGATCCTGGTTTTACCAGGAGGCAAAAGCTCCAAAAAGAAAAATAAGCTAATCACAAAACAAAACTGAAAACTTAATGCCTCAAAAAGTAGAGCAAAAAGCCCACAGAAGTTTAAAGACAAGTCACGATCTCAAAGTTCCCCTCCAAACTCTGAAAGGAAAGGATGAGTTAGTAGGAATTCTGCAAGATGTGTTCTACGTAGAAACAGAAGGTAAAGGAAGCAGATCCACCTCCTCTAAAGGTACCATCTGGGCACAATTCTTACTCCTGGAAAACAAATAGCTCAGGGATATCCCAAAAGTGCAATCAGAACAATGGCAACATCGAAAACAAATAATGCCAAACCAACAACAAACAAGACACCCTCTCATACGTCATCTACAAACAGATATATATTCTGAACAACAAACATGCAGCCTTAACTCTAACCATAAATATAATTCACCAAAGTGCACACAAATGCAGATTCAAATTCTGTAATTGCCAGATCTAAATTTACTAGTAACTTTTAACAGAAAATTTAGAAAATTTAGAACAAACAACAAAGATCACCCATGTGCATAACTCTTCATAAAGACTACAGAATTGACTGTAAAGTCTGAAGTCAGTGGTTAAGTTCACGGAAGGCAACTGACTCCTACTCACCACTTCTGCTCTTCAGGACCAAAAAATTTAACAACTTAGGAAGCTGAGATACAGGACTGAGTTTGCATGAATGGTATTTTTAAAAGTACTACTATAAAAGAATTGTACTGTTATTAGCTTTCCTAACATCAATCTTCCTAATACTCTGATAGCAGATGGATTAATACTTTGACAATATATTTGTTTTTTTTAAGAGTTTGAAAGTCAGACTCAAGGAGGTAAAGACTGAAAACAAAGCAGTTTTGCCACTAACGTTAATGAAGCAAGCAATTGCAGGAGAGAAAAGACTGGTTAGTCAGATACCAAATGAAAAGCTCTCTGTGAAAACTTAGCTCTGTCATTTTAGAAAGAGTGCTCATGAAGAGCTTAAGTGTTTGGAAGTTATCCTTACCCCCAAGGATTATAAACACATCACTTGAGGAAACTGAAAAGAGTGCATTTGCCAATTCCTGAGATGACATCCCTGACTAAACCAATGGAAACAAGGAGAGATGGTATATCCCTGACCAGAACCCAAGCAAGACTGACCACCATTTCCAACACCAAAAGGGAGAAGAGGACTTTAACAGCCTCAATGACCACTCATCATCCCATAACTTTTAGCCTGTTGCTAGGCTAGCAAAGTCTTCAATGGCACATTTCTAAAGCTTACCTGTCCCTTTAAAAAAAAAAAAAAAAAAAAAAAAAAGTATTCCTCCTTGAATGTTATGTTTAAATATTTAGTAAAAGCAACCCTCCCATAACAACTGAATACATCATGTGTTTCACACATTACCTGTCTCTGAAACATAAACAACAGGATCTTGCTTAAGAACTTTATCAGGTTTTGAAGAGGATGGTTTTCTCTCTGGTGGCTTCTTAGATTTCTTTACTGATTGCGTCTCCTCTTCTGAATCTGTATTTGACCACAGGGAGAAGTATTATTTTCCTCCACATACATACAGTCTTTAAATAACAGTTCAACACATCAGTTATAAAAACATCCATCTGTGGGAGAAAAGTACTCTGCTGAAGCCCAGAATACAGAGAAAAATGAAGCTGTACCTCTCTAATTTAAGAGATCTGTGTCATGGCCACCATCCTTCGACTAGGACAAGGACTAAATGGGACTTCCTCAAGAAGCCATCAATCACCCAGAAGAACTTGTTGAACAACAAGAAGAATTCCCTATTACCCACCCCAGGAACCAAGCATGTTGCTTCTGCAGTGGGATGAGCTGAAGCCTGAAAATTAAACTCCAGTCTGTGACCCAGGGACTTTTTTGTACCAACTGGCAGAATGCAGACAGGGTGCACAGTATTTTACAGGGATCTGCTGGATCAAATAACTCTACTGAGAGCCAGTAATCCATTGATCATCATAATCATTGCAAAATGTATGAAGATAACATTTAAAGAGTTGTGTGTCTATACTGAAGATTATGTTCTTAAGGCAGATAACCAGGACGTAACATGTCTCCGAAAGGTTTCTTTCAAGTAAGGGGTAACAGTCACTTGTCTCCTCATCTGGTCATTGTGGATTGTGAGCATCTCAATGTATGCCTATTTGCATACTGAGCCAGATGCTTATTAAGCAATTGCAAAAGGACTGAAAAAGCAGAGGGAACCCAGCATATTTGCTATATGGTTACTGTTCACAGCATGACGTGCGTGGTTCAAGGGGACACACTAGCAGAACAAGTATTTAGTTTTTTAAACACACACAAAACTGGCACCCCTACATTTCTCTAAGAATGAAATGGTCAACAATCTCAGTGACTGAAAAGCCTGCTCGTCTTTTAAAGCATTTGGAGCAGTACTTCATTTTTCTTCCCCGTAATGGAATAGGAGATTAACGCTCCAGGCACACTGCTAACACTCAGCAAATTAATAATATATTACAGGTGGCAGCTGGTTTGCATAAACTATGTGTAGCACCAAACATTAATTTAGAAATATTTCCTTTAAGGCTCCCCAAGGCTATAAGGACTAGCTTAATATACAATCTCTTCAGTTTGATGTATTTTCAATATTCAATGACAACATTCTGGCAGGCTTATTTATTTGTGTGTTCTGCAGGTTTAGCTCATCCCATTGTTTTTCTTTTAAAATTAGAGCAACCTTGTACTATCGAACCAGTGCACACACGACCACACAAAAATCAACAGTCTGCAATGGAAGACACAAGCTGTAGGAAAGCCTGTAATCTTTTTTTCAATTTCATGATAACTCCAGGAGGCTTCAGCATCCAGATGGGGAAGAAGTGACAGTAACAAAGGGGGAAACCAGAAAGCTTCCAATTTTTTTAAACTTAATTTAAAAAAGAAAAAACTGATAGATAAAACTTTTTTAGAAACTTTATTTTAAATTGTATCTTCTGGAGGATATTCATTAGAGTGGGCTGAACAGTCCTTTCAATTAAATTTTACATTTTTTTCATATTCTGAAATTTAAAATATGTAAAAGCACCTAGACGCATGGGACAAATGTTTATCAAGGTCTGTGTGTCAAGGCAGATACAAATGAAAATGCAAATTAACTTTGCATGCCCATTCAATATAAAATTAGTAAGGCAGGCCCCAATCCTGCAAGTTTTTCTACATCAGCAGACTCCTGCCTGTCACAGAGCAGACAGATCAGATCTCAGAATTGGAGGCCTTAAAATTGAAAAAAAAATTCTGTCAAGACCTTTAAAACAGAAATCATTCTTTACAGCAGCCATTTAAAAAGATACTGAGTAAGCTAGTTCTAATCTAAACTCCAAATCTGGGTTATTCAAATTGTTGACTGAGGTCTAGTGAAAATTATTTTGTATACATACATAGGGTTAGCATTTTTAGTTGATGTTGCTACAGATGCAATGCTGCATTTTGTGATATTGAGGAGTGTCAATAGAAGATGTAACTGTTCATAGTGATAACAGCCAAGCAATTAATGACTTTAAGCAGTGAGAATCAAGAGCATCTTGTGTTTAACATGCTTTTATTTCTTCTTGAGCACAATCCTTCAAGAGGTTTTTTTTTTTTTTAAATGTGTTGCATTGAGGGGTAAAAATTGCCTGCTAACCCTCAATTTTAACTGGCAATACCGCAAAAGACACAAAGCACCATTCTAAAGCAGTAACAAATTTTACCTGAATCATAGATTATCCTTTTTTTCTTGTTTGTCTGCTTTCGTTTGGAATCATCTTCATTAGATGAATTCTTCACCTAGTAGTAAAAGTCCATTATTTTCACTATCAAGTTCTTTCTTGCTTTCTTTCTACACCTACTACAACTTCTAGTTAATTAACTGTATTAGATTAATTTCTAGCAGAAACCCAGTAATGTCCATGCATAAAAATAAATCTAAGAACTTAAACTATAAGCTTTCAGTTAAGTGGCTATAAAATAGGAATACAACAAAAAGAAGCAAAGTTCATTATATTCCACAAAGATACCAATTTGAAAAAAAGTCAAAAAAATACACAGGCTGCAACTGGAACAAATAAAAGCTTAAACAACTAAAATAATCAGACACCATCTTCAAACATCTCTGAAATTTTAAACAGCTTTGTGTAATTTGGACAACTAATCTAATCAAAAATAAAACCATCAGGTACCTCCAGAAACAAAGAATGTACTAGTCAATACATTATTTGTTTGCTCCCCCTCTTTTAACATAACTGCCATAACAGATAAACCAGTGATCCCATCTAGTCCAGTGTCCTGTCTGATAGTGGCCAATACCACACACTCAAATGGAAGTTGTAAGAAATGTCATAACAGACAACTGTACAATCATCTGCCCACATGGGAGCTTTCTTCCTGACCCAGTCAAATTGGTGGTTGTCTTCTGACCTGAAGCATTAAGGGTTATAACACTTCTAAAAATTAATTAATCAATCAATCTTATCTAACATAACTTTGTATGTTCTTATTATCCTCAGGAAATGTTCAACTCTGTTCTGAAATCTACTAAGCATTTTACCTTAATTATTCCTTCAGTTCCACAACTCAATTATGGGTTGTATAAAATAGAATTTCCTTATCAATTTTAAAATTGTTGCCTTTCAATTACATTGAACAGCTCCTTGTTCTTGTGTTACAAACCAGGGTAAAGAGATATACCAAATTCACCTTCTCTATACCATTTATTATTTTGTACCTTATCTTCCCTCTCATCTGTCACCTCTTTCAGCTAAAACAATGACAATCTTTTCAACCTCTCCTAATTCAGAAATCTTTCCATGGCTCTAATAATTTTTGTCACCTGTCTCTGAACCACCCCACTTTGTTACATCCTTTTGAGATAGCATAACCAGAACTCAACTCTTCCTACTCATTAATTACCCTAATTTTAAAGATATCTCATTACATATTTTCACCCTGAGCCTACACTGAGCTCCACGTAAGTAGTGCCCTGAATTATAGTGGTAATCTTTCCCCCCCAGGCATTAGACAATGGGGGTAATTTAAGTGTAAAGGCAAGAATAGTTCGGAAGGTGAAGTATGGCAGCTTATCTTAAAAATACATCCTATGGACAGCAATTTAAGTTATGTTAAAGGTGCCTGGGCATGTAAATGTGTGCCCTTTTTAGCACATTTATAAATCTAAATAAATGAGGGTTTGCCTTGGCAGAGCTCCTTACATAATTAGGACCTTAGCTAGATTTGCTTTAAATATTTCATCGGATTGTTTCCATGACAGTATCACAATTCCCACCTCCCCCGCCCTGCCCCACCCCCACGCATATGGAAAACTAACAATTTCTTTCTCATAAAAGAAAAAAAGTTACAAGAAGATTGGGGTGCAGAAATAGAAGCAACTTCTGCTACGCTAACTCCAGTCTCAGCACTATTTTCTTTGCTGGATTTGAGAACTGTGTTTGCTTGGTTTTGCTAGACAAGCTTGGTTTAGGAAACATATTTCTTTTTTTCAACTTCTCATTGCCAAGTGAGACATAGGACCTAGGTTAAACGTTCTTCAGGAAGTAGGAATGCTGACCACAGTGGAGGACTATGTTACTACAGAATACATTCCATAGTGCCATATTAAATATGCAGGTGAGATTTTTGCTTCTGGTATAATATTAGTTGGAAATGTCTCCCTGACTCTGCATAGGCCAATTAGATTTTATTTTGATTTTGACTGTAGAGAAATGACAAACATTTTTTAAATAGCTGATGAGAAACCACTGAAAACATTTAAACCAAGAACACAAGTCAGTTGTAAGGGGAGAGCCACATACGTGCACCCCCATACCAGAGCAACCTCCAACCCCAGAACAGCCTGCAGCTGAGGAAAGCAAACTGACCTTGATATCTTTTGTTTTCTTCTTCCCATCTGAAGACTCTTCCCCATTTTTGGTTTTCTCTGTCTTTTTCACTCTCTCACATTCATGTTTCTTGCCAGTAGATACAACCCCAAAGAATTTTCTGATATCCTAATAAAGGGGGAGAGCGGATTTAAAAAGGCAACACACAATACTTTGACCTTTCACTCAACAAAAGAGCGAGATAATTTTAAAAAAAGCAAATTACTCTCTCAACAACTCTTCATCCATTCACTGATCTAGAAGTTTTGCTTAAAACCTGTATAGCTGAATGTACTCATATCTAGTCAATACAGGTCTTACAGATGCAGAGCAATCTTTGCTCAGTTGAGGCACACATGGCAGCAGCTTTCCTTTCCACTACAGATCATTCCAAGAGCTCACTTTTCCCTTAATGGAATATCTCTGCCAGCCATCCTATTGCAAAGCACAATACAGAATCACATTATTGATAGGATAAAGAACAACAAACAGTTGCAATTAGCTCCAAAGATATTCAGTAAACTCTGACAAGTATAGCCCAAATGTCAAAGAGTCTTTTATAGATCAAATGAATAACTTAACTGTGGGGCAGAGCCTAACACAGATGAAATTCCACAGCAAAGCCCACAGGTAGCTGCAGAATATTGAATCCCAGCACCCTCCATCTTTTCAGAATCTGGGGAAGATGGGTCAATTCACCCGGGCTCTGGCATCAGCAAAGTGTTTGGTATAGCTCTCCAGCTAGCAGGTGTCTAACCATTTTTTCCCAAGTTCAAGCAATGTTAATCAACCTAAAGAGCTCAAAAGTGTAACATATTTATGGCATCTCCTACCACGAATATAAGAACATAAGGAGCTTTCTACCTGCAAAAGTAAAAGGTTTGAACTTTATGAGGCTCTTGTATGAGCATATAGCATAACCACAAACACAGACCCAACATCTATTAAAAGCCCTTAATATTTCAGACTATTTACTTAAAAAGGGAATCATCTAGCTTTTTATACCTGTTTACAGTCATTGTCTCCAGGGATAGCAGCCATTTTAATGGCAACCATTATAGGAGCACCATATAATCATTTGGTCTGAATTTATAGCAAGGCGGAGGGTGTGGCTTGTGACTATATTCTACCCAGGTAACACTACTTTCTGATTTACCCCCTAGAGATTTCAGCTAAGTAGTTTCCCAGGAATACTAAGACTGGCAGAATTTTCTCAGAAACTGTGAGTAATACTAGTTCTTTGAATTTGTTTTAATATTATTTCTGCATATTCACACAAGTTTGTAGAGCCACTGAGAAAGAGCCTTTGTCAATTCCTTATTCTAGATAAGATTGATTGAAAGTATACCACTCTGGCTCCTTTCAGAGTTGGAGTTAAAAGGCCAAATAGAACACGTGATTTGTTAACAAGAATTAGCTTTTTTTTTTCCCCCCTGATAATACCTGTGACTTATTTAATTATCAGGTTTTGAGCTGTGTTCTTGTTTTAGAAGGTTCACTTTAAGGAAAACTTGGACTTGCTATATTTCATTTACAACTAAGGCACTGACCCTGTTAGCAGATGTTTTTGGATTTAAGTAAATGGCATCCTATTTACACAAGTGTCTCCCCATGTGCATCTCCTTAAAGGCTTGAGACCTAAATAACTAGTACTATTATATTAGTGTTACTCAGCTATTTTACAGGTATTCTGTCACAGGAGTAATACCAGCAATTTACAAGTTATAAATTTCTGACTATAAATGGATAGTTCTAAAATTTAAAGGGACACTGTCAACCTCAAACAATGACTGAAGTAGTTTCAAGTGCTACATATGCCTCTGAATTGTCATTACCAATTTTTATAGTCTTCACAATGATACTTTTCTCTTACCTGTTGATGTGTGAAAACTCCACCCAGGCAGAGAAAACTGATTACAATCCTGCCTGGGGCCTTTGGGTTCAACCCTTATACATTCATTACTACTACAAAGTAAACTAATTAGAAGAAAATTTTTACCTTTCAGTAACAGTCCTCATAGGTGTGACAGAAGTGATTTTTAAGTCAGTTATATCCCTTTGACTATTCCACACATGACTTAAATTTAAACTAATGACCTGTTAACATACCTGAGACCTTAGCTCCTTCTGTGCTGCTGACACATTTGTCATAATAAATATGAATCGATCTACATATTCTGCATACATCAAACATTCGTTATAAACCTAAACTCATGATACATGTGTATGTAGACAGGTAAGTGACTTCTATAGCCAAGTCTTTAAGCTTTAGTATCCCTTGCAAATAAGTAACTGTTAATGCTGTAATCACAGATTTCTGCCGTAACTTTTTCTAAAATGGATAATAAAGAGGAATATGCATGGACTACTTGTTTGAGCTATGCAAATATTCAATATGTACACACAATAGAAATCACTTTGCACTAAACATGTTGTTGGGATGGACTAGGTGACCAAATAAGGTTTTGTCTTTATCGTTTCTTTAGCTAAATATACAGGTGAATTAAACTTCCTGGGGACTTTTTAAACCAATTTCTCATTAAAGGGACATATACATTTGTTTAAGATCAGTGTAGAATGTGAAGGTTTTGTGAAAATCTAAAAATTTCACAGCTGTTTATACTTCAGTTAAAAGTTTAGTTGGGATTTAAACACATTCTTGTCCAGCATTTTCAACCCAAACATAATTACAGCCAGTGTGCATGAAAATCAGACAATGACTCTGACTAATCTGTATTTATTGGCCACACTTAAGTGCAAAAAGTAATCACAATTGATAAAAAAGGTAGACTTCACCTTCAGTTTTAATAACAAAGTCTGTATGTAATTTCCAAAATTATTTAACCTTACTTGTTTTAATCTCCAGGAAATATATTAGCATCAGGATGCTAGTTATAAAGACAGGTTTCAGAGTAGCAGCCGTGTTAGTCTGTATTCGCGAAAGGAAAAGGAGTACTTGTGGCACCTTAGAGACTAACACATTTATTTAGTTAGTTAGTTTATTTAGTTATTTAGTTATAAAGAGATTCTCTTCCAAGTTGCTGTATTGATTTTTGGTTTCAATCTTCTACCTTGACTTGAGCAAATGGTAGTGTTTCAACCAAAAAAAGCATTTCCATAGATCTGAGAGCAAATCTAAGAGCTGGTCTTAAACTGCCATTTGTGTTTCCATGTAAATTTTACAGGTATTCAACAAACACTCACTTCCTAAAGTCTGTCTAGGGCCAGAATGTCAACAATGCTACTATCTCCCATTCTTTGAAACAAAAACATAATTAAGAAATTGTTTGAAAGTAACTTGTTTCCCCCAGGTTCTTCCCTTTTTAAATTAAGTTCCCTGGTTCAGTCAAAGCTGTAAAAACCCAACCCATGAAATAACTTTCATATTCTGGTTCACCAAGCAAACTGCTTGTCTTTATAGAAAACTCCCACCACCACTGAACTCCTGTATTTTATTTTAAATACTATGTGCTGTTTTAAACAAACAATATTATGGTATGTTTAGTTTGAGTTAGGACATACTTTGTCTCAAAACAAGCTACTGACTCTCCTATAAACTTCCTTGAAGTTTTTTAATGTTTGTTGTAAAATCTACCACTTTCCTTTTATCATGTAAACTGCATCAATATGCAGCTTAAATACAAGACATCTGTGACGGATTGGGAATTTTTTGTAATATCTTTAAAGCCTATGTGTGCCTCAGTTTCCTCTGTACTTCAAATTGCACCCACCGGGGCAAAAGGGTTAACACTGTTCCTGGAACAGTGTATGAGACAGATGTACCTGTCACCTTGCTGTCTGGGTGGAACGAATGGTTGTCAATGAACTAGTTGAAAGGGACTAGATCAACAGAGGGTCCATAGAGACAATGCAAGGCCAACTGACTGAAAATCAACGCTCAAAAGTGGGAAGCTCCAGCAGGTGGGGTTGTGAACTCAGCCATGGCCCTTCCTGGAGAACAAAGGACTGAGAGGTCACCAGCAAGGGATAAAGGGTGGGCTTCTGGGAGAAGCTGGCTTCTCCCTCTCCTGGAACTGTTAGAGGGAGAGAGAGACATGAACCATGCTGGAATTGGACAGCTTGGATGGCACTTGCACTGCCTTAGCCAGGATGGACTATAACTTGAACTTTCTCCTCCCTGGGTACATATACACAGGAATAAAAGCCCCATGGTCACCCCAAGTCATCTGAGTTGGGCTTGCAGAGCTAAAAATTATGTCAATGTTCAGGCTTGGGCTCAAGCTCAGATGTCTACATAGCAATTTTTAGCCCCTGAACCAACTGATCTGGCTCAGCCATGGTCTTTTTCATCCCCATGTAGACCTAATTTCTGTGCTAACCCAAAGACTTTGATTCTATATGACTAATAAATTGTTACCTTGTTTTGAAAAGGCTGCCTGATGTTTCTGCAGTGAGAGCACTGCGTGCTTAAGTACAGTACAAGCCTCCCACAGGGGGCTGGCTTAGCAGGATTTGCTGCCAAGAGCCACAGAGAGACAGACTGCTGATGCCCAAAGGCCCAGTCTCAGGCCACAGGCCAGCCTCTCTAGAACTGTGTGGGTCCTTGGGGCCTGGCACACCGAAGAGGTCACTCCCAAGGAACTGGTTACAGGCTGAGGCACACCAGACCTTGTGGATCTGTGACAATATCTACCAAAAACAACAGTATCTTGGACTGATGAGTAATGTGGTGACACTAGTAGAGTAGTGCCCAAAGCAAAGTCTACAAAACACCTAAACTGCAATCCATTGGTGCTTTCTTTAGTATATAAGTATGGCTCAGTGAGACTAATGATTTTTAACAGACAAGAGACAGTGGATTATTTGTCTTTAATGGCTGGGTAAGCGTTTTTGTTTCTATTGCTGGTGAACTCAAACAAGCATCTTCCATTTATCCATCAAGCACTGTTCATGCAAATACTATGGCTTGTCTGTTGATAATAACCTTGTGACCATAAGGCAGTTATCTGTAGGCTTTTAACTTCAAAATTTGTCTCCCTGTGTTAACACCATGTTCCATTCTCTTGCTGTAAATCATCCTTTGATCCCCACATGAAGGCAGAAGTATCTTTCTTAAATTGCTTAAAATTAGTTTCTCAGCAAACTGCCAAAGCTTCAAGATAATAGCATATAAGCCACCTGAACACACTTTCTGAATAAAGGCTTAGATTTGAGTGCTTAATTTACCTTAACGACTAAACTAAAAGACTGTACATATTCTTCAAGTCTCCTCTGTTTACAATCTTCAGCATTGCTATATTATCCTTCAAATTCTTCTTCAGACATCCCATTTTTTCCAGAGGAAAAAGATAATCTTGTTAGAAGCTATTGGACTGTAAGAGGTGGGAAATCCAAAACTGTTAAGACTGAAAAGGACATCACTATGTACAGATAAAACTATTTTTATTATATGAAACTAAAAATAGGAGGAGCAAAATGGAACTTACTTCATGCCATATATATCTGGGAATAGCAAAAAAAAAACCCTATAGGCCTGGTCTACACAAGACTTATTGCTAGGGTAGCTATGTCTGGAGCATAAAGAGGTGTGATCCCTGACTATCATAGCTGTTTCAGCAGAAGTCCCTACTGTAGACCGTATTTATATCAGTAAATATGCAGTTTTGCTGGTATAGTTTGTTTTGCTTCTGAGCACTGGTTTTACTACACCAATACCAAGCACAGCTTGCAGATATAATTGCACCCACACTCTGAGTGCTTTGCTGGTATAGTATACCAGTATTCTTATACAAACAGAATGTTGCTAGGGTAGACATAGCCTAGGTAAAATCAGAACAAAACAACTGTCTGACTGGTCCATATCTTGAGTTCAAACCACTGAACTATTTATTAGTTCTAATTTAATCCTAAAATGGACCACTTCCTTCCCTTTTCGTTAGGATACCAACCTAAAAAGGAAATGTTCTGATTGATCATACTTTTCTAAATGTCATACTGTATATTTTAGTATTGGTATATGAGCAAACCTGGCATTATATGCATGCTAACTTCTTGAAATGCTGTATGAAACTAACATTTTTAAAGAGCCTCTTGCCCTCTGATGGATATATCATCATCAGCACCAACACTGCTTAAGTGTTGGATTTTTCCTGTGCTTTTAAGTGGAGGCTACTGCCATCCAACAGTCAGGTGTGATTCCTCACTTGCTTAGAGGCAGCTTGCCAATCTCTTTTCCCCAAAAAATCATAGGGAATAAGCCCCAGTTACAGCCACTAACATAGCTGTCATGGAGCAAACCCGAAGGACAGGCAAGCAAACCTAACAAACAGTGACTTGCACTGAGGTAGCTTTCAAGCCATGGCTAAACTCCAGTTTATAGCAGTTTGCCTATTTTGTAGGAGCGGCTTGCAACAGTGATTGAACACAAATAACAAACTCCCATTGTAGACAAGGCCTTAGTAATTGGATTCCCTTCCCTTATTTTAAATACTGTTTTCTCTCACAGAAGAATTTCCATGAAGTTTTCTTCTTGCCTTGCTCTCAATAGTTTGTTCCCTTCAAGAAACTGGATAAGCTCTGCCTCTCATGGGACAACTGTCTCATGCATGTTACTTTTCTTCAGTGCAATCAGTAGTAAATTAAACCGAAAAAGTATATAACATTTGTTTGGAGTAAACTGAAAAACATGAGGCACAAAGGGAATTTTCCCAGAGGAACTATGAAAGAAGGATTCCTGATATCCTATATTCAGTTCAAATTCCTATAGCACGGTGTTAAAATAAAAGGACAGAAAATGCTGCTGTTTTGTGTTCGTGCCCTCTGACTGCAAACATTAAGTAACTAAAGCTGGAAATAGCCAGTTTAAAATGCACCTTTTGGACCTCTTCATATCTAATTCTAGTCCTGCACAAGTCTGGTAATAGTCTACACTTGCAAATTTCATTATGAAGAGAGCACAGCTCAGTTTGAAACCTTAAGTAGTTTATCACTACAGTTCAAGCATTAGTTATTTAACACTGTGTGATGCAGTTATGAAAAAAAATTAATTAGGAAACCCCCCTTGCAATTTCACTTGGAATGACCCACTCCAGTTTGGCTGCATAATACCTCTTTCTTCCTGAAAATTATTTCAAAAGTATTCCAAGCTCAAGGCATCTGAATACTGTATAAATATATACTAACAAGTTTTCAGAGTGTACCAAAGTCCTATCCCCACATAATGCTTTATAACTTAGATTATGGTAGTACCATTTTGGGTACCTTCTAAACACTATCCTCTGCCCTGAATAGCACACTACCTTAAAAAAAATTCACACACACCCCAAACACCGGAGAAATTTTTTGCCACAGTAGAGGTGCTAATGCTAATGAATTAATGGAAAATTCTCAGCCTTATTGTACAAAGTACCCTCAGTGTCCTCCACGGAAGTTTTGCATCTCAAGACTGTAGGGTAAGACAGTGAAGATCCCTCTGCCCTGCTAATCTCAATGGCTGAGACGGGAGGCTAACAAACTGATTGTGGCCACTTAGTTTGAAATTTGAACCAAATCAGTTTTGATTTGCAACTTTGGCTATTTGAGTACAAGAATGAGTGGACACGAGCTCTACTGCCTAGTTTTACCACAGAAGTTTCATCAATTTAATTTTTCAGTTTAGAAAAGCAATTTTAGTTACATAGGGATTTTTCCCAGTTTAGACTCTCATTGGTTTAAAAGTGGTTATATCTGCTCATTTGCACCCATATAGTTTCAGGCACATGCAAACATATATATAAAGCCTTCTATATCAATCAATTTAATTATCTGCACACAAAGAGCTTGGCTAGAGGCACATCCAGGAAAAATAATCCTAAAAAATGCATGAACACCCTCATTCACAATTAAAGTGGCCTTAAATTGGTTTAGCATAATTCATTTCCAAAAGTGGAAAAACTATACCACATTGGGTATATCTACATGGGAATAAAAAACCCACAGCTAGGGGACGCATGCTCCAGGGCTAAAAATTGCTGTTTAGATGTTCAGATATCCATCCTTGCAGTCTCCCAGAGCTTGGTCTCCAGCCCAAGCCCAAATGTCTACACAGCAGTCTTTCAGCCCCAGAGCCTGAGCCAGCTGACAGTCCCACTAGGTTTTTTATCCTTATATAGACATATCCATTAAGCCCACTTTAATTCTGAACAACAGCATCCAGAGATTTAATACAGGTTAACTAATCTACTTCAAATACACCTCTTTAATTCGTATTAATTTTCCTGGATCTCCCTATGCAGGCAAGACAGCTCAAAAATTGCTCCAAACTAAATTGTTTTAGAAGCCTACCTTCAGTTAAATCAGTGCAAATTACATAAAACAGGCCTAAGAAAGATAATATGATCAAGAGATAAACACTTTATTATGAATAATCTCACTTTAGCACCATATATGGGTAATGGATGGGGAGAGGGGCTAAATAGATGCATAAACTAGAACCTAAATAAAGCTGTTTTAATTCACATATTTAGTTACTTAAGTAAAAATCTGTACATGGACACCCTTAATTTAGATTAAGTATCCTATTTACCTTGATTTTTACTGACATTAAAATAGGACACTCAGTCCAAAATAAGTGTCCATATATAGACATACTGAAACTACTAAAATTGTGATTTAAAACAATCATTTATTTTGGTTCCAGCTGGTGTGTCGACAGGAGAGCCTAGCATGCTATCCGTGTCCTAAGTAGGGCACACAGGATCACATGTGGAATACAAACTTAATCCACTTTAGTATCTCTAATAGGTTGAGCTTGGCCAGTGCCAGTTTGAAAGAATGACTTCCCCCAGCCCCTAAAACACCCACAAAAAGGCCAGAAGGCCCTTCCAAAGGGGAAGTCAGTAACCCCCACAACTGACTTTAGCAGCACAGGGGAACATTTTCCCCCTCTCCAGCAGCAGCGTTCCCTCACGTTTCCTAGAGGAATAAGCACGGTCTCTGCCCCGACCACCACTTTGAGCAGCAAGAGCCAGGACACTCGCTGCAACGCCGCTCACTGCCGCGGCCCGGCCGGTCGGCACAACCGGCGAGGAGCCTGGGGAAATTTACCGATGCGCGGGGGGCGGCAAAGGGAGGCGGGTCTGGGGGAACAGAGCGGCAGCAGACGTCGCGGGGGGCAAGCGGGCGGGTCGCAGATTCATTTCAGAGCGCGGTGAGGGAGCCCGCCCCACCGCACAGCGCTAGGTCCCACGCCTGACCGCGCTGGGCTCCCCCGGGCCGGCCGAGCGGGAGAGCTACCGGCACCCACCCCGGGGCCAGCTACCCGGCTCCCGAGAGGGGGGAGATACCCACCCCCGCCGCGCTCACCATGTTGCCGGGGGCGGTTTATCTCGTTAGCAGGTAATAACGGGGGCCCTTCCGCTCCATCCCCCCTTCGCGCCAACGCCAAACGTGCGGCGCATGGGGGGTGACGTCACCGACGCGACGGCTGAGGCGGAGTACAGATTGGAGGGGGACGAGGTGGGGGTGATGGAGGGGGAAGGGCGGTGACTAGGTGGGGATGGGGGTAGGATGGAAGGTGTGGGACTGGATCCTGTTAGATATTTGAAGGGATGTGGCAGACACAGGGTGGCAGATGCCCAGTCCAGGTGCTTAATTTCCTGCTGGGCACTTTACCTCTCAGCTTACCTGGGGAGCGTGTTGCAGTATTTTGTTTACAATCACCTAGCGTTATAGGTAGGGCCCTACCAAATTCCCCCTACATTTAGGTCAATTTCACGGTCATAGGAATTTAAAAATCGTAAATTTCATGATTTCAGCTATGTAAATCTGAAATTTCACAGTGTTGCAATTGTAGGGGTCCTGACCCAAAAAGGAGTTGGGGTGGGGGGAGGAATCGCAGAGTTATTGTAGGGAGGGTTGCGGTATTGCCACCCTTACTTCTGCACTGCTGCTAGTGGGGTGCTGCCTTCAGAGGAGGGCACCAGCCCAACAGCCTCTGCTTTCCAGCCACCCAGCTCTGAAGGCAGCACAGACGTAAGGTTGGCAATACCACTACCCCCCTAAAATAACCTTGTGATCCCCCTGAAACTCCCTTTTGAGTCAGGACTCCCAATTTGAGAAATGCTGGTCTCCCCTGTGAAATTTGTATAGTATAGGGTAAAAGCCCACAAAAGAACAGATTTCATGGCCGTGAATTTGATAGGGCTGTAGTTATAATGAAATTATTATTTGAAATGTAGTTTAAAACAATCACCATGTCCAGCACAGTGAAATGCCTCAACCCTGTTCTGAGTTTGCTTCTCCTCATCCCTCCCTACTTACACCTCAGGCCTAGCAGAGTCCTGACTCCTGAGAAGTCATGCTGTGCTGATGAACCAACTCTATGTAGAGGAGCTGCTTTCAGCGGGAGCAGTGGGCTTTTCTTCATCTTCTCCTGCTTTTACCTCAGTCTTTGCAATTTTCATTTGTCTCCAGCTGAACCATCTTTGTCTATGCCCTCTGCCCAGTTCCATCTGTCTATCCTATATGGGCCCACATCACCTAAGTGTTTGAACACCTCACAGACATTCGTTAATTAATCCCCAATATGCCAGAGTGAGGTAAAGTATGCATAAACTAAGTTTAGGCCGTCAAAAGTGCCAGGATGGAAGACCAAGAAAAAGCCAGGGTGCTGCAATCATAGTGAGTCTGTCAATTTTGAACCAATGAATCAATAGCAGTGCTTAAGAGTTTTTCATAATATATTAAGGCCTGAAAGTAGGTCTCTTTTGTTTTGTTTTTTGTTTTTCTTGCTTTTTACCTTTAGAAATGTCAGATATGTTAAATCTGGTCTTTCTTGGTTTTGCAAGAAGTCTCAGATTTGGATTTTGAGTTCTCAGCCTTCAACTGAAGCCATGCTCCCTCAGTTAAAGGCTGAGAGAGCTCAAAATCCATATGTGAGACCTATACCAAAACCAGGAAGTCTTTAATAAAGATGCTAATGTTTAAGAAACATTTTTTCTCCAATTTTTTCTCAGATTACTGCATTGAATGGGCATTAGAAACAATAACAAAAATGAGATAATTTTATTTGGACTGTTTAAATAAAGTTCCCATCTCAATCAGGTTTCATTTGCTTGACTTCTCTGATGTCATAAACTTATTGGTTCTCTAGTTTCTAGGCCTTTCAGGAAAAACAGGTTAGAATGAACCTGAATTTATCATATTAAAAACAAGGCTAACTCTCACCTTTTTTTTAAAGGGAAAAAACCTCTCAGACCTTCTTTATATCACACAGAAGCAAATAAGGGTTCAAACCCAACTGTTTCTTTTCCAGGTGGTGCTTCAGGTAGTATCTTTTGGATGAGTCCTGATCACTTGTGCTTATTACAAATCCACTGTCACTTTTTGCAAGAACAGGAAAATTTACCGTGGTATCTACCATGAAATTCCAATATGGGTAATTACATTTTTCTTGTCTTAATTCCACATATAATTTAAAGTGGATATGGTATTTTTCTCTTCCTATTCTGTATTGTTGGAAGGTTTTGTACAGATAAAACAGCTGCCAAATTTCATTCTAAAGGTTGGGTGTGTATTAATAGTGGAGAATCTGTAGACTTCCCTTGCCTGAGCAGAATGCCCTGTACTATCAGTTAACTAAATGTTTTGAGATCCATTTAGAGAGGTGCTATATAAAAGCAAAATCATTATTCCATCTCTTTTTTTTCTCTAGGTCAGCAAGCATCATATAATAATGTTTTCCTGAGCATTTGGGGGTTAGTTTATTTTTCCAGGGGATTTCTACGCAGAATTCTATAGTTACTGCTCAGACAGTCCTCAACCTTGGTGCTTTTTAAAACTGTTTAAGCCCATTACAATCTGGCTGAGAGTTTTACTGATAAGACAAATTGTGTATCTGGATAAAGAGATTGAGTTGGTAAAACAAAGTGAAGCAGTTTAGCTGTTGGAATTTTATAATTAAAGAAGTTTGTTTTACTTAGCAACAGGTTTAAGGTGGGGTCTTTGAACTTATAAAATTAAAAAACTTCGAGATGGAAAATATGGAGGATGCTTCTTCGATATGGATCTGTTTGTCTTACATGACAGAACATATTTTGTCTGTAGTGTTGAGCTGAAGAATTCTGTGTAGTTTGAAAGCTTGTACCTTCCACCAATAGAAGTTGGTCCAATAACAGATATTACTTTACCTACCTTGTCACAGATCATATTTTAACATTAATGATATCCTACTACTAGCCTGTTTAATTCCTTAATTCTGTTTTTTTGTTTTGACAATGTCTTGTATAGGGATTGTTATTCCTTTATGAATGTACATAATCACGTGGAATGTGCGTTTTGAATATTAGCATAGCTTGTGAATTTACATTTCTTTTAAAGAAATACAAAGGAAAACTAGAAAGTATTACTGTATGTACTCAGTGCAAATCAAACTTGCTCTTAGGTAATTTTATACAAATTACCCAGTATGCTATGGTATTGTGATGACTATGCAAAGGAAAATGTATCACATTTAAATGTTTCTAATTGTGTATTTGTAGATACATAATAATCCTCATTAGACCCTGATTTGATCCACAGATGTTCCTGCTACCAGAATTAAGAGTGGCTGGCATTTGATAGAGCCACACAAAGTGTTTAAATAATGTTAAAGAATTATAGTACATGGTTATCTCTGTTTGTATTTGATAAAGTTGCCCAGAATAACATTAAGCTGATCACTATGTGCGAGTGGACTGGTGACACATTCCTATTTCTTGGAAGTCAGGATTTTAACCCTTTATGAACAACCAGAGCTGCGTAAAGTCTTGGAGTGGTTATGGTTTGATTCTGGTTATAGAGAAAAAGGGGTGGGGGTGTGTGTGTGAGAGAGAGAGAGAATTTAATATTTTGCTTATGCCACCAGAATCATGAAAAGATGTACATTTATATTACAAAATACTTGTAGTTGCTGTAAAATGAGGAATGTGCTTCCCATGTGATCTTGTCATAGACTGTGGTTTGTGCTTTAAAGAGACATTATACAGTGAAAAGTCATATATTTTTTAAAAGTACCTTTGAAACAAATTATACCTTTAGACTATATAAACTGAAAAAGGTTAAAATTCTAATTTACTAGTTTGCTTTTTAACATTTGGCAAGTCACTTATGGCCTGTTTTTTCAGGAGTAATAAGCACTTCTGAAAATCAGGCGATCTGTGCTTCAGCTTCCACATCTGTAAAATGGAGATGTAGTTATCCACTTCTGTTGCAAAAAATGACAGAGAATCATTAGTATTTCTCTCATATTGGGAAATGAAAACAGAGTAGCCAGTTTCACTTTTATTAATCAATTTCTGGTCCTTTCACTTCCTTATAGTCTAGTATCATGCTGCAACCTTAAGGTTCAAACACAACATGAGAATTGCTTTATTTTTAAAAAGCAACTTTCATTAGATTTTTTTTTTTTTTAAGAAACACTTTGTTTAGTTTTCTACAAAATCTACATTTTTAAGTCAGGTTTGAGCTGATTGTTAATTTAAATTACATATATATCTTTTTGCTCTCTAGAGCGGGGGGTGCTTTTAACATCTCCTAAAGAAACTTCTTGTAATCCTGAGGATACAAGAAAGTACAACACAAGTCCTGAAAAATGTTGCAATTAGAATTCCATTTTTTGTAGTGGTAGAAATTTGTTTTAATCCAATCAGTTTTCAATAATCAAGAGTCCAATACTTTGTAGGTTGTTTTTGGACGATTCCTCTGGGAACATTCAACATACTGAGTTATCTGGAAAGTAGGAAATCCATATCTCTCACATTGTAAAGTACTGGAATTTGCATTTAAAGGCAGAATTAAATTATCTAGTATTCTTTGTAAATCCACAATCTATCTTAGACTTTCTATTGTACCCACCAGCATCCTATGTCGTGTTTTCAGTAAGGAGCTGATCCCAACTCAATAGGAGATTTGGATGTACAAAGACTGTAAGAATAGGGCCTTGATATGTATTACATTGAGAGGATAGTACATAAACTAACTTGTTGCTTTCTGCGTCCTTGATGGTAGGAGATCAAGGCAACTGATGCTAACATAAAGATCATACTGTCTTTAAGAGGACTTTGTAACTTAAATATTTTCCCTGTCTATCTTCATTTGAATATCCAGACAGAATGATTGTATCAGATCCTGGATTATCAGCCATTTGTTTGATTCAATCACCAATTAAGCTTCCCCCCCCCCCATTCTTCTCCTGATCAGTTGTGGTCTGTTGAAATACCGTAGAAGCTTGAAACAACATTGTAACATGTTTCCCTACACAACTATAGCCAATTGTTTCAAACAAGTTATTGCACTACATGTTCATTTGCATATCACTTAAGTATGTTTGTCTTAAGCGTAAAGAAAAGCAATTACAACAATTTTTTGGGTTAATTACAAACTTCATATTGCACAGTAGCAAAAAGATGATATTTTTAAGCCAATATTGCTAATATCAATCGATTGGCTAGCTCTACTAGTATCACATTGATCTCTGATATCTGTCAGTTCACACTGCATAAAATTACTGGAATATTTAAAGCTTTAAGCTTTTCCTCTTTTACAGTGACAATTAGATTTGCACATCTCCAAAAGCGGAACGTCATCCAGTATTCACACTGAACAGTGCTTACAAGGGAACATGAAGGCAAATAACTATTGTATTTTACATTTTATTTACCAGAATCAATATCCCTCTTAGGAAGAAGAAAACGTAAGCTTCTTAGAAACCAGAAACCAAAATATAACTAGGATGAATGAAGGATCTTAGCCTAGCATTGTGAAATTTGCATGCACAGTCTGGTCACCTGCAGGAGCTACAGGTGCTGAAACACGCTCAGAGAGGATGGAATCTTTGGAGATTTTAGCCACTAAACTTTAAGACGTCTCTATTGAGCATGTGCAGACTGAGATTTTTTTCAGAAACTTACAGGTTGGTCCAATTTGGGTGGATTTTCACAGGAGTAGCAAAAGGCACATTTCTGATACGAAGGCCACTCCCGCTACCAAGTTGAAATTCCTGCTCCAAAGCATGGGAGCCCTAGAGCTTCTCAAAGAAAAGGTCACCAGAATTTTTTAACATGGGCAAAACAGTGTATTTTTCTTTAGCCTACTCTCAGAAAAGACTGGACTGTTTTGGCTGAGATTTTCCAAAAAGAATCAGCCTAAGGCAGATGCCCAGCAAACTTCTGCCTTCATGTTTATAGTTTGGCAAAGTTATAAGCAACTGAAAACAGGGTCTTATAGTGGTAAGTATTGGGCAGTCTTAATAATAGGCAGTGCTACCAATTCTCTCTATAATAATGAAAGAAAAACAGCCCATAGCCTTGTCTAAACTGGAAAATGTTAGGATTGTAGGTATCTGCTACCCGTGTCACACACCTTGTGCAGACACACTAAATTGCTTGCACTGATGCGCAAGCGTTTCCAGCACTGTGGTAGTTGGACTTGACAGAAGAAAGGCTTACCATCCTTATATCCTGCATTGTGTCACTATGCTGTTGCAGCGCAAGTGCTGGGCTTTTTTAGCTTCAGTGTTACAACTGTGCCTTCCTGCATAGTTCCTTAGTGCTTCCTCGGTGTCACTCAGTGCAGTGTCACCTGTACTCATGACTACTACGTAGTTTTGAGCTACGGCTGCTTTGGCATATATGCATATGGACTTTCTGATTTATCAAGTGCAATACATATAATCTTGAGGCCTTTTAATTACAAAAATAAATAATATATTAAAGCAATTTCAGTGCCATTTAATATTACAAAACCTGCTATTTTATACAATGAAAAGTGCTAACCCATATAGTGCACATTTTTTAAAAAATGGGTACAGTACTTAAGACCAATCTTTCAGGACCTGTTCTGGGAATTGTGGAATAGTTACCCACAATGCATTTGGAATGAGTGCTGTGTCTAGGCCTATTGAACAGGTTTATGTTAGCCACGTGGCTACTGTTAATTAACTACTCCAGTAGAACTCTCTAGTGTGGACAAGTGTCTATAATAGTGTAATTAATTAGCTATCATGAGGCAGTTTTTGTAAACACATAAACAGCTACAGAGAAATACATACATGTCTCCAGATATAGATGTGTTGTCATTTGTCCTAAATATAAATAAAGAGTACATTTGGACATGTTCACAACTGTGTCACATTTAGGAATAATCTGTGTTCAATCTCCACTTGTTTTAAGGAGCTACATTGTTAAACCAAATTGCTATTGATTTTGATGGATCTGCTCAGAAAATGTTATTTAAATCTACATATGCACTGTAGTTCCCTATGAAAAGCAATTATGTCATCAGTCCTGCTGTAAGTGGTAAATTCAGTGTATGAATACACATTCTTTTATTTTCTATCAAAAGCTTTCTGAAGACTTCTTTATATTACCAAACACTGTCTGACTGGTTTGTCAGACCCATTACAGTGGTGGCCCAGTTGTGTCTACCACGATTCTTTAATTAATCAATGCTGAAAGAGTATCTGGGTAATTCTTTATTTAAAAAAATATCAAATGAAATTGCCTACGGACTGAAACAACTTAACTGTTAACTTGTTCTGAGTTGAGGGCAACAGCAAATAATGGTTGCTGTTTGTAGAGCTGCATACCAGACCCTTATATAGGTAGTAAAAACAGCTGTACTTATTGGGTAAAATATTCACTTCCTTTGCATTTGTGTATTGTTAATGGGACATATGTGGATCTCCCCCTTCCAGGCAGAAGGAGGGACTCAACACCATTTCCCACCTGAACCCAGTGGACCTCTTTCTGCACATTCAGGCTCAAAACTGGGGCGGTGGAATGGGCAAGGGTAGACGGATGATCGGGCAGGGCAAGGGGAATGCACATCTTCTTTCCTCCAGGCCTTCTAACTTTACCCAGAAAACACAAAACAGCACCATTTCTAGGTAGACTCTTCTGGGAGTTCTAAGAGCATGGAGCCAGTGAGGGGCTGACAGATTACAGAGGCAGCACCCAGGATCTGCCAGGTTTGGGGACAGACTGTGAGCTCTTTTCTGTGGGATAGCAAACTGCCTTTCTCTGAGTAGACAGTGTGGGAAAATCTCCATAAGGAATTCAGGGAGAGCCTCGCCCCTCAAAAAAAAAAGAAAAAGAAAAAAGCCCCCCACAGCTCTTAATATGGGAGGGGACAGTTTGGCCCAGTGAAAGGCAAAAGTTTTTGTTTTTTTTTTAAAGTTTAACCAATCGTAATTAAAAATCTGTCCTGTTATAATATATTGAGTTAAAAGGTGTAACCCTGGCAAAAATAACAACAAATACGTACTCACAGCCCTCTTCTCTGTTCATTATTATTATTGTTTGTTTAGCATTGACAGTGTGCTCCTTAATGGGATAATGTAGTCTGAAAATTTTCTTCTATATTTCCTTGAAATGTATATGTATCAAAAATAACTGATATTCTCTTAGTGTCTCCCCTCTCCTAGTATACTGCCATTTCAGTGATATAGCATTAAAATAAGTATAAGTTGGTTCACAAGTATTTATATTATTATATAGATATGTTCTTATTGCAGGAAAAGAGGTTGACATAAGTGTCCCAATGACTATCAGAAGGCCACCTCCCTGGAATTACGCTGCTTTCTGTAACCCATCCTAGGTCTCATAGTTCAAGCTAATCATTGACACGGCTTTTACAATCACAAGCTTTTACTGAAGCTTTGATAAGACACTGCAGCAGTTAGTGGCAAATGAAGGCAGGCTGTGCAGCAGGGGACTCTAGGGATAAATGGATTTTCTCCAGCACCAGTGAAAGAAATCTGACTTTTAACACACACACTATAGAAGGACACAATGTGTGGCCGAAGACTGAAGATATCTGTTGCTTTTTGGGCATTTGTTTTCATAAGGACAGTTACCGGGCTTGCTGGAGAAGGAAGATCTGTGTGGAAAAAGGACCTTAACTTGAGTCCTGTGAATGGCACTCAGATGTTTCTGTATGACACTTTCCCAAAAAAATTTCTTTGGGGAGTAGGCACTGGAGCATTTCAGGTGGAAGGCAGCTGGAGGAAGGATGGAAAGGGATCCTCAATATGGGACCACTTCGTGCACTCAGATTTCAGAGATGATGCCAGCACAGATGACTCCAGCAACAGTTACACTTTTCTGGACAAAGACTTGTCAGCTCTGGATTTTTTGGGAGTTACCTTTTATCAGTTTTCAATTTCATGGCCAAGGCTCTTTCCCACAGGGGTGGTAGCAAATGCCAATGAAAAAGGACTCCACTACTACAATACTCTCATTGACTCTCTAGTCCACAGAAATATTGAGCCCATAGTAACTCTGTACCACTGGGACTTGCCTTTGGCACTGCAAGAAAAATATGGGGGGTGGAAAAATGAATCAGTAATTGATATCTTCAGTGACTATGCAACTTTTTGTTTCCAAATTTTTGGGGACCGCGTTAAATACTGGATTACAATTCACAATCCTTATTTAGTTGCCTGGCATGGGTATGGTACAGGTATGCATGCACCTGGAGAGAGAGGGAAAATAGCAGCTGTCTATACTGTAGGACACAATCTGATCAAGGTACAGTACAACCTGGTTTAATCTTAACAGCTACAGCACCAATATGGAAAGTAGCAGGGGAAAAACTATTATAATTGGCATAAAAGAGATCTAGGACTGTTGAAATACTAAAACAGTCTTCTTTTGTTTTTAATAATTTTGCTAGTCACATCAGCCAATTAACTACATACATACACATACACTTTTGTGTATTTCAATATTTATTTTACTAGTCACATCAGCCATTCAATAACTATATATATATATATATATATATATATATATATATATATATATATATATATATATATTTAAAGCAACAGTTTACTACTTTAGTTCAATTACTATTGCCTGCAAAGTATGGTTATTCAGAAGCTTCCTTTCACAGTCTTTCCATTTAGTCCAATAACAGCTGTTGCTCACATTTCCAGATTATTGTTTTAATTTAAACCAAAGTTTTCATATTTGTGTATTGTATATTTAATAAATTCAGTAATAGAGTTTATATATAAATAATTCATCCCAGACTGGTAAGATTATATTGCAAAGTATTTGATATCTACTGATATAAAAGGCTTATCAATTGTATTTATTGTTTGAAGAGAAACATGCTCTATCAATATTTAAGAATTTTAAAATGACATTAGCCCTGTATTACTTTCAGCTCTTTAGTTTTATTTTATGTTATTTTATTTAGCAGTAGTCTTCTCACAAATTGCACACCCTCTGGGCTCAAACCTACCTTCACCGACTTCAGTGGATGGAGGATTGGACCATATATTTCTGTGCTGTAATATACATATTCATATTAGTTTTTGCCACTATTTTGGAGGGACAAAAGTTAGGAGGAGGAAGACAATGTACCAGCTTACAAGAAGTTAAAGTGGGTCATATTTTTAAAAAAACAAGTGCAGGAGAGGTCCAGAATAGCATCCATCAATACCACAAAGGAAGTAGCACATGCTGTGAGATTATTTCAGTGCATAGAAATGCTAAAAAAAGGTGCCTGTCCACATGCCTTATGTGCCCTTGATGTAACTTAAAAATGCATTCTAAGTACAACAATTTGAGATGATAAAAATTAATGTCAAGGTCAGAGTTAGCACTTTTCATCAGTAGATCTCAAAGTTTACAAAGGAGGTCAATAATATTATCCCCATTTTACAGATAACCCACAGCAAATTCCCATCCTCCTCTAACAGTCTCCCACCACTACAGTTGGTACTGTACTCCAATGCCTACCATATATTATGAATATTATTCATATAGAATTTTCAGAAGTGACTAGTATTTTAGGTTGCATCAGTTTTGTGTTTTCCAATTCAAGACCTCTTAAAGAGGCTTGATTTTCACAGAAGGAGTGCTTAGCATTTTCTGAAAATCAGGGTCCGTTAAGGTATCTTGAGTACCTAAAATTATTAGTCAGTTTTGAAAATGCAGAACAAGGACAAGGTGAGTGTGGTGTGAATGATGTTGCCATCCTGGTCATATGACTTAGACAGGTAGATATTCATAACTTTTTAAAAAATAAAAACTAAAGTGGAACTGGGAAAAAATTAAATACTAAAATAAAGGAAAATAAATTAAATCCATGTCCAATGGCCTCCTAATTAAAAAATGCACAAACTGGAAAATAGCACCAGTGGGTTGTTTACATTTATTAGGGGCCAGCCATATTCTGCAACCCACATTCACTTTGTGATACCTTACATGGCAGATAGCCTCATTGAAATTAATTAAACTACTCATACAGTAAGGTATTACTAGACTTGAGGAAGGTTATCAGAATCTGGTCCTAATTAAATTTAGCATTGTTTGAGAAACAGTCCCGAATGCATTGCTGTCAAAAGAATAAAATATTGAAATATGGTATCTATGTGTTGTGGGCACCTCTGAATTTTACCACCCTCTCCCCAAAAAAGGAATTGGAACTGTTGGATTTGGAGCCTGATCCAAAGCCCATTGAAGTAAATGAAAAGACTCCCATTGACCTCTGTGGGCTTTGGACCGGGTTTTGGTGACAGATGTCTATACCAAAACCTCATGTTTAGACTGAATGTTGATAGGACTACATTCCCATGCCACCCGCAGCACATTAACAAATCCACCCATGATATGCTAATCAGAAAGAACCAGTATAGAATTGTCTGGATATGCCAATCTGGGCCCTATAGTATTCTATTCTTCTTCCTTTTCCTTTGTGCTGTTTTTCCTGGTGAGGGGCATGATGGCAGCATGAAGAGCAGGGAGGACCAGACCTCCCTTTCCTCTATATTGCTTTAGGGAAACCAGTGAACAGCAGCTGCAGAGTTCTTCTGTGGAAATGTATGGAGTATCTTTGTATAAAATCTTTCTGTATACATACATAGTATACAGTACATTCTGTTTTATTATATTGTATAAATAAATAAATGTGTGTACAGATTATTACATATATATGTAATAAATATACAGAGAGAGTGAAATTTTATACAGAGCTATTCCATACATTTCCACAGAAGGATTCTGCAGCTGACATTCAGTGGTTTCCCTAAAGCAGTAGCTCTCAACCTTTCCAGATTACTGTACCCCTTTCAGGAGTCTGATTTGTCTTGCGTTACCCCCAAGTTACACCTCTCTTAAAAACTACTTGCTTACAAAATCGGACATAAAAATACAAAAGTGTCACAGCACGCTATTACTGAAAAATTGCTTCCTTTCTCATTTTTACCATATAATTTTAAAATAAATCAATTGGAATATAAATACTGTACTTACATTTCAGTATATAAAGCAGTATAAACAAGTATTTGTATGAAATTTTAGTTTGCACTGACTTCGCTAGTGCTTTTTATGTAGCCTGTTGTAAAACTATGTAAATATCTAGATCTGTTGATGTACCCCTTGGAAGACCTCTGCGTACCCCCAGGGGTATATGTACCCCTGGTTGAGAACCACTGCCCTAAAGTAATAATATAGTGGCCAGATCAGTTTATCCAGAGAATTCTATACCTGTTCTTTCTGATTGACATACTTCCTGGGTGGATTTGTTAATGTGGTTTGGCTGGCATGGGAATGTAGTCCCAACAACGTCCCATCAAATAGATACGTGTTAGCTTTGAACAAAAGTCTTAGTTTATTGTAATTACCTGTGCAGCAGTCACCTTTGCATAAATTAGTCATAGCTCCCTTTACAAGAGCACTTTTATGTTGTGTATAACTTATACCCTGTGTTGAATCTCACAGAATGACAAAAATGATTTAACAAGCCATAAACCAGAGGTTGTCTGGACTTTGGATTATTTTATCTATTCTCTGAGAGATCTGAAAGCTGCTGAGTGTTTTTCTCCCTCTAGCAGAAGGCTGAAGAAATTTTTCTATTTGAATTGTGGTAACAAATGTAACTGTCAAACTATGGAAGGCTTGAGAACAGAAACATAATATTCAGACTTTTGGGGTGGTTTGAGGAAATAGTAAATGCAGCATAGAGACAAAAAGCAAACTGAAATGAAACCTGTTCTAGACCCATAGATAGAGTATGGTAGATAATAAGAGAATACCTAATTAAGTATTTTCACCAAAATCAGGATTTATAAGACTCCATCATCTCCTGGAGAGCCATGCATGTGTGTGTTTCACTTTCACAGTCTGGAAAGTGAGATCTGCTAGTTATATTCTCCCTTCTAATCCAAATCATGTGAAATCACCTCTGCATCGAGATCCAGCTGCATGGTTGGGAGGAGAATAGTTGATACATACAACTATTGCATGGCACATGAACAAGAAGCTGTTGTAAGTTAATGCAGATGGAATCTGCAGTAACTAATGTTCTTCCCTTTGTACAGTTTGGAACCTCTCTGAAGGGAGTGTCAATGGCAGCCAAAAGTCAGAGGAGAACCCAGCCACACAGCTTCTACAAAAGCCAAGCTATTCAGGAGCCACAGAATGCACGGAAGGCTGGGCAGCTTACACAAAAAAAAAAGAGATCTGAGTGGATCCATGAGTTTAGGGGCAGAAGCCCAGCTTCTTCTGTAGAGGGGGCAAATAGCCCACAAGGAAAGAATTAAATGGAAATTTCAGATTCAAACTCATGTTTCCACTCCCCCATATTGACTCTTACATAGAAGATAATATTTTATTTTGGTAGTTTTTGAGGGCCTGAGTTTGCTACCATTGAAGTAAATGGCAAATTTGCTATTTTCAGCTTATAAAGTACTTTGGGATCCGTTTAGATAGCAGGCTCTATTCTACTGCCTGATTGTTGTTGTTACTATAATAAGATGCTACATAAAATCTTATACCACTTGGACAGTGATAGTCAGGGCGGGGTCCTTCTCCCTTCTGCAGATAAAGGAGACCACACTTCACAAAAGCGTAATATAAAATCAATTATGATTCACCTTGAGTTATCATGAGATATGTAAGAGCCCTACAAAGGAGACCCAAAGATTATGAACTAGCTCCTAAGAGAGCCATTCTACAAGGGTGGGGAAAAAAGACCTCCATGCAGAGAAAGTGAATGGATTTCTTTGATTTTTTTTTTTTAAATCCAATTAATCTGGCAAAATGTAAAGGAGATAGAACAGTGTGATTCCAATGGAGTTATACCAGAGATTCATCTGGCCTGTGTTACTGTTTTCTCTGGGTCTGATAATCCATCTGTTGCTTACCTTTTTTGCTCCCTTTGAGATTGGTGGAGATCACAGAAATACGGGGCAGGATCTATCTGCCCTTCCTGCTTTGTACCAGTGCTCTCTGGTTAGTTCCGCTTTTTGCTGAGTAACAATGGGGAGAGGAACCTTGTAGAAGAAAAATTATTCCCTGACCCAGACCCTTTCCTCCTGCAAAAAGATCACAAGAGGGGTCCCCCATAGTAAGGAAATCAGTCACAAAGATCTTCTCATGGACACTTCTTCACATCACCCCTTCTGTGGAAAAGTCAACAGGGCCCTCCCCCATACCTCTGTATCCTTAGGAATTCATGAGAGATCATCCATGTAGAGGCTCAGACCTGGTCTGCACTTACGCAGTTATGTCAATACAATATTTATCAGGGCTGTGAAAAATTTAGAGCCCTGTGTGCCATGGATAGGTTGACCTAACCTTCAGTGTAGATGTGGCTAGGTTGAAGGAAGAACTCTTCTGTCAAGCTAGCTACCACCTCTCAAGGAGGTGGATTAACTACATCAATGGAAACCCCCCTTCCGACAACAAATAGGAAGTGTCTACGCTACAGCTCTGCAGCAGTGCTGCTATAGTGCTTGTAGTGTAGACATAGCCTCAATGCCTTGGCAGCTTGCCCCCCACTCCTTTGCAGCACCCAAGCTACCCTGAGTTTCCCAGAGCCACTGCTGCCTTTGGGACTTTTGGAAGGGTCTCCACTGAAAATCCCCAGACTTTATTATCTTTTCAAATTAATTTTCACAGGGGGAATAATTTGCATCTCCACCATATCCACCCAGATGCTCTTCCTCCCCTTCTCCCACCCCCAAGAGACCTCCACAGGATCCAGGAATTAGATAGAGTGCCACAGGGAAGGAGGGAGGTTTGTGTGTGGTGAATCCCCACCAAGCATGGATCTAGGCAGGGCAATCTGGTCCTTCTGTTTGATGGAAGAGCTTGGCACCAGCATCTCTACTAGAGAAACACTGCAACAAATGAATAGTTTTAAATTAAGTACCATTGGTTTTGTTTGCCTGTGTGAAACAGTAATCTATTCTTTTTCTATCCAAATGTAAATGTAGTTAAAATCTAATAGACATTTTCTTTTCAAAGAGATGTTGTCATAGGCAATAGAATATATACAATCAACATATAACCTGATATTTAAAAGAACAAATATTTAGGCGATAATTGGAAAATAATGGGAAAATAAACATTTCTGCTGCAGAAGGATGACTTTGGAAACTGATTACACAGCCAGATCATTAAAAATTAAGACACAATCTGGCATGGGTTCTGTGGGCCAAGACAGGGATCTGCAAAAAGTAGGAGCCAAATATTTAAATATAGGTGCCTACAGTTTGGCATCTAAATCCATATTTAGGCATCTCCGTGAACTTTAAGAGGTGCTGAATTGTCTTGTGTTGAAATCAAACAAGATGTGGGTGTTAAGCACCTCTGAAAATCAGGCCACTTGTTTAGCTGTGTAACTTTAGCACAGCCAAGTTTGTAGATTTGACCCTTGGGATTTAATCACTTCTCTCCTATGAGGACAAAATCCATCCATAATTATCAGGGCATCTAGGGCACATTTGATAAGCTTTTTTTAGAATAGTTTAAAACTCTTGTTTCTAGCACTTAACTTCTGTAAACTAATATTACAAAACTAAGAATACATACATGTATACATACATGCTATGCAATAGCATAAGACTTTTAAAAGCTTTAACAACCCAGTTTGTTTCATTCCTTTTGTTCTTCTCTTTTAAAACATTGTTTTTTCTTTTTTCGAACCAGTGTTCTGATATGTATCAGAAGGACAAAGATTCCTTCCTAGAACCCTTATGCAAGGAGGTGTGCAAGAGGCCAAAATCTGGTCCAACTTCAGTCAGTGGAAGTATTGTCATTTAGTTTAGTAGTAATGGGATTTGGACCTAGTTAACTATTTAAAATTTTTTTACATTGTCACTTGATCCTTTAGTTCTTCCTATTCACTCAAGGGAAGCTACTTCAGGACAAACTCCCTTTCCTAAAATATCAATATTCAATACTCATTTGCCCTTACATAGCACCTTACACTCAAGGACTTCACAGTGCTTTGGAAAAATTCTACTTCTCTTAAGTATTTCTAATGCACCTGTCACTGTGTGATCTAGGAACCAAAATCAAATAATGCAAACATCAATAAATTAAGCTTCATAGCACCTCTGTTATTTATTTAGACTGCCAGCTGTTTGGGGCAGGGTCTGTCTTTTTTAGTTGTGTGCACAGTCGAATAGGGTTGCACCATAATACAAATAATAATTTATAATAATATTTAAGTATTATCTACATTTGATAGTTGGGGAAACAGAAGCACAAAAATGTTAAGTAACTTATCCAAGTTAATTGAGTGGTAATCATCTGAGCAGAGAACAGAACCTTAAGGTTTTGGTCTGCTACTCACACCACTAACAATATTGCCTCCTTCATTGAGAAATACAGTCTTAAGCCTTGATCCTACAAGCTGCACTGTCCATGTGGACTCCAGTACCAACAAAGACCCTATTAACTTCAAAAGCAATATATTATTATGATTGTTTCTTAAATATTAAGAGCCCTGGTTGATCAGAATATTTCATCAGTTCTTGAACACACTGATTCAGTTAGTCTGTTTCCATATGATTTGTTTAATTCAAATTATTTTCCTTAAGTTGCTTGGAAATCATTTGAATGCAACATATTCAACATACAGTACTACACGTTTAATAGTAAGAGCCAAGAGCTTCCAGGCTGTGCTGGAATGGGTGGAATTCTCCACCTATATAGAGCCCCATTAATTAAAATGGATTTCTACAAAGGCACAAGCATCCAGCCATGTGGAGTAGCTTGCAAGATTAAGGTTCAACCACTACTGAACATGTAGTATCTATCACAGACAAAAAGCTCCTTGAACTGAAATCTAATCAATTTGCCATCAAGTGACACACATTTGCCTTTCTTCTAAAATGACCCTAGAAGTCTAACAGTATGTCTAAACTGACAGAGTTACATCGCCGGCAGTTACAGTGCCACTCAGAGCACTGAAGGGAAACCGCTGTTGTGTTTTCACACTGTCAGCTGCCTGTGCAATAGCGTGTTCGCACTTGCGACACTTGAAGTCAGGGATTTCCCTACACCCACCCATGAGGGTGTTTACCTCCTCTGAATTTCCCCAACATCCCCCCCACCCCCCAGTTTTGTGAACTAGTTACATGCAGTGTTGCAATTTAGTGATTGTTTGGAAATGTGAATTGAAATTGAAACATTAATACACACTTTAAAAGCATATACAGTGTATGATAAAATACGTGTATCTGAAAAAGTATAATAGATTTGAAAAGTATGAACATATACTAGCTTCCTTGTACAGCTGTTTATGACAATGTCAGTGCATTCATTTCGGTGATGTTGGCCAACCTAATAATTTCAAATTATGATTTGTAAGCAAAGTCTACATGAGCTCTCCCTCACAGCTAGTGATGAACTGGAGGTTGGGGGGAAAGGCTTCAGGACCAGATTGTATTTACATTCACACCTAATCTACCTAGGTATCCAGCAAACAGAGCTGTGTTGCCCAAGTGATTGAGTTTGGCTGTGGTTGGGTTACAAATCACTTGAATGCGGGGGGCGGGGGGAGCGGGAGAGGTGTAATGAAACTTTGTTGTTCTTATTGTATGAGTAAAGGGCAGTAGAACTTAGAATTAGCCTGTGCTGATTGAGGGCATCGAGAGAGAGAGAGAGAGAGAGAGAGAGAGAGAGAGAGAGTGGGGACAGGTGTTTTGGTTGATGGTCTGCCTGAGTCACAAGTACTATTAGACCTGCCCCTGTCCACTGTTTAAAGGCAGAGCTGATTAGGCTCCATAGATGTCTTTGTTTTTGTTAAGTGATCACTACAGCTGAAATCACTGATAATCAGGTCTAAGTGCTTAGACCTGCTGTGGGACAGTGTTTCTGTGGAAGAGATGGCCCAGTCTGCACTAGCAGCGAGGTTCCCACACTGAGAGCTCAGCTAAAATCACTGAGAGCTGGGTGGAACCTCAAGAGACCAACTGTGGCAGGTGGTAGCAGAAGGTGACGGCGCAGGGCCATTGGCAACAGAGCGATGGAGTGAACGGTGGCACAACGAACAACAGTGACCAAAGCGAACAGTGAGCAGCTGGAGGAACAAGCAAGGTGCCTTCTTCCCCCGCACCTGGGAGATGAACTCATGTGAAAGCACCTCTGAACTCTGAGTCTCCACTGACCAAGGACAACACTGGTGAGTGTTAATGAGGCTGTTAAGAATGTTGGAGACACAACACAGTTCCTGTGAACAAACATGGCCGTGGCATCATACTTTCTATTTAAGCAAGAGATACCACACACTACAAACTGGAGGCCAATGTTAAGTGCATTGTCACTTGTTCATCCTGAAGTTGAATACTGGTTCCAAACAAGACCAGCAAATGCTCACTATCTTTCTGCAAGAAATGCAACTGACTGGCTAGACGCATGTGGTGCAACAGTGAAAGACTCAACAGTTTGAAAAAGTGAAGAACTCTCTCACCACATTTAAAAAATTTGCATACATGGCTGATGAATTCACCAGTGCAAATGGTCATCAAGTTTTAAGTCACCATGTACGTTATCTTGATGTCAATGGTAGGCCAGTAGAAGCATTTCTAGATGTTCAAGTTATAGAAGACAGATTTGCTGCATCTGTGACAACCCACATCTTAGAAGAGTTAAATGCTTGTCAGTGGGACCCCAAACAGATGGCTGCTTGTGCATTTGATGGAGATGCAAACTTCTCTGGAAGACATGGTGGAGCACAAGCTTGCTCAGAGAAAAGTGTAACCCTAGTCTCTCCTATACACACTGCAGAGGCCATCTACTCCAACTAGCACTAGTATGAGCTGCAGACTCTTCAAAAGACATTTAAAAAGCTATAAATTTAATGTCTTCATTATACTTTTTTTTTTTTTTTTTTTTCAGCAAGAGTCCAAAAAGGCTGAATATCTTGGAAAATATAGAAGATACACTGGGACTGAAGTTCAAATTAGTCCAACCTGGGAAAACCTTCTGGCTTTCTCATGAGCGATCCTTGGCTGTTGTCTTAAAATTACTCCAGCCATTATTACTGGCTTTGGAAAGTATCTACCAAGGTGGGATGGATCTAAGTAGTGAGGCTGGTGGATTACTTTTGCTACTACGTTCAGAGAAGACTATTGCCATTCTCTCTCTTGTAAGTCTACTGTTGAAACCACTTGGGTCATTAAACAATGCCATCCAGGCATCTGCTACAACAGTAGTAGATCTTTGTCCAGCAATAGAAGCTACATTTGGATCAATCAGAGAGCTATCCATTGAAAAAGTACTGGAAGAATCAAAGACTTCAGTCCAGAAGTTTACTAATGAAGGGTTTAGCTGATCGCCATATTTGGGGTCAGGAAGGAATTTTCCTCCAGGGCAGATTGGAAGAGGCCCTGGAGGTTTTTCACCTTTCTCTGTAGCATGGGGGACGGGTCACTTGCTGGAGGATTCTCTGCTCCTTGAAGTCTTTAAACCACGATTTGAGGACTTCAATAGCTCAGACATAGGTGAGAGGTTTTTCGCAGGAGTAGGTGGGTGAGATTCTGTGGCCTGCATTGTGCAGGAGGTCGGACTAGATGATCATAATGGTCCCTTCTGACCTTAGTATCTATGAATCCTTAAGTGAAGAGGACAAGAAGTGTTTGTTAAGACAACTGAAAAAGTACACAGACTTGATTCTTAAAAATCTACAACAGCGACTTCTAGATTTTACTCAATCTCTACGTAGCTTTTACAGATCCCTGTCGTATAAAACACCGACTGTTGAGTGGAGTGAGGCCCTACCAGCGATGGAGCTGACATGTGCTCAGGACAGAATAGAGAATTTGAACACAGAGTGGAATATCATACGACAAATGAATGAAGATTTGACTTTCTTTTTTATCATCACTAGTGGCTCGACCCAATCTTTGTGCTATGTTTCCTGGGCTGAAAGAAGTAGGAATCCTCTCTTGCTACTCCCGGCCACAACAGCTACAGTTGAGAGTTCTTTTTCATCATTGAATAGAATTTTGTGTTTTGAAAAAAGTCACCTTCTGCCTGATCATGTGAATGAACTAATGAGCATATCAATTGAAGGAATGGAAGTACCGGCCACACGAGAAGCCACCAAAGATGGATGCATTGCATTCAAGAAGTTCATTAACAGAGTTGTGCAAAATTATAACAAGAAACCAAGAAGGATGTAGGTGTAGTGCTTCATAGAAGGCTTGAGTAGCCAACTTTAATTTGTGTGATGATTTGAAAATCTAATAAAATGGTCATGAAACATTTTTCAGTTTTTACTATGGTGCCATCCAGCCCACCTTCACCCTCACGGTCTCACCCCTCATCGGCCCTGACCCCCCCCCCCCCCGTAAATTTGAACACACACCCCCTAATTTCAATTCCTGGGAAAACACTGCTTGTAGTGGTATTCGGAGTGGTGCACTCAGGGCAGTTATCCCATAGAGCATCTCTTCCTCTTCCACCGCCAAGAGTTTTGGGAAGGTGGAGGCGGTCGCAGGGCATCCTGGGTCCTATCCTGTGATGCATTGCTTTGCATCCCATCAATCCCTGTGCTTCCGTCTGCACTTGGCGCCATCTTTCAACTGTTTGTGTACTGCGCACTCTGCCTCTTTGGTCTGTAGGAATGGATCCCTCACTGCTCACCAATATGCTGCTCGCTCTCACTAACACATCACAAGTGGCAGTGGAGTTATTCCTTAAACTACAAAGGCAAGAGGAGTTCAACATTGATCTCGCCACGTGTAGTAACTACAACACGAGATTGCTTGTGGCATTCACAGAGGTGCTGACCACAGTGGAACACTGCTTTTGGGCTTGAGAAACAAACACTGAGTGGTGAGATCACATCGTGATGCACGTCTGGGATGACAAGCAGTGGCTGCAGAACCTTCAGATGAAGAAAGCCATATTCATGGGACTGTGTGATGAACTCGCCCCAGCCCTGTGGCGCAAGGACACGAGAATGAGAGCTGCCTTTTCGTTGGAGAAGCACGTGACGATTTAACTGTGGCAGCTCGCAACTCCAGACTGTTACCGATCGATCGCTAACCAGTTCAGAGTGGGAAAGTTAATCGTTGGACGTGTGTTGATGGAAGTGCGCAAAGCCATTAATTGCATCTGCTCCTAAAGACCGTGACTCTGGGCAAAGTGCATGACGTGGAAGGCTTTGCACAAATGGGCTTCCCTAACTGTGGAGGGGCAATAGATGGCATGCATATTCCAATTCTGGCACCAGACCACCTAGCCACCGAGTACATTAATCGGAAGCGGTATTTCTCTATGGTATTCCAGGTGATTGTGGATCACCATGGGCGTTTCACAGCCATTAACGCAGGCTGGTCCAGAAAGGTGCATGACACACGCATCTTTCGGAACACTGGCCTGTTCAGGAAGCTGCAAGCAGGAACTTTCTTCCCGGACCAGAAGATCACCTAGGGGAAGTCGAAATGCCCATTGTGATCCTGGGAGACCCCGCTTACGCCTTAATGTCGTGGATAACGAAGCCCTACACAGGGCACCTTGACAGCAGCAAGGAGCGGTTGAACAACAGGCTGAGCAAGTGCAGAATGACTGTTGAGTGTGCTTTTGGCCATTTAAAGGCCCGCTGGCGCTGCCTATATGGGAGGCTGGACCTGGCCGATGACAATATTCCTATGCTTATGGCCGCTTGCTGTATGCTCCATAATATTTTTGAAGGGAAGGGTGAAAGCTTCACTCAGGGCTGGACCGCTGAGGCTCAGCACCTGGAGGCTGAATTTGAACAGCCAGAGACCATGCTATTAGAGGGGTGCAGCGCAGGGCCATAAGGATCAGGGATATCTTGAGGCAGCAATGTGAAGCTGAAATCCACTAATATTTGTTGCTATGCTCGGGAGTGCAGTGCTTGTAATGCTAGGAGGTGATTGTGATTGGTGCAGACGATGCACTATGAAAGTTTAAGAAAAAGGCCTGTTGCTCTGCAGGGCTCTGTTTGCTTTCAGTTAATGGAATAAAGATTGGTTTCAAACCAAAACAATTATTTTATTAAAAAACAATAACTGGAGGGGAGAGACAAACAAAAAAGCACATTGGAACTGAGGGGGATGGGGGAAGGGAGGGTCCCAGGAGGAGGTGGGGTCCTAGGATGGTTAAAGATTTGTGTATGTCTTGGTATCATAAGCAACCTTGTCCTTTGGAGTACAGTGCAGCGGGTACTGTACTTCGTCAGGGCTAAACTGCAGAGGGACAGGTGTTGAGTGCAGTGGGTACTGGGAGTCTGCAGGGCTGGACTGTGATGGGGCAGGAGTGGAATGCAGCAGGTACAGACTGGAGCCAGGAGGTTGATAAGAGTGTGTTGGCGGTGTCTGTGGGGCGCATGGGAAAGAGTTTTGCGACAGCAGCTGTAGGGGTGGGCGGGCACGGAGCTGCTTGGTTTGCAGTGCTAGTAGCGCCTGGAGCGTGTCCACTTGGCTCTCCATAACCTTTAAAAGCCGCTCTGTGGCTTCATTCTGGCATACCGCGTTCTCCTTTTGGTCCCTTTTCTCGCTGTCCCACCACTCCTTCAATTCTTGTTTTTTGGCCGCAGAGTGCATCATGACATAATGTGGAAAGTCCTCTTTAGTTCTTCGTGGCCGCTTTCTAATTCTGCGTACCATTCAGCCGGCGATAACAAAGAGAGAGGCTGAGCTCCCACGATCATATATGTGAAGCCAAAATGCAACATTTTACAGAAGCAGTATTGTTTGCAACACCCCATTGATTCAGTGATTTAAAACACAGCCACTATTCACATACCTCTCACTAACTGGCTGACCCCAGGCAAGCGCACGTGAGCCACAAGACCCCCAAAATGGTGAGTGACCACAGGGGCAGGGGAAATCAGTGTTCCAGGACTGTACTGTATGTAACCCTTCTGCCAGGCCAAGTTGATAGCAGCAAGGGCCGGGTTCAGTACACAGGGGTTCCCTCTCATCAAAGCAAATACAAAACTGGCTCGAGCCCCCACCCAGTGGCCTGGGAAAATCTTACACACCCCCTGGGCGCCTCACAGAGGCATTACTTCCCCTCTCGCAAGCACGGAGTCTCGGTGTAGTAGAGAATCTTTAATAACATGAGGTAAACGACATCAGCATTAAATTGGGAAAACGCCACAACTATTGTTCATTAACCAAACCATGAGCAAAGACCCACCCCAGAAAATTGGGCCACATCCTTTCCCTCGGGTTCTTGAGTCCCAGAACCCAAACGTCTCTTGAGTCCAGCAATCCTCAAATCACCCAAAATCCAAAAGTCCAGCCCCAGAGTTCAAAAGTTCATCTGCAGAGTGTTACTCCCCAGTCTGGCTAAAATGTGCCTGTGTGTGGGGGGAAAGAGGTAAGGGGTACCTTACGTGTCCTGAAGCTGACTGCCCCACAGGGCTCTGCTCTGCTACGCTGTCTCATGAACGGCTCCGCTCCACCACGACTGGCTCCGCTCTGCACAGCTCGCCGTCTCACGAACAGCTCTGCTCAGCTCGCCGTCTCACGACCAGTTCCGCTCCACCACGACCGGCTCCGCTCTGCACAGCTCGCTGTCTCACGAACAGCTCTGCTCAGCTCGCTGTCTCACGAACGGCTCCGCTCCACCACGACCAGCTCCGCTCGGCACAGCTCGCTGTCTCACGAACAGCTCGGCTCAGCTCGCCGTCTCACGAACACACTGCTGTCTCACGAATGGCTCCGCTCCACCACGACCGGCTCCACTCTGCACAGCTCGCCGTCCCACGAACAGCTCTGCTCAGCTCGCCGTCTCACGAACCCGCCGCTGTCTCACGAACGGCTCTGCTCCACCACGACCGGCTCCACTCTGCACAGCTCGCCGTCCCACGAACAGCTCTGCTCAGCTCGCCGTCTTGCAAACGGCTCCGCTCTGCACAGCTCGCCGTCTCACGAACAGCACCACTGCACTCTAGATCTTCCGGCTCCCCACTACTTGACACAGTGCTCAGTGATTTCAGCTCTCAGTGATTTCAGCTCATAGTAGTGGGGGCCTTAGTGCTGGTGCACCATAAGGCCAAAGAGAATGCTGCACAGTACCTGTAGCAAGACTCTTAATAGACCCAAAATTAGCTCTGACATTCCACAGTGGAGAGAGACAGAGGTGCAATTGGTGCTTCAGGCCCTCACAAAGGGGCCCACACCACCAGGTACTAATACCTGTCTCGAGTCTCTCTCCCCTCACAGAGTTTTGGAACCCATGTCCCTTGCCTAGCGAGTGCTACTCAGTTGATGGTGAGTCCCTCCATCATAACAAAAGGCCAAGTACAGTTCCAAGCACAGTTCCCATAATCAGGGTAATAACAATTTACTCTTCCCGCCCCAATAACAAAGACACTGGGGATCCCACAACAGCCAAAGTGACCATTTGGGCAGTTATGGCCTCATTCTAGGCGGGGTGGGTGTGCCTATGCAAATTGAGATCAGCCCCTGAAGTTCTTTTCCACTACTTGCCACACCTCACCACCAGATGTCAGGGTGGAGCCCATCCTGACTCTGCTTACATCTACACTGGGCACATGGCTCTTGGGGAGAGCCAGCACTGTAGGGGGAGCCTTATAATCATTACTGTACCCACATTTTCCACAGGCTGTGTTCATTATGGAAGATATCTCGCTGCTGAGGGTGAGCAGGGAATCAAGGGAGGGTCTTCTCCAAGACTGCAGCTTCCGCCCTGGCCCTTATGTGGCTCGCCTGTGTGCAGCAATGATCCCCTGCTCCCTCTCCCCCCAGTGATGGCAGAGTGGCATAGGAAAGTTACCCTGAATGGGGCAAGAAACAGACCAGCTTTGCCAAAGAACCTGTGGCAGCGGATTGCCCAGTATCTCCATGAGCGTTTCATGGAGATCTCTGAAGCAGATTCCCATGAAGTGAGGGAGTCAATCAACACCCTGTTCCGCCACTCAGACTAGGCATGTGGTGGTACCTACATCATGCGGACACAAGCCTGCTTTATGCAGCCCACCTGCACCCAACAACTCACTTCAGTGATTCCCAAAATCAAAGCCACTTACCAGGGGCCTCCTCTCCTGTTTGCACTTCGCCAAGCTCCGACAGCTGTGACTGGTTAGCCTCCTCTGGAGTAGAGAAGAGCTCCTGGCTGCATGCATCTCTGACTGCCGAGTCGTCCTCTGCCTCTGGGTCCCCCTCCCCCTCCACATCCTCGTCCAAGACTTCCTCCTCCTGGCTCTGTCCACTCTTGACTGGCATGTGAGTCACCAAAGTATCCACAGTGGCCTTCGCAGCGGAGGTGGGGTCGCCACCAAGTATCGCATCCAGCTCTTTGTAAAACCAGCAGTTCATGGGCACAGCACTGGAGTGGTGGTTTGTCTTCCGCGCCTTGTGTTAGGCATTCTGCAGCTCCTTCACTTTGACCCTGCACTGCAAGGTGTCCTGGTCATGGCCCCTTTCTGGCATGCATCTGTCATAATTCCTACGGCTGGAGTACAGCTGGACTGGACATCCTCCTCTCCCCAAATGTGGATGAGGTCCAGCAGCTCGGCATTGCTCCAAGCAGGGGATTGCCTGGTGCATGGAGCAGGCATCGTCACCTGGAAAGATGTGCTGAGACCACTGCACGCATCAAGCAAACAGGAAGGGGACTTTCAAAATTCCCAAGGAATTTAAGGGGTGGGGCTCATGGTTGGTCACCTGAAGGCAGGGCAGTAGAGTTCAAACGATGACCAGAGAGGTTAGAACAGGCATTGTGGAACACCTCCCGGAAGCCAATTGCAGTGCTGTAATCAACCAGGGTGTCTATTACTAGCACCACGGTGCAGAAATCTGTATGTCTCTCGTCAGGGTGGTTTTTTTACAGCACTGCAACCGTGCAGTTTCTGCGCACTAAGTGGCTTGGCAGTGTGTACACCTCAGGAGTTACAGCGCAGAAAGCTGCTTTACTGCACAGAAACTTGCCAGTGTAGAAAAGGCCTAATACTATAACTGTTATGAGCTGGTTTACGTATTAAGCTCAACCTAACTGATACTGATCAGTGTGAACATGCCCCTCATTTAGTGTAGCTGTACGAGACTGCTAAAGAGGCCCAACCTAAAACAAGGCATAATGAAGTCTGCCCAAAACCTAGCACCATGGGGGTGGAGGATTCCACTGGCTATTGTTCTGAGTAGGTGTGTGTGGATTGTGTGTGTGAAAAAGACAAGCTGGAGTACAGACAAGAAACTGAGGGAACAGCTACACTGGAAACCTCAAAACGCTGTCGCAGGAGTGCTCCTGTGGTAGCGCTTTGAAGTGCGAGTGTGATCGTGCGCGAGCGCTGGGAGAGAGGTCTCCCAGCGCTCCTGGTAATCCACCTCCACAAGGGGATTAGCTCCGAGGACTAAGAGCACGGCTCTGACTTGCTGCACTCAGGGGAGTGATTTTTCACACCCCTGAGCCAGCAAGTTAGAGCACTATAAAATGTAAGTGTAGCCAAGCCCTGAGAGAGAGTCAGAAACCAAAAAAGGAAAGTCAAGCAGCATCTGGCAGCAGTGTATTTCTGGGAGAAAAGTAGAGAGAGGTTCTAGGTCAGGGATGTTGGTCTATCAGCCAATTAACCTTTTGATTTTAGTTCCTCCTGCATTTACAGAAGTAGGACTTTGTACATTCCTTGTAAATAAACAAGATTGCATCAGAGAAAATACGAGACTCTATTGTCAATTTCTACTAACAATTAGAACTACCAACAAGCCCTGAAACTCAGGCTTTGTCACACGAGCACTGTTGTCTGCTAAACCTTTGTCAGTCACGGGTGTGAATTCCCCCCCCCCTTCCCCCACTGACATAAGTTTCACCAACAAAAGCGCTGGTGTGTTCACTGGGGGTGGTTTAATTTTGCCTACGGGAGAGCTCTCCTGCCACCATAGAGCAGCTAAACAGGAGACCTTACAGTGGCGCAGCCACAGCGGTAGAGCTGTGCCGCTGTAAGGTCTGTAGTGTAGACATAGCCTTAGACTAGTGCTTGTTGTGTCCGAAAGGGGTAACAAATCCAATCAGGTTCTTTGTTCTGCCTCTTCACGGTTTCAAAAAGAAAACAAAACACAGTAACCGAATAATTTTGTTAAAACAGATTAAAAAAATAGTCATGCTTGTATTTTTCATTCTAATTCTTATTCTAAAGTGTTCATGCCTTTGTGCACTAATGTAAATTAGCATCAGAAGTGATGCTTTCTTCTCTGCTGATTGCCAAATTATTTAAGGAAAATAATCTGACCATAACAAATCATATGGGAATAGATGAATGGAGGCCTCAGTCCTACAGTGAGTTTGCAGGAGCAGCCCCCTGCACAAGGTTCAGTGCAGGATCAGGGCCTTAGACAGCATGGTAAAAGACTTACAAAACATGATTATCAGACAGCGATCTGAATAGTTAAAAAATGAACACATATAACATTACTTTCCTTATTTTATTAAACAGGCTAGTGTAGTCTAAGCATTCTTAATGGGTTTATATTAACTAATTTAGCATTTTGTATTTGACTTCAGGTCCATTGTATGTTTGATACATTCATATCAGAAAAATGTGCTGAAATTAGTGTCACATGTGCCTCGAATAAAATGAACAGTATTGATGTTACCTCCGTTGTGTACTTAGCCTTGATGTTTAGCCTTGATCTAAAAGGCAAATGAAAGATTAGGTATTAAACTCTAACTGAAAAAAGATTAGTCAATATTTACTCAAAATAGCCAATGTTTTGTATGATCTAACTTTTAAAACTGATATTTATTTGATGTTTAATCCATAGCACTGAAAGATTAATAAATTGGTTCCATCCATAATGCTACTTTGCATTTATATAATACCTATCTGAGGATTTTATTTGCTTTACAAACATTAATGAATCAAGTCTCACAACAGCCCCCTGAGTAGACAGATACTATTGTCCCTGCTGCACCAGTAAAAACTTATAGTGTAGACTGGCTAAGCCGCAGTTCCTACCAATGCAGTTTACCCATGCTTGAAATTGGAGTAAAGCTGCATCAGTGCAAATCCTGGCTTACCGTGGTTTTGCCTATCTATATTAGGGGGTTAACACCAGTAAAATACACTGGTGACTGGTACCAATGGCTGAAATCCCCAGGGTAGACAAGGCTTTTGAATAGTAGTAGCACATTTAATTTGTTTCTAGCCAGCCTTCTGAAAGATCATATGCATATAATGAATTCCCCATGATTGCATTTTACCATGAATCACTGCATTTTAGCTGTGGGCTATTTTTTTAACCCTCCTTTTCCCTCCATCTCTACATCTAGAGATATGTTTAAATTTCTCTGATGTATTTAAGTTCATGGATAGTGCCATGATTCATAATAGTGAGTATACACTGCCAACTTCTGCAGGTATTTTCCTGTAAAAGGATGTAAAAACAACTATTTTTATTAATAACTGTGAGTGACGATAGTGTTTGAAAAAGGTGTCAGACTGACTGCAGTGGAAACTGCCACAAAACAAGTACTAAATAAGTCAGTGGCAAAGCAAGCCTTCCCATACTGTCCAGCCCTGAGCTGGAGGGACACCTGGAAGAGAGTAAGGCCTGGTCTATGCTAGAAAATAAGATCACTTTACTACATTGGTTAGAGCTGTGAAAAATCCACACTCCTGAGGCAACATTGTTAAGCTGACCTAAGTCCCTGTGTAGACAGCACTAGGTTAATGGAATAATTTTTTCGTTGACATAGCTACTGCCACTTGGGGAGATGTATTACCTACGCCAACAGGAGAATCCCTCCCGTTGGCTTAGTTAGCATCTACACTGAAGTGCTACGGTGGCATAGCTGCAGCGATGGAGCTGTGCTGCTGTAGCATTTTAAGTGTAGACAAGCCCTAAGAGAGTAGTTTGGTCTATATTCCTACCTACACATTGACCTCTCTGCCAAGGGCGCCAGCTAGCATCAGTTCTGATAGTGGTTTTTTTTTATGTCGATGAATAATGTATTGTGGATATGATATTCTCTAACTGGAATGTTAAGAGAACACTGACATTATATTAGACTGTACCTTGAAATTTGCCTTCTGAATACCATTTTGTTGACTTCCCCATTTAGCCATGGATTCTGCATTTCAAAGATTAATGTTAAGTTTTATCAGTGTTTCTAAAGATAGACCTTGTATCAATGTTATGATAGAGAGATGGTGGCCTTGGACAACCATAAAACAGCTGATATACAAGTTTTCACCAAACTGTCATTCTCCAGTGTTCTTTAACTTACCCAAGCATGTATTTGACTCTCATACCACTCACTTTGAGTCTAGCAGTGTCTTTTGTTACAAAATAGGTGCCAAATGTCTGACATTGTTTAACTAAAATTGTTTCTAAGCAGTATTATTTTGCTTGCTAATTATGCCAGTGTAACTCAGAACTATAAGTATTTAACATCTGTCAGTATTTTCTCTGCATGTAAACAGTGCAGTTTTTTTCAGCCCAAAGTAAAGATCCACACTTGAGAAACAAAGTAAACTCAATTATCTGGCAAACTCTTTTATCTGAGTAGAGGTCAAATGCCTTCATGTATGTCAAATCCATTGGAAAGACCCTCATTTATCCAAAACTCTATTTGTCTGAATATTTTTCATATTCCCATTCTCACTCAGATAATACTAAGGTCTCATATATGTTTTTTCATACATAGATCATAGACAAAGTTTGATTATATTCATATCTTATTTAAATGATGAACATGGAATGAGTTGTCATGGTATATTAAGATCATCCTGGTATGTGCTGCATATTACGCATCTTTCAAATGTGATCATGTTCAAAAAATAGACTTAAGGTTTGGCCCAGTGTGCCATTTGATTGCCATTGAAGTCAGTAGGAGTTTTACTAATGACTTCAATATTTGGTCCATTGTGAGTGCTACCTATGTATCTTCTGAGCCATATCTTGTTACTTTACTGGTAAAACCAATATGATATTGCTGTCAGTACTGCAGAGCCAACATGCATGAGGAAAAAGTTGCATTGTGTTTTGCCTCATGCATTATCGGATAAGTTGTGATTACAGAAACTTTAAAGCAGGGATGGGCATGAACCAAATTCCTGGATCAAAAATCCTCCAAACTTTGGGAAGGTTGAAATCGGAGTCCAAACTTTGCAACTTGGGCCCTTCTCTAATTATTAAGGTTTATACACGGTGCAAAACTTACCCCTCTCAGTGAGCACTTACACGCAGAGTTGTTGCCCAATTAAGTGAAGTAGACCCGTTGAAGAGTATCCCAAGAGGAGCAGGCTAACAGGAATGATTTGTGTGCCCAGCGTATCCAGGTATCCCTCAGAGAACAGCATGGTTGATAGAATAGTAATCAGATAATGCTGTCTCGTGAAAACTACTTTGAGACTCCTAACTTGTGGAACCTTTGCTAAGGAGAAAGACACTTTAATTTTGAGATTTTAAATATATCAGTAATTATTGAGATTAGTGATTATACTTCAACAGCATAATGAATGTACCTGTCTCTGCCTATGCTGTTCATTAATGTTGCCAAGAGACTAGTGTGAATCACATTATTACATACATGCCTTATGACTTTTAGAGAATCAAAATTTAATGGTGTGTTTTGTTTGTTTGTTTTTCTCATTAGGCTCATGCAAAAATTTGGCATAACTACAACACACGCTTTCGGCCATATCAGAAGGGTTTTTTGTCAATAACCTTGGGATCCCACTGGATTGAACCTAACAAATCAGATGATACTTTGGACATTAATAAGTGTCAGCAGTCCATGGAGAGAGTGCTAGGATGGTTTGCCAAGCCCATTCATGGGGATGGGGATTACCCAGAAGAACTGAAAAATAAATTATATTCTTTTCTGCCCAACTTTACTGAGGCTGAGAAAAACTATATAAAAGGAACAGCTGACTTCTTTGCATTTTCCTTTGGTCCTAATAATTTTAAACCCCCAAACACACTAGCTAAAATGGGACAAAATTTGTCACTCAATTTGAGGGAAGTACTGAATTGGATTAAATTGGAATACACCAATCCCAGAATCCTGATTGCAGAGAATGGTTGGTTTACTGACAGCCATGTGAAAACAGAAGACACCACAGCCATCTACATGATGAAGAACTTCATTAATAAGGTTTTACAAGGTTTGTATACAAATCCAGTACTTTTAAAACATTCAGTGTTTCTTTAAAGGAGATACTGTTGACTAAGTTTATTGTTAGTAATTATTTGTATTGCAGTAGCACCAAACCATGGTCCTGGGGCCCATTGTGCTCGACCACAGAACAAAAGATGATCCCTGCCATGAAGAACTTAGGCCCAACATTTATGCTTGGTTTTTACAAAACAATATGAGTAGGAAGTCTTGTTTGTTACATTTCTTTCAATTCAAACTGTCTATTTTTATTTTACATGTTACCCTGTACCATTGGAAATGTTACTACATGAGACGCAAACAGTAAAAATGCCTACTAGCAAAAGTTAAATTGACAAGTCTAGGTTCATTATCCAAACTTAGAAAAATGCAAAAAGTAAATAAATGGCAGAAATGGAAATGATTCTTTAGCTCTAACATGTGACACAGAAGTTATTATTTTAAATACACAATTTTCATCTTTATAGTGTCCCTTTATAAGGCCTAAGTAGTGGAAAACTTTTTGAAGGTTAAAAGCTTGCATTTTGTATTATGTGTAAATAATTCCAATAATACTTAATTCCTCTACTGATTCAACATTTGTTTCCCCTGCCCCACACACAGTTTTCTATTTTTCCTCATTCTGTTAGTGACACCTATTGGTTGTGATAAGCAACAGTAGCACAGAATTTTGCAGACAGATTCCTCTGTGTTGGCTATTGTTTTAGCATGTGACATGCCACATTAAAAACATGGAATGAGTCAGACTCAAGAATTTACCTTCCCTTAGAAGAAGAAGTGCTACCGGTCACTTATGGCAGCTAACTTGCTGAATCTTTAAAGTTCAAGACATGCTGTGTTATTCCACGGGGGAAAGAGAGAATGATTTTAAAGATACATTTTGATACTGGGGTAAACTTTCAGCTATATTAAACTTAAAGATGGCCCCAAATCGTAAAGTTCAAATGTGCATCCAGATCCCAACTTTCGTAATGTTTGAGAATGTTAAACTCCAACATTGTGGTTCAAGCTATTACAGGTGCCATGTAGATACAGTAGCAAAGTTCAGGTGCAGTTCTGGACTTGGAGATGTTGTCTCTGTTTTAAAAAATCCACAATTTGCTTGTAATAAATAACTAATCACAAAAGAAACTTGTTTGAACAAAACATATTTCCCTCTCAGCCACTTTCCTGTCCTACTAGATCTTGCAGTGAATTTTGTATGACTGAATTTGACATCACGATTACTTCCATCGACAGATTTCATAGTACATAATCTTGTACTTGTTATGTCCTTCTAGAAACAAACTGATGTAGACACTGATTTGTGAGGGAGACTATTTTATCTGGATATGGTGCCAAGCGACACTACAGACCCCTGTGCAATGAAAGACACTATAGCAGCCAAGTTCTCAGTCTGAAAACAAATTTTATTTTGTAATTTAATTTAAATCCATTTGTTTATTAAGTTTAGGAGAAAAAAAATTTCAGGTTTCACACACTTTTCCACTCTGTAACTGATAAGTGCACAATAAATTTGCAAGTTGTCAGTTCAGTAACTTGATATCTGTAGACATTTAAAAATAAAATTACGTCCGGATGTAAACCTTTAGAATAAAAAAAAGTGATTATGCTGAAATTTTGAAGGATGTCAACACACTGTAAGATAAGTTAGCAGAACTAGATTGTTCTCTTATAAAGGGTTTCACTGTGAAGAGCTGGCAATGGGAATAGTTTGTAGATCTACTTTTCAGAAGTACTTGGTAATGTTCAGACAGTAGGAATTGTGAGGGGAGAGCGTAGAATTGTTTCTATTTATACAAGGTGCATAACCTTGACTTCAGAATACAAAATGGCCTCCTTAATAACAGGCTCATTTTGAGGTACACTCATCTTTTGCCTATCTATGAATAACATCTGGAACACATACATATTTTACTGATACAATATGGTTTCAAGAGATAATATGAAAGACTATTCTATGGTAGATCAGACTGGATAATTTTTACCAAAAATTAGCACCCATATAAGTCAACAGTATGTAATGGGATAGCTGCTAATGGCAGAATAATATGAGAAGCTGGATAATACTTTGTACCTGCTGGTTCAAGGAAACTTGACCCTCTGAAGTCAGTGAAATTAGAATTTGACCTTATTTCTTCAGTACTGTAGTGTCCCTTCATTTTTCACCCTAAGATAATTAAAATGTTTTGAATCACTAAAATACATGCTGTATATAAGTCATTATTGCAAGAGAACTGGCTAATGTATAGTGTACCAGGACACAGTGGGGAATGCAGAATTTGGTAGTATGTGGCAAGCCTGTCAATGAAGCAAGAGGCATATCACATGCTGTCCCTTTGGCTGAAGCCTAACACCACAACTGCATGATAAAAATGCCTGAGTCTTGTTTCTTCTACCACTGTCAGAGCTGTACCAGTAAAGTTTACAGCTTTGATTTTTCCTAGTATAGACATATGCATAGACAGTGCTGTGCTATATGCATAGCATGTCTAGAAAATTGATGCTTTATATTTTTTCTGCTTAAATCTGTTTGTAAATCACCTTTAACAAACGCTCTGTTTCCAATATAAGTTGATTGTCAGGTACTTACTAAAGATAAAGAAACAATAAAGAGAAATAAGAGGCAAATGAAGTTAAATAATTAAATAAGTCCTAGATGGTGGGATGAGGATGTGAGAAGAGGAATGAGGTGTTCCTGAATGGCCCTTTGCTAGAGTGATGGGAAAACTAATTAAGATTGATGTTGATTCTTTCCATGCTTCACTCACCTTCGTCTCCTCTTCTTGCTTTCACTTCCAGACTCAAATTCTTTCCCCAGAGGGGCTTCATCTGCCATTAGGCTTTATCAATCCCTATTTTCCCTCCAGGTGCAGCATATAAAACTATTTGGCCCCTTCTGGCCCAAATTAAGCTACTCAGAGCTTTTGTAGGGTGGACACACCATCTCAGGGTTCCACAGGGTTCTGTTCTTGGTCCCGTTCTCTTTCCTCTCTACATCTTATTTCTGTGTAATCTCATCCGAACACAAATTCAACTACCATCTTTATGCTGACAACTCATAGATCTACCTCTACTTCAATCCTGACTCTTTTTGTCAAAACTAAAATCTCAGCCTGTCTCTGACATCTCCTCGTGGATGTCTAGCTGTAGCTAAAGCTCACCATGATTAAAGCAAAGCTCTTAATCTGCCCTCTCTCCCCCTCCTCCCACAACACTTCCTTCCTATTTCTTTTCTCAGTCACTGTAGGCATCACCATCCTGTCTGTCACTGAAGCCTGTAACTTGGTCATCCTCTTCAACTTGGATTTCTCCAGGTCCTCAATCCAGGTTGTATCTAAATTTTACTGATTCTTCCTTCACAACATCTCTGTGATATGCCCTTTCCTATCCATCCACACAGCTAAAATTCTTCTCCAGGCTCTCCTCATCTCGCATCTTGATTATTGCAACAGCCTTCTTTCTGGCCTTGCCAAATGCAGTCTTGCCCAACTCATATCCACCTCAGAGAGATGGATTTTACGACAGTGATGGAAGAAACCCCTCTGTTGCTGTAGTAAGTGTCTGTACTACAGCAGCACAGCTGCAGCACAACGGTTGTGCCGCTGTAGCTTTTCTAGTGCGGACATACCCTTAGTTCCTTAAAAATATTTTTCTAATTGCTTTGATAGTGAAGAAATGCTATTTAACAGCATATATATGTTGCCATGGTTTTGCTACTTGTTAGAATCACACTCGTGAGTGATTACCTAGGCGCCAAATCCATGGGTGCTCCAGGGCTGAATCACCTAAGGAAAAAAATAGTGGGTGCTCAGCACCCACTGGGAGCCCTTCAGATCAGCTCCTCCCCACCACAACCCTCCCACCCTCTGGCAGGCCCCTCCAATCCGCTCCCCTATCCCCAGCGCCTCCTGCCTGCTGGTGATCAGCTGTTCAGTGGTGTGCAGGACACGCTAGGGAGGGATGGGGAGGAGCAGGGGCAGGAAGAGGTCAGGGGAGGGGGCTGAACGGGGTGGGAAGAGGTGGGGCAGAAGTGGAGCAGGGGCATGAAGAGGTGGGGCCGGGATGCGGGTTTGGGTGACGGGGTGGAGTGGGGGCGGGACCTGGGGCGGAGCGAGGGTCAAGCATGCCCAGGGAACTTGGGAAGTTAGCGGCTCTGAGTGATGAGAAACAGGTAGTTTCATAATACACGACACTCTCTTTACTCTGTTATAATGCATGCTCATACTGTAAATCATACTGAATTTATTAATGAATATTTTAACATATAACACATTTTTATTTATTTCTCTGATGCAGCTATTAAATATGACAGAATAGATGTGTTTGGTTACACAGCCTGGTCTCTCCTTGATGGCTTTGAATGGCAACATGCCTACAGCACTAGACGTGGATTATTTTATGTAGATTTCAACAGTAAACAGAAAGAAAGGATTCCAAAGTCATCTGCACTGTATTACAAGGAAATAATTCAAGAAAATGGCTTCTTTCTGAAAGAGTCTACTGCAGCTTTGCAAGGTCAATTTCCCTGTGACTTTTCCTGGGGTATCACAGAGTCCGTTCTTAAGGTAAGCTTAATGTACTGTAAACAACAGTTATTTTTGCTACATACAACAGTTAATAACAATAGTACTTTGTACGTATGTATGGGTGATATGGGGCTGGGCTTACCAGTGGCATTGCCTAGTGGCTAGGTCACTCCTCTTCCCCATTTCCAGTGTCCCTCGCCGGCAACCGCTGTTCCCTCCAATTTTTTACATCCATGTGCGGAATTAATTTTATGTGCACCAATATGGAGGTGATGTGTGACACATCACCTTTATATTGTTGCACATAACAACAAAAATCATGTGGTAGGGGTAGGGCCGAGGGGTTTGGTGTGCGGGAGGGGGCTCAGGGCTGGGGAAGAGGGTTATGGTATGGGGGGATGAGGGCTCTGGCTGGGGATGCAGGCTCTGGGGTGGGGCCAGGGATAAGGGGTTTGGGATGCGGGAGGGGGCTCAGGGCTGGGGCAGAGGGTTGAGGGGGGTGGCTCTGGGGGTGGGGTGGGGATAGGGGTTTGGGGTGCAGGCTTCCCCAGGGCTGCAGTGGGGAGGGAGGACTCCCCCCAGCCCTCTCTCACTGCAGCAGCTAGGGTAAGGGAGAGGCGCCTCTCCCCGGCTGCGGCAGCTTCAGCGGGGTGGGTCTGGGCTGGGCCAGGCCATGGGAGAGGCTCCTCTCCCCTGTCCACGGCAAGTCTGGGGCAGGTCCGCACTGAGGCCAGCAGGGAGGGGCGCCTCTCCCCACCGTGGCAGGTCTGTGCTGGGGCCGGTGGGGAGAGGCATCTCTCCCCACCACAGCCCTGAGCCCCTGCACAGGACTTAATAGGCAGCTGCGCAGCCGGGCAGCTTAGAGGGAACTTTAACCGGCAATTACTCCAATACTGTGTGAACCCACCTTTTGATGGGTGGTGACTCGGCCCTCTGGCCAGGTCACTGATTTAGTTTGTCCCCTTCTGTCCAGACAAATATATAGAGTTTCATGTCCTCACAACGGGAAGGGTTTTCAGCCCATCTCTGGACCCCTGCATGTGGCTCTTCCTCACCCCGAGGCTCTCAGTGTTTCTATCCCTCCTTCCTTTGGAGAGGAGGGCTGGAAGGGAGGCTCTTGCCCCCTCCACAATAAGGGTGGTTGGTAGGAGAGCCTGGGCCCTTCCACTCCACTGGGCTTTGGTCCACCGTCCTATGAGAGGCAACAATATCCAGCACCCTGGAGTGCCTTGAGGCCACCTCCCTGGACCACTTCCTACTATTCGCCTCCCCCCAAAGTCTAACATAAGATAGCATAAATAAATCAATCAACCTTCAGCCTAGCAAGGCTCAGCTGCTAGCCCTTCCTTGCAGCAATGTCTTCTGCATCATTCTTGTTCAGGAGTTTTTAGGTTAAGTCTGTTCTCCTATCTTGTCTGCCCCCATCTATCTTTCTTTTCTTGTCATTTTATGGTGCAGTAGCCTCAGAATGTGAGGCTATGACCATCGCCCACCAGTGTTTTCACATAATCAAATATATATCCTCTCACCCTGCCTGGTATCCTTAAAAAAGCACAGTAATGCTTAATTAATGCTACCCCACTTCCCCAGTACTCTCACCAATCCTTTCAGACTATGTTCTTTCACCTTGAGGCATCTCAGTTCTTCATAAAGAAATCTTTCTTTCTGTATAACTCACCCTTCATTGCCATAGCAGATGCTGAACTGTTTTTTTATCTTTGCATGCTTCATACAATCCATGTTTGTGCATGTTTAATGGATATAAATAGCCATGCAGGTCATAGTGACTGGTTAGAACTCTAAATATAGTTACTTCGCTTCTTCTATCATAGCTGTAAAGTATAACATGATCCTCAAGTTCAGGACGTGTTTCATAGAACCTTCATCCTTTTTTCTCTTTGGTCCATATTTCTTGCCATTCCTTCTTAATTTTTTTCTTAGCCAAACTTGAAGTCTTGTGTTCTTAGAGGGTTCTTTATATCATCCTCCTCGTTTTGTAAGACATTTTTCAATGCTTTATCAGCCATTTAATTGGCAGGTATCCCTACATGTGCTGGGATCAATGCTACTATTGTGTATACCTATTCTGAGGCTCTCTTTCTGATCGCCATTTTACCCAATAAAGAGTCAGATAGGATAGGAGCTGTAGTAGGGCATACATCCCTTATCCGGGTCTGTACCAACAGTATAACTAAGCTGTCAAAATGGAAACACAACTGGATAGTCTCATAGATCTCTTAATTCCAAAATCAGGCCATTCCCACTCTACCTGTGTTGTCATCTTCAGATCCTCCAGTATGGATCTGGCAATGCTAGACCCCATTTGCCATGTATAAACTCATAAATTTTATTTATCATATTTGACAGTCCCACTCTTCTTTGTTTTATCGTATAATTCCAGATACACAACTGGAGAGACAACTGTTCAGCTATAGTTTGATTTCCCATGACTAAAGATTTTGATCTCTTCCAGATCTTCCTTTTCACTCAAGTCTTTTACCCACTTTTTGAGCCTGCTAGCATGTGGGAGTTTGTGATGTCCAGTTGCATCTTGTCTACTTAATTCCCAACAGTCTTTGTATATTTGTTTAGTACACTTATTTTCACTATTTCCACTAACCTTAGCCCAAAAGGTTAAATCTAACAATTTCATCCTTAAATTTATAGGCATTTCTCTGGTGACCATCTGCATCACACACAACAGTGTCATAATATCTGCACCACATGTGATTTGCACAGCTTGCTGCCCCCTTCTGAGCTGTCTGGCTCCCTTTTAAGCTCCTCCTCCAGTTGGAGCAGCCTCTGGAGGGGCAAGGGGGCAGAGTCACCTGGGTTCAGAACTGCTTCTTAAGCCCTTCTGTCCTAGTGTTAGGGTAACCTGGTGTCTGGATTTTGACCGAAACGCCTGGTCGAAAAGGGACCCTGGCGGCTCCGCTGACCGGACCATTAAAGATGTGGTCGGCAGTGCTGTGGCGCTAAGGCAGGCTAGTCCCTACCAGCCCTCGGGCAAAGCGCTGCGCCCTGGAAGTGGCCAGCCGGTTCGGCTCCTAGGCAGAGAGGCCATGGGGCTCCGCGCAAGCTGCTCCTGCCCCGAGCACTGGTTCCCACCCCGCACCTACTACCACTGGACCTGCTGGCCGCTTCCAGGGCACATGGGACACGGAGTCAGGACAGGCAGGCAGCTTGCCAGCCTTAGACACCCCCCACTGACTGGGAGCCGTGCGAGGTAAGCCCGCGCCCCAACCCCCTGCCTCTGCCCCCCCAAACCTGGAGCTTCCTTGCATCCCAAACCCCTCATCCCTAGTCCCACCCAGAGCCTGCACACCCCTGCACTCCTACCTCAGCCCAGCCCCACCCCGCAGCCCCCTCCCACACTCCGAATCCCTTGGCCCCACCCCCCAGCCTGGAGCCCTCTCCTGCACCCCAAACCCCTCGTCCCAGCCCAGAGCCCTCACCCCCTTCCACACCTAACCCCTTGCCTCAACCCACAGCCCCCTCCCACATTCCAAATCCCTCAGCTCAACCCCCCAGCCTGGAGCCCCCTCTTGCACCCCAAACCCCTCATCCCCAGCCCCACCCCAGAGCCTGCACCCCAAGCCCCTGCCCCAGCCCAGTGAAAGTGAGTGAGGGTGGGGGAGAGCGAGCCACCAAGGGAGGGGGAATGTAGGGGGCTGGGCCTCCAGGAAGGGGCGGGGCTACGGTGTTCAGTTTGTCACAGTATGTATATAGTACCTTTCATCCAAGTATCTCAAAGCACTTCAAAAATATAAATTAAGCTTCATAACAACCTTAACAACCTTGTGAGGTAAGTATAACAATATCTGTTTTACAGATGTATAAACTAAGGACCACTTAAGTGACTTGCCCAAAAACCACAGAACAAGTCAGTGATAGAGCTAGGAATACAACCCAGAAGTCTTAGGATTCTCAGGCTTCATTGCAAGGGTAGAAAATTAATAAACCATAAGTTTAAAATATTGCAACAACACAAATGAAAAAATTAATCAGTGTCTTCTGCATATATGACACTTTCAGTATGAACTCTACTCAGAAATACATTATATTGTGTACACCATCCTAATAAGATAAGACTGTTTTCTTACAATATTTATTTCCACATTAAATGTGATAGATAGCTATATTTGACATGTGGCAGGTGTGCTGTAACATGGTTTTGTAATTACATAGAGAAAGATGACATGTTGGAAAACATTAGCCTAGAAAAATACATACAGCAGACAAAATAAATGTAATTTAACCCAGTCACTACCAGCCACAGGAAAATAAAGACTTCTGAGTAAATTCATATTTTGGGGATGGGTTTTACTTTTCAAAACTTTTAGAGGTTTAAGATTAAACCTTGTTAGTTCACCACATGGTACTGAAAATTCTATATATTAAACACACTGGTTTTCTTTTTAAAACCCAAAAGTGTAAAAATAAATAAATAAAAACAGTCCAAAGCAATGTAGAACCTTGTTAAATAATAACAGTCAGAGAATGACCGGTGTACAAATGATAAATATCAACTACTCATTAAACTACATGGTTATTTATAATTGGAATTAGAACAGTGATTCTAGTCCTAGGTCTGCCACTGATAATTTTCAGCTTTTCCGTAGTACTGATGCTCTGTGTGACCTTGGGCAAATTAATTATAGTCTTTATGCCTCCATTTACCCATTTGTAAAAATGGATGTAACTATTATACAGGAATGCTGTGAGGTTGAATTAACAAAAAAAAAAACCCCATCCTGCACTGTTGTGATGTGCCTGTAAACTCATAATGTACAAAAACCAGGACTAAACAGCAATGAGGATCCTCACTTCTCTGCTTTGCAAATAAAACTAAAACTAATTCTGTCTTACATATAGAGATGCAAGTAACAAACAGATACTTGTTTAAGTAAACTAAATTTGCAAATGTTTGTTCCCATCCATTTTTACAGGCAGAATCTGTAGCTTCCTCTCCACAGTTCTGTGACCCTAACCTGTATCTCTGGAACATCACTGGAGACGGGCTTTTGCACCAAGTTAAAGGAGTGAAGCTGAAAACCCGACCAGCTCAGTGTACAGACTTTGTCAGTATTAAAAAACAACTTGATCTCCTGGAAAAAATGAAAGTAACACATTACAGATTTGCACTTGACTGGTCATTAATTTTACCTAATGGGGATTTGTCAGCCATCAACAGACAAGTTCTCAGATATTATAGATGTGTGATTAGTGAGCTACTGAAACTCAATATTAAATCTATGGTCACCTTATACTATCCAACTCATGCCTACTTAGGCTTGCCTGGTCCTTTGTCGCAGAGAGGAGGATGGCTAAATCAGTCTACTGTCCAGGCTTTTCAGAACTATGCGGCTTTGTGCTTTCAGGAACTTGGTGACTTGGTTAAACTGTGGATCACAATAAATGAGCCAAATAGATTAAGCGATGTCTATAATAGCAGCAGCAATGATACATATCAGGCAGCACACAATTTACTGATAGCACATGCCAGGGCCTGGCAAATATATGACAAGCAATATAGATCCTTTCAGCATGGACTAGTGTCTTTGTCTCTGCATTCAGATTGGGCTGAGCCTGCCAATCCCTATTTTAATTCTCACTTAAAAGCTGTGGAAAGATTTCTTCAATTTGAAATAGCCTGGTTTGCAGATCCAATTTTTAAGACAGGGGACTATCCAGCAGCCATGAGGCAATACATTGTATCTAAAAACAAAAAAGGCCTCTCAAATTCCTTTTTGCCATATTTCACAGATGAAGAAAAGAAACTTGTTAAAGGTGCAGCTGATTTTTATGCACTGAATCATTTTACCACAAGATTTGTGATTCATGAACTTCAAAATGGGAGCTGGTATGAATTTGATCGGGATGTTCAGTTCCTGCAGGATATCACATGCCTGAGTTCTCCGTCTCGTTTGGCAGTGGTGCCCTGGGGGATGCGCAAAGTTCTAAAATGGATTAAAAAAACCTACGGTGATATAGATGTTTACATCACAGCAAATGGGATCGACGACCAGTCTTTGGCTAATGATGAACTTCGAAACTATTACTTAGGAAAATACACCCAAGAGGTTTTAAAAGGTGAGATGATAAATGCAGATATTTTAGAATAGGGGTTCTTAGCCATTTTCATGGTATGGACTATATTTTCAACACAGACATCTCTTTGTCCACCTCCCCTTCCATTCACAATCTACCTCTTCATTCGTTATCACAAGATGTCCCAGTGCCAACTTGAGCAATGGCTTACACTGAAAAGTAATATTAGTAAAATAGTTAATTTATTTTGGCTGTCTTGAGAAGCATTTTAAACTTTTTGAAAAAAGTTAATTTTGCTGTCTATTTTTGCTCTTCAATGTCAATAGGTGCCATATGTTCCCAGTACCCCTGAAAATCAGGCCACTTATTTAGGTGGCTGTTAGGCATCCACATTTTAAAACAACGAATTTAACATTTCCAGTGCTATATTAGTTTTCAAGGAATTTAGGAATAATGAGTATTTTTTTGGTTTGTTCATTAATGTCCTATATGCATTCCAGACACTGAGTTACAATCTCTAAATAAAGGGGAAAATGTTCTTGTGCGAGTAGCTCCCTGGAAAGATTTAGTTTTACAAGCAAGGCTATATTGTAGACATTTATATATACTACCTAGAGAGCTGATACTGCTCAGAATGTTCCCATGCTTTAAGGAAGAACCAAAAACTTGCCATCTCCAGTCCCATGTATTCATTTGGTATCCAACTATTTAATTCACATAAAAGATTAAATCTCTTTAGAAGATTGTACTTAATGTTGCTCAAATATAACTGCATGGTATAAGCCAGTTGTTTGCAGTGGTGTTGTAGCCACGTAAGGTAGGTGAAATAAATCTTTGAATGGGCCAACTTCTGTTGGTGGAAAGGACAAGGTTTTGAGCTTCACAGAACTTTTTTTCAGGTCAGGGGAAGGTAACCATAGTGTCTAAGCAAAATACAAATTGAGACACTGTTAAGCATAGCAGATTCACACATGCTGTAGGAGACCACTTAAAATTAAGTGGACAGTTAAGAATTAGCAGGCAGGGTGTCTTACAGAGTGTTGTAATGAACCATAAAACCATGTTGAGGCCATGATTTTTAAGATTTAGTAGAGTTATGAATTTAAGTTCCCAGACTCATCTTTAGAAGGTGTTATGCAGGTTTCCTTTGAGGCTGAGGACTGAGAGGTCAGATATGCCATGATCACTTTGTGAAAAGTGTTTGCCTGTGGGTAATAGGGTGGTTTTGTCTTTTATCATTTTTCAGTGTGAGTTCTTTTGAGAACATAGCAATAGTCTGGTTTCATCCACATAGTTATTGTCGGGGCATTTGATACACTGAATGAGGTATACCACATGTTGTGATAAGTCTGGGTAGGACCCAAGAATCTTGAAAGGTGTGTTGTGGGGGGTATTGACATTTGTAGCGGTGAAGATATGTCTACAAGTTTTGCATCTGTTGTTCTGGCAGGGTCTTGTGCTGCTTTGAGTTTGTGTGTCCTCGTCTGTGGGGAGCTTGTTTCTGATGATGAGCTTGGTGAGGTAGTGGGGTTGCTTGAAGACCAGAAGAGGGAAGTTGGGAAAGATTTCTTCTTCGAGTGCTGGTGCCTATGTGTATTCCACAGGTGGGGAACACATAAGAGTTGTGCGCCCGAGTCTGGAAATTCTTCAAAGCAGTGTCTGCTGTCCCACACACATGCAGTAGCTCTCCTCGTGCTCTTGACTGGGATATAAGAGGCAGTGATGGTCAACGCCTCTCCAGTTCCTTCTTACTTCCACATTGCATGAGTCAGAATTGTTTCTTCCTTCACTTCATTGTATAAACTGTAAAGAAAGAAAAAACTTCTAAATAGTTATATTTCTTAGCTTAGTAGTTAAAGTTTACAGTATAGTGTAGAGTATTTCTTTCTCTCTGGTTAGGGAACCCCTCCCCAACTCCAGAATCATGCCCAGTGTCCCATGATTCAAGAATTGCATCTCCCTCTCTATCAGTGATGAACATCAACAGTGCCTGTACTCTCTGGGTGAGTGCAATTCTGCAAAGTGCAGTATCTTTCACTCCCTCCCACCCAGAACTTGAGAAGCCCAGGAGCTTTGCCTGTGAAAGCCCCCGGTGGAGAAGGCTATGAGTCCCCTCTCCAATCTTGGCCAGGGACACACCCCTGTGCATCAACCTCAATTGACCAGGAGTGTCACTCCAAGCCCGTGCCTTAGACTGGAAACTTCAACATCTAAGCCCAAAGACTCTTCTTCTAGGGTTCCCCATGAGAGTAGAGGGCACACTCATGGGGCAAGGACAACTCTCCTTCAAGGACTGTCCATAAGAAACACACTTCCTCTCCGAGCTTTTCCAAGTCAGGAGAGACGTCGCATATGGAACCTAAGGAACTGGCTCTGATGAAGATCCCCAGATTGGAGGGCAAGGTGCATAAAAAGAAAGATCCTCCAGTTTCATTGATCACCTGAGCAAGCGTAAGGACAGACATTCACCGGTTCCGTCTATGAATGCTCGTCCAGACCCATCATCCGTACCACCTCATTCATCTAAAGACCATCTGGCTGGTGCAGATGCACCAGGTCCTTCAGACTTGACTGCTGGAACCCCTCACCCACCAGAGTATAGGAAACTTACATAACATCGGAGGATATTGTCCTCCATTGTCCGCAGTCTCCACGTCTTTCCGGCCTTGCCCTTGTGAGCGATGTTATTATTCTGGAAAAGGAGTCTACATGAATGTCCCAGGAGTTGTCCCATCTCCAACTGTCTGGCAGAAGTGCTGTGGTACCAATGGTACCACTATCGATGGAACAGTTCTTGGATTCAGATGAGTCAGAGGAGCTAGCCGCACCAGTATCTCCATGGAGACAGTCGAGCCCCAATGGATAGTCGAAGGATTATGCTCGCCATTCCTCTGGGTATAACACTCTTCCTCCCCCCCCACCCCCAATCCAGGACCGCTCGTATTGATTCTCTTGGGGTCTATGGGTCCCACAGCCAATCGATCCCTCTTTCTTGCCTGATTGGGATCCATTGGATCCTTATGGCAGGCATCTGGGCACTTCTCAAGAGTTGTACAGCTCCTCTCCTTCTCGCCAACTGGTTCTGTTGGAGAGCTTGTATGAGGAGGAAGAGCTGGAACTGGATCTGCAGGTGCTGATGGTTCTGAAGGGTGTCTCTTCATCATCCACGGACAAAGCAGTTACTCCTCCTTCTCCGCAAGATGACCACTGTCAGTACTAGGAGCTGTTACAAAGAATTTTCAGTGACCTACAGATCCCATTAGATAAGGTCCAGGACCCTCAAAACCCGGTACTGGACATGTTGCAACTGCAGGGACCAAGTAAGGTAGCCCTTCTGGTCAATGAGGCCATACTAGAACGGGCCAGAATGGTATGGCACACTCCAGCATTCTGGGCCTCTACACTGAAAACAGCCGAGAGGCGATATTTTGTTCCTGCTAAAGGAGCTGAATTTTCATTCTCCCATACTGCCTCCAACTTGTCGCTGGTACAGGGGGCTACAGAAAGAACTTAGCCGCATTATCGAACAGCGGCCATGGCAGATAAAGACTCTAAGAGACAGGACCTCTTGAGGAGAAAGGTCTCCTCCATAGGCCTGCAATTTTGTGTTGCTAACTACCAAGCTTTGTTAGTGAAATACAATTTTAATAATTATTCCAGGCATGCAGACTTCAGACATAAGCTTCCCATGGAGGACAGGGCCAAATTTCAGTCTTTTTTTTCAGATGAGGGGGAAATAGTGGCAAAAGTAGCCCTCCAGGCTGCAGTGGATTCAGCAGACACAGCTTCCAGAAATTTGGCCAGGGTTTAGTCATGAGGAGGGACTCTTGGCTACAATCATCAGGGTTTCTTAGGTAGGTCTAAAACACCATCCAGGACCTCCCCTTTGATGAGTCTAATCTCTTTAAAGAGAAAACAGACAAGACCCTACTCACTAAAGGACTCCAGATTGCCTCTGCATTCCCGGGGGATTTATACTTTATCCCCTACAAGGAAACACCAGAGGGAGTCCTATAGACCAAGGCCACCCCCACCTCATGCACCTTTATTGCCAGGTGCCCAGCTGAGCCTCCACACAAATGCCAGAGGATTCTGAGGCCTTGCTTCTCAGCCCCCGCTACTGCCACAGCTTCTACTCACTCCCAACTACTGGCCAAGAGCCATATTTGACATATTGGTCGAGACCACCACTGATGCTGCCCATCTTTTCTCCCTGTCACCTTTGGGGGCTCTCTCACACCCTTCGCCCACAACTGGAACAAGATCACTAGGAACAGTTGGGTTCTGGAGATTATCCATCAGGGAAACTCCATAGAGTTCCTCTCCTTCCTGCTTCATAAGCCCCCTTCCTAGTCCCCCTTCAGGGACCATCCTCACAAGATAATTCTTCCGGACACAGAATCCCTGTTACATCGGGGGCAATAGAGCGCATCTCGCCTCATTGCCACAGAAGGGGGTTCCACTCCCCACACTTCCTAATTCCCAAAAATGATGGAGGGTGGAGACCCATCTTGGACCTTTGGCAATGCAACATCTTTATGTGAACTCTGATATTCCAGATAATTATGTTGGCATTGATTATCCCCTCCCTTCAGAAAGGGATGCAGTTCATGACTCTCGACATGAAGGATGCATATTTGTATGTGGACATTCACCCATCACACATGAAGTTTCTGCTTTTTACACTTGGCCAGGAACACTTCCAATTTCAAGTCCTCTCCTTTGGGCTCATTCCAGCACCCAGAGTATTTACAAAGGTTTTCTCTGTGGTAGCCGCCCAGATGAGATGCCAGGGCTATATGGTATTTCCATACCTGGACGATTGAGTCCTGGTAGGCCAACCTCATCAGGTGCTCAAGTTGGTGACAGGGTTTCTCTACAACTTTTGGCCACCCTAGGCATTTGCATAAACAAAGAAAAGTTCATTTTATTGTCCAGTTACCCACAAGGTCAGTAAACTTTATTGGGGTGATGTTGGACTCGGTTTCTGTGAGAGCATTCCTCCCTGCAGACAGGTTTCATACAATGAGCAACCTGATTTCATGTATTACCCACAGTCCGCAGACTGCAGTGCACAGGTGTCTTTCACTGTTGGGCCACATGATGCTGTTTACCAGACTCCAGCTGCGGTGTCTGCAAGCTTGGCTCCATTCAATCTACTGACTGAAGAAGGACCATATCAACTCCGAGGTTCCCACCAGAATTATCACCTCCCTCGCTTGGTGACTGAACCCTGAAAATCCATTGTCAGTGTTCCCTTCAACCCTTCCACGTCCAGGGCCAGCATTGTAACAGACACCTCCTTTCTGGGGTGGGATGCCCACATGACAACCACACTGCTCAGGATTCCTGAACCCCACACGAAGCTAGGCTACATATAAACATATGGAACTGAGGGCAGCCTGCTTTGCGTGAAAGGCCTTTCTTGCTCATATGCTTACTCCATGTATAAATAACAGCCAATATCACTATGGTGGTCTATATAAACAAACAGGGAGGAGTGGGATCTTGTCCCCTCTGCCTGGAAGCCATCAGACTTTGGAACTGGTTAATCAGGAACCACATCACAATACAAGCAGCGTACCTTCTCAGTATCCCAGAGAAAACCTTTGTAAATACTCTGGATGTCGGAATGAGCCCAAAGGAGAGGACTTGAAACTGGAAGTGTTCCTGGTCAAGTATAAAATGCAGAAACTTCATGTGTGATGGGTGAATGTCCACATACAAATACGCATCCTTCATGTCGAGAGTCATGAACTGCATCCTTTTTGAAGGGAGGGGACAATCAATGCCAACATAATACAACTCCCTTGCTGACAAACAAAGCAGAAGCTTCTCTCCAGACCATGAGTGGGAGGTTCACAACACAGTCCTAAGTGAGAGATTTACAAAGTGGGGTAGTCCACTATGAGACCCCTTTGTGTCCCAAATGAACAGAAAGCTCCCCTTTATTGTTTCAGAGGAGACATGGGTTGCGATTCCCAGGACTGCGATCTCCTGCTGTCTTGGACAAACAGCCTCAGATATGCCTTGCTTCCCATTCCCCTACTTCCACTGGTCGTAGGGAAGATACATCATGACAGAGCCAATATCCTTCTCCTAGCATCCTATTGGACCAGAAAGTTCTGGTTCACAGAACTTCTGACAATGTCTGCCCACCCACCAATCATGATCTTCCCATTCCCAGATCTCCTAACCCAGGAAGGAGGGGAAATCAAGCATCCCAATCTAGTCTCACTGCACCTCACATCCTGATGTTTGGATGGGTGTTGGAAACAGAATACTCATGCTCAGCGCTCGTTCAGGTGATCCTTAATCAAAGTAGAAAAGATTCTACTAGAATCTGCTATCTTGCCAAATGGAGATGCTTTTTGGCCTGGGCACAACTCCATCAATATTCTCCAGTTACCTTAAGCATCCCAGTTGTTCTAGACTATCTCCTGTCCCTGAAGACTTCATGTCTCGCTATTAGTTTGCTGTGAGTACACCTAACAGCAATTAGTGCTTTCCACCCTCCGTTGGAAGGACATTCTGTCTTGACGCACGCAGCTACAGTACGATTTATGAAAGGTCTGATCAGTATCTTCCCACCAGTGCTTAAACCTACTCCTCAATGGGACCTTGACCTCATCCTGTCAATACTCACAGGTCTGCCTTTCAAACCAATGGTGACATGTGCCATCACCCACCTGTCCGTCGTTTGGCCAGGAAGCTCAGAGCCATCATGGCGGACCCTCCTTATACAGTGTCACAAAGACAAGGTTTCTCTTTGACTACACACCAAATTTCTCCCCAAGATTGTTTCTCAGTTCCACATCAATCAAATGATACACTTACCTATATTTTTCCTGAAAGCCCCATGCTTCCTCTGAAAATGAGTCTTCACTCTCTTGATGTCCGGTGTGCCCTGGCGTTCTACCTGAAAAGAATCAAACCCATTAGGAAATCACCAAGACTTTTTGTCATAGCAGAGACATTGCATGGGCAAGTCATATGTTATTTTCTTTGTTATTTTACATTTGGGGACAATGTATTCCTTCAAATCAGCGGCACTGCTATGGGTACCCGCATGGCCCCACAGTATGCCAACATTTTTATGGCTGACTTAGAACAACGCTTCCTCAGCTCTCGTCCCCTAATGCCCCAACTCTACTTGCGCTATATTGATGACATCTTCATCATCTGGACCCATGGAAAAGAAGCCCTTGAGGAATTCCACCATGATTTCAACAATTTCCATCCCACCATCAACCTCAGCCTGGTCCAGTCCACACAAGAGATCCACTTCCTGGACACTACAGTGCTAATAAACGATGGTCACATAAACACCACCCTATACCGGAAACCTACTGACCGCTATTCCTACCTACATGCCTCCAGCTTTCACCCTGACCACACCACACGATCCATTGTCTACAGCCAAGCTCTGCGATACAACCACATTTGCTCCAACCCCTCAGACAGAGACAAACACCTACAAGATCTCTATCAAGCATTCTTACAACTACAATACCCACCTGTTGAAGTGAAGAAACAGATTGATAGAGCCAGAAGAGTTCCCAGAAGTCACCTACTACAGGACAGGCCTAACAAAGAAAATAACAGAACGCCACTAGCCATCACCTTCAGCCCCCAACTAAAACCCCTCCAACGCATTATTAAGGATCTACAACCTATCCTGAAGGATGACCCAACACTCGCACAAATCTTGGGAGACAGGCCAGTCCTTGCCTACAGACAGCCCCCCAACCTGAAGCAAATACTCACCAGCAACCACATACCACACAACAGAACCATTAACCCAGGAACCTATCCTTGCAACAAAGCCCGTTGCCAACTGTGCACACATCTATTCAGGGGACACCATCACAGGGCCTAATAACATCAGCCACACTATCAGAGGCTCGTTCACCTGCACATCCACCAATGTGATATATGCCATCACGTGCCAGCAATGCCCCTCTCCCATGTACATTGGTCAAACTGGACAGTCTCTATGTAAAAGAATAAATGGACACAAATTAGATGTCAAGAATTATAACATTCATAAACCAGTCGGAGAACACTTCAATCTCTCTGGTCACGCGATTACAGACATGAAAGTTGCGATATTACAACAAAAAAACTTCAAAACCAGACTCCAGCGAGAGACTGTTGAATTGGAATTCATTTGCAAATTGGATACAATTAACTTAGGCTTGAATAGAGACTGGGAGTGGCTAAGTCATTATGCAAGGTAACCTATTTCCCCTTGTTTTTTCCTACCCCCCCCCCCTCAGACGTTCTTGTTAAACCCTGGATTTGTGCTGGAAATGGCCCACCTTGATTATCATACACATTGTAAGGAGAGTGATCACTTTAGATAAGCTATTACCAGCAGGAGAGTGGGGTGGGGGGAGAGAAAACCTTTTGTAGTGGTAAACACCCATTTTTTCATGCTTTGTGTGTATAAAAAGATCTTCTATACTTTCCACAGTATGCATCTGATGAAGTGAGCTGTAGCTCACGAAAGCTTATGCTCAAATAAATTGGCTAGTCTCTAAGGTGCCACAAGTACTCCTTTTCATTTCTGAAGTATCCTTGTTTAGTGAAGGTGGTTTTAAGTGTGTATCCCAGATGTTCTCTTTGAAGCAAATTTTGTGGTATCTAAGTGTGTGACTGTAGATAACAGACTTTTTGGTGCATCTGAGGTGGTTACTGGATCTATGGAGGTAAGTGTGGTGATCCATGGGTTTCTTGTATATAATAATTTTCAACTTCTGGGACACTGAGATCATCTACAATAACAGAACCCTACAAATGACTTTTTATACAATAAGTTGGTTCAATAAAAGACATTTACCTCACCTGCCTTGTCTCTATTATGACCCAGGGCATGGTAAGGGAAATCAGTTCTAAAGATTAAACTAAACTAGGAATTTTTTCCTATGCATCCCGAAGTCCCTACAAAGAAATATAACTATTTTCCTATAGGGAATCCTCAGGCTAGTTGTCATGAAATTCTTATTTTTAAAACTGTAGAAGTGTATCTCTTCAAAGAGAGCCCAAAAGTTCAATTTATAAAACTTACTTTTACAAAATTAGCTTATTTAAATAATATTATGGATTTTCTCTGTGCTTACATATGAATTCAAAGGTGAAATGGTGAGTAATTATTTTTACTATTTTGTTTTTTAAAGTAGCTATAATTTTATCTCCTAAGGGTCATTTTAGGTGTTAGGAATGTGTATTATTTTTATTGGAATAGTGCCTGAAGACCCCAGTCCCTGATTGGGGCCCCTTTTGGCTAGGCCTTGTACACACTTATAATGAGCAGGTAATCCTTGCTCCAAAGAGTTTACAATTCAGCCAACTGTTTCAGGGGAAATGTGCAACTTTGAATTTAGCTGCTGTTTTGAGGGGTTGCAGATGTATGTTCCACTCAAGTATGCACATGCCAAGCTCATCAAAGCCGGAGAACTTTGCCTTGCAGTACCATGGGGTGGTTCTTGTGTCTTCTGGCCCTTAGCCCCTCCCCAGGCTATTTAAGGGCTGCACTGATCCAATACCCCATAGTTCCTTCTCACCACCCACAGCTAGAGTCGCAGCATTTGGTGTAGTAGTTTACCTCACTGTTTGTTTCAGTTTTTTTCTGCAACTTTGTTGTATATAATTAATTGTTAGCATAGTTTAGTATTATCCTTAGATTTAGCTGTAGTACTTAGAATATATAGATAATTATCCTGGGTGATGCCCTCACCAGGGTTTAAACATTGCTCATTATGTAGAGTGGCTATCCCCAGTAGTGACCCCACACACTATGTTTGTTGTGCCTGGGAGAAGGGCATATTAAAGAGAGGTGCTCCATCTGCAAGTGATTTAAAAAGAGCACACAGGTGGTGAGGGACGAGTCTAAAGCAGCACCTTTTAGAACATGCCATCTGAGCCGCTTTAGCACTGGGCGCCTCCACAGATCATCTGGCCCCACACTCCTCTTTGGAGCTGACATGGAATGTTGCTCCTGGCTTGAGGACTGGTGCTTCCCCTAACAAGAAAGTTCTCCTTTCTCTGGTCCTTCAGGGAGAAGGTATATCACAATGACTTATGGAATAGCTTGGATGCCTCCTCCGCAGAGGTTGAGAGACCATTCAACAAAGTTTCAAGTGACTTTGATTTCTTTTCTCAGTGACTTTTCGATACTGGACATTTGCAGCACTGCTATGTGGTTTTCCATACATACTTCAACCAAATATTATGCTATTATGTCTGCGTCCAAACAAGGTCAGCGCATGACTTCTGCATTTGCGGAGGCTGGGCACGAGCACCCTAGAAATGGGGGGCCATGCCCCTTGCTCTGCTCTGAGGCCCACCCCCGCTTGGCCTTCTCCCCGCAAGGACCTGCCCACACTCCGCCCCAAGCCCTGCTCCGCCTCCCTCCCTGGCCCCCTCACCTGCCACTCGCACCTCTTCGCCCCCTCAAGCCCCTCACCCACTGGGGGCAGAAAGATGCAAGTGACAGGTGGGCCCTCGGGGGAAGGGGAGGAGCTGGAGCAGAAAGAGAAGCTGCACTGGAGGGGGGTAGGGGGGAAGTGGAGCAGCACAGGCGGGGCCACGGGGTAAGAGGATGAGCCAGAGTGGGGCCTCAGGGTGGCATGCCTCCAGAGGGAAATGCACCACATCCCTTTTGGGGAGGCTTAGCTTCCCCTGGCCTCTTATACCCGCCGCCCATGCGACCAGATCAGATGCAAATTTTGGGAAGGCGCTCTTGCAATTGCTCTTTAAGTAGATTCTGAGCCCTACCTCCTTCTGATACTGCTTATGAGTCATGTGAGTGGAATACACATCTGCAGCCACTCAAAGAAGAAAAGATGGTTACTTACCTGTAGTGTTACTCTTGTTCATGATGTGTGTGCAGACGTGTATGCCACAAGCCACCCTTCATCCCCTCTGCATCAAAGTCTCAATTCTTGACATTCAATGCAAAGAAACTGAGAGGTGTAGGGGCAGCCCCATCCTTAAGTAGCTTAGAGAGGGGCTAAGGGCCAGAGGGTATGAGCAGTGCCCCATACAGGTACTGTTAGGCAAAGTTATTTGGCTTTGGTGCGCTCGGTACACGCACACCTGCATGGAATACACATTGGCACCCACAGCTCAATGAACAGCCGTTACAGCACAGATACGTAACTGTCTTTTGCTTGGCAGGTAAGTAAAAACTATTTTACTATAATAGCCTAGTATAGGGATTCCTAATCTTTCAGAGCTGCCGATTCCCTCTCAGAATGTTTTTTGACCTCTTTTTCCAAAACCACTCATCCAAACTATGATTAGACTCTGTGGGGCCAGATTCTTGAAGGTATTTAGGCACCTAAAGATAGAGATAGGTACTTTTGAAAATCCTACTAGGTGTCCTAACTCCCGTTGATTTGAAGGGGAGTTATGCACCCAGCAGTTCTGGGAATCTTGCTAAGTACCTATCTGCATCTTTAAGTGCCTAAACACATTTTAAAATCTGGTGCTAGTAGACTAAAGTCAGGACTGTAATGTGTGAACTCCTGAATTCTAATTCCACTCACTAGATCTCCTTGGTGATGATTAGAATAACCATGGCAATTAGGTATTAGGATTAACTATTTATATAGCACACTGAAGTAATGAATAATTATTTTTACTATTTTGTTTCATAATGCAGTTATAATTTTTACCTTTTATAAATGTTGCGGTCATTTGAGATCTTAAATAGCTTTTCATACATAAGGAGAATTTATCAACATTCATTCCTTTTTTTTCAGCATATCACATTGATAAAGTAAAGATTAGAGGTTATTATGCATTTAAACTGACTGAAGAAAAATCAAAACCCAGATTTGGATTCTTCACTTCTGATTCAAGAGCCAAGTCTTCAATACAAATTTACAACAACCTGATTAGCCGCAATGGCTTTCCTGGAGAGTATTCTAGTGATCTATGTGATCAATCAGAGGAAAAAACACAGTGTACCTTCTGTTTGTTTCTCTCACAAGAGAAGCCTCTGATATTCTTTGGCTGCTGCCTTTTCTCCTCTTTTGTCCTGCTTCTAACAATTATAATTTTTCACAAAAGAAAAAGAAGAAAACTGTATAGGGCAAAAAACTTCCAACACATCTGTCCCCCATTTAAAAAGGGACACAAAGCTACTCTCAACTAGATTCATCACTGTCTGCATCTGCTTTCTGTATAGGATAAAGAGGATGGGACAATTTCTGAGAAGCACTATGTGAGTCACTCCAGTTATACACACCAAATAACATTCAGTGGAGGAATGGAAAATAATTACACAAGGGAGAAGAAAAACTGATGTTGACGGGTACCAGTGATTTTTATCGAGCTTTTGAAGCAAGTTAAATGGTTTCTCCTTGTGCCCTGGAATCATTTGTTAACTAGTTTGACTTGAAAAGATATTAAGCTGTGAGAACTGATGTGCACTTTTATATATGAATGTCTTCAAACTAGAAATTTTTGTGATGGACACTCAGATATGTTTGGTCATTAATAAGTTTGTATCTGCAGTTCTTTGCAAATGTGACAGCTTTAAAAAATTCCAGTTAAATTCAACACCAAGGATTAAAAAGTTTGGACCAGATACTGGTCTTAGTTGCAAAGGCATAAATCTGACTAACTTCATCATTGACATAAATGCCTAACTCTGACACTGGGAAAGTTGAGATTAGGTAATGGCTCCTAGGACAAGTTGGGAACAAGACATTATGATATACAACCACTGCTTGTTTTCCCCTGGAAGGTAGGGACAAAAATCAGTCAGTCGTGTACAGATTTTTATTACTGGAAACCATTAAAACAAGCTGTATCTATTAATCCATCACAGAAAATAGATATGCACACAACTATAAGTAATATGTATTTATTTCTGGAAAATGTGCAAACTAGCTGAGCCTCCTGTACTCTTGGTAAACTGCCAGTGCAGCCCTCAGTGTTGCAAATCCTGTCATAAAGAAAGATGAGAGCAGTTTGTTTAGAAATGTCTATTCTCTCAAGAATTCTATGTGTATTCTATTAAAAAAATGACATTTTCACAGGCTGATAGGTGTCTCAAAACTACCTTATTTTCACTAAACCTCTTGTCTAACATATTTGTGTTTACAGAGATTACATTTACCCCACAATGTGTCTTACAAACTGTATTTTATGTGATGTTTAGAGATTGAGATGTTCCCATTCACATTGGTTTACTTTTTCTCTTGGCTCATTTGGTTAGTGGACAAAGCTCCCAGATATTGTTTCAGCACCCACAGTCTATTTCTACGCTACAAAGTCTTTGGCAGCATAGCTCCCATGGATAGATGCAGCATACACAGAGAGCAGCTTTTCTTGTGGTGTAGGAACACCACAGTCCCAAACAATATTAGCTATGCTGCTAAAAGCTGTCCTTTGTGGGCATAGTTGCATCTACACTGATGGTGTGTTTTTTCTTAAACATAGCAGTGTCAGTCAGGGGTGTGTTTATTCACACCCTCAGCTACCTTGTCAGCACAGCAATGCTTGAATTTGCAATAGAAATAGAATAAATGTGATATTCCTTTTGGAAGCCTGCAGTTTGGGTATAACTAGCCTGTTGTCTGGATAAATGTACTGAATAGGATGGCATGGTGTCATATATACCAGCCATAATTCTGGGTCCTTTGGGTTTGGGTTCTTTGCAGCCCAGCATCTGAGCACCTCATCATATGCCTATGCTAAATATCTGAAAAAAGACACATCTCTCTGTAAAAAGAAAAGGAGTACTTGTGGCACCTTAGAGACTAACCAATTTATTTGAGCATAAGCTTTCGTGAGCTACAGCTCACTTCACCGGATGCATACTGTGGAGTGAGCTGTAGCTCACGAAAGCTTATGCTCAAATAAATTGGTTAGTCTCTAAGGTGCCACAAGTACTCCTTTTCTTTTTGTGAATACAGACTAACACGGCTGTTACTCTGACACCTCTCTATGGGTTCCTTTCACATATTAAGCTTGCATATACATAAAAGGCTAGGTCCAATTCTCTAGTGCGTTAGCCACCTTGGGCTTATTTTCTCTATCCATATCCTCCACCTGATACAGCAGGGTGAACATATCCTCCTTTCCAAATTTTGTTTTCCCTAAGTGTTTGATAAATTCTCATAGCACTCCCCATTCTCAAAAGAACTTGTGGTCAGTGTGTAAGCATGAGTAGCCTGCTACCTCCTTTGGGGGGGGGGGGGGAGAGGAAAGCATCAGCCCACTCTATTTCAGTTAAAACATCTGTCTTGGGTGCATTGCCTCCGTGCATCCCACTTTCGGTCACCTGCCTCCTCAGCCCAGGGCCATGCTTCCCCCACACTTAACCCCTGCATCCCAAGAAAGAGGCAGCCCTCCCACACCTCAAAGGACCAGTTTTCCACTGCCCTAGGTGGGGGCAGAACTGCAGCTCTGAACATGGTGCACAAAGGCCTACTTCCAGCCCCCTCCCTTGCAGGGAGATGCTGGCAACCCTCACCATTACAGCTGGGGGGGGGGGCACGGGGGCTGGCTGGCTGGGATGCCTGAACGCTCCTGCAGGGAGGCTCTTATTTGAGCACCCTTGGGTGGTCCAGTCACCTTCCCCAACCTTGGCCTCTGAGCCCAAGTCCCTGCTCCCAGAATCACTCCAGAGACTCTGTCCCAGTTCTCCCTTAGTCAGGGCTCCTCTAACACCTCCATCCCCCTTGACTGAGCCACAACCCTGCTCCCCACTTACCACCTGCTGCTGGGTGTACAATCCTAGCAGTGAGCCCAGGGGCTGTGTGCCTGCCACCTTCAGCAGCCTGGATGGCTGCTGCCACCACCACCCAGCTCCAGGTGCTCACCCCAGAAATAGGTATTGCTCTCATAGCTGTGGTCCTACCCCTGCCACTCCTGGAGGCAATTGGGGAGGGGGACACACACTTTGCCCTAGCAGCTACTGCTGCTGTAGTGTGGCTGAGTTCTCCAGCCAGGCCCCTTCTAGGAATCGTTGCAGCAGCAAGCTATCCCCACCAAAGGGCACATGGATCCCAAAGAAGGTTTTAAATTGAGGGGTGTGCGTGTGTGCGCAAAGAGCCAATTGCATGCCATGTGCCCGTCTGGCCTATGGGAGGAAGAGACTCCCCTTCTATCTGCCAGGCACATTCCAACATGTGACACTAGGGACAGGCTCTCCCCTCATGCCACCTCCACTATTGTCCCATTCAGCCAACAGGAGGTGGAAAAGCCCCTTCCAGCATGTATCAGAGCCAGAAGAAGGGCTCTCCCCTCCTGAGAAAGGGAGTTACAGTAGGCATGAGCTTATGCATACAAGAATCATCATACACACATTCTGTTGTAACCATGGTTGATAGCCTACCAACCATTGTGAAGGGAAGCTCCCAGATCAACCCTGCAACTCCACAAATCTCTGGGGCAACAATGGCAGGTAGGGCCAAGGCATGTACACCTACATGCATCAGTGGAGGGACTGAGAGCACAACAGGCTGGGGTATTTTTGTTCATCCTGGTGACATGGCAGACAGGATGCAAGGCCACTTTGTCAATGTAGGAAGCAATTAGAGGAAGGACAGATCTCTCCTCAAGGACACAGAGAAGCAGGAGAAAGGCAGTCTTAAAGTTATGTTTGTTTGTAAAAGATATTCTAGTTAAGCAGAAACAGTGTACTAGTTTTGAGGCTTATCTCCTACTTTGAGAGATTGCATCATTTAAATTTTAACTGTATTTTGCATACAAAACTGCAGAGCTTTGCATTTATTCCCACACTTCTTTACAAAGTAAGTATTTCTTCAAAGCTTATATGTATAAGTTAATAATGGTACTGCAGATTTTATATGCAAAGTGTTATGTGACAGGGCTACAGTCACCACAAATTTGTTAGCTCTGCAGCCATACACTGAGAAAAACTCAACCATGGAGCGGTTCACTCCAAGCTGACAGAAGGTACCCACAATATTCAAAGCATCTATTTAGACTTTGCAGCGAAGACCCATGATTTCTGCAGCAGACAGGGAATTTTTGCAGTAGTTTCATTTAAATACAGTGGTATTTAAATAACTGAAAATATCACAATGGTAGTCTTGTTTTTGACTAAATTCATAAAGGTCTTACTCAATTAAATGGCAATTTTTGTCTGTAGCCCAGTAACTTGATCATAGTTCTAAATTTCAGAGACCATTGTATTCATCAGTGTCCAAATTCCTACTCATTTTTCAGGAAAAACTGAAGACATCAAAAGGGAGAAAATGGGGAACACATGAAGCCCCCCAGCCACTTCCAAACACCTCATAAATGGTCTAAAATTGCCTAGCAGACAATATTCCTATCTCATCTCAGCCTGTCCTCCCACTAGTTTAACATGTTCACACCCTTCAATGATTTATTCCTCAGGCAGAAAAATGCTAGGGGAAGAAGGTGACATGGGAGATGAATGGGGGGCACAGAGCCCCTTCCATGGAGGAATGAGGGTTCAGAGCCCCCACTATAGGGGGCAAAAGGGGGGGACCTGGAATGGGTGGAAGGAAGAATGGGGCATAGAACCCCTGGTGAGGGAAAACTGGAGGCACTGCTCTGGGAATGGAGTGCACAAAGAGCTCCTTCCATGGGAGTCTTAGAGAAACCCTGGTGAGGGCACTGCAGGGAGTCCTGGAAACAAAGAGGGATGGACAGTAGCACATATGGAGTTTGTGGAGTGCAATAGAGGGATGCATGCGAGGAACTTGGCCTACACGAGCTACAAAGTGTGCAGCCCCTACTGATATTTGGATTTTATTCTATTGTCCTCATCTTTAGTCTTCAGTTTACAATGATAACTTGACTAAAGCAGCTGTTGGTGAAGCAGATTTTAGGAACTGTCAAGGTAATCTGAACCTTTGAAGTCAGAGAAAGAACGAAATGGGATTATCGAACAAACATATTAGAGTTTGCTTCTTCTGCTGAAGTGATCAACAGTTTTCACCATTTAAAAAATCTTTGTTTCAGAGTTAGCACTTCAATTACATGAACTGGACAGTCCACACATCTCAGAGAAATCATTTCAGGCTGCTTTCTTTTACACTAAGGTGCTGAGAGGCTATGAGTTACGTACACTGTTAATGGATTGCAAAAACATATACAACAGTCTACTATGGCATCTTGCAAAACTAACTTGGGGAACTGCTTCTCCAAAGAGTAATATTTTAAGATAATTTTAAATTTAATATAATACACCGAATTATAGCCATTGTTATTCAGATCTTAAAGTCAGAAGCCAAAATGTGGAATATTTGTTTTATTATTTTTTTCTTTTTTAAACACATCATTGTGTTCAGTGTTACACCAGACTTCCCATTCGGTACTTGCTGTATCAAGTAGTAAGTTACGGATGTCCCACTTGTGGCTTGTTTCAGAATCTAGACAACTGAAAGTAAGAAGAGTGCTAAATTATAAAACAATATATACAGTTTTAAGCTTTACTATGTCAGTGCAATCCCCTCTAAATTCCCTTAGATTTATTATTAAAAGTTTGTGGATATCTCAATATATTTTAAAAGCATATCTGATATAAAGGATAGAAAACTGTTCTACTTGTTAAGCACCACTCAAGAATTCAGACATAGAATCTTGTCACATTTTGATCATTTAAGCAGGAACACAGTTCAAATGCAATGCAAGTAGCTGTTCTTCACCCATTTTTCAGTTGGGTTGACTAAAGCAAATGGTCAAAGTCAATGGCTCAAGAGTAACTAATCCTCTCCCTCCCTCAAAAGAACAGCACTAAAATGGAATAAATAGTCTTGCACATGGCTAAAGTGACTTCTACATAGCAGGTGATAACAGGGTTGATGTTTTAAATTGGCTTTGTCTGGGTGGAATATGTCTGTTTCAAGTGGAATCCACTGATACTAAAAAGTTAAAATTGCTGTACTAAAACTTTAGTAAAGTTAAAATAGAAATAGCCAATTTGCATATTCCCTTGCTTTTATGCTGCAGAAGGTACTCATGACACTAATTTTAAATGCAACTTGAGACTATTGCAGCCATCTGACACGCTGGTATATTTTGCAAACAAAATATAATCTTATTTGGATGAAAAAGCTGGTGGTATAAACTTCTGCAGACTGGTGAAAAAATCCTAAAGGAAAAGCTTGTAGCACCATCTAACTGAAAGTTACTTCCATAATATTAAGTGTTTTAGTTTCATTGTTTGGTAACAGAGGACAAATATAAATGCATCAAGAAACTCAGTAATCAAACAATAGTGCATCAATTATTCAAAGTTAAAAAAATTATCTGCTCCTCAAGTGAAGGGATGTCATGTTGGTGGGTTTACAGCTACTGAATGGCAAAAATACTAGGCAATGAATATGTTGCTAAATCTTCCTATCAATACACTGCTCTGTGCCATCACCAAACTAAGGAGCAAAAGTCTTACCACCAAATTCAAATGAGTCTGCACTCCAATGCCTCAAACCACATAGGAACCTGAATAGCAGCTCAAGAGTGACAAAATATTGCTTGAAGACCTCAGCTATGGCATTATGCACCATGCTCAGGAGAACAAAGCCCAGACCTGATCTACTCTTAAGTTTTACCAATCTGTGTCAGTCAGGGTTGCAATTTTTTACTGACAATTATACCAGTAAAAGCTCGTGTGGATGCATCTGTACTAGTATAGAGGTGCTTTAATATTAGCATTGCTTATTTTGCTTCCTGAATCAGAAAAAACTACACTGGTTTGAGCACTTTTATATCAATATAATTACATTTAACCATACTGGGGGTTGCCTCTAACATATACTTAAAGCAGAAAAACTTAACTATAGACAAGTCCCTACTAGCAAGTTACTTTTCATGTTAGCTGTTCAAGAGCACTGCCCCACGCACCCGTATTGATCATTCCCTGTTCCCAAAAATCTGCTAAAGTCTTTAAGACGGGGACCTGATTTATCAAATTACACATGTACCTTTGAAATTATAATACAGACTGTTACTGCATAAAATACCAACCTATTATAGTTTTATTCATCAGCCTGTTGTACTGTTCCCTTCTCGGAAACATAGATACCATCCAAGAATTTTCTGATATCCTTGTTCTTGACTGTGGTGGCCTGCTGGATCAAGGCAGCTGCAGAAAAAACAAGAAATTTAAGACATAGCAAAGCTAACTCAGCCCATTCTTATACACACTGCAACATTTCAGCTGATGACACAGAACTCAAACCGGAGATGAAATAGCTTAGAAGGGATACTGCCAACTTGAAATGACTAAACTTCTTTTTAAGCAGCCTGGAACTTTCAGGTGCCACCTCCTCTCACCAATAAGAGTTTTACAATAATGGTTTTAAATGTTTTTCTGCTGCTGCATAAAAGACAAACAAAATAAAGCTATACAGGGTCACTTTTACTGCTTTCCAAGTAAATGCACTGACAATCTTTGTGTCTTCCATTCTTACGCAATAAGTTGTACTTAATTTCTAGACAGAAGTTGATTTGAGCTATCACTTCAATTCAGTGAAGTTTTTCAGGAACAGCTTGTTAAAATATAAAAAAAAAGTTCCTGAATTAAACTGACACCTGCAAATTAAATGGCTACTCCTACAGCTTAGTGACACATCTCTCTCCCTCCATAAATACTTAATATACAAACCTGAGTTTGATACCAATTCAATGTCATTCCCTTCAAGAATCAACTCATCCTTCTGGGCTTGAGATACTGCACAGGCAACACCTAAGGGAAAGGAAAGTACACAGTAAGCTGTATGTTTATCTGTGGAGGTATGGCAGATGCACTTTATGTAACTTCTAAACATTCAAGGAAAAACAGTCGCTGTTTCAGAAATCCTGTTTGACTTCATTTATAGATCCATAAAAGACTATATGGATATTACAATAATTAGCTTCCCATTATTTATTACAATAGCATCCAGAGGAGGACTGCCCCCTGCTTTGTGCTAGGCACTATTATACATAAAGTTTCAGCTGCTTTCCATTATAAAGCAGATTAAAACCTTCTCACCCTGTAACTCAAATCAAAACCACCACCTGAAGTGTAACATTAACAGATACAAGAGTTTGAAAATTTAAGAATCCATTTTGGATAGTCTAACAGCTTGGTCTGTTAAGCTCCAAATTTGGCTGAACATTATTCAGTTACCACTTGGGCACTTCAGAAATTCTGATGGCTAGTTTTGGATATGTCTGCTACTTCCTTTTTTAATTCAAGAACTGCACAAGTGAGATTAGTGAGGCCAGCCATTAGATCAAAATTTTACCTCTTACCCTCCATGCAGACCAAAGACATTCCTGTATCTTCACACAGTCCTCAAAGACCCACCACTATCAACGCCATTATAAACCACAAAAATAAGGTAGCCAAATAGACAGAGTGACAGCACCCACATAAATATCAGCCCTTATTGTATCTGCTAATGTTGTCTGAGATGCAACCAGTTATCTAACCTGATGCTTTCATCCAAAGTGGAGATCAAACAGATCAACCTGATTTACTCTAAAGTCCTTCCCATTGTCTGGTAATGGGTGTCCATTATAGACCTTATTCATATCTGGCTGTGAATTCACAAGCTTTAGACAATCCTGAATATGAGCAAGAGCTGATTAATTCATTTACTCTAACCTGCTTGTCAAAATGTCAAATCAAACACTTAAGTATTTTTTGTGAATTAAGTTGTAGTACAATGGGTAAGGCTATTTTATAGGAATGCCTCCAATGGCAGATATTTACTCTCTACAGGTATAAAATGCAGTTAGGGTTACATGTCCATTTGTCCAATAAACTTAACCAAAATGGCTACTGCCACAAACACATAACATACTGATGGGTTACAGATAAGAGTGTATGTCAAATGAATAAGCTTGTTTGAAATTGTACTTTTGAAAGATTTCTGCAGACAGGCTGCAAACTAAGCTTTTCATATGCATCCTTAAAATAAATGTAAAATTCTTACAGCAGTTAATTTTTCTGTACTCACTGTATTAAAGAGACTTAACACTGACCTCTCTACATAAAGCTACAACTTTACAAGCTTCATCAAGATTGCTATTTTTTTAAGTCTAAATTAAATATTTCAAGTGATAATGAAAAATGTTTAGAACAAAGCCAACAGCAGAAGTTTATCATGCATGTATCTTGGAAACTAACAAAATCAAGATTGCATATGCGAGAGTGCCGATGCAAAATACGGGACCCTCAGAAAAAGTGTGGATCTATCCTGGTTTATTAAGAGATTGATTTTTTCAGTAGAAGCTGTGAATGATCAACATCTGAAAATCACAATCTGTTGTGAGCACCTAGCACCTTTGAAAGTCAGGCCATAAACAATATGTCTTCTGATGCCCATTACAAAGTTCACAGCATCAAATCGTACTACAAGCAAGTTTGTTACAACAACACATTTACAGCATGTCCACTTCAATTTGCAAAGTATAAGGCCTCTAACTAGACTTACCTGGTCTCATGCGTACCCTGCGGATATATTTCTCTCCCAGGAAGTTACGGATTTCCACAAGTGAGCCATTTTCTTGTATAACTACGTTGATGGGGAAGTGAGCATACACAGACCTCATTTTGTAACGAAAGCCCTGGGAGTAACCAAATCAAAAATTTCACCATGAAACTCAAATGTGTTACAGCAGCATTTCTCAAACTGAGGTCTGCAAGGGTACTCCAGGGGGTCTGCAGGCCCCCGCACATCAACTCAACTCCTCCCCCACCTTCCCAGCATCTCCTGCACACCAGAGAAGTCCAGGAGGCCCTGAGAGGGAGGAGTAGGAGGGGGGACAGGGCCCACTCAGGGTAAGGGGCAGAATCATGTCCGGGGCAGCCTCGCTGATCAACTCCTCCCGCAGCTCCCCTGCGTGCAGGAGGCACTGGGAAGGAAGGTGCTCGGGAGGGGGTGGGAGGGACGGGGGGTTCAGGGAAGAGGAGGGGCAGGGTTGGAGCGGTGGCGGGAAGAGGTGGGGCTGGACCTTGGAGGAAGGGGTGGAGTGGGGCCAGGCCTAAGTGTTGGGTGCTGGGAGTAGGCAGCAAATTTTAAAATCAAAATGGGGGTCCTTGGGTTACTGAAGTTTGAGAACCGCTGTGTTACAGAACTATAAGACTGCAGAACTAGGAGACACATTTAAGAGTTACTTGACAAATGTGATGAAATGTTAGACGGTTTCTGAAGAGTATTTTAACTTTTAATACAGAAGAGTTGCTTTTGAAGAATCAAGCCCTAAAGATCTTTAATGTTTCTGCTTAACGTTCTCTCCCAACTCTAAAGTGATCTCACTGGCAAAGGCAAGATCACAGGTAGCCCACACTGTATAGAGTACCTTTCATTTAGCATGGTTACAAAAATTCTCATAAGAATGAAGTTGTCTGATATTGTTAAGCATCAAATGACAAATATTCTATTTCAAAATAAAACTTACCAATGTGACACCCTTGATCATGTTTTGAACATGACTGCAAATTGTACGAACAGTTGCCAGCTCCTTTCTGTTACCCCACCATTTGTCAACCCGTAGCTATAATAAAAGTTCAGTGAAGTGTTCAGTTTCGATTCAGAATTAACAAACATATTACACATAAGGAATTAAACTGGTTTTTGTATAACCTTCAGCAAATCACTTAATCCCCACAAACCTCAATTTCCCCATTTGTGAAATGGAGCTTTTAATATGTATAAAGGACTCTGAGGAATACTGATGCAAAGTGCTTTAAAACCCTCAGATGACAAATTTGTGTGAATGCAAAATATTGAACAGGCAAAGAAAGTACAGGGCAGTAACAAAGCAAACTTCCTGGCATTGTTCCATCAACCTTTTCCTGTATGGACTGTCTAGGTGAGAAGCTAGCTCCTTTTCTATATACATAGAAATATTTGACCTCTCCAGACTGCCAACTATGGTGATGGCAAGTTTTGTGCTTGTTCATTAGCAAAAGCATTAACCAATTTCACATATCACCAGGCAGCCCTCCAAGGGCGTATTTCTTAATCTATGCACTGGAAATTGTATGCCATCCCCTACACATTAAGCAAAACACTAATGTGCCAGACCCATACTCTTTACCTCAAACATTTTAAGCAGGTTTTAATTCTCACTTTGTCAAATGTTCATTCAAAAGGTGTTAGGTTAGGCAAATGTTTTTAGAATGTCTTGTTTAGAAAAACTTGAAAATATGACTTCCCAGTAAGCAGAATCAAGCTTTCTATCTAGCCTCCTTGTAATCACCACCAAACACCAATTGAACTTGGTGATGAATGCATAGCTAAGGTACCAATGAGCACACCCCCCCCCCCCAAGTCATGGCCCAGCGGAACTGGAAAAGAAATTTGAAAGAGCAGACCAGGCACATCAGCTACCTTCATCTGCTATTAAATGACATATCCAAGAAAACTTAACTAAGATGCACTGAGCTATCAATGCAGCAGAATTCTAGGTTAATCTTGCCTACTACATATAGTTACAGTTTAAGTAATAAAATACTATAGCTGAACAAAATTAATTTGGGAAATCTAAAAGCATCCTTCAGTAAATGAATAAAACGTTCATTCAACATTTCTAATTACATACATACCCCACAATTTTTAACACTGAAAACCTCCCCAAAACTGTAGCTCCAAAACTGAACATTTAAAAAGAGCATGCCCGCTGACAGACACTCATAATACCTGACTGCATATCAATACTGAACCCTGGCTCAAACACCCAAGATGCGCCTAGCCACCTTAGAAACTTATATGATCCCTTGAGCACCCCACAATCTTTAGTATTTAGACTCACAGTACCCTGTGATGTAAGAAAATACTACTGTCACTTTTTAAAAAAATAAGAACTCAGACAAGCAAGGCTAAGTGACTTTCCAAAAAATCACATAGGACGTTCGTGGCAGAGCAGGGACTTAAACTTAAGTCCCTCATTAGTACCCCAGACACAAGATCATCCTTTCTCTCTCTGAATATGGAAATAATCCCAAAATATCCCTACAATGCTCACCTTCTTGTGCTTCTTTCCCAAGAGGGAGAGCTCTACATTGATGTGGTTAAAATCCCGTCGCAAGGTTCCTCTGGGACCTTTCACAATAACTGCCCGGCCCTTCAGAGAAATATCGACTGGAAGACAAGAAAATCTAGTGTTAACCTGTTGCAGGACGAGAGTACAAAGCTTACGTGCCACTAGCAAGGGACTGTACCTTTCTCCGGGATGTCAACAGTCTGGTTGCTGAGAATGGTCTTCATTCTACAACGACAACCACAGGGTGAGGGCAGAGACAACAGAGACCCCGCACTGCGCCTTCCCCAGCCAGCCAGACCCAGCCCAGCCTCTCCGACCCGGGGCCCACAGGCCAAGGGAGCGGCCGCGCCGCCGCTCCACGCCCCGGCCACGCCGCGCAGGGGGCCCGGAACGCGGCTAGCGAGCTGTCCCGCGCCTGGGCCCCCGCCATGAACACTCCACAACAGGGGCCAGGGATCACTGCGGGCGGGGCAGGCTCAGACCCGCGAGCGGCGAGTGGCCGCCGCAGACCTGGCCTAGCAGCTCCCGCCCGGCTCGGGGAACCAGCGCCGGGCCCCGGCCGAGCTTCCCCGAGACCGGGGGGGGGGAGGGGATCTGTGCCGTGGGCTCTCCCCGCCGGGCCGGGGACAGGCACATCCCCAGGGCGGCCAGGACAGTCCCTAGAGCCGCCCTGTGCCCGGCGCGGCATCGTCGGGGCGCGGGGGGGGCCCTGGTGCCGCGGATGGAAGCAGATCGCGGACAGGGGACAGCCCTTACCTCGCTGCAGACCGAGGGGAAAGGGAGAGCGTCTTTCGTCATCGCGTTCTTGTATCCCGTCCCCCTAGGCCTGACGTCATCACGTTCGACCACCCGGCTCTGAGGCAGGAGCAATCGTCCGCCGACCGCACTAAGACCCGAGTAAGCGGGGAATGGGGCCAGGCAGCTCAGCTGAGTACCGATCTGACCGCTCGGGACTCGTCCTCGGGGCTCGGTGCGGGACAGAGCAGCGGACGGTGGCTATGGCGCTGCTTCAGCGCGGCCGCTGCTGTCGAGTCGCCGCCACGACAAGCCTGAGGCGGCTGGTGCTGGGGTCCCAGGGGCGGGTGAGTGAGCGAGGGCGGCCTTCCCCGGTCCCGCTCGCCAGGCGGCTCTTGCCCCCCGGCCGGGCCGGGGTCTTCCCCCAGCACAGGGCCCCGCCCGCCCGCGGCTCCGCTGCGCCCCTCGGGGTGAGCTGCTCCCGCCGCGGCCCTGTTCTGTGTAGCGCCGGGTCCGGGGCTCGACCCTCTGTGACCAGCGTTCGGCTCTGCCCTGCGGCCCCGGGCCGCCCCCGCCCTGGCGGGTCCCGAGCCCCTGCCCGTGCCTCGCTGGAGCTGGGCGCAGAGCCGACCCCGGACCCCGAGCATCGCCCGGAACAGACAGAGCGGGTCGGTCCCCGATCACCTCCTGCCTCGGGGAGCAGCACACGCAGCCCTAGGGCGTCTTGGCCTGTTGGTTGCAGCATCCCCTGGCTAGTAACCCGCGTCTCATTTACTGGCCGGGGTCACTCCCTGCTTGCAGGCTTCGCTCTCCCATCGAGTGGCTGTGTTTCAGTTTTTCCTGAGTGTGTGTGTTTTGCGTTTTTCCAAACTGAATCTCATTTATATTTTATCTATGTTTCTAATCCGAAGAGATTGGTCTAATAAAAGATATTACCTTACCCACCTTGTCTCTCTAATACCCTGGGACCGACTGGCTACTACAACACTACAGCATAGGTAGATCCCTTTGTGTTTCTTCTGTGTTCTCCCTGATGTTTGTGAGATCTCCCAGTTTAGTGCTCTCTGTACAGGGCTCAAATTGTGGGGAGGAAAGACTGGTGGTAGTGGCAGGACTCTCCCAAGCTGTACCCGGAGCTGATCTCTGGAGATGGCAGAATGAGATGCTTCTAGCAACAGGTGTTCAAAATATAATTGTTGCAGACTCTTTTGAGCCCCTTGAGTCCAGCTCTTCTGCAGAAGTTCCAACACACTGTATGCATAATAAGCTTGTGCCTCTGGCCCAGGATCGCAGAGTTATATAATGATGTCTGAATCTGAGCATTCATTAGAATTACATTTCTAGCTCTCATGGTTGCAAAGGAAAGCTCAAAAATATGATCTGAGTATTACTGATGGAGTTATGTTTGCTTGTGTCTGCAGTCAGCCTCCAGCAGAGAAAGAAGCAGCAGCCACTAGAGCCATGAAGGAAGCCACCTGGCCCTGTGACCATCAACAGAGCAGAGATGGCCCCAGCTGCTTTGGGACAGGAAGAGTTGAGGGACTACTAGCTCTATAGGATTGGCCCTCTTGGTGAGGCTGGGGCTTTGCATGCACTTAAAAGTTAGGTCAGCATAGCTCTGTCAGTTAGAAAACCACAGCTCTGACTAATCCCCAGTGGAGATGCAGTTATGTAAATAGAAAAGTGCTTCTGTTGACTTAACTAACTTCATTCAGGTTGGTGGTGTTCCTACACCAATGGAAGAAACCTTTCCACCAGCATAGGCTGCATTTACATTACAGGGTTCATATCTGCCCTCATATCTGCATGGACATAGCTATACTAGTATAGTCTCCGTAGTATAGACATAACTTAGGTCCCTGGGATCTGTTCTTTCCCTTGAGACTTTTAGCTCTACAAGACAGATTGGGAGGGGAAAATGATGGTACCTCCCAAATCCTGTTCATTTGTGGCTCCAAAACGAGACACCACTCACAATAGATTGTACTAGACTGTCATTCACTTTTGCTTTTCTTATGTGTTTTGATAACAGTGAAGGTTCACGATGTTGATATTTACATTATCATCACTGGACAAATGGGCTGCTCATCATCGGGCATTGGGATGAATGGGGCAGTTCAGACCTCTCTGAACTATTGTTTTATGTTCCTGGAAGACTCGGACAGACATCATTCCGTTGGTTTACAACACTCATTTTATGTTTTCAGGGTTTTCTCCACAACCATAAAGGCTACCGATTTTTTTTTATGGAAATTAAGATTCTGGATCACAAGAGGGCAAACTTAAAAAAAAGCAACATTGGGTTTCTGACTCAGCCCAGTTTGAGCCCTGGTCATTGATGCCATTTATCTCCTCTTCCAGATGCTATTAAATAGCACTGGATCCTAACAACAAACCCCATCGTTTCTCGCTAGACATTTCCCCCACTACTTACTTGATCATGCTCATTTTCACCTTTTGTTTGCAGTCCTTTAGTTAGTTTTTAATCAAGATGACAATATTTGAACCCAAATCCATATTAATTAATGTTAAGGATAAGATCTTGTGGAACTTTGCATTCCTTTCTGTCTGTCTTACATGCATTGAAACCGAAAGGATGATTATTCCAAAAAGGCCACTGGGACTCAGAAGATTAAATAATCTGTCCTATACAGTGGGTCACCAAAAGGATTTGAGAGCTTTTAAGACTTTTATGGTGAGGTGGCTGAGGCATTCCAACTGCATCACCTAGAGGCTTGCTTGGCTAGATGTTAAGAATCTCCCATCCCGCCCTTAGCTGTCAGAGCTCACTGAACAATGGCAGTTTCCAATTTTTAGGCCTGAAGAGGAGATTCCTTCTCTTTGAACTCTAAGGCCACCGACTTAAAAGCACTACACGCTTTCCCACGTCACTACTGACTTTGATGTGTAGGGTACTATGGATGCTTTCTTTGGCAGATGTATCTTTTATATGGTAATTTATTATGCTCGTGTTTTAAATACCCTGCGTTTTCTATACTGGCTACTGCTGGTATATTTGAATGCTGCTAAATTTTAGTTACTCCATTTCTAAGTACGTACCAGTGCCATCCTGCCCTGTTGCTGTAGTGGTATTGGAGCTCCCTCCTATTTGCAAGTTTTTGAAGATTATACTTGAATGTGCTGTATATTTTTTGCTCTAGTATGTGCTTAATCAAGCAATACAGTAATTTAAGCTTATTCCTTTGTTCACATTTAAGTGTTCAGCTTCTTCCAGTGTTTTGATTTTCACTTTTGAAACTTATGGACTTTGCGGCATCTGTCCCCTTTCTAGGGACTGAGACCGGAAAATATTATTTTCCAGTCTCCATATGCTGATTGCCTATGTCTGCATTTGCATATTATTGTACTTGAAAACAAGAGTCAAAATTCTGCCATTGGATGTGTGTTCATAGCTCCCACTGAAATCAATGAGAGTTGAGCACAAACTTCCAAGGATGGAACTTGGCCTTAAATTAACAGGTAAAAAATAAACCTTTCACAATTGTTCTATACAGCTCTTGTAAGGCCTGTAAATTGTTAACTTTTTGGCTTCTGTATGAAGCTAATATAAGCCCTGTCAGCTCTCAAGAGATGTATACCAGCAGTTATCCAATACATATAAGCACATTTATGATTATAAGGGTAATACAGTTCTGCTCTGTTTAGGTGTGTGGAAGCAATGTGTGGAGCCAGTACAGAGCATCAAGTTCTTTGCCAGATGAAAAGAAGGAGTTTCTGCAAAATGGACCTGATTTTCAAGATTTTGTATCTGGGGATTTTTCTGATAAGAGCATGTGGGCTGAGTATAAAGGCAATTTAAAACGCCAGAAGGGAGAAAGGTAACTAGCTTTAAGTAATTACACTCTACTCTGAGGTAGCATCATGCTTTGTTTAGTACTTGATATCTCTTGTATTCTACTGTACACAAATACCTACATATATCATATTCTATTTGTCAAGTTGTGTAGTACTGCAATGGCTACTTCACGCTTCATTTTGGAAGGAACGGTCATTTGAAGAGGGGAAAGTATTAGTTTCCCATATGAACTCTTTAAGCACAACATGCAGAGATAAGATAGCTAATTAGTAATTTCAATACAGTTGATAAGAATAACTGTTATGCATACAAGTAAAAACTTCTAATACCTAAAACACCATTGGCAATATATTTTTATTTTCAGTGTTTTTGGCCCCAAAATAGTAGTGAATGGTTCCACTTACATAGCTCTATTTTAATTATAGCTGGGAAAAGAGTCATTTATTTGATTCATAAAATGTTACTGGAGATTCACAGAACTAAATAAATCACTTATGATTTTGGCAAGTTTGATTTTTTTTAACCTAGTCCTGAATGTATTCATGGTACAGACAGGTTGCACCACAGTTGTTTGTGGTTTATTAACAATAATGAGCCTGTAAATTGATAGTGCCCAGCACCATTCTGTAAAGGCAGTGGTAATATCTGAAAGTCTCATCCAAAAGTAATATAATCTGCCCTTGTATATGTTTTGCCCTACTTTAATATAGTACCTGTAGAACTTGTGTTGGAACTTGTCCAGTTAGCTGCTAATTGCTTTAGTACACTAAATAATAAATGACAGAATAACAGACATCCATCTTTTATACAAGCCCTTTTATTATTATGATAATCTGTGTTACTTTATACAATTTGGTTATAATCTGAAAAAGTGCCTATAAAAATGACATTTTGGAGCTTTATGTTTAGAGTCTCAATTATTTCCAGACCAATTCTGCCCAGTTTACAAGTTAAGAAGATGATTTTTTCTAACTTCCAGGTATACAAACTCAGTTTGAAATATTAAAAACAAGCTGTATTCTTTCTGGCTCAGGCATGTCCAACAATAAAGATTCTGCAATCAAACCTTTGTTCCTAATCCTGTAAAGAAAATTATGTAGGCAAAGTTTGCTTTCATTTACACCCATGAAACTCCATGAAGGCCAGGGAAGTTACACCAGTGTAACAAAAGGCAGAATATGTCCCATTCTATGGCACTGACCAAAAGTTTTTAGCTATCCACACTGTACTGGTTGTGTACTTTGAAAAATGCACTTTAAACAGTATTCTAGATGAACATTAGTAGTCTTGATTCCTCTGGTGAAATAGCCACCAATATATCTGGAAGGCATTGGAGTGCTTGTGCCACGAACAGTAACAAATTATAAATATGTGTCAGTGGGACAATATGCCAATTTGTGTTTTTGATAAATTGTTGGGGTTTTTTGTTTTGTATGTAGATAGATTCATGAAGACTAAATTCAAAAGCTGTGAAAAACAAAACGAGCCACCCCTTCAAAATTTGCTTGGAGTAACGAGCCACCCCTTCAAAATTTGCTAGGAGTTTGTAGTAGCTATGTAATTATATTGCCAATGTCTGAATTACCATATATAGCGTGGCAGTAAGGTTAGTGATCTTAAACCCTATAATTGTGGATACTTGCATCTTAGCTTGGTGGCAGGCTAATAAATGAGGATGGAAATGAGAAGTATGGTACTTTTTTGAAATATATTAATGCTCATTTATTAATCATGACCAGCTTCAAGGAATCTTTCATACCCAGAGGCTGTAACAAAGTAAAGTAGATCTATGAAGTTAAGTGATTACATGTAAGTAATTTATTAATCCTTATATTTGCTTGATATTATTCAGGCTGCGACTTCCTCCATGGCTAAAAACTGAGATTCCCATAGGAAAGAACTATAATAAACTGAAGAGTACACTGCGAAGTTTAAAGCTTCATACTGTAAGTCTAATGCCTGACACATTTTCTTCTAGGAAGAAAGCAATGTTTTCATGATGTGAAATTCACCCCTTTGCTCAGGAGCAGCAGAGAGCCTATGCATCACTTACGCCTTTGTGGCTTCAGTGGGAACATATGATGCATAGGCCTTGTCCTCTGCTTTGCACAGGGGTGAATTTCACCCATGGAGAGCAAGGGAAGAAACAAACAGCAGAAAATTTGACATTTTCCCTGCAATGATCTTAAATATGGTGTTGTGTTTCTCAAGTCCTCTAAAGTCAAAAGATTATCAGTGTGTCTAATTTAAGTGGAAACATTCGTGTAATTTTTGGGACGGTATATAAATAATTCACATGAAAAGAAATTCAAGAAATGTTTGTGTTCTCTATTAAATATGCCCCCCATTGATGGAAAGAGACAGAAGATTTAAAACAAGTATGAAATTCTTTTCTTCGGAAAAAGATTGTTCTGTAATGTATCACAGATCTTGTGAATTTTTTATAAACTTTTTTATTACATCTAAAAGGTGCATAATTAATGCAGTTTAGAATGTGCAATTCTGACGGTTATTTTGATGAGCAGTTTTTGGGAAGTTGTGTAGTTCAGAGGAAGAATGGTGTTGGGGTTAAGACAGAAGATTGGGTGTCACGTGACACATGTTCTCTTCCCAGCTCTGCCATTAACTGGGGCAACTCACTTAACCTATCTGTGATTTAATTTCCTCCTCATAATTTCAGTACCTGTCTCAGAAGAGAGAACAAATTCCTTTGGCGGAAGGTGCTATAGAAATGCAATTTATTATTATTAATGTCATTTTATTTATAGGTGTGTGAGGAAGCACGTTGTCCCAACATTGGAGAGTGTTGGGGAGGGGGTGAGTATGCTACTGCTACAGCAACTATCATGGTAAGTCAATAACCACAATCTTACAGTAGGAAATATATTCTGTTGGTAGCAAATTTGGGTATACAAAAATCTCCAGCGTAAAAGTGACCCAGGTATATTATGCTAAAGTGCACATCAAATCTCTGTCTCCTATGGTTTTTAACAGTTGAGTCTTTTGAAGTAGCATATTCAGTAGTTTCTTGGCTGAACAATACAAAGTTTAAAATATAAAGTAAACATAATCTTTTCTTATTTCAGTTGATGGGTGACACATGTACAAGAGGTTGCAGATTTTGTTCAGTTAAGACAGCAAAAAATCCACCTCCATTGGATCTTAATGAACCCTACAATACAGCAAAAGCTATAGCTGAATGGGGCTTGGATTATGTTGTATTGACATCTGTAGACCGAGATGGTTAGTATGTTGTCAGTAGTGTCTTCCAGTGTAAGCTCCCATACACACTATGCAGCAGTTTTAGAGTCCTCAGTCAGTTTGGGTTATTAGAGGTATAGGGTTTAAACTTTTATGAGATTGATGAAAGGAATGAATGACACAGAAACTTTTCAGAGATTACGAAATGCTCTTCCTGACGCAGGCAAAATACACATAGAAGATATACAATTATGTAATTGGTTAAATGTTGGTTCCTTATGGAACTGATTCAGTCTATTTGAGTAGAGCCTAATTTAAAAAAAAATATTGCTACCTTTCCACTAAGGTTGTAATGGTTCTTTTGTGCTGTTGCTATCTTGGTGGAAAGACTGTCTCAGAAAAAGAGTGTCTTGTATTCCATTGAAAGACCAATAGTTTCTAACAGTGGCTTTCAATAAAAGAGCGGGAACAATTTCTTTTTGTGTATATTTCTCTTTTCTTAAACTACCTCTGTGGAAGAAAAAAGAAATTAAACCATACAGATCTGTGCTAAGATTAAAGGGGCTAAGGTAAACTCATACATATTCAAGGAAATTCAGAATGAAAGTTCCAACTCTGTTCTAACTAACCATACTTACCCTGGGTATTGTAAGGGTATGGTAGCATACCTATTGTACAGTTTAGGCATAAGTAGTAAGTTAAGGATGGAATCTCAGCTTTAATTTAGAATCGCTTTACATTTTTGTGGTTAGATTAGACTCTTAACATCAAAGCCACACAGAATTACACAAAAATATTATTTTTAATGTAAAAATACCAAATTATTGCATTGTTTCTAGATATTCTAGATGGTGGAGCAGAACACTTTGCAAAAACTGTATCACACTTGAAGGAAAGGTACATTATTAATTTATTACTATTAATTATTATTCAGCATTTATGTTGTGGTAGTGCCTACAGGCCAAAAGCAGACGGGGCTCTATGGTAATATTTACTATACAAATATGTAATAAATAGCAGTCCCTACCCCAGAGAGCTTACATGTCCACTCCTGGATTTTTCATCCTCGCTTGTGTTACACTTACAAGTTAGATTAAGTATATAGGCAGGAATGTTCTCCTGCTGAATTTCTGTTTATCCCAGATTCCTTTTAAAATTAAGCACTAAACTGTTTCTTTGGACCACATATATAGAGCAATGGGACATATCTATCTATTTTTTTGTGGATGTTTATATTTTAATGATAGGGTTGTAGCACAGTAATAATGGGTTTGGGAAAAGATAAAAACTGTTGTAACTGGGTTCCAAAGATAATCTGATTTATTTTTCAGCTCTGACCTCTAAGCTTTGCCATTTTTTCCAAGGAGGTGCTCTCTGTGACCCTGATTCCACCTTTATACTTTCCCTTTGACACCTTCTTCTACTTTCCACTTTATGCATTGTGCCACCATGTCATTTTGGTAGCATGTTTGGGTCTTTGTTAGAAGGTTGTAGATTTAATTCCTGCAGCCTGATTTGGGCATTTGCCTAATACTTACCCTGTAATGAGGACTAGAGGGACTCACTTCAAAGTCTATCACCAGTACTTCGTTGATTACCTGGAAGGGTTTCTGTATACCAGTGGTTCTCAGCCTATTTACCACTATGGGCCATGTATGCAGCTCTCTGTTTTGTGGACTGCATCCACACAATATATATACTACCTGTATGGCCCTGAGGATGTCATATAGGCCTCAGCTGTGTGCTGATTGGGCTGCAGGTTGAGAACCACTGCTGTATAGTGATGCAAAGTACTTCTCCATCCAGCTTGGGGGAGCCAAATTCAAGCTATCGGGGAAGTGAATTAAATTCCTAAATAGCAATGCAAAGTATTTACAGTCCATTTGGTCAGATGTCCCCTCTGTCATTCAGAAGTTCAGATGTTCAAATCTTATTAAAAATCTTGCTAAGTGTAGTATGGAGCGAAAATGAAAGTCAGATGTAACCTGCACTTAATTTGAGCAAGTCTGGTGACTCAGTAGATCATAGAAATGGCTCTGATGTTATGTTTGACTTATGTAACATTCATTTTATTTCGTGCACTAGTCAAAGCAGGAGTTGCACCTATACTATGTTTTGAGTAAAAATTAACTCTCAAGTATTTTCAGTACTCCACTGTTGTAGATGTTTACCTAACTTAACTTTACTTTGTAGATTTAAATATCAACATCGTCGATTTAGGGTTGTTTTAAAAAATACTGAATTTTGATTTCGTTTAAAATATTCTGGTATTTTAGTATCATGTTATTGAAATATTTGATTTGAGCATCAATAATAAAAATACCACAAGCGTGTTCATTTTTCAATCTTTGTTTTTCAGGAATTCAAAAATTCTAGTAGAATGTTTAACCCCTGATTTTCGAGGGGACCTTAAAGCTGTGGAGAAAGTTGCCTTGTCAGGACTAGACGTATACGCCCATAATGTGGAAACTGTTCCAGAGTTACAGAGGTGATTAAAGGTGATCTGTGTATATAAACAAATAGTCGGATGCATACAATTAGAGGGTATTGTGTAATGTTCTTATGAAAGCAATATTTAGATCAACCAACATTAAACCTTCTATAGATCCCTTTAACTCGACTCATTGTTTGTACATACATCATTTACACTTATAAATAGTAAAAATCCTCCATACCTTATAATCAAATAGCATCTAAAGTTAAAAATTAAAAAGTAGACAATACAGTTCTATCTACCATAAATTTTGAAGTAAATTTTCCAATGAGAAGCTTGTCTTATAAAATAAACAGGAAAGGAAAATACTGATTCTAACAGAGGTCAGGCTAGATCTATTTTGTAAGAAAGATACATGTGATTACATTAAAACAAAATTAGTTCTTTTCATTTTAATACGTGCATTGGACCTCTTTTTGGAGGGAGAGAAAATTTACTTGGTAAGCCAATACCTGTACATTTTTTTAGCATGTATTCAAACTTACCTGACTGCATAATTGGAGCATCCACGGAATCAGTGCCTACGACTATGGAATTATGTTTTCAAAATGAGGATGTATTTATCACACTTTGGCAACTAGCCCACAGCATTTCTCCATCATCATTATGTCTCGGTGCCACCAGTGGGACCCAAGTCCTTTTGTCTTCATAGTAAAGTAGCCCACGAAAGCTTATGCTCTAATACATTTGTTAGTCTCTAAGGTGCCACAAGTACTCCTGTTCTTTTTGCGGATACAGACTAACACGGCTGCTACTTTGAAACACTTCCCAGTGAAACTTCCAGAATCCTCTGCTTTCTTCCCTCAATAGCCACATGTGTTATACATGATTTCGACCAGCAGAGGGCTACCTATCTTGTAAAGAAGCAGATTAAAAATTTTATAGACCTTAAAAAGTGGAGTCAGCCAACTCCTTTTCTTTGAGTGTCCGATGTTTTTCTACCACACAGGAGGGTCTCCAAGTGCAACTCCATACCCCCAGCCATTGGCCTTTTTTCCTAATAACTTGGAAATTCAGAGTGACATCATCACACTCTGAAGTCTCCAGCTAAACTGTCTAAATTCAGCTTAAATATGGGTGGGCCATATCCACGCTGTTGGTCAAACTGTGGAAATTGAATTAGCCCAAACCAGTTTTAATGTATGTTTAAACTTCCCAGTTTTAATGTACACTAAAACTTCCCAGCATAGACTGTTCTTAAGTGGCTCCAACTAAATTCTCATGTAGACTTCAAATACAACTCTGTCAGGGCTGTTCCCCAACACAAGCAAAACAGTTTCATCTTTACTATTGTTGATTTCTTTGCATTATGGTAGAGCTTGGAGGCCCTACAAACATCAGGGCCTCAGTACTAGAACCTGTACGAACACTTGATAAAAGAACGTCCTTGCTCTAAAGACCTTACAATCTAAATAGACAGTGGGGTTCTGCACAGCTTGCAAGACTGGGACCTAAGTAGATACTTATATGCGCCCTACCACAGTAATATCTCCAGCGCCTTTGTTACTCTTTGGGCCAGATTCCCTCATGTACCAAGATATACTCAGCACAGGAAAGAGTGAGTGCAGGGAGGGCCACTGTCAGAGACCCAGTACCAGCTCCCTGATTCTCAGGTTGTCCCAGCCCTAGGGACCATATGCCCACTCAGAATTTTCATAGGGCATTGGAGCTCTCCTCTGCCCCCTCCTTAGCCCTCTGTGCCCTATTATGCCTCTTCCCTTTCCTGACACTTCCCCTACAGTGGAAATGGGGGCAGGGGAAGGTGGGGAATGGCATTAATGATAGCTCTGTCAACTTTACTCCAGTTCCATTAGGCAAATTCTCAACTTGTCAGCTGTGAACCAATTATTTTCCCATTGCACTGCTGGGGGATGGAACTGGGGTTGACAATCTGGCCCCTAGTGGTTAGCTGGAGACCATTTTCTGCAAAGCTGGGCTCTCAGAGCAGCAGCACTTTGGTTGCATCAATCACAAGAGAAAGTAATGGAAACATTTTTTTTTAAGTGAAAGCTTTGGTTTTGCAGGAATTGACAAATATTGTAGAAAGTTTCTAAAATCTCAGGCCCCTCAGTTTTTTTATTGTGATTTTACCAATGTCCCTTATCTCATGCATCTCTGTGTTTTTCTTCCTATGGTCAAAACAATATGAATATTTTTAAAGGAAAGTACGTGATCCTCGGGCCAATTTTAAGCAATCCTTACAAGTTTTGAAGCATGCTAAGAAGGTCCAACCTGATGTAATTTCTAAAACCTCCATTATGCTGGGATTAGGCGAGACAGATGAACAAGTATATTCAACAATGAAATGTAAGTAGCATAACTTAAGTATATGTATAAGCTTTACCAAGTTGGAACATAATTGCAAGCTTGGGCATTGCAATATAACTAAAATGGACACACATGCATATAAGTTGGTCTGTTGGGAAAAATTGTTTTCTAACTTTTTTATGCAAAAAGGTTTTGTTCAATTTAAAAATTGAAACTCTGAAACAACTGTTGTTTATACTACTTTCAAATGGACAGGATTAATTTCACTATCAGATATCAGAAGGGTAGCCGTGTTAGTCTGCATCTGTAAAAGCGGCAAAGAGTCCTGTGGCACCTTATAGACTAACAAACATATTGGAGCATAAGCTTTTGTGGGTGAATACCCACTTCGTCGGATGCATGTAGTGGAAATTTCCAGAGGCAGGTATAAATATGCAAGCAAGAATCAGGCTAGGGGTAACGAGGTTAGTTCAATCAGGGAGGATGAGGCCCTCTTCTAGCAGTTGAGGTGTGAACACCAAGGGAGGAGAAACTGCTTTTGTAGTGGGCTAGCCATTCACAGTCTTTGTTTAATCCTGAGCTGATGGTGTCAAATTTGCAAATTAACTGAAGCTCAGCAGTTTCTCTATGAAGTCTGGTCCTGAAGTTTTTTTGCTGCAGGATGGCTACCTTTAAATCTACTATTGTGTGTCCAGGGAGGTTGAAGTGTGTCCATTTATCCTTTTATGTAGGAACTGTCCAGTTTGGCCGATGTACATAGCAGAGGGGCATTGTTGGCACATGATGGTGTATATTACATTGGTGGATGTGCAGGTGAATGAACCGGTGATGGTGTGGCTGATCTGGTTAGGTCCTGTGATGGTGTCGCTGGTGTAGATATGTGGACAGAGTTGGCATCGAGGTTTGTTGCATGGATTGGTTCCTGAGTTAAAGTTACTATGGTGTGTAGCTGCTGGTGAGAATATGCTTCAGGTTGGCGGGTTGTCTGTGGGCGAGGACTGGCCTGCCTCCCAAGGCCTGTGAAAGTGAGGGATCATTGTCCAGGATGGGTTGTAGATCACTGATGATGTGTTGGAGAGGTTTTAGCTGAGGACTGTATGTGATGACCAGTGGAGTTCTGTTGGTTTCTTTCTTGGGCTTGTCTTGCAGCAGGACACTTCTGGGTACACATCTGGCTCTGTTGATCTGTTTCCTTATTTCCTCATGTGGGTATCATAGTTTTGAGAATGCTTGGTGAAGATCTTGTAGGTGTTGGTCTCTGTCTGAGGGGTTGGAGCAAATGTGGTTGTACCTCAGCGCTTGGCAATAGACAATGGATCATGTGGTGTGTCCGGGATGGAAGGTGGAGGCATGAAGGTAGGCATAGCGGTCAGTGTGTTTTCAGTATAGGGTGTTGTTAATGTGACCGTCACTTATTTGCACCTTGGTGTCTAGGAAGAGGACCTTCCGGGTAGATTGGTCCAGGCTGAGCTTGATGGTGGAGTGAAAGCTATTGAAATTGTGGTGGAATTCTTCCAGGGTTTCCTTCCCATGGATCTAGATGATGGGGCATCCAGGATTTCCAGCATGCACAGGCAGAAATTGTGGAAAAACAACATCGCTTGCCTCATAACCTAAGTTGTGCAGAACGCAATGCCATCCACAGCCTCAGAAACTTCAGGACCAGACTTCAAGAGAAACTGCTGAGCTTCAGTTCATTTGCAAATTTGACACCATCAGCTCAGGATTAAACAAAGACTGTGAATGGCTAGCCCACTACGAAAGCAGTTTCTCCTCCCTTGGTGTTCACACCTCAACTGCTAGAAGAGGGCCTCATCCTCCCTGATTGAACTAACCTCGTTACCCCTAGCCTGATTCTTGCTTGCATATTTATACCTGCCTCTGGAAATTTCCACTACATGCATCCGACGAAGTGGGTATTCACCCACAAAAGCTTATGCTCCAATACGTCTGTTAGTCTATAAGGTGCCACAGGACTCTTCGCCACTTTCACTATCAGAGTGCTCCAAGGGCCTGATCCAGCTGCTATTGAAAACAATAGGCATCTTTCCATTGACTTCAGTGGGAGCTAGATCAGTCTTCATATCATTTAATGTTCATAATCATTTCATGATCTCAAATGTATACATGTAATGGATATTTTATTTATTTCATTGTACCTTTTTTTTATAAGTAACAAATGATTTTTTCTTGTTTGCTGAATAATTCTCTTTTGATTTTGATGCATAGATTATTTTAATTGTTCCTCTTCCCTGAGCTGCAGTACCTTCTTATATGAACTTTTGCACTTACCTGTAATTTTTGAGAAAAATAAAGGTTAATATAATGTAAGTAGAACCCTCTATAGGATGAAATTCATGAATTCCATATAATTCCCCCCATCTCCACCGCAGGGGCAGGCTGCAGGCCTGTCCATCTACAGCTGCGCTGTGGCGTTTCCATGTTATACGACATGTGAATTTACTAGGGCTGTCAATTAATCTCAGTTAACTCACGCAATTAACTAAAAAAAATTAATCACAATTAATCACAGTTTTAATCACACTGTTAAACAATAGGTTTCAGAGTAGCAGCTGTGTTAGTCTGTATTCGCAAAAAGAAAAAGGAGTACTTGTGGCACCTTAGAGACTAACAAATTTATTTGAGCATAAGCTTTCGTGAGCTATGCACAAATAAATTTGTTAGTCTCTAAGGTGCCACAAGTACTCCTTTTTCTTTTTGTTAAACATTAGAATACCAACTGAAATCTATTAAATATTTTGGAAGTTTTTCTACATTTTCATAAATGTTGATTTGAATTACAACACAGAATACAGAGTGTATATTATTTTTTATTACAAATATTTGCACTATAAAAATGATAAAGAGAAGAAACAGTATTTTTCAGTTCACCTCATACAAGTATTGTACTGCAATCTGTTTGTCGTGAAAGTGCAACTTACAAATGTAGATTTTGTTTGTTTGTTACATGACTGAACTCAAAAACAATACGGTGTAAAACTTTAGAGCCTACAAGTCCACTCCACTCAGTCCTACTTCTTGTTCAGCCAATTGCTAAGAGAAACAAGTTTGTTTACATTTATGGGAAATAATGCTGCCCTCTTTTTATTTACAATGTCACCAGAAAGTGAGAACAGGCATTTGCATGGCATTTTTGTAGCTGGCATTGCAAGGTATTTATGTGCCAAATATGCTAAACATTCGTATGCCTCTTCATGCTTCGGCCACCATTCCAGAGGACATGCTTCCATGCTGATGATGCTTGTTAAAAAAATAATGTCTAAATTAAATTTGTGACTGAACTCTTTGAGAGAGAATTGTATGTCCCCTGCTCTGTTTTACCCGCATTCTGCCATATATTTCATGTTATAGCAATCTCGGATGATGACCCAGCACATATTAATTTTAAGAACACTTTCACTGCAGATTTGACAAAACGCAAAGAAGGTACCAATGTGATTTCTAAAGATAGCTACCGCACTTGACCCAAGGTTTAAGAATCTGAAGTGCCTTACAAAATCAGAGAGGAACGAGGTGTGGAGCATGTTTTCAGAAGTCATAGAATCATAGAATATCAGGGTTGGAAGGGACCTCAGGAGGTCATCTAGTCCAATCCCCTGCTCAAAGCAGGACCAAACCCCAACTAAATCATCCCAGCCAGGGCTTTGTCAAGCCTGACCTTAAAAACTTCTACGGAAGGAGATTCCACCACCTCCCTAGGTAACGCATTCCAGTGTTTTACCACCCTCCTAGTGAAAAAGTTTTTCCTAATATCCAGCCTAAACCTCCCTCACTGCAACTTGAGACCACTACTCCTTGTTCTGTCATCTGCTACCACTGAGAACAGTCTAGATCCATCCTCTTTGGAACCCACTTTCAGGTAGTTGAAAGCAGCTATCAAATCCCCCCTCATTCTTCTCTTCCGCAGACTAAATAATCCCAGTTCCCTCAGCCTTTCCTCATAAGTCATGTGTTCCAGCCCCCTAATCATTTTTGTTGCCCTCCGTGGAAGTTTTCCAATTTTTCCACATCCTTCTTGTAGTGTGGGGCCCAAAACTGGACACAGTACTCCAGATGAGGCCTCACCAATGTCGAATAGAGGGGAACGATCACGTCCCTCGATCTGCTGGCAATGCCCCTACTTATACATCCCAAAATGCCATTGGCCTTCTTGGCAACAACGGCACACTGTTGACTCATATCCAGCTTCTCGTCCACTGTAACCCCTCGGTCCTTTTCTGCAGAACTGCTGCCGAGCCATTCGGTCCCTAGTCTGTAGCAGTGCATGGGATTCTTCCGTCCTAAGTGCAGGACTCTGCACTTGTCCTTGTTGAACCTCCTCAGATTTCTTTTGGCCCAATTCTCTAATTTGTCTAGGGCCCTCTGTATCCTATCCCTACCCTCCAGCGTATCTACCTTTCCTCCCAGTTTAGTGTCATCTGCAAACTTGCTGAGGGTGCAATCCACACCATCCTCCAGATCATTAATGAAGATATTGAACAAAACCGGCCCGAGGACCCACCCGTGGGGCACTCCACTTGATACCGGCTGCCAACTAGACATGGAGCCATTGATCACTACCCGTTGAGCCCAACAATCTAGCCAGCTTTCTATCCACCTTATCGTCCATTCATCCAGCCCATACTTCTTTAACTTGCTGGCAAGAATACTGTGGGAGACCATGTCAAAAGCTTTGCTAAAGTCAAGGAACAACACGTCCACTGCTTTCCCCTCATCCACAGAGCCAGTTATCTCGTCATCGAAGGCAATTAGATTAGTCAGGCATGACTTGCCCTTGGTGAATCCATGCTGACTGTTCCTGATCACTTTCCTCTCGTCTAAGTGCTTCAGAATTGATTCCTTGAGGACCTGCTCCATGATTTTTCCAGGGACTGAGGTGAGGCTGACTGGCCTGTAGTTCCCAGGATCCTCCTCCTTCTCCTTTTTTAAAGATGGGCACTACATTAGCCTTTTTCCAGTTGTCCAGGACTTCCCCCGATCACCATGAGTTTTCAAAGATAATGGCCAATGGCTCTGCAATCACATCCGCCAACTCCTTTAGCACTCTCGGGTGCAGCGCATCCAGCCCCACGGACTTGTGCTTGTCCAGCTTTTCTAAATAGTCCCGAACCACTTCTTTCTCCACAGAGGGCTGGTCACCTCCTCCCCGTGCTGTGCTGCCCAGTGCAGTAGTCTGGGAGCTGACCTTGTTTGTGAAGACAGAGGCAAAAAAAGCATTGAGTACATTAGCTTTTTCCACATCCTCTGTCACTAGGTTGCCTCCCTCATTCAGTAAGGGGCCCACTCTTTCCTTGACTTTCTTCTTGTTGCTAACATACCTGAAGAAACCCTTCTTGTTACTCTTAACATCTCTTGCTAGCTGCAACTCCAGGTGTGATTTGGCCTTCCTGATTTCACTCCTGCATGTCCGAGCAATATTTTTATACTCTTCCCTGGTCATTTGTCCAGTCTTCCACTTCTTGTAAGGTTCTTTTTTGTGTTTAAGATCAGAAAGGATTTCACTGTTAAACCAAGCTGGTCGCCTGCCATATTTACTATTCTTTCTACACATCGGGATGGTTTGTTCCTGTAATCTAAACAAGGATTCTTTAAAATACAGCCAGCTCTCCTGGACTCCTTTCCCCCTCATGTTATTCTGCCAGGGGATCCTGCCCATCAGTTCCCTGAGGGAGTCAAAGTCTGCTTTTCTGAAGTCCAGGGTCCGTATTCTGCTGTTCTCCTTTCTTCCCTGTGTCAGGATCCTGAACTCGACGATCTCATGGTCACTGCCTCCCAGGTTCCCACCCACTTTTGCTTCCCCTACTAATTCTTCCCAGTTTGTGAGCAGTAGGTCAAGAAGAGCTCTGCCCTGAGTTGGTTCCTCCAGCACGTGCACCAGGAAATTGTCCCCTACCCTTTCCAAAAACTTCCTGGATTGTCTGCGCACCGCTGTATTGCTCTCCCAGCCGATATCAGGGTGATAGAAGTCTCCCATGAGAACCAGGGCCTGTGATCTAGTAACTTCCGTGAGTTGCCGGAAGAAAGCCTCGTCCACCTCATCCCCCTGGTCCGTGGTCTATAGCAGACTACCACCACGACATCACCCTTGTTGCTCACACTTCTAAACTTAAGTCTTAAAAGAGCAACACTTAGATGCGGAAACTACAGAACCCAAACCACCAAAAAAGAAAATGAACCTTCTGCTGGTGGTGATGATGAAAATGAACATGCGTCGGTCTGCACTGTTTTGGATTGTTGTAGAGCCCATCATCAACATGGACGCATGTCCTCTGGAATGGTGGTTGAAGTATGAAGGGACGTATGAATCTTTAGCTCATCTGGCATGTAAATATCTTGCAACACTGGCTAAAACAGTGCCATGAGTACGTCTGTTCTCACTTTCAGGTGACATTGTAAACAAGAAAAGGGCAGCATTATCTCCTGGAAATGTAAACAAACTTGTTTGTTTGAGCGATTGGCTAAACAAGAAGTAGAACTGAGTGGACTTGGAGGCTCTAAAATTTTACAATGTTTTATTTTTGAAGGCAGGTTTTTTTGTACATAATTCTACATTTGTAAGTTCAATTTTCATGATAAAGAGATTGCACTACAGTACTTGTGTTAGGTGAATTGAAAAATACTATTTCTTTGTTGTTTTTCAGTGCAAAAAAAAAAGTAATCAAAAATAAATGTAAAGTGAGCACTGTACAATTTCAGAGTAGCAGCCTGTATTCGGAAAAAGAAAAGGAGTACTTGTGGCACCTTAGAGACTAACAAATTTATTTGAGCATAAGCTTTCATGAGCTACAGCTCATTTCATCGAATGCATTCTTTTCACTGTACAATTTGTATTCTGTGTTGTAATTGAAATCAATATATTTGAAAATGTAGAAGCCATCCCAAAATATTTAAATAAATGGTATTCTATTCTTGTTTAACAGTATGATTAATCACACGATTAATTTTTTTAATCACGCGATTAATCACAATTAATTTTTTTATTCCCTTGACAGCCCTAGAATTTACCAGTAGTTAAGTAGTTTCTTCACAGAACCATTTTATTCTAAGCAGATGTTCGTGCTAACTGTAATTGCAGTGTTGAAACATTGAAACAATTCATGCTTTTCGTTCTGCTTCACTATGGGGCAAATCCAGCACCCAACCCTAATACCTAGGATAGACATTGAGAAGGGGAGTGGAGGAGGAGCTATACATAACCTGATTCCTCAATCTTCCCATGGATCAGAAGACTAGACTAGTTGCACTGAACAGCATCTTTCAGCAGCTGAGGAGGAGGAGGCTGGATTTGTCCTTAATGACAGAGTTTCACTGAATCCAAGTTTGGTATAAATTAGTTCCATCCTGTATTGATATCTTAGCAGAGAAGGTGTATGTGCTTCCTGAGGCATCAAAACTAGCATATCCCACCAAGGATGCGGAGCTGGTGGAAGAAATTGGCAATTCCCCTTAGATTTATTCTTTCTTCATTAGAATTGTATGCATAATTTCAGCATCAACCCTCTTGTAACTGTGGAGTAAGATGAAGTATTTTCTTTTTATGTGTAGTTGGTGTTTCAGACTGTGTCAGATTAAGAGTCTGACCTAGATATGCTAATAATCATCATCATTTTCACCCAAAAGGAAGTAAATAATGAATGCACCTAGAAAATGAAAGCTCAAAAATTGAGAAATATGGACATTAAAGGTAAACCGAAGTATGCTAGAAAAGAGATTCTCATCCCTGCATTTAATTACGGGGTATTATTAATGGAGTGAAAAGGTACCTTTAGAAATAAATAAAAAGATACAATTCAGGCTTCAAAAGCTGACAGTCTAAATAGGTAATATGTAGATAAGTGATAGGGTATTGGATACAACCAGAAGCAAATGTTTGCTGGTGATACTTAGCACAGGTCAATTACTTTAAAAAAAAAAATCACTATTTTAATACTTCTGAGGAGAGGAATCAGGTTTATAGACCTCATGCAAGAAGTGAGTTTTTAGGACGGCATCGAGGCATGAGATACTGGAGGAACGATGGACCAAGCTAGGGTGAAGTAAAATAAATCACTTTAAAAAAAAATTAAAATATCTTAAATACTATACAGAATTTTTAAAAAATCAAATAAAAAGCTGCATCTTCACAGTTCAGTGTGGGCAGAAGCTCCCCAGTGGAAACTGTGGGGATGGCAAGAGACTATCAGATTTGCTGTAAATTGTACTTCAACAAAATGTCAAAATTAGCCTAGTCTAATGAAGTATCAGGAAAAATGTCAGATCCCGCTGGGAGACACACATACCAGCCACATTCACTCTTAAGTAGACAATAAGACAGTGAAAGGACTTGCTAAAACTGTTTGAAATCAGTTTTTAATATATTTACTTTTATTTACTAAGTATCTTGTTGTTCTAAAGTATTTATACCTAAATTCTGCAATTTCTCTTTAGCGCTTCAGTCATGCCCTCTGATGCTATGTATTGGAGGGTAGAATTTAATCCCTTATTTAATGAGCTAAGGAGTGACTTGCACTCAGAACTGCATTTTAGGTAAGATGATTTTTAGTCAGTGATGATACATCATGATTCTGTCACCTGCTAAGGAGGCACTTTTCTTTTTTATAGTATTACGTGAGGCAGATGTGGACTGTTTGACCTTAGGACAATACATGCAACCAACAAAACGTCATCTAAAGGTACAAATGCCTTGAATTTACTGGAAGCAGACTATGACCTGCACCTGATACCATTGTACCCCATCCCTTGTCAGAATGATGTCTCGTGCCCACCTACACACCTTCTCACTATATGCCAACTATGGATGTTTGAAGAGGACTCCCCTCAGATTGGGTAGCCATTCTTGCTCCTCCCAACCTGCCTTTTCTCAACAGTTAATCTGCTCTTTAGTGTGGGGCTGTTATGGGCTCGATGTTAGAAATTCTTGCCTGATGAATATTGTGAAATGTATAAACCCTAAAGTAATTAAGAGTTTAATCTTGCCACATCCTGTCTGAACATAGAGTTGGCATTCCAGTTCATTAACATTAATTATGCATTTAAAAGTTATTACAGTCTGAGCAGAATTATTTTTTTCCCTCCAGGTTGAGGAATATGTTACTCCTGACAAGTTTAAACACTGGGAAAAAGTGGGAAATGAGCTTGGATTTCATTACACAGCTAGTGGTCCTCTAGTGCGCTCCTCTTATAAAGCAGGTAAAGTACTGCACAATGTTAAATTATTATGTAAAGGTACAGCTGTAAAGTAATTGATATCAAAAGCTCACAATAGTGGTTCTTTGTTTTTCTATACAGCAAATGTATTGTCTTTTATAATTCCTCTAAAGGGGTTGCTATTACTTGAACAGTTACGATGCTGCTTATACTCACATTTTATAAAACTAATATTATTTAGCATTACACTTACTGCTCCAGGTATGGATTTATTTAAAATGTTGTGTATAATTTGCAACTTTTGCCATTAGCTTCCGAGCGAAGTGGGCTTTAAAACTGCCCCCTCTCATCTGTTGTGTCTTTTGATAGGGCTTCAGAAATAAGCCATTTTAATAACTGATTTTTCTTTTAGAAAATTCAGTGTACTAAATTACACCTGAACTAACATGTAGGCCCATATTCTCTTGCTGTGTGTGGGCAGGAGAAAAGAGCCAGTTGTGGTTCTATGCCAGCTCCAGAATAATATAGAGCACCTTTCAAGTACTGACACCTCACAACACTGTGTAAAATAGAGATAATTCCATTTTATTATTGGATATGCTGAGACACAGGATGTTAAATAACTTTCACACAACCAAGCACGAGAAGAATTGGGGAAGACAACCCAGGAGTCCTGATTTCCAGCCTCAGGCTGTAATTGTTAGAATTCCTATTGGGTAGGTTTGGATTTTCTAGAACATTGTCCACAGTATGGCTACATGTATACTGCTTTATTTGTTCTGTTTAATCCCCAAAGCAAGTAAAACTGATTTATAGGTATTACTTTTCATTTTAATTAGGTGAATTTTTCTTGAGGAATTTAGTAGAGAAAAGGAAGACAAAGGTCATCTGAAGGTGGAAGTGGACCCACTTTAAGTCACCTACAGCTTTAAAGATTCACTTTTTCATAAGTTCAATTAATTCCAAAAATATAGCAGCCCACACCATGGAATGATGAATGAACTTAATATTTCTAGAACACTGCTCCCTTGACAAAACAATTGACATTAATTCACCTTGTTGTTCTTAGTTTCCATAAAATTACAGTTACATGGTACTTTAGTGTTCAGTGAATCATCAAAAGCCTTAGCTTTAGAATGTATCAAAACAGAGACTCTGGTTTGGTGAGCAGGGGAATTATGAGGAAAAAATAAAGAGAAATGACATATATATGGAAACAAAAATGGATGGATTGTGAAATCTGGTGTAGTATATTAAATGCTGAAATAAAGAAAAAAAATCTTTCCACCTGCTGCAGTGTCAGTTGTGACTTTTTTCTTCTCCGAGGAGTGCCACCTCTACATTTTTTATTTATTTACTGGGGACTAATACTTGTTAGTTTGAAATGTGTGGAATCTTGCTAAGATGTTGAAATTTTTATATTAGCACTTCACATCCTGTCCTTTTCTCCTCCTCCTCACGCATTTTCACTTTCCACCAAGCCCATGAGAGAAGAGTGGACCTGTCTAAAATTATACTCCTGAGGGAATTCTGTGCCAAAAAAAAATGAAAAATTCTGCACACCATATTTTAAAATTCTGTGAAATTCTGCAAATTTTATTGATCAATAAATAAATGTGGAGGCTCCAGCACTGAAGAGGGGAGCACAGGCTACTGACTGCACAGAGGTGGTAGATCACCTCCAGCCCCTGCCCTAGGACATGGACTTGGCCACGAGGCTGCACCCTACCCTGACACAGTGCAAGGGCCAGACCTGCCCCAGAAACACCCTGGGGCCCTGCCTCTCCATGCCAAGCACACTAGATGTAGACAAGCAGGCTCAGCCCAGCAGGATCCAAGTGTGGAGGGGCTTAGTGTGGGGAGATCCAGGTGTGGGGTGATAGGGTTCTGTGTGGGGCAGTCTGGGTGCAGACAGCTTGGTGGGGGGGCGGTCTGGGTATGGGGGGATCTGGATGAACAAGACTCATGCGGGGTGGTTCTGGGTGCAGAAGCAATGGAACGCTGCAGGAGGGGTCCAGGTGAAGGTGGTTGGGGCTCAGTGGAGGGGGTTGTCTGGGGTGCTGGCTTGATGGGGCTTAGTGGGATGAGGGTCTAGGTGTGGGGACCTAGTCAGGGTGGTCCAGGTGCATGTGGGTAGGGCCTATTGGGGGAGGGTTAAAGTGCGGGGGGGGGTCTGGATGTAAGGAGGAGGGGCGTGGCCAGGGTGTCTGGGTGCAGAGGGGCTCCAGATGCAGAGGGTGAGGCTTGTTGGGCTGTGGGTTTGGGTTCAGGGGGCTCAGTGTCTGGGTGGGTCTGGATGCACAGGGGTTGGGCAGATGGGGGAGCAGCTCCCTGTACAGTGACCCCTCACCCCACGGCTGAGGAGTGATGGGGGCAGGAAGGAGGGGGTGTGTGGAGCTTCCTGCAGCCAGAGGGGTTTCTGGGGTGGGTCTGACCCTGTCCTGGATGCTCCTTGCGGGGGAAGAGGAAGTCTCATCCTCCCCAGCCCTGCCAGGAATAGCAGCTAAGCCTGGCACAGGATAGGAGCCACTGGCTGGGGTGTCCCCAGCCCTTCCCCCCCACTGATTTACCTCTCTGCTGGCAGTTCCAGATGCCCAAAACAACGTACCCATGCTGCTGGGCAGCAGTGTATGACCGTTTTTGCAGCTTCCCTTTGCTTCCCTATCAGAAAGTCATTTTTCTGCAGAGAAGCAAAGAAATCTGTAGGAGACATGAATTCTGTGCACACACAGTGGCACAGAATTCCCCCAGGAGTAAAAATTAGTAATGGTTAGGTCCCCGCTTCTCAGCTAATTAGTATAAAAGGTTGCATGTTTTTATATGAGAACGTCATAACTTTTCTGTTCCATGGCCTTCCCTGCGTGATCTGTCCTTGATTTATTGCATTAGATGGTGTGGTGTTAAGTTAGTAGGATTTAAAAACTGATCATCCAAGAAATGAAGTGATTTTCATTAGTAGGCAATAAAATGCAACAACTAAAGATCCTATCTTTTTCAGAGTTAGTTATGTAAATAGCGTTTTTAATCTGCATGAAAATTCATTGCTGTAGCTTTTGGCTAATTGTTACAAGAGGTGTGTTCACTCAAACGATAGTATTTGATATAAACACCAGAAATAAAAAAAGGACTTAGCTATAAGGCTATCATCCAGCTGTGAAAAAAGGGACATTACAGAATAACTATTCAACTGTTTCTACCCCACATAGTCTGAGAAATGATGCTGCTGGAAAGTGTTTTCAATGTTATTTCATGTTTAAAGTATTTTATGAAATCACTGGTGGGTGGTTCTGAAGGTTTAAAATATCTGTTTTTCATGCTCTCACTCAACCGTTTCTGATACACATCTTTTATAACTTGAATCTCTACCATGAACTCTGCTAATACATTGTTTGTAACAAAGTTTACTCAGGCCTGCTTCTTAAATGGAGAGGCTTTGTACTTCAGAATTTCTTCAGCCACTCTACTTTAGGAAAAGCCTCCCCTCCATACTTGTTCAGGTTTTCTGTATATACACCAGACTATAAAGGCATCATACACATTTCACTTGAGGTCAATAAACTGGGACTCTTGTTTTGTTAGCTATACAGTACAGGCAAGTTTAATATAACTCTATACATCAATAACAGTTGTTCATTGACTGCAACAGAATTACTCTGGCATAACAGATCAGAATCTATAACTTATACCTCGCTTAAAGAGCGCTCACATTTAACAGGCTCAAAAACCACTATACCACAATTTCAAGAGGTCTTCCTTATGGTTAAATGTTTTCAAACTTTTTTAAATTTTGATTCTATACCAGTTTTCTGTGTACCATTAAAATCCTAGCCTGAAGGCTAACAGGCTTGTTAGATTCAGAGGGTCAGAATTTCCTCTCACTTACAAAAACAACAAGGCGTCCGGTGGCACCTTAAAGACTAACAGATTTATTTGGGCATAAGTTTTTGTGGGTAAAAAAACCCACTTCTTCATATGCATGAAGTGAAAATTACAGATGCAGGCATTATTATACTGACACACGAACAGAAGGGAGTTACCTCACAAGTGGAGAACCAGTGTTGACAGGGCCAATTCAGTCAGGGTGGATGTAGTCTACTCCCAATAATTGATGAAGACGTGTCAATTCCAGGAGAGGGAAAGTTGCTTTTGTAGTGATCCAGCCACTTCCAGTCCCTATTCAATCCCAAATTAATGGTGTTAAATTTGTAAATGAATTTTAGTTCTGCAGTTTCTTTGAAGTCTGTTTCTGAAGTTTTATGTTCAAGTATGGCTACTTTTAAATCTGTTATAGAACGTCCAGGAAGACTGAAGTGTTCTCCTACTGGCTTTTGTATGTTACCATTCCTGATGTCTGATTTGTGTCCATTTATTCTTTTACGTAGAGACTGTCCAGTTTGGCCAATGTACATGGCAGAGGGGCATTGCTGGCACATGATGGCATACATCACATTAGTAGATGTGCAGGTAAATGAGTCCCTGATGGTGTGGTTGATGTGGTTGGGTCCTCTCTGATGGTGTCGCTAGAATAGATATGGGGACAAGTAGGCAACAAGGTTTGTTACAGGGATTGGTTCCTGGGTTAGTGTTTCTGTGGTGTGGTGTATTGCTGGTGAGTATTTGCTTCAGGTTGGGGGGCTGTCTGTAAGCGAGGACTGGCCTGCCTCCTAAGGTCTGTGAGAGTAAGGGATTGTTTTCCTGGTAGGTTGTCGATCGTTGATGATGTGCTGGAGAGGTTTTAGCTGGGGGCTGTATGTGATGGCCAGTGGTGTTCTGTTATTTTCTTTGTTGGGCCTGTCCTGTAGTAGGTGACTTCTGGGTACCCGTCTTGCTCTGTCAGTCTGTTTCCTCAGTTCCCCAGGTGGGCATTGTAGTTTTAAGAATTCTTGATAAAGATCGTGTAGATGTTTGTCTCTGTCTGAGGGATTGGAGCAAATTCGGTTGTATCTTAGGGCTTGGCTGTAAACAATGGATCGTGTGATGTGTCCTGGTTGGAAGCTGGAGGCATGTAGGTAAGTATAGCGGTCAGTAGGTTTCTGGTATAGGGTGGTGTTTATGTGACAATCACTTATTTGCACTGTACTGTCCAGGAAGTGAATCTCTTGTGTGGACTGGTCCAGGCTGAAATTGATGGTGGGGTGGAAATTGTTGAAATCCAGGTGGAATTCTTCAAGGGCAACTCTCCACCGCCACATTCTACAGGCCATTACCCTCTGATTCCACTGAGGAGTACCAAAAGAAACTACACCATCTGCTCAAGAAACTCCCTGCTATAGCACAGGAACAAATCTACACGGACACACCCCCAGAGCCCTGACCAGGGCTATTCTGTCTGCTACCTAAGATCCATAAACTTGGAAACCCTGGACACCCCATCATCTCAGGTATTGGGACTCTTACAGCAGGATTATCTGGCTATTTGGACTCTCTCCTCACACCCTACGCTACCAGCACTCCTAGCTATCTTCGAGACACCACCGACTTCCTGAGGAAACTACAATGCATTGGTGCTCTTCCTGAAAACACCGTCTTGGCCACCATGGATGTAGAAGCTCTTCACACCAATATTCCATGAGGATGGACTACAAGCTGTCAAGAACAGTATGATGAGGCCACAGACCACCTGGTGGCTGAGCTTTGTGCCTTTGTCCTCACCCAAAACCATTTCAGATTTGGGGACAACTTATACCTTCAAGCCAGCGGCACTGCTATGCGTACCTGCATGGCCCCACAGTATGCCAACATTTTTATGGCTGACTTAGAACAACGCTTCCTCAGCTCTTGTCCCCTAGTGCCCCTCCTCTAGTTGCGCTACATTGATGACATCTTCATCATATGGACCCACAGGAAGGAGGCCCTTGAGTCGCAAGATGAGATCCCAGTTAAGCTGATACACCCTGGAAATGACATTGGACGTTGGACTATAACCTATGAACTAAATTCAGAAGGAACTCTTTGCAACTATAAAGTACACCATCTCTGCTATGTATCTGAACCACAAGAATTAAACTCCTGTCTGTATGTATATTGATCTTTTAACCATACTCTCTTCCTTTTCTTTTTAAATAAATTTTAGTTTGGTTAATAAGAATTGGATGTCACGTGTATTTGGGTAAGGTCTGGTATATTCATTAACCTGGGAGGTAATGTGTCTGATCCTTTGGGATTGGTAGAACCTTTTCTTTTATATGATGAAATAAGATTTTCAGAAATCATCATATTTGACTTGGCTACCTGGATGGAGACCTGAGGCTGAGTTACTTTAAGGGAACTGTGTTATTGGTTATTGGGCAACCAGTGAAGCTGGCATAAAGAAGCTGCTTTATGCTGGCTTGGTAAATTTAAGTATTGAAAATATCCACCAGCTTTGGGCATTTGTGCCTCATTCTTTGCAGTTCACCCTAATTGAGTGACGACAGCTGGCCCCCACTGGGACCCTGGTCACAACTGGCTATGCACTATGCTTAAATTTTGTTGTTTTCAGTGAGTTTGTGAATCAAGATGTTTTCAAAATTGTAAAAGGCACTTGTATTCAGTCTTTTAAGAATTCATCCCTGGGAACTGTGGGGTGAGGGCGGGGGAATTAATGGATTTTTGACATCACGGCCAGAAGCCAGAAATTTTGCTGAATATTTTTTAAAAAGCCATCGTTGGACCAAGTCTGAGTAGTTTCAGCCCAAACAGAAAAAATAAGAGTTATGAAAAGGATGAAAACAAGATTTCAGAAAAAAATGGCCCTTTCAATTTTTAAAACTGTTTCTAAAATATCTTAAAAGCACTGTGAGATTGTAAGCTCTTTGGGCAGAGACTGTCCCTTGCTTGTATGTACAAAATCTGGCCTGTTGTGATAAATGAGTCAACAAATTTACCCAAATTGTGACCTCAACTATAAAATGCATATAAAAGTTCATAAGATGTTAGAATAATCTATAATAGCAAATGTTGAAGAGAAAAACTACAAAAGGGAGAAATAATAACTAAATTAGTCTAAACAGAAAGGCCAGGTTGATATGATTCCCAGACTGTGCTGAAATTATGCTTATTAAAAAACAGGAGACATGGAGCCCAAAGTTAATGACTTAAAATTGATATTTTGGATATTAGACCTAATTGTGGACCTGTCCAGCCCTCCAGCTAGGGAGTAGGTTGGAGCACGGGGGCTTGCAAGCCCCCACTTCCCAGTAGAAGTGCTGTACAGGTGCAATGGGGCAAGCCCCCGACCCTGCTCCCCAGCGGGAGTGCTGGGCAGAGCAGGGCAAGCCCTAAGCACTGTGGGGGTGGGGGCACACATTTTTACAGGGTCCCCAGTTTTTCCAGGGGCCCTAGCCAGAGTGTCTTTCAGCCCCCGCCCCCTCTCCCCCCCCCCCCCGCCCAGGGGCTGGAGGGTGGGGAGAGGTGGCCCTGATCACTCCTACCCTCATCCTCCTGTCATTGCCCACCCACCCTAAGTTGGGGCCCTCCTCTGTGTCCCATCCTGGCTACGCTCCTGCTGTATAGACTGGGCCAGAGAGAGAGTGAGGACCCAGATGACATTGCCACTCATACCGGCTCCAGCTGAATCCCAACCACCATGTGAGAGAAAACGGGATTGGACAAAAGCAGCAACTCCAGCCTCTCTCAATTAACGTCTGTTTTCCCCAAAAGAACAGTTATTACCATTATCTAACAGTGTCAAATAAGGGTTTTTTCCCTTCTAAAAACTCCACAGCTAAAGGGAAAGGGAAGAAAGAATGTTGTTAAAATGAAAGCCTTAATTCTTAACAGTTATAGTGTGTGAAAGATTTTTTCCTTCTTTTCTGTATCTTTAATAAAAAAAAATTAATGGATTTTTAATAGTGTGTTTACCATGGTAGTAAGCAGGCTGAGGTATCTGTATACCAAACTCTGAACTTTTTGTAACACTGTTTCATGTTGTACAGTGACCAAGTTATATTAACACCTTGGGTCCTATTTTCCATCTAAATTCATAGGACAGGCCCCCTATCACCACACTCTTTGAGCACCTCAAACATATAAATTTTTTTGTCCTCACAAAACCGCTGTAAAATGAGGGTACCTTACAGTTGGACAATTGAGACATTAAGGCCCCAATCCTAAAGTTAAGCACATGTACATATACTTGCAGAAGAGGCCTATATAACTTGCCTAGGGTCCAAGAAGTCCATGACAGAATGAGGAACTGACCCCCTGTCTCCTGAAGTCAACTCCAGTCCTTCCTCTAATGGGGCCCTGATAGGGCATCTGAGGGTTATCAGTAATTCAGAATGTAAGAGGATGACGACGAGCAATTCCTAACATTCTGAAATAGAGACTACAGTAGCACCTTGCTGACCTGCAGGCTTTATAGCTCATACAGAAACAAAACTGGTCTCTCCCCAGCTCTAATATTTAAAAAGGACAGTGGGGGAGAGGACAAAAAAACAAAATCAGATGTCTGTCAAAACAAACAAACAAAAAACTATTGCTACAGTAATACCCATGATTACTAGAGCAAAGATTAGAGAATGTAGTATTTTAAAGTTTACTTTGTGCATCTGAAAGCACTGTCAGTAGAGCTGGACAGAATGAGGGAAAATTCATGGAATTTTTCCAATTAAGTTTCACTCTCAGCAACATTTTATTTATCCATTGCGTCACTTGGGCCCGGATCCTTAGAACTAATTAGGTACCTAACTCCCATTGCAATCACTTGAGCATCCTGGCCTTGATTCTGCAGTGTCTCCTGTCTGTGTGGGTCATTCATACAGAAAAGTGAGGCGAGAAATAATTTTTAAAAAGGAAGTATGAGCGGAAGATTCAAGCAGGAATGTATCAAACTACTTTTAAACTTTTTTTTGGTCTAGATCTCAAGTTGACACTGACTCTTTAATAGCAGATGCTGTGATTCTCTTTCTACCAGAGCATCATTACAGAATGTACATTAATTAGCCTGTAAAGTATAAATTAAAAACAAACCTGCAGCTGGCAGATCCAGCTGCAGATGATTTCAACAGGAGTCTGTCCATTGACTGTAACAGGAGTTGAATTGGGTCCTAACTAAACAGAGATACTGCATCACAAAGTGGACTGTGGTCTTTAAAGAAAAAAAGTGTACTTACAGGAGTCCACGATAGTGAACCCCTTTCATTATGGTGAATTAAGGAGGTTCTCCTTTACACACAATTAATGCTCCAGCTGTTCTCCATTATTAATAAGTGTCTTCAAGTTTGTGAGGAAACATAGGTTAATGCAAAGGTCTCCAATACTCCTAAAAGTAATCAAATAATCCACCACATTCTCTTGCGTTATTTTAAAATTTACTCCAGATTTCAGTTGTTTAGTAGGGTTATAGAACCCATATAAAATGTAACTACTTCAATTCCAGCAGGAGGATCAGTGACTTAGAAATCAGTTTGAGTACACAACAAAACAGAAAGAGAGTGATGTGTTATATTCTATAATAGGATAAAGTCAGTCATTAGTGCCCTTAATTCTGTACTCTTTCACAGCTGCACTTACGCCAAGCATCCTTGCTGTACAGCTTGTTCAGCAGCCCGGTTGCAGAACTAGTATCTCCCCCCAGAATGGGCTTGTTGCTCACTTGCAACATTCCTGGATGTAGAACAGCTGGCACTGGACTTGTTTTGACTGACCCCATAGGAAGACTTGAAATCATAACCATAGCTTGTGTCCCACAGAAAGTTTTTGTCTGAGGGCTACATCCACAAAGGCGACTTAAAACATTAGGCATTGCAATGCTGAGACTTGTGCCCTGCCACCGACTGGAGTCCAGAGCTCCAGAACAGGCACCCACGCTCCCTGTACAATGCATGGGGAGAGTCACGTACCCAACAATGGGATCCACGAAAGCCAGTGAGGAGCCACTCAAACTGAGCCGATAATAAATGCCAAGGAGACAGGTAGGCCCTGAACACCTCCCCTCATTCAAAGGCGGTAAGGCACCTAAATCCAGGCTGGAGGGAGGCAACCTCCTTCAGCTCAGAAGTGCCTTTTTTGGGGGGGGTGGGGATGTTATTGGAACAGGGACTTGAGTCGTCACATCACCTGCATTATGTACAGACCCTGATCCAGTAGGCAGCTTGTGAGCACCCCTACTGGATCAGTCCCTGCAAGCCCAATAGGTGGGGCAATACCTCTTTTGATGATCCTGCTGGGGCTTAGGCATGAGCCTGGCACCTGGGTATCAGGACTTAGGCAGCTGCGTACATGGCCCATGGCAGAAATGTAGGTGCCTACAGACTTTAGGCGCCTACAGGATAAGGAGGCAGCTGAGCAGGGGTTTTGAGGATCTAAATTTTAGACTTTGGCACCTAAATCCCTTTCTGGTTTTAGCTCTTACTGCAGATAATTAAGTATGTTCGGGTAAAGTTTCAGGTGTTAAATGATTATCATAATCTTATTGCCATAGAAATACAGGCTCCAATCACTTACAGCAATAAACACATTGTTCTGTACTGCACCTTCAGATTATACACTGCCAAGGGTTGGCAATTATGAATGTAAGCACTTTTCAACCCCATGAGCTCATGTTACTTCGGGTTTTGGGGCCTCCATACCCTTCTAGCCATAACGAAAATGAAGGGCTCATGGGCTCCCTGAAAACTGCTCACAATACCGTCGGTCACAGCCCCCAAGCTGAGAACCCACAAAACAGATGGAATGCAGACTTTATTACTAAAAAGTATTTAATAGCACAGATCTATTAGGACAATGAAAAGTAGAAATAAAAGCAAAAAATATCAAAATAAACAAGACTTATTCCTGGTAATCAGAGTGAGGTAGCAAGCAGACTACTTTATGAAAAGTCACAGGCAAATTCTTGCAGATTCAGTGGGAAGAACATCTGTTTCCAGCTCATGTATGGTAGAAGGAAGGGGAGAACCACTGAGTATCTAGCATCTTGGACAGAAACATTTATTTTACTCAGTGCTGAGCAAGAGGAGAAAACAGGAGGGCCAAATGCTTCTCTCTAAGACACTGGGGTGGCAATGCTGAAACAGAGGAGAATTTGGCCCCAAAAATCTAATTAAATCCATAATTTACAACTGACAACAGATGCTATATGGTATGTATAACAGAGCCAAGACCAAGGAATCATTAAGGACATAGCTGGTAAGTCAGACTGTTGTTGCAAACCCACTTCAGAACAGTCACAGAATTAATGGCAGACATGGATCTAGCTCCCTGACATCATTACTAAACATTTATATTGCATCAGTGCCCAGCAGTCCCAATTAGGATTGGGGCCTCATTGTTAAAACCAGATCAATATTCTATTTAATGGCTCAGTCCAACTCTGATTAAAGTCAATTAGAATCTTTCCACTGATTTTTACGTGAGTTAGATCAGGCATCTAAGACAACAAAATTACCCCAGAGTCGAATTAAAATCTTCAGCAAGGCCAATGACATTACTGAGCACTACATATTCCTGAATCAAAGCAAGAACAATTCTGTTAATTACTTTTGGCCTTTATGTTATTTATAAAAAATTTAAAGTGCAGCTTGTGAATATTTCTAAAAGCAAAAGTTCCCAGTCTGAAGTAAATGTTCATAAAAAATTGATTACTAAAACCATTCAGGCCTGTACAGTCTTCAATAACTGAAAAACAAAAACACCACATTATTTCAAAAATAGAGATTAGAAAATTTGGGTTCACATGTACCAGGTACATGGCTACTATGTCTAATGTAAAATTGATTTACAGTTTAAGAACAATATCTTCTTTAAAAAAATTCACACTGGTCCATTGTGATCCTTCAGTACCTAGTAAAACTTATACTCTGGGTTTTTTAACAGGTGGGTCCTGCAGGCTGAACTTTGGAATTTCACATGAAGAAGCAAAAGGAATTCTTTTTGCTGACACTTTCTTCCCAATTGTTTCAATCTGGAAGAGGAAAGAAAATTAATATACTATGTAAAGCTTGTGCAAAGAGAATCTTGTCAGCCTGTGAGGAATCTATGAACCAGTAACCTTGGGGCTTTGCCTACACTTGTTATATACATTTGGTGGATAAAAGCCACATTAAGTGGTTGTATTTCTAATTCAAAAAAGAAGTTTGTCTACTAAAAGCGACCTCTCACTTTGCACATGCAAAACAAGCCCTTTACTGTAACAATTCTTAAAGAGACACCTCAATCCTGGAAATATTTAGGTATGTGCTTAATGCTAGGCAAGTGAATGTTCATTGACTTCAATGGGACTGCCTACAGGAGGAACATGAAGTAGGTGCTTTAAGAGTTTAAGATTTATTTCAAATCTTAATTTTAAACGAGGGCTGTCAATTATTCACAGTTAACTCACTCGATTAACTCAAAAAAATTAATTGCGATTAATCGCACTGTTAAACAATAGACAACCAATTGAAATTTATTAAATATTTTCAGATGTTTTCCTACATTTTCAAATATATTGATTTTTATTACAACACAGAATACAAAGTGTACAGTGTTCACTTTATATTATTTTTATTACAAATATTTGCACTGTTAAAATGATAAAAGAAATAGTATTTTTCAATTACCTCATACAAGTATTGTACTGCACTCTCTTTATCAAGAAAGTGCAACTGCACAAATATATACACTGGGGGGAGGGATAGCTCAGTGGTTTGAGCATTGGCCTGCTAAACCCAGGGTTGTGAGTTCAATCCTTGAGGGGGCCATTTAGGGATCTGGGGCAAAAATTGGGGATTGGTCCTGCTTCAAGCAGGGTGTTGGACTAGATGACCTCCTGAGATCCCTTCCAACCCTAACCTTCTATTAGAGATTTTTCTTTTGTTACACAACTGCTCTCAAAAACAAAACAATGTAAAACTTTAGAGCCTACAAGTCTGTCCTACTTCTTGTTCAGCCAAGTGCTAAGACAAACAAGTTTGTTTATATTTATGGGAGATAATGCTGCCCTCTTTTTATTTACAATGTCACCAGAAAGTGAGAACAGGCATTTGCATGGCACTTTTGTAGCTGGCATTGCAAGGTATTTATGTGCCAGATATGCTAAACATTCATATGCCCCTTCATGCTTTGGCCACCATTCCAGAGGATATGCTTCTATGCTTCTGATGCTCATTAAAAAATAATGAGGTAATTAAATTTGCGACTGAACTCCTTGGGTGAGAACTGTATGTCTTTGGCTCTGTTTTACATTCTGCCATATATTTCATGTTATAGCTATCTCGGATGATGACCCAGCACATGTTTGTTTTAAGAACACTTTCACAGCAGATTTGACAAAACGCAAAGAAGATACCGATGTGAGATTTCTAAAATAGCTACAGCACTCGACCCAAGGTTTAAGAATCAGAAGTGCCTTCCAAAATCTGAGAGGGATGAGGTGTGAAGCATGCTTTCAGAAGTCTTAAAAGAGCAACACTCAGATGAGGAAACTACAGAACCCGAACCACCAAAAAAGAAGATCAACCTTTTGGTGGTGGTGGCATCTGACTCAGATGATGAAAATGAACATGCATCAGTCTGCTCTGCTTTGGATCGTTATTGAGCAGAACCCATCATCAGCATGGACGCAAATCCTATGGAATGGTGGGTGAAGATGAAGGGACATATGAATCTTTACGTGCATCTGGCACGTAAATATCTTGTGACGCCGGCTACGACAGTGCCATGCAAATCCCTGTTCTCACTTTCAAGTGACATTGTAAACAAGAAGCGGGCAGCATTATCGCCTACAAATTATAGCTCAGACAAACACACTTGGCGATTGGCTGAAGTAGGATGGAGTGGACTTGTAGGCTCTAAAGTTTTATATTGTTTTATTTTACTATTTCTTTTGTTTTTTACAGTGCAAATATTTGTAAAAAAAAATATAAAGCACTGTACACTTGTATTCTGTTGTAACTGAAATCAATATCTTTGAAAATGTTAAACATCCAAAAATATTTAAATAAATGGTATTCCATTATTGTTTAACAATGCAATTAATCGCAATTAATTTTTTAAAATCACTTGACCTACTGTAAATACAAGAATAATGGTGCTTGGCTTTTTTTAAAAAACAACAAGGTAACTCTGTAAGGCTAAGAGTTTCCAACTTGTTTTTACTAGCCAAACAAACTAATCAGGAAGCTTGTGTATACAAAAACCAGGCATCGTCATTTCCATATGATGAGCCTGATTTGCCTCTCACTTACACCCATTTAATTCCATAGACTTCAACATAATTTTTCCCAATCTACACTGGTGTAAGAAGAGAATTAGGCCCAAATAATTCTGCTCAAGAGTGGACTAGATTAGAGACCCAACCATTGAATAATTAGGTGTATCTTCCCCTCTTGAACAAGAGCTCATCTGTGGCTTAGCTTAGTAAAGCTAACTACTACAGATGGGCACACACAAACAATAGTTGATTCTCCAAGCCACATGATAAAAAGTGGATCAAATAGCCATGTGCTAGATAGAGACCTCAATGATGGATAATTTCAGCTTTCAAACTATCTAGTGTACTAGTACATTCTGAAAGAAACCAAGTTATTTAGACAACTATTTCAGATTTTTACACTTTAGTAAATGCTGAAGGTAACATTCCGCTATAAATGCCTGTCCAATTTTGTTTCTATGTTTTATTCAGAATTTAATTGAGCCTTGACGTGATGAAATACTTGTGTCAGGAGATCATTCACTCATATTTTAATATTCGTCATTCTGATGCTGCCAGAGCAGCAGCTATGGTCATGTCTGCACTAGGGCCTTACAGCTCCATAGCTATACCGCTGTGTCACTCTAAGGTCTCCTGTGTAGTAATTAAACCACCCGCAACGAGCGGCGGGAACCATGATGCCAGGAAAGTGTCTCCTGCTGACATAGCGCTGTCTGCACAGGCACATTTGTCGGTGAAACTTATATTGGTCAGGGGAGGTGGGGAGTGTTTTTTTTCACACCCCTGACTGACAAAAGTTTTGCTGATGAAAGTGCTAGTGTAGACAAAGCCTATGTCTAGTAAAGCTATGTCTAGTAAACTCATTTGTCTATGTTACTGAATGTTGATGGAACAGCCTGATGTGGCTTGGATTTTAAAGCAATATCAGTTTACAACCAGAGCTGTACTGTAGGAAAAGTGCTATCAGAGAAGGGCTTAATAAAAGGACCTTTACAGGTTAACTCTAAAGCAAGATATTAAACTCACATACTAGATTCTTCTAGTGATTCAACCATACTTCTCCAAAAGGAAAAACAGCTAGTTACCTGGAAGCCTATGACTTGTAGCTCATTATGAAGATCGTCAAGAACCCTCCTACCATCAAAGATGAAAGCTGGTTTCAGCATTTTTTTGTGAATGCACTCATAATCCAGCTCCTGTAAGTGACCCACAGAATTTGCATAAGTGTCAGAATTCCTCTTAATTTTTTCCCTGTTTTTTAAAGGTATTATTTTTACCTTAAACATGTCCCACTCAGTGCAGATAACCAAGGCATGAGCTCCATCACAGGCTTCATATGGATCTTTACTAATAGTGACCAGTCGAGACACTGTAACAAAAAAGGGAAAATGAAGCATTATGCTTCCCCGTTTCCTGGCAGCATTCTCATGTCCTGGTAGGACAATTTCCCTGATTGTCCTACTCAAACACAAACTTTCAATGTCAACAACACCTGAAGAGTTTTCCCTTATCTAAAGGTCCTAGAGCCACTGAAGGCAACAGCAGCAGTGGGTATTCAACATCTCTGTAAGGTCAGGGCACTTACTTGAACGTCTGGGTTAGGCACCTAAGTTTGAAAGTTTTGTTGCAGATTCACTAAGGAATTAGAAGTAATTATCCAACAGATCCAGATCCAGACATGGATAGAGCTCATTGTAAAATAATCATTATTGAGTAGTGATAATAGCAGCACAGTGCTTTTCAAAACACTCCATGCACATTTACTATTTAATACTGCGTATACATTACATGGCTTCTGTTAGCCGAGCTCACTGCACATACCAGGAGGCTGCATGCATTCCTTCTTAAGCTCCCTGTGTACTATCCCCCCTCTTTCTTCATGCCCGGGCCTCTGTGTGCCCCCCCATCTCCTCTTGTCCCCAGTACCAGAGTCTCTGTGTGTCCCCACTCCTCTCTTTATTCTTTATTTATTTTCTGTTAGGGCATTGTAGAATTATGGCATTACAGACTTAGACCAAGTCTACACTAGGAGCGTTTTGTTAGTATAGCTATACCAGTATAATATAGTAGCAAAGTGCTCCTAGCATGAATGCGTTTTACTACAACCCCCAACAGCCTATGGAATTAGCTTCCAGAAAATTATAGTGAGTTCTTCTCTGGACTAGCCAGGCACAAGACTGAATAGGTCATAGGTGCCGACTCCATGGGTGCTCCGGGGCTGGAGCACCCACGGGGAAAAATTGGTAGGTGCGGAGCACCCACCGGCAGCTCCCTGCCCCGCCCTGCCCCCCCCCCCAGCTCACCTCGACCTCCTCCCCTGAGCGGGCCAACGCATCCTGCTTCTTCCCGTCCCTCCCAGCGCTTGCGCCGCGAAACAGCTGTTTCGAATGGCAAACCTGGGAGGGAGGGGGGAGAATGCGATGCGCTTGGGGAAGAGGCAGGGCCAGGGAGGGGTTTTGGGGAGGGATCCAATAGAGGCAGGGAGGGGGCGGAGTCGGGGCGGGGCGGCACAAGCACCCACCGACACCAACAAAACTTGGTGCCTGTGGAACAGGTACCAGTTAGGAACCTAGAAGGGGAGAAGGAGCTGGTCGAATGACACTAGTCTTCTTCCTCCCTCACTCCCCTTTCCCACATTCTTTTTGAATTGAAGGAGACACTCTTTACACAGCTTCAAAATTAATGTCTCAAAGGGGACAGACTGGCACAGAAGTAACTTTCACACATGCAAGCATTTTAGAAGCTATGAAGAATGAAATAAAAAGGGTCACTGTCAATTTTTTTTTTTAAACTGAGGCAAACCCCTGATTTAATAATTTAACTGAACTGAGCATCCATGTCTGACATGCTGAAAGCAATTTCAAGAGCACTGGATGGATTCTGATGGTGACACACAGCAGAAGGATAGAATTTATGAGAAGCAAAATTCCCTCACCTTGGTCATCTTCTGAGACACCTGGGTGTGAGAGATCCAGGATGATCTGTTCCCTTGGTACTTTAGGGTCATATATATGGAGTTTTGCTCCTTCATCCATTAAATACTTGCTGATGTAAATACTGGAAGACTCTCTAAGAAAATAAGTCAGCCAGTTAATGGAAGTCTTCAGACAAACACATTTAGATTTATTTAGAACAACAACATGAACAAATACTCAGAAATGTGCAGTGCCAAAGCTTTCAAACTGAAATGATTGAATGTAATTCCAGCATAACACTTGACAATAGGAAAGTAAATCATCAGTAAAAACATAAAAACAAAAATAGAATTTTAGTCGCAGCCACCAAAGAAAGCCAGCCCTCATTTACAATGTTTAAAAATATTTTTTAAAATCTATTACTATAATCTGGTTCAGTCACAATTTAATGTGTAATTTAGCCAAGTAGTCTGAATGGGGCCAAAAACCACACTCAATGGGGTGTAACAGGGTGGTAGAGTCCCTGCCTGTGAATACAGAACTCTAGCATCTGAGTTTAGGGTGACTCAGCAGAAAACTCCTGCATTATGGTTCTGAGTAGTTATGAGTAGGGCTCCATATATGTCACAGATTCCGTGACTTTCTGTGCCCTCCGTGACTTCTGCAGGGGCCAGTATGGTTGACCCTAGGGCTGCCCAAGCAGCTGGCTCTGCGGCCAGCAACTGGAGTTCTCGCCGGCCAGAGCAGCCCTGGGTAGCGGTCGCTGGCCAACCGGAGCAGCTGGACTGCGACCCCCAGCAGCTGGAGCCACTGGCCCCAGGTGCCCCCCCCGAATCACATTTCAGCCACAACAGGTTGATGGGCATCTATCTGATCCTCTTCCCCATCTACACAGTTGAAATGGTGGTAAACAGTTGTTTTAGCTGTGTAGATGGAGCGCAAGATTAGATAAGTCTTCCAGCATGCCTTATGACAGCGTTAATTAGTTTCATGCATTTTGTCACCTTGTATCTCCTGTATCCTTTTTGAATGCAAATCCTAGAATAGCAATCTTCTTGTCAGTGACTGTGTTAAACAAGCTGTCAATAATACGGGAAGCAAATCTCCTTCTCTGGTAATCATTCATGTCTATCACCTGAAATTATGCAGAATACGGTCATATGAATGAGGTTACACTTAACCAAAGAAATGCAGTGTTAATAGTTACTAGTTAATAGGGAAAAGAGTGCCACTGATAAGCCTTTGCTCCTGATAAAAGCAATCAGTTAAACTGAACTAGGCAGATGTACATGTTTTAAATATTAACATGGTTGCAATTTCTATTTTTAATAGGTAAAATATGAGTAACTGAAGGACTGATCCAGCTTTTTTTAATCACAGGAGCAGAAAAAGCAGTCTTGATCCTGATCCCATTGAAGTCAGTGGATGTTTTCAATTGGTTTAACATTCAGAAACTACCAAGAATCAAATTTTGCTGTCCTTATTAGTAAAACTTCCAGAGAACATTTGCTTAAGAAAGGGTCTTGGAAAATTTTGTCCTAATTTTAGGTGTTGCTCCATGGCTCCTTGTGTGGAAGCTTTCCCCAGATCTTAATGTACAATGTAGTTTCTGCGCAATGTAGTTTAACCAAACCTCCCCCTTCCTCCCCTCCCCCCCCAAAAAACAAAAACAAAACAAAAAAAACAACCACACAAGCACAGCTCACTATTCTAGGCCAAGACATGGAAAGCAACAACAATAGGAGTGAGTATTGTGGTAAATTTCAGGGAGAAAATGATCTTAGAAAATAACAGCATTATGCCAGCAGACTACAGCAAAAACTACACCTCTAGGTTTGTGAATATATATTATGTAGTACATCTATTTTACACAACAGTCAGGCAGTTTTAGTATCAGTTTAGTGCATACCGTAACATGTCAATACACAAAGACTGGCATGGATGTAAGTGGTAGTGATGCACTTTAATGATAAAAATATTTCTCTTTGAGAAAGGCTTGGAGGCCATATGTAGGTTACTATCTACCTCTGTAGTAGAGCTGCTGGTTTTTGCCCCTTCCCCCAACATTTTAGCCCTTGATCCCCAGTCTTTTTAAGACCATTGCCTCCAATGACCAAGTAAGAAAGCCAGGTATTCCCAAAGATTGTTTGGTCAAAGGCATACATACCTCAGATAATGTAGGCTAGTCTTCTCTGTGACTCTGAACATGAGCACATTCTCATTGCAATGAACAAAACTACACTTAGCAGTGATGTGAACAGTAGCATATGGCCCACATCAGGTATAAGTTGCTCAGAAAATGGATGTTAGTGGTAAAATAATGTCACTTGCACTGATTTGGTTTTCTATACTTGGTGTGTAAATTACTTTTTGCTCCAGGGGAAGAAATGAGGTGGCAAGGTAGCAGAAAAGCACTTAAGAGGAGGGTTTAAGATTAATGTTTTAAGCCCAATGGAAGTTCAGTGCCTAAATACCTTCGACGATCTCATCTGGGCCTTATCCCTACAGACTTGACTGTAACCTCTAGAATCTAAAGCCTTGTCTACACACAAACTTGTGTGGCTTATTTAAACCAATTTAATTAAACCAATGCAAACAACGATGTGGATACAAATTAAATTAAGAGCAGTTTATTCTGGTGTATCTTAAACCCGTCCTTAATCAATTTAAGTTAAATCAATATAAACCACACCTTTTATTGGTATAGCTCACAGGTGGGCACACTACGGCCCGCGGGACCATCCTGCCTGGCCCTTGAGCCCCTGGCTGGGAAGGCTAGTCCCTGGCCCCTCCCCTGCTGTCCCCCCCTCCCCTGTACCTACCCCGCCGTCCGGCAGCGGGGCTGCAAGCTCCTGCTGCTCTGAGGGGTATGGTAAGGCGGCGACTGCAGAGTTGTTGGATATGGGTGAGGGGGTCCCAGGGGGCAGTCATGGGACAGGGAACAGGGAGCGGTTCAATGGGGTGGAGGTTCTGAGTAGGGGCAGTCAGGGCACAGGGAGCGAGGGGGGCTGGATAGGGGGTGGGATCCCAGAGGGGGCAGTTTGGGGTAGGGGGTCCTGAGGCGGGGGGTCAGGGGACAAGGAGCAGGGGGGTTGGATGGTTCTGAGGCAGGCAGTCAAGGGGCGGGAAGTGGGAGGGGGTGGATAGTGGGCAGGGGCCAGGCTGTGGGGGGCACAGCCTTCCCTACCCGGCCCTCCATACAGTTTTGCATCCCAATGTGGCCCTCAGGCCAAAAAATTTGCCCACGCTAGGGACTTCCACTCACTATGGGATTGTCTACACATGAAACGCTACAATGGGGTTCTCCCACTGGTGTACATAATCCACCTCCTGGAGAAGTGGTAGCTAGGTCAATGGAAGAATTTGTCTATTGACCCAGTGCTGTCTACCCCAAAGGTTAGATTAGCTTAACTACACTCCTCAGGGCTGTGGATTTTTCATGACCCTGAGCAACATAGCTGGGTTGACCTATCTTTTTAGTGTAGACCAGGCCTACATCTGTTTCTAAAACAGATATATTTAAAACCCTACAAAAAGTTTGTAGATCAGCCCCTATATGTCCACATAAAGGTTTATACCAGTTTAAAGTAACACCTTAGTTTGCACCAATGCAACTCTAAACTTTTTTAAAGTTTCTATTCCTTCTTTGTCAGAATGAAACCTGATTGTCTTATCTTGATCTTAGAGCCAGACAGGCTGAAACAATAAGTGTAAATTTGTCTCTTTCTTCTCAGCTTGATGGTTAACGTTCATGTCATTGCTATTCCTCATCTTAAAATCATCCAGCTAATGTGGTTAACTCCTGCAGTTTCACATACTCAGGATAATGACAAGACAATGCCTTCTTTACCTATGATGTTCTGTAGCAACCAGGCTACAATACATACACACAAAATCAGAGCACTAGTAGTGGAGCTAGAAACTGTTCTCACATGATAACACAATGCACTATCCAAATGGATACCTGACAGCCCATATGTTAGTCTTTTGCTTAATCAAGTAATTGGCTAGTGAGAGTCTTTACAATGTTATCAGCAGCAAAGTGTTGGAATCAGCACATGGGTTCTTGTGGGTTTTCCATAAAAACTTTAGAGTTATTTGAAAGTGTATTAAAATAAGTTGCCTTCATTAATGCTAGACTGAGACAAGGAGGCTAGATTGTGGTTAAAGAACAGACATGGAGTCAGGAGACCCGGGTTCTGTTCCCAGCTCTGTAACTTTCTGTGTTGTGCTGGTCAAGTCATTTAGCAAAGGCACAGAGGGGTTACAACTACACTGCAATCTGAGGTGTGATTGCAGTTTCATAGACACAGCCACATTAGCTTTACTTGTGGCACAATGGCTAAAAACAACAGTGTAGCTGCGGCAGTGCAGGCTGTACAAGCCCACCCAGAACCCTGGGTTACCCTAAGCCAGCAGATCAACATTGCTATTTTTAGCCATGGTAGCACACCTAAAGCTAGCCTGGATGGGTCTGCCTGAGATGACACCTTGGATTTACACCCTCCGTGTAATATAGGGATAGTAATACCCACCCTGAAGGGGTGATGAATCCTCATTTGTTACATTTGTAAAGCATCCTATTAACCTCAGGTGGAAGGTGCTATACAAAGTATTTATTAATAAATATTTATTACCTCGATAGTTAAGGGTATATTTTATTTTCAGTTCCAATCAGACTGAAGGATAAACGATAATTTGCCACAGACAATGCTGAAAAGTTACAAGCTGAAGAATTACTGGCTCATTACAGAGGTAACAGTGACGTGCCCTGTTTGAACAAGTTTTACACTAGTGAATGGACTCATACCTGTTGCCAATAGCGAGCTACTTCAGGCAAGTTCAGAGCCTCACAAAGGTACACTAAATTTAGAACATCCTTCTGAAAACAGCTACCACCAAATCCTGAAAGAAAGGAAATGGTTACTCAACAGATGGTCTTCATCAGTAAAAGATTAGTGTACTTAGCAATATGTACTTTATGTCTGGAATACGTCACGGAGCTGATGGAGGCCACTTTTTGACAGGCCTGGCCAGTTTCTCTACTCTTACTGGTTACTGGTCAAGAGATGTAATTTGCCAGATTTTTTTGCTGTGTGCACCTGTGGCTGTGTGTGTACCGATCTTGAAACTAGCAGCCACACATATCACGGCTGGGAGCACATTGTGACCTACACCTGGATCCTGCTCTGCATGCACAGCATGCACTCTGCCATGCCCCCATCTACTGGCTGCTGAAACCACAGAGGCTCCTCTCAACATCAGTGACCATCTGGGAAGTGGGACACTCCCATCACCTGAGGGTGAGGCTCGCTAGTAGGGAGGGGATGGTAAAGGGGCCCCCTCCAAGGCTGAGGCTCCTAGGAGGGTATGGGTATAGGGGCTCAAGGGCCAGGGGTGGGAGTCAGGTGGGGAGAAGAGTAAATCTATGCCCCTCCACAACACATACACACACTTTAAAATGGCACTCCACAGCCCCTGAAGTTTGGCATTTATTGACCAAGATATCAAAAATAGTTTTTCAGGGACGGTCTGCCAGTCTTTTGAACTAAACTCCTAGGATTCTTCCAAATCCTGTTCCTCAATCCTATTTACTTTAGCAGCTCATAGGACCTAAAATCCTGTCAGTTTTGCCACTGACCTCAACAGACCTGCTGCTTCTTCCCCAAAGGATCGCTACCCAGAGATTAGATTTAAACTAGTCTTAAAAGGGTTCTGGATTCTCACTCACTATCATAGTCAGGAGCCAAAGAAGAACCAAAAGGTGATGAGGGGTTTAGATAATGAGTGGCAGGATCCAGAACTCTCAGACTCCCCTCTACCAAGCCAAAGAGGTAGGTATCTGAAAAATGGGCATATTTTGGATAACAGATTTTGCTACTTGCCATTCCTCTAATATAAACATTTGTGGAAAAGACAACATTTGGTAAAAGTAATTTTAAAAATTAAATATTTTTACTATGGAGATTGTAGCCATGTGAATAGGGTTGCATCTTTTTCCACTGACCCAACTAATGGACATGCTCCATGAAGTTTCATGTCCCCAAGGCAGAGCCTCAGGATATCTGGCCAGTCAGACTGGGGCTGTAGAATTTGCATACTGATAGCTTTCCCTATCATATTTCAGTCTGCAATACCAAAGTCTGGATAACTGACTTCACTCTGCTGACTAGAGTGTGGACAAACTATGTAGTAACTAGAAAGCTACCCATCAACCACCCAGTAGGGAATGCTCTAGAAGGATGAAATTGTAACTTTCTAGCTAGTCCATGCCAACTGGAAGTGTGAGACTCTAGAGAGGACAATCTGAATCCTTAATCTCTTTCATTGAAGAATTAAAAAAACCAAAACACAAAAAACAACACTACATCAACCACAACACAACAGTAGGTCTTTTGTACGATGTTGTGCTTTGAACAGTCACTTCAGAATACCAGTACTTATTTTTAAATGTTTCCAGTTGAGCTATTGTGCTGGATAGAGACAGTTCTCCTACCAAGTCTAAAAAGAGAAAAAGATTCTTTATTTACCAACACTGGCCTTCAGAAACTTATTTCCTATTCTTTGGTCCATTCCAATGGCTCTTGCTACCTCTTCAACATCAGCTCCTGTAGCTTCACACAGAGCACTGATTGAGTTAATGCTGCTGATTCTCTGAGCAAGGAAAGCATTAGCTGCCTGTAAATAAAACACAACCACCACAGATTTGGTTTCCCCTCCTGTAAATAACATGTCTGTAAGTCAGTGAAGAGGTGTGGTTTGGTTTTTTTTTGTTTGTTTGTTTGGTATAGCTAAAAAGTGGGGGACTATTTCAATGTGTACACAGATTTGGTTTTTGGCTGATGTTACCATTTTCTGCTGTTTCCAATATGTATGATTTCATTCCCAAAATAACTGATTTTGGATAAGGTCTTTTCTGATACAGAAAAGCCAACTAATAAGTTGTGAACAAACAATTTCAATATGCAATACTGGAATCGCTTATAAGCATTCAGATAACTAGTTGCTATAGCTTTTTATTATTCTTAGTAATATCAGTGCTGATATTTTGTATTTAAGTTGTTGATTGACATAGCAACATAACTGATACGAACCAGTTTGGAAAGCTCAGATGACCAAGTATTGGTTGTGAGGATTTTTTCTTTAGGAACCCAGTGCTCATACACAGCACATAGCGCATGGACTGCCTTCTGTCCTTCCGGAGTCTCATCTCCACCAATCAGCACTCTGTCGGGGTTCTTTAGGTCCTTGATAGCTGTTCCTTCTGCTAGGAATTCTGGGTTAGACAACACCTGCAAACAGACAGGAAAATAAAGTTTGAAGTAAAACTCAAGGAATTTTTTGGCAGGGGGGTGGAGGGAGAGGAGACACTTTAGTCCATAACTTCTAGATTTTTACCTGCAAATTCAAATTAGGTTTTGTATTGGCATCAAATATCCGACGAATACTCTCTGCTGCACGTACTGGGACTGTGCTTTTCTCGGTGACAATCTTATAACCATTTGAATTTTGTACAATCCGCCTAGCACATGCTTCGATGTACTTCAGATCAGCTGCCCGGCCTTTTCCCATCCCATAGGTCTTTGTTGGGGTGTTAACCTAGTTACAAATTCACGGGAAGGAAAAAAAAGTTATTAGTGTCTTAACAAAATTTTCACAAGTCTGAAGATACAGGAAGTCCTGCATACATGAGATTGCACTCTAAGGACAGGAAAGCTTCTGTTCTACTGATTCAGCCAGTTACTGGCTGCCAGATCAATGAACAGCTAGCAGACTTATCAATTACTCATTCTAAGTTGTAAAAAAATATCACTAAACTCTGTTCATCGTCAAATGGGATTTACACAAAGGGCATTATTCATAGCATCTCTGCAGGCTTCAGCAGAGTCTAATGTTTATTCAGAATTGCTTCCCCATACCCACAAAGAGCTATTTCTAGTCTTCTCCCCAACTCAAGCTACAATACATGCAAAGATTCAATTCCCCCTTATTTCCCTCTACTCTGATGTGAATAGTAGGGAGGCTACCCCCCAAAACCATCTGACTGGAAAAGCTAAGTGCAGACCAGCCACAGAGCTCCTAATAATTGCTGTACTTGAGTAGGGTGGGGGGAAGTGTCAAATGTAGGGCAATATTTCACTTAACTGAACATAGAGGGTCCTTCTCGTTACAAACTGAAGGCAAGAATATCGAAATTAAAACACAAGACAGCATGTTTTACCAGCCAGGGACAGGAACTCAGCTGGCAATCTACAAGCTGAATTAATGACTGTCATCCAATAACTGGTTCAGTGATTTCATAGCATTAATATTAGACTTTACTGATTCATGCAGAAGATTCTCCCAGGGGATGGAGGAGAACAAGAAATCTTCCCAATATCACAGCTCTCTGTAAAGTACTTGAAGAATAGAACAATAACTGGCCTGCAGCCCCAGAGCTTATTATGTAGTTCTGTTGGATATGGAACTAAGTAAATGACTTTCAACACTGTAAAATGCCACAAATGTGTGTTTAAAAAATGCTGCAGTCTTCTCCTCTCCACTAATTAACTGAATTTTAAAAAGTACTGAAAAAAAAAATTAAAGACTCTTTATATCCAGATAAGTATTATACAATTTTCATTGCCAATCCTGCAATGAAACCTGCTAATGGACTCTTATTTCTGCACGAGTCCCATCAACTTCAGCGGAATGCTACAAATAGAAGTCCAAGCTAGTGGATTCTGTTATAAGACTGTGGCCTTATTTTGTGTTGTGTCTTCAGAAAATACTCAGCTATGTAAAGTAACAAGCTTATTATTTGTATATATAGAGTCCAAAAGTTTGTTGGGTGCTTTACAGATAGAGAGAGATAAACAACAGCAAAGGAAGAAGGTTAAGAGTTTTATCATCCTCACTGAAAGCTAAGCATACCTGCCTGGTAAAACCCGCACAATGCAGCACAAGTCTGTTATGCCTCCTGAAACTACATCACCTCTTCAAACAAAATAAAGGACATGTAAAAAAAAACTGAAACACCCCCGCCACGCACACATTTGAGCACAGCAATATAATAATGATAATAAGTATCAAAGTGCAAAAGAAACTACTTACAGAAATAAATACCAAATCAGCCTCCCTAATGGCATCGTCAATACTGGTGGAAAAGAAGAGATTCTTTTCTCGGCAGGACTCTACCACTTCTTTTAGCCCTGGCTACAGAGAGACAGGAAAGTATTTAATAGTCGACATTTGATTAAAAACAGGTAACAGTATACTCAAACAGGCAGAACACAACTTTAAGTACAACAAAGATTCTGTTTTCAAGTTTTTTAATTTTATCTTTATTAAAAGTTATTTCAGATCTGTCAGAAAATAAAACTTGTGTGGATTCACAGAGGACCATACTGAGTACAAACTAATTATAGCCCTCTCTTACACAGAAACATAGCACTGGGATGCTTTCCCAACACCTCCCCACACTTACATGGGGCCTCTGGCTATTCATACACCTGGACAAACTCTGCGTATTAGTACTTCATACAAAAATGTTTTAATTATTTGACAGAAACTAAAGACACTATTCTAAATAAAATAGTAAAGAATTGTGAATTTAACCGAATCACAAACTCTCCTACTATGGAAGTACTATAAAAAGAATGACAGAAGATCCTTTTTCAGTAACTGCCATCAAGGTGAAGGTTCAGTTTGGGGGAAGGGAGGGAAGCTGCACCTTACCTAGACAAAGACATTTTCTGCTGTCTCACTGTTTACTAAAATCTGGCCTAATCGAAATAAAAAATTAACTCAAGTAGAAAATCATTGCCACAGAACCTGAGTCATTTCAAACAAACACCAGAACCCAATTATGAATAAGATTAACATTACAGCTGTGATTTTTGCTGGGATTCAGGTACAAAGACTGCTCATGTAGAAACCAAAGGATTATCTTGTATTTTCCAATATGGCAGTTGAAGGGGGTGGAGCACAAAGTGTCAGGGGTCAAGAATTGCAACTATCTGAACTCATTCTGAGAGGTTTTGGGGTACTCTTTGTAAGCAATAGACATCCTGCTGGGAAACATATGTGCTTCTGGTATGAAGAGACTAGCTGTGTTTTAATTTGCTCAAACAGTTTAAATTTTAATAAAAAAAACAAAACGTTTGCTCATCCATGTTGAGATCTGTACTCAGTTCTTCCCAAAATTCTTATTCACTAATCTGAATGCTGTAAATTTTACTGTTAGTAAATTTTAACCAAGCTCTAGAAACAAGAGGCAAAGGCTATGAGTTTGATTTTCTTAAACAAAGGTCAACAGACCAACTTTGTCCTGTATTTGATATTACAGGAAGGGTAAAAATCAGAGGTAACATTAGAAGACAAGAAACAAGCTTATCTCTTATTATGGCCAAAAGAAAAATGTAAGGCAAACTTGCAAAATTCTACTTTCCTTGCTTTTGAGGGTTGAGCAAAAACATTCACTTTTTCCATTAAAAAGTGTGGGCAGGTATATCTTGAGCCCTGGGTCAGTACATTTTCATGTCAATTTTGTTATTTATAACAACAAGGGGGGTGGTGGTGAGAGCTACTCTTTAATGAGCAAAACCTGTAAAATATCAAGTGCTAAAAATGGTAATTTGTATACAAGACAATGGAAATCCTTTTGTAGTATAAAAAGCAATGATAATGTTACATATCAACAGATCTCTGACATTGAAATTAGTGTATGTGCTTACTGAAAAATTATTTTATAACTAAAAAAACAAAACAAAGATGTGAAGTGTTACTGGTTAGGAATTTAAAAGCTTTTGGTACCCCTGGTGATCATCAGGGTATCATTCAGGTTTAAAAAAAACTGACTCCTCATAGGAAGGACTAAAGCTCTAGCAAAAATCCTAACTTTAAGAAACACCAGATTCCAGTGAACAACTAGCATAGGACCAGATTTTGCTACCCTGATGCCAGTCAAAAATCAACAAGACTGCTTGTGTAGTGAGGTACTACTCGCTTTAAGAGTGGCTGAATGAGCCCCACAATGGTTTCTCATTTTCCTGTATGTTGCTAAATCACTTGTATGCTAGGTGAAAGTTTGATTCACCATTTCACAGCCATTTGCAATGGTGTAGGAAAAAGTGGTGAATTCTTAACTGACTCCTTAAATGTTGATGGCCTGCTTCCACAGGAGTGAATAGCTCAGTTAGGCCCGGTCTCCACCAGGAAAGTTGTTCTCTCCCTTCTAGGAGCTCAGCTGCATTACAGTTACAACAGAGTCAGGAGACATAACTGCAATATGGCTGGCTGTCCCGTGACTTACAATTTGTAGTGTGGATGGAACCTAACCCACAGTGGTCCAAAGCATCTTCCTGGGACACAGATTGCCATTCACATTACATATTGGAACTGTGTTGTAACAAAGGAGAAAATTTTGTCATAACTGGGTCTGCTGACTCAGCTATAAGAGTGTGGTGTACACAGGGCCCAAAAAGAACCATGATTTTGTATGATTTACTGGATACAGTAAACATTTTTTCCTGACCAGGATGCACAAAGCCTAAGTCAATCATCTCTTAAACACGCTCCAGCATCTGACAGCAGTAAGTTCATGGAAGCCACTGGTCATTTCAAACCCTTGTTTACCGCACATGCTTAACATATAGTTGTTGAAGAAGCATTCTTTTTGAATGAGGCATGTAATTTTGATGTTCCTAGAACAGCCATTAGGAGTCAAAGCCGGGCAGAGGGCGGGACTGTATGAGCAGAGGCAAATACTTTATATTAAAGACAGAAATGCTATAATAAACACAAGTTTACCTCATAAATTGGAAGTGTATCAGAGTTCCAGGCATTGATTCTAGCTTCATTAACATCAACAACTGTAACCTTGATTTTAGGGCACATATGTGCAATGACACTACACGTTGGCCCACCAACATAGCCTGCACCAATACAGCAGATTTTCTTAATTTCAAACATGGTTACTCTAGTGGAGAAGGGGACAGAGAGGGAAAGAGAAAAAAGAGGCAAGGTCATTATACAGTAATTCAAACAGTAAAAGCCACAGATAGTCTCCATTATGCTACCATAGTCAATCAGAAACATTTCCTTACATACTCAGTATAATTATAAAAAGAGCATCCCAATTGAGCAGCCATTGAAATTAGCTAGTTAGTCTCTTGTATCCAGGAACACTTAAATCTTAGCTATACTAGCTAGGGAAATTCTGCTAGCATCTTTGTAATGAGACATACATAGATCATTAGAAAAATGCTAACTATTTTCCATGGCCATCTTAAAACAGGAACCAAAAATATGACAAACAAAGATCATTCCTGTTTAATAGAAAAACTAGTATTGCATGGTCTAAAGTGTAAATTGAGTCTACCCTTTAATAATAAAAAGAACAGGAATACTTGTGGCACCTCAGAGACTAACAAATTTATTTGAGCATAAGCTTTCGTGGGCTACAGCTCACTTCATCGGATGCATGCAGTGGAAAATACAGCGGGGAGATTTATATACACAGAGAACATGAAACAATGGGTGTTACCATACACACTGTAAGGAGAGTGATCACTTAAGGTGAGCTAATACCAGCAAGGGGGCGTGGGGTGGGGGGAGAAAACCTTTTGTAGTGATAATCAAGGTGGGCCATTTCCAGCAGTTGACAAGAACGTCTGACGAACAGTGGGGTGGGGGAGGGGGGAATAAACATGGGGAAATAGTTTTACTTTGTGTAATGACCCATCCACTCCCAGTCTCTATTCAAGCCTAAATTAATTGTATCCAGTTTGTGTTTCATGTTCTGTGTATATAAAATCTCCCCACTGTATTTTCCACTGAATGCATCCGATGAAGTGAGCTGTAGCTCACGAAAGCTTATGCTCAAATAAATTTGTTAGTCTCTAAGGTGCCACAAGTACTCCTTTTCTTTTTGCGAATACAGACTAACACGGCTGCTACTCTGAAACCTTTAATAATAGTTTTACTTCACAGTCTAATTTTAATTTTAGTTAGTTTCATCAATGTTAAATCATGATAAACCACTCACTGCTAGCCAAACAGTAACGAATCTCAAAATTAATCACCAGAGTTCCTATTCTGTCTGGTACTGAACAACCTCTCACTGAAGTCTTTGGGACTAGAGAGTGCTCAGCCACTTCAGTGGCTGGACCATGGAAAAGATAAATGCTTACAAAGTTTTGAAAACTTATTAAACCAAACACAGCTATCATATCAACCATGCTGAACAGTGACTTAACTAAAGACTTAGTTGTATGCTATCAAAATTAATTTTAGAAATAATGTTGATATAGCTTATATTTTGATGAGGGATGTCTCACAATTAGCCCCCTTTTCTTCCACAACTCATTAATTTATTCATTTTAGAAATTTCTGAAGTGTGTCTATCACACCTTTCTTTGAACACAATGGACAATAAGTCCGGATCCTTCTCCCATTTAAATTAGTAGGTGTTTTGCCACTGATTTTCATAGGAGCCAGCGCTGAGCCCTTAAAACTACACAATTATACCGATCATGTTGTCTCAGTATTTTAGGATCACTGTAATCATGACAGGATTAAGCTCTATTTCCCCTTGTGTTTTACAATTCATAAATCTCACTGGAGATAGCTATCAGTCATTTTCCAGGTCGTCACATTACTTTTACTATAGCAGTAGAGATTGCCTTCCTCTTTCCTCCCGCTCCCCAAAATATACTGAAGTATTACTGTATATACAATAAATTGACTCTAGAGAGGCAAGAATTCTTAGTACACTATTAACAAGATTATACTATGTCCTTTTTAGCTAAACTTGGCTCACTGCTGACAAAAGATGCTTCTATCAATCACTAATTATTTTAATAACTTTTACATCACTTTTGGTAGTTTGCATTCTAGACAAGGGTAGGGTACCCCACCCCTGCAAAAACGTGAAATGTTACAATAAGGTGAATGCTAACCGGCACCCTTCTTAGCCATCTCAGTAGAGAGATCACTGAATGGGCCTTAGCACTACACTTTCTTCTAGGACAGCATAAGGAAAGCTTGCAGTGAGTGCTATTGCTCACGCTGTATCCTATATGTCATCTGTGAACAGAAAGAGAACTTCAGTCTTTAGGGCGAGCAGGGCTACATTCTAGGCATATACAATTTCAACAACAGAAAAGAAAATGTGGTTATAGAAAAAGATTTTTAAAAAGAAACAGCATAACAGATTTAGACTCAAAAGTCACAAGCCAGCATTATGCTAACACGTCACATTCTTGTGGGCAGCCTTGTAGAGAGCGGATATTGCGAAAGGTTTTAAAGGAATGGAACAGTCATTGAAAGCGTTGGACAAAGCAAGACTCAGGCAAAGCCACAGACCTGGGTGGAAGTTCACTGTGTGCTTCTGATCCCAGGAAGCCAAAGGGCAGAAAAAGGGGCAGGAAAACCACCACCAACGGCACAGTAACCTACACAGAAATCAGAGAGAGCCCCTCTCATCCAGGCTCCCCGGGCCAAGGCAGGAAGGGTCCCTACCCAGCTCTTTGTCCTGCTGTTTGAGATGACCCAACCTATATGGGATGAACCATGCTCAGGGCGCAAAGGAAGCCGATCTCGAGCGCGCTGGGGCTCGGAGGGCTGGAGAGGAGGAAGAGGGAGGAAAATCCCGCCCCTACAAGGCAGGGATACATACAGCGCGAACCCTGCGGCCGGGGATCCCGACGCTCCCGAGTCCCTCGGAGCCGGAGGTGAAGATACAGCCGGAGCGAGGGCTGGTGGCGGGGCGGGGAGAGGCGCCTGGCCGGGCAGCAGCCAGACTCCAGCCGCTATTTAAGGAGTCCCTTCCCGGGGGAGGGGGCCGGGCTGAGCCCCGCCCAGGCTGGGGCCGGCGGCAGGGAGCCTGGGGGGGTCTCTCCCCCGCGTCCCGCCCAGCCGCAGCAGCGAATGCCGGCAGGACAGCTCAGCAGCGGCTGAGGCGGCGGGCGAGGAGCAGCAGGATCCCCGGGCCCAGCTGGCTGGAGGGGAGAGGGGCAGGAGGTGACCTGCGCGCTCCGCCTTCTCTGCCTCGCTTCCCCGGCGGCCTTGGGCCAGCAGCTCCGCCTCCCGCGCTACAGCGGGGCCTGCCTCCGCTGCTGAGTCCTAGCCCTCAGCTCCCTCCGACACAGAGGCCTCTGTGCTGGGCCCGCTCCCTGCCTCTCGGGCTGGCTCAGCAGCGCTCACAGGCGGCTGGAGTCAGCGGTGGCTGCAAGCGGATTTCAGTCTTGAGCAGCTCCCAGATAGCCCCTCTCGGGGCCCGGGGCGGCTGCTGCGGGGGTGGCCTTTCTGGGTCCGAATAGCCATGGTAGCCTCAAACCATTCCAATTACTGCTTAAAACAGTGGCTCTCAGTCAGGGGTACGTGTAGGAAGAGGTCTTCCAGGGGGTACATCAGCTCATTTAGCTATTTGCCTAATTTTACAACAGGCTCCATAAAAAGACTGTACAAATTAAAATTTTAGACAATGACTTGTTTATACTGCTCTATATACTATACACTGAAATGTAAGTACAGTATTGCTGTTCTAATTGATGTATAATTATATGGTAACAATTAGAAAGTAAGCAATTTTTCAGTCCGAGTTTGCTGTGACACTTTTGTATTTTTAAGTCTGTAAGAAATTTTGTAAGCAAGTAGTTTGTAAGTGAGATGAAACTTAGGGTACATAAGATAAATTAGATTATTGAAAGGGATACAGTAGTCTGAAAAGGTTGAGAGCCACTGACTTAAGACCTTAAGTGATCACACTCGTTACAGTGTGTCTGGTAAGACCCATTGTTTCATGTTCTCTAGGTATATACATTTCCCCACTATATTTTCCACTGAATGCATCCAATGAAGTGAGCTGTAGCTCACAAAAGCTTATGCTCAGATAAATTTGTTAGTCTCTAAGGTGCCACAAGTACTCATTTTCTTTTTGGGAATACAGACTAACACGGCTGCTACTCTGAGATTTAAGATTGTGTCCCATCCGGTTAGCCACAAACCTGGCTTCAGCATGCACATGTGGGTGACCTCTAGGTTGCAGTTCCCAAGGAAGGACCCAGTCTGTTTAGTAACAGAGGTCACACTCAATCCCAGTTGAGAGAGGCCTGTTGGAGATTTCTGCCCCAGGAGTAAAAGCCCTCCACAGCGCACATTCTCCCTCAGAAAACCTTCATCTCCCACTTTCCAGGCTGCTTTGGAACAATTAAAAACTTGACCAGTAGAGGAGGTTTGTGAATGAGGGAGGCAGAACTTTCGCAGGAGCAGAACCTAAATTAGGGAATTCCCAGAAGAGAGATGAATGACCCTGGAGATAGCCTCTTTCAGAATTTAGTGCATAACATAATTCATGTCTTTACTTTCTCTCAATGAGCTCCTTTCTCACACACATAAACATACCTATTGATGAAATGCTGTGAATTGCACCCAGTTTGGCTCACATAAGTGCCAATTTTCACTACAAGTGTGACAGCACTTAGTTTTCTGGTATAGCTAGAGGAATCTATGATCTAACACTTTTTGTTTGTAGAGTTAAGTGGGACAAAGTTACAGGACCATGTTCGGAAATTGTGTTACTGCCTAGGTCATCAGGCAGCACGCTTCTCCAACCATTATCTATAATTGTGTTGTCCACAGTGCAAATAAAATTGTATTAAAGCGTGGATTATCCTTATCGTAGCAAACAACTATGCTCTGGGAATTTGACTTGACTTGTAACTGGGCCCTGCGGTGAGCCCCGGTCCAGCCCAATCTCACTTTTCAAGGGTTACAAAAAGTATTTAATTTAAATTAGGCTTAGAAAGATGAGGTTTTTATTGGTAAATGTTGATAAACATTGATTTCACTGAACACATACAAATGGATGAAAATATATTTCCATCAATAATAATATAGTTTAGAGCTAGGTGGGGTGGATTAACGCATGGACCCACAGGGCCTGTGCCAAGGGGTCCCGGCCAGTTTGGGGGCCTCAGGAGTGCCAGAATCTGTGTAGAATGGGGGAGGGCCACCAGCACCAGAACTGTGGCTCCAGCCGTGCTCCTCCTCTTCCTTTGATGTCCCACCCCCTGTTCTTCTTCTTCCCCCCCAGGCCCTGGCCAGGCCGAAAGCTGGAGCCGGGCCAAGTAAGAGCTACCCAAGGAGCCCAGGCCACTGTGGGGAGCACCAGACCCTCCACTTCCTCTGGGCCAGGGGTTGGGGGGGCCCAAGAGCAGACCCCCCAGCCTGTGTCCCTACCCCCCCAGGGCACACCACCCAGGGCAGCTGGAGGGTCCAGGGCTCCCCACAGTGGTCCAGGCTCCCTGAGCAACTCTTAGAGGCCTTGGGAGGAAAGCGGGAGCAGGGGGCAGGGCCCCATGGTGAGTAGGGGTACTAAGGTCCACCTGAGCCCTCCCACCACCAAGAGGAGGCTGGCGCTGTTAGCAGGGGCTGCACTTCAAGGCGGGGTAGCTTTATCAGCACAGCTCCAGCTGCCGCCACTACACATCTGCCCGAGGCTTCGCCCATGTTAAAAAGCGGGCAGGCATGGTCCTCCCACTTTTAAAAATGGGGAGAGATGGATGCCCCCAGTTCTGGCACCTCTGAGCCTCCAGGGTATGGGGGGTCCAAATATTATTTGTGCCCAGGGCTCCAATAAATCTTAATCCACCTCTGGAGATAGGCAAAGTGAGAAAAAAATGTGTTTGAGAACTTATTACAGTTTAATTTAAGATATTTACTTTGTGTATTGTGACATGATGTTGACAAGTTGTGTTTTATTAGTTATAAAGTTTAACTTTTTATATCTTAATGTCTGCTATCATTAAATGATTGCTTGCCCCCCAATCTGACCCCTGATAATGTCCTGCAACTGTGAAAATTTAAATTGATAAAAATAAAAAATGCTTAAAACCCATAATTATGTGCAATTGTGAACATTTAAATCAATTAATGTAGACATTTGTTTAAAAATAAACACTGATATCCATTTGTGACTTTATTGACGTGAACTGGGACCGTATAGATCATTGTTGCAACCAAAGTCCTGTAGTGGCACCAAATCTTGTATGAAGGGGTCGAATAGGGTGTCTAAGACAAGGTTATGGTTTGCTAGTTGTTATACTATCTGTATATGTGTATCATTTTTGTAGTTGAAGTTATGAATATTGGCTCTATACTGTCTGTATTTCAAACTTATGCTATGCTTCTGGGTGACACCCCAAACAAGTTGGTGTAAGCTCTGCCTAGCCTGCTTGATGGCCCTTTAAGGACCATCAGCTATACAACTGACCCATTGAGAGACGGCAGATACACCTTTTGACTCAGCAAGGTATGCAGTGACATGCCTATGGACAGAACTCTGAGGTTTTTCCATACCATGTGATGGAAAGCTTGTCTTTGGGACAAAGAAAGCAGAGACCACATGGCAAGAGACTATAAAAAGCTGCTGCAGCTCCTCCATCTTGTCTTCAATCTTGCTTCATACCTCTGGAGGGACTTTGCTACAAACGGAAGCTCTACACAAAGGACTGATGACCCATCCCAGCTGTGGGTGTACTCCAGAGGCTTGATTTGAACCTGCAGTTTATTCTATCACTGCTACAAGCCTGAACCAAGAACTTTGCCATTACTGTATGTAATTGATTCCACTTAACCGATTCTTGCTCTCATTTATATCTTTTTCCTTTTTTGAATAAACCTTTAGATTTTAGATTCTAAAGGATTGGCAACAGCTTGATTTGTGGGTAAGATCTGATTTGTATATTGACCTGGGTCTGGGGCTTGGTCCTTTGGGATCGAGAGTATTGGCTCTATACCTGGATTTCAAATGGTTGCTTCTGGGGTAACTCCCACAAGGTAGTTAGCCAGCACATCTTGGAGGGACTATTCAAATTGAGTGGCCCATCAAAAGGACACTTAACTCACAAGGGACCATGAGAAACGCCCAACTACACTGAGTGGACTTTCCTGTGGACGTTCCATCTGACGTATAGGTAATGGCTTCCTGCAATGACTAAGCGAAATCGGGCATGGACATGTGACTTGCCCACATGACTCCAAACTCTAATCTTTTACCTGTAATTTTCCACTAGCTGTGCTGAGGGCTTTGTGTGAAACAATGGGTTTCCCTCCACATGTCAGAAGTTATAAAAGGCCCTGGAAACACCTCCCTTTTGCCTCTTTCCTGCTCAAGCCTCTGGACTATGGACTTATACTAATGGGAGCATTCTAACCAAAGGATTGAAGTCCTTCCAATGATTTGGAAGCAGCCAGAGACTTGACTTAAGCCAGCAGTTTATTCCATCACTGCTACAAGCCTGAACTAAGAACTTTGCAATTAATGTATGTGATTCCTTGAAGCAATTTTAACTCTCACCTTTCTTTCTTTCTTTCTTTCTTTCTATAAATAAACCTTTAGATTTTAGATACTAAAGGATTGGCATCAGCGTGATTTTTGGGTAAGATCTGAGTTATACATTGACCAGGGTGTTTGGCTGGTTCTTTGGGATCAGAAGAACCTTTTATTTTTGAGACTGGTTGTAAAGAACCACTCATCTTTAAATCCAGTGTTTTTGGGGTGATACAAGGACTGGAATACCTAAGGAAACTGCTTTTATGACTTCTTGTTAGCCAGTGTGGTGAAACAGAAGTTTACTTTTGTTGCTGTTTCGGTATATCTCATGGGAGAATAACCTCTAGTTTTGGGGTGTGTCCACCCTATTTCTCAGCAGTTTGTCCTGAATTTGGTATTCTCAGTTGTGACCCCCAAAGGCACGGTTACAGCGGGTATTGCAGGACAGAGGAGGTTAAGCCTCCTGAAATGCCAGGCATGGCTCCACCCATGCTCCATGACGAGGCCCCCTCCTGTCCCCTGCTGTTCCCCTGGGGCCCCAGTCCGGGCTACTCTTCTTCTCCAAAGTGGGCGGGAGGTGGAGCGGGCCAACCTGCAGCTGGGACTGCAGGGTCTGGGGCCGGTGCTCGGGCTGCCTGGCATTTGGGCCGTCCAGTGCTCCAGGGTTAGGGAGTTCTTGGGTGCCCAGCGCTCCATGGCTGGGCACTGGGGCTGCCCAGCACTCTGGGGGTGGGTGGGCTGGCCTAGCACTCAAGGGCTGGGGGCACTCAGGCAGGCTGGCTGGGGGCACTCAGGGTTAGGACTGGGAAGCAGCATCCTGGGGCAGCTGGGGCAGGGCTCCTCCAGCTGTGGTGGGGGTCTTGGGGCTCCAGCGGGGGAGGAGGTGGGAGGGACGGGGCCTCAGGCAGAAGGGGCAGGGCCAGGGGCTAGCCTCCCCAAATGGGTGGTTCACATGCCACCCATGATTGTGCCTTGGTGTTTGGAAGGTTTAAAGTACAACATATTGCTATTTATCGTGGTAGCACCTAGGAGCCTCTGTCATGGACCAGTGTATAAACACATAATAAAAAGATGGTCCTCTGCTAAAGGATTTACTAGTATGTCTCCCCTGGATTACAACTGGACAAAGTGGTAACAATGCTAGGCCCATTTGCAGGCTTAATAAATCCAGCACAAAAACAGATTAGAATGAAGTCTTTACGCACTTATGGTCTCCATGACAGGTACCCACATATCATGGAAAACCAAATTGCATGAATAACTGGTTTGGCTGATGAAGCCAGATTTTTCCCTCTCTACAAGGAAAACTGCAGATTTAGATGCGGTAACGTTAACCCTGTAACGTTAACTGTGTTGGAGAGGATGGGATAGGCCAGCTATACCTTGCAGCTAATTAGCAGGATCTTGGACCTTTATCCGGTATCTATCACCCAGGGGTTAGAATGGAAAGATTGTGTACCTCCCTATCCTGTGGTGTAAATGGATAAAGAAAGGAGAAGAGAAGAAGAATAAAGTAAACAGACAACAGTTTTTATTTAAACAAATAAACTTAATAAGAAACAACAGTGAGATGTGGTTTGACTGTTTGAATTTAAAACCCAGGCCCTATCCAAGTAAGTACCCTGGCAATAAGTAAATATACCCAAAACAAAAATACCCCAGATACTACACCGTTTTTAGGTGTTGATAGGCAGTAAATGGTATGACACTGTTGTCACAGGCAACTGATGGACCCTGTGTCTCAACCGCTTCTTAAATGGAGATCAACAGGATCTGCGGATGCTAAAGAGAGGCCTGGCTCTCTGACCACCGAGGGTGAGCAATCAACACGACTTCTATACCTTTCTCTGAAAATGATGTAGGGTTCAGAGATAGGTAAGCACAGTTACAGTTCTTAATGCTGATGTCTTCCTTTCCTTTATTTTCTGACTGTAGAGTGGTTCGGCCGGAGCTCATCCCTCTCCGGGGCTACGTCCGTCTGGTTCTGTCGGGGAACTAGTCTGGCTGCGGGGTCTCGCGCCATGGCAGCAGTAGAGGCAAAACAAGGGCTACGCACACCCGGTTGGCAGGCAGTAGCGAGCCCCACACTCCGGTCCTTGGACAGGGATGGAGCAAACCGTTAAGCAACAAGCCGAGGCCCTGGGCTAGGGCGGGCGGCAAAGAGTCTGTGGCTCAGGCCCTCAGGAAGGGGCTGAGGAAACAAATGAGTTCAGGAGGCCCAGGCCCTGGGTCAGGGCAGGGCAGTACAGAGTCACTGGCTAAGGTCCTTAGGCAGGGGCTGTGTAGACAAGTAAGCAACAACAAGGCCAGGCCCTGGGTCAGGGCGGGGCAGTACAGAGTCACTGGCTCAGGCCCTTAGGCAGGGGCTGTGTAGACAGGTAAGCAACAACAAGGCCAGGCCCTGGGTCAGGGCGGGGCAGTACAGAGTCTATGGCTCAGGCCCTCAGGCAGGGGCTGAGCAAACAGTTAAGTTCAACAAGCCCGGGTCCTGGCTCCGAAGGGCCTGGGAGATGGGGAGACTGCCACCCACACGTTGGGTGGCAGGGGGGATGCAGGCCCACCCACTCCACTGTGTCCCAGCCTGGGGCCCTAGCAGTGGCAGAAGGCCCGCTGCTGTGTCAGTGGGGATCCTGGCCGCAACACACTGACATAGGCTCTGGGTGTGCTGCAGCCAGACTGGGGTCGGCTGCCCCTGGGCTACTTCCTACCTCCCCCTCTAGCGGTACCTGCGTCGAGACGGTGTCCTCCAAGGAATCAAGCACCGTGGGCTCCTCAGGGTACCCGGCGAGCAGTAGGCTTGGCAGCTCCTCTGAGTAACTTGCCACGGGCAGGCTTAACAGCTTCTCCGGGGTCTGGCCCATTTTTATCTTATTTATTGACACAGGAAGCGTTGGTCAATGAAATTTATTGTACATTCTTTGCAAGGTCATGAATTTACCTTTTTTATATAATTAGGCCAGATTGTCAGCTGGTGTAAAGTGAAATAGGTCCCTTGAAGTTAATCGAGTCATGTTGATTTCCACCAAGTGTGGATCTGGCCCACGACAAGAGCTTTCCTGTTCTTCAAAGTTACCTTATCTTTTCTGTGGGTTAAATTTTGGGTTGTTTACTGTTGAAGTTAGTGAGAATAGAAAAAAGGTTATGCTTTGTCAAACACACACAGCATAGTTCCTATAAATGTAGTATTATTGGATATGTTTGAGGGCAATCTGTTTTACTGACCATGGCAAAGATTTGATACATTTCTCCTGAACATTCTATCTGTTCTAACAGGATCCAACATTCTTCTGGTTTTGAGAAAGACCAGGCTACCAGGGCTTTATTTGGCAGGCTTGACAACTGATCCAGTATTAGGAGCTGGAAAACCTCCTTCTGATCTGTTTAACTTAGTAAGTTAAACTCTGTGGTTTTCCTTGTTTGTTTCCAAATTATTTTTATAATGCTATTTGATATATCTGCAATCATTTTATCATGTATGCTGATGTGTAAAATTTGGAACTGGAAATATAGTTAAGGAAGTGCATTTATTTTTATAGCTGATGTTCTGTCTTTTGAAGATAAACTGCATTTTTTCCAACTGTCAATCTTTTGAGATGACATATTAGGGGTCCAAAATCAAGATCATAGAGCATTTCTAAATTGTCTGGAAGTAGCACTCTTAAATCTTTAAATTAGTTTATCATGTGTTTAAATCAAAATTTGTTTCTCATTCTGGGATATTTATTGCCTCTCTCTGTTTAATTATTGCTTATTACCCTCCTGGATTTTTGATTTCCTTTGTTATCTCCTAGGGTGAGGTAGTACAGGAATTCTTGACTAGTGGGGTGTGAGCTGCCCTGGTGGTAAGGCAATGATCACTGGTTTGCACCCTATTGCTAGTGGGAGAAGAAAAGCACCAACATCCTGTAATTAGTAAGACCCAACAAAAACTGAGAAAGCAGGGGAATGGAGCAGGTCATTACCTCCTGCAGCTACACCCTTTGCTCCACCCAGCCCATAGCATCTCCTCAGCACTCCACTTTTCCCACAGTGCTCAGCTCTGGAGGAAATGAAGCTGAATTCTGTATGGGTAGAAAGGGAAAAAACACTTTTAGTAGTCTCTCACCAGCCAGCCCCACCTACATTCCCCCAGTCCATGCAGCATCCTAAAAATGCCGACACAGATTCTGGCTGTATTTACCTAAATCCCACAATCCAGTGTAGCCACTTAGAATTGTGGGATTTGAGTGGTGCACTCCAGTAAACCATGGATGGAAAAAGTGTTGAACCCCTGAGTTAACAGATTTTGATTTTAAATAACGTGACAATATACTTATACAGTAGAACCTCAGAGTTACGAACACCAGAGTTACGAACTCACCAGTCAACTACACACCCCATTTAGAACCGGAAGTACACAATCAGGCAGCACCAGAGGACCCCCACCCCCCGCCACCGCCAAAAAAGCAAATACTACACAGTACTATGTTAAAAGTAAACTACTATAAAAATGAAGAGAAAGTAGCATTTTTCTTCTGCATAGTGAAGTTTCAAAGCTGTATTAAGACAATGTTCAGTTGTAAACTTTTGAAAGAACAACCATAATGTTTTGTTCAGAGTTACGAACATTTCAGAGTTACAAACAACCTTCATTCCCAAGTAGTTCGTAAGTCTGAGGTTCTACTGTAACAATTTTATTTTGTGTCTTTGCTATTGTTATTCCTTCTATTGTGTTATTTCTAAGTTTCTGGGCCAAAGGTTCCAATGCAAAGGGCAGAGGGGAAATCCCTGTCTTGGTCCTCAAAGTATCTTAAACCTCTGAACTTGCTACCATTTATTCTGACTAGCTTGGGTTGCATGTAGGTCTGCGCTCATATCAAAAGTTAGAATCCATGCACGACAATGTCATTTTTTGTAATTAGCCCTGATTAACAATCTAATCTTGTGTTGCTATTTGTTGGTTGATTATTTTTTTAACTGCTAGATCATTTGAGATGAGCTTTAAAATTAGTCAAAGTTGTTCTTAGATTGGTGCAATTGTGATTCTATCAAGAAATTCAGACAAAAACAAAGGGTTACTAAGATTTGAAATTTATTTGTCAATAAAAAGTGCATAGTACAAGCCCTTTATCCCAGTTCCAAATACTCAGTAGAAGATTAATAGTAAACCTCAAATGGCACAGACATGATTTTTGTTTGGCATGATTCAGACATTTTAAACCACCAATTTACATCAGGTACATCACATTATCATTTTTCATCTTTAGGTAAACATTACAAGGCAACATTACTGCAGACACTATATGAACACATGATTTTTCATTTCAGAATATAATAATTGTGTTAAGCAGGTGCTAAAATACTATTATTTTAACAAAGTTATAAACGAAGGTATAAACATAAACTCTCTTCTTTATTTCTTTAATTGCTACAACTTCTCTCTTATTAGCTGAGCCTCAAACCTTTAATATAAAATTGATCATGGTCTTAAACTTTACATCCTTCTAATCTCTTCCAAGGGGTTCCTCTTAAAATGTACAGTGTTCAGTTTTGTAATCACGATGCAGTTATTTCATCACAAATTATTATTATGGGCTAGATTCTGCCACCCTTATTAACAATGCTGCAGCTAGAACATTCTCTGACAATAGTCAAACTAATTACAATGGCGCTACTGGTTGAGTAAAATAACATGAATAAAAGTGGCAAAATACAGCCTTATAATAGCTACTTTTACTTTAAGCAGTATTATTGGTCTGAAGTTTACATACTAGAGAGAATATCTCAGAATTTAAAAGGCATACATGTTGGCATGGGATAGTGGCCTGGCTACATAGCAAAACATTTTGCTATACAATATTTCCACTGCTTTTCTTTCACACAGAAAATTTTAAATAGCAATTTACATAAGGAAAGTATATATGTATAAAACTGTTCGGACAACATTTTGACTAGCAGAATTTTAAGAAAAAAAAAATGTTGATTCAACACAGAACACAATTAAAAATTTCTCGGATTACAATGTACAAACATCTATGGCTATATATTGTCCAAAATCTCAAAGCAGGGTGCACAAAGCATGCCTTCTATATACATATTAGGGCATCTAAATAGAAGTGGTCTGATCTTCAGAGGTGCTGAGCACCGGCAAGTCCCACTGACTTCAAAAGGAGCTGGAGTTGCTCAGTATCTCTGAAATGAAGCCCCTTCCAGTTAAGTGCTTACATATGGAGTTAGGCTTCTAACTTAATGCACCCAAGTTTGAAGACTTTTGGCCATTGACAGAGCTGTCCCTAGGGTATGGCGAATTGGGGCAACCACTCTGGGCCCTGCGCTTTGGGGGGGCCCCATGGGCCAGCACGATTGGCCAGCGCAGTCAGTGCTGGAAGTGAGGGATTTGTCACTTCCGCCCTGGGCCCCACACTCTCCTAGGGATGGCCCTGGCCACTGATTCTTGGGGGAAAAAAAACGCAGGCATGGTAGGCCATGTAAGTATTTTTTATTGGTCCAATAAAAAGATACCACATTACCTACGCAGTTCAAAATGTTATTCCAAAGATGTACTAGGAAGGCAAAAACTAGTAGTTGGATAGTGTATCCCAGTAATGTTCTTACACAGTGTTTGTGGCCTATACTGCCATCAGTCATATTGGGACAAATTCTCTCGATTACACTGTTGCAATCCCATTCTCTTCAGTAAGGCTGCATCAGGCTAACAGAGAATTTGGCCCAATATTATTATTTTACTAATGCTCCCTATCTATAGGTGCTGTATTACACAGCACACTGCTACAGAGAAGCTCAGTGGCACAGTTACATACATCAAATTATAAAAGCATTTTCTCGGGTCTGTACTGTATGTTTACAAGAAATTTGGCTGACCTGCCATTTACCCTGAGGAGGACAAGCCTATCTCTGATAACAAAGGGATCCAACGTAATATTTTTCCACGGCCCAGTTATGCAAATCATTACTCACATGAATAGCCCCTTTGCTACTTGCAAAAGTAAGGCGTTCTCATGCGAGTAAAAGCTTGCAGGATCAGGCCATTAATTCCCCGCATATTTGTTCTCCCTACTTTTGTGGAAAGTAGCTCCATAGCCATCTGGTCACACAAAACTGTCCTTTACATTATTCCCATTAATTTTTCAAATTGATAAGAAAAATATACAATGTCACTTTTCTGTATGTCTTTAAAATGTTCTTAAATTCTTTAATGTATGTTTAAAAAAAGTCACTGTCACTAGTTCCAACGGAAGATGCACATGCATGCACACACACACACCAACATTAAAGGGAAAATATATGCCATAGATCTTCACCTGCAATTTCTGTATTGAACAATCCAACAACGAATAGATAAGAATCAAAAGGGTAAAGGATTATGACAATATATAGGTAAAAACCAAATTGTAAGTAAGTGAAAATAACTTTCTGAAGTTAATGACTGGTTGATAACGTTTTGATCTTGTTACGTGTTGCAGCAAAAAATTTAAGATTTTGATTATTATAAGATTATACTCAGGACAGAAAATTGTAATGGATACGTTTCAGTAGATTTTTCTTTTTGTAAAGTTTGTAAACAATTCTCTTTTAGAATTTAATATTTAGTTGCCCAGGTTTTAGTTGTCTTTAAAAATACATTGAATTAGACAGCTCACTTATTGGTGAATGTATTTAATTTCATTTTGGTGATGATAATCTTTTGTGTAAATTCCTTACACATAAGACAAGCTTTTGATTGGGATAATTTTCAGACACATTCTCATGCCCACACACATAGATGTACATTCATTACAGCAGATGATCCATGCTTTTGCAACAGCCCTAAAAACTATGTTGGCGGTCCAAAGAGTTAAAGCTGCTCTGAACAGCAAGGTAAAGGCAGTGGTGAGCTGGAGCCGATTCACACCGGTTCGCTGGAACCGGCTGTTAAATTTAGAAGCCCTTTTAGAACCGGTTGTCCCACGAGGGACAACTGGTTCTATAAGGGCGTCTAAATTTAACAACCGGCCAAAAGTGGCGCCTTAGGCACCGACTCCGTGGGTGTTCCGGGGCTGAAGCACCCACGGGGAAAATTCAGAGGGTGCTCTCCCCGCCTGGCCCCAGCTCACCTCACCTCCACTCCGCCTCTGCCTCCTCCCCTGAACGCGCCGCCCCACTCTGCTTCTCCCCCCCCCCCCCGGCTTCCCGCGAATCAGCTGTTGACGCGGGAAGCCTGGGAGGGGTGAGAAGCAAGCAGCAGCTTCGCGCTCAGGCCCAGGGAGACGGAGGTGAGCTGGGGCGGGGAGAGGTTCCCCTGCACCCCGGGTTACCTGCTGTGGCACGGGCGGCCCTCCTCCCACCCCCCGTCCAGCTCGCCTCCGCCTTCCTGGGCCTGAGCGTGAAGCCACCGCTTGCTTCTTAGCCCACCCCCAGCTTCCCGCGCGAACAGCTGATTCGCGGGAAGCCGGGGGTTGGAGAAGCAGAGTGGGGCGGTGCGTTCAGGGGAGGAGGCAGAGCGGAGGTGAGCTGGGGCCGGGCGTGGGGCTGCCAGTGGGTGCTCTGCACCCACCAAATTCTCCTCGTGGGGGCTCCAGCCCTGGAGCACCCACGGGGTCAGTGCCTAAGGCACCACTTTTGATGTGATCAGTTGGGGGAGCGGCCGCTGCCCCTGCTCCCCCCTAGCTATGCTACCCTGCCCCTAGGAGCCAGAGGGACCTGCCGGATGCTTCCTGGGAGCCGCCCCAGGTAAGCATCGCTGGGACTCCCCACCTCGCCCCCTGGCAGGTCCCTCTGGCTCTTAGGGGCAGGGTGGGGTGGGCACCTACTACGGTGGCCCACGAGACCCTCCTGGCCAGTTCTGGGGGCAGTCAGAGGACAGGGGAGGAGGGTGGATGGGGCAGCAGTCTGGGGGGGGTGTCAAGGAACGCGGGGGGTTGGATGGAGCAGGAGTCACGGGGGCTGGGGGCAGGCCACAACCCCCCTCGAGGAGGGAACCAGTTGTTAAGATTTTGGCAGCTCATCACTGGGTAAAGGTAAAGTAATTTCACTTTTTCTACAAAAAACTCACGCTCATGTTTGCAAATAAGTTTCCAAAATATGTAGGGAAAAAAGAGAATTAATCTGAAAAATAACTTTTAATGACTATAAATGCACAAGGATTTAAATTTTCCTTGAATTATGCCAGAGACCACTGCAAAGAAATTATATATTGTAATCATTGTAACAAAAAGAGAATGACTGGAATGTCCACAGTAAAACAACCACCAAAACTCCACCCCCTGCAGCTCCTTATTGTTTATTCAAATATCACCTACTAGGAATGGTAATAATATATAAAGCAAGAATTAACTTAAAAGTGAAATAGCTCCTAGCTGTTCCATACCAAAATAATATCATCCTGCTTTATGTAAATGCAAAAGGAAAATAGTATTGAATGGGATTTAGTACTCTGGTCACTTTCGTTCATTTGGTCGTGCAAGGTTTTAGCAGTCGAGCATTTCCAGCATTAGAAGGTCTAATCCACGGGTGGGGCTGGTGGTTCTTGTCCCTGGTTGTACAAAAGGGAAAAAAATGCACTGGTTTAGAAATTCTAGTCTACCAAGCATGACTTATAAAAAGAATGAAATCCTCCTCTAATATTCAAACTAAATAACAAACAATTCTGTTTTTCCCTTCAGTGGGGAAATGGGGCAGTGGGGAAGGACATAGGATGGGGGAGAGAAGGCGATGGGGGAAGCGGGGGCCAGGGGGGAAGAGGCAGGGTGGAAGGAAGAGGGTGAGATGTGAAGGAGATAGAGCAGTGGGAAAGGGGCATGGGATGGGAAAGGACGGGGGAAGTGAGGGCAGGGGTGAAGCTGGAGTCCAGTATGCGGCATCCCCTTAGCAGAAGCTGGGGCTCCCCTGTTAAGCAGATCCATCAAGCCCTCACCCTGACAAGTCCCACCTCCCCTGCATCTGTATCACCCTGATGAGCCCCCCCAGACACCCTGCCCACTGAGCCCCAACCATCTACACCTGGACCCCCACCCAAATGAACCCCAGCTCCCCTGCACCTAGACCCCCCCGCTGAGCCCCAAACACCTTCACCTGGATCCCCTGCAGAGTCCCATTGCCCCTACACCTGGAACCCCCCAATGAACTTCTGTGCATCCAGATCTCCCACGGAGCCACCCGCACCCAGACTGCCCCACAGAGAACTCTCTTACCCCCAACTGGATCCCCCCACACTAAGTCCTCTGCACTTGGATCCTGCTGCCAGACTGATCCTGATCACCCACACCAGGTACGCCTAGCCCAGGGGGGCAGGACCTCAGGGTGTTTCTGGGACAGGCCTGGCCCTTGCATTGTATCAGAGTTGGGTGCAGCCTCATTGCTGAGTCCCTGTCCCAGGATGGGGTGAAGGAGGCTGCAGGGTAATCTCCCACCTCCATGCAACCAGTGGCCTGTCTCTGGGAGGGGTGGGGGCTGGGCATAGAGATCTGTGGTGGAGGTCTCTGGGCGAGGGGGCGCTGGGCATAAGGATGGGGCACTGGGCAGGGGGGGCGGTGTGGTGCGGGCCCGCCCTCAAGGGGAAGGGGCATGCTGGCAATACAGGGCTGGGTAGGCCAGTGTGCATCTGGCAGCTGCAGGTTCATGAACAGTGCCCTCCTGCTGGGCTGCGCAGAGCGGGGCTGCTCCCACCACGCTGTGCCTCATTGCCCCCAGCCCGCCCTTCACTGTGGAGATTGACCATCCCGCCGCCCTGCACCTTGCCCCATGGGGGCCCACAAATATGTTTGGCACTGGGCCCACAAAAAGTTAATCTGGCCCTGGCCCCAGAAAGTTGTTTGGGTAACCATACAGAGTTTGGCCTGTGGCAATGCTAGACTTTGCTTGATCTCTGGTCTCTGACTCCAGCCTGATCCTGACTCTTGCTTATGGAGCCTGGCCCTTGTGAGCCCTCCAACTCCTGCCTGGTGACTATTGGCCCTAATGGGCAGAATTCACCCCACTTATGACTGTTAGGTCAGACTGTTTATGCCCTGGTCCCTTACATCATGTTTATCATCTCAGCTATTTCCACATCATATGTGCTCAGTGTAAAGTAAAAAAGATATGGGGGGGGGGAGGAGGGGAGAGTTAATCACTATCCTAAAAACACATCTCAGTTCTTGCCATCTTGATAAAGATTCTGCCGATCAATTTGAGGCCGTTGGTTACTGCTGTGCATCTTGTGGCTTTGAGTGGGTATTACCAATTAGAACATAACACTTCTGTTTATGGTTCACCACAAGGAATCGAATCCAGCTCAACCTAAGGCAGAGTGGTTTAGCTGTGTTGGCCCTGCAGGTCTCTCAGAAGTATAATCAGTGAAAACTTAGACTATGTCTACATTGCACACTTCACAATGGTGTGGCTGTGCCGCTGCCACGTCTTTGTATGGTGCACTGTGTAGCTGCTCTTTATCTCTCCCAGCAAAAAAATAAAATCTTTCCGAATGAGGGGTGGTAGCTTTTTCGCCGGGAGCATGGTTCCCACTGATGAAGTGCTGTCCACACCGGCGCTAAAACTTTTCATCGCTAAAACTTTTATCGTTCAGGAGAGGGTTTTTGCACACCCCTGAGCGACAAAACTTTTAACGACAAAAGTGCCAGTGTAGACATAGCCTTAATTTTGTCAATAAAATTGGCAGTTATGGCTCTAAATAGGCAGAGGGAGCAGATCTATTCACTGAGATCTTGTTTTTAGTTACTTTTCAGAATATAACCACACTTTAAACAAAAGACTTAATTATTTCTAGTCTGAGAGACTTTTGCAGAAGGGAACATATACATTTAATATTAATGTGATACCAAAACATAGCAGTAGAAAGCATAGGAAAACAGTTTTGGGGAAAAACTAATGAATATAATGTAGTGTACTTAAAAAATGTTCCTAAATCTAGATATTTTATTTAAATTCTTTAGGTAGGGTGCTTCAAGACACAGACATACTTACATGATGTGGACTGGCTGGTTTTCCAGCCATGTTGGATCCTCTTAGATTAGTTGGTCTCAGCAAGAACAAGACAAGAGCGATAACCACCCAGGCCATCATTATCATGGCAATACTGATGCCGTTATCACCAGAGGAATTTGGTCCCGGCACTACAGACAGAGAAAACTACATCATAAAAGGGTGTGGGAGCAGAGTCCTTTTATCAACATGAAAATGTAAACAACACAAGTATCAGACCAAACTACAACAGTTTTGGTTCACAGCCATGATTATTCTGTCTGCTTGGCTTTAAGATTCACAACTTTTTGTAAGGTTGACAAAAAAGTGCCAATTTCCTAAAGCTGATATGAAATTCCCTCTTAATGGGTTGCAGATAAAGAGAGCACACTATGTTACTGTGGGCAGAGTATACAAAGACCAGTGTTCAGAATGATTTACAACTCATATCAGTGCAAAAAAAACAACACAATATTATACATATATCAATATAAGTGAAACATTCCACACGTGTAGAGGGAATGGTGTATGATTTTCATAGCCCATTTTTATAGGCTTGACGCTGCAAACCCTAATGCACAGTGCAGGGTTGTTAGCCTCCACTTGCTCTTAAGCAATCTTGTATATGTAGGAACAAGGAAGGCATCTAGTTCTTTGTGTAACCCACACTAGATAAGCATGAGTCTTTGTTCCCCTCCAGTGGCTGATCTACATAGGTGGAGGAGTCTACTACAAATGCTGCTTAATAGCTAGTGGGAAAAGTTTGTTTTTAACACTGAAGGTCCAGGTTCAAACCCTGCTATCAGCCCAAGCACAGGGGATCATTATACCTACTTGTGAAAAGAAGTTGGCAAACCACTCAGAATAAATTGTTTACTGTTAATTTAGCTCTCCAATAGTTTCCAAGGAGACTGGTGTTTCTAAATTTGATGGAAATTCAAAATTATGTATTGCAAAAATTGTGCGAACAGATGTCTGCCTTGGCATTAGTCATGAGCTTGGTGTGGCAAAGATTTCTCATTTAAGGATTTGACTCAATATGTGAGCTGTGTGACGGTCACTGAGATCATGTTCCCTAACAGAATGGCATAACTACTATCAACTACTTCCCTTTCTTCCTAAAACCAAAATATTGGTGGGTCAAGGTGCAGGAGGTCCTTAATTTCTGGGAAGAAGAGTGATGTAGGGGGCAGAGGCAGGGACTGATAAAAAAGGGAAGCTGATATACTGTCATTTGCAACAAAATAGCAAATGGCTGGAACTTCAGCACATTTCCACAAAATTGAGAAATTCCCCTGAATGGAGTTGTCTGGTTGTACTACCAGGGAGAAATAAGTATTTAAAGCCTCCCAAATATCTGATTATTTGCATATTTAAAATATGCAGCCTTTTTCCAGAGATCAATGTTGCCAGGTTTAGCACATTAGCTGCGCATTTCTGCTACAAGTAGTAGTGAAATGCTAGTATTTAAAATTACCCTAATTAAGCATTTGATCTAACATCCCATCACGCTGAACTTCTTCTCTTTCAGGCTCATAATATATCTTTTGAATCCAACAGCAAAATTGTCATTGACTTTACACAGTGTAATTTGTGTATTACCCATCAGAAGGTAACTAATGCAATGTTATTGGGAGGTAATGTTCAGAACAAGAAAAGCTAGTTGATTTTATTTATGAAAGTTTAGATTTTGTACAAAACCTCAAAGTCTGGGGGAAATCCACAGGGAGACCCAGGGCCTTGGAATTTGCAGGGTTTTAGCATCCACTGATTTCTATTATTTTTGACAATTACATATGAGTCTTTCACCTCTAACACGCTGGTTTAAATCTGGCCTATGCCAATGTTTGCTAGAAGTTATCACTAGTAATAGCTGTTTGATGATCTATTTGCATTGAGTGGGGTGGGGTCAGTCAGTTTCTTGAGCACAAGTTTTCACAATGGAAAACTATTATCACTGTTGTTCCCCTTAATGGCATTTTCAAGAGAGCCCAAGGGCTGAGTGGGCCCAGAGAACTATTCCCTCATCAATGAAGGTGATGTCTACATAACAGAGTTAAGGCAAGCTAATGGGGTACTGTGGGGAAGTTTGCAGGACTGCTGCCCACAGCACAGCTCTTCTGTAATACAAGACTTCATGATCCAGAGCCATCAATCTGATATTCTTCAGGTACATTAAATTCACTCAGAAATATAACAGAAAAATTGGGATGAATTATGAAAAATCAGACCTCAGCAGCACTTCCTCAGACTCAATGAGACAACTCTTTTGATTTTATGAGCTAAAGGAATTGCCATTAAACTCTTGCTTTTCAAATCTTTGAAATGGAGACATCTCAAATCTGGAAAAGCTGCTAACATAGAACGAGTTCAACTATAAATGCCAATTACAAAAAAACATTCTAATGAGAGTTTGAAAGTCTGAGCCATTCTGGGTGTGGGTCAGAAGAAGATCTAGCAGGAGCAAAATGAGAACATATCGTAACACGAAATGTAACTTTCAGTTCACTAGTTAGGACATAAAATACGGATTCAGAACAGCATGTAGAATTGTGCAGGCAAGTGTTCAGCTTGTAGTCTTGTTCTGTACAAGTGAAACAACATTAATCAGCTTGGTGTATCAATATTTGAAACTTTGGGAGGCCTTTATGCATCCCATCTCCGTCACATAATACTTAACCCTGCCTCAGAACAGACATGTAGACTAGTTGACCTCCTGAGGTCCCTCTAGGGCTTTTGATTTTAGGTTTTAAGCAATGAACACTGACAAAACATTCCTGATACTATTTTAAAAAAAAAAAAAAAGGTGTGTATCCTAATAACACCAGAAAAGAACTGGAAATGGTTACTTGTACCTAGGGGTTTATCTGCACAAAGAAGTAGAGTGGACTACAGGGGTGTGATTTTTGAAGTGTACTAATGCATTGCACATTGATTGATCCATGCAGACCCTGTTGCCATGCGCTAAAGGTTCCCGAGTGTGCTTTAACACAGTGGTTCTCAACCAAGGATATGCATACCCCCTGGGAGTATGCAGACGTCTTCCATGGGGTACGTCAACTCATCTAGGTATTTGCCTAGTTTTACAATAGGCTACATAAAAAGCACTAGCAAAGTTAGTACAAACTAAAATTTCATACAGACAATGACTTGTTTATACTGCTCTATATACTATACACTGAAATGTAAATACAATATTTATATTCCAATTGATTTATTTTATAATTATATGGTAAAAATGAGAAAGTAAGCAATTTTTCAGTGATAGTGTGCTGTGACACTTTTGTATTTTTATGTGTGATTTAATAAGCAAGTAGTTTGTAAGTGAGGTGAAACTTGGGGTACACAAGACAAATCAGACTTCTGAAAGGGGTACAGTAGTCTGGAAAGGTTGAGAGCTACTGCTTTAATGTCATGCTTTTGAAACAGTACTGTGTTAAAGCGCAGTAGGGAATATTACAGAGAGATTATATTACTCATTACAAGGAGTGTATACTGTAATGTATATACATTAACAAGTCATCAAAACACATAAGGACAAGCTTAACTTTGAGCACATGCTTAAGTCCATCCCTGTTCATAAAAGTTCAGCAAGTACTTAAATGCTTTGCTAACTTGGGTCCTAAAGTCACATATCACTTGAGGGGGGTTTGGCTACCCTATGCTATGTTCAGCAGAAACTCAACTGACTAGCCAGTTTCACATACTTCAATTGTCAAAAACCCACTTGTGTTAGCAATGCCATGTTGATGTGCTTTGACTGTATTCACATTCTTTTTATTCCCATTGAGTAAATTTCACTCAGTTATAGAGGGGCAGCATAAAAAGACCCAATTACATCCCATGATACAGTTAAAACATGCCTCAGCCCTGGTCTACACTAGGACTTTAGTTCGAATTTAGCAGCGTTAAATCGATGTAAACCTGCACCCGTCCACACGATGAAGCCCTTTATTTCGACTTAAAGGGCTCTTAAAATCGATTTCCTTACTCCACCTCTGACAAGTGGATTAGCGCTTAAATCGGCCTTGCCGGGTCGAATTTGGGGTACTGTGGACACAATTCGATGGTATTGGCCTCCGGGAGCTATCCCAGAGTGCTCCATTGTGACCGCTCTGGACAGCACTCTCAACTCAGATGCACTGGCCAGGTAGACAGGAAAAGAACCGCAAACTTTTGAGTCTCATTTCCTGTTTGGCCAGCGTGGCAAGCTGCAGGTGACCATGGAGAGCTCATCAGCAGAGGTGACCATGATGGAGTCCCGGAATCGCAAAAGAGCTCCAGCATGGACTGAACGGGAGGTACGGGATCTGATCGCTGTATGGGGAGAGGAATCTGTGCTATCAGAACTCCGTTCCAGTTTTCGAAATGCCAAAACCTTTGTCAAAATCTCCCAGGGCATGAAGGATAGAGGCCATAACAGGGACCTGAAGCAGTGCCATGTGAAACTTAAGGAGCTGAGGCAAGCCTACCAGAAAACCAGAGAGGCGAACGGCCGCTCCAGGTCAGAGCCCCAAACATGCCGCTTCTATGATGAGCTACATGCCATTTTAGGGGGTTCAGCCACCACTACCCCACCCGTGTTGTTTGACTCCTTCAATGGAGATGGAGGAAACATGGAAGCAGGTTTTGGGGATGAAGAAGATGATGATGATGATGAGGTTGAAGATATCTCACAGCAAGCAAGCGGAGAAACCGGTTTTCCCGACAGCCAGGAACTGTTTCTCACCCTGGACCTGGAGTCAGTACCCCCCGAACCCACCCAAGGCTGCCTCCTGGACCCGGCAGACGGAGAAGGGACCTCCGGTGAGTGTACCTTTTAAAATACTATACATGGTTTAAAAGAAGCATGTGAAAGGATTAATTTGCCCTGGCATTCGCGGCTCTCCTGGATGTACTCCCAAAGCCTTTGCAAAAGGTTTCTGGGGAGGGCAGACTTATTGCGTCCTTCATGGTAGGACACTTTACCACTCCAGGCCAGTAACACGTACTCGGGAATCATTGTACAACAAAGCATTGCAGTGTATGTTTGCTGGCATTCAAACAACATCCGTTCTTTATCTCTCTGTGTTATCTTCAGGAGAGTGAGATATCATTCATGGTCACCTGGTTGAAATAGGGTGCTTTTCTTCAGGGGACACTCAGAGAGCCCGTTCCTGCTGGGCTGTTTGCCTGTGGCTGAACAGAAATGTTCCCCGCTGTTAGCCACGGGGAGGGGGGAGGGTGAGGGGGTAGCCACACGGTGGGGGGAGGCAAAATGCGACCTTGTAACGAAAGTACATGTGCTATGTATGTAATGTTAACAGCAAGGTTTACCCTGAAAGAGTGTAGCCACTGTTTTATAAAATGTGTCTTTTTAAATACCACTGTCCCTTTTTTTTTCTCCACCAGCTGCATGTGTTTCAATGATCACAGGATCTTCTCCTTCCCAGAGGCTAGTGAAGATTAGAAAGAAAAAAAAACGTACTCGTGATGAAATGTTCTCTGAGCTCATGATGTCCTCCCACACTGACAGAGCACAGACGAATGCGTGGAGGCAAATAATGTCAGAGTGCAGGAAAGCACAAAATGACCGGGAGGAGAGGTGGCGGGCTGAAGAGAGTAAGTGGCGGGCTGAAGCCAGGGCTGAAGCTCAAATGTGGTGGCAGCGTGATGAGAGGAGGCAGGATTCAATGCTGAGGCTGCTGGAGGATCAAACAGGTATGCTCCAGTGTACGGTTGAGCTGCAGCAAAGGCAGCTGGAGCACAGACTGCCACTACAGCCCCTGTGTAACCAACCGCCCTCCTCCCCAAGTTCCATAGCCTCCACACCCAGACGCCCAAGAACGCGGTGGGGGGACCACCGGCCAACCAGCCACTCCGCCACAGAGGATTGCCCAAAAAAAAGAAGGCTGGCATTCAATAAATTTTAAAGTTGTAAACTTTTAAAGTGCTGTGTGGCATTTTCCTTCCCTCCTCCACCACCCCTCCTGGGCTACCTTGGTAGTCATCCCCCTATTTGTGTGATGAATGAATAAAGAATGCATGAATGTGAAGCAACAAGGACTTTATTTCCTCTGCAAGCGGTGATCGAAGGGAGGAGGGGAGGGTGGTTAGCTTACAGGGAAGTAGAGTGAACCAAGGGGCAGGGGGTTTCATCAAGGAGAAACAAAGAGAACTTTCACACCGTAGCCTGGCCAGTCATGAAACTGGTTTTCAAAGCTTCTCTGATGCGTACTGCGCCCTCCTGTGCTCTTCTAACCACCCTGGTGTCTGGCTGCGCGTACCCAGCAGCCAAGTGATTTGCCTCAACCTCCCACCCCGCCATAAACATCTCCCCCTTACTCTCACAGATATTGTGGAGCACACAGCAAGCAGTAATAACAGTGGGAATATTGGTTTCGTTGAGGTCTAAGCGAGTCAGTAAACTGCGCCAGCGTGCCTTTAAACGTCCAAATGCACATTCTACCACCATTCTGCACTTGCTCAGCCTGTAGTTGAACAGCTCCTGACTACTGTCCAGGCTGCCTGTGTACGGCTTCACGAGCCATGGCATTAAGGGGTAGGCTGGGTCCCCAAGGATAACTATAGGCATTTCAACATCCCCAACAGTTATTTTCTGGTCTGGGAATAAAGTCCCTTCCTGCAGCTTTTGAAACAGACCAGAGTTCCTGAAGAAGCGAGCGTCATGTACCTTTCCCGGCCATCCCACGTTGATGTTGGTGAAACGTCCCTTGTGATCCACCAGAGCTTGCAGCACTATTGAAAAGTACCCCTTGCAGTTTATGTACTCGCAGGCTTGGTGCTCCGGTGCCAAGATAGGGATATGGGTTCCGTCTATGGCCCCACCACAGTTAGGGAATCCCATTGCAGCAAAGCCATCCACTATGACCTGCACATTTCCCAGGGTCACTACCCTTGATATCAGCAGATCTTTGATTGCGTGGGCTACTTGCATCACAGCAGCCCCCACAGTAGATTTGCCCACTCCAAATTGATTCCCAACTGACCGGTAGCTGTCTGGCGTTGCAAGCTTCCACAGGGCTATCGCCACTCGCTTCTCAACTGTGAGGGCTGCTCTCATCTTGGTATTCATGCGCTTCAGGGCAGGGGAAAGCAAGTCACAAAGTTCCATGAAAGTGCCCTTATGCATGCGAAAGTTTCGCAGCCACTGGGAATCGTCCCAGACCTGCAACACTATGTGGTCCCACCAGTCCGTGCTTGTTTCCCGAGCCCAGAATCAGCATTCCACAGCATGAACCTGTCCCATTAGCACCATGATGCATGCATTGCCAGGGCCCATGCTTTCAGAGAAATCTGTGTCCATGTCCTGATCACTCACGCGACCGCGCTGACGTCGCCTACTCGCCCGGTATCGCTCTGCTAGGTTCTGGTGCTGCATATACTGCTGGATAATGCGTGTGGTGTTTAATGTGCTCCTAATTGCCAAAGTGAGCTGAGCGGCCTCCATGCTTGCCTTGGTATGGCGTCCGCACAGAAAAAAGGCGCGGAATGATTGTCTGCCGTTGCTCTGACGGAGGGAGGGGCGACTGATGACATGGCTTACAGGGTTGGCTTACAGGGAATTAAAATCAACAAAGGGGGTGGCTTTACATCAAGGAGTATTTCAGGCAGGACTTCACGGAGGGTTCCAATAAGAAATGGTGCACCTAAGTAATTGTTCTTATTGGAACAAGGAGGTTAGTCTGGCCTCTGATTAATACAAGGCTAGATTTACCTCGCTGCACCTTCTCTGTGAGTGACTGCAGTGTGACCTAGAGGAATGAGTCCCCTAGACGGGGGAGAGGGGGAAGCAAATGAGTACAAAACAAATCTGGTCTATTTCTTGTTTTGATCCACTCCATCTATCTTTTACATCTTTGGCTGGCAGCAGACGGTGCAGAAGGACTGCAAGCCATCCACATCTCATGGCTGCTCGGCAGAGGATGGTGCAGTAGGACTGCTAGCCATCCTCATCTCTTGCCTGCCTGGCAGAAGATGGTACAGTAGGACTGCTAGCAATCCGTATCGCCTGCCTGCTCACCATAAGATGGTTCAATACGACTGCTGGCAGGACTAAAGAGAATGACCTGATCAAGTCACTCCAACTTTAGTCCCTGAGCACATGTCTGCCCAGGCGCTCCTGGCCGACATGGCCAGGAGCACCTCGGACATGACGATGACGGCTACCAATCGTACTGTACCGTCTGCTGCCACAAGGCAATGTGTTGATGCTGCTGTGTAGCAATGCAGTACCACGTCTGCCAGCACCCAGGAGACATATGGTGACGGTTACCTGAGCGGGCTCCATGCTTGCCGTGGTATGGCGTCTGCACAGGTAACTCAGGAAAAAAGGCGCGAAATGATTGTCTGCCCTTGCTTTCACGGAGGGAGGGAGGGAACGGGGGCCTGATGATATGTGCCCAGAACCACCCGCGACAATGTTTTAGCCCGATCAGAGTGCTCCATTGTGACTGCTCTGGACAGCACTCTCAACTCAGATGCACGATTGTTTGCCGTTGCTCTGACGCAGGGAGGGGCGACTGACGACACGGCTTACAGGGTTGGCCTTAGGGAGCTAAAAATCAACAAAGGGGGTGGCTTTACATCAATGAGTATTTCAGGCAGGACTTCACGGAGGGTTCCAATAAGAAATGGTGCACCTAAGTTATTGTTCTTATTGGAACAAGGAGGTTAGTCTGGCCTCTGATTGATACATGGCTAGATTTACCTCGCTGCACCTTCTCTGTGAGTGACTGCAGTGTGACCTAGGGGAATGAGTCCCCTAGACGGGGGGCGGGTTTGCAAATGAGTACAAAACAAATCTGGTCTATTTCTTGTTTTGATCCACTCCATCTATCTTTTACATCTTTGGCTGGCAGCAGACGGTGCAGAAGGACTGCATGCCATCCACATCTCATGGCTGCCTGGCAGAAGATGATGCAATAGGACTGCTAGCAATCCGTATCGCCTGCCTGCTCACCATAAGATGGTTCAATAGGACTGACTGCTGGACTAAAGAGAATGACTTGATCAAGTCACTCCAACATTAGTCCCGGCGCCCATGTCTGCCCAGGCGCTCCTGATCGACCTCACAGAGGCGACCAGGAGCACCTCGGACATGACGAGGACGGCTACCAGTCCTATTGCACCGTCTGCTGCCACAAGGCAAGGGGTTGCTGCTGCTGTGTAGCAATGCAGTACCGCGTCTGCCAGCACCCAGGAGACATACGGTGACAGTGAGCTGAGCGGGCTCTGTGCTTGCCGTGGTATGGTGTCTGCACAGGTAACTCAGGAAAAAAGGCATGAAACGATTGTCTGCCCTTGCTTTCACGGAGGGAGGGAGGGAACGGGGGCCTGACGATATGTGCCCAGAACCACCCGCGACAATGTTTTAGCCCCATCAGGCATTGGGATCTCAACCCAGAATTCCAATGGGCAGCAGAGATTGCGGGAACTGTGGGATAGCTACCCACAGTGCAGCACTGCGGAAGTCGACTCTAGCCTTGGTACTGTGGAAGCACTCCGCCGAGTTAATGCACTTAATGCACTTAGAGCATTTTCTGTGGGGACACACACACTTGAATATATAAAACTGATTTCTAAAAAACCGAATTCTATAAATTCGACCTAATTTCGTAGTGTAGACATACCCTCAGTCTTGCAGTGCAGACAGAGAACAAGCCCTATTTTAGTTAAAAGAAAAGTAGTACTTGTGTTGAGTCCCTAAATCAGGTTATAGCCTTGGTGTTGCAGGGCTAGAGCACACGTAGGGTACATGGTAAAAACAGTTTGGTCCTGTTTACACTGCAAGGTCAACTCATAGTTTAAGTGTGCTGGGAAATTACTATGTGTAACTGGTTCCCTCACGTGTAAATGGCCCATGGTGGATGGGCCAAAGATGATTCAAAGTCTTTAGAATTTAAGTTATAATACTTCAGAGTTGGGATTGATTCAAAATGGGAAATGAGGAGGTTAAGTGTGATGTATTAGAACTTTTCAACTGATCTAATAGTTTATTAATCCTACCTATATCTGCTCTATCCCAGAAAGATTTTGTTTAATTTAATAGTTCTCACCCATGTGAAGGATCTGAATTATACCCTTAAAGTTCAGCTATGAATCACAAGAGACTTTACATCAGTTCTGATCTGCATTTACCACACTAAAATTGTAGACTAACTTTCTGAGTCATTGTACTGACTTGCAACATTAACAGTCACAGATGACTACTCCTTAAATATTGTCTGCTTTGTTTCCAGTTAGGCTGATAAACTTTGAAATAAATTTTTGTTATTCATCTTGGGCTGTGCTCATTTGTAAGAGTCAAGGGAGTCCAACCTACTTCTCTACCATCTGCCAGCTCTCTCCTCTCTCCCCCCTTAGTTCTCTGATCCTCCCTCTTTTTCTGTTCTTCCCTCCCCTCCAGTTCTCCCTGTGGTCTTTAATTTCTCTTTTCTTCCCCCTCGCTGATCTTCAGGTTTGCAGGGATGTGCCCCGCCTTCTCAGGTTAGCCTCCTGTAGCACACATCACCTATTTCTCGTCTCTCCTGCCTCTTTGGCAAGGATCAAGAAATGGTAATTAATTAACTACTGGAATAATTTCCCAAGGGTCACAGTGTATTCTACATCACTGGCAATTTTTAAATCAAGATTGGATGTTTTTTTAAAAGATAAGAGCTAGGAATTATTTTGGGGAGGTTCTATGGCCTGTGTTATACAGGAGGTCAGACTAAATAATCACAATGGTCTGTTCAGACCTTAGAATCTACGAAAAACTTAGGCCTTGTCTACACTACCAAGTTTTGTCGACAAAACTGATGTTGACACTCAAAAATCGGCATAATAAAAATCGGAATGTCATGTTCACACTCGCTCCCTCTGTCAGAAGAGTGCGTCCACAGGTGGAGCACTATCATTGACAGTGTGGGCAATATACTGTGGGTACCTATCCCACAGTCCAGCTCGACAGTCACTAGGTGTTGTGGGAAGGCGGAGCAGAATGCGGCACACCTTGGGACTCGGCTCAATGTTCCGTGAGGCATTGCTTTCTGTCCCAGCACTCCAGGGACTTCCGGCTTTCTTTCGCAGCATTTTTCAATGACCCTTCTTTGCTGTACACCCTGGCATCTTTGTCAGAAGGGATGGATCCCACACTGCTCTCCTATGCTCTGTTAACTGTCATGAAGACACCGCGAATGGCAGTGCAGTTAATCACGAAGTTCCTAAGTGAAGAAGACTCCCAGTTGCCTGACATGCTGTGTGATATGGATAGGAGCAAGCACACATCTCTGTGAACACCCAAAGCGTGATGAGTGTTGGCGGGGGTGCTTCACTTGGGGAAAAGGGCACTCGCTCTGCAAGGGCTGTGGTGCAGCCAACTTGGGAAAAATTTCTAAAATTCTCCCACACTTTTCCACAGGTGGGGTTCATTCTAGCAGCTATCTCACTGCTAAGGGTAAGCAGGGAAACGAGGGTTCATATACTACATGCTTGTGGCTTCCGCCTTGCTCCCTATGCTGTTCGCCTGTGTGCCACTTTGGTCCCTGCACAAGCGATTGCCGAATGGTGCAGGAAATTTTCCTACAATGGGGGAAAGGAACAAAGCTGTTCTGCCAAGGAGCCTTCGGCAGAGGATTACCGGTACCTTCGGGAAACTTTCCTGGAGATCTCTCTGGAGGATTCCCATGAGATCTCAGTGTGCATCAACACGATATTCCACTGTACTGATTAGCTACAAAGGGAATGTCCAGCACACAGAAACACAGCCAGCCTTGTACATTTCTATACCTTGAACCTACCTCCTCACTACACAGACCATAGCCACTAACCAGGCATCTCCTCTCCTGCTTCTTACTCACTGGAGAGCAACTGCTGAGACTGACTAGACACCTCCGGAGTGGTGAACTGTTCCTGGCTGCCTGCCCCACCGGGTGACCTCGCTGGGAGCTCCACATCATCATCTAACTCCACGTCTTTATCAATGACTTCATCCTCTGGGTTAGGTCCTCTTTCCACTGCCTCTAGTCCCGCCAAGTATCCATGGGGCTCTTGGAGGTGGATGTGGAGTCGCCACGGAGGATAGCGTCCAGCTCCTTATAGAACCAGCAGGTCTCAGGAGCAGCACAGGGGCTATGATTTCCCTCACCTTATGGTACGCCTGCCTCAGCTCCTTTATCTTTGCTCTGCACTGCAACATGATCATAGCCCTTTTCGCACAAGCCTTGAGAAATGTGCCTGTAAGTATCACAATTCCTACAGCTCAAGCACAGCTGGGACTGCACAGCCTCCTCTCTCCATATACTGAGCAGATCTAGCAGCTCCACAGTAGTCCAAGCAGGAGAGCGTTTGCTTTGATAACCTGCCATGGTCACCTGGGAAGAGGAGATGAGATGTCTCCACCTCGAGAAAACAGGAAATGGAATTTCAAAAATTCCCAGGGCTGCTAAGGGGTAGGGGTGGATGGTTGTTTACCTGGCTGCAGGGCATTGGAGTTCAAACTGCTGACCAGAGCAGTCATGATGGGCTTTGTGGGACACCTACTGGAGGCCAATTAAAGCAATAAAATCAAGCATGGTGTCTACACTGGCACTTTGTCGACAAAAATTTAAAGGAAAAAGCCTTATGTCTCTCATCGGGATGGTTGTATTTTGTCACCAAAACAGGGCATTTTTGCCGCCAAAAGTCACCTTGTAGTGTGTATGCATTCACTGTTTTGTTGACAAAAGCTGCCGTTTGTCAACAAAACTTTGTAGGGTAGACAAGGCCTAATAGATCAAATTGAAAGGGCAAGGTAAACCATGCACTGACCTTGCCAGAAGCAGAGATTAAACACTACAAGGCTCAAGATCCAGGAGGGACCTCCTCCCAATAGGAGAACAGAAAAGAAATACCACACAAAGTACTCTGTTGCTAATTACTGGTTGCCTTTCCTTCCCTTCCCTCAATATGAGCTGGGATCTGGGATGGTTTGGGTATGCAGTGGGAATGGGGCCAAATGGTGTTAGAATAACTGGTGAATAGCCTAAGTTTGGCTAGAACCTGATTCTAACACACTTGGACCCATCGAAACTGTATTACAACCTAGTTCAGCTACAAACTGTGCTTAAGCACATTTGTTAAACTCAGTTCCCTGGTCACTGTACAGGATCCTGAGAGCAAAGGAGAGATGGCTAGGAGAGAGAAATAGGGCTTCTAAAGTTTTGTAGCACCTTATATTTTCAAAGTGCTAATGTATGATTACTAACTACCCTGAGTAGCACTCCCTTATTGTATCATGTGCTTCCTTGCCTAAATTATAAATTACCCTAAAGAGATACATAAAAGGCTTTAAGATGATCTCTTTAGTTTGTAGTTACACAACTCCCCAAGAAATCTTTCAGCTAAAATCCTCCACTATGAAAAACAGGTCCAGCTTGCAATACAAGCTGCACTCTAATGATATCTACCTCTAAGAGATATAGTAAAAATAAACATCAGCCACATTGCTCTATAAGAAACTGCATACCACAAAATTCTGTAGGTAACAGACCTACTGATGCATATAGCCAACCTATTGCTCATATGAGTATGAGCTGAGGATCCCATTTCCAAGAGAAGCAAGGAGCAGGAGCCATGATTAGTGGGTGGTACCACCAGCAGCACAGCTGAGACAGAGCAGTGGTGCTAACAGATAGGGATCACCCCCTGAAGTTCAGTCTATGCAGGCAGAAAAGGCCCTCAGAAGTACCCTAGAATACTGCAAACATTCTTCATGCTGAGTGGCAGATGTCACTAAAAGAAATTAGAAGTTCATTTTATTTGAAAACTGAAGTTAAGGCTAAATCCTCACCAGCAATGAGCCTCCATTCTGCTTCCCCAGCTCTTGGACTGCTGGCAGTCAAAATGGCCCTCAAAATAACTTAGAGCAGCCTAAGGGCTGCTCCAAAAATTGCTCCAGAGAGTAGTGCCCTACAGTTCTCTGGTGCTCTTGTTCTTATCCCTCCAACCCTCTCTGTAAGGTGAGAGGGGGAAGCAGAGCAACAGAGAGGCAGCTATATGCCACCTCAGCATTCCCTCTGTGGCTCTGTGAGGCTGTCAGCCCCTATCATAATTTTGAGTTTCATCAGGGCTGCACTAACATTACATACACCTTCCCATGGCCTCCCACAACAGTATGGCTGTTCTAACAGGTGGGGATTGCTGGAGCATAGTGAGGTGGAAAAAAAATCAGGTCTCCATTTCCTCATCCACAGGCCTATGCCAGGTTTTATAAGGGGAGTTAGCACTACAGCATCACCTGGGAATCCTCCCTATGCAGGAGGAACCACGAGAGGGTTGATCTGCTGGCTTTCCAGCTACATGTCCCTAGTCTCATGTGTTTTTACCATATCTCATTATAAAACACAAAGCATCATTCAGAAATATTATATGCTAAAAGTGAGCTACTGCTGCTGGAACAGATTTTAGAGAAACCCTAAAAGTCCTAAAAGCAGCACTGGGCAGCCTAATATCTTTTAACAGACAGGACTGCAAACAAATACACTTTTCCTCTACATTTTGAGGTCCGTTGCAAGAGCATTTTACCTGGAGAATCTACAGAATCCCTGATGGAATACTCAGCTATTTGCACATTCAATACTTGTAGCATTCTTCCTTCATGACACCCTTTCAAATTAATCCCTCAAGCTGACACAGGTACCTTCCAGCAGCAGTGGATAAATACTTGTGAACATGAGAATCAGCAGTGAAATGGCTACTAGTGATAGATATATAGTAGATTATAAGATCTTTGGAGCATTGCCTATATCTTCTTCTATGAGGTTGTACAGAGCCCCAATGCAGACTGGGTCCTGTGAGTACTACAGCCGATAAATTCTACATAACATTGCAAGAACAAAATCAATAAGAGTTCACAGTTATTAACGTACTGAAATGAACAACAGAACTTCACACTTCTGTTAATGCTGCTATTTCAGTTTGGCTGGATGCAAGCTTCAAAAAATCTTAAATTTGGGGTTAAAGGATACATTTCACAGAAAGAATCATAATCCACAGTGTTTAGGGAGTTTACATGGATTTCTGTGGTTGCCTCTCCTTAGTTGGTAGCAACAGAAAAACATGATACACCTATGACATCACCGAGCCACAGCCCTGTTGTTTCCCAAACCAAAACACACATACATCTCAGCAGTCACTTCTATGATCTGTAGCCATAGGATTTGTCTGTAACAACATGAGCAGCTGGCTTTCCAGAAGGAAACATGAACCACCCGAATGAACTGTCGGGAGAATTAAAGCAAGATTTTTGGGATCTGGGCCCAGCAGTGAAGAACTATGAATCAGTAAATGGCAGAAAGTGTAGTACCAAGCTGACTGCTGCTAGCCAACTAGTCACTTGCTGCTGGTGCAGGACTTAGGCAAAAGGAGCGGGATTCTAGATCCATCACAACTGTAGACTCATGACAACCTGATCCAAGGGGAAGGAACAGGGAGGCAATGAATGGAAGTCCTTCTTCATGCCTGTCTATCTGAGAGTGAGGATAAGGGTGGATGTTACGTTCTCATGGAGCAGGGCCCAGAATAGTCATAACCCACCTCAGAAAACAACAGTTCCAGCAGCTTCTCCAGGCTCAATCTGTTTATTCTATTATTTGATTCTTGAGAGTTTTACAACACTAGTTTACCCAATAAAAAACAGTCAGTCAAAATGTCATCCTAAGCCATTAACAGAAAGCAACCCCGCACTGAAACTAAACTGTGCACATTATAAAAATAATTGAAAAGAACTTGGCTCTTCTATACAATACACTTCAGTCCAAGGATCTCGAAGTGCTTCACAAACATTAATGAACTCACCCTCATGCCTGCCGCTCCCCCAGGAATGAGGAAGTATTACCATCCTTATAGATGGGTAAACTCAGGCACACAGAGGTTACTTGTCACAAAGCAAGTCTGTGGCAGCGACAGGAACAGAACTCCCAATGCAGGTGAATACTGCAACTGCTACACCATGCTATCACCATCCCCTGACATATATGCCCCTTTCTCCTTCTAGAAGTGCTTACAACTCAGTGTAAAATTTCGTACCTGTGAAACAAGCTAAATGCCATCTGAGGATCACTTTAAATTAGGATCATCCTCTCTGGACCAGTCGAGCCAGATTTACAACCAGAATACAGTGGTGGCATGGTGCAAAGCGTCTGCACCACACTGGAGGAAGATGTTGTCCTTTTCAAATCCTTATCTGATTGGACTAACTTTACACTGATTCTTGCAGAGCAGACAGTTACTCTTCAGATATCTGATTTTAGCTGCTTTGGACAAACAGTAAGTACATTTTTAAAGCCATGATTATATGCAATTTGCATGAATATCAGGTGATTGCAGAAAGCAAAGCATTTTTAACTCAACCATTCTAAAAGGCCAAACAAATCTTGGTCTTATCCTCCTCTGCTAATTCCAGTTCAAAGGGAAAACCTAATTACCTAAAAGTAAAAGGAGCATTCTGGATCTCCTCCGCTGTCTCCCTTTTGCCTTCTTAGAGGCTTCAAATCGCAATGACCTTCCCTGACTAAGGGCATGTCTACACTACAAACTTTTGCTGCTATAAGTTACACTGGCATAAAGCCACCGCAGTTAGCATATTGCTTGTGCACACTTGGCTCCGTTTGTCGGTGCTGCGCGTACTCACCCAAAGAGTTTGTTTCAATGCACAGTGCCATGCACCATGGATAGATATCCCAGTGTGCAACTCGCCACTGTCCAGCATGCTGTCTTTTGGTGGGGCAGAAACAAGTTGCATAGGGTTGAATGGCACTGCAGGGTCAAGTTCCCATCATGCAGCTTTCTCCGCCCTATAACATCATCTCTAGCCCATAATTTTCACGCTTATTATTAAAATCCTACGAACTCATGCAGGACTTGTTGCTATCTGCCATCTCTGACAGAAACATGGGGCCTGCACAGCTCTGCACTCCTGTTATGAGCATTGCAAGCACAGGACACATGATCCTGAGGTATTTGCAGAGCCAGAAGGAGAATCACAGGAATGATGATGATTTCCTGAAGGGCGGATTGCTGTGGGCCATAGCGAGAACCAATTAAAGGTTGTTGCTGGCGTTCACGGAGCAGCTGCAAATGATGGAGTGCAGCTTCTGGATCCAATAAATGAGCAGTGATTGGTGGGATCCCATCATAATGCAGGCTTGGGATTATGAGCAGTGGCTGCAAAACTTTAAGATGCACAAGACCACATTCCTGGAACTGTGTGCTGAGCCTGCCCCAGCCCTCTAGGGGCACCAACAGGACAATGGCATTGCCAGTGGAGAAGTGAGCGGTGATCACCGTGTGGAAAACTTGCTGTGCCATATTGCTACCAGCCAGTGGGAAATTATTTTGGAGTTGGAAAATCAATTGTGGGGGCCACTGTCAGGCAAGTGTGCAGGGCCATTAAACATCTGCTACAGAAGAACTGTGACTCTCAGCAACATGCAGGACATAATGGATGGATTTGCAGCAGTGGGATTCCTGAACTGCGGTGAAGTGACAGATAGCATGGATACCTCTGTTTTGGCACCAGACCACCTTGCCACAGAGTACATCAGCAGAAAGGGCTACTTTTCTATGGAAGCACTGGTGGATCACCAGGGATGCTTCACGGATATCAGAGTTGGCTGGTCAGGGAAGGTGCACGACACTCACATCTTTAAGAACATGGACTGTTCAGAAAGCTACAACCAGGCACTTTCTTTCCCAACTGGCAGATTATCATTGGTGATGTTGAAATTCCATTATTGATCCTGGGGGACCCAGCCTGGCCTTTAGTCCCCTAATTCATGAAGTCACACACCGGATACTTTGACAGCAACAATGAAAGATTAAACTACTGGCTCAGCAGCTTGAAAAAGGCTTTGGTAGACTGAAAGGGCACTAGCATTGTTTACTTCACAAGATTGGGTATCAGTAAGAAAAATATCCCAAAGGTTATAGTTAAGGCTAAGATTTAGTGACAGGTATTTTTGGTAAAAGTCGTGGACAGGTCATGGGAAATAAATAAAAATTCACAGTCCGCAACCTGCCCACGACTTTTACCAAAAATACCCTGACTAAACTCTACTTCTGGGGTTCGACTGCTCAGGGACAAACAGTAGTTACACCAACATAAGGTGCAGGGTAGACATGGTCTTAGAAGGGCTTGTGTCTCTCTCAGCACCTCCCTCCAACTGAGCACTGATGGTCTTTTAGCAGGCCCACTAGGTGCTTGTTATTCAATTAACAAGGATAGGCTTGTTCCCCTTAAGTTAGATTGTCACATAGCCTGGGCCCGGATTTGCCTTGAAGAAGCTAGCGGTCCTGTAGCAGGTATACATGGTATGCATGTGGAAACAATTGGCTAAACAGGTATGCATGTGGAAATAATTGGCTAAAAATCCATCCCTCAGAAACAGGCAGCCTAATCAAGCATGTATGTGTACTACTTGGTTGAGCATTATGCTGCCTGGACATATGCGTCATTGAAGGCTTTATGCATTAACAAGCTTTGGGGTAAAATTTTCCAAAGCATCTAGTCATGTAGGAGCCTGAGGCCCATTTTCAAAGATGACTTTAAGTCAGACTTAGGTTCTTAAGGCTTAAATTACTTTAGAAAATGGGCCTTAGGCTCCTAAATCAGATGCTTTTCAAAGCCTAAATTAGGCTCCTCGGTTAGGTGCTCTTGAAAATTTTACTCTATTGTTTTAACTACACTTCCCTTGCCCACTGCTGCTCGCTCCCCATCCAAATGCATTCACAGACAATAATGTTTGTATTACCTGAGTACAAACTGTAACTAGTGCTCAATCCTACCAGGCGGTGAGCACTCTGCCACTCAAAACCCTCAATGGAATCTCTACACAGATACACTTCCATGTTTGAATTGATCCCATTTGGCTAACATGATGATGTCCAGTCAGTGTGCACTTATTATTTAAGGAAATTTACAGCATATTTTAAGCGAACATACACCTCAACACTGCTGTATTAATGAAATGGTCACTGAGTCAGGGAGAAATGCCATCACACTGTTCTTTAGTGCAGCATTTCTCAAATGCAGTCAACAGGGGCTTTTCTTGCGGCCACAGCTTCCTGGGGTGGGATGGTGGGATGGGGGGAGGGGGGAAAAGCAGCAGCCCCTCCCTGGTGCTCCTGGATGCACAGCCTTGGTGTTGGTTGCTGGGCTTCCAACAAGGGTTGGGCAGCCGGTGGGGGTGGTGGGGCTCAGAATTTGAGCTTCAGCCTGGGGGTGGCGGGGAGGAAGGCTCTGGTAGTGAGGCTTTGGGCTCTAGCCCCAGGTTCCGGCTGTGGGGCTTCAGGCTCTGGCCCCCGCTGCTTTCCCGGCCAACCCCCAAATCCCCAGTTGCCCCTGCTGCCTACCCTGATCTCCCATCCAGGGCTTAATTTGTCCCCAGACTTCCCAGGGCTGAGTAAATCTGCTGTGAAAAGTGATACTTGTATGTTGTTAATATCACTTTTCACAGCAGACTTACTAGCTAGCAATAAATAAATTACAATGATTTGGATGTGTGTATGTGCATATTTATTTGTTTTTCCTAAAGCTAATAAAGTATTTTAGGAAGAAGTGTGAGAGCGGCCACCAGCAAGAGTTGGTGGCCACACCCTGAGGCTACCAAATAATTTGTCCTGAGAACCCCTGCCTTGTATACCATGCATAATGGATCAGATTCACTCACAGGCAGATGCTGGCAGAGGCCCTTCTGTGAAGGAAACTCTTCTTGGAGTGGAGGGGGGTCAGAGTGGTTCAAAGAGACTGCACAATCCTACAAGTGAATGGCACTAGCCATGGAGGGGGCATGACCCAGGCATTCAGGGGATGTATTGATTCAGCACAGCCCCATTGCAGTCTTCACTGGCAGGGCTCCCATAGTGCTACATGTGGACATTAAAACCACCTTCCCCTGGCACAACCTCTGTGCATTGGAAAAACCATGATTCTCCTGCCCTGGGTGAATCCCACTTAGTACCATGGTACTTGCTGGTGCAAGGAAGGTCAAGTTTGAACCCTGAAAGTTACTAGGCTAAATTCCATTAGACTTGGGGACAAATCGAGAAAGGTGCTGCACTCCAGCAACTCATGTTGACGCCAGTGGGTTTCAGGGTTGCTCAGCCCAGGATGTGGCCCATAACATACATTAATTTAAGTCTGACAACGATTAATTCAAACCACAACTCTCTGAGGGAAAAAAAAAAAAAGATCCAGGCCACACATCTCATTTTAGTTAATTACTGCTGCTTATTTTGACTTTCACAGGAGTCCTAATGTCATACACTTCCACTTAGAACACGGTTACTTACCTTCTTGAAGGCATTCCGTGTCTGTGCAGTATGACTGGGATTGCCTCAGCTGAAATGAATAAAAAGAAAGACCTCATGGTTAGGAAAGGGACTTGATCAGCTGTTCAAAAGTAGCAAGAGAGATCTGAATTACTGCATAGTTTAAACTTATTCAACAGAATGGATCTATACAGAGTTTAAAAAATATTAGGAAATAGTGTGTTGAATTTTTGAACTGAAACCATTTATTTAATATTACATCAGCAGAGGTCTTTGATAAGAGAGATTGTAACTGCTACATTGCTGCCTCACACCAGGGTTTTGGTATGTAAAGAATCCTAGTTATTTAGGAGGTTTCTAAATAACTATTTATATAATGTACTTTAAGATGACTGACTTCTTATATAACGTACTTTAAGATAACTGGAAGTACTGTTGCTTCCATTATCTACATTCCTGGTATGTTACACAAGGGTTAAGTCTGAATACATTTTTTAAGTTCAAGTTTATAAACCTGTATATACTTTGAGGTTCATAATGGATGGGTGCTGTTAAAAGAAAGATTAAAAAGCTACATTAAAATACTACGTGATCATCTATTAATATGTGATCATACTAAAATAAAGCATTTGCACATTAATTCTGGCATTTCCCATCTTTTGCATTCTTGATTTTTCAACCTAATAACTTTCTTTAAATAAAGTTTTTTTGTATACAGTTTCCTAGTTTGTTAGGTTGAGAGAAAAAAACTGCAGAAACATTTTCTATTATGTACAATTATACCCCCAGCCCCACTGGCAAAGGTTGAACCCTGGCCTTTCAATTTTGCAGAAAGATACTGTAGGTTTGTTCTGAGAAGCAGCCTGGTAAAGAGAATGGATTTTGTGTCCAGCCTATTAGGGAGTTGGGTTCTCTTCCTGCTTGTGCAACCTCTCAGTGGAAAATGAAATACTGATTAATTATAAAAGGTGTGAAGGGAAATATAAAAATTAATGATAAATGAGTCTTGAACTCATGTTCTCCTGGTTCCCCATTATTATTGGCGTTTGTTTCTGTTCCAGGGTTCATGTCACATTTGCAGGTTATGACCGCAGAGGCAGGGATTGATCACTGGGAATTTATTCGGCAGCCAGGTTCTCTCTCTTCCCAGGCGTTGTGAGGGGCGGGGCAGTGAGGACTGGTCTTAGAATTTTCAGGGATTCTGACATGCTACCAAAATTATATTTCGCAAAACACAAGCTGGAGATAGGAAATGGTGATTTTCAAAAAGCAATTTTTATTTGGGCAAAGCTGCATAAAAATTCATGGGATGAACAAAAGGCACATCCCTGCCCTCAAAACAGTCGCCATGTTGAATTTCAAAGACTTGCTTTAATAGCAGTATCAGAGCATCTCTCTCTTCTTGTCACAATGGGATGCTCACTATGACTTTGGTGTATTAATCAATACAGGCACATACACACACTAAATAGTACAAGTGTAATTGTTCATGATTAAACAAATCTAAGTAGCTTGTGCAGAAGTCTCACACTTTCCCCCAAGTTTTACCTTACATTGGTGTAACAGGTATGATCACTCATTTTGTTATAAGCACACAGCATATTATACAAAGCACAACACTTCAAAAAGACCAAGACAGCAAAAGCTGAGCAACTGAGAAAGGAAGAGATTTTTAGTCAGAACATTTAAAACTCAGTTTATACCTATTTAACTTCAATGACTAATGAACATTTTGGAGAAAGGAACCCTTTACTAAAGATTCTTCACAACACTTCCTTCAATGAAGGTGTTACGAGCTTATTATAAACATGCTCTGAGACTGTCAAGAAGGCCTCCAGCAAAACCAGGGAAAACCAAAATTAACTTTCCTAATGTTTCTATGGTTAATAAGCAAGCAGAAAAAAAAATCTAATAAAAGACACCCCCACCCCCAGAAACAACACTGAAAACCAAACCTACTTCCAGGCCTTCTTTACATATCACAAAGAAGGTCACAAGCCCAATTTTTATTACAAACCTTTGTAGATCATCCCTATGAGGGGATGAACTTCTCTTACCAAATGATGCTGACTTAGAATATTTTGTGACTGAAATATTCTGGACTGTAAAGATTGGACATTGGTGTAACTACAGTTTAAAGAGGTGAATGATGTGGATAAATTCCACTCATAAAAGGGCTTGATTTAGGGAGGGGCTAAACATTTACAATCCCTACTGGAGGCCACGGGGTTTGCAGGTGGTCAGCACTCATGAGTCAAGCCCAGAATATTAAATGGACTAAAGATATATAATTTGACCTTTGAGACATAATACAGACTCACTAGCATGTATCATACATTCTTTAATACACACAAACCCCTTCCCATATAAACAACAACAAACAATTTCTTCATATATTTGTAATAAAGATCTTTTTTTGATGTTTATGCAAAAAAAAAAAAATAGGTAACATTTTCAAAAGTGCCTTGGTCACTTTGGCTCTTAAATCCCATTTAAATTCAATAGGATTTAGGCTCTAAGGGGGACTTAGGCACATCTGAAAATTTTACCCAATAGTTATAAACATGGACCTGCTGTACCAATTACTTGCCACATGAAGACAATGGTGTAAGCAAAATACATAACTTTGATACAGGGTGCAGAAGAAATCTGTGGAAAATTACAGTAAAATATGTGAGGGGTTTTACTCTGGTTTATGTAATCTGCAGACATTTTATGGAGACTCCCTCTAACCATGCACACCCCTTCCTATATATGAGTCCCACCCTACAGCTCTTGTGAACTTAAAGCTCCCACTGAAGTCAACTCTTAATCTAGCTCCTGCTCACATGGAAACAGTATCAGAGGGAAGCCCAAAGCAAAATCAAATAAGAGAGGCAACTTTTACAAATATCAAACAACACCTGTCTATTCTAACTCTTTCCCCTTTAACATTTCGCAGTGTGACTACCACTCATGCAGCTCCTCTGTCTAGTATAGACAGCTGCTAAAGGCTACCGGTGTTTTAAACACAGTGTCATCTACTCCTGCTCTAAGCACTAATCCATGCCTTGTTATACACTACCCAGTTCAGAATAGTTTTACACTGTTGTTAAAATGCCTTATAGCACTCTCTCCCCCCGCCCCATATTTCTTTCCATTGTACCGCTAATGCAGCGCCAGCAGCAGTAGCAATGGTGGGAGCTCTAGTGCAGGCTGACCATTGGTATTTCAACCACCATGTGAAGCTTATTCATTAAGACTTGAAAGACACTTTAAGGCCCTTGGATGTAAGGCGCTACAGAAATGCCAAGTGGCAGAAATATTCAAAGTAACTGATCTATCTTAAGGTAAGTGCCACTAGAAGAGCGATTTTCAACGTTTTTTTATGTGTGGACCCCTAACAATTTTTTAATGGAGGTATGGACCCCTTTGGAAATCTTAGACATAGTCTGCAGACCCCCGGGGCTCCATGGACCACAGGTTGAAAACCACTGCACTAGAAGAATTGTTTGACATAACTGAAAAATATTTTCTTGTTGAATACATGGACAAGGTCTGTTTTATCCATAAACAAATATACTAATGAACCCTTAAAGAGTAAAGATAACAGAATACTCTGGCTGTGATTTTCAGAGTATTTGCTCACACAATACTCATTTAGGGCAGGTCTACACGACAGCTGAGATCGACACTCTGAGATCGATCCACCGGCAGTCGATTTAGCGGGTCTAGTGTAGACCCGCCAAATCGACAGCAGATCACTCTCCATTTGACCCCTGTACTCTACCCCCGACAAGAAAAGTAAGGTAAGATTTTCTCCTGTCAACTCCCCATGGTGTAGACCCCGCGGTAACTCGACCTAAGGTACATTGACTCCAGCTACGTTATTCACGTAGCTGGAGTTGCATAGCGTAGGTCGACTTACCGTGGTAGTGGAGACATAGCCTTAGTTTTAGGGGTTTTAGAGGCCAAGTCCTTTAGGCAGCTTTGAAAATTTCAGACTATGTTCTGAAACACCTGTTTGCAAGATGTAAGTGCTAAAAAGTGCACATTTCCTATGAGCTGTGTGAAATGAATCTCTATGGGAAACAATACATAGTAACGCAAATTTATAGAGTCACATGAATCCCTGTCTGCAGGAAGTTCACTTTTTAATAGTCTCTCCTATATCCATATTGAGCAACATAAAAAAATCAAGTATTTTAGTCTTGCATTTGAGTTTTTCTTTTTAAAGACGCATGAGTTGCTTAAGGTCCTATCTAAAAAAGATTACCGACATCATAAAACAATTCTTAAGAAGCTACAGATCATGCACACTCCTGTAATTGTTATTGGAACATTATTTATGCCCTCTTTCCCTTACTGCCCACAAGTTTGTGAAAAACTCCAGCCACCTGTTCAATGTGAGTTCAAATGTGATTACATAACTGATGGAGCTATGTAATTTATTTGTTTAAAACAATGACGTGACTTGCAAACAAATTGTTCTCTTGTGATAGAACGTAGCAGGTTATTTGAAATTAATTGGTGTAAAGAAAAACAGGTTTTGCTCAGTTCAAACTGGAGGATTGGCTCTAATTCCATGTAACCCTGTACAAGTCTGATCCCATTGTGGTCATTAAATTAGTCTAAATGAAAGAAAAAGGGACTTCACTATATCTTACAGGAGGCATATGTAAGTTAACTAGTGGGGATAGCTAAAAAACTTCTTACTAGAACTAGAATGCCTCTTCTCTTACCAACTCTGCCTATTTCCTGCTAAATGCTTCCATAGGGGACACATTTCAGAGTAACAGCCGTGTTAGTCTGTATTCGTAAAAAGAAAAAAGAAAAGGAGTACTTGTGGCACCTTAGCGACTAACCAGTTTATTTGAGCATGAGCTTTCGTGAGCTACAGCTCACTTCATCGGATGCATAGCATATCGATAGGGGACACAGTAACTATTAGAAATTCTGAATATTGTGTATTTCAAGTATCATAAGTGAAAGAGGAGCAATTCTCAGAGTCTGAACAGTTTCTGTAGTTAAATGTTTTGGTCTAAAGGGGTGGGGAGTTGTGGGTGAAGGTTTGTGGGATAACAATATTTAAAAGTGGAACTAATTTTTCTATTTTAAAATACAGATTTCACCAATGAATTCCATTCTTCAGTTAGAAAAGAAGGATAAAGTAGCTCAGTTTTAGTGGCTGCAGTTCAACTGAAAGACAATCTCAATGATATGGTGCTGGGAGAGGTGTGGTTTTGATTTGAGGACAGTCAGATGTTAATTCTAAAATTGGATAACATTTTATGCTCAAAGGTATGAAAATATTAGTTAAGCGTTGTTTTTATTTGTTTTCCAGTGGAGAGACTTCCATGTTCTCAAAAACATAAATTCAGTTCAGGATTAGCATCTTAATCATAGGGCCTGATCCACAGCCCACTGAAGTCCATGGGAGTCTTTCTATTGATTTCAGTGGGCTTTGGATCAAGCCCTAAAGAGGACACTGTCAGATAGCTTAGGGTTTAAGCAATTAGGCTTTGTTTAAAAAGGAAGGAGCTGGGAGAGGGAGAACTTACAAAACCAAATATTAATAGAAGTGCTTTTATTATTTTCTTTCATGTCACTGTTTTGTGTTTGGATTTAGAGGTTCCCTGTGTAATGTCTGCCACCCCAATGTTGCAGCATTGTACTAGTACATAAGACCCAGAAGTGAAAGTGACTAGAGTATGTTTTATTGTCCAAATTGAGTTAAAAGCGAAATGGAAACAACAGAAAGGGTGAAGAAGAAGTCAGAGTGTCAAAATTTTCAGTTTCAATAATCTAAAGCCTTACTGGTAATACAGCTAAAAAATATTTTTTAAACCCAGTAATGTCCTTTTTATCTCCTTCCAAGTACATTTTTTAAAATGTCCCCTTCCAGGGCAAAATGAGCTAAAACACCATCCAAACATACAAGAAGAGTTCCTGTGTCAGTTTTGGAGTTTGCTTTATTTAAAGCAGATTTTGGAGTGTGAAGATACCAAAGATGTAAAAATGACTCCTTACCCAGTTGTTGAATTACAAAAGGTCACTGCCCACCTATTGAAATATTTAAAATGGGAACCCAAACCCAAGGGTATGGCGGGAAGAAGGGGCAGGTATTTCTAGATCAGATGGGAAGATCCCACCACTCCCCTCTGACCCAAATGAATATTTTTGGCTTTGTAAAAACCAATACCCAGTTCAGAAGACAAGAAACCCTCCGATTTATGTTTCAAACAACTCCTTACATTTTTCCAGATGCACCTCTCTTAGTCCCAGTTCACACTACTAATGCAGCGGTGTTAAAATCCAGCTGCCCCATGACACAGTTAAAGCATGGTTTCAACTTGTAGTGTAGACAGGTCCTTACCATGTTTTAACTGTGTCCAAGAAGCATGCTGAAAACCTGGATGTGTCCCACTACTCCTATTACAAGAGGTATTAAGTTTTGCTAGGAGTTTGTACAGTTCTTAGCACAATGAAGCCTCAAAACTTGCCTCAAAGCCACAAAAAAGCCTCAAAGCTACCACAATACAATAATAAAATGGTCTCAGTGGCTGCTTCCCTTAATGTTTTTGTGAACTCACTGTACTAAAAAACTGGATCCTCTCTTTATTTACTCCAGTGTAATGTGGCTCAATCCTGCTTGGATCAGCTTCCAAGCTATGCTTCCAAGCTACGCTCAGACATCAGCAGCCTCATGAACATTAGGCCCCGTTCTGCAGTCCCTACTCCAGCAAAAAACCCTTTAAATACAGTAGTTTTGCCTCAGTAAGGACAGGGAATCATGCCAAATATGAACTATAAGGGACAAAGATTATTTAAAAATGTTTGGAACTTTAGAAGTATTATTAAAGCAATTTAAAAATGACTAAGTGCACAATATTTGGCAAATACTCTAACTATATTCTTACTCATTCTCATGGCACTCAAGAATTTGCTAGGAATTGCCCAAAACAGATAAATAGATATAATCCATGCACCAAACATCTTACAAACTAGTATCATCAGTGATGCAATGGGGGGGTAACAAGACAGGAAGAGAAAGGACAGGAATTACACTTGCAAGATAATCCATTGAGGCCTAATGTACAGCATCATGGCATGAAGGAGGATCCTTTTATTTTGGTGGTGGTGGGGGGGAGATTAAGATAAATGTTTTAGTTGGTTAATTTTGAGGACTTCATGGAAGAAGTGGGTATTCAGGAAACACGTGAACAAGCAGATCCCTTGTGGACCAGCTCAGAAATTTCCATACAAATGGTTCTGATAAAAAAAACTCCAGAAAAGGATGTCAGTGAGATACCAAGATGAGAGAGCAGAAAAGGAAGAGGATGAAAAGGAAAAAAACGAGACAAGGGTAACTAACCGGGAGACAAGGACAAGTAGTTTGAACTTGATATGGTGATACTTTATTCATCCCACTAATCAAGTCCTGTTAAGACAGAACCACGGCTAGTATTGGGTGAACATTTTCTGCAAGAAAAGCAAAATCTCTGCATTGTGGTGAAAATTTTCTGTTGTCCCAATCATAAACTCCATGTTTTTTCCAATTATGCTAGAATATGAGAACAGCATGGCATGCTCCTGATTGCAATCTGATGCTTCTGGATAAGGAAGTCACTGCTTTAGTTTAGTTGGGCAGCCACATCTGTTCTGTCAAAAGGATATTAATGATTTAGTAAACAACATGATAAATAAATTGCTGCCAGTATGATAGGCCAGCACAGAGTACAAGCCAGGTTGCGAACTGAATCCTAGTACTATCCATCAAGTTCATATTTAAAGATGCAGAAACTGACACCTACAAGCTGGGCAAGAGAAATGAGAAAGAGAGGGAGGGTGTATTGATGGAATTAAATTGTCCCTTAAATAAAATTAGCTTCCCTCAGAGAAATAGGCAAAGAGAAACTAAAACACCCCACACTCCCAAATACACTTTAAGTGAGTGGCAAGATGATGATAGAATAATAGTTGGAGGTATGAGGATAGAGGGAAAAAAATGGAGTCCAATCCTCTCCCATTGACAATGAGAGAGGGGGAGTGTTTAGTGCCTTTCGGGACAGAATACTTGGATTTTAAACCATACCTCAGAATCTAGAACCATCATCAGACCATCCAGGCAGGAGGAGGGGGAATGGTGGTGATCAGAGGGGGAAACTGTGACACTACGCCCCACATTATTTATAGAAATATTGTTATAATATGATAATGGCATAACTAAGGTGAATTTTATGCAAGATGGGTCATGTGAAATATCATTGGAAAGGTTATGATTTACTGAATATGATTATCATATTTGTATGCATGTATCATTTTTGTATCTGAAGTCAGGAATATTGTCTATGCACCTATTACAAATGTGTTTACACCTGGGGAACACCAACTAGACAGAAGGCAATTGGTTTGACTGCTGGCTGGAAAGGGCCATTGGGAAAAACAATAGGTCTTTGAAGATGCTAATCTCCCACCTTCCTCGAAAGCCTTCCTGTGGATGCTGCAAAGAGACTTTGAGTTATGGCTGCAGGGTCATGTGATCAAGTCACCTGATACTAGACTCCATGATAAAATTAGTACTTTTCCACTAGCCGGAGGTGGGAATCACACTGGAAGACAAAGGATTCCTGCCATATGGAAAACCTATTTAAGACAGGGGAGTGACATAATTGAGGTTCATTTGAGAATCCCCACCCAGGATGACTGCTGGAAACATCTAAGAAACAAAGACTGAAGGGAGGAGAAGAGCTGAGCCCAGGCTGGAAGGGTGTCTAGCCTGTGGATGAAATATCTGAAGTTTTAAGCTGCAGGTCAGTGCAGCTGGTTTTCAAGAATCTCTGCAATCTGCCTAAAACAACATTTAGGGTGAGAATTTGCTACTTGTACCAGTTTCCTTAGTACCTTAAGCTTAGTTTGAGTGTTTGTTTTATTTGCTCAGTAATCTGCTTTGATCTGTTTGCTATCACTTAAAATCTATCTTTTGTAGTTAATAAAATTGTTTTTGTTTTGTCTAAAACCAGTGTTTGGAAACAATACTCAGGGCAAAAAGCTGTTGCATTTCTCTCTCCACATTGAGGGAGAGGGTGAATTTTATGAACTTATGCTGTACAGTTCTCTGTGCAGCGCAAGATGGTATAATTTGGGGTTTACTCTGTAAAGGGGGTGTGCACTTGAGTACTGGGCAATTCCTTAGCAGAGCCTTCCCATGCAGAACTGATCTCAGCATCTGTGTGTGTAACTACAGCTGGGTGTGTCCCTATCTGTGCTGATAAAGTGCAGTCTGAAGCCTGGGGAAGGACTTGACAGGCTGCATAGCAGTACAGTGTAAAGGGAACCCAGGCTGGTGGGTCAGGTGGGCTCAGTGGTACCCCAGTTCCAAGTGGCACCCTGTGGGGAACCCATCACAGAAACATTATGCTCATTTTATAATTGAAGGGTAAGAAATAATATGGAGGGGAATGCAGAAGAGAAACAATTCAGCAGAGAGGAGATGGTTGTTGTGTAATGGGTGCTCCACTCCAGGCAGGAATTGCTCCTCCCTTTTTCTCTCCTCTCAGTCATATTGGTCCCCCCCTTTTCTCCTCCCCCTGACCACAATTTCATACTCTATATTGTTTCTTTGTTGTGTTGCTTTGCTGGGAGACTAGGATGTCACCAATACCCCGCTGTTAGTGAACACAGAAAGGAGTGATGCAGCAGAGCAAGGTATCAATACAAAAGTCAGGGGAAGAGACCTTCCCACCTCCTACCATTCAAGCTGAACATAGCAGGGAGTTTCATAATGCCTCTGGCAGCATGGAATAATAGACAACTAATCAGAGTCCAGAAATGATCATACTAATCAGACTGCTTCAGATAACATTAAACAACAAAAGCAGATCTTGAGAGGGAACTACCAGACTTATATCTAACATACAAACAAACAACATGCATATTTTTTGACCAAATAATGGAAGGGCTCTATTCTGCAAAGTGACCCACATGGGCTGACACCTACAGCTGCATTTCCAGGCAGATGGTTTTGAAGGATCAAAACCTTAATGACTCATAGTTTAACTGACTTTGTAGTCACTTGGTGGCACTAGAGATACAGTATGATTTCTTTTTATCATTAAAAGGAAAAGAGGCAGCCATAAAGGTTCAGATTATCAAAAACAGTCCAGCTACCACATAGCATACAAATTATAATTACTCCTAGGAAACAGAGTTACTGAAATTTTCAATGTACAATCAATAGTCTTTCTACTACTTTTAATAAAAAGATCAAACAATGTTAGCAAATTTCAACTCCAGGTAGTCATGAGTGATCACAGAGAAATTACTATTATTACTAGTTAATCAGCATAGTGCAAGGCTCAGAACTGGGAGATGGAAAGAATGACAGCTGTCTTGAACTTTCAGATTAACTCTCTTATGGGAAAAGTGGTCTCCCTCAGACAGACACAGCTATACTTAACTTTTACCTGCTTAGAAATCTGCCTCCACTTGGACTGTTTGATCTAGAAATGGATTTGTTCACATGTATTCTGCTTGTTTTAGGTATCACTTAGCTACCACTGTTTTCATTATACATTTTATGGGCTCACTCCTGCAAGGTGACAGAACCCTTAATCCAATTGAACTCAAGAGGGCTGGAAGTCAATGCAATCATAGAGCACTCAGGAGGCACCCAGCACCTTGCGGGTTCAGGCCCTCTGTTTTTCCCTTGTGACTCACACTACCTTAGGAGGGTCACCAGAGCTCCAACCTCATAAGTCAAAGATGGCTAATGACCTCCTCTGTGAACTTTAGGCCTTGTCTACAACTAAAAATTAGGTTGACCTGGCTACATTGCTGAGGGCTGTGAATAATTTCACTCCTTGCCTGACTCAGTTAGGTCAACCTAACTCCCACCGGAGACACAGCTAGGTCGATGGAAGAATTCTTCCACCTACCTAGCAATGGCCTCTCCAGGGGATGGATTTACTAAAGATACGGAAAAAACAACTTGTGTCACTGTAGCAAGTGTCTTCACTGCAGCACTTGAAGTGTAGACAGAAGCTGAGGGCAAGGCTACACTTGCAGATGTAGAGCGCTGTGAGTTAAACTAGGCCTCGGAGAGTGCAGTAGGGAGAATGCTGCAGTGTGTCCACACTGTCAGATTCAAGCACACTGGCGTGGCCACATTAGCAGCTCTTACAATGCCACAGAGAGCAGTGCATTGTGGAAGCTATCCCAGCATGCAAGTGGCTGCAACGTGCTTTTCAAATGGGGGGATGGGGTGGAGTGTGACAGGGAATGTGTTGTGTGGATGTGGGGGGAGAGAGAGTGGGTTTTTGGGGGGCTGAGAGCATGTCAGCATGCTGTCTTGTAAGTACAGACAGCAGCACACATCCCTCCCCCCACCTCTCTCTCTCTCTTTCTCACACTCACAGCAAGCAACATTCCACACTAATGGTTGCTTTGTCCTGGAGCAGATAAGCATGCCAGCTGTCAGAAACTGAGCTTTGAAAGGGCATATCCGCACTCCTACAGCCGATTCCAAAACAATGACAAGAGTGGCCACTTGACTTAAGGGGATTATGGGACATTTCCGGAGGCCGATCGCAGCACAGTAATGCAACACCTCATTCACACTGATGTCTGGGCGTTTCAGCCGAGGCACAGCAAGCGTTATGCTTCTTGTGGATGTGGATTACCAGGAGCACTCCAGCTGCAGAGTCCAGGCGCTCTAAGTGCCTTGCCAGTGTGGACGGGTAGTGAGTTAGGGCGCCTGGGGCTGCTTTAATGCACTCTAACTTGCAAGTGTAGCTAAGCCCTGAGATTGCTCATTAGCACTTGGGGAGAATGGTCCTTCTGAGCCACCTAAGGCTTAGAGAAGGATGTAGGTCCCTAATGAGTCAAAGGGCATGGCTACACTTGCAGATGTAGAGCGCTGTGAGTTAAACCCGCCTTCAGAGAGCACAGTAGGGAAAGCGCTGCAGTCTGGCCACACTGACAGCTGCAAGCGCACTGGCGTGGCGACACTTGCGGTACTTGCAGCAGCATTGGGAGCGGTGCATTATGGGCAGCTATCCCACAGAGCACCTCTTCCCATTCTGGCGCTGTGGCTTGTGGGAAGGGGGTGGGGGGTGCAGAGCATTCTGGGTCCTGTCCCAAAGACCCGTGATGCACCAGATCGCATCCCAGCAATCCCTGTGCTTCTGTCCACATTTGGCGCCATCTTTCAACATCTTTTGTGCTGCGCGCTCTGTCTTCCCTTTCGGTCTGTGGGAATGGAGACCAAACTGCTGAGGAGTATGCTGACAAGACTCGCCAGCACGTCACGTTGGCAGTCGAGTTATTCCTTATGATCCAAAGTGACAGTGAGGGCTCCAACAATGATATTGACTCGAGTAACGCATATGACACGAATTTGCTTGTGGCATTCACGGACATGCTGACCACCATGGAACGCCAGTTTTGGGCTTGGCAAACAAGCACTGAGTAGTGGGATCACATCGTCATGCAAGTCTGGGATGATGAGCAGTGGCTGCAGAACTTTTGGATGAGAAAAGCCACTTTCATGGGACTGTGTGAGGAGCTCGCCCCCACCCTGCGGCGCAAGGACACGAGACTGAGAGCTGCCCTGATGGTGGAGAAGCGGGTGGCTATTGCAGTCTGGAAGCTACCGATCGGTCGCTAACCAGTTTGGGGTGGGAAAGTCGACCGTTGGAATCGTGTTGATGCAAGTTTGCAGACCCATTAATCGCATCCTGCTCAGAAGAACCGTGACTCTGGGTAATGTGCATGACACTGTGGATGGCTTTGCGCAAATGGGTTTTCCTAACTGCAGAGGGGTGATAGATGGGACGCATATTCCAATTCTGGCACCAGCCCACCTACCCTCCAAGTCCGTTAATCGGAAGGGGTATTTCTCTATGGTTCTCCAGGCGCTTGTGGATTACCGTGGGTATTTCATTGACATTAACGCAGGCTGGCCCGGAAAGGTGCATGACGCACGCATCTTTCGGAACACTGGCCTGTTCAGACTTTTTTCCCAGACCAGAAGATCACCGTAGGGGAAGTCGAAATGCCCACTGTGATCTTTGGAGACCCCACTTACCCTTTAATGCCGTTGCTCATGAAACCCTACACAGGGAGCCTTGACAGCAGCAAGGAGCGGTTCAACAACAGGCTGAGCCGGTGCAGAATGACTGTGGAGTGTGCTTTTGGCTGTTTAAAGGGCTGCTGGCGCTCTCTGTATGGGAAGCTGGACCTGGCTGATGACAGCATCCCTGCGGTTATATCCGCGTGCTGTACCCTCCATAACATTTGTGAAGGGAAGGGTGAATGATTCACTCAGGCATGGAACTCGGAGGTTCAACACCTGGAGGCTGAATTTGAACAGCCAGAGAGCAGGGCTATTAGAGGGACCCAGCACGGGGTTGCAAGGATTAGGGATGCCTTGAGGGAGCAATTTGAGGCTGAAAGCCACCAGTAATGTCTGGTGCCTTTCAGTGGTTAGTAGGAATCTGTGTTTCCTATGCTGACTTGCAGTGCCTGTTTCTTTCCTGGGCTAAGGTATTTTACTTTATGCAATTATAAAGAATGTTTTCAAAGCCAAAAAATCCATTTATTGAAAAGAAAATTCATTTATTGAAAAGAAACACAACTGCTTGGGAAACAAAGGGCAAGGGGGTGGGGTGGGGAATGGTACAATCAAAGATTTGCGTATGTCCTGTTATCATATTCAGCCTTCCTGTCTGGAGTGCTGTGCAATGAGTGCTGCACTTCAGGATGGCTATACTGCATGGTGATGGGGGTTGAGTGCAGTGGGTAAGGGTCGTAGTTTTCAGGGCTGGGTGGTGAAGCTACAGGTGTTGGAGAAGCTGGGGGCGGTAAGAACCTGGATGTTCAGAAAAGTGGGTTGGAGGTGACATGGGGTCACAAGGGAAAGAGTTTTGGGACAAGGACTGCAGGTGCGGTAGTGCTCCACCTGCATGGCTACGAACGCCTGGATTGAGTCTGCTTAGTGCTCCATTATGTTTATCAGCCGATCCATGCTTTGCTGCCGGAGCACCGCACTTTTGTGCCGGCGCGCCTCATTCTGCTGGTGGATCCTCCTTTCAGTGTCCCGCCACTCCTGACTTTTCAATTTTCATTACTTGAATGCTGCATTACTTCATGCAACATGTCTTCCTTGCTTCTACGTGGCCTCTTTCTGATTCTTTGGAGTCTTTCGGCTGGTGATAACATGGACGGCTGAGATCTCAAGGTTGCATCTGTAAAGGCAAAATGCAACACTTAACAGAGGCAGCATTGTTCACACCACACAGAGCAATGATTCCCCCGTACTTAAGGGCAAGCACAGTCTACACAATAGCATAATTTATCTGTCCCAAGCAAGTGCACATAACCCACGGGAGCCCCAAAATGGTAAGTAAGCACAGGGTCAAGCATGACTGATTGTTTCACGGCTGTACTGTCCTCTGGGTTTCTGTGCTTTGGGGAGAGCCAACAGTGGCAGGGGGCCCCTATACTGAACACTGTCCCCACATTTTCCACAGGAGTTCGTCCTGGAAGATATCTCTCTGCTGGAGGTGACCTGGGAAGCAAGGGAGGGTCTTCTACTACAAAGCGGCTTCTGCCCTGGCCCATATGCAGCTTGCCTGTGTGCAGCAGTGGTCCCCCCGCCCCTCACGGCACAGTGGTGCGGACAAGTTAGCTTTACTGGGACAAGAACCACAGTGGCTCTCCCGAGAAACCTGCGCAAGCACATTGCCCAAGTTCTGGATGAGACCTTTGAAGAGATCACTGAAGCTGATTACCGCGATGAGAGAGCACATCAACGCCTATTCCGCATCTAGGCATGCATGCAGCCCTAACCCTCCTTGCCCCAAGAGCCTGCACCGAATAACTTCCTTCCCAAAATAAAAGACGCTTACCGGGAACCTCCTCTGGTGTTTGTCCTTCCCCAAGCACTGGCCGCTGCAACTGGCTACCTCCTGGCTTGAGAACAGCTCCTGGCTGCACGCATCTAGGGATTCTGGGGTGTCTTCCTCCACCTCAGCACCCTCGCTCCCGCTTTGCTCCTCCTCCTCCTCCTCCTCCCGCCTTGTTGAACTGGGCTCTGAAGTGTCCATGGTGGTACTCGGAATGAAGGTGGGGTCGCCCCCAAGTATTGCATCCAGCTCTTTGTGGGAACGGCAGGTCGCAGGGGCAGCACCGGAGTGGCTGTTTGCCTCACGGGCTTTGTGGTAGGCATTCCGCAGGTCCTTCACTTTAACCCTGCACTGCAGTGCGTCCCTGTGCTGTCCCTTGATATCTGCCCAAAGGTATTGTAATTCCTACAGCTGGAGCGCAGCTGGGACTGGACAGCTTCCTCCCTCCAAACACTGATGAGGTCCAGCACCTCGCCATTGCTCCATACTGGGGATTGCCTGGCGTGTGGAGGCATGGTCACCTGGAAAGATTCGCTGAAAGCACTCCGTGCCTGGCTGAGCAAACAGGAAGGGGATTTTCAAAATTCCCAGTGAATTTAAAGGGCGGGTCTGATGGTTCGTCACCTAAGGGCAGGGCAGTAGAGTTCAAAGTGATGACCAGAGTGGCTAGAACAGGCATTGTGGGACACTTCTGGAGAGCATGCTAACAGACCAGGGCGTCCACACTGGCGCCGTGGCGCTCCAGCAGGGGCACACAAAATGTTATTCCACTCGCCAAGGTGGAGTACCAGGAGTGCTGTAGCTGCGGAGTCAGATCGCTCTACATGCCTTGCCAGTGTGGACGGGTAGTGAGCTAGTGCGTCCGTGGCTCCTTTAATGTGCTCTAACTCGCAAGTGTAGCCAAGTCCAAATGCTCATTGAGAGTCAGGGGGACCCCATAGGGCCTCCTAAAATTTGTGAGGTAGTCTGGCATGCTTCCTAAGCGTCACTGGGGCTTGTTGCTTCCTGCAGGTCCACAGGAAGGGAAAGGAAAATGCTTCCTTAACTTTCCTTCAGCTTCCCGCTACCTCTGGTCTCCTTCTAAGAAGTATAAATAGAAATATATCCTCTTTCAGATCCTGGCCTCTGCTCTGTCCCCTTTGCACCAATGGAAAGCCGATTTAAAGAGCGCTTGGATATGGTAATCCCTGAGTAGCATGAAGTCCACACAGCTGGCCCTACATTATCTGCTCTTAGCCCAGTTGACATAGGTGGTATGTTGGGAGCACCAGCATACAAGGGCAATATGCTCTATCAATCCTGCAGAACAACCCCATAGGGACCATATAGGCCAGCACAAGGTACAGCACCCCGAGGATGCTCTAAAACTTAGGCTGAAAGCCAAACAAGACCCTGGCTGCCCCCAGAATTTGGAGGCAGTAGAGAAGGGGCAGAAAGCCACCTGCCTTTTCCCTCTTCAAGCATGCAAAACCAGGTAAATAGATACACCTGAGGGGGGGAAGTCACTTTCCACTCTGTGCCTCACCTTCCCAAAAATGGAGATAATGATACAGACCTCTTTTGTAAAGCACTCTGAGATCTAGTGATGGAAAGCACAGCATAAGAGCTAGATAGATAGATATATATATCTAGCTATCAAGATATATATATCTTGCAAAAATACAGACAGGAACAAAATAGATACTTTTTTTAATTCAGCAAAGAGGGGATGAAAATGTAATTGTAGCCCTGTGTGTATTAAAACATCCAATAATTGTAAACACCGGTATTAGCTGCTTGGTTGACTGGCTTGACATTTCATCACTTGATTCAATTCATTCTGTCTTAGTTGGAATATCTATTGAAAGCATGGTTCATGGTGGTCAAAGAAGAGATGAACACAGTAATGATCTTCATAAGTTGCTACTGACTAATAAATGTATTTAGGCCAATGGGATTTTGGAGATGTTATCAACCCTACAAAATTAATGGAAATATTTGCTCTAAAACAAGAAAGACATAATATGGTAAGAGGTATTAATCCTTAAAGTTTACTGTGGCTGTGCTCCAAGGTATCCTTAGTCTGCAATACAGCGAGCAGATACATTAACTGGAGCAGCAATACCTACTGATATCTAAATTATGGAACTGCTATAGGACTCTGCACTTCCTAAATCTTAAAGAGTTTAGTTACGCTTTTGAACTGAATGTAGAGAGCAATAACTAAGCACAAAAGACTGTCCTAGGTAGTAAGAGTAGAACTTGTATGCACTGACACCTTACTCACCCCAGTTCTCCCTGGACTCAGAAGTGATGTGTGGAAACATATCCATATTCCACTAACAACCCTTTACTGCTGTTTAAAAAGGTTTCTCTTAAATCAATTTCCATGTAGTGCAAAGAAACTGAAGGCAATCCAGTATTCAGAGCCAAAGCACTGGCTGGGAGTCCTGCACATCCACAGATTTTTACGTGGTGAAGAGAGTGGGTCCAGATTTGTAAATGCATGGGAGAAGGATGTGAGCAGAAGCATGAGTCAGCACGGCTACTGTCCCACAATGCTGGCTGAGAAGTGTTCCAGGCTAACAGAAGTGAGAGGTGCTACCACGGAATCCACAGTGCAAGAAGTTATAATGAAACTTGCACAAGAGATCTGCTGGGCAACCTCCCACCTTAAGAGACCATCTCCAGGTATCCCAAATGTGATTAATGTAATTCTGATCCACTTTTAATTACAGGGCCATACCAGGTAAGTGAGCAGTATTGTTGGCTGCTTGAGTGGTTTTTTAAATCAGGTTTAAGTGCTGTGACATCTTTAAAAACTTTAGAAGTATTTGCAACAAGGAGTGTATTCTATTTTAACCACCTTTTTAAATTTTGTGCTGTTTGCACCAGGCCTATCTGCCAAGACTCACAGGTATGTTGGATACTATTTCAGACTACACCAATGTATATAATAAGATTCTAAAATGGTCTGGGTTAAGAGTAAAGGGCAGAATGGCCAGATGTGTCTGAAACATTCATAACTGAATGATTTGGGACTTCGCCACATGTACTCGCAATCTTAATTCCAGTTTAAAGTATTTGTCTGGGAATCTTTGTAATGCCTCTGTAAATACACCTATGGACACTAACAAGGTATATTGCGCATTTTCAAGAATTAAGACAAATGCCATACAGCCAGACATTTTGTGAATACAACACAGAAAAACTGGCAATAACTCAGTGAATTTGGGTATCTTTCCACGATAAAAAGCTTTCACACTGAGGGTCCAATCCTACAAGATACTGAATGTCTCCTGTAAAATACTGAGTACCCTCAGCTCTCACTGGCTTTAATTAGTTGAGGGAGCTAAGAACTGCATTAAATTAGGCCCTGATTTTCAGAGGCATTAGGCACCCAGAACTCCACAGAAGCTGTGAGAGCTCAGCACCTCTGAAAAATTAGTCCCTTGGGCCTGCTCCTGGTCATTTTGAAGCTCTTGGCAAAATTTCCATTTATTTCAATTATGCAGGACTGGGCCGTAGAAGAGTAACTCATGGGGCCGTCCTTAGGATTTATGGGGCCCCATGCAGTATTATTAAACTGGTACCCCTATACCTGACAGCAGCCCGGGCTCACATGTGTATTTTAGATAAGCGTGGTCTTTTGAAGGATTTATTTTAAAAAACTATATGTCTGAAGATGCAAGCATTTAAGGCTACAGATGAATATTTAGATTGTGCATCTAAAAATCTATGCAAGGATTTTTTAGAGATGTGATTTTATAATCTTCAGCAACACACTAATGAAATATTTTTAAAACAAATTTTAAACTAAGGTCCTGTAGACTAACATGTTCTGAGTAAATATTACAGTAATGCACAACTGTTTTTAGGCTTGTCTACACTGGCAATTTACAGCGCTGCAACTTTCTCGCTCAGGGCTGTGAAAAAACACCCCCCTGAGCACAGCAAATTTCAGCGCTGTAAAGCGCCAGTGTAGACAGAGCACCAGAGCTGGTAGCTACGCCCGTTGTGGAGGTGGTTTTTTTAGAGTGCTGGGAGAGCGCTTTAGCATTGCCAGTGTAGACTAGCCCTTTGTCAGTAAATTCAGAAACTGACAGTATATTCTTGGGGGTTGGCAAATGCCTGTTAAATGGCTTCATTACCCCTTGAATGGCTCTTTAACAGTTTCAGTGTTGTGCTAATAGGTCTGGCAGGCTGGAAGGCTTTTTCACTCTTAAGTACTAGATTCCCTCTGGAGGAAGATTCACCAGGCTCCAGCAGCCAGCTGTGGTGGGAGCCTGCAGGAAGGGTCAGAACAGGGATAGGAAGAGGCGGGAGGGTGGACACTAAGGCGTTGTCTACCCTGGCACTTTAATAGTGCTGCAACTTTCTTGCTCAAGGGTGTGAAAAAACACCCCCCAGCGTGCTGCAAGTTTCAGCACTGTAAAATGGCAGTGTAGACAGTGCACCAGCTACAGTAGCTACTCCCCTCGCGGACGCGGTTTTTTTACAGCGCTGGAACTACACAGCCACGTTAAAACGCTGCCGTGACAGCGTGCTAGTGCTAGTGAACGACATAGTGAAGACATACCCTAAAACCCAGGGATGCCCTAAATTTTCACAGCCGCGTATGCTGCATATGCCTAAGGACAGCCCTGGTAACTCATAAAAAAGGCTCTTATTGTAGCGATACGCTGGATGGGATTCTTGGGCTAGACTGAACGTCCTGCTAAAATTCTGTCCCTGATCATGTGTAAGAGATTTCCTGGCCTCTGACTCTCTCTCTTTCTGGATATTGCTGAGCTATATGTGACAAGCATGATCCTTACAAATATTTAAGGGCAAATGTTTTGCCTTATAAAATGGACCAGATTGCACCAAACATGTATTTTACCATGTGAGGTTACCCCTTCCTCCTTACAAAGTCTTCATCCCAATCTCTACTCCTTCTTCGGAAGTCGATCCCTGAGCAACACCACCAACTAATAGACTCAGTATACTTTCAGGAACAAAGTCTAAGGTATGAATACTCCTTTCAAAATGCAGTTTAATATAAGCTATTGTCTCCTTTCTTGGTTGTGGGTAGGAGAAAGTGGTTTTTTTTAAATGGGAAAACAAATTAATAGATTCCTCATTCCTAGCCACACATACCCCTGGGACACGGAGTTAGTCACAAGCTAAGGGGGAAAATATTTGTTGTGGGCCCTTGTTAAAATATTGCTGGTACAGCACTGGAAAAAGGATCTGATCCTGCAAGGTGCCAAGTGCTCTCTACTCCCATTGGATTCAATAGCAGTTGAGGGTGCTCACTACCTTAAAGAGGGTATTAATTCCAGCCCTAAGGCAAGAATTGAAATAAAATAAACCTACAAAAGTGAAAAAGGGGAAGTAGTCTACTCTAAAGGAAGAGATTGTATGTGTGCGCATAAGTGTAATCTTAAAATATTTAAAATAGCCAAATTATATTTAAACTTGTAACCATATTTCCCTAGCTGGACACAGTTCAAAGCTGTCAATATTTAGAACAAACATTTATGAAATGGTTTTCTTCCACAGATCTTCAAGTACATTACAAATATGGGTGAAAAAATAATTATTCCCATTTTACAGATCAGAAATTAAGTCACCGACAGGTAAAACAAGTTGCTCAAGGTTACTCAGTGAGTCAGCGGCAGAGCTGGGAAAAACACACACCATTTCCAGGTTCTGCCTCTCAACAATTTCATTTTTTTATTTTTACAGTCTTGCGCTTCCAAATTTAGACCTTAATCATGCAAATGTTGTGCATGTGAGACAGTTACATGTGTGTCATCCTATGAAGTCCAAGTGTTTGCAGAATTGGGGCCTGAGGTTTTATACTGACTGACACAAGTCAATGGGTACAGAAGGTAGCTATGCAGATATAGTATATGCTGTTGAGCTGCAACCCTGGTAAATATCTTAAACAGAAAGGTATCATCTGCACCTGCGATTTGTAAATATTTAAATTAAAACCATGCTAAAAATCCAGAAGATGTCATTCTAAAAGAACATGTGGAGGCGGCAGAAGCCTATTTAACTGTGATTATAAAATTGCTGCAGTCCTCATGTTAGCCTCACCAGATTGATCAGCCTTCTCATTGCATGTTCATGCGAGCAAATGCATTCACAGGGATCAAATCCACCTTCTGCCATGACTATCCGTAGAAACCTAAAGTTGGCTCTGAACACCTAGAAAGAACAATAATAAAAAGGACAATCAACTCGTTTTCAATTGACCTTATTTTACAGAGACTAATGCATCAAATTTCACTTCATTTAGTCCAAGGGGGAAAAACAAAACAAACCACAGTAATCCATTTATTCCTTTTGGCAGGATGAACAGAGAAAACTGGCATGTTTGATTACTTAACAAATCAAAAAGTAGAGTACGAGGTATTGGGTTGTTGTTGCTGTTGTTTTTTAAAGTGGTGTCTGGTAAACCCTTACTCAGAGGTCCAAATAATTTTTACTAAGTTTTGTGTGCAATCTGGATTTCCCTCAGGCCATTATGAAAGATCCCTTCACAGACAAAACTACAAAGGTAAAATTGCTCTCTGAGCTGCACAGTGAGTTGGTTAACTGCAAAATTTCTATTTATTAAATGTTCCATACTCATTCCACATCAGTGGGAGTTCCCTGCAAGAATAAATGCTCTAAATTTGAAATGTGCTGAGTTCCCACAACTCCTACTGGAGGAGACTGGGGCAGAAATATGGTGCAACAAAGAATTATGTAGATGATTAAGACAAAAAAGTCTATTTCCACATTTGAACTGAAAAGCAAGAACAGAATACTTTTAATCTCCATCCACGTTCTTATCCCATCACCATGGTATCTGAAAATCTTATACTGCTGTAGTAGGTAAGTATATTAAAGAAGCTCTCTGTTAAATTCAGTAGTGTCAGAAGTCAATCATAACCAAGGATTTGTTTCAGAAGATTGTCAAGCAAGACACTGCATCCCAAAAAGCTCATGCCATATGTAGGTGCTCCAGAAGGGGTCATGCCATGCATAGGGATTCCAAAATAGGTTTGAGAACAATATGGTTCAAGTTAGAAAGTGAAAAATTTCAGTACGGTCATACCACCGAAAGAATTCACTAGAGGGGAGATTTTAAAAATCTCCTAAGAGATTTAGGAGTACAATTCCCCTTGAAAATCAGTGGGACTTGTACTCCTAAGCCCTTTATTAGTCACTTACAAAATTCTCCCCTAGATCAACATTCTAGTATGTGCAAGGAATAAAAATTAAAACCCTGTAACTTATTTACTATGAGGAGACACAATGACCCTTGCCATCTAATGGAAACAGGCAGAGGGAGAGTGGAGAAGGATGTAGTTGGAGCTATTTTAAGAAAGGAGCCTCACATACTAATTTTAGATCAAAGAAGGTCATTCAGCTAGTGATACTGATTCAGAGTTCAAAGAAATTATAATAGGAAACAGTGGGGAATCCATTCTAGTTTATTCACCTGTTAAAACCAATTATCCACCGTACACTCCAGTGGTTCTACAAGTGTATTTTTATCATTTATCAATAGTCTTCTTTGTGGTTTAATTAATGGCAAAAAAGGGTAACAGATTGCCCATAGTTTCCATTCCTGCACTCAAATCAGAATTGCTTTCTCTCTCTACTAAAGCAACGTAAGAATCTTCAGATCAGTTTTGCATAATACTTGTGGTCAAAACATCATTGCTGACTTTGTACTATCATGGGCTAGATTTAGCTTGGTTTTGTGCTGGCCATGCAGGGCCCCCGAAGTGGAACAATCGTCAAGTTTAGATGCTGTAGAAGCAGAAAGCAGCTGCAAACTTTCCTCTGGCAGTAGGGCATCATTACAGTCCCATATGAGTAGAGTTAGTCTGCAAGTCGGAAGCTATGTAATAAGGGTTACCAGAAGATGTGCTGAATCAAGCACATCTGCTCAGCAGTCTACCAGCTAGACTCATGGGAGCATATAATCCAATAGTATATCTTGGCTCCAATGTGTGTTCTTAGGCTATACTTGGTATCAAAATCCTGTTACAAAATTGCACAATGTATTTTCCATTTACCTCACACTAATCAGAATTGGCTTTATCTTATGTCAGTTCCTATCCATCCCTACACCCAGTTCCGGCATATAGCCCTCTCCACTATGAGTCACAGCAACTCTGCCTTTTGTAAATACGGCAGATCATCTATAAAGAAGCTAAGGAATGAGAAGGGTTGTGCCCTTTTTGCTTCCTTATGGTGTATAAAGAAGGCTTGTATTTTTTTCTCTCCAAGAAGGTTTTTCCATTTGCATGCTTCCCTCTCCCCCTCCTATCACTAGATATCCAGTTATTTGTCTTTTTTGTTTTTCCTAGATGACTCTTTGCACAATTTAAAAACTAGAAGAATTATGTCATCAGAGATATCAAGCAAACAGAAACTAGTTAAATGACAGGAGAGTTATTTTTATTCTGTTTAAAATTCTTTGGTTTTCCTTTTTATTGTTACCAACTATTTAACTCAACCCCCAGATAAACAACTGGAAGAAAAGGTAGGTTTGTTAAAGATCTCACATCCCCCACCACTTTAATGAAAGTATACAAATTGTAGATTTACTACAAGTACTCCAGCAGAATCAGTGAAAAATCACACACACTTGACTGATATTTCTAAAGTAAAAACAAGCATATTTAAAGAGGACTGAAAATATATTTTTCTTAGGTAATTTAACAGAAAAAGGGGCACAGAAAACAACCTTTTCTCTTTTGCAACCCACTGTAAGGGACATCAAATACAGAGTTCAGATTGGATTAATAAGAACTATTTAAAGTGTTGCTTGCTAGAAAAGTAATAACTCTGTTTCAAACCCTAGGATAGAGAGGGCCTAGCAGTGTATAGAACATTTAACAGAACAACGTGATTACATAGTTTAAGGGTCTTTCTATACAGCAAATGTTATTTCATAGCAGGGTCTTGTTGTAACATACTATCTCTCAGCCATCTTATAACATTTGATATACACCACTGCATGTGTAGATGGGATCAAACTGTGTTACATACCATGTAACACAATCCTTTAACATGACAGTTTTGCAGTTTAGGAAGGACATTAGAAACATTCATAAAATAATCACCACTGAAATTGAAATGTATTGCCATCACAGAGCTGAGATTATAGTCCTCAGGGCAAAATGGAGGTGGATCTTCAATTATTTTAGCCAGAGGTGAAAAACCACCATTATCTCCAGACTTGAGCAACTATTTGAAATTATAGGAAGAAATAATATATTGGAGCATATTTTTTATGATTTAACAATTAGCATTCTCAGCTATGACATTAATTGTTGTGAACTGATGTTTTCCCTTTCATTATCTCACCCAATAACAGGTGTGTATTATACTCTATATATCTCACTATCAATAAAACAATCTGTGTGAACACAACTTGATTGCTTCTCTCTACCTATGGAGTCTTCTCTTCCTTAAATTACTTCCCAGCTTCAGCAATGACTATATATTCTTTGCCAGCTCAGCAACACCTCTCCTGAGTAAACAGTTTGCAGCTGGCGAGCAGTGGGAGACAAAATATACTGTTTCCATTTCACAAAAAATCATCTTTCTTGTTCCAAGAGTGAACTCCTTCCTGTGCCAAAGCAAGCAGGAAGCTCTGTACATTCTCCATATGCTAGAAGCTCTCAGGTGTGGCTCCAGAAGTCCAGGGATTAGTACTAATGGTAAAAAGTCAGTATGTGAATATTTATAGAGCAAAATTTCTATCTGCAACCGAGCCGCAATCCACAAAAATGGTTTGCGGATATCCACTTTATATCCTCGGATATCTGTGGATTTGCAGGGCTCTACGTATTTACTTGGAAAGAAAATGCAATTTAAAAAACACCTTTTAAAATTCAGGTTTTCAAAGAAACACCCATTGCAGCTACAATACACAGTGGTTGCATATGTACCTGTAGAGACAGTACAGATATTAGAGCGGATCAAACCCTGCACCTCCAGCACCCAAAACACAAACCTCGACCCCCCTGAGCTACAGAAATAACTCCACTAACTTTGAGTAGGTAGCAGGCTCTTCTCTTTCCTAGGGCCTGCCACTACAGGGAGATATGATCTGGCATCCTCTAGGCCAGTGTATAACACTGGTTTAATATTTTCACCACAGGGAACTGTTCTGTTGGCTGTCAATGTGTGTTGCAATTTTACTGCTCCTTTCCTGCTAGAAGCTCTTTGGATGGATGTAGCTCTAGACACAGTGCACTGGTAATGGCTGGGGTTTAGGCAGCTGGACCTGTAATGTCCATTGGGCAGGGGCTGAAGAGCAGGAGCCGAGATTAGTTACCAAGCTGAGTCAGGAGATGGGTACCTAGGTCACGCTGGGTCGTGCTCAAAGGCAGGAGTAAAGCGCAAGACAGGGCAAGTGACGATGTCTATAGCAGTAGTAAGCCAGAGTCTGTGTTCGCAAAAAGAAAAGGCGTACTTGTGGCACCTTAGAGACTAACAAATTTATTTGAGCATAAGCTTTCGTGAGCTACAGCTGTTGTTGCTCAGATGGCTCTCTGGGGTAACTTCCTGGTTTAAATAGTTGATGTGCATCAGGTGGCTGCAGAATTCTGTAGCTCTGGCCTCTTCAGGCAATACTTCCTGTGATATCTACCCCTCTAGTAATTGTTGGGTGCTACTGAATCTAGCTCCTTAGTGGTGACATAGATTTTAGTTGCCCAGGACCCTGCAACCCTGGGCTCCAGGCCCATGGACCCTCATACCACTATACTCAGCGGAGGAATGCTGGAGTTTTTCCATAGTGCTTTAAACCTTTTCGGTTTATCCAAATTTGTTGTCATTAGTGTTAACCATAGATCACTGAGTCTTGTCTTTATACACAGATGCTACTGTGGAATTTTATAAGAAGATTGAAGACTGCCCTCCTAATCCTCTCTTTGCTCTTTTGTTTCAGATAGCAGCAATATCTAAAAGCACCTGTCAAAATGCTATAACAAATCATTTAATTAATTTTGCTTTTGAAATCAGCTTCAATAAAAACCATTGTACAAATGAAGTTATTTAAAGACAAAGGAAACCATTTGTTATAGCTGTTTTGGCACTGTTGAAAACTGCTAACGAGCTAAAAATTACAAGCCATTACAAGTCCGAAGCATCACTACATTCAGAGAATTTACTTCTGTCCTGGGTTCAGCTCGGAATCCAGTCTAGTGCATCAGCCAAGTTCCCCACTCCTCCATGGTTGCCCAGAAAATCCTTCTCCCCATAAACAGAGCACGTCTTCCCCCGCCCCTCCCCACCTGCACTCAATGTGTCTTCACGTCTAGATCTTTCCTTTAGGCACACAACCCTTCCTGCAAACATTCCCTTCCCAAAAAGAAAAGGAGTACTTGTGGCACCTTAGAGACTAACCAATTTATTTGAGCATAAGCTTTCGTGAGCTACAGCTCACTTCATCGGATGCTGTAGCTCACGAAAGCTTATGCTCAAATAAATTGGTTAGTCTCTAAGGTGCCACAAGTACTCCTTTTCTTTTTGCGAATACAGACTAACACGGCTGTTACTCTGATTCCCTTCCCAGCATCTTACAAGTCCTAAATCTCCCGTATTTCAAGTAATCTGACCCTTCACCCAAAGAAAGAAAAGATAAATAGACAATGTGCTGAGGGGGGAGGCAGCATACCTGAATGGAGCTAGAGAATACACATCCCTAAGGCAGTAGAGGGATTCAATACTATATCACGAGAGACATCATAATCCCCAATACATTTTAGAAATATGATCCAGAATAGTGGTGGGCAACCTGCAACCCACATGCGACCCATCAGGGTAATCTGATTGCGGGCCGCAAGACATTTTGCTGATGTTGACCATCCGCGGGCACGGCCCCCCACAACTCCCAGTGGCCACGGGCCGCAGGTTGCCCACCACCGATCCAGAATGTAGGGGCAGAGTCATGCCTTCTCACAGGAACCAAGGGGAGAAGGCATGGCCCTCCTTATTCAGGAGCTGGTGGAGATGGTTCGAGCACCAGAACAGGCTAGACCAGCCCTGAAGTCTTTATAAGGGCCGAAGTCCTTTACAAAGGGACATTCTTGGATTAAATTTGGTCCAAATTTAGGTTTTGTAAAAAGAAGCTTTGAACCTAAAACCAATTTAAATGTTTCCATGATTTGTTCCCCTTTATATTCTAGGGCAAACTGTTTAAGCAAATATTCCTCTGCACTATATGAAGCTCAGACATTGCAGCACTGTGCATTTTTTCCCATGGTATTTTTTAACCCTCTTTCTATTGGAAAGCAATTTTCTCTCTCAGCATCTCTCCCCACTTACAGCTTGATCTTGCTTCCACTGAAGCAAGTGATAGAACTCCCAATGACCTTCAATGAACCAGGACTTAGTGCCCTACAAAGAGCCACAGATTTCCAGAGCACTATTCATGGCCATTCCTCCTATGGCCTATTACCTGTGCAGTTTCAGACTTTATTTAGAAATTCAACCGGTGACATTAAGGATCTCCCGGCTGAGTTTTTAGGGCAAAAGGAAAACTGGCTGACTGGGCTACAAAGGAAGAGCAGCAGCACTGTTCTCAAATGTGAAAGTGGATCTTGCCATCATGAGTGCTGCCATGGATCAAATGTGGCTCCTGCTATGGCTTTCTCCTGCTGCTCCTCCCAGATTCGGATTAGCCACTTCACTTTGTTGTCTACTGAAAAAACAACAACCCAGAAAGGGTTTATGTGACTTCTACAGGACCCAGTGGGTATTCTCAGCCACAGCAACACTTTTACAAGTTTAAAATAATACCCCCCCCCCCCCCGGCTCCTTTCTTCATTATTCCAAGGAGAAAAAGCTGTTTCTGTACTTGAAAGCAGCTACACATGTCCCCCTGGAGCTCCTTCTGCAGTTTGATGAGTTGGTGAGTTTATTTTTGCACTGAAACTTTACTCAGGATAATTAAGCAGATCCCAGTTGAACTTTTCAATGCAAATTAAACTGAGACGTTCATTTTTTTATGGAAAGTCTACTTAAACACACACCCTGTAAACACGGATCAAAGAGGCCAAGGATACAATAGGCCTGGGGAGTGAACTACTCTGAACTATGTCAGGCTTGAGGCATGCTAGGCTGGGGTCACTGAAGAGGAAGCTTGCACTGTTGCTGTCTGTGAAGCCCTTTATCTGTAAGTAAATTAGGACTTCATTTTCCAGGATTGTCCATCTGGCACCTCTCACAAGCACCAAATTCACTTTAGATAACAATTTAAGAAGAAGAAACAAGAATAAGAACAGAAATAAAAACAAAAAAAGAGCTGATACAGCCAATGAAGGAGTGCTGGAGGTATCTCAGGGATATGCATTGGCTAAGGAAGGGGATCCAGAGACAGGGCAGGTTGAGGAGGGGGAATACTGAGTGGAGAAGGAAGTTCTGAGCACAGAATCTGTAGCTACACTGAGGATTTTCTGATGCTCTCCCATGGTTCCTCTAGCACTGATCCATCTCCAGTTATTCTAGCAATGGTGAATTGTGTTAGGCCACTAGGATTTTTACCACCGTGTCATCTAATTCTACATCGGCTCTGAGCAGCACATGGAGAGAAACAAGTCTACAGCAGCACTGCACCAATGCAATGGAGCTGCAAGGGAGGTAAAGCAATGATGGAAGAATTTCAGAAAGTCTACACTGTGGACAAGGTCAGAAGGAGAGGGAAGAGAGTCCCGAGCAGAAGGAGAGGAAAAATAAAGAAGACACAAAGATTGTGAAACACAATACAGGATTACAAAATAGACTTTAAAATAAGGGGTTGTACAAGATTGCCTCAGAAATTAATGAGCTATGGAGTCTTCCACCTCTATGGTGGATCAGCTCATGTCCTGCTGAGGGTCACAATCTTCCTCCCATTCCAGTATCTGCAAAATTCACATTGATTTCAGAGGGGGCAAGATGTGGTCCCAAGATTGTAGCAATTGAAAGCACTTCCATTTGTTGGCTGTCTGGCATCTTATACAAGATGAGGGGAAGTCTTAAGGCTTGTCTACCTGCCAAGTTGCATCTGTTATTTAAGAGCAGTGCCAAAAGACTCTGTGGACACCTATTTTGGTTTAAGCAGGGCTTATTTCAGTTTAGAGTGAATTGGTAGGAACAGATTTAAAATAAACTTAAATAAGCCACTCAAACTGAAAAAAGAGTGTCCCCACAGGAGTTTTTATCAGTATAACTAAACTGGTACAAGTTTGTACATAGACCAGGTCTTAGTTCAGTCCCTAGAGGACAAGTGTCTGTATATCAAAACCATTGTTCCAGTTATCACTAATTGGTATTCTTATTGGCAGTCCCCATTCTGTGGAGAGAGAGAGAGAGAATATTTTAGTCCCCAAGGCTAACAGTTCGGCATCTTTCATTAGCACTGAATTCAAGAGGAAACTAAAAAAGAACAACTTTTATATTTTAAATTTATTTACTTATTCACATGTAAGTGGCTTATTTCTTGTGGTCAAAGTAGTTGAAAAGGAGCAAATTAGCCAGATCCAGTCATGGTTCAGAAAGAAATCAAAATGTTTTAAAGCCCATTTTATATTATTTGATATAGAGTTATTGGCAAAATCCAACTATCAGCAGCTGGTCACCCTTCTGTTAAAAAGATGAATTCTTCTGTAAGAAATATCTCTTGATATAAAAGCTAATTAATGAAAGATGTCAATTGACTAGAACATTGTGCAAGGATAATATCCTCCTGCTGCTAGATAAATGTTTCAGCTTCACTTCAACAATTATTTCTAAAGTAGGAGACTGTGACAGAGTTCTAGGGACACTGAATTTATTTCTATTATACAAAATGACTAAAAGAGATTTAATCATTTTGCCTGACGGATGTTAAAGCAGTACAGGGAGCTGTTCACTGTAAAGTTATTGACCTATTCTGTTCTGACTGGCTTAGAGAACAAACGTAGGGCCAAATTCCGCAGTCAGCATTTACACAGGAACGCCCATGGAATTTAATGCCTAAGGGTATGTCTCCACTAGCAACACTGAAGTGCTGCCGTGGCAGCGCTTTAACGTGGCTGTGTAGTCGCGGCACCAGTGACTAAAAAAACCTATCTCCACGAGGGGCATAGCTCCCAGAGGTGGGAGCCCGACTCCCAGCGCTGGTACACTGTCTACACTGCCACTTTACCGCTCTGAAACTTGAAGCACTCGGGGGGGGGCTGTTTTTTCACTCCCCTGAGTGCTGCAAGTTTCAGCACTTTAAAGTGGCAGTGTAGACAAGGCCTTAGTAGTGACTACAGGATCCAATACCCAGGTGGGTTTCCCTACTTTCTGGCTTTTGGTTAGTTTCTCCACCCTCCAAACTACTCATTACTTCCTCCAGTATTCCTGTCCCCACTCCCCAAGCAGCTACTGCCAGTCTCTTAAGGTCAAAGCTACAAGAGCTGTCTGCATGTTTCATTACTGTTTCTAACACAGCACACCTAGATGGCACAACTGCAGTGAGTGAACATGGGACCCATGCTGGTAGCACTATCGCATTACGTTAGATGCACTTCCATGCTGTGCCATTTCATCCTAGAACCTAAGTGCTTTGGTACAAGCTACAGGCAGGCTTGGGCTCCACACAGAGTGGCTCATATTAAACAGGAGCTGGCACATGACCAAGAGGCAGGTAAATGGGAGACAAGAGCAAAGGGGTCTCCCATAAGTCTCCACAGGGGCAGGACGGAGGGGTAGCAACAGAGATAGACATCTCACCCCAGTCCAACCTGTATGCTTCCCATGAGCTTCTACATGGCTAAGGTAGAGGGGGTGTGGACCTTGCTGTTTAAAACTCCACCCATGATTTTTTATATGTAATGTTTATGTTTCATAATAAAACACAAGTTATTTATCCTAAAAGATTAACTACTGAAAAAGCCTGTGTTCCCCTTAACGGACTGTGTAACCTATTGTTAAGGCACCTGAGTTCTGGTACCAAGAGTTGTTGGTTTAAGACTAAGGCCTGGTCTACGTTACAAAGTTAGGTTACCATAAGCCACTTTGTGTTGGTCTAGTTGTGCATGTGTATCCATTTAAATTTATCTCCCACCTAGATAAGTGCCCCATGGTAACACTGATATAGTAACAGCCCCCCCCCCCCACCCCCCAGCAGCATTAAGCCAAGGTCGATGTATGGTGCTCGACACAGCATGAGTGTAGACACTGCATTACTCATGTCAAACCTAAGAGTCCTCCAGCAGCTGTCCCAGAATTCCTGACACTGACTGCTCCAGTCACAATTATTAGGTCCATTGCCTGGGGTCACGTAGACCAGAAGCCCCCACTTTAAAATTCCCGCAAATTTTGGAAATGCCTGGTTATCCAATTTGGTGAGCACACCACTATCTGCTCTCTGCTGTTTTGTGCAACTGCCAAGCTGACCATGTTGGCTACATGTGCCAGATGCGCTCCTGCCTCGAGCAGACTGGAGATATTGGATCTCCTGGGCCTGTGGGGATAAGAGGCTGTGCAGGCACAGCTCCACACCAGCTGTAGAAACTTTGACATCTATGAGCAGATTGTTTGGGGGATGCAGAGAAGGGGGTATGACAGGGACCAGCAGCAGTGCTGCGTGAAAGCCAAAGATCTGCCACAGCCATACCAGAAGGTCAGGGAGGCCAACATTTGATGTGGTGTTGAGCCGCAGACCTGCTGCTTTTACAATGAGCTGCATGCCATATGTGGCAGAGATACTCCCATGCCTCTGCACACCACTATGGATACCTCCAAGGAGCCCAAATCACAGGCCCCTGCCATGAACAGCAAGGAGGAGGAGGTGGAGGAGAAGTATTGGGGACAGACAACTGGGGGAATCCAGCTGTGCAGCAAGCCAAGACCTGTTTTTGATTCTACCGCAGTCCAGCCAGTCCCACCAGTCAAACACAGTTGAGCCCGAGGCAGGGAAAGGAACCTTGGCTTTAAGTGTGTAAATAAATATTCCATTACAGGGATGGCGCCCCCAAATTAGCAGGACACAGCTTTTGACTTTTCATTAATTTATTTGTACTAGACGGGGTAGTGCTACAACAAAGAGAGGCAGAGCTGCTATCTGCTTTTCATTCCCTTCTAGAGAGTTAGGCAGGAGGATGGGGGCAGACATGTGGAGCAGTTTGTTTATGTACAAAGGATATTCCTTGAATCCACCTGAATGAAACTACAAGGATTCATAGGATAGCAGCCTTATTTCTTCTCCACAGTAGGATGCTTTCCCATGTCAGTGGCGATTACTTCAGCAGGCACCATTTTTAGCAGTACACAGGCTAGCTGTATATGGACCCGGACAGTTTTGGGATACCAGCAACACCAGTCCTCTCTCTACCTTTGTCACTCTCAGGAATGAGATACCAGCTAACACCATCACCACCTGGTGCCAGTATTCAGAGCCATTGCCTTGTACTCATACTTTCCGGCAACTGAGCAATTTCCTCCTCGTTTCCCTCACCCATGGCAGGTCATACTCCCTGTGGCTTGAGCTGAGTGTGGCACTGGAGATCAGGAACTCCAAAGCAGAAGTGTCAATATGCTTGTCTTGTTTAATACTTTAGGGGAGCGGAGGGGTTGGGGGACGAGTTCTGAACCTTAAGTTTAGCTTTCTGTTCCTACTATTCTAGAAATGGTACCTTTGTGTGTTTTATCTGTAACTGCAGCCATTGCGGCCTTGAGAGGGGACTCCATCTACATCAGTGGAACAACCAACCCAGATAAGCAGGAGAAAAGAGGATGTGGGAGGACATGTTCTGCAAGATCTTTCAAGCCAGTGCTGCATCAGACTTTGAACAAAGGCCTAGAGAGTGAATACTACAGACTGTATGGAGAAGGAAAGGTGAAGGAAAAGGAGAGGGAGATGCACCAGGACATAATGGAACTTCTCCAACAGCAAACGCAGATGCTGCAGACTCTTGTTCACCTCCAGGTTCAACAATCCCAGGCTTGACTCCCATTACAATCTGTGGAGAACTGTAGTATATTGCCTCCCTCCCCGCCCCTCCCCCAGCATTCCTCATGGCCTCAGGGCCACCATGCATACTCCTACCACGCTACATCGGGGGAAAGCATGGACAACCACAGCTTCAGCTACACTGACTTGTGAGAGCCACACTTGATGTACTTGTAGTATAATGGACATCAATGTTCCTTCCTCTGGTTTATTTATCATGGTTAAGGCTATGTTTTAGTCACTGGTATTTTTAGTAAAAGTCATGGACAGGTCACGGAAAGTAAACAAAATTTCATGGCCCGTGACTTGTCCATGACTTTTACTACATACCCCTAACTAAAACTTGGGCAGGAGGCCACTGGTGCTCTGGGGGTGTGTGTGGTCCGGGGGGCACTGGTGGAGGTGGCCTGGGACCACGCTGGTGCTAGGGGCGGGGCAAACAGTGATGTGCGGCATGGGACACCTGCTGGTGCTGGGGGGCAGGCGGGCAGCAGTGCATGGCCTGGGACCCCTGCTGGTGCTGGGAGAGGGAGGGGGTTGGCGGGGCTGCCAGGCTCCCTACCCGGCTCCACTTGTCCCAGCAGCTCCCAGGTGGCAGAGAGGCCAGGAGGCTCCGTGCACTGCTTCTGCCACAAGCGCCAGCTACGCAGCTCCCATTGGCCGGGAACCACGGCCAATGGGAGCTGCAGGGGCAGGGCCTGTGGGTGCGGGCAGTGCGCGAAGCCTCCTGGCCCCTCTGTCTAGGAGATGCAGGACCATACCAGTGGAGCCAGGGAGCCCTACACCCCGAGATAAGCGCCCCCCCACATGCCCTCTAACCCCCTGCCCCTAGCTCTGAGCCCCCTCCCACACACACAAACTGCCGGGCAGCCCCTAAGTCAGCACTGGTGGCTCCAGAAGTCACGAAGGTCATGGAAAGTCACGGAATCCATGAGTTCCGTGACCGACTCACAGCCTTAACAGTTGCATCTGATGAAGTGAGCTGTAGCTCACAGCAGCTTATGCTCAAATAAATTTGTTAGTCTCTAAGGTGCCACAAGTACTCCTTTTCTTTTAGCCTTAATTATGGTTCCTAAAAAATTTTTAAGCCATAATGTATTTACTTTTAATATCTTCAGTATTTTTTGGAGCTAAGTGAATAAAATGTTTTTGTTTAAAAAGTAATTCATCTTTATTAGTTTACACAACAAGATGTATAATGATTGTTGGCAGTGAAAGTAGTGCTTTTGTACACTCACAACTCTCACATCAGTGCCAAACATTGCAGTCATCAAAAATGTACAGTAATCCCCTCCAGTAACAGGTGCACTGTCACTGATATATGCACAGATGTGCAAGCATCACACAATTCCTAAAGGTCACCAAACAATCACCCCAGGTTGAGCAGAGTACACCACAGCACATTACTGTGGCTTGCTATTAAAGTGCTTGTTCAAGCCTCTCTAAGACACATAGATCCTTATTGAGCTTGTCTGATAGCCCTTGTGTCTAACTGTTCAAACTCAATGAACAGCTGCTCCACATCCACTCTCCACCCTATTGCAAGTTTTCTCCCTTTGCTTCACAAATACTATGCAGGACACAACAGACAGCTGTAACCATTGGGATATTTTTCGCACTGAGATCCAATCTGCTGAATAAACAACACCAGTGCCCTTTCAATCTACCAAAAGCACATTCAACTGTCATTTTGCACTTACTGAGCCTGTAGTTGAATCTTTCCTTGCTGCTGTTGATGTGGCCAGTGTATGGCTTCATGAGCCAGGGGAGTAAGGGGTTGGTTGGGTCCCCCAGGATCACTATTGGCATTCCAACATCCCCAGTGGTAATCTGGCAGTTAGGAAAGAAGATCCCTGATTGTAGCTTTCTGAACAGTCCTGTGTTCTTGAAGATGTGAGCATCATGCACTTTCCCTGAGCAGCCAACATTGATATCAGTGAAGCGTCCCCAATGATATACCAGCGCTTGCATAAGCATGGAAAAGTAACCCTTTCTGTTGATATAGTCTGTAGGGAAAGGTGGTCTGGGGCCAAAATGAGGATGTGTGCGCCATCTATCACTCAACTGCATTTTGGGAATCTTATAGTTGCAAAGCCAGTCTCAATGTCCTGCACATTACCGAGAGTCACAGTCCTGCGTAGCAGGAGACTATTAATGGCCCCGCAGTGGATTTTCCCCCTCCAAACTTCCCACTGACAGGTACCAATCCAGTGTTGCAAATTTCCACGTGATCACTACTCCCTTCTCCACTGTCAGTGCAGCTCTCAGTTTGGCATCCCTGTATTGAATGGCTGGGATGAGCTTGGCACACAAATCCAGGAATGTGGCCTTGTGCATGTGAAAGTTCTGCAGCCACTACTTGTCACCCCAAACCTGCACTATGATTTGATCCCACCAGTCAATGCTTGTTTGTCAGGCACAGAAGCGGTGCCCCATTTTCTGCAGCAAGTCTGTGAATGACACCAACAACCCTGAATTGGTTTTTGCTGTGTTCCACAACAAACTGACCATGAGGAAGAGAAGTTGGTTTTTTACCCATGAAAGCTTATGCCCGAATAAATCTGTCAGTCGTTAAGGTGCCACCGGACTCCTCATTGTTTTTGTGGATACAGACTAACATGGCTATTCCTCTGATACTTGTGACTATCAGGAAATTGTCATGTTCCCTGTGTTTCTTCTTGAGGCTCTGCAAATACCAGAGGAAAGTGTGTCCTTTGCTTGCAATGCTCATGACAATAGTGCAGAGCTGTGCAGGCTCCATGCTTCTGTCATAGAGGCAGACAGTGACAAGTCCTGCTCAGGTTCATGGGAAAGTCAAAATAGTGTGAAAATTATGGGATAGAGATGACCTTATGGGATGGAGAACACTGCCTTATGGGAAGTTGACCCCTTGCTCCCTGTTATCACTGTGTGAGTCATTTCTGCCTCACCGTATGTTGCCAAAACTACCCAAAAGACATTGCGCCGTATGGTAGTGGGTTGCAACTGGGATACCTACCCATGGTGCACTGCACTGTGCATTGACACAAGCACTCTGTGTGAATACAAGTTGTGCTGAAGCCAGGAGCTAAAGTATCCATGTGCACAAGTGATATACTAACTGCGGTGGCAGTAGGCCAACATAACTTTTGCCCGCAAAACTTTGTAGTGCAAACATGGCCTATGGGTACAATTTTCAAAAGTGTCTATATGATTTAGGAGCCTAAATTCTATTTTCAAAGGAGATCTAGGCACTAAGGAGCTTAAGTGTCATTTTGAAATTTTTACCTTATATCTAGTTTGCTCAAACAAGCAGTGAAAAATATAGCAATCCATACAAATGCCATTATTTTCTCCTCCACTGAATAAACAGTTTTAACATAAACAAAAAGTAAAGTTTTTCTGTTGTCTTGAACCAGCAGCTCCAGCTTCTGTAGCTCTAATGCCCTAAACAATATGCTATATAGCCTGCTAATAGAAAGAGAGATTTGTTCAATACTTGAACAATTCTCTAGGTTAATAAAATACCTAATAAATCCTCTAAACTGTACAAACACACACTGAATCCTTAGCCCCACTCCAGTCCTGTACAAGCACACAAGTATGCTGAAATTCTCTGGAATATTTTGATCTGGTTTTTTTCCTCCAAAGATGACACATTTCCACTAACTTGCCACTGAGCAAATGTTTCCCCTTTGAGCCTGAAGGGATCCCATAGGTGTCTTTTCATTGACTTCAGTAGGAGTTTGGTAAAGTACTTAGCATTCATGAACCAACCAATACTAGTTTATTAATAAGAGTATGTATGCTTTTGTTTTTAAAATGGTGCACTTTGCTTTATTGTCATGAACAAGTTGCTTTCCGACTGGCAGTCCAGTTTCATTCCCCTCACTCTTCCACCCCTTTATCTTTAATCAATACTTATACCACATGAATTCTGTGGTAATCAATAGGATTTCTTGACAGCTGATTTATTCACTGATGTTAAATTAAAAGAAAACCCATCTTTTATCAGAGAATGATGCCCCTCTACTCAGCAGACTAACTGGCTAGTATGGATGCCATATTCTGTATTGCAATTGTCGATGATTGCAAAGTATTATCAGTACTAATGAAAGGTTAAAAAAAAAAAAAAAAGATAAATCCACGAGCCCATCAAAAAACAGATTTTTAAATGTATAGCACCACCTAGAATAAGTCATTGTAAGATAACTTTAGCACAGGATCAGAGTTAGTTGCTTTCAAAATACACATCACAGCTTTGCATCAGCATTTACACAGTACAGAAGTGAGAGACTATTATCTTGTGACCACATTTTGTTCCACTGCCATTTTCTCTTGAAGGTCAACCATCCAGCAACCTCACTGGCTCAAACAAAGTCATTATGGTGTAGTCCATGAATAAGAACATGTGTATACTTGCTATAGGTCTATCATAAAAGCTTTGACCAAAATTTTGAACGTGGGTGCCTAATTTCATATTTAGGCATCTAAATAAGTTGCCTTACCACTAAGGGTGCTGAGCGAGCGCCAACAATTATAATGGGCTTCCATAGGACCACTTGGGTAAGTAAGGCCTATTCATGTGAGCAAGGTTTGGCAGGTACAAGGATTCATGTTTTATTTAGTTTTTACTATTTAAACAGCTAACTGCTGTCTTTAGAGATATCATATTTTCATATGACTGGACTGATCTTTTTCTAAGTAGGCTTCTAAATACGAAAGGCAGAGATCAAATATTTCAAGTTTTCTAAAAATACTGTCTGACTAAAAATAAAGCTTTTATGACAGACCAATAAGAAATATACAAATTGACTTTCTGGATTACACCAAAAAGACTGTGTTTGTGCCAGAGAGGTCATCAGATGTTTCAGAGTAGTCAGTGGAAATTAATAGAGTTAAACCCACTTATACCAAGACAGAAATTGTCCCTATATCTTTAAACAGCTGCTCTATTCTTTTCTAGCATGGATTTTTCTCTTTTAAGATGTTAAATGCTTTGGATCAGACAATTATGTTAGCTGTAGTAAGAATTAAACTGTATTTACTCTTATGCAAGACAGTCAGACGTTTTAATGAGTGTACATCTGTTGCAGCCCCAGAACCAAGATTGGACTCAGTGCCAAGTTCATCCCTGGTGTAACTCCATTTACTTCCACAGAGTTATATGAATGTGTCTCATTACCTTTAAAATATGAGGAAGCTACTTTAACTGAAGTCTGTGCCTCATCCATGCAAATTTATAACACCCTAATCGTCTTGCCCAGGAACAACATTTGGAGGGGAAGTTGTGCGAGGATCTCTTAACTTGCATGAAAGGCAAGATCATTCACCTCCAGAGCACCACTCTCTTTTGTCCCAGGTGGCCCCCCTGTACTGCCAAGAATCCATGGATGAATGGGTATGGTATAGACAGGGGTTCAAGCAACAAATTTTTTGGTGGCCTCAAAGTGCAGCCACCAACTCTTCTTGCTGGTGGCCATTATGACAATTTTTCCAAAAAACTTAATTAGCTTTAGGAAAAACAAATAAATATGTACACATACCTATCCAAATCATTGTAATTTATTTATGTAGAGGTTTTTTTGCAGACTTAATAATAATAATAACAATGTACAGTACAGTTGTTTCTATTATTTACTGGACCTAAACAGAATAGAAACACAAATAAGGTGTTTTGCACGTTTTTGTCTTTTTTGTTGTTGTTCCTTTTGCTTTTTTGGTTTCTGTTTGTTTTTTAATAGAATTGCTAGCTAGTAAGTATGCTTCTTTGAAAAGGGATATTTGTATGTTAATATCACTTTTCACAGCAGCAGACTTGTTAGCTAGCTGGGAGGCAGTGAAAAGTGATATTAACAAACATACACATATCACTCTTCACAACAGATTTACTCAGCCCTGGCAAGCCGGGGGACAAATTAAGCCTTGGATGGATAGGGAAGTATTGGGGGCCAGAGGTGATGGCGTGGATGGGTCATGGGCAGTTGGAGGCAGTGGGGGCCAGAGGCAATGGGGGTGGGGGAGTTGAGCCTGAAGCCCAGTGGCCAGAGCCTGCTGCCACATGGCTGAAGCTTGCCGCCTGCCATCTCAGGGCGGGAGCCAGAAGTCTGAGTCCCCTGCCCATGGGAAGGTGGAGAACTGACACCAGCTGTCTGCTCCTCCGGCGTTTGTGGCTCCAGAGGGGGGGCAGGTCCCAAACTGTACCTGCAGACCCACGGGAGGGGTAAATGCTTGGCCCCCCCCATCACCGCCCAGGTGGCTGTGGCCGCAAGAAAAGCCTCTGGTGGCCATGGTGGCCACATTTGAGAAATGTTGGTATAGAAGGACCAGGGCACGAAACATAAACCTGCCCTCTACCTCTATTGAATCCCATGGTGAATTCAATAAGGAGTTAATACAAGCTGAGGCTGTATAAGCTCCTGTGTGGATCCCTTACATCACGAGTAGTCAATAGGTGGCCCGCAGGCCAAATTCAGACCACCAGATACTTTTGAACAGTCTCCGAAATCTTTTTCTTGACTTGGTATTGTCATTATTGTTATTATTTTCTCTGGAGTCTGGACCTTGACTCTACCTTGACCAAGAAATTTGGACCTTAGCAAAAACTAATTGACTACCGCTGCCTTACATTCTGAGGAACCCCCTTCCAGGGAAATTTCATGAGGCAGCTGCCAATGAAGGGAACCTAGACACTAGAGGTTGAAGGGAGCCATGCTGCTGAAGTTAATCCAATTCTTACTTGAAAAGGAACTGGAGGAATTGACTCTACGAGCCAGATCCTGCAAGGTACTGAGTACCCTCAACTGCTATTTGACTTGGGATTTGAGAGCACTCAGGACCTCCCAAGAGGCATTCAGCACCTTACAAAATTGGGTCCCGTATTAACAACTGGAATTCAAGAACTGTCTGTGAAAGCAAAAACAGCTTTATAAAGAAAATATTAAGAAATGGAATATGCAGACTACAAAGTTTGAATGAAATGTATCTTTGGTTTATCTGAGAGTTAAGTGTATGCAAATCATGTTCAGTTTTCTCTGATTTTCTCTAGAATGTGGGTTGAAGATATATTTGGGATATACATTTCTCCATGTATAATCTGTTAAAATATTTTTTGCATTTACTGTTAAGAACTATTAGATCAGTGTAAAAACACAGAAATAAGATTGTGATATTTTGTATTGCCAAACAAATACCAGTTTCCTCCATCAAATTCAGTCGCATTCAGAGATATGGTCATGCCACTTCTTCTATTCTGGTTTGAGGCCCTACTGAGACTCTCGATGTGCAAAATTAGTGACCAATTCTGCTGCCATGGACTTCAGTGGGAGCAAGACTGGGCCTTTAAGGAGGTAGTTTAGTACCTAAAATATCTATTACAATGTACTCTGAAGCATGACTATCAGGTTTTTTTATGACAAGTCTGTTATGCAAATAAATTCCACACATCAGTACTTCTCAAGTCTAAATATATGAAAGTAGGAAATGAGAAAACAGCCAAACAAGAAGTGAATAAGAAGCTAACTTTCTCCAAAGTCAGAACTCCACCTGATAAAAACAGACCTTATCTAGATACTCCAGTTATAAAATGATGAATAAATCCTCAACTGCACTGCAAAATGCCATTTATACTGATAACATCTTTAATAACGATGTATGACATCAGTAATTCTTATCATGCTGATTTTTGTTCAGATTCAGGCTCAAATACTGGTCCCACCCAGTATGTAGACCAAATTACTGGGCTGTGTGCTGGGAACTCAGAGGAGATAAAGATGGGACGGGGAGGATGCTCTAAAGCCATGGTGACGAGTGCAGTATAAGAAACTAGATAAAAATAAATATAATGAACATGATTCTATGGGAATCAAGAATCAGAGAAATTAGCCACTTAGTCCACAGAAAAATACTACAGCCACTCAGTGGCTGCGACTGCAATCTCAAATCTGTGGTAGGGTCTTGTCGTTCATGCTCCAAGAGGGGGCCAAAGAATGACCAGTGCATCTGTGAAGTGCACTAGCAATAAAGCAAAGCTGAGCTGATCCTTAAGCAGACCAATAACAATTCTAATACGTACTACTTTGCAATTCTATAGCACCTTTCATACAAGGATCTTAAATCTCCTCAGAAATATCAGTTGATCCACACAACACCACTTTGAAGTGGACAAGAATTGTTATTCCCATATATTGCCTAAGGAGAAAATAAAAACCAAAAACATTAATTGACTTTGCCAAGTCAGCAGTGGCAAGGGAAGGAATGGCAATCAATATTGAACTCATTGCCCTCACCTCTAACCATTAGAATACATACACTCTCTCTGTTGTCATTTGCTTTCACTATTCAGATCACATTCTTAAGATTAAAAGAAAAGGAGTACTTGTGGCACCTTAGAGACTAACCAATTTATTTGAGCATGAGCTTTCGTGAGCTACAGCTCACTTCATCGGATGCATACTGTAGAAACTGCACAAGACATTATATACACAGAGACCATGAAACAATACCTCCTCCCACCCCACTCTCCTGCTGGTAATAGCTTATCTAAAGTGATCACTCTCCTTACAATGTGTATGATAATCAAGTTGGGCCATTTCCAGCACAAATCCAGGTTTTCTCACCCTCCCCCCCCCACAAACTCACTCTCCTGCTGGTAATAGCCCATCCAAAGTGACCACTCTCTTTACAATGTGTATGATAATCAAGGTGGGCCATTTCCAGCACCTTGGATTTGTGCTGGAAATGGCCCAACTTGATTATCATACACATTGTAAGGAGAGTGATCACTTTAGATAAGCTATTACCAGCAGGAGAGTGGGGTGGGAGGAGGTATTGTTTCATGGTCTCTGTGTATATAATGTCTTCTGCAGTTTCCACAGTATGCATCCAATGAAGTGAGCTGTAGCTCACGAAAGCTTATGCTCAAATAAATTGGTTAGTCTCTAAGGTGCCACAAGTACTCCTTTTCTTTTTGCGAATACAGACTAACACGGCTGTTACTCTGAAACCATTCTTAAGATTGTCAAGAATATAGTACGAGGTCAAACTTTAAATTGATTGTCAGTAATAATAATTAGGCAGATTTCTTGAATCTGAACAGGTCAGAAGAATATGGAGAATTCAGTGGGATTTATTTCCTGTCACTGTATGTAACAAGGAATCAAAATTAGGTTTTTTATATTTTGAGGTCTTTGAAATGAGATCTGCTTTTGAGAAGCATTGTTTTTGAAATGACGAAGCTCAGTAAGGCCCCATTCCGGCAAAGATCTCTTAGAAGGGGGCAACCCACCAATGCTTGTTCCTCCTTGCAAGACTGGGACCTTCATCAGTGATCACAGTATGCATTTAGGCCAACATTTTCAAAAATGGCTGCTAATTTTCGGTAACTCAATTTAAATATCCAAAATCTGAGGCACTTAAAATTTTAGACCATTTTTGAAAACTTGGTTATAAGCATAGATGGAATGCTCAGCTTTGTATAAGACAAATAAAGAGTCTCCCAGTACCAAATAACTTAGAAACAGAAGAGACATTAATTTTTAAAATACACACACAGATCAAATCTAGAGAGGTGCTGAGCACCTACTAAGCCCTCAAAACTCCTAGTGAAGTCACTGTGTGAGTTGCAGGTCAGCACCTCTCTAAGAATTTGACCTCATAATGGTCATGAATATACAAATAATCATATATGGTACCTGTGTGTTCTGAAAGCGTTCCTACTTTAGTATAATATTCTATAAACACATGCCACTATAGCACTGTGAAGGAGCACCGAGCAGAATCACATATTCCAAACACCTATACAAACTGATTAATAATATGACTGTATCTTTTTGCCAATAATATGGCTTGCAAAATATAGTCTGATTTCTCCCACTTAGTGGTGTGTGCTTTTTCAGAAAGCATAATAGCTAATACCTACATACTGCAGTGATTTATCTGTCGGTCCACCAATAACTTATTTTTTTTAAAAAAAATTCACCCAAAATTTCACTAGTTATATTGCCAAAGAGTGAATACAAAACTGATTTAGCTAACAAAATATTATTTGAACCCAGACTATGTCATGCACTGCCTGAGAGATATGAACAACTCTGCATGTTAAAAATATAATTAAATTACATTTCCAAATATAAAGTGTACAGATGTTTCACTAGGTTTTCAAAAAAAACAAACAAAAAAACAAGATCTCCCAGACAGTTAGCAGTGCATCTTTTCTTGACACCTATAAGATGTCTGTGAAAGAGATGTCAAGAGATTTTTTGTACTTCAACAGGCTTTAAATCACAGATCAAATTTACAGGAGAGCTCACAAAGCCTCACTGGATCCAACTAACCCATGGCCTTGGGGTTAGTGCAGTGTTCTTATTCTAAGTGCAGGGTTATTATTATCCAGTCTAGTTTTCAGCGTTGGGGCTTTTACCCTTTCCCCTGAAAGGCTTCTCCAGTCTCTCAGATTTCCGTGTAAATAAGGGTTGAAGGGAGAGGTTCCTCTGAAACTTTTTTGACAGAATCTGGCTCTGCACAGCAACACAGCTGGAAGGGGCAGTCTCCCCGCGGCCCCCCGCCGCCGTCCCCAAACCCTACCGTGAATGTGGAAACAGACCAAACCTGCAGACACGGTGCACGGAGAGGCAGACACTCACCTTGCCCTGGAGTCTGGTGCCGTGCCTCCTGCCGCCTTCTCGCTCCGCCTGCTCGACAGGCAGAAGCAGCCGCGGCTCAGCCCCAGGAACCAGCCCTGCGGAACCTTTCCCCTTCTGTTTTGATTCGATTGACCACGTCAGTCTAGACCACAAGACCCGGATCTGCCGGTTCAGAGACAGGGGAAGCGCTTTCCCGGCCTCCCTCTCTCTGCTCTCATGTCTAACTGGGCGGCGCGGAGCGCCTGGCACTGCCCACTGCATTCAGACAGGGGGTGTCCCCGGCAGCAGGCAAAGCCAGGCTGCAACGGCGCCAGATTCAGCGTCCTTCACTGGAGAGGGGACCAAGCAAGATTTGGGGTGAGGGGCTCGTGTCTCAGGCCATCGTGAGACCAGGGAGATTTCCACACGCACAAACAGACAGCTGGTGAGTGGGGCTATGAAGGTCTTATTTGAAACACACAGCTAGACCTTCCATCTCCTGAGAGGCACTAAACGACACTGGGGTAAGAAATCCCGCTCCTCCCCCACAAATCTTTTAATTCATAGCAACGTGACACACAGCACCCAATTGTATTTACACGGCCAAAAACTGCCTACACCAATAATCTGAAATCCAGGATTGTGAATGTTTACCTGCCCAGTGTCAGGCATGTCATGTAACATTTTTATATATGACCTATCAAAGGGCCAAATATATATAATCCCAATTTAAATTTAACTGACCAATTAAACTGGATTTATAGCTTATAGAATCATAGAACTGGAAGGGGCCTTGAGAGGTCATCTAGTCCAGTCCCCTGCACTCAAGGCAGGAATAGGTATTATCTGGACCATCCCTGACAGGTGTTGGTACAACCTCCTCTTAAAAATCTCCAATGATGGAGATTCTACTGCCTCCATAAACAATTTATTCCAGTGCTTAACCACTCTGACAGTTAGGAAGTTTTTCCTAATGTCCAACCTAAACCGCCCTTGATGCAATTTAAGCCCATTGCTTATTGTCCTATCATCAGAGGTTAAGAAGAACAATTTTTCTCCCTCCTCCTTATAACAACCTTTTATGTACTTGAAAACTGTTATCATGTCCCATCTCAGTCTGCTCTTCTCCAAACTAAACAAATTCAATTTTGTCAATCTTCTCTCATAGGTCATGTTTTCTAGACCTTTAATCATTTTTGTTGCTATTCTCTGGACTTTCTCCAATTTGTCCACATCTTTCCTGAAATGTGGCATCCAGAACTGGACACAATACTCCAGTTGAGGCCTAATCAGCGCAGAGTAGAGCGGAAGAATTCCTTCTCGTGTCTTGCTTACAATACTCCTGCTAATACATCCCAGAATGTTTGCTTTTTTTGCAACAGCTTTACACTGCTAACTCATATTTAGCTTGTGATCCACTATGACCTCCAGATCCCTTTCCACAGTACTCCTTCCTAGGCAGTCATTTTCCATTTTGTATGTGTGGAAATGATTGTTCCTTCCTAACTGGAGTACTTTGCATTTGTCCTTATTGAATTTCATCCTATTTACTTCAGGCCATTTCTCCAGTTTGTCCAGATAATTTTGAATTTTAATCCTATCTTCCAAAGCACTGGCAATCCCTCCCAGCTTGGTATCGTCCACAAACTTTATAAGTGTACTCTCTATGCCATTATCTAAAGTCTTTGCTTCACTGGAGCTGCTTTGCATCACAGAGCATACTAGTGAATCTGGCTCAAAATATTTACATATCCCAGGGGTGCAAAGTGATATAATTTTCAAGCAGAGCACTGCCCTTAAATCCCCAGTATGTGTACAGTTAGTGATACACACTAAGGAAAGCAACTACTTTAAGGCCTCTCAATTTTCAGGATCTAGCATTGGCTAAGCAATCCATGGCTTGATGTCCCTTTTCATAAATGGAACTGGAGGAAGATGCATACAGTAACTGATTACACAGAGAGACTCCCACACACACACTGTGAACTAGTGGAGAATTCACATTTCCGTCCCAGCAACCTGTCTTTTCACTCTTGCTTGGGATCTTATTAATCACAAAGCTTGTGCTGCATATAAGAGTGTATCCCCCCAAATGTGTGAGTTTAGCAACACTGAAGTGAAAGGGGGTGGAGAAGCCACAGATGACCCACTCCTTCCAGCCCTCTGGAGACAATAGACTGCTGTCTGACAGACAGCCCAAGCATTAACTAGTACTCCTGGGGGAATACTGCACCAAAAATTAAAAATTCTGCGCACAATATTTTAAAATTCTGCAAAATTCTGCATATTTTATTTGTCAAAATAACACAATATAATCACACCAGTTTCAATTATTTTTGGTCATTTATTTCAAAATACCTGTCAGGCAAGTATGTCTGGAACAATACAGACAACAAAAAAGATTCAGAAAATGTTTTTTGGCAAATAGATTCCTTGCTAGGCATATTTAATACAGAACTCTGAGTAATAATTAATTTAAACTACAAGACAGAAATGTATTTCCTGTACCCCCAGAAGCAGTGCAAAGGCTAGGGGGAGTCAGGGGTAATGGAGGAGCTGAGGGAGAGGGAAATAATTGCTGGGAAGGAGCCTGGGTGTGAATTTGGAGGGTTGTTGGGTATGGGTGGGAAAGTATGGAACAGGTTTTTTGCGGGGAGCTTCCCCATGCAGACCCTGGCTGACCCCTAGCCTCTCCCATTCAGTCAGGCACAAGTGTCCCTCGACCCCCACTCACACACTCACTCTCCCCTTCCCCATGTGTCCTTGCACCACGTGTCCCTCCACCTCCACCTCAGACACCCACTCCCCCAACCCCATGTGGCTCTGCACCTCCTCCCCTGTCCCTACATGTTTCTGTAGCCCCACTCAGCCACCCTGTCCCTATGTGGCTCTACACCCCTCCCCCGTCACGATGTGGCCCCGCACCTCCCTCCCCCCTGGGACCCTGCACTTTCACTCCCATTCAGCCCCTGCCCCAGTCAGTCCTCCCCCTCTAGCACTTATGGGCCCCTGTCTGATCCCCCAGCACCCCACGCTGTCTGTGTCCCCATAACCCCTGTCTCCTGACCTGGTCTGACAGGTGCTGTGGAGAAGGCTCTGCAGGCTTTCTCTCTTCCCTAGCTGGCTGGGAGCAGCTGCTCTGTTCTATCGCCACAGCACCCTCTGGTGGGCAAAAGGCGGTACTGCAGCAACTTTTCAGCAGAAGCTTTTTTCTGAGCGAAAAATTAAAAGTATTCACGGCTCATTAATTATGCACACACGCAGAGGCGGAAAATTCCCCCAGGAGTAACTAGCATTGTGTACTGCATAAGACAGACCTTCTCTCCCCACCACAGTGACACTGATACCAAGCTGAAGTAAATAAACTGAAAAATATGAGATATCCAGTAAGTATAATGGGCCTGTTGCAATCATTAAGCCTACAAATTTACCATAATTTACAAGTTTACTGTAAAAAGCTATGATTTAGTCATGGGTATTTTTAGTAAAAGTCATTAATAAATAAATAAACAAAGTCACTGCCTGTGACCCATCCATGACTTTTACTAAAAACACCCCTAACTAAATCTTAGGGGTGGGAGGGTGCTCCCGCAGATGCTGCTGCTCTGGCGGTGGGGCCGCTGTGGAGCCCCACCGCTGCTGAGGGGATGCTCTGGGGTCCTGCCAATGCTGCTCCTGGGGGGTGGGCGGCCCGGGGTCCTGTCGCTGCTGCTGCTCCAGACGAGGTGGCCTGGGGCCCTGCAGCTGCTGCTGCTCTGAGCAGCGGGAAGCACCCCACCACCCCTACTGCTCCAGGCAGGGGGCAGCACCCCTGAGCCCTGCTGTTCCTACTGCTCCAGGTAGGGGATGGCACCCCAGGACCTCACCGCTACTGCTGCTCTGGGTGAGGGGGGGTGTGGCCCGGGGCCCTGCCACTACGGCTGCTCTGAGGAGGGGGAAGCACCCCACCACCCCTGCTGCTCCGGGCAGGAGGCGGCCCGGGGCCCCACCATTGCTGCTCCTGGGGCCCCGGGACCAGCTGCCTGGTGCTATCCAAGCAATGGCTGGTGCAGCTGGCCCTGGGCTGCCTCAGCTGCTCCGGTGGCCCTGGGGTTAGCCACACCAGCCGCTGTAGAAGTCACAGAGGTCCCGGAATCCATGACCTTTGTGAAAGACTCACAGCTTTATTCATAAGATGTCACAATAACCTATAACAACAAATGTTGATGGGAAAAGGTACAAAAGGGAGACACAAAAACTGAATTAGTCCAAACAAAAAGGCCTACTGATAAAACTCAAAGACTGTGTTAAGCTTATGCTTGGTAAACAAGAAAAATGTGGAACCAGAAATTAGCAAACCAAAATTGGTGTGTCAGAAGCTACGCCTAATTGGCAGACAAAATAACGAGGGGGTGGACCATTCCACCCACCATTCCCTTTGTAGGTCCGTGATGGGGTGACTACCCTACACTCACCCTGCAGGGTTGAATGCAGGACAGATGAGCTAATTAACCCATTAAGTAGCTGATTAAGGAGGCTCAGGTATAGGCAGGGCCTATAAAGCCCAGGAGTTGAAAAAGAAGGGGACAGTGAGTGGAGACTGCAGTCACTCCTTGGGAAGAGGGTAAGGTTACCAATTTTCTAATGGAAGAAAATGGAATACTTTGCCCTGCCCAACCCCTTCCCTGATGTCCCACCCCTTCCCCAGCCCTTTTCTGAGGCCCCACCCCCAAGCCTGCTCACTCCCTCCTTCTGTTGCTTGCTCTCCCTGACCCTTGCTCATTTTCACTGGCCTGGGGGAGAGGGTTGGGGTGCAGGATGAGGGCTCTGGCTGGAGGTGTGGACTCTGGGGTGGGGCTGGGGCACAGGAGGGGACTCTGGGCTAGGGATTTGAGTGTGGGAGGGGGTATGGGCTCTGGGCTGGGGGTGTAGTAACCGGAGTGGGGACAGAAATGATGGGATCAGGGTGTGGAGGGGACTAGGGGTTGGGGTGTAGGTGGGGGGGGTGAGGCCTCCAGTTGGGGGTGTGGGGTTTGGGGTGAGGCTGAGGATTAGGGGTTTGGGAAGCAGGAGGGCTTTCTGGGCTGTGGCTGAGGGGTTTGGAATACAGGAGGAGACTCAGGGCTGGGGCAGGGGTTGGGGTGTGGGCTCTGGTAGGAAGCTTAGGTGTAGGAGGGGGTTCTGAGCTGGGGCAGAGGGTTGGGGTGTAGGAGGGGGTTTGGGGTGCAGGCTCCAGGTGGTGCTGACCTCTGGAGGCCCCAGCATTTCTCAGGGACAGAGGAAGTCAGCACAGCTCCCAGGAAGTGGGGATATGTCCCTGTGGCTCCTAGGTAGAGGGGGAGCCAGGAGGCTCCCTCCTTCCCACAGGCACTGTCCCCGCAGCTCCCATTGGCCATGGTTCCCAGCCAATAGGAGCTGCAGTGTCAGTACTTGGAGCGGTGTCCGCAGGCAAGGGCAGCGCACTGAGCTCCCCTGGCCACCCCTAAATCTAGCAGCCAGAGGGACATGCCAGCTGCTTCCTGGGAGCCATGCGGAGCTGGTCACAGAACCTGCTAGCTCTGCGCTAGCCAGACTTTTAGTGGCCCGTTCAGCTGTACTGACTGGAGCCCCCAGGGACCGGGCATTCCACTCAAAAACCAGACACCTGGCAACCCTAAAAGAGGGAGGAGGCTTAGGGAATTGGTAGGCCCAGGAAGAAGCTCAGGGATAGAGCAGTGAGGCCAGAGAGAGAGAAATCCCAGACTGCTGAGCTGAGGGTCCCTGGGCTAGAACCAGGAGAGGAGGGCAGGCCTGGGTTTCCCTACCAGCCATCAGGTGAGAGGCACTGAGGTAGTGAGCAAGAGGGCTGCCTAGGACTATTGAGTAGCTAAACTCCTCTGGAAGAGGGGAACACAGATAGTGACATGGCTGGAGGGCTGAGTCACGAAGAGGATGCTGTGGTTCCTGATGCTGCGAGAGAGGCTTTAGGAGTAGGGGTGGGAGGTTTGTAGAAATTTTGGTGGTGCCCAGTACCTGCCCCTCCCCAAACTCTGCCCCCCACCTGCCTAAGGCTCTGGGAGGGAGTTTAGGTGGGAGGAGCAGGTCTGGGGTGCAGGCCCTGGGCTGGGGCAGCGGATTGGGTTGCAGGCTCCGGGAGGGAGTTTGGGGGTGTGGGAGGGAGTTTGGGGATCAGAGGAGGTGTGGAGGAAGGAGGTGCAAGCTGTTGGAGGGGTGCAGGGGTGGGGATGAGGGGTTTAGGAGGAGGCTCAGGGTTAGGGCAGAGGGTTGGGGTGAGGGCTGTGGGGTGGGGCTGGGGGGTTCATGATGCAGGATTAGGGCAGAGGGTTGGGGTGTAGGGAGGTCAGGGCTGTGGCTGGGGGTGTGGGCTCTGGGGTGGGGCTGAGGAGTTTGGGGTGCAGGCAGGCTGCCCCCAGGCTGGGGCCAGACAGGAGGACTCCCCCCAGCCGTCTGCCTGCCAGCAGCAGTGAGCTCTGGGGGAGGGGCCCCCCTCTCCCCTGTGGCAGCACACTCATCCTGCATCACTGCATGTGCTCCTAGGGCCCCTCTCAGGTCCAGGAAGCCCCCTTGCTTCCCCTGTGGTGGGTGCTGGGGGTGGCTGCCATCACATATGCACCTTCGCCCCGCTGCTGCCCCTCACTGTAGCCTCACTGGGGGGTGGGGGATGGGGCTGCCCCTTGCCCAGCATGGGGCAGGAGCAGTGACTGCGGGCAGGGGGGCCCTTTGTGCTGGTGGAGGGTCCTGCCGGAAAATGTAAGGGTCAGAGGTGGAAGGGTGGCCTGCCCTGCCACTAGTGGATGGCGGTGGGGGCGCTAGGACCCTGCGGCAGCAGTTGATACTGGAGCCAGCAGAGTGGAGTCCGCATGGAGCTGCAGGGGAGAGGCAGGGAGGCTCCAGGACCCAGGAGAGGTGCATGAGGGCAGCAAGTGGGGTCCAGGGGACACTCAGGGGAGCAGCAGGCAGGGCCAGGAGAGAGACCTGGCCCCAAACATTGGTGGAGCCTGGGCCCTGAATATTGCTGGAGGCTGGGCACCATGAGCCCATACAACTCGCTGCCCCTGTTTAGGAGGACAGCAGTGACAGTGTGCAAACTGTGGACTGGAGGTGAGGGGATATCGGCCTCAAGCTAATCCTCAGAGTACCAGGAGGAGGCACCAATTCAGTGGTGAATGTTGAGGGGCCTTAAAGAAAAAGACTTTGAGGAGAAAAATTGGCTATTGGAGCAAACTTCACTATCATGGCCACAGCTGCCACCCCACTGTCCCCTGAGAACCAGGGCCTTCATCACCCTGAGAGATGTCCTGAGCAGACTGGGCCAGAGAGGGACCCAAATGACATCACCACCTGTACAGATGCTCCAGCTGAATCCTAGACACCATCTGGGATGAAACGGGATTGGACTTTAACAGCAGCGGCAACTCTAGCCCATATCAAAGAATGTCCTTTCTTTCACCCAAAAGGACAATTACTCTCTTTAGTGCCATCTAAAAGACTGTCAAATTTTTTTTCTTCAGCTAAAGGAAAAGGGAACAAGGAATGTTTTAGATTTTCAATGCTTTAACTATTTCCTTTTCTGTATCTTTTAATAAACGTCAAATGGATTTTTAATGGTGTTTGCACCATAGTACTGAGTAGGCTGAGGTCTCTGTATAACAAACCCAGGACCTTATTTAACACTGTTTAATGTTGGACAGTGATGGGTTGTTAACACTATTGGCACATATATTACATCTAAATGAATACAACAGGTCTTACGCATATATAAATAACTGAGTAAACAAAACATCAGTCCAGTTATTGTTGGCTTTGCAGTATGATCATTTTATTTGTTGATCAGTAAAAATTTTCCTATTTCAAAAGAAAATATTGAATAATATTAGAAAAGAGTATTGTAATCATACAGCCAACTAACTGAAATCTTAAATTATTTATTTGCATGACAAGTACAAGAAACTTGAAAATTTAGAAAATGTCAGACTTTTTCAGTCTTGATCAGGAGCTCAGTTATCACAGCATTATAGATAGATCTAATATTTATTTGTAAGGGGACTGTTGACCCCTTACTAAAACTTAGTGGGTGGGTTTGGTTGGCTAGCTCCCAGTACCAAAAAAAGGGGGAATGGGGCAAGGCCAAAGCTCCAGGTCAGCCTGATTGAGAGGGCCGGCAGGCTAATGAGGAAGTCAGGAGGCGAGGGGTCCCATTCTCTGTGTGAGCTGGAACTGCCTGGGCCAGAGCAGGGCCAAATTAAGGAGAAAGCACGAGCCTGAGCTGAGACAGAGCTATGCTGGCCAGAGGAGCAGCCCAGGGGGCTGGAAGCAGAGCTGCAGCAGCAGCGCTGGGGCTGGAGCTGGGTGCAGTTCGCAGCTGGGAAGAGCGAGGAGAACCCTGGGCAGAGGGCCCAATGCAGGGAGATGCTCCCAGGCAAGAGGCCTGGGAGGCTAGACTTGGGTGGCATGGATCATAACCCTGACAGGGGGGTCAATGCTGGAAAGGGTCCTGCCACCTAGAGTCTGAGGGTGTGTGTCCAGAGCCTGAGCAAGTGCCTGAGCCATGGCATTCCTGCAGCACAGCCAGGGCCTAAGAAGGAGGCCTGGGACATGTGAGGGACAGACTATGAACTTCTCTTATATTCCAGAAACTGCTGTTTGTGATATCCCTGTGCAACAGAGCAGGGTTATGTATTTTTCTTTAACCTTTCCCATTTTTTTCATTTTTTAAATGGATTTCTGTTAAATTATATTTGCTTGAACCATATGCAATGGTCAGTGAAGCTTCCACAGTGCAGAGAGTACCCCGAAGTGAGGACACACTAGCCCCTGTCCTAAGTGACTGCAAGATTGGGAGTCAAGCCCCCAGGAATCCTGGTCCCAACCTTGTCAGGGTTATGAGGACTCTGCCACACTGGAGAGTCGAAGGTAACTCCTCGAGGTCAGGCAGGGATCTGGGTAAAGGGAGTGGGAGCAAGGACTCGGATCCTTTCACTAGCCAATTTCACCAGAGTAGTGTATAAGCCAGGAAAGTTCCCCCAAATAGTGGGACCATTCCCCTGCTTACATAATGTACTCCTGGGGGAATTCTGCATCACTGCGCGTGTGCAGAATTCATGGCCCCCACAGATTTCTTTGCTTATCTGCAGAAAAATGACTTCTGACAGAGAAGTTGCAAGAGTGGTCATGCACCCATGCCCTAGCAGTGCAGACAGGTCGGTTTGGGCACCCAGAGCAGCTGGTAGAGACGTAAATCACAGCTGGAGGGGGGTTAGGTAGTCATGTGTATGAGAGAGACACTCTGTCCCTCTTGCTCACTATTGCAGCACACTCAGCATGGAGGGCCAGGGCTTTGGGGTATTTCTGAAAATGTAGGCGCAGGGCAGGCTCTGTTTCCTCTGGTAAAGGAGAATGTAGCAGCCTGCCTGCTTAGTGAATTGTTCCCATTGTTCTTAGCAAATTCCCCCAGGAGTATAAAACAGGTGTAAAAATTTAAGGCTCCTTTACATTACCAGAGTGGTGGAAAGGAGCCTTATTGTACAGGACAGTATGGCCTTAGAAATGCTTATGGTGCTTTAGTGATTAGAACTGGTCTAAATTTTTGGTCTGAAAAAATTTCCTAACAAAATGTGCTCCATGAACTGTTTACTACTGACTGTTTTGGAGATGGTCAGTAGCCAGTATAAATTGTGAGTTTGAGTCCCCAGCCATCACTTGCTCTTCAGTTGCCTGTGATGTAACACTGAGCATATAGCTGCATATATTTGTTGACTAATAATTAGAAGTAAAGGGTCAATACTAGCTATATTACTATTAGACAGAAGGGGGCTGATTTCCTCCAATGCTCCTCGCTCCCATTCTCCATCCATTGTATTGTAGTTTAAATTACCAAAATTTAAACTAGCTGGATTATATTGCATTATTTTGACAAAAAAATGCAGAATTTTGAAATATTGTGTGCATAATTTTTAATTCTTTTGCACAGAATTCCCACAGGAGTAATAATGATAGGACTTGGTCTTAACACCAGACTGGTAATATTGTTTTAAACTGAAATTTATAAATTCTATTTGTGATCTCGTCCCTAATTAAACGCCTACAATTTAGCCTGCCATGGATGAGAGTTACTTGCTCCTCCCTATTCTCTCTCCTCAAAGATTAGGATTATGTTTGCTTTTGTTTATCTCCAGTTCTTTCATGGCACCTCCCCTCTCCAAGTAATTGTTAAATCTGTTGTTGGATTAGTAATCTCCTCTCATGCCTTTTTCAGGATCCTGAGATTATGAGGATAACCTATGCAACAATGCTATAAGAACAAGGATTGTTCTTACTGGAGAAAAGGTGTTTAAGAGGGGATATGTTAGAAGTCTTCAGGATGTACAAGGGATACCATGAGAACATGTGGATAAGATATCCGAACAGAATCGGTGATAAACCAAAGGAGTCAGGAAGAAAGTGGTCAGAGACATGCCTAAAAATAAGTAAACTATATTTGAAAAGAGCTTTGTTTGAGACGCAGTTTTAATACAGAGGGTTGTAAATTTTACCTTCAAAGGTCAGAGAAGTTGAAACAACTCAGTCTAGTTCCTCTTTCAACACTGCTAATACTTGAAAGAAAATATCTGGCCACAAGGTGGTTGACATTTTAATCAATGCTTTTGTCACATCAAGAACTAACAATTGTAATTTTTGTCTGTAGATCTTCCAGTTATTTTCTATTCATACAATGTTCAAAAATTATATTGCCTATATGGATTAAGTCTGCCTATCCTATCTTTATGTTAAAAGTTTCTTCTGTATCTAGTAATGGATTCATTTTAATAATTTTGTACTTGCTGTGTAAGGCTTATTTGGCATAACTCCCACTTTATATAAGACGTTCTGCTTTCTTACCCACCAGGACACTCCCTGTTTTTCAGCTTGCAAAAGGATTTGTGGATTGTATGTTTTTTGCGTTATTTGGCTCATCCTGAAAGTGACTGAGCTATCTTGGAACTCAATTCCACTAAAATTCAAGATCTTAAGGGTGAATTCTGACTGTAGATACAAAATAACAGTTGTTTTAGTTAAAGTTGCCCCAGTACCAAGCACCGTTCAAAACATTTAAACAAAATACACAGCAACATATCACTATTTTTTTTCGTAAAGCCACTTACTGTGTATGCATCCACAAGTAGCAGCCACTAGAAGATGTATGTGACATACATACGCACACCATTCTAAATGTATTCTTAATATAGTATTAGAACAAAACCCACAACAATAACCCTGTAGTCAAATTCTGAATTCTTGGCTCAGTTTTTAGTTTGTTTTGAGACAAAACTCCCATTAATTTCAACAAGAGTTTTGCCTGAGAGAGAATTCATGATTATATTACTACTCAGTTTTAGCCAACACAATAAGATCAATGGAGAGTTTTTATATACAGGACTGTCCTATTTTCCAGAATACAGATGATCTAGGCTACTATTAACATACATAAATGTAATCAGTGTTCCCAACAAATTTTTTTAGATTCCTCCATGTCACTTTCAGGATGAGATGATCTTAATGCAAGCAACAAGGTCCAAAACTTTACTTTTTTATTAAAAAAAAAACAAAACCCAACCTATACATTTTCCCACATTTTTTGTAAATTTACATGATCTTACAAAAGATTTACACCAGATGAAGATTTGATTCCTACCATCACAGGTAATTGCCTTTTTAGCAAGATGGCTGCCACTAGAAACAGGCTCAGAAATGCCAGCTGTAATTTAAATTACAGTGGTAAGTGCTTCTGAAATTTAAAACAGATTACAAGATTAGTAGACTGAACAAAATGAGTACACTTCTAGATTTTTTTTAAAGTATTTTTTAAGGAAAATTCCAAGTTAGGACTATTGCAACATCTTTAATTCAGATCTTTGTGCATTACAGGATATAGAATCTCATAGAGGGTTTCACAACACTAGATGTTTGATTCCCCTGGAATACACTTGTTTTTCCTTCAATTCACTTGAGAAACCCACATAGTCTGTGAAGTCCACCTGCACATTCACATTCCATGTTGTTCATTACTATTTGTATTGTACTTATTTATGCCTTTATATTATAAACTCTGCTGGGGGAAGTTTTTTGCTGTTGTAGACAGTGTCTTACATCTGTTAATATATACCTATGGCTCTCCTTTAAGTTTAAGGAATAGAAATCTGTTTTAGCTGCTGATGGACCAGGGATCTAGTTCCAGTGTTGTGTGAATGTGACTATGTTGTGATTGCATCTATTGTCTGAAAACAGATTCTTTACTCCAGATTTCCATGCAGATCTACCAATGCTCTTCAATTCTGAACTGTAGCATCCTTTGCTATTCCAGTCCCACCTCCACATTCTTATTCTACAGCATTCTGTAATGCACCCTAGCTTCAACCCCAACCAGTTCATCCAAAATACTGCTGCCAAACCATCCGTCTTTTCCACTGTGTCACTCCCCTCCGAAGAGACATCACGGGACACCTACTACAATGCACGTTATATTCTAACGTCTTCTAGTCTTCAAGGATGATATGGCACAATGCCTAACTACATTTATGATTTGTGGGTCTTTTGCACATCACTCCCACACTAATTGATTTCAGCCTTGATATCCCTTCTCTTACAAAGGTCTTTGTGTCTTCTTTCAGGCTGTCTCTTATGCCCAAATACTGCCCTCCAAACCTGTTGGCTAAGTTACCTCCCTCACTTCATTTCAATTCCTCCTAAAAAAATCACTTCTGCCATTTTGCCTATTATGGATGAGGGGGAGGAAAGGTAAACAAAAACCAACAACAGAACCATTAAGATGTGTATTTACCTGACTTCGTCTTAGCGGATGCGCAATGTGCCTCGGGTGTCATGTGACCAGGATGCATCACCGAATCTGGTCTGCTAGTTGGATCATTAGCATCCCCAGCTTGGGCCAGGTACTGATGGGGAGTGCAATGTGAACACTGATCCATGGCCCCCTGTGCCTGACGGAATACTCATATCATATAATTCTCATTCTTGTCCTTCCCTTCCCTCCTCTCATTACCCTAACTGTGTCCTGTTGACCAGGGACCATGTCTTTACTTGCTTTGTAAGGCAGTCAGCACATTTCAGGGCAACTGGAAAATACAAAAAGTTATTTTTAAACAGAAGTAATAATCACAAAGCAAAGAGCCAGATATTCCTTATTTCTAACGCTGGCTCTGCTGCTGACTTAGCATGTGACATTTGGCAAATCATTTGGGGCCTAATCGTGTGAGGGGTTGAGCATCTTCAGTTCCACGCCTTGCAAAACTAGGCTCTTAACTTCTCTAAGATAGCTTTCTGGTGTGCAGAAGCAGTACCAGGAAGGGGAAGAGGACATATGCAACATCATTAACAGGGCAAGACAGCAAAACAGAGCACCCCTAAGGACTTATTGTGAGAGAAAGGGATGTCTCAAGAGATATATTTTGTGACTTCGCATGCTTTAGTAGAAGGAGCAGGGATTGTCAGAGTACAGTGCTTTCAAGTCACACCCCCAATGCATCCTACTGGACTCTACCAAAGGATGCGAGGAGGGGATAAAATGAGATCAACACCTATGTATCCCATAGGGAGATTGTAATAATTTATTAAACATCACAAGGCTTTTAAAATGTAACACTACATAAGTTTTAAAATTTATTAGATGGTAACACTAGCAATGCAGAAAATACTTATACCAGTACAAATACTTAGCTCACAGGGGTGAATATTTCCAATTGGTATGTAATACAGTACCAATGGATTATGGTGAATTTATGTTTTGTGATAATGGCCAAATCCTCACTTCTCTTCCATCATTACTTCAGTATCTATATAACTTTTAGTTCTTTCAGGCCCTGAAATGTATCATTAATATTTTAAGTTTGCTTCTTAAAGGATCCCTAAAAAGGCACCTGTCTTTTTTTTTGTTTTGGTCATGTTGCTGGTAGAAAGAAGTCAGTATCCATAATTTCTGCTACAATGGTAGGAGTCACTTTCTATCCCCCACAAATGGCAGGAAAATAAACCTTTAAGAAAACAATGATGCTGCTTGATATTGTTGGTTTTCATGTGTAACAGATTGATTTAGAAGCTAAAGGCAGGGAGGTAGCCAAATGATGAAAGATCTAGATGAGAGCAGCATTTTCTAATGAAAACTTGCATTTAGGCTCAACATGTAAATAGCAGCAGTGTGCTACTATTATTCATTCTAGTAAATTTCTTTGCATAAGGATTATTTATCATTTGCTGTTTAAGTTGCAGGTTGTTATCTGGTGTAAACTTAGTGACTGATCTCTTGTGTAACTAGACTCAGTCAGTTGAATTACACCAAGTGAATTTGGCTCATCAAATCAATTTGGTACACTAACCATATTCGTATGATTATATTATCAAGCGAGTAAGGACAGGAAATAGATACAATTTAGAATAAGTGTAGCTGGTAGTACTGTATGGTACACCTCCATATGGTGAAAATCAAATAATCCCTTTTCTTTTGATTTTTCTCTGACTGCAAGACTCCTGTAGTTCTCTCTGAATTGTCTCAAGACAGACCGGATGGCTTAGTAGTAGCAGGGCTACTTTAGCTCAGTCAATAGAAGGCTCTACGTATTTTACATCAGCAGGCACATCTGACATATTCCATCCAGTAGAGGGCAGTGTTACACTTGTACACAAACCAGGACATTGCAACCTATAGGAGGAACAACAGGAAAGTTCAGATGACAGCTTAAACTGGGTAGACTTGTACAACCAATTATTTTTGTGATTAAAGCTAATACTCTGACTCTAGATATTTGAATCACTTGAGTCACAAAGTTGCCAACTTGATTAAGATTTTATCTGAAACAGAAGCTGACATAGGAGGAACTCCATTTGATAGACTTGACTGCATGAAGAACAGGAGTACTTGTGGCACCGTAGAGACTAACAAATTTATTAGAGCATAAGCTTTCGTGGGCTTCAGCCCACTTCATCGGATGCATAGAATGGAACATATAGTAAGAAATATATATACACACACATACATACAGAGAAGGTGGAAGTTGCCATACAAATTGTAAGAGGCTAATTAATTAAGATTAGCTATTATCAGCAGGAGAAAAAACCTTTTGTAGCGATAATCAAGATGGCCTATTTAGACAGTTGACAAGAAGGTGTGAGGATACTTAACATAGGAAAATAGATTCAATATGTGTAATGACCCAGCCACTCCCAGTCTCTATTCAAACCCAAGTTAATGGTATCTAGTTTGCACATTAATTGAAGCTCAGCAGCTTCTCGTTGGAGTCTGTTTTTGAAGCTTTTCTGTTGCAAAATTGCCACCCTTAAACCTTTTACTGAGTGGCGAGAGAGGCTGAAGTGTTCTCCTACCATTTTTTGACTGTTATGATTCCTGATGTCAGATTTGTGTCCATTTAGTTTTTTGCATAGAGACTGTCCGGTTTGGCCAATGTACATGGCAGAGGGGCATTGCTGGCACATGATGGCATATATCACATTGGTAGATGTGCGGGTGAATGAGCCCCTGATGGAGTGGTTAATGTGATTAGGTCCTATGATGGTGTCACTTGAATAAATATGTGGACAGAGTTGGCATCAGGCTTTGTTGCAAGGATAGGTTCCTGGGTTAGTGTTTTTTGTTGTGTGGTTGCTCGAGAGTATTTGCTTCAGGTTGGGGGCTGTCTGTAAGCGAGGACTGGTCTGTCTCCCAAGATCTGTGAGAGTGAGGGATCATTTTTCAGGATAGGTTGTAGATCTTTGATGATGCGCTGGAGAGGTTTTAGTTGGGGGCTGAAGGTGATGGCTAGTGGCGTTCTGTTATTTTCTTTGTTGGGCCTGTCCTGTAGTAGGTGACTTCTGGGTACTCTTCTGGCTCTGTCAATCAGTTTTTTCACTTCAGCAAGTGGGTATTGTAGTTTTAAGAATGCTTGATAGAGATCTGCACGGTTATTGTTAATTACTATTTTTACAGTACCCAAAAATGTGCTAGAGATGTTTTACACACAAATAAGAAGGCAGCCTCTGGCCTGAAGAGCTTAATATATATTAAAAAAAAAAGAGAAGATGAGGGATAAGGATTATAAAGAAGAGCTCGAGGATTCTGCACCCATCTTGGATTTTGTGTTTTATCATTTGTTTTTAATAAAGATTTTAAATAACTTTTGATATAAAATGAACATACCATGCTGTATAAAAGCCCTACTGCGGCCAGTAATACTATTCCATCTCTGGGAGTAGATGAAGCTAACAATACAAAAATCAAAACCAGGGCTAGGTCTACATTGGGGAGTACCTGATACTTATATCAGCAAAACACTTAGTGTGGATGCAGCTTATACTGCCAAGCTGTGCTTTTGCCAGTATAGTTTATTCCAGCTTCCCCCTCCACAAGTGAAATAAGCTATACTGTCAAAAACAGTTTTACATGTATAACTGTGTTTACAGTGCCAGCACAGCCATGTCAGTCACAAGTCACATCTCATCACACCCCTGAACAACATAGCTACGCTGGCAAAAATTTGTAGCCTAAACCTGTTCTAGGTCTTCATTAAAGAGTCAATACTTCTTCCGTTTACTAAAGTGTATGAAGTCACAGTATGTATCTCCTGAGGTATCCCTCCCTCTTACAAGAAGTCTGCCAGCAAAACCAGGGAAGACTGGATTTCATATTCCTGATTTTCTAAACTAAAAAGCGAGGGGTGAGGAGAATTGTCAGGCCTCACTATATAGCATAAAGAAGCAAAAGAGGGCAAACAGAATTTTTAAAATAAATCCTTTGAAGGTCACCTCAACTTATCACTTAATCCCTAAAGTGTCAGAAGGAAGTGAAGAAATATTAAACTGTTTTCAACAACTCTGTACTAGTGAGATTAGAAAAGTGGAAATAACATTTTAAGGGCTAATCTTGCAAAGGAATACATGTAGATGGCTCTTAAACCCACTGAGTTGTGAGTGGACATCCATGCAGACTCTACTGGAAAACTGAGTCCTTAATAATCCAATCCTGCAAACATTTATTTATGTGTTTAACTTTATGTCCAATGAGACTACTCATGTATTTGAAATTAAGCATGTGCACAAGCATTTGTAGGATCAGAGCCTAAAGTTGCACACTGGAAAGTTGGTATAAAAATGCATTTTTTCATGTTCTGAACCCAAGGAACAACTTGAATAATTCTAAATTAACCCCAAGAAGTCATAATAGCAAAATTCCCATTAATCTGAATAGAATAAAATGGGAAAATTGAGGGGACAAGGCATTAAAACGGGTAGTCAGAAAAAACATAATTTAATCCTACAAATTCCCCTCCTGCATTAACCTTACCACAACCAAACCTTCAGAATGCCACTAAATTCAGCATCTTTATTTTTCTTTCCTTTTTCCCCTTTAAGAGAACTGAGAGAGGGAACAGGAAAAGCATATGGTGAGTCTGGAGTGGAGATGAGAGGGAGAACGAGTAAAGGATGGGGGAAGATGAGGAAAACAGGGATAAGGAGTGCAGCAAATTAAATGGAGGGTGTTATATAAAGGTGCTATAGTAATTTGAATTAATTTGATCAGTTTGTTTACACTATGGGAATTGTACATGATCAGATGGAAATGAGGGTTCCATACACAAAACAGACAAAATCCACTGCCATTTATATTATTATGTATATTACTGGATTTCCAGCACCCAGAAAGTACTGGCAACCTCATGAGAAAAACAGAAAGACTTCAGACTACTTGTGGAGTTAATGTTTTCTCAGCTCCCTAAGGAGCAAAGGCTGAAAATTAAAAGTGCAGCTTCTTACTACTGTGGATTGGTGGGAAAAGGCAGATGCATTTAAAATCAGGATGATAATTTAGTTTATTTATATTTATTTATTTTCTATTGCAGTCATCTAGGTAGTACCCTAGCACCCCATAAACATTCATTAATTTATCTTCACAAGACACTAGTGAGGTAGAGAAGCATTATTATCCTCATTTTTATAGATGGGGAACTGAGGCATGAAGATACTTGCCCAAGGTCACACAAGAAGTGTGAGACAGAAAGGAAGCAAGCCAGATTTCTTATCAGGCCAGTGTCCTTTAACTGCAAGATCATCCTTTCTGCAAAGGTACTAAAAGCTTGATTTGTAAAATACCATTCACCTATTGTGTCAAAAGCAAGGTATTTGATCTTAAGAAAGAGCTGATTCTACAAACAGATGCATCTAAGAATGCACTTGGTGCAATACAGCTCGAAGAAAACAGACCATGATGCTATGCATCAGTCACGCACATCACAGAGGAAGAAGGCACACCAAAAGAAACTATATTTAACGGTACTTTGCTGCACACACTTTCATCAACAGAGACTGTGCCTTCTTTAGTTTTTGTACAGTACTGAACACAGTGTGTGTGCTGCTGGAAACAAAAAAATTAAAGCACACACAAATGACGGCCACGTTACGAGTAAGTTCAACCATAAACCACCAGCGTCAGTTCTAAAGAAACCATTCCTTGTAACATCACTGAGACTAGAGAATCATTCTCTAACTGTCAGGGTACAACTTTCACATTGTGCATCATCCAGGAAGTGACATATCTGTCCTTGGCTTCCTATACTACTAAAAAAGAGTTGCTGTCCAACTTATTGTGTGAAACTCATTCACTTCCTTGGGAGACTTTAATACTCATGTGATCAACACTCCTAAGAGTGAGATCACATCTTAGGTGGGCTGTTCTCCATACCTACCTGCATATTTTGAAATAACGGTGGCCTACCTTTCTATCATCAGGTGTAGCCACTGTGTCAGATCCTGCTCCATCCCCTTTGCCAGCATATTAATTTAGCCCTCTGGCTAAAACACAGTTCACCCCTTCTGAGGTATAGTTCCACAGTACTATGGTCCACCAGACTGGACTGACATGTTCGCCCCTTACTCTGTCTTCCTGGAGTCTTGTAGCAAAACCAACAGAAGTAAACAAAATACAGGTTTCTCTGGGGTTACCAGCTCCCTTCAAAATCATGGGCCGAGTCCCCAAAGCCCCTCTTTCATAAGGTTCTGTAGGCAAGCCAGGCAGGTTTTCAGGGCATGACCTACAGGCCGCCCCCTCCCTGGAAAGGCCCATAAACCATTCCTACTTCTTCCAGAGAGCCTCCACCACAGGCCAGGCATCTCCTCCGAGCTCTCACTGGAAGGAGCCCAGGAACAGCCGGCCCCCTGGGGGTCACGCTCTCTGGTCGGAGGGCAGAGCGCTAAATGGCCCTTCCCCAATCTTCCCCGCTGTAGCCTCCCGAGTCCTTCTTCCCCAGCGCTCCAGCCACAAGGGGCGGCGAGCCTAGAGCCCGCTCAGCCCCGCGACTACCTCGCCCCGTCCACGCCAGGCTGTGAGGGGAAGCCAGGCAGCATGTTAGCTCGCTGCCCACCCCTTTCCCAGGCGAGCTCTACAGGCCCCCGAAGCGGCTGACGGGCTGTGTGGGTAACACCTACACTGGAGATGACACAGCTGCTTCATCACAACACAGCGACCCTAGCACAACACAACCTAGCTCTGACCCGTGGATTGTGAGGGGGTGTCACCGCAGGGACATCGCGCTTTAGCTGAGCCGCGAGCTCGGCACCGAAAGCGGCTCCTCGTGTGACAGGGCCGGGGACCAGGCGCCAGAGGGAGCGGGGAGTCTGGTGTCTCCCCAGGACCGGGGGGGGGGAGGTTCGCCTCCCCTCAGGGACAGGGGGAGGCCGGCAGCTTCTCGCAGCCCTTTCCCCCCCACCCGCAGACCCCAGCGCTCCCCCACTCAGTGGCCGCTCTGCAGCCGGCATCGCCGCCGCCGCCGCACACGCTGCCGTGGCCCCGCCTGAGCGGCGGCGCCGGGAGCCGCAGCGCGCATGCTCGGCGCGGGCGCCATTTTGGTGGGGCCGGGAATTATCCAGCGGGAGCGGCGGAGCTCGCTGGGCCCGGCTCGGAGGCAGCGGTGAGTGGGTGCCGGCTGTGGAGATGGCCAACATCGCGGTGCAGAGGATCAAGCGAGAGTTCAAGGAGGTGCTGAAGAGCGAGGAGGTCAGAGGCTCCCCCCCTTCCCCGGCGGTGTGCCCGCCTGCCCCCCCCCCTCCTCCCGCGGCGAGGGGAGGGTCTGTCCCAGCCTCTCGGCAGAGGGGGAGGGTAACGGCGGCTTAGGGATGAGGGACTCAACAGCGCGGGGAGCCCCCGCAGGCAGCGGAAGGTGGGGGCCCGGGGAGAAGGACCCAGAGGCCCGGCATGGAAGGGGTAGGAAGTGCGGCTGGGCAGCGAGCGAGCTGCCTGGGCAAGGCCGGGGAACCCCAGGGTAAAGCGCCCCCTCCCCCACCCAGCCTGGCGTTGGTCTGGCCCAAAAGGGAGGCTCAAGGGATCCTAATAACAAGGCGGGCCGCGCGCGGGTGCGGGGCGGCGGCTCCCCACTGGCACAGCTGGTGATCTTTGTATTTCGTGGCAGGGGCATTGGGGAGAGGCTTTCCTATGGGATCTGAAAGGCGATGGGGCAGAGACAGGAGGGGTGGGTCATAACACGGGGTCACATTTCATCCAGCTCCCTGGTCAGCGTGTGACTGATACTGCAGAGAGTGATATGGTTTTTTTTTAAAATGAACGTAGGTAAAAGTCTATTTTGATAGATTTCCTTAATGCAGGGGCTTCCTTTTATTCCAGGTTATGTTACCCTGGTGTGTATGGCTTTAGTCCTCCCACCCCCTGATATCCTAGTTATCTGGATGCCCCGTTTATCAGATGTAATTGTCCCTGTAACAGGAATGTACAGTAATTTGGGAAAAGAAGCGGACTTATTTTAGGGAAGTGATAAAGAACTTTCAGTTTATTTCCAGGGACTGTGTAATAGCATTGATAGTGATTGCATCAGAGCTGTTTTCACTGTGTCTGTAAATCTGTATTGCAAAATGTTAGGCAGATAGGTTTTGATGGCTGTGTCTTCACGATCATACTCATGAGGATGATGAGGCATGTTGTATGCCTGTGAAATATTAATGGCAGTTTGACTCTGAAAACTGATGGGTTTAGACTCTGTACAAATTAGACACATTCATAGTCGGAAAACCAAGGTGCTAGTAACTTCCTGAGGATTTGTGTTCCTTACAGAAAAGATGTTTAGTATTGCTGTAGTTGATGTGCTTTTGAATATAGTGTGCTAACAATGTTGTTATTATGCAGCTCAGAATAAACTATTTGCCAGAAAATCTTAAAGCCTAATTTCTACAGCTGTTGTGCATGTGATATTCAAATTGATTTCAATGTGAGTTCTAGTGCACAATGATTACAGAACCCGAATACTAAATTAGAAGTGATCCTGAGCGGTCAGCTCTGTATTTGTATGCTGAAATTAGAATAGCCCGTAGTGTTTACTTTCTCTGAACAATACAGCTTAAAGTTGACTGCATATGCCTTTCTATTAGAAAGCACTTACTGAACAATCCAAATTTTGGCCTTGCATTATTTAGAAAAGAGAAACCTTAACGTATGCAACAGTGATATAAACATAGTCAGATCTTTGACTTTTCTTATAAAAAAGCTTGGGACCAGGGAGCAATTTTGTTTTCAATTCCTGTTTGTTTAATATATGTGCTGGAGGTATTTAGGGTGTTGAAGATTTAAAAAATTAAGATATATACTCCTGTAGTTGTCCGTCTGAATTTTGATACAACCCTTACTTTTGCAGAATTCCTTCATCTTTTAAATGAAACATGTAAGAGAGCATTACCTCTTTTCCAGTATTCAGCTATTACTAGTAGTTAATGTATCAGTACATATGTAATCACTGTTTACATTACACACTTTCTTCTGGTATTCTGAATACATAGTTCATTTATGTAATCGTGGATGTTTAATGGCAAACTGGTTCTGGATACTTGTATTGGGAATACTTTGGCTTGATTTTTCAAAGTCTGAGTAAACTTTTTTTTCAGCTGTAGTGTGAAAACATTCAATATGAGGAGGAGAATGGAGGGATGACTAGATATTACTGGTCCAGGGAGGAAACTGCTGAGGCTAGGTAACTTTTAAAAAAAAAAAAAAAAAAGTGAGTTGTGCATTGACAATCTGAATCCCAGACTTTTTTTAAAAAAAAAATTGGTTGTCACAAATCATATAGCTAAAATGTGTTACTTTTAAAATAAAATTGTCTTGCATCAAGAAGTTGCTGATCTTATCTGCACTTAAACATTCTTGGAGTGGTGTGCTGAGCTGTAGCTGAACATGAAAACTGGCACTCAATCTGTTTCCCTATAAATGCCACCAAATGGCATTTGCTCTCATATTGCATTTTGGAGAGAGAACATACAGAGTTTTCCTTTTATGTTCTTCCCAGAGTGAATTCTGGACCTAGCTAAGTGGGAGCGAGCCAGAGGCAGTTTTAGAAGGGGATGGGGCAAATACTCAATTTCTTCTGCAATTCAGAGATCTTTAAAATAAGATGCAGGCCAATTTTCAAACTTAGGTGAATGAAAGATTTATAAAATGTATATTTCCTAGCCATATTTTTCATATCTAATGCCCTGTTTCTTTGTCTAGAAATGCCAATCTGGGTGTATCTTTAAGATAACTTTTTAGGGTTTCACGTGCTTTCACTTCCTGGCTTAAAGTTGATGGGCCAATGATTTTTTTAAATTGATTTTGTGCTCTCTTTTGCTTATTTTGTGTGAGGACCCAAAATGCTTTTTAAAAAAGTGTTTTTTGTTCTTGCCTAATTAGTTTATTTTGAGTTCTCACACCTGAACTAAAGGAGTGGGATGTTGAATTTTTAGCAGACATCCTTTTAACCTAGTGTATTTGAATTAAACAGGTATGACCAAAAATGAGTTTTAAACGTGCCCTCTCTCTGCCTTTATTTAGATTAGGATTTAGAGTATTATGTTAGCACATGTTGGCTTATGTGCTAACAAATGTGATTAAAAATTCTAGTATAGACAAGGCACAAGCTACCTTTAGCATGTATTAAACTGGTCAAGTTAAAACCTCATTGTGTCTGCTACCACATTTTTTAACTTGAACAGTTTAGTACTTGTTAAAGGCAATATAGTTTGTCTGCACTAATCTTTATAATGTGTTAGCACATGTAAACTAACATCACACTTTAAATCTTAGTCTAGAAAAGGCCTCAGTTGCTAAGCTTTCAGTCTATTCTCTGGTGATTTTATTTCATTACTTCTCCATCACATTAGTTTTACAAGGTACACTTTCAGAATTTCTAATATCACAAAAATATATCTTGCGCAAAAACCTTTTAGGTTGCCTTTAAACATCATGAAGAAGCAAGTAAGGGTAGAAGCCCAATTTTCTTCCACTTGACATATATGATGGATAGCTTTGATGGAGAGCAGAGTAGAATAGGCATCTTACATAATTCTAGTGTAGCCTTGCTGGAGCAGTGCAACAGGTAATTGAATCACCCCTCCCTCCAGTCCATCTCTAAGGATTTAGTTTGTGGAGGAGGAAGAATCTCAGTGAGGAGTATGTGTTGAAAAATAAGGTTGGAGGACCAGGACCAGGACTTTGAGGATCAGGTTTAGTTCAACAGGCACTTTGAATCTCTTATGATCTAATACAGTGGTGGGCAACCTGCGGCTTATCCGGGTAATCTGCTGCTGGGCCATGAGACGGTTAGTTTACATTGACTGTCCGCAGGCACGGCGTTTTGCAGCTCCCAGTGGCATGGTTTGCCGTTCCTGGCCAGTGGGAGCTGTGGGAAGCGGTGGCCAGTCTGCGCCACTTCTCACAGCTCCCATTGTCCGGGAATGGCGAACCACGGCCACTGGGAGCTGTGGGCAGCTGTGCCTGCGGACAGTCAATGTAAACAAACTGTCTCGCGGCCTGCCAGCGGATTACCCTGATGGGCTGCAGGTTACCCACCACTGATGGAATATATTTATGTAGTGTTATAGATGTATATGCTTTACAGAAATAACACATTCCCAGCATTGAGGAGTTTGCAATCTAAATTAGACAAACACAGGAAATGAGAACTGATGAAAATGGAGAGGAGGGTGAAAAACTACAGACTGTTCTAGAGAAACAGCACCTTTACTCAGTGCAGGACCTACTAGCACTATCAAGAGCTGTAAATAAATAAAAAAGCTTGTTTTAATTACAAGATTTACTTTCTTTCTTGGTTCTTTTTCTCTGGACAATTGATGGAGGCTGGCCCAGGAGTCAGTAAAGGGAGAGTACTTTTGATGGAGGAATAAGCTAGCTCCTCCTAGTGCCAGTAGTGGTAGCACAGTGGATGAAAGATCTCTCTCCAGCGCTTGAAAAGGACTAGCTTTAGTATGCTGCACTAAACACAGTGTTGATTTTTTTTTTTTCACGCTGTCTCTGTGCCTGTGTCTCCCTGCCCCTACATCAGCCACAGAGACTACTTCACTTAGTTATTTCAGATTTATTTCTTATATATCTAAAAATAAACAGTATTTCTTGTCCACCATTGACACGAAGTGCTGCCTCTAGCAAATCCAATTTAGGCTTTTCATGATTACATGAAAACGCACAATGGTAATATAGTTTTGTATCTTCTGAAGACTTTAACCATTTACTAGTCACCTACAAGGCAGAGGCTGATAGAAAAGATGTGATGGGACTTCCAGGAAGGTTCAGGAGCTGGTGAGATGCTCAGCTCCCTCCTAGCAACTGGCAAGTTGCTGGGTTTTCTACCTGGTTCCAATGTTTCATGTCAGCCTCTAGTTAGTAGGGGCTTGGCTACACCGGGAAACTAACTGGAATAGCTCCCCATGTGGACAGGGTTATTATGGAATAAGTGTTCACATGGGTAGCTATTTCAGAAAAGCTATTGTGCTTTAAATTCAGAGTCTACCTTAATCTGCAATATCTTTCAAATGTAGACAATCCATAGGTGATGAACTTGAAACATCCCCTTCCTCACTCAGGTTGCTGAAAGGTAGAGAGCTTTTTTGTTCTGCTCCTTCTTGAATGCTTCTGGTTTTTTTGGTGCGGGGATTTAGGGGAAAGTAACTGCTGTAAGGAATGTGGGGTTTCCAGTACAGTACACTTCCCTTATGCTTTTAGGGTTCTGTTGCCCAGTGAATAGCTTCAGTGTTTGCCTCTGCTCATAGCATCCTGATGAATCTTGCCAGTGTCACTCTAGCCCACCAGTTTCTAAATAGCAGTTGCGAAAGTGACTGGAGTTAACTGGGGAAGCTATGAGCAGCTGCCAAAGCACTCACTCATGTTGTCTTCAGGCTCAGGAAGACAGCACTGCATTACTTATATATTTGTTCATATTTGGACTACCATAACATTTTCAATCATAATTGATAGAAATGTTATATTGAAATGTAAGCCTGGAAGGATGTAGAGAGGTCATCTAGTCCAGCCCTTCTGTGCTGATGCAAGACCAGATTACCTAGACCAGTGCTACTCAAAGTGGTGGTCTGCAGACTGGTGCCGGTCCACGCACAAATTGGAAAAAAAAATTGCCGGTCCCCCACATCAGATAGCTTGAGAAGCACTGACCTAGACCATCCCTGACAGGTGTTTGTCTAACCTGTTCTTTAAAACCTCCCATGATGGGGATTCTACAACATTCCTTGGAAGCCTATCCCAGTACTTAACTATCCTTATAGTTACAAAGTTTTTCCTAATATCTAACCTAAATCTTCCTTGCTGCAGATTAAGCCCATTACTTCTTGTTCCACCTTCAGTGGACATAGAGAACAATTTTGATCACTGTTCTGTATAACAGCCTTTAACACATTTGAAGACTGTTATCAGGTTCCCCCTTTTCCCCCCACTTGTCATCTTTTCTGAAAACTAAATTTGCTCAGTTTTTTAACATTTCCTCATAGGTCATGTTTTCTAAACTTTTATTATATTTATTGCTCTTCTCTGGACTCCAGTGTGTCCTCATCTTTCTTAAAGTGTCATGCTCAGAACTGGGCACAGTACTGCAGCTGAGGCCTCACCAGCACTGAGTAGAGTCGGACAATTATCTCCTGTGTCTTGCATATGACACCCCTGTTAATACAACCCAGAATATTACTTTTTTGCAACTGTATCACATTGTTGGCTCATATTTAATTTGTGATCCACTGTAATTCTCCAGTCCTTTTCGGTAGTCCTACTTCCTATCCAGTTATTCTCCATTTTGCATTTAATTTTTTCCTTCTAGTTCTTGTGGTACTTTTCAGTTTTCTTTATTGAATTTCATCTTGTTAATTTCAGACCCCAGTTTGAGAACATACCATCGATAATGACCCTTTGAGTATGGTCTTTCAACCAGTTGTTCACCCACCATATAGTATTTTCATCTAGACCACACTTCCCCTAGTTGGCTTTTGAGAACGTCATGAAGACTATGTCAAAAGCATCACTGAAATCAAGATATATCACATCTACAGCTTCCCCTTGTCTGCTAGGCCAGCAGCCCTGTTCAGTAAGGAAATTAGGTTGGTTTGGCATGATTTCTTCTTGACAAATTCATGTTGGCTATTGCGTATTACTGTGTTATCCTCTAGGTGTTTCCAAATTGATTGTTTAATAATTAGTTCAATATCTTTCCAGGTATTGAAATTAGGCTGACTGGTTTATAATTCCCCTGGTCCTCTTTGTTTCCCTCTTTAAAGATAGGTACTAGACTTGTCCTTCTCTAGTCCTCTGGGACCTCACTCTGTCCTCCTTGAGTTAACACAGATAATTGCTAACAGTTCAGAGATTGTTTCAGCTCATTCCTTAAGCACCTTAATATGAATTTTATGTGGTCCTGTCTACTTAAGTACATCTAAGTCAGCTAAATATTCTTTAACATGTTCTTTCCCTATTTTGGCTTGAATTCTTTCTCTTTTGTTGCTCATACTAATTGTGTTGAGTATCTGGTCACCATTAACCTTTTTAATGAGGACTGAAGCCAAATAGGCATCATATACCTTAGCCTTCTTGATGTCATCTGTTATTAGATCTTCTTCCTGCTAAATAGAGGAACTATGCTTTACTTAGTTTTTCTCTTGCTCGTAATGTATTTACAGAACCTCTTCTTATTGCCCTTTATGTCCCTGGATACTCATTTTTGCCTTAACCTTTCTGTTTTTGTCCCTACATGCTTGTGATATTCTTTTATATTCAACTGTAATAATTTGTCTATTTCTTCTTTTTGTAGAATTCCTTTTTGATTTTCAGATCCTGATGCAACCATATTTGCTTCTTACTATTTTTCCTATCTTTCCTTCACATCAGGATAGTTTGCTGTTGCACCTTTAATATTGTCACTTTCAGGAACTGCCGGCTTTCCTGAACTTTTTTCCCTTAGGTTTTCTTCCCATGATAGGACTTACCTATCAGTTCCCTGAGTTTGTTATAGTACGCTTTTTTGAAGTCCATTATACTTATTCTGCTGCTCTCACTCGTTGTTTATGCTTAGGGCTAGTCTATACTAGAAGCACTACATTGGCGCTGCTGTAGCACGCCTGGTGAAGATGTTCTGTGCCGACAGGAGAGCTAGACGCTCTCCTGCCAACATAGCACCAGTGTGGACAGCGCTTAGGTTGCTGTAATTTGTGTCACTCAGGAGGGTGACTTTTTATATCGACTTAAGCGGTAGTGTAGACCTGCCCTTAGAATTTTGAAATCTATAGCTTCATGGTCACTTTAATCCAAATTGCCGTCAGCCTTCATATTTGCAACCAGTTCCTCCCTGTTAGTTGGAATCAAGTCTAAACTGACTGCCCCCCCCCCCCCCGGTTACTTCTGAAACAAGAATGTTTCCCCAATATATTCCAGTGACTTATTGGATATCTTGTGTTTTGCTATGTTACTTTTCCAACAGATGTCTGGGTAAAGTTCTCCATTACTACCGGGACTTGTGTTTTGGATATTTCTGTTGTTTTTTCTAGAAATGCCTCATCTACCTCCTCCTCCTCTTGATTTGATGTTCTGTAGTAGATCCCTACCAGGACACTACCTCTTCACCCAGAGACTTTCAACTGGTCTGCCTCTTATCTCCTTCGGGATCTCACAATAAATGTCTATATTCTTGGTGTATAATGCAACACCACCTCCTTTTTCCCCCCTGCCTGTTCTTCCTGAACATGGAATAATTCTCTATGCCAATATTCTAGTCATGAGATTTATACATCCAGTCTTTATAATGCCAGTAAAGTAGTAATTTGGCTTATGTACTAATATTTCCAGTTCTTCCTGTTTATTTTCCTTACTCCTTGCATTTCTGTATAGACGTTCAAGATGTTGAGCAGATTCCCTCACTGTTTCCCTCTTGTTGGTCCTGTGACCCTTCTGTTAAGGTCACCATTTTTATACCTGCCTGTGGGCTAATATCACCTGTCCTCTTTGAACCTGGTTTAAAGCCCTCCTCATTAAATTGGTGAGTTGGTGTCCCTGCCTGGAATGGGAAGGATGGACAAGAACATCACACTTGCTCCCAGAGCTGTGAAGTCACTGTGCAGGGGCCTACCTGGCAATATCATTAGTGCCCAGGTGGATGAGCAGAACATCCAGGGACATCCTGTCAGATTGGCAGATAGAGGCTTAAAATTCAGTTCTACTCTGGAAAAGTGACTAAAAATAGCACATTGCTGCTTTTTGCTTCTGTTAGCACTGCAGGACCAATGTAGCTATGAAAGATGAGGTAGTTTCTACTGTGACTTGTGCAACAGCAACAGAATTGTTAATGAACAGAACCAATAATGTTCCTGCTAACACATGCACTTAACTTGATTCATGTGGGTAGTCCTATTGAAAGCAGTGTGCAGTTGGTGAGCACAAGGGAACTACTTGCATGAATAAAGTTAGGCCTTGTCTACATGCTAAGGTTTTTTGGCTACAACCTGATGTGTGAATTTTAAACTGATACTATTATAAAGCCCTGGTATAAAGTAGCTACTCTTATTCCAGTATGGGAGTGCCTTTTTATGGTTGATTTGTCATTTGGGAAAAGGGTGTATGCTAACCAAAAAACCCACACATGTTCGAGAACAAGTGTCCCCACATGGTTGATATAACTATGTTGGTATAACTGATAAAGCTTTCTCATATAGACAGACCTTATGAGTTTGCAGGATTAGGATCTCTGTTCTGATTTCAGAATTTTCCATTGCTATGAGCCAGAAGGAACCATGCTTAATTTTCAGATCCCAGGTTGAATTCTTATCATTAGCAGTTGGAAGAACATATCTTTGCTTTTATAGTGAGCAGTCTTTTGGACTAGAATCATGGAGTGATAGTAGATATTGAATGCCACAGTGTCTGTTTTTGTCTTTACTATGACAAGTGACTGTCAAATCTTTGAATTTTAGAAAAGTTATTGGTTGAAGTGCTTCTTTGCCTCACCCTCCACTTATGAAAGGAATTTTCCACTCTATAATCATAAGTAGATTTTTCAAGCTCTGCCCATGTTGATTACATAAACAATTTGTCATAAACAAAGTTAATAGCATGTTATCACTCTTTAGTGTACAATACCCAAACATGAGTTAAATGGAATTCAGGAAGCCAGGAGTGTATGTTCTGCAGGTGGTACTGGATGAGACTGCAGGATGATTTTGCATATCAGCTGGCTTTTAAAGGGACTGCACTACAATTAGCTGGTGTTCAATAGCTTGCTCAAAGCAGAAGAACTTACTAACAGGATTTCAGAAGACTGTTCTCTTGGTTCCCAGTTCTGGAGCAGTCTTTTAAAAACCTGCTGGTTAACTCACACTTTCATCCTAAACATGTTTATCGGAATTTTATGGCTGTTCCTCAAGACCTTTGAATCAAGTGTGCTGTATTCACTGTTAAAATCAATATTTTTCTCATGCAAATGCTAATAGAAAAACTGGATAGTGTGTTAATGTTCCTACTAATAGTATTTACACTAATGTAGTATTTCATTATGACCTGTAAGTATTCAGAACACTTTTATGTAAAATGTCATTAAACATGTGCATGACCATTTGACTAGACCTGTGGGTTGACCAAGGAATCAGGATAATAGGACAAATGAAGTGAGGCCCTAGCACTCAACTTGATGGCATTTTTGCCTGTATGTATGTAATGTGATAACTTTTGAAAACTTCAGCTAATCACTTGCAAACATTCAGGGAAAAGTTTTGGTATCCATGGGCAGAACCCTATTGATTTTGGGGAAAATTGGAAGAGCCAGTAAAATCAGGCTCACTAAATTCAGGATACAGCAGTGGGGAGGGAAGTAAAGTCTCTATGGAGATGAGCATGAGGTTGGGATCTCAGGGTGGGGTTAGGGTACTAGAGAACTTCCTTTGCCTAGAGCAGGGGTTCTCAGATTTTTGTACTGGTGACACCTTTCGCACGGCAAGCCTCTGAGTGAGACCCCCCCCCCCATACATTAAAAACAGTTTTTTATATGTTTAACTCCATCATAAATGGTGGAGGTAAAGTGGGGTTTGGGGTGGAGACTGGTAGCTTCCAACCCCCCCCCCATGTAATAACCTCGTGATCCCTTGATGGGTCCCAACCTCCCGTTTGAGAACCCCTGGCCTAGAGCACCAAAAGGAGACACTGGGCCTGATTTTAGTGGAAATCAGGGTGCTTGGAAGCCTTTCATCCCCTGATCTGGCCAGCGCCCCCCTTGCCAGGACTCTCATCCCCTGTATCCTGATTGACCAAATGGCGACACAGGGATGAGCGGCCTGGTCATAGTGGAGGTGAAGGACCCTGCTAGATGTTCAGTTCCACCTACATAAGCAATGAAGTGTGTGACCCTCTAGTTTAATCTGATTTACCCTTCTGAAAATTTCAGACTGCTAGGTTAACACTTTTCATTACACTGAATTGAAATGTATTTAAAAATAAAGATATATTACAGTTAGCTTTTCTTATACTGCTGCTGATGGGAATCTTGTTTTTTTTTTTTTTTTAAAGTGATGTCATTTGCAGTGGTTGGGACCCTAATGTCAAAATGTGCGAACAAGTTTTTAAATTACTTTGCCTTCTGATTTGTTAAATTAGTATTAATCTACTATGTAATTTTTAAGTGTTATAGTCAAGAGTTAACCAGTTTCTAGCCTGCTTTCATAATCTTTAAGGATTTGTTACGCTGTCCATGTAATTTTTTAATAACAATAGTCGCCAACAATAGTAGCCTGAGAAAAGATAAGTATACTTGAAAATACATTTAATTATATTTCATAGCTAATCTGTTGAGGGTCTTCTTACTTTTTGACAGACTTCTGAACAAAACTTTACTTCTCTCCATAAAAAGGAGTGAAGAGTTTTGCTCAAGGTTATGTAATAAAGTTCATTAATTTTGATGATATTGTACAATGCTCTCTGGGTTCCCTGTCTATTTTTTGCACTTGTAACTAACTGACTGACTACATTTGTTCTGTGATCTCTGATTTAGGAATATTTTTAGTTTGGGGAGTAAAATCTATTTTGTGGACTAAAATACAGCTAATATGGTTGGTAACAGACTCTACATACTAAAAAAAAAAAAAAAAAAAAAAAAAAAAAATCAAAATGTATGGCCAAATTGTAAAATAACATTTATAATGGTTTAAAATATCCCAAATCAATAATTCCTTTATTTTACTTAAGCAGATAGTATAGATCCTTCCATGTTAGAAGTTTATAGTTAGTTTTCTTTTTATTTAAAAGTGAAGTTAAAGGTGTCTTGTCTTAGACTGTGTGGGTGAGAAGGAAGGAGTATAATTTTTTAAAACAAGGGTAATCCTGCAGTCTCTTCACATGTAGAACTATTAGTGACCTCAGTGAGAATTGACTTGTGGAATTGACTGCTGGATCAGGTCTGAAGTAAACAATCTTGTGTATTTGCACATATAGTGGACTATTAACATTTCTCATTAAAACAGTTTGTCTGTGAAGCTTTTCAGTTTTATAGCATCAAAGAGAAAAGTGTGTATAAAAACAAAAATACAATCTTACGCCTCTGTGAAGTTGCTCCTTCATCTGGGCTTTGTGTCTCTACTGTTTTCTGTATGATTTATGTTGTAAACTCTTCGGTGCAGGGAACCCTTGCACTGTGTCCTGTGGAGCAGTGGTTCTCAAAGCCGGTCCGCCGCTTGTTCAGGGAAAGCCCCTGGCGGGCCGGACCGGCTTGTTTACCTGCCGCGTACGCAGGTTTGGCCGACTGCGGCTCCCACTGGCCGCGGTTCGCCGCTCCACGTCAATGGGGGCTGCGGGAAGCGGCACGGGCTAAGGGATGTGCTGGCCGCCCTTCCCGCAGCCCCCACTGGCCTGGAGCGGCGAACTGCGGCCAGTGGGAGCCGCAATCGGCCAAATCTGCGTACGCTGCAGGTAAACAAACCAGTCTGGCCCGCTGGGGGCTTTCCCTGAACAAGTAGCGGACCAGCTTTGAGAACCACTGCTGTAGAGTACTTAGCATGCTTTTGTCATTCAGATGGTGTTCAGTGTTTAGCGATGCCTACCAAAACTCGTGTGTAAGGGTTTATCCATGCTAGGAAGTTGTAACAGTTTAACTATGGCTGTATAATGCCTGCAGCCTTTCCCCCCTTCCCCCCCCACCCAGTGTGGACATAGTTATGTTGCTATAAAGGTGCTTTATACCTGTACAGCTGTTCCTGTACTGGAAGGGGGATAACTATACTGATATAATGCTTTTACCTGTAATTATTCTGGTCAAAAAGTCAGATCCTTATCCAAAATAATTATACCTGTAAAACTTTTCAGCATAGACCAGGCATAAGATTCCAACGTAGGAAGAAGTATGTGCTTCTTAGCTCTCTTTTTCTGAAATTTCATACAACTAATTAGCTCTTTGAGTAATCGGAGCAACAAATTTTGTAATAGTGATATCTCAACACTCAAAACATTGAGGCCATTCCATTCTAAACACCTATTTTTACTTCTTCATATTGGTTTCAACAACTTCCCTTTTGGACTAAAACCTCTCTATTAGCCCAAATCTAACTTTTTTTATGTGGAACAGTTTCAAAAAATTTGATTTTCTCTCTGAGAGACTCTAGGCACGCGCACCACTCTGCGAGCACCTCAATCATAGAATCATAGAATATCAGCGTTGGAAGGGACCTCAGGAGGTCATCTAGTCCAATCCCCTGCTCAAAGCAGGGCCAATCCCCAATTTTTGCCCCAGATCCCTAAATGGCCCCCTCAAGGATTGAACTCACAACCCTGGGTTTAGCAGGCCAATGCTCAAACCACTGAGCTCTTCGCACTCTGCTGTGGACTTAACTATCTTGAGCAATTTTGTATCATTGCAAATTTGCCACCTCACCGTTTACCCTTTTTTCCAGATCATTTATGAATATATTGAATAGGACTGGGCCTAGTACAGACCCCTGGGGGACACCACTATTTGCCTCTCTCTATTCTGAAAACTGACCATTTGTACCTACCCTTTGTTTCCTGTCTTTTAACCAGTTACCAGTCCATGAGAGGACCTTCTCTCTTATCCCATGACAGCTTACTTTGCTTTACGAGCGTTTGGTGAGGGACCTTGTCAAAGGCTTTCTGAAAATCCAAGTACACAATATCCACTGGATCCCCCTTGTTCACATGCTTGTTGACCCCCTCAAAGAATTCTAGTAGATTGGTGAGGCATGAGTTCCCTTTACAAAATCTATGTTGACTCTTCCCCTGTGTTCATCTATGTGTCTGACAATTTTGTTCTTTACTATAGTTTCAACCAGTTTGACTGGTACTGAAGTCAGGTTTACTGGCCTGTAATTGCCAGGATCACCTCTGGAACCCTTTTTAAAAATTGGTGTCACATTAGCTATTCTCCAGTCATTTGGTACAGAAGCTGGTTTAAATGATAGGTTACAGACTACGGTTAGTAGTTCTGCAGTTTCACGTTTGAGTTCCTTCAGGACTCTTTGGTGAATACCATCTGGTCCCTGTGACTTATTACTGTTTAGTTTTTCAGTTTGTTCAAAAACCTCCTCTAATGACACCTCAATCTGGGGCAGTTCCTCAGATTGTCACCTAAAAAGAATGGCTCAGGTTTGGGAATCTCCCTCACATCCTCAGCCGTGAAGACTGATGCAAAGAATTCATTTAGTTTCTCCTCAATGGCCTTATCGTCCTTGAGTGCTCCTTTAGCATCTCGATCGTCCCGTGGCCCCACTGGTTGTTTAGCAGGCTTCCTGCTTCTGATGTACTTAAAAATTTTTGTTTGGGATTACTTTTTGAGTCTTTGGCTAGCTGTTCTTCAAATTCTTTTTTGGTCTTCTTAATTATATTTTTACATTTCATTTGCCAGAGTTTATGCTCCTTTCTATTTTCCTTACTAGGATTTAACTCCCACTTTTGAAAGGATACCTTTTTGCCTCTCACTGCTTCTTTTACTTTGGTGTTTAGCCACGCTGGCACTTTTTTGGTTCTTTGTTTTTTAATCTGAGGTATACATTTAAATTGAGCCTCTATTATGGTGTCTTTAAAAAGTTTCTATACAGCTTGCAGGGATTTCACTTTTGGCACCGTACCCTTTAATTTCTGTTTAACCAACCTCCTCATTTTTGTGTAGTTCCCCTTTCGGAAATTAAATGCTACAGTGTTGGGCTGCTGTGGTGATTTCCCTGCCACGGGGATGTTAAATTTAATTATATTATGGTCACTATTACCAAGTGGTCCAGCTATATTCACCTCTTGGACCAGATTCTGTGCTCCAGTTAAGGCTAAATTTAAGAATTGCCTCTCCTCTTGTGGGTTCCAGGACTAGCTTTTCCAAGAAGCAGTCATTTAAGGTGCCAAGAAACTTTATCTCTGTATCCTGTCATGAGGTGACATGTACCCAGTCAATATGGGGATAGTTGAAATCCCCCTTTATTATTGAGTTTTTTAATGTTAATAGCCTTCCTAATCTCTCTGAGCATTTCACAGTGACTATCACCGTCCTTTTCAGGTGGTCGGTAATATATCCCTACTGCTATGTTGTTGTTCTTAGAGCATGTAATTACTATCCATAGAGATTCTATGGTACAGTTTGGTTCATTAAAGATTTTTGCTTCATTTGATTCTATGCTTTTTCACATATAGTGCCACTCCCCCACCAGCACAACCCGTTCTGTCCTCCTGATATATTGTGTACCCTGGTATTACTGTGTCCCATTGATTATCCTCATTCCACCAAGTTTCTGTGATGGCTATTATATCAATATCCTCATTTAAAATTAGGCACTCTGGTTCACCCATCTTATTATTTAGACTTCTAGCATTGGCATACAAGCACTTTAAAAACTTGTCACTTTTTGGTTCGCTGTCATTACATCGTATAATTGAATGGTAGTTTTTTTCATTTGACTGTTTCTCATCAGATCCTACCTGTATTTTATCATCTTCCATCCTCTCCTCCTTCCTGGGACATAAAGAATCTCCATTAATAGATCTTCTTCTAAGGGATGTCGCTGGCTGAACCATGTGCTCCTCCACACGTGTTGGCTTTCCCCCAGCCCTTAGTTTAAAAACTGCTCTACGACCTTTTTAATTTTAAATGCGAGCAATCTGGGTCCATTTTGGTTTAGGTGGAGCTCATCCTTCCTGTATAGGCTCCCACTTTCCCCAAAATTTCCCCAGTCCCTAATAAATCTAAACCCCTCCTACTTACATAATCATCTCATCCACACATTAAGACCCTGACACGTGGTAACAGCCCACTTTGAATCCTAGTTGAGACAAAACCTTTAACAGAGGAAACCAGGAAGTCTACACTTGAGTTTTCAGGTTCTTAGAGAGTTACCTTTCCTATACTTGGTTTTCTAAGGAGATTAGCAGTGTATTTTCTCCCTCTTGTGGAGGAAAATATTTTTGTAAAACCTTACTGGTCACTTTTATTTATTAAACATGTACCTATCATTCTAGCATCTGGGTGCATTTACATTAAATAAAGCCGCAGTATTCCCACAGAGGGCAATATCAATTAAAACAATGGAGTGTCCCATTCCAAACACTGGTATTTACAGCAATAGTGCTGCAATGTAAAATAATACTTGAAATACCACCCCAACCTTGGAAATACAACTTATTTCCTCTCCAAAGCGTATGATTGAGTTGAAAGATGAGCCTTGCACTGTCTTGAAGGTAAGCAAACTCTGACTTCAATTGGCTGACAAAGAGAAACACTCAAGAACTCGTCTTGTGTCCCAGAGTGCAAATCTGGGGACTCTGAGCAAGTGTCCCTCAACGTCAATGTAATGCATAAACAGTGCCTCGCAATTCAGTGCTCATGGAAATTACCACAGAATTGTGCTCCAAAATCTCAATTAAAAAAAAAAAATTCTGTCTTTATGGCTGCAGAGACCAACTTGAAAGCATGAATCAAGTGTGAGTTTGAAACAGTGACTGCTGAGGCGTCCCATCCTTCTCAAACAAGTCACCAGATTTTGTTGCTGTGGAATTTGTATTTTGCTTCACCCAGGCACCTGACATTTTGTTTTATTTCCTGGCCCTTCTGGGACCTGCCTGCAGGTCTGTTGCTCTCTTACTTTTTGTAAAAGAGGGCATTAACTGAATTACAGTGCATTCTCTCTGGAGGGTTCCATTGAGCCAGGTAGAAGGGAGATAAGAAACTAGAGTCTCATCTTGCATGCAAGGAGGGTACGGGAGCCAAAAAGGTAGTCTGGTTAGCTGGGCTATTTGGCGAACACCACAACAGCTGAGGCCCAGAAAGATGAGCTGGTGAAACTGCTATAAACTCCTTCCTTACCTGACACACATGTGAGGCAAAAATGGATCTTAGCTGGGCTGCCTGGACAATGTCATGGAAACTGAAGCCTGGGGAAGGGACCCAGACTGCCTGGATAATATAATGAAAAAAAAACCCCTTACATAATCATTGACAAGTTTTAAATCAATGAGTGTTTTCAGCTTTAAGCCATGTGGTTGGGAGGAGGTGGTCAGGAGGTTGAGAATGAAGGTTATTTTAATGGCATCAGAAGAAACTTAATGGGACATTACAAAATTGTCAACCTAAATTACATCTATATGCAGCCACCGCAGTAAGTAAATTGCTTTTGCATATTGACATTACAGTTCATGTTGGCTGTTGGGTCCTCACTAGCAGTGCTTGCCTTGATGCAGAGAGCTGTGCAGTCTGGGTGCTATCCCACTGTGCAACTTGCCACCAACTAGCGCAGGGTGTTTTGGGAAAGTTTTGCAATGTCTCGTGGGGGCAATTGAGTCACGCAGGGATGACTGGGAACATGATTTCAACATCCCATAATTTCATCTGCATTCCATAATGTTTTGTGCCTCTTTTCAAAATCCCTGCAAACCTGCTGGGACTCATGGCTAGAAAGGGTTAAACATCCTGCAAAATAAATAACTCGCAGAAGATGTGTGGGGAAATAATGTTTGTGGATTTTTTGTATTTACATATGTATGAGTAGGGTGCTGTATTCTGTTAATTCAGAGGTCTAAAGAACATCCTATAATGTAAATGAATTGTAAACGTGGGATATCTCAGTATTCATCTCTTTGAAATGTCGTGTGAATGGTTGAGGAACAAGCAAATGGCCTTATGTTAATTCATATAGCTAAGTACCGGTGATGGACCTCCTTCAAAGTCATACTAATTAATTACCTTTTGTTCCCTGAGGAATTCCAACTTGTCAAAAGACATGAAATTGTATAAAAGATCCTTGGGTCATGAGTCTATCATCTCAGATCTGCTTAGACTTCATCAGGGGAAGTTTGAGTGACAAGACCAAGGTCCCAGTTATGCTGGTATGCCCTGAATATGAGTTTTGGACATTGGACTGTGACCTAACAACTGAATTCTAAAGAAAAGGAGTACTTGTGGCACCTTAGAGTCTAACACATTTATTTGAGCATAAGCTTTCGTGAGCTACAGCTCACTTCATCGGATGCATTCAGTGAATTACCACTGAATGCATCCGATGAAGTGAGCTGTAGCTCACGAAAGCTTATGCTCAAATAAATTTGTTAGACTCTAAGGTGCCACAAGTACTCCTTTTCTTTTTGCGAATACAGACTAACATGGCTGCTACTCTGAAACCTGAATTCTAAAGGAACTCTTTGCAACTACAAAGCTCACCATCTCTGCTGTGAATCTGAACCTCAATGAGTTGAACTCCTGTCTGTATGTATATTGATCTTTTAACCATACTCCCTCTCTTTTGTTTTTTAATAAATTTTAGTTTCGTTAATAAGAATTGGCTGTAGCATGTATTTGAGTAAGATCTGAAACATTCATTAACTTGGGAGGTAATGTGTCCGCTCCTTTGGGATTGGTAGAATCTTTTCTTTTATATGATGAAATAAAATTTACAGAAATTTTCATCATATTTGATGTTGGTACCTGGATGGAGGCCTGAGGCTGGATCACTTTAAGGGAAATGTGTTGTTTGCACTTCTGAGTAACAAGTGAGGTAATAAAGCTGTTGTATGCTGGCTTGGTAAATCTAAGTATTGGAATATCCACCAGCTTTATGGTGATTGCCCCATTCTTTTTAGTTCACCCTAATTGAGTGATCATAGCTGGCTCCCCACTAGGATCCGGGTCACACCTGCACATCTGCCATTTTTGTGAGAAACATGGACCCTGCAGAGCTCTGTGCTATTGTCATGATTGCTGTGAGCATGGGATGTCTGATTCTGCAGTATTTGTGGAGCCATTGGGAACATGACAATTCCTTGGAGGCCAGATTGCTGTGGGACATAGAAAGAAACAGTTCAAAGTTGTTGGTGGCATTCACAGAACAGCTGCAGATAGTGGAGTGCCGATTCTCAGCCCGAGAAACAAGCACTTACTGGTGGGATTGCATCATTATGTAGGTTTGGGATGATGAGCTGTGGCTGTAAAACTTTTGGACATGCAAGGTCACAGTCCTGGATCTGTGTGCGGAGCTAACCCCAGCTCCAGTGCAGCGACACCAAAATGAGATCCGCAGTGACAGTGAAGAAGCCAAGTGGTGGTTGCTTTGTGGAATCTTGCAACCCCCAATTGCTACTGGTCAGTCAGGAATCCATTTGGAGTGGGGGAAATGTACCATGGGGGTTGCTGTGATGCAAGGGTGTAGGGTCATTTATGTCACTCTTGGCAAACAGAATTTATTTAAAAATAAATGGAAGATCATTTCTAGCTCAGCCCACACCGTGCTACTTATCTGCATACTGTCATCTTCCAGTAATAAACTTGTAGTATGTTATACAGAGGCATGGCTGATGTGTAGGTTTTTTCCAGTCAACTTTAATGTCCAAAATGGGGTATGTATTAATGCAGATTCTCATTATAAAATTTTTAATTACAAACTTTGTAATACAAATTTTTGTAAATACAGTACAACCCAGGTATAATGTCACCACTGGTTCTGCTGGTGGGCTTTTACATGGCAGAATTGCTCAGTTACACTTCATGAGCTAAACATTTGTATTCTTGCTAATGCTGATCACCAGGCACACCACATTGGGCTTGCTCTGACATTTAACACTAGATATTTCTGATATTATTAGAGCTTGGAAAATGTACTGTTAAAAATTACTTATATAGGCCACCTTACAAACAAAGTAGAAACACTACAACTGCCTCAAAGCTGCTGATCCATTCGTTTCCCCTATGTTTTAGTAGCTATTTGTAATTATTAATTTTGTCAACAATTTCATGGTAAATCTATGCTTTTAGGCTTTGAGTTATACATTTGGTCTGAAGGAAACTTGCTAGCAAAATTTCTTGACGTATGGGCTTTAAGTGTGTGTATATATAGTTTTCATTTAGCACTTTAAAAAAATGGTGTGTGTGTGTCTTTGTCTGAGAGGGAGGAAAGAGAAATGTTTAGGGGAGCAATATATTATTGAACATAATCCCATTTTATTAGTATGTTCTTGTGTTAGTGGCAAGTGTTGCAGAACTTGCATTTCCTGGCTTTTTTCCCTTTCATCTTCTGTCAATAATTTGGCATAAGGTTAATACATCTTTTTAAAGATACTAACTTTGTTTCTGCTCTGGAGTTAACCCAAAATGTTGTTGTTGTTTGGTTTTTTTTTTTTCCATCAACTCTAACCACAACAAGGACTGATTGTTTAAATTGTTAAGTTTAGGTTTTGTTTAGTTCAGATTAGTGCCATAGAATATCTGCAGAAGTAGTTTTGGGGAACTATAATATTGTAGGGATACAAGTATTGTAAGAATTGTTACAGTGCTTATACTGAACTCTTAAGAGGTTTCTCGATACTATAGCAGATCAATAATTTAAGTCTGGAAAAATGTACTGTATTCTGAGTTTCTCAAATATAGTTTGATATAATTTTATATGGCCTTCTAATCAAGATGTATCTATAATTAATTGTATGTCAAAACACAAATATGTCTTTATATTTTGTAAAATTACATTTGTGTTAGATTCACACCCTGCTGACAAATTATGGTTGCAAGCAGGGATGATATAAAATCTTTCTGTATTTCTGTGGGCAATTCAGATCATGTCTGGATCCTATTAATGAATTCTGATCAGTTAACACAGCCTGGGTCTGATTCTTATTTCATAGAATCATAGGGTTGGAGGGGACCTCAGGAGGTCATCTAGTCCAACCCCCTGCTCAAAGCAGGACCAATCCCCAATTTTTGCTCCAAATCCCTAAATGGCCCCCTTAAGGATTGAACTCACATGTAAATGTGGGATATAATTCAGCATTACCTTTTTAAAGAGGTTACTAATTTTTAGTGTGGACTAATACTATATTCAATGGAGAGCAAAAATATTTTGGAAGCAGGAAAAGGAAATATTCTTCCATAGCATTTTGTCCATTCCCATTTGAGAAGCATTGAGACTTTCTATTTTGATTAGAGCTGAACCTAGTGTGCTGATGTGACTAACTCTTTCTAGAGTTTTGCAAAACATGTTTGTGTAGCAGCATCACACACTAATGTGAGCACAGCTCTGGAATGAAATCTGCCATAATTAATTGACTACGCAAAGGCCCTGAAAAAATTGTGTGGAGATGGTCTCTAACAAATAGAAGAATAAAATTGTTTGAGACTTTCCATAGGGATCCTTTAAAGTGATGGCTGTATATGGAAGTGGTCCTTAGAATTCCATTGTATTGGTTAAATGGTGGTGGTAAACTAGCAGTTGGATCACAAAAACATTGTTACAGTGATCCTAACGCATTGATTCATTAAGGATGGCTCTTTTCAAATATCTAATTAGAATCCCAGGGTTTCCTACCAAAGATTTTTAGCGGTGATTGGGGCATAGAAAGTCATCAAATGGTCTCTGAGCTTCAAAATGTGGACATTTAAAATAGCAAATTCTGAAACAGTCCATTTCCTTTTGTTTCACAATATTAACCATAGTGTTCAATGTGATTATACAAATAGTCTCTGTCAAAGATAAATGAACTGGAAAATATTAAATACAAATTGTCAGCAAAAGAAACAGATGAATATTAATCTAGAACTAAGCAGTTTTTGTCTGGAAATTTACCTTAGGGAAGACGGTGGCCCCTTAGGCTGTCAAGAGACAGGGAAGCAGGTAAATGGAGGCAGTAATCATCCTTGCTAAGGGCAGTCTGTGTCTTCAGTCCCATTGAGAACAAATGAGAGATGGCAGCTATTTTGAGAAGGCCAACTTTACTAAAGGTAGCCTGAGTCAAATCTTTTCAGAATCATACGAGGTGGCAGCCATTTTAAAAGAGGGTGATTCAAGTTTCTTGAAACCACTATTCTTCAATCTCTGCTGAAGGAGAAATTTTCATTTATGAAGATTAATGGAAAATATTAAACTTAAATTCCTAAAAATTTCTTTTAATAAACGATCAGATCTGTTCAACAGTTACCTCATTGCCATTTTTATGTAAATAATACCTGAGCTGAGATGATTTTGGATGATAAAAGATCTGACAGAGTGCTAAATTTTTATAGCATCCGTTTAAAATTAATTGTAACTTGTAAACAATTGACAGATTTACTTGTAAATTCTCAAAATTCATTAACTACTTAAATACTCAGAGTAGTTATTTTGTGAAAGATATATTGTATTCTTCCATACAGAAGTGATTTAATTCCTTCTTTTGAAGTGAAAACTCAGCCTCTGCTATGGCGCTGTAGCTGGTGTCACCATCATACCTGTTCTAAGTTCTAAATAGGAATATTTGTAAATAGAAGAGAGGCATAAAATCTGTTTCATTTGTTAGTTTGGAAACTGAATTTTGGCTCAAAAAATGTATATTTTGATATCCGTGATCCTAATGTTTGTCTTTTGTGATAACCTTTGAATTCCACATCTGATCAACTCCAAAAATCAGGAAATGTTCTAGGCATCAGTGGGCAGAATAGTATTAATTTTGGTGAGATTTGGAAAATTGGAAGGGGGAAATGGACACATGGAGCCCCTTGCATCTGGTTAGCAGACCCAGTAGTTTCCACCAGCTCTGTAATTATCTATAGATCAGAGAATGGGCAGCTATTAATACTTTACAGCATAACTTTGTCCGTCCTCCCAATATAGTTTAAAATGTTGTCATCTGGAATGACTTGTCTCCCAAACAAAAAGAAGAAATAAGAATGGTGAAAGGAAAGGGGGTGTTCACAGAGATCCTGAAATGGGGAAAAGGGTGGGGTAGGGGTTTCAAGAGTCTCTGAAATAGATGGGAATGGGAGAGTGGCACACAGACAGCTTATGGGGAGAAATGGAGTGATTCAGGGAGCCTATGGTGTATGCAAAGAGCTCAGACGAGAGAAGCAACAAAGTGTGTGGCCCTCTAGTATTTCACCTGTAAATAATCTAGGTGTATATTTTTCCATGGGTAGTTTGTTTTGTTAAAAAAAAAATTTTTTTTGAACACATGTATACATTTTATTCCTGCTCTTTTCTGAGATGAAAGACAAATTTGAATGGAAAGTGTAATTTTGGTTAAACTCTTTTAATAAATGGTTCTATGAAACATACATCATACAGTATCTAAGTATGCCATTATGAGAAACTGGAAATTAACCTACAGAGCTCCAAGAAAATTTGTCTTAGGAACTGTGTAGTCAGGGAGGAGGTGACAAATAGCCAGTAGCTCCTGCACCTAAATGTTGTCTGAGAGCAGGGGTTCTCGCAACAAATTTTTTGGTGGCCTCAAAGTGCGGCGACCAACTCTTGCTGGTGGCCAATATGACAATTTTTCCAAAAAACTTAACTAGCTTTAGGAAAAACAAGTAAATATACACATATACCGGTCCAAATCGTTGTAATTTATTTATGTAAGGTTTTGTTGCAGACTCAATAACAACAACGTACAGTTGTCTCTATTCTTTATTGATTTATTGACTATTCTAAACAGAATAGAAACACAATAATGTGTTTTGCATGTTCTTGTCTTTTTTTGTTGTTCTTTTTGCTTTTTTGGTTTGTTTTTTAATAGAATTGCTAGTTAGTTAGTCCTCTTCTGTGAAAAGTGATATTTGTATGTTATCGCTTTTCACAGCAGCAGACTGGTTAGCTAGCTGGGAGGCAGTGAAAAGTGATATTAACAAACATACAAATACTGTACTTTGCAGACCCAGGGAAGGGACAAATGCTTGCCCCCCCCCCCCCCCCCCCAATCCCCACTCAGGTGGTTGTGGCTGCAAGAAAAGCCTCTAGTGGCCATATTTGAGAAACGCTGAAGTCTATGGAAAAAGTGCTTTTAAACAAGATTTCCTTTAATGTTAATATTTAGGATATTGTATTGTTTTAAAAAATAGGTCAGTACACTATTTGAGACGTCTTGCTGTATTCCAGTGAAGGTGGTGATTGCTTTAAACAGAACAGTACACTTCCAAGTGATATATTAAGCATAATCAAGTTAAAATTTCTGACTGAGTTTATTTCTTGTCTTGTTTAAGGTATTCAGACTGAATAGCTATTTAGGGAGTCACTGTCAACTTTAAATCTAGTCAATTAAAAATTAGAAGTAGTTTCAGATACTCCACATACTCCTGAATACCCTTGTCTATGTTAGTGGTTCTATAAATACTACTTTGGAGAACTGTAATGCTGCATAAGATTATATTTTAAATTAAATTAACTGCAACATAGCTATCTGAAATGGGTTGTTTTTAGAAATCTGTTCTAAAAATTGAATACTTTATTTTTTGGGAAGGTGTGTATCAAACATAACTTACTCATAACTGTTTTTCTCTGTTTATTTTTAAGACGAGCAAAAATCAAATTAAAGTAGATCTTGTAGATGAGAATTTTACAGAATTAAGAGGAGAAATAGCAGGACCTCCGGACACACCATATGAAGGCAAGTAATGTTTTTGTGTATGAAATTATTGTGCACTTCAAATTATGTGTCTTGAGTTGCTTTGTTTATAAAGTTAATTTACAAAATAAAAAGGAATAAAGAGCTCTGTATTTTGAAATGAGCCATTAATTTATGTGGTTTTAAATTAAATATTTAAATTTAAACTTTGAAAATATATCCGCTACATTTACATATAATCACATGAAAAAGTATTTAGTCTGTAGCATAACAGACTTTACCATGCAACTTGCAAGGACTAAGTTGCAGTCTGGGCTGTGCAACAGAATTGTAAAAGGTATAGTAAGAAGGATGTTTAGTTCCCTGATGCAAGATATAGTTATCATGCTTGGTGGGGATGTGTAAGTTTGTAACTGTCTCTGGGATCTAGAAGCAAATGTGTACTCTGGAGAAACCTAGAGTGCAGAATAGAGTAATTGTCCAACATGGGTTACGAAGAGCTGTTGTAGAGAATGTGGGTTTTTTTTAATGTTTTTTATATTCAACTTGTAAGGAGAGGCACCTCTCCATTAGAGGAAATTTGGAGGTCTACCTGTTTCCGTAGATCCCTCTATTTAAATTTCCATTGGGGGAGCCTCAGTACTAGACTGGGTGTTTACAATTATCCTGAAAACCATATGGCCTGTTTTCTAGTTTCTCTGTGGTATGAGTCACAACCAAGTATATAGTTTATCATACCAGAAAAACAAAGAGATTTTGTTCCAGGTATAACTGACAGTGCATTTCACCTAGCAATCCCAAATTGCTCAATTATCTTTACATTTGTAACATTACGTGTGTGTATAATACAGGTGGAGCTGGCAGTGACTCCTAAAGTTAGGTGTCAAGTATCAGGGGGTAGCTATGTTAGTCTGTATCCACAAAAACATGCATCTGAAGAAGAGGTTTTTTACCCACGAAAGCTTATGCCCAAATAAATCTGTTAGTCTTTAAGGTGCCACCAGACTCCTTGTTGTTTTTCTTAAAGTTAGGGTTGCTTGACATTTGCCAAAAGACCCCGTTTTCAGTAGCTTTGCTGAACTTTAACTGTATGTGCCAAAATTTTCTATGCCGATTGTCTGTCTCAGGCTAAACTCTGGAAAAGTTTCAGCAAAAGCAGTTCAGCTGTTTCCAAAAAAGCAAGGTTATGGGAAAGTAAGCCCTTTTGCCAATGTTAAAAACTTCTTACAAATCTTCATTGAGAAGCTCTGGTACCTCCAAGATTTGGAGCAGGGACTTGAAATTTGATAGGGGTGTCATTCTGGAGTCAGACATATGCTTTTTATCATCCCTGTGAAAATCTTCCCAAATTTAGTGGATTTATAAGTCTCTGGAAATTGCTGTTCATGCATGCTCAGTAGAGGTTTGTTAGAGGCTAGCAGCAAAAATCTCAGAATATTCTATCTCCAAGTATGCTTTAACCCAATATTTAGGAGGTCTTTCCCTGTGCTTGCTTCTCCTTGCTGGTGGGTGCTGCTTTGGCACCAGACGGTAACTGGTAAGTCCCAACATTCCTCTGCTCCCAAGCAAATAGCTGTGAAACCCACTGGTGAAATGTCTCATCCCCTCTGCAGTGGTTGGTCCACAGAGGATAATAGCCTGTTTTTGCTACCAGTTACGCTGTTAGCTGAAGCTGTGCTATGGATCTAAAGGTTCTAGGGCTGTCAGTGACTCACATGGAGGTCAATATAATTTCACTTAATGGAATTTTTTTTTCAAAAACTTAAGGTTTTTGTTATGTTAAAAGAATGTTAAGTTGCAAAGTCAAGCACTCAAAATTTAGGAAATGGCAGAATTAAGTTTGCTTGTACAGCCACATAATTTATCCTAGTTGTGTGTATGCATTGTGATAGTGTTTAATAACATGATGATATACTTTTTTTCCCCTAAAGGATCCTACCATATCAGTATACAGAATGGATAGTGCTCAGGAAATTCATCAGGGTTGTTTTGTGATTGAGGCTGTGGCCTGTAGGCCCCATTTGTTCTAGAATTCAGAAGTTTTGTAGCGACTGAGGCAAAGGACTGCAGGAAGAGAAAGAAAGGATATCTCATAGTTAAAACAGCTGAATACCAACCTGGAGAATTGGATTCTTTGCCACAGAGTTCCTATATGATGCTGGGCAAGCCACTTAAACCAGACTTTTCACAGTTGACTACTAGTTGTGTGTCCATTACTTTCTGGATGCCCAAATTGATACTTTGGGCCTGATTTGTAGAAGGGCAAAGCACTTACAGCTGAAACCAAAGTCAGCAGTATCTGTGCTTTGACTGTATAAACATGTTGTAAAAATGCTGAGTACTCTGAAAAACTGGGCTGTTGGTGTCTGAAACTGGGCATCCAAAATTACAGGTCTCATATGATGATTTTGGGCTTAATCTCTGTGTCTCAGTTCCCAGTCTGTAAAATGGTGATAATGCTCCCCTATCTCAACTGGGTATTGGGAAGACAAACTTATTAGTGCTTGTGAAACATATGGATACCAGGATGAGAGCATTATGGAAACACCAGGAGGAAGTCAGTAATTCTGTATTTAGTGCAAGGTTTGGATGATGTGAGGTGTATCAGGCATGGACACATTGATGAGTTTAAAAAATATTGAATAGCTATTTATTCAGTGAGCACCATCTTTTTCTGATCACTGAATGAGGCAGGAATTCTGTCGGTGGAAAAAAATAGCACGATCATCTAGTTGGATTGTATTATAGTGTGTATTTATAAAGCGGTCAAATTAAGATTACATGAGCAACCTTAATTCTGGCATTTCCTAACTTTTGAATGCTTGAGTTTTCAACCTGAATGTTCTTTTAACATAGTTTTATGCATTTATTAAGATTATGTATATAGACATATAGATCTATAGATAGATATAGACAAAACAGTAACACTGCACAACTGTTCAGGGTAAACAATGAAGAATATCCAGTTGTAGTTGCAGGGGAATATCAGGGTTAACCTTAAGAAGAAGTCCTCTATGACCTTTTTCTTCTTTCTTTAAAATAACCACAAATGGTAAGGACCTTGGTTTTATGTTTCTGAAAATGGTAAATTCCTACAGAAAAGTGATCCAAAGGAAGCTACCATTTAATGAATTGCCAACACACTTCCTTCATCATCTTCCTTTTCTTTAAAGGTTTCCCACCCAAATATTGACCAGTTTCAACTGTACTTACTTAATGTTTAAAATATCACAGCCTGAATTGGTGCAGCTTCCGGTCACTTTACAAAAAAGTAGATAGCAAGAGTTCTGGAAATCCAGATTAATGGCTGGTGTTCTGCTTTTCAGTAGATGACACTCTCTAAAAATGTTCTAAAGTGGTAGTCTAAAGGCAGGTGTGTTAATGTTCTTTTTTTTTTTTGGTAAACCTCTTTAATGACAGACTGGTGAACCACAATAATAGTAATTTCATTTCTTAGTGTATATCAGGTAGTGAGTACAGTAAACATAGTAACATTAGACTTGAGGTTTGGTCTGGGCTTTAAGTGTAGGACTTCCTAATATCTGTGTAATAGAAAAAGCAAGGCTTTTGAATGTTGCTTTAAGAACTTACCAAGCGGTTTCAGCAGAAATATTGAGGTACGTACAGAAGTTACATTTGTATTACAATCCATTGCATTCTAAGACAGATGTAACAATAATAATTAGTGAACAAATAAAGTTAAACTTTATCTAGATAAATGTATATAAAAGTTAATTTAGTTTATAAGCTCTTTGGAGCAGGGACCTGTAATTTATTTTTGTCTGTAAATGCCATACATGTCGATGGTGATTTATAAATAGTATTAGTTTATTGTCCCCTACTGACTTAGGTATGGGGGTTATAAAATTCAGGTGGATTCTTTATTTGTATGGCAGGCTAGAACATGTTACCCAAAATTGTGATAGCCCCTGTCCTTGAAGGGAATGAAATCGTGCCTTTAAATTACATTTGCAAAGTCTGCTTTAATATCTGTATATTGATTTGAAATCCAGACAAAATGGTATGAGCAGCAAAAATCTTAAGAGCATTTTTGGATGTTGAAATCCAGCAGGAGGAGTCTTAGCAGTCCTACAGAGGGAACTTTTCGCTGTCTTCTCAGATTGCTTTGCTTGAAAATTGGCCACTATTTTTCTTGTCTTGCCTTTTTCTGCCTACTCCCTACATTTGTATTTTGCATTCACATTGTGAGACACAAATCAAACTTATGGTGCTGGAATCGTTGGCCAACTTTGCCTCACAGCCTGTGGTCAACATAAAGGAACAACAGGTACAGAGATGCAAGAGTAATTTGGCAAGCATTTCCGCCCTCCCCCCTGACTTATTTTAGTATTTTAGCCAATGTGACTTTGGTTTGTACTTCATCTTATTGCTCTTTATATAGTGTCACCTGTTGCCTTTTCCAGTCTGCCTTATAAACATAGCGTACCCATGCTATTTTGAGTTCAAACTCACCTGTTTCTGAAACTTTTTTTTAAAATTCACAAAAAATAAAGAAAAATATGCCTTAAGTTCAATTTAAACCTCTGCGGGCTTGACTGCTAAGCCTATTCCTTAGATCCTCTCTTCCCAAAGAGCCACTTCTACTCCCTTATATTCAGGTGGGATAATGACTCAGCAGAACCCTTTTAAATCTTTATCAGCAAGATCTACATCCACTAACAGAATGGGGTGTTTCAGACAAACTTCCATCCAGCACCATTGTGCTAGGTGCTTTACAAAAACATAAAACCTTTGTCCTTTCTCCAAAGAGTTAACAGTCAAGACAGACCATGCACACTTTCTTATTCCTGTTTTCAGTTTTTAAATACTTTGTTTCCTTGCCATAACCTAATTTGCCATCTCCATTACTTTTGCTCTTTAGTTTGTAACAATGTTACTTTTTGTGTGCTAGTTTGTAAGCCCTTCCCCAGTGTTTACATATTTCACACCCTTTTCCATTTTCAACATTTGTCTTACTTTCTGTATTAGTTTTAAAAAATAAGTATACTAATTATGCCAGTAAAGTGTTAGGAATAGTGTGGTACCATCTCTGTTCTGTGGAGGAAGGCATTGCTGAGTTATGCTTAAAATCCTGACTATGTTGTCTTCTGTTTTTGTTTGAATTATAGCTGGTGACTTAAATATAGATTTTTTTTTTTTTAATTGGATTCAGATGGGTGAAGAAAAATTCAGTTGAAATCTTAGGCCTCTTCTGTTGGTGTGAGTAAAAAATATAAACATAAATTCCTTAATGATAACAATACTAGAAATATGGGCTTTTATTCCAATTTTTCTATTACATATAAAGTAACTCCAGTTAGTGAACATATATCTTCGCTTCAGAGTGTTTCTGTAGTTGGAAAGGCACTTTGCAGAAAGTGCCAAAAAAGATGACAGTAACTTCTTTGAGAATGGAGAATTTATTACACTGAATAATGTAAGAAACAGGCAGACAGACTCTGTAATTTCTCCTTATTAGTAATGTAGTTTTTCCACAAAGTGTGAAAAGCAGACCCCTGTCCCTATATAGAAACAAGTCTCTGCTTGTGTAGATAATTTGCAGGACCGGGGCCTGAACTCTCATTGGGAAGGAGTTATAGCTAGAATATATAAAATCTTACAAACTAAACTGGTAAGGATAAATGAGAGGAAAAGCTTTTGACTTCCAAATAGAAGAACAAGAATGGAATGAGAGAATAATGTATACAAGGAACAGTGCTGTGGCCTGCAACTTGATGGAAACTCAATATAAATTGTTATATAGATTCTATTAATCTCTTGCAGTGCTATGATCCATGAAATTACTGCCAGGCAAGCAGTGCAGGAGAAATTGCAAATAAAAAGAGAATGTAGATAGGTTGGTATTGCCTGAAAATACAGAAATATTGGTAGAGGATTATAAATGTTACTAACAATATCTTTGGAATAAGAAATGTTTTACTCCCCCAAAGGAGGTGGTATTAGGAATAGGTAGCATAATACTGAAATAATAAATGCTTGTAGAAATATTTCTAGCAAGAAACCGTATTATAGCAAGGGTTTGGATGTCTAAGGCCTGGTCTACACTACAAAGTTAGGTCAACATAAGCTGCCTCGTGTTGACCTAGTTATGCATGTGTCTATACTGAAATGTGTCTCCACCGATATAAGTGCCCCATTATGCCAACATACTAACACCACCTCCCTGAGCAGTGTACAACCATGGTCGACGTATGGAGGTCAATGTAATGCGAGTGTCAACCATAACAGTTTTTTTTTCAGCAACTGTTTCTCAATAAGTGACACTGACCTCTAGTCACAATTGTGAGCTCCACTGCTCAGGTGTCTCATAGACCGGTAGTCCCCTCCTTTTAAAATGTGCAAATTTTTGAAATGCCTTTTCCTGAATGCCCAGCTGAGCTACCACACCTAACAGCAATCCATTGTTGCGTGCAAAAGTCCAGCTGATTATGTGGCTACACAATTCAAATGTGCTCCTGCCTGGAGTAGACAGGAGAAATTGGATCTCCTGGGCCTGTGGGAGAAGAGGCTGTGCAACTTTTAACCAGCTGTTAAGACATCGACAAGCAGATTGCTTGTGGGATGCAGGAGAAGGTGTATAACAGGAACCAGCAGCGGTGCACAGGAAAACCAAGGAACTGCAGCAGGCATACCAGAAGGCCAGGGAGGCCAACAATCGATTGGGTGCAGAGCCACAGACATGATGCTTTTAAAAATAGTTGCATAGTTGGCAGAGACCCCACACGCCTCCATGGATACCTCTGAGGAGCCTGAGTCACAGGCCCTGCCATGATCTGCAAGGAGAAGGAAGTGGACAAGGAAGAGGAGGAGAAATATGGGGGACAAGCTGCTGGGGGATCCGGCTGTGCAGTGAGCCAGGACTTGTGTTGGACTCTACCGCAGTCCTGCCAATTGAGCATGGGCAAGCTTGATGCAGGGGAAGGAACCTCAGGTAAGTAAATAAATTTTCCATTACAGGGATGGTGCGACTCAAATTAGTGGGACATAAATTTTGAGCTTTCATTAATTTATTTGCATTAGAACAGGCAGTGCTACAACTGAGAGGGAGAGAGAGTTGCTGTCTGCTTTTCATTTCCCTGTAGAGTTTGGGAGCCATGTGGAGCAAAGCAAATGCAGACCCTTGCCCTCCAAGTTCAATAGTCCCGGGCTCGACTGCCATTGCAGTCAATGGAGAGCTACAGCATAGTGCCTTCCTACATGTCCCCTCAGCATTCCTCAGGGCCACGCTGAGGGAAAGCTTGGACAACCATAGCTTCACATACACTGACCTGCGAGAGCCACAGCTGATTTATGTGTAGCTACAGTTGACATCAGTGTTTCTGCCTTTGGTTAATTTATTAAGGTTCTTAATTTTTTAAAGTTACAATGTATTTCCTTTTAAATTCTTCATGAAAACAGTCAGTAAAACTATTTTGTTTCGAAAGTAATTCATCTTTGTTAGTTTACAAAACATGAAAATAGTGGTCTTGTACACTCACTACCCATCGTATCACTGCCAAACAGTACTGCAAATGTAAATGTACAGCAAACCCCCCCCACCCCCATAGTAATAGGTGCACTGTCATTAAGGCTACAATTTAGTCATAGGTATTTTTAGTAAAAGTCATTGACTGGTCATGAGCAATAAACAAAAATTCACAGCCTGTGGCTTGTCCATGACTTATACTATAAATACCCCTGACTAAATTTTGAAGGATGGCCTGGGGGGTAGGCCGCTGCTTGGGGTGAGGTAGGGGGGGAAGCAGCTGCTCTGGGACTGCTGCCAGGGGCCACTGAGCAGCGGCTTCTCCGGCCACCCCTGAGGCTGCCTGTGGAGGGGCAGGACTGGGACCACTGCTGGTGGCCACCCCTGGGACTGCTGCTCAGGCAGTCCCTGGGGCCAACCACACTGGCTGCTGCTTGGGCGGTCCCCGGGGCCAGATGCCCAAGTGGTTTCTTTGGCCGGGTGCCTGAGCAGTGGCTGATCTGGCTGTCCGTGGGGCCACCTGAGCAGCTGGCTCTGGGGTCAGCGACACTAGCTGCTGCAGAGGTCACGGAAAGTTACGGAATCTGTGACCTTCGTGATAGACACAGAGCCTTAATTGTCCTTGATATATGCACAGATGTGCAGTAAGCCCCACAGTATTCCTAACAGGCCCACAAACTGCCTCCCCAGGTTGAACACAGTATCACAGCACATTGTCACTTGCTGTTAAAGTGCTCGTTCAAGCCTTCCCTAAGCTTCATAGCTACTTGTTGAGCTCATCTGATAGCCCTTGGGTCTGACTGTTCAAACTCCGCAGACAGTTGCTCCGCATCTTCCCTCCACCCCACTGCATGTTTTCCCCCTTTGTCACAAATATTATGTAGGACACAAGAGAGAGTTATTACCAGTGGGGTATTTTTCTCACTGAGTCCGATCTGGTGAGTAAACCATGTCGGTGCCCTTTCACTCTACCAATAGCACATTCAGCTGTCATTCTGCACCTGCTGAGCACGAGTGGAATCTTTCCTTGCTGCTGTTGATGTGACCGATGTATGGCTTCATGAACCAGGGGAGCAATGGGTAGTCTGGATACCCCAGCTCACTGTTGGCATTTCAACATTGCCACGGACAATCCAGCAGTCAGGAAAGTAAGTCCTTGCTTGTAGCTTTCTGAATAGTATATGTTCTTAAAGATGTGAGCGGCATGCACCTTCTCTGACCAGCTAATACTGATGTCAGTGAAGTGGTCCACTGATGTCAGTGAAGTGGTCCCCCAACGCTTGCATAACTCTGAAAAAGTAGGCCTTTTTGTTGATGTACTGTCTGGCAAGGTGGTCTGGAGTCAAAATGGGAATGTCCGTGCGGCCTATTGCTCCACTGCAGTTTGGGAACCCGAGAGCTGCAACTCCATGCACTATGTCTTGCACGTTGCCAACAGTCACAGTCCTGTGTAGCAGGAGACAATTAATGGCCCTACACATTTCCATGACAACAGTCTCCTCTGTGGCTTTTCCAACTCCGAAATGACTTCCCACTGACTGGTAGCAATCTGGCATGGCAGGTTTCCGAAGTGTGGTCACCACTCGCTTCTCCACTGTCAGTGCAGCTCTATTTGGTGTCCCTGCGCTTGATGTCTGGGACAGTTTGGCACACAGATTCAGCCACTGGTCGTCATCCACAGTCTGTTATGATGTGACCCCCAAGTCACTATTTGTTTCTTGGGGACCAGAAGGGGCACGCCACCATCTGCAGCTTCTCCATGAATGCCAGCAACCTTGAATTGGTTCTCGCTATGTCCCACAGCAAACTGACTGCCTGGAAATCGTCACGTTCTCCATGGGTTCTTCTTGTGGCTCCACAAATACTGGAGGATCGTGCATCCTGTGGTTGCCATGCTTGTGATAATAGTGCAGAGCTGTGAAGGCTCCTATGCTACTGTCAGAGATGGCAGACAGTGACAAGTCCTGCATCAGTTCATGGAAATTTGAAATTAGGCACAAAAACTATGGCACAGAGATATTATGGGATGGAGAACATTGACTTTCGGGAAGTTGAGCCATTGTTCCAGTCACTGCTGCGAGATTCGTTCCTGCCCCACCAGGCATTGCCACAACTACCCAAAAGTCAGTGTGCTGAACAGTGCAGGTTGCACACTGGGATACCTACCCATGGTGCACTGCACTGTATTGGCACAAGCATTTCCTGTGAGCATGTGCTGCGTCGATGCAAGGTGATAAGTCTGCAAGCGCACAAGCCATATTCTAACTCTGGCAGCTGTATGTTGATGTAATTTGTCTCCTTGTAGTGTAGACATGGACTTTGACTCCCCTTATTATATGTCCCAATCATGCAAACACATGTTATTAGCCCCGTTGAGTGCATTGGGATTACTCATGCATACATATGTGCAGAATTGGAGCCATAGTAAGTGGTTAAGTAGTGAATTGAAGTGTTGGGAGTTATTCTTTTCAAAGCATACTGAAGAACTTGAAAGCAATGTGGACTCCTTTCTTAAGTTACACAGCAGAACATCCTCAAGCTCTAAATAATTTAAATTTGAACTAATTTTGATGTAGTATTTTGAAGAGAGAACTTGAGGGTGTTAAGTGTCAGAGTGAAATGGATAATTCTTTAGTGTATGTTTCATACTAATACTGGGCATCATTACATCGGATACAATTTATTTTTATTTTAGTATTTGCTTTCTTAGGTATTCTAATTTTTTTAATTGAAGGTCTGTTTGACTAATGTGAAACAGAGGTGTTCTGACAAGGCAAAAATGGAAGTTGAAGATTAATAACAAATTGAATATCTTGAAAATAGGTATTTGGTTTGTATAAAATGTGGGAATATGGCTTTAATAAGCTGAATTTATGTATGTGCATCAATGTGTGTATGTGTATTTAAAAGTTGGAAGCTATTTCTCACTAAATTAGCTTCTTTTGGATATGATTAAATTACTTGACAGCATCCATGTAAGGGTAATCACATTGGAATCACATTTGTTTCACTTTCTTTTGAGATCATAGTACCTTAACACTCTTGAAATCAGTATAATCTTTCACTTGTTTTGGTTTTTGCAGGAGGGAGATATCAGCTAGAGATAAAAATTCCAGAAACATATCCCTTCAATCCTCCTAAGGTAAACATTTTTGTGGATGTCTTTCTTAATGTCATGTCATCTGTTGTATTTCTGTGTAGTGGACTTCCTCTTCAGTATTTCTTTATTTTTTCAGAGTTGTTGTTTTCTATTTTCTAATGCTTTCTGGATAGAGGCAGAAGTGGAGCAAACATGCAGCTCCTTCATCACTTGCTGTCAAGAGTCTCTGATAAACGAGCTTGAAGATTGCTCTTATTTGATTTGGAGAGGATTGTTCATATTCAAAACAAAGGGTTGAATCGTTTTTTAAGAAAAGCTATATTAGGCCCATATCATGTGCTCCTAGTAAAGAAGTAACACGTTGCTTGAACTCCATATGTTGTATTTGGGTTGAACATTCCAGGTCTATAGTAATAACTAAACTATAGATGGCTGTTTTGGTTCTGCTGTGACTTGAGTGATCATCACATGCAGGGCACTCTTACTACAGCTATTACAGTGGAATGGACAGGAATCACTTCACTTGCATTCTGTTGCCATTTGGGAAAATGATGATCATCAGACTTAGCTTTGGAGCATTTTGTAAGGGAGGAATACCCCCCCACCACCACACACACACACACACAAAAGAAAAAAAAAGAGGAAAGGAAAGAATAACAGAAGCCATCCTGACAGTAGTTAAGAGATTCTCAGGTGAAGGATGGAAGTACAAATACCAACACATTGAAAGTGCACTCCTGTCTTTCAGCTGCCAGAGGGTATGTGGGCTTCAAATTTATTGGACACCAGGTAGGTGGAAGAGGATTCAAAGCCCCCAAACAGGGCCCTTAGATAGTACCTTATAACAATGGTAGCTCTTTTCCTCTTATATGTTGGGGCTTTGAGTCTGGCATTCTCACCATGTTGTTGCCGTTGAACTGTAACGGTGTGGGCTGTTCCTGCAGCCCCTCATGGCCTGGGGAAGCTGTGTGGCACCATGGCTCAGTTTCCCCTTTTAAATCTGCAACTGACTGCACTCTCCCCTTGTAGTAGGGCTGATCATCGTGCCCACATTCTCCACCATATGAAACATTAGCTTCTTCACCACCTACACCAGATTAGTCTTTAATAGTAGTCCAAATGACCACAAACTTAAAAAGGGAAAACAAAACTTTCTACCCAGCTATGATGCATAGAGACTTCATTCCTCAGGGACTGCTGCAAGGTGATTGTCTGTATCTGCAGCCCCCCTCAGCAGAGCCACTTGCTAGCTTTTATAATCATTTACTCCTTCCCAGCTGGGTTTGATAATTGATCAGGGCTGGCTTACCCTAAGCCTCTGGTCCTTAAAGGCACAGGCTCCCATCTTATATTCATCTTGCTGGCAGGTTGTCTTGGTAGAACTCTAAAGTTTTTTCAGCCTTGAGAAGAAATGTCTCAAGGTTCATCCTTGTAGGACAGACTGTAATAGTGTGACCACTTCTCAGTGGACTGAACATATTATGGATCCATCTCCCTTTCAAATCACACTGCAATTGTTGATTGCCTGACATCCGCCTGGAAATTACACTCATTCCTTGCATGGGGAGAATTACTTGTATGACATGAGGAATATAGTGTGTGTGTGTGTGTGTGAGAGAGAGAAAGGCCACATACAATTCGTTCTCTCCCATGCAAATTTTATTGCACTCTCCAATTCTGTCTCCTCTCCCTTTACATACACTCAATTCATTGTCCCCATTTAAATTTCCTGGATCCCTCCTGCCCAGACCTTCTGTCTAGGCCCTGATTTCTTCCTCCCTCCCTATCTTTACAAACCTTAAAAACCCTGCTTCTTGGTGCTTTCTGTAGGTCTCATGCTTCTGCCAGCTCCTTCTCCCAACTCTGTACTCCTGTGTTCTAGCCAGGTCCCTGGAACCAGTATCTCCTGACCCAGCCATCTGATTCCTTAAAACCCGCCCCCTCCCCAAACTGAGCTCCTTGTTTGGCTCCCTTTCTCAGTCCCTAAAGCACCTCTTTGGACTGGATCCTGGATCACTTCACTCTGGCATGTATATGGAGGGTTTGATGACTTTCTTCGGTGGGTGGCTTCTAGCTCTGGTAGTGTGGATTTTTGGGTCTGGAGTGAGACTGGATGGAGGAGGAAGGGTCTTTTTATAAAATGGAAACTTCCACTGTTGGTAGCTCCTTCCTTCCACATGTGTTTTGGCTGGAGTTGAAACAAGGAGTGGATGCAGCAGCCCCAGGAGTTTGTGGACCACAGCGTAGTAACTGCTGCTTTTGGGCTTGTTAGCCTCTGTTTTCGACATCTGTAGAAGAGCTGCTTGGATCTCTCAGTGCACAGGTGCTCAGCCTTGTTGTTAATCGTAGGAATGTGGTTTTGTAGTTCCTTATTAGTTAAATATGTGCTCATAGTCCTTTTCTGCGGAGTTTGAAGGCAGGCTGATCTGAGGGGGCTCCGTGTATAGTCTACAGTTGCTAGTGCATAGTCCTTTTTGCTAGTGTTCACAACTCTCTCTCCTCTGAAGCTTCGATATCCAGAATGTACTTTGTCAGCCATTAATTTCTCATAGTAAATGAAGAATAATACTTAGCACTTACATGGGTCTTTATATCTTCAAAGTGATTTACAGACACAAGCTGTTAATAAATGGCTCCATTCTCAAACTCTTCCATATTTTCTGTTCTCTGAAGGCAGAGCTAATATGTTCTTGTCTAAAGTTTATACACTGACATACTGAGAATAGTGTAGAGAAGGCCTTAAAGCAGAGTTGCTTTGTGTGGTTGAGGAGAGAGTGAGCTCTTTGTATCCAAGTGAAGTTGGGGAAAGGCCTCAGTGTGAAATTGGAAAGAGCGCCTTGTGTCCTAGCCCTGGGATTCTGTTCTCTGGATGGAACAAGATTCCTGACAAAAGATTCTCTACAGAAATTTACTATAGTGAAGCCTGGTGGCATATGTTATTTCATGTATATCTTGTGTTCTCCTGTGCTCCAGGGCTATCTTAAATTAGTACTTTTTTTTCCAAGATTAATTCAAATAACTTACTGTATGTGGTAGTTCCAACTTTTTAAAAGGTATTTTGAATGTCTTGTCTTTTGTAGACTATTTAATAGCTATATTAAAAAAAAATCTTATCTTATATTCTAGGTGCGGTTTATCACCAAAATATGGCATCCTAACATTAGCTCGGTCACTGGGGCCATTTGTTTGGATATCCTGAAAGATCAATGGTAAGATTCTCCATACAGTTCACAGATTTGAACACTAACACTAAAGTGCAGACCTAACTTGGAGAACAGGCAAAAGCACATACTGTAGAAACTACAGATGTCAAATGAAGAGTAGTATGGCCCCAGAGTTTCAAGCATATTCTTAAAGCTTATAAATACTTTCATATAGTATTGTGAGTTGCAGATAGTATCCTTATGAAGTAGGGTTTTTTGGAAAGTATTGAACGCACACCTTCCAAAAAAGAGAAACGAGGAGAAAAGCTCAGGTATTTTAAGGCACATAGGTAGAAGATGAATGTCTAATTTCATGCATAAATACTTGCTATTTTGTGGTGTTCATAATCCCTTTATGCACAAGTTCCCCACCAACCCCTTCAGTAACAAATATTACAGATTCTTCACTGTGGGGTTCTCTTCTTGCTCTACCTGCCTCACCTGATGGCCAGCTTAGCACTTGGCTTAGAGCAGGGAAAGGTACTATAGGGTGGATGGCGATATTTGGAATGGAAACTTTAGGTTAGCAGCAGTAGGGTATGAAGTGGAAACATCAGAAATTGAAAAGTAGTGGGAAGCAATAAGAAAGCAGGAAGCAAAAGAAATGGACAGAAAAGAGAGAAAAGCATGGGGCACTATTGTGTATTGCATTAACACTGTTGATTATCCACTAGCAAATGCTTACTTGTAAGGCATTTGGAGAAATGTAAAAGTGGAATAGGACACTTGCCCTTTACTTCCCGGTCCAGTCCTGACATTTTATTCATCAGTATACTTTTGAAAAAGTTCTAATTGCCAAAGCATGTGGAATGTATCTGTGAGTAATCCATGGTATAACTACTGAACTCTTCTAGGTTTTTTAAAAAGGTGCGTTTGTTACATTTTAACTTCTAAATTATTTTTGACTATCTTCTATTCAAGTTAATGTTCAGTATTATACCTGTACATATTAATTTATGAATAGCACATGTAACCCACTGGTCAGTGTATATTATGCATCCTCCCACCCCCCTCTCTAATTCACAGATAATGAGTTTGTCAAGGTCATGTTTTCAGTCCCCACTTACAGTATGGCTGCTGTCTTGGCCAGGGATCAAACCACGGACCTCCATAGTGGAAAGCTTGAGCTAAAGAGCCTGGCTCTGTAGTTGGGGGATGCAATATTCTCATCCTTCGTGGATCAGGTGCAGAGAGAGATACACATGAAGTGGGTTATCGTAACATTGAACAAGTTGTGGGGCAGTGTACTATGGTATCATTTAGTGTTTTACAGCTGTATTTTGATCTGCTGACATTAACAGACTTTTGTATTATTTGGGACCATTTTTTCCCACTTTTTCGGTCTCAAAGTTGATTCCTATTTCTGACAGAAAGTGATCTTTCACCCTGTACATAAGAACTTAAGAGCTGCCATACTGGGTCAGACCATGGCCCATCTTCCCCAGTATCCTATCTCCGACTGTAGCCTATACTGGAGATTCTGGGGGAATGTTCAGAACAGGGCAATTATAAAGTGATCCACCCGTCTTTCTCTCCTGGCTTCTGGTAGTCAGAGGTTTAGGGTTGCCCTGAGCATGGGGTTTTGTCCCTGACTGTTGTGGCTAATAGCCTTTGATGGACCTATCCTCCATAAACTTATCCCCTTCTTTTTTTAACCCAGTTATACTTTTGGCCATCACAATATCCCATGGCAATGAGTCCAACTGTTTAGGTGTGCACTGTGTGAAAAAGTACTTCCTTTTGTTGGTATTAAACCTGCTGCCTATTAAAATTTCACCAGATGACTCCTGGTGTCTAAGAGAGTATAAATACCACTTCTTTTATTCTTTTTTTTTTCTACACCATTCATAGTTGTATAGATTTGTATCATATTTGTCTCAGTCATAAACTGAAGAGCCCTAACCTTTTTTAGTCTCTCCTCATGTGGAAGGCATGTCATACATCATTTTTGTTGCCCTTTTCTGAACCTTTCCTAATTCCACTATATCCTTTTTGACATGGTGCAACCAGAACTGGATATGATATTCAGGGTCTGGGTGCACCATGGATCTATATAGTGGCATTATGATATTTTGTCTTATTTTCTATCCCTTTCCTAATAGTTTAGCCTTTTTGACTGCTGGTGCGCATTGAGTGGAAGTTTTCAGGGGACTGTGCATAGTAACACTAAGATCTTTCCTGGTGTTAAAAACGAATTACTAATTGCAATAATTTCAGTTGCCTCATGGGGAAAGGAGATTATCAAAGATTTTTGAAAGTCCAGATAGATTGTCTTCTGGTTCTCCTTTATCCACTATTTTGCTGACATGCTCAAAATCTCAAGGCCAGTATTTTAAAAAATAGGCATCCTAAATGTTAGTCTGTGTCTATGTTTAAGCACCCAAATATGTCACAATTTCGCAAAAGTGCTGAAGAGCCAACAGCTCCCACTGAAAACTGAGATGCAGGAATTTTCTTTAACAGAAGTTGTGCTTATTTTTCCTATTATGAAATAAATCTAGGAGTTTTGACATTTGTCTTTTGATAGTGCCTCATCTTCGTTTCTTGAAAGGTGTAGGCTTTTATAGGTATCTCCCCATCCTTGGTATATATTCTTCTTAATTAGTGTCTACCTCGGAAAAGGTTTGCCTTTATGGCTAATGCACTGACATTGAACCTAGGTCTCCTGACTCCCAATTTCCAGTTCCGCCACCCACCCTCTGTGACCTAATCAGTGTTGCCAGCTCTTGTAATTTTACAACAAATCTTGTAATGTTTGGTGGTGGGTTTTTTTCTTGGTCCCAGCTTCGGGAGTCAAATGATTACGTGAGAATTTCACCTTTCATTTAAGAGTAAGATAAGTTTCTGTCCCTCATTGCTGCAGATAAAAGGTGAAAAATGTGAAACATAAAGGGCCAGAAACAGAAGGCAGATAAAGAACTAAACATTTATTATTTTTAAAACTTCATGGTTTTTTTGAGGCCTGACTTGTGATAGTTGAACACTTGACGTTGGCAATACTGGATGTTGGGCAAGTGACTTAATCTCTATGCCTCAGATCCCCATTTGTAAAATATTGGTAATATTTTTTTCTTCTGCTCTTAGTATGATGTTTGTTTACATTGAAAGTCATTTAGGGCCTGGACAGCCTCTCGCTATATGATTGTATGGTGCCCATCATAGTAGGGCACCAATTTCTATTGGGGCATGTAGGTGCTACTGTAATTATAATGCTCTTAATAGCTATCAGTGGTTGTTTGAATTAGAACAGTTGCGGAAGAATCTTCCAGAAAGTCTTTTTATTTTTATTTCTATTTTCCATTACTGCTGTTCAAAGATTTATGTTGTAGTGGCCACATAAGACTGAATGACGAAAAGGAGTACTTGTGGCACCTTAGAGACTAAAAAATTTATATGAGCTCTAAGGTGCCACAAGTACTCCTTTTCTTTTTGCAGATACAGACTATAACATGGCTGCTACTCTGAAATAAGACTGAATGTAGCTTCTTACTGAGTCCACTCATAGTATTTCAGTCAGAGGCAATTGCTTGAGGGTGCTGGGAATGCTTTTTTAGTGCTTCTGGCTCCTTGGTGGCTGGAGGGAAAAGATTGGCTTATAGGTTAACTATGTGGTTATAGGTAGGCTCTGTTGGCGGGTGAACTCCACCCAGTCCTTTCTTTTTTTTTAAACAGCCTGGTGTAAGGTTAAAAAGGAATACAATCCACCTCATGAAAGTGGTTGCTGGACCAGTATGAATAGTGACACTGTTGTGTTTTAAAAAATTGTTTACTGTACTGCAGAATTTAACTTTACAGTGACATTTGCTAATTTAACTATACTTAGACTGAGAAATACCACAATACATTTACTTATGTGAGTGTGATGAAAGACTGTATTTTAAAGAGTGACAAACATGAAAAATTCTTGATAAATAACTCGATGTTTTAAATGGATTGCACTCAATATTTAAGGTAGAATGGACAGCTACCAGGCTTGAATGTTTTATGCACTTGGTTCTGGGAATCATAGAATCATAGAATATCAGGGTTGGAAGGGACCTCAGGAGGTCATCTAGTCCAACCCCCTGCTCAAAGCAGGACCAATCCCCAACTAAATCATCCCAGCCAGGGCTCTGTCAAGCCTGACCTTAAAAACGTCTAAGGAAGGAGATTCTACCACCTCCCTAGGTAATGCATTCCAGTGTTTCACCACCCTCCTAGTGAAAAAGTTTTTCCTAATATCCATCCTAAACCTCCCCCAATGCAACTTGAGACCATTACTCCTTGTCCTGTCCTCTTCTACCACTGAGAATAGTCTAGAACCATCCTCTTTGGAACCACCTCTCAGGTAGTTGAAAGCAGCTATCAAATCCCCCCTCATTCTTCTCTTCTGCAGACTAAACAATCCCAGTTCCCTCAGCCTCTCCTCATAAGTCATGTGTTCCAGTCCCCTAATCATTTTTGTTGCCCTCCGCTGGATGTTTTCCAATTTTTCCACATCCTTCTTGTAGTGTGGGGCCCAAAACTGGACACAGTACTCCAGATGAGGCCTCACCAATGTCGAATAGAGGGGAACGATCAAGTCCCTCAATCTGCTGGCTATGCCCCTACTTATACATCCCAAAATGCCATTGGCCTTCTTGGCAACAAGGGCACACTGTTGACTCATATCCAGCTTCTCGTCCACTGTCACCCCTAGGTCCTTTTCCGCAGAACTGCTGCCTAGCCATTCGGTCTCTAGTCTGTAGCGGTGCATTGGGTTCTTCCGTCCTAAGTGCAGGACCCTGCACTTATCCTTGTTGAACCTCATCAGATTTCTTTTGGCCCAATCCTCCAATTTGCCTAGGTCCCTCTGTATCCTATCCCTGCCCTCCAGCGTATCTACCACTCCTCCTAGTTTAGTATCATCCAAGAGTTATAGTTCAGTTTTTCTTGTCAGATATTTGAAAAGAATTACAAGATCTGATTTTGAAGCATAACTTTAACTTGGAATGGTCTTGCTAAGTATTTCTATTGTTGCCATTATAATTAAAACTGGGGTCAAATTCTGACGGACATCTGTGACATTGAGGTTTGTAGGAGTTACAACTGTGTATATGAGGGCAGAATTTGGGTCTAAATGACTTGATAGTTTTTTTTTCTTTAGGGGGTGTGGGGGTATAAACTGGGTGTGACAAACTAGCAATATCCTGTAATTGTTGGAAAAAATCTTATGGAATTAAGATAAACTTTATTGAATTTACTTAAGCCTTACTGAATTAGGGTTAATACTTTTGGAGTACATTGTATTAAAAATGGAATTGTTTGTATTGTGGCATTGTAGGTACTTTCCTAGGTAGGAAGGCAGATGTTAATGTACATCCTCCATTATCAACCCTTTGAAGTCACCTCCCTGAAAAAGTTTGCATATACTAATTCAGACTGGATTCACCAGGGACCAACAGACAAGGCTATTTATCCAGAAACCCTGGTTTTAAACTGGCTCTTGGCTGTCTTCCTGATCCAGCAAACGCACAGGATGCCTGGTCAAAGGAGCGCCCCAATCCTTAGGGTACAGTTGGAAGAGCTGGGCATACTGAGTTCCCATAAGATTGAGGGCTGGTTCTGAGCTGAGGCTGTAATGAACTTGTGATCACAAAGGAAACCTTGGGTATGAGGTGTTGAAGAAATGCTCCTGCCAGTGCCCATGTTAGAGTTGGGGTAACGTGTGATAAGCTTATTAGTGAGAGTTGCCAGTTTTCTAATCGCACAAAATTGAACATCCTTGCCCTGCCCCGCCCCTTCTCTGAGGCCCTGCACCCTGCTCACTCCATCCCCCTCCCTCCATCACTTGCTCTCCCCCCCACTCTCACTTGCTCATTTTCACCAGGCAGGGGGTTAGGGTGTGGGAGGGGTGAGGGCTCCATCTGGGGGTGCTGGCTCTGGGGTGGGGCCGAGGGGTTTGGAGTGTAAGAGGGGACTCTGGGCTGAGGCAGGGGGTTGGAGTGTAGGAGGGGGTACGGGTTCTGGGCTGAGGGTGGGGCCAGAAATGAGGGTTTCAGGGTGTGGGAGGGAGCTCCAGGCTGGGGCAGGGGTTGGGGTACAGAGGGAGTGAGGGACTTGGGGTGCAGGAGGGGGCTCTGGGCTGGGGCAGGGGGTTGGAGTGAAGGCTCCGAGCAGCACTTACCTCAGGCAGCTCCCCAGAAGTGGCTGACGTGTTGCTCTGGCTCCTAGGGAGAGGCATGGCCAGGCGGCTGTGCATGCTGCTCCTGCCCACAGGTGCCAAACCTGCAGTTCCCACCAATGGGAGCTGTGGAGCCAGCACTTGAAGTGGGGGCAGCAGGCAGAGCCCCCATGGCTGCCCCTATGCCTAGGAGCCAGAGTGACATGCCAGTAGCTTCCTGGGAGCCACACGGAGCCAGGTAGGGAGCCTGCCAGCCCTGCACAAATTGGACTTTTAATGGCCCAGTCAGCTATGCTGACCAGAACTGCTAGGGTCCCTTTTCGATGGGGTGTTCTGGTCGAAAACCAGACACCTGGCAACCCTATTATTAGCATGTGTATAGGTTCTTTTATTGTTTGTAATGTTTTATTCTGTAATACTTTTTATCATAAGAATAAAGTAGGCTTGCGTAGGAAGTGCTATTGTGCCTTATAATTGTAGCAATTATACCTATTAACCATCTCTGAAGAGAAGGCAAGCAGGTGTCCTTAGGCATCTTGTCTGTGCTAGGAATGACACAGTGAAGGCAGGGAACTGTGCAGCTGGGAAATATCTTGGTCAGAAGGGAGAGAGATGTGGGTCTCCACCCTGAAAGGCAGTGTCTGGGGAGTTGGAAGCTTGAGAGGAGGTCCCCTTGCTGGGTCATTGAGGATAAATACAAATGTAGTTGCCCTAAACTGTAATGCTGGGCTCATTTTCATTAGTTTTATTTGTGGCTGGTACAACTTCAAATAGTTGAATGTATTTGTACAGTTGTATTTTTTTCTGGGATAATGGCTTTCATATTCTAATGAACATGATTAACATAGTATTATTAGCTTCAATACTAAATTTCCTCTTGGCAGGAGACTTTTGCAGCTTGCAGAGTAGCTTCTTTGAATGATCTTGTAGTAAGCCTAATGAATTTCTCTCAGCGGTAAGTTTTTGGAGCTGAAATTCTCTGCAGCTGTGGATACTCATGCTTGTGAATTTGTAAATACTCCTTTTACCTCAGCTTTGAATACAGGCTTGTTAAATTAATTTTTCTTTAAGCCTAAAGTTTCTCATAGTAGTAAAACAGAATATTAGCCTGAAACATCAACATGTTGTGTGGTGAGACTGCTTGATAGATCTCTTGAACAGACCACCATTAAAGTACCTCTACCTGAAAGAGGTTATTTATCTGATATTGCTCCTTAACTGGCATTAAAGACTCAACTTTTATATGAATACCTGGAACATCTGTTAGATGTTAGATATCTGCAGATATTTATAATGGTTGTTTCACAACAGGAATATTCTGGTGGGAATATACAAGTGTGCAGTAATGGTCTTTGTGATAAGCTTTCTTGGGCAGTCTAATGTTGTTGAGTTTTCAGTCATGTTGTTTGATGTGGACTTTATATCTACCATTAGCCTTTATAAATAAGATACTGAGCATCCTAATGTTTAGGTTGGAAGAGCTTTTCGGTGGGCTGTATGGTCTGTCCCTTAGCATCGTGGCAGAAGCAACTGTATTATTCTCAAATAATTCCTAATAAGTGTTCAGACTTGAATATCTCCCATGATGGTGACTTCAGAATCACGTTTTGCAGCTAACTTCATTATCTCACCATTCTTCTTAAAGTTGTTTCTAACCACCAACTTAAGCTTTCCCTTTTATAATTTATACCCAGAGCTACTTGTTCTGCTCCTCTTTGCTAATGAGAGCAGCTGATGCTGACTTTTTCTAACCTCCATCTATATATTCGTGAGCAGCCATATCTTTTCCCTCTTTTCTTTAGATGGCTAAGAGGACGAAAAAGTGCCTTGTAATTAAGGGAATTAGGAAGCAAGAATTCTATTTTAAGCTGTCCCACAAACTTCTTGTTTGGAGGTTATTTAGCTTTATTTCATAGATATGGAAACTAAAGCATAGAGATGAAAAATTTTTCTTACGGGTGTTGAGGCTATATCAGTATTCATAAAGCATGTTGATACCCTGAGAGTGGAAGATGTTACGTTAGTGTAAAGTGTTTGTATTAAATATGACCAGTTTTGTAACCATTCCTTATTTTCCAATGTTTTTATTGTGGAGAGGCACGGCTGAGAGATGGGACTTTGAAAATAGCTGAAATCACATTTTAAACCAGTTAATTTTTTCGAATATGTAGCTGATCAGTTTGCCTATAAACTTCAAGAGTCATTTGAGAGCTAGTGCCTAGGACTATATTTGATTGGATGAGGTGTTTATTTGTGGCATTGCTCACCTTAGAAATTGGAATGTCAGAAGTCCATCAAGTCCCAACACACTTTATGAGAAGTTCATCAAACATCTGACAGACTTGACCAAGCGTTTCATGGGTCTGACAGTCCCTAACATCACAGACAGCATGGTGTGCGTTTAGCAGAGGCTGCGATTAGGAGTTTCTGAACTCTGCTTCAGCTCACACACTATACTATATATACCACCTTTTGTCCAAGGATCTCTTTCTGCTTTACAAACCAAATTATGCCTCCCAATACCCTTGTGAGGTATATATGTATCATCTTTATTCCTATGAGATAGAAGTTCAGAATTGAGGCTCAGATATATGAAGAGACTTATCAGTGGCATAGCTGTGCTGAAAACCCAGGTCTCCTGACTTGCATTCCCAGTTTTAAATATTTGCAGTGACACACCATTAATTTCCTTCTCCATTAGTTTGAGAAGACTTCCATAAAGGGCAGTGCAGAATAACTTTTATTTAGTTCAGAAAAAGTAACCATGAAACCAATTACTAGTGGTAGATCTTCTTGTAAAGTCCCTCTTGAATAAATAAAATTATACTAAATGGAAATAATGTAGTAAAAATGCTGTTTGGCTGAGAAATAGAGCTTTAGTTAGATTTTATAGTATATACAAAGCTGGTTGCAGCTTCTAAAATTCCTTGCATAAATCTGTTTAAGTGCAAAAACTGTGATGATGATCATTTAAGTACACAAAGACAAAAAGGATTAGAGTTCAGTGACATCTAAGTGTTTCACAAATTGAAAAACTATTTTCCTATTTAGAGCTGCAGGCAAAGATTCAGCATGCTCGTCAAATATTCATTTGAATAGAAAAACTATTATAGTAAATAGAAACTTATACTGTAGTGAATTTTACGTTTGTCATCAAACCATAGTTTAGATCAATTCTATCCAAAATCTACTCTTGGTAGGATTAACAGCTACATTATGATTTTATAGACTTTTTCTGCACAATGTGCATATGCTGTTTTCCCCTCACAACACACTGAAGTATAAAAGTGTTTTCAATGCCTAGGTACAGTAACTCCTCGCTTAAAGTTGTAGTTATGTTCCTGAAAAATGTGACTTTATGTGAAACGATGTTAAGCAAATCCAATTTTCCCATAAGAATTAATGGTAAATGGGGAGGTGGGGGGCACTAGGTTCCAGGGAAATTTTTTTCACCAGACAAAAGACATTATATACATAAACAGTATATGTTTTAAACAATTTTATACAAACAGTTTAATATTGTACACAGCAATGAATGATTGGCAAAAAGGAGTACTTGTGGCACCTTAGAGACTAACCAATTTATTTGAGCATAAGCTTTCGTGAGCTCCTTTTCTTTTTGCGAATACAGACTAACACGGCTGTTACTCTGAAACCAATGAATGATTGTGAAGCTTGGTTGAGGTGGTGGAGTAAGAGGGTGGAATATTTCCCAGGGAATGCCTTGCTGCTAAATGATGAACTAGCACTTGGCTGAGCCCTCAGTACGCTGCTGTTAATGTCGCCTCACGCTCTACAAGGCAGCATGGACTGGAGGGAGGAAACACAATAGATGCAGGGCAGTAGCTGCAAACACTTTCCTGCAAAAACTGAACATGAGGATGAGCCCACGCTATCCAGCAGGAGTGCACCACTCCCTCCTCCTGACGGCACATGCACAGCTGCACAGGTGCTGACTTTCCAAAGTGCTGAGGGGTGCGTACATGAGAGAGAGACAGACAGAGACCTGCCATGTCCCGTTAAGTGCGCTGACCCCAGTTCAAGTACGTTGCCCTTTTAAGCAGATCAGCCAATTCAGACAGGAAGCAATAGCTTCCAGCAAGTTCCCTCCTTTCTGTCCCTGAGTCCTGTCCCCCTTCTCCGCTTTGTGGAGAGGGGAAAGCAGGGGATACGGGCAGGGGGACATCCTGATATCATCACCCCTCTCCCCCAGCAAGCAGGAAGCTCATGGGAGCAGCTCCAAGGCAGAGGGCAGGGCAGGAGCAGCAGGTCGGGGGAGGGACAGCTCAGCAGCTGCGCAGCAGCAGTTCGGCCACATACCTTACAGGGAATGTAGGGGATCTGATTGGGGGTGGGGGAGAAGCTGCTGGCCCCCCCGGTTCTAATCCCCACAAGGAGGGGCTGCTCTTCCAGAGAATCCTGCAAGCAGTGGACAAAGCAGGCGGCTGCCAAACAACGTTATAAGGGAGCATTGCGCAACTTTAAACGAGCATGTTCCCTAACTGATCAGCGACGTAACAACAAAACAATGTTAACCGGGCCGACTTTTAAGTGAGTTACTGTACTCAGTTTTGTGCCATCATGGTTTGAAGAAAAAAAATTCAGATGCTTTGTATTATGATTTGATTAACCTTTCTGCATAGTTAAGATTTCATAGCAAGGTTAAAGAGCTGCTTTAGTAACTAAATATTCATTATAAGCCTGTTTATTTTTTAATCTTGCCAGTCAATCTCCAATTTACTTTAGAATAATAAGTAAAAAAAAAAATTCTACCTGTAACATCAAATATGGCATTTTGCTGGAAGTGAAACAATCTGAAATTTTTGGAAATATCTGCCTAAATATTTGAGAAAAGTGAGCGTTTGAAAAATGAGAACTTTCACTTTTGTGGAAGCAGGAAGGCTATATGACTACCTTTGTAGGAGTTTAAAGTCTGTAGCTAATCTTTCAAAGCTTGGAGCCTCTGCAGAGTTAATAAAGTTTGCAAAGTCAGCTTGAGGGACTTTGAGAAGGTGGCAGATGTAGCTGTGAAAAACTAGGGTGTAATACTACCAAGCAGGAGACAAGGTATGCCACTTGGGATGTAATCATTTGCATTTTGATGGAGAAAAAAATACCACAGTTCCTCACGGAACTGGAGGGAGGATTATCTATAATGTTAAAGAAATTCCCAGGCAAAATCTTCGAGGAAGTTACAAATACCTGGAAATACATAGTTAAGGTTCCACAAACAACCTTAATTCTGACATTGTATTGGCACCTATATTTTGTCTGTCCACCAACAGTCTCTTTGCATCCAGCCACATTGTCATGCCACAGTTTTTTACCATTATGGACAACACATTGTGAACTTTTCTACTGGAAATATAGATCTGTAAACTGCTTCCAACTCATCAGATCTGTGCCATCAACCCAAACTCTTCTCCACCCACACTTTGACAACTGGAATTACAGCATTTCCTTTCATTCTCTATATGCCCTCCAGAAACAACTTTGTCAGATCCACTGTTAACTAAAAGTTGGGCTGTCTGTATTCCAACTGCAAAGAATAATGTGCCTCTCATATTTCACAACACATTCCTCCTTCATAACCATACATGCCTCAAACACTGTGTTGTAAGAGACTCATTTCTGTGTACCATCTCTGAAAGTACCTAAATGTAAATAGTTGTATGTGTACTGTACTGGGCATTGTCCACCTCTCTCCCTAGCCTGATCCACAATAAGAGTCGACTACAGCCCCCAGTTATACAGCCTGACTTTTCAGCTGAATCTGTGAAAACTCATGCTTTTAGCTCTTTGGGTACCTGGTTTAATATCCAGTATGTTGACCAAGATGACATCTGTCGCATATACATCTTATATACCTGAATCTCTAGGTAAATCGAGGGATGGGCACTGGCTCAGAGTAAAGCTTAACTGTGAAATCTTAAATATAAATTTCCAGATTTTTCAAACTTCCGGTTTTTTATTAAAATTTTAAAATGAGATTTGAGTGATTTGACTATAGTTATTTATAATTTTAACTCAGTGTTTTGTCTGGGATTCAACATAAATTCCTGCAGCCTCTGACTCTAAATGCACATTGAATTTGAGTTGAATAAGGCCCTCATCCTGCAGTGAGATTTCTGTCGTCAAATATCAGCATTTCTAGATCACCATTGACCTCTGTAGGGCTCTTTGCAGTTGCAAGCCTCTTGGCCTGGATCTTATTGCAGGATCAAGGCCCAAATCTGCCTGGTGACTTAAGGAGTATTTTTTCTATCCTAATGTTTTACATTTTTGTTAAAATTGTGGCAGTGCCCTCAGCCTAACATGAAGAAAAGTTTTATGCTAGTGCTCTTCAGATAATATGAACTTTAGAGCTAAGTTTAAAATATATTTACAAAATTAATTGATTAAAATTGGGGAAAATATTTTTTATAAATTAAATGGCCACTAAAATTTGGACTGTTGTTACTAAAAAGTTAAAAACAAATAAGCCTCTGCTTTTGTAAGTTTGTACATCATTTGGCCATTTTGCTAAAGACCGAAAGCCAGCGGAGGGAATATACATTGAGTAACCAATCTAATTCGCAGAGCAATGCTGACATTAGACACTGGTGATGCTGATGGCAAAGAAGAAAAGGAGGCAGGCTTTAGTTGGCTTTTATTTAATCAGAAGCAAATGTAATCTTTTGCAAAATGAAAAAGGACAAACTACTAAACCGGGAAATGTTAGTTCCTGATTTCTAAGAAAGTATTATTAAGACGGGAAAGTGTTAAAATACACATTAAGAACTCTAAAAAGAATATGAATGGTATCCCATTATAAATTGCTGCACTTCCAAGTTACTCATGCTTGTGGTTCCCAGTATTTTTGTTCCCTTTGTATGGTATTAGTAGAGCACATCGAACATAAGTAAAAAAAGACCCAGATTTCAGTAAAGCCATTTTCAAACTTCAATTTTAGGGCAGCAGCAATGACTCTAAGGACAGTGTTGTTATCATTGCAAGCACTGTTGGCAGCTGCAGAACCAGACGATCCACAAGATGCAGTAGTGGCAAATCAGGTAAGATGTTCAGTGAACTACGTAAAACAAAAACCTTTTATTAATTATCTTCCTCTTAAAGGGACCTTGTCTATTAATATTTCATACCAAATTTAGTTTTTGGAGATAATAGCTTTTATAGATTTTAAGGCCAAATGACAAACTGTTTAAAAAAAACCCTGCTCCTTTGCTATTTTTTGCAACCCTGACAGTGCAGCATTGAGAACCTGGAAGTGATCCTGGTTATTATAAAATCAAGTTTCACTTTTGTTTTTCTCCTTATTTAGTCTGAGAGAAATGCAAAGAGTAAACAGCATAATGAAAAGTTACATTGAATTAAAAAAATTTCATCTTAAATAATCTAAAGAGTTATGAAGGAAGCATCCTGTGTATTTGATGTTTGCAGACTCTAAAATTAACTGTTTCAGTTAATAACCTAATTGATATTAATAGAAGTGTAGTTGGCTTGTAAAACTGTCTGGCCCAGTATACAGAGACAGAAAGTAGCGTTAGTTTGAAAATAGCCTTAGTGTAATGTATTTTACTAGAACTCATGTGTGGCCATTTAAAAATGTGTTGAAAACTAGATACAATCAATCCACAAGTGAACATTTTGTTAATTTTTGTTGAACAAAGACCCAAACATTGCTTCTGTAAGTCAGAGGGTAAAAGGTGAAGGTCGTACTTCACAGTGGCAAAGGAAAAAAGCTGAGTGCTTCCAGTATCTAGTAAACTTGTACATCTAACTTACATGTGAACATCCTAAAGAGCAGGGGATCTCAAACTGTGGGTCAGGACCCAAAGTGGGTCGGGACCCTGTTTTAATGGGGTCACCAGGGCTGGCTTAAGACTTGCTGGGCCCCAGGGCCGAAGCCTGAGCCCCACCGCCTGGGGCCAAAGAGCTCAGGTTACAGGCCCCCTGCCTGCGGCTGAAGCCCTTGGGCTTCAGCTTTGGCCCCTTGCCACAGGTGGTGGGGCTCAGGCTTTGGCCCCCCCCTCCTGGGGTTGTGTAGTAACTTTTGTTGTCAGAAGGCGGTCACAGTGCAATGAAGTTTGAGAACCCCTGCTATAGAGTATGGTTAAAAGTGTGGAGTCATACCTGTGAAATTCTGGACAGGCAGTAAGGGTGCCAGGATGACAGCTGAGCAAATAATGGGCATTTTGGTTCATTGGCAAGTCCAAAAAAATCAGAAAAGTCAAAGAAATTGTTGCGGATTGAACAAAATAGTTTATTTAGTTTGAAGCATTTCTTTTACTTTTAAAATACAATTTACAAAATGTGAAGCAAACAATTGAAAATATCAAAACTGAACATTTTCAGATAACTTTTTTTACCAAGTCAGTTTTGGCAAAACGTTGTAATGCCACTACATTTTGCCCAGCTCTAGTCAGGTCCCCTGTCTGATTGTCACTCTAAGCTAGCAGGCTTTTGAAAGATTTTACAGTAGTTCCCTGTTATGCCAAACTGACTTTCAGAAAAAAGCAGACAGACCAAATTGAGATCAATGCTTCGCTACCTGGGAGAAGCTGTTTGAGAAACTACACCGAAGTTCCTGCTCTCAGTAGCAGGTGCAGACGTCCTAGAAAGCACTGATATAACCATGTTGTAATGCTTGCTGTGTGAATGAATGCACCCAAGCAGTTCTCTCAGAGCCTGAGTTGCTTTGTTCATGCCTGAATTGTTGCAAAGACAAGCAGGGCTACCATATATTTTGTACAAAGCATGTCTGCACCAGTTTCCTTGCTAAGTGTACGTTCATCCTTGCTCTCACATTGGTGGGGGTTTCATTTTTGGCTAAAATAAAAATTGTATTGCTCCAGCAATGACAACTGAAATATTATTTCCCTCCCTACATACTGACAGTGGGATTTATAAGAGCAGTCAAACAATCTTCTAGCAATATTGAGGGTGAAGAGGTATTTCTCTTCAGAAATGAAAAACCTTTTGTAAAGTTCTTCTGTTGGGCTAAACCACTGAGTACTGAGGAGCAGTACTATGTGCTACTTCACACCAGGGTGGGCTGGTGGGGGCATGCCCAGTGATTCTGTAGCTCTGCTGTTGTAGGGAGGATTTTGATGCCCCCACTCCCTGCAAAGATCTGCAGAAAGGTAATTTTACTGGGTTTTGCAAAGGTATAAGGATTTAGCTCTTAATTATAACAGTTGATGTTTTTACATGCAACTGTCACTAATGTGTTAGTATAAAGAATAAAAGTTAGCAAAGAAACTAATTTAAATATAATTTGTTATACAAAATAAATACAGATATACTTTTATATATTTACAGATTAAACATTCACAAGGATAATCCCTCACATGCTTGTTGGAATTTCATTTTCACAGAGACTAGGTGGTTAGGTAATATCTTCTATGGGACCAGCTTCTGTTGGTAAAAGATGCAAGCTTTCGAGCCATACAGAGCTCCTCTTCTGGTCTGGAAAAGGTACTTCCAGTGTCACAGCTAAAATACAAGGTGGAACAGATTGTTTAGCATAAGCAGTTAGCACATATTCTAAGGGACCATTCAAGGCAACAGTCTGTTAACATCCCTGCCATCATATGACAAAAAGAGGGAGTTAGTGGGTTACAGCTTGTTGTAATAAGCCATAAATTCAGTGTGTCTGTTCAGTCCAGGATTTCTAGTCTCTAGCAGAGTTATGAATTTAAGCTCCCAGGCTCGTCTTTTGAAAGTGTTGTGCAGGTTTCCTTTGAGGATGAGGACTGTATCAGGTGTTAATGGGTCACTCTATCTTGAATGGTCCCTGAGAATGTGCTTGACTACCCATGCTAGGTTTCAGAGTAGCAGCCTTGTTAGTCTGTATTCGCAAAAAGAAAAGGAGTACTTGTGGCACCTTAGAGACTAACAAATTTATTTGAGCATAAGTTTTTGTGAGCTACATCGGAATGCATCCGATGAAGTGAGCTGTAGCGCACGAAAGCTTATGCTCAAATAAATTTGTTAGTCTCTAAGGTGCCACAAGTCCTCCTTTTCTTTTTACCCATGCTAAACAATCTGTTCAATCTTGCAGTTAGCTGTACACTGGGAGTACCTGAAGGAGAGTTCTGTGTGACTTGGTCTCTCTCACCAACAGAATTTAGTCCAATAAAAGATATTACCTTACCCATCTTGTCTCTCTAATATCCTGGGAGTGACGTGGCTATAACTACAGTGCATGTTTTCTTATAAACATTTTAAATTCATGAATTTATTTACATGTGTTGAATTACCACATTTCCATGTAATAGACATAGGGTTCCAGCTACGCCTCCTGCAGATGATGGGATTTAAAGCCAAGAAATGTGCACAACCAAGTCTAGTTTTAGACCTTTGCGGCTCTTTTAAGTATAGTACAGCAATCAAAGGATCTAGATGTAGATGCAGATGCAAATTTTCTCTTCTAAATTTCTTGGCCATTCAATCAGGAGCCAGATATTTACCAGTAACTACAGACACTTGTGCATGTTCTTGAAGCACTAAAACCTAGACTTGAATAAGGTTGTTATGCAAACATTCTCCATTAAACAATTTTAAACTTTTCCTCTTCTCAAAATGAAGCCTAGAAAGCAAACAAATGAACTAATAGTGTTCTGAAATATGTATTTTAAAATATAACTGAAAAGAAACCTTCATGGATTTATTTTTGGGTCTCAGAGAAAAAACAGGCAAAAACTTTAGGATGCTATTAATAGTTTAAGTATTTATTTTTTAAAAGACCAAAACTTTTTTGTGAATATTTGGTTTGTTTAAACTTCCCTTCAGTTGTAATGACAATACAGTGCTATTTATTGGCCACTTCCTGAAGTGGATTGCTTCCAGTTTAGGGGACTTCCCCCAACCTTAATATAGTCATCTTCATCTGTTACCATTGCATTTTTTAAGGAGCATTGCTTCTTAAATTATTGTAATGTATAATTCATTTTGAGATTATACAAATGACACAGATTGTAAGGTCTTTGGGACAGGGACACACTTTTTTGGGGCAATGGAGGTGGTGTACAGTGCCTAGCACAATGGGGTTCTCGTCCATGACTGGTCTCCTAGGCCAGTGGTTCTCAACCGGGGGGTACTCAGAGGTTTTCCAGAGGGTACATCAACTCATCTAGATATTTGCCTTGTTTTTCAGCACGAGCGAATCAGTACACACTAAAATTTCATACAATGACTTGTTTATACTGCTCTATATACTATACACTGAAATGTAAATACGATATTTATATTCCAGTTGATTTATTTTATAATTTATATGGTAAAAATGAGAAACTTGCTGTAAAAGTATGTAAATTTCCAATTTTAAAAACTGTTATTAAATATAAGGATTACTAAAACAGGGCGCTCCTATCTTGCTGATCTGAAAATGTAATTTGTGACAAATGAAGCATACCTCAGCTTTTGAATGCCTGACAGAGGCTGGAAACTTTCATTGTTGTTTTAAGGTAAAGTTCTATTACGTATGAGAATTTGTTTTTTGGCAGTATTAGTGTAAACACTTACATCTTCCACACAATTTTTCTAGTAAGTAAACCTACCTTCAAAACAGTGGCAGGCCGTCAGCCATTTCCATGTGACAATCTGTTTCTCAGCTCCTTTTTTTGTCACCAATGATATCAATATACCTACTTCCCAGGAGGAAGTCTAGTAGTAAAATGGCCAACCCTCATTGAGACACTGCAGACCTTTTCTCAGTAATGAAGGTTCTAAAAAAAGACTTTTTAAAAAAAAAATAATTGGGGGAAACGCTGTAAGAAATATAGTGTGTGCACAATTCAGTGAACATTACAACACAGTGAGTTAGTTTCTGCTCTCAGCTACACTGGTTATGCATATTGCGTATCTGGACAAACATCAGTGTAGTTACTCTGGCTTTATGTCAGTAACTGAGCAGAATTTGATTGTACATGTAAAATATATAAACTGTCTTATCAAAATATAAATGCAAACTCATTGTTACCTGATGCTTGTGAGTAATGTTTGTGTAGGTTTGAATCCTCAACAACGAACCAAAAACTCCAAATTTCATTTTGGAACTACAAGTAATTACAAGATTTGAAGATACTATATATAGAAGGAATTACAGAATTGAATTTGCCAAAATCAACTAGCCTTTTAATTGGACTTTGCTAAATAGTTATATGGATTTACTTTTTTCTCTTTTTGTATAGTACAAACAAAACCCAGAAATGTTCAAACAGACAGCTCGACTTTGGGCACATGTGTATGCTGGAGCACCAGTTTCTAGTCCAGAATACACCAAAAAAATAGAAAACCTTTGTGCTATGGGCTTTGATAGGGTAAGTATGTGTGTATATATGTACTTTTTTTTTTTTTTTTTAACAAGTTAGGGGCAGGGCAGCTATATATGTAATATGAGCTATAGCTCAAATTATAATAAAAGGTTTGCTATTTTCATAGTCCTCAATAAATCTGATCAGTTTATTTTGCTGACTGTTTTTCTTCTTGGTGATGACGACTGGATGTTTAACATACGATGTCTTATGTACTAATAAAGTACTTAGAAAAATCTGTTCATTTAATTATAAAATGAAAATTACTATGCTTTTAATGCTAAAAATTCTCAGTTGAGACTGTAACGACTGGTAATTTAGCAAATATAGATCTTGATAAATGTGTAAAGTTTTCAGTCTGACTTTCAGTGCTACAGTTGGGTTTATGTGAAGAGCAACTTCACACCCTGAAAAATCTCACTTCCTTCATTTTGTTTTTACAGAATGCAGTAATAGTGGCCTTGTCTTCAAAATCATGGGATGTAGAGACTGCAACAGAATTACTTCTGAGTAACTGAGCCATGTAAAGAGCTGCTTCTGTAGTCCAGCTTGCCCTTTCTGAGGAGCATCACCATCTGTTATTTTTAGGATTCTATATAGATTCTCTTTTAAAACTGGCACTCTTGCCTGATGATGCTATCTAAGCACTATTGGAGACTGAAAAACTGCTCTGTAAATAAAGCTAATTAAACGTCTGTGTAAATTTAAAAGGGGAAATACTTTAATTTTTTCTTACTAAATATTGTAAAAATTCTTTGAGCTCAGCTAAAACAATGGGGCAGGGGGGAACATGCCTACTTTAGTGTTTAGCAGTGTGACCAAGACTAGCAGGAATTTGCTTCAGGATTTTGATTTAATTATTCAGATAACATTGAGTGTCAAAGTCATCAAAATTGTTGGTGTCACTCATCCATCTATCTTACTGTTTTTAACATGGATCCTATGTGCCTGTGGATTGACCTATATTTGCATGCTTGTACTTTACTAGACATTTTAGATAGGGTAGCTGAAGAGAGCACCATTTAAGTACTTGAATGTTCTTGTTAACTTTTTTCCTGAAAGCAGTTTCAAGATTTATCAAAAGTTCAAAATGGTGACCTGTTCAGAACCTCTTTCTTAGTCAGGTGACTGGGAAATCTGCTTATTTGCCCTCTCCAACAACACACACCTAAAATATCATTCTGGATTCCCTTCCATAATCTGTGGGTCTGGGTGCCATTAACAGTAGTTTAGTTGCCACTTTAAATGGTATATTTTGAATAACCAGTAAATGTGTTTAACCATCATACTTGCTACACAATCATAAAAGTTTGGTATGTCTGGACATAGCACAAAAAAGTGGAGCTGCTTTTTGTTGTTTGTTATATAGAGGTCAGAACTCCTTCAATAAATTTAGATAGTATAAATTCACTGGATTTGGGGGAAGAACAACTGAACAATTCTCGTATACTGAGAATTTAAAAAAAACTAATGAAATATTTTTCTTTGAGTACTTGCTGTGATGCAATCAGCTGTTTTTTGCAACAGCTTTCTAGCTTTATTTTGAGCTTCAGTATAAGGATTGCTTACCAGGTACTTTAAAAATTCACTCTTGTTTGCATTTTTCCCTAGTTGATACATGGAGGCTGGTGTTGGTGTTCTTACTGTACATACTTCAAATGCACATAGAAGTAGAAGTGTGTTCTCAGTTTAACTTTCTTTTGGATTGATGTTTCTGATAAACGAGAACTGAAATTACCTTCGCTTGTAAATAGTCAGTCTTTCTATTCGTATTAAAATTACATTTCATCCTGAGTTTAAAAGCTTGAAAATTATTAGTTTGCAACTTCAAACACTAGTACATCCATCTAAAGAAAGTTGTCATGTCTGTATAGATACAGTTGGATACTTCTGAAAATACATCAGACATGAAACTTTCAGCTAAAATAGAAACTAAGTAGAGACTGGGGATTGTGGATGATAGTGTACCATAAAAGGCTTCTTTTCCGTGACTGTCTTCTCTTAAGCAATAGTCTAATAAGTGGGGGGAAATGTACAGTCATTTTGCTTGAACTATAAAATGAGCTGTAACAGTGTCATACTTCATAGAAGATCAGGTTTGTAAATGATACTGGAAGCAATGGAGAATATTATTAAACACCTGGAGCAAAGTAGTAGGGGGAACAGAACTTGAAAATAGAGATGGAAAAGACTTAACTAATGCAGGATTACTCCCTGCAATAGTCTATCTAATGTGTTCATACTTTAAAAATACTTGCAGAACACAGACAGTAAATTTTTAACTCCCATCCGTGCAATACTAAACACAGTTGCTATAGTCTTTCTGTACTGCTTTCTAAAGTTTTATTCATTGATCATATTTCTTGGATTTTCTTGCAGTAGTGTAAGTCATTTTCAGAGATGCCAAAGGAAACAAGACTTTTTTTTGTTGTTTTTCCTTGATATTTATTTATTTTTGTTAAAAATTAAAAAGCTGCTACTGCTCAACTGGTTTGTTAGGTAATAGCTAGAAACAGTAGAAAACTATGGCAATTTTGCCATTTGTGTTAAAATCTCAAGTTACTGTCTTTTTCTGTTATGTATAGTTTGATAAGAACATTTTGATCATTTCATTTACATGTTATTTACCCTGGTGGTAATTGTAAATGGCTGACTACTACTTTCCCTTGTTCTTCGCTGCTATTTATCAAAGAAAGGAACTTGGAAATCATTGGGGGACATAAAACTTAATTATAGCCTCTGGACCTGTCATTTTGATAACAGGATTAGTCTCTTAGAGAGGACTGTGAGCACATCTCAAATGATAACCAGAGCAAAGTTTTCCAAGCATATAAGGGGAGGGGATGGGATGGAATGGAATGGGGGGAGGGTGGAGAGGGAAGAAAAGAGTGGGGAATTGCTTTACTTCATCACTGTCACCACTGAAACAATTCCCCATCATGGATTTTCTCCTGCTATTTCCTTCACCCAGTACCTCATTTTCTTTGTGGTATTGCAAACTGTCCTCTTAATACAGTTCTGTTCAAATGCCAGTGTGTCCTTTCCTTCCATGGACTTAGTAACTAAGGTACTTGACTCGGTGCCAGCTCAGATGTTGCAGCAAGGAAGTGTCTTGAGCTGGATGGGGAAGTGACCCAATATTAAGCAGACATTCATAACGTGAGGTCCCTATGAATTTGAATCCTTTGTAAGGAACATTTTTCTATTCTTGGGTAACTAGCAGAGTTGAATATAAGGTTATGTTGTACCAGATTAGTGTAACTGCAGCCAGGGCTGAACCCTAGGAATCTCTTACTGTTTGGGTGTTTTAACATAGTAACTTTGTAAAGACTAAATTGTAGTTCCATTTCTTTATGACTGAACATCTCTATGTTCAGGGCCCTGTGCATTCACGACTGTGGAATTGCTATACAATCTACTCCTGCTGCAGATTTGTGCAGCACATTTACACTTACAGTTTAAAAACATCTAGGCATTATGGCTGCAAATAATTTCTAAATGTAAATTGATGCCTTGTCATCTTCCTTAGTCTGCAAGCAGACAGTTTAAAACAATAAGTCTGAACAACCCCATTTATCTCAATAGGTGTTAATGCTGTAACTTAGTGACTCCCTAAATGTCAGCTAAATTTCACTGCTGAACATTTTAGCACCAACATCTAGTTAATGTAGTTTATCAGTTGTTTTTGGATAGTGTTGTTGGTGAACAAGAAATTCCAGTCTTTTCTTGCCCCTCACAAATTTTGAAGTAGCTTCTGACCTTATTCAGAGGCAAAGAAAAGTTGCCTTTCCTATTGCCAATAGCTTCAACTCCCTCACGGGTGCCGAAAGGTCCATTTATACCCCATCTAGTTGCCAAAAACCCCACAACTTCTAAGTTCTCAATATGAGAAACTCATATAGGGAAATTAAAACTTACGGACAATATAAAAAGGACACTACTGATGTAACGCCACATTTAAGTAAAAGGCTCCATTTTCTGATTTACCTGAATTTGCCACAAGTTTCCAGTCCCAGATTACTGCCTAAACTAGGGGCCTTATAGCAGAATTTAGGTCCAGCTTGCCACAGAGTACATGGGGCCTTGACTGTAATCAGTCAGGCAGTATTTATTTACGGAATTAGGTACTACAAATTTTGTTGAACTTAAGTTTGTTCTTGATTTTCATTGTATTTAACTTTTTTCTTTCAAGTAAATTAGGATTGGGAACACTGATGTTTGCATCTGGTGTCTGAAAGGAGAAATTCATTAGCCAAAAAGAGACTTATCTTGAAACAGCAGATCTACATTCTGTGATGTGGATAATGGAAACACTTAAACTATGCAAAATTAACCTTCATAAAACAGCTGGAAGTCAGACCTGGCAGGTGAGAGAGTACAGATCACTTATTTAATGGAAAACAAAATACGATTTCAAGTAAGAGCTCTTGTTTACTGTGGTGGCTGTATACCATTAATATGAAGAGGTCAGCTTTCAGAGCCAGGGGCGGCTTAACTGTGTGCATGCCCATTGCTTGCTTCCTATGGAAGCAACAAACAGAGCCTAGCTTATTGTTAGAGACAAGCCCAGGAAGGGCCAATGTTAACTAAAACTTATTTACACGGCTAAAATATTTTGAACACGTGTTCAAATGGGGCTAGGTGATTGTGATGTTGGAGTGGAAGTTAGAGAGGAAGGGCTTCTCTACACACACATTTAGTTCTCAGCAAGCTGGGGTATAAACCTATTCTGTACTAACAGTTCCTTACTGTGCTTTGAGCTACTCCAGTTTCAAAGCAGCATAGCTCCAAGTACTGTAAGGAACTGTTAGTACAGGATAGATTTATGCCCCAGCTTGCTGAGAACTAAATGTTTGTGTAGAGAAACCAAAGACTCTTAGTGGATGTGATCATGGATTGTTTTGTAGAACATGTGACAGCAATTGGCTAAGCAGAGGACAGTTAAAAATGTTCATTTTCCCATGCTTTTTACTACACACAATAGTAAAACATGAAGTAAAGCTTTTCTGGGAAGAGCATGTAGATGTTTTCACTGTTAATAGCCTAATTTTCCAAATGTTGCTTTGGCGACAGAAAAGGGTTTATCATTTGTCTTCAATTAGACTGCTGATCCATATTAAACATATTTCAGTAAAAACATATACTGTGACCTTCCCACTTTTACTGTTACAGCTTCATTAGCTGATACATCATTAGACATGCAAGGTATGTGTTGCTTCTCATTTGGTTATTTCAACTATAATGCTCTGTAGGCAACCTCAGCAAGTTTACTTTTCAGATTTGTTACCCATGGACCAATTGTTGCAAATAATTTGCACTGTACTGTGATGTTACCTGCTTGTGGGCAGCATAAAAAATAGCTAGCCAATTGCTTATGAGGCTGAACCATTCACTGAAAACGTAAGTTGAAATACCTAACTCTCAGATGAGGAAATGTACTATGAAAGTGCTGTATTATCCGTTTTACAATTTGCAACAACTGCTCGTGCTGAAGGATGCTGCTATCATAGGAATGCTGATTTCAACTGTTGAAGAATCCCACTTGTGAGATACCTTTTCCATCTCAAATTTTGATTTTTTTAAAAGTTAACAATAAAGAATACTGGAGAAGGTTTGTTACTGAGCATTTAATTTCCTGTAAAGGGTGAGTGGGAGTGGGCTGGAACGAAGCATCAGTGTTTTTTGTCTTGAGAATAAAAACTACACAACACTTTTGTACACAAATGATTTTTTAAATAAATACACATTTTAAAAGATGTTGATTTTCACTGGGAATGCTTAACAATAAATGCACGTTTCCCTGAAAACAGTTTTCATCTGATTTCTGGTAACACTTCTTCCTCAATCTGAGATGGACTGGGAGGCAGTGCACCATGTAAAAAGGGGGAATGAAGTTCAAGGTAACTTTGTAAGCCTTTTTTTGACATCACATTTCTTGTTCAAGTAAGATAAGTCAGTGTAATGAGGTGAAACCAAGGTCAGAAAAAAGCATGTACATTGCAGATAGGACCTGATGAAGCCCTAGACTACTATAGCTATGGTAACTAAGTTTTTGACTTTCCTGCCACCATTCCGTTAAAAACAGCGATGGCACATCTTTCTGGAGGAACGATATAGCTAACTTGTCGAAAAAACTTTTCTAGGCTTTTTTCAATAGACTACTACTAATCCATGCTCTAGTTGCACATCATCTTATAGGTGGATTGTTCAGTTTGGGTAAGCTGTATTCATTTCTTTATATGGAAAAATGTGACAGGCCATCCTCTCCCTGTGGATGTTGGAGATGAATGGCTGGCTGCTTCATCTTCCAGCTGTATGAAAGATCTGATAGAGGCTAACTTTCCGATAAAACTATTACCAGTTACATCAGCCAGCCAGCCAGTCACATTAAAATAAAATCGAGCTCTTTCCCTCCCACTCAGTCAGTTCTTCATCACTGGTATTCAAGGGCTAACCTAGTACTTATGAACTCTTGATTGTTCACATAGGTCCCACTGACTGTTCCTTTGTTTTCGTTATAGCATAGCGCCAACTCTGTCATAAAGGTTAAGATAAACATGCAGAGATGGAATGGGTTTGGTCTTGAAAGAATTTACAAGATTCTGCAACAAGGGCTTGAATTCCTGTAGTGCTGGATTGGTAAAGTAATATTCTAGGAGTCTAATTCAGGTATTTAGTGCAAACAAGGTGGCTATACTGTCATATTTGGGTGTGTGAACAGGGTAGGGAAGAGTTTTGTTCCCTTTTGTGTGAAGTGTTTAATGTTCATATGTTACACATCCAATCACAGAGGTAAATGTTTTATGAGTTGCTGGTATTTAGCCATGGCTCTTGCTAAATGTGCTGTGAAGCACACTTCCAGGGTCACTGCTAATGCAAGGATCTGAATTAAGTCACCTTTCATCTACTGGTTGTGACTATAGAGGATGATGGCATTGGAATGGTATAAGTCATGCAGAGAGGTAGAAGGATAAAAGGACCCTTTTATCCTTCTACCCTTTTACCATGACAACTATTCAACTTCTTCCCCCTTGAAGGAGCAAACAGAACCCATCCCAGCCATGTTGGAGGAAGAACAAGTGTAACATGTTTAAAAGCACGTCAGAAAGGCAATGGGACCTGGGAACTTATCTCAAGCCCCGCTCATAGTGCAAAAGCATCTCTCTCCCATCATAGAATATCAGGGTTGGAAGGGACCTCAGGAGGTCATCCAGTCCAACCCCCTGCTCAAAGCAGGACCAATCCCCAACTAAATCATCCCAGCCAGGGCTTTGTCAAGCCTGACCTTAAAATCACTTCCACGTAGACCGATAATTTCCATTTAGGACATTTCCAAACCAAGTACTGGTCCAGGCATTATGTAAGGAAGCCCTTTGAAGTCTGAGTGAGTGCTTAGACCCAAAGTTTGCTGGAGATGGGAGAAAGATATTCTTTCTGCCTGTCTTTTTTATTGTGCACCATACTGGAAATTGGCTCTGTCAGAGCACATGGATGCTATAGTACATAAGAGTGGCCATACTGGGTCAGACCAAAGGTCCATCTAGCCCAGTATCCTGTCTTCTGACAGTGGCCAATGCCAGATGCCCCAGAGGGGATGAACAGGTAATCATCAAGTAATCTGTCCCCTGTCATTCATTCCCAGCTTCTGGCAAGGGAGGCTAGGGACACCATCCCTGTCTATATACATATACTGGTTGTTCCACAGCAAATATGGTCAACAACCTGCTATGGTCATTTGCCTCTGCTGCTGATCTGCTCCACAGTGGCTGCTCTTTGGTCCTCAGGAAGGTTATGTCCATCCCCAATGAGAATTACAAGAACAAAGCTGTATTTAATTTACTGAAGTAGGCCACAGCTACACCCTCATTGTCCTAGCTAGAAAGGTTCTCAATACACTGCTGCTGTGTGAACATCAGTATGTTCAAATAAACTGGGTATGGAGGTTTATAGATGAGATCATACACTAATATTATCCCCATAAGTTATGCTTAGTGCTTTTGAATGTAAATTGGAAAAGATAGAAATGTTGAACTTTCTACCTATACAATAGTCATGGCAAAATGATGGCTCTTTATAAAGTAGAAATGCAGAAAAAAATTACAAACACCTACTGGAGGTTAAGCTGTTGATAACTACAGAATATAGCAAACAATAGAAAGGATAATGCCAAATATCATATGGAAACAAAAGTCAAATTTTGAAAAGGATCACATCCTATTATAAAAATTAGTGTCTACTCTATCAAAGCACTTCAAAATATACCCAAAGATTACTAAGGGAAAATTACTCACCAATAATTTTATTTGCCAGAGTCCTCTCTTCTTCCAGCAGTATGGCTTCATTGACCAGAAGCAAAGAGGCAAATAAACGTTTACCATATAAACACTGATCTGTCCATTCAAATACAGAATAATAGATAAGAGAACAAATGTCAAGCCACAAGCCTGAAGTGGAGGATGGATGAGGACTATGAGACAATCATTACCAGTGAGTAATCTTCCATTGTGATACATCCTTCCCAACAGCAGTAATTACAGGTTGTGAATGGGGCATGGGCCAAACAAGATGGGCTTACCTTACATTGGCACTGGGAACACTTATCAGCCAAATAACGTCAACAGATCAGGATGGATCCAACTGGTAATTCCATATTGAAAAGATAACCGGGGGGGGGGGGGGGGGGCGCTATCAAAGTAAGTTTCTGTGTTCTGTGCCCAGAAGTTGGCCTGCCCCACAGAAAATGGCATCTAGCAATTTTGGAGGTAGTGGTTTGGCCTGATGTAGGCTAATGGGGCACTAATCTAAACTTCTGTGGTCATGGTGGTCTTTGTTACACACTTTGAAGCAAACAAACTTAACTTTTTGAAAACTCCCAAATCTGCGAGAGAAAATTTCAGAACTCAACTGAATCCAGGCAGAGACAGTTCCTGTGCTGTAATAGAGAGTGAATGAAACAACAGGTTAAATAAATATGAAACTCCCATTGCATCGCTAGAATAATACTCAAGGAGGCATCAACTAACCAACTTTGTCTTGAAAAAAAACCCAAAACCAAAACTCCCAGAGGTAAGTTCCTGTACTCTACAAGCTATTGTACCTGCTTTTGGAAAAATTATATAATAAATTACTGTCTCTTGCTAAGTGAGGGCACCTAGAGGTGGGTAGGGTGGTTCCCAGATTCTAGACTACATTCTTGGGACAACGCCTTTGTCCCTGACTAAACCCAACCCCCTCCCCCTGCCTGGTGGAGAGGCATGAGTTAACCCCTGGAATGGACACTGCCATCAAAAACAAAGCAACACCTTTATCAGAGTAGAGGCAAGACCTGAGTCAGTATGTGGGCTGATTCCAGGAGGACAGCCCCAATGGTAGTTATACATACCATAGTACAGTGTACCCAGTGTCCAATATCTAAATATACAGATGAATGCTCCATGACCTGGGAGTCCAAACAATCCAACCTCTAGTTTCAGAGTAACAGCCGTGTTAGTCTGTATTCGCAAAAAGAAAAGGAGTACTTGTGGCACCTTAGAGACTAACCAATTTATTTGAGCATAAGCTTTCGTGAGCTACAGCTCACTTCATCGGATGCAGTCCTTGGAAACAAAGGATAGTTCCAACTTGAAGCATCTTTGCTTGATGTTCAGGTCTCTGCAAAAGAAGGGAACAAATAATTACTTGGACATTGGTTTCCAGTCCTATTTCTTTACTTTTGACTCATAACAATGTAGGGCTGGAAAGGACCTCTACCACTGCACTGAGGCAGGGCAAAGTAAACCTAGACCATCCCAGACAGGTGTTTGTCTAATCTATTCTTAAAAACCTCCAATGATAGGAATGCTACAACCTCCCTTAGAAGCCTATTCTAGAAGTTAACTACCCTTATAGTTAGAAAGTTTTTCTAGTATCTAACCTAAATCTCCCTTGCTGCAGATTAAGCCCATTACTTCTTGTCAGACCTTCAGTGGACATGGAGAACAACTGATCACAGTCCTCTTTATAACAGCCCTTAACATATTTGAAGACTTATCAAGTCCTCCCTAAGTCTTATTTTCTCAAGACTAAACATGCCCAGTTTGTTTTAACCTTTCCTCATAAGTCAGGTTTTCTAAACCTTTTATCATTTTTACTGCTTTCCTCTGGACTCTCCAATTTATTCACATCTTTCCTCATGTGTGGTGCACAAAATTAGACAAAATATTCCAGAATTGCCAGGGCCCAATAAAGGAGGACAATTACCTCCCATATCTTACATGTGACACTCCTGCTAATACACCCCAGAATTCTACTAGCCTTTTTTGCAGCTGCATCACTCTGTTGATTCACGTTCAATTTGTGATCTGTTATAACTCCCATATCCTTTTAGCAGTACTACCACCTAGCCAGTTATTCCTGATTTTGTTGTTGTGCATTTGAGTTTTCCTGCCTCCATGCAAAGTACTACACTTACAATTACTGAATATCATCTCGTCCCTTTCAGACCAATTCTCTAATTTGTCAAGGTCATTTTGAATTCTAAACCTGTCCCCTCCAAAGTGCTTGCAACCTCTTGACTCCATTATTCAAGACATTAATGAAAATATTGAATAGTACTGGATCCAGGCCCACTACATGCATCCACACCAGTTTTACAGCAAACCATTGATTACTCTTTGAGTATGTTCTTTCAACCAGTTTGCATCCATTTTATAGTAATTTAACTATAAAATCTAGACCACATTTTCCATTTGCTTGTGGGACTGTGTCAAAAGCCTTACTAAAAATCAAGATATATTACGGTTACTGCTTCTTCCCATCCACTTGGCCAGTAATCCTGTCAAAGAAGTAAATTAGGTTGGTTTGGCATGATTTGTTCTTGCAAGTCCATGCTGGCTATTACTTATTACCTTGTTACCCTGTAGATTCTTACAGATTGTTTAATAATTTGTTTCAGTATCTTTCCAGGTATTGAAGGTAGCCTGACTGGTCTATAATTCCCCAGTCCTCTTTCCCTCCCCCTCCCCGTCCGCTTTTAAAGATAGATACTATGTTTGCCCATTTCCAGTCCTCCATGAGTTCCTGAAGGTAACTATCAGTTCCAAGACTGCTTCAGCTAGTCCCGTAAGTATCCTAAGATAAATTTCAACAGGCCCTGCCAACTTGATAAAACCAGTTTATCTGAATACTTTTAACCTCTTCTTTCCCTATTTTGTCTTGCATTCCTTCCCCCTTGTTGTTAACATTAGGGCTGTCAATAAATCGCAGTTAACTCATGCGATTAACTCAAAAAAATTAATCGTGATTAATTGCACTGTTAAACAATAGAATACCAATTGAAATTTATGAAAATTTTTTGGATGTTTTTCTACATTTTCAAATATATCGATTTCAATTACAACACAGAATACAAAGTGTACAGTGCTCACTTTATATTATTTTATTAGAAATATTTGCACTGTAAAAATGATAAAATAGTGTTTTCAATTCACCTCATACAAGTACTGTAGTGCAATCTCTTTATCATAAAAGTGCAACTTACAAATGTAGAATTATGTACAAAAAAACCCCTACATTCAAAAGTGAAACAATGTAAAATTTTTGAGCCTACAAGTCCAATCAGTCTTATTTCTTGTTCAGCCAGTCGCTCAGACAAACAAGCTGTTTTACATTTGCAGAAGATAATACGGCCTACTACTTGTTTACAATGTCACCTGAAAGTGAGAACAGGCATTCGCATGGCACTGTTGTAGCCGGCATCGCAAGATATTTACATGCCAGATGTGCTAAGGATTCAGATGTCCCTTGATGCTTCAACCACCATTCCAGAGGACATGCGTTCATGCTGATGACTGGTTCTGCTCAATAACTATCCAAAGCAGTGTGGACCAACACATGTTCACTTTCATCATCTGAGTCAGATGCCACCAGCAGAAGATTGATTTTCTTTTTTGGTGGTTTGGATTCTGTAGTTTCTGCATCAGAGTGTGCTCTTTAAGACTTCTGAAAGCATGCTCCACACCTCGTCCCTCTCAGATTTTGGAAGGCACTTCAGATTCTTAAATCTTAGGGCGAGTGCTGTAGCCATCTTTAGACATTTCACATTGGTATCTTCTTTGTATTTTGTCAAAAATTGCAGTGAAAGTGTTCTTAAAATGAAAGTGTGCGGGGTCATCATCTGAGACTGCTGTAACATGAAATATATAGCAGAATGCGGCTAAAACCAAGCAGGAGACATACAATTCTCTCCCAAGGAGTTCAGTCACAAATTTAATTAATGCATTATTTTTTTAACGAGCATCATCAGCATGGATACATGTCCTCTGGAACGAAGACTGAAACATGAAGAGACATATGAATCTTTAGCGCATCTGGCACATAAATATTTGTATTCTGTGTTGTAATTGAAATCAATATATTTGAAAATGTAGAAAACATCCAAAAATTTAAATAAATGGTATTCTATTATTTAACAGTGTGATTAATCACAATTAATTTTTAATCACTTGACCCCCCTAGTTAACATTAATTGTGTTGACTATCTGGTCACCATTAACCTTTTTAGTGATGGCTGAAGCAAAATAGGCATTGAATACCTCAGCCTTCTTGATGTCATCCATTTATTAGCTCTCTTCCCCGTTAAGTAGTGGACCTATACTTTCCTTTATCTTTCTCTTGCTCCCAATGTATTTAAAGGACCTCTTGTTGTTGCCTTTTATGGCCCTTGATAGCTGTAACTCATTTTGTGCCTTAGCCTTTCTGACTTTGTCCCTACATGCTTGGCTAATCTTTTGTACTCCTCTTTAGCAATGCATCCAAGTTTCCACTTTTTGTAGGATTCTTTTTTGATTTTCAGGTTATTAAAGAGCTCCTGATGGAGACATATCGGCGTCTTATTTTTCTTCCTGGATTTCCTTCTCACTGGGCTTGTTTGCAGTTGTGCCTTTGTCTCCTTGAGAAATAGCAGAGCTGAAACACAGACTTGGCGATGATTGACTGATACACCTTTCTTGAATCAGACAAGAAGAAAAATAAGAACAAGCCTGAAGAAGCAAGAAGGCACATGGGCCCTCTTTGGAATGGCAATGGAAAAAGTATCTCAGGTATGGGAATAGCAAAAAAAAACCTGGCTGCATCCTGCTGTGACAGCCAGCAATCATCTTGGAGAACACTTTGATTATGTACTTGCCATTACAATGCTCAGGTTCCTCTGAGAGGCTGAAAGAAATTATTGCAGACTTTGGCCTTCCTTTGGGGATACAGCAGGCTACCATCTTCATCTTAAGGCAAAGCTAATTCACTGAAATGATAAAATAATTTGTAAGACTGTGTAGCAAATTTTAGAAGAGTGTCTTTGGCCTTGCAAACTGGCTTGCCATTGGGTCATCTTACAAATTACCAGTTTCCCTGAAGTACTTAAAAACTCTGCTGTTCATGCTTGTATAGTTCTTAGGCAGTCTTCAACCAGGCTATACGCTGTAGGACTGTAATCCTAACCAATAGACTAGACAACTCTGACATAATGCATGGATGGGCAAAATCCAAATCTACACTGTTAGGCCCTGTAACTGAGATGGAGGACTCCCTTTCCATGGAAGACTTGAAGTAGGGAATAGGTTCCAGAAGCTACAAAGTCCAGACTGACTTGAATGAGGAGGCAGAAATAGAAACGAGAATAAGATGTCTCACCCTGAAGTGCCCTTGTGAGAAGTCCAAAATTGAAATCCGTTAGAAATGCAGGGTCCAGCTACTGCAAAGGGCAGACTCCCTCCTCAAGCAGAAGGGAGGGGGTAAAATGAGGCCCAAGGTTGGAATCCTCCCCTTCCTCCATCTTACTCAAGAGGCCAAACTAAAGCTGAGGAAAAAGACAAAGGAGAAAGCAGCTATCCCCAAGAACTTAACTCCCCATGACCAAGAGACTGAGCACTGCTCATCGGACAGGTGTGTGTAACTGTTTGTGGCAGGGAGTAAAGTGTTTTGTTTTATTAAGCACTTTGGTAACAAGTGGAAAGGAAACATGGGAGACACAAGGACATAAAATGCAAGTTAGAATAGTTAAAAACTTGCAGAAGAGCCAGAAAGACACACACACTGTTCTTCTAAATGTATAGCAGGAAACTAGGCAGGAGAAGCTGCGGAAGACAGTAGTCAGAAGTTGTGCAGTGAAGCAAAGAGACAGAGTACCTTCAGGGATAATACTGGTTTCCTTATTCAAATCAAATTCCTCGTTCATTGTTTTGAGGTTAGGGACTCCATTCCCCAGATAGAATCCTTGCAATTAGAGTCATGGCACAGCAGCACCAGAGATAATGTGTACCTGCAGAATTAGGTCAGACAGAGTGCGAGAGGAGGTGGAGAGAGGAATTGTTCTAGAACCAGAGGGACGGTGGTGTAGCTCCCTGCATAGCCTGTCTGAGAGCCCCTCACCTTAACAGATCCTTCTGGAATCTGATTTGAGTGACACAGTACCAGGCTACACAACCACAAAAGAAAACCAAGCCCTGCTCTACGTACTTCCCATCTTTTGTTTTTGGAAGCGCCATGCTTCCCCAGCGTGGGTTTCTGTAAACTGAGCAGAATCTCTGTCCCTGCCTTGCAAGGGGGTGTGTATTTCTCACCATCATGAAGGCTGCTGCCCTACCTCTCTCCCACTCCCTTAGCACACTCCTTCTGGTGCTGCATGATGTTGCTATGAACTGAATATGCTTTTGACCTACTGCAAACCAAAGACAAATTGGACATGGCGGCATGTTCTTCAGAGAAAAAAGATAATTTGGAACCACCTCCTGTATTATTAGACTAACTTGACCAGCCCAGCAGCTGACTATAAAGTCTTCCCACCAGGTAAAAAAGCTCCTAGACCACCACATTTTCAAATGAGTTAGTGTTGCCAGATGAAAATTTAAATTGATCTGTTTGTGCTGCATGACTAAGGATAACTTTTAAGGCTCCAGCTGATTGAAAGGAACAAACGAGGGAATGTTTCCTAGCCACCCACAAACCCTAAAGAATCAGCCCATTAGCAGATATCACACATTTGGGGTTTAGCCAGTTTCCTAAGACTCAATACATTAGTCAAATGTAAACACTTAGTTGCCTTACCTTAGGATTCCTGAAAACCACCACTGAAATCTAAAGCAACACTACCGTATGAAGGGAAATTACTACTTGTGACTTTAACCACAGACACTGGCTCAAAACAACTTAACAATTTTTGCATTCTTAAGTTAGTCTGTTCAAACATTCAGTAGAGGGCATAGAGGGGAACATGCACATGACAAATTCAACGTTTAGAAAAACAAAACATAAATCTACAAAGGGCTAAAATCTGTACTGACACTGCCAAAAGAAATAAGACCTTTCAAACGTTCAGGAATCTGCACATGTACAAACAAGACAAAAAAACCCAAATAAACCCCAAATCAGCTTTGCATTGTAACATCTGCTTTAGCCTTTGGTCAAGAAAGAGGAAAATTTACTTTCAAAAAGATTACGTGTGTGCGGGGGGGAAATAAAATAGGGTTTATGATGGGCTTTGACTTTCAATCGTAACTCAGGTGTCACTACAGTGGTTTTTATCCAACTCAAGATACACAAAGCATTTCAAACACCACTTAGTGCACATCAACACTGTCCAGTCATCTAATGAAGTATTAACATTACTAATGAGGTGAATTAGCAACAATCTGGCATAAAGTGGAAGTGGTTTTTGATGCCTGTGGCAAAAGGTGTGAGATGGAAGTGTGCGCATAGATACATTACATGGTTTCCTTTGGGACAGTGATACTCAGACCTCAGGAGCCAAATTAGCAATCAACATTACCCAAAAGAGCCATGGTACTGTGAATTCATTGTTTCATTCACACACACATTATTCTCACAGCAAAATGACTGACCAAATATTATTTTATCAACTACAATTGGTGAATAATATAATGAATGGTTAATAACTTAGACTAGTTAATTAAATCACACAGTGTTTTAGTACCATGTGCTGCAAAGAGCCACAGGAGACACATTAAAGAGCCACTTTTGACTCTCAAGCCTCAATCTGAGGATCACTTGTTTAGAAGATGCAGCATACATTTGGGAATCTAATCTGGGAAATATTAGAGGTTTTATTGACCAAGAATAAGATAATCAAATAGATCTTTCATAGGCAAGAGTTAAGTCTACAGGTATATACAGACTAAGGCCCCTGAATCCCCACAGAATTAGAGCCCTAAAGTCCCTCACTCCCCACCGGCAAGGCTTTTGAAAGGTCAGTTTTAATTGCAGAAGATCTTGAGGGAAGCAGTGGAATGACATTAAAAAGCCTTCTATACCCCATGGTCTCAACCGTCCCCTCAGATGGAAAGAGCTATAGCTTTGTACAAAAGTTACAAAATCTATTATCAGGTATGCCTATCAAATTGCCCCTTCTAAAGCATAGACATGTTCAGTAGTATCAGGAGGAACTTGTGCTGAATATCCATTCCACGCTGGAAAAAAAAACAACCCCACTGAGTCCTACCTAAACAATGATTGCAGGACAGCTGTATTTCAGGAATAGGGACATTCTTCAATCAGGCAGCAGAGGCTGCTTGAGCTCTAGTGGAATGAACTCTAATGTGACTACACAGAACTAACCTGGCAAACTCCTCCTTACACAGCTGTCAACCTCTGTGAGGATATTGACTGACCTTTAACCCTTTCAGCAAAGGCCACAAACAGTATAGGTGCGTTCCTCCATTTTTGTACTATTAAGGTAATTTAATAATGCTCTGACTGCACTGAGTGTGTTTAAAATTTAGCTTCCCTCTGGGGTCAGTGAGGCTTGGGAAAAAAATGGTAGTTGAATGAATTGGTTCATATGGAACTCTGAAACAATTCTGGGTATTGGGATAAGACTTGTGCATAAGTGTCCTTATGAAACACTGTTTAAGGGGAACCTGCCATGAGGGACTGATGTAACAGTTACTACAAAGGCAGTCTTCATTGATACGTGGTATAGGGAACAGGTTACATTGGGGCCTTCTCCTTCCCCTCTCATTCAGGAGGTTTTACTCCTAGATCCTCCTGGCTTGTTCACATAATTCTGATGCGACAGTTCAATGTTAACATATTTTATCTCTGAACAGTGGATTAAATGTAGCATTGCTAGAACAATTGCCCTGAGCTCCAATCTGTTGCTGCTGTAGGGGAATTTTTGTGATGACCACGGGCCCCGTAAAGATGTACTAAAATCTCTTCATGATGATGTTACAAAAAGGAGCTTATCAGGGATGACTTCCAGTTCCACCATGCCAGATTTTTTCCAAACTTTTCTTGTTAGAGAGCAGTAATGTCTCTAGATTCCTCTGTGGCAGTTCCCATTAAGAGATCAGGAATTTTTGTATAGGCTTGCAGGGGGTATTTGCACAGCAATCACATCCTGAGGGGCACCCATATAATAATGAATAAACCATCAAGTCCTGACTCTGGTGAACTCTCTTGGGAGAGGAAGCCTGCCTTTGTAGATTATTTTTACTGCTCCCAGGTGTTATGGGGACTAAACAGGTATGAAGCTGCTTGTTTTGTGACTTACTATGAAGCTGTGATTTGATAGTGTGCAGGCTAGTTCCTCATTGAACTTGCCTTCTCAGGATGTCATTTGGTATTAGAAACAGCCAAGTCTCCCTTGTCTCGTGGCATGCCATCAGTATCTTGGGTGGATTCTTGTGATGGTTGTGCTCGAGAAGCAGGTGAGACCAGGAGGGATACCTCTCACTTCTGCCATAAAAATGCTTTGGACCTTTATTGGCCATATCTTTAGGAGAAAATTTCCTCTCCTCAGCTATGGAAGTGTCTTTAATACAGGTTGCTGTGGTAGCATCCTCCTTCAATACCAAGACAGACAGCTTTGTTCCTTTGAAAGGTATAAAACTTAACATATCGCCTGTTGAGGTGAATGCTTTACAAAGCACTTAAAACCTCAGGCCTGTCACCCAAAGACATATTGCAGAGGAAAACAACAGGGTCAAGAATCAAGACCTGATTACGGATGCTACAGGCCAATCACCGGGATTTACCATGCCATGTAAGCTACGGATCACAACGAACTGCATTTGAACTTCACAGGTGTTGCAATTACTGCATAAAAGGAAAATGAAGGACAGCTAGATATGCGAATGTGGAGAAGACATCGAAACCATGGAACACCTAGAGAACTGCTGCCCTCTAAGATCCTTCTCCAGAAGGACAGCCTTGATTCATTTTATGTCACTGGAAGCCACAGAGTGGACATCAACCTTTAATACTGCCTTTCAAGTTGCTGTATGAAAGAAGAGGACAAATCCCACAAAAGGGTGTACCCTTCAATTCCTTGGTGGAAGTTGTGGTCAATACGTACCACTTACAGAGTTTGACCTCCTCACTTCCCACAGGAATTCTAAAGAACTATGATTCTACCTGCGTTCGTGGGAAAAAAACATTGAGTCTGCTGGGTGGGAAGTCGGACACAGGAATTTTCCAGTCCCCTTAGAAAATGATATATACACACTGGTGAACTACCACTCCCTCCCACCCGCCCCTTCTCCTAAAAAAGGTGAGTGTGAAGGAATGAGAAGTAGTTTTCCTTTTGTACTTAAGCTTTTCAAAGATATCTGAATTTCCTTTTGTGGGAGGGAGAGGTCCCTTCGTCCTCTATCTTTGAAACTTTTGACTTGGATATCTACTCCCAATTTTCCAAGATTAGCCTCCTGTTGTCCAGGTTTGCATCATCCATACTGGATGGGGAGGGAGGCTGACAAGTGCGCTTCTTGAACTGGAGCTGAGGTATGACCTACTGTTGGCCAGGGAGACTGGAAAGAAAAAGACAGGATTCTAGCTTTCTCCTCTAAGGCAGTCATGAACCATTTGAACACAGAAGAGAAAGTAAGCTTTTTATTCTTTAGAGATATAGGGGTAAGTCAAAACTCCCCCAATTATGCTTTCATGTCATCGTTGTACTCTGAAGTAAAGAGCTGACCTCTGTTTCTAGCTGTCTCTCTGTCAGTACCAGTGGTCGGAGCCCAAATAGAAAATAAATTGTTTTTGTGGCTCACTTTGTGTAGAAGACAATCATCCTTCACCAGCGTGGGTGACAATACTAGGTTTGAAAGAGGAAGATGTTGGAGCTTCAATGATTCTGCTATGAAAGTATTCCTGGCTGCAGCAAAGAAGTGGAAGACCAAGTCCAGTCACATTTGGTCCCAGAGAATATAACATGGGATTTTTTACGTTTTAAAATAAATTTCTACAGGCTTTTCAGGAAAAAAAAAATTGCTGATGTATCCCAACGAAAACACACATAACAATGAGGCTACCCTCAATAAATCCTAGACTATAACAGTTAAGTTATCTTCAATAAATACTTGACAAAAGTTCAAGATTAGAGAAAATCAGGAACAAAACTGCAACTGCTAGAGCAACAATCAAGTAAAATTTAGCTTACTGTCAGGTTTCAGAGTAGCAGCTGTGTTAGTCTGTATCCACAAAAAGAACAGGAGTACTTGTGGCACCTTAGAGACTAACAAATTTATTAGAGCATAAGCTTTCGTGGCTACAGCCTACTTCATCGGATGCATAGAATGGGACATATAGTAAGAAGATATATATACACATACAGAGAAGATGGAAGTTTCCATACAAACTGTAAGAGGCTAAGTAGTTAAGATGAGCTATTATCAGCAGGAGAAAAAAACTTTTGTAGTGATAATCAAGATGGCCCATTTAGATAGTTGACAAGAAGGTGGGAGGATACTTAACTTAGGGAAATAGATCAATCTATTAGCCATCTTGATTATCACTACCAAAGTTTTTTTCTCCTGCTGATAATAGCTCAACTTAACTAATTAGCCTCTTACAGTTTGTATGGAAACTTCCATATTCTCTGTATGTGTATATATATCTTCTTACTATATGTCCCATTCTATGCATCCGATGAAGTAGGCTGTAGCCCACGAAAGCTTATGCTCTAATAAATTTGTTAGTCTCTAAGGTGCCACAAGTACTCCTGTTCTTTTAGCTTACTGTGTACAACAGTAAACTCAAAGTTAATTTACAAAATGTTTTTGTAAACCTTTGATGTATTATTCCAGGACACTGTGTTTGCGAGTGGCTGTATACATTTACACTGAGCAAAAAGAATACTTATCCATTTTCTAAACTTTTCAGACTAATCCTTTTGAATTACACATTTGTAAAAGTACATAAAGTTCTGATTACAAATAACTGTAAAAGGGACACTAGCCAAGACTGTAGTTTATAACCAAAATATAGGTTTTGTAATTTAAAAAAAAAAAGTGTCCAAAACCTACTAGTTATAGAAATGTTTTATTTATTTATTTGAACTTTAGAATGAGAACCAGGGTAAAACTGACTAATGTGTCAAAAGTAAACAGTATATATGCTGAAGAGTAGAACAGATTTCTAAAATTCTTTCAGTTTTAGAAATCTAAAATCTGTTGATACAGGATAAATAAATGTTTAACTATTATATGACTTTTAACTTGACAATGTCCCTTTAATATAATATGTTTATAAAAATCCTTTAATGCCAGAGGTTCTCATATTGCTCTAGAAACCCTAAGATGTAGCTATTGCTCTGTGTGAACACAAACACAAAATTTTATCCATCAGTGAAGCACGGCCACTCTGGGACTAGAAAAAGATAATAGTTTAACAACATACAGCAACACTTTACCAATTTAGGACAGAAAGCATTCCTTAACCACCGCATCAATAGCAAAGAATATATTGTATACCTAGCTCTTATACAGTGTTTTTTCATCAATCTCAAAACACTTTACAAAAGAAGTAACACTATCCTCATTTTACAAATGGGGAAACCGAGGCACAGAGGTGTGAGGCGACTTGCTTGAGGTCACCCAGCAGGCCAATGGCAGAACGAGGAATAGAGCCCAGTTCTCCTGAGTTGCAGTCCACTGCTTATCCTCTAGGCAGGAAAAATGAATTTACAAAAAACAGATCAGTCTTTTCAGATGCAAATTTTCCCCTTTGACTACATACTTGCCAGCACAAAGCCTATTTACTCAACTGCAATGTTCCTGCGTACAGATACACAATAATTAGATTTAGGGGGAATGAAAAAAGGACCACCATATGACACCTAGAAGCGTTTATTTTATGCAACAAACTTAAATATGATCATGTGTACATAAAAGTGTACACTGTATCTATGCTGAACGATGCCAGGAAACATAATATTGATGCAACAGTCTTCTAAAACAAACATTAAAAATGAGCCTGGACAGGAAGACAAAATGCAAAACAGACCTTACTTCCAATCAGCACAATGCTCAAAATTGAGAGCAACCCTAACCATTTCCAACTTTCCTTACAAAGCTGCCGAAGTCCAACTATTTTTAAAAATTGACTTTTTTACATCAATAATAAAAATCTGGTGACAAACATTATAAAATCAAATGCTGGACTGTCTTTACTCCTTTAAAATTTTGAATATTCCAACAGAACTGCTGGAGTAAAAACACTTAAAAGTGATATATGTTTTTATAAAACAAACATCAATATGTACATTTATTGCAAATTATATTAAACTAAAATGGAGGAAAAATTAAAAAATGAAATGTCTACTTGCAAATCAATAATAATTTTAAGTGATTATTTTCCCATTCTGATAAAAATCAGAAAGCAACATTTATAAAATTGCCACCACATGACTTTTCATAGCAGGGAACTGAAATCTGTACATCTTATTTTTGCAGAAAAGTAGGCAGGCGGAAAGAATTATACATAAAACAGTCTCCAAAAGTAAAGCAAAGAAATATTTCTTGTGATTTTCCTCTACTCGTTTCCATTCAGTAGACATCTACTTTTTCTTGTGAAACATGGGAATAACCTGGCTCTCAGATCACAAATTTTCAATGTCAGTAAAAGAACCTCTCCTTTGACTTTCTTTTAAAAAAAAAAAATGCAGCATGAAAATTAATGGAGTAAAATACTTTTAAACTCCAGATATGCAGAAACTGGAACCAAGTGTTAAGCAATTTGCTTAATTATTGACTTTTCATAAAAAAAAGTCTCTGGGGAAATAAGTACAGATGCTTTTAGCCTCTTTCTCAAGAGTTTCTGCTTTACATTTCCATTGAGAAGGATTAATTTCATGTAAAAGGGAAGCATAGTTTTCCTTCTGTTTTCAGAGCTGAAAGCTGTGTGTTTTGAAGTAATTTCAGTTCCTGTATAGGAAATTTCAGAATCTTAGTTTTTGCAGAAGCTTGGAGCTTGCCTTTATTTGGCCTTCATTTCCTCCCTTTTCGTGTAAGCTTTCTTTTTACCTTATAGGGGAGAAAAGAAAATAAGAGTTAAATATTTGGGTAAAGAAAATTCAGTTACTTCTGAACCATTAAAGCCACCCTCACCAATGTGTACATTTAAGTTCCTACAATACGCTTGACTCTTCATTTGTGCTTTTAATCTTCCAGCGTTATATTGTATCTTCTTCTGGACTAGCTCAGCACTGGTTCAATAAGTCCACATTTCCCTACTGTGTATTTTCATGTTTTAACCAAAAGTGGTGATACAGAAACCTGAATGAAGACAGATATATGCTTTAATTTCCATAACCGACTAGCATTTTCTCTTGTTGAATCAGACTGAATTAATGCAGTAGAATGGGGAGAGTAACTTAAAACAACTGCCTTAAGAATTCAAGCCTACAAAAGACTATCACTGAACTCTTATCTAAAAGCAAGTAACCCAGCAAATACTTTTTCTGATATCCACAAATAATAGTCTAAAAAGCTAAGATTTTGTGATATGTCTCACACTCAAAGGTGATTTTTATAGAAGGAAAATGGGATTCCTTGCTTCCCTACTGCACAAACTACAATAAAATTATAAAATAGCCCTGTATGTCCCTGCTGCACCTTTAGGAAGCCTCCCTCTGCTAGCTCTGTATCCTCATTGTCTTCCTGGCTGCTCTCACAGGCTTTAAAATGATCCGTATCATTTGATGAATATCCTGGACTTGAGTCTATCTCCAACAGCGAATCTCCATCACTTCCCAGCACCTGGCTTCTGAAAAATGTTAACACTGTTTTGACATTCCTTTAGGAATCATTGAATTAATACATACTGCATGGCTTGTTTAAGTATGTAAAAAATTAAATACTACAGAATTTCAAGGAAAAGTGTAAAATACAGATTCTTTTTGACTGTATGCTAATATGACCCTTTGTGGTTTTGGGGCTATTATCTGTCACTTCAAGCAGGTGTCTCAGCCCTGGTCTATACTACGAGTTTAGGTCGAATTTAGCAGCGTTAGATCCATTTAACCCTGCACCTGTTCACATGACAAAGCCATTTTTGTCGACTTAAAGGGCTCTTAAAATTGATTTCTGTACTCCTACCCCACGAGGGGATTAGTGCTGAAATCGACATCGCTGGGTTGAATTTGGGGTAGTGTGGATGCAATTCGACAATACTGGTCTCCGGGAGCTATCCATTGTGACCACTCTGGTCAGCACTTTCAACTCAGATGCACTAGCCAGGTACAGAGGAAAAGCACTGGGAACTTTTGAATTTCATTTCCTGTTTGACCAGCGTCCCGAGCTCATCAGCACAGGTGACCATGAAGTCCCAGAATCGCAAAAGAACTCCAGCATGGACCGAACGGGAAGTACTGGATCTGATCGCTGTGTGGGGAGAGGAATCCGTGCTATCAGAACTCGGTTCCAAAAGATGAAATGCCAAAATATTTGAAAAAATCTCCAAGGGCATGAAGGACAGAGGCTATAACAGGGACCCACAGCAGTGCCAAGTGAAACTTAAGGAGCTCAGGCAAGCCTACCAAAAAAAACAGAGGCAAACAGCCGCTCTGGGTCAGACCCCCAGACAACCCGCTTCTATGATGAGCTGCATGCAATTCTATGTGGTGCTCCTACCACTACCCCACCCCTGTACGTGGACTCCTGCAAGGGGGGAGTCTCACGCAACAGGGATGAGGATTTTGTGGACGAGGAAGATGAGGATGAGGATGAAACCATTCTCCCCGACAGCCAGGAACTGTTTATCACCCTGGAGCCAATACCCTCCCAACGCAGGCTCCCGGACCTTGAAGGCAGAGAAGGCACCTCTGGTGAGTGTACCTTTGTAAATATAATACATGGTTTAAAAGCAAGCGTATTTAATGATTAATTTGCCCTGAAGACGTGAGATGCATTCACAGCCAGTACAGCTACTGGAAAAGTCTGTTAACGTGTCTGGGGATGGAGCAGAAATCTTCCAGGGACATCTCAATTAAGCTCTCCTGGAGGTACTCCCAAAGCCTTTGCAAAAGGTTTCTGGGGAGGGCAGACTTATTCTGTCCTCCATGGTAGGACATTTTACCACGCCAGGCCAGTAGCACGTAGTCTGGAATCACTGCATAACAAAGCATGGCAGTGTATGGTCCGTGCTTGCTGGCATTCAAGCAACATCCGTTCTTTATCTCTCTGTGTTATCCTCAGGAGAGTAATATCATTCATGGTCACCTGGTTGAAACAGGGGAATTTTATTAAGGGGACATTCAGAGGTGGCTGTTCCTACTGGGCTGTTTGCCTGTGGAAATCATCCCCGCTGTTAACCACACGGTGGGGGAAGGGGTGAAATGATCATCCCAGAGAATTGGGGAGGGAGGGGGGGCGACCTTGTACCGAAAGCACATGTGCTATGTAATGTTAACAGCTTGGTTCACCACGAAAGAGTCTACCCATTGTTCTCTAAAATGTGTCTTTTTAAATACTACTCTCCCTTTTTTTCCTCCCACAGCTGCAAATGTTTCAACGCTCCCCCTCTCATCTCCGTCCCAGAGGCTAGCGTAGATCAGAAGGCGAAAAAAACATGCACTAGCGATGAAATGTTCTCTGAGCTCATGCACTCCTCCCACACTGAAAGAGCTCAGCAGAATGTGTTGAGGCAAGCAATGTCAGAGTCCAGGAAAGAACAAAATGAACGTGAGGACAGGAGGGACACGCAAGAGGAAAGGTGGCAGAATCAAGTGCAGAGGTGGTGGCAGCGTGATGAGGTGGTGGCAGGATGCAATGCTGAGGCTACTGGAGGATCAAACTAATATGCTCCGGCGTATGGTTGAGCTGCAGGAAAGGCAGCAGGAGCACAGACTGCCGCTGCAGCCCCTGTGTAACCAACCACCCTCCTCCGCAAGTTCCATAGCCTCCTCACCCAGACACCCAAGAACATGGGGGGGGGGCGGCGCGGCCCTCCGGGCCCCCAACCACTTCACCCCAGAGGACTGCCCAAGCAACAGAAGGCTGGCATTCAATAAGTTTTGAAGTGCAGTGTGGCCTTGACTTTCCCTCCTCCCCTGGCAGTTATTCCCCTATTTGTGTGACAAATTAATAAAGAATGCATGAATTTGAAACAACAACTTTATTGCCTCTGCAAGCGGTGATTGAAGGGGAGAGGTCGGTTGGCTTACAGGGAAGTAGAGTGAACCAAGGAGAAACAAACAGAACTGCCACACCATAGCCTGGCCAGTCATGAAACTGGTTTTCAAAGCTTCTCTGATGCGCAGCGCGCCCTGCTGTGCTCTTCTAACCGCCCTGGTGTCTGGCTGCGCATAATCAGCAGCCAGACGATTTGCCTCAACCTCCCACCCCGCCATAAACATCTCCCCCTTACTCTTACAGATATTGTGGAGCACACAGCAAGCAGTAATAACAATGGGAATATTGGTTTCACTGAGGTCTAACTGAGTCAGTAAACTGCGCCAGCGTGCTTTTAAACATCCAAATGCACATTCTACCACCATTCTGCACTTGCTCAGCCTATAGTTGAACAGCTCCTGACTACTGTCCAAGGTAGATTTGCCCACTCCAAATTGATTCCCGACTGACCGGTAGCTGTCTGGAGTTGCAAGCTTCCAGAGGGCTAACGCCACTTGCTTGTGAACTGTGAGGGCTGCTCTCATCTTGGTATTCCTGCGCTTCAGGGCAGGGGAAAGCAAGTCACAAAGTTCCATGAAAGTGCCCTTATGCATGCAAAAGTTTCGCAGCCAAGGGAATCATCCCAGACCTGCAACACTATGCGGTCCCACCATTCTGTGCTTGTTTCCTGGGCCCAGAATTGGCATTCCACGGCACGAGCCAGCCCCATTGCCACCAGGATGTCCAAATTGCCAGGGCCTGTACTTTGAGAGAAGTCTGTGTCCATGTCCTCATCACTCTCGTCACTGCGCTGCCGTCGCCTCCTCGCCTGCTTTTGCAGGTTCTGGTTCTGAACATACTGCAGGATAATGCGTGAGGTGTTTACAATGCTCATAATTGCTGCGGTGATCTGAGTGGGCTCCATGCTTGCCGTGGTATGGCGTCTACAGGAGAGCAGAGTTGCAGCGGAAGCGGTCGCTGACGATGGATGCCAGGAGAGTAGATATTTATAGAGAACGATGAGAGGACCTGCGAGGTGGATTCATGAGAGCAGAGTTGCAGCGGAAGTGGGAGCCCATGACAGCCAACATGGAGAAATTCGCTATCGAGACAAGAGCAGGAGACCAGAGTTGCAGCGGAAGCGGTGGTTTGATGACGAAGGTTAGCAGTCCTACTGCACCATCTGCTGAAAGCAGTATGGTGTCCACACAGAAAAAAGGCGCAAAACGATTGTCTGCCGTTGCTTTCATGGAGGGAGGGGCGACTGATGACATGTACCCAAAACCACCCGCCACAATGTTTTTGCCCCATCAGGCATTGGGAACTTAACCCAGAATTCCAATGGGCGGCAGAGACTGCAGAAAAGCTACCCACAGTGCAACGCTCCAAAAGTTGATGCTAGCCACAGTACTGTGGACTCACTCCGCCGACTTATTGCGCTTAGTGGGGACGCACACAATCGACTGTATAAAAGCGCTTCCTAAAAAAATCAACTTCTATAAATTCGACCTAATTTCGTAGTGTAGACATACCCTCAGTCTTGATGTGAGATGGGAAGGCTGGGGAACATCTCATTCTGTCCCATACAGACTGAATTTAGTTGAAAACTAGAAACCACAGTCTCTGTGGGCAATCCCCTCACTTCCTAGGTTGATGCTGTCACAGACATGATTTTCTCTATTGTGATATGACATCTCATATCAATAATGATTACAATCATGCCCCTGTGATTTTTGGACTCCTTTCAAGATGCAGCCTCTTCCTTATTAAAAATTAATTTCTTGCTGTATTTTTTCACTTTTAAATTATTTTTAATCTATGATCTCTGCAAGCTCTTTAAAAAGAGCTTGCTGTGTAAATTACTAACAGACCTACTCAAATACTTATTTCAGGTTAAGTTGAGGGTTTTTTGAGCACATAACTTACTTAGCATGTTTTTGCATTTTAAAGGTTCTTACATTTAAAACATGTTTGGAAAACATAGGCATCCAAGGTTGTGCTAAGCCAATTCTTCAAATTTTTTGAATTTTTAGTTCTGGTGTATGAAGTTGTGTTTCAAATGTAAAGACCACTCAGTGAATGCATAAATCAAAGCATGTGTACAGAGAATGAAAAAGGGCTGTACCAAAGTCAAATAGCTGCTTGGTGAAGGCACAGTTTCAATTTCTGTTATCCATTTGCTTTTTTATATTTTAGACAAGTGATTGTTTCAAGAAACGACATGGATTAAACAAGCAGCAAAACCCAAATGTTTTTAAAAAAATTATTTCATTCATCAAAGATATAGTGCTTTTAACTTTGTTAGTTGATTGACCAGACCAAGGTCCTGAGTTAGAGCACATGTATATTTGCATTAGTAAATGGAGTGAAAAATCCCAACTCCAACACTCTTAGCTCTTTGACATAGTGATGCAGATGATGCCAATGGAAGCACCACATTCAAGAAATAATATTGTACAAAAAGAGGATATGGTTTCTGGTCTCATATACTATATTCAGTGCTCTGAACCTTGTTCTCATAGCATATACATTGGTTTAATCTTGAGATACCCCAAGAAAAAATATATTTCACAATGCAATGCGCTGAGCCATGATGCTGGTTATTAGTAAATGTTTTGGTTAGAGTGTTTAACCATTTGTTGAATACATTACTTCTAAAGCTCAGGATATATCTTGGAGGTAGGAAAGATGCTATTTTTACCTTTGTAGATCAATTTGTCTCTGTGCTGGTGCTGCTTTTTTTGCTATGTCTTGCTGTTTTGGTGCTTTGGCATTACCTGCCTCTAAACCCCCTGAACTCTCTTGACTGACTGCTGCCCTTTTCCTTCCCCTGCCAGATGGTTTATTTGTTTCATCATTTTTTACTGTGGTGCCCTGAGATTCAGACTTTGGTGGACGCCCTCTCCTAGGTTTGGGAGGGGCTGGTGGTCCTGATTCATCTGCTTTTTTTTCTTCTGTTTTTTGATGAATGTTTTCTGATCCAGCTGCTGCTGCCGTTCTTTTTTTTCCACGTTCAGTGCTAATGTTTCCTTGTGTAGCCTGATCAGAATGAATCTCCTAGAAAAGAAAAGAAAAGAAAAGAAAAATTCCTATTTAGCAAAAACAAGATCCCCAAAGGCCAAGCTGTAACTGTTATCAGACAAAAGCATGAATTTCTGAAGCAGATATGCAACAAATCATACAAACACCCACCCAACATGTAAGGCTTGGTTCTAGTGAAAAAACATACCAAAATGGAACTTTTTGGCATAGTTTGCTTGCAATAAATTTAATATATGAAACCTATAATGTATGATACAGTGCACTCTCTTTCAGTCTCAAAGTAATTTATTTGTATTTTGAAAGTAACTAAGATTATGGTAGGACTATAACACTCTCACTTCCCACCATGGTCCTACGAGGCATGCTCCTTCACAGTCTCTTTGCCCATCACTGGGAGATCTACTAGAGGGGCAGTAAGCAATGTCTCTGGTGAAACAAGACTTTAGTGCAGCAAAAAGGGGGTTTACTTTAGTAGATGGATTTCTGAGACCAATCTCCAGTAAAGCTGTGGTGGTAGTAGTAGTAATAAAATAAAATAAATAAAACCCCTTCCAGAACACACTCCATGACAAAAAAAAAGGTTTTGGGGAAGTGAGGAAGATGGAAACTGGGGTATGGGGGGAATCTCCCATCCGCACGTGTTTTGCCACGTTCACTAGGTACAGGGAGCAATGCGTGTGTGTATGTGGGGATAGGGGGTGTTTTTCCTCTTACATAGGGCAGGGCTGCGCAATGGACCCATGGGCAAAGGGGAGAGGTGGTAAGTGGCCATCTAATCAGTGCCCCTGGAACAGTTGCCAGCACATCTCACATGGAGGAGGAGAGAGGGGTATTCAAGGAGCATACCTAAGATGATGACTGTTAACATCATGGCTCTACCATGGCAACAGACAGAGTGAAATTATTTACATTATTTCCTGTGTACCTTGAAAACCTGTAATTATTCATATGGGTAAAAATACAAGTAGAGCTGAATGGTCCCGGTAGCTGAGGCCATTTTTATCAGACAGCTTATGAATAGAACACACAAGTCTGAACTTCAGATTAGCAAAAATATTGTGATGGTTTTGCATCTCCTTATTTATGCAGTACAAGTACAATTACAGTGCAATTCATTACTCAATACCAGAGACAAAAAGAAAAATTACTCTGATGCCACCAGAACTTAAAATGGCACCTATAACATAAAAGAACTTCATCGCCAAGTTCATAATTCTGCCACCGTCTCTTTACTTTCCACTAAGTAATACAGAACATTATATAATGTTTTTGTGAACCTGTCACATATTAATATAGCATTTTGAGTTTGCCAAGGGTTGTATACACTATTTAATCTACAAAAGCTGTAAACGTGCCATTGGTTAAAAAAAAAAGGTTGCTCATCAGGAATGTACCTTAGGTGCCTGTGAAATGACCATTATTAAAAGGCTGAACTATTGCGGTCTTAGGAAACAGACTTGGTCTATGGTTCAGCCCATCAGAAATCAGCCATTTAATTATTTTTAAATCAGACCAACCATCTGGCTGACATGGCTTCCATTTGATATTCATTTGGCATCATGAAATATCTGTTAGTCTTTACTTTGCTATAGAGCAGTGGTTTTTGACCTTTTTTCATTTGCAGATGCCCTAAAAAATTTTGAAAGGAGGTGCGGATCCCTTTGCAAATCTTAGTCTGTGGACCCCAGGTTGAAAACCATTGCTATAGAGTAATAAAACTCATAAACCCAAATATTTCCAAGGGTTTTTCAGACACATGAAAACAGTGCTAATTCCCCTGCCTCCTTTTTTTAAAGAGTGAAAAATTTAAAGGTTTTTGTTTAGCTATTTGATAAATGCCATATATAAATTTGTTAATGTGGCACCTGATCATCTCATGTAATTTAAAACACATCCATTAAAACCATTCACCATAAATTAGATGCGGTGTCTGAAACTAGGATTTCTCTCATTAGAAGTTCCATTGTTATTTTAAAAATGGCTAAACAAACTTCATGGTAAGAGTTTTTTTCTATTTTTTCCTGGTTTTTTTTTTTTTTAAATAGTCTCATATGAGGCATTTTGGTAGTGCCTGGGAAGAATTTTAATTTTCTACATTTTGGTCATAATGGTTAAACACAAGTTGTTCTTGAAAGCTCCCTAAAAATTTCTAAGTAACAATAATTATATACAATTTATATCATATAGGGAAATAATTCAGCATGATTACAAATGATTCAAAATGTAGTATCAGAAAGAAAGGGTAGAGATTAAACAGATTCTATAAAATACATGCATGGAAAAAACATATACATCTCGGGAGCTATTTTTCCCCTTAGGCAATATTTTATTCATAGTGACCGTCGAGCTAGTCACTATTTGTATAATTTTGTGTAATCCTAGTTAGTTTTCCTTAGCAGTCAAGAGCAACTTAACGAACATTTTAAGGTCAAGCAATGGGAGCGCTGGGAATGGAATTCAGGTACTCTTGGTTATAAACCTACTCTTCCCTCCTCACACTTGTGTGTGGATACAGGCTTCCTAGTATATGTTTCTGTAAAATACATTTCTTACAGGTTAGGAAGCTTTCAATTGGCGTAGATCACCTCAATTAAAAAAACAGACATGTGGACACAGGATCACAAGTGTCTTTAATAGCTAAAAAGAAAAGGAGTACTTGTGGCACCTTAGAGACTAACAAATTTATTTGAGCATAAGCTTTCGTGCCACAAGTACTCCTTTCCTTTTTGCGAATACAGACTAACACGGCTGCTACTCTGAAACCTTTAATAACTAAATTATCTTGAAGAAACAAGTTCTCACCAGGGCCAACAGCTTAGAATAAATTTGCTGTTCCCTTGAGCAAGATATCTTGGAATCACTATGAAGCAAATGAATAAGGGTTGAGATTTCCAAATCCTGGTAGGTAATTTAGCTACACAACACCCTGTGATATCAATGGGAGCAGTGTACCTAAATACCCTATAGCTCTGAAAATCTCAACCAAAATCTCAAAAAGTGGGAACATTTACTTTTTTGAACTGTCATATCTCCCATATGCCTTGTCCAATTTGTCTCAAACTTTACAGAAAAATTCCACCCTGGCAAAAACTCATGATTGTGAAATTTCAGAAAGATTGTTTCAGTTTTGGAGAAGGTGCGGGTAGGATGTAATAAATCAGGGGTGGCCAACCTGTGGCTCTGGAGTGACATGCGGCTCTTCAGAAGTTAATATGTGGCTCCTTGTATAGGCACCGACTCCGCGGTTGGAGCTACAGGCGCCAACTTTCTAGTGTGCCGGGGGGTGTTCACTGCTCAACCCCTGGCTCTGCTACAGGCCCTGCCCCCGCCCCTGAGCCTGCCATGTCCTCGCTCCTCCCCCTCCCCCCAGAGCCTCCTGCATGCCATGAAACAGCTGATTGGGAGGTGTGGGAAGGGAGGGGGAGGCGCTGATCGGCGGGGCTGCCGGTGGGCGGGAGGCGGGGAGCTAATGAGGGGCTGCTGATGTATTATTGTGGCTCTTTACATCGTTAAATTCTGACTCCTTCTCGGGCTCAGGTTGGCCACCCCTGTCATAAATGATCTTACATGATAGCATCTTCAACCTTGTCTACATAACAATTAGCCTCTTTCCACAATCTGCACTTGAAATGCCTGCTTACATCTTTACCTAAATATTTACTTAAGAGACTAGATGAATATATGTATTAAATCATAAAATTAGCACTATCCATTCCCTTCTCCATAATTACAAAAATGTAGTACTGAACTTAGATTTTTTTTTTTTAAATTGTGTTCTATGAGAGAGGTTTTTTTTCTTTAAAAAAGCTCAAGGAAATAAAATATTAAAAAAATCAAAGTTTAAATACTATTTTGGTTGTGGCACAATCTAGTAGATACAAAGAAACGTAATGCTGGGAGGAATACTCTTTACTTAACTCTTGTGCTGTTGTGCATATTCCTCTCTCCCCTCAGCAATCGCTAATTGGGTGTTATAGATTAAGCATCTTTTTAACACCCATGACACATCATTTCTAGTGATTTTATTAAACTGAGTGCAATCTCTGACCACATACTGAACAGACCAGGCAGGTCTATCAAATGTAAATAGTCAAACAAACTGGATATAACCTTAACTTAAAACAACATTAAAACTGTGAACAAACTGAAAAAAAGATGGGAAACGTGAAGGTTCCATTGTACTCCCTTTGGTATTTCATAATATAGGATGAACTCTCTTAACTAGTCCATACTGTTTGTCAATACATGCCATCTATCCATTTGTCTGAAAAAATCGTTAGTTGTTCTGAAAATGAGCTGTCTTTTTATGGGCTGACAAAAGAAATGAGATAATTACATTGAATGAGATGAGGCATCAATTCTTTCAGAGACCATCTAGGAAATGCTAGTATGTACTAAATGAATTTCTATGCCAGATTAGCTATAAAAATAGTGTTCACTTTTAAAAATATGAAATCTACCTTGTTTTTCACAGGTTCTGTCTTTGCTGGCGTGACTGAAATAATCCTCACTGGATTTTCATCATTTTCGCTGACCCCAGTTTCTGATATATCTGAACTCTGTTCCCTGTTAGACGAATTAAAAACAATCATGTATGCAACTATTTTTTTCTTCTTAAACAACGCAGACAGACAGGAGCGCAGACTAAAGTAGAAAAAAAATCACCTGCCTTCACTTTTATATTCCCCTTATCAGAATGTTTACCATACAGGCAAGTATTAACTTTCATTCAACTGTGATATCACCAGTTTGCAGGATAAGAACAAATCTATTAATCAGGACAAGGAACTTGCACACAGCTGTTCCAGGAGGGGAGATTTTTCACAAAACATACCATATTAAGACTATTCAGAGCCATTACTGTGTGTACCCCGGGACCATCCAAGCTTTGCCCCAATTGAGGGACATATTCCAAACGGATATAGAAGTGGTACTACCCTTCAATTTTATGAAACAACTGAACCTTTGGTTGTACTCAACTTTCTTTCTTTAACCATTTAGCCTATCAAGTTCATCAACTATGAAACAAGCTAAACTCAGCCTTAAAATTTCAAAGTGCAAGCTCGCTCTCTCTCTCTCTGCAGTAGATTTTTAAAAAAATCAATGGGAGTTAGGCACTTCAATACCTTTCAAAATTTGTCCCTATGTACTTTAGAAAATAAAGCATTTTCCTGTCACATATTATAAGCAACATTTATTCCTACCTTTTCATTTTAGCCTTCTATTAAACTACATATCAACTTAAATGTACTTAATCAGCAAAACTCTTTGTTTTAACTGGGACACTACAGTCATTAAAAAGTGAAGAGAAATTATAATTATTGTTTATTAAGCAACATGATTAATCTTAATTCTTTCATATTAGAAACATGTGGGCTGTAGAATCTAATTACACAACAATATTCTTGTTAGTTGTTTATTAATATATTTTCAGATGGAAAAATATTAAAAACAAGTAGCTAGAGTGTTGAATCACATGGCATCAGAATACATTTGCAATCCATCTGGATCTGAATTGTCTTTATTATAGCTAATGCACACAGTGTACACAAGAAAGAAAATTCTCTTAATTTAGTGAGCTTGATAAGTGTTGTCTCAAGGTGCTCAGATTCCATGGTGATGTACACTGTAACTAGATCAATTATATAGAGATGCCCCTATGGTTTAGTTGATTGAAAACAGGGCAGGGAGTTAGGAGAGTTAGATTCTATTCCTGTCTATGCCACTGACTTGCTGTATGATCCTGCACAGTTCACAACCTCTAAATGTGTCAATTATCCTGGCTATTTAAAAAAAAAAAGGATCACAAAGGTGCCTATAAAGAACCCTAGGCTATAGGAATAAAAAAATGCAAAGTATCATTTCCTGATTGTTCAAATTCAGCAAAGTACAATGGCATACAAACAAAACACTTATTTCCAAAACACAGGAGTGTATAGTGTTAAATGAAGTAAATAGCTGCAAACAAATAAACACCATGTACCTTGATCTGTTTCCTGCAGGAGAGCTCAACTCTGAGTTTACACTAATATTGCTTCCAGTCTCTGATCCTGTGCTTCTAATATAAGGTCTCCTTCCAGTTGCAGATAATGGTTTGTTTACTGCACCTAATACACCAGTTGGTTTTGGCTAAAATGCAGAGAGATTTATTCAAGCTTTTATTAAAGGTATACAAACAGGAATTTTAAAAACACACTAAAATTTTTTTAAAATATTGTCTATGGTACAGTGAGGATTAACTGCACAACTATTATACTAAATAATCTCTTCCACTCGCAGCAATAATTCCCATCTTAACTAGCAACATGCGATAAAAGGCATTTATGGGAGGTCTTTCCTAACACAATGGCTGCTGTCAATTGCTATGGACCATTCTGCTTGATTTTATAAAAAAATTATTATTCAGGGAACTTTGCATATCAGGCATGCAAATGGCCAATGACTGCTAATATCATACTGGGGGGCCCCAAAAAACCTTATGAAGGTGGCAGCATTCTGCAACAACTACCCAAATAAAGCAGAAGAAACTTGCAATCTGTAGAAGACTAGTTGTGGGCAAATAAATACAAACTTTCCCAACAGAAGGGTAGGATTAGGTTCGCTGTCCAAGAAAATGTGAAATCTGAACACTCTTAATTCAGCATAAGGAAAGCTAATGTAAAATGCCAGTTGCTGTACATCACGTCTTTTAGGGACTTCTGGGTGCATGGCTGGTATTTTTGGTTTCGATGGACCGGATGGTAATCTATTTGTTCGGGGTGCCTAGACAGGAAAAGGAGGTGGTACTTTTCTCTGCACTATACACTCTGTGGGAAGCTAGGGCATTTTCTTTATAGCATGGTTGGCACAAAGCTGCTTCTCCAGTGAGTTTTCAGGTTTCCTTCTAGACCACGTTAAATAAAAATATTCTCTCCATACTGCTGTGGAGCTGGGGGTTCATTTAACATGAAGCCAAGCAGGAAAACCATGTCACAGATGCTGAGCAGCCATCTGGCCAGCAGAACTGTAGCCTCTTGTGGCAGGGAGGCAAGTAAACTATTAGGAGGCAAGCAGGGCAAAGCCAAAAGACAGGATGTTTATTTTTATACTGCGTGCATACATGGCCGGTGGCTGAGACCAGGAGATAGGGTATAATGCAGGGGTGGGCAAACTTTTTGGCCAGAGGGCCACATCGGGGTGTGAAACTGTACGGAGGGCCGGGTAGGGAAGGCTGTGCCTCCCCGAACAGCCTGGCCCCCTCCCACTTCCCACCCCCTGACCACCCCCCTCCAAATCTCCCCCCACCCAACCCCCCCCCCCCCGCTCCTTGTCGCCGGCCACCCCCTCCCGGTACCCCCATCCCTATCCACCCCCCATCTAACCCCACCTCCCTCCCCACCCCCTGACTGCCCCCCACAGAACCTCTGCCCTATCCAACCACCCCCTGTTCCCCGTCCCCTGACCACCACCCCCTACCCCCCCAGAACCTCCACCCCATCCAACCGCCCCCTGTCCCCTGACTGCCCCCCGGGACTCCCTACTCCTTATCCAACCCCCCGGCCCTGGCCCCCTTAACATGCCGCTCAGAGCAGCATGTCTGGGAGCTGCGCCGCCCGGAGCCAGACACGCTGCTGCGCTGCATGAGTGCACAGCCCCGCCGCCCAGGCAGGTGGAGGAGGGGGAATAGCAGGGGAGGGGCTAGCCTCCCAGGCCAGGAGCTCAGGGGCCGGGCAGGACGGTTCCGCGGGCCGAACGTGGCCCGCGGGCCGTAGTTTGCCAACCTCTGGTATAATGGCATGATAACATGCTAATGTCCTGCATAAAAATAGCCTGTTACTAAGCACATGGACCGGTAGTTACACTGCCCTGGAACAAGTAGTGCACTAAGTTTACTTGAAAGTTAGAGTTATGTGTTTTATCATAAAAACAATATACCACTTATGTACTGTCTGAAATTTGAACTGAGAGAAAGTGAAATAAATGTTTACTTAAACATTAAAACGTTAGGGCACTGAATAAATGTTAATTTTTTCAGATGTTTGGTACAATAGTAATAGTTAAATAACTTAAGCAACAGAAAATAAACCAGGCCTGCTATTGTGTTTAGAGCTGCATTAGTGAGAAAAATATGTCCCGTATTTAGCAAGAGTTGCTAGCTACAATAATGTTTCCAGAAGATTCAATTAGATGAATGACTACTATCAAAGAATCGAAGGGCTCAGTTTAAACAATCAGTGAAAATGTGTTTCAAATATTAACATTTCAGTAATCAAATTTGAAAACTATTTAAGCTATAAATGTAAGCAGTATTTCATAACTCCATCATGTACACAAATACTATAAAACTATTGCTTCTGACTCTAAGCAAAATTTACAGTAAATTATGTAGTACTATTTAGTTACATGGAAGAGAGTATGTAAAGGAGCAAATGCAAATGAAGCGTAAATGAGAAATGTGTGAACTATGCTGTTCTTAAGATCTTTACATTTTACAAGGTGACAAAATCAAGGCCTCCAAAACTAGTAAATGCCAGAATTAAGCATTTTCAACCTTGCTTCTGCACCTTTGTACGTACAAATTATGAGGCATCCTGTAATTATATGATAAATTACTATTTTTCCCTTCACAGATTTTTGTCAGTGCACAGGATGGACAATGCAAGGACAGTAAGCACTGTCCCCTGCTCCCCTCTGAAAATAGTGTCAAATTAAAGGCATTTGTTGAGCCTTCTAGTAAAAGCAATTTACAATTCTCGCACCTATGTATAACTATTAATAATTAAAGTAGCAAACAAACTTGGTAATACACTTTTTGAACTGCTGTACTGAGTCTTATAGTGATTTCTCTGAAAATGAAAAACTAGAATGCCTATTAATCGCTATATATCATGTGCAAAGTCATTACAATTAATTAACATACAGTACCTTTCCTGTTAAAAGAAGAACCCTTGTCTCTTCTGTAATATAATTCCTGTCATTACAGAAGTCCTGCGTGAAAAAAGGAAAGTAATTAGATCTGCATTTGTCTTCTCTATTTTAATGTTTTATTTTTATGTCAGTGTGAAAGATTTATTTTGTCACGTAAGCTGTTATCATCAAACCGTCTTGAGGCCTTTCCAATTTTCAGAAACTACACTTAAGAGTTTATATAGCTTCCTAGTGACAAATTTAATCTAATAAAGCACAACAAAATTTTATTCAGAACTGCACAGTTTGTATTCAGCAGTCACGCACTTCAATTCCAGATTTCCAATTTTTTCTATTAACTTGAAGGTAAGCAAAAGTGATTTCCCTGTTGTATTTGTTGTGTCTAGCTGTATTATTTGTTTTGGAAGACCAAAGAGAAGTGGTTTTTATAAACTGAAAGTTGTAATCTTATTTCATTTTGATTTTTAATATATAGGTATCAACCTAGTCAATCATAATGCAAATCAATCTGTCTACATGCTCACTTGGCCTGCATCACTATAGTATTTGATACTGCATAATGATGCAAGTAAACTACCAAGTTACATCATTTAACCCTTGAAATATCAGCCTCTGGAAGGGTTCTCTGTTTATGATACTGGAAATTTTGAGATGTATTCTCTTGCACAACCAGAAATTAAAATCTATCCTGTAGAATTCATTTGGCTCTACTTTAGCAATTTATGTCCTGATTATGGTAGTGTGATACAGGGTTCTACTGGTGACAATGAGGTTGCCCAAGGAAATCTTAAATCCCAAGAGGCTAAAGATTATATTAAAAGGACTTTTAAAAAAAAAAAAAGTAAATGCACTACGCCAAACAATTATCAGAATTAAATATATGTAAGATGTTTTAAAATTTAATCACCAATCTATCTGTTTCCTCTCTATACTTTTCTGCCAACTTTGCATTCCATTTCTTTCTCTTTGTGTTTTGGCTTTTTCATTTCTCCCTCCCAGCAGGTGCACAACTCCTTAATGCAATGTCCTGTCAATGTCAGTTAAAGCATCAGTATTTTAAATAACTATCACCTGCTAACAAACAACTTTAGCTGCATCTGCTCAAGATGCACAGATGGCTTAGCATACAATTTGTGCTATATAACTGGATACTTCTTATAATAAATACAAGTTTTCTCCCAACTCCGTATTTTAAATTATGATATAGCCTTGAAAGTTAAGTCACAAAGTATTTGTATTACTCCTCCCGGAAAATGAATTAACAAAATTACCTTTTCAGGTTGCGTAAAAAATTTGGTGGGCAATACAGGGTCCTTTGGTGAATCTGCATTACATAAAGCACTCTTGCTGTTGATTACACACAGTGCTACATCACATACTGTATAGAGTTTCTGAGGGAAAAAAAGGGAAACAGTGCTTTAGATATTATTTATAATTTTCATAACAGTAGCAAGAATGTACTCTTAAAATGTATAATCAATGAGCAAAAATAATTCTGTATCAACTATTAAGAACATATTTTACACTTAAAGAATTAACAGCATACTTTGCTCCTCATCACACCTTGCCCCTCTCTGTAGTTCCCAGTTTATTTTCTATACAATACTCCTGAATAATGAAAAATACCTTAGATGTATAAATGCACATCTGATGGCTGTTGCTCACTCGAACACACCAACCAGTTTCTTACTCCAACAGTAGACATCATAGTAGTTATACATATTACATTATTTTCCCAAAGAGAAGAAACTGTCTAACATCTACATGCAACTAAAAGTTCAGGGCTGCAGTGAAAATTAACACTAAATAGCAGACAATATTTAACAAATGCAATTTATTCAACCTAGCTGCTAAAAGCAACAGTTTTTTTTTTTAAAGCTGGAGATAAGTAACGTGTACATTGTTTACAACTAATGTTCTCTCTAGAGGACAGTAAACATTTCTGGTTTTGTGCTTTCTAACATCTTATGTATCTTGTTGTACATCTGATTGCAAAACCCTTCTGTTCTCAACCACCACTCCTCAAGTGAATCATATTTCTTACTTCATTGGCCTTAGGCTCATCAGGAGACTGAGCATCCCGGGTAAGCTTGATGCTTTCTGCCATCTTTTTCATGAAGGCATGGCTGTTGTTCTCATTCTTTGTCATTAAAACTTCAAGCATGAACCACAGGCACCTAATGAAACACAAGTAACTAAATATCATGTTTGATATTGTGATCTCCATGTGTGGAGCAGGAATAGCAACATCTTTAAAAACGTTATTCTATTAGCTCTATCAGCTATAACAGCAGTCTTGAGAGACTGTGGTCAAATCGTATATATAAGTCAAATCTTATGTGTGTGTGTAGCACAGGGGTATTTCAGTATAGTTTCAAGTAAACTTGACATTTTAAAATCTGTAAATTGCATATATGTTTTAAATTCTCTGTGTGGTTCATGCTTGAATTTACAGGTCTTTTAACACCACCAACCCAGTTTAGAACATACATATATATATATATATATATATACATATATATATATACACACACACATATATATATATGTGTGTGTGTGTATATATATATATTATATGCAATTTACAGGTCTTAATATGTCAAGTTAACTTGAAACTACACTGAAATACCTGTGCCACACAATTAACTAACTATTCTGGATTGATTTTAATGGGCTTAGGATCAAGCCCTGAGTGACCTCTATATTAAACAAGAACGAAAATTTAATTTTATGGTAATTGTTTGGGTGGAAAAGACTCAATCAAGGTCTGTATAAAAAGTCCAACTCATTCACTTTCTCCTCTCTTAGTTCACTTCCATGAGCTAACCTCACAAAATAAAAAAATATCAGAGGAAATGAAGGGAAGAAAGAAGATGGAACACTGACAATTTCTCCTTGTTGTATATATCCTTTTATCAGTATCAGGAAAAGAAAGGATATTTAACAGAGAGGTGACGTAACAAGCAAACCAGGGGCACTGGAACTAGCGGTGCTGAAGGTCTGGCAGCAACTTGGCTTGAAGTAGTAATAGCAATCAAATATATGGTTTCCATCATATTCAGGGTTTACAGTTCTATTCAATGGTTTCAGAGTAGCAGCCGTGTTAGTCTGTATTCGCAAAGAGAAAAGGAGTACTTGTGGCACCTTAGAGACTAACCAATTTATTTGAGCATAAGCTTTCGTGAGCTACAGCTCACTTCACTGGATGCATTCAGTCATGTTTTTCAGCACTCTGACTCTAAAAATTGTTCTACCACTCCTGAAGAAGCTTCCCATAATGGAGACAGATACCAAGACAGATGTCTCACATTTTGGTTGAATCCAGCTGCCTGTTCCATTGTACCACAAACATAGGCAATATTCCACAAATGTGAGAGAGAGACACTCCCCCACAAAGTACCCTAGGGCAAAGCGCACTGATCTGATAGCCAAGAAGCCTTTCACAAGCCTTATTATTGAACAATGCTTCTTACTCCTACACTAGAAGGCAGGCGAGTATCAATGCCTCTCTCAGCAATTTAAAAACAAGTTAACTGAGGGGCTGCACAAGGTAACATCCGGAAAGGATGAAAATAGAACCTAGGTTTACAATATGGTAGACCCAAGTCTCAGCCACTTTGCCTTTCAGAATAAACAACCCAAATTAGAGTGTTTGCCTATCTAGCTGGTAACCTCTGCATTAGCCACTATCCAACACTCCTCTCCCACAGCCATGACTAGAACCCAGAATTCCTGATCCCAGCATTCTGTTGCTGTCTACCAAATAGTTGTGTAATCACTGAATAAATGTGTGTGGCATCCCCCTTTAGCACTTCGTCCACAGAAAATATCAGGATTACTTCTGTAGCTCAAATAGTAGAAGTCTGAAGGTCCATGGTTCAAATCTTGGTCACGACTCAGACAGGAGGGGAGAGAGTGCCATGCAGCGGCACTGGGATCCCATGGGTCCCGCAGGACCCGCTGAGACAACAGCGGGACCGGATCAAATGTACTTTGTTGCAGGAGAGTTTGGTGGGCAAAAAAACCAGACTGCAATAATCTGCAGGAAAACATAATCTTTAAAGGTTTTAATATTTAAAGGTCTTAAAATTATTTAAATCTTTAAAGGTTTTAATATTTAAATTTAAGTGAGGGATATAAAGAGATTTGATGTCTATTATAACAGGAATTAAAGTATTTTTTACATGGTTTAAGCAAGATTTGTTTTATTCTTTCAGTGGTAAACATTTTGTCTGAATTCCATTTATAATAAATTAATCAACAATTTTTTTGTAGCACGGGAGAATGTGTCTCTCTTGCGGGTTCTAAGGTTTTTGCAGGTGGGAGCGGCATAAAAATGCAAGAAACAATGCAGGAGCAGGTGGCAGTGGAAGTGGGTATTGCAGGGCAGGACAGGAGCGGGATTAAAAAAATAGTCCTGTGCAGGGCTCTATTTTATGGTTGCACATGATGGAATTTATTTTTTTTGTTTTCTTTTTTAAAAACTGGTTTATTTAATTCACACAGTGAGAAAACAGCCTTAAAACCAGGTTTTATAGTTAACACACATAATTTGTCAATTATGGCACAAAGGGCAACAAAACATAGGAGCTGGATGCTGTCATTTGTCACACACTGGCAGCTCTGAAAGTTGCGAGATCTGACCAAGAAAACTGGATGCAGTTGTAATAAGGCTCAATATTACTTCTCTGGGAAAGAAATATGAGGGAGACCAAGAAGGGCAACATTTGCTAGCTGCTGCTTTAATCCCATAAAACTGGGAAAGGAGGTTTACTCTTGTAGAAAAACTAACACCGCGACTAGACAAACAGTCTGCCTGAATGTCGGATTTCCAAATTCTTAGGAACCCTAATCTTCCTGGTTGAGGATATAAATATTGAAAACTGCAAAGTGCCGAACGTGAAGAATGCTTCCTTCAGAAGTTCAAAGGAAGAGAAATGAGTATCCCATAAGAACATTTAAATAATAAACTGCCACTCAATTGAGATAAAATATCTGTTATGTTTGGCAGATTCAATTAAATAGACGTGCTAGCCTATCTCACATCCTTCCATTATTCACAAAGACTAAAATGGATGAAGGCTGGATCCTTAAACTGCTCTTATCAAGTACCTCTGAAACACAGTATTGTCAGTTAAAGATTCTCAAAAGAGTGCACAGCTATTAAGAACACATTTGATTTTGATTGCTTCCTCTATCATCAACTTATGGTGTATGCAGGCCCTCGTCTACAACTTCGTAAATAGGTGATCATGCACAAATAGTCAAACTTCAAACTAAGTCAAATATATAAACACAAAATGTGCTCTTCCTTGAAAAAAAAAAACAGATTTTTAGCAGGATCTCAGGTCTGCAAATTATGGTTATGTGGGTCAGAGTGGAATGAATGTGGTTTATCCCTTTCCTACCTTAATGCCTTTAGATTCCTTGGAAAATATGTGCTCAAAGGGAAAAGACAACTGTCTCAGATGTCAGAGTACCATATTACCTCACCCATCTTGTGTCTCTAATATCCTGCGACCAACATGGCTACACCATCACTGCATATCTCTGAGGAGCATCCTAGAGTCTATCTATCAGAATGTATGTCAACTCAATATAGTTGAATATCTAGCTAATCACAGATTTTCTTTACACTGTTGTATTTAGGGCACTTGCAACCAGGTTGGAGTCAATCAATTGAAAAGAATGCCAGCCTGCTTCTGTAAGTTAGCAGAAATCTATGAGAATACCTTAGGATGGACTCTAAGCAGAGTTTCCTAGGAGTATTGTTGATTTTTATTTTTAGAGAAAAGGGTTTTTGGATTTATCTCAGGAGACTTTTCAGCAATATATTCCTGTCAGATGCCTGAATGGAACATTCCTTGCTCCATACAAGGAGAGCTTACTTACTATGTAAAGTAACTGGAGTTCTTAAACATGTTTGTCCCTATGGGTGCTCCACTTCAGGTGAGTGAGTGTCCCAGGGGCCTTTGATTGGAGACTTTTGATAGAAGTCTCTGTTCGGTTTATATATGCACCCAAGGGCCTATAGGGCTGTGACAAGCGAATTGCCCTCACTTCCTTCCCTACCACAAAGAAGAAGTAGGAAAGGAGAGCATGTAGCGATGCACCCATAGGGACAAACATACTGAAGAACTCCAATTACTGTACAAGATGAGTAACCTCTGCTCCTCCTTTAAATAATGTCCTTATGAATGCTCCACTTCAGGTGAGTCCTCAGCAGTTCTTTTAGAAGGAAATGGATGCTTTGGAGCATGGTCTAAGACCAGTGGTAGTCAACAGGCGGACTGCAGGCCAAATCCAGACCATCAGACGCTTTTCAGTGGACCGCATGGGCTGAAGCTAAGTTGGGGCTGGAGCTGTGCCTGTTCCACAGCACAGGGCCCCCCCCCCCAGCAGTGGGCTGGGCTGCGAGGTGCAGTCGTGTCCCCAGGTGGCTGCTCATGCAGTTGCAGCCGCATTGGGATCAGTGCAGGGATGGAGAGGGGGCAAGCAGCGATGTCGGGGCGCGGGGGGATCTCTCCCCCCCCCCCCCCCCCGCAGGCAGCCTAATGTGTCTTCACTACGCCCTGGCCCTCCAATCAGGCAGCAATGAGGTGTCACGTGCTCATGCTGCAGCCCAATCAGAGGGCAGTGCTGTCTGGGCCCTAATTCAAATTCTTCTGTGCCTTCCCTGGAGACAGAGGGGCTGGCAGGGTCATGGAGCTGCAACTTGTGGGCCCCGGGCCCTACTGGGGAACCCGGCTGGCAAGAGCCTGATGAGGTTCTGCAGAATCTGCTTGTGCCAGGGCACCAAGCACAGCATGCCCTGCCCCCTCCCCCTGGCCTTGTGCCCCCCACCCAAGCTGTCCCTGGAGCCTCTCCCCTGGCCTTGTGTCCTCCCCACCCGATGTCCTTTGGGCCAAACCCCAGAGCCCTTTCCAGCTGCCCCCCAAACCAGCCTATTTCTCCCTCCCCACTCCGCCTCCAGCCACCTACTTCATAGAATATCAGGGTTGGAAGGGACCTCAGGAGGTCATCTAGTCCAACCCCCTGCTCAAAGCAGGACCAATCCCCAACTAAATCATCCCAGCCAGGGCTTTGTCAAGCCTGACCTTAAAAACTTCAAAGGAAGGAGATTCCACTACCTCCCTAGGTAACGCATTCCAGTGCTTCACCACCCTCCTAGTGACTTCTAACACATCCCGGCTAATATTCCCTCTAATTTTTTCCATCCATGTGTGGAATAAATTTTGTTATGTGCACCAAGGTATGTACCTATGTGCACCACCAATAGAAACAAAAAGCTTAGATATAATATTTTTTTTTTTAAAAGTTACCATAGGAATAATTACTCCAGCCAGGACAGGTTTGGTATTTTAGAACTCACTACTCAAAGAATTAAATGTAAGTGTAAGAGAAATAAACGTTATGAAATGCATAGACCAGTCAAAACAGTAAAATAACACTTTGAAAGAATAAAATTATAGAGAATATATGTGCATTGCAGGAAGTACCAGGAAGTACCAACAACAACAATACAAGTGGGAGGTGAGTGGGAAAGAGACAGAGTGTGTGTGTGTGAGTGAGAGAGACACTCTTAGACTCTGTGTGTGTGTGTGACACAGAGTATGTGTGACAGAGTGCTGGCTGCTGGGGAAAGCTGTGCGCTGTCTCTTTAAGACATTCACTAAAAGCTCTCCTGCTCTGTCCTGAGCCCTGTTGTCTCCCCTCCCCTGTTTTGTGGAGACAGGGTACATGGGCGGGCAGAGAGAGAGAGAGAGAGAGAGAGAGACACTGTGTGAGCTAGCTGCTGGGGAAATCTCATAAACAGTGCACTGTCTCTTTAAGTAAGGCACACAGACACTCACCATTCAGAAGCTCCAAGTCCTCCTGAGCCAGGCTGTCCCCTCTGCCCTGCTCTGCGGAGATCAGGTATGGGGGCAGGGGGACACCCTGACATCTCCTCCCTCCCCCGCCAGCGCCCACTACCCCCCTGCTCTGCACAGCCAGCAGGAGGGTCCTGGGAGCAGCTGCAGGAAGGAGCAACATGGGGGGAGGGGCACCTGACCACATGCTGCCCGCTATGCTCATGGGCACTTAAATCTCTCCTGCCCAGCTGCCCAAGCACGGCCTTCTCCCATCTCCCCAGGGATGCTAACTAGAGTATCCTTGGCCCCTCCCCCTACCTGGAGCCTCCTTCCTGCCACTCTCCTTTCCCAGCCCCCAAAGGGGCATTGCACCGCTAGCTGGATCATAATTCAATAGCTTCACCTCCTGGCTCCGAGCTCTAAAGTACTCACACACACTCACACTGTGCTTTGGTGCCCAGATCCCAGCCCATACCCACTCCTCTTCTCCCCCACCCCATCTCTGCTACCTGGCTCAATTAGGGGCACAGAGAAATGTTTGGGAGTGGAGAGAGAGTGGTAACACCAGGTGGCTCAGGCCAGCTCCGTATGGCCTGTTTTCAATTTAGGGAAATAAGTTCACTCTACTCTCCAGGTAGGGAACTGGCAGGCAATTGGGGAGCTTGGGGGACAATTGAGGGGTTAGGGAAGGACAGCTGGGTGTGGGTCTGGACCTTGATTATACCTTGACAAAAAATAATTACTACCCCGGTCTAAGACCATCAGCAGGACAGCAGTCCCAAAGGCAGCATCTGCCTGAGATGCCTGCACTAAGGCACAGTGCTTTGAGTAAGTATGGATGGAAGCACAAGTGGCAGCTTTGCAGATTTCTGCATCAGGTACATCTTTCAGTAGGGCCACAGAGGTAGACAGATCTGGTGGAACAGGATATACCTTTAAGACAATGCTGACCATCAGCAGCTTTGTAGCAGGAGAGAATACAACCTGAAATCCATTTGGAGAGTCTTTGGGTGGACACCAGAACCCCTTTATCTCTGTCTGTGAAAGAAACAGAATCTGGGAGAGGCCCTAAAATTCTGACCAACTCAAAGGTCTCCTAACAATCTCCTAACATCCAAGATATGAAGAGCAGCTTCCTACCTAGACAGATGGTTTAGGATGTAGGACTAGCAGATGAAGTATCTAATTGATAGGAAAATCTGAGGTCAACTTTGGTAAAAATTGGGGGTGTGGTCAGAGAGATGCCCTTATCTTTAAAAAACCGAGAAGGATCAGCCTTCAAAGCCCCTACCTCAAAGATTCTATAAGTGGAGGTGAGAGCAATTGTCAGGCATAATTGTAAAACAGTGCGCCTGACCAACAGCTTAAAGGGAGGTGTCCTCAGAAAGTTGAGGCCAAGTTCAAATCCCATGCTGGGGTGGGCTCCCTGATAGGCAGAAAAAGGTTAGATAATCCTTTGATGAACGTAGAAGTTGTAGGATAAGCTAAGCCCAAGAACCCTTCCACAGGGGGAATGGAACACCATGACAGCTGTCAGGTGAACTTTAATAGAGTTCAGAGAGACCTGTGATCTTCAAACTGAAAAGATACTCTAGAATCTCAAAGAGGGGAGAGTCGACAAGAAACAGGTGTTGCTGGGTACCCTAGTCGTAGAATCTCTTCCATTTTGTAGCTAAGTCTTCCTACTTGATTCTTTTGTGCTATTCAACAGTACCTTCTGAATCTCTCTACAGCAACAGATGCTGTACCTTGAGAGCCAACCAGGAACAAAGCCTTGAGTCACAGAATGCTGAGACTAGAGTGAAGAACATTTCCAGAGTCTTGAGTGAGAAGGTCAGGTGTTAATGGAAGACTGATGGTAGGGTGAGATGAGAGACAAATTAGATTTGGGAATCATACCTGTCTTGGCCAAGTTGGTGTAAATAAAATGACTTTGGCTTTGTCCTGCTTGATATTGTTTAAGACTCTGTGGATGAGATGTGTCGGAGGATAGGTATACAACAGGAAGTGACAACCTAGATAACCTCTCAAACAACTTTTATGCTTCCTGTTGGTGGTGGTGGCAAGATGATTTACTTCTGGTAAGCTCCAGGTGTGAAATATCTGTTTGAGTATAGTTGTTGAGTTCCCTCTCATGATCCCAACAGAAGTGTCTGCTCAGATCAGGTGCTGTGGTGGTCTGGAGGCTGGGCAGGTATACAGCAGCGATGAGGATGCAGTAGACTACACACCAGTGCCATAGCTTCATTGCTCCTGCACAAAGGGAAGGGGATGTTGCTCCCCCCATCAATTTTTGTTGTATATACTAGCCCTGTTTCTGTCATTATCCTGAAGGATTGTCCCCCGTTAATCACAAGAAGTATTGGCAGGCATATCTGATTGCTCTGAGCTCCAGGAAGTTGACACGGAGTATAGATTCCTGGGAAGCCCACCTATGCTGAATGGTATGCTCTTGAACGTCAGCTACAGCCAGAACTATAGTGATGGGGGGTGGGGGGGCAGGTAGGGGTGTGTGTGAAAGGGATCCCAGCAGACTCTCTTCGTCAAGTCCTGAAACTGTTTGAAATCATCCACACGTGATAGGGTGTGCAGGGGCATGAATGCCTCATCGGGGAGGATGAAAATATATTTGAGAGAGCCTCATCAGCTCTTTTCTTTTGTTCTTCAAATGATTCCTCCTGTGCTGTGGACTGATGTGGAGGGATGTAAGGGAACAAAGTGCTGTCTCTGGCCACTCAATCCACGAGCTAGGTGCCCTGGAAAACTGATGATGATAAGCAGCCCAAGGATCCCAATATGGCCACTGAGGGGGGCCATAAGGGAAGGGGGAAAGTATCAAAGCTCAGTCATACCAGGATGGATGTGGAGTGACTTGAGGCTGTCTGTGCATTGGGGTATCCCTTGAAGAAAAGCCTCCAGAGGAGTCAGGTCTGGGTTAATAATGAAATGAACCTTGGACCAAATTTTCATAGTCAGAGGAGCTATCATCTTCATGGTCGTAGTGGGGGTGCAAACAATGGTGGAGAGGAAACAGGTTATCTGTCTATTCCAATAATTACCAGGAAGCCAGTAGGTACCAGTGAGTGGTGTAGTACCAGGGATACATAAAACAGCAGTACCACAAGTCTTTCCACACTCAACAAGGAAGACTTGGGTTAATTGGAGAGGAACAAGTCCCTGGAGCATCTGAATCCCTGCAGTATTGAGGATGGTATAGGGTGCGTCAGTACTAGCCAACTGGTCAATTCTGGTACCATATACAGTGAGGAGGAAGTAGAGGCTGTAGTTGGTAGTGTCTTCCTTGCTGCAGAGTCCCTAGCACAGTCGTTCTCAGCCTATTTACCATTGTGAGCCATATATGCAGCTCTCTATGTGTTATGTGGGCCACATCCACACAATATATATACTACCTGTATGGGCTTGAGGATATCACATGGGCCACAGCTCTGTGCTGATTGAGTCACAAGTGGCCCACGGGCCATAGGTTAAAAACCAATGCCCTAGCCCTTTGATCATGCTTAGGGGATACTGAGGCAGGCTTTGGTACCAACCGATAGGTACCATAAAAGTAAGAAGTACTCAAGGATTTGGATGTGGGGAGACCCTCAATACTGAGAACACCTGAAACCTCAGCAGTACCCTTCTTGGGATGGGAGGTCTCTGTGGGAGGTCTTTACGGGTTATCTTTTTGAGGTGATTTGGAGCTCCTCTAAGTAGAAGATTTGGCATTCTCTCCCCAGGTCTCCTTCAGTAGGTCTGGTGGGTAACTGAGCTGCAGAGGTTGACAGGGCACTGGGGTCACTGGAAGACTTGATGTACAGGAGGTCATCGAGGCCTAGATCTGATGCAGGTCAAAGGGAGAGCTCCATCATGAAGAGATGAAACTTCATCTCCCTATTCTTCCTAGACCTACTCTTGAACATTGAGCAGATCTTGCATATAGATGGAATGTAAGTATTCTCTAAGCAGCAATACAGTGAGAGTGGCTGTCACTAACTGGGAAAGACTCCAATCAAGTGAGGCAACGTTTACACCCTCAGGATTTAAGCAGGTCCCAAGGAAGAAAATGTACCTTTAGAGGGAAGGAGACAGCCTGGGTGGTGATGAGGAGGAGAAAAGAAGAGATTAGGAGTTTCTGAGGGGAAAAACAAGACAACTAAAAAAATAAAACAAAACCTAGTTTGCTAACCTAATTAATTAACTAAAACTAAGAAAGAGTAAGCTAGCTGAAGAACCAGGCAATGCTAGACACTCTATTTCAGGCTGAAGTGGTTGAGAAGGAACTGAGGGTGATTTGTCTGTCACAGTCCTTTATACCCTCCGTACAGGTATATAGCTAGGACGCATGTGCAAACTGAATGGGCACTGGTACCAAAAGTGTCCAATCAAAGGCAGGTGGGGCACATTCCCACCTTAAGTGGAGTACCCATAGGTACTCAAAGAAGAACGGAGTTTTTCTTTTTCTGGAGTGGTCACTTTTTTGTTCAGCCACTCTGTGTGGGAAGAGAATTCACATAAAAGTGCTCCAAGAGGGAGTCCTACAAAAGCTTTGTGCACTAAAAGTACTCCTCCAAGGGAGTATTAATTTAACAGCCAATAATTAAAACCTTCACTATTATTCAGGATCTGTGGTGAGAAAGTACATTCCAGCAAGTGGGAGTGCTTTCAGATGCTGCCGGAGACAGGCAAGTCTTGGGTAAAAAGCAGAGCTCATGGTAGGACAAAGAATCTTCATCTGCCTCCGTTTTCTGCACAGAGGGGAGTCAGGCAACTCAGAAGTCAGGATTAGACTGAGGAACCCTACACATGTCTAGGTGAAAGATGCAAAAAAGACTGAAGAGGAAATGGGTGGATTGGGCTATTTATACCAGTCATTTATTGCTTTTTATTATTTCTATAGCACCACATAGTTATACCATGCTTTACAGTAGAAGCTCAGTGCCAAAAAGATAACAGGTCTTTGTCCTAAAGTCTCAAGGCTTAAATGAAAACACGAGGGAAAAGCAACACACACCCACAGGAGTGTGGGGGTGGAGGGAGCAGCCATTAGAGCTGGAATGCTAAATGGAATGCGTGTGTTTTGAAAAGTTCCTTGAAGAGAGACAGAGGAAGCATGGTGTATTTCAAAGATACAGGATATATTTCAAAAGAAACAGAAAGGCTATTTCAGATATATGGGATGATGCAGAAGGTACAGAGTAGGAACCAGTGAAGATGATAAATGGGGTAATGATGTATAACAAATGATGCTAACAATACTAAGATGCAGTCAGCCTGCCTTACTTAAGTACAGCAGGAATCTCAGGGCAATGGGTGATCCCACCATAACATGCTAGTAAGTTACACATAGACACACACAACTGTGTAAGTTAAGGATGAAGCACTATCATGATTCCAGTATCATTATTTTTCTCAATTTAAGTGTCAGACACTTAGTAAAATTAATAATAATTTTGTATGTATAATTTAAAAAATTGGTATTTCAAAAATTATAAATGTTTTCATGCACATTACATAGTAACTCTAATGGTGTCAACTTTTGGGGGAATACTACAAATACTTCCGGGAAACAGAACAAAAATTGAACTGAGAATCAGAACAAACAATGTCCTATTACAAAACATTCAGTTTCTACAAAGCAGAGTTCTTCAAGCAGCATAAAAAGTTATCTACAGTTTGTAACACTGTGCACTTAAGATGGCTGTCCTTGTATCATTTTCCAGGGATTAGATGTGCCTGAGTGAGTGGATCTAAAATGATCAATTTAATTTAAAAAACCCAAAACATTTATTAAATTATTATACTTGTGAAGAAACGTCTTTTGCCATTTCAGCTTTCAGAACACAGTGCAGAACAGATAGCTGTTGCTTTCATTCCAAGATCCTTTATTCACTTCTAAGAAAACGGATCTATAGAATGCGTTTAATGATAGTTCTTCATAATAAGAGTGATGGCTTCATCTTCAAATTTTCAAACAGAGAAAAATTATTCTAGTCCCAACTATTCTGGACTGACTTGATACTTACTCTTTGATATCACGAAGTTGATCAACATCCTGAGGTTTTGTGAAATCTGGATCGTGTGCCAGTAAATGAATCATATACGGTACCACATATTCAGGCAGCAGAGATAACAGCTTTTCTGTAACAATAAAACAAACACATAAGCAACTTAAATATACATGCAGAAAGAATAAGAACCCCAGAATACCAGTCAATTTATTTTTATATGAATATGCAATGCTAAGTTTTGATACATCCACATATTAGCTTGCATATTTTAACGCATCAAGAATACTGTAAAGCTGTTTCATCTTATTACAAAAAGAAAACCCAAACAAGTCAGAACTTGAAGGTTTTATTTTTGTAGGAAAAAAAACTGATATGAAAAGATAGCTTAATAACTAAAAAGGTAACAACTTGTATTCTAAAATATAATTATTGGTAGAGTACAGAAAAATACTTTATAAAGAGGAAAAGGGAACTGCTAGATAAAATAAGTTAATTACATTTGTTGCACTAGCTCCGTAAGAACCAGAAAAAAAATCACTATGAAAACATACTTCTGTGAAAAATGCTAGACAAGATCATTTACTTAATTCTTTAAAAGCTTCTCATTAAGTTTAGTCTTCAAAGTTTATACTTTGAATACATTTTACAACAGTACTCACCATTAGCCATAGGGTTCTGCTTAATATACTCTCTTCGTATACTGATATTTTTGAGCAAACACTGTCTGGCATGTGCTCTTCTCTCTTTCACAGGGTCTTTGGCACACAAGGCAAAGATTGCCATGTATTCCAATGGGAGCAGTAACTTCACAAGTGCCTTGTGCAGCTTCTGAGCAAATATCTGCCTCACTTGATAACACTCATCCTGTAGTAGCAAAAACACAAAACAGTGCCACTATAAAAATCTTAGTCCCTTAAACATAACAGAAAACTCTCAAACTGGGTAGTAAGGGGACATACTTTAAAAAGATGAATAGACATAATATGATATTTGAAGTGTTCAGAACTTTTTTTTTTAAAGCTGCACTGCAGAAAGGGTAGCATCAACAAGAGCTCTGTGGTGAGGACTGCAATATAGTCTTGTTAACAGTCACTTCATAATTCAAGAGCAGTTACTTACATTAATGACAAGTGCACAGAGCTGGAACTGCTCTGGGGTAATTATTTCATGGTAACAAGGTTCCTGTGCAAGCTTCATTATGGCACTACCAGCAGCCAGTCGGAGACGAGACATATCTGATTTACTATAAAAACATAAAAGAAAAATCATTGTACTCAAATTTTTTGTGTATAATTTTTTCCTTCTTTTACAAGACCACTCAATTAAAAATTGTGAATAAGAACCTTTGTAAACCAGCTGTCAGCAATATGGTTTTAGGCTCTTAATCTAAACTAACCTTGCTAGGAAGAAATCATATGAAGATGACTCTTTTCTCCTTAAAATATTATTTCAACTTGATAAGAAGTTCACAGAATCAATTAGTTTAAGTTTCTTTGGTTTTCATGGCATCATCTGCTATACTGACTCCAAAAGGCTGACACTACAGATTTCATTTTAAAATTATTTTTTCCACCATGTAATATCTAGTATTTCAAGTTTATTGTTGATATTTTCCAGGGTTTATTTTTTTAGTTACTTGTTTCTGTAACTTGCCAGAAGATTATATACTCGTAAGTAAAATATTCTTCTTTTCATCCTAGAACAATATTAGTCGATTATAAAGTTTAACAGTTCTTGCTCACACCTGCTGGCAACTTTCACTTCTATTTTTTTCTTCCCTTGAATAAGAGGAGGAAGCTCTCAACAGAAAGTGGAGACTTGTACTACCATAAAAGGGAAGGAGTTCCCAACAAAATTATCTGGTCAGTGGCAGAATGATTGATGGGCTCAGTAAAAAACAAAGAGGTTAGTCTGGACTGGTGGCTCAGAATCCCAGAACCAAATTATCAGATAAAGGTTTTCTATAACATACAACTTTTTCTCATCTAACATTAAATTCTACATTAAAAAGTTATAAATGTCTAAGCATACAGTATTCCAAATGCTCAAATTGTAAGTCTTTGGTTTCCACTTCAGTTCTGTAAAAGACTGGGGACTGCAATGATCCATGGCAAACCTATGACTTTACAAGCTCCTGACAATGACTTAGGTCCTGATCTTGCCAAAAAAAAAAAAAAAAAAAATCATGAAGGTGGATTCCAATCTACTGAAGTCAATGGGGATCTGTTAATGTGGATCTCCTAGCAAGATGGGACCTTCTGTAACAGAAACCTCTAGCAACAGTAAAAAGTACACATATGGCTATCCTCAAGGCTGGAGGAAAGGTACCACATTTGTAGTTTGTTACTTAGATTTCCAAATTTATTAATTTAAATGGTTTTATACCATCTAGATTTTTATATAGGGCCAATAATCATGGTATCAGAGAGCCCCTCAGAATTACCATGTACACAGAAATGTATATTTAGGCTTTGAAGTTAACTGAGGGAGTGGAACTAGCATTTTGTTGTTGTTGTCTGTCTGAATATATATTTCTGCAAGGCTGGCTTAATGGAGAAGTAATGCATCATAATTAAGATAGAACCCATGCACCAACACCATTTCCTATCTCTGCTAATGACTAGCTGAGTAAACAAGGAACCAGACAACACATCTATAAAACGGGAATCCTATCTCACACAGATGTTGTCAGGATTAATTAATATTTGCAAAGGTCTTTGAGATCTTTGGAAGAAAGGCTTTATAGAAGTGCACAGTATTCTTCAATCAGTGTTTCTTCACAATCAAAAGGGCTAATTTTTTAAAAAACAAAATGAGAGCTTAGTTATTACAAAAAAACAAAATCAAAAAAATATTCTGGAAGAGTGGAATCTGTAATATTTTTGTTCCAGTAATTTCCTTCCCTTTCCTCCGTTTCCCCATTTATGGTCTATTTGTTTGGAGGTATGAAGTGATCCCATCCTTGGGAGCTTCAACAGAAGCTGCCAGGATCTTAAACATATTAAATCTGATCAATCTATCCTAATAATGGAAAGATGTTCCCAGATGTCTTTTACTCTTTTTTCTAATAAGTATCAAGATGTCTACAGGGTTTGGATTAGATTGCTATTAAATTTAGATTGGGGGTAGCAACACACATACTTTTTATATATATGCCATTCAGCAACTATAATTATACTCCCTGACCAGCTGTTTTACATTGCCTCATTATCCTGTTCTCTGCACACGTTGTAAAATCCTGCAAAAAATCCTTCCTCGGCTATTGAAAAAACCCTAAATTCATAATATTCACTGAAATTCTACAACAAAACAGATGGAAGAGTCTGAAAAAGAAAAGGACGTAATTTGACCTGATTCTCTTCTGTTCTGTTAAGTCTCCTTCACTGACCAACATAGCTGATAATAACCGGAGTGTTGAATTTGCAGATTTAGACTGGTTGTTTTTCATACCCAAGAGCCAGCGTACCAAAAGTTTAATTGCTTGCACCTATTAAAGATGAACACATAAAAACAAATAGATCATTTTAATAGCAACTAAGGTAAGTAAAACACCAAAATCTACTGTAATCAATATAATCTGTGTAGGCTACTGCTCAATAAAATGCAGACTTTAAAATGGCAAAGAATTAAGTAGCAAACTTTTTATTCATCTGGAAAAGAGGATGTGGTTCCTTACTTGAAAAAGGGTTTTAGAAGCAGGTATTTAAGCAAAGAATGGATAAACGCATGGCATATTGGGATGGGGAAGCAGCATGAAAGAAAAAATGAGCTGAGAGAAGGATACAGAGGGAGTAGACAGGGGATTGGGATAAAGCAAAGAGACTTTGAAGTGGAATAGTAAGAAAGGAGAGATGTTCTGTAGATATCGGGAGAAATATCGAGAGCCTTGGAGGTGAAGATTAAAAGGTTGAACTTGATACAGAAATTGAGTGGAAACAAATGAAGAGGTGCAAAATGGTTTCTGGATGATTCTACTGAACATTTGATAACAACAGCAAAAAGAAGACAATCCTATCAAAGAGTAGAAGAAATCAGAGGAATATAGATTATATTTTACTGCATGAAAACGGAAAATATCATAGACACAGAGGTGGGGTTAGATGTAGGGGACTTCCTATACCTCATAAAAAAGTCTACCAATAAAAAAAATTGCTATCCATTAACCAGACATTCACCTCTGAAATGGTCATAATTAAAACTACGATTCTGTAATGGAGGTCACAGATTATATGACCTTCTGGGACTTCTTCCACAATGGCAGGGCTGGAGCAGCTGTCAGGCCCAGGGCCACCGGAGCAGTGGTCAATCCCAGGGTTGAAACAGCGGCCTGGGTTGGAGCAGCAGCAGTCAGCCCCTGCCACAGGAGCAGCTGCCAGAGGTCAGCTCCTGGCAGCACTCCGACTGTTAGTCTCTCTCCTCCCTCCTGGGTATTTTTAGTAAAAGTCAGGGACTGGTCGTGGGCTTCCTTGCATTTTTTATTACCCACAACATGTCCCTGACTTTTATTAAAAATTCCCTTGACAGAATCTTAACCTTAGTCATAATTAGGGTTCACACTAAATATCCTGTAAAGATGGGTGAAAGGAGTTCATCACTCTCTGTTGTTATTTCAGCTTGGTCTGTCTATAGTTTACAGGATACCTTTATAACCAGAAGAACTAGTAATTTGAATCTCTGCATTAAACAAAGTAAAGCTTAACATTCAGAATACTGAATACCCAAGAAGATAGGACAGGACACCTAACTGCACAATTTCCATTGACTTTGCAACAGTGTGTATTTGTATGACCACATAAACTACAATACTATAAGCAGTTACAAAATTTTTCTAGCCATGTCGGTCCCAGGATATTAGAGTGACAAGGTGGGTGAGGAAATCTCTTTTTATTGGACCAACTTCTGTTGGTGAGAGAGACAAGCTTCCAGCTACACAAAGCTCTTCTTCTGGACTGAGAACAGTACTCAGAGTGTCATAGTTAAATACAAGATAAAACAGATAGTTTAGCCGAAGTAGCTACCACATATTCCAAGGCAGCAGTTCTTAACCAGGGGTCCATGAGCCAGTTTCAGGGGGCCACAGGGCCCCACAGCTGAAGCTTGGTGCCCTGAGCCCCGGTGCCCCCACGGGGCTTAAACTGGGAGTGGAGCCGTGGGGAGCCCCACTCCCCAGCGTTCCCCACAGAGCTAAAGCCCTGAGTCCCAGCACCCCCTGTGGAGCTGAAGCCAGAGCCTCAGTGCTCCCTGCTGGTTGAAGCCCAGACAACCAAGCCCCCGCTCATCCTGAGGGGCTGAAGCCTGGAGCCACAAGCCCCAGCGCTCTCTGCAAGGCTGAAGTCCAGAGCCCCAAGTCCCAGTGCTCCCTGTGGGGCTGAAGCCAGCACCCCAAGCACTGGCGCCCCCTCAGGGCTGAAACTAGGAGCAGAGCCGTAGAGAGCCCAGAACCCCAGTGCTCCCCCCAGGGCTAATGCCCTGAGTCCTGGCACCCCCTGCGAGGCTGAAACCAGAGCAGTGGGGCTGAAGCCCAGAGCACCGGTGCTCACTGCGGAGCTAAAGCCTGGAGCCCCGAGCCATGGCGCTCCCTAAGGGGTTGAATCCAGGAGTAGAGTCACGGTGAACCCCAAGCCCCAGCACTACCCCCAGGGCTAAAGCTTTGAGCCCTGGTGCACCCTGAAGGGCTGAAGCCTGGAGCACCAAGCCCCCCCCCCCCCCCGGCTGAAGCTGGATCACCAAGCACCCCCCTCACCGCCCCCGTGGCTGAAGCCCCAAGCCCCACCTGATGGCTAAAGTTCAGAGCCCCAAGGGCGCCCCCCCGCCCATGGCTGAAGACCTGCACCCCATAGGGCTAAAGTCTTGAGGCCCCTGCACCTGGTGACTGAAGCCAGGAGCCCAGAGCGTCTCTTCCCCGCACCCTGGGGCCTGGAGTTTTTATACCGTGTTGGGAGGGCTCAAAGAAAAAGGTTGAAAACTCCTGTTTTAAGGGACTATTCAAGGTGAAGTGGCCCATTAACACCCCTGCAGTCACAGGACAAAAACGGGGGTTAGTGAGTTACAGATTCTTGTAATAATAAAGACACTTAAGATCATGATTTTTAGTGTCTAGCAAAGTCATGAATCTTAAATGAGCTTACATTCATAACTTTGCTAGATATTAAAAATCATGGTCTTAATAAAGACACTGGATTTATGGCTTATTACAACAACCTATAACCCACTAACCCCCCTTTATGCCTTATGACTACAGAGGTGTTAATGGGCCACTTCACTTTGAATGGTCCCTTAGAACAGGGGTAGTAAATTATTTTTTGTCAAGGTCCAAATTTCTTGGTCAACGTATAATCAAGGCCAGAGCTCACCACCCCCAGCTTCCCTCCCCTAACCCCCCAGTTGTCTCCCCAAGCTCCCGCCCACCCTGTGCTGAGAGTTAGGTGACCTTATTTCCTTAAACTGAAACTGGTATGCATGGGGCTGGCCGGAGCCACCTGGCATTGCTATTTGCCCCCTCCAAACGTTTCTCTTTGTCCCCATTTGAGCCAACTAGCAGAGATGGGACAGGGGGAAGAGGAATGGGATCTGGGCAGCAAAGCAGGGTGTGTGTGAGTACTTTTGAGCTGAGTGCCAGGAGGTGAAGCTCTTGGACTATGATCCAGCTAGTGGTGCGATACCCCTTTGGGGGCTGGGATAGCAGCGTGGCAGGAAGGAGGCTCCAGGTAGCAGGAGGGACCAAGGAGACTCCAAATAACAGCCCTGGGGAGATGGGGGGAAGCCGGGATGTGGCAGCAATGGGTGACTGGAGGTGGACTGGGTAGGGAAAGAGGCCGGTTAGAGTGGGGAAGTGGGTGGATTGAGGGGCTGGAGAAGGCTCCGAGGACCACTAAGCCTGGGTGGGAGGCTCCAGGGACTGTGATGAAGCAGCATTCCCCCTGGCAGTAGCACTCCCCATGTGTCCCTGCAGCGCAGGGAGGGAAGAAGCAGCAGCGCTGTCTAAGCTCTTCCTCCTCCTCCCAACATGAGGCTGTTTCGCCTTCCCTGCTGCTGGAGAGCACTGCTGCCAGGAGCAGGTGCTGCCTCCTCGCTTCTAGGCATACCCTCCAGAGGCATCTGGAGATATGGGGGGAGGGGAAGTGACCACGCACAGCCTCTGCCCCCCAGGTCCAATGAAAAAAGTCTGGCAGTCCGGATTTGGACCACGGTCTATCTATTGACTATCCCTGCCTTAGAATATGTACTAACTACTTATGCTAAATTATCTGTTTGACCTTGTATTTAGCTGTGACAATCATGGTACCTTTCCCAAACCTGAAGAAGAGCTCTGTGGAGCTTGAAAGCTTGTCTCTCTCTGACCAACAAAAGTTGGTCCAATAAAAGATATGACCTCCCCCACCTTGTCTCTCTCAAATGCTAGTTTAGCAGAAATTAAGCTATTTAATAAGTTTTTAGGTTATTCTAAAAGACAAATGTAACCAAAATTAATTGCTAATATTTCTTTTAATATTCTCTATTGGTAGTGTTTAGAGATGTCAGTGATATGCTATCAAGTAACTAAACTCTTATTTCAAATATTGTGCACATCTTAATACAAAAAAAAAAAAATTCACCTTTGCTAGAACTTCTGGGGAAACCTCTTCATCTGGGGACCACAATTTCCCATTTTTCTCACCTGTTGACTACAGATATTTATACAAGTTTAAAGATGGATTCACAAACAAAAACATGTAAAAAATTAAAACAAAGATTTTAAAGATTAGATTAACTCCCATATGTATAATCTTTTACATATGATATCAACATATTAAACATTTAGGGTATGACTATACTGCAAAGAAAAACTCAGAGCCCAAGTGAAAGAGCCCAAGTCCACTGACTCGGGGTCATGGGGCTTGAACTGCAGGGCTAAAAAAAGCAGTGTGGACGTTCCTGTCCAGGCTGGAGCCCAGGCTCCAAGATCCTCCTCCCTTGCTGGGTTTCAGAGTCCAGGCTCTAGCCTGAGTGGAAATGTCTACATTACTATTTTTAGACCACAGCCTGGACCCCGTGACTCCGAGACTTGGTGTGGCGGGTTATTTTATTTTTTTTTTTTTGCAGTGTAGACATATTCTTAGTGAACACTAAGGGTTCACTGGCCTAATCACACAAACTTAACAGCTGTATAGCTTACAGAGATTCAATCATAAACAAAGAAAAGGAAGGACTTAAATCTTACCCTATCATTCATGAGGAGATCTTTCACGATGAAATTTGCAACCACAGATTTCATTGGAGAAGCAAACTGGTCTGGAGCTAACATAGAAATATGGCCCAAAGAGACTAATGGAGTTATAAGTTGCTCTGGAACATCAGCATTCAAACTTCTACTAAGAGGCTAGGGGAAGAAAAATTTCCATTTAAAATGAATTATATAAATTGCTGAGTGTGCATGCCTGAACAGCCTAATGAACTAACTTATTTCATTACTGGACTGCTGATTAACTGCACTTGCCTCCCAAATAACATCATTTCATGAAACCAAGAAAACCTTTTGTCTATGAAACATTTCACGCTGTATTTACAGATTGGTGAAAATAGCTATATTAATTACAGAATTATAGTGTGTGAAATTATATCAGTGATAAAAGATTAGCCTTTTTATTTTTTATTTTTTTACTAACTAGGGACCTGAGGGCTTGTATACACAGGGGCACTCAGGAAAATTAATCTGAATTAACTCTAGATGTGAACTGAATGTGCAGTAGTTAAACCACTGTAAAACCATGTGGACACTCTCATTCAGAATTAAAATGTCCTTATTTCAATTTATCTTTGGTGAGTTAAGTTAAACCAAATTAAGCACATTTCAATTCTGAATGAGAGAGTGTCCACATGGGTTTAACGCAGCTTAAATAGCCATTAGCTAATTCAGGTTAACTTTGCTGAGTGTCCCTGTATAGACCTGACCTGATTCTGCATTTCTTGCAACCCGACAGAAGTTTTGTGCATTACTAGGAATATCAGATCAGCCACAGAATTTTTCATAGCATCCCAAGTGAAATGTCTCAGTATCATTCTTTTAGGCCCAAATTTTCAAATATTGGTACCAGAAGTTGTGTGTCTAATTAAGTAGCTTCATTTTCTAGAGGAGCTAAGATTTCAAAGTAATAAATAGGAGCTCAGCACTTCTGTAAATTAGTCCACTTGTTTAGATGTTAAAGTTCATATAGAATACACCTTGTTAGCATGCTGGACTACAGAAGACCTAAAATGGTTCCATTCTATTCTAACCTATTCAGGAGAAGAATTTCTCAGACATTGAACATATTAGCTATTTTTAGGATGGGTGGCCTTGTGCAGTGGCTAAAGACCAAAAAATCAGATAACACAGCTACATGGAAATTTAATATTTTAAAATGAACCCAGTTACACTGTGAACAGAAATAACTAGCCTAACCACAATTAGGTGGAGAGCACTAGAAGGCAAAGCTAGAAAACAACTGTGAACAGAGCCTTCTATCAAAGCATAAGTGATGTGTATTTCCCTTTCATCATAATAGTTGCCAGAACACTGAGAAGGGATATTTTCTCTGTGTATGCTAGAAGTATTCATCAGTGTCCAGACAGTGTCACTGGGGGTAGGGGAAGAGCATGTATTTGCACTCTTTCCTAAGTTTTACTGGAAACATAGCTTAAGCACAGAGTTCAGGCACTAAGAGTTCAATTCAGTCTCCCAGCTCCTGAATTATGCATGGATTCTACGGTAATCAAGATGAAGTTAGTTTTCTTAATTGCAACTTTAAAAGTGAAAGAGATCCAAATTATTTGAACAAAATTCAATAAACACATTATACCAAATTTGGCAAACATACCTCAAAGATCTGTGCAAGTTGCACTTCTTTATTTGAGAATATGGCATGTATACAGTGGACAGCCTGTTTTGCTTGGTGAGGAGTACCTCTCTTTGCTTTCTGATGCAAAATAGGAATTAATGTCCTGCAAAAATTAAACATAATATTTCAAAATAAAATATTTATAATGAACAAAAAATTAATTCCACTAATATCTGCTGGTTGAACTCTTCACCAATGCAGGTCCCTGATCACAGAATGAAAATCTTCAGCTTCAAGCTGTCTTTGAAAGCTGTTCAGGAAGGATAATAATGAGACAAATGCAAGTAAGCAACTGACCCTCATCAAGAAATTGAATTGTATGTTAAGAAAAGAAAGTCTATTGTAAAGCACAATATACTTCACCAGTAAATAGATTATTTGCCATTCACGTTTACAGAAGCAGAGGTAGCAAGAACAGATTGAAGCAGTGTTCACAAAGTTGGAACAATGAAGTCTCAGATTTGTTTTTTTCCTTAAAGTAGGAAAACTGGAAAAATGCTGAAGTATGTTAACAATGTGAGCAGAGTATTCCAAGCTGGTGATTTACAGATGTCTGCCTGAATGACTCCCTCTTAACTAGCTAAGTCTTCCATGGTAGGTTTAATTAAGTGAATAAGGAAACAAGATAGTGCGGGATTCAAAATAATTGTGAGCTCGCCAATATAAATGGGGATTACACCAGATTTCCAAGAAGGATGTATCAAATGGCTGCACTCTCTTGTGATGCTACTGAAATTATCAGTGGTCTTAGAAAAATCATGTTATTTAAATATTGATATATTGTCATAACTTTGTATTGTGCTTTACAGAAAATAGAGACCCTATCTCTGCCACAAAAAAATTACAATAGAAATCATATAACCTTTGGAAACAACAGTGAATAGATGAAAAAAGGGACAGACTAGTATTGCAACAAATGAAGTTTTGAAATACATGTTGATTAGAGGGTGATTGTGTACAGCTATATAAAAGTAGTGGCCTCTGAGTAAAGATTTTAAGGCTGAGACTGAGGACAACATGCGCTGTAAAAGGGAGGTCATTCCACATAAAGAGCAGCATGAAACAGGGCACAAAAATGAGTGGGAGAAGGAAACAAAGAGAACATCAAGGTGGGAAGAGTGGGCAGGGCATAAAGCACAATACGAGAAGTAAGGCTGAATCCAGAAAAGGGTCATGCAGTGCCTTGAAAATGACTTGCCATTGTGGCCCCAACCCAATCTTCACAAGCAGGAGCTCTAGGAGAAACCCTAGGGACCCCGCCCAGCTCAGAAGAGACTCTGGGGTCAGGGCGCATGCTATTTGCTGATGAGGTGAATTGAAAATGTGTGCGTATTGTGTGTCTGGTATGTGGCAAGGGTGACAGTGCTGTGGAGGAGAGTAAAGAGTCCTTTGCCTTTTTCTGTAGCCACATGAGAAATAGGATTCTACCCTCTCTGATGAGAGTGAGGGACTTGGCAGGGGGTAAATTAGCTCCACCTTATATGTGAGTCAGAGATACAGTTAAGTTGGAACTGACCCTTGCGTATCAATCACTCCACTGTACAATGAAGTCCTTTTGGGATCTGCTGAGGTTCCTCACTATGGTGGCACTGGAGTGGTCAAGGCCAATAGTGCTTGGTAACTTTAACATCCACATAGACAATGAGTCATCTGAAAAACCCAGGATTTCATGGTCACCAAGGAGCTATCCCAGATGGTTATGGGCACAAATCGTAGTTAGGCACATAACTTAGTTTGGTGTTTGGGATTCCAGTGGAGGTGGAGATTCTTGACGTTATCCCCATGTCACAGACTGACCATTGGCTCATTTGATTTCGAGTTGGGGCTCACCTCCCTTGTCTGGGCTAGGGAGCTGTTTTGATAGTCTTCTCTCAGAAACTAGAGGGACCTGAGGAGTTCCAAAAGGGTCTGAGGGAGAACTCCTTTCCTCAGACAGACTACTACTGATGGACTGGTGAACTATTGTAATACTCTGTTCCTCAATCACCAATGAAGTGCCCTCTGGGACTCTTTTCCACAGTTTCTGCCTCCCAGGTCACCTTTAGTTATAGAGGGCCTGCAACAACCAAAGCAAAAGAGAAGATGGCCACAATGTCGGTGGTGCAAATCTAGACTCAAATCTGACAAATTGCAACTCCTATCTCGTGATTGCGAGAGAGGCAAAGAAATGGTTCTTTGCTTCTACCATCATATCTGCAAAATCTTGTTTAGTTTGCTTGGTTAATCTGAGGAAATTTTTGCTCAGTTCATGAATCAAGTATCTCCAATTGAGGGAATTTCTTCATGTCTGATAAAATTGCTCAAATTCAAGTCATAGCTATCTGCCTCAATGGGAGCACAGCATGTTCTGGAAGTGTCAAACCCTAAGGCCAGGTCTATACTAAGAGCACTTTGTCAGTATAGCTATACTGGTATAATATACTGGCAAAACACTCCTAGTGTGGATGCAGCTTACACTGGCAAAACTGCTGGCATACCCTATTTCAGCCCCGCCCCGCTCTCTCCACTGCAGAATTTGGTGGCTAGATTGTGAGACTGTGTTTTCTTCCACAAGCACATGAAACCTGTGCATTATGATCTGCACTGGCTGCCTACCGATTTCCAGATTGATTTAAGGTGTTGGTTTTGACTTACAGAGCCCTAAACAGCTTGAAAACTGCAGAAGAAATTGCCTCTCTTTCCCCTCATGTCTCGAGGCAGTTATAGTTGGCAGAAGCACCTGAGACGGAACCCACGACTGACAGATAGCAGGAGTTCTTTGTTGAAGAAATGGTTTTTTTACCCACGAACGCTTATGCTCAAATAAATTCGTTAGTCTTTAAGGTGCCACTGGCCTCCTCATTGTTTTTGTTAGAGCCCCATATCTTTGGAAGTGGTTTCCACCTTGGTCCATAATAGCTAGTTTTTAACCTTCGGTTGTTATCTTTTCTCCATTTCTCAAAAAAATGGGAGAGGCTGCATGAAGGAAAGCACTGGGTAGAAATAATGTTGGGGGATTAAATTAAATCTTTATATCATCTTTGTTATTGTTGGTATTTTAAAATAGGAGGTAGACTAGATCCTGCTTTTTAAGTGTATATTTTAAGGAGATTTTTTAATAATGTATTTATACTAAACCTACAACAAATACATAAAAATAAAGTGAGGACAAGGAGTTTAAATGTGAAAAGAGACAGGGAACCAGTGAAGGGATCAAGGTGGTGGGGTAAAAGGCATACACGTTCACAGCAACAGGAAAGGAAGATTATTTTAGTAGCAACATGGTGAACAGGTTAAAGGAGGGGACAGACTTTTAAGTGTTAAAGGCACTACCAGTATGTGAAGAAATACACTCACGATCTTATCTGCGGCAGGTCTGTTTCTATTTTGTGGCCTGTGTTTCTGAAAATCTGAATAGCTGCCTCAGCTACCTTATCATCTTCCATCCTGAGGCACTGCAGGAGAGACTCATATGTCTCTGCAGAGTGGAACGAGGTAGGATGTGTGAAAGACAAAACCTGTAGATACATAGCAAAACCAAAAAATGTTTTTTGCACATGCATAATGGATTACCAACAAACAAAATGATTTCCACTTATGTTTCTTTATGAGAAATAACAGTAGCATGTTTATGCCATTTCATATAAGGTGCTTCTTGTAACACATCTTAAAATACTTTCACTAACATTTTGTTTTTCAGGGCTCCCTATCCATTACTTTTTCTAAAAAATTGGATTTTTAAATATTTGAACATATTTATTCAAGACATTATCATCATATTCAGAACTTGTTTTATAGCTCAACCTATGTAAACAACACTTTCCCTCATTCTGAGAAATCTCAAAAGCTTAATTTCTCCAGAATCTTAGATAATTGGGTAGAAAAAGAATGACCAGGTTTGAGATATACGTATATAAAAATAAAATGTACAACTAGAAGACTTATGGTGCCCTGATGGTTGACCTACTTTACGCAGTGTTCTGTCATGAGAAGACACACCCTCACTTCCTAACTAAAACTTCTGGACCTGTATGAGAGACTGTTGAAACAGGAGGCAATGGCTCAGAGTGAAACAGGACCAGTCCACCCTGGTATTTAAACAAACTATAGAATTTATTGGAGAAAGGCTGGATGTGGTGTCACCAAGGGTGTACCTACCAGACAACGGTTTCTTAGCCATCAACAGGCTTATACAGCAGCCCCAGGATGTCCATGTGGCCTTGCCTGGCCCTATTGGGTCATATGCTCCCAAGTAATCATGGGACCCCATTTACAAGGCTCCACCTCAGATACTTGCAAGTGTGGCTACAGTCTGTTTACGCTCTGGGCGGACACAGCCTCCACTGTCTAGTTTCAATTCCTCAAAGGCACAAATGAAGGCGGGAAATTTACCATAGGTTCAAACAGGGGTTTCCTCAGAGCACTAAGCACTAAGTTGAGATCTCATGGTGGAGTAGGTTCCTTGACAGGAGGAAAAAGGTTGAACAGACCTTTAATAAACCTTGCAGTGGTCGAGTGAGTCAAGTCTGAAAACCCCTTGATGGAGGGATGAATGGCTGTTAGGGCAGCTAGTTGAACCTTGATTGAGCTCATTGATAATCCTGCAGTTTTTAAAATGTAGTGAGTAATTGAGAATGTGTGCAACAGGCAGGACTTGAGAGGAGGCATAGATCAATGGCTGTGCCAAGCCTGGAAGTGTTTCCATCTCTGTACGTAAGATTTGCTTGTCAAGGATTTCCTACTATTAAGCTGTCCTGTTTGTGCCTCTGTGGAGCAATCTTGTTCTACACCAGAGAGCCAACTAGTAGCTAGGCCTTGAGGTGAAGTCCCCAGAGGTTAGGGTGGGTGATGGATTCCAACTCCTGAGTAAGGATATCCACTATCAGGGCAAGGGAGAAAGGAGGTTATCAAGACATGGGCACCAGCTCTGGGAACAATGCCTATCTCAGCCACTACAGTGTTATGAGGATGGCTACTTATATCTCTCGTTTCAATTTGTTTAGGACTTTAGGCAGTGAAGACATCCAGGGATCAGCATGTAGCAATACATGAGGCCAAGGGAAGACTAGGGCCTTACCAGTTGAGTTGCAGCCGTACTCTTCCCCTTGAAAAGAATTGTTTGCACTTTGTATTGTATGGTGTTGCAACGAAATCTATCTCCAGATTACCCAAAGACAGACATATCCTTCAGAATTCCTCATTGTTCAGCTCCTGTAGGTGGAAACGTCTGCTGAGCGAGTCTGCCATTGTGTTCCAAAGTCCTTGAAATAAACCGCCGAGACCTGTATGGGGCGTGATATGTACCAGATCTACAGTGTTGAAGATAAGGACTAGGATCTTGCTCCTCCTTGTTGATTGATATAATATATTGCTGCTCTGCTGTCCGGCATTATTCTGATTGGGTGGCCTCTGATGTGGGGTAGAAAGTGCTGATAAGCAGTGTAGTGATGCGGTGTGGTTCCCTGCCGCCCCGGAGAGGGATGAGCCCCTCTGGACGCCAAAGTGGGCGGAGCCAGTGGAGCCTGCGCCTGCCCCCCAAGGTCAAGGCGCAGGATAGGAAGTACAAAAGCCCCACCGCAGAGCTCACTAGAGCCCCAGCCTCCGGAGAAGCCAGATGCCTGGGGCCTAGCTCCCAGTTGGGAGACTCCTGCAACTAGCGACCGACCTGAGGACTGGCCAGACCAGCCGAGGCCTGATGCCGACCAGACCCCAGAGAAGCTGTTAAACCTGCCCGTGGCAAGTTACCCAGAGGAGCTGCCAAGCCTACCACTCGCCGGGTACCCTGAGGAGCCCATGGTGCTTGATTCCTTGGAGGACACCGTCCTGCCGCTGGTACCTCTAGAGGGGGAGGTAGCAAGTAACCCAGGGGCAGCCGACCCTAGTCTAGCTGGAGCACACCCAGAGCCCATGTCAGTGTGTTGCGGCCAGGATCCCCACTGACAAAGCAGCAGGCCTTCTGCTGCTGCTAGGGCCCCGGGCTGGGACGCAGTGGAGTGGGTGGGCCTGAGTCCCCACTGCCACCCAGCGTGGCCCTCTGGAGCCAGGACTGGGGCTTATTGAACTTAACTGTTTGCTCAGCCCCTGTCCGAGGGCCTGAGCCATTGCCTCTGTATGGCCCCGCCCTGACCCAGGGCCTCCTGAACTCATTTGTTTGCTCAGCTCCTGCCTAAGGGCCTGAGCCACAGACTTTGTACAGCCCACCCTGACCCAGGGCCTGGGCCTTTCGAACTTGCTTGCTTGTTCGGCCCCTGCCGGAAGGCATGAGCCATGGACTCTTTGCCACCCACCCTAGCCCAGGGCCTCGGCTTATTGCTTAATGGTTTGCTCCGTCCCAGGCCAAGGACCGGAGCGTGGAGCTCGCTACTGCCTGCAAACCGGGTGTGCATAGTCCTTGTTTTGCCTCTACCACTGCCGTGGTGTGAGACCCAGGGGACAGATTAGTTCCCCGACAGAACCAGAAGGACGTAGGCGAGGCGGTGTGGTTCCCTGCCACCCCGGAGAGGGACGAGCTTTGGCCAAACCCTTCTACAAGCAGAAAGAACCACTCTTAGCTCTAGTATGTTGATGTGGAGGATCACCTCCTGAGGGGTCCATTTGCCTTGAGCTGTTGGTGACTTGGAAGTCACTGTAGAGTATGGCCCTTTCTTAGCATACTTGAGCTTCTTTTGGGGAAGTTCAGCCAATCAGGTGGGCTGGTAGAGGACTGGGTGAGACCATTGCACTGACCGTGATCTACTGTATTTTCTCTTTGATGTAGGTGCATAGATGCAAAGAGTGTAGTGTCGCCCAGGAGTCCTAAGTGAATGAAGGTATCAGTCTGTAGCAACACTGAACAATTTGGGTCCCCCAAAAGGGAGGTCCCAAACAGTTTTATGCCTCCCCCTGGAGGCCAGAAGACTGCAGCCAAAAAGCTTGGCACATTACCACTGCAACAGCCATGAAACATGCAGCTGTACAGGCTGCATCAAGTGAGGCCTGGAGAGATGCTTTGGCAATTGTCCGGCCGTCTGTTATGAGAGCTTGAAACTGTTCCCTCCGGTCCTGTAGCAGATGAGAAAAAAATGAGAACTTCAAATTGTTTGTAAAATAATATTTTGCCATCACGGCAATTGGTTACTATAAATTACAAGGATGCCGAGTAGCACCTCTTGCATCTCAGGTGGTCTAGCTATTTCAGCTCCATGTCTGATGGCACTGAATGGGACCAATGCTGTCTGTTTTGCTCATTGACAGCTTTAACCACTGGGATTTAGGTGTTGGGTAGCAGAAAAAATACTCCAAGCAGAATAAAGTATTTTTTTCATCAGTCCGTTTACACATAGGTAGTACAGTGGTTGAGGACTGATACAGGCTGATACCATACAGGCTGGGGCCAGTAGTGCATCATTGACAGGCAAGGCAATTTTGCCCTGAGGTGATATACGGAGGATGTCCAACAAGGCATGTTGGGGTTCCTGTATCAACTCTAACAGAATTTGCAAGGTCTCTGCTATCTGTTTTGTAAGGTCTTGAAATTGTCAGTGTACGATGGTGGAGGAAGCATAACACCTGCATCTGGCAAGGAGGAAGATTTGCGGTAAGGTGGTGTTTCTTCTTCCTCTGCTTGCTCTTGTTCCTCTGCAAGTTACCCCTGTGAAGCTGGGTCGATTGTGGCTATTGCTTTTGACACATCCTCTTAAGAGATGGAATCCTGTATAGCAGGTTGCCACAAGGGGCCATGGGCTCCAATAAACCCGCTGAGATGGAAAGAGGAAGGGGGCAGTACCACAGGGTTGTCCTTACCAGATTTGCTGGGTGTGTGTCCTGCAGGGGCTTCCTCAGGGTGCACTGCAAGGGAAGGAGGCTGGAATAGTAAAGTAAGGGAGCCTTGTATGGACATCTCAATCAGATGAGGTGTCACTCTCACATCCATCCAAGGGGCAAGCAGTGCAGTCCCAGTGGTTGAGTGGGTACCGGAGGTCAAGTCTTGATTAGATGGTATCAGAGGATATGTTGGAAGTTCCTCTTGGTACCCTCAATGGATTTGTGAGGAACCAGTGACAGTGTTGGTACCAGACAGTATATCAATTCTGGAAGGTAAGTCTGTACTGGTGGGGAGTATCTCTCAGTAACTCGGAGAAATGGTGACTCAGGTTTTTCAAGGATCTGAAGATCCTTATAGCAAGGACGACTAGATGGTACTAGGAATTCCGAACACTGACCCTCAGGAGTTAGTATGTTGAGTGGTACTGGAGACAGTACTGGAAGTGCGATATATGTGCCCATCTCCGCTGGCAGAGGAAGGTGGTACTGATGACTATTTCAGTTTAACCTTAAAGTCCTTGTGCTTCGGAGGCACTTGGTCTGGTGCCGGCTTTGGTGCCTCCGTAGGTTAACAGTCAGCTTCTTGATATGGGGTGTAGTTTCCCTAGCCGGTACCAGGGTCTCTGTACTGAAAGAGATGGGGATCTTAGCAATAACCTGCGTAGGGATGTGATGTCTCCTGAGATCCAGACCAAAAGGGTGACTTTCCCCTTCTCTTATCCTGTTCCAGGGAATGGGATCTCTTCTTTATTGATGGTCTGGGAAGTTCTAAGGGGTCAGCAGCAGTGACAGTCCCCAAGGGTTCTATGAGTAACCAAATCTGATGCAGGGGCGGGGGAGGAGGGAGTGACTCAGACCCCAGAGATCTCAGAGAATGTTCCACATCAACAGGAGTTTTAGCCTGTCCTCCCTCAGATTTTTAGATCTACTTTTAAACCCTGTTTAAACATTTGGATCTTACATTTGGAGGGGATAGGAAGCTTGGGGTCTTGGATGTAACCCATAACTCGAGCCCAGAGAAAAATCAAAGGCCCAAATCACCCAAATGGAAGAAGGGAATAAAGAAGAGGGAATTCAGATATCCACTGCAAAGGAATAAAAAAATATTGAGCAAGACAGATAGCTAGCTAACAGATAATGTGATGCACCATCTTAAGCCACAGTTGGCTGAGAAGGAAGTGGAGTGGCAGTGAGTCTGCCACCCTCTTTCCCCACCCCCCTCATACCAGAGCACAGGAATATCCAGGGCACAAGCACAGATCTGTGGACACGGGAGACAAAAATCTCTGATCAAGAGTACATGGGTTCACGTATATAGACACAGAGAAGTGTAGAAGTGGAAGGAACTTCAATAGTCATCTAGTCCAGTCCTCTGCACTGAAGGCAGGACTAAGTAATAACTAGACCATTCCTGACACGTGCTTGTCTGACCTGTTCTTAAATACCTCCAATGACAGAGATTCCACAACCTCAGATGCCACAACCTCACATGGCAATATGTTCCAGTGCTTAACTACCCTGAGAGTTAGGAAGTTTTTCCTGATGTCCAACCTAAACCTCCCTGGCTGTAATATATGCCCATTGCTTCTTGTCCTGAGGTGGAGCAGCCAAAGGAATACGACTCGAAAAGAAACTTTCTGTTCTTGCCTTACACACCTTGGCACCAGCTTATTTCTCTAGTCTTACTTCAGCTATACACCATGTACCCCTCACTCCACTTAAGCTGCATGACTAATTTCCCCATTAGTGTCTATCTCCCTGGGATTCCTTCCAGATGGCTCCCATATGTGTTTGTCTGCCATGCTACCACACTCTTCTTCAAGTCCTTCCTCAACACTTTCTTCTTCTGAAAGACCTTTCCCTCCTTAGTCCCCTTCTCAGAGGAATGTTAACACCCGACAACTAAAAAACTTTATGTTATTAAGAAATAAACCAAAAACATAACTGTACAGGTGCATGCTAAAATTCTCTGTTCAGTCACAGTGCTATTGTCACCTACCATTCCCCATCTTGTGTTAGATAATGTTAACAGACATTGTACAATCTAAATAGTAGTTAATTATATAACAATATATGGTCAATATACAGCATGTTGGTTAATATTGTTAATTCTGTATTAAGAAATGTACCTACATATGTAAAGACAATGTAATTGTAAAGTCTTATTGTAAATGACCCAAAATATGAATAAATAAAATATTTGTTCCCCTGCCCCCAAACCAGATGAATACAGTAAACTTTTCAGTGAAGGGTATGAGACAGGTTCTTACCTGCCTTACAAAGTGCCTACAACTCTGTTAGTACTATATAAATAACTAATGTATTATTACAAAATATTGTATGCCATAATGTTTTATAATAGCTGAAGTTGGAAAAAGTTGGTAAATATTGCTATCTTACTAAACGCAATGCAAAATCCTTCCTCTCAAAATCACTTTTCAGGTCTAAACCTCTGAAATTCAAAAGACTCCTTCAAAAATGAAATGTATGAGTTTAATGAGGAGCAAAATTCTACATTACATCATCATAACTCATGAATGCTAAATATAGAGCCAATTTGTATAACTTACAGATCTTCTAACACACCATCCAAGAAAATTCAGCAGCAACCTTTTGAGTGTAGAATTAGGTTTGTGCTTATAAAGTAGTATTGATATTCAAAATTCCTTTTTCTTAAGCCTTTCCCTCCCCCCCTTTAAAGGCTTTTTTTTTTGAGGTTTAAGATCTTTTGGGGTGCTTGGCTCCCTAATGCAAGGGGGAAACCAGAATGTGCCTCCTCTACTCAGTTCCTCTCTTCTGCTTTACTCCCCTTTGGCCATGCTTAGAGGGGAAATTTTGCTTTTTCTGCTCTCTGGATAATTTCTTCCCAGTGAGATCTTCCATCTGGCAAGCAGTCCCAGCAGCACAAGGGCTCCAGAAGAGATCAAGGAAACTGTAGTTCCAGCAAGAGGCTCCAGAAGGGCCCAGCTGCTGGTCCCAAGATTGTCTCCTCCAGCAGGATTTTCCATCGTTCTATTTAGGCACTGGTATCCTGTTCATCACCATTGTATAGGTATGCCACCACTAGTTCCAGCAGCCCCTCCTGCCTAAGCTTCTATATGGAACTATGACACCTGAGATCCTGGGGGAAGTCAGGTCTTACACAGGGTCAAGGGGATGTACTGGGCCTGTGTAGGTAACAAGAGGAATGGTAACCAGGAAGGATGCAGAAAGACTTGTCTGACTTGAGCTACTGTAGATATAGAGTCTGTTTGCATCAACTCGATCCATAGGGGTTCCTGGTCACAGCCATCAGCTGCAGTTCCTCCGCAGGTGGAAAATCTGAGACCACACTACAAGTGACTGGTACACTATTTACTACCTTAATGTGGGGTGCAACTGGAAGACTGTTCAGTGTCTCGTAGACATTAGGGGATGGTCTCATGGATTAGACTAGAAAGTGCTGATGACAACACAGTGACTAATTCCTTTAGCATCTCTAGAAGTCACTGAAGGATGCAACTCTTTTTACTGACACGGGAAAATTCAGAGAGCAATCACATATAATCTTGATATTAAAAAAATTTTGCTGCAATATTTAGCATTTGCATTATGAAGACTGAAAACAGCTTTTGGGGAGAAAGGTGTGGAAGGGGAAAAGTATGTAACAGAGGGGCAGGATTTTCTTGCATGCGTTGGATCTCTGCAGGCTGTTGCCAGTTGCTAACATACCAGATGTAGCTTATTAGATTCTGCTCTAAATATGAAGTAAATGTGAGCTTCCCTCTGTGGTGAGGAAGCTAAGGTCTGAAACAGACAGGCCACATCTAGAGAAGAGATTATGTAATGGTGTTTTTGTATTACTCTTTTTCTTAATAAAACCAAATTCCAGGATGTGGTGACTTTTTGACAGTTTACAAGAAGTGGGTAATTTGTTGAAGCTCTTTGGGGACTCCATTACCATACAGTGAAAGAAAACTAATCTACATTGCTGTAGAATACCTTGAGAAGTTCAAGTCCTGCACGAATAGCAGTATCAGGACTTACACCCTCCTCTTCATCATCAGCTGTCCCCTCTATTGATTTATTCATCAGCTTTACTAGTGCGCTAAAATAAGAAATGTAAAATAAAGATATATTATTAAACTTGATTATCTGCATTAACAGTGACACCATAGATTATTATAACAAAGAATTTTCACATTAGCTTCATTTAGTTTTGGCAACGAACTACATTGGTCAGTTTTAAAATACTTTCACTTTCTGGTTCTCATGGACTAGTAAAAACATGTTATGCTTATAGATTCCTGACATTGCTGTGGAATATTTAATTTAAAAGCCATTTCAGTTAAATCAAAGTAATATTAGAACACATATATAGTAGTTTGGTAAATGAGCCCACCTCCCCTCAACACACCTTTTCCCCAAAGCCTTTATTGTGGTGACAAACTGAGCTGGCAGTATAAGGTAAGTCACAGAAGGAACCCCAAAATTCTCCTCCTCAAACCCACAAAGATAAAGTAGTTGATTCAATTATTAGATAGCATTCTGTGTCCAGTGTTAGCTATATGGAAGCTATATATGCCTGTTATCCTCATATAAGACCTCCAAATAGTCAAGTTACCAATACCATCTTTTATATTCATGTTTCTACAATTTGCACCACTAAGCCTTGAAAAAAATAGCAGAAATTAAGTCAAGTTTTCTAGACTGATGGAAATGAAGACAACTATATAAACAATATTTTAAAAATGCAGATAGATACTTCTGTACCAGATGTAAATTAATATGAAAGATAATCCTGGTATTAACATCCACTTTAAAGTCAGTAATGGGTCAATATGATCTCCGAGCCTACCTAATGGCTTCTGAGTCAATGTGCACTGGGGCAATTCTTTCCAAAAGAAATTTGACCATCTCCAGGAAAGGATTTGTTGGCTGCTTTGGATTTGCAAGCTTTCGGGCTATCTCCCGCTACAAAAAGAAAAAAAGTGTTATATTACAAGCAAAAATCATTACATTAATTTTAATTATTTCTTAAGTGTTATACATTTTGCATTTGCAGAAATAATGCTGAACAAAAGTCAATTCTTCACAAACTAGCTTCACAGTCCATATAATCACTGAAAAGGATGGGCTGTGGCTACCATGGACTTTTAATGGGAGTGATGTGAGTTAGGCATCTATGCACTTTCATAACGCCACGTAGATTCCTATCTGCACCCATAGGTGTCTAAATACCTTTATAAATCTGACCCAGTATCTTTTATGCAAATAACCAATGGCTTAAGCACTTCATCCAACTACTTAAGAAAAAACAGTTACTTACTGTGGCATTCTGTACCTCAAAGAAATACCCTGGAACCCCATATTCACCCCGTCATATAATTATGATATATTTCATGCAAAGTCTGCCAGATAAGATATCATACAAAAAGTCACAATCTTCTGAAACCCATCGTTGTGTCAAAATATGTATATCCTTTGTGTATATGAAATTAGGAGATTATGTTTTATGATTGTTACTGAAATATATTGTAAGTTTGAGAGTCTTCCAGTGCTAGTTCTCCAGCGACAACAAAGGAGGTGATACATTCCCAGGAGGGCATTAAACAACCCTGAATCAGCAGGGGGAGTTGTAAGCAAGAGATTTACAATGCTGTAAGAGAGCTTCATAAGCCTTACACAATGGGAGATTGCTCAACTCCGTGTAGGGTGACCAGATGTATGGATTTTATTGGGGCAGTCCAAAATTCAGGGCTTTTTATTATATAGGTGCCTATTACCTCCCACCCCCATCCCGATTTTTCACACTTGCTATCTGGACACCCTAACTCCCTAAAGCCCACCAGGACATGTTGGGGCTTATGTTTCCAGGCACATGAACTGAGGATATAAAATAGGGGACAGTGGCATCACGCTTTTGCCCTTCTCCTCCCCTACATAAGATGGGACGCTGGGAAGACAAAGACTTGGACTGAGAAGACTGGTCCCAAGCTCAAAGGGGAAGCCTGTGTACTGAGAACTGTAACCTACCTGCAATATCCAGTGGGATGAGGAAAACTGCTTGATCCAAATACTGCCTAATCTAATAAGGTTTAAGATTTAGAGAGTGTGCTTACCTTTTATTGTCCTTGGTAACTATCTCTGACCTTTTGTGCCTACCACTTATAATCACTTAAAATCTATCTTTCTGTAGTTAATAACTCTGTTTTATAGTTTACCGAAAACAGTGTGTTTTGCTTGAAGTGCTTCGGAAATCTCAGCTCAGTTTACAAAGGCTAGTGTGCATTGTCTCCACACTGAGGGAGGGGCAGACTGGGCAATAAACTTACACTGGTCAGGCTTCTGTCCAGGGCAAGATGGTATATTCCGGAGGTGCAAAGCTGGGAGCTTGGGAGATTCACTGGTGCCTTTCTCTGTGAGATTCATGAGTAGCTCCGGGAGCATTCACGTAAGTTAGCTGGGTGTGGGGCTCCACATGCTGTTGTGCTAAGTGATAACAGTGCCTGCAGGGGTTTCCTGCTTGTCACAAGCAAAGCATTGTGAGACACAGCCCAGGCTGGAGAGTTAAGGGAGCACAGATAGATGGAAGTACAAGAAAACAGTGCATATATCCACACGGCAATTTAACACCAGAAGCTGTCCCATATTAGCTGACTTGGGCTCATGGAGCTCAGGCTGCATGGCTGTAAAATTGTAGTATAGAAGTTTGGACTCAGGGACCCTCCTCCATCATTGTGTCCCAGAGCTCAGGCTTCAGCCTGAGCCCAATAGTCTACACTGCAATTTTACAGCCCCAAGAACCCATACAAGCTGACCTAGGCCAGCTGCAGCTGTTTAATTGCAGTGTAGACATACCCAATGAGACAGTATTGCTCAGTATGACTAGCAGTGGTCTCAGCACACCCGTAGCCTAACTGCTGTAAACTTTTTTGTAAGCATCACAGCAAAGAAGAATTTTAAGGAGGAATTTGAAGGAAGATAATGAGTTAGTTTTGCAGATGCTGATGGAGAATTCCTGTAAAGTGTAAGGGGCAGCATGGGAGAAAAAACAAACGTGCTTGTTTGAACATTTAATTAGTGGGACATGTAGGCTGGCATCTTGGGCCAACTGGAAGAGGAAGTTGACATCTTGACAGCGAATGAGAAGATAGATAGGGTGAGCACAGGCCATGAAAGGCACTAAAAGTGAAGACGAACAGCTTACATTTGATGTGATAGAGATGAGGAGCCAGTAGAGGGACACAAGGATCCCACTTTGGAGGGGGTTCTCTAACTGGTGAGGTAAGTACTGAGTAACCTCTTTAAAAATCTGGATATAGTGGGGTCAGAGAAAACTTAACAGGATTGCATGGGGGGAGAAGAGTGGCATGTTGAAATTGACGTGAGGTGGATTTCAATGGAACTGAACAAAATATAATCAAGGATTTTAGGCATAGGGGCCTCCAATGGGTCAAGATTGTGAATTTAAGAATTCTATCAAACTCTCTCTCCAACACTCTTGCACCAGCATCAACTTCCTGCACATCATAATCAGCTTTAACAATGGAACCTTACAGACCACTATAGACAAGAAGCCCATGGATCACCACACTTCCCTTCGCAGATCCAGTAACCACCCTAAATACAGCAAGAAATCTTATCTACAACCACACACTCATATACCACATAATATGCTCTTAGGAGAAAGTCTGGGATACAGATCTTAGCACACTCAGAACTGCCTTCTCCAAACAATGACACTCCATCAGAGAAATAAATGGCATCATGAAATGAGCCACACAAATACCCCGAGACAACTTGCTTCAATAGAGAAAAAATGAACTCTCCGGCCACATATCCCTGTAGTAAGAAGAGAGCTTAAGTCAAAAGCCCTTGTATCAGAGGCTTGGTATGAGGCCTGAGGCTTGAAGGAAAACTTTGATCAAAACTTTGCTGATATAAAAGCACAGTCATGTCGTGAGCAAGAGGCAGACCCTGCTCACCGAATTTGGCAAGCATAGGGCTGATAATACAAAAACACATATTCCTAAGAGATATGAGGCACAAAGCATTCATGCAAGCTTTCTTCCTTCCCCACTCTGAACTCTAGGGTACAGATGTGGGGACCTGCATGAAAACCCCCTAAGCTTATTTTTACCAGCTTAGGTTAAAACTTCCCCAAGGTACAAACTATTTTACCTTTTGCCCTTGGACTTTATTGCTGCCACCACCAAGCGTCTAACAAATATATAACAGGCAAGAGCCCGCTTGGAAACGTCTTTCCCCCCAAAATCCTCCCAAACCCTACACCCCCTTTCCTGGGGAAGGCTTGATAAAAATCCTCACCAATTTGCATCGGTGAACACAGACCCAAACCCTTGGATCTTAAGAACAATGAAAAAGCAATCAGGTTCTTAAAAGAAGAATTTTAATTGAAGAAAAAGAGTAAAAGAATCACCTCTGTAAAATCAGGATGGTAAATACCTCACAGGGTAATCAGATTCAAAACATAGAGAATCCCTCTAGGCAAAACCTTAAGTTACAAAAAGACACAAAAACAGGAATATACATTCCATTCAGCGCAGCTTATTTTATCAGCCATTTAAACAAAACAGAATCTAACGCATATCTAGGTAGATTACTTACTAAGTTCTAAGACTCCATTCCTTTTCTGTTCCCGGCAAAAGCATCACACAGAGAGAACCTTTGTTTCTTCCCCCCCTCCAGCTTTGAAAGTATCTTGTCTCCTCATTGGTCATTTTGGTCAGGTGCCAGCGAGGTTATCCTAGCTTCTTAACCCTTTACAGGTGAAAGGGTTTTTCCTCTGGCCAGGAGAGATTTAAAGGTGTTTACCCTTCCCTTTACATTTATGACACAAGCACATTCCAGAAGGGTGGTACCATAGCACCTCGATAGCAGCACATTCCCCAAAGATAACAGGAACATGCTGACCCTCTTAAGGATAAGGTCAGGGTGACAACATGATGAAGAGAGATGTTTTGATCGAAACTACAGGTACAAGCCAATGGGTGGCACCCTAATACATCAGAGGGTGGCACCCTGATACGTCAAGGGTGATACGTAACTTGTTTGTATTGGTGTATAAAGATGTCTCTCAGAGGGAGAGTCTTTGTCCAGCCGAGGGGGCAGTGGAAAGTCCCACCACTGACTGAGCTGCGTCCATTGTCACGGGCATACATGGCTAGTGTAACTGTAGACATTGATCTGGGGAGCTGGGACTGTGCTTTGCTGACAATAAACCTGACCAAGTGCTTTCACACCTTAAGAGATTTTGTGGTCATTGGGCAGTTCACTTGAGATCTACTGTGCCAGCTATCTGCGCAGAGCTGGGACAGCACACAGGGAAAACACACATGCAGCCAAACATCTGATGACACTGCCTAGTTGTCACCTAGCACCCTTCTCTGGAACCCAGATGGGGTATAGTTAAACAATTACAACCCATACTTGATGGGGACCACATCCTGAAAGAAATCTTTCCCAAACCCCCACTTCTGGCCTTCAAACAACCCCCCAAACTTGCCAAGCTCATCATCAAAAGCGAGCTCCCCACAGCAGGATACACCAACTCGAAGTGGCACCAGACCCTGCCAGAACAACAGATGTAAAACCTGTAGACATATCTCCATTGCTATGATGATCAACACCCCACACAACACCCCCTTTAAGATCCAAGGGTCTTACATATACCTATCACAATGTGATTTCCCTTATTCAGTGCACTAAATACCCCAATAACAACTACATAGGTAAAACAACACTCCATACGCTCTCAAATGAACTCATACAGAAAAACAATACAAGACAAAAGCACATCATCTGTGGGCTAATACTTTTCACAAAACAATCACTCCATATCTGACCTCAGTCCTCCTCCTCCAAGATAATCTGCACAACACCTTCAAAAGACAAGCCTGGGAGCTTAAATTGAGAACTATAATAGGCACTAAAAATCATGGTCTTAATAAAGACCAATCTGTAACCCACTAAAACCCGGCCTATTTTGTCCTGTGGCTGCAGAGATTCTAATGGGCCACATTACCTTGAATGAATTCTTGGAATATGTATAAACTACTTATGCTGAACATCCATTTCACCTTGTATTTAGCTATGATGCTCTGTGTACTTTTCCCAGACCTGAAGAAGAGCTCTGTGTTGCTCAACAGCTTTGTCTCCAACACCAACAGAACACTGTCCAATGAAAGATACTGCCACACCCACCTTGTCTCTCTAATATCCTGGGACCAACATGGCTATAGCAACACTGCAAACAAATTTTAAAAGGGCAAATAGGATGACCGGGGTGATTACAGGCCTGTCAGCCTAACTTTGATCCCAGGCAAAATAAACAGAACATATGTTATAGAACTCTATTAATGAAGAATTAAAGGTGAGTAATATAATTCATGCCAATCAAAATGAGTTTAGTCAAATTAATTTTATTTTTTTATGACATGGTTAAAATTTGGTGGACAAATGTAACAGTACTAATTACTTAGACTTCTGTATGGCATTTGACTGCATGATATTTTGACTAGAAACCAGAACTATACAAAAATCAACATGACAAACATTAAATGACTTATTAAAAAATGATGTAGCTAAATTATAGGGCTCAAAATGTAACTAAACAGGACATCATCATCATCAAGCGGATACACTTCAGTGGGGTCCCACAGGGATTGGTTCTTGGCCCTATCTATGCTAGTCAACATTTTAATCAATGACTTGGAAGAAAACATAAAATACTGATAAATTTTGAAGATGGCACAAAGATTGGAGGAGTGGTAAATAATGAGGATGAGAGGTCACTGATACAGAGTGATCTGGATCACTTGGTAAGCTTGGTGCAAGCAAACAATATCCATTTTAATATGGCTAAATGTATATGCATACAGCTAAGGAGGAGGATACAGGCCATGCTTACAGGATGGGGGGAGGGGGATTGCTCCATCCTGGAAAGCAGTGAATCTGAAAAAGGCTTGAGCATCATGGTGGGTAGTCAGTTGAACATGTGCTCCCAGTGCGACATGTGTGGTCAGAAGGGCTACTCTGATCTTTGGATGTATAAAAAGGGAAATATCTAGTAGGAACGGAGAGGTTACATTACCTCTGTATTTGGCACTGGTACAACCACTACTGTAATACAGCATCCAGTTCTGGTGTCTACAATTCAAGAAGGAAGTTGATAAATTGTAGAAGGTTCAGAGAACAGCTGTGAGAATGATTAAAGGATTAGACAACATGCCTTATAATGAGACATTCAAGGAGCTCACTCTATTTAGCTTATCAAAGACAAGTACCTAAACGGATAACAGAAATTTTATAATAAAGGTCTCCTCTTTATTCTGGCAGATAAAGGTATAACAAGATCCAGTGGCTGGAAGTTGAAGCCTAGGAAGTCTGCTCAATTGCTGATGGCTCCTGGGAGAGCTGTTGGGGTTATCTCATGGTGTCAACTTGTCCATAACTTGATTGCCTCCTGGCATAGGTGTAATGAGCAGGCATCTCCTGGCTTGTTTACATAGTACATAGCAGATGTGTCATCCATGAGAATATGCATGATGGGATTCTTTAAAACAGGAAGGAATGTTATGCAAGCTAATCTGATCACTCATAATTCTAGATCATTTATGTGTAGAGTCATGTCCTTTTGAGACCACATTCCTTGTATCTGGAGATGGTCTAGTTGTGCACCCCAATCCCTGTTCCTGATGCATCTGTGATTAGTGTCTTTTGTAGGAAGAAATGTAGAGAAGGGCTTACGAACATTCTTGGGATCTGACCACTAGCTCAGAATGTGAGCTGGAACCACGATATGCATGTTCATTTGATGTCTCCTGTGATGATACATCGACCTTAGCCAGCCTTGTAAAGGACATAGGTGAAGCCTGGCAAGTGGTATCATGTATGTGCATACCGATAAGTGGCTTAGAAGTCTGAAGCGAGTTTTTACTGTGTGTAATGGGGTACTTGGCCCCTTAGATGAAACAGGAGCCAGTTCTGCTGTTCCAGTCCAGGTGCACCTTAGTTTGGTGTCACGAATTTGGTGTAACCCTGGGAGTTATAAATGCAAGACAGATCAAAGGCAAGGGACAGTTTAGAACCCAAGGTTGAGAGAGAGTTCAGAAAAAGAGCAGAGCTGGGTTAACAGCTTCAAGAAGGGATGATCGAAGTTCTGAAGTGAATATTCCCGATTTGAAGAGAGAAACCCCTCTCCTGATCTGTGTAAATGGAGGGGAGAAGGGGTGTCCCGAGGAGGGGAAAGATGAATAGAATCCTTCAATGGTGATGCTGGATCTTTGAGGTGGCACAAGTAATGTGAGGTCTGGGATGTGTACCAGTGCTCAGTGTAGTGCCATCAGGGCCAAGACTGGTGCCAAAGACATAGCAACTAATGCTAGTACCAACACCAATCCTGGTGCTTGTCAGTAGCTAACAGTGTTAGATATAGGCACTCAGTCTCTTTGTTACCAAGCCGGAAGCTGTGCCAGTGTCATTTGCCCCATCATAGGAGTGGGCTCAGTGCTCTGTTCCTGGGATGAGAGTGAAGGTTTAAGCCTCTCTTTACGGAAAGAGATACGAGTATCAAGAACAATGTTTATCTTGGTGTTCTGATATCCCTTGTCCTGGTGAGGAGCAGCATCAGTTTTCAGTGCTGGCGTTGTAGCCAGTACCAAGATAGTTTTTGCTGGTCTCAAATCCTTGCCCAACAGTGCCACAGTTCCTTTGCTGGTACTGCCCTTAGGTGTTGCATGCTGGCTAACAGGGTCACTGGCTGATTGGAACTTAGAAGTGACTAGCTCCATTTTGGAGACTGATGCCCATTCTCTAGGGTCTGAAGTTCCTCCCACTGATTGCTCAAGAAGGTAAAACTTCTGCTAAGGGTCCCTGGATTTACTTGTTCTTGTAGAAAAAGTACAGGAAACCAAGCAGCAGTCCAGCACGTGGCTCTCACCTTTATGAAGCTTTTATGATAGTCTGTCAGAGGAATGAGTTTGTTAGATGATGGACAGAGTTTGAAGCCTAAGGGCTTCAAATACACCATTTTAGATTAAGAGAGCGGCACAGAATGCTACAGACAATTTAAGAAATTAAGTTTTTTTAAAATGTTATTAAAAAATTAAAGGAAAAGGGAAATTTGTTAGGAAATTAACCTTAACTGCCTAATTAGAGGAGGAAAATGCAAAAAGAAAAATTTAACTGATGGCTGTAAGAAGGAACTGAGGGTTGGTTGTAGCCATTCTGCTTTTTATGCTCTCAGGTAGGGGAAGGGCACAAGGACATACTTGGTGCATGGGAGGCCCAACAAACAATGCTATTCAAAGAGTCTGATCTTGCACACAAACTGAATGAGCACCTGGAGTGAGATCCACACAGACATATACTCTCCTGATGGAATACTACCACAGCCGAGTCCAGTGGAGACACTTAAGTTTGATTCCCTTCTTGCAACAAGAGATAGGGGACAGAGAATAGGATGTTCTTTTGAGGGCCCTACGCTCTGGAACTTGATCCCCACCTTGTATGAAATAGCCTGAATTTGTTGATCTTCATATTTCACTGTAAAGTCCGACGCTTTATTGGGGGGTGGGGTGGGGTGGAAATGGTGATTTTATGAGGGAATTGTTTTTTTGGTTGAGTAGGATTTTTTTTTTTTTTGCTGCAGTGGTATGGTGCTACTGGACAGTATATTAACTTTTTGGGGCTGCTAGGTGATATTTCTGTGACTAAATTTAAATTACTGTTAGGATTGTAAGTTTAATTACTGTCAGGGAGCCTAGAGCTTGTGAGCATGTAGGCATTATCTTATACTTTAAATCAAAATAAATGAAATGTACACTTGAAACAGAATTGGCCAAAGTGTGGTCTACAGTTTTAAAATGTGGTTTAAAAGTTCCCCCATCTTTAATATATATGTATGGCATACAGATACTACAGGTCTCAACACATGACTGTTCTGAGCAATGGCATTTCTATATTGAAAATACACAGCTGCAGTTTGCTGCATTTTTTTTTAAAAAATCAGCATAGGCCATCTGGCTCTAGACAAGTTGCCAACTTGGCCCTCAGGTGGACAAAATTTGGTGAGTCAAAATTTAAATATGGAAAACTTCCACCTGATCTACTTCTTGGTCCTATGCACCTCGCTCCTTAAAATTATAGAAGGACGGTATCCAAGCTTCCTAAAAGTGTAAAAAAAATTGCTGCTTCAGAGCAGATGTCAAAGGAACCAGAGGGACTGAGGAAGCTTTCCTCTCTTGATACTCTGTCGTCCTTTATAACGACTAAGCCTTCAGACTGTCTGCGAGTATGCTGGGACTGACGTGCATACTGAAAGTTTTTCTGTGAATGCTGGTACTGCCACTGACAGCAAAAAAAAAAAAAAGAAGGCCTGCCTTTTAAATAACAGTTGAGAGAAACTGTTTATACAGGGCATCACCTGTCTTTCTACAGAACAAATCAGGACCGCTGAGTGACAAATCCAACACTGCAAACCTCTCACAAGAGGTCCAGGCACATGTTCTTGACTACAAATGCCTGTGGTAAAAACTAATGGCCAAACCGGCAGACCCAAGAAATAGCATCTGACATCTAATTTATACTCTGACAATTATTTTACATGAAATGATGACAAAGAGTAGACACATTTACAAAAACACAATTGAAGAATACACATACAGTCTTCAAAGGAATGTTCTTGGAAGCAAAAAATATCTATAAGGTAGGTAATGTTTTATGTCATTCATAAAACGCTTCAGTAGAGTTGGAAGACAAAGTACAGGCGCTCTATATTCAATAAGACTTGAAAGAATTTCACAAAATGACTATTACAGAGATCGTGTTTTGACTGCCATCACCCAAAAAAGAAACAACATTAAGTGAATAAATGTACTCTTAGTAACTGAGTTGTAAATTCTAAATTGTATCTGAGAGCTCTCTATGCAGGTTAGCTAAAAAGACATTTTATGCAATATGAAATTAAAGTGGTCACATAAAACTACATTAAGTTACTTTGAGAGGCCATCACCTCTGAATGGCTAGTTAAGCCCAAATATGTTACATATAAAGTTCATTTGTTCCATATCCTTACCACACAGACATCTGCCTGTTTACATGAACATGTAGGGCTGATTAACAACTCGAGCTGAGATCGAAGTTTCTCATCATCCCCAAGAACCTGATTGAATTTCTTCACAAAATCTTGTGCTTTTCCGGGATCTGGAAGGTTTTCTATATTAATAAAATTGAAACATAAGATAAACCTACAACTTGTAACTCAACAATTTAGCTATTTCAATATTTGTAATCATGCAATCTTCAGATACACTGTAATAACTATTTACAGAACAAATTAACACACTCACTTGCTATGGTCATCAGCTTTCCAAACATGGCACTACTATTTGCTTCCGACTGGGGGGGGGAGGAAAAAAAGCATCAGTGATATTGCCTAATATGCTATATTACACACTTCATTTGATCTGTCACTACTTTTGTTGCAGCCCTCTCCATTTTAATTTTTTGGAACAACAGACAAAAAAGAAAGTACAATGGTATTAATAACAAGTGTTACACTAAAAAAACCTGCAAAACTAATATGTAGCATACATTCTGCCTTTTATAATAAGACAGAACTGCAACAAGCCACTGAAACATGATAAACCAAACATGAATTTTCATCTACAGTTTCAGGATACAGCCTATACGGAGAATTCAAGCAACATCCTATCTTACTAAAATATCATTTGAACTCTGCTTTAACACGAACAAATGATCATCATTATTTTGATGTTACAGCATTTTCCATTTAAGAATCTTAAAACACTACAGTGAATTAAGCGAAAGTGAGAAACGGACAATAAAATGTTACATATGACTTTTTGACTCCTTTAGAAGTTGTTAGTTGGAAACAGAAACTCACGATAAATCCTGTAACTGTGAAACAATTACCTACAGAAAGTGATTTTTAAAATATCTGTTTATTTCTACTTAATGAAAGATCAACATTTTGTGAATGTAAACCAAAACAGCAAAATAATCACATTAAGCAAAAAAATTAGCTCTATGTAAATTAGCTCTAATGATAAAGCAATACGTTTTTAAAAACCGTACAGTGGGCTGCTTATGCAAGTCCAGTAATTCCCGTACATGACTCCTAAGCATATTCTGGCACTTCCACATCTCATTCAGTGCTCTGTAAAGGGGAGGGAAAAAGAATGACAATCACATTCGTTCAAATGCTGTAAGAATGTGCTAGTTTTATGGAGCTAGTAAAGCATATGCTATTATTATTAGCTGAGCTTATATTTTTCACATGTACAACATTTGTAAGACACTAGAAAGGTGTTCTATCAAATGTTACACTAACAGGGGTTACAAGTTTCAAGCATAGTGGACAAGATTTTGTCTCATATATAACAATGTAATCCAGAACATCTCCATTGATTTCAGTGGAGCTGCTCAAGATTTATACTGGTGAAATTGAAACCAGAACCTGGTCCATTATCTTTGTCAGAGCTTTCAACTTGCATGAAGCCTTAAAAAAAAAGCCACTACACACCAAGGAAACTTCCCAACCCCAAAAACAAACATAACCCCCCCTCAAAAACTAAAATAGAATGAAAATTGAAAAGAATTTCTCATATAAGAAACAAAGAGAATATTTTAGTTAAAAAATATTAAGATCTCTAAAGTAGAAAATTTGAAGCTAAGGTTCCTCCTAAGCCCAACCCTAGCTCTGTCCCTCTACCTGAATTAATCCTTTAACCAATGTCCTCCCAAACATTCCTCCCTTCTAGGACAAATCAGTCACTCTATACTACAAAACTTGTCTACAAAAGACAAACTCACGAGACTCAATCCTCCACTATACCACCCTCATACTAATATACCAATATTATACCATTTTGTATCAGTTACAACATACAAGCCAGAGACAACACCATCTCCCTACTGTCCATCCACCTATATCCAATCTGCTATGGACAAGATATTACAGAATGCCCCATTCTCTCACACACAAAAAATGGAAATAATATTCTCACGGGCCACAAATTTATTTGCATTCTGTTCAATTTACACATTGAACAGACAGAAGTCTCATAATACTAACTACCAATACCGAAAACCTTATAACTCTTTTAAAAGCCATATTGCAGCCCTAAAATTATTACTAAATTGACGTTTTGAATTTTGTTCAACTATATCTTTCTTGCACATTACTTCCAATCTTGCAACCAGGTAACCAATCTTATTCAAAATAACTGACGTCAGGGTTTGTTATTCTTGATGTAAAAATCATTGGAAACATTAAAATTGGATCAAAATACCCCCTAACATCAAGGCATCCTGTTTTTATTGTAGTTATCCATCTGGAATCAGCATTTAAAAATATGTGTACTTGAAATACTTTGAAACTATAATTGCAAACAATATTGAGAATTCATTATTTATTCTTGTTTTGTTCATCTTGTGATAGCACAGTGGGGGATCTGGATGATAGATGCTGTACAAACACTATGGAGGACCCGCACAGAGAAGTGATACTGCACAGAGAAGTTTCCAATCTAAGAAACACTTACATAAATAAAAATCAGTTTAGTTCATTTCACCAGCTATTAATGTCTAAATCCAGAGGAGTTAGAGTTCTCAAATTACTTGACTAACAAGAACATCAAGTCTTGTCATTACCAGTACTTTGACTATGAGATAGCAAAAAAGACTGATCATTTTCTATCAAAAGTCATGTGCTGGAAAATACTCAAAAGAAAGATATATTTTAAAAGCATCTAAGCAGCCTACTTTTCTACCTCTACTCACTTGACAGCATTTGGATCCAAGCTAGCATATAAATAGTACAAGCATTTCATTCTCTCTTCTGTTTCCAAATTGTGTGGGACAAGATACTGAGCAAAGATTTTCTCTACCAGTAACCTGCAGAAAAGAGAAAAAGTTTAAATAACTTTTTAATACCGTACATTTCCAAAGTCATCCATAATGTCAGATTAATTGTAAAACAGAGATCCTGACCTCTTGAGGTCCCTTGTAGCCCTATATTTCTATGATTTTATGCTATACCGGCACTGGAACCTTCTCCTAATGGGTAGAAGAAGGTAATAACTATCTGCTTTCCACAGGTTTCCTTCCTGCTGCTATTGGAAAGGTGTGAAAGAAATGCCCAGATGAACTCTCCCCCATTCTTTCAGATGCCAAGAAAAATGGGCCTTAATCATCCATGATATTCTCCTCTCTCCCTCTAGATTCTTTGAATAACTAGTCTCAGGATCTCTCCTTGTCGCTATTCTCATTTAAAGGGGAACAGGAAGACTATGCACACCCATAGAGTAAAAAACACAAAAGTAGAATACAATAAGAAGCTAAAGAAAAGGTAGAATTAGCAAAATGTCTCAAAAGGTAAGGATAGTATTAGAGAAACAGAAACAATGTATTTAAAACTGCTGATATTTATGATAAAAAAAACTGAGGACAAACAACACGGAAAAAGATGGAGGTAAACATACATCAAGATATACTTAAGAAAAAAGAGTGAAGGGAAAACGAAGTGGGCAATGTTAAATTTCTCAACTTCTTTTATAGAAACTTTGATTAAAGAACTTCACAATAAAGTAGTTGCAGTTTATATGATTATATGTAAATAAAATACAAAAACAGACTGTATAACAGATCAGCTTTAATCATACAGTGATATAATTGCATACCAAAAAATACATTAAAAGAACATTTTTAGGGTTGCAAAGTCAAGCTCTAAAATGTTAGGCAGTGACAAAATTAAGGCTGTGTAACCTTCATTCTGCGTGTGTGTGATGATACAAACATGATCACATACTATTTCCCTGCCCCCTCTCCGGTTTTATTCAGTGCACAGGATGGATAGTGCTCAAGGACTGAGACGGCTGTTCAATAACTCTTTTTATCCCCATCATTCAGTGTGGCCCTGAGGGTTTTCACAGAAGAGGAACAGAGTCACAGAGGAAATGACCAAAATTTGCAAAAGACTACACTAATCTGAGACACATAGGGCCTGATTTTCAGAGGACATAGCATTTTAATAGTACTCTGTAAGCTCAAAGCACTGTGCACGCATTAAGTTAACCCCTGCAACACTACATTTGAGAGTTGTGGGTAAGTATTCTTACGTTCATTTACAGATGGGGAAACTGAAACAAGACAGACAAAATCATTTACCATACCACAGAGCAAGTCAGCTAGGATTGGAACTCGGTGCTTTTGAGCCCCAACAGTGGTTCATCCCACCAAATCACACTGCCATACTATTGGAGAGAATGAGCATTCCCAGCTCTCATTGACTTCAGCTGCAGTTGTAAGCATCAAGCACCTCTACAAATCGAGCCCCAATTTTTTTCAAGTTGGGCACCCAGAAAATAAGTAGCATACAACTAGTGGGCACCTGGGAAAATGCTGGTCTAAATGATTTGCCCAGAATCACAAAAGGAATCTATGGCAGGAACAGAAACCTAATCTCCTCAGTGGCATTAACTATGACAAAATTCTGTGACAGACTGATAATATCCTGTATTATCCTGAATAAACCTTATGGAATTAAGATAAACTTTACTGAATGAAGTTTAATCTTACTGAATTAGGGTTAACACCTTTGGAGCTCATTGTATTGCAAATGCAAATGTTTATGTACTATTGTGAGAGTGTATGGAATTTAGCAGAAAAACAAGATTAATGAAATCAGTGGAAAGAATTAGGAAGTTCAAAGGTCTTTTTGGAACAATACATATAAAGTGGATTTCTTTCAGAAACACAATGAGGTGAGGGGAATGCAAATTCTCTCCCTCCAAAGCCAACCTTCTGAAGATATACAAAGGGTCTCTCTCCCCAGGGTGTACTACCTACCTGCTTCTGGAAACTCCAGTTCAAAACCCCCTGGGCTGTATAAAAAGGGAACTGAATATGTTATGAGGGTGCTTGTTCTAAGATGAAGCCACAAGGATATCCGTAGGATGAGGTATTAAAATACTGCACTTGCTAGAGCCCCTAGGATGAACTCTGGTAAGCTTATTAGCATAGGTTCTTTTATGGTTTTTAATATGTTTTCTCTGTTATTCTTTACCTTAAGAATAAAGTAGACTTGCTTAGAAAGAACTGTATAGTAACTTATATCTGTAGCAATTACACTGTTATCTGTCTCTGAAGAGAAGACAAGAAGGTATCTTTGGGCAACCTGTCTGCATTGGGAACAACAAGTGAAGGCACGGGCACTGTCCAACCTGAGAATACCCTGATCAATAGGCAGAGAGATGCATTTCTCCATCCAAGAGAGGGAACTGCTGTGGAACTGAAAGCCAAGAGTGGGTACCCTTGCTGAATCACTGACAGGAAAATACAGGTGCAGTTGCCATAACATGACACATACTTTCTCTTCTTTCAGTCCTCTGCCTCCTTCATTCCACAATTCTAATTTTTGTAACAAGTGAGGCAAGGGTTCTACAGACAACCACCTCATTCACTAGGCTAACACGGATTTATTCCCTGCACACTACCCATCTTGTGCACTGAAGGAGGCATGGGTCCTATTAAAAAAAAAAAAAAAAGTACCTCATGTAATTAAAGACTGTATTATTATGCATACCTATGAAAGCAGAATTAAGGTTGCACAGGGAATGATGGATTTTAGCAGTCAGCCTTAGCAACCTTAGCAAAAAAAAAAAAAACCCTCCACAATAAACAAAAACTGAGTACAGGAGAAGCAAAAGTAGAGTCTTTTTCTAAGCAGCAGTCAGTCAGTTTAAGAAAGAAAAAGCTAGCCATTGTCTCAGATCTAGCTCCAAGTCTACAATTTAGGGCTAGATACAAAAAAAACCTGAACATCCTAAAACAGCTTAGTGCAAATAACACCATGCCTTTAGTCGGGGGTGGGGCGGGAGTGTTGAATTAATTCCGAATCTATATGAAACACTTGCAGCACTAATGTTTAAAATGTGCCATGAGGACATCATTAGTATCTTCTAACAAATTCCTCAGGATAAGTCTACACTTTTGTTCTTCAGAATATTTCTTATAGCTATACAATTAAATTTATGAAGGCTTAAATTGACTCACTTGTCATCAATGCTATTCTGATAATATATGTGCAAAAGTTTATCCTTTATCCAGCTCACTTTCTCTGCAGCATCTTTGCCAGCCTCAGCATGAAGACAATACTTCTTGTATAGCTGGGCAAGTCCCATCATAGCTTCTTTTCTTACTCGCCACTTAAGAGAAAAATATGTTTATTAAATATCTATCACAAACACACACAATATATACTAAATGCAATGAAGTGAGAAAGACAAAGTTAACAGACAGATGCAGTAAACACTCTTAACTTTAATTCATGGAAGCAACCAGAACAGAACAGAACAATGATTCATTTAGTTAGGTATTACTGTCTCCTACATAATGATCTACACTGGAAGCTTCAGAAGATCCAACTTTTCCTCTCTCTCCACCCCAGAGAAGTTCATGAAGCTGCAACTGTGATATGTGTACTTTTGGAGAGAATTTCTTCCACATCTCAGCTAGTCCTGAAGTATGAGAATTCATAGTGCTTGTGACAGACTGACAATGTCCTGAATTTATTTTATTGAATTACATTAAACCTTACTGAACTAAGGTTCATACTTTGGTGGTATATGATATTTGAAATGCAAATGTTTATGTACTATTGTGAGATTGTATAGAAATTCTTTAACAGAAAGAAAAGATTAATGCAATCTCTGGAAGGTATCATGAAGTTCAAAGGTCTTTTTGGAAAAATAGGTGTGATGAGGATTTCCTAGTAAGTACCTTGGGTTGAGAGGGATGCAAATTCTCCCCTCAGAAGGCAACCTTTGAATATATGCCCTATGAGAGAGAGAGAGACTCATTGTGTACTAATTACCTGCATCTGGAAACTCCAGATCAAAGACCCTGAAAAGGCAAACTGAACAGGTTATGAGTATGATTGTCTTAGCTCAAGCTGTGATAAACTGATAACCCCAAGGACTCCCCAGGGTTGGGGTTAAAGGACTTATCTTTCCAGAATCCATGTTAGGGCCGGGGTTAATTCTAGTAAGCCTATTACCATACATTTATACTGTTTTGTTGTTTTTAATGTTTTTCTTTAATACTTTTTACCTTAAGGATAAAGTAGGTCTGCTTAGAAAGAACTGTGCAGTAGCTATAACTGTTGATAATCACTCTCTGGAGAGAAAGAAAGCAGGTGTCCTTCGGGCAACCTATCTATGCTGGGAAATACAGAGTACTGTGCAGTCTGGGAATACCCCAGTCAGAAGGGAGAGACACAGAGGTCTTCACGCGGAAAGGCAATGGCCGAGGAGAAATATTGGTGCAGTTCCCCTGAACTGTGACAGTGCTCATAATTTTTTAATCCTATCTAGTGTAATTGCATTCATGTAGCGTGTCTAATCTCATTCCAATTTTACTAAACTATTTGCCTCCATACTGTCCACTCATTTTATAAAGCTCTTATGCCTCCCTCTCAGTATTATTCATTAGTGGCAATGCTCAAAGGCCCCAATTATGCTAGTGGTCCTACCCCAAAGAGGTTACATTTTTCTTGTAAAAAATGAATTCTGATTTCAATCCATCGTTGTATGGAAGTGTCTCAAATCCTATTTTGCTCAAACCACTTTCTATTTCTACCAACTCCTTTCTCAGATAGAATAACCAAAATTAATCCATTATTTATCCCAAGGACCTTTGTTGACTTGATGAGAGAACTTTCATCTTGCCAAATCATTGCACACTAAAGTCCCCCATTCTAAAATTGACAGTGCATGGACAATTTGCTATATCCACATAGAACCCCACTGAAGTTAATGGGGCTCTCTACATGAACAGAGAAATCTGCTGATACACCATCAATTGAATAGTCAGGGGCTATAAAGAGGGAAAAATCAGATCCATGTTTTGCCATATATTTCTTAAATCACAAAGCAATTCACAATCAGTAACATTGGATGTAGGTAAAGGCAAGACACTATGAATTTTCCACTAGGTGGCATGACATATCATGCAGATTTTAGAACAGAAAACTTTCAAGTACACATAAAATCAATTATATAAGTTATAAAATATTTACATCTTTGTGGGTATTTGCCTACTAACCTAGCAACTAAAACAAACTAAGAAGAAAAAGTATTACAAAAATATTTATTTTTCAAAAAGTAGTAAAATACTGTTTTCCACATTTAGATGTCGATGTTCCCATCTTGAGCTATGTGTTCATTAGATATCATACAGGAGACAGGAAAGACTGAGTTGTCATTGGGAAGAAAGAAGGAAGATGAAGGAGAAGGATTAGGAGGAAAGGTTTTGGAAAAATTCAGCTTTGGACAGGTTATGCTTAAGATGGCAGTAGAACGTCCATCAAAAGGAGATATCAGAAGCAGCTTGAAATGTGAAATTGGTAAGCTGGTGAATCACTGGCACAAAGCTGGTAGTTGAAATCATGGGAACAGAGTGGGACATTAACAGAGAGAACAAGGGAGGGCAGAATCCTGAGAGAATGCGATCCGATGAAGGAGAAATTCAGACATCACAGTGATGGGTGTGGAAAAGAATCTATAGCGAAAAGGGAAGATAAGAAGCTATTATATGAAAAACTGAAAGATCAGTCAGTAAGGTACTGATCACAGTCAGAGAAACAAAAGTTGGAGAACGAGATCATCAGCGTCAAAGGCAGCAGAATGATAAAGAAGGATAAGGATAGAAAAGCGCTCTTTTGATTTAGCTCAAAAGAGATTTAAATACCTTGGAGAAACCTTCCTGGGATACCTGGTACAATTAATCTCTTCTGCACCTGGGTGAGACAACAGTTTCATAAGGTTCCAAAGAACCCTTTATTTGTCAGAAAGGCCCTTCTTCAATTTTCTATTAAATCCAGGATAGAAAAATCACCGGCTTCCCCCTTTTTCTCAATTCAAGGGGTCTCTAAAACAGGAGCCAGGAAGGTTGTCAGCTCCCAAAATGCTTTTGAATCCTCCTTCAGTGGTGAAGGAAAAGTTAAAACGGGAGATACTCAGGGAAGTGGTTAAAGAGAGAAGGGAGCTTGGAGTCTGTTCCTTTGGTTTCTCATCCCAAAGCTACTCACTAAAGTAGACTGACATAAGAGTCTCTTCCTGAGGAAGGGAAAAGTCCCTAGCTGGTCTAGGATGTTTGGGCAAATGGGAACTTGAGCCAACTTTCAAAGGCTGTCCCAAACCTTTCCTTCAATAAGTGTCTTCCTAGAGAATTGAGATGAGACGGCACCATTCAACTTGGAGTCTCTAAGACAAAATGACCTGTTTCAACAGAAGAGGAAAGTGTTTGAACCATTTCTGCAGTGCCCTTTCTACAAGCAGGCTGGGTCTTCAGAAAAAGAGCTCTCATGGAGGACTCTCATGGATCAGATGCTTTCAGTTCTCCTCTCCTGGAAGCACTAAGACAACTTACACCAATAAATAGAACTAAGTCAGTAGTCTACAAAATCTTTGAATAGCTGAATAAAAAGAGTAGCCCAAAAAGAATCAGATGGAAACAAATGGATGGACGTGTGTCAAGAACAAGGGCTTGTCCAAGGGGAATATGAACTGTGGAAAGCAAGTATTGTCATCACAAGAACTAGCAGGTACTGATGAGGAGAATAGTTAAATGAGGTTTAAAGCCTGTGTCCAGAACTCAAAAGATTACTAGATTCATAATGAGGAGGTAGTCACAAGCAGATATAGAAGAATAAGGCAAAAGCTTAAAAAAAAACTGATGAATGCTGAGAGCTCACAAAAGTTATATAAGTCTCCCTACTCACTTTGAAAGACAACTAAAATACACAGGAGTGAAAGCCTTTTAAAAACACCATGTTATACTACTGTTTACCTCAAATAGTTGTGTGTGCTTTGTAGCCATTTCCAGTCAGCTGTCAATTTTTATTTTTCCCAGAATTTAAGTCCATTAAGCTCTTTTCAGAGATGACTCCCATAAAGAAACCCCATCTAGAGCTGAAGTTAGTCTTCACTGACAAGTTTCTGGGAGGGTGCCTGATTCCTTTAGGCCAATCACACTGTCAGACCTCTGGCTAGTGAGGAGCTGATGGTGAAATTCACAATATTCCTGGCAGAATAATGATCTCATTTCCCTGATATATAGCCCCTGCTCAGACACATTGCCTGCATTTCAACAGTCTGCCTTCTAGCGAGAATTAATGTAGCCACTGCATTCTAATTCAGTGGTCTCCAAAGTGGGGTGCGTGCACCCCGGGGGTGCACAAGATGATCGACTGGGGGGGCGCAGCAGGAGGAGCGCCGCCGGAGCAAAAGGGCAGTGCGGCAGGAGGAGCAACGCTGGAGGGGGAAAAAAAAAGGGGGGGGGGGCACGGCCCTGAGTCCTCCAGCGCCACTTCTCTCCAGCTGCTGGCTACATGGCTGCCCCTGCTCCTCTTGAGTCCTCCAGCCCAAGCTCTCAGGGCCACATTCTGAAAGGGGCTTTAGAGCCGCAGGCCAGGGCCCCGGGGACCCCTTAGCCCCTGCGTTCCAGGTGGCCTTGCCTGCCCCGGGGGGAGGGGGGACAGCTCCCAGAATCATGGCTGCCAGAATCATGGCCATGGGGGTGATGCTGTACTGCGCAGAGCCACCTCCACACACCCTGCACCAAACAGGAGCTGTCCCAGGTAAGTGCTCTGTACCTCCTGCTTGCCCCAGCCCTGAGCCTCCTCCTGCACCCCAACCCTGAGCGCCCTCCCACACTCTAACTTCCTCCCAGACCCCACACCCCCACCCTGAGCGCCCCGCCGCACCCTAACTCCCTCCCAGACCCTGCACCCCACCCTGAGCGCCTGCTATATCACAAAGTGTTAAACCAAGATTTTCAAAAATAATAAAGCATATTCAATCACATTGCTCTCACTAAAATTATTAATAATTTTTTTTAGCGAGAGCAAAAAGGTTTTTCGTACTGTTAATAAATAAAAAACATTATTTTAAAAATAGTTTATTTCATCTTTATCTCATCGCTTTTTAATTTCTATTTTTTGTGTATGTTTTATAATTTACACAATATATTAGTACAGTAGTACATGTATATAATTTATACATAAATAAATATACATATATTAGGGGTGCGTGCTCAAAAAATTTTTACTGATAAGGGTGCACGATCAAAAAAGTTTGGAAACCACTGTTCTAATTAACTGCGCAAAACTGTAACCTATATCCTCAATGCATAGAAGATTCAGGTTGGACAGGAACCAACAGTGTGCCCTTGTTGCCAAGAAGGCTAACGGCATTTTGGGCTGTATAAGTAGGGGCACTGCCAGCAGATCGAGGGACGTGATCATTCCCTCTATTTGGTGAGGCCTCATCTGGAGTACTGTGTCCCGTTTTGGGCCCCACACTACAAGAAGGATGTGGAAAAATTGGAAAACATCCAGCGGAGGGCAACAAAAATGATTAGGGGACTGGAACACATGACTTATGAGGAGAGGCTGAGGGAACTGGGATTGTTTCGTCTGCAGAAGAGAAGAATGAGGGGGCATTTGATAGCTGCTTTCAACTACCTGAAAGGGGGTTCCAAAGAGGATGGATTTAGACTGTTCTCAGTGGTAGCAGATGACAGAACAAGGACTAATAGTCTCAAGTTGCAGTGGGGGAGGTTTAGGTTGGATATTAGGAAAAACTTTTTCACTAGGAGGGTGGTGAAGCACTGGGATAGGTTACCTAGGGAGGTGGTGGAATCTCCTTCCTTTGAGGTTTTTAAGGTCAGGCTTGACAAAGCCCTGGCGGGGATGATTTAGTTGGGGATTGGTCCTGCTTTGAGCAGGGGGTTGGACTAGATGACCTCCTGAGGTCCCTTCCAACCCTGATATTCTATGATTTAAAGGTGGAAATTACTGCAAATAAAATATTATACCTTACCCGTTTATCTAGTGTTCTTTCCCTTACAAAGCCAAGTAGCTGGTCATTGACTAAAGAAAGGTCTCTCTTCCCAGCAGTTATAATTGTAACAATGACATCATGTCGAATAGCTTCTTCTGGGTCATGTGATCTAACCTTCAAGTACTCTGTTATAATTTAAAAAAAATAAAATAAAATCAATTACCATGAAAAGTATACTCAAGTGCTTTTGTTGCAGATGCACAACAAATGACAGTTTATAAGGAAAATTAAAACAACTACACAAACCTCAGTCAAAATGTACAACTATATCAACTACTGTACATAAAATTGTATATAATAATTCTCAGTCCCAAGGTGTTTACAATATAAGTAATACACTAAAAATGTTATAAATCATTAAAGATTTGTTTGAGTCAAAAATGACAAAATTCCAAGTTAAGGCTGAAACTCAGCTCACTGTTCCTCAATATTTTAGATTATGATGTTTGTAACACACTGTTCTATAAAGCCTTGAGGGAGCATTATTTCACAGAAGCATGATCCATCACAGCAGACTAAATTAAGGATTTTATTTTAGTCATAGTGCAATCTTCTGTCAATTTAAATAGCATCATTAATATCTAAATATAGAAATCATCATCAAAATCCTATCTTTGCCTTAATGCATTAATATAAAAAAATCTTGTAGAAAAGTCCTTTACAGTATATTTTTTTGGGGAAAAAATGGATTTGCAACAACATTCTGCAACAGCTCCCTGAGAGTTACCAGTTCTTCAAAATACATATCAGAATCTTTAAAACAGTCTATTTAAACAGACTATATTGATTTTATGACTTTATAGTTAGATACCTTTTAACAAGAATTTTTTTTGCTGTTTCACTGTAATGATTACTTGAAAATTGTTACAGGGCCATTGTGTCATCTAGTATTTATGGACTACTTGAGTACATCAAATATAGACTCAACAGGCCACAACACAGCTCAAATTATGTAGTGTATGTGTGGAACTGGCCAATATCCAGTAGACCCTCATGAGATCAAACTCATTTACAGTTACAACTTAAACCATATCTGAACCAGAGAGTTTCCAAAGGTGAAAAGTTAGTATTCTCTAAACTACTAGCCAACCTACTAATCCCTTTTTTATAAAATTCTAGAGAAACAGTGAATAGAAATTAAAGGATTTATTTCCTGCTTTAGCTGCAAATCACAATGCAAACTTAACTGCGGAGTCACAACCGACATCTCTCTAATCAGACCACATATAAACTTGAACAATTTTACCTTAAGACCCCCACTTATATTCCTTTACCTAAAATACTTAGAATATATCTTTCCAATGATTACTACTGAGGTCTGGTTTACATTTAAATCTTAGATTGACATTGCTCAGGGCTATGGAAAATCCACATCTAAGCACCACAGTTATGCCAATCTAGTCCCTGGTGTAAATGAAGCTAGAACAACAGAAACATTCCTCCATCCAACCTAGCTACCATTGCTCAGGGAGGTGGAGTTCCTACAATGATGAAAATACCCCTTTCACTGCTATAGTCTTTGTCTACACCACAGGATTACAGTGGTACAGCTATGGCACTGTAGCTATGCTACTATAGTTCCCATAACATAGATATGGCCTAAGAAGAGACCTGCCGAAGAATACAGATGTCTGAACAGCAAAACATAAGCCATGTCTACACTACCAGCTAAATCGGCACTGCTGTGATCGAAGCAGCAGAGTTGATTTAGCGGGCCTGGTGAAGACATGCTAAGTCAAAGGGCGAGCACTCTCCCATCAACATCTGTACTCCACCTCCCCAACTGGTAGAAGCTATGTCAATGAAAGAACGTCTCTCATTGATGTAGCGTGGTGTAGACACCACTGGAAGTCGTCCTAAATTATGTCGATTTCAGTTACGTAACTTGCATAAATGAACTAGTGTTACTCAGATCGATTTACAGCGTTAGTGTAGACTAACCCATAGTCTGGTGCATCAATACTAGCAGGTGAAGACAAGCAAAACTAATATTTTCCAGAGATTCCACAATACTGTGGGCACAAATTGAGTCTCAGCAATAATGCCTTAGTCCACATTTCCAAAATACGTGAACCATTTAAAAAAAAGGAAAATACAGACCTATTTGCCTACTTTATAAAAATCTGCTCATTCACCTTTAGCAATTACTCAAACATCTGGTTTAAGGGGAAAAAAATCTGGTAAGTGTCCCGACTTTCAGTGTTCCGAGCATTCAGTTCCTACTGAAGTCAGTGGGATCTATTGGTGCTCATCACCACTGAAAATGAGACCAAGCATGCTGAGCACATACCATATGATTATGGTATTAAAAAAAAAAGGAGTGTGGGGCAAAGGGGACTGAAAAATGAAAATATGCCAAAGGATGTAACTGGTCTTTGTGTTATGTTCTTCCATCCCTGCTTTCCAACTTTCACAATTTAAAACTGGCTATAATGCTGGTCTGCAGGAGGAATTTAATCTTTAGATCATGGGTGGGATTTTGTGGATCAACAGAAGCAGAGTTAGGAAAATGCTGAGTACTTCTGAAAATCCCATTCCACATGCTCAATGGTTAACCTGAAAAAAGAAAAGGAGTACTTGTGGCACCTTAGAGACTAACCAATTTATTTGAGCATAAGCTTTTGTGAGCATCGTGAGATTCATCCGATGAAGTGAGCTGTAGCTCACGAAAGCTTATGCTCAAATAAATTGGTTAGTCTCTAAGGTGCCACAAGTACTCCTTTTCTTTTTGCGAATACGGACTAACACGGCTCTGAACTACTCTGAAACCAATGGTTAACCTGCTCTGTCAGGGCCAAGATTTCATCAAAATTTGAGATGATGAGGTTAAAACTAATTCTACATAGGATAATTTTAATTGGACCACCTTTGTTCTATAAGGCTGGCATCAAAACATACCCAATGTAAAATGCCTACTTTTAAAAAACTCTCTCTTGCCTTCTACAGGAAAATCTACCTTAAATGAATGCCTTAGTACTCCCCATCCAGCACGGTCAAGTCCGGTCTTAACATATTTCAGAAACATATTGCTATGTACTTGAAACAATTGCCTCCCTCAGACAAAAATTATTTTAAACTTTGAATTATGCATCTTACCGGTGAGGTCTTTTGCTAAATCCGGATGGTTCATTAAACAATGACTGGCAAATTTCACACTTTCTAATCTCACAGGGACATGGATATCATTAAATCTAGAGAATGGAAAATAATGCATGTTAATTTTTGGATTATCTTTAAAAATTAATGTTACTCTTTACATCGTCACATAAGTATGTTGAGAACGTGTTATTGTTACGTCAACTGCATAAAAATAATTTTAGAGTACAAAATAATACATAAAATAGAATTTGTCTTAATCTCCATTAGGTTTTCAAAAATGTAAAGCTCAAAATGCTTCTTGTGGGAAAAAAAGGGGGCAAAAAGTATCAGGATAGCAATAATACACTTAAATAGGGCCAAGATTACACCCTTGGAGTGTTGAAAATAAGAATCCTCTAATATAATGTTGCATTTGGATATTAGGAAATACTATTTCACTAGGAGGGTGGTGAAGCACCGGAATGGGTTACTTAGGGAGGTGGTAGAATCTCCATCCTTAGAGGTTTTTAAGGCCCGGCTTGACAAAGCCTTGGCTGGGATGATTTAGTTGGGGATTGGTCCTGCTTTGAGCAGGGTATTGGACTAGATGACCTCCTGAGGGCTCTTCCAACCCTGATATTCTATGATTCTATGATTTTAAATTGCTATTTACTTTAAAAAAAAAAAAAAAAAAGCGCATGTGGACTTGCGAACACACAAAAAAACCCACCAACAAAAGCATATACAAATGTCTAGGGAGAGTGAAGTATTGTATCGGAGGTATTTAATAAATACATTGAAAAGATGCTTTTAGGTATAACTTAATGCACCATCATAAACAAGGCTCTTATATTTTGGATCTAAGACCAATTCCTGGTCTTAAGGCAATCTCTTTGCAACTTAACTTTCAATTATTTCTGTTCTAAAACACTTAACATGGATCAAAGATTCCCTATTTTAAAACTATTTAATGGAAATCATAAAAACATAAGAATGACCATACTGGGTCAGACCAATGGTCCATCTACCCCAATATCCTGTCTTCTAAAAGTATCCAATGCCAGATGTTTCAAAGGGAATGAACAGAATAGGTGATTCATCCCCATTGTCCAGTCCTGGCATCTGGCAGTCAGAGGCTTAGGGACATTCAGAGCATGCGGCTGACCATCTTGGCTAATAGTCATTGATGGACTTATCCTCCAGGAACTTTTCTAATTCTTTTTTAAATCGAGGTACAGTTTTGACCTTCACAACATCCCCGGCACTGAGTTCCACAGGTTTAGTGTGCGTTGTGTGAAGTACCACCTCCTTTTGTTTGTTTTAAACTGCTGCCTATTAATTTCATTGGGTGACCCATTTCTTGTGTTGTCACTTTCTCCACACCATTCATGATTTTATATAGACCTCTATCATACCCCGTTTTGTTATCTCTTTTCTCAGTCTTTTTAATCTCTCCTCATATGGAAGCTGTTTCATTCCCCTTATTATTTTTGTTGACCTTCACTGTACCTTTTCCAGTTCTAATATATCTTTTCTGAGATGGGGCAACCAGAACTGCATGGTGTTTTCAAGGTGTGGATGGATTTACATAGTGTCATTATGATATTTACTGTCTTATCTAACCCTTTCCTAATGGTTTCTAATATTGTTAGCTTTTTTGTCTGCCGCTGCACATTGAAAAAATGGTTACCCACCTTTTTGTAACTGTTATTCTTCAAGATATGTTGCTCATGTCCATTCTATTCTAGGTGTGCGTGTGCCCACATGCACAGTCGGAGACTTCTGCCTTAGCGGTATCTGTAGGGACAGCTGTGGCGCCCTCTAGAGTGCCATGCTCATGCGGCGGTATATCAGGTGCCGCTAGCCCTACGCCCTCTCAGTTCCTTCTTGCTGGCAACTCTGACAGAGGGGTAGTAGGGCGGGTAATGGAATGGACATGAACAACACATCTCAAAGAACAACACTTACGAAAAGGTGGGTAACCGTTTTTTTTTCTTCGAGTACTTCTTCACGTCAATTCCACTCTAGGTGACTAACAAGTAGTATCCCTGCTGGTGGGCTCAGAGTTCACGGTTGTGCGGCTTGCAGCACTGCTCTACCGAAGCCAGCATCGTCTCAAGCTTGTTAGGTAAGGGGTAGTGAACGTGTGAATGGACGGCCAGGTAGTGGCCTTGCAGATGTCCTGAAAGGGCACTTGGGCCAGGAAGGCCGACAAAGAGGCTTGTGCTCTAGCTGAGTGAACAGTGACAATTGCCAGCGGAATCATAGCAGAAATGGATGCAGGAGGTGATCCAAGATGAAATTCTCTGGATAGACACCAGACAACCCTTTATCCTATCTGCCAGAGCGACGAACAACTGAGTCAATTTACGAAATGGACTGGTCCTCTTGATGTAGAAGGCCAGCAGTCTCCTGATGTCCAGTGAATGCAATCTATGCTCCTCCTCAGACTTATAAGGTTTTAGACAGGAGACTGGCAAGAATATGTCCTGGCTCATGTGAAACCACCTTGGGCAGGAAAGCCGGGTGTGGCCGCAGGTGGACCGTGTCCTTGAAGAACATGGTATACAGTGGTTCTGAGGTGAGCGTCCTAATCTCGGAAACCCTCCATGCAGAAGTTATTGCCACCAGGAACAACTTCTTCCAGGATAGTAGGAAAAGAGAACAGGACGCCAAGAGCTCGAAGGGGACTTGCATGAGCTGCGTGACCACCAGGTTAAGGTCCCACAGAGGGAAAGGATCCCAGGCTCGAGGGTTGTCACTCCAGAATCTGCAGGAACCAGACCGTCATGCCATGCATGAAGACCGACCTTCCCTGCAATGGAGGTTGAAAGGCGATTACAGCAACCAAGTGGACCTTAACAGATGAAAGGGACAACCCTGAAATTTAAGATGCGCAAGGCAGTACAGGATCAGCTGCAGCGAGGCCTGTGCAAGCCTAATCCCCCGGGTCAAAGCCCAGCATATAAAACGTTTCCATTTGGCCATATAAGTGGCCCTAGTGGAGGGATTTCTGCTTCCCAGAAGGACCTGCTGGACTCAGGTCGTGCACTCCTGCTCCTCAGAACTCAGCCAGGGAGCAACCAAGCTGTCAGGTGCAGCACCACCAGGTTTGGGTGCAAGAGCCTGCTGTGATTCTGCAACAGGAGATCCGGCCAATGGAGCAGTGGCATCAGGGCCGACACTGACAGGTCCAAAAGCCTACTGAACCAGTGCTGGCGAGGCCAAGCTGGGGCGATGAGTACAACCTTGGCCCTGTCCTGCTTGACTTTCATGAGGACCCTGTGGAGCAACGGCACCAGCGGGAAAGCGTACATCAGAGCCCCCGACTATGGAAGCAGAAAGGCCGGGAGTACCTGTCATGCCCCCAGAATGAGCAGAACTGGTGGCACTTTGTGTTCTGGCAAGTCACAAACAGGTCCACCCGGGGAGACCCCCACTTTCGAAAAATCTTGTTGACCACCTCAGGGTGGAGAGACCACTTGTGGTGAGACGAGAAGGTCCTGCTAAGGTGATCCACCAGAACATTCCTGGCTCCAGGGAGGTGCGTTGCCACAAGATGAATGGCATGTTGCACACAGAAGTCCCAGAGTTGGAGGGCTACTTGGCAAAGGGCTGAGGATCTGGCTCTGCCTTACTTGTTGACATAAAACATCGCAGTGGTGGTGTCTGTCAGGAAATGAACCACCTTGCCCTGCAACTGGGATCGAAAAGCCTGGCAGGCCTGGCAAATCACCCTGAGCTCCTTGACAATTAAATGGAGGGAGCAGTCGACCGCTGGCCAGCGGCCTTGACTACTGAGCTCTCCCAGGTGGGCTCCCCATCCAAGGTCTGAGGCATCAGACACCAGAGTCAGCGACAGGGACAGGGCCATGAAGGGAATTCCCTGAAGGATAGGTGCAGGATCCAGCCACCATGCCAGGGATACTCAGACAGAGTCCGGCACCTTGACTACCAGGTCCAGGTCGTGTCTGGTGGGGATGCAGACCAATGCCAACCATCCCTGCAACGTGCGGAGGTGAAGCTGGGCATGGCAGACCACATATGTGCAGGCCTCCACATGACCTAACAACTTTAGGCAGATACAGGCAGTGGTGAGCAGATGATCCCTCACACGGGAGATAACTTCCGACATGGCTCAGAAACGGGGCTCCGGGAAGAACGCCCTTGCCCATATGGAGTCGAGAACTGCCCTGATGAATTCTATGCTTTGCATCAATACAAGGGTTGACTTCTCCTTTACTAACAGGCTTAGATCGAGGCTGCTCTGCACATGATCCCACGATCTGCACTTGATGAGCCAATCATCGAGATAAGGATAGACCTGGACCGCCGGGCATCTCAGGTAAGTGGCTATAGCGGCCATGCATTTTGTAAAGACCCTGGGAGCTGAGGATAGGCCAAAGGGGAGTGCCATAAACTGGAAATGGTGCTGGCCCACCATGAAGCACAGGAACGCTTGTGTCCTCGGAAGACAGAGGTATGGAAACAAGCATCTTTCGGCGTACCAGTCGCCAGGATCTAGGGAGGGAATGATGGAGGCCAGGGATATCTTGAGAAACTTTGACTTCTTGAGGTATTTGTTGAGTCATTGCAGGTCCAGAATGACACGTAGGCCCCCTTTCGTCTTCTGGATTAGGAAATAGTGGGAGTAGACCCCTTTCCCCCTCATTTCCTGAGGAACCTTCCTTCCTCAGCCACTTACAGCTGCGGTAGGTTGTCCACCTCCTGAACGAGAAGTTGCTCGTGAGAATGGTCCCCGAAGAGGACAGGGAAGAGGTGAGGTGGGAGGGAAGGGCGGCCGTAAAGTGGAGGATGTAGCCTGATGACACTACATCTAACACCCAATGGTACGAGGTGACCCTTGATCAGGCCTAACGGAAGAGGTGGTGGTGGTTCAGGAAAAAGCAGGACAGATCCAGGGAGGTGACAGATGCATCATTCCCAAGCGCACCCTCAAAATGAACGCTTCTGGTCCCCAGGGTGTTTTACTGGGATAGACTACGCCAGTGAGTGGGTGGATGAAGGGAGTCGGCAGTTAAACCCTGCATCCCTTCTCCTCGCAGGCCCCTACCGAGGCTGCCAGTGCCTTGGTGGCGGGGGAGGCCGGAACAGCTGCCGTGCAGGCCGAGGAGTATGCATCCCCAATGAACAGAGTGTTGCTCAGGTGTCCTTTAGGCCATGCAGTCTTGCATCCATTTGGTTGGAAAACAGCCCAACTATCCAACGGGAGGTCCTGAATGGAGGCCTGCATCTTCTGGGACAGGCCGGCAGTCTGAAGCCTCGAACTGCGCCACATGATCACTGCCGAGGCGACCACTCGGGTAGCTGAATTGGCTACCCAGGCCATCTGGAGGGAGCACCAAGCTACCACGGTACCTTCCTCCACCAGAGCCCCAAATTCCTGGGCCGCCTCCTGGAACACAGTGTCCATAACCTTAAGGAGAGAATCCCACAAGTTACAATAACAACGCCCCAAGAGGGCCTGATGGTTCGCCACCCGAAACTGGAGACTGGCCGTGGAATAAATCTTGCATCCAAACAGGTCCAGTCTCTTGGCCTCTTTATTCTTAGGGATGGAACTGGCTGATCCCTGTTGGCCCTTTTAAATGGCTGCCGATATGATCGATGACCACGGGGGCAGGTGGGTGTGCAAGTATTCAAATCTCTTAGCAAGGACAAAATACTTCTTTTCCGCCCTCTTAGAAGTGGGCGGGATGGAGACGGGGCAATATTCAGGACCCCTTTGTGCACCGGGAGTGTGACCCATGCTGGGGTGGACACGGAAAGCAGGTTGAACAATGTGTTCACCAGCTCCGCCATTTCCTCCGCTTTGAGCCCAAGTTAGTGGCCACCTGACAGAGCAGTGCATGATACTCCTTGAAGTCATCCAGTGGACTAGCCTTGGAGGGCCCCGCCACTGCCTCGTCCGGAGAGGAGGAGAATGACTGGAGGCATCGGGGGAGGGCCTGGGGCATCGTCACCCACTGGGCAGGGAGGTCTCAGGGTGGGCACCGGTTCCTCCACCGTGTCCACTGGCACGTCCTGCATCGAGCCTGGTGCCACCAATACCAACCTTGCTTTGTCCAATGTGGCGATCGAGGACTGGCAGGATTGCGGCAACAGCATGACAGGCACGCCCCAGGCACTCCAATAGGGCCATCGTGTCGGCCACTGGCCCTGCTGCCAAGTTGGCATCACCACAGCGAATGTACCTTCCGGAGCCCAGTCATGCTGCTGCCTAGGCGGGGGGGTGCGCTAAACTCCCTCTCTGTGCTGGAGAAGTCCTCCTCCTCTGATGACCAGGGTGGGGTCATCGAGAGCTGGATCTGGCGGCTAACTGTTGCGGCAGGTGACTCGTGCTGGGAACGGTCCGACCAGTTCCAGGAGCAGGGAGAGCGACGCTGAGCTGGGGAGCATCCCTGAGGTCTTGGTCACGTTGACCATTGGCACAAATACAACTGGTGCTGACTGTGGGACAAGCAGCGTCTCTCTCTAGGTGAGTCCCGGTGCAAGGGTGGAGACCAGGAGCACAGTGTCTACGACCCGTAAAGGCGAACTGGTGACCTGGGCTGATGCGGAGACCAAGGGCATGGCAACACAGGGCTCTGCTTTGGTTCCGGAGACCAATGGCGCTCGCTTGTCTTGTGCAAGACCCTCATAGTGGGCTTGCCCTCGCGGGGAGCCTTAGCAGGTCCATCACTGCACGCAGTACCAGTTGCGGCGGGAGCGCTTCCTGCTCTCCGGGCACCGGGAGTTGAGAGAGCGTCACCTGTGCCATCAGCCTGGGTCCCCTACCACTCCCCACAGTGGGTGGCGGGTCCCTGAGGGGGGGTGGTACTCCCTGGGGCAGATCCCCCTTGCAGCTCTGGTGTGGGCGGGCAGCCCGAGCAGGGTGCTTTGCCCAACGCTCCTTGATCCGGCTTGCTTGGCGTCGGGTCCCTCTTCTTAGCCTTCTTCTTAGGTACCAGCAAAGGGAACCAGTGGTGGGACAAGCCCAGTGCCAGGGGTGCACTGCACACCGAGGCTGAAGTATTGGGTATTGTATCTGGCTGGGCCGGCTCCGAGGCCGGACATAGAGCGGTCTCCATGAGGACGGCCATCAAGTGAGTTTTGCGTTCTTTCTGCGTCCTGGGACGAAAGTTCTTACAGATGCAACACTTCTCTTTTATGTCAGATTTTCCCAGGCTCTTCAAACAGCAAAGGTCTCCGACAACTGTGCACATGGGTGCGCACACACCTAGAAGGAATCGTCATGAGCAAGCACTCAAAGAAGAACAGATGTTTTCAGAGAACTATCCACAATACCACTCAAGAAAGAGACCTTGGAGTTAACAGCTAATTTAGACCCCATCATTTTGTACGTATAGTTGGGATTATGTTTTCCAATATGCATTACTTTGCATTGATCAACACTGAATTTCATCTGCCCTTTTGTTATCCAGTCACCCAGTTTTGTGAAATCCCTTTGTACCTTTTCACAGTCTGCTTTGGACTTAACGATGTTAAGTCATTTTGTAATGTCTGCAAAATTTGCCACCTCACTATTTACCCCTTTTTCCAGATCATCTATGACTATATGTTGAACAGCATGGTCCCAGTACTGCTCCCTGGAGGACAAGGCTATTTACTTCTCTCCATTCTGAAAACTGACCATTTATTCCTATCCTTTGTTTCCTGTCTTTTAACCAAAAAAGAAAAGGAGTACTTGTGGCACCTTAGAGACTTAACCAATTTATTTGAGCATGAGCTTTCGTGAGCTACAGCTCACTTCATCGGATGCATAAAGTGGAAAATACAGTGAGGAGATTTATATACACACAGACCATGCAAAAATGGATGTTTACCATACACATTGCAAGGAGAGCGACCACTTAAGACGAGCCACCACCAGCAGGAGAGTGGGGTGGGGGGAGAGAAAACCTTTTGAAGTGATAATCAAGGTGGGCCATTTCCAGCACATTTCCAGGAGTTAACAAGAACGTCTGATTTCAGAGTAACAGCTGTGTTAGTCTGTATTCGCAAAAAGAAAAGGAGTACTTGTGGCACCTTAGAGACTAACCAATTTATTTGAGCATAAGCTTTCGTGAGCTACAGCTCACTTCATCGGATGCATACTGTGGAAAGTGTAGAAGATCTTTTTATACACACAAAGCATGAAAAAATATCTCCTCCCACCCCACTCTCCTGCTGGCAATATCCCATCCCCTATTAATGCGTTGGAGGGGTTTTAGTTAGGGGCTGAAGGTGATGGCTAGTGGCGTTCTGTTATTTTCTTTGTTAGGCCTGTCCTGTAGTAGGTGACTTCTGGCAACTCTTCTGGCTCTATCAGTCTGTTTCTTCACTTCCGCAGGTGGGTATTGTAGTTGTAAGAATGCTTGATAGAGATCTTGTAGGTGTTTGTCTCTGTCTGAGGGGTTGGAGCAAATGCGGTTGTATCGCAGAGCTTGGCTGTAGACGATGGATCGTGTGGTGTGGTCAGGGTGAAACCTCTCCAACGCATTATTAAGGATCTACAACCTATCCTGAAGGATGACCCAACATTCGCACAAATCTTGGGAGACAGGCCAGTCCTTGCCTACAGACAGCCCCCCAACCTGAAGCAAATACTCACCAGCAACCACATACCACACAACAGAACCACTAACCCAGGAACCTATCCTTGCAACAAAGCCCGTTGCCAACTGTGCCCACATATCTATTCAGGGGACACCATCACAGGGCCTAATAACATCAGCCACACTATCAGAGGCTTGTTCACCTGCACATCTACCAATGTGATATATGCCAACATGTGCCAGCAATGCCCCTCTGCCATGTACATTGGTCAAACTGGACAGTCTCTACGTAAAAGAATAAATGGACACAAATCAGATGTCAAGAATTATAACATTCATAAACCAGTCGGAGAACACTTCAATCTCTCTGGTCACGCGATTACAGACATGAAAGTTGCTATATTACAACAAAAAAACTTCAAATCCAGACTCCAGCGAGAAACTGTTGAATTGGAATTCATTTGCAAATTGGATACAATTAACTTAGGCTTGAATAGACACTGGGAGTGGCTAAGTCATTATGCAAGGTAACCTATTTCCCCTTGTTTTTTCCTACTCCCCCCCCCCCCCGACGTTCTTGTTAAACCCTGGATTTGTGCTGGAAATGGCCCACCTTGATTATCATGCACATTGTGAGGAGAGTGATCACTTTGGATGGGCTATTGCCAGCAGGAGAGTGGGGTGGGAGGAGGTATTTTTTCATGCTTTGTGTGTATAAAAAGATCTTCTACACTTTCCACAGTATGCATCCGATGAAGTGAGCTGTAGCTCACGAAAGCTTATGCTCAAATAAATTGGTTAGTCTCTAAGGTGCCACAAGTACTCCTTTTCTTTTTGCGAATACAGACTAACACAGCTGTTACTCTGAAATCAGACGTTCTTGTTAACTCCTGGAAATGTGCTGGAAATGGCCCACCTTGATTATCACTTCAAAAGGTTTTCTCTCCCCCCACCCCACTCTCCTGCTGGTGGTGGCTCGTCTTAAGTGGTCGCTCTCCTTGCAATGTGTATGGTAAACATCCATTTTTGCATGGTCTGTGTGTATATAGATCTCCTCACTGTATTTTCCACTTTATGCATCCGATGAAGTGAGCTGTAGCTCATGAAAGCTCATGCTCAAATAAATTGGTTAGTCTCTAAGGTGCCACAAGTACTCCTTTTCTTTTTGCGAATACGGACTAACACGGCTGTTACTCTGAAACCTGTCTTTTAACCAGTTACTGATCCAAGAGACAACCTTCCCTGTTATCCCATGACAGCTTGGTATGCTTAAGAGCCTTTAGTTAGGTACTTTGTCAAAGGCTTTCTGAAAGTTCAAATACAATGCGTAACAAATCTTCCTGCCCAAATAAAAAACAAATTAACTATAGCTTTTGAAAACATAGAGAAATGCTGGAAAAAAGTGTTTCTTAATAACAGCACTATTAGGAATACTTAGCAATTGTAAAAAATAAAAATTCTGAAGTTGGTCTGTATGTTTTCTCACCGTCCAAGAAAGCATTGCCAAAGAGGACGATTTTGTGTTGCCAGATCAGAATCTTTAGAGCCAAATAGTTTAGCTAGAAGTCGAACAACAGCCAAACGCTCTTCTCCATCATTACTCTAAAACCAAAAAGAAATAGATAAACCGTTAAATCATTAACTGTCCAAATGCAGCTATAAAGGAAGTTATGACTTCTCATATGTGTACTGGTTACAATACAGAATTCCTCTCTACTCCCTCACCCCTCCATCCCCCAACAATGAGTTACCATGTTAAAATATTTATTTTAATTTAATTAAATAAAATTTCTGATAACCTCCAACTCTTTAAATTTCATTTAACACAGTTAAAATTGGACATGAATCTGTTTTTCATTGTTACTATAACTTGGTTATTTTGTACTTTATGAAGATTTTAATAATATAGATTATAGTAATGAATTACTGGTATAGGTTTATCATATAGCGGAGTCTAGACATCTCTGAATATGTCCTACCAATGACTATTTATATAAGTATATAATATACGCAGAAGGATCACACTTCTATAAGGTACTTCAGCATATGCCTAACTTTAAGAATGAGTAGTCCTAATTACTTCAAATGGACTGCCTTACATGGATAAAATTACATATGTGCTTAAGTACCTTCCTGAATCAGGGACAAAAAAACGGTAAACAGACTAACTGATAGAGAACATTAAAAAAAATTCAACAAATCCGTAATTTTTTTCTAACAGTAGTATATTACATTTTTAAGCAATTTTTTTTTAAAAACTGCACTTTTAGACCTCTATTGCTCAATAGCAAAATTTAACACATTACACAGCTCCACGAACACTCTGGAGAGTCTCATCCAGTCAGCTTCAGCCATACAGATGGTAGCCATAAAGCAAGAAAGGTGGTTTTCAATTATATGAAATTGAAATTTGTTTTTCAAGCAAAAAATAAGATTGTATCATTGTTCCATAATGATACTCAGATTTTCTTTAACTCTAGTCACATAACATTAGGACCATCAGACAAAAATGACAGCAAACATATTGTTACCTACTAAACCAACATACAAAAGTCACTGGATGGATAGCTGTCCACTTCCAAAAAAATATTCTTTCATTTAGAAAGAAAAATACACATGCAGTAGTTTATGTACTACATAACTCCAGTAATTTTAAACGTCCTTTTTATAGTCAATGATGTAGTTTATTTTTATTTTAAAATGTATTTTAACAAATAGAGTGTGGAAAAGTTTGAGACATTTATTAAATTAAATGTTGACGTGAAACAGATGTTTATTATCAAAGCAGGAAATATTTAGGCTGCAATTTTCAAAGGGAAGTTAGGTACCAAAATCCTATTGAAAATCATTAGCAGCTCGGTGCTTATTCTCTGACAATCACAATTTAATATTTATTTCCAGTTGTATCCACAATGGGGTAGGTGCTTTCCAAACACATAAAAGAAGGCACACCACCTGCCCTAAGGTGCTCACAATTTCAACACACACAGATTTTATGTTAACAATTAAAAAAATAGGATGAATAAGCTATTCCCCAGCTGATACTCAGGATTTTCATGATAAGTCAGGTAACTTTCTAACTGGTTATAAGACTGATAAATAACTTAGAAATACTTATCGTGCTACAAAAATTTTGTTAACATACTATATACTTTGTATCGGTTTTCCCTACCCTTTGTCTACTTATCAGCCCACTTTCTCCACACTCTTTTCCTCCACATAGTAAAGTTAAATTGCAATCTCTTACTGACTACGCTAAATGAAAAGTCCTTGCTCACAAAGAGCAAATTCTCTACCTATCCAGTTCCACGGAAAATTTTGTATACTGCTCTTGAAAAAGTCATCTTATGCTCAGTTAGATAAAACAAAAATAAATTAGTATTAACTAGCTAGACTATTACAGTTGAAAAGCAAGGTTACTTACCTTACAGTAATGAGTTGTTTAAGATGTGCGGTCCCTATCTGTATTCCACTCTGGGTACATATGCGTTCTATGCCCCTAAGGCAGGAAGATTCTTACTAGCAATATCCTTTGGTCTGCACCCATGCTCTTCCTCTCCTCGTGCTCCGATCCAAAGGCAGAAGGGGTGGTGTGGACCAACCACCTCTCCAGTTCCTTCTGTACTGCGAATCAAGTCTATGATCCGAAGCAGAGGGAAAGAAGAGCAGGTAGTGGAATACAGATAGGAAACACGCCTCTCTAACAACTCCAGTTACTACAAGGTAAGTAACTTTTCTTTCTTCTTCTAGTACTGGTCCCTATGTGTATTCCACTCGGTGACTGACAAGCAATACTCAAGATGGAGGATGGATGACTGCAGGACCCAAAGGATGCGTCAACTGAGGAGTCTTGCACCAGGGCACTGTCTCGTGAAAGTCTGAATAGAACTCCGCATGGCTGCTTTACATATGTCAAGGAGAGGCACCTCCTGAAGCAAAGCTACCAAAGTGGCTTTTGCTCTGGCGGAGTGACTTGTTCCTCCACTGTACAGAGTGTATCAAATAACTGGTAACAGAGCAAGATGCAGTCCAAAATCCACTCGGATACCTCTTCTCCTTTCATACATTCTGCCAGAACCACAAATAGCCTAGGTGATCTCCTAAAGGGTTTTGTTCTCTGAAGACAGAAAGCCAAACGCCCGACGCATGTCCAGGGAATGGAATATCTGCTTCTCATTCGTGGTCTGCAGCTCAGGAAAAAACACAAGCAAGCATACAGTCTGATTCATACAGAAGTCCAAGATAACACTGGTGATGAACTTAAGGTGCAGTCTCCATGAAACGTTATCCATATGGAAAATGGTACTTAGTGCATAGGCCACAAGGGCCACAGGTTCACCAAGCCTTCTAGCCGAAGTGATGGCCATCGAGAAGATAAATGAGAAAGTAAACATGTTGCTAATGCTTCAAATGGTAGCTTAGCTAGAGCTGAAAGGAACAAGTTGAAATCCCATGTCAGAGCAGGTCTAGTTATTGGAGGGAAGGTTCTGAGCAAGCCTTTCAGGAAGCTAAGGGAAAAAACAGAGGTTTTCCAGGTGAATGGTCAGTCTAAAATAGTGGGAATGTCCATCTCCTCTGAAGATATTTGGTGACACTGAGCCCAAATAGAGAATCTTTACCACTCAGCTAAGTAATACCTTCTGGTGGATTCCTTTCTGCTGTTGTTAAGCATGACTTTAACAGCTATTGGATATTTCTGTTCTAAGTTTGACACCCATCAACTAAGCCATGAGGTGAGTAGCTTCAGATTTGGATGCCTGATCTTGCCCTTGTCCTGTGTGAGGTGGTCTGAGAAAGAGTGGTGGACAGGATGAAAGACAGAGGAGGAGGGGGAACCAGAATGGTCTTGGGCACCCTTGGAGTTCTGATTGTGTGCTCCCCTGGAGCAGAACATTGTGCATTTCTTGTTCTGTAATGCAAGCAGATTCAAAGATGGAGATATCCCCATTGCAGGAATATGTCTTTCACTACTGAGTTGTAGATCTCCTGTTCATGTTCCATTGAGAATTATCCGTTGAGACTGTCCACTAGGGTATTCTGTATTCCCAGAAGATGAACTGCTAATAAGGTAATCTGATGACATACACACCAGTTCCACAGGTCACTATGCCAAGGGGCGTAGATCTTGCTCCCCCTTGCTTGTTTACATAAAACACATTTGTCATATTGTCTGACAGCACCTGAATACATGGGTATGAATGAATAATATTGCATTGCTTGCAGGCCTTTCAGACTGCTCTCAGTTCCAGAAGATTTATGCATCCTGGATTTGCATGTTCCCTGAGCTGTGTGTTCATCCAGATGAGCACCCTAGCCTACAAAGGAAATATCCATAATTCACGTCTTCTCAGGAGGTGGTGGAGCAAAAGAAACTACACATACCTGTTACCTGTCCTGCCACTAAGCTAGACAGTCCCATACTCTGGGAGGAAGCATAAATAATTTGTCCATACTGTGCCTGCTTGGCACATACAGCATTTTCTTGTGGACCGTGAAGTCAGAGCCTCCTCAATAGTGTCATATAGATGCAAGAAGTTATGCGACCTGGAGGACAAGGCATGATCGAACCCTTGTTTGGGAGCTCTTTCTGAACCAGTTGATCAGAATGTTCACAGATTGAAACCTGTCCATGGGGAGGTAAGTTTTGCCCATGATCACATCTACAGTATCTTTAATGAAGTCTAATAGTCTGTACTGGAGCTAAAATGGACTTCTCTACATTCACGCAGATTCACAGTGATGTTCAAAGATTGATCAGAGATGAGGTTCATGCACCTCCCAATGAGACTTTCCTATCCGATGTCAATAATCGAGGTATGGACAGACAATAGAACTGTCACGCCAGAAGTGTGCTGCCGTTACTGAAAGCACTTTTGTAAACATTCTAGGTGCTGCTGCCAGATCAAAGGGAAGCACTTTGTACGGATAGAGGTTTGCACCTATCATGGTGTAGGATCATACGAAGAGTTAAATTAGTCTGGCTAAAGAAAATATATGCTTTGCAGTTTGTGTAAAATGTGTTTAGCAGTCATTGAAAGGCCTTGAAATATGGCATGCTAAACTGAAAACACTGGATTTGGAATGTGGCTTAATTGAAAAACTGGACCTGCAAGGTAATTGATGAGATAGGAGAAAAATCTTTGGGAAGAGGCCCCAATTATATGGGTGGTTATAAATGGTTTTAGCAAAGAAAGGAATTCACAAAGCAGTGACTATAGCCATGTAGGGTCCAATAGATAAGATATAAGAGAGCAAGTTCTTAGATGGTTCACTGCTAGGGTCTGCTTATCCAAGCTGGAACCAGCCAACGTGGATTTGAGCTCATAGGTCTAGTCCTGTTGTAAGTGTTTGATACTACTTATAATTGCTTAGGCATTTAAGGCAAGTTTGGAGCAGCTGTATAAATACCATTCAGCCTTTGAATATAATAGAGGAATTTATGGTTAAATTGATGTTGTGGTGATACCCTGTATTAATAATAATAAATAATGAAGAAGACGAAGAAGACGATGAAGTCCAATGTATGAACCTCCAGTGGGAGAAGGTGATGACAGTCCTCCTTTCATATCAGAATTGCCCGATGAACAAAATGTGGGCTCCATCTCCAAAGGTGGTACCGTTGGAATCATCAATGAGGAAATACCTAGACTGATAGAGGGAGTAGGAGACCGGCTTCTTTCATAACCTTTGTGGACTGACAGTGTCTGGATTTCCCCTGTAAAGACTGGTTCTGATAAGATGGGAGATTCCAGATCTGGCAGGATGGTGATGTCCTCCACAGTGGTACCATGTGGAGCCCTCTCTCTCGTCGATGCTGATGGTGTATGGGACCGTCATCCGTCCTTTGCCAGTAAGGGAGGTCGTATTGGTCTAGGCTCATGCCTCTCTTTCCTCGTTACCAATGGGCCTGCTTCTGCCAATTGTGCTGAAGTGGAAATGATCTCAGTCTTTGAAGCCTGTGGGTTGGTACCATGACCTCAATGGGCTTTCAAGCTTCCCAGCATTGGGTGCTAAGAGTCATCTGATCTCAAGGGTGGAGGGCAGTGGTTTTCAACTGGGGGGGGTCCACCAACCCCAGGGGGTCTGCAGACTATGTCTAAGGGGTCTGCATGCTCCAGGTGATGTTTCCTAACTCTAAACTCCCATGCTTGATAGGTTCAGGGCAGGAAGGAGCAACAGATACTGCATTTAGAGGACATACGAGCTATTTCAAGGCACTAGAGGCACCTTTGGTGGACATCACTAACCGGGGGCAAGACACAATTCTTGAAGCCCAGAATCCCGGGCATAACTGGAGTCTCATACTGGGAAGGGAGGGATCCCTCAAGGTGGGGAAGAGGGCTGCCCAAAATCTAACTCAGTGGTTCCCAAACTTTTTCATGCCATAATCCCCTTTGGGCTCACCTCTGTTAACGGAACCACCCAGGCTCTGAGAGGTGGCAGATTTGAAAATCAACAACACAAATAACCATTTTTAGATCATCCCACTACTCCACACAAGACAATAACATGATCCTCAATTTATATTAAAAGTTATAAATAGGGTTGCCACCTCCAAGGCACAGAAAAACTGGCCACTGGTCATGCCCTGCTACCCCCACCTGACCCTCCTCTTTCCTTCTCAGGAGCCTCCCACCCACCAACTGCATGCCCCCCAACCCATGAGCCCCTACACCCACTTCCTTCCAGGGGCCTTCTTGAGTGAGAGATAGCCCCCTTGAAGTCACCTAGACACAGGAGTGCCTGTCTTCTGCCTGCCACCTCCCCACCATGAGCCTCTATATCCATGACTCTCCAACTCCCAGGAGCCTCAGAACTGGAGGAAGTTTCCTCAAGGTCTGTTCCACCCCTTATACTCTCTAATCAGAGCATGAGGAGAGCAAGAGCACAGGTGTGGACCAACAGACACCATTAGCAAGAATCTTCTGGTCTGAGGTGCAATGAGCGTATGCATATCCACAGTGAAAGACACATGGGACCAACACTTAAAAAAGAATCCCAAACACAAGTACTTATAACATTCACATCAATACCAAGTGAGTTCATCATTATTGTTATTACAGAAGAAAATAATGTGTGGGGTTGTTTTTTTTTTTTGGAGGAGGGGGTGTTTAAAACAGACCTTCAGGTTTTCCATTTTAACCAGTCTATCCCCTCTATCTGATCAAATTAAAATAACAGCCATATAACGCAAAGTGTAAAAGTGCTGGTGTTCAAGTTATCAACTGAAATAATGAAATAGTTCTTAAGTTTGTGGCTCCCAACTTCATACTCCTCATTTACTTGTATTAAATTCAAGAACTTCACTGTATCCTACCTTCAGTTTGAACTCAAGCTGTGGCATGACGGACAGCAATAAGTGAGGATCTATGGCAAAGAGCTCTTGTATCAGATCAAACACATGTTCTGACAAGTCACTTACTGAAGACTTTCCCAGTACCAGAACCTGGTTAAAAAACTAAAACACATACAGCCACAAAACAAACAAACAAAAATTCTGTTATTCTTTGCAGACTTTTCTTGTTTATGCAAGTATTGAAGTTTTATGGTTTTTAAAAGTATTCTACTGATCATGTACTACACACACTAATTCTAACAAAATGGGACCAAAAATACACCCATTATTAAATAAATAGGAGTTTGCCTGCAGTGGTATGGTTTTGGGCCCAGAAAGTCTGAAAATCAGTATTTTTATTATTATTCAATTTATCTGACTTTCATAATTAATTAATTCATTCATGAGAATCTGGTACATTAAAAAGCAAATACCTATGATAAAACAAGCATAACATTCCATAACCTAATAAAACTAAAAATCAATATGCAGCAAAATAATTGTTAACTTAAAATTCATGATCATCCATCAAAATTTCATTTAAAAAGGTTAAGGAAACCTGGTGTAGTCACTTTTTTTTCTTCCTAATTTTCATCGACAAGCATGCAAAAGTACTCTAACTTACTGAAACAAGCCAAAGGATTTTATCAACCTCTACTCATTCTTAAAGAATTGCATGGTGTTATAGTGTTGTCAACACTCATGATTTTATCATGGGTCCTGTGATATCTGGTGTTTTTCTTAAACCCCATCTCCTGGAGTCAGGTTATATAAGAATTTTGTTTTTAAATTTCCAGCCCTCATGATTGCTTGGGGAGGGGAAGGAAACTTGAACCCTAAGTGCTCAAAAACTGAGAGGCAAATAAAAAGAACCCAAATTTTATTATTTTTTTAAAATATATTTTTCAAAATGTTTGGGGTTGGCAATACTGATTACATAACCTTATGATATACATACTAAACAGAATTAACTATTTTAGATTAAACCATAACTAACCAGAAAAAAAATAGATCTAAATCATTTCATTTCTCTGCCATGGGTTTTACTGTTCATCTGTAAAATGGAGCTAATAAATACATACCTCACAGTGCTGCTACAGGATTAGTCAATATTTGTAAAACACCCAGAAGGGGGAAAATTAGGGTTGCCAGGCATCTGGTTTTCGACCAGAATGCCCAGTCGAAAAGGGATTCTGGCAGTCCAGTCAGCACTGTTGACCGGGCAGTTAAAAGTCCAGTCAGTGGTGCAGCGGGGCTAAGGCAGGCTCCCCTGCCTGCCCTGGTTCCACGCGGTTCCTGGAAGCAGCCGGCACTTCCCTGGAGTCCCTAGATACAGGGTGCCCAGAGAGGCTCCACATGCTGCCTCTGCCCCGAGCACCAACTCCGCAATTCCTGGCCAGTGGGAGCTGCAGAGCCAGCGCTCGGGACAGGGGCAGTATGCGGAGCCTCCCTGGCCGCCCCTGCACCGAGGGATCACAGGGACATGCCGGCCGCTTCAGGAGCTGCCTGAGGTAAACGCTGCCCGGAGCCCATGCCCCAACCACCTGCCCCAGCCCTGAGCCCCCTCCTGCACCCCAACCCCATGCCCCGGCCCTGAGCCCCCTCCTGTACCCAAACTCCCTCCCAGAGCCTGTATCCCACACCCCATCCTGCACTCTGAACCCCTTGGCCCCAGCCTGGAGCCCCCTCTGGCACCCTAAGCCCCTCAGCCCCACCCCAGAGCCTGCAGCCCCAGCCGGAGCCCTCACCCCCCACACACTCCAACCCCATGCCCCAGCCCTGAGCCCCCTACCATCCCCAAACCCCTCATCCCCAGCCCCACCCCAGAGCCCACACCCCCAGCTATAGCCCTCACCTCCTCCTGACCCCCAACCCCCTGTCCCAGCCCAGTGAAAATGAGCAAGTGAGCCAAGGTGGGGGAGAGCGAGTGACAGAGGGAGGGGGGGAATGGAGGGAGCAGGGAAAGGGCCTTGGGGAAGAGGTGGGGCAAGGGTGCTCAGTTTTCTGCAAATCAGAAAGTCAGCAACCCTAGGGAAAATGCTGCAAGTGCTAATAGAGTACTACTACTAAGAATAAAAAAAGACTGCCTAAACTGTGTTACATTTTTCCCAGACTTTTTTGAAGCATCAGTATCTTAACCATGTACAGCATATTAAAATAAGTAAAGAAGTCGCATAGTTTTATACATTTAAGCCTAAAACTAGGCAAAATATATAAGAAAAATTCAGATTTTCAAAAGGTATGGAGCATTCACAACTCCCTTGATTTAAACAGAAGTCTTGGGTGCTTGGTACATTTGAAAGTCAGGCCACTTATTTTTTACAATGTGGAGTTAGATGCTTAACTTTAGACCTACCTGGATAAAGTTAAGTGATTTCTTCACTTATTAGGCCTCTAAAAGCTTCAAACTCCTGACCTATTTCTTTAACATGGAAATTAATAGATACCAACTTTTTTTTTTTTTAAAAACATTTACCTTAATTTGAAAATAAGGATAATATTTTGTGATTGTGTTACAAAATGTACCTATTATAGTATTGACTACTTCAAACAAACAATTAGTAGGTAACTGGAGTTATACAGAGAGTATATTAATGCATATTAATGTTACATACATTGGCGATACATGGTTCAATAGTCTGGACAGTCCTTTTCAACAAGACTTTTGCAAGATCAAATGCTTGTTTATTAAGGTTCTGGAATAAAGAAAGGAGAAAAATCAAACTTAAAAGGGATACAGTTTACTTTAAAAGGCATCTTTTAATTTTTTTTTCTTTTAAACAAAACCATGAACTAACATGTTTTTAGAAAGGGATCTTATAAAACCAGTCTACTTATTCTCAAAACTACCAAAGCTCCATAATGTTAATTTAATTACACAGCTCCAGATTTAGAATATGCTAAAAACATTTCAAAGACACTTCAAAATAGAACTTAACCAGAAGCTAAACACTCCTCATTCCTCTACTAAGAACTCAACATACTTGTAATTGAGTGTAGTTGCCATGCTTAATATTGAATTAACTTTTTTTTCCATTTCATGTTCTTCCCACTTTGGTAACTAACAAACACCAAATTAGCCATATGGTGGAAAACTGTTCTAGCATAAAATCTTAAGGCTGTGTTTGAGCACTTAATTTTCAAGTGCACACTTGTGGTAAAATTTACCCTTGTGAAGAGGATCAGCCTTGTGCAAGTCTTCCACAGAGGGATAATTTTCAACCTTGTAAACCTGAAAGGATTTTTCTATGGGGCATTTTCCAAACTATTATAATTCTATACTCAAAATATTTTCAAACCTAGCAAAGGCACTATACCCCTCAGTTTCCATGATAAGCTGGAATTTTCAAAGTTCACCTTTGAGCTGAGTTTAGGCATGAAAAATTTCAGGCCCAAAGGAGGCTACCTTGCAAAATTTTAAGAAGTGAGTAAAAGCTTTTAACCCACCTAGACCCCATACAAAGAGTTTTGTTAACTTAGACGTTAAAGGGATACCGTCTCTTTGAAAATCATTAGTCTGAAAATTGTGACCTGTTACAAAAAACATGTGTAACTGAAAGACTTAGCAAAACACTCTATTTTACCCCTATTCTTTTACATTTGTTTACTGAACATTTGACAGCACTTGTGTCTATTCAGTTTCACTGTTCCCCAATGAAGTCAGTCCCTCCCTAACTCAAGAAACCCTAAAAATCAACAGGAGAGATGAAACAATCTGTAAAATCTATTCTTCACAGTGCTCCTTTACACCTCATGACTGCACAAGTGGCTACCATGTGGGCATCCCTTCAACTCTAAGAACTGGGGGGGGTGGGGGAGGGAGGGAGGAGAGAAGGGGGGAGGAGACACACTCCAATGCAAACCTTGCAATGTCTCATTATTTCATAGTTTAGTGACAATCTTAGCATCCCTAGAGATTATACACTAGAGAGAGGAAAAGCAATATAAAATTTATTACTAAAAAAACCTTACTTTATCAAAAAACAAATTTCTACTATATTGTTACATTATAAACTTAAAAATATATTGATCTGCTACACATTATACAGTTAAAACCATAGTGTGCTTTCTCCTATTTTCAGAGCAACTGAATGTATTTGGGCCTGGCATACACCACCTTGATAGTTAGTGAATCACCATTAACGAGCAGCTTGATATAAGAGCTCAATAAAAAAAAAGATTAACTACTTTGCACTCTTGAAATGATTTATCACATTTATATTTATTAAGCCTACTTTACAGATTAAGGAAGAATAAAGCTGGACGCAATGTAGGAATAACACTATACTTCATGCTTAGGAATAAATAAATATATTTTATCCCAATTTTCCTGCAGTGCTGTCCTATTTAAATTATTTGCTTTGTAAGTATGTGAATACTAAAGTTTTGAAACAAAGAACTGATCTGCAAGTAGAATCTTATACCATGTGAACAAGCCTGTAACATATACCACAATGGGACATAACACAAAGAAATACAAAATTTCTGCTCTCCGCACATGAGCAGAACTTCCATTAAAATAATAATAAGACGACCCTATTCAGTACCCTTACTCTGCAGAAACAGAATTATTATTGTTCAATTGCTTTGCATATATTTTGAAGTATTATAAAATGTTCTGTGCAAGAGAATAAACTACACTTTTTGTGCTAGTTTGCCTCTAATTTACATACCTATGGTCAGACAATTAATATAATCATGCACAGAATTAGGGAATTCTCTGAAGGCAGAACATAATTACTTCAGTGAAGATCTAGATCAGAGAGAAGAATTTTGCAGTATATTTTTAAACTACTGGATAAGCATCCCCTATCTTCATAAGGTCTTTGATGATGTTTCCTGTGAGGAAAGTTGCACTACTGCCTAAAATATGCAAACTTTCTGACACACAGAATGTATCTTGTAGCAACATTTATACAAGGTTTGGAAAAGCTGCCATGTGACTCAGGAGTATCAAAAGCTAAAAGTATTGTAGAATTTTTTTTCACAGAATAAATCATGGACAAAAATAAAGTTGGTTTCCTTGCATTGCTCAATAGGTAGGTCTATTGCCCATAGACAATTTTATAAATAAAAAGAAAACATTCAAATATCTTCTACAGAATATTAATGTGTGGCATTGATCCCAATTCTATTTTCCAATTTGTCTTAATGCCTTAAGGTTCCATTTCTTTTGACAACATGCAATAAGCATGCAGTTATGATTAATGCATAACCATGTTTGTAGTCCCAGATTAGATTGAAATTACTTTTAAAATCATTAGGGGGAGAAAAATAAAAGAATCTGATGTCACTACAGGACAGAGTTATAGTTGTTTAGGTGCCCTAACTGTACATTTGTATGTCTAAACATATTTTAATTTAAAATTTAAAATTAATTCTAAGTTTCCTGGATTTGTAATGCTTAATTTGGGAATAATTAGAACATTCCAGTAATTATTTTTATCCTACATTACTCACGCTACTCTTAGCTTTAACTCCATACTAATGTAATTTTTACCTGGTAATTTCCTGGCTTTCTAAAAATCAATAATTTCATACATGAACAGTAAACAAGAAACCCAATGAGACTGCTATCATGTACTACTACTAATGATCTGAAGGTATATATCATCAACTTGAAATAAAATATTTTATCTTTTAGGATCAGATTCACCAGTATACTCTGTCTACATTATACAACTCTGCACAAGCATTCCAACCATACTAGCCTCTCAAGTAAGGTTTTGTACTGCTCTCTTGATGCAAACCAGCAGTGATCAGGCAAAGCATACACCCCAATTTCCCCCTACCTCCTGCTTTCCATATCCTGTTCCCCACATCCCCCTGCACCTTTCTCCCAGCTCTCCTTCAATAGTCAATCTGGTACAAGGTGGTTTTTAAAGTTATATATTTAGGATTGCCATTTTTGCTGTTATTTTTCATAACTGAAAGTTAATCTGTCAAGAGAGGATGGAAAACAAAGTCTTCAGACAAACTTATAAAGGCATGCCCACTTTCAAAATGGCTAACTCTTATTGTTCTGAATAAGACTGAGGCCACAGGCCATCATCTCATCATTCTCCATAAGGATGAGCCCACATGATGGGCACTTCTCATTATGCCCACAGGAGTGAAGCCAAACTGCCCTCACAGAACATGGTAGCCCCTTGTGCAGTCATGAGGTGTAAAGGAGCACTGTGAAGAACAGATGAATGGTAGTGGCCATCTTTGGTAAGTTTACTCTAGAGCCACAGTCCCATTGAGAACAACAGATGGCAGCCATTTTAGAATAAGGTAATTTTTTCTGGATTTCTTTGAAGAGAATTTTTCTTCAATTTGTTGCTGAAGAACACACAGGCAATTATGAAGAACAGCAGCAAAAAATTACCAATCTTAAAAAAGCCTTATCTAAGACACCTGTAGGAAAGTAGGCTAAGAGGGGAAGAACCCTCAGCCGGGAAGGGCTTATATAAAAGATTCTGAAGCATCAGAGGGAGGGCTACATGGACATTGAAGGACTGAAAGACTACTGAGCCTAGAGCAGGCTGGAAAGAACTACTGAACCCATGGAAGAAGGTTGGAAGTCCTGCTGTGAGTTAAATGTTCTGTTAATAAACCAATCTCCAGAAGGGAAGAGTTAATGGAAAATCATCCGCTGAGGAGAGTTTGACTGACAATGTAAACTAGGGCAAACAGCAGGTCCTGATGCCTAATAAGGTAAGCCCTGCTACCATCATTCACTTGCATAACAATCAAAATATGCCACATCTTTTCAATAAAAAATAAAATATTAAAATGTAAGTTTTAAAATGATAGTTCAGCTGTGTACTAAACTAGCCTGCAAGAGACTTGTCTTAGTCTTGCTCTTCCAGTGAGCAACTCTTGGAGTAGGATGTAGACTAAGCCCTGGTCTACACTGGGGTGGGTGGGGGGGAAATCGATCTAAGTTATGCAACTTCAGCTATGTGAATAATGTAGCTGACGTCGACGTCCTTAGATCGACTTACCGTGGTGTCTTCACCGCAGTGAGTCGACTGGTGCCACTTCCCTGTCGACTTCGCCTCTTGTGGCGCTGGAGTACAGGAGTCGATCGGAGAGCGCTCGGGGGTTGACTTATCACGTCTAGACTAGATGCGATAAATTGACCCCCGCTGGATTGATCGCTGCCCACCGATCCGGTGGGTAGTGAAGACATACCCTAAGTCAGTCAGTGGTGAAAACTTTACATATAGTTTAGGAATGACATTAATGGGTTCCCAAAAGGGAGTTTTCAATCCATTGCTGCAAGGCTGGAAAAATGACGGCTGTGATGGATGGTACAGAATATCCAAAGACAGGGAAATGTAACATGATAAAGGAAACAAAACAAATACCATGGTTGTGCTGAAACACATTTTTATATATTGTCATTGTCTTTTACTTTGCAGACCTTGTGTGCAGGAATGAGGTTAATGAGAATGGAGTCCAGAAGCTCTTGAGTTACTCCATCACCCTCCATGATGATAGAACTCATCAAATCCAGCATGTGCATTTGTACCTTCTGGTTGTGGCTATTGCTAAAAAGATAAAAAAGGTGATTAAAATTAAACTTCCAGACACTCAAGTGGCCACGAAAATTCACATCCTAGCAGTATTTTAAAGAATAAATGGATGAACAAGTAAGATTGTTCACCTTTCACTGACCCATATTTTCCACATTTATGACCTCTGAATATATTACTTCAATTGGTCTGCCTCAGTTATATAAATCTCAGGACACATACAAAATAAAAATAATCTGAATCTGAGCAGGATATTATTATTTCTAGTGTCACCAAGCAATTTTTAGACAGAGCACATGTATAATGAAATATTATAGATACTGTTTTGCTATTTGCTGTCCACAAAATGTCCTTTTGAAAACTAGTTCTATTATAGTCTATGAGTTTTTGCATACTGAATGAAGAACTCAGTCTACACAGACAAAGGTTCAAAGACAAAGGATATTTTGATAATATATATTAAAATAATTCAACTTACTTGATGACTGAAAAGAGAGTCCTAAAAAGCTGAATAAAAATTTCATTGCAATCTTCCAACTCAAAGCAGATGTTGTAAGATTTAACCCATGCTAAATTCTATAAAAACAAACAAAATAATAAAACACTCACAATAACAGAATTACAACCTTTAACTAAGTCACATAAGACTAAATTTTGCTAGCTAAAATATAAAAGAAAAGTCACACTATACAACTTAGACTGCAAGCTCTTTGGGACAGGGACTGCCTCTATGTTTGTATTAATGCCTAGCACAATGGGACCCTATAATACAAATAAAAATAACAAATCACGATGAAAACTAATTAAGGGACTCACCCAATTTCATATATGCAAAAGCAGATTGATACAACTTGTAAATTCAGCTAGTATAGCCATGCTTGTAGGCTATCCATCTATGCTATCTTCTCTCTCATGGTATGAAGCAATTTTTAATTTAAACTTTACAAGATGGTTTCTACACAGAGTCATGGCCTGACGGTATGTACAAGGCATAACCATTTTAAAGTCATTTTTGTCTTGCAAATAGATTTTTAAATCAGCTTAGCCAAAATTTTTATTCATTTCCCAATGACCAGCACAATCATTTTTTCAAACACAGGTTGAACTGCAAATATTTCCTAACATGGGAAAAACTGCAGTACGAATGAAGCCTCGCAAATGCCACACCTGAAAGAATGAGACCCTTGGTAATTTTTTATATAAAATCCTAGGGACATGGCTAATCATGACTACAAGTCAAAATTTTAAACATATTAATATTATCCCGTTCCTCAAACTATGGGCAACTCTGTGCTCAGCACATAGTTAATAAGTCAAACTGAGCCATAACATAAGAGAAGCAATAATCAAACTTTTACCTGATTCATGATATCATAATTTCTACAGCATGTCAAAGAATTCCCAAACAGGCTGTCACATACAGGGAAAGTCTGATTACACGTCATAGGATTATGAGGAAAATATGGTCTATTAAAAGTTCCAATAATTATATTACCTCTAATAAGTAAAAGTATCGGTTAAATTGGGGGCTCTTAGTGTCCTCCAAGCCTTTTAACTGTCTTGTAATAAACAAGAATATGTCCTGTAAAACAAAAAGGGTAGAATAAAATATAAAAACTTACATAATAAATCTCTGACATTGCTATTATGAGTTCATTCAAATTAATTTCATTGTATGTACTTAATTAATGTCTCTTTAATAAACCTAAATGTCAGTATATTCAAAAACCTGATAATATAATAAAGTGTGTGTTGGATCCTTTGATTGTATGTTCAACTGCAAGAGAATTAGACGGAGAAAAGGGCTTCTTTTAAAAGGATATTTTACCTTAAGTTTATCATGGGATGTATATGGCGCTTCTGGAGCATAGATTCGGAATATATCAGCCAAGCAACATGCTACAAGGAGACGCACATCTTTGTTGGGATTCCTGAGGAAGAATTCAGATGCAAGATGCAAGGCTAAAGGGAGATACTGCTGTTTCTCATCTTCTGAGTCCTGGTCCATGTCCATGAAGGTTTTTACTACCATCTAAGAATTAAAGAAAAGGAAAAAAAGACTTAATCCACTTTCTACTTTCATTCATAATTACTAAATAATGCTTTCTAAAAGGATGCAACACCATCCACAGTTATTTCACTGCCTAATTATTAGCATTAACATAACTTCCTGGTTAGGACATGCTGCAGAATAGACGTACGACTTTTAAAGGTATGTTGAACTTGATACTGTTAAGTCAACTCTTAAATTAAAAGTCCTCACAAATATGGGCAAAAGCACAGAATAAACCTTAGGCTCAGCAAAAAATGTGTGGCCTAGGCAGAGAAGAGGTGTGGCTATAGTAGCTCTAAGCCACTTTTTCGCTCTCCCAATCCTGCTCCAATGTAATTTAGGCAGCACTATTTTAAGTCATGCCAGTTGCCTGGGGTTGCCCTATAGGTTGAAGTGCTGTGGCTCCACCTCTGCGCCACCCCCTATGCAAGGGTTAATAAAGAAGGCCCAAGAGGGCAACCTTATGTTTGACTTCTGCAACACCCATAGCAGAATCCTTCCCCAGCCAGACACAAGGCTTTTAGGGTTCCTTTATGCCACTCTGGTCTTTTTACTTAATGTAAATGGGCCAGAGAGGGGGTGAGGGTCTCAGCTTTGTATCCAAGACTACTTACTCAACAGATCTGTAACTAGTGTGTATTCAGACTCGTATCTGTTTACATAAGTGACAAATGTGCATTGCTTTTTATTCCTTTTAGCACAACGAGCAGAAACTGAGCTAGACACCATTCACTCTTGTGCATTGTCAAGAAAATTGTTTACTAAATTCCAATTAATTATGCCTGTGCAATCCTACTGAATGCAACTGGGTTGTACATTTTAAATAAAGGCACAGTTTGGAGACAAAGATGTTGCAAAAGGTGTAACCTTTGAGGAAGGATGATCCAGTGGCTATGACGTTAGTCTAAGACACGGACTCATTGCCACTCTGCCACAGATGTCCAGTGTGACCATGGGCAAGTTACAGTTACTCTGTGCCTTAATTCACGATCTGTAAAATGGGGATAACAGTTTTTCCCCACTTCACAGTGGTATTGTGAGGATAAGTATATTAGAGTGTGAAGCACTCAGATACCATGGTAATAAAGGGCATATAAATATAACAGAGAAATAAAGATAGAAAGACAGAACCATAGATCCTGAGGATCTAATTTAGACTACAGGAACTTTATTACTAGTAATGCACAAGAAGGAAAGAACCCCACTTGACTTTCAAAGCCCAGACTGAGTTTACAGAGCTGACAATTAGAAATACATTTTTGTATTTAACTATACATCATTCTTTTGCGACTATGCCATTTTGAATGATAATGAAGTGGCTCCTCAGTTATTAAATGTGCCATTGCTTAAAGAGGTGATATGAAAATATTGCTGTTTCTTTTTCCTGGAATTGTGGAACCCAGCTTTAAGTATAGCAGATAAAACAAATTAAAAAAAAAAAAAATCAGTTTGGCTACCAAACCTCCCGGTATTATAATGATTAAGCCTCCTCTAATCTTCACAGAACTACCAGCTAACTTCCCCAACATCCAGCCCACTACTGGAGGGCCTTTTGCAAGTTATCAAATCTAAAACGCAACCCAAAATTAGTCAAAAAGAGCTTTATGGTTGACCTCCATGAGAGCCCAAATTCTATTCATCACCTCCAGTTGATGAAAGCTTATGTCTCTTTGCCTGTTTCCATAAATATACTCCATAACTACCTTCAGAACCATCATTGAGAAGACAAGCAAAACTCCCAACAAAAAAGCCCTCCTCACGTCCTATACTGACAGTATTTCCGATCATTTATGAATATGTTGAATAGGACTGGTCCCAGTACAGACCCCTGGGGGACACCACTATTTACCTCTCTCCATTCTAAAAACTGACCATTTATTCCTACTCTTTGTTTCCTATCTTTTAACCAGTTATCACTCCATGAGAGGACCTTCCTTTTTATCCCATGACAACTTACTTTGCTAAAGGAGCCTTTGGTGAGGGACCTTGTCAAAGGCTTTCTGAAAATCTAAATATACTATATCCACTCGATACCCCTTGTCCACATGCTTGACCCCCTTAAAAAATTCTAGTAGATTCCCTTTACAAAAACCATGTTGACTTTTCCCTCAACAGATTATGTTTATCTATGTCTCTGACAATTTTGTTCTTTACGATAGTTTCAACCAGTTTGCCCAGTACTGAAGTCAGGCTTACCGGCCTGTCATTGCCAGAATCACCTCTGTAGCCCTTTTAAAAAATTGGCGTCACATTAGCTATCGTCCAGTGCCTGGATAGACAGATAGAAAACAGGTTGAACATTCTTAGTAAATGAATGCAATGTAGCAAAGAATCCTAAGAGACCAGATCCTCCAGCTGTTGGATGAAGGTACATGGTGGGCTGGGAGGAGTGGAGAAGCAAACTTTTGCCTCTCTCTAACCTTTAACTGCATTCTCCTCTTCAAGGAAGGCAGGGGATACACAAACACCCTTTTTTATTCTCAAACCCCTCCTAGCTCCCCCACCCAACAAAATATCTACCCCATGCAGTGTTTTGACCCTAAAAAGGCAAACACATCATGAAGTCCACTAGAGACTTCACTCTTGCTACTGATTTTACATGGAAGTTGCTCAGATACTATGGTTATAACTTGCAGTATAAAACCTTCAGACAGATGGGGAAACAGTCAGACCCCAGAAATGTTGGAAAGGGAATTTAGTCCACCAAGATGCCCTCTAAACTTCAGAAGCAGGAGAAAACCTATAGTTGGAATGCCAAGCTTGGACGTGAGAAGTTCACAATGTGTCCATTTGTCTCTGTCCAATACTCCTGGGGAAATTCTGCATACAGCCCCCCCTGCCTCCCCCCACACCCAAACAACAACAAAAAACCCAAAAACAAAAAAACCCCCCCACCATTACTTACCTTCTCATAACTGTTGTTCTTCAAGATGTGTTGTTCCTGTCCATTCCAATCAGGTGTGTGCACACGCACATGCATGGTAGCCAGAAGATTTTCCCATAGCAGCATCCATCAGGTCAGTCTGGGCCCTAGAGTCACACCTTTATGGCGCTCAATATAGACCCCTGCCAAACCACCACTCCCTTAGTTCCTTCTTGCCGGCTACTCTGACAGAGGGGTAGAAGGGTGGGTACTGGAATGGACAATCACATCTCAAAGAACAACAGTTACTAGAAGGTGAGTAACTGTTTTTTCTTCTTTGAGTGCTTGTTCATGTCCACTCCAATTAGGTGACTCACAAGCCCAAGCTCAGGAGGTGGGGTCGGAGGCGTCCACTGATTGGAACACCGCTCTTCCAAAGCATTGTCTCTGGCCTGCTGGCTGATTGCATAGTGCATGGTGCAAGTGTGAATGTGAGAACCACGTCGCCGTTCTGCTGAATTCCTGGGTGGGAACCAGACCACAACCGAAGAGGCCTGAGCCCTGGTGGAGTGTGCAGTGATCGAGGGAGCAGGCACCTCTGGTTGTAGCGCTCTCGGATGCAGTATGTGATCCACGATGAAATCTGTTGAGAAGAGGAACAGGATGACCTTTCATTCTGTCACAAATAACTGCACCGAGTTTCAGAAAGGTTTCGTTCTCTCAATGTAGAAGGCTAGCGCTCTGTGGACATCCAATGAATGAAGTCTTTGCTCCCTGCCGCTCAAGTGCAGTTTAGGATAGAATACCAGGAGAAAGATGTCCTGGTTGATGTGAAACTGGGAGACAACCTTCGGGAGGAAAGCCGGGTGAGGTCTGAGCTGGACCTTGTTCTTATGGAACACAGTGGGAACACAGTGTAAGGGGGCTCTGAAGTCAGGGCCTTGAGCTCAGATACCCTCCTGGCTGAGGTTATCACTACCAGAAATGTTACTTCGTATGAGAGATGGAGCAGGGAGCATTTTGCCAAAGGTTCAAAGGGCGGTCCCATGAGTGGAAAGGATCAGATTGAGGTCCCATGTCGGGACAGGCTGCCGGACATGCGGGTATAGCCTGTCAAGCCCTTTAAGGAAACAGCTGATCATAGGGTTGGCAAAGACTGAGCAGCACACTGCACCTGGATGAAAGGCAGAGATGGCATCCAAGTGAACCCTTACTGATAACATGAACAGCCCCTGCTGCTTGAGGTGGAGGAGATAGTCTAATATAAGCGGCACAGAGGCGAGTGTCAGGGATGGATGATGCTGTGCCAACCAGATTGAAAATCTCTTCCACTTAACAAGGTAGGTAGCCCTGGTGGAGGGCTTTCTACTGCCCAGAGGACTGTCTAATCGAGTCTGAGCAGGAGAGCTCCGCAGGGTTCAGCCATGGAGCTTCCATGCCGTGAGGTGCATGGATGTTCGGATGTTGAGACGGCCGTGATCCTGAGTTAGTAAGTCTGGGAAGAGCGGCAAGGTGACTGAAGCTTCCACAGACGTTTGCAGGAGTGATGTGTACCACTGTTGGCAGGACCAGGCTGGCGCTATCAGAATCATCGAATCTTCTTCCCTCCGTATCTTGAGGAGCACCTTGTGAACGAGAGGGATGGGCAGGAATGCATATAGGAGATGGCTTTCCCATAGGAGGAGGAACGCAATGGAGCCCGGGCTGTGATTCAGGAAGGAGCAGAACTGCTGACGTTTCCTGTGGCATCACATGGCGAACAAGTCTATCTGGGGAAAACCCCACTGATGGAAGATTGAGTTCACGACATCCGGGCGAAGGACCCACTCGTGGCCGTGGAACGACCTGCTGAGATGGTCTGCAACTCATTCTGTACTCCAGGGAGGTAAGATGTTTGCAGGTATATCAAGTATTCTACACAGAAGTCCCACAGCATGAGGGCTTCCTGGCACAGGGGAGATGAGCGTGCACCCCGTTTGTTGATATAAAACATCGCCATGATGTTGTTTGTCATGGCTGATACATATCTGCCTGCTAGCTGTGCTCGGAAAGTCTGGCATGCCAGGCGTACCGCTCTCAGCTCTCTGATGTTGGTGTGGAGAGCGAGATCCACCTGAGACCAGAGGCCTTGTGTTTGGAGGTCTCCCAAACGTGCTCCACCAGCCCAAGTCTGACGCGTCCATCACTAGCGAGAGGGATGGCTGACGGCTGGTGAAAGGGACCACTGCACATACTACCTGTGGGTTGAGCCACCACAGGTGGGAGTCGAGTACAGGGCGAGGCAGGGTTACAATCCTGTCCAAACTGTCCTGGTCTGGCCAATACACTGATGCCAGCCATGACTGAAGAGGTCGAAGTCTGAGTCTGGCATGCTGTACTACGTAGATACAAGCCGCCATGTGTCCTAGAAGTTTCAGGCAGTTCCATGGTGTGGTGGTGGGGAATTGTCTGAGACCTCAAATAATGACGCCCAGGGCGCGAAATCTCGCTTCTGGAAGAATGTCCTGCCCTGTGTCGAATCCAGTACCAACCCTACAAATTCTATTCTCTGAACTGGGGACAGCGTTGATTTCCCCTCGTTCAGTAGCAGGCCCGGTTCGTCAGAAGAAGCTCTTATGAAGGCAACCTGCATCTCTACTTGTGTCCTAGATCGGCCCTTGATCAGCCTGTCGTCGAGGTATGGGAACACTTGTACCTGTCGCCTGTGGAGGAACACGGCCACGACTGCCATGCACTTGTGGAATACGCGAAGTGCCACTGACAGGCTGAAAGGAGGACTGTGAACTGGTAGTGGGTCTTGTTCACCACAAACCTGAGGTATTTTCTGTGGGACTGAATTATTGTTATGTGAAAGCACGCATCCGTCAAGTTGAGGGCGGCATACCAGTCTCCTGGATCCAGTGAAGGGATGATGGGGGCCGAAGAGACCATGCAGAACTTGAGCTTCTTCACGAATTTGTTGAGTTCTTGCAAGTCTAGCGGCCTGACCCCTTGGCTTTCAGTATTAGGAAATACCAATAATAGAAACCCCTTCCCTTCTGTTCTTGAGGAACCTCTTTCACTGTTCCTGGCAAAAGGAGTGAGTGCACCTCCTTTATAAGAAGTTGCTCATTAGGGACAGGGAAGTGGGGTGGGGTGGAAGGGCAGGAGGGCATAGAATTGGATGGAGTATCCCCTCTCTACCGTGTGGAGCACCCAGCAGTCCAAAGTGATATGGGACCATGCACGGTAGGAAGGGGACAGTCGGGAGGAAAAGGTAAGGCAGGGTAGATCCAGTTTTTGTTCTGGTGTGCCGTCCTCGACCGCACATTCAAAAGGCTGGTTTGGGGCGGGAAGGTGGTTTGGGTTAGCCAGAGCCCTTGCCTGAGGATGGGTGCGGCCTTTTCCTGCCACTCCGGTCCCTCCTCTGGGAACTGTCCTGATGGTTCTGCTAGTACAAACGTGGAGGAGGTTGCAGTCTAAAATGCTTCTGCTGGTTAACGGAAGTATGGAGGCCCAATGATTTGAGAGTGGCTCTCAAAAGAAAAGAGAACCGAACCCTCGAATGGGAGGTCCTAAATTGTCTGTTGGACCTCATATGGCAGGCCTGAGACCTGGAGCCAGGAGCCCCTTCTCATGGCTATGCTGGTAGCCATCTCACAGGTAGCCGCATCCACTCAGTCCAGTGCGGCTCATAGCGAAGCTCACAAAATGAGCTTCTCCTCCTCCAACAGAGCCGAAAACTCAGTGCGGGAGTCCTGTGGCATCAGCTCCGCAAACTTCACCACTGCCCTGCATATGTTGTAGCAGTACCTGCTGATAATGGCCTGCTGATTAGAGATGTGGAGCTGCAATTAGCCAATGGAATAGACCTTTCTCCCGTAAAGGTCGAGTCGTTTTGCCTCCCGATTCTTCGGGGAGGGTTCCTGGAAGCCCTGGCGTTCAAGCTGGTTGGCAGCATGAACCATGAGAGAATTAGGTAGGGGATGGGCATACAAATGCTCGTAGCCCCTCAACGCCATGAAGTAGCACCTTTCGTTGCGCTTAGTCATAGGATGTCTATGAGTCTAGGGCAGTGGTTCTCAAAGCCGGTCCGCCGCTTGTTCAGGGAAAGCCCCTGGCGGGCCGGGCCAGTTTGTTTACCTGCCGCGTCCGCAGGTTTGGCCAATCGTGGCTCCCACTGGCCGCAGTTTGCCGCTCCAGGCCAATGGGGGCTGCAGGAAGGGCGGCCAGCACATCCCCTGGCCCGCGCTGCTTTCTGCAGCCCCCATTGGCCTGGAGCGGCAAACCGCGGCCAGTGGGAGCCGCGATTGGCCAAACCTGCGGACGCGGCAGGTAAACAAACTGGCCCGGCCCGCCAGGGGCTTTCCCTGAACAAGCGGCGGACTGGCTTTGAGAACCACTGTGCTAGGGTCTGTCTCAAAGTTTTTGTGGTGTCAGAGATGGTCTTTATAAGAGGCAGGGCAATATGTGCAGGTCCGGAGGGAGCAAGGATGTCTACCATTGATCTACGTCCTTCACTACCTCCTCCTCCTGAATGCCCAGGCCCTGGGCAACCTGTCGCAGCAATTGCTGTAGCACCCTGCTGTTCTCCATGCGCCTCGTCCAGTCAGGATGAGGAAGAGACTCCCATAAGGGGTGACTGTTCCCTTCCTTCTGCACTAAGGGGTTCCCCGGCACCTGGATTTCTTAGGCCGGTGCTGACGTGGATGGTGTTGCACCCCTCAGTGTTGGAAATGCATACACCGACGCCAGTGCCGCAAGTGTCTTCGGTGCAAAGGCCATCATTGACGCTGGAGCCATCATCGGTGTTGGAGATGCCGGAGCTCAAACACCTGGGGCCAGTGCAGGCTATGCCAGTGCTGGAGGCGTCGGGATGGAGGTGCCGGGTGGCAATGGGGCTACCCCCAATCCTGCCAATGCCAACGGTGTTGGAGGGGGTATGAATGTGGCTGAAGCCACTGATGTCGCCCTGGAATGTGACCCTTGGCTCCGAACGTGGCTTTGATGAAAAGCCCTGGGAGTCCAAAAGGGCTATTGTGCCAAGGGCTGCCATTGCGTGGGCCATGGTGCCGGGTTAGGGGGCCAATCCCGTGTTGATGCAAACCATCTGCTCCTACTCCTACAGGACCAATAGGAGTCCGATTCTGACTCCGAAGTATCTGAAAAAGAGGACCACAGAGGAGTGGTATTTCTAGGCGCCAACTGTTCGCACCGAGGGCTTCGGGACAGGCATGGTTGCTGGGTCTGTTCCAGTGGCGAGCCAGGGTTGGAGATCAGTGAGGCATCATGGTGGGCTTTCCCCTTGAAGGTGCACGGGGAGTGACCGGTGCGGGTGACCAGCCCTGTCTAGGAGGGGATGGTGCCATGAGGTGGAGCAGTTCTTGGGCTTCCTCGAATGCCTCCAGAGTCTAAGGGAGGTGCAGCTCCTGGCTTGGCCTCAGCGAACAAGGAGGGTCCAAACTCAACCGCCCTTCCTCGCGGGCAGGAGTCGAAGTGACCATCACCGGTGGTGAAGTGGAAATAGTGTAACTCAACTTGGGTCTTACAATGGCTGGCTCCTTAGGCCTAGCAGGGGGAGAATGACCCCTCTCCGGCGTCTTCTTCTTCTGCAGCACCCGGCGATTGAGAATGGTGACTGCGTGTGGCATGTGAGTCACGAGTGGATCCAGGACGGTGCTGTGAGTCCTTGTCATTACTCAGCACCAGAACTCGTGCTGATGGTGCCAGAGCGCTCTGCACTGCTCTGCACGGGCACAGGGTCTGTCAACCCAGGGTCAGACTGGGGGTGGAGTTCAGCCTCCATTAACAGGACGTTGAGGCACTGATCTCTGTCCTTTAATGTCCTGGGCCAAAAGGTCTTGCAGATGGCACAACGATCCTTCTGATGGCTCTATCCCAAACGCTTCCAACATGAAGTGTGAGGATCGCTTCGAGGCATACACTTGCCACAGGCTTCGAAGCCCAGAGACCCCAGCATCGAGAGAGCGTAGGAGGGAAAACACACCACGCCCCCCTCACCCAGAAAACTTAAACTACTAACTATTTAATTAACACTACAGAGCTAATGAAAACTATGTATATAGACTGCTAAATATGCTTGCTGAGACAAGACCACAGGGAAGTTCCAGCTAACCCTCACTGGCGGTAAGAAGGAACTGAGAGGGCGGCAGGTTGGCAGGGCTCTATATTGAGCGCCATAAAGGCGTGACTTCAGGGGATGCCCAGACCGTCCTGACGGATTCTGCTATGGGAAAATCTTCCGGCTACTGTGCATGCGCACACACCTGATTGGAATGGACATAAACAAGCACTCGAAGAATAAAAATTCTGTAAAATCCCGTATTTTATTTGTCAATAAATAAACGTGGAGGCTCCTGCATGGCAGTGGGGAGCACAGGCCACTGGCTGCACAGAGGTGGGAGATCACCTAGCAATCCCCCCATCCCCTTCCAAGACATAGACTTGGCTGTGAGGCTACACCAAACCCTGACACAGTCCAAGAGCTGAGCCGGCCCCAAAAACACCCTGGGGCCCTGCCTTCCGCACGAGGCATTGCAAGATAGCAAGCAAGAGCGACAGTCTTGCATGCACGCCCAGCCCTGTGCACCAATCTGGGTGCTGTCACGAAAGTATAGGTCCAGGTGCGAGGTGGATCTGGATGCACAGGGTATCATTGGGGGGGTTCCGGGCGCAGGGGGAAAGGGCCTCTGTAGGGGGCTCCAGGTGCAGCTGGTTGGGGCTCAGTGGGGTGGAAGCCTGGGTGGTCCAGGTGCAGAGGTGGGTCCAGATTCAGGGGGGAGGGGCTCCATGGAGCATTCAGGTGCAGAGGGGTGAGGCTCAGCGGGGGAGTCTGGATTCACGGGGGCGCGGCCAATGGAGAGCAGCTCCCTGTACAGTGACCCCTCTTCCCGCGTCTAAGGAGCAATGGGGACAGGAAGCAGGGGGGGAAGGGTATGTGCGGGGGGGGGGGGAAGAGAGGTTTCTGGGGGCAGGTTTGACCCAGATCCTCCTAGCGGGGGACAAGGAAGTCCCATCATCCCCTGCCCCCAGCCCAGCCACGACCACCAGCTAGGGCATCCCCAGCTCCTCCCCCACTCCTCTGCAGTGATTTACCTCTTCACCAGCTGCTCTGGGCACCTAAAACAATGCACCCATGCTGCTGGGGAGGCCTGCATGACCGCTCTGGCAGCTTCCCTTTGCTTCCCCTTCAGAAGTCATTCTTCTGCAGGGAAGTAAAGAAATCTGCTGGGGATATGAATTCTGCACCCACACCGTGGCGAAGAATTCCCCCAGGAGCAGTCCAAGCATCCTCCTCATAGCAATTAGACCTCTGACTTTAATACCATATACAAAATTCCTCAAAGATGTCTTCTTTATTAGGAGACTCTTTATTACTAAAGCCCTGCAAATCTGCAGATATCTGCAGACCATGTTTGGGAATTGCAGATCAGATGAGGATAACAAAATTTTAATCCGCACTGAGCTCTATTTATTACCACTGGATTAAATGTACTTTTAAAACATTTTGCTTTAGGCCTGCATCCCAATCAGGTGTAACTGCTTAGGACAGGTTCCTTTGGGAAAGAAGCTCTGATTATCTATGCTTGACCTTGGTAATGCAGGGATAGTTTAGACTAGAGGTTCTCAATCCGCAACCCAATCAGCACACATCTGCAGCCTATGTGACATCCTCAGGGCCACACAAATAGTATTGGATGTGGCCCACAATAGTAAACAGGTTGAGAACCACTGTGATAAATGTAAATCCCAGTATAATTTTCCCAGTATGTCAAGGTATTAAAAGTCCCCATCCCCAAAAATTTACAGTCTAAGGGATAGCTGCTATAGAGAAACTATATCAAAGGTATTTTTGCTTTTGTAGAAGAAATAACCCTGGAGCACAGAGTTGCTGCAGAATCCCACTCTCCCAACCCACTACCTATAACCAGACACACAAAGTGTATCTCAAGAAAACTAATGTGGACATCACAAGCTGAGAGGAGCAAGCAACTACCGACCGCAATGGCGCCACATCCTCCATCAGCCAGGGGCCTGCTTCGAGGAGAAGTGCCTTGCTCTTGATGCTGAAGACAGAGAAAGCTCCCAGCAGGCAGCTGGCCCGCCAGGAAATGCCTGTACCTACTGCGGGCAGATCTGTGGTTCCAGGATTGGACTCCTGAGTCATCTCCGGACCCATATGTAAATCCATGGCAGAGACCATCCTCGAATCGAGGGATCGCCGATAAGTCTTCTGTAGACCATTGGCCCTACCAAATTCATTGCCCATTTTGGTCAATTTCAGGGTCAGAGGATTTTAAAAAACGATCAGTTTCATGGTTTCAGATGTTTATATCTGAAATTTCACTGTGTTGCAACCGTGAGGGTCCTGACCCAAAAGGGGATTGGGGAGAGGGGTTGCAAAGCTATTGTAAGGGGGTTGTAGGATTGCCACCCTTATTTCTATGCTGCTGATGGTAGGGGTGCTGCCTTCAGAGCTGGACAGCCAGAGAGCAGTTACTGCTGGCTGGGTGCCCAGTTCTAAAACCAATGCCACTGTCAGCAGCAGCACAGAAGTGAGGATTGCAAGGTATGGGGAGTGGGTTACCACATGTCCTGGTCTCCCACCTCTGACAGCCACCCTCACCTCTGTGCTGCCCTTCAGAGCTCTGCCCCCAGCCAGCACCCGGAGCAGAGCTTCCTGCAGCTGGGTCTGACCCAGCTCTGGGAGCAGCTCCCATAGGGGAAAAGGAAATCCCATCCCTCCCCAGCCCAGGCCAGGACTAGCAGCTGGAGCCCAGAGCATGATAGGAGCCCCTGGCTGGAGAGCACCCAATCCTGCCCCTCCCCTACAACAGCCAGATTTCACAGGTGGGGGGGAAATCACATTTCACAGTCAATGACACGTTTTTCACAGACATGAATTTGGTAGGGCCCTACTGACAGGATACAACAAACTCCTATCTGTTGAAATTCTCTCTCTCTCTCAGGGTTCTGCATTCAGCAGCTCATTCACTGCCAGAACTTCCTTCTGTCATGTCTACACTTTTATCTATTGCTGGGGTCTCAGCAAGGACCACAGTCATGCTTTGGCACGAAAGGGGCTTGACGCCAAGCCAGAGGGGGGGAGATCCAACTATTCCTGACATATCAGCTGCGAGGGTGAATACCTTGGGAACAGAAGGGACAGCTGGCAGCCCTGTATCAAAGGATGCATCAATGTAGGACTAGTCTTTGACCCTCTGACACTACGAACATCAACATTTATTTTGCTTTCCTCTACTTGCTATACTAGGGGACCCACTCATACTTTGACAAATACTTATAAGTCCCAACACAACTGATGTATATATATTTTAGCCTACATAATAATAATAATAATAATAATAATAGCTCACAGTTGTAACGGGAAAATATTAGCAAACTTTATTTAAATATTTATGAATTAGGAACCACTGAGATGCTCTGAATATATCTGGCTGTGTGATGGAGGGCCTCTACGATAGTCTCTTACAGCCAAGAATTTATGACTGCCTTAGATTCTCTGGCACATTCAACACAAGCATTCAGTGAGCAGATACACTGGACAGATACCTACTGTTGACTATTGCAAAGTTCTGATGACTCAATATCTCTCAATAAGAGTTACCATTTTACCAATAATTTGCAGTAGTTGCCAAGGATGATGAGAGAATCAGATGCAGTTCCTGAAATCATGAAAAAGGCAGAAAAATTTCAGAGTAGTTTTATTACCATAGGGTAGCAGCTAAAGTTGAGATGAACTTACTGTTCAACAGCAGATATTTCTAAGAGCTCTAACATCCAAATGCATATTCAGATCATTATTAGGCTCTGAGGTACATTGAGTGGTGCAAATTTGGAATAATTTGTTCAAGGGGTTCCTGAGACGTAGCAAGGGGGAGAAAGATCTGTCAGTAACATTTTCTGGTTTTTATAACCTCTCTATGCACACCTGGGGCTCAAATTATGTCACACCCCTTCCCCCCAAAAATGATATAATCAGATTGCATTTGATCTAAGTTAGTGTCCAGCATCAAGTTCCACATCGTGGAAGCAAGCTTTTAAAAGTTAGCTAGGATGGATTTTTACAAACCAGCTTGAACCTGGGATCCATATTACAGACAGTGGATTTGCACATGCACTGCAAGACTGCTTCACTGTACTATGGGAACCAGCTGTGCAGGAGCACAGCTTATCTCACACACTCACTTAGGTGGCTCAGGACAACAAAATAATGTTGATGTTCGTAGTGCCAGACGGTCAAAGACTAGTCCTACATTGATGCATCCTTTGATACAGGGCTGGGTGTGAGTTCAAGTGCAGGCTTTGGGTCATTTCACATTATTACCCTCAGCCTGTAGTCTGCTTGGGCTGAGGGGCTGCTTTTGGAAGTTTTTCCACCCAGTGCAGGCAATATTATAAGGTAATCTTTGCCAAAACATTGTTAAGATAAAGTTGAGCTCTCTGTTAAATAATCAAACTGCTGTAAAATCCACATGCATACTTAATTTTCCAAGCAATCTGCTATGCTTCGTTAGGGGCTGGGGTACAATCAGTGGTGCACACTTGAGGTCAGATACTCCAGGGGTACCTCAGATACAGCACCCACTCATCAAAAGGAGCTGACCTAAAACACAAATGCATAGGGAGATTGTTTTTAAAACTGGTACATGCAAGCTATTCTCCAAGATAAATCTTTTTTTAGGAATGGATTCATTGTCTTACCAGAGGCCTACTAGCCAGAAGCTGACATGAAAAATGAGGGGACAATTAGCACCTCTGAAGTGCAAAAAGCAATAAACTGGTGAGAAGCTAACCTACCCTCATGAAGTTTCCTTGTTGTTAAAACAAAAGGTAGCCTTCCCTTTCTGATACCGTTAGCTACCGAAGCAGACGACTACTTTTGTGCCTGTTTCTACTGTAAGACAGAGAGCGCTATAGTCTCAGAGATCTGACATGGTAATATAACTTTCTCTGGTTCTGAGAAAACTCAAAAGGTACCTGTGTTATCCCCTAAATACATAGAGAAAGGTTTGAACAAGAAATTGCAGAATAAAGCTATAATCATTGATTGTAAGTTCTAGGAGCGTTTTTGTTCTGTGCTTGTACAATACCTAGCATACCTGGTCCATGACTAGGGCTCCTAGGCACTACTGTAATACAAATAATAATAGTAAACCCTCTGAGGAAACAGCACCTGTCTGAATTACTGATCTACTTTGAGCTTTCAACAACAATATTCGTCTTACAGACCACAGCATCTAATTGGCTATACTACTTTCCCTTTGGTCTAATCTACATAAAGAGCTTTTCTTTGGAGACTTAACTGCTGAGTAGATCAGAACCAAACAAGTCTTAGCATTAGTAATTTACACTGCTTTATTAGCTTCACTTTATTAAAAGCATATTTTTAGTTGAAATCTTTGATTGTTTTACTTGCATTGACCTACTCCAATGAGAATCTCTCCTTTACCTAGAAACCTTGCTGTGATAAACACATTAGAGTACATGACTATTTCTTATGTTGAACCAGCATACAAGTGAATGAATGATTCAAGAATTATGTATGAGGACTTTTCTTGAGATGTTAATTCTTGATGTTTTAAGCTCGTGTTTAACTTTTTTAAAAGAAAAGCAATTACAGACATACCTGAAATAACTGAAAATGGAATGTACAATCTTAATACTATCATTACATTATGCACAATTAGAACTTCACACACCACACATACACAGCGTGTCAAATGGAATTGATAAAAAGATTTCACTATTACACAAAAAGCGGGAGGGGGGGAAGAAGAGGGACATAACTAATCTCCAGGTTGGATTTTCATAAGAAAATCAGCAGAATGACCATTTTTTCTATTGTAGATCTGCACACTCTCAAGTAAGAACAGGTTAGAAGGATAAACTAATGAACATATGCTTTGACCCAAATTGTCTCATATCAGAACCTAAAACAAAATGAAGGAAATATTTGTCATCTAAAGTTTTGATGCACCTTCTCTACAAGGCCAGCACTGTCACAATTTTTTTAATATGTTAGACAGAGGCCCATGTTAAAATATAGGAATTGCCAAGTCGTTTGAATGAGTGTCACAGTTAAGGGGCTACAAAGTCAGTAAACTTTATAAACCTTATAAACTTATCTAAATCGCAAGTTTGAATCTGACCAAGAATCTCAGTGATCAAACTGAAAAACATTACATTCTAGACTTTCTGAATGTCACTGAATTTAATGGTGATTTCTGAAACAGAACTGCATCCCTCCCATCTAAAGATATGGAATATTTTAAAAAGTGTACATTTCATAGAATTTTTTTTTAAATGTACCATATAGATCTGTTTTCTGAAAACACAAAAACAAAACTACAATTTCTGGAATAAAAGTACACCTTTAGTTACTGTTTTTATTATTTCTTTGTTGTAGTGACCAGGATCTCATATCAAGGTTCTGGAGCCATCATGCTAGGTATGTACTGTACAAATGTGTAAAACAGACTATCAAGAAACCTCACAATCTAGGATTATTAGAAGATGCAAGTGGATAAGCAGAAAATGGGAGAGGGGCACAACAGTAGGGACTGATAGATTTGCATAAATTAGTATTGGTGGGAACAGCAGTCACAGATGGGCCCAATCTAATCAATACCAGATGACAACAATTCACAGGCACTGCAGCAGAGGAAGGTCATGAACACAATCATGGAGAAATCCTAGAGTTCACGGAAAACACACTCAGCCCCAAAATTTCAGACAGTATGTATGATTTTATTCTATTTTGACTAATGTAATGAACATTGATAGTGTACTGTAATGAGAAGTTTAAAATTCTAGGGAAAAGTTTTGTATGACCGTAACTCCTTCACTATTAAACAAGAGTTTGATAATGCCATGGCTTTTTTCATAAAGCCCAAAGTGATACTTTAAAACCAACACTATCTGTTTTGTTTCTAAGCAGGTATTACTGTACTATCCAAGCACCAAAGTTATTACTGCAACAGGCAGTATAAATACGACATCTGATTAGTACTCTGTTTTAGAGGACAGGAAGGAGAATTTTATCATCATCATCATCATCAAAATAGGAAAACTCTGCCAAAGAGATAGATGGTGGTTATATTTTGTTCTGAAGGCAACAGGATTTGTGCTTAAAGATACATAGGTCATAATCAGTTCTTGTCGAATGGAGTTCAGCATCAGTGGGCCAGCTGCAGAGAAGATTCTGACTCTTGCTCTCAAGTCTCTCTCTTGTCAAATGAAAGTTTCTTCTTTCTTGAGAATCACAGCAGTTGCAGACAGACAGTCTTGATCATGGTGAGTGAGGCAGCTTTAGAGCTTTAGACTCAAGTCCACTGAAGACTATGACTATCAGAACCAAGATTTATATTTAAGTTTGAATTCAACGAGAGCCAGTTCTGTGATGGGAGCACCCAGTTGTGCCCTCATTTTCCTGCCAGCCTAAATTTAGGTCTGTATCTCACCGTAGCGTAAAGAAAGTTAGACGTTGACCAATCAAACTCTAGCAGGAGACGGCACAGAACTGGATCAGACCTGAAGTCCCTCTGACAGTGGCCAGCATGAGATTATTTAGAGGCAAGTGCAAGAACTCTGCAATAAGCAGCTGTGGAATAAGAACATAAGAATAGCCATTCCAAGTCCGACCAATGCTCCATTATGCTGTTCTTTCTAACAGTGGCCAGTGCCAGATGTTTCAGAGGGAAAGAACAGTAAGATGGCAATTTTGAATGATCCAACCCATCGCCCAGTCCCAGTTTCTAACAGTTGGAAGTTTACGGACACCCAGAACCGATCTCTCCCACCCCAATTAGGTCTCATCCTGCTCTCTAATAATTAGACGTTGGTATAGTTCCAAAGTGTAAGGTTTAATATACACTCCAAAATGTTTGTCGCCATTAGGTCAACTCCGGATATTCCTGATATCCATATGAATATTCAATCACTTTTTCAATTTTAAGTTCCCGGCTCCAATAATTTCCTATGGTGGTGAGTTCCACAATTTAATTACTCGTGTGAAAACTTATCTTCATCTGCTTTGACCTTTCCACCTTTTAATTTCATTAACTTCCCCTTGTTCCTGTGTTATGATACAGTGAGAACAGAAGTTCCTGATTCACCTTCTCTATACCATCACTATTTTATACACTGTCAGTATGTCCCCCCATTATTCATATCCTTTCTAAGCTAACCAATCCCTACCTTTTCAATCTCTCTCCACATGAGTTTTTCCCATATCCTTGTCTCTGAACCATCTCTACTTCTGTAATATCCTTTTTAAATGGGCCCCCAAGTATTATTACATAATATTCAGATGGGGCCAAACCATTGATTTATATACAGGCAGCATAATATACACTATATTATTTACCATATCATTCCTTATGCAACCTAACTTTGTGTTCATTTTATTGACTGTAGCTGTACTGAGCAGAGTTTCTCACTGAACTGCCTACAGCGGTGCCCAGGTCCCTCCCTTGAGTTGATACAGTTAATTTAGAACCTTGTAAAGTCTACAGGTTGTTTACATTTTTCCCTCCACCATGTGTTAGTTTGCATTTATTGAAACTGACTTTAATTTGCCATTGTGTTGCCCATTCATCCTAGCTTATTTAGCTCTCTCTAGAGTTCCTCACAGTCTTCTCTGGCCCTGACTAAACTAAATAACTCTGTGTCATCTGCAAGTTTTGCTGCCTCACAATTCACCATCCTTTCCAGATAATTAACAAATATATTAAACACCACAGTGACCTCCATGAATTCAGCCCTGTCAGCTGGGAGCTTGGCGGGCCCCCCCTCACCCGCAGCTCCCGGCCAAAGGGGGACCTGGGAGCTCTGAGACACCGAGGGCAGCGGGACCCCTGGAGCTCCCAGCCCCCACAGGCTGTGGGGGTCCCCAGAGCTCAGAGTGGCCCCCACAGCTGCCCAACCCCGCAGTTGGGCTCCCCATTTTGTCAGGGATATTTTTAGTAAAGAAGTCAGGGACAGGTCACGGGCTTCCCTGAATTTTTCTTTATTGCCTGTGACACATCTGTGACTTTTACTAAAAATATCTATAACAAAAATCTTAGTCTTAACCATATATTGTTGAAATAATTTACATTGTATATAGTATATTTCCGTCAAACTAAGGCATTTCAGTCATCCGTTAACATCCTAAAAGATGGTAGTTTTCTTTGGTTTAGACCGGAACGGGAAAACCTTTTGGCCTGAGGGCCACATCAGGTTTCAGAAATTGTATGGAGGGCCGGTTAGGGGAGGCTGTGCCTCCCCAAACAGCCAGGCGTCGGCCAGCCCCCGCTGCCTATCCGACCCCGCCTGCTTCTTGCCCCCAATGCCCCCCCCGGGACTCCTGCCCCATCCAACCCCCTTTTTCCCTGTCCCCTGACCGCCCCTGCCCCATCTTCCCCCCCCCCCAGACCCCTTGCCCCATCCAACCCCTCTCATTCCTGACTGCCCCCCCTTCTCCCTGACTGCCCCCGTAACTCCTGCCCCTGACTGCCTGCCGTCGCCCTTCCTGACTGCCCACCCAAGACCCCGTCCCCATTCAACCCCCCTGTTCCCCGCCCTGACCACCCTGACCCCTGTCCACACCCCCCGCCCCCTGACCACCACCCCGAACTCCCCTGCCCTCTATTCAACTCCACCCTGCTCCCTGCCCCCTTATCGCGCTGCCTGGAGCACCGGTGGCTGGTGGCGCTACAGCCGTGCCGCCTGGAGCACCAGGACAGGTAGCTGTGCTGCCCGGCTGCAGCCAGCCACACCACCACGCAGCACAGAGCACCGGGTCAGGCCACGACTCTGCAAGCTCTTGCGCTACCCTGCAAGAGCTCGCAGCCCCGTTGCCCAGAGCATTGCATCGGTGGCGCAGTGAACTGAGGCTGCGGGGGACTGGGGAACAGCAGGGGAGGGGCCAGGGTCTAGCTTAGGTTTAGACACACAGGTATTCATGAGTATGCAAATACTCATTATGTACATGCAACCACAGGAAAAACTGTATTAACAGTAAATGTATATATATACTTTTGAAAAAATCTGGCCCATATGTCAAACGTATGGAGAAAGACACTGAGAAAGATCTTGCAATAAAGCGTTTAGTTTATGTAGAAAAGTGCTTAACGAAAACAACGGATTTTATTTAAAAGTCTTTTAAAGAAAATCTTAATCTTACTCTGCAATAGTAGCATCACTACTTAATGATTTATACCTACAACCAGCTCAGTTTAGATCTAGTCACTCACTGCAGGCTGTTGTCAGATATTACATAGTACTGATGACAATATTAGGGCTTTGGGTTCCTTGATCATGGTGTTCTCAAAAGGCGCATACTAGAAAGAGATGGGGAGGAGGGATCCATCTGATTAAGAAGAGGAAGAGCATCTCTGGATACCAACTCGCCAACCTAGTGAGAAGGGCTTTAAACTAGGTTCAAAGGGAGCAGGTAATAAAGGCCTAGAGACGGGTATAAAAGGAGAGGTTTCAGAGTAACAGCCGTGTTAGTCTGTATTCACAAAAAGAAAAGGAGTACTTGTGGCACCTTAGAGACTAACCAATTTATTTGAGCATAAGCTTTCGTGAGCTACAGCTCACTTCATCGGATGCATCTGTTCTCCACATCTTAGATGTATATTCCCCATACTCCTTGCATTTGCATATAAATAGGAAGAACTGGAATATTAATACGTAAGCTAAATGATGACTTAACTGACATCAGTGAGACTTGGTGGGATAAATCTCATGACTGGAATACTGGTATACGTGGGTATAGACTGTTCAGGAAGGAAACGGAAGGGGAAAAAGGGAAGAGGTGTTGAATTATACATCAAGAATATAGACACATCTGTTCTGAGGAGTGGGTGGGTGAGATTCTGTGGCCTGCGCTGTGCAGGAGGTCGGACTAGATGATCATAATGGTCCCTTCTGACCTTAGTATCTGTGTATCTATGAGAGACACACCAGTTGAAAGTCTCTGGATGAAGACAAAAGGGGAGAAAAACAGGGACAATGTCACTGTAGGCGTCTAATATAGACCACCAAATCAGGAAGACGACGTGGATGAGGCATTTTTAGAACAAATAATAGATATATCCAAAACAAAAAAGACCTGGTAGTAATGGGAAACTAACTACCCAGATACCTGTTAAAAAAGTAATATGGTAAAACATAAATGTCTTAATTCTTGGAATGTACTGGGGACAACTTCTTGTTTCAGAAGTTGGAGAAGTAAAGGAGGCCAGCCATTTTAGACTTAGTTCTGACTAATAGGGTAGAACTGGTTGAGAATCTGAAGACGGAAGTCAATTTGGCTGAAAATGATCATGAAATGATAGATTTCATGATTCTAAGGAATGAAAGCAGCAGAATAAAGACAATGGACTTCAAAAAAACAGAATGCAACATACTCAGAGAACTGGTAGGTAAGATGCCATGGGAAGAAAATTTAAGGGATAAATGAGTTCAGGAGAGCTGGCAGTTTCTCAGAGAGACAATATAAAAAGCACAACAGCAAACTATCCCAAGACAAAGAAAAGATAGAAAAAATAGTAAGAGTCCAATACAAACCCCAACAGGAGTTCTTTATGACACCCCTCCCCCCACCCCACCCCCCCCCAAAAAACAAAAAAGAATCCTACAAAAAGTGCAAACATGAACAAATCCCTAAGAATGAATTCAAAGTAATAGCACAAGAATGTAGGAACAAAATCAGAAAGGTTAAAGCATAAAATGAGTTCACCTAGAAAGGGACATAAAAGGCAATAAGAGGTCCTTTAAATGCATTAAAAGAGAAAGATGAAGGAAAGAGTAAGTTGTCTTCTTAGCAGGGGAGGAGAGGTAACTGATGATATCAAGAAGGCTGAGGTGTTTAATACCTCTTTTAATTCAGTCTTCACTAAAAAGGTTAATGGTGACCAGATACTCAGCAGAATTAATGTTAACAAAGGGGAAGGAATGCAAAATAATAGGGAAAGAACAGGCTAAATAATATTTAGACAGGTTAGAAGTATTAAAGTCAGCAAAGCTTGATGAAATCCACCCTAGGACACTTAAGGAACTAGCTGAAGCAATCACAGAACTGTTAATCATCGTCAAGACCTCACGGAGGATGGATGAGGTCTCAGACAACTGGAGAAGGGCAAGCATAATACCCATCTTTTAAAGGGGAACAAAGAGGACCAGGGGAATTATACGCTAGACAGCTTAACTTCATTACCTGGAAAGACACTGGAACAAATTATTAAGGGATCAATTTGTAAGCACCTAGAGGATATTAGTGTTGTAAGTAAAAGCCACCATAGATTTGTCAAGAACAAATCATGCCAAACCAACCTAATTTCCTTCTGTGATGGGACTACCGGCCTAGTGAATAGAGGGAAGCTACAGATGTAATATATCTTGAGTTTAGTAAGGCTTTTGACACCGTCCCACATGACATTCTCATAAGCCAACCAGGGAAATGTGGTCTAGAATCTGAAACTACAATAAGGTAGGGGAATACACAACTGGTTGACTGTACTCAAAGAGCAGTTATCAATAGTTTGCTGTTAATTTGGAAGGACATATCTAGTGGGGGTCCCACAGGAGTCTGTCCTGGATCAAGTGCTATTCAATATATTCAATGATATATATGATGATATATATAATGATTTGGATAATGGAGTGGAGGCTTATAAAACATATGGATGACACCAAAGTGGGAGAGACTGCTAGCACTTTGAAAGACAGGATTTGAATTCTTAATGACCTTGACAAATTGGAGAACTGATCTGAATTCAACAGGATGAAATTCAATAAAAGACAAATGTGAAGTACTACACTTAGGAAGGAAAAATCAGATGGACAAATAAAAAATGGGGAGTAACTGCCTAGGTAGTAGTACTGCTGAAAAGGATCTGGGATTTATAATGGAATACAAATTGAATATGAAATCAACAATGTAACGCAGGTGCAAAAATGGCTAATATCATTCTGGAACGTATTAATAGGAGTGCTATATATCAGACACAGGAGGTAACTATCCTGCTCTACTTGGCATTGGTGAGGCCTCAGCTGGAATACTGTGCCCAATTCTGGCCAGCACACTTTAAGACATATATGGACAAATCAGAGACAGTCCAGAGGAGAGCAACAAAAACAGTAAGAGTTTTGGAAAACCTGACCTATGAGGAAAGGTTTAAAAAACTGGGCATGTTTAGTCTTGAAGAAAGACGTCTGAGGGGGACAGCTGACAACAGCCTTCAAATATGTTAAGGGCAGTTATAAAGAGGATAGTGATCAATCATTCTTCCATGTTCACTGAAGGTAGGACAAGAACTAACAGGCTTCATCTGCAACAAGTCAGATTTAGGTTAGCTATTAGGAAACAACTTTCTAACGATAAGGATATTTAAATATTGGAATAGGCTTCCAAGGGAGATTGTGGAATTCCTGTCACGGGAGGTTTTTAAAAACAGAATAGACAAACATTAGTCAAGGATGGGCTAGATGTACTTGAGTCTGCATCAGCGCAAGGGTCTGGACTTGATGACATCTCGTGTTCCCTTCCTGCCCTACATTTCTATGACAACTCTAGTCCACTCCCCGTCCCCTTTTTATTGTACAGGTTGAACCTCTCTAGTCTGGCCCCCTCAGGACCTGACCGGTGCTGAACCAGAGAATTTGGTGAACCACAGAAGGTCAATATTGTAGCGAGCAGGTCTCTCTTTATTTTTATCTCGCCGAGGTGAATAAACTGAATAACGCTTGCAACGCTGCCTAGCCAAGGCTTACTGGTTCTCTTCATAACAAAGTGTTAGTGTTATTACACAATTTTACTGTATTGGCACAAGGAAATAAGTAGATAAGGCATAAAAAACAAAATAAAATCATGCCGGACTACGGATGTTGCTGGACCAGAGAGTACTGGACTAGAGAGGTTCAACCTGTAGTACTATCTGTGCTGTGACAGACAGGTGGAATTAACTTATATTCAAGTATTTTAATATGGGAAAAAACATAGCAATACACAGGTGTCTCTCCATATTTTGAGATTGACCTTAAGGTTTTTCCATTCTGCTTATACTGTCTTCAAGGCCCCTAGTCACTGGGAAGAATTTACTTTGGTCACAAAGTCTTCCCTATGCGGCTTCCATGCTCAGCCAATGGCATGAAGATCTCTGGCTACCGGGCAGGACAGGTGGAATGCACTAATCTTGCTCTGCTGGTTCTGTTTTACTGCAAAGGAAACATTCCTGGAATTTCTGCTTAACTGAGCAAGAACCATCACACTTGGATAAGCTGCTATGTCTTAGAGAGGACAATAAGCCAAACAGATACCTCTCTGAGGTGAGGGTAAAAAAAAAAAAAAAATCTCCTGACCCTCCTAGGTAAGTAGAGGAGGAAACAACAGATCCGTTGGATAGAAGTATGGAGGGGGGGGGGGGGAGAGAGAGCGAGCGAGCAGTTATCTGTTCTTAATGGAAAAAAGAAAATTTCAGGTAACAGCATTCACATATCCTTTACTATGAGAGATTTCAATGTTTGCACTTAGGGGACAAACTAACTTGTTAATATCAGAGGCAGAAGGCATATGTGACATTACACCCCATAATTATTTATGGAAATATGCTTATGAATGTATATATGACATAACTGGAATATGTTTTATGCTACATATGCCATGTAACATATCTTTGTAAAGCAGTGGCTCTCAATTTTTTTTTACTGGTGACCCCTTTCACATAGCAAACCTCTGCGTGCGAGCCCCCTTATAAATTAAAAACACTTTTTTATATATTTAAAACCTTTATAAATGCTGGAGGCAAAGCGGGATTTGGGATGGAGGTTGACGGTTCGCGACCCCCCCATATAATAACCTTGTGACCCCCTGAGGGGTCCCGACCCCTAGTTTGAGAACCCCTGCTGTAAAGGTTATGATCTACTGAATATATTCATCCTATTTGTCTGCATGTGTCATTTTTGTACTCGAAGATATGAATATTGGCTGTGTACTTGTTTGATTTTAAGTAGCCTTAGTAAGGCATTTGGTCAGCTTCTTTAGAAAGGAATGTGCAAACTAAGTGCTCAATCAAGAAACACTTAACAGACAATGGATCTTGGAAGACTCCAATCCACATAAGAAGTCTACCTGAGGACGTTCAAGGTAGCATGTGAACAATGGCTGCTACTTGCAAGTTCTGAGTCATGCATGGACATGTGACTTGCCCACGTGACTCCAAAACTCCATTTTGTCGCTGGTTTGAGCATTAGCCTGCTAAACCCAGGGTTGTGAGTTCAATCCTTGAGGGGACCATTTAGGGATTGGGGCAAAAATTGGGGATTGGTCCTGCTTTGAGCAGGGAGTTGGACTAGATGACCTCCTGAGGTCCCTTCCAACCCTGATATTCTATGATTCTACACAGGGGGAGGGAGGGGTGTCCACCCACAAGTGAAAGTCTATTTAAACCCCTGGGAGGCCCCTCCATTTTGTCTTCAGCTGGCTCAAGAGATATCCTTTGGGGGTGGAGAGGCTACCTGAAAGAAACTGGAACAAAGAACAGTAACCACGGGGGTGTCAGTGTTTGCTGGACCCAGACTAGAAGGAGCCTAGTCTGTAAAAGAAGCTTACAGGAACATCTCTGAGGGTGAGATTTCATCTGTAATCACTTTCTTACTGTATTAGGTTTAGACTTGCGAGTTTTATTTTATTTTACTTGGTAATTCACTTTAATCTGTCTGTTACTACTTGGGACCACTTAAATCCTACTTTTTGTATTTAATGAAATCACTGGTTTCAGAGTAGCAGCCGTGTTAGTCTGTATCCGCAAAAAGAAAAGGAGGACTTGTGGCACCTTAGAGATTAACAAATTATTTGAGCATAAGCTTTCGTGAGCTACAGCTCACTTCATCGGATGCATTCAGTGGAAAATACAGTGGGGAGATTTACACACACAGAGAACATGAAACAATGGGTGTTACCATACACACTGTAACGCCCCGCTCTCCTGCTGGTAATAGCTCACCTTACCTGATCATTCTCGTTACAGTGTGTATGGTAGCACCCATGGTTTCATGTTCTCTGTGTATATAAATCTCCCCACTGTATTTTCCACTGAATGCATCTGATGAAGTGAGCTGTAGCTCACGAAAGCTTATGCTCAAGTAAATTTGTTAGTCTCTAAGGTGCCACAAGTCCTCCTTTTCTTTTTAATGAAATCACTGTTTACTTATTAATTAACCCAGAGTACGTATTAATAACTGGGGGGGGGGGGGACAAACAGCTGTGCATATCTCTCTATCAGTGTTATAAGAGGGCAAACAATTTATGAGTTTATCCTGTATAAGCTTTATACAGGGTAAAACGGATTTATTTGGGGTTTGGACCCCATTGGGAGCTGGGCATCTGAGTGTTAGAGACAGGAACATTTCTTAAACTATTTTCAGTTAAGCCTGCAGTTTGTGGGATGTAGTTCAGACCTGGATCTGTGTTTGTAGCAGGCTAGAGTGTCTGGCTCAAACCAGGCAAAGCACTGAAGTCCTAAGCTGCCCGGGGAAACAGGCTTATGGGTAGTCTCAGCAAATCAGTTGGCAGATCCAAGGGAGTTTCTGTGACCCAACCTGTCACAGCATAAACTGGCTGGAGAGCAAAACAATGCAAAATAGCTTCCCCTGTGCTACCTCAATCTTGACATTTGCACTGCATAGTGTTTGTGATGGTAACATAAGGAGGAAAATGAAGAGTTCCTATATGAAGTCTGCCCCATGGAAAGATTGTGAGAGCTGGTCTACACTTAAAAATTAGATCAACCGTAGCTACACCACTCAGGCACTGTGTGAGGTAGTTAAATTGACCTAATCCCTAGTGTAGATGCAGCTAGGTTGATGGAAGAATTCTTCCGTTGACAAACTACCGCCTCTTAGAGAGGTGCATTAGCTATATTGACAGAAAAACCCCTTCTATCAATGTAGGAAGTGTCTATACTTCTGCTCTACAGTGGTACAGCTGCAGTGCAGATATACCTTTATACACAATACCAGCATTCCCAGAAGTGGCATTCAAAGTTGAACCAAAGGTTTTCTGGAATTCATGAACTCTTGAGCTGCGACCTTCATTTTCTTTGTCCATTAAGAGGAAGACCACATTATTTCTGAATATTTATTCAGACTCTAGGTGCATGATCCAATGTAGGGTATCATCTAGCTTCCCATGATTTACTCCTGGGGGAATTCTGCTTCACTGCGTGTACGCAGAATTCATGGTTCCCAATTTCTCTGCTTACCTGCAAAAAAATTATTTCTGACGGGGAAGTCGTAAGAGCAGTCATGCGCGCACACCCTGGCAGTGCAGACAGGTTGGTCTGGGCACCGAGAGAGGCCAGTAGAGGCGTAAATCACCGTCAGGGGAGAGGAGGAGTGGGGGGCGCGCAGCTGGGTAGTCGTGTGTGAGACGGAGAGAGAGAGAGAGAGACAGAGAGATAGACAGACAAAGACATTCTGTCCCTCTCGTTCACTACTGCAGCATGCTCGACATGGAGGTGCAGGGCTTTGGGGTATTTCTGAAGAGGTAGGCGTAGGGCAGGCTCTCTTCCCTCTGACAGAGGAGAATGTAGCAGCCTGCCTGCTTAGTGAATTGTTCCCATTGTTCTTAGTGAATTCCCACAGGAGTATAAAATAGGTGTAAAATTTTAAGGATCCTTACACTGCCAGAGTGGTGGAAAGGAGGCTTATTATAAAGGCCAGCAGGGCTTTATAAATGCTTATGGTGCTGTAGTGATTAGAATGGGTCTAAATTTTTAGACTGAAAAAAATTCCTAGCAAAATGTGCTCCATGAACAGTTTGTTACTGACCTTTTTGGAGATGGTCAGTAGCCAGTATAAACTGTGAGTTTGAGTCCCCAGCCATCACTTGCTCTTTGGTGGCCTATGATGTAAAACTGAGCTTATGGCTGCATATATTTGTTAATAATTAGAAGTAAAGGGTCAATACTAGCTACATTACTATGAGACAGAGGGGGTTGGATGATTTCCTCAAGTGCTCCCCACTCCCATTCTCCATTAAACAAATTACCAAAATAACTGAAACTAGCTAGATTATATTGCACTATTTTAACAAAAAAATGCAGAATTTTAAAATATTGTGCACAGAATTTTTAAAGTTTTGGTGCAGAATTCTCCCAGAAGTAATGATGTGGATTGCTTATTGGATGTCCACTACAGCTCTGTCCCAGGACTATGATCTTAATAGGGCGTCATCTAGAAAAGGATAAATATGAATCCCTGTTTCTGAGAACTGCAACCAACATTTTCATAAATGCTCTTTGTGCAATTGCTAGACCCAAAGATATGGTGAAAGGAAAGGACTGAAGACAAAGAATAGCTATGGGATTGCTTTATCATAGGGGAGGCTGGTAACACCACCTGGTATAGACAAAGATTGGGACAAGGAGACAGGGCAAGTGGAGCAAGACGGACCAGCCACTGATATTGGACAAGGTGACCAAGGATGGAGATAGGGACTTGGAATCAATGAGGAGTAGAATGTAGGCAGACAGCAACTGGAGGCCCAGTGGGATATATCAGGTGAAGAAGGATGTGGAAAAAATTGGAAAGAGTCCAGCAAAGGGCAACAAAAATGATTAGGGGGCTGGAGCACATGATTTATGAGGCAAGGCTGAGGGAACTGGGATTATTTAGTCTGCAGAAGAGAAGAATGAAGGGAGATTTAATAGCTGCTTTCAACTACCTGAAAGGGGGTTCCAAAGAGGATGGATCTAGACTGTTCTCAGTGGCATCAGATGATAAAACAAGGAGTAATGGTCTCAAGTTGCAATGCAGGAGGTTTAGGTTGGATATTAGGAAAAACTTTTTCACTCTGAGGGTGAGGAAGCACTGGGATGGGTTATCTAGGGAGGTGGTAGAATCTCCTTCCTTAGAGGTTTTTAAGGTCAGGCTTGACAAAGCCCTGGCCGGGATGATTTAGTTGGGGATTGGCCCTGCTTTGAGTAGGGTGTTGGACTAGATGACCACCTGAGGTCCCTTCCAACCCTGATATTCTATGATAAGATCTGGATGGGGGCTGAACTGGACTGGGAGTGAAAATGGGAGAGCCCTTTAAGAAATACAATTTCTTATGTCGGACCTCTTTGTGTGTGTGAGATCTGAACAACTGAATAATGCAGACATTGTGTAATAACCATACAAATATGGTTAATGTATAAATAGTGCTTTAGTCCCAGATTAGAGGAAACTGATTTTTAGAGACATTACCTTTTTAGGTGTTCCCCCCCACCCCATGATGTCACTACAGGGCACAGTTACATTTGTTCTGGTGCTATAACTATCACAGAATCATAGAACTGGAAGGGACCTCGAGAGGTCACCTAGTCCTGTCCCCTGCACTCAAGGCAGGACTAAGTATTATCTAGACCATGCATGTATTTCCATATCTTAGGATGTCTGGATTTCTTCTAAGTTTAACCTTAACTGTGAATTTTCTGTGTTTGTAATGCTTATTTTTGGGGATAATTACACCATGTGTGTAATGTTTTTACCCACATGTATTCATTCCTAATTACAGTTTAACAAGTTTTTATCTGGGAATTCTTCTATACTCTGTGGACTTCAGAATCTGCCTGGAATTTTCATAGAATTCTGTAACTTCTTTGTCGGCTGGTTCCTTGAACCATTTGCCTCTTGACTAGATGGAGGCTGCCAGAAACTGCATCACAAACTATTGATTCTGCTGGGGAACAAAGGGTACCATATGACACATCTGGTATGAATATTGCTGTGAGGAACTGTTTCCTTAAAGATGTTCTCAAATCATATGACTTCCTGACCTTTAGAGAATGAATTCTGACAAGCCATCTGCCTATGCTAAAAGAGGTGAAACATGTGGAGACTGTTCAAGTTCTGAAGACTGCTAAAGTAGCCTTGTAATTTCTCTTCATTGAGGACTACAGCCTTTGTTAGGCCGTCTCCTTCCACGGTGGCACTGTCTTCCACTAGGGATAAAAGGGTTACATATAACAGTGGCAGACCCACTGGATTATTCTTGCTCTAACAGAGCTAAGAAACATTTCTTGTCTCCATCCAAATTAAAAATCTGGTTAATATAAATAATAAAATAAAATAAATAAATAGTACTTCCAGCTAATTTGGACTTTGCAGGAGCTTCCTATTCAACCCTCTAGGCCTGCTTCCCATCTTCTGCTTATCCAATCAAGCTGGTGCTCCATGAGAATTACAGTTATTGCTGTACCTCAGCAACACAGAGAGGGGAGTTTCCACAGAAATGTAGGTATCACATAAGCCTGGCCATACAAAAAAATTAGGACTCAAATTAGCCAAACTGCCCTCTAAGTTGCAAAGAAGTCAAAGACCCAATGTAAGTGATTTGTGGAATTTCTCAGGCAGAAGAAACACATTTTTTATTTTAAAAGACAGACCTTAGAATGCTCATTTCAGAATAAAATATTATTCTACTACAAGGGGTTATATAAAGCAGGATAAATTTAATTTAGGATAAAAAATATACATTACATTTACTGAACAACATTGAAGCACCTGCCAACACCAGTTGGATTTTCTTCATGAAAAACAAAGACAGCATAGGGGAGCTTGAATGGTCTGATATGTTTAAAAACACCATAGGCAGTTTTATATTTGAGAAGTGCTCTATGTAACAAGCATATTGGATTACAGAGTTAACTAGGCATCATTATACTACAAATTGCTTATCCTTCCTATCTCCTGTAATTTTTTTTTAATTGAGTCATTCAATTTTAGTTTTCATACCATTGTAAGTGTTCCAAGAATTCAGCAACTTTGGAATGAGACTAAGTGTGGGAATTGTTAGTCCAAGAAGAACTGGACAACATTTTAGCAGATCTTCTGTTTTGGGACTACATAACTGTGAATATTTTGCCTTAAGTTTCTTCTAAAGTCCATTTACACTTACTTTTTATTTTCTTGTTTCCTTTAAGTGCATTGGACAGCTTGCTTTGAAGTTCAAACGTGATTATTATATATTTTTATAGTGCCCAATAGTGTGCTAATAGCCTCACAGTACAGGTAAAATATCCATATGCCAAAAGGTTTTCAATATATTTTCTAACAAACAATGAGGAATAAAGTGGACAGTAATACAGTAATAATTAGAATGGGGGAACAACAAAAATTACCAGCAGTAAATTATGCTGTTCCTCATTGAAATCATATTCATAGCATCCTCGAGAATTTTTTTTTTTTTTTTAAAGAGCATAAGTAAATAAATGTCTTAGCTGGCCTCATTTCTTGTGGATGTCACAATGGAAATGGCTATTAAGAGGTCTGGACTCAGGAAGAAGCTCCAGATGCATGTTTCATGCATGGAGGCTACTTGGGAAGTAGAGCGCAACAGCGAGCATCACATCTGATGTCATGAGCAGAACATATGGGGGACTGGTAGAAACTACCTGAGAAGCTGTGATGGGTAAGCAAGCAGAGGATGAGACATGTAGAGTCTTAAAGGACAGGATAAGACATTTAAACCCGATTTACATTTAAACCCATTTAAATCCACAGCTGCCTACCTGCTTCAGCTCAAAGGGGCCAGGAGCTCAAGTGAATACAGCCAGAGAGAGTGCTTGTGCCTGACTGGGCACGAACTACTGAGTCTCTTCCCCATCCCCCTTTCCTCTCCTTAGCAGTGCCATTTTTACAGGTAATAGCACCACACAACCACTCAGTTTGGGGGCTTCTTCCTAGCCTCTCCCCTTCTTCCTTATCATTGCTGCCCTGAGCCTTGCAACATCCAGCTAAGGGGGAAGGCTACTTTCCAGCCTCTCCCTGCTGTCGCCAAGACTCAGCTCTACAGGCTCAAGGAAAGGTTGCTTCTCTCTCCCATCTATTTACAACAGCTCCCAGAGAGACTCTTCACCCCAGCCTCCATGTTGGGGAAGAGGGTGGCCCAAGAGGGGTAGTGGGTAAGTGGTTAAGGGGGGAAAAAAATAAACAGGACTACATTAATGTGCACTAGAGAACTTTTAGAGCACACCAGCAGGGTCTAAACAGGCCAGTTAGTTCACAATATGCTAGTGTGGACTAAAATTTACACCCTTCTGGTGCAAACCAAAGCACCATGCAGACAAGTCCCCAAGAATCATTTCCCTGCAGTCATACCACCATGGACAGTGATCCTGTCAGATCTCTAGCCAATAAAGAAAACTGAACCTGGTCAGTAGCTGGAAAAGGAAAAAATAAGTCTGTGGAAAACACCCATGTTGTATAACAACAAGGATATGTACAACCACTTGTGTTTGGTGAATTCTCTAGTTAAGACTGAGCGGATGTTTTCACTCTAATCTCCATTGTCAGTTGTTCTTAAAACTTCCTGAAAGGACATCTTTTCAGCCTGAAATCAAGCATAGAAAACTGAATCCCAAAAGTGAATTTTATTGGAAAGTTTAGTTCAAACAGGTGCAGCATATGAGTTTTACAAGGATAAAAAAATATCTTTCAGATGTTGGAAAAGAGAAAAGAATGATACCATTTGATGTTATATTAAATGATGAAAAACTTAATATTTGCAGCTATAAGAATGTCATTCTTCAATGCAACAAATCCAAGAATCTATTAAGATGAAGATATGAGCCTTACAGATCGATGCTAAGACCTCAATAGATGCATCTGATCAAAGGAGAAACAAAGCTCAAGAGACTGCATTTATTCAGCTGCACTGATCTCAGAACAGCAGTCAACGTGCAGACTAGTCAATTTAAAATAAAGAAAGAACAAAAACAACAAATAAGAAAAAGGCTGAGAATTGAAAAGAGAGACAGGACAGGGAAACCATGAGAAGATGGCCATGAAAAAATGATCCACAGACGTTTTAAAAGAGTATATCTATATATCTATAGAGTAAAGAACAACAAAGGCAGAGTTAATTGGACAGCTCAGGCATGAAAATATATTTCTGCAACCACCCTAATCTTTCACTGGCAAGCATGGGGGCCTAAATCAATTTCCACAGAATTCCAGCTTTCATTTTCAAAAGTTTATTAGCTCTCATGGCTACAAACATTACTTCCAAGCAGTGAACCAACTGTAAATCAATGCAGTACTATCCTGAGCTTCCAAACAGCTAGCTCCAGTGACTTAACTGCCGTTCATCGGTTACAGCTTTGTCAAGCTACAGCAGAAGGAAACTATTTGGAATTTCACTGCTATTCTATTCTATGTAGGTTCTTATACCATGCTTATTACTGTAATATCTGAGCACCTTCCAATAGTCCACTAAGTGACTAACATCTGTCTGTCACAGCCAGGTTGTGGGTGGCCAAACCTAATAGAGCCAGAGTCTGCGGTCACAAGGTCAGCCAAGTTAAGATACTAGGAGGTCAGTCAGGAGACAAACTGGAGATCAGAACCATAAGTCAAAAGCCAGAGTTAGGCCAGGTCAAGATATCAAGAAGTATGAGTCAGGAGACAAACTGGAAGTCAGAACCACAAATCATACCGGCTCAGGATTCCATGAAATCAAGCCTGGGGAGCAGGAGTAAGAAGCACATGGTCCAGAACAGGGTGAAGCCCAGTTTTTCGGGCAGCTTCTTGTTCCTGCTGCTGGCTTAAGTAAGGCTAGCATGCCAATGAGCTGCCCTGGGACTCTGCTAATAGGACTGCAGGGGTGGAGCCTCAAACTGTGGCTGTTCTTCATGGGTCCCAGGTAAGCAAGCATGAGAAGGCTGCCAGATGGAGGGCTGAAGCATGGGTGCTCCCAGGTTTGAGACCTGAGAGTCATGACAGTCATCTGTTTGTTCACATCCTTTCCCCAGGCAGAGAAGTGTGAAAAGTAGTGTGTATGATTTTGGTCAGATTTATTTATTTTAATATATACATGTTATGTATTTATCTTACAGAAGGCAAAGTCAAAGAAATGAGCCATGCACTGGGTTTGGAAGGTAGTAAGGTTTCTGATGGCCTTTAGTTTCTGCGGGAGTACAGTCTTAAACTGGTCCCAAGACAGTTCTCTCTCCTGCACAGACTAGCTTTACCCTCATGGTAGAAAGTTCCATCATGCAAGTGAAGCAGAATTGTAGACATGTCCTTGTCCCAGATCTTTAGGCAATCTTTTAGATATTCTGGCCCAGGCCATTCAGTACCTTGAAGCTAAGGACTATGACCACGAATTTGACTCAATAGTCTACAGGAAGCCAGTACAGAAGATAGGTTTCACATGTCTCTAGTAGCTGGTGTTTGCAGAGACACGTTGCAAGGTTCTGTACTAGTTGGAGTGTCCTAAGCAGTGATGGCTTCATGCTCAAGTATACTGCATTGCTGCTGTCCAGGCAAGAGGTGAAGGAGTGAATAACTGAGGCCAAGTCATCATCCACTAGGATGGGAAGGAAGGAGGGAGGGAGGGAGGGAGGGAGGGAGAGAGAAAAGAAAGCACTATTTGCAGATGCTGCTATGCAAAAGTTTAGTGTCTGTGAGGAATCCAAAAGCACTCCTAAAACTATGCACTGAACTAACCAATTGTGGTTGTCTGCCTTGAACTAAAGGACACTGCTCCACAAATGCAAATTCTTCAAAATGCTTTCCTCTACCTACCATCATAACCTCTCTCTTGCTTGGGTTCAGGGTTAAGCTTTAACCAGCTATTCTTCATCCATGAGCTGATCTCATCCAACCACTGGGCCATCTTGGTGGTAGTGAGATGGTCACACATGGTGAAGAATAGGTAGAGCTGTGTGTCATCTGCATATTGCTGTCACTCAAATCCACACTGTCTGACCAGTTCACATAATAATATCGAGCTCTTATATAGTGCTTTTCCTCAGTACATCTCCAAGTGCCTTACAAAGGAGGTCAGTATCATTAGATACAGCCATCTGTAAAATGGAGACTCTACCTAGCATCTGCACAAATATCTTAAATAGGACTAGAGTGAGAACTGATCCTTGTGTGACTGCACAAGTTGGAGATCCAGCAGTAGATGTGGTTTTCCATCACCCTCCAGGAAGGGCTCAAACCATGTGAGCACATTACCCTGGATTCTTGCCCCTTCTCTCAGATGAGCCAACAGTATCTCATGGTGACAGTGTTGGATGCTACAGAGGTGCCCAGGAGGATGAGAATGGATGCCTGCCTGTTATCCATTGACAGCAGATGATCATCCATCAGTGCCACGAAAGTGGCTTCTGTTCCATGTCCTGGCCTGAATCCAGATTGTGCCAGGTCTAGGATATTAATTTCAATTAGGCCAATTTCAAGTTCAAGTTCGTCTTTCTCCAGCTTCTCTAGGAGATTTCTCAGGAATGGGAGGATTTACACTGGGTGGTAGTTGGCTAGAACCAATGTATCCAGGGCGGATTTCTTCAGTGTTGGTCAGACTATTCAGTGTTTGAAGAAAGCAGTTGGATATTTCAGTCATGAGTGGCACCAGTTGCTCATGACTCTCTTTCACAAGCTAGGAAGGACATGAATCGGATTCACAGATATTGGGTCAAGGCTCCTTTAGGTTGTCCAGAACTTCTTAAATTAGTGACTGAACTAAACACCAGGAATGCAGGCAGGTTGTTGGTGAGTACGGGCGAAGCAGATCCAAGCTGTTTGAAAAGCCTTCCCCCAAAATGTGTGGTGTGTGACCTTTTCAGCAAAGTAGGATAATAGTTCTCTGCAGTACTTGGTACTCTGTTCTGATACAGGCTGTAGGCACTCAGGATTGAGGAAGCGGTTTCCCACCCTGAATAGCAATTTGTGTCAGGATTTAGCAGATTCAGTGGAGGCTGAGAGGAAGGCTCTCTTGGCCTGTAATACATGCTCTGCACAGACTTGGAGAATTTGTTAAATTTCATCCTGTCTCAGCTTCTTCCCCCCTACTATCAGCACTCCAGGTGCCAAATGAAGGGTGGGGGGCAAACTTGTGTCAGAAAACCAGGCAATCTGCATGGGTAATGGAAAGGAAGGGCCACTTGGAGGCCAGCATGTCAAGGATCAAGGCTAGCATAATGATGATGATTCACCAGGTCCTCAATTCCTCAACTTGTGACGTGCTTTGGAGCGTGATGAAATCCATGAATCTTCGTGGTCAAATCAAGATCATGTTTTTTTCTTGATGCTACCAATCAGAATCCTGTGGGCAGTGAAACTATCAAAAGTTATGTTGATATCTCATTGCAACCTTCAAAAGTTATGAGCAGCAGCAAGAATTTCAATAATTAACCAGAGTGAATGACCAAAAAAAGGTAATGGAAGGTTAGAAAAGTGGTAGAATAGTGGAGACTGCTTCTGACTCCCTCCTCAAAAGAGCCTTGTGGTTTGTAGGGGAAAGGGAGAAAGACAGAAATCTACCTTTCCCTTCCAACAGTTGGTGTGGTGTGTGTGAAGATTCAAACTTACCGGACATCTACTAGCCCAAATCTGATATAGTAAAAGAGTCCCCGAACAGGGTCCCAGGACAGGAAACTGAGAAATCACAGTACCCCTTCCCAGAAGTTGGGGATGGTACTGGGTTGGTTTCTCACCAAATCATCACACCTGGACCTCAGAGATGGTCTTCTCACCCTTCCTATCTACTTCTAGCTTGTAAGTGTCTAGTAAATTTTAGTTCCTGCATAGTAATCTTCTGCTCCATTCCTCAAGTATTGTTAGTTTCACTTAACCTATTCTGAATTTAAAAAAAAAAATTTTTTTTTAAGTGGAGCTAACATACTTTCTTGGGGGAATTTTAGGCTGCTCAGAAACTAATACCAGCAAAAAAGAGCATAGATCGACCAATAAAACCAGACATAAAAGCAAGTGAAAGCATTTCAGAGCTAGACTTTCTACAAATAACCAACACATCTTCACTCAGTGATTGCTGAACAACATCCCTACCTAGCCCCATTTTCTTAACATTTTACATATGGTCACATTGTTAAAGGAAGAACAAACAAAATTCAGTTCTACAGAAGCGGCTCATGAAATCTGAATACATAATCATAAAAAGAGACCTCTGGGTGGGTAAGGGCATCACTGGAAAGCATACATGAAATACATTTGAACATTTTCCATGGCAACCTGTTCTTATTATCCAGGGACACTTAAAAATATATACTTTACATATGCTCAGGTTTTTATGTGGCCATACAAAATATTATATACGCAATATTCTCATTTAAAAAAATATTCATGAAGTAATTTTTCCTTTTCATAGAGTAATTACGGAACAGCAACATAACATGTAATAGTAAACTCATTTGTTCTATCCCTACTACAAACCCTATGAAGTGTTACTAATATTGGTTTTAAGATGACACAAAGGAACCGTGCCTCTTGTATATTAATTTTATCAGCTCATGGCTGGAAAAAGCTATCAATGAAGCTTATCTATGGGGTAGTAAAGTTCTTCTGAATGTGTAATTATCTAGAAATATTATGGAGAGAGCGAGAGAGAGAGAGAGCGTATCTTAGGGCAGGTCTTCACTACCCGCGCTCCCCGTCGACACCAGAACTCCAGCTCGCGAGAGGCAGAAGCAGAGTCCACGGGGGAGCAGTAGCGGTTGACTCGCTGCCGTCCTCACGGCCAGGTAAGTCGACCTAAGATAAGCAACTTCGGCTACGCTATTCACGTAGCTGAAGTTGAGTATCTTAGGTCGACACCCCCCACAGTGTAGACCAGGGCTTAGTGAGTCTTCAGTCTAAGACTTTGTTAATGGTAAAGAACTAAATGCACCTAGTTTGTCTGAGGAAAAAACAGGAATGAGAGCAGGCACAGGGATAAATCTATTCATAGGCACTAGTTTCTAGTTTAGATCATATGTAGCACAAGAGTGGTTTGGACTGGAAAACAGGAAAAGGTCTGTCTGAACATCAAAGGCTGCATCTCTCAAACTTCTAAACTGTTCTCAGATACTAACAAGGAAGTATGCACCCCAAGTTCCAAGACACAAGGCTCTAATCTTTTGGCCTGTAGACAACAACTCCCTAAACCAACTTTTGTAGAAATTTGGGAATGGAGGGAAAATAGTCTTCCTAGAGCCAAATCACGCATAAAATGTACGTAAAGTAAAAATGCTCAAGTCAATTCTGTGTTCCAACTTAAATCAAACTATTTTTGACAACTGCCATATTTTTGACATATGCAGTATCTTTGTAGCCACGTCGATCCCAGGATATTGTATGTCTACTACCGTTAATAGTAATTTATGGCTGCTTGCCAGTTAAGCCATTGGAAATGTCATTGTGGGTTGTATAATATTCATTCTACTTCACTGTTTTTCCAGCATCAACAGGACCCCTATACTTTAACTTGCACACAAACATAACTAATTTGAATTTGTCTGGCCAGAGAACACTCGTCTCTCTACCCCTATATTCTCTTTCAAAGAAGAAAGGACAATTCATTGTTATATTATACTTAGATTCTCAGCTCTTTGGGGCAGAAACCATCGTTTTGTAATGTATGTGTAAGCTGCTTAGCTTAAAGGGACCCAAATCACAGCACCTACACACTACCACACCACACCACAACAAACAAAAATAGAATCGAGCAGCAGAGCATGCATCAGGGTTTGACTCAGGATACTTTTTTAGCTAGTAGCTTGGTTAGTGATATCCTTTTCTCTTCCATTGCACCATTCCCCCCAAACATTTGTTTTCCATACTTCCCAATTTCTGTTTCTTTCAACTTCTCCTTCTGGATAGCTTCCAACTCCCTGTCAGTGGAACAGTGAACGCTGTCTAAATAGTGATGTTTTCGTAACAACATGCACAGCAGTAGCAGAGGTTGAGGCTTTGTCTATGGTTAGAATGAATATCAATATAGCCATGTCAGTCAGGAGTGCGAAAAAAATAATCACACCTCTGACCAATACAGCTATGCTGAAAAAATCCCATGGTAGATGAAGCTATGTTGCTGGAAGAGTACATCTGTCAACATAGCTAATGTCATTTGGGAGATGGTGTTCCTACAGCTGCAAAAAAAACAACAAACCTCTGTCTGCACAGGCTGCACCTACACTAGGGGCCTATGCTGGCATAGCTATGCCAGCATAGGCTTTGTACCGTATACATAGTCTTTGCATTCAGAGATTATTAGAACTACACATTTTCCAGGTATGGTTGGTTTAAAAGCACATTTCAACAACCACACACAAAAGGTATAATTCCCACAAGCCCTTCCTCCATTCAAAACCCTGGGGATGGAGCTCCAGGCATCAAGGCCTTATGACACTACCAATCTACTTCTGTTCAACATTCCCCTGCTTATACAGCCAAGGGTCAAAGTAGCTCTCAGCCACCAGATTAACTAGGAGCTTGTGTTCAGTTTTTTATTCACCATAACTCTCAAGTCCCTTTTAATGGCACAACTTTCCAAAATACAGTCCACCATCCTGCAAATGTGAACTACATTCTCTTTGTTCCAAGATATATGACCTTGCATTTGCCTGTATTTAAACACATTATTCAAGTGATTCAGATATCTCTGTAGAACTGACCTGTATATTTTACTACTCCACTAATTTTTTTGCACATTTTACCATTAGTTATTTTATATTTTTTCCCCATTGAGAAAAATGTTGAACAGCTCCAAGCCAAAAATAGATTCCTGCAGGACCTCCCCTACAACCGCCCCTATTGGTTGATGGGGCTAAGCCTGACTGGCAATGTGACCAGGTGCACTAGGTCATATCCCCCAGAGCGGCAGACACAGGTGCCACCACTGCCGGGTGAGGGCAAGACAATCTCCCTCTCAAATCCCAGGCTCAGCGGTTTCAGCCCATGCACTTCCCTGTTCCCTCTGTACTACCCCACCGCTGAAGGTCCCCCAGTCCTGGGCTCTCCACTGGAGGGGCAAGAACATGCTGGGACCTCTCCTCCCCTCCCTCCCACCAGAGGGGCCACGATCTCTCCCCTCCCAGAGGCAGCAGAACCAGGGTGGGAGGGGAGCACACTACTGACCCAGCAGTGGAAACACTGGGGAAGGCTGATGTATATTTCCATCCCACTCCATCTCTCAGAGGTGAGTGTGGGACTCGACGAGGTTTCCACTCTCATGCACATGTGCCAGGAGTAGGAGGGAGGGGGTAAGAACAGGACCTGGAAGAAGGGATGGAGGGGCCACCACAGCACCTGAGATTGGGCTGGCTGTCAGACAGTAGGTATGAAATACCCAGTGCAAAACACTCAGCCCAAGGGAGGAGCACGACTTGGAGCATGTGCACTGATGGGGTGGGGGACAAGGCACCAGCTCCCAAGTGTGTGTGTGGGAGGGAGAAAACAGGGTATGCACACTCCTCCCCTCTCACTATGGCCAAGGAGGGGGGGTCCTGAGCTCCCCACACTTTCTTAGTGCCCTGGACCTACCTAGGCCCACACTGGTTACTGAAGGAGTGTAAGTTACAGAATTTTCTAAAGTACTATGCTCTAACTGCTCCATTTAGACTCTGCTGATGCCAACTAAAAAGTACCTAGTTTGCCAGCGTGGTCTACATAAGACAGTTAGAGCGCAACACTTTAGAGTGTTCTACAGTCAGTCACCACAGCCTGTGGTTTGGGTGGCGAATCCAGTGCCGCAAACCCCACAAAAAACCTCCATTGCTTCGCTTCCGCTGAGACCCTGACAGTGCAGCCCACACGTGAGCCACAGGTCAGTAAAAATATATATGTAAAAATGCGTGCATCTACCTACTTTGGTAGGGCAGTACCAAAGTCCTCTATACATGAACCACCACTGGCGGAAGGTGATGCTGCAGATGGTCACTGCCCCCTTGGCCGGGTGAGGAGCAGAAGGAGGAGGAGGATGGCCTATTGCCTCCCCTCACACATGTGCAAATCTAGACCCTGGGTGGGTTGCAAAAAACATAGGAAACATACAGTTGGTGGATCATCTTACCAAAGCATTTCAGAACCACTGGAATAAAGTAAAGTGAACTTGACTACAAGAAAAACAGGTTTTTCATAACTCCAGGAACTATGTAACAAATTCATTTATGTTACATAATTCAGGCAACTATTAAAAACACATTACATAATTTATGTTTCAGATGTCTTTCTTAGCAACATTGTAAGCACGTTGCTACACTGAAAAACATTAAAAACTCTTTTTTTTTTTTTTTTAAACGAGGGCATATATTCCTCTTGTAACAATTCAGATTGGGTCCTTTGAGCATTACTGCACCAGAAACAACAAAAATGAGTGCTAGGGAATATGTGACCTCTCCAAACCAAATATTTTGAGGGGAAAAGGGTACCCTCCTACAACAGCAACACCTAAGCTCTGTTTTAAACTATCAGGAGTAAGGAAAGTCCATTCCTAATTCACTTCATTTTGTCTAATTATTGCAGCTTTTCAGGTATAATACATTTATCCTTTCCTGAAATTCATCAGTGCTGTATGACAGGCAAAGCAGGGGCCGGACTGTTGAACAACTTCTATTCCACTGTCTCATTTAAACTGATTCCAAAGTGTTTTTAAAAAAATTTTCCTTGCAACTGACTTAATATTAGAATTGGCTCTTTCGGATCACAACACAGTATGAATGGCAAATTTATAACAATTCTATTCATCAAAATTTATTTTTGCTTTGTATATTTATTGGCAAAAATTTAAATAGTTCCTCAAGAACCATTACTAGAATTTGATTAAATTTCAGTAGCAAGGCAAATTTGTGAACTATTGTAAAAGTGCTACTATATTTTGGACATTTAAATTCAGCCTGTGTGTATGCTGTCAATGCAAAGAATAAAACATATTAAGTCAAATGGAAATGGACACACTTACCTATAACTGGAGGTTCTTTGAGATGTGTGGTCCCTATCTGTATTCCACATGGGATATGCATGCGTACCATGTGCCTGAGTTAGGAATTTCTTGCAAGTGGTGTCTGTTGGCCCTCTTATGCATCGTAACTCCCCTTGTGCTCCCAACCAAGGGCACAAAGGATAGTGCAGCCAGCAACTCTCCCATTTCCCATTCTTACTGCAATGTAACCAATCCAGAGCAGAGGGCACAGATGGTGGGTAATGGAATACAAACAGGAACCTCATATCTCAAAAGAACCTCCAGTTACAGCTAAGTAACGCCCATTTCTTCTTCAAGTGATGATCCCCATGAGTATCTCACACTGTGGGAGATTAACAAGCAGTAGTCAAACAGATGGGTGCAAGGATGCAGAAGAGAGAGCTGACTATATTCTGCTGTCTCCACAGCTGTATCCACAGTTGACAACTGTGCCACAGCATAATGTCTCATGAACGTATGCAAAGAGCTCCAATTAGCTACCCTACATATCAATAGTATGGGTACGTCTCTGAGATGCAGCTGAAGTGGCTTGTCCCCTGGTGTAATGAGCCTTTATCCCTTCCGGGGGGCACAGAATATGCCAGCTAGTTAGTAACAAAGGGTAATACAACCCAGATCCATTTTGATAGTCTCTGGCTCGATATAGGTTGACCTCTTGAGCGCTCTGCTATGGAAACAAATAGTTTAGGTGTCTAACATCTTTTGTTCATTGCAGATAAAAGGCCAAAGCTCTCTGGATGTCCAGAGAATGCAGTCTTTTCTTCCAAGGCACACAATTTGGAAAAAATACAGGTAAGCGGATTACCTGATACTCATAAAATTCAGAAAATAGTTTGGATTTGAATCTGGGGTGGGGGGCACAGCAAGACCTTTTCTTTACAGAAGTTTGCATATGGCGAGCCCACAATAAGCACTCCCAGCTCACTGCCTCTTCTGGCTGACATTATAGCTATCAGACAGGACCACTTTAACGGAAAGATGGGTCATGAGCACGTGGCCAGCAGCTCAAAGGCAGTTTTAATGAGAGATGATAGAACAAAAATTGAGTTCCCATTGAGGTGTGAATTTCACCACTGTTGGAAAGGATCTGACAATCCCCTTCAAAAGTCTAGTTGTGACAGGATACATGAAGATCATACGGTTATCCACTGGAGGATGGAAAGCGCAGATTGCTGCCAAATGAATCCGCAGGGAACTAAATGCAAGACTCCTGAGAAGGTTACTCACCTTGTGCAGTAACTGAGGTTTTTCGAGATGGTTGTCCCTGTGGGTGCACCACTTTAGGTGTCTTGGCACCCTGTGCTTGTAATTGGAGATTTGTGGTATCAGTGACTGGCTAGGCCGCGCATGCGCCATAAGCCATCTCGCGCCACTCCAAGCGGTTACTTAGCAGTGTGCAGCCAACCATCCTCCAGTTCCTCCTCTACCTCAGACAATCAGCGTGAAACTCCGAAGTAGAGGGGAGGAGGGAGGGTAGTGAAGCTCCCACAGGGACAACCATCAGTTACTACACAAGGTGAGTAACCTTCTCTTCTTCTTCATCAAGGAGTGTCCCTGTGGGTGCTCCACTTTAGGTGATTATTGAACGGTGCCCCTCACTGGAGAGGAGGGGCTTTGGAGTTGGTCTATTGATGGTGGAAAACAATGCAAGTCCAAACTGAGCATCTGCTGCTGATTATTGTTCTAAAGCATAGTGTTTAGTGAAAGTATGGGCTGATGGTCAGGTAAGCTGCTTTGCAAATGTCAGTGACAGGCCACAGATGTTGCTAACACTCTAGTGGTGTGTGCAAGAACACCTGGTGAGGGTTGCAGATTGTTGTTTTGGTAGCACAAATGGATACATCCAGATATCCATTTGGATAGTCGCTGTTTTGGCCCCTCAAACATTCTGTTATGGAAACTAACAGTCTAGGTGATTTTCTGAATGTTTTTGTTCTTTCTATGCAGAAAACTAATGCTCTGCAAACATCTAGCGTGTGAAATGAGGCCTCCCTCCCGTCAGCATGTGATTTCGGGGAAAAATACAGGTAAGTAAATGGGTTGATTTAAATGAAAAGAGGAGACGACCTTGGGTATGAATTTAGGGTGCGGCTGTAGGATTACTTTACCCTTAAAGAATATTGCATAAAGTGGGTGTGCCATTAAGGAACCTAATTCTCCCACCCATCTTGCGGACATGATGGCAAAGAGGAAAGCCACCTTCACTGATAAGTGCAACAAGGAGGCAGTTGCAAAGTGTTCAAACGGTTTTCCCACGAGACCGCGCAGAACAAAGCTGAGGTCCCACATGGGTGTAGGGTTTCTTAGTGTGGGATAAGTGTTTTTTATGCCTTTAAGGAAGTGTTTAATCGTCAGGTGGGCAAATATACTGACTCGGTCCACCTTGTCATGGAAGGAGGTGATGGCAGCCAAGTGTACTCTGATGGAGCTTGTGGATAGTCCCAATTTTTTAAGCCCCAGTATATAGTCGAGGATTCTCGGCTGACTGTGGAAAGATCGGTTTGTCCTAGCAGCAACTGCAGAATCGTTTCCACTTATGGATATGTGTTTTTCTTGTGCTTAGTCTCTGACTGTTCAGTAGTATATCTTTCACTTCCTCAGAACAGTCCTTCTCGACTCCCGTCAGCCATGGACTAACCAGGCCTTGAGGTGGAGTACTGCGAAGTTGGGGTGACGAATGTGTCACGCATTCTGTGATAGGTGAGTCACTAAGGGAAGGGTTTGAGGAAGTTTCACTGCCATCTGGCGCAGGTATGGGAACCACGTTTGTCTGGGCCATGTGCATGCAATGCGAATGACCCTGGATTTGTCCTGCCTGATCTTGTGAATGACTCGGTTTAGGAGTGGAGTCGGGGGAAATGCATACATCAGTGGTGCCTCCCATTTTAGGAGGAGAGCATAGCCTAGCGAGTGGTATCCCAATCCTGTCTGGGAGCAATACTGTGGGCACTTGGCATTCTGAGCTGCTGCAAATAGATCTTTGGTAGGAACTCCCATAATTTGAATATGGCTTTGAGAATTCCATCCTCCACTCTCTGCTCTTCTTCGGGATCAACAAGTAAGGAGAGCAGAATCCCCTCCCATGGTGTTGAGGTAGAACCTTTTCTATGAGGGAAAAATGTTAACTTCTGATAGATATAGCTGGTCTGATAAATGTGTAACCAGAGATTTCACTCAATTTAATAAAATCTCTAGAAATGACATATAATAGGTGTTGTAATGATACTCATATTCTTATATGTTAAATAGAGAATTCTGATAAAGATATTCCTGTATAATGTCTCTAAGTAAAAACTCACTGTTGTAATCATTATTTTTTGTTCCTGATATTTACATGGCAAGGATTTGGAAACCTGTTAATACTTCCTAAATAAACAAACAGTTAAAAAAATTTAACACACTAAGACTTGAAAACTCAATCAGTTCATTAGCATTCTTTAAGTAATCTATTTTCCCAAAAGCCTCCCACTCATATAAGGAACAGAAGAAAGCCCAAACACAAAGCCTAGTCTGCAACCCCTCACTCATGTTGACAGAGTACTACTCAACGCAAGTAAAGGCTGCAGAATCACATCCAAAATTAGCAAGCATTGCAAGGTAATTTTTGGATAGGTAATCTGCAAACAAATGAAAGTACAAACAGAGAGTGAGCTCCATGTAACTGTACACTTCCTGCACTCACCAAGCCATCCTAGCATGCTCTGGACAGAATACTCTCTCCACATGAGCAAGTGGCAAGTCCAATTTTATACAATGCTGAGTGCCTCCCAGAAATACAACTTTAGTTTACTTTACCCCACAGATAAAATCTGCTCTAATGTTAACAGTATCATCATGATCCTGAATCCTAGTACAAAAAAAAAAAACAACCAACCAACCACCAATAACTCTGGGGAGCAACAGAAACAAAGAAAAGATTAAACACTTAACTGAAATGCTCAGTAATCATGTTTTGAGACATTTTAACTACTTGTAAGAGATTTTTAGTTAAACAGGAAGTTTACCTTATAGTTACAAAGTAAAATTTAAAAATGCAATGTTTTCTCTAATCTTTCAGTTTAGTAATCTTAAGAGTTCAATTAGAACAGAAAGCAACAATATTTTTAAAATTGAGACGTTAAAGTAGTTCTTGTAATTATTAACATAATGTTGTGTGTAATAATTAGTAAACCAACCAATATCATATTGTTGTGGGTTTTTTTGGTTTGGCAGGTTTAAATAGATGATATATCTATATAAACATTTAAGCCACCTAGGTTTTAAAAATTCTTTTCAGAAGAACAGGGTTTATTTGATTAATGCCAACTGCAATTAAGTCCTAATACCCAACCCAAACTAAAAAAGGAAGAGTGGCCATTTTTCATGTGCTATCGCCAGCTTTTTAAAAAAAAATAGCCTCAATATTTTTCATCCAAATCCTTGTTTATAATATTCTCATAGATATTTCTCTCTATTTTCATTCTCTTTTCAAACCTCTTGACTATCAACTGATTCTGAAATTATTTATACTAATTGGTTTACAAGAAAGTATCAAATACTATTTCAGAACACCTTCATACATATTGAAAACGAATTTACAAACTCTTCCCCCTGCTTGAACAGCTTCATGAATCACATTTTAAAAAACCATATGCACACACACACACGAGTCCCACGGGACAGACATCATACACATCTTGCCCCCACATGCTACAGTACAACCCAAACACAATATAATATAGGAGACTCCACTTAAAGTAGCTGAAATCAGCTGTAATAGATATGGCTGGGAAAAACGCATCACGCACCATGAAGTTAGTCCTTCCCCATAAAATCTGATCTCCCCCTTGCTACTGGGTATGTGGACAATTAAGCATGTTCCCCATCAGGTTGTGGAGGGACAGGACTTGTCCTTCCCATGCAGGGCTGCTCTCGGGGGGAGGCGGGAGATAAGACCCACCTCCCAGTGCCTCTCCCTGCTGCAGGAAGCTCCAGTGCTGGGCAGCAGCCTTAGAGGTTCCTACAGCAGAAGGAGGCTTGTGGAAGTGGGTCTGATCTCTCCCTGCTGCTGGGAGTCACCCAGCAGGGGGGCTCCTAGCTGCAAACCCCCGCCAGGCTGGGGAGGTACAGGACTACTTCTTCTCCTGCAGGGCTGCTGGGAGGCTGAGGGGGGAAATCAGACCCACATCCGGGTACCTTTTGGGTTGGGACCCTCACAGTTACACCACCATGAAATTTCAGATGTAAACATCTGAAAATGTGAAACTGACCAATTTAAAAACCCTCTGGCTGTGAAATTGATCAAAATGGACCCTGAATTTGGTAGGGCCCTAGTAACAGAACATTAAACTGTATTATACTGATCGGCCACTAGGTGGCGCTGTGTGAGAATGCCTTATTTACATTAATCTTAGCCATACCTGGCAGAATATTAAAGGATCTTACTATGTACAAGATTACAGGGTGTCAGAAGTACACTACTGCCAGATGTGAACAAAGCAACAAAGGTTATAGGATTATCAACATGTCACTCCTCAATGTCCCACAAAACTTCAGTTTTGACAAACCTTTACAATGGATGACTAGAACCAGTATTTCGCAAGATTCTGAATTGCTAAAAAGCTCCACCCGGAAACCAGAGATATTCAGGTATCTTCTTTAATTTATGCTATGGGGAAGCAGGCAGAGCATATCTTTAAATCCTTTGACTTTAGTGAAGACTGTCACAAATGACTATGAAAGGATTCTGGCTACGTTTGATACATACTTTACACCTCAGAGAAATGTGGTTTATGAAAGGGCATGTTTTTACCAGAGAATTCAAGAACCAGGGGAAAATGTTTTATAAAAGCTTTGCATGAACTGGCTGAAAACTATGATTTTGGAACTGCCAAACATAAAAGTATGAGACAGGCTGGTGATTGGGTTAACAGAAAAATCTTTCAACAGCAGCTACAATTGAAGCCGGACTTAAACCTGGACAGAGCTATACAAATATACAAAGCAGTTTGAACTAGTCAAACAGAAGAAAAGTCTGGAGCAACTTGAAAAGCCTGAAACTAGCTTAGAATTTGTAAACAGACACTTGAGTGCTAAAAGTCAAAGTCCTAAACCCCCCGAGACAACGAGAGATAAATCCCAGGCTAAGAGGGACAAATTCCAACCTACATGCACAAAATGTGGAAAAAGTAATATCCCAAGAGATGACTAATATCCAGCCAGAGGCACAGTACATGCACAAAATATGGACATTCTGCAGTGGTTTGCTGCACCAAAAGAGTCAGTGACTTGACTCATATTAAGGACAAAGGCAATTGTTTCTGGGATCTACCACTTCTGATGACAAAAACCTGTCTGGAGTGTGAAACTGAATATTCATAGAAGACTATTGACTTTCAAATTGACTCAGGAGCTGGATGTCACTGTCATCTCAAAAGGTGAAGGTGACTTACAATCACCTTCAACTCCTCCCAGAGCTAAGGTCACCTGACACAGCTCTGACTAGCCCCTGAAGGTATTCTGAACTGCATGGGCCAGCTCATCACAGAAACAACTTGTAAAGACAAAAGCTAGGCATTCAGAGTGTATGTGACCAAAGGACCACAGGCCAACAACCTTCTATCTGCAATCATGATAGGCCTAGTGAGAAAGATGGAAGAACTCGATGGAATATTTGGTGATATTGGACATTTGCAAGGAGATCCAGCATAAATAACTAAGACAATGCTGAGCCATACAGCATACATATACCTTGCAGGATTCCTATCCCATTACTTCTTACGGTATGGCTACACTTGCAGATGTAGAGCACTTTGAGTTAAACCAGCCTTCGTAGAGCGCAGTAGGGAAAGCACTGCAGTCTGTCCATGCTGACAGCTTCAAGCGCACTGGCGTGGCCACATCTGCGGCACTTGCAGCAGCATTGGGAGCGATGCATTATGGGCAGCTATCCCAGCATGCAAGTGGCTGCAACGTGCTTTTCAATCTGGGAGGGGTGGAGTATGACAGGGAGTGTGTTGTGTGTATGTTGGGGGAAAGAGAGTGGGTTTTTGGGGGGCTGAGAGCATGTCTGCATGCCGTCTTGTAAGTTCAGACAGCAGCAGACCCCCCTCACCTGATAATGTATCAGAACGGAGATATGGACTGGTCATAGTAAACTACCTTGGACAATACATACATGGCCTCTCTACAGTGACAAAACCACTGAATGAATTATTAAAATCCAGCACATATTGTATATAGGATCAAATCAAGAAATTGCCTTAAAAAGGTAAAAAAAATCCTAACAGCTCTAGTTCTCAAGTACTCTGGTATGAACAAACCCTCAGGGTCAGTGTGGACACAAGCAGCTATGGCCTACATGGTATATACTGTTGTAACAACATGGCTCTGAGTCAGGGGTGAGCAAACTTTTTGGCCTTAGGGCCACATATGGGTATAGAAATTGTATGGTGGGCCATGAATGCTCATGAAATTGGGGGTTGGGGTGTGGAGAGAGTGAGGGCTCGGGGGTGGGACCAGAAATGAGGAGTTCAGGGTGTGGGAGGAGGCTCTGGACTGGGGCAGGGGGTTGGGGTGCAAGGGGAAGGGTGAAGGTCTGGCTGGGGGTGCGGGCTCTGGGGTGTAGGAGGGTCCTCCAGGCTGGGACTGAAGGGTTTGGAGAGTGGGAGGGGAATCAGGGCTGGGACGGTGAGTTGGGTGCCAGGGTTTGAGGGCTCCGACGGAGTTGCAAGCGGGTGCTCCAGGCTGCAACCAAGGGGTTTGGAGGGAGGATCAGGACTAGGGCTGGGGCGTTTGGGGGACTCAGGGGTGCAGGCTCCAGGTGGCACTTATCAGAAGCAGCGGCATGTCCCCCCATCAAGCTCTTCAATAGAGGTGCGGCCAGGCGGCTCTGCACACTGCCCCATCTGCAGGCACTGCCCCCGCAGCTCCCACTGGCCATGGTTCTCGGCCAATGGGAGTTGTGGGGGGCGGCGCTTGGGGTGGGGGCTGCGTGCGGAAGCCCCTAGCCCTGGCTGCCCCTAGGCATAGGAACTGGAGGAGGGACATACCTCTACTTCCGGGAGCTGCGCAGAAAGCCCTGGACCCTGCTCTCTGGCTGGAGCGCAGAGCAGGGCAAGCCCCCGATCCCACTGCCCAGCGGGAGCTCAAGGGCCGGATTAAAAGGTCCGACGGCCCAGACATGGGCCGCAGGACATAGTTTGCCCACCCCTGCTCTGAGTACAGGCCCGCTGCATTTTGCTTTCGCACACTCACAGAAGCTGAAAATATGCACCAACTGGCAAGGAGTACCTGGCAAGCATATGGGCATTTGAGAAATTTTAAAGGTAGCTGTGTGGATTGGATTTGGTTACACTGATAGCAGACCATAAACTTCTTGTAACCCTGATCAATGGAAAAAAAAACCTGGATCAGACACTGCTGGAATGCCAATGTCTATTGCTAAGGTTAATGCAATTTAACCCGATTGCTAAATATGTTCCTCAAAAAAATCTAGCGGTAGCAGACACTGTCACAGAGTCCAGCACTCAACTACCTGTGAGCTCGAAGATGACATAATGGCATATCATAGAATACCACGGTTGGAAGGGACCTCAGGAGGTCATCTAGTCCAACCCCCCGCTCAAAGCAGGACAAATCCCCAATTTTTGCCCCAGATCCCAAATGGTCCCCTCAAGGATTGGACTCACAACCCTGGGTTTAGCAGGCCAAAGCTCAAATCACTGAGCTATCCCTCCCCCCAAGACTAGTGTCAGAAGAGAGACTACATCAGCTACAAAAAGCAACCTCGACAGACACGCAACTTCAAGTAGTTTTAAGTTACTTGGGCCAGCCGGCACTAATGTATCTAAAGGACAATAAGGAAGTAACAAGAGACTACTTTGTGATATGTGGAAAATTAAGCAAGTCAAAAGGAGTCATGATTAAAAAGGCAACTGCATTCAGAATTCCAAACAAAATGAGAGGAGAAATCCTAAACCTCATCCACGAAGGACACCAAGAATTAACTAAATGCCATGAACTGTCAGTCAGTATGGTGGCTGAGCATCTGCATGGACATAAACAATAAAGTACTACATGTGAACACTTCAAAACTAACAGACCAACACCCTCCCTACCAGATAGACCTTGGAAGAGATTAGCTGCAAATTTATGTGAATTCAGAGGACATAATTACCTGGTCATAATGGACTAATTTTTCCAGGTATACAGAAATAATGTACTCGAATGACATAATATGTTGCAATCAAGAAACTGAAGTGTATCTTTGCTAATTTTGGTATTCCAAACCACTACTCACGGACGATGGACCACAATTCACTGCAGCGGAATTTAAGTCATTCCGAACAAAATATGATTTTGATCATATTACTAGCATCCCACAGGCGAACGGAGAGGCTGAGAGAGCTGTACAGACAGCCAAGAAAATCCTACAGCATGAACATCCATTCCCTGCTCTTCGGAGTTACAGATCAACAGCAGTTACTGGATATAGTCCAGCAAATTCCTAATGGGAGGACAACTCAGAACTACTGTTCCAACTCTGGAAAAGAATTTATTTCTAAAATGGCCAGACATGAAGAGAGGTTTCAGAGTAACAGCCGTGTTAGTCTGTATTCGCAAAAAGAAAAGGAGTACTTGTGGCACCTTAGAGACTAACCAGTCTATTTATTACATCCGATGAAGTGAGCTGTAGCTCACGAAAGCTTATGCTCAAATAAATTGGTTAGTCTCTAAGGTGCCACAAGTACTCCTTTTCTTTTTGAGACATGGAGAGTAGCCCAGTCGTATAAAAAGGCAAGAAGATCCTATGAATACTTTTACCACAGACATCACTCAGAGAACGGCTGGGTCTAGAATGTGGTGATTGTGTTTGTGTCAAATTGGATGGAGAAAAACTATGGATACCTCCAATTGTTGTAAAGAAAAGGAATTTGGCACCAAGATCCTGTGTGATTGAGACCAACAGGGGAGAGTTTAACAGAAACCGTTGACATCTACAGTTTTTTCCACAAAGAACAAATCAACCAAGCAAACTCTAGAGATGATGGGTACAGAACAAGGTGACTCAGATTCTAAACCGACCACAGCCACTCGTTGCAACTAATGGACAGCCAGATGACCAAGTTGTTACATGTTTGGGTTGTGTAATTAGAAAACTAGTACGATCAAGTCATACTTAACAGACGGGTCTAAACCAAACTTCAAAAGGTAGTGTGATAGTGTATATTTTGTAAATGGTAGGAATGTACAACTTACAGGGGGAGATATAATGGAATGCTAAACTGTATTATACTGTTCAGCCACTAAGTGGCGCTGTGTGTAAAATACCTTATTTAAAACTAACCTTTGCCATACCTGGAAGAGCATTAAAGGATCTTAAAGTGAACACATCTGGAGTGTATCTCTGAGAAGTAAGCTCTGCAGTCAGGCTATATCTAATACAGAAGCCTGACCTGCTAGTAGCAGCCCTGCAACATACGTGACATACAAGTAGTACATGACAACACTGAGCAGCTGCTCAGTTTGAGTAAAAGGTCAGTCTGAAAATTATTCAGAGAAGCAGACAGAATACAGTTAAAGTTAGGTGATATGACATAACACTATATAACTGACAGTTGGTCCCAAGTGAATGACCATCAAGACAAAGATTGTTTAAAATATAACAAATGTCATGCTAAATTTTAATTGGTGTAACTTAAATTTGGCAATATAGCCACAAAAGTCAGCCCAACATTGCAGTTCTAAGAAATGTATTAGGTAAGCACACTCATGTCATCTGCCCCACGCAAATAAAATATGTATTTAAAACTTAGTGACACATTTAAGGACACAGAATTTTCAATCTTTTTGGCTACACAGCCACACATTTTGGACCAACACTATCTTTGTTTACCTGCAGCAGTAAATAAACATTAGACATCTTTGCAGCAGTAAACAAACATTAGACATCTTTGCAGCAGCCAATGACTAACATCAGCATACCGTTAGGAATAGTGTTCATTAGTTAACTGCAGCTGCAGAGCCAGCAATCATACACTGTTTTGAGTGACACTAACAATAAGCATGTGTTTTAAATTCTTAGGTAACAATGGTAATTAAGATAGTTACAGTCTGGAAGACTTTCAGATACTAAGAATGTTTACATAATTTAGAGTCTGGACCAAAGTTTGGTTTCTTTAAATACCAAGAAGGCTTCAGTACACATTGTGAACTAATGGTCTGTTAACTATTTTGTACCTACTGCTCATTTAAAAACTAGATTTTGCTTTCTGGTGGAAGGAGAAGCATACATAGCATTATGGGGATAAAACTACATGGAATGATTCAAGCTGGTGTTCTGAGGGAGGTTGTTAATGTTGTGGAGTTTCTGGAGGAAATCTGTTGTGTCATGGAGGAAGCTGGCCCTTTGCGTGGTAAGTGATTTGAGGATAGTTTCCATAAGCCCTGATAATTCCTTTAGTAAGAGTGCTATGGCCAAATATGATGGGTCTGTCTGGGTTTCCTAATTTGCTTATCTTGGGAAACATGTAGAAATTCCCTAGGGTAGGTTCATGGAGGATAAGGTTGTAAAGTTTTCGCCAAATACCCAGATAGAACTTGCTAAACTATCTGTTCCACCTTGTATTTAGCTATGACACTCCGAGTACTTTTTCCAGACCTGAAGAAGAGCTCTGTGTAAGCTCGAAAGAGTGTCTCTTTCACCAACAGAAATTGGCCCAGTAAAAGATATTACCTCACCCACCTTCTCTCTCTAATATCCTGGGACCAATATGCTACACCACCACAGCATATGACAGGACTGTTCTGAGGATTAATGTTTATATAGCACTTGGAACATGTGACGTTTTAAGTATATTATGTTTTCCAGATCTTTAATCCACCATGTGTTCTAACACTTGGAATTAAGTGTTTACATCATGGACTTAGGCCCAAATTTTTATTTTAAAATACTTTGAATCTGACAAGATAAAGTCTTCCAGACTTGAAGGAGATTGGTCCTGTGATTAAGGCATGCTACTAAGACTCAAGAGATCTGGGTTCAATGCCTGCTCTGCCACAGATTTCCTGTGTGATGCTTAACTTCTCTGTGCCCCACTTTTCCATTTGTAAAATGGGGATAATACCTCTTGTGATGAGTTCTCCCCCACCACCCACCCTGGGGTGCCATTTGGAACTGGGGTACCACTGAGCTCGCATGACCCACCAGCTTGGATTCCCTTTAAACTGTACTGCTATGCAGCCTGTCAAGCCCTTCCCCAGGCTTCAGAATGCACTTTACCAACACAAACCCAGCTGCAGCAATACACACAGATGCTGAGATCAGCTCTGCATGGGAAGGCTCAGCTAAGGAACCGCCCAGTTACTCAAGTGCACACCCCACTCTGGAGCGTAAACCCAAAATTACATTGTCTTGCGCTGCACAGAGAACTGTGCAGCGTAAGCTCATGAAATTCGCCCTCTCCCTCAATGTGGAGAGGAATATACACAGCTTTCTGCCCCAAGTTGTGATTTCCAGACACACACACTGTTTTAGACAAAAACAAAAACAAGTTTATTACCACAAAAAATAGATTTTAAGTGATAAGGGATACTAAACAGATCAAAGCAGATTACCTAGCAAATAAAACAACCATGCAATCTAAGCTTAATATACTAAAGAAATGGGATATGTATAGCAAACTCTCATCCTAAATGTTGTTTTAGGCAGATTGCAGAGATTTCTGAAAGCAAACTGCACTTGCTTGCAGCTTAAAACTCCAAATATTCCTTTCACAGGCTAGACAACCCTCTAGCCTGGGTTCAGCCCTTCTCCTCTACATCAGTCTTTTTGTTTTTCAGGTGTTTCCAGCAGTCTTCTCTCTTTGACAGGGAGTCAGTGAAGAACGAACCATGATAAGGTCACTCCCCTGCCTTAAAAAGTTTTTGCATATAGCAGGAATCCTTTGTCTCCCAGTTTGATTCCCATGCCCGATCAGTGGAAAACCACTAGTATTATCGTGGAGTCCAGTACCAGGAAACTTGGTCACATGTCCCTGCAGGGTAGTGGTCTCCAATCTTTTCACACCCAAGATCACCTTTTGAATTTAAGGGCAACCCAGGATCTACCCTAGCCCTACCATGAGGCCCCGCCCCACTCAAATCAGCCCCCACCTCCACCACTCACACTCACCCACCCTCACTCACTTTCACCAGGCTGGGGTAGGCGGTTGGGGTTCAGAAGGGGGTGTGGCTCAGGCTGAGGGGTTCGCAGTGTGGGAAGCTGAGCCCGGGGCAGGGGTGCAGGAGGGGGTGAGGGGTGCAAGCTCTGGGAGGGAGTTTGGTTGCAGGAGGGGGCTCCGGGCTGGGGCAGTGTTGGGGTGCAAGACCGGGTACAGGATGCTAGCTCTGGGAGGGGGATCAGGGCTGGGGTGCGGCCTCCCACTGGGCAGCATTTACCTCCGGCAGCTCCCGGTCAGCAGCGTAGCATGGCTGCCGCTAAGATATGCTCCCTGCCTACCCTGGCCCCACACTGCTCCTGGAAGGGGCCAACGAGCCCCTGCAGCCCCTGGGAAGGGGGGGGCAGGGGGCACGTGGTGCCATGCACTTCCCCTCTCTGCAAGCACCACCGCCACAGCTCCCCATTCCTGGCCAATGGGAGCTGCAGGGGCGGTGCTTGCAGAAAGGAGGAGCTCACAACGGGAGACCCCTGCTCCCCAACCCCCAGGGCCCCGCTGGCTTCTACAGGAGCAGCATGGGGCCGGGGCAGGCATGGAGCCTGCCTTAGCAGCAGCCCCGCTATACCACCGGAGATTGCGATTGACTGGGACATCCTCTGGGACCACTGCTGTAGGGCTACTGCAGCCATGACTCAGAGGCTGTTTGCGACGTCCCCAGGAAAGCTTTCCAGGAAGACTCCCCAGTGGGAGATTAGTAACTTGTAAGACCTATTGTTCTTCCTAATGGCCCTTCCCTGCTAGCTATCTAAACTGATTACACGTGGGGAATGCCCACTAGACGGAATGCAAACACAATTGTAATAGATGCATAGATAATATTCCTAACTTCAGATACAAAAATTATATATGCATACAAGTAGAATAACCCTATTCAGTAAATCATAACCTTTCCAATGATATCTCACATGCCTTATCTTATACAAAATACATCATGATTATGTCATACTCATATCATAATAATATTACTATGAAGAATACAGGGCGTAATGCCACACTTCTCTTCTCCCACCATTCATCTGTTTTGTCTTTTTAGATTGTAAACTCTTCTGGGCGGGGATTGTTTTTTACCCTTTTATACAACGTGGATCTGATCTCAGCTGAAGCCTGTAGGCCAGTGGTCACCAACCAGTCAATCACGATCAACTGGTCTATCTAAAGGATCTCCCAGTCAATTGCAATTTCCGGTGGTGCAGTGTGGCTGCCGCTAAGGCAAACTCCTTGCTTACTTTGGCCCCACACTTCTCCTGGAAGTGGCCAGTGAGGCCCTGGGGGGTGGGGAGACAAGCGTCTCCCTCCATGCCCTGCTCCTGCCTGCAAGCACCGCTCCTCCTTTCTGCAAGCACCACCCCCGCAGCTCCCATTGGTCGGGAAAGCTGAGGGAGCGGTGCTTGCCGAGAGGGGCAGCACGCAAAGCCACGTGCCCCCCACCCTCTCCCAGGGGCCACAGAGGTGCCTTGGCCCTTTCCAGGAGCAGTGTGGGGCCAGAGTAGACAGGAAGCCTGCCTTAGCCTCGCTACACCTGCCGCCAACCAGGAGCCACTGGAGGTAACTGCCCAGCAGGAGGCCGCACCCCAACCCCCAACCTTGAGCTCCCTCCCGGAGCCAGCACCCCGAACCTCCCCCCGGACCCTAACCCCCCCCGCTGCACCCCAACTGCCTCCTGGAGCCAGCACCCAGTACCCCCTCCTGCACACAAACTCCCTCCCAGAGCCCCCACCCTGCACCCCAACACTCTGCCCCAGCCCGGAGGCCCCCACCCTGCACCCAAACTCCCTCCTAAAGCTTGCACCCTCATCCCCCGCCCTAGGTTCAGCCCAGAGCCCCCTCTCACACTGTGAACCCCTCGACCCCATCCCAGAGCCCACACCCCCCTCCCAAACCCCTACTCTACCCCGGTGAAAGTGAGTGAGGGTGGGTGGAGAGCAAGCAACCGGGGGGGGGGGGGAATGGAGTGAGGGGGTAGAGCTTTGGGGAAGGGGTGGGGTAGATCCTGGGTTGCCCTTAGATTCAAAAAGTGATCTTGGGAGTAAAAAGGTTGGAGAGCACTGCTCTAGGCATTATCCCAATACAAAAAAATAATAAATGTTTAATCTTATACAGAGTAAAATACAAACTGGTATGTGCTAGTATAAAGGTTTCCTATGCACAAGTTTGGAACAAATGCATTAGGAACATAAGAACTGCAATTCTAGACCATACCCTAGGTCCATCTAGTCCAAATGATTCATACGAAAGTTCAAGAACCCAGGAGTAGGCAGATGTGGGATATCTTCACCCCTAGATGCACACGAACACCACATTAGCTCTAATCCTGATCTCAAATAGTTTGGTGGTTGGCTTAAGCCCTGAAGCACAAGGTTTAATATCCCTTCCACAAAACTTGTTATAATTATGAAAACTACTGATATTCCATATAAAAGTCCTGTCCCTTTTAGATCTTGTTAAGACCTTGGCCTTAATGATTTCCTGTGGCAGCAAGCTCCACAGTTTAATTACACACTGTATGAAAAAGTATCAGTTCTGAATTTCCCAAGTTTTAATTTTATCAAATATCCCCTTGTTCTTATCTTATGAGACAGACAACCAAAGTTTCCAGTTTACCTTCCCTATACCATTCAACCAAAGGGGAAGAACCACTAAGCCCAAGCCACAAATGATTTCTTGGGACAATGAATGAGAAAAAAGGAATAGGAGTGAAGGTCAAAGATTAAAAGTCAGAAGGGGACACTGAGCAGAGGACCTTCAAAAGTGCCCAATGCTCCTCTAAAGGTTTTTAAGAATTTAACCCAGGTTTCCCAAGCAACCTAATCATTGGACCATCTTTCCTCTCCCTTTGAAGGTGTGCAGTGAATAAGGCAGGAAGAGAAACAATGGTCTCATGGTTAAGGCAGTTGAATGCTGCCCTGGAGAACCAGATTCTATCCCTGTGACAATTCCTATGTAATGTTAGTCAAGTCACTTAAACTAAAAGCTTTTCACAGATGATCATTAATTGTGTGTTCCTTATTTTCTAGGTGCCCAACTTGAGACCCTGTGGACTGATTTCAGGAGTTCTGAGCACTCACAGCTGTAACTGAAGTCAATGGGAGCTGTACTTTGAACATATTAAGTGATATACACAATGCTTAGTACTTTAAAAAAAACAAGTCCTAGGCATCTCAAATCGGGCACCCAAAATTAATTAGCACTTTTGACCTTAATCTCTCCGTGCTTCAGTTCCCCATCTGTAAAACAGGGACAGTACATCTCCTCAGAAGGGGGGTGTTATGAAGATTAATTCATGTGTGTTTGTGAACCATTCCAATTCCATACTGGGGACCACCATAGGAAAGTCCATGAGAAAATTAATAATTCTTTATTCAGAGTAGGCCTTGAATAGTGTCCATTAAATAATGCCTAAGGCAAAGTACTATAAGGGGTTATTGACTAGACTGACCATAAAACTAGGCAAACTACACCAGGGCTGATGCACACATTTGATCATTGGGGACCCTCTTGTTTTAATAAACTTACCCTCTTATTGCCAGGAAACTATCACAGTAATGCTGGAGATGTGAGTTTGCCATTAGTAGCTGCTGCACTTAGAATAAGAAAATTACCGTGGCCAAAAATGAAGTACTTTATTCCTTTATTTTCTAATGGACCAATAATATTTGGGTTAGTTGGAAGCCTACATAAGGTGAATGCTTTAGGATTAGTAAAGTCAGAGAGCTTGCAAAACAAACACACTAGCATTCTGTTTTGCTCTTGTTATTTTAATAAAAAGAAAGCCAGACCATGATTTCTTATACACTGACTAGTGGTCTGTCATAGTTAATGAGAAAGTTGATTGTTACAACCATAAAACTAACTGAAAGAATTAGACCGAGTAAAATAAAAAATAGGAATTTGGCCCTAGGCTTGTGTACCCAACAATAGCTCAAGAACATTTGCAAACTCAGTTTGCCCCTGCAACTTTACTGCAACTATAAGTACAATTAACGGAAGTTTCAGAAGTGCTAGCATAATTATCTATGGATCTCTATAATAACCAGGCTACTCTTTTCCTGTAAGCCTCAAATCCTGCAATGTGCTTAATAATTTTATTAAGATGATGTTAAAATAAAAGAAATGGTACAGAGTTTAAGCATAGAAGTTTCTGGTTATCAGGGAATAAGGTACAGATTATCGAGGGGTGCAACGTTCGGTTTCGAATCAGATGGCATAAGGAATACATAATCTGCAATATCCCCGACTGGGGGTAAAAGGTTAACAGGTCAAAGTACAGACATTGAGATATGAGGGTATGTTGTTCATATAATGGCTTTGTTCAGGTGTGGAGTATAATGAATGGATACGATGATGAGGATGGATTTACCCTCATTTGATGAGATTTAATGTTCAGTGAGTTTATGGTTCTAGTTCATATGGTCCAATGGAAAAAGTCTCTCGGTCCCTTTCTCATAGTTGATGCACGATGCTGTTCCGGGTCACATGTCCTGATACTGTTGGTGGCCGGTGATGTGTCCGATGTAGATGTCCCTGGACCATCAGATGGTGTCCGAGACCATGAGACGTCACATGAGCTGTGCATAGCATCAACCGATCCCACAGGTCCGCAGCACACACTCGTTGCAGGGGTCCCAGGTGCCCAGGGCTCCGATGATCAGGGCATCCATCTGCACCTTATAGCCCTTCACTCTAAGGGTGTCAGCCAGGGGGGCGTATTTTTCCAGCTTACGAGCTCGGGCTTCACAGAAGGCCGGGGTCCTGTTCTCAAAGGAGACCATGACGTCGATGAGGATGATCTTTTTCTGGGCCTCGTTGGTGACTACCACGTCAGGTCGCAACTGGCTGTCAGTACCGGGGATGGCGCAGTTCACAGCGACCTCCCCCAGGCGCGGTGCGATGGCTTTCACCAGACGGTTCTGGATGGCATTGTGACGCAGCTGCCAGGCTCTGGAGTGGGGCTTGCAGCTGCACAGGATGTGGGGCAGGGTCTCGTTGGAGTAGCCACACTTCCTGCAACGCTTGTCTCGGTTCCCGTGGCGGACGGCTCCGTTGAGCGGGACACAGTTGAGGCGGGCACAGTGGATGAACTGCCAGTCGGCGAAACGGGTCAAGCTGCCCCCGGCGAGGAAGTGGTTGCTGGCGTCCCACTTGCTGGTCAGTTCGAAGGCTTTACCCTGGTCCGGTTTACGCTTCAGGGTTTCCATGTACAGTGAGTGGATGGCTGTCTTCAGGGTCCTCTCCAGCATGCCCCTGGTGCTCAGGATGACTATGGTGTTGTTGTCAGACCTGATCTGTGGCACCAGGACTCCCAGCTCCTGGCGCTCCTTGCACCACTCCCAGAGGCAGCCGGTGTGCTTCCCCAGGCGATGCGTGGCATTGCGAGCGCGGGACCACAGTGAAGCGATGTCTCACCCGTCCTGTCCGAATTCGCCATCCAGGGAACCGCTCAGGAAGGTGGTGATGTCTTGGTTGGAGGGGGCTCTGCTTCGCTTCTTTGTCAGGTCATGGAGGGCGTTTTCTGCGATGTTCTTTACCATGGCGTCGGAACACGTCAGCAGGCGGAAGGCGTGGGTGATCACCGCGATGTCACAGGTCGCCCATGCGGGGGACATTGGCACCGCCATGCCTGTGGGCGATGTAGACCAGCTCGTTGCTGGCTCTCTGGGGAAGGAACAGCCACTTCTTCACCAGCTGCCGGACGATCTTGTCTGCCTTGTTGAGGGGTACCTTCGCCACGGCTGATCCCCTTAGGACGAATGAGATGCAGGGGATCAGGAAGGCATTCAGGGCATTTATCTTCTGCCATGGTGCTAGCAGAGAGGGGTCAATCTTGACGGCATCCTGCAAGATCTCCTGCATGGTGTCCTTAGGTGTCTCCCGAACACGGAAACCCGTCAGCGTGCCGAGGTGTTGGTACGCCTGCCCCTCTGCCAGGGGGATGACGGGCTCGCCCTGGATCCGGAACCCCGTCTTCTCCACTGAGTCCCTTTTGCTGCCGTCGATGTGGAGAGTTGCACACTGCTTTGCACTGAAGTGGAGCCTCATCCAGTCGGCAGCTCGACTGATGGCATCTAGCAAACCTTGGAGGCTCTCTGGGTCGTCTGCAGTCAGGACCAGGTCGTCCGCATAAGCCAGGACGTTCACCCTCTCACGTGGAGGTTGAAGCCATCTGTGCCATTGGAGATCGCTTGCAGCAACAGCTCCATGGCGAGGTTAAAGATGATGGGGCTGAGGAGACAGCCCTGCTTAACTCCGTTCCGGATAGGGATCTTGGCGGTCTCCCCTTCGACCGAGCGAATGGTGGTGTTGCATCCCTTGTACACCTCTCGGATCACACGAAGGAAGTTCTCTGGCATCCCAAACTCCTGGAGCGTGGCAAAGATGTGGTTTTTACACACCTGAGTAATCCCACCAACCTCAACAAGACTACTCATATGCATAAAGTTAAGGACAGAAGTGAGTGTTTGCAGGATTGGGGCCCTAAGTCATGAAAATACTGATAAGACCTGGAACTTCGGATATGTTATTGGAAAAACAGCATTATTAAGTACTAGTTGGCTACAATTATCAATGAAGGTATTTAACACAGATGCTTTTTTCTCAAAAAGCAAACACACACAAAAATCTCCAAACACATTCATGTCCAATGCCAGTTACCAGATTCTCTGCGTAGATAACACACCAATTCATATTCTTTAGGTACTCTCAACATGACTATTTCCATATGTTTGGAGACCTTTAGAGAGCCTCTTCCTCTGCTCCAAGCACCAATTCCATAAATTAACACACATAATATAAAATATATTCTATTATTAAAAGTAATTATTTCCAATAGCAGATTCCAAACAGAGAAAACGGAACAAAGGCCCTGCTCCAAGGAGCTCATAATATAAAACTAGACAAGACAGGCAAACAGGTAAGGGGAAAGACACTGCTCATCCTACATTGACACAAATATCTATCAGCTAATATGTGGATAAATAAGTCTAACCAAACTCCCCCAGCCTTCAGCCCATGCCCTAACCAAACTCCTGGAGAAAAGTAACTTCCAAACATGCTGCAAATGCTAACTAATCCAGGTACTAATGGGCCAGATCCTAGAGAAGGCAAGGAGAAGAGAGCGAGTTCCAAAATCAAGGAACCATCACAGTAAAACACTCTGCTAGCACCTGTCTCCCTTAGGTGAAGAAAAGTAGTATGTCTAATTAACTGATCACAAGGGAGAGAAAAAAACCTCAAAATTCTAATCTCATCTCTGTCACACAGTTACATGGACCTGTTAGACATTTGGTACATTTCACCTACTATATATACAGTGCTGTTTACACTAATCACTGTATATAAAAACAAACATCGTAAAGTGCTATAAGTGCTTTCCCCCCCAGCCTTGTCACAAACGTAAACTTCCCAAACTTCATAGTGAATGGTGCAAAACTGTCTCAGCTGGTCACATTTCATGCTCTCTTTTTACTAAAAAAATTCAACAGGTAGATAATGGTAAGGAGTGGTACAGAAGATGCATACAGCATGACAACCTCTGATAGTTTTGCACTGCTCATTATGTAAACATTTGTTATAATTGTGACTTAATAATGGCATTTTAAGTAAGTCTATCATTAAGTTACTAGTGAATAATATTGATGGTAATTACATCAATTTATATGTAACTATATTAAAGTTTTTCCATGTGACTGATGAAGTTATATCAGAGATTTTTGTTTACATTGCCAAGAATAACCAAGCATGGACTTTGAAAAGACATTTAGCAATATTAGTCCTAAGTGGAGCACAGATCTGGTACAAGAAGTAATACAGCTGAACTACTTGGTAACAGCGACCATAACATAATTACATTTAACAACCTTGTAGGGGGGAAAATACCATAATAGCACTTAACTTCAAAAAGGGGAACTACAAAAAATGAGGAAGCTCGTTAAAAAGAAATTAAAAGGAACAGTTACAAAGGTGAAATGCCTGCAAGCTGCATGGAAACTATTTAAAATCATAATATAGACTCCAACTAAATGTATACCCAAAATAAAAAACAAAGAGGAAGAAGACCAAAAAAAATGCCACTATGGCTAAACAGCCAAGTAAAAGAGGTGGTTAGAGGCAAAGAGGCATCCTTTAAAAACTGGAAGTCAAATCCTACCAAGGACAATAAAAACATGCATAAACTCTGGCAAGTTGCGTATAAAAGCATAATTAGGCAGCCAAAAAGAATTTGAAGAGCAACAAGCAAAAGACACACAAACTAACAGCAAAGAATTTTTTTTAAGCAAAACAGAAGCAGAAAGCCTGATGAACCATCAGTGGGATGCCACTGGACGATCACGGTGCTAAAGGAGCACTCAAGGAAGACAAGGTTGCTCCACAGAAGCTAAATGAATTTTTTGCACCAGTCTTCACTGCAAAGGACATGAGAGAGATCCCCACACCTTAGCCATTCTTTTTATGTGACAAATCTGAGAAACTGTTCCAGATTGAGGTATCAATAGAGAAGGTTTTGGAACAAAAGTGATAAATTAAGCAGTAATAAAGCACCCAAAAGTTCTGAAGGAACTCAAATATGAAATTACAGAACCACCAACTCTGGTATGTAACTTATTGCTTAAATCAGCCTCTGTATCAGATGACCAGCAGATAACTAATGTGATGCCAACTTTTTGAAAAAGCTCCAGAGATGATCCTGGCAATTACACCCCGTTAAGCCTAACTTTAGCACCAGGCAAACTGTTTGAAATGATAGAACAGAACAGAATTATCAGACACGTAGATGAACATGATATGTTGGGGAAGAGTCAACACGGCTTTTATAAAGGGAAATCATGCCTCAGCAATCTATTAGAATTCTTTAAGGGTATCAACAAAAAAACGAACAAGCTGACCTAACATACTTGGACTTTCAGACAGCCTTTGACAAAATCCGACACCAAAGGCCCTTAAGCAAAGTAAGCAGTCATAAGAGGGAAGGTCTTCTCATAACTGGTTAAAAGATAGGAAACAAAATGTAGGAATAAATGGAGAGAGATAAATAGTTGTGTCCCCCAGGGATCTTTACTATAGGATAACCAGATGGCCTGATTTTATAGGGACAGTCCCAATAGTTGGGGCTTTTTCTTATATAGGCACCTATTTTCCCCCACCCCAGGTCCCGATTTTTCACACTTGCTATCTGGTCACCCTACTTTACTGGGACAGGTGCTGTTCAACAAATTCATAAATTATCTGGAAAAGGGGGTGAACAGGGAGGTGGAAAAGTTTGCAGATGATACAAAATAGCTTAATATAGTTAAGTCCAAAGCTGACTGCGAGGAGTTACAAAGGAATCTCACAAAACGGAGTGACTAGACAACAAAATGGCAGATAAGTGCAAAGTAATGCATACTGGAAAAAATAATCCTAAATCTAAAAGTACAAAATGATGGGACCTAAATTAGCTGTTACCACTCAAGAAAAATCTTGGAGCCATAGTGGATACTTCCCTGAACACATCTGCTCAATAAGAAACAGCAGTCAAAAGAACCAAGAATGTTAGGTACCATTAAAAAGGGATAGATGATAAAACAGTAAATATCATAATGCTACTATATAAATCCATGGTATGCCCACACCTTGAATACTGCATGCAGTTCTGGTCACCCCATCCCAAAACAGATGCATTAGAATTGGAAAAGGAACAGAGACAGGCAACAAAAATTACTAGGGATATGCAGCAGCTTCCATGTTAGAAGAGATTAAAAAGACTGGGACTGTTCAATTTAGAAAAATGAAGACTAAGGAGAGATATGATAGAGGGCTATAATCGTGAATGGTATGGAGAAAGTGAATAAGGAAGTGTTATATACCCCTTCACATAACACAAGAACCAGGGTTCACCCAATGAAATTAACAGGCAGCAGGTTTAAAACAAGCACACGTAAGTGCTTCTTCCTACAATACCCAGTCAACCTGTGAATTTATTACCAGGGGATGTTGTGAAAGCCAAAACTATAACTGGGCTCAAAAAATTAGATAAATTCATGAAGGACAATCCATCAATGGCTATCAGCCAAGATAGTCAGGGATGCAACCCTATGCTCCAGGTGTCCTTAAACCGCTGCCTGTGAGAAGCTGGGATTGGACAGCAGGGGATCACTTGATAATTGCACTGTTCTATTCATTCCCTCTGAACAATCTGGCACTGACCACTGCCAAAAGACAGGATGCTGGACTAGACAGACCACTGGTCTGACCCAGTATGACCATTCTTATGTTCTTATTTAACTATGGACAATTTAAAAAGCTATTTTAATAAGTTAATCTACAACAGAGCCAAATGTGAATTTATAAAACAACTTCCATGCTTAAGTTATCCCAAAGCACTTTATAAAGTAAAGAATTAAATACCGATCGTGTAATGACAGTGTAGGTAAACTGACATTTTTATTTGGGATAATTCACTTAACTTTGGAACCTGTTCTTAGAGCTGAACGGGATGAAGATGGCAATCATATGGCAACTTTTTAGTGTCTTTAACCAGTTAGAGGCATATCTGGTTTAAAACAGTTTGCATCCACACAGTACATGGTTAACATATGAATCTTAACTGTCCACCACCTGCTAGCTATCTAGTGTGGCACACTTTAGTTTAACCAATTAGGCACACAGTTCTGCAGTATGGACACATCTCCAACCATGGCACTAGTAATTAAAACTAGTTCTCCAATAACCGTGAAGTTAAGACATCCAAAATGAACTTTATCCATGTCACAAGGGTACCAATTTATGGGTCTACTCCAATACACATTGAAGTCAATGAAATTCATTAAGAGTCTGATTCTATTCCATATGCCTATGCTATCCGTGAGGGCCTTCCTCGCTTCATCATCCAGAAGATGCAAGCCATTTTAGAATTCTCATCACTTTCTTTTTCGCTGGATATAGTGCTCACAACATTGTCCAGATTCTGAACACTGTAAGCAGCAGATCAGCCTCATTCACCACCCATAAGCATAGGCAAAAAGAGGGAGTGGGGGAAGAAAACTTAAAAAAAAAAAAAAAAAAAAAAAATCCTTGCTCAGACTGCTGCTAATGACGCACAATGGGACAGGTTCCCAGAATGCCCCAAGCTGCAATGATAAACACATTATTACAAGTACTAGGTCTGGATGACAAAATACAGTTTTGATGGCAGAAAGCTGTGCAGACACAAATCAAATTACGGATTTGTAACCAGTTAAGCTGACCATGCCTTTCACCGGGTAGAGAATCAAAAACTGTGTGGACAGGCCTAAAGATGGCCAAAACACAAAGTCATATTCTAATTTTTCCAAAGAGAGCCATGGCATCTTTAGTTTACACACAGGCAGCCACCAGAGACTGACAGAGACTTCAGCTTCATGGTATACTGTCAGGTTAATTTATGCCTCAATTGTAAAGGTTTCTTTTTCAAAACCTACAAAAAAACTTGTTTCTAGTGGAGTTTTTAAAAGTTAATGTTTGTTTTTAAAAGAGCATGCTTTCTTACAGAGAAGGGGAGAGGGGGGAGAAAGACATCCTCTTCCATCCATGGCCAGATAATTATGTCATATCAGACATAGACTTGGCCACAGTGTTCTATACATTCATAACTTCCAGACTTGATATTACAATTATCTAGAAATGGCACTTTACCTATGAACACTTTGCCCATGTTCTCCACACACTACACTAGCTTTCCATTCTCTATAGACTCCAGTTCAAGATCTCTGTCCTAACATTCAAAGCCCTTTGGAGATAGTTAGCCAGAGCCAGTCCGTAGACATTTCCTCTACAATCATGACCACTATAATTATGTTCCATTGGAACAACGAAAAAAGTTAACTTTTGGTAAGGTTCATGAGTGCAAGATATAGAGCTTTCACATGAGATGGAACTACACTATGGAACTCACTTATGCAAGAGATAATCACAGGCCTTGCCACTTCCAGAATTAAATGCAAAACTTATTTCTTAAATACATTTTTTAAATACACAGGAACATTTTTTCACATCAACTATAAAACTAATCAAGTTACTTCTTTTACAGGATTAAAGAATAATTTGTTAGTTCTATTTTTCAATACTTGTGAGACACCCAGCTACCACAGTGATGGGAGCCACATAATCAGATTAGACAGCCAGAAACCTCCTAGTACTACATAGTATACCATTCTGAGCATAGACCCAAATCCTGGTTTAAGACTTGAATCTTCAATTTTCTGGCCCAAAGACTACAATACTATCAATTGAGTGATCCTGATATTTAATCAATACCTGACTTTATCCTCTATTTTCAGCATATATTTAAAAATAATATGCCATGGCACGAAAGTTAACAAGGCAAATTTGTATGTTCTGCACTGGAAAAAAATTGATTTAAAGCCTTCTGTAAATGTCAGAGTCCACAAAACAAAAACAAACCAAAAAAGGAGAGAAAAATACTTGTGACAATCCCTCTTACTTATGAAAGTTTAACAACTGTGTGACTTTATTTACACTATGGGCTTATCTACACATGAAATTATTCCAGAACAGCTATTTCACTCTAAATCCACATGCTACTTTAATCTGAATTATCCCTCAAGTGTAGACAAGCCCTGAATAGTCTAAACACAAAATGTTATAATCTTTATATAATTTAGCAGCAGTCGGTGCACAAAGAAGAATAAGTCTAGTTGTGAAACTCTAGAAATGCAGCTTCTATGTTTGTATCATGTGCTATAAATTAATAACAAGTAACTTTATAATCAATAATAGCCCGCTTTCTAAACTACAATTACTTGTGTATAATATAATCAACTCCCATCATGCTATGCTTGGACTATGACATCTTTCAAACCCCTTTTTTTCCACTGAATGCATCTGATGAAGTGAGCTGTAGCTCACGAAAGCTTATGCTCAAATAAATGTTAGTCTCTAAGGTGCCACAAGTACTCCTTTTCTTTTTGCGAACACAGACTAACACGGCTGCTACTCTGAAACCTTTCAAACCCCTGGAACTCTCAGTAATCGTCATACTTAAAAACAATTTTAGCTTCCTGTAATTAATATTTACAATTCCACTTCTAACCCCTTGTGGGTAGTTTAATTTATTTCATGCCAAATTAAAATATTAGTTTACAAAACACACAAATTAGAACACTGATGATTCAACCCCTCACCACTTTAGGTGAATATATAAAAGCAGACATGGCAATATAGTACCAAACTGACAAAAGTAAATCACAGACCTTTGAAAAAGAAATAATACAAATTTTGCCAGGAGGATCTGGAAGTAAGTGGTATGCATCTCAACTACATCAAAAAACTCTGGAACTCCCAAGGCAGAGATGAAAATGTTTGTTTAGTTTGGATAGTGCTTAAAGGGACAAATGCTGAGAGGTGAGGAGAAGAGACACTTACCTTCAACCGTTTGACCACCTCATCGTTAGTAATTTTGTCTGTGATCTCCTTTACTCCGGGAGGATAGTAGATGATCTTGCCATCGGCAGGAGGTTTTGGTTGGGTAGCAGGAAAGTCCATCCTGGTGCCACTGGTTATAAACTTTCCTTCTCCACAGTCCTCTACCGGCCTCTATCGGTCAGAAAACAAAAGTTCAGCGGAACAGAGACGACTTTCAGCCCTCTTTTTCCATTTCTAAACCTCAATTCACAGAAGGCCCCACTAAATATCAGGAGGGCAAAAATCCTGCAGCCCCAGCCCTCAGGGAGGGCTTCACTGACGCCCCTCACAAAGCCACCTCTCTCCCCCAAACTCCTGCCTTTCCAGCCTCTTCCAGCGCCTCCTTTCAGTGCGGGGCTTCTCCAGCCCAACATTATTAGTTTGCAGCCTCATATTTTACAATGAAATTTTAACCCAGATCAAAGGATGCCCCAAGTTTAAAGTCCATTATAGCCCAAGGGGGGTCGGGGTGGGCCAAATCCTGGCCCCAACGGATCTCTAGGACCGTCACAGAAGCCCCAGAGCTGGGAGACGAGGCCTAAGCAGTTAGGCCTCAAAACTATCAGGAGGCAAAGAGACCAACTGGAGGGAGGGGGGAAAGGAAGGAGGTGGCTGGGATCCCAAACAAAACCCCGCTGCCGGCCAGCCAGTCCCGCGCAGCTAAGTGCTGAGCCCCACACCTGGCCCCTACCTCCCCCCGGAAAGGGGGGCAGCCCCCCCGGGAGGGGACCAGGCCACTCTCCACTTTACATTTGTTCCTTCAACTTCAGGTGTCCTCAGCCCCAGCGCCCCCACCCCGCCCCGGAGCCCCTCACCCAACTAGCTCTGCGAAGCCTACAAAGAGCCCCCCTCCCCCAGTGCTGCCGCGGGGCTGGGAGGAGGGAAGCGGGACCCGGAGCCGCCTTTACCTCATGCAGCTCCGGAAGGTGCAGCATTGAGTAGCCTCCGTGCCGGGTGGGTGCTGCTGCTGCTCCACCACCGCCGGCCGGCTGGCGCCCTGGCTGCTCCCGCTGCCTCCTTGCTTCGCGGTGCGGCGGCGGCTCCTGCCCGGGGAGAGGTGGGGGGAGGAGGTTGCTCGGCGGCGGCAGGAGCGGGGGTGAAAGGGGGCGGCTCAGGCGGAGCGTGCGCCGCGCCGCGGGGACACAGTGCCGCTCTCCGTCCGGCCGGGGAAGAACAGCCCAGGAGGAGGCTCCGTGCTACTCTTCTCCCCCGCCCCCCGGGGCCTGGCCCAGCAGCGCCGCCCAGCCGGGATCCCCCCGCCCCAGCCTGGCAGTAGAGCCCGCGCCCCGGCTCGTCTCCCTCGCGCCTTGTGCCCAGCTCGGCAGGGCGGCGGCGGCGGGGTAGGCAGTACCGGGCACGGCCACAGCAGCGCCGCCTCCCGCTTGGCGCCAAAACCAGCAGCGGTCCCGAGCCGGCTGGCGGCAGGGGCTGGCCTATCCCGCCGGGTGAGGGGGTAACCAGGGGCTGCTCACCGCCGTGTCCCCTGCAGAGCAGCTTGAGCACCGTCGGCGTGTCAGGGCCACAGGCACCAGCCCCCCTTCCCCTCGAGCCCCGGGACGAGGGCACGCACCCGGCACACACCGGGTGTGGCGAGGGTCCTGTCCGTGTCTCCCCCGCGCCCGCTGGCTGGGCTGCTCTTAGGCGAGTGTGACAGGCGGGCGGGAGGGAACCCCTTGCTCGGGCATTCCGGCTCCAGCGGGCCGGAGCTGCCCCCGAGGCTTACGGGGTAACCGCGCGGCGGGTCAGCAGGTCGAGCTGGGAACAGAAGAGGAAACCCGAGGGAATCCTGCTGAAGCGGAGCGCCCCCTCCGCGCGAGTCAGGAAAATCCCTTTGCCTTCTAGCTCTGCTCTGAGCCGCTGGGCTGGGCCACTCACTGCCAGCTTCGTCCGTGCGCAGGTGCTACCTGGCTTCCTGGAGTGGGCCTAGCGGCTTCCCGCTATTCCAGCTGTCTGGTTCCCAAGATTCTAGCCCCTGCTCCGGTTAGCAACTTCCCTGGTGTGTTAACCCTTTGCGTGGCCCAGTTAATCCTGTTCTCCTTGCAAGCTGCCCCAAAAAGAAGTGCACTCCAGTTAATTTTGCTGAGCTGCATTTTCCTTCTGGTCTCAACTAGCTTTTGAACATTCATGTTTGCTTTTGACTTTAACTTTTCTTGCTACTGTTAAGTTCTGATCAGTGCAATGATTTTTCGCATGTTTTATTTATTTCCAGTGGCACCCATTGCTTTCTAATCAGAGAAGGAGCCAGAACCCTGTCCAAGTAACTTCCAAGCTAAGGATAGACAAGGGAAGTAACAGAGATTGGATAGGAGAAGGGGAGCAACAGCTACACATGTATAAAATAAAATACATGGTGTAGCCAAGTTATTTGTCAAACATGATATTGTCAGCTAGCAAATTTCTCAGCTAACACCACAAATGAAGAGTTTCAGGAGGATCTTGAATATACAGAGAGAATGAGAGGTTGTGAATGAGCTCAGGAAGGCCCTTACATGCAAAAATCATAGCTGTTTAATAGTCTTTCATCTATTGTTTCCTAGAAATTGAACACAGTTGGTTAGGTCTGTGACAGAATGGGATATGTCTTTGTCAAATTATGAATTCCATTTTGTACTGTGTACTGAACATGTCTAAACTATCCCAGTTCTCAGACTGCTGTCCTTCCAGGCAAAGGTTCTTGACATTTTGTTGAAGGCCTATCACTAAGAAGCAGACAACCCTGCAATCCTTATGGAATAAAGGACTTTTTTTATTCAGTGTCCTACATGTGGGGTGGGGCAAGGCAAGCAAAACTGGAGTAGGGCTGGAGATTCTCTATGGAATACATGGCAGAGAAAGAGAGGTCTACTTAAGAACAGGCTGCTCTGCGCAGGCAGGGGTTAAAGGGGCACAACCCTCACCCCATGTAAGAAGGGCTATCAGGAAACACTCTGTCTAATCTGAACTGCTGACAAATTTCTGAATTGGAAAAAGCAGTGAGATCAGACTAGGGGACAACCTAAGACTTGTTTTCAAAGATCTGTAACTCAGGTGTTTGAGAGTAAAGTTATGTGATTAAGATATTCCTTTGCTAAGCCTCTAGTTCCAGTTTAATCCCTTCAGAGCCAACATGGCAGGAAAGCAAGAAGTCACAGGTGCCTGTGGTTATAAGTTTTTCCACAGTAACTGACCCATCTTTACCAAGAAACATTGATTTGACAGATCACATGAGATAGTGAGAAGGGTCAAAAGTTAGGCCAGAGTTCCTAGAGCTTGGTTTTGTCTAAATTAAGAGTGAACAAAAGGCATTAATACAAGCTAGCTGCCCTTCTCTTCTGCTGAAGAACAAGATGGAGCATTGCATGCTGGTACATATGTAGTCTCTGAAGCTAAAATATACAATAAAAGGTTGCATATCTGTATGAAGGAAAAACAGCCAACTACTCTCTGCTTCATTTTATCAAAGTTTGGTTTAGCTTTGACAAATAGTCCAGCCCTCAGGTTGGGCACCCTTGACCTTAATGTAAAGGCCCCCCAAATCCTACAGTAGGCTTTAGATGTGTAGTGAAATGAGAGCAAGCAAGTTGTAACCCAAGAATCAGATAAGGAGTAATATTTGGAGAGAGAGAGAGAGAGAGAGAGATATTTATTCTCAGGCTTTCAAGTTTTGAGTGGAACACTGAAGGTCCCAGATCTAGTACAGAAAAAGATAGACTATCTTTAGAAAGTGGACTATCCTGCATACTGTCTGATAGTGGTTATTTTTAATAAATCCCAGAAAAAATGTGCTCATTCAAGTTCCTAGGACAGTGGGAGGTTCAAATTCTTTAACCACAGGACAGTTGAACAATCTTCGACCTCTCCTCAAAACGATAGCGTGGGGCATACTTCTGCATTATCTAAAATTCTGATGGGCTAGAACAGAGTGATTGAGGTTCTGATATCAGATTCAGTTAAAGGAGATGCTAACAAACATCAGAGTATAAGCTGCACACCAGTATGTCTGCCATCCAATTTAGAGACAAACTTCTAATTTTTTAATTTAAAAACCTGTTTTCTGATACATAAAATTAAAATAGCTGAAAAATACATTTAGGTACATGAATGACAACTTAAACTTACCATTAACTTGGCGGAATATACACATGGAATTTTCAAAATGTGAAAACACAAAGTCTTCAGATGACTGATTTGTGGTGCCTCTGGATGTGAGAAGTCCAGGACCCTGTTGGAAGGTTTAATTGCAGCCACTGGTGTCTGGTTTGTTGTTTTAGCCTATTTGACCGCCACCCTTCTAATTTCAGCATAAGTGGAATCTGACTTAGACATGGCTTCTTTTACAGCAGCAGTGAGGTTCATATTCTCAGCTTTTAATGGATTCCTCTCCCTTACTGTTAGGCCAAATCCAGAGATCTTTACTCAGATTTTATCAAGTCTTTACTTACAGAAACTCCCATTAAAGTCCATAAAAGTTTTGCTGAAATAGCTCAGGATTTTGTTTTAGTTTTATTCCTTTTTTTTAATTAAAATGTAGTATGGAAGAGTACTTGGCCCTTTACAAAACAGAGTGAGACAAATTCCCTCCTAAGATTTTATAAACTTAGGGTCTGATCCTTCAAGATGCTGAGCACCTTCTGTGAGGCCTCAACTCCCGTTTTCTCTTCAGTGGATCATGTCCAGAGAGCGTAAACAAAGATAAGAGTCAACAGTGCAGGTAAAGGGGAGAAAGGAGATATTATTGGTGTGGGAAATACATTACAGAAGGATGGATTTCTGGAATGAGTTGGTTTTAAATTGGAATTGGAAAGAGGAGAGAGTCACGGTGATGAACATTAAGTAGGGGATTGTTATAGGCATGGAAGGCAGAATGAAACCAAGTTTTTGGGCCCAGATCCAAGACACAATCTGATGAGGCAGGGTTTGAACAGGAGTCTGCTTCTCAGGAGAGCACCCTAACCCCTGAGATTTAGAATACTGTGCGGTGGGGGTCTCAATCTCTCCAGCTGAAGTTCCACTTTGTATGAATACTTAAATAGTTATTGGATCAGAAAAAGAGTGAATATCTTTAGAGACTTCTGGTTAGAACATTCACCTGGGAGGAGTGAGACCCCAGGTCCAATCCCCCTGCTCCAATGACTAAGGTTACCATATTTGAACATTCAAAAAAAAAAAAAAAGGGACACTCCACAGGTTGGAGGATATTTGCTCACATCCCCCCCTGGTCTCACCCCAACTCCACCCTTTCCCCGACCCCATTCCAACCCCTTTCCTAAAATCCCTGCCCCAACTCTGCCCCCTCCCTGACCCATTGGACCCCTTTGCCAAATCCCAGCCCTGCCTCCTCCCCTGAGCGTGCTGCATTCCCCCTCCTCCTGCCTCCCTCCTAGCCATGTGAAACAACCGTTTCGCGGTGGAAGTACTGTGAGCTAGGGGGGAAAAGTGGGCACTCTCTCAAGTGATCAGCATTCACTTTCTTTCTCGAATGTTCAACTCTTCTTTGGGAAAAAATAATAATGGCAAAATCCTGGACCTCTTAGATATTTAAAAATTCTTCCTGGATGGCGATTTAAGAACCAAAAAGCTGGACATGTCTGGGAAAATACACACATATGGTAACCCTACCAATGACTAATTATCCAAAGTGGAACAGCTTCAACAGGAGAGATTGAAATCCCATCAGAATCTCATAACCCAGTACTTAGGGGACTCTTCGGAGAGACAGAAGACTACTGTGCAAATTCTTCCCTCCCCCTATCAGACAAAGTGGGAATTGAAGTCATGTCTCCCACATCCTGAGAGTACTCTGACCTCTGGCTAAAAGTTAAGGGAGGTAGTGGTACCACCACCTCTTCCAGCATTTCTTGCAAGAATGGCTTACGCACCTAACTCCAGGAGAAGAATTCCCAGATGTGGATCCCAAGCAGAGATAGGCACCTCCCTGCAGTATGGGCTTAAGGCCTGCCCCTCTCACAGAGTTAGGCACAGAGGACACAACCCTCTTGATGCCTTCTCCCATTGGCTAACCCAGGCAGTTCCCTGCCTAGGGTCCTGGCTTTCATGGATCCCATCCTAAGCCACCTCTCTCCCCATGTATAGGGAGCCTAGCACCTAACCCAAGCTTTGTGGATTCCAGTGATTTTCAAAGCACTTAGAGAGTTAGATGTTGCAACACCCTAAGTCTGTTTGTGGATTCAGGCCTTGGACATAATACTGATTTTGTGCCATATAATAAGTACCTAGATTAGGGTGTTACTCATTTGGTGGAGATGGCTGGACTCCATTTTTAATTATGGAATGTGAGCTGGGTTATAAATTCAGGACTACATGCTCCATCCACAGGAATTCACATGGTTTTCAATTGGAGGTTTGTACCAAGATCAAGGGTATAATATGGCCTTTCTGTAGTAAATAAAAACTTTAATATTGATTCATTTAGCATCAATTAGTGGAGAAAACATGCTTCCCTTTAGGACCATGGCTATTTCTGCCCTTTGTTTCTCTTCCTTTTCCATCCACCTTTGTCTCAACTTCTGTCTTTGTGTATCTGCTCTTCTCTTTGCCTTTCTTCCCCCATGGGCTTCATTTGTATGCTCTTGTGCATACTATTTGCTAAAATGATGAGAGAATGTAGAGCAGGACTTAGAAGTCAGTGACCCAAGGTCCTTTAATGTAAACCAGGAGTAACTCCATTGACATCCATAGAGATACAGCAGTGTAAAACCTGCATGAGATCTGAATCAGGGTCCCAGGCTACAACTCTTTCCCGAGGGCCTCATCCAACCCGCATTTATTTCAGCATGGAGGTATCTCAGCCTTACATGTCTAGAGAAAGGGTGGGGGGGGGGGAAGAAGAGGAGAAATTAGGGACTTTAAGATGCTAGGGAAAGTTATATTTTTAGTAGGACTGTCAGTTAACATGCAATTAACTCAAAAAATTTCAATTAATCACAGTTCAATAGAATACCAATTGAAATTTAAATATTTTTGGATGTTTCTATATTTTTCAAATATATTGATTTCTATTGCAACAGAATACAAAGTGTACAGTGCTCAATTTTTTATTACAAATATTTGCACTGTACTAATGATAAAGAAATAGTATTTTTCAGTTTACCTCATTCAAGTACTGTAGTGCAATCTCTATCATGACAGTGTAACTTACAAAAGTAGATTTTTTGCTACATAACTGCGCTCAAAAACAAAACAAATCTTTAGAGCCTACAAGGCCACTAAGTTCTACTTCTTGTTCAACCAATTGCTAAGACAAAACACATTTGTTTACATTTATGGGAGAGACTGCCGACTGCTTCTTATTTACATCACCTGAAAGTTGACAGTGAGACCAGGCATTTGCATGGCACTTTTGTAGCCGGTGTTGCAAGGTATTTATGTGCCAGATATGCTAAACATTTGTATGCCCCTTCATGCTTTGGCCACCATTCCGTAGAGCATGCTTCTATGCCAACGATGCTCTTTAAAAAAAATGCTTTAATTAAATTTGTGACTGAACTCCTTTAGGGAAGAATTGTATGTCTCCTGTTCTGTTTTACCTGCATTCTGCCATATATTTCATGTTATGGCCGTCTCTGATGATGACCCAGCACGTTTGTTTTAAGAACATGTCAGATTTGACAAAAACACAAGGAAAGTACCAATGTGAGATTTCTAAAAATAGTTACAGCACTCAACCCAAGGTTTAAGAATCTGAAGTACCATCCAAAATTTGAGTGGGACGAGGTGTGGAGCATGTTTTCAGAAGTCTTTAAAGAGCAACACTCAGTTGTGGAAACTACAGAACCCGAACCACCAAAAAAGGAAACCAACCATCTGCTGGTGGCATCTGACTCAGATAATGAAAATGAACATGCGTTGGTCCACTCTGCTTTGGATCATTATTGAGAAGAATCTGTCATCAGCACGGACGCATGTCCTCTGGATTGGTGGTTGAAGCATGAAGGGACATGAATCTTTAGCACATCTGGCACAAATAATTGCAATGCCAGCTATAACAATGCCATGTGAACGCCTGTTCTCACTTTCAGGTGATATTGTAGACAAGAAGCAGGTAGCATTATCTCCTACAAATTGTAACCAAACTTATTGGTCTGAGTGATTGGCTGAAGTAGGACTGAGTGGACTTGTAGGCTTTAAAGTTTTAAATTTTTTATTTTTGAATGCATAATTCTACATTTGTAAGTTCAACTTTCATGATAAAGAGCTTGCATTACAGTACTTGTATTAGGTAAATTGAAAAATGCTATTCCTTTTGTGTTTTACAATGCAAATATTTGTAGTCAAAAATAGAGTATTGTACACTTCTTATTCCCTGTTGTAATTTAAAACATATTTGAAAATGTAGAAAACATCCAAAAATATTTAAATGTTATTCTATTAATAGCACTAATCACACAAATTGTGTGATTAATCACAATTTTTTAATTGCTTGATAGCCCTAGTTTTTAGCATGTTTTGGTTGGTGTAGCATATAATATTAACCAATTAAAAATAAAGAAATAGCACATTAACTTAGAACATGTCTGGTTTCTCAGTCAAATGGATGCTGCAGTTTCTGGGTCAGTGAAGCCAGACCCATGGTGTAACTGAAGTCCAGTCTGATCTACATTCCGCTTTCATTGAATAGCTTTGAAGGATCCTATTTTTTGTAAGTAATTTCCTTTAATTATATATGACTGTTTACATTCAGTGATTCTTTTGTTAGATATTAGAATAGCTTACACTACACTTTAATTTTCCTTTAAAAAGCATTTTTAATCTCACAATTTTAAACAAAAGTAGAAGTGCTTTAGACTCCAATCCTGTAAACATTACACAAGTTTTATTTTAACCACTACACTAATTCCATTCTATTCAATGAGATTATGTGTGAGTAAAGTTAAGCATATGCATTGGAGGACTGGGGGTTCTTAATCTCCGAGCAGGTTTCTCTTTCCTACGAAGAGCTTTGCTCACCAGTCTTTGGGTAAGCATTAGGAACACTGATCATGTAGAATTTAATGAGCTGCAATGCCAACAGGAATCTGTGGCACCTGCCCTGCTGTGTGCCATGGAAAGAAATAATTTCACGATTACTTTTGGCATTCATGGAGCAGCAGTACATGGTGAATCATTGCTATTGAGCTTGGGAAATAAGCACTGAGTGGTCGGATTGCACTGTTATGCAGGTATGGGATGATGAGCAGTGGCTACAGAACTTTTGGATGCCCAAAGCCACCTTCCTAGAAATGTATGTGGAGCTTGCCCTGCCCTGCAGCACAAGAACACCAAAATGAACACTCCCCTCTCAGTGGAGAAGTGTGTGGAAGCTGGCAACTCCAGACTACCACCACTCAGTTGTGAGCCAGTTTTGAGTCAGGAAGTCCATTGAGGGGGTTGTGTTCATGCAAGTGTGCAGGGCTATTAGTCACATCCTGCTAAGAAGGACTATGACTCTACAAAGTGTGTGTGAAGTAGTGGATGGCTTTGCAGCAATGGGATTCACTAACTGGTGGGGCGATAGATGGTATGCATATCCCAATTTTGACCCTGGACACCTCTTTCTCAGTCTCCCTTGGCAAGCATCCTAAACCCTGGTGAGTTTGGCCTGGAGGGGCAGTGGGGAAGGTTCACGATGGGGCAAAAGTGTGTGTGTGTGTGTTTTTAAAAGGGGGATCACTGCAAGCAACTAGGGACACTATTGTAAATTCTGCCATCATTTTCTACAGGGGGGTGAGGGTGGGGGTGGGGGAGGGGTCATTGGAGCTGATGTCACTTCTGAGGGTAAATAAGGATGCAAGGGTTTATCTTCTGCATGTGTGCAGCTTCAGACTGGGTCCCTATGCTTCTTGCCTGTGTGCCACTTTGCTGATTGGCACAGCAAAGTTTCCTACAGTGGGGAAAGAAACAAAGCAGCTCTGCCAAGGAACCTTCGGCAGAGAATTGGAGAGTACCTCCAGGAAAGTTTCCTAGAGATCTCTCTGGAAGATTCCCATGAAATCTTGGGATCAATTAACACTGTTCCACCCCACTGCATAGCTGCACAGGGGAATGGGAAGCAGATGCAAACACTGCTAGTCTTGTACATTTCTGTCCCTTAACCCACTTTTAGCATATTATGAAACAAAGGACAGCTCTCTCTCTCATGTAACCAAGCTGTACCAAATCAAGATGAGCACTTACCAGAGCTGCCCTTTCCTGCATCATGTGCAGCAGAGCCAGGGTGTTGGGACTGGTTTGAACCTACCTGGGTTAAGATGTCTTGGCTTGCCATGCTACAGGATGACCCTGTTGCCTGTCCCACCTCATCCTCCAACTCACCTTTCTCATCCACCACTTTATCCTTGGGGTTGAGTCTGCTGGCTGCTCTCTCTCGGCAGAGGAGGTGGGGTCACTGCTGAGGATGGCATCCAGCTCCTTGTAGCAGGAACAGGTCCTCAGCACAGCAACAGAGCGATGGTTTCCCTCCCTTGTGTTCTGGCATGCCTGCCTCGTCTCCTTTATCTTTGCACAGCACTGATACAAGTCCCATTTGTGGTCCTTCTCCAAGATGCTGTGAGAAATCTGACCTTAGGTATGAAGTTCCTATGGCTGGAGCGGAGCTGGAATTACATAGCCTCATCTCCCCACAGACCCAGTAGATCCAACAACTCCAGTTTGCTCCAAGCGGAAGAGCATTTGCTGCATGGAGCTGCAATGATCAGCTGGGAGATATGATGTGAGGAGCCACACAGAGCAAACAGGAAGTGGAATTTCAAAAATTCCTTTAAAGCGGGAGGGGCAGATGCCTGTCTACCAGGCTGTAGGGTAGCAGAGTTTAAACTGCTGACCAGAGAGTCAGAATGGGTATTGTGAGACACCTCCTGGGTGCCATTTACAGCAACAAAACCAAGTACCAGACACTATGCCAATTTTTGTTGCAGAAAGCTCTCCGCCTCTCAGAGGTGGTTTTATTTTATTGGCAGAAGGAGCATTTGTGTGTGTACACCTCCACTGTTTTGTTGATGAAACCTGACTTGACAAAACTAATGCAGACAAGCCTGAAGTATCACTCTTGGATCTTTTTTTAGTAAGCATGCACAAGAGTAATTCAGAGATAAATAGTTCCAGGGCTAGCCTACACTAGAAGCACTACATTGGCACAGCTGCACCACTATAGTGCATCTGGTGAAGGTGCTCTATGCCAACAGGAGAGAGCTCTCTAGTGAGCATAATAAACTCACCTCCACTATGTCAGCAGGAGAAGAATACTGGCACTTACTCTGGCATAACTTACATTGTTCAGGGGTGTGAATAAGCCACCCCCCTAAGCAACAGAAGTTACACTAATGTAAGTAGTAGTAGCAGTGTAGGCCTGACCCTAGTGAGATGTCAGCAGGGGTGAACAAGTCATAATAACCCTATCAGGTTGGCCAGCAAAAGACCTCTCTTGGTAGAACTAATGCTCTGCTTTATCTATAGCACCAAGTGGCAGAGTGAAGTTGACTGGGAGGACCCAGGTAATCCTTCCTGCCACACTGTTTTTGCAGTTGCTAGTCACACTCAGATAAGGGGAAGAGAGACAAAATACACATTGCCATGACAAAAGTAAAGTCTCCAAAATATATAATCACAGTTAACTCATGCGATTAAATTAAAAAAATTAATCAATCGACAGGCCTAATAAATGCCAAACTATTCTGGAGCAAAGGGGCAGGCACTTAACAGAAAACTTGAGGGGATCAGGTTTCTTTCGATCTGTAGAATAATATTTTGACTTTTCCATGGTATAGCTTGAAGGACAAATTTATCCCATATTATATGGTAAATAGTAGCTTTTAGCTCACATTTGAGCTTCATTTGGGGATGTGTTAGTGCCAGAGTAGTTCCCTGACATCATACAGGAGACTCAGTGCAAACTGGAACTAAAGATTAAACAAAATGTAATACAATGGAATATGTCTCTCTTCAAGTTGAGAGCCACTCACATAATTAACATTTGATTTATTTCATATACTGCAGTGCAGTGGTCACCAACTGGTCAATCCTGGAGGATCTCCTGGTCAATTGCAATCTCCGGCTGCGCAACAGGGGTGCTGCTAAGACAGACTCCCTGCCTGCACTGGCCCCATGCCACACCCAGAAGCAGCCTGGGTTTGGGGGAGGTGGGGGTCTCCCGCCGCACACTGCTCCTGCCTGTAAGCACCACCCCCACAGCTCCCATTGGAAGCTGTGGGGGACAGTGCTTTCAGAGAGGGGCAGCACATGGAGCCACGTGCTGGCTTGCTTGCCCCCCCCCCCAAACCAGGGGCATGTTGGCCCTTTCCAGGAGTGGCATGGGGCTGAGGTAGGCAGGGAGCCTACCTTAGTAGCAGCCATGTTGCACCGCCGACTGGGAGCCACTGGAGGTAAATGCTCCCAGCGGGAGGCTACACCCCAACTCCAAGCCCCCTGAACTCCAGCCCTGGCCCCCCTCCCAGAGCCAGCACCCACACCCCCTCTTACACCCAAAACCCCTGCCCTGACCACCCCCCCCAACACTCTGCCCCAGTCTAGAGCCCCCTCCTGCACCCAAACTCCCTCCCAGAGCTTGTACCCCTTACCCCCTCCTGCCACAGGATCAGCCCAGAGCCCCCTCCCACACTGTGAAGCCCTCAGCCCCAACCCAGAGCCCACACCCCCTCCCAAACTCCTATCCCAGCCCAGTGAAAGTGAGTGAGGGTGGGGGAGAGCATGTGTCGGAAAGAGTGGGGAATGGAGTGAGTGGGGGCAGGACTTTGGGAAAGGGGCGGGGTAGATCCTGGGTTGCCCTTAAATTCAAAAAGTGATCTTGGGCATAAAAAGGTTGGAGACCACTGCTAGAGTGAGTACAGAAGTCAGCATATCAGAAGTAACAGGTTTGAGGTATCTGTAGTTGAGAACCACTAGACCTCAGAGTATTTTGTTTATTGAAAGATTAAAACAAAACCAAAAAAGGTTTGGGGTCACACAAAATACAAAGTCTGCTACTGCACACACTTATTCATATGCTTATGTTTAAATACTTAAAAATAAACTTCAATGAGATTTGTATTTTCAGAATCAATCCTTATGTTATCTCTATGACAGACCCAAAACACACAGAATTGGTAGATTCTTCCCCACCATTTCATTATGAAATAAGGTCACTATCTTTTTGCTCCTTCCCAGATTTTTGTTCTGGCATCCAAAACTAAGACTACATAATAAAACATCTCAGTGAAGTGTTATAAGAGAGCCTAACATACCCAAACATACATAGCAAGATTTAGAACAGAAAAGTGTTGATATTCTGGATGAGGGATATATATTGCTAGGTGCTACTTAATGTATTTAAAAACTTCTAGACAAGCAACCTTATATACCATGTTAAAAAAAGTAAATATACAGATGTCATCCATGCATCCAAATTAAAGAAAAAATAATTTAACTTTGTAGAAATAAAGGCTTTGACCCTTCCTGCACCCATGTGGGCAAATCTGACCTTTTATATAAGTTTAGCCTGCCCTTCCCAACCTGTGTTTTCAGGGCAGACTGTGCTCCCCAAAGTAGCTCTCTCCTGGTATGCAAACAGAGATGAATGGGGGGGGGGGGAGATGAAGAGGGCCATATCAGGGGTGCTGAACTGGGGGAGGGGGACAGCAGGAAGGGCCTGAAACGAGCACGTGGGATAGATGGCAGTTATCTAGGGTCCAGAAACAAGCTGGGGTATTTGGAGCTGTGTGTTAGTGGCCTTGAAATAAAAGAGGAATGGTGAACTCCAGGGTGAGAAGGGGGGCCAGAACTGATTGTAGGAAGATTGAGGGGGTATAGCCCAGAATTGTGCATTTGTGCCCACAACAAATTTTTTGGGCAAGTTCTAGGTGAATCAGAGAAGCCAGTTTCTGAAAAGTGAGAGCTAGCTAAATGCTTTGTGTGTCAATGTATCTCAAGACTTGTTTAGCCTTAAAACTGCATATTTGTCTGTTCAGCTCTAGACTTCCATTTTAGCTTTGGCATTGCGAGTTTGAAAGTTAAAAAGGGACAATTTTTTTTTTTAAGTTACAAAAAGAGTCAAACTTCCTAAACCAAAAAATACTGTCTAATGCACAAAGTAAGCCCCCTGAATAAATAGAAGTGTTGTTGCTCTCATTATGGTTTTAATCCTATTTTTGTAGTCCCTAAAATGTTTTAAAAAAGCAAATGAAATTTGTGATTTTTACTTTACATCCACGTAATTACTTCTGAGTTTAGAAAGTCATTAGCCAATGGACTACTTAAGGTCCTGAAGACCATTAAATGTTAGAATTACTAGACATATAAGAGAGAATGGTACTAAGAAAAGAATTCTAGATGGGGGGCAGGGTGTGACATGTCTAAGTTGTTTAGTTTCCATGAATGTAATGTCATTCTCTTCAAAATTACTGCTCTTCTATAGATCAAAAGGTATAGCAAGCAGTAAGTTTATTTCTCTGCTCCTGGGGAATGATGACAAAGTTCAACAAAAATGGCAATTCCAGAAAAAAATTCCACATATTTAAAGAATCCTAATGCATTCTACCCCATCCACTTGATACATGTTGTATCAACCAGGCAAGGTACTAAAAAACTGCAACAGGACTTTAAAAATAAAGTGGAAACCTCTTTACCAAGCTGCTGCTGCACCCTCGGTAGCTCTCACTCCACCTCCTCAACTCCCCCCCCCCTTCCTGTCCTTTCAGACTCCCAACAGCCAGTGCTCCCAGTTCTAATAATTACAAGCAGCATCTAAACACCACAACACATCCATGGACAATTGGAACTATTATTGTACTTACATATTTGTTTCTTAAAACTTGAGTTCTGTTTTTTAACCAGAAGTAAAGCAATTCAGAAAATTCAGAGTTTAATGGCCTATTTGAACCATGCTAAGGCATTTTTTATGCAAGGCTTATCAGCTTTTGTTTTTTTTTTTAAAAAAAATAGATCTCTTTATTAGAAATGAGTCCAGATTAAAATTACAACACCTCCTCTCCATCCCAAATTTTATGGGTGGGCTGGATCTGGATTCTGATATGAATCAGAATTTTATGGGTTGGGTTGAGTTTGGATCAAGTTCTGGAACTCCCTGTGCAGGCTGCTTGGATTCAAATGGTCAATTTTACAGCTCCAGTATAATTTTTATGTTGTCCCAAATAAAATGGAAGTTGAAGGCTGTCTTGTTATGAATTATTCTCTTGTTCATATCTGAAACTACAGGACAGTCTTCAGCTGCACACAATGTTCTAAAATGTTTCCTTAGTGGATCAGGTCATTAATATTAAGCGTGAAAGAACGTGGCTCTAGTTCTAATGACAGATGGTTTAGAGCAGTGGTTTGATCTGGTCATTTGCAGACACCTAAAAAATTTCAATGGAGGTGCAGGAACCCCTTTGGAAATCTTAGTCTGCAGACCCTAGGGGAAAGCCAATGGAACAGAACATTTAAAAACAGATGCAGTGAGGGTTGTCAACTTTCTAATTGACCAAAACTGAAAACCCTTGCCCCATCCCTTCCCTGAGGCCCTGCCACTTCTGAGGCCCCACCCCCACTCACTCCAGCCCCCCTCCCTCCATTGCTTGCTCTCCCCCACCCTCACTCACTTTCACTGGGCTCGGGCAGGAGGTTGGGTTGCAGGAAGGGGTGAGGGCTCCAGCTGGGGGTGTGGGCTCTGGGATGGGGCCAGAAATGAGGGGTTCAGGGTGTGGGAGGGGGCTCTGGGAGGTGTTCCAGTGAAGGAGGGTGTTCCAACCTGGGGTAGGGGGTTCAGGGTGCGGTCTCTAGCCAGGCAGCACTTATCTCAGGCAGCTCCCAGTTGGAGGTGCAGCAGGACTAAGGCAGGGTCCCTGCCTGTACTGGCTCTGTGCTACTCACAGAATCAGCTGCCATGTTCAGCCCCTAGGTGGAGGCATGGCCAGGCAGTTCTTCACAGTGCACACTGCCCACACCTGCAGGCACTGCCCCCACAGCTTCCACAGTCGTGGTTCCTGGCCAATGGGAGCTGCAGGGGTGGCACTTGGAAGCTCTGCATGCTGCCCCTGCCCCAGTTGCTTGCTTTCACCTCTGCTCCTAGGTGCAGATGCAGGTACAGCATACCGGCAAGAGCCAGTGCACCATACTGGGGTGGATCGGCTTCCCCAGGCACAATTTAAAGGGCCTGCGGCTCCCAGCACTAGCTGGAGCCCCCAGCCCTTTAAATTGCTGCCATAGCCCTGGTGCCGGAGCCCTGGGGTAGTGGTGGTGGGGCTGGGGCAGCAGTGGCGGTTGAACCCTTTAAATCATCCCCGGAGCCCCGCCGCTGCTTTCCCAGGGCTCCGGGGATGATTTAAAGGGCCCAGGGAAGTGGTGGCGGGGCTCCAGGGATCATTTAAAGGGCCCAGGGCTCCAGCTGCTGCTACCACCCAGGGCCCTTTAAACTGCTGCCAGAGGCCCTGGCTGCTGCTACCACCCCAGGGAGGGAGGAGGCGGCACTTGCTGGTACAGGATGGGCTGGAGCTGGCTCTGACCTCCCCCAGCCCAGCCCTGTACTAGTAAGTCCCTAGACTTACTTTTACCCCTGCCTAGGAGCCACGGGGCCCTGGTCACTTCTGGGAGCTGCACAGAATCAGGACAGGCAGGGAGCCCGTTTTAGCCCTGCTGTGCCACCAACTTTTAAAGGCTGACCAGAGCCGCCAGGGTCCCTTCTCAACTGGGTGTTCTGGTCAAAAGCCAGATGCCTGGCAACGCTAGATGTGATGTGGGGGGATAAAGACCAAAAGGAAAACCTGTCGTTTAAAAGAGGTTTAACTTTACAGGAGAGTAAAGGGAGGCCCAGTTCTCCACTCATCAGCAGCCACATTACACATATAGGCAGTTCCTCATTTAACTAAATTAAGCTTGTTTGCGACATCAAATCAGATGCAGAAAAAACACTTTCCTTAGAATAAGGAAAACAGCATTATCCCTAAAGTTATTTGTGTCTGATTTATTATTCCTCATTCCCCTACTGCCTGACTTTCTGCTACAACCTTAAACATTAGTTCCTAAAATGGGAACTGCTTGAGTGTAGTTAGTAAATACTAATGCATACATGAATATTAGTATTTTTAGATGCTAACACTTCCTAATGGATGCATTTTATGATCAGTTGGAATGTTTCTCTAATGTTTAGAAAATACAATGAGCCTTGCTTTACGTAACCACTTTCTAGATTGCTTTTCACGTACTTGAATACAGTATAGATATTTGCATCCTGGTTAGTGTGAATTCTCAACCAGGAAACATAGCTCTGATTTGTCAGTTTAGTTGCATTTTTAAGCCTTCAGCCACTGGGATGTGATCCCATAAAATCTTGCAAACTAAGCTAGGCCTGACCCAATTGATACATGGATACAAGAGGTGCACAGAACACATTGTTGCTGAAGAGAATAAGATTAGTGTGGACATACCAATTTGAGAAATAGGTAACCAATTAACAAAGTAACAACCTCATGTTAATTGCAAATAATTGATTTGAGGTAAAAAGCTCTAGTGTAGACAAGCCAATAGGGTAGGTCCTCATGAGCAAAAGGTCTTTTTCAGTCATGTTTGATCAAATTACATTATGCTTGAAATGCCTGGTTAAAATGCAGGCTGGGGGGGTAGGGTTGAGGGATTCGAAGTGTGGAAGAGGGCTCCAGGCTGAGCCTGGAGCAGAGGGTTGGGGTACAGGAAGGGGTGTGGGCTCCAGCTGGGAGGTACTTACCTTGTGCAGCTCACGGTCAGGGGTGCAATGGGGCTAAGGCAGGCAGTTCCTGGCCAATGGGAGCTGTGGTGGTGGCGCCTATATGTGCGAGGGCAGGAGGCAGTGCCTCCCTGGTGACCCATGTGCCTAGGGGCTGCAGGGACCTGGTGGCCACTTCTTGGGAGCTGTGGTAACCACCACCTGGATCCCACACCCCAACCCAGAGTCCCCTCCCACACCCAAACTCCATCCCAGAGCCTGCACTCTCTCCCCCTGCCCCCTACACCCTGCACTAGCCCTGAGCCCCCTCCTACACCCCAAACTCCTCATCCCACCCTAGCCCCATCCCAGAGCCTGCATCCCCAGCCAGAGTCCTCACCCCCCTCCCACACCCCACCCACCTACCCCAGCCCAGTGAATGTGGAAGAGGGAGGGGGGAAAATGAAGCGAGTGGGACCTTGGAGAAAGGGCAGGCGTTCTGTTTTGTGCCATTAGAAAGTTGGCAGCCCTAGTTTCATCTCAGTTAAAAACTACTTTGCTTACCAAAAATCAGACAAAAATACAAAAAAGTGACACTATTACTGAAAAATTGCTTAACTTTCTCATTACCATATTATATGGTAAATCAATTTGAATATAAATATTGTACTTACATGTCAGTGTATAGTGTAGAGCAATATAAACAAGTCATTGTCTTTATGACATTTTAGTTTGCACTGACTTCACTAGTGCTTTTTATGTGGCCTGTTGTAAAACTAGACAAGTATCTAGATGAGTTGATGTACCCCCTGGAAGACCTCTGCATACAACCAGGGGTACATACCCCTGGTTGAGAACCACTGCTACAACACTGGCAGCTAATATAGCTTCATTTGTTTTATCCTGCATCTCAGTGAGGCTTTTCAGTTATGTTAAGCTAACATACTGAGTTGACAGGATTAAAAAGCACCCCTTTTTGCCCATAAAGGATGCATTCCACACTAGGGATAGAGTTTCTTCCCCCCGCCCCACAATCTGTTGGCTAACGGTGTTACTAAAACACAATAAAAATTGTAGCATGGACAAGTTTGTACTTTACCAGGACCTGCTAACACATGTAAAGATTAAAGGGAAGCACAGAGTTCAGCATATGGGAAAAACAACAACAGCTAGGATTTTCCCCATGTATTAGCTAACAGGTGGTTAAAAACAGAAAACAAACTTTTCCTTAGTGCAGACAAGTGCTCAAGACAGGGATTCACTCCATGTTACTTTTGAGTCAGCAGTTAACCAAAGCCACAGCATGGTGCTAGTCACACTGTTGTTCAATCTGTTTTTGCGGATACAGACTAACACGGCTGCTACTCTGAAACCCGAGTACTTGTGGCACCTTAGAGACTAACATTTATTAGAGCATAAGCTTTCGTGGGCTACAGCCCACTTCATCAGATGCATAGAATGGAACATATAAGATACACACACAAGTTGGAAGTTACCATACAAACTGTAAGAGGCTAATTAATTAAGATGAGCTATTAGCAGGAGAAAAAAAGCTTAGTGATAATCAAGATGGCCCATTTAGACAGTTGACAAGAAGGTGTGAGGATACTTAAGGAAATAGATTCAATATGTGTAATGACCCAGCCATTCCCAGTCCCTATTCAAACCCAAGTTAATGGTATCTAATTTGCATATTAATTCAAGCTCAGCAGTCTCTCGTTGGAGTCTGTTTTTGAAGCTTTTCTGTTGCAAAATTGCCACCCTTAAATCTTTACTGAGTGGCCAGAGAGGTTGAAGTGTTCTCCTACCAGGAATCATAACATTCAAAAACTGATGTCAGATTTGTGTCCATTTATTCTTGTGTAGAGAATGTCCGGTTTGGCCAATGTACATGGCAGAGGGGCACTGCTGGCACATGGTGGCATATCACATTGGTAGATGTGCAGGTGAACAAGCCCCTAAAGGCGAGGCTAATGTGATTAGGTCATATGATGGTGTCACTTGAATAAATATGGGGACAGAGTTGGCATTGGGCTTTGTTGCAAGGATAGATTCCTGGGTTAGTGTTTTTGTTGTGTGGTGGCTGGTGAGTATTTGCTTCAGGTTGTGGGGCTGTCTGTAAGCGAGGACTGGTCTGTCTCCCAAGATCTGCGAGAGTGAGGGATCATTTTTCAGGATAGGTTATAAATCTTTGATGATGCGCTGGAGAGGTTTTAGTTGGGGGCTGAAGGTGACAGCTAGTGGCGTCCTGTTATTTTCTTTGTTGGGCCTGTCCTGTAGTAGGTGACTTCTGGCTCTGTCAATCTGTTTTTTCACTTCAGCAGGCGAGTATTGTAGTTTTAAGAATGCTTGATAGAGATCTTGTAGGTGTTTGTCTGTCGGAGGGATTGGAGCAAATGCAGTTGCAGCTTAGAGCTTGGCTGTAGACAATGGATTGTGTGGTGTTTCCTGGATGGAAGCATGTAGGTAAGTATAGCTTATGGTCTAATAAATTTGTTAGTCTCTAAGGTGCCACAAGTACTCCTGTTCTTGTTGTTGCATAGTTTTATGCCTTATCTGAAAGAGTACCTAAGTTCTTCTGTGGTCATTAGATGGAACTTTTTGCAAGAATAGGAGTGTAAATTCCAGCTTGGATAATTTCATTATGCTTACCTACATTTCCCCTACAATTTCAATTGGATTATACTTTTAATTCAACTATTGTGTGGTATTGTTGAATGCTGTTAAACAGCTGCTGCATTTAATTTCAAAGGTAGCCACAGCAGAATGATATGTGAAGTGATCACTTCAGATATTGTATATCCATTTATAAAGCATTTTCAGGTGGTATGAGTTATGGAAATGACAGATAGAGGAGAAACTATCATTGGTTCCAAATCCTAAGATGCTTCTAATTATTGTACTGATGCAAATTGCCACAATACAAATGTGGTCTTAAATCAATTTGCCTCCTAATATTAATATTTGTAATAAAAATAATCAGCTGCTTTAAGACCCTCCAAAGATAGTGGTGTCCACCACATAAAGTCATGACAGATAATGAAAAAAAATCAGCCAATGTGCATAAACTGTTTCTCATGTGCGAGGGAGAAACATTAAATTGGATTTGCTGCTTTTATCCGCTCCTGATTCTTTCACTTCAACAGGTCAAGATGAATTCATCCTAAAGCTATGTTATTTTGTTGGCATCCATGAAATGTGACATCAGATTACCAGAATCCACATAGCAGAGTGCATGGAATACTTGAATCAGATTCATCACCAAAAAAAACAAAAAACCCCACCAAGTCTAAATTGCCAATTACTTTAAATTCAGAAAAAGGAAATTGTGGCAATGGGGCCTTCTTCTGGCATATAACATTATCTTTCTCCTCCTGCAGAAAAAACTCTACTTCTTTTGGAAAAGAACAGAAATTCATGAATTTCACACCTGGAATGTCTCTACCTAAGATCCAGAATTCCAAATGTATATTTGCTGCTTTTTCACCTGAGCAGCTAGCCAAAGTTTGAGTACCTGGGGATGGTCAATTTGGGAGTAGAAATTGAGAGTAGTAATCAGGTATTTTGCTAACTTACAAAGAATGTACAAAGTGCTCGGTCTCTGAATGCAGAAGGAATCAAATAGGAAACCACTTATTTTCCTCACAGCACCAAGAATACTTTTCAGCCAGCACCACTGACCCCAAAACCTCCCCCCCCTCCAAAAAAACCCCACCAATACTTAGCAAAAACTCCTGGGCAGGTTCATATACACCTTTTGTCTTAGGTGGAGGCTTATCCTTACAGTTAATTGAAGGGTGACTCAATCTCAGTAAGGTTTTAATTTACCCCATAACAAGGTGTCACCCAGTTTAACACATTTTGCATTTACTTTTTTTTGGAAATATTTTTAGATCCTCTATTAAACCACACTGCAAGGTAGATATTTTACAGATGAGCAAGCTAGGGCAGAGATGTGTTCAGTAGCTTGCCTGTGGGTCAGTCACAGTGCCAGCAATACAACTCAGAAGTCCTGATCCTATTCAAGTCAATGGAAGTTGTCAGTTTTCCACTTTCACCATTAAACAATGCTTCCTCCCACTTCAATGCTGCAGCAGAACTCAGTCAACAAGATAATATGCTATGTCAGTATAGGTGTAAAAAAGAAATTACACAGGATGAAACCAGCTCAGCATCCAAGAACCACTAAGAGCATTATTATATTGCTGTCAATGGCTGAGACAGTTGGGGTGGGGGTCCTTCCTGCATTTGTCTTTTTTGGCAAGCCTAGACACAGATAAGAAATGTGATCAATACTATGCAAGTATGGAAGCCAAACGTGAGAGTCTGCAGCAGATTTTTGAGGTATAAGGCTTCTGGAGAAAATATTAAAAAGCACCATGCATTGACCTAAGTCTGGAAAAGACAGTATCACAGAGAAGATAAAACAGCCCTATGCAACTTTTTCTGCAGATATTTATTTATATTAGGATTCTGGCTCTTTAAATGAGAAGTGGATCTATGCTTCAGGAACACAATTCAAGTGTAGGGAGGAGAATTATTTTTCTGAGGAACTAGAAGACTTTGGAAAAAGGCATATGAACTAGAGATAAAGGGATCCAAACCGGCCAAGCAAAACATCTTAAACCAGTACTACAGTAAACCCAATTTTAAAAACTGGAGCAAGCCAACAGATTCCCCACCCCCACAGTAAATGAAGTCTAAAGTTGGCAGCAGAATGAAAGGAGCCATAAGAAGTGCCAGGATTACAGTATAAACCAAGACTGTATCAAAAAAAGATTGCGGTCAGTCTTGTGCAAGAGCTGTATTTAAAGTGTGATGGGGACTGCATGAGGGGGCTCTTTTCGGTCTTGTTTAGGATTGACCATTTCAGCATACTTTTAAGACCGTCCACACCAATGAACTGAAGTGAGATCTTTCAAGAGGCTTTCAAGATTCTACCTTGTGTCTCTGGAAAGGTAATTTGCTTTAGATTCATTATCATTCAGGTCATAAATTTGGCCTGTGACCAGCTGTCTGGGCAATGTTGGTATTCTTAATATTTTAATACACCCATTTCACAAATTGTCAAGGGGTGCACCACTCACCACTGGGTTGGCACCTCCTCCTGGTCACTCTGGGGATTAGCACTGGAGGCCAATGCCCCTGCCGCAATGTATATACTATCACTCCAATGCCCCTTCTGGTCTGCAGCTCTCCTCACTCCAGGACCCACAGCATCTCCTTCATGACTCATCCCTCCAGCTAGGTTACTCAGCATTCCCCTTCCAGGGTACAGTCTATCAGCAGTCCTAGGCAGTCTTCCCATTCACTGCCTCACGTCTACACCACCCGCTTGGTAGCTGGTAAGGGAACCCAGGCCTGCCCTTTTCTCCAGGGACCCTCAGCTCAGCAGTTTAGGTGATCCTCACTTCTCCTTCCTTGGATTGCAGCCTACCACTCTGATCCCCTTCTCTCTCTGGGTGTACTAGTGCCAAGAATCCTCATCCCTCTTCTCAGGGACTGACTGCTTGCTTACTGCAGCCCTTCCCCACAGCCCCAGTCTAAAGCCAGGAAGCTGGCTTTATAGGCCCCACCTGTTCCTGCACCAATGAGCTTCTCTAATTAGCTGCCTCCACCCAAAAGTTCTCCTGTTTGCAACCTAATTAGCTGATTGGGCCCACCTGGCCCAATTCTGCTCTTCCAGGTCTAGTGGGGGATCTCACCCAATCATATACCCTCCCCCTCAAGACTGCAACCCAGGAATGGGCAGATATTTGCCTACTCTAAATCACCAACCCCACATCTGGGCTCTCAGGTAATCCCTTTCTTGTTTCAGGTCCCTGACCACAAGCTGCAGTCTGTCCCATTCCTCCCACTGGAATGCCAGGTCCTGTGAAGCCTCCTGCAAAACCTGCTCTGAAGTAAAGAGCTTCTCTCTCAGCTGTTGGACCATCTCCACCAAGACCTCCAGCACCTTGACACCCAGCGTCTGAGTCACTATTGTTTTGTGGTTCATCTCACTGTTAGACCCCTCAGGGAGGAAAGTAATTAAATCAAGGTCTTTCTCCTCCTTCCCCCCACGCTTCTCCACCATTCTTATGGGCTCCTTACAGGCTTCTGATTCTCCTTTTCCCTCATGCTTTGGTCCCTTACCCTTTTCCTGACTCACTTTTTTCCCCTGTGGGGGCAATGCCTGTTTATATAACCCTCTTCCCCACACCAAAAGCAGGTCCTCCTCTGACCCAATTGCTTATTGTGTGGGATTCTCTGGGCTCTTATCTCCATCCTTGCCTCCTGGTAAGGCTCTTTCCTTCCCTCTAGGGGGACTCCCTCTTCAAGTGCCTCCTGCTCCCACAGCACCTTTGGGGTTGGGCCTCTGGCCTCTAAGTCCCAGAGCACCTTGCCCATTCCTGGCCCTTATGACTTCTCCCACTTCCTGCCTGTATGATCCTACACAAGTGCTCCTGTTGACCAGCCATCATCAGATAGTCCTGGAGGTATACCAAGGTTTCCCCCAGTCTTAACTAGTTTTCAGCCATCATGTGATATGGGCCACACCCCTGTTCTGCTCTGTGGGAGCGGTATCCATCCTGGTAGGGGATAACTTCTCAGCCACAAAAGCCTGTACTGCAGGCAGCTTCATCTTCATGTCCCTTATATCAGAGGTGACTACCTTATGTACTCTTTCACAGTCCCCTTCACTGAGGGTGACCAGCTGCCCATATTCACTTACTGCTAGTCTAGTGCCTCCTCCCAAGGACTCTGGGAATTAGCTCTCAAGGTCAACACATCCATGCATGGTTTGCATGCCATTACTCAGTCTCTCCCTCTGGTCTGCAGCTCTGTTCTTGCTCCAGGACCCTCAGCATCTCCTTTGTGACTTAGCTATTCAGGTAGGTCACTTAGCATTCCCCCTTCTGGGGTACAATTCGTCAACAGTCATAGGTAGCCTTCCCATTTGCTGCCCAGGGGCCACTCCCTCAATAGCTGGTAGGGGGAATGTAGGTCTAACCTCTATTCCAGGTTCCAGTCCAGGGACCCTCAGTTCAGCAGTTCTGGGCGGGCAGGCGGGCGCTCTCTCTCTCTGCTCCTTCCCTGGACTGCTGCCTACTCCCTGGTTCCCCTTCTCTCATTGGGTGTACCAGCACCAAGAATCCACCTTCCTGCAGTCTTTCCCAGCAACCCACAAACATATCTCCCTTTTCCCAGCAACTGACTACTACCCAGTCTGTGGGCAGCTGACTGGCTTTATAGGTCTACCTTTTCCTGCAGAGGTGAACCTGTTTCTAATTAGCTGCCTCCAGCCAAAAGCTTCCCTCGTTGCACCCTAATTATCTGAGTAGGCCCACCTGGCCCAATTCTGCTCTTCCAGGGCTATTGTGGGGACTCTCATCCCACCACACAGATGTTTATTTAATCTAGTTAATCATTCTATATTTAATATGTCATTGTGAATAAAAATAAAGATCTTTTTAAAAATGACACCTAGGTTAGGCTTTGTCTGTCTTACTACCACACCATTTTATCTAAGTTCAGGCCTAGAATATGGTTAAGGTTATTCTTGCAAATAAAAAAATCTATTCTGTTTTAATTCTAGAGCTTCAAGAGGCCATTTTTCACATAGTAGAAGTCACACATTTCTGTGAGCTCCCATAGAGGGCCATGCATATGGCAATACTAAAATACAACATAGTGAAAAAGTGGTATTTTGTACATTAATGACTTTATGGCTCAACTTTAATGGTACTAATATTTTAATATAATTATAATAAAAGCTAAAGGGGAGCAACAATTTTTTAGCTTTTTTAGTTTGAAAAGACTAGATTAAGGAACAGATTCTGTTTTGAATTTTCTATATGGTATCTGCTGCACACCAGAAAAATAAACACTTGGACAACCGGTACAGATTACATCCTATATGTTCAGGAGACTCCAGCTAAACACAGACCAGCTGTAGACAAAAGCAGAGACAAAAGAATGAGAAAAACATTTATAATGCATACAAGATGATTACTTTATTGAGGTTAAGAAACAGCCTTACCAACACTCAGAAAATAAGGCCTGAGCTAATTTTAAAAAAACATATGGAGGTTTTTTCAACTATCAAGATGCCAATATCCCTCCTATTTAAAGTGTGAACTGTTGTAGACGGCAGGCTGCCAGCACCAAATTAGTCTTGCATTTTCATGGTGTCGAATACTGTAACATGTACAACTGGCAAAGAACCTCTTAGTTTCAGGCATAAAGTGCCAGCAGCAACATCACACTAGCACTTGAGTTTAATAAAGGCAGTAGGCAATATATCAGACTCAACCATGCTTAAAACCTTATTTCACTTCCTTTTTTTTTTTTTTTTTGCAACCTTGAAAAGTAAAGATGCAGTCACTAAACTGGAATTTAGATGACCTATTTTTCCATATGTATTATTAACATAATACCAACATCACACCCTTTGAGAGAAGAGGTTGTCTTTTTCCTACTTGCTCAAAATTGAAAAAATAAGGAAGTTTTTATGTATTTATAAGGAACTGTCTCCTATCACTTGGCACCATGTGTATATGGAGTTCTGATCAGCTTTTCCTCTCCATATTTTTGGGCGTTAAGGTCTCACAGGGTGAAGATTTTCTTTTGTTTTCTTAGTGAGTCATGACAGAGATTGCATCACTGAACCCTGCCAACATGTCCTGTGGATTGAATGTGTGCAAATATTAGAAATGGTTCATTTGTATATTACATAGCAGATAAATAAAATATATATGTGCTCAAATACCAAAGTGATAGGCAAATTACCATTGCTTAAATCAATCCATACTAGTTCAGGATTCTGTCTCTGTTTTTAAGAGCATTTTCAGAAATTGTAATATTATTATTTGTATTTTGGTGGCATATAAGCGTCCCTGTTAAGGATGCACATATTATTTACCTCTCAGTTGCTCTGCTCTCCAATAGCAGGCACAGAGAGACTGTGATACTCACAAGTTATACACAATGTGACTGTGAGTAATCTTCTCTAGTCATTTTTTTTAAACCTACTTATAAGTACAGGTTTCAGAGTAACAGCCGTGTTAGTCTGTATTCGCAAAAAGAAAAGGAGTACTTGTGGCACCTTAGCGACTAACCAATTTATTTGAGCATAAGCTTTCGTGAGCTACAACTCACTTCATCGGCTGCATCGATGAAGTGAGCTGTAGCTCACGAAAGCTTATGCTCAAATAAATTGGTTAGTCTCTAAGGTGCCACAAGTACTCCTTTTCTTTTTACTTATAAGTAGTATATCTTTTTAAAAACTCAACTTTTTTGTTTTTTTTCCTACTTGCCTGGTCTTTATTCACATTAAATATAACAATGAGCCTCAGAGCTCTCGTGCAAAAAAGTCAGTCCTACCAGCAGAGGGAAACAACAGCTGGTCCTGAATGGGGGTGGGGTTGGGAGGAGGCGAAGGACACTTTCTCTAGCTCTTTCTTGCCGTGATAGAAGGAAGATTAGATCCTGACTTTCTGCTTCAGTGCAGGGAGAATCTGTAAAAGGCTACCTCTTGCTCTCCTCTTTAAAGAAAAGTGGAGGAGAAATTTAGGCTGGGTGCGACCACCCCTTTTGCTTAATTGTATGAAGTACACAGCATGAACACTGATTGGGATGGGAGATATTGCCACATTGTTTGGGACAGTGGGCCCCTTCCTGCTTTTCCCTTTCACAACAGAAGAAGAAGAATCAGTCTAAGATTTCCTCATTTCTCTTCAGTTGGAAAAAAGAAAATAAGGCCATGGTAAACCACCTCCCTCCAGTTCTCTCCCGCAGAGGATATTAAAAGGAAGTGTATAGAGATAGGGTTGAATATATATGCAGAAGGAACCAATGTCTCAAAAGCGGGGGAAGATAGCTTATTTGAAGAGCTGCTCAAAGTGGAAGGAGGAAGTGGGGTAAAATCCATCTTGATCCCAAATCCAGATGCTCACCTTCTAATGAGAAGCAGGGAGGAGTGGAGCCCAGGGCCAGTTTTATCTCCTTAGCATAGGCAGCTGAGCTGATAAGGAAGCACATAGATGGTTGAGTGGCCACAGGTTGCTAGGAAATTCTCTGCGGGCTGTGAGAATCATTGTCTGGGTATTTCTGAGGCCATGTCTATATTATAAAATTATGCCAAGCTAAGTTACATCAGCATACAACTACCACAGTTATTATGTTGCATGTGCACACTTTGCTCCTTGTGTCAGCAATGCGCATACACAGCGCAGTGCATCGTGGGAAGATATTCCACTGTGCAACTCACCACCACCCAGCACAGGGTGTTTTGGGAAGTTTTTGTAGTGCCTTTTGGGGCCAAAACAAGTTGCGCAGGGGTAACTGGGAGCACGTGGTCAATTTCCCATAATGCAGTGTTCTCCATCCCATAAATTTAATCTGCACCCGATAATATTTTGTGATGTCTTTTCAAAATCCACACAAACCCACGGGTCCCTCCTCCCTATCTACCATCTCTGACAGAAGCATGGAGCTTGCACTACTGTCGTGACTGCTGCAAGCACAGGGAGCAGTATTTGCAGAGTCGCAAGAAGAGCTGTGGGGAACATGACGATTCCTTGGAGGCAAGATTGCTGTGGGACATAGAAAGAAACAATGCAAGGTTGTTGGAATTCATGGAACAGCGTGAGATGCCAGAATGCCGATTCTGGTCCCAAGAAACAAGCACTGACTGGTGGGATCGCATTGTCATACAGGTTTGGGATGACGAGCAACGGCTGCAGAACTTTTGGATGCACAAGGCCACATTCCTGGATCTACAAAAAGAACAGGAATACTTGTGGCACCTCAGAGACTAACAAATTTATTAGAGCATAAGCTTTCGTGGGCTACAGCCCATTTCATCAGATGCATAGAATGGAACATATAGTAATATACATGGGTATATACATACAGATAAGTTGGAAGTTACCATACAAACTGTGAGAGGCTAATTAGTTAAGATGAGCTATTATCAGCAGAAGAAAAAAACTTTTGTAGTGATAATCAAGATGGCCCATTTAGACAGTTGACAAGAAGGTGTGAGGATACTTAACTTAAGGAAATAGATTCAATATGTGTAATGACCCAGCCACTCCCAGTCCCTATTCAAACCCAAGTTAATGGTATCTAGTTTGCATATTAATTCAAGCTCAGCAGTTTCTTGTTGGAGTCTGTTTTTGAAGCTTTTCTGTTGCAAAATTGCCACCCTTAAATCTTTTACTGAGTGGCCAGAGAGGTTGAAGTGTTCTCCTACTGGTTTTTGAATGTTATGATTCCTGATGTCAGATTCGTGTCCATTTATTCTTTTGCGTAGAGACTGTCCGGTTTGGCCAACGAGTTCTCTATGGGCTGCAGAAGGAGGCGAGCATGGGATTGTTGAACCTGTGGGTCTACCAGAGTCTGCAGCATCTCAATTTGCTGTCTGAGAAGCTCAGGTATCCCTTGCTGCATGTCCTTCTCTTTTTCCTTTCTCCTCTCCACTCTATCCTTCTCCATGTTGTCTGCAAGGGTGATCTTCCAGACCTTGGTCTTGTTCTCTGATTCAGCACTGGCTTGCACGATCTCATGGAAATCTCATCCTGAGTCATCTCGTTTCTCCTCCTTATCTGGCTCAGGCATTCTGTGGATGTAGAGGGGGAGACCCTAAAGGCCACACTGGCACCAGCTGCTGTTACAACACACAGAAGTACCATTGTCAGTGTATTCATGATGGAAATTGAAACTTAAGATACTGAATACATTCCCCTTGCTCCCCAAAAGTTGTAAGCACTACATTCTCACTTCTGCTTGGGATTGATAGAGCATGGCGCCAGTCACAGCACCAGCCATAGTGAGCATAGTCCTCAGGGGGGAGGCAGGATAATGAGGAGGGAATAGCTCACTGGCATTATTATAGTTGTATAGGTCTGTGGCTCTCCACCGGATCAATTGTTGGTCTCTCTAGCCTTCTGGTGTGCTTGCCACAGCACCTTGGCTTTCACATGGCACTGCTGCTGGTCCCTGTTGTAGCCCTTTTCCTGCACCCCAGAGCAATCTGCTCATAGATGTCCATGTTTCTGTGGCTGGATCAGAGCTGTGCCTGCACAGACTCTTGTCCCCAGAAGCTCAAGAGATCCAATACCTTTTGTGAACTCCAGGCAGGAGCACATCTGAAGCGTGTAGCTAGCATGGTCAGCTGGGCAGTTACACTCAACAGTGAAGACTGCTAGGTGTTCTCATCAAGCCAAACAACCAGAAAAAAGAATTTCAAAAATTTGCACGGCTTTAAAGGGGAAGGGTGGCTTCCTGTCTACCTGACCCCTTGACAGTGGAGTTCACAACAGTGACCAGAGCAGTCAGTGGGACAGCTTATGGGACAGCTCCTGGAGGCCAGTAACATTTGACGTAAGTAACAGAGCATCTACCCTATCACTGTGTCGACTTAACTACATCAACCCTGACTCTATACTGCTCAGGGAGGTGGTGTTATTAAGTTGGCAGAGCAGGGTATTTGTATCAGAGGGAGCCAAATTTAAGTGAAGACACATCCACCGCTAGGTCGATGTAACCTGCCATGTGTCAACCTAGCCATTTAATGTAGACCAGCCCTAAGACTTGCTACTTCTACCTCAATAACATTTCCAAGATCTGGCCTTTTCTTTTGTCCACATAGCCAAAACTCTCCTTCAGGCCCTTATTACTCTTCATGACAACTGCAATCTCCCCCTATCTGGCTCCCTGCAGATCCACTCAAAACACTGCTGCTAAGATCACCCGCCTTTCTGAGTCCTTCCACTGCCTCCCCTTTCTCATCTGCATCAATTACAAACTCCTTGTTGGGCCTTTCAGGCTCTTCATAATTTGATCCCTTTCCTAATTAACTATCCCACTGCACTGCACCTCTCCCCCTCCAATCTACCAGTGATCCCAGCCTCCATCTCACACTCGGGTCTACTTCTCTCACAGACACTTCTGGGCTGCTCTTTGTGCATTGAATGCCTTCCCCAAATTAATCTGCAGAGCCACTGTATTGTTCAAGTCCGTTCTATTGCCAACTGATAATGGCTAGGCAGTTGGCCATTAGGAACTATTGATATCAATAAATATGCCCAATGTATTTATTTAAAAAAAAATCTTTTTTAAATAAATACATTGGGCATATTTATTGATATCAATAGTTATTATAATAATTATAATAATAATAGTTATAATAGTTAAAAAAAATCAAAACGTGCTAGTTGTTACACAGCTAAAAAATGGAACTACATGTTCATTCACTGTTATCTTCATCCTTTTTTTCTCGCCAATTGTTTGCTACAACCATTTGTGTCTTGTCTTTAGTTAGTGTAATCTCTATGGGTATGTCTATGTTGCAGTCAGGCGCTGTTACTGCAGCACACGTAGGCATACCCAAGCTAGCTTTGATAGAGGTAGTTCACTAAAAATAGCAGTGAAGTCATGGCAGCATTGGGTCTGGTATGTACCCAGGCTTTTGGGTGAGCTTGACTTGGGCAGGTGCCACAGCTTCACTGCAATTTTTAACAAACTAGCTTAGGTAAGCCTACATCTGCTGCAATCACACCCCCCAATTATAGTTAAGGCTACGTTTTAGTCATGGATACTTTTAGTAAAAGTCATGGACTAGTCACGGGCAGTACACAAAAATTCATGGCCTGTGACCTGTCCATGACTTGTTCTACATACCCCTTACTAAAACTTGGGTGCTCTGGGGCATGGGGCAGCCCAGGGCACTGTGAGTGCACGGGAGGTTGGTAGTGGCGTACTAGGGGAGAGGGGAGAGGGATGGGCTGGAGGGGCTGGCAGGCTCCTTACCCAGCTCCGCGCAGCTCCCAAAAGCGGCTGGCATATCCCTGCGGCCCTGAGGTGGAGGCATGGCCAGGGGGACTCCGTGTGCTGTCCCTGCCCTGAGTGCTTGCTCCATGGCTCCCATTGGCCAGGAACTGCGGCCAATGGAAGCTGCGGGGGCGGCGCCTCTGGGCAGAGGCAGTGTGTGGAGCTGGACTTGCTGGCCACTTCCAGGGAGCCCCCTCCCCCGAGGTAAGCGCTGCTCGAAGCCTTCACCTCCTCCCGCTCCCCAACCCCCTGCCTCAGCCCTGATCCCCCTCTCACACTCAAACTCCTGCTGCTGCTGGGGGTGGGGGGTGCAGTGACCCAAGACTGCCCCTGCAGCAGCTGGTGTGGCTGGCCCGGGGGCTGCCTGAACTGCTCAGGCAGCCCGCGGGCCAGACGCTGCAGAAGTCACAGAGGTCCCGAAAAGTCACAGAATCTGTGACTTCCGAGACCTCCATGACAGACTCACAGCCTTAATTATACTGTACACATACCCTATAAAGGACTGTCTTCATTGAGCCCAACACAACAGGGCCCTAATTGTGAGTGGGAACTCAGGGCGCTGCAAAAATACATATAACACTAATGTTGTTCATCTCCCTGCTAATGCTTGGTTGAATATTTGTACAGCATTTTAAAAATGTGAATTACTATTTAAGTTTGGATTGCCACCTCTGAGGTACAAAAAACTGGGACACCCACAATGATCGAACCCATAAAACTGGACAGCTGGTAGTGTGCATTGAGCACCCTTACAGATTTTTGGGGACAGCTACCTCAAAAAAGGAACATCTGGCAGTGTTTACTGAAAACCCTTATAGATTTCCTGAGACAGCTACCTCAGAAAAGGGACAGCTGGCAGTGTGTACTGAACACCCTTACAAAGATTTCCCAGGACAGCTATCTCAAAAAAGGGGTGATCCAGGGAAAACCTGAACAGGTGGCAACTCTAATCCAACTGTTAAGAATTATTACTAACTAGATGAAAATGTTAATATAATTGCAAGCTTCTCAGGACAAGTACTACTTCATATTTTGTTTTACAGCACCTAGAACAATGTGGCCTCTGTCTTGATTGGGGACTTTAGGCACTATTGCAATAGAAACAATATCAGGTGGTTGTTTTTTTAATTCAGGAAACATAGATGGTTCCTACCTCCACGTTAACTCTGCCTCAACCACAATGCATAGATACTATTTTGCTGTTAAAAGAAAAGGAGTACTTATGGCACCTTAGAGACTAACCAATTTATTTGAGCATAAGCTTTCGTGAGCTACAGCTCACTTCATCGGATGCATACTGTGGAAAATACAGAAGATGTTTTTATACACACAAACCATGAAAAAATGGGTGTTTATCACTACAAAAGGTTTTCTCTCCCCCCACCCTACTCTCCTGCTGGTAATAGCTTATCTAAAGTGATCACTCTCCTTACAATGTATGATAATCCAGGTGGGATTTCCAGCACAAATCCTGTTGTTTATGCATACTGTAATGTGTTACCGTTCCCACCCTCCCTCCTAAATAAGTGCTACAGAACAATCAGTGAGATATAGAACCACAGACTCTTATGATTCTAAAGCCCAAGTCTGGGACCCCCAGATCAGCGATCATGGTGTTTCCGTCTCCCTCATTCTGTTCATGTTGCAGAAGGGGCTTTTGAGTCAGGACATTTCCCTCCAGTCTCACTACTACCCGGAAAAGGCCAAACAACTGCAAAGCTCCACCACGCTGGGGTCTGGACTCTGTGCGGCTGGCAGGGGGAGACCAAGCGAATGACAGTGAGGCTCAGACAGTCAGAGCCTGGCTGGGAAGGGGCTGGGCTCGTCCATGCCGCGGCCAGTACTCCCACGTCCCCACATACAAAGGCTCCAGCCTGGATCCTGCCTGTCTATGGCAGGTACCGCCGCTTGCCCGGGTTCCCCTGCGGTACGACTGAGCCCCGTAGTTGCCAGGTGTCCAGTTTTCAACCAACACCCAGTGGAAAAAGGACCCTCCCCAGGCGGGTGAAAATGAGCGAGTGAGCGAGGGTGGGGGGCAGCGAGCGACAGAGGGAGGGGGAAGGTGGAGTGAGCGGGGCAAGGCTGGGGCAGAGGTGCTGGGTTTTGTTCAGTCAGAAAGTTGGCGACCCTGTGGCTTCCTCTCCGCAGACGAGCGGGGCGCGGGTTCTGCTGCCAGCGCCGGGCTGGGGCGGGGGGTTTCCTGGCGGGCGGCGCTGCTGGGCCAGGCCCCGGGGGGCGGGGGAGAAGAGTAGCGCGGAGCCGCCTCTTGGGCTGTTCTTCCCCGGCCGGGCGGAGAGCGGCACTGTGTCCCCGCGGCGCGGCGCACGCTCCGCCTGAGCCGGGGCCCTCTCACCCCTGCTCCTGCCGCCGCCGAGCAGCCTCCTCTCCCCGGGCACCTATTGGAAAACCCGGGAGGTGGGCGGGCGCACCACGACGCGAGCCGCTGGAGGCCGCTCAGGGCTGCGCCTCCCCGGAGCTGTGTGAGGTAAGGGCGGCCCTGGGGGGTCGCTGCAGGGAGCGCGGCGCGGGTTGGGTGAGGGGGCCGCGGCTGCCGGGGAGGAGCCTGCGGGCGGTTGTTCCTCTTGTTTCCAACAGGGGCGAGCTGCCTGGCTTCCGGGGCCGGCCGATCCGGGCTCTGCTGTAGAGCGAGGCCTTGTCCCACCCGCACTGGCCAGTGCGTCGCGGCCCTCGTCCCCTCCCACCGCTGCCGGCCGCCCCGCCTCATCCCCCGGCCATAGGGGCACTGGGAGCTGCCCTCGCCCCGTCCTGTGTCCTCCGCCTTCCCACACAAGGCTGCCCCGGAGGTTCTTCTCTGGCCCCAGCACATCACCCCTGTGGACTCACCAGCCTGCTGGGAGATGAGCCGCCTGCAGCTGGGGGTATCGCCCAGGCAGCGCTTCTTGTGGGGTGGGAGATTTCCCATCTTTTCGAGCCAGTATGGGAAATGCTGAGCGGAGTGGTGGAAGCGTGGCGGGGCTGCGTTGGCAGGACTTTGCAGGCTAATTGGCTTAGGGCTTGACTACACTGGGAAATTGACTGGACTAGCTCTCTCCGAGCACTGTCGTGGAAGTTTTAGGGCATTTCCAAAGCAGAGTGATTATTCTGGAATAAAAGAACTTGTAGCAGAGCAACTGCACCACCTGCGCTTTTAGTTGAAGCTAGCACTGTAGTGGTGCAGAAGGACCCTGTGCAGGATACAAGTTCTTGGCTGTACACACACGAAAGCTGCACAAAGAGTAGGACCCTCCTTAACTAGTTAGTAACTGCCTTGCTGCCACGCATGAATGATTTCCCATCAAAGGCTCTTTTGTCTTAAATCAGTACAAGTTACTCTAGTTCAAAACTGTAACTGTATCCGTGGGAGTTAAATTGATTTAGGGGCAGTGTGGACATATGCATCCCACTCTAATGTAATGAAATCAGTGCAAGAAGGCCATAATCTTTCATTGCAAAAATGGCCTTCCTGTTTACCTTTCTACACTCACTTCCTTTGGGGTTAGGCAAACCAGAAATCAAATAACACTGGCAAGTGATAGGATTCCATTTGTGAGCTTTCAAGCAAATCTAGACATTACAATAATGCTGGCAGTACTTTTGCGCCCTTCCAATCACTTTGACGTGTGGTCATGAGGTATATTACAAGTATGGAAGCCACTTGTAATACCAAAATTCCTGACAAGATTCACTCTCTTCTTGCTAATCTAGAAGTATGTGTAGATGCTATTGTTCCTCCAAACTTACATACTCTAAGTTACCTCACACTATAACAGCAGCCATGTCAGGATAGTGTATTACAGCTCATCTCCAAACACTTAGTTTGGCTATAGCAAGATTCAGATCTACTCAAATTCACCCCAAAATATAGATTTTTGTAAAAGATTCTTCACACATATAACCTGTGGAAATGTTTGTTTAATTTGTTTTTAAATCTTACGAAGTATAAGAAATAGCTGTTTGCCGTGTTCTCAGTTCAAAAAGTGAATGCGTGAGAACCTTAAAGCGAAACTAACAATGCACAGAATGATGCAATTTACTTTAAAATAAATTAGTATTTTTAGACATTTTTGTTTTTTAATAGTCTCATGATTGTTTACAATGTGATTTTTATGTTTTGTCCATTTTAAACATAATTTTAATCTATACTTTAGACGTTGGTTATGGGAATAACCAGAGTGTAATCACGTGTTGCAACGTGGCTGATGTTGGTAGAGATGTGATTTAAAATATTGGACAGGAATATTGCACTCTTGTTTTCAATACTCTTCATATTTTTCCCTTGACCCCTTCCTTTAAACAACTTTAAACTTGTTCTAACTAATGTAAACAACTTGAGTGCTAAGTTTTTAAACATTTACAGTTCCTCCTCCGTGATATATTTTTCAGCATGCTCATTAAGACTTGTGGTTGACTTGTGCCCCCATTTGCTGAAGTCAGGGGTGGCAACTCTGCTAAAAATAAAACAAAAACCTAAATACAAATCCTACTGGGAGTTAGCCTCCAGTTAAACAAAATAGCAGTTGCGAAGAAGTCAGTTGGTTCCTTCTGCATATATTTCATCTCAGTGACGTTAATTTCAAGAGGGCTATTTAAATAAAAGCATTATTTAACATGACAGTCTGAGGGTTTGTCTACACTACTGGCTGTAGCTGTGCTAGTGTAGTGTCATAGTGTAGATGTTTCCTACACAGATGGAAGGGGTTTTTCTGTCTCTGTAGGGAATACATCTCCCTGAATAGCAGTAGCTTGGTCAGTGGAAGCTTTCTTCCCTCAACTAGGGATGTAAATATTGTTTAAAAAGTTAATCGGTTAAATGATTGAAATTATATCGTTTAACTGATTAACCCATTAAAGGGAGAGGGGCTGGGGGCTGCTGCTCGGGTTGGTTGGCCGGCTGGGGAGCTGCTCCTGCCGGCCCGGGGCTGGGGATAAATGGTTAAACTGGTAAACTGGTAAAACTAATGCTTACCGGTTAAGCGTTTAGCTGTTTACTATTTTACATCCCTACCATCAGTTTACTCTTTTACATCCTTAGCCACATCTACGCTGGGGGTTAGGTTGGCATACCTACGTCATTCAGGGATGTGAATTTTTTCCACACCTGAGAAACAAACTCAGCTAGGAGCAAAGAACTTACAGTATTCTTTATGGTCTTTCCCCCTTCTTTCTATGTTCTTCCCTCACAGAATGTATTTATTTTCCCAAATTTTTTTTGTTTGCTGGCTTCGTCAACACTTTCATTTTTGATAAAACTTTCTCATCGTGGCAGTAGTAGTGGTGCATCATAACCAATGGGCGCAATAATGGAAGCACTAATGTAGGCTGGCGGCCAGTCTACACTAGTGTTGCAACTGCATTGGTGGAAGATTTTAACAAAAATGTAGGCAAGGCTTTAGGGCCCATCAACACCACATTTTAAACTGTCAGGGACCCAATTACAACACAGTTCTCTTTTGTACTGTAGGTGGGATGTTAACTGTGTTACAAAATAGAACCATGTTGTAACTGAAACACTGGATAATGGTAATATATTAATAGGGTTTTGTGGCATTTGTAATTGTCTTGCAGTTGGGCCTTATTTTCCTGGCCCTCTGCCTTTGGCTTCAGTTCACCTTAGTTTTCATGTGTTGATATATCCTCTATACCAAAACAAAATATATTTGATGAAAAAGGACCCTCTTAAAGGAACATCTGTGAATGGAATTAACCTGTTTAAAAATACAGTCCAAGAGGATTACTTTTATGTGGGAATTTAGTGCTAGTGAAAGCTGCTAAATAGTTAGCTCTGAGTCTTGTCTACACTGGGGAAGTGTTTGAAAGAATTGTCTGTGGTTGAAGTCCTACCATAGAGAAGTCTTCAGCACTATGTTAGTTAATTCTGCTGAAACTGCGGAAGTGCTGACGTAGACCAGGCCATAGGGCTTAACTACACATGGAAGTGTTATTCCTGATGGCTTATCTGCACTTGAAACGCTACACCACTGCTGTAACACTTCACTGTAGATGCTACCCACACTGATGGGAAGGGTTCTCCTGTTGGTGTAGGTAATCCACTTCCACAAGAGGCAGTAGCTAGGTCAATGGAAGAATTCGTCCTTTGACCTACTGCTGTTTACATGGGGGCCGGGGTAGGTCAGTTGAACTGTGCCATTCAGGAATGTGGAATTTTCATACACCTGAGCTCTATAGCTGCGTCAACCTAACTTTAGTGTAGGCCAGGCCTGAAAAACTCCATGGGCTTATCTGTATTGAGTCTTGGGGTACATCTACATTATGGAGACTATAGATCAGCCTAACTATGTTGGTGTAGCTATGTTGGCATAACCCCATAGTGTAGATGTGCCTACACTGACTGAAAAGGGTATTTCCTTCAGTGTATTAATACTAGGGTGACTAGACGTCGTGATAATAGTGGGACTGTCCCGATAGTTAGGTGTTTGTCCCACATCCCGACCTATGTATGGTCGGGACGCCATTTGCCATGGGGCTGGACTGGTCATCCTGGCTGGCAGACTCCCTACCTGGCTCTGTGCAGCTCCCGGGAAGCTGTGAGGGCAGGGCCTGCGGACACGAGAAACACACAGAGCCCCATGGCTGCTTCTGATCCTAGGAACTAGAGGGACCTGCTGTCCGCTTCTGCCACCTGGATCCCGCCCCTGCCCCAGCCCTCAAGTGAGAAGGTGGGCGGAGAGGCTGGCTGTGGCAATGGGGCATGCATGGTATGGCCAGATGCACATTGGTCCACCTGGCCCTGTGCTGCCAGCATGCCCCTTCCTGTTGGGGGTGGGCCCATGCTGTGCCACACAGCTCTCCGACCCAGCGCCCCCGGGTCAGCTATGCCCTGCACATCACCACCCCTGCCCAGCGTCCAGCCCCCCACAGCCCCACCACAACTGCCCAGCAACCCATACAGAACCCCCCACTCCCTAGTTCCCCAACACACACAGATCTCCCCCTCCCCTACCACCAGTGCCCTTCCCCATAATCCCACCACCACAACTACACAGTGCCCCGCAAAGACCCCCACTGCCCAGCGCCCTGACACACACAACTCCCCCAGTGCCCCCCCCAACAGGCCTCCCAGTGCCTAGCACCCCAAAGCACACAAACCTCCCCCAAAGCTCAGCACCCTCCACCCCTCACAGCCCAGCAGTCCCCCACAAACCTCCCAGACACTCACTCCCACATGCTCTGCCGATTCCCCGGGCTTCAGTCACTGGCCCTGCTGAGAGGTGAGGTAACTGTCAGCTGGGCTGAGCCAGCAGCGCGACCCAGGCTGGAACTGGGATCATGCACCACTGCCCCGTGGCTTCAGCCAGGGCTGGAGCCAGGGCCCCGTTCCCCCGCCCCGCGGGTTGTGGCAGGGGCTGCAGCAGGGACTGTATGCCCCTCTCACAGCTTCCTAGGGCTGTGTGCCCCTCTCCCCCATTGCTCTGGTCGGGGCTGTGCACTTGTGACTGGCCCCTCCCCCCCCATGTGTCCTGATATTTTACTCTTGCAATCTTGTCACCCTAATTAATACCACCTCCCTGAATGACAGTAGCTATATAGACAGAAGCATTGTTCTGTTGACATAGCTGTGTCTGCACTGGGGGTTAGATCAGCATAGCCATGTCAGTCAAGGTTCTATTTTTTTCACACCTCTGACTGACATAGCTTTGACAACCTAACTTCTAAGTTAGAGCAAGCCTTAGCATGCATCATGCTGGGGTGTGAATGTAAAATACACTAGTCTGCTGTGCACTTAAGGGCATGGCTACACTTGTGAGTTAGAACGCATTAAAGCAGCCCAGTGTGCTCTAACTCACGACCCGTCCACACTGGCAAGGCACGTAGAGCTCTCTGACTCCGCGGCTAGAGCACTCCTGGTACTTCACCTCGGTGAGTGGAATAACGTTTGATGCACCACCTCTGGAGCGCTGCGGCACCAGTGTGGACGCCCTGGTCTGTTAATGCGCTCTGATCGCCTCCAGAAGTGTCCCACAATGCCTGTTCTAGCCTCTCTGATCATCAGTTTGAACTCTACTGCCCTGCCCTCAGGTGACCAACCATCAGACCCGCCCTTTAAATTCTCTGGGAATTTTGAAAAATCCCTTCCTGTTTGCTCAGCCACGCGTGGAGTGCTCTCAGCGAATCTTTCCAGGTGACCATGCCTCCACGCGCCAGGCGAGCCCCAGTATGGAGCAATGGCGAGGTGCTGGACCTCATCAGTGTTTGCGGGGAGGAAGCTGTCCAGTCCCAGCTGCACTCCAGCTGTAGGAATTACGATACCTTCGGGCAGATATCAAGGGACATGATGGAAAGGGGCCATGACCGGGACGCACTGCAGTGCAGGGTTAAAGTGAATGAGCTGTGGAATGCCTACCGCAAAGCCTGCGAGGCAAACAGCTGCTCCGGTGTTGCCCCCGCGACCTGCTGTTTCTACAAAGAGCTGGATGTGATACTTGCGGGCAACCCCACCTCTACTCCGAGTACCACCATGGACATTTCAAAGCCCAGTTCAACAAGGCAGGAGGAGGAGGAGCAAAGCGGGAGCAAGGGTGCTAAGGTGGAGGAAGACACCCTGGAATCCCTAGATGCATACAGCCAGGAGCTTTTCTCAAGCCAGGAGGAAGGTAGCCTGTCGCGGCGGCCGGTGCTTGGGGAAGGATAAACACCAGAGGAGGTGCCCGGTAAGTGGCTTTTATTTTGGAAAGGAAATTGTTCAGTGCGGGCTCTTGGGGCGAGGAGGGTTAGGGCTGCATGCATGCCTAGATGCGGAATAGGGTGTTGTTGTGCTCTCTCACATTGTGGTAGTCGGCCTCAGTGATCTCTTCAAAGGTCTCATCCAGAACTTGGGCAATGCGCTTGCTCAGGTTTCTCAGGAGAGCCACTGTGGTCCTTGACCCAGTCAGGCTAACGTGTCCGTGCCACTGTGCCAGGAGGGGTGGAGGGACCATTGCTGCACATAGGCAAGCTGCATATGGGCCAGGGCGGAAGCTGCATTGTAATAGAAGACCCTCCCTTTTTTGGCTTTGAAAACATTCTTTATTATTGCATAAAGTAAAAGATACCTTAGCCCAGGAAAGCAGCAGGCACTGCAAGTCAGCGTAGCAAACACAGATTCCTACTAACATTGGAACCACTGCACTTCACTCCTGTGCAGGGAACCAGACGTTACTGCTGGCTTTCAGCCTCAGATTGCTCCCTCAAGGCATCCCTAATCCTTGTAGCCCCGCGCTGGGCTCCTCTAATAGCTCTCTCTCTGGCTGTTCAAATTCAGCCTCCAGGTGTTGAACCTCCAAGGTCCATGTCTGAGTGAAGCTTTCACGCTTCCCTTCACAAATGTTATGGAGGGTACAGCATGCCCTGGATTAAGTTTAGAAGTGTGTGCAACAAGAGTGATGTAGTGGTGGGAGTCTGCTATAGACCACCGGACCAGGGGGATGAGGTGGATGAGGCTTTCTTCCGGCAACTCACGGAAGCTACTAGATCGCATGCCCTGATTCTCATGGGTGACTTTAATTTTCCTGATATCTGCTGGGAGAGCAATACAGCGGTGCATAGACAATCCAGGAAGTTTTTGGAAAGCGTAGGGGACAATTTCCTGGCGCAAGTGCTAGGGGAGCCAACTAGGGGGGGCGCTTTACTTGACCTGCTGCTCACAAACCGGGTAGAATTAGTGGGGGAAGCAAAAGTGGATGGGAATCTGGGAGGCAGTGACCATGAGTTGGTTGAGTTCAGGATCCTGACGCAGGGAAGAAAGGTAAGCAGCAGGATACGGATCCTGGACTTCAGGAAAGCAGACTTCGACTCCCTCAGGGAACAGATGGCCAGGATTCCCTGGGGGACTAACATGAAGGGGAAGGGAGTCCAGGAGAGCTGGCTGTATTTCAAGGAATCCCTGTTGAGGTTACAGGGAGAAACCATCCCGATGAGTCGAAAGAATAGTAAATATGGCAGGCGACCAGCTTGGCTTAATGGTGAAATCCTAGCGGATCTTAAACATAAAAAAGAAGCTTACAAGAAGTGGAAGGTTGGACATATGACCAGGGAAGAGTATAAAAATATTGCTCGGGCATGTAGGAAAGATATCAGGAGGGCCAAATCGCACCTGGAGCTGCAGCTAGCAAGAGATGTCAAGAGTAACAAGAAGGGTTTCTTCAGGTATGTTGGCAACAAGAAGAAAGCCAAGGAAAGTGTGGGCCCCTTACTGAATGAGGGAGGCAACCTAGTGACAGAGGATGTGGAAAAAGCTAATGTACTCAATGCTTTTTTTGCCTCTGTTTTCACTAACAAGGTCAGCTCCCAGACTGCTGCGCTGGGCATCACAGAATGGGGAAGAGATGGCCAGCCCTCTGTGGAGATAGAGGTGGTTAGGGACTATTTAGAAAAGCTGGACGTGCACAAGTCCATGGGGCCGGACGAGTTGCATCCGAGAGTGCTGAAGGAATTGGCGGCTGTGATTGCAGAGCCCTTGGCCATTATCTTTGAAAACTCGTGGCGAATGGGGGAAGTCCCGGATGACTGGAAAAAGGCTAATGTAGTGCCAATCTTTAAAAAAGGGAAGAAGGAGGATCCTGGGAACTACAGGCCAGTCAGCCTCACCTCAGTCCCTGGAAAAATCATGGAGCAGGTCCTCAAAGAATCAATCCTGAAGCACTTACATGAGAGGAAAGTGATCAGGAACAGTCAGCATGGGTTCACCAAGGGAAGGTCATGCCTGACTAATCTAATCGCCTTTTATGATGAGATTACTGGTTCTGTGGATGAAGGGAAAGCAGTGGATGTATTGTTTCTTGACTTTAGCAAAGCTTTTGACACGGTCTCCCACAGTATTCTTGTCAGCAAGTTAAGGAAGTATGGGCTGGATGAATGCACTATAAGGTGGGTAGAAAGCTGGCTAGATTGTCGGGCTCAACGGGTAGTGATCAATGGCTCCATGTCTAGTTGGCAGCCGGTGTCAAGTGGTGTGCCCCAGGGGTCGGTCCTGGGGCCGGTTTTGTTCAATATCTTCATAAATGATCTGGAGGATGGTGTGGATTGCACTCTCAGCAAATTTGCGGATGATACTAAACTGGGAGGAGTGGTAGATACGCTGGAGGGGAGGGATAGGATACAGAAGGACCTAGACAAATTGGAGGATTGGGCCAAAAGAAATCTGATGAGGTTCAATAAGGATAAGTGCAGGGTCCTGCACTTAGGATGGAAGAATCCAATGCACCGCTACAGACTAGGGACCGAATGGCTAGGCAGCAGTTCTGCAGAAAAGGACCTAGGGGTGACAGTGGACGAGAAGCTGGATATGAGTCAGCAGTGTGCCCTTGTTGCCAAGAAGGCCAATGGCATTTTGGGATGTATAAGTAGGGGCATAGCGAGCAGATCGAGGGATGTGATCGTTCCCCTCTATTCGACACTGGTGAGGCCTCATCTGGAGTAGTGTGTCCAGTTTTGGGCCCCACACTACAAGAAGGATGTGGATAAATTGGAGAGAGTCCAGCGAAGGGCAACAAAAATGATTAGGGGTCTAGAGCACATGACTTATGACGAGAGGCTGAGGGAGCTGGGATTGTTTAGTCTGCAGAAGAGAAGAATGAGGGGGGATTTGATAGCTGCTTTCAACTACCTGAAAGGGGGTTCCAAAGAGGATGGCTCTAGACTGTTCTCAATGGTAGCAGATGACAGAACGAGGAGTAATGGTCTCAAGTTGCAATGGGGGAGGTTTAGATTGGATATTAGGAAAAACTTTTTCACTAAGAGGGTGGTGAAACACTGGAATGCGTTACCTAGGGAGGTGGTAAAATCTCCTTCCTTAGAGGTTTTTAAGGTCAGGCTTGACAAAGCCCTGGCTGGGATGATTTAACTGGGAATTGGTCCTGCTTCGAGCAGGGGGTTGGACTAGATGACCTTCTGGGGTCCCTTCCAACCCTGATATTCTATGATTCTATGATTCTATGCGGATCTAACCTTGGGGATGCTGTCATCGGCCAAGTCCAGCTTCCCATACAGAGAACGTTAGCGGCCCTTTAAACGGCCAAAAGCACACTCCACAGTCATTCTGCACTGGCTCAGCCTGTTGTTGAACCACTCCTTGCTGCTGTCAAGGCTCCCTGTGTAGGGTTTCATGAGCCACGGCATTAAAGGGTAAGCGGGGTCTCCAAGAATCACAGTGGGCATTTCGACTTTCCCTATGGTGATCTTCTGGTCTGGGAAAAAAGTCCCAGCTTGCAGCTTCCTGAACAGGCCAGTGTTCCGAACATTACCCAGAGTCACAGTTCTTCTGGGCAGGATAGGATTAATGGCCCTGCAAACTTGCATCAACACGATTCCAACGGTCGACTTCCCTACTCCAAACTGGTTAACGACCGATCGGTAGCTGTCTGGAGTTGCCAGGTTCCAGATTGCAATAGCCACCCGCTTCTCCACTGTCAGGGCAGCTCTCAATCTCGTGTCCTTGCGCCGTAGGGTGGGGGCGAGCTCCTCACACAGTCCCATGAAAGTGGCTTTTCTCATCCAAAAGTTCTGCAGCCACTGCTCGTCATCCCAGACTTGCATGATGATGTGATCCCACCACTCAGTGCTGGTTTCCCGAGCCCAAAAGCGGCGTTCCACAGTGGTGAGCATGTCCGTGAATGCCACAAGCAATCTTGTGTCGTATGCATTACCTGAGTGGATATCGTCAGAGTCCTCACTGCCAGTTTGGATCTTGAGGAGTAACTCGACCGTCAAATGTGACGTGCTGGCGAGACTTGTCAGCATATTTCTCAGCAGTTCGGGCTCCATTCCCACAGACCAAAAGGGAAGAGAGAGCGCACAGCACAAAAAACGTTGAAAGATGGTGCCAAATGTGCACGGAAGCAGAGGGGTTGCTGGGATGCGAACCGATGCATTACTGGGCGTTGGGACAGGACCCAGAATGCCCCGCACCCCCTGCCCCCTTCCCACAAGCCACAGCGCCAGAATGGGAAGAAGTGCTCTGTGGGATAGCTGCCCATAATGCACCGCTCCCAATGCCGCTGCAAGTGCTGCAAATGTGGCCACGCCAGTGTGCTTGCAGCTGTCATTGTGGACAGACTGCAGCGCTTTCCTTACTGCACTCTCCGAAGGCTGTTTTAACTCAAAGCGCTCTACATCTGCAAGTGTAGCCATGCCCTAAGTCACCATGTGGACCCTGATACAGTGCACTAAAAGTTCCATGTAGATAAGCCGTATCTGTGGACAGTCTTATTCCAGAATAAGAGTGCCTTGTTCCTGTTAATTTAACCCGCTTTCAAAATGCATTAATTTAAATAGGAACCAAGGCACTCTTTTTCTGGAATAAGAGTGTCCACACATGGAGTTATTCTGGAATAGTTGTTCCTGAATAACTGTATGTGTAGACAAGCCCTTACTTGCTTGTTTAGCACTTACCCTATTAGAAAGTTTTGACAAAACAAATTGTAAAACATGGTTGACTGAGCTGGCTGGACCAGGATGTTAAGGTCTTTTAAAAATTGGCAAAATTCTGAATTCAAATGTCTAGTCTTCAGTGATTTTACTTTATTTTCTACCACTGTGATGCATCTGTGACAGCTTGTTTCACAAACATATATTTGGGTTAGAAAGTGGGATCATCAAATTTAAGTGCTAGAAGAAAAAAACTCGGGATTTTGTCCATCAGCCATACTCCAACCTCTTCATCCTGTTCTGGACACAACCTTTGATCTTTATATTTGGGATGAATCTTGTTGGCTAAAATAGTAGAAATATTTCAGAAATCTTCCAGATGCTACTTTGAAACTACGTTTTCAATAAGATTGGGATGGTAATGTCAGGAGCTTGTAATCTGTCAAGTCGTTCATCACTTTTGTAAATTATTTCCTTTTTGTTAAGGACGGTGTTATGTAAAATATGCTCTATGTTTTGATCAAAGTTCTCCTTATGCTTAAAAAAAATTCCAACATACTTTGGTGCAGATGTGTAGACAATCTTCTTAAGAGTTCCATGAAGTGTCTTTAGGAAATTGGGGCGTCAGTCCTCCTTTTTGAACCAACCAACCATAACAGTGGTTGTGGAAGAATGTTTAAACTTCCACAATGTGCTTTAGTCCATAGTTGTGGTCCACTAATTTAACAAGATTGAAAACGCCATATAGCACCAGTGTAAACATGATTTAACACCTTTAGCTCAGTCTAGGAAGTCCAATTTTAGCATTAGGCCAAAATGTCTCTATTAGTGTTAAATGGGGTTTTCAGTGAGTTAAGTTAGCTATATTGAGCTAATTTAACTCAATTGAAAACCCCGCTTAACACTAATGTAGACATATTAGGGCTGTTGAGCTAACTTGACTGAAAAAAGCACTATTTTCCTCATCTAGACAGAGCCTAAAAAAGCTTGATCACTCTGGCTGCAAGGGATATATTCTGATTTCTGTGCGCCACAGTTTCCCTGTGTGCTTAACTCCCCACATCGTGAGCTGAATCTTTTCCTGACTGTCTCAGGTGTAGTGGAGAATTCTTTCATGACAGCATAAGAACTACTATGAGGACATAAGAACCAAATGAAAAAACGTATTTCTAGTTTGAACTCTATTCTGTTTTTCCAGTTATGGTTGGTGAGTTATGGCTATGTCTGATGCAATTCAGTTTTTTCTAAATTAGTAACTAGAGAACTTTGATTTCGACTAGGGATATCTTTGTCCTTCAGAAAAATGAGTTAAATCTGACTGAGCTCATTGCACATGTGCCAGGGTAATTGTCATTAAATGTTAGAATATGTGGCTGTAAAATAAATTATATTATCCGGACTTTAAATTTGCTCAGTGTTATTAGGTTGTTTAAAAATTATGTACGGTATTTTGTTTTGTATTTTGATGATTTCTCTTTATAAAGAAAGTGCACCCTTACCAACTGATGCCTGATTCGTACGTTCAACAATATGGTTTCCTGACAACAAGAAAGCAGCATACCAGATATCTACAAACTCTTTGATGAATGTAAACATTGGTGCTGGTTTCTGCAAGATGTGAAGGGACTCACCGCTAGGTAACCTAATATGATGCATCCGATGAAGTGAGCTGTAGCTCACGAAAGCTTATGCTCAAATAAATTTGTTAGTCTCTAAGGTGCCACAAGTACTCCTTTTCTTTTTGCTAATATGGTATAGTCAACAAAGCTCAAAAGGTAAGTTCCTTTAGAATTATTATTTTACTTTGAAGGACATAAATCCACACTGTGTAGCGGTCAAGGAGTTTATTACGTACAGCGCTGACGGAGTGTCACCTTGCTTATTAGGCTCAGAGACACTGTCAATCAATTGATTACAATGGAATATATGGATTTTCCATGGGTGGGGGAAAGTGACTGGATAGGCAGTCCCACACCCCCGGATAGGTTTAGCTGCAAGACATGATAGCACAGTAGCCAATGGTCAAAATGTTACATAATGTCTCCGCCCATGGTCTCAAGTTGACAAATTAACATTTAGCATTTAATTAGTACTTTAATAAATGTATTAGTATAAAATATATGTTGAATTCTGATTTGGGGTCCATAGGAATGAAGTAGCTCCTTTGATTGTCCAACAGATACATATCTAGGGGTAAAAGCAAAGAAACAGTGAAAGTATATGGCAATAAAGATTGTCTTTCAAGTTGCTTATTTATGTTTTAAGGCAGGCATTGGTCCCTGGGAAAGGGAGGTGGGAGGAGGTCATATATTATACTGACATGCTTGAACCTTTCATAAACTCAAGGTTGGTTGTGTGGGAAGAACATCTCCCTACAGAAGAAACTAACACAACAGAAACAGGGCTTCTTTGACCTATTTGCAACTTTGAATAAGATGCAATTATTGCCCCCAACATCTGGCGTTTTGCTGACCAGGCATATCTTAGCAAAAGCAAGGTTATCTTTGGTTATTCTGCTTTTTCTTAGCGAATTCCTATTTGCTAGGCCTCTGACCTCTTGACCAAACTCTGGACTTTTTTTCAGTCTGTAGAGACTCTATAGTCTTTCAAAACAAAAAAAAAAAAGGAACACTGAAATGTTTTGAGTATATGTGGTTTGAAAAATAGAATGTCAAATAGAAATATTGATTCTTTTAAATCTAGTTACTTAAATATCCTCTCTCAAATTTCTCTGAGCAATTTAAAATTAACATAGGAGTCAGACCACCCGAGATTGTATGATAAAAGCTAGGCCGTTTTAAGGTTTATACATGAACTGGAGGCCTCCACGATAAAAACATGTAAGTGTTTTTTCCCCACTTGTCTCAAGGTCTGTCTTTTTTTTTTTTTTCTTGGACTGTTCTGTGCCCCACAGTGTTTGTTTGCTCAATACCTACCCATTGTTTAGATGCAAATTCCCACCGCCAATTATTCTTGGGGGTTGGGGTTTTTTTGACCAATCACGCTTGTTTTGGGTGGGTTTATTGACAACTGTTGGTCCGCTTTTTTGTATGAAACATAAAACCAAATTTGGGACCACTTCTAGTCATTAATCTCATGCAAAGCTCAAAAACTTACCTGACATGACTAAGTACTAAGACAACTAATGGCTTTGAAAAATTACCTATACTTGCATTCCCCCCTTGATGCAGTGCCCCCTGTGAATTAAAGATTGCAACTTTCTAATTGCACAAAACTGAACACCCTTGCCCTGCCCCTTTTCTGAGGCTCCACCCCACTCACTCCGTCCCCACTCCCTCTGTTGCTCACTGTCCCTCATTCTCACTCACTCACTTGTTTTCACTGGGTTGGGAAGGCTCTAACCATCAGTAGCCAGAACTTTTATTGATTTGGGGGACAATTGGAATATTGAAAGAGGAGAAAAAGGAGACACATTGAGCCACTTTGTCCTCTGTTAATGCGATCAATTAACATTGGCAGCATAACAACACACCTGCTCGTTCTCCCAGTGGAGTGTAATATGCTGACACCTGAATGGCAAATGAGAAATAATTGCTTTCGGTCCTGGGAGCTGTGGTTAGAATACTTAGCCATCAGGGCATAGCCAAAAGGAGAGGCAAGAGAAGGCTTCATTCTTTCCTTCCTTCCTCTTTCCTAATGTCCTGCTGTGACAGTCTGTACCCCTATATTTATTCTTTTACAGGATTATAATAAGTTCTGTACAAAGTATGCCTTGTGAGGTGTCATTTGAAAACTCATAATCTGGTGAATATTATTGTCTTGTTAAAATATGTGTGGCAACACTGTGTGTAATGTTGTAAGATTTTATTGCATGATGTTACTGAAGTATGTTGTAATTTTGGGGTGTGCCCACAGACCAATTCATCAGAGACAGAAAGGCTAGCCAACACCCCAGCCAGGTTTCAGGGAGATCAACTGGTTAAATGGCCATTCTTTAGCAGGAGAAAGGGTGTGAGTGAGAAAATCTACATCTTGAACAAAGGAACAGTTTAAAGTTCCCTCCAAACAGACTTTCTGTCACTCATGGCTCAGCTGGAAACAGGTTTTGTGAACCAGCTGGAGATGCTTCTAGCACAAAAGATTGGATTATAGGAGAGGACAATGCCTTGGGCACTCCTCCCTTTCTTTCTGTTCATGGTGTCAACAACTCCTGAAGTACGGGAGAGGGGGAGTCCTGTCTGAAGAGGCGTTCAGCCAGTAAAAGATTGCAAAAAAACATGTGGTGAGAAAAACCTTTGCTTTTAATTCACTTAGCTTGCTAAATTAAGCCTGTCTACACTGCAACTTTACAGTGCTGCAACTTTCTCACTCAGGGGTGTGAACCCTCCTCACACCCAGAGCGCTGCAAGCTTCAGCACTGTCAAGTGGCAGCGTAGGCAGTGCACCCAGCGCTGGGGGCTACTTCCTTCGTGGAGGTGGGTGTGGTTTTTTTTTATCGTGCTGGGAGAGCTCTCTCCTAGCGCTGGAGCCACAACTACACAGCCACGTTACAGTGCTGCCACAGCAGCCCTTTAACGTTGCTAGTGAAGACATACCCTTAGATGGTAGCTGTGTTTTACCTTTTATTTCCTTTGTAACCTCATTACTTTTAGGCCTGGTGTACACTGGCAAGTTTTTTTTGCTGAAAGTCAGCTTTTGGTGATGAAACAGCAGGGGTGTCCACACTGACAAGCCACTTTTTGCGCCAAAACTCCTCAGTTGCAGTGCTGTAATAAAACCACCGCAATGAAACTGATAAGGCTTTTTGCGCTGAGGCTGCCTGTGTGAATGCCTTGATTGCTTTTATCGCTGTAATTGGTCTCATCCAGAAGTGTCCCACAATGCCTGGAGTGACCACTCTGCTCGTTGTTTTGAACTCAGCAACTCTGCAGGCATGCACCCCTCCCCTTTCAAAGCTCTGTTCTGACAGCTGGCATGCTGTGCTGCTCTGCTCCGGGACACAAAGCAAATTGTTAATGTGGAATGCCCCTGCTGTCATCCACAATACGAACAGAGGCAGACAGGCGGGGTGGATATGTGTGTATGACAGCGAGAGAGACTCTGTGCTGTGCAGAGCCAGAGAGGGAGGCGGGAGCTGAGGTCAGGATCTCCGCCTTCCTCGTCTCAGGACTGGTTCTCCTGAGGACCTCGTCTCAGGAATTCCTGCGGCTATCTGAATTCACGAGACAGCATGCCGACACATTCTCCCCCAACACACGCTGTCTGTTTCCCACCTCCCCCTCCATACACAGGCTCTCTGTCTCACACACTCTTCCACACTTCAGTTGAAAAGCAGCTGGCAATGGGATTGAGAAATCTGCATCATGTGATGCTGTACCCGCCCCATGAGGCATTGCAAACCCTTCCCAAAGCACCCTGCGGCCAGTTGCATAGTGGGATAGCTACAACAGTTCAGTTCTCTCTTTGTCGTTGCAAGAGCTGCTAGTGTGAGTGTATCCCAGCGATACAAGGAGCTAGTGTGGACACACAACAGCGCTTTTAATTAAAGTGCTTTAATAAAAGTGCTATAACTTTTGGCGCAAAACTTGTAAGTGTAGACATACCCTTAGTCACTTAAAATCTTTCTTTGTGTAGTTAATAAACTTATTTTATTGTTTTATGTAACCAGTGTGTTTGGATTAAAGTGTGTGGGAAACTACAAGGCTTGTGCGTGTAATTTCCATTGATGAAATGATGGACTTTATATGAGCTTGCATTGTCTAGTAGGGTGCTGGGCAGTACAAGATGCCTATTTCTGGGGGAAAGTCTGAGTTGGAGAGTTTGCTGGTGTTCTCCTGTGGTGTAATTCATGAGCAGCTGGTTATAGCACTCATTCTGTTACATGCTGGAGACTGTGTGTGAGTAGACCAGGAGTGGTTGTTCCCAGAGTGGAGCACTGTAAGAAGCACCCCAGGTTGGAGAACTGAGAGGACACAGCAGTTCAATGGTCCAGATTGTACTCTGGGGAATGTCACACCTGCTTCCTCAAAGTCTGCTCCAGTGAGGCAGAGAGGTCACCAGTCATCCACCCCTCTCTTCCAGTCTGCGGGAAAGAAAGGTACTTTGGGGATTGGAAGGGAGGAGAGACCAACAGAACCCTTGGCATGGTGAGAAGAATGGGGGGCCCTGATTTGGGGTGAGAGGGGAAGGGAAAGGAACAGAGCTGCTGGGATAGTGGGGAGAATGGGGCACCCTGCTGGGGCATGGGGCTGCACATACAATCCCTGTCAGGAGATTGGGGAGCGTTGCTAGGAGTCCCTGACATAGAGATGGATTGGAGGCTGGCACACAGAGTGCTTGTAGGGTGAAATGGAGGACTGCAAGGAGCTCCTGGTGTGTGCAATAAGCTTGGCCTACAGAACCTAAAAAGCATGCATCCCCCTTGTTTTTTAAAGAATACATCACTTGCAAAATGAAATTGGTCAAATTAAATAGTTTTTAGGCAGCATCTGATGTTCTGGGGAGCAAGTGGTGGAGCTGTCTCGGTAGCAATGCTTCCTAAATATTTTGTGGTATTTCTTTTAAATTTTCAAAATCAATATCATTTTAAAAAAAAAAGCTGTAAAGTAACTTAATATGTGGTGTGAAAAGAAAAGAAGAGTAGTAGTCCTTTTTCATTGTTATTCTTTTATATAGGGCATATCAGTATGGATTTAACAGTTTTAACCTCAGTTTTATATACTACTTCAACAAAGAAATAGCAGTAATTGAGATGAGAGGGAAAGAGAACGAGCTAACTTTTCTTATATTAGCACAATCAACATACAAAAAATGTATTTGTATACAGATAATTTAGATCTGTGACAACGGTGGTTTGGATCGAAGCAGAACCTGAAATATTCAATGGAGGGTATCCAAGTGTGTTTGTATACCCCCCAATTAAAAAAGGTGTAATAAATAGTGGGAGTGGCAAAAATTTTCTTCCGCCTCCTTTATTTACTTTTGCCATTACTGTCATTATTACTAGAGAGCTGAATCATAGCATTACCAAAGCTCCAAACAAGAGACAGCACGTTGTTATGCTGTTCCTGGAGAAGGCCAGGAAGCAGATTTCAGAGTAACAGCCATGTTAGTCTGTATTTGCAAAAAGAAAAGGAGTACTTGTGGCACCTTAGAGACTAACCAATTTATTTGAGCATAAGCTTTCGTGAGCTACAGCTCACTTCATCGGATGCATACTGTGGAAAGTGTAGAAGATCTTTTTATACACACAAAGCATGAAAAAATACCTTCCCCCACCCCACTCTCCTGCTGGTAATAGCTAGATAAGCTGTTACCAGAAGGAGAGTGGGTGGGGGGAGGTATTTTTTCATGCTTTGTGTGTATAAAAAGATCTTCTACACTTTCCACAGTATGCATCCGATGAAGTGAGCTGTAGCTCACGAAAGCTTATGCTCAAATAAATTGGTTAGTCTCTAAGGTGCCACAAGTACTCCTTTTCTTTTTAGGAAGCAGATTGTGATTCAGGCAGTTGCAGCCAGCTTCTCGATCTCCCCTTTTCCAAAGTTTCCTTCCCCTGGTGTTGCTATAATAACCACTGCAATGCAGCGCTCACCACTCCTTTCCGATTCGGAGGCAGATAGGCCTATGTATAAAAACTGAATGACACAGTTGCGATTTTTAGAAGGAAAAGACTTTCTTGCTCAACCAAGTTAGTCTAACCTTTCAGCCAGATTTTGTGTGTGCAAGTCAAACTGTTGAGTACCACAATATGAAAGAGGAAATTATAAGCATCTGTCTGTAGAAGAGGAACTATTCTATCTACATGGCTGAGAGAATGTCTGATTGGTATTTTCGTATTTTTTTGTTTCAAATTTTTTATTAGCCTTGCATTTAAAAAAAATAATGTTGACCTTTGACTTTTGTAGGTTTTGTTGAGATAATGTCTGTAAACTGACCCATGACCTGAAGAGTGTCAAAATATGTATAGACCTGCTGACTAGATATATTTTTGGATCTGTGGGATTTCGGAGCCCAAAATTACTGGAATGGGGAGTTGGGGTTTTTGTTTTTGTTTTGTTTACTTAAATGTGACCCCTGACATCACCCAAAGGGGTAGGATTAGACTTGAGAAGAGGAGTATCTCATTCTGAATTCATCTAAGAATTTTAAAGGAGGAGGAATCAGGTAAGCCACCATCCTAAAAAAGTGAAGGAAAGAAGAGCCTTAGCTTTTGGCTAATGGCTTGTTGACCTTTGCTTGTTTGGTTTGCTTGCCTGCAATGGCTGCTCACCTCTGGCCATGTGTTACTTCCATGTCTGACAGAGAGGTCTGTACTTCCTCCATTTTCCCAGCTGGCCACTGAGGTAGGAGTCCAGTAGCGTGCAATGTCAAAATCTACGATCAAGGAAATCCCAGCTGATGGCGGGGAGAGGGTGGGGTGCATAGAACCACAACATTTATTTGAGAATGGCACCTATACAGCAGTTCCTAAACAGCTGTGATGTCAAAAAACTCACATTCATAAATATAATGAGTTAGGAGTTGTATGTTTAATCCAGAGAGGTCATGTTAATTTCATTTTGTGGGGAGAATGGAGGGAGAGAAACAGGCTATTCCCTAACCACCAATAATTTGGGTAGATGGCCTTAATTGGCATCAGTCTCGATTAGCTTTATTCTCAGAAGGTTTTGACCTTCCATGTATCAAATCAGTTTGGCCGGAATATAAATATGCCAGTTATCATTGTGATTCATAGTTAAGCTTGGAAGGATTAGTTTTTTATTGATACATGCCGATTTCACCGTACACTCACAAATCTTTGAAAAGATATTTCTACCGATGATAGTTGAAATTTACAGACTGGCAAAATAAGAAACTTCTTGAGAACTTATTAGAGTTTGATTTAAGGCAATTTACTTTGTATATTTTAACATATGATATTGACAATTTGTGTTTTAATGGCTATAAAGCTTTAACTTTTGTAATCTCCACATCTGTTGTCATTAAATAATTATTCTCACACACACACTCACACACCGCAACCAATTTCCCACAACTGAAAATTTAACTGTCCCTTTTTTTAGGGCTGGCATTAAATTAAAAAATTGTCTTCAATGTCTTTCACCAAATTAAAGTCCTTTCATCTATTGTTTGGATAACTGTGGATTTTTTGATCAATTTCATTGCAGTCTTGAAGCATTTTGATCTAAATTTGAAAGATTCCAGTGTCTCTGGGGAGTAATTCATATAACACATTGTAGCCAGCACGAAACAATTTAGTAAGTTGCAGGGTATGGGGGATGTCTGTGAAAGGGAGAGGTTTTGGCTGCATCCTAACTTGAACATCAGTCAAGGTCTCAGCAAATTGTGTTACATCTACATGTGGTAAGTCAGAAAGCTGGATTGACTCTGTGTCCTGTTTCTCATTCTCCAGTTTCTTGACAGATGGCAGATACTTATGTTCAGTCCATCAAGAAATTAGAAAAAGATGTCATTCATCAAACTTGGGAAAAATTCAAGTACCTTCTATCACCAGGGTGCCCACCAATACCCTGAGTAAGGCAGATATTTTGATACCCATACCTTTATCCACTCACAAAATACTACCAATTTTTTAGTATAATTCTTGGGACAGATGTCTCCTGTAGAAATTTCTAGAAATATCAGAGTGAAGGCTATTGCCAAGTATCAAACATATACTCAGAAAATATGAGCCCTGCACATGTCTATAGCATACTACACTTTTGTTATTAAACACAAAATCATTTATATTCTGCATAAATCATGAGTCTAAAATTAAGAGGCAAATGCATACTACTGATAGGACAAAGGGGTTACTCACTTTCAGGTGCACGTCTTGAACCTTTGTAAAGAAACATTCACCAGACATTCATTTGCTGAATAATTTAAATCTCTTTTTGATGAATTAGTGTGTCACGCTGTCTTGCAGTGGCTCATGAACATGAGTACCAACCTTAGGGCAGACTGTTAGGAACCAGAGCACAAGCCCAAATTGGCTGTGATTTCTATACTTCAAAGTCAAGTGAAATCTCCTCAGGTACTATAATAGACTTAACATGGAGTCACAGACAGTTCCCTGGGGTATTCTGATCTGTTTTCCCACACAGTTAAGTCTACCTTTGTGATAGATGGTCCCTTACACCAAGGATCACAGCAATATTCAGATTACTCTCAGGACCAGTTACCTACCCCAGGTCAGTTGCACTTTAGATCTCACACCAAAGACAATGCTTGTAGCCAATCCTATAATAAACTATCTAAAGATTTATGAAGAAGGGAAATGAGTTATTTGTAAAGTTAAAGCAGGTAAACATATATACACAAATGAGATACAATCTTAAGGATAAAAAGGTAATAGAAAGTTCTGTAATAAGCAAGCTCTATATGTCCTTTAGGGCTAACCCAGGCTAAACAGCTAGGTATCGCTTGCTTATGCTTATGCTTAGGGCATGGCTACACTGGAAACTTCAAAGCGCTGTCGCGGGCACGCTCCTGTGGCAGCGCTTTGAAGTGCGAGTGTGGTTGCGCGTGAGCGCTGGGAGAGAGCTCTCCCAGTGCTCCTGGTAATCCACCTCCACGAGCGCTCGGAGCCTGTTTACGCTAGCGCTTTAAAGCGCTCAGACTTGCTGCGCTCACGGGGGTGATTTTTCACACCCCTGAGCCAGCAAGTTAGAGGGCTATAAAATGTAAGTGTAGCCAAGCCCTTAGAAAACTTTACCCTCCTTCCCCCCTCACTCCAAGCAGCACAGAGATGCAGTTTCTTCTTGTTAGGGATATTTATTCTCTTCCCCTCTTCTGCTTAGAGCTGCAAACTCAGCTGATGGGTGGAGGGATAGCTCAGTGGTTTGAGCATTGGCCTGCTAAACCCAGGGTTGTGAGTTCAATCCTTGAGGGGGGGCCATTTAGGGATCTGGGGCAAAAATTGGGGATCAATCCTGCTTTGAGCAGGGGGTTGGACTAGATGACCTCCTGAGGTCCCTTCCAACCCTGATATTCTATGAATTCACTTACAAGACCCATCCTCATGGAGGAGGGAGAGTAAATAATAAGTCTTTTGTCCTCTTTAATGTTCCATGCTAGTCCATCTGGTGTTGATGAGCCTTCCTTGTAAGGCAGGAACACCTTCTGTTAGAGATCAGCATTTCACATGAGTTAATGTCTCTCTCCTGTCTGGTGATTTACACAGTTGCAGAGGCTTACAGTGCAAACACTCAAATACTACTTTACAATAAAGGATACAAATATTATAAGTGAGGGCATGGCTACACTTGCAGATGTTTGAGTTAAACCAGCCTTCGGAGAGCGCAGTAGGGAAAGCACTGCAGTCTGTCCACACTGACAGCTTCAAGCGCACTGGCATGGCCACATTTGCTGCACTTGTAGCAGCATTGGGAGTGGTGCATTATGGGCAGCTATCCCAGCATGCAAGTGACTGCAACGTGCTTTTCAAATGGGGGTGGGGTGGGGTGGAGTGTGACAGGGCGTGTGTTGTGTGTATGTGGGGGGAGAGCATGTCAGCATGCTGTCTTGTAAGTTCAGACAACAGCTAACCTCCCCCTTGCCCCCCCCACCTCTCTCTCTCACACACACAGCATTCCACACTAATGGTTGCTTTGTCTCGGAGCAGATAAGCAGCGGGCTGTCAGAAATGGAGCTTTCAAAGGGCATATCTGCATTCTTGCAGTGATTCAAAAACAATGACAAGAGTGGTCACTTGACTTAAGGGGATTATGGGACATTTCCAGAGGCTGATCAGAGCGCAGTAATGCAACACCTCGTTCACACTGACGCCGCGGTGCTCCAGCGGGGGTGCAGCAAACGTTATTCCACTCTCCAAGGTGGAGTAGCAGCAGTGCTGTAGCCGTGGAGTCAGAGCGCTTTACATGCCTTGCCAGTGTGGATGGGTAGTGAGCTAGTGCGCCCGAGGCTCCTTTATTGCGCTGTAACTCGCAAGTGTAGCCAAGCCCTGAGATTAATACATGCAGCAACTCACAAGCATTCAGTAAAGTCTAATACTAACCACATTCTTATCATTCTAATACCTATTTTGACAATATTAACATAGAGGTGAGCCAAACTGATGAGCTGTGTATTTATCAGTATTCAGTTGAGGCATGGGGGAGGACATTGGCATGAGGTGGAACCTGGTCTGCCAGTGTCATGTAGTGGACAAAGAACATAATTTCCAATTGCACTTCAATATACAGACCTGAAGGATGGCCTCAGTTGTAGGTTCCAGGTAACATAACATGAATCAATTTGTATTTAGGGCCCTGTACTGAACTTTAGATGGGAGTTCTTTCACCTAGATTAAGATGGGGCAGTAACAGCATGCTGATGTAGATGTAGTGAAGGCTAGAGCTATGTTGAACATGCAGAAATGGATTTCTCATTAGTTAGCCAGAGGCTGTAATATGCTCCGTAGTTCATGGTGTAATTCTAGGTAGCTCTGTTGTACACATATCCAGTTAGAGTAAGCAGCTGTTTCATTTCAGCATTGATAAAGAACTGTGCGCCTCTGGCACAGTCTCAACTTCACTGTTTTCACACATATCTCTTCCCTGATAACTGCTTCAAGGACACACATTTCTTGGAATTAAATATTCATCCACAAGATGATTCAAGTACACAAGTGAGTGGATGTGCAGAGTCCACTTTTCTGAAAATTGCTTTCTTAATAACTCTTCTATTCATCAAATCAGCTTATTAAGAAATGGGCATTTTCTGCAAACCAAGATGGTTTTTCAAATCACAATACTTAAGCAGTTATCCTTAGCCTGGATTCTCCAGTGTGGATGAGAGTAAAGAGAGGCAGCTGCAGGGAGCCGGTTGCAGCTCTGTGATCTTCTGCTACTTCCCACTCCAAAGCAAGTTAGAACAGCAGGGCTGATGTAAAGTCCCACGAAAGCTTATGCCCAAATAAATTTGTTAGGCCATGTCTACACTACGAAAGTACTCCGATTTTACAGAAGTCGATTTTTGGGAACAGATTATATAAAGTCGAGTGCATGCGTCCACACTAAGCACATTAATTCGGCGTCCACAGTACCATGGCAAGCATCGACATTCCGAGCGGTGCACTGTGGGTAGTTATCCCACAGTTCCTGCAGTCCCCGCTGCCCACTGGAATTCTGGGCTGAGCTCCCAATGCCTGATTGGGCCAAAAATTTGTCACGGGTGGTTATGGATAAATGTCATCAGTCAACCCTCCCTCCCTCCGTGAAAGCAACAGCAGACAATCATTTTGCGCCCTTTTGCCTGGATTGCCTGAGCAGATGCCATAGCACAGCAAGCATGGAGCCCGTTCAGTTCACCGCAGCAGTTATGACCATTGTAAACACCTCGTGCATTATCGTGCAGTTTATGCAGAACAAGCACCTGAAAAACCAGGCGAGGAGGCGACGGAAGCGTGGTGATGAGGACATGAACACAGATTTCTCTAAAACCGTGGTCCCCAGAAATTTGGAGATCATGGTGTTACGGGGGCAGGCTCATGCCGTGGAACGCCGATTCTGGGCCCGGGAAACAAGCACAGAGTGGTGAGACCGCATAGTGTTGCAGGTTTGGGATGGTTCCCAGTGGCTGTGAAACTTTCGCATGTATAAGGGCACTTTCATGGAACTTTGTGACTTGCTTTCCCCTGCCCTGAAGCGCAAGAATACCAAAATGAGAGCAGCCCTCACAGTTCACAAGCAAGTTGCAATAGCCCTGTGGAAGCTTGCAAGGCCAGACAGCTACCGGTCAGTCAGTAATCAAGTTGGAGTGGGCAAATCCACTGTGGGGGTTGCTGTGATGCAAGTAGTCAACACAATCATTGAGCCACTGCTATAAAAGATAGTGACTCTGGGAATATGCAAGTTATACTAGATGCCTTTGCTGCAATGGGATTCCCTAACTGTGGTGGGGCTATAGACGGAACTCATATCCTTATCTTGGGACCGGACCACCAGGGCAGCCAGTACATAAACGGCAAGTGGTACTTTTCAATGGTGCTGCAAGCACTGGTGGATCACAAGGGACGTTTCACCAACATCAACGTGGGACGGCCGGGAAAGGTTCATGACGCTTGCGTCTTCAGGAACTCTGGTCTGTTTAAATGGCCGCAGGAAGGGATTTACTTCCTAGACCAGAAAATAACTGTTGGGGATGTTGAAATGCCTATAGTTATCCTTGAGGACCCAGCCTACCCCTTAATGCCCTGGCTCATGAAGCCGTACACAGGCACCCTGGACAGTACTAAGGAGCTGTTCAACTATAGGCTGAGCAAGTGCAGAATGGTGGTAGAGTGTGCATTTGAACGTTTAAAGGGTTGCTGGCGCAGTTTACTGACTCGCTCAGACCTCAGCGAAACCAGTATTCCCATTGTTATTGCTGCTTGCTGTGTACTCCACAATCTCTGTGAGAGTAAGGGGGAGACATTTATGGCGGGGTGGAAGGTTGATGCAAATTGCCTGGCCGCTGAATACGTGCAGCCAGACACCAGGGCGGTTAGAAGAGCACTGCAGGAAGCGCTGCGCATCAGAGAAGCTTTGAAAACCAGTTTCATGACTGGCCGGGGTACTGTGTGACACTTCTGTTTGTTCCTCCCCCTTCCTCCTTGATGAAAATCCGCCCCCTTGGTTGCCTCTAAATTCCCTGTAAACCACCCGCCCTCCCCCCTTCAATCACAGCTTGCTTGCAAAGGAAATAAAGTCACTATCATTTAAAAAACATGTATTCTTTATTAATTGATTATAAAAATAGGGAGATAACTCACAAGGTAGCCTCGGTGGGGGGAGTGGGATGAGGGTAGGAGGGAAGGAAAAGGCCACTTTAAAACTTGTTGAATGACAGCCTTCTGTTGCTTGGGCTGTCCACTGGGGTGGAGTGGTTGGTTGCCCAGAGCCTCCCCGCCCCCGTGTTCTTGGGTGTCTGGGTGAGGAGGCTATGGAACTTGGGGAGGAGGGAGGGCAGTTAAACAGGGGCTACAGCAGCAGTCTGTGATCCTGCTGCCGTTCATGAACATCCACCAGACGCCGGAGCATGTCCGTTTGATCCTGCAGTAGCCCCAGCGTTGCCTCATGCCTCCTCTGATCTTCCTGCTGCCACCTCTCCTCACATTCATCGGCCACTTTCCTGTACTCTGCTATTGTGTCCCTCCTCACATTCTGCTGAGCTCTGTCAGTGCCGGACGACTGCATGAGCTCAGAGGACATTTCATCGCACGTGCATTTTTTTTGCCGCCTTATCTGTGAGAGCCTTTGGGACGGAGGAGGGAGGCTTGAAACATTTGCAGCTCCTGGAAGAAAAAAAAGGAGTGAAGTATTTAAAAAGATACATTTTACAGAACAATGGCTATACTCTTTCACAGTGAACAACATTATTCACATTACATAGCACATGTGATTTTGGTACAAGGTCACATTTTGCATCTTATATTGAGTGCCTGCGGCTTTGGTGTTAGAGATCACACATGCATTGCCGGGCATCAGAATTCGGCTTGTAGGCAGCCATGGTAAGCCATAGTCTTTCGGCTTCTGCAACCTTCATAACAGCAGTACCCTCCTCTCCCATACCAAGCAAAGCACGTTGAGTTGGCCATTTAGTGCTGCGGTTTTCCTGTTAACGTGCAGCAGCAGAAACCAAACTAACCCCCCCATCCAGTTCTCTGGGATGATTGCTTTACCCCTCCCCCCACCGCATGGCTGGTATCAGGGAAGATCCCTGCTAGCCAAACACGAACAGCTCAGCGCCAATGCCCCCCTTTCCCCCTCGCAACCGCGTGGCTAACTGCAGGGAGGATTTCTTTTCAGCCACAGGCAAACAGCCCAGTAGGAACGGCCACCTCTGAATGTCCCTTTAATTAAATTCCCTTATTTCAACCAGGTTACCAGGAACAATATCACTCTCCTGAGGACAACACAGAGATAAAGAACGGATGTTGCTTGATTGCCAGCAAACACCAAGACCATACGCTGCCAAGCTTTGTCATGCAATGATACCATATTACTTGCTACGAGCGTGGCGTGGTAAAGTGTCCTACCATGAATAAGGCTGCTCTCCCCAGAAACGTTCTGCAAAGGCTTTTAGAGTACCTCCAGGAGAGCTTCATGGAGATGTCCCTGGAGGATTTCCGCTCCATCCCCAGACACGTTAACAGACTTTTCCAGTAGCTGTACTGGCCACGAATGCATCCCAAGTCCTCAGGGCTACATAATCATTAAAAAATGCTTGCTTTTATAACATGTATTATATTTAAAAAGGTACACTCACCAGAGGTCCCTTCTCCAGCTTCGTTGAGCTGGGAGGGTATTTCAGTCAGGGTGATAAAAAGATCCTGGCTGTAGGGGAGAACGGTGTGCTGTGTGCTCTCCTCAAGCTCGTCCTCCTCCTCCTCATCTTCCCCATCCGCAAAATCCTCAGGCATGGCGGAGAGTACCCCATCATCGGAGTCCACGGACAGGGGTGGGGTAGTGGTGGCGCCCCCCCCTCCCTACCCCCCCCCTCCCCCGAATTGCATGCAGCTCAGCGTAGAAGCGGCATGTCTGTGGCTCTGTCCCGGAGCGTCAGTTTGATTCTTTGGTTTTCTGGTACACTTGTCTGAGCTCCTTAAGTTTCATGCGGCACTGTGTTGCATCCCTGCTGTAGCCTCTGTCCCTCATGGCCTCGGAGATTTTTTGAAATGTTTTGGCATTTTGTCATTTGGAACGTAGTTCTGATAGCACGATTCCTCTCCCCAATCAGCGATCAGATCCAGTACCTCCCGTTCGGTCCATGCTGGAGCTCTTTTTTGATTCTGGGACTGCATGGTCACCTGTGCTGATGAGCTCGCCTGGCCAAACAGGAAATGAGATTCAAAAGTTCCCAGGGCTTTTCCTGTACACCTGGCCAGGGCATCCGAGTTCAGAGTGCTGTCCAGAGCGGTCACAATGGTGCACTGTGCGATAGCTCCCGGAGGCCAATACCTTCGAATTGTGTCCACACTAACCCTAATTCGAAACGGTGATATCGATTTCAGCACTAATCCCCTCGTTGGGGAGGAGTACAGAAATCGGTTTTAAGAGCCCTTTATGTTGAAAAAAATGGCTTTGTTGTGTGGACGGGTGCAGGGTTAATTCGATTTAACGCTGCTAAATCCGACTTAAACTCATAGTGTAGACCAGGCCTTAGCCTCTAAGGTGCCACAAGTACTCCTCGTTTTTTTTGCTGATACAGAGTAACACGGCTACCACTCTGAGACCTTACTCCAGTTGAAGATGAGTCATAGGCGAGCTGTGATCCATCATGTCTCTTTATCAGAACACTCCTCCTTTCTCTTACACTGGTGGAGGAGGAGCTGCTGGCACAAGAGGAGTTTCCACTGGCAGAGAATCTCCTACAGAAGGGAAATTCTCCAATAGCTATTCCTGGCTGTTCAAGCAGCACACAGCGCTCTTAGCGGACTAGAGATGCCAACCCTACCACTCTTTGCAACTTGCAGCTTTTGGGGTTATTCTTAGACTGTAAAAGAGCTCCTGCATATAACAAAATATGAACTGCAAGAAAAAGCAGAGGTGTGTTTCAGAGTTCCAAACTGGGTTAGTATAAGCAGAGGGTGGCATAAAAATGCAACAGATAATATGCTCAATTTGTGCTACTAGAAACCATGTTCTAAGCACAATGCACCACGCTAAGAGTGCACACTTTTCTAAAGCTGGAACTGCGTTTAAGCTGAATTTATGCATTGTTTCATTAATTCTGTTCCTGGCTCTGTGGTATCAGGGCCTAAATTTGTTGTTTCTTCTTTAAATACTCCATTTTCAAATGATATGCCAACCTTTGTGTGCAACTCTGCTTTTTCAGTTACCTCTTGTTTTGGCGATTGATACACACATTAATATTTGCCTACTCTGACTTCACCTGTTTAAATTACCACAGTATTCAACATAAATAAAATGCTTTTAAGCACGTCTTCTTATATATAGGACCTGTTAGTGACTGGATCTTGCAAGGGCACTTGGTGGAGTGGAAAAGAGAAATCACCTTCTCTCCAGATACAATTACAGTGTCTGAGCTGTCCTGTGTACAGGGACTACTTTCTGTGCAGAGGTTGAAATCATACCAAAAGGGGCAGAGAGGAGTTTCTGCCAGGCAGTACTTCTCCTCCACAGCTGGTCAGCAGCGCTGGCCAGGTACAGAGGGAAGCACACTCCACCATCCTAAGGATGGATATACAGAATGCACTCTCCCTGGATGCCAGGGGCCAGCCCCCACCTCTGTGGGGGGGCTGCGCAGGACTCCACAATGTCTAGGGATGGCTTTGACTGCACCCCACCACCAGGGCAGGGTTTTCCTTATCACACACAACTAAACTCAGAATGATTAGACATTAGAGATGCCACTTTTAAAGTATTTGTGAAGAACCTGTAGGAATTTGATGCTAGGCAGTTGTATGTTTTGCATAGACTTCTGAGTATCATTCATGAGTAATTCTGGATATATTTTTAAAATATTGCCTCTAATGTTGATGGGAGGGTGGGTGGGTTGTATGTATATGGTTGATATCATCAGCTTAGCTCATTTCAAAACTTTCTTTCCTAAGTAGAAGTACAGTAACTCCTCACTTAAAGTTGTCCTGGTTAACGTTGTTACGTTGCTGATCAATTAGGGAACATGCTCGTTTAAAGTTGCACAATTCTCCCTTATAACGTTGTTTGGAAGCCGCCTGCTTTGTCCACTGCTTGCAGGAAGAGCAGCCCGTTGGAGCTAGCTGGTGGGGGCTTGGAACCAGGGTGGACCGGCAGCCCCCCTACCAGCTCTCCTAAGTTCCCTGTGCGGCAGCTGCCCAGCAGGCTATCAGTTGCCAGGCAGTTTAACTGTCCCTCCCCACACTGCCATGTGTTGCTCCTGCCCTCTGCCTTGGAGTTGCTCCTGGGAGCCTCCTGCTTGGTGTGCAAGGAGGGCAGGGAACGGGGGGGGCTAATGTCAGGGGTCCCCCCCCCCCAGGGCCGGCTCTAGGCACCAGCAAAACAAGCAGGTGCTTGGGGCGGCACATTTCTAGGGGCGGCATTCCGGCACCGGCCATGCTGCCCCTAGAAATGTGTCCCTGCCACCCCAGCTCGCCTCCGCTCCGCCTCCACCTGCTCCCCTGAGCGCACAGCTGGCAATCTGCTTCTCTCTCCTCTCTCCCAGCCTGTTCGTGCGGCAAGCCTGGGAGGGAGGGAGGAGAAGCCGAGCAGCAGCGCACTCGGGGGAGTTGGTGGTGCAGAGGCGAGCTGGGGCAGGGAGTGGTTCCTATACCCCCCCCCAGTACTTCCTGCGCTCCCCCCCCACCCTCGCTCACCTCTGCTACGCCTGCTCCTCTGAACGCACTGCCTCTCCCTCACCTGAGAGGGAGGGAGGAGAAGCAGAGCGGCGGCATGTTCAGGGGAGCAGGCGGAGCGGAGGTGAGCTAGGGTGAGGGGTTGGAGAGGGAGCCGCAGGAAGCAATGGGGAGGGGGGGAAATGCAGCATGCCCGGGGGAGGAGGCGGGGCTAGGGATTTGGGGAAGGGGTTGGGAAGGGGCGGAGTTGGGGCAGGGGTCGGGGGGCATGAAAAAAAAGCGGGGGCAGCCAAAATTTTTTTTTTGCTTGGGGCAGCAAAAATCCTAGAGCTGGCCCTGCCTCCCACTTCTCCACAGAGCCAGGGCTGGGGGCGGGGGGGGGAGGAGGAGGAGGGAGAACGACACAACAGGGCTCAGGACGGAGGGAGCTTGCTTGCAGCAGCTGCTGTCTCAACTTGCTGATCTACTTAAAAGGATTAGGGTGGGGTGAGTGTACTTAAAGGGGCAATGCACGTATCGCTCTCTCTCTCTCTCTCTCACACGCGCACACACACACACGGGTGTATGTCTCTGTCTCTCTCTGCCATGCTGTCCTCCCCTCCCTCCATTCATGCTGCCTTGTAGAGTGTGAGGCTACATTAACAACAATGAGTTAACCCTTGAGGGCTCAGCCAATTGCTAGTTCATGATTTAGCAGTAAGGCATCCCCTGGGAAATATCCCACCCTCTTCCATCCTCTGACTTCACCACCTCAATCAAGCTTAACAATCATCATTGCTGTGTATAGTATTAAATTGTTTAAAACTTATACTGTGTATTTGTGAGTGTATATATATAATATATAGTCTTTTGTCTGGCAAAAAGAATTCTCCTGGAACCTAACCCCCTTCCCCCTCAATTTACATTAATTCTTATGGGGAAATTGGATTCGCTTAACATCATTTTGCTTAAAGTAGCATTTTCAGGAACATAACTACAACGTTAAGGGAGGAGTTACTGTGGTTTACTTTCAAATGTTTATTTTTCATTGGTGATACTGCATTCTGATTCAATGTTGTAGCCAACATGGAAGATATGAAATCATTTGAAAATATAGCTCCCATTTATTACAAAATTATTATGCATATTGGAAGAAATACTTAATACATAAGTAAATTTTCCTTCAAAAGCTAAGTGTGTTCTGGTTTGGGCACCAGCAATAGGAGAACTGTAAGATACTTCTGAAGGCGACTGTTAGATCCTTCACAGAGTTACCTCTTCCATCTACCTCAGGGTTTCTCAGGCCCATAACCCTGACATCTAGGAAAAAATATGTAAACCACATAGGTTTCCAATTTTATTAACTAAACTAAATAAATAAGCAAAAGTGTAAACAAGTCAGATTAGAATAAAGTGGGTTAATATAAAATTAATCTAATTATCAGGTTAACTAAACCATATCAGATAGAAAATTTAGTAACTGCCTGTACATAGTTCTTTGTAAAGTTGTTAAACTGAATTTATAGTGTTTTCTGCTGCTATCAGTTTGAACACACAACAACAAAACTTTGAAGTTCTGCATTATAAAGAAAAAGCAGCCTCACTGTATACATATACTGGCTATAGATATAGAAAACTAATTGCTTTCCATGTTGGCTTGGTGTAATAATTAGTGTGTACCCAAAGTGCTATTTCATTTTGCTAGCTGAAAGGCAAAGAATTTTTTTTTTAAAAGGGCTTCTGCACTTTTTCACTTCATGGTGTATAAGCACCTGAAAGGCTTTTCACAAGACTTCTTTCTGCCTTTTTTTTTTATCTTTAGAAATATCAGGAATGTTAAGTTTAGTCTTTTCTGATTTTACTGGAAGACCTCTGGAAGATCTTGGAGATGTTTATTGTGATCTCTAACACCTTAATAGTGGGAGTGAGGGTGCTACATCTTTAACAAAGGCTACATTTCCCCCAAAAAATGACTGGTCATGGAAATTTAATGTGTTAACAAAAAAGGGTTTAAAACTGATTAAATAGTCCTTCCCCTTTCACTTGCTTAACTTTCACTTTCTTGGCTCTTGTAATATCATTTCACTAGTTCTTCTGTATAAACAGGACCTGAATGTCTAGTATAAAAATTTTAAAAAATAAAAATAGAAGTTCTTCCTTTCCGTCCCCTGAAAAAAAAAGCAAAGCACCTCCCCTCTCAAAAAAATAAAATAAAAAGCTTTCAGACCTTTAAATACTAAGAGTTAATGCAGTGGAAATTCAGTTGCCTATTTTTAAGCATTTCTCCATTCTCTTCTTTCTAGGTCTGCTATTGGTAATGGGACCTTCGGAGACATGAAAGGTATCTTGCCTTCTTTTTTCTGAACTTGACAAAATCAACATCATGTGGACAAAATAAAACAGAACGGAAACTTGTTCTGAATAACAGAATGCCAAAGAAAAGGAAAAATCCAGGTGTGAGTCCCTCCAGGAAGATCATGGATTCAGAGAGAATGGGTGCTTCTGGTGAAGGACTGGTACCACCTCCAGGAGATGTGTCGGTGTCACGAGCAATTTACAGTGTCAATAAGGAAGAGCTCTTCAACAATATGTCAGAAATGTTTTCTGGCCTGGATCCTAGTGTAGTTTATATGGTGCTGTCTGAATGTGATTTTAAAGGTAAATAAAATGTTTATTATGTTAACAGTTGGATTTCATAGGGAAATTCTGCTCTCAGATAGGCAGTGCAGCTCCCACGGACTTCAGCAGTATTTTAAGAGATCAGAATTTAACTTTTAATGAATACATGAGTGTGATGGGGGTGTTCACCACACATTAGCCCTGGAGGGGCTAATATAGGCAAGAGGCCAATTAGCCATTGGCTGCTCCTGAAGAGAAGCTAGGATGTGATGAGGTTTAACTGGGGATGAAGCTTACCTGGACAGAAGCAGGTGGGGCTTTTGTAAAGCCAGGAAACTGGTAACACATTGCAGTGAGAAAGCCTACAGTCATGCTCTCTGATACAAGGGAGCAGAGTAGGAGCCTGTACTAGGAGTGCACTGGGGTTTTCGGTTTTGGGTTTTTGTTTGTACCACAGTGGAGAAGGTGGTGAGAGCTCTGGTGTAAGCCACGGCGGCTCAGTAGGAGGCAAACCGGGCTCAGGCGATGGCGCAACAGTAGTCCATGAGGCTACAGCAGGAAACCAACCAATTATTAATGGGCCAGGCAACCCAAGATCAAGTCCTCCTGCAGGAGATAGTGGACCAGCTGAAGATCCTCACCACCCAGGCCCAGGGGTCTGACAGGACGTGAACCCTGAGGGCCACCGGTTGTCTGCCAAAGATGATGGCAGAGTATGACATAGAGGCATATCTCCTCTCATTTGAAAGGACTGCTTAGCGTGTGGCGTGGCCCCAGGAGCAGAGGGCCAGCATTCTCACCCCTTTTTTGTGTGGAGAGGCCCAGAAGGCCTACTTTGATCTGCCCACCGAGGATGCCACTGACTATTCCCGGCTGAGGGCAGAGATCCTAACATGATCAGGGGTGACAGCAGCGGTATGGGCCCAGAGGGTCCAGGAGTGGAAATACAGGGAGAACAAACCTCTGAGGTCCCAATATTCGACCTCATACACCTTGCTCAGAAGTGGTTATGGCCCGAAGCGTGCAGCCTGGAGGAGATTTTGGAGACTTTGGTCATGGACCATTACATGCAGGGACTGCCGCCAGATCTCCGCAGATGGGTATGCCAGAATGATCCATCCACCTACGATGAAGTGATCACATTGGTGGAAAGACGGATGACAGCCAGGGAATTGACCCAACTACCCAAGGAAGGCCCCTCACGAAGCAAACACTTGACCCCAACCCTGGAGGGTCAGGCGGCCAAACCCCCAGGGAGTCCTAAGTGGAAGAAGAGGAAGACTGAAAACCAGCCGGGAACCCAGAAGGAAGGGAAAGGCTGGGGGGGAGGGACCCTGGGACTAAACCCCCTAACCCATGTGATAGGGGAGTGACTAGAAGCAATTATAAGTGTTACAGGTGCGGGGAGTTGGGGCAGATAATGGCCCAATGCCCCAATGTTGTAGAGCCCATGCAGTGTAACCTGTGGGATGGGGCAGACCCATGCAGCCTACTCAGTATTGTAGGGGTTGCAGTCACCCCACATAAATATACAAGGCAGGTAAAGTTGAATGTGGTAGAAACCATGGCACTCATAGATTTGGGGAGTGCTATCACCCTAATATTGGGTAAATTAGTGAAGCGCAGCCCGTTAATGCAAGCTAAGCATATGGGGGTAACCTGTGTCCAGAGGACTGTTACTTGCTACCCCATCAGACCAGTGAAAATTGAAATTCAGGGAAATGTCACCGGGGTGAAAGCAGGGGTAGTCCCAAACCTCCCATACCCCGTGCTCATAGGTAGAGATTTCCCCGGGTTTGGAAACTTGCTCCCACCGGAGGGATTGGAGGGAGGGGAGCTCCCGAACTTCGGGAGGCTTCCACGGCAGAATGTCACCTCCCATTTTTCGCAGAAATGTCCCAGGAACTATTCCCTGTCCCGGGAAAAGGCAGGACAAGGGAGCAGAGTAGGAGCCTGTACTAGGAGTGTAGGAAACACTCCAGGGAAGGAGCAGTAAGGGCTGAGAGAATAAACTTGAACTGCTGGTTCAAGGGTCCTTGGATTGGAACCCAGTGCAGAGAGCAGGCCTGGATTCCCCTACAAGCCACTGTGGGAGTGGCACAGTCAGTACAATGGCTATGAAGACTGCTTGAGACTGTGTGGAGAGATACTGGTGAGACCTTGGAAAGGGAGACAGTTGTGACTTGGCCGGAGGGCTAAGCAATGAAGGAGATGAACTGCAGCTCCTGACCAGTGAGAGAGGGGCCACAGAGCGAGTGACTGGCAATAGGCTGAGCAACTGCCAGATGGGGCATGGACGGTGATGAGCTAATTCCCCAGATGAGCCACAAGGAGACTCCACCGAGTGGCGAGTAGCAAACACCCCGTTACAATGAGTTATAATACTTAGGAATTTTATAGCACTTCCCATTAGTGACCAGATAGCAAGTGTGAAAAATTAGGACAATTGGGGGTAATAGGCACATATATTGCACAACGCCCGGAATATTGGGATTGTCCCTATAAAATTGGGACATCTGGTCCCCCTACTTCCCATGTCAGATTCTCAGATTCGTAACGTTTTTGTGATGTTGGTAAGTAATAATATGTTTTACTTAATGAAGTTAGGTGGCTTGCTGTAAGCCATACAGCAAGACAGTGATTGGGAAGAGAACCCTGCTTTCCTGACTGACATTTCTGAGCTTTAACCACTACACAAGACTGTCCCACATTCTGTATGGGTGTATGTTACATATCAATTTCTTGTGATTTTACTAGGAATACCCACCAAGGGAATTGTCATTTGCCATAATTTTGTTAGATATGTAAAGTGTAACGGTTGCATGTTTTATTCAAAAGAATCTATCCACAAAGATAATCCTTTAAAAATAAAAACCAATAACACCCATCCCCCCGCAGGCCACTTGTGTGACTAACTGAAGGAAGCATGCTTCATAAACAATATGTTAGCAAAGAAACTGGATTTTAGACCAATTATTTGAAGTATTGAAGATTTCCCTTTGCTTGTCTTTAAGTCTGCTTTGTTTGTGCCTGTGTGTGAGAGTACGTGTGCATGTGTAGTTTTTTTTTAAAACAACTCCAGTATCTTTCCTGTCCTTCAATATACTCTTTGTTGTGTTTCTCTATACACATTTTGGCTGGATGTGCTTTTCAGATAGGCCTGGCCAAGTACTCTGAGGGAGCAAATAAGATGGAAGGGGGAGAGAAGATTGTTCACAAGAAAAAGTCCGTTTCTCTTCTCAGTAGATTCATTGTGTCATCTTTGGCATGGAGGGGTGGTTTTTGACTATATTTTGTTATCTTCCTCCTGTGAACAGATTCAAAAAGGGAAACTTATCACTATCACTTTTTTATGGAGTGGTAGTTGTGTAATAAACAAGGAGGAAAGGCTAGCCAGATTCTCTAAATTAAAGAGAAGATCTACCTAGCTGTGCTGAAAGAGCTGGACTTTAGGAAACACCCCCCCCCTTTTTTTTTTAGTGTGCAATTTCTTTCTACATAGTTCTTTGGAATAAACTGGTAAGTTCCAGCTTATTTGAGTCATCTGGAGACTCCCGTGCCCCCTCCTCCGCTTTTTTTTGTCATTAATGCTTTTAACTAGCCCTGACTATAACAAAGAAAAGTTTCTGTGCCTGTCTTTTTTTAATTTGTACTGCTACAATTCTCCTTTTAGTGATTATTTCAATTTATTTAACCCTATTTCTCCTGTGTAGTACAGACTAGAAACAAGTATTCCAGTTAATCAGTCTGTGTAATCTTTTCCTTTGTACCCAGAGTTAAACTTAGCTTCACAGTTTATTTACTTTTTTGCATATTATGGTGGTGTATTGCAGTGTGTGCAGATTCAGTCAGGTCTTGTCCCTGGTGAGCAACATTTGTTGTAAAGGTAGGAGGAAAATATGTTAGCAAATGAATCGGTAAATTTTCTGTTTACTATCTCTGAAATTCAGGGTTTGTTATAAATAATATTTCTTGAATTATAGATTGTAAAAATTTATTTAAATTGGATTAAAATTAGGCTGTATTGCCTACCATGATCATTTTCTTTGATTTATTTTCTTTATCTTATTTAACAGTTGAAAATGCTATGGACTGTCTGCTAGAACTTTCCACAGCTACTAAGGGAGTAGCATCTTCAAAAGTCTCAGGTTTTGATTCAATAGCATCATCTCTGTCTCTCGTTAACCAGCAAAGCTCTGTTTCAAATGAAATAGTGGGCGAAAGTTGTGCAAAAGAAGATATTGTGAACTTTAAAGAAGAATCAGTAAAGATCCCATCACCTGATATTCAGCTGACGGAAGAGCTAGATTCCTTGATACAAACTGCTTTTGAGAAATACAGTCTGAGAGACAAATTGTATGATTCCACAAATGACAAAATCACAGGAGAGCAGCCTATGACATCTGACCAGAGTAATTCTAATGGCATTAATGAGTTTCCTGAGAGTGAAAAATCCAGTTTAGGGTTTAATGTCCTGTTTTCTCTGCAGCAAGCAGAGACAGAGAATGAGAAATTTGAAAACTTCTCATCTATGTTAATCTCAGAGGTTCGCAAATCTTCTCAGCCAGCTGTAAGTAAATCTAGCATTCAGACAAAGGATAGTTCATCAGTTGACATGGACATTTTTGCACAAGTATCAGTAAGCTCTAGTCTGCCAGAAATTGATACTGACAATGCTCCAGAAGTCATTAAACCAGCAAACTTGGAAGTGGCTTGTAGAAATCGTAATCAATCACAGAATATTGTTTCAGACCATGGAAGTTTGTTTGATACGTCTAGTCATTTTTTCCAGGGATTTGTAGAAGCTGGTACAACAGCTAGTGGAAATTCCAGCTCAAAATACCTTGAACAACAGGAAGGTGTAATGGCTGTGTGTAGTGGCCAAAAAAGCATTTCTCTCCCTGAAGTGTCTGAATCTCTTGAAGGATCCAGTTTCAAATTGCCACAGCTTGTAGATGTTCAGCAGGGAAGGAATTTACATTTTTCTCCATCACCACAGCAATCTCCACAGCCTCCTTGGAATCCAGTGGCTCCTGTGTTTTATCCATCAAGTGGGAGTCACAGCTTTGTAACTCCAGTAGCTATCAGTCCGGGACAATGGAGACCTCTTGCAGACTACAGGACGCATGGCAAAGGAATGCCTTTTCCTCCTCCAGTGGTTTCACATGTCTGGGATAGCAACGCTTCTCCGAAGGTATGGGGAAATCAAGATGGAATCCAAAAAATGAACCTCTCTCAAGTACACCAACCACCTGTTTGTCCAATGATGAGGAAAAAGACACATCTTGTAGGTCAAGTACTTGTTCTTCTCAGAGGGGTTCCAGGATCAGGAAAATCTTTTTTGGCAAGGTAGAACATTTATATTATGTATTTATAAGAGAAATCACTTAACACAGTGGTCCCCAAACTGAGGTGGGTGGAGGAATGTTTGGTGGGGGCGTGGTGGGTCCCAGGCCAGCCCTCACAGGGGGTGTGGAGGGAGCGCCACCCAGTCCTGCTCTGACCCCCAGCTCCACTCTGGCCCCAGCCACAGGTCTGGCCTTGGTCATCGGCTGCAGCTCCCAGCCGCGGACCTGCTCTCAGTTGCAGCCCCTGGCTCACAGCCCTGACCGGAGCCCTGTGCCCTGCTCCCAGTTAAGGCCCCAGCTTCAGCGCTGGTCCCACTCCTAACCACGACCCCCAGCTCTGACTGTGGTCTGGCCCTGTCTCCCGACCGTGGCTCCCAGAGTGGCACAGACAAAAAAGTTTGGGGACTACTGACTTAACAGTATTATTGTAGGATTTATTAACAAGAGAAAGCAACAACAAAAAATAGTTTTCTGGTGTTTGCAAATGGCCTCATTTAAGGCCCAATTCATCATCATGTCCATGCTGCACTCAGACATAGTGGACACTGGTAACTGCAGGGAGCTGAGCCAGTTGCATCTCCCTGATTCTTGGCCAGCTGTTGCTGGTGGAGGTTAGAACAATTGGGGGCTACTCTAATGTCTGTCACTGGTGCGAACTCCATAGTGGAGCTTTTGCGAGCAGAGGATCAGGTTTAATACAGATCAGCTCCACCTTGCCCCTCCTGTCCCTGCGCCACTTCTGACATGCCCCCACCTCCACATGGCATCAAGGATGGGTTTAGCTGGGAATATGTCAGGTCTGACAGGTTTATAATTGTTGACATTCCCCCTGGCAGAATTCTGCGGAAATCTCTGGCCTGTTTAAGTTCACTTTAAACCAAATGAGTAGTGCATAGTGAACTTGAGAATCCAGCCCTTTGTTTTCTGGGGAACTCCCAGAAAGCTTTTTGATAGTTAGACTTTTAATATACATATAGTAATCAATTTTAGACTTCTGTAGATGTGTCATACTGCTAGTTATGCAAATAAAACTTTGTGTGGGACTGTTGATGCAGAAGCATATCATTATATACAGATATTTATTTTTCTGTTAGGTTCTATTATTAGGTATTTTTTGAAATTATATTTTTCCCCTTGCATTTTTTCTATCAAGTTAGTCTTTAATTTCTTTTCTCTTATTCTGTAGTATGAATTCTTGAAGTGTCTTTCACACTCTTCTTAGATATGTTTTTACTCCAAACTATTATCAATTTCTTTCAATTACTGTAACTGTTCCCTTCCATTAAAAATATTTGAGGGTCCTGTCATCCCCAGCACAATACTCTCGTGCACAGAATATTGGGATACATGAGCTGCATGCTCATTCTTCCAGCAGGGCATGGGGTTCCGCCCCTCCACTGCTGCCTAGAAGGAATAGGGGCATTCTGCTTCCAAAACCTCTGAATTCCTAGGGTTTGCAGAAGTATTGGACGATCAACATGGAGGCTTTTTCCTTCTCTACCCCATCCTATTCTTCCCTCCAAAACCTCCCCTCTGCTCCTCAGCAGAAGGAACTGGAGGAGCCACATAGCTAGGGTGTTTCCCAGTAGCTGCTTTCATAGAGACCAAATGCCTATAACCTCCCCATTAGAGGGTGACAGTTGTATTGTCACCTACCCTCTTCCTGGGGCTGAACCTTCCTTCAGATGCATTTGCTCCCTGTGCCCCTGGGAATGAATCAAGAAGTGTGTGCAGGAGTCAGTAAACCTGTCACTGAGACACATCTACTACTGGTTTGGAGGGTGTACGCCAGGTTTGTGGGTGTCCACAGGTGGATAAACCATGTATAGCACTCTGCACATGGCACAAAGAGAAATTTTGAAGGCGCCTAAAGCACACTCTCTTTTTCACAGAAAGTGCTAGAGGATCTTTAATATCCATTAAGAGAAGACAAAATTTCAGGTTGAAAGGTCTTGTTCAAAAAATCTGTACACAGTAGACTCCATGAATCTTAATTTTTCTGCAGTGGAAGAAAGTAAGGTTGAGGCAACCATACTTGCTAGGAATGAAAACTGGTTTTTAGAACCTGAGGTTTAGATCACTAAGCCATTCTCTGTTGTATATCTTATGTAAACCCAAAAGGAGTTAATATTTGGTTCACATATATTGTTGATAAAAGGAGACAAAAACTGGGAAAATGTATTATTGTCTCTTTGTGATATTTCACAGGACTTTGCTTGAGGATAACCCAAGTGGAATCATTCTTAGTACTGATGATTACTTTTACAAAAACGGACAATATCAGTATGATGCAAATTGCTTAGGAGAAGCACATGAGTGGAACAGGAAACGAGGTAAGAACTGTATAGGGGATTAGCTCAACTGCTTTGCGGATTGCTTAAAACTATTATAAAAGCAGGCTTTCCTGTAGTTGTACCATGGGATGAGCTTTAATCCCCTTTTAGAGGTATACATTTTAAATAATATTGGCAAAAATAGGATCCTAGACTCCAGAATGGCCTATCTAATGTGCTGTTTGCTAACAAATGTCCAATTCAACACTGAAGGATTATTTTCTCCTGGAATTATATCAGGGTATATATGTTGCATTAGCTTCTACTTATTGAGTGGTAATCTGTGCTAGCTCTCAGGAGGATTCCTTCCAAGATTAAGATCAATAATCATTATTTGCACTCAGATGCTATCCATGACAGTGGATGTGTTACACATATGGCATCTATCCAGATCTTTTCCCTGCCTTTGAACTAATGTTCCTTATAGAGCACTACATTGACAAAAATTAGGAAACAACCAAAAATAGAGGAAACCAGTAAACAGCGATTTTCACCAACAAAAGATTTTTTTCTGTTTCTCCTCCTGAAACTCTTCACTAAGCAATTATTTTCAAGCTTTTATGTGCTAAATTTTAAATATGATATTTTTGCAGGCGTGTTCTAAACCTATTCAAAAAATGGATTTATAGGAAAAGTACACACTTAACAGCAACTCTGGTTGTGCAGGCTACTTTAATACTGCCTTCTGTTATTTTTTTTTAAAGCAACTGATAAACATTTTGTTATTGTGTGTAAAAACTACACAATTTTTTTTTATTTTTCATATTTTATACAGTTTACAGAGTGGACTTTTCTTAAGACTGTTATAAGGCCAAGAATTTTGTATGCAACAAAGAAGTCCACTTGAAGGTGATAATGTAGTTTTTAGTATAATTTACTGATTAGTCATATTGGTGTATTATACATCTGCATTTCCATTTCTTTATTATCATACATATATTATTTCAATGTGTGCAATACAATGTAATTGCAGGTTTTTATATTTGGAGGGTGGTGAATTTAAATAAAATATGTGCTTGAGTGGCAGAGAGATCAGACTCCAAAAATAGTTATTTTGGCAACTGATTAAACGTGGTGTCTTTTAAAAGATTAAAATTAACATTAGATGTCGATTTTTATTATCAAGAAATTAACCACACCTCGCTCTTCTATATGCGTTTGTGTTTCAGCTAAAGAAGCCTTTGAAAAGAGAATCTCTCCTATAATAATAGACAACACAAACGTACAGGCATGGGAGATGAAGCCTTATGTTGCTTTGGTTAGTATGATGATTTGAGCAATGTGCAAAGAGATTGGTAACCGACCTGAGAACATTTTAAAGAGCGGTTATGGGGCTTAGTCCAGCTTCTGTTTGAGTTCAACAGGAGTTGGATCAAGCACACAATAAAAAAAAAAAGTGTAAAAACGGTACCATGTCATTAAATATTCTGCTTTGTGTAGGTCTGAGTGTTTTATCTGCTTATTTTACTGACAAATTCAAGTGTTTTGTACTTCAGAGCAAATACACATTTTGAAGAATAAGCTGGATTCTGTTCTTCTTTATGCATAATCAATAACACTGTTAGCTAGTTTTTCTTACTGCTCAGATTAGCTGAGTACCAACAATGGGGTTGGTGGTGCTCTACAGAAAGCCAAGAATACAGTCCCTGCCTCATCCTAGTTTTGACATCCAGTGTAGTTCAGTGACACAAGCACCAAATGATAGATGGAGACCTAACTTTTTTATTTGCTGGACTACCGTTGATAAGTTTCACATGAGAAGTGTGTCTTAAATACTGATTTGAAGATCAAATTGTCCTGTAGTGTTATATTTTATTTAGCTGAAATATTTGAAAATAAATATACTCTACAACTGGAAATCCCACTAAAGTGTTTAAGTAGCAATATTACAGGGTTTTATTAGGATACAGGTGAGCCTACTTGTAAAGCTTTTCTTATCTTCTATAAGCAGTTATGAAATACTGTTAGCTCAGTTGAAGGCAGGCTAGATGAATCAATTTGCATTAAGTATATGACTCATATTTAGTTAGTCAAAATAATGCTGCTGTAATGTTTGTTAGTGATACATTTTTCTTGTAATATTGTCTTTTCTTCATCTTCTGATCATTTCGCTCCCAATTCTGTGAGGCCCTTAGTGCGAGTAATGCCTATTGGAATACATCCTCAGCTGGTATAAGTTGTCATAGCTCCATTGTGAAGCTTTGACAACATATGTCATCTGAGGATCTGTTCCATTGACTTCAGTGCGAGTTGAGGAATCTCGGCCCTTTGAAACAATGGTATCTTAGGGCTTGTCTGCACTTAAAATGCTACAGCTGCAGCCACACCACTGTAGCGCTTCAGTGTAGACATCACCTATACTGATGGGAGGGATACTCCCACTGGTGTGGGTAATCCTGAGAGGCATCGCTAGATTCACGGAAGAATTCTTCCGTTGACCTAGCACTGTTTACATGGAGACTTAGGTTGGCTTAACTACACTGGTTAGAGCTGTGGATTTTTCCTGAGCCGCGTAATTATGCTGACCTAATTTGCTAGTGTAGACCAGGCCTTAGGAATGGCAGAAATTCACAGTACTCTTCTGGTCCTTCTATATTTGGAGCCCAATTCTGAATGCTTAGGTCAATAATTTCAAACTGGTATGCATTTTTAGGCTTTTAAGAAAAAGTGGTCTTTTTTTTTTTTAAAGGGGGGTTGGGTCACAGAAACTCCCTCAAGACTGTCACTAGATGTGCTGGGATACCACTGAGAACAAACCCCCCTGCCAGAAGAGGCTTCCCTCCACTCCTGTCTTGCTGAGTTAGAGACTTCAGTCAGCTTCAGCACAGACCCAGAGGTTGGGCCACACCTCTTTGCAGTTCACTGAAATTGAGATCCACTCAGCTCAGGGGCTTCTTAGTTAACAGGGACTTTCCCAGCACCCAGTATTCAGTCTTTCTGGGAGCCTAAACCCCGAATAAATCCGTTTTACTCTGTATAAAGCTTATACAGGGTAAACTCATAAATTGTCTGCCCTCTCTAACACTGATAGAGAGATATTCACAGCTGGTTGCTCCTCCGGGTATTAATTACTTACTCGGGATTAATTAATAAGCAAAAGTGATTTTATTAAATATAAAAACTAGGATTTAAATGGTTCCAAGTAATGACAGATGGAACAAAGTAAGTCACCAAGCAAAATAAAACAAAACACACAAGTCTAAGCGTAATACAGTAGGACACTGAATACAGGTAAATCTCACCCTCAGAAATGTTCCAATGAGCTTCTTTCACAGACTAGACTCCTTCCTAGTCTGGGCCCAGTCCTTTTCAGACCAATGTTGTGGCTTATGGCGTGGGCCCAGCAATCACTCACACCCCTGAAGTTACAATCCTTTGTTCCAGTTTCTTTCTGGCATCTCTTTGGGGTGGAAGATCAAATGGAGAGGCTTCCAGGGCCTTTTATATTCTCTCTCTTGGGGGTGGAAACCCCTTTGTTTTTCTGTTCAAAATCACAGCTAGAAGATGGAGTTGTAGCCACCTGGGCAAGTCACATGTCCATAAATGATTCAGCTTTTTGAAGGCTGATGCCATTGTTAACATGTTAGTTTGAATGTTCCCAGGAAAGCTCAAATCTGGATTGGCGTCTCCCGAAGTCCATTGTCCGTTAAGTGTTTCTTGATTGGGCACTTACTCAGAATAGTCCTTTCTCAAGAAGCTGGCCAAGTGCTTCACTGAAGCTACTTAGAATCAAACACATTGAGATACAAGTACATAGCCAATATTCATAACTTCCAATACAAAAATGATACACACATACAGACAGCATAATCATAACTAGCAAATTACAACCTTTCCATAGACACCTTACTTGACCTCCTTTGTACAAGATTTGATGCAACTATAGGACCTTGGTTACAACAGTGATCTATATGGTCACAGTTCATGTCAATAACATCACACATGCATTTTACTTCTTAGATTTTATTTAATTTTTAAAGTAACTTAACTTACTGAACCATTTTACAGGATCCAGTAATAGAGCTGGTCAGGAATTTTCCACCGAACATTTTCTGGGGAGGTTTCTCAGATCCAGGATAGATATTCTGATTAAAACTTTCTTATTTTCCATTGTTCCATTCATCACTATGTTTGTAAGATACTTTATATTTAAAAGGTACTTTCAAATCCTTATATTAAGGAAGCTCACTTATGCTTGTTAAAAAGAATACCAAGGACTGGAAATGATCTCTTTGTTTGGATCTCCCACTTGTGATATGGCATTGAAGCCTAGTTTTAAAAGTCGTCCATGTCAGTATTGCGAACAAACCAAACCAAACCCTCAAATTAGAACTAATTGTCAACTTTGTTGGCAGCCTCAGCCAAGAGACTGAGAGTTGAATTGGGATGAGGATTGATCTACTTTCTTACCCCAAGAGGTTTTCATCCTAGTCTGGGTTTAGGCACATCAGTGGGAAAGTGTTAGAATCTTCTGCTGCCAGTTCCTGTATTATAACTGGTTTTGTTGATAAATAGAGGACTTAACTCAGCAGTACTGTCAGGTTGGTACTTTTCAGCACAGTAAATTAACTTAAAAAATAAAAAATAGGTCTCCTCGGGATTTAATGCCCTTGTAGATATGAAAGCACTTCTTTGCTCAAAAGAAATGAACACAGGATTGAAGTGGTTAGCAAAAAATATTCTGCCTTAGCTGCATAGAATCATAGAAATGTTGAGCTGGAAGGGACCTTGAGAGGTCATCAAGTCCAGCCCTCAGCATGTGTGATGGACAGGTGAAAGGTGGGACTTGTTCAATATTTAGATTATTTTTATGAATGGGGTCTAATTTTATACCCGGTCATAGCTACAGTGTTAATTGTGGAAGGTTTTAAAAAGGTACTTTTGAGTGCCGTCAGTTCATGGCTATCTTCTTGGTAGTGTTGCATACTTCATGAAAGTATAAGGAAAATACTTTAAGTTCTGTTTCCAGGAAAGTGCTTTGGTATGTCTCCAGGACAATAGGAATGGTCCTGAAGATAGGAATGGGGGACAATCATCTCCTAAGTGATTTCTCTTGGCTAGATTTAAAGCAGATTTGTTTTTGCCTTGAGAAAATACCACATAGTATTCTAGAAGGAGAAAGAGCTCCATGCTTGCAGCTAACGGAAATAAGAAAAGGTTGAAAAAAGGGAAAGAAATGGTTCTTAAAATAGTGAGATTTTTCAGAATGTTGCTTGGACAAAACTAAATTAGCTCTGTCACGTAGAGACTGTGGTTGAGATGTGAGATACATTTCATTAATTTTAAAGGAAGATATGTATCTAAGTAACCTAGACTGCTTTGAAAAATCCCTATCTGTGTAACCATAAATGAAGCCTGATACATGGTTAGTGTATTTTTGGAGTGTTTAACTTGTTTTGTAAAATGGGAACCTGATATGTGTCTGTCTTGTACATTGTGTGCTCTTTCATGGAAATATGACATCACTGATGTATTTTGTATTTATTTTTATTCAGTCTCAGCAGTACAAATACAAAGTTATGTTCCGAGAGCCTGATACTTGGTGGAAGTTTAAACCAAAAGAGCTTGAAAGGTAAAAATATTGTAGAAGATATTGAAGTAAGCTGCTTCATCTTTCATTTATCCTCTTTAAAATAACTTTTTACCTTGACAATGGCCATTGAGGCTCCAAAACATCAGTAAGCCCCTTATTAACAATTAAATAAACACCTGATTAACTTTTTATTTTAACTGTTCTGCTTACAACTTTATTATGTCTGTGTCGGGTTTGAGAAATTCCTTTAATCATTTTGTTTATTTTTATATCCAGTTTCAAAACAAATTAGCTTGCAACCAGAAAGGCACCTTTGTCATTTATATGACACTTTAAATCTTCAAAAAGAAAAGGAGTATTTGTGGCACCTTAGAGACTAACACATTTATTTGAGCATAAGCTTTCGTGAGCTACAGCTCACGTCATCGAATGTGAAGTGAGCTGTAGCTCACGAAAGCTTATGCTCAAATAAATGTGTTAGTCTCTAAGGTGCCACAAGTATTCCTTTTCTTTTTGCGAATACAGACTAACATGGCTGCTACTCTGAAACCTTTAAATCTTCAGAAAGCTGTGCAAATGTGTATTCATCCCTAAAATATCTCTTGGAAATCCAGGCACAATGATAGATCCAATAGGACCCCTGGAAAGCATCCAGGGTTTGTCTCATCATATTGGGTCTGTCCTTGCATTGAGGTGATCTATTCCGCTGTTGGCTGTCCTGATTCCAAGTGTCCCTCCTACCTTATGCATTAGAGTAGCAGACACTTCTTCATGTGAGCAGAACAAGCTCCTGGAGACAAGCTCTGTTGAACCACCAGTGGAAGCTTGGTTACAACTTTTCCTAGGCATTACCATCTGGGTTGAACACATAGCTAATGCAGCTCTCAGATGGTGGGTGCTTATGGGGATCCTTCTGGAGCAGCTGTGAGTTGATTTCCTTCCATGGAGTGGTGGGTACCACCATTTCTTGCTGCTAGGGCTTACTTGGGGTTTTCTCCCCTCCCCTCAACCCCTTTTCCCCTCTGCTTGCCACACTGGCCAGGATTTACATACCCTAGCTCAGGCCACTGCCAAGCAAATTGCTTTCTGAGACGTAACAAAGTCAGTGCAAAATCCTACTCAGAGGATAAGATACACTGACAGATGGCTAGAAGCGGGGAGATCAGAGTAGGCAAATATGTTTTCTTCCCACTCTGAGAAGTTCCCAACTGAGTATAGCCTACAGGAGGAGGACTGAGTGCCAGAATCTCCTTTATGCAGTTTGACTCCCTGCCTGCCTAACAGAAGGTAAAACACCCAGCATCTGGTTTACAACATCCCAGAGAGCAGTTTAAGAAAAAAATATTTTAGCCTAATTCTTAGGTTTAATATTAAGCAAAACTAGGAATATAACAGCATGAAGAGAAATGATTCCATCTTTCAGTCTGTTTTGTTTGAGTATTAAAATCTGGAATGTTACTTTTTTTTATCTTTTAATCTCTAGGCGAAACATTCATGGTGTATCTAAAGAAAAGATCAAAAGAATGTTGGAGCGATATGAACGTTGCCTTACTGTTAACTCAATCTTGAGTTCTACTGTCCCAAACAAATCAGAAAATGCTGATTGGAATGAAGATCTTTGTCAGGGGGAAGGTTACGGGTAAGACGTACTTGCTCTATATGCCTAAATAAAAACTTTGTTACACAATTCCAATCTTTTTTTTTTTTTTTTTTAACAGTGAAGGCTGGCTAACTCCTCCTAACCCAGAACTGTTCAAACCCCCACCCCCCCAAAAAAACAGTTTAATAAAAATTTAGTGTTTTTTATATTTACAAGGTTAAGAATTTTATACGTGAACAGTTAAGGGAATCAGCTCCTTCTCCATTTCTATATGATACACTATTAGTCCACTAGATTATTGCTGTCCACCAACCTTAACTTTTCCCTCTTGTTTTCTTCTGTACTGGAAATATACTACTGGGTGTACAGTATAGATTTTTATATACTAACTATTAAATGTGTCCTAAAGTTTTTAAAAGGAGTATAGTCCTATATATATGTAAACACCCTAGGTCTGCTTTTTGTACTTATAGAGTGGGGTGTTGGTGGAATAGATGATTTTTATGGTTAGGATTGGAGTGATTGATCTGTTTGGTATTATGGAATATATTTATTATATGGAGGGTTATATGAGTATATGTATACTGAGAGTATATTTCCAACCGTATTTTGTAAGCAACTAGCATCTGTGGCCTTCTGTAGTGGATAATGTAGAATGTGTTTATAGTATCTTGGAAATGGATCCCTTAAATAGAATAATAGAACTGTAGTGTTGGAAGGGTCTTTGACAAGTCATCTACTCCAGCCCCCTGTGCTGAAGTAGGACAAAGTAAACATAGACCATCCCTGACAGGTGTTTGTCCAACCTCTTCTTAAAAACCTCCAGTGATGGGGAATCCACAACCTCCCTTGGAAGCCTATTCCAGATCTTAACTACCCTTCTAGTGAGAAAGTTTTCCCTAATATTTAACCTGAATCTACCTTGCTGCAGATTAAGCTTATTACTTCTTGTCCCTCCTTCAGTGGACATAGAGAACAATTGATCATTGTTCTCTTTGTAACAGACTGTAAAACACTGGAAGACTGTTATCGGGTCACCTTCAGTCATCTTTTGTCAAGACTAAACATGCCCAGTTTTTTTTAACCTTTCCTCATAAATCAGGTTTTCTAAACTTTTTATCGTTTTTGTTGTTGTCTTCTGGACTCTCTCTAATTTGTCCCAGAATTGGACATAGTACTCAGCTGTGGCCTCGTGAGTGCCGAATAGAGCAGGACAATTACCTCCTGTGTCTTACGTATGACACTCCTGTTAATACACCCCAAAATGATATTAGCCTTTTTTGAAACTGCATTACATCATTGACTCATATTCAGTTTATAATCCTTTATAACCCCCAGATCCTTTTTAGCAGTACTACTACCTAGGCAGTTATTCCCCAATTTATAGTTTTGCATTTGATTTTTCCTCCTTAAGTGTACTACTTTGTACTTATCTTTATTGAATTTCATCTTGTTGAATTCAGAACAATTCTTAATTTTGTCAAGGTCATTTTGAATCGTAGTTCTGTCCTCCAAAGTACTTGTATCCCCTACCATCTTGGTATCATCAGCTAATTTTATAAGCATATTCTCTACTCTGTCATCCAAATCATTAATGAAATGTGGAATAGTACTGGACCCAGGACTGACCTTTGCAGGATCCCACTATGTATGTCCTCCCGTTTTAACAACAAACTATTGTGACAAGGTTGGGCCAGATGGCTACAGGAGAGTGATAGAAGGCAGATATATTAGCCCCAGATTAAGCATGTCCCTTTTCTCTGAGTAAGGTAACGGGCAGTTCCAGAACAATTAGGAATTTGCTGGAACCAGTTAAGGCAGGCGGCTAATTAGGACACCTGGAGCCAATTAAGAAGCTGCTAGAATCCATTAAGACAGGCAAGCTAATCAAGGTACCTGGTTTAAAACGGACCTCACTTCAGTGAGTGAGGGGCGTGCAAGGAGCTGAGAGTTAGAGGGCATGCTGCTGGAGAACTAAGGCGTACAAATGCTATCTGGCATCAGGAGGAAGGTCCTGTGGTGAGGATACAGAAGGTGTTGGGAGGAGGTCATGGGGTAGTAGCCCAGGGAGTTGTAGCTGTCACACAGGTGTTACACGAAACACTGTGGACAGCTGTGATCCACAGGGCCCTGGGCTGGAACCCGAAGTAGAGGGTGGGCCCGGGTTCCTCCCATCCCCCCAACTCCCTATTGGATACAGGAGGAGTTGACCTGGACTGTGGGTCCCACCAGTGGGGAAGGTCCCTGGCCAGTCCCCCGACCCATTAGGGTGGATCAGCAGAGACTGCGGGGATTGTTCTCCTTCCTTTTCCCCATGCTGGCCAGTGATGAGGTTAGCTGAGTGAATGGCAGGTTGAGCCACTAGCAAAAGTGGCCAAACTGAGGGCTGCCGTGAATCTCTGAGGTGAGCAAAACATCCAGTAAGCGCAGGACCCACCAAAGCAGAGGAGGAACTTTGTCACAGTATCTACTCTTTGAGACAGGCTTTCACCCAATTATGCATCCACCTTATAGTAATTCCATCTAGACCGCATTTCTCTAGTTTGCTTATGAGCCTGGGTCCTAGAAATCTGTTTGCCATGGAAAAATTCAGAATTTGCATTTTTATACAGAATCTTTATTTTTTCACAAAATGTAATAACTAAAATCATATACAATAGAACTCTGTTTATCCGAGCCTCCATTATCTGTCTCTCTGTATTAACTAAACTAGGATTTGACAGCCTGAGCCCCAGGCAGTGAGAGCCCTGTCTGTCAGCCCTGCCGCTCTCTGGATTATCCAAATTTTTGATTATCCAATCTTTAGCCTGTTCTTTTCCTGTTTTGACTTGCATTCCTTTCACCTTGTTAACATTAATTGTGTTGAGTGATAATAAACGGGATTTCATTTTAATCTAGTTATTTATTATTTTGACTTTTTGCGTACATTTCTGTACAAGTTAGGGGGTACTGTTAAAGTCGGGTGGGCTGTGAAAATTAAATGGAATTATAATGGATTGTAAAACATCATATGGCAATGGGGACCTGGCTAAAACCCTTACCTATTAATTTCTAGAGTTTTTATTGAACATCTGAGTTTGGGAAAGCTATGAAACTCATGACATTTGAACATAGTCACCATATCTGTTGCAAAGGTGGGAATATTATCCAGGCTAGTGCTCCTGTTGGAAACTGCAGGTTGGGGTAGAGGGAGATAGACTAATGGAAAGAGAAAAATGTAATCCCTATTTGGAATCAAGGAGGGGCCCTTATCAAGTAAAAATCTGTGCTGTTTTTTTTTTTATTCGTGGGGAGTGTTCAGATTTGAGCTAGTTCTTTTTAACCTGTTTTCCTCTCCCTAGATTTCATGGGTTGGGAGCGTGTGAACATTTTATATATCTCTCAGGTCAATGATTGTATAGTATCCAAAACTAAAATATGGGACCCTGGTTTAAAGAGCTTATGAGCTTTAATTTAAATTTATTTAGTACCCAATCCAGAATAGAAGTTTGTAGGGAAGTGGGGTTAGCTTGTTAGTTTTTTTTTTCTTTTAAGTTTTCTTTAAATGTCTTCTGTTTAATTATTTGTCTTACAGGCAAAAAGAGGTACATGCTTATGTGAAAGAAGAGAGACTTTTTGCTTCAGCTTTGAAGCTTCCTGAATTAGCTGAAGAGGAGAAACATGCATCTGCTATATCTTCAGCACTAGAAAATAATAATTTAGCTGATAAATATTTTCGAAAAGAAAAGGAGGAAATTGAAAATAATTTAAGAGAACACGTTTCTGAGAATAGCATTATTCAAGGTGGTGTGGATATTAGTTTATCAGATTATGAAGAAAAGGAAGTGCCTTTGGGGGAAAAAGCTGTAAAGAGAGAAGAAATACATAGAATTACTGAAACAGAAACTAGTAAAACTGATGAGGTGAAATCTGAAGAAACCACACATTTGCACATCTGTTCTTGTGAACATATTCAAGAACATAGTGACAAGATTGTGGAAGTTCAAACTGAAAAAGATCAGTACAATGAAATTGCAGTAGAACCAGTATTATCACGTGGAAGGAACATTATGAAACAAAATGATTCATCTTTGGATGTATCAGTGAGGCCAGAATTATTAAACTTTCTGGGTGACTGGCCTGTAGAACAAACAATCGGGCAGAGAACCAAAAGGACTAGAAGAATAGACAAATCTTCTATGAAGAGTGATAAAGAGGATAAAGCAACCAGCCAGCATCTTCTTGATTCACACAAGGCACAAGTGGACCTGGCAGATATTCAGCAGGAAGTACTACCTGGTGAAAAAAGACAGGGGGAAGAAAATTTAGCCTCTGACTCTTTTTGTGTTCTTGGTGCAGATACAATTACCCCAGAATTGCAAATGATGGGAGACTGGCCTGCTATGAGCTCTTTACGGCAGAGGCAACATAGATCAAGGAGAATATCAAAGAGAAGTCTAAGTGAATCTGATGAAGCTGGAAATAATAAATGTGATATACACAAAAATGTTCTTGACACAGTGGATGTGCTTCATGGAACATCTGTGAGCACTGAAGAGCTACAGGAGACAGAGAAATCAAATTTTCAAGAACCTGAAAGAGTAGCTAGTGAAAGTATCAGTGAGAAAAAGCCCCAACAAAATAAAAGAACACGGAAGCATCATAAATTAGCCCTCACATTTACCAACAGCAGTGTGGCCCTCTCCAAACCAGAAGAACAGTTGTCTACACTTAATTTGCTGGAAGAGAAACCTAAAAAACACATATGTAAACAACCAAGCAGGTATTCACAGACTGAGCCACAGGATTTCGCGCTCTTATGGAGATTAGAAAAGAAAATTATTACTTCTGAGAATATTATTTCCGAGAATACCAAAGTATTACATGGCAGATTAGAAGCGTTCAGACCAAAAAACATGGATGCTGCTTCAAGTTCTCAAGAAAAAATCCCCTATAGAGTTATGTATGATAAAAGCACGTATGTGGAAGAAAGTGAACTTATCAGTATTGATGAATCTGAAAATCTGAATGTTCTTTGTAAGCTGTTTGGGTCCTTTTCATTTGATGCACTGAAGGACTTATATGAAAGATGTAACAAGGACATTGTCTGGGCCACAGGCCTGCTATTGGATTCTGATGAAAAGTTGTGTAAAGGCGAAGACATTGAATGCTTGCAGGAGGCAGGAACTGAGCCAGGTACCCCAGACCTTGAATTCAAGGCAAATACAAACTATGGAGAGAATCTTAAAAATTCTGAACAAACCAGCCAAATAATTATGACTGATGGTATCACTCAACTTTCAGAAAACAGTTTATCAGTGTGTTATGCAGAGAGTGAAACTACAGACATACTTGAGACAGATGCTAAAATATCTGACTCACTAACAAGACTTCCACCGAGTGCTTCCGTAAAACTCAAAAATACCAATGATATTGCTCCCAGAACTCAGGCAGAAGATTCAGGAACAGATATCATTGAGCAATCTGTTTCAGACACACAGAAAATAAACTCAAAGGTGATGAGCCTTGTTAATGAAACAGAAGAAAAACCAGTGGTGTCTCAGTTTGATGTGGGCTTATGTCTACCTGTGACTTTACCTAAGGAGTTTAACACTGCTCCAATCATTTTGAAACCCAAATTAAATAAGGAGATAGACAATAAACTTTCAGAAACATATCAAGAGAGTTCAAAAGTAAATAATATGATTCTTCCGTTACTGCAAATGGATCAAGCACCTTTGAAGAGCTATGCAAGTGATGAAGAAGAACTGGAAACCTATAAAGAAACTCAGGGGAATCCTATGATATCAATTGGAGGTGATAGGGAAGAAAGCAAACCTTCTAATATGGATGAAGATAGAACCAAGTTATTGAACCCTAGTTCATTATCCTCAGGATCCATGCATATAAATTGCCTAGAATTGGCATTACCTCCTGAACTAGCCCTTCAGCTGAAAGAAATATTTGGGCCAGTTGGCATTGACTCAGGTAAGGACATGAAAAATTATTAATACAAATACATATGTAATGTAGTTCTTTTTTTTAAACTATTTTAATTTATTTATTTATGCTTACTTTTGAATTCCTCATGATATTGTGATGCTATTCAAAGGCTCTTGTTCATTTAAAAACTGAACTGAACCAGAACATTACATAAATTATAGCAGCAAAGATAGCTATCATTCCTTTTAAATTTTTTGTCTCTGCCCACATATATATTTGAAGAGTATCGCAAGAAAATATTTCCACTTGTCTGGCTTGGAGCAGAACCTACTTTCTGTTTCCCCAGGGTGGAGAGGTAGATAATGATGAGGAAAAATTTTGATTGGTTGGGAAAAGGAAGAGAGAGAGAGAACCTTTGACAGGACAAGTAAATGGGGAAGGGAGATGCCAAATTAGAAATGAAAGAAAGTTAGAGAGAGAGAAAATAATATGAAACATTTGTTTTAAGTGAAAAATTAGTCTGAGAAAAAACGTGCATTGAAAACACCTGAAGATGCATCAAGATCTAGAATTAAAAGGGGAGAGATCAAGAGAAAAAGGAAAGAAAGAAAGAAAAAACAAAATAATCATCAAACACACAAAGTCCACTGGGGACTGTTGTGCCAGCCAGAGTGACCATGGTTGGTGGTATCACATCAGGCATTGTTTAGTGAAGTTCTCAGATCTGGCTCAATCCTGCAAATCACAAATCTCTCGAGTGGCCCCGCAAGTAGGGTCAGAGCCTTCATCCCTTCGTGGGATGATGGAGAGTTTGAGAACATGTATCTATCCTGGCAACATGGCTGAAGAGCATGCAGCACCACTTTTGAATGTAATGAGGGGTTGAAGAAAAGCCAGATCTTTATGAGACTCTGACATTTGGCACAATATCAAACCATTTTTTATGCTCAGGATTTGGTGCTGACTGTGCCTCTAGCCACTCCAGGTCTGCCTGTAAGAGGGTCCAGGTTTCTGACCCGTATAGTAATACGGTAGTACACAGGTTTGATTGATCTTGAACTTGGTTTGAAAAAACAAAACGAGGTTTAGTAATCTTTGAAATGATTTTTCATAAAGTTTACTTGATATAACATTTTGAATCTATAATTTATTGATGTGTTTGGCTGTGAGCAAAAAAAAAAAAAGACTTTTTCTTGGGTTGGGGCAAAAAGGGGGAGCGTGGTGTTACTATTTCTCAGACCTGTCCCCTTTCTTTGCATGCTCTAAATCACCCTCCTTTTCTTTTTGAGAAACTGACAGGTGTACTGGTATCACGTAGGTGTGCCGGGGAAAGATTACACTATGCTGCTACCATGGTCACTCTTGCTGTCTGATTAGCATAGAAAGGTTTCTTGGCTTTTATGCTTCCTAGGGAGGATGCTTCTCTAAATTGGGTATGATGCAGGGAACAATGAGGACACTAATGCCTGATGTATTCTGCAGGGATGATTATCCAAGGAGAGAGATTAAATAAGGGAAAAATACAGCATCACAATTGGTCACAAGGTTCAGAGTTAACTGCAAAGACATTAAATTCTAGGTTGGACTTATAAAAGAAGAATATGCATTAAAAATTATAAGGGTATAAAAGAGCCAGTCGTTCCAATAGTCAGGTTTAAACAAGATGCGATTAATATTAACTTGCCCTCTCCCGCCCCTTCCAGATTGTGTTGGTTTATGAATCCTGTTGGGTGAGGGCTCAGAACTCAGTGTCTTTATTTAACTTGGCAGTCACTGCAGTTTTCGGGCATGACATTTTTATGCAAAATTTCCTAAATGCAAATTAATTAGTGGTAAGCCACAGTGCTATACTTGATAGGATTAATTTTTGTACAGTGCTTTAATGAGTATATTTTCTTTCTTCCATAAGGATCACTAACTGTTGAGGATTATGTGGTTCATATAGATCTGAATCTGGCCAAAGTGATTCATGAGAAATGGAAAGAATCTATTATGGTTGGTAGGCTTCTTTCTTATAAGAAGTTACACTTGGGCTTTGTCAATCTATTTGTTTCTCTTTCTTCATTTGTCTAAATATTTATATAAGGTATTTTATATATTTACTGTAACAGTGAGAATATTAGCTATACTTTGCAAAATACATAGGGTAAGTGGGCATGTAGCACAGAGGAAATAATTATTGTAGTTACATAGTGTCACCTGCCCCTGCAACAAATAAAACCCAAAGGCAATATAATACCAATCTCTTAAAATACAAACATAAAAACAAACTATGGAGTATAATTTCAAAATGAGCATCAGTGCCCCACTGCTTCTAAAATACATTTTTGAAGGGAAGGAGAGGAAGAGGAAATCTTTGACATTTTTCAGATTTTGGGGGGGATAAGATGAGAAGGATTTCAGAGAAGAATAAATTTCACACCGTAAGGCATACCATTAGCAAAAATTAGATTCATGATGGGGGAAAAAAGATCATAACATACACATTCTCATAAAAAGATCAGTTAATGTCCAATCTATTATTATGTATTGCCCATTGTTTAAACATGAATTTTAAAACCATCCACCAACAATGACATTTGACCTTAAAAAGCCTTGATTTTATTCTTTAAGAGGAAGTCTCAGTGCACATTACCTATTATGTACAGAAAACAAATATATTTATATTAACTAATTGAGAAAGGTTCTCTTTCTAAGAGTCTCATGTCATCATGAATTCAGCCAGAGAAAGAAGAAAAACTGCTTCAAACTGCATCTTATTTTTTGGTACAATCTTCTCTTCTCTTTTGTCTAATCCTTAACTTAATTATGAGATCTGATTTGATATCTTACCACTACTTCGATCTGTCACTTGAAAAATAGTATTATTTTCAACACTTTACCTCTTAATGTATTTCTTATCTTAGATATATACACATTTTTTCCAGATAAAAAAGTTTAAAAATTGTAATGGAATTTGAAACCTGTTTACCTGAAAAGTAACATCTGTTGAGTTAACATCAGGGGGAAAGCTATATCTGTGGTTCACTAATGTGATTTTTTTAATATTTGTAATTAGAAGAGACAAAGGAAAGAAGAGGAATATTATAAGCTGCTTATGCAAGGTACAGTGTACTGTTCCCTTAAATTACTGTAATAACGCTTAGTTTTCGAAAACTAAAACTAGTAAGGTTAAAAAATTGCAAATTGTTGAAAATCAACTGCTTCATTTATTAAGCTCAGCTTGCATTTAGTGGACTTGATGTGCTACTCACCATTATCATACAACCCTAGCAGTGGTAATAAAAATAAACAAACCACTGACTTATAACAATAGCATTAAAGCACTCTGAGGATTGGCTTTACTCATGTCTACCTGGGATCAAAATGCATAGGGTGATATTGTGACTGAGTCTGTATGAATGTTCAAGGGCCTGATACAATCTCCATGGGTAGAAGAGGCACTGATCCAGGCTAGTGCTACAAGTGGGGCTACCCTTCTGCAAGAAGAAAGTGGGAGGGGCCATGGCCTTAGTGAGCACCCATCCTTTCACCTTGGTCACCAGAACTGGCCCAGCATGGAGGTAATGCATGTGACCCTTGTTCAAGTGGTGATGGATCTGCTAATCAAGCATTCAGTCTCTCAGCTCCCCATGAGGAATCTTTCCTCTGCAGCAAACACCCTCTCTACTCACCCACAACCTGGGCTGTGACTTCAAGCTGCAATCTGGTCCTTTTGACTAAAAAAAGGTTTTGCCTAATAGCTAAACTGTGCCATTAACATCGCAAGAGAAACACATGACCGAATAGTTAAATATCTGTTCATAAGTTGTGGATGCAATATATGTATACACACACAAAGGTAACTGTGAATATAAAAAATCCCACACATGGTCATATACAGTTATTTATTTGCAGGTGTAAGTTAGGTTCCAGCATTTAAAAATTCCACCTGGATTGTCACTTTTTTATTAGTTAGAAGAAAAATGAAGCTTGATAAACTTTGCGGGGGAGAGGGTGAGGAGGAAGATTGAAGCAATGTAATGTTATTTTTGCTAAAAATATAAGTTGCTTAAATAAAATTAGATTATTAATAAATAAATTAATGAAAATGTAGTAAGGTGAAATGTATTTTAATTATTTCTGGCTTTTCTTTAATTAAATATATTGACTTTTTCATTTTGTCACCTTGAGATTTTTGTTGCTTTTGTACTGTTTGACCAATTAGATCTGGATGACTCCGACACAATCTTATCTCAGAGCACAGACAGTAAACTTCAGAGGAAGAAAATGGCCTGGCCCTCTCGATCATCAACAGAGAAACACAGCGAAAATCTAGCAACATCAGAAATTTTCCCTTTTATGGATCACTGGAATGCACAGACTCAAAGAGTATCACTCAGAGAAATAATGTCTGAAGAAATAGCCTTACAGGAGAAACAGGACCTGGTATGAATATTGCCACTTTTTATGATGTCTAAGTTGTATCACACTGATTTTTCCCCCCCGCACAGTTTGGTATGGTTAGAAGCCATATTTTGCTTCTATAGTTGCCTGTCTTTGTACAGGCTGACTAGTGCTGAGTTTCTGAGATGGATGTTAACTAATTTTATTAATTGTTTTCTGATAGCTAGAGTTTACTTAAGGTGCTAGATAAAAGCCAGCTGATGTTTCTTTTTAAAATAAATCTGTCATTTGAAAGTTTAATATCTTAATTGTTTCACAAACAGATCACGCTATATCTTGGTGTACAGGTTAGCGTTTGCATTTGGCTGAGCTGCATTTTTGATTGTTTACTTTTAGAAATGTATTTATCAAATTGGCTTCATGCATTCTTTGTGAGACAGCCATGCAAAAATTTGTAATTAGCACCATGCTATGCTTGTTCAAAAAGAGATTTAATTGCTTGTGATACTTTTTAAAAAACCCACAACATTCCAGACAGCTGACACATTTAAAGGATATTTAAGATGTAATTCTCTCTCAATTTGGCACACACTTATTATTTCCTAAAGTTTTGTTCTTTTCCATTTTCTTAGTTTCCATTTAGTTTTCCCCTGTTTTCAGTTTGAATGATCTAACTAACTGCACTACTCTCCTTTCATGGATGCAATGACAGACTAGTGCAATTATGTCTTTCTTTGTAATTCTGTTGCCCTGTAAGTAGTTGTCCTAAAAATAAAATGTCCCTATTTCTGTTGACATTGACGTTCAAATACTATAAGCCTGTATTTCTGAAGCAGAGTGTTGTGGGTTCTTTTCCTTACGCTTATATGTGGCTTACTGATAACTATGGTGTCCAAAGATTGATTTCAGCTTGGTGTAATCTGGCTCAGTTTTGTTTTGATCACTTCTTTTACATGAGCACTGCAATTTTCAGTTTTATAATTAAAGACCTATCATATCATGTCCTCTAGGTCAGTGTTTCTCAACCTTTTGGTACCAGGGACTGGCTTGCTGCCTTCCCAAACTATGTCAGGGAGATCTGAGGGACTGGTGCTGGTCCACAGGCCAGTCATTGAGAAACACTGCTTTAGGTGACTTCTGAAATTTGAATGCATAATACATCGAAACAACCGATACCGGCCTCAGAACAAAACCAATATTTCCCATCGTCAATAAAACCACCATAGCTCAACCCCAAACACTCAGTATGCTCCTTGCCCAATTGCCTGAGGGGAAAAAAGATGGGCTTTACAGCATGCCTGGAATGTTCAGGAATTTGGACTTTTATAGACGAACAGTGTAGTAAATTCCAAAATTTAAGGTCCCTCTTGAAAAATACCGTGCCATCTGCCTTCTCTCAGTTTAAATTGAGAGAACTCTAGCTTAGTCACTTCCAATGATTGCAGACTGTGGCAATACAGTATCACACAGCATGATATGTCCGTCCCAGCTTTCTGTGCACCAGATGAGTGTGTGTGGCTGATCCTTATATGTAATTAAAATCTTTAGCATGATAGGTGCCTAGGTAGTGAATAAATTTTTTTGGTCATAACAAATTAGTTACATTATTGGATCAGTTTTATTAATGTAGGTTCCTCTAATGATGATTTTACCGTTCCACTTACTTTACTTTCTGGATTAGAAACATGTTCCTTCCATGGCTAGAAAAGACTGCGCTGCCAGGTTGAAGGGGAAGCAACTCTTTGAGATGTTCCCAACCATAAACCAAAACTTCTTAATGGACATCTTCAAGGACAACAAGTGAGAGATCTTTAAATATTTCCTTTGTAAAATGCTGCATAGTAATAACATACAGTACATGGTTATTCTGTCACAATTAAGTGCCCAAAAAGTTAATACTTTGCTAAAGAATGGTTCTATCCAAAATAACAAAAGGCCAAACTTCGTGGTCCTTAACAGCAGATTTTTTTTTCAAATTTATACATGTTTTCACTTGTTTTAGTCTTGTTTTACTACTTTGAGAAGACTCTTCTCTCATTCCCTCACTTTCCCTCTACAACCTTCCTTGGATGATGTTGGCTGACTGGAGCCACTTTCTATCAGTGGTTCTGCTAACTCAAATAGCAGCCATCCTAAGAATTGACTTGGAGATATTGGCAAGTAATGGGAACAGTATGGTCAGTGAGAGTGGCACGCAGCCAGAGGGAAAATCTACCGTGGCCTAACATCTGCTGCTAATTCTTTACTCCTTACCACAGCATCTATGAAGCAGGCCGTGGCAGAGTCATCTCTCCTTCCATCCATTCTTGCATCTGATTCTTTTCAGCTTCTTATCCTTGATGTCCAGCTACCACTTGAAACTCAAGATTGTGAAAACTGAGGTCCATCTTTCTTCCTAAAACTTCCCTTCTCCTTCTCTTGCTATCACCCTTGACCATTCCAACTATCTTCCTCTTCACACGGGTTGCTTGCTTCCTGCACATTCTCCCTACACATCTAGGCTGTCATCAAAGCTTGCAAGTTATTTCTCTACAGCATTTCTAAAATTTGTCCTTTTCTCCATCTCAGCAGTTCAAGCACTTGTCCATACCTTCGTCATCATTCACTTTTACTGCTGCAGCCACCTCCTCTCTCTCACCTCTCTATAACTTTCTTCAGTCCATCTAAAGTGCTGCTGCTAAAATAGCCTTTCTCATCCACTGCTCAGGCCATTTCACAGGCCTCTCTGAATCCATTCACTGGTTTCCGTTAACCTTTTACATTAAGTTTAGGGATCCTGTCCTCCCTTTCAAGCCCACACAATTCCACTTTTGTGGTATCTTTGTTTTCATTTCTTTCTTTCCTCCTAATTCCTTTCTTGGTATCTTTGCCTTTGTGGCTTCTTCACAACACCTCATTGATTTAAAACAGTCTCCCTCTTATCAGCCTATTGAGCAAAATGAAAATTAGAAGGACTACCAAAGTTGTGATAGTAAGAACAGGATTAATTTCTTTCATAAATCTGTATAGCAAAGGCTGATTGAAAATAAGACTAAGTATTACATAGTTTGCTTAATGTTCAAAAGTACAATGTCAATATATTCTTCATGATTTTTTAAAGTCACTTTTCTTACTGTTGGTTATAAATTCCCAGAAGCTTGAAAATGAAATCTGTTTTCTTCTCACAATTATTTCCTCAGCCACACTTACGCACATGATTGTTGTTGTAGTGTAGGTCGTGAGTGCTGGACTATTGTCTATGATTATTTTTTTCTTAATGAGCACTTCTGTTTAAAATGCACACAAAGAATACCATGACCTTTGCAAAGAGAAATAAAGTTCAGTTTTGATTCTACAAATCTTAGCAGTGTCTGTCCCTTTTAATTACTGGCGGTCAAATGGCACTGGGTACATCTGTTAGCACCAAGGCAAGTATAAGTGCAATGAATATCTGAGTCTGGTGATGTATTACAAGGAACTTTGCTGAACTACTGAGTAGAAAAATGACAACTCCAGTACCGTTATGATAGCATTTACTCCCGTAGCTATATGAAGGTCTACTGTACATATTTTAACAAATGCACCTGCTGTTAATATGCATTGGGACAATATATATGCAAAGTTACTGATATTTTATTGACTCTCTACAGCTACTCCTTAGAACAGACCGAGCAATTTCTGAACTGTGTCCTGGAGGCAGACCCTGTAAAAACGGTTGTAGCTCAAGAGATTGCTCAGCAAACTGAGTCTCTCCCTTCCTGCAGTGCTATAAAGAACCGAGAGAAAAAGGTACAAGCCAATTTTTTTCATAATTACAAATATATATACTGAAGTCCTGTCATCAGTGTTAAAGTATACATTTTGCTGCAACATTTGTGGTTTGTATTTTTGTCACAGTGAATGTGGATATTTTTGACATTAGCTTCTTCCTCGAATGTGAAGCACTGATTAAAGAACACTCAGTTCTACTGAGATTTTTAGAAGGGCAGTACTAACCTGTCTTTATTATCTAACAAGCTTGAACCATAAAGTGCTATTATTCTGAAGTTTAGCAGTTTTGGTGTTTTGCCTAATTTTCTCAGCCACATATGCACACTCCCTTCCTTCATGGAGTGAATATTGAGATTGGGTAGGGAAAAGGGGTGCTTAGAACATTCCAGTCGATCAGAAAAATCAATCAGAAAATTCCAGTCTAGAATTGGAAAGTTTGCACTTGATCAGCTGCCCTCCTCCCCCTTCCCAAGGGGTATTTATTTTAAGGATCTACAGTGAAATATTTAAAAGGCCTTTTTGGAAATTACCAAGGCACCATCCTTCAGTTTAACTGAAAGCAGGGACTGCTATTTCCTCAACTGATGTCATTAGCTCCACCATCCTCTTAGAGATAGAATCATAGAACTGGAAGGGACCTCGAGAGGTCATCTAGTCCAGTCCCCTGCACCCGTGGCAGGACTAATTATCTAGACCATTCCTGACAGGTGTTTATCTAACCTGCTCTTAAAAATCTCCAATGATGGAGATTCCACAACCTCCCTAGGCAATTTATTCCAGTGCTTAGCCACCCTGACAGTTTGGAAGTTTTTCCTAATGTCCAACCTAAACCTCCTTTGCTGCAGTTTAAGCCCGTTGCTTCTTGTCCTATCCTCAGAGATTAAGAAAAACAATGTTTTTTCCTCCTCCTTGTAACAACCTTTTACATACTTGAAAACTGTTCTCATGTCCCCCCTCAGTCTTCTCTTCTCCAGACTAAACAAGTCCAATTTTTTCAATCTTCCCTCATTGGTCATGTTTTCTAGACCTTTAATCATTTTTGTTCCTCTTCTCTGGACTCTCTCCAATTTGTCTGGACACAATACCTCAGTTGAGGCCTAATCAGAGTGGAGTAGAGCGGAAGAATTACTTCTCGTGTCTTGCTTACAATACTCCTGCTAATACATCCCAGACTGATGTTTGCTTTTTTTGCAACAGTGTTACACTGTTGACTCATATTTAGCTTGTGGTCCACTATGACCCCCAGATCTCTTTCTGCAGTACTCCTTCCTAGGCAGTCATTTCCCATTTTGTACATGTGCAACTGATTGTTCCTTCCTAAATGGAGTACTTTGCATTTGTCCTTATTGAATTTGCTTACTTGTGCTTGTACAGTTTCTTAGTACACCTCTACCCTGATATAACGCCGTCCGCAGGAGCCAAAAAATCGTACCACGTTATATGTGAAACCGCGTTATATTGAACTAGCTTTGGCCCCCCTGCTCCTTGTCCCCTGACTGCCCCCTCCAGAGACCCCCCGTCCCTAATCACCCCCAGGACTCCACCCCTTACCCAGCCTCCCTGCTTCCTGTCCCTGACTCCTCCGACCCCTATCCACACCCCCGCCCCATGACAGGCGCTCACCGCCAGCGGCAGGAAGTGGAGCAACGTGGCCCCAGCCCGCTCTACTTTACCAGCTCCCAGCCATGGTGCTCTGCTTCCCACTGCTGGTGAGTGCAGAGAGGTTGGGGAAAGGATGCCCCCTGCACTCACCGGCGGCGGGAAGCAGAGCGCCGTGGCTGGGAGCTGGCGGAGTGGAGTGGGCTGGGGCCGGGCTGCTCCGCTTCCGCCACTGCCGTGAGTGCTGGGGGGATCCCTTCCCCCAAGCCCCCTCCGCTGAGCGACACGGCTGGGGCTGGGGTGAGGGAAGTGGAGCAGGCTGCTCCCAGTCCCCCCGCTAATCACCCCGGCCACTCTGGGCCTGTGGGGCCCCCCAAAATGCCCCCCCCAGCTCCTGCCTCCCAGAGCAGGGGGAGGCCTGCTTTACCGCGTTGTATGCGAACACGTTATATCGGGTTGCGTTATATCGGGGTAGAGGTGTAATAAAAAAGGAAATTGGACACGTACTCCTGTATATACACATTAGCCTGACAAACAGAAACTACAAACATGGGGGATATTTTCACTTGTCACAGATCTGTCAGTAAAACATTACAGTTTTGCTTGTAATGTGTTAATATTTTCTCTCAAGTTTGTTTTCCTGCAATAAGTTTGTATTTGCTATACTGCAATGAATAAATATCACATAGCCCATGTTTCAAACACAAGTAATCTCACTTAGGGGTTGGTACTGCTCTAGTGAGATCAATGGGAGCTTTGCAGTGGACTTCAATGGAATTCAGACCAGGCCTTTACGGCAAATGTTACCTGTCGCAGGCAAAAAAATCCAAGGAGGCTGAAGATGTTCTGAATGAGATGGTGTTCCAAGACATTGAGTACCCTGGGTATGATGACTTCAGAGCAGAGGCTTTTCTTCATCAGCAAAAGAAACAGGAATGCTTAAAAAAAGCAGAGGAGGCCTATCGCATGGGTATGAAGCCTGTGGCAACATTTTATGCACAACAGGTAAAAAGAAAAAAGTGTGTTGTGTTTTGATTTGAGGATGTACTAAATACCCAATTGAATGTGATTTGAACATGAATTCACCTACTGCACTTGTTTGGATTTGCTTTATTATTAAACCTTCCAAAATATGCAAATCTTGGGAAGTCCCCCAACTATCACAGGTGCATTCATTGGTTAGAAAGTAGATTGTAGTTTTGCACTGCTCTGAAGGCTTTTGTAAAACCAATATTTATATAATGCAAATTTCTATTGAAAGTTTTAAAACTTTGAAATACTCATCACATCTTTACTATACAGTGACATAGAATTGTTACTATAAAATCATTTTTCTAGGGCTGTCGAGTTTTCTCAATTAACTCATGCGATTAACTAAAAAAATTAATCGTGATTAAAAAAATTAATTGTGATTAATTGCACTGTTAAACAATAGAATACCAATTGAAATGTATTAAATATTTTGCATGTTTTTCTACATTTTCAAATATATCTATTTCAGTTACAACACAGAATACCAAGCGTACAGTACTCATTTCAAGGTTCCTTCCCCACTCTGAACTCTAGGGTACAGATGTGGGGACCTGCATGAAAACCCCCTAAGCTTATTTTTACCAGCTTAGGTTAAAACTTCCCCAAGGTACAAGCTATTTTACCTTTTGCCCTTGGACTTTATTGCTGCCACCACCAAGCGTCTTACAAATATATAACCGGGAAAGAGCCCGCTTGGAAACGTCTTTCCCCCCAAAATCCTCCCAAACCCTACACCCCCTTTCCTGGGGAAGGCTTGATAAAAATCCTCACCAATTTGCATCGGTGAACACAGACCCAAACCCTTGGATCTTAAGAACAATGAAAAAGCAATCAGGTTCTTAAAAGAAGAATTTTAATTGAAGAAAAAGAGTAAAAGAATCACCTCTGTAAAATCAGGATGGTAAATACCTTACAGGGTAATCAGATTCAAAACATAGAGAATTCCTCTAGGCAAAACCTTAAGTTACAAAAAGACACAAAAACAGGAATATACATTCCATTCAGCACAGCTTATTTTATCAGCCATTTAAACAAAACAGAATCTAACGCATATCTAGCTAGATTACTTACTAAGTTCTAAGACTCCTTTCCTGTTCTGTCCCCGGCAAAAGCATCACACAGACAGAGAGAACTTTTGTTTCTCCCCCCCCCTCCAGCTTTGAAAGTATCTTGTCTCCTCATTGGTCATTTTGGTCAGGTGCCAGCGAGGTTATCCTAGCTTCTTAACACTTTACAGGTGAAAGGGTTTTTCCTCTGGCCAGGAGGGATTTTAAAGGTGTTTACCCTTCCCTTTATATTTATGACAGCTCACTTTATATTATTTTGGCTATATGAATCTTTAGCACATCTGACATGTAAATATCTTGTGACACTGGCTACAACGGTGCCATGCAAATGCCTGTTCTCACTTTCAGGTGACATTGTCATTAAGAAGTGGGCAGCATTATCTCTCATAAATGTAAACAAACTTGTTTCTCTTAGCGATTGGCTGAACAAGAAGTAGGACTGAGTGGACTTGTAGGCGCCAAAGTTTTACATTGTTTTGTTTCTGAGTGCAGTTATGTAACAAAACATTTGTAAGTTGCACTTTCATGATAAAGCGATTGCATTACAGTACTTGTATGAGGTGAATTGAAAAATACTATTTATTTTGTTTATCATTTTTACAGTGCAAATAGTTATAATAAAAATAAATATAAAGTGAGCACTGTACACTTTTTATTCTGTGTTGTAATTGAAATTGATATATTTGAAAACGTAGAAAATATCCAAAAATATTTAAATAAATGGTATTCGATTATTGTTTAACAGCATGATTAATCACGATTATTTTTTTAATTGCTTGACAGCTCTACATTTTTCTAATAGAATATTTAATATTTTATACATATTGTGTGGAATTTTAATACCCATTACTCATATTGGTGAGTTGAGAAATTTTATTAAAATATTTAGTATCTGATTCTTTTTTGATTCTGATTCTTTAACAAAGTGGCTTTGTTATATTTCTAATCTAGATATTGTTATGGCTTGTTCAGGAAGATTCTAAATAGTGGTTTCTGCATGATTATTGGACAGAAATATAATTTCAACTACTATCCTGCCTCTTCATCATGGACACAAATTATAAGTGAAATTTGCAAAATAAATAATTTATTATAGGGCTTTTAGGGAAAAGCTAACTGTTACCTTCACTCTTGTGAAATACTTGCCTCTTGTGTTTAATTTTTTCTTTGTACTTTCAATTTGAGGCAAAAATTGTAAAAACTAGATTTTGTTTGTGAGCCTGAGTTTGAGACTTGAATGTTACTGGTGTTTGCCTGTGCTTGCAGCCCCCTGCAAGTGAGGATTGCAGGGCTGGTATCTCTGAATCTGCCACTAATACTTGTCAGCCACTAGAGAAACTTTAAGATAAAATGTCACCTGCAATGTCTTCTTCTGCTTATTGCACCATCAGGCCAATATCCTAAGAGTATTTCCACAGTTCCTAAAACTGTACCTACAGACCTTCAAGGTCACTCTTTGGTGCTACACTCCTATAGTGGTGGTATCTGAGGGTTTTAGATGAAGTTATTGCACTAACAAAACAGAAGTACATTTATAGCAGTTACAGGAAATACTCAAGATATCATGAATCAGAAATGCGGGACAACTGTAAACCAAGAGCCCAATATTGCAGACACGATACCAGCTGTATTGCTTAGTGAGTAGTAAGTGTCTATGGCAGAGGTGGGCAAACTACGGCCGTGGGCCATATCTGGCCCACAGGATCCTCCTGCCCGGCCCCTGAGCCCCTAGCCCGGGAGGCTCGCCCTGGGCCCCTCCTCTGCTATTTCCCCTCCCCCGCAGCCTCAGCTCACAGCACCGCCGGTGTAATGCTCTGGGCGGTGGGGCTGTGAGCTCCTGGGGCAGCGCAGCTGCAGAGCTCAGCCTGACCCGGTGCTCTGTGCTGTGTGGCGGTGCGGCTGTAGCACCGCCAGCCATCGGTGCTCTGGGCAGGGAGGAGGGGGGTTGGATAGAGGGCAGGAGAGTTCAAGGGGGTGGTCAGGGGCCAGGGATGTGGATAGGGGTCGGGGCGGTCAGAGGGCAGGAAATAGGGGGGTTGAATGGAGGCAGGGGTCCCGGGAGGGCAATCAAGAATGAGAGGAGGGGTTGGATGGGGCAGTGGGGAGCAGTCAGGGGCAAGGGTTCCGGGAGCGGTCAGGGGACAGGGAGCAGGGGGTGGTGGATGGGGCAGGAGTCCCAGGGGGGCCATCAGGCAGCGAGAAGGAGGGGGGGTCGGATAGGGGTCGGGGGCTGGGCCACACCTGGCTGTTTGGGGAGGCATAGCCTCCCCTAACCGGCCCTTCATACAATTTTTGAAGCCTGATGTGGCCCTCAGGCCACAAGGTTTGCCTGCCCCTGGTCTATGGGATTGGGCTCTTAGTTTGGGGTTGTTCCAGATTCCTGGTCCATGATAGACTCTCATAGCTCAGGCTACTCATTGCAGAAATCACTGCATAGGTAATACATGTTTGTAAGTCTGCACTTGGGTCTGTAGTTTAATATGTCCTTTGCAAACCTCTTTTTATTTAAAACATCTTTCTAATTTTTTTTAAAGATTGTTTCTGTTCAGCTGCTCCCTGCTGTATTGACAGTTCCAGTGCTTGTTCTTTGTCTCTTCACCCTCTTCTCCTTAGCAGGCTGCACTATTCCCCTGATAGAGGTGCTGCCTCCATCATGGAAGATTTTCCATAAAGTAAACCAGGAGATTTGGCAGCTATAGAGGAAATGTTCACAACTGCATGGCTAGTCTGATCTGAATGAATACATTCTGTAGACTCAGACTAGATTTAAAGTATTTGAGAGGCTTGTTCTGGCCTGTGGGCCAATTGTTTGAGACTTCTGATTTAATGAATGTAATATTTTCTAATATTTTCAAAGAGTACAATCTTTGAGTACATCTAATATTCAAAGAGTACATCTAATATTTTCAAAGAGTACAATACCATTGTTAAGATAGAATATTAACTAACAAGTTAAAATTCAACAGTGAATGGGATTTATGTTAGTGTTCATTTAGACATCTTATACTGTTTATTTCTTTCTCTCTGGCTTTCCTTCGTTTTCTTGTCTGTCTTGCATTCTGATCTCTTCTCTGTGCCAGCTTTGACCAGTGTCCCATGAACAAGTTTGATTAAATCAGCACATGACTCCCTCTAAATAGATTTTAGTGACACACTTGCAGAATTTCAGTTGTGATTATAGTTCACAGTTCGATGCAATGAAATTTAAAAACACCCTGCTTGTGCTGTCATCTTGAATCCTGCTAACCAGTATGGAGCTTAGATTAAGTCTTAAAATTTAACAGTTGATGTGTTTATGAATAAAGGGTCGCCTTCATGAGCAGAAGATGAAAGAAGCAAACCATGATGCTGCTGTGCAAATCTTTGAGAAAGTAAATGCATCCCTGCTGCCTGAGAATGTTTTGGATCTGCATGGTCTTCATGTAGATGAAGCCATTAATCACTTGTCCAGAGTACTACAGGAGAAAAGCCACGGTAGGAATAAACTAATAATCCACACACACAGTTCTCTTTTTGACACTACGCTCAGGAGGCCAAAGTAGAAAGAATACATTTTATAAACAGGGAAATATAAGGGGTATGAATGTCACTCCATCCACACTCCCTCCGTCGCTTTCTCTCCCCCACCCTCACTCACTTTTACCAGGCTGGGTCAGGGGGTTGGGGTGCAGGAGGGGGTGAGGGCTTTAGGCTGGGGCCAAGGGGTTTGGAGTGTGGGAGGGGGGCTCCGGGCTGAGCCTGGGGCAGGAGGTTGGGGTGCAGGAGGGGGTGCGGGGTGCAAACTCCGGGAGGGGGCTCAAGGCTGGGGGTTGGGGTGTGGGAGGGGTGCAGGCTCCCACTGGACAGTTCCTGGGCAGCGGTGCAGTGGGGCTAAGGCAGACTCCCTGCCTGCCACTGCCCCACGCCGCTCCTGGAAGTGGTCAGCTTGCTCCTGCAGCCCCTAGCAGGGGGCACATGGCTCCGGGTGCTGGCCCTCCCTGCAGGCACTGCCCCTGCAGCTCCCATTGGCCACAGTTCCCCGTTCCTGGACTATGGGAGCTGCGGGGACGGTGCTTGCAGGCAGGAGCAGTGCGCGGAGACCCGTGGCATACCTCCCCACCCCAAGGGGCCGCAGGGATTTGCTGGCCACTTCTGGGAGTGGCATGGAGCCAGGGCAGGCAGGGAGCCTGCCTTAGCCCCACTATGCTGCCGGACTTTTAGCGGCTGGAGATCACGATCGACTGTCAGAGGCTCCAGGATCGACCAGTTGATCGCAATCTACCACTTGGTGACCACTGCTATAAATCTGAACCCCTGCTTACTAACATACTGTATATTTTCCCATTAATCCATAGAGTTTTAATTTCCCTCAGCTCAATACTTATTGTCAGCAGCTCTGGAATGCTGGTAGAGTCGTCCTTGCTCAGTAGCCGCCTAACTCTGAAATATTTATTTATTTGTTTCAGTTTACATAAAAAGAGACCTATCCTAGACTCTAGGTGCTTTGAAAGTTGTCAAAGATCACAGATAATACGAAAAAGAAGTAGATAAAGGGGAGAGAGCAAGATTAGGATAGCTCCTACACAAAGCGCCAATCTGTAAGTGTTCCCTTCAGTTTAAAAAATAAATGAAAGAAAGAAAGAAAGAAAGAAAGAAAGAAAGAAAGAAAGAAAGTTAGCACCTCCAAATATTTAGTTATAAAATCCAGATTAATTCAACTCTTCCTTCCCCTCCCCCAGTAGTCCCCATCCAGAGGATATAGTAATAGTAGATTACTGGCACCTTTTCTAGAGGCAGAAGATTTGTGACTACTAGCGAAGCCCTAGAGAAAAGCCCAAGTTAGAGCCCATACTGATGTATTGAAATGCTTTATTGATCCTTAGGATGTTCCCAAGAACCTGCTCCAATGTTTGAGAAATTACTACCTTGCTAGTCTGACTTTGATTCAGAGGTTAAAAATTAATGTACAGTTTCATGTTTCTGTCTTGTCCTATCTGTGTGTGTCTTGTGAAAATTATTTCAGTTAAAAAATTTCCTCGTGCAAAGCTGATACGATTTGTTTAGACTTAAGAATTTTGCTTCATGTTCATGATGAGTTTGTTCTTGTAAACATGTTCTGTACTAAAAGATCTGTTTTTTACTGTGCTCTTTTAACTATCTTATGTTCTAACTGGCTGTAAATTCCACGTACAAGTCTGACATGAATAATGAATGATATTGCTATAAAATCATGAGGTTTCAGTGACAGAGCACAATGTGTAGGTTTCAAGATATAGTCCAGATTTGAACAGTTCATTCAGACATTTTTCTTAAACTCTAAAGGCAAATTGAATTTACTTCTTATGCCAGAGGAAAAATGGATGGTAATGATGCATACATAACAGTTAAAGCTAATGTAGGAAAACAGAATTATAAATCACTGTGGTGAAAATTTTCAGATGTATGGATAAGAAAGTTCTGTTAAATGCTGAGTCTTTTCAGAGAGAACATTTTAACCGTTACAATTCCTCCTGTAACAGAGTACAAGCAGACTGGTGGTAAACCATATCTGTGTGTGATCACGGGAAGAGGAAACCATAGCCAGGGAGGAGTTGCTCGTATCAAACCAGCAGCCACTAAATACCTCACAAGCCACAACTTCAGGTGAGCTTAGATTTCTGTTACTGATATTTTGAAACAACATTCAGCTAACTAAACACTGAAATGTGTTTTAGAAAACTATACAATTTGTAAAATAATTAAGGCAGATCAACTATCCTAATAGTTAAGGTTGCCAGGCATCCGGTTTTTGACTGGAACGCCCAGTCAAAAAGGGAGCCTGGTGACTCCGATCAGCACTGCAGACCAGGCTGCTAAAAGTCTGGTCGGCTGCAGCAGCCAGCTCTTTGTGGTTTCCGGAAGTGGCCGGCATGTCCCTCCGGATCATAGGCGCAGGGGCAGTCAGGGGGCTCTGCACACTGCACCCGCCCTGAGTGCTGCCCCTACAGCTCCCATTGGCCGGGAACCATGGCACCAGAACCCCCTGGCTGTCACCGTGCCTAGGAGCCAGAGGGATATGCCTGCCGCTAACGGGAGTCTCCTGCACCAAGCAGTGCCCGGAGCCTGCACCCCAAACTCCCTCCGCACCCTAACCCTGAGCTCCCTTCCTCTCCCAAACTGTTTCCCAGAGCCTGTACCCCCTCCCACACCCCAACCTCCTGCCCCAGCCCTGAGCCCTCTGCAACATCCAAACTCCCTCCCAGAGCCTGATCCCCTCCCGCACTTGGCCCCACCCCAGAGCCCCTTCCTGCATCCCAAACCCCTCATTCCTGGCCCTATCCCAGAGCCTGCACCCCAAGCTGGAGCCTTCACCCCCTGCACCCCAATCCCCTGCCCCAGCCCGGAGCCCCCTCCCACACCCTGAACCCCTAATTTCTGGCCCTACCTCGGAGCCTACACTCCCAGCCCAGAGCCCATACCCCCTCCTACTCTCCATCCCCCTGCCCCAGCCGGAACCCTCTCCCATACTCCGAACCCCTTGGCCCCATCTCCAAGCCCGGAGACTCCTGCACCCCAAACTCTCATTCCCGGTGCCACCCCAGAGCCCACACCCCCAGCGAGAGCCCTCAACCCCTCCTGCACCCCTGCCCCAGCCCAGTGAAAATGAGTGAATGAGCAAGTGTGGGAGAGCACGAGCGATGGGGAGAGGGAGGATGGAGTGAATGGGGGCAGGGCATCGGGAAAGGCGGGGTCTCAGGGCAGGGGGCAGGGCAAGGGTGTTTGGTTTTCTGCAATCAGAAAGTTGGCAACCCTATAATAGCTCCAGTGGAGATAAAATTTCATGACATAAAACTGTCCCATAAGGGAAGTTCGATACAGTTTTCTTCTGTCCACATTTACTTTGGAAGGTAATTAGATGAGTTTGTTTTTGTGTACATAATTGAGTTACTGTCAAGGTTACGCCAAATTACACCAAAGACCCCTTTTAGTCCCTCACAAGTACATCCCTCAGGTGATAAGCCTGGCTTCCTGCATCTTACCCTGGGAGGAACTCCATAGTCCATCCACTCTTAGGCTGGATGTCTGGGCTGCAGCCCCAGTCCCCAGCCAAGTTAACAACGCAAGTTCAACTGGCATCTGTAAGAGTTTCCCTTTTGGAGTCTGTGACAGCTCACATTTGCATTTGGAGTGGCACAGAACCAGCATCTTCAAAACAATGTATTCATTCCCAAACAATACAAAGCATATGGTGCAAAGGGTAAAAATAATGAGGCCTATACATGTGGATATTACTTAGACCTTTTAAAGTTTTCCCCTCAGCCCAGATGATTCTGTCTCTTGAGTTGGGAGAAGCAGACTGCACTTCTGCAGTTTTTACCTCCCTCCCTCTGTGTGAGTTTGCTTGCCTGTGAGCTTTTCACTGACACACACCGGGAGCCTTTCTCAGATCACCCAACCCCTCCTCCTTTTTTCTAGGATCTTGAGGTTTTAGATCTCCTTTGATCCAAGGTTTAGGCTTCTGAAGAGTAAACCATTCTAACCTGGATGGAACCAGACTGGTAGTTTCTTCTCTATTAATGGCTCAGCCATTGTTATCTTGGCTGCTTTGAAGGTGTGTTCCTGAGGCGGTTTTATCTTTGATATCGTTATCTTTGCTATTGTTAACTCATTGCAAGTAACCCATCATAATCAACCACACAGAAGCCTGCACGTATTCGTAAAAAATACAGATATTTCCCAGTTTGTCCCTATTACCCATTTCCAATCAGTATTATCAGTCTATGAAGGGAAGCAAATACTTAGAAACATATTAAAATTAAGATTTGTATTAAGAATGTATACACGCATGCCAAACATTTCATATGCTTACCCATACTTTTAAAATCTATAAACTTTTTTTTCCCAGAATACTCTTAAACTATCATTGAATCAGAGAAATAAGATAGAGAAAATACCTATTCGTTCATCCAGCAAATTGACAGGGCAGTATTATTCCCTGTTGTGCTTTGTTTAGTTCTTTGACCAGTCATTAGAGATGTCTGCACCGAGGTGATAGAGGAGCACTCACATTGAGAGGGTGCAGGATTTTTACCACCTTGTCTTTAACTTTGTGATCTGTTTGCAAGGTGGTTAAAAAGCTTGCACCCAATCCTCTAGTGCTCCTACTACTGGTAGCTCCCAATGGAGCATTACATCAGTGCCAGATCACCAACTGGACAAGCTCTGAGAATGCACAGTGTAGACAAGACTTAGCTGTACATGCAATGAAGCATGTAGCATTTCAAATAATTCTGTAGCCTATGAGCATTTTTTCTTGATATTCAGCCTACAATTTTCCATTTCTTAATTTCATCCCATTACACCTCGTTTGTTTACACCATTGAGCTATAAATAAATTCCTCTCCCTTCTACTATATCTTCAAATATATTCCTCATAAATCAATCCCTCCAAACCTCTGAACTCCCTCCAGTTTGTTACTGTTTCTATTTATGAGGTGCCCATACCAGTGCAATATTCAAGGTACAATCATATCATAGCTATCTGAAGAAGGATCATTGTGTCCTTGCTCTATGAAGTGATGCATCTGCATATCTTGCCCAAAATTGTATTGGCCTGTTTTGTTGCCATATCACACTAGAAGTGCAGCTCTGATTCATCTTCTATTCTCACTCCAAAAATCTCTCTTCTTAAAAAGAAAAGGAGGACTTGTGGCACCTTAGAGACTAACCAATTTATTTGAGCATGAGCTTTCGTGAGCTACAGCTCACTTCATCGGATGCATACTGTGGAAATTGCAGAAGACATTATATACACAGACACCATGAAACAATACCTCCTCCCACCCCACTCTCCTGCTGGTAACAGGAGGAGAGTGGGGTGGGAGGAGGTATTGTTTCATGGTGTCTGTGTATATAATGTCTTCTGCAATTTCCACAGTATGCATCCGATGAAGTGAGCTGTAGCTCACGAAAGCTCATGCTCAAATAAATTGGTTAGTCTCTAAGGTGCCACAAGTCCTCCTTTTCTTTTTGCGAATACAGACTAACACGGCTGTTACTCTGAAATCTCTCTTCTTAGTACTTCTTTCCAAGTTTTTCCCTCTTATTGAAAATCTGTTTGTCTTATTTTTCCTTAGGTGTACTACCTTGCTTTTTACTAAAATTAATCTAATTTTTTATTTTATGACCGTGTTTCTGATCTCTTTAGGTCCCTTTTTATTTCTTTGTCCTAACAATCCTCCAGTTCTGTATAATCTGTAAAGTTCGTTAAACACCTTCATTAATGATGATCTCTAAAAAGGATGAAGTACAATCAGTTTAACATCAACTCTGCAGTGCCACCCTAGACACCTCTCTCTGATAAATGACAATGTCTAAAATCAATCCAAGTTTGTCTGCCAAAATTTGTACTTTATAAATTCATGCCGCGGAGTTTGGTCAACACTACACACTTCTGAAAATCCTACCATCAATATTGTATGATCTTTCTTTTTCCCACCCTTAATGTTGGTTTCATTATCCTATTAGGAGTTGAAGTTAGATTTACAGGATGGCAGTTACTGGAATCCTCTTCTTTCTCTTTCTGAAGATGAGTACCACATTTACTTTTCTTCAGAAGACTAGGGGAGAGTGGGAAAGATAAAAGCATAGTAGATATAAGGAGGAGGACTGGGCAATCTTTTTTCTCTCTCCCGTTCCAGTTCACAGCTCTCTTACCATACCAAAACCATCCCATGTAAAACCTTCCACTCTCTATATAGAGGATGTCCTGATTTCTTCAGTTTGGAAATCTTGTCACTCTACTCCTGGATGACAACCTTATTCACTTTCTAGGACTAGGAAATATGGTGCTGGCATAATATAAATTTTGAATCTTAATTTCTTCTTGTTTAACAGGTTCACAGAAATAAAACCAGGCTGTCTGAAAGTCATGCTGAAGTAAAAGGATGTGAAGAAGGGGGGTGTGAAACTAGAAATTTTAAACATTGTCAGTAATTATAACTTAATGTACTTTAAAAACAGTATTTTATTAGAAATTTTTTCAACTTATTTTATAGCAGTTAGTTTTGTCAGCATGTGTTTCCAACAAAATGGTAAGAGTGAAGTGTATTTTTTCGTAACTCCAAAGGGAAGACCCTTTTACAGAGATTACAATATGGGAAGTACAGACCTACAGTACTGCTAAACAATGTGAGAAGTATAGACCTACAATACTGCTGAACAATAGATGAGGATTTAAAGAGAAATTAGGGTCCCATTTTCAAACACTGCTTCCTTCTCAGTGCAGACAGAGCCTAAGATTATCTCTGGCCCAATACATTTTAATAGTTGTGGATTTTGTAATTTTAAAATATACACAGTAAAAATTAACTTGTTTAAAGATAGTTATTGTGTGTTTTAGAATTTTGAGTTGAGATTTTCAAAGGAGCGAGGTATCCAACCCTCATGGAAATTTTAAACCCAAGGCAGGTGGGTGCCTAACACTCAAAGGCTCTTTTTGAAAATCTGACCCATGATCTTTAAGTGGTGGTTTCTTGAAAATATGGGCCAGTTCTGCTGTCCTTATTCATACACAACTCTTCTTGAAGTCAATAGGAGTTGTGTGTTATAAGGAGTCTAGATTGGGACCTAAAGTCTGTTAGGGAATTTTATTAATGCACCTTAATTCTTTAAGGAGAAAAACATAACCCCATAGTCTCATCTCTGCCTACATTTTATCTGTGTATAATAAAATAAATAAATAAGTAGAAAAATTGGTACCCAGTAGTAAATATTATGTTTTAACTGCATGGCATTTCAAGCACATTTTCTAGTAGGAAAACAGATTATAGTAGTATAGTGGTAATTGCTCAACTGGAAAGATCAGATTAGAGGAAGAATTCCTTTGACATTAGCGGTTCTTCAGGATCCAGAAAATGTGCTTATAATGCTTTTGCCCCTGCCTCCCCCCATACTTAGAAGATATTTTTCAGTAAACAGAGTGTTTATTTTAAGAACAAAATGGAACATCTTAAAATATACTTTTATTATAGTATGTAACAGCCTTGAAAATTGAGAGGCATAAGTTTCCTTTAATATAATAGTTTTTAAAGCTTTGCTATGAAACATTTTCATAACAATTGAGTTATGTACTGGAAATAATGTTGTTAGGTGAATGTGAGGTATTTTTCATATTCTTAAGTTATTATGTCAGTAAATTTTGGGGAGGGGGGATTTCAAAACAGTACCCTTTGTGCTCACACACAGTTGTATGCACACAAATATTAGGATTTACACGCACCACCCCATTTGTATGTGCCATTGAGGCCTTGCGGGTCAGGCAGGCTTGTATTCAGCTAGCCTGGGATGCCTCCAGTGCCGCAGTGTCCAGGCTGTTATGTTTAGCATGCTAGCTTGAGCTGAGCTAGCATGAGTCTGTCTACCCATGCTAGGAATCATGCCTCCCAGCTGCAGTGTAGACATAGTCTGTAATAACTGTCTTTTGGTTTGTGGGTACTTATGTACACTGTTTGTCTCTCCACTTTAGCTCTCTGTCCTGTTCCTGTAGGCAAAGTGTTCAAATATAAAGGAACCCGGCTCTTCAAGTCCTTAAGAGCAGAGTTCTTTTTATGCTTCTGGACTGTGCACTAGTGGCCTGAATGTGGTAATAGGCAGTAGTGTCATACCCTAAGATAAATAGATCCTTCTCCATGGAAATCAATGGCCAAACTTCCATTGATTTCAGTGGTGTATGATCAAACCCTAAGGTACCAATTAAGCAATGCATTTTAAACATGTGCTTAAGTCTCATTAAAGCAATGGGACTTAAGTATTCTGCTTTGCTGAATAGTGACCTAAAAAGGAGGAGAAAACCAGAGTGGAAGAGGAGTGGTGGATATACAAAAAACCTCCTCTCTATCTTGGATTATTTGCCTAGTTGTCCAGAAGAAACATTGAAACTTTTTTTCATTTTATAGCCTTTGTTTTAGGAGCCCAATAATTTATTTTATAATGGGAAGAACTGTTTTAAATAACTGTATTTTACAATATTTTGAAGTAGGTAAAATTTTTGGGACTTCCAGCCTTTACGGTGTCCTTTTAAGAAGAAACCAGTGACATAATTTTTACTATGAAAATTTCAAACCTTAAAGTATTACCACCAGCACTCTGAAAGAACATAGACTGTTAAAATAAGTGTGCACCAGTTTCTTCTTTTCCTTTTATTTAACAGGACACTGTAGAGGTTAGTAGGCCATGACTCCTTTCTTTTAAAAGTACTTGTTCATAAAGTTCACTCAATTTGTTAAATTAAAAAAATGCTTCAAAACTTTTTCCTAAAGAAAAGTTAATGTCAGCAGCTTAGTATTCATGAGCAATCCTCAGTAACAGACCAGTACATGCACATGCAATGAAAGAAACATGATTCTGTAAAGGAACAGATTTGTTTAAAAAAAATTAAAGATTATCTTTCAGATTTCCAGGGATTATATAAATAGTAATAATACTATTACTATTAATTACTATTACTAATAAGTAATAATAGTAAAATACTTTTAAAAATACTTTGATGGTCCTTTTTACAAATGCTTTTGTTTTTCTTTTATAGTTTGTGGTTCAATTTCTTTTAAACTTTAAATATTTTTCTAGACTTAGGGCATCTTAAACACAGTCATAGTGGTACATTTTTGAGGTTAAGAAGTTGGAAACCTTTGTAATTCAGGAGTCCTCATTCTTACAGTTTTATAGATGCCCCATACTAGCTAGTAAGGAGACCATTTTAATAATCCATACATTGTATATAAGTGATATTCATTGCATGCCCTACAGAACATGTATTCTAATTCAGTTTTACTGTGAAGAGATGGAATTGAACCACCTTGACATCCAACGTGTTCATCAAACATGTGCAGAACATGTGTGGATAAGAGAATAATCCCAGTGTTGGTATTATTAAACCAATGTTGTTGTAAATGTGCTGAGGTGCATTAGACATAGAATTTACATGACTAGTGCTTCTATCTTTAAACGTAATTCACGTTTCAAGAATGGTAATTAGCCCTCTTCACAGAATTGAAGAGAGGATGGAGTAGAACACACTGAAAAAGAAGAGTACTTTGACTTTTCACAGTTCTGTGGCAGCAAGGTTATTTTTCTTTAAAAAGAAAAAGATCTTGCTATCTCAACTAATGAGCAAGCTCTGATGAGAATTAAATGACTGATACCCATGAAAGTGCACATAATAAAAGTACAGGGTTGCAGCTATCAGTTGTAAAAGTTATTAGGACCTGTATAATAGAGGATATACACTTCTATTTTTTAAATTAGAATATGAAAAAAAGAATTTTATTTGTATAAAGTTGTACATTTACTGTTAACTATCATGCTCATTTTTACTGGAATACAGTTTTGTAATTTGCAGTTAGGGTTTCTTATGTCAAAATGAATTTGCAAATGAAATCTAGATTAATAAAGGAATTTTACCACAAACATGATCTTCAGTCTTTCCTTCAAAGACTAACATTGTCAACGTTTGAAATAAAATAAAATGTAGTTGTGGAGTTTTGTAAGAAAGCTTGTCTTGACTTCAAGAAAGAAACAATCTTCTGGGATACAAAGTAACAGATTCATGGTCTAATTTTCAGTGATGTGAATGGAAAGTGAGTGCTCAGCATCTCTGAAAATTAGGTAATTGGTTCAGTATTCCTTTGTTTTTTTCAGTAGCTGAAAGGAAGCCAAATAATACTAGATCCTTCTGTGTTTTGCACAGGTGAACTAGAGAGAGTGTCACAATAAAATGCCCCCTCCCGCATGGGGTCCCCTGGGTAAGCACCAGCATTGTATATTGCTAACGCCTTTATATGCATTGGGAAGTATCTTGGGAAGGGTTGAAGGTGTGAGTGTGGAATGGAAGATTCCTTTGTAGGTTACAAGAGGCTGAAGGGAGAAAGGAATAGGTTAACTCAGCGATCCAGCAAGGCCCAAAGATAAGGAACGAAACTGTAGCTCAAGGCCAGCGTTCACAAACAAGCTCTCTGCTGCCAAACAGCCAGAAGCCTGTATCTCAAACCCCAGCCAGCTGTGAGAAAGGGAGAACTGAGCCAGACAGAACCGAAGGGGTTGCAAAACCAGTAAGATTGCGAAGGCCAGTGAGTTGAAAAACAACAGTCTCGCAAACCTGAAACCGGTGTGTTTTGGGGAAACTAAGAAAGCCACGGAAGACCGGTGCGGACTGGTACCAAGAGCACAGGGGGCAAAGGTCCTTGGACGAAAATGCCCCCGGAAGAACCCGGGCTTAACACCCTCCCGAGGGCTGAAGCAAGTCAGAGATTTACAGCGGGCCCTAGACGACATGTGCACAGGGCAGAACTCTCGTCTACCCTTCCCCCGCTCTTCTTCTTATGTTATACCCAGGCTTGGCCAGCCTTGGGTCGTGCATGTGTAAGTATGAAAGTGGGTTAGGGCTCAGGCACTAACGCTTTCTTCCTCCCTCCCTCTGAGTGACGTGGGGTGTGCCCAGCACTCATCTCTGTTATTTGGTTAATAAAGGTTTAAACTTAGTCACTTGGTGTGCTCCTTCATCTTCTCCCCTAAAGATCCTGCAGCCTCAGCCTGATCACCTGAAGCCCCAGGCAGACTGATAACATAAATCTGTCACAAGAGACAGGTAGGAGGAGCCATTTCTCACCCACCCCCAGTGCACCTCTGCAGCCGCAGGGTAAGATAGATTCCAACTTTGTGTCAAGAGAGCGCTAGGAACTGAGTCCAGCTGCCATTCTTACAGCCACTTTACAAACTCTAGGGGGCAAAGAGATGCAACTGGTGGCATGTGTGTATGCTAATGCTAGGGTGAAGTACATGCTGAGGTTGGCACTGTTCCCTTGGCCTGGCCTGAGCCATCCTGTTCTGTACAGGCAAGTTGGCTCTGGTAACTAACGGGTGACATGCTATGCTTCATCCTTATACATATTTAGCTCCAGCAGTTGAGGACAAGAATTAGTCCTGATCACCCAGAGGAGAAAGAAGAGTATCAAGAGCCTGAGTAATCCCTGAGAGGTTTTATTGATTCATCTTCACCTGTAGTCAGCAGAAGGTCACTCAGTACCTTACAAGACCTGACCCTAAGTCTACATTGATCAGGAGACTTCAATAGGTAAGGAGGCAGCCTATCAAGTTTGGAATCCTAAATTAAAGCACAAGGCCACTCTCTTCCTGTGGCTGAAAAGGTGATAGCAAAGCTAATGAAATTTTTATTTTCATTGCTGTGCATGGAGTTTCTTACTTCTAGTGCACCTATATGTGCATACACACACACACAACCCCTCCCCAACACTAAGAGAACATTATTAAGGTTGCAAAGTCAAGCACTCAAATGTTAGGAAATGCCAGAATTAAGGTTGCCAGTGTAACCTTAATTCATCTTCCTTCTGTGCATTCTGATAGTCTTTAATTACATGGTCACATACTGTTTTTTCCACAGGACACCTGCCTCATTCAGTGCACACGACGGATGGTGCTCACTGAATGAGCAGCTATTCAATATTTAGTATTCTCATTGTTCAATGTGGTGCCCCAGCTCTTATTTAGAGCACACGAGTCAAACCCTGATCTGAATACAGAATTATTAATTTCCTCTTGGGCTTTTCTCTGTCCCTTGTCACTATAGTATGAGTGCTTCGCAAGTGTTAATGAAGGTATTTTTGCACCACCGCTGTGAGATGGAGTGGTAATTCCCATTTTACAGATGGGGAACTGAGGCACAAAGAGATGAAGGTCAAAAGTATTCACTAATTTTGGATGCCCAGTTTGAGATGTCTGACATGATTTTTCAGAGTCCTTAGCATTATACAGTATTAAATGTGTTCGAAGCACAGCTCCCAAGCACTTCAGATCTAACTGTGAGCACTTAGCACTTCTGCAAATCAGACCCAACGGTCTCCATGTCAGGCACGCAGAAAATGAACGCAGAAGTAGTCGCTACCTTTAAAAAGTTTGTTTTAAATGACTTGTCTAGCATCATATAGTAGAACTCTGTGGCGGCAGCAGGGATAGAATCCAGTTCTCCAGGGAAGCATTTGCTTACCTTAACCATGCCTGTCTCCTCATGGCTATCTAGCCATCAGCTCACACGCAACTTGTCTGAACCAGAACTCCTAATCTTTCCCCCACAAGTCCTCCTCCTACCTCCTTTCTCAATTACTATGTAAAACACTGCCATCCTGCCTGACAGTCCCATAATCTGGGCATCATTTGATGAGAGACCTCTGTCTAGGTCCTCATATCCAGTCTATATTTAAAATTTCATGCAGATTTTTTTTCTACATAACATCTCTTAAGATATGGCTTCTCCTATCCATTCACACAGCTAAAACTTGTGTCCAGGCTCTCATCTCACATCTCAGTTACTGCAACATCCTTCTCTCTAGCCCTGACAAATTAAGTCTTGCGCCAGTCATAGCCATTCAGAATGCTGCTGCAAAGATATTTTTTTCTAGCCTGTCGCTTTGACCATGTCACCCCTCTCTGAATCCCTTTGCTGGTGCCCCCTTCTCTGTCACATCATATGTGAGTTGTTTCCCTTTCAAGGTCCTTCATGGCCATCCTACCTATAATTCACTATCATAATGTCAATTCCTGCCTCCAATCAGCCCATGATGCCAGCCTCCATTGCCCACATGTTAAATTTTCTAACAAGCACATTCATACTTTCTCCCATGCTGCCCTTCATGTTTGGGAGGAACTCCCTGTGAACATCTACAAAGCTACCTCCTTCAAATCCCTCTTTAAAACTCTCCTTTGCCACGATGCCTACAAAAACATGACAATGGTTAGGCCTTGCCTATAATACAAGTTCTTGCACTACTCTCACCGCTGGTTTCTCAGTGCCTTCCAGTGGTGCATGAAGCAGTGTTACTCATGTATTGCATGTGGTTCATTATCTCTCGTCCTCTCTCCGGGGGGAGAATGTTGTGTGCAGCGTAGTGATTTGTTTTGATAGGACAGGGTTTTTCAGGAGGGAGGTTGTGACTAATATGTACATGCTGTTTCGTGATTATGTTGGAGATGGCACGTCAAAGAAGTGCACCTTGCGCTTGGAAAGGAAGATTGTGATGTCCTTAGTTCTTGAGTGAGTTCGTTCCACTGTCTTGGACCTGCACAGATGATTAACCTGCAATGAAGGATAGCAGTACATGTACATATTGACTGTCTTTTTCTTCTGTGTATGTGCAGCCCTTAGCAAAATGAAGTCCTTGTCCATGGCTGAGGCTCCTAGGGGCTATGATATTACAAATAATAATAATAGGGGTGTCCCTTGGGTTCTGGGCAAGCTGACAGTACATCACTAGGTTTTGATTGTGTTGTGAGGCAGGAAGGAGATCTGGAGTTGACATCTGCCACAGTACATCGTTGAAATGGCGGGGAAGGGTGGGTCAGCGGTTAGGGCACTGGCTTAGGACATGGGAGTCCTGGTTCAGTTCCCTGCACCACAACGGGCAAGTCACTAAGCCTCTCTGTGCTTCAGTTCCCAATCTGTAAAATGGGGATAATACACAGGGATGTCATGAGATCTACTGATGAACAGTAGAAATAGGCATTATTATTAAAATACTCAATTTGCAGTTAAATTATTGAAATTTGTATTCATAGGAAAATATTTTAAAAGGTTCATTTATTTTCAATTGTCATTTTATTGTGATGGCTGTGTGTACCACACACACACACACACACCTCTCAGTCCACCCCTTTTAAAAGGGTGTCGGCACTTGAAGTTCTATACACACTACTCTATACGAAGAGGAGAGTCTTGTATTCTATGTTGGACGCTTTATAAATTAATTTAAAACTGCTTCTTTAATTGAAATAATTTAATGCAGCAACTCTTTTACAATCTTGACCATCTTTCTCCTCTGGACCTTTCTATTGCTATCAGTAATCACTGCACTACCAAAAGCCTGTCATACTGAAAGAAAGTCTTTGGCAGAACCAGAATCCTGGCTCAGAAGGCAGATGAACAGAGAAAAAATGGACAAGGAATGTTGGTCAGTAGAGAGCTACTGCCCTCAGGATTCTATAAACTAAGAAAGCTGGTCTCCGAGACACCTTGACTTTTCTACCCTACCATAGATCTGGTTAACCTGATCCTGCCATGTATAAATAGGGAGGAGGTAAGAAACTCTGCTCATCTCTGTCTAAATTGGAAATGGGATACTATCTCAGTTGTCTCTACCAAATCTAGCTTTCCTAGGACATAGACTGTACCCTCAAACCAGACTCCCCCACCTAGATGAGCAACTTTGAGAACTGAGGATTTATTGAATTAAACATGAATAACACAAATGGGTCAGCATTTTTTGTTACTTATTTTTATGTTAACTTCAGATAATGTAGCTCCCATATTTTTTCTATGCTACAGATGTTTGTCTTGACAACATTATTTTAACTGTAGAAGTTGAAAGGGGGATTGGAAGTCTTGGCAGCTTGTTCAGGAAAAATGGGAGCTTTGGTACCAAGTTATGTAGCAGACACATTCAGTGGCTTTGAAATCACGGAAAATGCAGAACATTGCTTATAACAAAGAATTTGGCAAAACAGCAGTGCGTCTTTACCACCACTAGAGGTCACAGTTGATATAACACAAGGTCTGGCCCTTAGGATTTTTTTTTAAGTTGTTATTTATACCGTTAGAGAGAGAAAAGATCCACCATATTGCTCCGTACCCCGTCCCGCCTCCCAACCGTCCCAGGTTGTTTTGTTACCTTTTTCATTGTGTTAGGTCTAAAATTAGATTGCAAGTTCCTTTGCGGCAGGGACTGTTTGCTTATTTATACTCCAAGCTGCCTGGCACACTTTTGGGCACAGGAAAATACTAGAAACAGTATATAAAATATTAAACAGATTTACAATATCACCCGTCACATTAAAATCAGCAGATTGATGTAGCCTTTTGGCTTTGTGGTAAGCTTTTGGATGTGAGGTTTCTTTTTTCTTTTTTGATTTCTACAATGTTGAAAGCAAATGGAGTCAGCCTTAGCATTTTTGCACAGGCCCAAGAAACAATTCCACCACTGATGCACTTCTATGCACAGCACTGGCCTACAGAATTTGGGAGTATGAGTAAAATGAATCTTTTGGATACACTCCACACTTAAGTCTAATGGTCTAATGTTGGCAGCTGGGTGATCCGGATTCTAATGCTCGCTCTGCCACAAAACGTGTGTATGTCCTGGGGCAAGACATACTCTGTGCCTTAATTCCCCATCTGTAAAATGAGGTTAATGATACTTCCTCCTAACCTTTGTTTGTCTGGTCTTTTCAGATCCTCTCTGCTCCTCGGTGTTTATCATCTTCCGCTATGCATTTGTGTAGCACTTGCAACAATGGGGCCCCATTATTGGCTGGGGCCTGTAGGTACTATTGAATAACAATAACATTAAGTGTGTATGTATGGTAGAGGCAGAATTTTTAACTCCTCCTGCCCCTAGCCCATTACTTCCTAGTAGGATAGTGGAGTCCAGCTGCTTGGTCTTTTTATCCCTAGTGATCAGTTGTGCTTGGGATATGGCTACTTTTAAAACGCTATTGGGGCACAGCTGCAGCAGTGCAACTGTGCTGCTGTAGAGATTCAGTGTACACACGTACTATGGCCATGGGATGGGTTCTTTCTTGTAGTTAATCCACCTCCTGAGGCTGTAGCTAGATGGATGGAAGCGCTGTCTACACCGGGGGGGAAATCAGCATAGCTACATCTCTCGGGGTGTGGACGTAATTATGCTGATGTAAGTTTTCAGCGTAGACCAATCCTGTTTGCATTTACAACTTATATCATCATAGCTATGTCAGTCAGGAGCGCGGGGACAAAATCCCCAGTGTAGTCGCGGCTGTGCTGATAGAAGACCGCTTCTGTCAGCACAGCTAATGTCATTCGAGGTGGTGTTCCTACACTGACCAAAAAACCCCTCCTCCTGTTGGTGTGTAGGCCGTGTCTATGCTAGGGGGCTAAGCCAGCACAGGCTTTTTAGTGCCGATATAGCTTTTGTTTACGAGGCTTTTTTCACAAGGAAAAGGGCAAGAAAAGATGTTTAAACAAAAACAGAGTGTCTTCCTTACATATCTGGTTCCCCCAAATCAGGGGCTCTTGTGACTTTGGGCTTTGTCAGAGCCAAAGACTTGCTCTGTGGTGAGTGTTTTTTTAATATACAAATCTCTCACTCTCTATAAGTTTAGTATATTACTAGGGTTTTTTTTAAAGTCCTCAACTGGCATTCCAGAATAAGATTACAAGCAGTACACATTCTCTTTTGCCCCTTATCCTCGTATTAATTATTCTACACTGATTTTACACTGTTATTCTCCACTTACTATATATCTTGCCTGGTGTATGTGAGTGCGTGGGAGGGGCTGGAGTTGAGCTGCCCATTATGAAAGGGTTGTGGTTTTCTTGGGCGCGGTAGTGCAGTTTTGTATTTGTATTAGTCACTGGAGGAGACAGGAAAGGCAGGCGGTTGGGTATCGGAGGCTCTTGGGGTCAGTTGATTGTATGTATGTGTGTTCTGATCATGAGAGCCTGTAAAAGAGAAAGTATTTTCCTAGAGAAAGGATGATGGTGGCTCAAGAGCAGGTCCCATTTCCTTTCAGCTACCCCAACTCCTGTGAGCAGGGTGGATCAGAAACTGTTCTGAAGCTACAAAATAGCCACAGCGCTTGCTAATGCAGCCAACAGCAACCTGCATTTTAATCCGCTGCTGAAGTACATCCCACGGTGAGTTAAATTTCACAGTCATCTGTACTTGAATTGTGCGCAAAAAGTTGGTGGACTCCCCCATTACGTCACATGTTCACCCTCCACAATCCTTCTCCCCTAATAAAAACCTCAGAACCAAACCCCAAAGTTATGCCGTCTCTTCTCCCTACCAAAATAAAGGTTGGGGTCAAGTTTTTCACAGTTCTCTTTCAGCATTTTTCTTTTCTTATTTCCCCTCTCCACTTCCCCTACCCCCCAACCTGCAGCAATGAGAAAGGGAAAGGCTGCACAACCATTTCTGCCAGCCCAATAATTCTAGTGCTAAGAATGTGGAAAGTTGACCCTTCATGGAAGTTACAGAATAGTTTTCATAGCAGATGGGACTATCATAAAGAAAATAATCAGAAATTCCTCCTTCGCTTTACCATAGCCCTGGGTTGTTTACATGTTCACTACACATGTGATGTGATATAATAATACCAAGCTCCGATATAGTGCTTTTCAGCAGTAGATCTCAAAGCGCTTTGGTCTTTAATGTATTTATTCTCACTACACCCCTGTGAGATAGGAGTGGGGAATTGAGCTACAGAGACGTTATGACTTGCCTAAATTGAAGAGGAAAAATATCACTTTCCTGTCGCTTATGAAATAGAAATGTCAGCATATGCTTTGAAATAAATAAATAAACGGCATAATGTGTCAAGCCAGATGCTGCCCTGCATTTGGACAGATTTGTGCTGCTTTAAGTCTGGCTGATCCAGCTGCAGGAGGAAGGCCCCAGTGCAAGACGACAGTCAGGTGGTGTAGGGCCCCACAGCTCTTATGCCACCCACTTGCTTTCCAACTGGGCAGGGCAGATGATGCGGCTATGGGCACCTGTTGTGCTCTGGTGATCTCATATACAAATAAACAAATTAGCTGAAATGGTGACTTGGGGCTGTAAATAGCTCTAAATAGCCAAGACTGACAGAGGGTGGGGGAAATTAAGTGTTTTCACCATTTTACAGAGTCTCAAAGAGATCAAGTCTCACACACATGCACAGTAACATATGTATGCATATATGGGAATTAGTACATCTTTACACACACCGTTTTAACTTTGAAGAGGGGAATTTAACTTGTTTTCAAAGGTTTTATTTTTTTTATGGTAGAACATCAGTGGAAATAATATTTAAACTGGGAAGGGGGGAATTAAGTAACTGTAAATGTAACAGCTGAACAGAATTCCAAGTTGAAACCATTTAAAAGAAATGAGAAGTAGAATTTCACGGTACCACAGAGAAAGGCTTGTAGAAAATAGCTTCGTCCAAGCTGCACATGCCACTACTTCTTTATTGTTGTCATGATGGGAATTCCCGTGGAAAGTTATCACATTTTTTTCTGCCGGTCAAACGTCAAAAGCAAAAGGTGTAAATATTAGACTGGGCACACAGCATAGACTACATACAAACAGTCCTCAGTATTTGATTTGATTTGATTTATTAGTAAACAATAAGTAGGAGAAACTATTTAAAAGTGGTAAAGAAACAATTCAATACTTCTCGTATTAAAAAGCAGATTATAGAGCAGATGTGGGCAAACTATGGCCCACGGGACCCTCCTGCCTGGCCCCTGAGCTCCTGGCCCGGGAGGCTCGCCCCCCCGGCCCCTCCCCCGCAGTTCCCCCTCTCCCGCAACCTCAGCTCACTGTGCCGCCAGCGCAATGTTCTGGGCAACGGGGCTACGAGCTCTTGCTGGGCAGCACAGCTGCAGAGTCGCAGTCTGACCCGGTGCTCTGTGCTGTGTGGTGGTGTGGCTGGCTCCAGCTGGGCAGCACAGCTGCCTGGCCTGGTGCTCTGGTTGGCGCGGCTGCAGCACCGCCAGCCACCAGTGCTGCAGACAACGCGGTAAGGGGGCAGGGAGCAGGGTGGGGTTGGATAGAGGGCAGGGGAGTTCGGGGTGGTGGTCAGGGGGCAGGGGTGTGGATGGGGGGCGGGGCGGTCAGAGGGCGGGAAAACAGGGGGGTTGAATGGGGGCAGGGGTCCCGGGGGGGCAGTCAGGAAGGAGGGGGGGGGTTGGATGGGGCAGCGGGGGGCAGTCAGGGGCAGGGGCAGGGGTTCCGGGGGTGGTCAGGGGACAGGGAAAAGGGGTGGTTGAATGGGGCAGGGGTTCGAGGGGGGCAGTCAGGAATGAGAGGAGGGGTTGAATGGGGCGGTGGGGGGCAGTCGGGGCGGGGGGTCCGGGGGCGGTCAGGGGACAGGGAGGGATGGAGGGGGCAGGGGTCCCGGGGGTCCATCAGGGGACAGGGAACGGGGCGGGTTGGATGGGGCAGGAGCCCCGGGGGGGCTGTCGGGGGCAAGAAGCAGGGGGGGTCGGATAGGGGGCGGGGGCTGGGCCACGCCTGACTGTTTGGGGAAGCACAGCCTCCCTTAACCGGCCCTCCATAAAATTTTGGAAACCTGATGTGGCCCTCAGGCCAAAAAGTTTGCCCACCCCTGTTATAGAGGGTTCAAAATGTAGGGAAACATGCACCTTTCTGAGGTTATCTATAGTACAAATTACACACAAAATCTACATTAAAAGATCAATTATTAAGAATATTGCACTGTCAAGCACTCAGAAATTAGGAAATGCCAGAATTAAAGTTGCCTGTGCAACTTTAATTTGACCCCCTTGTGTGTGTGCATTATGATCTAGTGCAGTTACACAATCATACTTTTTTCCCCGAGCATTCCTACCTCATTCAGTGCACAGGATGGACAGTGCTCACTGTCACTGGTAACTGCACCTGTATTTCCTCTCTGTCATCCCTCTAGGCCACCCCTGTAAGGTTTCTGGTTTCCAGTCATCACCTCTCTTGGGCAGAGACCTATGTCTCTCTCCCTCCTGACCGGGATTTTAAGGCTGCATCGTTCCATGCCTTAAACTGTGAGATCCCCAACAATCCAAACTGCCTAAAGTTCAGCACTTGTGCTTTGTTTTCTCTCCAGTGGCTATGAACGGGTGTACTGCCAGCACTTCCAAGTTACCACACAGTTCTTTCTAAGCAAGTACCTTTTATTCTGAAGGTGAAATCATTACAGAGAAAACATGTAGAAAACAATAAATGTTTCTATACACATGCTAAAAGCTTACCAGAGGTCACCCATCAGTCTTGTGAGGCCCTAGTAGGCCAAAGTCTTTCCAACCCTTCTGCAACGTTTGAGGCCTTTGTACAGAAGGTCCTGTTTATTCATCCTGATCAGAAAAAAGACTCTGACTGAGTCAGTTTAACTGCAGTCTTTTCATGCCCAAACCCCTCGCTTTGTCTGTTGCTGTATGGAAAATACAGTCTGAACCAGTACATGCAAGCCTCTTCAGGACTTGTTCCTCTCTGGAGGTGTTTAAAATCTAAGTGATTCACCTTAATCACCCTGTGACAGGGTGTATAAACCCCTCACAGGACAGGAGGAGATTAAGGATGCTCGGGTTGGAGACAGGGTTTAAAAGCCAGCCATGCAGCTCAGTCAGGGACTGGCAAGCCAGGGAGGAGGACATGCCCTGAGAGCTCTAAGGGAGGACTGGAGCTGAGTCTGTGGGTGAGCAGAGGAGCCACAGCATCAAGTGGTTAGGATGAGGCCTGGAAGCCCAGAAGGTGATGTTCCCCAGAGATGGGCATTGCCTGGATGGGCTACGGATTGGGTCAGAATACGATGGAGTGGGAGGGCCCTGGTTCCAGTACCCCAGCTGCTTGTAGCCACTATGCAGGATAGCCGCTGTATGAACTGTGTCCACTGGACAGGATCGCCATCCTGAAGACCGTAAGTAGTAGGAGGGACTACCAGCACCTGAACTCTACTAACTAGGCAGGGAGCTGTGCCCCTCCCCTCTGCTTATAAACCCCCACTGTTTCTGGTTCCTCGTGGAGCTGTGGTAACCCTCCACCACTGAGTACAACACAGTTTTACATGCAATTCCAGGTCCACAGCAATAATACAATGTGGGCTCCCAAAGATACTGTATGTGTTTGCAGTATCAGTTATACTCACTTAATGAGCAGCTGTCCAATACTTTGTTTTCTCCTCATTGTCCAGTGTGTAACCCCAGGCTTTATTTACTGCACACTGTTCACACCCTGCTATGAAGACAGAATTAATTTCCTTGTGGTTCTCTCTTTGGCGTTCATCATTACAGTGTCTTAGGGCTTCACAAATGTTAATTAATTTATTTTTGCAAAACCTTCATGATGAAGTGATGTTATCCCCATTTTACAATGGCAAACTGAGGCACAGAGAAATTAAGGTAAAAAAATCACTAATATTGGATGCCCAATTTGGGACTTAGGACGTGATGTTTTGTTAAGTGGCACTTTATATATTCAGAGCACAGCTCCTGTTGACCTCAGTTGCAGCTCTGGGTGCTCAGCAATCAGTGACCCAGAAAATGAGGAACACAGTGACTATGTGTGAAAAGTTTAGTTTAAGTGACTTACCCAGCGTCACACAAGAGCTCTATGTACAGTCACAAATAGAATCTAATTCTCCAGGGCACCAGATTTAATGGTGCGACCATCCTTTCTTTTTCTGCCATTCTCTGCCTCAGACACTATATACTTTCCAACTTCTGCAACAAAGGAGGCCGAGGTCACTACACTCTCTAGAGCAGGCGCAGCCTGGGCACTGAAGGAGACAGGGGTCTTGGGGGGATGGGGGGGGGAAAATGTGATCATGTATTAAAGATTGTATCTTAATGCATACACACATGGGGATGAATTAAGATTGCACAGACAACCTTAATTCTGGTATTTCCTAACTTTTGAGTGCTTAGCTTTCCAACCTTAATAATGTTCTTTTAACATAGTTTTTTGTGTGTAATTTCCTAGATTAAAAACAAAAACCTAACTAAACCGACTGTCTCTCTCCCTTGCAGTTGCCAACCCCTCCTTCCCCACGTTGCTGGTCTTCACTGGCTAGCAGTCCTAGGGCTGTTCTACACTGGGAACTTACACCGGCATAGCTACAGGGTGTGAAAAATGAAAACCCCTGAGAGACGTAGCTATACTGACCTAAACCCTGCTGTAGACAGTGCTAGGTTGATGAAAGAACTCTCCCGTTGACTTAGCTGCTTCTTGGGGAGGTGGATTACTTATGCCGACTGGAGAACCCATCCTATGGGCATAGGTAGGGTCTACACTGAAGTGCTACCGCAGCTCAGCTGTAGCTGTGCCACTGTATCGTTTAAGTGCAGACATAGTCCTAGTCTCCTTCCCTGGGTTCGTTGTCTAATCTCAGTGCCTCCTCTACCCCCATCTCCTTGCCCATTCTCTTTATCCGGCCAGTCCCCGTTCTCCCTCTCCACACAGCTTCTTGTCAAAGATGTCTCCCCTCCCCCCACCTTCTTTCCCCCACCACACTGTTTCCCAGTCACAATCTCCTTGTCCTGTCAGTTTCAGTCTCCTCCTCCCCCAGCTCCTAAGCCAATGTCAGTTTACTACCCCCAACCACTGACTCCCCCATTTCCCTTTCCAGCTCCCAGACCTAGTCTCCTTGCATGGGCAATCCCAATCCCCATCCCTGTCTCCCAGTCCCAGTCTCTTTCCTCGTGTCGCTGCCAGTTTTCAATTCCAGTTTCCACCTCCAGGCTCTTTGTCCCAATCTATTGCCCAAGCCCTCCCCCCAAGCATCCTAGGTTTGGCTCTTGTCCCCTGTGCATTTGAATCAGATGGCATCCTTCTCCACTCTGCCTTCGTGCCAACAGGGGGGAGAGGGGGAGGAGGTCACTGAGAGCACAGGAGAAACAGGCTCCCGGTCCTCAGTTCCAGTGCCCAGCCCCACTCTGGCCCAGAGCACCTGGAAGCAGCAATTACAGGGAAAATCCGGTTTCACTCCAGTAGCCCTGGGCTGGAAGGAGCATTCTCAGTTGCTCTGTGGGGAAGGTACATGTGCAGTCTGAATACTAAGAGCGATGAGGGGCTGGAGCATGCTCAGTGAGGATTGAATCTGTGGCGATTTTAGCTGTTAAGACTTAGCAAGTCTTTACTGAGCATGTGTAAACTGTGATATTTCAAAGGCTTATAACTTAGGTGGATTTTCACAGGAATAGCAAAAGGCATATCCCTGACACAAAGCCCACCCCCTGTCTCAAATTTCAGGTCCCTGCTCACAATCATGGGGCTGCTAAAGCTTTCCAAATAAAAGGTTACAAGAATATTTTTAACATTGAAAAACAATGTATTTTTCCCTTGCTTTATTTTTCAAAACGGCTGAACTGTTTTGTCTGAATTTTTTCAGAAAAAAATCAGCCCAAGGCAGACATCTGGCATGGGAAATTTCAAGCTGAATGGATAAAGCCTGGCAAAGGACGAAGAAACTAAAAACATGATCTTGTCATGGGAATTGTCATGCAACCTAAATAATAGGGAGCACTACCAGCTCCACCTGTAATGCGCAACAGTTTAGCTTACAGAGTGGTTATAGAACTCTTTTGATTCACTTAGGGCACATTTTCACTGGCTGCCACGGCAGCGCTTTAACGTGGCTTGTGTAGTTGTGGCACAGCGCTGGGAGAGCGGCAGCGCTTTAATGTTGCCAGTGTAAATGTGCCCTAAATGAATCAAAAGAGTTATATAACTACTCTGTAAGCTAAACTATTGCACATTAGCGGTGGAGCTGGTAGTGCTCCCTATTACTTAGGTTGCATGACAATTCCCATTACAAGATCAAAATTTTGCTTCATGAAAAAGGGAACTCAGCCAGGCTTCGTTGAAAAGGCTGAAGAGAACACTGGGTGAGATAAAACTTCTATAGACAAGAGAGTAACTTGTTAGTTAAGTTTAATCTCTAGACAGCATGTTATGATTTTATTTTACCTAAGAAAGTGGGTGAGCTCCAGAGCTTGAGCTGCAACTTCAAAACACTGTCTGCCCAGCTATTTTTGGTGAGGTAGCACAAGCTCCATGAGCCCAAGTCTGTTGACCCAGGCCGGGAGGCTCGATTCCCTGAGCTGTGCAGGCATTCTCTTGTGTCTCTGTGTTTCAGTTCTTCATCTGTAAAATGGGGATACACAGGAACACAGGAGTGTTGTGAGGATAAACATATTAGAGATCGTGAGATATTCAGATACTGCAGTAACGGACACCATGTATTTACCCAAGATATATAGATCAAGCATGATGACTTCAATGGGATTACTCATGGTAAAAGAACGACACCGGGGCTGGGGGGGGGGGGATTTTCATGAGTAGGCCCTACTACAGTAAAACTACTTATGACAGTGTCAGTACTATGCCTGGTTGTATATTGTTGCTTGGTGCCTAAGGGCTTGTCTACACTGGCACTTTACAGCGCTGCAACTTTCTCACTCAGAAACAGCCTCCTGAGCACGGCAAGTTTCAGCGCCGTAAAGCACCAGTGTTGACAGTGCACCAGCTCTGGGAGCTGCGCTCCTAGCACTGGTAGCGCTTCCCTTTGTGGAGGTGGTTTTTTTAGAGTGCTGGGAGAGCCTGGCTGAGTCCCCTTTTTCATGAAGCAAAATCATTGTCCTTTTGCTTCGTCTGCAAAGGTGCCAAAGTGTCTTTTTTGTCTCCCAAATATAGTGAAGCAAACATTCAAAGTGCACCCCATGATAAGGTTCTCTCCCCACCTGTGTTTTTCTTACTATTAAACCCTTTTTTGAAGTTCATTCTTACAGTCCTTCATTTGCATTTGGTTTAGACTTGTGGTAGGAGACCCATTGTAAATGAGACAATACTCCATTTACAAGAAAACGGATAGATGAATAAACATCTCTTGTCTGAGAAAGAACCTCTTTTTCATCTTTGTTGGTGACCAGCCCCTAGACACTTACTTTAAGAACATATTTTCAGGATATATACATAACTCCTTACATAGCAGCTTTACATACATTTCACAATGATATTAATGATCAGTGTGTCAGCAGCTCTCACATGACATTCTTTGTTGCTCCAGAACTTACACACCAGAATCCAGAGTTTTTGCAACCCCTTTGCCAACTGGCATTAAGAGGTTCTTGGCTCACGTACCCCAAGACACTTGTCCAAGGTCACACAAAAATCCTGTAGTAAAGCCCAGAACTTAATTGTAGTCTACCATATCTGAGACTAGCAACCTAACCACAGAGTCTTCCTTCCTTCCTTCCTTGTTAATGTTAAGAATATAGTATGTAAATCAATTATATATAGAATTGAGCACAGCTTTAGTTTTATTATCGATTAAAGTTTTTACAAAGTGTCCAGACAGTTAGTCATGAGTGTTATATAAACAACTTAAAAATAAAATTAGTTTGTACAATGTTAAGACATCCTAGGATATGAGTTGGGCTTGCAGGCATCAATGTAAACAGATATCTTAATGGAGATTCCTCCCCCAAATCATTTAAAAGTAGTTCACTTTACTTTCTGAGCATGTGTGTATACTACTGAGGAGGAAACAACAGTGTTTTCTATCACTTAGAGCTGCCCAAAGCATAGCTAAGAGAAGCTGAGAACAAAAAGGAAATCAGATAGTGGTTATATGAAAGAAAATTCTGGGCTTGATCTCACAATCCATACTGACATGAGTAATCCTTACACAAGTAGCAGCATGTTGCGTCTCACTGTTATAGTATGGACACTATTTGAATGAGTAAGGATTGCATGTTCAAGCCCAATGACTTTATCATAGAAACTGTTAAAAGAGCAACACAAACTTGTATGTAAGTCAGGGTGCATCATACATTAGTGACCAAAAACCTGAGTAATGTTATATTATGTAACTTGACATAAACTGAGTTCACCTGAATGTTCCTATTTAGTTTCTGAATCATTGTTAACTGATTTTCAATGCAAAACCAGAATGCAGTCCTCTGCACCTCCCCCACCAGCCTTCCATAAGTAATAGGTGGTTTCTGCAAAGCCCCGGAATTGTGACTCATACCGAATTTCAAAAAAAGGAGAACCAATATATTTTGTTGTGTGCTAGTGTTAACAGTACTGTTTCACAGCCAGATGTTCCCCGCCATTGCACGGCACAGAAAGGAAAAAAGGAGCAGAAAAACATCAAGAAAGCCAAACAGAGAAGTCCTGAGACTCAAGGAAGGGAGAAGTGACAGCTATGCTGTGTGATTCTGCTCTTGCTCCTGAGCTTGTGGGTTCTCTTGTAATTTAAACGGGTTGGCCATAAATAGAAAGAGCCATGGAGCAGTTGTTGCCTACAGCATGCTTCCCTAAGAAAGGTCTCAAACTTTTATTGAAAAAAGTATCTTCTACCCAAATCTTCCTAGAAACCTCTAGGTTGAGATTGTTCTAGGAAGAACAGGGAATTTTGCAATTGTGGAGGGAATGGATGGAAATCAAGATAAATTAAAACCAATTTCTTACTCCCAGGCCTGCTTTTCCACAGAATTCAGTTTAGATTAAAGTTGTTTATGAAATATTTAGCAGATGGCTGTGTTATTTCAACCAAAATGCAAACAGTTTACCAGATGGTCTTCACATCTGGGTTAATCAGTAATAAAAAAAAACCAAGAAAAACATTTGCATTTCTAGGCAACTATTTTGTCTGTAACTCCTAAAAATGGATGGTGATCACCTCAGATGTTTAAATCAATAGCAGTTGAGTATTGTATTTGCTATCCCTGATCCAGACAAACCACTGAGTTCCGGGGGAAACAGCCCAAGACATCTTAGTGTATTATAATAGAAAGAGACTGATTTTCTCTTTATGATAAAGTGCTAATAATCTTTACAGAAACTTTTAGCCTGGGTGCACAAACTAGTCTTGGGAAACATAAGCCTGATAAAGTGGATATAAGAATTAAGAACTAAGACAGTTTATTTGTAATCAAGTGACTCAAGCACTCTTATCTAAATCGATGATGTGCTGAACCCCTTTGTCAAAAAAATTGATAGGAAGATCAGGGTGATTTTCCTGTCTTCCAGAGTGACATCCTTTCTAGATTCTAAATCATCCCTTCCAGAGGTGACATCCTGAAAGCCCGCAAAAGTTCTTTTGAAGATCAATTTGTTTCCATTGAAATAGACCAGGTGGCACCAAATGTTAGATGTGTCCTAAAAATTCCCTGGTGAGGATATTTCTGGGCCCACTACAGAGTCATCACCCTCACTCCCTTTTCAGATTATACAACAATGTACTGTCCTAAACTCTGTTATTTGCTGACTCTATAATTTTCAGAACAGAGTACTCCAGCAAATGACCTTTGTTTGTCAAATGATGTTCCCTTCTTTCTTAAGCATGATTATCAGAATGGATTTTAATGTAAATGGGAAAAATAGATTCCCAAGTCCTTCATGCCTCGACTCTGAAAGAACACTCAATACTTTTGTGTGGTTATCTCCGCAGGGTTAAAACTTGTCTACACAGGAAAGAGTTTTTTTCGGTATATCTTTAGATATTTTTGGCAGAAACTGCCTTGTGTCCACACGCAAATGACCTTTTGTCTTTTTCACTTTATCTTGCATCTTATTCTGCTATAATGAATCCTCTTTGGAAATGACAAAACTATTTTAGAATGAGTTACACCACTATAAGGTTTGTGTGGATGCATCCCAGTGAGAGAGTGCTGGGCAACAGCAGCTGAGCCAGCACTCTGATCACTGCAGCTCCAATTAAACACTGCAGAACAGACCTTGTTTAGAAGAGCTGTGCCTAATTGGTGGGTGGAGAAGAGCTGGAAGGCTAATTAAGCCATTAGACAGAGGATACAAAAAGGCACAGGAAGGAAGTGGGGGGAGGGGGGGAAGAGATGGGTCAGAGGGAGAAGGGTGAAAGAGAGATTGTGATTGCTCTTCCCTGCTTGCCTCAGGAGCTGAGGGTCCCCTAAGACTGTAGGAGTAAGGCTGTACAGTGTACAAGGGTGGTGGGAACTAACATTGTAAATAAACTGCACCAAGTGTTTTACCAGCATAAAGGTCTCTGAGCTGCTTGTGGACTTGAACAGAGGCAGGAGTGAGTGGGCCCTGCCACAATCCCCATTTTGAATTATTAACGATATTGTTTCAGGCAGTCCTCCCATTGATGCAATGCAGTATGCAATAGGATATCTGGATTGACTTGTCTGTTTACATGCATGCTTTCCACTGCTCTAGGAGCATCTTCCGTTTAAATGCAGGCATACCCCCAAGCATATCTGTTTGCAACTCTCGCTCATGCCAAGTTCACAGTCCCTAAGTCTAGTACCCATGTGTAACAAGGAGATCTGCTCCTTCCATGATTGAGGGTGGGGGACAGGGAGCAGCTAACCTATACTCCAGAGAGAAGCCCAGAGGCAGGTGCTGGCAATCAGCTGACCCATGCTGAACAGCACTTCATAACTGGCCCATGCTCTCAGTTGGAGGTATAAAGGAGTACTCAGCTCCATAGGGGGTGGGGAATCAGGAGACAGTAAGGCGCGTACTCTCCTGTAACCAGAGCAAGAGGCAGCAGCCAGGAGGCCTCTGTGGCTCCCGCTAGGGTTGGAGAAGGCCCTGCCCAGTAGCTGCCAGAGGGCCCAGTCTGAAAACTTTAAACCAGATTGTTGTTTGTGTCACTTTTTGCCCATTTTTCTTTGTTTCTTTGTAAAGATAATAAACAGAGCCCTGAAGAAAGTGACAGAAACTAATCTGGGCATGGCTGACTATTGGTCCCCATCTGATGATTAGGACCACCCGGGTACACCACCATGCCCTGTGCTTCTGGTTGGTCTTGTCAGAGACCCTGGACTTCCTTGCCTTCAGGAGCAAACAAATACTAGAGAAATTATAGGTTGCTGTGGAAGGAATCTCGGGAATTTGACACTAAGTCCTAAAATTTCAGCAGGTTCTGCTAGGTATCCCACAATCCACCATGAACAACAACTCAAAATGCATAGAGCCTAGCAGCAAAAGATTGCCCCCGGGGATAACTACTGTACACTTATTTTAAAAAGCACAGTGCTGTGTGAGGCACAAGGGAAGTAGTTTAAGCAATTTTAGACAAAGCACAGTAAACACACTCTTTTGGTTTAGTTATATGGGTATAATTATAGCAAAGCAAGTATGCTGAAAAAAATTTCCTGTGTGGTCAAGACCTGAGACTCCATCTGGACATACAAAAAGGGTGTGTTTTTAACTCATGTTAGCTCATATTAGCTTAACACAACTGAGATGCCCTCTTAATTCTAATTAAGGGCTTTTCTACACACAAATATTGTATTGCTTCAACTAAACCAATATAAATAAAGCAGTACGACAACCCCCCTTCAGTATGAACACAGTTATACTGGAAGGCACCTTTACACCGATATAACTGTGTTCACACAAAGGGTTGTACTGATATAATTATTTAGGTAGAAAATCACACCCTGAGTTAGATCAGTAAAACAAACAAACAAACAAATGTGTAGACCACGCCTAAGATGTAGGCTATCATGTTTCAAGCCATTTTGCCTGGTCATGTTGTAGCCTAAAAGGGAGCTGAGGCAACAACACAGACAGACAGCTAACATGGGTTCAAATATGTTAACCTGAGGCTTTGTCTACATGAGAAAGTGTGGTGTATTGAACATTGTGTTAAAATGATAAACTATCACTTTAAATTCTCATGGGTTTTCTTGGTCTTGCTTGCAGGCGAGGGGCTCTATAGGAAAATGTATGATCTGGGTCATTCAGCAGCCATCCTAGAGGAAGGTGGGCTGAGCTATAACTCTTTGCCTTAAAGAGCAGCCTGCTTTCTTTCTCTCTGTTTTACTCTCTCTATTTAGCTTTGGAAGGGATTTAAGCTAAAACAAAAAAACCCAATTCATATCAGAATCAGTGTGTCTACAAAGAGCACAAGTCCATAGGGCCGGATGTGCTGCATCCAAGACTGCTAAAGGAGTTGGCGGATGTGATTGCAGAGCTATTAGCCATTATCTTTGAAAACTCATGGCGATTGGGGGAGGTCCCGGACGAAGGGAAAAAGGCTAATGTAGTGCCCATCTTTTAAAAAGGGAGAAGGAGGATCCGAGGAACTACAGGCCAGTCAGCCTCACCTCAGTCCCTGGAAAAATCATGGAGCAGGTCCTCAAGGAATCAATTCTGAAGCACTTAAAGGAGAGGAAAGTGATCAGGAACAGTCAGCATGGATTCACCAAGGGCAAGTCATGCCTGACTAATCTAATTGCCGCCTATGATGAGATAACTGGCTCTATGGATGAGGGGAAAGCAGTGGACGTGTTATTCCTTGACTTTAGCAAAGCTTTCGATACAGTCTCCCACAGTATTCTTGCCAGCAAGTTAAAGAAGTATGGGCTGGATGAATGGACTATAAGGTGGATAGAAAGCTGGCTAGATCATCGGGCTCAACGGGTAGCGATCAATCAGTCCATGTCTAGTTGGCAACCGGTATCAAGTGGAGTGCCCCAAGGGTCGGTCCTGGGGCCGGCTTTGTTCAATATCTTCATAAATGATCTGGAGGACGGTGTGGATTTCACCCTCAGCAAGATTGCAGATGACACTAAACTGGGAGGAGCGGTAGATACGCTGGAGAGTAGGGATAGTATACAGAGGGGACCTAGACAAATTAGAGGATTGGGCCAAAAGATATCTGATGAGGTTCAACAAGGACAAGTGCAGAGTCCTGCACTTAGGATGGAAGAATGGAAGAATGGAAGAATCCCATGCACCACTACAGACTAGGGGCCGAATGGCTAGGCAGCAGTACTGCAGAAAAGGACCTAGGGGTTACAGTGGATGAGAAGCTGGATGTGAGTCAACAGTGTGCTCTTGTTGCCAAGAAGGCTAACGGCATTTTGGGCTGTATAAGTAGGGGCATTGCCAGCAGATCGAGGGACGTGATTGTTCCCCGCTATTCGACATTGGTGAGACCTCATCTGGAGTACTGTGTACAGTTTTAGGACCCACACTACAAGAAGGATGTGGAAAAATTGGAAAGCATCCAGCAGAGGGCAACAAAAATGATTAGGGGACTGGAACAAATGACTTATGAGGAGAGGCTGAGGGAACTGGGATTGTTTAGTCTGCAGAAGAGAAGAATGAGGGGGGATTTGATAGCTGCTTTCAACTATCTGAAAGGGGGTTCCAAAGAGGATGGATCTAGATTGTTCTCAGTGGTAGCAGATGACAGAACAAGGAGTAATGGTCTCAAGTTGCAGTGGGGGAGGTTTAGGTTGGATATTAGGAAAAACTTTTTCACTAGGAGGGTGGTGAAGCAATGGAATGCATTACCTAGGGAGGTGTGGACTCTCCTTCCTTTGAGGTTTTTAAGGTCAGGCTTGACAAAGCCCTAGCTGAGATGATTTAGTTTGGGTTGGTCCTGCCTTGAGCAGGGGGTTGGACTAAATGACCTCCTGAAGTCCCTTCCAACCCTGATATTCTATGATTCTATGATTATTTGCATGTTAAGGTTCTAGATTATAAGAAGTTAAAGTAATGTTACATTTCAACCTTCCAGAAAGAGTATTTTATGTTTTTAGCTAACTTCCTTGTTTGTATGCTGTTGTAACCCACACACCTCCTGGGTATGGAGTTCTGTCCCATCTAGTGGCACTGAAACCACTTAGAGAGAGAGAGATTAATGAGTCTGCTCAACAGCCTTAGCTAAGATCCATGTGGCTTTTAGCTCATGCAGTAGAGGCTCATTCATTTAGCTCCAGAGGTCCCAGGTTCAATCCCGCATGCTGCTGATGGGGGTCTGTTGGCATTACACTATGAATATAACAGAAAGTTTTACTATTTATCCAATACAGTTGTATGGGGTAACCCACGTTGTAGACACACTGATTCTGATATGAATTGTTTTTTTTTGTTTTTGCTTAAATCCCTTCCCAAGCAAAATAAGCTAAACTGAAAAGGCCCTCTTATACCAGAATAAGGGCTTGTCTGCACTACAGTGGTTGAGCTACAACCCTGTAGCTATGCCACTGTAGTGACATAGCATAGATGCTTCCTACAGTGACAGAAGGGATTTTTTCCATCGGTGTAGATAATCCACCTCTCCAAGTGGCAATAGATATGTTGACTGAAGCATTCTTCTATCGTGGTAGCTGTGTCTACATGGGGAGTTAGGTTGGCGTAGCTACCGTGCTCAGGGTTTTTTTCTGTGGCCATGACAGCCTCCTGGGCAGAGATGGGGGAGGGGGGAAAGCAGCGGCCCCTCCCTGCAGCACCCAGGCACTCTGGGGGGAGGGCTTCAGTCCTCCACTCCCCCCCCAAGCCTGGCTTCAGCCATGAGATTCCAGGGGTGGGCTTCAGCCCCGCCCCCCCCCCCCCGACCCGGATTCAATCAGAGACTCTGATGGCAGGCTTCAGCCCCCCCCAGCCCCCCGCCCCTGACTTCAGCCACAGCACGGGGGGGTGGCTTCAGCCCTCCGTCTTCTGATCCAGCTGGAGGCTCTGGCAGTGGGCTTTACTCTCCCCCCTCCCTGGCTTCAGCCAGAGGCTCTGGAAGCAGGCTTCAGCTCCCACCCCCATTCAGCCACAGGGTTCTGATGGCAGGTTTTGGGCTTCAGCTCCTCAGGGTGGTGGGACTCTGGGCTCCAGCCATGGGGCTCCGGCTCAGGACTGCAACCCAGGGCGGTCAAGCTTCAGCAAGGCCAGCCTTACTGGGTGCTATGGTCAAGAGGCAAGGACTGGGATGAGCCTGGGGTGTGAGACCGCGGAAGGGAGTTCAGGGCAATTGGGGGAGGAAGCAGTGGAATCTCGGGAGTCTGGGGGGACCATGAGGAGTTTTTTGGTTTAGCTGATATTGGGGTGATGTGGTGGGATCTGTGGGGGGTTAAGGGAGGCAGCAGGGGCTGGGGGGAATCCGTGGGGGGCTGGGGGAGGCAGCGGAAGCTAGGGGCACCAAAATACAACTGTACATAATTTTTATTATTGAGTCTGCACAAAAACCCCTACATAAAGAAATTACAATGATTTGGACATGTGTATGTGCATATTTATTTGTGTTCCTAAGGTTAATTAAGTATTTTAGCAAAACTTGTCAGAGCGACCACCAGGAAGAATTGGTGGCCACTCCCTTGAGGCCACCAAAATTTGTTGTGAGAACCCGTTTTAGGGTATACCAAAAAACATTTCCCATGTAGACTAGACTTGAGTCTTAAAGGGGCTTTTCAATCATGTTAAGCTAACTCAACTGAACTAACACAACTGAAAAATGGACCCTTTTAACCTGTCAAGACAGAGCCTAAGGGAAAGAAAGCAGCATATCGCTCAGCTAAATCAGTCCCTCTTTCCCTTTTGTGATTTAGGCCTTGACTCAGGGTTGCACTGATTTGTCTAAAGGAGTGTTTTTAAACACAATTTAATTAGATATGACAAAAACAAGTGTGGAAATTCATCAGTCAATGTAGCTTAATTCATTTCCTAACTGAATTAAGCCAAATCCCTATAAAACAAGGTTTAAATCAATTTAAGAGTGTCTACACTGTTTTGCACCTGTTCGATTTACAATTGCACTTTTTAGGGCTGGTCTACTCACAGACTGGAACGAAAATGTTCAATGGCGTGAATTAAAATCAATATAGCTATTTCGACCCAAGTCTGTGAGTAAATAAATTATTTGTTAAACTGATGGAAGATTGAATTATAGACCAGACTCGTGGGCAGTTGTTGAACTGCTCGTCCTTTTACTGGTTGCTGGTGAGCGGGCTGTGGTGTCCCCATGTTAGTAGCAGCGGCAACAGAATGGAGGTGGCTGTGGAAACAGCAAGCTGCAGAGAAATCTTTATGCATCAGGGCCTTGCTGTGCCCCCTCCCCCTCTCTGAGTAGGTTTTACATGTACGTTCTGGAGTCATCACAGAGAGAATAGGACACACAAACCCACAGCAAAACCCACACAGGCAGAGCTGAGAACTCTTCAGGAAGCTGACTTGAACTAAACCACTCGCTTATTTTTCATCACATTATGTCTGTCTCTGCTGCCCCATCACCAGATGAACTAAACTCAGTCTCTTACACCGGGCTTATTTGGAAGGTATGTAATTCTCTTTTCTTTTTTCCTCTCCTCTCCCCAACCCCTTTTAAGAAAAAAGAAAATTTACTGTTAATCCAGCAAGGAAAATTCTATTGGAAAACACAAAAACCATAGAGCTCCAGTTTTCTTCTTTACCTTCCACTTGCACTAAGAGTACTTGACTTCCGTAACATTTATTTTCAAGAGCCATGTTCAACATCCTGTGTCTAGTGAATTTTTGCCCCCTCCCCCCAAGTGTCTTAATATAAATATTTATATTTTAAATAGGGTGACCAGATGTCCCGATTTTATAGGGACAGTCCTGATATTTGGAGCTTTTTCTTACATAGGCAACTATTACCCCCCCACCCCATGTCCCAATTTTTCACACTTGCTATCTGGTCACCCTAATTTTAAATCAAGATTAGTGTTTTTAGCTGTCACCATTGTCTCATCTCACAAAACTTGATTTGAAAACTACAAATACTTTCAATTTTTATACAAAATAGAACATTCCTTATTGTGATATCATATTAAAAGACAACCTAGTCCCCCTTGTGTACTTCCCCTGGATTTTTTATTATATTTTATTCTTATTTTCTACTTCAGCATAAAAAGAACACGCTGCTGTCCCTGGATTTTTGATTGTGTTTTAAGGGTTTTTTTGGTACTTCAGCCTAAAATGACCCATTATAAAGGGAGGACATAAGTGAGGTTGAACGTACCAGTAACTTTATATATTAATCGATTTAGGTAAAAAGATAAAAAATAAAAAAATCTAAAAATCCTGGGTCTGATTCTGATCTAATTGACAGTAGTGTAGATCATGAATAACTCTACTGAAGTCAATGGAGTTATACATGCGTAAACCTGGTGCAAATGAAAGGAGGATCCCATCCCTTTTTTGCGAAATAAACTGTCACTGAGGGGAAAATTTATTGTTTTATTTTCATAATATACATTTAGAATGAGAATTGTTTCATAATAATTTTTTCAAAGAGGTGAAATGTTAATGTTTTATTAACTGAAGTTAGTATTAAAAGGTTTTTAATTTGCTAATTTCTTCAGCTCCATTCCTAGTTTCAGTTGAACCCTGGTCCAGCTAGGATCCTAATGGTTTTTTACCTCTTCATGTTGAGAATGAAGTCCTTAACTTGCCTTCTAAATGGCCACAAACACAATTCTCCTCTTCCTTCTCAATGCTACTTTTCTATTGAACAAGTACGTTATTTTCACGACACATGGTCTGGTTACATATGCGGTGGTGTGTATATACATATAGACCTAGATATACACATGCATTTCAAGCTTCTGTTTTCAGAGGCTGCTCCTCCAAATGTATAGGCTATTCAATAATGGTCACCTTGCCAATGAAAGGTAGCTAATGTAAGAAGTGGATAAGGACAGAGTCTAAGGGTGCTAGATCACATAATATCCATCAGACACAGCCAGGTCTAGATTTCTCTCAGGTACCCGTAAAAATCTGAATGTAATTCTTAATTTTCCTATCCTCCTCTTTCAGTGCTATTTCCATTAGTACATGGCATAGGAGTGGGGGTGTGACCATCTGGAAGAGGCCGTCTTTAACACAAATTTGTCGTAAGGAAAATATTTTCAGAGTGGAAAGGTAGGATAAAAAAGGCTAGACGATCCTTGCTGGGCTGATCTGCCTGCTTTTTGCTGTACCTACTGTATGCCTGACTTCTACTGCTGTAGAAATAAGGTGGAACTTTGCATTAGATTGTGTAGTAGTTTACATTTATAAAAAATCTAAAAGAATTTTTATACAAATAAATTAATCTAACTTTTGATGTTACCATAAATGTGAAAGTGATTTAAAAATGTGATTGAATCTCATCCATCAAAGAGTGACTTAAATATGTGTCACATAATTAATCCAATTTCATTAAAGAGGCAGGGACTCGGCATATATCTACTGTTTAGACGTTGGGCAGAATTAAAGTTATAGGAAGGCTTACGTGAGTTTACTTCCTACAGCAAGAAATACCCATGGAAGGAGGAACTGGCTGAATTTACTTTAGGGTTTTACACTCACTAGAATAGAAGCTGTACAATGGGAAAATTAGACATTTATGTGTTTATATCTTTTATGTATTTATAAATGACCTCCACCCATTGTCTAAGCCTCTGAGCTCATTAACAATTAAATTGTAATATATGGGCCTGAGTCTCATTTACACTAAGACCAGTTTACACTGTCTGTTAATACCAAGTTGCCTTAAATTTGGTATAAGTGTAATTTATGCCCATTTTAAGGCTTCTTCACCCTGTACACTATAAAGTGGCCATAGTATAAATGAGAATCAGGCTTCAAACATTTAACTTTTTTCTGCCAATGATTAGCTGCATCAGAGGACACGCCTCACATGTCCATCTGCCAGAGTAAGAGCATAAATTTAAGTCTACGTCCCCAGCCACTGGACCTGGTCTACATTTAAAAATTAGATTGACTTAGCTACATCACTCAGGGCTGTGAAAAATTTTGCACCCTGAACACCATAGTTAGATTGATCTAACCCCCAGTGTGGACGTGGGTAGGTCAACTGAAGAGTTCTTTCATAGATCTGGCAACCACCTCTCATAGAGATGGCTTAACTACATCAATGGAAAACCCCCTGCCATCGATGTAGGAAGCATCTACACTACAGCAGCACCTCTGCAGTGCTTGGCTGTGCTGCTGTAGCAGCTATAGTGTAGACATGACCTTCCCAGAGACATTCTGACCAACCTTATCAGGAAAATCGTGAGTAGAGAAATGGGTTTTACACCCATGTGCTGAAGTTCAACAAATTCTGGCTCTGTTAGAACAATGTGGGAAGTGAGTTCTAGGGTAAAATGCCCTCCAATGAAAACACCCTTGAAGCAGCCCGCAGTTACGGAAACCTCAAGAGAGCATCAACTGATCTCAGCTATCACAGTGATGGACAGCAGAGAGTCAGTCTCTTGGGTAGATAGGACTAAACCATAGACCTTTAAAGGCCTAAATGAACATTTTGCATTATACCCCGAAGCAAACCGGAAACCAATAGAACTAGAGATGTAATGAGCTCCCTGTGACCAATCTTGCAAAGCAAGAGATCTGCTATATCTGCACTAGTGGAACCTTCTGACTGGTCTTTCCAGGTAGCCCCATGTATAGTGTACAATATAGTAACCAATATAAAGGTCACAAAGGCATGTGGAGATCAAGACATTAGCCTGTCTCTCACTTCATGGATCTAGAGCTGGCTGTAATTTTTCATTGACAATGTGGTTAGCTGAAAAATGGCCTTTGAAAAAGAAATATTTCTTTTGTTGCAAAAAGTTCATGGTTTTTTTATAGTTAAAAATAATGAAAACATTATGTGAAAAGTTGTTGCAATTTTTTGTTTACCATTAAATGAAAACCTTCAATAACCTTTTCGGTAATGTTTTTGTTTAAAAAGAATTTGTGGAAAAAGGAATGAAAATCATGAACAATTTCTAATACACTAAAAATGAGTCTGTTTCAAACACTTACGAATGAAAATAACTTTGACTTTTCAGAGTTTTTCACAAAAGTAAGTTTTTAATTTTTTGACTAGCTCCAGCTGGATCTTTTAAACAGTGGTTCTCAAACATCACCATGCCATGACCCCATAAAAATATCAGAAAATAGTTTTGGGATCCTTCTCCCACCTAGCCATAAAGAAAGGGAGAGTGGCTATTACCCTGTCAAACTCACCACTGAGAACACATTTTAAAATATTGCGCCGATACCTCTATGTATTGGAAACATACAACAAATTTGAGGACCATGACTTGCCATCGTCCCTTTCACATAAAATTAAACATATTTTCATATATATTTAGCATAATTTAATTGTGCTTAATTTCTAATGTTCACTGAAAAACCAGCAGACTCCCCAACAAACAAATGAGCTCTGATCTGTGTTGAAAGGAGAATAATATGGAGCCAAAGGCTCTGGTTATGCAGCTGCTAAGTATGAACAATGGGAACCACTTGTACAAAGCAGCTGCCTAATCAGGTCTAAAATGTATCTCTCACCAGAGAAAGGAAGGGCAATTGAGAGATTCTGCTCTCAGTTATATCAGAATACCCCCATTGATATTAATGTTACTGCACCAATGGAACTAAGAGCAGAATTTCACCAAAGATTTTATCTGTTTGTATGTCCAAAAGAAAAAAGGGATAACCAGTGGCATAAATTATCACAGATTAGGTTACCTTTCCTAATTACCTATGTCTTAATATATATAGGCAAACATACCTTTTGTGCAAAGGACCCTAGTTTGCCCTCTGATACTTCTGTCCAACCCCCACAGGAGTCAATGGCAGTTGTAAATTCATATGTGATGAGAGTGGAATTGAACTCAAGAAACATATTTTTACCCACATGGGTCAGTAAAATAGGCAGATCAAACATTTAAAAATGTTAAAAACCAAAACTGATGCTGTTGTTGGTTTTGGGGGTTTCCCAAAGGGGCACCACTGATGACACACCGTGTGGGAAAGACCCGACATAGATGGGAAGAGAAAGAACATCTTCTCTTCCAGCAGAAGCCAGAATTAATATTGTGGTTAATGGTAATGCGTGATACTGTTTTCAATACACACGTTTGCAAGGTTGAAAATTAATCTAAAATAGGTGAAATTCACCCAATTTGAACTAGTGGTAACATTTGTTGATTTTTTCACGTCTCACAAGTGATATTGATTTGATTTTGAAGGTTACCCTTGTCTACTTAAAATAAGGCTGATTCTCTTCATGCAACCAGGGCCGTAGTTAGTTAAAGATTTTTTTTTCTTGTCTTTCATATCCATGGGCTTTGAAAAGTCCTGAAATCTTTCACTTTAATAGGAAAGGCAAATGTTTTCCCTTCTGATGAAAGTCAGTTTGGGGATAAGCAGAAATATGGATAAATTGCACTTTGGATTTTTCCATTTACAATGGTTATGCTTAAAAAGTTGTCAAAAACTGGAAAAGCTTTAAGTGTGGCCATTATATCAAATTACTTCCAACAGTGTATGGTATACTGAATAATTTATACCGTCTTCTTTTAATCACATTCATATTTTTGATTTCCTCTTTTTACAAAGGCGTGTTATAAAATAAATTAAACAAAAGCTTTTCAAGATGGGATGTTTCATTATTATCAAACTAAAACCAGATTTGAAAATTCACTTATGTTTCAATAAGGCTTTAATGCTGAATGGGAGAATGTTATAAAACTTCCAGATGGGCTTGGACCAAGCCCCCTGAGTCCAATAAACCAAATTTTGCAAATGTTGGTATACAAGTCCAAAATGTGGCATTCAGCCATATTGCCAATAAAAATGTCTCTTTTTCATATAAATGGCTGATTTCATGCAAAATGTGCTAAGACTTTGCCAATAAAGAAAAACTTTAAAAAGTTCCTGACCACCCTCAGAGAACAGAAAAACTCTGCCAAAGTCTACCCCGGCCTGGTAATATGTATTATCTATTCACTCGATGAAAAAAGACATTCCAGCTGTAAGAATCTAAAATGAGGTCCGACAAAACTGTATTGCGGGATGAGAAAAGAAGGAGTATCTATTTTTGGAAGTGGAGAGAAGTTGGAAAATCCACTCTTGAGGTTTTTTTTTTCTTCTGAAACTATTCCCTATGGTCCAATGCTGCTTGTAATATTACACATTTTATATAAAAGTGATAGGATGTTAAGGTTGCACAGAAATCAGAGAAAGCTAATAAAGCAGGCGTTCTCAGGCCAAATTCCACAAAGACTTACACCATGGTTTGCACAGCATATACATCAATGTAAATCTGACCCTCTGTGTACAACAGGTGCTACTTCAAAAATAAATTAAATAAATACAAGCATGACAGCTTGTTAAGGCTGGGGCATTCCCTTTATTTATTTTTTTTGGTCATAACTGCAGCCCTGACCCTGAAATAAGATCCATGCTCACGGGTTCCTGCACCTAGTTGGAGAGCCATTGACTTCATTGTGACTCCGTGTGAGTAGGAAAGGCGACTTCAGTGACATTTATACATACTTTTGTATTTAATTTCTTTCGTTAAAATAAATCATTCCTAGGGAAGCTATGAATGTGAGAAAGGAGCCTTTGCAGTGTATTCCATAAATATGCTTTTATACCAATTTTATGACTGCACGGTATAAAGTACATGAATACTGGATTTTCGAATAGACCTTGCAAGGTAGCCACATATAAATTAAATACAAAAAAGTAGAAAACAAATTAAAGGGTTAAATAGGTTAAACCACCAAATGCAGGAATAATTATTATAACCTTCCATCCACAAAGTGCTTTATAAAGTGATTTGCTAACTAGGTACAGACATATTGCCACACAAAACCTGTAATTGATAGTTAGGTTCAAAAGGGGGATACCACTTACTACAGCTAACATCTAACTAAAGATTTTATACCTTCCTACCATACACACAGGACAGAAACTGTGGACATTGGCAATTCTGGAAATACACGGTTAAAGTATGTAGTCAGTTCCTTACTACCTTGACATAATGAATCATTCATCATTCACCACCCCACCCAAATTTCTACAGCTCACTCAATTTTACCTTTGCCCCGTTAAAAATCAACACATAACTTCAGACATGAAATAGAGGAAAATATTTTTTCTCTAACTAATAAATGTTCACCATAATGTAGCAATAACACAATATCCTGAATTGTTCGCTATGAAATACAACATACGTTATTTCAGAGTGGTAGCCATGTTAGTCTGTATCAGCAAAAACAACGAGGAGTCCTTGTAGTACCTTAGAGACTAACAAAAGTTATTTGTTACACAAAACAGTTACAAATTCAACATAGAGTATCTTATACCCACATCCCCATACTTGGAACAACAGCACCAAAACCAACCAAAAACACACGATGTGTGTTTTAGTATACATGAATTTATAGATTCATTATTGAATTGTTCATGTTTTTTAAATATATGCTGATTGATTTGTGCATACATCTATATACCTACCCAGGTTGGCAAATAGTGCCATATTCTGAATAAAGGTATATATTCATTTTATACACAAATTTGTATCCATTTTGTGTGCATGAGGGATGGACACTTACGTACATTGTACTTCCTAATGGGTGTTAATCACTCTTTAGATATCCAATAAATTATTAAAAATTCAAACAAAAACAGTGAAAGGCATCAGACTTTGTGATAAGTCCCATCTGTAGAGAAATCAATACCTGAAATTCAGTAAAACAAAAAACGATAGAAGGATTTTAAAGAGTTAAATCGCTAAAAATGTTTTTACCAAATATTATATAAATATTTACATAATATATATGTTACCATAGATATGTCTTTTCTGATTTACCTCATACTTCAAGAAAAAAGTTCTGTGTTTAAAGTAGGATGTGTTGTCATGAGAAATTTGAAGTGGTTTGGGGCCCAGTGATGCAAACCCTTATACATGTGAATAACTTCACACACAAGCAGTGCAATTGAAGTCAATGAGACTATTTGCATGCCTAAATGGTTACAAGATCGGACCTTTGGTTTGATTATACTGAAGTTAGGCATGGCCTTAGGACTGGAACCTAGCTCATTTTTAATTATGAAAAGACGTCTCTTCATAATATGTACATATAATAGGAATATAATGTGAGTGTGTTTATATAAGTTTAAGTATGTTGTGTGTGTGTGTGTGTGCATATCTATACCCAGATGCACACACAGAAGTAGCTGTATTTCATTGATGGATACACATACACTAATGCGGGCCATTAAGTATCTTAGATAGATAAATATGGGTGTATGTGTGTAGAATACCACCCCCCAATATGTATATACATATCCACCACTGAAATACAGCCACATCTGATGTAAAACTTGTGAATTGTTTAACAGCAAGAACAAAAGGGTGTTACAGCTGAGGATGGGAAACAAAGGCTATTTTATCCAATATACAGTGTACCAGAACAATTTTACATGGCACAACGGATGAAGTTCACTGCTATTCAGGTAACCAGTAAAAGGCGTGAGCATCACTCGCTTAGGGCGTGAAACAGTGTTCCCTTTCCATTGACTTCAAAGGATGTTGGATCAGGGACTTGTATTGCCCCCCGTAAAGGGTGAATTTCACCTCCAAGAATTAACCTCATATGAATTTGGGCAGCACACAGGGGTTAGTGTTGAAAATCATTTACCGTTGAGTCTTGGGCACCCAAATAATGAGTTATCTGACATTTCGTACCATATGCCGTACCTAAGCACAATGAGAATGAGGTAGTTTAAGGATCCACCTGATCCATGCCTTGATTATCAGAGGTACTCAGCACTCATAGTTCCCATTGGCTTCAATAGTTCAGGAACCCTAAATATCAGAACTCAGACTTTTTTGACCTTTTAAGGTTGTTTTAATTCATGTGTGTGCATGTTTAATATTCATGATGTGGTTGTATCAAAAGTGTGATCAGACACAAATAATCATGGTATGCGGCTTCATCTCTTATTTTTACTCCTTAATACTGCTGGACCATATCATGCTACCCTCTTTGAAGTAGAAATTTCTATTCTCAGCAATGGGGATTTCAATCTCAAAACTGAGGGCATGAAAAAGCCTATTTAATAATAACATAGTTACAAATGTCTGAAAATTTGGCCTTTCCCCCTTGTTTTTAGTTTCAAGCTTTACATCTTCTGAAAAAGCATTTTAGGAATTCAAAATGTTCATGCTTTGGCTCATCTCAGACGTGAATATTTTTAGGGAAGTTTAACACCAAGACGTTTGACTGTTTCTGAGTTGCATGAAGGTGATTAAAAGACAGCTTTCTATTTTTTAAAAAAGAAACAAGTCTTTACCTTCCATTTTTCTTATTTAGAAAACTGAAAATCTTTGTTAAATTTCACAGGTTTGAATTGGGACTGGTGTCTTAGTCTCAAAACTATATTTCTTCAAACAACACAAAGTTCTCAAGGTTTGAAAGTAAAGATTTAACACATGTGGTTTGTTATCCTAACTTCAGAAAGACATGGAAGGAGTATTTTCCCATTTATTTATTTAAATGTATAATAACTGTATAAAGAGTGCTCATCACAACCTCTGAGCACTTTTAAAAATGCTTAAAACTACAATTAATGATAAACTATCAATTGATCATAATTCTGGCAATTATGCACTAACAACACTACACCAGCAGTAATATAAATATAACAGACATTTAAAAAACCTTACCAATTAAATTAGCATAGTCTGCCAACCTCACCCTTCTCCCTGCTCCCGCTCGGTCAGGAAGAAAGAGGGACCTTGTAGCCTGCCCTGCAGATTAACAAATTGAACAAAGGCTGTTATGGACCAAGTGAGAGAAGAGAGTTGGAAAGGGGCCTAATGGAAAACACTCAGGCAGTATCCCCTTCACCTCCACCTTCTCTTTCGTACCAATGGTGCCATAGCTCAAATGCTTCCACAGACTGCAACTGTGGTGCTGTTTTATGAGGAAAGAGATTGTCTTATGTCTACACTACAGCTGGAAGATGTGGTTCCCAGCGTAGGTAAACAGAGTCACGCTAGCTCAGCTCAGACTAGCACCGTAAATAGCAGAGTGGACTTGCGGCACTGGCGGCATCTTGGGCTAGCCACCTGAGCTCGGACTTAGGAAGTTGGGCGGGCTTGGACTGGGGTGGCTAGGTAAGCCGCCACCAACACCGGAGAGTCCACACTGCTATTTTTAGGTGATAGCTCAAGCTGAGCTACTGTGAGTCTGTTTACCTGTGCTGGAAATTACGCTTGCCAGCTGCAGTGTAGATAGGTAAGTCATTTAGGGTTTTACAGGTCAAAAGCAACATCTTAAAATTAAATTACAAACTAATAGGTAGTTGGTGCAGATAATAGAGCATTGGATGAACACAGTGATACTCAGACTTCAGGAGTCAAATTAATGATCAACATTAGTGATCAAATTAGTGATCAACATGACCCAAAAGAGCCATAGTAGTGAATGTATTGTTTAATTTACTATAGTACTGTATATTCATATTTAAACAGTATGACAGGGGAAATATGTAGTTTATATATATATATCAGCAAAATGACTGACCAAGTATTATTATTTTATCAACTACAATTGGTTACTAACATAATAAAAGCACCCTGATTGGTTAATAACTTAGATTGGTTAATAATTAAATCACACAGTGGTTTAATATCATGTGTTGCAAAGAGCCGCAGGAGGCACATTAAAGAGCCACCTGAGGCTCGTGAACTTCAGTCTGAGTATCACTAGTTTAACATTTTCATGAAAAGAAACCCTCCCTACCAAGTGGGGTCTTGGATTCTGCACCAGTTGCAATTTCCAGATGGATTTAAGATGTAGCCCATACATTGCAGTACTCTAACGTTGGGGTGACAGAGGCATGGATGGCAGTTGCATAAGTCTGTATCTGAAAGAAACAGGCACTACCTGATCCAAACTGTAGCAGCTACTTGTCCTTCTAATACCAGCTGGGAGTCTAACCAGATTCCCCAGACTATGAACCTGATCTACAGATGGCAGACCCACATCCTCAATCAAAGGGGCCAGTATTATTTCTGCCATATCTTCTGGTTGCTTCCCCCAACCAATCAGCATTCACTTCTCAGCCAGCTAGCCCTCATCCATTCCCCAGTCTCCTCCAGACACTTAGTACTGCAGTCCACAGTTCTGGCTGTATCAGTAGTGATGGAGATATATAGCTGTATGTGATAAGCAGACATTTCCACTGCTATGCTATTTCCTCACTAGCCCTCTTAAGAGCCTCAGATATGTGTAAAACAAAAGGGGTTACAGATATAGTTATACATATGGCAATAAATTCCAGTTGCAGGAGCAGTTGCAGGATAACGATGATAATACTTAGCATATGCATTGTATTTAATCTTCAAAACACTTTGGCTGGCCAACCAGACTAGCATGTGTTAAAGGCCTTGTCTACACTTTTCTTTGTACACATGTTAACTAATCCAAATCCTAGTCTAGAGAAGGCCGGAATCATTTTCAAAGTACCCCGAAGACATTCTGTGCCAAAATATGAAAAATTATGCACCAAAAAATTAAAAATTCTGTGCATAATATTTTAAAATTCTGCAAAATTCTGCAAATTTTATTTGTCAAATAAATGTGGAGGCTCCAGCATGGCATTGGGGCACACAGGCCACTGGTTGCACAGAGGTGGAGATCTGTGCAGCTCCCCACCTGGGAAACAGACTCAGGGGTGAGGCTGCACCCAACCCTGACGCAGTGCAAGGACCTGACACAGTGCAAGGAGTGCGGGGGAGTGAGGCTCAGTGAGAAGGTCTGGGTATGAGGGGGTCTGGATGCATGGTGGATGGGGAAGCAGCTCCCACTGACTAACCCTAAGCTCCCACTGAAGCTGAGGAGCGATGGGGGCAGGAAGCAGGGAGAGAGGGGATTTGCAGAGCTTCCTGCAGTTGGGGAAGAAATATCAGGGTGGGTCTGACCCGGCCCTGGATGCTGTGCAGGGGAAGAGGAAGTCCTGTCCTCCCCAGCCCAGCCAAAACTAGCAGCTGAGCCTGCTACAGGATAGGAGCTACCAGACGGGTCTTTCCCAGTCTTGCCCCCTGCCCCACAGTGATTTACCTCTCTGCCGGCTGCCCTGGGCACCTGAAACATACTGGTGGAGAGGTTACAAGGCCGCTCTTGTGGCTTCCCTTTGCTTCCCTATCAAAAAGTCATTTTTCTGCGGGGAAGCAAAGAAATCCGCAGGGGACATAAATTCTGCACATTTGCAGTGGTGCAGAATTCCCTCCAGGAGTATCAAAGATAGGATTAGAATGTAGGAGTTCCTGATGTATCTTTCTGAGCTCAGGGATGTGTTTTCTTATAGATGTTTGACCACACTGGATGACATTTTATGCTTTAAACTAGAAGCCAGCATTATTTCTAGTGAAATTGAAAAACAGTCTCATTTAGTTCAGCAGATAAACCTGCCTCATTAAGCTATAAATGTTCCTGAATCAATTGTGTTTGGAATTGTTTCCGCACAAGTAAAGCTAGTTCTTCATGTGATGTATACTCACTCAGGCCCTGATCCTGCAATGAGCGCTGTGTCATGAGGCCACTGCTCCCATATGGAGTCCACTGCAGGATCAGGGCCCTGGTTACTTTCCTGTACTACTCACAAACCACATCAGGCTTTGCAGTGTTTAAATATTTTTCCAAGAAGTCACTTATGCATTAGTCTTTCTACTTATTTTTTAGGTAACCATTACGGATTATAAACTGTTCTTTATATATGGTAAAATTAATCATTAGAGGGCCTGATCCTGCAACCACACAAACGAATCTTGTGCCTTTACTTGCATCATGTACTGACTACTGATGTGAACAAAGGTACTCCAATGCATGTGTACAGGATGAGGCCCAGGGCAGCTGCTGTTGCTACAGAAGGGTGGTGAGTCCTAGATACCATCAATCGGATATGGTTTGATTGTGTCAAACAGCCTCAGTCTCCCATTGAGTGTGATGGAGGCAACAGTGTGCCAGCGGGAGCTCTAGGAGGCACTGTGCATGGAGCAACTAGACTCTGGAACTCCTGGGAGCATGGATACTGCACTATTCCTGGAGAAGGAGCAACATCTGCTCTGCGCCCAGCTAGCTGCACTGCTCCGTGTGCAGAGGTGTAACCTACTCTCCTTAGCGTTGCCAGAGTTTACATACAGTCCTGGAAGTCTCTGAGCTCAGAGATTCTCATGTGATTAACCCTCTCATGGGTGGTGCATGTAAGGAGCAGTTTCTTGTGCCTTCTCCCTACAATGTGCATGAATGCAGGTACTGGACACTAACTGGCCTTTAGTTCAGTAGATGATATGAATCAGTTGTGGTATCAGTGCATATCAGTGATTGACATGCGGCGGGGGGGAATGGAATGGGAACAGGAGGAAGCAAAATCCTGGCTCCATTGAAATTAATGGGAATTTTGCCATCAGCTTCACTGGATCCAGGATTCTGTAGATTTCCATTATAGCCTATTGCAATCAATCCTTGCTTGCTTGTTTTTTTAATATTTCTTTAATTTAGAGTTTTTCTCCAATATTTTACCGTTGTGGGTGGAGGTGGAGAGGGAATTTTTCAAAGGCTCAAAGTGCATTTAGGCACCCAGCTCCTCTTGAAAGACAATGCAAAGGGAGTGTCTATCTATTCGGGCCTTGGGAAATCTCCCTCGTGATATTTTAAATTTTTACTCACTTTTTGTCTTTTTCTTTAAAATTATATGCAAAACCCTGCTACGTCTGCATTAAGGTTGATCACACAGAAGTTAGGAAATTCAGAGTTAAATTTCCCTTAGCAACCTTAACTCTACCCCTGTCAGCAGGAATTTCTAATAGGATCTTTTATTTGGTGATCACACAGAACTGGGCAATGTGATATATTATTTAGCACATTCTGTAATACAATGCAGTGGAAAGAATCTGCAATATTTTTTTCTAGCCTTGCAGGTGCTTATGCAGTGTGTTGTGTTGCCACTTTTGCTCTTAAACCAAGGTTTAGTACTGCCCCTCCAACAGGACTCTTTAAAGGACATCAAGTATATATTCTTCATTTTGGTTTAAACTGACTATTTTTGTATAGCTTTAGCTTTACTTGTGTAGTGTTTTCTTTACTGCTAATTACACTGAATTTTAATACTCTTTCTACAGTAAGACTTTGTCAGTGAGATGAATTGTGCATTCTTGATGTATGCTTAAATTGCATCTTTTCTTGTAAACTTTCATGGATGTTGGTGGAATTTTGCAATGCTGCACATATGTCGTGTGATCATGTCATTTTAAGACCTTACTGTTTTGCACAGATAGTTGGCAATTACAGTGAAAGTTGTGTGAGAATTTTACATCTGACATTTTTGGCTTTTGTGTAATTAAAATTCCAAATCTAATAGGCATTTATGTAGTGCGTATAATATATGGTAGAGTGAAAACTGCAGCCGATAGCTAAAATAAATCCAGATCTAGATCAGGATAGAGGTTCCTGGGCCCTTGGACACACCCACTCAAGAGGAATCAAAAAATGGCCACAACTGGGTACTTTTTGGTTTTATTTATCTATGGATTGTAGTTTGACCCCCTTTACTTTAAAAACAGCCATATGCTTTTCTGATGGGACTTATCAGTACTGTATGTGACAGTATGTGTCAGTACTAGTCAGTGTGTGTCAGTAATAGTACATATAATAGCAGGCTCATTAGTCTGTTTTTACTATATTAGCCATCATTCTATTTTATTTTCAAAATATCCAAAGTAATAGAATCAGATTAAGGGCAAATTGTATGCCACCCCTATGTGTCTGTCGGTCTCATTTTTTAGTTTAGAGAAAACCAAAAAGCATCTTGAATTGGTAACTTCTATTTTTCCCCCCTCAAATAAAAATAAAAATAACCAGACTAATAGGATTGAAAATGAATTAAAGAAATTTGTGCTGTGGAGAGGAGTTTTTTTATGCTGAATTTTAATAGGGGAGCAAATGGTTATATCTGAGTTATAAGCCACTGGAATACAGGGCTTTATCATGGTAATATTGACACAATTTTCCAGTATAGCAGCACGCCAATAAACATGCTTAAATAATTGGACAGCACATCCAGTGTGTGCTTTTCAAGTCTTATATTTATATTTTTTTAAAATCTAGTTTGATTTATTTGGAATTCTCTTCTCTGAGTGAAGTCTATTCCATGAGGGGGTTAAACTTTTACAGGTTACTTCTCACAGTTTTAAAAGTAAATTATACACCAGACACTCAGTGGTATCAAACAAACGTGAGAGGATTTGTTCATTCATGGTCTTGTTCATTTCCTGATACACAGGAGGGCACCTGGGTGTGATTCAGTCTTTATCAGAATTCTCAGAATCCACCATGTACGGGTTGGAAACGGACATTGTGTTTGCAAACCAGGAAATACCGCCTGTTGCGATGACTCTCTTCTAAATACCAGTAACAAGAAATCAGTATGAAAATTTGCCAGTGAGGGTTTGAAGAAGCATTTATAAAATAAAATACTCCCTTGAGTACAAGTCAGATTGCTTGTATGTTTATTTTCTTTCGGTTGGCTCATGTGGCAGAAGACATGAAAGGTGCCCATGCTGCAGGCAATCCCACAGGAGGGTGGATGCTGCCTGATTATAAAACAGAAGCAGGGAATTGCACTGTCAATGCTAGTTAAATGCACTGCAAGTCCAACTGATGCTTTTTTTTTTCCCCTTTGTGAAATCAGTTGAAGCACTAAATATACTATAAATGTATAGCTAGGAGAGCAGAATGCTGGGATAGTTGAAACTAGAGTTGGCTATTGTAAACTACAGAGCATTCTTCTGCCCTTTACTGTGTGGTGATAATTTTTGTCTGTACAAATAAACTCCAGAACTGTCTCCGCTCTTAACAAAAGAAGGGGATGAATGGAAATCAATTATTTAAATGAAAAATACACATTAGAGGGACACTGTTAATTTAACAATTAAACTCATATTTTTAGCTACTATTATTATTCAGAACATCTAAGACTAGAAAGAGAAGAAGGGAAAGTTATTTTTTTTAGTTTTTCAGTTACTGAATTTGAAAACATTTAGTGTATAGTCAGTTTCACTGTTTCCCCTGTACAATCAGACAGTTAGTTTCCCTGTGTTGTTTGTGTGAATCTTTCGCAGAGCAATTGGGGAAGAGAGAAACACTTACAACAATAGGAAAATGTGATTGTAAAACCTTAAATACTGGCAAGGGTCTCAAGAGCAGGTGTAATGCCAGAAACTACTTTAACTCAGTTTTAAAAACTAACTAAATTTTGAATTGATTGCAAACTGTTAACAAAATATAACCACTGGGAAGGAGAATATATTTATTTGGTTTGCTCTTCTGGCCTGTTTTTTTAAAGAGATTTGCAACAAAGAGATTTTAAGCCTTCCCCCCCCCCCCAGTAGTTACTGCACCATTTGTAAAACTAGAAGGGTTCCTGTCACACCAGATTTATATCTAAAGGCTTTTCCTCTGCTTCATTGTCATCTGAGAGGTTGCATATTGTCTTTGATTGTTGAATTACTTAAATAATCAAATCAATTAGTGCGTACTTTTTTTCATGTGCTGCATTTGAAGAGCATTGCTGGAGAGGGTGTGTAAATTTTCAAAAGTGCCTAAAAAGCCTAATTTGCATGTTCAAAAGTGAATTAGATGCTTGGAGCCTCAGTCTCATTGAAAGTCAGTGGGACTTAGGTTCCTTAATTACTTAGGCATTTTTGAAAATCTTACCCCATTTGCTGAGTGAGAAACCTGAGTAGTATCTAATATAACAAATGGTTGCACTAGAGAGAGATGGATTATTGCCCTAAAAAGATTTTTTTTTACATCAATTGGTGCTACCTGTGTGGCTTGAGGGAATGACATTAATACTTGCATTAGAACTCTGTTTGGAACTGCCCAAACAGATGTCCAGAGAAATTTACAATAAATGATGCATTTTCACTGGATTATAACAAAGATGGTTTATGAATGTTACATTTTATTTTTTCTCTTTCAGGAAGCTCGTTTTACTCACTGAAGCATTTGACTGATAGCATCACACAGTTGTGTGGGAGAGAAGGGGATTTTGTACTCAAGTGAAACTCTCGGGTCTTGAGAAGTTAAAGAATCTGGATGAATTCCTACTGAATGGAGATTATTTCAAAAGGTCCCTGAGAACTCTCTTTCTCTCTCTACGGCTCCTGCTCTTCCTGAGTTGAAACGGTGTGTTTTGAGGTGGAATTTGAGAAAATGCTGGATTCAATCAAGTGCGTGCTGGTGGGAGATACCGCCGTGGGGAAAACATCACTCTTGGTACGTTTCACCTCTGAGACTTTTCCTGATACCTACAAGCCCACAGTGTATGAAAACACAGGGGTGGATGTCTTCATGGATGGTGTGCAGATTAGCCTAGGCCTTTGGGACACAGCAGGCAGTGATGCCTTCAAAGGCATCCGCCCCATCTCATACCAACAGGCTGACGTGGTGTTAATGTGCTATTCAGTGGCCAACCACAACTCCTTTTTAAACCTGAGGAATAAATGGATTGGTGAGATCAGAAGCCATTTGCCCCGAATCCCCGTTTTAGTGGTGGCCACTCAGACTGACCAGCGGGAAGCAGGACCCCATCATTTGTCCTGCATCAGCTCAGTTGATGGGAAGCGGTTGGCCCGGGAGGTCCGAGCTAAAGGCTACTTGGAGTGCTCTGCTCTCAGCAACAGGGGAGTGCAGCAGGTATTTGAGTATGCAGTCCGGACTGCAGTCAATCAAGCCCGAAAACAGAAGAGGAGGAAACTCTTCTCCGTTAACGAGTGCAGGATCTTTTGAAGTCGCTTTATTACTCTATTAGCTGCATTACTTCTTCCCTTGCACAGAAGTACATCAGCACAGAAAATGGAAGGTGAGCCAAGAAAGGACCTCTGGTAGGATCACCATGCTAGTGTTCCTGATGGGCCAGATGTACTTGCTACCTGACTTGGCTTTTCCCTTTCCATGAATAATGCACATGAAAAGTGCAGCTAACTTTCCTTTCTCCACAAAACTGTAAATGGGCTATTTTCCTCTCAGCTGTCTGGTCACAGAGGACTGGAGTGAGCCTGAACTGGAGACTTATGGATAATATCAATGTTCTTTAATTTTTCATTTCTGTTGTTGGTTTATTTGTCCTCACTTATTTAATGATAGAAGGCCTCGGCTTTGCCTGAAATCCCTGCTGACATAACTTCCCATGCTGAGTTTTTGACTCTAAGAACTTTGTATATATAATCTGATTATTGTATATTTAATTTAAAAAGACAGTTGTACATTTTGTTTTAAACTCCTCTAATATAGTTTGTTTTCTCTAGCTAACCACAAATGCAGACTGTCATATCTGTGAAATAGTCTCCTAGGACCAAACCCTTGCAGTTCTTATTGAGGTAAAACCCCCAATGGAGTGGTAGCAGTGGGGGTGAGAGCTGGAATACAGGGGATCATTAGTGGAACAGAATCTTTCACCTTTGCTGGTCCAAATCCAGCTTGGTCTGGAAGTGACCAAAAATTATCGTTAGTTGATCTGTGTCTTACATAATATTTATTTTATGGTCTCAGCCCAGTTCCCAGCAGATCAGTGACTACATCAGAAAACATGCCATACTTTGGCATTTGGTGACTGTCTCAGCAAAGAGGCCAAAGACTGAATGGGCCAGAGGAGACTGATGTGCTCCCTCATCTTTAGAGGTGCTGGCTCCTAGATAAAACTTTTAGGCTCCGGGATGGGACAGTACAGGGGGGCTCTCACTGTCATGCAACGTGCTGCCCCTGTTCTGTAGGCAGAAAATTTCAGTCTCCAGGGGTGACAGACATTTTTCATGAGCACTAAAATTCTCTCTCACACTTTTTTTTTAATGAACATTCTTCTGAACAGAGGTTTTGTTGAAACCAATAATCTAACATACTAAGGGTAATCAAATACATGGTGATGTTGAATTGATATAAATTGAATCAGCAGCAAACAACCTCTGGACCTGGGGTGCCAAGCGTAATTACTTTGGATTTTTACAAGATATAATTCAATATCCTTTACTTACCGGAGGAAACTAACAATATTTAGGGTCAAATCCTTGGGGCCAGGTTATTCCCCAGCACAGAAAACCTGCATATGGGTTTGCATGGGATAACCCTATTGGGGGTGAGGGTGGGCTTTGACCCCCTTTCAGGATGGCAGTAGTTCAACACACACAACCTGTGGATTCTCTGAGGTATGCACTGGTCTCACTGGAAATCAGGGCCTTTTGTGCTGCCACATCCATGCAACTCTTGCCCCATACAAGGGTGCTGGAACAATTTGTATAGCAGGAGTGCTGAGAGTCATTGAACCAAACTGTGAACCCTGAATATAGTGGAAACCACTTCAACCCAGGGGGTGCAGCAGCACCCCCAACAGCCCTAGTTCCAGCACCGGTGGCCCCAAGCACAGGGTTTTCCCTGCCCACAGCAGCCTTCCAGCGGGTTCCACAGTGTAGTAGGGCACCGCACAAAAGTTAACGCAACCTTAGGCTGTGGGGGCTTTACAAAGGATGCCCTTTGGTTGGCAGGATGGATGTGTGGGGGGAGATAGATTAGTCACGTATGCAGTGCCTCTCCTTTCCACCTCTAGCTCAACCCCTCCCTTTCTGCTTTCTGTAGGGTCTGAGGAGATGATGCCATGGAAGGCAACACTTCCCCCTTCTGTATGGGTAAGGATCCTCTTTACACATGGATCCTGGGAGAAAGATCAGTCCCTGTTCTCACTGAGTCCTTATTTGGGCAAACTCCTGCTAGCATTTGGATGGGAGTGTGGGTGTAATAACTTGTCTGATTCAAAACTGAGTAAGAACCTCAGGACTTCGCCTTAATGTTTTTAGACACCTCCAGTGCTGGGTGGGTCTATCTTCCTTAGCGAGCAAATCATAGTTCAAATATAGCTGGGGAGTGAACTGGGTACTCTCAGGGTGCTGCTCCCAGCTTGGTAGGCTATCAGAGTTTCTCTAAAGAGAGCTTAGCAAATTAAGTCCTGCTCTTCCCAGCAATTGCAGACATGAACTCGCATGAGACAAAATAACGATGGTTGTTATTTATATGGGGCTCAGAAGCATACCAGGTGCCCTCTAGAACAATTTAAGACATGACACAGTGAGTGTGAGTAGCAAACAATAGCGCGGGAATTGAGGGTTGAAAGAAGAAGAGTTCCATAATGAAATCCCATGGTTACTTAGTTTTGGTATCAGCCAATTGCTTGTATATTACCTACCTCTTGGAATTAGAGCTAAGTAGGAGCAATGGGCAGAGTCATACTTAAACACTGTTTAAACACTGTTTAAGTTTAAACACTGAGTTCAATGGGACTATTCCTATGAATAAAAGGACTAATGTGAGCAAATATTTCCAGGATAGGCCCTTGAACTGTAAGTGTACACAAAGCACTTGAAGTGTTTATTACACCACCAAGTCCCAGGCTGGTAAACATTTATTTCTACTTGAACTTTCCAGTGTTATCCTAAGGGAGGCCCTTTCATTACAAACAAGTACTGGGTTCATACGGGTCATTTACACTTGTTTTAAATCCTTTCAAACTCCTGCACCCAGGATCACAGCATAGGGGCTCCGGTCGTTTCCTAGCTTATCTGTATTCCGCTCTTAAGTTCTGCCACCTCTGACTGCAAAAATTTTGGCACAGAATGCAAGCCCATTGCCCACAGAAACACTAAAATCTAGCCTGTTAGTAAATGAATTTGAACTCCGTGGGACTCTTCACATGAGTAACATCATTCAGATGCACAGATGTTTGCAGGATGAGGTCCTCAATGAAAACCCTGTAGCCTTGGCAACCACCATGTTTTTGCTCCTTATCAAATCTCAATAGTCCTTCATTACTGAAAACTGTGTTTTCTGTAACCCTAACTAAAGATTAACGGTTGTTAATGTCATGAACATTAAAAAATGGGTGCAAAAAGTATGAGTCATATTGTAAATCTTCTCACTTTGTTTATTTATTTATAGACATTTCTACGGTGCTTATTACCAGAGTAACTGTTTTCTCACCTGACTTAGCCAGTCATCTTTTTCTGGATATATTTTTTAAAAAGGGCTCTAACAAATTATCTTCTCTTCTTGTGTTCAGTTTGATTAAAAGTGCTGCTTTTATGTGTTGCAGAATAATAAGTGTTATGCCATGACCACTTGTGGTGATTATCGGCTATATCGGGGCGGGCAAACTTTTTGGCCTGAGGGCCACATGGAGTTTCCAGCAGCACAGCATGCTGAAGCAGCGGGGGAGGGGGGACAGCGGGGGAGGGGCCAGGGGCTAGCCTCCTGGGCCAGGAGCTCAGGGACCGGGCAGGAGGGTCCTGCGGGCCGGATGTGGCCCGCGGGCTGTAGTTTGACCACCTCTGGGCTACATGATGCTGTGATTACAGGCTATCAAGATGCCCCAAATAATTATCTTTATATTGAACAAAGTCAAATGAAAATGTGTGTCAGAAACACACCATTAGAGGGATATAGCATTAATGTAAATGAGTCACCCAATGGGCTTTTATATGGTATTTTACATGCTATGAAGGAAAGGCCTCGGAAGGCCTTGCATGCAGTTCAACTGAGCCAGAGGTAGGATTCAAAGGACACCACATCCTGGCTCTGCACCGCATGTTTGTGGATGGGCACTGTGCCTAGATCACACGGTAGGATTAAGGTTGGCTTGATGAGAGTGAAGCCTAGTGGAATGGCTACACTGCAATTAAATAGCCCTGTAGCCCAAGTCAGCTGGCAGGCGCCAGCCACGGGTGTCTAATTGCAGTGTAGACATACCGTTACTGACTTGGAAGGGAGAATGCTATCTCCCTCCCAACCTCATGGACCTCACTAACATACAGCATAGAACCCAGGCTGTGCACTTGGGCAAGAGGATTTGGGCATTCTTCCCCCCCTCCCAATACAGAAAAAGACTCCTTAATTGCCTCCTCTAATCCCATCCAGTTCATCATAAAAACTACCCAAATGAGTAAGTGTATATTGATGTTTAAAATCATGTCAGGTCGAGGAATGATGAAGGCAGAGGCATTTTGTCTAGATACTTAGAGGGAAACTGAGCCACTTTTTCTCAGCCCAACCGTTTACAGCATGTCGATGCTAAGAAGCATTTATCATCATGAATAAACTGTGAAAGGCTATTTATTTATTATTTTTAATTATGTCTCTTTCTCAAGCCTAGTGCTGGAAATAGTGATCTCGCAGTGTGAGACCCCAAATACAGAGGGTGAAATCCTGGCCCAATTGTAATCACTCGTGAAACACCTATTGACTTCAGTGAGGGCCAGGATTTCACCCAGAGACTGCAAAGTAGTTTCCAACATACTTAAACATAGGGACCTTGGAACTGCCATATGGATCAGATCTGAGATCCATCTAGTCCAATGCCCAACAGCAGATGTTTCAGAAGGTGTAAAAACTTTATTTCAAGCAAATGTGGGATAATCTGCCCCCCACCCCCATAGACTAGGTCTCATCCTTATCTCTAAGGGTATGTCTACACAGCAGCTGGGAGAGTGCTTCGCAGCCTGTGTAGACAGACATGCGCTAGCCCTGCTCAGGCTAGCATGCTAAAAATACCAGTGGAGTGGCAGCAGTGGTATGGCTTAGCCACCCAAGTACGTAACCCCTGAACAGGCTGGTACTTGGGTGACAAGCCAGAGCTGCCACCTCTGCTGCTACAGTCATTCTGATAGGTTTAACAAACTAGCTTGAGCAGAGGTAGTGCATGTCTCTCTACCCAGGCTGGGAAGCACACTCCCAGCTGCTGTGTAGACATACTCTAAAAGTCAGAGATTGCTTAAGCCCTGAACCATGAGGTTTAATATGCCTTCCAAATTTGTTATCACTGATTATGATAACTCCGTCTATTGTTATTCACACATATGTCCAGTCATTTGCTAAGTTCTTGGCCTCAGCAACATTCTGCATCTTGTTGTGTGAAAAAGTATTTCCTTTGATCAGCTTTGAATTTGCAACCTTTTAACTGAATTGAGTGCCCCTCTTGCTGAAGTTACTTGGTTAAGGGATTCCTCAGATACAGCCACCTTCATAAATAACTGACTTTAATATTCAAATTGCTCTAAAACCCTAATCTGCCTTTTAGCATAAACATTTTATTTTTTCTCACTTGTTTTGCAAAATGTGATGATAACAGAAGATCATTTTTATATAAAGATTCAGCAGTATTTGCTTGAACTGTAATATATAAATCTGGGTGTTTCTATGAAAATAAGCATATAAATAATTATTTGTTATGTGAATAAATATTTGTAGTGGACCAGAAATGGATAAGGAGCATTCCTGTAACCCAGGCCTGATAGATATGATTTGCTTTGTTCTATCTGACTTACATGTTAACTAACAGTTGTTAACTATTTGCGGGCTTACCTTGTTCTTTCATTGTTTTGTGTATTTTGTTATGGTTGTGTTTTTGTGGCCGTCTTTTAACTGTAAAACAGAGGAAAAAATAATATTGTCAAATATTGTATGATGTTCCCTCAGCAATTTGGTTTGCAGGAAATGTATGGAAAAGCCATACAAATAGAGTTTTAAAATAAATCATAAGTACATGTGCAAATATAAGCCCTGATTCAGGGAAGAATGCTTAAGCACATGCTTAAGTGCTTTCCTGAATAGGGCCGTATTGACTAAGGGTCAAAAGGGCCTACTTCACTTAGACAGTTAAAATAGGATTTAGGGTCCTATGGTACTTTTGAAAATGAGTCACTTACATGCTTTTGAAAATTTGACATGATGTGCTCATTAATTATGTTATGCTATGGGCTTGTCTACCCTTGAAATGTTGCAGATGCACCACTGTAGGGTTGAGAGACATAACTAGGTCAATCTAATTTGTAAGGGCATGTCTACACTTGCCACTTAAAACGCAAAATGTCTCTTTTTTGTGCAAAAACCGTGGGAGGGTCTACACATGTGAATGACTTTTTGTGGTGAAACTCAGAAGTTTCATAAGCACAGCACATTCTGTTAACACTTCCTTTCCCAAGCACAGTAGCAAAGTTTAATGATTTTCAGTTGAAACTCAGCAGCCAGGCGTTTGGCCTTCATGCTCCACATCTGAGTAAACCTTTTGCTCTTCCCCTCACAAATGTTATGTAAAGTACAGAACGCCGCAAAAACCATGGGAATATTTTCCTCACTCATTTCCAGTATACTGTACAAACATCTCCAGCACGCTTTCAAACAGCCCAACGCACATTCAACAGCCATTCTGCACCTACTCAGCCTGTTGTTGAAACATTCCTTACTGACATCTAGGTTTCCAGTGTATGGCTTCATGAGCCATGGCATCAATGGGTAAGCTGGGTCTCCCAGGATCACAATGGCCATTTCCACTTCCCTGACGGTGATCTGCTGATCTGGAAAGAAAGTCCATGCTTGCAGCTTTCTGTACAGGCCCGTGTTTTTAAAGATACGTGCGTCATGCACCTTTCCGGACCATCCAGCGTTAATGTCAGTGAAACGCCCATGGTGATCCACTAGCGCCTCCAAAACCATGGAGAAGTATTCCTTTCAATTTACGTACTCGGTGCCAAGGTGGCCCGGGGCAACTATAGGGATGTGCGTTCCATCTATAGCCCCACCACAGTTAGGGAAGCCGATTTCTGCAAAGCCATCCAAAATGTCATGCACATTACCAAGAGTCACGGTCTTGGGCAGTAGGCTGCGATTAATGGCCTTGCACACTTGAGTTACCAAGGCACCAACAGTTGATCTCCCCACTCCAAACGGGTTTGCAACCGACAAGTAGCTGTCTGGAGTTGCCAGCTTCCACAATGCAATTGCCACATGCTTCTCTACAGCGAGTGCAGCTCTCAGTCTGGTGTCCTGGCAACACAGGGCTGGGGAAAGCTCAGCACACAGTTCCATGAAGGTGGCTCTCTGCATCCAAAAGTTTTGAAGCCACTGGTCGTCACCCCAGACATGCATAACGATACGATCCCACCACTCTGAGCTAGTTTCCCAAGCCCAAAAACACCGTTCCCACAGTGCTCAGCTCCTCAGTTGCCAAAAGCAATGGAATGTTACTTATTTCCATTTCAGGAAGCTCATCAGGTATCTCTGACTGCAGTTCTCTTTGCAAGTTTAAGAACAGCTGCACTGCGACGCACGAAGTGCACGTGACAGCTATCGGAGTAGCGGACAGCAGTGCGGGATCCATTCCTGCTTGTAGATGTGGCGGGGAAAGCCACCAGACAGCAGGGGGTGTTAAAAAATGCCGCAGAAGAAACAAGGAAGTAATGGGGCTGAGGGGACATGAAGCAGTGCAGCTCTGGGCACTGAGCAGGGACCCAGAATGCCTTCCGCTCACCCCCCCGCCTCCCACAAGACCTAGCGAGAGAGCTGCACTGTGGGACAGCTGGCCAACAGCGCTGCTCTCATCCCGATGGAAGTGCTGCTAGTGTAAACGCTGTCTGACGCCTGAGGAATTGAGTGAGTACACAAACCAGCGCTTTACTTTCACCGGTTCCCTATCACCGGTGAAACTTACAGCGCAAAAACTCTGCAAGCGTAGACATACCCTAAATGTAAACCAGGCCCTATTCTGGAATAAGAATGCCTTTTTCCAGTTTAGCTTATATTCATTTCCAAATAACATAAATTAAACCAAAAAAGCTCCCTTATACTGGAATAAGAGTGACCACAGAGGGGGATATGTCAGTATAACTACAGCGGTATCAATTCACACCTTAGCTTCTACCAGTATAACTTTCTGGAGTAGACAATGCCTAAGGCTACGTCTACACTGCAGCCACTACAGCAGCACAACTGCAGCGCTGCAGCTGGGCTCCTGCTCTAGCACCGTGGATGTGTCAGGAATCAGGGCCTGCAGCAGAGCTCCTCTACAGCCAGCCTCATTACTACAGCTGGCCAGCAGCAAGCAGCTGCTTGATTAGCCACAACACCTGACTGGCCGCAGAGGCCAGCAGCAGGCTCTTAGGTCAGCAGTAGCACCAGCTCACTGGCTTCTCAATGCTCATGCCCACCGCTTTGCTTGCTCCTGCTGCTCAGGCCTTGCCTCTGTCCTGTACCTGCCTTGAACCCCTCTTTGCCTGATACTCTGCTTGCTCCCAGGGGTGGCAGGTTTGTAGAAATGTTGGTGGTGCCCAGAGCCCACCTCCCAAACTCTGTCCCCTGCACCTGCCTAAGGTTCTGGGAGTTTGGTTGGAGGTCTGGGTTGTAGGCCCTGGGCTGGGGCAGGGGATTGGAGTGCAGGCTCTGGGAGGGAATTTGAGCATGGAAGGGGTGAGAGGTTGGGCTCTGGGAGGGAGTTTGGGTGCTGAGTGCAGGCTCTGGGCTGGGGCAGGAGTGCAGGCAGGTGAGGGGTGCAGGCTCTGGGATGGAGTTTGGGTGCAGGCTCGGGGGTGCAGGCTCTGGGCTGGGGGTTTGGGGGCAGGAGGGGGTGTGGGGAGGGGGTGCAGGCTCTGGGCTGGGGATGGTGAGGGGTGCAGGCTCCAGGCTGAGGCAGGGGTGCAGGAGGAGGGGTTGAGGGGTGCAGACTCTAGAATGGAGTTTGGGTGCAGGCTCTGGGCTGGGGATTTGGGGATGGGGGGGGTTGGGGGCAGGAGGTGGTGTGTGTGGAGGTGGTGCAGGCTCTGGGACAGTTTAGGTACAGGCTCTGGGCTGGGGCAGGGGGTGGGGTGCAGGCTTGGGGGTAGGGTGCAGGCTCTGGGAGGGAGTTTGGGGGCAGGAAGGGTGTGTGGGAAAAGTGTGGGGGTGCAGGCTCTGGGAGGGAGTTTGAGGGTGTGGGAAAGGAGTTAGGGTGCAGGCTCTGGGAGGGAGTTTGGGGGTGGGAGTGCAGGCTCTGGGAGAGGGTGGACGGGTGCAGCGCTTACCTAGGGGCTCCTAGGCAGGGTGTGCCGGGGGTCTCTGCATGCTGCTACCCCCCAGGCAGGGCCCCTGCAGCTTCCTATTGGTCGCAGGGGCACTTGGGGCAGGGGTAGGAGCAGTGCGTGTTGACACAGACCCACCCTGCCCAGAGGCTGCAGGGATGGGCCGGCAGCCGCGTAGCATGAGCATTGGGAAGCTGCTCAGCTTTGCTGGGGTAGGTGGGGGCCCTGGGCCATTTTAAATCGCCCAGGGGACCCAAGAGGGTGTGGGAGAGACCTGGCCTCAAACATTGCTGGAGCTGGGCCCAGACCAGGAATGTTCCTGGTGCTCAGTCACCACTGGCCCATAGAACTCACCGCCCATAAGTTGCTCCAGTTCCTGCCCTCTGGTTTGACCCTTGGCTCTGGCTCCTTCCTATGGACTTTGGCTCAGCCCTCCACACTGGTATCTAGCTCCTGCCTTCTGGTTTGATCCTTGGCTTTGGTTCCCGACTCTGACCCTGACCCTAGCCATAAGGCCTGATGCCTGCTCCCATCACTAGGCCTGATGCCCGCTCTGACCACTATGCTTGACTGCCCTCATCCTTGTCAGCTGACAAGATGCTTCCGACAACAACAGAAGGGGTATTTCTGAGGTAGGCCTAGTCTAGGATAGGAATTTATTTCAGAATAGCTATGTCTCTTGGTGGTGTGAAAGATCCACACCCCGGGAGACATAGCTATATTGACCTAATCCTTATTATAGACCAGCACTAGGCTGATGGAAGAATTCTTCTTCTGTCCACCTAGCTACCACCTCTCAGGGAGGTGGATTACCTGGGCCGACAGGAGGAGCCCTCCCCGTTGCCCTGCTGCAGCATTTTAAGTGTAGATGAGTGTGTAATTATTCCATGTCTTTGGGAAGCAGTAGCTAGGTCGATGGAACAATTCTTCCATCGATGTAGCTGCATCTACACTGGGCATTAGGTCAATCTAACTACCGTGCCCAGGGTGTGAAATTTTAGCTAGGTCAATCTAATTTTAAAGTGTAGACCAGGCCTAAATTGTGGTCAGTCATAGATTAGGATTGGAAGAGACCCCAGGTCTAATCCATCCCCCTGCTCAAAGCAGGACCAACCTCAACTAAAGTCAATGGGACTCAGGGCTTGTCTACACAGGAACTCTTCTTCCCCCCCCCCCCATAAGCCAAGATGTAAATTTAAACCAGTATCATTATATTCGTATAGCCCACCATGTGGCCACTCTTATTCTGGTTTCTTATTATACTGGAAAGTTTTTAATATGAACTGAAGAGAAAACTACACTTATGCCAGAGTTGGCCTATCATCTACCTGGGGTGTTAGGCTCATATAACTATACCAATATAATATAAAGTAGAGACACTTTATTGTGTAGACCAGTCCTTAGCCAGTGTAGCCGTTACAGCAGCACAGCAACGGCACTGCTATAGGGTGGTAGTGCAGATGCAGGTAATCCACCTCTTCAAGAGGTGGTAGCTCGGTTGACGGAAGAATCCTTCCATTGACCCAGCTGTGTCTACATGTAAGGGGACTGTTGCCCCCTTACTAACATTCAGTGGGGGTGTTTTGTTTGGCTAGCTCCCAGTACTAAGAGGGGAAGGGTCTATGGAAAACCAGGACCCTGAGACTGATAGTCCCCAGGAACAATGGGGAGAGGCCAGTGCTCCAGGTCAGCCTGAGTAACAGGGTGGGCAGGCTAATCAGACAGTCAGGAGGCCAGGGAGGTCCTGTCCTCCATGTGAACTGGAATTGCGTGGGTCAGACAGAGTGGGGCCCAGCTAAGGAGAAAGGAGGAGCGCAACCTGAGCTGGGGAGCAGAGCTGTGCCAGATCCAGAGAGAGCAGACCCTGTCCTGGGAGCAGAGCTGCAGCCCCAAAGCCAGAGGCACAGCCCAGAGAGAGCAGACCCTGTCCTGGGAGCAGAGCTGCGGCAACCAGAGCCAGAGGGGCCAGAAAAGCAGCCCAGGAAGCAGGTCAGTGCTGGGAGCAGAGTCACAGAAGCAGCCTGCAGAGCAGACCTGTCTTGGGAGCAGAGCTGTAGCAACCAGAGGCAGAGGGGCCAAAGAAGCAGCCCAGGGAGCTGGAGGCAGAGCAGCAGCAGCAGTGCTGAGACAGAGTGGTGGAGCTGGGTGCGGTGAGCAGCTGAGGGGAGTGAGGGGGACCCTGGGCAGCGGGCCCAGCACAGGGAGACGCCTCAGCCAAGAGGCTCTGCAGGCCAGGCTTGGATCTTAATCCCGACAGGGCGGGGGCGACACTGGGAAGAAGGGTCCTCCCACTTAGAGCCTGGGAGCATGAGGCCACCACCAGAGCAAGTGTCCAACCCACAGCATCCCTGCAGCACAGCCAGGGCCTGAGAAGAAGGCCTGGGACTTACAAGGAACAGACTGTGAACTGCCCTGGCATTCCAGAGACACTGTTTGTGATGTGTTTCCTTTAACCTTTCCCATTTTTCCTTATTCTTTTTAAAATTAATTGTTGATTAAATAACTTTTATATGTAATGGCCAGTGGGTCAGAGAAGTGCCTAGTGCAGAGAGAGTACCCTGGAGTGGGGACACCCTAGCCCCTGTCCTAGGTGACGACAGCAGGACTGGGGGTCGAGCCCCCCAGGAATCCTGGGCCCAGCCTTGTTGGGGTTACGAGGACTCTGCCAGACAGGAGAGTGGAAGGGGAGTCCTCAAGGGCAGGGAGGCCACTAGGTGAAGGAAGTGGGAGCGAGGACTCGGATCCTTTCGCTAGCCCACTTCACCGGGGTAGTGCAGAAGCCAGGAAAGTTCCCCACAATAGCGGGACTATTCCCCCACTTACATACACAAGGGGTTAAGATGACCTAACTACAATGCTCAGGGTGTGAAATTTTTCACATCCCTGAGCAATGTAGCTAGGTCAGACCTAAGTTTTAGGTGTAGGCCACGCCCTAGACTCCAAAGTTGCTCAGTCACTTTTTAAAATGTTACCCGTAATTGAACAGTATATAAAACTGATACAGGTACCAGGTATTTAACTAATCAAGCATGGTTTCTGGGAAAACTGTAGTGCTGGTAGCCACCTGCTGATGAGTAGATCTTGGTTTTGTCTGCGACTGACCATAATATGTTCCATATATTACATTTCTATTGGTTTCCCAAACTATTGGGCATAGAGGCATAGAGAGGCTACACAAGCGATCTTATAGCAGCACAGCAGAATGGTACAGCTGTAAGCTTGCTGCTGTAGATGGGGCTACAGTTACAGAGGCCTACAATGCGAATGTTGAAATATTACCTTACAAAGAAGGGACTGAGATGTTATAAGTGAGATTAATGGATGCAGCAATGCACAAGCATTCAGTAAAACCTAAACACTAAATACATTCTTATAATCCTAATACCTACTTTAACAATAGTAACACACAGGTTACTTATTCCAGCTATATATTTGTCTGTGTGTTCAACTCTTATATGGAGACCTTGGCATGAGCTAGTACCTGGTCTGCCAGCATCATAACATGTTTATCATGTGTCAATCAGCACATGTACAATATACTTTGTTAATCATACAAAACACAGGTAAAACAAAAATCATAGGTAACAGGCTGAACCAATGTCAGGTAAAGGACCTAAAACCCCGTTTAAAGGGTTCAGTTAAAGTTGACTCACTTGAAAAACTCCAGTCTTCTCCAACCCACCCAAAAACCTGGGCAGCTAGATAGGACCTGAATTTGTTAAGGGCACACGAAAGCCTATCAAACTAGGAAAGAATAGCTGTAAGTAGATGAAGTGTGGCCTGTTCTCCTTTGGAACCAATTATAAGACAAATCCTCTATGGAAAGTTGTGGTTTAATTACGAAGAGGGTTCTTAGTTCTCGTTCTAAAACGAGAAAAATGTGGAAAAAGCTAATGTGCTCAATGCTTTTTTTGCCTCTGTCTTCACTAACAAGGACAGCTCCCAGACTGCTGCGCTGGGCATCACTACATGGGGAGTAGATGGCCAGCCCTCTGTGGAGAAAGAGGTGGTTAGGGACTATTTAGAAAAGCTGGACGTGCACAAGTCCATGGGGCCGGACAAGTTGCATCCGAGAGTGCTAAAGGAATTGGCGGATGTGATTGCAGAGCCATTGGCCATTATCTTTGAAAACTCGTGGCGAACGGGGGAAGTCCCAGATGACTGGAAAAAGGCTAATGTAGTGCCAATCTTTTAAAAAGGGAAGGAGGAGGATCCTGGGAACTACAGGCCAGTCAGCCTCACCTCAGTCCCCGGAAAAATCATGGAGCAGGTCCTCAAGGAATCAATCCTGAAGCACTTAGACGAGAGTAAAGTGATCAGGAACAGTCAGCATAGATTCACCAACGGTAGGTCATGCCTGACTAATCTAATTGCCTTCTATGATGAGATTACTGGTTCTGTGGATGAAGGGAAAGCAGTGGATGTATTGTTTCTTGACTTTAGCAAAGCTTTTGACACGGTCTCCCACAGTATTCTTGTCAGCAAGTTAAAGAAGTATGGGCTGGATGAATGCACTATAAGGTGGGTAGAAAGTTGGCTAGATTGTCGGGCTCAACGGGTAGTGATCAATGGCTCCATGTCTAGTTGGCAGCCGGTGTCAAGTGGAGTGCCCCGGGGTCGGTCCTGGGGCCGGTTTTGTTCAATATCTTCATAAATGATCTGGAGGATGGTGTGGATTGCACTCTCAGCAAATTTGCGGATGATACTAAACTGGGAGGAGTGGTAGATACGCTGGAGGGCAGGGATAGGGTACAGAGGGACCTAGACAAATTGGAGGATTGGGCCAAAAGAAATCTGATGAGGTTCAATAAGGATAAGTGCAGGGTCCTGCACTTAGGACGGAAGAACCCAATGCACAGCTACAGACTAGGGACCGAATGGCTAGGCAGCAGTTCTGTGGAAAAGGACCTAGGGGTTACAGTGGATGAGAAGCTGGATATGAGTCAGCAGTGTGCCCTTGTTGCCAAGAAGGCCAATGGCATTTTGGGATGTATAAGTAGGGGCATAGCGAGCAGATCGAGGGACGTGATCGTTCCCCTCTATTCAACATTGGTGAGGCCTCATCTGGAGTATTGTGTCCAGTTTTGGGCCCCACTCTCCAATTTATCCACATCCTTCTTGTAGTGAGTCCAGCGAAGGGCAACAAAAATGATTAGGGGTCTGGAACACATGACTTATGAGGAGAGGCTGCGGGAACTGGGATTATTTAGTCTGCAGAAGAGAAGAATGAGGGGGGATTTGATAGCTGCTTTCAATTACCTGAGAGGTGGTTCCAGAGAGGATGGTTCTAGACTATTCTCAGTGGTAGAAGAGGACAGGACAAGGAGTAATGGTCTCAAGTTGCAGTGGGGGAGGTTTAGGTTGGATATTAGGAAAAACTTTTTCACTAGGAGGGTGGTGAAACACTGGAATGCGTTACCTAGGGAGGTGGTAGAATCTCCTTCCTTAGAAGTTTTTAAGGTCAGGCTTGACAAAGCCCTTGCTGGGATGATTTGATTGGGGATTGGTCCTGCTTTGAGCAGGGGGTTGGACTAGATGACCTCCTGAGGTCCCTTCCAACCCTGATATTCTATGATTCTGAGGTTCGGTTCTCTTATGGTTTTCCCCAATGTTCCATTGAGATGTGTAGGGTTTATGCCCTAGTGGGAACAAACCGGGGAGGTTGCTCTCAAACTCCATGGATATGCACAGAGCTACTGAATATAGAAGGACTGTTATGTGGCAATTCCTGAGCCTCTGCTTAGGCTCTGAGTCTTCTGCAGCTCTCCAATGGAGCCATGCTGCCAAGGAATCCAAGGCAGCAGTGTGAAGTGGCCATTCATATTAACAGGTTGTTCACTCTGAAAGAAGACTCTGTGCAGGGATTGGGGGTGGGGGGTGGCCTTGCTACTGCAACCCCATCGTGGCAGAGGTTGGTGGCAAGGGCCATCATACACTGTCCTCTTCTCAAATGGATAACTCCTCCCTCCTCCAGGATGGACCATGGCATGTTTAAACCTGTAAGCAGCAATCTGGGGAATTGAGAGGCCCCAGCACGCTTAAAGAGGAGTGATGATGCCCTCAGCAAAGAGCGCTTGTGGATGCTCATTGTCGCTAACCTTCCTAACAGAGGCAGGGCTATGGCATAAGGCAGGTCAACAGGGAGCCTCCATTTAGGAATGTGCCTGTGGCCCTGGAATGACTAAAATTTGGCTCTGCTGCTTCTTGCCCACACCTATCTGACTCCCCTCCATCTGTCGATCTTGGATCTAGTCTGCTCCCAAGCTAAAGGAGGAATAGTCTCTAAAATAGTCTTGTGGATAGGGAGGAAGCAGTAGATGTGATATATCTTGGCTTTAGTAAGGCTTTTGATACTTTCTCACATGATGACAGGTTCAGAGTAGCAGCCGTGTTAGTCTGTATTTGCAAAAAGAAAAGGAGTACTTGTGGCACCTTAGAGACTAACAAATTTGTTAGTCTCTAAGGTGCCACAAGTACTCCTTTTCTTTTTTCTCACATGACTTTCTCATAAACTAGAGAAATATAGTCTAGACCTATGTTCCCCAATGACCAGTCCGTGGACCGGTCCCCGTCCATGGTAGCCTCCTTGCTGGTCCCTGAGATTTCCCTGACACAGTTTAGGAAGGTAGCAAGCCCGTCCCTGGTATCTAAAATGTTGAGAAACACTGGTCTAAACAAACATAAGGTGTGTGCAAAACTGGCTGGAAAATCCATATTCAGTAGTTATCAATGGTTCACAATCAAACTGGAAGGGCTTATGAAATGGGGTCCTGAAGGGATCTTTTCCGTGTCAGGTTCTATTCAATATCTTCATAAACAATTTAGATAATGGCATAGAGAGTACATGGATGATACCAACATGGGAGGGGTGGTGAGTGCTTTGGAGGATAGGATTAGAATTCAAAATGATCTTGACAAACTGGAGAAATAGTCTGAATTAAACTGGATGAAATTCAATAAGGACAAATGCAAAACACTATATTTAGGAAGGAATAATCAACTGCACAAATACAAAATGGGAGATGACTGCCTAGGAAGGAGTACTGCAGAAAAATATCGGAGGGTTATAGCAGATCGCAAACTAAATATGAGTCGACAAGTTTTTTGGATGTATTAGTAGGAGTGTGGTAAGCAAGATATGAGAAGTAATTCTTCCACTCTACTCAGGACTGATAACGCTTCAACTGGAGCATTGTGTCCACTTCTGGGCACCACACTTCAGGAAAGATGTGGACAAATTGGAGGCATTCCAGAGGAAAGCAACAAAAATGATTAAAGGTCTAAAAAACGTGACGTATGAGCATGGGTGGCCGATGACCCGGCCGTTGAGGGAGGTTAGCCTCCGGCCCCTCCCCTTTTGTCCCCTTTCCCCCACAGGAGCCCAGAGCACCCCCACCTTGGCCCCTGGCTTAAATTGCAGCAAGGGAGATTTAGGTTAGACCAGGGGTGGCCAAACTTACTTACCGAGCCACATATGACAATCTTCAGCAGTTCAAGAGCTAGGGCACACCTGCTGGGGCTTCTGCCCTCAGGGCTTGAGCCCTGCTCCTGCTGAAGCCCGAAGTCCCAGCAGGCATGCTCCATGGGGATGAAGCCCTGAGCCCCCCTCCCCACTTGGCAGAAGCCCCTACCCCACCACTCCACTGCAAAACAGAGGTCCTGAGCTTCCTTCCCCCCCCCCCCAAGTCTGGTAGTTGGAGACTGTGGGGTGAGCGTGGGGGGCTCCGCAAGCCACGCTTTAACTGTAAAAGAGCAGCATGTGGCTTGTGAGTTTGGCCACCCCTGGGCTAGACGTTTGGAAAAAGTTCCTAATTGTCAGGGTAGTTAAGCATTGGAACAAATTACCTAGGGAGACTGTGGAATCTCCATCACTAGAGGTTTTTAAAGAACAGGTTAAACAAATACCTGCCAGGGATGGTCTAGCTAATTCTTAATCCTGCCACCATAGACTAGATGACCTATCAAGGTCCCTTCCAGTTCCACATTTATATGATTCTAAGAGGTGGCTGACTTACCCTTCTGTCATTAATATAAAGGGAAGGGTAACCACCTCTCTGTATACAGTGCTATAAAATCCCTCCTGGCCAGAGGCAAAACATTTTCACCTGTAAAGGGTTAAGAAGCTAAAGTAACCTCACTGGCACCTGACCCAAAATGACCAATGAAGGGACAAGATACTTTCAAATCGGGGGGGGGAGACAAAGGGTCTCTGTATGTTGCTTTTGCCAGGAGCAGATCAGGAATGCAGCCTTCTAACTCCTGTTAAGTTAGTAAGTAACCTAACTAGAAAATGCTTTAGATTTCCTTTTGTTTAATGGCTGGTAAAATAAGCTGTGTTGGAGGGAATGTATATTCCTGTTTTTGTGTCTTTTTGTAACTTAAGGTTTTGCCTAGAGGGATTCTCTGTTTTGAATCTGATTACCCTGTAAGGTATTTACCATCCTGATTTTACAGAGTTGATTTTTACCATTTCTTTAATTAAAATTCTTCTTTTAAGAACCTGATTGATTTTTTCATTGCCCTTAAGAGCCCAGGGTTTGGGTCTGTGTTCACCTGTATCAATTGGTGAGGATTATTATCAAGCCTTCCCCAGGAAAGGGGGTGTAGTGTTTGGGGGGATATTTTGGGGGAAGACATCTCCAAGTGGTCTCTTTCCTTGTTCTTTGTTTAAAACGCTTGGTGGTGGCAGCATACGGTTCAAGGACAAGGCAAAGTTTGTACCTTGGGGAAGTTTTTAACCTAAGCTGGTAAGAATAAGCTTAAGGGGTCTTTCATGCAGGTCCCCACATCTGTAACCTAGAGTTCAGAGTGGGGAAGGAACCTTGACGCCTTCCTTTCCGAGAGGCAAGGTGGGTGAGGTAATATCTTTTATTGGGTCAACCTCTGTTGGTGAAAGCTCTTCTTCAGCTCTGTGTACCTTGAAAGCTTGTCTCTTTCACCAACAGAAGTTGGTCCAATAAAAGATATTACCTCACCCATCTTGTCTCTCTAATATCCTGGGACCGACATGACTACCACTATGCAAACTACCTACCTCTCTGTACAGGCCAGGGGAGACCTATGCATTGATCTGGAGTCTAATGGGCCCCAATGTAGTAAGTTTTGTTTTTTACTGACCCACGCAAAAGTTGGAGGGGGGGATGGTAATTCATCCTTCCCCCCTATTTTCCCTCTTTTTTTTTTTTTTTTTTTTTAAAGAAAAGGAGAAATATATATTTAAACAGCATGCTTTTTAGAGCAGAACAGTAATTCCCCATTGGGTGTAATACTGAGTGGGATGGATATTTTTTAATTATCAGCATTTTTAAATTTAATTTTTATTCTAGTTAATGTCTAACTGTTTTTATATCTATCTTTTTAATGGAGGGTAGGGTGTGCTGAGGAAAGATTCTGAATCTCTTAGATACAGCAATTCAGGAAATAAATAATTATACTACTACTGCTGGCACCTAAACAGGTGCTAGGCACTTCCCAAAATAGAAATAAGAAATTATCCCTGTCCCATCGAGTTTACAAATTAAGAGCCAGATTCCTCAATTCTGTTCTAGTCTACTCTATATAAATACTTATGTCCCCCTCATCACTGTAGTAGCTGAGTAACATCACACATGATGTAGTGAGGGGCAGACAATATAGTAGAAAGGAAGTGGTGTGGGAAAGACCGAGAGTAACACTGCCTGGTTTTTAAATAAATATAGGATTTTCACAGAAGTACCCTCCATTTCTAGAGTTCTCCATGTGGTATGTGAGTTGTGTGTAAACCCTACATGTCAAAGATGATGATTCTTAGTATTGAGCATCCGGATGCTAGTGCTTATATTACACAAACTTTCATTGAGCAAATGATGCAAAATTCAGAACTTAATATTTTCTTTACATACCACACATACCGAGCAAGCCTTCTGCCTTTACTACTACTACTACTTATCTTTAAAATAATGTGTTTCAACTCAAAATGAACAGAATTCTATGGCCAAAAATAAATAAAATAAAAACTGTGGTTATACAAGCTATTTTTTTTTTCTAATCAAAAATAGAAGACAGGATACTAAAGACGTATGACTGTGGTGGAAGCATTAGGCTATTGTCATGTTTTGAGGAGATGTCTGGTGATTCTGAAGTACATATCAGGAGGAAAATGTACATTCATACATCTCTAAAAAGCTCTTCTGACTAATTCAGGGCAGGGTCCTGCTAAGAGTTACTGCTGCATGGATTTTTATCCTGAGTGTAGACTTACTGAATTCATTAAATTATGGTGAAACCATGTGAAGGAATAAAGATGTATGCACACCTAACTGTTGGTAGGTAGGATCGTACAACACTGGACTTTTTTTTTTTTTTTTAAACCTTCAGAATTAGCCTAGGTTAAAGATTAAACATTTTGGTCACATGTGGGGAACGTCCATACTAGTACATAGTGTTAAGAACCTTGAGTTAATTGGCAATCAATTAATACCGGATAAAAAGTCTAGTGAATACAAGGCCTGTTATTGTAAACTCTTTGGCACTGGGACCATACCTTTCTTTGCTATGTACAGTGCCACGCACACAAATAGCACTTAAGAAATATTAATAAATAGGCGGAAATAATTAAGTTTCCTAATATAAATCTGTTTTTCAACTACTGTAGCTGGGAAATATTTCTCTAGTAACCCTACATATAGAAAACTGAGTAATCTGAGCTTTAAAGTATGGTGAAAAGTATCTGAAAAGTAACTCTTTAAAAATGGCATAATGCGGATCCCATCTTTATCATCTCTTAGAAGTTTCTATATCATATTAGTTTGGCATAATATTTTTTTTCTGTAGTATCACCAGCTTACCCTGGGATTCAAACCTCAAAATAACGTCTCTCTTTCATATTCGTTATAACCAAATTAGGTATATTCAAGCTTAGGTAAAGTGAAATTTGTGTGTACCTGTAAAATATACCTTAGGAGGGTATTCTGAGCATCTACAGACATGAATGTTTGAAAGGCTGGAAAGATTTAGAACAATGCTAGACCACTAGACCAAAGTGCAACGGAGGCTCAAATGGTGAGCTAAAAAGGATGTGGTTTGTTCTATAGAAGGACACGAAAGGGTGGGTGGACAGAAAAGTGGGCTGGCTGAATGTAACAAGGTAACAAAAAGGAGTTATAATGTAGCAAAAGGAAATGGCTGAGACTTAAACAAGTGAAAAAGACTGCAAATTGGAGAAAATAGATATAGAAGAAACAATATAACTGAAGAGAATTCTACTGAGCTTATTGTACTTGGTTTTTAAGGATGTTAAGCTCTCTGTGGTTTTTAGCAAGAGAGATGGAGGGAGAGAAATCAATCATTTTAAAGGTGTTACAGTTTATTCTGATACCTCCCACAGTTCTCAGAGTAGTAATCACCTCACATCATCTGAAGGACAGCTGTGTGTGGCTCAAACTTGTTTCTTTCACCAACAAAAGTTGGTTCCATAAATGATATTACCTCACCCACCTTGTCTCCTACCAAACCAGAAACAGATTATTTGACTAAAACCGAAAGGCCATCTGAGGCCTAGTGAGTTAACACGAGTTATGTCTTAAGTGTTCCGGTTAACTTCATCCGTTTTCACACACAAAAACCTGTCACTAGTTTGTAGTGGTGGCAATAATAGGAGTTGACTGGTATGTGGTGGGGTTGGGGGTTTATAGGGCACACCTCAAGTGAGCTTCCCTCAAGAGACACTTACTCCAATTTTTTGTAGTATGGATTCAAGCTCATGCCATAATAATCAAGTGTTGCTATTACTTCAGTGTCTTTCCAGAACCCTCACACACACACCTGCCGCCCCAGAGCCTTTACAGAGAATGGAGGTAAAGAAAAAGTTGTGGTGAAAGAGGAAAGGATTTGGATACTTCTGTTTCAGTTATAGTGGGGTGGTATCACCACTAGAGTTAAATTTGAGACTAATTTATTTTTTAACGTAGGATTTTTCTAAGTGCTCTAAAATTGACCTTCTTTCTTTGTGTTGCTGTAGCACCTAGGAGCCCCAGTCATGGACCAGGATGCCACTTTGCTAGGCACTGTACAGACAGAACAAAAAGTTAGTCCCTGTCCCAAACAAATTACAACCTAAGTATAAAAGCTGGTCTATGCTGGGAATTTACATTGGCAAAGCTATGTCTATCAGGGGTGTGAAAAATCCATGCCTCTAAGAGACGTAGCTATGCCAACCTGCCCCTGGTATAGCTCATGCTAGGTTGATGAAAGAATTCTTCCATTGACCTAGCTACCACCTCTTGGGGAGGTGGTTTACCCAAACCATGCTGCTGTTGTGTTTTAAGTGTAAACATACCCTAAGGCCCTGTCTACACTAGCACTTATGTCAGCAAAACTTTTCTCACTCATGGATGTGGGGGAAAAAACAAAAACAAACCCTAAGCGAGATAAGTTTTGCCGGATAAATGCTTGTGTGTACCGTGCTATGTTGGCAGGAGACACTCTCCCACCAACATAGCTATCACTGCTCGTTGAGCTGGTTTTATTATGTCAAAGGAGAACTTTGTCCCATCGGCATAATGCAGCTACACGAGTGATCTTACAGCAGCATGCTGTATTGGTACAGCTGTGCCACTGTCAGCTTGTAAGTGTAGACATGGTGTAAGACAAGAGACAACAAATGGATAAAGAGAGTCTGAGGAGTGAGTACAAGTAAACAGTAAGACAGTATTAGTCAGTGTGATAGGCAGAGATCTCAGCAAGCCAACAGCCTTACCATTGTTAAAATTTTTGTAGGCATCATGGCAAAGGAGAGTTTTGAGGAGGGACTTGAAGGTGGATAATGAGGTGGCTTTGTGGCTGTTTACAGGGATCTCCTCCCAAGCATGGGGGCAGTGAAAAACTGCTTACTTGAAAATGTAACAAGTGGGTGATGGAAGCTGGCATCATGGGCTGACTGTAGGCAGGAATAGACCTTACTTGGACTGCCTTAATAGGTAATGTACCTTATGGGGATCCAGGGTAGTGTTCTTGAGATGGAACCATAGAGCCCCCTTAAAAAAAATCACAACATCAAAATTGTATGCTTCTTCTCCCTCCTCTCCTCTTTCCCCTCCTCCCCCATACACTTGGAGCTCCAACTATGGCTCAGGTCCTCCTCTAAATTGCTATCGCCCACTTGGGCTTGATTTCAGCTAGAGCCTGCACCCACTGCTCCTTTGGGGAACAAATATTTTAAATGTTATTCAGGGTAAAAGTTGGCTCTACAGTGTGTCTCAAGTCAAGATGATGATGAGAGAGAAAGTAACTGGTGCAGGAGCAGCAGGACTGGTGCTCAGTTGCAAACTCGTATTTACTGACAGCCTGACACCAGAGTAACTGGACAGCTCAACATAGAATCATAGGACTGGAATGGACCTTGAGAGGTCATCTAGTCCAGTCCCCTGCACTCATGGCAGGACTAAGGATTATCTTGACTATCCCTGACATGTTTGTCTAACCTGCTCTTAAAAATCTCCAGTGATGGAGATTCTACATCCTCCCTAGGCAATTTGACCTGCTAACGCTGTTGAACTGAACTGTACTATGAGTTTGAGTCTTGCACTTGGCAGCTTTCTGGTTGTTTTCCACCAGGAGTCCTTTTGAAAATTTTCCTTGAGAACAAAAATTCTGGTTTAAGAATTGATATTTCCAAGTGATTTAAAAAGTCCACATGCAGGCTCAGATTTTACTTCAGAAGTATTATCAGAAAAACAGCATTAATTAAATAGAGGGAAGATGAAATAGTCTAGTACAGCATTTCTCAAATGTAGCCACCATGGCTGCATGTGGCCACCAGGGGGTTTTCTTGTGGCCATGACAGCCTCCTGGGCAGAGATGGGGAAGGGGGCAAAGCAGTGGCTCTGTGCTTCAGCCTCCCCTCCTCAGCTTCATCTGTGGGGCTCTGGGGATGGGCTTTATTCCCCCTCCAGTTCAGCCAGAGGCTCCGGCTCTGTGCTTTAGCCCAGGGTGGCACAGCTTAAGCAGTGCCAGCCTTGCCAGGTGCCATGGTCAAGAGGCAAGGAGCGGGGTGCGAGGCCGCGGAAGGGAGCTCAAGGCAATTGGGTGGAAGCCAGGGGGGTGATGATGCTCCAGGGGCAATGGGGGGCCCAGGGGATCTATTGGGGGCTCGGGGGAGGCAGTGGGGGCCAGAGGCGATTGGTGAGAGGTTGTGGGAGGCAGCGGGGGTCAGGGGCACCAAAATACAACTGTACATTATTTGTATTATTGAGGCTTCAAAAAGTCCCTACATAAATTATAATTTGGACATGTAAGTAACTGCAACTCTCACCAATGTTAGCCTTTGCCAGCCAGTCCAGCTGTGGAATGCCATACTGCTTTCCAGTAACCTGCGAGTTCATGTGTCTCTCCTGCGATTAACACACACGGTGGTCCCCCTGCTCTCCCACATCTGGCTCCATAGGGGAGAAAGCAGTAGATGGGAACTTTCTGTCTAATCATAAATTGAGTCTCAGCCCAGTGGATGGGATCCTGCTCATATGCTCCTAATGTTGCTCTGATGAGTTCTGTCCCAGATATCAGCAGCACAGCGCTCATAGCCCATGCCTCAAATCAGAAAGTATGGACAGAGATGCTTTTCCTGATTTACAGTCTAAAAATAAACAGGTAATGTTATTTAAAAAATCCTGGGGGAGGTGGTGACAGTTATGTAGATATAACTGAAATGATTAAAAATAATCAAAAGAGTTATTCATCCATTACGGTCACATCTACGGATCCTCAGACAGTAAAATAAGCTAATTAATCCATCATATGCCTTGTCTACACTGGAATTTGAGCTACTGGTGTAGCTGCACCAGTGTAGACATAACTTACACGGATGCTTTGAGATGTGTACCAGTGTACAGTGTACAGTCAATTATAACTGTTACTCAAAGTGCTGAGGTTTTTTTGTGACAAAGGGGTTCTAAAGAAATGTCAGAAACTAGAAAAAATTTAGTCACATGGCCCTTTCTAAAACAGTCATTGCAAACCTCAAAGATTCGTCCCTTGTATTGCTATAGAGTAAAAAAAAAAAGTGGTGCACAAACCACAATGAACATTTTAAAATGATAATCTAACCTAAAAGACAATGTTTGTAATCCTTTTTCACCCTTGTTAAAATGTAAAATTAAATTGTGTTGTAATGCTACTGCCCATTAATATCAGGGGCAGAGTTATTGGTGCAAGCTGAGGTCATTTGGTAGGGGTTTCTCAGATACAGCCCCCACAATAAGGAGCTGATCTTAATAATCAACGTGCTCTAAAATTCACATACGTAGGGAGATTGTATTTAAAAGTGGTGTACCACTAAAGGAGCTGGAGTAGCATGCATTTGTAGTGCAAATTGGGAGCCATTTGGTTAGGAGTTCCAGAGATACGGCCCTCTCCAAAATATGCTGCTTATAATTTTCAAAATGCACTAAAATCCATATGCTCATGACAATTTCTTTAAAATCTTGTATGTTGCAACAGAGTCTACAGCAGGCGTTATGGTCAAGTGTTCACGAGATGTAGCCCCTCCTACCTGAAAACAGGCCTTTTTTATCATTTGCAGATTCTTGTAACTTTTTTTGGTGCAGAGCTAGGGAAAAAAACTGGAGCGTTGACTTTCCTTAAATTTATACCACTGGGCTGTCCCTGAATGCAGCTATTGAACGGTACCAAGGACCAGATTAGAAATATTTAAGAAGTTATTGCACTACAAACACTTTAGAACCTCTGCTGACAGAGACTGAGAATGTAGAAAGGTATTGCTTCCTCAGAAACTCTTTTGTGAGAGGCTCACACTGAGCAGTTTGTTCTCTGGGTGGCTTAAGAGAACAAGTGCTGTCTCTTGACCCGAAGGCCAACAAGAACAGGAGGACTTGTGGCACCTTGGAGACTAAAATTTATTTGAGCATAAGTTTTCATGGGCTACAGCCCACTTCATCGGATGCACCAGGCACACACCTGGTGCAGGCACACACCTGAGATCAGGGTGTGGAACTGAGAAACTGCTTTAGAACACTCATTGAAATGACTGGAGCAGGTCACAGCCTCACAGATCATTAAAGATTTGAAAACCCAGTTTTTTGACCAAATCTTTGAGAAGAGTTGGGTTTCCAGAAATACAGATTTCCTACAGTCCTTTGAGGAATAGGGGATTGTCATCAAAGAGGCAGCTGAGAGCTCCACTCTGGGAGATCGGAAGTGGGAGAGCAGAACCATAAAGGGTGAAAGTTGTGCATCTTCCCCTACAGTGACATATGGGGCATGGGGTAGGAAGTGGAGCCATTTTTTCTCTCCCTCCCTTCAAATTCTTCTCCCAACAATTCCTCCCTATGGCTGATCCACTAGCTCTGCTCCTTTCAATCCCCGCACTCATCCATGCTGATCAACACTTATGGCCTGATTCTGCTCCTATGTGGTTTTAGACTTTGTGGCTCCATTGACTTCAGTTATACCATGCAACATATAGAGAAAAAACATAACATAAGAATGGTCATACAGGGTAAGACCAATGGTCCATCTAGGCCAGTACCCCGTTTTCTGACAGTAGCTGGTGACAGATTCATCAGAGGGAATGAACAGAACAGGGCAATTATAGAATGTTCCATCTCCTGTCATATCACCTCACCGTTTACCCCTTTTTCCAGTTCATTTATGAACATGTTGAACAGCACTGGTCCCAGTACAGACACCTGCAGGGCCCCTGCTATTTATCTCTCTCCATTGTGAAAACTGAATATTTATTCCTACCCTTTGTTTCCTGTCTTTTAACCAGTTACTGATCCATGAGAGGACCTTCCCTCTTATCCCATGACTGTTTTCTTTACTTAAAGCTTTTGATGATGGATCTTGTCAAAGGCTTTCTGAAAGTCCAAGTGCACTATATCCACTGGATCCCCCTTATCCATATGTTTGTTGACATCCTCAAAGAATTCTAATAGATTGGTGAGGCATGATTTTCCTTTACAAAAGCTGTGTTGACTATTCCCCAACATATCATGTTCATCTATATGTCTGATAATTCTGTGATTTACTATAATTTCAACCACTTTGCCTGAGCCTGATGTTAGGCTTACCAGCCTGTAATTGCCCAGATTGCCTCTGGAGCCTTTTTTAAAAATCGGCATTACATTAGCAATCCTCCAGTCATCTGGTACAGAGGCTGATTTAAGCGATACGTTACATACCACAATTAGTAGTTCTGCAATTTCATATTTGAGTTCCTTCAGAACTCTTGGGTGAATACCATCTTGTCCTGGTGACTTATTACTGTTTAATTTATCAATTTGTTCCAAAACCTCTTCTACTGGTAGCTCAGTCTGGGACACTTCCTCAAACTTGTCACCTAAAAAGAATGGCTTAGGTGTGTGAATCTCTCTGACATCCTCTGTAGTGAAGACAGATGCAAAGGATTTTGACTTCAGAGGAATGACTTTAGTGTGAGTAGAAGGAGATTCAACTGGATGTTTCTGTTAAAATTATGCTAACAGCTAATATTGATAGTTAAGGCTAGGATTTTCAAAGGGACCTAATGGAGCTAGAAACACAAATCCCATTGTAAGGCAAAGGCCTCTGGGGACTCAATTTCCTTAGGCCTCTTTGAAAATACCAGCCTAAATTGTCATAAATAGGTTTTACAGTTCATACCCATTGAGATGAATGGGGCAGTTTACAGCTCACTTAGAGCCTGATCAAATTTCCTTTAAAGTCAATGAAAAAAGAAAAGGAGGACTTGTGGCACTTTAGAGACTAACAAATTCATGCATCCGATGAAGTGAGCTGTAGCTCACGAAAGCTTATGCTCAAATAAATTTGTTAGTCTCTAAGGTGCCACAAGTACTCCTTTTCTTTTTGTAAAGTCAGTGCGACTCTTTCTATTCACCTCAGTGGGTATTGGCTCACAGTAGTTTTCTCTTTGTAGAGGCAAGGTTCCAATCCTGCTTGAAGCGAAACTGTCATTGAATCCTACTTCAACACGGTGTCTAGTCGCTTTGGAGAACATTCCTTCCTTCCTTCCTTGCTTCCCATAAAAGCTAGGAACTGACTTTAAAATTCAGAACCTTGATCTGGTTTTGGGCCTGGGTTAGTATGCCAAATTGATTACATCTCGCCCACAGGCAAGGGGTTTGACACTTATGATCATTTAGGCAGGCCAGCTCATAATATCAATGCAATAATTGGTTACTTACACCAGGCAAAGTATAGCGATATCTGAGTGGATCACTTCCCTTCCAAAAAAGATGGATTTTTAAAGTGAGGTAACTAGCGTGGGTAGACAAGTCTATTTTAGAAAACATTCTGATGTAGATACAGCTGTGTACATTTTCCTAATGAAGACCCAACCAGGGTAGAAATAGCAATGAGTTGTTTTGCTACCCAATGAAATATATAAAGAAATAAGGTAAATATGTACATATGTTTTTCTTCTATTACTGGGTGAAGCAAGGGGGAGTCATCAGAACCTTGAGAAATCCCTCTGTCTCTCCTCATTCCTCTTTTCCTTCAAGGAAGCATTATAGCACCCAGGAGAGATGGCTGTGATTCCTTCTAATGAATACTTGTAGAGGGAACTTGTAGAGGTATTTAACTGTAGTTAAAATTATCTCCTCAAATAGTCTGCAAAAAGAAAAAAAAACAGTTGACATTCTAAAAACTGCTCAGTTCCTTCAATATGCCTGATATTGGACTAAATGGTCCATCTTTTGGATTTAAAAAATAATCTGAGCAAGGCAACAGGGAATGTGTATTTAAATTTGACTCTTTGTATGTTTGCAAGTGTGATTGTCTGGCACATCAATGACAAACCTTTGACTGTACAGCCCTACAAAGTGTAGGTGGAGCTGATTGTTTGTAAAACAAATGCAAATTATAATGTCATTTATTTTCAGTGTAGCTAATCATTGAGGCTGGCACTTCAATACATTATATTGATATAGTACTTATGCAAAGCAAGAACTGTACAAAAAAATTCAGCAAATGTTCAGTAGTGTTGTACAAATTCTCAGCTTCTAACCAGACACTTCCTAAAGTAGCATGCTGTGAATCATATTTTTGGACAAGCTTCCATGCTACTGAAGGATTATCAATAAGGTCCAGTCTTTCTGTATATGCATTAAAAACAGCCAAACAGTTCAGGTGCTTAGTTCAGAGACCTGCAGAATTTGGAGAGATTGTACTCCATTGCTCAAGCACAGCACACTTCAGAGCTTCCATTCCCACTCCGAAGGACATCCTACTATTAGGCCTTGTCCACTAAAAGTAGATGCACTGGTGCAGCCCCCTAACACAGATACACACTGCATTGGTGTAAACCATGATCTTTATCAGTGCAGCTCACTCTCAGTTCAAACCCCATCCATTCCTACTAACATGCCCATCATGCCCTATCAATGGTCCCCCTTCATTCATATTTCACCTCACAACACCCTTTGCTGGAGACCCAAGCCCCCTGCAGAGAAGGACCACAGGAGTTCAGTTGAACTCTGAGCTTGAATTTGCCTACACTATAGATCTTTGAGCCCTAAGGAAAACCACAAATTTGTTTATTCTGAATCCTTGGGGACTATCCAGACTAGACTCTAAAAATGTGGTATCACCTCATGTTAACTGGCAATTGATTGAATCAAGAGTAATCAAACTCTAGTATAGACATTTGTATCTTCTGAGCAGTGAGTCATCTTTTGGCAATCCTCTGAGATTGTGAAGATGCACATAATGCGAACAGTGATTTTTTTGTTGGGCGGGGGGCAGGGGGAGAAAGGAGCTATAGCTCATCTGTTCAGAACCTCTGTTCAGTTTGTGTGTAGCTTGGTAGAAAACGTTAGCTTGACCTCAATGGCACCTTACCAACATCCAGTCCCAGCTGAACAATTTTGGTTATTATGTAAATTGGATAGTAAGCATAACTAACCTAATACCAACTGTACAATATCAAGAGTCCCAGAGGGACCACCTAAAATTAATAATAATAATTAATAATAATGAATCATTAATAAAAGAATTGGACTAGTCCCTGAAGTCTTCATTCAAGGAAAACTCCTGATGAAGTAAATGAGAGTTTTGCCTCTGTAAGGACTAAGGCCATGTCTACACTACAAACTTATTTTGATGCAAGTTATGTCGGCATAAAGCCGCCATAGTTAGTACATCACTTGTGCACGTAGTTGCTTGGCTCCTTTTGTTGGCATTGCACCTACTCACCAGGAGTGCTTGTATCGATGCACAGTGTGGTGCACCATGGGTAGGTATCCTAGTGTCCAACCTGCCACTGTCCAATGCCCTGTCTTTTGGGAAGTTTTGGCAATCCATGATGGGTCTGAAACAAGTTGTACAGGGTTTACTGGGAGCATGGGATCAACTTCCCAGTGTGAAACTGTCTCCATCCCTTAACGTTATCTGTATCCCATAACTGTCATGCCTTTTTTCAAAATCCCATGAAACAGCATGGCCCTCCTCCCTATCATCATCTGTGACAGAAGCATGGAGCCTACACAGCTCTGCACGATTGTCATGAACTTTGCAAGCACAGGGCACAAGATCCTGTAATATTTGCAGAGCCACAAGAAGAACTGAATTGGTGGAGAATATGATGATTTCCTGGAGGACAGATTGCTGTGGGACACACACAGAACCAATTCAAGGTTGTTCGTGGCATTCAGAGAATAGCTGCAGATGGTGGAGTGCCCTTTCTGGGCCCTAAGAATGAGCACTGATTGATGGGATTGCATCATAATGCAGGCTTGGGATGATGAGCAGTGGTTGCAGAACTTCTGGATGCACAAGGCCACATTCCTGGATCTGTGTGCTGAGCTCACAACAGCCCTCCAGAGCAGGGACACCAGAATGAAAGCTGCACTGACAGTGGAGAAGCAAATGGCAATCGCACTGTGGAAACTTGCAAAGCCAGGTTGCTATCAGTCAGTTGGAAATCAATTTGGATTCAGGAAATCCACCATGGGGGCTATTGTCATTCAAGTGTGCAGAGCCATTAATTGTCTCCTGCTATGCAGGACTGTGACTCTCAGCAATGTGCAGGGCATACTGGACGGATTTGAAGCAATGGGGTTCCTGAACTGCGGTGGAGTGACAGATGGCACGCACATCCCTATTTTGGCACCAAATCACCTTGCCACAGAGTACATCAATAGAAAGGGCTACTTTTCTATTGTTATGCAAGCATTGGTGGATCACTGGCATCAGTGTGGGCTGGCCAGAGAAGGTGCATGATGCTCGCATCTTTAAGAACACAGGACTGCAAGAAGGGACTTTATTTCCCAACCAATGGATTATGTTGGGAATGTTGAAATGCCAATGGTGATCCTGGGTGACCCAGCCTACCTGTTTTGCTTCCCTGGCTTATGAAGTCATACACTGGCCATCTCAACAGCATCAAGGAACAATTCAACTACTGGCTCAGCTGGTGCAAAACGACAGTTGAATATTCTTTTGGTGGACTGAAGGGATGCTGACATTGTTTACTCACAAGATTGGACCTTAGTGTGAAAAATATCCCAATGTCTATAGCTGCCTGTTGTGTCCTGCATAATGTCTGTGAAGCAAAGGGGCTGTCTGCTGAATTTGAACATCCAGACACATAGGCTATTAGAAGAGCTCAACACGGAGCTATACAGCTAGGTGAGGCTTTGAAAGACCATTTTAACAATGAGCCATAGTAATGTGTTTTGTTCTACTGTGCTCTATCTGGCCCTGCTCTTTTGTGGCCAGTTAGGAATTGTGTGGTGATTGCTGTACATGTAGGAAAATAACACTGCCAATACAGCTATTAATTTTATTTGTGGCTTATCCTGTGAGTTGTATCACACTGTCAATAACAATAATTGGTTGCTTTCAGACCTGAGTATTCAGTAACAGATGTTGCAAGCTAATAAAAATGAGTTATGTTTTAAATAATAGACATTTATTTTGTAACAGAATTCAGCAAAAAATGAAACAAAACGAAAAGTCCATGAAATTTAAAAATATATATATTTAAAACTTAATAAATTCAGAGAACATAACATGAAGGGGAAAGAACATTCATGTCCAGTTCAGCTATATCTACAACAACCCTGAGCTTTCTCAGCTCAGTGTATGTGAAGCTATGATTGTCTTCAATGTCCCCTAGACTGCTGTGAGGGTAGTGCAGTAAGCTCCTAATGGTAGGGGGAATGTTGATTGGGGGTATAGGGAGATCCCAATATTGAGTTCTCAGTGGGCTGCTGAGAGAGGTGAGCCTGAGATTGTTGAACATGCAGGTCCACCAGAGTCTGCAGCATCTGTGTTTTACACCTGGGGGGATTCTGCACCAAAAAAATTCAAAATTCTGCAAAATTTTGCATACTTTAGTTGTCAAAATAATGCAATATAATCACATCAATTTCAATTGTTCTGGTAATTTATTTAAACTACAATACAGAAAAAACTCACAATTCAGCATTCCCTAAACACATGAAAGTTAAGTTACAAACACTTGATAACTAATACCCTGCATTCCAGTTATAATCCTGTATTTTCATTTAAATTACATTACAGAACATCAAACCAGGGGGTGGGGGGGGAGGAGTAGAATGTCATTTTAAATTGCTCAGACATTCATGAAAATCATACAGTTTTGTAAATCGTTGTCCTGGATCTGGCTGGGTACTTTGGGAAGTACTTGGTTCTGATTGTCCTGACATTTTATTGACTGCTTGGTAAATGTTTTATTTGCCCGCATTTTTTTTAATGGGTAAGTAAAATAAATCCTGAGCTGTAGTCTAACCCCATTGTGCCACTTTTTGCACAGGAAAAGAGGGGAAAAGCACATAGATCTTCCTAGCTGAGGATTCCCTTACTGTCATTTATAATAAGGCTCCTTTACATCACTCTGGCAATGTAGGGGCCTTAAAACTTTCACAGGTTTTGTGTTCCTGGCCTGGGGGAATTGACTGAAAATGGTTAGTTATTGTTGACTAACAATAGCAACATTAACAATAAGAAAAGGAGTACTTGTGGCACCTTAGAGACTAACCAATTTATTTGAGCATAAGCTTTCGTGAGCTACAGCTCACTTCATCGCCGATGAAGTGAGCTGTAGCTCACGAAAGCTTATGCTCAAATAAATTGGTTAGTCTCTACGGTGCCACAAGTACTCCTTTTCTTTTTGCGAATACAGACTAAGACGGCTGTTACTCTGAAACCTAACATTAACAATGTTACTACATAGGCAGACTGCTATATTTCCACCTCAGAGAATGAGATCAATTAACCATTAACAGCAACTTCAACAACCTTACTACACAGTCAGGCTGCTACATTTGTGCCAAAGAGAATGAGATCAATTAACTCAGGCAGGCTGCTATATTTCTGCCTCTAACCTGCCTTGTGCATAATAAAAAGCCCTACCTTTCCACGCCAGCGATCTGCAGTCGCAAGAGAGAGGGACTCTCTCTCTCTCTCTCTCGCTTGTTGGCACGCACGTACATCCAGCCCTGCCCCCCAACGGGGGGCCATCGCTGTGTAGCTAAGGTTGAGCAGGGTGTTGGACTAGATGACCTCCTGAGGTCTCTTCCAAACTTGATATTCTATGATTCTATGATGGTGATCAGCCATGCAGACATGCACGCCCAGCCCCCCTCCCCCATCTCTGAAGCTGCTCCAGGCACGCTGGAACACACGCTGCTTTTCCTGCTGGGACCCCTGGGCCTTTCTTCTCTCCACTCTTTCCTTCTCCAGACTGTCCCAAGTGTTCATCCTCTGGGCCCTGTGATCATGGTCTGATGCAGCACTGCCTTGCAGGATCTCATTGAACATGTCATCCTGGGTCACCTTCTTTCTCCTCCTTATCTGGCTCAGGCATTCTGTGGGTGTGGAGGGGGAGATCCTCAAAGTGTAATGGCAGCAGCTATAGATAAAACACAGAGGTACCACTGTCAGTACATTAACTATCTAAATAGAAACTTAAGATGCAGAACTCACTCCCCTTGTTCCCCTAACATTTTAAGCACTACATGTTCATTCTCACTTCTACTTGGGATTGCTTGTGCATGGTGCCAGTCACAGCACCAGCCATGCTAAGTATGCCAGGGGCTAGGGAAATGAAAAGGGAATAGTTGAGTCGCACAAAACTATTAGCACAGGGCAGTGGCGCTGAATACTGGCCCCATTTTCCATAGGCGGAGGTGAATTTAATTGATCTCTCCCTCCTGAGGGTGACAAAGGCAGAGAGATCACAGTTGCTGCTGGCATCCTGAAGCTTCCCAGGCCAATATTTTGCTAGCCTGTGTACTACAATGGTGCCTGTGGAAGTGATCTTTGAGTGGCATGGGAAAGTGTCCCATTGTGATGGAAGAACGAAGGCATTTCTCCCCAGATACCTTCGTCAGAAAATTGCAGAGTAACTCCATGGAAGTTTCATAGAGATCTCAGGAGGATTCAAGGGACATCCCGGTGTATATAAACAAACTGCTAAGCATGCCCACCCACCCCCCCGCCAATTCTAGGGGGGACTGAAAAGCAGATTGCAACTCTACCTCTCTTGGTTGTATTGTACCACTATTCTTCTAGCATGAGTAAATTAATGAAAAGTTAAAACCTGTGTCCTGCTATTTTGGAGGGTGCCATTCTGTAATGGCAAATTTATGAATATACTTACCCGAGGTTTATACTTACCCTGCACTGGCCTCACCTCTGCTTGACTGGCGGGACTGGCTGGACTGCGGTGAAGTCAAAAACAGGTCCTGGCTCACTGAGTAGCTGGATCCCCTGGTCTCCTGTCTGCCATCCTCCTCCTCTTCTTTGTCCACCTCCTCACTGTTAACAGCAGGGGCATGGGTGGTGGGTAGAGTATCCCTTTGGGGAGGCTAGCTTCTGGCTCCGCCCCTTCCACCCACGCCCTCCCCACAGCTGGAGCCCCAAGACCCCATGCCCCCCTGTGGCTGGAGCCACTAGCCCTCCCAACCCAGAGAAGCCCTGATCATACCCGCCTCGAGCCGCAGGAGCCCTGGGCCAACTGAAGCCCTGAGCGCCCCCCCATCTTGACTGGGTGAGCCCCGGGCTGGCCGAAGCCCTGAGCCTCCCCCTGAACCCGGAGGAGCCCCAGGCTGGCTAAAGCCCCCAACCCGGAGGAGCCCCAGGCTGGCCAAAGTAGTGCCGTGCCTCCCCTCCCCGGACTCAACCTGCCCAGGGGAAAAGCATCTGTTAGAATATGCTTTTGATGTGCCCCACGCAGGTTCCTAGATGGCTGAGGAGGCTGCCAAACCCTGCAACTGGGAGTCCAGCGGCTGCAGCAGCACCAGGGGAGGCAGGCCTATTATACCGGCCGCCCATGAGCAGGGGCCTATGACTTGTGCTTCTTGGTGGTATAGATGGTGGTTTGTGGGGTGATGGTGTGGTGTCTCAGCAAAGTATGGTATGCAGCTTATTGTAAAAGCAGCAGGCCTGCAGCTTGGCACCAGATTGATTGTTGGCCTCCCTGGCCTTCTGGTATGCCTGCTGCAGTTCCTGGGCTTTCCTATGGCATTTCTGCTGGTCCTTGACAAAGCCCTTCTCCTGCATCCCCCAAATAAGCTGCTTGTAGATGTCAACATTTCTATGGCTGGTTTGGAGCTGTGCCTGCACAGCCTCTGCTCTCCACAGAGCCAGGAGATCCAATATCTCTTGTCTACTTCAGGCCAGAGCACGTCTGAAGCATGCAACCAGCATGGTCAGCTGGGCCTTGTACTCAACAATGGAGTGCTGCTAGGTATGCTCATCAAGCCAGGCAATCAGGAAAAAAAACTTCAAAAATTCGTGGGTCATTAAAGGGGGAATCTACCTCATTCCTGGGCAGGGGCATTGTGGAGTTCATAATGGTGACCAGAGCGGTCAGTGTGGGGCATTGTGGGACAACTACTGGAGGACTGTTAGGGTACGCCTAGCTCAGTGTCTACATGTGCACTTCATTAACCTCCATACATTGACCTTGACTCAATGCCACTCGGGGAGATGGTGTTACTGTGTCGGCGTAACAGGCCACTTACGTCAGTGGAAAACAAATTTAAGTGTGGACACATGAACAACTAGGTTGATGCAAGGCAGCTTACATTGACCAAACTTTATAGTGTAGACCAAGCCTAAATAACTCCCTAGTAAAGTCTGAGTCCTGCAGAAAAGGAAGAAATAGTTTTCTTATGTTTGTGTGAGGTTATGCTGTCTGCTACATTGATAGCCCTGGACACTATGGTACCATATTTACCCAAAGAACAGGTAGAGCATGGGTAGTGCATACTTTTCCATGCTGCCCTTTGGAGAAGTTCAGTAGCCATGACTATTCAATCTTTGACACCTCCAATGAGAATGCTACACAGGGATGCCAATTAACGTCATTTGTAATGTGATGTGGGTATTGTTTTTTTTTTTTTTTTTCCCATTTGGACATCTGTTTACCGGAAACTGACTGAGACCACTAACTCTATTTATTATTACAAGCATTTTTATAGTAACCATCACTTTCTTATCAATGGCATTTGTTATACTATAGGCCACCAAATAGCAATGGACTGGAGTTGAACCTAGAGGCAAAATGTTCCCATATCCTTTGGTCTGACCCAGTCTGGCCGTTCTTATGTTCTTATCCCACTGCAATTTTATTCAGCTATCTAATCCAGTGATACTCAGACCTCATTAGTTCAAGAGACAAATTAGCGATCAGCATTATCCCAAAGAGCCACAGTAGTGTGAATTCATTGTTTCATTTATTATAGTACTATATATTCATATTTAAACAGTATGATGGGAAATATTGTGTGAAATATATATCAATATCTATATTCTCTGAGCAAATAAGATAAACACTTAGTGCAAGTTGATAACTTAATTGGTTAATAACATAGTAAAAGCATTCTGATTGGTTAATAATTAAATCACACAGTGTTTTAATATCACATGCTGCAAAGAGCTGTAGGAGATGCATTAGAGAGCCACTTGCAGCTTCCATGCCTCAGTCTGAGCATCACTGATGTAATCCTTCTTGTATATGAATCTGAAAGGCCAAGATAAAGTTATTTCCTTCTCTCTTAGGTGATAAGCAGATATTTCAGTGTTCTTCACTGCAAGGCCCGCGAGCCAGTGGTGGTTCCCATCGACCCTAAGTGTGGCTCACCAAGTTCACTCTAAGCTGCGTGGCTGCACAGCAGGTTATAAATAGCCATGCAGCAGCTCTAAAGGGCTACACAGCAGGGACCTGGAGAGGAGAGAGGTGGTGGGGCGGAACTGGGGAAGAGAGCAAGTTGGGGTTTGCAAGGCTGCTGTGGTCCTCTCCCTCAGCCCCAGAGCTCCCTGCTGCTGGAGGGGAAAGAGGGGCCCCTCCCCCGGAGCTCCGTGCTGCCTGCTGGCAGGGAAGAGAGAGGCCCCTTCCCCAGAGCTAGATGCTGCAGGCAGGGAGAGGGCTGGGGGTAGTCCTGTGGCCCCAGGCCCAGTGCAGCCTGCCTGCACCCCAAACTCCTCATCCCCAGCCCCATCCAGAGCCCACACCCCCATCCAGAGCCCTCACCCATTCCCCACCCCCAAACCCTCTGCCCCAGCCCTGAGCTCCCTTCCACACCCCAAACCACTCATTCCCAGCTCCACCCAAGAGCCCTCACCCCCAGCCAGAGGGGGTGAAAAGAAAACAGGGAACAAACTGACCAATGAATATATGGACTGTCTTACTAGTATTGCGATGACAGATTACAAATACTGCATGAACAAAGTCAAGGCGGAACAGGCACACTTTCACTCATCCAGTTTTTAAAGTAAGTTTTGCATTATTCTGCTCTTAAAAAGTTTACTCACATAGGTGTCTTTTTAATTCCATATATTTTCCTGGTTATTATTTTATTAAAGAAGTATCATTTTATTGTACAAGCAGACTTTGTTTTAGTTACACGACTGGCTTTGTAACATTACATCATTAAGGAGCAGTAAGCAATGTGTTAATTTAGTAGTTGATGTGGCTCTCACATTGAAGGTTTTTTGCCAAAGTGGCTCCCCTTTCAAAAATAGTGAAGAGCACTGAGATATTTGTTTCCTTCCTGTTCATGCTAAGGACTGAGTTCTTTCTTAAAGTGTGGGTGCAAAAAAACAGTTTAGCAGTTTGGTCTTTCTACCCCTCCATAGGCTGTAGTAAAATTAGAAAGCATTTAGCCAAGTGGAAGGAATATTATTTCATCATAGTAAGACAATCACCTTCAACCTTTATAATGAAGCCACATGAAAAAGTGAAACTGCAGTCTCATGAAGTTGTTTGCAGAGTATATGAGTCAGAATGGTTCTGAATTTCCATGCAACAACTCATTAGGATTGTGTATAGATTAATAATTTCCATTCTCTGACAGAGACATTGCCATATTTACTGTATATGAAGTATACTCTGTGACCTAATAAGTAATCTCCAGCAAATTTGCTGTACATTTTCAGTTCTTAAATCATTACAATGTATTGAAATGTTTAGTTTGAATTGTTTTAATACTTAGGCTTCTTAGACCATGTCTAAACTAGGAAAAAGGTGAGTTTTTAACATTTGTTAACTAATGCATTAAAATCCCAGTCTAGATAAGGTCAGTTGTAGTTTTAACACTTCTTTGCTGGTCAAGGTGAACTCCAAACTCCTCAACGCTTTAATTCAACCACACAACTTGCCTTGTCTACACTACGATTTTAACATATGTTATTTAACATGTACCACAGGTTAAAAAACATACCTTGTTCCTTTTGAAGATAGGCAAAGCCACTATGAACGGTGACTTGCACTGGTTACCATAGACTTGGAGTTGCAGTTTATTCTGATTTTGAGCTGAGTTAAGCTACACAGGTACAGTCATGGTTTATAGCAATTGGGCCTATATTCCATGCTAGAGACATCCTTTGTTGCAACTAAATTGGCTGAAATCTCCAGTCTAGAGAGAGGATTTAGGCCTTGTCTAGAAATAGACATTGCACCAGTTTAACTAAAATCAGCTATTGACTTTAAACCAAAATAAGACACATTTAAATGAAATCGGCATCCATACAGACTTTTCAGCAGTTAAGAGCTTGTCTACACATGAAAGTTAAATCAGAATAAGGTAGGGTGTGAATTTATAGAGGAATATCTATATCAGATTTCAGAGTAACAGCCGTGTTAGTCTATATTCGCAAAAAGAAAAGGAGGACTTGTGGCACCTTAGAGACTAACCAATTTATTTGAGCATGAGCTTTCGTGAGCTACAGCTCACTTCATCGGATGCATACTGTGGAAATTGCAGAAGACATTATATACACAGACACCATGAAACAATACCTCCTCCCACCCCACTCTCCTGCTGCTAATAGCTTATCTAAAGTGATCATCAAGTTGGGCCATTTCCAGCACAAATCCAGGTTTTCTCACCCTCCGCCCCCCCCACAGACAAATTCACTCTCTTGCTGGTAATAGCCCATCCAAAGTGACCACTCTCTTCACAATGTGTATGATAATCAAGGTGGGCCATTTCCTGCAGAAATCCAGGTTCTCTCACCCCCTCACCCACGGGAAAACCACTGCCACAAGGGGAGTAGCTTGGAAAGATGTGGACAAACTGGAGAAAGTCCAGAGAAGAGCAACAAAAATTATTAAAGTTCTAGAAAACATGACCTATGAGGGAAGATTGAAAAAATTGGGTTTGTTTAGTCTGGAGAAGAGAAGACTGAGAGAGGACATGATAACCATTTTCAAGTACATAAAAGGTTGTTACAAGGTGGAGAGAGAAAAATTATTCTCCTTAACCTCTGAGGATAGGGCAAGAAGCAATGGGCTTAAATTGCAGCAAAAGTGGTTTAGATGGACATTAGGAAACACTTTCAAACTGTCAGGGTAGTTAAGAACTTGAATAAATTGTCCAGGGAGGTTGTGGAAACTCCATCACTGGAGATTTTTAAGAGGAAGTTAGACAAATACCTGTCAGGGATGGTCTAGACTAAATGATACTTAGTTCTGCCATAAGTGCAGGGGACTGGACTAAATTACCTCTCAAGGTCCCTTCCAGTTCTACGATTCTATGGTTCTACATAAATAAAGCTTCATATTTATTATTGATCACTCAGAGTGTGTTTGATGCTGTACAAAACCTGAACTTGCAGATCTGAAATATCTAGGTACTCTGGAAGCAGAGGTTCAAATCCTTTCTAGGCTGAGCAAGCCCTTCATTCATTTAAGGCGATGACAGTACTGGGATCTCAGCCATGAATGTAAGCTGCCCCCAGTGCAAACCCCTAGTATAGATACAGTTTACACTGGTACACATCTCAAGGCATCTGTGTAATGTGTAACTAATGTGTTAAAAGCCCAGTATAGATAAGGCTAGTTGTAGTTTTAATACTTGTTTGCTGGTTAAGGTGAACTCCAAACTCCGCTGAGGGAGGCTTTAATTCAGCCACACGACTTGCCTTGTCTACACTAAGATTTTAACATATGTTATTTAACATGTACCAACCACAGGTTAAAACACACCTTGTTCCTTGGGAAGATGGGCAAAGCCACTATGAACTGCGACTTGCACTGGTTACTGTATATTAGGATTTGCATTTCAGTATTATCTACATAGCTGTCACCACCTTCCCCAAATTATTTTAATAACATTATCTGTTTATATTTAAATTATTTTTCCTGATTTGCAGTCTCTGTCCATACTTTCTGATTTGAGGCAGGGGCTATAAGCATTAAGCTGATAATGTCTTGGGCAGGAATCATCAGAGCAACATTAGGTAACACTCAGCCAAGGTCAAACTGCTGGGCTGGGACTCTGTTTATGGATAGACAAAAAGTTCCTGTATTCTGCTTGCTCCCTTATGGAGCTAGACCTGGGAGAACAGGAGGACACCCCTACATTTTTATTGCAGGAGATGGACAACGATTCACAGGGTCCTGGGAAATAGTCTCACATTCCACAACTGGCAAAGACCAGTCAGGCTCCACTCACCACCACTTTGGATAGTGGTAGGAGGCTCACACCTGCTGTGCCAGCCATCTAGGAAGCAAGCAGACATATATCAATTGTTAATTTTAAAATTTCCCTCATATTAAAAATAGTTTTAGAACTACTATCTATTTAGGCTAGAGAGAGGTAAGATGGGATAAGAAATCAGGAAATCTAGAGGCTTACTTTAATATCCCTACTTTGGGGTACATCAGCATATTTCCTCTAAGATCTAGAGTTACACCTAAGTAAAACTGGTATAACTGAGATCAAAACTAGGCTCATGAGTTTTATTCCTGGTTCTGCCACAGTCTGCCTGGTAACATTTAGCAAATCATTTATTCTCAATGTGCCTCAATTTCCCCAGCTATAAAATGGGGATAGCAATACTTCCCTATCTAACAGAGGTGACATAAAGCTAAGTCAATGTTTCTAGTATGCATTGCATACTTAGAGCTTGTCTACGCTGGCACTTTACAGCGCTGCAACTTTCTCGCTCAGGGGTGTAACAAAACACCCCTCTGAGCGCAGCAAGTTTCAGCGCTGTAAAGCGCCGAGCCGCGCTCCTAGTGCTGGGAGCTACTCCCCTTGTGGCAGTGGTTTTTCTAGACCGCTGGGAGAGCTCTCTCCCAGCGCTCTGTTGCGACTATATAAGTCACGTTAAAGCCCTGCCGTGGCAGTGCTTTAACATTGCCAGTGTAGACTAGCCCTTAGATGGAAGTTATTAAAGAAGTGCAAAGTATTATTTATAGTTGGTATGGTGTTTGTTTCAAAGATTCACTGGAGCAGTGCCAATATAGTTTCTCTAGTTTAGAGTTTGTTGGTATTGCAACAGAAAAGCTGACAGTGATTTTAATCCAATAATACAAATATCTTCTTTCAGTTACCCTGAAGTTTCAACATTTGTGTAAAATAGTTATGTTTCAGTGTTACTGTGTCCCACAAACTCTGGAGTTTTTCACAACAGGCCCCAAATAAAGTGGTTGAGCCTCTTATGCTCTGAGCTGATTGGTGAGTGCGATGAAGTACAGTAAACTTAGCAGCCTAACCACAGAGAGATGTTTTCTTTCTGCACCGGAAACACCTGCCAAAAACGCTGGGTTCACTCAAACTGTATGTAGAACAGCTCAGAATTAAACTTCCATCTATACAAAAGTTAGAGAGTGATATATTACATTTGGTAAATCAATTTATATTAAGTATATATATTGTATTATATTGCCAGGTATATGACAAACATAATTGCAAGTTGAAGCAAGCTTTGTAAATTGCACTTTTCACAAGTGACCATGCACCGCCAGTTTTAGACTAGTAATTAGAGAAGAGTGCATATTTTTCTCCCAAATGAAATGAAAAGACCTTGGAAAACACACCATAGCATAGCGATTAAACATGATTTGTGTCCATGTTGATTTCATACCCATATTTTATTCGCTTAAATCCAGCTAACAACCAAGGCTGATGCATGATTGTTGCTAAGTCCAGTTACAGAAACAGTACCTCTGTTCAGATGGGAACACAGCTATGACTGTAGCCTGGCTAGTAGGTCTTCCCAAAGCATTGCATCACACAATAACCAGGTTTCCCCACCACATTCCCATTAGAACAGATATTCCACAAAGAAGTAATACTTGAATAAACAAGAAGTTCAATACTTTTTGCCCACTCCTTGCTGTAAATAGTCACAATGCACAGCTCAATGTCAGCGTACTTTCTTTCTTTTCTTTTAAATAACTATGCAGTTTGCTAGCTATTCCCATCCCATCTCATCAAATGGAGACCTCCAAATCTGTGCATGGTCAGATATCAAGATTAAGACCTTCGTTGCAGCTTGGGGTGAGACCATCCAACCTGATCTAGCTTTTTGCCAGTGGAACCAGCTGGGGGTATAAACAGATTATAGGCACAAGTGCCAAATCTGGTATCATTCTGTTAGGCACATGATGAGAGACAATAAAAACACCAATTATTGGGTATCACTGAAGGGCACTAATTGTAACTCAGCAGCTTCATGGCAGTCTATAAGGTGCCACAGGACTTTTTGCCGCTTTTATTTGAAATGAGATGATCCAGCCTGACATACAATCCTCATTGCCACCTCTTGAGACCAACAATTGCAACAGTGCTAATATTGTCACCACAGATGAGGGTGTGGTGGCAGCCAGGGGACAATGGTGACTCGTCTCCGGAGTATTTTCAGGGGAATCAATCCTAGGATGTATGGCGTTTAATACTGTAATCAGATCATGCAATGGCATTAGTACCTGTAAGAACTAGAACTCAGGAAGGTGTGGTGAGGCCCTTGCCCTGCACGACTGTCAGCCGGGTAACTATGGGTAGATGTAGATCTCACACTCCTTAAGGAGTTACTAAAACCTAGTTGAGGAAAATCTACCTCCCCACAGCGAACCAGCCCTGCCCTGCGTTTGCACCTCGCCTTGCATGGCTCAGTCACTCCGCAATCCACGCTGGAGGGCGCTGTTGGCATCGCCCTTTAGCCACACGCCAACAACAGACGGCCCAGGGAAGCGGGTTATAGGCGGCTGAGCAACAACCACTTGGGTGCGAGGAGCGCCTGCCCAGTCATTGGTCAAGACACCAGCGAATCGCAGCATCCTCTGGAGTGGGCGGTCCAACTTCGGCTTGTCAATCGCCAATTTCACCAATCAGGAGAGTCGGAAAAGGCGCCCCGATTGGCTCGAGAGGGCTGGCTCCGATACAAAAAGGGCGGGGGAGGAGGCGCCGGCTGTTGTAGGTAGGACGCTCATTGTCGGGGTTCCTTTGCCGCTTTAGGCCGGCAGAGGCGCTGCCGTCGTGCCACCGATGCCCGGCTGGAGAAGCCGCTGCCCGCAGAGTACGGCTGAGCCCGCCGCCTGCCCGTTCTGGGCGATGCTGGGGCTCCTGGCCCGGGAGCCCGGCATAGGGTGGCTGGCGGAGAGTCTCTCCGAGCTGGCGGCTGCGCGGCCGCCGCCCGCCTCGAGCCGCAGCAGCCGCGGTGGCCGTTGGGCAGCCGCAAGCGGCGTTAGCGCCAGCCCGGGTGCTCGTGCGGCTTCGGGCCAGGCGAGGATGCGGAGCCGCAGGGAGCAGCGGGGCTGCCTCGCAGCCGCGGGACGAGCCGGAGCGGCCGCTGCCGCGGAGCAGGCGTCAGGAGACGCGCCCAGCGGTGAGTGCTGGGCTGCGGCCGGTGGGGACTCCAATCCCCAGCGTGCACTGCGGCTCAGGCCGCAGCGGCCGGGCGGCTCGGCCCCGGTGCGCGCCGGGGGCTGGAGTCCCGGGGGGCCGCGGGGGGGCTTGCGTTCCCCGCTCTGCGCAGCTGGGGCCCGAGAGGAAGTGGGGCATTGGGGTCGGGGGACGCGCGGGGACAGCGGCCAGGGCGGCTTGCCGCGGGGGTATCGCGGCGGGCCGCTCACGGCGGGTGGGACTGTGTCACGCAGCACTGACCCCACGCGGAACGAGCGCGGGTGCCTCGCGGCACGTGCCGCCAGCAGGCTCGGGGGCGGGCGGAGTCGGGGTGCTGGGGAGCGCCTGAGCGGCCCCGCGCTCCCCGGGAGTAGGGTGTGTCTCCCCTCGCTCCCGCTTTCCCCGGCCGCTTCTAATGTACGTGCTCGAAGCAGCTGGAGGGTTAGTAAACAGCCTCTGACAATACACCTGGAGACGCGGCTCCGCTTCCTTCTGTGGGGTTGACATATGTGAGGCCTGGCGTTTGATGCTGCGGGCGGCGGGGACAGGTTGTACAGGAAGATAGAATATCTTTAAGTAAAAATCTACAAAGGATTAAAAAGCCTCAGAACAATCCTTTGATCTCTGACAAAGGTCTAAGCGTTTGGGGTTTTCTAATAGGATTTATGGCTTGCTTATTTACCTTAGACACGGTAAAAGCACACATTCTGGTCCTCTCGTTCTGAGCTCAAACCTCCAATTGAAGAGGTGGGTGAATCTCTATTAAATGCTTTCTTATCGGGTACAAGAGGGCTTGCCGAAAGAGTCAGGCTTTAAACAGTGAAACTAATAATCCTCCCCTTGCTTACTTGATTTGAGAGGGCTAGTAGTAACTTCCTTCCAGCACGAACCAAGGGATGCACCCCACCCTTCTACTTATTCACTACCCCATTACTGACTTTGGCTCTAAATACATTCTACAGGTGACATACCTGAGACCACTTATCCACTGATGTTTTTAAAAACTCTCACACCCTAATCTAGGTCTAGGGTGGTTACGTACTATGTATGTATCCTGTGAACCTTGTAACCAATACTTATAATCCCTCATAACTCAAACCTGACCCCAGATATACAGTACCTTCTCTCTTAACTTGTGTAAATTTGATTTTAAACATTAGCTTTAATAAAATTTCAAATCTCATTTTAGTGTAATGTAAAAGTAAATCTCTCAATTTACCCATTTGGTCTGCTTTCACATGGGGAAACAAAACTTGTATCAATTGGACTTTTGGGAATGTAGAGTGTTGCTGCAGCACCTACAATTATTTGACTTCTTGTCACTTCAGGATGGTTGTCTCAGTGTGGTACCTGTTGTAGTTCACCATTTGTAGTATTTAAACTCATCACTGCTTTACATATATTTTCTGATGTATCCTTTTGGAAGGCCTAACTGGTTAAACTATCTGTGGACTTGCAAATGTACTTTGCCGATGAGGGTGGCAGCTAGGTTTCAAGGGTCTGCTAAACTCCAGACTTTTAGGGGAGGGTAATCTGGCCCACTGACTTCAGAATTATTTCCAGGCATATCAGTTGCTGAATTTTCTCCCATTTTGGTGGCAGGCCTCGGGTTGGGAGGGTGTTGAGATTCCTTAGAATGTATGGTATCAGACGAACAAGTGCTGAGACTAGAATGGGGACAGCCATCTGTCCAACTTCTAACCCTTATTTTATGATTCGTGTCAGATGTTAACTGATTCTGATTTTGTTTCTTGCAGGTGGATGTATTTCTGGACCTCATATAGGAGATGGACCTAGCCTTGTCTCTGAGCAGCATATGTTGGGCCCTTGGACTTGTTGGAGCGTGCAGGAGATGCCAGAATTTGGCAAGCCTACCATGCAGGCCTGGTGCACTTTTTTCTCTTTAGAGAAGAGATGGGAATGCCTGCAGTTTGGCCAATTCCAGAGGATCAAATTAGAGGGTTTGTGGTGGCTATGGAATCACAAGGCTTGTCTTCACCAAAAATACTGATGTACTTGGCATCACTCTCTCCTATATCTCCAAAATCACAGGTCACCCTGATCCTCTTCAAGATTTTGTAACCTGTCATATGGTGGCAGGGTTGCAGTGGAGGGAAGGTAATCAAAGATATTGCAGATCTTATGTAACCATTGAGGTGTTGCGATCTCTCTTGGGCACAGTACAGTCTGTGTGTAGCTCTCTTTATGAATGTTTGTTGTTCCATGCCTTGTTTACTGTGGCTTTTTTTGGGGCTCTTCGTGTGGAAGAGGTGGTAGCAGAGCACCACAACTGGGCACAGCCAGAGCTCCTGTACATGAGTGATGTCCAGCTGACTGAGGAAAGAGTGAACATTTACCTGCATACATCCTACCTGGGCCAAGAAAGGTTTTTGATCTCTCTTGGATTATCTAGAGAGACATGGGTATGCCCTGTTGAGGCACTGTGCAATTACGTGGCAGCTAGGCCACGAGGGGACGGGCCTCTCTTTGTACACTGGGATGGCACACCATTGACAAGGAGACAGTTCTTGGTTGTCTTCCGTTCTGCTTTAAGGTTACTTGGCCTTCGACCAGAGCAATATGGTGTACATTCTTTCTGGTTGGGAGCTGTTGTGACCGCTGTACGCTATAGATGGTCTGAAGAAGCTATTCTGCACCTGCGAAGGAGGCAAGGTATCCACCCAAAGAGGAGACCAGAAGTAGTCAACCACAGAAGCCAAAAGAACAGCTAAGGTTCTCTGGTCTGTTCCCCTTGCTGATGCAGTATTGTTTCCTACAGCGTGTGATCTAGTGCTCTGATGCGTAAACTTAAAAGTAATGGAGCAACTTCTTCAGAGAACATTCTAGTTAATTGACTTTTCTGGAGTTTGCAGTGTGCTGTCCTCTGCATTTGTTTGTAAGCTCTATCTGTCTGTTGGGGATTGGACTTCCATGTCTCTTTGCAAAATTAACTTGCAAGAATTGCTTACCTAGTAAAGTCTTCATGATCAATAAACTTGCAGTGCATTCTCCTTTCAAACTTGTCTGGCCTTCATTGTGGCAAGTCAACAAGCTGTTTCTATGCCACATCTTAGCAGCAAATAAACTAAGTCTTGCATCCTTATTGCTGTTAGATAGTATTTTTACGTGGGACATGAGGACAAACAATCTTGTAGGTGGGGATTGCAAGCAGTATATTGCTAAACTGAAACTTTCTAAATATAACTTTAGGCAAAGTGTGCAGCTGTTAGGTCAATTTTACAAATCATAGATAATGCAAGAACAAGATATGTTCAATTAAATTAAAAGGTGAGAAATTCAAAACAATAGTTTAAGTAAAAGGATGGCAGAAGAATGGAACTTGCTGTCACTGAAACTCATTGAGGGCAAGAACTTAGCTAATACCTTTCGGAATCATGTTATCTACATGGATATCCGAAGTGAGCATAATTGACTATAAACTGTTTGTTTTAGCATTCCTTCCAATAGCTAAAGTCTGTCTGAGACCTAGATGTGGTAGATATAACAACTCCCCAAATTCTACCAGAAGTTTAATTGCTAATAGTCACACTTATGGCTGAGAGTTCAGAGAATTTAAACTTTCAGCATCAACTTCAGGTCTCTCCTCTGACCCTTTGCCTGTTGGCCAAAGAAGTTGAAGTTACTGTTAGAAGGATTGAGCTGTCTTCAGTATTGCTAAAGATTAGTTAATATGTACTGAACAACAAACTGGGAGCATTAACTAGTCCTTCAGTAACCGTGATGGGCCTTTTGCTGGGGCACACAGCAGACTCTTCATAGGGATGGAATTAGAACCTAGGTGGAAGACTGGAATCCCTGCTCTGGCCCATTTAACCAAGTGAAAAGGCAGAAGTAGCACAGAGGTATTTAAAAACCCTGGATGTGGCATTGAGGAACTTGACTATAAGGCTGCCTACTGAGGCGCAGCCCCTGTGTAGAGGAGGCTGTGGCCTGCAGGGATTCCAGACACTGCTTGGCCCACAGGTAGCTCGGGGTAGACTGTGATAACTTAGGTAGCTTCCCAGGGCTGTCTAAGGTCATGCTAAAGCAGCCAAGGAGTAGGACAGTACAAGAGCTCCCATCCCCGTAGTTACAATTTCTGCATATCTCCTAATGATGTAGCACTGAATCTTATCCCAAACTAGGATCACACTAGTATGGGAAAGGCTTTAGGAAGCTTATTCTCCACTCCCAGTCAAACCCATTTTCAACCAATACAGATATCTAGATCCCAAGATGCTATCTGCTGGTTGCTTCCACTTCTACTATACTGCCATCTTAAACATTAAATATAAGCTATTACTTAACCCAGTTTCTATTTTTGCTATTTTCACTTACCCTAAGATTGTTTTAGTAAACATACTTCCAATGATGATGTCTAGCTCAGTATGAGATATACTGAAGTTGACTGATGGCTTATCAAGAGGGCTTGAGTTCCATGGGAGAAAATTCAGGCAATGATGTCCTTGGAAATAATTCTGAAATCAATGGGCCAGATTATCCTCTTCACGAAGTCTGCTGAACTCCAGACTATCTGAAACTTAGCTGCTACTCCCATGTGCAAAGTACAATTGCCAGTCTATAGGTAGTTACCAGTTAGCCCTTCTAAAAGAGAGACCAGAAAATACATTTAAAGTGGTGGTGAGTTTAAATGCTACACAGAGGGTGAAACTTCTTATCTTGTCACTGCTTTATCTGTGTGACAATGTTGGATTCTTGTCTTGCTTGCTTGTTTCAGCCTTTCTCCATTCCTTTTGGTCTCACCTTAAGTTCTAGCGTTTCACTCATTTCTGTATTTTGACTACCCTGATGTAATTTTTTCTTTCCATGATTTCAAAGCTAATTACAATATCCTTTTTCTCGTCTGTTTCCATATATCACATGACTCATTCCACTGTTTTTATCTAACCTTGTTTGATCAGTCTTTGGTAAAGACCAGGTTGAGAGAAGGACCCAAACAGCAAACGGGGGAGTTAGTCCAAGCAGCTTTTCTAATTTCTCACTGAATTCCCTGTCTGAATAATTGCTGTCCAATGCTGCTTACTCTTCCCTAATTACCTTATACTTTTCAGTCTCTATTTAACCTGTCTGCCTCAGCTGCTGCTTTCAGTCTTTTTTTTTTTTTGCTACCTTCCATTAATGCTATAGATTACTTCCAACTCTGCAATTGAGTGATTGGCTTCCCTCTAACTGTTTATAATGAGCTTGTTGCTGTAACCCTGATGCAGTTTTGAGAGCACTTGTATAGATTGCCAAATGCTGGTGGCCCATCTACTGTAGTGCTCTCACCATTGCTAATACTGAAGTTGCACTGGAAGAAACAATAGGAGATTTCAGAAAAAGTTGAGTAGAGAGGCTGTGTCCTAATCTCTGCTGCAGTGAGAATCCATAGCATTGCCTATATAACCTCTAAACAGCTTTGCTTTCTGAAGTGAACTCTTGCACTGCTAATTCTTTGTCTTCTACCTTACATCTGGAGAGCAGATGTAAAGCAGGCCATGTCAGTCTTGCATTAGAGTCCTCTTCACTCTAAGCAGCCTTTAGATGAGGACCTGGTTGTTCTCTGGGATTAGTTAAATCATTAACTCCTGCTGTAGGAAAAGTGGCAAGCCTCTTGGGATTCTTATTTGGGGAACTATGCCTAAGGTATAAATTGAGGTCGGATGCAGAAGGCCCCAGCTACCAAGGAAGAAGCAGTTTTTGTCCTTACCTACTTTGAGCAAATTGTATGGTTTCAGGCTGGAGCTAACCAATGGGACCTCTGCCTTCTGGTGGTGGGAGATGAAGAAATAAAATCCCAAAGAGAAACTTTTGAGTATTTCCCAAAAAGCTCCCCAGGAACAATTTTAATGGGTCTGTGATGGTTGGTCTTCTGGTACCCTGAGTTCTAGCCAGGTTGACATCTCACAGCTTCCTTGCTATATTCTGGGTAGCCATTAATTTGGTTTAGGCAGAGTTCCTTTCCCTGTGCTCTCTGGAACCAGCAACTGTGATTCCTTATGTTGTCGTCCCCCTTACATGCTAAATGCTGGGTATCCTGTTCAAGTGGCTTTAACACACTGGTGTTCCCAGAGATGGTGTCAAGGTTCCGCCCCCACTCTGAACTCTAGGGTACAGATGTGGGGACCTGCATGAAAACCACCTAAGCTTACTTTCACCAGCTTAGGTTAAAACTTCCCCAAGGTACAAATTTAATTTTATCCTTTGGATCTCCACTGCCACCACCAAACTCTAACTGGGTTTACTGGGAAACATAGTTTGGACATGTCTTTCTCCCCCAAATGCTCCCAACCCTTGCCCCCACTTCTTGGGGAAGGTTTGGTAAAAATCCTCACCAATTTGCATAGGTGACCACAGACCCAAACCCTTGGATCTGAGAACAATGAAAAAGCATGCAGTTTTCTTACAAGATGATTTTTAATAGAAGTAAAGGAATCACCTCTGTAAAATCAGGATGGTAGATACCTTACAGGGTAATTAAATTCAAAACATAGAGAATCCCTCTAGGCAAAACCTTAAGTTACAAAAAAGACACACAGACAGGAATAGTCATTCTATTCAGCACAGTTCTTTTCTCAGCCATTTAAAGAAATCATAATCTAACACACACCTAGCTAGATTACTTACTAAAAGTTCTAAGACTCCATTCCTGTTCTATCCCCGGCAAAAGCAGCCTACAGACACAGACCCTTTGTTTCTCTCCCTCCTCCCAGCTTTTGAAAGTATCTTGTCTCCTCATTGGTCATTTTGGTCAGGTGCCAGCGAGGTTACCTTTAGCTTCTTAACCCTTTACAGGTGAGAGGATTTTTCCTCTGGACAGGAGGGATTTTAAAGGGGTTTACCCTTCCCTTTATATTTATGACAGATGGAGATAAATTGTTCATGTAAGAATATGTAAGAAATTAATGTGTAATATAGATGACACATCTTGCTTGGGCATCTGGAAATTGAGTCAAAATTGATCAGCGATGCCATGTTCTTCTGGGAACCTGGTATCTTGCAAACATGGAAACAAACTTAGTGACTGTCACTATATAGTACTAGCAGTGGATGTTTTCCTTTGCATAAACCAGTATTCTCAGATCACGAACAAATGTTTTAAGGCTTTCTAGGCATGAGAGCTTGGAAAAGAGAAAACTAAAGTGTTTATTTCTGTTTACATCCTGTAGGCATGGCTGGAATCACTGATCTTACACACGTAGAGCAGGAAGTGAGTCTTGCAACCAGCTAGAGGAAGATTTCAGAGTGGTAGCCGCGTTAGTCAAAAAGAACAAGGAATACTTGTGGCACCTTAGAGACTAAACCTCTCCAGCGCATCATCAAGGATCTACAACCTATCCTGAAGGATGATCCCTTACTCTCTCAGATCTTGGGAGACAGGCCAGTCCTCGCTTACAGACAGCCCCCCAACCTGAAGGAAATACTCACCAGCAACCGCACAACAAAAACACTAACCCAGGAACCTATCCTTGCAACAAAGCCCATTGCCAGCTTTGTCCACAAATCTATTCAAGGAACACCATCAGAGGATCTAATCACATGAGCCACGCTATCAGAGGCTCATTCACCTGCACATCTAGCAATGTGATATGTGCCAGCAATGCCCCTCTGCCGTGTACATTGGCCAAACTGGACAGTCTCTGTGCAAAAGAATAAATGGACACAAATCAGACATCAAGAATTATAGCATTCCAAAACCAGTCAGAGAACACTTCAACCTCCCTGGACACTCAATTACAGACCTAAAAGTTGCAATTATTCAACCAAAAAACTTCAAAAACCAACTCCAAAGAGAAACTGCAGAACTGGGATTAATTTGCAAACTGGACACCATTAAATTAGGCTTGAATAAAGACTGGGAGTAGATGGGTCATTATACAAAGTAAAAACTATTTCCCCATGCTAATTTTTCTCCTACTGTTACTCACACCTTCTTGTCAACTGTTTGAAATGGGCCATCCTGATTATCACTACAGATGTTTTTTTCTCCTGCTGATAATAGTCCATCTTAATTGATGAGTCTTGTTAGCGTTGCTATGGCAACACCCATTTTTTTTTCGTGTGTGTGTAGATAGATGATCTTCCTACTGTATTTTCCACCGCATGCATCTGATGAAATGGGCTTTATCCCATGAAAGCTTATGCTCAAATACATTTGTTAGTGTCTAAGGTGCCACAAGTACTCCTCGTTCTTTCAGCTAGAGGAAGTGACTTGGGCTGAGGAATTTGTTATTGACTTTAATGACTTGTGATCCCAATAGAGCTGAGAACAAAAATTATATTTTAAAGGAACACCCATGACTGAGAAGTTTAGTTCTTTCCTACTAGCAAAACTTTTTTGATGGTTTGACATATTGAATAACAATGTATGTATAATTCTTTTAACACTTGAGCTACACCTTGGCAAAATTGCAAATCAACCTTAAATATGACAAATTAAGAAAAATCTCATTTGAGTACAAGTGAAACACTGTGTGGTTGTGACGTTGCACTCTATTTTATAAAAATATGCTAATGAGTGCGAATATAATGTAACTGGGATATGCTTCATGCAAAAGGTCTCGTGTAAGGTATCATTGCAAAGTTTATAATCTACTGAATGTGTTCATCCTATTTGTCTGAATGTATCATTCTTATATCTGAAACTAGAAATATAAAATATAACCGAAGGCCTATTGTAATTATGCAAAGTGTGGGCCATTAATGGTGGCTTGGAATCTTGATGGCTCCCATTAACCAGGACAATTGACTGTAGATAGCTCTGTTTTACTTCTAAGTCTTCCTGTATACATATGTGCTGGCAAGTGGGTGATGAAGTCTTACAGTGACATCTGATCATGTCACCTGAACTGGAATCCATCTTTAACCTGGTGCTTTTCCATTGAGAAGGAGGGGAGGGAACCCAGAGAGGGACAAAGGATTCCCGCCTTATGCAAAAGATATATAAGTGGGTGGAATAGAACAAAAGGGGCTGCAGTCATGAGAAATCTCCTAGCTACCACCTGAGCTGGAACAAGGGCTGTACCGGGGGAAAGGATTGTGCCCAGACTAGGAAGGCGTCCAGTCTGTGAAAGAAACTTATTGAAACATCTCTGAGGGTGAGAGTTTATCTGTATTCAGTTTTATTACTGTATTAGGCATAGGCTTGTGTGTTTTATTTTATTTTGCTTGGTAATTCACTTTGTTCTGTCTGTTACTACTTGGAACCACTTAAATCCTACTTTCTGTATTTAATAAAATCACTTTTTACTTATTAATTAACCCAGAGTATGTATTAATACCGGGGGGGGGGGGGGGAGGCAAACAGCTGTGTGCATATCTCTATCAGTGTTACAGAGGGCGAGCAATTTTGAGTTTACCCTGTATAAGCTTTATGGATTTATTTGGGGTTTAGACCCCATTGGGAGTTGGGCATCTGAGTGTTAAAGACAGGAACACTTCTTAAGCTGCTTTCAGTTAAGCCTACAGCTGTTAGGGGATGTGGTTTAGACCTGGGTCTGGGTTTGCAGCAGGCTAGCGGTTCTGGCTCAAACCAGGCAGGGCACTGACGAAGAAACTTTTATTTTCTACTTAGGCTTCAAGAGTTTCATGTCTCATCAACTCAGAATCCCAAAGTGACAGTTATAATTTAAGTTCCAGTACCAAATTAAGTGTGTGTGAGTGAGTGAGTGAGAGAGAGAGAGACAGTAGTCTTTTCAAGGATGATACATCCCCTTTTATTCCAGTTTAACAACAGCATTCATTGATTTAAGAAACAATGGGATTATCTCATTTTATGCAAGATAATTTTCAGAAATGATAAATGATTACAAATTAATTCAGTTCTCACCCTTAGAAATGTAACATGCAGAGTCTGGAAATGTAATAGCTAATGACTAAAGGAATTGTGATCACTGAGAGAGGAAACTTTCACATAAGTACATCCTGCTAGTATGATTATGGTAGTGGTGTCTTTCAAGTACACACTACTTAGAGTGCCCAGTGTTAACTGCTTATGCAGTAGTGTTACTGGTACGGCTCTGACAAGCAGAGTAATCAAATGTCTAGGAAGTGGGCTGGTGCCCAGTCAATCAGGCAATAAAATTTCTCATAATTGAGGTTCTGTGTGCCAGAGTTAACTCAGACCCTGGACTGCAGGAAAGTTGGAGATAGGGGGGTCTCAAGAGAGGCTGACAGTGCTCCTGGCTCTGTGCTATACCCCCTGAAGTTGAGTAGCTAGTTCAGGGGTGGGCAAACTTTTTGGCCCAAGGGCCACATCTGGGTATGGAAATTGTATGACAGGCCATGAATGCTCACAAAATTGGGGGTTGGGGTGCAGGAAGGCATGAGGGTTCTGGCTGGGGGTGCGGGCTCTGGGGTGGGCCTGGTGATGAGGAGTTGGGGGTGCAGGAGGGTGCTCCAGGCTGGGACTGAGGGGTTTGGAGGGCAGGAGGGGGATCAGGCCTGGGGCAGGGGCACAGGAGGGGGTCGGGGGCAGGCTCCGGGTGGCGCTTATCTCAACCAGCTCCCAGAAGAAGCGGCATGTCTCCTCGCCGGCTCCTATGCGGAGGCGCAGCCAGGTGGTTCTGCACGCTGCCCTTTGTGCAGGTGCCACTCCTGCAGCTCCCATTGGCTGTGGTTCCTGGCCAATTGGAGCTGTGGGGGTGGTGCTTGGGGTGGGGGCGGCATGTGGAGCCCCCTGGCTGCTTCTATGTGCAGGAGCCAGAGTGAGGACATGCTGCTGCTTCCAGGAGTCATGTGGAGTGGGGCAAGACCCAGACCCTGCTTCCTGTTGGCAGCTCAAGGGCCAGATTAAAACATTTGGAGGGCTGGATCTGGCCCCTGGGCCGTAGTTTGCTAGAACCAGTCCAGGACATTAGACAGATACACCACTTGTTGCTCTGGTGGGTGATTTTCTCCTTTGTAGGCAAGAGAACATCCATGCTAATTGCACCTGGCTCTTTCTACAATGCTTTGTATTGTTTGATCACCAAATTCCGTGTCCAGGGAGCTAGGGCCAAATGGAAATACCCTGATATGGTCCAGGTCATTCCCCTTGGGGGGAGTTTTAGGGGCGACCGTTCATCCTATAGGAAGCTGTTGAGGGAGATTATACAGACAACATCCATTTCTATATCTTTACATTAAATGTAAGCAGTACCATCTCCAAACACTTTCAGGGCCTGGCCAAAATCAACGACTAGATGAAAAGCAACTGGCTAAAGGTGCACGGAAGCAAGATTGAGGTTACAGTTTATTAAGTCAGTCTAGTATTTTTTTGTACTCCATAATGCTTTCAGATGTCTGAAAAAACGTTGCGCAGCTGGCCAGAAAGTTATCTGACATGGACCTAGCCAGGATGTTTCATGCATTTGTTTCAGGCTTGATCACTGCATCCCTATTATAGGAATCTGGCTACACTCTGCAAGAGCTTTAACTTGTGCAAAATGCAGCAGCCTGTGTTCTTAACAGCAAGTTGCCGCAGCACTCTGCTCTGCCTTGGCTGTTTGTTAAATACAATCCATTTCAAGCTCTTTAGTCTGATACGAAGAGTACTCCTGGGGGAGATTCTGTATGACTATGTGCCTGCAGAAAAGGGCTCCCCCTATGGAATTTCTGTGCAGAAAATGGTAGGGAAGTTGTGTGTGTGGAGGGGGCGGGAGAGAGGTGGGTAAGCTACTTCCTGCAGGACCATCCTGGCCTGGGAGGCTGGCCCCTGCCATGCGGGCAGTGCAGCTGGCTCTGGCCAGGTGGTGGGGCTGAGAGCTTTTGCTGCTCTGAGTGGCATGGTAAGGATGGGGTGGTGGGGGGGGGGGTTGGATAAGGGGTGGGGAGTCTTGGGGGGCAGTCAGGGGGCAATTGGATGGGGTGGAGGTTCTCACATGGGGGGGCTGGATGGGGGGGGTTGGATCTATCAAAGCCTAGAGAGGTCTTCAGAGACCACATAGGGCCAGATAGTGAGCTTGGTGACACTGGTGTAAATCCAGAATAATTTCATTGACAGCAGCAGAGTAGACTTACACTGGTGTTACTGAGATCAAAATCTGCAGTTACCATCCACAGCCTCTCCTCCTCAAAAGTGCTGCTTACAGGGCTGATTTTTTTCCTCCCCACACTTAAATTCAAGCTGAGGGAGAGTCTGAAGTACATCATCAGCTACTTAATAAGTCCTAAGAAATACCTAAAACTGTCCATCAGAAAAGGAATGTTTTAATAAACTCTCTGACACGAATAAATACTGCTTGGTAATCCTATAGTGATAGTTGTCAGACCTAAATAAGAAGTTTTTGCTCTGGGATAATTTATTTTTTACAGTCATTACTTTCACTCTTTTTTTTAATAATCGCAGTTATTTAATTGTTAACATGAAGTTTATTTTTTGTCAGCTCGGGAAGACTCTGATTCCAGGAGTGGCTTACTAACATGGTGGTTCAAAGCCCTGGGTGCAGCAGAGTAAGTTTGGTCTCCACCTCCAACTATTAGAGAGAAGGAAAAATCCACTTTGAGTAGCACTGGACATTAGTCAAAGAAAATAAATGCTTGGGTAAGCACAAATTTTCCATTGGAAATGTGTCTGTAAATATTTTTTCAAATGTATGTATATTACAAGGGAAGCTTTACTCGCAAAACTCTACAGCAATTGTTAAATACAGTCCATGAATGAGATAGACGGCTTGGCTACACGTGCGAGTTACAGCGCAGTAAAGCAGCCCAGTGTGCTCTAACTCATGACCCGTCCACACTGGCAAGGCACGTAGAGCGCACTGACTCTGTAGCTACAGCTCTGCTGGTACTCCACCTTGGCGAGTGGAATAACATTTGCTATGCCCCCACTGGAGCGCCGCAGCGCCAGTATGGATGCCCTGGTCTATTAGTGCTCTCTGATCGGCCTCCAGAAGTGTCCCACAATGTGTATGCTAGCCACTCTGGTCATCACTTTGAACTCTACTGCCCTGCCCTCAGGTGACCAACCATCAGACCTGCCCTTTAAATTCTCTGGGAATTTTGAAAATCCCCATCCTGTTTGCTCAGCCCAGGCATGGAGTGCTCTCAGCGAATATTTCCAGGTGACCATGCCTCCATGCGCCAGGCGATCCACAGTATGGAGCAATGGCGAGGTGCTGGACCTCATCAGTGTTTGGGGTGGAGGAAGCTGTCTAGTCCAAGCTGCGCTCCAGCCATAGGAATTGCGATACATTCGGGCAGATATCAAGGGACATGATGAAAAGGGGCCATGACCGGGACGCGCTGCAGTGCAGGGTTAAAGTGAAGGAGCTGCGGAATTCCTACTGCAAAGCCCGCGAGGCAAACTGCCGCTCCAGTGCTGCCCCCACGACCTGCCGTTTCTACAAAGAGCTGGACACAATACTTGGGGCTGACCCCACCTCCACTCCGAGTACCACCATGGACACTTCAGAGCCCAGTTCAACAAGGCAGGAGGAGGAGGAGGAGCAAAGTGGGAATGAGGGTGCTGAGGTGGAGGAAGACACGCCGGTATCCCTAGATGCATGCAGCCAGGAGCTGTTCTCAAGCCAGGAGGAAGGTAGCCAGTCGCAGCGGCCGGTGCTTGGGGAAGGACAAACACCAGAGGAGGTTCCTGGTAAGTGTCTTTTATTTTGGGAAGGAGATTATTCGGTGTGGGCTCTTGGGGTGGGGAGGGTGAGGGCTGCATGCATGCCTAGAGGCGGAATGGGGTGTTGATGTGCTCTCTCACATCGCGGTAATTGGCCTCAGTGATCTCTTCAAAGGTCTCATCCAGAACTTGGGCAATGCGCTTGCACAGGTTTCTCGGGAGAGCCACTGTGGTCCTTGTCCCAATCAGGCTAACTTGTCCACACCACTGTGCTGTGAGGGGCGGGGAGACCATTGCTGCACACAGGCAAGCTGCATATGGGCCAGGGCGGAAGCCGCATTGCAGTAGAAGACCCTCCCTTGCTTCCAGGTCACCCTCAGCAGCGAGATATCTTCCAGGATGAACTCCTGTGCAAAATGTGGGGACAGTGTTCAGTATAGGGGCACCCTGCCGCTGTTGGCTCTCTCCAAGGCACAGAAACCCAGAGGACAGTACAGCCATGAAACAATCAGTCACGCTTGACCCTGTGCTTACCATTTTGGGGCTCCTGTGGGTTACGTGCACTCGCTTTTGGACTGGCAAATTATGCTATTTTGTAAACTGTGCTTGCCCTTAAGTATGGGGGAATCATTGCTCTGTCTGGTGTGAACAATGCTGCCTCTGTTAAGTGTTGCATTTTGCCTTTACAGATGCAAGCTTGAGATCTCAGCCATCCATTTTATCACCGACCAAAAGACTCCAAAGAATCAGAAAGAGGCCACGTAGAAGCAAGGAAGACATGTTGCATGAAGTAACACTGAAAGGAGGATCTGCCAGCAGAATGAGGAGCAAGTATGGGGGAATCATTGCTCTGTCTGGTGTGAACAATGCTGCCTCTGTTAAGTGTTGCATTTTGCCTTTACAGATGCAAGCTTGAGATCTCAGCCGTCCATTTTATCACCGACCAAAAGACTCCAAAGAATCAGAAAGAGGCCACGTAGAAGCAAGGAAGACATGTTGCATGAAGTAACACTGAAAGGAGGATCTGCCAGCAGAATGAGGAGCGCTGGCACAAAAGCGCTGTGCTCCGGCAGCAAAGCACAGATCGGCTGATAAGCATTAGGAGAGCCAAGTGGACTTGATCCAGGTGCTCGTAGCCATGCAGGTGGAGCACTACTGCGCCTGCAGTCTTTGTCCCAAAACTCTTTCCCTTGTGCCCCCATGTCACCTCCAACCCACTTTTCTGAACATCCAGGTTCTTACTGCCACCAGCTTCTCCAACACCTGTAGCTTCACCACCCAGCCCTGAAAACGATGACCCTTAACCACTGCACTTAACCACCATCACCATGCAGTATAGCCATCCTGAAGTACAGCACTCCAGACAGGAAGGCTGAGTATGATAACAGGACATACGCAACTCTGTGATTGTACTGTTCCCCACCCCACCACCTTGCCCTTTCTGTTTCCCAAGCAGTTGTGATTCTTTTCAATAAATGAATTTTCTTTTCAATAAATGCATTTTTTGGCTTTGAAAACATTCTTTATTATTGCATAAAGTAAAAGATACCTTAGCCCAGGAACGAAACAGGCACTGCAAACACAGATTCCTACTAACATTGGAACCACTGCACTTCACTCCCGTGCAGGGTACCAGACATTACTGTTGGCTTTCAGCCTCAAATTGCTCCCTCAAGGTATCCCTAATCCTTGCAGCCCAGCGCTGGACCCCTCTAATAGCCCTGCTCTCTGGCTGTTCAGATTCAGTCTCCAGGTGTTGAACCTCCAAGTTCCATGCCTGAGTGATTTGTTCACCCTTCCCTTCACAAATGTTATGGAGGGTACAGCACGCGGATCTAACCTTGGGGATGCTGTCATCGGCCAGTTCCAGCTTCCCATACAGAGAGCGCCAGCAGCCCTTTAAACAGCCAAAAGCACACTCCACAGTCATTCTGCACACAGCTCAGCCTGTTGTTGAACCGCTCCTTGCTGCTGTCAAGGCTCCCTGTGTAGGGTTTCATGAGCCACAGCATTAAAGGGTAAGCGGGGTCTCCAAGGATCACAATGGGCATTTCGACTTCCCCTATGGTGATCTTCTGGTCTGGGAAAAAAGTCCCGGCTTGCAGCTTCTTGAACAAGACAGTGTTCTGAAAGATGCATGCATCATGCACCTTTCCCAGCCTGCGTTAATGTCAATGAAACGCCCATGGTGATCCACAAGTGCCTGGAGAACCATAGAGAAATACCCCTTCCGATTAACGGACTCGGAGGCTAGGTGGGCTGGTGCCAGAATTGGAATATGCGTCCCATCTATTGCCCCTCCACGGTTAGGAAAACCCATTTGCGCAAAGCCATCTACAATGTCATGCACGTTACTTGGCGTCACGGTTCTTCTGAGCATGATGCAATTAATGGCCCTGCAAACTTGCATCAACACGATTTCAATGGTCGACTTCCCCACTCCAAACTGGTTAGCAACCTATCGGTAGCTGTCTGGAGTTGCCAGGTTCCAGATTGCAATAGCCACTTGCTTCTCCACTGTCAGGGCAGCTCTCAATCTCATGTCCTTGCGCCGTAGGGTGGGGGCGAGCTCCTCACACAGTGCTATGAAAGTGGCTTTTCTCATCCGAAAGTTCTGTAGCCACTGCTCATCATCGCAGACTTGCATGACCATGTGATCCCACCACTCAGTGCTTGTTTGCCAAGCCCAAAAGCGGCTTTCCACAGTGTGAGCATGTCTGTGAATGCCACAAGCAAACTCGTGTCATATGTGTTACTCGAGTCGATATCATCATTGGAGCCCTCGCTGTCACTTTGGATCATAAGGAATAACTCGACTGCCAAACATGACGTGCTGGTGAGACTCAGCATACTCCTCAGCAGTTTGGGCTCCATTCCCGCAGACCGAAAGGGAAGACAGCGCGCGCAGTACAAAAAACGTTGAAAGATGGCGCCAAATGTGGATGGAAGCAGAGGGATTGCTGGGATGCGAACCGATGCATCACGGGGCGTTGGGACAGGACCCAGAATGCCCCCCCTTCCCACAAGCCACAGCGCCAGAATGGGAAGAAGTGCTCTGTGGGATAGCTGCCCATAACTCACCGCTCCCAATGCCGCTGCAAATGTGGCCATGCCAGTGCACTTGCAGCTGTCAGCGTGGACAGACTGCAGCACTTTCCCTACTGCGCTCTCTGAAGGCGGGTTTAACTCACAGCGCTCTACATCTGCAAGTGTAGCCATGCCCTCAAGTAATCATCTGTTTACTTCCCTAATCTGGAGTTGCAAGACTGTATCTGTTAAAGCCACAGTTAAACTTTGGTTGATCCATTGTGTCTTTTACTTTTCCAGTTATCTGCATCTTTTGGTACCTTGCCTGCATTGCTAACTGTGCTGCTTCAGCCTCTGTTGTAGCTCCCTTTGAATTTGCAGGGAACTCTTGCAGTCTCAGGAACTAAGACAGGAGCTCCAATTCTTAGGCAATTCTCATAACAATTTACTTTATTCCCTGATGCTGGGTGGAAGTAAGTTTACCCATAAGGTAGATGTCAAAGGGCATTAGACCTTCAACAGATCCTCATTGGTGTGATGTTTTTAGTAACAGTGAAGACTGAGTTACTGTTTTTAAAGGGATGCTATTTTTCCTTTCAGAGTCTTACAGAGGTAATAAAACTAAAATGTTGCCTTTTACTCTTACTTTATATAATATCAAGTATACTATCACTTTAATATCTGATATGCCCTCCGTTTGGGGGAACTGTATCTGAAGCAACTGCTATCATCTCCAGTTCCAAGCTGCAGGAGGGCTGTCTCCCTTGTCCCCTGCTCCCAGGTTAGATTAATTTTTATGTAGAGGTACTCTCCTTTGTCCTCCATGTCAGTATGCTAGTCGGGCAGAGAAAGACATTGAAGTTGTCCTCTTTACACCTGTGTAATAGGGAACACATTTCTGTAGCCCAGTTCATTTTAAAACACTGGGATGTCTATCAAAGCCAGACCTATGATCTGTAATAGAGTCTAGGGCCTAGAGGTTTTTGTGTGTGTGTGTGTGTGTGTGAAGAGCAGAACTTTCATGATCAACAATTCAAGGACACAGTGCGAAGCTGGGCATGACATTAATAATACAGAGCTGTATACGAAACATTTTCTGATCTCAGCAGATAGGCTTTACTGCCAGGGACAAAATGTTTCTAAAAAGCAGACACAAAACATTTGTTAGTTTGTATTCATCCTCGGGGAAGAAGTAGTAGTGAATATGACACCTATTTTAGATCACATAAATAATACCAAATCTTTCAGGGCAGCAAAGGTGTGTGTCTGTGTATCTCTATCTAAAAAAAAAAAAAAAAAATACACCAGAGGGGGCCAATATTTCAAACAAACTCTAGCTGGACTACTTATGTTTTCCTTGTCTGGAAAGTGTGGCCAAGATTCCATATTATCTGACATAGGCTGACATTTTTCTTAGTGTTTCCTGTTGTGTGTGTATGTGAAAGAGAGAGAAAGCAAAAGAGAGTGTGAATGAGTGTACTGGTTTCAGGGGCAGGGGATTTTGAGAGAGAGAAGGAAGTAGGGAAGGAGGTGGGTGACCACAAATCACCCCCCCCCCCGCCACCGTATCTAAATATGAGAAGTGGGCCCAGTAGGGCCATATTACTGGTACTGATAGCTGACTTCCCAGTCCTATTAAGATTGCAATTAATCTGATGAAAAAATATTGTGATTGTGAAGAACTAGCGTGCTGCTTGACTCATCACAGGAGAATATTCTGTAGCAAAAAACTGCCCACGTGAACGCTTTTAGGGAGGAAAAACTGGCATGAACTTAAATAGGACCAGACTGTGAGACCATTCGCACAAACTGTCCTTGGAAACCAATCTGTTCTTCTCAGCTGTTCTCTGATGGAAGGTATTTGATTGTACAGACAGCATTAAGGCCTGTGACAGTACAATACCTGGCGGGTTTCCAGTTAGGGTTTTAAACTCTCTTTAAAATCCTGATTGAAGCAAAAAGATAAGAATGGGTTTTTACAAAATTCTGTGTGGAGCAGTCTGATGAAACATATTTGCTGAGACCTCAGTCCAAGGAGCACAGGACTTTTTTGGGGAGGAAAAGAAGTATTGACTTTTAATAGAAAACACCAATTTTAAAGCATCTTTTTTAATATAAAAAAGCCACAATTTGCGGAGGATCAAACACCTAAAACTGGAAGCTCTTTAATTACATGTTCATATAAAAAATAATTTTTCTGTTGATATTTAAATCTCTTTGAAAGTGCATGATCAGCCAAATGTCACTTAGATGGCAGCTATGTGCCAATCCAGAGATTTTTGCATGTCTTGCTGATGAACAGCATGCAGAACCGTCTGCTTGTCTGGATCCTCAAAGAAGTTATAAAATGTCACGTAAATGACATGGAAAATATGAACAGGCTTAGTGCATTGATGAATTAATGTTACATGAATCATCCCCAAAGGATACAAAAGAGGCACAATGTTCTGTCCATAAACAAAATCATCTGTATATTATTTTATTCAAATATTTGTCTTTGTGAGATGGCAGAACCAGCAATCGGACCTTGTGCCATGCAACCTTAACAAATATCTACAGCAGCAAAAGCTGATTGTACTTTAAGCGGTGTCTCAAGTTGTCAAATTGTCAATGCTGATTTATAATTGTGTGTACTGAAACCATTTTGCAACTACAGTGTCATATATTGGGTAAACTAAAGTGCAGTCATTTTTCTTCCTTTTATATCATTTCTTGTTTTAAATAACTTCTTGTTTCTGCTTTGGCTTAGATGAGTGTGAGGCAAATAATCACTTCCTGGGATTAATCAAAATAGATTAAAAATAATATCATGTGATCTTGATAAGATAAACAGAAAGTCATCTTGAATGCATTGAGAAGTAAATGGGATGGATAATAGGGACATCTAGTGGTTGATACACGAAATGAAATAACTTAAGTTTGCCTGAAACGTTTTTGAAAAGCTTAATGGTTTGATTCCATTTTTAAAGGCCCATTTCTCTTTAGATTGTTTTTGTAAACGTCTTTATATTAATTCCTTTCTTTATAGCACCACTTGCTGTTGTGAAAATGGAGAACTGCTTTATTGCATATTTAACCTTTATTCAAACTTAAAGATATTGTTTTTGTCTGTAATAGTACTTCCATAGATGAAGCTATAATTAAACAACCCCTCCCTCAAAAACCTTGTTTTATTGCTTGATCACTAATATAAGGCCATTATATAACAAGAAGAAAACTGTTATAATGTTTGTGAGAGGGGTACAAGTTTGTGTGAGGTTTTTTGGTTGGTTGGTTTGTTTTTAAACCATCTGGCTGCTTTTCAGTGCTTAAATCCATCAGTGAATAAAAGTTGATGCAGTGAGAAATAGTGCTTCCCCTTAGGTTCCTCTATATCAGACCACAGGTCTTGCCTGTTACTTGAGCCTCATTTTTCTGAAATGTATTTGAAACGTGGTTGGGGGGGACATAACTCTTCCAGACTTCTTCAGTAGTAAGTCCCATGCTCTTTGTAGCAAAGTCTTTGTAGTTTTTATAAGAGAATACAAGAATGATTTTACTTTCTCTCTAGGTAGGTGAGAATGCATAGGATTATCCATCCAATTTTTCTGTTTCTCTATTCCACAGTTAGTGTCTTTAGAGAAGCAAGGACACACTTGGCAATTTTCTATGCTACAGGGAGATAGAAGTGTCTGTAACTATTATTCTGATATTGGTGAGTATTATAAAACTGAAGTGCATATGAAAAGAATTGAGGAAACATAAGTACTATGTGTGGCTGAGTTAAATTTGTTTGTTGGAATAGTAGTGTTAATTCTTTATTATCACTTGGTACCCATTTAGGATTCCATAGTGAACATTAAATGGAATATATATATATATATATATATGTGTGGAATAAATTGAATATATATGTTATATCTTTATCAGGACACTTTGTTGCAAATCTGGGTGTTGGTACAAATAATGTTTGGAGCAGTACACTTTGAGGGACAGCCCTGTTCATACTCCTGTAATTACAATAAGCAACAGTTGTATGCAGTGGTGTTGTAGCTATGTTGGTCCCAAGATATTCGAGATACAAAGTAGGTTAGATAGTATCTGTTCTTGGACCAGCTGCTGTTGGTGAGAGAGACAAGTTTTTGAACTTACACAGAGCTCTTCTTCATGTCTGGGAAACATGTTCAGTGTCACAGCTAAATACAAGGTGGAACAGATGGTTTAGCATAAGTACAGGAGTATGAACAGTGCTGTCCCTCAAAGTGTACTGCTCCAAACATTATTTGTACCAATGCCCAGATTTGCAACAGAGTGTCCTGATAACGATGTGCTCAATTATGTCAACATTACATATTTGAGGTATACTGTAGACCAATGTGCTGTAAAATTTGCATTATAATGCATAAGATTATGTCTGATAAAAAATTTATACCTCTTTTGTAATGCAAGTTTTACATTGGAACAGTATAAATCATGCAGCACCTCAAATATAAGAGGAAGCAAGTGTGTTCCCATATGTATTTGTATATATAACATATATATTCAATTTATTCCATATATAACACACATTTCAAGGGACCATTCAAGGTGAAGTGGCCTGTTAATACCCCTCCATTCATAGGGAGGGAAGAAAGGTGGGAGTGGGAGGTTAGCGAAGTAGTTGAGGGTAGGATTGTTAGTGGGTTACAGATTGTTGTGATAAGCCATAAATCCAGTGTCTCTATTTTATTTACTCATGATTTTTAGTGGCTAGCAAAGTTATGAATTTAACCTCTCAGGTTTGTCTTTTGAAATTGTTGTGCAGGTTTCCTTTGAGGATGAGGACTGATAGGTGAGATATAGAGTGATCACTTTGTGAAAAGTTTCAGAGTAGCAGCCGTGTCAGTCTGTTCGCAAAAAGAAAAGGAGTACTTGTGGCACCTTAGAGACTAACAAATTTATTTGAGCATAAGCTTTCGTGAGCTACAGCTCACTTCATCGGATGTGAGCTGTAGCTCACGAAAGCTTATGCTCAAATAAATTTGTTAGTCTCTAAGGTGCCACAAGTACTCCTTTTCTTTTTGCGAAAAGTGTTCACCCACAGGTGATATGGTATTTTTGTCTTTTATCATTTTTCTGTATGAGTTCATTTGAGAGCATAGTGACAGGGCCGGTGCAAGGAGGTTTCATGCCCTAGAAGAAACTTCCACCTTGCACCGCCCCCCTAACCCCTGCGGCAGCTCCCCGCCCTCCCTCTCCACCCTGAGGCACCCACCCTGCGGCAGCTCCCCGCCACCACCCCCCTCCTGCCAGGGCAGCCCCCCCTGTGGCAGCTCCCTGCCACCCCCTCCCTCCCCCTTGGCCCGGGGAGCCACGTGCAGCAGCTCCCCACCCCAGCTCACCTCTGCTCCACCTCCTCCCCAAGCACGCTGCCGCTTCTCCCGCCTCCCAGGCTTGCGGCGCCAATCAGCTGTTTGGCACACAAGCCTGGGAGGGAGAGAAGCAGAGTGGGGCAGTGCTCAGGGGAGAAGGTGGAGCAGAGGTGAGCTGGGGTGGGGAGCGGTTCCCCTGTGCGCCCCCCCCCCGTTACTTGCTGCAGGCGGCCCTCCCCGCGCCCCCCTGCCCCAGCTCACCTCTGCTCCACCGCCGCCCCCAACCACTTGGCACCCTAGGCGACCGCCTAGTTCGCCTAGTGGTTGCACCGGCCCTGCATAGTGATTGTTTGGTTTCACCCTATGGTTAGTATTTTAATGCACTAGATGAGGTACACCACATGTTGTGGTAGCCATGGGTAGGACCCATGGATCTTTAAAGGTGTGTTGTCGCGGGGTGTTGATCACTGTAGCAGTGGAGACAAGTCTGCAGGTTTTACATCTGTTCTGGCAGGGTCTGGTGCCACTTTGAGTTGGTGTGTCCTGGTATTGTCAACAGCTCTCCAACACCACCTACTATAAACAACTCAAAGACAACCTCACAACACAATTTACCAAGGAATTTAAGAATATCATCAATCCTTCCCCAAACAACTCCTAGAGAAACTCTACAAACTCCTCCTCCACGAACTCACCCCAGGGACCTTCTACATGCTTCCCAAGATACACAAACAAGTGAAGCCAGACCCATCATATCTGGCCACAGCACTCTTACTGAAGGAATATCGGGACTCATAGAAACCATCCTCAAACCACTCACCACACGGTGCCAGCTTCCTCCAGGACATAACCAACTTCCTCCACAAACTACAACATTAACAATCTCCTTCAGAACACCATCCTCACCACCATTGATGTCACTTCCCTATACATCAACATCCCTCACAATGAGGGCATAACTGCCTGCCTCAAATATTTACAAGACAAAGGACAACCCTCAGATATCCACTACAAGCACATCTCATCCATTTCATCCTCACCCATTACAACTTTACAGTCAACAACAAACACTTTGTCCAAACCATGGGAACAGCCATAGGTACTGGGATGGCTCCTCAATACGCCAACCTCTTCCTGGGCCCCCTTGAAGAAGAATTTCTGGATATAGGCACCATGAAACCAGTGATATATCTGAGATACACTGATGATATTTTCATCCTATGGACAGACGACTTAAAGTCCCACATAGATTTCCACCACAACTTCATAGCAGTCTTCAACTACCTGAAGGCGGGTTCCGAAGAGGATGGAGCTAGGCTGGTCAAAGTGGTGGCAGATGACAGAACAAGGAGAAATGGTCTCAAGTTGCAGTGGGGGTGGTCTAGGTTGGATATTAGGAAAAACGATTTCACTAAGAGGGTGGTGAAGCACTGGAATGGGTTACCTAGGGAGGTGGTGGAATCTCCATCCTTAAAGGTTTTTAAGGCCCGGCTTGACAAAGTCCTGGCTGGGATGATTTAGTTGGGGTTGGTCCTGCTTTGAGCAGGTGGGTTGGACTAGATGACCTCCTGAGGTCTCTTCCAACCCTAATCTTCTATGATTCTATGACCAAACTCTCTCTGGAATACTCCCACACCGGCTCAAATTTCCTGGACACCACAATCTGCTTCAGCAACGGAATCCGACAGAAAACTATATATAAGAAACCCATGGATCACCACATCTATCTTCATAGATCCAGTAACCACTCCAAACACCAAGAAATCTGTAATCTACAGCCAGGCACTCAGATACCACAGAATACGCTCCGAGGAAAAAGTGCAGGAAATACACTTTAGCACACTCAAAGCCACCTTCACCAAACAAGGACACTCCACTAGAGAAGTAAATCGCATCCTGGAACAGGCCAAATACTCCGAGAGAACCTGCTTCAATACAGAAATCCAAACCTCCTCTGACCACACCCCCCTAGTTGTCCACCATACTGGAACCCATATGATCATCAAACTGCTACAACTCATTCTCGATGGGGACCCCAACCTGTAAGAAATCTTTCCTGAACCTCCTCTTCTGGCCTTCAAACAACCCCTAATCTCTCCAATTTCATCAAAAGCAAGCTCCCCACAGACTAGGACACACCAATAGTATCTACTCCCAGCCTAATGACAAATACGCTACAAACTGATGTTATTCCCTGAGATCACATTGACCTGACAATATCACAGCTATCTCCTTTAACGCTGTGTGCCCCTGCTTCCTAAAGAGAAAGCAACATGTTACATACAATCTAAGGGCCACCTTGACCTCTCTTATTTCTAAACTACTTATAACCTTTTTCCTTTTGGGAATTCATCAGATGATGTGACAGAGAGAGAGATTTCATTACAAGTACTCTTATTGAAATTACTGGTTTTAGCTGTTAACAAATCTCACAAATCTCAGTGGTGTATGTAGCCAGCTAAGCACATACACTGGTCACATGGTACCAAGAATGCTACTAAAAGCAAAGCATTTTTTGTTTGGAAATATCCGTTCACTTTCACCAGAAAGAACTGGTGAGTGTAAACTGGTGAGCGCAGTGTATAATCTTATTACACAAGCCAGATGTGTCCTGGCTAAATTCTGTTATTGGTAATTTCATTCTATTATCTACACTTCCTCTTGCAGTTTCAGCTAGATATATAGTCTTCACTGCCTATTCTAAAATGCAATGGCAAAGATGATGATCTAGTGCCCCTCACTGAACCCTGGTGCTTTTCTTCAAACTGGCTTATTCTCTATGGAAAGGAGAGAGAGCAAGGTGGAAGTGGACAATGGCCCTATCAGTTGAAAGGCACCTACGATGCCAGCAAACTACAGTTTGACCACAAAGAGAGTAGCGAATTTCTTTGACTAACAATATGAGGAATATAAACAGATGAGTAACACTGGGCCTCCATCAAATTGGCATTGAACTGTCCTGGAAGAATTCTATACTTATGGGGCCAGATTCTGCCGCTGTTCCTCATGTTGAGTAGTGACTTACTCTGCAAGAATTTCCCTTGATTTCAGTGGACCTACACAGACTGAGCTACTACTAACATAAGGGTGACAGAATCTGACCCAGATTGAGGGAGTGTGAATGGACTATTCTTCATATACTGACTTGCTACTGATGCATTAATAGTAAGAAGAAAGAACCAGTAACACCATGAAAAGAATGAGCTTTACATGAAGTGTTTCCTCGTGATATCCCATCTGTCTGGCTTCTCACTGAGCAGCAGAGCGGGCAGCTCTCAGGTTACCAGGGCAGAGTGGGGTGCGCACTGGGGCCCCGCTCAGGGCACAGGAAACTTGCTGCCGCTGAGAACAGAGCTCTTACCAGCAGCACATCCGTGTCTCCACTGCTTTTGTGCTGCTGCACAACTCATTTCTCTCAGCTTCGGAAGGTGAAAACAATTTTTGTGTTCCTGGAGAAGCAGAGTTACTTCAGGATTCAGAATGAAGAGAAACAGCCTGCCCTTCTGCTGCGTCTCCCTTTGGTTGGTTTTCACAGCAGTGATACTTCGAGGTGAGAGCCCTTCCCCATACCAGTGTGCAGCTTAAGGGTTGCTTTATACACTTACAACTTCATCCATCATTCCTTGTGCATCCCCTGACTTCACAGGGCTGAGTGCACAAAAAATGCAGTTTGGGCAGCTGTGGAGCCTCTTAACTGTTTCAAGCTATTTTATCTCATTGCTGAGTATGCACTGCAGAAATAGAACTATTTTCTGATTGCAGACTGTTGAACCTAAATGCTGTTTAAATGGTTTCATTAGCTTTGATTGCTTTTTTTCCAGCGAAGGTGGCGTTTGAATTGTAGTTAGTCCTGAACTGCATTACTAATAATTGAACAGCTAAATGGCTGAAGAGTGAGGTACACTGAAATACTTGCTGCGTACTTGTGTGAATTTGAATTTGCATAGGTCAGACAAACGTTAACATTCTTGTCCTTTGCTTTTTGAAATCTGTGACTCCATCTAAAGATAATGCAGTACAACACAGAGAAACTTCAGAGGACAAAGCAATCTGCAAACCTATGATTTTAAAGAAAGTATTTCAGTGGATTATCTGTAGAGCCGGATGGATAACAGAATAAAAATCTTTTTCACATATATGCTATTCTTTGGAAAAGTTTGCAAAAATTAATTGAAGGCATTATTCAATGAATGTATTCACTAATTATTCAACCAGCTCTATCCATTGGCCAAATAATGAACAAAATTCATCAAATTTTTTATTCAAACATGAATGCCATAAAAGAGGAGCAAATTTTAGAAGTAGTATTCAACTCTCTTTTGTAGAGAGCAATATTTATATGTAAGGAGACAGCACATTGCCTAGTGTAGAGGACTGGAAGTCAGACCTGGTTTCTATTCTTAGCTCAGCAACTGAGTGACTGTTTAAGCAAATCACCAGATTTTGAAAAGTATTTAGGCATTGCTGCCCTCAGTTTTGCAATAGCTAACTGATTTAGGAGCCTAAATCTCATTTTCAAAAAAGGATTTAGGCACCTGGGAGTCTAAAGCCATTGACAGTTTCTGTGATTTAGGCACCTAAAAGCCTAAATCTCTCTTGAAAATGAGATTTAGGCTCCTAAATCAGGTGTGGGCAAACTACAGCCCACGGGCCGGATCTGGCCTGTGAGCTGTTTTAAGCTGGCCCCTGAGCCACACCACGCGGCTTGGCCCCCCTCCAGCTGGGGCGCAGGGTTGGGGGCCGCACCACGTGGCTCCTGGAAGCCGCGGCATGGCCCTGCTCTGGCTCCTACCCGCTCCAATGGGAGCTGCAGGGGCGGTGCATGCGGACGGGGCAGCGTGCAGAGTTGCGTAGCCACGCCTCTGGATAGGAGCCACAGAAGGGACATGCCACTACTTCCGGGAGGCGCTTGAGGTAAGTGCCTGAGCCTCTCCCCACACCCCAACCCCCTACCCCAGCCCTGATCACCCTCCCACTCTCCATACCCCTCAATCCCAGCCCAGAGCCCACTCCTGTACCCCAACCCTCTCATCCCCAGCCCCACCCCAGAGCCTACACCTCCTGCTGGAACCTACACCCCTTCCCGCACCCCTGCCCCAGCCCTGATCCCCCTCCCGCCCTCTGAACCCCTCAGTCCCAGCCCAGAGCACCCTCCTACACCCCAAACTCCTCATCACCAGCCCCAATTTTGTGAGCATTCATGACCCACCATACAATTTCTATTTCCCGATGTGGCCCTTGGGCCAAAAAGTTTTCCCACCCCTGTCCTAAATCAATTAGCTGTGCTCACATTGCAATGCCTATGCCTGAATTCCTATAAAAATCTGGGCCTTATTCTCTCTGGGCCTTATTTTCCATCACCAATAAAATAGGGATAATGATATTTGTCCTCCTGTGAAAAGGACTGTCATATCTATGGATGAAAAGGGCTATATTATTGCAGAGTGTTATATAAAATGGGTGTAAAACATTAATTTTATAATATCCATTTAGTTACTACAACATGACCTATTCTGCATGGGTCTCATCAGATTTGCTACATGTGTTCTATATTAAATATGATATAGTACAGTATGTGTATGTTACCAGCTGGATGGCAGTATGTATTCTAACAGTAACAAATGCTATTTGGAGCCTTGGGGATAGCATGCACACTACTTAATGTGATATATTTGATATACTATTTGATGTAGGTGTGGAGTCTGCACAAGGAAAATATGCTCAAATGCTATTCAGTGAACTGTTTGGAGACTATTCAAATGCTCTGAGACCAGTGGAAGACACAGATAAAGCACTGAATGTCACCCTTCAGATCACGCTGTCCCAAATTAAAGATATGGTGAGTAACAAGACAGTTCCGTGTTCTAGAAATGTGCAAACTTCCACACCTACAATTTGGAAACTCTTAGAACAGCATGGGTTTCAGAATTTAAAACTTCATGTTTCACTTGGAGATGTGAGGACAATTTGCATTTTCCTGCATAAAGTGATACATTTAATAATGTTTCTTCATAGGTTTCTGTTCCTAATATGTACTCATCCATTTACACCATTATGACCTGACTGGTTAAGATGTCAGACTTCTTTTGTAATAACAATTAGATACTGATTTTTTCAGCATCAAAGCTTTTGTTTTGTCCCATTGCACTGAAGCAAAAAAAAACTAAAAAAAAAACTGGGTATCTCATTTTTCTCTATACCTGTTGTTTTGCAGAAGTAGTAGTTCTTCACAGTTAATGCTGTATCCAGCTTCCAATAAAAAGTCCTAGTTTAGCCCCACCCCCACCCCAATAGCTTTTGCTTGGAAAACTGGTTTGGTTCGAAAATTGTCAGATTCACTTTGAAGGCAAAGGGGAATTTCTCTGCAAAGGAGAATGTGTCTGCAAAGAGTGAAGAAAATTCCTCACATGGTTTTTTAATTACAGGTAATTTAAAATAATGTAAACATTAACAGGTGTACGTACCAAGCTAAGGTCTGAGCCTGGACAGCTTTCAGAGAAATCAGTGGGAATTGTCATAGTTGGTTCCTCTGTACTGACATTGTAGACTTCTTACCGTACAGTAAGTCTTAGAAGAAACACATTATGTTTATAAAATGAACTCCCCCGAAACAAAGTGTGTCTTTGTTGAGTCATAGATTAGAAATGTTTATGTATATGGTAACTCCTTACAGGATGAAAGAAACCAAATTTTGACTGCGTATTTATGGATTCGACAAAGTTGGTATGATGCATATCTCAAGTGGGACAAAGATGAATATGATGGGTTGGATTCTATCAGGATTCCTAGCAACCTGGTGTGGAGACCAGACATTGTCCTATATAACAAGTAAGTACAATTGAGGGGCAGTTTCTTAGCACAACCACATAGTTAGATTTAATATTTTTCTTTTATAAATGAATATATATGAAGAAATTTTCCTATGGGTGAGTTAACCCATAACCATCCACTTCCAGTTTATTGCACCTTCCTTTGGAGTGACTGGATCTGGCCATAAGATATTGGACTAGACAGACCACTGGTCTCATCTGGTATGGCAATTTCTGTGTTAATATGATGCTGTGAAAGGGGCCTTGAGTCCTACTACTACAGTCTGGTCTCTGCACAAAGTATGTATGGTTTCACTTAAGTTTATTTTTACTGCTTATTAAGAGACTATACTGAGCAAATGTGACTTATGTGAAATTTTGGAGCAGTGGTTTGGAGGTCACTTCAAAACCTTTCTCTGTCCATAAGAGATTAATTTTGAGTATATGTCTGTAGTCCTGTCTACACTTCAGTTACAGCTGAATTAGGAATCAAGATTCAATAAGTAACAACATAGTTTGTGCCCTTTCACCCACTCTGTGGGGCTGTGCCAATGGAGCTTCAGTGTTTAATTTGTGCCAGGGCTTGCCAGGACTTAGGCTTGGCAGTTCATAGCCCCAGCGCCTCTGGGTTTGCCGCCTCAGTTATGAAAGTAAAAAAATTGCTTGAGCCCCAGCACCTCTTTCATTCCAAATTAAGTACTGGGGAGCTTCCAGATGATTGACTCATTACGTGGAAAAAGTACCCTTTGTTGCTTCTTTAGAAAAGAAGTTGAAATGTTTTATAAGGAGAAACTATCTTTCAAAATCTGTTTAAAATTGTTTGCTCAAGCATTTACATTAAAGAGCATGAGTTCACAATATCACCCACTAGAAAGGGGCACCACAAGAGAAAATAAAAACTTTGGAAAAAATATCTTTACCCGTGTTGTGAATTAATCTAATTTTCAAACACTGAATTAACATAATCTGAGCTAGTTTATTTGTTGTTATGACCGATAGTAAACTAGAACAATCAGTTTTACTAGCACAGTGGTACTGCATTGAGGCTTTTGGCATGGCAGGGAATGTTTTAATAAGGTAAAATGTAGCCCCAAATGTTTACACTCCATGAGACCAAAAGACACATCTTTGTGTTGCACATGATGTAAAGGGCTCAGGGGTTCCTCACATGGGATAGTTCTAAGGCAGCTTTGCTGGGGTAGCAGCAGAACCAGACCTAGGTCTGGGAGACCTATGGACTCTGATCTGACTCTTCCTTAACAACAAGGCCATCTTTCTTCTTAATGTTAATTTGTGACAGCCTAAATACTGTAACAAATCCATGGCCATCTGGGATTTCAAGTTTTTCGTTAGTGCTGCACACTGAACTTTACAGTTGCATCAGGAATAGCACTCAAATCCCCTGCTGCAAAAAGCAGAGACCCTTACTGCTTGAGCTAAGGAGAATTTCAGTTATATGTTAGCAGTATTGGGTCTTTGATACACAGCTGAGTCTGTCCAATAATAGCCATTATAGTGGCCATACATAACAGCCAGTACAATATTCAGTAAATGATGTGAATTCAGAGGTGTGCTTAATAACCTTATTTTCTGATATATTTTGTGTTCTAATTTTTTTTATCATTTTGTCTTTTTAGGGCTGATGATGACTTTTCAGAACCAGTGAACACAAATGTAGTATTGAGATATGATGGAAAAATTACTTGGGATGCACCAGCTATAACAAAGAGTTCATGTGTGGTGGATGTTTCTTATTTTCCCTTTGATGACCAGCAGTGTAACCTTACCTTTGGTTCCTGGACCTACAATGGTAATCAGGTAGACATAATAAATGCTTTGGACAGTGGAGATCTATCTGACTTTATAGAAGATGTGGAGTGGGAGATTCATGGGATGCCAGCTGTTAAGAATGTAATCACGTATGGCTGCTGCTCTGAGCCGTATCCAGATATTACATTCACACTGATCTTGAAAAGGAGGTCTTCCTTCTATATATTTAACCTGCTGCTCCCTTGTGTTTTGATCTCTTTCCTGGCCCCACTGGGATTCTACCTTCCTGCAGATTCTGGGGAAAAAGTGTCGCTTGGCGTTACAGTTCTGCTTGCTCTAACTGTATTTCAGCTAATGGTTGCAGAAAGCATGCCTCCTTCTGAAAATGTGCCCTTGATAGGTGGGTATTTCAGATTTTTATCATGGCTTATAAATAGTGGTTGTATAATGTCAGGGAGACTATACATCATTAATGGAATCTGGAAAGATAAATATTGTGATGCAAAGTTTCTAAATCCTTGTGTAATACTTCAAATGTGTATGGAACTTGTACAAATATAGTGAAGTTCTATGACAAGATTATTTTGTGCTGCATGGGGATAAACTAATAATAAAACATGGATGTGCTAAAACCTCGGCTGCAGTGTTAATGAAGGAAAATTGAGGGTGAGGTCAGACACTTCAGGATGTCATCTTCATAGGTTCACAAGCTGTAATGGATCAGTAATTGGCTGAGAGACCACAGGGTGCTCCAGGTACTGGTGTAGTGATTCATTTGGTTGAAGTCTGCTGTCTTGAGACATTGGATGAGAGCATTGTGGGTTGTGTGTTGGAAGCAAAAGGGAGTTTGTGGGGGTGAGGATCACGTGACTTGTTGGATGGGAAGAGGGAGAGCTGCAGGGAATGCAGAGTTGTGATGGAGAAGAGGTGAGCACTAAGTCTTCCCTGCCTTCTGCACCGGTTAGACCTGCTATAGCTCACCAGAGATGACCACAAGACATGGGGCGGCAAACCATAGCAGCTCTGTCAAGTAGAAAAGCCAGACAAGCATTAGTGCTCCCTATGACTGTTTCTGCACAGCTGAGCTGTGGAACAGCACCTTTGCTATGGCTAGGGGATTGGAGAGGTCAGGGCATGTTGGGTGGGGTGGCACTTTCTCTCCCCTCAGGGCCATAGAAGGAAATCTACTGGCTCAGTTCCATTCCAGACTCTGATCCTGGCTTAAATCCCACAGGCAGCCCCGACTCCAAGGAGCAGGGTCTGGCTGTCGGGGATTTGAGCTAAGGACAGAGGTTACGTGAGGATTTGGGGACAATTCACAGGAGAAGAGGTCAGATGTGGGAGCTGAGGAGCAGCTCAATTATACAGGAGGAGAAGGTGGGGGAAGCGCTAGTGTCTTCTCTGGCCCACTTGATGGATATTTTGTGGCTTGTCTGGGAGTGGGAGAACCCTTTTAATACAATCCAGAGCAGGTATGCTGCAGAAGCCTTCCTTATGGTGCAGGTTTCTAGCTTCCCATGAACCATGCAGCCCACTATCCCAGGGTGTAGCTCCCATATACCAACTGGTTCCTAGGTGGCCTGGTTTGAGAACCTGTTAGGTTCTATAGAATCTGAGCACACCTACAGCACAGCTTGTTCTGCCATGCAGAACTAGGACTCCTCCTAACCCCTTTCTTTGGTGAGCCCTAGCTGATCTGTTGGGGAAAAAGTAAAGAAGCGTGTATATGCCTTCTTCTCCTGCACAGCTCAGCTTCCAGACTCCCCTTTTCCCCCATTAGTTTTGCCAAGCTGCAGACATTCCCAGCCCCTCATGCATCTGGAAACCCAGAGATGAAAAATGTGATCTTCACTGCTTCTTTGTTGAAAATCAACAGTTATGACAATTTCATATAATCACTTACATGATGGGTGGGCTTTTTTCCAAATTAATTTATGAATTTTGAAAAAAAAGTGGTGTAACAATGTGAAGTGTGTAAATGTTGATACAGATTTTGTAGGGATCCTAAAAATATGTGAAATTCACTGTGAACATTTTTTAAAAAGACTTTCACATGGTTGCTTTTGAAATTGGGGCATTAGAGAGTGTGAATATTTACCTTGATAATTATGTGGTTATTCTTTTGAAATGGTATAATATGGGTCATGATCAGTGGGAGATTTTATTTGTTTGAATGGACTTAAATGCTATTTTAAGTGGCAAATCCCAATGCAACCATAACTACAGAGCATTAGGATGATTCCAGAATTCTGACCATAGCTTCTCACATTTCAGTTTATGTTGTGGGATTTTTTTTCCTTTCTGCAGAGGTGATTTTAACTTGAATAATACTTTTAATATACATTTCCATATTTTTTACATTACAGGCAAATATTACATAGCAACTATGACAATGATTACAGCATCCACTGCACTGACCATCATTATAATGAATATCCATCACTGTGGAACAGAAGCCCAACCTGTTCCACAATGGGCCAGGGTGGTTATTTTGGACTACATGTCAAAGATCTTTTTTGTTTATGATGTGGGTGAAAATTGTACAAGTCCACAAAGAGTGAAAGCACAAGAACATAAATTAAGAAAGGATTTTAAGTATCAGAAAAAGCAGGACAGACACGAGGGGGTGACCAGTCAACTTTCCAGGAACAGAAACAATGACAGTGATCTAAAGAAGAAGCTAAATGGACATTTAAATAACAGTAATGGAATTCAATGTGAAAATGCTAAGGATGCTGTTAACTGCTGCTCCTGTTATAAAGTACTGATAAAGAATATTGAGTATATTGCTAATTGCGTCAGAGACCACAAAGCAAACCGCGCAAAAGGAATTGAGTGGAAAAAGGTAGCAAAAGTGATGGACAGATTCTTCATGTGGATTTTTTTTATTATGGTCTTTTTCATGAGCTTCCTGATTATTGGCAAAGCAATTTAACTGAAGATACTAGAGTGTATTTATTTTTATGTATGAAGGGATGTTTAGCTAGTTTGCCTTGATGGTACTTTGTTACTGAGGGATGTAGCTGAGGTTTCTGTATCTTTAATTCTGTAAAAACAAACAAAATAATTTGAGAGATTGCCATTACATGAGTCATCTTGTCAGAATGATTCCATCAGATCAGAGGCATCCAAACTTTGCTCAGCTAAGGTCATATTAGCAACTTGCCAGGAGTTAAGGGCGGAGTCTAACTCGCATTAAACTGAACAGTTGCAACTGCCATTATCTGTAACATGGAAGTGCACCCTATGAAAGAGCGCTGGACAAGTATGTTGTACTCTGTCTTGATTAAAACAGGTTATGGCCTTGGATTGGTTCAGGAAGAAGCATTGTGTCCTAGGAGCAGTGATCCCAATGGGATGCACCTCCATATTAAAGATAATAGAATTCCAAGGGCTGCATTTAATCTGTGGCCTGCAGTGTGGCCAACTTGCTGTGTGATAGATGGAAAAACACACTCTAAATGTGAATGTTTGACAATTCCCCTGAGACCTTCCCTGCCTAGCTGCTGCTATCTCTTTCTCCCTCTTTCACTCCCTCATTTTGCCTCATCCTTTTCTTCTGGCTTCTTCCAATGAATGTTCAAACATGTTTATGTCCTAACACCCCCTGCCTCTAACTACTGTCCCATCTCCTTCTTCCCCTCTCAATTCTTTGAACTGGTTAAAAACAATAGCTACCTTGATTTCCTTCCAGCTAATTCCTGCCTGGATCCCTTCCGGTATTACTTTTTTACACCATCAAAACCGGGCTCACCATGATTTCTAGGACTTTTTTCTGGCTAAGTCTTGCACCCTCTTCCCTATCATTCTCCTTGAACTTTCTGCTGCCTTTGATGCTGTTTCCCTATTTCCTCCTTGATTCTACATCTTCCCCTGTATTTGCACAGTGTAAAGATGTACTGTATGGGGGTAGGAGGGGGGCTGATCATGTTTGGAACCTTTAGGTACTACCCTAATACTGCTAAAGCATGGAGTTGTGACTTCTGCTCTTTGTTCAACATTGCTCATTCTGTTACTTCATCCTCCCACCCATCCCATCTCATTTATCTATCTTGCCCATTTGTTGTATCCTGTTTTGATATCTAGATTGTAAACTCGCTGGGCTAGGATCTGTTTTCTTTGGCACTTGCCTATGCAACATCTAGCACAATAGGTGTGATTATCGGGCGACTCCCTTTACTCTAATACAAATCATAAATTTTAAACAGTTTTATTAAACTGATGTGACAGTCAGCCAATTGACTATACAAAACTGTCTCCTTGCTCAGCACATCTACTGCTTGTGTGTTTGTTTGCTTTATGGACAAACAATTCTTTTAATGCTTTTTACTCCTTTTAGCCCTGCAGACCTTGTATGCCTAAGAAAGATTCCCCTTGCAGTGAAGCTAGAAGCTGATACACAAGGCATACCGAGGGCAAGTGAATGACCTTTACTAAGCACCTTGAGCTTTGAAACCATGATATTCTAGATGCAGTGAGAGACGCAGAATGACACTGAAATGGATCCCAGTCAAAAGTTCATGTGACAACACTCATTTTCATAATTGTTGCAACTAATATGAGCGCACCAGTGAAGATGTAATTTAAGATGCTGAGGAGTCAAACAGCAGAGCGTTGTCATTGTTATCCAAAAACTCATTGGAAGAAAGGGATTTGTATTATCATGTAAATGATACACTGAATTCTTAATGACTGGTTTTGTCTCTTGTGTGGAATAATTAAAGCTGTAAGCCTATCTGGATTCTCATACATAATGCAAGCCATAAATGCCTAGATTCTAGTGTAAAGATAATTTGAGTAGCTATCAGAATAAACTAAGTATCTGATGAAATATTGGAAGTTCTTTGAACCACACCATGAGTTCCCTGGAAATCAGGCACTTTCTGGTACATATTCTATTCAGAAGTCAAACTGTACATTTTCACAGTGCAGACAGATGGCACCATCCATTTGCTGTGGACGTCAATGCTTAGCTTTATGGCATATGTCTGAGGAAATGAATGTGTTCTGTGCCATGGAAAAAATACTGTTCAAAGGTGTGGGAAGAGGAGAAATATTGAAGATGAGGCTAAAATGTTGAGAGACTTCAAACTGCATTCAAATATGCATGCATCATTTCATACACAATATTTGCACTCATAAGTGCACTAGCTGTAAAATTTACATGTGCAAATATAAGTGTGCAGATATCTGTGGAGCTTGTGCTTTTTGAAATTGTATATTCAAATTGAAATTGAAATTGAAATAAAAATTGTGCCCCTGTTTTTCCCCTTCAAGGAATGTAAGGGTTAGAATATTTTGCACTTCCCTACTACCTTCTGTTTGACGATCTCAAAGCATGAGAGAATTACCTCCCTCACAGGAAGGGTGTTAAGGAGTGACTTGATTACAGTCTAACAACGTACATGGGAGACAAAATTAGATAAAAGAGGGGGCTCTTCACTCCAGCAGACAAATGTATAACAAGATCCAATGGTTGGTAGGTGGCTAGATTAGAAATAAGGTGCAAATTTTTAACAATGAGGGTAATTTAACTATTGGAACAATTTACCCAGCGTTGGGATGGATTCTGTATCACTGGAAATCTTTAAATAAAGACTGGATGTTTTTTCTCACAGATATACTCCAGTTCAACTACAGCTATTGGACTTGAAGCAGGAATTAATTAAATCCTAAGGCCTCTGTTATATAGGAAGTCAGACTAGATCATCACAGTGGTTCTTACTAGTCTTAAAATCTAAGCGAATCTATGACCTTGGGCAGGTGATGGCGAAACTGAGGCACAGAGAGGTTACGTGACCTGCCCAAGGTCTCTCACAATGTCTGTAGCAGAAAATGAAACAGAAAGCATATGTCCTGACATGACTGACCTCCACTGCTGTGTTTTACCTCCCCAAAACCCTTCTAGCCTTCCTAGACTCCTAAGCACTGCATTCAGCCTGTGGAATCTGGGAGGTCATTTCTCTTTTAATTCTTCCACTACTCTGGTATCTTATGTCTGTTATAAGTGCTGCCCTATCATAATTTCTATTCCCAGATGTGGTCTTCGGGCCAAAAAGTTTGCCCACTCCTGGTTTAAAGTACTAGTAACTCTGGGAAGGAGAGCTGGGAGTCTCCTGTTTCAAAAGAGTGACTGTTTGATGTACAATCCAGTTGCAGGAGGAGGGCTGGGACCTCCTGAACTGTGGCAAGAAAACCTATTGGGGCTCTAATATGGGCCCAGAGTGGGTGTGAACCTGAGCAACCAAGAGGTGAGTTAATTGTTAAACCAGAACCACAGACGGGATATAGGTTTTTAACTAATCTGGCCTGGGTAATTGATTGAAAAAACCTGAGTGGGTGCTGCGTATAAGGCATCTGCAAGGGGGCATGCCTGAGAGCAGTGCATGACACCTGCCTTCTCTTGTGTAACAGAACTGTTCTAGTTATACTGCCAGGAACTCCTCCTGTGGGATCTGCCCCAAAGGAGGTAAAACCCAGGAGTAGAAATCCTGCAAGGTGGGGTTTTCAGAGAACCAGAATCACATAGCCTGTAAGTGAAAATTACATACCAACATCATACACATTTGTAGTAATAATAGCATAGTTGCTAATAGTCAGCTCATACATTCCAGACCAATACACTAACTGCAAACATCTCTCATATTGCATAGAGTAAAAATTGTCCTAGACCACATCAGCTGAGAGCATTGGGAATCTAAATTGTATACAATATTTTTAGTGTTGAATGAAGACCGAGGAATCTAATATTCTTGTTGTCTCGCTTTCCTTCTCCCCTTCCCTTTTTATGTGTCTTTCACACACTTCCAATAATCTTTGAAGACTAAATAATACAATGGTGAATGTATGTGATTACAATAATAAAGAGAAATATGTATTAATGCACTCAGGTGAGAAGCCTTGCTGAGAATTAAGACTGTAGGATGACATTCTGGTTATATTTGCTCCGAAGGACAATGAAGGCTGTAAATATTGTTTGTGATCTGTATGCTGTGCCCTGAGTATGCTGTACTTTTAAGTACTATGGGCCGGTAGGAAGGGGGGCTGTCCCAGCAGGATCTCTGGGCAGCTTTGCAGTGCAATGGTGCTCAGAGCTTCAGGGAATATGGCTGCTGTGCTACTTTTGTGTAAAGAACAAGGCTTGTTCCCTTCTGTTCCTGGTCAGCACTGCTAGCTGAAACAGAGGCCCACTCCTGTCCTCCTTATATTAGGGAGACTTATGCTGACAGTAGCTCTCACCTTGTATAGTCTTTTTGCTTAGGGAAATGTAAAGGACACATTATGCCTGATGACTTACAGGCAGCAATGAGAGGCTCCAGGTGCCTGTTTTCTCTCTGACTCCTTCCTGCACAGCCTGATAGTCTAAGCTGTTGTAGGGGCAAGGTTGCGGAAGATTGGCGAGGAGCTAAGTGGTGGACTGAGTATGTGACTGGAGGTAAGTGGAGGATGCAGGCAGTTTCAATGAACTTTGTCCGACAGACCCTGCCAAAAGATACTGTAGCATAGCTCAGCATATTTTTGCCTGTAAACAAGTCCGTTTATGTAATAAGCATAAATCGTACATATAAGAATGTAGCCAGCTGTGACCCCATGTAACCCCGAGATAAGCGCGGAGAATATAGTGCTGCAGAAGACTCCTCCCCCCGCCCCCCCCCCCCCGGTGGAGTCCTGCCTGATCAGCTGTCCCGAATGGCCAGAGTCCCCTGCAGCCCCTCTGCGCGTCCTAGGGACTCCCTGTGCAGATTGGAGCTTAAGTTCTTCCTTCCTTCAATAAAGCATAGTTTACTATTCTTAGGCCTGAGTTTCCTCCTTTTGCTGGTATCTCCCCCCGCCTAGCCCTTGCAGGCACAGCTGTCTACTCATTAAAAGCTTGTTAAAGAAAGACAAGCTCCAAACAGTCTGGTTTAGGGCATTTTGCAATTGAAATACTAACAATAGCAATCCAAAGAGCATTATTGTTCATTATCATTTTGTGGGCAAATCCAGCCCCTGATGGGAGTTGTTCAAGCATTATGACAGAATGTAGTTCTGAGGGGCTTCAACGTTCTAACAAGCTGAAGTGGACAAGAAGGAAAGGAACAAAACAGAAGAATAATATAATGCTGAATTAGCCCATGAAAAGCTTACAAATGGTGGAATATAATGTCCAGAGCTGCCAGCAAATAGTGTTATTGCCAACAGGAGTTTGCATTTTCAACCCAAGTGTTGAGAATTTGTAATGTAGTCTGAACTTCAATCTATGGCCCAACCAATGGGGAGCAATATCAGACTTCATTTGGTCTGTCATGATTTTGTCCCCACTAATATATTAAAAATGAATGGTTTTTCTTTCTCATGTATTCTTCATCTGAATGGCCAGGGAATGATGATGGTTTACTTCTTTTCCCAAGCTTGACTGATAGATATTTATTTTTAACCTCACATCAGTATTCAAAAGTGGGGGTTTCATGTCATACTTTCTTTGGGTTGGAGATGTTCATTACCCATCAGACCCTCCAAACACTTATTTTAATAAATTACTGTGTTTGTTCTTGGTTAACTCTCAGTGGTTAATTTGCATTCTGACTGGCTGTTTGACCTAGTTGTTTAATTTCTTCGGATTCTTGGTTGTAAGTCACTGAGATGCTGAAGTTACTTCATCTCATTTATTTATATTAAAGTAGCACCTAGAGGCCCCAGCCAGGATTAGGACCTCATTCTGTTACGCACACAGACTAAGAGACAGTTACTGTCCCAAAGAGTTTACAATCTAAAAAGGGAAAATCAGACTTAGGATGGGAGAAAAGGAATATTATCTCCCCTATTCTACAGACGGAAAACTGAGTTGCAGAGAAACCATGGTGTGACAAGGGATATGCAAGAAATCTGTGGCAACACTGACAACTGGACTTAAACCTCCTTTCTCCTAGCCCATTACCTTAACCACCAACCAGACCATCCTGCCCCCATCCCCCATCTTCTGCCTGGATTTTGCTATTACAAGATTATGTCCCATGGAAGGTCTTCCATCCAATGAGCCTTTACTTTGAGATCATAATTTGATTTCCCATAGTAACTTGTAAAATTTCAATACTACATATGTTGGTTCGGCACCATAATCTGAGGGGGGTGTGTGTCAATCTCCATGCTGCTACTTGTGATGAAAGGGTATAGAATGGACGCTATTTTCCCGACACAGTACAGGAAACCTGTAATCACTGGCACATTTGTCACCTTGTTCACATACTACTGCAACTCTTCACATAAAGCCATGCGAATTTCCATCACAACAGCACCCACCATGACACCTCAATCCTCACTGGTATCCAATTGGCTGACACCTACCTGGGGAAGCCAGCTTCTACAGCGTAGTTGCTTTTTTCCCCTGCAGTTAGTGGTGCTTACTAACTATAGACTAACCAGCACAACAGTGGTCTAGCACGACAGTGTTTGGGTGAGCTTCCTCCAGATGTACAAAAATGTGTCAATTCAGAAATTCTGTAGTCACAGCTGTTCATCCCAGGTTTCAAACAACTCAGTCCCAACAATCTGTAGACATGAGCTAAACCCAAAAATGGCACTCTACCCAGTGAACCTCATCTTGAAGTAGGGCATGAAGCTGGCATCTCCATGTCTGAAGGGTATGAATCTTGTATCATGAGTTAGATTAACTACTGGTCTCAAACTTTGGTTCTCCACAGGTACCACAACTCTCTTCACTACCTCTTCTGAGTTGTGTGAGATTAGTTTTCAAGGACTCCAACAGAAATGTATCTAGCTGAACAAGGAGCATGTTCCAGTTGTTTGGCTTACCTCACTCTTTGAGACAATACCTTGGAAACTACAATGGGTTATAAGAAGAATTCACTCCTCCCTCAATCCCCTTTGGTATCTCATTTAGCTCTTCAAAATCTCCCACAAGTCACTGCAGTGATGCAAGAAGCTGTGAGATAGGGTATCCAGAATGCAGTACAACTGCAGTGATGGACTGAGAACTAGGATGGACATAGTGCGACATGCATCTAGTAACTGATAACTAATATGAATACACTGTGCTACTGATACACTGATGCAATTCAGTTTTTTAGTGTTGTAAATAGTGCAGATCTCCCTGTTGTGTTTTGATTGATGTAGGTTAGCATTTGTGAGTCTCCAGGAAGACGACTCAGGGATATGAATGAGGAGAGGGTGGGGTCTTGGTGCACTGGGATTTGATCCATGCGTAGGGGCCAGAACAGGAGACATGGAGGCTGCATGTTGAAGCATTGTAGACCTGGGTTTGTGGGACTTGGGCTTGTGGACTTGGTGGTCCCATGCTTGAGCATCCATACTGCATTGTAAACCTGGGATTACAATTGCTGGACTGGGCCTCAGCCATGCTAATGCATCCATATTACGCAGGCTTTCTGACTAGGGGCTGTGGCCACACTGCAAAATGACAGGGCTTGGACCTGACTCACAGCATGGGCTTAGTGCTTGCCGACCTGAGTCAGACTGATTTATGTGTGGATGGAAGGGAGGAGCTTGGGCTCAAATCTGAGTCAGAGCCCAGGCCTAGTGCAGAGTATAGTCAAACCTGGAGATACAGACCAAGCAAAGAGAAAACATACCAAGAAACAGATTAGACATTGAGTTTGGGTGCAGGGGGGAGTTGGACTTGGGCAGGACTTTGAAGGTGGAGATGAGAAGTTTAAACTTTATTACAGTGAGCAAAAAGAAGCCGGTGGAGGGATTTAGAGTGGGGACTGACATGGTCTGAACAGGTAAGGAAGATCAGTTCAGCAGCTATGTTCAAGACAGACTGGAAGTGAGTGATATTGGAGTTACATCCTATGAAGAAATAATTTGTCTGATCTCCGGATTGAACTGTGGGAATGCCTCAGGGCTCGGTCCTAGATCCTCATTAATTTTTGTGTTGTCAACCTGTTAATTAACATGACAAAACTCACAACTGCTATTGATGATGCTTAGATTGTTTTTCTCTCTTTCCCCATAGTTCTGAGAATATTCACCTTCTCTCACAATGATTGACATATGTATTAACATAGTGAATACACCAGAGTTCCCCCAGGCTGAATACAGATAAAAGTGAGGCCTTGTTCCTAGACTTCAATGCCATCCCCCAGTTCCTGTTCCTTCAAGGTGAAGTCTTCTTGCATCACGGTGAGTAGTGAGGATTCTTGGTTTTGGATTCTGATGTACACTTTGCTTCTCATGTTAGTTCTGTTGCTAGATCCTTTAAATTGAATTTGTTTCATATTAATTAATATATATATATTATATATATTAATATATCAAACAGATGTAATTATTCAGCTATACCTGCTGCTAAAATGTCTGTTCTCAAGTAATATTTTGCCTTAACTATTATAATCTTGCTGGTCTTCCCTCTTCTTCTGGCCACTATCTGAAAGCTCTTCAGGTTTGGTGCTCTTACTTGTACTTTCCATTTTGGTATGGCTCGACTGTCTATTTGCTACTTCTGAAACTGCGAATCAAGTTTAAAATGTTACTATTGACTTTTAAAATGTTGGTCCTTTCTTTGAAACTGCATGTAACCAAATCTTCTCAGAGTTTACATTTATGCAATCCCTGTGAAGTCCATGAGATTGTGTCAATGTGCCAGACTGGAATTTGGTCCTATATTTTATTAATAATGCTATAATACATATGAGACAATATGGTATTATGACGGAGGCAGGGTGCACTATTTTTTCTTTGGTGGGCAAGGGGTTAACTTCAGCTCTGCTCTCCCTGTCTTTTGTACAAGAGCTCAGTAAAAGAGTTTTTTTTTCTTTTCTGCTTATTTATATTATAAATGTCTGTTTCTTAAGGACAAGACATTGCTGGCTTTTGTTTTGTTGTGCTGAGTCATTCCACCAACTACAAGCACATAAAATTATGAGGGGCCAAAATCTTCAAAAGCGGTCTGTGAGTTTGTATGTGTAACCCCCACTTTTGTACCTGCAGTCATGGCATTGGCACAGGCAAATCACGTTGCTTGGCGCTCAACAACTAGATCAGCACAAGCAAGTGCAGTAACTGGACAAAGCAAGTGCAACTTCTGGACAAAAACAGCCCCTTCCTCTGCAGGAGTTTGCATCTCCTTTGTGGTGTGAAACTTAGCACCACAGTGGCTCCCAGTGTGTAGGTATGAGTGTGCTCTGGACCACAGATGGGGTGGGAGAAGGGTAGTTGATTCACTGTTATAGCACTGTTATAGCAGATCCTCATGTTTTTTCATGCGCATCAGGATGGCAGGTTCGGGGGTGTGGCATTGGCCATGGAGCTGTTCTGCAGCCTGTCATGAGGACACAGGCAATTTCTTTTCTCTCTTCTCCCTGAAGGGAAGGCTACACAGTGGGTGTGAGCTGGATGGTAGAATTGGAACTTTAGGGGCCACGTTGAGATCAAATATGACTGAATAGTCAAGCAGGTCAAGCTGCAGGGTGACTGCAGCATGGGTAGGTAAGTGCAGACCTGCACTCAGCTAAAGGTGCAATTGATCTTTTGGAATCTAATAATCTGACTCATGGTCGCTTCTGGCCTCAGAGTCTATCACAATCATCTAGACTGACCTCCTGTATGCTGCAAGCCACAGAACCTTGCCCTCTCATTCAAGCAATAGGTCCATCACCTCTAGGTGTGTTACTGAAATCTTCTAACCTTGATTTAAAGACTTTAAGTTACACAGAAACCACCATTTATACTAGTTCAGACCAGCAAGTGGCCCATGCTCCATGCTGCAGAGAAAGGCAAAAGGCCACCAGGGTCTATGTCAATCTGACTTGGGGGAAGGTTCCTTTCCAACCCTAAATATTGTAATCAGACCCTGAATATGTGGGCATGACCCACCAGCCAGACACCTGGGAAAGAATTCTCTGTAGTAACTCAGAGACATCCCAATCTAGTGTCCCATCTTCAGCCATTGAAGATATTTACTAATAGCAGTCATGGATGGGCCATATACCATTGTAGGCAACCTCATCATATCAACACCTCCATAAACTTATCAAGCTCTGTCTTACAAGAAGTTAGGTTTTTTGTCCTCACTACTCCCCTTGGAAGTGCGTTTCAGAACTTCACTCCTCTGGTGGTTAGAAACCTTCTTCTAATTTCAAGTCTAAATTTATTGACGGCAAATTTATATCCATTTGTTCTTGTGCTAATATCGGCCCTTAACTTAAATAACTCTTCTCCCTGGCTGGTGTTTATCCTGCTGATGTATTTATAAAGAGCAATCATATGTCATCAAAGCCTTCATTTTGTTGGACTAAACAAGCCAAGCTGCTTAAGCCTCCTTTTGTAAGGTAGGTACTCCATTCCTCTGATCATCCTCGTAGTCCTTCTCTGCACCTGTTCCAATCTGAAATCATTGTTCTTAAACATGGGAAACCTGAACTGCACACAGTATTCCAGATGAGGTTTCGCCAGTGCCTTGTATAATGGTAATCCCTGTCTTTGCTGGAAATACCTCGCCTGATGCATCCTCGGACTGCATTAGCCTTTTTCACGGCTACATCATATTTCTACGATCTACTAATAGACCAAAATCTTTCTCCTTCTCTGTTGCTTCTAAGTCCCTAGCTTATAGCAAAAATTCTCGTGGTTAGTCACTACGTGCATGTTCTTAGAATCATAGAATATCAGGGTTGGAAGGGACCTCAGGAGGTCATCTAGTCCAACCCCCTGCTCAAAGCAGGACCAGTCCCCAACTAAATCATCCCAGCCAGGGCTTTGTCAAGCCTGACCTTAAAAACTTCTAAGGAAGGAGATTCCACCACCTCCCTAGGTAACGCATTCCAGTGTTTCACCACCCTCCTAGTGAAAAAGTTTTTCCTAATATCCAACCTAAACCTCCCCCACTGCAACTTGAGACCATTACTCCTTGTTCTGTCATCTGCTACCACTGAGAACAGTCTAGATCCATCCTCTTTGGAACCCCCTTTCAGGTAGTTGAAAGCAGCTATCAAATGCCCCCTCATTCTTCTCTTCTGCAGACGAAACAATCCCAGTTCCCTCAGCCTCTCCTCATAACTCATGTGTTCCAGTCCCCTAATCATTTTTGTTGCCCTCCGCTGAATGTTTTCCAATTTTTCCACATCCTTCTTGTAGTGTGGGGCCCCAAAACTGGACACAGTACTCCAGATGAGGCCTCACCAATGTCGAATAGAGGGGAACGATCACGTCCCTCGATCTGCTGGCAATGGCCCTACTTATACATCCCAAAATGCCATTGGCCTTCTTGGCAACAAGGGCATGCTGCTGACTCATATCCAGCTTCTCGTCCACTGTAACCCCTAAGTCCTTTTCTGCAGAACTGCTGCCTAGCCATTCGGTCCCTAGTCTATAGCGGTGCATGGGATTCTTCCATCCTAAATACAGGACTCTGCACTTGTCCTTGTTGAACCTCATCAGATTTCTTTTGGCCCAATCCTATCCCTACCCTCCAGCATATCTACCTCTCCTCCCAGTTTAGTGTCATCTGCAAACTTGCTGAGGGTGAAATTCACACCATCCTCCAGATCATTTATGAAGATATTGAACAAAACCAGCCCGAGGACCGACCCTTGGGGCACTCCACTTGATACTGGTTGCCAACTAGACATGGAGCCATTGATCACTACCAGTTGAGCCCGACAATCTAGACAACTTTCTATCCACCTTATAGTCCATTCATCCAGCCCGTACTTCTTTAACTTGCTGGCAAGAATACTGTGGGAGACAGTGTCAAAAGCTTTGCTAAAGTCAAGGAACAACACATCCACTGCTTTTCCCTCATCCACAGAGCCAGTTATCTTGTCATAGAAGGCAATTAGATTAGTCAGGCATGACTTGCCCTTGATGAATCCATGCTGACTGTTCCTGATCACTTTCCTCTCCTCTAAGTACTTCAGAATTGATTCCTTGAGGACCTGCTCCATGATTTTTCCAGGGATGGAGGTGAAGCTGACTGGCCTGTAGTTCCCAGGATCCTCCTTCTTCCCTTTTTTAAAGATGGGCACTACATTAGCCTTTTTCCAGTTGTCCAGGACTTCCCCCGATCGCCATGAGTTTTCAAAGATAATGGCCAATGGCTCTGCAATCACATCTGCCAACTCCTTTAGCACTCTCGAATGCAGCACAGCCGGCCCCATGGATTTGTGCTCATCCAGCTTTTCTAAATAGTCCCTAACCACTTCTTTCTCCACAGAGGGCTGGTCACCTCCTCCCCGTGCTGTGCTGCCCAGTGCAGTAGTCTGGGAGCTGACCTTGTTTGTGAAGACAGAGGCAAAAAAAGCATTGAGTACATTAGCTTTTTCCACATCCTCTGTCACTAGGTTGCCTCCCTCATTCAGTAAGGGGCCCACACTTTCCTTGACTTTCTTCTTGTTGCTAACATAGCTGAAGAAACCCCTCTTGTTATTCTTAACATCTCTTGCTAGCTGCAACTCCAGGTGTGATTTGGCTTTCCTGATTTCACTCTTGCATGCCCGAGCAATATTTTTATACTCTTCCCTGGTCATTTGTCCAATCTTCCACTTCTTGTAAGCTTCTTTTTTGTGTTTAAGATCAGCAAAGATTTCACTGCTAAGCCAAGCTGGTCGCCTGCCATATTTACTATTCTTTCTACACATCGGGATGGTTTGTCCCTGTAACCTCAATAAGGATTCTTTAAAATACAGCCAGCTCTCCTCAACTCCTTTCCCCCTCATGTTATTCTCCCAGGGGATCCTACCCATCAGTTTCCTGAGGGAGTCAAAGTCTGCTTTTCTGAAGTCCAGGGTCCGTATTCTGCTGCTCTCCTTTCTTCCCTGTGTCAGGATCCTGAACTCGACCATCTCATGGTCACTGCCTCTCAGGTTCCCATCCACTTTTGCTTCCCCTACTAATTCTTCCCAGTTTGTGAGCAGCAGGTCAAGAAGAGCTCTGCCCCTAGTTGGTTCCTCCAGCACTTGCACCAGGAAATTGTCCCCTACCCTTTCCAAAAACTTCCTGGATTGTCTGTGCACCGCTGTATTGCTCTCCCAGCAGATATCAGGGTGATTGAAGTCTCCCATGAGAACCAGGGCCTGAGATCTAGTAACTTCCGTGAGTTGCTGGAAGAAAGCCTCGTCCACCTCATCCCCCTGGTCCGGTGGTCTATAGCAGACTCCCACCATGACATCACCCTTGTTGCTCACACTTCTAAACTTAATCCAGAGACTCTCAGGTTTTTCTGCAGTTTCATACTTGAGCTCTGAGCAGTCATATTGCTCCCTTACATACAATGCAACTCCCCCACCTTTTCTGCCCTGCCTGTCCTTCCTGAACAGTTTATATCCATGACAGTACTCCAGTCGTGTGAGTTATCCCACCAAGTCTCTGTTATTCCAGTCACATCATAATTCCTTGACTGTGCCAGGACTTCCAGTTCTCCCTGCTTGTTTCCCAGGCTTCTTGCATTTGTGTATAGGCACTTGAGATAACTTGCTGATCGTCCCTCTTTCTCAGTATGAGGCAGAAGCCCTCCCCTCTCACGCGCTTCTGCTCGTGCTTCCTCCCGGTATCCCACTTCCCCACTTACCTCAGGGCTTTGGTCTCCTTCCCCCGGTGAACCTAATTAACCTCCTCACTAGGTTAGCCAGCCTGCTTGCGAAGATGCTCTTCCCTTTCTTCGTTAGGTGGAGCCCGTCTCTGCCCAGCACTCCTCCTTCTTGGAACACCATCCCATGGTCAAAGAATCCAAAGCCTTCTCTCTGACACCACCTGCGTAGCCATTCGTTGACTTCCACGATTTGACGGTCTCTACCCAGGCCTTTTCCTTCCATGGGGAGGATGGACGAGAACACCACTTGCACCTCAAACTCCTTTATCCTTCTTCCCAGAGCCACATAATCTGCAGTGATCCGCTCAAGGTCATTCTTGGCAGTAACATTGGTGCCCATGTGGAGAAGCATTAAGGGGTAGTGATCCGAGGGCTTGATGAGTCTCGGCAGTCTCTCGGTCACATCGTGAATCCTAGCTCCTGGCAAGCAGCAGACTTCTTGGTTTTCCCGGTCAGGGTGGCAGATAGATGACTCAGTCCCCCTGAGGAGAGAGTCCCCGACCACCACCACCTGCCTCCTTCTCTTGGGAGCGGCGGTTGTGAACCCCCATCCCTAGGACAGTGCATCTCATGCCTTCCAATCGGCGGAGTCTCCTTCTGTTCCCTTCCCTCAGATGTATCATCTAGTGCTCTCTCCACATTAGTACCTGTGGAGAGAACATGAAAACGGTTACTTACCTGTATCTGCGTTGCTGGTACATGGACGCTCCCCTTTCTTCTTCTGGAGGTCACATGCTGCCAAATTTCTTCACCATCCTTCTTTCCCCACAGCACAGTCTGCTCTGAATCTTCAGAACGTTGTGTCCGTAGAAGCATATCCTGACGTCTGTCCAGGAAATCTTCAGTTTCTCTTATGCAATGCAGGGTCGATACCTGTTGCTCCAGACCTTGAACCTTCTCTTCCAATATGGAGACCAGCTTGCACTTTGTACAGACAAGTTGCTTCTGTCCTGTGGAAGAAAGACAAACATGCCACATCCAGTGCAGGTCACAACAGCTGAACACTCCCCATTCATATTACCTTCCTTCTACGAGCTTCCTCAGGAATTGTAGTAACTACTCAGAGAAGCCGGCAAGATGTAAGCCTCAGTGGGCTCTCCCCAGGCGAACTCCCAGGCAAACTCCCTCTATTAGCCTCTCTGCTGTTTGCTGCTCAGCTGGTTCGCAGCTGACTGGCTTTTTATAACAGTCCAGGCCCACTCAAGGCTCACCTGGAACAAAGCACTCCCAATTCACACTTTTCAAACAACCAATCAAGCACACGGTCAAACTGTCAAACTGTCCCCACAACAGACACTCAGATACTCACTAACACAGCCTCCTTAATGCAGCCCTTAGCGTACCTCCTCTCAGGCAGATCCCAGGCAAACTCCCTCTGTTAGCCTCTCTGCTGTTTGCTGCTTTGCAGTATTAAAATTCATCCCATTATCTTTAATCTCCACCCCATCTTCAGTCTCACTTCTTCTTTCCTTGTTTTCATTTTATTTATATGGCTAAAGAAACTTTTACTAGTGGTTTTAATTTCCTCTGCAAGATCCAACTCTGCTTGGCTTTTGGCTTCTGGCCCCTGGAGCTGTGGGTGGCAGGAGTACCCCGCAGCTCCAAGCTGCCGCTGCTGGCGGGGTACCCCTCAGATCCTGGCCACTGCAGGCGGTGGGGAAACTCTTGAGCTCCCGTCCGCTGCAGGCAGTGGGGGCCCCTGGAGCTTCCAGAGGCGGGGGAACCCCCGAATCCCTGGCTGCCAGTGGCGGGGGAACTCCCCAGCTTGCGGGCAATGGAGAAACCCCCGAGCTTCTGGCTGCTGCGGATGGCAGGGGAACCCCGGAGCTCCTGGCTAATGTGGGCCCCCGGATTTGTGGGCGACAGGGGTACCCTGCAGCTCCTGGCCGCCACAGGCAGTGGGGAACCCCTGGAGCTCGCGAGCGGCATGGGCCCCCAGAGCTGCGGGTGGTGGAGGCACCCCACAGCTCCCGGCTGCCTCAATGCATCCCACTGAGAATCTAGCAGTATCATTTGTTCCCACATGAAGGACAATCAGTGGATTCTTTTCTGCTCCCATTAGGATCCTCTTCAGCCTCAGGTCCTGTATCTTAGCTCCAGGCAGACAAAACACCCTTCTGTTCTCTGGATCAGCTCTGGTGACAGGCCTGTCCGTTCTTAGTAGGGAATCCCCAGTCATGTAGACCTACCTCTTCCTCATGTTGGTGTGATTCTCCGGCCTCCCCCCTTCTGTTTTTTCTGGCTGCAAGTCCTCTTGTCTTCTGTTCTAACTTGCAAACTTCTGTTAGTCATCCTCTATTCTCCTGGGACTCCAAACTCTGGCTATCTCCACTGTCTCTTCGCCTCCTCTTGTAGACTAGCTCCTCTTCTTTTCTTCCTTGCTCTCCCATCTTCTGTTACTGCCTGCCTCTCCCCTTCATTTTCTAACTCCATAAACCTGCTCCTCAGCTCTATTTCTGATGTCTCACTGTCACTGAAAATGGAAGCTATGCAGGATGGAAAACAAACGAGCAAAACACAAACCAAGAAACAGAAGGTGAAATAATTTTTAAAAAGTAAAAGAATAAAACCAAACAACCTACATCAACCAAAAATGTGTGCCCTATTTAAAACTGTGTTCATGTTTGTATTCTGCAGGAAGCTACACTGAATTGCAAACTTACCCTTAGTGATATTAACCTTGCTATCTGCTTCCCCTAGAGTGCTGTGTATATACACTTTGAACACCAAGTTCCCCACCTTGTTACATTCATGCAGTTACTGCAACAAATTCTTGCCACTGCTGTAAAATCAAACTTTAAACAGACTCTGTGCCATTATATTTATATCTTATTGACTGTTGTGTTGAGTTGGTGTTTTGTAATTGTGATTGTGCTGTAAAGGCAGTGGCATATCTGGCACATAGGCATAGTTGTGACAGGTGCTGTGTAATTGTATAGTCACTAGAGAGACAGCATCATTTTGTAAGCACCTGGAGGATAAGGTTATAAGGAATAGTCAGCATGGATTTGTCGAGAACAAATTCATGCCAAACCAACTTAATTTCCTCCTTTGACAGGGTTACTGACCTAGTGGATGGGGGGAAGCAGTAGACGTGATATATCTTGATTTTACTAAGGTTTTTGACACAGTTCTGCCTGATCTCATAAGCAAACTAGGGAAATGTGGTATAGGTGAAATTACTCTAACAGACCACACTCAGAGTAGCGATCAATGGTTTGCTGTCAAATTGAGACAGCATCTGTATCTAGTGGGGTTTCACAGGGGTCAGTCCTGGATCTGGTACTATTCAATTTTTTCTTTAATGATTTGGATAATGGAGTGGAAAGAATGCTTATAAAATTTCCAGATGACACCAAGCTGTGTGTGGAGGCACGCATTTTGGATGACAGGATTAGAATTCAAAATGACCTTGCCAAATTAAGAATTGGCCTGATATCAACAAGATGAATTCAGTAAAGACAAGTGCAGAGTCCTATACTTCTGAAGGAAAAATTAAATGCACAACTACAAAATGGGGGATAACTGTCTGGGTGGTAGTACTGCTGAAAAGGATCTGGGGTTTATAGTGGTCCACAAACTGAATATGAGTTGTCAATGTGATGCAGCTGCAAAAAAGGTTAGTATGTTTTTGGGGTGTATTAATAGGAATGTTGTATGTAAGACACAGGAGGCAATTGTCCCAACTGGAGTTCTGTGTCCAATTCTGGGCAATTTAGGAAGGATGTGAACAAATGGGAGAGAGTCCAGAGGAAAGCAACAAAAAATGATAAAAGGTTTAGAAAACCCGAACTATGAAGAAAGTTTGAAAAAACTGGACATGTTTAATCTGAGGGGCAACCTGATAAGTGTCTTCCAATATGTTAAGGGTTGTTATAAACTAGACAGAGATCAGTTGTTCTCCATGTCCACTGAAGGTAGGACAAGAAGCAATGGGTTTAATATGATGCAAGGGAGATCTAGGTTAGATATTTTAGGAAAATCTTTCTAACTATAAGGGTAGTTAAGCTGTGGAATAAAGTTCCAAGGGACATCGTGGAGTCCCCATAATTAGAATCTTTTAAAAACAAGTTAGACAAACCCCTGCCAGGGATGGTCTAGGTTTACTTGGTCTCGCCACAGCGCAGCAGGCTGGAATTGATGACTTCTGGAGGTCCCTTCCAGCTCTCCATTTTTATGATTTTCAGAGCTTGTTTAAATCTAATCTCAACCATAAGTAAAGCTGTTTCAGTGAACAAAAATGATTACATTGAGAATTACTGGATTCTTGTTCAGTATGTGTGATTATTGGCACATAGACCTTATTAACAATAACTTCCAAATGTAGTTTAACTTTGCATTCAGTTTTTTTTACATGCATTTACTAGAGATTTCTAATACGCCAGCAGGAAAATATCAAACCAATTTGTGTGAATTGTAATTTGCATGTGCATATATTAGTACATATTAGCAACAGTATTTTTACAGTATTCCTTCCAGATTTAAGAATCTAGAATAAATAAAACAGGTGCTTCTCAACCCACTAACCATTCATGTTCTGTCTCTAAAAAATATTTCATCAGAATTAAAAATAGATTCAAACTATGACGTTATATAAGTGTCAGTGTTGTCTGGGTCTATCCTAGCAAGTCCCTTCGAGGAGGGATTAGAAAGTCTATTAGTCTGTGGTCCAAATTCAGTAGTGATAAAAAGGGTGGAGTCAGTTACTTTGGGTAGAAGTTGGTCAGCAGAGGGATGTAAGTGGATCTATGTGACAAGTAATTTGCACTAATTTGACATGATGGGTGTGCAAAATGAGTGTAACTTGCATGCCAAGAAAGAGGAAGAAAAAAACAATTAAAAATAAGATGTGAGATATAAAGTTGCCCACTCCTTATTTATTTTTCATCTTCCAGTTAGCTGATTTACTGGTACACCATCTGCAATCCCACTGGCATGCAATTTAAACTCATTTTCACATAGTATAGCAGATTGGTTCAAATTGCTTCTATCCCTTACACTTATTTAAATTTTCTGTTCAACGTACACTGCCATTTATGCCATCTTTGCATTTGGCTGCAACACTTCCATGGGAATTGCATCAACTCTACACCAGGTCTGATTTTGGCTCAATACTATTTAGAGAGATTGACCTATTTGAATCATTAACCTTTAGGCTGTATCCATTCTGCCAGCCATAGGAATGGTGTAGGTGGATGACAATAAAATACCTATGACAACCTAAAGATTAGTTACACATGAGGTAATAAACTTTATCTACCATTTATGGTTTGATTGTTGACAATAAAAGCATAGGAGACTGTATTGCCGGTATGGAATAGAAATGATCTTTGTGCTCATAAAATTTCCTTATAACTAAATGGTGGGAACTTTTCTTAAAGGTTTGGCACGTATGTCACAAAATTGAGGAAGAAGTTCTCAAGGTAGTTTTTAACTATGCTTTAACATTGACTATCATACAAAGATCCCGTCTGCTCTATAAAAATAACCATGTTTAAGCGCAGTTACTAGGAATAGAATTGATTTAACTTTTTGTGCTTCCTTGATACAGCACAGTTTGGACATAATCATGTCTCACAATGATGCTTCATCTTGATTAGTTTTGTAGTGCAGACCAGGCTTTAAAATAGGTATGTACAAGAACAGTCCATGTTCTAAACAATGAGACCTCTAGGGGTCATGTGTGTGCCATTCTATTTTCTTGAGCATTCAGAAATGAAGGAATACCACAGACTTTATGCTTGTTTTGTTTTTTTTTTAATTGTTTTATTTTTAAATGAGTGCAAAATCCACTTAGTTCTGAGTCTGGTTCCGTTCAATATCTTTATCAGTGATTTAGATAATGGCATAGAGAGTACACTTATAAAATTTGCAGACAATACCAAGCTGGGAGGGGTTTCAAGTGTTTTGGAGGATAGGCTTAAAATTCAAAATGATCTGGACAAACTGGAGAAATGGTCTGAAGTAAATAGGATGAAATTCAATAAGGACAAATGCAAAATACTCCATTTAGGAACAGTCAGTGTCATGCATACAAAATGGGAAATGACTGCTTAGGAAGGAGTACTGCAGAAAGAGATGTGGCCCTCATAGTGGATCACAATCTAAATATGGGTCAACAATGTAACACTGTTGCAAAAAAAAAGCAGTCATCATTCTGGGATGTATTAGCAGGAATGTTGTAAGCAAGACACAAGAAGTAGTTATTCCGCTCTACTCCACACTGATTAGGCCTCAACTGGAGTATTGTGTCCAGTTCTGGGCGCAACATTTCAGGAAAGATGTGGACAAATTGGAGAAAGTCCAGAGAAGAGCAACAAAAATGATTAAAGGTCTAGAAAACATGACCTATGAAGGAAGATTGAAAAAATTGGATTTGTTTAGTCTGAAGGAGAGAAGACTGAGAGGGGACATGATAACAGTTTTCAAGTACATAAAAGGTTGTTCCCGGGAGGAGGGAGAAAAATTATTTTCGCTAACCTCTGATGATAGGACAATAAGCAGTGGGCTTAAATTGCAGCAAGGGCAGTTTAGGTTGGACATTAGGAAAAACTTCCAAACGGTCAGGGTGGTTAAGCATTGGAACAAATTGCCTAGGAAGACTGTGGAATCTCCATCATTGGAGATTTTTAAGAACAGGTTAGACAAACACCTGTCACGCATGGTCTAAATAATACTTAGTCCTGCCATGAGTGCAAGGACTGGGCTAGATGACCACTCTACGTCCCTTCCAGTCCTATGATTCTACGATGTAGCTAGTGCTAAGGACATGGATGGTGGGTGAAACAAAGGCTTGGGGAGGCTAGCCCCCAGCCCAACCCACCCCTTCTGCCTGAGGCCCCGTCCCTTCCACCCCCAAAAACTCAGAGCCCCCCCGCAGCTGCCATCTGCCCCCCAGCCCCAGGTCCACAGGCCCCTCCCCAGCAATGGAGTGCCGGGTGGGCCAGTGGAATGCGGCCTGCCCCCAACCCCGGAGCGCTGAGTGGGTGCACAGCCCCCCCATGCCCTGGAGTGGAATGCGGCCTGCCCCCAACCCCGGAGCGCTGAGTGGGTGCACAGCCCCCCCATGCCCTGGAGCACTGGGTGGGCAGCGCATGGCCACCCCCTCCCAGCACGAGGTGGGTGGCTGTGTGCACAACCCCCCCCCCCTCGGAGCACTGGGCGGTGTGCTCTCCCCTCAGCTCTGGGGGCCCCCCAGTGCTGGGCTGCCCCAGCCACCCAAGTCCCAGCTGCCTTAGCCCCAGCAGGCTTCCCTTCTGGGAAGCAGAGCAGCCTGCCTGGGCTGGGGCCAACTAGCAGCAGGAGGGACTTTGGGGTGGAGTGTGGGTGGGGCCAAGTTGGGCTGTTTCAGGAGGCACAGCCTTCCCCAGCCTATTATATGCACCACCCATGACTAAGGGGTTGCTTCTCCTCTGCTTTAGAAACAGAAAGCAATGGTGGTGGGGGTGGTCACTGACTTGGCCCTATGGTGGGAGAGAGAGAGTTGAAAAACACTTTTTATGTCAGAGGGCCTTCACCATGGCACGCTGATGGCTATAGAATTTTGATCTGTCCAGTTGTAGTTTTAATAATGGTGTATTGGTATGTTCTGTTTTCTTGGTGCTAGGACGTCTCTGGTGGATCGGTGCCTTGTAAATAAAGGTATGTTTATAACAATCCTGAATAGGATTTGAGAAATGGGGATAGTATTTATTATAGAGAATTTCCTTCTCCTACTAGGCGTGTTGACTACAACTTGTGGAACCAGTGCTTGCAGCCAAAGGTTGTTCGTTCCTTTCAAAATTCAATTTAGATTTTTACTCTGGTGCGAATCCCTTCCTGGAGTGAAGTCGCAGTAGGAGTCTTGTACTATAGTAGCCATAACCAATAGGCAGAAAGCCATAGTTGGTCACAGGCTAATTATATTTCCTGGAATCTTGGATATGGAAACCTTGCCCACAATCAGAGCCGCACAGAAAAAAATGCCAAAACAGAGCATTCTATGGTATAAAACATACTGCCCCTAGTGCACAGAGAAATATGCTTACACTGATTCCTACACAATGCCCACTTGTGGAGTTGAACACCAGTGCTGTTAGTACGGAGGGGGGCCTAATAAGGGGCCAGTGACAGTAGCTCAGCTCAGGGAATAGGATTTGATAGTTGTGCAGCAACAAAGCATAAATCATTGTTTGACTCCGTTACCCAGCAGCTATTAATGTTACATTTCTCGGTTTTGTAGTGGTGTATTTAAAAAAACAACAACAACAACAACTAAAAATCTAGGTAATTATCCTCACTCAGATTTGTATGAATAATACTTCAAATCCATTCTATTAAACTATAAAATAGTGCAAGCACTCCTTCTGAAAATACATTTGTCTGTGAAACACTTCTTTTGGAGGGCATATGTAATACCTGAGGGATTAAAAAGGCTAAAATAAAATCTAAAAAGATAGGGACTCCTTATGAGATTACAACAATTCTATGGTTAGTCAAATTCTGCACTGAAACTGGTTACTATTAGTACTCAATGTCTGTATTTAGCATTAGAGAGGTGTATGGTGGTGCTTTATAGAAAGAGTAGAGATAGTCCTTGTCCCAATGATTTTACAATCTAATGCCCCAATTAGGCAAACACTTAAGCAGGTGCTGTACTTACAATGTGTAAAGAAGAAGCACCTGTATAAGTCATAGTGGTAGAATGGGAGCCTAATTGAATACAAGGCATGTAACTGAGATGAGAGTATATCAGGAAAGGGCAAGGGAGCCTGGGAGAGAGAAAGGAGCTAATATGTACAATATTCCATGGGTCTGCTTGGATGGGACAGTATGTGTCCTATTCCTTCCTTCCTTCCTTCCTTCCTTCCTTCCTTCCTTCCACAGTTTAATTATTTTAACTTTCACTTATTTACAGGGATATCAGAGGAGAGTTGATCTTGGCTTAGAGTTAATTCTGTCAAATATCTACTTTGGGTAAGACACTGGATGCTTATCATTAGTCCCCCAAATCCAGATCTGGGCATCTCTCACTAAAGTCACTGGGAGTTCCAGGGTGCTCAGCACTTTCGAAAATCAGGCCATTTACTGCAATGTCTAAATATGGATTTAGGAGCTTAATTTCAGTTGCTCATTTTTTAAAAATACTGACCTTTCAGCTGAAGCTCTGGGTTATCACTAGGGAAATAAACATAGAGACATAAGGGCCTATATATGTTGCAGAGATATGGATCTCTTCTTTCTTTTTAAAATGAATGAAATGTTAACTAATCTACAGATGGGAGGAAGAGAATATTCAGCCAACGTATGATCACACACCTCTGAGAGAGTGGGAGAGAGCTCAACAAAAAACACCTTGTAAGACTTCTACAGTCACCAGTCACCGGTCTTACCACCTTTCATTAGTTTTATGGATTATGCTATCTCATCCTAAGTAATATCTTTCTAAGAGCAGTTTTATCTACAAGAAGCAATTTACCTAATTGTATGTTATTAAGAGAAAAGAATCTCATTCTGGTATCAGGCTAGAAGTTCCAAGGTTCGCTATAAAATTGGGTGAAAATCTTATCAGCAATCTGTACAGTCATATGAAGTTTGTTGTTACTCCGCTAAATACTGTTCAGTGAATTCTGGCCCTGTTTAGAAGTCTAAGTGAATTAAGTTAGACAAACCAACTATTTGGTTTTTCATGAAACTTCTTCTGTTAGAGGATAAAAAGTGACACTTTTTATCTTCACTCTTATTCAACCACACTAAGCCCAGTGTAATTTGACATTGTGATAAATTTCATCTCTTGACTATCTTAAACAAAGTGTATAAGAATATATTTTCCACTTAAATTTTGCAATCTTATATGCTAAAGAATTGTTACTTTTACTTTCTGTCTAGATTAATTATTTTGGCCTCTAAATATTAGTTGCTCTTCTTAAATTTTTCTTCTGATAAAGTTTACTGAGAATTTGGCCTCGAACAAAGACTCTCAGTATCTCAGATCCTGAAAATTGATGTAGAAGACTATTGATTAAATTCATTATTCATTTCAGGTTTAATCAGGAAGAATATCTTGGTTTTGTAGTTAACTCTTAACTAGTTTTTAGTGTGACTTCTGGGAATCATGCTAGAAGGTTTTAATTTTACTGATAGGAGAATGAAGCTTCTGTTGCACAAGTAATCTGAAGCTTCAGTGCAGCAATCAAGGGAAATAATCAGTCATGGTCAGGATTGTTCATTATGCAGGAGTCTTTATTCCTACCCTGAAAGGACTGAAAACTCCCTGGGGTTCCCCTTGTGGATTTTTCTATAGATTTTCGTTTGTGAGGATGGGGTTTGCCCCTTATGTTCCTCCATGATACAAATAAGGGATTTATTGCCACAAACCAGCAAATCCATCTTGGGGGAAACCCATGGATTTCTGGACTTTCCCCACAGCAGTCTTGTACTGCCATGCTCCCTTCTGGCCACTCATTGTCATCCTTCAGCTCCTTGGCAGCACAGTTCCATAGGGTCTTCCCCAAGGCTGCTATCCCTGGAAATCACATTATGCAGGAGGTCAAGAGTGCAAAAGTGGTACACGCACAACTTAATACTAACTCCGTCAGAATTAATTTGAGTGGAACTCTGTGACGCTGGTGGCCAATGGCAAGCAGAGACCACGTGTCCTCTAGTCTCATACATGGCCTGCCCCTCTCCAGCTATGGTCCCAGATCCTTGCGAAGGGGGGTCCACTGGCTTTCATAAGTGTCCATGCTGCAAAGGTGAGATTCCCTCTCTTATTGTCTGGCAGGGATCTGCTGGGTCCTTGTTCCCTCTGACCATGATTGGGTTGGAGACTTATTTCAGGGAGGTCTAGGAACATAAGAGTTGTTATAATGGAACAGATCATTATTATATCCAGTTTCCAGTGGTGTCCTTTGCCTGACGCTTCATTAAAATGTGAAAGGAAACCATAACTTACCTAGACAACTGTGTACTTGAGTTCAAATGCTGTAAGCTATAAGTGTGGTAAAAACTATCCCTGTGGTCATACAAATCTTTCAAGGGACAAGTAGACACAATCCATTACATTAAACAGGGAGTGGTCTGAGAGTTATATGATAATTAATTGAGGATAATAACATTTAGCATTTGGATAGTTTTCCATTTTCACATACTTTGCAGACATTTAAATGGTGAATCTTTCCAACACATCTGTGAAGTAGGTAATTATCATTATTGTACAGATGGAGAAATTGACTGAGAGATGGTAAGTGAATTACTTGAGGCCACAGGGAGTCACAGTCATCACCCAGGATTATACAATGGTTATTGCTTGGGCCAGATCTTTGGATGCCTGATTATGGTAGGGTGACCAGATGTCCCGATAAAATTGGGACTGTCCTGATTTTTAGTTATTTGTCCCGCGTCCCTACCGATGCATGGTCGGGGTGCCATTTGTTCTGATATTGCGACTTTAGCCAATCTGGCTGCTTTTTTTTTTTTTCTTCCCCCAGGTGTCCCGATATTTTGTCCATTTCATCTGGTCACGCTAGATTATGGGTTATTTTGGGAGGGCAGAATATGAACATAACTAACAAGAATAATTTAGAGCAACCCTCAGGCTGCTCAGACACCATGCAGTGGGAGGCAACCATAGTCCAAAAACACCTTGGCAGGATCATACTGTCAAATTTATTTGTAAATATGCTATATGGTACATTCATCACAGTGAGAAGAGCTGCAATGCATATACAAGTATATGCTAATTATTTTCCTCTTGTTGTTGGAAAAGTCTTCTCCTTGTCCCTTGGACACAAGGATGCTCCTCACTTCACTGGCTCTTCATATGGTCTGGATCCTGATTAACCTTTTGCCTTCTGTTTCCCATTAGGTGAGAAATTATTTTCAAGGCCTCTTTATTTTAATCATGTTATAGATTTATAAACTTTCACAAATTCTGCCCCTTTAAATCTTCATCGCTATAGAAAAATGGAATGCCAATTTCCTCACTTTCCTGACAGTGGGGACTATGCTGCCCCCTTGTGCATTCACTTCTAATGGAGCAAAAACAGTGTCAGTCTGCTGGTCAGATTAAAAGCAAAATGCATTGGGCAGGATTTCTTTCTTTCTCTCTCTCTCTCTCTCTCTCTCTCTCTGACTGATGATGATAAACTAGAACTACTCCTGGTATCTGAAATCAGGCATTCTCAAGCTTCTTCAGAATGTGGGCCACATCTTAACAGAAAGAATGGGTGAAGGGAACAACCTCATTTAGACCGTCTCCCTTCCCATTCACACTTGTACAATATCTCTGAGGCAACTACACCAAGTGCTTACACTGAAAGGTCATATTAGAAATGTATTCAGGTTTTTGTTTTTCTGTCATTCAATGTAACTTAGCACCTGGATATGAGGAGGAGCCAATACCAGCTGCACCTGCTCCATGGACAACAATTTGGGACACTGTCGTTTAGATCAAGGCCCAGATCCTCAAAGGTATTTAGGGAATTCCTTGGGAACTAGGTGCCTAAATGCCTTTTGAGGATTTGGGCCCAAGTGCTTATAATTGGTTTAGGTCCTCAAGCAAATGAGATAAAATACTGGGATTGTTTCTTACAGTAACAGATTTAGTTGTGTATTCTATCAGAACTCTGCAGATAAGTCGATTAGGACCCGTGGTGGGTTTACAATGGCGCCAGGGCTCCATGGAGCCAGGCCCATGCTCAGAAGGGGCCCCGGCCTGCTCCGCTTGCACTGCACTCTGAGACCCTGCTGGCTCCCTCCGCCCACCACTTGCTCCTCTCGGCCCGCCCGCCAGCTGGCCGAGGTCTCCTCTCTGCCCCCTGGCCCCTCCGCCCCTGCTCCTCTCTGCCCCCTGGCCGGACACCAGTGCACCTCCGGCTCCAGGCAGTCTCTGCTTCCCACAACCTGTGGGGCCTTGCCTGTATCCCAGAGCTGAGCTGCCTGGGACTGGTGCAGAAGGCTGGCTAGTTTCAGCCGGGGACAGGGGGGATGACAGTGTGGGGGGCTTGGCAGGGCCCCTCCAGGCCAGTGCATCTTGAGGGATCCCGGCCGGGGCAGACCCTGGCTTGGCTGATCATGCCACTCCCGAGGCGCTGGAGTGCTTCCTGGCTCTGGGCTACGCTGCTGGCTCAGCCTGGCAGACACAGTCGCCTCCCAGCAGGGCTGGTGAGTGCGGCCGGGAGGCAGGGCGTGGCGGAGTGGATCTCCAGGGGGTTGGGGCAGGGTGTTGGGCTGAGGAGGCAGGGAAGATCTGTGTGTTGGGGCACTAGGGACTGGGGGTTCTATGTGGGGTGCTGGGCAGTTGAGGTAGGGCTATGGGCAGGGGGGCTGTGGGCAGGGGTGGTTTTGTGCAGGGTGCTGTGCATTTGTGGCAGAGGTCTGGGGGAGTACTGGGCATAGTGGGTCCAGGGAGGCTCTGGCCATAGGGAGTTGGGGAGTTGTTGGGTGGACTCACCTCCAAGGGGAAGAGGCATGCTGGCAGAACATGGCCACGTGGGCCACTGTGCATCTGGCAACTGCCGGTTTGTAAATAGTGCCCTCACACTGGGCTGGGTGGAGCCAGGCCGCCCCTGCCGTGCCATGCCCCATTGACTCTGGTTGGCCCCTCGCTCTGGGGACTGACCTCCCTGCGCCATGCTCCATTGCCTCCATGGGGGCCCACAAATATGTTTGGCGCCAGGCCCACAAAAGGTTAATCTGGCTCTGATTAGGGCAGAAATCTCACTGCTGAACAAGCCTCTAGCAGTAATTCTGTGGAGAGTGACAGGCCTTAAAGGGAACCAGTGTAAACACAGCAAAGCAGATTGTGATCCGAGTGAGCAGAACAGAATTCATCTGCATTTGAACAGTAACATGAGAGATAGCAACTCCATCTATCTGATTTCTGGATTGTGGATTGTGGCCTGCTTTAATAAAATGTTTTGCCTTTTCACCCTGGATATCTTTTATAACTATTTATGTGTAGTGACCATGCACAGAATAGATACAAAACTGAAGCAAGACCTCAATTAATCTAAAAGAGAGTACCTGAGCTGCATAGAGTGGATTGGATCTATGAACATTACTCTGTTTATCACCCTTATGTCTGCCACACCTGTGCTTGATTGTTGATGCTGTTGCTAATCAATGTTTGGACCTGGTCTGAGTGAACAGTTATTGTAGCCTCTGACATAGAAGCAGTTTGGTTAGCAATAAGTACAGCTTACTGTAAAATGCGTTCAGGTCTGTTCATTCTTTTCACTGTTCCTTACATGTTTGTTTTAATGTATTAGTGTCTAGTTACTGTTGCTTTGATTCTATCACTTTATTGAAAAAATGTGACTCTTTTCATAGTTGCCAATTTTCCAAGGTTCATTTTCTTAACAGATGATTGCAATCTGCTTTCTTTATCCTCTTCTCATTCTGTTAGCTGGTTCTAATCTATATCTTCTGATCAGTAGATCCCTTAACGCTAATAAACAACTCTTATTTTATTTGTCTTACATCACCCATATCTAGGATTGAAATGCAGTGGATCACCTCAAATCTTATTTAGTACTCCACAGAGTCAGGAAGGAAACAGCCTTGTATGTCAAGCAACGTTGTTTTTTTCTCAGTGGTTGTACTGCTGTCATCCCATTCACTACTCACAGTATCTAGTTCTTCTGCATAGCTCCCACCATTAAAGTATGCAGGGTAAACCTTTATGCTGTATTGCTATAGATTTTGTACATATATTTCATTTCTTATTTGCACATAGGCTATGTTTTAAACAGTTAGAACCCAGAGCTGTAAGTGTGCAAGCAAAAGAAGTATCTTATATTAATGGTTTAAAATGTGCCTGTTCAGTGCTGTGGGAACATACAAATAACTAAAATACGACAGTAACTTAGGACCAGTGCCCCCTGCATCTCTCCAAATCCTAAACTCTCTTATGCTCAGTGGGAACATGTGTGTGCAAATTGGTACTTGTACAGGTACTACCTGTTTCATGCCCAGGTGCCCATTTTGCACATGCAGATATATATTTTACACACACTGTTACACATTTGTGTGCACTCACGGATATTCTCACACTCTGGCCCCTAATAGCTTCTCCTCACTGATTTATATATTACTCCAGTCCTCAAATTCTCATCTTAATGTAAACTCTGTCTTTGTCTTTTAAGAGCCCAGTCATTATCTGCTTGATTTAAGCAAAGTTCAAATTATCCCAATTACACTAAATTCCTCTTCTAAAAACACTTGGGCAGCAGTTCTATAACTGTGTTCCATGGTTCTTGGATTTCTGGAGTGAAATAATTGCTTACACAGAGATGCCTTTTGTTTCTTTTGTTTACAAAATGATCATCTTGCTGTTTTTTCCACTCTGCCTTCACCTTATTATTTCTTTCTGGTTTCATTAAAACAGAAGCTTTCATTTAGATTTTTTTCTTAGTGTCCTTTGTATTCCTTTCTCTTCAACCATTATTAAAAACCATGCAAAGGGAGGGCTTGCTGGGGACAAGACCTGTGACATCTGTGGCTATCAGAATTACTCCTCTTGATGGCCCCTCCCCACTGTCAAGCTGATGAATTAAAACAAACCTGCAGACCACCTCTAACAACAGGGTTCAACTCTGTGAGAAAATGGTGCTGCTTCCCTCTTCCTTCACACTTACCTGACCTCATAGACCCAGGCCTAATGAAAATCTAAACCTAGTGCTTGACAACTCCTCTGAGAGCGTTGTTCTCCAATCTCACCTCTTTCTGGTTCTTCTAAACTGCTGGAGGGCTTCATATCTGGTGGGTTAACAGGGTGAACTGGGGCAACCTGGATGTTGGTATTTCTTAGATGGAGTTGGATAGAAGATGCAACTGAAAAGGACCTGGGGTTACAGTGGATGAGAAGCTGGATATGAGTCAACAGTGTGCCCTTGTAGCCAAGAAGGCCAATGGCATTGTGGGATGTATAAGTAGGGGCATTGCCAGCAGATCGAGGGATGTGATCGTTCCCCTCTATTCGACATTGGTGAGGCCTCATCTGGAGTACTGTGTCCAGTTTTGGGCCCCACACTACAAGAAGGATGTGGAAAAATTGGAGACAGTCCAGCGGAGGGCAACAAAAATGATTAGGGGACTGGAACACATGACTTACGAGGAGAGGCTGAGGGAACTGGGATTGTTTAGTCTACAGAAGAGAAGAATGAGGGGAGATTTGATAGCTGCTTTCAACTACCTGAAAGGGGGTTCCAAAGAGGATGGATCTAGACTATTCTCAGTGGTAGCGGATGACAGGACAAGGAGTAATGGTCTCAAGTTGCAGTGGGGGAGATTTAGGTTGGATATTAGGAAAAACTTTTTCACTAGGAGCGTGGTGAAACACTGGAATGCGTTACCTAGGGAGGTGGTGGAATTTCCTTCCTTAGATATTTTTAAGGTCAGGCTTGACAAAGCCCTGGCTGGGATGATTGAATTGGGGATCAGTCCTGCTTTGAGCAGGGGGTTGGACTAGATGACCTCCTGAGGTCCCTTCCAACCCTGATATTCTATGATTCTATGATTCTAATGAACTTTATTTAAATAAATGTCAGGTTCGTTAAGGCCAAAGATGGGCCTGGTATCTGTTAGACATTGCATTCAGCTCTATCCTAGAAGCCTCTCAGTTGCCTCATTATACCCCTCACCCCTCACACTAATTGTCCATGGAGAGGGCCTATAACATGTCAATGGATAATGAGGCCTGGGCAGGGGGTGAGTGAGGACTCCAAGTGTTTTTTTCCTTTTCAACATATTCTTACAGCCTGTGCTTATGCAAGGTTGTTCAGATTGTAGCCTGTAGATTTTTTTGTCTGTAAAGAAAGACGTTTTTCTCAGGGAAATACATTCCTGATTTTGATTGTTTTTGTGGGAGTCTGAGGAGGAAACCGGCCTTTCACTTTTGCTAAGCAATGAAATATTCAAGATGCACCTGTCAAATATTCTGTGTTTCCATGAAGCCACAAACACTTGATTTTCCTCAGTTATTCACATCCCTATTTTAAAGCAGTGTTTTATTCCATTCTGTGTGCACACTGCTTTGCCATTAAAGGCATTCTTATGAGCAGTGGTGCTGCTTGTGTCTTTTTAGAGTATTGCTCCCCAGCTTCCTGACTCATTCTGCTCTGCAGTGACAGGATGGCTCAGGTGCCCTTTGCTTGGCTCCAAACATACTGTTCTTCCCCACAACAATGAATTTCACAGTTATAGGACAGAATTTTGCCCATATCACATAGACACAATGTTAGTAATTTTTCAGCAAGAAACGCAACAATGCAGCTTTCTGAACTAGAGAGTAAAATATTTTGGGGAAAAAAACCCAAAAGTTGCTCTATGTTAGCTAGAGAAGATTACAGAGAAAATAGGCCAAGAAATTCCCACCACGAGACACCTCATAGGCTCAGACTTGCCACAAATGTTTAGGGCTTTTTGTACATATCAACAGTTACAGGCTAGAAAAATTAATGAATAGACAAGTAACAAATATTACAAAAGAGATTGTCCTGGAAAGATTAGAATCAAGGATGGAAAACCTTTGAAGGCCACCAAGAAAACCAGCCAAGAGTAATTTGTTAGTTACAACTGTGCCTTTTCGTTGTCATGTAATATTATTAGGTTATTTCTGAATATCTTTCTGCCAGACCTGTTCGCTAGCTCTGAGCATAGCTTGTGGTGTCAGAATGTTATATTGTCCCTCACTTTAAATCTTGTCTGGAAACCTTCCTTCTTCCTTTAGTTTATGTTTATGGTGCATGAAAGGCATATATATAAATGGCTTGTATTATACTGCATATATTCCTTAGATATGTTCCTAGGCACAGTATAAGCCTGATTTTGACACCTCCCTTTAACTTCATCAGAATAAGAAAGAAAGAAAATTCTCCAAATTATTGAGATCTGAAGAAAATATTTCTGGCATGTCCAAAACCATAGACTCATAGGACTGGAAGGGATGTTGAGAGGACTGCTAGTCCCATGAACTCAAGGCAGGAAAACTGATGCACCAAGTGAGACTTGAACTCACAACCCCAGCAACACTCCACCCTATAAGTGCTCTATAAGTACTGTGCCCTAACCAGTTGTGCTACTGGAACACGTTATAAAGAAATAAACATTATAAATAAATCAAATAAACCATTTCTGAGTTACAGGTAGAGGATTTAACAATAGCACAGAAAGGCTGTGGTCTTTTATGATTCCAGAATTGTTCTCCCAATTTTTTTTGTCACTAGTAAATCAAAGGCAATTAAATCCAGGAAGTTCAAAATAGCCTTATCAGTTCAGTCTCAGTGAGAGCTCATATAAACATAGAAATGTAGGGCTGGAAGTGACCTTAAGAGGTCATCTAGGCTCTAGACCATCTTCAGCGCTGAGGCAGGCCCAAGTACACCTAGACCATCCCTGACAGGTGTTTGTCTAAGCTGGTATGAAAATCCTCCAGTGATGGGGATTCCACGACCTCCTTTGGTAACCTATTTCAGAATTTAACTGTCATAGAAAATGTTAAGTATCAGGGGGTAGCCGTATTAATCTGTATCCACAAAAACAACAACAACAACAAAACCGTATTAGTTTGTATTAGTCTGTATCCACAAAAACAAACAAACAAAAAAAACGTACTGGAAGCCTACTTTCATTGTCTCCTACTCAAGGAATATTTTCACCACTGAACAGTGCACTGACCCAGAGGAATCCTCCTACCAACACTACAAGAAGAAGAATTCTGCGTGGACACCTCCTGACAGTCGAAATGACAGACTGGACTTCTACAGAGAGTGCTTCCGCAGACGTGCACAGGCTGAAATTGTGAACAAACAGCATCACTTCCCCCATAACCTCAGCCGTACAGAATGCAACACCATCCACAGCCTCAGAAACAACTCTGACATCATAATCAAAGGGGCTGACAAAGGAGGTACTGTAGTCATAAAGAACAGGTCGGATTAGAGCAGGAGGCTGCCAGGCAACTCTCCAACACCACATTCTACTGGCCACTATCCTCTGATCCCATTGAGGAGTACCAAAAGAAACTACACCATCTGTTCAGGAAACTCCCTGCTACAGCACAGGAACAAATCTACACAGACACACCCCCAGAGCTCCGACCAGGGGTATTCTATCTGCTACCCAAGATCCATACAGCTGGAAACCCTGGACGCCCCATCATCTCAAGCATCAGCACTCTTACAGCAGGATTATCTGGCTATTTGGACTCTCTCCTCAGACCCTATGCTACCAGTACTCCTAGCTATCTTCGAGACACCACCGACTTCTTGAGGAAACTACAATGCATTGGTGATCTTCCTGAAAACACCATCCTGGCCACCATGGATGTAGAAGCTCTTTACACCAATATTCCACATGAGGATGGACTGCAAGCTGTCAAGAACAGTATCCCTGATGAGGCCACGGCATACCTGGTGGCTGAGCTTTGTGACTTTGTCCTCACCGACAACCATTTCAGATTTGGAGACAACTTATACTTTCAAGTCAGTGGCACTGCTATGGGTACCCGCATGGCCCCACAGTATGCCAACATTTTTATGGCTGACTTAGAACAACGCTTTCTCAGCTCTCATCCCCTAGTCCCCCGCCTCCACTTGCGCTACATTGATGACATCTTCATCATATGGACCAACGGGAAGGAGTCTCTTGAAGAATTCCACCTGAATTTCAACAATTTCCATCCCACCATCAACCTCAGCCTGGACCAGTCCACACAAAAGATCCACTTCCTGGACACTACAGTGCAAATAAGAGATGGTCACATAAACACCACCCTATACCGGAAACCTACTGACCGCTATACTTACCTACATGCCTCCAGCTTCCATCCAGGACACATCACATGATCCATTGTCTCCAGCCAAGCCCTAAGATACAACCGAATTTGCTCCAATCCCTCAGACAGAGACAAACACCTACAAGATCTTTATCAAGCATTTTTAAAACTAAAATACCCACCTGGGGAAGTGAGGAAAAAGATTGACAGAGCGAGACGAGTACCCAGAAATCACCTTCTACGGGACAGGCCCAACAAGGAAAATAACAGAACACCACTTGCCAACACGTACAGCCCCCAGCTAAAACCTCTCCAGCACATTATCAATGATCTACAACCTATCCTGGAAAACGATCCCTCACTCTCCCAGACCGTGGGAGGCAGGCCAGTCCTCGCTTACAGACAGCCTCATAACCTGAAGCAAATACTCACCCGCAACTACACACCACACCACAGAAACACTAACCCAGGAACCAATCCCTGTAGCAAACCTCGTTGCCTACTCTGTCTCCATATCTACTCTAGCGACACCATCAGAGGACCCAACCACATCAGCCACACCAGCAGAGGCTCATTCACCTGCACGTCTACTAATGTTATATATGCCATCATGTGCCAGCAATGCCCCTCTGCCATGTACATTGGCCAAACCAGACAGTCCCTACGTAAAAGAATATGTGGACACAAATCGGACATCAGGAATGGTAACATACAAAAGCCAGTAGGAGAACACTTCAATCTTCCTGGACATTCTATAAAAGATTGAAAAGTACCTATACTTGGACAAAAAAACTTCAGAAACAGACTTCAAAGAGAAACAGCAGAACTAAAATTCATTTGCAAATTTAACACCATTAATTTGGGCTTGAATAGGGACTGGGAGTGGCTGGATCACTACAAAAGCAGCTTTGCCTCTCCTGAAATTGAACCCCCTCATCTATTATTGGGAGTGGACTACATCCACATTGATTGAATTGACCCTGTCAACACTGGTTCTCTACTTGTGAGGTAACTCCTTTCCCTTCATGTGTCATTATATAATGCCTGCATCTGTAATTTTCACTCCATGCATCTGAAGAAGTGGGTTTTTTACCCACAAAAGCTTATGCCCAAATAAATCTGTTAGTCTTCAAGGTGCCACCGGGCCCCTTGTTGTTTTTATAGAAAATGTTGTCTAATAGCTCACTTAAATCTCTCTTGCTGCAGATTAAGCTGATTACTTCTTGTCCCACCTTCAGCGGACATGGAGAACAGTTGGTCACCATCCTCCTTATAACAGCCCGTAACATATTTAAAGACTATCAGGTCCCTGCTCAGTCATCTTTTCTCAAGATAAAACATACTCAGTTTTTTAACCTTTCTTCATAGGTCAAGTTTTCTAAACATTTTATCATTTTTGTCCTCTGGACTCTCAATTTGTCCACAGCTTTTCTAAAGTGTGGCATTTAAAACTGGACACAGGACTCCAGCTGAGGCCTCACCAGTGCTGAATACAGTGGAACAATTCCCTCCTGTGTCTTTATATGATATTTCTGCTAATGCACCGCAGAATGATATTTGCCTCTTTTTGCAGCTGCATCACATTGTTGGCTCTTATTGCATTTGTGATCCACTGTAAGCCCAGATCCTCTTCGGAAGTACTACTGCGTAGCCAGTTATTCCCCATGTTGTAGTTTTGCATTTGATTTTTCCTTCAGAAGTGTAGTACTTTGCACTTGTGTTTATTGAATTCCATCTTTTTAATTTCAGACCAACTCTCTAATTTATCAGGTCATTTTGAATTCTAATCCTCTCTGCCAAAGTTCTTGCATCCCCTCTCAGCTTGGTGTCATCTGAAAATTTTATAAGCATAGGCTTCAATCCATTATCCAATTCAGTAATGAAAATATTGAATAGTACCATACCCAGGACACACCCCTGAGGAACTCCACTAGATACAACCTCCCAGTTGTGCACCCATCTTGTATTACATCATCTAGACCACATTTCCCTAGTTTGTCATGTGGAACTGTCATAAGCCTTACAGAAATCAAGATATATCACATCTACTGCTTCCCACCCCTCCACTAGGCCAGTAGCCCTGTCAAAGAAGGAATCTAGGTTGGTTTGGCATGATTTGTTCTTGAAAAATACGTTAGCTACTATTATCACCCTATTATCCTCTAGGTGCTTAACAATTGATTGTTTAATAATTTGTTCCAGAAACTTTCCAGGTACAGCTCAGGCAGCCTAACTTCAGTAATTCCCTGAGTCCTCTTTGTTCCCCTTATTTAAAGCTAGGTAATATGTTTAACCTTCACCAGTCCTTTGGGTTGTCACCTGACCTCCATGAGTTCTTAAAGATAACCGCTAATGGTTCTGAGATTGTGTCAGCTAGTTCCTTAAATACCTGAGAGTGAATTTCATCAGGCCTTGCTAACCTGAATACATCTAACTTATCTAAATATTCTTTAATGTGTTCTTTCCCTGTTCTGGCTTGTGTTTCTTCTCCCGTGTTGTTAATATTAATGGTGTTAAGTATCTGGTCACAATTAACCTTTTTAGTGATGACTGAAGCAAAATAGGCATTAAACACCTCAGCCTTATTGTTGCCATCCATTATTAGTCTCCTGGTAAGTAGTCTTCATTTTTCTCTTATTCCTAATGTATTTATAGAACCTTTTCTTGTTTTTGTTTATGTCCTTTGCTAGGTGTAACTCATTTTGTGTCTTAGCCTTCCTGATATTGTCCCTACGTGCTTGTGCAATTCTAGTGTACTCATTCTTAGAACTTTTGTCCATGCTTCCATTTTTTGTAGGATTCCTTTTTGATTTCCAGGTCATTAAAGAACTCTTGGTACAGCTATATTGACCTGTTACTATTCTTCCTATCTTTCCCTAGCATTGGGTTAATTTGATATTGCGCCTTTAATATTGTCTCTTTGGGAAACTGCCAGCTCTCCTGAACTCCTTTTCCTCTTAGCTTGTCTTCCCATGGGACCTTACCTACTAGTTCTCTGAGTCTGTAAAGTCTCCTTTTTTTTATGAAGGCCATTGTCCTTATTCTGCTGCTCTCACTCCTTTCTTTCCTTAGAATCATTAAGTCTGTAATTTCATGATCACTTTCACCCATGTTGCCTTCCACCTTCAGATTCTCAACCAATTCGTCAGAATCAAGTCTAAAATGGCTGTCCCCCGGTTACTTCCTCCACCTTTTGAAACAAAGAAGTTGTTCCCAATACATTCCAAGAACTTACTGGACATTTTTTGTGTTTTCCATATTACTTTTCCAACAGATGTCAGGGTAGTTAAAGTCCTGCATTACTTCCAGTTCTTGTGTTTGGCTATTTCTGTTATTTGTTCTAGAAATGTTTCATCTACTGCCTCCTCCTAACCCTGGTGGTCTATAGTAGAGCCCCATCGTAATGTTACCCCAGTTATTTTTCCCTTTTATCTTCACCCAGAGACTTTTAATTGGTCTGCACCTCCAGAAGGATGTGAGAGGCAAAGAATCACTTTTCTGAATATGGATTAACATTTTTTTTCAAGTTACTCAGTCATAGTCCTTAATAGAGAAAATCGTCTATGTGGATTATAGGTGATATGAAAACCTCTGCAAATGTTACAAAGGTCATCAAATATAATTCAAAAAGCAAAATTAAGAACACAGTCCTGTGAGGTGTTGGGTACCTGCTAAAACATGCTGTGGTCCGCAACACCAGGTGGATTAAGCAGGCAGATGAGGAGCCAGGAAGCAGACCTTTCACACACTGCTAGGAACTCACGCTGGAAAAGGAAGAATCTACTGGAACTTTCACATCCTTCCCTCGCATGAGGGAGAGGTGGCAATGACATTACTGTGACTCACCTTTGTTGAGCAGGCTTTACATAGGACACCAATGTTTTTTCTATTAATTTAGAAAATGATGTGGTGCGATTGTGCAAATGCCCGGAAAGAATTAGAAGAAGAAGTGAATGAAGGCTGACGGATCAGGCACAGAGGGAATGCACCTGGGGTTCTGGCAGCATATGTGAGCTCTGTCTTTGCCCAGAAACTGTCTTTGGAGAGGAACTAGTAGGAGTAGAATGAATTGACATGACAAAGCTGTAGTTAAACCAGTTAGGAGTTCTTAGACCAAATGTATTGATTCATAGATTATAAAACCATAAAGAGCCATTGTGATCATCTAGTCTGACCGCCTGTATAACATAAGCTGTTGGACTTCCTTATTAACTGGGACAGAGAGGCAGCGCTAGTGCAGAAAGGATATGCTTGTTGCAATAAGTGACATTTTAAAATTCTAAACTTAAGAATCTCCCCATCCCCCACAATTAGGTTTGATGTCACTCATCCACACCCAGCTTCCCACTCTTCTCATTCATATTTCAGTTTCATTCTTACAAAAATACTGACATCCATAATGACGGTTGTGCTTTTAACAGATGGGTCCACGTTGGGGTCGACTCTGGGACACAATGCCACCCAAGGCTTCCGGGGAGAATGCTCACTAGTGAGGGTGCTGCATGATTTCCAGTTTTCTGCCCGCTCTCTCCCCTTTGTGGATTAGCCAAGTGCCATCCACCATGTGGCCGGTAAAATGTTGGTAAAATGTGGCTGTCAGGATATTGAGCTGAAGCTGTAGTTCTACAGGTTTAGAAAGTTGACAGTGTTTTAGGGCTTGATCCAAAGCCTATTGAAGTAAATGGGAGGCTTTCTATTGACTTCAGTGGGCTTTGGGTCAAGCCTGCAATGTCTTTAAAAACACACTTTTCACTGTCAGTTGTTATTTTGTGGTAGCACCCTTTGATCCTTAATTGACTGGACTGTAGCAAAAGGCCATTCAGAGCCTTACTAATATAATGCATCTTACAATGATAGCATATACTAAAATATAAGAATACAGTCAAAGAAGATAGAAAGCAGAAAATCTCCCTGGAAATTCCTTGAATGTTGGCTAACCCCCATCAGACTTTTAAGGAAATTTCTGCTGATTGTCACTAAAATCCTCCCAGATTTCTATTGTTCCTTTTAATTATGTGTGGTAGCATATGCTTACAAAGCATCTACAAATATAATCTTATGGGCATTAAGGGCTAATGTGAGGTAAGCTGTATGATCGTGGGAAGACATTGCCAAGTGTCTTGCAAGTCTTCCCCTTCTGATGGTACATTTTGACTTTCTTGTCTAGTGATCAGATGCTGCTAGCCTTTGCTACTATCAGATCTGTTCTCTCCCTTGTGGCAACATCTCAGATGCAGTGCCTAACCCATCACAATACAATATACTACTTACCTGTCCATTGGCACCAACGTTTTCTTTGAAAAATTAGGGTGTTCTTAAGATAAGGCAACAATAAAAATGTGTCATTGCTTCCAAGAGCAACATGGTATCTGATAGCCTCCTATTAGTTCCATGTACGTAATGACTGTTGCTTTTACACAAGCAGTGGATCAGCAAGCTCCACTTCCAGAAAGTTAATAAGATCCTGCTTGCAAAAGCAAATAGTATAATCCTCATCCTAAGTGAGATTTACATTACTGACATCCTAAATGCCGAGGCTGAAATAAAATTATCAGGATTGCCAAGACAGAGTTTTTGAGCTGGAAAAATAAAATTTGGTTATCAAATGGTGGGTTTTCCTAGCCTAAACTTTTTTTTCTTTTGGACAAACTGTAATTTAATCACCACCACAATGACATAACAGTCACCTCCTTGTGTAAAAAAGGATTATATGTCTCAGTTTATCTTGCCACACAGATCACATGGTCAGAATTGCTTGCAAAATGTGGAAAAACTAGTTTAAGGTGAGCGATGCACCAATGGCTGTACATTTCGTATTCTCTCTCCTGTGTATACCAACTGTAAGGACAGAACAGAGTAACCAGAAAGTTTGCTTTCTCATGGGGTGGATTTAAATTAATAATAATAATAATAAAGTTGAAAGCAGCTCCTATCCTTGGCAAATATAACCCTTTAAAATCTCTCTGCTGTCCATGGCCCAACCTCAAATAAACAATAAGCGAAAAAATATTGCTCATGTAGATGAAAGCTGAAAGGGCATATGCAGAACAAGTTTCATGCACCTGATTAATTGCAAATAGTCTGATGGCTGTTTCAGTCTACTATATACACTATTTATTTAGTTGGCATATGCAATCTGGTCAAGTCACGCCACAGCATTCGTATCAATGATGTTCAAGGCACGAAGACCTCCAGGAAGTTGTTTGTCATAGTTTGTGGCTGCTCACACTGACATAGTGGACTGTCTCTAAAACACCACTGAAATTTTGCTGCAGCACAAATTCTATGTCCGGTACAAAACTGGTTCAGAAGGCTCCATTGCCTTCACGGTAAATCAAACCCAGGTTGACACCGAGTGGGGTCTGAGACAAGATCATTATTTGTCACTTATTCTGTGGACCATGCATCCCGTACCACAAATCCCTCACCTAGTAAATTTATCCACAACAGGCAATGGGAGGGCGGATGACCATATGATGGATTAAACAAGTCTTTAATTAATGGTAGATGTGGCATATCATGCAATTTCATCATAAGCTTTGCTACGCTTTCCTCTCTGTGAACACTGGGTGGGCAATATTGCAGATATTCCATATACACCACATGGATTATATTCAGATCACAGCATAAACTTGTAGTGGTGCCAGGGAAGTTGATGTGAGATCATTTATGTGTGGGATCAGACCCTGATCAGGATCAGACCCTACAGTGTCGCTGTCTCTGTCATACTTAATTCTTATATTGTTCTCTATAGTTCCAGGACTCAAGTGGAGAGGTTATGGGCACCCACACCCCCAGTGAACCTAGCAGGACCTGCAGGTGCTCAGCATTTTAGAGAATCAAGCCCTCTGAGTGGTTACAGGCACCTCACCACACCTGGGTGAGATAGGCAGGTATTATCCTTATTACATATTATCACACCACAGATGGAGAAACGGGCACAGAAATGTGAAACTACTTGCCCAAGGTCACATAGCAAGTCAGTGGCAGAGCTGGAATTAGAGCTCAGAAATTTGGCTCCCAGTCTGTGATCCATACTCTGTTCAGATAATACGTGAAGCATAATGTTGAGGGACTGTTGGGCATGAAAGGGCTTAGGAGTGTATACAGTTACTGAGACAACTGTGGTTTAGTAGGATTAAAGTTTCTGGAGAACAGAATGATCAATTAATTTGTTTAAATACTTTTTTTCTGACAGGGCTCTGCTGTTAGGTTATTAACAGTTTACAATTTCTCGCAAGAACTCTTCAGAGAAAACTTGCACTATTTAAAAATGTTCTCTTTATTGACAGCTCCAAAGAGTATGATTCACACAAACAATTTCAAAAGAATAGCTTGCAGCAGCTGCACAAAATCTCTCACATCCCAGGAAGGGGAGCACGCTGAAATCCATTGCACTTGAGCCAAAACCCTGATTCTATTGCTGCTGAAGCTTGTGTTTTGAACCTGTCTATAGTTGAGCTAGTATGTGAATATGTTACTCATTATTTTTTTGGGAGTGGACATACATCCAAATAAAAGGGGAGGAAGCGGGGAAAGGTAGCTTTCAGGACACATTGCATGGACCTATCCTGCTCAGCCGAACTCTAAAACTGGTTAGTCTCTAAGGTGCCACAAGTACTCCTTTTCTTTTTTCTTTTTAGGAAACATTTATTTATTCAGTTCACCCCTGCATACCAGCATGAAGCCTATGTCTCACTTAAGTTCAATTTAAGCCTCATATGAGTAAACAGTGAAGCTCATTAGAGAATTACGATTTGTAATTACAATTAGTAGTTTTGAGCCCATTAGTGGTGGCAGCAGCAGCCGCCATTTTGGCAACTAGTGCCACTGCCCAGCACCCATACAGAAGCCCAATATCAGATTTTTTTTAAACAGTCTCCATCCTGTTTTAATATTTGGCTTAGTAATAATAAAAACGTGGCTGTTTACATTGTAAACATTTTCATATGTGTATTTACATCACTGCCACCCACTGAAAAGAACCAGAATTTCTGTAATGTAAGTCATATGCAATATATTCCTAACAGCTAACAGAAATTCTCTTATAGATCAGTTGTGATTTTGGAGCAAGAGGACATGACTTCTATCCAGACTGAGGAGACAGAACAGCACTAAAGTAGCTCGGTTTATTTCTCGCCCACAGGATCCAGAGAATGGTGATGCATAGTAGCTCTTTCTGAAGGGATCTCATTTGTAGGATCCCACAAAAATCAGTTCTGTCTACCTTCCTCCTCAATAATGACATGAAGCCACTTGGAGAGCTAGTGAAATATCATGGGCTCAGCTAAGGCCAGCGCAGCCTGATAATGTTTTCAGTCCCCTCTGAGGCTGTTTCTAAGCTGATTGGTATGTAGTCAGGCAGCTGCTAGCCTCCAAGTTGAGGAACTAGTGGGCACAGGCATAGCAGATGATACAAGGAAATCACCAAACCTGCGTATCTGCCACCATTCCTGCTAGAAGCATGTAGGGGGTGCACCAGTTAGTTCATACCCCCACCGTACACCGCACTGGTTGCTCCAGCGGCAGAGCACAAGAGAGGAGAGACAAGGAGGTGGGACCAAACCTGTGTGGTGCTAAATGGGAGTTCCCATCACAGCTATTGTTCATCTCTCTCATCATTGGTTCCTACCCAGCTCCAGGTCCAGCCCTGTGTTTGAAGAGCCAGTATTGGGAGGAAGCCTAGAACCCAGTTTGCCCCATCACAGCCTGGGGGACCTACTTCCCACAGGAACCAGTGAGGAGAGCTCCAATAGTGAGGGAGTCCTGCCCAAGTAGGAACAAAAAGGTACCTCTTCTCTAACCAATCATCCCAACAACCACCATAGGCGATCCACTCTCCACCTGAGCAGCCACTCCACAGCCAGAGGCCTCGGGACAACACCCCTGGCACTGGCAGATTAAAGAATTTTGGGGCCCTGTGCACTATGGAAATTGGGCCTCCCCCACCTTCCTTAAAGCGGCCCTGCCCCATACATATCCCACCCCACACAGACCCCAGAATTCCCCTCTCCTTATCCACACACAGCCCATCGAATGCCACTTCTGCCCATCATATCCCGACACCCCCACACATCCCAGTAGCCCTGATCTATATCTTGCTCACCACAGCCCCCAATACCTCAGCCCCATTGTCATAGCCTGCAACATCTCTCACTCACCCCTAACATCCTGGCTCCCAACATCCCCACTTGACCCCAGCACTTCACCCACCACCCCCAGGACCTTCTTGGCCACTCACCAACTCTCGTGCCTGATCCGAGCCACCCAACTATGTTTGTGCCCATAACCTGCTCCATACTCACATGGCCCCATGCTGCTCAGGTTTGGCCTGGCCACCTCTCTGTCATGACTGAGGGGTAGCTGGGCTAAATTTGAGTGAGTGGCTTTGCAATCTGGCACACGGGGTTGCAGCGCCTCTCAGATTTCTTTTTATTTTTCTCTCCGTGGTCAAGGGTCCAAACTCCCCTGAGATGGGGACCCTGTGCAAGTACACTGAGTGCACATTGGTTAATCTGGATCTGCTTGTCACCATGGTGTCTGCAGGACACCTGTCTGCCATTGTTGTTCTCATGTTCAACTGCCAGGTTAGGGGAGCTAACTAGAGACACTTCCATGAGATGCTGGGGAGTGGAAATGTGGTGGCTTGAGGGGTCGTAGGAGAGGAGTGAAGTTGATGTTTATGTATTGGGGGGGAGAGCATGATATCCAGGAAATGTCACATGTTCAGGGCGTAGAGATTACAGAAATCAAGCACACAGTGGTTGGGGTGAATGCAACAGTTTTATTTCCCAATTACACATACTCTTACCTCTTTGCTGTGTGCCCCCTAGTGGTCACTCTAAACTTCACAACGCACACCTGATGGGCTCTGTGGTTTTGAGGGGGGAAGAATTGCTGAGCAGGGAGGGACAGAGCCAAGGAACAGCAGCTTTTTGTGGTATCATCCATCTACAAAACCATAGGGGGTTTTTTCTGGTTTTTTTTTTTCTGGGTAAGACATGGCCTTGTCAACCTTAATTTACGTGGATTTCTGCTCCATAATGTCATCTTCTCTCTTCCCTTCCCCAAGGCCTGGCTGGTATCAGGGGGCCCAAGGAAATCAGGTGGGACACTGGGCCTCAGCCTGGATGCCTCTATCCTCCAAAGATGCCCCAAGAACTGTATGATTTCCTATGTAGAATTTGGAATGTGTGAGGCGGAACACCCTGCCCACAGGGAGTGGAACCTCTGTCGCCAAACCCATGGAGTTTTCTAACTTTCAGTTTCCCATGTCCCCACTTGGTCACCCTTTTTACATGTCAGGTTATGATTTATTCCTAAAATCCTCTCCATGGGAATTTAGCATACACTTGAAAAATCATTCATTAGATCATAAAACCTGACTTCTGGTGTTTAGATTCCCATCAGTGAACACACTCTCTGCTATACCTTTTTGCATATGGCCTAACATATATTTTGTCAGGTTTCAAAGTAGCAGCCATATTAGTCTGTATCCGCAAAAAGAAAAGGAGTACTTGTGGCACCTTAGAGACTAACAAATTTATTTGACCATAAGCTTTCGTGAGCTACAGCTCACTTCATTGGATGCATTTGGTGTGTATTTTTTGAGCTCTGGTAATGATACTATATAGATAATGTGTTGCAATGCAGAAATGGTGTTACTCCATTTGACTTTCTGATGAATCTGTATTCTTGTTAACTGTAGTATGGCTGTATTTTTGTGTGTACTGTTTGTGTCAGGAAAATAATAAGGTATATTAAAAATCAATTGAAATTTATAACTAGTAGAAAAACTTTGAAAAAATTTTATTATTCAGGATAGAAGTATTCAAAAAGAAATAAAATCAACTTGGCAGAGGCTTTAATTGGCTCAGCAACCATGAACCCAATATTGTATTTGAACCAAGCCTAGTTCAGGAAGGTCATCAGTGGCACTTTTTATGTGAATATCCTCAGTATGACTCAGCCAGATTTGAATCTTATGATAGGTTAATCATTAATTAAGAGCTTACAAAACTGGGAAAAGACGCTAGCAAGCTAGAGAAACAAGAAACTCTTGTAAATGTTTCTATTTTAAAATATCAGAATGCTTATAAAATGTATAGCTTGTAGTTTTATTTTAATTAAAAAGGATCTGATGCAAAGAAGTTAAGGGAATATTCCATTAGAGCCCCAATGTCACTCTTTACAGTAAAACAACTGTTCATCTCTCTGGGAAGAGCACTTGATTTTATAGTTAACAGAAAACTATGTTGTAGGTATTAGCACAGCTTTTCTTTGCAAACTCAATATCCTTCAGCATAAATGTAGGTGGGACACTAACTGGGGACTAATTGTGGTGGAGTCAGTGCACTAATTGGAGATATCAAAAATGAACCTCACCTACGGAACGTGCACACTCCAAGGTCACAATAGCTCCCAAATCTCACTCAGAACAGCCAGGGCAAAATTCTGCCTGTGCCTCCCTGCTCCCTTAACATCACACAGTAGTTGGTATGAGAATGATTAAAGGATTGGAAAACATACTATATTGAGCTCCTTGAGTAACAGACTCAAAGAGTGCAATCTGTTTGGTTTAACAAAGAGAAGGGTAAGTGATGACTTGATCACAATCTAAAAGTACTTAGATGGGGAACAGAAATTTAATAACAGAGGGCTCTTTAATTTACCAGAAAAAAGTTTAACAAAATCCAATGCCTGGAAGTTGAAGCTAGACGAATTCAGACCAGAAATAGCACGTAATTTTTAACAGTAAGGTTGATTATCTATTGGAACAATTGCCCAAGGGTTGGAGTAGATTTTCCATCACTGGCAATTGTAAAATCAAGATTGGATGTTTTTCCAAAAGATATGCTCTAGTTCAAACAAGAATTAAGTCAGGGCAGCCCTATGGCCTTCATTATGGAGGAGGTCACACTAGATCACTGACTTTATAATTTGTTAATCTACAATGTGGATGGCTCTCTGGCTCTGAAACCTGTTTTCAGCATCATATTGATTAGTCATGCTGTGAGCAGGCTTAATTGACCTGCTACAGAAAATGACTGCTGGAGCAGGTGGACCATCTAGACTTGACCTGCCAGGCTTGCTAATGCTGGTGTGAAATGGTTAGTGCCCCCGTACAGGTGCAGCTGTGCTGGTGTTAACAGCAGTGGGAATTTTTAGGAAAAAATTCCTACCACAGATATGGCTAAAGAACCCTACTGGAAGGTTCCTCTAACAGTTTGTATTCAAGACTATTTTTGGTTCTTACGTTGCACTGATAACCAGGGTATGTGAGCAAAGGTTCCCAGCCATTATTCCATCATGCTAAGGGTCAGGTGAGTTATAAAAACATTTGCTTTCACATGATGGGTGTAACTGCATGTGACGTGTTTATGCAGTTGATATCCTTCTCCTTGGATGTAGGACTTCTCATTTATTAGTACTGATTCTTCCCTGGGTGCCTGCAACTCTCATTGCTCTAATCACTCCAGGTCACTCTGCAGTTTGATTCTGTTCCCCCTGTGTTTGCTTTTCCTCCAATTTTGGTATCTTCAGTAAATTTGGCCACAGATGAATGTGCACGCACATGCACACACACCGAGAGAGAAGAAGAAGACAGAGACTCTCTAAAAGTCTACGCAGAAACCCAAACAGATATAGGCAAAATTAGCGCATTCTGTTCAGGGGGGGACCCTGCTTGAAGACTGACATATGCAGAACTGAAACATTGTAGGATAGCAAGACGACCCTGGGTTTCAGTAGTGCATGCTTCACTGTGACAGAAAAGCCTCACAGGACCTTCTGCAAGTATAAGACTCAGAGGGATAGATCAGCGGTTCTCAACCAGGGGTCTGGGGCCCCCTGGAAGGCTGCGAGCAGGTTTCAGGGGGTCTGCCAGAATAAATCAGAGAGCAGAGCTGAAGTTAGACTCGCTGGCTGAAAGCCAAAGCCCGAGCCCCACTGCCCGGGACTGAAAGCCAAAGCCCGAGCAATTTAGCTTTGCAGGGCCCCCTGTGGTGTGGGGCCTTGGGCAATTGCCCTGCTTGTTACGCCCTAATGCTGGCCCTGGCTTTTAATCTTCTGGATATGCAGAAAAACAATTGTGGCACAGGTGGGCCATGGAATTTTTATAGCATGTTTCGGGGGCCTCAGAAAGAGGCCATGGAGTGATTCATTTGTAGATCTGATTCAGGTCGGTACTGACAAAAAGTTGTTGTCATGGTGGTTTGATAGTTTATGTGAAATGAGTTGTTGGCTTCAGCCCAGTTCCTACACAGGTGTCTAGGTTACAAAGGCAGTCATGGGAGTAAGGCAAAGACTGAATTGGCACAGAGTCTTAACTATCACCTGACACTTAAAAGTATTTGGGGGTTCTGACACCATGAGGAGAACATGGTAGTGCTGCTGCCTGCTTTGAGGAAGGCTTTGGCCTGCAGGGCTGCCAGACAGCCTTTTACAGCCGTTAAAATTAACTTTTAAAAAGGAAACTATATATATTGAGAAGACATGCAGAGAAGGGACAAATATATGAAAGATCAGTATCTCTTTTTCTTTAAATATCTGCGCACAAATTTAGTGCAAATGAGAAAAACAAAGGAAGGACCGATAGCCCTGACCTGCGACAGGCGTAGTAAATGCAGCCAATATGTAAGTTTCCCTATGCCAGTCTGCCAGTATGTTTCACTTTTATGTTTCATGCTGCCCTAACACCGCTGCTATTGCAAAGACTGCCAGTCAGCGCACCCAACTCTGCGGTAGTTTTGTGTTGTGGATAAATGGAAATTAAGGTCAGACACCAAACTCATCTCCGTCGGTGTCCAGAGAAGGAATTTAACCAAGAGATGAAAAATTATATGGCCTAATCCAAGTCCCACTGAAATCAGTGGAAAGACTCCCATTACCTTCAGTGGGAGTTGGATTGGGGCCCATAGTTGGTATGTTCTGCTCAGGGATTAAAGTAAGGGAGAGCAGTGGAGCACATCTCCCCTTTCTCTACTAAAAACTGTGTGTGCTCCGTTCCTCCTTGTCTGGTGCTGCTAAAAATATAGGGAGCACTCCCCCAACTCTGGCCGTGTGGCAAGAGCCTCCTCTTTCAGTTTACTTTCGCCACAAATTCTATTCAGTTCACACATTTGCCCCACTTCTTTTGCAAATAATTGGAGAGAATGGATCACATGCAACAGCTTTTTCTCTGTGACTAAACCTGGCAAGCGTTTTAAAATGAAGTAACAATACCTGTTTTTACAGAATGCTTTATTTACTACATCCTAGGAACGTACCATAAGTGGAGCAAGAACTAAATAAACTCAGAAGTTTTAAACAATACAAAGAACAGAGATATAGTAAAACACCCAAAATACTAGCACTTCTGAAAATGAGGCACGCTAATATATGTATATATTTTTATATACATATATATTTCTTTGTATAGTTTGTTCTTAACCTAACAGTGTTCACATTTCAAGTCATAAACTTACCTCAGTAGTGTACATGAAATGGTGGAGAAACAGGTATAAAGACAGACCACAGGTGGGAGGCTCAGAGATACCTAACTGACTGTACTACCAACTTTTGGCCCCAATCTTGCCATTGGAACTGCTAGCACAGACCCCGGAGCCCATGAAGAACCCCAGTCATCAAGGCCATTTGTTTTTAAAGTATCTTGCTGTCTGCCACGTTAGGATATCATCTCCCTCTTTATTTTTGTTGCACATAATATACAGGCATATGTAAAATACAGTAAGAACTCTAGTTGCTGTTTAAACTAAAGACCTTGGAATGGATCATGTCCTCTGCTTCTGCAAGCAGAGGAGACTTGGATCTGGGTGGATCCCTCTTGGTGGGCACACAAATTTGGGCAGGGGAGTGATGGCTTCAACATTGTCCCTCCCACCATCTCTCCACTGCTGGAGCTTGTCAAGGTTTTGGTGGAGGGGCTGGGATGTGGTGAAACAGGGTACCAACCCACATTTCATTGTATCATCCTCTGCTGACCCAATGGGTTTCTATGCAGCAATCCAGTCAGGTGTTGAAGCTGCATGAAGTGGCATTACTCATGCTGGGTCTTATCTATGGCCACTGCTCAGCATGAGATGATTTAACCAAAGGCAGGAGACGTGGGAACCATTTCCCACCTCCGCTGGGCTGGGCTTTCTATTCCCCACTGATTCCCGTGAGAGATTGGTTTTGAAGGCTGCCCATTCCATGCAATCAAGCCCTTGGATAACACTCCAGCTGGGTTGGGCCTAAGGTGTAGGTGCATTTTTGGAAAGGTTGGAACATGTGATAAAACTCTCCGGGGAAGGAGCATTAGGGGCAGAGTCTGATTTAATGTTTAACTTCCTCACCGTACTTTTGATAATAGTTAAATAGCATTAAATATAACAGAGTGTTGCTGAGTGAAAAACAGTTGCCCAACTTAAGTTGAGAAAGTACATATTAGGTGGTCACTTAATTTAGTTAGATATGATCTGAAATTGTTGTCCGTGGGCAAAACATGCCTTTATTGTATGGACCTATAGTTGGTTCTTAAATTAAAAAAGAAAGCAAAATTGTTTATTCACTACCCTATTGCACACCACACTTCATTAGAGTTGTCTTGGCAAAGCTGATGCACTTCATAAAGTGAGTGAGCTATTCTTTTGACATTTTACTGTATTTTACATTCACTGCATTACTAAATAAAAGCCTTTAAACAGGCCACAAAACACTGCAATAATATATTTACTTCTTAATAAAACAAACTTTTTAATAACATTGAAATAAAATGTTTTTTGTTTTGTTTTGTGGCAAACCACATACCATGTAAATTAGCAACATAAAATGACTTTAAAAATGTATATTAGAAGATATTTACAAACTCTATTTCTTAAATTCATAGGGCTTTAGTCTCTGTCTTCCCTGATGTGAATGCATAACTCCAATTAATGCTAATGGGAATTAGGCGTGAAAGGGAGAATGGGAAGGAGGCTAGCCCCATTTTATTAAGTACAATATCACTAACACCCCTAGTACCTTAGAAATTTTGCATGAAACATGATGAAGCTACAGGTAAATAATGCAGTACTTCCTGCTGACAGAAGCACATTTGGCCCTGTCTAAAATATCATACATTCTCTGTCACTACAACTTACACGTCAAAAGAATAAAATAAAGAGCATTTAAAAAGAAACTAGGTTTTATACTGGAAGAAGATCTAAGTCAAGATACCTCTCATGAAATATTAGATACCCTGAGCATCTGCTCAGGGACGGACCTAGAAGTGACTTCAATAAATATAAAAGCCAGATGTTATGGAAAACACAGCAGCCTCTTCTTTAGCTAAAACAATTCACTTAATCATGCTTTAAAGAGGTTTGTTTTATGAGGTTGTTTTTTTTAAATAGATGTTTGTTGCCTGTGAGTTTTGATAGTGATAAACAAACTGTACTAATGCCAGCACAAAATGCAGAGGTCTCGCTCATTTTCAAATTGCACTTTCCAGTATAACTTTTTAAATAAGATACTTGTTGTTTTAAACAAAAACAAACAAAAATCTAATGTATGTATTCTTTAAATATTGAAAATATTCTTCAAAATATATTGTTTATACATTTCCTAGCTGCTCAGATGTGCTTTTTTAATATATATATATATATATAGTTGATATATTATTAAAGGCACTACAAAATAGAATTCTCTGGAGTGCAGAAGTTACTAAAAAATAACCTTCATACCACAAATATATTGAAAATATAATTGCTTAAAAAAACCCACCCAAAAAACCCCCTATGCAATCCCACTACTGTGTATAAATTTGTATGGGCAATGGGCTTAATGCATATAGGTCACTTAGAAATGTATGAATACAGGTATGTTAAATTTTAAAAATATCCTAAAAAATTAGTGAAAATGTCACATATATAAAATATTTCAAACATAATATTTGATAACATTCTTCACTTTCAGTTTTTTTTTTCATTTTACTGAGTCCAAACATATTCTTTTGCAGTAGGTTCTTTCTTCATAAATAGTAAAGTGTTCCTTCAGTGTTTGTCCCTCCCCCCCACCCCCCCAGAGACCCCCCCCCCCCACTGTTTGATAGTCTCAGTATGTCTGGTAGACATCATGTATTGGAACCTGGATTGTTGCAGCAGGAAATGCCTGAGGTATATAGCCGGCATATCCTCCATACGCTGCTGCAGCTGCAGCTGCTGCTGCGGCGTTCTTCTGTAGTGTGGCTATAGTCGCTGTTGTTGCAGCAGGAGCTGCAAACGGAACATAACTTGCACCATAAATCCCTGCAGCAGGAATTCTCTGAATATTTGGAGCCATGGTGTACACTGGAGTTATGGGGCGACCCTGGGGACAAAAAATTGGCATTTAACCTTCCAACTCACAGACTTTATCCAGTCACTAGCAATCTAATCTACTAGGCTGAGTATAATTATTCCACACATTAAAGGATTCACTTCAGTTTTTTAAAGTTGAGGAAGGATGATCTTGTGGTGAAGGCATAGGACTGAGAGTAGGAGATTGTAGATTTGATTCTGCTGGCAAGAATGGGCCTGTAAGGGTAGAGACTGCATGTCATGGGTGATGCAGGGAAGGCAGGCCAGTGAAGCCATGTGCATCACTTGCTCTTCCAGGGGACCTGGAACCAACAAGCACAGGCCAGAAAGTAGGCTGGGCCAACTGTGGAGGGAGGGAGCTAGAGCACAAGGGTGATGTCACTTTTGTCTTTGACTCTGTCTGGCTCCTCAGCTACTATTACGTTACACTTTAATTTCTTGTCTCTGCCTGTATTACTGCCCCTTCCCATTTATCCTCTCTTGTCAAACTTTCTGTTGCCCCTCACCTCCTCCGCTCCACCAGTGTTCCCAGCCTTGTCTGCTCATTTTCAGCTGCCCCAACGGTCACTTTCGTGCCTTCTTCCACACGGCCCTTATGCATAGTTCAACCTCCCCATCCATATACACGTCCCTCTTAAAGATGCATTTCTGCCACATGGCCCATAGTGAATCTAGCTGACTTGTATGCAAAAAGACAGAACTCCCTAAACTCTGTCTACATTTCTGTCTTTTCTTGAGCACTTCAGGGCAGGGACTGTCCCTTCTCCAATGTCTGTAAAGTACCTAGTATGAACAGATATCTCCCAGGTGGTTTTCGCCAGTAGGGCTTCTGTGGAGTTCCAAAGGTAACTTGAAGCTGCTTTCCTCCGCTGGACGCAGCAGTGACACCACTGCCTGCCTTCACCTAAGGGTACATTCCCCACTCTGGTTCCACTGCCCTAGCTGGTGCAGGAGGTGGCAGTTCTCTCAGCACCCACAGGGGCAAATCAAGTTCCTGGGCTCCATTCCTCATTGTGACACAGGACAAGTCACTGGGCCTCAATTCTGTAAGATGGGTGTAATAAGACTTTTCCTAACTCATTGCTTGTTGTGGGGCTAAATTCATTCATGCTTATGAAACGTCTGAGATTCTTGTATAGAAGGTGCTACTGAAGTGCAAAGTATTAGTAATACCTCCCCTTGCCCCTGTTTACCTTCTGAAGTCTCACGACTTGTTTCCAAAGAGCTTTGCAAATCAGTGTTATGGCAAGAAGTTTACTTAGATTGTAAGCTCTTTGGGGGCAGGGACAGTCTTTTTGTTTTGTATTTGTACAGCGCCTGGCCCAGTGGTGTCCTGGCCCGGGACTGGGGCTGCAGGACAAATAAGGAATAATAAAAAGGAAGGAATTTGTTTTGCAAATGTTACTGTGCCCAAAGAGTCTGTCACAATGTAATTACACAGAGTCACTCTGGAGCTGTAGTAGTCTGTGTCTTTTTTTTTTCCCCACTATTAACATAATAAATGGAAATGGAACTACAAAAAAAAGTCCCTATGTCATATCAAAATAAACCCTTACAGATCCAGCCAATGCCATAGCTTGACGGTGGCCTTCCCAGGAGAGGGTTTCAGGATGGATTCCCATCCTGGTTTCTTGCTCCCTGACTGGACTGGCACTGCTGCAGAGGCAACAGCAACAGCCTTTTAGGGAAGCACTTTAGCACTGTCAATAGAGAATAGCCAGTCGGTTATAGGAATGATGCTAGCAGGCTTCAAAGGGTGAGCTATATATTTCTTCTTAGTAGTGACTATGATAATGGCATGTGAAGGTTGGTGTGGCTAGAGCAGTAAAAAACAAAACAAAACAAAACACCTCAAGCTGAGAAGGGATTTGGGGTTGTGTCTAGTCCCACATGCACAAAAGTGGCAAAACAGGTTTTTTTTTTTTAAATGTTATGTAAGTCTAGCTTCCACTTGCTGACCTAAAGACTCCCCAGAATAAGTGCTGAAAGTGCCGTAACTGTATTTTATTCTGTTGAACATGAATTCTCTCATCCTATGTCAGACTTAAGAGCTTTTTACTATTTGCAAAGATCTTCTTAATTGTTGCAATTACACATTGCACTGCTATAGCACCTTCCGTTAGAAGATCCCAAAGTGCTTTAGAAACACTACTGAATTTATTCTCTCAATACTCTGGGGAGATAGGGAAGGGTAATTACCACCGTTTGACAGACTGGGTAAGTGAAGTACAGAGTAGTTAATGTTGCACAGCAACTCTGTAGTAAAGCCAAGGCATGACTACTAAAGTAGTAGTGCTTTAACCACTTTCCTTTTTCTCCGTGGCCAATATGCTTCCCTGCCCTGCGCTAGATGGAAAGGAAAAAATAAATTAAAATGAGATGGAAAAAGACCCCAAACTGAAGAGGGAGCCAGTGTTTCAAGTGTCTCAACTCTTCCCCCCCACCCCCACCCCAAGCCCAAGGAGACCCTAGCATAGCATCAGGGCACACCGTTCTGGCAGAGGCATGCTGAGGCAGTAGCACTGCAGCTCTACACAGAACACCCCTTTTGAGATTTAGCTGATCTGGGCGATAGTTCATGTGACTCCTCCTTCACCTGTGTGGGGCTAAGCCATTCAGTGCCGGGTGAGACGACTGTCAAGGTAGGGCTGTTTTTTTAGTCTAATAACTAAACAATCTCCCTTTAAACTGTGGCATGGCAAGAGGCCAGGGTTTCAAAGTACCAAGGTAAGCTTAGCAAGGACTACGTGCTGAATTTACCTGGAAAGGTGGAGGGGTTGAAACTGCAGGTATAACAGCTCCTGCTGCCGCTGCTGCTGCTGCTGCCGCCGCCGCGCTGGCTGGATCCTGCTGGACAGCAATGGGATTGATCATATGTTCCACTGTGTGGATTTTGCCATCTTCCATCATCTTGGCTGCTGGAGCTGCCTGAAACATGGAGTACTGGGCCCCAATAGCAGGGATTGCCACTAGAACAGACCACATACACAAAAACATATTGGAGTTGCGTCCACAGTGCTTTCTTTCCAAGGTAAAGGAAACCTCTCTCGCTAGGTAATTTACACCAGTGGTTCTCAAAGCCGGTCCGCCGCTTGTTCAGGGAAAGCCCCTGGCGGGCCGGGCCGGCTTGTTTACCTGCCGCGTCCACAGGTTCGGCCGATCGCAGCTCCCACTGGCTGCGGTTCGCCGCTCCAGGCCAATGGGGGCTGCGGGAAGCGGCACCTGCAGACGTGGCAGGTAAACAAACCGGTCCGGCGCGCCAGGGGCTTTCCCTGAACAAGCGGAGGTCCAGCTTTGAGAACCACTGATTTACACCATGCTCATCACTGTGATATACAACATACAAGGTCTTAGGGGTGATTCTCAATTCATTTGTAAATTACTATAAATATTTCAAGGTGTGCTCATGGACTCAGTACTACAATTTTGTATGTACTGCATAGTTTTCAAACACTTTTATCTCAATGGGCTCTTAAAGCAGGACCCTCCCCCTGCGCGAGGGTCACACTGAAAACTTGCCAGGAAACTGGAAGGCTACATCAAATTTACAGAAATCTGTTCAGATTACAGTTGTCCTCATTTAGTGGCCTAAGGAGATAAGTTTGAGCATGCAGTGCTCCATCTTGATCTTAGTTACTGCCTCTGAGATCAAGGTGGGAGTGTTGCATGCTGGGACCTGAAGTTTCCATAGGCAGAATTGCTGTATGAAAAGAAGAGTGTGATCTGTATTGTGTAACTTTGTGGGTAGCACTTGGCCTATAGGCTTCACTTTGGCCAACTCTGCACTATAGTTACTTACTGTAGTATATTTTTCTGGCTTAACTTAGCTGCACATATTTCATCACATCTTTCTGCTTGACTCTGGTCTCAGCTTATTTATTTAATTTAAAAAAAAATCTTACACCTTTCTTCTCATGTCAAAAAGCAGGTAACTTGCAATAAATAGAAGAACAAGGGGAAAGAGCTATGAACAGTGAGAGTTATACATGCAAGGGCTGTGAGTCTGTACCCATTTCTGAATGGAGTTTGGCTGCATTGCTTAGGAAGCAAATTTGTCCTGCTGAAAATCTCCAGCAATCACATGTGTGATTCTGTGGGTTCCTCAAAATTTACAGTCAGCTTTTGATTAATTAACCTTTCAACAATAAATTTATAGATAACTGAGTGCTACTTAGAATTACAGATGGCTGGAGGAGGTGATGTTTGGATTGGGATCTGAATTAGCTTTAGGCAACAGATCAGGTCTGAAGCCAAATCAAGGTTTGGTTTCAATGGTGTTGAAATCTTGCAAGAGTTTATTCCAAACTGGCAGAAATCATGAGAGATCAGCTGTTCTGTTTTCCACCATTTTGGTTTAAAAAACAACAACCCAACTTCACAAGAACACCTCTTTTTATAAGATTTTGATCACACATTAACAGGGATCAGAAATTAGCCCTTTCTATTTAGAACTGAATCTGGAACCAGTACCACAGGGGCAGATTTGGATCTAGGGATTTGAATCCAAACCTTCCTAAAATCTGGAAATATGTGAACTCAAGAGTCTGCTTTTGGCCTATCTTTGGAGTTCTAATAAATTAGACAGATACCGTCAATAAATATTTACTAGGCAAGAATATAGTGTGTATGTCAAAAATCATTTTTCAAGTAATCTTTAGAAATACCTGAAACTCCTAAGATGTATTCACAATTATGAAGGGTGGGAACGCTCCCTCTGAGAACTGACATTTTGCCCAGAGAGTCTGAGGATTTAGGTTAAATTATCTCAAATCTTTCTTTGAAAACAGAACTCATCTTTGAAAATCATCTACTTTTGTCATGCAAATACTAAGCTGAATGCCTCTTTTCTCAAACTACATCATCAAACTGTCAAGATGGCATCTTCTTTTAGGAGTGTTCATCTTTTTTTATTTTATTTAAGATAAGTGCATATCTTAAAAGTGATTTCCACTTATTTGTAATTGATTATTAGAGAATTTCATAATGTTACAACTACAATCAAGTGCATTTTTACTGTAACATCAGTGGTGTTTTATTATTAGTGTGTCTGTTACAGTTCTGATTACACTGTAGGGAAAGCGCATGATGACTTTTTTCAGTGGCTCACCCTGGTCACTTGAATGTAGATTCTACCTCATAATAGTTAGCCCAAACAGAAGTCTATTCAAACAGGGTCTTGCGGACTTCCACAACTTCATTCTAGCCACTACCATTTTCTCCTATAAACACCAAGGGCTAGATTCTCAGCTGCACCCAGCTTCCACAGGATGTTGCGAAGGGGGTGGTGGAAAGGAACTAGTTGCTGTTCCCTGATCCTGAGGCTGGTTCTCCACTAGCCCCAGTGTAACTTAGAACAGCCTAGAGGCTGTCCTAAAGTTTGTCGGCTAGTAATAGCACCTAAGGGGCTATCTGCTAGCCAGGAATTGCTGGAGCACTGTGTGATCTGGCCATCCCGTTCCTGCTCTACCATAATCCTAAACTGGAGGCTCCAGGAGAGTGGCATAGAAACCAGTGCTGCCAGCTCCGTGCCAGCTGGGGACTCTCCCACGCCAAGGAAATCCTCACATAGGGAGATCTGCCTGCTTCCCAACCCCTTTGTCTTCTAGATGTCTATATTCCTGGGGCCAAGTCACCCCGATGTAATCACTTAACATCAAAGGAGATAAACAGGGAGGAATGTGACCCCTAGTCTTCATTCTCTAGCAAACAGAGCAGCAGCCTCTGAAACCAGCAGCTGTGTTGCTATACGGTTAGACCCAGAGAGGACACCTAGGTGTGGGACTATCTTGTTCCTTTGGCCTATGCGCCCACACAAGCGATCACAGCTAGTAACCCTCAGTGAGTGGTGCCAGAGAATGCATTTGCTGCCTCACATTTGTAGAGAGGATAGTGATTGTCAGATTTGAATAGAACGATTGGCCAAACTCAGCAGGAAGAATGCAGACCTACTGGTCCCAGCCACAAAAATATCCTAAGTATCACCAAAGCTGGTTGGGTGGGATGTTAACTTACCCAAACCAATCTGAATCTAAAAAGTTCAAGCTCAGTTCAAAGAACGGGCTGAATTTCAAGCCTCTTTATTCTCCCTACCCACCTCCCAACAGGTTTGCCCAACCTAGTAATTATACTAACCTGCACCAGGTTTAATGGCAACTGGATTGACAGCAGACAACTCCAAATTGGGTACAAGCTCATATCCTTTTTCTTGCTGTTTTCCTTTCCCTTCGTGGTATCTGCTATATATGCCACGGCCTGCAGAATATCCCCCCAGATAAGAGCCTCTGGGGCCAGGGGCTCTGTTGCCAGCTGCACCTCGCCCTCTGCCTCTTATGCTGCCTGCTTATAATAACAACATAACAAAATAAGGATGAATAACACAATAACAGCAATGGGGGAAATGTTTAACACCCCCACATACAGGCATTCGGATAGTAATAAGCTAGCTGAAGTTAGAATAGCTGAATTTGAATGACTCTGTTCTTGAAAACAAAGGGAATCTTGCTTGAATCAGGAATGCACAAGCAGACAATGCATTTTCTGGTGTTCATGGTACTTTTCCTTGCACGACTAGCTTATAGTGATATAGTTCAGACTTCGGTGTTCTCTGGAATTTATTAATAATGTTGAATTTATATCAACAATTTTGCAAATGTTACTATGGTGCTTTTGGTCATGTGATGTAGTGATAATTTTATGGCAGATTGTTTGGGTATTCAGACCAGGGGTGATGGAATTTTCCTAAAAGGAGAGGGGGTGGGGGCATGAGGCCCTGCCTCTGGCCCCACCCCTGCCCCTCCTCTTCCCCCCAAAGCCCTGCCCCCTGGCCAAGCCGGAAACCAGAGCCAGGCCGGGGAACCTGGGCCTCTCCACCTGCCCAGGGTGGGGAGCCCTAGAGCAGCCCCCAGCCCATGTCCCCGCCTCCTGGGCCTCCCTCTGAGGACAGATGGAGGGTCCACAGCTCCCTACAGCTGCACGCATGGCTCTTACCCTGACTTGGCTCTGGCTTCTGGCCTGGCCTGGGGGCAGGGCCTGGGGGGCCGATGAGCCACAGGCAAGCCATGGTAAGAGCCACCAGGGCAGCTGTGGGGAGCTGCAGACCCTCCATCTGCCCTGGGCAGGGGACCTGAGGGGCAGGGACATGGGGTGGAGGCTGCTTTCGGGGCCCTCCACCTTGGGCCGGTGGAGGGTCTGTAGCTCCCTACAGCTGCCCAGGCCAGGCTCCAGCTTCCGGCCTGGCCAGTGCTGAGGCCTTGGGGGGTGAGGGGGGAAGAGAGGAGAAGCAGGGGGCTGGGTCCATGGCAAAAAGTGGGAGGGCCAGGCCCATCCACTTTCAAAAGTGGGAGGGCCATGGCCCCTTGCCCACCCCCTGTTCTGGTGCCTCTGATTCAGACATCCAATTAACTGATTCCTATTCCTGCAGAAATAGCTGCAGATATCAATCGGGAGATTGAGTTGAGGCTGGAACTTTTGACCAGTTAGGGTTTACAAATATTTTTGTATTTATATAGGTGGTAAAAGAATAAGATCATACTTATTGTTAAACTGAACTTGGCTGGGAAATACATTTTCAGAATTTCAGTAAATTATATGCTCTGTAATGGCAGTACAAAACCACTTGCAATTACAAATGTCAGTTATAATTGTTGCAATTTAAGCCTGAATGATTAATTTTTTGGTTAATTTTTAATATATAGAATTCAATAACAATTAAATTCCAATAGTAAGAGCAATACTTCTAACTTATATAGCTCCTTTCATCAACAGATCTCAAAGCTTTTCGTAAAGGAGGGTACAGTATGATCAGTTTTTTACAGATGCAGTAACTGAGGCATAGAGAGTTTATGGCTAAGGTTTTCAAAGGCATCCTGTAATTTTGGATGCCTATTTTGAGATACCTAGGATCTGATTTTTTCAGAGCACCCAGCGCTGTAGCTGAAGCCAAAGGGAGGTGCAGATGTACAACACTTTGGATAATTAGACTCAGGAAGTCTGGTACTCAAACTATAGGAAACTTCTGTTACTTGCCCAGGGTAATACAACAGTAATAGAAGTTAGATCTCCTGATTCCCAATCCTGTGTTCTGTCCACTAGTGCACCCCTACCTTACACCTGTCTGCATATTAGAAAGGGATTGTCAAAAGAAAAATATCTTCAATATACTAGCATTAATAAAGTAAGACCGAGTATAACTATGACGAACTGTGCTGCAAAGGTAAGTTAAGAAAAATGTAAAACATGTCATCTGTTACCTATTTAAGACAGATTCATGCCTCCCCCCACCTTGAAAGCAAAGCTGGCAATAATGCCCTCAAATTAGATTATGTTCAACTGTGCTTACTAACCTTTCACAAAGTAATCTCGGTTGGGACCGATCAGAGCATTGTATGGATATCCATAATATGCTAGTGTATACGGATCACAAGAGTAAACATAGTTGGGTTGCTGAGTTACTTCTGTTGTTGTTGTTGCTGCTGCTCCTCCTTTAGCTGCTTTCTGATAACGAGTGTACTGCTCTTTGTCTACTGGTTTGGCCAAGGTAACTTCCAGGCATGAGCCTTCAAGTTCAGTGCCATTGAGGTTGTTCATGGCGTGAACTGCATCTTCCCTGCTTGTAAAGTGCACAAAGGCATAATCGCGTATTTTTTTAACCCGTTCTACACAGCCAGGGTTAAACTGGCCAAAGATCTTTTTAATTGTATCCTCCGTGGTTTCAATCATTAAATTCCTCACATACAGGATTTTAACAGTCTCCATTACATCTTCATCAACATCTATCTCTGGTTCTGCCCAATCAACAGCAATTTGGTGGCCCCACAGTTGGATTCTCCCAGGCATCAGCTTTCTCCTGGCCATGGCGGCTGCTCGATGGCTTTCATACTCCACAAAGGCGAAGCCTCTATTTTTCATCTTGTCTGCTGCACTTGCATACACAATGACGTCTAGCACGCCCTCTGTCACCTTGGAGATCTCTTCTAGTATTTCCTCTCTCTTCTTCATCTTGGGTATACCTCCAATGAACAGTCTACAGTTATCCACGCTGCAGCAAACACCTAGAAGCCTACCAGGACGGATTTCGTAGTTGTTCAGTTCTCTGACAGCACGTTTGGCTTCATGCTTGTGTGTGTACATAACAAAAGCGTAGCCGCGGTTTTTCCCATCAAAGTCCATCATCAGGCGCATTTCATAGATACGTCCTACGGACTCAAACACAGGCACTAGCTCGTCTTCATACACATCGCGAGGAATTTTACCAACAAAGACTTCACAGCCACGAGGAGGGTGCAACCCCTCCCAGCCAGGTGGAGGCCCGCCGTACTTGCGCTGCCCGTTCTCTTGAATCATGGTATATCCAGTACGCTCCATGAGTGCCAACAGGGCAGCCTCATTAGGTGCACCAGCTACACCTTCAGGAACTTTGGTTGTAGACATGTTGGAGGAGTCGTTACTCATCCTAGCAGTGGAATCCTCGGCTGTCATTATGTCAAAATCATTCAAAGTGTGATGAAACCTAAACAAAGAGAGGTAAAAGGAGGACATTAATTATCTACTGTTAACATGACAGGAATCTGACTTTTTTCTGCAGTTTATGTTCAAGTTCATTTTTCAAGAACGAGGTGACTATTAAATACAAAACATAAAAATTAAATAGCAAAATATACTCTCCTGCATGCGGTGGATACCTGGCCCAGGAAACTCCCTGAGATGAGTTTCCTTCAAATCTTCCCTTCGTATGAGAGAATCTAAATTGGGTTATGGAGGAAGGTGGTGGTCCAACTTCCCATGAACTATGCAGCTCTTGTTCTTGCACCCTAAGTCTGTGCAAAACTCCACTCTGAGGTGAGTATAGGCATGTAACCTGGGTAAATGCTGCTTCAAGTAGTGTTACTTGGGCTGTGTCTACATGAGAGCTTACGGCAGCTCAGCTGTACCAATGCAGCTGTGCTGCTCTAAGATCTCTCATGTAGCTGCTCTATGCTGGCGGGAGAGAGCTTTCCCAGCAACATAATTAAATCATCCCCAATGAGCGGCAGTATCTATGTCAGGAGGAGAAGCTGGTATAACTTATATGCTCAGGTGTTTTTTTCCCACACCCCTAATACTGCATGCAGTATTCTAGTATCTGTCTCACCAATGCCATCTACAGAGGTTAAAAACACCTCACAGCTCCCCTGTTTATACATCCAACCATCACATTAGCTTTTCTTGCCACAGCACTTCACAGGGAGCTCATATGAGCTGTTTGTCCACTATGACCCTTAAATCCTTTTCAGTCACTACATTCTAGGATATTGTCCCCCATTATGTAGGTATGGCCTGCATCCTTTGCTCTTGGATGTACCCCTTGTATCTGGCCCCATTAAAACACATTTTGTTTGAATTGGACCAGCTTATGAAGTGATCCAGATCGCTCTGTATGACTGCTCTGTCCTCATCATTATTCATCTTTCTGCCAAACTTTGTCATCTGCCAGTTTGTATTCCAGATCATTGATGAAAATACCGAGTAGCGTTAGGTGTAGTACTGATCCCTGCAGAACATCACTAGAAACACCCCCATTCAGTGATCACTGTTTGACAAGATCTATTTTCCGTAAAATTGGTCGAAGTCCAAGCATGGACAGATTGGTCTAGTTAGTAGATTTTAGTCAGTCTGATGTAGTTCTTCTGGGACAATATGTATGCCAGGTCTTTATGCTTGTGTGTTCAGAGCTGAGTGCTTCTGTAAAATGGAGGAAACATGTAAAGATCTCATTTTATAGGACAGGAGTTCTGAAAAGAGGCTGTAAGTGTTGCTACCACTGAAAGCTAGTGGAGATTCTCTTGCATGTAGGGCAAATGTTGCACTCCACGGGTACATACTGCCCAAGAGGCAGTGGAACTAATGGGGTTTAGATGTGCCGAGAGAGGGTGTGAAGTAGAAGTCTGGGTCACAGGTGCCACAGAGCAACTCCTTGGGGGCCTGTGTATCCTGGGGGGATGAAAGGGAGGGTTCTGTCTCTGAACAGGTCTGATGCAATGGCAAGGATGTAACTCATGACCAATAACAGGTTCATCTGTAAAGGGGAATCTTCAGTAGCTTTCAATAGTAGTAGCATATAAATAATCTTTGAGCAACTCTAGTCACTAGAGCCAGAGACCATTATGTGCTCTATAACTGATGTCACTTTTAAAAACAAGTTTCAAAACCTGCCTGTGTGACCTTTCATATCTTTTGTTGTCCTCGTCTGAAGCAGAAATATTCCTTATCTAAACATCAGCACTCTTCACAAGAAAAAGAAGTGGAAGGTAGAGCAGTGGGTGCATGTTAGAGGGTTAGAGAGAGGGAAATTTGTAGGTAGTTCCTTTCTTTTCATGAGATCTCATTAAGAAATTTGATTTTTTTTCCCCTCAAGAATTCTAAAAATCAGTTATTTCACTCTTTGGACAGGGAATTTTCCTTAAGTTTGCAATAAGGCCTCAGGATATGTGTACAAATTCAATGTTGCAGTGATATGGCCATACTTACTATAGCTGTTCCTGGAATCACTTATCCACTGCTAGTAATACATACAGTTTAGTCAGAGTACCTCAAGACACTGTGAGAAGTAACTTCTTGGAACAGTACTTACAAATAAAATAAGGCTCATGACACCGAATGTAAACTTTAGACTGTTGGTACCTAACCCACTTGATGTATGGGTATGGGGAATGTAATATACCAACGTGTGCACGTAGTTGTTCAAGTTAGAGTGGGTTGAAAATTTTCGGATGGAATATTTTCCTGTTGGAAAATGCTGTTTCATCAAAATTGATGCATTATTTGGGAGTGTGTCAATTTTGATGAAATTTCATGTAGAAATTTAAAAAAAAATTTTTTTAACAAGGTTGGAGCATTCCATTTTGACAATATAGGAAGGGAACATTTTGATATTTTTTTTGTTTCAAAACAACTGTTTCAAAATTTATTTTATAAAAACAATTTTAAAAAATGAAAATAAAACTTCTCAATGTTATCAAAACGCAATGTTTTGATCTGAAATGCTGACAGAAGCACACTTCTGATGGCATAGCTATTTCTACACTGGGGTTTTGTAGGCATAGCTATGTCGGTCAAGACAGAGTACAGTTTTTTTACACTCCTGATTGATATAGCAATGCTAGTACAAGCTTTAAGTGTATACCAAGCCTCAGTGTTCTAACTTTTTTTGTCTCTGTTCCTTTTTTTTTTCATGTCTCTTTTCTCTATCCTGAGTATTTTTTCAGATTCTCTTCCTGTCTGTTCCATTCCACTTCTTTCACCAGTCTATCTCTCCCTTTGTTTCTCCATGTTCTCCCGCTATTTCCCTCCAAGATCTTTCCCTACTCTGCTTCTTCCATTTCCATGTGTTCTTTCTCATCCATAGCTAGCCACCAGTGCTGTAGCTAGAACATGACTCCTTGTGGGCTCCCAGTTGTTACTGCAGTGCCACAGAATGCAGAGACCAGAACTGTTTAGAGACCTCAATTTGGCCCACATAATCTATTTTACTCACTTAGTTAAACATACATTTTAGCTTTGCCTGCTGCATGACACAACAGAAATCTTCACAAAGTTCAGGTAAAATTTCTCTTGGACAAAAAAACATACAGTGCATGTTTTCAGGGCATTCTTATTTTTATTGTTACTGCCTTTTCATACGTTAGATTGTTTTTTCAAAGGTGAGTGGGCAAGACTTTATAGCAACCAATCTCATGCACAATATTAATTTTAAAATGTCTTTCTGAACCGTACAGAACCATGTGTGCATTTTGTTAGTATATAATAAACTAGCGATTGAAACTTAAATCTGTTACCATGCAAACTGTATCTCTACAGTGTGAGAGCTAATAGTGTACACATTTAGTAGGCTTGATTGAGTCAAAGATGATTTCCTTATTTCCATTAAGAATGACTAATATGGGGAAAACCAGAAAATATATATTTACACTTTGAAGCACATGGTCTTATGATACATAAGAGCTCAATTCCTCATCTAGGATATCCAAAGAGGAGGTTGCACCAGCTTCACAATGACACAGGATCATATGAAGAAAAGACCATTCCTAATCTAAACTGTTGTGAAAATGAGACTGTAGGAGTTAACAAGTGTTATGTGACTAATTATCTGGGAATGGATTAAAATTGTGGTTGCTATAGTTACTGTTGTAGTGCATGCACAATGTCTGAAATACTCAGGAATTTTAAAAAACACAGTAAAAAGCATGCACACGCACTGATCAAAAATTGGACTATATTTAAGGAATAATATCCATCCATCCATCCACCTACTTATATTGTTCCCATCATCATAGTATATAAGCACCTCACAAATATTAATGAATGACTTTCTCCTCACAGCATTCCTGTGTGGTAGGGAAGTATTTATTCCATTATGGAAGATGGGGAACTGAAGCACGGAAATATCGTGTAACTTGCCCAAGGCCACACAAGAAGTCTGTGGCAGAGTCAGGAGCTGAAGCCAGATCTCAAGAGTCTTACTGCAGTGCCTTAACCTCAAGACCATCTTTGAAAATCATTTGTTTAATATCTGCACATACACGGTATTTATGATATAGAGTGTGACTCTATTTTTCTTTTTATGCCTCCCCCCTCATCCTCTTCCCATTAAAAGTTTAACAATTTATGTTCCAAAAACCAAACCCAGTTTGGGCTACCTTTAAGGGCTGCTGGTTGAGCTCCTCAGGGGTTTGCAGGAATCTCAGTTTAAATCCCCTATCCTGGCCTCTCACTGCCCAGGTGAGCAGGAACTGGGGGTTCAGGAGAAACAGTTCACTTGGCCCTTGGGATACAAGATAGATTTCCTTTGCTCATCAGCAACCCCTCTGGTTGATTATCTGTCTAATCTGCATACACATTTGTACCTCAGTCATTACCATGGATTCTGAATGTCTAAAGATTAAGGCCATGTCTACACTGCGCACCTTACAACGGCGCTGTTGTAAGGTGCATACTGTAGCCGCTCTTTGTTGTCAGGAGAGCTCTCTTCCAGCAACAAAATAAAACCACCCCCAATTAGGGGTGGTAACTTCTTCACCAGGAGAGCGTCTCCCGCTGACCAAGTGCTGTCCCCACCAGTGCTTTTAGTCATTAAAATTTTTGTCGTTCAAGGGGGTGTGTTTTTTTTCACACCACTGAGCAACAAAAGTTTTGATGACGAAAGTGTCAGTGTAGACAAAGCCTAAGAAATATCCTGGGACCAACATGGCTACAACAACACTCCAGACAACAATTAAAGAGTAAGAAGCATTGTTGTAGGGCTCTGAAAGGATTCTCGTGTGATCCTCTTTGGACGAAAGGATGTAGGGCTGACAACCCTTCAGGATTTTTCAGGAGTCTCCAGGAACTGAAGATGAATCTTTATTTAAAGATTGTCATGTGATGAAACCTCCAGCGACATGTGCAAGCAGAGCTGGCTGACTCAAGGGTAAGATGGATATAAAACTGCGTAAAGTGGGTCCTCAGTGATGTGATGGAGTGGAGGGGAAAGAAAGTGATTGTGCCTAGAAGACAGGAAAACTTCTGAGATATCTTGGAGTACGTGTGTATGTGAATCAACATACTGATAATTATCTTTTCTGACACTATTTTGCTGCTACTGGGGAAACACAACAAAATGGCTTCAAATGTTCAGTTGGTCCAAGTGATGAATCCCCACAAAGGAGTATGTCAGCTTTCTGCCTTCTGTATTGCCACCAACCAGCCTGTGAGTCTGAGTCAAGTCTTTTTTCTGTGTTGGAATAAATAGGCCTAGATTTTAATCATCCATTCTAATGCTTTTCAGCAGCTTCTTTAAAAAAATTGAGGTAAAAATGATTAGTTTGGCAAATAGATTTAAACCTGAAAAACTCAGACATTTTCCTGCAACTTAGGCTTTGTCACTTGCACCCTCTGCCCCTAAAAATTTTCTATTCATGCAACCTTCCATGTTCTTCTATGGCACCCATCACTGTAGTATCTCAGGCCCAGATTCACAATGGGACTTAAGTCTGGTCTACACTTCAGAGTTAGGTCGATGCAAGGCAGCCTATGTCCACCTCATTATGGAAATGTCTACACTTAAATTTCGCTCCTGCCAACATAACTGTCCCACTCTGCCGATTTAATAACTCCACCTCTACAAGTGGTGTAGAGTCAAGAATAATGTAGTTAGTTTGACACAGTGTCAGTGTAGACGCTGCATTGCTTACGTTGACTGTTACTGGCTTTCAGGAGCCTTCCCACAATGCTCCACGCTGACACTAGAGTTGATACGAGCTCTCCTGGTGAGGATGCACACTGTCGACACAAGGAGCAAAGTGTAGACGCACATAGGTGATGTAATTACAGTAACTACTAGGCACCTAGAAAATCACAGGAACAACACTGCAATCCACAAAGCCTGAGTTAGGCACCAAGGCTCCGTATCCAATGAATGGGGAAAGATGGGCACCTAGGAATGCAATCCATAAAAGCCAGCATGCTAAGCAGGAAGCCACATAAGTTAGCCAGTGGGAGATGCCAACACGAGGAGGTGTGTCCTAAACCCTACTCCTCTCGTGGAGATAAGTGCTTTCCTGCAGCCCTGATGTAGGCACCCATCTCTGCTTGTAATCCACAACCAGGAATCCTCTCCTGCATTCAGGTGGCTTAGGTGCCTAAATTGTTTTTTGTGAGAATGAACTAGGCATGTGTTTCATTCCAAACAAACTGACTGGAAAAGGAGCCCACCTTATAACTTTTGGCCAAGTGGTTAGAACACTCACATGGGATGTGGGAGACCTAGGTTCAATTCCACCCTCCCCCTGAGGGGATTTGAACAGGGGGGTCTCCTGCACCTCACGGGCTTAAAGAGTCATTGGGCCAATATACAGAGAGAGAGAGAGATTCTCTAGCCTGGTGGTTAGAGTACCCACCTGGCAGGTGAGAGATGATGGGTCCAGTCCCCCACTCCAACCACACTTTAATTAGTTACCCAAAATGCAACAGCTTCAGCAGGAGAACTTAAGGGATCCCCACATCAGAATATTCCCACATTAGGGCACTTTCCTAAGACACGTGGGAGACTCCTGTTCAAATCCTTTCTTCCCCTCAGGCAGAGAGGGGTGTTGAACTTGGGTCTCCCCCATCCCAGGCAAGTGTTCTAACCCCTGGGCTAAAAGCTATAAAGTAGGCATCACCAGCTGCCTCCTCCTCTGAGCAGATTTTGAATGGGACCTGATCTGGTAGGCATGCTCAGAGGCTGCTTACCAGATCAGGTACCATGGGTGAGTTATGCAGAGGAACACCTATCTTCCCCAGGGTTGTGGATTACTCTGGGGCTTAGGTGGGAGATTGGCATCCTGACACCTAGAGTGAGGCAGCAGTGTGCATGCCCAGAGACAGCAACACAGCTGCCTAGGGAGCTATTTACTGCAAATATGTAGGTGCTGAGTGTATTTCGGAGCAGGCAACCAAGGAGGAGTTTTGTGGGTTACAGTGGCTCCTAAAATTGGGACTTAGGCCCCCATCCACAATGGTACTAAGTAATTTGTGGGGTTACACAACGATTTGCATCACTGCTGAACTTAGCCCTTCAGCTATGGTATTACAGAGTATGGAAACATAATGTGGATGTTTGAGAGATGCTGCTGAACTGCAAATGGACATTCTATCTGGCTCATGTTTTATTAAGGAATCTTACTTATGTATGCATTCAACCCTGTACCTGTGTTTTGAGATTTGATCTACAGTAGGTTTTGTTAGTGACATCATGTAAGTGTGTATCAAGGTCAGTGAATGGCACCAGAAGTAAGTGAAGCGATTGGAACACACCTGAAAACAAATAACTGAAAAACATGTTTGGGAAACTGAGTGAAAGAAGACACAATGCTGCAGGAAACAACCACAGACTTCAGTGATCAAATCGTGTGGTGACAGGTGCCTTACAGAAACTAAGATAGACGGAGATCCTGGTGAGCCGTGCAAGCGCCTATTGACCATAGATACTGACTCCACAGCTTAGCTAGTCAACAAAGGGTCAGCCCACAAGGAAAGTCCCACACATACCTCAGCTCTGTGGCCAAGAATTCCAAAGCAAGCTGGCAGGAAGAAGCTCATGGAGATTCTACTGGAGCATTTTAAAAAGGAGCAGAGAGGTGAATGGGCTCCTATAAAAACTCAGCACTGAGACAGATGGGCCTCACCTGAAGAGGACTGTGCCAGCAACTCCAGGAGACGCTGATCCACCCAGGATCAGCACTTACGGCGGGGGTGCTAGGTGACAAGCAGTTGACTATGGTGTTGCAAGGGGTGGGTATATTCTTGTTCTTTCAGGGGAGTAAAAGGACAAAGTTATCTTTTTGCACTGTGGAGATGGATGCTAGAAGTTCTTAGGAAAATATGTACTGGTGGGAAGCTATTTGGAGAAGAGATTCTGTACTAGGGAAGAGAATGTGATGGGGTGGTCTTGGCCAGTGCAGGGGGACTCTGTATTAGAGAGGAGGAGCATTCATTGTAGGTTTGTGTTTGCAGCATTGCATCTTGGATTATAACCCAGCCAATCTGTACTTTATCTCCCCCTTCAAAATTGGGGTAGGTTCCATGGCCGTGGAGCCCAGGAGTCTGCAGAGCTTCCATTAAACATCAGCAGCACATGGTAATTTAATTTGGGATCAAACCTATATAGTACAACTCTGGTTGATTTTTGGAGCCTGCTAAAATAGGAAATTTAAAAATAAAATTACCTGATTATTGGATGAGGTTCTCTAAAATATCACCACCAGTGAGTTATTTTAAGCTCTAGGACAAATCCTATTAGTCAGTCTGGTTTTCAAAAGGTCATTTAAGATTACTGAGTGACTTTAATATTAAAGTCTAAAATAAATTTCCTATGATAGACAGCATAAAAATTCATAAAAAGATCATGCAACATTCATTAGTGAAGACATGTCAGTCAGATTTGCTGCTAGAAAACATCTTAATTTTGCACTATACAACCCTGCTAGCTGATTTCATCAGGTATTATAGTAAAGTCACACTATAAACAAAGTGTCAATAAAGGGCATCTTAACAAAAGGTCCTGCGTAATGTTGACACAGTAAAATATTAGTTTCAGTTTTAGGTGTGACCCTTTTATTTAGATAAAATTCCTTGTATACAGTAGCCCTGCCTCTGAAGTTCACTTGTGGCTACGAAGCACCATTACAGTTGTAGAGAAAGTAAAATAATCTTTTAAAACATCCTTATTGTTTTTAAAAAAGCGCTAAAGTTAAATTTTTTTGCAATGCCTGATTAAAATAATATTTAAAATGTTATAAAAATATAAATTAAAACAGCCTCCAGTTTTAGAAACACCAGGATTGGTGTGAGTTTTTTCAATGCTTGGCAATATTTTGGCAATACTTTTGAATATTGAAAACAATATACCTGTTTGAAGATCCCTTCTGAGGAAATAAAAATGAAGTTAAAAACTTTAATAAAAATAGTGTATTGGCTCTAGAATTGTGTTTCAAATATACCATTTAAAATGGTCTTTGATTTGCATATAGCTATTGTATCTGTTATAATTTATGTTCCCTCTCTTGGCAAGATTGTCATGTGACCTGCTTTGACAGCCACTTAGGTATAATACAGACATTCACTTTAGATTTGATTTAATAAATATTTTTCTTTCGTCTGCTAAGCCGTACATGGCTGCAGAAGGCTGAGGCTTCCTGGCGCTGCATTGTCCAGATTAGAAATTCAGTGCTATGTGTAGACTGGGTATGGGGATAGTGGCGTTTCTGGCCATGACTTTGGACTTGAAATGAATGCAATTTTGTTCTGTAAAGTGCCTGTTCAAATGGAATCACAGGGTTCCATATTTAGGGATTTCAATATGAAATGTGTTCAGTTTATGAAGTAAAATAATTTTTTTTCTAATTGGCACCCCTGCAAATTCAATCCATGATCTAAAGGTTAAGATCAGTTCTTTCTACCTCAGTCATCATCACCATAACTAAGGGTATAAAGTTTCTGCAGGCCAAATTATGTCCTTAGTTATACCTCTGAAATCCATCTAATACTACACAAGCTTAATACAAATCGATTAAATAAAAATGTTAGGGGAACTAACATTATGCTTCCCATACAAAAATCAAGTCACCTTGTACTGTGCAAACTTCCCTCCTTCCTTGTTGTCCACATCATGTTAGGTCATATGCTGTTTAGAACCTGATCTTGTAAAATACTACCTGATATATTGCTTACTAATGGGTGACAGTGATCAGCATGCTCAGTAGCAAAAATTTGCAGGATTGAGTCCCCTAGATTGCCAGCTACTCTGGGCTGGTGTCACAGGTGAAATCCTGGTCCCATTGAAGTAAATGGAAAAACTCCCAATGATTTCAATGAGGCTTGGATTTCACCCCATCTTTATTCTGTAACACACACCTATAACAATAATAGTAATAATGCTAACACTACTATAAAAATCCCGAATTCCTGTACTTGCATCTATTTTATAAGCATGAATAGTGTTACCAATTTCATTAGAAATGAAAATGAATGACACATTCAGAATAAAGTGCAATGCAATAATTCAATATGCTGCAAATATTTGTGATGATAGATGTCCAGGTTTTAATGAGAAATGTTTTTACAGAGTATGTTTACCAGGAAAGTTAAAAACCAGAGTTCTAGCACAGATAAGAGTGCTCTCTTTACAAATATTCTGCTAAAGAAAAACACTTCTTTCTAGGAAAAGAGGGAGTGTTTTACTTTGGACTATGTACCTGTATCATCTTGATAACAAATGACAAGAAATAGCAAGGCTCATCATTTGCAATTTAAAGGATTATTCTATTTTTGTGTCTTTTTTAAAAATCAGTACACAGACAATAGGGAAAAGAAAGCTTAGGATGGAAAGAGCCAAAAGTTAATCCAGTCCACTCCTTGCCTTTTCTCATGTATAAACACGCTGACCTAAATTCTGCCCTGGAATATGGCTGTGTAACTTCTACTGAGATCAGTGGGAGCGGTGTGTGGATGTAACTCTGAGTAGAATTTAGGCCACTGTTTAATATTTTCTAATTATCATCTTATAACGTTACACACCGCAGAGTGATCAAAGCGGGGTTGAGAGTGTCTGAAACAGATCTATATACTATAATTTCATTTTTTTCAGTGTTTGTGATCTGACTTTTCAGCTAGTTGCAAGGGAGGTCCCTGAATTACAAAACATCTACTGACTCTTAATACAAAACTTATTTGCTTAGTTAATTTTGAACAGATAAAAGCATGGATTAATTGTTTTAAATTCTCTCTAATCTTCAGCAGCATGTTTCCTGTCTGATTTAGTTTTGATCTTTCTCAGAGTTTCATATTACCACGTGAACATTGTAACAATGATGGGGCTAAACCTGCAACTTTGATGGTAATGGTGTAAGTGAAAGGTGAATATGGTCCAACTTATTTCCCTCAAGTCAAATGAATGAACATTCAGCATAAAATATACTCGGTTATGAAGATGGGAACATTTATTGTTAAAACAACATTAAACTTAAAGTATTTGGTTTGGTCAGTGACTAAATGCAGCATTTTTTGTCTTTGTGCATTGACATTTGACCCCTTTTATAATATGCACCTTGCACCAGGGAAACCTAAGGCACCAGCTAGTTACTCATTAAACTCAGGTACCAATGGCTGACTTGTACATATCATGCTTTAACTGCCTGGTATTGCCTGTATGCAGAAGAGGGGGGGGGGGGGAAAGCAATCATCGTAGCTGTGAAATTCTGTCATATCGGCAGAACTCAGCTGCAAAGTGCAGCAATTTGTGCCTGACCCCTGATCTGTGAAGTTTGAACCTCTGATTGAAATTGAGCAACTCAGTTTACTAGTAGTAGGATGAGATTGCCAGTAATCGTTACTCTGTCCAGGTTTAATATTATAAATTAGAAAAAATGTTTAACCAGGGCAGGAACTGTCTAAGGAGGCACGGACCCTATTTTTAATCAATTCAAGACAATTTAAGTCTGTACAATTTGGTCAAAAACATGTATGATTTTGAAAGTAACATTTCTTTGGCCTAAGAAAAAAATGGAATGAGAGGCAGATATCATTTGAAATTCATTTTCATTGATCCTTATTTCTGTTATTAAAAGCTGAAGGAGGAAAAAAATTGATTAAAAACAATTCATGTAGCAAGATTACTTCCAGACTGCAATATAGAATTGAAAATGATCATGTTAGAAGATTAGCAAAACTATGCCACCTTTTGCCAATGTTCTATATTTTTATCCAACACTTTATCTAATCTCTGTTATAAAGTGCAAAACCGTATAAGAAACCCATGGAAAAATAATTTAAATCAACTGCATTATAAAAGTCAGTCTGCTTTCGATAGACATTCTGAAGGCATTGTCTTGACAAGCAAAAAGAATATGTTTTTCAATTGTGTTAGCTCAATTGAGCTAGCTTAACATGACTGAAAAGCTCCGTTAAAGCTTTAAACACTAGGTGGGACCTTGGCTACATCACAGTCAGTTAGCATACAGTCATTACCCTGTGTCTTAACTAGTGCAGAGGGCTTTTAATGCTTGATTGAGATAACAAGATTGAAAAATGCACCCTTTTTGCTGATCAAGACAAGGCCTAACTCAGCATGAAGCATGACAAAGGACTATAGCTTTGCTGGGGTTTCCCCCACACCTACATTCCTTGTGCACCCTGTTGACTTCCGGGGGAGATTTGAGTGTGCAAAGAGTGAAGGACTGGGTCCCAAGTGTGCATTTCAGAGCACATCTTCTATCATATTTAACTTAAAATAACACTCCATTATATAGAAAGTAACAGGTCTGATCCTCTTCTCACTTAAATTAATAGTTTTGCCTTCGATTTAAATGGGAGCAGGACTGGACTTTATTACTAAAGTCAGTTCTCCTTTCTTTAAACTGATTTTTTTCCCATACTTGAGTTCAAACTACCCTCCCGCCCCTGCTTCTCTGTTAATATTAGCCCCAAAGTACAAACAACATGTGAAGATAACTTGTTCACCTTACAAAAAGGATTTTTGTTAACATCATTCTTCCTAGATCTAGTACAATATACAGGCATTAAACATCCACATTTCATAAACAGAATATGAATGACCATGTTAGAATTCCATCCTCTTAACATAATAATACCAAACACTTCCGTATGTAGAGGGACTACTGTAGATTCATTATATTAATAATAATGATATATAATTCTGTTTACTCATATTTCCTAGCCACCATCAATCTAGAAACCTAAAGACATCTGATTAAAGCTGCTAGTGCACTTTTAGAGCTGTATTCTGGTTTCAATTCACTGAATAAGATAGGAATGCAGTACTGCTGACCATGAGTATGGGTAGCAGAATCAGGCCCATAAAAATAAAATGCAAACAGGTGGTAAATGAATGCCTTTCACTTGATTAATTTAAAATAATGGCAAGTAAGTAAGTCCTTGAAATCTGATTCTATTTTTACACAAACAATATTTAATTAATTACAAATAGATTTCAGTTGTTTATGCATATTAATCTTTTAGTTTTAACAGTTCCAGAATTTGTTTTGTTATCTGACACACAATCCTTTTTTGCATTCATTTGTTCAGGTTGTAGCTCAAGATTAGAAGTAATTGCTTCTTCCTCATACAATTTTACAATACCCTTTGAATTACATACTTTTAGTCTCAATTACTTGGCAAACACAAACCAAACCAAAAAACCTACATAAAAAATGTCTCCCTTACCTCTCCAATCCTGAAATCTAAGTGCGACAGGTTAATACTACTAGCACCTTTTGCTTGAGCAACCTTTCTCCTAATCACAAGAACTGTGTAACTCTGTTATACAGTACATGCATCTCTTTATTGGTCAATGAGCTTTGGCCATTTAAATTCCTTGGAAGTCATTTGCTAAGGGCACCTGGAATGAGTCTGAGTGGGTGGGACAGAAAGGAAAGCAATGTTAAAACAGCCAGATCTAGAAAGAAAGCTCCCAACAGCAGTTTGAAAATTAATACAAACCTATCTGTAACTAATGGATTTTTTGGAGGGCTTGTTTGAACCTTAAGGGGAGAATAGAAGAGAGACTCTTTGACATTTTCACAGGGAGGAGGAATTTAAAACAGAAAGATTTCATTCAAACTTTGAAACTTGCAGAAAGGGAGTGAATCATGTACAAACAACTTCCTAGCACAAGGCGTTGTGCAAATAGCTTGTGTTAATCAAAACAGATAAGATAAGGAAAGCACAAATTTTAGTTGACTATGTGATGTTTTCAGTAAAGTCTTTTTCTTTATGCTAGTTTAGCAACATTATTTTAGGCTACTTTTAGTTAGATTACCTTTAGTTGTACTAAAAAGCAACTGTAGTTCAAACACTGAAAGGTACTTTTACTGATCTCGGAGGTCCCAAGAATGAAAGAATTATAACAGCTGAATACCTGGTGTGTACTATTTCGGCTTGAAAACACAGAACTCAGAATGTGTTTGCTTGGAAAGGGGGAAAAAAACAACCCAAAACTGCAACCTAGTACAGAAGGAAGAGCAAAGGGGTGGTAAAACATGATTCATGACAGTAAAAATGGTTTGTACATAACAACGGAACACTAGGCCCCAGAAGCACTTAGGCAAAGTAAACAACACACCTTTTTAAGCAGTTAAGAGAAGAAACCAAACTGAAACACTCTTTGGATGTTGGATTTGTCAGTTCAGCAGGTAATATAACCAACCAGTGGGGAAAAAAGGGAGAAAGGTGTGATCCAGAATATAATTAATTGTCTGGGATTGGAGCCCACCTATACAAAGTTAAAAACAAAAACTATAGTGCATGAACTAAACAAATTGCCGGTTACAATCCTTCCTAAAGCTAGATTCAGAGTTTTGGGCTGCCACTTTGACTTAAAAACTATTTTCAGAATGCTGACTTGAAATATATTCAGGAATGCTGTTAAAAGGGACAAAGTGAGTTGTTTCTATAGAGGTTTCAAGGGAATATTAATTGACAGACTTCTCAAGGGTCTCAACAGTAGACTCCTTGAGGATGAAGTTTTATCTAGATGTTAGGACTTGATCTGAACCCACACTTCCCCCTTTCTGTTAAATCTCATGCAGTGAAATATATTGGCAATCAGAGCCGGCCCACAACATTTTGGCACCTGAGGCAGGGAGCTCAAATGACGCCCCCATGCCCCCACACCCCCACGCTTGGGCCAAAACTTTGAAACTCTGGGTCCTAGTGGTGCCCCCCCCCCTCCCCAAGTCTGGCACCTGAGGCGGCCACCTCATGGTAAGGCCAGCCCTGTAGCAGTGTGTATATTCCATTTAAAATGGACATGGCTATAGTGCATCCAGACATATAATTCTTTTTGGTTGTAGCAAACTAAAAAATAAAATCTGCCCGGCCATAAAATTCAAGTACATGCACCTTTCATTAGTTATAGCAATAGGTTTGCAATCGGGTTGTATTTTAACTGGCACATCCATTCCTGTTCCTCAGAGATTAAAGTTCAAACCAGCAAGTGTAACACCCAGTTTGGGTTTGGTTTTTAGTCAGTTTGGTCAGAATGTTGGACTTGGGACACCCTGGGCTTTATGCATATAGACCAGTCATCCCCTACTGGCCACGGCAGTAAACATGTCTTCCTACAACACCTCGTAGGCCATATTTCCATAAGGAACAGGAGAGGCCATAGAAAAACATGTTCACTTCAGGGAGTGGGTTGATCTGTGCACACAACCCTTAGAGAGATAATCGCATGTGCTTATCATATGGATTCTTTGGATAGTCCATAGAAAAAAGGGATGGAGGAGATAAAGCCGAGACTGGAGTTAGGAAAGTGAAGAGATCAGGTGGCTGAACGGACTGCGAGGAGGAGCGGAGAGAAAACAGCAAAGGATTTTGGCTAAGAAAATGTCTTCTGCCAGTGTTTTTGAGGACTGGCAGGACAGGTGGCTACTTTAATTATAATTAATGTGTTATGGGCATTTAGATTTCTTGTTAGTAGAGTGGTAGTGCCCAGAGGCCCCAGTCATTATCATGGTCCCATTGTGCTCGGCACTATACAAACACACAGGCAGATATCATCCCTGCCTCAAAGAGGTTGCATTCAAATAGTACTTGTATAATATTTTTCATCTTCAGAGTTCCTCTCTACCAACATGAACTAATTAATCATTATAACACCACCGTGAGGTGAGTAAGTATTAGCTCCATTCTGCTGATTGGGGAACTGAAGAATAGAAATTAAATGACTTGCCCAAAGCCACGGAGGGAGCCAGTGTCAGAACTAGGATTAGAATTTAGGAGATGGAGGTCTGTGATCAAACCATACTTCTCTCCAAGTGCCCTAAATGGAGAAGTGGAGTTAAGAGTTGGCAGGTATTTGATGTAAGAGCTGAAGAGTGAGATCTTTAGCGGTGTAAATGGTATAGCATCATTGAAGTCAAATGTTTTTAATAGTATTTCCCTTTCTTCTTTAATTAAATCAGTATTACATTTTCTCTGTGGGATGATAAATTACAGAAAAGGCCTGTACTTTTACTGCCCAGAATTTTCAGCAATGTACATTAAACGTCCAGGTGACTAGCCAAACACCCATATGCCTCTGACTGCATAGGGAGGATTATTATAACGAAATGGAATAGAAAAGCAATTACACCAGTAATCTGACATCTAATATGCAGTGCATTAATCTCATATGCAGTGCATTAATTCTGTAGAAATGTCCTCTACATAATAATTGAAAATTGTATCGCCGATGAAATCAAACCAAATCCATACTCCTTTGTTGTTTCTCTTTTCCCTTTTAGCTCCAGCTGATCATTAATCTCCAGGAGATGCCCTGATCCTCTATCACTATTACTTAAATAATAAACATGAAGAGACAGAGTTGCTAGGGAGCATTTTGAGGTATCATAATCATAGGCATTCGAGAACCACTGAGTTATTGGGTCATCTAGGCTGGCATTTTTAAAGAAGCCTGAGGGAATTAGGTAGAATTCTACATCTGTAGAATTAATGCGGCCATTGACTTTCATTGAGAATTGGGCACCTTATCTCCATAGGCTCCCTGGAATATCCCAGCCGTAGTCTATTTCCCTGCCAGTGCGGGATGGTTCTTGACAATGCATTCATTTAAAATCTCTCCTTATAATGGCACTTAAATATCATGCTGAGCAGTACAATAAAAACAGTGCTTAGATACAGTGGAGAAGCTTTGATACTAGATGATACAAGTATGATAAATAGATTCTCTACATGAATTTTCTCATACTTGCTTTCTATTCCTATGCTTTGAAGTGTCCCCCATTCAGTGAGATGTGAAGCACAAACTGGTTCCTTATAGTTTGTGATCCTTTCCCGCATCTACAGTTTGGAAGCAGTTATAGAGTGTCACACTCCATTAAACTACCCAGGTAAACATTGTCATTTCCTCTTTTTTTAAAAAATGTTCTTTTCTTGATGAATTCCAGCTATGTGAGGGCCAAATCTGGAGAGGTACATATAAGAACATAGCAATTACCATAATGGATCAGACCCAAGATCTGTCCTGTCCAGTCTAGACCTGACTCTCTCATATTAGCATCTTCCACTTTCCCTCCATTCTTTTCCACAGCAGAATTACAATGGACCCTTACATGGTTGCTATTCATCAGCTCCAGTTGGTGGAGAATTAAAGATTTTTTCCCCCTAAAGAGTTTATTTCCATTGCTGTTGCTGTTGGAGCTGCACTGGTAGTAGAGATGGTTGAAAATGTTAAAGAAAAAAGTGTGACTTCCATGGAGTTATGACAGTTCACACCAGATAGTGATCTGCCCCCAGTATAGAAAAGGCCTTATAGAGGGGCAGTATGTTTCCCCCATTTGCTGTTGCTCCTCCTGTAAGAAGCAGCATGTGTTCTTTTTATTTGCTAATAGCCAATAGAATGTTCAACTCTGTAAAAGGCACTGATGCAGAAATGGTTCTGGTCCCAAGAAACTTATAAATATCAAACACCACCACACTGGGAGATCCAGACGGTGGTGACTAGATATTTTAAGAAGAGAATAAAGTTGAGTCATTATCTTGATGTGGGTTAGCACTTTTGGCTGTCATGTTAGTGGGTTTTCCAGAGGTATTTGAATGAAGATAGGGTAGCAGCCTGGCATACTGGGATGGAGAAATCATTCTAGACATAGGGGATTGTGTGAAGATGAGAGTGTGAGGGGAAAAAATGAAGTGAATAAGCTGAGTGTATTGGCTGATTCTGATCTTCAGAAGTCTACTGAGAGATTCTAGTGGAGCAAGCAGAAAATACTTTTCCAGTTGAAGTAATTCACCTTAAAAACACATAGATTTAAAGCTATTCTGCAAAGTCCCCAGCCTTCAAGTCTCTGAGGTGGCTACATTTCACCAATTTGCATCCATCTAAAACAATCCTTAGCAACAGTACTGTAGCCTGTTCTCTGATAATTTTGCTCCACCACTTAACTTTTTTAACAAAGCCAGTTTGAGTTTCTGCAGAACAGGTTTCTACATGTCCTTAGAACTATTTTCTTGCCAATTTACATGTTTAAAGAGACAATATCGCTTTATTTGAAAGCCTAACATGTTCTTTCATTTGTTTTTACGAAATACAATTGATCATACCACAATCTTTTCTTTCAAAGCTTTATAAAAATTTTTACTTGCCGTATACTAATAAGCCTCTTTGCAGAGCACACAGTATCTCAGAGGTAGCATAGGTATCATGTAAAAAGAAAAGGAGTACTTGTGGCACCTTAGAGACTAACCAATTTATTTGAGCATAAGCTTTCGTGAGCTACAGCTCACTTCATCGGATGCATAAAGTGGAAAATGCAGTGAGGATGTTTTATACACACAGACCATGAAAAAATGGATGTTTATCACTTCAAAAGGTTTTGTCTCCCCCCACCCCACTCTCCTGCTGGTAATAGCTTATCTAAAGTGATCACTCTCCTTACAATGTGTATGATAATCAAGGTGGGCCATTTCCAGCACAAATCCAGGGTTTGGCTGAACTTTGTGACTTTGTCCTCACCCATAACTATTTCACATTTGGGGACAATGTATTCCTTCAAATCAGCGGCACTGCTATGGATACCCGCATGGCCCCACAGTATGCCAACATTTTTATGGCTGACTTCGAACAACGCTTCCTCAGCTCTCGTCCCCTAATGCCCCTACTCTACTTGCGCTACATTGATGACATCTTCATCATCTGGACCCATGGAAAAGAAGCCCTTGAGGAATTCCACCATGATTTCAACAATTTTCATCCCACCATCAACCTCAGCCTGGACCAGTCCACACAAGAGATCCACTTCCTGGACACAACAGTGCTAATAAGCGATGGTCACATAAACACCACCCTATACCGGAAACCTACTGACCGCTATTCCTACCTACATGCCTCCAGCTTTCACCCAGACCACACCACACGGTCCATTGTCTACAGCCAAGCTCTACGATACAACCGCATTTGCTCCAACCCCTCAGACAGAGACAAACACCTACAAGATCTCTATCAAGCATTCTTACAACTACAATACCCACCTGCTGAAGTGAAGAAACAGATTGACAGAGCCAGATGAGTACCCAGAAGTCACCTATTACAGGACACGCCTAACAAAGAAAATAACGCCACTAGCCGTCACCTTCAGCCCCCAACTAAAACCTCTTCAACGCATTATCAAGGATCTACAACCTATCCTGAAGGACGACCCAGCACTCTCACAAATCTTGGGAGACAGGCCAGTCCTTGCCTACAGACAGCCCCCCCAACCTGAAGCAAATACTCACCAGCAACTACATACCACACAACAGAACCACTAACCCAGGAACCTATCCTTGCAACAAAGCCCGTTGCCAACTGTGCCCACATATCTATTCAGGGGACACCATCACAGGGCCTAATAACATCAGCCACACTATCAGAGGCTCGTTCACCTGCACATCTACCAATGTGATATATGCCATCATGTGCAAGCACTGCCCCTCTGCCATGTACATTGGTCAAACTGGACAGTCTCTATGTAAAAGAATAAATGGACACAAATCAGATGTTAAGAATTATAACATTCATAAACCAGTCGGAGAACACTTCAATGTCTCTGGTCACGCGATTACAGACATGCAAGTTGCGATATTACAACAGAAAAACTTCAAATCCAGACTCCAGCGAGAGACTGCTGAATTGGAATTCATTTGCAAATTGGATACAATTAACTTAGGCTTGAATAGAGACTGGGAGTGGCTAAGTCATTATGAAAGGTAACCTATTTCCCCTTGTTTTTTCCTACCACCCCCCCCCACACACACACACACACCCCCCCCCGGTTCCTCAGACGTTCTTGTTAAACCCTGGATTTGTGCTGGAAATGGCCCACCTTGATTATCATACACATTGTAAGGAGAGTGATCACTTTAGATAAGCTATTATCAGCAGGAGAGTGGGGTGGGGGAGAAAAAACCTTTTGTAGTGATAAACACCATTTTTTCATGGTCTGTGTGTATAAAACATCCTCACTGCATTTTCCACTTTATGCATCCGATGAAGTGAGCTGTAGCTCACGAAAGCTTATGCTCAAATAAATTGGTTAGTCTCTAAGGTGCCACAAGTACTCCTTTTCTTTTTGCGAATACAGACTAACACGGCTGCTACTCTGAAATAGGTATCATGTGTTGCTAGAGATGTTATGATAACTGCTCATTTTTATTACATGGGAGGATAAATTAGATGTTTCTAGAAAAATTAATTTATAAGCCATAGATTCTTAAGGCTGCATATGCAATTTTTTAACGGTGTGTTCAAATGTAATGTATACAGTCGTGTTAAGGATGCACCCTTTGCTTGACCTGATCTCTCCTGAAACGGCAGACACTTAGGTGTGTGGGAAGAATAAAAAATTATTACATAAAATTCAGGATCCACAATTGTTTATGAAGTGCTGTTTCTTGTAGATATGAACTTCTCTCTTGTACAGGGGCATTTCAAAATATCCTAAGTAACTTAGAAGCCTAACATTCATGAGACAAGTTTCAGAGTAGCAGCCGTGTTAGTCTGTATTTGCAAAAAGAAGAGTACTTGTGGCACCTTAGAGACTAACAAATTTATTTGACCATAAGCTTTCGTGAGCTACGTGAGCTGTAAGACAGATTTTCAAAGGTATTTAGGTGCCTTAACATGCAAATAAGCACCTAATGGGATTTTCAAAGTTCCTAAGCAGTTTAGATGCCTAACTCCAACTGGTTTCAGCAGGAGTTAGGTGCATTTTTTGGTACCACATGAAAGCTTCTTTTGAATATTTGTCATTAGGACTGTAAAAGTTATATAATTTTTGTTGGGGGAATGCATTTTGGCTTTTTGTACCTGCAAGTAGGTTTGAGTTTCCAAAATGCAAATTGAGACATATTGAATAACCCACATATGGCCTAATATTTTATACTCTTTTGGAAGAAATATTAAATGAATGAGACATTAAACTTCCAAAAGTAGCTTCTATATAGGTACAGTAATTAGTTTTTGTTCTACATTTGAAATATATGTAGTGTAGGCTCTCCAGTTCCCTGGGTAGATCATCTACCTTTTGGGAAGCTGTGTTTAACTGATTAATCTGTTTTGGCTGATAAAAGTGAATATTTTAATATTGAGCAAATTCATGTTTACCTGTGAGACCAAGTAAAATAGAACAAAACAAATATAATGCTAAAAATGGCATTATGACATGGTTCTAGCTCCCACTGAAGTCAATGGGACTTCAAAAGAAGCCAGAACAGGCTCTCTCTCTCAGTGATACTCATGAGCTCATTGAACCATCCCAAGGGTATAACAACAATTTTTAAAAGTTTGGAAATAGCTAATAAATGTGAGTGCTCAAGAAAGTCAGAGACTAAAAGCACTGGTTAGAGTCAGGCAGAGCAGTGAAATTCACCCCTGTTCAAAGAGCCAGCACAAGTTCTACACAACACTTAAAACCCCACTTCAGGCCAGACTGAAGTGGGATTAAGTGCAGCCCAGGTCTTATGCTGGTGCTCTGCACATGGGTGAGCTTCACCCAGTTGTGAAGGTTTCACTACACAGCTCCATTAATTAAATGTAATCCTGACATGTCACATCCATGCTATTCCCCTGTTGAACTTTTGCACAGGAAACAAAGTGTGTTTGTGATGCAGTCAAGTGTCCACTAGGGTCTAGGATGACACCACCAGAATTTGAAACTAGGTCCCTAGACTCCACATGTGAAAAACTAGTACATTTAACTTGCTGCACTGCCTTGTTCTTCCACCTATTCCCCATCCCTTAAAAGTGATGACACTAGAACATGAATATTTAGTCAAAAGGCTTCCCTTCAGCTACTAAAATTATTTCTGGGTAGGTAGCTAAATTTAATCCTCTGTTTTAGTTATATTTGATTAAAAATAAACAACTGTACAAAATATACATTATTTCCTTATTTTAATATTAAGAGGGGGCAACAGCTATTAAAGCTAAAAGAAATGGCTGTTTGTCTTCAATTCTTCTTTTTCTTAAGTAAGGTAAATAAACTTGAATTATATGAGAAAAACGATTACCAATAAATACGGCTGAATGTGTTGCAAGGGTGTGTTTACTAGACCAATTAATTCTCATCAGTCTTTTAGTTTATGCTCTATTACAAACTGACATGTCACAGAATGGTGACTCATTATCAAGATTACAAAACATGGTGGATTAGCTACTTGTAAATTAAGGAGTTTATAAACTGCCAGTATTCATTCCATACGTAACAAAATTTTATATTAGATTGCAATGAGGATTATTCAGACTATGTTTTATACCATTATTACGTTGTCAACACCTGGCACAATACTTATATAGCAAGTATGGCAAAAAGGTGGTGGCTCAAGATAGTCACCCAGCAAAAGATGCATCTGTGATCAGGAGAATCCTGCCATCACAGGTAAAGATATCTCACATGTGGCTGACTCACTGAGTTACGGGCTGGTGTCTAGAGCTCTTCATAGAAGGAGAAGTATGCTTTGCCACTGAGGCCAGCTAGTGCATGCTGCTGAGGGTAGCTTACGTTCACATCGGATTGTGAAGCAGTTGTACCCCTTTCGCTAGTAACTACAAGCCCTCAGCCTGTGGTATGCACCTTGTTCCTTCAGCTGAATGCAGATTGTGCCATTGTGCCATGAGAGGATGCCATATGCCCCAGCCTCACCTCACCGCACCCTGCTGAGCTGCAAGCATGTCAACCTTTGTACTATAAACCCTTTCCTCACTTGTAGCCCTGCATATCTTTGGGCAAGTTTTAGGTTAAAAACCTACACCAAACAGAGCTTTTATAACCCCTCCCAGCCCCCCCCCCCCCCCCCAAATTCCAGAGACTCCATGAGGGCATCCTCTCTTGCCAATCTAATGCGGAAGGAGTGCAGGTACTATGGTGATAGGCAGAAATACAAAACCCTAAGGTAAGATACTCTCTTCAGTCTTATGCTTCACTTTTGCCATAAAATATTTCTCTCTCTCAAAGAAAAATTTGAGGCCATTCTTTGCATGACCAAGTTTTATAGGCCTTTGACAAGGTGGGAGGATATAGAGTGAATGGCTGTTAGGAACATTGTAGCTGAATTGAAAGAAAGGTGTGAATGGGTATACATTCTAAAGAAAGTAATAAAGCTGCTCTCTACCTTTTCTCCTCCTCAAAACGTGGCTACGATTTAGAATTCTCTTCAATTTCTAGCTTTTTTGTGGATAACAAACTGTGAGCTAATTCAGGATGTGTCTGGTTTCCAAGCTTCCTATTTCTAGGCGGTCATATTTTCAAGTGGATGTTTCCTAATCACAAAGGACCAAATCCTTGAGCCTATGCAAAGTCTGAGTCTATGACAGTGGTTCTCAAACTTTTGTACTGGTGACCCCTTTCACAAAGCAAGCCTCTGAGTGTGACCCCCCCCACCCCCCGCTTATAAATTAAAACCACTTTTTTTATATATATTTAACACTATTATAAATGCTGGAGGCAAAGTGGTGTTTGAAGTAGAGGCTGATAGCTTGCAGCCCCCCCATGTAATAACCTCATGATCCCCTGAGGTGTCCTGACCCCCAGTTTGAGAACCCCTGGTCTATGAGCTCAGGGCCTGAGCGGAAAGGAATAATTTCCAGAGGCTGTGGAGTGATTGCAGAATCACTTCCAAGTAATTTCAGCATCTTCAGAGATGTGCCACTTTAGTTCTTATGCTTCTCTTATGCTTCACAGGTATTTTTAGCTGATGGATCCATGTAGCTATACACCCACTACTTCAGAAAATCTCCTGAGTTCTGGGGCACCCTCCCACTGTGTAGTGAAACAGCACCAGTTCTGCTGCAGCCAGCAAGGGTGGAGGAGGACACAAGGGAAACAGGAATTGGTCTCAATTATTGAACGTAGTCAGAAATATTAGATTTTTACAAGACCATGTTCTCAGTTATACAGGGAATTGAAGCTTGTCAGCTGACCAATCATCTGACAAATCACAACTAAACCTTCAGTGATACTCCTCTTTGACTGTACATTACTATGTTAAAATCATCTCAGGAAAAAAGAGTTTAACACAGAGTTATCAATCATACACGTAGATACTTCTATGGCCCCATCACCCTAGTATCGCAAATGTATTAAAAAAGAAACAACTTTTCTCTTTCTCTCTTCTTTCCCAGCCAGTAGGAGAAACAGCTCGCTTAGTTTATAATTATATGTGTGTATGTGAAGAACCTATGGAGGAAATGTGACTTTGAGTGAACAGATACCCATAAAACTACAGAGTAAGCCAAGTTCATTCTTGGTGTAACAACTCCAAACCTGGAATCAGTAGTGTTACTCCAGACTTGAATTTGTCCCATTATATGTACATTTTAAGGCACTAAATTGGTGCATAATTATCCGTTCAGGAAACATGAATAAAATAATCAGGCAACGATGGTTCCATGCTTTTGTTATAGTCTGCGCTGTGGGTTTTTGCCACTTCCAGAAGCCATCTGAGTGGGTGTGAGACAAAAATAATGTGAAGTAGTAAGGTTAAACTGAGTCCCTACAACACTTTTTTGTACTATTAAAATGGAAAAACTATTAATTCTTTCGGGAGCAATTATGATTGAAATCTATGTGAAATGAAAGGTGTTTTGTATGTTGCTTTCTAATAAGTTCAAAGAAGATGCGGACACAGAGAAGGTCATGCCCCCATGTAATCAGTCAAATATGCTAGTTCAGAGAGGAAAAAATTATTAAATTTACATTTGAAAGGGTATTTTATACATGTTATATAGTAGAAAAGGCTACTTTTGCCTGATTAGCTAATGGTGGAAAATGAAATGAAATTTTCAAAAAGCAATTATTAATCAGTTCTGAACTGCAACGCTATTAATGCTACTGTACTCTACTCGTATTAGAGTATTGCTGCCTACAGTAGAAGAGAATTCTAACATACAGCTGATGCTTACTAACCCATCCTGAAAAAACAGTGATCTTATCATTTCTTGCTGTGAATCACTCCCCCGCCCCGAATTCAGCAATGGTAGGCCTAGAGCCTATTGCTATAAGACATTCAATGAAACTCAAAGGTGGCAAATTTAAAACGAGTAACAGAAAATACTCTTTCACCCAATGCAAAATTAGCCCATAGAACTCATTGCTACAAGATGTCATCAAGACCAAGAGCTTGGCAGGATTTAAAGACAGACCAGACATTTATGTGGATAGTAAAAATATTCATAGTTATAGCAGTAAATATTTTTTTAAAGAAGATAAACAGTCAGAAGGTGTATAAACCCTCTAGCTCCAAGGCATAAGTCAATCTTTAACTATTGAGACTAGGAGGAAGGATTTTCTTAGAGCAAGTTGTTCCACCACAGACGACTGCATAGTTTCTTGCATGTTTCTCTTAAGCCCCTGGACTACATGAACTATTGGGGTCTGATTCCATACGGCATTTCCAGTATACCTATCTGAGTAGCCCTCTGAAAGCCAATGGGCCCATTCACAGTAGTAAGCACTAAGCGCGGTAGTAAATATTTACAGGATAGGGTTCCTAACATACCATTCACCCTGTGCAGAAGTCCAGTACAAGGTTTATGTCCCACTTAAGCTCTCTGCACAGTGGTTGAGTTCACCCCGGTGAGGCAGAGAACAATGAAGAAGTTAGTTCCTTGTGCATGTACAAGTGCCTTTTAATCTGTGCTGAGCAGCCCAGCCTATCAGTAAATTTGGAACATTTTTAATTGGAGTAGAGATTTCTTAAAGCAACAGAAAATCATCTACAGCTTTGTGCTTTTAGCTTTTGTTGTGGCTGAATTATAAAGGAACCTGGTCTTGAATTACTACAATCTCAAGGGAGAGAGGGAGAGATATTGTAGTAATTCAAGACCAGGTTTCCTTATATATAGTAACAAAAGCGCAGATTACAAGAGGTTCCTCCCTGAGTACACTATGATCATGCTCTGCTCAGAGTAACTAACCTCCCCCTCCTACCTCTGATGCTCAAAGGTCACCATGTCAGAATGAACAAGATCCAACAGTAACTAACAATTTAATCCTAACCACCACTGAACCAAAGCTATTGTAAAAATTTACTTAGCTGTAACTACTAAAAGGACTTAAACTTGGGGGTAAATTTCATTCCTGAACAGCAGGATGGCAAAGGCTTATGCACCACTACTCCCATTAAATGAGACTTAAATGGTGCATATGCCTCATGCTGGCCCTTTATATGGAGTGAACTTCACCCCTGGACACTACACCTCATACCCACATACCCTCCTTATTTCTGAAGGGTAATGAATGCTCAATATTTCTGTAACTATGAGGTCAAATCACTCAGTCGTAAATCACGTTGATTTTAATGGGAGCTGTGGGTACTCGGCACCTCTGAAAATCAGATCTTTTACTTAGGTGCCTAAATATAGACTTAGGTGCCTGATTTTAGATATCCACACTTGAAAATTCTGGGTTAGGTGAACAGCCACAGGCCACATAATAAGTCAATGACAGAACCAAGAATAAACCCCAAGAAGTTGTATCTCCCAGGCACTCACTTTAAAAACTAAATTGCACTGTCTCCAGAAATAGTGACAAGAAAATTGTCAAAATCTGAAAATGCATGTAATTATACTCTGGGCAAAAGCTGAACTTCCTAGACCACACTAGCCTTTACTTTAACTTAACAGTTTACCTTAAATTTTAACTGACATGTGCCCTAAAAAAGAAGTCGTTCATCAGACAGACTTAAGTCAGACCTTATTAAAATTTTTGTAGGTACAAATAAGAAGGTACTGTAATTTGTAACAGAACAGGATAATTAGGCCATCTACGAAAACTGGTGTTGGAGCACAAAGTTACGAGAGAAGGAAACAAACTAGTCACATTTTCAGTCTGCTGGAATCTTAAGCTGAGCACATATGCAGAAAAATCATGATTTTTAGTTTCTGGAGCATGGAAACATTGGTTGCATTTCTTGCACCTATTCTATAGTGTTTTAACTACAAAGCAGCACTATCGTTGACTCCAGGGGAAGCTGCTTGCTTTCGTCTCTTTGATGAGATGGGAAAGATACAAAGAAGCCATTACCATTGATGAGAGAAGGAATATGATCTCAGGGATATTTTATTTAAAAAACTAGCTCTTGGAAAAAAATTTAGCTAGCAGTATTTGATAAGAATACTTTCAAGACATTTTGCAGAGCTTTTAAAATCTTTTTTGTTTTACTCACTGTGATTTGACATCATCAGAAATGTGAAACTGGATATTGGTTTATCAAAATGTTTTTTGTGTTGCTTAGTAATGTTTTCTGCTTAGCAAACTGTTTTGGATGGGATTCTCATACTTTTCGGGGTGTGAACTAGATTTTAATAGAGACGGTGTCTCCCCCCTTCTCATTTACAATTATATAACATGTCTGTAGAAACCACAGCCGTCTGTTCCCGTCACCTTGGACATACTGACCACCTCCATTGTTCTAGCTTCCCCTGTTCTCCTAGACATATTTCTCCTGCTAGTGGCTGACAGCTCTAATCCACACTGATGGCTCCAGTACCTAAAAGTGTCTCCCATTGCCTTTCTTCTTCTTTTAACGTAGCCATGGTCCCTAACAGAGGCAGCTTATCAGTTTGGGGAATCTCTGGTTTAGTGTGATCCCTACTAGACCTGTGGGAATAAACAATTTTTTGGGTCAGTGGCCAACCAGAAAAATTGGAGAGGAAAATTGTTTCATGTCACCCTAAAGGAAAATTATTCAAAATTTTCAGCAAACCCAAAAAGCTGAAAATATTTTGTTTTGGGTCAAATGAAACAAAACATTTAGGTTTTATTTTCAAGGTTTTTTCCTTTAAAAATAAAATGGAAGTAAAATTCTAAATGAAAACTCTTTTCAAATTAAAATGTCAAAAATAAATATTTTGACTTTTTTTCAGAATTTTTTTTGGTTTGGTTTTTTTCATAGCATTTAAGGCCAGAAAGGACCCACCAGCACATGTAGTCTGACCTCCTCCACATCAGGGGCCACTAAATCTCATCAAGTTATCCTGTATTAAGCCTAATAACCTGAATTAGACTAAGGTATCAGCCCTCAAAAGATTAAACTATCGTGTAACACAGGCAGAGACTAGGAGGGACCAAAGTGCACCAATGCCCGAGATTCCTGCAATAGTAAATAATTGATCTTGTGAGAAATACCCAGATGATCCTAGCAAGCGACCAGCACCCAAGGCTGCAGGGGAAGGCAAAACACCCACAGGTCCCTGCCAATTGAACTTTGGGGAAAATTCCTTCCCAGCCCCCAAAATGGTGATCAGGTTGACACTGAACATGTCAGCAAGACATATCTGCAATTGTTTTAAACCAAAAGCATTCCATGCAAATTCGTCAAATGTTTTGTTCAAGCCAAATCTGCACTTTTCAAATCTGCCTTAAAATCAAATCCGCCTTAAAATCAAATCTGCCTTTCAAATCAAATCTGCCTTAAAATCCCTTCACTGTCTCCCTATTGCCTCAAATTATGCTTTCTTTCTTGCTTTCTTGGGCCTCCTGAATTTATCTCCTTCCTACATCTCTGTTCTTATCATTTTTGCTTCCCAGTGCCTTCTGCACTTAGCCCAGGCTTCACGTCTGACTACCTGACTACAGTCTCTGTGTCCTTCTCCCATACTTTCCTGAGTGTCTTCTTTCATGTGGTCTTCTCTGTCTGAAAACCCCTTTTAAATTTTACTTGTCGTGCCTCATCTTCCTCCATTAAGCCCCTTCTCAAAACCTATTTCTTCAAGCGAATTTATAAACTACAGTGTTATATTCATATTAACAACAATCACCAAAACAAGCAACAGCGGTGTAACTAACTCCTCTCCCAAAAATCACATGATCTTACAGTCTTCACTCTCATTTTCTTTCCTCCATCAATTTCCTCTTTGTGTCTATTATCTCCTGTTGTTCTAGTGTTAACTTGTATTATAAATTTCGGGGGCAGGGACTCAGTCTTTATTTGGTTTGTGAAGTGCCATGCATGCCAATGGCACTGTATAATTACTACTAAGAAAGGGATATAATCATTTTGAAATTTAGTTCATTTAAAAACAAAAGAATTTCAGTAATTTCAGCTGCTATATTTATGCCAGTCCTGAGATTTCCCCTGCTAATTTATTTGGTATTACAATAATGTTTCCTTATTTTAAAAAGTGTTTTTCTCCCTTCTGCTATATGAGAGGCCCACACAAACAGGGAAAACTGACCAAGTGACTACTTAGGGGGAAATAGCGAAACTGAGTATACGCATAGCACCAGATATTCACATGCTCGGCACCTAACTGCGACTGTTGTGACATTTGAACCCCAATATGCTGAGCTCTTTTGAAACTCTGGCCTGTATTGCTGTCAAATGCACATAGTAAACATAATGGGGAAAAACCAGAAAAATATTTTTTCTCTCTAATCTCTTTCATTTATAGTAATCTCTGGTGTTCCTCGGTACAATATGCAGCAGTTAATTTTAACATAATAGTAACAAGGAAAACATTTTCAGACAAAAAAAAAAAAGGAGTACTTGTGGCACCTTAGAGACTAACAAATTTATTTGAGCATAAGCTTTCGTGAGCTACAGCTCACTTCATCGGTCCCTCTAATAAAACCAGAAGCAACCACAAAAATCAGCAGATATGTGGCAACCTAGAGAATCAACTATACTCATGAATGAGGATGGCAAAAGGCAACATTTATCTCCTGATGTCGGCTTGAAGGTTTGGGTTTCCATGAAGGCTTGTGTAGTGGCTTTGTGCATCCTCCTCTTTTCAGCTTTCTGCAGACAGCAGAAATCAGTTTGCTTATTATCTTTTTAAAGGTTTTGTTTCCTGTGTTTTCATGGTCAAAGGAAGCTGAAGCACCAAAAACTAGTGTTTAATATTGAACAATGTTCTTGTTTCTCATCTGAATAAGGAAGCCATAGCTTGTGGATCTGTCCAGGTGGAGTAGATTTCAGAATGGTTTTCAGCTTGTTAATAAATTATGACTATGGCTGTGGTAAGTTTAGACCAGAATTATCAAAGAAATCAGGGAACTGAATGAAGGCAGGGATAATTTACAACAGTGCAAACAGAACCCATCAGTACCTGCCAGAGTTTCTAAAAATGTCCTACTAAGTTAAGCGTGCACCGTTTTACAACCTCCAATAGTATGTTCTCCTATCAAAATAAGAGAAGAATTGTGATCTGACATTCCTTGTTGTGGGAATACAGATATGTTGCATTCATGAATAAACATACAATAAAACTGCTTTTCTTCTCAGCAGGCCAAATGCTGTCCCCCGTCCCCAAAGGTACAAGGCACAAAACGCAGCTGAGCCAGTTATGTGGTACCAGTGGCACAGGGGCACTCCAGACCCTCTGCATGCTCTAGAACACTGCTCCATTGTCTCTTTCTATAGGTCTGTGGAGGGAGATATTGGGAGTTTGTAAACCACCTAGAGTGTGGAGCCATTTCTACCGCCCACGGACTGCACTACGGGCTGCAGAATGAGTGTGTGCATGTCCTGTGCTCTGTCACCAGTTAGAGAGAGGATTCTCTTCATTCAACGCTTTGGTAAGTTGCCTGTTTGTTCAGCGCTTACCTTTACTCATAAGCTTTCCACAAATGATGATGAGAGGTCCTGTTATTTTTTCCCCTGTGGGTATAGAGTGGGGGTAGGTGTCAAAAACCTTCAAAATACAGTACCCTCATGATTTCTGTTTCCAATGAACGCTAGATATAAAAGCAGACACTTTGGCTCCTTATGCTCCCTGTTTTAACAATGGTTATCTCTGTAAGTAAATAGACTACCTAGACCATGCTTACCTACAGTATGGCACTTTATTCCCATGTTAAATAACAGTAGCTTACTCTCCTTAAACAAACTCAATTAATTGCTAGCGATAATACGATCCATTGTGGCGATTTTAACAATCCTGTTTTTCCAGCACGGGGGACATGCTGCCTTATTTGCCTTTCTGTTAGTACTTTTCTGCAAACTAGTTAGCTTTTCCTCCTTTAACTCACAAACTTTATTTGTGTAGCCAGCACAGCATTAGAAATTGAAACTACTTCAAATAGTGCAATAGCTTCCAGATAGAACATATGTGAATGTAGACCCTTCACAATGGATCAGGAAATATAGGTTTTGAACTCTCAACTGACTGGTTTATAACTTAGAGTGTGAACTCCTTTTTATAAATGCCAGTTTCCTTATGTTGCAATTAATTTGAGCAAAATGTCAATTGATTTTATTTCACACTGGATAACCACCTTACTTAAAACTGGGAACTTCTTAAAATTGCTAACGTTAATGCTACAAAGAAATGGAAGGAAGGAGATAACTTTCATGGTCTATGATAATTTTCCAAAATTCCTTGTGTACACCGATTCAGATAACCAAAAACAGCCTTGCTAACGTCCACTCATCTGCTCACCCGGGATGAGAATTCTCTCGAGAGCAAGAATATCCTTACCATTCTTATCATCATGGGAAAGGGTGGTTGAGCAAATTTTGTGCCTAGGTTTGGGCTGGTAGTTCCAAAATGATTTTGGGAAGCTGATTTGAAAACCAAAACCTCTTGAGCAAATGCATTTAAGTGCTGCTGATTAATCCTGAAGGTGCCTTTAACGTTATTGTTATTGCACTTGTCATACACTAAGGGATGGTCAGGTAATCAACAAGCTAGACTGGCAACATATTCTTTACCTTCTAATCTTGATTAGGTCAAAAATAAGATATGCATCAGCTGATTCTGTGTCCCCAAAGGAAGAATCTCTCATATGTAAGCAAAATGGTAGAGAGGATTTACGCTACTCTCTTTCTGTTCACACTTCTTTGTGCAGCCAGCACAAGTCAGGCAGATTAGAACTCTAAGAAATGGCAGCAAGAGTGTGCTTAACTTCAGGTAGCCTTAGAACACCCTGAACCCTAATGAAGGAGCCGTACTCTATGGCAAGTTGCATGTAAATTGTGCAGCAAGGCCCCAGGAGCCCAGTGCCTACCATTTCCCCCAATCATAGCTATTTACATCTGGACTATGTGGAAGGTATTAAGTCTGTGTCAGGTCATATGGATTTTCTAGAGTCTGCATCAGATCATGAAGAATTCAGTCAAGCCATGTGGACCGTATACCGTTCATACTAAGCCACATAAACTTGCAGACTTCATAAAGTCCAAATTGGCTTCAAGTATGCCAAACACTGTGTAATATATGTGGATCATAGGTTAAGGATACATGCTTCCTACCCCGCCCCCGCCCAAATACAACATTTGTGCTGTAGTACTTAAATGGAAGCTGCCACTCTTACTGTCTAACTGCTTGCCTTATATGCCCTTTCAAAAATAGTCAATGGTACTTCTAGTAAAGCCAAGCAGGTTAAATCAACTTAGGAGTTTGCAGCTCAAACAGTTTAGAAGTTATGGTGATCCATGCAAAACAAACAAACAATCTCTGAAAGTAAACAACCACAATTTTTGGTTTCCATAGCTCCAAAATGCATATGATTTGCCTGAAACTTTCCAGAAAAAATCTACCCTGAGCTGAAATCTTACATAAGAAACTTCACTTTGATTTTGATAATACTAGGAGCAAATATTTGAAAATCAGGCTAACAGCAAGAAACTGGTTTCAACTCTAACTATAGAAAAATTAACATCCTCTTACAATCAAGATCAGGAGGGCCTTACAATGGGAAGTGTTGGACAACCTTAATAAAAAGTGGCACTATCAGCCCCTCCTTTAATGTTGCTGTCATTGAAATACTGTGATTAGAAGTGGTAGAATATTTTTCCGATGAAATAATATTTCACTGGAAAATGTGGATTCATCAAGCTCAAAATGTTTTCCCCAAAACATCTGGGTTCAACAAACTTTGAGCAAATCCAAAGGGAACCCTGGATTCTTGGCAGGCTGCTGGGAACCCTAGTGCTTCCTGAGTCCATGACTCACAGGCTGACTGTCCAGCAAGTGCCAGTCCTGGTGAGAAAATTTATTTTCAGAACACCATATTAGTGTTCCCTAGCTATTCTGGGGCCCTATGCAGCCCCCCCCCCCACGGGGGGAGGGGGCAGGCCTCTGCTGGGGGGGAACAGAGGGGCTGGCCCCAGGCCTCCACGGCAGGGCGGGGCTGGCTTGGGGGGCAGGGGAGAACTCCCCTGAGGAGTGCAGCAGGGCTGGGCCTGCACTTCCCGCCATTGGTGAGTGCAGGCCCAGCCCTGCTGCACTCCTCAGGGGAGTGGGGGCGAGGCGGGGGCAGAGCAGGGGCAGGGGTGGAGGCAGGGCAGAGGTGGAGCTGGGGAGGGGAAGGGGCAGGGCGGGAAGAGCAGGGTTTGAAGCAACACGCAACTGCGCAGGGCACCAGGAAATTTGGTGCGTACTTTGTGTATGGGTAAGGATGGCCCTGCCATGTAGCGATGTTTCGAAAACAATATCTATATCTATCTATCTATTTTGCGAGAAACATATAAAAATTCAGTTTTGGTTTTTAACTGAATTTTTTTTCATTATTTTTGGCTCAGCTCCTCAATCAAAAAATCAGTTATTCAGTCAGTTAATTGTGATGTGATATATTTAATTAATATAGCAAAAATTCTGATGTTAACTAGGAAACTAGAAAATCATACTTCATAGCTATATTTGAATGAGGGAGTTATATTTTACATCCGAAAGGCTGTAGAACTGACGTGATATGTCTTTAAAAGGTAAGCTGCATGCTGTATTCTATCTAGAAGAGCACCATCTGAGATGTGGCTGGCATCCCAGCTGTGTTCATGGGATCCTCTTCACAGTGTGTTTGACACAGAGATTTATAGTGAAAGAACTGATTTAGCAGTTTGACCCAAAAAAGAAACTGGCCGTCACCAAGAAAGGATTCTGGCAGTGCTATATTTAATAATTCAATGTGTCCTGTCATCTGATTGCATATATACACTTTTCACATGTAGCCAAATATACTCTAGTACATATGGTAAATAATCATTTAAGCCCTACTCCTGCAAACTCTTACACATGAGTTTAACTTTAAGCACTGAGTGGGCCCATTGAAGTTTGACTACAAGTGCCTAAAATTACCAATATTCAAAAGTGTTTGCAGGATTGGCACCTTAGTCAATGCTAAGATGATTTGGGAGTACTTGGATAACATTTCTTAATGTTTCTGCAACATGTGAAAATGTGTATAGACAATGTGCTTGATTTTTGCAAATCTTGGTTCACATGGGTAATTCTTACTCATATAAAGGTTTGCACAATCAGGCCCAGTACTACTAATAAAAAAACTTGATTATTGTTTATTAAAAATTAGCAATAAAGATATTTTAAAAATTAAACAGAACGCACCTGAGGCTCTAGACCAGCACAGCACTGAAGCATGTGTTTAAGATATGTGTAATCCTATTGGCTTCAGTGGTGCTGCATAATGCAGGTGTAGGGATCCAGCCGCATGGAAGTCATTGACAAATCAGGGCCTTAGGGCCAAATCTAATTTTCCTTCCCCACAAGGGAAATAACATTGATGTGAAGGGATTACTCACATGAGGAAGAAGTGTCCCTTAAAGGTGTGGCTAAATTCAATTTTATTTGATGCTTTCGTTTCATAGAAGAGCTAATCTTGACCTTTTTTGGGCGAGGGAGAGGGAAGAGAAAGAGTTACAGACGCTCTTAGACCCCATCTACACTACGAGTTTAGGTCAAATTTAGCAGCGTTGGATCGATTTAACCCTGCACCCGTCCACACAACGAAGCCATTTTTGTCGACTTAAAGGGCTCTTAAAACCGATTTCTGTACTCCTCCCCGATGAGGGGATTAGCGCTGAAATTGACATCGCCAGGTCGAATTTGGGGTAGTGTGGACACAATTCGACGGTATTGGCCTCCAGGAGCTATCCCAGAGAGCTCCATTGTGACCATTCTGGACAGCACTTTCAACTCAGATGCACTAGCCAGGTACACAGGAAAAGCACAGGGAAGTTAATGAAAAATGATGTCATTTTAAATTAATGTGCAAGGATTGCTTCACCTGCTACTGAAATGTAGCAACCTTCGGGATGAAACACAACTGTTTAACGCTGTACAGAAACACCAGGCCCTGATTCTGCAACTGGATCCATGCAGACAGATTCCGGTGCCCATTCTGTGCACCACTGATTTCTGTGGGGCTTCACACAGGTGCAGGGAATGAGAGTTCATTGCAGGATTGGGGCTTAAATTTGTAACACACTTTGGGATGAAATGCAGTTCGAGATTGTTCTTTAACATGTTACCTTTCTCTATATTGCATTTGTGATGCATTGATGGTAAATTTTAAGCACAGGAAGCAGCAAACTTCAGCTCTGAAAACCTCAGGGTGTTTTCCATCCTGATGTGTTGCCCTCAGAAAGGTGGGAATTCAGACTCTTCCACTGGCTATTCTCTCTGTGATTGACTAGTTACCACTCAACTCTCTGATGTGAGTTCCCCTCCCACAGAAGTGTTTCCCTGAATGTCCTTCTGATAGTTAATCCTTTATACCAGGGGAAAACAAGCAACTGCAGTGTTCTTTTGGCCATTTTCCATCTCATTGCTGTAGGCTGCACCTTCCTCCTTGAAGCTGGTAAAATGTTTTGTTTGTTTTACCCCATCCTCTCATATTTTCCTCTCATTTTCCTTTTCTCATTTCCCAAGGAGGGGGCATATCTCCCTATAGTTTGGGGGTATTCGGTTTTTGTTTTTTTGTTGTGTGTGTGTGTGTGTGTGTGTGTGTGTGTGTGTGTGTGTGTGTGTGTGTGTGTGTGTGTGTGTGTGTGTGTGTCTTTTCTTCTTGTGACCAGCCAGGAGCTAAGGGCTTATGAGAAATAAACAAGATATCAAGTCTGTTTAGACTTTATATTCTCAATGAATTAGGTTTTTGAAGGCTAACTTGAAGTGCATGATCCAGGCTGGTACAGCCCCAAACAGTTTCCCATGACAGCTTTTCTGAAAGGGCCTTCAGCTTCCTCATTCTACCACAAATTAATATATTGCAATATTTGGCCCTATGTAATTCCCACTGATGTCAATGGGAAGCCAACCACTGAGAGCTGAATCAGTGAGCATTAATGGTTGTGCGTCTGTATTGGTAAAACTATTAAGATCAAAAGGGATGAAAGAAAAACTATTGCAAATACAAAATAATGTCATTGTATAAACACTGTTTATAAGCAAAGCGGAAAACATAATTGTTTACAAATAATATACTGCTAGTGTAATACATGTAGCCAAGATGTACTCAGAAAGGTTCACATTATTCATTATTCATCCAGAAAAGTTCTAGCTATTAAATTATTTAGTGATGTAAAATTTGACAGAAATAAAATGAATGTTAGATCAGTGATGGCCAATGACATTCATGAAGTTCTATAAAGTGGCTCACCTCTGCCATCACCTCTAATACAAAGGATCCTTCTGCATAGACCACAGCTCTCTGCATGCAGACCACCACCTTAAATAGCCCTGGTGGGTCACACCTTTGTTCCTTTGTATAAAAGATGAGAAGGGAGGCTACAGTCTCATCCATTTTATGCAAGGTACTTCTGAACCCCTGTCAAATTACCATTGAAACCCTCTGTGAAACAAACTTTGGGTGTCTCTAAGTTAAAGCAGGCACAGATATGTGCCCCAGAATTGGAGATTAGAATAGACATTTTCACATCTTATTCTTTTTACAATCTTTCATTTTCCTTCTCATCTCAAAATGAACTGACTGTAGCTTTATCACTGGGTTGCTCTATATGCTGAAGGAACCCATGACTTAGATTTGACACAAAATTCAAATAAATATAACACTAACTGAGCCACATAACTAAAATTCATAAACTAAATTCTGGAAGAACATGAATTTTAACAAAATACTAAATGTACTGTCTCAAACTTTCCAGAAGTCCACTGGGCAAACAATGTATAGAAGACAATGATCCTATCTTCTCTAGTCTGGCTTGTTAGTAGAATTTTACATTTACTTAAAGGAACAGTACCAAAATTTGAATCCTCCAAAACTTTTATAATTACACTTTTTGCATGCCAACAGATTGTAGGACAAATCTATCAGGCCTCAACAACTGGAGCTTTTACCAACTTAAATCCCAATTAATTAATTTGGCAAGCAGATCAACAACAAACTCAGGATGCTATGTTTGGCAGCATTGCTTGAGTGTCTCTGCAAGCGCGCACACACACACACACCCCTCCTGGAAAAATGCAATCCTAATAAATGCTACATTAGGAATTCATCACATTGTCCACTCAACTCATCATCTGGGATTTTTAGAGTACTCCATGCCTTATTTTTGAGACTAGGATTTTATCTTTATTAAGAAAGAATGTAGATAAATAGGCAAGATTTGGGGGCTGGAATATAAAATATGGGTTTGCCAGCCTTGATAGTGTCCTTGTAAAATTCTAGGCTTGTACATCAGATTTGTTTGAGAGCAGTAATCCTTGGTACTTCTTATGATAGAATTTCTACATGTAATTTTTTTAACCTAAGAATTCTACAGTTTTCCACTAAATGTTGTCTCTGTTTAAACACACAGGATCCTAATGAACATCAAGATAAGCATGTGACTAGTCACATTGACTTCAATGGTACAGCTCATGGGTTTAAAGTTACTCAAGTGCATCGATACCTTGCTGGATCAAAGCCTAACTGCTTATTACACCCCAGAAGACTGACATCACAATAACCTCCATGCAACACCAATTAAAAATATCAGAAAGAGCTCAACTAGTGTACACAGCTAGGTCTCTTTGGCTGCCCTGAAGATCATCCTTGGTAATTCAGGGGTTTGTTTGTTAAAATTTCTTTGCATTAAATGCAAATATCAGAGAATTTGAGCCTACAGCGGTTCATCACCACAACCTAACTTGTGAAGATGATTCCATGTTTTCTTGCTTAACCTAATTTCACCACCTCCAGTTCGTACCTCCACAGTGCAACTGGGTCCTTGTTAGTTTAAAAAGAGTTTCGCTAGGCATATGAATCCCTCTGCTTCTGCTTATGCTGCTGACATTAGAAGTTATTCTATTTACCTTAAATGATTAAAAAAAAAAAAACCCTAAAAATAAACAAGTCTGACTCCAGCAAAAGTCTGACATCTAGACAGAATACGGTTGCTTTGAAAGGTGTCCAAAAAATTGTATACATTACTTCACTTAGTAGACGCAGTATTATTTGCATTTAACAAAGTACTTTAAGTATCCACTACCAGCTGTCTGAGTCAAAACATTTCACAGCATAAAATATACTACTATTTAAGGCTAATGATCTTATCAAACAGGGATGAGAATTCTACACAGTACCAATGACTATAGTTATAGCATGGATAATATGTAATTAGTACAAGAATGCATCTCTTGCTGTTTTGAAGCCCTATCTGAGCAGAAATGACGAGTCCCTCTATTCAACCTTATGGGATTGTACATGTATTCCTTACACTAGAAAGGAGGAGAGTACTTTTTCATTTAGGAATATCTTTTATTTTATTATTCTCTAATTAAACTCTGTCCAACTCCTAGCAGAGAGTCAGTTGTACACTGATTTTTTTCCTCCTCCTGCGATTCAGGAGTGAAATACAGGCTCCCCTTACTGTGGAACTGGTGCTTTTTCTCATTGATATGCCACCAATTTATTTTTCTTTAAATTAGGACCCAAGTCTGTCATTTTGATCAAACAAAACATTATGCTTCTTTAAAATAATGTCTAGTTCAGTTTTGAAATTTCACAGTCATAGTCATATGTCTGAATGCCGTGTCGAATATTCAGAACAGAAAAGAGTGATGTCTGTGACTTCTGTGGTTGACCTCCCAGTTCCTGTTGTATATTTTCCCTCTCTGGGGCCTTTATTCAAAGGGGGTAAGGCACTGATGTGATAAGCTTTCGCAGACAAGAGGAAGACACCCCAGAACAGAATGGGCCAGATCCATCTCCAGTGTAACTCCACTGACCTCAGGCAACCAGATGATACCAATGAAATTTTATCAAGGATGTGTTTGGCCCACTGAGTCTGTCAAATTAATTTTCTCCTGGGTTTTACTACCCACTCTTGTCCCTAAGGTTTTGAAGAGAGTGGAGTTTACTCTGCTCCTGTCCTTGTCTCTCTCACTCGCAGGTTGTACCAAATTTTAATATTTCGGTTTCTGGCTGAGGATCATAACATTCACAGGCTTGAGGCTTACCTGGAATTTGAAACTTGGGTCAGACCCTAAGAGGAGATAAAATGTGCCTCAAGAAGACTCTGTTCTTTGCTCCCTGCTTACTCCTCCTTGGTGTCACCATCTTTGATTTTATATTGATTTATTTATTGATTTATTTTGATTTTATATCTGAATGGCATTGTTTGAATAAGCTTTGACATAGGCAGATCTCTTTCAACTACCAGTATTATAAAGTCTGATGTACTTCAGCTGCTCCTTTCCAGTTTCCCTCTATCTCCTTTCTTCATTTGTCTTTCTTTATTGTGCTTTTATATAACATTTACACTCATAGGTATGTTTATGGATAAATGGTACAAGATTGCTTTGACAAAGGCTCTCCCTACTTGTGTACTCATATTATGCTATATGTACAAAATTGGCCTCTGTCATTTACTTCCATCACTGACCTCCAACTCATCTATCCACCCCTCCTTCTATCCATCTCTCCATCCTCTTGTATGGCCTCCATCACCATAATACCTGAGCACCAATCCAAGCCACTGTACATACATTTTGATATAATTTTTAAAACATGTATGGAACCATACACATGTTCCATAATCTTTCACTATTATAACCCTGGTTTTCCCCACAATACTCTGTTTGTTGTGTTTCTTTGCTGTGTTATGCCTAACTACCAAGCACGGTGCTTATTACTATGTGTAGTCCCATTGAACTCATAGTAGTAAGCACTCATGATACCAGGAGTATCTTGCAGCAATAAGCTCAATGCCCAGAAAAACGTGCACACATGCTTTACACTCTGAGTAGTCCCAGTGAAGTCAATGTAAAGATGAATATGTGTGTAAGTCCTTGCAAAATTGGCTCCTTGTATTTAAATTTCTTTGGGGCAGCACCTTCCATTTTTGGGGTACACATGGCTAAGTATATGGGTGGTGTGAGCACTGTCTGAGGGCTGTAGAAGGTGAGAGCTGCACTGTACAGGAGCTGCCAGGGAGTGATTTTAGGAGAAAGCTTTTACAAATATGTCAATAATCAGGTTAAAAAGAATACAATCACAGAATATTTATATGACAACTTGACGCTGAGAATTTGGATATAATTTAAACTAATCAGTTGAGAAAAGCTTACTATGATCCCAGTACAGGTAATGCTTCTGGAGCTGTTCATCATTTTCTTATGAGCACAGAAAGTACTTTGAGGGAAGGGGGTCCAAGCATGATACACGCTTTCACCAGCGACAATAAAAAAAAAAGACCTCACTGCTATGATGCCGCTGTTATTGTCTCATTGCCTTGCACACTCTTTGTAGGTGGGGAAGGAAGGGCTGGGATAATGAATGTTTTCTAAAGCCCTTTGAAAAGGATGAAAAACCACTTAATGCTTTGCATCTGCAGAATGTGACTTCCTCCATTAAGCAACAGAAAAGGTTTCGGTTTGAGTTATGTAGTTTCATTTCTAAGACATGCCTTCCTCAGATGACCTCTCTCATATCTGTTCTTACAAAGTATCAGACTTTATTCATTCCAATCATGGAACATAGATGGAAGCTTTCTAACAGTGTCTTCTCCCCCCCCCCCCCCTCACAAATTAATGACTGGGAGACTCATTGCAACTCACTGAATTTTACAATTGAGTGAGAAAACAAATATATATAATATAAAAGCCAGGAAGGTTTATCCTAAAATGTTTTAATTTACTTGGTCAGTTTCAGGTTAGTTTTAATTATGACTGATATTATATACTATGGTATGTGAGCAAATTTCTGGTGTTTATTTTGTAAGTCTTATTAATATGAGACCTCACTATGGTCTATTGGCTGAAAAGTGCAGAGAAACCAGGCATTTTATGTATGTGTGTGTAAATCAGAACATGTGGTGGTTGAGTAAAGTGAGGATTTGCAAGGCTCTGCATTATTTAAGCTGGAGAAGGTCCTGAGCCATCAAATTCAGATAAGAACTCCCCAGAGTTCAGAGGTATTCAGATCTTGGCTTTCAGTTAGGTCCATTTGTAATTTAAATGTAATATTTAATCATATTTTTATTTCTTGAGTAGGTGGCCAATTATATCCATCCGGCTTATACGGTGTCCTCTGCTCATTGCAGCATTTGACTTTCAGTCAAATCTATATAATAGTAAAGTGCACAGAAAATATTCCTATTCAAAGAACACAAAGGAAGAAAAATAAGAGGAATATCTTGCCTCCATCTATGCAAGCAATTCTCATTGACATAATTGGGAACTGCACATAATATTGTAGGCAATTAATATTGTAGGTAATTAAAAGTGCTTCATTTGATAGAAACTGCATTTCATTTTGAGCAGTGATTTAAGAGTTCCTTTAGTTTGTTCAGATTATTATTTTAGCGAAAATGAAATTGTGGTCAGAACGTAAGTATTTGTTCACATTCGAAAATGTGCAGGTATTAAATTATGTAGTTTATTTAAATCATCACTTTCTTAGGTTTGCTGTTTAATAGCTCCATTAGCCTCAATGTAGAGAGCAAATCCCACTGTGGTACAGCCTGTTGTGACACAAATATACTTACAGTTCTAGAGGAGAAAGGGAAAAAATTCCCTTCAGTAATGTATTGTTGCCATAAGAGGAAAAGACAGTTCCCCTCCCCCAAGTAAAAGTTTTTTTGTGTTAAGTCTAAAGAAGTGAACTAATTAAAATATTGTCAACAATTGAGCCATGGGCAGTCTAGCCTAGCAGTTGGAGCAAGAATCAGGCCTACCAGTTTGAGCTGAATCCAGATGGGGTGGGTTCCAGGAGCAAAGCCAAGGGTCATAGCCAGGAATGAGAGGCCATAGCCTAAGCTGATATTTGTTCAATATCTATTTTGATTTAGTTGGGGATTAGGTCCTGCTTTGAGCAGGGGGTTGGACTAGATGACCTCCTGAGGTCCCTTCCAACCCTGATATTCTATGATTCTATAAGCTGAAGGGCTAGCTGGAGTTGTAGGCAGAAGGTGGAGCTGAGAGTCTGAGCCAGAAGTCAGAGATCAGGAAGGAGCTGGGGCTAGAGGTGGGAGCTGGTATACCCTGGGGCTGAAGCAAGAGCAAGGCTGGAGATAGGGGAGGCCAGGACAGGACCAAGCACAGCATCAGGCTAGAATGCATTGAGCAGCCACTGGACAGCTACTGAGCTTATGTATCAGCCTGGATACCCCTGTGATCAATCAGACAACTTCTATCAGGGCTCACTGGTTGCCCAGAGACTGGCTCTACTGCTGGCTGGCCCCTGACAAATATAGACACACTTTATATTGTTCATCATGAATTAACAGAGTGACCCCGTAACCTTGTTCACATAACCCTGTCTGAGCACAACCCAGACCCATGTTCATCACACTCATTTGTGTCCTGTCTGACTTCCAGACTGTAAGCTTCTTGGAGCAGGGACCTTTTCTACTGATTGTCTGGCATGGTGTCCGACCTTTCAGTGTGATATAAATGGAGATACCTGTTTTGATTCACTAAGAAGTGTGGGAAGATACTAAAATCAACATTTCAATAGAACATGCAGGAGTACTTTCAACAGCTGCAGTGAAACTCCTCTTTTAGTCCTAGGCTCAAAGTGTTTGCAGTTCCCCTTTCAAGACACGTGAAAAAAATAATAAATATTAAAACAGCAGTGTTAAGTTTTACCGTCCCTGAATATGTTCTTAAATAAAAAGATTGTATGGAGAGACAGACAGACAGACACACAGGGGTGGGGAGCGAGCAGTTGTGTCATATCAAATAGATTTACTACTAAATATCTTAGTGTAGATTACATTTTGTGTCTATTCTTCCTGATCCTACATAATAACTATCTTCTTGATTGCATAGCAATTGCAATGCAAGAATACTAGAATGAATAACAGGCACTGGAATGAACAGTAGAATGGCAACAGAATGTTGGAAGATGCAATCTTTGCCCAGCAGAGAGCAGATTGACAATTTGCCACAATCTCAAAGGACACGCACAATTTACAAAGATTGTGCTTGACAGAGTGCAAGGGGCAGAGACAATTGCAGTTTCAGAGCCAGTTAGGAGGTCTGGTTATTTGCGGGCCATGGGGGCACAAATATTCAGTCTGACTCATTAAAATGCACCTTCCAGAGACCTCTGGGAGAGCCAGCCACATTGCAAATGGGGTGGGAGACACAGGGCTGGATTATTTTCTAGGAACTGATACAAAATGGCTGCTACAGGGTTTAGGATCTGAGCCAAGAGTCTACATTGCGGTTTATGATTTATACTATACTGTGACCTGTCTCTCATTAGGAACTTTGTAACTCACTCTGGGATACAGTTTGTATGAAAGACGTTATATAAAATTAAACTATATTGTAATGTTATCACAATAGTGAGTTGCACTGAAGTTAGGAGGCTTAGCAAAGAGTGGATCAGGTTCTGATTTCAGTTTACATAAGTATAAATCCAGAATAACTCCATTGACTTCAGCAGAATTACTTTGGCTTTTAACTAGTGTAACTTAGAGCAGAATTTGTCCTGGGTCTTCAGTTAACAATATTGTTCTTACAGTAGCAATAGCTGATTTTTTCTTTTTTCTCTGTGAGATGTCCTATCAAATTGCCATTCACTGTAAAGATTCAATTGTTTGCATTTCTTTTTAGTTTTTGTATTGGCCTCTATTAATACTTTAAATATGGCCCAAATGTTCAAAGACATACTTACATACATGTGCCACGTTAGGAATGCAAATCCCTGACACATGCAAGCAAGGTTTTTTTTAAAATGCATGAATGCTTGTGTCCCAATTTCAATGCACACAAACACTGAGCAAAAGTGAACATGCACATCTTTAATTGGCACCATTTTGTCTTGATGCTCATAACATCACATTAAAATTTTATTTTAAAAAATACAGTGTTTATCTAATTCATTAAAACGTTTGTATACTAATGTAGCTTCTTGGTGGTTAGTTTATTCAAACTCAACACACTTCCAAATAAATACTGTTCTTTCCTTGTACCTTTGAAAACTTCCCCTTTCCCTGTAAAGAAACTGTAATGCCCTATGCCAGTAAAACACACACACACAGTAAATTAGCAAAACCAACCAAAGAAAAAGAATACATGTTAATTCCATAGCAAACGCTAAAGGGTCCATTTCTGCTCCAGTTGAAATCAACAGCAGTTCTGGTAATCACTTCAGTAGGTGCAAGATCATGCCCAGTATATTTTTTTAGGAGGGAGAGAGGGCGGGATTTGTCATTGCTGCTGTTTTTTGGATTTGGCAACTGTGATTAGAATTTGGACTTTGTCCATTATCATCCAGTCCCTAAGAAGTGTGTTCTAAGGGAATATCACCATTTTCCAAAATAACTCAAGAGACTGGGTCCAGTTTGAATGTGACCATTGATTACAAGTACGTCCTATTCAGTTATGAGTAGAAATCTTCCTCTTTTCAATATCAATTTCCATGGAAACTTAAAGTGCAATACTTGCTGCTCAGAACAGTGACGCTGTAGAAATGGCATTGTGGGCTCCATTTAATTTTAAGTTTTTTGGTCTATCAATGATTTCTGTATCACATGAGTTCAGTTTAAAATTTTTTTTCTAATTGCCAGTCCTGCAAACAACCTAAGCTCTGAGAATAAAGCTGGATTGTTTCGAATTCATACACTATCACCCATAGTAAAGGTTTTGCACGCCAAATTATGATCGCAATAATACCTGTGCAATTCCACTGCTTGCAGTGGTATTTGACTGGTGTTACCTCTGATACAGCAAATCACAATTATTATTTTTCAAATGCCTGAGTTAAAAAGTGTCTCAACTATATTTGCAGTAATCCCTAAAACAGGATAAGAAAGTACAGGGAAAAGTTAAAAATAATTTGATATTGTTATATAGGGAATACTGCATGTCCTGACATAACATTCTCTATTTATCCAAGGCAAAATTAGAAAAGGTTTAAGAGCAACCACTGTATGACAGCAAACTATGGACAGCAGCTTTTGCTCATGGACCTTTTAACTATTATGGCCTCTTTCAATTGAAATTTGTATCTATTTGGTGGTGTTTCTTTGCATTCCTGCACAGAGATTTGGGAAGAAGATTCATAGGTATACAGTGTTTGGAATCCCACCAAAGTAGGTCTTTCGAAGTGTAAACAGGACTGAAAGACTGAACAAATTTTGTCAACAGTCTTATCCCTTCTATTTAATCCATTAATTCTTCCTTATGGTGACCTGCTAGAACTCTATCATCACATGACAATAGGCAAGATAACGTTGCTCTCTTTTGTTTCAGATTTTTACGTTTTTTAATCCAGTCCCTGAGCGCTGAGATAAAATCTGTAATCTTTAAAGACTGTAACCAAAAGTTCTTAAACTATATCAGCCCAATTTATAGTCTGGCATTGACAGAAAATTATTTGGATGCAAATACAAGACTCATATTTACTATGAGATCTAGAAATGAAAGTCACTGGTGGCCCCCTGGATTGTTGTTAATATAAGGGTTGCTTTTCTATGCAATAGCTGAAAGACTAGGGTGCTGGTTTTACCTAGACTTTACATTTCTGAAGGCCTGTTTCATTTATTTACACCTCAGGGTTGTGGGATTTCAGATATCTTTTTTTCCAGTAAGTGTCTCACTATTTTGCAGGAGCTGTGACCACTGCACTCTGTACTAGTTTTTTTAGTGGCCCCATGCAGCATGATACATCAACATCACATTTGGTTTAAGCAACTTTTAATATACTGCAAGGGCTGTTAGCCATTGGTGCTGGATGCTATTAAAGTTTATCTACTAAATCTGGCTACTCTTTAGCATGTGAGTACAGTAAGCAACACCCAGATTTATAGAGTGTTCCCTCACATCAGAGAGGTATTAAAGCAAAACTGCATAGGATGTTGCATTGAGTTTGACTTACGAGGAGGAAATCTGAAACAACAGATGCTGTAGCATGTTTTCCCCTCTAAAGAAATAACAGATTTTCCCTTTCTAGTGATATATTTTCCCTATTTTACCTCTCCTCTTTGGATTCAGAACATATTGTAGATAATCACAGAATTTTACCTATCACACATTTAATATTTATTACACATCAAGCTATTATTGAAAATTCACCTCTTGTGATTACCTGAGAACAAACTGGGAAATCATGGGGGTAGGGTGGTTCGGTCATTATTAAGGCTTATATCTCAAGGCATGTTAGAATTATCAAATTATAACATTACAGAAGGAGAACTTATTACCATTTGGTTGAATCAGCTTGTATCATTGTGATATATTTTTTTATCTATAATATTCTTAGAGCAGTTCTTTGAAACTACTCAGCTTCACTTCTGTCTTTTCTATATGTGGATTATATTAGAAAAAAGTTATAAATCTGATTTCTGATTTGTCTATGTCTTGTAACTTGGACAGCACAGGAAAAAATCCTGAAAAGTTTGTCATGTTGCCTCTTTTAGCAAAACTAGATTCAACATTTAGCATGTCTTTACAGAGCGAGTCACTAACCACATCCCTGTTTCAATCACTGGATTACACATTTTATTTTAGAAGCCTTGACTCTTGTTCTAACCCTTTGATTACAGGACAAACTGAGTCCAGTTGGTTTAATTCATTAGAAAACCTCAACCATATGAAGAACAATACTTATATAATTCTTGTGAATTTTACTTCTGCATTTAAAAAAAAAAAACCAAAAGCAAATAGACATTGATCGATGCTTTAGATCACAATTTGTAACTAAATTATATTTGACAAAAACAAACTATAAAGAGAAATGCTAGTTACTGTTTTTATTTTCGAGTTCTGCCATGTAAACCTTTAGCAACCTTTACAGTCAAACACCATTGCTCTTCTTGAATTTCTAACTCAAGAAAAATTAAAGTATGAAACAGTACCTGGCAAGTACCTGGTGTGCTCTTGTGCTCTCTCACTCTCTCTCTCCCCTCCCACAGGCAGCTTGGCAATGGAATGCCCTTCAAATCCATGGCTGACTGCTTTTGGTAAATGTTTTACGAGACACTAAGCAACCTTCTGTCCCACCCTCCATGCAAACACCATTGCGAGAACACGGTATCATGGTCACAAAGGAACATATATGCAGTACAGAGCACTGTAAATGCAGCAAAGAAACCCTGTTTTGACTCCCCCTTTCCCCGAAATAAAAAATCCCTAATATGAAAGGGGGATATGAGAGAAGCGTGCTGGGGGGAAAACTACATCAGCAGGACTATTAATAAATATTTTTCAAGGAGTAAATCATGATAACCTTTTTCTTTATTGTTCTAATCTGCAAGCAAACCTAGGCATATCTAACAGGAAAACTGACGAACAGTTAATAAAGTGGAGCATATCTTTTCTAAATAAATCCTCAGTATAGGAACAGTCATCCCAATGACAGTTACAACTTTAAAAGAAACCAAAAAAAACCCCCATAACCAGCCCTAGTGTTCTCTGAAATCGCACAGTAAAACTATGTGAACAGGACCAAATCACAGTGCCAAGCAAAACGAACGTAAAAGGAACTTCTCAACAAGGTGCTTTCCCAATAAGAAAACCTGCCCGCTTTTCAGCTTCCCTGAAGTTACCCAAAGTTAAAATTCTACTAGTCCCAAACCAGAGTTTTTGCATTCCATTCAAGTTAACAATTACAAATGGAGGACAGCAGAAACCAGCTGGCATTAAAACCGTGAAATTATCTGACTTGACAAAGTAACACCACTGGTCGCAAAAGAGGAGAGGTCAGTGAACTAACTTGAAAATGACAGCGAGGGTTTAAACAGATGACTGAATCATACACAACAGCGCAATAGCATAGACGAACCCTCACTAACTCCTGATACACAGACACATGCACACGAGCCAACAAAAAAATCTTTTTTCCCCCCCATCAGTAAGTGTTGTATTTTTGAGACAGTATATTGTCTGCTGTGTTCTATCTTGTTTAGGGTAAGTTTGATTTATTTTGTCTAATTTGATTTCTTTATGGTCCCTACATTGTACAAATATATATATATTGTGACAGGGCAAGGCCAGATGGCTATGGAAAAGTAGTGGGAGACAGATATATTAGCTCCAGGCTAAACAAATCCCTAGTACCAGGATAAGTGAAATGGCAGCTGCTCCAGGTCAATTAAGACACCTGGCGCCAATTAAGAACTTTCCAGAAGGCAGGGAGAACGCTAGGTTGATTGGGACACCTGAAGCCAATCAGGGGCTGGCTGAAACTAGTTAAAAGCCTCCCAGTTAGTCAGGTGGGGGTGCATGTCAGGAGCTGTGGGAGGAAGTTGCGCTGTTGGAGAGACTGAGTAGTACACACCATATCAGGCACAAGGAAGGAGGCCCTGAGGTAAGGGTGAAGTGGAGCTTGAGGAAGTGAGGGCTGCTGTTGGGGAAGTAGCCCAGGAAATTGTACATGTCATGTTTCTAAAAGGTCAGCTACCATAGCTGATACTATTGCGGTCCATGGGCTGGAGCCTGGACTAGAGGGTGGGCCCGGGTTCCCCCCACACCTTTGCCCCCTGATTAATCACTGAGACTGGGAGACAACAGAGACTGTGCAAGGAAGGATAACTTCTCCTCACCTCCCTTGCTGGCTTATGATGAAAATGGCTCAGTAGACTGTGACCCTTGTCTCTAGAGAGAGAAGGGTTAGATGGTGGGTCACAGTGGGCCTCTGAGGCTAGCGAAATCTGCCAGGAAACACGGGACCCACGGAGGCAAGGACAGAGCTTTGTCACAATATATGTATATTAAATCTAATCAATCACTTGATACATACATCCAAGCTATCTATAACAATCTGTTTGATGGCTTGTTTTTCATAATGTATACATGACGGTAATGAGTATTCCAATGTTCTGGATTTTATGTATAGTGTGGATTTTGCACTAAGTCAGATACTCGGCTGGAGTGAATTGGAGAAGGTCCATTACCTTCAATGGAGCTATGCTAATTTAGACCAGCTAAGGATCAGGTTAGGTTAGTAAGTTAATTCTAATGAAAAATTAATCCCAACTCTACTTTTGATTTTTCTCTGTGTACTAGGTCCTCCTACAGTTACTTTAATTCAATCCACTGGCATTTGGAAAGTTCTGCCAATGGATCAGTAGGAGCATGACTAATGTACAGAATAGTATCTGACACACATAATCGCATATGAATTTGTTAGCATTCCAGTCGGCAACCAGACTTTGAGTAGACTCATCCTGATGTGTCACAGAAAGGGAGAATAGTTTCCTGGTCCTTCTCAGTTGTAAATTAGAGGGGCAAATATACAACCTAGGAAGCTTTCTATATACGTATATGAAGAATAAGACACTGAGTTGTGCAAGTGGTAGCAATATCACCAGCAGCAATGAAGAGGTTCACTGAGCGTGTTGCAGACGGTAAATCACAGGCAACACCTTAGTTCTCAATACATCAAAGGGGTTTCCTGACACATAGAGTACGGATAATTTTTCATCAGGATGCTATTCTTATGCTAATATAAAGGCAAATTGCTATTTTTTGGATAATCCAGTCCCAGTTCAGGGTGGAGTAATGAGAAAAGGGCTGTGGGCAGGTGAACAGTTTACATACCTGGGCTGATGCTGAAGTTTGCACATGCAACTGCCTCCAACCCCAGAAAACACATGTAAACCTGGAGGTCACTGACATTTCGATGTTAAATTACATTTTATTTTTACATGTTTTAAGCAAAGACTTTTGTAAAGACAGTTTATAATTTGAATATCCTCTTCAGTTTCCAGGCCAAATGTGTTTAAAAATACGACATCCAGGGAATTTTGTTGTCGTCTTCAATCAACGTCTACCCTCATGCTTTGTTTTATACTCAAAAGAATTTTAGGCAGCCCCTGAAGACAAGGAGAAGGACTGAGAGGCCAGCTGGGAGGAGAGAGGATTGGTCAGTTGCTCGCTAGAGCTGGGTGAAGTTTTACAACCAACGTTTTTTGGAGAAAATGCAGATTTGGCATCAGTAAAACAATTTAGCAAATTTGTGTTGATTTTGCCAAATTGTTTTAATCAAAAAACAAACCATAACAAATTTTGAAAAATCAGAAACATGTAACTGTTTTTATTCAAAATGACTTTTCATTTAGAAATGTCCTTTAATTTTATTTTAAACATTAAAAATATGCTCAAAATCAAAAACACAAGATATTTTGTTTGACCTAAAATGATTTTTTTGACTTCTTGATTTGCCAGAAATGGTGAAAATTTTCATTTATTAGTTGACCCAAAATGAATTTTTTTTAAAATGACCAGTGAACTGAAAAGTCATTTGCCCAGCCCTATTGCTGGCATTCCTGTGTGCCACAAAGATAGAACATGAGTTGACCTGGGAATAGATGAGAGTTGGGGCTCCCGTTTGCCTTTTGTGGGCACAGAACTTAAGTCTGCATGTGAACCTACAGGGGCTGGTTCACTGGCAATCCCTGAACGCAAACTGAGCTTGGTTTGTAACTGAACCCTGCACTATTTGCACAGCCCTGCCCATATGTAAATGAGCCTAGATAGTTCTCAGAAACCGTCATTGTGGTAGCAGTTGCTAGGGACAATGTAGAAATTATATTTTATTAAGTGAGCTGTAGCTCACGAAAGCTCATGCTCAAATAAATTGGTTAGTCTCTAAGGTGCCACAAGTACTCCTTTTATTTTATTAGTTTCACTCACTCCTGATGTTCCCAAAAGAATTCCCATTACATAACCTGACCTTTGCCTGGAAGTTGGAGAAAGAGGGAGGATTCTGATGAGCTTCTCTCAGCATTTTGTATTTAAGAATGTCATTCCAGCAGCCCATGTCCACACAGGATGGGAGTCTGGTATTAATGTGGTCCTTGACATCTGCAGACAATTCATATTTAATTCAGTTCATATCAACTGGTCATTGTGGTGATGCCAAGGGATACTCTACAAAAATGTGCAGTGCTTAGTGTGTGGGTGCTGTTAAATCCCAATCATCTTGGATTCTCTCCTGAGAGCTTTCAGAGTAGCAGCCGTGTTAGTCTGTATTCGCAAAAAGAAAAGGAGTACTTGTGGCACCTTAGAGACTAACAAATTTATTTGAGCATAAGCTTTTGTGAGCTACAGCTCACTTCATTGGATGCATTTTCCACTCAATGCATCCGATGAAGTGAGCTGTAGCTCACGAAAGCTTATGCTCAAATAAATTTGTTTGTCTCTAAGGTGCCACAAGTACTCCTTTTCTTTCTCCTGAGAGCAAGGCACTCCACAGCTGCTTTAAAACATTTGCTTTCCTTTCTGTCAGGAAGCGTGGTCTTTTGACTAAAGCATAGGATGGGGAGTCAGGAGACCTGGGGTCAATTGCCAGCTCTGCAACAGGCTTCCTGTGTAATGGTGGACAAATCACATTAACCTCTCTGTGTCTCATTTTTGCCATCTGTAACTCATACAGGTGTTGTGAATTTTAATTCATTATAGATAGAGAGCACTGGGACTCTCCTAAGGGAGGAACTATGTACATGCAAATTATTCTTCTACAGAAAAGCTTATTTGATCACGGGCAATGACCAAAGTAGTCTTAGCCACGTAGAGTCTGTACAGGACTTGTGGCAAGTTCAGATAGGACACACAAGTTTGCCAGAGTTTGTCACAATTCTACATTTTTCCTTTTAAAACATGCTACTGACTCTGGAGTCTGTGGCCTATTAATAAAGCTGGGCGGGAAACAGTTTTTAAGATGTCTTCCTACCTCGTCCCCGCAATTCCACATGGGGATGAATCATAGAATTGTAGAACTGGAAGGGACCTTGAGAGGTCATCTAGTCCAGTCCCCTGCACTCATGGCAGGACTAAATATTATCTAGACCATTTCTGACAGGTGTTTGTCTAACCTGCTCTTAAAAATCTCCAATGACGGAGATTCCACAACCTCCCTAAGCAATTTATTCCAGTGCTTAACCACCCTGACAGTTAGCAAGTTTTTCCTAAAGTCCAACCTAAACTGCCCTTGCTGCAATTTAAGCCCATTGCTTCTTGTCCTATCCTCAAAGGCTAAAGAGGATAATTTTTCTCACTCCACCTTGTAACAACCTTTCATGTACTTGAAAACTATTATAGTGTCTCCCCGCAGTCTTCTCTTCTCCGGACTAAACAAAACCCAATTTTTTCAATCTTTCCTCCCAGCTTGGTATTGTCCATAAATTTTGTAAGCATACAGTCTCTACCATTATCTAAATCATTGATGAAGATATTTAACAGAACCAGAACTGATACCTGCGGGACCCCACTCGTTATGCCCTTCCAGCTTTACTGTGAACCACTGATAACTACTCTCTGAGAACAGTTTTCCAACCAGTTTTGCACCCACCTTTAAGTAGTTCCATCTAGGTTGTATTTCCCTAGTTTGTTTAAGAGGGTCATGTGAGACAGTATCAAAAGCCTTACTAAAGTCAAGATGTACCACATCTGCCACTTTCCCCCTAACTACAAGGCTTGTTACCCGGTCAAAAAAAACTATTAGGTTGGTTTGACATGATTTATTCTTGACAAATCTATGTTATTTATCACCTTATTATATTCTAGATGTCTTCAAACTGATTGCTTAATTATTTGCTCCATTATCTTTCTGGGTACTGAAATTAAGCTGACTGGTCTGTAATTCCCTGGGTTGTTCTTTTCCCCCTTTTTATAGATTGGCACTATATTTGACCTTTTCCAGTCCTCTGGAATCTCACCCGTCTTCCATGACTTTTCGAACATAATCACTAATGGCTCAGATATCTCCTCAGTCAGCACCTTAAGTATTCTAGGATGGATTTCATCAGGCCCTGGTGACTTAGACATATAACTTGTCTAAGTAATTTTTAACTTGTTCTTTGAAATTATGAGAGAGAGTCACCCCACACTAGCCAACAGCCAAGTGTAGGATTAACCACGAGGCTGTTGGCTATTCTGGGGTGTGTTTCTCAGTCTCTCCTGTTGGAGCTGTTTCACTTGCTATAAATAATTAAATATTCATTGGGCCAGAGAGAAGGAAACTGATTTTATATCCCAATGGTTAGGGCATTCACCTAGGATGTGAGAGATGCATGGACTTTGTCTTCTGTTTTGACCAGGAAATCCATTCTGGACCTGAGAGACAGTCTCAAGAAAAGTTGTGTCAAAACTGATAATATTTCTGTGAATAGTTCAGTTTTGATGAATCAGCATTTCCCAACCCCCCAAAAAGTTTTTTTTTTTTTTTAAATTTCTGACCAGGGTTCTCCTTATTAACGTCAATTAAATCTAAATTTTCTACTCCTTTAGACCATCTCAGTATCTCTTATGTAAAGACACCCCTGGCTGGGTCAGAATCAGGGATTGCTCTTGAGGTAAAAAGTATGAGACTCTGCTGCTTGAGCTAAAGGACCAGGTTGACATTAGTTTGTGTGCTCCTGTAGATCCGGCCAGTATTCAGCAGCTGTTATAGAAAGAATGGCCAAAACCTCATGTTCCCCAGTGGGTCATCCACACTCTCTGAAATAATGTTGAGCCTGTCAAGTGGCCAAATTTGTGTTCAGTCATCATGATTGGTAGAGGTCTGGGTGACACACTGCATCTTATTAGTCATATCACTATAATGCCACACAACACAAACCACTTTTTCACACTTGATTTGGGGAGATATAGTGTGAACTAAATAACTTATTGTTAATTAATAAGTTAAGTTGATACACAAGTGATAAAAGTATCTCTCCTATTTGTGTGGAGCTACAGCTTTGTGAAACTCAGTGTTTTTCATTCATATGGGTTTGTGCAAATTTTTTCTCTAATTTCCAAGGAATTAGCGCCAAACCTCACAGCAAAACTCAACCAAAACAATTGAGTTTCACCTGCTTTTGGAATGAAGCAGTAAGGGTACTTAGCACTTAAACATTTCAAAGCTTGGTACAACCATAAACTTATGAGGTAAGTAACCCTGCAAAGCACTGTCAGAAGATACATTCATTTTGAAGATGATGAAAACATTGAGGTAAAGTGATTTGATGTGGTAAGACAGTGCCTGAGATGAACGTTGTTTCTCACAGTTTTGGCACAAATCTATAAACAGGATCACATTCTCTCCAAACCATTTATAAGGATTGATAAACCTGGACTGAGTTTCATTTCTCCTCTTTTTCTGTTTCCAAACAGAAGTTTTTCACAGCTCTGCAACATTCAGAGTGACCCAAACACTTCTCATGAAATTCATCTAATCTCTGCATCATCTATTCCAAAGTTCCTCATATCATGCTTACACAGATAACCAAGGGCAAGTTTTTGATTAACATATCAGTGACAGAAGAAACTGTGACCCACAGAAACTTGGCATTTCACTCTCTCTTCTCGGAGTCCAACCTTTGTCACAGAGCATAGCTTTCAAGGGCAATTATAACACTTGAATATTTGCTTACTGGAAATGGAAGAGATGTTGTGTCATACAGCATTCTGGCTGTAAAGTCAATGTTAACTTAGGACAGAAAATTTATATCTTCAGATTGGTTTGGAGGCAAGAATAGGTGTACATTTCAGAAATGGAAAAAGCACCTAAAAATCCATAGTCTTTTGGAAGAAGCATTATCAGTTAAATGTCAGTTACTCAGGAAATATTAATAGCCTCAACAACAACAAAATTAAAGTGTTTCAGAGAAAATACCTGATTGGGTGCATTTCTATTTGCCATGAGTTTCTGCACTAGTTAGTAAATGATAAATAGTTCTCACTTCATTCAGGGTATGTTTGTGTTTCATCCTTATTGGCAATATTCAGATTGATAAACAGTGCAGCCAAGCGCAGATAAATCTAGCATGGCAGCTAGGAGCAAGTCCCTATGGCTGCTGTAGAAGCTTTAAAAGTTTTATGTTCATAATAAAGAGCTTACCGTATTAGAACAGTGAGCCCTGCAGAGATAATGTGCTCAGACTCATCTCCCCTCCCAGGAGAAAAGAGTGTTTTGTTCTTCTCTGTAGTGGCCCCTCCAATAAATATCAGAGCAGAGTTGATAAATGCCAAAAGGGAACTATATGCCACCCTCTTGAGCAGAAGGACTGGCAACCCTTCGAAGCTGTAAGGGAACTGGTATGAAGGAGAAAGGATAATGGGCATCTATCCTTGAGGCTCCATGTGGGACCCTAAGCATCTCTACCACAGGGGGAAATAACAAGCATCAAGAGCATTCATTGGCAACTTGCTCCTTAGCAAGATGGTGCTCACCAGGGTAGCATGTATTCTGCTTGTAACATAGTACTTTGTGCTTGTTGAGATTTTATGGGCAAATCTACACTGCAGCTGGGGAGTGAGTCTCCCAGCTCAGGGAGACCGAGTTGTGCTAGTGAGGCTCGTGTTAGCACACTAAAAATAGCTGTGTAGATGTCGCGGCCCATCTGACCCCTTAAGCTTGAGAGCCTGGGCTGCAATGTCTAAGCAATGTCTATGCGGCTATTTTAAGTGTGAGCCCTGCTGGCAAAGTCTGTCTATCCAGGCTGGCAGGCTCACTCCCAGCTACAGTATAGACATACCCTACACTGCCACCATAGCAATTCAGCCACTGCAACTGCTGTGCCTATTCTTTACTTTGGTTATAGCTTCAGTGCCTTTCTCTAAGGGTTTAGAACAAAGAACTCTAGGTCCAGAGCTAGTGCAAAATTAGTCCTCCCCAGAGCAGAGAATGAGTGCTCCTACAAGCAGTGCGAGTGCTTTTGGAGAAGGAGATAATAGCATGGCTGTTCACATAACTCCTCTAGTGGCCGATCCACAGGCTGGCATCATTCGTGTTTTCACCAGGCAGGGTTTCTGTCATCTGTGGCTGGAAGAGCATGCAGCTTGGAAAAAAATTGTCCGCGATCCATAGAAAAACTGAATGCTGATGGAAGAAAATACTTGCTATTTGCAATTCTGTTTCCAGGAGGATTTTCTGTCTTTAAAAAGCTGACTAGCAAAAGATGGGTAAAAGAAGTACAAAATCCTGCAATAACAGCTTAGAGAACATCCCACACAAGAAGGAATTTTAAAAAACAGATAAAATATTTGTCTGCTCACTTCTTTACTTGTTGCTTTTTACAAAAAAGTTTAGAAAGAAGATACACACATTTCAGTTAGAAGATCCAAAGATTTCTTGAAATGTCTAGATTTTATCTGCATTTTGTGGGAAAGTGCTACGATGGTGATTCAGCAAGCTCTGACTGCAGACAAGTATTTCAAAATACTTCCTTGTAGCTGTTCAGCTTGCTTCTACATGTGTTGCTGTATTGCACCATACCACATGGGGTCACATTTATAACAGTAAGGAATTAGAAAAGTTCAACCAGGAAGCAAGCTACTTTAAAAAAACAAACAAACCACAAACATACCCACACCTCGCAAATCTATGCGGAGTTTAAACTAGGCACCTAAGTCCAAAATGTAGATGCTCAAAACCACCACTCAGTTGCTACCTAACTCTGTAGGCACCTCTGGACATATGCAAAGCCACCTGAGTTCTGATGCCTGGGCACCTACCTCACACTTATGCCCCAGTGTGATCTTCAAACTAAGTGTTCCCTGTAGGGTCTGATCCGGGAGGTATGATCAGAACACTCCTGCTGGATCAGAGTTGGCAGTGGTCCCTTATAGAGTTTAACCCACTGCTTAGGTAGGCACTCACCTAGGATGTGGGACGCCTATGTTTAAATCCACTCTCTGCCTGCTATGGAGCAGTACCTCTCAGGTGAGTGTCCTAACCATTGGGCTATAGGGTATTCTGGGGTAGGTGTCTCTCAGTCTCTTCTGTTGAAGCTGTTCCACGTGTATCCCTGCTCCACATCAGGCAGAGGGGGAATCTGAATCTCCTACATCCTGTGAGTGCTCTAAACACTGGGCTAAAGGTTATAAGATAACCACCAACTACTCCTCCTCTGCTTTATGCTGAGATGGGTGTCATACTTTAAAATTCAGTATTTGTGCTCTATACTATGACTATAAAAGTAGTCATAGGACCAAGCACTTTTTCATGGTGGGGGGGAGGGGGGAAACAACAGTGTTGCTTCATTGATTTCCATGAAGCTATGCTTATTTACACCAGCTCAGCTTCTGGCCCATAGAATTTATATGTAATTGATTTTAGTCTAAATTTCTCACAGTTGCTTTTAGTTTTATACTTTTATACCGTAACTATGGAATATGGAGGAACACTCAATTATTAAGGGCCAGATTCCACAAATAGTGCCATTGATTTTAGAGGGACTAACCACAAAGTATTCATGGGAAGAAATGGTGATAGAGTCTTGTGACATGTAGCTATGGTAATAGAGTTCAGAACCCATCCATCCATAATCATTCAATTCCTTTGCAACCTGCACCAAAATGGGCACTCTCTATAGCAATGTTTAGGGCACTTTATGTCAGAGGTAATGATAGCAACATAAACTAGATAAGAATTTTCCCAACAAGAAAATTGTGGATGAGTCCAGTTCTACCAGAAAATAGCCTTATAGTGGAATAAAAGAGGATACTGGGCCAGATTTTCACAAGAACTTGGCTCCCATTATCAGCACCAAAATAAGTAACCAGATTTTCAAAAGAGCCGAGCAGACTGGATGCTGAAATTTTTGGAAAATTTTGCCATAAGCATCTCAATGGGAGTTGCTGGGTGCTGAGCAATGCTGAAAATCTGAGTGATGCTAATACAGGACCAGAATATGACTGGATTCTATGCCTGCTCCTGGATGGCCCACATTAGGAGGACTTGAAGGACCACAAGCCTGTGATTTTGTACTCTAGGAGCAACTAGGGGTTGATATTGCTCCATTGGGAGCTGGGGGCAGCAGCTATATATTACACTGTGGCTCAAACCAGGCCATCTCCCAAATTTTAGAAACACAAAAGTGTATAGCCCTCTTTGTCCCCATCCGTTGGCTAATACTCCAGAACAGCATTGCTCATGAGGTGTAGCTCAAAATCAGGACCTGAGGTTTTTATTGTAAGCACCACATACACTGTCCTGAGCAATGAAGACTCTCATAACCATATTCCCTTATCAGTGGATGCAGATGACAGGGAAAATACCACAAAAATAAGGGACTGATTAATTTATGTGTTCTAAGGCAAAAGGATGTTTGTAATTGCTTAATATACAGAGATAACTGTCTGCTTAGAAAAGTAAAAATTTGAAAAAATTACTTTCCCAAAATATCATAGTGGTTTTCATAGTTTTTCTTCTCTAAAAAGTAATACTAGGAAGAAAGATATCTTCCATTTCATCTTTTTCAGTTTAGACATTTTCAATTACAATGTAAAATGTGTGTATTATTCCTATGAGTTATATAATTATATGCCACTGTTTAGTGCAGAAGGTTTTGATTACAATTTTGATAAATTACTGTAGTTCTCTGAACCAGTAAAGAAACTGTTTATTCTATACAATGATGTATTTGTATTACAATCTGAGTTATATGTATAGGTACACAGGGGAGATATGTTAGGTTTTAAAAGTGCTTTGGGAGATACCACTGAATATAAAGGGCTGTAAAATGTAAGCGCTTCTAAGAAATTATAAAAAGACTTATTTATAATGCATTAATTCTGGAGGACGGAGAATCCAGGACGGAGAATATGAACTCTGATTAGGTTGCAGCCATTTGATCATGTTAGCAGCAAACTACAAAAACGCCTTAGCATCCTAAGGGTTAAACATTGACAAATATTTGCTATATAACTTTAATATTCTGTCCTAAACACTTGATTATATGCAGTTCTTTCTCTGGCTCAGGAAGTGCACTTGCTGCTGTAAGTGAATCCCAAAACGTGAACATAATTTCTCTTTAAAGAATAAAGCATAAGAAGATAGTGTATATGGAGATTTTACAGCTCAGTGGAAAAGCTCAGACTGAATCAGTCTTGCCAGCAAAATGGTGAACTTTGACCATATTATTTGTAAAATATTTGGATGAAATCCTTTCTGTTCTCATGTGTTTTACCAGATAGTCACTGATTTTGTTAAAGGAGAAGTGTTTGTTAAAGGTTCACCATTACACTGGGGTGGAGGGGCTGCAGAGCTGGCCACAAACACTGTGGATCCTTTATTCTGTGTCCCTCGTGACACCCTCTCTCCCTAATCCAGAGGAATCATGCTCCTTCCAGAACCTCTCTCAGAGGGAACCCCAGTATGGAGTGAGGCTTCAAAAAGGTAATACAGCCTCAGGAGAGGACAGTGTTGTGGCAGCCAAGTGTGGGCCAAATATAAGCTGGACACTGAGCAGCAGCAGCGGCAATGGTAGAGATCACAGAGGATTAAGATGGTGTGTAGAGGTCCTGAGATATGGCTGGGAAAAGGTCAATAGAAAACTTGGTTATGAGCATTTTCAGTGAAGTGAAGATAGTAAAATCTGATCTGGAGGAGATCCAGGGTTGGAGTTGAAGGAGGAGAGGGAGTTGAGGCAGTGGTTGTAAACTGCCCCTTGGATGAGATTTGTTGATGAAGGTGAAAAGGCAAGTGGGGTGATATTTGTGGGGCAGTCAGGTGGAGGGTCCGCATTCTGAGGATAGGAGAAATCCGATCATGCTTTTATTGTGAGATAAAGGAGCCAGAGGAGAGGACTCAGAAAATGGTGAGAGTGAGAGCAAGTGAGATGCTGCAGGAGGAAATGTGGGACAGATGGAGGTGTTTTGGAGGAGAACAGGTTAGAAACCTTGATGTCTGATGGAGGAGGAGGGAAAAGCAAAGGGCAGGAAGGAAATGAGAGTGAAAAAAGGGAGAGAGGAGGGAAATCAGGGCTGATCTTATTGATATTTTGTTTGAAGAAGTTAGCAAGATCCTAAACAGAGAGGAAGGAGGATGCAGTGGAGGGGAGGGGAGGATTTAGGAGAGAATCAAAAGTTGTAAATAAGTGATATGGGGGGTGGCTTGTATTGGGAGCCAGTGAGGTTGGAAAAATAGTGCTGTTTGCTAAGAAATATGCAGAACTGAAGAAGGAAAGAACTAATTTTCAGTAGGGAAAATCTGCACGGTCATAGGATTTCACCAGAGACATTCAGCAGCACTTAATTGGCTGTTGGAAGTGACCCAGACTCAAGGGCTGGCAGAATGGACTTTGCCATGGGAAAGACAGGGAAGTGAATTGAGGACATAGTGGAGCAGAGGGATCTGACAGTTGTCACCAGAAGAGGAGGAGGAAAGAGCAGGGAGAAGACTGAGAGGTAGGGAAGTCATAAACACAGATGTATTGGAGGTCACAGAAGGGCTGGGAGGAGGGGTGATGTCAGGCAGCTGGGGAATGCTGAAGGAGATGAGTTGATCGTGAGAGTGGAAATGCAAATATTCAAAGATCAGAGAAGGGGCAGTGTTTAGTGAAGACTAGGTCATTGTTCCATGAGAGGGATAAATGATTCAGAGTTGAAGATCAAATACAGAAACGAGGATAAGGAGCTGGAAAACTAGTGGGTGGGGTGGGACATCAAATGAAGTTGATTTCACTGAGAATGAAGGTTGTGGACTGTGAGGAAAGGAATAGGGTGAGCTGGGTGTTCTAGTCAGAGTGGAAGGTGGCTGAGGAGGAGTCTGGTTGAGGATGGTTGATGGTAGCTTTGGGGAGTGGGAAAAGAGAGTAAAGTCAGATGAGAGGTGTTTGAAGAAGGAGAATATGTAGGGTGGAAGTGGCTGCAAGTGAGAGGAGCAGGAGCGGGAAAGCCTGACAATCGTGTGGGGACAATCTGAAATGAGGGGTTTGAGAGCGAGTGGGGGGGGGAGGGGGCACTGAGAGAACGTGCAGCTGCAGAGGCAGTGTTGGGAGGTGGGGGCAGGATCCAGGATTCTGCTAGTGCCGGAGATGGAGAGAGTGGGAGATGAAGGGGCTTTGGATAGTAGTGATGTATCTTTTTCATTGTTCTTGATTAAAGTAGCGCTAGATGGATTTTTTTTACTTATTAAGAATCTTCATATAAAAGAAGCCAAGGAGAATCAATAATACCCTCTTACAGCAACTGTATCACATGTGCATATCAACTATGTGGCAAAACTTGTTCCTCTTCTATGCAAGAACTAAAACTAGATATCACTTACTCTTACGCACACATAGTCAGTAATACTTCATGCTTGTAGTGTTCTATTCTATTGTATGAGAGCTCAAGGGATGAACACCACAATGTTCTGTACCAGAAAACTGCTGCATTTATCCAGTATATAAATTTCTCACAGTAATTTTGTGGTATTGCTATCTTCTAGATCCCCCCATTACAGCTCAAGTTGTCTCACTATATTTTTCCATGCAAAGAGAGGTTTAAATAAAAAAATTTAAAAAAAACCACACCAAAAAAAAAAAATCCCACCACACCACGGGGATACATACTATGGCAGGGCACTTTGAAATGAATTTTGAAACATCTAACTGTGAACTGCAATAACCACACTGAATTTCTTTTCATTATGGCTCTCCCAAGGATCATGCTGTTAGTGGAAGTGTGTTGATTAAAACTTCCATTTATACGGTACATCTTGTTGTCATACACATTTCTAGAATCTAGAATCTTTTCCTTCTCTGATTATCTGAAGGAAGAAATTGTAATATTTTGGTGTATGCAAGATACTTGACATGTGGACCCAGTTCTGCCCCCATGTAAACCAATACATCTTCCCTTGAAATTGATAGGTGCTGTGTATGGATACTTGAGGGTAGATTTGGGCTTGTATTTATAAGTAGAGATGGGCCAGGTTGTTGGTGTTTAGATCTCAGTTGCGATTAAGTTTAGACTAGTGTTCAGGTTTCAGGCTTGGATTTGTTTTACATGGGCAACACTGGAATCTCATGAGCTGTTCTCACTAACTTTTGGCACTAAAGGGCAGAAATGTCAGGAGAGTAGCATGTTCCTGCAAGACTTCTGCCACTTTAGGGCAAAATCTCATAAGAAATAGCTGTTTGTGTTAAACTTGGGCAGCATCTGAACAAGAACCAAAGCTCTAGGGGCCACTTTGAATCTTAAGAGCTAAATGATCTAAGTCCCTAAAATGGATGGATGGATCAGGTAATTTGGGGATCTAAATGCACCCATTTGTTCCATGTGAAGAAGAGAAAACTTTAAGGGGAACTGAATTTTTGTCTCCATTATGCATATATAGAATCATAGAATATCAGGGTTGGAAGGGACCTCAGGTCATCTAGTCCAACCCCCTGCTCAAAGCAGGACCAATCCCCAATTTTTGCCCCAGATCCCTAAATGGCCCCCTCAAGGACTGAGCTCACAACTCTGGGTTTAGCAGGCCAATGCTCAAACCACTGAGCTATCCCTCCCCCCTTGCTTTATTGTGGGAGAATTAATCAGAAATGACAGGCTACTTGATTTTTTTTTTTTGGGGGGGGGGGGGGACACCACTGAAGCAAGTTTTGAAATAAAGCACATTTAAAAATTGTATGGGCACTGCAAATAGCTATTGGAGGAGGGGAGAAGTAGATCAAATTTGGGGGGTCCCTGGAGGGTCATTTTAACATTGGATTGTCATAAAGATGTTAAAGCAGGAAGTTCAGATTGCAGGACAGCTGTTTGAGTCATTCAATCCTAAATACAAGATCAAGTTCTGAACCCAAACAAAATGTTATATAATAACAAAATACTAGTAATGTCAACATATGTGATGAGTTTGCAAAGTGGAAAACAGGATGCTCTGTAATTATTTCTGCTTTCCTTTATCTTTTGAAACCTACTGTATGACTCTAAATATAAACCTTATTGAAATAACCTTAAAGTATTGTGAAGTTATGGTTAGTATTTGATATCATATCTATGCACTGTTGTATTATTTATATTGATGACTTACATTTACACAGTGTCTTTCATCTAGAAGGATCTCAACACACTTGATAAACTGCAGCATACATGCATTACTTCACCCACTCTTGAAATGCAGCCATCACTGGAGAGGAACACAGTGCTACACATTTAAGGTTGGAAATTAATAATACCATATCCCATTGAAATCACAGTGGGTTTCTGGGTAAGCAGAATGTATCTACTGAATTAGACACAAGTCTTTACATGAATTTTCAGATGAAAAGTACTGGTGGCATAGGGATTGCTTTGGTGCCTGAAGAGCTGAGCATCCTGATAAGTTTTAAAATGTAATTTTCCTTCTTATAAGGCCACACCACTCTTTATAAAAGAGCACACCATTTTCCCAAGGTAAAGTCTAAAAAGTTTGACAGATAATCACAAAGAAAATGACACCATAAAAAAAAAAAAAGAGTAATTTGCCATAATTACTGCTAAGAGCCCTTGGAAGCGATAATTGGCTGCCTCTTTCCTTTAATAAAGCAATGAAAAGCAAAATACAACATAGCTCTTTGGCTTTGCAAGCCAGAATGTCTTTATACAGAGATGAGATGTGCTCTGTTTTTTGTCATCTTTGGGCAAATGTAGAATTTTGGATAAGTGTTCCACTACCATCATAAAAAGATTACTCTGAAAATTAATTTCTGGACATTTAAATAAAAACGGTGCATTCTAAAAAATTCCAGATGAAGTAAATTGGATTTTTTTTCTGATTACCTAAAATTTTCCTTGCACTTTAAATTAGACACACTATTTTTATCACTTCCTAGTCCTGAACTGATGAATAATATTTGTGTACACTGACATTCTACTCCAGAGATCTAAGCACAGGTACTTAAATACAAAGCAATAGATACTCGAGATGGCTCTATGTCAGTAGGTTATGAAATTATTCCTATATATCTAGTGATTTCTGGTTTCAGTGGGACTACTCATATGAGTAAGGGTTTGCATGATTTGTAAATTTAGTTAAAGCACTTTGAAAAGGTCATTTTCTTTCTTAAAAGGCCATGCCACTCTTAAAAAAAAAAAAAACAACAAAAAACTTTTCTAGATCACTTATATATTTGTCATGGGTAGGTTATTTCTACCCATAAGTGACATATTTAAGAGATCCAAAACCAGCTCCAGTTCCCAATAAGGATGTGACAACAGTAAAACAAATATATTTTCCTAAGGAGCCCTCTGATCCACTTAAGGAAATTTATCCTCCCCTATTTTTACTATGCCTCTCTCCAAAATCCTTCATACAGCCTATTTCTCTCCGCTGGAGAAGGGCTGAATTTGTCTGTCATTGGAGTCGGTTAACACCACTCCATGCAGTGACCTAAAGGAGCACTAAAGAGTGATGCAAGACTTCTCCCTTCCTTCCCTCGGGGGGCATAGTGTCCTGCCTGTTTTTGCAGCATCATTTCCTGCGCTCCTGGAAGCATGGTATCCAAACTCAGGGTATGTCTATACTACCCGCTGGATCAGTGGGCAGTGATCAATCCAGCGGGGGAGGTCAATTTATCGCGTCTAGTCTAGACGGAATAAATCAACGCCCGAGCGCTCTCCCATCGACTCCTGTACTCCAGCACCGTGAGAGGCACAACCCTAGAAATACTTAATTTGTATTTTTCATACTCAAAGTAAGTCACAAACAATTTGCACAACAGCCCTGTGAGTTGGAGTGGTGTTATGTGGAAACAATAGGCAAAGAGAGTAAGTGACTTATCCAAGACCATAAATGGGGATCCACTTTCTAGAACTGGAATTAGAACTCAGGAATTTCTGTTTACCAGTCCTGCTGGCTGTATTTACCACTTTGCATAAGTGGGGGGGAAAACATTAGCGAAAGTTGAGAAGAATATTAATTCAAGATTCATAAGTCTAATACAACAAAAGCAGCGGGGATGAATACATTGTTATCAAGTTTGTGTGTGTTTTTTCATAGTGCTGCTACAGTGCAGGGTCTTGCATGTTTCCATTTTTAAACTCCTATTTTCCCTGTTTTTTGTTTCAACTAAAAATGTAAAATTTTCTCCAGCTAGCTATCTGGCATATTCAGGGCCTGTTTTAGCCCAGGAAAGAACTGGAATTGCAATGTCTTTTCTAGAGCAGTTGCACATAGTTACCATGCAGTGTCCTGCCTGCTAGGTAGCATAGTGCTCAATGCACAAGAACGCATCACACCTGTGCTCTGTATTTTATGCAGTTCTATTCTGTATAAATTATTATACTACACTTATCAGCACAGTAACTAAGTGCCTTCCAGTAGTGCATTAAGCAATGTGACTCGCATCTGTCACGTGTTTCTTTCAGCCTCTCTCCAGGAGAAGCATGTGCAATAGAGTGCCTTGTTTTAGTTGGGTGTTTTAATATACATGTTGATATGTATGTTAGAGAAGGCAGGGTCAAAGACATATGCCTTGCACTTGGAGCAGAAGGTGGTGACATTTGATGGTTCTTAGTTTCTTCAGGAGTTAATTCCACAGTCTTGGACAGCCCCCTGAGAAAGTTCCATCTCCTCCATATACTAGACTTACCCTTACAGTAGAAAGTTTTATTGTGCCAGAGGAGCAGAATTATTGGCTATGGTCTCCATTCTGGAGCTTTAGGCTTTTAGATTCTATGGGGCCCAGGCCATGGAGGGATTTGAAAATAAGGACTGAGACCATGAACTTGATTCATAATTCTGTGAGAAGCCAGTGTAGAGAGTGGAGGACAGGTTTGATGTGCAAGTGGTAGCCTGTGTTGCTGAGAAGATGCGCTGCACAGTTCTGTGCTAGTTGGGGTTTCCTAAGTGTGGAAGGCCTCATGCCCAGATATATTGCATTGCTGTAGACAAGTTGAGAGGAGAGGTGACAAAGATAGGGATAACTGAGGCCCGGTCATCATCCGCCAAGATGGGATGGAGTCTTCTAGTGAACCAGAGATGACAGAAAGCGTAACTTGTGGATGATTCCCTATCCAATTCCAAATTTACCCAAGGTTCTGGTATTAATTATTAAAGCTCTCAAAGACTTGGGCTTAGCTATGTCAGAGGTCACCACTCTCTCTGTAACCTACTGCAATCTTGGGGATATTGTGTCTGACAGACTCCAGGGTGAAAATCTCAGGAACTGGGGACTGGACATTCCCACTGGCAGGCACTCATCTGTGGAAATCCCCACTACCAGAAATAAGCATGAGCTTTGGTCTTCCCACAGTTAGGGCACAACATAAGACCTCCTTCATACAAGCCTTCCGCCCAGGAAGCCAATGGAATGTGTTGTGCAACATCACTCAGGTGATCTGAACAAGTGAGAATACCACGCTCAAAAAGTGTGGAGAATTTGGTCCATTAGTCTTGTTGTTATTTTTTCCTTATGCAATTGGTGCTTAGATACTGAATTGATAGACGCATTAAAAATTCACAGACATAGATTAGATGGATTCCTCTGCTTATTTGCAGTTGTCAATCTTTGATGCCAAGTATAATTTTCTTGTGGGTTTGTATTCTGTGTGTGTACTTTTAGATAAAATATGTGCATGCTAGTCATTTATTTATGAATACAAACCTTGTAGAATCACATGGTGTATTAGTGTGAAATTCCAGGATATGAGTCAGCCTATGGACCAGGGGTCGGCTGGAAATATGCCTTAGGTTGCCTACCCCTGCTGTGGACCATTTTGCATAGTCTATAGTGATCTTTTGCCCCAAAAAAAAAAAAAAAATTTAAATAGCACATTGATTAATGCTTGTTGAAACTTTATTAGTCAAAGTTGTGGGTGTCTTCAGATTGCTGATTATATTCTTCTATCATATAATGAGAAAGGAAAAAAGGAACAAGTTAAGGCTCCTTGCTCACAACTGCTTTAATGTACTGATCTTTCACATGTGATATACTGTGCCTCTGAGTTGTCAGTGAGGAGGTTTTTTATGCATCTCTTACATTGAGGGTGAAGAATGAGGGAGAGCCAGTTTTAAGATTCCAGGACTGTACCAAAAAATGGGCACTTATTAAGTTGGAACCCTGTCCATCCCCAAATTTTGATGCTGCTGGCCCTCAAACTCAGCATGTTTCCAAGATTCTGCACTCTGAGGTTGCAACCAATTCTGATGGTATTTATTGCTAACCAACAGCTGCAGAATGCCTCTACACCTATCCTAGACTGACTTATTCCCTGGGGTAGAATAATTTTCCACCCCACTGTATTGCTATTCCTGTATTATTATTCAGACCTGATAAGCAGACACAGGAGACTTGTGCTCAGTGAGTCCTCAGAGTCTGCCCAGGTTTTTACTAATAGATTGTAATTCATCCATAGAAGAAATGTAAAGTACTGTCACCTCTTCTTAGTGGATTTCTGAAATGGAGCTGTCAGCTATGTAAATGGAGGGGAACCATGCAACACTTGCTTTCCCAGCACAGGTTTGAGTGGTACCCGTGTTAGTCTGTATCAGCAGAAACAACAAGGAGTCCTTTTGGCACCTCAGAGACTAACAAATTTATTTGGGCTTAAGCTTTTGTGGGCTGGAATCTACTAAAGCTTTAACAAATTTATTTGGGCATAAGCTTTAGTAGATTCCAGCCCACAAAAGCTTACGCCCAAATAAATTTGTTAGTCTCTAAGGCGCCACAAAGACTCCTCGTTGTTTTTCCCAGAACAATTGGTGATCAGGTAGCATAGGAGACCTCTGACTAAGGAGAGTCCCTCAAACTGCACTGACCAGTAGATGTAGCTCACCTGCCAGAGCACAACATGCTTTATCATGTCAGGGCTGAACACATATATAGCATCCCTGCTCCAGCCTGATTTGTTCCATACATAGGCTATGTGGGCAAATCACCACAGCCCAAGAACTGCAGAAACTCCTATGATCTATATGGCCTCAACATGGTGGAAGGAGACTAGGTGTAGTATAAGGAGCTGTTAAGCACAGGACTCGTGGATCTGATTATATAAACTTCTCCTGGATCTCTTGTGCATGGAACTCCTTTTTATTATTTAGTGTTGCAGTATTGCTTGGAGGCCCCAGTCAGGGATCAGTACTAGACACTGTACATGCCTGTAATAAAAGGATGGTTCTCTGCCCCAGAGAGATTACAATCTAAGTAAGTGACTTTGATAAACAACTAAATCCTGCACTATAAGATCTGCTTCCAGTTAACTGATGATAGGGTACAGTTATTTATTTCATACTGAAGTAGCATCAGGGGTATCTGAATGAATGAGGTGAGACAACAGTAGCAACAAATCCAACAAGCTTTAAAGCAGCCAGAGCCTTCACATAGCAGTGACTGCCTCCCCTGGAGCTGGCAACAAGTGATGCAACCCTGACTTTGTCTCAGTTTTCATTCTCTCAAACCATACCTACCTCTAGCCCGGCTATCAGGGGAAAGGAAGTCCATAATAATGTATTCTAAGATACTATAAACATCAGTATTAGCAGACTGTGTATGTTTAACCCTTTGAGGGAAATGGGCCATAAGGACAGAGAGAAAACACTAGGCACACTTCAGTAGAAAGAGAAGTCTCCACAGAAGTTGTCACCAAAGTCAGGGCTGTTGTACCAACTGCGATTAAACAATAAACTGGAGATGAAGGTTGGGATTTTCTATGTTGACCTAACTGCTCCCAATGAAACCACTAAAACTCCCTTCATCTGAAGTAGAGTTAGGCTGTTGCCGATTGCTCTTGAAAATCCTACGCATAAGTGAAAGAGTTTAGCCTAGGAAGGACACCAAGAATAATACAAATCCTAGGGAACGTGAGTAAAAAGCTGCATTTCCATACAGGAATCCTCCTTTCTAGAGACAGGAGAACCTAAAACTTATATCCTTTTTAAATTTTCGTGTCTAGAATCCAAAACTTTGGAAGATTTTATTTCAGTTGGGAAGGGACAGGGGGAGATAGGTTGTTTTTATCTCTTTGAAAGAGTGGTGAAAACAGTTCTAAAATATTTCACAAAACATGTATTCCTCTTTCATAAAGTTATAGATTTTATGAAGAATCCTAAATGTCTCCAAACCTGATTCCTTGCTAAGAAGTATTAGGGGCAGTATACAAGTCAAATGCTGTGCAGTCTAAAGAAAAAACTAGACATGCGTAGAGGCATACAAAAGAGTTTATTAAGAAAAGTTCATAGAAGTCACTGGGATCTGTCAAATCATTGCCTGATAATTCTCTTGAGCCTAGATAGGCCAGATTTTCAGATGCAGACCTGGATTAACTAATGTGTACTCAGTACACTTGCACAGAGCCCCCTGACCACCAGGTGCGCACACATAAAAACCCCATAACCCCAGGCCAGGCAGTGGACAGGGTGGAGCAGGGCCACACCTGCAGTCTGTGGTAAGAACCAATGGGTCTTGTAGACCACCCTAGCAAGAGTTTTAAACTCTTGAGTTGCCGCCTCTCATGATTTTATTGCCAGTCTTACAATATTTGGTGTTTCTCTTAAAGTCCCATCTCCTGGAATCATGTGGTTACATGAGAATCTTAGCTTTTATTTAAAAAATGTAAGTTTCTAGCACTTCTGGTTGTAGAGGAAAAGTTGAAATTGTGAACCCTCAGGGCTCAAAAACGAGAAGGTAAATAAAAAGAACTCCAAATTTACTTTAAAAAAACCAAACAACCAAACTCCTGATCTTTTTAAGCTAACCCCATGATTTTTGGGGGTCTGACTTATGACTCTTGAATGTTGCAGGTTGGCAATATTGAAACCATTCCTGGTGTTGGGTTTTGCATCCCCAAGTGGAAAGCAGAGTAATACAAGACTTCTGCTATTCCATTTTTTCTTAGCTTTCCTGAAACACTGAATGTTTCATAAAATTAGGTCATTGCAAGCTGTGCTGATGAACTATTTCATTTTATGTTCAGGTTCATTTCTCATCATAATAAAGTGAGCAAGACAGACACAATTTTAATCTCACTAGTTCTATACCAGTGAAATTCCACTGGCTTCAGTGGAGTTATTTCTGATTTACACCAGCGTGAGGTCATCATTAGGTCATCTATAGATCTTCACCAGCATGATGTGTAGAGGTTTATTGATGGCCTTATTGATGGTCCAACATAAGCATCTCAACACAAGGCTATGCGTATTACACACACTTTTTGGGAGTCTGTGTAGAATCAGCACCACGTATAATTCAAACTAAGATGCATACTTGTGAAGCAGCAGTGGCCTCTGTCCTTTTGTATGGTTCTGAAACCTGGGCCACCACAGAGGCACACATGCGGCTGTTGGACGTTTTCTATGTGAGACAGCAATGACCTATTGAAGACATATAGTGGTTTTATCATGTTACGAACGAGGATGTCAGGCATCAGACTAACCCCAGCCTCCAATGTCTTCCCCAGGTGACTCAACACTGGCTCAGGTGGCTTTGCTTTCTGCTCTGCATGCAGGAGTCCGTACCAGCCCACCAACAGAAGGTGGAAGGAAAGACTTTGCTGATAGCCTCACACACACTGGAGGGATGTTGTGGCTTCTGACCTTGCCTGACTCAGCCTTAATATAGAGCACTACACTGGCAGGAGACCAGGCTCTCTGGAAACGGGTTATCCAAAGTTTGCACTCTATTCTCCATAAGCAGGAGAATGAATGAATGAACACACACAAGTCTCAGTGCTATATACGGGGGCACGGATCAGTGTTTATGTCGCAATCCCCGTCAGTATCCGGCCTGAGCCAGGGAAGCTAATGATCCAACTAGCAGACCAAATTCAGTGATGAATCCTGGTCACGTGCCACCTGTGGCAGGTTGTGTGTATGCTAAGAAGAAGTGCTACATATATTTTCTAAGAAGTAGAAATGGCTGAACTTCTGCAAACAAATGGAGATTATTACTGATTTATTTCTGTTGCATCAATACTGAGATGCTTACCTTCTAGGCAGAGCATTTGCCACCTTTTTTGATTCTGTAAAACAGTGCTAATTGGTGGATTTTGTGAGGTAAAGCCAGACCATCAATCCACAAAGGCCATCTAATAGTCATCAGATTGTAACAGCTAATGTGGGCTGGCTTTGAACTGGCAGCCTGAAGGTGAAGGGTTCCCAACCCTAAAAATCTCCAGATCCATCCTCTAGCTTAGCTTCAGTTTGTTTTTTATCCATCTTCATTTTCTTTACTTTCCTTCCCTCTTGTTTCTCTTTCTCCATTCCTTAACATACTACTTTTCTATGTCCCCTACTGCTTTCCTTTCCTCACTACGCTTCTGTCCCATCATTTTCAGATATCTTGCCTTTCTTATCCTGTGATTAATCCCCTATCCCTTCCCTTCTTTCTCCCATCTTTTTTCTTTCCCTTCCAGTTTCTTTACCTGCCTGTTTTAAAGATTCCTCCTTTTCTTGTCACATTCTTTTTCCTCTCTCTCTTTTCCTTATTTAGCATTTAAAAACCTTCCCTTTACTTCTAAAATTTTTTTTTTTTAAATCCTACAGGTGATAGATTTGGAAAAATCTTTTTTTTTTTTTAAACTTGTCCCTGAGTCCTAGGACAATATTCCCCCTTAAAATATCCATTTCTGCTGACGATGATCTTTTAGCATTATCCTGGTCAAATTATTTTCTATCCACCAAGTGTTCCCACCTCTCCCCTACATGGTTGAATTTGTGAGTACTTTTCTGCTCACAATTGATTGCTGTACCATATAAAAAATGTATGCCTAAAGAATAGTTACAGTTATGCTATAGTGTACTGAGGGATATTAAATGAGAATTTATAAAGAATATGGTCCATATTTTACTGGATGGATTGATCATGTACAGTTCACTACAACTATTTATTATTGAAATCTGAAGTGTATTGGTTAGGTGTGATTGCTTGCATAAGTTACATGGTATTATTTCAGTGCCCTGATTGGATGAGCATCACTATTAAATCAGGAGGAGGGTTTAATGAAGCCACTTGGGCTTTAAATGTCCCAAAGTGAAATTCATCCCTGCGCAGAGGGCCAGCACAAAGCTTATTCCCCATTTTAGTGCGTACATTTTGTGTTGGCCTTCTGCACAGGGAAGGGTTTCAGCCACCAGAAGAAGACTAGGGGACATTTAGAAAATATTAAATGTCCTTTTGGGGCTGTACTATCTAAAGCAAAGGTGGGCAAACTATGGCCCGTGGGACCATCCTGCCTGGCCCTTGAGCTCCCAGCCGGGGAGGATAGCCCTTGGCCCCTCCCCCGCTATCCTCCCTCCCTGGCAGCCTCAGTTTGCTGCGCCGCGCCGCCAGTGCTCTGGCCCCGCTGCTCCTGCTGGGCAGCATGTGGCTGGCTCCAGCTGGGCGGCGAGGCTGCGAGCTCCTGCTGCTCTGAGCAACATGGTAATGGGGCAGGGAGCAGGGGGTCCTGGGGGACGGTCAGGGGATGGGGAACAGGGGATGGTTGGATGGGTCAGGGGTTCTGGGGGGGCAGATAGGCGTGGGAGTCCCAGGGGGTCTGTTGGAGGGTGGGGGGTGGATGGGGTCAGGGTAGTCAGGGGACAGGGAGCAGAGGGGGTTGAATAGGGGCTGGGATCCCAGGGGTGGGGGGTCCCTGGAGGGAGCTGTCAGGGGACAAGGACCGGGGGGGGGTTGGATGGGTCGGGAGTTCTGAGGGGGGCACTCAGGGGGCGGATAGGGTGCGGGGGCCAGGCTGTTTGGGGAGGCACAGCCTTCCCTACCCAACCCTCCATACAGTTTCACAACCCCAGTGTGGCCCGTGGGCCAAAAAGTTTGCCCACCCCTGATCTAAAGCATCATTGCTATAAAAATTAGGTTACTGTAGGGATTCATAGATTCCAGGTCCAGAAGGGACCATTGTGATCATATAGTCTGATCTCCTGCATAACACAAACTGTAAAGTATCCCCAAAATAATTCCTAAAGAATATGTTTTAGAAAAACATCCAATCTTGATTTTAAAATTGCCACTGCTGTTTGGTCACATTCACACAAAGTAGTTGAGTGTGTGTGCATGATCTAATTGCATAGGGGAAGGTTTAGATCTTTCTTTGGCTCGTTTGACTGCCTCTCTCTCTGGACCCTGGCAAAGAATTCTAGGGAACCTGGGTCAAGCAGTGTCTCATCCCACACAGAACATAGTGCTTCTGGTGCAATTATTTAAGTGCGAAGGCCTACCATTTGCTGTCCAGGGGAGTTAGTGTAAGCAGAACTATGTTACATGAATATTCACAGAGGGCAAATGGGGGAAGACGGATAGCTCAGTGGTTTGAGCATTAGTCTGCTCAACCCAGGTTTGTGAGCTCAATCCTTGAGGGGGCCATTTAGGGATCTGGGGCAAAAATTGGGGATTGGTCCTGCTTTGAGCAGGGGGTTGATTAGATGATCTCCTGAGGTTCCCTCCAACCCTGATATTCTATTCTATGACTCTAAGAGCAGTCACTTGAATGAAAATAATTTCTTTTTAAAATTTGAGGGAACATTTCTCCCCCAAATGTGTTGGTTCTGATTCAAGTCTAGTCCATATATTATCTACTCAATGGATGTTGAATTTACCTCCATTGTGGCTTTAAGGCTTTGCTCTCTGGTCTGAGATTGCTTTTGGTATCAGTCCTACTATCATGAATCCTCGCTGTCCCTATTTGTTCAACTTAGTCTTCCCTGTGATACGTATTAAATTGACTTTGTATTCACTGATTTAATAGATAACCTCATCATGAAATTCCCATAATTGTTCTCTTCTTGCTTCTTTATATAGTGGCAAGTTTCTAGTCCATTTTTCTTGGTGAGTTACAATGTCTGAACCATGTTCCATTGAAGAAATTATTTAGATGCATTATTTAGCTTTTCAGTTATGCTCCTTATCATAATTTCTCTTTCTCCTGTCAAGTTATTCTGCCGGATTTTCATTTTACTCCTGTTCACTTTCAACTCAACTAAGAAAGCCAGCCAGAAAGTGGAGTTCTTCTAATTTATTTTTTGCAGCTCACCTTTATTGTTTGTGATCAGGTGCATATTGTTATCTGCAAATGAGAAAGTGTGGTGTTTAGATGTTGCTTGTAATTATTAGAATTGGGAGCACTGGCTGTTGGGAGTCTGAAAGGACAGGAAACAGGAAGGAGGGGGGAGGAGTTGAAGAGGCTGAGGGAGAGCTACTGAGGGTGCAGCAGCAGCTTGGAAAAGAGGTTTCCACTTTAAAAAATAAAGTCCTGTTGCAGTTTGTTAGTACCTTGCCTGGCTACTACAACAGAAAGGTCTTACTGCAGTGGTTTGTAATTGAATGTAACTCTACCTCAAGACCTTTCCAATGCCTATTGTGCTGATATCATGCAGCAATTTTCTAGTAATATTTTACCAGCATTTACTTGTCTTGTAGGTGATCGGTAATGAAAATTCAGGTTAAAAGTCTGACCTCTCAAGCTCTGTCCACACTATAACTTTTTAACTGAATTCGTAACCAGTTATTAGAATGGTTGGTTCTAAATGTGGTTTTGTCACATAAAAAACATGGTTGAAAAACTGTCTTACTGGCCATGATCCGCTATCAGTTTTCATCCCTGCCCAAAGCCTTTGGCATATGGCTGTCTCCATGTAATGGGGGTCAGTACACTGATGGGCCTTTTGTTTTGCACTGTGGACAGGATACCAGACTATATTTGTGTAACCAGTTTGGCCAGTCATTCTTCCCAGCTCTCTGTGTGATAGGTTATCACAGAATGCATGCTAATGTTGCTACTCTATGTACATGTCTTCCATAAGCTCTATCACCTGTGGAGGCAGTATGTTATAGTTTTTCAGATTTGTCCAGATTTTCCCAGAATGCACAGAGAGAATGCATCCTAAAGAACAGGCATTTGTAGCTAGGAACAAATATGTGGGCAGCGTCCCCATGAGCCTTTACAAACATGTCAAATGCCTCAAGTTAACTGGCAATCAATTAACTCAAAGTTAAGTCTAGTATAAATCCAACCCTAGCAAGTTACAAAATCATGGGTAAAAGTTGCTGATGGACTGGGCTGCAGTGAGTTTAATACTCCTCACCTCTATGAAATGTTAAAAAATACAGAAAGGAAGTTGCTATTATTCATTATTACTGTTACCACTGATACAGTATTTTCACTAATTTTTCAGCATCTCGAAGCACATTAAATACTGGGCAAGATGAATTATATCAGTGTATGTCCAAAACAGCTCCAGAGTAATACCAGTGACATCAGTGAATATATGCCAGGGTAAATAAGTTCAGAATCTGGCTTATTTAATTATAAGGTCTCTAGCCCCTTCTGGTGATTTGTCAGATTCCATTTTTAATGGCAGTTCCAGTTGAGAAGAAATGCATGCTAATAAGAAGTCACATCCTTACACAAAAACGGTCAAATTCACTCCTGTAGGCACAGGGGTTTCCAATTGCTAATTGTCTATGCAGAGGAGGATTCACTCTGGGAAGGGACACAAACTGATACCATTGCCACCCTCCCTTCGGGATTCTGCCTGAGGAAGGGGCAGTTTTAAATTCTAGCTAGGGCTCCCTAAGGTCCCTGCTAATAGAGACTGTCTGAGAAATGCATCACCTGGACCTGCCAATGTGTGGGGTGCACTAGCTTGGTCCTGAGGCCATGGCAGAGAGGAGTTGCAGGCAGATTTCTCCACGGCACCTCTGCCTCTGATACACTTTCCACTGCCAGGGCACAGCACACTAAGTTACACTGGCCCCTAAGCATACAGGACCAAATTTTCTGCTGGTGTAAATGGGTGCAGCTATACTGGCGTCAGTGGTATTTTGCCTATTTACATCAGGCAAGAGTCTGGCCCACATTTTTTCTTTTACAGGTTCATTAGCACATGAAATACTTAGGAAACATGGGCCTCTCTGTAGTTGACTCTTTTCCCCTGATTGTCTCCTTCAGGGAAGCTTGAGGGAGCTTTCATTACAAGCCTTCAGAATATCTAGGTCCCCGTTCTCCATTTTCCTTGTAAAAATGTTTAAGAAAATGTACCTGAGAAGACCTATGGCCTAAGTTCCCTCTAAGCCATGTGGCTGCGCAGCAGGCTATCAAGGGCCGCACAGGCGGGGACAGGCACCTCTCCCCCGGCCCCAGAGCTGTCACCACCAGGGAGAGGTGCTCTCCCACGGCCCTGGGCTGCTGCGGCGAGAGAGGGCTGGGGAGAGTCCTCTCTCCCCACCACAGCACTGGGGCAGCCTGCACCCCAACCCCTCATCCCCGGCCCCACCCCAGAGCCCACACCCCCAGCTGCAGCCCTCCCCCCCTACACCCCAACTCTCTGCCCCAGCCCTGAGCCCCCTCCCACATCCCAAACCCCTCATCCCAGGTCCCACCCCAGAGCTCGTACCCCCAGCCAGAGGGGGGGTAAAAAATTCATTCTGCACATGGATGTAAAAAATTAGAGGGAACACTGCAGGCTATGGCCTTTGCATACTTCATGTTCTATTGCATCCACCCTTGCTGATGGGTGGGCTAGTAGCAGAGAGGAATATTCAAGGAGCATGGCTGCCACTTCTCACGGAAATCCATAGGAATACCAGTGCTATTTATCACCCCTGATTTACTTCTGGCTGCACAGCTATATTTGCTATTGTACTGCCATTGGCTGGCCGCCACCTCCCATACATGCAGATCCTCTGTATGTCAGCCCAGAACTCCTCTGTGTCATGGCAGCTTTACAGCTTGTTTTTGCCCTTTGAGAATCAGGCCTTTTAAATTTTTGGGAGATGGATCCCCAGAGTGAGGGCTGAAGTGCATGTGCTGAAGTCATACCTTAGCACCATTATTATTATTGACTGCTAATGATGTTCTTTGCACTGTACTAGACACAAATCTGTATTCACTGTGTGTATGATTTTTACAGATTCAGGTTTGCAGACTTTCCAATTTACTTGCATTTGAATTATACCCCATTTTCACATCTTTGATTTCCAGAGCAAGTGAAAATCCTATAAAAGCAATACAAAAGTGAATCAGTCTGTTGATTTGACTGGCACCTCTGGAATTTAATTGGGACACAAATAAATGTACTCATTTAGCCCAGTTAGCAAACATTCGCAGGGCCTTTTTACTGTAACTAATTTTTTTCCTTTTATATCAACCATTCCTTTCTTATCTGGTTTCACTCACTACAGAATCGATGGCCATTTGATGATTAGCATTCCTTTTCCAGCCTCGCCTTCTTTTCTGTCGGGGTGACCCCACACTTTCTGTGTTAAGACCTGTATACTCACTGTGGAGTCCTGATTCTGGGCGTACCCTGCTGTGCTCAAAAATTCAGTAAATTCAGCACCCCAGTGTTTTAATGTGATCAGCTGCCTCAGGAACCTCATTCAGCTCTTCTACAATCCCACAAAACCTGTGACAAGATTATTACTTTCTTTAGTTGTGTTTTTTAATATACAAAGTGAGATATTACCTTAGTTAAAGAGCACATAATGGAGGCTAGCAAAAGATGCCAATATTATCTCTGGAGGTGCTGGGGGGGGGGGAACTACATCTGAGGAATGTTACCCACTTATCCAGTAAAACTGGGTTAGCATTCACCTTCCCTGCTATGCAAGTTCTGCAGCCTAGGGTTAAAGAGTCCTAGAATTAAGCTCTAGAAACTGGATGTGAGAGGCACCTCTGATGTCTGTAATAGGTTTGCCTTGGAGTTGTTAAATACTTACTCCATGTGATTGGACTAATTCAAAGTTTTTAATCAAACAAATCCCTGTTTGTGAAAGTATAAAAACTAAGAGGATTAGATGTTTCCATGTTAGTTAAACTAGATATAACTAGGAAATAATGTTGTTCCTATTAATTTTAAAATTTGTTACCCTTAGCACGTTTCAGTGAAATTGGTGGATGATGGCATTAATCTGGCAAATAAAAAAAAATCCTGATATTGAACCCAGAAGAAGACAGTAAATCAACTGATATATTTCTTAGGAAAAAATGCCTTCCTTAGATAAACCTTTGATAATCTTTTAAAAGTTTAACACTTCCATCTAAGAAGTGAATAACTCATTTTGCATACTGAGATCTTTGTTTTGAATATTTCAGCAACCTTGATTAAAGTTGTTTGATCTTTAATATCAAACCTATTATTATTTATATATTACCATAGCATCTAGGAGCACTAATCAAAATGGTAGGACAATGTCATTCCAACCCTTTCTTAGCATCCTCACTTTCCAGTAACATTTGAAGCAAAGAATATTACTTCCAGTTAGATCCCTGCTGTAAAAAAAAAAAACAGTTTATTTTATGGGTGTGTGGGACTCAGAACCAAACTAACCTTTTGGTTCCATTGCGAGTGGATTGCTTCAAGCTAAATGGAATGTAATTCCACCAACCTATTGTACCCACTTAGCATTCCCACCCTGGCAAAAAACTATAACAAAAATAGAACTTCATGGTCTCCCAACACACCAGTGTCTTATTCCCACTCATAAATTCATGAGCCAATTCCCAAGTGAGGCAGTCCAGCTCAGCAGGCATCCTGCAACACTCAGCATTCATTGTCCTCTGCTGTCACTTATTACTCAGTCTTGCTCCTTCAGGGCTCCAGATGATTTGTGGAGCAGAGATCCCAAAACTCCCAAGGTTTCTCTCTTGTTCTGTCCAAGCCCCAGTTTAGAAAGATTTATTTCTGCTGTCTAGGTAATAATAGGGTGACCAGGTGTCCTGATTTTATAGGGACAGTCCCGATTTTTGGGTCTTTCTCTTATATGGGCTCCTATTACCCCCCCCCACCGCACCCCCGTCCCGATTTTTCACACTTGCTGTCTGGTCACCCTATGTAATAATTCCTGAAATGATGTGTCACACTCTTATCTGAATCAGGGTGTATTAAGCATGCCTATCTGACACTGGCGCCCTTGAAGGAGGAATAGTGAAGTGCATTTCTAGTGCTAGTAAGGAATAAACACAGACAACAGAGAACAAAAATAGATAACTAAACCCTTCTCCCGCCACCCAAAATAAAACTTTAGTGGACAAGACTCACTGACCCTATCCATCACCTGTGGAAATTTAGAGGAGAATGATCAGACATATGGGAATATTATAACAAATTTCTATTCTACTTCATTCAGCAATACTGCTCCCCATGGAAACAGGATTATATTTAAGCCCTAGAATCATGGTGTGAGTTCCATAGCTAGCGTTTTTGGGTGGTCTGGGCATGTTTATATATGTGCTAGTGTTCTACTGCTTTAGGGAGGATGAGAACATTTGGAATTGCTGAGTATTTTTTAAAATCTGGCCACTTTTTTTGGTGCCTAAAATGGGAAGTGTTGGATATGGACTTCATTTAAAAATCTGTCCATAAACAGGTTGCTGCTTCTAATATTTTGCAGTTTTGGGAGTCTGCCAATTCTGCCTATATACGATATAGCTGGCTCTGAAATAAATTATCGTCCCATGGAAACTCAAGTCACCAGTAAAAAGTATGTTCAGAAAAACTGATTCTTTTGAAGAATTTATGCAGGTACACTTTTATTATGACATTTCATTTGCCAGAGTTACCCAGGGAAACTTTGTTGAAAGAGTGAGTTGTACTATATTCAGTGATATTGCTCTGGATTTAAATAGGATCATCAGGAGGTGAAGCAGAAGAAGGGAAGCTGAGAGATACTGATTTTTATGTAGTGTTAGGAAAAACACATATTTCTCTGTTGATACATTTCATCACATCAGTGTGGGCTGGTGCTGGCTCTAGGTATGAAATATAAATTCAGTATTCAAGGATCTTGCTAATATGATATAAGCATTAACCCACACAGTTTTTGGTCCGTCAACAAAAGGATGATTCAAGTAATCTGTAGATTTCTAGCTTGTTGCATAATAGAAGAGAGAGATTTATGATGATACAAATGCATTGAATAGTAGCAGCCACATTTGCACCTCCCCCACATTTTAGGGTTTTATATGTTTGTTTTTAATCAGAATACCACATACACATGCAACTTTGGTAAGATTGATAACTACTGTGTGCCCAGAAAATCAATATGCATTTTGCCTTGAATATCTCAAAGTTAAGTAATAGCTAGGCCCCTATGTAAAAAAAAAGAAAAAAAGGGGGGGGGGGCGGCAGGCAGGTTGCAAATACCATCAATTGCTATGGGATTTCAGTAGTGGTGTGTGTGGAAGGGTGAGTGGCTATGGGGAGGGAGGAGGCTGGGGCGAGCAGGGAAGAATTGGACTCAGAGTGGAAGAAGGATGACATTCTAGAAAATTGCTGTCCAGCTTTTAGCAGGCTATGGTAGAATCCAATGTGGAAAAAGAGCCAGGTCCTGTTGAAGTTCATGAGAATACTGCCCTAGATTTGAATGGGAGCAGGATCTTGTCCAATAACAAAAGGGCCGTTCAGATGCTGTGTGTCCTTATGGGTATGCTGATAGTATGCAATACGGTAAAAAAGTGAAAACCTGTCTAGCACATAACTCTGGTGCACTCAAGGACATACTACTATTTGTTTTGCAGGCTTACCTCTCAACCAGGGATTAGCAATGTGCCATTGATATCTTCCATTATAAAGTCCTATAAAATGCCATATTTTCAGCATTTCAAAACCTGATCTAACTTTCAGAGGGGAACAGTTTGTTTAGATTCACTTTTAATAAAAAGGAATGAGTTCCATTTTTCTGCTCCAGTCTTTCTCCTGCCTCGAGCTCCTTCGTATTTAAGTTTCCTTTACCCACAAGCATAACAAACTTTCAGCACCGAATAGAAAAGAACATGAATTTACACAATGAATTTTTTTTTAGCCAGGGAGGGAGCTACTTTAAGTCGTCAACCTTGGCTTTCTGGAAATTCTTTGGTGTATTACTGCATAGCAGAGTGGTGTGACAAGGATAAAGAGATTAGAAGTAGTTTCATTTAACTCCTTCTGTTAAAAAAACTACAAAGGGCACTAATTTATAGCTCTGAATATTCCCACAATTCTTCATAAAAAAATTAATATAAGTACAGGAAAGTTATAGGCACTAAGAAATAAACTAACAACAACAAAAGTTGTTAGAATACGAAAAATAAAAAAAATTCCAAAAAGAGAGAAATAATATAAAGGTACTGAGATCACCTAACTGTAAAAATATAAGATGACTTGCAGAATACATGTACACTGGGGTTTAGCCCTGATTTCAGCCATCAGAGGCCAGGAATCAGTATAGTGTGTAAGTTTCAAACCAGTGTAGATTGTGGTTTTCCTTGTCTACATTAGAGAGTTGTGCTCATGCAACTATGGTGATTGTTGCAATCTGCTGGTTGAAATCAGGGCTAACCCCTCTATTTAGACAAAGTCTCAGATACCAAGGGAGCTATCCCATGTTCTTTGTGAGCTTCCATTCATAAGTGAATGGGAATTTGGGTATGCCTGGAATGCAGGATCAAGCCTCAAAACTTGGAAAAATTATGATAATTTGTTATAAAGGCCCTCTGATACTATGGTTCACAAAAATCACTCTGTGTCTTTCTACCAAGGTCACTAACTCAGTGCTTTACCATGAGAAGAATTTAATAATTGTTCCCCGACTAGAGCTGGGTAAGCTGTTCCGAGTGAATAATTTACACGGCCACTTTGCCCATTTTTCTGTTTGTGAATTATCCACACAGTAGTTTTTAGGAAGGTGTTCACTATTCAGAATTATTAAATGAACACTTTAAGGGTGTATGTGGCATTTCATCTTATTTGTGAAGTAATTGCTTGGATTCTATCTTCAGCTGTTTGGTATGAATAATGTTTGAATGGTTACCTAGGTGACTTGTTTCTGATTCTTGGTTTCAAGTTAGTTGAGGCAGGGACTCATTTCATTGTGCACACAGTGCCTAGAACAATGGGGATCTTTGATTGGTGTGCTACTACAACAAAACACAAATAACAATGGAGCTATGCCCATTTATATAGCCGAGGATTTTGTCCAGTATGTTTAGCATACTATGGGCTTGAACCTGCACCATTTAAATCATTGAGAGTTTTGCCACTGACTTCAACAGGAACAGACTTTTTTCAGGAACAAACATCCATTCTGAAATTTTGTACCTCATCAGTCTGATTATAAACAAAATGCCAGTTGCGATATCCATTCGGCAAAGCAGAGAGAGAGTATTAAACAACACACACACACACACACATCTGAGCCTGCAATCACATAATCTCTAACAGCTAATGATGGAGGTCCAATTCCTGCTCAGTATTCTTAACTTGTCTGTAAAAGAATATTTAAAAAGCCTTTTCCTTCACTCTTCAGAATTAAACAAGTTTAGACTCACATTTCCCCCCTTCTGTTAAGTTGGCTTGTTCATGCCAAGCAAATATGCAAATCCTTCACTGTAGGAGCAATTTGAACATGGCTGATTCTGATTTAATCACTTCGCCGCCAAAGCACTCAATAGTGTAAGGCTGGTTATGTTTAAAAAAAATTAAGGTCCAAAGCAATCTGTACCATATTTATAGCATGTTAGAAAATAAATGAGTAGAGATCATATTTCCAAAATCCCATTCATTACCTTCTAATATGAAAACACAGGTTCATTTCAGGTAAACTGTGTGGTATGTCAACTTAATTTATGAATAATTGTCTAATGAGGGGGGAGAAAAAACCCTCAGTGGAACAAAGGTGGATTTCTACACTACTATTTCTACAGTGGATTTCTACACTATTTCCTACGTTTAAAAAAGCAGTCATATTGTTCGTGTGTGTGTGTGCAATATACAATATGAGCGGTAATGTAAAAGTCTGATCTTGAAAGATGCTGTGTCCTTGCTGAGATTCTTCAATTCCTATCAACTTTATTGGGATTTACAACATCTCTGCAGGTGCTCAGCACCTCTCTAGATTAGGGTTCAAATTTCCAGTCCTACCATGGGTCCATGTGCATGGACCTCTGTGCCCATGCAGAACCCATAGTCTAAAATTATCATTTAATACAGGGCAAAATTTCTAAAAGCACCTAAAGGAGTTCGGCATCCAACTCCCACTGACTTGCAATGGGAGCTGGCTGCCCAACTCCCTCAGGTGCTTTTCAAAATCCCACATATAGTGTTTAAGGCCCTAATCCTGAGCAGGGCAACTACGTCTGGAATCTCAGTCTTGGTGTCACTTATGGTGAAGATCAGGCCCTTTGTGTGACCTTGGGATTTCCAAAAGAGTGTAAGTAGTCAAGGGTTAGCACAAATCCTGGCTAAAATAATGTTTTTATTTTCCTCAAACAAAAGAGGATAAAGCATCAGCCTTCAAATTACTGACATCTCCCTAGCCCAGACTCAGTTAATGTAAATATATCCCTAACATTATAACTTAACCATACTGACAACAGAGTGTTGTCGGGGTGCAGATGGCATTTACCTATGTCTCCAGAGTGCTTAGCACAGTGGGGACCCAATCCTGATCTGAATCCCTCCACTGGAAAAAATAATTTTATATAACATCTTTCTCTCTCACAGAGAGAGAGAGAGCATTATTAAGATTGCAAAAAGTCAAGCACTTAGAAGTTAGGAAATGTCACAATTAAGGTTGCCTGTGTAACCTTAATTCAGCCCCCTTAGGTGTATGTACTATGATACACTCTGTAACTGCATGATCACATACTATTTTTTCCACAGGACCCTTGCCTCATTCAGTGCATAGGGTGGACAGTGCTCACTTAAGGAGAAGCTATGCAATATTGTGTTTTCTCACGGTTCAGTGTGTGACCCTAGGCCTTATTTAATGTTGAAACCGTGCTCTGAAGATAGAATTATCATCTTCCTCAGGGGTTTTTTTCTATGGTGCTCATCAGTAAAGTGTCTGAGTGCTTTACAAATATTAATTAATTTATTTTCACATCACTTCTCTGAGATGAGCGGGGTGGTGTTAACCCTTTTTACAGTTGAGGAAGCGAGGCACATAGAGATTAAGGTCTAAACTGTCCACTCATTTTGGGTGCCCTATTTGAGGTGTCGAGGACCTGGTTTTTCTGAGTACTCAGCATTATGCAGCACTATGTATGTTCAAAGCACAGCTACTAGTGACTTCAGTTGCAGCTGAGAATGCTCAGGTCTTTGGCAAATCAGATTTAGGGTATCAAGTTGGGCATCCAGAAATTGAGGAACACAGTGACCACCTGTGAAAAGTTTGGTTTAAGTGACTTAACTAGCATCACACACAAACTGTGTGGCAGAGGCAGGGATAAAACCCACTTCTCATGGGCAGAATTCAACTGCCTTAACCATGAGGCCATCCCTTCTCTTTTTCGGAGTCCCCTGTCTCACTCACTACAGGGGTCCTTCACTTGCTCCTGCACTACACAACCCCAGTTAATCCCAAGAGCAAGTCCAGCCTATGCACTGAATGAGGCAGGGCTCCCATGGGAAAAGTAGTATGTAATCATGTAATTGAAGACTGTATCACAATGCCAATGCACATGGGGGTTAAATTAAGGGAACCTTAATTCTGACATTTCCTAACTTTTGAGCGTTTGACTTTATATACAAAAAACTACAGTAAGGTTATAATTTCCTAGGTTTTTAAAAAAGCAAACTGAAACAAATAGAAATTCCCTCATGTGGCATAACATTGACACTCATAAGGGTCTGAAAATTAGATCCACCACACAGATCTCTGCCACTTGAGCTAAGTAACTCATAGCACTAGTTATAGGTTGTCATCTGCTATGTGAACCAGCTCTAGAGGAGGATGGTATGCTTTCCCAGAGGGTTTAACAGATATTTGTTGAGAGCAGAGGAATGGTGAGACTCAGGAACCCTGGGTTCCATTCCAGGCTCTGAAGGAGTTTTTTCTTCTAAGGGACACAGACTCTTCTGCCCATTCCCCACAAGGGTGACCCTATCTGCCCTGTTTCCTCCAACCTGTTCCAGTCCTGTCATTTCCCCACCCTTGGTTCTTTTTCCTAGTCCCATTCTCCCTGCCTACCCAATCCCAGTCTCCATTCCTCCATTCACCCCTTCATTGTCACTGATTCCCAGTCCCAATCACCACCCCCCACACCCCTGCCAAGTTCTTCAACCCATATCAGTGTCCTCCTTCTTGCTCCTGGTCCCGTTCACTTTGCCCAGCTAGTCTTAGTTCTCCACTGTACCTCAGCTCCTCATCAGAACTGTCTCCCCAGTCCCAGTCTCCTTTCCCAGCCCGTCCTAGTTCCCCTGCTCCTCATCTGATCTCAGTCTTCCTCCCCACCCTCCCCCAACCTTCTGGTTTCTGGCTCCCACTCCCAGTCTCCTTTTCCAACCAATCGTAGTCCTCTCCCCTGCACTCTCCAGGTGCTAGCCAGTCTCCTTGTCCGGTCAGCCAGTCTTCTCCCAACCCAGTCCCTATGTTCCTTTCTCTCCCCTATCACCCTCAAGTCCCAGTTTTTGCCTTCCCCTCCCCACAGGTTCCTTGTCCCAATCTAGTCTCCCTGCATGTCCAACTGTTCTCTCCTCTGCATTTTAATCAGGCAACTCCTACCTCTACACTGTTCACCTTGCTCTCAGTTAAGATGCCTGGACCCTAACCCTAGATCTGCAACACAGTTGGGGAAGGTCTTGCTCAGACTTGGGCTGGAGCATGCTCCTCGTGGCTAGAATCTTCAGGGACTTGAGCTGTTACGGTCAAAGAAGTCTCTACTGAGCATGTGTGACTTTTAAAGGCTTATTACTGGGCCAGATGTGGACAGATTTTGGTGGAGATGGCAAAAGTCACAAAAGCACCCCCCATATCCCCCTCCCTATTTCAAGTCCCTGCTCTAAAGCATGGGAGCACTGGAGCTTTTCAAAGGAAAAAAATCAAACATTTTTTAACATGAGCAAAAGAATGTATTCTTCTTTAGCCTCGTTTTCAGAAGTGGCTGAAACATTTTGTCTGAAGTTAAAAATTCAGGCTGAGGCAGACACTCAGGATCGAAAATTTCATCCCAAGCGGTTAAAAAGTTTGGCAATGTTCTAAGCAACTGAGAACAGGGTTTTATAATAGGAAGTGTCAGGCAACCTTAATAATAGGTGAAGCTATCAGCTCCATCTATAATATCATCTAGATTTTCTCCCTCTGTTTTAAATATACACCTGATTTTGCATTTGGCGTGACTATATTGCTCACAGCTATAATTATTTTGCACACAAGTTATTTTAGAAGTGGATTGTGGATTTTCATGCATTTATTGGTATCGCTTTTTATATCCAGCTGTCTTTAGAGACAGATGCCTTAGGCTATGTCTACCCTTAAAATGCTACAGTGGCATAACTGCAGCTTCTCCGCTGTAGTGCTTCAGTGTAGACCAGAGGTGGGCAAACTACGGCCTGCAGGCTACATCCGGCCTGCGGGACCATCCTGCCTGGCCCTTGAGCTCCCAGCCAGGGAGGCTAGCCCTGGCCCCTCCCGCGCTGTCTCCCCTCCCCCATAGCCACGCCACCGCACGGGCAGCGTTCTGGGTGGCGCGGCTGCACGCTCCTGCAGGGCAGCACAGCAGCGTGTCTAGCTCTGGCCGGGCAGCATGGCTGCCAGACATGTTGCTCTGAGCAGCATGGTAAGGGGGCCAGGTCCAGGAGGTTCCAGGGGGCAGTCAGGGAACATGGAGCAGGGGGCAGAGGTTCTGGGGGGCAGTGGTCAGGGGACTGGGAACAGGAGGGGTTGGAAAGGCGTGGGAGTCCCAGGGGGCCTGTCAGGAGCCGGGGGAGGGTTGGATAGGGGCTGGGGGTTCCGGGACGGGGCGGTCAGGGGACAAGGAACAGGGGGGTTGGATGGGTCGGGGGTTCTGAGGGGGTAGTCAGGGGGTGGGAAGTGGGAGGAGTCGGATAGGGGGCAGGGCCAGGCTGTTTGGGGAGGCACAGCCTTCCCTACCCATACACTTTTGCAACCCCAACGTGGCCCTCAAGCCAAAAAGTTTGCCCAGCTCTGGTGTAGACACTTACTATGGCAATGGTAGTTGTTCTCCTGTCATTGTAGTAAATCCACCTCCCCGAGAAGCAGTAGCTAGGTCTATGGAAGAATTCTTCCATCAACCTAGAGCTCTCTACATTGGGGGTTAGATCAGCTGAACTACATCACTCAGTGATGTGGATGTAGCTGGGTTGATCTAAGTTTTTAGTGTAGACCAACCTTCAGTTATAGGGGCAAACTATACAGCTCTCAGAAAAAAGCTGGAAGTGATATATTTCAAAACGACTTTTCTAAAAATCACGATGACACAATTTTGAAGTCCCATGATTTGTCAGGTCTAGAAACAAGTAAAGTAACATGGGGATTCCCAGATCCTCTCCAAAGGTAGGCATCAGGTTTTACAAAAACAACAAGGAGTCGTTGTGGCACCTTAGAGACTAACAAATGTATTTGGGCAGAAGCTTTCGTGGGCTAAAACCCACTTCATCAGATGCATGGAGTGAAAAATACAGTAAGCAGTATATATATTACAGCACATGAAAAGATGGGAGTTGCCTTACCAAGTGGGGGGTCAGTGCTAACGAGGCTTGACAGAGATCCTGCAGATGTTTGTCTCTGTCTGAGGGACTGGAGCAAACGCGGTTGTATCTTAAAGCTTGGCTGTAGACAATGGATCGTGTGATGTGGTCTGGATGAAAGCTGGAGGCATGTAGGTAAGTATAGTGGTCAGTAGGTTTCCGGTATAGGGTGGTGTTTATGTGACCATCATTTATTTGCACTGTAGTGTCCAGGAAGTGGATCTCTTGTGTGGAGCATTTGCTCCAATCCCTCAGACAGAGACAAACACCGACAGGATCTCTATCAAGCCTTGTTAGCACTGAGCCCCCACTTGGTAAGGCAACTCCCATCTTTTCATGTGCTGTAATATATAGATTCATAGATATTTAGGTCAGAAAGGACCATTATGATCATCTAGTCTGACCTCCTGCACAACGCAGGCCACAGAATTTCACCCACCACTCCTGCAAAAAACCTCACACCTATATCTGTGCTAATGAAGTCCTCAAATCGTAGTTTAAAGATTTCAAGGAGCAGAGAATCCTCCAGCAAGTGACCCATGCCCCATGCTACAGAGGAAGGCGAAAAATTTCCAGGGCCTCTTCCAATCTGCCCTGGAGGAAAATTCCTTCCCGACCCCAAATATGGCGATCAGCTAAACCCTGAACATACGCTTACTGTATTTTTAACTCCTTGCATTTGATGAAGTGGGTTTTAGCCCACCAAAGCTTATGCCCAAATACATTTTGTTAGTCTCTAAGGTGCCACAAGACTCCTCGTTGTTTTTGCTGATACAGACTAACACGGCTACCACTCTGAAACCTGTCACCATGCAAGGTTTTTCAAAGTTACCAAATCAGAATTCTCCACTCTCCCACCCAGGCGGTAGTGTTTAACACCCACTTTAGGCAGGTGTAACTGTAGAGGAGATTCAAGACCATTGCCTCCTGGAGGACAACCCAACCCATTCTCAACTGTTTATACCATTTACCCTCTTTGTAATGACATAACATGCATTTGGCAATAGCAACAAGTGCTTGTATGGAAAAGTAATATTGGAAAATTATTTAATGTCTTTTAGTTCTCTTTTAATGGAACTGAGAAGGTTGGAACAAGGAGGAGACTGGCTGGCAAATGTTCAGGTGACCACTAGTCATCCAAACACCACACTTTGAGAACCACTAGTATAAAACACGCATTTGTCACTTCACAGTGCAGGAGACGTTGGACCTTTTATCTGTCACTGGTCTAGGACTTAACATTGCCCATCCTAAATCTCAGAGCAGTGTAATTTGGGGGAAAAAGGAGGGATCCCATGTTTTGGGGAAAGAAGGAAACCATCTTTAAATATTAACATTTTAAAATTAACATTTTTAAAGGTGTCTGAAAGTTGCTCTGAGATTTGGACTGTTAGAAGTAGTCTTGGCAGAGAGAGATGAGGGGGCATATAGTGCTGAAGAGCCACAGAAAGGTACAAGATAAATGCAGTTTATCACATGGGTATCGCCACCACCTGTGGTATAAATGTTTATGTGGAGCTTTTTATCTATCTTAGATGCTTATATGGCCCTCATTACCATAATTTCTGAGCACCTCACAATCTTTAATGTATTTATCATCACAACATGCTTGTGAAGTATGGAAGTTCTATGATCCCCACTTTACAAATGGGGAACTGAGGCACAGAGGCAATAAGGGTATGTCTACACTTCAAGTAGACACCCACGTCTGAGCCATGCCACCTGACTCAGGCTCATGGGGCTCGGGCTGCAGGACTGTTTATTTGCAGTGTAGACATTCTGGCTCAGGCTGCAGCCCAAGCTCTGGGACCCAGCCCAAGCTTGAACGTCTACATTGCAATTAAACAGCCCCTTAGCCCAAGCCCCTTAGCCTGAGAAAGTTGCAGATCTTTAAATTCCAGTGTAGACATACCCTAAGTGATTTGTCTAAGATCACAGTGGAAGTCTGTTGTGGAGCAGGGACTTGAGCCCAGGTTTCCCAGGTTTAAAGCTTGTGCTCCAACTACTGGACCATCCATTCCTCTCTTCTCTTTTATTCAGTTACTGATTTAAAACCTATTGTGTATATATAACATACAGAAAAGTTAGAGTGTGACTTCAGAGGGAATCCTTTCAGCTGGGGTTGGAGTTGGGAAAAACTTCAAAAATACCAAGATTGAAAATACAACAATTGTGTGCTGGCAGTTACCTTCTAGACAATTGTTAATTCTATATAAATTGTTAATAAATTCTAAATAAATGTTAATAAATTGATGTTCTTTGTGTATTGTTAGTACATAACACAGGACAGGTTTAAAAATGAAGTGCTGGTAGAATTAGCTTCCAGATTTTTGCAAAAGATCATACTTTGATCTGGAAATAGGGAAGCGTAACATCATCATAAGTAGTTTGTCTCATTACACATGCAACTACAACATGGCAAACGGATAAGACATGGGAGGGAAATATGCACTAAAAGCGGAGAGATGGTTTAAAGTATTTGGAAGGAACAAAAAAATGGTTCCTGTTTTCAGATTCTTTATGTGTGCATATTGCATATGGAGGCCTGAAGCCCAGGCCCACAGGACTGGAGAAAGGCCAAAAATCAGAGCCTTTTATCAGACTTCCCCCTTCCATCCAAATCTTGGCATTTTGGATAAAACAGAACCCAGATCTGAACCACCTCTAATCAAAATAAAAATTAAAATGGCTCTTTAGCCCATCTCATTTATTAAAGCCCAGCCCATTATTACTTGTGTTGAGGTAATGCCTGGGACCCCCAGTCATAGACCAAGACCCCAGTGTACTAAGAACTGTCCAAACACAGAATAAAAAGATGGTCCCTGTCCAAGGAGCTTACAAACTAAGTATAAGAAAAGAGGCAATAGGTGGATACATACAGAAAGATGGGGGAGCAAACAAACGGACAAGAGCAGCCAGCAATCATACTGTACTCTACACAGTGCAGATTCACCTCTAATAAAGATCTTAAATCCCAGGGTTTTGGCTGAGTTTTGCTTTGAATCTGGAACTCAAAGTGATACGGGACATGAACAACAAAATACGTCTAATCCTCTCTGAATTAGAAATTCAGTGTTTTACACAGTGCTAATAAGTAATCACAAGATTGTTGGTCTACTCTGCAGTCTTTAACTAAACATACTCGTCCATGCATGTATAAAGGTTTACTGCAGGTCTAGATGGAAATGGCTTTTTCAAGAAAATGCTAGTTGGAGGGAAATCTTGTGGTCATTAAAGATGCCTTGGCATTTTTCACAAGAGTGGATGTATTAACCCTGGCATGTGGGCCTAGTCGGAGCTTGGGTAACTGGAGTCTGCCTACAGTTTCATTTGCCCTCTTAAAAAAAAAAAAAAGAAGTAATTGATGGTGTAAAATGGGTGATATTTTCCACTCCAGAGGTAGCTGTATTCTATTATCCCTATGTAGCTCAGTACATTTCTATGAAGTGCTTTGTGATTGTCCCTGATAATTTGATATTTATACAGTGACTTATCCAAGCTGGCTGTTACTGTTTACACACAGACAAACCTAAACCTGCCTTGGATGAAGCAAGTCATTCTGCTTCCTACTTAGTGCTTATACTCCTCCTCATTTACACAGGTTTTGCACCAGTACAGTAGACTGACTTCAGTGGAGTTACTACTAATTTACACCAGTGTAAACGAGAGAGTGATCAGGCCCACATTGTTTGCATCAGGTGGGAAAGAGCTAAACTTGATCCTTAACTTGTTTAGCTCTATGGTCTGTACATGGAGTTCTTCTCATTCATTCTGTAAGATGCATTACAATTGGGATGGTGCTTCAACAAAGTAAATCCTGTTGAGGGACTAGATGACTCCAGGGCTTGGTAAATAGGATACAGAGCTTTCTGCCTCTGGGTTGTTAGTTAAATCCAGCCCAGTTTGTTAGTGATAGGGTTGCCAGGTGTCCAGTTTTCAACTGGAACGCCTGGGTGAAAAGGGACCCTGGCGGCTCTGGTAGGCACTGCTAGCTGGGCCGTTAAAGTCCAGTCCGCAGCGCAGCCCTGCCTCCACACGGCTCCTGGAAGTGGCCACCGGGACTCTGTGACCCCTAGGCCAGGAAGGCTCTGATCGCTGCCCATGCCCCAAGTGCTGGCTAAGCAGCTCCCAATGGTCAGGAACCGCGACCAGTGGGAGCTTCAGGGGCGGTGCCTGCAGGCACAAGGGCACTGTGCAGACCCTTGCTGGCTGCCCTTGCACCTAGGGGCCGAAGGGACCTGGCAGCCACGGTAAGGGCTACCGGGACCCCTGCGCCAGCCTGGAGTTCTCTCCTGCACCCCAAACCCCTCATCCCCAGCTCCACCCCAGAGTCCACACCCCCAGCCAGAGCCCTCACTGCCCCACACCCCAATCCCCTGCCCCAGCCCAGAGCCCTCTCCCGTACCCTGAACCCCTCATTTCTGTCCCCACCCAGAGCCCACACCCCCAGCCCAGAACCCCCCGCACTCCAACCCCCTTCCCCTCTCAGAGCCCTCTCCTGTACCTCAAACTCCTCATCCCCAGCCTTACCCCAGAGCCCGCACCTCCAGCAAGAGCCCTCAGCCTCTCCTGCACCCTAACCCCATGCCCCAGCCCGGTGAAAGTGAGCGAGGGTGGGGGAGAGCGAGTGACAGAGGGAGGGGGGATGGAGCGAACAGGGGCAAAGTCTCAGAGAAGGGGCAGGGTGGGGTGGGACCTTGGGGAAGGGGCTGGGCAGGGGGCAGGGCTGGGGCGTTCAGTTTTGTGTGATTAGAAAGTTGGCACCTTAGTTAGTGATTGAAAATTATTACTACTATCTGAATGGCTCTTTAATATTCTATTTGAAATAGGTCTGATGCATTTGTAGTTTGTTTCACTCCTTCATTCTCCAAAATACCCCACCTTTGCCTGTACCCCCACTCAAATCTTCTGCAACTTAACTAGGTAAAAAAAAAAAATTTACAGTCTTAATGTTAACTTGTGAAAAGTATATCCGAAAAAAATGTCCTCTCTGCTGAGAGAGTTCTTCTATGATTTTCAGCAGATAAAATGTAAAAAGAAAATAAACAAAAAAGCCCCCAAACATGAGGCTGTCTGTTGACTTTGCAGTTAATAAGAAGTTGTTGTGCTCTATTGAGTTTACTGTGTCACCAAAACCCTTGAAAGTCTTAACTATACAAAGCCTACATTGTCTTGACAAGGATACTGAGAAGATGTGCCTGATCTTGGCAGGAGCTAGGTGTACCCAGAACCATGTTATTAAAAAAAACAACAACAACAAAAAAGAAATATTCTTTTCGGCCTCTTACAGGGAAAGATAACGAGCAGTGTCCTTACTAGTGTGTAGAATGCAACGGTCAGTTTTAGAAACATGAAAATTGAAAAATGATAGATGGGAACACAGTTCCAAGTGACCCGAGTATAATTTAGGTCGCGGGGTGTTCAGATTAGGTCTTTTGCTTTATACTCATCTCCAATATTGAGATGTAAATGTCCTTAAAGAGAGAAAGACAACCTTCATGCATAACTATCGGTATACAAAATTAACTACTAAAGGCCTGGCAGATGTACTTCCTCACTAAGGGCCAAATCCTTCTCCTCGGTCCCATAGAAATCAATAGAAATACTCCCACTGTGTTCAGTAGGAACAGGATTTGGCCCTTACGTCTTTACTATTGTTTGTCAGTAGTAACGCAGATACTTTTAGTATACTTCTTAGTAATTTGGATCATTCTTAATTTGATAACTCAGTCATGCATACTCAGAGAAAACAGTTTGAATTTTAGAAAAGTGGGAGATGAAATTATACATTCAGAAAGTGTAATATAACAATTGCCAGAGTCCAGGAAAATACATACTTAACTCATTATTCTAAACCAATATGAGCACGCGTATGTTTGTTCAGAATAGCCTTAATAGTGTTCAACTCTAAATAGTGTGCCATCTAAATTTTGTTATTAGATATTTACATGGACAACCAGCTCAAACTAGATCCGAGCACCTGCTTTTAGTTAACAGAGAGAGAAAGTACAGCAGACATTTAAAAAATCCTAATGAACGCAGTCATATGAATTTCCCTGATATCAGACACTTATACAGCTTTCACAGACAGGCTTCTATCATATGACAGTGATGACTACATCAGTATAATACAACTTCTGTACAATGTGTAGAATAGCAAATTATAACACCAAACATTAGAGATATGGATGGCTATTGGCCACAGACTTAAACCCTGATCCTGCAGTAATCTCCATGCGGGTGGACTTCTGCACCTATGAAAAAAGTCTTACAGTAATCAACAGGGCTCCATGTGTGGACCTCCTGGCAGGCTCAGGTGCTTAGATAAAATTTCTCTTGAAACAATATTCCTGTAAACATTTGCCATCTTAGCTGCTTAAAATAAGTACTCTTATCCAAATGTGTTTAGCTTTTTTTTTTTTTTTAATACTTTGCTGATGTACAACACATTCCTTTAATTTTTTTAATCAAACATTGATTTTTCAGACTAGACTGGAACATTAAAGTATAGATATTATTAGGAGTCATATTTACGTCCCAAAGCTAGCCTACCTTGTTGTGTGTGTCTGAAATCTCAAGATATATGAGGAAGAGAGAGGGCCCAATTCTCATCTCAGACAGATTGTAAATCAGGAATAGCTACATTGAAGTCAATGAAGTTACTTCATTGGGGTAAAACATGAATGAAAGAAGAACTTGGCCCAGTGACGGAATATAAGAGCGGGAGAGAAACTGAGAATACAAGCAAAATGTTTTCTCCTAATTTATTTTTCAGACTCTAATGTTATTTTGACTGTATAGTTTGATTTTTAGCCTTGTTAGTAATTTAAACAGGAATCTCTGTTAGATAAACTCCAAATAGCAGTATATTTCTGGTGTTATCTTATTTTCCTTTCTCAAGAGTGCATATTGTCTTCAGTTTTCCAATTTTATACCAGGCTCTGCTTATTACCACAAGTGATCTTTCACCTTTATGATCTGGCACCTGCAGTACTTGGAGATGTTTAGTATATAATGTTGCATATCTCTCAGACAATAGTTGTTGCAACAGCCTGATTATGTTTTTTTTTTTTTTCTTTTCTCCCCCTTACCCTCATGTGAACTCAGCATTAGACTTGTTAAGAAATACTGCAAGATTGTCCAAAATTATTATTACATAAATCTGGAAGGCTCATAAAGACACCACTATTACATTCAAACTAGCCCCTGGGGCCAAGTTCTGCACTGTGACCTCAGCTGGGTGGCATAGGTAGAACCTAAGGCAGATTTCAAACTTTAATATTTTGTTTTGCTATATCCAACTTTTAAAATTCTGTGACTTTAGCGCCAATCTTTATTTTAAAGCCCCAATGGGAAATGAACTGTATAATTTTAATTTATAAAACAAACTGTTTCTTTTTACATGCATAGAGAGAGAGACATGCCCCAACAATCCTCATCTAACCACACAAAAATCTAACTAAAGGCATATAAAGGTGAGATCTACCATAATATATTTTATTTTTAAATATCCATTAGAAAAGTCTTGTTCTCTTCATTTTAATGTCTCTAATCAGAGATCCCAACTAGTCATCCATCAGAATTATATCACCACTATATGTTCTGCACAGACTATAATTTTAACTAAAAAAAACACAAACATATTTACTTCAACACTATTTAACACATCAGATAAGACGATACTGGTGTGTTATAATTTGTTTGATATGAAGATGTACATAATCTTTTAAACTTAACTTCTGAAATAGTGTATGTACCAGAAATCACTTTTCAGTCTTCTCTTACTTGATATTTCTCGTTTCCTCTCTAATCTTACAAGTTTTTAAAGAAAGAATCCAGTCCATTGCTCAATCACTTGAAAGGATTTATCAAAACTTAGTTCAGCTTGTGGTTTTGTTTCTGTTTTTTACAGAAATTATTTAAAACACTTTTTCAAAAATAACTTACGTCCCACCATGTTCTTAAAACAATCACAAGAGCATAAACCCTGCAGTAAGGACACAGGGACAGCACAGTGATCACAAAAATTTACCTACCTGTATTGTGTTTCTGAAGACAGTCTCTACACTTAAGCACCATTCACAGAGAAGAAAGAGTTTCTGGGCAGCAATGCATCTTCTTACTTTTTCTAATGTTCTGCTAAATGAGGAGTGTTGAGCAACTCCCTCCAATGCTGTTTAACCCCCTCCTTTCACTCCCTGCCTGTTTAGACCTTCTGAACACTGAAATGCATACAGAGAAACTTGTAATTAGTAATACCAGCTAAGCTAAAACCCTTGATTCTCACTAACCTAAGCTGCACATTCCAAAGTACTAAACAGGAGTGCTAATCAGAAAGCACTCTTTTAGACTAAATTCCTGACTAGACATAAAGCATGAAAGTTAAGCTAAGATATTGCCCTACCAGAGCCCAGTTTCTGCCTACTGGCTTGGTAAAGCCTGCGATATCTCAGGACTCAGGAGCACACACTGTGACTGTGAGAGGAAAATGTTAAGTGTCTCATCTCTCTGTTCTTTTTTTCTTCCCCCTCTCTTGTTCTCGCTGCTCACAGTAGCAAGGTTGTGTCTTGTATACTCCCTGCCCTTAAACTCACCAAACCAGATTTTTACTCCCAACACCAGCAACTTCCCGTAAATCTGAACTGAAATTTTATCCTGTTCACTGAGCGTTTGCTGGCTCAAGGCCAGCGCAGCATTCCTGTTGTTTTAGGAGTGCAGATACCTTTGCTTTTTAAAAAAAATAAAATCGGGGGTAGCAGGGGGGAAAGATAACCTGAAGAGATGTAAAGGCTGGCATGAGAGATACACTTGGAAACAGTTTAAGTATTGTTTGACACCCCATGTTTGTATTTTTTTTTTTAAAGGTGGAGTTCCAATGTGAATATCAGAGAGGGAGACTATATCCTCCACACTAAAATGGAACCACCTATTTGCTGAGCCACCTGCTTTATCTCTGCACAAAGTGTTTAAGGAACAAGATGTTAAATCATGGGTTTCTTTCCCCCTGCTATTAAACAATGTAGGCTTTCAATATATAGATGTAGATTTAAAGGAAAACAAATCAATAGTACTCACCTGAGGCATAGCATGGCTTGAATTAGCACAGAAAGGTATTGCACTAGGAGAAACCCACAAACTTTTCTGATCCAGTTTCATCAATACAGGGGTTGTGCTTGTCAAAGAAGTGACGCATTTCAACCCCTTCTGACCTGAAGTTACATCTAGTTTCTAGAAAAGGAACAAAAGAGAAACTAGTTTTAGAAACAACAGCCAAGCCCTCCTTTAACCTCTCTGTGATCTCTCTGACAATTGTTTTTTAACCTCAAAAGAAACAGCATGCCAGAGAGTAAACTTTCTCTTCCCACCCCCTTTACCTTACCTGCCTATGCAAGGGTTAAGTAGCCTGATGTATTTAAACAAAGCACAAAACCTGTTTATAGTAAATGCAATCAGCCAACAGAAATCTAATTCAGTACTTGTGACTAAACAAACTGGAACAGGAAGCACACATGAGAATTTATAAAAAGTACTAATTCCTGCTTGCATTGTCATGCAACTGAAAAATGTTTCTACTTCTCTTTAGAGTCTTTTGTTCAATGGCAATTCACTTTTTTGTGTGAAAAGTTTAATACTCTGATGTTTAATCATTTGCATGCAAACACTTAGAACAATATTTGCTTTTGGTACAGAATACTATGGAACCTTTTCATTATTTTTCTTGCTTTGGGGAAGGCATGTTTCTGTAGCTAGGTTTTATTTTCAAATTATTTTTTGTAACTTATGAGAGTTGTACATGGTACCTTTAATACTTGCACACAATAAGAACTCAAACAGGAGAATAATGAAGAGTCATAAAAATTAAAATGTTTAAGGTACATAGTATTGAGGGTTAAAGCTACTGTTGACAATATTCTGCAACCATATTTGTAAATGATTATAAAATGCTGCCAGCTTTATCACCTGGGAAGATACTGAACCTACAATGTTTTGTAGCATCCTGTCCCTTGAGACTAAGTTTCTCTGTTAAATTTTTATGTAAGCAAAAGTTACATTTTTCAGAGTAACAGCCGTGTTAGTCTGTATTCGCAAAAAGAAAAGGAGTACTTGTGGCACCTTAGAGACTAACCAATTTATTTGAGCATAAGCTTTCGTGAGCTACAGTTCACTTCATCGGATGCATACTGTGGAAAGTGTAGAAGATCTTTTTATACACACAAAGCATGAAAAAATACCTCCTCCCACCCACTCTCCTGCTGGTAATAGCTTATCTAAAGTGATCACTCTCCTTACAATGTGTATGATAATCAAGGTGGGCCATTTCCAGCACAAATCCAGGGTTTAACAACAACGTCTGGGGGGGGGGGGTGTTAGGAAAAAACAAGGGGAAATAGGTTACCTCGCATAATGACTCTTACTGAGTTTTGCTTGAATAAGAACTTCAGGATTGGGCCCATATTACTATAATAAAACCATACAGCCACATACTGAGGCTATGCCTACACTAGCACTTAGGTTGGCAAAACTTTTGTCACTCTGGGGTGTGGAGAAAAACAGCCCATAGCGACATAAGTTTTGCGGGCATAAGCGCTCGTGTGCGCAGCACTGTCGGTAGGAGAATCTCTCCTGCAGCCACAGCTACCACCGCTCGTTGAGCTGTTTTTATTATGTCAACGGGAGAGTTCTCTCCCGTCGGCATAACGCAGCTACATGAGCACTTTTACAGCAGCGCAGCTATATTGGTACAGCTGTGCCACTGTAAGCTTGTAGGTGTAGACATGGCCTAAAATTTGAAGTCTTGGTATGAGTGCCTAATGAATGAATCTCATGCTCTTGCTCAGTGCATAGTTTCAATGTTCCTAATTTTTATAAAAAGAAAAGGAGTACAAGTGGCACCTTAGAGACTAACCAATTTATTTGAGCATAAGCTTTCGTGAGCTACAGCTCACTTCTCTTTTTGCAAATACAGACTAACACGGCTGCTACTCTGAAACCTAATTTTTATGTAATCAAAACCATCCCCCGCCCCAACCAATCAAATACACTATTCCTCAAAGAAGACTATAGTTATGCCAAATGTTAGGCTGAAACTTCAGCTGTTTCTTACTGTAGCTCTGCTCAAATAGACTAATGTTAGAATTTTTGTTAAGTGAGAAGTGTATTTTTTCCACTGCACCATAACTCAAAAATGGATAAAGGGATTAGCTCAAATTTTCCTAAAATGCATCTTGAGGAAGAAAGCAAATATAGGAAATTTTGACCTCAAAGGTGGTGAATGTTTTTGAAAGTCACAAGTATTATTGAGCAAATAATGGGAGAAAATAATTGTCCACAAGCATTTATTTTAATTAAAATGTGAATGTTACTGAACTGTATTTATAACCATTTCACATGAACATTTTGGCAGCTGAGCGCTGCTAGAATAAATATTCTTGCAAAGCAAATTTTGAGACTTGTGCAAAGCAAATTTTGAGGGTTTTGCAAGTGTATATTCACAAATTTGACACTAGGTGGGTGAAGGCCACACCCTGAAGTCCTCGCTCTCTATTCAGCATACTGTAGAAGACTCAGATGATAATAAGGACTTCAGAAAAACCTCTTACTGACCTTATTAACTTAAGGCTCGACCCTAAGTAATTAAAATTGGATGAAAGTATTCCTGGAGATTTATGATCAAATATATATATATGTTATTGGATTTCTAAAGATATAACACAAAACAATTTATCCAAGACTCTAATGCCCAACCTGGAATCAGAGTCTGTTTTTCTTTCCCTATACGTTTAGTAAATTCAACTGTGAGTAAATTCAACTCTTTAAGTGTAAAGCAAAAAGTGATTCAGCATAGGAATGTAAATGAGATGTGCTGTAATTTGCTGCAATACCCATCACTCTGTCAGGTTAAATAAGCCAAGTGCATTCAGAACTCTGTAGTAGTGAGCACAGGTTTCCTGTTCCCTTGCCAAGCCATGGTAGGGTTTCTATCTAAAAGAAAAGAATTTAATGAGTTCACAGCAAAGTGAATTAAATTAAGTGTAGCATGATTAGACTATGAACGCTAATCTTAAAAGCAAAAGCCCTTGATTGAGGAAGGTGCCCTTCAAAGCTGATTCTGCCAATTGCAACTGAAAATTCTGGCCAGATACTTACATGCTTTATCTCACCAGTTATGGGACTTCCTGCTGAAATATCATAGAATCAGAAATATAAGGCTGGAAGGGACCTTGAAGCCATCAAGTCCAGCCCCCTGTGATGAGGCAGGACCAAGGAAACCTAGAGACCATCCCTGACAGTTGTTTGTCCAACCTGTTCGTAAAAGCATCCCGTGACGGGGATTCCATAGCCTCCCTTGGAAGCCTATTCCTGTGCTTAATGAGCCTTAAAGTTAGATAGTTTTTCCTAATAGCTAACCTAAATCTCCCTTTAAGCCCATTATTTCTTGTCCCATCTTCAGTGGACCTGGAGAACAATTGACCACAGTCCTCTTTATAACAGCCCTGAACATATTTGAAGACTGTGCTTATGTCCCCCCTGAGTTTTTTCTCAAGACTAAACATGCCCAGTTTTTTTAACCTTTCCTCATAGTTTAGGTTTTCTAAACCTCTTATCATGTTTGTTGCTCTCCTCTGAACTCTCTCCAGTTTGTCCACCTCTTTCCTAAAGTGTGCAACCACAATTGCACGCATGACTCCAGCTGGGGCCTCACTAGTGCCGCGTTCAGTGGGACAGTTACCACCCTTGTCCAACAAACACCACTCCTGTTAATACACCCCAGAATTATATTAGCCTCTTTCGTTACTACATCACACTGACTCATATTCAATTTGTGATTAATTATAACCCCCAGATCTTTTTAGCTGTGCTACCACCTACCCAGTTATTCTCCATTTTGTGGTTGTGCATTTGATTTTTCCTTCCTAAGTGAAATACTTTGCACTTGTCTTCATTGAATTTCATCTTGTTAATGTTAAACCAATTTTCCAGTTTGTCAAGGTCACTTTAAATTCTAATTCTGTCTTCCAAAGTGCTTGCATCCCCTCCCAGCTTGGTGTCATCTGCAAATTTTATAATCATACTCTCAACTCTGTTATCCAAGTAATTCATGAAAACATTGAATAGTACTGGACCCAGGACTGACTGCTGCAGGACCCCACTAGATGCACCCTCCCAGTTTGACAGCAAACCATTGATAACTACTTTTTGAATATGGTCTTTCAAGCAGTTATGTACCCACCATATAATAATTGCATTGAGACGACATTTCCCTAGGTTGCTTATGAGAATGTCATTGGGGACCGTGTCAAAAGCTTTACTTACACATCTACTGCTTCCCCTTATCCACTAGGCTAGCAATCCTGTCAAAGAAGGAAATTAGGTTGGATTGGCCTGATTTGTTCTTAACAAATCCATGCTGGCTATTCTTTATAATCCTATTATCCTCTAGGTACTTACAGATTGATTATTTAATCATTTGTTGTAGTATCTTTCCACATATCAAATTTAGGGTGATTGGTCTATAATTACCTGGGTCCTCTCTGTTCCCCCCTTAAAGATAGGTACTAGGCTTGCCCTTTTCCAGTGCTCACCTGTTCTCCAAGCGTTCTCAAAGATAATTGTTATTGGTTCCAAGATTGGTGCAGCTAGTTCCTTAAGTACCCTAGGATGAATTTCATCAGGCCCTGCCAACTTGAATACATTCAGTTTATCAGAATATTCTTTAACCTGCTTTTTCCTTATTTTGGCTTGCATTCCTTTCCCTTTGCTGTTAATATAAGTAATATAAGTTGTGTTTTAGTATCTGGTCACACATTAACCTTTTTAGTGAAGAGGGAAGCAATGTAGGCATTAAATACCTCAGCCTACTTGATATCATCAGTTTTTAGCTCTCCTTCCCTGCTAAGTAGAGGACCTTCTTTCCTTCGTCTTTCTCTTGATCCTAATGTATTTAAAGAAACTCTTCTTATTGCCTTTTCTGTCCCTTGTTAGGTTTAACTGATTTTGTGCCTTAGCCTTTCTGATTTTATCCCTACATGCTTGTGCTATTCTTTTGTCCTCCTCCTTAGTAATTCTTCCATTTTTGCACTTTTTGTAGGATTATTTTTTTTTATTTTTCAGGCCTTTCTTCTTCTTAGCGTATGTGACCAGGCTTCATCACCTAATTTGGTCCACTGGTTGGTTCATTAGCTTCCTCAGCCTGGGCTGGCTACTGATGGGGAATGCGACATGAATGCTGATCCAATCATTAAAGAGCTCCTGGTGGAGCCATATTGGCCTCTTACTATTCTTCCTGTCTTTCTTTGGCATCAGGATAGTTTGCATGTGTGCCTTTAATATAGTCTCCTTGAAAAATTGCCAGCTCTCCTGAACTCCTTTTTTCCTTAGAGGTTCTTCCCATGGGACCTTACCTACCAGTTCTCTGAGTTTGTAAAGTCTGCTTTTTTGAAGTCAATTGTCCTTATTCTGCTGTTCCCACTCCTTCCTTTCCTTAGAATCAGGAAATCATTCATTTCATGATCAATTTCATCCTAATTGCCGTCCACCTTCAGATTCACTATTAATTTCTCCCTGTTGGACCTAAGGGATTCAGATAGCTTAGTGATGCATGTGGTGTAAAAATGTAGAAAGAGACAAGTGATGTACGTTGCTGGCAAAACCAGGGAAATTAACGTATTCAGCAATGCCTAACTTGCAACAAACTTCCAATAATGAGTCATAAGGAACTGGACATTTTCTGATTGGAAGCCTATAGACAAAATCATAATGTGTTTCTAGGGGTTGTACCATATAGAGAACAAATATCTTTACCTATAATATCAGGGCAAAGCACCAGTTATTGTAAATTCGTAATTAGCCATCTTCTCCCCATCGTCCACTTTAGTCAGACATGGAAACTGATCAAAACTTGGGCCTGGTCTACACTAGGAAATTAGGTCAGTATAACTATGTTGCTCAGGGGTGTGAAAAATCCACCACCCTGAGTGACTCAGTTAAACTGACCTAACTCCCAGTGTAGACAGTGCTAGGTCGATGGGAGAATTCTCCTGTAGACCTAGCTACTACCTCTTGGGGAGGTGGATTGCCTATGCCAATGGACGAACCCCTCCCATTGGAGTTGACAGCATTTTCACTGAAGCGCTTCAGTGGCACCGCTGCAGCATTTTAAGTGTAGACCAGCCCTTAGCTTAGGACATAGTGCCTTGTGCCAGGAGAACTGACTTAGAAATATACCAGATCAATGAAATATTATAGCCAGGACCATGATATCATAATAATTATAAGAAAAGCCTCCTTCCAAATAACAAAATGCAGCAACATAACCTAGTGGATGGTGTCACAGCACAAAAATATTTTACAGGCAGGGGAAAAATCATGTCTCTTTTCACCATGTTCATACGAGAACACATCTCATTGCGTAAGCTAGGAGAAGTCTCATGTAATAGCCATAGTTGTAGGGGGCAAGATGAGGTGATCATAAAATCTGACACTTCTCTCCCCCTTCTCCTCTGACACTGAGGAGTCATTTACCAGTTTTCTGTGTTCACACCACTAAAACTTGCATCCAGGCCCTTCTTATCTCCCATCTTGAGTATTTGCAACATCCTCCTCTATGGCCTTCCTCATACTCCCCTCACCTCCCTCAGGCCCATTCAGAATGCTGCTGGCCTGTTCTGACGATGTCACTTCCCTCTGTGAGACCCTCCACAGGCCCTCCTTTCTCCACTGGATTAAGTCCAGGCTTCCCAAGGCCTTTCAGCTTTTAGCCTCTGCGTACTTATCCACTCTTGCATCTTATTACATTGCCCCTGCCTCCTTGGTTCCATCTACAATGCCAACCCCAATCACTCCTTTGTCCACTTCTTTCACAAGTGCCTTCGTGCTTTCTTCCATGCTGTTCTTTATATATACAACACCCTCCCTAAACTGGTATGTAAGTAAAGCTGCTACTGTGTCCTCCTTAAATCACTCCTTAAGATCAATTTCTACCATGGTACACATGGGAAACTGCCAACATAGTCTTAGCCCCTAATAGCCATCTACCTGATATCTATTTTGTTTTTTCAATCTGATCGCTTACTTAAAATATTAAATGACTTCATCCCATCTAGCTATAACTAATCTATACAGCCACCTGTGTCCTATTGTCAGTAACCTAATCCTCCTTCCCTCAGTCCTTCCAATTGTTTGTTCTCCCAGATGGTTCCTTAGCTGTAATGCTTTACAGTAGCTGACAGACTAAGCAATATTGAATGGTATAGCTTATTAATGCTTAAACATCCTATTCCCCTCCCTTCTTCTTGCGGTGACTCTCTCTTCAGTCTTTATGGCCTGATTCGCTACTGCTTTGCATCTTGTGTGGTCAGTTACTCCTGTGCAAAGTGGGCATAAAATACTACTCTTCTTATTTGGTAAGATGTAGGTTTTACATCCACTTTGTACAGGAAAAACTGCCTACAGAAGATGCAAGCACTTAGATTTCATAGATAGTATGTGCTTTGGGGTAAGGACTGTGGGCTGAAAGAGGCTGACTTAGCCTTGCTAGAGATTCTCCAGTATAGGGGCTTTCTCTGGGTTGTGTAAATTTGATGTAGCCAGTTGGAGTACTCTGTGCTTCTGCAACCTCAGCTAGCACACAGTGCCTTTGGAGCTTGTAGTGAGGCAGTGTGGTGCCCCACCACCCCACCGAGGGAAGAACCTCCCCAGACACCAAAGTGGGCGGAGCCAATGGATCCTGCGCCTGCCCCCCAGAGGTCAAGGCGCAGGACAGGAAGTAGAAAAGCCCAACCCTGGAGCTCAGTTGGGCAACAGCAGCCGGAGAGGCCAGACTTGGGAGACTGAGGGGTAGGCTTGGGAGACCTCGGCAAGCCGCAGCCGACCCGAGGACTGGCTGGACCAGCTGATGCCTGACGCTGACCGACGCCCAGAGGAGCGGCCAAGCCTACCCCTCGCCAGCTACCCAGAGGAGCAGCCAAGCCTACCCCTCGCCAGCTACCCAGAGGAGCCCATGGTGCTGGAACCCTCCGAGGACACCACCCTGACCCAGGTACCCTATGAGGGGGAGTCCGGAAGTAGCCCGGGGGCAGCTGACCCCAGTCTGGCTGCAGCACTGCCAGAGCCAATGTCAGTGTGTTGCGGCCAGGATCCCCACTGACACAGCAACGGGTCTTCAACCGCTGCTAGGGCCCCGGGCTGGGACGCAGTGGAGTGGGTGGGCCTGCATCCCCCCTGCCACCCACCTCGCGGGTGGCAGTCTTCCCCCTCCCCCTGGTTGCTAAAGCCAGGGCCTGGGCTTCTATTGAACTATTTGCTCAGCCCCTACCTGAGGGCCTGAGCCCCTGACTGTTTGTTTGCTGCCCCGCCCTGACCCAGGGCCTGGGCTTATACCGAACTGCTTGCGGGACCCAACCTGAAGGTCTGGGCCATAGCCTGGGTATTCCCCAACCCAGCCGAGGGTGTAGTGAGGCGGTGTGGTGCCCCATCACCTCGCTGAGGGACGAGCCCCGGCTGAGTTCCCTTACACATGGTGGAGAATGTGGGCACAAGCCCTTGACCCCTGTGAGAAGGGGCCTGGGGTGGGGGGGACGGTCCCCCGAAGAAGTCATGGATATGTCCAGACTTTTTAAGCTCCTGACGGAGAGCCAGGAGCAACAGCAGGCGGCCCAGCTCCAGCAGCAGCAGCAGCAGCAGGCCGCCCACCAGCAGGTCTTCCAGCAACTGCGGACCCAGCAGCAGCAGCTGGTTCGGGACCTGGGGGTGCAGAACCGGGCGTTCCAGCGACAATGCATACTGCAGCTGATAGTGGCACTGCCATGGCCCCCGGAGCCCTAGCCGGGAGACGCAGCCGGGGCACCCCGGCCCACTGTGCCGGTGCGACTAACCAAAATGGGACTGGAGGATGACCCCGAAGCCTTTTTGGTGACTTTTGAAAGGGTGGTGAGGTCGCAGGGTGGGCACCCAACCAGTAGGCCACCCTCCTGGCTATCTGACCGGGACTGTCCAAGCTGTATATCGGGTGCTAGCCACGGAGGACGCGCGGGATTACACCTAGGTAAAGGCGGCGATTCTAGATGCCTTAGCTGTCAGCCTGGAAACCTTCCGGCAGCGGTTCCGGAGTCTGACCTACACCGCGGGCACTCAACCCCGGTTGGTGGCCCAGGAGCTGAGGAAGGCAAGCAAGCAGTGGCTACAGCCCAAGAGGCGAACCCCAGATGAGCTCACTGAGCAAGTCATCTTGGAACAGTTCGTCCACATCCTCCCACAGTGAGGAAGGGCCTGGGTCCTCCGCCATCGGCCTGCGACGCTAGCCACCACCATCGCCCTAATGGAAGATTTCCTTGCGGCTGAAGCCCCGGTGGGACCGGCTATTTGAACCCACCCATGAGGGCCTGACCGCCCCAACCTAGAGAGAAAGGGGAGCGCCTGGATCGAGCTACGAAACCCTTTGCAGGGCCAGGAGCCCCGGTATCGACGTCCAGAGGGGCCGGTTTGACAAGCCCCTCGGGCCCCTGAGACAGTGGTCAGAAGGACCAATCAAAGCCCCCCAAGGCACCCCGGGGGAGCATCCGCCCAGCCCGGACTACCAGAGCTCGGGCCCTGTTTCTCCTGTGGGAAATATGGACACTTGCAATGGGACTGCACCGAGATGGACTGTAGTTTCGGGCACATTTGCGCGGGGGAAAACCGCGCCGGAGGGCTGCAGGCCACCAAGATTACAGTGCCAGTAGTTGTCGAGGATTGCCCGACCCTGGCCCTGATTGACTCAGGCTGCGGCCAGACCGTCATCTGCCAAAGCTTAGGCCTCTCAGCGGACCCCCGCTTGGGGACCATCCGGTTGCAGTGTATCCATGGCGATGTGTAGCCCTATGCCAGTGCTCAAGTCCAGCTAACAGTGGATGGGGGCATTCGGCTGATGGTGGTTGGCCTGGCCCCGCGACTAGCCTACCCTGTGATCCTAGGACGTGATTGGCCAGAGTTCCCAGGGGTCCTTCGTTTGAATGCCGTGGAAGGCCCGGAAATCACTCCAGCACTGGAAGGAGGCTGCCTTGAGATCCACGCAGAGGAGGGGGTGGAAAGGGACTCCAATGGACAGAGAGGAGAGCCCAAGGACCCCCCACCGACGTCTGCCGATGAATCTCGGGTTAGCATCGACTTCTGCCAGGACCAAAGGGAAGACCCTACCCTTAGTCGAGCGTATGAGCAGCTAGCGGCCGTTGATGAGACCCTGATTGATCCGTGCCGAGCAAAGGTGTGGCCCCATTTCGAGTTACGCCGTGACCGTCTCTATCGGGTGGAATGAAAGCCCCGTACCAGAGAGGTCCAGACCCAACTGCTAGTGCCGCAATGTGACCGATGAGCAGTAATGAAACTCGCCCACGACATCCCAGCTGCAGGGCACTTGGACAGGAAAAGACCCTCGCCCAAATTTTGACATGGTTCTTTTGGCCCAGGGTGCACCAGGAGGTGAGGAACTATTGTAATTCCTGTCCAGAATGTCAGCTGGCTGCTCCCTCATGGATGCCTAAGGCCCCACTGATTCCCATGCCCATTGTAGAAACACCATTTGAGCGAGTGGCCATGGACTTGGTGGGCCCCCTCCCGAAGAGTATGGCTGGGTTCCAGTACATGCTGGTCACGTGCATTATGCCACCCGTTTCCCCAAAGCTGTCCCGCTACGGAGCATCACCGCCAGAACCATTGCTGATGAGCTCGTGAAGGTCTTTGCCCGCGTGGGCTTACCCCGGGAACTACTTACTGACCAAGGCACCAACTTCACCTCCAAGCTGCTACAGCAGGTGTGCAACCTCCTGGGGATCAAGCAGCTACCCACTTCCATCTACCACCCGCAAACCGACAGCTTGGTGGAACGGTTCAACCATACCCTCAAAGACATGCTACGCAAATTTCCCCCAGAGGACCTATGCCACTGGGACCGCTGCTCCCGCCTTTGCTTCTGGCCATCCGTGAGGTACCCCAATCCTCCACAAAATTTTCCCCTTTCGAGCTATTGTATGGACGTCGCCCGAGGGGGCTACTGGATCTCATGAGGGAGACATGGGAGCAAGCTTCAAGAACGCCTCACTCAGACGGGAGCTCTAGCTCGGGAGAACTTGAAGGTGGCTCAGGAAGCTCAGGCCCAAACATACAACCGGGAGACCCGGGTCCCGGGTCTGCGATTTCAAACCCAGTGATCGGGTCCTGCTCCTCCTGCCCTCCAGTGAATCAAAACTAGCCCATTGGCAGGGGCCGTATGAGGTGGTCCAAAAGGTTGGACCGGTCAACTATGAGATTAACCAGCCTAACTGGCATAAGAATACTCAGCTGTACCATGTTAACCTCCTGAAGCCCTGGCGAGAGTGAAAGGGCCTTCTAATTAACCCCTGCCCGCCGGAGCCCGAGTTGGGCCCCCGAGTACCCCTGTCCGAGGACTCCGCAGCACCCCAGCATGGAGAAACCTTGACCGAGGAGCAACATAAGCAGACCCAGTGCCTCCTGCAGGCATTCCCCAGAACTTTCATTGCCCAGCCGGGCCACATGACCCCTTCGTTCACCACGCCATTCAGACGGAGCCTGGAGTGGTGATCCGGGAATCGAATAGGCCCTTGCCACACCGCATGCGGCAAGTTGTCGAGGAGGACGTCCAAGCTATGCTAGACTCGGGGGTCACTGAACCATCGCAAAGTGAGTGGCGCAGCCCAGTAGTGCTGGTACCCAAACCCAATGGCACGCAGCAGTTCTGTATTGACTTCCGACGTGTAATGCCATTTCAAAATTCAATGCATACCCGATGCCTCGGGTCGACGAACTGCTGGGCCGCTTAGGAGAGGCTCGCTTTCTCACCACCCTCGATCTGAGCAAAGGATACTGGCAGATCCCACTCGACCCTGCATCCCGGGAAAAGACCGCATTTGCCACCTCCATGGGCCTGTATCAGTTCACTTGAATGACCTTCAGTCTCCATGGGGCCCCAGCAATGTTTCAACGGCTGATGGACTGCCTCCTTCAACCCCACCGAAAGTATGCTGCTGCGTACCTGGACGATGTCGTTATTTTCAGCTGCCATTGGGAGAACCACCTGGAATGGGTAGCTGTGGTCCTGAGGTCCCTGCAGGCAGCAGGATTAACTGCCAATCCAAAAAATGCCGCATTGGATGGCAGGAGACCACCTATCTAGGGTACACTATTGGGAGGGGACAGGTGAGACCCCTCGTGGGAAAAGTTCAGGCCCTGGCGGCCTGCCTACTACCCACCACAAAGCGCCATATGTGCCAGTTCCTGGGACTTGCGGGCTACTACCAGCGGTTTATTCCCAGTTTCGTGTCGATCGCAGCCCCTTTAACCGGGCTTTTGACCAAAGACAGCCCCCGACGTATAGTGTGGACCTCAGAGTGCGCGGACGCCTTCCAGGCACTCAAAGACAGTCTCTGCCACAAGCCTGTCCTATACAGCCCCAACTTTAACCGAGAGTTCATCCTCCAGACGGACACCTCGGAGGTAGGACTTGGGGCTGCTCTGTCCCAGGACGTGGATGGAGAAGAACATCCGACCTTATACCTCAGTCAGAAGTGGTTTCCGCGAGAGAGGAACTAAGCGGTGATAGAGAAGGAGGCCCTGGCAGTGAAATGGGCCTGTGACACATTGCGATACTACCTTCTTGGGGACCCATTCATTCTGGTCACCGACCATGCCACGCTTCAGTGGTTGGCCAAAATGAAAAATAATAATATGAGACTAACGCGGTGGTACCGAGCACTGCAGCCCTATGCATTTACTGTCCGCCATAGGGCAGGTAAGGACCACGCGAATGCAGATTTCTTGTCCCGCCTGAGAGAGTTGGAAGGGTCTGGCCCCGATGAACGGGAGCCAGACTTGAGGGGGGGGGGTGTAGTGAGGCGGTGTGGTAGAAAAGCCCAACCCTGGAGCTCAGTTTGGCAACAGCCTATACTGAACTATTTGCTCAGCCCCTGCCAAAGGGCCTGAGCCCTGGACTGTTTGTTTGCTGCCCCGCCCTGACCCAGGGCCTGGGCTTATATCGAACTGCTTGCGGGACCCAGCCTGAAGGTCTGGGCCATAGCCTGGGTATTCCTCAACCCAGCCGAGGGTGTAGTGAGGCTGTGTGGTGCCCCACCACCCCGCTGAGGGACGAGCCCCGGCTGAGTTCCCTCACAGAGCTACTGTAGCCAGAGTGGGAAAATATCCCAGTGCTGCTCTACACTAAGCCCCCAATACTAGGTGCTGCAACAAGCTTCTTTGTGGCTTTTCCACTTCTGCTGGTCTCAGGAGAGTACTGAGCCTCTGTTGTCATATGGGCCTGGAGATCAACTAGCACATTCAGGGTCAAAATACTAACTGTGAATAATAATATTGCTAAACTCCAATGCATACTGCTGGATTCTCCTTGCGTAGAAGGTATGGCTTTCTTGTTCCTGAAACTGATAGTCCTGTAGTAAAATGAGGATCTGAAAATGATAGAATAAGAGGCTCTGAATCTAGAGCTGGACATATCCCTGTTACATTTCCCAGAAGAAAACAGAGTGGTTACTTCATATTTGGGACATTATAGATTCAGCAAGCCCCTTCTAAAGACCAGGTTGCACATATTGCTAAAGTCTGATCACTCTTACACAGAGTAGAGACTGTAGCGGATGAAACCAGGAGCTGGGTGAAATCATAAGACAGTGTGGTTAGACTTAACCATGGCTGGGTGACTGAGCACTGGTCTGATGATTACTCCAAAGTCATTCTGCTTGAAGGGAAGTGAAACAGAGGAAAAGTGCAGCAGAAGCATTTTCAGAAGGAAATTGTCAGCGTTCGTGCTGAAGCAGTCTCTAAGACCATGGGAAACTAGCTCTAGTGGAGTTTAGTTGCCAATCATCTATACGTTCATAATTAATCCATTTAAAAATGAGACGGATCGGGGAGAATCTGCCCTAAAAATTCATGTAAAAATTCCAATCTCTTAAGTACAAAAAAATGTGAAAGACTCTGGGCCTGTGAGGCCTCATAGTCACAGACTCTGAGACCTCACGTTTGTGTGTGTGTGTACACGCACATGCTAGATACTTGTGGTTGTTTGGTGGAAAATATGTAAAGCTAGTGGCCTGATGAATATAATCTACCACAGCAGCAGAATTCCCCTGGCAGTGTAAAGCATGGAGCATGAGAGTCCGCAAAACAAAGGAAAGAAGAGCAGAAAGTGGGCCATGTGCTGCTGTGTGGCTGCATCAGGGAGACTATCTGGGGCTGGTATCCCTGCCCTTTTATACTCTTTCTTGTTATTAAAAGTAAATCTATGGCCCAAGGAGGAGTCCTAATCCCAGATAATAGCACATCCCTATCTCACAGGGGTTGTGTGTGGATAAACGCCTCAAGATTGTGAGGCACTCAGATATGGTAATGGGAGCCATATAGATACATCAAATAGTGGGATGATGTACAGGGAGAAAGAGGTAAATTTGACCACCTCAGATGGATCTGGCCTCTTGCTTCTGAAGTCACATCCCACAGTATTCCAGGGACCAATCAGTATCCACCATCAGTGAGAAGATCCTACAATCCAGGTTATGTGACTTGACTAAGTAGTAGCCAAAGCCTGACCATATAAGGACCTCTATCTTTGATCATAATGAAGATGTTCCAAAATCTAACTGTGCTAGTGATGTGAAGTAGGAAAGGACTAGATGGCATCAGCTAATAGAAGTTGAAATTACAGGAGGTCACAATGAGGATTGAAGAAGTAACTGAATGTAATAAAATGCTCACCCAAATTGCTGATAAATAAGTACAGTAGGCTGCCTCATAGGACAGCTTGCAGACTTGCACCTTTCCTATTTTCTTTTAAATGAAAATGAATATTCATAATGATTCAGGGCAGGTATTACTTTTATCCCCTACTTTTCAGATAGTGCATTAGAAGCCACCAGGAGAACTGGAATTGCAATGTCTCAAATCAGACACGGTGTAGTTAAAAACATGTTGACTATATGTCCGGCCAACCTAAGACCCTAGACAGCATAGTCAGTTCTGGTAGGAAACACTGCAAAAATGTTTTGGGAAGTCCAGTTTTGATTTGTCTCCACCTGCTGGTAGGAAGGCTTAATCAACTTGTCCAAGACTGGAATAGAAAGCTGAAATGATTGGTTTTTATAATTCCAGAAAAAGGACTAGAAGAGCAAATCTTTTACAATTACACACAAAGACATAATGCTGGTGATAAAAATACATAAACAGGATACTCTGTGTCCCATGACCTTGTATTGTAAGATGAAAACAAATTAATCCTCTGTAGAAGTGTACACTAACGCCAGAATTCCTTAAAGAGGCTGTGAATATTCACAACAGCTGATTGAACGATACAAACAGAATTTTGTGCATATCAAAGCACAAGTTCAGTTCCATATTATTTGTGGCGTCCTATTATTACTTAATTATGAGCATTTTGATGACTGCTTTTTTGTTTTTTGTCCCTTCCAACTAGATTCAGAAATTTGGACTGGATGATTCAAGAGATTAATTAAATCTTTATTTTCTATGAATTTATTAAAAATATGCAATACTAAAATCATATCAGCAAACTTGGAAGCTACAGGTTACTATGCATGTATATATAAAAGTAAAATGCAGTGTGTATGTGCACATTATTTATACCCACAAACTTTCACACAAGCATATAGTTTTAAGCTTCTTTATTCCTATATTCTAATTCTTTGATCCATTAGGAAATTATAAATAGGGGTAATTAGGGGTGGGTGAATTGATTCAGATAGAATAAGAACCAGCCCAAAACATGGCCATGACTCAGATCACAGAAAAAGCAAGCTGTATATAAGGGTTGGAAAAGCTTGTTAACTTTTTGTAAATTTTCATATTGGTTTAACTTTCATACTTCCAGGTTTTGATCAGGAAATGTGATATTGAAATGGTGTGAAAAAGGCAATTCTTGTGTTGTATTTCTACCAGAGTCCAAGACAGTCTTTTTTTTTAATTCTGTGTTTGTACAGCACCTAGCACAGTGGGGTCCTGGCCCATAATGAGATGTTACTGCAATACAAATAATAATAATAAAGCATCAAACCTGTAGAAAAACCTAAAGAAAAACCTGTCACAAGATTTTTAGTCGAAAGAAGTTGGGATATTGTAAGCTCAGATAATCAGCTCTAAGTTGACAAGGTGCAATGGGTGAAATGAGACAACAAATAGGGAGTGGGTGGATAAGACAACAGAAAGTGATTGTTACGATACATTAAGGAGATGTCTCAGCTCCCCGCCTAGCCAGCCAGGTCTACAGATTCCACAGAATATGTGTCCATTAAGGAGGGACTTGAAGGAGGAGATGTTAGAGGCCTGGTGGACTTGTCAAAGACAGGGTTCCAGTTGTACGGGGCCACATGGAGAGAGACAGAGATGAGAAGGACACAAAGACAACAGTTAGTTGTGCAGCTTAGGTGGACTGAGAGGATGTGGAAGGAGGCAAAAGTAAAGAGTAAGGGGCAAAGTTATGAGGGTTTTGAAAGTGAGGACAAGGAACTTACATTTGACATGGGAGGCTAAGGGAAACCAGTACTAACTCACCTGCACTTGTATTCACTGAGCTTTCTGGATTAGTGCTTTTGTCTTACAAATTTAGTCCTTCTATAAGGAAAGAAATATAGACTGGAAGCAACCACACCAGTTTAGATATTGCAGGAATAGCTCTTGTCAGAATAACCACTAGATATGTGTTCCATTTATTTAGCATTTCAGATACAAATTCAAGAGTAGGAATTATTACTCTGTAATGACCAGCTTTGCCAACTTTTTTTCTGAGACATTCTGTCACAAAACTCTAAAGCATTTGATGCATCTCAGATTGTGTTATGCTATTGCATGGCAGCACCCAGTGAATTAAGGCAAATTAGATACCAATGATGCAGGCTTGAGGACTCCACAATCCTGTGCCATCCTGTTTCCACAAAGACAAAGTTTATGTGAATTTTATAGGCCTTAATTTTTTTTATTACTGTTAACATAGTAATTAGTGGGTTATTAATAACAACTTTAAAGCCAAGACTTCCACTTGCATTTTAAATTATTTTAAACAATAGAGATTCTGAAAGGAATACCTTAAATTGTGACACAAAATTACTTTCCTTCTTGCCAATACCTGAACTGGCTTTCTTATAAGTAGTGCTTCCTGTCTGAATGACAAGGGTGCTGTTTCTGCAGGGATGGATTTTCTTTTTCTCCAAACTCCATTTCCATTTTCCCATTTTTTTCTCCATTATTTTATCTGTATCCTCTCTTTCACCCTCCCTTTCCTAACTCATATTGTCTCTCTTCTCTCCTTAACCACTCTCTCTCCTTTGCTTACCCCAAGTCTCTACACGTTCTGGGAGGTTTAGGAAAGAAAATGGCTAAAATTTAAAGGTGGCAAGATGGAAACTGACTTATGGCTGATGTTGGGCTCTCATTCTGTATATGTCACAAATAATTCCATTTTTAGCAGAGAGGTTGCTATTCGCAGAAAGCCTTGTAATCATAATTTCAATGTAAAGTGTGTTTTCTAACTGAAAAGTGACTTAGGGTAATATTTTCAAGAGTTCTTAAATCACTTCTGAAATTTTACCCTAAGTAAAAATGGCATGGTGGGGCTCTGTCTAAAGTCTTACATTAAGCCTTGACTAAGCTCCCCCTTGTGGATGGTCACTGTCTGTGTTAGACCCAGAGCTTGGATCCCATGTGCTTTTAAGCTTAATGAGTCTGAGCCCTGGCTAGAGATTGACTCTATGTCTTTGGATGGTAGTCTCCCCTTGGATTTGGACAAAAAAGCTCAGTTGTGCCCCGCTTGGACTTGGGCAAAATGACAACTGGTCTTGACCTCTCTTGTTTAAGTGTCGGAGATTGGGCTATCAGTACCACATTGTCTGCTTTCCTGCAGATGTGCAAGCTCCACAGGACTAAATTAATCGTTTGCATCGATGTAGCAGACATCATGACAGTAATCAAATAGAGATACATATGATATTCATAAATATAATATAAATATTGCCCAGGTTCTTCACATCTTTTTTATAATCTCTATTTATAGACTAAAGGATTTATTGTTTCTAACTTCCAGCCCAGAAAACTCAACCTGGGATCTGGAAGTCGAGCTGGGCTTTTTTCTGCTCATGTAATAAAGGTTTGGCAGGCCAAATGATATCCTTCGTGCTTTCATTGGGGGTTGCACAGGAGTAACTAATACATTCTTAATAAGTTCTTAAACAACTGTTGATGTACAGGAAGGAATAAAGTCCAGTTCACTGCCCCTTACCTATGTTTGCTCTACAGAGCTCATAGGAGTAAAAGCAATTAACTCTTATTTTAATTACTGAAGTCAGGAGATATGACTTTAAATACAAAGGCAGCCATTTTTAGTTTAGTCACTTTTTATATTAGGACCATACTTGTTGGCAGCTGGACTGGAAGCAACACAAAACATCTCCATGCAGAAGTCAGCCAGAATTCTTGCGGAGTTTCCGCTGTGTGCGGTTCTTCCAAACATAACTTCTGCCTCAGAGCCACAAACTGACTACTCACAAATAATCAACTAAATCAGGCAAGATCCAAGAGCATCAGCCATTTTAGAGCTTCTCCCAGAGAAGAGGATTATCTGGCTACCAATTTAACTACACAATCTGTTCTGGCACAGAGTGTGCAACATCATCAGAAAAATTATAGGAACTGCGTTTGTGCAAAAGCCAAATGAAACCATTAGAATGTGAGCGCCTTATTAGGTGCTGCTAAGGAACATCGCTTCCATAGGCCCAGAAAATGCTGAGTCACCTACAAGTGGGGTTTAAATTTCCACACTCATAAGAGTCACAGACAGTGGAGGCTAAGAACAGCAACAGCTAAGTTATGAGTTGTCCAGTGCAGACAGTAAAAGCACCTTTTGAATGGTCCCTGGGGCTGAATATGTAAGAGAGTAAAGTCTAATTTGGGAAACGCTAGGGAGGATGCCAAATGACTGAAGGAGTGTCCTTATAAATGTAAGAGTCTTAGTGAGTGAAAAGGGGAAAGGAAGGAAAATGAAGTGGCTTATTCAGCTTGTTCTCTTGTTTTGGATAAGAAAAATATGTTTTTTTCACCTTGTCAGCAAAAGGGCTTCCTGGTTATCCTGCTCTCTTCACAGCTTTTTTCAGCTATGGCTGCTTTTTAAAAAAGGAATACGAGCTTGCAGGAGAAATATTTAAGCATCTGTCTCTCCAGGTTTGTATGCTGACCCTGTCGCCATAGTACCAGAGTGCCTCACGAACAGCTGCTCTTTCTGTGCCAGGAGTGAATTCCACCTACAGAAAGCCTGAATATTCTATGTAGATGCTGTGTACCACGGGAAGGGAATTGAAATCCATCCTCCAACCAGAGGCCAGGGTGTGGGGTTGCTACACAGCTGCTCCATGTCGGTTGCGTAGTGCTAGGGACACTAGAGCTACATAACACTAAGCTTGTGGCTCCTCTTCCTGCCTGCTCCCATTGTGACCTTCTGTGCTGGTCTATGGGGTTGGTACAAAGGCCTTTTGTGCAGTACATAGGAGATGGACACTCACAGCTACTCTGCTTGCTGCTCGGCTCCCCACTCCCGCGTGGATATGCTCTTCCCCTCTATGGTTGAATTGGTGCAGAGGGGCCTTGCACTGGCCCTCTGCACCACAGATGAATTTCAGCAAGCCATTCTTCCCAAGGGATGTTCTGTTATTTAAGAATCAGACTTTGTGTGTAGTTGCCTGACTTTCTTCCTATGTTTATTCTCATTTCAGGTGTTGGTAGAAGGCCTGGAATGTTTTACTTTCCAACCTGAGTTGGCTGACAAATGGCTTGTGAAATTGGTAGCTTTTATAGCTAGTTCAAATTGTGATTTACTGCTTTACAGAGTTAACCATCCCAACAGCTTGAATGCCAGCCATTTTCAGAGACATTAGCCTATAGCTTGCAAGTTTCAGAAACAGTAAAAATCCAAAGGACTGGAGAGCACCAGAATGGCTTTCTTCTCAGGGCTGCAGATTCACTGGAAGTCATTGCCATCTTCTGGCTGTAGTGCGTTGGTCAGATCAGTCCAGTTCCAAGTGTAGATGTGACCCCATCACATGTAGCTAGGTCCCTTAGCAGCAGCATCAACAGTTGGACCCAGGATTGCATTCACAGAGAGCCTGAACTAAACTCTTGCACTTGGGCTGCATCTACACTGACAATTTTCAGAAATTGGAGCAACTGCAAACAGCATGCAGAGCGAGCAACCTAGATGACAATAGTAAAAACGCTGGCAGTGGAACTACCCTGGCGTTTCCACCTTTGCGAGTGGAATTGCAGTAGTGCCAGACTGATGGTGGGAGAAAACTGCCAGTGCAGAAAACCCTTTGGAGGTGGTTCATAGAATCATAGAATATCAGGGTTGGAAGGGACCCCAGAAGGTCATCTAGTCCAACCCCCTGCTTGAAGCAGGACCAATTCCCAGTTAAATCATCCCAGCCAGGGCTTTGTCAAGCCTGACCTTAAAAACCTCTAAGGAAGGAGATTCTACCACCTCCCTAGGTAACGCATTCCAGTGTTTCACCACCCTCTTAGTGAAAAAGTTTTTCCTAATATCCAATCTAAACCTCCCCCATTGCAACTTGAGACCATTACTCCTCGTTCTGTCATCTGCTACCATTGAGAACAGTCTAGAGCCATCCTCTTTGGAACCCCCTTTCAGGTAGTTGAAAGCAGCTATCAAATCCCCCCTCATTCTTCTCTTCTGCAGACTAAACAATCCCAGCTCCCTCAGCCTCTCTTCATAAGTCATGTGCTCTAGACCCCTAATCATTTTTGTTGCCCTTCGCTGGACTCTCTCCAATTTATCCACATCCTTCTTGTAGTGTGGGGCCCAAAACTGGACACAGTACTCCAGATGAGGCCTCACCAGTGTCGAATAGACGGGAACGATCACGTCCCTCGATCTGCTCGCTATGCCCCTACTTATACATCCCAAAATGCCATTGGCCTTCTTGGCAACAAGGGCACACTGTTGACTCATATCCAGCTTCTCGTCCACTGTCACCCCTAGGTCCTTTTCCGCAGAACTGCTGCCTAGCCATTCGGTCCCTAGTCTGTAGCGGTGCATTGGATTCTTCCATCCTAAGTGCAGGACCCTGCACTTATCCTTATTGAACCTCATCAGATTTCTTTTGGCCCAATCCTCCAATTTGTCTAGGTCCTTCTGTATCCTATCCCTCCCCTCCAGCGTATCTACCACTCCTCCCAGTTTAGTATCATCTGCAAATTTGCTGAGAGTGCAATCCACACCATCCTCCAGATCATTTATGAAGATATTGAACAAAACCGGCCCCAGGACCGACCCCTGGGGCACTCCACTTGACACCGGCTGCCAACTAGACATGGAGCCATTGACCACTACCCGTTGAGCCCGACAATCTAGCCAGCTTTCTACCCACCTTATAGTGCATTCATCCAGCCCATACTTCCTTAACTTTTTTTAACTTTTTTTTTCCTTAACTGCATGGTTCCTCCAGGTTAAGCTGAAGGCTCAATAGTAAGGACTGTGGTGTGCTGTCCTGTGGATAACTTTGGCCTCTAGCACTGCACTGAACTTCTCAGAAGCACTGAATTTTAATAACTAGGAAGAGGGCAAAGCAAGGGTGCCCGAGAAGAGGGCAGAAATTAAGAACAGTAGGAGGGAAGAGTTAAGGGTGATGGTAGGTGGATAGTGAGAGCAGAGAGTTTGGTTAGGGTCATGGTTTAAACTGAATGATCAGTATCTTTCAATAATATATCATTTTAATGTTAACGTCTCCAGCTGTTAGGGACCTTGTTGTGTGAAGCCATCACTAAGTGACATTATTGGGTTACACAGCAAGTAGAGGAAGCTACACAGTTTTAACTTGTTTGGGTTTTTTGGTAGATACATATCATCTGAGTGCTGTCATGGGAATTTGTCCTATAAAATCACCCTCAGCTATTTCTATTTTGAAAACCATGAGCAGTGTAATAATGACTTTCGAGCTTCACCCATAACAGAAATATGCAATCTGACTACTGAAAAAAATTTACTTCCTCCCGTTCTGTTTCTCTTCTCTACTCCAGTCTGTACATTTGGTACAGCTGAGCATTATGTTCTCACATCACATAGCTGGTGTGAACCAACTGGGTTTTAAACTCATTATCTCTGCATGAAACAAAGAAAATATTTCTCCAAGTAAACCAATCAGCATGGGAGAACTGAGGAAGAATCTGACAAATGACTTTTTCAGGGTCTGCCTTTATTATTTCTGAAATACAAAGCAAAAAATAATACACCTAAAACATTTCACAAGTAGGTGATACATTGAATAGGGAATGTATTCAAATTAAATACTTCGTTTCATAAGACAAAACTGTTTTTTTAAAATGTACTAAACCATTTTAAAACATTTTCCTGATAATGCTATTACCCACATTTATCATATATCAGCTTTTATTTGAAATTTAGTTGCCTAAACTGAGAAATTGAGTTTCACAACTTTATTTAACTGCATGAAAAATGAGTCTAAGAAACTACAGTAAAAATAAGTGCAAACAAAGTACAGTTTGGTCACTTCTGGCCCATACTGTGCACTGGGATACATTTATTTGCACTGTTAGGCAGAGCAAATTGAAAAGATCCCACACAAATGGATAGCAGAGAAGTCCACTTGCGGAGGGGAATTTCCTGTTGGCATAAAGCCTGGGGAGCCAGCAGAGGGGCATAAGGGATGTGCGAGGGGATGAGAGGGTATGGCAGGACAGGTGGGCTGAGGGGTTGAGGATGGAGCAAAGCAGAGCTATATCCATTTTCCACTAGCATACGGTCCCTGCGCAGGTTAAAAGCAATGGTAAAACATTCAGATACAGCTTCCATTGTTGCTATCCTGGTGGTGAATTACAGGTCCCATTTATCAGTGTAAATAAGATTCTGAAGGGGAGAGAACATTGAAGGATCTCCTTCCCTCTCTCCTGCTTTAGGTGCCTGATAGGGCTGTAGAATGCAAAGGGTATGTCTACACAGCAAAGAAAAACCTGCAGCTGGCCCATGCCAACCAAGTTGGGCTTGTGGGGCTTGGGCTGCAGGGCTGTTTCATTGCTGTGTAGACTTCCAGGCTTGGGCTGGAGCCCAGACTGTAGAATTCTGAGAGGTGGAAGGTCCGCTAGTTGCAGGTCCACACTCCTGACAATGCCTCCTCTTCTGAGAGTGCATCCCAGGGGCCCTAGGGCCAGGCTTGTCAGGCTACATTTCGTGCATCTCCTATTGCAGGTCTGGGATGTGAATATTTTCTACTGGTTCCCAGGATCGTTCGTCATGACTGTAAACCCCCCAGTCCACTATGTACGCATACAAGATGGGGGGTTCTATACCCAGAAGCCTTAGAAACTCCTGCCACAAACAGGAGACAAACAGAGCCCTGGTCCGACACAATACACACTGGAAATCTGTGAAAACAAAAACATTCTCTAAGACAAGGTGAGCCATTTCCGTGGTAGTAGGGACAGTGCAGCACAGGACAAGGTGTGCTATCTTGGTGAAAAGATTGACTTAGATTGCTGTGCCCCTGAGAGCGTGGCAGCTACACGATGAAGTCCCTGGTCACAGTGACCTATAGCTGAAATGGGACAGGCAGGGGCTGGAGAAGCCAAGTGATTTCGAGCATGGGTTCTTGATTTGGGCACAAAGACAGCAGAATCTCATATAGTTCTTGACAGACATGCGTAGGCCAAGCCGCCAGAAAGTCCTTGACCCCAAAATCCAGTCCTTCAAGTGGCTGAAGTGACCAGCTAGTGGTGAATCATGGCATAACTTGAGGATATGAAGCCTGAGATGGCCCTCCAGAACATAAATAATCTGAATTTGGCCGCAGATTGGGTACTGGCACCATCCAAGGCCTGGCATATCCGAGTGGTGCACAGGTCATTGAGCAACAAGGAATGGATAGATGACATCAGATTGCTGTCTATTGTCTATTAAAAAATTGGATGCATTAAGAATCATGGATGGAGATTCCCTGCCAGAGTCAATGTACTTATCCTTATGGGACAGGGTATTGGCCTTTCCATTTCATGACCCTGTGTGATAGGTGACTATCAAATTGAACTGGGCAAAGAAGAGGGACCAGCAGATCTGGCACTGGTTAAGATGCCTGGCTGTCTGGAGGTATTTCCGGTTCTCGTGAACGGTAAGGACCTGGACTGGGAACCTGGCCCTTTCTAGGAGATGGTGCCATTCCTCAAAGGCTACATTGATGGTTAACAGCTCCTTGTCCTACATATTATATTTCCTCTCCACTTGAGTTAGCTTGTGTAAGTAGAAGCCACAGGGGTGCAGTCAGCCATGGGGGCCTGCTGGCTGGGACAACACCATGCCCAGAGCTAAGTGTGACATGTCGGCCTCTACTGTAAATGGCTTTGTGGGGTTCAGTGGGTCAGAATGTGCACTCTGATGAATCTCTCTTTTAGTTGCTCCAAGGCAGATTTGGCTTCTGGTGACCAGGTGAACGAGGCTCCCTTAGGCAGAAGGGCAGTCATAGGGGTAACTAAACTAGAAAACCCCTTGATAAATTACCTAGAAAAAATTATGAAATCCAGGAATTGCTATACCGTATGGATGTTCCTTTAGTGCGGCCCAGTAATATATGGCTGTCATCTTGCCTGGGGCCATGGTTAGCCCTTTGGGATAGATGATATACTCAAGGAATTCAATTATATCTCTGTTGAACTTGCTATTCAGATTTAGCATACAGATGATCTGACAGTCTCTCTAGGATGCTGATGATCATGAAGAGCTTGGTCTTCTGAAAGATGAGAATATCACCAAGGTAGATAATTAGAAAATAGTCTAGCATGTCCCTGAAGATGCCATAGATGAAGTGCTGGAAAGTCGCTGGGGCATAACTAGATATTTAAAATGTCCGTAATGGGTACAGAAGGTCTCCTTTCCCAATCTGCACCAGGCTATAAACCGTGCAGAGGTCTAACTTTATGAAGACCTTGGCGGAGTGTAGTTATTCACAAAGCTTGTTGATAAGGGGCAGGGGATACTGGTTCCAAATGGTATCCTTGTTTAGCACCCTGTTGTCTACACAGGGCCACAGAGATCTGTCCTCCTTTACAAAGTATATTGGTGCCCCAGAGAGCCCGTGGCTCAGGTTCTGAGAGGGAGTAGACGTGACTGAAAGGAATCTCTGCTCCTGGGTGAAGGTCAATGAGGCAGTCATAACTGTGATGAGGTGGCAAAGTGTCTATATTCTTCGTATTGAGCATGTTGATGTCCTGGTATTTGCGGGTGTTGCAGAAGATGTAGGAGAAAATGCAGAGATTCCCTGCGAAATAACAGCCTCAGTCTTGGATTCTCCAAAGAGGCAACCCAAGCTGCAGAGGGCTTATGACGTGGCTAGGCTGGGGAGACAGGGCTGCCGACAGTGCAAAGAGATGATATGTATTGCACTGGCCCGCTAGCAGATATGCAGAAAGAGGGTGACAAACCAGGTCAAGCCAAGGATAACTGGAAAGTGTGGAACCTTAGAGACTAACCAATTTATTTGAGCATAAACTTTCGTGAGCTACAGCTCACTTCATCGGATTGTAGCTCATGAAAGCTTATGCTCAAATAAATTGGTTAGTCTCTAAGGTGCCAGAAGTACTCCTTTTCTTTTTGCGAATACAGACTAACACGGCTGCTACTCTGAAACCTGGAAAGTGTGCGTTTTGGATGAGCCTGAAATGGAGGATTTCTTGATGACCCTGGAGGGTGGTGACCTCCAAAGGGGCAGTCTGGTGGGTAACTGGGCCCAATGGGAGGAGCGACCCATCAGTAGACTCCACCGAGTCTGGAGAGCTTTTATGCTGGACAAGGGTCATATGTGCTTGCACAAATCCAAGTCCATGAAATTACCAGAGGCCTCTGAATCCACCAGTGCTTCCAGGTGGTGGGAGAGAGCTCTCCCATCACTGTAATAAAACTACCGCCATGAGGGGAATACCTCCCAGCGCTGTAGCACTGTCTACACTGCCACTTTACAGTGCTGAAGCTTGCAGCGCTCGGGGGGGGGAAGAGGGGGGTGTTTTTTCACATCCCTGAGTGAAGAAAGTTTCAGTGCTGTAAGTGGCAGCGTAAACAAGGCCTAAGTGCGTAACAGACCTTGTAACACAGGATAAACACGACAGCTGCCGTTTACCTTCCTAACATTGAAGTATCATAGTTCTGTTTTCTCGTATAGTGCAATATGAACTTTACCTGGCTCCATCTGAACTTGAATTGAACCTGAATATTGATTAATTTTAGCTTCATACATAAAGTTATATACAAAAAATGTTAGCCTGCAGTAGCCACATTACCTGCTGTTTTAAGGGAATAGAATGAAAGTCTGATTCAGTAAAGACAGCTGCTGCCCCAAAGATCCATCCTTTATGTGGCAATTTTTTATATGTTTTCATTCTAAAATAGGGGTTTTTTTGGGCTTGCTAATGAGCACTTGAGGATTTGATTTAGCTTCTTGGAATGGCTGCCACTTGCTGTTAGAATGTTAATCTGTCTAAACCCCCATTCAGCTCCACTTGTTTGGAAGTCAATCACCAGGAGTCTGCATTTCAAAGAGATGCCAGTTAATGCAGTCACAACAGAAGAGATGTTTTGGGACAACTCCCACAGCTCAGGGTAATCAGAAACCCAGGCCATTAGTCAGTAAACAGGTTTGTGTTGGTTTCTAAGAATGAACAAAAACTGAAGTAATCAAGACTGGGAGCAAAGGCTGGGAAGGCAGGGGACTGCTTAACTGCAAACTTCTTATAAATCATGAAAGGGGTTCTACATTTGCATACTGCACTCACTTGGCATAGCCTCCTCCAGGGACTAGTCCTGAGGGTAATGACACATTGGCAAGGTCAGTGTAGATGTGCTAGGGTGCTGGAGACAGATGGGACTTCAGGGTGTCAGAGGCAACTGATGGATATTATTTGGCTTTTCAGAATTAGACAGCTGATTTCTGCTGGCAGTTTCCTAGCCCTTGCTTAGAGGGGTAGACAACATGGTGTGTTATTTCACAAAACCCCTTGCTAATGATATTCTCAGAAGTCCTCTGTGATACCCAAGGCAGTTTACGTGGACGGTGAACTGTACCTATATAACTTTTTGGTCATCCCATAACGCTGTTTGTAATGTCTATTTTTTAGCTTCCTTAGCATGTTCAAAAACCCCAGAGCCAGCTCTCTACAGCCCCAAGCAGCAGCCAGTGTTTGAAAAGGCCAGAAAGGAGTGAAGTGCTCCACTATTGTTGGCCCTGTGGGAGGGAACAGAGGGAATAGTTACAGAGGGACCCTTTAACTATTAAGAAAAGGAGTACTTGTGGCACCTTAGAGACTAACCAATTTATTTGAGCATGAGCTTTCGTGAGCTACAGCTCACTTCATCGGATGCAGTGATGAAGTGAGCATCCGATGAAGTGAGCTGTAGCTCACGAAAGCTCATGCTCAAATAAATTGGTTAGTCTCTAAGGTGCCACAAGTACTCCTTTTCTTTTTGCGAATACAGACTAACACGGCTGTTACTCTGAAACCTTTAACTATTAGTCACTCCTAGGCATGGTTACACAACCATTACGTGAACTTTCTGTGTTTAGCCAAGGGCATACCCTTGTTTATACTTATGTCACATTTCTGCCAGCAACCCTGCCACACCTCCAGCAATTAGGTGGATATCAAATGCACCTACTCCAGTGATTAATGGCAAACTGCAAATTACTCCCTCCAGGATTATTGAGGGAGAGGGGAAAGGGATACAAACATACAACTTTCCTATCTGAACGTACATTTTCTTTTAGAAAAAATGTGTCCTTCTCAATTCTATGGTAATCAGCTGCATGTCAAGCAAAGGAGGGGGAGTTGAGAGGGAGATTCCTGAGGAAACTACAAGGAGCTACCCATAGCGGTTCTCAAATTATGGGTTGGAACCCCAAAGTGGGTTGTGAAATGGGGTTTCCAGGGCTGGTGTTAGACTTCTTGGGGCCCGGGGCCAAAGCCTGAGCCCCGCCGCCCAGGACCAAAGCCAAAGACCAAGCCCCACTGCCCGGGGCAGCAGGGATCAGGTTGCAGACTCCCCTACCCAGGGCTGAAGCCCTTGGGCTTTGGCCACTCCCTCCCACCCAGGGTGATGGGGCTCGGGTAGGCTCAAGCATTGGTGTCCCCCCCACCCCCGGGGTCCTGCACTAATTTTTGTTTTCAGCAGGGGGTTGCGGTGCAATGAAGTTTGAGAACCGCTGCAGTGCTAAAGCAATTCAATAGGAGAACTGTTCTCCTACATCTGATGTAGAGAGGCAGATTATTTGTGACCTCAGAGTGGAAGCTGGGAACTTTTTGAGTTCTGATCCTGGCTTTGCCTCTGACAAACTATGTGACACTGGGCCAGGGGCAGCGAGTTGTATAGGCCCGTGGTGCCCGGGCTCCAGCAATATTCAGGGCCCAGGGGCCCAGCTCCACCAATGTTTGGGGCCGGGTCTCTCCCCCGGCCCCACCTGCCACCCTCTCACACCTCCCTCGAGTGTCCCCTGGCCCCCACTTGCTGCCCCCACGCACCTCCCCTGGGTCCCGGAGGGTCCCTGCCTCTTCCCTGCAGCTCCACGCTGACTCCGCTCTCCTGGCTTCCGGCACCCCAGCCCTCTGCGCTTCCTCCCAGAGCCTGCACCCAAACACCCTCCCAGAGCCTGCACCCCTCACCCCCTCCTGCACCCCCATCCCTTGCCCCAGCCCAGAGCCTGCACCCAGCACCCAAACTCCATCCCAGAGCCTGCACCCCAGACCTCATCCCCAACCCAAACTCCCTCCCAGAGCCTTAGGCAGGTGGGGGGCAGAGTTGGGGGGGCAGATCTGGGGGGGGCAGATTCTGGGCACCACCAAAATTTCTACAAACCTGCCACCCCTGCACTGGGTAAGTCATTAAACCTATCAGATTCTCAATCTGTAAAATGAGCATAATAGAATTTACATGAAGTTAATCTGGCAGTGCTGTAGAAAGTTTAGTGTGCAGCATGGCATCTTTACAACATTCAAGAATGCAGGTTCGTAAGTAATCTTTTGGTTTGGATTCTGAACTGGTAAAGCCAGCATGGGGCTAAAATCTGTCTGTGGTGGAGGGTGCTGCCCAAGCTCTGAAAGTTTAAGCACAGGAGCCACTTCAAGAAGATGTGAGTGTTCAGGTCCATTTTAAGGATTGAACCTGGATCTAATATTGGAATACCCATTTGTCCTAACACTAAGAGATAAGAGCCAAAGTCTCTTGCAGGGGACTGAAGAGAAGCTCCTGAAGAGACTGTGGTAAGAATTTCATTTAGCGTATTATTTACTATTGCAATATCACCTACAAGTCTCAAACAGGTTGGGAAACCATTGTGCTAGGTGCTTGTGAAGGAGGAGGGACTCACTGCTAGATCACCTTCTTGTGGATAGACATGCATAGCTGCTTTCTCCCTGTCTGGCACCCTTGCCAACAGCTGCTTTGGTCCTCTGGTGGTCCACCTTGTCCCATGACTTGTCTGTCTGGCTAGCTCACAATTTAAGTCTCCCCCATCCAGAGTAACCAGGCTTGGAAGAAGGGGTGGGGTGGGGCTTTGGACGGAGTAGGGGCAGGAAGGGGTGGGGGTAGGGGTTTGGGGAAAAGGATCAGGTGGGGGCGGGGCCTGGGGTGGAGCATCCCCTGGGCCCAGAGGAAGCCGGCACCTGTGAAGTTTATAACAGCCCCTTCTGCTCTCAACTTCCTCTGTTTATAGTCCTCTCTCTGGCCCTTCTCAGGTGGGCTTCATCCTCAATCATTCTCATGCTCTCCCTCTAGGTACAACATGGTATGTGAAATGGCCTCTAAGGCCCACATTAACCCTTTTGGAGCCTGTGTGGGGTACACACCCCATCACAGTGCTATATAGACACAAAGAGTTTACAATCTAAAAAACAAGACACAGCTGGTGGGTGAAAGTAAAAATGGGTGGGAGGCAGGTTGGGCTGGAGTAACAATGATAAAAGCATGGTAGTGCCCAAAGGACATGTGAGGCCTGGGGCCCCATTGTGCCAGGTAATTCCTAAGTACAACACATAGAATGACATGTTTCCTGCCAGAAACTACAATATAATTTCAAGCATGATGCACAAGTGTGTGTAACAAACAATAGGAGAGAAGTGAGCAGGGAGGATGAGAAGTAACAGGAATATCATTGCACAGTTACATAGCCTAACATTGAGCAACTGGTGGTTCCTAAATGGTGGTTCCAAATCATTTACAAAGCACAATATAAATAAATATCAGCAATCTCCACTGGTCCTACACCTATGTTTGTACTACTGTAGCACCTAGAGTACCACCTGTGCTCAGGGCCATATTGTACATACACTTAGCCCTGGCCTACATTGCGGAGGGGAGTCGACCTAAGATACGCAACTTCAGCTACGCGAATAGAGTAGCTGAAGTCGGCGTATCTTAGGTCAACTTACCTGGCCATGAGGACGGCGGCAAGTCGACCGCTGCTGCTCCCCTGTTGACTCCGCTTCCACCTCTCTCAAGCTGGAGTTCTGGAGTTAACGGGGAGCGCGTTCGGGGATCGATTTATCACATCTAGATGAGACACGATAAATCGATCCCCGATAGATCGATCACTACCCGATCCGGCGAGTAGTGAAGACCTGCCCATAGTGAGAGAGTCCCAGCCCTGAAGCATTTACAATCTAAACTGACAAGACAGACACAAGAATTAAAGGATGAGGAACTGAGGCTATGTCTATACTGGCAACTGAACGACAAAACTTTTGTCTTTCAGAGATGTTATAAAAACACCACTCCAAAAGACAAATGTTTTGCCGATGACTAGCACCAGTGTTACCAGCTCTTTGTCGGCAGGAGTGCTCTCCTGCCAACAACGCTAACGCCGCTCACTATGGGTGGAAGTTTTTGTCAGCAGACAAACGGCGGCTACACTGCATGCCTTTTAGTGACATGGCTGTAGCAACACAGCCAAAAGCTGCGTACTGTAGACATAGCCTGAGTCAGGTCGTGTCTACACTACAGACCGTACAGTGGCACAGCTGTGCCACTTTAAGATCTCCCATTTAACCGCTCTATGCCGACAGGAGAGAGCTCTACCATCGACATAATTAAACCACCCCAATGAGTGGCGGTAGCTATGTTGGCAGGAGAGCATCTCCCACCGGTGCTTCTGTCGGTGTAACGTATGTCGCTCAGGGGGTGGGTTTTTTTCACATCCCTGAGTGACATAAGTTATACTGACAAAAGTGTGAGTGTAGACAAAGCCTAAGTGACTTTCTCAAGGTTGCATAGGGAATCTTTGGCAGAACTGAACCTAGATTTCCCAAATCCAGTACCTTAAGCACAAAACTACTTGTCCTCTTGAGTCTTTTTCAGCCATTCTCTGTCCCAAAGCAAATACACCACTGGAGCAGAGCACTTGGAAGATGAAAAGTGCCACATGTTAATATTACATTCAATTTCTAGAGTAAAAAGTGTGTGTTTAGAGCCAAACAGTTGTTCCAGCAAAAAGGAACTGTTACCAAATGTACGTGAAATGCCAAGTCCCTTTGAAGTCCCTATAACCAGCAGTGGCCTGATCAGATTGAGACTGTCATGGAAAGCAGCCAACAAATGTCCTTCTTGTCCAGGGTGTTGCCAGGATTGTTCCAGGAGCAAGACATTTCCAGCAATGAGGTTTTGTTGGAAAAGGAAAGAGCGTAGACTGCAGCCACTAAGCTTAGCTAATGTGGTTTGCTTGCTTTGCTTTGTGATGCTGAAAATCTGTTCTTTGTAATGTTACGCTCACATTCATATGCTATGGCAAAGAACATGGTTTTGACATGCGAGACAAATGAGTGCCGAGTCTATTTGTTATACTGATGTTTTGTGAAAGGAGAGAGAGACAGTAGTCATATAAACAAATATACATGAAACCCCTCTTCATTCAAGGTAATGTGATTTGAATTATAGTGTCATGCAAGGATAAAGCCAGAGATTTAAGGAAGCACTGTGATTCTAAGCTGCTGTAGCCAGGCACACATTTATGTCTGGAGAAATTACTCTTTGGACTGACATTTCTCATCATGCTTATTGTCAGCTAACAGGCAGTTTAAAAAGAGTTTATCAATTTCTGTCTGACTTGAGTTTTCTGAAGATGAAAATGTTTTTTGCCAGTTAAGAAATATTCAGATGGCACAGTAGCCAACAAATCTGTGGCTATACAGTTCCACGCAAAACCTCTCTGTGCAGTGAGCCCCTGTCTGGCCTCTGAGATGTGCAGGAGACATGGACCCTCTGTGCAACATTTTAAAATCATCTCCCCAGCCAATGAAATAGAACCACATTAGTTCCACTACAGGCAGGCCCTCCACAGCTGGGGAAGGATAATTAAAAAATAGATATATTTCAGGCTGCTTCAAACTTGCCATGGATTTAGTATGCAATGAAAATCAGGCATGTATAAAGAAATTTTGTTTGAAAGTGCTTGAAAGTATCATCCTGTCTGTTGTAGCCTAGTTCTTTTAGCAAAGGAATTTAATGTTTACAAAAATTGATAAATTTGATTGCCTCCAAATTTCACCATTGGCTCCATCATATATAACGGGCAAAACAAAACCACCAGATCCATACACCCCTACTCTTTAGTGGTGCAAAATATAAACAGATCATAGCAGGTCAGGTCCATCAAAAATAACTTCTGTTAGCAAAAGTAAAAATGAGTCCTACATTCCTACATCTACAAGAATTCTTACCTTCCACCTCTTTAAAGAGCCTGATTCAAAGCACATCAATGGAAAGACCCAATTCGCATTGGGTAAGGCCCAGAGACTCCTGGATCATTTGGTGTCTTTTCAGTCTCTCTCGGGAATTAACAGTGGGGCACCCTTTAATCTTTCAAGTTGTCTCAAAAAGGAGAAATGTAAACTCCAGCTCTCTTAGGCTATCCAGGATGTACCCGATTTTTAGGAGTTCAGTCTGTCACAAATTTGGTCTTTCAGTATTTTTGCATTACAGCAAAGCCTTGTTTAACTGAACTCCAATTAACTGAGAAATAATAGTTTCCTGTGAATGATAGCTGTCAATGACTTGATTTAAGCTGTAAGCTGATCTGGAATTTATTTAATAAAATTTCTATTTGCAGAAAACTGCTGGGTAAGCCTACTTATTTGTTTAATACCACCCTATAGTTAAAATCACAATAATAATGCAGGTTTCAGAGTAGCAGCCGTGTTAGTCTGTATCCGCAAAAAGAAAAGGAGTACTTGTGGCACCTTAGAGACTAACACATTTATTTGAGCATAAGCTTTCGTGAGCTACCAGCTCACTTCATCGGATGCATCCGATGAAGTGGGCTGTAGCTCACGAAAGCTTATGCTCAAATAAATGTGTTAGTTTCTAACGTGCCACAAGTACTCCTTTTCTTTTTGCGAATAATAATGCAGAGTTGTTCATATATGCAACTGTGAAGATTTACAAAAAGAATTGTACCAGTATGAAACTGGGGTAAACAGCACTGGTACAAGTCTCACTTTACACAAATGCACTACATCCACACTAGCGGTTTGTACTAGCTTAGCAGCACCAGGGCTAAAAACCCAGTGCAGACAAGCCCTGACATTCATCAGGTTCTGTAATCCGCTCCCTGCACTCCTTGTACCATCCCTATCTCAATTGCCTGGGAAAATAGGCAGGTTTGCAATGTGCCTGAGAGTCAAGATGCTGGGATTCTATTGATCAATGGGGAAAGAGTGTTCCAAAGCTCCAGTTTACTGAAGATGTCCCACTTCCAGCCCCCTCCTGCTTAAATTTAGTGTCTTGTTAGCTCAAACTGATCTTGTTATCTTCTCTCTTTCTGTAGCACCAGCATTGTAGTAACTGGAAGCTGATCTCATCTACAATGGCATTGCATGAGGAGAGAGGCAATCTCAAAGGTAAATATTTCTATAACCTTTCCCCATGCATTCTAGTCCATCTTCCTGAAATTTTGGGCCAAATCCTGGCCTTTACTCTAGTGGGAAACAAAAACAGAGTGGTGTCACACCAGCTGCAAGTAAATTTCCAGAGATTTACAAGACATACCCCATGCTTCTTTTCTCCCAATGTTTACTGATTCTTTACTATCAACTAACAAGTCATATTGGCAGGGAGCTTTATTACTACAGTACTTCTGACTCTCAAAACTGTAAGCTAAATAAAAACAGCAATAGATATATGAAAAACAGGAAAAAGCATAGTTATTCCAGAAGGACACTTAATAGAAAGGAAAAATTATAAATCCTCTTCTTCAAAATAAACCCTTGCTTGTAGAGTATGCAGTACTGTGCACAGCAGCAAGTCTAGACTTTTGCACAATCTGAGATCACACCAGTGTGTCTATGTGGTTGATAGAGCCATCCCAGCAATTTCTCTTCCTTCCCAGGAATGGTACAAGCAGAGGTTCCAGTCTTCTCTTTCCTCAGGGCCAAAAAGGCAATCGATGTTCTCCCCACCATCCTTGTGAATAGGTGCACACTTCCTCTGCTTGAAGTCAAATTTGCAACTACATTTGAGCACCTCTGAGCTCACAGCCATACTACCAACTGGTGTTGTAAATTACCCAAGTTAGAAAACAGGCTTCCTCTGAAACTGGCATTCCTGGTTTGAAGAGTGGCTTTCTGCTGACCACAGGGCCGCAGCACTTGCCTAGAAATCAAAATACGAGCACAAGGAAAAATAGAAGTTTTACGCACTTAAGCTCTTTTCAGTGCAGCTATTTAATATCTTTACATTAATATGTTGTGTAGATGAGGATATAGGCTGATACAAAATTGAGAGCAGGACTCCCCCTGAATTTTCAAAACAGGTATTACAGCTACTCTTTTATTTTCTCTATGACCTGGTCTACACTGGGGGGGGGGGGGGGAAGGGGAGCGTCGATCTAAGTTACGCAACTTCAGCTACATGAATAACATAGCTGAAGTCGACGTACTTAGATCTACTCACCGCGGTGTCTTCACTGCAGTGAGTCAACAGCTTATGCTCCCCCGTTGACTCCACCTGTGCCTCTTGCCCCGGTGGAGCACAGGAATCGACGGGAGAGTGCTCGGGGGGGAGTCGATTTATCGTGTCTCTAGATGTGATAAATCAACCCCTGCTGGATCGATTGCTGCCTGCCGATGCATCACGTAGCATAGAATCATAGAATATCAGGGTTGGAAGGGACCTCAGGAGGTCATCTAGTCCAACCCCCTGCTCAAAGCAGGACCAATCCCCAACATACTCTATAACAACAAATGGTCTCTCAGTAGAAGTTGCCAACATACTTCTCAACAGAAGCTCAACTCTGATAGTGTAGAGTGGGACTTGGAGAACATCAGGTCCCTTTTTCAAATGTATTAGAAAGCAATGTCTTTGAAAATTACTGTACAGCTGTTTTAAGGCAAGCTCTATAATTTTTAAATTGAGGATTAATTTAATAGTGATCTGCGGAAGAAATACACTCAGAAACCTCAGGTTACAAGTGATTAACAGTCTTCCAAATAATAAATCACAGTGTATATTATTGATATAACTCTTCTGGATGACACTGTAATCAAAACCGAGGCCTTGACTACTATACAAAATTAAGTCGACTTAAGTTAAGTCGATAAACAGCCAGTGGAATAATTAAAGCAGTGGTTCATGTGCGCATTGTGTTCCTTCTGTTGGTGTTGCATGTCCTCACCAGGAGCGCTTCCACTGACTGAAGTGGGACCTTGTGGGGCACTGACTCCTGAAGCCCCACTGCCCTGGGCCTCACAGCTGGAGCTCACACACCTCACCCCACCCCACCTACCCTGGGGCTGACAGCCAACGGGCAATGTAAGTCAGTGCTACTCAAAGTGGTGGTGCGCGGACCAGTGCCGGTCTGCGAACCATCGGCTGCCAGTCTGCGTGCACATTGGAAAAAAAAAATTGCCAGTCCCCCACATCAGATAGCTTGAGAAGCACTGATGTAAGTAACGCACTGTCTACACAGACACGGCGTCGCCCTAACTACGTTGACCTAAGCACTATGCCTCTCACAGAGGTGGGGTTATTAAGTCAATGTAGTGGGCGACTTACATGGGGGGGAAGGGGCGGGGAGCACCAATGTAGTGTAGACACTGACAGAGTTAAGTTGACTTAAGCTGCCTTACATTCACCTAACTCTGTAGTGTAGACCAGTCCCAAGAATGCTGTGTTCCTTTTCCCATCACAAATGCACCATGTGTACATTGCACTGTACTCTGTTTGGCTTTCCTGCAAGACTTCAGGGGGAGGAATAAAACAACAATTCCAGACCAGTTATGAGCCTGATTCTGCAGCCCCTCTGTATGTTAAATGCCCATTGAGCTCCATGGGAGTTCAGCTTGTGCAGGAGTTATGGAATGCATCTGTAAATGTACAACATAAAAAGTATATGGTAATTATTGAAAATTATTATAAAACTGAAAGGAGAAGGAGGTGTAGCCTTGTGGCCTGACCGCAGGGGTGGAAGCCAGAAACCCCCGATTTCTAATCCTAGCTGAGTCAGTTCTGACACGGTTTTCCTCTGAGACTTTGCAACATCTTGCCTCTTGGTCTCAGTTTCTCCATCTGAGAATGGGTATAGTAATACTCACCTGCCCCGGGATACTGTGAAAGTTAGTTAGGGAGAGATTGTGACTAGGCCAACACACATCCACAGTGGAGTAAAAAGCCCTCTGCCCGGGCTACCCAGACGTTGGGTGCAGGTACACAGGAGTAAGGAGAGCTACATGCCTGCTTTATACTCTCCTTGGCGCAAGAGGGCAAGGAAAATGATGTATTATGGGCAAATGTTTTAGTTCTCTAAATGTGTGGATGGGATGGGCATCATTATTAAATGAGGAAGAAGGGCAGGATAGAGAGAGGGAAGGAGAGGAGGTTTCGGGCAACAAAAAGGTAAAAAAAATTTTACGAGAAATAACGCATGCATACACCCACCTGAGCTTCCTTCCCTTTTATCACTGGACTCATATGAGCTCCCCTGGTCCTTAGCAGGGCTTGCACAGTCTCTTTTCCCAACAGGTCAAGGATATCCAGGACTTCTTTCCTGTTCCAGGCAGGAGCATGTCTAGTAGCTCTGTGAATGTGCAAGTGGCATGGATGGATGCTCACAAAGGTGGGCTAGTTGGTGTAGTGTAGACCAGGCCTTACACCCTCCCTGGAGCAGGAAGCCAGGAATCAGCAGGGTACTGGCCTCCAAGAGCCAACATGGTTAGGAGAAATAAGATGGAGCTGGAGGGGAACTGGCTCTTTTCTTCCCTGTGTCGCTGGTAGTGCTGTACCTTACTATGGGCTGCATCCCCAAGATACAATTTAGTCCTTAATGTTTCTAAAGTACTTCAGAAGAACCTGCTGCCACTCCCATTGAAGTCAAAGGAATTGGGATAAATCCACAAGTTCAGAAGATTGCTATTCACAGGGACTGAAATGAAAGTGGAGAAGCTTAGGCTCAGATCCACAAAGGGACTCAGGTGACCAACTCCCAGATTTAGGCACCTAAATCCCAGTCTTAGACTCCACTGCGATCCACAAAACTCCCATTCGGCTGCTGACTAACTCTGTATGTGCCTAATTTCACTCAGAGCCTAAATTTTCAGGATCAAAGTTCCCTAGTCACCTATGTTGCTGTCTCAGTCTAGGCATCTGAAAACCTATCTCATGCCTAAGCCCCAGTGCAATCTACAAATCAGGGGAAGATAAGCAGATCCATTAGGTATGCTCGGAGCAGGTCTACTGGATCAGGTGTCATTAAAAATCCAGCTAAGGGAGGTGGTGATGTCACCCAATTTATAAATTTTAACCCAGTGGTTAGCATACTCACCTAGGATGTGGGAGACCTAGGGTTCAATTTTCCCTTCTGCCTGAGGGGGAGAAAGGAAACCCCATGTCAAATCCTATCTCTGAGGGGACCACACCTACAACTGAACTATGGGATACTTTCATGTGGGGCTCCCTCAATCTCGCTCCTGTTGAAGCTGTTCCACCGGGTATAAATAATTAAATAGTCACTAGAGCAGGAAGACTGGACCCTGTGTCTCCTACAGCACCAGGAGGATACCCTAAGTAATTCTCACTTTCTTTCTTTGGCCCAATGGCTACTTAAGTATTTATACATAGTGGAACAGCTTCAATAGACAAGATTGAGGGAAATCTATATCAAAATGTTCCATAGCTCAGTGGTTAGACCACACTCCTGAGAGGTGGGAGACCCCTCCTCAAATCCTTTCTCACCTGCAAGCAGAGGGGGGAATTCCTATATCCTGGGTGAGTGCTCTGACCGCTGGGCTAAAAGTCATCAAGTGAGTGACAGCATTTTCTCCTCCAGCTGTTTTGCGTGGAGTGAGGCAGGCACCTCACTCATTTGCACAGGAAAAGAGACTTAGTTGCCTAAGGCTCCTGACTCCAGGAGAAGGGCTCCTGGCTGTGGATTGCAAGCAGAGACAGGCGTCTCCCTGCAGCCCAGGCTTAGGCGCATAACTCTGTGAGATAGGTAGGGCTTAGGACCTCCCACTCTCATTGGTATCTCCCATTGGCTAGTTTAGGAGGATCCCCACCTACCATGCTGACTTTTGTGGATCCCATTCTAAGGTGCCTGTCTCTTTCTGTGCATTGAATAAGGGAGCTAAGGCACCTAACTCAGGCTTTGTGGATCCCAGTGTTGCGCCAATGTTTTTCTAGGCACCTATAAGTTAGGCATTGCAACATGCAGAGGTGCCAGAACAGGGTAGGCCAGGGGGCCCATGGCCCCATCACTTTGGGGAGAGGGGCCTGAGAGGAGCGACTGGAGTGGGGGCAGGGCCTCAGAGGAAGAGGTGGCATGTGGGGGGCTGGGGCCACAGTTCGGGTGCCAATGACCCCCTTTTAGGGACTTTGTCGCCCCTGGCAACATCTAAGTCCCTTTATGGATTAGGGCCTGAATTTTTTTTAATTTATAGAAAGATTTACTGTGAACAACTTTTTTATTCTTTGCAGGTGCAGAGTACATTTATAGCCAACATGTCACTCCCATAAAACACACCATCTACATAGTGCTGAAATATGGCTGCCATGAACAGGTGTGATCTGATGGAACAGGTAAATAAAAGTTCAATAAAACCTTTTTGTCTCAGTGAGCCTGGTTAGCAATGAGTTTTGGGGTAAGTTCCTGGTCCTTGGTAGAGGAGTTGAAGGAGACCTAGAGATGTAAGAAATCTGGAGGGTCTTTTTGATTTTATTTACTTTCATATTTTTAAAATGTTTCAAAGCATTGACCGGATATCTGTCACCTAACCTCTCCAAATATTAAAATTATTACAGCCACACAAACAAAACGCACCTATAATACCAATAAATGTTACTTTTCTTTTCCAGTGCTCTGAACTTCTTGGGGCTATTCCATGAGCTAAACAATGTGTTTACATTTGTAAAGAAGGGAATTATACTAAATTAAAAACTCTCTCTATATGTAAGTTATAGATTCAAGGGTTATATTATAGGGTAGGGCTAGACAAAACTTTCTCTGTCAACTTTTTTCAAATGGAAAATCGGGGTTTCAACCAAATGAAAAATTTTTCAGAAAGTATCTGCTGTCCTCAGACTTTAAATTTTTCACTGGAAAACCAAAAACCTGAAAACCAAAGCCAAAATTTTTGGGTTTTGCCTGAAAATGTTTTGGTTTTTCAACAAAAAGGTTAAAAATATATATTTTCTAGAAAATATTTCATAGTGCATTACAGTGAGCGATTTTAAAAAATGAGACAATGCTTTCCAGGGGTAGGTATAATTCTTATCCTGACATGAAAGGAAACAAGGACAGGGTCTGTCTTGTGGTTAAAAATCTGGACAAGGAGTCTGGCACTCTATGGTCTGTACCCCTCTCTATCACAGTGTTCTTTTGTGACCTTCAGGAAGTCAGTTGACCTCTCTGTGCCTTGGTTTTCCCATCTTGAAAATGGGGGTAAATACAGGGCTGTTGTGAGGTTCAGCATGTTGAGATTCTTGGATAGAAATCTGCTATATAATGCAGAATTCTGAAATTTTTTGATGAAAATAATTGCATATATTTTTTGCAAAAGAATTATCCCATTTTTGATCAGCCCTACTCTGAGTCCAAAGCATTAGACAAAATACAAGTAGAAAGCTCAGACCTCAGTTGTGAATTCTGTTTTTGTGCTGCTGAGGCAGTGCAGAGCAGCCAGAAAGCTGACCTAAAAATGACAGCCAAGGATTCCCCCCATCACAAGGGAATCCTTGCATGGCACAAAGCTGACATAGCTGGCTCTATACCACACCCTTTCTTGGTACAGAAGTTTTTTGGGGAAGGGGTAGAGGTATGACAAGATTCTTTATGCTCCAGATCAATTGCCACAGCTGCTGACTTTAGGTAGTGTAACTTAGAGCAGCCCTGAAGCTGCTCTAAATTATGCTGAGAGAGTCTTTTCAGCCCCCCATTTGGCCTAGAATCATGAGCAGAAAGGTGGCGGGGAGCACCCCTTTCACCCTCTCCTGCATATTATTGAACCCAGACAGAGCAGATTTAAGAACTGTACTTTAAAAGCAATAAAACAGAAATTCACATACCCAATTGTACGTAGAAGACGGGTCTAAGGAATGAAGAGAAAATTAAGTCAGAATGGGTCAAATTCTGTTATCATAATTTCATTATCTTTATTTCATTGGAAGCACACCACATTTACACCAGCATAACTGAGGTCAGACTTTGGCCTTCCAAATTCAGGATGCATTCTGCCTGATACTTTAAACTCTGTTAGAAATCTGGTTCTTTTCCAAGCATTTGAAATACTAGGATATAGTAATAATATTGGTCACTCTCGCTCTTTCTTCTTTCTCTGAACCATGGACAATGGCTTTTTCATGTGATCTTAGGACATTTAAGGAAGTTGTTCACAAATGTTAGGGAGGAATCTGTTGAGCTTTGATTATGGCAATTTATGTAATGCAGATCTTCCATTTCACTAACATCGTGTCTCAGATGATTAACAAACACATGAGAGCCAGCCCTGAGGTCTTCTGGTGACTATGTGCTTCCCAGCAGTGAAACATTTGAATTTGATTCCCCAGCCACACACCCTCACCTTAGAGGCAGTGTGCTCAGCCTCTTGGGCAAGGAATGTGTCCAATTGCTCACATGATACACACAGTGGAAACATGGGAGGGGCCCTTCCTTAGTCAGCCCTCCTCACCCACCCCATTGCATGAGATGTTTGCAGATGCAGTCTTTAGCAGCCCAGTCTTGCATCTCAACAGCAGCTGTAAATTGGTAAATTCCCAGTTCTATTATAAGGCTTCAAATCAGGGCACTGGAGAAATGCGGAGAACATTAACATAAGAATGAGTCTGACTTTGTAATACTTCACAGCAGTGTACACAGGAACAGGCAGAAACACTTAGTAACTTATCAGGATCAACTACTTTAGGGATCCCTAGGTCCCCATTAGTAATAGTTGCAAAATTTCTTGTTACAAACATAGGAGAAAAGTAGAGGGATGCTTCATGTAACTTAGGTTTATTTGTCAGAGAGCAAGGCTCTGTGAGTAAAACAGCAAACTGGTGATTGTCCTAACGCTTCAAACAAGCTAGAGGCCAGATTTGCTAAAGCTGGCAGAGGGCAGTGCAAATTTCACCACCTTACACCAGCAGTACCCCCTTTACACCATGATACATTTAACCCTTGCACAGGCAGTTGGTGTTTCTACTGTCATCCTCCCGCACGCTCTCTGTGAAAGGTTAAGAATAGCTTTAAGTTCCACTAAAGGCTCTTTAGATGCTCTGCCAAATAGCCACTGAGGAGATGAATGGATTCTTCCTTTTTTGCCTCCTTTCCTTCCAGCTCTAGCCACTTTTGGATGGCACTGGCCTTCTGAATCTCCCACCTCCACAGGAGGAAGGCTGCAGCTTTTTGTGCCCTCACAACGTCTTCCTTTGGAGTTTCCACCAGCAAGATCTATGCTGGAGTTTACATCTGCAGAAGTCATCATGTGGTGCTGCAACCATCATCTTGGCCAACAGTGTGGGGATTGAACTGGAGACTTCTAAAGCAAAAAAAGCAGCTACGGCTGGTGCCAGGGCTGTAATAGACTTATTTAGCCTCTGCAGATCTAGTACAGCTGTAACACACACTTACCAGTAGCTTATGCTGCCTCTGTGGCTCGAACTGGTTTCCGCCATAGCTTGTATGAAAAACTGCTGCAAAGACTGTTCAAAAACAGTAGTGCATAATATTGTGCCCCTGAAATGGCATAGACAGTGTAGTTGTGCAGGTAGACAAGGGAGGGGGCCCATGGGAGTACAGCATTGCCATAAAGAGAGGTTGAGGATTAAGGAGGGCACAAGCTGCCTGGGAACACCAAGCAAATGTAACCTATAAACAAAAGCACTTAGTGGCATATGCAGGCAGATAGAAGGGATGTGATGGGGATAGGAATGAGGGAGAACAGGAACAATAACAGGAAACCAGGACACTCACCCAAGCACAGAACAAACCAGCCAGCACCTACCTCTGTGTTTGCTTTGGGACTGTATGAGGTAAAGGGAAGTGCTTTATGCTTGGTCTCGTATCTTGCTAAAAGTATCACAAAAGTACTCTCAAACATATTTTAATTGTTGTTGCCACTCCTCCAATTCACATCCTAGCTTTTCCAACATTAGAAAGGTGTGGTAGGCCAGTTTCATATTAGAGAAGGAAGAAAGGCACTTATCAATACAAAATAGTCACAAAAAGTCTGAAAGTTCAATACAAAGCATTGCTGTTAGGTGTGTTTTGTGATTTTTTTATTTAACAATCAGTACAGTTACAATGACCAGTGCTAAGCCAGAAGGCCTTTAAACACATGAATGTGCACAAGTGTGTGTGTCTGCGTGTGTAATGCTTTAAGGAATGTATAAATGACTTGAATCGCTTTCAAGGACACGACTACCTTTTTGGTCAAAGCCATCATTGTACATCTCATTATGACAAAGCAAAGTGCAAGTGCCAGATCACAAGACTAACTTTCTCTGTAAGTAATTTGAGTACAGGTGTACATAAATTTTAAAACAAAAAACAAAAAACTGGCAGACATTTAAATTGTGCAGTTTACTTTGAAAACATTAATGTTTGACTTATCTTGAGAAGTCTGAAGAAATAATAACTTTGATCTTAAGAACAACTTGTAATATGAGATCTGCTGCAATCCAGGTCAGTTATGATGCCATAAGTGTAATGTCAGAAGTAAAACAAATAAACATATCACTAATTTATCTAGAAGGCACCTAATAAGCAAGGCTCATGGAAAATTGCAATAAAGATATGGTCCTGAGGTCCCTTCCAACCCTGATATTCTATGATTCTACAGCAGTTGCATATCATTTTCTGCAAAAATTGATGGGGAACTGCTACATTGGTCCCATCTCATTGATTTTTTTCCAGTAAGATGTTCTGTGCCTTCTTAAAAAGAAAAGTAGGACTTGTGGCACCTTAGAGACTAACAAATTTATTAGAGCATAAGCTGTCGTGAGCTACAGCTCACTTCATCGGATGCATACAGTGGAAAATACAGTGGGGAGATTTTATATACACAGAGAACATGAAACAATGGGTGTTACCATACAGACTATAACAAGAGTGATCAGGAAAGGTGAGCTATTACCAGCAGGAGAGCAGGCTGGGCGGGGGGGGGGGACCTTTTGTAGTGATAATCAAGGTGGGCCATTTCCAGCAGTTGAAAAGAACGGGAGCGGGGTGGGGAGGGAGTGGGATAAACAAGGGGAAATAGTTTTACTTTGTGTAATGACACATCCACTCCCAGTCTTTATTCAAAAACACTAACCCAGGGACCTATCCTTGCAACAAAGCCCGTTGCCAACTGTGTCCACATATCTATTCAGGGGACACCATCATAGGGCCTAATCACATCAGCCACATTATCAGAGGCTCGTTCACCTGCGCATCTATCAATGTGATATATGCCATCATGTGCCAGCAATGCCCCTCTGCCATGTACATTGGCCAAACTGGACAGTCTCTATGTAAAAGAATAAATGGACACAAATCAGACGTCAAGAATTATACCATTCAAAAACCAGTCGGAGAACACTTCAATCTCTTTGGTCACTCGAATACAGACCTAAAAGTAGCAATTCTTCAATAACAAAACTTCAAAAACAGACTCCAATGAGAGACTGCTGAATTGGAATTAATTTGCAAACTGGATACAATTAACTTAGGCTTGAATAGAGACTGGGAGTGGATATGTCATTACACAAAGTAAAACTATTTCCCCTTGTTTATTCCCCCCCCCACACACACACACTGTTCTTGTCAACTGCTGGAAATGGCCCACCTTGATTATCACTACAAAAGGTGTCCTCCCGCCTCCTGGCCTCCCCCCTCCCTCCCCCCCCGCCCGCCCGCTCTCCTGCTGGTAATAGCGCACCTTTCCTGATCACTCTTGTTACAGTCTGTATGGTAACACCCATTGTTTCATGTTCTCTGTGTATATAAAATCTTCCCACTGTATTTTCCACTGTATGCATCCGATGAAGTGAGCTGTAGCTCACGAAAGCTTATGCTCAAATAAATTGGTTAGTCTCTAAGGTGCCATAAGTACTCCTTTTCTTTTTATGGATACAGACTAACACGGCTGCTACTCTGAAACCTGTGCCTTCTTGTGTCCAGCTAGAAATTGGCCTGAACCAAAGCTCCAGATAGAATTACACAATATGCGTCTGAATCCAAATTGGAATGTTTTTGCTGTTCTCTATTTCAGTATTAAACCTAGACAAGATCCGTAATGCTGAGCACCCCTGAATTTTGAAAACCAGATCTAGATCCAGTTTGCTGCTGATTTACGGGACACAGAAGCAGATCCGTATAGGTAAACATTTTATGTATTATCACCTCAAAAACCACAATGGATTTTTAAATCCTCCCACTGTATCTATAGGCTTGGAAAGATTCAAGTGTTATTTGTTTATGAATTTTGATGGATAATATTGATATTTTGAAATCTATATATGTATATTTGTTTTGACTTACATTTTTCATAAATAACAGTGTGATGGTGTGTTCAACCCTCACATGCCCTGAAAGGACTAATGTATGCTAAAAGGGGAGCCAGTTTACCAGACAGGCCCCAGATGAGGGGAATAAGGTGGCTGCAGGGGTGAAAGTAAAATTGAACTCTTACCCATATGGGACTGGCTCTGCCTCCACCCCCCAGAAGGGGTGGGGCCTCGGTTGGAAGGGGCAGGGCTGAGTGGGGGGTCAGTGTCCCCAAGCCAGCCCATCCGTGCTGCCTGGCCCACACCGCCAGGACTCCAGCAGCGATTTAAAGGGCCCAGGGCTCTGGGCCCTTTTAAATCGCCAGCCCCAGGGCAGCTGCTCCTTTTCCACCCCCCACCCCCCCCCGTCGGCGGCCGGGAGGGGCAAAAGGGGCAACGATGTTAAAATCATCTGGTACCGCTGGCCACCTTTTTTACCTGTTCTCCATACCAGCCCGTATCGCCTTACTTTCACTCCTGGGTGGCTGACAAAATGAGGGAGCCCAGCTGAGGAGGAACAAGCTGGCTTGGGTTTATAAAGACTGGAAGCTAATAGCAGAAGGGGCTGCAGGGAAGTAGGGTGCAGTCACTCCCAGGAAGAAGGGAGATGTGAGGCTGGCAAACTCAGAGGAGAGCCAGAAGGCATGGAAGCAGCTCAGGGAAAAAGCAGTAAGTCTAGGAGGGAACAGACCTTGGCTGCTGACTAGAGGGTCCCTGAACTGGAACCTGGAGTAGAGGGTGGGCCTGGTTCCCATGCCAGCCACAGGAGAAGTGGCATTATTAGGGTTGCCGACCCTCCTGGAATCAGGCTCGATCTCCTAGAGGCTACTGAAGCCAAACTGGGAGATTTTAGGCCGCTAAAAGTCTGGTGGCGCAGTGGGGCTAATGCAGGCTCCCTATCTGTCCGGCAGCAGCTCCTAAGAGGAGGCGCAGCCAGGGGGTTTCTGCGTGCTGCCCCCGCCCCAAGCAACAACTCCGCAGCTCCCATTAGCCGGGAATGGGGAATGGCGGCCAATGGGAGCTGCGGGGACAGTGTTTGCAGGCAGGGGCAGGGCGCAGAGTCTCCTGGTTGCCCATGAGCCTAGGAGCCACTGCTGGTCATGCCACCACTTCCAGGAGCCCACCCAAGGTAAGCACTGCCTGGCCAGAGCCTGCACCCCGAATCTCCACCTGCACCCCAATCCCCTGCCCCAGCCCCCTCCTACACCTAAACTCCCTCCCAGATTCTGCACCCCGAACCCTCTCCTGCACCCCTGAGCCCCCTCCTGCACCCAGACACCCTCCCAGAGACCACACCCTGAACCCCATTCTGCACCCTAACCCCCCAGCCCTGAGATCCCTTCCGCACCCAAACTCCCTCCTGGAGCCTGCACCCCTAACCCCCTCCCATACCCCAGCTCGCTGCCCCAGCTCAGCCCAGAGCCCCCTCCCACAGTCCAAACCCCTCAGCTCCAGCCCAGAGCCCACACCCCAACCCCCGTCCCAGCCCGGTGGGAGTGAGTGAGGGTGGGGAAGAGCAAGCGACGGAGGGAGGGGGTGAGGCCTTGGAGACGGGAAAGGGCAAAGGACAGGGCAAGGGTGTTTGGGTTTATACGATTAGACAGTTGGCAACACTAGGCACTATAGAGGCAGTGAATGGGAAGACTGCTGGTAAGGAAAGACTTTGATACATCAAGGGGGAAATATGCTTGGTGACCTGGCTGGAGGGCCAGGTCAAGAAGAGGAAACACCTACACTACAAAGTTAGGTTGATGTAAGGTAGCTTATGTCGACCTAATTATATCAGTGTACATGCTACAGCCTTGCTCCCACTGATGTAACTGCCCTACTACCCCAACACAACTCCACCTCCATGAGAGGCGCTTATGTCGGTGTAGTTAGAGTGACGCAGTGTCTGTGTAGACACATCCGGTTACTTACATGGGCTCTTGGCTGCCATTCGTCTCAATTTCACAGAGCTGTGAAATTGACAGGAAAGCCACTCACAGGTCGTCACCCCAGCAGGGGCTCCAGCTAGAGCTGGGGTTCCAGGCGCGGAGCTCCCCACTGGGCAGCCAGGCTCCCAGTGGGGAGCTGAGAAGGGGAGACAGCCTGGCTCTCAACACACTGCCACCCTTAAATTGTTGGAAGCGGTCCTGGTGAAGACGTGCACCACCGTGAAAGAAGGGCAGTGTAGACATGACCCTCCGCAGTAATTACTGTGGCAGCTGTAAGTCAACCTAACATAGGTCGACTTAAGTTTGTAGCATAGACATGCCCTGAGACAGCACAGTGGTAGGGCATGCAGTGAGCAGCAAAAGGGGGCCCCGGACCTGGGAGGAGCTAATCCCCAGAGTGGCCAGGAGGAGGCGCCCCTAGCAGTGTGTGGACCCTATGACAGTTAGTATCTTTTGTGGGTTTTAATATCTTGCTAGTGCAGAACTGCAATGACTGCAGAAGTTCGTAACTAATTCAGAAATAACTTACCTGATGTTTCATAACACATTTTTTAACATTTAATAATCAACCGTAATAAAATAACTTATTCTTTCATACTGCAACAAACACACACACACACCTTTTTATTAACCCACAAGACATACTTACTTTCACTTTTCAGACATTTAGAATATCAGTGATGGAAATTTGTTTTCCAGGTTCTAGGTAGCACACTGCGAGCTTTATAGGGCAGGGACTGTCATTTTACTGTGTTTGTACAGTACCAAGCACAGTGAAGCTCCGAGTCTTGATTGGGAGCTGCTGTCATATTAGTAATTATGTAGCCAATATTGATTATCAGCTAAAACCAATCTCTTCCAGCCTTATATGCCTACAGGTTGAGGCTATGGAGTGGAAATGCTGGCCCTATCACCCAGAGCACCCTGAGTAGCAGCCTGGATCAACAATCAAATAAAGGAGCAACTTATCCCATCTTTCAGGCTGGAGATAAGGCATAGGTTGAAAAGATACAAAGGATGAAAGGGGAAGGAAAACCAGTCTCTTTTAGTCTAAACAATGTGTCAGGAAAGTCCTGCTTCAGGAATGGGTGAGCAAAGGGAGGTCACCTAGACATATTGGGTGTGGGAATGTGAGTATAAAGACAATGGGTCAAAGCATTCCTGGTGAACAAACTAGGCTTTGAACTAGTGCGGAATCCACACGCTTACTGAGACTCTTGTTTATTTGAAGGAGGATATCTGAAAGGCTATGATAAAAGATGCTAACATCACAGGATCTGCAGCTTTCCACTTACTGTATATTTAAGTGTCCAAAACAGCGACATTCTATCTTAGCTATGTAGCACCTTTCATCTGGAAGGATCCTAAACTATACATTAGATAGAGGCTTTTATATCACAGCCCTGGGTCATGTGGAGGCACATCACTCCTGGAGGAGTACCAGAAGTTGTACCCTACATGGGCACTGTCTCTCCAGTGCTGCTCCTTGTACACACGTATGTAGTGGACCGGCTCATATGGCCTGTGTGGGGTGCAAGGGACACAGACATTCCTGCCTCCTAGCTTCCTTCTTTTCGGTGTCCTAGAGTACAAGAACTACCCAGGTATGCTAACAGAAGTCAGTTCATCCATCATGGCTGGGTCCTGTTTGTATTGGAACAGGTAGCTCTGAAGCTATCCGAAGTGTGATGTTCTGCCACAAAATCCCCTCCCCCATCTTAAACCTGTGATAAATCCCAATCCCAGGGGAGCTTGTGTTGGTCTAGAAAGAGGCGGCTTGTGGGACAGAGAAATCTATTCTTTTGTGTTCCCATTAAACAAAAACATTTTCTCACATCCATAGCCTGGCATACAGGCAATATTGTTGGCAGATACATTTAGATTAAGTGCAGTTTGTGAAATGGTTTTACTTGTTCCTGGGAAACCTATTGAGTATGGTGATAGCAGAGCACAGTGTTAAACTAATATTCTTTGATGTGCTATAAGAGGAGTGAAGAATCAAAAGGAGTGTAGGTGTCCTCCATGGGAATTTTTTTGAAAATTACTGCCATTTGCTGCAATCTGTTCTATTTCAAAGACAAAAAATGCTCTTTAGAGGTATTGTTTTGTGTGCAAGGGATAATGTTATCATTATTTATTGTTTGCGTTACAGTAGCACCTAGAAGCCCCAGATGAGATCAGGTCCCCATTATGCAAGACACTGTAACAAACACATAATAAAAGACAAACTCTACCATAAAGAGATTATCTAAATAGAACAGGCAAACAAAAGGTGAAAAGGGACACAGAGGCACAGGGAAGTGGAGTGACTTACTTAAGGTAACAAGTTTCAGAGTGGTAGCTGTGTTAGTCTGTATCAGCAAAAAGAACGAGGAGTCCTTGTGGCACCTTAGAGACTAACAAATTTATTTGAGCATAAGCTTTCGTGGAAATTTGTTAGTCTCTAAGGTGCCACAGGTACTCCTCGTTCTTTTTACTTAAGGTAATCACAGATCAGTGGTTGAACTGGTAATAGAATGCAGGTCTCCTGACTCCCTCTGCTGTGCCCTATCCATGAGACCACAGTGCCTCCTGTCGTAACTTGGCTGGCAGTAATCTAACTTTTATTTTTCTCAGGTATTTCTAAGTTTTTGGTGTCTAAGGCCTGATTGCAAGCTTGATCCTTCAAAGGAAGGAGACTGTTTTTAACAGATTTGGGATCAAGGCCTTAGTCTTCTCTGCCAAGAAATATTTAGCAGTGTCCAGAGAGGGACAGACTTAATCAGAGGCAGCTAAATCATTCCATCATTCCCTTTAATTTGATAGTGACATTTTAACAGGGAACTATGGAAGTCTCAAAGATCTAACCTATCACCTACCAATATGAAATACTACTAATAAAAACTATGGAAATAGATAGTTATACTCAGCCTCAAGAGCAGAACTCTTCATCGGCATTCTGTATCTTCATAGAAATCTTTAGTGGAACTCATCCTTTAGTTTCAGGTTTCATTCATCGTGAATACTTCACACATTGCATCTGCTATCCCAGATTTCACTAATAGCATTCATGATTTAAATAGAAAATCTGATGCTAAACATCTTAAAGAATTATGCTTACTGGAGTGCATTTGAAATTACACTATGGTAAAAGCTGTTTACTGCAAGTAACTGTCAAAGTATCTAACATAACGGACGAATCTAGTCCAGGGTGGGAAGACCTCATGACCCCGAGGACCAGTGGAATAGCTAAGCAACATCCTCATTCTAATTCCATTAATGGCTTTATGAATTTGCCTTGCTCCCACCTGGAAAGGAGGATTTCTATGCTCCAGATTGACTGGAACAAGAGACACTGCCCTGCAAATTCATGACTCGACACCTGGCTGATTTACAACAGTGGGAAAATAGTGTCTCTCTCTCTCTCTCTCTCAACTCCTCTCACAGCGTAGCCCTCTGCCAGGCAGGCCAAGGTTTTATATTTAAAATTTGAAGGTGCAGGACAAAGAAAATACAATAATAACTACATACACAAGATGACCTCTCTCTGCACTCCTTGCACTTTTATATAGCTGCTCAAACTTAGGAGAGCTTAACTTAGAAAAGGCTGGATGTATGTAGTTAAGAAAAGGTTTAGGAGACGCTGGCTGCCCTATTCCTATAAGTTCTCTTGGTAGCCAGTCTGCAGATTGCAGAGCACAAAGTCTGAGCAGTTCCCTGCTCTCCAAGATGTAGGTTGGTTGCCAAGACAGTAGTTTACTTGAACTGGAGGAAAGCTTTCAATATCTCACAGGGGGAAGTAAATGAAAAATTGATGCAGACATAATGCAGAATTAAAATAGCTGGGTTAAATGCTTTGAGAGGAAAATTTGAGCTGCACAGAGCATGCTCTCAATCATTTTGGGAGAAAATGATTGTCTTCTGGTTGCACGCCTGCTATATCATAATGTGGTGAGAAATAGTACCAGAAATGCATTAATTATTACAATTGATAAAAACATTTAAAAAATCAGCTCTGAATATTTGTTCCAAAACCCTAACTACAGTTTAAAAGACTGGAGGGGGAAAGGATTATTTTCTGCTATGTACAAATGCTCTGAAATTAAATGCTGATACTGCTCTTGTTGCACACCCCTATATGAAAGGAGCAGCACTTGTAAATGTTATAGCCTTGTAAATACAGCACCGGATCTCATGATAATTTTACACGGATTACAGGGACCTAATAATTCAGGAGCAGCTGTAACTTTTACTGCCAAAATAGTAGCTGACATACCGCTTGAGTCTGGTTTAAATTTGTGGTACCTGACTTGTTTTTCTGGTATTTTTTCCCCAAAGGTGGGGGAAAAAAAAATCTGGAATTTCTAAAATCAAAAACATGCTTCCAATAATGTTCCCTAAAGAGGAACCATTTTGAAGACAAACCATAACTAATGCTATCATCAGCTCTTCATTATAGCTGATTTGCATATGGGGCCATTAAATAAATGGCTCTACTTCCAGTAGCAGTATGTATTGACTGGGCAGTTTTGCCACTGTAGATACAGCCTAACAGCACAGTAGGATGACATATACCAAGTTCATACTTAAAATTATCTGCATTTTCCCCTATTTGTATCTGTTAATAAAAACAACAACTTATAGTACAGGTATGACCCATGGCACTTTTAATCCAAGAAATGTGTGAAATGCTTTACAGATGGGCTCACACCACAAAGCTCTGATCCAGAACCATATGGAATCTGATTCAGAGGTCAATGAGAACTGTGGTTCCTCAGCACATCTAAGAAATCAGACACAAGGTGTCTCAGGTTGAACATAAAAAACTGAGGCACACAAGTGGCTACTGTTGAAAATTTGACTGCATGTTACTAAAAGCAGTTTCTGTCTATTTGTATGGTCTCTCAAGAGGTTATAAACTCCACATGGCCCTGATGCAGAAGTTTATAAACACCACATGGTCCCAAGAGAGAGTTTACAGGCCCTGAGGTAGACCGTACAATTGTGGGTGCTGCAAGCATAAAATTACATGGGCGTGCCTGGTCTGGGTGGACCACAGGGGGAGAACTACAAAGAGCAACAATACCATTAATTGTGGTTGCATTTGCTACCATTTAGACATCTAGTCACCTGAGAATGACTGCTAATCTGATACTCAGACAGCTAAGTGTTAATCTTTGCTGCAAATACTAACTGGGGGGGTAAAATTTGTGCCCACAAATATGGAAACCAGGTTTAAAAAATCAGACTCCAACTCTGTATTTTTACATGCTAAAAGAATTAGAAAGTAATTACTTAGCTTTGAATTTCAAAGCTTTCTAAGGTTTGTGGGTTGTTTTATTTTAAAGTCTGTTCTCCCATCTTGCTTTACCCAGTGCCAGGGGAATCTCCAGTTGAGCATTTAGGCCAACTTTAAAGCTGTCAGAGCAGAGCAGAGCAGAGCAACTTGTCAAGTGGGCCAAGGATCTGCCCTAAGGGCTAAACTAACTAAATAAAAAACTAAAACACCAATGACAAGTTGATAGGAGGAATAAATCCAAAAGTTAACATTTCCTTTTTGTCATGGATTTAGGCCATATCTCTAAAGTAACCAAAGGAAGTGTTCAGCAGTTTAGAAAGGAAGATAATGCACAGCAGAGTCAAAAGAATCAGGGAAACAATGTCTGAGAGGTTTGGCTCAGACCAGCACTTCAGGGGGCATTTTTTAAAATTTAAAGATTGTTTAATGAATTGTGTGTGTGTGTATGGGGGGGGCGGGGGGTGGAACTGCTAGGTTGGCAGTCCTGAAGGCTTATGAGTTCTGTACCCACAGAACTACATCTGGAACTAAAGTAACTAGTAAACCAGTCTCAATTTTGGAAAATTTGCATACAAATTTAATAATGTGGGACTCTCCAACAGTCTGCAATCAGTTTGGATAAGCATCCCTATTTTGAATACTTCTCTGAACTAACAAAATATATTGAGGCCCCCTCCAGGCCTTGAAGTTTTTAGTCCTCACACAATCTCCCCTCTCACAACGTACCCATTCTGTGTGGTATTATCTTCTTTGGGGGGACTGGTAGCTGCTACCCCCATTCATGATCTTTGGTGGAGGCCAGGCCCATTCCACTTCTGGAGCATATCTGCCTCCTCCCAGGCAGGTTTAAAAAAAAAAAAAAAAGAGTTAAAATGTTTTATTCTGACCCTGCTGAGATCCTGGGCTAAGATATTCCAGTTGGGGATCCAGAAGAAATACCATGCAACTTCATCTTATTTTATTAATATTGTTATATGTATTTATGAATTACCCATCGTTACAGTACCTGGGCATATTTATAAGATATAAAATTTATGGAAAACACAACATATCCCCCAAAATAAGCATGTATTATGTGGTCCCTGCTCATCATATTGAGCGAGATAACCTTAGACGAGGGAAACCTATACAGCAGGCTAAGCAACAGAACATTTCACAACCAGCAGTTAATGGAAGAGATACATACAATGAGATGCATCTTGCACTACAATCTAAAGATGGCCAGGCTCAAGGCATGTTTCTGGTAAGAGTGAATTCCATAGATAAAGGGGCTGCTGCTAAGAACACCATGTTTCATCCGTGAGGTAAAGCATTCCTGCGAAACATAGGATGAGGAGGAGGGGAAGGTCCACAGAGATTGCCTTTTTATCTCTGGAGTAACTGGGACCTAGACTACTTACCATATATAGATCGTTATGAAGTTACCAACACAGTGAATTTCACCCAGCACAGAACTGGCAACAAGTGCAGAGCCTGGAGCACAATCTCACATGAAGTGAAGCCTAACCAACCCATCTTGAAAAAGTGCCATGAAGCACTGCAGTGAAATGTCTACAAGCCACGCACATACCATTTATATGGAAACCCTCTTTCATCTTGTGACTAATATTTCTCAGAGGTTTACATACGGCACAGGAAGTGACAGTAGACTCTTCTCCACACCACTCTGCTAATGTGCCTCTCAACTCCATTCTGAAGAAAGCCGCTCTATTGCCTTCAGACCATTCAGTCCTTGGTTTTTCATCAAAAAGGGCTAGATTCAGAGGTGGCAAAATTGCAGGGCCACTTTTAATACTCACTGCACCAGGCACACTGGGAATGCCCCAGAACCCAGCCGATAAATGGTTTTGTAACAGGAATCCCAACAGGACTGCCAGAAAATTACCAAGGGAGGGGGAGAGTAATTTTCACAGACTGATATATCAGAAAATTACCAGCAGGTGGCACTGAAGAACTAGTGAAAAAATATCTAAAGCATACATACAAAGGACTGTTTTATAGGTTTTTCTAACACTGATGGTAGTTTTCATTCTGTATCCAAGTGTATTGCAGCTATAATGTGTAAGGTTTATTTGGCATGATTTATTATTTGGATTTTATGTGACTCATCACACAGTAGGTGACAAGGATTTTTGAGATGGATCTGGATCCCTAAATCTCTGAGTTTGACTCAGAGTTGCTGAGTTTTCTTTAATTTTCCTCCCAGTTTGAGTGAGCAAATATGTAATCAAGCTGTCACGGGGCAGCTGGCCTCTGTAACGGAAGTAGGTCCAGCTCATCTGTGCCAGAACAGGTGCTCCCAGCTGGGTCACTTAGAGGAGCTCTGCTGCACCTGAAGCTATAAAGGGTCAGAGAGCGACCCAGTGAGAGATAACTGGCTGAGGGTGCGAGAGTGCAAGCCAGCCAGCCCGCCCTAGCCCTAGCCCTAGCCCTAGCCCTAGCCCTGCTAGAGTCCCTGGGAGGGAAGGTCATGAGAGTTAGAGATGTAAAGCATGAGCAGAGGAACTCTTTTGGTTGTTTACATTTGGATAATAAAAACCTGCCCAAAAGAGACTGAGGGCATGGCAGTGAATCCTTAACAAGCTGGGGAGAGGCCCTGTCTTGTGAAAGAGAGTGGAGAATTAGAACTCTCCAGGATTGTTCTGGAGTCTCCAGGAAATAAAGATTACTCTTTAATCAAAGGTTATGTCGTGATGAAACCTCCAGGAATACATCCGGCCAAAATTGGCAACCCTATGGAGAATGTGGGCACTGTGACTGGCCCCAGATACAAAGAAAGAATGAAGAGGATTGTTAGTGCCAAGGCAAAAAAGTTGAAGCCTGAATTTTGACTGACCCCACCTAGTTTGGGTGATTAAAGAAGATGGAGGAGGTGATCTACCTGTTGGTGGTGATGCAGCAGAGTGCTGTGCAGCCACAGCAGACAGCCAGGTGGAAGCCAGGCTCCTGTAGTTGAGGGAGAACCTTCAGAAGCAACAAGAGCTACAACAAAAACTTTTGGGCTGGCTGGTCTCTGGCTTGGAGAAGCTGGGGCCAGAGGATGACCCAGAGGCTTTCTTTACATTCAATGGAGTGGCAAGTGCTGCAGGCTGGGAGGAATAGACATGGGTGGCCCACATAGCACTATTCTTGATAGGCAAGGTACAGGAAACCCATCTAGTAGCGAGCGATTGAAAGGGAGGCTCCTGTCCTGTGGTGAAGGCTGCCATCCTAGACTGGGACTGACTCAGGAGGCATATAGGTATTGGTTTCGGGTTGAACAATTTCCACAGAAGGTAAGACCACGGGTAGTAGCTCAAAGATTGTGGAACTGTGTGGCTCAGTGGCTATGCCCCAAGCCAAGTTCAGTAGAGACAATCATGGACCAAGTCATTCTGGAACAGTTCTTAAAGGTCCTACGCTTGAGCCCAGAGCTGGGGAAGGCAATTTCAGTCTGCTGCAGTAGGGGAGGCAGTCAAATGGGAAGAAGCCTTCTTTGAGGCTGAAGGAGCTGAGTGGCCTGCACTGCGTGGCAGAGTGAGAATGGCCCAATAGGGGGAGTCGCAGGGAAACACTCAAAGGGGAGCACCCTGAATAGCCCAAAACAGGGAGTTGCACAGGAGCCATTAGGCCCTGGGCAGTCCTACAATCCATCAGAAGCACTTCTTAGGGGGGAGGGGATGTCTCATGGTGTACTTTAGATGCAGCAAGCCTGGACATATTAGGCAAGAATGCGTGATAATGGAATGTGATAAGCTGGGTTGTTACTACAGCTCGACTTGTGGCCTGGGTCCACTCTGGGGCTTGGCCAAAGCCCAAGCCCTGCTGCCTATAACTTAGTTTCGGGGATCCCCTTTGGCACAGGGCCCAAGCCAATTGCCCTGCTTGCTACCCCCAACACAAGTCCTGTGTACATTTCTGTGATTTATTGACTTATTGCCCATATCTTGTCCACGACCGTTAATAAAAATACCTGTGCCAAAATTGTATCCTTAATCATGGGACAGTTTTAACTGTAAATTGTGAGATGCAAAGCAGAAGCCAGGGGGTTCAAATTTTTTAAAACCCCATGTTTTTCCTGTCTCCGCCCCATCCTTTTTTTCTGGGTGGGCCAGCACCGTTTTTGAATTGCTATCTGCCAGCATGGACCCAGAAATGCACTGTGCTGCAATGGTGGCAAGAGCAAATACACACAGGCTGCTCAGGCTGTATTACAGTATTCAAACCTGGATGCATTTGGCATTGAGCTCTGCCTACTGCACCACCATCAGGAGAATATTCAATGGTAGCATCAGTGGCTCCTCCAGCAGCAGGAGGACACTGCAAAGCTGTTGCAGCAAGATGAGGATACTGAGCTGTTGGAACTAGAAAACCAGTTCCTGGTTCAGCTACACACTGTGCAGCGCCATTTCTGGGCCGAGCAAACCAGCATAGATTGGTGGAAGAGGATCATGCTGTAGACCTGGGACGCAGTGATGAGAGAACTTCAGGATGGGGAGGGCTACTTTTTTAGAGATCTGTGCAGAACTGGGCCTGTAGCTGTAGCGGCAGCATATCAAAATGTGCCCCATTCTGAAAGTTGGCCACCCCGGAATATTATTGGTCTGTAGCCAACTAGTTCAGTGTGGGGAGATCAACTGTTGGGGCCACTGTTGTGCAGGTCTGCTCTGCCATTAATAAGGTACTGTCTAGCCAGGTTATAAAAGTGGGTAATGCTCAGGAGATTATTGATAGCTTTGTACGTATAAGGTTCCCAAACTATAGATGCAGTTGATGGAACCTATGTGTCTATCATTTGCACCACCGACCAGGAAAAAGAATTAAATAGAAAGAGGTATTTCTCCATGATGCTCCACAGATTGGTTGATCACCATGCTAGGTTTACACACGCAAATGCTGTGTGCTCTGGAAGGGTCCATGATGCGTGAATCTTTTGAAACTAAGTTCTGCTTAAATTAATAAAGAAAGGACTGTTTGCCCCCAGGACCAGTCTGGACATTAATGGTGCGAAAGTTGGGAGACCCCACTTATCCTCAGATACCCTGATTAATGAGGGCATACATTTGGACAGAAGGAAAGAACATTTTAACTATTGCCTAAGTAGTTGCAGAATGGTGGTTGTGTGTGCATTTGGCCATTTGAAAGGCGGATGGTGCAGCTTATGGAATTGTTTGGAAGCAGCAGAAAAGAATCTCCTGACTATTATAGCTGCATGCTGTGTTCTGCACAATATTTGTAAGACCAAGGGGGAAAGCCTTAACAATGGGTGGGAGGCTGAGCTGCAGAGACTTGCTCGGTGGTTCAGCAAGGCATCCCATAGAGAATGCTAACACCCAAGGGAATATTGTCAGGGATGCCCATTGTTTGTATTTTTGAGTCTTGGGTTTCAACATGTGTAGCTGTACATCCAGCTGCTAATCTGTAGAAGGTTGACAGGAATAGATTACTGACAGTGCAGTATTGTTTATGGGTGGTGGAAGTAGGATGCTGGCTATAAACTCTTCTAAAACCATATGAATTATTTTAGCTTTATTTAAAGGATTTTATGTGTCACATGCAGCGATGAGCCATAATGGACCAAAATGGATTCTACTAGCTTTTTATTAAACAATACCAAAGTCAAAACTAAAGTTTTACCTGAACCAAAGGATAAATAACAATACTTTGTTTTGGTAAATGTATTTTCAAATAAAAATCTACCAATCAATAAAAAGCAAACCTTTAAATAAAACAGTGCAAACCAAATTGAAAGTGCAACAATGCAAACAAGGTTGGAGGGTGGGGGCTTAAAGTTATAGGTGTGTATAGGTCTTCCCCCTGCCTCTTCTTATATGTGGGGGTTGAGTGCTGTGGCTCAAAACTTTCAGCTACATTTGTGGGGTTCAAAAGAGCTGGGTTCCCAGGAGCCAGAGTTCTTAACAGATTTTGGACTTGAGAGGAAAATGACCTCTGGCACAAGTGCTGCATGGGTACAGCGGGGAGGAGTTTCTGCTGGTCCCTAAAGGATATGGCTGGCTCCTGGCTTACAGGGCTTCAGGGACTGCTAGCCTAGCAGAAGCATGTTTTGTGGTAGAGCATGCTGGCTCTGAGTAGTGTCCATGAGTTGCCTGTACATCTCCCCTGTCTTTTTCCATGCTCTCCATGGCCATAGCAATGCTTTCCTTGGCCACTGCCACCACAGGCGCCAACTTTCTGATTTCCCTGGGGGTGCCCCACCCCCACTCCACTCCTTCTCACCTCATTCTGCCCTCTCCCCTGCGCGCATCCTGCCCTCACTCCGGCTCTTCCTGGCCCCACTCCTCCTCCCCACCCCCGCCAGTGTCTCCTGCCCGCTGCTGATCAGTGGCAGGCAGGAGGTGCTGGAGGGTAGGGGGGAGGAGCTGATTGGCAAGGCCCGCCAGTGGGTGCTGAGCACCCACTTGTTTTTTTTCCGTGGGTGCTCAAGCCCCAGAGCACCCATGGAGTCAGCACCTATGACTGCCACAATCTTAGGGGAGAGCTATATTTCTTTCTCCCTCTGGGTCATCATGTACTGCTTCCACCTCTCAGCCAGTGCAGTCTTCCTCTGGGACTCTCTGCCATGAGTTCTGCAAACATCTCATTCCAAGTCTTTTTGCCCCCTCAGATTGGCCATCTTTTCAGCAGTAGATAGAGGCCCTGTCTTTGATGGTCTGGTCATTGCGGATGTTGTGGGAATGTGGGGGGAGGTGTTAAAGTTGCTTATTGTTCATATTCCAAACAGGTCATGATAGCATTTTTTGATATCCATATATGACTTTTACCTCTCTGTTTTTTCCCAGTCCTAGGGGAACCTCAGAGATGGTGAGTGGCCTGCATTTGAGGAGGCATTAGGTATACTGGGATTTCTATTTGCTCTTCATGCTATTTGCCACTGTGCTTTAGTATGTGTAGCTTTTTAGTAGCTTTTGTTTGAGGTACTTCTGTTATCTGAGGGTATATGTGTGTGGGGAAGGGGTAGGGTTGGCATTGGAGGGCTGAGCCAGATAGGAATCCCCTTTAGGGTGGCCTGACTCTTGAAGTTACACTGAGGTGGGTGACTAGGAGACAGAGAGAGAATGGTCTTGTTCACAAAGGCAAAGGGCAGAGCAGTGAGAGATGCTGTGAAATTATTCACCAGGATGGTCCCCCCAGAGTGCTGCAGAAGTGGAAGAGGCCCATGACCTATACAGAAGGGATCAGTGTGAAGCTACTACCTATAATGTGCAAACCAAAATCAAGCAATTCCTTAGTCTTAAGTCCTGCAATCTCTCTCCTGCAGGCATGGAGAAAGTGCAGAAAAAAACAGAGGTTCCTGTAATGTTTGTCAGTTGAATGAGTGTCACAGGGTATTTAAACCTCAGCAAGGAACAGTCCTGTTTGTACCTTTACTGAGCTTGCAATGTCCATATATACCTCATCTACACTATGAACACTAAATAAACTTCTTTTCCTGTAACCACTGTCTCAATCCTCTGTTGCATTTTGCACAAATGCATTTTTTCATTATTCAGATATACCATGGGGGCTGGGGTAGGGGAGACATAGAGAAACTGGCTGTGCCATCCTGCCAGCTGCCATTTTAGGCTGATGAATGGTGTGTGTGTGTGTGGGGGGGTAGGATTGTTTGCTGGGCTGTACAGATGAGGGAATGGGAAAGGAAAATAGGAAGATGGGCAAGTGCCCTCCATGCTGCAGTCCTGAAAACTGCATGTAGTCGTGTCTTTAGCATGAGACAGAGGCCAGTTGCCCAGGTAGAGCAGCCACCATTATGGAAACATTGACAGAGGGGCCAATAGTCAGCGTGGGTTGACAGAGGGAGGCAAGGACTGGATTCTCAGGAGGGCTCCTAGTTCACATCCATCTGAAATGGCTGTGGCCATGGGGCACTCAGAATAGAAGGTAGAAAGGTAATATAACACAATAGTAAATAGTACGGCTAGGTCATGGGCAGCAGGTGAAGTTTCCGTTGGGGGAGCCTAGCTCCCTGTCCCGCCTCTTCTGCCCGTGGCCCCTCCCACTATGCAACAAAGCATAACTGCGGCTGGTTTTCCAGTGGGCTGGTGTCAGAGTCCTGGGTCCCAAAAAGATTCTGGCTCTTGGGAACAGCTCCTGCTCATCCTCTGGTGGACCTTGCTAGTTGCCACTGCGGGTAGGGCAGGGAAGAAAGCAGCCAGCAGGCTCCACATGGTGTCTTGGATGGGTTATGCTATGGGTTATGCTATTATTGTAAGCAGAGAGAGAGAAAATATGCTATTCCTGAACTGAAGGCCCAGCTGGGGAGAAGGTCTGCCTTGTGACACAAAAATTCAAAAAAAAAATCCCAAAGTGATCCTTTTAATCCCATAGGAGTTATGTGTGCCAATTGACCAAGTTTTCCCATTTGATTTAAAGGGACTTTTTTTTCATAATTGTAGAAGTGGTGCAAATATAACAAGAATTTAGGGAAACTAGTCTTTGGGTGTGGGCTTGGAGAAAGCCTCGAAATGGATTTAAAGTGGAATATCAGATCTCAAAATTGCCCCCCCAGTGATGAAGAAGTTTGCCTTTGGATCTGAACTTTGCAACCTTTCTCTATAATGTCCTGGGTTGTCAGTAATAAGTTCAAAATCAAGGATCTGTGGGTAAATTCAGTTTCGGACCTTAACTTCATGAGTTGGTCCTATCTCTAATGTCAACAATGCTCTGTGTGCCCAGTAAAATTTTCCTAATAAATAGAGATCTTACCAGAGGGTGTGCCTCTCTTTTTCGGAGATCACAGCTGTCAGTCAGCCCTTTGATCCAAGATGTTCAAAGGATATGGGAAATTTTCTTATTTGACTTGAGGGCTTTGATTCCTATGGGGAGCAGTGTGAAAATAGGATAAGAAGAGTATGGAAATGTAGCATTAATGTAATCAGATTCTGGTATTGTATGATCAAACGTTGCCAAATTGACTAGGTCATCTATTGAATTCGTATAATGTGTGGTAAATTAACCATAATATTATATCATTTTACTGTAAAGTTTAATCAGAAGAACTTCTGTATTCTTCTGTTGGCAAAACTCAGTTCAGGAATAGTATATTTTCCATGGGATCTCTCTCTCTCTCTCTCTCTCTCTCTGATTACAAATAGCAGATTATTATATGTATTCACTGACCACATATCACAGTTCATTTGATAAAACCTAATTAAAATTCTGGTTTTATGAGGTGTGCTAAGTGTCCTCAATTCTGACAGAAGGCAATGAGAGTGTAGGCCGAGTATTCAGCATCCCACAGGATTGGGGGGTAACTGCTGTTAAATTGTATTACAACTAGCAACTACATGGGAGCTGATGTCAATGGGAGTTCTGAATCCATAGAGGGAGCAGAATATCAGCGTTGAACTCCACTCCATGAATCTGAGAAGAGAATTTTTCTCTGTTATGACTCTAGAGTCTTAGAAATACCATGGGCCTGAACTACAAACTTGAGAAACCTTCCAATTTTATTCTCTCAAGAGTAAAGTTGGCACCTATTTAAAAGGAAAGAAAAGAGAGCTTGATGAAAGCAGCAAATAAAAACATGGCAGCCCTAGTAAATATAGTTTAATATTAAATGTAATTTCCTTTATTAAGGTGGTGAGATGTGCATTGAGAGTCCTGTGTTTTCTCTCCTACTGTAATAAGATCACTAACATTTGAAGAAAATTAAAGGCTACAGGGATTGCAGCTTCCCATAGAATTTCAGGAGTTTAATGTTGTGATAGCTTCCCCTATTGTAGAAGAAACAGAGTCCTGCACACAGATCTTGGCAGAAGTAAGCCTTTGGAGAGTAGGGCCAAGATCCACAAAGGGACGTAAGTGTCTAAGTCAAGGGTGGGCAAACTACAGCCTGTGGGCCGGATCCAGCCCCTCAGGGCTTTGGATCTGGACCGCAGGATTGCCACCCCTGTGGTGCCATGGGCCCCGCGCAGCTCCCAGAAGTAGCCGGCACCATGTCCCTGCGGCCCCTTGGAGGGTGGGGCAGAGGGCTCCACGCACTGCCCTTGCCTGTGGGTACCTCCCCTGAAGCTTCCATTGGCCGGGAACAGGGAACTGCAGCCAATGGGAGCTTCAGGGGAGGTACCGACAGGCAAGGGCAGATTGTGGAGCCCTCTGCCCCCCCTCTCCCAGGGGCCACAGGGACGTGATGCCGGCTGCTTCCGGGAGCGGCAGGGCCAGGGCAGGCAGGCAGGCAGGGAGCTTGCCCTGGCCCTGGTGCACGCTGCTGCTGCCGCCCTGGAGCCTCTCCAGGGAAGCGGTGATGGGCCGAAGCCCGAACCCCTCCTGCACCCCACACCCCTGCTGCACCCCCTGCCCTGAGCCACCTCCCGCATTCTGAGCTCCCTCCCATACTCCACACACCTCCTCTGCCCCAACCCCTTGCCCTGAGCCCCTTCCTGCACACTGCATCCCCTCCCACACCCCAACCCCTCGCCCCAGCCCTGCATGCAATTTCCCCACCCAGATGTGGCCCTTGGGCCAAAAAGTTTGCCCACCCCTGTTCTAAATCCCAGATTTAGGCACTACTGTGATCCACAAAACCCCTATTCAGCTATTGCCTTATCATGTAGGTGCCTAAACTCACTTGGTTCCTAAATTTCAGCCATAAAAGTGCCCTAGGCACCTAAATTTTTGCCTTGGGCCATGTGCACTGCTGCCTCAGGCAGATGCCCAAATGCCTATTGTGATGGGTTGGGTCACAGAAACTCCCTTGGGAGTGTCACTTGATGTGCTGAGACTACCTCTGAGCCCGTTTTCTCTGGCAGTTTGGACCTCCAGAACCCTGTCTTGTCAAACCAGACACGCCAGTCTGCTCCAAGACAGACCCAGAGTCTGACCCTGGTGAGTGTTCTAACCACTGGATTACGACATTCTGATGTGCCTCTCTCTTGTCGAAACTGTTCCACTTCCAATTACATAATTAAACATTAATTGGACTAGAGAGAATGGCTTTTGTGGCTCTCATTTGCAGGCACCTGTCTCTCCCCATGTATTATATAGGGGGAGCCGAGGTGTCTAACTCAAGGTATTTGGATTCCAGGTGCCTAAGTTAGGTGTTGCAATACTCAGTATCACAATGCCAAGGTCCCTTTGTGGACCTAGGTGAAGTGTAAATATGAAAACAGGCCTGACATTTTATCTACTAACTGCATGATATTTTCCCTTTATTTCCTTTCAACACACTGAATAGAACCAGTTTTTCTCCTCTGAAGTTCATTGCATCTAATTACAATAGTATCTAAGGGAAACCTTTTATGTTTGAGACCATTTACCGAATTGTGAAACCGTGATTACACAATGTTCTTCTGCTTCAGTCAGATCTAGGTACGGATACCATAGCAGTGAAAGTTTATGGGAAAACACTGATGGTTGTTTTGATTCAGATCAGATAAGCACACTGATAGTTCTATTCAAGATATTTTCACTCAGAGAGCCAATATGATCAGAGTAGAACACAATGGACTATTTCAGTTCCACAGCGTTTGCTCATTATTATTGGAGTTCAACACATGAGTAATTATAACCTAATTAAAAGTAGCTCAGGCACATGGGCTAATATTTTTTTTAAAAAACAAATAAACCATGGGGTCAAATTCAACAATCTGTACCTGGTTTTTCCTCAGCCCTTACTTGGCCCAATTCCCAATGAAGTCAGAGTTTTCATGAGTGAGGAATAAGTACAAATGAAGTAAGGGCCTCAGGATTCAACCACAGGCAATATCAAAACAAAACATATACAGATTAATAATGAACACACTGCTGTAATGGGATTATTAATTTAAAAAAATATTTCAGGAAATGAGCAGAAAAGTGGGGGAGAAAAAACCCTTAATCTTCTGTTGTTGCTCTCTTTAAAGAAATAAAAGCCAATCCATTGAACAACTTCTGTTAAAATTTTAGAAATAAAGTGTCTGTATGTTGTTGACTGTATAGAATGAGTTTCAGGCAGTGAACAGCTGTCCTGCCCCAGGAGAAGCCTGGAGGCCTGATTTGCACTTAAAACTTGGGTCGACACAGTTACAGTGCTCAGCGGTGTGAAAAATCCACACCCCTGAGTGCCATTGCTATGCTGACCTAACCCTGGGAGCAGACACAGCCAAGCGACAGAAAAATGCTTCCATCCACCTAGCTATAGTTGCTTGGGGAGGCAGAGTTCCTGCTTCAGTAGAAAAACACCTTCTGTCGCTGTGGTCTGCCTCTAAGGCCATGTCTACACTACAAAAGTACTCCGATTTTACAGAAGTCAATTTTTGGGAACAGATTGTATAAAGACAAGTGCATACGTCCACACTAAGCACATTAATTCGGCGGTGTGTGTCCACAGTACCGTGGCAAGTGTCGACATTCCGAGTGGTGCACTGTGGGTAGCTATCCCACAGTTCTCGCAGTCCCCGCTCCCCATTGGAATACTGGGCTGAGCTCCCAATGCCTGATGGGGCCAAAAATTTGTTGCGGGTGGTTATGGGTAAATGTTGTTAGTCAACTCTCCCTCCCTCCATGAAAGCAACAGCAGACAATCATTTCACACCCTTTTCCCTGGATTGCCCGAGCAGACGCCATAGCACAGCAAGCATGGAGCCCGTTCAGCTCACCACAGCAGTTATGTCCATTGTAAACACCTCGCGCATTATTGTGCAGTTTATGCAGAACCAGCACCTGAAAAACCAGGAGAGGAGGCGACGGCAGCGTGGTGATGAGGACATGAACACAGATTTCTCTAAAACCGCGGTCCCCAGCAATTTGGAGATCATGGTGTTACTGGGGCAGGCTCATGCTGTGGAACGCCGATTCTAGGCCTTGGAAACAAGCACAGAATGGTGGGACCGCATAGTGTTGCAGGTTTGGGATGATTCCCAGTGGCTCCAAAACTTTCACATGCATAAGGGCACTTTCATGGAACTTTGTGACTTGCTTTCCCCTGCCCTGAAGCTCAAGAATACCAAGATGAGAGCAGCCCTCACAGTTCACAAGCGAGTGGCAATAGCCCTATAGAAGCTTGCATGGCCAGACAGCTACCGGTCAGTCAGTAATCAATTTGGAGTGGGCAAATCTACTGTGGGGGTTGCTGTGATGCAAGTAGCCAATGCAATCATTGAGCTGCTGCTATCAAAGATAGTGACTCTGGGAAATGTGCAGGTCATACTAGATGGCTTTGCTGCAATGGGATTCCCTAACTGTGGTGGGGCTATAGACGGAACTCATATCCCTATCTTGGGACCGGACCACCAGGGCAGCCAGTACATAAACAGCAAGGGGTACTTTTCAATGGTGCTGCAAGCACTGGTGGATCACAAGGGACGTTTCACCAACATCAACATGAGATGGCCGGGAAAGGTTCATGACGCTCGCGTCTTCAGGAACTCTGGTCTGTTTAAACGGCTGCAGGAAGGGATTTACTTCCCAGACCAGAAAATAACTGTTGGGTATGTTGAAATGCCAATAGTTATCCTTGGGGACCCAGCCTACCCCTTAATGTCCTAGCTCATGAAGCCGTACACAGGCACCCTGGACAGTAGTAAGGAGCTGCTCAACTATAGGCTTAGCAAGTGCAGAATGGTGGTAGAGTGTGCATTTGGACATTTAAAGGGTCACTGGCGCAGATTACTGATTCGCTCAGACCTCAGCGAAACCAATATTCCCATTGTTATTGCTGCTTGCTGTGTGCTCCACAATCTCTGTGAGAGTAAGGGGGAGACATTTATGGCGGGGTGGGAGGTTGAGGCAAATCGCCTGGCCACTGAATACGCGGAGCCAGACACCAGGGCGGTTAGAAGAGCACAGCAGGAAGTGCTGCACATCAGAGAATCTTTGAAAACCAGTTTCATGACTGGCCAGGGTACTGTGTGACGCTTCTCTTTGTTCCTCCTTGATGAAAACCCACCCCCTTGGTTGCCTCTAAATTCGCTGTAAGCCACCCGCCCTCCCCCCTTCAATCACAGCTTGCTTGCAAAGGAAATAAAGTCACTATCATTTAAAAAACATGTATTCTTTATTAATTGATTATAAAAATAGGGAGATAACTCACAAGGTAGCCTGGGTGGGGTGTGGGAGGAGGGTAGGAGGGAAGGAAAAGGCCACTTTAAAACTTGTTGAATGACAGCCTTCTGTTGCTTGGGCTGTCCACTGGAGTGGAGTGGTTGGGTGCCCGGAGCCTCCCTCCACCACCCACCCCCCGTGTTCTTGGGCGTCTGGGTGAGGAGGCTATGGAACTTGGGGAGGAGGGAGGGCGGTTAAACAGGGGCTGCAGCAGCAGCAGCAGTCTGTGATCCTGCTGCCGTTCATGAACCTCCACCAGACACCGGAGCATGCCCGTTTGATCCCTCAGTAGCCCCGGTGTTGCCTCATGCCTCCTCTGATCTTCCTGCCGCCACCTCTCCTCACATTCATTGGCCACTTTCCTGTACTCTGCTATTGTGTCCCTCCACACCTTCTGCTGAGCTCTGTCAGTGCCGGACAACTGCATGAGCTCAGAGAACATTTCATCGCGCATGTGTTTTTTTCGCCACCTTATCTGAGATAGCCTTTGGGACGGAGGAGGGAGGCTTGAAACATTTGCAGCTGCTGGAAGAAAAAAAGGGAGTGAAGTATTTAAAAAGATACATTTTACAGAACAATGGTTATACTCTTTCACGGTGAACAACACTATTCACATTACATAGCATATGTGATTTTGCTACGAGGTTGCATTTTGCATCTTATATTGAGTGCCTGCAGCTTTGACGTTAGAGATCAGACACGCAGTGCCGGAAAACAGAATTCGGCTTGCAGGCAGCCATGGTAAGCCATAGTCTTTCGGCTTCTGCAACCTTCATAACAGCAGCGCCCTCCTCTCCCATACCAAGCAAAGCACGTTGAGTTGGTCATTTAGTGCTGCGGTTTTCCTCGTAACGTGCAAGAACAGAAACCAAATTAACCCTTGTTGTTCCTTGACTTTAGCAAAGCTTTTGACATGGTCTCCCACAGTATTCTTGCCAGCAAGTTAAAGAAGTATGGGCTGGATGAATGGACTATAAGGTGGATAGAAAGTTGGCTAGATTGTCGGGCTCAACGGGTAGTGATCAATGGCTCCATGTCTAGTTGGCAGCCGGTATCAAGTGGAGTGCCCCAAGGGGCGGTACTCAGGCCGGTTTTGTTCAATATCTTCATAAATGATCTGGAGGATGGTGTGGATTGCATCCTCAGCAAGCTTGCAGATGACACTAAACTGGGAGGAGAGGTAGATACGCTGGAGGGAGGGATAGGATACAGAGGGCCCTAGACAAATTAGAGGACTGGGCCAAAAGAAATCTGATGAGGTTCAACAAGGACAAGTGCAGAGTCCTGCACTTAGGATGGAAGAATCCCGTGCACCGCTACAGACTAGGGACCGAATGGCTTGGCAGCAGTTCTGCAGAAAAGGACCTTGTGGATGAGAAGCTGAATATGAGTCAACAGTGTGCCCTTGTTGCCAAGAAGGCCAATGGCATTTTGGGATGTATATGTAGGGGCATTGCCAGCAGATTGAGGGACGTGATCATTCCCCTCTATTTGACATTGGTGAGGCCTCATCTGGAGTACTGTGTCCAGTTTTGGGCCCCACACTACAAGAAGGATGTGGAAAAATTGGAAAGAATCCAGCGGAGGGCAACAAAAATGATAAGGGGACTGGAACACATGACTTATGAGGAGAGGCCGAGGGAACAGGGATTGTTTAGTCTGCGGAAGAGAAGACTGAAGGGGGATTTGATAGCTGCTTTCAACTACCTGAAAGGGGGTTCCAAAGAGGATGGATCTAGACTGTTCTCAGTGGTAGCAGATGACAGAACAAGGAGTAATGGTCTCAAGTTGCAGTGGGGAAGGTTTAGGTTGGATATTAGGAAAAACTTTTTCACTAGGAGGGTAGTGAAACACTGGAATGCGTTACCTAGGGAGGTGGTGGAATCTCCTTCCTTAGATATTTTTAAGGTCAGGCTTGACAAAGCCCTGGCTGGGATGATTTAGTTGGGGATTGGTCCTGCTTTGAGCAGGGGGTTGGACTAGATGGCCTCCTGAGGTCCCTTCCAACCCTGATATTCTATGATTCTATGAACCTCCCCCCATCCAATTCTCTGGGATGATTGCTTTACCCCTCACCCCACCATGTGGCTGGTATCATGGAAGATCCCTGCTAGCCAAACGCAAACAGCTCCACGCCAATGGCCCTCCCCCCAACATCGCGTGGCTAACTGCGGGGAGGATTTCTTTTCAGCCACAGGCAAACAGCCCAGTAGGAACGCCCACCTCTGAATGTCCCCTTAATTAAATTCCTCTATTTCAACCAGGTTACCATGAATGATATCACTCTCCTGAGGATAACACAGAGAGATAAAAAATGGATGTTGCTTGAATGCCAGCAAACACCAGGACCATACGCTGCCAGGCTTTGTCATACAATGATACCAGATTACTTGCTACTAGCATGGCGTGGTAAAGTGTCCTACCATGGAGGACGGAATAAGGCTGCTCTCCCCAGAAACGTTCTGCAAAGGCTTTTAGAGTATCTCCACAAGAGCTCCATGGAGATGTCCCTGGAGGATTTCCGCTCCATCCCCAGACATGTTAACAGACTTTTCCAGTAGCTGTACTGGCCACAAATGCATCCCAACTCCTCAGGGCTACTTAATCATTAAAAAATGCTTGCTTTTATAACATGTATTATATTTAAAAAGGTACACTCACCTGAGGTCCCTTCTCTGGCTTCGTTGGGTTGAGAGGGTATTTCAGTCAGGGTGATAAAAGATCCTGGCTGTTGGGGAGAACGGTGTGCTGTGTGCTCTCCTCAAGCTCATCCTCCTCCTCCTCATCTTCCCTAGAATTGCATGCAGCTCAGCATAGAAGCGGCATGTCTGGGGCTCTGTCCCGGAGCATCCGTTTGATTCTTTGGTTTTCTGGTATGCTTGTCTGAGCTCCTTAAGTTGCACGCGGCACTGTGTTGCGTCTCTGCTGTAGCCTCTGTCCCTCTTGGCCTCAGAGATTTTTTGAAATGTTTTGGCATTTTGTCTTTTGGAACGTAGTTCTGATAGCATGGATTCCTCTCCCCATACAGCGATCAGATCCAGTACCTCCCGTTCGGTCCATGCTGGAGCTCTTTTTTGATTCTGGGACTGCATGGTCACCTGTGCTGATGAGCTCGCCTGGCCAAACAGGAAATGAGATTCAAAGCTCCCGGGGCTTTTCCTGTACACCTGGCCAGTGCATCCAAGTTCAGAGTGCTGTCCAGAGCGGTCATAATGGTGCCCTGTGGGATAGCTCCCGGAGGCCAATACCTTCAAAGTGCGCCCACACTAACCCCAATTCGAAATGGCAATGTCAATTTCAGGGCTAATCCCCTCGTTGGGGAGGAGTACAGAAATCGGTTTTAAGAGCCCTTTATGTCGAAAAAAATGGCTTCGTTGTGTGGACGGGTGCAGGGTTAATTTGATTTAACGCTGCTAAATCCGACATAAACTCGTAGTGTAGACCAGGCCTAAGCTACAGAGCGTATAGCAGCATAGTTATGGTGCTGTAGCTATGCTGCTTTAGTGCCCGTAGCGTAGATGTGGCCTGCGATTCAGAAAGATGCACTTCCTCCTCTTTTAGCCCTTTAGCTCTGGAGAAGTACTAAGTTACCCACAACACACACATGCACCCTGACTGGCCAACTACTCTGGACAGTGACTAGCCAGGACTCCTCCCACCCCCTTACTCCCAAGCGGGGAGCCCCAGGGAAGCAGTCTCTGCTCTCCTTCCCACAGCTGAAGGCATAATCTCAGTAGTAGAGTAAGAAGGGCCTTGTTCTCCCTCACTCTCCTATGTGCCCAAGCAAGGGGCATGACAGTCTGTTACACTCTAGACATAAGGTTTGTGTCAATTTTGGGGTCAATGCTGGTAGAATCCTGGTGGTTAATTACTGTAAAATATGTCTCCCTGAAACTTCTACACTGGGGGGCTATTTCATACAATATTTTTGAAGTATATAACTGAAATTGATGCTTTTCTCAACATTAGTAATGTGCATTTGTTTTACTTTTCCCTCCCATATGTGTATTGGTGAGGGTAGCTATCAGAAAATTATTTTTGTTTTAATTGTCAAACCACCATGATATTCTATTTTATAATTATGATTGGAAAATTATACATTAAAATATTTGAAGAAAAATAAGCAATCATATTGTAATGCATTTATCAAATTAGGTGCAAATGGAAAAAAGAAAAAAAAATAGCAAGGAGAATGAAAGGTGCTGTTTTGGTCATATGACTGTATAATAGAATATAGCATACAGTCAAATGGACTCATTAGTTACCGATGAGGCTTCATGTATGCACAGCCACAGTAGCTGCATTGTAACTGGATCACTCAGGACTCAAGAAATTCATATTTTTTTCCTTTTTAAAAATCTGGTTCACGTATAAAATGTATGTGGAAGGCACATATAATAATTAAAATACTGACCTATTCATAGTCAGTCAATTTTGGTTTGGGACATGAAATGGTTGGCAGAATCCCAGGAAAGCGTGAGTTGTAATTCACAGTTAAGGGCCTGATCCTGCAAACACTACCGGCCATAGTAGGACTTCAGTGGGACTACTCACACTAGTAAACACTGTACCTGATGGTGAGTGGTTTAGGTTTGAGCCCTAGCAATTCAACTATAAACCAATCTCTCTCTTTCTGCTATTATTATTTCTTTCAGAGTAGCAGCCGTGTTAGTCTGTATTCGCAAAAAGAAAAGAATGCATCCGATGAAGTGAGCTGTAGCTCACGAAAGCTTATGCTCAAATAAATTTGTTAGTCTCTAAGGTGCCACAAGTACTCCTTTTATTATTTCTTTGTTAGTTTTACTTCATAGTACCCAAAATATGCTATGCTTTTTGAAAAGATGTGGAAAGACACTGTCTTGGCTGAAACAGCTTGCAAAATGCATTCTTTGTATATAATGAGTGAGGAGAACTGTAATAGATTCCGGCTGTGGAACCTCCATAGGAATGCAGTGCTTTTCCACTGATAATGTCAGGTGTTAGAACTCTGTATTCCAGTGGTGGGCAACCTACAGCCCGTGGGCCACAAGCGGCCCACCAGGATAATCTGCTGGCAGGCCGCCAGACAGTTTGTTTACATTTGCACAGCCGCCCGCAGCTCCCAGTGGCCATAGGAGCCGATTTCTTCTGGTGCCGGTGGGTGCTCGATCCCTCTCTGCCCCTGGCCCCGCCCTGACTTCACCCCTGCCCCATCCCCTCCTGCCCCCATTCCAACCCCTTCCCCAAATTCCCCACCCCAACTCCGCCCCCTCCCTGCCCCTATTTGACTCCTTCCCCAAAGTCCCCACCCCAACTCCACCCATTCCAACCCCTTTCCCAAATCCCTGCCCCAGCCCCGCCTCTTCCCTGCCTCCTCCCCTGAGCACGCCACATTCCTGCTCCTCCCCCATCCCTCCTGGAGCTTGCCACAGCTGTTTGGTGGCGGCAAGTGCTAGGAGGTAGGTGGAGGAGTGGGGACACAGCACGCTCAGGGGAGGAGGCGGTGAGGCGGGGCAGGGAGCTTGGCTGCCGGTGGGTGCGGAGCACCCACTAATTTTGCCCTGTGGGTGCTCCAGCCCCGGAGCACCCACGGAGTCGGCGCCTATGCCAGTGGCAGTGGTTCAGTGTTCCCCGCCAATGGGACCTGCGGGAAGCGGCGGCCAGCAAGTCCCTGTGGCCCGCACCGCTTCCCACAGCTCCCATTGGCCTAGAACGACGAACTGCGGCCACTGGGAGCTGCGGGCGGCCGTGCAAATGTAAACAAACTGTCTCATGGCCCGCGGGCTGCAGGTTGCCCACCACTGCTGTATACAGATGCAGTTATTCCTGCTGACTTATGGTGACAGATAGGACCTATTAGTTCTGATATGAGAAGGGCTAGAGCCTCTTTCTAAGGAAGAGGAAACTGTGGGACTTGTATAATAGTACACCAGTCCCAGGAACAAGCAAACTCAGGAGAAAGTTTAGGGTTGTTGTTTTTTTTGGTTTTGTTTAAAGGAACAATAAAAAATAAATCCAAGGAAAGGGATGCGTATGTGTGTTCTCTGTTGGGAGTAAGGTGGGAACTCAAACCGCTTTCAGCGACAAACAGTGGTGAGAGGATAGGATGCAGAAGGACAATAATGTGGTTACTCACTTTGGGCATGTGCACATTGTGGTGGTGCATTTAAAAAACTGAGCATTAACTCTTATTGTGGATCAGATATGTGCAGGAATATGGAGAGAAGGAAAAGGCACACAAAAGAGAGACCTAAATTACAGAAGGAAGAAAAAGGGGAGGCATAATTGAAAAGTATGGTAAAACTTTTTGTAATGATGTATTACCAAAAAATTATAACCAGTAAAAATGTAGATATATAGGTGATTATTTCATTCTCGTGACAGAAACAACCTATCAGAGCTTTGATCTTGTACTATGGTTCATTGTTTCAATTCTTGATGGATTTGAAGCCTTAGGCCTTGATTCTGCAAACGCAAGTTTAATGGGACTACTCCATTGTGCAAAGGTAAGCACACTTCTGTAAATCCTACAGTACAGGATTAAAGCTTAAATGATTGTTCATGTCACTAAAACCTGAAAATATTTTCTACTGGTGAAAGAATGTTATACTTTACAGTTGCCAAATCATAAATAATAACTCCTCCTTGGTGTCATATTGTCCTACCATTCCTTTCCCTTATCATATCTCCTTCATCTTCCTCCCTGACATCTTTGTAATTTTACCTTAATATATTAATCCACACTTTTCCAGCACAAATAGTTTCTATAGTGTGTGCATGATACTTTAATTTTGCTTGATAAATTATCACCATTGTTTGTCCCAAATTAGAAAGGCCAAGGCATAAAAACTAGATTAAACTAGCAAGAGACATAAAGGGTAACCAGAAAACATTCTACAAATACATTAGAAGCAAGAGGAAGTCCAAGGACAGAGTAGGCCCATTACTCAGCGAGGGGTGGAAAAACAATAACAGAAAATGTGAAAATGGCAGAAGTGCTAAATGACTTTTTTTGTTTCAGTTTTTACCAAAAAAATGTAGTAGCAATTGGATCAGAGGCTAAATAGAGAAAGAACAAGTTAAAAATTACTTAGACAAGTTAAATGTCTTCAAGTCAGCAGCACCTGATGAAATATATCCTAAAACAGCGGTTCTCCAACTTTAGCAACCCGAGGACCCCCATTTTGATTTTAAAATTTTTGGGGGCCCCGAAGCCCCAACTCAGCCCCAGGCCCACACTCACTCCACCCCTTCCACCAAAGCCCATCCTACCTCTCCCCCCCCCCACTCCATCCCCCCTCACTCCATTGCTCACTCTCCCCTACCCTCACTCACTTTCACCAGGCTGGGGCAGGGAGTTTGGGTGGAGGAGGGGTTATGGGGTGCAGGCTCTGGGAGAGAGTTTGGGTACAGGCTCCAGCTGGGCGGTTTTACCTAAGGCAGCTCCCAAAAGTGACTTGTACATCTCTGGCAGCAGCTCCTAGGCAGGTGGGCCAGAGGGTCTCCATGTGTTGCCCCTGCCTGCAGGCACCGCCCCTGCAGCTCCCATTGGCCACAGTTCCCAGCCAATGGGAGCTGCGGAGTCAGCTCTCGGGGTGGGGGCAGCATGCAGAGACTCCCTGCCCCCCACCCAGGGATGTGCCGACCACTTCTGGAAGCAGCACAGAACCAGGGCAGGTAGGGAGCCTGCCTTAGCCCTGGTGCGCCGCCACACTTTTAGCACCTAAAATCTCCTGATTTGGCTTCAGTAGCCTGCAGGAGATAGAGTGAGGGGGAGGAGTTGATCAGCGGGTTCCGTGGACCCCCTGAAGTGCCCTTGGGGACCCCCAGGGGTCTGCAGACCCCAGTTTGAGAAACGTCCTAGAATACTCAAGGAGCTGATGGAGGAGATAATTGCTAATGGCTTAGATATCTTCTAAAAGTCATGGAAACAGGAGAGATTTCAGAGGACTGAAGAAAGGGCAAATATAGTGCCAATCTATAAAAGGGGAATAAGGACAACCCAGGAATTACAGACCAGTCAGTTTAACTTGGTACTGGGTAAGATAATGGAGCGAATAATTAAACAATCAATTTGCAAACACCTACAAGATAATAAGGTGATAAGTAACAATCAGCATGGATTTGTGTGGATGAATTGGAGAGAGTCCAGAGAAGAGCAACAAAAATGATTAAAGGTCTAGAAAACATGACCTGTGAAGGAAGATTGAAAAAATTGGGTTTGTTTAGTCTGGAGAAGAGATGACTGAGGGTGGGGACATGAGAACAGTTTTCAAGTACATAAAAGGTTGTTACAAGAAGGAGGGAGAAGAATTGTTGTTCTTAACCTCTGAGGATAGGAGAAGAAACAATGGTCTTAAATTACAGCAAGGGCAGTTTAGGTTGGATATTAGGAAAAACTTCCTGTCAGGGTAGTCAAAAAGCAATGGAATGAATTGCCTCGGGGGTTGTGGAATCTCCATCATTGGAGATTTTTAAGAGCAGGTTAGACAAACACCTGTCAGGGATGGTCTAGATAATACTTAGTCTTGCCTTGAGTGCAGGACACTGAACTAGAAGGCCTGGGGGTCCCTTCCAGTCCTCCAATTCTATGATTGTTTGTGTGCTAACAGTTACGATGGTATGCATCTGATGTGACCATAGTCCATTCATCCAGCCCGTACTTCTTTAACTTGCTGGCAAGAATACTGTGGGAGACCCTGTCAAAAGCTTTGCTAAAGTCAAGGAATAACAAGTCCACTGCTTTCCCTTCATCCACAGAACCAGTTATCTCATCATAGAAGGCAATTAGATTAGTCAGGCATGACTTCCCCTTGGTGAATCCATGCTGACGGTTCCTGATCATTTTCCTCTCGTCTAAGTGCTTCAGAATTGATTCCTTGAGGACATGCTCCATGATTTTTCCGGGGACTGAGGTGAGGCTGACCGGCCTGTAGTTCCCAGGATCCTCCTTCTTCCCTTTTTTAAAGATTGGCACTACATTAGTCTTTTTCCAGTCTTCCGGGACTTCCCCCAATCGCCATGAGTTTTCAAAGATAATGGCCAATGGCTCTGCAATCACATCCGCCAATTCCTTTAGCACTCTCGGATGCAACGCATCTGGCCCTATGGACTTGTACACGTCCAGTTTTTCTAAATAGTCCCGAATAATCAGATGTCCATGTTAGTTGCTACTGCACTGGACAGATGCAATTCCTATGCCATGTGTAACAAAGCCCATCAGAATGAAAGAAAATGTCCAACAGGTAGGGCCTAGCCAATGGCAGTGCGATTTGGAAAGTATGAGTGTTTCCGATGCTGGAGTTGGGGAGACTAAGGGTGCCCAAGAAATCTCTAGAGGTGCCTAAATCTCTGAGCAATGCCGCGGTTTTCCAAGCCGATATTTGGGTACTGCACAGTGGGAAAGTCAGGCCCTTTGCCAATTCAGTATCTCTCTTATCCTTGATTCCAAGAGAAACATGTGGTGACTTCTTCCACCCAACACACCTAAGGATCATTGTGGATAGATGCCACATCGTACACATATATTTAAGTGGGATGGGATTACTATTGCTGTTGAGTAGATCTGATTATATCCAAGAGAGGACAGTGATATTGAGTGCTTTGACAGCTTCAAGATGTTTTTCAATATAACTTTGAATCAACCAAGTCTGTGTGTATAGTTTTACACAACTGTGTTTAAAATTGTGCGCAAGTCAATGATTTAATTGCAAATTAAACTGCCTGCTGATGGATGCTACCACTAAGTTTGCAATTGCAGAGTTATAACAATGTATCAGAGGCCAGATTCTTTCTAAAATAAATCAAATGTGTCTTGCAGCAGCAAGTAATCAAATTGTAGTTTATTTTCCTACAATCTCTATTCTGGTTTGGTTAGCAATTAGCATTTGCTTTTCTGGTCAAAATAATTGCTTTTGAATTAGGTGATTGCAACTGAGGCCATGTCTACACTACAGCAGCACAGCCACTGTAGCACCATAGTGCAGATACTTATGAGTGGCAGGTATAATTGGCCAGAGGCTTGGGCTGTGGTGGCTCTGCCTGAGCCCCACCTTTTCCTGTCCCTGCTCCACCCCTTTCCCAAGAGCCCCCTGCACCCTCCCCCCGCTGCTGCCTGGTGAGTCCCTCCTCTCCTCCACTCCACCCTCGCCCCAGAGACCCTTGCTGTTTGCTATGTCCTCCCTCTCTTCCACCCCCCTCCCCTGCGAGGCCCCCACTGCTCTGAGTCCCTCCTCTCCTTCATTCCACCCCCACTCTCCAGAGGTCCCTGCCGCTCACCATGTCCCTCCTCTCCTCCAACCCCTCCCATGAGAGAACCCCGCCGCTCACCACCTCCCTCCTCAACCTCCACTCCGAGACCCCACCACCACCATTCGCCATGTCCCTTCTCACTCCCTTCTCCTGCGAGACCCCCCCTGCCTGTCGTTCCCCTCCTCTATTGCTCTGCTCAGTTCCACCTTCTTTCATCCTGTCTACTTTGACTGGCAGCTTGGTTCTGTTATTCTGCTTCTTACTCCCACTATCCTTCAAGCAGTTCATTTCTTTCTCCTTGACTCCCATTCAGCCCTCTCCTGTAGCCACCTTCCTCTCTGTCTGGCCACTGACTCTTTTTGTGTCTGTCACTCAGACCTCCTCCCCCACTGCCACCAACTCTCCACTGTGCTCATCCACACGTCTTGCCCAAATAATGCTTATACTTGCTCCTGCTTGTAAGTAACTGGATATTTCTCAGCCTGATATCCTGTCACTTTAATCTAATTTAATCTTTAATCTTCTAACTCAGGATAATTAAAAGGCAAGTGGTAACCACGGCCGTCCAAACTGTGAGAGGAATGGTTAAATCAGTGAATGGGTAAAAATTTATTGAAGACTCCAGACCAATTTTACTACAATCATAGTCAAACAGTGTAATTGGTTCCAATAATAGAGAGCTGTGTTATTACCGATGGACAAAGAGAGAAGAGTAAGGAATAGCTGAGAAGTCTTTGCTCTGTTACTAATTCACATTTGCTATATAAAATAGATCTCTGTTTGTGTATTAATGTTGTAACTGGAGTTAACGTAAATAAAGATTGTGTCATGAATTAAATACGTTGATCTGATATGTCTAAAAGGGCAATCAAAGCAGAATGATAAGAGCCAGAAATTCCATAGCCACTGAAGAACGACATGATTCAATATATATAAAGCTTTGCTATTTGCAAACAAACATGTCTTGACTTACAATATTGAGAGTTGATTATTTACTTTTACTATTTTCTCAGTTTCCATTGTGAAGAATTTCCCACTCTAGTGATCACAAATTCCTTGTGATATACTGAGTCATGAAATGCCATTTGTAGGGGCTGAATGACCCCTCAGGATTTGACTCCAGGATTTGAACTGTAGCCTATACTGTTAGTGCCCACCCCTGTGACCAATCTCAGCCCTGCAGATTCATTTAAAGATGGGTTCTTGCTTTAATTTTAACTAAAAAATTCAGCTTTCAAAATGTCAACACTGGAAATACTTTCAGATTAGAAATTTGCTAAACTGGATGATCAACCTATATTGGAATCAGTCCAATTTAGCTGCTGTTATGTCTTTGGGGTGGGATCATTTATTATTTGTTTTGTTTTTGGGAGGATGGTTTATTGCATATTCAGTTTACAATATTATAACAAGTACAGGCAGAGAACAGAGAACTTCTATTCCAACCCCTCTTTTTTCAGTTGCATATAGGTTTCTCAGATAAATTTTGTAGACTTATTTTTTCTATGCTTTATCTCAGTACAAAAGTGATTTATTTTTCTGAAGTTGGATGACCACTTTTTGACTTAATGTGGGCATGAAAAACAATATATAAATACATTTGGGGGATAAATACCAGGGAGAATGAAGAGCTATTTATATTAAAGGACAATGTTGGCACAGGAACAAATAGATATAAACTGGCCATTAACAAATTCAGTCTGGAAATTAGAAGGTTTCTAACAATCGGAGTGAGGTTCTAGAACAGCTCCCAGTAGGAGCTGTGAGGGCAAACAACTTAATGAGCTTTATGAGAGAGCTGGACAAATTTATGAGTGCGATTGTATGATGGTGTTGCTTGAGATAGTGGGGGGTGGGGCAGGATTCACCAGCCCTGGGGCTCACTTCTGGTTTGCCTTATATTCCTAAGTCTCATGCTTCTTCGTTTCAGCCAACCACTGGCAGGGGTCAGGAAGGGATTCCCTCCTCCCCCAGTGTATTCTGGGAGATTTTTTGTATCTTTCCTCTGAAGCATCGGGGATGGCCATGGCTAGAGATAGGACACTGGGTGGAGTGGGCCAGGGCTCTGATGTGGCACCGAGCATTCGCTCTCTCAGGTGTTTGGCTGGCTGGTTTTTGCTCCATGCTCAGTGTCACTCTAACTCATCACTATATGTGCGGTCAGAAAGAAATTTTTCCCCAGGTCAGATTGACAGGGACATGGGGGGCGGGGGAGGCGTTGCCTTCCTGTGCAGTGTGTGGGTGCAGGTTGCTTGCCAGGATTACTTGGGTGTATCTCAGTTAATCACTTCCCTGCCTTTGCAGGACCTCAAGCACTCATGCACCTTGGTCCCTCCTATTCTCTGCCTGTGGCACTTAATAGTGTAGTCTCCTGTGGGTCTCATTTACTTTGATTTCATTTCCATTGTTGTGTTTATTGGGCGGGTGCTAGGTGGTGGTGGTGGCCTGTGATATACAAGAGGTCAGACTAGATGATTTAGTAGTTCCTTCTGGACTTAAACTCTGTGTCTTTATGAATATACATTTTTGAGTTATGCTATTTAAATGTGCCAAGTATTGGTCCAGTACTTCAACATTCATAAAGGTTTAAAGATGGCAGTTCACTCATGCATGTGCTGCAAGCTGGCGAGCTACCTCAACTCCTGCTAACATTAATAAGCACTGAGGGCTTCAAGCAGCTCCCAGCAGGTACTCAGCATCTTGCAGGAGAGGGCCCTAGAAGAATTAGAATAATGCTTTTATTCTTTCTTATTTACTTTCTTTTAGATAAGTCAGTTGAAGATGCCTAAATTAGAGAGAGCCTTGGTTAAGGATGGATCATTAAAGATGGCTCTAAGACTATAGTTAAGGCTTCAGTTAAGGATGGCTGAGTTAAGTTGCATTTGTTGCTTTCAAAGGGCAAAATAAGATGAGGGTTCGTAAGCTCTGTGGGACCGTAGCCTTCCTTCTGTAGTTTCTAAACTCCTACACAAGACTTCAGCCCTGTAGCACTTCATGCAGCTTTCAAGTTCCCTGGCATAGTAAACAGAGCCTGTAAACTCAGGAAGAAGAATAGCTCTGGAATTTCTTTCTGTCTTTGATACCTTTTCCCTCCAGGAATTAAGGGAAAACTAGCATAAATGCAACATTAATGTGGAGAATTCAATAATCCAATAGACAGAACATTTAAAAATTTCAGAGCCAGATTGTGTTCTCGGTTACACAGGTGTAAATCCAGAGTAACTCCATTGATAGTTACTGCAGACTTGCACTAATGTAACTAACAAGAGAATCCGGACCCTGGTTTCTGTATCTCTGATTCATAATGTCCTAAAACAGTCATATTAGACGAACTCCAGTAAATTGGCCCATAGCCTAAACACCCAGGTTGTGCCAAGTGTTTTTGTGCTGAGGTCGGGGGAAAAGAATCACTTTACCTTTGCTGCAATCGTGATGCTGCAGTATCCATCCACATTGTCTGTGTCTCCATTCTGAACAGGACAATGGCCAGTAGAGCCACTTAGTGGAAGATCCTCCAGTTCTATGCTCAGTCCTCCCTTATTCTGCTCTGACCTGCCTGACAAAGTGCAAGAAACCTGAGTGAAGTGGGGATCTTTCCCATGCAGGATTAAGTAGTTGTCCCATATCCTGGCCCACTCTATAAAAATATCATTGTGTTGTTCAAATTAATGACATACTTTAATAAAATATAAGCACCACATTGAGAATACTGTAGTATTTGAGGAATATTACGGTAGCAGGAGGACAAAAATAAAGATTCTTTACCTTTTCAATTCCTGAATGCTTTTGCTCCATGCTCATGTGGTCCCTTGGTTTTGAATCTTCACCCAGTAAGATGAAAGTAGCACAGGTCACTCCTATTTTATGCCAAGTGAAAGAAAATAAAATTCAGTAATATAGCACTCATTTTTACAAACGTAATATGAAATGGCTTAAACGAGGCATTTAAAATGATGCCTTTCACTGGAATAGCTTGCACAGGTAAAATTACTGCCCTGTACCCTTTTAGTTTGCATGTTCATCTTGATATAATATGAATAAAGAAAGATCTCTGTGTGTAGTCAATTGATTCAACAATGACATGTTCAGTTTTTAAACATTTTAGTGCCAGAAAAACACAGCTGTCCTTATAATGTTCTTCTGTTTATTTTTAGATAACTATGTTATGAGAATGAAAATGTGTTGCTTTTCTCTTGTATCCTTTGTTTTCTAATATACCTCTAGGGATAATTAATTGTAGAAAAATTTTCTATATGACAGAGCCCTCTTAATAAATTTGTAAACCAAGATGTTCTACTGCTGCATGGCTGTCACATACAAGGTACATGATGAGTTGCGTTTTGTCTTTCCAATGAAATCTACCCAAAAGTAACGCTCTCTCTCCCACTCTTGCAAAGCCTATAGCAGGGGCTTAAGTGAAAGAATAGCATGAGATGCCCCTCACAGAGTCTTCCTGAAATTGTTGTGTGGGCTGCGGGGTAGATGAGGTTTGCTGCTGACACTTGGTGCAGTGTGTGCTCAACACTCAAATTGGGCAACTCCATTGGTGGTATAGAGGGCATCCTCCCCCATTGACAGCCTCTTTAGAAAGTCTAGCATCAGCAGATGCACTAGACCCAAGTCGTCCTTATGCTTGGGCAAACATAAGGACTTCCACTGGGATTGGACACTACATTTTTGCACTTCTCTCCTGCTGTCCAAACCTGCCCTGAGTCACAATTTAGGCCTTCAGAAATCAGAGATGGAAAAGACCTTTTAGATCATCTATTTCACCTCTCATTATTGGCTGTCAGCTCTCTATTGGCTTTGCAATAGACAAGGGTGTTTTGGTATGGTATGGCTTTGTTTGAAAACTTGAAATGGTGGGGCTATTTGGACAGGAAAATTGCCCAACCTGTTTGTCACTTTTTAAATGTATGTGGATCTGAATAAATCATTTTGCTGTTGCTGTTTAAACCATTCAGATACTTGTAGATGGATTTTGTGTCTCCATTTAAAATAATTTTATCAAATTATACACATTATAACTAGTTCTGTTAGGGGCCCAATCTTGTATTCTTCATTCAGGCAAAACTCCAATTGGCTATAAAGGGTCTGAGTAAGGGTTTTGTTTACAGGGCTCTGAATCTTTCTATATAAATCCATCCTTCTTGCCCTTAGTCAATTTATTGCTCTTTTCTGAATTCCCTCCAGCTTATTGACATCTTTCTGGTTCTGAGTGCCCAGAACTGAATGCAATAGTAAAGGATGAGCTTGACTACTTAAGCTTTGATGGAAAAAGGCAATATTCAGGCATGCTTCTTCAGTGGCAAAACATCTTTCCACCGTTTTAAGTGATATGAAAACTTGAAGCTAAAACTGTTAAAGCCCCCAATCTGTTTTAACTGACAGTAAAATTTGAAGGAGGTGTTGTTTCCCTCTCAACCACTAAATGTGACAATAATTATGTCTATTATATAGACATAGTAAATATTATGAGAGTGCAGGAGAACAGAGGTACAGAAGGAAAGTCTATGGAGTGGGATGGAAGGACAGCAACTGGGTTAAACAGAAGTATTCCCACAGATATCTTTTGAGAAGAGAAACAACAAACCATTTGTCAGTTCAATTAACATGAAAAATAGCTTACTGTGATAGGGTGCTTGGAGGGCAGGGTGACCTAGTGGTCAGTGCACCTGGCCTCCAAACCCTTGTGTCTCTGTCAGGGGGCAGTAGCAGTGAAAGGACAGGAGTGTTTGGGCCTCCCTCCTACATCTGGTCCTTTGCCCATAAATGGGGTGTGGGAAGTAACACTGGCAGGTTCCTCCCCAAAGAGAACCAAAATCTGCTGCCCTGGGCTACTTCCTACCTATGTGCTCCTTCAATTTTGGGGTATAGTCCAAACAGTCAGTAGCTTCACAAAGTCCAAATGAGCAGTTCCTGAAAGGCCGGAAGTGGATGATGGCTGGAGAAGGCACTGCCTGGGGCCTTACCTGCTCTGTGGTCTCCTCTCAGGCTCCACCTTCTGTCTGGTTTCCTGGAGAAGGATTCTTCTCTCCTGAAGCCTGTCCACCACCCCTTGCTTGGGCTTCTGAGCCCCTTAACCTGCTCCTCCAGCTGGAGCATGCTTGGCAGGCCTGTAGGGGCAGCACTACATGGGCTGATATTACCTTTTAACTCTTTCGGGCACAGTGTAGGGTTTGTATATCCCATCACATTTACACTTTGATAGTGAAAGTATCATACACAAAGATACTTGCAGAAACTACCGTGACACTAGACAATCCATTCCATCCATTTAGCAAAAGGCTTGCTCTTCCCATTTGAAGGAAAGTGAAATAACAAAGTTGTGCCTCAAAAATTATTCTGTATCTACCCAACAACAAATATTATATTGATCCTTTCCCTTTAAGGAGGAACCCTAATGTTGTTTGAACTACCACATATAGAGCATGCCCTTCTCAATCTTTGCACAAAGACTATAACTCGATCACATAGGGAACTGGTTGAAACTTGGGGATTTTGGTTTGCCTTAAGTTTTGGTATTTTCGAATTTACTTTTGTTCCAATGGTACTTGCTTGTGTTTCAGCAAAAGTTAGATTTCATGAAACTATTTTGTTGGAAAATTGCCCATTATCTCTAATCATATATCATAGTTCCAGAACAAGAACCTGTGTTTGCACCATAACTATTATTATTATTATTTTAAATGTTGAGTCTTTGTCCATTCCTGACTTCTCTACCCAAGCAAAATTTCTATTGCTAAAAACTGCAGATATCTTATGAATGCATAAGAACATCAGGATCAGGTAAATGGATTCTAAGGATTAGATCCTCAACTAGTGTAAATGAGTATAGCTCCTGATGCTGCACATCAGTAGAGCTACACCCATTTATACCAATTGAGGACCTGGCCCTAACTTTGATTTTTAAGGATTTATGTATATATGTGAGTAAACTCAGTAGACTTGAATCTTGGTTGCTCCATTCCTTGTGTAGCCATTCACACCTGCACAAGGTGGGTCAGCATCTGCTGCAAAATCAGAATGGTACCTATATTGCACAGGTGTAAAGACTAAGAAAGATGCAAGACAGAGGTCAATCAAAGTAATTGGGGTACTATCAGTCTTTGAAGTTTTTGAGTTAAATCACTGAGGATTTTGTCATTTTCCCTGTCAAAATCTGAAGACCACACATACTGCCATAGGTATAGCAGATTTATAGAAAAAATAACTCTGATTTTTTTACTGACTGACTGAAGTTTAATTCTTTCAATTCTTAGAAATATTTTGGGAAATACTTGAGAAATTTCAATGGTAAGTAAAATTAATTATTTTAAAAAGACCATTTAGCGTTCCACAGCACTTAATAATTAGACACTGAGATTGTTAGACTTTTCTTTCATAGCTAGAGCTGGTGGAGTAACTTGTATTGTAATAGTTTCTTCCTATGAGTGCTGAGTTTAGATGAATTATATTAATAGGTTATTTGATGTGATGGTGACCATAGGTAGGGACTCATGATGCATTCTTGTTAGTTAGAGGTTTATTTTCATGCTGTTGGAATATACAATTAAATAGGTCCTGGTAAGGTTTGTTCATTTTAATGAAATGTGCTTAATTAAGTTCATCCAGTTTCACGTGGTTTGGATTTGAACAAAACTTTGGATCCATAAAACTAAAAAAGTGAACCTAGCACAGATTCTTGCTACCCCGAACTGTGGTTTTTGCATAGCCTTGATTACAGTAACTCAGGAAGTGGATGTGTCTCCCTCACACCCCCTTCTCCCAGGAACCAACTCCAGAAACCCCTTGGTCCCAGCCCAGAGCACCCGCCTACACCCCAAATTCCTCACCCCAGCCCCACCCCAGAGCCCTCACCCCCTCCCACACCCCAACTCCAATTTTGTGAGCATTCATGGCCCACCATACACTTTCTATTCCCAGATGTGGCCCTCAGCCCAAAAAGTTTGCCCACCCCTGGTCTAGATTATCCTTAGTCCTGCCCTGAGTGCAAGGGACTGGACTAGATGACCTCTCGAGGTCCCTTCCAGTCCTGTGATTCTATGGCCTCTGCGGTCTCTGCTCAGCCTCGCTCGCTGCTATTCAGGAATTAGCGCTCTGAGCTCCGAGCGAGAAGACGCAATCTGGGCCCAGCCCCCAACGGCTGGCAGATGTGCACCCCCTCGAAAGAGCACGCCCACTAAAGGGGGAAGGGCCCAATCCTCTCCCCACCCAGTGGCAGCAGAAAGATGCCCTGACCCCCCCCCCCCCCGCTGCTCTAGAGAACCACCATCCGGACTCTACCAACGTATCACAGAGGCCCAAGGGGCAGAAACATTTTCCGCGGAGGCAGTCCCAGCTCCGTACCGAAGGGGGTGGTTGACGGGGTGGGAGACATGAGGCTAGGGGAGCCGCATCCACCCCCCCCCCCCCCATGAGGGAGAGGAGAATGGTAGAGTCTGAATTTAAATGAAACGGTCCCTGGAGCTGCGTTCTCTCCCCCGCCTGTCTCTGCGCCGGCAAGAAGTGGGGCGTGTGGGCAGGGCCGTGTGCCCGCCCGGCCCCGCCCCGGCCGGAGGGAGACTCGCCACGGCAGAGATTTGGGGCAGGCGGGGTGAAGGCTGCTCTCAGCCAGCTGCTGCCGGTGCATGGAGCGCGGAGAGGCGGGTAAGGGAGACCGGGGCGGGCACAAGCCCTTAGGGCGCATCTCCCCCTTCTGCCCCCGGCCGGTTGTAACTCGCGCGGTGCTGGGAGGGGGCTCTGCCCCTCGCCCGTTGTGGGGGCTAGCGGGACTGTTACTCCGCGGCCCCCTGCCCGGGTAGGGGAGCAGCCGCCGCGCCGGAAGGAGCGCTGCGCTGTGGGCACCAGCCACAGGTGCGCCACGGCGGGGCCCTGTGCAGTCAGCCGGGGCTCTGCTGGTGCGGGTCGGAGTTTCCTTAGCGCTGGTTTCAGCGGCGTGGCTGCCGCGCCGGGGGCGCCCCTCTACGGCTTGCTGCCTTGCGGGCGCGCCCCTGGCTGCCGGTGCCGTTCTGCCGCCAGGCGAGCTGGGGTAGTGTCTGACGCCGAGCCCGCTCCTGCGGGAGCGTTTCTCTCGTCCCCCAAGCGCGGTGTCCAGTGTTTCCCCCAGGAATTGAAATGGGGGGTCAGGGCTGATGAGGGGTGAGACCGTGAGGGTGAAGATGGGCTGTATGGTACCAGAGTAAAAACCTGAATGTTTCATGACCATTCTGTTAGATTTTAAAATCATCTCACAAATTAAAGTTGGCTACTCAAGCCTTCTATGAAGCACTACATCTACATCCTTCTTGGTTTCTTGTTATGATTTTGCACAACTCTGTTAATGAATTTGTTGAATGCAGTGCAATGCATTCATCTTTGGTGGCTTCTCCTGTGTCCAGTACTTCCACTCCTTCAGTTGATATGCTCATTAGTTCATTCACATGATCAGGCAGAAGGCGACCGCTTTCAAAACACAAAAATCTATTCAGTGGTGAAAAAGAACGCTCAATTGTAGCTGTTGTGACTGGGCGTAGCAAGAGATGAATTCCTACTTCTTTCAGCCCAGGAAACATGGCATAAAGATTGGTCGAGCCATTAGTGCTGATAAAAAAGAAGTTGAAGTCAAATCTTCATTCATTCGTCGTATGATATTCCACTCTGTGTTCAAATTCTCTATTCTGTCCTGAGTACATGGCAGCTCCATTGCTGGTATTGCCTCACTCCACTCAACTGTCTGTGTTTTATAAGACAGGGATCTGTAGAAGCAATGGAGAGGTTGAGTAGAATCTAGAAGTCGCTGCTGTAGATTTTTAAAAATCAAGTCTGTACTTTTTCAGTTGTCTTAACAAACACTTCTTGTCCCCCTCACTTAAGGATTCAATATAAATGCTTTCATTAATCAACTTCTGGACTGAAGTCTTTGCTTCTTCCAGTACTTTTTCAATGGATAGCTCTCTGATTGATCCAAATGTAGCTTCTATTGCTGAACAGAGGTCTACTACTGTTGTAGCAGATGCCTGGATGGCATTGTTTAATGACCCAAGTGGTTTCAACAGTAGACTTACAAGAGAGAGAATGGCAATAGTCTTCTCTGAACGTAGTAGCAAAAGTAACTCACCAGCCTCACTCCTTAGATCCATCCCATCTTGGTAGATAGTTTCCAAAGCCAGTAATTATGGCTGGAGTAATTTTAAGACAACAGCCAAGGGTTGCTCATGAGAAAGCCAGAGGGTTTTCCCAGGTTGGACTAATTTGAACTTTAGTCCCAGTGTATCTTCTATATATTCCAAGATATTCAGCGTTTTTGGACTCTTGCTGAAAAAAGAATATAATGAAGACATTAAATTTATAGCTTTTAAAATGTCTTTTGAAGAGTCTGCAGCTCGTACTAGCGCGAGTTGGAGTAGATGGCCTCTGCAGTGTGTATAGGAGAGACTAGGGTTACACTTTTCTCCGAACGAAGCTTGTGCTCCACCATGTCTTCCAGAGAAGTTTGCACCTCCATCAAATGCACAAGCAGCCATTTGTTTGGGGTCCAATTGGCAAGCATTTAACTCTTCTAAGATGTGGGTTGTCACAGAGGCAGCCAATCTGTCTTCTATAACTTGAACATCTAGAAATGCATGTACTGGCCTACCACTGACATCAAGATAATGTACACAATGACTTGATGACCATTTGCATTGGTGCATTCATCAGCCATGTATGCAAATTTTTTGAATGTTGTGAGAGAGTTCTTCACTTTTTCAACTGTTGAGTCTTTCACTGTTGCACCACATGCGTCTAGCCAGTCAGTTGAGTTTCTTGCAGAAAGATAGTGAGCATTTGCTGGCCTTGTTCGGAACCAGTGTTCAACTTTAGGATGAACAAGTGACAATGCACTTAAACTGGAGGCCAGTGTTGTAGTGTATGGTATCTCTTGCTTAAATAGAAAGTATGATGAGACAGCCATGTTTGTTCGCGTTAAGACTGCTGGAGACACAACACAGTTAAGAGCCTCATTAACGCTCACCGGTGTTGTTCTTGGTCAGTGGAGACTCAGAGTTCAGAGGTGCTCTCACATGAGTTCACCTCTCGGGTGGGGGGCAAGAAGGCACCTTGCTAGTTCCTCTAGCTGCTCACTGTTTGCTCTGGCCACTGTTGTTCGTTGTGCCACCATTCACTCAATTGCTCTGTAGCCAATGGCCCTGTGCCATCACCATCTGCTGCCACCGACCTCTGTGAATTGGTCTCTTGAGGTTCCACCCAGCTCTCAGTGATTTCAGCTGAGCTCTCAGAGGGGGAACCTCTATGGGCAGACTGGGCCGTCTCTTCCACAGAAACACTGTCCCACAGCCGGTCCTAAGCACTTAAACCTGATTATCAGTGATTTCAACTGTAGTGGTCTATCTATGGAGAACAAAAGACTATCTATGGAGCCTAATCAGCTCTGTCTTTAAACAGTGGAGAGGGGCAGGTCAAATAGTACTTGTGACTCAGGCAGACCATCAAGCAAAACACCTGTCCCCACACTCTCTCGATGCCCTCAATCAGCAGAGGCTTAAGTACAGTTCTACTGCCCTTTACTCATACAAGTATAAGAATAAAAACATTTCTTTATCCCCTGCAGTCAAGTGATTTGTAACCCAGCCAAGATCTATCACTTGGGTAACACAGCTCTGTTTGCTGGATACCTAGGTAGATTAGGTGTGAATGTAAATACAATCTGGTCCTGAAGCCTTTTTCCCCCCCAACCCCCAGCTCATCACTAGCTGTCAGGGAGAGCTCATTTAGACTTTGCTTACAAATCATAATTTGAAATTATTAGGTTGGCCAACATCACCAAAATGAATGCACTGACGGTCATAAAAACAACAGCTGTATAAGGAAGCTGGTCTATGTTCATACTTTTCAAATCTATTATACTTTTTCAGATACACGTATTTTATGATACACTTTATATGCTTTTAAAGTGTGTATTAATGTTTCAATTTCAATTCAGATTTCCAAACAATCGCTACATTGGCAACACTGCATGTAACTAGTTCACAAAACTGGGGTGTGTGTGTGTGTGTGTTGGGGAAATTCAGGGGGGGTAAACACCACCATGGGGGGGGGTGTAGGGAAATCCCTGGCAGTGTCCCTCTGCTGCTGGGCCAAGCAGGTGCCCTCATGGAGCTGAGCGTTAACCAGGAGATGGCATTGCACAGGGTCCCGCTTGCCAGTTGTCATGGCATCTTCCAGGCAAGCCTGGGGACGCGAGCAGGGGAAATCCTCAGTCAGGGTGGGGTTGTAAGCAGTGTTGTAATGATAATACTGGGGATTATGCCTGTTCTTTATAGTGTCTCTCTTTCCTTCTGTGTGCTGTCTTCTGATGTGCTTCAGTCATTTTAGCCTCCAGCCTGTGTCTCCCTTGGGCTTGTCTTCTCTGGGGTATTCCAGAGAAATCTTTCACTGTTGCCTAGAAACGGTGGAAGTGCTAACTGGCTACAGCTGACACTTTTACCACCCTGTTGTATGGACCTGCTTTGAGCAGCATCAGACAGCACTGTGGTGGTAACACTAGCTCTCCTATGCTTGCTTGTACTGGTGGACCTGTGCTCAAGAGCGATGGTAGGGAGGCCTCCCTAAAATCCTCAGTACCAGTGTAGCCCAACAGAGCTGCAGCCAAGAAAAGTATTTTGTATCTGTTATATAAATGTGTTAACTAATGCTTGTACTATACTTTAGATTGTTATTAAATAACATATATATAACTTAATAAAGTGAATACTATGAGCACACTTGAAAATTAATTCTGGTTCAAGCGTTCACTAGTTTCAGCAATACTCTCTATAATTAAATGGGAGGACCTCTTGAACGGGTGACCTCTCTAGAATTTGTATTTCCCTCTTTAAATGTAGGGAATGTTGCTGGAACCTGAGGTTCTCTAAAACTGGAATGAATTTCTTAAGTATGACTAAACTTTGAGCTGTGACTTTCATGGGCTGCAACTCATTTATTGTACTAATCTTTTTCTTCTTTTCCTGTCCACAGATAAGTAAAACTGGGAAACTAGAAACTATACTATCGGGAACTTTATCTTCTGTATTCACAGTTGATAAAAGGTGGATATACTTTTGTTTTAAAAAATCAGTGGGTATATCTGTGTACTATCTGTTCCATTCCCGATTAAATGATTAACATGTAAAAAAGCTATAGTATGTTGACTATAACAGTCTAATAATTGGTACTTGTGATAACTGTATTGCTTGTACTGTGCAGTCTGCTGGAGACTGTAGCAGTACTTACTAGGTAACTTGCTCTCCTGAAATCTATTAAAAGCATAGCTTTATGAGTAATGTATTGGTGCTAAACTTTGTTATACCAATCAGCCAATATGGCTAGTTTGTTGGCATCTGTAAATGCTGCTTTTTCTGTATGGTATAACTGGAGATACAGTAGAGTAAAGACAAGAACGGTACTTAATGAAATGTTTAGCACCCAGAATAAGTGTGACTAATACATGACTTAGTATAAAGTAGTAATGGATTGCTGCTTTGTTTATATTATGGAACAAAAGACATTTATTCTATGATATTGAGAAGTGTATTCAGTCAAGCCAAATCCTTCAAAATGCTGAGTGCTGTTCATGCTACGTTGAATACCTTCAACTCCTACTGAAGTCATATAACCTTTTTGAAACCTGAAAGAAAAGAAGTACTTGTGGCACCTTAGAGACTAACCAATTTATGTGAGCATAAGCTTTCGTGAGCTACAGCTCACTTCATCGGATGCATACTGTGGAAAGTAGAAGATCTTTTTATACACACAAAGCATGAAAAAATACCTCCCCCCACCCCACTCTCCTGCTGGTAATAGCTTATCTAAAGTGATCACTCTCCTTACAATGTGTATGGTAATCAAGTTGGGCCATTTCCAGCACAAATGCAGGTTCAAATCAGCGGCACTGCTATGGGTACCCGCATGGCCCCACAGTATGCCAACATTTTGTGGTTGACTTAGAACAACGCTTCCTCAGCTCTCATCCCCTAAGGCCCCTACTCTACTTGCGCTATATTGATGACATCTTCATCATCTGGACCCATGGAAAAGAAGCCCTTGAGGAATTCCACCATGATTTCAACAATTTCCATCCCACCATCAACCTCAGCCTGGTCCAGTCCACACAAAAGATCCACTTCCTGGACACTACAGTGCTAATAAACGATGGTCACATAAACACCACCCTATACCAGAAACCTACTGACCGCTATTCCTACCTACATGCCTCCAGCTTTCACCCTGACCACACCACACGATCCATTGTCTACAGCCAAGCTCTGCGATACAACCGCATTTGCTCCAACCCTTCAGACAGAGACAAACACCTACAAGATCTCTATCAAGCATTCTTACAACTACAGTACCCACCTGCGGAAGTGAAGAAACAGATTGATAGAGCCAGAAGAGTTCCCAGAAGTCACCTACTACAGGACAGGCCTAACAAAGAAAATAACAGAACGCCACTAGCCGTCACCTTCAGCCCCCAACTAAAACCCCTCCAACGCATTATTAAGGATCTACAACCTATCCTGAAGGATGACCCAACACTCTCACAAATCTTGGGAGACAGGCCAGTCCTTGCCTACAGACAGCCCCCCAACCTGAAGCGAATACTCACCAGCAACCACATACCACACAACAGAACCACTAACCCAGGAACCTATCCTTGCAACAAAGCCCGTTGCCAACTGTGCCCACATATCTATTCAGGGGACACCATCACAGGGCCTAATAACATCAGCCACACTATCAGAGGCTCGTTCACCTGCACATCCACCAATGTGATATGTGCCATCATGTGCCAGCAATGCCCCTCTGCCATGTACATTGGTCAAACTGGACAGTCTCTACGTAAAAGAATAAATGGACACAAATCAGATGTCAAGAATTATAACATTCATAAACCAGTCGGAGAACACTTCAGTCTCTCTGGTCACGCGATTACAGACATGAAAGTTGCGATATTACAACAGAAAAACTTCAAATCCAGACTCCAGCGAGAGACTGCTGAATTGGAATTCATTTGCAAATTGGATACAGTTAACTTAGGCTTGAATAGAGACTGGGAGTGGCTAAGTCATTATGCAAGGTAACCTATTTCCCCTTGTTTTTTCCTCCCCCCCCCCCCGACGTTGTTGTTAAACCCTGGATTTGTGCTGGAAATGGCCCAACTTGATTATCATACACATTGTAAGGAGAGTGATCACTTTAGATAAGCTATTACCAGCAGGAGAGTGGGGTGGGGGGAGGTATTTTTTTCATGCTTTGTGTGTATATAATAAGATCTTCTACACTTTCCACAGTATGCATCCGATGAAGTGAGCTGTAGCTCACGAAAGCTTATGCTCAAATAAATTGGTTAGTCTCTAAAGTGCCACAAGTACTCCTTTTCTTTTTGCGAATACAGACTAACACGGCTGTTACTCTGAAACCTTTTTGAAACCTGAGTTTCTTGAAGTGATTGTCCACATGGATTCCACTCTTGGTGTACGTGCGCCCCATGTGCATGAGATCTGATTCTTTTTGGCTAGCAACATCTGCTGGGGTTGCGCCTGTGCCCAAGATGTCTTGGTGCCCATCCTCACCATCTACCCAAGAACATAAAGGGCACAGCGGGCCCAACCATCATTTGGTTCCTTTTTGCCACGTATGGCAGTGGGAGAGAACCCATGTAGTGTCTGCTTACTCTGCGTGCTCTGCAATTTTTTGGTTAGCATAGTATCTTTTTGTATTTACACTCACTGGCACATAAAAAGATAATAAATTATGGGATACCCCTGCTACTAGCAGCTAGGGTTCTGTGTCAGAAACAAAGTCTTTGGGATTTAAAACTTTTGCAAGGTGGCTATCCCACTCGATGATGTGTATTCTAGATGCCTCTTTTGCTTTGGTGAGGGATACGTTCCTGACAGATACTTGATCTGTTGCTGTTCCTACAAGAGGAAACAGAAGGAGAGAGGCAGGCCTGCCTTCAATTTTTTCTTCTGGAGTGCTTGATAAGAACCTCCTTAGAGAGTGAGGGTGAAAAAAGATTCCCACTAGGCCTGAACAGTTCTCTTCGGCTAATGCTTCTGTGAATTTTGAGGTATTGGGCTCACTCATCATTGAAAAGATTGAACCCTTCAGATTCTGAGACTGGGAGAGCAGCCAGTCCTCTTCCACCCAGTTGTCGGAAAGGGGTAGGAAAGAATATTTTTCCTGGAGAGCACAGATATAGGACACCCTCTCTGGTTCTGACTAAACAGAGACAGAAAGCTCACCAAGCTGTTGTTACTTGTGCTGTTCAGACAGACCAGATCTGGGCCACAAACCATCTTTTTAGCTGATGTCTTGGCACTGGCTGGTGCCCAGGTACCCACAGAACTTCCTGAAACTTGAGTCTTCACTTCTCTTAGTACTGATCCCTTGGGGCTGATATCGATATGGATACATTTGGAATGGATAACCTTGGTGCCCTTGACACTGTGTGTCTCCACAATGCAGATGTTTCTGGGACAGACTTTCTTAGTATCCAAGATGTCCTGTGTATCGATTATTTCATGATCACACAACTGGAGACATTTCTTCCTTGGTACCACTTACTAATACTGTCATAGTACTGGTGATGAGCTCTCCTGCTCAAGTTATGAGAGAATTCAAGAGAACCATACAGCACTCTAGATGCTGTTTTGTTTTTGTTTGTTTTTTTCCAGGAAGGTTTTTCTTCAGTCTCCAGATGCACATTTTGAATGATCAAGTACTTCTATCAAAATATAACTGTCCAAAGGGGGACAGGGTGTTACAAGTCATAGAGAAGTGACCACAAAATGAAAGGAAAGGACTAAGATCTCTGGCATCTGAAAGGTTGTTAGTGTCCCAAACATTTGTGCAGGCTGCTTTAGACACCTCTGCTATGGCAGCATATGCAGTCGCCATTTTCATTGTGATGTGGGCTTCATGGTGCCCATTTTTGAGAATACTAAAGGGGGTCCAAATGACACTTGAGAACCTCCTGTTTGAAGATTTTGATTTAGTTAACATTGGAACTGATGAAGCCCTGAAGGATTTGAGAGCTCCATTCATTGGATGTATACAAACCAGCCACCTGGAGGAGGCAGGACAGACCCGCAAAGCTTTGCCAGACAGAGCCTCTGTACCTCTTGTTCCAATGACCTCTTAGATTTTAATAATTGAAGATGAGGCAGAGGTTCAAATGCAGGAGACATTCTGCCTCTTCTCCTCTGCTGCACACTTCATCTACCTTATGGCAGAATGTTAGATGCCTTTGTTGAGAGCAATCAGAACCATTACCGGATGTGTACCCCTTTCCACCCCCCATTTGGAAACCACCTCTTATTTTCAGGAGGGCTGAAACCAGCTGACCTCTGACCTGCAGGTCCTGGTAATCACAAACAAAAGGATATTCAGTACGATTCCAGGCACTTCCTACCCACACTTTCCTTTTCCCATCCCTTTTCAGGAGCTTTTTTCATGAAATAATGTTGAAACCAGAGGTAAAGTCCTTTCTGCAACCCAGAGCAGTGGATGAAGAGTCCCTGGAATTCAGAGGCAAGAGGTTCTACTCCTGCTACTTCTTATTTTGAAAGAAGAAAGGGGCTGGCATTCTATTCTAGACTTCAGATGTCTCAACAAATTAATTCATTGTTTCAGGCTTAAAATGTTGACTGGGGCTTCAGTTATTTCTCATGATTGGTTGGCTCCTGTTGGTCTTCAGGATTTATATTTCCACCTGTCCATATGTCCAGCACACAGAAAGTACCTCAGACTTGAAGTAGGGGACTTTTGCTGCCAGTACAGGGTTCTGCCTTTTGGTCTGTCCCTGGCACTGAGTATTCACCATAGGTGCCGACTCCATGGGTGCTGAGCACCCACTGGCAGCCCCCTCTCAGAACCTCCCCCCCAGTGCTTTCTGCCCGTTGGCAGGATGTGCCAAGCCAATCATCGCCTCCCCTCCTTCCTTGTGCCTCCTGTCCGCTGCAATCAGCTGTTCCGTGATGTGTGGGAGGCTCTGGAGGCAGGGTGGAGGAGCGAGGATTTAGTGGTCATCAAAACCCATTTAACAAGACACAATATTCAGTTATACCTATACATTATGACTGGCTGATCTGGTGAATATCTTCCAAAAAGGCAACATTCCATTTATGAGATCTGACAGCTCTGCACCACACTGGGGCTCAAGATCAGCTGAGAGAAATCTACACTTTTATTGACCCAAAGTATATCATTCATAGGTGCTTTGTGAGAGTTGAGGTCAACAGAAACGTATATACCATGGGGGAGGGGTCCAAATCATAGTTGGATAGTAAGTCTCTTAAATGATCTGCAAGCTCAACCTGAGATGTCTATAAGAGCATGTCTCAGATTTGTAGGTCGTGTGTTCTTCTGCACCAATGTTGCACAGCATTGCAGACTTCTACACTTCACCCATATTCTATACAAAGTGGTTGCAGTAACTCCTCACTTAATGTTGTCCTGGTTAACGTTGTTACATTGTTGATCAATTAGAAAACATGGTTGTTTAAAGTTGCGCAATGCTCCCTGATGGCATTGTTTGGTAGCCGCTTGCTTTGTCCACTGCTTGCAGAAAGAGCAGCCTGTTGGAGCTAGGAACCAGGGTGGATTGGTAGCCCCCCTAAGTTCCCTGTGTGGAAATCGCCCAGCAGGCTATCAATTGCCGGGCAGTTCAGCTGTCCCTTCCCCCACTGCTGTTTGCTGCTTCTGCCCTCTGCCTTGGAGCTGCTCCTGGGAGCCTTCTGCTTGCTGTTCAGGGGGTGGGGGAAGGAGGGTTGCTAATGTCAGGGTGTCCTCCCCCTGCTCCTCTCCACCGCTTCTGTACCTCATCTCCACAGAGTGGGGGGGTGGGACAGGACAGGGCTCAGGATGGAGGGAGCTTGCTGGCAGCAGCTGCTGTCTCAACTTGCTGATCTACTTAAAAAGGCAGTGTACTTGGAGTGGGGTCAGCGTACTTAGAGGGGAAATACGCTTCTCTCTTCCCCTGTCTCTCTCTCTCTCACACACACACACACACACACACACACACACACACACACACACACACACACACACACACACACACACACACACACACAGTGTGTCTCTGTCTCTCTCACACATGCACCCCCCCCCACCCCATGGGTTCATCGTCATGTTCAGTTTCTACAGGGAATGTTTTCAGCCACTGCCATGCTGTGTCTCCTCCCTCCATTCATGCTGCCTTGTAGAGTGTGAGGCTACGTTAACAACAATGTGTTAACCATTGAGGGCTCAGCTGAGTGCAAGTTCATCATTTAGCAGTAAGGCATTCCCTGGGAAATATCCCACCCTCTGAATCCACCACCTCAACCAAGCTTCACAATCATCATTGCTGTGTACAGTATTAAATTGTTTGTTTAAAACTTAAAAAAATTACCTGGAATCTAACTATCCCTATTTACATTAATTGTTATGGGGAAATTGGATTAGCTTAACATCGTTTTGCTTGAAGTGGCATTTTTCAGGAACATAACTACAATGTTAAGTGAGGAGTTACTGTATCTGCCAAGCAAATACCATGTGGACATGAAAGTGAAGGTCCCGTGAAAATCCTATTAGATTGTTGCCCATGTGAAAGTGTTCTTTCACCTGAGTACCTCTTTGCTGCACCACATCCTACCAAAATGTTGGTAAAGATCAGCTCCCCATTTAAGAGAAGAAGCACTTTTTACCATTTTGCAACACAAGGTCTGACTCTTCCCTCCCCACCCAAGCTCAACTTCATGTAAATAGCTGAGTCCTATGTCATCTAGCATGCATGACATTCCTCCCCTTGTTGCAGGGATCCGTGATCCAAGTGATGGCAGAAAACATCACAGCTATGCATTATGTCAACAGAAAGAGGAGCATAGTCATCACTGCTCTGCTGAGAAGCCGTTTGTCTCTAGGATTGGTGCAGTCATCAGATCACGCTAGTCACTATGTGTCTTCCAGGGTTTTAAAATTCCCTCCCATCAACTTAACAGGCATGAGTGGACTCTGAAGGACTCTGTCTTGAAGATCCTTATTTTCCACAGATGAGGATAATAAATGTCCTGTGTTTAGCTTCAGAGAGGGGTTTGGTGCATCCCCACTGTGGCCCCCAGCCCTGGTGAGCCGGGTGACACAGTCCGAGTGCCGGGAAGGCAGTGTGGCCCCAGTGCCAGCCCCCCGAGTCCCCGCAGCAGGCCAGCCAGCTCCAGCCCCAACTGGCCAGAGCAGAGCACCGGGAACTGCAGGAGAGGACCTGGGGGTGGAGTGTGGGTTGGGCCACACCAGGCTGTTTGGGGAGGCACAGCTTATGATACCCGCCACCCATGACCAAGGGCTCTCAGTCAAGATTCAGCCGTCATGGTCATGGTCGTCCCAACCGGGTCCAGGCAGTTCTGGTACTCAGATCTAGTGAAGCTATCAGCTTTGTTTCCAACCTGTTTTTACTAGATGTGACTTAACAAAATGAAGGTCAGATCTTACACCTTATCAAGCATCATTCCGCCAGCATCCATGCTGTCAGATGTGTTAACTGCCACTGGAAGAAGCTGTTCAGCTGAGATCAAGAACATATTGATACATAATCTAATACAAGTTTTTCTGGAAACTTATAGAGCAAAATAGAAGAGATTTTCTATTAGGGCACAATGTCACCTGTCTCCCTTGGAAAAACCCGTTTCTGCTGTTCTGGACTATTTGCTAACCCTAAAACATTCAGGACTATCCTTCAGCTCCCTAAGAATATACTTACCAGCAATATCTGTGCATAATTCTCCAATTGAGGGTCCGGTCATACCTTATTTTTCTACTATATAGCTGCTAAATTCCTCAAAGGTCTCATTTCTGTTTTCTCTTATTCTGGGATTCCCTTTCTTCCTCATATCTCAACATGGTGTTAGCTGGCTTAATAAGACCCCCTTCTGAGCTCTTTTTACCACTTGTCTATGAAGACTGCCTTTTTTAGTAGCTATAACATCTGCTCACAGGGTAGGGGAAATTCAAGCCCTTATGCCTGGTTGACCTTACATGCTGTTCCATAAAGAGATGGTGACTGATAGGCCTCACACCAAGTTGCTGGCTATGATTTTTTTTTTCTTCAGATTTTCACTTAAATCAATGGATCACCCTCAGTTTTCTTTCCTAAGTCCCACTCAACCTCTGGCAAAACTAAGCTTCACACACTTGAGTAAGAGCATGATCTTTCCATTTACGGGAAGAAAAAAAATTAGAAACATCTAAGCAGAGAGGGTGACACATCAGGCAATATCCTCAGGGGTTATCAAAATGAGTCTCCAGATGTGTAAGAATGTGTTATGAATTAGGCTATGTCTATGCTACGAAATTAGGTCGACTTTATAGAAGTCGAATTTTTAGAAATTGATTTTATACAGTCAATTGTGTATGTCCCCAGTTAAGACCATTAGGTTGGCAGAATGCATCCACAGTACCGAGGCTAGCGTCGACTTGCAGAGCATTGCACTGTGGGTAGTTATCTGGGTTGAGATCCCAATGACTGATGGGGCAAAAAACATTGTCGCATGTGGTTCTGGGTACATGTCATCAGGCCCCCTCCTCCGTCCCTCTCTCCCTTCCTCTGTGAAAGCAACGGCAGACCTTTTCGCGCCTTTTTTCCTGGGTTACCCGTGCAGACGCCATACCACAGCAAGCATGGAGCCCGCTCAGCTCACCATCACCGTATGACTCCTGGGTGCTGGCAGGCACGGGACTGCATTGCTACACAGCAGCAGCTCATTGCCTTGTGGTAGCAGATGGTGCATTATGACTGGTAGCCGTCCTTGTCGTCTCCTGGGTGCTCTTCGCCGGCCAGAACCAGCAAAAGCAGGTGAGTAGGCAATGGCAGCACGGTGAGGAGAGTGATGAAGACATGGACACAGACTTCTTTCAAAGTATGGGCCCCTGCAATGTGGACATCATGGTGGTAAAGGGGCAGGTTCATGCTGTGGAACGCCGATTCTGTGCCCGGGAAACAAGCACAGACTGGTGCAACCGCATAGTGTTGCAAGTCTGGGACAATTCCCAATGGCTGCGAAACTTTCACATGCGTAAGGGCACTTTCATGGAACTTTGTGACTTGCTTTCCCCTGCCCTGAAGCGCCAGAATACCAAGATGAGAGCAGCCCTCACAGTTCACAAACGAGTGGCGATAGCCCTGTGGAAGCTTGCAAAGCCAGATAGCTATCTGTCAGTCGGGAATCAATTTGGAGTGGGCAAATCTACTGTGGGGGCTGCTGTGATCCAAGTAGCCAACACAATCACTGAGCTGCTGCTACCAAGGGTAGTGACTCTGGGAAATGTGCAGGTCATAGTGGATGGCTTTGCTGCAATGGGATTCCCTGACTGTGGTGGGGCGATACAGGGAACCCATATCCCTATCGTGGCACCGGAGCACCAAGGCAGCCAGTACATAAACCGCAAGGGGTACTTTTCAATGGTGCTACAAGCACTGGTGGATCACAAGAGACGTTTCACCAACATCAACGTGGGATGGCCGGGAAAGGTATATGACGCTCGCATCTTCAGGAACTCTGGTCTGTTTCAACAGCTGCAGCAAGGAACTTTCTTCCCAGACCAGAAAATAACTGTTGGGGATGTTGAAATGCCTATAGTTTATCCTTGGGGACCCAGCCTACCCCTTAATGCCCTGGCTCATGAGGGGACCCTGGACAGTAGTAAGGAGCTGCTCACCTATAGGCTGAGCAAGTGCAGAATGGTGGTAGTGTGTGCATTTGGACATTTAAAAGCGCGCTGGTGCAGTTTACTGACTCGGTTAGACCTCAGCGAAACCAGTATTCCCATTGTTATTGCTGCTTGCTGTGCGCTCCATGGTATCTGTGAGAGTAAGGGAGAGACATTTATGGTGGGGTGGGAGGTTGAGGCAAATCGCCTGGCCGCTGATTACGCGGAGCCAGACGCCAGGGCGGTTGAAGAGCACAGCAGGAAGTGCTGCGCATCAGAGAAGCTTTGAAAATCAGTTTCATGACTGGCCAGGCTACGGTGTGAAAGTTCTGTTTTTTTCTCCTTGACGAAACCCCCCGCCCCTTGGTTCACTCTACTTCCCTGTAAGATAACCACCCTCCCCTCTCCTCCCCCCCCTTCAATCACCGCTTGCAGAGGCAATAAAGTCATTGTTGCTTCAAATTCATGCATTTTTTATTAATTCATCACACAAATAGGGGGATAACTGTCAAGGTAGCCCGGGAGGAGGGAAGGACAAGGCCATGCTGCACTTTAAAACTTATTGAATGCCAGCCTTCTATTGCTTAGGCAATCCTCTGGGGTGGAGTGGCTGGGTGCTTGGAGGCCCCCACACCGCGTTCTTGGGCGTCTGAGTGAGGAGGCTATGGAACTTGGGGAGGAAGGCGGTTGGTTACACAGGGGCTGTAGTGGTGGTCTGTGCTCATGCTGCCTTTCCTGCACCTCAACCATATGCTGGAGCATATCTGTTTGATCCTCCAGTAGCCTCAGCATTAACTGCTGCCTTCTGTCAGCAAGCTGATGCCACCTACCAAAGGTCGATTTCAGAGCTAATCCCCTTGTCAGGGGAGGAGAACAGAAATCGACTTAAAGGGCTCTTAAAATCTAAGTAAATGGCTTCATCGTGTGGATGGGTGCAGGGTTAAATCTATCTAATGCTGCTAAATTGGACTTAAACTCGTAGTGTAGACCACGGCTTAGACAGGTCCGATCTACCTAGCCACATTAGAACTCATTCCACTAAAGCTAGGCAGCCTCTCTGCCTGTTTGAAGACTGACCCCTGTTTCTGAAATCTGTAGGGTATCCACATGGAGCTCTAGCCACACCTCTTCAATAGAGACTTCCAGATGGGATGCCTGGTTTGGTAGAGGTGTCCCAAAATCATTATTTAAATAGGACTCTTAGACCCCCACATCCAAGCTGCTTGTTAGGCTGTGTCTACACTGCAGCCTATGTTGGCATAATTTACATGTCTTGGGGGTGTGAATAACCTCCCCACCCCCCGAGTGACATAAGTTACATCAACATAAGTGCTTGTGTTCTCCCGCTGACATAGCTTCTGCAGTTCACGGAGGTGGGATTTTTTTATGCTGACAGGAGAGCTCTCTCTCCTGTTGGCATATAGTGTCTTCACCAGATGCAGTGCAACTGCGCTGCTCCAGTGCTGTATGTGTAGACATGGCCTTAGTCACAAGGAGTGGAATCCATGATGATGATCATTCAAACAATAGTTACTTACAGAAACTGCGGTTCTTTGAAATATGTTGTCCACATGGATTCCATGACCTGCCCTGCTTCCTTACTTCTTCGGTCTTACAGGGGTGTGCAAGGACGCTCCGGTATGTCTATACAGCAGTATAAGTCTTGGGTTAGTGGTTCCCAAGTCAGCAGACCCATGTCAGGGAACTGTGGGCTTGATTGACTACAGTGCCTTTTAACCCTAGGTTAAGGATTTTCTGACTTGTGCTTGAGCCTAGGGCTCTGTTACCCACGGTGCAATGCACAGAGCTGAGCCAAAGTAACCCTATCCCAGAGTGCCTTGTGTTCTTTTCCTCTCCCTCTCCTGCCTCATGTCAACACTCTAGCCTTATGAATGTGTTGCACTGTGGGAAAATTCTACTGCCCACCCAGTTTCCTAAGAAAAATATCAAACGATAATACTGCTGGACACCATCTTGGGGAACTACAGAGGTGGCTTTTGTCTAGGAATATATGCCTCAGTGTTAATGGTACAAGGAGACTTTTATATTGGTGAAACAAATTCATTTCCCCCCAGTAAACTTGAAAATACTTAATTCAGACAAATATAAATATAAGATAGTCCTCAAAGGTGTTATAGGAAGTTAGATAATAGGACTAAGAATAGCTGTTGGACTAGAGAAATTAACTGAAAAGCAGCCCCTCTCTCTCTATTAAAGTGATTGAATAGGGCTTCTTCTGAGCTTAGCTGACTTTCCTGGTGCATGTACAGGAATAAGGGATACCTGGGAGGCTATAAGGAAGCTTTAAGGCTGGCTCCCACTCACTGCCCCACAGTGCACGCTGCCTGGCTGTCTCTGCACATGCAGCCCAAGGAAGGGTGAGCAGAAAGCAGAGCAAGAAGAAGCGGTTGCCCTGTAGGGCTCAGCACAACTGGGAGAGGAATGGCTCCCAGCTGCCAAGATGTTGGGGGTCGCTTTCTAGCTGTTGGTTTGCTCTCTGCTCTAGGCAAGCTCAGCACTGCAGTGAAGAGGAGCTGGAGCCAATGCCGTAGGAGGCTCCAGGGAGGTTTTGGGGCTAGCTCCCACTCACTGCTCAGACAGTGGGCTACCTGGGCGCTCCTGCACACGCAGCCATAGGGAGGTTAGAGGGAGCCAGTGAGCAGAGCGGGGACTGGAGGAGTGCCCCTACAGGGTGGAGGAGAAGCTGGGGTATTGGGGGTCATCTTCCCCCAGCCGTGCTGATCTGGGAGCTCTGTTGCTCCCGCTACCTGCAGGGCAGTTACTTAATCCCTGCTCCACTTTCTGCCCCCTCCCCAGGGCTGTATGTGCAGGGGCACCCAAGCAGCATACACTAAAATCTGGCTGTGCTCTTGTGACCAGGAAGTAGCTCTCTTTGCAAAAAGCTTCTTCTGATCAGTCTCAACTGAAAACCCTGCAGGCTCTCTGATTGTCTGCTAAACACCGATCTGCAAGCATGCTATGAGCTGCTCCTATTTGCAAAGGGGATGTGTGGCTTCCCATTGATTGCTGTGTAGACATATCCATATCATGCAGGTTTGGTCCCTATGGAAACTGTCAGCTAAAATAGATCTTGGGTGTGTGTGAGCCACAGCTGCACAAGACCAGTGCCCATAGGGACCACTCCTGCTTCCTGAGTGTCCTTGCACACCCCTATCCCAAGATGTGAAGGTTGGAGCGGGCCCAGCCATCTCTCAATTCCTTCACCAATACAGAATTTCACAGGATTAGGACTCTGTAGAAGCAAGGAATGAGGGCAGATCATGGAATCCATGTGGACAACCTATTTCAAATAACCATGGTTATTATAAGGTAATTTTGTCTGCATTTATTTATTTATAAAAGTAATTTGTATTTTTTAAAATAATAAATAACATTTTGACTTTCACATTGGATAAAGTTGAGTATGTGTCAAAGTTAAGCACATGTATTCATTTTTACAGGTTTGTAGCCTAGATCAGAAATTTTAAGTATTTCTATTAAAAACCATAAAAATGAAGAGAAACAGTTTAATGAAACTGAAAACTGATTTTTAACTTAATTTTAATACAAATTTTTCTTTTTTTTTTTTTTTTTTTTTGCAGAGACAGTGGGATTCTGATTTCTTAAATCTTATTGTGCTGACAAAGCAACAGGGAAAGAATGCCAAGTTCCAAAAGTAACTTCTTGTTGTCAAGTGACATTTCAAATTTCCGGGAAATGGCAATATCAAATGAGAGAGAGCCTACTGAAAAGAGTACAGCAAGTCTGATTGAGAACAATGGCTATCAAGACTCTGTATACATAAATGCAGCTAAAATTTTTCAAGGCATTCGTAATGAAAAGCCTCAGGATAAAATATTGGTAAGGTATGGTAATGAACTAGTGCCATCCCTACCAGATTTTAAAGATGAATGTTCCCAGCGCTCATCCTATGAACTGGCGTTTAGTGCTCTGAAATGTAAGTAGAAACTCTTTCCCCATATCACTAGCAGAAATGATGCAGTGCAGAAAATATACAAAAACTATATGATGTATTTAGGTCATGTATATCGGTATAATCACTTTTATTGATGGGCAGGAAGGATGGTTCCATAGTTAGGCTGCTAACCTATGAATCTGGAATTACTTTACTTGGAGATTAGTTTTAAATTAACTAGAAACCCAGGACTGTTGAAATTGATGGCTGGTTGTAGACAGTGTATTGGGAAGCAAGGTGGGCTGTAGTCTTTATATGAGAGAGCCAATGTGTATATTTGATCAGCCATGTCCAAATGCTTTGGCAGAAACCCTTTTTGTCTGTTAAAGTCTGTTTGTGAATACTGTACAGATTCTTGTTAGAAAGCAAGATAATGTAAAACAAAGTACTTAGTTTTCATTATTTAAGTTTTTGGTGCTGTTTCCTGTAAAGGAAAGTGTGAATTCTGTCCATTTCAGCAACAAATAAATAAATAAATACATTTTACTCCCCCTACAAACCGAACATGCTAAATTGACCATTATTAACTGAATCAATCATCCAAATTAAGAACCTGATTCTTCCCCTCCCCTGTGTTGTTCCTGCATGGGAACAGGGACACTGATTTTGAACTGAGAAGTTGATTTATGGGTTCTTCCATGTGGTAGGAAGGGTCGGGATTTGGCTCATGGGGAGTCGTATGAGATTTGACCTTCAAAATATGGGGAGCTGGGATGAAGGGGGGACTGAGTGGAGGCCAGGACCACGGATTGTCTTTGTCTCCACACTGCCTTCTGTCATACCTAGCCCTGTGAGAACACAGCTGGCTACTATATGCCAAACCTTATCAAACAGTGTGGTAGGGTACATTCCTTATCTTGATGACAGGGTCATATCCGGTTGACTGGCTAGCGCTGTGAAGACCCGCTCTAGACTAGTGCCAGATTACCTGTAGACCACCAGCAAGACTCAGGGAGGGGCACCTGACTGAGCAATTGCTACTGCTCCTTGCTCAGCATCTCTCTAGCTTTGCTACTTTATGCTCATAGATGTGCAAGGTAACAAGTCTCTCTTCTTCCCCTCCCCCACCCCGAACAGACAATAGGTTAAAGAAACTATCAGTTTGAGATATACACATCAAATTAATCTGAATTAAAAAACAGAGGCTGAAAAATAGACCTGTGAATGTTTTGTTAGAGGAATCCTCCAAAACCACCCTGTAAGTAAGAGGGGAAATAAAATAAAAAGGACAGTCTGTTAAACATAAGAATAAATTAAAGCTGCATCCTCACCAAAATGGAGTTCAAGTATTCGTATTGTTTGGCCACTTGTAAATAGTGTCAACTAGTTTTGTTCAGTGTTTGTAGGCTTGTAGCAGTATCTTCTCAGTTTATAGCTGACACTTTTGCTGTGTCCTTTAGTTGTACTTTCACATGTAATTTCACTCTTTTTTTGTGACTGAAAAAACAAAAATGCAGAAGTCCTAGATAACTAGACTACAAGAAAGAGAGAAACCTTTCCAAAAGAAAACAGAGTAGAAAAGAGGAAAAAAATTAACAATGGCTGAACTGGCAAACATGGCATTTCTCTTTAGAGGCTGAACAAATGACATGATAGCTTGTTTCTCTCACCAACAGAAGTTGGTCCAGTAAAAGATACTACTTCACCCACCTTGTCATGCTAGTCCACTGTCCTTGCAATGGCCAAAGGTAGGTGTTTCAAAGAGTTATGTTTTGTGTCTGTACTTACTCCAAAAATAGTGAGACCCATGGGGGAGAGATCCTGGGCACTGGCATCTTCGGTGGGATTTTAACAGTAGATGGTGGCAGGCTCAGCACTTTGCAAGATTTAGTTCAGTATGACTGCATCACAAAAGTGAGTCAGTATAAAAAATGAGAAACCATTTAGTATCCATGGGAACTACCTAAAATATGTGGTGAGATCAGGTTTCTGTGGATCAGATAGAAAAGAGTAATTGTTCCTGACCAAATGCTAATAAGAAACTTTCATTGGATAAAATTCAGAGGATATAGTAGCTCAATAATAGAAATGTGAGGAGAAGAAACAGAAGTACATTCCTTCTCCCTGCTGCTATTGTGACCTTTTAATCTGAAATATGTAGCATAGGCATTTTTCATCCAGCTCTCAATCTAAAAGAAGGCTAAGAAACTGTTACTCTCTATTCTTGGTGATGCAGTGTTGCTTCTAATGTAGGAACAAAAATAATTCTTAGTGGTGAGGGGAACACAGTGCCAGAAAACGCAATTAACACAAAGTATAGTATAGTTGAGAACATCTTAAGGCTATCTTCTGGCAACCTTCTTCTCAAAAATCTTGTACACTACATGTGAAATTAATTTAAGCACACTCAAGATAGGAACAAACAATTACTAACAATGGAAATTGCTTCTGGAAAATTCAGAAAACTGAATTATTCTTCTGCCTTATGTATAACCAGGGGTTAAATTGTGAGTTGCATTGCATGGGTGTTAATGGAATGGGCATGGTAGAAAAGAGGGGTAAAGGAAGTTTATCCCCTTGGATTTGGCCGGCCGGCCATCCATCCAGAAGAGGCGGAGCCAATACCTCTTCTCTTCCAATCTGGTTAGCAGAGCTTCACTGGTCCAGACAAACAATGCCCTTTTAAAAGGATGGAGCTGAAGTCATTTGTGCGTGTGCTATAGCAGTGCTTTCAGCGGTTGTTGTGCCTGCGTTGGGCACAATACTTCTGCCCAAACCAGCATGCAAAACAAAGATAGTGTGCTGTTTTCTGTAATGAGTAGATGTCTACTAACCCTAAACTGTGAGTCAGAGGTCTGATCTGCAGTGATTTCAGTGAAGGAGACTAGCAAACAGATTAAGTCATGGAAGGAAGAGACTTTGCCACCAACCTTTCACTGAAGCAGCAAAAAATAACAAATAGCAAATCTGACACCAGATGCCTTTGGCCCTGAAGAAGGAGCCAAGCAAAAGGATTGATGACTTACTTACTGAAGTGCTTAATATTTAAATCATAAAACAGATTAATTCAAGACGTACCTGCCATGGCGCGCGGCCCGGGACCCCCACTGGTATGGGTTGGGGCGGTTTGGAGGAGGCGGCAGAGGCAGGGGCCAGGGCAGGGCTCTGCTGCTTCCTCCACAGGTGCCGGCTGCTGCAGCTCCCATTCGCTGGGAACCACAACCTATGGGAGCTGCGGGGGCAGGGCCTGTGGGCACTGGCAGCGCGGAGACCCCTCTGCCACCTAGGAGCTGCAGGGGGGCCATGCCAGTGGGAGCCAGGAGCCCCCCACCCCAAGGTAAGCACCCCCTGCAGCCCCCAGCCCCCTGCCCCTAGTCCAGAACCCCCTCCCACACACCCAAACTGCTGCTGCTGGCCCAAGGCCTGGCCAGCTCAGGCAGCCCCTGAGCCAGTACGAGCCACTGCAAAAGTCATGGAGGTAAGGGAAAGTCATGGAATCTGTGACCTCTGTGACAGACTCACAGCCTTATCTATGAGATGAGAAAATAATTAATTACACCTCCTCTTGTCCCTTTGCTACTGAAACCAAGGGAAGGGTATTCATCAAAACAAACAGTGGCTGTAAACCAGGGGTTCTCAAACTGGGGATTGGGACCCCTCAGGAGGTTGCGAGGTTTTTCCTGCCAGCCTCCAGCCTAAACCCCGCTTTGCCTCCTGTATTTATAATGATGTTAAATACATTAAAAAGTGTTTTTAATTTATAAGGGGGGGTCGCGCTCGGAGGCTTGCTATGTGAAAGGGGTCACCAGTACAAAAGTTAGAGAACTACTGCTCTAAACCATTCTTCTACTCCTGGGGGAATTCTGCACCAAAAAATTAAAAGTTCTGTGCACAATATTTTAAAATTCTCCCTATTTTATTTGTCAAAATAATACAATATAATCACACCAGTTTCATTTATTTTTGGTCATTTATTTCAAAATACCTGTGAGCAAGTATGTCTAACAATACAAACAACAAATAAGATTCAGGAAACGTTCTTTTGACAAATAGATTCCTCACTAGGCACATTAATACAGAACTCTGAGTAATAATTCATTTAAAGTACAATACAGAACTGTATTTCCCACACCCCGCAGAAGCAGTGCAAAGGCTTTGGGGGAGTTAGGGGTAATGGAGGAGCTGAGGGAGAGGGAAGTAAATTGCTGGGAAGGAGCCTGGGTGTGAACTTGGAGGGTTGTTGAGTATGCGTGGGAAAAATATGGAACAAGTTTTTTTGGGGGGGGCAGGGAGGGATTGTTAGGGAGTTTCCCCCATGCAGACCCTGGCTGACCCCTAGTCTCTCCAATTCAGTCAGGCACATCTGCCCCTGTCCCCTTGTGTTCCTGCATCCCACGTGTTCTTGCACCCCTCTCCACATGTGTCCCACTCCCCCCATCACCATGTGGCCTTGCACCCCCTCCTTGTGTCCCCATGTGTTTCTGTGCTCCCACTCAGCCTCCCCCTGTGGCCCTGCGCCTCCAATCCCATTCAGCCCCTGCACCAGTCTGTCCTCCCCCACTAGCCCTTATGAGCCCCTGACCTCACCGGGCAGGCACTGCGAAGGCAGGCAGGCTCTTTCTCTTCTCTGGTTGACTGGGAGCTGCTGCTGTGTTCTATTGCCACAGTGCCCTCTGGTGGGCAAAAGGCGGAACTGCAGCAATGTTTCGGCAAAAGCTTTTTTTCTGCGCAAAAAATTAAAAATATGTGTGGCGCATTAATTATTTAATCCCCCAACAGTAATTCTCCTCACTCTTTGGTTATGATGGGTTACAAGACACAGGTTGCATTTGGGTAGGTAATTTTTTTATTTGATATGTTTAAGGTAAATGTTGTATTATCGTGAGTACTTGTCTCCTGAGACATCTGTCACTGCATGCCCTTATATATTGAGAGTGCAATTTAGCTGAATCATTTTAAGCTTCCAGACTAGACTGGATAGTCTTCTCACTAGCTAAGAATACTACTATGTCCTGGAGAATGTCTTCTCTTCCTCTTCTCTCTTTGCCACCACCCCAAAAATATACCTCAATAGAAGAAAAACGGAGGTGTCTCAGCAGAAATTAGGAAGTCTTTTTGGCTTCCAACTGTGCACCTGTTATTTAAGAGTGAATAAATGACTCATGGTTCAGTATGAACAGAATCCTTTAATAAGGTATTACTTAGTGTAAGGGTGCCAGAACTGAACAGTCTACTTCATTGTAAATTAGCAAGAGCAGCAATTTTCCCAGTGTGAAGTGAGGTTCAAAGATAGCAGCAGGAGGCAGGCTTTCTTGTCCTTTCATTTGCTTTCCTGATGAGAGCAAGTCCAACAGTGGGCAAAGCTGACTGAAGCCACTTAGTGATGTCAAACAACCGTGCAGTAGCAACACATTTGAACAAGTACGGACACTGTTTCATGCTGCCTCTCCTTTATGGGCAAAGAAGTCTTTAATAGTCATGCATACCATTCCATTGCTAATTACCATTGTGGATTTAGTTGAGTCAAAGGTACCAAGAAAAGTATTCTCTCCATGGCAGGTGTGTGATTTTTTTAAAAGTAATATGCAGGTACAGTGCAGTAATATAAACCTATTTTCTTCTGAAGAAAATTTTTGTAAGTGCCCTGAAAGAAAAAGGTCTGAAGCAGCATTAGGGGATTGTGCATCCTAGAGCTGGGAATGTCATCTACGATTCTCATTCCCAGGGTTCCTCAGAAGTGAAATTGAGTGAAATTCTGGCCCCATTGATGCCAATGATGTCAATTTTGCCATTGACTTTAGTGTGGCCAGGATTTCACCCTATGTCTCCAGAAGGGAGAGGGAACTTAAGCCATCCCCACTTTTATAGCTCATAGTGTATATGGCAACAGGCATCTTTGCCTTAGGGAGCCACTATTGGGAAGTTTATAAGGTAGAAATAGCTATAATGAAATACTTGAGGGATCAAGATACCTATGTAACTTTCATATATTTATCAATTTAAGCATTTAAGTTGTACATGAAACCTAATGTACATTTTTAAACGTTTTGCACTAAAATTATAATACTCTGACATGATGTCAGATCTGAATTCAGCTACCTTGATATTTTATTTTTTGCAGTAAAAATTGTACTTTAAGCAATATCAAAAGATTTTAACAACTTACTATGTCTTTAATCCATTAATTTATTTTTCAATCTTTGCCTTGGTTATGAATTTTATTGACTTATACTTCAAACTTTACAGTATTGTAGAAATGTATTTAACCAGTATTTTCTTCTCTTGCAGATCAAGATCTACTTGAAAATATATTGTTAGATAGCTGCTTTTACCCATGTCAGTCAATAGTAAGTAACATTCTGTTAGAAAGTAAGCTACTTTATAATGCAGTTCATTATTATATGTATCTAGCATCTTTTTCATTCTGAAGGATACTGAATACTTTAAAATCTTATTTTACATTTTGAAACTTCATACAATTTAGACCTGTTATTTCGCCAGGCTAAATTTTCAACTGTGTGTGCAGGGGTGTGTGTGGGGGGGAAGGGGAATTATAAATACATACAACAGAAAAATAGTTGTACAAAGGAACCCACTCATACTGAAGACTCAGCCATTTATGCTGGCCATTTGTAGCCATGCTTCAAATTTTTGTAAGGGTTTGACAACTTTGAATAGCCAAAAGGAAAAGGCGTACTTGTGGCACCTTAGAGACTAACAAATTTATTTGAGCATAAGCTTTCGTGAGTTACAGCTTGGCTGTAGCTCACGAAAGCTTATGCTCAAATAAATTTGTTAGTCTCTAAGGTGCCACAAGTACTCCTTTTCTTTTTGTGGATACAGACTAACACGACTGCTACTCTGAAACCTTTGAATAGCTAGAATGTTAAAGGAAATACTTAAACTAAGAAGTTTGAAAATGTTCTAAAGCTTATTATAGTCTTAATTTTGAGTTAATTTAGTAGCACTCATGGCATGGAAATTCTGACAGTTAAGGAAATTCTAGAGTCTTCTGTTTGCTCCTCAAGAACGGGGAGGCTCAGCAGAAACTTCCCTCATGTTGTTACTTCAGTCAATTTCAGATCTTTTCTGGAAAGGCAATATTTAGAGATGAGGACTCAGGGTGACATTCCCATCCTTGTTGTGGCCTCTTTGTGAAATATAAGGTCAGAGTAGCTTAAAAAGGCCATAAAACCCTGTATTTAGCCAGGGGAGGATTTCCCTGGAGCACAGAGGACAGCGGAAGACAGCCATAGGCTGTCTTTGGTGCACCCCAACTTCACACTGCTCCAGCCCTACACATCACAGCTTATGTGGGGTGTGGCTGCAGCATGCAGTGCTGCAGAGATTCCAACAGTGTAGCAGCCCATATGGCAGCCTGAAGAGGCTGCTGGGACTTACATAGGCCACAAGGGCTGTCTGTTACTTCAGGAGCTTCTCTAGTCACCAAAGCAACCCAGGACCAGGAGGGTGCAAAGGTGGCTAAAAGTCTCCTTTAGCCCTCATAGACTTAAAGGCCAGAAGGGATCATTGTAATCATCTTGTCTGACCTCCTGCATGTTGCAGGCCAGAAAACATCACCCACCCACACCAGTAATAGACCCATAACCTCTGGCTGAGTTAATGAAGACTTCAAGTTAAAGAATCCACCATTTATTCTAGTAGGATCCTACAAGTAACCTGTACCCCATGCTGCAGAGGAATACAATTTCCTGAACCCCGGGGTCTATGCCAATCTGCCCTGGGGGAAAATTCCTTTCTGACCCCAAATATGGTGATCACTTGGACCCTGAGCGTGTTGGCAAGATCCACCAGAGAGACACCTGGGAAAGAATTCACTGCAGTAACTCAGAGCCCTCCCACTCAAGAATCCCATCGCTGGCCGTTGGGGATATTTGCTATTAGCAGTCACAGATGGGCCCCATGCAGTCTCATACTGTCCCCTCCAAAAATATATCAAGCTCAATCTTGAGGCCAGTTAAGTGTTTTGCCCTCACTGCTCCCTTTGGAAGGCTATTCCAGAACTTCATTCCTCTGATGGTTGGAAACCTTCATCTAATTTCAAGCTGAAACTTGTTGATGACCAGTTTATATCCATTCGTTCTTATCAACATTGGCTCTTAACTTAAATAACTCCTCTCCCTCCTTGGTATTTGGCTGTTTTATCACAGAGAGTAATCCTATTTCCCCTCAGCCTTCATTCTGTTAGCCTAAACAAGCCAAGCTCCTTGAGTCTTCTCTCATAAGGTAGGTTTTTCCATTCCTCTGATCATCCTAGTAGCCGTTCTTTGCACCGGTTCCAATTTTAATTAATCTTTCTTAAACATGGGAGACCAGAAATGCACACAGATGAGGTCTCACCAGTGCCTTGTAGTATGGTAAAACACATCTCTGGGTCTATTGGAAGTACCTTGTCTGACGCATTCTAAGGTTGCATTAGCCTTTTTCATGACCACATCACGTTGGTAGTTCATAGTCATTCTGTGATTTCTTCTCCTCTGTCACTTCCAACTGATAAGTCCGCAGCTTACAGCAAAAATTCTTGTTGTTAGTCCCTAAGTGTGTGACCTCCCGCTTTGCACTATTACATTTCATTCCATTTCTATTAGTCCAGTTTTCAAGGTCATCCACATCTTCTTTATGATATGCTGGCTCTCCTCCATATTGGCAATACCTCTCAACTGTGTCTTATTCACAGATTTTTGTTAGCACACACCCACTTTCTGTGCTAAAATCATTTATGAAAATCTTAAATAAGATTAGTCCCAAGAACAATTCATGAGGATTCACGAGTAACCCCCCTCCAGCTTGATAGTTCACCTTTTAGTATAACCCATTGTAGTCTCCCCTTAAACCAGTTCTTTATCCACCTTTAGATTCTTGTATTAATCCCTAATGAATAGGGATCCCCCCTCCCCCGGCTCAAGATATCAGGAACAGGGGAAGGTAACAAACCGATGTCATGAAATATGTAGGAGGTGTGTAAATTGTATATGTTAGTTGTTTGTTTTAGCCTAATAAATATCAGGGTACTTTGCCTTAATTGTTTGCGTGGCCTAGGGGATGTCAGAAACTCCTGCTGCCAACCTGAGCCATTTCTTGCTACTAGGCACTTGTGTCAGTATACCTGTAACCATGGAGCTAGAACGCTGAGACCGTGTCTGGGGGCAATAAACCGGGTCGAGTGCCTTTGTCACTTAGCCATGCCTGTGGTCTTTCTTTATGAATAACATCAAAATCTGCAAAACTATCATGCTGTGCTATCTACCAATAACATTGAAGCTTCAAGGATAGAAGCACTGAGCAGCCTAAACAGCGCTACCAAGGCAACAACGTGTCAGCTCCAGCACTCAACCACACTGCATAGTACTATCGAGGTCTTTTGAACCAGCTATCTGTGCAGAGCTGGGAAAGCATATGGGGAAAAAAAAAACATGTGCAAGTCAACTGACAACACAAGACAGGATAGGTTAGGAAATCTTTCTGTATTACAGATAGGGAATTCAGAGAGGATTCACAAACCCCCCATTCTTACCAGGTAGCTGGACGCCTTTGTTTCAATGATCAGATTTCCTTCAGAAACTGATCAGGAAATCTCAGCTAACACTAATGTTTTCAGAATTGTCAGCTAAACATGGATGCCTGCTTTGAGATTGCTAGGGTTTGATTTTCAAAGTATTGAGTGCATACATTTCCATTGACTTCAAAAGGTGTTGAGCACAGAGCTCCAGCTGCCTACAAAAATTAGAGGACACTCCTGAAAATGTTGGCTACAGTCTGCTGCTTCATCAGTAAAATGGTGGTGGTAAGGAAGAATTAACTAACGCTTGTAAAGCACTGGAAGATCATCAAATGGAATATTTGAAATGAGAGGTATCATAAATAAATATAAAAATTGTTTTAAAGTAGAACACTTTCTCCAGACAAAGTAACACTTAACATAGAGGAAGGGAAGAAAAATCCTCTCTGCAATGATGTGCTTGAGGATAACTTTTTCACAGGGGACAAATTCTCCTGAGCAAGGTGGACAGTTATTATTATTTTGCTCATCTCCTCTGTGAGAAAAGTACCCTGACTCCAAGAAGTCATGCACTTCCTCTTAAACAAAACAACAATACCCCCCCTCCCTCCCACCGATTACATTCAAAATTGAAGATTAGATTAAACTTTCTTTAAGGCCAAAATTCTCAAGCAAGCTGGGCCCTTGCTGTCACTTATGCTCCTTTCTGCTCTTATCTATAGTAAAATAAACACCTGTGATACAACATGGCCAGAAGGCAGCAGGAGAGTGATATAGGAGAGATATGTAAGTCCCAGGAAGAAGAGAAGCCTTATTCCCTATAGGGAAGAAAGGTTTCTATAGATTAATTAAAAGAACCTCAAGCCAATTAGAGCACCTGAAGCTAGTCACCTGATAAAAACCCCCTGCTTCAATCAGCCAGGGGAAGGAGTTGGAGCAGAGTGCAGTTTGGAGAAGTGCCATGGCTGGCTAGAAGACCAAGACCCTAGGTAAAGAGACACCCGGCTTGTGCAGAGAGAGAGAGAGAGAGAGAGAGAGAGAGGGCAGGAAGCCCCACAAGCTGAAGAGCAGGAGAGGGAAGTAGCCCAGGGGAAGGAAGCAAGCACAAGTTCAAGTGGTTTACCACTATCCCTAGGGTCCCTGGGCTGGGACCTGGAGTAGAGGGCGGGCCCGGATCCCTCCCTCTCCACTCTCCTTCTCTGGGCAGGAAACTGTACCCTGAACCCCACCCCACCCCCCCCAAGAAGAGGAAGTGCGGGACCCATCATAATCGTACTGGCAGTTTGCCACACGTGGTGTCAACGGTGGGATCTCCGTGCTGGGGACTTAAACCAGGGTTAACCAAAACCATCCCATCCCCAAGATGGACGATGTGGTTAAGGCTCTAATACGAGCCACTGTGGCTCAGCAGGCGGCTACCCGAATCCAAGCAGCCGCCCAACAGGAGGCGACTCGGGTGCAGCAGGAGACTAATCGGCTGTTGATGAATCAGGCTGCCCAGGACCGAGCTCTGCTACAGGAGCTGGCAAACCAGATGAAGGCCCTTATGGAGCAGAATCACAATTGCGATGGAACCCGGACTATATGGGCCAGCCACTGCCTACAGAAAATGACATGGGAGGATGATGTAGAGGCGTACCTCCTGGCATTTGAGAGAACAGCCCTGCGGGAGGCCTGGCCCCAAGATTAGTGGTCTGGTATCCTCGCCCCGTTCCTGTGTGGAGAGGCCCAGAAGGTCTACTACGATATGGCCGCAGAGACTGGAGGATTACCCCCAGCTGAAGGCAGAGATCCTGGCCAGATCCGGAGTAACCATGGTGTTGCAAGCCTAGAGGTTTCATGAATGGCAGTATACAGAGGACAAGACACCCCGATAGCAATTGTTTGACCTGATGCACCTGACCCAGAAATGGCTGCGCCCTGAGGCCCTCAGCTCTGAAAAAATGATGGAGCTCCTGGTACTGGACTGGTATATGAGGGGGCTACCACCAGGCCTTTGAGCTTGGGTTGGCCAGAATGACCCCTCTACCTACGATGAGTTGGTCTCCCTCATGGAAAGATAGCTGGCAGCCCATGAACTGTTCCAGACCCCAGGGGGTGAGACACGGCAAACCAGGAAGACAGCCCCAAACCCAAGGCCCTGGATTGTCGAGAACTACAGAAGAACCATAACTGGGAGGAAAGACACTGAGGAATGGCCCGAGGCCAAGAAGGGTCCTGGGGGTTTGGGAAGAGAGGGCTGCGGGGGCCAACCAAATAGCCCCAGGCAGAGGGTGGCAACCAGGATAAGGGGTCGGTGTTAAGAGTGTGGGGAATTGAGGCATATAGCAGCCCAGTGCCCCAACAGGGAAGAGCCTATGCAGTGCAATCTGGGGGATCCTGGGGAACAATGTGGCCTAATCGGCCTGGTAGGGGTCACAGTGATCTCACATGGGTATACAAGGTAGTGAAGATGAATGGTATTGCGACCATAGCATTAGTAGATTCCGGGAGTGCTGTCACACTGGTCTTGGGGAAGTTGGTGGGGCAAGACTAACTAACCCAGGCCAAAACCACAGGGGTAACGTGCGTTCATGGCACCGTACATTTCTACCCCACAATCCCAGTATGGATTGAGATCCAGGGAAACACTACCAGGGTAACTGCAGGAGTGGTCCCTAGGCTCCCCTACCCGATCTTAATTGGTAGGGACTTCCCCGGGTTTGAGAACTTACTCCCCCCAGTAGAGCCAGGGGAGGGTAGCAACCCCCGGGCTGAGACGGAGGCACCTACAGATAGCCTCATCCCAATTTTTGCGGAATTTGCCCCAGAGCTATTTTCATCCCCCGGGAAACCCCGAAAGTCTAGGTGGGAAAAGAGGGCAAATAAAAGGCTAGGGACGAGGATTCTAGGAGAGAACCAGAAAGCCTCCCTTGTTGGTAAGTGAACCCGTTCAGGAGGCCAGGAGACAATTCAGGCCAGTGAGAACTCAGAGGCAGTTCCTAGCCCAAGTAGGGCCGGCCCCAGGGGCGGAGAAGAAATAGGTCCCATGGAGTTAGGTCAAATCGGTACCGCACGTGAGAATTTCGGGCAGGACCAAGCCAATGACCCGCTATATGCGAATGTGAGGGAGAAGGTAGTGGAAGTAAATGGCGTACCTGTGGAAGGAAAGACCAAAGGCCTAAGGCTGTATTATGTGATCAAACGTGATCTGTTGTACCGAATAGTGCAAATTCGAGGGGAAGAAGTAGAGCAGCTCTTAGTCCCATGGAAACACACAAGGGCAGTACTAGAGTTAGCTCACAGTCATTTATTTGGGGGACATCTAGAAGTAGACAAGACACTTGATAGAGTCCTAAGAAGATTTTATTGGCCAGGAATACACGCGGAGGTCCAACGCTATTGTACCTCCTGCCCGGAATGCCAGTTGCATAGCCCCCGACCTCACTTGTGGGCCCCATTAGTACTTTTGCCTATTATTGAAGTCCCTTTCGAAAGGATAGCCATGGACCTAGTGGGCCCGCTGAAAAGATCAGCACGGGGCCACCGAAACGTATTAGTCATCCTTGACTATGCCACACATTATCCAGAAGCCATTCCTTTAAGAAACCCCACATCCAAGGCAATAGCAAAAGAACTACTTCAGGTTTTTGCCAGAGTGGGCATCCCTAAGGAGATCCTGACTGACCAAGAAACCCCTTTCATGTCGAAATTAATGAAGGACTTATGTACCCTGCTCCGCATCCATGCCATACGGACCTCAGTCTACCATCCACAAACAGATGGACTGGTAGAGCAGTTTAACTGCACCCTTAAAGGTATGATCCGGAAGGTGGTAGCACAGGACAGAAAAGACTCGGATATCCTTCCACCATACCTAATGTTTGCAATACGGGAAGTCCCCCAGGCGTCCACCGGTTTCTCTCCCTTTGAGCTACTATACAGACTCCACCCATGCGGAATATTGGATATCGCCAAGGAGGACTGGGAAGAACAACCCAACCCAGGAAAGAATGTCATTGAGCACGTGACACAGATGAGAGAGCGAATAGCTCGAGTAACCCCTATAGTATGAGAACATTTGGAAAAAGCACAAGAGACCCAGCAGACATATTATAACCGCTGGGGAAAAGTACGGAAATTTCAGGCAGGAGAACGGGTGATGGTGCTAGTCCCAACAGCGGAAAGCAAACTCCTGGCCAGCTGGCATGGGCCATATGAGATAGTGGAAGCCATTGGGAAATGGACTATAAGGTCAGACAACCAGACTGCCGAAGATCAGAGCAGATCTACCACGTAAACTTACTGAAGCCCTGGTGTGACTGAATGCCTGGTCATTTGGAGAGCTCCATCTCAGATGGACGACCCACAGGAGCAGGTGAGGATATCCCCCGAGTTAGCCCCAGAACAACGAACAGAGGTCATTGATATGATCCAACGGAACCAAGATGTGTTCTGTACACAGCTGGGCCGTACGACACTAGTCCAACATCATATCGTCACCAGGCCCGGAATAAGGGTGACAATAAGACCGTACTGGATACCGGAAGCTAAAAGAGAGGAAATTAGGACAGAAGTGAAGAAGATGTTGGAACTTGAGGTTATTGAAGAATCCCACAGCCTGTGGTCTAGCCCTATTGTCCTAGTACCCAAGCCTGACGGCACCCTGAGATTTTGCAATGACTTCCGGAAGTTGAATGAAGTATCCCAATTCGATGCCTATCCGATACCACGTGTCGACAAGCTAGTTGATCAGTTAGGCATGGCCCGATACCTAACCACTCTGGACCAGACCAAAGGATATTGGCAAATTCCCCTGGCCAAGAACGCCAAGGAGAAGACTGCTTTCTCTACACCTGATGGCTGGTTCCAATACACTGTCCTCCCTTTCGGACTCCATGGGGCCCCTGCAACATTCCAACGACTTATGGATAAATTGCTGCGACCCCATGCCAGGTATGCCGCCGCCTATTTAGACGATATAGTCATCCATAGCGCTGACTGGGAAATGCACCTAGGGAAAGTAGAAGTGGTACTAGACACCCTGCGGAAGGCCGGCCTCACTGCCAAATCTCTCAAGTGCGTGATAGGACTAACTGAGGCAAGATACCTCAGATATGTAGTAGGGAGAGGCTTGGTAAAACCCCAATGGAACAAAGTGGAGGCAATACAAGATTGGCCTCGGCCAGTCCGTAAAAAGCAGGTTAGAGCATTTCTCCGGTTAGTAGGGTACTATCGGAGATTCATCCCTCATTTTGCCACAAGAGCAGGGCCATTGACAGACCTGATAAAGGCTCGGGGCCCCGAGATAGTAAAATGGTCTGATGCAGCGGAAGGAGCATTCGCAGATTTAAGGACAGCCCTTTGCTGCCATCCAGTACTCATAGCCCCAGACTTCAAGAAAGAATTTGTCCTACAAACAGATGCCTCGGAAGTACGGCTAGGAGCCGTCCTTTTGCAGATGGTAGGGGAGGAGGAACACCCTATCCTGTACCTCAGCCAGAAGCTCCTCCCCAGGGAACAAAAGTATGCCGTTGTTGAAAAGGAATGTCTGGCGATAAAATGGGCCATGGAAACTCTCCGCTACTACCTACTGGGGCGGTGATTTACCCTGGTGACAGACCACGCCCCGCTCCAGTGGATGCACAGAAACAAGGAGAAGAATGCAAAAGTGACTAGATGGTTCCTATCTCTGCAACCCTTTCATTTCCAAGTACAGCATAGGGCTGGAAGCCAACACGGCAACGCAGATGGCTTGTCACGAAAGCATTGCCTCTCGTCCCAAGTAGCCCAACCCCATGGTATTGAGCGGGTGGGGCGGGGGGGGGGATATGTGATACAGCATGGCCAGAAGGCAGCAGGAGAGTGATATAGGAGAGATATGTAAGTCCCAGGATGAGGAGAAGCCTTATTCCCTGTAGAGGGAAGAAAGATTTCTATAGATTAATTAAAAGCACCTCAAGCCAATTAGAGCACCTGAAGCTAGTCACCTGATAAAAACCCCCTGCTTCAATGAGCCAGGGGAAGGAGTTGGAGCAGAGTGCAGTTTGGAGAAGTGCCATGGCTGGCTAGAAGACCAAGACCCTAGGTAAAGAGACACCCAGCTTGTGCAGAGAGAGAGGGCAGAAAGCCCTACAAGCTGAAGAGCAGGAGAGGGAAGTAGCCCAGGGGAAGGAAGCAAGCACAAGTTCAAGTGGTTTACCACTATCCCTAGGGCCCCTGGGCTAGGACCCGGAGTAGAGGGCGGGCTCAGCCATCACGTCAGCAAGAAAGGTGGGAGAACTAGGTGCCCTAATGGCTTACCCACCTTACACCACATTTCTCAAAGACAAAGTAATCATACGACCACACCCTAAGTTCAAACCCAAAGTTGTATCACTGTTCTATTTAAATCAGCCCATTTACTTACCAGTATTCTTCCTGAAACTGCACGCAGACAGCAGGGAGGCCTCCCTTCACACATTAGATGTTCGCAGAGCACTAGCGTTCTATGCAGAAAGAACAAAAACATTTAGAAAATTATCCAGACTGTTTATCTCCACAACAGAACAATCAAAGGTTCAAACTATATCCAGACAAAGACTATCCAAATGGGTACCGACAAGTATCCAGTTGTGTTACCAAAACAACAATCTGCCAGCTCCCTCCCAAGTTTGCACACACTCCACCAGAGCAATGTCGACATCTGTGGCCTTTCTCAACAATGTGCCCATCATGGACATTTGCAAAGTAGCTATATGGGCTTCAGCCCATACCTTTACTAAACTGCATTTTAGAACAACAGTCAACTGCAGACATTCAATTTGGACTCTCTGCGCTATCCAGCGTACATAAACCAATTCCAAAGCCCCTTCCCTCCACTGAGGGGCACTGCTCAACAGTCACCTAAAGTGGAGCACCCACAGGGACACTCGTCGAAGAAGAAGAGAAGGTGACTCAACTTGTGCAGTAACTGAGGTTCTTCAATATGGTTGTCCCTGTGGGTGCTCCACTACCCTCCCCCCCGCTGATCCTCAGGGAGTAGAGAAGAACCTGGGGGACAGTTGGCTGCGCACGCTAGGTAGATGCTTGGAGCGGCGCAAGACGGCTGCCACGCATGCGTGGCCAACCTGGGCACTGATACTACAAATCTCCGATTACAAGCACAGGGCACCAAGACACCTGAAGTGGAGTACCCACAGGGACAACCATCTAGAAGAACCTCAGTTACTGCACAAGGTGAGTAACCTTCTCCTCAATTATGGTTCGTTCCTCCCCCACCCCGGTGAAATTTTCCTCATTGCATTTTTAGATGTCAGTGAGCCCCCCCCCCAAAAAAAAAGGTTTAGAAAACAACTTATGAGAAAAGGTTGGAAGAATGGGGCCTCATTAGACTAGAGAAAAGACAGGTGAAACAGAAGTCTTCAAATATGTAAACGGTTGTTCTAAAGACGGCAGTGATCAATTGTGCTCTCTGTCCACCGAGGGTAGGACAAGAAGTAATTGGCTTAGTTTGTAATATGGGAGATATTGGGAGAATTTTTCAAATTATAAGGATAATTGAGCACTGGAACAGGTTCTCTGGAGACACTTTTAAGAACAGATTAGTCACACACTTGTTAGGGGTGGTCTAGGTATATTTAATCCTGGTTTTGTATCTGTGACATGCTGGCGGTGGGTGGGCAGGCAGGGATGCATTCCATTCCAACCCGACATTTCTAAGATTTCATGATCTATATTAAAAGAAATAATGAAAGCTGCTTGGATGTTAGCTTTTTATCATAATATTTCATAAAGTTATCAATAACTTTGTCTACAGTTTTGTATTAAAAGCTATATACTTTACAAAACCTAAACCTTCACATTCTCAATGCTGGGTATTAAATAAGCTAAGCTGAACTTTAAGGGAGCAAAGTTAGTATTGTGGTTAAGACAGGAGATTTAAGTGCCCAGGTTTGAAAATTTTAGCATAGTATCACCTAAAGCCAAATGTAGGCACTTAAATAAGGGGTAAGCATCTCCATATCCCATTGACTTAATGACTTCAAACCGATCTTCTAGTACTGTGCATCTCTGAAAGTCAGGACACTTATGTACGTTCCTAAATATGGATTTTAGGTGACTGACTTCAGATATTCAAGTTTGGAAAACCGTGGCTACTTAATATCTTTGCGCTTCAGTCTGCCGATTAGTGAAATAAAGATATTTCCCTAATTCATGGGTTTGTTGTGAGGCTCAATTCCTTTTTTTCTAGTTAATATACTTTGTATACTTACACTCATATATAAAAATAAAAACATGGTACTCAACACAAAAAAATACCATTTCTTACCTTCCTCTTTAACTTGTGTGTGAATGTAGTGCACATGAATGATATTTGATCTACAGTTCAGGGGACTGAAGTTCACATAACAGGTACAGCTTGGCAGCAGTAGTGCCACCCTACCCTGAGAATGAGCCTCAACTCTCACCTTAGAGGTGAGAGAACCTCTAAGGCTGAAAGTAATCTGCTATTCATGCCCATTCAGTCCTGGATGCCCCTGCTAATTCCAACAAGATTTTGAATTCGTGTCAGTTGTGGAAAATTTTTAACAAGAGTGCTGAGGACAGCATGGAAATAATTTTTGTGTGGTAGCAGTGGTTGAATGGCGGTTTTTAAAAAAAACTTACATTTTGAATGTTATGCAATAAAATGAAAAGCTATTAAGAAGGTATTATGTGCTTCTCTTACCTTGAATATTACTGACTGTACAACAGTCAAATTCTACTTCTAAAATGATCTTTATGAACAGGAAAATCACTTTTGCCAACAGTTTAACACATACAGCTGTCTACTGTAACTTTTCTGTACCCAGCTGGATGAAGAGGAATGCCATTCTAATATATCTGCAATTTGCTGCAAAAGAGAAAAATATAGTTGGAGGGTGACGGAAAAGTTATAATTCTAAAAACCTCTAAAGGAAAGAAATCAGTTTTTTCTTCACCATGGCGAACTAAAAGTTTGGGTGTTTCAATAAAAATAGTTAATAAAAGTCTGTCTTATTGATGAGAAGCTAGGCACTTAAAATCATGTCTCTTCCTGTTTTTCATTCAAAATAAGTCTCCATAATACATAGCGATCTCCCTAAAGGAACCACCTACGTGGACTCTTATGTGTAGTCCTACTGAAGACATAGATCTTCTGTGAGTGTAAGGGGTTGGAGGTGGATCTCTTTGCATGATTGAGACCTGTTCTGTTTCCATTTCTCTACATGGTTATTTTCCTATTGCAGCCAGATGAATTGACCAGTTTAATTGTTGTGATGTTGTATGACCTCCAAGATCGAAAGTTTCAAGCCCGACAGATTTCTGAGGAAGAGGAATCAATACCAGAAGTCCGAGATGTAGAACGTTATCTATACAGGTATATATTATAAGGAATTTTCTAAGTGGGCATAAATATAGACTTATAACCTATAATAGGTTTTTAAAATTGCAAATATTGTAAACCTTTGTTTTCATCTCAAGCCATCGTGGGTGTCTTTAAAGATGATTTGGTTTCAAAGAGAAACTTCTGGATTCCTAAAGTTAAGATTAAGCTTGTATTTAGTCAAAACTGCTGATGGAATACTTTTGAAGTAAAAATGTAGTGCCTTATTTCTGTTGCTTATCTGATGGAAAAATCCAGAAAACCCAAGACCAAGTCAATATGAAAAAACATTACTCCAGCATTCAATAAAGAGATTCAGAAAGATGAGCATGGTGTGGTAAAGAACTAAGGAATCTCTGTAAAACACCTAACAGCCTTGCACTCTGCTCTACCATACTTCCTCTAGGTTATTTTAGAGGTACTTTCATAAGACATCGAACAAAGAATCTGGTAAGTCTCATATTTAAAGTAATGCCAAAGTCATTCCCTCTGCAGTATATTTACTTAGTAAAGTCACTGGATTCGTGGGAGAATATGGTCTCACTATTGAAATTAGAAGTGTAGCTGCACCGGCACAAGCAGCTGGATGGGCTAGCTGCCCTGAGTACAATCCTTTCCAAGACCCTGGGTACATAGTCAGAGCTTGGGTGGATATGTCTCCTTGAACTGGAAATTATACCTTCCAGGTCCAGTTGAAACATATTCTAAGTACTTTAGAGACAAAAAGACCACTTGTGACAGCAAAATGATATCGACTTTTTTGTGTGCTTTGATCAGCCATGAAATAGCTAACAATTCTGATGTTTAAATTATCATCATTGGGCATTAGACTTAACACACCATTTATGAATGAGGCAGTTAACACTTCTTAAAAACTATTGTTTCAGACTCCTTGGAAATTCAGATTTCATTGTCTTTGGTTACAAGTGCATCATGTTTTCAAGGTTTTCTTCTTACCCATAACAGCTACACACTTCCTCTCTTTTTTAAAATAGAAGCTGAAATTCAGGAGGTCAGGGTGAGACATGGCCCAATTTGAGACAGTTGTATGCTTAAGTAATATAGTCTCAGCTATGCATGTTGGCTAAGAGTGCAATCTCCTTGGGGCAGGGACTGTTTCATACTACATTTTTGTATAGTGTCTAGCAAAATGGGACCACACTCGTGATTGTGGCCTCTGGGCATTGCTGCAGTATAAATGTTACATCATCATAATGAGCTAAAATCTTCTAATCTGGGTAAAGCTATCATTTTATACTTGTAGTTTTAAGACCAAACTGGCTGCTGCTTTAGCAAGATGTCGAATCAAACATGATGCTCTTTCAATTGAATATATTCTACCAGAAACTCTACGGAAACAGGAACAAAGGGCTTCTGCTTTACCTTTGTATGCTTGGATAAATACATTAAAAAGCAGGTAAGATCTGTAAAATTAACATTCCATATGTTCATTATAGAAATATACATATTAAATTGTATATTGCCCTTCTGTGAATTTGTTTTAAAAATTTGCATAGTACGTTATCATCTTATAAGGCATGGATTTCTTCTAATAAACGTTTATTTAACAGGACCCAATTGACCTAAACATCACACTTCCATCTGCCATTTTTTAACCTAGTAGTGGTACAGTAATCTTAAGTGTTACCTGTAACTGACAAGATGCTAGAGGAAAAATAACAGCTTTTCTGTTGTTTTTTTTTCTAATTTACTTATTCGATGCATTTGACAACACCTTGAGTGTATCTGCACTGTGCTGGAATGCCGTGTTCCAGTGTGGGTAGTCAGACGTGCTAGCTCTGCTACAGCTATTGCACTAAAAATGAATATATAGTCAGGGTAGGTGCCTGAATATGTACTCAGGGGTTCTGCGTGGGTTTTTACTCAGGCAGCTAGCCCAAGCTGCTGCCTGTGCTACCCTGACTACACTGCTATTTTTAGTATGCGATCTTGAGCAGAGCTAGCATGTCTGTCTGCATGTGCTCAGAAGCACTCTCCTAGCTGCAGCACAGATGTATCTTTTGCATATAGTGATCCGCACTGTTTCCTCTGCATAGTCAGTTTCCCTAATTTATTTTTGTGTGTCTTGAACATAGCAACAAAGTGGAGGAAAAAATATTAAAACTAGAAATGGTATTTTAAAACCGCAAAAATTGGTAAAGGGCTTTGGGAGGGACGTATAGTACCTAGAACTACTTTTAATTGATTTTTTTTTTTTAATTTTTCTAGTTGACAGTGTTCCTTTAAATGCTTCTTTATATATACGTCAGTAAATAATACTAGTTTTAGTATTTATTTCAGTACTAAAAGAACTGATAGGATGGATAACTTGACATTATTGTCACATCTTTTTTTCCTTACCAGTAATTTCTTCATAACCTTCCTTACCTCAAATGTTCTGTCTTGTCTATTTTAGACTGACAGCTTCAGGGCAGAGAATGTGTCTTACTCTGAACATGATTCTGCAACTTGTACTTGGGCGGAATACCTGACTAAAGATTGCCATGTTGGGTCCTCTGTTTACAATGTACAGTGTAAATTTATGGCACTATATAAACAATAGTAGATTAAAACAAATGCGAGATTTTTGTGCACGACACTTAACTGCATGACTGTACCCTGGGTATTATGAATTACAAATTGCTTAACGTTCATTCGTGCATTATCTTTCCGCGACTAAGCAACAAATTCACTGGTGGTGTAAATGGATGTGAGTCCACTGTAGTCAGTTGAACTGCAACTGTTTACACCAGCAATAAATTTGGTATGAAATATCAAATCCTACCTCTGAGTTCTGTTTTTATGATATTTTTTATGGCAAAAATCCAGATTTTCCAAGTTAATTTTTAGTTATTAACATTGTATGTTCAGTGGTCAGAATTACTATGAGTTATGCATGTTATCTGTTAACAGCCTTGAAGACATTTACAAAGAATTGAAAAAAGAGGGATTCACAAAAGTTGAATCTGTGTCAGATTTTGAAGGTTATACTTACTGTCTGGACAAACACTGTCATGATGTACTGGTTTTTCCCGCCTCTCTCAAAGAAGAAATACTTAATTTGGAACTTTTCACAAGTTACAAACTCATTTTACAGGTGAGCTAAATAAGTCTGGAGTGGGTCTCGTAATCTGATCTGCAAACTAAGATAGTGTTGTACATTATAGTCTGTTCAGACATTGCATGGTTTTAATTTTTTTTATGACTAAATAAATAACCAGGCACTAGCACTTCCTGCAAACTTCCTAGTGTAAGCAGGGTCTGAATGACCTCTCCCCTGACATCTGGTGCTGAGCTTGGGGGAAAAGACTTCAGGAACAGACAGTTTGTATAGTCATACCTACTCTGCCTAGGTACGCAGCATGATGGAGCTGCTTTACCAAAATGATCACTTTTGTCTGGTGTTGGGTTACAGATCATTTCAGTAATGAGTGCAGAGATAATTAAATGTTACTCTTATTGTGTAAGTAAAGGGCAGCAGAATTGTAATTAGCTTGCCCTGATTGAGGAGGTCACCCTAAACTAAACCTTACTCACCAAGCAGGGGATAGGAATGCCAAATCTCAGTGGAAGATGGGGGTGGGAACAGGTGGTCCTACTTGGTGGTATGTACTCTGCCCAAAAAGTCCTAGACACCATTTGACGACCCCCTTCTAGTGTTTAAAGACAGAGCTAATGAGACTCAATTGAGAGTCATTGTTTCTGTTCAATGATTACTAGAGCTGAATCCCTGAGAAGGTCTAGGGGGTAGGGACAGTGATGAAAGGAAAGACATGCAAGGGCTGTACTGGCAATGAGGTTTCCTGCTACCCAGTGAAATCACTAAAGACCTGTGTTAATTCGTGGAACCTCAGAACATGGCATTGCAGAAGTGGCATTGAGTGTCCAATAGTGACAGCATGCAACCAGCACAGCAAAGAAAAGCAGCAGCAGTACAGGATCAGCAGCAGAGAAAAGCAGTGGATGCACTGGCAAACAGCCAGTTGCAGAGGCACCAAATGGCCACAGAGACATTGCTCCCTCCTTCCTTTCTGAACACCTCAACGAGTTCTGAGTCATCACTAACAAAGGACAGCCAACTGTGAATGGGGTGCAGCAGAGGGAGAGAGCAGTGGTGTGTTTAAAGAGACATTTGTTTTGTCATATTTTCCCACTGCAAGGTGGGAAACAGGCAAAGAACACTGCCCAACACACACAGGGGAGTTGGTTTTTGCTTATGTCTGCATGCTTCTGAATGTTTTTGTGGTGTTGTCCCAAACTAATGCTTGGATCCCTTTCCCTTTTAATAAAAGTTCTCTTTTGTTAATCACAGACTCAGTGTTTGTGAATGGGGAAGTATTGTCTCTTAGAAGTTTCTGGGCTGGTCGTAAGTTTTCCCCAAATTACTGGGTGAGGACTCGAGCTGGTTCTGTTTTGTATTGTTAAGAGGAAATCCTAGATATTGAACCTGGCCCTTGTTGCTTCCGATTCCACCTGACAGAAGCATTACACTACAGATAATTTTTTTTATAGTGAAGAGCCTAGGAAGCATTAACATTCTCAACTGCAAATGTGACTCAAAGTGATAGCTCCAATGCAATCGGTATGACGTCTGAGTTGAGATCTTTATTATAAAACTTTTTTTTAATAGAGACTATGGGTAAAATTTTCAAAAGCATAAGAGTCCCATTTCTAAATGAGAAAGGACCTTTTGTCTTTGAAAAAAGGATTTAAGCTCCTATGTCACTTAGGCACTGAAAAAAAAAATTCTCTAGTTGGTAAATAATGGCATCTTAATGTTTTTGACATCTCTGCTGCAGTTACATCCCTAGGCTGAGATAATGGCCAGTCCCCCTCCATAGTGCTTGCATAGGGGTTCCTAGCCACTGAAGCTTCAGAAACTCCAGTGGCTTTTCCCCTGGCTTGCCCTCAGCATCACTCCATGCCAGCCTATTCAAAGCTGGTGCAGAGATCCCTACAACAGTACATAGGTGATGTGAGGCCCCTATACAACAACTCTGCTGCTATCCTGTTCCGGCACTAAATCAGCCTTTTTGTTTGAAATAGCAATAAGCATTTTATAAAAGTCCACATGATCAGATGCATGTGGGGGACCTTTTCCTTGGCTCTCCAAAGCACCTAAGGCCTTAGTACTGAAGACAACATGACCTATAGTCAAGATTTTCAAAAGTGATGAGTGACTTTGAATGCACAGTTTGAGAACCTTGAAAGGGCCTGCTCACTAGTCACTTTTGAAAATCTTGGCCCCATATTTATGACACTCGTAAAGGCCCCATATGCATATTAAATAAGACAGCTACAGAATAAGACTGCCCTGTCTAAATGAGATACTGATGTTCAACTATAGTAATAGTCTGAGTCCCCTGACACATGGTCCTCCGACAAAAGTATCCAATAGCATGATCCTAATCTAAATGATTTTATCAGCAAAATAACTCCTCCTGGGAAAAACTCATCTCTGTTAATGATATGATGCAGATTAACGAAGTTGTTCAACATCCAGAACAGATCTGCTCATTAGAACTTTGCAGATGCTATAATGGAGGCAATGAAACTCTTCTTCACCTCTTGCAAAGCTACTGTATAGGTTTATTTAAAATTGTTTGTCACAGTCAAATTCAGCACAAGACTTGTAACGTGTTCTCTACTTGTCTTCGTTCTACCTTTATACTAGGCCATCAGTATACTGTAGTGATGTGAGGATTCACCTCTGAAAGGGGAAGCTTAGTGGACATTGCACTGATAATCAAGTTTGAAAGAGGATTCTAATGTCATCTCAGGTCATTGCTAAAAAAGGCATATTGGGTGAACAGTACTATTTCCCAGAGTCATCAGAAAACAAGGTTCCATTTGCCTCCATGACATATGAATAAAACAGGTCCTTTTCCACAGTAAAAGAGGTATGCCCCAACCTCAAATTGGACAAGGTAATGGTTGAGCTTGATGAGGGTGTACATCTTTGCCCACCAACCTCTAATTTTGAGATAATCTGTTTTTTCTTTTTGGAGGTCTTGTGAGGCTTTGCAGTCTTTTTGGGTTCAAATCTGTACAAGGAAGCTTTGTTGCCAAGAGTTTGTTCCCTTTCAATCAAGGTTTACTCCGTAGCTCTACCATTTGACTATGTGAGAGAGAATTTCCCCCCTAGAACGGTGTAAGACAGCCAAGTGAACATCCTTGCATTTTTCTTTGTCATTGTAGACTTGATGTAGCAGCCTGACTTCAGGCATTTGAAATGGTTGAGTTCCCCCTTGCAAGGGATGACCGACATACCTATCTGTTTCTCCCGTTGTTCTGTGCCCACTGACAGCTCAACCGTTTTGTGTGTGTTGGCGTTGGAATGATGATCTATCATTTTTTAAAATTTAGAATCAGTGAGGTTTGTATTTTCGTCTTTAAATCTAAGCCATACAGACTTCAACATAAAGATTTTTTTTTTCTTTCCCCACTCATTGGTAAGAGGAACTGAACTCACCTGTCTAGTTGGAAAGAGTACAGTACTTGGAGTAACCAAATTAATCTGAAGCTAAGATTCAACAACGTAAATCTACCAATTATTAATTAGCTGTATTTAATTATTTAACTGGCATCATGTATTATCTTTTAGGATAAGTCTCGCAGCCTCGCTGTACATTCTGTGAAGGCCTTATTGAACATGGATGATGACATCATAGTAGCTCATATGGGTTCACGGCTGACTGCTGCCCACATGTCAGTGTTGTCAAATCAGAGCACATCCAAAGTTTTTGTATGTGGCGTAAAATCGCAGGCAAAGGAAGTTGAACTGAAGGAGCTGTTCACACGCATGGAATGTGGAAGTATGTGTTAAGCATTTATTTAATAATACAGTTATTTCCAGAGCCCAGGTAATTCTGCCACATTTTAAAGCTTACTCTTCAGTTGAGCAAAAATGTTTTAAAAATGTTTCTGGTACAATATATATTTAGAAAAAATCCTTCAGGTATTTAAAAATGTCTGTCAGTATTCTCATTCATGCACCATCAGGGCAGGGTTAGATACATATTTGTATCGTTTTTTTGTTTGTTTTTAAGGAATTAAGTCAATTAGAGGTTCCCATGCTCTGTCATAATCCCATGAAAAATTCTGTTGCTGCAACTGAAATTAAGTGACAAGTCTAGTAAATCCCACTCCCCACCAATTTATCAAATAAGTAGTGAGTCTTTTTTGTGTGGTAGGGGGGAGAGAGAGAGACTTGTACAGAAAATTCCCAGTTTGTACCCTGAAAGCCTCATTTCACAGGATCCTTTTTGAGGGATAAGAGGGCTAGGACGTTCCTTTTAGAGTCCAGTAACATTGCCCCTAGATCACTTGAAAACTTTGCTGCAATGTGATGTACTGCCTGTAGTTGGTGTCTTTGCAATCTGCTGCTTCTTCTGAGTTCAGCTGCACCTGATATGCTCTGCTCAGAGAGGCAATCTTAGCTATGTCTCTAAAAACCCCTATTGGGATTTAACCTAAACCCTCCATACAGCTGTCTTGCAAGGCAGAGCCTCCTGCTAGGGTATACCTCTCAACACATGGACTCTGAAAGGAGGGGCAGTGAGGAACAACACACCTTGAAATGAAGGACATCAAATATTTTACAGTTCAATTTTTTTTAAAGTACAAGCATGCATGAGATTCCCAATTCTTAGTCAACTCTTCAGAGATTATACTTGGCCTGTACAGAGAAACACAAAATGCAACTGAAATAATGCTCAAAGCAGGCCACATGAGGAGAGAATTTCCATTCTTTCTTTTGCCTTTTCCCCTTCCCCTTGTCCTGATTGTGTCCTCTGCTCCATTCTCTCTCCCTGCCTGTCTCCCCATCTATATCCTTCTGTCCCTTCTCCTCTTCTCTCCCACTCTCTCTCTGTCTGTTCATCTGTACTCTGTTTCAGGTGATAGTTGGCCCCTCCCTCCTCACACTCCCAGGTGCCATTAGTGCCTCTTTTCTCTCTCTCCTTTGCCTGTTGGCTTGTTTAGCCTAGCAAAGCAAAGGCTGAGAGGGGATATGATTACTCTCTATAAATATACATTGTGGGGGGTGAAGAACTATTTAAGCTAAAGGACAGTGTTGGCACAGGAACAAATGGCTATAAACTGGCCATGAACAGCTTCAGGCTGGAAATTAGAACAGCTTCCCAATAGGAGTTATGGGAGCAAACAACTAAACTAGTTTTGAGAGAGAGCTGGACGAATTATGAGTGCGATTATATGATGGGGTTCTTTGTGGGTCTTGTTTGGTGTTCCTAAATCTCACACTTCAGGGCTTTCAGCTGCTTACCTCAAGGAATCAGGAAGGGACATTAACCCCCCGCCCACTCCCAATGTATGCTGTGTAGGTGTTTTTTTGTTTCCTTCCTTCCTCTGAAACATTAGAGATGGCAACAGCTAGAGATGGGACACTGGATGAGGAGGGCTGGTGCCCTGAGATGGTACCAGGCATTCTCTCTCTCAGTTGCTTGGCTGGCTGGTTCTTGCTAACGTGCTCAAGATCTCACTGATAGCCATATATGGGGTTAGGATGGAATTTTCCCCCATGTCATATTGGTGGTGACCTTAGGGTGTTTTCCCCTTCCTCTGCATCCTGGGTTGCTTGCCAGGATCATCTGGGTATACCTCACTTAATCAAGTCCCTGCCATTGCAGGGGCCTCGGGCATTGGTGTCTCTCAGTCAGTCCTATTCTCTGCCTAAAGTTAAACATAATACTTTAGTCTCCTGAAACCTGTAAATCCTTGGTCTAATTTGAGTTGCTGGGTTCAGTGTGTGAGTGCTGGGTAGTATTTGTGGCCTGTAGTAGGAAGGCAGTCAGACTAGATAAGCTGGTGGTTCATTGTGGCCTTAAATTATATGACACTGTTCCCTACAGGGCGCCCATCCAGGCCCTTGTAGAGATAATAGAATATGAGAAATCTAGTTTGCATTTTAATTATAAGCATTCATATTTTAATGGTAGACACAAACTGTTTTAGGTAAAATTAGCATAATGCCAATGTGATTTTTGCTTTATTAGATTAAAATTTTACTGGATTGCTTTCATATTAAGCTCTCAGTGTTTCATTGTTTCTCAGACATTGAGCTACTACATGAGGATTTTACTGATATTGAACCAACAGATCAAAGACTGCAAAAGGCTAAAGTTATTCTGCTGCTACCTCGGTGCTCGGGATTGGGTGTTAGTAATCCAATAGAATTTATTCTAAATGAACATGAAGGTAATTTTGATACCACAGTATAATTAACCAATTGTGTTTTCATTTTCTTTAAGTTTAACTTGTTAGTATGGCAGGGACAATTTTGTTGTTGTTTGTGCAATGCCTAAGACAAGTGTCCTATTTCTTCACTGGAGGCTACAGGTGCTACAATGATACGAATAATAGTATTATTCAAATTCTCTTTTTAATTTCAGCTAACAAAAATATAGATCCTATGAATAATACTTTGAATACTCCTACATGTATAATTGCAAAATACCATATAAATACAATGGGACAGTTACACAATTAAAATTGCAAAGACAGATGAATGCTGATTACTGTAAGTGGTAGAGGGTCAAATCTGAAAATTAGGAATTGTGAAATTTTTGAATAGTGGAATTTCAGACTATCTTAATTTTGGATCATTAGAGTGCAAGATTAGTCATGAATTGCAAAGAGTCAGTTTCCAACAGCTGTGTTATCTTAGCTGCGCTTCATACTGACGAAATAAATATCTCTAAAATGTCTCCTGGTATATTTAGTACTTTGATAAATTAGGTAGAACAGCTACTCTATAGAGGTATGTTGTTTTCCTAAGCCATATATTTAAGATGTTTTTATGTTGGGTCAAAGTTTATCCCTAATTATAGAAATATAATTACTTTTAATATCCTGATTTTGTTTCAGTATTAATCTTGTTGTTTTACAATAATATATACACAGCATGTGATCAGCAGTTTTCACTTCGGGGTCAATAATATACTCATTCCCCTAATTTCCTTAATAATAGGGATATGAATCTTTTACTGTGGTCGCAATTGTCACAGAACTGTGAATTTTGACATTTATATGGACCCAGTTTGCTAGTTTGCTTTGATCTAGTCCTCTTTGAAAGGGGACTAGATCAAAGCAAACTGTTGATGCAGGGCAGCAAGGTCCACATGAACAGTTCATTAGTTGGCTTTGATAAGCAGCCTCCTCCTCCTCCTCCCCATCACCCCTACACTCCTGTCTGCATTTTGCCCTTGCCCCTGCCTCCCTGCCCCTCCCCCAGACTTCTGCACCCACCCAACCACCCCTAGCTCCACTTCTGCATCTAAAACCCCATCTGCCTCCCCTAGCCTTGTGTTTCCAACTTCCATTCTAACTCCCCCCACCCCCACAGACCTCCCTCTCCCCAGTGCGGAGCTCCTAGAAGGGGCAGGGCTGTCTTCCTCCCCCGCCCCGATCCCCTATGGTGGCAGCTCCCATTCTCTGCCCTGTTTCCTTAGCTCCCCTGATTCCTTACACTCTCTCCTGGTACTGGGACCTGCTGCCCAGGCTTAGCACTTCACTGGCACATCCTAGGCTCTGACCTCCCACTGTAGAGAAGGGCCTTCAGCCAATCAGAAAGTGAAGGGCAGTGCCCAGTTGCTTGGCAGAAATTAGTTGAAGTCTGTTGTGTCCCATCCTGACCATTCCTTCTCCAGCAATAGGCTGGGGAGAGAGAAGGGAGAGGCAGACTGGGGAAGCTGGTGAAAGAGAAGGGTTGAGGATCAGGCAAGTTGGGGGCAGAAGGGACTGGGAAGTAGAGGACCCAGGAACCTGCAAGGGGGAAAGAAGGTAGAGAACGAGAGCTGTCACTGCAGGGAACCTGGGGGATAAAGGGGGCAGAGACTCAGTCCTGCCTTTTCTAGGAGCTCTGCACTGGGAAGAGGGGTCTGTGTGGTGGAGGGGAGTCAGAATGGAAGGGCAGCCCCGTCCCCTCAATCCCCCATATAATTTGAGCACTGATTAACAGGTTGTTTGCTTTGATCTAATCTTGTTTCAAAGGAGACTAGATCAAAACAAATTAATGAAGGGTGAATATGCAGCAGCAGTGTCCACAAGGTTGCCATCCACTAAAGATAGGACAAGAAGTAATGGGCTTAATCTACAGCAAGGGAGATTTAGGTTAGATATTAGGAAAACCTTTCTAACTATAAGGTAGTTAAGCTCTGGAATAGGCTTTCAAGAGAGATTGTGGGGTCCCCATCATTGGAAGTTTTTAAAAACAAGTTGGACAAACATCTGTCAGAGATGGTCTAGGTTTACTTGGTCCTGCCACAGCTCAGTGGGCTGGACTAGATGACTTCTCAAGGTCCCTTCCAGCCCTTCATTTCTATGATTCTATGACCATAGCAGGAAATTACCAATTTTTTACTGTGACTGTGCTTTGACAAAATCTTATCCCTGTTTATTCAGGACATGGACATGAAAAAGAAACTTATTTTCTTAAGAGTCCAACTGATATTGCACTTATGACATCAAGTGGAAAATTCATCTTTGTTTATTATATCAAAATTGGCTAGCTTAAAAACAATTGTTAAAAGGAGATCAGCAGAAGGGCTGAATGAATAATTGATTTTTTGGTTCAAGGGCCAAACCAAAACACACTGAAACTGATTTCCCCCCCTCACTGAAACTCAAAACGTAAACTTTGTTTAGGTTGAACGTTTGGAATGTCATTTCATAACAACATTTTCTAAATGAAATGTCAAAACGTTTAATTCAAAAATGTCGAAACAAACTGTTCTGATACTTTCGAAAAATTTTTTGGTAGAAACTGGTTGCCGAATTTGACTTGAATTTGCAAATAGTTTGTGTCCTGAAGAATGCATTTGTTGGCAAATTTACTATTCACTGAAAAACTTTTTTCCTAGTACAAACTAGCAGAAGGGGGAAAAAAAAATCTTAAATGAAACAGGAAACTCTTAATTACATGCCCATCCTAATTTAAAAAAAAAAAAAGCAATGAGAAATATAGGAAAACCTAACTGAACAATACTGTGTTTAAACAGAATCTGGGTTCTTTGAAGTACTTCATATTACTCATCAGATGGAATCAGCTAATATTTAAATCTGGACCTTATTCTGACAGATCACATGAAGTACCTAACTTTTAACATTTAGATTGTGACAAAAATAAAGGCTAGAAAACTTAATATAATGTGTGAAGTGCTGCTGACAGATGAAGTTGTTGGCATTTTTCAAACTCTTTTCTAATCTGCACTTCGCAGCCAGCGAGGTCCTTTCTCCTCCTGTTCTTCCTTCCAGTGGGAGAGTTCTTCATATTCCTCATTCAGTGGGGAATTACTAGCTTGGTGAATTACTAATACTTTTTGAAAGGGGACAGGGAACTAAGGAGTCAAAATTAATGCCGTTTGAAATTAAATATCTCCTAGCAGAAGTGAGGGTTAAAACTTGCTTATGGGATGAGGAGGAATAGAAAAGAAGCCTAGAGGGGATGTAGACACATTTCAGTATAATAGAGTGCTTTCTGTTTCTGTTAGCTCAATAATAACCATTTTGTGGGATATGAAACCTTCAACCTTGAATTTACTTAGCTGAGGTTATTACCTCAGACAGGGAGCACTTTGAGATTTAAATATATCCTAATTTTTGTCTGTGGGTTTGGATTTTTTTCAGTTTATTTTCAGTTTTTTACTTTTCACAATGTGTATGTCACAATATGTCACTACATTTGTGACAAAACAAAATGTGGTGATATTTAACTGTGACTAAAGAATTTCATTATTTTTTCAGACTTTTTGGTTCAGGGCCAATCTTTGTGGCTCAAGGTTCCTCTTCAGTGGGAGTTAAGGGTGTGCTCAGTGTTTTGCAGGACTCAATGTATAATGAGAGAGACATTTAACCAGAGAAGCCAAACAAATGAAAAGATTTTTTGCTTAGTTCTGATTTGCATTTGAAAATTCAAGATGTCCAAGAAGGAAACAAGCATTGTGGTAATGCTCTTGATGATACTACAGGATTCGGAGACCAGTTAGAAATCTCTAAGAATAGTTTCAAGTTAATTAAATAGAATAATGCTCAACTTCATAAACCTAATTGAGCGTTCACTGTATGTTGTCTATTTCACAAAAGAAATATGTCACAAATAAAACACTTGTTTCAAGATTTAAGATATTGTCAAGCATTTCATTTTCAGTTGACCATATCCCCTTATGGACTAAATGTTTAAGTGATTTAAGTGGATTTACTGTACAAAATCTTCTTTAAATACTGAGAAATAACATAGTAACATTTTAAATATAAACTGAATAACTAGGAGGGAAAAAGTAATCATATAGGCACCCTTGCACTTTGCAGTTCATGTGATCTGTTTTCACTATGTCAACAGTAATCATGTCTGTTAATAGAGAATTTTCAGTGAAAACAAATGGATTTTAAAATATGAACATGAGTTTTAAATGTAAAAATGAATTTGACTGTTTTAATAACTTTACATTCAGACGCAGGATTGCTGAGAGACCTTTCTCAAGGATCTGTAGCTGAAAATAAACTCCATATTCTTGCTGAGAGGCAGCTTCAGGAGTTAATGCACGCAATGCGATGTAAGTCTGTTTTCTCTCAAGTTTGCGAAAACATGACCATAATTTGATGCAGTGTATAAAAAAAATAGGCATTTCTTACTTTAAATCTTCAACAGTAAATGTGTACCATGTCCTCAAAGTAATGTCCACCTCATATAGTCTACTGTGAATAAATTTATTACCTCAGTTTCCTTCTCTCAACATTTATATAAGTGGTACTAAGTCCTTCCTCCTTACCTGTTTCATGCGCCGAAGTTAGAGAAGAACGTAAAAGCCGGTAAAGCAGCCAGTAAGGTTAGGATCCTTTTCCTGTTACCAGCTGCAGTAGTAAAGTGATATATAATTATAGGATAAAATTTTCAAAGGCACTTAATTCCCTGTGACTTTCAGTGGGACTTAAATGCTTTTGAAAAGTTACTTGCAATAACTAAAGTAGTAAATAAAAATGATGAAGCCCCAGATCTTGAGAAGTATTTAAGCATCTAACTCCCATTGAAATCAGTGTGACTTAGGTGCCTCAAATGCCTTTGAGGATCTGGGACAAAGAATCAAGAGGAACTAAAAAAGGCTCAGAAGTTGGTAAACAGAAGCATATGTTGTATGTAGCAGTTTACTGCTTCCCCACAGTAGTGTGGCAATCCTGTAGACAGTAGACATGGAAATAACTTTTAAGTACAATGAGACTAGTCATGTGAGGAAAGTTACACACACATAGAAGTGTTTGCAGGATCAGGCTATTACTGCATGCACAGAGTAATGAGGGCACTGTAGACCTGAAGGATATGGAAATATTCAAACTAAGGAAAAATATCCAAAACATTATTTAGTTGGAGGAAAAGTCTCGTGAAGCAGAAGAGCCCTAGGGATGAACTTCAGGGCAGGGACCATTTTTTTGTTCTTCATTCATACAGTGCGTAGCACAATGGGGCCGTGCCCATGACTAGGGCCTATGCTACAGGGACTATAGCTGCAGGGCCGTGACTATGCCAGCATAACCCTATAGCGTTAGATGCAGCCTATGGGGATGGAAGGAGTTTTTCTGTTGCTGTAGGAACACCATCTCCCCATGTGATGGTAGCTAAGTTGATGGAATTATTCTTCCATTGATCTAACTGTGTTTACACCGGGGTTAGGTCAACATAGCAATGGTGCTCTGGAGTGTAGCTTTTTTCACACCCTTGAGCACTGTATCTATGTCTGCCTAAACTGTAAATGTAGCCTGGGCATAGGGCTGATAGGTGCCATGGTAGTACAAATAATAAACCGTAATAATTAATCACACATTAAAAATGCATTTGAAGTGTGATACAGCAGCCATGGTTTTTGTGGTATAAGTGCCGAGACATTGCATGTCTGTCTCTGTTTGTTGCTCTGGTGTAACAGCACCTGGAAGAGACTTCAATTCATGGGATCTATAATGCCCAGAAACATGAATTGGAGGTTCAGAGAAGAAAAACAAAGAGTGTGGAGAGACAGATTCACGTGGAACAACTTAGAAGGACTAAATGTGTACAGTTTGGCCAATGTGGTGGCTAAGGAAGAACTAGGGCCCAAATCCTGCTACCTGCTCCAGCTGCTTTGTGCCAATCTGGCAGCAGAAAGGTGACCGTTGACAAAGATTCCCCTAGACAGCCAGGGATTTCTTAAAGTGGCATAGGGTCATTCTAGCACTACCTGCACTTCCATCCCCTCCTGTCCCTGTGGCAGGAGGCATGAACAGGGGATCCCTATGTTCTGATGTTCCCCAGACTAGCCTTTAGGGGCTGATGATAGCAAGCCCATAGTATAACAGCTTTGAGGCTACCGTCATTATGTTGGGAACTTGCCTGGAGGCTTAGTCATGGCCCCAGGATTGGGAAGTGGATTACAGTAGAACCTCAGAGTTACAATCACCAGAGTTACCAACTGTCTGGTCAACCACACACCTCATTCGGAACCAATCAGACAGCAGAGCCGCCCTCCCCCCCAAGCAAATTCTTTACAGTACAGTGCTGTGTTAAATGTAAACTACTAAAAAAAGAGAGAGTTTTTAAAAATAATTGACAAATAAGGAAACTGTTTCTGTGCTTGTTTTATTTAAATTAAGATGGTTAAAAGTAGCATTTTTCTTCTGCATAGTAAAGTTTCAAAGCTGTAATAAGTGAATGTTCAGTTGTAAATTTTTGAAGGAGCAACCATAATGTTTTGTTCAGAGTTACAAACATTTCAGAGCTATGAGCAACCTCCATTCCCAAAGTGTTCGTAACTCCGAGGTTCTACTGTAATTCCCACTTTGATCTATCCCATTTTCCCCTCACCCCTCTGTTCTTAGTAGCATGAGCACAGCTCACACACAGGCCTGGATTTGTGCCTAAGTCTGCAAATATTTAAAATACATTTAAATAAAAAAGCACTGGAGAGAAATTATTTAGGTTGGCACACGTGGGTATTACTATATGTAAAAGGATGACATTTGAAAAGGAAAAATGTAATCTCAATAACAATAAAAACTTCCTGGAAATGCAATGTATTAGAATGTGGTATAGCTCTGTTGCTTTGAAAATTTAAAATACATTGGACAGATTACTAGAAATATACTAACTCGCCTTGTGGGGGGAGAGATGGAAAGGATGATTTAATATCTTCTATGATCTGATCATTCACTGAATATTTCTGCATATTCACTATTCATTTGATAACTTTCCAATGATTTTCATAACAATTGAAACAGAAGTATGTTTTAAAAAATCGTATATTTTTGAATTTTAAATTGCTTTCCTTATTCCAAAAATGGTAAACTAGAAAAATGTTTTGTTGCATGTTTATAGTTAATAAAGTGCAAGCCATTGTCTACTGCACTTGTTCAGTTTATCCAGAAGAAAATGACGCAATATTGAACAAAGCACTGGAATCTGGAGTGGAAGGAAGTAAAGCACAGCCTTATAGGTAAGGAATAAATAGTCCTGTCTGAGGAATACTAAAAAACATAGAAAGGCATTAGCTACATTTTTCCATTTTTAACTTTGCTCAGTTGTGTTGGTTGAGTATTTACCATAGATGTCTATTGTATGGACCTATGAAGATTATTTTTTAAATCTAAATGATGAGTAATTTAAGTAAAGTTGGCTTCTGCTGTCTTTTTTTCTCTCCCAAATCATAAATAATATAACTATCTGTTCTCTATAAGTAAGTATTTCAATTTATGTGGCAGTCACGTTTAATGAACTTGCTTCTTAGCTAGGAAGCCAAGTTGATTTTATCTTCCAAGATGTCCATTTCAAAATATAGGACCCAGTTGTCTGGTCTGCTTCCATGAGGCTCGGAAGCAACCAGGCTTCTGAGGTGTCCTGAGATCCCCAAAGCTCATAAGACTCCTGTAGGCTTAGAGCGCTGATTTCCTTTTCCTGTCTCAAGGACATAGTGAGACACTCCGACTCCTGCTCCCTGATAGGATGAGTCAAAGGAAAACAGTCTAAATTCTATCCTCTCCATAGGTGAGATTTGAACACATTAAATTAGTTAAATTAGTTAAAATGTAGTAGTTGTGAATTAAACCATTTTTTGATTGTGTGTGTTGTAAATCAGCTTCAGAGCATGGTTTCAAACGTACCCTTACTTTTACTCTAGCAAATCTATTACAATCCTTACTAAACATTCTAATATTGTATTCTACCTTATTCTATATAGTGTCCAATGAAAAGGGGTAGATCTGCTGACAAGAGTTGTCCTTAGTTTAATCCCAAAGTTGTGTGTTGTATGTATGGGTTGTCTAATACCAGTTTAGAGATGAGACCAGGAAAAGTGTCAAATACTGTATGTGATTTAGTAGATTTGTCTTTTTAGTAATCCAAAAAGTTGGCAAAAAATTGTACAATTTGTTATTCACACTTAGACCAAATGTTGGCCATATTTTAGCTAGAATTTTTACCCCTCAGAATCATGCTTCTATCCTAAACCATGACCTCTCAATTTCCCTTGCATCATGGCAATGTTTAATATTTTTCTGCCACCTGCCCTTCCTTTTGGTAATGTGGAAGTGCAAAGTGCGTTGCTCCCAGATTGCTGATCTGATTGCACAGTGACTCTCTGATCAGCATTCTGGCAGAGTGGGGAGTAGAGTATTACTGGAATGGAAATGATGTGGTACTGGACTGGTGGTATAGGAGTACTGTACTGTTTTCTCACTACCAACAGGAGCAGGGAGAAAACTAGGCTAAACTGAATCAGGTTTGAGACCAGGGAACTTAGGCATAGACTTGTCAGAGAGTAACTAGAAGATCAAACAGCAAAGAAAAAATAGCTTAACACCACAATTATTTTTTAAAAATGAGAGTTGCTATCAGTGTGTAAAGTCATCCAAGTTACACAGGTTCAAACCCTACCGTCTTTGGAAAAAATGCCCAGTTTCCAGATATGCATGCAGACTCTTAAAATAGATTTTTTCTTGCTATCTCAACACTAATGTGGGCTTTAGATATTGCTGCAGGCAGTGCTCAGAAGTTTCACTAACATTGTTTATTTCACATGTAGTATTCTACTTTGTTTACATACACCGAAAGCATACAAAAGGATTGCAAAGCCCTTGACAAACCAAAACACTTTTGGCACCACTCTAGTTCACTGCATTGGAATTGAGAGTAGGAATAATCATATGCATACCCTGCTGCACAGAAGTGTGGAAGGAGAAATTTTGGCCAAGGATGTTGGGGCAAGTTTCCACTTATAAGTGTCATGGTATCTTCATGGTATCTTTAATGTCCATACATAGGTGAGAGGACCTGTGTTTTAAAGTCTTGTCTGAGACTCTCCATAGAAAAATGTCATGAAACTCTAAGGATGATGCCAGGCTTAGTCAGCTCTCCTGGATTTTGGAGCTGTTTTTCGAAGGAGTCTAGGTATTTCAAATGGAGGTTTAGAACACAAACTATCCTTTCCAGCTACCATAATGGTTAAAAAGATTTCTGTACCCACTTGTGAGTTGAAGGGGTAAATCACAATACAGAAATGTAAATAATTACAGTAATTATTTTTATTTTGTATATAAATGCAAATAACAAAACTTGCCCTAGGAGAAAAGGCAGGGGATGCTACTTTGCCAGAGGCGAATGAAAATGATGCCATATTTCTGCCCTTGATTATCTAGGCACTCTCCAAGAGCCTCTTGACAGCGGCCATACATATAGTATTAGAAAACGTGTTAAGTAGCAAAATGTACAGTAGTACTTAGGATTCAGTTTAGACAGGGCCGATAGTGATTGAAATTGTTAGCTAATCATGGCCAACCCTAGCGTAGATGACTTTAACATAGCCATCCTTGTCTGAGTATTTTACAACATATTAATTAAGACATGTTAGAACATAATACATCTTCCCATTGTAAAAATGTCCCTGGTGAAAGGGAGCCCTTATACAACTATTCTACATTAGTGCCATAGGTTCAATGTCAAAAACCAATGGACCAAAAACCAACATGGGCCTCAAGACTTTAGATTGTTTTTGTTCTTTTGGGATTTGAAGGGCTATGAAGTCCTGCCACTTCTTGTCTCCAAAGTGGGAAAAAGAGGGACTTTGAAACCCAGCAGTCTTTAGAATCACCTTGGACACTTACAGCCATAGCAGTGTTCATTGCTATAAAGCAGTATTGTGGCAAATCCTCAAAAGGAGACCTAAGTGTCAGAAAAAACAAACTCACTCTGATAATTTTTTCCCTAAAATATTATGGAACCCATTACACCAGCCAAAAGAAAAGTGTTTTACACAAGTTTAAGGTGCTTCCTAATCCTAAGAAAGCAAGGGCAGATAAAACTCACCTTGGATATCACACACCTAAACTACTTTATAACTAAGAAAAATTCAAAATAATGACTCTGGAAACACTGCTTCCTTTATTGGAAGAAGGAAAATATTATATCCTGAGGACCTTATAGGTAACTATATTTTGCATGTTTTAATGCATAGTTATGAACTCCTAGTAATTTGCATGAGCAAAGTAATAATGGCATAGCTTAAATAAAATATATACTGTGATTGTTTTCATAAATTGGAAAAGTTTTCAAACCCAAATGTATTAAAATGTTTTATTCATGACCATTTTCTTGAGCTGTTTTCCTTGAGAAATAGTGACTCTAATAATTTTTTTTTTTTTTTTAATACACACTTTCAAAGAGTGCAGAATTCATCAAGAAATTCTGCTGAAGAACTGCCAACTCCTATGATCAGATGGGGGAGAACTTGCAGCTGGAGGGGAACAGGCTATAATTTAACAGTCCAATATCTGTGCTGTTGCTAAATCTACTCTGATCTTGTCTATGCTGAGGAGCAAAATACTCTCTCCTTTTGGAAAATTTGCACAGAGAACAAAAGTGAAAGGAACAGTTGCAAAGATTTCTGGTTAGGGAAGATCACTGATCTAGAGATGGTGACTTTATTCAGTATTTGATTTTCTCTTAAACAAAAGATTCAAGGGTTCAGGAAACCACTAGTTCAGAAACTGCCATAGGTTTGATTCTCTGGTCTGTTATATCTGTCAGTGTCACTCCAGCAAGTAGACTTCAACTTGGCAGATATGGGTGCCTAAGGAGTCCCTCAGTGAGGCTTTCCTTCAGATTGCTCTGTTTTGTGGTGGGACTCTGGGCCAGCATGTGCTCATCTTAGGACTGAATTGTTGGAAAGGTGTTATACCTGTCCCCTCTGTGCTCTTGACCTGCTCTGAGCAGCATGCAGCATCTGAACCCATGTTTCCTTTTAGGGTGTGCATTGTGACCATTTGTTTTCAGATGAAGACTCTTAAGTAGTTGGTGTATTTCCATTTTTGGCTCTTCAGAGACTACCATGCCAAGTTTAGGTTAGCTTCTGCATATGTAGCAAAATTATTCAGTTTCTCTCAGTTAATATGTTATAGGGAGTCCTAATGGTATTACTCTTGTTAGATATACCATGCCCACCTTAAGCATTATTCAAAGGTACATGTATTGGAGAATTGATTCCATATACTCCTTGGTATCAAATCCAGTGCTCTGTACTGAAGTGCTTTTCCTTAGATGATCACCAGTTGGAGAAGCCCATGGCACAGGTAAGGAGGAGGTGGTACAAAGGTGGATTTTGGTCCAGTAGACCAGTCTCATACCACGGTGTAAGTTGGAGCAGTCTAATGGCTGCTCTAATTTACACTGGCTGCCAATGGTCCTGGAATCTGCAAGGAGAAAGTTGACATAGGAGTCAATATACCACTGTCTCTATATTCAATGCAGCTATTTCAAAGCAGTCTAATGAACCTGAGGATCAGGGTCTAGATTTTAAATTTTTTAGTTTTTAAATGTTCTAGCTACACACGCAAGGAACTTTTTATAATATATAATTTGATATTGTTCCATTAACAAAGAAAAATATATTTAATACATTTGAATTAATGTGTCTGTATTTAATACAGATCAACATCTTCACTGTCTTGATATACTCAAAGCACAGTGATTTGTTTAATAATTGGACCTAATTTCAGTGAGTTTATGAAAATGTGATAGAACATTCAAAAGTTTATTTCAGTACAGGTTTGTTGTTGGTAAAGACAATATGAATTATTTAAAATTCTATCAGTAAATTTTTGTTTTAATCATAATTGTATTTTTAAATGAGTAACAGGGTGTCTAAAATGTAATGCATGTCAGTAAGAAAAGTTTGTCTGTGTGCTGTACTCAGCTGATTTTTTGTTTCCCTATTTATTTACATTTTAAAATTACAAGTCTTGTTTGTAATATTTACAGACTTAGTCCTTCTCTGTGGTGCAACTCAGAAATAGAGGGCCCTTCTGATATTTTTTTCAAAATGGAACCTTCAGAGATTTCCAATTGCTGTTTTTTAGCTGTTCTAGCAAGACAGGTAAGCCATAAAAAGTATGCATTGGGAAAAGTACTTGTTTAAGACGTATACATGATTTTCTCTTTATTTTGTTTTTTAAATATAATTTAAAAATGAACACACAGACGGGAACATTCATAAATTACCTGACTTCACCATAATCATACAGACAGGACAGTGGACTTGTCTCTGAGCATTGGTTACACTCTGCTAGGCAAAAAATTGCTTGTTTCTTCGATCAGTGCAACAATTTTTCTAGACGCAAGTGCAGCTGAAAGATCCAGCTTCTGAAATTGCATTATGCTGAGGTATAGAAGGGATGTTCTGGAAAGCTCACAAGTTTTCTATTCAGTGTTTATGTATCAAAGAGGTGGGTCTGTGTGACAAATGAAATCTATTGTACTGCTTGATCCAGTTTTTAACTCTGTCACATTTTAGGGAGGATTGGGTTGTATGCAGTTATGGTCTTCTTTCCCTATGACCTTACTCCCCTGTTACCATGTTATGTTTAACATGCTGATTGAAACTGGTGTTAAGCAGAGAGGCTGTTAAGGCAATCATCCTGTTCTGCCTGTATACATCAAGCCCAGCAGGGATCACAGCACTGCTATATGTATGTTGTTCACTAGTATTGAAGCAGATGAATCTTCTCCCACTACGTGACCATGGAGTGAAAAGTAAAAAGTTTCCAGTGAGGATTGAATCCCCAAGATAGTTGAACAGTTTTTAAGAAAGTATTTATTGTAATTTGTTTTACATGGATATGTTTTGATGCTTCAAGTAGAATCTTTTGAATGGTGTCTACAGTCCAAAATATATTTTACTACTCATTTACACACAGTCACTGTCTCCAACTCTAGATTTCTTTGCCAAGAAAATGAATGAGCTTGCTTTGATGAACTGTACAAAAGAAGTCTGTTTTTATCCTTCTGAATATTTTTTCATTTGAAATTTAAAAATCTTATTTTTTTTCTAATTGAATATTTTTGTATCTAGAAATATGCCTTTGTTTCAAATGACATATTTGAGGTAAAGGCTCTCCTTCCAGAACAAATGCACACTAGTATATAAACTTGATAAAATCCACAATACAGCTTCTACTAGAACAGAACATGCTGTAGATACATTCTATATTGTAATTAAGCTAAAAGTAATTTCCAGCTTACATCCCGCTCCTGCATTGTGACTTGTCCTTGGATAAGATTGGCATAGTAAGCACTACATGCAGTGTTTGCTGTCTCAGGCTTTTAAATTGTTTAAAGAATGGTTGGCCTCATGCTAGTGCTTTGTTTACATCAATGCAGTGCTCAGCTAGGCTGGAAAAATGATGACCACAACTGATACTTTTTAAGGTGGCTTGTAAGTGGGGAAAACTTGTCATTTCTCTTTTCTTGGGGGATAAAATACTCAAGGTTATTAATTGTGGAAGTTAAATATAAGATTGATTTGATCAGTCAGTCCATCTCCCTACGTATTATGACAACACCATGGGTGGTGAGAAGCTTCTCTCTTGGGATGATAGATAAGTCAAAGCGTTCCATTACGGCAAGAGAATTCCAAATGGAAAAACCTGTTAAATCATCTAGTATAACTTCCTGCCAGTGCAGAATCCCCCCCCCCCCCCCCCAAAATACATCATCTAATCAAATTTTAGATTATGCCACAGATGGGGCTCCCACCATTTGTCTGAGGGAGACTGCTGGACACACTAATAGAGTTCACTATGAGATGTTTCAGCCTAAGTATTCTGGTCCTCAGTTTCATTCCCAGCCCTGTTGTGGTTCTAACCTTGTATCTATCTTGACAGTTTAATTTGTATCTTAAAAAAGAATTTAATAGTGGGCAAACTTCCTAGTAATACTTTTTACATTGTATATTTCACCCAAAGTGCTTTGCAAACAATTAATTCGGTGTTCATAAATGGTGATGTATTTTTCTCTTCATACACATAGGCGGAATATAGGCCTAGATTCGCAAAAGGGCATAGGTGCTTAACTGCCACTTTTAGGTGCCAAAATCCCTGCTCAGCTGCCCCTGTATGTACCTAAATTCACTCAACACCTAAATATTTTCAGTAAAAGTTCCTTATCACCCATGTTTCTGCCTCTGCACACGCACCCACCAGAACCATGCCTTGTGTCCAGATCCCTAAGCCCCCTGAGTAGTGCACAAACTGGGCAAGATAGGCATTCCTCTGCTGAAATGGCCTGGGGGCTAAGGTGGGAACAAATGAGTATTTCATTATTTAACCATAGCGTGGAATAGCTTCAACATGAGCCAGAAAGCGAGCAGACAAACAGCCTGGTAGATGGAGCACTCACTTGGGGAGGTGGGAGATCCAATCCCCCTGCTCCACTGATTTCTTTTTAAATTATATGTCCACAATGGAACAGCTGCAGCAGGCGAGAGAGAGAGCCCCACATCAGAATGGCTTATAGCCTGCTCCTTAAGGCACTCACTTGAGAGGTAGCACACCCCAGTTCAAATCCCTTCTCTTGCTTAGGTAGAAGGGGATGAGTTGCAGATCCCAAGTGAGTACCCTAGCCTCTGGGCTAAAAGTTATGAGGGAAGTGGTGGCTTTTCTCCTCTTCTTGCTAAGGAGGAGGCCTGCTCTCAGCTTGGTGTCTCCCATGGGGTTAGCTGAGGCAAGGAGCCACCTAGCCTGCAGGCTTTTGTGACTCATTCTCTCGCCCCCTTCATTGTATTGGGAGGTTAGGCACCAAACTCAAACTTTGGTGAATCCCAGTGATTTTCTTGGCATGTAAAAGTTCCACTTTGTCACCATGCTGAAGTTCCTTTGTGAATCTAGCATGTAGTTCTTAAAAGTGCCTTGATACACAGCAAGTCAGTGTAGAAACTGCAGATAAAACACACAAGCCTGGAATTCCATTCTCCTCCTCTAAACTAGACTATAGACACCCTTGATTCTGCAGTAAAGTCAACATCCTTTAATAACATGCAGCTGTTGCTTTCAAGATGTTTGCATTTTTTTTCTAGAATATACACCGAGTTTGACAACAGCTGGAAGGGATTGAAGGGTACATCTGTACATTTTAAGACTCACAGCAGCAAGTTTCAAGAGCCTGGTCTACAGACTTGAGTTTGTGCCATAGCTGTGCTTAGCACTGTATAGGTGTTTGGGTTTGAAGCAGGGGATAGGGGGGTGGACTTCAGAGCCAAGTCAACCCTGTTGCTTTTAGCGCCATAGCACAAGCTCGAGCCTGTAGACCCAGTGTCAAGGGGCCAGTGAGGGGGGGTCCAGTAGCACCCAGTAGTGGAAGTCTAGGAGGGTGCTTCCTCTGTCAGGAGTAAGCAGCGAGAGCCCAAGGAGCCTCCCTCTCTAGTTGCAAGAGCCCAAGGAGCCGCTCTGGCAGCAGTGGGGCAAGTGTAGGGGAGGGGAAACCAGGCCCATCCTACTCCACCAGGTTCTCACACAGAGCCCTTTGAAACCAGTTACTCTGTTGCAGGATTCAGGTCTCTGTATCCCTGAGCGCATCCGCTGGGTCACTTCCTACCCTTTGCTCTGGCTCTGGCATCTCTCCACTGGTAGCAGCTCGTCATCCCCTTCGGTCCCTGCAGTGTGGTCAAGGTGCTCTGCCTTAGCAGTCTGAAGTCCCGGCAGCTTCCTGGTAGGAGCCAGCATCATATGACTGCTGTCCTCCTTAGCCAGCCCAGACTGAGCTGAGCTGCTTTCTTTTATATGCTCTCTTCACTGGGACCATGCCCAGGAAAGGTGAGAGGGTGTGGCCCCTTGGGCTCAAAGCCGTTTATTAACCCCTGTATTGCCAGTGTGGGATTGATACACCCCATCATACCCCAGGCACTGAGACTCATTGCCCTGTATTTTAAAGTGCAGGTGTATCCTAAGGGATTAAAATAGAGTGCATAACTTGATGGTGTAGTTTAGCTCCACTAACATTTCTTTAATTTCAGAGGGATCCAGCTGAAGTAATGTCTGTACAAGACATTTTGGCTCGTGCTGCAGCAAAGGGACTACTAGAAGGTCTTGATATAGGAAAATCATCAAAGAGAGAAGAGAAGAGGAAGAAAAAATCAAAAGTAACACAGCAAAGAAATGTTCCTAAAGATACTGGGGTACAAACAAACATTATAGAGTTCCTGAACCGAGAAATGATTAATACTAATTCTGAAGTTTCACCAATTAAAGCAATTAGTGGGCCACAAAAAAATGTGAACCAAACAAACAGTTCCATTCAGTTGAAGAAAATGACCAAACCCATCTCAAACTCATCCCTGCCAGGAATGCTGAAGAACACACCCAATCTGTCATCTATGAGTAAGGTGTTTGAGAGACGGACACACATTAAAAAGCCACGGGCAGAAGATAAAATGGTTGTATTGAAACCTGTGGAGATAGTTCTGCCTCCAGTAATGGTGCCATACTTCAATCCACAAGGGAACAAATCTCAAATTTCAGCTCAACATTATTACTATCGCTGGATTGGAGTAAAGAGCTCAGCACCTGATTTATTTATACCTTCTTTATCAAAAAAATTGGTCAAACCAAAAGAAACTTTACCTTCAACTATGGTTAAGCATCCTCGACCCTGGATTTGAAAATAGACTTTTGTAATTGGTTCATAGTTATTTCTTCAGAGTTTGAAATTATATTGCTGTAGTGGTAAGCATTCCTATATAAGTTGATTCACACACTTAGATGCCAGGGTATATCCATGCAGACCACTACTTACCTTTAGGAAACATTTATAATTAATACCCTTTTCTTGGCTATTATGGAAATAGCAGGGCGATGTTTTGCTAAAGAGTCTCTATTATGTAGTTGTTTCAGTCCAGCTATTAAATTCTGAATGTTAAAATGCACGTAAAGTAACAACTACAATAGATAATTCAAATCCCTTGGGGGTGAGCTCAAAATTAGCTAATTGCTAATCAGTAGAACGTGACATGTTGAAACATGCCTTCTGTACATATCTGGGCATACTTAATTTTAAAAGTAATCTTTGCAAGTTTTGTTCAGTGGTCTAAAAGTTCAGATAGCAACAATGAAATTAAATGGTTGTCTGAGCTTACAATTTTCAGCTACCATCTTGTTGAAAAGTGTCATTATTTATGACCATGGCATATGGAAGCAGATTATCAAAATTATAATCCAGCCTGTTTTTTCTAAAAATGGGTATGGATTTTTCACATGCCTACATTGTATGCACTTGCATTGAACATTTTGTGCACAGCTGGTGAGCACACGAATGCCCCAGTTCAGTCAGATGTGCTTTAGGAAGCAACAGAGGAAATTTAAAAACAAAAAAATTGAATAGAAAATTTCATTTTAACACTAGACAGGTATGTTGATGCTAAAATGAATTCTGAATTATCTCTGACATGTCACAGTACTGCCATGGTTTATAAAAATCATAATTGTCAGCCTAATGGGGGCTGGTAAAAGGAAGCTCAAATGCTGCTTTTTATGAAACTGCTTTCTATGAGCGGTAACAATTCAGAAATGGTGAAAGTGCTGCTTATGCTACATCCCGATAGTTCACAAATGTCAAGCAAAATAGGAACACTTAATACCAATATTATATTATTCACTTGAATAATGACAGCAAGTTTTTTGGTTTACATTTACATGATTCTAACAGTTTCTTTGGAAACATTGGTGATTGAGGGGGAAAATGATAAACAGCATTTCTAGTTATATGTAAAGATCAGGTTGCAAGTTAAACTATAAATCATTTTAAATAGTATATATTAACTGTCAGTCATTTCTGTCTAAGTTTAATATGTGGTTACATCTTGCTAAGTATATTGAGATGTCAATCTATTAAAGTATTTAACTGTAGGAACCTAGAATTGTTTATCACATTCTCAGTCGTTCCAGTGGACCAACTTTTTTTTTTTTTTTAAAGCAAGACAAAATAAGGTTTTCTTAACCATAGGACATCTTAACTCTGAAATTTGGGTGGAACTTCAGAACTTCCTTCCTGTTTGAAATGATTAGTGGATATTTGTATTTAGAATTGCTCTTACTACTTAAGATATTTAACCCAACTAGCAACTTGAGAAGTATTATGCAACATATTTTTTAATAGGATTGGTTTTATTAACTTTCTATCCAATTTATAATTTAAATCAGAAGTGCGTACTTCATAAATATTAAAAGTAAGATTCCCCCCCCCCCATTTCACTTGGGTCCATTGTATTGGTACCTTTATTTTATTGGAGAACTAGGACAGTTTAGTAAAGTAGGAGATATTAGTGTGTCTACATTCCATACTCCGTACAGAGACTCTAAAGGAGAGCTAGATAAATGCGCCTACTTTGACAAGGGTTTGATTCAGAAATGGAATAAGCAAAACTGGTTTTTCACCCTCCATGACATAAAATACAAAGAGGGGAACTTATAACCAATAAGCCATGCATTAGATCACTGGCATCCAAGGGGTGGCCCTTGAGGCTCAAATTTGTATTTGATTATGAAATAAATATGCTGCCTGCCATTTAAAAACGAGTATTTGCACTGCTCTGAGGAGGTGGTAGTGGGTACTGCTTCCCTTGCAGCCCTAGTAGCACCTTCAGTATGACCTGAAAGCACTCTTGAGAAGCTTTACCTGCTGCGACGGCTCACTGACAGGCCTACTTCTGCACTGCAGGGAAAAAACAAAGTGGCTGCTCCATTGCCTGTGTGCCAGCTGGGCTGTGCAGGACAGGAACGCATGTAGATCTACTGCAATCTACAGGAGCGCCTAGCAAAGGATGGCTTCCCTCTCCAACCACCCAGAATAGCCCAGACATGGGGGGAAAATGAAATTAAGTACCTGGAACCAGTTATGACTCCCTGATTCTTTGTGCCAACCCTGACACCAGTTAGAGATAATTCATCTAATTAAGATGTTAAGCCTAATGATAACATTTCAAATGTCAATATTAGCTGCTGGTGATCATTTTAGATGAGGGTGGGGGGGGCGGGCGGAGTGAAATCTAAAGTAGAAAATTGAGAATTGCTCCCACCAGGGAAATACAGAAGGAAGAAAGGAGGGAGAGAAACAAAGAAAAATAGGGGAAGGAAAGAAACAAACGAACCTGTGCTCATAAAAGGTGAGTTTTCCTACTGAGTGCTGCTGAATATGATCTGTTTAACAAAAGAAATAATTCTAATAGCTAAAAGTTTTGTGCTGCTCACCCGTTACCTCACCATGAGTAAACAGGAGCAGCCTTGGCTCCACACACCCACCCTCACTGGTCAAGAGTAAACAGATCCATGAAAAGGGGTGAACTTCTCCTTCCCAAATGCCAGGGGAAGAATTGTGACTGAATCATAATTCATTCTCTGGTCTTCTTCTGGGCAGATTGTAAGGCTCCTGGCTCGAGTCCTATGCTTGCAATGTACAACTGGAAAAAAGCAGGAGAACAAAGTGACACTATTTTACAATGATAGTTCACAATGGGGATGAGAAAAGAAGCTGCAGTTTAGAAAAAAGGAATGGAAAATATAAAGGGAAAATTATATTCATTTTATTTTAAATATAGTTACTAAGCATGGCTCAAAGTAGGTGTGAGATCCTGTAGTTGGGAAAGGGAAGGCAAAAGAGTGGGTTTTTAAATCTTTTCATTTTTAATAATGCACAGTGGGTGTTATGTTTCAGAGTAACAGCCGTGTTAGTCTGTATTCGTAAAAAGAAAAAAGAAAAGGAGTACTTGTGGCACCTTAGAGACTAACCAGTTTATTTGAGCATGAGCTTTCGTGAGCTACAGCTCACTTCATCGGATGCATTGCATATAAACTAAGTATAAACGGTCTCTTTTAAAAATAAAAACAGTGTGCTCATTCAAAGGTGCTAGTTTACAGCTCTGGCAGTGGAAGTTCTATTCACATATGGGGTACAGCACGGTAGTGCAAGTTTCCATCTGCTGTCCCACCAATGGGTCTCATCCTGATCGAAGACTAGATCTCCAGCTAGGTCTCTGACCAGATTGTCCAAGAGCCAGCAGTGATCAATATGATGCTAGAGAACAACTTGGTTCACAAACCACTTTTGCCATCAGCTGGTGGCAAATTTTAGGTAGTCCCACCGTGACCCAGAATTGCACCAGCAACATACAAGTAAAAGGCTGTATAGCCCATGACCAAAGCTTTAAAACAGGCAAATCTGACTTTCTCTTACGCCTCCGTCCATTAAAAATATGCTTTCTAGGACTTAAAAGCAATTTATATTTCAAGCTGGGCATTAGGGCGAATCATAGTACCACCTTTTCCTTAATACTGGCTTAACATTTATTACTGAATAATTCAGAAAATACATGGTCTCTCTTCTGAAATGTCCAATGTACTGGTATCTTTTCTAAACAGTAAATACAGAGAGTCTTTCTCCTCCCCCCCCACCAAGTTTCTGTCCCAAGAAATGAACTACTTTCCAAACTTCATGGACTAGTGACAAGTGACTCAAGCATTTTATGCAGCTAAATTTATTCTCACAACAGATTACATATCAATGTGTAAAAGTGGTCAACAGCAAAAAAAAAAAGTTATTTTCAGTGTCAATCAGCTGCTTTATTTAACACTGAGCTCTAACTGATAAACAGTGTGCATTTTCCCTTTCTCTTTTGCAACTACTAAGATAAATCAAACCTTTGTTTGGTGACTGTACAAAACAGGATTTTAGCAATATATTAAAATAACTAAGCCTGCACAGATAGAAGTAACAGTGTTAATGTTAAAGCTGTAAAGGCTGAGCCAGTATCAGCTATTAAAGTAAAAATAGCTGTTTTCACATGTGATTTACTAACAGTTTTATATCCCTGCTTCATTGACATGTTTGATATAATTAAAAGAAAAGGGATTTAGAAATCTTAGTAAATGACACAGAACAGTCTTAGTTATTCCATAGCTTTATATCCTGCAAATCTAAGGAAGGACTTCTTTTTGTGTGTGAAGAGGTACAGGTAGCTCTTTACACGAAGTTTATCACTAAGAACTCATTATTCTGTAAGTGGGATCAGTGTCCTTTCATGCAATCTGTAGGTGGTTCTTTTTTTTCCAGATGAAATCATAAGTGGTTTAAATAAAAACTGCAGCAACTCAAAGGAAAGGCTTTAAGCTATAGACATTGGCTGTGGCTATATATCTCCTTGCTTCTGCAATGGAGCATATTAATGAGGTGGCCTGTGATATCTGCCTCTAACTTGCTATTTGCATTTATAAAATAAGAGAAATTAGCTTTACACATTGTTTTGCCATTTCTTCTACATACTCCAATAAAAATGTGACTACAAATAATTACAAAACCCACCTTTTTAGGCAACCTATAGTACACAGCGATTACTTAGCACTGGATATATTGTGAGATCATGTCCAGTAAAGATAGTACATCAACATCATAATGCAGGCTATTTCAGTAAAAATAGAATAAATAAAATAAAAATATTTTAAGCTGTATTTAACAGGTTAATTCAAAAATGACGTGAGACATATAAGGCAGAGTGTATGCCTACTTACAGAAACACGAGATACAGAGAATGCATAGGTAACTGAAGTGTCACTACAAGATTGGGTAAAACAATGGCATTTACTCTCACACATGCACCAACCATAATTTTTGGCCATGGCAGAAAGTAAGTCAACATCGTGTTTTAATATAATTGGTTTTACAAAATTAGGCCTTGATCCTGCAAACACTTAGGTATGTGCATAACCGGTAAGAGCATGGGTCATCCTGTTGAAGCTAGTGAGACTAATGTGCTTATAAAGCACATGCCTAGGTTTTGCAGAATCAAGGTCTTAATCAGTATTTTGGTAAAATAAGCAAAGGTATTTTAAAAACAAAATATCTGCAGATGATCTGTGACTTTTCAATACATTCCTGTCCATTGTCTTTTCAATACCTACTACAACTGCATCCCTGACTCTCTCTATATGCTTTCCTGCTGAAAGCAAGCTAAGCACTCATGGTCCTCACAACAGGAAACCGAACCACACCAAGTAGAGAATAAAAACAACAGCTTTTTAACATGTCTGTTTAATTACAAAGGGAGGTCCTGATCTGCCATCATGGGGCGGCAGCATCACACAGATGCAGTGGATCTCCTATGGAATGTATTTATACTATTTAAAACTCATTGCAAATCTGAATCCTGGGAAAGTTTCAAACTGGAACTGTAAAAGGACACTGTCAAGATATTTGCTATAATTAAAAAACAGATAACAGGCTGAATCTGGGGAGTGACAATGAATATAGCATCTTATGTCTCTAGATCAGTGATTTTAATATGATCCAGGGTGGTGGTGGCTAGGTGGGGTTACCATCTGATGGCTGCTGATAACCATTGTGGAAAAAAAAATGGTATCAGCCCTGTTCCCAGTGGAAACCACTGAGATTACCACTACTGGAACCAAGAGAAACAAAGGAGTGAATGTGAGTGCAAGTTTCTTCTTGTAGCCTTGGTTCTCCGAACAGGATTGCGGTACATAAATACCTTGCTGCACTGGGGCTTAAGCACTTGCATAATTTTAGACATGGATTTAAAATATTAAGCACATGCTTAAATACCTTGCTGAATTGGGACCGCAGGCAAGTGTTTTAGCTAAGTGTATGCTAGTGGGTTGTATTATTCTTTATATTGCCGTAGTGCTTAGAGGCCTCAGCCAGGTCAGAGCCCCATTGTAGGTACCAGTTAGGATTTCAGGGCACTGGCTCCTCAGCTGGTGTTCACGGAGCTGCACATCTTTACACCAGTAGAGCATCAGCCCTTCATTTGCCAGTATGGTCACATTCAAGTTCATCCACAGCCTGATTTGTTTGTTACTGGGGTAGCTCCTGGGTAGCAACTGTGATCAATTTTAAAAAAAGAAAAGACTCAACCATTCATTTAAAACAAAAAGCCCCTAGGGAATAGATATAAAGAGAAAGCTAGGTCAAATTCTGGGCCTATCAGCCTTGACAATGTCCCTTTAAAATTACAGTGTCAGCATACCCAGATGGTTCAGCCTTCCAAGTAGATGTCTAAAATGGAGGCAGAAAAATTTTAACACTGGTAAAAACATCTGCACTTTTCATTTCTATTGTATGTACCAACCTGCAGTTGTAATAAGACAGAGGGCAAGGGGTAAAAACAAAGAAAAAGATAAGCATATAAGTGCATTCAAAGGTTAGCACATGTACGATTGTAAGGGGCAATACTGCATAGTTTGTTGCCAAGGAATTTACAGTAGAGTGGACTAACACAGCTAGCTGGAGCTTTTGGAGCAAAAGCACTGAAATCAGGTTACTCTACATTGAGCTCCATCACATCAGAGAACAGCTGTATCATTCCTTTGTTGACAGCTGCTACAGCAAGGGCATTAAAGTAAAATGAAATTTCATCATGGTATAAATGAGAATAGGTCTGCACAACAAAAACGGGATAGTCCTTTTGCATCTCATGTAAATATTAACTCAGCACCAAACTCCAAATGAAAGAACTGTGTGATCGGGCCTTCAATGAAAGTTTGCACACACAAGGAGTAATACAGGGAAAATGTGTAACTTTCTAGTTTGTGCCATATATAACGGTTCTGAATAGGTCCCTCTCTTAATCATAGATGGTTGGAGCCCACAGTTAAATAAATGACATTTTTGTTGCACCATGTAGGATTTTGGAGAATAGATTTAACAGGCCCCGATGCATTTGTCTGTTTTAGGGCAAAAGGCTAAAGCTGATGCATCCTGCTCTGAATTATTCAAAACTTTTCTTCTCCAAAACAATAATATATAAACAATAAATGAAATATGGTTACCGTGGTTCAAAAGCATGTCAGGCAAAATTATACAGTGGTTCCTAAACCAATGCCAATGCACATTTTAAAACTAACAGGGGCAGCTTTGTAAAAATAAAACTTGGTATTTATGCCACAGTAATTTAATGGTAACTAATACTTGGTACCTACTCCAGTGTTGAAAACAGGGCAAAGTGCTGTAAGATTTAAGGGTTGCTTGTGACAAATCCAGCTCAAGAAGATGGTGAAACTATAATTCAGGCATCATTCACTCCAAGGACTTTAACATTAGTTCACTAGGAGGGACGTGGCCATATGCTTTTTGGGTGTGAATTTAGGTAATGTTCAGTATATTTACAATCAGAAATAGACCTTCCACTGCTCATGATGTAACTCATTGACAGCAAAAAAATTATTCATGCGTCTTTTCATATCACATGATGATGGCAAGAACGAGAGAACATGCTTGTCTAACATTGTTTTGATAAGGATAAATTCGTTGAAGACAAAGCATCAGCAATTTAAAATGGAAGGTCAAACATCATCAGTTCATTTTCTTTAGCGTAGCCACTGTATCTTCAATTAAGTGTTACAAGAATCCTTTCCCTTGGGCAGCTATGGCATCTCAGAAACAGGGCGTTTCTGTTTTAAAGTGTCAATAAGGGACAAGACTCCACGTTTGACATTAGTTGTGACTCTTCTGGTCATCGAGTCTGCAGGAGGAGGGGGTGGTCGAACTTTCTGCGAAGGAGGTCTGGCTACCAAGCACTTCTGATACCGTAACTGCAACAAAGCAAAATGTGTTCCGCAATCATTAGTGCATTTCAATAGCTTCTCATCAGAATCTTAAATTCAGTACTTTTTATACATTACCGGCAAACTCTGCCTTTGAACTTGCTAGATTCAATCCAGCCTGGACTGGTGCCAAAAAACCCACTGCTAAACTAAGGGATCAGTGACTATTTTAAAGGCTATTTCAAGAACAGACTAGAAACAAATGCTGAATTACACTGATGTGTGTGAAAAGCTGAAACTCCCCCTCAGTCTTATTATTTATTTCCCCCAGACATCTGTAACAGCCATGCCCTTGGGAACTGCTGGAGCTTTAGCTGTATTGCCTCCAAAACTCCAAAGTGCATCTTGAAAATGGGATAAAGCATTAATCTCTAACTTCAGCAGCTTATGCCTCATTGGCTGCTATTGGCTGCTACACTCACGTTGGAAGTGAAATGGAAGGGAAAACCAAAATAAAGTAAGAATTAAATTATTTTAACGGTCCGATGACAGAACACTTTCCAGGCCTAGGGACACCCTGGCACACCGAAACTTTTAGAAGCGCTGGCCCTGGCCCAATGATCAGAATAAATATTTCAGTCCCTCAGACATATCCCAAATGCACATACAATCTTAGTAACATTGTGTATGAGTTCTTTGGGACTGGGACTGCCTGTTCTGTGTTTGTGCACATGGGACAATAGGGTTCTGGTCCATGAATGGAGCTTCTCAGCCCTAGGATAACGTAAATAACTATTAATAATTTTCTTGCCTTTTTTTTCTTGCTGTTATTGTTTTTCAAAATGTGCTACAAAGTCTTTATCTTTGATCTAAAATTCTTCAGTACAGGAATCAAACTTAGTTATTTTAAAGGAGCATATATTGCACAAATTTCAGGGTCTGATTTTAGAAGTGAATGAAAGCATCTCATGGGTCAATTTACTTGTATAATTTGAAAATTTACTCCAATTATTGAATGGCATATTTGCATACAGGCCTATAGTTTATCCATATTTGTAAAATATATGTCAAACTGCCCAGTGTTAGATGATCATGTAATGAGAATAAAAGGGCCCTTCATCACATTGTAGACATGGAAAGGGGTAGGAGATAGAATCACAGAAATGTAGGGCTGGGAGAGACCTCAACAAGTCATCTATCTCAGCCCCTTGTGCTGAGGCAGGACCAAGTACACCTAAGACCATCCCTGACAGGGGTAAGTCTAACATGTTCTTAAAAACCTCTATTGATGGGGATTCCACAACCATGCTGATTACCTATTTCAGTGTTTAACTATCCTTACAGTTAAATATTTTACTAATATTTAAACTAAACTTCCCTCATGGGACAACCGGTTCTAAAAGATCTTCTAATTTTAACAACCGGTTCCAGCTCACCACTGCATCTAACTGATCTAAATATTCATTAACCTATCCTTTCTCTATTTGTGCTTGCACTCCTTCTCCCTTTTGGTTAATATAAATTGTTAATATTATGCATCCAGTCACAACTTTCTTTTAGAGAAGACTGAGGCAACATAGGCATTAAACACCACAGCGTTCTTGCATGTCATCTGTCATTAGCTCTCATTCCCTGTTAAGTTGTGGATCTACATGTTCCTTCATCTTCCCTTGCTCCTAATGGATTTATTGTTCTTCTTCTTATTGCCCTTTTATGTCCGTTGCTCGGTGTAACTCATTTTGTGCCTTAGCTTTTCTGACTCTACATGCTTGTGCTGTTCTTTTGTATTCATCTTTAGCAATTTGTTCATGTTTTCACTTTTTGTAGGATTCCTTTTTGATTTTGGGGTAATTAAAGAGCTCCTGATGGAGCTTTATCGTCCTCTTACTATTCTTCCTGTCTTTCCCTCACACTGAGATGTGTTTATTGTTGTGCCTTTACTATTGTGTCGTTGAGAAACTGCTCTCCTGACCTGCTTTTTCCCTTAGACTTTCCTCCATGGGACCTCACCTACAAGTTCTGAGCTTGTTATATAGTCTGCCTTGTTGAAGTCCATTATCCTTATTCTGCTGCTCTCACCCATTCCTTTCCCTAGAATCATGAAATCTATCATTTCATAATCACTTTCGCCCAAATAGGTAAGGTTGGTATAGGAGCATTATTTAAATTCTCAAAGATTTATTTATTTATTTTGCATTAAAGATACCAGTTTTTTCAGTTCTTTAAATATTATAGGGATTTCATATAATTGCAAATTTACAATTATTACTATTTATAGAGTTAGTGAAAGAGCTAAATACTACAGTTCACTCTGAAAAAGATCACTTACCATACATGCAGCCTGAACAGCTTCTGATACATTGCCTGCATTTGGTTCACACCAAAAAACATGGGATTCAAAATGCTGGTTCCCTGTATCCATAATGAAGGCAAATGTATGGACATCCTTGCCCACTCCCATAAAGGACAGGAACCGAACACGACATTCCACTATGATTTGTTCTTCATTCTGGTTATGAAGCAATGATCGCTCATTACTACAATGCAGTCAATTCAACTTTTTGAGCTATTTCATTGACGTTTCTAAAATCCCTGGTGAAACTGTAGCAGTAGCGCTGAACTCTTATGATTTATCTGTACAGCATTAGCAATGTGCTATGTGCTGAACTCAATTAACCCTTCTAAAATACAAGAAGAAGAGAGACCAAAGCAGCTGGTATTGGGCACACCACAGATTTTAGGTTATTTCAGTTTAGAAAAGACAGACTGTGGTAAGTCTTCAAAAAAAAAAAAAATACTTATCCATATTGAATAGGGATTTTACCCTGGGGACACAGCAGCAGTGAAACAGACCTATTTCTTGAAAGTGTCACTCTACTGGTCTTCTGGGAAAATGCTTTGTATAAAGCAGCAGCACGAAACAGAGACTGAAAGATTCCTTGTCTTTGCTAAATTGCAGAGGAGGACAGAGCAAATCTTAGTATTCAGGGCATGTTTTGAAGGGGCAAATAAAACTGAGCCGAGCAGAAGTGACTGGTAAGAACCTTGATGTGCTGCGCTTTAACATAAAAGCGGGAGTTGAATTGTAAGATTTTTTTAAAATCTCAGTCTCTACTAAATGGTCCCGTTGTGCACAGCTTACAGTACTGGAGGGAAACGTCAAGTGAAACAAAAGAATACACTCCAATACAAACAAAAATTCTATTACAGATGGGGGGGTCTTTCCAGCTTTCTGAGACTGCACTATTAAAACTATTATGTTAATCTATTCCTAACTTACTCTTTCATTGATGACTGTCACAGTAGCATCAGCAACATTCATGGTAACTGGCATCCACTCCTCTTTGCTAGAGGAAGCCATAAGGTTTTCTATGGCACTGTTCAGCGTATCCATACCTAAAATGTAGAGGGAGGGAGAATGGGATAAAAAAAATGTATAAAATGAATACATAAAAAAAACCTAGAAGAAATTATTTTTTTCACCTGGAAGCACAGAAAAGAAGTTGCTTTAGATTTCTTAGCTAAAAACATTCTGATGGCGGGGGCGTAAGAAAAAAATGACTAGCTCCTGCTATCCCTTTATTTTTCATCACCTTGTAAAAACAGAATTAGTTGCCAGTCTTCTCCTAGGAGGCTTAAAACACTGGGACGGCAGCTTGTTCAAGTAGCATCTCACTCCAGTCCTATGCACTTACAACTCCCTTCTGACTTTTTAATTGTCACTGCTCATGTTGGGAGAGGGCGCTGCAAAGGGCTTTGTCTCAGCAGCCTTCCCAAAACATTCTGGCTGAGGAAGCATAAGCCTGAGTGAGACCATGAGCACTAGACAGTCCCATTCTCTTCTTCCTATGTGGAGGCTTAGTGCTGACCCCTGTGCATCCAGAACACAAGTAAAGAGCGTTGTTGCTCCTTGCACTTTTCTTTACCAGTGCACATGTAGCCAGAATCTAGCCCTTTCAGATTTTATGTAAGTCCCTTCTAGCATCAGTTAAGAACAATGGTGTTACATACCCACTGGTTTAACTACAGGTAACATGCCCAAGTACTGGACGTGGAACTTCTGTACCAGCTCTGTCTTTGGTGTTGGGAAATCTACTGCATGGGAACAAACAAAATCAATGTCTGTTTATCAACATTCACGAGCAAGTAAAACACACTTTTATTGCACAGACAGAAGAAATAGCTTACCAAGTAATTTTACTCCGAAAATACTGTATTGATTAAAATAGATCTGCACTCCTTCTAGCTCATGCAAGAAGATGTTAAGTGATTTCCATGGGAATTAAGGAGGAAGATGATACAACCTCCAATTCGTGTACACTAAAAATAGGATTGTGTTCAAAACATTTAGAAAACTTGCATGAATATGTCTCTAAGGTATGAGCATATATACAGGGCTGGTCTTATATCCAGCACAGCCATGTACAATTTGGCCTCTAAGGGCTACATCCACAAAGGGAGTGTTGGCTCGGTGTTGCAGTACCTAACTTTGGGTGTCCTACCACCCAGTAGAGCACAGAGCCCTGAGTTAGGTGTCCAGGCTATATAGACAATGCATGGGGAAAGTGAGGAGATTGAGGGATTGCCTATATGGCAAATTAATGTGCAGCAAGCCAGGGTATGAATCTACAACTAGGATTGCCAACTTTCTATTTGCACAAAACCAAACACCTGTGTTCCCTGTAAGCTGCGTGCTTGGGCGGCTGTGCAGGAGAGATTCAAGTGCCATCCAGCTGATTAGCAGAGTGCGAACAACCAGCAGCATGTGCTCAGGGACAGAGGGTTGGAGTGCGGGAGGGGGTGAGGACTCTGGGGTGGGGCCAGACATTAGAGGTTCAGGTTGTGGGAGGAGGGCCCAGGCTGGGGCTGCAGGCTCTGGGGTGGGACTGGGGATGAGGTGTTGTGTGTGCAGGAGGGGGCTCCAGGCTGGGGCCGAGGGGTTTGGAGTGCGGGAGGGGGCTCAGGGCTGGGGCTCAGTGTTGGGGCAGGAGGTTGGGGTATGGGAGGAGGTTCGGGGGCTGGGCTCCGGGAGGGAGTTTGGCTGCGGTAGGGAACTCAGGGCTGTGGTTGGGGTTGCAGGAGAGAGTGTGGGCTCCGGAAGGGAGTTTGGGTGTGGGAGGGGGCTCAGGACTGGGGCACGGGTTCAGGGTGTGGGAGGGGGTTCAGGGTGTGGGCTCCAGCCGGGCAGCACTTACCTCAGGTGGCTCCCGGTTGGCAACGCAGCGGGGCAAAGGCAGGCTTCCCTGCCTGCTTTGGCTCCGCACTGCTCCCAGAAGCGACCGGCATGTCTGACTCCTAGGAGGAGACATGGCCAGGCAGCTCGGCATGGTGTGCGCTGCCTGCGCCCGCAGGCACCGTCTTCACAGCTCCCACTGGCTGCGGTTCCCAGCAAATGGGAGCTGTGGAGCCGATGCTGGGACAGCGCATGGAGCTTCCCTGATCACCCCTGCGCCTAGGGGCCACAGGGACATGCCGGCTGCTTCCAGGAGCTGCGCGGAGCCAAGGAGCCTGCCTTAGCCCCACTGTGCTGCTGACCAGACTTTTAACAGCCCGGTCAGCAGTGCTGACTGGAGCTGCCAGGGTCCCTTTTCGATCAGGCGTTCCAGTAGAAAACTGGACACCTGGGAACCCTATCACTGCACAGTGCCATTTGGACACTGCTACAGAAGTGGATGTCCTGGAGTGTGGCTTATCAAACTATGCTTTCAAGCAGCAGAATGCTAAGCTGCACCCTGGGACTTTCACTGTGCTGTGGCAACATCCACCTGGCTTTCACCTGTGCAGCAAGCTGGTACGCTTTAAATTCACACCCTGGGCACTCACTGTGTAGACAAGTCCTGAGAAGAGGACTCTCAACAGCCGGCACGCTGAGCAGAGAGCCATCTGAGCTAGCCAATAGGAAATACTGAGGAGAGGGGCAGGGCCTAAGCTCCTCCTCTCAAAGGAAGTTGGGCACCTAACTTCAGGCCAGATGGAAGCAGTTATCTCCACTTTGGATTCATAGCCATGAACCGCCCCCTGGAGTTAGGCACCTAAGGCAGGTCAGTGCTTTTTCAGTGAAATAGGAGCAGAAGTAGCAGTGTCCCCTCTCCCCTTACCCCATATTGCCCAGTGGTTAGAGCACTCACCCAGGATGTGGGAGACCCCAGTTCAAATCACCACTCTGACAGAGGAGAGGGGACTTGAACCAAAGTCTCCCACCTCCCAGGTGAATGCCCTAATTGTTGGATTATGTGGTATTCTAGGGTGGATCTTTTTCAGTTTCTCCTGTTGAGGCTGTTCCACTTTGTATGAAATACTTAAAAAGAGTCACTGGAACAGGGACTGGAACCTGGGTCTCCCAGGTGGGTGCCTTAGCCACTGGGCTAGAGAGTCACTCTCACTCTTTTCCTCTCTGATCTAATGACTATTTACATTTTTCATACAAAGTGGAATAGCCTCAACAGGAGAGATGGATTCCCTTTGTGAATCTAGCCCTGTGTTTTTAAACCATGCCTATGAACATGCCCTCTCTGTGGCAGGAGAAACCAATGTCTGTGTGAACAGCTGATGCAAATAAAAAATCCCCATGAACAACAAATAGAAGTGAGTTGAGATATTCAGTGCAGGCAAGTGGATTTAAAACATATACCTTGCATTAGTTACTGTGTGTAAGTCTCCTGGGCTGCATTCAACATATCAACCATTACGCTAAGAGAAAGAAACACAAAGCCATTTTTCTTTTACCCCACGCTACAGGGTGCAGCACACAGATGGCTGGAAGATTTGCTTGCTCATCAGCCTTTGAAGCTCACATAGATGCTGAAATCCAGGAAGAGTTTGGATCTGCTATAACTCCTCTGAACCCATTGATTAATTGGAATATATTTTGTTTTTATGCAGATCTGGCATATCATTTCCACTACTGAGCTGTGAAATTTACATATTTTGAAAGAAACCAGAGGAAATAAACAAGTTGCCATAACTGAGCAGAACTGCACTACTGTCAACATTACTAATAAAAGTATTTTGCTGTGACATCATCAGATACACTATCTAAAAGACACTGTTAGACTTCCTTTCAGCTCAATTTTTGTTCAGTACAACATTAAGGGACTGTATCTAAAACTGGACCATAATATAAAGTTAATTCTGGCATACAGTACCTTGCAGGGGAACATCCAGGGTGACATTTGTCCGTTCCTGTAAAGAGCTGCAAGCCACAGCTTTAGCATTCTTCCGTTCAGCCATAATCTGGAGAAGATGGCGATAAAAAAGCATTTTTCCCCAAGATATAGTACAGTAGCAACTCCAAGTATACATTTACTACTCTCATTACACCCCTAATCTGGGAAGTCTGCAATCAGTCAGAGTCCAAAGGACCAAAAGAGATACTAAAATTAATTTTCTTTCGGTTTATTTACAGTTCTCTCTTTGCGGGACGTAGAGCTACAAACGAATATGAAAGATACATGAAGTGAAAATTAGCAGTTTAAACATTCAAAACCTGCAGTGAGGAATGAGATAGAAAGAAGTATAAATAAATCTATGCAAATAAAAAGGGAAGAGGCACTTGTCATTCCATGCACATTTCTGATCTACCTATTTACATTTACCCTCCTGAGAAAAGTTACCGCTGTGACCCTGGCTGTGTTGGAGTGTGATGTACAACTACATTTTGTTTATGTCTTAGTAATAAACAAACTGCCATTTTAATTAAACTTTACAGAGAGGTCTAGTGGTCTGAGCACAGGACCTGGAGGCAGAAACACCTGCTCTAAGATCATGGCTCTCACAGTGGCTCCCTTGGTTTGTGACTATTATACTTGAGGTTGCTTTCTGTTTATGAGGCAATATTCATATTCTGGGCTGAATAAAATGAGAGCTGTTGATGAGAGTTTGTTAGCTTAGGAATAAGGCCCTGATTCAGCAGAACAAGTCCATCCAGTGGTATGTAAGAACGTACTTAATTGCTTAGCTGACTCAGAGCCATAACGATCATTGAGGGATTGTCTACACCGGGGGTTTAAATCCACACTAACTCAGGCTGTTTGGCCTACAAATGCCTGTGCACAAGCAACATCGTTCCTTCGAGCGCACTAACTCCACATTTATCGCAAACTCTGGAGTCTTCTTTCAAGTTGGATGCAAACTTAGCTAACACGGTCTATTGTTAGTATACACACAATGCTGCTTCACACTACTTTGGCAGTTCTCCAACTGCTATCCCACACTGCTTTGCAGACATGTATGATCGACCTGTTTACCTGCGTCCCCTCCCACTGCTCTGGAGTCAAATTCACAAGACAACATATCCCTCATCTGGCAGGATCAGACCATTTACTCCTGGAGTCCAATATATTGGTGTTACAGCAATATTACTCCAGCAGCCTCTACAACGTGCCTCTAAAAGCGGCTTGGTGCCATGCTGAGACCCTAGATCTCACTGCCATCTGGGGAAAAGCAGCAGGACAGCAAGCTCTTGGGGCCAGCCACCAGAATAAAGACGTGTTGGTGGACATTGCTAGCCACTTGTCCACAAGGACACCAACTAGTACCAGATAAAGAGCAAACAGCTCAGGAGACTGTACACAACAACCCAAGATGTAAGAAGAGCCTGGCTGTGGAAATATAAGCTATCTATTTTTTGAGGAGCTGGACAGGATATTAAACAATTACACTGCTATAAACCCAAGAAGGTTGTGGATCCTGTGCACAGCTGTACCCCCTTCTCCCACCTCCTACTGAGGATGAGCGACAAGAGTCATTGGAGGAAGAACACAAACAGCGCAGTGAAGAGCTCTCCCTAGAAAGTCAGGATCTCTTCAGGACTCAGGACTCTGAGGGTGGCCATGTTGGAAGCCAACTTGATTCCCAGCCACAAACCAGCCCGGGTCTGAGGAGGCAGATCCTATCAAAGGAACCTTGGCATGTAAGTATTGACCTTTACAATTTATTATTACACTATACTGCTGTGCTAACTTCTGTTCCAGTGCCCCACTTTGTGTGGATGTGAGCTAGAAGCCTTTCTGATTTCCAGTTCCCACATCCTTCAGTCCTTTCTGTCCCCCTTCATTTGGCCTCCGCCCCCCACATACACATTCTCAAAATGGTGGCTGGTCTGACAGGGCAACCAGCTTCTGTCTCGTGGTAAAGCCCAAACCATCAACTGTTCACAAGCCCATGGTGTAGAGGGCACCTATACATCTACCTGTTTTCCTCCTGACATTTGCCTTGAGGCTCCTGGCTCCCTGTGGGGTAGCTGTATGGGAACTGCCCGCAATATAGCTCACAATTCCCTTCCACTCCTACAGCACTTCAGAGGAGACCATCTTGGTGAATAACTTCACAGCATAGCTCGCTGGTCTGCCCTTTGCTTTTTTGAATAAGGCCATTTTCTGTTTCCTAGTCACTTACCTCAGTGTAATATTACTGAGAGTCAGGACAGCTTAAAGGGGATGAAGAAGGGATTAGTATCCAGCTCACTCCCAGATACCCACCCACTAACCCTCCAACACCACAGAAGCACCTGCAAAGCCAAACCAGGAACATAATTCCCAACACCCCATAGTCTTCAAGGCATAGTCTAAACTGCAAAGCGAGTGGCAGCAGCAGATTCTCATGGCTATGATGTAGCTGTGGTGGCACAAAGAATGGACTTCCAGCTTGAACAGTCTCTTGCAAGTCTTCTTCCTTCAGCAAGAGTCAGTATGGGACAATTTAGACTTCTTAAATCCCTCAAAGTTGCATCTTCCAACCCCCTTCATGGTTGGCCTCATGTTCTACTTCCTTCAATCTTAGCTCCATAAACCTTCTGTAAAAGTGTACCTTCTTCTGGAAGTTGTACATGACCCCACCATTGCCATCCTCTTGTCAACTGGTGCAGGACTGCAACTTGCCAGGATCATGTAAGTATCTCCTAGTTTGTGACAAAAATCAAACCAATGGGCATGAAGAATATGCTGGAACTTTTGATACTGAGAACTGTTTAGTTTCCTCTCCTCAACACTTTTTAATGGCCACGTTTCTACCCTAACGGCATTGTCATCACTACTGTGTTGAACACTCATATCTTAGCTGTCACACAGACATCCTGCGGCCCAGGGGCCTTTAGAAGACACTGAAATGTCACTGATGCAAGACTGAGCCAACATGTGACAGTTTCGGTGATAGAACTTCCTGCCGTCAAATGACTACCGCAACAGATAAAACGATTCACCCATTCTATATCATTGCCATTTACATGAAGCATCATCAAGTTATGCATTCCCATTTTACAGGAGGCATGCATAACTTTGGTTTTATCACCACTGATCCTAAGTTTCATAGATTCTGCAGTTTTTCACAGCTCTTCCAGGATCAGTTGTAGTTGATCAGTAGGCTCGCCAAGTAAGGCAATATCATCCACATTCTCGAGATCCTCTGAAGATGAATCTTTAAAATTTCACAACTCCTGCTTTGGCCTCAGTCAGCTTTGACATTGGATAGTCTATCAGAACATTAAATAATGTAGATAAGAGAACGCATCCCTGGCGTATCCTTGAATCTACCCCAAATCAGTCTATAATATAACCATTGACCCTCATACCACTAAATGTACCGTGGTACAGTTCCTCCACCTGCCACACTAAGTCCTTAGGCATCCTATACTGGCATAGCAGTAGCCACAGTGCTGATGGATGCACTGTGTCAAAAGCGGCTGCAAAATCTACAAATGTGACGTTAACTTCTTTTTGTTGCTCGTGTCATTTTCCAATACATTCGACAGAGCACATACAGTCTGGATGGTAGGTTGACCGGTACAGAAATCTCACTGCTTGCCTCTTCTTTTTGGAATGATACGGTATTTCAGCCAGTTCAGTAGAATGATCCTAAACCCCTTCCCTGGGACTGACAGCATTATTCCCCTATAATTTGAGCAGGCTGAACACTCTCCTTTTTTTGAAAAAAAGGGATGATACAGCTCCTTTTCCAATCTTCTGAACGAGTGGAACAGTGGTGGATTAGCATGGTGCAGTGTGTAGACGATACCTCTGAAAGACATGACCAGAAATGTGTATTTGAGACACTGGAGGTCATAACTGGATGCTCATTCTTGCGGCTTCTGCCACTTAAGGACAAAAATGGAAAATACTGGCAGGATATCGATGCGTGTGTGAGTGTGAACATTTTTGCAAATTAATGAGGAGATTCCCACCCAAAATGTAGACTACAACTTAATCTAAAAAGAGAACTGATCTGAAAACAGACCTACCACATTAGAGGAAGAGATACTTGCCATCAAACAGTTACGAAATGATAAAGCACCTAGTCCTGATAATATTTCATCCGAACTGCTAAAGAGTGGATGCCCAGATTTAGTTCACCAGCTTCACAGAGTTGTCTTACAAGTTTGAGGCAAAGACTGACTGGGAACATAATTCTCAGCCTGTGCCAACATTCAAGACATGGCCTAGATTGCAAAGACAGACCAGGAACATAATTCCCAACCTCCCCCCGACTCCATCCCCAGCCTCCAAAGTCCAGCTGCAAAAATCCCAATTTAGCTTCCATGCACATACCATCTCTGAAGTCCCCCTAAGACTGGGAAGAATCTCAGAGAGGGGAAAACAGACGTAAATGTTGAAAACATGCTTTAATTGCCTCTCTGGAACATGAACAATAACTGCTTGGGTTTTTCTCCCCCTCCTCTCCCAGCCACGATACCTGCAGTGGCCAGATCCTCAAGGACAGAGCCTTTATCAACAGCTGAGTGACTGCCTAACTTGAGGGGGAAGAAACGAAGAACTCAGGAGACAATGTTCACAGACTACATAGCAGACTCCCCCTCAAAACTGAAAAAATATGGAGCCCTGGGGGTTGTATTTGAGGTTGGAGAGGGAAAGAGAGGATGCTACCCAGAGAGAGCATTGCAGTAGCCAGAGACATTGCAGAGAAAGACGGGAACATGCAGAGGCAACTCCTGGAGGCAATATAGAAGCAGAATGCTTTGCTGCTAGCAGGCACATATACAATGCAGTGCCCTCAGCAAAGACCCAGCCATATTCTGCAACCCCTGGACAATACAGGGTACTGGGAACACCTATGTATGTTCCCTGCCATATCTCAGTAGCCATGCTCTCAGATGCCATTCCCCTCCCTGGCCCAAGCTCACGCTGTGAGAGAAACTGCCCTGGGAGCCCAGCTCTTTTGAGCCACCTAACACCCCTGAAACCTTTGAGCCACTCAACGCTGGAAGGCAGCCAAACAAGAAGAGGCAGAGGCAAGACATATACTCGTCTGTGAACTGGACCACCCCATATTGTTGTCTGCTGCCCTCCACTGCACTGTGTCACTTCAAAAGCTGTGTCTTGTTGTTTTAATTACAGGTTTATTTCTGGTTGTTTAATAATACAAACCATTAAAATTCACTCATAAAGAATCTGCAGTGCATGGTACACAGGAAAACCACCCATAAGACAAACAGCAATGCTCACAATCCATCCCCCCCCCCCAACCCTGACCCCCAGGATAACACCTCGATGTACAGCTGATAAAGGTCATCACTAAGGAATAGAAAGGAATGGCCCGGGCAATGCTGTCAGGGATGCCTAGTGTTCCTCTTACTTTGAATGTCAGGCCTGAAAATATGCAGCTGTTTATAAACTCTGAGTCCTGGCAAACATTAGGGAGACGGTCCCCTCAATTGTCCCAATAGAGTTTGGGAACCCCCTGTGTGCACAGCCATTGTTACCAAGGGGAATGAGTGCTGTCAGTACAACCTGCTTGACGATGGTCCCAACAGTCGATCTCCCTATGCTGAATTGGTTGGCTATGGACCAGAAAACGTTAGGGGATGGCCAACTTCTAAATGCAACGGCAACCCGTTTCTCAACAGCTATGGGGCAACGCACGGTGGTGCTCTCCTGCTGCAGCTCCGTGGCTAGTTCAGCGTAGATGTCAAAGAAAGTTGCCTTTGCCATCCTGGTCATCCCAGGTCTGCAGAACCATCCTCTCCACCAACTGATGCTGGCCTCCTGAGCCGAGAAAAAGGGCTGCACTGTGAGAAGCTGCTCCAGGAAGACCTCCTGTAGTAGCAGTTGCCAGGTTTGTCTTTGTCTTCCTCATCTTGTCCTCCTTCCGCCACTGCCGCATGAAGACCTGCAGCTGCAAGCTCATCATCTGCTTGGGGGTGCAGCAGGCAAAATCCAAAACCAAAGCCCCCATCTCCGAGAGCTCAAATAAAGCTCACACAGCCTCTGTGCCCAGCATAGAAGCACAGAGCATTCTTAGGGCTGTGCTCACCAACAGCAATTTGAGAATGGCACTAGCCCACCCAGAGAGAGAGTAAGCATGGGACAGAGAGTGGAATCATGGGATTTTTTGAAATCCCAGAATTCCACTGGTTTCCGCTATGCATCCTACAACCTGCAGGGAGAAAAATCCAAGAATGCACAGTCCATCAGCGAAGCAAGGGACGACAGGATACTCTCTGAGAATGTCACGCGCTTAGTATGCACCAGGCCCCCACCATGTGTACACAACGATGTGAACTGAAAGACGGCACAGCTGTCTTGTGTGTATGCTATTAGTACAGTTTATGTATTACACAACACTTAGGGTGCATCAACTCAGTGTGAACTAACTGCCCCGGGTAGACAAGACCTGAGTTAGCAGAATTAAAAAAAATTAAAAATGAACACTTCCCTCATAAAGTTAGTCATGCATCTCACACAACTGGCAACTCTGTCGTCATTGCTACAGACCAGCTGCAGAAATGCAGCAGGCATTGACCTGAAGTTGCACCTTTCAGCTGCTAGAGAATGCAGCCGGACAACTTTTTCTCTGCTCTCTCTGATGCAGCTAGAAACAAGGAGAGGTGATGGCTGGAGGAGAAAGTGGGGGGATCAGCAACCAAGATGAGGGGCCCATTACCAGTTCCAGCCTCTCTTAGCCCATCCTTGCTGTACCCAGCTGCACCAGGTTTGCCCTAGCACTAAGCCTCCAGCTACTTGAACAGCTCCCTGCCCACCAGAGCCGAGGAGCTACCTACTCCCCAGCAGCTCCTCAAGCACCCACCCCAGCCAGAACTGCCAGGTTTCGTACAGTTCCATGACCTACTTCTGCCACTGCTCAGGGCAAGGTGTATTACCCCTAACCTTAAGTTTAAAGTTATATGGAGTCATAGAGCTAAAGGCCAGAACAGACCTCTAGATCATCTAGTCTGACCTCCTGTATATCACAGGCCACAATGATGTGAGGAAGGCGAGAGGAAGCACCCAGAGGAAGGCGAAAAATCCCCAAGGTCACTGTCAATCTGACCTGGGGGAAAATTCCATCCTAACCCCACATAACGTAACTGTGGATGTTCTAATTTTTCATATAGAAATGTCTAATTCTTTTTTAATCCTACTAAGCTCTCTTTTAAGCCTTTTACATAAGCCCATGGAACTCACTGCCAGAAGACAATTTTATCATCGTGTTAAAAATAATTCCTTTTAGCAGATTTTAGTTTGTTAACTTCCAGCTTCATTTGGATGCTTTTGTATTTTGCAGTGGGGCAAATAGAAGAATGTGGTTTACAGTACCTTACCTATGCTAATCATTAAGCGTACCTCTATTTTAGCTTCTATAGTTATAACAGCACCCAGTTCCATAACCAATCAATCAAGCTGCCAATTTGTCTACTATGCTTGCAGTGTTTGCAACTCAAAGACTGCAAAACTCAAAATAAATAAATATGAAAATAAAAAAAATCAGACAGTTAAATTGACCATAAAGAAAAAGGAAACAAACGTCATTGATTTTCATACTCCAAACTGAGAAAAATGTACAAAGCAAACACAAGCATACTTCCAGACACAAAATGTAACCTGGATTTTAAAACTTAAAGTTTTAATAACCCCAGGTACTGTTAGTAAGATAGGCAACTAAATGTGTGTTTTATTTTGGAAGCATCCCTTTAAATAGTCACATTTTAAACGGAAGAAAAAACAAATCAAAGAAGTTTTTTTTAAGGGACATGATCAACTTGAAAACTAGTGGAGTTTCAATCAGAGTTAAAAATAGTCTCAGGTACTACACCTGCTTCAGTTCCCCTGCCAATTTTTACAGATCTTCAGTCAGATTTTCCTATTTTGTAAAAGGCTTTACTACTGAAGGAAAGACCAACACAAACAGAGGGCACTGATTAATTGACCATTCAGGGGAACAGAGAATTTGTCAAACTCACAATGTAAACCAACTGACGATAAAGAAATGTCTATCTCTAATCTCTTTCAGTTACAGGAATCTCATGTATTACTTGAAACAAAAGTAGGTACAAAAATTTCAGAAAAAAAATTTTTTAAGTTGATGGTGTCACTAACAGATTTTTCATGCATTGGCTGCCAGAAGAATACCATTACTTCTAAAAAGGTCTGTTTTATTTAGCCATAACATTATTCACCATTCCAATTTGTTTCCAATAATGTTTATTACAAGTCTAGAGTTGCCAACTTTGTAAACGCACAAAACTGAACAGCCTTGCCCTGCCCCCTTCCCTTAGGCCCCACCCCTTTCCCCGCACCTTCTCCAAGGCCCCACCCCTGCTCACTCCATCCCCTCTCCCTCTGTCACTCACTCTCCCCCACCCTCACTCACTTTCACTTTTGGGCTGGGGTGCGGGAGGAGGTGTGGACTCTGGGGGGGGGCCGAGGATGAGGGGGTTTGGAGTGCAGGAGGGGCTCAGGGCTGGGGCAGAGGATTGGGGTATGAGAGGGGGTGTGGGCTCCAGCTGGGGCCGGGGATGAAGGGTTTGGGGTGCCTGAGGGGGCTCACAGCTGGGTCAGAAGGGGGTCTGAGCTCTGGGAGGGAGTTTGGGTGTGGGAGGGGGTTCTGACCTGGCATGGGGTTGGAGTGTGGGAGGGGGTTCGGTGTGCGGGCTCTGGCCAGGCAGCACTTACCTCAGGCAGCTCCCGGAAGCAGCTGGCATGTCCGGCTCCTAGGCAGAGGGGCTGTGGGGTTCTGTGCACTGCCTGAGCCCACAGGCGCCACTCCCGCAGCTCCCATTGGCCAGGAACCGTGGCCGATGGGAGCTGTGGAAGGGCGCTCGGGGTGGGGGTAGGGTGCAGAGTCCCCGTGGCCGCCCCTATGCGTAGGGGCTGCAGGGACATGCCGGCCGCTTCTGGGAGCCACACGGAGGCAGGGAGCCTGCCTTAGTCCCACTGCGCCGCCGACCAGACTTTTAGCCACCTGGTCAGCGGGAGCCACCACGGTCCCTTTTCGACCAGGCATCCTGGTTGAAAACTGGATACCTGGCAACCTTAATTATAATTGTCCCACTGACAACCCTCATACTTCCCATTTATTAGATAAAAAAGTCTTTAAGCTATACACACATTGGTCAAATCTATAACAGATACTGTGGTCTTCAAATCTAAATGTTCATCTTCCCATAGTATATTGATGCCACTCAAGCCCCTTCCTTTACAAACTCTTAGAGCTACACCATTTCTCACTGTTAGCGCCACAGACTAACAGCATAAGGCCACAAATTAGAGTGCTAATTATAGTACCAGTTCTAAGAACCATTCACGAGGTTAATGAATGAGTTGTTATAATCCACTTGCCTTAGAACAGATTTCGTGCAGACTTGTTGCGATGGCTTTCGCAGGCGTATCACATCGAAACACGTGACATTTCAAAATTCTTGTGTCTTTGTCTCTTGCTACATAAGCAAAGTCTCTGTGCAGACAAAATGAATTAACACATTAGAAATAGCAGCATCTTAAAAAATAGCAAGTTTGGCTTTAATTTAAGAAGCATATGTCTGAGTTGTCAGAGAACAAAATCAGTGGCTCAGCCAAAACAGCTACCTCAGCAAATCGGCACTAACTTGACACCACTGCATATCCATGGAACACATTACCAGTCTCTGATGCTTACTCTCTAAAGAGCTCATTACAACGTTAGAACACTGAAAACTCATTGCGTTTATAACCCATAAACCCAACTGCAATTGTAAATGCAGAGGGAAATTTAAAAGAACATTTTATTAAATACTTAAAGAATAAAGACAGCTAAAGAAGAGGGAAAATAGTGTGCTTTTCTGCAAAGATTCATATTCAGATTCTAAAATAATAGAAAATAAGACAAGCAACCAGCAAACTACCTGAATAAAGCTGTATTTCAAAGAATTAGAGAATGCTTAAAATATGCAGACAGTAATTAGAAATATGTTTGCATAAGGGAGATGTGTGCCTGCTGAGCTTCACTCACATTAATTGACCTAAATTTCTGATCTTACTACTTTTTCAAATGTTAAATAACTTTAAAGTAAATGCCCTGTAACAAAAAGATTGTTTGCCTAATACTAAGCACTCACACAGTATAGCATTGGCTGTCAGAGTGCTGAAGTTCTAATTCAGCCTCACAACCATCCTGGGAGGTAGGCATTTCTGTTTACCCACCTTACAGATGGGAACTCTGAGGCGCAGCTGGCCCTGCAGTGTAGGCAGACCATACAGTAGCAGGATTGAAAGGGCAGCAGACACAATCCAGGCAAACCTTCAACTACCTTTTTCTGCAGCCTTCCACCCACCTTTGTTTTTTTTTTTCTCATAATGTGCTGCCCCCTCAGCACACAGTCACTAACCTTTGCCACTTAGTCAACAGTCCCTGCCAACTGCAAATTTCTCCACCCCCAGCAGACTGGCTGACTAGAATTAGACAAGACATGGCAAGCTGACCCCCAATCATTCGATCAGTATGAAGACACTCTTCAATGCCTTTCCCCTCAGAGGGAGGCTGATGACAAGGAGCCCCATATGGGAAAGTCTAATCCTTTTTTGCTAGTGCACACAGTGGGCCAAATCTTTAGCTGATGTAAATTAGTGAAGCTCCCTTCTGACCCGGCATCTCAAAAGTAAAACTGGACTAAAACCTCCAAATAGGTTGCATTCATCAGGCCTCAAGGTGAACTGAGGGAAAGGGGTATATTTAACTATGCTATCTCTGAAAAATTATTAGCTATGGAAAAAATGAACTGTTACATAAAACCATCATGAATTTTATCTCGTGAGGGGGCCTGCACATTAATCAAGCTTGCTGGTCCAGCCCTGAAGGGTTTGTAGGCACCACGTTTGTAAGCATTTAGGGTCCCCCAGCCACCCAAACAGCTTTATTAGCTCTGGTTGGTACTGGAACAGTAAGTATGTATTTCTAGACTTTCTGAAACTTTGGAGTGTTTTTTAAAACTACAACCTTCTAATGTCCCACCTTTCAAGCATTTTTGTTTTTTTACCTACAATTCCAGATATTTTGTATCTTGTTATAACGGCAACATTCTAGCAAAGCTGTTTTAAATGAATAGATATGGATTTAAACCATAACTCTATCGTAGAGTTTCTGATTAGAAACACTCAGTCTACCTTCCTCTTCCCTCCTCCCCGAGATCACTGGTAATGACTATGCCCCCAACACTGCAAAGAGAATGGATCCCTGTGTGCAGCTCATTGCAGGATTAGGGCCTACTCTAATGGAGTGCTAATTTAAAGGCTAAAATCTGTGTTTATATGAATTTAAAATACTACTGAAAGCCATCTACTTTACCATTCCATGGCTTTACTATTTACTGAGTATTTACTTCAATCAATACTATTCCTTTGATGTCTTGTAAAGTAGTGATGTATGAGGCCTCTTAACAAGCTTATCCTTGGAAGAGCACCCTATGTTTTCACTGAGTTGTATACATAAATAAGACCCTGGTTCTGCAAACTGCTTTGCACGAGCAGGTCACAGCACCTAAGCAAAGCCCAGTGGAAGTCAGCAGAGGTCTGCACAGGTTCAGGGTCCACCCATGTGGAGCAGTTTGCAGAATCAGGGCCAAGTATTAACTTCAAGGACTAGCACACGTATTCTAAAATACAGAACAGATCTGGGTAGTGCCTTCTGCTATGAGTGAAGTTAGTCAGTTATCACTTATTTTCTTATAAATAAAAAGGCACTATCTAAGATGAGACAAAGCCATTAAAGCAAATCCAATCAGGGTTTTGAAAGCATGCTGTGAAATCCATGATTATAAAACAGCACTAGAAATTCTTGCACTCCGCTTGATCAGCTGTGGCAATATCCTGGCACATCAACACCATTCTAAACTATTGTGCTTTGCTTTACTGAACCACATCAGACAATGTACCTCAACTAACAAGCTAATTTTTTGGAGCATATTACACAAAAGCCTCTGCAGCCATATTTAATCTAGCCCTGTTGAGAAATTACTTGAGTTTTCATGCTGAATTGCAAAGATTTAAAACCTTAAAGAGATAACCCTCCTCCCCCCATTAAATAATAATAAAAGGTATTTAGAAAGCATCCCTTTTTTTAGGGGCATGCGCAGGGCACTGCACTGTTCAAAACAGACTAAACTATTATAACAGCATAAGATAGACAAAACCAATGCTATAAAGACCAAAGAAAGGAGGGTGGTTATGGTTTAAGTGGGAAACACCTCAGAAAAGTGTTGTCTAACACTTTCCACTATAAAGGAGTATTGTGACTTTTCTTTCATAAGCATTAATACCGCCATTGTTTGCAGCAGACATATGATATCCTGCAAGGAAAACCCCATACACTACAGATGTGCCTTTTCTTTGTCCCATGTCATTCCATTTGGATTTAATAGAGTTGAAAAGTGTTGAAAATCACTATTCCCCCCCACGCCACAAAATTCTGTCAGCCTGCCAAAAATCACTGAACATTTTAAAGAGAGTGGCCTATGTTTCTGCCAAGGCAACAGCAGACATTCTACTGGGAATGTCTGGGAGCTGCCAGAAGCTGTGGCTAGGGGTGGCAGGGCAATGTGAGAGAGCGCCAAGCTAAACTTCCCCCAAAATCTCTTTTCCACTTCCCAACCTGGCACATGATCCCAGTATTTCTGTCTCTCTTTCTCTCTGGCAGGAGGAAGAGAGGCCAGGCTAGACTCCCCTCCTCCTCCTCTCCTGGACCCAGCACAGAGCAACAGCATCCCATCCCCATATTCTAGGATAACACTCTACTCTCCTGTAGCCAGCTAATGTGGTTAGCTCTCTACCTCAGGTTGTAGTAATCTGTGCTGTAGGGTTTAAGGCTCAGAGTTCAAGCCCAGTGGATGATGTATGAAGGGGAGGATTATTACAGTTGCACATAACATAATTTGTTTTCACCTTTGTCCTTGAAAAACTCCTAGGCAATGACATACAAAAAACTACATTAACAGAACCTTATTTTGCTTGCAACATTCTCAATAGTTAGGAAATGCCAGAATTATGGTTGCCCATGCATGCCATGCTCCTTGTATGTACTGTGATTTTGATTACAGAATGATATACTATTTTTCCCACAGGACCCCTGCCTCATTCAATGCACAGGCCGGGTGCACAAGAAAGATGATTTAGGGTGGCACAGGCAACTGTAAATTTGGCATGTTCTAACTTCCCAGTGCTTGACTTTGCAACCTAAATAATGGTAATTTAACAGAAATTTTTGTATGTAATACCATGTATTCATAACAAGGCTGAACTAAATATACACAGTTAATGACAATCAGCAGCAAAAATTATTTAGTAAATATTTGATCAATTTCAACTTGTGAGGAGCCAAAAAAAGCCTGCATTATGATGTTTCAGGGAATTGGGCCCAAACCCAGCAAATGCTTCCACATGTGCTTAATTTAAAGCACCTGAATAGTCCTATTGTTTACAACAGGACTACTCACATCTGTAAAGATAGGTATATGCATAAGCCTTTGCAAGATCAGGGCTATGTCTGCATACCTGTCAGGATGGGGAGGATATCTCATCAATAAAACCCCTTCCCTCTCTTTCTTCAAAACCAGAGTTATTGTATCACGCAGAAATCTGAAAACACCATCGGCTTCCAAATCATCAATCAAACTATCATCTTCCCATCTGACAAGGCACAGACTATAGGTCAACTTCAATAATTCATCAAGTCAACTAAATGTCTTAAGCAACATCCATGAGCACAGTCCTACAGCACAGTACACAATTCTGCAATACTGGCCTGCTCCCAGAAGACACCCAGGTTGCTAAGAATCCAACTTGACTCTCACGTAGCTAGGGTTCAAACTATTCTGTATTTCAAGGAAACAAACAAAACCCCTCCTCTCTCTTTTGTAGAAAAATTATCAAGGATATGAAGGCTCCAGTTCATACCCTTCCAGAATTACCAATGGTAAATTAATCTATGGAAAAGGTATAACAATTGAAATCTTGCATGCAAATGATTGGGCAGAAAAGAGAATACTGCCTTCTGAGCAAGATGTATTGACTTCTGGACAAGTCACTGGAGTTGTCACCTCCCAGAATGTGGAAGTGCAGAAGCTACAAGCCAGCTCATGCCAAGGCCCCTAGGTTTCAACTGAACACTGACAAATACATAGCTGGAATCAGTCTGGTTCACCTATGTGTTAGTGTTGTTAAAACAGATATCAGAGTTATAAAAATGCATCTAGACTTTATGAAATGCTTGCAATTTGTTGCATGCATTAATCTGACTGATAATACCTACATCCCACGTTATAAGGTAATATTTAAGTGTTTGCTCTTTAACTCTAAGTCACCAGACAGGACAGATGCATTAACAAGTGTGAAATACTAGTTTCCAACAGGAGGTGTTTATCTCTTGCCCAACACAATAAGGCCCATCAACACCAGATGAGCCATCAGAAGACAAAAGGCTTTGTGCATTGCTCCCTTCCCCACATTCCCCATGAAGAGGAGACTTTCAACTGAATTCCTCCCAAGAGCTGAATTTGCAACTTTATGCAGAAGGGGGAAAGGAATAAAAAGCCCTAACAAGGAGGAATTGTATTTTTTATGCTGCTTGGACTGTGAGAGAACTAAGCATAAGCAAAAGATCCCCAGTGCTTGCCCTGGGTTAGCTCTAAAGGACTTATAGCCCTTGCTTATTATAGAAGCTTTCATTACTTTTTGAAACTTAAGACTAACTCATTTGGGCGTATGCAATGTTTACCTGCTTTAACCTTGTAAATAATTCTTATTTTCTTTTCCTAGTTAATAAATCTTTAGATCGTTTATTATAGGATTGGTTACAAGCATTTTCTTTCGTGTGAGATCTAAGGTACAACTGACCTGGGGTAAGTGACTGGTCCCTTTGGGACAGGGAGTAACCTGAATATTATTGTGATTTTTGGTATAAGGGACCATCTGTCACAAAGCCAAGCTTGCCTAGGTGACAAGATAGATTGGAGTACCCAAGGGGCGGTCAGCTTGACATTGATCATACCTAACCCCATCAAAGTCTATCCCACTAGGATACTCACATGCAGAAAGCTAAGCATGTGCAGAAGTGTTTGCAGGCTAGAGTTCCTGCTCCTGCTCCTACTGAAATCAAAAGGAGTTTTGCCATTAATGTCAGTGGGACAGGAACAGTTCCCTATTTCAGTGTAGAAAAATCTTGGAGGTCACAACAACTTTCATAAGCCCTTTACTTTTTTGGGCTTGGGCCTACAATGGAGAAGCATCTCAGCAGGAGAACACAGTATTCAAAAACGTAACTGGATCCCGACAGAATGGTTTCTAGGATGATGCCAGTTATTCTGCGGTTTGCTGTAAAAATGAATACTTCCCTTAGCCTGCAATGAAAACTTCCATAATTTGTGCATGTATCCTATGCGCCATCTAATGGGAATTTACAGTACATATGAACTGGGATTGAATCGTTATTTCAAACAGAAGCCATAAAACAGACTGACCAGAAAAATGGATGAGAATTTTTCCGTGCGCGTAAGATTGTAGCTTGGCTCTGCTGTAGAGTTGAAAATACAGTAGAATCCTCTTGATTAGGATGCCCTGTTGCTTATTATTAAGGGAAGAGAACTTTTTTCTTTTTAAAAAAAATGGTACTCAATAAAAATGGGTCAATAAAAAGGAATACTTCATCTTTATTTCAGTAAAGTTCTCTATTAATTGACTGGAGCTTGCCTATTTAACACGCAGTTAAGCATCACTTAACCACTAAACATTAGGTGAATGTGATTACGCTAAACGGAATTTATGCTAACGCTACCCTGTTTGAATAGCAGTCGATATTAGACTAAAGCCCTGGGAGACATCCCAGTTAATCTCACCATGAAAGCATGGCACATATCGTACTACCTTTCTAATCTAAAGTTTTACCTTTTGAACAATGTAGATATGTATTAGCTACTTTCTTTGGTAAAAATAAACTAACATTTAAGTCTGAAATAAGCAAAGGTCGAATTTTATCAACACACTGATAAAACACACTGATTAAAAACAAATAGAAATATTTTCTTGCATCAGTGTAATTTTGATTTCCACTGTATTTATAGATTTATATTTTACAAATAATCCTTGACACAGGAAAGTACCTCTTCTGGGCTGAGTAAGAAAACAATTTGAATTAATCAAGAAAAATGATGGCCAATGTCTAACTTTCCTCAAGTGTGGTCCATGTACCAGTGCTGGTCCATGCTTGTGGACTGCAGGGAGTTGGCTAGCAATATGGGGCTTGCTCTCCTTCTCCTTACCAGCTTCTACAAACCTCCAGGTTCTTCATTGCCAGGATCTACCTGGAAACTACTAAAAACTGCTGGAAACAAGGAGAGCCAGCACCACGTGACCACCAGCCAGCACCTCGAATAGAGAATGTGAGGGCTGCAGCAGTGGTCACATAGATGTAAGAGAAAGGGGAGAAGCGAGGAGTCAAGAGCAACCACAGGGACTGAAACTACTAATGGAGTTAGAATTGACATCCATCATTACAGAAAGAAAGTCTGGGGGAACAGAGGACCAAGTGGCTGGGAACCATATGTAGGTGAGCAAAAGGAGAGAGGAACAGAACAGATGGGAAGGGCAATGAGATAAGAGAAAAAGAGAAAAATAAAACACTGAAAAAACCATGCCTCTGGTATAACTTTTCCATGTCAGCAATTGCTGTAGTTGTCACATGGATATTCAAATGGGAGGGGAGGTGATCCACAAGCAAAACTCTTTGGTAAAATATGGTTCAGAATATGAAAAAAGGTCTGAAGTTCTGGATTAACATTTTAAACAGTATTTTGCCAGCACTGTCCCTTTACAGAGGTAGGGATTTCAAATCAGGATTAAGATGCTATTAAGAGGTAAACTACTTACTGTCTTTACAGAATTGAAAACTATAACCACATGTAGTCTCTTTCGGGACACAGGGCCTGATCCAAGACCTACTGAAGTCAGTGGAAGTGTTTTTATTCACTTCAGTGGGCTTTGTATTAGGCCAATGCCGAGGCGCTTGCAAGGATGTGGAGAACTCTGTATAACAACAATTTTAAAGCAAAAAGCCAAAACAAACACTCTCCAACAATGAAATAATATCCATATCAGCATCAAAATCAGAGTCCTTGCATGGTTTGCTAAGGGATTTTTCATCTTCATGTTATCCATTAGCTGAGGCTGCTATTGGGTGAGACAACCTCCCTCTCCTGGAAAAAAACAAACCATACCAAGCAAAAAAACCCAAAACACACCACCACCAAACCACCCAACTCCAAAACACGTCCTATAATTCTTTCCATCTGAGCTGGATTCTAAAATTTGCATGATTGTAAAAAAAATAAATCAGTCAGAGATTCGATATTTTTCTGTGCCAAGATATGCAATTTTTTCACTTTGTGCATTAGAATATGTGTAATCCTTTTTCGTACAGTAGTGTCTTTAATTTTTCAGTTTTCAAATGAATTTTGATTTGTGTATCTTAGATCCATCAGGCCAACAACCACATTCTGTTGTGCACCTGCACCTTCCTACAGTTTTCTAATTGTAATCCAGTACAGAATGCTTATCCACCTTAACATGATCATGCAAGCTGAGAGTAGGGTGACCAGGTGTTCGGTTTTCGACTGGAACACCTGATTGAAAAGGGATTCTGGCGGCTCCGGTCAGCGTCCATTGACTGTCCAGTTGGCAGTGGCGAGCAGTGGGGCTGGCAGCCTAGCCTCCTAGCCTCCACGCCACATGGCTCCCAGAAGCAGCGGCATGGCCCCCTCCGTCAGCTCCTACTCACAGGGGCAGGCAGGAGGCTCCACACACTGGCCCCGTCCCAAGCGCTGCCCTGGCAGCTCCCATTGGCCAGGAAACAGTCAATGGGAGCTGCAGGCTTGGCGCCTGCAGATGGGGCAACGTGCAGAGCCGTCTGGCTGCGCCTCCGCATAGGAGCCGGAGCAGGGACATGCCTCTGCTTCCGGGAGCCGCTTGAGATAAACGCTGCCTGGAGCCTGAACCGCGCCCCAACCCCCTGCCCCAGCCCTGATCCCCCTCCCACCCTCCGAACCCCTCAGTCCCAGCACGGAGCCCCCTCCTGCACCCCAAATCCCTCATCCCTGGCCCCACCCCAAAGCCCACACTCCCAGCCAGAGCCTTAACCCCCCCCCCCCCGCACCCTAACTCCAGCCCAGAACCCCCTCCCATACACTGAACCCGTCATTTCTGGGCCCACCCCAGAGCCCGCACCCTCAGATGGCCGGTGAAAATGAGCGAGGGTGGGAGTGAGCAGGGGCAGGGCCTCTGAGAAGGGGTGGGGCATCGGAGGAGGGGTGGGGCAAGGGTATTCGGTATTGTGAGAGTAGAAAGTTGGCAACCCTAGGTGAGAGGATGCAGGATTTCTGACAGAGGATTTCCCCCAACAGAAATAGATAGGTCCCCTCTCCCACTAGCAGCCCCAGAATTCTTATTTCAGTTCTCTTTCAGATGAGAACTTAAAAATTTGTTTCTTTTTAGAAGAACATCAGTTACTTTTATGCAGTTATTGAATTCTCCTTGCGTGATCTAGCATTGAAGGCAATCCACTTGCCTTTTTAATACATTCATGCATATAGCTTGTATTGCTAATTATCCTGTATTGGAAGCCTCTGAATTTCTCTCCAATTACTTTTTTAGGTCACTTACTAACTCTCGAGTCGTCTCCTTGGGCATTGTTTGTTTGGCCACCTTGAGTGGGAATGTGAATCCTAACAATTGTAACCTGGCAACCTTATATGTGAGGTTCTCACAGTGAAAGAAAGTCCCAGCCTTTCTGTTATTTGTTGACATCTCAGAGATCATTCCCACCTTTTCAAATTATTTAATTTTTAACCCCTCCTTCTGCCCCCCCATACCTGACACCTCTGTGACATTCAGCTCTTTAGGACCTTAGGCTCCAAGCCATGCTCCAATCTGAAAATATTTCTATGCTTCCAGGGTTTTCATTCCCAGTTTCATGTACGTGCTATCCTCTTCTCAAAGCTCTAAGTGCCCCCACCTATTTTCCATATAACTCTGTGTCTCCATGTCATAGACACCACCCTTCCAACAGAGGACTAGACAGGATTCTCTTCAGACTTAGCACTACATCCTGATTAGGCAGAGGGATGGCTATTAAGCATAATGAATCACTTACCCTTTCCCCACATTCTGTGGTGGGTCTCTCTCTCTGTCTCTCACCAGAAACACCATCCTGGATCTGAGAAACCTTCCCGATAAGAAGTTTTGCCAAAAATGCACCCTTTCCCGCAAAAGTTTCGTTTTAGACAAACTGGCATTTTCTGATGAAAACCATTCAAGAATTCCCGACTGGCTCTAGTTAGGGGGGCAGGAACTGTATGACGAGTCAGGAAGAGAGTGTCAGCACAGGGCTTCCATTTCAAATTTGGATTTTCACTGGTTTTTTTTTGTGGCTAGAGATAGAGGTTTAGGGTCAGATCCTCATCTAATGGAAACTGGCAGAGCCCCATTCAACTCAGTGGAGTTACACCAATTTACACCAGCTGAGGTTCTGACCCTTAACATTTTATTAGCATGAACCTTCACATTGCAGTTCTTTTAGAGAAGAAGTCCCATCTTACTTCAGAAAGTTTATGGAAGGTATATGGGGATTCAACTACTTACTCAGCTCTAGAGGTGCTCTCTCCAAGGCTAAGGTACATGGATGAGACAGCATGGGAAAGACTGTACTGCTGCTACTCACACTGTGCAGCATCACAGGGGCTTTATTCTCCAGATTAGTCTTTAAATCTTTGAACAGCCTCTTTGATGCCAATCATGTAACTTGGATAAACATTTACTATAGAAAATTAATATTTAGATATTTTAGACAACAATCCTACCTTCAAAAACAACAAGGAGTCTGGTAGCACCTTAAAGACTAAGATTTATTTGGGCATAAGCTTTCGTAGTTAAGTAACCCACTTCTTCAGATGCACGGAGTGAAAATTACAGATGCAGGCATTATTATACTGCATGTGTCAGTATTATAATGTCTGCATCTGTAATTTTCACTCCAAGCATCTGAAGAAGTGGGTTTTTTACCCACGAAAGCTTATGCCCAAATAAATCGGTTAGTCTTTAAGGTGCCACCGGATTCCTTGTTGTTTTTGTGGATACAGACTAACACGGCTATCCCGATACTAGAATACTACCTTCGCAGATACAAGTGAAAGATGCAAGCCTTTGTAAGGAATATTTAAATAACTGATAAAGAAATCAAATTGAGATGCCCAAAGCTCAAGTGCACATTTAATTTAAGATGGCAGCAAATACTAGAACAGTGTCTTCATTGAGATTTGCCTTATTAAGCCGTTGGGAGTGATAGTTTCCCTTTTTTCTTTATTATTCAGACAGAAAAACTAATCACAGTATTTTCACAACCAGAGAAGCAGATCACAGCACACTTTTGTTAATGTTAGCCTAGAATGATCATCACTTCTTACATGCATGAAATGTACATTAGCTTGCAAAGCCATAATCACCAAGAAAGTTCAAACATTTCCCTAGGCCAGTGCTTTCTAAAGAACTGATTAAAAACCAGTCAAGCTTGTAAAGTAGTCTCATTATATTCCTTGAAGCAAACCCAAGGAAATGTCCACATCTCTAAACTATCTCCCTTCCATCCTGTTCCAGTGCCAGGGCTTTACTATCTAGAAGAACAAACATAACTGGACTGAGGCCGAAACCTAATTCTGACTTGTGGAGTACAATTCTACCAGTAAGAAATTGCTGCCTGACTATAGCCCTTGAGCTGCAAAGCAAATGATAACAATATAGTAGAATAGTACTGTACGTGTTCCAATACAACAGGAAGTGTTATAGAGAATCCTAAACAATAACTTTGCACAACATGCAGATAAAAAATGCATACATGACAGTTTATATAACTTGAAGGACAACCTGTCATCCCAAACACTGGATGAAGAGAATAATTTCAGTGTTGCCAACTCTCATGATATTTTTGTTTTTCTTAAACTCCTCGCTCCTGGAGTCATGTAATTATGTGCGAATCTGAGCTTTTATTTAATAAGAAAAGTTTCTAGTCCTCATGGCCTAGAAGAGAAGAGCTGGAAAATATGAACCCTAAATTCTCAAACACCAGAAGGCACGTAAAAAGAACCATGATTCTCCCCCCGACCCCCGCCAAATCTCATGATTTATAACTAGTCACATGATTGGGGGGAGGGCTGAGTCACGATTTTTGAATGCATGGGGTTGGCAATACTGTCATTACTGGATTAAAAATGTGATCAGGTACAGGATTAGTTTACTTCACTACAGGTTAGCTTTTGTAAGACAATGATGACTGAATCTGGCACTGTTTGGTGAGTGCTAGGCAGATAAACATGGAGAATGATGGAGAAATGAAAATCATTTACCTCTCTCTGAATCCAGGAAAGCATGAAGAAACAGAACAGAAAGAGCAAGTTAGAAAGCATTCACACAGACAAAAGTCCAGCATACAATGAGACAGAACTGTTGACAGCAGTACTGTACATTTAACATTCAATATTACTTTCCTGCTTAGCTTACCTAGGCGTACTGCAACTATTTCCTTTCAGCACTTATTCTGGTTGAATCCTGTGGTGCTGAAGTTTGTATTTTTGGAAACATATAATGAAGCCAAGAGGCATCAGCTGAATTTAGAGAGGCAGCACAGGCATATCAACATCAAGAGGTAATCGAGCTTAAAATATCACATACAAATATGGGAAGCAGCATGCAGTAAGCACATATGAAAAAGTTATGCAAACCTTTGTGTTTCCAAAAGGAGCTGCTATTTAAACAGACAACAACAAACCAATCATGTGTTTTAAAAACATGCCTTACACAGTGTTACTGTTAAATCCTTGATTGCCCAAACTGAAAGAGTTTGTAAGTCTGCTTTTTAACCCAGATGGTGAAAATGAAATGTCTTTTTAAACTGAAGCCAAATTAAATCTTTTCCATCTGTGGGATTTTCAAGAGCTCTCATGATTTAGGAGCACAAGTAGCACTGAAAATCAAAGTCACCTGGGCTCAGTTGAAAATTACACCCTCTGAGATATCCATGGCTGAATTCTGCCCCAACTTGCCCCTGTGAAACCCCACAGAAGCCAGTTGGTGTAAATCAGCATAGATTTTAGCTTCAAAGCTGTTTTAACAAATACTAAACTAACGTGATTTAACCCAAGCTGTTTTTTATTTCCCAACTGCAGCCCAATAGCTCTCAACAGGTGGGGGGGGGGGGGGGGGGGAGGGAGGCTGGGGAGAAGGGAAGGGAAAGAGGCCAGGCAGAAGCAGACAAAATGTAGCTAGTTCACTCCTTCATTGGTTGTTGCCTCTTGCCCTTCACCCCTCACTAGATTTTCCAGGATCCACCTAGATAGCTGCCACTGCTGAGGGCCAAAGCCACCCTAGAGCTGCTGGCACTTTGTAGCACTGCTATCGAATCCCATGCTGCTCAGAACAGCAGTAATTGTTGTTGTATTCCAGTGCCTCTTCCAGACCTGCACTGATGCTGCAGCTGGTGACTGCTGGCTACTGGAACTACCTCCAATAGTGGGTCTTCAATAGGAAAAGGATGCGTTCTTAACTCATGTTAGCTAATGTTGTAACGAACATGGGGTAAAATCCTAGTGAAAACAAGGAAGTCTGTAGTTTTAACAAGCGTTAGCAGGTTGAGACTATGGGGGAGCCTAGCGTTTACATTGGCCTGCCAAATGTTAAAAACTTGCAAAACTGACAGCCCAATCTTCTCTTCAGTCACCTCCCTCAAGTTATTTCCCTACTATTACAGGGTCCTGCAGCCCAGGCAATCTCCCACCAGTACTTAATGAAGCTCACATGCATGGGGCAAATGTCCATGGAGGCGTGTCTTCACAACTGTTCTACTCAGATTTTGTTCGCTACCCTGACACTTGGGTCACTGGGGATGCCCTGAGGAAGTGTGGCCATGGTCTTCCTCTACTATGCCACGATTGTTTGCTTCCTAGGCTCTTTCCATAACCAGAAGAGAAAAGATATGGAGTGGGAATTTGCAGATAAGTACACACTTCTATACAGGAAAGCTCCATTCCTCTGAGCCAAATGACGGCTGTGTGAGAAAAACACCAGACATTGCCCAAGACCAGGGGTTCTCAAACTTCATTGTACCACGACCTGTTTCTGCCAACAAAAATTACTACATAGCCCCAGGTCGGGGAACTGAAGCCTGAGACCCACTGCTCAGGGGAATGGGGGGGCAAAGCTGAAGCCCTCCAGGCAGGGGGCCTGTAAGGGCTGAAGCCCTTGAGCTTCAGCTTTGGCTCTGGGCGACAGGGCTCGGGCTTCAGCCCTCAGCATCAGCAAGTCTAAGCCAGTCCTGGCGACCCCATTAAAATGGGGTCGTGACCCACTTTGGGGTCCTGACCCATAGTTTGAGAACCGCTGCCCAAGCCAGTTACCGGTGAGTTGACTGCATTTAGAACCTAGATTAGACATGTGTACATTGCCTCTATGGGGATAATGAATGATGTCACTAGGATGAGAGGTCTCATCTGTTGTCTTTGACTACAAGGTTGCCAGAGATGTGGGGCCTAAAGGACAATCAACTGTTGATTACATTTGCTCATCCTGTTCCCATTGCTAAGATACTCCTGATCCCACTCTCTTGCCCAAAGAATAGATCCCCTCTCATTCTCACCCCCAAAAGGGTAGAACTCGTTCAAGGAAGGGAGGCTGATCTCCCATTTGAGTGAGGTTCATGTACAATGTACAACTTCAGGGACAGAATGAATGTAGGGCTCAGCATGATTTCAGGTTCTATCCTATTGGAAAACAAGGGGCACTTACAGAGGCAAAGAGGAAAACATGTTTCACACAGCAAGGGCTGGGTAAGAAAGAAGAGAAATGAAAATGAATTTAGGATTTTCAGAGGGGCCTGCATATGCATTTTAGGCCAGGTTTTAGGTTAGGTTTTCGGATGCCTAACTCAATGCACGTGTACAAATCAGATATTTGCATGTATGCATATTAAGATAGATGTTTACTATTTAGATGCCATTTGTTGTCACTTTCCCTCTAAATTGGTGTCTCTCTTTTTCTTCAGCATTATCTGTGGTAATACTCTGTTGTACTCATTAGATATATGGCCAAACGTAGGTCATGCTTATAGGATGAGGGACGCTATCCCTGGAAGCAGTGACTCTGACAAAGACTTGGGGCTCATGGTGGTAATCAAATGAACATGAGCTCCTAGTGCAATGCTGTGGCCAAAAGCATGAATGAAATCCTAAAATACTAATGAAATGTATAAACAAAATAATATCAAGTAGGAGTCGAGAAATTATAGTACCTCTATATGTGGCGCTGAGGTAGCTGAATGCAAAATGTAGAAACAATGTTCCTGATAGTTTCACCAAGTGTCAGTGTGAAGCAGGGGGAAATAAATCATCCTTTTTCAAATAACCAACTGTGATGTAAAAGGTAGCTGTGGAAGGACACGTGAACATCTGCAATGTGCTTTAGGACTATGTTCCGTCTTACTACTTTCTCAATGAGGTTTGAGTAGTGTGCTTAACATCCATACAACAGAAATTTAGGATGAATGCACCTGAGGAGTTTGCACCTTCTCTTCATTTCATTTTTACTATCTGAGAAAGTGGCAAAGACCTTCTTGTCATACTTTCCTGACTTGGAATAATCAGCAACTGGAACAGAATACTTTGCCGTTTCCTTTTCTCACGTAGAATTAATAGCATTAAGCACAAATGTATCCCCCCCCACCCCATACAAACTTGTAGCCATTATTAGGTCATTTTTCTTCTGTTTCTTCACTCACAGCATTTACTTGTGGACCTAGAAGTTTAAATCTGCCTGGAGGAACATATCCAGGCTTCATTCTTTAAATTGTTCTTTATGTGTTACGCAGAGGGCAAAACTGTCAGCATAAAAAGAAGGTTTCAACTTCTTATTAAATTCCAGTCTTCGTCTCAGTTGCTTTTAGAGCATAATCAGAAATTGATCTCTGCCCTATTTTCCATATTGAAGATGAACAGATTGCTCTTGAATGAAGCAGATGTTGAAGAGCTGTTACAAAGCTCGATACAGGGATTTAAATTATCCTTGTGGTTGTATTTTGATGATGACGTCATTGAAAAATGTTTCATTTCCAGGATCATCAGAAGCAGTGTTATATCCTTCAATATCAATAGACAGCAGCGTCCCACCTGTGGCCTGGGAGTTTCTTGGCCCTTGATGTGCTACATTGTGGCCACTGAGGGCAATGAAGTTGAGAAGAAAATCTGTATTTGATTATGAAGGGAAAATATGTTCCCTGAGCTGCAGCCTGAAATTTTAAAATGGAAGGGTTTGAATCAGCCCCATTGTTATGGGGAGGAGATTCTAGGAGCATCTCAGTGGGATCTAGGAGTGACCCCTCTCTCCAATCATCAATGATTCCGCCCATTCCTCTTCCCCGTCTACACAGTGCTATAATTTATTGATTGTTGCCCACTGGCTTTACACACATAATAGGGACCTCATTGTGCATACCAAAACCCTTTTAACAACCCAGAGATTTAAATTAGCTCCTAATGTTTCTAATATCAAAAAGACTTCCAACTACAGACTATGACCATGGTAACAGTTCAGTGACCCAGAATTTCAAAATTTGAAAGAAAAAAAAATCTAGTTTCTCAGGATTTAATCAGAAAAGAAAAATAATGCACATTTCATCTGAAAAATAATCAATATGTTTTAATTAAAAATGTGAAAGGTAAAAATGATTACGATTCTGAATTTTCTGTGAATTACCCAAATTTTAATTTCATTTGAAAGGTGCACTCAAGTGGTCTCTCAGACCCAAAATGTAGATTATTTTTCATTTTAAATAACACTTAGGAAAAAAAAAAACAAGGAAAAAGGTGCCTCTGGGATAGAGCAAAATTTAAACATACTTAAGGTAATTGGATGCAAAATTTTTGATCTGCTGGTACGTGAGTCCTTGAAACTGAATCTGTTAATTCTTCTACCATTATACAACATGAAATTTCACATAATATTTTAACAAGACAATACCACTGCAGCAGAAAGCATGGAAGGGAAAGAAAAAAGGCACAAGGAAAATCTGTAAAGGGTGGCAAAAATAATAGATTGTTTAATTTCTTTCAGCCAAAAATAAACGAGTGGGATTCCCACCATGGAACTCTCTAAAATGCTAAAGTACAAACAAGTCAAGGGGGACCAACTCTCATTTTAATCACTAGAATTCCTTATTGTAGTTTTCAAATGAATCCTATGTGTCTGTGCAGAGACTGAGCACATCTTGTAACCTACGAATTAATTCACACAAAAAAGACTGTATCTGTCTATGTGTTTCTTTCACATTTGGATAGCTCAGTTATGGCCGAATGAATTCTCTTTAAACTTCTCAGAGAAATTCGCCCCAAAACTAAAAGCAAACATGGTAAGTTCCAGTTCAAATGGCAGATTCCACAGAAGGTTGTAAGTGTCTGAAAGCAGATGTTTAGAATGAATTGACCAGCTCAGCTTTAGCTATGGTGCTATAAGAGCGGCTGTGAAGAATCTTGAATGTAGTATTCTATGTACAGTATATTCCCAATTATCTGAATAGCATGGGGGATACAGATTTTATTCAAGAAATCAGGAGTTCAGCTAATTGAGAGGACAGGAATCATTCAGCAGCGGGATGGGCTTCCCCCACGGCTGGGAGCTCAGGTCCTCCTCCTTGCAGTCCTGGCCAGGGGTCTCTGCTCATCACTCCTGGACCAGAGCCTTCCTGGCACCTTGCACCTGCAGGGATCGGGTGTCACTGGCCCTCTACAGCTGCACTGATACAGCTGCGCGCGCTCACTCACTCCACTGACAGAGGGGCTGCAGAGGGCTCCCTGCACTGCCGCTAGAGCCATTCAGCAGCAGGACAGCCGCCTTCTCCTCCTCGCAGTCCACACCGGGGATCTCCGCTCTAATATCCGAAACTCTGCATTATCTGAATCCCTTCCTTGTCCTCCAGCATGAGATAAATGGGGGACAAGGAAGGGACTGGGATAACGTTGAAGCTTGGATAATAGGGTTTCGGATAAACAGGAGTACACTGTATTCCATACTGAGGGGATTCATTTTTAAAAAGGAGCAAATCATGCCCTCCCACAAACATAGGAGGGCAAGAAGAAATCAAAGAAACTCTGCAAAGATCCCTATGCAGAATTTCTGACATATCATTCCCTTGAGGGAAGAGATTAAGGGACCCACTGAGGAGGAAGAAGCTGCAGACTTCCAACCCTGCGGATCTCTAGGGAAAGGACCATCCTGTTCAGAGAAAGACTCTTTGAGTTGCTGCTTTCCTCTGAAGAAGCTGGGCTGTCATTGGCAGTAACTGCCAAGAGCTGTTTTCAAGCAGCTTTAAGTCTCAATTGGATTTCAGATCAAATTCTGCAAAGCGCCCAGAGGATAACATCACTGAGGCTCCACCCCTTGGTAGTCCAGTCGTAAAACCTATGGAATCCTGACCCTGTGGAACTCCAGGAGAGGAACTCATATTGGGGCCCAAGGAGGGAGTAAAGGTGAGAGAGGTGAGGTGGGGGAAGAATCATGATACTGTTGACATAGAACCTTCTCCCAGGAGAGGTCCTCCATGAAATATGAGCAGAAGCAGAGAGATGATTGAGTGGTATTGAGGTTATTTCCCCTCAATTTTGGAACTCAATTCTTATAAAAGGGATTGATGTAAAACTACTTCTGATCACAGCTATAAAATATCCAACTTACAGATCAAGCCTAAGCACTATTCAGCTATGGAGGTCAGCAACCTGAGGGTAAAAGGAACTAATTGTAGTGGCAAAAGACAAATTCTAATATGGTTTGCGACAGCTCTGGGAAGGCAAAGGCATCAATGAGAGGACTTGGGGGCAAGATGGAGAAATGAATGGGGGAGGAGGCAGGATTGTGAGGAAAATCATTAGTGAGAGAGGGGAAGAACAATGTAAAAAGAAAGGACAGAAACACTGTCTTCCATATTACTTACTGGTTGAGTTTTAAGTGCCTGATCCTACACACCTTATAGACAAAGTCAATGGGAGTTTTGCTTGCTAGGGATGGCAGGATCAGCCTATAGAGAGTGCTATCAATACCAATAAACTAGCAAGAAAGTGGTTAAAATATTAAATAATTTATGTTTTGCTCTAAATCCTCTTTTGGCTCTTCCAGATATTAAGGATATTTATCAAATCTACACTGTATCTCAAATGACTGTGTAGCTAATAAACTGAAAAGTGATAAGGGTAAACTACAAAACTACTTAAAGAACTACTCACTTGTCATATATAGAGATTTTCAAAATGACTTTCTCTCTCCCTCCCCCCCAAAAATTCAAAACTGGCTGTTTCTCAATAATTTGTTTTTTAAGGTAGGAGAAACATATTAGTTTCTTAAAATAAATCATGACACCACATGTAATGTGTTAGCTGCATTTGGATGTACAATTAGATGACTAAGCACAGTTAGAAAAGGTGAATATGGCAACAGCATGCTTAAAAAGATAACCAAACCCTACGGCTCAGTGTTTTTTGTTCTCTCGCTTAACAATAATTGTTAATTATTGTCAGTTGTGAACAACTGATAACATCTTTTATTGCAGCTTGAGTGTCCATTTAGATACACATTTGCTTTAAAAATAATACACATTTATGGAACACAAACAGTTCTTTGCTAATTACTTTTACAGAAATATCAGGAGAAGCCGATAGCTTCCTGCACAGCATCTGAGGGAGAAAAGTGTTTTTTCTGTATAATGAAGTTTAATTATGCAGACTTCTTTGGTAAAGCGAACAAGATTGAATAAAGAATATGCTAGCTCATTAGATTATCAGTAAGTTTAACACACCGAAAATAAGACCATACCTTCTCATTGTCTTTTGTGCAGAACACGTATAGATCAATGGCAGATCATGGCCCTAACTATGTTTAACCAACCCTTTAAATGTCTCTGGTTCTATATTTATTCTTACATTTTTACTACCCTCTCTACCATCTGCTCTTTACATATAGTAGACAAAGACAATCCATGGTAAAATGTGAGACTGTGATGCTGCATAGTATTACCTACACTGCAAAAACCGGACACTATTGTGTACAGTAACATCTTTGATCCAATAAAGATTTAGGAATCAAACTTCAGTCTCCTTGCCCCAGCCTTTAACCAAGCCATAACGCTTTACAGAGGCTCCTTATAATCTCTTTGATGTTCTCACACAATGACATTCAAAAAAGAAAAACTACTATCTTCTACCACACTGTAGTAAATAAGAAAGCCCTAACACTTGATAATTTCCAGCAATGAATGAGTTCAGACAACACTTACAGCTCATTATACCCTCTTCTTCCTCCTCAACCTTTCCATCCTTATTAACAGGGCCGTCCCTAGCAATTCTGGGGCCCTACGCAGCCCCCAGGCCTCTGCGGGGGGGTGGGGTGGGGAGGGGGAAAGCCGGTGGGCTGGCCCCCAGCTCTCCGCTGGGGGAGGGAGCGGGGGGCGCTGGCTTAGGGGGCAGCAGGAAACCCCCCCCCCCAGGACTCACCGGTGGTGCAGCCAAGGCCAGGTTGCTGCACTCCCACTGTTGGTGAGTGCAGGCCCAGCCCGGCTGTAGAGTGGGGGCGGGGCTGAGGCGGAGCAGGGGCACGGGAGGGGCGGGGCCCTGGGCAAGAGCCAGAGCAGGGGCTGGAGCTGCACGCAGCTGCGTACTTTGTGTATGGGTAAGGACGATCCTGCTTATTAACTTCTGTCATCTTCTGAGTAGTGGGCCCAGTGATATGTACCCCATCTAGATTGTGGCTGACTGCTTCCCCTTCCCCTCCTCAATCTTCTGTCTTCAAGGAGATTGAGAAGTAACCTTCCTGCCCCCCAATACCTGGAACGTATAGCCTGTCAGCCCTCTTTCAGAGCAACAGCAGGATCTTGCCCTGCTTCCTTAGTCTTTAAACTCAGGGGTGAGGAGCATCTCAGCCCAAAGGGTAGTAGTAGTCGGACGAGGAACAACTGCAGGACTTTGAGATGGGACTGGGCCCTATAGGGTTCAAGCAGGAATAAGCTGTAACACAGACACTTAATGTGAGGGAGAAAATTGGAAAGCAGTAAATTCTGAAACAGAGAGCATATTAGGCATGAGTTTGCATTTGCGGTGTGATATGGCAGTGAAAAGGGCTGATATATATTTCGGCCACAGACACCGAGGAAGCGAATGACCAAAGCTAGCTGATTACAGTCCCTTCTCTATATAACTTCTACGAGCAGACATGGAATACTGCCTCCAATTCTGGGCACCTCATTACCAGAAAGATACCAATAAACTGAAATACTCTGCACTTCCAAATACTGGAGGATTTATAAGCTCATAAATGTTATTTGCTTAAATGCATAGATGTGCATCTTCATACACTACTTCTCCAAAGCCAGCCTACGGAGTACAGAGAATGTATCTTTATGGTTTTGTAATACACGTTTATGAACTGTAATAGCATTTGACACAGCAAAATGCATATACAAAATGGATTCACTCTTTAATAGCCGAACACAACAGGACAAATAAAAAAGAAACAATGTAATCTTTATCTCTGGGTATTTGGAAATTTCTTTCAAAATTTAACACAGGACAAAATTCTTTTCTTTAGAGACCAACTAATGCCCATAATAGATCTATTACATATTTGAGAAATAAGTTTGCTTGCATTGAAAAGAAAACAGAGATTTAGAGTTTTGTTTGTTTTGTTGTTTGTGTGTGAGTGTAAAGTCCGGCAGTTTTCTAACCTTATTTTCCACAGGCTTCAACCTCATCAGTTCCATTGACTTCAGTGGAAAGAAACAGATTTCCAGCAGCTGAGCATCTGGCCCTGTGTCTCAGAGCTCTCCCCGCCACAAAATTTTAAAATCAAGTAAATCAATGTCTGTAGCTCTTGCTGTAAAAATCCCCCATTGACTACAGACCGGATTGTGCCATCAATTTTTAAGCAAAAATTCCCACTGGAAGCAACAGGGATTTCTGCTTAAAAATTGATATCTTGTTCTGGCCTTATGTTCTTAATCATATCCTACATAGAAACCCTGTAACCTACTCAAGCTCTATTTTTAAAATAAAATAAATATCTCAAACTGTTTGACACATGCTGCATGAAATCACTTAAAAAGCCAAAATGGAACAATGAATTAATTCTATACTTAAAGACTACACCAAGGCAGCAGAGTCACAATGGTAATTTTGGGTGCTAAATGTCATATTGATACTTGATGTGGCACAACTGCTCCTCTGCTGGGCCTCTATAAACCAAAAGTTTCCTAGGTTAATAATTACAGAACAGCAGCATAAGATTACTCTAGTATTTTTTCAGAGTTCCCCTCAACCACAGTTCCTAAGTTATAGAAATTGAATGCAGTGCCTCAAACGAAGCAGTCAGTGCACTTCTAGCCCTATGCTGCATATCATCTGATATCTAAGGTACCTTCATCTGCCTATGGTCACCTAATACAACCAGAATTCATCACGTAATAGAATAGCATTGTTTCCTGTCTCCTAAGAAACTCTGTAATTAAATATGAACAGACCATAAAAAGTTTGGCTTGTTAGGGGAAATAAATGGGTCTTGGCAGCAGAAAAAGAATGAACAAGGAATCGCAGACAACCTTTCCCCAATTCAGCAGAACTCCATTTCAGATGGCTAAAGTGTTATTTTTGACAGATTAGCAAATTCAACCAGAAAACACATTTACCTCCAGTGCAGCTATTTTAGAAATTTGTATAGGCATTAATCAGACAAAACCTCCATGCCACAGAATACAACCAAAATTATTAGTGTCGGTTTCTTTGTCAGGTACCAAAAACAAATGTCAAAGACCTGTTAATTACATCCCATAATGGAGAAACCAAACTGAATATATCTCATGGATTTTTATTTCCTGGTTTAAACTGGTTCGTTTAAATCTGACATGGACCAGTTTCAGCCAAAAAATAAGGGTTCTGAAGAGGCCTCTCAAAATACAATGGAGCAAATTCTGCACTCTGTGACACTGGTGTAGTAAATTTGGATTAAAGCCATGTAAATCCCTTAAATCAATGCAGTTACTCTGGAATTACACTGGTGTCAATGAGGTCAGAATTTGGTCCACTACTATATGTAGTTTTTATTTCATTATCTTAAAGCATAACAGCTCTGGAAAAACCTTGCTGAATACGTTTACTCAACATTGTAACAGTTCCAAGAATTTGTATAGTCTATCAATACATACTTAATCATCTAAATATTAATTTACACAGTTTCAATTGCTGTTTGGCCCTTCTAATTAATAATACAATGGAGAAATACTTAAAACATTTATAGGTGTGGTTATTTTTGTTTATTGTTGAACATAAATTTTTATTCATAGCTACCATATAGGTTTGTTTTTTTCAGATATATCAAACCAATATTATTATTGAAAAGATCCAAGTTACAGAAATAAAGCTACCATTTTACCAATAAACAATTTAAAACTAGCTCTTCTCTTAAGAAATGTTTTTGGGATAAATAGCAGTACCCCTCCCAACCAAAGTTATTAAAATGATGTCAATCATGAAGTAACAGCTACAAAAATGTAATTAAAGTCATAGTTTTGAGAGAAAAGCCTCTTTGCATGTTTTATTACACTAAATCAAACCTCAGAAATGCTCAATACCCTTTATACTGAGGAAACAAAAATTAGCAGATATTAGGAAAGCAAAGAGGTTCCGCAATTCATGTTACAAACCCAACTGAAGAGTAACACTGCTGAGTTAAGTGGAGGCGGGAAAAAAAAAAAGATTAAATGTTTGCCTTTCCCTCCCCCTACCCAATATTGTAATGAGGATTCACAGCTCTACAGCAATTATCAAATCAATGAAATTCACCCTGTTTTAAATTCTTCAGGAATACAGATGGGCTTGAGAAAGCACAGATTCGTCCCCGAGCACCCAAGCTAATACATAACGTTTAAATCATTTAAGTTTCTTCTTCTGTCAAAAGAGCCATGAACTGTCTCACATATGCTGTACATTAAATGTCTACCAAGAATTTGATGGGGTTATGGTTCTTCCATCTTTATGAAATATTCACTCTTTATGAAGCTCTATAAAATTTCAAAATCAAAGACTCATGAATTAGAAATGAATAATCTCCATTGTCAAAGATCTATTGAAAAACAGGATAATGGTTAGCTATGGGTTATCAAAAAAATTACATAGGCACTATATATATGAAGTAGCACATACAGATTTACGTCATCCTTTGCAAATGAGCTTTCTGCAATTTACTGTTATTCCATCTTTTTGCCTATTAACACAGCACTGGCAATAAAAACAAACTATGCCCAGGCACAACAGAATTACACACAGATTTAGGCAGGTCACCATGAAGTCGGCAACTGCAGCCAGCTTAGGAACAGGAATTCTGAACTGAACACTGACCAACGAATCTATCAAGCATCTCAAGGTCTAAGCTATGTTCATCAGTTTACCGCTCAAATAAGCAACATCTGAAGGGGAAGGAAGGGGGGAGGGGAGAAGCAACAAATACTTACAGCATACCGTATATTCCCACATCTCTGCTACAATGCCTTTCTGAAGGTTGTTAAGTGTCAGCTCTTGAGAAAAGAAATCTGACTTGCCTTTGTCACACTAGAAGCTGTCATTTGCCTAGCAGGCAGCTACACAGGATCTTTAAACTAATGTACCACAGCTCTGAAAATACAGTGAGAGAGAGACAAAGGCTACTCCTATGTTTCCATTGTGGTTATATGGTGGGAGGAGTAGGGTTGGGTTGGGTTTTTTTAAGTTTCTTACCTTTTTGATTGCAGCAAACAGGATTTTAATGCCAAGCACGTCAGATACAACCACCCAACTCAATGCCCTGCATGGTCCTATTCCCCTTTAAATGTACAGATGATGCAAACTGCTCTTGGATCCAGCCATTTACTTGTACTTCAATGACCTGTGTTGAATACTCCTGGGAATGGTAGCTCATTCATTTTGTATCAAGTTGAACCAAATCCTGTCCGCTCCCACTCTCTTCATCAGGCCGCCCTCATTCTCTCTTCACTCACTGTGCTCGGCCGTGCTGATTGGATACAGCTGTGAATGAGTGGATGCTGTCTCCTGAGCTGCATGGTTCAGCCAGGGGTGTGTCTTTTTCTCCCTGTTATCACTGATTTTAACCATTTTTGTGTTTACTACATTTTGGCTTTAAAAAAGTCTTTCCACTCTCTCAATACAATGTATTTATTGTAGATTATCTTTCTGTCTTGTAAGCACAATTAACTCTAATCTGCTGGACTAGAAGCAACCTTTTTGGAAAGTTGAAAGTGTGCAAAGGTTTGTCGTTTTTGTTTGTTGCTGTGCATTAACCAAAATAGTTTAAATAGGATTCAATATAGAAAATTAAATGTTTTACAATGCTTTCTCTTTTTAAAAGGCAGCGAAAAAGCCAAATTACAGCGTGCAGAATTAGGCACAACTCCATTTACTTCAGTGATGTCACACCTGCTTATACTACCAGTGAAACGAATCCTTGATCTGTATAAATATATATTTCAAATAATTTGATACTCCAAAATATTAATGCACAGTACTGTACATCTAATATAAAGTGGGGTTTTGCTCTAAAGTGACTGTAAAAATGACACTCCAGGGCAGCAGGTTTATTGGCTTTCAGTGAGTTCCCTATCAAATGTGCTCAGATAAAGTAAAAAAAGATATTTTATCTAACTGTCAGCCATGCAATATCAGCCTGGCTCTGGGAGTCTAGATAGATTCTGTCCTTCATAAACATCACTATCAGATTTAGCAGGCCAATTAAGCCTCAATGACACCTGTGCAATCCCATTACATTCAACAGATTTTCAAAGGAGTAACAGGTTGGAACTTAATAAATAATTCTGTTACTGATGCACAAGAAGAACAGATCCAGCTCCCTATTTCTTAGGTGTGTTGGATCTGTAGGGCTACCAGGAGCAAGGCAGTAAAATAATTTTGCCATCACAGTAAGCGGATATGACTCTTGAAAGTCTTGATACAAAGAGGAGGCCAATCCATTGAGAAATGAGATGTCACTTTTAGACATTTTCAAAGCAAACGTGCAATTTAATGGACTCGTTAATTCTGTAAGACCACACACTGCACTTGTTATCCAATTCCATTTGGCATTCAAGATAACTTGCTTAAGCTGCATGTGAAAGCAAAAGTAATTTGATATTTCTGAGGGCTTCCCTCTCTACTGCTCTTCTCCTGTTGGTATAATCTTCTGTTTCACTTTCAACAACCAAAGTACAACAGGATATGGTGGTTTTTCAACTGGCAAAAACAAAGAGCTCATAAGAACAATGTTAGACACTGATTTAAATGGACACTAAGGAGAGAAGCCAAGTTTCCATGTTTTAACATGCTGACTTTGTTTTGTGTGAGCTGAGAACTTTCCCTCCCTCAACCCCTTTCATTTGCTTTTACACAAGAAGAGCAATTTAATGGAACAGTGGAAAATTGTGGAACTGTGCCAAATGATATACAGAGTAAGTTTCAAACTATCCTTTTTCTAAATGAGAGGATGAGAAAAAGAAATATACACATATAAGCAAAACAATAGTCACACAAAGTAGAATTATGCCCTAAGAAAAGTAGAGCTGGTTGGAAAAGATTGTTGGTTTTTGCAGGAAATTTTGAATTTCCCCCCAGTTTTTCAATGAAAAACCAAAACTAAAAATTGTCAATGTCACTGAAAAAGAGAGGAAAAAGAAGGGAAAGCGAAGGAGTGGGGGAAAATGCCAAATAATGAAAATAGGTTGGTTTTTGAAAGCCAGATTTTGGTGTTTGAATGTATATCAAGAGGGTATCTAAACCAGAAACTACCATTCTGGGACCGCCCCAGAACCCACTTCTCATGCAGTGACTCCCATCCCATTTAATAAAATGAGATCAGGGCAGTCTTGTCCTTCCCCTCTCTCCCCCCACCTGTTTACAACACCCTGGGGGCCATGATGACCCTCAGTTAAAAACCTCTGGTCTAAATAATATCATGTGAAATCTGACTGCTTATAAATACTTCCCACAATTTTGTTCCAAATCAAAGAGCATCCACAGCTGTCTTATTTGTAAAAGAAAAAAAAAACCAAAAATACACTTTCATTCAAACAGTGCAGAATGTAAAGATTGGTTTTAAAACTTTACACATTTTAAACCCATGCAGGAAGAGAGAAACTACTCTGCCTATTCAAAACAAACAAGTTGAGTCCTTCTAAGATCAGGTTTGGAGGGCTAGCTCAAACAGTCTCAAATTAAAAATAAATCCCCCAAAATAACCTACATGAAAATTAAGTCATCACATCTGTCATCTGTTATGCTCTTAAATAGCTTAGAAAATCAATTTTATGTCATTCCATCTCACATTTAAGCTGGATAATAACTCTTCCTTAATTTTACTTTATGTATGCTCAGCAGCTACAAACCAGTTTTGTTTTGTTTGATATCGCAAGTATTACTCAGGGAACTGACACAACCTTATCAAAAGGATTTCCATATTGTTAACTTATTCAGGCTTTGCAGAGTCAAAGACATGGGCATAGAATTTGATGGGGGAGAAAGAGTGCTGATATATTTCAATACCTAAAGTGATCTGAGATTAATTTCTAATCCCATGTTGAACTGGTATGTAGTACAGATGATTTCTCAAGCTTTTATCTCCTTACCCTCCAGCAAAAATCCAGTTATGGATGAATATTTGACCTTGGCTAGCCCCATGCTAAGAAATAATTATCTAAATCACTATTAACATTCAGGCCTGCTTTCTTGACTCTCCCGCTCTAGTCTGTGTTTGTGCCTTCTAGTTGCTGGTCCACAGAAAGGATAAAGGACATATCTCTCTGTCAGCTAAGGGAACTCTCCTGCAGCTTCAGTGGCAGCTTTTAAAATTGAAAAGCCAGAGTTTGGGTCCCAGCTACGAGTCTGTGTATGTGATTTGCTTAGTAATTAAAATTGTGCCTGTTGTCTCCAGTATTGCCAATCCTCAGCTTTCAAAAATCATGAATATGCCCCCTCAAATCATAAAACTGGCTTAAAAATCATGAGATTTTTAAAAAGTAATACATTTTGGGTTCTTTTTATTTGCCTCTGGCTTCTAAGCCTTTACGATGCACCTGGTTCACTCTTTCAGGCATTTCTCCACAACTGTGAGGGCTATAAAAGCGAAGTTATTTAGCCTTTTAAACTAGAATTCTTTGAGATGTGTGATCCTTATCTGAATTTCACAGTGGGTACACATGTGCTCCATGTGCCTGACTCGGAGAATTCTTGAAAGTAGGGTCAATTAGTTACAAAGGATAAGTAACTTCCCTTTCTTCTTTGACTGCTGGTCCCTATGCATATTCCACTGTATGTGACTGACAAGCAGTGCTGTAAGAGGAGGAGAGTTTGAGAATGCAAATGATATGACTGTTTGGAGAACCTGTATCCCAAAGCATGAGTCAGTGGCGGAGGCTTAGACTAAGATATAATGTCTTGTGAATGCGTGGATGTAACTCCATGTTACTGCCTTGCAAATATCAAGCAGGGGTACCTTGTGAAGTGATGCTACAAAGTTTGCCTGTGCTTTTGTAGAGTGAGCCCTTATTCCATGTCGGGGAGGCGGATGTGCCAACTGATAAAGTAGCATACAAACAGAAATCTACTTAAAAGGTTCTCTGGGAGGAAATAGCGTGTTCTCAGACTCATTCCACTACAGCAACAATCTAGGTGACTTTCTGATCTGTTTCATTCTCTGTGAGTAAAATGCCAAAGCTCTTCTCGTCTCAAGGAAATGAAGACTTTTCTTTCCATTCAAAGCTTGGGGCTTCAGAAATTACACGGATAAGTGAACAGATTGATTAGTGTGAAATTCTGAAACTACTTTGGAGGTGAATTTTGGGTACAGTTGTAGAGAAACTTTGTCGTTATGGACTACTGTGTATGGGCAGGGGCGTGTCTGCCATTAGCATCCCAAGTTTTACCCTTCTAGCTGAGGTGATGGCAATTAGGACGGTTATCGTCACTGGCAGATGAGACATTGAACATGTAGAGAGGGGTTCAAAGGGTGAATTAGTCAGTGCAGAAAGTTAAGAGGCTTTCTTTGTTACTGGTGGGAAGATTCTGATTAAACTTTTTAGGAACCTAGACATTACTGGGTGAGTAAAGACAGAATATCCCTCTGTTGGTGGGTGATGCACTGATTTCCACCAAGTGAACCTGTAGGAAGTTAAGGGAAAGACCTATGGTCTTGCTGAGCCCATACAGAGAAACGTTTCCACTTGACTAAAGAACATTTTTTGGTGAAGTCTTTTCTGCTATTATTAAGAACACTTTGCACAGCTTCAGAGAAGGAACATTCTAGGTTCAACACCCATCCAAATACCAAGCTTCGAGATGAAAAGCACCTGAGTTGGGGTGTCTGACCGTACCATTCTCATGCATCTAGAGATCCAGAAAGGGCAGAATGCTGATGAGTGGGCAAGTTCACATTTGTAGGAGATCTGGAAACCAGAACCGTCTGAGCCATTTGATTGTGATGAGGATGACTTGTGATCCACGCTGTTGAATTTTCCAAAGAGCCCGAAGTAGCAGCGAGATGGTAGGAAAGTCATAGTTCAAATGGTCTTTCCAAGGGAGTAGCAGATAATCACCTCTCAGGACAGGCCTTGAGCTCCCCAGGCGCAATATATATTGCATTTCCTTTTTGTCTGGTAGGTGAACAGGTCCCAAGCAGAGCTTCCCCACTGAGTGAAGATCTTGTTCATCATTGAAACATATAATTCCCACTCATGGTTAATGGTGAAGTGCCCACAGAGGATGTCAGCCTGTGAATTCTGGTCTACTGGAAGGTGCACTACTGATAGGGTGATATACTTCCTGATACACCAATTCCATAAGCTGACCGCTTCTGTATACAAGGAGGATCTCATCTTGAGAATGGTCCTAAAGAGGAATGGGAAAGAGGACTTTGAAGGAAGTGGGGACAGAAACTTGATGGTATAGCTGGAATGGATGATATCCAATACCCACTTGTCTATTGTTATTGCCCTCCAGATGGGAAGAAAAAAAGTCCCAGGTGGTCACCAAAGCGGATTTGGGGATCAGGTGGGGATGGCATAAAAACTGGTTTGAAAACTCCCGAACATCTTGTCAAAAGTACCTCCTGGCCAGGGGAGCATGGGTTGATATGGGAGACGCCAGGTAACATGGTCTTTGTACCTTCTGTCTCTTACTGGGTAGTTCATAAGAGCATTGGTGGTAAAATGCTTGTGGCCAATGTTCAGGGAGATCTCCCCAGCCTGAGTCCAACTGAGGCCTCATTGCTTTTTCCATGTGATGTTTCTTAAGCCAGAGTTCTTGCGCCTATGAGTCCAGATGGGAAAGGAGTGACAGATATTGCATTAGCAGAGATATGAGCTTCTCAGAGGTAACAAAGGCAGTACTGGTGGTTGTCTCTAACTGAGAAAGGGCAGGGACAAGAGACAGTTTTTAAAACCTGGTGTCCCGGGCATAATCTAAGTCCCATTCCGGGGAGGTTAGGGAGTTCCATTACTAAATATAGTATAAAAACGACTAACACTAACTATGCTGAAGTAAAATAACTGTTTAAAACTTTGCATGCAGCATTGTTGTAGCCATCTTCGTTCCAGGATATTAGGGAGACAAGGTGGGTAAGGTAATGTCTTTTATTAGACCAACTTCTGTTGATAAGGGAGACAAGCTTTCAAGTTTACGTAGAGCTCTTCTTCCGTTTGTTTAAAACAGCTTGTTTAAAACTCTTAAATATTTACAGACTTGAAGACAAAAAGGAGAAGCTCTGGACACTGGGAGGATGCTGACTCAGGCCAGGAGGTGGTAAGAAGGAACTAGAGAGGCAGTGGGTCCACACCACCCCTTGTACCCTCGACACAGAACATGAGAAGAGCAAGGTCGAGTGTGCAGGCACAGACCAATGGACACTACTTGCAAGAATTCTCCGGTCTCAGACACATGGAAAGCATTTGTGCCCACAGTACAATACAGATAGAGACCAGCACTTGATGAAGAATTTGCCTTTTTAATTTTTAAATGAAAGCTGATATTTTCACCCAGCCACCTCCCTTCAGGAGCTGGTGCTTTAAGAAAAGACACCAAATATTGCAAGAGTCACAACAAAAATCATGCAAGCTGGCAACATTCAGTGTCTGCAACCCATGACTTTGTTACATACTCCTTCCTACTAGGGTGCTTGCCATCCTTAACTGTCATGAACAAAAACTAGGAAAGATGAAACATACCAAGTCATACTGCCCTATCTCCATATTAAACTGAGACATTAACATCGTAGCTGAAACACAGGTCCCAAGACTGAAGATGCATTGTAGCATGGGCAAAACTAAGGGGATCCATAACAAACAAGCCTGCAGCAGGTAACGGGTGACATTGTCTGCTGCATTCCAACCTCCTTGAGGAGCACAAAGCCCAAACCAGCCAAATCTGGCCAGCTGAGAAAGCTTCAGAACTGGGGGAGCTTGAGAGCTGGCAGAGAGTCAGCGTACTCAATGCTGGTGAACAAGGTGCATTGGAATATATCAGAGGTGTGGAGAGAGAACACTTTGCTCTAGCTATCACCAGCTAGCATGTCGCATAGTCCGTCCTCTATGCCCTCCTAGTTGCTGTATTCTATCCTAGGGCTGTTGCTGGGGCTTAGCCAAACAGATAACTAGAAAGTGGAGACTTGGCACAGCAGAAAATCTGGGCAAGAGTCTGCACGCCGGACAATAATGGCTGTTCTAGCTGACTTGTGAGTTGCGTTATCATTGGATAAGGACGCATCATTTGACTAGGAACAGTAAATCAACTTCTCTGCAGAACTCAGAAAACTTGGAATAGGGCCACGTTTCCAAAAATGGGTCAGTAATATATTCCTATCCGACAGTTAAAGATTTAATAAATGCCTGCAAATCAAAAGGATTTACTCCAGAAAGGAAGTTTGAAATATCATGTCACCCATAACTTTGCTCCTGGCAATGGAGTCTTTGGTTCAAACAAAAAAATAAAGGGTAGCACTATCAACAGATAAGGCCCTAAAGGCAAACCTCCTGCACCCATGCAAAGAGTTCAGTAAAATCTTAAAGTTTCATACACATTTTGACAAAAATAAAGCTAGATTATGTGGACAAGGGACCTGGAAAAGTGCTGTAGTTTTATCTGTTTGAATGTTAGCTAAGTGGAATTTATGTCTTTGTGTTGCAGAGGATTCAGAGTTTCTTAGTAGATGGACAGAGAGTTATTCTATAAAAATTATATTGCAACACAATGTCATGCTACAGTTGAGCTGTGGGCCCAGACTTGCAGGTCTACTCTATGTCTAAGACAAAACACTTTCAATATGTATTGCAGCCACCTCACTAATGGAATTTAAGGACCATTTCCACTCTAAAGAGATCCACAACACTACTTTAAAATTATCAAGATGCTCTGGTCCCAGGAAACAATGGCTATCTTCTTTTAAACACAAAGGTGATCTAGAGGGCAATTATTTACTCTTCTAGTAAAAAAAGACAAAAATCTACAAAAATGAATATTTTCCCTAGCTAAACCATTTATTTCACAGTTCTAGGTACCGTCTATCTGCTTCTCAGATGAGTTTTTCATAAGTATGCTTGCAAGAATTTGTTTAGCTTCTTAAGACGCGGCATAAAAGAACAGGTAAGAACTAAATCTCAATAAAAGGAGAAAGATAGCTAGTGTGGCTCTGCAGTGCAAAAATCAACTCTGTACAACTTAGCAAATTGAATTAGCCTGGTCTCAAAGACCTTTGAAAAATACTGATCCCAGAGTTATCTTCAGGGAGATACTTCCTAGATAAACATTTACCACTGTCCCAGACACGGCTATTATTCAATAACAAATGTTCGACACCAGAAGTGCCCACTTTAACAAGCTGTATCTGTCATAGGGCAGCCCGGCTTGGCATGCCCTCCTATTACAGGCTGCAGTATGACAGGCACACAGTCCTGCCTGGACTTTTCCTCTCAGGTGACCCAACAACTTAACTTCAGCCTTTCTTGTCACAATGCTACCTATCCTTAGGGCTGGTTTATTACAACAACATAGTCCAAATAATTCATAACAAAAGTCCCAAAAGTATGGTCCATTTCTCATCCCAGTGTAGTCATTAAAACTTAAGACATCTTGTACCTTGATGCCCCACATACTGGTGCCTTCAACCAAGCCCAGACTCTGATGGTCCTCTCCTGTCCTTAAACCAGGACAGCCACCCCAGCCCTTCCTAGCAGGAATCTCCACAGCTTCTGTGCTGGGAACATCCTTGCTGGGGGGCATCCCTCTCCCCGGGCCTCTCATATTTCACTGGGTCCAGCTTTTTGGTCCTGGAGATGTCAGTGGGTAAACTCCTCTGCTGCTCCCTTGCCCTCAGCCCTCTCTGGCCCTGGCTCTTAGATGCCAGTCAGCAAACCCCTCTTGTTGTTCTCCTGCCTTCTCCCAGGAACCACCTTCTATTTCCTTCTGGCACTCCCAGTCTCCTGATCTCTGGCAGCTCTCATCTGCCCTTCCTGACTGAACCAGTTTGCTCTGACTCAGTGGGACTCTCTCTCTCAGAGTCTCTCTCTGATCCTTTACAGCCCTTTGTGCTGGCCTGCCCTCTCAATTGGCTAAATAGGAACACCTACTCTGGCACAAGAGTTGGACCTACTTCATCTACTGGGACCAACCATCCTGTGACATACCCCTTGCTAAAGAACAAAACAAAACACCCCCCCCCCAAACCCTGCCTCTCACAAGACCCCTCCTGGGCCACTCTCACCCCAAAACCAAAAACCCATCCCCCACAAACATATTGCATAAAACATTCCTTATAATACTCCAGGGCCCGACCCAAACTTTCCCATATCAATCCAACAAAACAAATATTCCCCATAAACATTGCACGAAAGACATTCCTTGTAAATTTATGCACATCGCAGAAAGGTTCCCCAAATTTCCTCACAGTCCCTAAAACCAGTCCTAGATTGAACAAGTCTCTTACTCGGTTCTCCTTGGTCTTCTGCGGTGTGGCCAGCCACGACTCCGTGGCCTCTGCTGGCCTCTTGCCAGAGGCTAGTCAAAATGCCCACATTTTCCACTCTAATGTCATATGGCAGCCCTGTCTGGAGCACCCTCCTGCTGTAAACCACGGCATGACAGACACACCTGTCTCAGTTTCCCTCCTTCAGAGTCCCCAAAAATAGTCCAATAGTCTTTCTGAGTGCAAACAGTCTTTGTGGGGTTTATTTATTACAAATGAAAGCCCTGTGCACACAAGTCCCAACATCACCATCCAGACAAAACACCAAATACAGATCTGGCATCCCTCCCCACACCACTCTCCAGCATAGCCTCTCTTTCCCTCTGTCTCCAGCTCTCTGGTTCTAAGAAGCAGCAGGCATCTCCCACTGCAGTTCTCAGCCTTCAGCCCTCTCCAGTCTTCTCTGGCCTTGGTTCTCTCTGGCTCAGGAAGAACAGCTGGCTAGCCCTTCCACTGGATTGCTAACCCTCATCCTTTTTCAGCCTCCCAGCACTGGGTCTGGCTCTTGAAAGTTAGTAGGCTAATCCCTCCACAGGCTCCTATGTCTCAGCCCTTTTCAGCCTCCTGGCACTGGCTCTTCAGCTCAGGAAGGTCAGCCGGCTATCCCCTCCCATGGATTTCCTGATACTTCTCCTTTCTTCCAGGGAGGGCCTACGGTGAGCCTTCTACTCTCTGTAGTTTTCCCCAGAGACCTCCTCCAGTCTCCTGACTTTTCCTGATTGACTCTCACCAAGGCTTCCTCTCCCTCAAATTCTGCAGCCCCTTAAAACCCTCCTAATTGCCCAAACTGAGAGCACCTGTTCTGGCACAGGGGAGCTGGATTTACTGGGGCTGGGCACCCGATGACAATGTCTTAATGCATTTCCATAGCGTCCCAACTGCATCAAATTGAAGGCATATGAGTCTCATGGTCATAGGTGATTGCTTGCAAAGGAAAAATTCACCTACATCAAACATGACAAGCACACAGTTCTTATTACATGGTCTCCTTTCAACAAATAGCCTAGGCCGAAATGCTGAAGCCAACCACCGCTTCCAGATCCACAAACCTTTAACTCCTTCCAGCTTCTCTAGGACTCATAGCAAGCTATTTAATACACTACCTTTATTTCTTCCTCCTATAATGCCCTGAAGCTATTAAGAAACAATGCCATTTGAAGAACATACTAAATATCTAGGATTCAAACACTACTCTGACGTTGGTAGGTATTATCTACATTTCTGAGCCTACATCGATGAACTATGGGCCTAATCCAACTCCCACTGAAGTCACTGGGAGTCTTTCTTCTGAATTCAATGGGAGTTCAGTCATACCCTATATTTGTGTATCTAGTCAGCTTTGAATTTAATAAAAATGGTCTTTTTTATAACTCAAGTTTCACTACTGTTAAGTAAAGATAATAATTAATGAAATACTTTCCAGGAATTTCTGAGTTTCTATGTTAATGTATCCGTCAAATTATTAGATGAATGTATACTTATGGAATTTAATTCAGATGAATGAAATGGATGTGATTTCAACAGACAATACTATATGAGATATAATACAGACAGATTTTTCAACTTCCTTCTTGCAGAAATACTGAAATTGCATGTGTGACAAATTAAGCTAATTTTTTTTCTGTTTTTGGTTTTGTATTAACAAAATTCTTAATATATTTGAATTTTCATGCTGAGAAATTAAAACTAGTATGCTCATATTAGTGTTTAAGTATACATACATGTATTTGCACTCATCAAAGAGATTTCAGTGTGGGATTTACCTCCCTGCTAGAGGGCAAATAAATACCACCAAGGAACAAAGGCCCTTTTCCCTGGTGGAGCTGACATTGGGAAACATGCCAACACATTATCCTCAGGATTATAAGCCTGAAATTAGAAAATGTAAATATTTTCTAAAAATACAGAAGTGGAGAGTACAGCATGCACTAACCATCATTTGCATACAAATTCACTGCATAAATATTTGAAACATGACCAGCTGGTAACAGATGTGAAAAGGAATCCCGAGGCATATATGAGATTTAAATAATTGAACTGATTAGTTGATAATAAGAGCATCCTCCTGCATTTAGGGTCAGATTCTGCTCTCTTACACCCGTGCAGCCCAATGCAGCTAATGACATTGCCCAGGAGGCAAGAGAGGGCAGAAACTGACTCATACTGTGTAATACCGTTTGTCCAAAGGATCTAAGGTGGTTTACAAACTCCTAGGTATGTGAGCTGGGTCCACTGATTTCAATGGGACTACTCACAGGCAGGGGTGAAAGTGGGCCAGTAAAAAGTAACTGCCGGTACCGGCCAGTTCGCAGCACTGCCGCAGCAAAGAGCCCTGCTTAAAGCGCTGCTGCGGCAGCGCTTTAACGTCTTGCCCCGACGGGTGGGGGCAAAAATGGGCAGCTGCTCCAGGGTCAGTGATTTAAAGGGCCTGGGGCTCCCAGCCACTGCCGCTACCGCAACAGCGGCTGGAGCCCCGGATGGCGTGGGCCAGGCAGCGCAGATGGGCTGGCTGGGGAAGCGACACCCCCCCCGTCCCCCCGCAGCCCTGCCCCTTCCACCCAATGCCCTGCCCCTTCCAGTGGCCCAGATCCGGGCCCGGTAGGTGTATAATGTTACTTTCACCCCTGCTCACAGTTATAAACTTAAGCATGTGTGCACTGTTTGCACAATTGGGGCATATATCATGGTGGATTGCTTAAATCACCAAGTGGAAAGCCTCAATTTAAATCACTGATTTCGTTCAACTTTTCCATTTTTACTTCAGTTATTTTCTAAAGAAAGCTGCATTCTCATTGGTTGATATAATTATTAACACACGTTGATTTACAACTAAATAGATCCTTTACACTAGATTTGGTACATCTTTTTGCTACCTAGGCAGGTGCACTATAACTATATACATTTATTTAAGCAATTATATAGCATAATATTTTCAGATTCTATTAATTGTACATTTTTAATATGTTAGAAAATGGTGAATGATGTAATACTTATTAACTAGATAAACTTTTTGCTCATATTTGTGTTAAGCTGCATTAGGATGGTAACTGGAATTTAATTAAACACACAAAACAATATATACAATTTATTTTAATTAAACAAAACAAGCCCTTAATACAGCAGGACCTATTGTGCCATATTCATAAAGCTTGATCTCAAAAGTTAGATATTTTTCCTGATTCTTTCTTTATATAGAAAAGCAGCCTTTAACTCAAAGATTTTGATAGATGCTCATGGATTCAGCATATTTATTTTTTATTTAAATGTTTTGAGAGATTATAATAAATTTACCCCTAACATCTTTTGTATTAAACTCAGATTTCATTTTAAACGGGTTTATTTTTTAAAAGGAAAAAATAATTTAAATTAAAAAAACGAAGTAAATAAAGTCAGATGCTTTTTTTTTTTTTAATGGATTTTAATCCACCATGGCATAACTATAGAACACTTCATCTACCACTGAAATGTACCAGTGTTGCTGGACAGTAACACTACTCAACAGTTTAGGAGTAGAGGTAAAACGACAAAGAGAATTTAGGGAGGCAGAATATTTACTGGCTGCTTTTCCAGGAAATACTACAAAAGCATTTTAGTTCATGGTGCTCTGCTGGCCACTTGGAATGATTACTTGTTCAGAAATGACTTGAGTGGAATCAGAATGGGTATCCTTCTGAAGTCAGTATTTCCCAGTACTTAGCATGTAATGATACCTGAAACACTACAGTCCTTTGCTTACAACAGGCAATAATTATGAAATGTATGTGATTTCTATTACAAATTTTGACTTTTTAATGGAAACCACTGCAGGACAACCAACTGTTTCTGCTATCACCTGTACAAAGATACTGGAATCATGATTATGGTGTGTCTTTGATAATGTGACAGCTCCAGACACTATGGTGCCTACAAATTTCTTGGCATGGTGCTTCTTAAAATATTACTCTCTCTTTTAAGTGGCCTACCCCTTAAGTTATATGTTTATATAAATCTCACTCTCCATATCTCAAGTTTTTTTTAACCATTGCCCACCTCAGTAGTGTCTGAATGTCTTCCATGTAAAATAGACTGGCAGGACTGAAGTCCCCAGTAACGGATGCTGGCTGTGACCCAGAATGAAATCCTCTGAGCAAACACTGGGAGACCTTTCATCCTGTCTGGCACCACAATGAACAACTGCTTTGACTTGCGAAATGGCTTAGTCTTGTCGAGGTACAAGTCAAATGCCCTCCTGATGTCCAAGGCATGCAATTTGCGCTCCTCTTCTGATTTAAGAGGCTTTGGAAAGAAGACCGGTAAGTATATGTCTTGCCTGGTATGAAACTGTGAACTTGGGCAGGAATGCTGGGTACGGCCGCATCTAGACCTTGTCCTTGTAGAACATGGTATAGGGCGGCTCTGAAATAACTGCCCTGATCTCAGAGATCCTATGGGCAGACGTTATGTGACCAGGAAAAAAACTTTCCAGGAGGAGGAGGAGAGGGAGCAGGAAGTTAGAGGCTCGAAGGGAGGACCCATGAGCCGTGACAACACAAGGTTCAGGTCCCAGGGAGGGACGGGATCCCTGACATGCGGGTAGAGCTCCAGACCTTTCAAAAACCAGACCGTCATGTTGTGAGTAAAGACCGACCTGCCCAGGAGTGAAGGGTGGAAGGCCAAAATAGCAGCCAAGTGGACTTTGACTGGACAGCCCTTGGAGCTTGTAGAAGATAGTCCAGGATAACTGGCAATGAAGCACGTGAACCTCTTCCACTTGGCGAGGTAGGTTGCTCTGGTGGAGGGCTTTCTGCTACCCAACAAGACTTGTTGGATCCAGGCCGAGCATTCCCATTCTTCTGCATTTAGCCATGCAGAAGCCACGGTGTCAAGTGCAGTGCCGCCAGGATCGCATGCAGAAGATTGCCATGGTTCTGGGACAGCAGGTCCGGGCAGAGGAAGCAGCAGCGGGGCAGCAACCAAAAGGTCTGTCAGCGTGCCAAACCAGTGCTGCCAAGGGCACACAGGAGCCACCAGGATTACCTTTGCCTTGTCCTGTTTGATCTACATAAGTATCTTGTGGATTAGCAGCACTGGCAGGAAGGCGTATATCAGAGCCGCCGACCATGGGAGCAGAAAGGTGTCCGACAGGGAGCCCCAGTCCAATCCATGGAATGAGCAGAACATATGGTATTTCCTGTTCTGACGGGATGTGAACAGGTCCACCTAGGGAGTCCCCCCATCTCCAGAACATCACACTGACCACCTCTGGGGGGAGCGACTACTTGTGGCGAGATGAGACGGTCCCGCTGAGACAATCTGCTACCACGTTCCTGGCCCCGGGAAGATGCACAGCTACCAGATGGACAGCACACTACACACACAAGTCCCAAAAGCGGAGAGTTTCTTGGCAAAGGGCTGACAACCTGGCTCCACCCTGTTGATATAATACATTGCAGCGATATTGTCTGTTAGGACCTTCACCACCTTACCCTCCCTATGGGGCAGGAAAACCTGGCAGGCCAAGCGAACCGCTTTGAGCTCCCTGACGTTTCTGTGGAGGGACAGATCATCTTGCAACCAGCGGCCTTGTGTGCTGAGCTCGCCCAGCCCAGGTCTGAGGCATTGGAAACCAGGGTCAGCGACAGGGATGGGGCCGCAAAGGGAACTCCCTCCAACACCTATTTGGGGCTCAACCACCACTCCAGGGATCATCAGATGTGAACTGGCACCCAGATTACTTGGTCTAGATTGTGACTGGTGGGGATGAACCAGACCAAGGCTCCTCTGCACCTGTTCCAGAGATCTACCCTTGATGAGCCAATCATCGACGCAGGGGTAGATCTGAACCCCTCGATGCGTGAGGTATGTGGCCACTGGTGCCATACATTTTGTGAATACCCTCGGGGCAGAAGAGAGACCAAAGGGCAGCACCATTAACTGGAAATGGCACCCGCCCACCACAAAATGGAGGAATCCTCTGTGACCTTGGAAGATGGAGATATGGAAATAAGCATCCTTCGGATCGAGGGTGGCGTATCAGTTTCCCAGATCCAGGGAGTGGATGATGGAAGCCAGGGAGACCATGAGGAACTCCAACTTTTTGAGAGAACTGTTGAGGCGCTGCAGGTCCAGAATGCATCTTAGACCCCCTTTTGTTTTCAGGATTAGGAAATAATGGGAGTAGAAGTCTTTTCCCCTCATGTCCCAAGGGACCTCCTCCACTGCCCCCAGCTGCATGAGGTATCGACCTCTTGAATGAGGAGTTGCTTGTGAGAAGGGTCCCTGAAGAGGAATGGGGAAGGGAGGGCTGGGTTGGCCAAAAGTTGCAGGGTGTAGCCCCAAGATACAATCTCTAGCACCCAATGGTCTGAAGTGACCCATGATCAGGGCAAACAGTAGGGATGAAGACGGTTGAGGAAAGGACAAGGTGGATCTGGGGAGCTGACTGGGGCGTCGCTCTCGAGCACACCCTCAAAACAAGCGCTTCTAGCCCACGTGAGGCTTCGATGGGCTGAGTTGCGCAGGAGGAGGAAGGGCGGCGATGACTAAAACTCGTGTCTCTATCCCTTCTCTTTGCAGTCCCCTGTCGATACTGCCAAGGGCTTGGTGGCCGGGGCAGCTGGAACTGCTTCCTCACTGATTGCAGCGTATGCAGACACAGGGAGTGAAGGGTGGCCGAGTGTCTTTCAGTCCGTGCAGCCTCGCATCAGTCTGCTCTGCGAAGAGCCCATTCCCATCAAAGAGATGATCCTGGGTCGAGGTCTGCTTTTCCTGGGACAGGCCAGTAGTCTGAAGCCAGGAGATGCACCGCATGACCACCACTAACGCGACCACCCTAGCTGCTGAATCAGCTGCGTCCCACGCAATTGGAGGGAGCACCTTGCAGACGTCATACCCTCCTCCACTAGAGCCCCGAATTCCTGGGCCAAGTCCTGGGGCTGGGAGTCCTTGAACTTACGGAGGGAGTCTCATAAGTTGAAGTTGTACCTCCCCAAAAGAGCCTAGTGGTTAACCACCTGGTACCGAAGGCTGACCATTGAATAAATCTTTCTTCCAAAAAGGTCCAGCCTCTTAGCCTCCTTATTTTTGGGAGTCGAACTGGTTTGCCTGTCTGTCCTTCTCGTTGGCTGCCAAGATGACCAGCGAGCCCGAAGAAGGGTGGGTATACAAATATTCAAAATCCTTGGCTGGGATGAAATACTTTTTCTCAGCCCTCTTGGAGGTGGGAGGTATGGAAGAAGGAGATTGCCAAAGGCCTTTTGCTATTTTTATCACCCCATCTGGCAGCACAACATGGGCAGGGGTAGAGGCCGAGAGCATATTAAACAAGGTGTCCGCCTGTTGGGCTTGGAAATGTAGGCAATGGCCTAAGTTTGTACCCACCCTACAAAGCAGGGCCTGATGTTTTTTAAAATAATCCGGCAGGCTGGCACGAGAAGGTCTTGCCACTGCCTCATCCGGGGACGAGGATGAGGACTGGGTCACCTAGGGACACCCCAAGGCATCATCCCGCGTGGGGGAGGAGGATTTTGGGGTGGGCGCTCGCTCCTCTACTCCACCCTCTGAGTGCACCTCCATGTAGTGAGGTCGGTGCCGCCGGTTACTGCTCTGAGGCCGCAGCCGAGGAATAGACTGACGGAGGCATTGGAATCAGAGGCATACCCCACACGCTACAGTAGGGCCATCGCGCTGGCCACTGGCCTTGCTGCCATGACGGCATCGCAGAGGTCGATGCAGCCTCAGGTGCCCAATCGCACCAGTACTGTCGAGGTGAAGGGCTGAGCTCCCTTTCCGTACCAGATGAATCACCTTCCTGTGACCACAGAGGGGCTGTCGAAGCTTGCGTCTGGTGGCTAACTGGAGATGCGGGAGACCAATGCCTCGAGTAGGATTGGTGATGGGGCTGGGGGATTGGTACCCCGATGGAGACTGTTCCCACCATCTGGGAGATGGGGATCTGTGCTGAGAAGACAGACGGCGGGAGGATGTTCGGTGCTGGTGATACGGTGACAGGTGCCTTCCTGTAGGCGACCCATGTCAAGAGGGTGGAGACTGAGTGTGATGCCAGCGATCCAGGGTGTCCTACAGAAGACAGTGACCTGGGGCCTGGAGACGGAGAGTGCTGTCTCATCTCCAGAGACGGGAGTCATTTGTCCGCCCTCTGGGGGGGTCTTTACAGCTGGCTTGCCCTCGCTGGGAGCCTTTGCCGTGACCTGCGACACACGTGGTGCCAGCGGTGCTGGTAGAGCCCTCTGTTCTCTGGGTGCTAGGAGAGCCTGGAAGGTGCGACACTTGTCCTTGCCATGTGATTCCCCCACGCACTTGAGGAGGCTGCTATGGGGGTCATTAACAGGCATAGGCCTGTTGCAGTCAGAGCCAGGCTTAAAACCCGGAGATCAGGGCTAACTACACTACTTAACAACTACTTACTAACTATGGTAAACAAACTATTTACAAGGCCTTAACGCCGGAAGACTGAAGTAGAAGAACTGCTGACCCTTGCAAGGCAAGGGAAAGGTGCTCCAACTAACCACCACGCCACGGGTAGTAAGAAGGAACTGAGAGGGCTGGCAGCACCTAATATACTGATGCATGAGTGCGGCACTCAAAAGGGCGCCACTGCCAACCCTACGGATACCGCAAAGGCAAAAATCTCTGACAGCCGCGCACGTGGGAGTGCGCACACCTAGAATGGAATCGACATGAACAAGCACTCGAAGTAGAAGTGAAAAGTAGATATGGTTACCTCCGTATTTGCAGTACTTCCTACTACTTACTATAGGGAATACCTAGAGAACACTGAGAATAGCTCTATTTGAAGTGATTGTTAAGTTTTTAAGGACAGCCACTGTATCATTGGTACAGAACTTAACCATTTTGTTATACTGCATAGTTTTTTTTTAAACTTCAGTGTAGTGACAACCCTACAACCACCTCCCCATTTCTTCACCCACTCTAATACCTTGTGACTCATCTAGATTCTCCACTGTCTACCTATCCCTCCTTTTGAAGTGCTCTGTTCCATTTTTCTTTCCAAAACTCATTCTTTTTCTCCTTCCCCACTCTCATCCCACTTCTCTCCCACCATTAGATCCTCCTTACCATTGCTAAAAACAACGTTACCTTATTCTGCAGCTACAGTACTTGTAAGGGTGTTGTTTGTGTGGGTAAGCCAAGTCCTTGTTACACAGATCTATGGTTCCATAGGCTAGGATTTTCCCTAGACATGCACTTCATCCTGGGATATCAGTCAGAAGGGAAATCCCTGATCCACAGAGACTGAGATAGAGCAACACACCAGGCTCACACGTAAAGATGTACTGGTGGGTAAGTGTACATTTTAATACATCTAACATACTTACATTTTCTTTTGGTGGTGGCATCAAGCAGAAAGGACTGAAGGCTTGTCTACACCACAAAGTTGCACCACTAAAACTTAAGATGTGAATTTAAACCAATATATTTAAGCCAGTGCAAAAGGCTGTGTGGACACTTCCATTCTGGTATAAGGATGGCTTATTTTGGTTAGCTTACATCATTAAGGAACCAGTTTAACTAAACTAAAACAAGCTACTCAAACCAGAATAAGAACATACACGCACCCTTTTGCAACAGTTTAATTAAATTGGTTTAAAAACTGATTCAGGTTACACCAATGCAGCTCTCTCATGTAGACAATTCCTCAGAAATGACTTTATTAACAAGAGTGGGGAAGTGCTATGGAAGTACCCAGATAAGCAGCTGGGTTGAGGAAAAGGAGAAGAGAGAAGATGCCTTAACCAAACAAGGTTGGTTACAATTTGCAGGAGATAATGATGCCTGCTTCCTGTTTACAATATCACCTGAAAGTGAGAACAGGCATTTGCATGGCACTGTTGTAGTTGGCGTGGCAAGATATTTACGTGCCAGATGCGCTAAAGAATCGTATGTTCCTTCATGCTTCAACCACCATTCCAGAGGACATGCTTCCATGCTGATAATGGGTTCTACTTGATAACGATCCAATCAGTGCAGACCGACACATGTTCATTTTCATCATCTGAGTCAGATGCCACCAGCAGAAGGTTGATTTTCTTTTTTGCTGGTTTGGGTTCTGTAGTTTCTGCATCAGAGTGTTGCTCTTTTAAGACTTCCAAAAGCATGCTCCACACCTCGTCCCTCTCAGATTTTGGAAGGCACTTCAGATTCTTAAACCTTGGGTCGAGTGCTGTAGCTATTTTTAGAAATCTCACATCGGTATCTTCGAGTTTTGTCAAATCTGCTGTGAAAGTGTTCTTAAAACGAACATCGGAACATCATCCGAGACTGCTATAACATGAAGTATATGCAGAATGTGGGTAAAACAGAGCAGGAGACATACAATTCTCCCCCCAAGGAGTACAGTCACAAATTTAATTGACACATTATTTTTTTAATGAATGGAAGCATGTCCTCCGGAATGGTGGTCAAAGCATGAAGGGGCATACGAATGTTTAACATATCTGGCATGTAAATACCTTGCAACACTGGCTACAAAAGTGCCATGTGAACACCTGTTCTCATTTTCAGGTGACATTGTAACTAAGAAGCAGGCAGCAGTATCTCCCGTCAATGTAAACAAACTTGTTTGTCTTAGTGATTGGCAGAATAAGAAGTAGGACTGAGTGGACTTGTAGGCTCTAAAGTTTTACACTGTTTTGGTTTTGAGTGCAGTTATGTAACCAAAAAAAAAAATCTGCATTTGTAAGTTACACTTTCACGATAAAAAGATTGCACTTCAGCACTTGTATGAGGTGAACTGAAAAATACTATTTCTTTTGTTTATCATTTTTATAGTGCATATATTTGTAATAAAAATAATAATATGAAGTGAGCACTGTACACTTTGTATTCTGTTTTGTAATTGAAATCAATATTGAAAATGTAGAAAAACATCCAGAAATATTTAATAAATTTCAATTGGTATTCTATTGTTATGAGTGCGATTAATCACGATGAATTTTTTAAATTATGATTAAATTTTTTGAGTTAATCATGTGAGTTAACTTCGATTAATTGACAGCCCTAATATTTAATAAACTATAGTGCTGTCATTCGGGCCAAAATTTTCAAACTTGAGTGCCTAAAGTCAGGCTCCTAAATCTGTATTGAGGCATTTGCTTTTCAAAGGTAGTGAACACCCACAAATCCCATTGAGGTTAATGGGCACTGCAGGTACTCAACACTTCAGAAATCAGGCATTGTTATTTAGTTGCCTAAATAGGGATATAGGGTTTTATTTTTAAGGCTCCCAGGTTTTGAAAATTTGGGCCACTGTGCTTTATTCCATCTCATCTATTTTTTTATTGTTCTAAATGTTTTTCCAGTTTTCCTGCCTTTCCCCCAACCCTAGTAATTTCTTCCCCACCTGTTTCTCTCGGGCAGTGGTTCTCAATTTGTGGGCCGCATCCAAATACTACCTGTATGGCCCTGAGGACGTCACATGGGCCACAGCTCTGTGCTAGGTTGAGAACCACTGCTCTGGGCCGCAGATTGAGAACCGTTGCTCTAAGGCTATGTTTTGGCCACTTACATTTCATCAGTATTACTACCTACTGTTCTAATCTTAGCGAGTTATTTTGATTCAGAGTGTCTCCCTCTATTACTGCCTGCCTGTCTCTTTTCCCAACAGCATGTTTCTAAGCAGGCTAGATCTCATCATCTTTGTTTCCATGTACCTCGTTCTCATGTTTTTTCTCTGTCTAGCTCCTTTCCTTTCCTTTATACTTCCTAGTCTCTCTTTACCAGCTATGTGCACCAAGAAACAACAACTCAGATGCTATGTCTACACTTGCCATTTAAAGTGCAAAATATCCCTTTTTTGCGCTAAAACCGTGGGAGCGTCTACACTTGTTAATGACTTTTTGCAGTGAAACTCAGAAGTTTCACCGCAAAAAGAGAACCACCTTCACGAGAGGCATACAACTCTTACTGCTGTTCTTTTTGCACTGTTGTGAAAGTAAAGTCATGTTCTACCAGTGTAAACACCTTTTGGCCACCAAAGGATATCCCACAGTTCCAAAAGTGACCACTCTGGCCAGCATCTCCGCTGCTCTGACCGCCCCTCCCACTGTAAGCCCCGGGAAGTTTGAAACACCCTGTCCCTTTGCTTGTAGATGTGGCAGGGAAAGCAGCCAGACAGCAGGGGGGGTTTTGAAAAAAAATACCACAAAGGAAACAAGGAAGTAATGGGGCTGCTGGGACATGAAGCAGTGCAGCACGGGGCACTAATCATGGACCCAGAATGCCTTCCGCTCACCCCCCCCACCTCCCACAAGACCTAGTGAGAGAGCTGCACTGTGGGATAGCTGGCCAACAGCGCTGCTCTCATCCTGATGGAAGTGCTGCTAGTGTAAACGCTCTCTGACGCCTGAGGAATTGAGTGAGTACACAAACCAGCGCTTTACTTTCACCGGTTCCCTATCACCGGTGAAACTTACAGCGCAAAAACTCTGCAAGCGTAGACATACCCAGATGAAGAAAGCAACCAACGTTAAGAGAACAATCGTTGTGGAAAATGGAGGATATTTCACTATTGTGACACACCAATTGGCAAAACATCAGTAGGGCATGTGAGGGAGCATAATTCTATTACCTTCTATTTACTTACACAGTATTGCAGCTCCTATCACTGTAGAATCTGAATGACTCCCAAGCATTTAAAAACAAAACACCAACAATCATCACTCTCTCTTCATTCCTAGCTTGTCACAACAATAACTCAGTTAACTTACAGGCTTTTCTGTTTGTCTTGTGTGTGAGTGATGAACTCATTGGCTGAAAGCTCAATTGAAGAAATTAGTTTTACATCTAGTTTGAGTGCAGTAAACCTTACGATTAATCTAATCTTGTGGGAGTCAGTTCTATGAACAGTTCCTGTGAAAGTTCTGCCTCCAGCATGCATGAACTTCTCCCTATTGGCTGATAGTGGCGTTCTTCAGGTGAAACATAGCTGTTGTATGAAGTCATGGTCATAGAGGGAGTTATGATCTCTCCAGGTTGCTAGGGCTAATCCCATAAATCCTTAAATACCAGGAGAGAGCCTTTGAACCTGACTCCCCAGTGAATGGGGAGGAACAAAGAGAGGAGAGAATTGGGGGAAATGTGTTATGGTAGGTAATGGCGACCTCTGTTACTAAGTGGCTGGGCTGCTTCCTTTTGTACCAGATAGAAATTTATGTTCATAAAGCACAGAAGATGAAGAAGTGCAGCTGTGTGAGAACGTGAATCTTCATCCAGGTAGGAAACTCTCCTTCTTGCCCAATTATTTCTCCTGCTAATCTCCATGTGCTGCCCCTTTACCATTCTACTAAACCAGAAATTGCCAGGAGTGGAAAGAGTGACAAAACCTGATCGTGAATACGTACTGGTAACAAAATCATGCCACTCACAAGTGAAAAAAGTCATATTTTACAGTTCTAGGAGGCTTACACTTTCACAGTTGTGATATCGAAGCTCCGAAACAGGGCACTTTTTAAAGTGAGGAAAAGCACCAGTCAGGGTTCACTGTTTTTAACTACTGACTGCAGTATGTACAGTACATGAAGTGAAGTTAAACATACAACTATGATTTGTGGGTTGACCTCATATATCACAATCCCACCCCCCAAAAATGAGCTGTTCTTTACTGCCTTGAAACCAAACAAAATTGAAGTGACATTTAAGATTTTCCTTATTTTTTAATATTTCCTGCTGTGTTTCTCAATCATACTGCCAGGACAAAGGGAGATTTAATGGACGACTAAGAAAAATGGGTTTCACCCTGAAAATCATGTGTATCTTTTATGTGTATGAAACAGAAAATAGGACAAGAGGAAGAACATATACACAATACTTTCTTTTTGCTCTCATAATTATCACAAAGTCATAGCACTCTAATATGTGTATGTAATCAAATACAGTAGCTCAGAGTCACAGCATAGTACGTATGTATTAGTGTACACCCCCCCCCCCCCCAGGAACTCATTTGGTTAAGCACTTTATAAAAGGTATAATAGTCTTTTTTAAGGTTAGATTAGTTCACCAAAAAGTCTTAGTGTGACGGCATGATTAACTGAAGGCCAGAAAATCACTTTTCAACATATAAAATAATCACACAGTTTAAGTCAGCAAAATGGTCAAGTAAATCCTGAAGCTTTTCCTTATCACAGAACTGTATTAAAAAGAAATTAACTCTAGAGGTCAAGTTAATAGCATTGAGTATGGAGAGAATTATTAGAGTCTCCCAGAAGATTCTTCTGCCTGAGGTGAGCTAGCAGACATATCCTCAGATTAAACTTTCATCAGCAGATCTCTGTATTTCATCAATCTTTCATTACCGCACATCTTAGAAAATCACCGGTCAGGTATCATTAGAAAACCTTTCATCTTTCCAATGCAAAATCCAACCAAATTACTAGAAGGAAAATACTGTTAAAAACGAGGACCTGGAGAGAGCAATGACGTTTAAATAGCTCAATATTAAAAAAGTTTGAGTTTCTGTATTGTTCTAAATTATCACTTCCTTTCACAACAAACAGCAGAGAATGTGTGTAGTATGGATGGCACTGCAGGATTTGGAAAGCAACTCATTACTGTGTATTAATATATTATCAACATCCATGTGCAACAAGATTATATCAGAGCATTTCATGCTAGAAGCAATGATTTTACAGACTTCCTTAAAATTAATCCACACAGGACACACAAAAGAGACTATGCATTTGTGTGTCTCCTAATCTCTCTTGCTCTGTTTTCTCTGATGATTGCAGCTTCTCCCTCTACCTGTAAGCAAGGAGTGCTCTGACTTCACCCTGTTGAGGACCAAACAGACTACTTGCCAGGATGAGCTCACGCCTGCACTTACCCTTATATACAAAAGAGCAGGGGAGTGACATCCAATTGAATACAGAGGTGTATATCCCAGGGACCACAGGGTGCAGTATGTTCCAGTTATATCCAAGTGTCCTGCATCTAACTGTGACCCACACAATAGAACACTTGACCTCTCTAATTTAGGAGTCCAGCCATAGCTCAAGTTCTCTCTTGTCACAAATGCCCCTTCTCTGGCTACTGGGGCTTGCTCAGCAAACCTTGCATTATTTATACTGTCCTTCAAAGAACTTTCACTGCATGGAGCCTCCAGAACCCCCAAATTCTCACTGTAATTTTGGCTAGTCATAGCTGTCATTTTACTCATGCTGCTCTGTTTTGAAATAATTACCTACTAATTAACAGCACATACTGTATGAGTTTATTTATAGGCAATGGCTGTATTGTTTGTTCTAGAACACTCTCTAATCCAGTAGGTGCAAACAAATTTAAACAAACTTAATTGGAGAAAAATTTAGGTAAGCTCACGGTCTAAACACCTGAAGGAAGAAGACTTTGTACAATATTTAAAATACATGTAGCCTCTTTACCAAAATTCATACAAGGAAAAGAAAAAAAACTGAAGGCTCTGAAAGAGAAACTACTTGTGATGAAAAAGCGTAGCTCATAGCACAGTAAATCTAAAAGGGACATTTTTGTACATGACAGCAAATGAGATATTATGGGCTATTTTTAGTTCCATGTTTATATATTAAAGCTTCAATAATTCTGTTTTCTTCTTGCTGTTATCAACAGCGACCAATCAGAAAAAGTAATTTATTGTGCAAACAACAAACACTCAATTATAATAAAAACAGCCAAGTTTCTCTTCCGACGTTAAGGAGAGAAAATTGGTTTGATCACCTCTGACATGGGTCTTCTGTATTGCTGATGTCACAAACAAAGTTACTTTTAAGCAAGATGGTAGCCATCTGCAGGAAGCAGCATAGACATTACTTTGCTTTAATATGAACTAAGATCTGTATTTCACAGCCCGCATTATCTATGGCAAATAAGATATCTTATCTTATCATGGGTAGATGAGAGCAATGAGGCTTCGTGCAGGAAACTGGGCAGGGCTGGAATTCAGCCCCTGGGCAGGACATGGTACTGCAACGGGCTGAGATTGCAGTTAGTGCCCCTATGTGGAGGGTTTTGTATCAGTGGATCTATAGCCTCTCTTCCAGGTCATCCCCGATGAGCCCATCTGCACTGACCTATTTGGATCAGATATGGGGACCACCTGCTCTGCACTTGCATGCTCGCTTTTTCTCTCTCTCTCACCCATTAGGTGGCTTACATGCCTCTCCACCCCTGAAGAAATTTCATCCAGCAGCTCGTGAACTTTCTCAACACTGCAGTGAGCAAAATGGGTACAACAGTCTTAAATTATTCCAAATAACTAATTATAACTGCTAGGAGTAATAACGTCATTACATACATCACAAATGTTGGATATTTCTGTAACCTATTAAATCTATGACTAGTGGGTCTAGTATGGTGTATTGGAGTTTAACAATTTGTGAACAAATATCACAACAATATAATTTTATCATCCACAGAATCTGAAATATTTGAAAACTAAGAGGTAACAGAAAAGCAAACGGTCTTCTCAAATTCTGTAAATAAATAATTTGGGTATACAGTAAAAGCCTTTCTCTGTCCTTCAGACATTTATTATAATGTACTTTTCCTGTTCAACTGTACCATATCAAAATGTCCCCAAAGATGCTCCATTTTCTAACCAAAGAAAGCTTCTAGAAAATCTGACTTGAAGGGAAATGTGAAATGGGTTCATTTTCTCAAGCAAAGGAAGCACTTTAATGTTTTATTCATGAGAAGTTAAAACCTCTTTGCTTTCCATCATTTCCAATTGGATTTGTCCTTGTAAATCGCTCAAAAATCTGAACCAAAGAAACTAAAAATGCAACAAAAAATACCCATCATTCAGAGGAACGAATGGATCAGGGGAATGATATTCGGACACAGAAACATTCACTTCAAGGTCACTGGTTCAAATATGGACCAGGTCTGAGCTGACCAAAAGTCAAAACCATCCAACTGCCTATTTGGCAGCTTTATGTGAAATGAGCAAGGGGTTTCAGTCACTGAGTTTCTGCATCATAAAAGCCTGTGTACTACAGGTGGCCTGGGCAAGGGTTCTAAAAGAGATGCCGTGGATGGTGGAGACTGACCTACTTAGTCATTCCCTTAAAGTGATCCCTTCAGGCCAAGCTTGAAGCATATTGATAAGGCCGATAAGCCTTGGCTTTCATTGCTGCCACCTTATTAATCAGAAGGCTTCAGTGTTCAGTGTTATCAACCTAGCACCTTTTGAAAGTATTAATTCACGTGAAAATCTTTCTAATTCAGGACTTTTCTTTTACCAAGAAAGACTAACAGACATTTCACCAACCCTGAAAGCCAACATGCTGATGTGATGCGTATTAGAAATGTACTGGTCAAACAGCTTGCTTTACATCTGACAGGTGCAACAATACAATAGCCAGCCAAAAAGCAGCTCAAGGGTTCACTGAGCTACCAGGCAAAACCACTCTGATACCCCTATTATAACTTATTACAGATACAATTTCTGCCATTCCTTTTGGGAGAGAGAATACAAGCCATTTTAATAGTTATATTCCTGCAACAATGCCACATCAAAAGGAAAGTATGAAGCAAAAGATAGCTAAGTCCCTGGTTCAGTGAGGCACTAAGTACATGTTTAAGTCTATCCCATGTCAGGAAAGCACTTGAGCACATGCTTAACTTGACTTCAATGGGAACTAAGCACATGTTTAAGTGCATTCCTGAATCAAAGTCTTTAAAAACATCAGCGGGGGAAACCAAGTTCACTTTCTACTTTGATCAACTGTAATGTATGAGGAAGTGGAAATGGAACTATGTAAATACTTTCTTTACTATATACTGGTGAAATGTATACCTTGCAGGATAAATACGTTCAGGACTACATTTGAAAAATTATCCCTTGATTTTGGACATGCAAACAAGTATTTCCACATCTAATTCAGGTAATTTGGTACTTAACTACCTGACTTACAAGCAGAAATATGTTTATTCTTTGTGAACATAAAAGTTTCATAAACAACTTTACAGGTCAAGTTGAGGCCCTTTGACTATCTTATCCAAATATCATTTTGCAAAATGTGCTATAAGGAGTTTTGAAAAATAAGTGTGTTGTTTTTTTAAGTAACTTACGTAACAAATATAACAAATATAAATCCTCCCATAGTTATTGGAACATAATCACACAATAAAATGGCTATTAGTGATGCTTCACTTGGCAAGCATATATACACCCTACACTAGTAGATTTCAACAGCACAAAGCAACAAAGTCTTAGGAGATTGTAAACTCACCGTCCATTGTCACGACCTACTCCCCAGACTCTGATGCTCACAATGGGCTGAGAATGAAGAATGGTGTGATCCATGGGGTCAACCAAATTTAGCATGTCATTCTCCAGTATAAGGTACATGTCTTTTCCCTATAATTCAAAACAAAACACAAATTACAAAATCTGTTCTTCATGCAAAGTGAATCAGCTCAAAACTCAAGATGTTTTCGGTTTTCTTTATTTGCATTGGTAAATACCACTGAGTCATTTGATTGACTCAAAGTTTCAATATATTCTGAGTGCATTTGAAAACAAGCTGACTTCTGGTTTTAAAAGGTCCAAGATAAAATTTACTGATTTTTTTTATAAACCAAACTGGAGAAAATAATTCTTTTCAATTTGTAAAATGTAAACGGTTTTATTGGCTCGATATAATTAACAACAATCTTAAGGTCATTCAGATATTCAATACACAAGTTCTTTGTTTCCCTGAAAAAAAATTAAACATAACAAATATAAGAAATTTCTTAATATTAAAACCTTAGTAACAAACACCAAAACCAGTAACCTTTTAAGGAGGAGAAACATACTGTTTACATCAAATGATATGATGGGCTGTGATTTCTTTTTCTCAGCTTCCACTTCACAGTTAAAAGGGCTATTGGAGTGGATGGCATTCTGCGTACCAAAGGTTTTAGGATCTGCTATCGGAAGAAGAAAGCATTGAGGCTGAACCCTACTCCCACTGAAGTGAGTGGGAGTTTTGCCATTGACTTCAATGTAGCCAGGATTTCATCCTGTCTTTCGGCCTGTGAGTATTTGCATTTTTCTTGGTTGAATATTGTAAGAAAAGGAACCAATTTTTATGATACTCTTCCCTTTTATGACAATTTAGGAATGATAATTATTTGTATTATTAGTATTCTCTCTAACCTAGCTACCTCTGTCCTAACACCAGGTTGTTCTGTCTTTTAAGCTTCCCAGAAAGAAGTACACATTGCAGCCAAAGGAGGCTCAGAAATCAGTTTCTCTCGTCTGATTTGGTATATCTTCTCAAACAGTAATCCAAGGAGAATTGCAGGACCCCATGGAAATGATACTGGAGTTACTGTAAGACAAAATATTGATCTAAAAGGGATGGACTGTGTAGGGTCCCCAGTTAGTAAGAAGAATTTATTTGTTTCCCCATTGTTGAGACACCATCCATTAATGTATATCCCCATATGCCTTTCAGAGTGGAAACAATCTGATCACACACTGACAGAGGATTTAGAAATTACTCTCTTATTTTTGTACATGTTAATGATATGGCAGCCCTTTTCCAGATTGCCACTGCTCAAGTTTTAATGGTGTGTCTAATTCTGTGTCCCTGACTGTCATGCATTTCTTTCAGCTTGGAAGGGACTGTTTACTTTATTTGCTTGTACAATGGATCTCTTCCTGTAACAAAATGGATTTACACATGGAGGGATGAACAACATCTGGAGGAAAAAAAGGGGAGGCAATGTCTTGCCAGAGAGAGGAGACAGAGGTCTGAAGGAAATGTAAGGAAGGAAATACACACACAAAGGTATCTCGGGGAGGAAAAGAAGATGCAGTTGCAATAAACAAATGGTTAATGGGGAATTAATACTAATGAAGTAGCTTATTGCACAAAGGAAATAAGAGTAGAAGAGTAAAAAAGTAAGGAAGGAATAAGGTACAAAAGCAGAGCAAGAAGAGTCACTCAGATTTCTAAGGTTACTGAATAAAAATACAAGAACTATGAAAAAGAAAAAGGATAAAGAATTTGTTAAGAGACCAAAGATAGTGAAAACAGCTCACGAAAGAGAACATTGCTGTGTATTTAGACCAATTTTCTATTTACACATTTATTTATGTGGCAATGACCTGAAAGAAATTGTTGCAAGAAAGTAAAATCTGCTGATCATAATGCTGGAATTAGGGCAATAAAACTACATTCTAAAGATTTGAATAGGACTGGAGAATGGGCAGATATGGGACATACTGAACATAAATCAAAAGAAATTATTCTAGCATACACAAGGGATGGCTCGGCTCAGGCCAACTGCAATATATTTTGCACAATTTTTGTTGCCTTATTATACAAAGGCTATTATAGTGATGGAGATGGTGTAGCAGCAGGCAACCAGAAATTATTTAGGCACTCTGGAAATCTAAATACAAAGAGACAGGATAAACCTGGCCAAATTCTGTGTGACCTCACTGACTGTCAAAGAATTCTGAAGAGACTGCAAAAACCTGCTACAGGGGTGGGGGGGCAGGGAAGGGGGATGCAGGGGAAAGGCTTCTGACAAACAAAACAACCCAGGGAAATAAGATACAGTAGAACCTCTATTTTAAGAACACCAGTCTTGAGAATGACCAGTTATATGGTCCCCATAGAGTGTGTGGGGCAGCGTCACATAAATAAAGTGATGTTGATGAAGAACAAGTTGACATCCCTTCACATTTGGATACCTTCAATGCATTGGAAATCTCTTTGTAGTGGTATGAAGGACAAGAAAACAGCGATGTAGTGTAGCATTCTGCAATTTACGCACCATACCTACTGTAATTTTGAGATGTTCAATTTTATGAAGATTTTGATTTTACGAACTCGTCAATCCCGAATTAGATCATTGAGATTTTACTATAAAATTAAAGAAGAGTTTGATCCTAGAAGACTGTTGGTGGAAGCTATTTTTAGTGAGACACATTGCTGCAGCAATATAGTTGTAAGGTAAATAATCTTCACAGTATGTGGCAAAAATGACAATGTAGTATGTGGTAAAGCAGCAAAACAGATTACATGGTCTTCTTTCATGCCTTTGATTTCACAGAATTGTGGAAATTAGAAATGAGAAAGAGATATTATGTCATCTTGTCTACCTGGAACAATTTATCTCCTGTTTGGGGTGAAATACTTACAGATGGTCCCAATCCTCAATCCCATTTAATAATATTTCAGCCAAACTAGTCCTTTTAATCTTTACTCAATCCTAAAAACTTAATCTTTAGTCAACTCTTTCATCTTAATTTTTTTGCTGTATGTACTTTGTATTCCTTCTGATTTCCCTCCAATTTGTTGACATCTTCCTCTCTTCATTTAGCTCCCTCCTTTAAACAAGCTTTTTTTAACCTGTCAGTGCTCTGCCAACCAAGAAGGGCTGTTACAAGAATTTCTTCTAAAGTAAGTGGGAATCTATTTACTCCTCTGTGTCTGAATTGTATTGCTTGTCTGTTTAGATTGACTCTGTGGGACTACTCATGTGAATAAGGTGAGAAGAATATGGTACTAACTCAGTAATTTGTGACCCCATTTCCTTTAACACTCTCCTCCCGAAAAGATAGATTTTTTATGATAATAAGGTAGAGTCTTTTACAAAGCACAGCCTATCATAAGACACTTAACAACTTGTCATCCTGATACACACTAAAGTTATTCAATTACTGACTGTATCATGTCAATGCCTACTTGAGACTCGGTTGGTGAATTATGGCTGACGAGATGTTTGGAGCTGTGAAGAGATGTTTAGCTGTGGGTCCCATACACACATATTTTAAACACATTAAAGTTTTCAATTTGAAAAGATTTTTAACATTCAAAATAACTTAAAACAAATAAATCAACAATCTTTCCAAAACTATAGATTAAGCCACGTTAATTTTAATTTTTGTGTTCTAAATACCTCCATACTCCCAAACTCCACTTTGAAATCTCTGTGCTTCACTCTGGTTATAACCAGGGGAGAGAACACAGGCCTTAAGGCCATGACAGTGGCTAGGGATGAAAAAATGGTTACCTATCTTTCGTAACTGTTGTTCTTCGAGATGTGTTGCTCATGTCCATTCCATTCCAGGTGTGCGTGTGTCCACATGTGCGGCTGTCGGAGATTTTTGCCTTAGCAGTATCCGTAGGGTCGGCTGTGGCACCCCTGCTGCGCTCATGCATCGGTATATCAGGCACCACTGGTCCTACGCCCTCTCAGTTCCTTCTTGCTGGCAACTCCAACAGAGGGGCAGGAGGGTGGGTAATGGAATGGACACGAGCAACACATCTCGAAGAACAGTTATGAAAAGGTAGGTAGTCGTTTTTTTTCTTCAAGTACTTGCTCATGTCGATTCCATTCTAGATGACTCACAAGCAGTGTCTATGGAGGTGGGCTCAGAGTTCACGGCTGTGCAGCTTGCAACATTGCTCTGCCAAAGCCAGCATCATCTCGAGCTTGCTGGGTAAGTGCATAATGAGATATGAACGTGCAGTCAGATGACCAGGTAGCGGCCCTACAGATCTCTTGGATTGGTACCTACACCAGGAAGGCCACTGATGATGCTTGCACCCTGGTCGAGTGTGCTGTCACGATTGCCGGCGGAGGCACTTTTGCCAGCTCATAGCAATAGCGGATGCAGGCCAAGATCCAGGATGAAATCTTTCGAGCAGACACTGGGCAACCTTTCATTCTGGCTGCCACTGCAATGAACAACTGTGTTGACTTATGGAATGGCTTTGTTCCATCTATGTAGAAGGCAGCACCCATCTGATGTCCAGGGTGTGCAGCCTGCATTCCTCATCTGACGTATGAGGCTATGGAAAGAAGACAGGTAAGTATATGTCCTGTCCCGTACGAAACTGGGAAACTATCTTTGGCAGAAATGCCAGGTGCAGTTGCAGCTGGACCGTATCATTGTAGAAGACCGTATAGGGCGGCTCCAAAGTAAGCGCCCTGATCTTGGACACCCTGCGGGCCGACCTTATCGCAAACAGGAATGGAACCTTCCAGGAGAGAAACAGGAGAGAGCAGGAAGCCAGAGGCTCGAGGGGAGGCCCCATGAGCCTTGACAGCATGAGATTCAGGTCCCAGGGAGGGATGGGATCCTGGACGTGTGGGTAGAGACTCTCCAGACCTTTCAAAAATCAGCCTGTCATGTCTTCAGCAAATATTGACCTGCCTTGGAACGGAGGCTGGAAAGCTGAGATAGAGGCCAGGTGGACCTTGATTGATGATCAGGACAAACCTTGGGGTTTGAGGTGCAGCAGATAATCCAGGATCTCGTGCAGCAGGGCCTGCTCAGCTCGGACATGCCGATTCAAGGCCCAGCATGTGAACCTTTTCCACTTGGCCAGGTAAGTCGCTCTGGTGGAGGGTTTTCTGACACACAACAAGACCTGCTGAACCCGGGCCGAGCATTTCCATTCGTCCACATTCAACCATGTAGTAGCCAGGCTGTCAAGTGCAGCACCGCGAGGTTTGGGTGCAGCTGTGGTTGTGGGACAGCAGATCCGGCCTACGAGGTAGCTGCAGTGGGGCGGCTACCAAATGGTCCAGCAGCGTGCTGAAGCAGTGCTGGCGAGGCCACATGGGGGCCATCAGAATACCTTTGCCTTGTCCTGTTTGATCTTCACTAGGACTCTGAATCAATGGCACGGGCAGGAAGACATACATCAGAGCCCCCCACCACGGGAGAAGAAATGCTTCTGATAGGGAACCCCTGTCCATCCCTTGGATCAAACAAAATAAGTGGCATTTCCTGTTCTGCCTGGACATGAACAGGTCCACCTGGGAAGTCCCCCACTTCTGGAAGATTGTACTGACTGCCTCTGGGTGGAGCGATCACTCGTGGTGAGATCAGAAGGTCCTGCTGAGGTGATCTGCTACCACGTTCTTGGCCCCGGCAGGTGCGACCTACCAGATGGACGGCATGCTGCACACAGAAGTCCCAAAGGCAGAGAGGTTCTTGGCAAAGGGCCAACAACCTGGCTCCGCTCGGCCTGTTGCTGTAATACATCGCAGCGGTATTGTCTGTCAGAACCTGCACCACCTGGCCCTTCCCGTGGGGCAGGAAAGCCTGGCAGGCCAAGCAAACCGCACTGAGCTCCCTGATGTTGATATGGAGGGCCAGATCATCCTGCAACCAGCATCCCTGGGTGTTCAGCTTGCCCAGGTGGGCTCCCCAGCCCAGGTCCAAAGCATTAGAGACCAGGGTCAGCGACAGGGATGGGGTCGCGAAGGGAACTCCCTCCAACACTGACACAGGGTCCAACCAGCAATCCAGGGACGACCGGATGTGATCCGGCACCCTGACTACCCGGTCTCGGTCGTGCCTGATGAGGATGTAGACCGATGCCAGCCACACTTGCAGCAGCTGGAGATGGAGCCTGGCATGACTGACAACGTATGTACATGCAGCCATATGACCCAACAACCACAAGCAGGTGTGAGCCGTGGTGAGTGGTGGTTCTTTATGTGGGAGAACGGGTCTGACATGGCCTGAAAATGTGCTACCAGAAGGAAGGCTCTGGCTCGCGTGGAGTCGAGAGCTACCCCCAATGAACTCTATTCACTGGACCAGCCTCAAGGTGGACTTTTTCTTGTTTATTAACAGGCCTAGGTTGTGGCAGGTGGAACGCACCAGATTGAGGCTCCTCTGCACTTGTTCCCAAGACCTGCCCTTGATGAGTCAGTTGTTGAGATACAGGAAGACCTGGACCCCTCGATATCTCAGGTAAGCAGCCACTGGCTCCATACATTTTATGAACACCCTTGGGGCCCATGAGAGGCCAAAGGGCAGTGCCATGAATTGAAAATGGCGTCCGCCCACTATGAAACGGAGGAAACGTCTGATCTGGGAATTAGGAAATAAGTGCCCTTCATGTCAAGGGCGGCATACCAATCTCTCGGATCCAGGGAGAGCATGATGGAGGCTACGGAGACCATGCAAAACTTCAACTTCCCGACAGACTTGTTGAGGCGATGCAGGTCCAGAAGGGGTCTTCCTTGCTATGCAAGGAAAGGCACTCTGACTAACCAATATGGGCAGTAAGAAGGGACCGAGGGGGCGTAGGGCCGGCGGCGCCTGCTATACCGATGCATGAGCGTGGCACTCAAGGGGGCATCACAGCCGACACTACAGATAGCATTAAGGCAAAAATGTCTGACTGCTGCTCACGTGGGCATGTACACACCTAGAATGGAATCGACATGAGCAAGCCCTCGAAGAAGAATTAAAGGTTTTATTGCAGACTTTCACAAAGACAGCTTCTCCTCCTTCCATTTTAATCAGTGCCATCATGGAGCATTCTGGCCTGATAGAATACTGCTCTATTCCCCTAGCAAATACTTTGTCACATCAGGTCCCATATTGATGCAATTACAGGACACGTGACTTTTCATAGTCCAGTGGTTCTTGAAGTTTTGTACTGGTGACCGCTTTCACATAGCGAGCCTCTGAGTATGACCCCACCCCCTTATAAATTAAAAACACTCTTTTATATATTTAACACCATTATAAATGTTGGAGGCAAAGTGGGGTTTGGGGTGGAGGCTGACAGCTCACGACCCCCCATGTAACAACTTCGGGACCCCTACGGGGCTCTGACCTCCAGTTTGAGAAACCCTGTCAGAGTTAGTTTATGGAAGCCAAAAGGAGAGTTACTTTCAGAAATCAGACATCTTTCTCCCCTGCCAAAATGGTACAGTCAAACACACACACATGCATGCTCCTGGACGACTCAACTTCCATGCTGCTCTCAACCTTTAATCAGCCCAGAAATGAAGGTCTGCTTGTCGTGTTTCTTAATAAGCAAATACCGGTAGGCAAAGAAACATAAAAAGTCTAAAATCATAATTTCTGTTTGCACTCTCCATTAACCAAACACTTTTTTTGGGTGGGTAATTTTCTTGTTTTTAAAAACTCACTCCCAGTAGGCCAGACTCAGAGGAGTAAAAGAGTAAGTCTAGAGAGTACATTTACACCAGTTAGGCTCTGTCTGGATTTACACAGTTTGCAAAGAAGGTCAGTATCATTATCTGCATTTTACAGATGGGGAAACTGAGGCACAGAGCGGTGAAGTGACTTTCCCAAGATCACCAAAAGGTCAGTGGCAGAACTAGGTCTCCTGAGCCCCAGGCCAGTGCTCTATGCACTAGGCCACACTGCTTCCCTTAGACTTATACCCAGTATGTATAGAGAATGGAAATTACATATCACTTCTGCATTTGGATCAAGGAGCGTAGGAAATCTAAGCTGTCGTAACTCATATGCTAAGGGACCAATAGAGAGCAGCATAACAAGAAAAACAACTTGTCAGAGAGTTTAAGAAAGCATGTTAAAATAGATCACCCATAGCCTCTAGGCTCTAGACGCAAAAGACGCACCATCTTGAAGCTCCTTACACTTCCTTTCCCACTGGTAAAGGGTGTGAGAATGGAATAGGCACTAAAACAAAGCCCTCTTTAGTCAATACAAGGATTTACACTGATTTCAATGACTTTGGATCTGAGCTTATGACAGTGAGAATATAAAGGAATATTAGAGTAACTTCTACCATCTTACACATCACCCCTATATTTGACCCTTATCTTCAGTTTACAGCAAATGTTTTATTAACAATTGTACAGTATACTTTCAGCCATTTAATTATTGTATTATTGGACATGTCATGCAGCATACCTAACATATGAAGTGGAGACAGAACAATTTGATCATGGCCTTTGTGAGACCTGCTCTCCTAACCGCCCAGAAACAAAAATCAAGTTCGCTCTCAAATTTTTTCCTCCTTTTTGCCAGCACCAGCTGCTGATACAGCAGCCTAAGTCTCACTCTGCTTCTTTACTTTTTTTTCCCATTAAAGAATACACAGAAAATTAGGGTATTTAATTTTTGTTCAACAACATTTAAAACTGGGTGGAAAACTAACATGTTTGTGTGTATTTTTAAAGGTATCTTATTGAGTGGGTGGAGTGTATTCAAAGGGGGGGAAAGGGTAATGTAAAGAAAGTTCACACCATACTCTTACCTCTCCCCATATGCCAACTGTGTCTCTGATATCATTTTTACAGTAAGACAGTTGTCTGATGCAATTGTTCACAGCAACACTGCTTTTTCCAGGAGCAAGATCTTCTTCTGCCATTTCTACCCAGCCCAAAGAGCGCACAGCAAAGCACTAAAAAAAAAAAAAACCAGGAAAGATTTGTGTGTAAATCATAACTCTATATACCAACAAAGCAGTATCAATTACTTACAAAAGACTGAAGAAATCTAATGGACAGATTCCCAGTGAAGTCAATGTCAAAACTCCCCCCCCTTTGGACAGAAGCAGGTCCCTGTATTGCCATAAGATGACACTCATAGCAGATAGGAACATTAAAATGTATAGTTTCAGAATGTAAGATGAAAATATTTATTGGAAGGAACAAGGTAAGATGAATGACATGTCAGGAAAAATGATACTTCTTATACCTCCATGGTGGCTGAATATGACAAAATGCTTTCAGGAATACAGTCACCAAAGGAGAAAATGAGGAACATATAAGGAATGCCTTAGGCAGTCAATAGGATACCCTTGCACCAGAAAAATAGCAACCACAGCTATAGGATGGAGGTCCTAGCTAGTATTTTGAGCCTTTATATAAAAAAAGCTTTCAGTTTAGGCCTGTTGTGAAATCCACATATGCTATATCTCACTACTGAGTTTTAAACCACAAAACTTAATTTATTAAGGATTACCACAATCAGTTTTACAGTAAGTTTAAGTAAGGTAGCAGATAATAGTAAATCCAAAGCATTAACTAAGAAATAAAATACTGTGTAAAGAAACAGGCTTTTAACAGTGACCCTTAAGCCAACCAGAACTCTCAATTGGCAGAACATTGCAAGACTACATCACTCAGCACTTATGGTGCATTTTGCAAACAAAACAAAACGGGATAAATTGCCTGGAAATATCTATGTTACTGCCACTATGGGAGATTTATAAAAGCCACTTTTTAATATGGGAAAAAAAACATTCATATTGTGCTGAGGCACTACAGAGAGTGAAATCCTGACCCTACTGAAGTCAATGGGAGTTTTGCCATTGACTTCAATGGGGCCAAGATTTCACCCAGAAAGCGTCAGGAGGATTCTGTTGTCAAGTTGAGCCATAACTGCCAACAGCAAATTTATAATAGTTCTGTTGCTTCTTTCTGATAGACATGCTGAACTTCTACGTTATTAGGAGTACCTCCCATATTATATAACACACACTATTTTTGAGGCATTCAGCATACATTATATTGTCTATATGGATTAGTAAAACCTATGGCCTGGGGTCTTTGAGAACTTAACGAGACATTAAAATCCCACCTTCCCCTACCTACAAATCCCCTACGTGCCAATCACAGCTTTGTCTACAGAGGCATAAGCTCCAACACGTTCCAAAAGTACAGCAGAAAAATTTAGAATCACTGTAGTTAAAAACTTGCCTGCATTTAACACCCTCTCTCTTTCAGCATGTATATCTCCAACTCAAAGGTAGACTAAAGATTAACGTGGGCTATGGTGACACAACAAGGCTTTTAGCGACACGACTGTGCTGCTAAAAGGCACGCAGCGTAGCTGCTGTTTGTGGCAGGAGAGAGCTGTCCTGCCGACAAAAAACTTCCACCACCCATGAGCTGCAGTAGCTTTGTTGGCAGGAGTGCGCTCCAGCCAACAAAGTGCTGTTCACACCGGCGCTTTTCATTGGTAAAACTTTTGTTGTTGGGGGGGAGGGGGTTAACACCCCAAACAACAAAAGTTTTGCCAACGAAGTTCCAGTGTAGACAAACCCTTAGAGTAGGCATTGTGTAGAGTCCCGATACATTACCTATTGGCTTCTTTTCAACTTTTGTCCTTGGGAATGACTGCATTTTTTGTTTTGAAATTGTGTGCTGAACCAACTTTCTATTGGTTCAGGAAATCAAATAATGCAATATGTATTAGCATTCAGAAATGTTTTAATTATACAATCCCTAAAAGGCCAAAATGCATTGTTCAATGCTGCCCCCCTGTGACAAATCGGTTTCATTGTTACCAGCATCTAACATGTAACAAATGTTTAGGAATACAGGCCCCAATCTTGTAAATTACTCTGCAGACAACTGAGATCATGCTGCATTTACTGCAGGGCAGTCCTGTGCAGGTGTAGGATGCAGCCCAGGTGGACCAGGTTGCAGGATTGGGCCTATAGTTTCTCCTGTTAACATCTTTTTTTGAAATACGTTTAACAAATGGGTTTTTAAAACTCTGAAGCAAAAACACAGATAGGTAATTCAAGTTCATACAATATGTCTATTTCGGAAAACTAATGGAGGGCAAGAACACAGAGTATCATCTAGTGAATTAATCTTGTTAATATTTTTATCTTTATTGGGGTACGGAAGCACAATGGGACAAAGTGGTTTTGGAGTGCAGAGTTCTTGTATATTTCAGCAACCCACCTGAGCCTATTCCCAAAAAAGGAATCTGTGTCACAGCAAGAGTAAAGCTCCATGTGAATGCACATACCTGGAGTTCAAATTACATTAGGTACTACTCTTTGAGTAGTCTGGTGTGCAAGGCTTTGCAGGTCTGGTGAAAAACGGGTGAAATCCTGGCTCCACTGAAGTCAATGGCAAAACTCCTACTGACTTCAATAAGGCCTGGATTTCACCCTAATTATTTGTGCATGCGCTATATGGCTAGTTATTTGTTTACTTCCTTGCTTGTGTTCCTGAACATTGGCAGAGTATAGGGAACAATATATATCAAAGAATCATAGAAATTGGGAGGTGAGGGGGACAAAAAAATGCTAGGCCATATAGCCCTCGTGCACAAGTAGGACAGTTGGCTATGGTATATTTGTTAGTGGTTTATTAATGAAAGTCTATTTTTCTACTTTCTATTGGTCTTGCAGCAGCAAGACATAAACAGAGTTAGATTTTATATAAACTATGACTGTTTACAAAAAAAAACTCTTAGCAACGTTAACTTTTAAAATTTTAGTATTTAATATGTAGAAAATATTCCTCATATAACGGTAAAATTCACCACCAGATTACAGAACATACACCACTTTGTAACGGTAAGTTAGATCTTGCCACTCAACAGCACTTCGAAAAATAAAGATTGTATATTCATAAAAATGGAAAAAATAATTTCATAGAAACAGTATTATTGCTTTTGAGTAAAAAGCAAATTATTATTTTTTGCAACATTAGAAACATTTTGTATCCAATACATCTTCGAGTGCTTAAACACATATTACTTTTATACATACCACACAAAGATTTTAAATCACTAAATTCATATTTATTAAAAAGACAAAAATGGCTTTTTTAAGTAAATGGGAACATTTTCCTTATTTGCAAATTTCTCTTCTCAGAGCTAGCATGTGCACTCACCCATCACTGATTGGTAAAATCTTTTACTGTGCACAGAAGCAGTTCTGATCTGTCAATCACAGGCTTCCCTGAGGTGATGGGCCTACCCTATACTTCAGGTAAACTACTCTGAAAAGTAATTAACAATGTATAATATATAATTTATTAAACAAAAAGCATTATGCAAACTGTGTTAAACTCCTCTGTGTGTATGGGTAAAAACTCAAACTCATCAAAATTTTATGTCAGATAGAAATAGTATCTTGAAATAAGGAAATTAAGTCATGATTTTTTTTTCCTCCTGCAAAGCACGTTTACTGAATTGCCGCTGCTGGGAGCTGACTTTAAACTTTAAACCAAATGGGCACAAAACCTGGAAGAGAAATGGTGAAATCAGGAGGGAACTACAGCTTGAAGTATTTTTCATCCCACAGCTGCCTCTGGAGAAGCCAAAATGTCCAGTTTGTAACATTTAATAAGATTTACAAATCTCTTCTGTCATGTTACAGGATCTTTTGACCCATGAAATACTCACAGCTCTTGCTGAATGTGCCAGAACATCTATTAGGGATGTTAGGCCTTGATTTTTGTAAGTCTTTTCAATCTACTTTCTATTGTGTCTGGAGATACAGATTTTATTGTGGTAGCATCCACAATGTGCTAGTTACTTTCTAAACACAGAAAAAAGACAATTCCAGTACTGAGCAGAGTACAATTCAAAAAGGCAAAGTCAGAAGGAGGATAGGAGCAAGGGATACAAAATACAGATAACAGGATCAGGATGATGATGACAGAAGCAGTATCTCTTAGTTACAACTAAATGTATCTGGATTTTTGCTCTTCTTTTGTTAAACACATTAAACTCTCCACTTGCTCCACCCATTCAATTCCAGTGTTACAGTTACAGAGTAAGCTGTGTTTTAGACCTCTTGAGTGCACCTCTCAGGTAACACACTTGGCCTTCCACTCCCTCGCTCAGTGGTGGAACCCCACAATTCAACCACTCTGGGACTTGACTTCTGGGTTGCAGACCCCATTTTCTACCTCTTTTAACATGACAGGCCCAACAGTATTTGGTACCTGCAAGAAAACTATAAAATATTTTTTATTCACCCATAGGTATAAAACAAGCAGTGAAAGGGGACAAACAAAAGCCTGTATGCTTGGGTGTTACCTTAACCTTTCCTTACATATTTTGTTAAGTTCACTCAGCTCAGGCATTCTTACTTCTGGGCTGGGAGAAAGATTGCTCTGCTCCATTCTCTCCATGTCCGTCAGTCAACGCCTCATCTCCAGCTGCTACTGCCTGCTCCCCTACTTCTTCTCTAGACAGGGCATTATAACAGTGTTGTGTCCTTATCATAGAATCATAGAATATCAGGGTTGGAAGGGACCTCAGGAGGTCATCTAGTCCAACCCCCTGCTCAAAGCAGGACCAATCCCCAATCAAATCATCCCAGCCAAGGCTTTGTCAAGCCTGACCTTAAAAACTTCCAAGGAAGGAGATTCTACCACCTCCCTAGGTAACGCATTCCAGTGTTTCACCACCCTCCTGATGAAAAAGTTTTTCCTAATATCCAACCTAAACCTCCCCCATTGCAACTTGAGACCATTACTCCTTGTCCTGTCCTCTTCTACCACTGAGAATAGTCTAGAACCATCCTCTCTGGAACCACCTCTCAGGTAGTTGAAAGCAGCTATCAAATCCCCCCTCATTCTTCTCTTCCGTAGACTAAACATTCCCAGTTCCCTCAGCCTCTCCTCATAAGTCATGTGTTCCAGACCCCTAATCATTTTTGTTGCCCTTCGCTGGACTCTCTCCAATTTATCCACATCCTTCTTGTAGTGTGGGGCCCAAAACTGGACACAGTACTCCAGATGAGGCCTCACCAATGTCGAATAGAGGGGAACGATCACGTCCCTCGATCTGCTCGCTATGCCCCTACTTATACATCCCAAAATGCCATTGGCCGTCTTGGCAACAAGGGCACACTGCTGACTCATATCCAGCTTCTCATCCACTGTAACCCCTAGGTCCTTTTCCGCAGAACTGCTGCCTAGCCATTCGGTCCCTAGTCTGTAGCTGTGCATTGGGTTCTTCCGTCCTAAGTGCAGGACCCTGCACTTATCCTTATTGAACCTCATCAGGTTTCTTTTGGCCCAATCCTCCAATTTGTCTAGGTCCCTCTGTATCCTATCTCTGCCCTCCAGCGTATCTACCACTCCTCCCAGTTTAGTATCATCCGCAAATTTGCTGAGAGTGCAATCCACACCATCCTCCAGATCATTTATGAAGATATTGAACAAAACCGGCCCCAGGACCGACCCCTGGGGCACTCCACTTGACACCGGCTGCCAACTAGACATGGAGCCATTGATCACTACCATTGAGCCCGACAATCTAGCCAACTTTCTACCCACCTTATAGTACATTCATCCAGCCCATACTTCTTTAACTTGCTGACAAGAATACTGTGGGAGACCGTGTCAAAAGCTTTGCTAAAGTCAAGAAACAATACATCCACTGCTTTCCCTTCATCCACAGAATCAGTAATCTCATCATAGAAGGCGATTAGATTAGTCAGGCATTAGTCCTTTTTAACTTAGACTCCAGCCTGGGAAAACTAAATCTGTTAACCTGGCTGGAGTCAGGTAGGTAGGCAGGCATTCCATGTTAATAGCCTCCCATTGTTCTCTTAATGACCCTTGGTATTCTCTCTGGAATTATACTATTTCTGTAATTGTTTCATTTTCTGCTTGTTTTTTCCCCAACAATCTCCTTTAATATGATTCTCTGTAGGCAGACAGAAAAATAGCAAGCAGGTAAACTAGGTACATATGATATTCATTAAAATAATACATCTCCCCCACTTTCCACTAACAGCAACCCCCAACATCAATACATGATGCAGAAATTATTGGTAAGGTTCTTTGGCTTTTGTTATGGAGGAGGGCAGATTAGATGATGGATTAGAATGTCTGTTCTAGCCCTAAAATATATAAATACCTTCCCTTCCCAACATCCAACCCCTTCCTCCTGAATAAATGAGCAGTTCATAAAAGTTAAATAAAATAAGTATGTAGATGACTTTAATAGCTCATTCCTTGCTTTGGGTGTGAGTTAAAATAAGGTACACTATGTTACTATTGGGGGAATTCTGCATCACAGCGCAATGAAGAATTTTGCAAAAATTAATTTGGGCATGCAGAATTCCCCCCCCCCCCCGCCACCTTCAGAAATAGGCTGCAGAGATGTTGGCTGCCACTAGGGGGCGCTGGACCTGACAGAGCCCAGCTCACAAACAGAAGATAGTGCTGGGGGGAAGGGGAGGGAACTGGAGGGTTCTCAGCAGCAGCAGTTCCCAGCATGCCCTGAAGGAAGGAGGTGGCAGCATGCAGGCAACTCCCTGCAAGCCTGGGACCCAGCATCAGCCTGGATCCCTGGGCTCTTGTGAGTTGGGGGTGTGAGTGTCTAGGCTCTGGGGGGGATACAGGGTGTGAGTGTCTGGGCCGGGGGGGGGGGGGAGGGGTCCCACAGCTGGGCTCTGGGTGGGGGAGGGATATGAGCGTCTGAGTTGCAGAGGGACACAGCTTGGCTCTCAGGGGGGAATGGGGTGGGAATCTCTGGGTTGGGGGGGATGGCGCAAGTCCCACGGCTGGGCTCTGGGAGGGAGGGGGTAAGAGTGTCTGGGCCGGAGGGCTCCGCAGCTGTGCTCTGTGGAGGGAAAAGGGGTGTGAATGTCTGGACCCCCAGCTGGGCTCTGGGGGGAAAAAGGGGCAGAAAAGCAGGAACTGGGTTGTCATAGGGGTTTCTTTAACTCTCTACTTTTGGGGGGAATGTTTTTGTGGGTCTGAATTGTTACAGACATACTTGCTGAAAGGTTTTTTGAAATAAATTACCAAATTAATTGCAATTGGTGTGATTATATACTGTTATTTTGACAAATAAAATTTGCAGAATTTTAAAATATTCTGTGCAGAATTTTTAATATTTTGGGGCAGAATTACCCCAGGAGTAACTATGTCCTGTAGAATGGGGAATTAACCCTGAGTATGAATTCTGGAAGGTTCTAACAACTGTTGTTTTTGAAGGTGCAATATTATTATCTCACCGTAAAAGCTCTTACATCAGACTTTCACCTCAAATGTGTCAGCAAAGAAGAATCAGACCATGCAAAGGAAGTGACACCACTCTGAGAGGTTCAAATGGAGAACTAAAATAAGCTATACATCCTAGTGTTGCAAAACAACTGAAAAATTAAGCAACTGAGCTGCTAATAAAAACATCTACTCTCTCCTTTAAACCAGCGACTATTCTGAAAGACTAGAGAGTATTGTTTCCCTCTTTAAAGAGAAGTTCTGGGGCGATCTGGGAATTTACAGACCAGTATATTTACTTCAGTACAAGTAATGTGATTGAAACTATACAATATAATAGGGACAAACCAGCAGGGCTTCTAGAAAGGAATATCAAGCCTCTCCAATACACGAGAATCTTTTGAGGATGTTAAAAAACAAACTACTGAGTGAAGGAAAATCAGCTGACAAACTATTTGTACTTTTAGAAAGTCTTTGACTAAAAGTCCCTCACAAAAGGCTATTATGACAACTAAGTTGTCACAGTGTTGAGATAGAACATACCTTTTAAAAATACATCCAGTCTTGATTTAAGACTCTAAAGCCTGCTTTACAGACAGACTTTGTACTGGTATAATTATTTTGGTTAGGGGTGTGAATTTTTTCCTAAATATTTATACTGGTACATCCTTAATGTGGATACAGTTGCAGCAAAAGATACTTTACATTGCTTATTACCCTTCCGCTACGAGAATAAAATATAGTAGTATAGTGCATATACGCTAGCGGAGGGGACTGTACTTCATTAATTATATTAGTATAGTTAATGTGTACAACTTCTGTGTTTAGAAAAGCACTAATTGATGGAGAATTTACCACATCCCTCAGAAAGCTCTTAAATGGTTAATTACCCTCACATTTAAAAATATGTCTTATTTCCAGTTGGAATTTTTCTGACGGCAACTTCCAGCCGTTATATCTTTGTCTGCCAGGCTAGAGTTGACTGGAACTCCCTTCTAAAAGAACCAATTTCAAAGCCAAAAGCTGAAAATAAGCATGCTGACATGAAGGCCGAGTAAGAGCTCATTCTTAAAAATTATAAAATGGCCTTGTAGCATGATGGGTCCTTCAGTTCAAAATAGAGTTTTGAATGAAACCACACACTTGAATGTGCTCTTCCAGGTTGATCATCTTCTAGAGGTGAGTATCCATTGCTATGTTTTGGCCTTTCTTGGCTAGCATTTACCCTTTAAAAGGTATGTCTACACTGCAGAAAAGCCCCAAGGGGTTCAATAGGTCCAAGCTGAGAAGGATAGACTGAGCTGCCAGCAGTGCTACAACGTCCACACTGCTGTTTTTAGCATGCTATCTTGAGCCACACTGGTGTCTCTTCCTGGGCGGGGAAGCACACTCTCAGTTGTAGTGTAGTTATACCCAAACAGGCTCCCCATCTAGAACTTGTTCCCCTGCTGAGTTCTGTTCAGTAGCTGTGCCACATATATTGGAGAGCCTTTGCTCAATTTAAAATTGCTTAATACAATGGACCTTGGCTATAAAACACGAAAACATACTAGGAACAGGTTGTGTTATGTACCGAGGATTCACACATTGTTTAAAATCCAAATTTATCGCCTTCCTAAGGTTTAGGTTCATTGGTAACTTGAATTATAACAAATTTTAGCCTCAACTTTCTCCCCAGACTTGGCTACCTCTAGAGTTTGCCCTTCAGGAGCTTTGCCCCAGAACACAATTCCCTGCCCCCCGAGAAAAGTTCCATCTCTTATATGCTAGTTGGATCTCACTGAATACACCGTCTAGTTACACTGCATCTTCATGTAGGGTTCAAGCTGTGGGAAATGACTCAGGGGAGACCTGCATCCCCTGTTCAGGGTCCTAGAGTCTGCCACCCAGTAACAGATACCTTAGATGGTTTATCATTAACACACTATAAACTACAACAGCAGAAACTATTTATTTATAAACATAATATGTATAGCCAAGAGTACTGGGATACTATGGTAAGAGACCCGTGCGTGTGCTGCAGTGGGAGTAGGAGAATTTGTGTTCGATTGTACAACCCTTACTCATTGTGGTGAGCATTTACTTGTACAAATAGTCCCAGTGAAGCCAATGGGATTACTCTCATCAGTAAATGCTCACCGAAGGTTGCACAATCAGATCCTAACAGCATACAGTACATAGGTTACTGCCTGGCTCTACCAAGTAGAAATAACCAACAGATACCATCAACATACTTCAATTGGTCTCTATTGGTTTTTACTGGCCTCTGTTGATTTCAGTTAAAGACAAATTATCCCAGTAACAAGAAGTCCAGATTAACTGTTTCAAAACCCAAGGCTGGCTACTTAAAACCAAAAAGAACCAGATGAAATTTTCAAAAAGAGTTAATGGTGGTTTAACATAGTTTTTGTATTTAATGTATAAATATTCTTTAACAAGAACAACAGTGAGCTTCAAACAGAGTGTCTTGAATCATGCATGACCTAATTCTCAAATCAGGCTTAGCTGAGTTAGCTGAAAGCACAATTGCTTAATTATTCAGCACACTAATACAGCAGCCCTGTTACCCAGCCCCATCTGGGGTACCTGCTAAATGAGAGAGAGCACGCATTATTGTTCTGGCCTAAATGGGCTTTGTTACTGCATTTGCTTTTTTTCTGGAACTAATACATAAGCAAAAATTTATCATGCTGAAAACCACAGAGTGCAGCACTGCTAGGACTCTGGCTTTGCAATGGCATCAAAATAGACATGCCTATTAATGCTGATTAGTTAAGTGTCTCCATTCCAAACTATTTTCAAAGCTTCACATCTCAGCCACCCACAACATTTTGCTCTAAAAGGAAACATAAAATGCTAATACCTCATGAGCTGATATTTTAATATGTTGTAATTTCAAAGCAATCCACTCTGCCCTTTTGGAGTTATAGGTGCCAACCTCACTTCTCTTCTCTGCTCAAAAACATATACTGAGTCATTTGGTGAATTTGTAGAATTCTCTTATAAAATTATATTCTACAGGCTCAGGCTGTTATTTTATCTACAGCAGTGGTTCCCAAACTGTGGGCAGCAGGGCTAGGGCTACGATTCTTGGTCCCCGACTCCAACTGCAGCTGACTGAGGCCCTGCTCCCAGCCCCCGCCTGCGGCCGTGGCTTCGTGGATGTGGATAGGTTCCATAGGTAAGGGGGGGCATGACAGAAAAAGTTTGGGGACCACTGATTTACAGGAACAGATCTTTGTGCTCTTTCTTAAAACAAAAATAGTCACATATTGAAGGATTTGTGCAATAAGAAAGCCATAGTCGCATAAATTTGGTGTGAACAGGTGACTTTCCCACCTGCTCTAAAACACAGTCCACATATTCTTCCTGAGGTGTGGCTTTATTAAATAAACAAAATAAAACCACATGAACTTCTGTATACGTTTTTTCAGCCTGTTCACTAGGTTCTCTTTAGTTCAGATCCAAGATCTGGCCCAAGTGTGACAGGGTCGGAGAGTAATAGAAGGCAGATATAATAGCCCCAGGCTAAGTAGGTCCCTTTTCCCTGGGTAAGGTAACAGGGAAGGTTCCAGAACAATCAGGAACCTTCTGGAGACAATTAAAACAGGCTGATTAGAACACCTGCAGCCAATCAAAAGTTGCTAGAATAAATTAAGGCAGGGTAATCAGGGCACCTGGGTTTTAAAAAGGAGATCACTTGAGTTTGTGGTATGTGTGTGAGGAGCTGGGAGCAAGAGGCACTAGGAGCCAAGAGTGAGAACGCGGACTGTTGGAGGACTGAGGTGTACAAGCATTATCAGACACCAGGAGGAAGGTCCAAGGTGAGGATAAAGAAGGTGTTGGGAGGAGGCCCTGGGGAAGTAGCCCAGGGAGTTGTAGCTTTCGCACAGCTGTTCCAGGAGGCACTCTAGAGAGCTGCATTCCACAGGGCCCTGGGCTGGAACCCGGAGTAGAGGGCGGGCCCGGGTTCCCCCCCAAATCCTCCCAACTCCTGGTCAGACACAGGAGGAGTCGACCTGGACTATGGGTTCAGAAAAACGGCCAAGCTGAGGGCTGCAGTGAAGCTCCAAGGCGAGCAAATCCACCAACAAGCGCAAGACCCACCAAGGTAGAGCAGGAACTTTGTCACACAAGGAATCCTAGGTCTGAAGCAGACCAAACAAACAGGGAAAGGAGAAGAAAAATACAGCAGGATGAAGGAAAGAGTGTAGGATATGCAAACTACATACTGTATTCAAATCCTTTGGATCCTGTTTGGGATATTGAGAGATGAAAGGCACTATAAATACACAAGCAATATTCATGAAAGCATGTAAAACTGAATGAAACAACTCCCTTCATCCAAATTATAGTACCAAAGGTTTAATTTAGGCATAGGCAATGGGTATCTTGCGTTTTCCCCATGTCCTCTCCCCCTACAATTTTAATGTTCTATTGTAGAAAGGAAGGCCAAAGCTTCAAAACGGTACCATTGACTGGAGCTTTCATTCCCTACTCCTGCTAGTCCACAAAGGACTCTCTGTAAAGAAAATTAAACCAATTCAATTGGCTGTGCAGAGAGTACTTCCAAAGAGGTACAGCAAGTGTATGAAATGACTCGGCAAAATTGCTCTGAAACAGCAGGAGTATGATCTTGGAAGGAGTAGCAAAGCAGACGGGTTGGAAGAGAGCGAGGACACACAAAAGAGGGATGAAGAGTCAGAGGGACCACAATGAAAAACTCCTAGGACAGGGTGAGGAGCACCCCACGATTTTCTCTTCCCCTAAAAAAATCATGGTAGGGGAAAGTAGGTAGGATTTGGAAAAAATGGCACTAATTCCTCAGTTTTAGCATTGGATTGTATAGATGAATGTCCTTGGTTACTAATCCAATTAATAGTGGGAGCTAAGTATAGGTAACCAAAGGAAAGTGAGAAATTGAACACCCCCACCATAAAATGTTTTAATACCCTTATCTAAAATGGTAGAGAACAGACCTAAAAGATCTCCTGAGGCTCCAGGATGAGGTCCGTGGTTGACAATGTCACTCCTCAAGCACAGTGGAACTTTCTACCCTAGGGGAAATGTTCGGCCGTACAGACCATGGAGGATTCTCAGGGGGCCAGTCTGGGACTATGGAATGAACAATCACAGGTACTAAAAACCAGTGCAAACCTGATCACCTTCGGCTCCAAGTTCAAGGTGCACTCCTGCAACTTTGCCTTCTTTGAGAAACATATACCAATGTGTACACATATAGCAATATGTACATTAAAGACATTTTTTTTTTAAAAAAAAACCATCAAACCAAAATACTTTACTGTACACACAGTTCTCTCCCTCGGGAGAGGATGAGCATGAACAAACCACATGTGATAGATGTTAATCATGTCAATTAGTGCACTGCTGACAGGTGCTTAGATACTATGGTTATGAGGGAGGTAGAAGAACACACAGAGACTAGACTAGGAGGAGTAAAGGTAGAAGAGAGCCCCTTGTAAATGAAAATGAAATGAAAAGACTGGAATATATGTGTGTGAAAATACCACGGTGATGGGTGCTCTAGAAATACAGATGAATTTAATTTCATCTGATAGACATGCAAAATCCAGTATCAACATCTACATAATTGGAACACATTGTCTTTGATCCCCCATTTCACTAATGAAACCTGGGCTATTCACCGTTTCTTTATTTCTTACATCACCCAAGACATAAAGCCTGATATACTCAGACAATTTCCCTTAGTGTCTTTTTTAAAAGGTTACTTCTCCTACCTGGAGACTTTCTACATATATCATTACATTATTTAGCAAGTTTATCACAGAACACTGAACAGATGTAGGCAAAGTATTTAGGTCACAAAACTAACCATTTCTGATGCAGCCAGCACAATCCAAAAGATTCCACTTAGCCTTCTATTTATTAATTTTTAAAAAAATATTGGTTTAAGCTTACAAGAAGCAAGTAACGTGCCTAAGATCCTATAAAAGAATGGTTGTATGAAATCATATACATCAATGAACTAGACTGAAACACACTGAAGAAAGTTTGCATTGACTTAAGATGAAAATATTAGTGATGATCAAAGCTAAATTGTATAGCAGAAGAATATAACGATTCTATGCAATTAAAGAACAGGTGAACACTTTCTTATAATTGATGGGAAGAGATTGCAATGCAAGCCCTGGCCTCAGAGAAATATCCTGACAAATTTATCACCTTAAAATTCTCAATTACCTAAAATTGAAATACCAGACTCAAAAAGCACATTTTTCTTTCTATTTCCAAATTTCCACCCCAGTTCGTATTCTAAGATGAGTGTTGCTAAAAGAAATGCCTTTATCATATACAAATACACAGATGCTCAAACCATGAGAACACACAGTTTTACAATTCAGAAATTATGGCACATCCTTTTTTAAAAATACTGAAGGTTTGAACTAAGTCTCTTGTGAGTATGAACATGTAGGCTTTGCAGATATTCTAAAATAACGGCTATAATAAACTGAGTGTGCATCTCCTTGCAGTTAAATATTTAACTTTCTTTCTGTGTTGTTAATCCCTTGCTCCCATCAAGGGCACTGCAGAATCTCTCATTTCTCTCTATGTATAGACTCTCCATGTGCTGGATGGCAGGAGTGGCTCTTTGTTTCAAACTTAGTACTTTTCTGTCTTAGCAGCTCACCAATGCACTGGAGGTGAGGTCAAACCAAAGAAAATCAAACCAGCTCTGTCAAGGCAGGGGAATGTGACAGTGTCACCACACTGGTACATTTCTTTCCATCCTTATCTCTGGTCTCCTCATTGAGGAACAGAGAACTCTATGAAGGTCAAACTTTGAGGCTTTGTCTTTACTACTTAAAAAGATGTTTTTTTAATAGTCAGATAATAAACGCAGAATAGTTATCTCACTATAAAATCCTAAGCAGAGACAAGGCAGCCGTAGTGTTCACCATGATGTAGCTAGGGAGGTCAGCACTAGACCCCCACCTGGTACTGACCTTGCCTAGTTTACCTGTCAGAACAACTACAGTGCCTGGTCTCTATTATGTTTTAACAGCAGTCTAGCTAAAGTGCATTCGTTATCCCACAATAAAAAACACACTTATTTTTGTCAGCAAAAATAACACCTCAGGGCTGGAATCTGCAGGGTATGAAAGAATGTGTTTTATAATTACTGATACACTGTTTCCTTGTATTATTTTGGCTTTATTTAGTGGGTTTTTTTCTTGTATGTGTTATGGTGAAATCTGACTGACATAAATAAAATAATACAAAGCAAACCGCAGCATATATTCAGTACTATTGCATTTCATTTTAAAGTTAACATGCATAATAGAGAACTTTGAGAAATGTGGGTGAAATGTGGACTCCACTGAAGTTAATGGCAACATTCCAATTGACTTCAATAGGGCCCCTAGTGAAGGATTTCACCCTCTCTCTTTAGAAACAACGTTGTTTACAGTATCATCACGTATTCTGTAGCAAAGTGGTCTAGGACAGGATCCAAAGCCTAATGAAGTCAGTCATTGTCCATTGATTTCCATGGGTTTCGATCAGGCTCCTAATGAACAGGGAACAGGACCAGAGCCTGGAAATCTTGAGTTGTAATCCTAGCTCTGCCATCAGTTTTGGGCAAATCACTTAATATCGCCATCTCACCCCCATCAATAAAACACAGGTAATTATACTTACCCATCTAGGAGTAGTAGGGTGTTGTGAGAATGAACCAGATACTATTTGTACAGTGCTTTTAAAACTCTATACAAGTGATCATTATTACTACATATTACTCTTCCCTTAATCTTGGCTGAGCGACTGGAAAAACTTGGATGAAAAAGGTCTTTATTCCTTTCAAGTGAACGGCAGATCTAAAATGAAAATTGAAATGAACCCAGAAATACATGCTGAATAAAGTCACCTAACTACTGTGGGGTCATTAAACACAAAAGTTGTAATTGATTTATTTTTTTAAATATGCTCCATGAAATGCTCTAGAGCAGATAAGGTCCTGCAGGGAAAACCTTAGGAATAGCTAAATTTGGGAAGAATGCTTAGACTAATTTTTTTGTTTTGTTGTTATTGTTTAAGCTAAAAATAAAGAGAAACGCCAGGAAGGGGAAAAGTTTGGACTATAACCAGTAGGAATAGTCTCTGCTGAGAGCAGAGTGGGCACTCCACCTTCTTACAATGCTGTAATAAATGAAAGGGGCGGGGGGGAGCTCCCTTTTATGAACACCCCAGCCAGCCAGTTAGCTATGAAGTCCCTCTTGGTGGCTGTTCTCTGCTTGCTTTATCTGCAAAGGGTTAACAAAGTTCCCCAGGTAAGGGAAAAGGAGTGTGCACCTGACCAAAAGAGCCAATGGGAGGGCTAAAACTTTTTAAAATGGGAAAAAAAACTTCTCCTTTGTCTGTTGTTCTCTGGGGAAAGAGACATGGAGCAGCAATGCTAGAAGCAGGAATGCTGTGTAAAGCTTGAACCAGGTATGAAAATTCATCTTCCATACCTAGAAGAAATTATTTGGATAGGGAATGTTTAGTTAGACACAATCAGGTTTATTTTTTATTTTGGCTCATGTATCTCCTCTGTGCTAACCCTGAGGAACCTATCCTTGCAACAAAGCCCTTGCCAACTGTGTCCATATATCTATTCAGGGGACACCATCATAGGGCCTAATCACATCAGCCACACTATCAGAGGCTCGTTCACCTGCACATCTACCAATAAGAAAAGGAGTACTTGTGGCACCTTAGAGACTAACCAATTTATTTGAGCATGAGCTTTCGTGAGCTGTAGCTCACGAAAGCTCATGCTCAAATAAATTGGTTAGTCTCTAAGGTGCCACAAGTACTCCTTTTCTTTTTGCGAATACAGACTAACACGGCTGTTACTCTGACATCTACCAATGTGATCTATGCCATCATGTGCCAGCAATGCCCCTCTGCCATGTACATTGGCCAAACCGGACAATCTCTACACAAAGAATAAATGGACACAAATCAGACGTCAAGAATTATAACATTCAAAAACCAGTCGGAGAACACTTTAATCTCTTTGGTCACTTGATTACAGACCTAAAAGTGGCAATTCTTCAACAAAAAAACTTCAAAAACAGACTCCAAAGAGAGACTGCTGAACTGGAATTAATTTGCAAACTGGATACAATTAACTTAAGCTTGAATAAAGACTGGGCGTGGATGTGTCATTACACAAAGTAAAACTATTTCCCCATGTTTATTCCCCCTCCCCCCCCCCATTCCTCAGACGTTCTTGTCAACTGCTGGAAATGGCCCACCTTGATTATCACTACAAAAGGCCCCCCACCCCCGCGCCCCGCTCTCCTGCTGGTAATAGCTCACCTTACCTGATCACTCTTGTTACAGTGTGTATGGTAACACCCATTGTTTCATGTTCTCTGTGTATATAAATCTCCCCACTGTATTTTCCACTGCATGCATCCGATGAAGTGAGCTGTAGCTCACGAAAGCTTATGCTCAAATAAATTTGTTAGTCTCTAAGGTGCCACAAGTACTCCTTTTCTTTTTCCTGAGGCTTTTGTTTGCTTGTAACCTTTAAGATGAACTCCCAAGAAAGCTAGTTTGGGTGCTTAATTTTTGGAATTGCTCTTTTAAAATCCAGCAAAAGTTCCAGATGTATTTTTTTTTCTTTTTTGTTTTTAATCAAATTTACCTTTTTTAAGAACAGGATTGGATTTTTGATGTCCTAAGAGATTTGTGCCTATGCTGTTTGTTCAGATGGTGGCAACAGCTAATTTCCTTTGTTTTCTTCCTCAGCTCTTCCCTGGGGGTGGGGTGTGTGTGTGTGAAAGGGCTTGAGAGTACCCCACAGGGAGGAATTCCCAAGTGCTCCTTCCTGAGTTCAAAGGGGTTTTTTTGCATTTGGGTGGTGGCACCATTTACCAAGCCAAGGTCAGAGAAAAGCTGTAACCTTGGGAGTGTAATACAAGCCTGGAGTGGCAAGTATTCATTTTTTTAAAATCCTTGCGGGCTTCCACCTTCTGCACTCGAAGTGCCAGAATGGGGATTCAGCCCTGACAAATGCCATGGCACTTTTGACACATTATAGATAGAAAAAGAAAAGCATATAGTATAGTATCAGTAGAACTCTCTCAACAGAATGTTTTCCCAAGTTTTCTACACACCAGCTTCTCTTTTAAAAAACCTGTGTAAAAAAGACCAGGTTGTCATCTTTGTATATTTTACACAGAGTGTGCAAGGTACGGTAAATAATTAAGACACACATAAAAATATAATCTGGCAAGCTCACTCCATAGCTGCAACATGATGAATGGGTACACAAGGGACAGTTCACAATCAACCTAGTCAGTTCAATGCCAAAGCTGACAAAAACTAGACATGTTGCAGAACTGACTTGATTGATCTCCCATAGGGAAGGGGGGGGGGGGCTGCAAACTGTGACTGTGTCACCAATATATTGTTGCACATGCCAGCTGATTAATGGAAGAGCTTTAACAGAAATCTGAGAAAAGGCTCTGAGTTTGTACTTCCACTTTAATAGTGAGTTTTGTCAGCAGTCAGGAACCGGGTCAAGAAATATATTAGAACCCCCCCCACCTCCCCGGTGATCTGCAGAATGGCGAGTGCAGCTTTGCACGCATGCTGTTCCCTATGGGGGCTGAAAATGGCCACATTTTGGTTTCCTACTTTTGATTTTATCTAGTTACCAAAGATGCCTTCATAAATCAAGAGATCAATGGTGCTGGTCCAGAAATAAGTTTACAGTGTTGAATCAGAGCAAATCAAAAATCATGAAACACAGAGCCTTATGGGATATTCTTAGTCAGAAGGCAGATTTTTCTGGGGTTCTGTGCAAAAAATGCTACAACCAAGAAAAAAAAAGTACAGTGCACAACTAAGTCAGAAGCGATACCAAACATTACACTATCATTATTCTATCAACAGAGGTACATGGCGAACTCTTCTTAAATGTTTTCAAATGTAAAAAGAAAACCCAGCTAAATACACCCAGACATACTTAGCTTACAGGGAGCCAGAGCTACCTCTTCTTTTAAAATCAGATACTTTTTATTTATTGTGCATGGCTGCACAAATACAGTTGATATTCACTGCTCCCATAGCTACATTTATAACAGAGTTCTTTCATATTATAAAGAGTTCTTCATTGGTCAAAAGCCTTATGCACTATAATGTGACACCTTACTAGTTCAGCAATAGCTAACATACATATATCCAATCAACAGCCTAACTAGGTCACATCTTCATCAGCAATATTCACAATTCAGCATCACCTCAGGGCAAAGTGTGCATTTGACCCACAAGATCTCTCTTCATGCTCCCACAAAGCTAACACTATCAGTATTTTATGTTTTAGTTATCCCAGCAACAGTCACTGGTGAAAAAGAAATGGAAACCCTCAGGACATATAATCACCATTAGTTATATACCAACCAGGTATTTCAAGAGATAAGATTCTCATATTTCATCTTAACTATTTCCAACTCCTTGGAAATCCAGCAGAACAATGCAAGTCCTTCACACAGTATCTCTTGATCAAGAAAATGTTGCTAGTGGTTGACAATAACTCAGATCATAAATTCATGCATTGCAGACCTGGAAAGCCTCTCTCATTGTAGATCAATTTTAAGGCAACTTTTATTTTCTTTCTTGAGATGACTAGTTTTACGATGTGTTTCTGTCAGGACTTTAAAAATCTCAATTCCACCCCACGCCCTCCCATCTCATTCATTTATGGCCTGATCTTGCACAGAGATGGACAATCTAAAATCTCAGTGGCACATGGTATTTCTGAGAGTTAAGAGCACTCTGCACTTCACAGGATCCAGCCCTAAAACAATCATAGTTTGAAAACTCAGATATATAGGAAGGGCTCAAGAAGGGCTGTAGCTTCCCAAATATGAAGGGAAAAAAGGTAACCCTTCCTACCAAAAATAAATAAATAAATAAAAGTCAGCCTCTTAAATTGTAAACTCTTTGGGGGAACGCATTAGGTTTGTCTCTGTGGTCACTATCCTGAGCTGCGTTCCACACTTGACTTTGGTGGGGCTCTATGTAAGGACAGGGGTTTCCATGCATAAAACTCAGTGCAAGTTTGGGTCTATCTTTGTACAGCATCTAGCACAGTGATGCTCTACTTTTACTGAAGGCCTTTTAGCACCACCGTAATATAAACGCTAAATAACAATAATAACCTTATCCTTTAAACTCCTACATTTTAGTTAATGTTTTCTTTAAAAGTCTGAATTCCCTGGTGGGGAATACATATTTCATAATTTTTTTTAAATAAATATGATTGTTGAAGGTATTCTTTGGTAGATGGGAATCAGTATTACACTATATCATATCACAACATCGTAATTATCATATACAATATCATTTGAGGACACTATAAAATATTGATTACCATGCAATTTGGTGCACAGTGCATTGCAACTGGGAAAGGAGTGAGTAAGCAAATGCATTTCCTCCATAGTGTGTAATGTACAACAAGGAAAGGTGCCTATCCCCCGTTTCCTAGTTGTTATAACAATATATTTTTAGCACTTTAATTTACTATTCCTAAAAAAGTGCTTTTGAAAAGAGAACATTTTAGAGCAGCTGCATTATTTACCTGCAGAATCTTAGGCAGGGAATGTGCCCTAATGCTGTTAATGGCAGACAGCCAAATTCTGAAGCGAACAGCCAATTTAGACACTGCAGTCCTTGTCACTCCCTGAAAAGCCACAGAGATTGATAGTTGGCAGGGACACTGGCAACATTCCCCTTCAACGATAGTATGATGATCACTAAGACTGACTTCAGTTTCAATCAATAATCCCAATGCAACCAACGAGTAATCAAGAGCTGCTGCTTTCTTACAAAATATCAGTACTTTTCAGCTCATAACTGGAAAGCATGGGTGGGGGGACCCTCTTTTGTGTTTAAAAAAATTAAAACATTATTGTGATGGAATACACCCTTGTATTCACACCCCACACACTACTGTAATAATCTTTGTACAAAATATGCCTTGTAAGGTACTATTTAAAAACTACGGACTCACTGATCAATAATATAGTAAAGTGTATGTAACAACATTATATGTAAAATTATGAACATAAACTGAAATCATGACTGAACTGTGTTTACCAGATAGGTCTGGGGAGAAGGAAAACCTGTTTCTCACTGACAAAGGACAAGTAGACTCCAGGCCAGGTGTCATCAAAGCTGATGGGCCATCACCTATCAAGTGGCCATTCCTTGATAAGGAATGGGGCAAGAACAAACAGATCTGCATCTTAGCAAACTTCCCCACCACCCTAAAACTCCATGTCTCCTTTGCTCAGCTCAATTGAACTTTATGAGGGGGGCTGAACTATAAAAGTGAGGGGCAAACACCCCAAGTTATATCTCTCCCTGTCCATTTCCATCTTTGTACCTGAAAAGACAAAAGAAACAGTCGTTGAACTTCGAGGGAGGGGTCCTGACCTGAAAAGTTTGGTCAGTAGGTTGTGGAAAGAACTTTACAAACTAAACTTGATTTAAGGTAAAATTAGGCACTAGGAAGCATTTTATCTTTATTTTTTCTTGTGACCATTTCTGACTTTTATGCCTCACTACTTGTACTCGCTTTAAGGGACAATGGATCTAATATCTCTGGGCTGTCCAGGAGAGGGCTGGCGAGTCCAGAAAATAAATTTTGGGGGGAAATCCAGGATGGGCAGGGTGTTGGGGTCACCCTGCAGAGTTACCCAGGCTGGTAAAAGCCAGAGTGTAACCCAAGTGTGGCTGTTAGGTTGCAGTTATGCACAAACACTCAGGGTGTGTCTTGCATGCTGGAAGGCTGTTTGAGAGTGGCTTAAGTGGGAGCTACTGCAACAAGGCACTGCAAGGCACCCAAGGTTGTGGGGCAGCGTGTACAAGCCCCTCACTGGTCTAGATTACACCCCAGAACAGGGGAGGCCAACCTGAACCTGAGAAGGAGTCAGAATTTACCAATGTACATTGCCAAAAAGCCACAGTAATACGTCAGCATCCCCCCATCAGCTCGCTCCTGCCCACCCCGCTCCCAGTGCCTCCCACACACTGGCAGCCCGCTGATCAGCACCTCCCCCTCCCTCCCCGAACCTCCTGATCAGCTGTTTTGTGGCATGCAGAAGGCTCGGGGGGGGGGGGGAGCAAGGACATGGCAGGCTCAGGGGAGGGGGCAGGAACGGGTGGAGTGGGGGCGGGGCCTGTGGCAGAGCCAGGGGTTGAGCAGTGAGCACCCCCCTGGCATATTAGAAAGTTGGCGCCTGTAGCTCCAGCCCCGGAGTCTGTGCCAGTACAAGGAACTACATATTAACTTCTGAAGAGCCGCATGTGGCTCCAGAGCCACAGGTTGGCCACCCTTGCCCCAGAATGTCACAACTACTATCTCAGGGAGCATCCAGTTGAAACAGAGAGAGATTGCCGAAAGAAAGAAAGAAAGAAATTTCAAATTAACTGTCTATAGCTTAAAACAAACAAAGAAAACAAAAGCATTTAGACTAATGAATACTCATTCCAGTTCTTAACATTCAAAACATGTAGGATTTCTTCTTTTATGTCATGTTGGATAGAGCTTACTTAAATTAATGGTATTCTGCTTTCCTGGATTTATAGGATAGCATTTTCACACTTCTCCAGTTCAGGCTACGTCATCATTTCCATTAAAACCCTAGATTTTCAGAGGTCTATGATTCAGTTTGAGTTTCTTTACTGACCGAAGTTTGGCATGGAGGGAGTAGTTCATTCAACTCAGATCATTACAAAAAAAGCCCCCCAAAACAGGCACATTCATTTCTAATGTAACTGCGTTACTCTGAGATTAATCTGGTGTGGAAATCTGATTAATAGAGATTATGCAATTTTTGTCCTTCAAAAAATTCCAAACATTCCCAAATGAATGAAAAATGATTTTTAAATTGCTGAGTAATAAACAATAATGTCACCTAACAATCAGTAATGATTAAATTCAGTGGCTACTGATTGGTTCAAATGGTCTCTTGAGACCTGGAAATCTCCCGCTAAACCAGTGTGTGCACTCTCAAATAGCCAGCAGCTGGTTACTTTCCAATGGATATTCAGAAACCTACAACTCTCAAAATATGGCCAATATTCATGCTGTTCAGCACAAGCATTATTCAATCACCCATTCCAAGTATGTATTGCTGGTGTACAGTATTAGGGCTAATCAAAATGTTTTTACCTTTAAAAGGAGGAATTGGTAGAGAATCTCAAGGTGGAAGGCAATTTGAGTGACAGTAACCATGAAATGACAGATTTCATTATTCTAAGAAAAGGAAGGAGTGAGAGCAGCAAAATAAGGACAAAGGGTTTCAAGAAGGCAGACTTTAACCGACTCAGAGAACTGGTAGGCAACATCCCATGGAAAGAAAAACTAAAGGAAAAAAGGAGTTCAGGAGAGTTGACAGTTTCTCAAGGAGGCACTATTAAAGGCACAACTGCAAACTATCCCAATACGACAGAAAGACAGGGAGAATAGCAAGAGGCCATTGTGGCTACATCGGGAGTTCTTTAATGACTTGAAAATCTAAAAGGAATGCTACAAAAAGTAGAAACATGGCTGTGCTAAGGAGGAGTACAAAAGAATAGCACAAGCATGTAGGGACAAAAATCAGAAAGGCTAATGTGATATATTTGCACGTTTTGAACAGAGTCTTGAATCTGTGTATGTGAATTTGCCGTTATAGTTTCATAAGCAACTTCTTATGTTGACTCAGTTGTTATCTAGTGGTTACTATGTTTTTTTCTCTCTCTCTCTGCAATACAAGAGTCAGCCAGCCATCGTGGCTCCAACTGTGTGTACCTGTCTATGTTTCTAATCAGAGATTTGCGCTCTATCAGCCCTACACTACTATTGGCGACGAGGATTTCAAACCCCTTCTATGCATCAGAGAAGCAAAACAATGTACAACGTTGCTTGCAGCCCCGGAGCTGGGGAGGAGTCTAGAACAGCAGAGAGTACTCCAAACTACTACACTGACAGCAGCTAGGTGAAACGCCAGGCTATACTGGAAATGTGGAGGCCTTCCATAGTGCCATCGAGGACTGGCCCACATACAGAGAGAGGCTGGAGCAGTATTTTGAAGTAAATGAGATGCCCCAGAAAAACAGGTAGCAGTGTTACTGAGAGTGATTAAAGGAAAAATATACAGTTTAGTAATCAGTCTGATTGCCCCAAAGAAGCCAGCAAGCAAAACCTTAAAAGAGAGAGTGCAAATTATTCAAGAACATTTGGCACCCAAGCCCCTGATGACAGCAGAAAGGTTAATGTTTCATAAGCGGAATCAACTTGAAGGTAAATGTATCCTCTGCAACAGAGATAAAAAGATTATCAGAACACTGGCTTTTAAGATGGGCTTAACGAGGCACTCAGAGACAGTTTTGTGTGCGGACTGCTTAATGAAAGCATACAGTAGAGGTTCTTAGCGGAGGAAAATCTCACTTTTAAACGCGCAGGAGAAGTTACAGCAAGGGATACAACAGAACAGCATAACAGAGCTAAAACAGAAGTAGGAATGCATAAACTAATTGTAACCCAATGCAAGAGCTGGTCCACTCAGACAGACACGTTATTGGTGTGAAAAAGGTTTCCACCTTCTTACTGTCAATTTAAAGATGCATATTGAAGAAGCTGTAATAAAAAGGTCAGATCCAAGATGTTTTTCATATAAAGAGAAAAAAGGAAGAGACCAAATCAGAGTATAAGAAAAGGAATATCAACATATACACAGAGAAGCTAGCTTGGATATATATAGTGTGAGCAAAACTGACACGTCAGCAATCTGTTTGAAACCAAGGGTGGCAGGAAAAACACTCAGAATGGAATTAGACACAGGTTCCACAGTGACTTATTTCACATTCAGAATATGAAAACCTTTAAAAATACCAAACTGAGGGAGACATCGATGTTGCTAAAAACCTATATGGGACAAAAGCTAGTGCCAATTGGATGCAAGTGAATGTGGAGTGTAACAATAAGCATAGTTTATTAGACTTACGTTTCATTGAGAAAGGGGGGACCAGCCCTGTAGGGCTGTGAATGGTTACATTAGGTTCCTTTGGATTGAAAAAATAATCTATAAAAGATGTTGCAGTCACTTTCAGCAGACCCCATGAAAACAGTTGAAGAACAGCTAGAAGGGATAGGAACTCAAATACACGAAGGCTAAAATAATCCTAGCTGAGAAGGCATAGCTCAAGTTCCACAAAGCTCGACCTGTTCCTTCCAGTATCTGTTCAAAGGTAGATGCTGAACTGTAACATCTGGAAAGAGAATACATACTTTCAAAAGTGGCCCCCTGGAGCAAGTGGGGAACTCCTATTGTTCCAACTGTAAAAAAGTGTGGTGCTTTTAGGGTCTGTGGAGATGTTAAGGTCACCATAAACCTGTACTGAAAGTTTAAAAATGCCCTCTGCCTCGCATTTGAGACAATTTTTGCTACACTGGCAGCGGGACAATGATTCAGCAAAATTGATTTGTCACAGGTTACCGACAGATGGAGGTCGAGGAAGAGACTAAGGCATACCTCACAATCAACATACACAAGTGTCTGTACCAGTACAACAAGCTAGCATTTGGCATTGCTTCAGCTCCTGTTTATGGTAATGGGCAATGGACCAAGTTTTGCAAGGTATTCTGAGAACACAGTGTTATTTGAATGACACTATAGTGATCGGTGGATGTGATGAAGAACATCTGGAAACCCTAAAAAGGGTATTAAAATGTCTAAAAGAATATGGGTTACCAGCCAATTGCATAAAATGGAAATTTCTCAAGGACTCAGTAGCTTACAGTGGGCACATTCGTGATGCACAAGGCATACTTAAATCTCAGAAGAAGATTAAAGCAGCCCTGAAATCTCCACCACCAAAGGATGTGTCCCAATTTAGATTATTTCTAGGATTTATCAACTACATTAGCCAACTTATAACAAATCTAGCAACTGCATTACATCTGCTAAATGGTTTACTGCAAACTAGTCAAAAGTGAATCTGATCACATGAGTGTCAAAAAAAACTTCCCTGGAAGCAAAAGAACTGGTCACATCAGGCTGCATGCTTACACGCTTTAACCCATCCTTGCCTATCAAATTAACATTGATGCTTCCTGATATGGAACTGGGACAGTAATATGGCACACTATGCCAGATGGCAGCAAGAGACCTACAGAATTTTCCTTCAGATCTTTCAGAATGTAAATATGCACAAAAAAATCAAAGAGGCTTTCAGTCTGGAATGGGGTGTGAAAAAATTCAAACCGTATCTATATGGGAGAAAATTCATCTTTGTCATGGAACACCAACCCCTAGTAGCAATCCTTCATCTGAAGAAGGCAGTTTCTATGACAATGACAGCACGTATGCAATGCTGGACTCTCTTAGAATTATAAAATCGTAGAACCATAGGGTTAAAAGGGACCACAAAAGTCATCCAGTCTAAGCCCCTGCCAAGATGCAGGATTTGTTGTGTCTAAATCATCCAAGACAGATGGCTGTCCAGCCTCCTTTTGAAAACCTACGGTGAAGGAGATTCCATGATCTCCCTAGGCAGTTTGTTCCATTGTCCTACTATTCTTACAGTTAGGACGTTTTTCTTAGCTGGTTACGTCCAGGACATCGAATTCAAAAGAACAGAAGTGCACACAAATGCAGATGGGCTCTCCTGCCTGCCCTTGCTAGATGAAAGATGGCCTGTAATAAAGACAGAATCTATCGCATTTGTCAACTTGTTTCACATTAGATGTGCCCCAGTGACTTGTAGTGTGACTGAGCAGAAACCAAGAGGGATCCCACACTAACTTGGGTTTATGAAGCCACTATGAAGGGCCGTAAATATAATGACAGCCTTAATCTGGCACCCATACACATGCAATGGTGATTTTACCATACATCAAGCATGTGTCATGTGGGGAATTTGTGCTGTTATACCTAGTAAACTGCACACAAGAATTTTAGAAGAGTTCCACATAGATCACCTAAGGGTAGTAAAAATGAAGGCACTCGCCAGAAGTTTTGTATGGTGGCCAAGCATTGACCAACAAATAGAGCAGCTTGCTAAGGAATTTCAGGATGCCAACAAGTACAGCATATGCCTAACCAGTGCCATTACACCTCTGGGAATGGCCATCAGCTCCCTGGGAATGTCTGCATATTGTTTTTGCAGGGCCATTTTTTGGCAATGATGTGTCTAGCAGAGGTAGATGCCATTTCCAAATGGGGGTGGGGTGGGGGCTGGGCTTCGGAGCCTGAGATCCAGCCTACGCCACAAATTTAAAAACAACGTCTACACAGCTATTTTTAGCATGGTAGCAGAAGCCCCGTGAGCTCGAGTCTGTGACCTCAATGCTACAGGCTACTGCATACTTCATAGACGCACCCTTTGGGACAGAGTGGTTTCCAGGGAGGCCTCGTTTCTTAGTGGTTCTCTTCTAATACCTAAGAACTTGGTGAAAAAGCACCATTCTCTTCAACCCAAAATTCTCTGTCCAGTTCCTTGGAGTGGAATTTGGATTGCCAAGCCACCAAATAATATAAATCAACAGATTATGTGCTAGCTGACTGAATATCCAAAGAGACAAGACATTTTCTGTTGTGTCTTCTTCTGTAAGAAGTCCGTAAGAATTGTGGCTACATTACTATATGACTGCACAATGCCAGGTGTTTACAGCTTTACTTTCTGTTTTGCAAAATATTATTTTGCATAGTGCTAAAATGTTTTGGCAAAGCTAAACTAATCACCACATCTTATGAAAATTGAGATGCTATGTTTTTGCGAAACACTGACAATGTGCTCAGTGCTGCATGAAACAAACACACAGATCCAGATTCTCATGCTGTAGTTCTCCTTGATTTCAATGGAAATAACTGTACAGAAGGTACTACTCAGCAAAATTAAGGGCCAGATTCTGATACCATCTTCCATCCTTTCACAATTGCAAAAGAGAAATGGGGGGCAAGTAGAATCAGCCAGGGAGAAAGGCTTGAGTATGGAGCAATCACAGCAATAGCCACAGCAATTGCTAGGTGTGAATAAGACAAGAAAGTGGAATGTAAAGAAGGTCTGCTAGACAGCCAATAAGCCTAGCTGAGATCTTTCTCAACAGTCCTTCAATGAGGAAAAGGTAAAACAACAAACATGGAGTAAAAAGCAAGCTTAGCATCAAGTACATTGACGCTTTTGTCTATGTTTTAGATGAACATTTTGCATATTAAGAGGATTCTTACCCCATGTGAGCGAGACAAAGTGTAAACCACTGCTCTCTCCCCCCACCTCACTGAGCCATTCCTACATCTTCCTTCTGAGCAGAATGCCAATCATGGCAAAATATTACTTTTTATATAGTGCTGTAGGTAAACATGGGACTTTACAATCATGTAGACAGTCCTATGCCTACAAGAATTTACAGTCTGTGCAACTGATTTTGGGAGGTGCTAAGCATCTCAATTCCCATTCCAGCATTAGAGTTTGGAGCCCTCAGCACCTTCCAGGTAACATTTAACAAGTTGCAGGATTGGGCCTTAAATTAACCAAGAGGGATGCGGTTTCTGTGATTTGAGCAGCTGTCCACTGTGTACTCCAAATCAAATTCATTTTCACATATCTTAGAATAAACAGATAATTCCGTGAAGTAAAATGCTTATATACTGAACTAGTGGTTAGCTTAGCATTGTCTCCTCCTCAATAAATTCCCACTGAAATACATTATTTAAATAAAGCAGTTGGTTTCAATCAATCATTTTTTCCCACTTTTCTATCTTCTCTATTACAGGTAAACCTCAGTTATCCAATTTCCAATTATCTAAAATTTGAATTTATGCCCTAGATCAAAATGCATATAGAAACAATTTGTGTTTACTGTTTTGTATCTGACTGTTTTAGTTGATGAATCGCACTTAACCTGTACCAGAAACTACCTGAACACCAGCTATGAGCTCTTTCCTGGCACCAACACTTTCAAATATAATTAGACATTTACAGAAATATGTTTTGCAAGAAAATAATTCTCATGGCTGTCCACAAGGTGGCAAACAGTTTTCTTTGCTGAAAAAGGTTCAATATTCAGAACTGTTTGGAAGGGAAGGGGGTGGGGGGGCTTAAAACAATAACCGTTAACTTTTTTCTATTATTTAAAACATACTGACTAGCTCTCTTTGTAAATATGTTTTAAAACTGCTGTCACTTTAATAAAATAGAACATGAAAAATCTGTCTGGTTTGGGATTTTAATTCTTCAGAAGTAGAAAAAAATACATACCAAATTCACCTAAAAAATCAAAGGAAGAAAACTGTACTTTCTGCCATGTTAGATTTGTATTTTTGATTTTAATGTAACAAAGATGATACAGATGATGTGCCAAAGGGAATGCTTAAGGGGCTAAAACTACTGGTTTGATGCATCTAGCCTTTCTGAAATCACCGCTTCAATTCTAAGCAGGGCTCTCTCAACCCTATATCCTTCTGAATAAACTGACTACAATGGAGTTTACTGGGGGGGAAGGGGGTTCATATTGTAAAACCCCTGTCTGTGGTGGGCATTAGAGATCCCATGGCACTTTTCATAAGGGTAAGGATTTGCCCTAGACCCTTTGGCCAACATTTCCCATCCCTGTACTGTGTAGCATGCAGCAAGTCGTTGCCAGCCTCTCATGTCATAGATAGGTACAGTGCAATGATGGTGTCCATAACGTATGTAGTTTGTAAAGAGTTTGAGGAATGAAAGGTGCTATGAAAATAAAAAATAATGTTAGTGTCATGAAATCACACAGGTAGAACAAGAGATTTAGACATTACTACCACCACCACTATAATGACTCAACAAGCCAATGGTGCACAGCATATAAAGAACTCTGACTACAGTAACTGAAACAGAAAAGAAAGGGTCCACAGTAAATACAGTTCTTTCACTTCATATTCCTGACTTCATTCCTCATGGTCCCTTCTCCTGCCCATTGTGGAGATCCCAGAAACACGAGTGCTCAGTTATTATTAATCATTTATACCATGTCAACAGTGTGCTAGGTGCTGCACTGATGCAGAAGACTGGTTCCTATCCCATAGAGCTTGCATTCTACATGAACAGACATATAAGCAAGGGAAGGGGATGGAAGAAACAAAACTTCTTGGTGGCCTACAGCAATACTGCCTCAGGCTTTCCTGAAGAACAGGTTTATAATATTAACCTTTGCAAAATCACCTTGTGCAGAATCCAACTTCTCCAGATATTACCTCCTTGTTCTACATCACCCTGTAAGATTTATTTTTAAGAGACCAGCTTCTTGGCTGGTGTGTGAAGACCTATGCTTCTCACTACTGCAGCAGCAGCTGTCATCCTGTTAAACTGTACTCAGAATTTAGGATTAGCACATTTTCCTTTTTGAACCCTTGCTTTTTAAATGATCAGCCTGTTAACTCGAAATGCATGTACTGACTAATAATTGTGCAAACAGAAAACTAAGTCCATTGAGCAGTCTATTTTCCCCCAAAGTGTGTTTGGAAATACCATTGTACCTATTAAATCTGTTAAATAGCATATTTAACATATAAGAAGATTATGTTCCCTCTGCCATTGTAGATTGATGACATAGCAGAAAAGAGTATATAAATTATTTGGATTTCAAATTAGAGATCGTGAGCATCCCTAAAAAATGTACATGTACAACACATCAAAGCAGCCCACAAAATACTTAAATGATAGATGTGGAGATATGTGCTCAAACATGCACACTTTTAAAAAAACTAAGCTCTACTAAAATAACAACAAAGGGTCTGATTTAAACACAAAAGGAAATAATTTCAGACTTTAGGTTGACAGTCAGTCTTTAATTCACCGCTGTGTGGAGATACTTGGCCTACAGTAGCAACAAGGTCTCAGTTCAAGGTGTGAAACTTAATTGTACTACCAAAGGAGTCAGTTAAGTATGGAGTGTCAATAGGAGTTCTAACCCTAACATTGAATTTCTTGGCTTTAGTCAGTTTTAAAAAACAACACCCTTAAGGGTATATTTTCAGTCCACTTGAATGAGGATTTAGTCCTGCTATTTTTATTGACTGGGTGTGGCTACACTGCAATGTAAGCCCAGGCTGAGTGCGACTCAAGTCAGCGGACCCTGGGTTAGAGAACACAAGGCTTGAATATCTACACCAATTGTTAACCCTACATTAAGAATTTTCTAACACAGACTCGAACCTGGGGCTCCAGCGTCCACATTGCAGCATGTAGACCCAAGACAAACCAACCAGATACCAGACTCCCTGGTGCCCGCATACAAGATATTCCTGAAGTAATTGCTGGCTATGAGAGAATGGGATTCCCAAACTGCACTGGGGCCATAGATGGGACTCATGCCCATAATTTGCCCTCCTCAAGAAGCACAAGTATACAAACCACAATGGGTACTACTCCATTGCTTTGCAGGCCCTTATGGACCAGAGAAGCCAATTTATGAATGGCAACGTGGCTGCACTGGGAAAGTTCACGATGCCAGAGTTTTTTGCCGATCAGGAATCTACATTCAGGACAGGCTGCGACACCAGTTCCACCAACTGACATTGTCAGAAATGGAGTTACTGTCCCCACTGTTATTCTGGGGGACCCCACATACCCCCTTTTGCGTTGGCTTATAAACCGTACCCTGATTTCAGAGGCCCTGGCAAAATTACACCCCCAGCAGGTGTAGAATGTGCTTTTGGCAGACTGAAAGCCTGTTGGAGACGTTTATAGATCTGTTTGGATGCCAGTGTTATCAATGCTGTCCACGTTACTGGGGCTTGCTGTGCTCTTCACAATCTCTATGAAGCCAGAGGTGAGCCATTTCCCCCTGAATGGACCTATGTCAGCAAGGGGCCACTGAATCGGTACCCTCAGCCAGAAAGTGCAGCTACCACAGCTGGAGCTGGATGCACCCAGGCAACAGAAGTCAGGGATGCTTTGTGCTCCCACATTATGGACTTGCATGGCCCAGCGGAAGAGGGCAAATAAGCACCTTTATGAATGTGCTTATGGGGACGGAGCTCACTGATTGTGGGGTATTTCAGTGCTTGGGGAGGGGTGAGGAGTTAATTGCCATGCAGTGTATTTATGAATGACATGACGACTTATGAAATGGGGAAGAAGGGATTCACAGTAGGGATTGATGTAAGGAAGTGAATGAAGTATGGATTCATATAGACAACTGTACTGAGGAATAGTGTTTGCTTATTAACGCCTAATTGTCCCTGATCACGTATTTACCTTTATTACTTTACATGGACATTGTATGATGTGATGCGGGGATAGCAATCAACTTTCTTGATTAAATAAAAAGCTTCATTTATAAATGTATTAGAAAAGCACAGCATTCACCGATTGCCAGGCATGCTAGGTGCCATTACCACATCAAAACACCAGTAACAACAGAATCACACAGAAAAAAAAAAAAGTGCATGAACGAGCATGAACAGTGAAAGCACATACAAGACAGAAACCTCCTAGAGTCGATTGGAGTAGAGATGACAAAGGAAGTTGGCCCGTGGGATACTTTTGGCAGATTCCTAGGATCCGAGATGCGGGGGCTGCGTCTACACTGCAAAGCAACAGCGCTCAAACCCTGGGTCTTGGCTTGACCCTGGCTCAAACCCTCCACACCTGGACCCTGTAGGTCCTTGGACCCAGCCCGAGTCTGATAAATTTGCATGTAGATGGAAGGGGGTTTGGGCTGAAGACTGAATCTGAGTCCGGGCTTACATTGCAGTATATACATACTCTTAGAGACTCACACAGTTAAAATCTATATGCATTGTGCCAAAATATTACCATTTCAGCTAACATCTTGAATGGGGTATTTAAGTTTAAACCTACAAGACAACTTGCTCCCTGCATGCATTGTTTACAATTACAAGCTTAATTGCTATCCCATTTAAATATTTTCTTACAGACCTTGGCTTCTGGATCACTGTTGATGCTACAGGAATCATCTTCATTAGACTGTGGAGCATTTCTGTAATGAAAAAATATTATTATTATTATTATTTGTATTACCACAGCGTTTAGGAGCCCTAGTCATGGATCAGAACCCCACAGTGGCACTGTACAATCATGGAACAAAAGGATAGTCCCTGCTCCAAAGAGCTTATAACCTAAATATAAGACAAGAGAAACAGATGGATACAGACAGACAGGGGAGTACAAGGCAACAATGAGACAACATTGAATAAATATTGAAAATAGGGTTTACAGTCAATATAGTTTATAGCACAGTGCAACATATTCAAGGTGGCCACTCTATGGAGATTTCTTAAAACAACATACCTGAGCTTCAAAGACGCATAGCGTAATGTTGCTCCCTCAAATTCTTTTAGACTGGGGTCTGGATTCACTGTGGCTGCATGAAGGTCCTAAAGATAAACATACCATTATTAATACATTTTCAGGCATGTGCTACAGCAAATTACCTCTAATTTCAAAGGGAAATAAAATCCTCCCTGCCAAGAAGCATACAGTGTTTCTGGATAAAGTTAAAAAAGGCATGCATATATTTTCACATTATTTTTCATTCAGTGCAGGCATCCTATTTTTACAACATGATATTTACCCTGTTGATTTAGACTGAATCCATTCTAAGTGCAAAGATCAGAAAATGGCAGCATGTTTGTGTGTTAGATATCCCTAGCAATACCCCATTCACTTTGGCCTATATTATGAATGACATTTGTGAGGCAAAAAACAAAACAAAACAAAAAAAAAATACAGCCACTGCCATGCAAAAACAAGGGTAATAGTATTAAATATTCTAAAATCTGACAATATACTTGCCTTCCAAATGTCACTATTAATCTTTCCCCCATTCAGTACAGCAAAATCACTCCATGGCTGTTTCTAGACATATAATTATTCACAGAGGAAGAAGCACATTGATAAAAAAAAAACAAGAAAAAAAAAACACAAGACACTGTTGTTAGCATTGATATTTACAGGATGGGTTAGGGAACAGATCCCCTCAAAACTTCAACTAGTTAGTCCACTATACAATGGCATTTGGAGGGGTGAGGGGCGGGGTCAGGAGGAGATGTTTCTACAGTTACTTACCAAAACAAATGATTGGAACAAGGAAAAGTTAATATGAATTAAAAACAGACAATGAGATTACTCTTTAGGTATGATCTTGAAAGCAAGCAAAATGAGTCTGAATGTGAATGTTGGCCATAACTGCTATGATCTGCTACAAAACAGCAATTCAGAGAAAAATGGAATTTCCATTTCTCTGGGCTTCATTTGTTGAGTATTCTAACTCTAAATATAGTGTGACCTGGAAACATTGAAACACAAGGCAAAATACAGCATAAGGGTCAAATAATTTCCAGATCACAGGAAGAAAAAAGGACAATGGACGGTAAAAGGTGATTAGTAGGGAGCACAGGCAGACTTCTTGCAACAAAAACAATTCTGAACAATCTAACACAACTTCCTTGTGTGTTGTTTTTTTTTAAACAAACAACGAATGTCCCTAACCTCATTCAAGAGTCTCTAAGGAAACTGCTATATAATCCATCAAATGCACATTTTTAACACTGTTACAATCAGTATCAGCAAGCTGAGAGATGCACGAGCTCTCTGCAAAGAGTGCCAGAGGGCAGTCATTTAACATGATGTCTGCTCTACGGGCTAGGAGTGTGATTTCCTGGCTCACATGGAGCTAGCGTGAGTATAAATAGTGGTGCAGCCACAGTAGCACTGGTAGCAGCAGCACAGGCCCGGCTTAGCTGTGCCGAGTACGTACCCACTGGTTTCAGGTGACTGCGTACTCATCTCCGTTGCCACTACCCGTGCTGCCATGGCTACACGGCTGTTTATACTTGTGCTCGTTCAATGAGAGCTAGTACAAGTATGTGTACACAAGCAGGGGAATCACATCCCTAGCTCGTAGGATAGACACAGCTTAAGTGCCAATCATAGAGTCCCTATTCTCCATCTCTCCACAGTATATGAGTAACTCCCATGGACTTGAACAGGAGTTACTCAACTGCTGTGGAGGGAGAATACGACATTTCGATGACATTAGACCATCTCTTTCCTCCCATTAAATTCCCCAATATTAAAAAGCTCTGTTCAGGCTGACCTCCTCCAGATTTATTAACCCACTTTACCAGGCAAAGCAGCACAAATTAATACAACCTAATTCTGAATTAACTTGTGCTATGGATCCCTGCCTTTAGGAGACAGATGTTCCTGAAACAGCCATGCTGCAGAAGCTCCGGGATAGAACAGCTCCTGCAGTAGCTGTCATCCTGTTACACTGTACCTGGAATTTAGTGGTAGTTAATAGGATCAGCAAAGCTTTCCCTTGGGAACCCCTAGCTTGTAAATGATTAGCCTATAAGAGCCATAGATCCTATGGCAGGGAAGAGCCAGTAGAGAGAAACCTTGCTTCCCGAGGATTCCTTAAGATCCATAGTTTAAAGGGACCAAACCACCAGCTCCTGCTGTTGTGGCCCACCCCCCAAGGATAAATCCCACCCCCGAGGGAAAGTGAAATCCTGTGGTTTCCTTTGCCCTCCACAAGCTATTCCCATGTAGGGAGAACATAGCAATAAACTTTTAGTATAATATAAAGAAACTAATGAAATTCATACCATCAGTTAGATCCCTTCTGAAAATCTATGCTTCAAGGTACTAAACGATTAATTTAGGGAATTCACCTTAAACCTTCAAAAATGCTAGGATTAGATACAAAAAAGTATCTCCCCATGTTCTGCTCATACTAAATTTGCTTCTGGCTGCAAGACACAATTAAGGAAAAAGGCAACAAGATAAAAATCAAAAACTTGGAAGAAGATATTTTATATACTGAACATAAAGGTTCTCAAATTAATGTATTCAATAACTCATTGGAGAGTACTCTATAAATTGTTCATGGCCAAAACAGATTTTCAAGATATTTTTTTTAAAGGTATATAAAATCCACATATTTAGCATTATTTACCATTTTCTCTGAACAGGTCGCAGGATTTTTCAAATTATTCTTAACCTACAATTATACTAGCGCCATTTTCTGTGCTGATGAAAATGGCACAGAAGCATCTGCTGCTATAAAAGCAGGAAAAAAATGTCTTGCAACCAGCAAAAAACAAATAATAAATTTGAGAATACACTAATTTTTTCCCACTTTTTTCAATTTGGACCAATGTTTTTTGGTTATTTGCATTAACAGTGTCATTTTCCCCCTACCCAATGTTTCTCTGCTTCTCTCTGTTGGATTAACTTGTTTTCCTTGTACTAAATATTCATATCAAGATATACTATGAAACAATACCTGACTTTTGTCTTTGTTCCTTACAAACCTTCCTTAAGGAAGTCTGTCAAATTAGAATCACTTTCAACTCAAGGCTATGTTCTACTGATTGAAGCAATGCTTCAGAATATCACTTTAGTTAAGAGACAGGGACACAGAAAAATAAATGAATGACAAAAAGGATCTTTAAAAGGGTAAGAATATCAGTTGTTGAGGAAGAAAATATATCTAAGTGTTTATTTGAGAAACCTGAAAGTCTGAACAGCACAAATAAACAAATTTCAGGTAGAGTGTAAGAGGGCTGGGGGTTTCTAACAAGAGAAGTATGGTGAAGATAAAGCAAACTCTTGTGAACTGATGGAAAAAGATAATATTGGGGCTCAACTGGAATGTCCCCTGTATAATGGTACTTTATTCCAGCTCACTCTCATTCAGCTGAAACCTGTAAATCCACCAATTTTTTCTACAGAAGTTATATGAATCTTGCCACAATGCAGAGGAATGAACTAATAAGCCTTCTAGACCAAATTATTCTATACCAAAATCCATGTATTCAGTGAAATGTTTAACTGATGATATCACAAATTCTCTGATTAAATAAAAAACACTGTAGACACAGAAAAAAAATGTGTGTGGAGCATTCAGGGTGGGCTACAGTCCAACAAAAATGAGGGCATTCTAAACTGAGACCAACACTATCCTCGAGTTGCCCAGAGGTGCTGAGGTACTTACAGAAAATAATATCAAGTGTCAACTGGGACTTGGGAAAATCCAAAGAAAAACATGAAAAGGAAGGTGACTCAGACTAGACTTTGAATTCTTTGGTTTCTATTGGGGAGGCACGGATCAGCGTTCACGTTGCACTCCCCGTCAGTACCCAGCCCAACCTGGGGAAGCTAATGATCCAACCAGTAGACCAGATTCGATGATGAATCCTGGTCACGTGCCACTTGAGACATGCTGCACATATGCTAAGATTAGTTCATCATAACGTTGTTTTTTCCTTAACCCTCTTTCCAGAACCTACTGAAACTTACTGGAGTCCTCCCTCAATTCCATCTTTTATTTAACTTCAAAATTCCTGATATCGCAGTGACATTTCACTTCAGTTAGTGTTGCTAGACAGTACCACAAGTTGACCTTCCAATCCCTTTCCTGTCAGGGCCTCAGCTACCTGCCTCCGCAGTGTTCCCAGACCATGCCAGTCCAGGGACATGGTCCTCCTATTTGAATGTGTGTGTGGTATCCTATTGCACTGCTGCTTCAGCACTGGTCCAGACCGAAAATCAACATTACTTAATCATCATGTGTTAGAAGTTTACAAAACGAAATGGAGAAACTCTTGAAGACAATTTCCTATTGCAATTTGACACCACCGACCATATTTTTGCATAAAACTTTATTATAGAAACATATCTAGGGACTCATTAAAATAGAGATTAATTGTCTGAGAGCTTGCTGGTTGAAATTATTATTATATAAAATCCTGTGTGGAGACTTCTACACTACAGTCTATGTTCCTGATCTTGCAAAGGGATCTGCACAGGTATAATGCTCTGCCTGGGTGGATACCTTACAGGATTAGTGCCCACACTGTATCAAAATCTACATGGCCCTCTCCTATGCCCTGGATATTTGGTCTTGGCATGACTGTTCATAACAGCTTTTTCAGGATTTTTAATATATTGGATCCAAACCTTTGTTTTCTTAATTCATAGATTTCACATGATACTTTAATGTGAAGATCAGAAAAAAAATTATTCTCCTTTATCATGGCAAACCATTGTCTGTAATGTAAAAGTTTATTATTTAAAGTAATTCCCAAATGTTTTAAGAGCTTGTCTACACAGTAGGGTAACACTGTCTACAGAGAGCGATTTTTAAAATGCATTAGTGTGTTGCGGATTAATTGGTCCATGTAGAACTTCCTGGTGCATACCAAAGGTTCCCTAGTGCACTTTAACATAGTACTGTTTCAAACAGCATTACTTTAAAGTGCACCAGCAGGGTCTATCCAGATCAATTTATGTGTAACTCTTTAGTGTGGTTTAGAAATCAAACACTCAAAAAACACATCACCCCACTGTGTACACAGCCCTATGATATTTGTCTGTAATATTAAAATGAAAAATGTCAGTCCTACAATTAAAAGCTACTTTACCATCAGTGAAAGAAAAAACACTGAATAAACAAATTCATATTTTCCCCCTGTAATTTAGCATCCTTACTGATTTTTATTTTTACATAATTTAGTTATTTCAAAGATGTAAGTTAAAAGTCAAAATCTTGTCCATAAAGTTTTAGAAGGAGACAAATAATTTATGACTGAGTTATAAACTTTAAAATACAGAAATTTACACTGGAAACATTGGTAGCACTTTAAATTCCTCTGAATTTCAGAATTATCTGAGAGCTAACCGATCACTCTTCATCCTTCAGATCACTTAACTTTATCCATTTAGTAGTCAACACGTCTGCCATATAATGAATTCCAGGGAAGCCTTGACCCATGTGAACCACAACTGAAATGGTTCACACACTAACCATAACTTCACTCATGTGAGTACTCCCACTCAAATCACGCAAGTTAAGTTACACATATTTAAGTGTTTGCATGGTCAAGGCAAGCCAAGCATATATATATATTTCAAAAATTATAAATTAGCTGCAATTTTTCTAGTTTACTGTTCCATTTGGTATTTTATATTTTCATGTATAGACATCAGTAAGTTATCCCACAGGAGTGCCCCAGAAATTGGTATTTTAGTGGGTTATCACCATTTAAAAATATTTAGCAAGTTTTCTTCTTTTTCACAATGCTTGAAGACAGAGGACACCCCGTTTCTAGTTTAAAAATTCAGCGCAAAAAAATGATGTTTGTGCTCAGATAATTTTTCTGGTATGATTCTAAAGTGCTTTCACTTTAGAATGCTTTGTATATTTAATATAAGCTATATGTTCAGTAGTTACCGTCTGGAGTGTAACTTCCAATGTGTTTGTGTGACACTCCAAGCAACTGAACAGCTAAGAGAAGATGTAATTACGAAGAGTCTAGCCAAGAGACTGTTAATGTGTAAATATTTTATATAGCCTGCACCTGTGTAATGAAGTATTGCTTCAGAACCCTAGGGAACCTTAATCATTTCACATTAATCACACATACAGGCTGTCTAATTTTGTACGAGATATGATGTCTCCTTTCATACAACACATCCAAATCTTTAAGGTGTTTCGTGAGACAAAGTGATTAAAAACAAAAAATATTTATGGTTTATTATCAACAAACAGCTACATTTAGAGATGCTAACGTATAGTGGATTCTAAAGCTTATGTTACTGTTTTAGGTGCAAGTAACTGGTTGAAAGAGATCCTAATTTCTTTTCAATACTCAGTAGTAAGAGATCACTACATTTTACCTCAGTTTCTGGGGTAGGAGATGGGGTAATAGAATTAAGTGATCCTTTCCTTGAGCTCTGAAGATCTGTTGGTATGGAGACAGGACGTTCCCACTGGGTTGTTCCTGTTGGTATGTGCCAATAATAGATCCCAGCAATGTCATTGATTTTTTTCCAGCCAGGTGGCAAGTCGGGGTCGGTCTGAAATGAGTGATCACTCCATATATCTGCTGAGAAAGGAAAAATAAACCTGTATTATTCAACACAAATGCTTTTTAGATTTCCAGTTCTGGTCTTGACTCATGTGATGAAGGATTAGTACTGCTATTGCTCTTTACCGAAATAAATAAAAGTCACCGAAGTAAATTATACAATATTAGGCATTGAGGTAAGATGAAAAGGTCAACATGGCATGAATTAACCTACAAAGAGGAGGACAACAAGATGGACAGCTTACATAAGAGATGCATTAATACAGCAATTACTTGATATCATCATTCAAACTACCCCCTTTAAAATCCAGCCATACTGAGGATATAACTGCAGGTATATTAACATAGAATATGCAACTAAATAACTTGGCAATGTGATGTTGTTTCCTGCCTGTCCCCTTTCTCAGAACTCCCTTACCACTCACAATACTCACAAAGGGAGCATTCCTTTTGACAGTGAAAATCATCTTACAAAAAATAATTACACACAAGCTTTCATCAATATGAAACTTAAGAAAATTACTTATTTAAAATGGTGAACAGTGGGAAAACCATACGCCATTCCATATTTAAAACTGGCCGTCTCAAAAGTACAAATAGTTTTGAACCGTTGATCTTACACAGTGGTAAAAGAAAAATCCATGGGTGAAATCTCAGCCCCATTGAAATTAATGGTAAAACTCCCATTGACTTCACTGAGGCCAGGATTTTGTCCTGCAGACCAAAGATATCTTCAGATTTTATGCTGCTAGGGAGACAAACACCACTTGCGGTGAATAAAGATCACAGAGCGCATTTCAGAGAGTGGGGACATTAACCCTAGTAACTTGGCCATGTTCCAGCAAGGGCAATTACTTTCTCCCTGCTTACATGTTTCCTTGCAGTTATAGAGGGACATGGTCTTAGCTTTCTGTATTAAACTCCTGAACAGTGCTATTGGGTGCTTTTAAACAACTGCTGTGTTCCATCCCAGAGGGACCAAATTGGGACAATAAATAGTTTCTTCTTAGTGTTTGGAGCTATAGATAATGGGGAATTCAGGAACAAAGCAATTGTCATATCAGACCTGTCTAGTGATCCAGTAACTTAACTGTGACATTAGTTAGTACCTGGGGCTTCAAAGGAAGGTGCCAACCCACTCCCCTCCCCCCCAAAAAACATGGTGTTCAACTTCCCCATAAAGTACATTTCTTCCTAACCCCTGGCTGGCTTATGTCCTGAAGCATGAAGCTTTGCAATATTTATATTAACTAAAAAATTCTTATACTAGCTATATAACTGTGGAGGTTTTCAGTAAATATATATATGTATAAATGCCTATGCTTTTTTAATCTTAAACTCTTGGCCTCCACCATATCTTGTGGCAACAAGCCCCACCATCTAAAAAATATTTTAAATGTATTGCCTATTAATTTAACTGAATGCTTCCTGTTCTTGCATTATGAAAAATGATACATAGGCACACCCAATTCACTTTCTCTACCATTCATTATTTTCTATACCCCTTAGTCATCATTTCTTAATCTACTCCTGGAGGAATTCTGCGCATCTGTGGATGTGCAGAATTCATCTGTCTTGCATAATTTTGTATTTTCCTGCATAAAAACCATTTTGCCTAAGAAGTGCTCCAGTTCTGCCTTTTGCCCACCAGAGGCCACTTGGCTCTAGAACAGCTGGCTGGCGGTCTCTGGTGGGCAAAAGGCGGAACTGCAGCACTTCTTAAGCAAAATGTTTTTTATGTGGGAAAGTACAAAATTCTATGCCCAGTGCTGCAGAATTCCCCCAGGAGTAGAGTTCATCACAGCACCCTGCCTGCGGAGCCAGGTTATGACAGAGTGGGGCACACAGAGCTGCTGGGGGGGTCAGAGATTGGGGTTCAGAATGGTTAGTGGGGGGGACAGACTGGAGCATGGGCTCAGGAACTAGTGGGGTGACTAGGGGATGAGGGAGAGGGGCTGAAGAGACCTATGGGGATGAGGAGTGCAGGGACAGGGGCAGACCTGCCTGACAGAATGGGAGAGGCTTGGGGTCAGCCAGGGTCTGCATGGGGGAGGCTTCCCAACACCCTAACAATAGCACCTCCCGCCCCAAAGAAACAACTCCCACCCACACCCAACACCCTCCAGGCGCATTCCTAGGCTCATTCCCTCTCTCTCAGCTCCTCTGTTACCCCTCACTCCCTCAAGCCTTAGCACTGCTTCTGACAGGTGCAGGAAATACAGTTCTGTATTGTAATTTAAATAAATTACACAAAGTTCTGTATTAATATGCCTAGTAAGGAATCTATTAATCAAAAAAAATTACTATAATTTTTTTTTTTTTTTTTTTTTGGTCTGTATTGTTACAGACATACTTGCTGACAGATTCCCCCCCCCCTTCAAGGCTGACTTGAACTGAACACAGTACTCCAGGTAACTGACAAGAACTACAGTGTTTTCCCAGTGGAGCCGCATACTGTTCCCAAATCATTAGTTTATTATTCCTGCAGTAAGATGAGCAAATTCTGAGCTGAAGAGCTCACAGACCTCCAACTACAAGACTTCCATTAATATTTAGTTTTGAGTCACATCTGTTATAATGAACACAACTTAGGTCCAGCATCTGAGAGTCCTTAACATTTGTACAGTAAGGTCAGGAATATCTTAAATATTCCAAATATTTGTTTACTAATTCTATGTTCTATCCTGTATCACATTCAAGCATCTCATTTCATTCTCCAAGGCCTTCCACAGTTTAGCTTCATCCTATCTTTCTGTTCTGGACTCTTTACTTCGCACACTCCCTCTTTGCTTAACCCAAGCAACTTGTTATTCAGAAGTTTTTTGCTCACCAAAAAAAGCTGTGTGCCACAGAGTTTGAAAAATCTAAACCAGCACTCTGAGGTATTGGTGGCAGTGCTGCTATTCTTCAGAACCAGATATACAAGAGTAAATTGAAATAGCTAATTTATGAAATCCTAAAGTTGCATCAAAGTCTATAAAGAAAACATTGGACCTTTCAGTGCATACTAGCATGAAAAGGCAACCAACTTGCCTTGTCATAAAGAGAAAAAATTAAAAGCTTAAATTTAATGAATAATTTGGCATAGTTCAGTTGTAAAGGGTAGGGGCTTGGGAATACTTCACACTTATTTAGGACTCATTCCCATTTGAAGTCAATGGGAATCTTTGAATTGACATCAGTGGGTGTTGGATCCGGTCCATATGTTTTTCAAAGCATTTTACGAACATTAACCAATTAATCCTCAAAACTTCCATGGCAGGCAGACATTATTATCCCTTTTACAGAGGCAGGCACTCATATTCTTCCCCTTCTAAGTGCTACAGCCTATGGTCTCTCTAACCCATCCCCTAAACTGGGTGGAATGGCTATGAAAGCAGAGAGATGGAGATGTTAATCTCTCACCTGACAAAAATGGAGGACAAAGTGCTCTGTTAGATGGGACTCAGAACAAAGAGTCCTTGTGAGGTACTAAACAACTTCTATGAGAAGGTGAGGTCATTCTGCCCCTGTAGGAAAGGATCCATGGTTCTTTTGTTTCCATCCTCAACCACAGCCTCAGAGTAGTGTTTTTTCTGAATTTGCACATAGTGAATAACTAACCTCAATCAACTTTATAATAATAGGAAATATTTTATTTAAAGTTTTTGGACTCCATAGACAAACTACAAGTTCACTGATCTTCAAAAGTATGAGGTTAGTGTTAACTATTGTTCATATAGGTCATCTTAGAAAAAGTACCCTAAAGTTGCTTGTGGAAATAAATCATCATCAAATGGCCCCTGCTTGTTCCACACAACATACAATAATTAAATGAAGCAGAACATAAGTATGGATAAAATAATTTCTTTAATGTATTATACTCATAAAGTGCATCAGAGTCCTGCACTTAGGACGGAAAAATCCCATGCACTGCTACAGGTTGGGGACCGACTGGCTAAGCAGCAGTTCTGCAGAAAAGGACCTGGGGATTACAGTGGATGAGAAGCTGGATATGAGTCAACAGTGTGCCTTTGTTGCTAAGAAGGCTAACGGCTTATTGGACTAAATTAGTATGAGCACTGCCAGCAGATTGAGGGAAGTAATTATTTCCCCTCTATTCGGCACTGGTGAGGCCACATCTGGAGTACTGCGTCCAGTTTTGGGCCCCCCACTACAGAAAGGATGGACAAATTGGAGAGAGTCCAGCGGAGGGCAATGAAAATGATTAGGGGGCTGGGGCATATGCTTTAAGAGGAGAGGATGAGGGAATGGGGTTTATTTAGTCTGCAAAAGAGAAGAGTGAGGGGGGATTTGATAGCAGCCTTCAACTACCTGAAGGGGGGTTCCAAAGGGGATGGAGCTTGGCTGTTTTCAGTGGTGGCAGATGACAGAACAAGGAATAATGGTCTCAAGTTGCAGTGGGGGAGGTCTAGGTTGGCTATTAGGAAAAACTATTTCCCTAGGAGGGTGGTGAAGTACTGGAATGGGTTACCTAGGGAGGTGGTGGAATCTCCATCCTTAGTGGTTTTTAAGGCCCGGCTTGACAAAGCCCTGGCTGGGATGATTTAGTTGGGGTTGGCCCTGCTTTGAGCAGCGGGCTGGACTAGATGACCTCCTGAGGTCTCTTCCAACCCTAATCTTTTATGATTCTGTGACTGTTTGAGATTATTTCTGTTGTAGTTTGAGATCAAAATCATCATACTGTGCAAATATAAAATGTTACCTTATGCTTATATTGAGTGATTTCATCCAAACCAACCAACTAAAAGTTGCAAGGGAAATTACATATGATTATTCATAGTTACTGTAACAGGTTACAAAGTAAGATCTAAATAGGAATGACACTGAAGTATAAAAAAATCAAAATTGCTTTTGTGACAGCAGGAAGAACATTGTAAACCTTAAGACATAACACAAAAAAGACTTCTACAAAAATTCATTAGGATGAATGTAATTCTATTTTATTCGCAAGCATCTGGGAGCAGATCATGTAATACGGTTGCAAATACTCTGGGTTAGGGCCAAAGAAACATCACCTCACTAAGTAATAAATGTTCAATTACCTTAAAAATACACTATTAGCAAAAGACAGAGATGGACTAAAATATGTGCTGGGATGAATTTAGGGTATGTACTCTTAATTAACTGATTTTGTAACCAGTGCAGCTCTCGTTTCAAAGACCTAATAATATTTCATATTAGGGACATATTTTTAATTGTAAGGCTGCCATTAAGGGCTGGGTTATTTTGCAGCTCACCTGCTCTTGTGTGTCATTTCAAGAGAAATGTATTGACAATGTAACATGGATTCACATTTTAAATTAAATAAAGGTAAATATATGGAATTGTGAATTATAGTTTTATTAAGAAGTTGTTTCATTTATCTATTTTAATCACTCAAAGCACCCAATCTAAGCACCATTCTAGTTGTTTTCACAATAGCAGAAAAGTACATTACTATAGAGATGGAGATTTACGGAAGCATTCCATGAAGTAAACACATATTTCTATGCATTTGGGTAGGTTTATTTACCATGCAGAGTGAGTCATGATCTTAAAAGACTTCTTCCCTAAAGTCTCCCATATGAAATGGATAAGGATAATAACCACAGGGCAAGAAAAAAAGACCCATTCTGGAATAGATTAAGCAATAAGCACAGCCACTATAAATAAATACTATAAAAATTCCATGCTGGGGTCTTTCTAAGGGGCTTGGTGTTTGTGCTTTTTCTGTACAACTCCAGTATTCCTTTGGCAAGGAAGATTTTAGCCCTTCTCACTATAAAGATGTCCTTTTGAATGAGAACCAGTGCTGGCTGCAGAGAAACAAAATGAAACTTTATCTGTAAATTTGAAATCCTGGCCCCAAAACCCTGCAGGTTCACAAGGACTGGAATGCAGCAAGCAACACCTCATTTTCATGTGTTGGGGAAGGCCGTACAAGGAGACTACACAGCCCACAAGCACTTTGGAGATGAGGTCCACAGCAGCTGGAAGAGGGACGTGGGAAGGCAAGAGCAGAGACAGCCAATGGGCATCTACTACTTCTCCATATTCCATATTGTCAGCTGAACAACGGTTGCCCACCAGCCATCACCCACTGGTGCCGCCAATTCTGTTCTGCTTACTTGCTCTGAGCACACAGCCTGGTTACTTGGTCTGAGAACTCTCTACCAGGATTTCACCCGAAGAAAAGCATGAAATGTAAGAATTCATTTCAATGTATTATAAACCCTGAAATCCGGTGCTGACAATTTCAGTATCAGCTGATCTGATGTGGGTGGATTCATTTGAAAGAACATGTCACAGTAATAGGGCCCTGATACTTTTCCATGGGCATTTTGCCCAAGTAAAGACTGCCAATTAAGGCCTGGTCTATAGAATTTGACTGGCATAGTTATTCTGGAATAACTATAATTATTCTGACATAAAATAATTTTTACTCTAGAATAGAGTGCGTCTACATGAGGAGCTATTCTGGAATAGCTTATTCCACAACAGCGATGCCAGCCAATTGTCCCACGTAGACAAGGCTTAAGACCTTCGCTTCTGAAACCCTCTCTATCAAGTTTCACCCAGAAATAAATGCTTATGTTTGCGTTTTTATATGAATGGCTGAAAAAGGGAGTTTATAATGGAAGAATTAACACTGCCTTCATTCAATCATCAGTATAAATGAGAACTGCACGTGGTTGAAGCCTCAAAATATTCTGTTGCATACAGAAAAGCTGTAGCATCACTGTTCTGAAATTATCTATACCAAATAAACTATTTCAAGAGGACAAACATTAAGAAAATATAGCTGTAAATATTTATAGGGGACCTTAGGCTGGAAGGGACCCTCGAACAAGGCAATTTGTATTTTCGAAGTGCCAAGTATAGTCAAGCCTGCATAAAATAATGTATTGCTGTTTTATAACTCTCTCCTACAGCTGCCAGGCTCTACCACAGAGCTGATGTATAGCAGCAATAAACTCCATTCAATACTGTAGGCTGTAATTTAGATAGCTGAGTTTGGCTAGATGATTAGCAAATTGGGGAATTAAATTTTTATTTCAAGGTACATTTATTTTAGAATCCAGTACTGGGTGAATACTGTAATGCTGATGTCTTAGGATGAAATGGAAACAAACTAAGTGCAACTGGATGGTAATGTACACAGCATATGCATTTGGTGACCACCTTTGTAAATAACAATATTTTTATTGCTTGCTTTTTTATTGCTGTTTCAGACAGAAGGGACAGCAATCAAATTGCTCCCATAATATGAATCATTCTTTAGCCCCAACAAGGCAAAGATCAAAATTATAACAGGATCTCTCATGCTAGGCAAACTGGAAAGAGCAGCAAGTGGAGCCAATTTACTTCTCCATTGTTTTGCAGTGTCATGAACACACTTTTCATTCAATGGCAATTGTCACCAGGCTGTCATATAAGGTCACTGATCAAAGTGGGAGTCATACCAGTGGCATGCAAAGATCACAGTTTTTGTACCTCACCACACTGTAGTTTGCTAGTACCTGACCATGACTTGCACCATTCTCAGGTAGAGCTTGGTATGCTCTGTGAAATTGCATAATTAAAAAACTAACTATGACAAATGACAGAAGCTTTTAATTGGTTCATGCTTTCCAGTGTAGGCAAGGTAGACTAGCTGTAAGTTCAGTATCAGTTAAGGCAGAAACACATGCCTTTTAGAAATGCACAACTAAAAGGAAAGGATTAGATATAATGGGGGGGGGGGGAAGGGGGGGAGACACAAACCCATACAGAATGCTTATTAAAAAAAAAAAGAGAGAGAAGTGCAAAGATACAGCACAAAATGGGTTATGATAGATGAGAAAAATCAAAAGAGATCATATATAATGCTTGAAAGAACAATATTTTATTAGTACTGTTTATAACTGGGAAAAAGAGTGGTATAGGTCCAATTAAGAAAGATATAACAAAAGAGGATGGAGAAGTATTAGCACAGGGAATTAATGTACTTTGGGCCAAATTCTGATTTTATTTACACTAGTGCTGTCCAGAGTAGCTCCACTGACCTTAGGAGAGGAAGTCTGGATTACACCAGTGTAAATGAGATCCAAATTTCCCCCTTTATGAGCATATTTATGTCAGGAGCAGATATTAAAAAGTAGGTGGCTGAAATGCTAGTTGTGCCAGGTTAGCTGATTCAGGGTATTTTCTAGATATGGGCCAGAAACGCATCTTGCCACATGGGCAACAAATTCAACAAAACACCTGGACAGGACAGGACGGGATTCAGCTCTACATTCTTTAAGGAACTAATATTACTACTAGCATTAGTATGTGTTACTTAGCACAAGAAGGATACCACAGAACTGGTAATTATAGATTGATAGTGCTAGTTTCTATGCTAGGAAAAATTATCAGGGATGAAAAGACGTAACAAAAGAGAGAAAGGGTAATTTAAATGGATTGTGATGAACCTTACATTTCTTTAAAGAAATCTGTAACAAAGAATGGACAAAGCAAAGCTATGACTTACCTCAGTTTCAGAGAAGTCTTTAGGGACCTGTTAAACAGACCGAGAGTGTGCGTGCGCACACGCAAAGACTGAACCAGGGATTTAAAACTGGTCCATGAGATAGGGTCAAAGGGTTAAACCCACTCCATGGACAGAAAAATCCTTACAAAAAATAGAGCTCCATCTTGGCACCATTAAATGGAGGTAATTACATAATGGTACAATCTGCAGCTAGAGACTGAAGGAGGATCTGGATGGGTAAAGCAAGAGGATGAAAATTTTTTCTTAGTGTCAGGAATAGCAAGGTAGAGATTTACACAAAAGAGAAATGTTTATTAAATGGTTAGAAAAGACCTAGAAAAGCAGCCTGGAAATTGGTGAACAATATACTGTGTTACAGTACAGGACCACTGCACAGAGCCGAAGAAGTGCAGGGTCATAAATAAGGAAGTAGATTTCAAAATTAAAAGGTATGCTAATATCAGGTCATGGTATGGCTGCATCTGGATCACTGTGTACTTAAAAAAAAGAAGGATCCCACTTTTCAGAAAAGGGCAACAAGGTTAATTTATGATAAAATAGGTACATCTCATGAGAAAAGACAAAAAGATTATACTATATAATCAGATTAAAATACCTAAAAGAGCCATGCAAGGATTTGTTTAAAAAATAGACCCCTTTTACTTCCAAGAAAGGGACATCGCACTCACAATTGAAAAGTGCAGGGGAAAAAAGCTTAGCATCAGATCCTCAGCTAGTCTAAACTGACACAGCTCCACTGCAGTGGGTGGAGCTACTCCAATTTATGTCAGCTGAGAATCTGTCCTTTAATCTTAGGAAGGACTTCTTTCACAGACTATTACTGGAATGAGGATAGTTTGAAAATATGATGCAGTGAGACCAAATGGCTGTAGTAACAACCAGATACTTGAAAGCAAAAATATATATAGATAAAGGCGCTGATATAGAAAATAAGCTTCTGAATAGCAAAATGTATTTACTATACAAAGATATGGACCTTATAGACCTCATTTCTCTCCTTCCTTAAATATATGCTTCTATCAGAAAGCTTTAGCTTTTAGCCTCAAACCAGAATAGTTGTCCTTCTACTACATGGATAAGTAGAGAATAAGGGAATAAGGGAGATAGATTTGAAATTCAGGGCTTGAGCTGGACTTTGATTAGCGTCAAGTATATCAAAATCAAAAACTTTCAACTGTGACAAACAGTTCTGAGTTTGTCCTAAAGGCTGATAGTACCTTTGGTCCACAGTTGCCAACTTTCACATGGTAAATAAGCACCCCAACTTTCACAATAAGCCAAAAATCAAGCTAATCCCATTCAAAACAAGGCCAAAACAAGCCAATACCTAAGTATCCCAACACTCTATATGACTAGATCCCCCTGGCATGCAGCCTGGGACTGTGGTGGACCCGCTGTGCACCTGTGACTCTCTCCCTGCATTGCCCTTGCTTGCCCCCTCTTTGCCCCTGCTTCCAGGAGCCAATAAAAAAAAAAAAAAGCAACAAGCTATAACAAGCTACAAGCCAAAAACTAGCCAGCAAGCAACTCACAAGCCAATTAAGCCAAAAACAAGCCCAATTTCTGCATTTTTTTCATGGGTTTGGCATGTCTGCTTTGGTCCCATTGTGATGTGTTAATAGTTTCCAGTACAAATCAGTAAAGCAGTCTGGCCTATAGTTATTCTCTAAGTCATCTCCTTCCATTCTCTTCCACCATCCATTTCTCTCCACAGTAAATCCAATATCAGAGCCTGAGGAGAAATCAAATATGTTATTTTGGAAGCCCAGTGCTGTGATTTCATAACACAGCTGTTCACATTCCAGCAGATGGTGGATACATACTATAAATGAAGGAATTCAAATTGGAAAAATGTTTTGTTAGCAAAATAAAACCAGATTCTGCAAACCTTCCCTTGTCAGAGACAGCAAAGAGTAGGACTGCATTGGGACCTAAGAGCAGGATCTGTTCCGAAGTTTTGACAGCCTAGGAAAACAACAATTTAAAACCTGGTCACAGCTGGGATTAAACAAATAATGAGGTCGCATACAATGAACTTTGGATATTATTTATTCCCCCTGCTGGACATAGACGTGGAAGTAGAAAAAAACAGAAGGGAGGAAGAGAAATGATGAGTCACGAGGAATAAAACAGTTTTGGAAAAAAAATAAAAATAACAATTGTGAAAAAAATTCTTTATATAGTTTTTAATCCTGGATTAAAGAGACTTTCCTTCCCCCTGCCTGGAGCTTTGATAAAATGCATTCACAAAAAAACATATCGGCTTCAAGAGCCCAATCTATATACTGAAGTCAATGGCAAATTCCCATTGACTTCAGTGGGGCCAGCATTTGGCCCTCAACAGACGCATATTTCTTCCCATTACACATACTGCAGTTCACAGAAGACTTCAGAGGGAAAAGAGATGTGGGATAATTGAAGTGAAGCAACAGACAAATTAAGAAACAATTAAAAAACAAAACAAAAAAACCACCACAATTACAGACCTGGATTCAGATACTACGTTTTAAACTGCTATGCATGCTGTTCTGGTGATCAAACACACAGGTTTAAAATCTGCATGATTTCAGACCATTTTCTCATCACTTTGCATGTGCTACAGTATAATCAACAGTACCACCTACCCTCATAATTCACAATTACGATGGTCAGCACGTAGTCTCTCCCAAGCATCACAGCAAGAAGCATGAATGCTCTCTTAGAAATAAATACAGCAAAAATGCAAGTCACTAGAAAAAGTAGTTACAAATCAGACAAACTTGTCTAATTTTGGTAACATTACTCAACAAGGAGCGATGAACAGCCAGAAGCTGGTCATTTGTAGCAGTCCTTACTCACAGCATGCAACTGGTTGTCATGACAACACGCTCATCTCCCTTGCAGAATCTCTGTGAACAAGTCACATGCGTGTTGAAAGGCACACAAGAGAAAGATTTCTTCAAGCTCCAGGGCAGAGTGGTCAGAAGTGGAATTTGCAGGGATGAGTATTACAGAGCCTGATCCTGTCTCTCTGAAGTCAATGGAAACTTTGCTATTGATTTCAACAGCTGCAGGGTCAAGCCTTTAAACCAGATTCAGAGAAGAGAGACAAGGCGGGTGAGGTAATATCTTTTATTGAACCAAAAAGCTTTTCTCACTCACCAACAGATGTTGGTCAAACAAAAGATATTACTTCACCCACCTTGTCTCTCTAATATCCCGGGACCGAACTGGCTACAACTACACTGCATACAATCAGAGAATGAGTCATTTCTTAAAAATTCTAAGAGAAGCTTGTGATGGATTTGGACCTGCTCTGTAATAATCTATGGATATTATTGCAGCCAGATTCTTTAATGGTTAATAATTGTATTGGTTGCCAGTTGATACTAATTGAATGAGTTGCATCTAATAGGGTTTTAGTCCCAGAATCAGACATTACAGAATTAAAACTAACATGTTCAGTAACTTGTAGGGAACTCTAAGGTGCAAGGCATAGACACTCACATTGAGGGCAAAGCAAAACCTTGGCCACTTTTATTAACACAGGTCACTAAAGACAAGAAAGAGTCAAGCCACATAAATAAATAGCAGTAATACAGTACTGCAGATCTCTTTGGTGTCATTCCGTGCATATTGTCATATATTTGCACCCCTCCTTGGGGACCTGGTGGTAAGAGACAATGGACCAGCTGTCCCTGGCATGCCAAATGAGTCCATAGGTCCAGACCCCTAATGCCCAAAGGTTGGTGGTAGATAATAACAATGAAGAGCTGAAGGGTCAATGATGGAAAGCTTTCCATCCAGCTACGTGGTGGCTTGGCCTATTGTAGGGCCTGGGTACTCTCATGAATATTCATTCAGATGCCCAGCCTCTCATGTCCATATCTATACTTGAGGGACAATACTAGATCCATTTGTTCTCACCTCCTACCTCTTTATCCAGCTCAACTGACCAGTTTTTCAAGAGGGTGGGATCCCAATTTGTAAACACAGGAGAACTACGACAAATGGGCTTCTGGGGGGGATAAAAGCAGAGGTGAAAGTGGGCCGGTATGGCGTACCATTAAGAAGTGGCTGCCGGTACCGGCCTGTACACAGCCCGACATTAACACACTGCCATGACAGCGCTTTAACGGCGCTGCCTCTTCCCCAACCCCATCCAGGGCCGCCGCTGACAGGGGGGTGGGAGGGAAAAGGGGCAGCTGCCCCAGGGCCCAGCAATTTAAAAGGGCCAGGGCTCCCAGTAGTGGCCGGAGCACTGGGCCCTTTTAAACCACTGCTGGAACCCCAGGTGGCATGGGCCAGGCAGCATGGAAGGGCTGGCTGGGAGAGGCTGACCCACAGCCCTACCCCTTCCGCCGAAGGCCCCGCCCCTTACAGTGGCTCATGTACCGGTAAATCTTTTATATTACTTTCACCACTGGATAAAAGTGACATTCAAGGGACGAGGGGAGTAGTTGTTGGGAGTTGATGAGAAGTGGTTCATCCAGGCACAGACCCAAGAGGCCAGGGGTCTGGCAAAGCACCTGCCTGGGATTTCTGCAACGGATGGCAAGCCTCTAGGTAAGACAGACACCTGTATAGGCCTTCTGTTTTAAAATCCTTTATGTTCTTTCATGCTTTCCTATGTTCCTACTAGTAAGATTACACAATACCTTAATACAGTGGTTCTCAACCAGGGGTATGTGTACCCCTGGGGGTATGCAGAGGTCCTCCAGGGGGTACATCAACTCATCTAGATATTTGTCTAGTTTTACACCAGCTACATAAAAAGCATGAGTGAAGTCAGTACAAACAGACAGTGACTTGCTGATACTGCTCTATATTCTATACACTGAAATCTAAGTACAATATTCATATTGCAATTGATTTATTTTGTAATTATATGGTAAAAGTGACAAAGTAAGCAATTTTTCAGTAATAGTGTGCTGTGACACTTTTGTATGTTTATGTCTGATTTTGTAAGCAAGTAATTTTTTTAGTGAGGTGAAACTTGTGGGTATGCAAGACAAATCAGACTCCTGAAAGGGTACAGTAGTCTGGAAAGGTTGAGAGCCTCTGCCTTAGTATAAGGTCTAGTCAATGTATTAACCACCGACAACAAGCTTTTGAAGGGAAGACTTGCAGGTACTGGGCCTGCTGAGTAACCACCATTGGTATACAAGGTGCTGTAGCCCCAGGCCCAGTCTAAGAGTGGGAGAATAACGGGATATCATCCCAGAGAGGGAAAGGCTTAAGGACTAAGTCTTGGAGGAGGTGCACTCAGGGTATGTCTACACAGCAATTAAACTCCCATGGCTGGCCCAGGTCAGCTGACTCAGGCCAACTGCAGGTGTTCAATTACCATGTCATCATACCCTCAGAGACCAGAGAGAGGTCAAAGAAGCCCTGTAACCATGACCTATTGGTGGGTGCGTGGTGGGATGAAGGTGACTGGGGAATATACAATGAGCAACAGCAGCAGCAAACACAACTATTGTAAAAGGAAAAAAGCAAGAGAACTGTCAGACGTTCTTTGTGGAAAGAATAGGAGAAGACACACAGGAAAAATGAATCATAGAATCATAGAATATCAGGGTTGGAAGGGACCCCAGAAGGTCATCTAGTCCAACCCCCTGCTCGAAGCAGGACCAATTCCCAGTTAAATCATCCCAGCCAGGGCTTTGTCAAGCCTGACCTTAAAAACCTCTAAGGAAGGAGATTCTACCACCTCCCTAGGTAATGCATTCCAGTGTTTCACCACCCTCCTAGTGAAAACGTTTTTCCTAATATCCAATCTAAACCTCCCCCATTGCAACTTGAGACCATTACTCCTCGTTCTGTCATCTGCTACCATTGAGAACAGTCTAGAGCCATCCTCTTTGGAACCCCCTTTCAGGTAGTTGAAAGCAGCTATCAAATCCCCCCTCATTCTTCTCTTCTGCAGACTAAACAATCCCAGCTCCCTCAGCCTCTCCTCATAAGTCATGTGCTCTAGACCCCTAATCATTTTTGTTGCCCTTCGCTGGACTCTCTCCAATTTATCCACATCCTTCTTGTAGTGTGGGGCCCAAAACTGGACACAGTACTCCAGATGAGGCCTCACCAGTGTCGAATAGAGGGGAACGATCACGTCCCTCGATCTGCTCGCTATGCCCCTACTTATACATCCCAAAATGCCATTGGCCTTCTTGGCAACAAGGGCACACTGCTGACTCATATCCAGCTTCTCGTCCACTGTCACCCCTAGGTCTTTTTCCGCAGAACTGCTGCCTAGCCATTCGGTCCCTAGTCTGTAGCGGTGCATTGGATTCTTCTGTCCTAAGTGTCGGACCCTGCACTTATCCTTATTGAACCTCATCAGATTTCTTTTGGCCCAATCCTCCAATTTGTCTAGGTCCTTCTGTATCCTATTCCTCCCCTCCAGCGTATCTACCACTCCTCCCAGTTTAGTATCATCCGCAAATTTGCTGAGAGTGCAATCCACACCATCCTCCAGATCATTTATGAAGATATTGAACAAAACCGGCCCCAGGACCGACCCCTGGGGCACTCCACTTGACACCGGCTGCCAACTAGACATGGAGCCATTGATCACTACCCGTTGAGCCCGACAATCTAGCCAGCTTTCTACCCACCTTATAGTGCATTCATCCAGCCCATACTTCCTTAACTTGCTGACAAGAATACTGTGGGAGACCGTGTCAAAAGCTTTGCTAAAGTCAAGAAACAATACATCCACTGCTTTCCCTTCATCCACAGAACCAGTAATCTCATCATAAAAGGCGATTAGATTAGTCAGGCATGACCTTCCCTTGGTGAATCCATGCTGACTGTTCCTGATCACTTTCCTCTCATGTAAGTGCTTCAGGATTGATTCTTTGAGGACCTGCTCCATGATTTTTCCAGGGACTGAGGTGAGGCTGACTGGCCTGTAGTTCCCAGGATCCTCCTTCTTCCCTTTTTTAAAGATTGGCACTACATTAGCCTTTTTCCAGTCATCCGGGACTTCCCCCGTTCGCCACGAGTTTTCAAAGATAATGGCCAAGGGCTCTGCAATCACAGCCGCCAATTCCTTCAGCACTCTCGGATGCAACTCGTCCGGCCCCATGGACTTGTGCACGTCCAGCTTTTCTAAATAGTCCCTAACCACCTCTATCTCCACAGAGGGCTGGCCATCTCTTCCCCATTTTGTGATGCCCAGCGCAGCAGTCTGGGAGCTGACCTTGTTAGTGAAAACAGAGGCATGATAATGAGACATGAGCAGCTCATTAAAAAGCAGAGTTCTGCAGAGAAAGGAAGCAAGAACCTAAAAAGATAAAAAAGACACACAGTTGGTTAGCCAGCTGTACTCAGATGACCAGAAAATGCATCATAGTCCAGAACTGGGTGAGGACTCTGAGGAAGGAGACAATTCACCTGCAAAGGTCAAGGAAAACAAAGGCCAGAATGAACCAGTGGGATTGGGAGAGTCAAGGAAGGACAAGTTCTCAGCAGTAAGTATGGAGTATGACCAAAATGTCTGCAGCATCGGGGCCCCATTCTGATCAGGTTTCCCGAATCCACAGATCCTGGAGTGGCAGATGCTGGAATCTGAGAGGGAAAAGCTGCTATCTGAGAAAGAAAATGGGAGCAGCAGTGCTGACACCCAGAGCCAGGCACCCAATAATCCAGTAAGAAGGGATTAGAACACTGAATGCCAACTCCCCAAGGAGCATAGAACTGTTGCCCTAGTTTAAGGAGGGTAAGGATACCATTGCTTATGTCACACCTTTGCGAAGGCCTGTGACTTAAAAAGGATAGACCCTGCATATCAGTGTTTTCTTACTCCCTTACTCAGTACAAAAGGCATAGATGCCTACTGCCAAATGGAAGGGACAGACTGTGTGGACTATTAACAATTTAAAATTGCCTTGCTTCCTAAATTTGAACAGATTCCCAAGGGAAAGATGGAGGGGGAGGGGTGAAGAATCCAAAAACAAAAAGGGATGACCTATATGGAGATGGCAACTAAGCTGGGGGCAGCACTACCATAAATGAGCTGTATGAAGTGGTTGGGTTGAACTTTTTATAATTTCTGTCCCCATGATCTTAGAATGTGGGTAAGTGATCGGAAGCCAGAAGACCCCAGTACTGCAGGCCAGCTGACTGATGAATATGTAGATAGCAGGTCTGGATACAAGAAGCCCAAGGAGAACTGGCCCAAGCATGGGACCCTAGCAAGGGGGAACATGTGGGTTCACTCCAGCAACAGGAAGCAAGTAATCCCAAACTAGGGGGAGCAGCAGCTCCAAGACAACTTCCGAAAGGAAGTCACAGAGATTGGAGGCATTTTAACGATCAGGGAACCGGGCACAAGTGGGCAGACTGCCCAGGGATCAGGCTCCAGGGGCTGAGAGTGAGCCACTACAAGTTAACTGACTGACTGTCCAGCTGGTGGGATAGAGATAGACTGTCCAACTGTATAGAAATAACTATATTACTTGGCCTCCAGAGGGAGGAAATTACACAGCCAGCTCATCTGGGTCATACGATGTACAGGTGGCAAAGTTCATTCCCCAGGCATTTGTGTATATATCTTGCTGTACTAATGGGAACTCCCAGATCTCCAATGCGGGCAGAAGATTAGTGGAGAGACATTCAAGGGGTGGAGGTACACTGGCACTGCCCTCATCTTAGTAAAACCCCTTGTGATGAAAACGCAGCAGGTGCTGGCAGACAGAGAGATGGGGTGAAAGCTCCAAGGGTAAAAACATTTGCCCTGCCTGTACCAAATCCCCAAACCCTGCTAGGTTTATACAGGGAAGCTAGTGGTGGGAATGTCAGAGGATATTCCATTTAATATTTTACTGGGAAATGGTGTGAATTTAGCCCCGGGTCTAAGTCTGCAGCAGAGGCCAGCAAACAGTTTGGACCACTCACAGTAGCCAGCTGCTCCTGAAGATGTAAATGAAGCAGCTAGGAAGAGGAAAATGGATCCTTCCCCCTCTGCTTGTCACCATCTCACCAAAAGTGAGAATTCAAATGAGGGAGTGTGTGGAGGCGGGGCTTACTTCTCCACTCACTCCAGTATGTGAGAAACAAACTGGTCTGTTGAGCTCAATGTGGTGTAAAGATGTGGGATATCAATGCAAATGGTCTAGCACAGTCCCTTAAGGGTGAGTAAATGGGTGGATATGTGAAGCTTCTGTCCTATTTCCTGCCTACCTGCAGCCAGCTCTTGATTGAATTAACCCCTTGTATTCAGACAGTAACCCCCTTCCAAAAAAAAATCCGACAAATAGAACATAATATTCATAAATTATAACTGAGCAACTCAAAATCTGTCACAAAGTTCATGGCACTAAGAACCATTATTCTGATTATGTTTGTAAATTAAGTTTCTCTCCTTAATTAGGATTCATTTTAGATTTTTCTAATATATATAAATATTTAGTACATAATATATCATTATGACATATTAAAGAGACTGAGCATATTGATAAATTAATACCATGGCATTTCGCCTCTAACACAGATAAATTTCCCCATCCTATTACAAATAACTTTAGACATCCAATCTTCCTGTTAGACTAACAAATTTATTTGGGCATAAGCTTTCATGGGCTAAAACCCACTTCATCGGATGCATGTAGTGTAAAATACAGTAGGAAGATATATATACACAGAGAAAATGAAAAAATGGGTGCTGCCATACCAACTGTAACAAGACTAATCAGTTAAGGTGGGCTATTATCAGCAGGAGAAAAAAAACTTTTGTAGTGATAATCAGGATGGCCCACTTCAAACAGTTGATAAGAAGGTGTGAGTAACAGTAGGGGGAAAAATAGCATGGGGAAATAGTTTTTACTTTGTGTAATGACACATCCACTCCCAGTCTTTATTCAAGCCTAATTTAATGGTGTCCAGTTTGCAAATTAATTCCAATTCTGCAGGTTCTCGTTGGAGTCTGTTTTTGAAGTTTTTTTTGTTGAAGAACTGCGACTTTTAGGTCTGAAATTGAGTGACCAAGGATGTTGAAGTGTTCTCTGACTGGGTTTTTGAATGTTATAATTCTTGACATCTGATTTGTGTCCATTTATTCTTTTGTGTAGAGATTGTCCGGTTTGGTCAATGTACATGGCAGAGGGGCATTGCTGACACAGGATGGCCTATATCACATTGGTAGATGTGCAGGTGAACGAGCCTCTGATAGTGTGGCTGATCTGATTAGGTCCTATGATGGTGTCCCTTGAATAGATATGTGGACAGAGTTGGCAACGGGCTTTGTTGCAAGGATAGGTTCCTAGGTTAGTGTTTTTGTTGTGTGGTTGCTGGTGAGTATTTGCTTGGTTTTTGGTATTTTGGTATTTGCTACCACTCTGAAATCTTCCTGTTGTAATTTGATGTTAGAATAGTTTATTTTTCTGCCAATTTTTCTATTGTGTCTACACAGTCAAAAGGAAAGGTACAAGGAAAACACAGAGATATCTGCTTTTCCTGAGCACCAGTATGTAAAGAATTACCTGTAAAATTCACTCAGCAGTCTTTAATTGAGTTTTAATGTGGTGTCACTACAAAAAAGTCTCAAGGTACAACGCTCTTAGTAATTCAAACCAATAGCTGTTCAAATATTGAATTAAAAAAGAATGACCTCTGTCATTCTCATCCCAGGAGGGGGGGGAAGTATCTGAACACAGGTTATTATTCACCAGTATAGTTCAGCAAGTGTCTCACTGAGGTATCTGTTTAAATACCTTGCTGAAGCAGGGCCTCAAATAACACGTATAAAAAGGACAAATTATTGCTGCTTTGAAAGAAAATTTTCTTCCTTCTAACACCAGAAGTGTTATCAGAGAGACTTCATTCTCCTGCTTGAATCTCAAAACCAGGTCAAGATCAATGGGTAAGTAAAAAGAAAGAGGCATCTGCCAGACCCTTTTGTTTTTGGCAATGTTCAGTTTTGTAATCCACAAATGCATTTTGTTGATTCAGATTTTATTGTAGCCTAGTCTAAATAGTCTTCATCCTCGTAGCACAAAAAAGTACTAATTATTTGCTACAGCAAGTGAGACAGTTACCCAGCTGATAAATACAATTGCTATAGCAGGTAAGCCTCAACCCAGCCGATAAATACAATTGCTATAGCAGGTAAGCATCAACATTAGTGGGTCTCTTTCAAATGGTTATTTAAGAAGCTGGTTCTTTATTTTGTCCACTAGATGGCATAAGATTTTCCTTTTAAAAAAATCAGTTCAATACACAGTAGGGTCTAGATCTAACTTCTTTTAGATTCATTGGGACCGAAGCTGTTGCATTTTTAAGGTACTCTCTCGTCACAGACTATTCCAAAGCACAAATCGTTCCAGTTGACCAAAATTGGTGTTCCTCAACAATATAGTTCTTCTCTGCAGACCAGGAAAAGTGGACTGCTGTGTAAAAATTGTGAGCTCTGGTACCTACCCCACTGAATAGTGCCCTCTTGAAGGAACAAACAGCATCTGCTCTCTTACCGCTTGGTGTGACAAAGTACTAGGCAAGCCTCTGCCCCCTCTTTTCCCCTCAGAGAACAGGATTCTACAAGGCATTATAATATATTTAGAGAGACTCTTATTCGGATAGCTGACAAGTAAAATACAGGACCTAATTCTCCTCTTACATCAATGCAAATCAGGAGTAACTCCACGGAAATCAATGGTATTCCACTGGTATAAAACTGCCGTAAGTGAAATTAGAAGGAAACCAATAAGAGTTTCATTTGAAAGCATTTCACAATTCAGATACAACATAAGCATCATCTAGAACAAGCAAGCAAAATAGTAAGCATCAGTCTGCAAAGACAGAAACCAAAAGTGATGAACTCAGAAATGTCCCCCTGATCCCAAGATACAGAATGCCTGCAAAGCTAAAGAGAAGCCTCTGCATTGTGGTGCTCTCTGTTATACAGCTGGGACCAGATTCTGCACCCTGGAATATACCTGTGTAGGGAGTTTAAACTTTTGATTGTAGTCAGTGTGCAATATCTAAGTGACCTTTGTAAAGTCACTGAACGTCAGTTTCCCAAGTGCCAGATGTGGTATTGCGAGGCTTAATCATCAAGTGTTGAGATACTTTGACATAATAAAGCACTACAGAGTTCATGATCTCCTGCACCTTAGCCTTTTGCAGTACAAGGTCTGCTTTGCCTAGGAATGACTGTAAATACATGTAGTTTGAGTTACCTGCAGCCCATTGTCATAGTACTTATTTTTGACATGAGACATTAAAGATAGAACATATGTCCTAATTTCACCATGATAAATATGTCATAAAACTCTTATATTGAAGAACAACATCAGGCTCTGGACCCACAGTTTCTTCAGTAAAAACCAACCTTTCTTAGAGAATACAGAAAGACAGTCAATGTTTAGTATACCGGACCCTTGCTAGAACGCGGGATTTGGGATCCATGCATGGTACCGCGTTAACCCAGGGACCGTGTTATAGCGGGGACCGCGTTAAAATGAAGTCCAATTAAAGTAATTAAATTTGGGATTCATGGACGCAACCGCGTTATATGTGAATTCGCGCTATATAGACGCGTGTTCTAGTGAGGGTCCAGTGTATTTACTGAAGTCAGTGAAGTCATATTTAATTCCCACTTAGGGGGAAGAGGGAAAAATCTAATAGGAACGTAGTAAGTTCTTGAAAATCCATTTAGATTATTAAACTGGAGAAAATGGCAATTTTGGGAGGGGGGAGTTAGGATGAAAATTTTAAATTGGAAAAAATCTACATAAAAAGTGAGATATTGGACAAATTATATTAGGAAAGAATTTTGCTAGCACAAAAACCTGTATAACCCTCTGACCTCAGAAGAGCACAGTATGGAGAAGCAAATGCTAGATTATGCTTCTCAGGAGGAGCAATTGCATAAAATGCAGCAATTCATTCTGAGGTTTCAAGGGGATTCTTGTTAGCATTTTCTGTACATACTGAATTCAGCTAATTAAAGGGCAGTGAAGCTGGACAGTTGAGAGTGGTGCAAAGACATAATTCGAATGATGGATGAACTAAAACTGCTTTACTCTGACAGGTCCATTTACAGTAATGTGCAAATGCATTAGAACAAGCCTCTTTTTCAAAAAAATTTATGATTCATTCAAAATACAACATAAAACTGAATTATAACTTAAGTCTCCGAAATTAAATCTGTTTTAGTTTTTTTAAAATCAGCATTTTGTATGGCAAACCTTGGCAGCAATAACTGCTTTGTATCTCTCAGGCACTGTTGCTATGTGTTTCTCTAGGTTTATGCATATACAGTATATTCCTTCTAATCTGCTGCAGCAATTGTCATCTCGATTGTTCAAGTTTAGTCCCTTTCTGAGTTAAGAGAATCCTGTGTTTAAGCAGGGTGAGGTCTAATAGAAGGCCACACAAGGCTAATAAGTTCCTCAAGCTACTATTCAAAGTTTAAAGTCTGTAAACTGTAGTTCTTTCAACATAATGACAACGTACATGCTCTCTTTAATGCTTTTGGTGCAATTAACTCACGTTTTTGAGGCATGAAGAGAGTTTTAGCATTATTCCCATACAAAGTATTTTATCGGCCTAAATATTTATATGGCTCCCATACCAATTAGCACCTCATACACATTAAAAATGTTATCTTTGTAACAATCCTGAAAGGTGAAGGAGTACAATTCTCATTTAACACAAGAGGAACAATGACTTGCCCAAGGTCACAAAGAAAATCTGGGTCAGTACTGGGACCTGTTTCCAGATTTCCTCAGGCCCAATGCAGTCAACAAGACCAACCACCATTTGGAGAGTACACTATATACAGCCATCTTCTGTTTCACCACAAGGGGTCTTCATGGCTGCCCTTTCTTACCCAGAAAAAACATACTACCTCATCCATTCCTATTTCAAAACTGGTTTCATTTTATCAGTAATAAAAAAACAACAACTAGAATTTCTCATTTTTAAGCGTAGATTGGTTGCCCTGCTTCATCACTTTTTTAGTGTCATACTCAACATGTGCATTAGACTGATCGCATACTGGAGGGCCCTGGGATTCCTGGTGGCAGCCACAGCACCTCATATCATGTTATTACAGTACTAAGTGAAAAGAGCAAGTTATGCTGATGACAAATCACTACACTCAGTATTGAGACATGAATGCATGAAACAAATAATAAAGCCAATACTCCATACAGCACATTTCCAATAATTTACATGCAAAGGAGGAAGGATGTACTATAGAGACAGTGTAATTAAGGTCATCTGAGGGCCTTCTTAAATGCAACCTCAACGCTCTGTTCCCTGGATTTCTAATGTTTGTGGGGTTGGTTTGTTATTAACTGTACCCATTTTCTCTTCCTATTTGACAGGGAACTTAACTTCAGCTGAATGCAGTTTTCTGTGTGGTAACATGTTCTATATTACACACACATTTTCCATCCGATGCATCTGATGAAGTGAGCTGAAGCTCACGAAAGCTTATGCTCAAATAAATTTGTTAGTCTCTAAGGTGCCACAAGTCCTCCTTTTCTTTTTGCGGATACATTTTCCTGTAGTTGTATGTTTGTTGTTGAAAGACATCGTGAAAGAGAGGTGTTTTAAGGAAGGGAATTTGGGGGGGCAGAATGAGTGTTTGAAAATATGGGAAGATTCTGACTGTGGGAGAAGAAGATGAGATCAGATCTTCTGTAGAACTTGAGGGATGCTGGTAACTTGGAAGTTTATTTTCAAGTATCCCATTGCACTCAGTTTAAACCTCCCATTACAAACTTTTCTCATAGCATATACCTGGCTCTTGGTATTAAGTGAGCTCTGAGTAATTCATGATCTTCTATACACCCATCCAGCATTAAAAAGACTATTGCCTTAATTCGGTTAAATCTGCTTAGATCTTTTGCTCTTATCATCTTAGTACTATAATTTTACAAATATGAGGCCCTCTATCCATACTTCATAGGCGCTAGTTTATATGCCTATCTGACCCTGTTACATTTGATAAAATAAAACAATGTACAGTAAATGATATTGACAAACCCTTATTGAACACTGTAAAATGGTCATCCACCTCCTGAGTGCCCCCTCATGGCTGGGGTTGCTCTTCAGGCTCTGCCTCGGTTTCCCTTCTTGGGTTCCTCAATAACCCCCAAAAGGCTTGTGTCCAATAACAGAACCCCTTCTTGAAGTCTGGTTTATTCATATAAAATAAACTCAGTATAAATCCTCTTCTTCTCCAGTTTCACACAGCACTTCCACCCCAAGTTCTGTCCACCTTCAAGTTTCCAAGCAAGGTACAGCTTTTCCACCCTTCCTAGGCTCCACTCAAGTCTCTTCCCTCCCCTGGAAACAGGAGCCTTCAATCAGGTAAAGTTCAAACTTAATCCCAAGACTACGAGGTAGTCTTGCCCCCCGCAGTTGCTGCCTGAAGCCAGCTACAGCTCTCCAGGCTTTGTCCTGTCTGGCACTCCCAACCCTACATCTAGTTGGAATGTTACCAGCTACCACTTGAGCCCTCACTCTCTCTTAGGCCTCTCCCTTATAAGAGGCCTGACTGGGTTTGCTGATTCACTGGTCACATGACCGTCATTTTTGCTATCTGGAAAGGTGATTTAAGCTTTTTGCAGGTGGACAGAGGGCCACCTCCCCTGAAGGGGCCAGCCACCCTTTGACAATTACCCAAGAACCATTTAAAATCAGAAAAATACTGCAACTTTGTGTCCACATGGATTAGTCTAATCACATGGTAAAGACCTGGTCAATCTGCAAAGCCTTTGTTCTAGATCTAAGACAGATGAACTTGTAACCAAGGAGAAAACCCAGTTGTGGGTTTTGAAACACAAACCTACCAGACCCCTAGGTTGGGGGGTGAACTGTGCTGAACTTTTCAGCACGTGTGTAGGTTCTTTTATTGTTCTAATATGTTTTCTCTGTAATGTTTTTACCTTAAGAAAAAATGTGCTTGCTCAGAAGAGGCTGTCTGATCATTTATAACACAGCCTTCCAAGACAAAGCGAAGCACAGGCGCTGGTCTGTCTAGGCAGTCTCTTTCTGGGGGATATCACAGTATAAAATAGGAAGTTGTGCAGCTTTATAATACCTGTTCAAGTAGGAGGGGGCAAGGGTCCCTACCCAGAGACAGGTGACAGCTGAAGACCTGAGACCTGACTGGAAACTCCTGGAGCGGACCACCGAAGGGAGAATAAAGGTACAGTTACCTGAAACTATGACAATAAATTTAAAACAAATTTTATTTAATGTGGAATGACTTTTTTATTATTATTAAAAATATTGAGATAAAATTTTAAAACACAATTTTAAAAACTGTGGTTGGTGTTTTTCAAACTAATTTTGTCACCTTTCCTAAATCTCTATCGCCCTTCTCATTTACTGTTGTAATCCTGTTCACTCTTAAGTTTCTGTACTCCTCTCCCCTGACCCCTCTACCCCCCATTTTGAAGAAAGCAGGGTAAATAAAAATGGATGATTAATTTTTTGTTTAAGTACAGGTTTATTTTTTTAAAATAAATATATCTAAAATTAAACTGTAATCTATTGAAATAATTTAAATTAAATAGAAAAAATTCAAACAGCAAATTTGCTGCCAAGTTTTAAAGACAGTCAAACCACTGGTGGAAGTCACTGGCTAAGCACAAGGAATCAGAGGCAATACTGTGTTTTGGCCTGCAGAAGTGATACCATTTTAGGTTTGGAGTACTTGTGGCACCTTAGAGACTAACAAATTTATTTGAGCATAAGCTTTCATGAGCTACAGCTCACTTCATCGGATGCATACAGCTCACTTCATTGGATGAATTCACTGTATTTTCCACTGAATGCATCCGATGAAGTGAGCTGTAGCTCACAAAAGCTTATGCTCAAATAAATTTGTTAGTCTCTAAGGTGCCACAAGTACTCCTTTTCTTTTTGCGGATACAGACTAACACAGCTGCTACTCTGAAACCTGTCATTTTAGGTTTGTTTCATGGGTTTCTTGATGGGATTTGAGATACATATTATATTTTTTTCTTATTTGCTAAGCACCAATGAATAGCATTCATAATGGATGATATTCCTAAGTGTACTGCTATAGCTGTGTTCAGTAGTTAAGGAGTCTGTTTAAAATAAATACATAGAATGTTAATTAAAAAAATTAAGGCCATGGTTTCAGAGCTTTTGTCCCTAAGAGCTTTTCTGTTTACTTGCTCTGCATCTTTCTCCACACTTGCCATTCCCCTGGGCATGACACTCTAATGTATAAAACAAAATATAATTGACCTGCTGTGCAAATGCCACGTATGAACTTTTCTTCAAATGAAATTTCTGTTATGTATTTATACACAAATAAAAAGAAAGATTAAAAAGTATATTTGTAGTCAGCAACTACTGGTTATTGTGGGTGTGTGGGGTATAAATAAATAAAGGCACACACTCTCTCGCTCTCTCTAAAGAAGACGAAAGTATTCTTGTCAAATAAATCAAAGTTAGAAATAGCTGATCCCAAGCTAGGTCCAACATGTGTATGAAGTTCCCAATCATCTCAAGATTCTTCTTTGGGGAGAGAGGGTTGAGATGCAATTACACTTCCATACATTCCATATTACAGTTTATGATATCATTTCACATTATTGTTGAAACTTGTCCAAAGGGGATTAAACTGAAGCTATCAGAGCCATTTAAGGTCTGGACCTGCAAGGTGCTGGTCACCTCCAAGAGGTACAAAGCACACTGGACTCTGCTCAGTGCCTCTCAGGATCAGACCCTTACCATAAAAGATAATGGTGGATGTGAACCAGTGTCACTAACAGGAATGAGCAAACAATGACTTCTCCATGTCACTCATAAAAAGGTTTTTTTCCTCTTCCCCTTAACAACTAATCCAAGAGGCAGAAAAATATTCATAAAAAAGCTGCACTCAGGAAATTTAAGCTCCTGCAGTTTTGAGTATAGCTATAAAAGTAGGTAAAGTGAAAAATAATTGCATATGAAAATCCGGGAAGACATAAAAATTAGGCTTTCTATTAACTAATATACATCCATTTTGATAGTTTGTGTAATGATCTCAACACCTTGTTCACCCACATTCCCCTAATTTCATTTTTGAAAAGCAATATTATTCTGCTACTGCACATACATTCCAGCAGCAAACACTGTGCTCAGTTCTGTTAAAAGAACAATGATACTGCATCACAATCTTAAGCTGAATTTTTTTTTCCTTCCCTCCTCCCTCTTCTGTTTTATAGGTCTCATTCTCAGAAAAATGTTGGTTTTGTATCAACTGAATTAACCAAGAAATTTCAGCCAAGCAGTTTTCTATGGAAAACTGACATTTTAGGAGACTGCACAAACAGCTATAGTTAGAAGAGTCAGGCTCCAGTAGTAAAATATAATGTAGTTACTCTGGATTGGCCAGCACTGAAAATTAGTTATTTTTTATTAATATTGATTCTGTTATCTTGTAAAGTCCATGTTAGTTACATTACATTTTATGACCAATATGCTGACTTACCTGCAAAAGACAAAAACATTCCATGAATCACTTTTAAAATAAGATTTTTGGCAGGATGAAATGCAACTGCAGTACTTCTATTATTTTTAATTCTACAACTAAAAAAAAAAAAATCTCGTTTATAATCAAGTTTTGTATTGACTGGCTTTCAGACAAAATTATGTACTTCAAATTAGTTTCTAGCAAAGTTGATTGATTTGATGAGTGAAACAAATGTCAACTTCCAAAAATGAACTGAGAATAATTTCCAGATATTAGTCACAGTTTTTGACAGAAACCAATCAGGCACTGCCAGTAAAATGTCTAACACTTTTAAGCCCATTCCTATTTCATTATCTTAAAAGTTGCTTTACCTTGAACTCTAGGATCTGACTGGGGTGGGCTGTGTCATATCTCATCCTGGACGTTTTTCTCCTTGAACGATTTAAAATAAGTAGTCCCAGGGGAGAAATTAGTGACATGTGAAGGAGAAAACAGAAGTCCTCTAATGGATTTCAGACTTACATAAAAACTTTCAAGCTCCATGGATCACAAGTTTAAAACTTCATCACTTTACTACATAGCAATGGGGAGCTTACAGCAAGATCATATTTACAATATTTACTCCCCAACCACTACACACATTGTTAAACTCTGTGTGACTCTCCACTGACCAAGATTACTTTAACAAAAACAAAGAAACAATTGCATTCAACATACAGAGCTACAGTGATAGTAAAAGAAAATCAGGTGTCAGGAAAACCTAAAATAAAAATAGAGTTTATTTTACAAGCCAGTTAAATGAAATATACAGGCATTACTTACAATTACCAGCTGCTCCTGTACAGTTCAGCCTGAGCTGATCTGCTACCAGCATCCTTTAAGTTTGCTATATACATTTCCCAACAGTTTCATGCTCTCCTTCTGTGTAGTGTCTCCAAATCAGTCTCCCAATCAAACAGAGAAAATAGACTGCTATGTACAACAGACATTTACTTAATTAGTCTAACAAGTAATGGAGTTTTGGGTGGGAGAAAAGAAAAACCACCCCCATCCAACTGCCTGTACATTTCATAGCTGAAACACCACATGTTGGTCATATAAATGATTGCCTTTTCCAATAAGCTAGAAACAAGACAGCTATAAAGGAATTACAGCAGTGTGTGCACACAATGTATTCTCCACTGAATTGATTCCAGCTTGAAAGACATTGATGTATTTTCCTGACTGATTCTGTTCAGGAGACAAGCTTTTGAAACAGTGCATCCAGCCCACAAGCCTATAGATATCCATCACATCAAGATTTAATCAGCTCAACTGTGGACCACATCAGCAACCCCTTTCCTTTACCTGTAACCCAACCCAAAAAATACATTTATGTGTTATTCCTAGCTGTTTATGTAAACATGAAAAAAATGAAGGGCTCAGCAAAATTTATTGCAAAGATCCACTCTTTGAAGACAAAATTCTTCTTGAGGCTTCTAACCTTCAACTCCCTGAAGGTGCATTGCAGCAATAGTAGAAATTGATTTAGTGAAAAGCTTCTATTAGTGAGAGTGCTGTTCTCATCAGAAAGTCCCTCCCCTTGCTGTAATCAATAATTTAAGCAAAGCCAAGAATCATGTCAGCCAAAATGACCATGGAAACTGATTTTTTCCCTCCTGTAGAGTAGAAGTAAAATTAAATTAAAGTCTGAACAGGAAATTACCAAAATTAACTCTAGGAACTATAGTTGCATGCCATGGCTTAGATCTTTTTGTTCCCCAAAAGCTTCACAAGTTGAAGAAAGAATCAAAACTTTATTACTAAAAAGGGGAAGACTCTCTAGGTTTAATGTATTCCTCCCTGTGACGTCTGTTATGCTCAAATAAGAAATCCACTGTACAGAGCTATAACTCTAATTTGAACTTCTGTCTATTATGGCAGTCCTGTTATATCAATATCTGTCAGTGTTTTGCAGCTATCTCCAGGAGTTAATAACACAGCTGAAAAAAAGGCTTCATTTTGAGATGTAGCCTTGCCATATCTCAATCCAAAAGCTATTAAAAATAATAGGGAAATGGGTGTGGTTAATATTATTGTATGTCAGTATTTAGGAAAAATAGTTTAATGAAGACATTTTTTGTTTGTATAGGTCAAAGTTTTTACTTGAAAATCATATTTGATAAGAAATTAGCCTACAATATCAAATGATTGTCTATACAAAATGTACAATATCAAATTTTAACAAGAAAACAGATTTAAGTTTCTAGCTCCCAAGGGACTATTATAAACAGTGAGTAAAAATTGATAGCACACATTTTAAAACTTACAAAACACCTCTCCTGAGCGTCATTTAAGTGTCATAGACAAACCTACTGTGCAAATGAAAGAAAATGCACTGTTAGGCACCAGAAGTCCAGAGCTTAGGCACCATGGGAAGCCCATTTAAAGTCATTATATTATGCCCTGCTGTGTCTTGGTGGTGGAGATTTATGGCCTGATTTTCATAGATGCTAAGCACCCGGGTGCACAACACCTCTGAAAAATCAAGCAATTAATTCTTAACTGTGAAGAATTTACTCACTTTTATGGAATTGCCTAAAATAAATACTTAATCCTTTCAAGACAGGGACCAAGTAGCTGTCTAAATAGAAGAGGGAGTTCAAACTAAGTTCATTTTTGGTGCACCACCCCCCTGCTTGCAAAACACTTCCCAGTACCATTGTTGCAGGTCAATGGGAACAGCCTTGTATGGGCCTGGATCAGCCCCGTCCCCCATTAGCAGAGGAGAGGTGGCCTCAAATCTTGTCTCTAGCCTAGTTCTTATATTGGCATCCATTACTCCCTGTGTCCAACAGCACCCCTAGTGATAGTATAGTTGTGACTGATCCTGAATTAAGAAACGATGGCCCTGACTCAGTCAAATCGTTTCAGCATGTGCTTAATTTGCACTGAGTTCAAATGTGGGCTTAAGTGCTTTGCTGACTAAGGACAGGATTACTCCTGTACTTAAAATCGCTGAAGTCAGGCCTATATCCCTATAAACAGCTGTGTAAATAACTGATTTTCCAGTTTGGTGGCCAAACTGAAATAATAATTAAAAAAAAAGTTTTAGTTTTTGAGGTTTTTAAAAATAAAATGGAAGTAAAACTCAAACCAAAAATTTGTTTAGAATTGAAAAAATTGAAAAAAATTTTTTTTTCTTTTTCTTGGCTGAAAGTATTTGGCAAATTTGACACAGATTAGTGAAATATTTCGGTTGACCCAAATCTTTATTTGAGGGAGTGGGGCGGAAGGGGTAGAAAACAAAGTTGAATGTTCACCCAGCTCTATTCCTGAGTAATGCAAGAGACTCAAATCAAAGCAGAGCTATTTCAGGCCATGGTACCATCTGAATGGACTGCATGCATTCTCCATAACATCATACCCAATAACTACATTTAAAGAACATTATTTAGGTTACAAAGTTAAACATTTAAAAGTTTAGGAAATGCCAGAATTAAGATTGCCTATGTAACTGTAATTCAGCCTCCTTGCATGTAATCTGTGTGATACACAGTTTAATTACATCAGGGGTGGGGAACCTTTTTTCTATCAGGGGCCACTAACCCACAGGAAAAATCAGTGGCGGGCCACACAGCCCGGTGGCCGGGGGTGGGTGGGGCGGAAAGGCTCGGGGCTTCCCTTAGGCTCCAGGGTGGGGTCAGAAATGAGCGATTCAGGGCGCGGGAGGGGGCTCTGGGCTGAGGCAGAGGGTTGGGGTGCAGGCTCTGGTGTGGGGCTGAGGATGAGAGGTTTAGGGTGCAGGAGGGGGCTCTAGGCTGGGGCCAAGGGGCTTGGAGTGTGGGAGGGGCAGCGGGCTCCAGCCAGGTGGCGCTTACCTCAGGCAGCTCCCGGTCGGTGGCACAGCAGGGCTAAAGCAGCCTCCCTTCTAGAAGAGGCTGCCACTTCCAGAAGCGGCTACTACATCCAGCGCCTAGGCAGAGGGGCCAGGGGGCTCTGTGCAGTGCGTACTGACCACGCCCGCCCACAGGCACCACCTCCACAGATTCCATTGGCTGCGGTTCCTGGCCCTCAGTCCCTCACTCTCTCACAGAATCCATCTGAAAACAGCTCTGGAAACTAGACTAGCCTACATGACTGCCTATATTCGGCTATCTACTGCTTCAAACCACCTATTAAATTCTGAACTTAAGTACATAAGAATGGCCCTACTGGGTCAGACCAAAGGTCCATCTAGCCCAGTATCCTGTCTTCTGACAGTGGCCAGTGCCAGGTGCCCCAGAGGGAATGAACAGAACAGGTAATCATCAAGTGATCCATCCCCTGTCGCTCTTTCCCAGCTTCTGGCAAACAGAGGCTAGGGACATCATTCCTGCCCATCCTGGCTAATAGCCATTGATGGACCTATCTAGTTCTTTTTTGAACACTGTTATGGTCTTGGCCTTCACAACATCCTCTGGCAAGGAGTTCCACAGGTTGACTGTGCACTGTGTGAAGAAATTGCCCTAGGATCTACTGGTCCTTATGTCCTATTCTATCAAGAGGAATAGCAGTTCCTTTTCATCTTCCTACAGATTTCAGTATCCACCTTATGAGCGTGGACTGAATTTTGGCAGGAATTCTATGCAGCTTAGAAAAATGCTGAGGCATAGATTTATCAGGTCAATCTCACTCATATTTCACTCTTTTTTCACAGCTTTATGTGTTGGAAGCAATTTTTTGAAGTCTGGTGTTAATTAGCATTGGATCTTTGCCTGTTTCTTTAATATCCTCTAGACTGTCCTCTTTAATATCCTCTAGACACAGACATTTGGACACATTTCTTACAGATAGATCCTGTTTATAAATTACCTTACTCTCTGGCTTCTCTTCTTCAGACACTGATCCTTCCTCCTTACTCTAAGCTAGAGTTGTAAAACAGACTACCCTAAACCTAAGCACAGAACAGTTTCTGGAGCAAGATGCACTCAATCGTATGGAGGAAGCTTAGGGTCTGGAATTATTCTCATTTATGTCTGAGAAAAACAAAGCTCGAAAAGCTTAGAAAAACAGCTTGTGAGGTCGGGGAAAGGAAAGTCAAGATAACCACTGCTTCTTAAATTTTATTTTCACTGAACATATGCCTTGCTTCCCCTAAAAAGTACTTAAAAAAATCTTTCACATTAGCATAATATACTGTAATCCCAAATAAAAGGGAAAAAATAATATCTGTTAAATATACAGTGCAAGACCAGTAAATTGCATTACAAAGCTAGATAGAACAGGATTCTGAAGACACTGTCAGCTGCTATAGCTTCAATCCTCTGATTAAAGCAATGCTGTCAGTCATGTTTCTACATACTCTTGTCATAAAAGTTTGTTATCTGCATAGTTTGCACGTTTCCCTTTTCCCTCTCAAATATTCTGTATTTTCCAGCTAACCAACAGCAAACTTTAGTTTAACCAACAGTTAACTATGGTACACACAACTTCATTACATGCATTTGTAAAGCCCTCAACACTATAGTATCTGAGCACTACTTGCATGATTAAAAAGAAGCACAGTATTTTCCTCCAAATATGGAACTATAAATTTTGCCATGTGAATCAATAAAAATCCCCCCCGACAAAACCCAGAGGCCTGCGAGCAGGAGACCAACTGACAATAACATAAGCCAATTGACCAAATTCAGGTGCAGTTGGCAAGATCCTTAGCTGGTATAAAGCCAACAGAAGTCAGTGGAGCTATGTCAGTTTACACCACTGATGTTCAGGCACAGTATATCTAAAGCATAGGCCTAAGTATAGGAGTGTGAAGTGTTGGACAAACCATCACAAGAAGAGAAGAAAAGGGGAAGCCAGTCCCACGCTGCATCACCTGCCAGCAATATCACGGCTGGCGGCAGGACCCTCCAGCTGAAGGGAATTTTAAAAAGGGATTGAAGCAGACTCTGAAGGACCCTGACCGAGAAATCTAGATATGAAGCAGAGAAGATTTAGAAGTAAGCAGCCCTAAGGATGGAAATCTAGGAGCAACCAAGCCTGGAAAGAAGGCCTGACCTTTATTTTGTCTTATTATTCATTTGTTAAATAAAACCAAAGCTCAGGAAGGGAGTGAGTTTTTCTGTACACAGAGTATGGACTGTGCCTTAAGGGAGATAGAAAAAAGTCACTTCCTTGAAATAAGAGATTTATTTGCTAAAAGTTGGCTACATCGCTAAAGATGTGACTTGGGGTTATGTCCCACAGAGCTTCTTCTAAGGCTTATATTTTGGTTCCTTCAAACTTGAAATGGTGCCAGACTCCCTCACAAGATAGCTATCTGGGTCAAAACTTTCAGACTTCGGTGCCCAAAGTTAAGAGCATAAATTCCTATTTAGGCACCAATTTTTACGAAGTAGCCTTATTTTCAAAGGGGCTGAACACCCTAATTTCTCCTTGACTTCAAGTCAGGCAATCTATTTAGGCATCTAAATAAGGATTTGGGTGGCTAACTTTAGAACCCAAATGTGAAAATTTTGTCCTGAACTACACACGTCTCAAAAAAAACAAACAGGATTCGCTAGTATTACCAAACACCTGATTTTCCAAAGGCTTCGGATGTCCCTCTTTGTCACTGGAAAATTGGGGCTATATAATTTACACAAGCATGATGTATGCAAAGACAGCGTTCAGCATGCATCCAAAGATAGCTGTTCCAGTTCAATTTATCTTGTTCTCCTGCCAGTAGGTCCAAAGTATTTATCATTACTGGAAAACTGTATAAATAATTGATTGGCTGTTTAGAACAAAATTACCAAGTTAAAAACATTGTGAAGACAAATCTAATAATTTACATGCATCTTAAAAAGGGATAATTAAAGGTAGATGAATATGCAGTTAGTTACTCTGAGAGCACAGGAAGTTATGCAGGTATATGCTGTAAACAAGTAGTAATAGAGATATTAAGAGTTATTTGGTACATAGGCAGCAATTAGTCAAGTAAGTTTTTGGTACTATAAAATGTAAGTCAATTGGTTAACAATTACCAGTAGCACGCAGACCAAAACCTATACCAGTATCTACACAGATACTGTGTGGCATCAGTAAATAACCATTTAGAGCATCTTCCCTCTGGAGATCAGTGAGTACCGGATCTAATAAAGCCCATCTTTTCTAAAACCAGTCCTACAACTGTCAAGGCTATAATATTGTTTCCCTATCTCATATTTCCTGAATGTTGTCTAGCCACAACTTAATTGAACCCAATTCTATTGTGAACCATGTTCTGGTGATGCATTTCCTAGCAGTTGTCATTAATATTCTGAATTGATGTCATTCTTCAGTTTTGAAGTCTTTGAGTTTGTTTTTGAGCACTAAACTGGGAGTAGGTTGGGTTTTTTGTAAATCAAAGTACATGTTGACAGTATTAGGCATGCTATTGTGTATGTGAGTTGCTTGATATTATTTGCTGAAGTTTGGAAGAATTGGTCCTCTGACTTCTTTGCAATCCTGTAAAAGTTTCTATTGACTTGTCTTTTTTTCACACCAAGGAAACACAGAAATGTGCTTTGAGAGAACAGAACATGTTTGTTAGTTATGTCTGACATAGGGACTGAAAAACAAATATGAATCTTGTAAAGACATTCACTTTAACAGTGTCAAAGCTACCTATTATATTTAGTGGCAGAATTGACCATCTTCCTAAATATTTCTGCATGGTTTCATATCTGCTGAAGTTTTTTTTATCATATAGAAATATTATGCCTGTATGTATTATAAGTCCAATATACCATGCTCCATTTACAAGATTCAAGCTCCTGATTCTCAAGGGAGAGTTTCATTGTGATAACATCTGTATGGGATTTTCAGTGATTAAATTGAAACTCTGTTTCCTCAGAGACCACTGGCAGCAAGGCTTTGGTTTAGTGATGTACTGTAAAGGAGACCACTATCTTCAAAATACATTTTATTTTTGATAGCCTTTATATTTATAGCTTGCACCAGAGAGAAAAACTGTATTGTGTTGGCCAGAGGTTCAGCCGCCAAGATGAAGAGAGGGAATAATGACCACACTTGGCTAGGGCCCCTGTTCAGCCCCAAGGGTTCTAAATTCAGGCCATTAATTTGGATTGTTGAAGTGTGGGCAGAGTTTAGGGCTCTGACCCATCAGAAGACTTCACCTCTTAAATCCTATTAGATTTAATGCTGCAAACAAGTGTGACCATTTTAGGCCCAGATCCTCCAAAGATTTAAGCACACACAAAAGTTACCTTGCTGAAGTCAATGAGACTATTGCAGGCATAAAGTTATACAAATAAACATGGGCTTAAGTCTTTGCAGAACCAGGGCATTATTCTGTTAAACATTTTTTCTGTATCTAGTAAAGGCACAAAGGACAATCTTCTCGGGCTGGTCAAAGTTTTTCACTGAAACTGTTTTTATATTTCATGAGAAGTATCTTCTCTCCTTTGATACACTTGCCTTGTCTGTCGGGGTAGCCCAGTGCTGGTCTGCTGTTCACCAAGCCATGGAAGCTGTTCTGTAGTTCTTTTGGGGTGAATTAACACTGTAGAGGAGGCCTTATTTTGTTTGAGGAATGATTTTATAACCATCTGCCCCAGATACACCAGGGTTTGGCATATGATAAGGACGTCAATTACACCTAAAGCTTTGGGGTTTCTAATTGTTCTGTAAGGATATCTGCCTCTCAGTCAATCTGGCCATTTTTCTTTTGTTAAGCACTGAATTATAGCGGGAAGGTCAGAGGGTTCCTGTTCATTCTAAGGGCAGGTCTACACTTAAAACACTGCAGCGATGCACCGGCATAGCTTCAGTGGAGACGCTACCTTTACCAACAGGAAGACTTCTCTCATCGGCATAGGTACTCCACCTCCTCCAGAGATAGTAGCTATGTTGATAATGCAATAAATACAATTATGCTACCACAAGTACAGCTTTAAGAGATTCCTGTATACACTGGGGACACTTCATTATTACAAATTTGGGGGGAGGTGTAGTTTGAAGATATAGAATTTTTTTGAAGTCTTTGATTTGCACACCCCTTAATAGCAAACTGTTCTATTGCCAGGATTTTGGTAAACAGTTTAAATTAATTGTAGGGACAAGAAGATAGAAAATTATGCAGAAGAAAGGAGAGGAGGATATTGCACTCTGATTTCCAGTAGGTATGTTCTAGGAAAAAGAAATGTCCCTTTTACAGTATACTTGTGTGTGTGGTGAAATGCTAAGTGTATTCTCTATCTTGGACATGAGTATTTCTCCAGGCATCTGTTAGGCCAATTTTTTTAACAGGATTAAGTGTCTTGGAAATCTTATTCTTCTCTCCTTCCTAAGTGTTATCAGACAACTATTGTCTGCTTTTGTATCTCTTTTCTTTGTTACCTCTTGTGAGGCAGTGGAAATTTTCTGCAATATTTTTGTGATGCTCATGTGTGCCTCAGTTTCCTCTCTGCACTTTCCATTGCTTCCCTGTGGTTGCAAAAAGGGTTAAAAAGCTGCTCTTGAGACAGAGCAGGAGACATGAAGTGTTTTGTCACATAACTGTCTCAGGTGGAATGAATGGATCATTAAGGACTCACTGGAGGATCCAGAAAAAAACAAATGGGAGCCCCAACTACTGGACGGACTGACTGACCGACACCTATCCAAAGGAATCTGCAGCAGTCAGAACATGTGAACTCAGCATAGCTCGGCAGGAGGGGATAAGGGCTGGCTTTTGGAGAAACTTAGCCGCTCTCTCCTGGGACTGACAGAGAGACAGATACAGAAATGGATTCCATAACAGCTTGGCTGGCTGATTGCTCTGGCTTACCTGGTATGTAACCATGTCTTAATTTTAGTTCTGTATGCAAGCCTAAGGACGACCCAGTGCTGTGTTCCAGTCGACTAATAAACTCTACTCTGTTAGCTGCTTGCTTTCACTTTAAATACTCAAGAGTCCTGTGCCCTGAAGTGTATAGCACAAGCCTGCCGCAGGAGTCTGGCTTGGCTGGATTTGCTGCAGGGAGCCACAGAGAGAGAAAGGGTTCACTGGTGCTGGAAGACCCAGTTTTGGAGTTTTGGAGTCTTGGAGTCTTGGAGGCCAGGGGACTGTCCTGTGGAACTGGGTGGGTCCTTGGGGCCCAGCACACTAAAAGGGTCACTCCCAAGCACCTGGGCAGGTTTGTAGAAATTTTGGTGGTGCCCAGAACACCCAGAACCCCGCCCCCCGCAAACTCCCCACACACACCTGCCTATGGCTCTGGGAGGGAGTTTGGGAACAAAAGTAGGTGCAGGGGAGGGGTGGGAGTGCAAGAGGGAGTTGGGGGGGTGCGGGGTTCAGGATGGGGGTGCGGGATGGGGTGAGGGGTGCAGGCTCTGGGAGGGAGTTTGGGGGCAAGAGGATGTGCGGGGGTGGGGGTGCAGGAGGAAATCTGGGGGCCGAAGGGTGTGTTTGCGGAGGGGGTGTGGATGCAGGCTCTGGAAGTGGATGGGGGGGTTCGATACTTACCTGGGGCAACCCCTCCGGCAGTGGCTCCTAGCCGGGGCAGGCCGGGGGGGTCTCCTCACGCTGCTGTCAGGCACCGCCCCTGAAGCTTCCCATTGGCCGCAGGGGCGTTTGGGGCCGGGGCAGCGCGCAGCAGCACAACCCCCTCACACGGGCTGCAAGGACCTGCCAGCAGCCATGTGGAATGAGAGCGTAGGAAGCCGCTCAGCCCTGCTGCGCAGCTGGGTGACTGCGGGAGCCCCCGGGCTGTTTTAAATCGCCCAGGGGTGGCAGGTGGGGCTGGGGGAAGCATGGGGGGAGTGTGTGTGTGTGTGTGGGGGGGGAACTTTGCTGGAGCCGGGCCACTGGGACAGGAATATTCCTGGTGCCCAGGCACCACGGGCCCACAGAACTCGCCGCCCATGCTCCGAAGGGACTGGTTACAGGCTATGGCATAAACCAGACCCTGTGAATCCATGACCCCTGTTTTCCTTTGCTCCCTGACATGTATTGCTGGAGCATCAAGGAGAGGGTACAGAACATGAAACTGCTGGATTATCTTGCTACTTTATTCTCATGACCTGAAGTGTCACTGGAACTGTGTGAAACTTTGAGTGTGCCTCTGTAAGCTCTAACTGAATAGTAAATACTTCTCTGTGCCTTGTTAAGATGCTCAGTGTTGCAACACCTAATTGATTTAGGAGCCCAAGTCTCATTTTCAAAAGGGCTTCAGGCACTTGGGAGCTAAGTGTCTAAATCCTTTTTGAAAATGAGACTTGGGCACTGCAATACTGATTGCAGCAACAACTAATTACCTTTACAAACCTGGGCCTTACAGCCTCTCCCTCTCCAGAATCTGAGTCTATACAGTCCCCACTAGTTATTCAGTGTAACTGCAGAAGGCAAAATAAGAACAAAATACAAGATATTCAAAAAACGGACACTGCCACTTCAGCTATGGATCAGAATTTAAACCAAATTAAAAATTTATGAATTAAATGAACAAATGTTTAATATTAAATTAAAAAAGAAAACCTTTGTCCACCTAATTTTCTGAAAAGCAGCCTTCCAGAGGATAGGCTAGAAGTATTCCTTGAGATTCTTTAAGACCAGCTTCTCCAGCCCATTAGGCAGCTTGAAGTGGCCAGATATGGCCAGTGGAGAATTCTGCCTGTGCAAGTATCCACTGATACAATTCTGGTGGAGGTGGCTTTGCCACTCCCTCTGGCAGCTGTCCCCTGAACCCCAGTGTGGGTCACAGGGGGAAGGAGGCATGTTGGGAGAGTTCTGGTGGGTATTGCTTCATAAATAACAAATCAATTTATTAACACTGATTAATTTGCTACATCTGTGTGAGGTAGGGATTGCACCCATTTTACAGATAAATGAAGTGAGTTAGAAGTATAAAAGGTTCAATCCTGCTTCTATTAGAGTCCATGGCAAAGTTCCTATTAAACTAAACATGAGAACGATTATCCCCTAAGGGACCTGTAAACTTGGCCACTGCCTCTCTGTGCTGAGGAGTTGATAGGCCACCCCTGAGCATCTCCCTCCTTCTCCTTACTGGAAGGAGAAGGGGCTAGGGTGATGCTGGAAGCCAACTTGACCATTGCTTCCCCTTGATACAATGGAGGGAACAGAATGGAACTATTTTCCCCTCATCACAGGGAACAGAGGGCCATATTTAATGTCTCCCTGCCTGCAACGATCTCAGTAGATCGGCACGGGTTACTTGGAGCTGCAGAGTTCCTGGGAAATCTTCATAACCTTTCTGGGACCTGAATTTCACCATCTGGTAACTGCTGGAACAGACTCACATGAAGTCAGATTAACATACTCTGAGCATGCTGAGAAATAACAAGTGTTGTCCAATTAAAAAAAGGGAGAAGGCATCTTTTTCTTTTAAGAGCGACTGAATGGCTGAAAAACTGACAGTCAAAACCAGACAGATAAGATCATGTTTATACCTTTTGCTAGCAGGAAGAGTAGGCATTGCCAAATAAGAGATTAAATATTACCCATTTTTAAAATAACATTTCATAGCAGTAACTGCTGACTGCTGACTTTGCAGTCACTTACATTTTAAAAAAAGAAAACATTGAAGGATTTCTTTTTTAATAGATGCAGATTATGTTGTTATACTATCTTATGCTGCAAATCCAAAAAGTTCAAAGTGGAGGATGTATTTCTATATATATAGTGCCAGTCTTTTACTTATTTCCCCCCTTTCACTGAAATGTGATTTTACTTGTAAATAGCAGAGAGTCTGCATTTAAAAACACTGTTCATGTTTATCATCTCTCAGTTATATCCACTCCCCAGTACACAAACACACACACACTCTCACAATGGAGGACAGTCACTTACGGTATGTCTACATTGCAGTTAGACACTTATGGCTGGTTCAAAGTTTGTGGGGCTGGAACTAAGGGGCTGTCTAATTGCAGTGCACATGTTCAGTCTTGGCTTGCAGCCAGAGCTTTGGGACCCTCCCACCTCAGAGGGTCCTAGAGCCTGCGCTTCAGCCTGAGCATCTACACAAAGGATGACCAAACTTACTGACCCTCTGAGCCGCATATGACTGTCTTCAGAAGTTCGAGAGCCAGAGTGTGCCTGCAGGAGCTTGGCGCTTCAGCCCTGCAGGAGGCGCCTGCTGGGGCTTAGAACTTCAGCTCTGCTCCCGCTGAAGCCCCAAACCCCGGCAGGCACGCCCCACAGGGCTGAAGCCCTGAGCCCCCCCGATGGGCAGAAGCCCCTACCCCACCACCCTGCTGCAAGGCAGAAGTCCCGAGCTCCCCCCGCCCCGGAGTCTGGTAGGTGGAGAATGGGGGTGGGGACCTCCAAGAGCCACACTTAAAACCGGCTCACGAGCCACAGTTTGGCCACCCCTGGTCTACACAACAATTAAACAGCCCCATGAGCCTGAGTCAACTGGCATGGGCCAGCTGTGGGTTTTTAATTGCAGTGTAAACATACGCCTATTTTCTCCGTTTATTGTATTTAGCACCTTGTGTAACAAGTCTTGAGAGACTGAGTTCATTTAGAACAAGAATGTGCATTCATTAATCTTTGTATACAATATGAAAAGTTTGAATCAACAAATTAAAATGATCGTTACAGTGTTGCATGTGGGTTAGAAGTCTTAAACAGTATTTATTATAAAAAAATAAAAAAGTTATTATGAGATGGTTCACTAACTAAATCAGCAGAGTTATTCTACTTCCCAACATCTAAGATCATCATAATGGTCTAAATTTAAAACCCTTCCTTGCCACAAGTTCAGGATATGCAAGAATATTGTAGATTTCAAACCTAGATTCTCACGTTTCCAGTTCTGCAACCAATGACATGCCCATTTTGTTCAAACTAATATTAAAGTTTATTAACTGTTTCATTAAGAAATATTTTCCATGAGATTCAGAGGGCGGAATATAATAGAAATAAAATTACTCAGAGGAAAACAACAAAATGCTCCTTTAACACCATGGCAACATGTATCTGAATTACATATTAACACTGAACACCTATTTTAAGGTATTGAGTGCTCTTTGAAACTAGAATTTTTCCCTTTTACTAATGGAATCTATAGAATTTTAACAATAGGAAGAGTTTTCCTTCTCACAGCATGTAAAACTACATCCAGAAGTTTTTGTTGTTTTCAGCCTAAATCACTTCTAAGAGAAAAATAAGGTGCAGCTAAATGCACACAAACACATGCCATGAATAAGCCTGACACACTTTAAAGTCTGAAGAGTCCATTGTTTTGAAAATTTCCCATCTCTCTAAAGCTGTCAAGAATAAAGAATTTATTTCATCATGTTGCAATGCAGCAGTTTTAAAAGAAGAAAAAAACAAGGAATACTAGCTTTATGTACGATGAAATATTAATTTTCAAAAACGCTCTGATTCCCTAAGGTACAGAGATACCACACGAAATCATACACCCTATGCTGGTTCACTAATTTTACAGCATTTAGAAATTATTACTTATTCCTCAACTCACCCAAAAATCAACTATTAATCCCTTACAAATTGCTTCTACCTGGATTAGATTCAATTTAACTCCAAACCTAACTAAAAATCTATAGAAAGACTCAATAAGTCTCTGAATCAGCCCTTTAAAATAAAATTTCACCCACTGCAGGAACCATTAAAATATAAAAAAAATATTACTTGATCTCTCAGTGTTTCTGAAGCACACATCTCTGCAATATCTAGTAGCTGCCAATTTGTAGGCCAGATATAAATGAAATCATCATGATGTACAGTAAGCATTTGTGGATTAACAACCCCCAATACCTTCACTATCGACTAGGAAATGATCAGATAAAGGCACAGGTGGTTAAGATGAAAACCACCCAAAACTGTTCTTCACCCCTTTATCAAAAAGGCAAGTTCAGATCATTCACTGAATTTATCAGCCAATACAGATGGTTCACGCCTTATTTTACAATCCTAGCAGCTAGATAAATGGACTTGATAAATGGACTTGATCATGGGCCACAGACTCCTGTGGATGCCCAGTGGTCCAAATCACTGAAGACATCTGTGAATGGAGTCACTGCTGAGAACTACTTTCAGAAAATTTGCTTGATATTAAGTATGTCTAAAGATACTTCCGGGAATCACGATTTTTGCTGTTTTTACTAGTGAAGGATTTTCCCCCCCAAAATTGGAGCTGCTGATACTCAACATCTTTTAAAAAATCAGGCTTTAACTGTCTTACAAAGCACCAGTCATGACATCCATGAGCCACTGCAAAGGAAAATACCACATTTGGCTTCTTGACCTCTTTCTGTCACATCAACAAACTATCCACTCTAGAAGATGCCAGAGGTGAATTAAAGATGGTAAATTAGCACAACACTCAGGTGTTTTAGTGCTCTGGGAGCTTTAAAATGGGCACTAATGGTTAAAATCCTTCAATTTGAAAAAAAAACCAAAAACTTAACTTCTTAGGAAAAAACCTTTTAAGAACCAAGAAATTGCCATACTGGATCAGACCAGTGTTTCATTTAGTTCAGTGCTCCATCTCCGACACTGACCAGTACTAGAAGCTTCACAGGACGGGGAAAGAAACCCTCATATTACATGAAGTGACTGTTTTCTGAAATTTTTCTCAATAGTTTCTCTTAATTTTCTAAATATTATTTTCCTGCAGTTCAAGTATAAAGGAATAAAAAAGTTCAGGAGTGAAATTCTGGTCCCACTGACTTCAGTGAGGCCATGATTTCACCCCAGAAACCATAGCAGTCTGGGCAGTCCGTCATAGAAATCCCACTTCACTGCACAATGAAAGAGCTCATTCTGGGGGAAGAAATGGATTGGAGAGCCTAAAGTTACCATTTTCAGAAGCTGGCATTACTTCGGCTTACATTGTCCCCGTTTAACAACATTAGCTCTTAAAAATTATGCCTGCTTACATTTGACTGAGAGGGGAGATAATTTACTACTGCTTTTGTTCATGGGAGAGGGACAATTGTTTTTTGGGGCTGGGGGGGAGTCGTCACAATATAAAAACTATTTTTAAATGAAAGCTTACAATCCACAATAAAGAAAAAAAATCCAGAAATTGCTCAAAGGCCCTAAAGGTTACAGAATAAAAGAGCTTCTTTGTACCCACAATTCTCCAGGGCCTCATCCGTGGAGATGGTCAATTATGCAGAGAGCTAGTGAACATAATATTAAACCATTTAATCAAACATATACTGTAGATGCCACTAACATTTTCTTCAACTGGTTTCTTGCTTCAGACAACAAAGACGCAGACTGTATATGATGTACACTAAGAAAGAATATCAAATCAGAAATTGACATCTTATGACACTGACCACGTCTAGTCTAACAAGGAGAAATCTCTAACTCTAGATACTACAGTAATACAATAATAATAATGATTAATAACGGAGAAAGATCAAATCCAACTAAAGTTAGTACACCTGGTTATAAGGGTTTATTCAGGGTTTTTGTTCATTTGTTTTATATTTTTAATTCTTACAATTATAGAGCCAAATATACCACTGGGTTAACTAGGCACAACTCTAATGAAATCACAGGAGTTGCATGCACTTACTCCAGCTGTGAATTTGGCCAAAAATGCACTGTTGAACAATTTTGATATAAAACTACTGCACTCCCGTAGCGAAACACACTTGTAATACATACGTAGCTATGACAATTTCTTTGGCCCCAGATCACCTTTACAGAGAACAGGATTTGCCTCCCCACAAACTAATATCCTTTCATACAAATCCAAATATAAAAAGGTGACAAAGTCCATTAACTACAGTAAATGAATTATTTGCAACTTTAAAAATAATATAGAAGAGCTGTAAATTGCAACAGTGCTACCGCAGTAGTCACCATTATTGTTCAAATAATTAATGGACCCCAGCTTTCAAAATGTGAAACCCAGTGATTTCAACTTCTGAATTAGCATACAGAACAGCAGAATACAGCATAAAATGCATTATTTAAATGTCAGATTTTTTTAAAAGGATATCCTAAAATTGGGGTTTTTTCTAATAGATTTGATTTTTTTTAAAAAAACATCTTTCCGCCCTGTAAAGCCTTAAAAGCTTGAAAGAAATATATCTTATCCTATAGATTTTGTACTCATACACCATGTACCAGAATTACCAGCTCACATCACCATTAGTGCGTTAGATGCACCTTCTGTTTGTTTTAAATTAATAATTTCTCAGCAACAAAGGGCTAGGTGCTTAAAAGAAATGAATGATCATCTGGAACTGATTAAGTGCTTTGAATTTTAAAAAATTAAGGTCAAATTCAGGATCCACCATCACTGGGACCTCAGCTGTGGTACCTGACAGTGCCCCTTTTATAGAAGGTTGTCAGCTTTCTTAATTTTATGAGGAGCTATGTATTAGAGTATGTCTACACTACGAAATTAGGTTGAATTTATAGAAGTCGTTTTTTTAGAAATCGGTTTTATATATTCGAGTGTGTGTGTCCCCACAGAAAATGCTCTAAGTGCATTAAGTGCATTAACTCGGCGGAGTGCTTCCACAGTACCGAGGCTAGAGTCGACTTCCGGAGCGTTGCACTGTGGGTAGCTATCCCACAGTTCCCGCAGTCTCCGCTGCCCATTGGAATTCTGGGTTGAGATCCCAATGCCTGATGGGGCTAAAACATTGTCGCGGGTGGTTCTGGGTACATATCGTCAGGCCCCCGTTCCCTCCCTCCCTCCCTCCGTGAAAGCAGCAGCAGACAATCGTTTCGCGTCTTTTTTCCCTGAGTTACCTGTGCAGACGCCATACCACGGCAAGCATGGAGCCCGCTCAGCGAACCGTCACCGTATGTCTCCTGGGTGCTGGCAGACGCGGTACTGCATTGCTACACAGCAGCAGCAACCCATTGCCTTGTGGCAGCAGACAGTGCAATAGGACTGGTAGCCGTCACCGTCATGTCCGAGGTGCTCCTGGTCGCCTCTGTGAGGTCAATCAGGAGCGCCTGGGCAGACATGGGCGCAGGGACTAAATTTGGAGTGACCTGATCAGGTCATTCTCTTTAGTCCTATTGAACCATCTTATGGTGAGCAGGCAGGCGATACGGATTGCTAGCAGTCCTATTGTACCATCTTCTGCCGAGCAGCCATGAGATGTGGATGGCTTGCAGTCCTTCTGCACCGTCTGCTGCCAGCCAAAGATGTAAAAGATAGATGGAGTGGATCAAAACAAGAAATAGACCAGATTTGTTTTGTACTCATTTGCAAACCCCTTCATTCCTCTAGGTCACACTGCAGTCACTCACAGAGAAGGTGCAGCGAGGTAAATCTAGCCATGTATCATAGAATCATAGAATATCAGGGTTGGAAGGGACCTCAGGAGGTCATCTAGTCCAACCCCCTGCTCAAAGCAGGACCAATCCCCAATCAAATCATCCCAGCCAGGGCTTTGTCAAGCCTGACCTTAAAAACTTCCAAGGAAGGAGATTCCACCACCTCCCTAGGTAACGCATTCCAGTGTTTCACCACCCTCCTAGTGAAAACGTTTTTCCTAATATCCAATCTAAACCTCCCCCACTGCAACTTGAGACCATTACTCCTTGTCCTGTCCTCTTCTACCACTGAGAATAGTCTAGAACCATCCTCTCTGGAACCACCTCTCAGGTAGTTAAAAGCAGCTATCAAATCCCCCCTCATTCTTCTCTTCCGTAGACTAAACATTCCCAGTTCCCTCAGCCTCTCCTCATAAGTCATGTGTTCCAGTCCCCTAATCATTTTTGTTGCCCTTCGCTGGACTCTCTCCAATTTATCCACATCCTTCTTGTAGTGTGGGGCCCAAAACTGGACACAGTACTCCAGATGAGGCCTCACCAATGTCGAATAGAGGGGAACGATCACGTCCCTCGATCTGCTCGCTATGCCCCTACTTATACATCCCAAAATGCCATTGGCCTTCTTGGCAACAAGGGCACACTGCTGACTCATATCCAGCTTCTCGTCCACTGTCACCCCTAGGTCCTTTTCCGCAGAACTGCTGCCTAACCATTCGGTCCCTAGTCTGTAGCGGTGCATTGGGTTCTTCCATCCTAAGTGCAGCACCCTGCACTTATCCTTATTGAACCTCATCAGGTTTCTTTTGGCCCAATCCTCCAATTTGTCTAGGTCCCTCTGTATCCTATCCCTGCCCTCCAGCGTATCTACCACTCCTCCCAGTTTAGTATCATCCGCAAATTTGCTGAGAGTGCAATCCACACCATCCTCCAGATCATTTATGAAGATATTGAACAAAACCGGCCCCAGGACCGACCCCTGTATCAATCAGAGGCCAGACTAACCTCTTTGTTCCAATAAGAACAATAACTTAGGTGCACCATTTCTTATTGGAACCCTCCGTGAAGTCCTGCCTGAAGTAAAGCCACCCCCTTTGTTGATTTTAACTCCCTGTAAGCCAACCCTGTAAGCCATGTCGTCAGTCACCCCTCCCTGCGTCAGAGCAATGGCAAACAATCGTGCATCTGAGTTGAGAGTGCTGTCCAGAGCAGTCACAATGGAGCACTCTGGGATAGCTCCCGGAGGCCAATACCGTCGAATTGTGACCACAGTACCCCAAATTCGACCCAGCAAGGCCGATTTAAGCGCTAATGCACTTGTCAGGGGTGGAGTAAGGAAATCGATTTTAAGAGCCCTTTAAGTCGAGATAAAGGGCTTCATCGTGTGGACGGGTGCAGATTTACATCGATTTAACGCTGCTAAATTCGACCTAAAGTCCTAGTGTAGACCAGGGCTTAGTCTCACCATTAGGTTTAGCTATGATTTACTTCATTCATATATTTCAGGGCCAGAAGGGACCATAATGATCATCTAATCTTACCTCGGGACTCATAACTCTCCCAAAACAAAAAAGCTACTGCTTGGTAAGGAGAATTGTAATGTCCCTTTCTTCTCCCAGATTGTCTCACTTATCCCCAGCTGTCTACACAATGAGACTCAAGAGAAACAACAAACACATTTTTAAAGAATGATAGTTATTAAGCGTTGAGGGAAACATTTCTTGTACCTGTTTCATCGGGTGAACTTGGAGAAGCACTGTCCTGCGATAACGTCGTCCAGCTGGAGTCTTCATCACTTGGAGCCAGATTTTGAATCCGATGTAATGCACAATCTGTTTTGGCTCCAGTTTTAGGATGGTCCTTCTTAGTCTCAGGACTTGATGATACAGTGGCTACTTGGCCATCTTCTGGACTGGACAGCTTGTTTTGTTTCTGAGGCAGCACATCCCCATTGACAATCATGGTAGAAGCCTGGCTGTTACTTTGTGCCGCTTTCTCCTCCATCACTACATGGCTGTTCCCAAAATTTTGTTCTAGTTCCCTGGTTGATGTTTCCAGATCTGCATAGTAATTTAGGAAGCTCTTGCTCCTCCTAGGTTGAGAAGAGAATATTTCACAGCCTGCAGAATCCTGAGGGGTTGGCTCTTTACCTTCTAACTTCTCAGAAGTTATGTTTATGCCTGCAGTCATAGTGAGATTTTTGTTGGGATCCTGTTGCCCCTGTTCTGCTGCTTTTCTAAGCTGATTTTCTCCATTCTTCACCAGCTTTATATTGGCAGAGTTGTTCCCCAGAAGGGGCTGTGCTGCTGGATCCGAAAGGCCCATGGCTGTCTGAATGTTAGTTAATGCATATTTTTTCCTGCATTTTGGGGGAGTGCTGTTCTTTGTCTCTGTATGCTTTATTTCAGCATTCAATAGTTCATTATGGGAGGAGCGTAGGTTAAGAGTATTTGGGGGAGTGGCAGGATTATTGCGATTCACAATGTCTGTTGTGCTATTGCTTGCCATAAACACAGCCAACGCGTCCACACTGGAGTCAACTAGAAAAGAAAAACAAATATTCATGAGATACATTAATTGTATACTCCTTGTAACAGAGCTTTTGGAAATGGGATGCAACGTTTTATGTAATGTGCAAAGAATAGTTTCTACAAACTAAGCAGGAAGGAGGACAGACACCTCAACAGAAAAGATCAGTTTGTTAAACATGGAGGTCCAAAGGCAAAAAGGGTGGAGATGACATTGGGGAATGTTAAGTTGTTAAGAATAGTATACAAGGTTTTTGACCCCAAATTTTATTTTACATTTTTGCATGTTTGAGCTACTGTGTTCCAACTAGGTAAATTCTGGGGAGGGAGAGAAGTACTTTGCATCTGCTTTGCAGCCCTGAAGTTCATCATCCTCTCTCTCTCTCACTAAAACTTAAATATTTCACTGCCTCATCAGCCAAGGAGTAGGGCAAGAATTTCTTTAGGACTCATCAGTAGTGAGTTGATGAATGCCTGAAGAGTGAGTGGTCCTACAGACCAAAGCAAGACACTACTCCCTTTCCACCCTGGTAGAAATGAAACATTGTTATTGCTTATTTTAGGGCTGACTGGCAAAGCCAGCTATTGCCTCTTAACAGCTTCAAGAAATGTACCACAGCTGTTTGCTAATTTTTTGGCAATTCTCTAGTGTTTTTATGCATACATGCTATGCTATTTTGTTAGCTATAGTGTTTTTATAATACTGTACATATTTAGCAACAATTTTTTCACATCCGCACAAAAAACACAATTTGGCAAATTTATCCCTGATGCAATTCTACTGATTCCTAAGAAGTTACTCCAGGGATGAATGTGGTCCACTATTTTTATAGTTCACAACATCTTTGGCTATTGATAAGCTGTACTTCCAAAGGGAGACTGCATATATTCCGTAACTGGACTACAACATTCTTCTACTTTTCTTAGTGGTTTGCAACTTGTGGGCAAACTCTCAGCTTGTCCGAGACATTGCTCAAGCTTTCAGAGAACTAGGCTTGGGCAGGGAGAGGATTTTCAGACTGTGATGAAATGATCAAGTAAAGGATTTTTTATTTAAAAAAAAAAAAGTAGCTTTTGTTTCCTCTGCTGCCTACTGTCACTGCCATGGTAAAGTATGGCTCCCATTAATCATAATAAATACACCCTGAATGCTTCCTGTTACTCACTCTTTTGAGAGGCCAATTAGTAATCACTCCCTCTGACAGAGTATGAAGCACCGTCTCCGTTTGTTCCTAGTTCTCAGACAGGGCTGATTTGCACAGTAAAATGAGGGGTTGGCTGTAGGTATATCCATGGATAAAAAACTATAGTCTGAGCCAGCCACTGGGAGAACTTTCTAGTTAAGATGTATTGCACCTTTGAGTATTCAATATGTGAAAGAAGAGACTACTGTAAAATGTGGATTTACAAAAAATTAAGAGCTTGTGGGCTTTTTCTTTATATACAAAATAAGGAGCACTATATGAAAGATTTACTTAAATTCAGGTACGCTTGTTAACCTTACAGTTTAACTTATTTTCAAAATTACATATTTCATTTCATTTAAACCTTAGAAAACAGACTAACGTATCCTTTACTCTCTCTTTTCCTCTGTATTACAGACATACAGTAACTTCCAGTCCTAAGGGGTGGTTTACAAAGGGTTTAAACACACGATTTTTCATGATCTGATTACTGTGATTTCCTCAAATTCTGGTCTGTTAGCCTTCTAACTTTAGTTTTAGTTATTTAGTTAATAATAAATGTGTATTTTTATTATTGTAACCATGGGAGGTTTCAAAAATATCACAAATTTCTGAAATTTGTGTGTTTCCCACAGATAATTAAATACTTTTAAGAGTTGCCATCTCACATCTTGTCCGTCAGATTGATACTTCAAGATGCAAAGTAATGTCATGACTCATCTGGTTGAGGTCTCAACATAAAGTTATGCACAAGGGCCCTCTGTTATAAAAGCATGTATGTAGATTTTTTTGTCTTAGAACAAGAAGTTAATTGAATTTATTGATTTGCTTTTTTAATTTCTTTTGGTTTGGTTTTTAATTTCTTTTGGTCTGAAGGCAATCTAGACGTTAAACACTCATAGACTTTAAGGTCAGAAGGAATCATCGTGATTATCTAGTCTGACCTCCTGCACATTGCAGGCCACAAAACCTCACCAACCCACTTCTGACTTATAACCTGTAATAGATCTATAACCTCTGCTGAGTTACTTAAATCCTTACATCATGATTTAAAGACTTCAAGTTACAGAGAATCCACTATTTACACTAGTTTACACCCTGGCCCCATGCTGCTGAGGAAGGTGAAAAATACCAGAGTCTCTGCCAATCTAACTTGGGGGAAAATTCCTTCTTGACCCCTAATATGACAATCAGTTAGACCCTGAGTATATGGCAAGACCCAACAGCAAGACATCTGGGAAAGAATTCTCTGTAGCAACTCAGAGCCCACCCCACCTAGTGTCCCATCACTGGCTGCTGGAGATATTTGCTGCTAGCAGTCGCAGATCAGTTACGTGCCATTACAGGCAGTCTCATCATATCATCCCCTCAATAAACCTATCAAGTTCAGTCTTGAAGCCAGTTAGGTTTTTTGCCCCCACTGTTTCCCTTAGAGGCGTGTTCCAGAACTTCACTTCTCTGATGGTTAGAAACCTTTGTCTCATTTCAAAACTAAACTTGTTGATGAGCAGATAATATCCATTTGTTCTTGTGTCCACATTGGCCCTTAATTTAAATAACTCCTCTCCCTCCTTGGTATTTATTCCTCTGATGTCTTTATAGATAGCAACCATATCTCCCCTCAGCCTTCTTTTGGTTAGGCTAAACAAGCCAAGCCCTTTGAGTCTCCTAAGTAGGTTTTCCATTCCTCTGATCATCCTAGTTGCCCTTCTCTGCACCTGTTCCAGTTTGAATTCAACTTTCTTAAACATGGGAGACCAGAACTGCACATAATATTCCAGATGAGGTCTCATCAGTGCCTTGTATAACGGTACTACCGCTTCCCTGTCTCTACTGGCAATACCTCGCCTGATGCAACCTACGAGTGCATTAGCCTTTTTCATGGTTGCATCACATTGGTGGCTCATTGTCATCCTGTGATCAACCAACACACTCTTTGTAAAAACTTTTAAGGAAAGGATAATTGTGACCCCTGCCAGTTTATGCCTGGTAGAGTGTCCAAAATTGTATGCTATTTATGCAGGCCAGTTTTTGAAATCAGAAAATCATAGTACATTTCAGTAAAATAAAATGTTAAAAAAAAAATAATAATAATCATCTAACTATGACAACCTGAAATAAGATTACAGTCTATATACAGTTAATTAACAGTTAATTAATATTGTTACAAGCAGGCACCCCCAGTTGTGAAGATTCCAGTGTCCACTGCAATGTTTTTCTAACTACTTTTTGTCTTGAACAGAATTCTTAAGAAAAATACATCTTCCTAGATAAAGTTCAAACACATCCTTCCACATGACTTACTCAGTCTCCAGTGGATTGCATTTCAAATGACAAAATCAACACATGGAGATGTAAGTACAAACCAACATGATTATTAGTCTACTCAGTAAACATCTACCACGAATACTGACTCATTCCTAGAAAGTGAATCATGAGCTAAGGTTTTAAATGGCTCAACATGAAGTTATAGTTCCTCACTGTTGTTTATACATTACATTGTTTATACAGGTTTCAGAGTAGCAGCCATGTTAGTCTGTATTCGCAAAAAGAAAAGGAGTACTTGTGGCACCTTAGAGACTAACAAATTTATTTGCTGTAGCTCACGAAAGCTTATGCTCAAATAAATTTGTTAGTCTCTAAGGTGCCACAAGTCCTCCTTTTCTTTTTATTGTTTATACATTAACTCAAATGTGCAACTCCTAACCATCATAGCCTAAGTAGTGCACATATTTAGATGAGGGAGTATGTCCTCTCATGAAGTAGATTTTTGGTTATCCTCCATTGATCCTGCCTTCATACTCAACTACACACTCATTTACAAAGTGCTGTTCCTATGCTATCAGGCAGCTCCTGCATCCTATAATTTGTGTTCCATTCCTTGTTCTACCTGAAACTGAAGTATTAAGCAGAGTTAGGAGCAGCATCAGTTAGAAACAAATGAGTGGGGAATTAGTATTAATGGGTGTGGGGAGGACTGGACACAAGTACGCGGCAGAGAGAGGAGAACCAGAATGGAAATGAAGAAAGGAAAGGAGGAGGAGGAGTCAAATGGTAAGAAAGGAAGAAATTAGGGAGGGAAGGAGTTGGAACCAGATCAATAAGTGACAAAGCGAGAGGACAGAAAAAGGTGAAGTGAAGAAGAGAAACAACAGGAGGCAACAATGGAATATAGATGGGAAAAATCCATCCTGACGTGAAGAGCACTTCCTATCTATTAAGGATGGAAGACACTGCCTGAGAAAGAATTACTGCACATACTAGAAAATATATGAGTACTAAGGAAGGGCTTAAATTACCTGAAGGTAGGAGTGAGAACAGAAACAGAACATAAAGATAAAGAGTGAGAAGGAAAAGATAACACCCTACTTCAGGCACTAAGATGCTTTCATTCAGAATGTCAGTTTGTCCAGAGGAAGCATATCCCAATTTGCAATTCAAAACTTCAGGGAATCAGATTTCTTTTGGCGCCTCTTCTTCATCCACCCCCTTTAATTCTGAGTCAGGTGCAACTGTTTTCACTTGGTTACATCTCACAGTTAGAGTGTTCCTACCAATTCCCAAGGAAGTCCAAACTAGTTCCAACCCACATTTCCCCCTCAGTATTACCATTTTGATTTGGGACTGTTTTCCACTCACTTCTCTCAGATGTATAAGTAATGTCACAAGAGGCAAAGCAAGGGAGGAGCTGGCCCCAACTCTGTACTTCACATTTCCCAGTACACCATACAGTACTGCCTTTACATCGGAGTGGGCAAACTTTTTGGCCAAACGGCCACATCTGGTATGGAAATTGTATGGCAGGCCATGAACGCTCACAGAATTGGGGATTGGGGTGCAGGCTTTGGGGTGGGACTGGAGAAGAGGGGTTTGGAGTGCAGGAGCATGCTCTGTGCTGGGACAGAGGGGTTCAGAGGGCGGGAGGGGGATCAGGGATGGGGCAGGGGTGCAGGCTCCGGGCGGCACTTACCTCAAGCAGCTGCCGGAAGCAGCGGCATGTCCCCTCCGGCTCCTGCAGGCGTCCCCCCCTGCAGCTCCCCTTGGCTGTAGTTCCTGGACAATGGAAGCTGCAGGGGTGGTGCTTGGGGTGGGGGCAGCATGCAGAGCTCCCTGGCTGCCCCTACGTGTAGGAGCGGGTGGGAGGACACACAACTGCTTCCGAGAGCAGCATAGCGCCACGGCAAACACAGAGTGGAGCAAGCCCCCAACCTCACTCCCTGGCTGGAGCAGGGAAAACCCCGGACCCTGCTCCCCAGCGAGAGCTCGGGGGCGGATTAAAATGTCTGAAGGGCCGCAGTTTGCCCACCCCTGCTTTACGTGAACACATTTCACCTTTCTGCCTGCCAACCTCATAAACATGTAGTTCCAGTTCTGGGACTAGAGCCACTTGCAGTCTCCATTTCTCTCTCTTTCTCCCCCCCTCTAGGGGTTTTATTCCCTTACTCTATTTTATTATCAGAAAAATAATATCCCAGCATTTGCATAAAGGAGAGGAACAGCCTCCACCCACAGTGATGTGGATGTTGTTTTTTTGAATGGGACCCTGAGGTATCAGGATATAAAATGAATGTACAATTTTCCTGTCAGAAAAGTGATCAACAACATGACTAGTGCTCCTAGGCAATACGGTAATACATATAATAAATATTAATCATAATACAGAGCCTCTGGCTGCTCCAAGAATCTGGTTTCAGAGTTACGGAAGTATTTCAATATGGTAAAACTGATTCCATTGCCATTGCAGAAGCCAGTAATTACAAAGATGCCTTGCCATTATGGCACATTTACTTCCTAATGCACCTAGAGTAGGCATGTTACGATAGGACACACAGCACATCATTGAAAATAAAAAGGGAACATGAAGAATTTAAAATAATGAAGAAAAATAAATGTGTTTAATATTCATGATTAAATTTAATTGAAATCATGAGACAAAGAAAATAAAATATTAAACCATAGTTTTCCATGAATTAACCCGAACCCTGTACTTCCAGAAAGACCATAAAGGAGCACTGCTCTTTAGCATACATAGCATAAAAGTGCTCCAAGTGGATAGGCCAGGATTCGTGGGAGACAACTGTTCCACTGGACCTGCTAATCCATAAGGGTCAGATCTTCCTGCTAGCACGCAGCCTCTGAGTGGACTGGAAAGAAACCTTATCCCTCCTTAAAGTCCCAGAGAGTCTGCAGAGCTGCTCTGCAGAGGCTTTTACAGTCTTATGTGCCCTAAGAAGCTGGAGACTTGAAAGAGCCACACACAATGGATTAACTGCCAATGCTCCCACCACTACATATGCAATGTCACACAGGGAGTCCCCACACGTCAGAATGCTGTGCCACACTCCACTCACACTTCCTATGCTCCCTTGTGTTATGTTATAGAACTGCACCTGCCAAAGCCTTAGCTTCACCTGCAGCGTGTAGCTACACGCAGCAGTGAATGGCTCCGGCAGCGGGAAGAAGCAGGGAAAGGCTTTGGCAGCAGGGAGCTTCCCTGAAGCAGGGAAAAGCTGTGAGAGCGAGACACTACACTGCTACAGGGGAGGTACTGCTCGGGCATATGGAGAGCCACGTAGTGTATATCCCCTAGGGTTCTGGCATATCTGTACTCCACTCACCTAAGCAGTGCCTCACCAACCGTCTACACTGCTATTTATACCCATGCTCATGGGACACGCAGTTCCTGCACTGTACATGCCGCCGTAAGTATAGACCTACCTATAGAGAGAGACAGAATTTACCCCTTGCTGCCAGATCCTGTTGTTGGCCATTTTTAAATACTTCACTAGAACAAAGAAAGCAATGAAGCAGTAGAGGTAAAGCGGAGAACAAAGATAATACAGATAAAGAGAAAAAATTATAAGGCATACTCAAATAATTATTTGCAAACAATACTGGTTCATGCCAATGTCAGCCTTAATATGGTCCCAACTTCGTCATTCATACAGTCTGGGTTAACTTCAGCATTGTGGGCCTGATCCAGCTCCCACTACAGTCAGTGGAAAGACTTCCTTTGATGTCAATGGGGAGATGTGAAAGCCACTAGAAACCTAGCCTTCTGCAATTTCCATAGCGTTCTGAAAGCCCCCTGGAACGGACAGCAGACGTTTTTTAATCAGACACTATAATGATTAATTTAACCCTCTTGAGCTTTGATCCTGAACTCAGTCCCTATACTGCCCTATTAAGGGCCCAAACCTTCACCACTGAAATGGGTAGGAGTTTTGCCATTGACTTCAATGGGGGCAGGTTCAGCTATCTGAGTGTTCCACAAACATTAGCTTATATTTACCTTCATAGCATCCCTGTGAGAATATATGGTATTATTAGCCCTATTTAATAAATGGGCAGCTGGGGCACAGAGACATTAATGTCAACAGTGTTGCCCAATCTGAGATGCCCATGACCTGATTTTTCAGAGAACTTAGCATTTTATATCACTTTTTTGTTCAGAGAAGAATTCTCATTGATTTCCGATGCAACTGAGAATACTCAGCTCTGGTGAAAATCAGACCTCAGGATCTCAAGCCGGGCACCCAGAAAATGAGGAGCACACAGCTAGTAGCCATCTGTGACAAGTCTGGTTTAAATGATGTGCCCAGCATCATGTAGGAGCTCTGTGGGAGAGGCGGGGATAGAATCCAATTCTGCAGGGTAGCATTCAACTTCCTTAACCATGAGAGCATCCTCTCTCTTCCTGCAGTCCCCTGCCTCATTCACTACAACCCCCCAGCTTCTGCAACAAATGAGGCAAGGGATCTACAGACAAGTGGTTCCACTCTCCAAAACTGGATCTTTGGGCTGCAGCCCCCTGATCCCCAACCATGTTAACACAGGTCCAACTCGGTATTGGCACCGGTAAGAGTTTCCCTTAGGGAGCCAGTCACAGCACACATTTGCAGTGACACAGAACAAGCATCTTCAAAACCAAGCATTATTTAGTCTTTTCTCAAAGGCACAAAGCACGTAGAGCAAACCATGAAAACAATAAACAGCCTACATGCATGGGTATTACTTACACCTTTGTAAGTTTCCCTCAGCCCCATTAACTCCATCTGTGGCTGAGAGAAGCACATTGCCCCGGTCACAACATCTGCCTCTCTCTGTGTCATCCCCTGCCAGCCTTTCACTGATACAACCTTGGTGGTCTCCCCTAGCTCACTCATACCCCCTTCCAGGGTCTTTGAGGTTTTAGATATGCTTTGATCCCAGGCTTAGCCTTGGGAAGAGTAGCCATTCTAGCCTGGATGGAGCCATACATAATAGCTTCTTCCCCACTGATGGCCCAGCCATTGTTAGCTTAGATGCTTTGAATGTTGTCTTGCCTGAGGTTGTCTTGCCTTTGCCATTGTTCCATTTCCTGTGGGTCTCCTGGCTCCACATCTCTCTCCCTCTCCCGCAAACCCTGACACAGCTTCCCAGCCTCCCCACTCTAGCTCCTCCATCCTTAGTCCCAGGTCCTAGCCTCCCACCCTAATCCCATCCCCTGCCCCAGGCCCAGACGTCCCTCTTCATGAACGCTCTAAGTACAAATTCTCATCCCTCGGCATTTCAGTCAGGTGGTTTCACATTGCTACCATGCTGCCAGGGCACCAGCAGGGAACCACTAAGAGCACAAAAGAGACACTCTCCCTCCTACCAGTTCCTGTGCCTGGCACCCCAGTGTCACCTGGTGGCAGAGACAGCAATTGCAGGGAAAGTCCTTCTCTGTCCTTGAAGCTCTGGGCTAAAGCATGCTCAGTACAAACAGAATCTTCAGAAAATATAGCTGCCAAACTCTAATATGTCTCGACTAAGCATGTGCAACTTAGATTTTTTGAGAGGATGAAAACTTGGCCAAATTTGAACGGATTTTCACAGGGATGGCCAAAGACACATCTTGACACCAGGGTGAACCCCCTGCTAAATTTCAAGTCCCTGCTCCAAAGCATGGAGGAAATACAGTTTCTAAACTAAATGCTAATTTTTTTTAACATGGGCAAAACAAAATATTTTTCCCTAACCTTCTTCTGGGAAATGGTGTAACCATTTTTGCTGAAATAATTATAAATAGAGAGAGTGTTAGCCTGAGACAGACAACCAACATGGAAAATTTCAGCCCAAATGGTTAAAATTTGGCAAAATTAAAAGTAAGTGAAAATGGTGTTTTATAATGGGAAGCACTGAGCAACCTTAACTACAGGAATCATATACCTGCACAACCATTCACCAGGGATGATGGTTAGTATATAGCTTCAAAGAAAGTAATTTTGGGTACTGAAACAGATTATATACACAGGTGTTCACAGCTAGATTCCTTAACTCCTGTTTACTTATCTTATTTTTTTTAAATTAATCCTTTTTCTCCCCTACGTCCATTGTATCTAATACAGACCTGTCGTATCTCATCAGAAAAACATAAAAAATTGACATACTGGGTCTAACCAATGGCCAGTACCAGAGTTTCAGAGGGAGTGTAACAGAACAACGCAGTTGGAGTGATCCAACCATGTCTTCCCCTCCCAGATTCTGGCAGTCAGAGGTCTAGGGTCTCCCCAAGCATGAGGTTGTGTCCCTGACCATCTTGGCTAATAGCCATTGGTGGACCTATCCTCCATGAATTTACCTCATTCTTTTATGAACTGAGTTATATTTTTGGCTATCACAACATTTCATGGCAATGAATCCTACAGGTTAACTGCACGTTCTGTGAAAAAGTACTTCTGTTTGTACTAATCCTAATTTAATCGGGTGATTAAAATCGCTAGCTTGTGTATTGTGGGAAAGGGTAAATAACACTTCTCTATTCACTTTGTCCACACCATTCATGATTTTATAGACTTCTATAATGACAGGTTTCAGAGTAACAGCCGTGTTAGTCTGTATTCGCAAAAAGAAAAGGAGTACTTGTGGCACCTTAGAGACTAACCAATTTATTTGAGCATAAGCTTTCGTGAGCTACAGCTCACTTCATCGGATGCATACTGTGGAAACTGCAGAAGACATTATATACACAGAGACCATGAAACAATACCTCCTCCCACCCCACTCTCCTGCTGGTAATAGCTTATCTAAAGTGATCACTCTCCTTACAATGTGCATGATAATCAAGTTGGGCCATTTCCAGCACAAATCCAGGTTCTCTCACCCCCCCCCCCACACACACACAAACTCACTCTCCTGCTGGTAATAGCTCATCCAAACTGATCAGTTTGGATGAGCTATTACCAGCAGGAGAGTGAGTTTGTGTGGGGGGGGGGGGGTGAGAAAACCTGGATTTGTGCTGGAAATGGCCCACCTTGATTATCATGCACATTGTAGGGAGAGTGGTCACTTTGGATAAGCTATTACCAGCAGGAGAGTGAGTTTGTGTGTGTGTGTTTTGGGGGGAGGGTGAGAAAACCTGGATTTGTGCTGGAAATGGCCCACCTTGATTTTCATACACATTGTAAGGAGAGTGGTCACTCTGGATAAGCTATTACCAGCAGGAGAGTGAGTTTGTGTGTGTGGTTTTTGGAAAAGGGGCGGGGGAGGGGGGTGAGAAAACCTGGATTTGTGCTGGAAATGGCCCACCTTGATTATCTACGCATTGTAAAGAGAGTGGTCACTTTGGATGGGCTATTACCAGCAGGAGAGTGAGTTTGTGTGTGCGGGGCGGAGGGTGAGAAAACCTGGATTTGTGCTGGAAATGGCCCAACTTGATTATCATACACATTGTAAGGAGAGTGATCACTTTAGATAAGCTATTACCAGCAGGAGAGTGGGGTGGGAGGAGGTATTGTTTCATGGTCTCTGTGTATATAATGTCTTCTGCAGTTTCCACAGTATGCATCCGATGAAGTGAGCTGTAGCTCACGAAAGCTTATGCTCAAATAAATTGGTTAGTCTCTAAGGTGCCACAAGTACTCCTAGACTTCTATAATCGCTCTCCTTAGTCCTCTCTTTTCAAAGATGAACAGCCTAATCTTTTTAGTCTCTCCTCACATGGAAGTCATTCCATAACCTTGATAACCGTTGTTGCCCTTTTCTGAACTTTTTCCAGTTCCACTATAACCTTTTTGAGGTGGGACAACCAGACCTGGACACAGTATTCAAGGTGTGGGTGTACCATGGATTTATATAGAGGCATTATGACTTGCCGTATTTTCTATTCCTTTCCTAATATTTCCTATTATTCTGTTAGCATTTTTGACCACTGCTGCTTATTGTGTTGAAGTGTTCAGAGAACTGTCCATGGTCTAAGATCTCTTTCTTGAGTGGTAACGGCTAATATAGATCCCCCCATTATATATGTGTGTAACTGGGATTATTTTTTCCAATGTACATTATTTTGCACTTATCAATGTAGAATTTCATCTGCCATGTTGGTTCCCAGTCACTCTGTTTTGTGACATCCCCCATAACTCTCTGCAGTCAGCTTTGAACTTAACTATCTCCAGTAATTTTGCATCACCTGCAAACCTTGCCTCTTCATTGTTCACTCCTTTTCCCAGATCATTAATGAATATATTGAACAGCACAGATCCCAGTACAGATCCTTGGGGACCCCACTGTTCATCTCTCTCAATTGTGAAAATGGACTATTTATTCCTACACTTTGTTTCCAATCTTTTAACCAGATACTGATCCATGTTTGGGCCAGGACTATTCCACATTTGTACAGTGTCAGACACAATGAGGTCACGATCCTGGGTGGGGCACTACTGTAATACAAATAACAATATTAACCAAATAGCCCTTATTGATATTTTTCAAAAGCCACATCACAAACCTTATATAGTGCAGGGCTTTTTTTGGCTACAAACACAGGAACATTAGTATTCAAACATAACATAATGTTTTTAATAGAACATATTTATTTGTGGCTGTACTTTATTCAGCTTTTAAAAACCTTTCCTAAAGCAAGAATTTACTTAAGAAAGGATCAGTTTAAAAAAAAGAAAGAAAGGAAAGTGTTTGCTTGTTCCACTCATGAAGGCAAAATTAAAACAAATATGGGCCTGGTAAGAAGAGAAAGATTTTTAAAGATTCTGCTTATGGAAATATGTGAAAGGGCATCTGACCTGGAAGTACTTCTGACATGGATCACAGGGCTTCAGCAATGGATCAGGAAAAGGATTATAATTTGAAATCTGAAAAGAGGGATCATTTAAGAAATTAAAAACAAAGAAAAACACAAAAGAAAAAACACCACATTATAAAAATTCCTAAAGAGCTGTTAAGCATGACTAATAAAATGTCGCAACATAATGCTGCTCAGTTTTCATAACTGTTGAAAGCTGTAGAATGTTTCAGTAGAGGGTCAGGTTATTTTGTAAAACTAATTAGAACAAATACTTAAAAAAAACCCTACTGTCAGCATGTTTTTTTATTCCCAGTGCATACTTTAGTAAGGAAGAGAGCAAAATATCAACAAGATTTCCCATTTTTAGAGCAACATACTGGGGTAAACATTTAATCATGTTATAAAATACAGGTTTGATCCTGCAGTTCTCACTCAAGTAACACTTACCCAGGAGAGCGGTCACAGACTTTGATATGCATGAGTGAGGAATACTCACTTGAGTAAGAATTAGCAGAATAGGGCCCAGCCTTTGACACTGGACAGTAGCAAATGGCTTGAACAACAGATCCAACACTAGAGAACAATCAGGCAGGCCAAGAATATTTTTTTTTGGATGGCACTTCCTTGGTGGTGAGTTTTTCTTTAATACAGTGTTTTGTTGTAATAGTTTGGGCGGGGGGAGGGTTAAAATAATTTTTGAATGGGGTAAATAAGTACACTGGAAACGTATGCATCTATGGATACCTGTGATTAGGGTTGCAGTTATGCAGTATCTGAGGTTGCAAGTTCTAAACTTGGACAGAGACCAAAAAAAACCACAACCCACCAACATTTTCACAAAGCAGATTTTGTTTTCTGCAGAGATATCTAGTAAATATAATATAATATGACAAACTTATCAGGGTTTGAGCTTATCATCTCAGATGCTGTGTAACTTCAGTCATAACCAAAAGCCTGAACGGCTTCATAGTAAAGATAGAGGATACAACGGTATTTAACTAAATGCTAAAAATAATTCTCTAAACTTACTAATAATATACAATTAAATTAAAAATTTATTTCTCTACAAAAATTAATTTACTATAACTTTTTAAGTGGCAAATTTCAGTGCTAAGAAGTCAACACTCTCATGAAAAGATTCTGACGCCAATCTTAATTCTAGGTCTCCCCATACCACACTCATCCTTTACATACAGAACCTGCAATTCTGGTCTCAGTTACACTGGTGCAAATCCAGAGTAATTCCAGTGACATCCAGATTTATGCTGGTATGACTAAGATCAGAATCAGGCCAACATGCTGGAAGATTTCCTTCCTGCTATGTCAACCTTCACTGTGCCATCTTCAGCATACATGTTACATGATTATCTAAGCATGACTTTTTTTTTTTTTTGGTCAATGCTAAGCCTTTCTTCTTGGGAGGGGAACCAGATCCTGAAAACACTTGTAAAGTTTGGGGAAACTGTGGTGGGGAATCGGGGTGCTGGTGTTGCTGCTACAGCCAATGTCACTTCTACTGGACGAGAAGAGAAAGTCCGGCAGGAGTGACAAGGAAAGCTATTGTTAAAAAAAGTTTATAATACATAGGCTGGGAAAAGAGTATCTGCACATCTGGGTATAGTGCTTAGAACATCCACAAATATAAAGTTAGTTTTTAAAAGTCATATGATACATAGAGTACATAATCAGCAATAACCCAAATTTAGCTGAATAGATTTTACAATACAGTTTAGATATTAGAATCCGAATACTCGGGTACGTCACTCATTAAAAGTTGCACAGAGATTTGCTTGTGGAAAGAAAAATATATCAATGAGATGAGATTGTCCCTCAGTAATTGAGAATTAGGATGGTTGTCCATTTAGAAAATACTACACTGAGACTAGGAGTGGCTGAACATGGAAGCTGGAGATAAGAAGCTTCTGATAGGGAAGCAGCTCAACAGAACCAGAAGGAAAGTTACTGACTGGAGAACTCTGAGCAGGGAAGGCGCTGCTTGGGAAACACGGGGAGCAGGAAAGCAGTAGGGTTGCAAGCAGTTTATTTGAGTGCCTCTCCCTTACCAGTGCCTATTTTGCAACAGTCAAGATCATCTTCTACTTCCCACTCTAGCTCCTAGGGCCCTTCTCAACAACCCACTTCAACACCTAAACCAGCTTCCCTGCTGAGCACTGACCCATTTCCAGTTTCTCCCATTTTACCTAACACTGCCGAGCTTCCACGCCCATCGCTAGCTCCCTCACTGAGCAGTTTCCTCCCCTGACTTCTGTCCAGTTTAGAAGACACCCCAGCCAGCCTCCTCTGCCATATAACTTCATATGAAAATTTAGAGCTAAACGTATAATCAACCGCACAGCAGCAATACTATCTGTGTTATAGTGATGTTCTTATAAGTCTTGTTAATGAAAATCCGTAATACTAATCTGTCTTTATATAATGCTATTAAGTTAAAACAAACTTAAAATCCTACCATGGGTTTAAGAATTCAAGTAGAGCATATCTTCTTATCAGTTTTCTTGAGGTTTCCCACCCCACTTCCTCGCCAGCAAAAATGTAGAGACAAGACAATACTCACAACAAGATTCTAACCGTTTTAAAGATACAAGCAACTCATGGTCTAACTCATGGTCCCTTGCATTATTATTTTTATAGGATTAATAGGAATTTTATATTAGATACAGATACAAACACAAGCACCTATACTTGACTGCTCATCTGAGGCACAGTCCTTAAGGACAGAGCGTCTTGCATTTTAGCTTAATAAAACTGTATTGTCACCACGTACCATAGGATTTTTCTTAAATTCAGTGATCATATAAAAAATAAATAGAAACCCCTTCCATTTACACAAAGGGTAAAATAATATACGATAAGGAGCTGCCCTGAACTTAGCAGAAGCATGGACAAGATGACCCAGCGAGTCTTTTTTTCCATTTAATTTTCTTTTCTTTTTTTTAAATTAGATTTTTTCCTATGCAGAATAGAATAGTCTGGCAGACAATAACCTGAATTAACATCACATGAAGACAGAGAGCGTGCCATATCTCGGCTCCTTGCAAGCAAGAATAAGACTACTTTCTGCCACCAGATCTATGTATATTTCCAGAAACACCGTTTGTCAAGTAAACATCTTCTGTCAAAACAGTTTATCTTTTTGAATCCTATGGTTCAAATACAAGCAATAGAAGTTTAAGAACTTATTTTTTTCTTCATCTCTGCATAGATGCATACATTCTGCAATCAAAAATGCAATACACCTTATTTATCACCCCCTCTTCACTCCCCCTCAAACACAAACACACACATTTCTATTTGGTAAAAATAGTGTGTATTTCATTCTCTCTGTGTGCATATAAACTGAAAAACAAATTTTGAAACCTTAAATGAATTCCTGCAATTGACTGACCAAGCAGCCAGCTGGATTTGCTTTTCCAAAGCTTGCCATTTTTCTCTCTCCAGCGTCAACCAAAATTTAACTCATACCCATTCTTGAAGTGCCATATAAACCTGTTTTGGATTACCAAAACCAAAATAATCCCAACCAAAATAATAGACAGCAGGACAGCCTTTGTTTTCTTACCTCTGTGCCACATGTTTCTATTAGGGCAAACAAAGAAATAAACTGCCTCATAAAGCAGACAGGCTATCCAGACTCCTAACAAGATAATGGGAAGAAACAATGATAGAGGCTCTGCTAAATTTGCCAGGCAAAACGATTTAATCTGAATCAGACTGTATTAGTTCAGACTATAATTTTTTCATCTTCCACATAAATCTGACATAGATCATTTGACAACACTTAGATCAGGAAGGAGAGCTAGTCCAAGGATGGTTACTTACAGGCTCTATTACCAATGCCCAGCTTTCCAAATGTTCTTAATGGCACCAAGTCAATATTAAGCCCTTTAAAAAGCCTTTTGATCAGGACATGCAGGTGAATAAAACACCATGCATAAAGATGGTTTACACTCATGCAGCAGCTTTATTACTGAACATAGCTAATTGATTCCATAATTATTGTGCAATAAATAAGATGAGCCCAAAGGGAGTGTTGGATTAAAGCCCAAAAAACAGCAAGCAGAAGGAACAGCTATCCTTAGCATAGATCCACACCCATTCAGCCCAGCCACTGAATCCCATTTGCAGTATATAAAAGCTGCTTTGCTCCTGAAAAATTAGGAACAGTGGTGCATATTCTTGAGCACCATCTACTGGCACATTAACTAATTTACATATATACAGACCTCTCTCTCTTTTACTGACCAATCTCATAACAACCAAAACCTTGAGGCCTGACAACAATGAATCACTGTTCACCAGTTTATTGTTAGCTACAGTTTAGTTTTACACCAAAATTACCCAGATTGAAGCTAGAAGTTTTGAGCCAGATATTACTGAGGCAGTATACGTGTTTGGAAAAGCAAAGTACACTTGAAACAATGCTGCAGGAACAATACTCATTTGTTGTGGCCAGAGCAATCTCATGATTCAATCAGGGTTCAACAGAAGAACGTGTTATCCTTTGAATGCAGTGTTGTTGTAGCTGTGTGCATTCTGACAAGTTCATCTGCACATCACCAAAGCCAGATTCACTCAAAACCAGTTTACACGATCCTTTAAATATTTAACTGTTCTCTGTGTTTTGTACTGAACGCTCTTATTCTAATATACTTACTGATGGTCGTCAATACATCCAGGCCACAGCAAAAAATATTAAATAAGCAAATAAAAGCAAATTCACAATATCAAAGTAATTAGCCTATATCTATTTTACACCAAATATGATGTGAGAACAGGAATCCTCTTGGGTCTCACAGACTTTATACTGGCTTAAGGGACGATTTGAGAAGTAAATAAAATAAATGGGACATAATCCATTAGTACACTATATGAAGCTATCATAGATGAAGCAAGACAAAGTGAAATAATAAACAAAAGCCAAAATGTAAAGAATGGAGAGAAATCAAAGTACAGCAGAACCTCATTAATTCATACGGACTGGGAATCCATTACAGATTAGTTTGCAATAAACAAAAATCGAAGAATCAGAATATAATTTAATCAAAATGTTTAAATCTAAGTACCTTAAGTTAGGCATCTAAATAAAAGTGACCTGATTTTTAAGTGCTGAGCACCTGCAGTTCCCACAGACTAATAGTAGCTGTAGGTAGGTGATTAGCACCTCTGAAAATCAGGCCGCTTCTATTTAGGTACTTAAACATGGATTTAACAGCCTAACTTCAGATTTTAGGTTCGTAAATTTGATCTTTGCTCATTTATTTGACAAGTGTAGTTTAGTTTTAATTACTTACATTTTATGATCTGCTAGTAAACATACTGTAGTATATTTTGTAAGTGTAATCAATCTTTGTAACAAAAGACATCACTATAGTGCTATCTCCATACCTTTGTGACATGAGACAATCTGATTTTTCTGAGGAGAACTGTTGGTTTTGCAGAGTAGCAAAATCCAGATTGGCAAGATTCTAGTGTATGGAGTACAGAAGTGAACCTTCCTTATGCTACCTGGCTAAATTATTTTATTTAATATTTATTGAAATAATCTTTTATTTGTCTTAAATTAGTATAGTGTTTCTAACCATTTAATTTAATTTTCTCCTTTTCTCCCTGGCTCATAAAGGAGGCTTGGGTTAAAAATAGGAACCTGCTTGAAAATAGGAGGAGGATTCATACCCCTTCCCCGTGTCTTTAACATATAATGGTGATCCGTTATTATAGTGTTGCTTTCTAAATCAGAGAGTAACAAATAACAAAAGAAAAGGAAAACCATCTAGTCAAGAAGACTTGATAGATGATTAGTAACTATCTCCAAGGATTACTGCCTCCCAGAGTTTATTATAGAAGCCACTAACCTGTACCAACAAAAAAAGGATGTTAAGACAACAGTTTTGGGCTTGGAAGACTGGGGCTCAATTTACTGCTCTGCCACAGACTTCCTGTGTGACTTTGAGCAAGTCCCTTAATATACATTAAAGACTGAGACATACAATGGTAATGGGGCCCATAAGTACCTTAAATAGGAAGACGTAACGACAGCAGTTTTAATTAACCATCTGACATTTTTCAGAAATTGAAACAGATTTCCAGATTCTGAGCTCCATTTTGCTGGGATTCTCTTATTCTCCTAAACCTCTGAGTTAAAAAAAAGTTAGTCCCCATCTCCATCATCTTCCTTCCTAATTTTCTGTTCTCTGTTACTGACTGCAGAGGATGCATGCTGGCAACAGCATGAAACTGGTTGGGTTCACATTCTGTGGAGCAGCAGCAAGAGGAAGAAAATGCAATCCATGTCTATGTCACTCACATACCTATGTCCTACCAACTGCATTCACCGTTTTCAGTAATTGAATAGGGTGTATTTCAGAACACAGGATGTCTTTTCAACAGGGAAACTCAAGTTAGTCTCCACACTGTCAGTCTGTAATTTGCTGTCCCATTAAAACTGAACTAAAATTAGGCTCATAAACCTTACAACAAAAACAAAAACCAAGAACTACATCCCAGCGAGGTTGCCTATAAGAGCAAAATTTTTCCCCTCTTTACAAAATCTTAATGGTGCAAACAGAAAATACTCTCTGAGAATTATAAATAACTAATTTATAAACCAATTGTTATAGTTTTGTTTAAGCAAACTGAATACTAAAAAAAATTCTGAGTGCCAGACGAAGTCACATCATACAGTAACTCTGCAGAAAGTTGATTGTTTGTTAGTACCTGAATATGTAACTTTTACCTTCAGCCTGCTTTGACAGCTAGATCAAGATCTTCTGTTTAATTTTGCTGTGTTATGTTGGGAAACCGTAATTCTTATTTAACTCAAGGCACTAAACCATACCTACAACTGAAACCAAGATGTCAAGCTTACCTTATGGGCCTTATAAACTAAGCAATTCATAGGGAAGTGGAAGGAGAATATAACAGAAATTAACTGAGCTTACTAGCGTATAGATGTTGCTAAAGTTTGGCTAAATTACAACAAACATGAAACCTGGTAATAAAAGACATGAGAAAAGCAGAAAATTTAGTTGTATTGTTACCCTGAACTCCAATAAAAACTTATATACAAAGCTTTAAGTTATCAGTATGTCAGGCTGTTTTCACCACTATGTTTTCCATAAAGCCATAAATATATAAAAAGTATTTCAACAATAAAGTTACTAAGGCCAACATAAAAGGGCAATGGCAAAGGTAATGTTCATGAAGTGCAACATTTGCAAACTGGATACCATCAGATTAGGCCCAACTTATACACTGGGAGTGGTTGGGTCATTACAAAACCTAAACTTAATTTCCCCAATACTAATTTCTCCCGACTGTTACTCACACCTTCTTGTCAACTGTCTGTAATGGGCCACTCTCTTACCACTTCAAAAGTTATTTTTCCTCCCTTGGTATCCTGCCATTAATTGATTTATCTCCTTAGATTGACTCACACTTGGTAAAGCAACCCCCATCCTTCCAGTATTTTCACTCCATGCATCTGATGAAGTGGGTTCTAACCCACGAACGCTTATGCCCAAATAAATATGTTAGTCTCTAAGGTGCCACAAGGACTCCTTGTTATTTTAGTTAAACTTGTTACTGTCAGTTCATTTAATACTGTCAGCTTCATTTAATGCAAGTTAAACCTCAAGTCTGCAATTCTTTACCTTCATTTAGGAAAACTGTTTCTTCTCTTCCAAAGACGAGGTGTTGCTGACTTGTGTTACAGCAATAATACATAGAAACTATATATACATCACATGCCTGATTTAAGAAATAATACCAGACATGATCTCATATCACGGGTAACAGTTTCAGAATAAAAGAAAAGAAGAATACCTAGCTCTTACATAGAACTTTTCACCAATAGATCTCAAAGTGTTTTACAAACAAGGTCAGTATTATTTCCGCATTTTACAAATGGGGAAACTGAGGCACAGAGAGATTAAATGACTTGCCCAACATCATCTAGCAAGGCAGTGGCAGAGCCAGGAATAGAACCCAGGTCTCCTGAGCACCAGTCTGATGCACTAGCCACTTGGCCACATTACCTAAATAATTTAGGCGCTTAAGTGCCATTGACTATACTTAAACCACTACAGTGACACAGCTGCAGCGCTGCAGCTGTGCCACTGTAGCTCTTCGGTGTAAACTAGGGGTTTTCAACCTTTTTTCATTTGCGGACCCCTAAAAAATTTCAGATGGAGGTGCAGACCCCTTGGGAAATCTTATACACAGTCTGCAGATCCCCAGGACTCCACGGACCACAGGCTGAAAACTACTGGAGTAGACATTAGTATGCCAACAGGAGGAGTTCTCCCATTGGTGTAGGTCAGTGGTTCTCAAACTGTGGGTTGGAACCCTAAAGTGGGTCGCGACCCCCTTTTAATGGGGTCGCCAGGGCCGGTTTAGACTTGCTGGGGTCTGGGTCCGAAGCCCAAGGGCTTCAGTGCTCGGCGTTGGAGCTCAAGTTACAGGCTCCCTGCCTGGGGCTGAGGCCCTTGGCCTTCGGCTTTGCTCCCCCTCTCCCTGCCCCCAGGCAGCGGGGCTTGACGCCCCCCACCCAGGGCAGTGGGGCTCAAGCTGGCTCAGACTTCAGTGTCACCTTCTGGGATCATGAAGTAATATTTGTTGTCAGAAGGGGTCACGGCGCAATGAAGTTTGAGAACCCCTGGCGTAGGTAATCCACCTCCCGGAGTGGTGGTAGCTAGGCCAACAGAAGAATTCTTCCATCAACCTAGCACTGCCTACAGCAGGGGGTCAGGTCAGTATAGCTACGTCTTTCCGGAGTGTGGATTTTTCACACCCCTGAGAGACGCAGCTATATTGATGTAAGTTCCTGATGCAGACCAGCCCTTAGGCTCCTAAGTCACCTAGGCACTTTTGAAAAATTTACCCTGAGGCTGTTTGAATTGTTTGGAGCAGAAGCACCTCTCTGTATCTCAATATTTTCTTTTCTCCCTCTGAGCAAACTGATATTTGCAACTTTCCGGAAACAAATCTGAAAAATGTCTCCAGCAGGTATGAATTATGCCAAAATTTTACGGCCTGGTTTGCATTTAGGCCTCTTTACTCTTCTCCAGTAGCGTAAGGGAGCTTTAAAGTGGGCATCAATTACATTTTGTCAGCTCAGTATAAAACATCCTTGGTGAAAGTGAAAATCAGGCCCTTAGAATAAATATTTTCCCACAGAATCTCAGAAAAATAAACGAGTCATTATGCTACTTGTAACAGGAGAAAGAGATAGAAAATATCTTTAGGCTTGTCTGCACAGTAAATTTTACCAGCATAATTATACCACTAGAATTATATGAATATAGCTCCCATGCGTACACTCTTATTCTGGAATTAAAATGCCGTTTTTTCTATTTAGATTATGTTGCTTTGGACATGGTATAAACTAAAATGAAAAAAGCCACTCTTATTTCAGAATAAGTTTCCACACAGGAAGTTATACCAGTATAACTACAGCAGTACAATTATACCAGTAAAATTCTGCCAGTACATTTCCCCTTGTAGACCAAGCCCTAACTGGCCTAGGGAGAGCGGTCGGCAAACTTCTAGGCTGTTCTATCAAGTCTCAGTTTTCATTGAAAATAAAAGGCTCTAGCGTGTTATAGCTGTGAAGAAAACTTTCCCAATGTAACCCTTAAGGACTTGTCTACACTTAAAACAGGCTGCGTTGCTGCAGCGCTTCAGTGAAGACATTACTCATGCCAACAGGAGGGGTGCTCCCATTGGGGTAGATAATCCCCTTCACCGAGAGGTAGTAGCTAGGTTGACGGGAGAATTCTCCTGTCAACCTAGCACTGTCTACACTGGTGGGTAGGTCGGTTTAACTGCATCGCTCAGAGGTATGGATTTTTAACATCCCGAGCAACATAGTTATATCGACCTAATTTCTAACCCAAACCCTGGTCTACACTACAAACTTATGTCAGTATAACTACATCATTCAGGGGAAAACTGACATCCCTAAGTGACTCAGTTATACCGAGCTAACCCTTGGTGTAGACACTGCTATATCAACGGGAGGGCTTCTCCCGTTGACCTAGCTACCATCTCTCGGGGAGGTGGAGTACCTATGCTGATGGTAGAAGCTCGCCCGTCAGCATAGATAGCGTCTTCATTAAGCACTACAGCAGCACAGCTGCACCGGGGCAGCCCTGTCAGTGTAGACAAGCCCTAAGTGTAACTTATACAGCACATTCTGCTTGAGTTTGCAGAGCTTGAAACATTGGGTAGGGTATGGGAAGGGGAATGCACTGGAGACATGGATTTACCATAACTGATGCTTGGAGGTGAAGCTGGTTCTTGTGGGGTAGGAGTTGTGGGGACAAACACCAGCAAATAACAGCACATGCAGGGATTTCCCTACACCTCCCCTAACTCCCCCATTGCCCCCCTCCAGCGGTCAAACCAACCAAGACGAAGAACATACCAGCATGCCATCTGAAGGTTCAAGTGGTGTATCTACATCCAAATAGCCTGAAGCACAAATACAACTATCTACGGAAGAAATACTGTCTCCATTGCATAAAGGCAGTTCCCGATGTTTGTCAGTCAAACATTTCCCATTCATTGAAGTTACAAAAGATGGCTACTGGTGCACCTCTTGCAAAAAAGCTTATGAAGAAGGAAAGCTTCCCACTGCTACAACTGGTAAAACTGGAGAGCTTGGTTTGCCAGAACAATCAGCAAAGCCAATACTGACAAACTATGTGAAAAGGCTGCAAAACACCAAACCTCTGGACTACATCAACATGCAGAAAGCCTTGTAAGCCAGTCATTGTCAAAGCCAGTTCTAGTACTTAATGAGGCTGTTAGGAATGCTGGAGACACCACACAGTTTATGAGAACAAATATGGCTGTCACATCGTACTTTCTTTTTAAGGAAGAGATACCAGAAACTATGAACTGGAGACCAATGTTAACTGCATTGTCACTTGTTAACCCTGAAGTTGGACACTGGTTCTGAACAAGACTGGCAAATGATCATTATCTTTCTGCAAGAAACTCAACGGAGTGGTTAGAAGCATGTGGTGCAACAGTGAAAAACTCAGCAGTTGAAAAAGTGAAGAACTCTCTCACCATATTCAAAAAATGTGCAGACGTGGCTGATGCATGCATTAATGCAAATGGGTGTCAAGTATTATGTCACTGCATACTTTATCTTCATGTCAGTGGTAAGCCAGGAGATGCATTTCTAGATGTTCAGGTTATAGAAACACATCGGTTGCATCTGTGACAACTCACATCTTAGAAGAGTTAAATGCTTGTAAACTGGACCTCAAACAGAAGGCTGTGCAGTTGCTGGAGATGCAAACTTCTCTGGAAGACATGGTACAACATGGAGTACGAGATTTTCTCAGAGAAAAGTGTAACCCCAACCTCTCCTATATACACTGCAAAGCCCATCTTAACTTCAGTACCCGGACAGATACTGGAGCAAATAATTAAAAAATCAATTTGCGAACACCTAGAAGATAACAAAGTGATAAGTAACAATGAGCATGGATTTGTCAAGAACAAAGCATTTCAGAACAACTTAATAGCTTTCTTTGACAGGGTAAGAAGCCTCGTGGATGGAGGGGAAGCGGTAGATATGGTATATCTTTACTTTAGTAAGGCTTTTGATACTGTCTCGCATGACCTTCTCATAAACAAACTTAGGAAATACAACGTAGATGGAGCTACTATAAGGTGGATGCATAACTGGCTGGAAAACCGGTTCCCAGAGAATAGTTATCAGTGGTTCACAATCAAGCTGGAAGTGCACGTGGAATGGGGTCCTGCAGGGATTGGTCCTGAGTCTAGTTCTGTTCAATATCTTGTGACAGGGTCGGGCCAGATGGCTACAGGAGAGTAATGGAAGGCAGATATATTAGCCCCAGGTTAAGTAGGTCCCTTTTCCCTGGGTAAGGTAACAGGGAAGGTTTTTTTTTTTTTTTTTTTTTTGAAACAGAAAAGAATTTTATTGTAACACTTGCAAAGAGTTACCAAGAAAACAAAACAAACTATGCAACAAAACAACGCAAACAGAAGGTATAACACAGCAGCTTTCAGGAGGGAGAAGTGTTCAGGCTAGCCTGGGCCCAGAGCGGGGGGGCTTCCTCGACACTCGTGGTCTTCAACCCTCCTGAGTTACCTGGTGGCCTAGAGCGGGGGGGCTTCCTTGACACTCGTGGTCTTCCACCCCCTCGAGTTACCTAGTGCCGCGCCCAGTGTCACCGATTATCCCTCTCCTGAGAGTGCCCGGCAAGATGGGCACGGCTGCGGGGTGGGCGGTTTGGGGGTGGGGGGGGGTAGACACCCATGTATTATAGGACCACTCCTAGATGACAGTAATGATGGTATCCACAGCGGCAATGGCTGGGGCTGGTGTCTCTCGCTCTTCCCCTCAATCAAAGGGTCAGACGGAGGGAACCGGACGGGGTCACCGAGCAGAGAACCCTGGACAGCGCCCACTGCCCCTCGAAGGCGTCAAGGGAGTCGGTGGACGCTGCCCAGAGGAACTCCGCCCAGATACGTGAATGTACTGAGGATCGGAAAAAGGCCCTACAATCGCAGGACGTTTCATGGGCCAACCTCCTCTCTCTGGTTTTTATAAATGGCTGTTTTAGCCAAGGCTAGGAGGAGGTTAACCAGGAGATCCCGCGATTTTGTGGGGCCACGGATGGGAAGTGTATAGATAAAAAGGTGAGGGGAGAAATGAAGCCAAAAGCGCAATAGAATATTTGTGAGGAGCTGGAAAAGGGGCTGCAATCTGGCACACTCTAAATATACGTGCGCCAGGGTTTCCCTCACATTACAAAAAGGGCAAGTATCCGGGATGGGGGTAAACCGTGTCAGAAACACGCCCGTGCTCACAGCTCCGTGAAGGAGCCGCCAGCTGATGTCCCCGACGGGCCTCGGGACCAAGGTGGAATACAGGCTGGCCCACCGAAGTTGCTCACCCTCCAAAGGTGGCAGGAGGTCCCGCCACTTTGTATCGGGGCGGGACACCAGGGTGTGGGCATGAAGGGTGTGAAGCGTGAGTGTGTATAAATATTTCCGTGGTGCAATTTGAAAACTGACCGGCTGCAGTTCATGCAGCCGGCTTGCAGTGAAAGGGTGAGGGGTTTGTTGGAATCGGCAGGGTAGGGGCCCAATGGAAAGGTCCGGCGGGCCTGGGGTAGAGGATGGGCGGGGTGCGCCCTCGCGCAAGGCTCGGTTGACATAAGCCCGAGCAGCGGGGGTCAAGGCGGCCTTCACCTCCTGAAGTACGCGCCGGGGGGTACGACGGCTGGAGAGCCCCATGCGCCGAGCAAGCGTCAGGGGATCCAGCCAGTCTCTCCGGTCATAGTCCAGGAGGTCTCCGACCCTCGTGACTTCCGCCAGGACCAACCTCTGGCGCACCGAGCGGGACTCCGCCACCTGCACACGGAGTTGGGGATTGTGTAGCAGGGGCTCCGTGAGGAGATCTGCTCCCACGATGGCCGCCATGGACCTGGTCGTTAGAAACAGTTTCCAGGTCCGGAGAAGGTCCTGGTAAAAGACTGGCAGCCCCGAGAGGTCTCGCGGAAAACCTCTCGGACAAAGATAAAAGAGCTGCCGGTCGTATCAGAGCCCTTGGAAGCGGCGCAGGAAGGCGTGCGCCAATATGCTCCACGTCGAACTACCTGCACTATAAAGGAGCCTCTGCAGGGCCTGGAGGCAGAAAACACGGACCTGAGTGTACAGACACTTTAGGCCCTGCCCTCCTTCCTTCAGGGGTAAATGAAGAACTCCAACAGGGGCCCAGTGCATTCCTGACCAAAAGAACTCTAGAATCAATCTCCGGAGGTGGGTCAGGAAACCCGGGGCCGGGGCCAGGGTGTTGAGCCGATACAAGAGCGTGGACAGGACTAGTTGGTTAAGCACCAGTGCTCTCCCTCGGAGGGAGAGACATCGGAGTAGCCTCGTCCATTTCCGGATCCGCTCTATCACCCCGCCCTCTAAATTTTGCCAGTTCTCCGGCGGGGAACGGTGCGTGGCGGAAAGGTAAACGCCAAGATAGAGCAGTGGACCAGCACTCCACCGGATGGTCTGAAGCGCGAGTGGGAGGGAGCTTACCTGCCGCCAGTCCCCTACCGCCAAGCCAGAGCTCTTGACCCAGTTGACCCGGGCGGAGGAGGCTGCCGAATAGATGGCCTGGAATGCCTCCACTCGCGCCAAGTCGCCCGGGTCCTGGACCACGAGGAGTACGTCATCGGCGTACGCCGACAGGACCAGCCGCAGCTCCGGCTCCCGCAGCACCAACCCTGTCAACTTCCTGCGGAGGAGACAGAGGAAAGGCTCGATCGCCAGAGCGTACAGCTGGCCCGAGAGGGGGCACCCCTGCCGCACTCCTCGCCCGAAGCTGACCGGTTCGGTCAGGGTCCAGTTGAGCCTAACCAAACACTCCGCGGAGCAAGCACCCGGAGAAAACTCACAAACTGAGGTCCGAATCCAAACGCCTGCAGAGTGCTCAGGAGGTACCCATGGTCTACTCTATCGAATGCCTTCTCCTGATCGAGAGACAGGAGGGCAAACGACAAACCATCTCTCCGCCCGAGTTCCAAAAGGTCTCGGACTAGAAATAGGTTGTCAAAAATGCTGTGACCTGGGACAGCATAGGTCTGGTCTGGATGGATCACGTCCGCCATCACGGACCCTAGCCACAGCGAGATTGCTTTCGCTACGATTCTGTAATCCGTGCTAAGGAGTGAGACGGGACGCCAGTTTCATAAATCGCGGAGGTCCCCCCTCTTCAGCAACAAGGCGAGCACTGCTCGCCTGCACGACAGAGGGAGGACCCCGCTCTGCAAGGACTCAGTCCAGACAGTGACTAGGTCTGGGCTGAGGATGTCCCAGAACGCGCGGTAAAACTCCACGGTCAGCCCGTCCATGCCCGGAGATTTATTGGTGGGCATGCGACGGAGGGCTTCTCAGAACTCGGCCAGGGTGAGAGGCAGCTCTAGCCAGTCTCGGCTGCCCACGCTGACTGTGGGGAGTTCCTCCCAGAGCACCCCGCAAGCGCCAGGATCGGTCGGATCTGGGGAGAAAAGGCTTGTGTAGAAGTCACGGGCTCTCCCACACATCTCCTCCGGATCCGTGAGGGGGGTGCCGTCTTCCGCTAGAAGGCAAGTGACGTGTTTCTTGGCCCCCCTCGTTTTCTCCAGGGCATAGAAGAAGCGGGAGCCGTGGTCCATCTCCCGAAGGAGGCGGATACGGGACCGAACGAAGGCACCTTGGGCCCGGTGGTCCTTGAGGGCCCGAAGCTCCTCCCGCTTCTCCCGGCACACTCCACAGAGGGACGGGTCCTCGGGGTTGGCGGCCAGGCGCCTCTCCATCTCTAAGACCTCCCGTTCCAACTGCTCTATCGCCACATTTCTCCGTCGGCTGGTGCCCCAAGTGTAGTCACGGCAGAAGAGCTTGGCGCGGACCTTCCCTAGATCCCACCATCGCCGCACCGAGGGAAAGGCACGCCATTGCTCTCGCCAGGCCAGCCAAAACTCCCGGAAGGACCTCACAAAGCTCTCGTCCTCCAACAGGCTGTTGTTAAAATGCCAATAGGTCTCTCTGCACGGAGGGAGACAGTTATGGTGACTAAATGATGGTCGGAGAAAGAGGCCGGCCGAGTGGTGGAGGAGTGGGCCTGTGAAAGATGGAAACGGGATAAGTAAATAGGTCCAACCGAGAGTGGTGTGACCGATGGGCCTCCACCCAGATAAAAGTGAACGTGGAAGTGTCATCTGGGTGATGGTCACGCCAGACGTCCACTAGGGAGTGATGTTCGACTATTCCTCGGAGAATGTTCGCGGCGGCTGGGCTCGGCTCGGCCCCTGAGCGGTCCTGTTCCTCGAGGGTGGTGTTAAAGTCCCCTCCCAGGACCAGGCACTCGTGCGAATCTAGGGTGCCAAGAAAGTCAGACACCCGCTGATAGAATTGTGGCCGCTTTGGGCTCGTTTGCGGGGCATAGAGGTTAACAAGATTGACCACGAGCCCCTCCATACAGACTCGAAGGTGCAGCAGGTGGCCCGGCACGGCCTCAGTGACCCCTAGTACCTCGGGCCGTAGGGTGGGGGAGAACAGGGTCGCCACTCCAGCTTGCTAAGTCGTGAAGTGGCTAAAGTATACCCCGTCCCCCCACTCCAGCCGCCACCTGTCCTCGACGGTCGGATCCGTATGGGTCTCCTGCAGGAAAGCTACAGAGTACCCCCCTTCCCGAAGGTAAGAGAGCACCTGGGACCTGCGGAGAGCCATCCTACAGCCCCTGGTATTCAAGGTTGCAATAATGAGAGGCGTCATGCGGAAGGCTGGGGAGGTGGGGGTTTCTTATTGGTGGGGATGTTTGTGGCCCCCGGCGGGTTGCACAGCAACCCGTGACCCATCCCGTGGATGAGTAGATCTTTTCGGAAGCCGCGGGCCCGCTCGTAGGCCGCAGCACCGCGCTTTCCTTGCCCCCTGCCCTCCTGTATAAGGGCCCTTGTGGCCTGAAGAATTTGATCAAAGTCCCTCCATAGCTGAAGAGCCAGCTGTACCCTATTGCGGGCACCACGGGTGTGTTCTAGGAACTTCCGTAGTGCATGCCGCAGCTCATGGGGGGGTGGGGTTACAATTTCCGGGGTATTCCCTGGTGGGGCTCTTAATGCAGCCTCGTGGTCCGCTAAGGCGGGTAGGCAGGGTGCGGACCACCGACGGGGCGTCTGACAGGCTGGGGTTATTAAATCCATTTCACGCCTTGGGGTGGAAGGGGATGGCGGGGCGTGACTAGAAAATGCAAAAACTGCTCCCTGGGGGGAATCTACGAAAGGCGGGAAAGAAATAACCTCAGGGGCGGCAATACCATTGCAGAAGGAGGTATATTGGGCAGGGACAGGGGTGGGGGCGGGGCAGAGGTAAGGCTCTGGGCTTCAGGAGGCGAGCAGCTAAAAGAAGGCGCCTCCTGAGCAGGGTCGAGGGTTAAGGGGTAAGGGAGGGGGCTCCCAGTGGCGCTAGGCGCTGGCTCCGTGGTGGTCTTGGCGGCCATGGCATCAGGTGGTGGACCACCTTCTGCAGGATGCTCGCCCGGGAAGGCAATTAGGGGGAGGGAGCATAGGGAAAGGGGGGCTGGGGTGAGGTTGCCCAGATCGAGGCCAGCCGGCAGTAAATCATCCTCTCCCTGGGTGACCGGGATCAAATCTAGGGCCTCAATCTCCGCCTACACGGAGGAGAGGCCAACTCCTGCTACCCCGAGGGCCTCTCCTCTAGGGCCCGCCTCAACGGTTGCTTCAGGATTCGCAGGGGGTTCGGGTGGTATCCGGGCAGGAGGAGCTTCCTCAGGGGTCTCGGAGGGGAGGGTCTCCCGTGGAGGGGGGGTTCTGCCCTCTAATGCCAGTCTGTCTTCCCCTCCCGACACCAGCGGATGGATCTCACTCGTGGCCGTAGCGGAAGGCTCGATATCGGCGCCTCCCTTCCTGGTCTTCCGGGGGGCTTCCGCATCGGATGAGTGCAGCGGAGCTCGAGCCTTCCGCTTGCCTCGCTTCCCCTAGACTAGGGTCCAGCCCTCGATAGCATCGTCTGGGGGTTGATTAGCAGGGGTCGTGTCGGGGGGCGGAGGCAATGATTCAGGGGTTCGGGGGGGTAACGGTGAGGCAGCATGAGGGGCGGGGGGTTCTCCTTGGGGCGGGCCCTCTCCTATACCCGGTAATATCTTTGCCACACCCTCCTCCATAGGCTCTGCCAGATTGGTAATAGCAAGGGTGGGACTCCCTTGCTCGCCTGGGCGGGACTCCCTTGCTCGCCTGGGCGTTGTAAGGAAGGTGTTTCTTGAGCCCGGGCGGGAGCAGCGGTGGGTCGAGTAGGAGGAGGGTTGGTTTCAGGTGCCAGGGCGGCCAAGGCGTCGGCAACGACGGGGCCGATGTCCTGCCGGGTCTCGGGTGCCCCTCCCCCCTGGGCCAAAGGGCAGTGTCTGCGGACATGCCCCGCTGAACGGCAGAGGTAGCACCGGGCCTCTCCAGTAGAGTAAAAGACCCGATAGTGGGCTCCTTGGTAAGGGACTAGGAAGGACCCCTCGAGCGCCTCTCCGTCACGTGCCGCCGCCAGCGGTAGAAGCTGCACTTGCCGGCGGAACGAAAGGATGTGACGGAGGGTGGGGTCCTTGCAGCCCAACGGGAGAGGGCTGATGACAGAGACACGTTTCCCCAGGGTGGAGAGAGCGGGTAACAAGGCAGCATTGGGTAAAAAGGGAGGAACGGAGATGAGGACGAGGCGAACACCCAGGTCTTCTAGCGGCTCTAGGGGGACAAACACCCCCCCCACCGCCAGGCCCTTCTCCACCGCCTCCTGGGCAGCAGCCTCCAAAGCCAAGAAAAGAACGACCTTCCCATACATTTTAGAGGCCGCCACAATAGCCGTGGGTCCTATCACCTTCGCCAACGCCTGCACGTATGTCTCCACGTGGGGCGAGGTGGGCACCAGGAAGCAACGGACACGTGCCTCCTGGTCAAGGTGGGGAAAGGGCCCCGGCCGCTGGTGATGGTAGCGGAGGCAGTGGGTGGGCGAGATGACGAGGCGGCGGGCGGGGGGAGCCTGCCACCGCCCGGGCATACATCCTGGGGGCCGGGGGAGGGACGTTCGCAGAGCTGGTAGAGGGACCAGCAGGGAGGGACGCCATGGTCGATGACGAGGCCACAGCGGTGGGGGCAGCCCCTGCCATGGAGGGCCTAGTGGTTTTAGCAGGGCCCTTTCCTTTCTTCCCGCCCTGGCCTTTCCAGCCAACTGGGGGGGGGGGGGGTTCCTAGAATCTGGGGGGGCGGTGGACGTAGCAGCGGCAGTAATCGCCCCGGTGCCTCCTGCTGCTGGTGCCCCAGCAGGGGCGGTGGCAGGTGTTTTGACAGTGGTGGTGGGGGGAGGGGCTTGGGGGTTGGGCAGGGGGGTAGGTGGGGGAGGGACAACTGATATTGTTAGAGGGGCCTCGCCCCTCTCATTCCCTGCCATTGTGAGCAGGGAGAGACGGGGAGACACCAGAAGGAGGAGGGGGGAGGGGGAAGCAGATTAACCACTCCTCCCTGCTGGGCTGCAGGCGGGGGGTGGGGGGGTTGCCAAATGGGTTGGACTGGAAGGGGGGGAAAAACAGAAATCAGGGTCCGGTGATAGGGGCAAGCTGTGGGGTAAAGAGTCCGGGGGGGGGGGGGGGGGACCACGCACGTTTGTACAAAGAGTCTCGTTTGGTCGGCTGTTATGTCCGGTCCGAAAGGCAAAGTTCAAAGCAAACAGCTGGATCTGAAGGCAGATGGCAGGTTGCCAGCAGGGACGGACGGCGGGGGGGCCGTGACCATTGTAATAATGTTGGGGGGGGCACCGATGGATCGGGGGGCAGCTCCATGTTGAGGAGCAAGCGAGGGAGGTCCCGTTTCCCAACAGGGAAGGTTCCAGAACCATCAGGAACCTTCTGGAGACAATTAAGACAGGCTGATTAGAACACCTGCAGCCAATCAAGAAGCTGCTAGAATCAATTAAGGCAGGCTAATCAGGGCACCTGAGTTTAAAAAGGAGCTCACTTCAGTTTGTGGTGTGCATGTAAGGAGCTGGGAGCAAGAGGTGCTAGGAGCTGAGAGTGAGAACGCATACTGTTGGAGGACTGAGGAGTACAAGCATTATCAGACACCAGGAGGAAGGTCCTATGGTGAGGATACAGGAGGTGTTGGGAGAAAGCCATGGGGAAGTAGCCCAGGGAGTTGTTGCTGTTACACAGCTGTTCCAGGAGGCACTCTAAACAGCTGCATTCCATAGGGCCCTGGGCTGGAACCCGGAGTAGAGGGCGGGTCCGGGTTCCCCCCAAACCTCCCAACTCCTGGTCAGACACAGGAGGAGTTGACCTGGACTGTGGGTTCATGAAAACGGCCAAGCTGAGGGCTGCTGTGAAGCTCCAAGGCGAGCAAATCCGCCAATAAGAGCAAGACCCACCAACGTAGAGGAGGAACTTTGTCATGATCTTCATCAGTGATTTAGGTAATGACATAGAGAGCACACTTATAAAATCTGCAGATGATACCAAGCTGGGAGAGGTTACAAGTGCTTTGGAGCAGTGGTTCTCAACCAGCAAGACAATTTGGAATACAGACTAGACTATGTACTTCTGAATGTGTGTGCATAGGTGCTGGAAGTAGGAGTGTGGCACACCCTCTGGTTTGAAGTGGTTTCCATCATATACAGGGTTTACAGTTTTGTTCAATGGCTTTCAGCAACCCCACTATAAATATTGTTCCAACACCCGTGTGTATGTGTGGTCACTATCCTTGCATGTACTCCTAGAGTCTCTAAATCTGAGACAAGTAGCAGAGGTGACTTTCACTCTCTCAAGCTTGAAACTGTAGCAACCAGAGCCGAACCCATGGTGGCGTAAGATAACATAACTAAATTTATCCTAAATAAAATAAAAGGCTACATATTTTAAATTTAGAAAAAAAAATTGAAAATATTTTTGAAACTAACCCACAAAAAATTGATTATGCAAAAGAGGTAATTCAGGAGGAGGAGATTTCCTTATGCAGCTTTCTCCCAACAAAAGCAGCACAAGAGACGTCCTGTGCTGACTTTCAGTTCAGCAAGCTCAGTAACAGCAGTGGTAAACAGCGGCAGCAAGCTCATTTGGGGAGCATGAAACATTTTATTTCCTGTAGGTTGATAAAGATGCCTTGCACTGATTTTAATCAGGGTTATTGCCCTTTTAAATTGCAAATGAGTATAGATTAAATTCCAAATGAGTATAGAGTATAGTATAAAATTTAAAACCGCTCTTGGAATCCAAACCTTGCCCAAATAAATTGAAATACATTTCAATTCACCTTTACACTAAAATTTAAGAGATGCAGATGTTTGTGTCTATTTGTACTTCAAGAATTTGTATTTTAAGCATATTTGGGTAATTCTACATTTGTTACTATTAGGCTCTAGAGAAGCTATTTGTAACTTAAGAGGATTATAAGATTCCTTTTATACAAAACTTTTCACTAGTCTCCTCAAACTATCAATACTATATTTATGAAATAATTCAACGTATCTTGTAAATGGATTAATTATCACCTCTGCATGTACAGAATAAAAAGACTGAAGGTTTCCACATAGCACTAATATTACCCCTTGTAGATTTTATTCATTTATAGAAAGGGATATATTTATTTACAAGCAACACAAAAGCCATGAAAATCAAGCTAACGGTTGGACTTTGCCCCTAAAAGTACGTTAAGTAAAAAATCATACAGTTAAAAATTCTTCCCTTAGTTACGCCCATTGTAGATCTGGAGTAACCACATCAACATCAATGCAGTTATACTCATTTACACCAATAAAAAGAAGAGAATTTGAGCCCATATTTTTAAAAGACCTTGTTTTATCTGCTACTAACACCTTAATTTATTAAAACGGAAAGTTTTAGATATCAAATGCCAATCATTATTGCTGTTTCTTTATTGTGTGCACTTACCACAGACCAGACAATGAAAATATATTTCTGTGTCAATAGCTGAGTTATGTCTAAAGTAGAGCTGCACACAATTTTTTTCCATGAAAAAATGCATTTTGGGGGCCCAAAATTATTCTGAATAGTTTCAATTTGCAATTTTTTTTTGAAAGAGTTGAAATGTTTCATTTCAAATTTTAATTTTAAAATGTATCATTTTGACTTTATTTGAAATGGCAGTTCAATTTCAAATTTGTCTAATTAAAAAACAAACCAGCAAATCATCTGAGAAACATCCAAAACAGATTAATCGAAATGAAAAACTCAATTTTCGCGTGTGTGTGTGTGTGTGTGTGTGTGTGGTGTTTCTTTCGAGTTGATTGAAAATGTTTTGGTTGATTCAAAATGAACTGAAAAAAACAACAAATCATAATATGGAACTGACTCAAAATGTTTCTGTCTATTCAAAATGTTTTTGAGATTGGATGACAAAACTTTGAAAAAATTCATTTTGTTTTGAATCAAAACAGATTCCTCCCCCCATTTGGCCCTCAAAATTGGAAAAAAAAAATTCACTCAGCTCTGTTTATTACCTTGATAGCTAAGCTCCAAAAAATCACATGTACAAGTTTTTGGCATAACTGGAAAGAGAAGATAGATCTCCTGGCTCACAATTCTGTGCTTTCATAACAAGACTATCCTTCCCCAAAAGGTGTGTGGATGAAGAAAAGGGGAAATTGGGATCCATGCAAAGAGAGATGGGTATATCAGGACCTGTAGAGCTTGTCATTGTCTTCTTTAAAACCCTGGATGGAACCAACAATTTTTTTAAAAAAGGAAGGGCATAGCTGCCGTGAAGTCTAGCTAGAAAGACTGTTCTGAAATTTTAGCTCTGATAATGTTTGCAAAATGTCAAAGTAATCATTTTTCATCAAACACTGTTTCCTAAAAAGAGAGATTCTGACTGCCTCCCAAACCACTAACAAGCTTGAAAAATGGTCAGAGATTGTTTTCCCTTAGGTCAAATGATTCAGCAACAAGAAAAACAGCACCATCCTATAAAAGTGATCTGTCAGGTCTCTGTTACACAAACTTCACTTTTCATATCTCAAAGCATTAGAGAATCGCCTTTGAAAGTACTGTGTTTCAAACAGCAGCCTTGCTAGGCTGCCAGCAATTAATCTTTGCTTGTGGACAGTTCAGTTCAGGCACTGGGAAGAGTGCCTAGGGCAGAGGTGGGCAAACTACAGCCCACGGGCCACATCTGACCTGCAGGACCGTCCTACCCAGCTGGTGAGCTCCCGGCCAAGGAGGCTAGCCCCCCGGCCCCTCCCCCGCAGCCTCAGCTCACCATGCAGTGCTCTGGGCGGCGGGGCTGCGAGCTCCTGCCGGGCAGCGCGGCTGGGAGAGCTGCCAGGTGTAGTGTATTAAATTGCTCCCCGTAGGAATGTGCTACTTACAGAGCACCAGGACTGGCAGCTGTAAGTGGTACACCATAAGTAGCACATTCCTACGGGGAGCAATTTAATACGCTACACCCAGGTAGGGAAGGCTGAGCCTCCCCAAACAGCCTGGCCCCCGCCCCTTATCCACCCTCTCCCACTTCCCGCCCCGAGTGCCCCCCTCAGAATCCCCGACCCATCCAACCCCCCCCTGCTCCTTGTCCCCTGACTGCCCCCCCATGGGACCCCACCCCCATCCAATCCCCCCCTGGTTCCTGTCCTCTGACTGTCCTGACCCTTATCCACACCCCCGACCACTGACAGGCCTCCCACGCCTATCCAACTGCCCCCTGCTCCCTGACCCCTGACTGCCCCCTGGAACCCCCTGCCCCTTATCCAACCCCCCAGCTTCCCACCCCCTCACCTGCCACTCAGAGCACCAGGACTGGCAGCTGTAAGTAGTACACTGTAGGTAGCACATTCCTATGGCAAGCAATTTAATACACTACACCAGTCCTCCATACAGTTTCGGAACCCTGATGTGGCCCTCAGCCAAAAAGTTTGCCCACCCCTGACCTAGGGGCTAGAGTGAAGGAGTTGGGGATTAGAAGGATTTCTGCTTGAGGTGAGAGATTGGAATCAGACAGGCGATCTACTCAGACCAGATTCCTATGGCCCAGAGAAGAGCTGCATAGGAGGTTTGTCATACTGCCGTTCCTCTCTAGCCCTGCTTTTAGAGTCAGCTGGAGGCTGGAAAACATGGAAGGAAAGGAATGCTATTCAAGAGGAGCACGAGGGAAACAGCAACCAGAGGGAAACTGTGCTTCAATCTCCTATGTCTTGTGAGAGTGGAAGCACAACTCCTCTCTCATTATCATGACTCAATTAAGAAAGCCCACTCCACCCACATCATGATTCCCTAAATTCGTCCCCTGCCACCCATCACCATTCTGTTCAGTTCCATTCCTCCCTGCCATCCCCACATCCCAGTTCAAACCCATGGCCACCACTTGGTGGTTCAACTCCCTTCTCCACCCACATCTGTGCTCACTCCCTCAAACCCCACATACGTGATAACCCCTACTTCTCACAACCCCAGCACCCTCACAGCCCCAGTTTCCCCAAGGCTTCCCTCATAACCCTGATCCTTTCACCCCATACCACTGTGCACAGGCTAACTCCCTTCTCATGTCACATAGCTTGCCACGCAGTCCGCAATGTCCCACACCATGCCTCCTCAGAGCCCCACTGTAACAGATCAGTATGTGTCTGTATGTCTATATCAATCTGCAACAACATTCTGGTACTTCAATGTTATTTTTGACTGGAAACTGTGCTGTGGCTTCCATCCTGAGCTGGGACACTCAGGAGGTGTTCGTAGAAATCCTTACCCCTAGCAGAGGGGCTCACAATGGGAAAGCCATCAAAATCCCTCAACCTCAGTGATGCTCCATTCAAATGGGTCCACCCAGAACAATGGGCCGGCTCCAGTCCAGGGGAACTAGTTTTCCCAGTTTAGACCTAGGGGAGGAAAGGAGGAAGGCTGGAGTTGAGCAACTGATCACCTGACTGACAGGGCTTTTGAAGCTGCTTGGCGGAGTGACCTGATAAGAGGGGATCAGAACTTTATTTAAGGGTCAGTCCTTCTTGAGTCTGGGCTGTCTTACCAGCCAGCCATTGGCTAACAGGAGAGCTGAACAGGAAGAGTAGAGTGTAAAAAGGTCCTGGGATCTTGAAGGACATTAACCCAAACGGCTCTCGGAGTGATGACTGAAGGAGGTAGTTTTACGTACTGGTGTTTATTTTTTCTAGTTCTGTAACTCTTGTACTTTGCCTATGAGTAACTTGTGTATGCTTTAGTGATTCCTTTGCAAAGTCTGTGCTCTCTTGTTTTAACCGTCACAAGGTCCTTGAAAGGTTAAACAGTAAACGCAAGCACCCGTGAGTGTGGAGCTCTGGGAATGATATTCTTGAACTACTGTGGAGATGAGGGTCAACAGTGGCCTCGGGCCTATGGCAGCTGAACTATGGGTTCTACATCCCAAGAAAGGATACTAGTCAGGTGGTCTGTACCCCAGGAGTGTACCTTAAAAGCAAGACTTAGAGACTGGGTCTGGATGCTGCTCAGACTCAGTAGGCTTAAAAGCCCCTGGGATTCAAAGGCTTGGTCAATATAGCAGTCTGGTGCCCAGCCACAAGGGGGAGCTCAGCCAGGGCTGTAACACTCCTCCGCATCCCCTTCAACTTCAGGTATCATCTCTGTATTACCTTCAAAACTAGATACTATTTTTCTGAAGAGTTTGTGTCATCTCTAATAGGTTATTTTAACAGATGTGTTTACAAAGACGGGACAGCTACCCTTCCTGAAATAATAAGTGTAACTTACCTCTGGCCTGGATTTAACCTCTAGAAGCCTGGGGCCAAACTAAACTAAATCAATCTCCAAAACTAGAATCTCAGGCGATGATAGCAGGTGTACCAGGAGATGCAACAGTTAAAGTACCACCTAAATGGCTAGTGAAATATTTCATCTCAATGTTTCAAAGCGAAACTATTATAAACGAAATAGTCTGCAAAGGCTCTGTACAGTAAAGAAGAAGTTATACTGTTTTACCTTGGTGGCCTGAGGAATCAACAGATATGCATGGGAACTGACAGCAGTCATCTGAAGTTAGGAACTGTCACACAGGAGATATCACACTACCTCCTGGGAAGATAATTTCATGTACAATATAATATAACAAGCCTGCGGGCTGAGAGATTAGCATTACCCAGGCTGTTCAAGCTACTTATCAGTCTTCCAATCACATTAAAGGTGCGGGTGACAAACTTTAAAGAGTCTTTAAACTTTTTACTGAAAAGATTCCTTAATGAGAGATAAATTAATGGACGTCAGCTAAAATAAGCTAGATACCCATGAACTGCTTGTCAGCAGAGAAGACACAGAAGGAAGAAGCAAATATTTAACTCAAACAGAGAAAAAATGAATTAATAAGACACAAAAAGCTTCATCTAAACTGGAAGACTTTAGCAATAGTACATAGCTTTGAAATGAGCTAAATTTTTTCAGGTTATGCTCCAGCAGTTTATTAATTTGAGGGTTTCTAGCACTTAAACTATGTCTGGGGCCCTGGACAGTGTGAATAAAAGAAAGTTGGAGATCTGGTGCAATAAGCCAAAGTTGAACAAGCCAGCCAGTACACCATTTTTAAAGGTTCAGAAATTACCTTTGCAGTTTGAACAAATCAACAGAGGTAATGCGGGTTATATAATTTGGGTATATAAATATCAGAAACATAGTGATAAGAATGCTTCAGTGCCCATTCTAAAGACTAGTTTGGAATTTACAAACGGTTTCAAAATAATGGGAGACAACTTAGCGCCTTTCAAAAGTGTAATAAAAATATGACAGATAACGAGACCAATCACATACATACATGAGCTGCTTGGACGATAGTGAGCCCCTGGGTACCGCCTGCCCATAGTGCCAGTCAGCACATTACCAGACGCTGTCAGTGGTTTTCAAAGTACAAGATCGAAATATTTAACTGTGGGGGAAGAAAAGAACAAAACAAAACAAAAGTGAAGATTTAGTACAATGGCTGTATCATTTTCATTAAAATACTAAAGACCTCCACAAATTTAGGGTTTCTATGTTTATAAATTATGTATAGTCATGTTGTCAGCAGAGATGACAGACTGCAAATTTATCATTAGTGCTCAGTCTCCATTAATAAACATACATAAATTTTAAGGCAAACATCAATCTCACACGGCACCTTTTCACTGTAGCTTATTTTGATTGATGTCACAGACAGCGTAACCTAAGTTTCACAAGAGTTTTGCGCACTTTGTTTAAAACTAGTGATGCAGTTACGGTTAGTGACAATGAATTTTAATTCTGATAGAGCAATTTCTGAACAATAATAAAACTTTGCATTTAATTTCAAATTAGTTGAATATTTCAATAAAATTATAGAGTCTGTATTGGAATACCGCAGTTCTCTAAAAGATCAGAAAGAAGTTAGTCAAGCAGGAAAAGCAAAGCACAGATAAACGTTCATTTTGGAAAACAGAAATCTTGCCTCCAATCCTGCTGAGTCAAATGTTGCTGAAACTGACAAGTATTAATGTAAAACCTTTCAGTCTACAAATATCAGGGGTTCTGGAACAATTTGTATAGTGGGGGTGCTGAGAGTCATTGAACCAAACTGTAAACCTTCTATATAATGGAAACCACTTCAAGACAGTGGGTGCGGTAGCACACCCAGTTCTAGCACCTATGACAAATAAACCTCCCACAATAAATAAGAAGCCCCATTGCTTTGATCCTTAGCTCAAGATTTCCAACTCCTCCTCCATCTGTAGATTCTCCTGTCTGTCTGTCTGCATGTTCATCTCCCAAGATATCTGTCAATAATGACCTTCTCACAACTGTATAATTTAAAACCAAAAAAAAAAAAAACCCCAACAAAAAAACCTCTTTTTCCCCCTAAACTGTAGAACAGAATCCCGTTTTTCCCCCCTAATACGTCAGGAAAGCTTTTGCTGCTCCAGGCTGAAGCTACATGCACTTACTGATTTCCAAAGGATACCTTAAGAGGCAGCTTCGTTTAATGTATAGGGCACAGGACTAGGGCTGGGGAACCACTTTCACAAATCTCCACGCATGTCAGCTCCCTAAGGAAACTTAATATCAATTACTTCCTGAATTAGATGAGCTTCCTTTGCTGAAGGTGCCTATCTCCTCTCTATGGTCCCTTGACAACTTGAGGGCACGTAACTTTAGGCTCCTGACTCCTGAGCAGTCACCTCTTTTGGGTGGAGACTCATGTCTCTCTCCCTTCCTGAACAGGGTTTTTCCAGACTGCACAGTTTCCTGTCTACATTGCGATATCCCCAGCAAGCCAGACTGCCTAAACAGGCCAGCATCTGCACTTTGTTCTCTCTCCTCAGAGGTTATGAACTAATTGCCTATAGTTATAAGCTACCCCACAGCTTTTTCTGAACAAGCAAATTTATTCCTGAAGTGACAACATTACAGAGAGAACAAATTAAAACAATAAAAAAAGGACACATACGAATAAGCTTACCAGAGACCACCCCCCAACTCCAGAAGGGATTCTGGTAGGAGCCAGTCCTTCAAACATCACAAAGGGGTTTTTCTGTTGGTTACAAATTCATAACAGCTTTTGCTCAGAACAAGCACACACACTAGGCAGATCAGCTTTTTTCTTTATATAGCCTTTCCTTTGATCTTCAGATCCTGTAAACAGGTGATCAACAGACAATGGCCCCCTTCTCAGAGCATAGCTTCAAAAGGCTGGGTTGCATAAGGGGAAGGGAGGGCAGGAGTTTACATTCACCTCCCTCTAGATATTTCCCTGGAAATCTCCTTCACAGGTATTGTCCAAAAACACAGTTGTTGTCTGCCACATAGTGCCTGCGGGAGGGGGCAGCGTGCAGAGCCTCCCTGGTCGCCCCTCCGCCTAGGAGCCAGACATGCCAGCCTGTTCCTGGGAGCCGCACAGAGCCGGGTAGGAAGCCTGCCAGCCCCATGCCAACTGGACTTTTAGACACCTGGTAACCCTATCTACATGACGGCAAGAAAGAGTAAACCTTACTCTTTTATTTTTATATAATTTACCCCCAAAGAAAATGATTTTTATAACTATTCTTCAGCATGTTCTGCACTATAATGTAGTTTCCTCAACAAAAACCTCCTTCCATGTGCTTCAAAGATTTCTATGGCTTAACTGAACCAGCCGATTAATTCAAAAATTGATTCGCAATACAAGTCTTGAATTTCCCCCCATTACATCTGGAGACTTTATAAATGTTAGAAATAAAATCTGAGAGAGAGAGAGAGAGAGATTTAAAAACTACACAGACGTCACACAGCAGCCCATTGTATCAACTGTCAGAAGCAGCATAAGAGGGATGACAAAAGTAACCCTCTAATGGATGCCACCAGAGATGATGGATTAAAACATGTGGTTTGAAGCCTTTTATAATTTAATTGATGGTTTTGACATAACAGTTTGTGAATGGAAAAAACAGAATTCTTCTTCCTTTCCTAATCCATTAATAATTCTTTCCCCTTCCTCAAAGGCGCAGCGTGCTGGTCTTTGGTAAGAAAAATAGCCCACTCATGAAATGCCCACAGGTGATTATAACTGAATACAAGAGATGGTAATAGTCAACAGCTCTGCAGGGATTATTCTTTTTACTTTATACTTAATAAAGTTATCTGGATACAGATGATTCTCTCCCCACCCCTATCGTCATTATTTACAATTCCTTTCAATGCCTTTAAAAAGAAACTTGCAGGGGCTTTGCGTAACGAATTGAAAATTGCAGTGTTTCTTTAGCTTTTATGAATAGATCCTTGTCCTATTCAGGAAAGCTGTAACTTTCTAAAACAATGCTACCTACTAAATCATAACAAATATCCCTAAGCATTTTACAGCAGCAATACACTAGAGGTACTATTTTCTTTCCTTCCCCAGTGGCTGAAGCAGCATCACAGAGGCCCTCTGTACCCTGCTGTAATAACAGCTTTTAAAACATGCTTAAACTGTAGCACAGTTGAGCTAAACCAGAATGTAGTTTTCCTAACCGCGTGGCCCCAAATGGGTCTAAACGATACTTAATTGGACTACTAATTGGAAAACTAGAGATCACAGCTGTGAACAAATATATACAGTGAACTCAATGGCAACAATAACGTGTATTAAGACAGGACATGTATAGAGGATTCATTTGACTGTAATCGGAGATTTCACCAATTTTTATCTTAAAATGAAAACTGCACTGACTTGTTACAGTACCTCATAGAGCTAAATATATGTATGCGAAATAATAATGTATTAGAGAATGAGTTGTCAAAATACAATTTATTCTTCAGTATCTCCATTCAGTAACTGGGATTTTTGCACTTGGAGTTACCATCTTAATGATACTGCACTGTGCTTTCCAGCAGGGATATGTCTAGACTAGGATAAATGCTCTTTTATATATTAACTACCAGGTTTTAAAACTTCAGTATAAACAGGGGAAGTTGATTTTTACCATGTTATCTGGTCAAGGTGACCACTAGAGGTTTACCTCAACCAGTGTAGCTTGAAATATAATTTGCCCTGTCTACATTAGGGTGCTAAAACATGTTAGTTAAAACATGATCACTAACATGTTTAAAAAACAAAACACCTGTCCTAGTCTACACACCCATTAGGCTAATCAACACAGATTTGGACTGAAAACCTCCAATTGTCAAACGAGCCCAAGCAATTGTGTATGTACTGTTTTGCATGTACACATTTTAGGTGCACACGTGTGTCTGAGGTAGGCACAGGAGCCCCAAGAAGCACGCAGACTCAGTGGGACCTGCAAATCAAAGTCAGGCATTCACAATGTTACCAGTTCTAGGGCAGCAGTCTCCTGTTTTTTAATGGATTCTTGTTTATTATGCTTCAAACACTATTATAAAAAGCCTATGTAGCAGTCTCCTGTTTTTTAATGGATTCCTGTTTTTAATGGATTCAAACACTATTATAAAAAGCCTACGCAGGAGAGCAGAGTTGCAGCAGAAGCGGTGGTTCAATGATGACAGTTAGCAGTCCTACTGCACCATCTGCTGAAAGCAGTATGGCATCCACACGGAAAAAAGGCGCAAAACGATTGTCTGCCATTGCTTTCACAGAGGGAGGGGAGACTGACCACATGTACCCAAAACCACCAGCGACAATGTTTTTGTCCCATCAGGCATTGGGAGCTCAACCCAGTATTCTAATGGGCAGCGGAGACTGCGGGAACTGTGGAATAGCTACCCACAGTGCAACGCTCTATAAGTCAATGCTAACCACGGTACTGTGGACGCACTCCGCCGACTTAATGCGCTTAGTGGGGACACACACAATCGACTGTATAAAATCGCTTCCTAAAAAATCGACTTCTATAGATTCGACCTAATTTCGTAGTGTAGATATACCCTTATACTTCTCTGTAAACAGATACAATTGTTAGAGTATCCTTTATTACAGCTCTTCTTCAAAGAGTGTGCTGCTTTTGTTCTGGATGCCGAAATAATTATTTTCTCACCTTTCATGATGACCTTATCTTGGCTCTCTGGAAAGTGAGTAAATATTTTCAGGGAATGATGTTGATAGTAGTCATGCAGCATAAGCAAGTACAGCAGACAACCGAAACATACATAATGCATATCATTTTATCCTGGCTATGGAGGTGAGCGCCTGAAGGCAGCATGCACTTCACCTGAGTGCCAGTGTGTTATTAACAGCCTCAGTGACCAAGCAATCCACCATCAGTCATCACAGAGAATGAGGATATAAATCAGCTTGACAGGAATTCTTCCCCCTCAGACACATTTAAGTTGGTGCTATCATTGCTACTTCAAATCTTGTCCTCTTCATAAGCAGTTTCCTTTACATGCTCCCAGCTTATCATTGCAGCTTTCTTATTTCTTCATTCCTCATTACATTCTTCATGGCAGCTGCAAAAGAATTTAATTCCACTGCCACGGCCTCACAACGTTTGATGTGCTTGAGAAAAACTTATCCAAGCTTTTCTTTCCATGTTTAATTTGGGGGCCTAATACCAGCTGCTTAGGGCCAGATTTACCACTGGTGTAAGCACTAGCTAATCCAGTGACGTCAGTGGAGCATGCAAGCAGTTAATTTGATCTTTAATAGCTACCATAGACATTGACATTATTTTATGTCGTATGAACATAATAATCAGAGTACTGTGTCTAGAAGACAGTTTTGCTCTTTGTTTAGTAATGCATCTCATAAGACTTTCAGATAACACAGTGAATGAAGCATAAAAGCCTTGAAGTCTTTACATCATAATTTGAGGACTTCAGTAACTGAGTCAGAGGTTAGGGGTCTATTGCAGGAGTGGGTGGGTGAAGTTCTGTGGCCTGCAATGTGCAGGTCAGACTATCTGCTACCCAAGATCCATAAACCTGGAAACCCTGGCCACCCGATCATCTCAGGCATCGGCACTCTTACAGCAGGATTATCTGGCTATTTGGACTCTCTCCTCAGACCCTACGCTACCAGCACTCCTAGTTATCTTTAAGACACAACTGACTTTCTGAGGAAACTCCAATGCATTGGTGATCTTCCTGAAAACACCATCCTGGGCACCATGGATGTAGAAGCTCTTTATACCAATATTCCACATGAGGATGGACTACAAGCTGTCAAGAACAGTATCCCTGATGAGGCCATGACACACTTGGTGGCTGAGTTTTGTGACTTTGTCCTCACCCACAACCATTTCACATTTGGGGGCAACTTATATCTTCAAGTCAGTGGCACTGCTATGGATACTCGCATGGCCCCACAGTATGCCAACATTTTTATGGCTGACTTAGAACAAGACTTCCTCAGCTCTCGTCCCCTAGCGCACCTCCTCTACTTGCACTACATTGATGACATCTTCATCATATGGACCAACGGGAAGGAGGCTCTTGAAGAATTCCACCTGGATTTCAACAATTTCCATCCCACCATCAACCTCAGCCTGGACCAGTCCACACAAGAGATCCACTTCCTGGACACTACAGTGCAAATAAGTGATGGTCACAAACACCACCCTATACCAGAAACCTACTGACAGCTATACTTACCTACATGCCTCCAGCTTCCATCCAGGACACACACAATCCATTGTTTACAGCCAAGCCCTAAGATACAACCGCATTTGCTCCAATCCCTCAGACAGAAACAAACACCTATAAGATCTTTATCAAGCATTCTTAAAACTACAATACCCACCTGGGGAAGTGAGGAAACAGATTGACAGAGCGAGACGGGTACCCAGAAACCACCTACTACGGGACAGGCCCAGTAAGGAAAATAACAGAACACCACTGGCCATCACGTACAGCCCCCAGCTAAAACCTCTCCAGCACATTATCAAAGATCTACAACCTATCCTGGAAAACGATCCCTCACTCTCCCAGACCTTGGGAAACAGGCCAGTCCTTGCTTACAGACAGCCCCCCAAATTAAGGAAATACTCACCAGCAACTACACACCACAGAAACACTAACCCAGGAACCAATCCCTGTAGCAAACCTCGTTGCCTACTCTAGCGACACCATCAGAGGACCCAACCACATCAGCCACACCATCAGAGGCTCATTCACCTGCACGTCTACTAATGTTATATATGCCATCATGTTCCAGCAATGCCCCTCTGCCATGTACATGGGCCAAACTGGACAGTCCCTACGTAAAAGAATAAATGGACACAAATCAGACATCAGGAATGGTAACATACAAAAGCCAGTAGGAGAACACTTCAATTTTCCTGGACATTCTATAACATATTTGAAAGTAGCTTATACTTGAACAAAAAAACTTCAGAAACAGACTTCAAAGAGAAACCACAGAACTAAAATTCATTTGCAAATTTAACACCATTAATTTGGGCTTGAATAGGGACTGGGAGTGGCTGGCTCATTACAAAAGCAGCTTTGCCTCTCCTGGAATTGACACCTCCTCATCTATTATAGGAAGTGGACTACATCCACCCTGATCGAATTGGCCCTGTCAACGCTAGTTCTCCACTTGTGAGGTAACTCCCTTCTCTTCATGTGCCAGTATATTTATTTCTGCCTCTGTAATTTTCACTCCATGCATCTGAAGAAGTGGGGTTTTTTCCCACGAAAGCTTATGTGCAAATAAATCTGTTAGACTTTAAGGTGCCACCGGACTCCTTGTTGTTTAGAGGATCATGATGGTCCCTTCTGACCTTAAAGTCTAAGAGTCATTAAGAACCTAGGTACACAGGATGAAATCTTGGCCCCATTCAAGTCAATGGGAGTTTGGCTATTGATTTCAGTAACGGGCCAGGATTTTACCCACATATTCCAAATTCACTGAGAGAAATTAAAAGAGGAATAAAAAGAATTAGTTAGGTGAGATCACTTATAGAAAAGTCTCAGGTCTGGATATGACAAGTAGTCCATTTGTTTTCACTTTGTTTACCAATAGCACCAATCTCTCCAGTATTTGATTGAATAGCGATTGCAGAATACACACATTATCGGAAGTTCTTGATGATGTTGCAGTTGATTTGTTCATTCATGAACAGCATAGCTCATGTAGGTAAGTGCAGGGTTCAGAGGGTTAGCCTGAGATGCTGCCTTTGGCAGGAAGCCCCCAACTGAAATACTTGCTAGCACAAGGTCTTGTGATGTCATGAACGTGGGATGGAAGTCTGCACTGTATAAGAAGCACACAATCAACCTGCAGAGCTCATTGTCAGGGGATGTTGTGAAGGTCAAAAGTGTAAGTGGGTTCAAACAAAAATTAGATAAGTTCATGGAGGATAGGTCCATCAATGGCTATTAGCCATGATGGTCAGTGATGCAACTCCATGCTCTGGAAGTCCCTGACCTCTAACTGTCAAAAGCTGGAACTAGACAACAGGGGACAGATCACTTGATAAAAGTGCCCTGTTCTGTTCATTTCCTCTGAAGCATCTGGCACTGGCCACTGTTGGAAGACAGGATCCTGGGCTAGATAGATCATTGGTCAAACCCAGTATGGCCATTCTTATGTTCTTTATGCCAAAATGGCTGTCTGCCTTTGCTCATATTTCCCAAAGTCTATTGTCTCTGTCTGAATAGCCAAGACAGCTTTCTGGGAGTCCAGGCTCCATCCCCCATCATGACCATTAAGTGGTCTTCCTCTCCCTGCTCATTTAACTTGAGAGCTTTATTTACCTTGTATAAAAAGAAAAGGAGTACTTGTGGCACCTTAGAGACTAACAAATTTATTTGTTAGTCTCTAAGGTGCCACAGGTATTCCTTTTCTTTTTGCAAATACAGACTAACACGGCTGCTACTCTGAAATTTACCTTCTATGTAGATGTATTTTCCTTTGTCCTCAGAGGTGTTATCTGGCTCAGTTTACACTGGACACACAGGAAAACAGGCAAAATAACATTCTTTTGTCTAGGACATGCTTGGTTCATACACTGCTTGCAAAACACCTTTTAAAAACTTATTTCCATCACACATCTATAATTCTTTTTACACTGTCTGTACATACATCACACAATAATATCAATGATCAGTGTGTTGTCAGTTTGCATTATACCTCACATGACATCTTTTACATACAAATTATGACAACAGTGTGTCAGGCCTGATGTGAGTTATGTTATGATGTACCCTCGGCCAGTTGCCAATGAGGGTCTCCCTCAGTGACAAAAGGTCATTCATGATTCATATTCATTATTTTTAAGTGTGCCTCTCTTGCTGAAGGTGTGACTCTTCCTCTCCCATTCAGCCTATCAGGACTAACAACTAGTGAAATTTTTCTGGTGAATAGTAATTTCCCCTAAAATGAAATTTTTCAGATCACCAAAACTATTCACATACTTGGGTCACCCCGGACAAACAGTTTTGGTTGAAAAAAATTTAGAAAAAAGTTGAAAGTTTAGTTTCTATTTTTTCATTTAAAAACAGTGTGTCATTTTCATATTTTGCCAATAAAATAATTTGAAGGGTGAAAAATATGCTGAATCAAAACAAAAAAAAAACCTCAATTTTTTTTTTTTAACTTCTAAAAAGTTTTTCAGTTTATAGGAACATTTTAAAAAATCAGTTTCAGTTCATATCAAACTACCCCCTTCTCCGTTTATTTGGTTTTGGTTCAGTCCAAAAACTTAGAAAATCCATTATTCACTCAGCTCTACTAACAACTGCTATCTTCCTCATCTGCATGGGCTCCTCTAAAGTGCCCCTTTCTTGAAAGCCTGAGAGAACAAGGAAGCCTTGCCTAGAAGCTACAAAGTCTTCCTTTCTCTCTAACTCATCATATTCCTTTTTGCATCCTTACTTTCTGTGGTTCAAAGCAGTTTTTTTTTTCCAATTCAATCTCAGCTATTTTTACTCCATGATTAATTTCATCCCCCTCTTCATTTATTTATAGGCCTATTTAACCCCCTAATATATTTTTAACTTATTTTTCATGTCTCATATTAACCTATTTTATCTATTGTCTGCCTTTATCTTTAACTAACATTAACTATTCTTGTTTGGTTGCCTACTCCTTTTCCAATTCTGAAGAGTTCCTTATGAAGGCACAAGGAATAAGAAATGATCAGTGTCTTTTATTTCCAAACAAACTGTAGTCTGTTGTGCTTTGTTTTTTTGAGATTCTCAGTAGCCATCTACAATATGGATTTTATCACTATCTCCCACTAGACCTTGCTCACTGAGGGCCAATTCCTGCATTCGTTAACTCAGACAAATTTCATCATAGATGCCTTAATTCTTCAAAATATGCTTTCCTGAAATCTAATACTTTAGTGCTTCCACATTCTGTAGACCCTTTCCTTGCTAAGCTGAATTCAAGTAGCTTGTTGTTACTGGTTCCGTATCTCAAACCTAGATAATATACAGAAGTTCATTTTGTCAGTACAACAGCTGTTTTTCATGTTTTTGGAGGTTTTTTAATTCCCATGATACGGACTTCATTTCATCACAAAGTAGAAGAAAGTGTCAGTACAAAATTATAGATACTGAATTATGTTAAGACAAAACGCAAAAATATTGTCAGTAGCAGTTCTAGTGCCAGATGCTCAGCTGATGTAAAACAGCATAGCTCCATTCACTCCAGTGCAACTATGCCAAATGACATCACCTAAGGATCTGGATTGGACACATCTTTTTTGGCCATCTTTTAGAACACACTGAGCTAGAAGCAAAGTTACTCAAAGAAAGTAAGGTTAAGACTCACAAAAGATATTTCAGAACATACGGTCTAATGCTACATGGCCCTCGGACTCTGGGCAGCAAGTAATACAAAGCTATATGACAAAAAATGGCCTGATCTTCAATTGTCTTGCACCACGCAGAATCACCTGGACCAGTACAAAGTGGATGTAAAATGCTACCAAACCAAAAACCAGCATTTTACACCTCTTCGCACTCACTGTGCACTGGTGTAAATGGCTACATGGTGCAGGGCAATGGATAATGAGTTTCATCATATTTATTTTGCCCAACATAATTTCTACATTGTAGAAATAATGGAAATCCAGCACTAAAACAGTACAGTCTATTTGTAATGAACCACTTAACAGCACGTCCTGCCTAGTCATAACAGGTCAGAGTAAATGCTACTGCATTAGTTTTGACTCAGAATTTCTCTACTTGTATGTGTTTTTATTATAGCCTTAAAATTATTTTACCTTCATTTTATGTTCCTACATGTATCTGTAACAAGCATTTATCCTGTACTAGTGCACATTTTTAAAAGGTACATATCTGGACATTAAATTATTGCAGTGGCTTTCGGAGGTCTCGGCATTGGGCTCTACACAACACAGAGAGAGCCCTTCTGCTGAATGCCTTGAAATCCAAGATGTCAGACCAGTCTGAATTGTCTTGATTCAGCATTTTCCATATAGAGCACTTGTGTAGCAAGGCTGTTATGCCTTGTCAACCAGCTGACTTGCATCATTATATCTGACATACTTTCCACTCCTTCAAATCTACAAAGTTACTTTCCTCTAGCTTTATTATAGCCATAGCTATAGCCATAGCTTTCCTTGGCACTCTGCCTAAATTCCCATCCATTATCCATGCTATTGCTATCTCCATTTTCCACTACCCATAGATATTACATAATAATCTCTTATGATTTCACTTGCAAAAAAATAGAGATTTTCTTGGGCTCATTTTTGTAAATTTGCTTTTCTTCCAAAGTTTCTCGCTTGCCGAAAAAGCATTTACAGTTCATTTACAAGATGGACAGGTTGTGCAGAAGGTGGGTGGATAAAGTGAGCATTAAGCAGTGGGAGCTTTCATTTGCATCCACACGTTATTTTTTTTAAATGAAAAAGGTCTCTAATGTTGCAGATACTTCAATCAATCAGTTCTACTCTCATCACTTGACAGCTTATCACTGGAAAGGAGGGAGCATCTGGAGGAAAGAAAAAAGGATTAGATCGAGGGATACATTTTCAAAAACACCTTAGGAGCCTAAGTTCCATGGATGTCCAATGAGATGTAGGCTCCTAAATGCATATGGGCCAGATCTGTAAAGTGGAAATTTTGTTTTTTATTTTCTTGGCTAGCTTTTCATTTCTCCAACATCTGTCTCTGCCTCCCTCCCCTAACATGGATGTTCATCTAATGATGTTCTCCTATATTTGAACAATTAGTACAGTACTCTTTAGAATCTAAATTAGGCCTGATCTACACTAGGAAATTAGGTCGGTATAACGACATCACTAAAAGGTGTGAAAAATCCACACCCCTGAACGATGCAGTTAAACAGACCTAACCCCCATTGTAGACAGCCCATCGACATAGGTAGTGCCTTCACTGAAATGCGACAGCGGTGCAGCTAGTGGGAAACAGCTTCTCAAGATTCCATGTTTTTTTTAAAACAGAGCGTGTGAATTCAATGGCCACTGTCTTTGCCCTAACTTGATTTTTAAAACACTCAGGATGGGATTTTCAGAGTGGCCTAAAAGGATATAGGGACTCAACTCCCAGTGAGCACTGAATGCTTAGCTCCACCTTGAAAATATCAGCCGAACGCAATCTGCATCACTCAGATCCTGTGGACTTCTGGAAACTTATGACACAAACTGCGTGAATAGTTAAAATGTAACTGAAAGATTTAACCCAAAATGTGCTATTGAGCTAATGACATTTTTTAGATGTCAGGAAAATAACCTGCTCTCTCACTCTCTCTCTCCTCCCTCCATCCCCTACATTTATTTACCCCTTTCTTTTCTGAGGGCATGTCTACACTGGCAGTGTTACAGCGCCGGGAGTTACAGCACCGCTCAGAGAGCACTGAAGGGAAACCGCTGTTGTGTGTTCACACTGTCAGCTGCCTGCGCAATAGCATGTTCACACTTCCTGCACTTGCAGCGGCATTGGGAGCAGTGCACTCTGTGCAGCTATCCCACAGAACACCTCTTTCTCTTCTGCTGCTAAGAGCTGTGGAAAGGCGGAGGACATCGTGGGGCATCCTGGGTACTCTCCCAGTGCCCAATGATGCATTGCTTCGCATCCCAGCAATCCCTGTGCTTCCATCCGCATTTGGCTCCATCGTTCAATCGTTTGTGTACTGCATGCCCTGCCTCATTAGGCTGCAGGAATAGATCCCGAACTGTTGACCAGTATGCTGCTCGCTCTGACCAACACATCATGAGTGGCAGTGGAGTTATTCCTTAAACTACAAAGGCAAGAGGAGTGCGACATTGATCTCGCCACGCGTAGCAGCTATGATATGAGATTGCTTGTGGCATTCACGGAGGTGCTGACCACAGTGGAACGCTGCTTTTGGGCTTGGGAAACAAACACTGAGTGGTGGGATCACATTGTCATGCACGTCTGGAATGACGAGCAGTTGCTGCAGAACTTTTGAATGAGGAAAGCCACATTCATGTGTGTGATGAGCTCTCCCCAGCCCTGCAGCACAAGGGCACGAGAATGAGAGCTGCCCTGCCACTGGAGAAGCGCTTGGCGATAGCACTGTGGAAGCTGGCTACTTCAGACTGCTCCCAATCAGTCGCTAACCAGTTCCGAGTGGGAAAGTTAACTGTTGGAGTCGTGTTGACGCAAGTCTCCAGGGCCATTAATCGCATCCTGCTCCGAAAGACCGTGACTCTGGGCAACGTGCGTGACATTGCGGATGGCTTTGCACAAATGGGCTTCCCTAACTGTGGAGGGGCGATAGATGGCAAGCATATTCTAATTCTGGCACCAAACCACCTAACCACTGAGTACATTAATTGCAAGGGGTATTTCTCAATGGTTCTCCAGGTGCTTGTGGATCATCGTGGACGTTTCACAGACATTAATACAGGCTGGTCTGGAAAGGTGCACGACGCATGCATCTTTCAGAACACTGGCCTGTTCATGAAGGTGCAAGCAGGGGACTTTCTTCTCAGACCAGAAGATCACCGTAGGGGAAGTCAAAATGCCCATTGTGATCCTGGGAATCATAGAATAAAATCATAGAATATCAGGGTTGGAAGGGACCTCAGGAGGTCATCTAGTCCAACCCCCTGCTCAAAGCAGGACCAATCCCCAATTAAATCTTCCCAGCAAGGGCTTTGTCAAGCCTGACCTTAAAAACCTCTAAGGAAGGAGATTCCACCACCTCCCTAGGTAACGCATTCCAGTGTTTCACCACCCTCCTAGTGAAAAAGTTTTCCTAATATCCAACCTAAACCTCCCTCACTGCAACTTGAGACCATTACTCCTCGTTCTGTCATCTGCTACCACTGAGAACAATCTAGATCCATCCTCTTTGGAACCCCCTTTCAGGTAGTTGAAAGCAGCTATCAAATCCCCCTCATTCTTCTCTTCCGCAGACTAAACAATCTCAGATCCCTCAGCCTCTCCTCATAAGTCATGTGTTCCAGTCCTCTAATCATTTTTGTTGCCCTCCGCTGGACGCTTTCCAGTTTTTCCACATCCTTCTTGTAGCGTGGGGCCCAAAACTGGAGACACTACTCCAGATGAGGCCTCACCAATGTCGAATAGAGGGGAACGATCATGTCCCTCGGTCTGCTGGCAATGCCCCTACTTATACACCCCAAAATGCCATTGGCCTTCTTGGCAACAATGGCACACTGTTGACTCATATCCAGCTTCTCATCCACTGTAACCCCAGGTCCTTTTCTGCAGAACTGCTGCCGAGCCATTCGGTCCCTAGTCTGTAGCAGTGCATGGGATTCTTCCGTCCTAAGTGCAGGACTCTGCACTTGTCCTTGTTGAACCTCATCAGATTTCTTTTGGCTCTCTAATTTGGCCTCTAATTTGTCTAGGTCCCTCTCTGTATCCTATCCCTACCCTCCAGCGTATCCACCTCTCCTCCCAGTTTAGTGTCATCTGCAAACTTGCTGAGGGTGCAATCCACACCATCCTCCAGATCATTTATGAAGATATTGAACAAAACCAGCCCGAGGACCGACCCTTGGGGCACTCCACTTGATACTGGCTGCCAACTAGACAGGGAGCCATTGATCTCTACCCATTGAGCCTGATGATCTAGCCAGCTTTCTATCCACCTTATAGTCCATTCTCCAGCCCATACTTCTTTAACTTGCTGGCAAGAATACTGTGGGAGACCATGTCAAAAGGCTTTCTAAAGTCAAGGAACAACACGTCCACTGCTTTCCCCTCATCCACAGAGCCAGTTATCTCGTCATAGAAGGCAATTAGATTAGTCAGGCATGACTTTCCCTTGGTGAATCCATGCTGACTGTTCCTGATCACTTTCTTCTCCTCTAAGTGCTTCAGAATTGATTCCTTGAGGACATCCTCCATGATTTTTCCAGGGACTAAGGTGAGGCTGACTGGCCTGTAGTTCCCACGATCCTCCTTCTTCCCTTTTTTAAAGATGGGCACTACATTAGCCTTTTTCCAGTAGTCCGGGACTTCCCCCGATCGCCATAAGTTTTCAAAAATAATGGCCAATGGCTCTGCAATCACATCCACCAACTCCTTTAGCACTCTCGGATGCAGCGCACCTGACCCCATGGACTTGTGCTTGTCCAGCTTTTCTAAATAGTCCCAAACCACTTCTTTCTCCACAGAGGGCTGGTCACCTCCTCCCCATGCTGTGCTGCCCAGTGCAGTAGTCTGGGAGATGACCTTGTTCATGAAGACAGAGGCAAAAAAAGCATTGAGTACAGTAAGTTTTTTCCACATCCTCTATCACTAGGTTGCCTCCCTCATTCAGTAAGGGGCCCACACTTTCCTTGACTTTCTTCTTGTTGCTAACATACCTGAAGAAACCCTTCTTGTTACTTTTCAACATCTCCTGCCAGCTGCAACTCCAGGTGTGAGTTGGCCTTCCTGATTTCACTCCTGCATGCCCGAGCAAATATTTTTATACTCTTCCCTGGTCACTTGTCCAATCTTCCACTTCTTGTAAGCTTCATTTGTGTGTTTAAGATCAGCAAGGATTTCACTGTTAAGCCAAGCTGGTCGCCTGCCATATTTACTATTCTTTCTACACATCAGGATGGTTTGTTCCTGCAACCTCAATAAGGATTCTTTAGAATACAGCCCGCCCTCCTGGACTCCTTCCCCCCTCATGTTATTCTCCCAGGGGATCCTGCCCATCAGTCCCCTGAGGTTGTCAAAGTCTGCTTTTCTGAAGTCCAGGGTCTGTATTCTGCTGCTCTCCTTTCTTCCTTGTGTCAGGATCCTGAACTCGACCATCTCATGGTCACTGCCTCCCAGGTTCCCATCCACTTTTGCTTCCCCTACTAATTCTTCCCAGTTTGCGAGCAGCAGGTCAAGAAGAGCTCTGCCCCTAGTTGGTTCCTCCAGCACTTGCACCAGGAAATTGTCCCCTACACTTTCCAAAAAGGAGACCCTGCCTACCCCTTAATGCCATGGCTTATGAAGCCATACACGGGGCAACTTGACAGCAGCAAGGAGCAGCTCAACAACAGGCTGAGCAAGTGCAGAATGACTGTTGAGTGTGCTTTTGGACATTTAAAATCCCGCTGATGATGCCTCTATGGGAAGCTGGACCTGGCCGATGACAATATTCCTATGCTTATAGCCGTGTGCTGTACATGCCATAATATCTGTGAAGGGAAGGGTGAAAGCTTCACTCAGGGCTGGACCGCAGAGGCTCAGCACTTGGAGGCTTTGTTTGAACAACCACAGACCAGGGCTATTAGAGGAGAGCAGCATGGGGCCCTAAGGATCAGGGATGCCTTGAGGCAGCAATTTGAGGCTGAAAGCCACTAATATTTGTTGCTATGCTTAGGAGTGTAGTGCTCGTAATGCTAGGAGGTAATTGGTGCAGACAATGCAATATGTGGGTTTAACATAATTGTATGTTGCTTTGCAGGGCTCTTTTTGCTTTCAGTTAATACAATAAAGATTTCTTTCAAACAAACAATTCTTTTATTAAAAAACAACAACCGGAGGAGAGAGTCAAACCAAAAAAAACCATCAGCAGTGAGGGGGATGGGGGAAGGGAAGGTCCCAGAAGGAGGAGAGGTCCCAGGACCGCTAAAGAGTTGTGTATGTCCAGGGATCATATCCAACCTTCTCCTTTGGAGTACAGTGCAGCGGATACTGTGCTTCAGCATGGCCAAACTGCAGAAGGAGGGTGTTGAGTGCAGAGGGTAGTGGGAGTCCGCAGTGCTGGACTGTGAGAAGGGAGGAGTGGAATGCCACGGGTATAGACTGGAGCCAGGAGGTTGATAAGAGTGTGTTGGCGGTGTCTGGGGGCAGCACGGGAAAGACTTTTGCAACAGCGGCTGCAGGGGAGGGCAGGCGTGGAGCTGCTCGGTTTGAAGAGCTAGTATCGCCTGGAGCGTGTGTCTGCTTGGCGCTCCATAACCTTTAAGAGCTGCTCCAAGGCTTCATTCTGGCATGCCGCGTTCTCCTTTTGGTCCCTCTTCTCGCTGTCCCACCACTCCTTCAATTCCTGTTTCTCAGCAGCAGAGTGCATCATAACATCACACAGAAAGTCCTCCTCAGTTCTTCTTGGCAGCTTTCTAATTCTGCGCAGCCGTTCAGCCACCAATAACAAAGAGGGAGGCTGGGCTCCCAATGTCATCTCTGTGAAGTTTAAATGCAACATTTTACAGAAGCAGTATTGTTTGCAACACAGAGAACACTGATTCAGTGATTTAAAAACACAGCCAGTACTCACACACCTGTCACAAGACCCCCAAAACAGTAAGTAGCCGCAGGGGCAGGGTAAATCACTCTTCCCGGACCCTGCTGTACACTGGGCACGTGGCTCTTGGAGAGAGCCAGCACTGTAGGGGAGACCTGATAATCATTCCTGTCCCCACACTTTCCATAGGATGTGATCATTATGGAAGATCTCTCGCTGCTGAGGGTCAGCAGGGAATCAAGGGAGGGTCTTCTCCAAGATTGCGGCTTCCGCCCTGGCCCTTATACGGCTCCCTGTGTGCAGCAATGGTTCCCTCCCCCCAGCCCCGTGACGGCACAGTGGTACAGGAAAGTTACAGTTAATGGAGGCAAGAAACAAAGCAGTCTGCCAAAGAACCCATGGCAGCAGATTGCCCGTTATCTCCACAAGAGTTTCCTGGAGATCTGCAAGGGAGATTCCCGTGAAGTGAGGGAGTCTATCAACAGCCTGTTCCGCCGCTCAGATGAGGCATGTGGTGGGAGACAAGCCTGCTTTCTGCAACCCTCCTTCCCCCAACAACTTGCTTCAGCGATTTGATTCCCAAAATCAAATCCACTTACCAGGGGCCTCCTCTCCTGTTTGCGCTTCACCAAGATCCGACAGCTGTGACTGGCTAGGCTCCTCCAGGGTAGAAAAGAACTCTTGGCTGCATGCATCTCTGACTTCTGAGTCATCCTCTGCCTCTGGGTCCCCTTCCCCCTCCACATCCTTGTCCAAGATTTCCTCCTCCTGGCTCTGTCCACTTTCGACCGGCAGGTGAGCCACCGAAGAATCCACAGTGGTCCTCGCAGTGGAGGTGGGGTCGCCACCGAGTATTGCATCCATGCCTGGTGCATGGAGCAGGCATGGCCACCTGGAAAGATGCACTGAGACCACTCCACACATCACCGAGCAAACAGGAAGGGGACTTTCAAAATTACAAAGGAATGTACAAGGTGGGGATGACGGTTGGTCACCTGAGGGCAAGGCAGTAGAGTTCAAACTGATGACCAGAGAGGCGAGAACAAGCATTGTGGGACACCTCCCGGAGGCCAATCACAGTGCTGTAATCACCACTGTGTCTACACTGGCACCGCAGCGCTGTAGCCCTGGCGCAGAAAGCTCTACGCCTCTCGTCGGGGTGGTTTTTTTTACAGAGCTACAACTGCGCAGTTTCTGTGCACTAAGCGGCTTGGCAGTGTGTACACCTCAGGAGTTACAGTGCAGAAAGCTGCTTTACTGCGCAGAAACTTGCCAGGGTAGACAAGGCCCGAGTGTCTTAGTGGAAACAGTGTAGGCTAAAGCCACTATTTACATGGAAACATTGTTCCTTCAGATCACAATTATGGTGTTGAAAGAAATGCACAAAGACATACTAAATAATCGTACTACTTTGCATTTCTACTACACATACCAGCCAAGGATTTAAATAAGGTTTACAGAAATGGGGGCAGATCCTCATGTGGTGCAGCTCCAGTGAAGCTTCGTCAATTTACACCATCTGAAGATCTGGCTCCCGGGGCCTCATTTGCCATTCTGATACTCCAGTTTTATGCCAATGTGCTCATCATTCCTCTACGGAGTTGGTCCTTGTCCAGCTGTCCAGAAAAAAAAAGTGTGTTGCCCCTTTAAGGGCCCCCCTTAAAACAGGAAGGGGACGGGGAAGTGTATTGGACACTGCTGGAAAGACCAGGAAGCAGGGGCACTGCCCTTCCTGCTGATTGGAAGAGTGTGTTTGTGTGTGTGTGTGGGGGGGGAGTATTTATATCCCATGCAGCCCCAGGGAAGACCTCTTTTACTTGGATCAGACTGGCAGCACCGAACCATGAAATTTTCACAAGGACCAGGTTGCCAGTCACCCTTTTCTCCCTGGGGCTTGGGAACAGGGCTGGGGGTGGGGGGAATTGTATTGGGACCCTGAAAGCCCCCAAATGTCTGTAACTGGGGTGAAATGGGAGGGGCCCCAGCTAATAGGATGTAGTGGACCTCAAATTTTTCTTGACCGACATGGCTGGGAAAGAATTTGTCCTCCATTGCCAGATAGGCCGAGGGGGGCGGGGGGTGTCAGTTTTTCCACTTTCCGTACAGCAGTTCTAGGACCCAGTGGGGCACAGGCGGGGAGGAGGGGAGGAATTATAATGTTGCAACTTAGTACATAAAAGTCATGATTGATGACCAGTGCAGGAACTCAGAAGGGACATGGTTATAGGATAAAATGGACTGGAAAAGAATTTGAAGGAAAGCATTGTTTAAGTGTGCGCTGGGGTTGGGGGGGGGGGCTTTGGGGCTCCCTTATCTGGTACAGTGGGGAGCTGAACCCTCTATTTTTTTCAATCCCCTCCCCTTAAGGGAGCTGAGGAAATGGGGTTCAGGGCTCCTATGTCTGGAACACGAGGGAGTGGACACCTGACTTTTTATAGACCCATTCTTCCTCATATGAGGGACAGCTGTGGGGGTCCCAACAGCAGGATGCTTGGGACCAGGTTGGGGATTGTGTGGAAAAGACTGAGGAAATGATGATGACTTGCACTGTATAATTTATCATCAGGTACTTCTGAATAAAGTTTGGTGAATTAAGTGAATGACGTTGTGGCCTAAATAATCCACATCCATTGCCTCCTGTCTTTCTTCTGGCTTGGCCGGACAATGCAACTCTACTGATTTCAATGCAGTTATACCAGCGTATCACTAGTAAATCAGGAAAGAATTGGTCAATAATCAAGCCTCATAATAACGATGTGAGGTCAGTGCTGTTATCCTTATTTTATGGATCAGGAAAAGGAAGCACAGAAAGGTTTAATGACTTGTACAAAGTAACACAGGAAGTTTGTGGTAGAGCCAGGAATATATACCCTGAACTTCCACTCCTCTGCTTCACCCACAGGACCACCCTTCCAATAAGTATGCCAATCATGCTCATCCTGCTTTCTCACTCACATTACTATAGATAATCTTCAATTACAAATCATCATCTGGATCTTTTTGTGTAAGATATTAGGTAGACCAACATTGTATATTTACTCTGAGGCACACAGTTGATAGACCTTCGTATACATGGTTTAACAGCATGTTAAAGTAAACAGTGACATCTCATCATAAAGTACTGCTCTTCTTGAAAAGAAGGATGAAAAGAAAGTTTCAAGCTGTAAGCATGTGCTCTGTATCTCAACACTAATCTAGGATTGGTGAAATGTACTCTTCTGATTCAAAGGCAACAGTAGCAATTCTGAATGAGGATTTATTTATGCTTCTCAAGATATATGTCAATCAAGAATGAGTTGGAGCCAAGTGTTCTGCAACTACATTATGAATAAACTAACTGGTTAAGTGGCAAAGAGTCCTGTGGCACCTTATAGACGAACAGACGTATTGAAGCATAAGCTTTCGTGGGTGAATACCCACTTCGTCGGATGCCAACCGAATGGGTATGCCAATGAAGTGGGTATTCACCCACGAAAGCTTATGCTCCAATACATCTGTTAGTCTATAAGGTGCCACAGGACTCTTTGCAGCTTTTACAGATCCAGACTAACACAGCTACCCCTCCGATACCTAACTGGTTAAGTTATACACCAGCGGTCTCAAACACGTGGCCCATGGGCCTCATATTTGCTGTGGTCCACCAAACTCCCCGTCCCCACGCAAGTTATTTCCTGTGGCCGCCAAGCTCCCCTCACCCGCCGCTCCCCCTCCCTCTCCAGCGCACCGCGTCCCTGCTCCTCTGCCTACCTCCAGGTGCTTTCCGCCACCAAACACCTGTTTGGTGGCACTTAGCGTTTTCCAGGAGGGGAGGAGGAGGAGCAGGGAGCAGCACGCTCAGGGGAGGAGGCAGAGATTTGGGAAAGGGGTTGGAATAGGGGCAGGGAGAGGGCGGAGTTGGTTTGGGAAAAGGTTTGGAATGTGGGTGGGGAACGGGTGGAAAGAGGCACGCAGGAGCGGGGCCTCATGGAAGGGGTGGAGTGGGGACAGGGGCAGCGTAGTGGCTTTTATACCTTTATATGAAAAGGTGTCAGTGATGCAGCCCTCGAGCCAATGTACTATTCCTCATGTGGCCCTAGTGGCGATTTGAGTTTGAGATCCCTGTTATACACCATAACTTTTAGCAGAAGGAATGCTGCTGTAATCAAATTTCTAATAGCAGCTTTATTTGTAGCAATGAAAGGCCACAGAGTGGTATTAAAGTGTGTGTATGTGTGCGTGCACACACACTTTATTTATTTAGCTAGCTTGAATCTCAGATATGCATCAAGGATTCTCATTTTTGGTCTAAGTTTAGGTGGTTGAGAAAAGTCACAGATCCATCTGACCCATCTCAAAAAAGACATAGCAGAGACTGGGGGAGTTTGGAGATGGGCAATGAGAATGGTTTAGAGGCATGGAAAAACGTTGATAAGAGGAGAGAGAGAGAAGAATGTTTACCTTAGAGAATAAGAGGGAACATGATGAAAGTGCACTATGTAATGAAGGTTACTGAGACAGTAGATGGAGAACATCTAAGCACTCTTTCCCATAAAACAAGAACAAGGTAACATAGAATGAGACTGAAAAAGTGACAAATTTAAAATTGAAACTAGGATTTTTTTCCCACGAGGAATGGTTAGACTAAGGAACTCATTGCCACATGTTAACATTGAGACGAAGATCTTAGCAGGATTCAAAAAAAGGAGTGAACATTTATACAGACAAGATCATCCAGAGTTCAAATATAAGGATTAAAAAATATCCATGAGTTTAGGAAGGTATAAAAACCCTCTTGCTTCAGGATATAAGTCATCCTCTAACTAATGGAGATCAGGAAGAAATGTTCCTTGCATCTTCCTCTGAAGCAGCTAATATCAGCCACTGATGGACATTAGATGGACCATTGGTATGATACAGAGTATCAATTCTTACGTTCCCACCTTTTTCAAAATGAAATTTCCTTTGCATCTGTCCCAGTTGCATCAACTGACAGATGCGTGTCTCTCAAAGGATTAAGTTGCTATGAGCTGGTCCATATAAGCTGCTCTAGGAGCATGCAGCATTCCACTCATTTTTTGAAAGTACAGTCTAGGATGGAAAAGTGGAGGTATGGGCCAATGGCAAGGGTCTTAATCTAGTACTTGGGAGACCTTGGGTCAATTTCCTGCTCAGCCACAGATCTCCTGTGTGACCTCTAGGAAATCACATAGTCTCAGTGGATCATATTTTTAAAGGTATTGGGTGCCTAAAGATGCAGATAGGTATCTAGTGGGATTTTCAGAAGCACCTAGGCACCTAATTCCCCTTGAGTTCAATGGGAATGCATTTGAAACCCCCTTAGGCATCTAGCTACATCTTTAGGCACCTAATACTTGTAAAAATCTGGCCCACCGTGCTTCAGTTTACCATCTTTAAGACTGGGATAATAGTACTTCCCTACCTCATAGGAGTGTGTTGTGATGATAAATCCATTGAAGATCGTGAGATGCTCAGGTACGTCAGTAATGAGGACTATATAAATATGTAAGACAGATAAAACAAATCTAAATTATGCTTCCAACTTTTGCTGAATTTACACACAAAAGCCAGAGCACACATCAATCTCTCATTGCCACTTTATGCACTAAGCCACTGTATATAAAGTGCACCAATACCACTGGTGATGGACCTCACTGTCCTGGAGTGTCTCCTCATTGCATTATTGCAGCTCAACATCCCAGAGCGCACCCTAGTGACACTGTCATCCATCCCATGTTGTGGGGCACTTGACCCTACGGCCAGGTCCCACACCTTCTGGGACATCAAGGTCCTTAATGTCCTAAATAATATACTTCACCAGTATTCAAACACAGGTAACAAACCAAAATGTCTTCTGCCCTACCTGGGAACTTTCTTCAGTTCCACTCTCTCCACCGAGTGATGTCAAACAAAACAATGATTAATTCCATCCCACACCAACAGATTTGAGATTTCAGTCTCTCTTCCAGTTCCCCTTTGTCCTCTGTCCTATTGTCAGAACATCAAACTGCAGAGTTATTTTCCTCGAGTCCTGACCTCCCTCTTTGAGGCCCATCACAGAAGCTAAACCTGGCTCCTTACACCTTTGTTCATCTCTTCCCCCTATTTCTGGTCCTTCTTCAGCCTCTCCACCCAGGAAAGGATTTCCACTCTGCCCCTCCCCAGGACTCTTCCCCTCAGGAGAGGACACATCCCCTGTCACCACTGGATCTCCTCTCCCTGCTGCTCTTAATTCATTCCTTTATGAAGCAATCACCCAGCCCCTCCTCAGCTGAGATTGACACTGACTTGAACCCAATATGCCCTCCAAGGCTAATTGGATCCTCAGGCTCCCACCTTTTGTTGGCCTGTGTGGGATTTATACACCCCATCACACTACCTCAGTAAGAGCTGAAGTGCTTTAAAAATTAAAAAAAAAAAAAAGACAGAAAAAAAGTAATTTCTCCAGCATTACACCAACTATTACCAATTTTATTCTCCTCTCACATTTTGTTAATTTTAATCAAGACACAGTAGTCCAATAAGAACCAGACACACCTGTATTAAAATTGTACAAAGAATATATCCAGAAATACTGCAAAATGGACTACTGAATATCTACAGTTGGACTACTGAATATTCATAATTAAATGTACAAAGTAGCTGTTTTAGACACCCAACTGGACTAGTAACCTTATTGCAACACTTGGTTAAACCTTATTACAATATACAAGTGATGTATTAAGATGAATCTTAGGTTATTCTTTAAGGAGTTCAGTATACTCTATAAAAAGAAAAGGAGGACTTGTGGCACCTTAGAGACTAACAAATTTATTTGAGCATAAGCTTTCGTGAGCTACAGCTCACTTCATCAGTGCATCCGATGAAGTGAGCTGTAGCTCACGAAAGCTTATGCTCAAATAAATTTGTTAGTCTCTAAGGTGCCACAAGTCCTCCTTTTCTTTTTGTGGATACAGACTAACACGGCTGCTACTCTGAAACCTGTCAGTATACAATATGGGCTTGATTTGCCACTGTGTTACTCTAGTTTTACATTGATGTACGTCCATTGAAATCACTGGCAAAAAATAAGAACACTGCAGTGATGAATCTGTGCACTTAATGTTCTAAAATCATTTAATCAAAAAAATCTAAAAAAAAGGTCGTAAAATCAAAACAGTAATTAAAAAACACACTTCCTTCTGACCACACTCCATACTACATCAACAAGTGATAACAACATATAGGATATGAAACTTGAATTATTTGAAAGAATGATACATCATGCAACAACAAAGATATCCACCATCCCAGTGAAAAACACCAAAAGCAAGTCATTTGGCAGGGTGTGGTATTTGGCATGTAGTTTACACTTAAAGAACTCAGATGCCACCTTTCTTGGATTTAATGTAGAAGAGAACCATTAGGGAAAGGTCAATACATTTTCACACTCTTAAGAAACAACATCTTTCAGAAAGCGCTAGTGTTGTAGCAATTAACATCAGCATTTATTTCTAAAGAAAAATGTTCTTCATTAAAACAAACACTGATGTTAAGTACCACAACACTCAATATTTCTAAAAGATCCTGTTTAACTGAATGAAAACGAACTTACTTCCCACAATAGTACCATTCTGCATTAAGCTTGAGAAAGAAAGAAGCTGCATTCAGTGAAAGTAAACTAAAACTTAAACAACTACTCCACAGAGACTTTTACCTTGTTTTTAAAATTCCCTTTTCAGTTTTTCCCCCACATGAGGTATGGGTATTTCCTCTATGTTTGCAAGGATAATATACCAGGTAGTAAAAATGGCTGAGCCACATATTACACTGCCCTAACACCACAGCTTCCACTGATATTACCACTTGCAAAACTACACCATAGGTGAATGATGGCTACCAAGTTTGCAAGTGCAGATGCAGCTGAAGAGCCTCTCATCTTTCTACAGCTGTAGCATAGCCATCTTATGAGAGAGTTTCCCTAGGGCTTGATTTCCTTCCTTCACAGTTTATTGTGTGCTGCTTTTATAGGAAGCAACTCAAGCTCTAGAGAATTGCTGTTGATTCTGAAGATAACATTTTCCATTCACAAATAATAACTGCCAGCACAAAATAAAGACAGAGAATCTGATGCAACAGCAGAGCCTTTATTTCGGAGAATGAACTCTTTTCTTGTGTGTATGTTCATCAAAAACTTCTCTGTTGACAGAAATGAAAGTCTTTTGCTTATCTACGGAAAAGGAACAGCAACAGACAACTCCAGAACAAGCTTCCCTACAACATTAATGTACCTCCACCAGGTCTGCCAGAAACCACCACTCAACAGATGTGCCCGTGAGATTTCAGCCCCTTTTCCTAGTATGCCAAAGAAGGTTCTGATGCAGGTTCACTAGAAACAGATTTCATACAGCAGAGCCCTTAGCAGAGATCCTATGCTAACTAGTAATGGGAGACAAATGTGTACCAGTGATCTAGATACAAACTCCTCCATATTGTACTACCAACTAATTCCTTAACACAAGGATCATTTTAAACTGTGTCACTACACTGGTTCAAATATGGCCCAAGCTGATAGCAACCATCAGTTTTCAGTAGGCTTTATGAAATGAGTTGATGGTTTCAGTTCAGTTCCTAATGGACAGGTATACACACAAGGAAAGTGAACTGTCCTGTTAGCCACAGCAGCGGTCCCTCTAGGGCACGGATGAAGAACATTGATGGGGATTATGGGGCAGTTTTAGATCTACTTATTTTGTTTTGTGGATAGAGGACTTCAGTCTCAAAGGCATCACATTTTTATGTAAGGTATAGGTAAGAATTGTCCCATTTTACAGGTGAGGAACTGAGTCAGAGACTAGTGACCTCATCTTCAGAGGTGTCAAGATCTCAGAACCTGACTTCCCTAATGGCATACAAAGGAATCAGTGTAGGTAACTCGAGAGTCCTGACTTCCAATATCCTACTTTAGTCATTAGACCAATCACAAGAAAATCAACCTTACATCATCAAGCTAAACCAGAGGTGGGGAAATTACGGCCCACAGGACCATCCTGTCTGGCCCCTGAGCTCTGGGCCAGGAAGGCTACCCCAAGCCCCTTCCCAGCTGTCACCCCTCCCCCGCAGCCTCAGCTCGCTGGACCACCAGCACTCTGGCCCACCACTCCTGCCGGGCAGCGCAGCGGCATGGCTGGCTCTGGCCAGGAGGCACGGCTGTGAACTCCTGCTGCTCTGAGCGGCAGCCAGCATGGTAAGGGAGTGGTGGGGCTGGATAAGGGGCTGGGGGTCCCGGGGGCAGTCAGGGGACAGGGAGTGGGGGGGTTGGATAGGGGTCGCAGCAGTCAGGGGACAGGGAGCGGGGGGGGTTGGATAGGGGGTAGGATCCCGGGGGGGTGGTCAGGAGACAAGAAGCGGAGGGGGGAGGGGGCTGGATGGGTCGGGGGTTCTGATGGGGCAGTCAGGGTGCAGGAAGCGGATGGGGGTGGAGGTCAGGCTGTTTGGGGAGGCACAGCCTTCCCTACTGGGGCCTCCATACAGTTTCACAACCCTGATGTGGCCCTCGGGCCAAAAAGTTTGCCCACCCCTGAGCCAAACAGTTAGTGAACTGGAACGCACGAAGTCTACTGTAAAACTACACCTCACTCATTGCTATACTGGGTAACTAATTCTTTCTCAGCCAAGACAGCTACCAATGAGGAGATTCCAAAATACTCAGTGATCAATTAATCACTATCTCTACGAGCAGTTTCCTAACCTCATCTTATTAACAGAAAAAGTACTAATTTGATGTAGACTATAATGTTCAGAAATGAAGTTACACCCTCAAAACAAAACTGCCAAACAAGAATAATCAATCATTGAAGAACTGTTTAAAACTCTTGAAAGTAAAGTATGACTTTAAAACATTAAAGACTAGATTTTCAGTTTACATCTGCCTGGATCAAGAGATAGCAAGTAACAGGAGCAGGAATGGGAAAGGATTCAGATTCCAAATGTCACTATTCCTTCCCTGATTTCCCCTCTAATTTTGGGAGGGGAACAATCTACTACTGGATTAAACCAATATCAATTATCTTTCTCTCTGTGCCAGAACAGCAGCACTAGCTGGCACATGTGGGGCAGAATCAAGGCTATGCTGCTGCCTACCCATTCCCTGCCCACACATGGGAGGGACAGTTATGTCCCCACAATGGAGCTCCCTGCATACTGACAGGTTTCAGAGTAACAGCCGTGTTAGTCTGTATTCGCAAAAAGAAAAGGAGTACTTGTGGCACCTTAGAGACTAACCAATTTATTTGAGCATAAGCTTTCGTGAGCTACACCTCACTTCATCAGATGCATACTGTGACCCACTCTCTTAGGACTAGTAGGACAATATTTGATTCTTCTACCAAAAAAAAAAACAAAATGAAAAGGAGAAAAAAAAAATTGAAGTGTTTTACAAAAACACAAAATTAAACAGGGGAAGTCTGGTAAAACTGAAGCACTGCAGTCCTGATTCCTGTTAATGAATAAACACTAGAACTGGTAATGGTTTGCATTTCCCCAGAACAGTTTTCCTGGGTTTCCTATGTGGAAATTAGGTATGTTCATTGCTCTTCTAATGCTAGTACAAGATGAGACACTAGTCACCTGATGCTTGCAAGGAAATATGTTCAGTTCCTGGCCCTCAAGATAAAGATATTCAGCTAACTGGTTGCAGAGAAAATAGAGGATTCTCCTCCCAATTTCCTGACACTCAACTAAAAATAGAAAACACTCATTATCCCATTGTGCTATTATAGCACAACCACAAGGTTATTCACAACAGTAACTCTGACATTTTATAGTGTAGGAAATGAAATTTCCTTATGGAAAACAAAGCTCTGACTCTCACTTCCTACCAAGTATCCATTATATTAGTATATGAGACAGTATTTATAAATGGTGGAGTACTTTATCTTGCAAGATTTCAAGTAAAATGCTGCTCTAAGCAATTGTACAGCTTTTTAAAAGCTTCTCCCACAATAAAGTAAAGCTCTAAATTTCTTTTTTGTAAAAACAGGAAACTATGCAAAGCTTTACAGCCTTTTTAAGGTCTCCTGGTTACACTGTACTGCAACTTGCCTAACAAAATAAATTATACCCCACTCACTAACAAAATATTTACCATTAGAATCCAGCTACATTCCAAGAAATATTAATGCTTACATTGGACACAAAATCAGAAAAATTCAAGTACCTTTTAATGAACCCTCTGTGGAGAAAAAATGCAGTGTAAGCCAAAAGCAATTCACGGTTTTAGGGCTTTTTTTCTGAAGTTCTGTGTACTCAGCTTAACAAAGATAAAGCAAAAATGTCAACTGTAATAAACTGAATACAAACAACAACACTGAGATTAAAACATATCTAAAACATGATAATCAGGAAAAATATCAGCAGAACTCAGTTATTAGCCCCGTGGAAGCCAGTCATGCCTTAATATTTCTACCAGTAGAGGCTAACCTTAAACAAGCTTGATATGGAGAAATATATACAACAGCCATACGAATTAAGATAACACTCCAAAGCCTATAAACAAAAAATCTGTAACACATGCATTTTAGCATTACTATTTGGACTGCAGAAGCCACAACCAAGGTGGGGCTCCATTTTGCTAATCACTGTATGCACTGACAGCCCTGCGAAAAGCTTACTAACTAAACACACAATGGGAACGAGGAACAGAGGTGAAATGACTTGCCCAAGGTAACACAGCTGGGAATAGACCCCAGGTCTCCTGACTTCTAGTGCAGTGCCCTATCCATTAAACCACACTGCCTCCATCATGAAGCAGATAATTTCACTAGAAAGGTCTTTAAGATGAAGATGGAATTTGCATTTTTACATAACACAGAATAATCAATTTTAGCTGGACAAGGTGGGTGAGGTAATATCTTTCATTGGACCAACTTCTGGCAGCTCCGGCCATGGCTGGGTCGCACCACCCCGGCTGCAGCTGGGGGCAGGCCAGGCCGCCCAGGTTCAGGCCAGGGCCAGGCCGCCTCAGCCAGGTTTGGTCCAGAGTAGGGGAGCCCTGGCTGTGACAGGTCTGGGCTACCCCATCCGGCCGCAGCAGGTTGGGGGCCAGGGGAGGGGCACCCCTCCCCCCGGCCGGGTTCCTTGAGCACCTGCATGGCGCTAAATAGGCTGTGCTTACAGGGAACTTACGGGAGACAGCCTAAAAGGCTCAGGTCTGTTAAGGTAATAGAGCAGGGGTCCCGAAATGTCCAAAAAAAAAAAAACACCTTTTTTTCTTCAGAATATGGAAATACCCAGAGTAGGAAAGCCTCTGCCCCTGAATTCTGGCAGCACCTCCTCTATGGCTCCTAAAAGCAGCAGCAAAGCAGCAACAAGGACACCTTTGTCAAGAGAAAGGTCCCTGAAGAGGGATGAGGAAAGAGGGTGGGCAGGGGGTAAGGATTGAAACTGGATGGGGTAGCCAGGGTGATGATCGCTAGCATCCAATAGCGTGGCAGACCACACCCAGTGGAATGGTGCGAGGTAGCTTCCAAAGGTCGTGCTCTCTGAACAGCTCTGTTGTGACTCCTGACGAGCCCATCAAATTTGCTGGTGACCTGCGGGAGCAGGGTGCATCATCAAGGAGGAGGAAGAGAGGCAACCGCTGTTGTAACTGGGTTTCTTCCAAACCTGATAATCAGCTTGTCTGGTGTGCTAAGATGGATTTCTCCTGTCTCGTCAGAGGTTGTTGATGGTATAGCTTGCAGTACAAAGCCGGGACATAGATTTCCCAGGGAACACAAAGTGGCTTTACTGTGCTTTAAAGAGTGCCGGGCATTGCCTGTCTGTTTAGTGGAGAGTTCCATGCCTTAAAAGGGCAGGTCTTCGATTGCGGCCTTCACTTCCCTGGGAATGCCCAATACTTGAAGCCATGACACATTGTGCATCATGGCCATAGATCTGGCCATGGAATCTAAAGCATCCACTGATGCCTTTAGGGCCATCTTGACCACTAACTGGCCCTCTTTCATTATTTCTTTGAGCTCTAGCGTGTTCTCAGATAGGAGCTTTGATAGAAAAGATGTCACTCAGTTCCACATCTGTGACAGGGTGGCAACCCTGCACGCACTGGAAGGGTTTAAGCTGGCCAGGCAGGCCGATTAACTCCATAGGCTGCAGCGGAAGGAGCAGCCAGGGAGCATGGAACTAACTGAGAGCAGCTGTGCAGGAACAGGTGGGGCCTGTATAAAGCCAGGTAGCTGGCAATAGACAAGGACTGCTGGGAAAGGCTACAGGAAGGCAGGCAGCAGACTCTCCCTGGGAAGAGGATTTGGAGCTGGTACAAGCAGAATGGGAACCACATGTGGCAGAAAGCAGTCCTGGGAAGGAGCACTGAAGGCTGGAAGAGGAACCCAAAACTGCTGAGGTGAGGGTCCCTGGACTGGAACCTGGATAGAGGGTCAGTCCAGGTTCCCCTGACGGCCACTGAGGGAGTGGCGCCATGGGGCAGTGAAAAGGAAGACTGCCAAGGTGAAGGGACTTTGTTATCAGAAGGGGGAAACACTGAATTACCTAGCCGAAAGGCTGAGTCACAAAGAGGACACTGAAGTTCCTGGGGCTCAGAGAGGGGCTGCAGACCAGAGGGAGACACAGAATCATGGCATGCAAACTGTGGACTGGGCATTGACCTCAAGAGCTAATTCCCAGAGTGACCAGGAGGAGGCATCAGACCAGAGGTGAGTGGTGCACCCTGTGGCCAGGTCAAAAAGTTATATACAGCCAGAAGAGCCTGGTAGTTTGCCACCCGTAATTGAAGGGAGGCAAAGGAACAGGATAACCCACAAAATAGGTCGAGCTGCTATGGGTCCTTGTCATTTAGGATGTTTCAGTTGTATGTGGATTTGCCCGCCTGGCTGAGATGATCAAGGAGGCTGGATTGGGATGGGCACAAAAGTACTCAAACCCTTTTTGAGAATCTTGATAATGCTTGTCCACTTTTTTTGTGGTGAGTGGTACCGTGGCAGGTGTTTGCCACAGGGCTTTAGTGGGATCAAGCAGTCCTCTGTTTATTGGGAGGGTGATCCACGCCAGGCCCGAAGTTGTCAATACAGTGAACAATTCATGAGATTTTTCTTGTATGACTAATATCTATTTCTAGAGTCTCTGCAATTCTCATAAGTAGTTTTTGAAATGACTAAGTCACTTGATGTTAATATCCATGTCAAGGACACCACTTTGTTAGTGGCAAACTGAAAGGTTCTTAGGTGGTAAGGTACAATGTTGTTGCTGCTCTGGCCTCTGGCTCCCCTTGGTACTCCTCCATAACCGGTGAGGGTGGTTTGGCCAGGGATGCCACAGGGTACTGTGATCTTTCTCTTCCTAGACTGGGATGGAGATCAGCTCTTAGAAGCATTTGAATACAGACCCTGGCAAGCCCACTGTAACATGCCATAGGGATATGACTGGCCTGTCTGATATTGGACAGACCAGTGCCATTCCTGATGAAGTGAGAGCAGCTGAGCTCTGTATATCACCTGGTCTTTCTATTATCTTGCCCACAGACCTCAGCGGAGGGGGTTCTCTGCCGAATAAGATGGGAATGTGTGCCTCAGTGACAGAGAGAAGTACATCACCTCGAGGGGAGGGGCCAACGTATACAAACCTCTGGGCACTGGCATCTGCATCAGTATTGGTAAGTCCCTTGGTACTGGAGGTCATTTCCAGTTCTTCCAGGGGCATGTTCAGTAGCCTCAGTGATTCTGCTGAAGGCAACAATATAGAAGGTTGTTTCATCAGTGCCAGAGAATCTCTCTCTCTCTGTCAGGGAGATAGGCAGTCCCTTATTATTAGCTCTCTATGATGTTTGGGGCTTAGTGATTATCTCCTCAAGAGGCCTGATGTATTCTTTCCTTGTGGGAAGATACTGAGCTCCATCTGAAGTCACTTCATTTTTGTTCAGGGAGGACTCTCGGTGCCAAGCCTTGGTACCAGAGTCGTCAGTATTGGCTCCGTTGCTGATGATGTCAGCTTCAATGCTGGCAGTGTCAACATTGGAAACTGGTATTTTCTTGGTGCTGTCTTCTCCACACTGGTTTTAGGTGATGTCTGTCTGCTAGGTGGGGCATTCAAGGAAGCTGGATTGCCCAGTACTTGATGATTTCTGGTACCTGTCTCCTCCTCATATAAAGAGATCTCCATAGACTGTTCCAGCAAGTAAAGCTTCAGTCACTCATCCTCTGACTTGAAGAAAACAACTGTCACATTGAGCATTTATCCAGTATATGACTGTAGCAGAGTGTAGCAAGGCCCCCTTGCTCTTGCTTCTGCTGCGTTCACAAATCACACAGACCCTGGAGCTTACCAATCACCAGTGTGGTTTATTTACAGCGTGCACTCCCACCACATACAGCTTGGGTTTTCAGCCTTAAGGACTTCTCCGCTTCTGCACCCAGGAGGGAAGAGCTACCACTCTCCTTCCACTCTCTGGCTCCCACCCTATTCCTTTCTTCCCCTGGGCCTGTATGTAGCCCCAGGCTAATTAGGCTGGCAGCTGTTTCCCATTTGCCAATGGTGCAGGTTTCTCTAGCCAGCTCCAATTTACCTCCCTTAATTGGAGCTGGCATGAGAGAGGGCTGGCTCAGGAGTTCCTGCCCAGCACCCTGTCAAAATGACTCTCTCCCAAACAGAAGAGGCTGAGTCCATCTTGTAATTAAATTAGCCCATTGCAGACCTTGAAGCCATGGGTTTATAGCCTGCCTTTTAAGGCACCCTCTACAGGGTAAGTATACAAGGGGGACTCTACAGGAGAGTCTCACCATCCTGCTACAGGGAGCATGAGGAGGCACAGGGTGTGTGCACAGCCCATTGATTATTGCTATTCATTAGACTCTGATCTCACACACATTAGGGACAAGCACACCTACAGTGGGATCCATACTGACATACACTCAAAGAACTCAGAGTTAAGGCAGATAATGCCTTGAAATTTTTGATCTCCCTCTGCCTCAGTGACCTTTACCCTTTAAAGAGCTAAGAGGAAGGTAAACTGGCTTAACGGTCTTCACTGTCCTGAGCTATTAGCCTGTTTCCTTGAAGCCATTCAAAACATAGGGAACTGAATAGGGTTAGTTCCTATCCCATGAATATAGTGACTTGGACAGTTTAGGAGCTCACCATGGCACTGGAAGACAAGAAAAAGACCTAAGCTTGCAAGAGCCCCTGCAGCCCTTACAAAAATATGCAGAGCCATGGTTAGTGCTTATGGGTTTCAAGGAGTTTTTCCAGAGTAAGGATTGCAGGTCCATAGCTTGGGCTTGGTCCTGAAACCCTTACATAGCACCAGGCTGTGAACCTTATTTTTTCACTCTGCTTTCCACTCTGAGCTAACACCGTTCTTTTATATAATCTCAGCTGGTAGTCACATGATTCAGTCACCTGTCCTACTCCCACCGCCCCCCCCCTCCAAAAATCCCAACACCTCTGGTGATCCTTCCAGGAACTACCCCTCATAAAAGGGGCTTCATCTGGAACAAAGTTGGCTGGCCCTGCCCCAAGAGGACCAAGACAACCCTGTTATAGCCCTAGAATATTTCAACTTGTCCATTACACAATGTAATTATGATACAGACAAAAAATTTTAGTGTAGGACTTAACTTATTGCAAGTATTTTATATTACAGTGCAAAAAAGTAGTCCCGCTACTCTTTGCCTCTCCCTCTTTCAATTATTTCATGAGTGCATTTTTTAATTCAAGTAAATTACTGAAATAGCATGAATGAATTTAACACAAATAGTTATATGTGCAACCAAACTGATGATAGATATAAAGCTAATCAAGGATATTTGAAAAATCTTCCACTAAATATGGTTACATTAGAGCATAATTGGATTAAAATGAAAAATAAGATTCCAGCTACAATTAGGGCTTGTCTACACTTACGGTGCAGCTGCACTACTAAAGTGCTTAGTGAAGACGTTAACTACACCAACAGGAAAGCTTCTCCCATCGCATAGGTCTATACAGGTAGTTAGGTTGATAAAACCGTGTCACTCAGGGGTGTGAAAAATTCACATCCCTGAGTGACACAGTTATATCGACACAAGTTTGTAGTGTAGACCAGAGCTAAGACTGCAACAAAAACACAACAGAAAAAGAGAAAACTGCATTTTGTTTATAGCTGAAATACACCATTTTAAAAGAGGACAATTCTTATTTCCGTCTAGTACAAAGCAACTTTTGTTAAGAAAATGGACCACTAAGTTGATACCCACACACCCAGTTAATGACCAGAACATAGATATGGCAGAAGTCACTGCAAATAAACACTCAGCCAATGATCCTGTGAATTCTTATTCACGTAAGTAACATACATGTGTAAAGTTACATAATATGTAAGAGTGTGCAAATGGATGTTTCCTAAGTCTTTAAGAAGAGCTCTGTGTAAGCTTGAAAGGTTGTCTCTCTTACCAACACACGTTGGTCCAATAGAAGATATTACCTCACCCATCTTGTCTCTCTAATATCCTGGGACCAACATGGCTACAACAACACTGCATACATTAATATTTAATGACATTTAAGGACGGTTTTTTTGTTTACTTTTCTTAAGGAAAAAATGGAGTTTCAGGTACCTGAACAGTGAACAACAGTAGAAGTGTGTCAATAAAATTCAGACCCGTGTTTTTGTTTTCTGTGTATTATATTTTTGTTTGTATAATTGTAGGTACCATAAATGCTCAAGATGCACAGTATTATGATGCTACAGTCCAGAAAACTATTTATAGTTCTTCCAGACGTCTTCAAAGCATCTAGTACGATATTGCACATGAAAGTGAATTGGTTTAGACTTTGCCTCATACTTAAACCTATGAAAAGACTTGGGATGAGTATGTACAAATCGTCTTCCTGACTTTTGTTATGAGATAGCTGTCAACTGGCTGGAGAGAAACAGCCCTGATTCGCATCACAGGCTAAAGCTGCCTCAGTAGCTCCAAAACCAGGGGCGCACAAAGGAGGTGAGCAGGCACCATTCTCTGTGCTGTCAGGTCTGGCACAAAGCACCAGGAGACTGAGTGACATTGAATCTGGCCAGAGGTCTTGATCAGTAGCCCAGGCACAAGCTCTCCTGTGAAGATTTATGGCATGGTCTACACTTCAAAACTGGATCCACCTAACTATGTCACTCTGGGCTATGAAAAATTTTGCTCCCAACATTGTAGTTAGATCAACCTAACCCCCAGTGTAGACGTGGCTAGGCTGATGAAAGAATTCTTCTGTCGATCTAGTTTCTGTTGCTCAGAGAGGTGGATTAATTCCAGTGACAGAAAAATCCCTTCTGTCAACGTAGGAAGTGTATAGACTACAGTGCTACAGTGGCATAACTATCGCACAAGCCCTTCATGTGTTTGGGAGGGGCTTAAAGCAGAGAAAGCACTTCTAGATTGCGAAAATGAGTGGTGATGTAAATATGTAATTTTTAACTGCCACTTAGCTCCTATATAGACCTAGACAGTGTTAAAAAACGTTAGCTGATTGTGGTCAGTACTAAGATCTACCCAATCCTGACCAACTAAACCATTTTTAAACATCACAGTCTCTCTCTCTTAGTAGGTGCTAAGTAGTGTTTAAAAATGTTATTAACTAACTTCTGTTAACCAATAGGTTTTAAACAGTCACTCATCTTCCCAGTCTAGACAAGGCCAAAGATAGAAACCACAATCTGACTGGGAACGTAAGCTTAGTCTACAGATAAATTTTGTACAAGGATATCTATGTCAGTTAGGGGTGTAATTTTTTTTTAAAACCACAATAGTTAACCCAGTCCTTTCCCTAGCGTGGATGCTATTATATCGGTATAAAGATGCCTTTCACCAGTATAGATATTCCTGCATGAGAAGGGGAATAAACTGTACTGGTATACAGAACTCTTATATCACACTAGGGGCTTGTAATGCTTTAACCATACCAGTATAGTTAAAATGCCACAATCTGTGAGTGTAGACAAGCCCGCATACCCACAGCTGGTTGTACTCGGGCTTTGAAAGGGCTGTCTCATCTGTGTGAGTTTTGTTGCTTTCATTTATCTTTATTCAAAAGCATTACTACAGAAAGTACATGCATATTGTGTATAAAAAGACTGTATCCTGGGTCAGTCACCACTCACTTCCCTCTCAATGAGGAAGAAACATACTCCTGAATGCCTGAAAGCTGAGACAATATGAGTGCAGAAAATAAAACAAAAAAAATTACTTACTCTCCCCAGTTCTTTGGTGGAAAGCTTGTATGGAACGGCAGGTTTCTTCAGCCCTTGCCACTAACACCAGCAGCACTCACCCTCTGAGGACACACGCTGAAGAAATTAACCTATAAATGCTGGGGGGGGGGGGGGGGGGGAACAGAAGTATGTCACATACAAGCCTGAAGGTATCCAAAAGCTCTTCTAAACAGTGAGCTGAGGAAGAGTAAGTAAAAACAGCTAAACTCCTGAAGATGAGAGTTGTTACAACAACACAACTGTTGGCAGGGTAGCTCAAACCAGTGGCTTCCGCTGGACTTAGAAAGCAATGCAGTAAGTTGTCTGAGATCCACTACAGCAATTACTCATAGGTCCCCTTGGAGAGTGTCCACATTAAAAATGCACTGCCTTCGATGAATGGGGGAAGAATGGAGGTAAAGAGAGCCCTGGATCAAAAATCATATAGTAACTCAGAAAGAAGGGTCCTCAATTTGTACATGTCGTTAGTACTATGTCTCCTGCAGGAGAAATCATAGGTTGGTATAAAGAAAAGGAGTACTTGTGGCACCTTAGAGACTAACAAATTTATTTGAACATAAGCTTGTATGAGACACAATGATCTAATCTAAGGCACATAAGGTATAGTAGTTGTAAACTCAAATGGACAAATGACCTTTTAAATTATCTCCAGCTCCACACCACTTTACAGATGCCAGTATTCTTTCCAATACTCCATATTTTTAAAAATAAAATTAACAATTCCCTTCCCCAATATTAAGAATCAGTATGAAAATAAAATGTGTGCCTTTAAAAATTAACACTGATGAATACCAAACTCTGAAAAAGACAGTCACTAACACAGGTTCATAACATAACATTAGAAGTGTTTTTGGTTTGGTTCTTAAAGGAACCAAGCAACTAGTCTATTCTTGGAAAAGGAGTAAATGTATTTGGAAACAGTAATCTTGCAATCTGTACACTGTACATCAGTCCAGATCCCAACAGTATTGTCTCTCCAACTCTAGACAAATAATAAAGGGTGAGGCTTTTGAGTACTGAAAATATATTGGAATCTTGATTATCTAATACAGTTGCAGAAACAAGGATTCTTTCTACCACAAATACTAGGCATTTCTCAAGTGCAGCCACTGTAGTGTATGCGACCATCAGGGGCTTTTCTTGTGGCCACAGCCTCCTGGGCTGTGATGGAAGGGGGGAAAAGTAGCGGCCCTTCCCCCTCGCTGGTGCTCCTGCATGCACCACTCTGGCGTTGATTGCTGGGGCTGCTAGCAGGAGTTGGTCCCTGCCTCCTTCTTGAGACACCTGGGGCACAACGCTGGAGGAGCAGACAGCTGGTGAGTTCCCCACCTTCCTCGGGGCGGGGAGGGCTCAGGGTTTGGGCTTCCGCCCCGGGGTGGCAGGGCAGCAGGCTCTGGTCGTGGGGCTTCAGGCTCCAGGCCCCCGTTGCCCCCACTGGCCCCCCATCCACCCATCACCATTGCCTCCCCGACCCTCCCATCCAGGGCTTAATTGTCTCCAGGCTTGGCAGGGCTGGGTAAGTTTGCTGTGAAAAGTGATACTTGTACGTTGTTAATATCACTTTTCACAAACAGACTTACTAGCTAGCAATAAATAAATTACAATAACTTGGACATGTATATGCACATATTTATTTGTTTTTCCTAAAGCTAATTAAGTATTTTAGGAAAAAGCGTGGCTATACTCCGAGGATATCAAAAAATTTGTCCTGAGAACCCCTTAGACAACCCAACAACAATAGATACTTATTTTACAACAAGAAAACCCATGTTCAAAGTAACTAGATTTCTAAGTAGGAAGTTACCATTTCTACTTTATATCTGGAGCCAGGCAGTCTGGAATGTAAATATGATAGACCCGAAGATCAAAATCTTATTCACTGCACTGTTGTAAAGTACCCCCAACAACAAAAATACATTTTTCTTTAGCAAAAGCAGAACTCTAAATCAAACCAAAGTTCTGTCTGTTTTTAAAAGAGAAATGAAACCTCTCATGTCCATCTTAAAGCGGTCTTGTTCTGTTAGAAGTCCATTTACTATAAACCCCCCGAAGTACCAAAATGCAACATATCATTTGCAAGAGATGACTGACATTACAAGAACTTTTATCTTCTTAGTCACACAGAAAGAGATGGAAAAGTCTTGTTCTAAACTTGATGCAATGCAAAATGAACTTAAAAAAAATATGGTATCACCCCTCCTATGAAGTTTCAAAGAAAAAGATCAATAGTGAAACACATTATTTCTAAAAAGAATAGGAGTACTTGTGGCACCTTAGAGACTAACAAATTTATTTGAGCATAAGCTTTCGTGAGCTACAGCTCACTTCATTGAATGCATCCGATGAAGTGAGCTGTAGCTCACGAAAGCTTATGCTCAAATAAATTTGTTAGTCTCTAAGGTGCCACAAGTACTCCTTTTCTTTTTGCGAATACAGACTAACATGGCCTCTACTCTGAAACCTGTCATTACTTCTAATTATAGAACTTCAGATTCACTTCTTAGTTAATTCTACAGAACATTTCATCCATTTGTGTTTACAGTGAAAAACAGAAGAGAAACAAACTGCCCAACTTCCTGATCCGTCAGTTGAAATCCATAATTAGCAAGATTAGTAGTCTTCAGTGTTTAAAAACACTAGGTTATATGCAATACGTCATTGAAACTTCAAGCTATCAGCAGGTGACCGAAAATTTCTCTCTGCTTTTGACTAGGTCCACCTACCGAAAACATTTTTGTTCAAGGATAAGAGCTAAGGACCTAATCCTGCTAACACTTCTGTATTTCCTCAACTTTACACACGAGTAATGATTTCAAGGGGACTACCCATGAGTATAAACAGTTATGCATGTGTGTTTGCAGAAACAGAGGCCTAAGCCTGAAGACCATCAAGTTTAGCCCTCCAGGTTTGAAAGATGAAACCCAACCTACTATACACTGACCTTACAACAATAATTTTTTAAAAATAAAAATGGCCAGTTGATTAAAATGCATTTAATGTCTAAAACTAAACATGGAAGCAATAAAAAAAAAAAAAAGCTTAAACAAATCTGCTGTGATTGAAAATTTATAAAACAAGATTAACACCAACACTTCTCAGTTCAGGGTTATTTTCATTAGTAGACAGCAGAACAAAGAAGCACTGCAAGTGCAAAACATCATACTTCCCTAAGAAACGAAGAAACACCAAGTGCACAAGAAAACCAGTTAGGATTTTCCCACCATCACTTTCATAGTTAGCCAATGACAGATTTGTTGAAATTTCACTAAATTTGGAAAGTGCACCCATAATGTGGTGTAATTACATTCATCACCTTGAATTTAAAAACCAGGATAAACAAGAGAGGTGTGGGGAGCGCTATTAAATGATGGCTCACCAGACCATCTGCAGAGCTTGGTAACAGAACTGACCTTTTCAAACACTTCTCAGAGTTTTCCAAGAAAGGGCAATAACATTTGGCAGCAAGTCACAAAGCAAAGTTTTGTCAAGATACACAGGGTCAATTCAACGGTGCCAGAAATAATAGTGTATGTTCCTGAAATGGGTGTAAATGCACACACTATCTTATATCCTCCTGTTGGCTACTCTTCAGGCTACAGTCCTCTCCCCCAAGCCTGCAGTGTACACCCATGTGTACTTCCCGCATGTCATTTACACCACTATTTACAGCACCTCTGAATTGGGCAGGTTTGAAAACAATTAGTGGAAGAGGGAAGAGAAGAAAAAAATCTTTTTTTGCCCCCGACTACAAACCTTAGACTCCCAAATGGGATCCCAGACAGCCAAAGCTGCAGCAAGGTCAGTCTCCCAGACCACACAAGCCAAGTTAATTCAATTAAGACTTTATTAGAAGCAGTACACTGGAAGACAGATAATATGCAGTTATTGATATCCTCCACAGAAAACAAATTAGCAATACTTAGCCCTCACAAATGACCAAACTGGAAGGCTAAGTACATATTGCTACAAATCAACTGGAGTGACTTGGAGAACATACTTATAAAGATGGCTACGTCTGATTTTAAGAGATTCACCACTCTCTGTATTAAGGGGATTCCCTTCTCTGGAGAAGTGTAAGGAAACTACAGAAAACTCAAAATCAGTCAAAATGTTTTCAAAAGCTGGGATTCTCAGTGGTTGTCATAAATATAAAGGGAAGGGTAAACCCCTTTAAAATCCCTCCTGGCCAGAGGAAAAAATCCTTTCACCTGTAAAGGGTTAAGAAGCTAAAGCTAACCTCGCTGGCACCTGACCAAAATGACCAATGAGGAGACAAGATACTTTCAAAAGCTGGGAGGAGGGAGAGAAACAAAGGGTCTGTGTCTGTCGGTATGCTGCTTTTGCCGGGGATAGACCAGGAATGGAGTCTTAGAACTTTTAGTAAGTAATCTAGCTAGGTATGTGTTAGATTATGATTTCTTTAAATGGCTGAGAAAAGAATTGTGCTGAATAGAATGACTATTTCTGTCTGTGTGTCTTTTTTGTAACTTAAGGTTTTGCCTAGAGGGATTCTCTATGTTTTGAATCTAATTACCCTGTAAGGTATCTACCATCCTGATTTTACAGAGGTGATTTCTTTACTTCTATTTCTATTAAAAGTCTTCTTGTAAGAAAACTGAATGCTTTTTCATTGTTCTCAGATCCAAGGGTTTGGGTCTGTGGTCACCTATGCAAATTGGTGAGGATTTTTACCAAACCTTTCCCAGGAAGTGGGGTGCAAGGGTTGGGAGGATTTTGGGGGGAAAGACGTGTCCAAACTACGTTTCCCAGTAAACCCAGTTAGAGTTTGGTGGTGGCAGTGGATATTCCAAGGACAAAGGATAAAATTAATTTGTACCTTGGGGAAGTTTTAACCTAAGCTGGTAAGAGTAAGCTCAGGAGGTTTTCATGCAGGTCCCCACATCTGTACCCTAGAGTTCAGAATGGGGGAGGAACCTTGACAGTGGTCAAAGAAACCTGCAGCCCAAATGAATGAGCCATTGAGCGATATTGAAATGACAGCATGGAAGATGACCCCATATGTGTTACTGAATTTCAGTAAGAACCAGATGGCAAGGTTAAGATTTGGCAGCCATAACCACTGTAAGATGTTGGAACAAAGATCACTTTCTCAATGCCCGATAAACAGTGGGGTAATTCTATATGAAGAGATATAGGCTCCACACCTATTTCTCAAATTAGTGTGACTTAACTGAGGTTAAGATGAAATTTGCTGATGAAGGAATCACTGCAGCTATTCTCCATGTATTTTTCTTTCTAACTATACCTCGTAAAAATGATATGTTCTGTGGCAGTGAAACTTCATCTGGTTTTAAGAGAAAGGAAGAAAAGGAAACTTGAGACATTTTCTTTTCTTAGCTAGCATAGATAAGCGTAGTTCCGTTGACTTCAATAGAACTATGCCAATCTACATCAGCTGAGAATCTAGGTCTTTATTTTTAAACAGCAGTTTCTGTTCATAACCCCTGTAAGGCAGATGTAGGTATTTCTCTGATGATGTCTGATGAAGAGCAGATAGCCAGTGTTCCAGCAGAGGTCATTGTTGAGATACTGTCTGTGGTAAACAAACAATTCTCTTGTGCTTTCTCCTCAAAGAGAAGGTTTCGTGGAAAGATAGCAGGGGCACAGTCTGGTGGCACCAGGGAACACAACAACTGTTAAGAGGGACAATGACACCTCTGAACCCTCCCTCTACCCCTGTAATGGTTCCCTATATCATATGTCTGTGCAGGAGGAAAGGAACTTGTGAAGGGAATTATGGCTTGCACAGTAATCATAAATCTGCCAAATTAATACATACTGCACGTATGGCACTTTGGCAGGGTTCCAGTGGCTCTGGAAACCATAACATTAGATTTCCTGACTTTTGTGCTTTTAAAATCTGAGCTATAATTATGACTTATTGTATGAGGGTGGTTTTTTTTTTCATATTTTCTGTCTGCAGTATCTATACAAATAGATATGTACACAAACTTCTCTCTTTCTCACACACACACAGTATTTATGTTACCATCAAAATGGAACACACTTTTCTGTTTAAGTAGCCTGGAATCTCCACATTTGAAATTGACTCTGGATATTGCAACTGTGCTGGGATTTTTTTTTTCTTCCACTCTTCTAATGAACAAAAAATTTCCCTCCAAAATTAATAAGATGGAGGAAGGAGTGTGTCCACATATTGTCAATACTTAACAGCTACTGGATCTATTTGGAGGATGAATTGCTCTTTCATTCCCCCTGAATAATTTATTATTTTAAGTTCTAAATGTAGTAGAGGTTTTTTATTTGGGTTGTTTGCTTGTTTTGTTTCAAGAGTTATTTTTAACTATTTTCATACAAACTCAACTATTTCCCCATACAGGAACCTGCCAGATACATTAATAAGTTTCATTTCAATTTGACATAAGCAAAGGACTCTTCCAACATAATGAAGCGTAAACCTCTAACTTCTACACTCAAAAGAATTATACGAAAGCTAAGGACAAGGAAAATTGTTGTCACAGCCTGAAGAATTTCCTGTCATTTCTAACATTGCCTTTTTCATTGGAAAAAAATGCTCGGCTTCTCTGAGAGCAGCCTGTGCCAAATATTCATTAAACATTAGACAAACCTTCAAAAGCAAGCATTTTACATATTAATATATTTCGCTACCTAGAGGGGCTAAAGGAGAAGAAAGAATCTATTTTGTGCTGTTTTTCTTCCCCTCACTAATTTTTGTTTCAGTTAACACACTAACTTTTGAAGACAGGCTTTCATTTCTCCCTACCCCAGTTCAACATATACTAAGGAGAATCTCCCTTTTTTGCAACAGTGGCTAAAACGTTTGAGGCATTTCAGAGTAGGCATTATTTTATGTATATGTTTTACAAACACTTTTCAGTAATCCTAACCCCAAAAGTTCAAAAATCATGAGATTTTTTTTAAATAATAAATTTGGGGTTTTTCTGGATTTTGGGCCTTTCGGGTTCACATTTTCAAGTTTTTCTCTGCAATCATGGGGACAAGAAACACAGGATTTTGTTTGTTTGTAAATGAAAACAGATTCTCACATAATCAAATGGCTCAAGGAGCAGGACTTTAAGAAAAATATCAAATATCATGAAACAATAAAATCACTGTAATTTCTCCATTTTGTGCTGCTTTACACATAAACCCCAATTAGAGCTGGATCAGAGCCACATTTGGACCTACGGTCCAGAAGAGTGGGTCACTCAGGCTATGTCTATGCTTAGAACACTTCTGCAGCAGTTCAGTATAGACACTTACTACAGCGATGGAAAGGCTTCTCCCATCTCTGTAGGTTATCCACCTCCCTGAGAGGTAGTAGCTAGTTCGACAGAAGAATTCTTCCACTGACCTAGCACTGTCTATACTGGGGGTTATATCAACTTAACTACGTCTCTCAGGTGTGTGGAGTTTTCACACCCCTGAGAGACATAGCTATGCCGATGTTACTTACCGGTGAAGACCAGCACTCACAAACCTATATCCTTGACATGGGTGGACTGTCCATCACACGACACCACCATGCTCTTCAACTGCTTTAAAGTCTGAATTGGAGCAAAAGAAGATGCCAGGTGCTCTATGCTCTAGGATAGTTACTGTTTGTATTTGGTTCTTGTGGATGGCTACTCCTTTGACCTTTAGTTGCTTCTGATTTTACTGTAAATTTACCACTCAAGACAGGCATCTCTGCACAGCGGCTAATGGTCTGGAGTACACAAATTTCAGAGCTAAAGTAGAGGGGAAGAGGGGCATTGATCCAAACATTCCTGAAAAGCTGCATGTTTATGTACTGTTTCTTCTCTTCACCCCTGCCTTCCCTTCATTACCTCAAAACACTCCTGCATGACAGGGCACTGTTCCAATTTTCCAGGGGGGACGCTGGGCTGATCGGGCACTAACGCATACAGCTCGGCATCCACAAGATCATCTACTCTCTCTCCCATAGCAGCACAGTACAAAATGAGAGACTGTAGGGTTGATCCCCTTTCATAACTCAGTATCTGCTTCCCTGAGAAAATGGCAGGTACGTTTTTTATTCACTGCAATAAAGTGCTGACGCCAGATGACCCTGGTCCTGCCAGATTATGTGCAATGAATCAAATCCTCAAATTCTCATTTACCCACATAATAGCACACGATAAATCATTATATCATCAGGCGGACTCTGCTGCTTTTAGTTATTATGTTCTACTGGTAAAGGAAGTTAAGAAAATACATTTTGAGAAACCAGCCTTGGGAGTCAAAGTTTCCATTATTAATTAAATCAAGCTTCCTAAGGCTGCATCAACTATTCAAGGTGAGAGTGCTGTTTCAGAAACATAGCTGCTATTCTGTTTGAAGGTCTTGGTGCACACATCAAATAGAAAGCAATACACTAGTGGTGCTCAGTCTTTTCATATTGTGGCCCATTTATTAAGACAACCTCCCATTCCAAATTTCACTCCTTCCCTGAAGGAACTGGAGTACTAAGTTATTTATGAATGACACCGAGACAAGATGAAAAACAAATCACTCTGATGCTATAGTTCGTAGCTACTTTAGCACCAATACAAAAAGCAGGGAATGCAATAATTACCCCTTTTTGGATGCAGGGCTTTACATTAATTAGGTTCGAGTATCCCCTCCTTGCCTACACCCCCCACTACCCTAGTCTCTCTTAGTCATTTTGAAGCTTGGGTCTATCATTTTTCTTCAATTCTGGTGTCATCCACAAATGTGACTGCAGCTCAACTTGCACTACAATACCACAAATTAAAAAAACAGACAGGGAGAAGATGTTGCAAAACCGTCCCCGTAATCTTTAAAAGACAGGCCGACTGAATCATTACTATAAAAAGCAGCTTATGGACCACATGGAAGCACACCCCAAACCAAGAGTAGTCCACAGATCACAGCTTAAGAACCACTGCAATACACATTTTCACAGTGGATGGATGGTAGCCAGGCCTTATTTTGCTTCCATCTGTCTCTTGTGATCCAGGCTTCAGAGCCCACAAAAGCCTCAATTATGAAAAGACTCCCTGTTTCCACCTCAGCAGCAAAACAATTCTGCTTTGGAAACACTCTGAAGGCTAAATCAAAATTCAAGAGAAATAAAAACAAGTGGAAATAAAATAACTTTAATCAAAATACATGAATAAAGCAGCCTTGGAGTTTTCAGCTAAAAATCCAGCTCTTGCCAGCTCACAAAATATAGCAAGATCTAATTGGATAGACAAGTATTTCAATAAATGTGAGAAACAAATCCAGAATTTGTTGTTTGCCTGAAATCAAGAGTGAGGAATAAAGCCCTGAGGGCTCACGCTTATGTAGATGGCAGAGAGCAAGCACCCTGACATGAGGTGATTAGAGCTGTAGCTGTAGAATGTTTATTTGAGAGAAAAACATCCCCCAAATGTCCTAATTCTCTGGGCAGACCTACCATACTTGAGAGACCAGAGTATACTGGAGAAAGGCAGCCTTGGGAAATGAGTCGTCAGCTCACGCTCACCTTTTCCGCTGCAATCCAAGGCACCACTCATATGATAAACACCTACGTCACAACAGAAGCTGATGGCAATGAATAATGCATGAGATCTAGTCACTCTACCACATATCAGACCCCTGGGATAAAGAGACAGCTTTTTATTTTGAGTCATCATTCTCATTACCCCAGAGTATAGACACTCACTCCAGTTATTTTCTCTCCCTCTCCATCACTCCAGTTTGCATATTCAATTGTCCAGTTCTAACTTAACCTGATGAACTGCTGTTGTATACAAACTGTGACCACTCAAACAAAAATGTAAAATATGCTCTTGTACAAAGACGGTTAAAATATTAGTACTCATTCATCTTAAACTAAAATCAAAGAGAACTTAAGAGTTAAGTCAGAAATGCCATTTTTCCAGCAAGCCACACCTTTTTGCCCACGTTTCACAGAGCATGTGCTTGCCTATAACTGAGCCTTAAAACAATAAATGTCACAGAACATGAGCTAACACAGGTTAAGGACGGAATTTCAGCCTAAGATGAATGCAAGACAGGTTATTGAAGATGAACTGCAAAGTTAAAGTGAAAACTGAGCTAACTCCAAATTTACACACCGAATGCTATCTACCAATGCACCACAGTACTAGGCACAAATGCTCCCACTAATTAAGCTCAGAGTAGCATTCAACACAGAAATGTATTATCTCTTTTGTAAGATTCCATGATTGACACCTGTCTGTGTGTCACTCTGAAGCCTAGAATTCCTGTTGAGTCAGAATGAGGCAATGGAAACAGCTACAAGTGTGGTTGAGAGCCCTTTTCGTTCAGAATATCACTAAATTCAATCATCACTAGCATTCATGGTCTGTTCCTGTCCAGTTTTTAAGTTCTGAGTCATTTTGACTTTACGAATTACACCCACGCAATAGCTATGCCATGCCAAGAATCCTAGACTACTGTTATATTAGAGGTAGCTCAACCAATCACCGATCTTACGCTACCGTTAGTTTGCTTGCAAAAATTTCAGTGGTTGTATGAGAAAGACTGCACAGACGGTGCACTACTTGGTCCAACGGCTACAGTTCTTCAAAACCACTGACACAACACAACCAGTACACACAATAACCCCAAACACATACAACCCCTCACCATAGCATACACTCTTCATTCACCACCTACACAAGTACCACAGAATCGCCCAGCAAAACCCAAATTATGATGAGTGCTCAGGCACTCCTAAGTCTGCACATAGTTCAATTGCAGAAGCAGGGAAGTTAAATCTGTGCCCTAAGAAATCATCATGAAATTGGTGGAAAAAATGTGTAAGGCACACATGCACTAAATAAATTAACGTATCAATGTGTACTCCCACAAAGACACTTCAGGGTGTTGTTCAGGCTTTTCACTGCAGAAGCGACCAGTTTATTAGGCCTCTTCAGTCCAGTCTCCATTTCTCCATTATTATTTGTATTCCAATAGCATCTAAGAACCCCAACCAACATCAGGGCTTCACTGTGCTAGCCAATGTACAAACACATAAAAAGAGGTCATCCTTAACCCAACAAATTGCAATATAAATAGACAATATGAAAATATTATTAACCCATTTTACAGATGCCAAACTGAATCATGGAGAGGTTGTGTGACCTGCTCAAGGTCACGTGGTTATTCTGTGATAAAGCCAGCTTATGAACCCAGATCTCCCAAAACCCAGTCCCAGTGATTTAACCACAAAACCATCCCTCCATCCAAACTCCAAGCTGTTGATCTGGTTTTGTGACTGCCTGTAAAGAGGCACAGAACATCAGTGAAGGGAGTGATGAATCAAGGGAGAACCAGTGGATCTCGGAGTGGAGAAGGAAAGAAGAGACAGAAGGAGAGAGAAATCAGGAGAAAGAAGGGAAGAGTCCATAGAGGAAAAAAAGAGGAAGAAAGGTGCAGAAAACCAAGAAGGGAGCGTGTATCGTGGAGAGGCAAAGAAAGCGGGTCAGCGATGACGAGAAATGACGATGTGGGAGCTCTACAATACATGTAAAGGCGCTTGTCTAATACACCTGAGTGACAACTTGCAAAATTCTACTTTGAAACATATTTTTTAAATAGCTAATTTTTTTTTCAGATATAGTACAAAAATAAGTCTTCAGCCAAATTTTGTTCATGGCAATTTTTATGGTAAAGTTGTAAATCCTTGAAAAACAGAAGATAGGAGGAGACCACTGTTGGTTCTTTAATTGCACTTGTGAAAGAAGTACAGCTACTAAACTCATAGAGGGCTCAGGGGTTCAAAAAATATCTATAAGCCTTCTTTGATAAAAACAGTTTTTTATGGTATGTCTATACTATCCGCCAGATTGGTGGGCAGTGATCGATCCAGCGGGGGTCGATTTATTGCACCTAGTCTAGACGCAATAAATCGACCCCCACACGCTCTCCCATAGACTCCGGTACTCCACCAGGGCGAGAGGCGCAGGCGGAGTTGATGAGGGAGCGTCAGCAGTCGACTCACCACAGTGAAGACACCGCGGTGAGTAGATCTAAGTACGTCGACTTCAGCTAAGTTGTTCACGTAGCTGAAGTAGCAGAACTTAAATCAATCCTCCTCCTCCCCCCGCCCTCCCAGCGTAAACCAGGCCTTAGTTTTATGGAGGGACAATTTTCTTTCATAAACCTGCTGCAGAGGCAAACTTTCTACTCCACAAGTCTGGGTCGCAATGGTCACTGAGCAAAGAAAGACTATGCTAATGTATTTCCACTCCCTGCAGCATTCAATAAAGAATGTGCACACATTTTAATATATCATCTACACACGTTTTAAAATGTTAAGCCAGAGCTGTTACCTGAGGTAACTTTCTGGTAAGATCACAGAAATAGGATGGGTTTTGAGTACAGTCTTCTATTTAAGTAATTTTTCTTTTTAAAAAGCTAGAAAGATCAGTGAGGACTAGGAACATTTCATACTCAGAATAGCTGGTGGTTAAGAGAAAAGTCCTTATTTAGCTTACTGCTTTGTTAATTGTCTTTGTTGGCTGACTCACCATCCAATGTTGATATTTCTTAAGGAAGAAATGTCCTTATAAAATACAGTGGGGTTGATCATGCAGTCCTCACTCAGATAAAAATACTTACTAATGTCATTTTAACCAAGGAACGACTGCAGGGTGTGGGCCCAATATGGCATTCGCACCATCAGCATCATAACAGCTCTCTCTGGCTGATATAGGGAAAAGGCCCATCATTCATTCAAGCAAGACCCTGAAAGAAGGAAAGACTTAAGCTTCTTCATCATTTCCAGCAGCATCTCCCTACAGCCACTGTCAAGAGACCACCTATATATAGAAATCAGTTTGAAGTGAGTCAGTGAATTACATCCCTTCCAACTATCTCTTATTTAAACTAAATGTACCTCTCCCTTGCACAGACCAAATCTGTAATATCAAAATTCCCACTGACTTCAGTGGTGTAGCTCAGTGCCCCTAAAGTTCTCACTTTCTTATTCTGCTGTGGATTGTTTACATAAAAATGCAGACTCATGAAATTGAGATTATACAAAATGGCAGCCAGTTTACAGAAATTCATTTTACATAAAATTACACTTTGTACACTATTTGTCCGATGACCCTCATTATTTTAGACTGTTGTCACACGTCACACACTGAAGTTGAAAGACATGAGGACTCTGTTTAATGTGTTCATCTGTACCCATGAGAGGAGGAATTCTTCAGTTTCTCCTAGAAAAAGTAATAATTAATCCCCACGCCTGGAAAGCATAGCTTCCATTGAAGAGAAGCGAGGGAGACAATTTAAAAGTAACTTGCATGCAAAATATTCAAGCAACCATAATACTAATAATAGTAATAGTAGCAACCATTTGCTAATATAAACTCCAAGTATGATCTTTCCATAATATGACCTACTTCTGGGAACTTCAGACAATTGTCTACTGAGGCAATGGTGAAATCTGGGATTTATTATAGACAAAACTGCTATTCTTATATTATTACACCGTTTTTTTTGGTTGGGGGAGACACAAAAAAATGGTTATAAGAAAGCTGACACCTGGATCTTCCACTGACTTTAATGGACACTGCATTAGGCCTTTATGGCAACCGATATAACCCTTACTTGAACAATCTCATTGATATCAGTGGTTTCTAAACAAGAAGTCTCATAAGTTTCCCATGAGGTAACAAAAAAAATAATAAAATAAAAAGTCAATAAATTTACATAGAAATGTAACCAGCATCATGTAGCCTGATTTTTTAAAAAGAAATATTTATAGGGTCACATTTTTAAAATAAAATTTGACGTTGTGAAGCAGAGTGCCATTTATTTCTCTAACTTGAACTGAACACTAGCATGCTATCCACACAATTACAGCAATTAGCCTGGGGACTCCATTTTGACATTCACAGAAGATATAAGATGTTAAAGGAATCCCATGCCAAATGAGTACCTGGAGGTTACCACAACGTAACATCTCTCAGAAACTACTGTTGTTCATATCTAATTGCACAACCGGGAAATATGCCACTACCCCACAGATCAGGATATCACAACTACTCAAGGTTAGCCAAAAAGGAAAAAAAAAAAACGACAGCGGGATCACTACTTTATCTTATTTTCTCCAACAAAAGTGCAATTTTAAATTTTAAAAAACTTAGATAGAAAAACGCAAGCACACGCCAAAGGCTACAGTGTATAAAGAAATACAATCACATTAAGCCTACAGAGCAGTCAATAAGACTACAATATTTGTCAATGTGTTTAATTTTCATTCAGGGTCTCTTGAAATTCTTCATTCCCAAGGTCTTGAGAGCTGGCTTCTACTTAATGAATAATTGGTACATCCAACACTCACACGATAGGATGAAGTTATGTCTTTGTTCACCTTAAAAACTTTATTGAACTAACTGCCACTCCAGTTTGGGGGAAAAAAGAACTATTTACATATACTAGTAAGTCACTACAAGTAAAATAAAATCTGGCAATATGATTAGCAGAAAGCGGCGAAGTGGTTAACTGTGTTAAAGGGTTATATTTATGCTTCAGGTCAACACCAGCGAGTTGAATTACAGAAGCTAACATATGACAATGATATTGTTGAGTCTGCAGTCAGACTGCAAGACAACATCCTGTATATTGTCAAGGCTACTTACATAAGAACATAGGAAATGCCATGCCAAATCCGACTAGTGGTGTATTTACTCCAGTATCCTGTGTCTGACAGCAGCTACCGCCAGATGCTTCAGAGGAAGGAGCAGGAAACACCATAGTGGACAATTATGGAACAATGTGCCCTAGTAATGTAATTTTAGATCCCAGGACATCTTTCACATACCTCCCTATGTAATTTACAACCAAAAGAGATAAAAACTCTTCCTCTCCCCCACTTTTAAATGAAGGTTTAGATTCTAGAGAAATCTGTGGGAGGACCTGAAAGCCTCATAAATTTATCTATTTGGATTCTCCCAGGTACTGGAAAACTGAATGGCATTTAAACATGCATTACCACAACAAAAGAGGAAAATCTCAGCGACCTGAAAGCACTAGGTTTCTAAATTAAACTCAGTGCTGTAGTTCATTTGCTTTCTCTCCAACATGAAGATTTTGCCTAATACACAGTTTAGTGCTTAATCCTAATGCCCTAGCAATTCACAACACACCCAGTTGTGTTGTGTCTGGAATGCAAACTATGCTAAGCATTTTGCCCCCAGGTACTATAAGAATTTCAGCAGCCATGGGCCATAAAATTTGCTCAGAAGGGCAAGTTAACCAACAATGTAGCAAAAATGTAATCTCATACCCTTAGATAGAAGGTCTTAAATCTTATGAATACAAACAACAGATGCAAGGTGTGCAAAAAATACGGTACCATAGTTTTTCATGCTTTTATGTACTGATCCTTCCAAGTTAAACTGTCACACACACACACACACACACACAATGAATTAAGCAGAAGGTATACAATTACAGATTTTCCTTACATAGATATTTTATTTTATTTTTTGAAAAGATGGATTCTCTGCAGAAACAAGAAATACATGTGTAACTTTCAACTCAGATTGTGCTGGATGCACATAGAGTCTGATTATGCCTCCATTAAAACAAACTGGAATTTTGCCTTTGATTTAATGGGATCAGGATTGATCTCATGTCACTTTTTTTTTTTAAATGAAAGTCTTCCACATAAATCTGGAGTTTAAGACCTAAAATTACTTATTAATAATTATGTGTATTATCATAGCACCTAGAAGCCCCAGTTATGAACTGCTACAACAGAGGTAGTCAATAGACAGACCGCGGGCCAAATCCAGATCACTAGACACTTTTGAACGAACTGCAAAATCCTTTTACTTATTATCATAATCATTATTAGTATTTTTGTATTATTTTCTCTGGAGTCTGGACCCTGACTATACCGTGACCAAGAAATTTAGACATTAATAAAAATAACTGACTACCCCTACGTTACACCACTGTTCTAGGAGCTGTACAAATACAGAACAACCACCTTTAGAGTGTGCCCGCTTCATGAAGCCTCAGAACTGATTGCTACATTCATTCATACTCCTCCTCGTGGAGCGTGGAGCATAGAGCAAACACTTCGGATCACCCACTGCAAATGAGCCAGGTCTTCTGACATTGTTGTGGCCTGCTCTATATCAAGGCTGAGGTGAGCAAGGTCAGAAGCCACAACATCCCTCCAGTGTGTGGAAGGCCAACAGTGAGGTCTTCTCCATCCAGCTTTTATTGGATCAAATGCATAAAGCTGGCTGGCTGGTATGGACTCTGGCATACAAAGCAGATGGCCAAGCCACCTGAGTCAGCATTGAGTCACTTGGGAAGATGCTGGAGGCTGGTAGGTCTGATGCCCGACATCCTCATTTGTAAAGTGATGAAACACCATATACCTTCAATAGGTCATTGTTGTTTTATGTGGAAAGCATCCAGCTGGCGCATTTGTATCTCTGTGATGGCCAAGGTTTCAGAGTCACACAAAAGGACAAAAGCCAGGGCTGCTTGATAGATATGCATCTTAGTCCAAGTGGCATTGACTTCCAAAGCGCATGCATAATACCAGTAGTCCTTACTGATTCGATGTTTCATGTTAGCAACCTCCTTCCTTGGTGACAATGGAGCCACAATAACCAAATGAGTTGATTGCTGCTATGTTCATGCTACTCACTCACTCACTACACTGATTGCTACACTCACTCTAAAACACTGTTAAAAAAAGATAGGTAAGACTGGTGGGATGAAATCATGGCTCCACTAAAAACATTCACTGGCTTCACTAGGGTCACAATTTCACACAAGAAGGTGAAATTTAACCACCGATAACACTCAGAAAAGATTTTTATACACTTCAGAACAAAAAGAACATTGTGAAAATAAGGCTTATAGGGTTTGACCTAAAGCCCACTGAAGTCAAAGGAAAGGCGCCCATTGTTTTCAATGGGCCTTGGATCAAGTCAATAACGGGAAGCTCACTTCAATCTAAACTATGGTGACAGGACCAACCTCTCTAAAATTTCCTTTTAGGAAGCAAATTAATCTTAGATATTAGCACAGCAATGTTCATTCAGAGCTTCATTCATGTTGGGTAAGTCTACATTGAAATTGGGAGGTGGCAAGGAGCGGGGGTAATTGCAGCACATGTAGACATACCTGAGCTAGCTTTAATTAGTTAACAGATACTAATAGTAGCGAAGCTGCGGCAGCACACGCTGTACCAGCCTGCTCAGAAGTCTGGGTACATATTCGGACAGCTAATTCACACTGAAGTCCATCCTGCTGTGGTTTCACTGCTTCTGGTACCCTGTCTGGTCTACACATTCTACAATCACCCCTCTTCAACTTCTGTGTAGACATATTCTTAGGCCTAGGCTACACTGAGGGGGGGTGTTCAAACTAAGATACGCAACTTCAGCTACGCTATTCGTGTAGCTGAAGTCGAAGTATCTTAGTTCGACGTACCTGGCCATCCTCATGGCAGTGAGTCAACCGCGGTGGCTCCCCCCTCGACTCTGCTTTACTCCTCCTGCCGAAGTGGAGTACAGGCATCAATTCGGGGATCCATTTATCGCGTCTAGACGAGACGCGTTAGATCGATCACTACCCAGCAATCCGGCAGGTAGTGACAACATACCTGAGGTATGGTAGGTAAGGTAGATAATAACAATGAAGGCTAGGGATCCTGGCTCTGCAGTAGCATGACTTCTCCTAGAATTGTGCAAATATAAAGAATGTCTTGCCTAATAAATGCCCTGATTTTAGAAGCTACATTAGTATTTTAGGATAATTTTCTGATTGCTTTACAGCAACTGGAGTGTTTGCGTTCTTGCATATATTTTAGCTGACACAGGATACTTGCTTTTGTTTCTTAAAAATAGGACCATATCAGTTCTTCCAGAGCCTTCATGGTTCGTCAAGACTGTGGACATCCCCATGGTAAAGTTTCTGTACTGTGTTTAAACTTTAGAGCCAAAATAGCCTTCATGATGTCAATAAGAGCAAAGCTGATACTAAATACAGATAAAATTAAAATGCTATAAAAATTACTGTGGATAAGCAATAGCCAAGATTTAATCATGAATAACTCGGCTGTTTAAAAAAAAAATTATATCACACACACACATACATATGCACACACACAGTAACATTTTCTCCGAAGGGGCTTGATCCATAGCCCACTGAAGTCAACAGGCTGACTCCCATTGATTTCAGTGTTTTTTAGAACAAAGCCAAAATCAAGGGATTGTTTGTCAAATTTCAGTACAGATTCTATGATATATTTATATCTTCTCTGAAAAGCTAGGGTCACAATGGAGAAAATTACAGACCTAGATTTAAGATGATACTATTTGGTACCAATAAAGTTAAACATAGAAAAGTGAAGGAGGAAAGAAAAGGAAATTCCAGCAGAATTAACATCTGTCTAAACAAAAGACGAAAGAAAAGTCTGAAAGTATCTGGTATATGTTGCCTACCATGATGAGGCATTTTTAAAAAGGATACTTGAACTACAGATAGTTTCTTGACAGAAGGTGATATACATAAACCCCAGTTACCAGCATATTTGAACAACAACAAAAGGAAACAAAGGGTTTTCACTTTCCAAAAAAATGACAAGTAAATTACGTTATGGGAGTCCATGATGAGCTTTCCTGATCAGTAAAATCCTCTCCTAACAAAGGGATGCCTTTACTCTTGCTTTGATTTGTTTTTAATTAAAATTTCTAAGCCATCGCAAATAATTACTTGTGCAATATTTCAGGCACAGTTACACTTCACTCATAACAGACACAATCTGAGATTTTTCTACCTATAAAGAGATAAACACAGACACTTTTGACTAAAAATAAAACTTATTGTTTTGCCTGTGGACCTTCTTTGTCTCTTCATAATTGAAGCAGAATAGTTACCTTTAAGGCTTGAAATTTTAGTTGAAGCAAGGAAAATTATTTTCAGTTACACTAATTTAACCTTATTGACCTCAAAAGGGTATGCACTGGTGTAATGCAGAAGACAATCTGGCTCACTGTAACAACTGGGTGAAATCCTGGCCCCAGTGAAATCAATGCAAAACATTCATTGACCTCAATGGGGATGGATTTTTACTTGGCAATTTTCACGGTAATTTTCAATTATGTGTTCCTAAGGCAAATTTAGTCAACTCACTACCAAAATTTAAACATACACATATACATTTTCTTCATTCATTGCTTAAGTACATTCCAGAAAGTTATGGCTTTTGCCTTCAGATCAAGTTATTAGCTATATTTTAAAATTCTAAACAAAATTCTCACACTAGTAAATTACTACCTTTTCTTTTGGGGTAGTGTTAATAAAAGTAGAAAAAGAAACAAGAAGAATAATTGGAAAGATTAACACTAGCTTTTGCACCATTTAAAGAACATTTAGTAACAGGAAAGAACAAAACAAACAAACTGATTCTCAGTCATAAAAATTCCACAATTAGCACAATTGTTTAAGTTTTTCTAAACATCAAGTTACATCCTTCCAAAACAAAAACCCCGTTTCTCCATTTCAGCAACTAATCCAAAATGACAAGTTTTGTCACAGGTTGATTTTGCAGATCATTGTGCTGCAATGATGGAAAATAGACAACAGATAAAGATAAATGCTCACCACACTGAATGCAACACTACCTTAGAAGTTAAGACTCATGATCAAGAAAATCTTATAAAGAAATGTAAGCTTCATAAGATGTTGATTGGCAAGATACTCAGTTACATTATAAACCGCGTCTTATTTAACTGCTTAGCAAATAGCCTGTAATATCTTTGACAGGGCATATAAAATTTCAAAATTCTACCTCTATTTAGTAGTTAGTTTTGTACAGTAGTAGCAGCAATTGCTGACTGCTGTTTGTCTAGTGCAGCAGCAGAAGTCAACTTTTATTCACCAGCATTATTCGGGTGCCAGGAAGATCATGCACTTAGAGAGAAGAGGGTTCGAAAACCTACCACCATTCAAGACCTTATCCTCCAACTCATGTTCTAATATGGCCTGTCTAGCTCGTGTGAATAGGACCAAACCATATTAAATTGTTTTCTTGTTATGGCTTAAATTAGCAGACCCCAATAGGGGAAAGTCACCTAGTGCAAGAGTTACCTCTGGACACAGTAAGTGAAACTGAGGCACAATGGCACACCCAGAGTGGGGAAGGAGCAGCTGCCACCATAGAAGTGTTGACACTCAAGGGCAGCGGGAGGACATGGAACTTCTTTAGTGTGTCTTCCAAAAACTCTCTTTATTTCCTCTTGCCCACTTAGATCTGAAAAAGTATTAATTTCCATTTTTAAAATTGTTAATACTGCATTTCTGCTGTGTGCACAGTAATGACTTACATAATTGCCTATACTTCCCAAATAAATAGGTTCTTTTTCAAAAATTTAAAATAAAATACACAGAGAATCCACAAGACATTCTCACTTCCCTACAGTAATTTTAGGATAGGTTAAATTTTGCTCCTAAAAGCAGGTATTCCCTCTATGGGAATATCTTCAAAAAAAATTTTAGACCAATGTCATTTTCAACATAGTTTTGCAATTGCCAGAATTTCCCCAATTCCTGCAGCAAAGACCAGTTGTCAATAAAACAACCTATCTGCCAGCTTTTAGGTAATGCCTTCCCAACTGGTAAGACTACTGTCAATGATGTTATACAGTACTTTGCACTTCTGTACTACTTTCCAAACCTCAGTGCTCTTCAAAAGTTTATGAATTAAAGCTTCCCCAACACTCTTATGCTGCAGGTAAGTGTTATCTCCATTTACATATGGGAAACTGATGAAGAGAAAATTAGCGTCTTGCCCAAGGTCACGCAAGAAACCTCTGGCAGAACCAGGAATAGTATTCAGATCTCTTCACTCCTACTCCTTCGCCTCCTGTCTTGTAAATTAACTGTTTTGTCTATCATTGAAAAAAATCTCCCTTTACTGAAATGCAAAGCCTCAGTCATAATTATGGCTGGATTGCATATTTGTATTTTATTGCATCTTTCAATGAAATATGAAGATCAAACGACAGCCACAGAATCTCAGTGCAGCAACATTTCAGAAATTATTCTTAGATGTTCTCAGCTGTGCATTAATTACATCAGACACAGCCCAGATAATTATTTGCTTAACACTAAACTAATAAATTGTATTCACTGTTTGTTTAGAAAAGAGAGATTACATCCAATTCTAACCAACTACTGATTTAAAATTAGTATATGGAAAAAGGTTTCAGAGTAACAGCCGTGTTAGTCTGTATTCGCAAAAAGAAAAGGAGTACTTGTGGCACCTTAGAGACTAACCAATTTATTTGAGCATAAGCTTTCGTGAGCTACAGCTCACTTCATCGGATGCATACAGTATGCTCACTTCATCGGATGCATACAAAAGCCATTAGTTTTTAATTTTTTGCACAGATCAAATCGGACATCTTTTTACACCCTGGTCCTGCAACAACTAAGCACCTGGGTAATTTTACCCACATAAGAATTCTCAGACTTCAGTGGGACTTGTCATATGAGTAAAGTTATGCAGCATTGTCAACCCCAAGCATTCAAAAATCATGAGTCAGGCTTCCTCCCAAAATCATGACATTGCCTTACAGAAGCCATTCATGGGGGCGTGTCTTGATTTGCCCATCTGGTTTTTGAGTTTATATAGGCTTAATGTGCACGTGAATTGCCAGCTTCTCTCAGTAACCATGAGGACTAGAAACTTTTTTTTAAAAAAATGAAAACAGATTCTCACATAATCACAAGACTCCAAGATCTGGGGCTTTTAATTAAAGAAATGCTGCAAGACTTATGATAAAATTTTAAGTAGGTAGGGTTGGGGCCTTAATTATTAGTGAAGCAAAAACTGTCTATCCCCCATTTGAAGACAAAAAACTGGAAATCACAATTTATATAGAGATCTGAATCTTTAATGGTGAACCAGACTACAAAGCTGAAATTAAACTAAATCCAGCATTATGCTAAATGCCCACAAGGGCTCTGTGGAAAAAAATGCATAAGCACAAATTGCATTGGAAACCTTAATGTTGGCACTTCCGAACTTGAGGGCTTCACTTTGCAGCTAACGTTCTTCTGAAGTCCTTTTTTGTAATTATGAATAAGTTGTAACATACTGCACAGAAATAATGCCATCGGATATATAATAGTAAGATCCATGCAAGGAAGTGCCAAAGAACTTCCAAGGGGGAGGAAGTGAATTTAAAAAGGTAAATCAAAGCTTATTTCTGTAACTTACCCCCCTCCACACAGTTAAAGGGACCTATTTGGTACATTTCTTGGCTTGATGAATTAGCTTCATTTTAGCTTTACATTTCTCTCTTGGGTCTGTTCACATATACTATCCATTTAATTCTGTATGTTTAAGTAAATATTTTTAGTTTAAATTCCTAAATCCGTACATAGTCAGAGTCATGTCATCTTAATACCTCTGAATATAGGCATCTGATTTACGTGTCTACACAGTAATAAGGTTAGGTCTAATAAATGTTAACAAGATGTCTTGGTTTGGTTATGTTTCAGACACTACTAACTAAAAATTCTGTTCGCTCTAGTTCTCCACAGGAAACAAACCAGTACAACCGTTGTTCTGAAATTAATAGTTACATTAAAATAAATGCCATATGGCTTATGGCACAATTCACTGAATTCCATGAGTCATGCCTTTAACCAATTTAGACAACACCCGATATTTTTTTCCCCAGACAGCTTAATACATGGTAAGGCATGAATATAATGAGGACAAGTACTAATCAAAACACGCAACACTATTTCAAACTGTATACATTTATCATTTCTGTCAACTACCATAACATTACACTGAACGCAATTCCTTTGCAAGTAAATAATTGGTGAAAGTACTCTGCTTTTCTGTACTTGACTGCTGCACATGTCTGACAATTCTCCTTCATCTCCGCTGCAACTGAATAAATATAAACTAAACGAGTTTAAAGCAGTCAAGTGTCATTTTACCTCAGCTACCACTTGTATTACAGTATTTAGCAAATCACTTTCCCCATTCACTTTCTTCAGATACAACAAAAGCCCTGTTCAGAGTAAAATCTCTTTAGAAGTTTATCTATAAGCTATCAATCATACAAAAGGAATAATTATAAAAAAAGATGGTATTTGTACTGGAGACAATGCAGCATAAGAAATGCAAACACTGCCTGCAGTTGAGGCAGACTAAAGCCCAAAAAACTGCACTGAGATTCTGGCATGTTTATGTGTACCTGCATGCAGACACCTGGATTTCAAACACCAGGGATGGCCAGTCCTCAAGAAACCACAAGCAGGGTGGGATTGTGGATGGTGGGCAGAGGGATATAAAGGCAGACCCCTTCTGGTCAAGGGTCAGCGCATCTGACCTGAAGCATCCACTGTTGCTCAGCCTCAAAGGTATGACCCACAGGAGTGGGTCAGAAGACTAAAACTTCATCTTCTGGCCTCTGTCACATCACTTTAATCAGGGATACAAAAGGTTTTACCCATCACTGACTCCAGTGGCTACACTATTATAACTTTTTTTTATTATTTGAAAATCAAATGGCAATAAAACATTTTATCACCCAAAAACTAATCCAGCCAATTAAGACGACAAAAATAGATATGTCTAGGATTGAGGGCTGGGTTACTGGGTTACCGTGCTCCCAGAGCTCTGAGCTAATCCCCTTGTGGAGGTGGATTACCAGAAGTGCTGGGAGAACTCTCTCCCGGAGCTCGCGCACGACCACACTCGCACTTCAAAGCGCTCCCGCGGCAGTGCTTTGAAGTTTCCAGTGTAGCCATGCCCTTAGATTCCCTACAGAGAGGATCCTGCTGCTGCTACTTCCCGCAAAGCCGTGGGCTGGGACCCAGTGGAGAGGGAAGGCCCGATCCCCCTACCACGCCCCATTTAAGGACAAAGGCCCAGATGCAGGCCGAAGCCAAAAATACTTCTGGCCAAGGGACTGAAACCTGGCACCCCTACCTACCTACCCACCCAACCAACAGAGAGACAAGAGGCTGGAGGACAGGTGCTAGCTCATGCCAAGAACCCTTTGTCTCAACTGAACACTGACAGATACATAGCTGGAACCAGTCTGGCTCATCTGTGTGCTAGTGTTGTTAAAATAGGTATTAGGAGTTAAAAAAAAGTGTTTTGTGGTTAGACTTTATGAAATGCTTGCAAGTTGCTGCATGCATTCTCACTTATATCTGTATCCCATGTTATAAGGTAATATTTAAGCATTTGCTCTGTAACTGTAGATCACTAGAAAAGAGAGAAGCATTAACAAGTGTGAAATACTAGTTTCCAAAAGGAGATGTTATTTCTTCCCCTACCAAAAAAAAAAAAAAAAAAAAGCCCATCAACAACAGAGGAGCCATTGTGGAACATCAGAAGACAAAAGGCTTTATGCATTGCTCCCTTCTCCACATTCCCCATGAAGAGGAGACTTGCAACTCAAATCCTCCCAACAGCTGAATTTGCAATTCAAAGCAGAAGTGGGAAAGGAATAAAAAGCCCTAACAAGGAGGAACTGTACCTTTTATGCTGGACTCTGAGGGGCAAGGATTACTAAGCAGAAGCAAAAGATCCCCAGTGTGGCGCCTGGGTTAGCCCTAAAGGACATACAGCACTTGCTTATTAAAGAAGCTTCTATTACCATTTGAAACTTAAAATTGTAACTCATTTGGGTGTATGCAATGTTTACCTGATTTAAGCTTGTAAATAACTCTCTTATTTCATTTTCCTAGTTAATAAATCTTTAGATAGTTTATTATGGGACTGGTTACAAGTGTTGTCTTTGGTGTGAGATCTAAGGTGCAACTGACCTGGGGCAAGTGACTGGTCCTTTGTGACTCAGAGTAACCTGATTTTTGGTGTAAGGGACCATCTATCTCAAAAGCAAGCTTGCCGCGGTTCGCCGCTCCAGGCCAATGGGGGCTGCGGGAAGGGCGGCCAGCACATCCCTCGGCACGCACCACTTCCCACAGCCCCCATTGGCCTGCAGCAGCAAGCCACGGCCAGTGGGAGCTGCGATTGGCCGAACCTGCGGACACAGCAGGTAAACAAACCGGCCCGGCCCACCAGGGGCTTTCCCTGAACAAGCGGCGCCCCAAGTTTGGGAAACACTGCTTTAGGCTATAACTCTTTTCCCTTCAAAGCTATGGGTTAGCATGGATCAGAACAAAATCTCTTCCCTTGATTTTGATAATGCTGACGATTTTTTCTTCATCCTTTTTGTTGTTTAACAAAGAAGCCTCTGAGTTGGACAATGGAGAATAATTCTCTGATGCTTTGCTGCCAGAATTTCAGTAGCAGTTGTTGTTTTAAATCAGGAGACAGCCTCTGCCTTCTTTAAATAGGATTAGTTATCCTAAAACTGAGGTAAATTGAAATATTTGTACTGGCACAGGTAGGTCGGTAGGTAGAGTGTATGTGTGTGTGTATATATGTATATCTATTCCATTAAAAAAACCTCTCTGCACTGAATTGTGATCATTCTGACTTATTTTTATATATTAGGCTGAGTTCTGTATTTTGGGGGGCTATTCAACTGATTATTGAATAGATTCCTGAAAATGATCAATTTGAAACAATGCATAGTCAAGTTTATACACCGTAAACCCAGAGCAGCAGATCAGAGATTTGAGAGTTCTGTGATCTTTTCCCATCCTATGTGTGCCCTTATACAAATTAATAAATCTCCTAACATGATTTACCCATCTATTTAATGGGACCATGAGGGGCGGGGGTTTCACCTTCTTCTTCAACATGGGGTGTGGATCAGCTGGTATGATCATCTGGGCATTTCTCACCTAATCAATTTCCCGCCAGTGGAAAGGCCTCGGGCATTTGTCTCTCCTTTGGTTCTCTACTTGTGGCACACTACAGCCTAGTCTCCTGAAAACTGATGTTTTAGTTTAATAGAAGTCACTGGGCTCAACACAGGGGTAACTTGCGTAAAGTTCAATGGTCTGTGAGAAACAGGAGGTCAGACTAGATGATCTAATGGTCCCTTCTGGCCTTGAAATCCCGGGGGCGGGTCAGGAAATCACAATGATAACCTCCTGCTTCCTGACCAGAACTTTAGAAGAATCAGGTAAGTGATCTAACCCAGAGAATCCTTCCCAGGTTTACTGTTTACATTGTGGTAGTGTCCAGAGGCCCTGATCAAAGCCCTATTGTGCTAGGCCAGGAGTCGGCAACCTTTCAGAAGTGGTGTGCTGAGTCTTCATTTATTCACTCTCATTTAAGGTTTTGTGGGCCAGTAATACATTTTAATGTTTTTAGAAGGTATCTTTCTATAAGTCTATAATATATAATTAAACTATTGTATGTAAATTAAATAAGGTTTTAAAAATGTTTAAGAATCTTCATTTAAAATTAAATTAAAATGCAGATCTTATCAGTTAGTGTGATCCTTGCCCTTGCTTTTCCTTGCTGAGTTTTCCAATGTCTGGCACATATTTGGATACTATAAGCTGCACACAGGCTTCTGAGTGATCAGTTGTTAACCGGCTCCGAGAGGAACAGAGGACAGATTTCATGTGTGAAAATACCGGTTCACACAAGTATGTGGATCCAAATGCTGAAAGCATAGCAAACGCAATTTTCTTCAAACAGTTTAATTTCACTGGCAGGGACGTCCAGCAGGTCAGAATAGAGGCCCCATGATCTCTCTCGGTAGCTTCAAGTATACTCCACAGATCTCCAAACTTTGATGCCCACAATTCCGAGCTCTTTAACTGAATGAGCTGCATTTCGAAATCTTCAACACCCATCCACTGAAGTACAGACAAATGCAAATTGCTTTCGTTGAACTTTTCAGGTTTAATTAGAAAAGAAAGCATTGGGCCAAATCTCTAGAAATCTTGAAATCTGTCAGAAAATTCTGATTCCAGTTCTTGCATGTACATTCTAATCTCAACATCAAATGCAGTGCGCTGTTCCATATGGCGTAATAGTGATGTAAGCAGGAAATCAGGACTTAAAAATATCCCAATACAGTGGCGCTGGAACAATTTTTAAGGTGGGGGTGCTGAGCTGTGCCCCCTCTTGCCCCTGTCTGCACCCCTCACTACCCCAGGCTGGGGCCAGTGGGGCACAGCTGGGGGCAGCTGCAGAGCCCTGGGCCGGCGGCCAAGACCCCAGGCCGGCAGCAGAGCCCCCCGGACTGGTGGCTGGGACCCGGGGCCAGCTGCAGACTGAGCGGGGCCGACGGACGGAACCCCGGCTAGCAGGGAGCCAGTGGCCGGTACCCCAGGCCAGCAGCAGAGCCCCCAGTACCCATGGCCGGGACCCGCAGCAGGCTGAGCAGGAGATGCTGGGTTGCAAGAGAGCAGGAGAATCTCCTTGATTCTGGGTTGGGAGCATTGCCTGAAAGAATAACGAATGCTGGGGTTGGGCTGTGTGTTGACGGGAAGCACATGTGAGGAAGGAAAATTGGTAACTTGGTGCTGGTTTTATTTTCCTTTCTCTAATAAATAATTAAAGTCCAAAGGAGATTCCTCACTGGGACTTTTTTGTTGTTGTTGTTTAAAGGAAGGTCCAGTTTTCTTAACTATTTGACAATGTAATTTAAAACTGAACATTTCTATAAGGTGAATGCACAACTGGTTGAAGAACCATACCCAAGAGTAGTTATCAATGGCTTGCTGTCAAACTGGGAAGGACGCATCTAGTGTGTTCATGCAGGGGTCTGTCCTGGGTCCGTCCTGGGTCCGGTACTAGCCAGTATTTTCATTAATGACTTGGATAATGGAGTGGAGAGTACGCCTATAAAATGTGCAGATGACACCAAGCTGGGAGAGGTTGCAAGTACTTTGGAGGACAGGTTTAGAATTTAAAATAATCTTGATAAGTTGGAGAGTTAGTCTGAAATCAACAAGAGAAAGTTCAATAATGACAAGTGCAAAGTACTACAGTTAAGAAGGAAAAATCAAATGCACAACTACAAAATCGGGAATAACTATGGATAGGCAGTAATACTGCAGAAAAAGATCTGGGGGTTATAGTGGATCACAAATTGAATATGAGCCAATCGTGTGATGCAGTTGTGAAAAAGGCCAAGATTATTCTGGGGTGTATTAACAGGTGTGTTGTATGTAAAATCTGGGAGGTAATTTTTCTGCTCTACTTGACACTCGTGAGGCCTCATCTGGAGTACTGGATCCAGTTTTCGGTGCCATACTTTAGGAAAAAGAAAAGGAGTACTCGTGGCACCTTAGAGACTAACCAATTTATCTGAGCATAAGCTATACTTCTATACTTTCCACAGTATGCATCCGATGAAGTGAGCTGTAGCTCACGAAAGCTTATGCTCAAATAAATTGGTTAGTCTCTAAGGTGCCACAAGTACTCCTTTTCTTTTTGCGAATACAGACTAACACGGCTGTTACTCTGAAACCATACTTTAGGAAAGATGTGGCCAAACTGGAGGGAGTCCAGAGGAGAGCAATAAAAGGTTTAGAAAACCTCAACTATGTGGAAAGATTAAGAAAGTTGGGTATGTTTAGTTTTCACAAAAGAACACTGAGGGGGGAACCTGATAATTTTTAAATATGTTCATGGCTGTTATAAAGAGGACTGTGATCAGTTGTTCTCCATGTCCACTGAATGCAGGACAAGAAGTAACAGGCTTAATCTGTGGCAAGGGAGATTTAGGTTAGCATTTCAAACCATGACAGGATGAAATAGTTTAAAATGTATATAAGCAAAGACCTGGGGAAGATGAACCCATAACTTTACAGAAATTTTATCTGAAAGAGTCACAGTTACATGCTTTACTTCAGATGGCCTCACAAAGATGACTCTTACTACAACTGTTAGAAAATACACTCACTGAAATCCAAAGTCTACTGATATCCAGAGAGGGTCTTTCCATTGACTTAGATGGGGCTCCCAATAGCATATTCCATCCAGGGATCTCATTTCCTAATTCTCAGTGTTGCATCCAGCATGGGGGAATTCTATATTAAATTTCATCTTGACAGATAAAGAGGAACAGATCGCATAACTAAATCTTAATAGTAGCTTAGATACAAGTGATCACATTTATAGTGTCCAAACCAAATAAAGTACAAACCAGTTATATATATACTTGGTACTTCAAAAAGGGCCAATTTCATAAAGCTGAAAACAATTCTGAGCTGAATCTTTTGGGAAGATGATTCTAATGAATATAAATGAGAAGCAAGGAATTGTAGAAAATTGATAAGGGGAGCAAAGGGACACAGATAAATCTATGGCGAGCAGGGTAAAGGATAATAAGGAATTTAAGTGTATTAGGAACAAAAATAATCCTTACAATTTGTATTGGTCTTTTACTAGATGGAAATGGTAGAATTATCAATTATAATGCAAAAAGGCAGAAGTGTCCAATAAATGTTTCTATTTTGTATTTGGGGGAAAAACAGAAGATGTAATCATATCCTATGATGTTGATAACACTCTTTCCATTCCACTAGTGTCTCAGGAGGATGTTAAGCAGCAGCTACTACAGTTTGACATTTTAAAGTCAGCAAGTCCAGATACCTGGCTCTTTTAAATCTCTTAGATGCAAGTTGAGGAGCTCGCTGGACCATTAATGTTAATTTTCAATAAGTCTTGGAACACCAGGGAAGTTCCAGAAGACCGGAAAAAAGCTAATGTTGTACCAATATTTAAAAATTGAAGGATAAACAGAATGACCCGGGTAATTATAGGCCTGTCAGTCTGACATAGATCCTAGGCAAAATAATGGAACGGCTGATAAGGCACTCAGATAATAAAGAATTAAAGGAAGGCAATATAATTAATGCCAATCAACTTGGGTTTATGGAAAATAGATCCTGTCAAACTAACTTGATTTTTTTAAATGAGATTACAAGTTTGGTTGATAAAGGTAACAGTGTTGATGTAATATACTTCTGTAAGACATTTGACTTGGTGCTGCACAACATTTTGATTACAAATCTAGAACAATATAAAATTAACATGGCACACACTAAATGGATTAAAAGTTGGGTAACTGATAGACCTCAGCATGTAATTTTAAACAGAGAATCATCATTGAGCAGTGTGTTTCTAGCGAGATTCTGCAGAAATTGGTGTTTACCCCTACGCTATTTAACATTTTTATCAGTGACCTGGGAAAAAAACATAAAATCATCAGTGATTCGCAGAAGACACCAAAACTGGAGGAGTGGTAAATAATACAGAGCACAGGTTACTGATACAAAGCCATCTGGATCGCTTGATAAGCTTGGCACAAGCAGTAGTATGCATTTTAATATGGCTAAATGTAAAAATGTATACATCTGGGAACAAAGAATGTAGGCTGTAATTACAGGATAGGGGAATCTATCCTGGGAAGCAGAGACTCTGAAAAAGATTTGAGGATTGCGGTGGATTATCAGCAAATGTGAGCTCCCAGTATTACGCTGTGGCCAAAGGGCTAACGCAATCCTTGGATGTATAAACAGAGAAATCTTAAGTAGGAGTAGAGAAGTTATTTTACCTCTGTATTTGGCACAGGTGCGACTGCTGCTGGAATACCGTGTCCAGTTCTGATGTCCACAATTCAAGAAGGATGTTGATAAATTGGAGAGGGTTAGGAGAAGAGCCACAACAATGATTAAAAAATTAGAAAACATGCTTTCTAGAGGGAAGACCAAAGGAGCTCAATCATTTTAACTTTAATAAAAAGGAGGTTAAGGGGGAGGTCACTTGATTAGAGTCTATAAGTACCTACATGGGGAACAAATCTCTAATAATGGGCTCCTCAGAAAAAGATATGATTCAGTTGAAGGTATACAAAATCAGACTGGAAAAATAACAGTGAGAGTAATCTTTGTGGATTCTCCATTACTGATAATTTTTAAATCAATATAACTTAACTGGCTAAAATCCTTGTCTAAAGTAAGTTCTCACATAAACCAACCTTCCAGCGTCACCAGCCAGTATGGTTGGAAACCACCATTGACGAATGCGAAAAATGCTGTCTGCCTTCATCTAATTTCAAGCCTAAACTTATTGTTGGCCAGTTTATGTCCATTTGTTCTTGTGCCAACACTGATGCTTAACTTAAATAATAACCCCCACCCCCAACGCCCCTGGTATTTATCCATCTGATTTATTTACAGAGAGCAAGCACGTCTCCCCTCAGCCTTCTTTTGGTTAGGCTAAACAAGCCAAGCTTTTTGAGTCTCCTCTCATAAGGTAGGTTTTCCATTCCTCTGATCATCCTCGTAGCCTTTCTCTGCACTGCTTTAGTCTGAACTCATCTTTCTTAAACATGGGAGACCAGAATTTCACACAGTATTCCAGATGAGGTCTCACCAGTACCTTGTAGAATGGTACTATCACTTCCCTGTCTCTCTTGGAAATACTCACCCGATGCATCCTAGGATTGGATTAGCCTTTTTCACAGCTGCATCACATTGATGGCTCATATTTATCCTGTGATCTACCAATACGATCAGGTCTGTCTCTTCCTCTGTCACTTCCAAAAGATAAGTCCCCAGCTTTTCACAAAAATTCTTGTTGTTAGTCTCTAAGTGCATGACCTTGCACTTTGCACTATTAAATTTAATTCCAGTTCTATTACTCCAATTTCAAGATCATCCAGATCTTCTTGTATGATATTCCAGTCCTTCTCTGTATTGGCAGTACCTTCCAACTCAGTGTCATCTGCAAATTTTATTAACAGACACCCACATTTTGTGCCAAGGTCATTAATTTAAAAAAATTAAATAAGATCACCCAGATCAATCCCTGAGGAACTCCACTAGCAACCTGCCTCCAGCCTGATGGTTCACCTTTCACTATAACCCGTTGTAGTCTCACCTTTAACTAGTTCCTTATCCACCTTTCAATTCTCATATTAATCCCCATTTTCTCCAATTTAACTAATAATTTCCCATGTGGAACTGTGGAACAGGTTGGTGTGACACGCTCTACCTTTTGTAAAACCATGTTGTATTTTACCCCAATTACCGTTCACCTCTTTATCCGTAACTGTTTTCTCTTTCAAAATTTGTTCCAAGACCTCTCATACAATTGAGGTCAAACTAACAAGCCTGTAGCTTCCCAGATCACTTTTCTTTCCATTCTTAAGGATAGGTACTATATTAGCAATGTTCCAGTCATAGGGTGTGATCCCCAGTTTACAGATTCATTAAAAATCCTTGCTAGATTATATGGGTCCCCTGATTTAGTCCCATTTAGAAAACCAGTTTGTCAACTCTGCCTGGTTACATAGCTCTTTTCATGCTATCCATACATACATCTTGCAACGTCTATGATGACCAGCGTGGCACTGGCTTTCATTTGATACCATACATGAGAATATTTATGGATATATACCATGAAAGTGTTGTGTTAGGTTTGGAGAATTTGCCAGGCCTGATAGGTGTTGCTTTTACAGACCTATGAACCCTTTGACAATTGGCATTGAGTGCTTCAGAGAGTCAAACCATTTGCGACTACTTTGACCACTCATTTTCATAAATATATGTGACTTTACTCTTATGACTCCCACCCTCCCCTGTTTGTCTGTTTATCCACCTCTTGTATCTTGTTACAATTCTATGTTCTGAGCTCTCTGGAGAAGGGACTGCCTTTGTTTTACTTGTGTGTATAGTGCCTAGCACAGGGGTAGGCAACCTATGGCACACGTGCCGATTTTCAGTGGCACTCACGCTGCCCGGGTCCTGGCCACCGGTCCTGGGGGCTCCGCTGCCAGCCTGGGGTTCCGGCCGCCGGCCCCCTGCCAGCCGGGGTTCCGGCCGCCGGCCCCCTGCCAGCCGGGGTTCCGGCCGCCGGCCCCCTGCCAGCCGGGGTTCCGGCCCCAGGTCCCGGCCACCGGTCCAAGGGGCTCTGCTGCCGGCCTTGGGTCCAGGAGATGCAAGCTCTGACTCCCTGAATGTGGACTGAATCATCATGAAAGATTGATGGACACTTCTAAAATTTAAAGCATTTAGAAACCCACTACCAATAAAATGATACTGGTTGGCAGATCTAGGATTATGTTTTTCACAAACACAAAACCCTACCTGCAGTTTGTTATAAGCAGCAAATCAGAAGTTCATAGTAAAAAGGGCTTCTCAGTAGGGATATGGAAAATAAAATCTGTTTCTAATAAAATATGAATGGAATCTGCATAAACTTCAGCCCTTCTCCAAACCAAATGATGGAAGTTTTTTAATCCATCTAGAAAAAGTATTCCTCTTTCTCTCTCTAGCAACAGATTCTCCTTTCCTCATCACCCTAAAAAGAAGGCTCTTCCACTTTTGGATCTCATCAGGGTCCAACAAGTAGCCTCTATTGACCCTGAATGAGTTGCTTCATTCAAATCTCAATCTCTCTCGGGCTTCTGTGACCCTCAGAGCTCCTCTATGCCCACTGGCAGAGAGCCCGTTATAGTGTAACTCATATCAGGTCTGACACACGCATTACCCCAACACACCGTTGTCATACTATGTGCCTAAATGGTGTCATATAAGGTATCATATGTAAACTGGTAACATCATTGCATGATGTATGTATGGGTTGTGTACAAAGAGTTATATGTATGTTGGAAATCAGTTCTTAAAACGTAGTTGAGAAGTAGTGCATAAACCCAGCCTGCCCTAGACAAAGGAATGTGTATTTGACTGTCTGACTGGCTTGATTACAGGCAGAGGACAATGAAAGTATATTTCCATATAAGGTAAGCAAAGAAATCAAGCTAACAAGCAGGGGAGAAGACTGTTTAGTGATCACTGAAGAACAGATTGCTGAACAACAGAAGCTGTATCCCAGGAAGTCTTCCTGGTTCTTGAGGCAGAGATAATGGACTTGGGTAACATAAGGGGAGCAAAAAGACATTTTAGTTATCCATCACTTAGGGGACTTTGGGTACAGCACCTTCTGAGCCTGTGAAAATTGGATCCCCTATCCTGGGCTACTGGAGATGCTGGTAACTTGATGCAAGTCAGAAAACTGCTTAGGCAAAGATTGTAGCTTGCTAAAATTAAGTTTTAGTCACTAGAAAGCATGTTTTGTTTTGTTTTGTAACCATACCGGTCTCTTTTTCTCTCGCTTTGTATCACTTAAAATCTTGGTTCTCTATTAAACTTATTCTTAGTTTTAGTATAAACCATCTTAGTGCTGTTTTATTGAAATAAGGGCTTGTCTTCATTTATAATGCTGCAGCACTGCAGCTCTTCAGTGAATGGCATGGGATGGGTTGGGTTAGGTTGGTTTATCTGCATCACTTAGGGGTGTGGATTTTTCTCACCCTTGAGCCACACAGTTATATCGACCTAATTTCCTAGTGCAGACCAGACCTAAGTGAGAGTCCTCAACTAAACTAGTGTATGCTCTTTGGAGGCAGTGAACTCAGTAATTTCTGCGTGTACAGTGTGAGAGACTAGGCACTGCAGGGAGATGTCTCTGGGGAACTCAGGAACAGGGGTTCATTGAATGTTACCTGTAAGGCCAAGTTTAGACTGGAAGAGTCTCAAGGAGTTTGGTGGCAAGGCAGACAGGCTGCAGTGTCAGGAAGCTGACACACAGATTAGCAGCAGCAAAGCTCTCACTTGCTGAAGCTGAGAGGTAACACAGTGGCTCACAGTTCTGGGTCCTGAGCAAAACTTCACAGCTTCCTGTCTCAGAGGTATCCCAGAATACCTCTGACCAAAGCAGCCTCAAAACACAATAACTAATTTATTTGACCAGCTGCCAGGGTTCTCAACATTGACACTACTGGGCCTCTGGCTCCATGGAAGAAGATCAAAAGGGTGGGGGGAGCTGTTTGAGTTTACCCACTGTTGCTTCCTTTCAAACAGCTTGGGAAAGCACTCAGACTTCCAGGGCTTAGCCAGACCAAACCTCAGAACCTTCTGGAGGCCTGCCCAGCACTACACTGTGACAGTGTCAAACTATAAAACGTATGTGGAAAAATTGTGTTTTCCCTTCCCCATGTGAAATGTTTATTCTCATTAAAGGGACCAGACTGACAACACTTGAAACTATTTAACTACAGAACAGGTACAGCAAAGTTGGCGCCAGCAGCAGCAAGAGTGTTGATACTGCCCAGACAAGGAGCCACAACTTTGATCTGACAGAACTACCACATGGGGGTGAGAGAAAGGAGTTCAGGAAAGTGTTTTTAATTGGAATGCACATTACTCTGCATGTTCTAATACAGCTTCGTTTTATCAACATCTTGATGTAAAGTTACTATCATGACATCAGAAGTCATCATCAGCATAGCTTGTCTCTCCAAAACTGCAGCCAAGATCTGGTCTTGTCACTTATCTCGACTAGTTCTTCAGCAATACAGGATATTGATGGGGGCACTGCATCAAGCAGCATTCAAGTGTCTGTCGAGGCTCTCCACATTCATATGTGAGGTTATTCATCATATTCATATCACCACCACTTTTTGCCACCCCAGCTCTCGCTCAATTTCGGGAGCCTCGGTGTTTTCATTTTGAGGTCAGTGCCTGGAGGGAGTTGTTCTGAAGAAACCAGGTTCTTCAAGATTATGGCCATTTCCCACCATTCCATGATGGTATTTTGGAGTAAAGTATTTTCAGAGGCAAAGCTCCTTCTGGACTTCAGCCTCTTGGGTGGTTGAATGTGTCCATACAGAGGATATCTTGGGTCACGCACCTGTTTTTGTAGCTTCTTTTTATAGAAGGCATCATCTCCCTGGTAGTGCTGCAGTCTCGGTGAGGCAGTACACCAACAGTGTAGGGAACCAGTTTCAAATGATCCTCCAGGATTGAGTTCAGTATCTACTTTGCATGCAAGGCTCTAGCTAGACCATCCTGGGGCACAGTACTCCACAGCAGAATGACACAGGGCAAAAATAGTTGCTCAGAGTGTTTTGAAGTCAGCTCCCCATTTTGTGTTGGCCACTTTCTGGAGTATGCAATTCCTGGAGTTCACTTTCTTTTTCAACTTCTTGATATGCTCTTTGAATATCAGCATTCTGTCTAATGTGACCTCGAGGTACACCAGATATTCCTGGTTAGAACTCCATGTTTTTTTGCTAATGAGAAATAACACAAAGTGAAACCAAAATCTTATTAAATTAAAAAAAATGAAGAACTTACTCGGCAGCAACAGCACCAGTACCATAGGGCTGGGCCCAGCTCCCCACTCTGGGCATTGCAACACTGCTCAGGTCTGGCCCATCTGTTGCTTGATTATGATGTGGATAGAATGTCCAGGCCAAATTTGAGTGAGTGGCATTGCAACCTGGTGCACAGGATCAGAGCGCCACTCACTCAAATTTGGCCAGTCTACCCCACTCCCCCACCATGATGGGGAGTGGCGCCAAGCCAAACCTGAGCAGCACTGCAATCCCATGCACCAGGTTGCAACGCCCAGAGTAGTGAGCCAGATCCAGCCCCGCTGGACAGGAACTTCAGGCTGCCAATTTTGGTTGGACATATTCCTGGAGGTTTCATCACATGACATAATCTTTAATTAAAGATTAATCTTTAATTACTGGAGGCTCCAGAACAATTCTGGAGATCTGGCAACCATACAGGAGCTGTTGCTATGGCGTGAGTGCAGCACGGGCTCACTTTGCAAGCTGTCCCCCCTACATCTCCCAGGGCGTCCCACAACCAAAATGAAAATAAAATGAAATTCCAAAAAAATTAGATGAAAAATAATAATAATAATAAAAAATCACAGGTCTCTATTCATAGTACTCAAGGACTGTACCATCCCACGATATCTGGAGGTTTTGGTTGGCCTGATGGTGTTTCAGATGAAGGCACATGCTTGTGTCTTGCACTGAGACAACAGAAATAGATAACACACACAAGATGTCAAAACAAGATGTTTATCTTGGTTACATTAATGGAAGGACAGAGTAATTCCACAGGCGTATATTGTTTTCCTCCTTATTTTTACGGGTGTAAATGAGAAGCTGCAGAACCTGGCTCCAGAAATTTGTAAGTAAGTTTCCGTCTTGTTTTTGACAGCAATTTTAAACATCAGAAAAATATCTTTGCTTTGTAAAGCAATTTTATTCCTGTTGTCAAGCCAATAGTAACACCAGATGGAAACTCATTTAAAATTCTTACACACTTAGCTCTCTTACTGAGAGATGGCTGCTGCCACCAACAATACAGTCAGAAAAATCCACAGGAAAACTGTAACTGACTACGAAATAACTTACATTGGATCAAATGATTGGCAACTGTGATTAGATCACAGATAATTAAATATCAGTCTTAAATTCCTGTCTGTTTAGATTACAAGATTAAATATAAAATAATGAAAAGAAGCCAAAAAGCTCAAAGACGCCTAATGACACGAGTCAAGACAGGTAAATCAACTCTGTTACAATATACTGTCCTTGTGCATCATGCGAGCCAACAGAGGGACTATAAAACCTGCAGGTTTCACCAGCTGGGAATTTCTACAGTTTGTGGGGGATGGCAACAGAACCAGCTTAGCAGCTCTACATCACCTTGGGGGCATAGCCTGGAGTAGGAAAAAGGATGGAGAATCTCTATGATCCAAAAAGAAAAGGAGGACTTGTGGCACCTTAGAGACTAACCAATTTATTTGAGCATGAGCTTTCGTGAGCTACAGCTCACTTCATCGGATGCATACTGTGGAAATTGCAGAAGACATTATATACACAGACACCATGAAACAATACCTCCTCCCACCCCACTCTCCTGCTGGTAATAGCTGGTAAAAGAGTGGGGTGGGAGGAGGTATTGTTTCATGGTGTCTGTGTATATAATGTCTTCTGCAATTTCCACAGTATGCATCCGATGAAGTGAGCTGTAGCTCACAAAAGCTCATGCTCAAATAAATTGGTTAGTCTCTAAGGTGCCACAAGTCCTCCTTTTCTTTTTGCGAATACAGACTAACACGGCTGTTTCTATGATCCAGATATTCTCAGCCTCTGAAATGGCCTATTAGGGTCATAAGAAGCCAGCCTTAAATCAGAATAGCCCTGAGACTGGCCCTTGCCCAGCCCCAGAATCAAAGAGCTACAGAGGCATTATGAAGCCATCTTTGCCCCTTTCCTGCATCCTGAAAATTGGGCCCAGGAAGATGAGAGTCATGTTCACAGATACAAGGAACAGCAGAAGCTTTTAAATTCTAGTATGTATCCATACACTGTTTCATTTCTTACTAGTTGTAGAAATGTCACGCTGTTCCTCAGCTGCAACTCTTATCTTCTTGTCATGATGCATGTCGTAAGGCTACATTTCTTGTTGGAATTATTAAAATAGCAATCCCTCAGAGAAGCCATTCATATCAACAGTGGTTGTCCTTAAATTCTTCCCAGTTTACCCTCGGTAACGTTAAAATCAGTAACGGCAAATTCCTACATTAAGTATAGATAATAATAATAATATAAACAAAGCACCAAGAATGATGGATACTTTACTTACCTCTCTCCCTCTCTGAGGATTTGTAATGTTATTTAGATAATGAAGGCAACTTTAAAGTTTGTAAGATGAGCACTTATTTCAAATAAGTGTTTTCTCTGTAGTTATCAAAAAGAGAAAAAAAATCATGGAAGCTTTCCTTTAAATAGGGATAAAATTATAAGCATGTCTATTATTGAACAAAACAGAGTCCATCCTCTACCTGTCTGTGTTACATGCAATTATTCATTATTTTTTTACTGTGCTAAGAGATTTATTTGCGATATCCTGTTTAATTTTACGCACATAGTAACAGAATAAGATTCAGGTCAATACTGTATTACATTCTAACCAAACCCTGTAAAGTCACATGTGTTTTCCTATGTCCTTATACACACCTTTCAAAAGGTAATGTATTCAGAAAAAGAGATGTGAAAAGTCTTTCCAAACAATAACATTAATGAGGGGAATAAAATTCACAGAGTTAGTACCTTCAGCAGGCATAAGACTCGGAGATTCTAGAAGGGTATAACATTCTGGTTAATAAGTAGACACAGCTAATTAATTTGGAAAGAATGGCAGCTATTCTACTACAATATATAATCAAACTGCAGCTTTAAAATAACCTCTCATTTAACTGGCTCCACTATAACTTGTATTTACAATAAACACTATAAAGTCAGCACAGCAGATCAGGTCTTCAGTTATCTGATCTGCGTAAACTGTAATTTGCTTTAGAATACAGGTTTTCCATAAAGTCTTTCCTCTTGCTACATAATAGGTGCCTCTGGATTAATTCCTGAAAAGACAGCTCAACATAATGGCTTTATTTTGTAAAAGAATCACCCAGTTTCAAACAAAGTATCATACGGGTTCTATTAGCTTTTAAAAAGCTGAACGGTAGAGCAAAATAAAAAACAATTGTGCCTCTTTATGATGTACAAAACGTGGCTTTTTTAACACAAGAAACACCAGGTCTTTACCTCCCACTCTTTGCTAGAGAACCTTGGTATTTTCAGGGCACCCCATATGTGAAGCCTCTGAGCCTCCATCTAGCCCTCAGCATGAAGGGAATGAGAATTGCACTCAGACTGCAAGAACATGTGACATCACCTTTCACGAATTCCAAAGCTGAAAGGGACGCTGAACAGAAAGAGGACAGAAAAATATATTTTAAACCATATACACATCTTTATACTTTACAAAAGAAGAAATAAAGGGGCAAAACCATTTTTTGTTGATGTTGTAATTCACCTTTAAAGGGATATAAGGCTCAAGGGAATTGTAATGGAGCCTAGTTCAGTCACTATTTTATTAATGCTATTGTGAGTAAATACCTGCAGTGTTGAACACGAGATCTGCAATGCTCACTTTATAGCTGTCCTCACTTATAAAAAGGGCACTGATATCCAAGGCTGAAGACTAACTTGCTGAACTGTCAGGGCAATTAATCCACAATTAAATACAGCTCCTTTTATGATCCATAAGATCATAAACCTGGAAATCCTGGGCGCCCCCTCATCTCAGGCATTGGCAGGATTGTCTGGCTATGTAGACTCCCTCCTCAGGCCCTACGCTACCAGCACTCCCAGCTACCTTCGAGACACCACTGACTTCCTGAGGAAACTACAATCCATCGGTGATCTTCCTGATAACACCATCCTGGCCACTATGGATGTAGAAGCCCTCTACACCAACATTCCACACAAAGATGGACTACAAGCCGTCAAGAACACTATCCCCGATAATGTCACGGCTAACCTGGTGGCTGAAGTTTGTGACTTTGTCCTTACCCATGACTATTTTACATTTGGGGACACTGTATACCTTCAAATCAGCAGCACTGCTATGGGTACCCGCATGGCCCCACAGTATGCCAACATTTTTATGGCTGACTTAGAACAACGCTTTCTCAGCTCTCGTCCCTTAACGCCCCTACTCTACTTGCGCTATATTGACGACATCTTCATCATCTGGACCCATGGAAAAGAAGCCCTTGAGGAATTCCACCATGATTTCAACAATTTCCATCCCACCATCAACCTCAGCCTGGTTCAGTCCACACAAGAGATCCACTTCCTGGACACTATAGTGCTAATAAACGATGGTCACATAAACACCACCCTATACCGGAAACCTACTGACCGCTATTCCTACCTACATGCCTCCAGCTTTCACCCTGACCACACCACGTGATCCATTGTCTACAGCCAAGCTCTGCGATACAATCGCATTTGCTCCAACCCCTCAGACAGAGACAAACACCTACAAGATCTCTATCAAGCATTCTTACAACTACTATACCCACCTGCGGAAGTGAAGAAACAGATCGATAGAGCCAGAAGAGTTCCCAGAAGTCACCTACTACAGGACAGGCCTAACAAAGAAAACAACAGAACGCCACTAGCCGTCACCTTCAGCCCCCAACTAAAACCCCTCCAATGCATTATTAAGGATCTACAACCTATCCTGAAGGATGACCCAACACTCTCACAAATCTTGGGAGACAGGCCAGTCCTTGCCTACAGACAGCCCCCCAACCTGAAGCAAATACTCACCAGCAACCACATACCACACAACAGAACCACTAACCCAGGAACCTATCCTTGCAACAAAGCCCGTTGCCAACTGTGCCCACATATCTATTTCAGGGGACACTATCACAGGGCCTAATAACATCAGCCACACTATCAGAGGCTCGTTCACTTGCACATCCACCAATGTGATATATGCCATCATGTGCCAGCAATGCCCCTCTGCCATGTACATTGGTCAAACTGGACAGTCTCTACGTAAAAGAATAAATGGACACAAATCAGATGTCAAGAATTATAACATTCATAAACCAGTCGGAGAACACTTCAATCTCTCTGGTCACGCGATTACAGACATGAAAGTTGCGATATTACAAAAGAAAAACTTCAAAACCAGACTCCAGTGAGACACTGTTGAATTGGAATTCATTTGCAAATTGGATACTATTAACTTAGGCTTGAATAGAGACTGGGAGTGGCTAAGTCATTATGCAAGGCCTATTTCCCCTTGTTTTTTCCTATCCCCCCCTCCCCGCAGACGTTCTTTTTAAACCCTGGATTTGTGCTGGAAATGGCCCAACTTGATTATCATACACATTGTAAGGAGAGAGATCACTTTAGATAAGCTATTACCAGCAGGAGAGTGGGGTGGGGGGAGAGAAAACCTTTTGTAGTGGTAAACACCCATTTTTTCATGGTTTGTGTGTATAAAAGATCTTCTGTACTTTCCACAGTATGCATCCGATGAAGTGAGCTGTAGCTCACGAAAGCTTATGCTCAAATAAATTGGTTAGTCTCTAAGGTGCCACAAGTACTCCTTTTCCTTTTATGAATATTCACCTACCACCACCACTTACAGCTAACCTCCTTCTGGCAATTTGGCTACTATATATTCCACAGAATACAGTCTCCACAAACTGATGAATAAGAAGGAATTCTGACTCCTCTTTAGTTAATGAAGCCGACAGTACAAAACAAAAACCCTCCTATTTCTAGCTTACGGAACTTTTTCCGTAAGTGTGGACTTGCGTAAGTCGGGTCTTGCGTAACCCGGGAAGCGTCTGTATCCCAATTCTTAATATCCTGAAGCAAAATATAACAGCAAATGGCCAAAGCATTGTTACTACAGATACCTAAGAAGAGGCGAGGTTAAGGTGTGGTCTACGCTACAAAGTTTTACCAGCAAAACTTTCCGTCTGTCCACACAGCCTTGCATGCTTGCACACTTAATTCTGAGTCGTGCCTACAAACCTTCAATTTTTGCTGATAAACTAAACCAGTTCCCCAAGTGACGTGGGCCCTCTTCAAGTGTAGTTCTACCAGCACAAGCTTGTGTGGATGCAGAAGCACCTGTACCAGTATAAACAGTCCTCCAGCAACAAACCCACTATGCAACTGTCCCCACAGCAGTGACCATTCTGGTCAAATTTTTGACCTATGCTACCCAAGGGTCAGAGTGACTGGAAGCTCGCTTTCCATTTACAATTTCAACCATGTTTTGGAAATGCATCTTTTCCTGCTAGTCCACTTTTGCAAGCACACCTGTACAGGAATTACTCCACCACGCCCTTGTGCTGCTACATGGTCTAAGAGAGAGGGCCTAGATTTCCTCAACCTGTGGTGAAGGAATTGGTGCAGACACAGCTACAAAATTCCCACAGGAATAACAATGGGTATGAGGGAATTGTGAAGGGCATGAAAGCCCAGGGATACGCCAGGGACGAGGACCAACATCGCAACTGGTACTGCAACCCATTAATATCAATAGGATGGGTCCAGGAAAAGCGTCCCTGCTTTCAGCTTTTCAAAAAGTCCAGTGTTTCTAAAGATGTGAACATCATGCACCTTCACTGACCAACTCACATTAATGTCAGCGAAGCGTCCCCGCCCATCCACCAGCGTGCTTGCCTAACCATGGAGATGTACCCCTTTCAGTTTATGTACTCAGAGACAAGGCACGGTATGGAAGAAATTTCCATCCATCACCCCACCACAGTTAGGGAAGCCCAATTCATCGACTCCATTTATTATTTCCTGTACACCGCCTACCATGGCCAGCAGAACACGCTTAATTGCCTTGCACACCTGGATGACAACAGCCCCACCACTTTTTTCCAACCCTAAACTGATTTCCAGATTTTTCCAACCCTAAACTGATTGCCCAGTGACCAACAGCAATCCGGGCCAGCAAGTTTCCAGAGAGTAACCACCACCTATTTCTCCACTGTCAGAACAGCTTTCCTCTTGGTGTCTGTGTGCTGCAAAGCTCAGGTAAACTGCGCAGTTGGTCAGTAAATACTGGCACCAGTTGGTCTGCTTCATTCACTACCTCTATCTTCCACTCATCCTCACTATCCCAACTATACATGCAGCCGTTACGGTTCCACAAATACAAAAGAATCCCTTTCCCCATCCCTTAAAATGGACAAGGCAGCTCTGCTGATCGGTACAGCATCCACATTCCTGGCAGCAAGAAGGAAAAATGGCATTAAAAAAAGTACATTATAAAATGGAATGGAGGGATTTGTGGGAGCTGGAGGTCAAATTCCCACAAATCCCTGAGAAGAGTGATGGTATTTCACATTATATTGTGGAAGCCTCCAATACGCTGCAAAGTTTTCAACAAGGTAGTGGACCAGATGGTGCAGAGGACACAGGGATGCCTACCCACAATACCGTGCATTCAGCTGCCTCAGCAGTAGCAGAAGAAAACCACTCCCACAGCAAGGCTCCACTGATTTGTTATGGATGAGGAGGAAAACAAACAAGGTGATGGAGGAGGAAGACACAGAATGCATGTCTGACCCTGCCCTGGGGTAACCTACTCTCTGAGGAATTCTGAGGCTGGGTGACAGAACACAGAAGAGGAATGGGTTTGGTAATGGAAGGAGAGAAGAAAGGAATAAAGGAATGGAAGGGGAAACAAGGAAGAAAAAAAGATTCATTACCATAGGAAAGTGAATTTTATAAAACTGATTTACGCCATGGTTTGGTTTTTATTTTATTAATTTTTTTTTTAATTTATTAGCACAGTAGGCTTCTCTGACTAAGTTTGTGCGGAAGCCCCTATGTTATATTTACAGCGCTATCTGCTCTGTATCCTGGGTTTAAAACATGAGCTGTCTTGGCACATACCTACATTTTTATTATTCATTTTGGTTTTCTTTTTCCTCTCCTAAGCAATTTTAACTCTGCTCTGGAGCAGACGCTGGAACTGTTATACAAGGTGGAATTACTCCCTTTCTTTTCAATCAATAAATTTCCCTCTTCCCCTTCTCTGCTTGTTTTGGACAGACACCCAGTGGGAGGGTCTTGTCTCTTATTTTTCTCACACTTCAAGGATGGCAGATAAAAAGAGAATATAAACACCATGCTTGCAGAATTTCTTGAGCATGTCACTTCCCCCATCTGTGCCTCTCTTCCCTTCCCTCCCTTTGTCTTATCTATTTAGAGTCAACTGTCAGCTCTTGGGGCAGGGACGGTCTCTTATTATGTGGGTGAAACGGCTAAAACGCTCAGCACTAGCTTAACTCTGCTCCCACTGAAGTCAATAAGTTTTACCATTAGTGTGGAAGGGAGTACCAAACACTTCTGAAAGTCCCATCCATGTATGAATGCTGCCAAACACGAGGGGCCCTGATCTCAATTAGGGCCGCTAGGTGCTACTGTAATGCAAATGACTGAAAATAATGTACCATACCAATGTTTGACAGGTTTCAGAGTGGTAGCCGTGTTAGTCTGTATCAGCAAAAAAAAAAAAAAAAAGAGGAGTACTTGTGGCACCTTAGAGACTAACAAATTTATTTGGGCATAAGCTTTCGTGGGCTAAAACCCACTTCATCGGATGCATGCAGTGGAAAATACAGTAGGAAGATATATATACACAGAGAACATGAAAAAAAGGGTGTTGCCATACCAATTATAATGAGACCAATTAATTAAGGTTGGCTATTATCAGCAAGAAAAAAAAAAACCTTTTGGAGTGACAATCAGGATGGCCCATTTCAAGAACTGGAATTAATTTGCAAACTGAACACCATTAAATTAGGCTTGAATAAAGACTGGGAGTGGATGGGTCATTATGCAAAGTAAAAACTATTTCCCCATGCTAATTTTTCCCCCTACTGTTACTCACACCTTCTCGTCAACCGTTTGAAATGGGCCATCCTGATTATCACTACAAAAGGTTTTTTTTCTCCTGCTGATAATAGCCCACCTTAACTAATTGGTCTCATTACAGCTGGTATGGCAACACCCATTTTTTCATGTTCTCTGTGTATATGTATCTTCCTACTGTATTTTCCACTGCATGCATCCGATGAAGTGGGTTTTAGCCCACAAAAGCTTATGCCCAAATAAATTTGTTAGTCTCTAAGGTGCCACAAGTACTCCACATTTTTTCACCAATGTTTGAGTTTCCCTGTGAAAATTGTACCCCTCTTATTATTGGCTCATTAATACACTTCTGGAGAGTGATATGTAGCCTTTTAAATGCAAAAGATTGGCAAGGCAACATATTTAAAATTTCCACAGAAAGATATCCTCAGAACCCCATAAAAATCACCAGCCTTCCAAACCAATTTACTCTGGGCCAGATTCTGCCACCCTTGCTCACATTAAGTGGTACCTTACTCCATGAGTAATCCCACTGAAAGAAGTGGAATTAATTGCAAAGTAAGGTACTACTCATGTGAGTATAGGAGACTGAATATGGTCTACTGTTTACTTACTTTTGCTGTAAACGGAGTAATACTATTTAAATTCACTGCTAGCTTTTAAATTTACAGCAGTTTTCTTTTATAGATTTTCTATCCAACTAATGTTTCTGCTTTTTAGCTGGGCAGTTCAACAGTACTATACTTGATTAAATATATGAACTGCTTCTTTTAACACTGGGTTGTATGCTACAAGAAATCACTCAAGCATATATACATAACACACAAAGACTCCGGATGGTGCAATTCTAATTGCCCCACACCATAAAATCACCCCTAATAAAGTTCTGGAAAAACAGTTGTGGCTCGCAATTCTGATGGAGTGAGGGTGTAATTACACACTATTCAACAGATCCAACTAACATATAACAGACTTCAGTACATGAAAAATTAAAGCCAGATGTTTTAATTAACCACAGAAAACCCAAGCTTTAACTAAAAAATGCAAGAACGCAGTTATTCATGGAAAACCACAAGAATGCTTTGGTATATTGTTCTCTACAAATGCTTTGAATTTTGAGGTTGTGCATCACTGCCCACAAAATCTCCTGCTGAAAATGGAAACAAGTGGAAGCAATGGGCCCTGTGTGCTTGTAACTGGCATTAAAATAAAAAATTGAATAGTTCATATGGTTTTGTACATTCACATTGTATCATCCATCTAGTGACTAGATATGCAGAATCACAGAAATTTTCCAAGAAAATTAATTTCAAAACATACCAGTCTGATCTAGGGTAAAATTAGGATTACTGCAGCACTGCTGTGAACTACTGCAATATGGTGTGGATACTGTCAGAAAAGATTTTAAAACTGGTTACAAAATGATAGAAATATGCCTATAACCTTGCCCTTGTTACTAAAGAAGGCCCAATTTTCAAGTATAACAACTTTATCTTATAACACATTGCCCCAGTCTCACGTTTGGACATTCAGATCATCCATTAGACACAAATACAGATACACAAATGGCAGTTAGGTGCCCAACTCCGCTTTGTGCGAGTTCTGGGAGTAAACTCCATGGAGCTGCTTTGTTTCAGCTGCACTGAGCAAGGTCCCAGTTCCACAACCATCCATCCATAAATTTGGACAGAACACAGGCAAAGAAGCAACTACAAAATACCCTTTGGCCTAGGAAATGATCTAGAAGAACACGATGGGTTCTAGTCTCAGGTCTTCTCCTGACTGGCCTTAATAATTCTCAGTACTTCCCTGTCACTGATCAAGGCCTTTTACCTTAAGAAGCAGACAAGTATTATTCCCCCACTTTTACAGCTGAAGTAGCTGAGAGGTTAGCATTCAGGTCTTATCCATTTAGCCACAAGGCTTTTCAGAATGAACGTGCCAAACAAATCTATATGCTTAGCTGCAACACCTAACAGCTAGACAACACTCTTCTCCACAATCTGGAACCAAAACCAAAACGGCTAGGACTATAACAGGGTTTAAAAGAGAACTGGATACATTCATGGAGGTTAAATCCATTAATGGCTATTAGCCAGGATGGGTAAGAAATGGTGTCCCTAGCCTCTGTTTGTCAGAGGGTGGAGATGGATGGCAGGAGAGAGATCACTAGATCATTACCTGCTAGGTTCACTCCCTCTGGGGCTCCTGGCATTGGCCACTGTCAGTAGACAGGATACTGGGCTGGATGGACCTTTGGTCTGACCCAGTATGGCCATTCTTATGTTCAAACCAGGAATAAAACTCATGAATCCTGATTCCAACATTCGTCTGCTGTCCAATAAATTATGCATAATCTATTGGTTCCATATAACGGAATTTCTTTTTTTCCCCATTTTGCTTTTTTAAAACCCTAGGAAACTAGACACAAAACAATTGTTAAAAATAATAAAAAGAAAAAAGAAAAAAGAAAAGGAGTACTTGTGGCACCTTACAGACTAACCAGTTTATTTGAGCATGAGCTTTCGTGAGCTACAGCTCACTTCATCGGATGCATAGCATATCGTATGCTTAAAGCTTATGCTCAAATAAATTGGTCTTCTGCAGTTTCCACGATATGCTATGCATCCGATGAAGTGAGCTGTAGCTCACGAAAGCTCATGCTCAAATAAACTGGTTAGTCTCTAAGGTGCCACAAGTACTCCTTTTCTTTTTTCTTTTTACGAATACAGACTAACACGGCTGTTACTCTGAAACCTGTTAAAAATAATGTCACGGTTAGAAAGTCTAGCACTAAAAAGTTAAGAAATGTCAGAAATAAGAATGCCTGTGCAACATTAAGGGCAGACACTGAACAAGGTAGAGGGTTACAGGAAGAGAAAGGCTTCTTGTGTTTAAGGCACAAAGCTCAGTCCCAGAAGAAGTGGATTCTATTCCTGGCTCTGCCACTTACTGCAGCAGGGCAAAATTAAGATGGCACAGGCAATTTTAATTCTGGCTTTCCTAACTTTTCAGTGCTTGAGTTTGCAACCATAACTGTTTAACGTTATTTTTTGCATGTAACATAGATCAGGGTTGCCAGGCATCTGGTTTTCTACCAGAATGCCCAGTCGAAAAGGGACTCTGGTGACTCCGGTCAGCACTGCTGTCCAGGCTGCTAAAAGTGCAGTCGACAGCACAGTGGGCCTAAGGCAGGCTCCCTGCTTGCTCTGGCTCCGTGCGGCTCCCAGAACTCCCATGACATGTCCAGCTCCAAAGTGCAGGGGTGGCTGTGGGACTCTGCATGCTGCTCCCACCCCAAACACTGGCTCCGCAGTTCCCATTGGCCAGGAAGCGCAGCCAATGGGAGCTGCAGGGGCAGTACCTCGGGGTGGTGCCTGTGGGCGCAGGCAGTGTGCAGAGCTGCCTGACTGCACCTCCATCTAGGAGCCATGTTGTCTGCTTCCGGGATCCGCTTGGAGCCAGGGCAGGCAGGGAGCCTGCCTTAGGCCCACTGTGCTGCTGACTGGGTGCTGCCTGAAGTAACCACCACCAGAGCCCAAACCCCGATTCCCCTCCCCGACCCCAACTCCCTGCCTCAGCCATAAGCCCCCTCCCATACCCAAACTCCCTCCCAGAGCCCACATCCCCTCCTACCCTGCCCCAGCCCAGAGCCTCCTCCCACACTCCCAACCCCTTGACCCTAACCCAGAGCTCCCTCCTGCACCCCAAACCTCGCATCCCCGGCTCCACCCCAGAGCCCACACCAGAGAGCACGGCCGGAGCTCTCATCCTCTCCTGCACCACAACCCCCTGCCCCAGCCGGAGCCCACTTCTGAAACCCTCATTTCTGGCCCCACCCCAGAGCCTGCACCCCTAGTCGGAGCCCTCACCTCCTCCTACTCCCCAACCTCCTGCCCCAGCCTAGTGAAAGTGAGGGATACTGGGGGGAAAGTTAATAATGTGGTAGTATGGGGGTCTCTGAACTTTTAGTTCACAGATTTACCATAGAAAACTTGAAAGGCCTCCTTTCTAATTGCTTAAATCTAACCAGCAACTACAGGTACCACACAAGCCAGGTAATTCTACTTGCTAAACAATATAACCTTTTGAAATGGTGTTGCATGTGCAACAATTGAGGGGGTTTTTTTAAACTTGAAATCACCCTCAATTTCTGCCACCCACGAACAAGTATGATTCAGGCACTTTAGGAATTTGCATCTTTTACCAGTTTGTTTTTTAAATACGACGTTATTTAGACATCTAAAAGCACTAACTAAAAGAATGAGGTGGGGGACTTCGTTGTTTTAAGACACTTTTCTGCAATTCTGTTTCTGTTCCTATGACTCAGGCACACCCAGGAATGGATTGTTCACAGACTTTATATAAATTTCCTCCCAGTCCTAACTCTACTGTATGCCAAGTATCAGCCCAGAGCAGATTTTTATCTCAGAAATATAAACTCAGGGTCACAGTTTTTAATGGAAGGCCTTACAGACCTCTAGCTATAGCAACACAAAGTGAACAACATTATAGTACAGTAAACAGCAACACTTCTGTGTCTACCGGCTATTAAAGGGATTGTGTAGGGGGGAGGGGAGCATACACTGTAGATATCAGACAGCTGAATCCATTTTCACAGGTGCTAACCTTCTCTAAATATCCTGGGTTTTGTTTTAAATATGTGAGTGCAAGTAAGGTACTAGCAACAGTGGATTGAGTAAGGCACACAGTGTGGTCAAGTATTATGTAATCTTCTCCACATACCTTTGCCAATGCTTAGTCCTGACCTGAAATAGGCCAAGTTATTTAGACCTCAGGCATCTATTGAGCATAAACTGCCGTAAGTGCCAAATTCTTTTTATTTCTCTGCTATGTGATATATTTGTACTAAATGTGATCTTTTTTGGAGATAGATCGCAGTTGCCACTGAGGCATATTTTAAAGTGTGTATGCAGGGAGTATGTTATGTGACACTTGTTAAAACAGGAATGACAGTGCAAGAGTGATGGGAGATAATTATTAGTCATATGTATTATTGTGTAACCTGGAGGTCCTAACTGACATCAGAGCCCCATTGTGCTAACCACTGTACAAATGCATACAAACTCTGACTCCACAGAGTTTATGATCTAAATACACAAAAGACAAAAAGAGCAAGAGGGGAAACAGGCACAAAAGAATACAAGTGCCTATCACCACAGAGACGAAAATAAAATCCCTGAGTGAAATCCTGACCCCATGGAAATCAACTGAAATTTTACCATTGACTAGGGTGACCAGATGCCCCGATTTTATAGGGACAGTCCCGCTTTTTGGGTCTTTTTCTTATATAGGCTCCTATTACCCCCATCCCAATTTTTCACACTTCCTGTCTGGTGACCCTACCATTGACTTAAAATGGAACCAGGATTTCACCCCAGGTCTCTTGGGTCCTACACCAATGCTCTATCCACTGCACCATGCTGCCTCTCAATTCTTACATTTTAAACCTTAAAAATAATTTACAGGATGGTAGGTGTAAAAAGGAAAGTTTTCCATTAAAAGCAAGCATTCTCAGGAAAATGTACTAGACCAAATTCAGCCCTTGCACTAAGCAGACGCAGGTCCAAGTTAATTACTGCTTGCTTCCACCAGTGCTGAATTCAACCCATTGTTTGTGAATGCAGTACAACAATGCAGTACAACCCTGTTACAATCACACCCAGTCCCATCTATGTGTGTTTCTATCCAGATTTTAAAATTAAGTCAGGAAAATGGCTTGCTTGCATTATTGTATTCGTATACTGTTGTCAGGAATCAGCTCCCTTAAGATTTTATAATCCAAGTAAAAGATAAAATAGGAAGCAATCTGAAAAATTATATATGTTATTTATTTAACCAACTACCTGGCCTAACAGCAACTTTTTACTGCTTAGCCCTTTCCTTATATTTTCTGTCTCTCCATCTCTCCATTGTTAAAATTTTGCCTATTTTTTCATATCTCCCTTCCCCCTCATTTCGCTATATGTTGGCTATAGTTTTTAAACCTGGGTGCCATCCATAAATCTGTTGCTCGTTGTGTACAACCTTGTGTAAGGTTTGTGGATACTTAGCACTTCTGAAAGTCAGGACACTTCCATTTAAGAGACTATGTATGGATTTAAGAGCCTAACTTGAGGTTTGAAAATTTGGGCTGAAAGCTTTTCACAGCAAGGACCAGTCTGTAAGTCGCTTAGTCCCTTTCAGTCCAGCATATACCACAAACAAGATACTCCATCTCCTGCAAGCTCCCTCACAGAGCACCACATGACATGCTTGCCATTTAATAACAGTTTGTAAAACTACATCAAAAAGCAAGGAAAATAGCGCCATCATGCCTCAATGGAACTCAGCCCCCTTTGCCAGTCCTCGGTAAAAATCACGACAACTAATGACCAGAAGCACTAGATGCAGAGAGAGTTGAGCAGCATGGAAGAGAAAGAAGAAAAAAAAAGCAGAAGGAGAAAAGTGGCTAAATCTTTAACATTATGAGAGACAGGAATTGTACAAGTTCAGATTCACTTTAAACAAAAATATAAACAAAATCATGGAAACCAGGTTTTAAATAAATATGTAAATTCTCTTCTCCAAAATGATAATTTGCATTTACATTATGGAGTGAAAACAATGTGGATACCAAAGTCAGGAATTATTCAACTGCTGTTGAAAAAACTACCATGAAGTAATGTGCAAGCTGTTACTCGGATTACTCGTCTGTTGTAGTCCATTTTACCCACAAAATATTTTTAGGCTTGCTTACTTTTCTACATAGCCTGTCTCCTTCTGCTGACATTTTGAATGGCTATGATATGTAGCACAACAAGCAAACATAAAAATATCTTCTCTGTAAAATGGACACTGAATGATGGAATGATACCACCAGAAAGGGTGTTCGCGTCATATTTCCAGCCAGAAGTGAATGGAAGTGGGAAGTACTGGAAATCTCACGAGAAAGCTAGTCAGTCTAATTTTATTGACTCAAGCAATTTGGATAAATATCTGACTACAAATCAAGACCAAACCTCTGAAAACTCTGAGGTTCATATGTGACAAAAACCGAGACCTGTGACAGATACGTAAATTGTGTTTAAATTAGCTGGATTTTAGCCATTAACACACATCAAGCATACCTGTTCATCTGTGGGTGGGTTTTTTTGTTTGTTTAATAAAATTGGAAAACCCGAGTTCCTCAGGGCAGGCATTGTGTCTTCTTATGTTTGGAAAATGCCCAACCCATTGTGGGTGCTATTGGAAATAAATAATGTCGCAATCTTCAATACTCCAACTAAGAAGGATATAACCTTTACACACATACACACAAATATCACCTTTTTTAGGTGGTAATCTATCTTCTAATAATTTACCCTGGGCTACTGAAGTTATAAAAATAAGCACTTTACAAATAAACCTTCAACTTTCAGCAACTGGTCAGAAAAGTAAAGTACAGCATCCTATTTTATATATGCAATGACATGAACCATATCCAAGCATTATGGAGTATAAAAGCATTCACAATTGTTCACTCAAAATCTATTTCACCCATCACAAGATTTACACCCTGCAATTATCAAACAATTTAGTACCTTTGTTTTAATTGCAATGATTTACTTTTAAAGTTGCATGTACACACATTTTATATAAAGTTACAGTCAAGTAAAATGAAGTTCTGTTCCCATGTTTGAGTGATTACATTTGTGTATTTCTTGGCATAAAATTGAATGGGGGGAGGGGGGAAAGAGGGAGACTAAATAAGCTATAGAGCTCACACAGGAACACGTCCAAGAAAAGCTCAGTTTAACATGTGAAGTATCAATTATTTTAGAAGCATTTCCTGCCCTCTGTCAATATTAAAAGAGAAAAGTTGACAGGTTTTCTTTATAATGAAAGTTGAATTTCTGCTGAAATATGATAAACACTATCATGGCGCGAGTCTGCCACTCTTACTCATGCTGAGTTGAACTTTACTCCACAAGCAGTCCTATAACAATCAATAGCTTACTCACTAAGGCAGGTACTACTCAGTAAGCTATTGGCCTCTGGTGTGGTTACAACAGCTTACTCACTAAGGCAGGTACTACTCAGTGAGTAAGCTATTGGCCTCTGGTGTGGTTACAGTATTATAGGCATTGGGCAGATTCTGCTGAGTTACACTACAATTATTTTAATAATATTATACTGGTGTAACAGAGCAGAATTTGTCCAATAGTGTTTCTCAGCCATAGAAATTTACAGTAGTTATTTTTCAATAATAATACAAACTTTTTGAAACTAAAGGATACCAAAAGTAAGTGGCAACCAAGCCAAGTGCCGTAAGATCTAGAACCACTGCAAACTGATTAAGCAACATGCCTTCATAGATTAGATGTGCAAGAAATCTCAAATCATTCTTCATGCCAAGAAATAGTGAATTAGCTCAGTGCAAAATTAATCTGAATCAGATCGCTCCAAGAACGTCAATAGCAGATGTCTGGAGGAGTCTGAACCCTGAAGATATTCTAGGCAAAAAACCCAAACAAACCAAAAAATCCACACCAGGGATTGGATATTTATATGGATATCAAGAATATATAGTTAACTCTATATAATGACTACAAATAATTTGGAAGGGGTATTTAACCTCGTCCTCCTGGAGTTAAACCAATCCTTAACTATTACAGATCAGATGGGACCTAATATGGCAGCAGATTATCCCACACCTATCTACTACAATGTTTTTGACACTCTGAACCATTTGCCGCTGACCACTGTCAGAGACACTGGACTAGATGGATCTTGGACCTGATACAGTCTGGCAATTCCTATGCTCCTAAGTAATCTGCACCAGCCTATACCGGATTCAGATTACATCCCACTCCACACCAACTTGGCTGTGCTATCCAGTAAATTGGGAGGATGTGGAATCCAGCCTCCAACAACTCCTCACCCCTGCCTGCCCACACCTCACCTGTGCAGGAGGGAGTAGTACTAGCCCTGTGGAACTGCTCTCCCCATTGTGCTGTGGCCCACAAACCGGGTAGTCTGCTCCAGGGACCAGGAGTGCACCTTATGGTCCTTTGCTTTCCTGCATGGGCACATACAATGAATCTCAATCTGGCCCTTAGACTGCAAATTCTCATGGCAGGATGGGGGTCTCATAGTGTGGGTCTGTACAGTGCCTCGCACACCAGGGCCCCAGCTTTGTTTGGGGTCTCTGGACATGCAACACAAATAAATGAAGACACTAATAAAAACTAAACTGAATGCTAAAGTATTTTCAATGAGAGAGGACAGCCCTGATGAATAGCGTAAGATGGACGCTCACAGTAAGGGTAAACCTTGTGATTTTTTTTAAAAAAACCATCTTTACTTGAACGTGTCATTGGCATTCTCAATCTGAGGGGTCGCAACCCCCAGTTTATGGGGGGGGGGGTCATGAGCGGTCAGCCTGCAACCCCAAACCCCTCTTTGCCTCCAGCACTTATAATAGTGTTAAATATATTTTAAAATGTGTTTTTAATTTATAAGGTGGGGGGGGTCACATTCATAGGCTTGCTGTATGAAAGGGGTCACCAATCAAAAAGTTTGAGAACCACTGCTCTAGGTAATCTCTTTATTCTATATCCACATTACATTCAACATGATCTTTCAGACACAATCTCCAAAGGCTATAGAGCGTTTTCCCCATGTGAAATTTATTATCGCATGATCACCCCATCCTGAGCCCAGCTTTGAATAATTTATATAACTAGAGTTATTTTAGGAACGGATATGTGGCACCAGGAAGTGCAAAAAAATTCCTCAAGAATTTTCTCAGTATTGTTATGTATCGGTCAAGACTTCTCAACCTTTTTGCACGATGGGAACACATTTAGATGCATGTATCAACATAGATTTGTTTTTTGAGAGACGTAACACCCTGGCTAAACATTTTGAAAAATCAATATACTTCAGAGAAAACATCTTGCCCCCTCTGAGCATAGCTTAGAGGAGCCAGAAACCTTCCTTTCCTACTGAGGAGGATAAAGACCTTATGACTTTTGTGATATTTCCTAGTACCCTATGAGGTTTAGATTCATAAGAGGAACATATCTGAGGAACTCCTAATTGAGACTTGCAGACACATTTATGCTTACTCATACCACCTACATATTTCAAATGTCTTTGAGCCTGAACCTGAAACCTACACACATAGGAGTAGCTTTGCTCACATGAGCAGCCCCACTGAAGACATGCGAAACTACAGTTGGTGTTGGTCCTGCTTTGAGCAGGGGATTAGACTAGATGACCTCCTGAGGTCTCTTCCAACCCTGATATTCTATGATCCTATTCATTCTAGTAAAGTTACCCATATGCTTTAATGTTTGCAGGTTTGAGCCCTTATTTAGGCAAACTACCAGTTCTGAGCACACAGCGAGTGTGTGGTCTTTTGGAGACAGAAGATGATTTCCATACAGAGAAGCAAAAGACCCACTCCCATGTCAGAATGCCCTCTGATGGGAGGATGAGGCAGGTAATTCATCTGCAGACTATTTATTTTTGCTACTAACAGGGTAATCCCACTAATGAAATTGTGTACATACAAAGACAATCATTGTAAAATACATAACACATTTGGGCTGAAAGCTTTTCACAGCAAGGACCTTCCTTCCCAATCAGTGATAGCTTGTCAGAAAATTGCAACCTGTGAACATAGAGAAATATGTTGCCTGAAGGTGGAAATACAAAACAGAGCAAATGAGAGCTTAACGGAGGTGCCAAAGTTTAATGAATTTGCCTGTTTGAGGGTGATTTGTGAAGAGGAGGACAGGGGAAAATCCTCTACATAAATCATTTCCCCTAAACATTCAGTCACTTTCCAGCCACAGAAAGCATATTCTTCCCCTGCTCCCCCTTCATATTCTCCTATGGTTTGCATTAAAATTTGTTACATTACATTGTTACAACCATTTACTTTAGTGTACAGCTTTCACTCAAGCTGTGGGGCTTGCCCAGCTCTAGGAATTTCACAAATAAATCACTAGGGTATAAGTGAAAATCCAGCTGTCCAAATAAGCAACTTCTAATGAACAGAAAGCGTCACAGATTTATTGGTTTGTGTATAAAAGATTGGTTCTTCAAGACCAGTTATTTATAGCTGGTTGTAAAATGTGGCGGTTTATCATACAAACCAGATATTAAGGTACTTGTGATGAAAATGTTAAACTACTCAATATAGTCTCCCTAGCACCACCAGATCTGCTCTAATTCTATACATTTTCAGTAGTTTGTAGTTTAGGCCTGTAGTTTTCAAACTGCGGGTTGCGACCCAGTACTGGGTCGCAGAATGGAAGGCACTGGGTTGCAGTGGCTCTGGTCAGCATCTCAGACCGCACCGTTGAAAGTCCCGTCGGTGGTGCTGCCCGGCTAAGTCAGGCTAGTCCCTACCTATTCTGACACCGCGCTGTGCCCCAGAAGTGGCCAGCAGCAGGTCTGGCTCCTACGTGGGGGGGCCACAGGGTTCCATGCACTGCCCCCGCCCCAGGCACCGGATCCGCACTCTCATTGGAATAACTGCATTCAAAAATAAATTACATGTAAAACTTCAGAGCCTATGAGTCCACTCAGTCCTACTTCTTGGTCAGCCAATCGCTCAGACAAACAAGTTTGTTTACATTTTCAGGAGATAATGCTGCCCGCTTCTTGTTCACAGTGTCACCCAAAAGTGAGAACAGGTGTTCTCAAGGCACTGTTGTAGCCAGCATCGCAAGATATTTACATGCCAGATGCTCTAAAGATACATATGTCCCTTTATGCTTCAACCACCATTCCAGAGGACGTGTCCATACTGACGACGGGTTCTGCTCGATAACAGTCCAAAGCAGTGCAGACCGACGCATGTTCATTTTCATCATCTGAGTCGAATGCCACCAGCAGAAGGTTGATTTTTGTTTTTGGTGGTTCGGGTTCTGTAATTTCCGCATCGGAGTGTTGCTCTTTCAAGATTTCTGAAAGCATGGTCCACACTTCATCCCTCTCAGATTTTCGATGGCACTTCAGATTCTTACGCCTTGGGTCGAGTACTGTAGCTATCTTTAGAAATCTCACATTGGTACCTTCTTTGCATTTTATCAGATCTGCAGGGAAAGTGTTCTTAAAATGAACAACATGTGCTGAGTCATCATCCAAGACTACTATAATATGAAATATACGGTAGAATGTGGGTAAAACAGAGCCGGAGACATACAATTCTCCCCCAAGGAGTTCAGTCACAAATTTAATTTACACAAATTTTTTTTAATGAGCGTCATCAGCATGTTCTTTGGAATGGTGGCCAAAGCATGAAGGAGCATACGAATGTTTAGCATATCTGGCATATAAATACCTTGCAATGCCAGTTACAAAAGTCCCATGCAAACACCTGTTCTCACTTTCAGGTGACACTGTAAATAAGAAACGGGAAGCCTTATTGCCTGCAAATGTAAACAAACGTGTTTGTCTTAGCAATTGGCTGAACAAGAAGTAGGACTGAGTGGACTTGTGGGCTCTAAATTGTACACTTAAAACACTTCATTGTTTTGTTTTTGAGTGCAGTTATGTAACAAAAAAAAAATCTACATTTGTAAATTGCACTTTCATAATAAAGAGATTGCACTTCAGTACTTGTACGAGGTGAACTGAAAAATACCATTTCCCTTGTTTATCATTTTTACAGTGCAAATATTTGTAATCAAAAATAATAAAGTGAGCAGTGTACACTTTGTATTCTGTGTTGTAACTGAAATCAGAATATCTGAAAATGTAGAAAAACATCAAAAATATTTAATTTCAATTGGTATTCTATTGTTTAACAGTACAATTAAAATTGAGATTAATCGTGAATAAATTTTTTTAATCGTGATTAATTTTTTGAGTTAATCATGTGAGTTAACTGCGATTAATCTATAGCCCTAGAAACCACCAAAGGGAGAAGATCAGAGCATACCAACCAGATGTCATCTCAGACCAGAGAAGTATGACAGTATACAAATTCCAAAGGCTGAAGAGCACCTTGTGAGGTTACACCCCATATTCTTTATGGAAATATGGTTATGATATGAATATGGTATAACTAAGATATACTTTATGCAAGACGGGTCTTGTAAGATATCATTTGAAAGGTTATAATTCACTGAATGTATTTATCCAATTTGTATGCATGTATCATATTTGTATCTGAAGCTGGGAATATTGACCATGGCTCTGTATTTCAAAAATGCTACGTTGGATGAGGCCAGACAATGTTAGTGGCTGACTGAAGAAATGCACAAAGCGTAAGGATTACCCCAGGAACTGTGTGTAATAAAAACCTCTCAGAGATAGCTCTACACACTGGGAACTGTTGGACACAGGTCACAGCAAAAAAAGCTTTCCAGCAAGTGTGGGGAAGATATAAAAGAGGGACAATGACAACATGAGGGGTCCTCACTCTCCCTACAACAACACACCTGAAAACACCTGAGGAACAAAGACTGAACTGTGAGAAGTGATGGTCCCAGGCTAAGATCTTTAGCCTGTGTATGAAAACCTGGGAAAGCCAAGGCAACTTGTGCCTTAAGAATCTGCCAGCTTGTTTATCACTCAGGGTGAAAATTTTTTAATTTGTATCTTATCTATCTAGTGTGTTAAGATCTGTCTGCAGCTTTTGTTTATTTACTAAAATTATCGGCTTTGTTCTGTTTGCTATCTCTTTAACCACTTAAAATTCACCTTTTATAGTTAATAAATTTACTTCTTGTTTATAACAGAACCCAGTTTATGTAATTTCTAACTGGGAGAGCAAGAAGTCATGCACATCTCTCTTCACATTGAGGAAGAGGGTGGATTTTTATGAACTTGCACTATGCAGATTTTTCTATACAGTGCAAGACAGTATTTTTTTGTAAGATAGTATTCAAAAGGGGTGTGCACCTGAGTGCTGGGGGAGTCCTCTCACAGAGCTAACCTCAGTCTGTGACTGCAGTAGGGCATGGCCCTACCTGTGTGTGTGTGCGCTGCAAGAGGCTGGAGAGCCTAATTCAGTAAAACAGGGAGAGGGAACCCAGGCTGGTCGAGCAGGAGAGGCTCAGTGAAATCCCAGTACATCAGGTGACACCCCAGAAAGGGGGTCTAACCCATCACACACCTCATCGTGAATGACCTGTCTATTTCAGCTATCCAGCCTGCTGTACATAGAAGAAGCAAGCATTAGTGAGGGAGGAGTTTTCCTTCCTGTTCTTTACTCTCTCCCCCATCGTGTGTGTTTGCCATTATTTGTTGGAAAGGCAGGAATAACCTTAACAAAGATTACTGCGAGGTAATATGAAGTGTTCAATCTGCTCTCCTTTCTTTCCCCCATTCCAGAAAGTCTCTTTCTGATACTAAATGTCTTTCTAATAGTGCTGTCAAACAAGTAAAAATAATCATTGCAATTCATTGCAGTTTTAATTGCACTGTTAAACAATAACAGAATACCAATTTAAATTTATTTTGAAGATTTCTGGATTTTTTTCTACATTTTGAAATATATGGATATAAATTACAACACAGAATACAAAGTGTACAGTTCTCACAAATATTTGCACTGTAAAAAAAGACAAACAAAAGAAACAGTATTGTTCAATTCACCTCATAAAAGTCCATATCTACTGCAAGGACTGAGTGGACTTGTAAGCGCTAAAGTTTTATATTGTATTATTTTTGAGTGTAGTTATGTAAAAAAAAACCATTCTACATTTGTAAGTTCAGCTTTCACATAGAGAGATTGCCAGACAGCACTTGTGTGAGGGGACCTGAAATACCATTTTTGTTTATTTTTTTTACCGTGCAAATATTTGTAATAACAAATACTGCAAAGCGTGCACTTTGCACACTTTGTATTCAATGTTGTAATTGAAATCAATATATTTAAAAATACAGAAAACATCCAAAAACATTTAAATAGTATTCTATTATTGTTTAACAGCGCGATTAAACTGTGATTAATCGTGATTAATTTTTTTAATCGCTTGACAGCCCTAGTTAAGAGATGTCATTAAGTCCATAGCTGTGTTTAGGAAAAAAAAAAGAACGACACACACAGACTAGGTTCTTCCCATCACTATAAAATGGTCTTCTACAATGTCACTTGCCATTAGGTTCTCTCTGGTTGCCTAGCAACCATTTGCCTGGTAAGTCTTCCTTGTGAGGTGGAAACAGACAAGATGAATTTTGTCACCTTTTACATGTTCACCATTCTGCAACTGCTAGAGTAAAACAGTGCCACTCACAAAGTTATGTCAGTCAATAAATTACGCTTCATTCCACTTTCTTCAAAAGTTCTTACCATCTAGTACACTTGTTCTTAGTGAAGCAGACTAATGGTTGAAATCCTTCAAAAGAACTTGAACCTAAATTTACGACAGGGATTCATCTGCTTGAATGTATGCTTTGAACGCTTCCAAAGTCTGTATACTTTTAAAATGAACACTATTGATATCTTTGCTTTCCAGAATTACTAACACCATATTCCTGTTACTGCAGATTAGGTGGATACTTATAATCCATATCTAAGAGTTCTCTCTACAAAAAACAGGTTCTCTCATTATTTTCTTTTATCTCAAATCATTTCACCGTTCAATTTTTCTCTATATAGCACTACCTAATTTTATTTCTCTTTTAAAATCCATTTTCTATATCCTATGCCTCTTTCCTTGCTTAGTTCCACTTCCTCAGCCTTGGCAACCTGATAAGCCTCCTCCATTAACATGTCTCTTCCCTCTTCAAAAATCTTAAAATACTGATCATTAACATCTAGAATATTTCCTACATCATAAATGATGTTTCAAAAAAGCAGGGCATCCAGCGCATGGGAAAGTTGTTTTTTTAATCATAAATCTAAATAAATCAGATCAGTCTCTTCCTTCGATTGTTCAGTAGCAGCTGAGGAAGGGCCCAGTAGGAATTTAGACCGTTTCAAGCACTATTAACACCCCATTGGACAGCTACAGGCTCCACAAGAGATGATTCTTTGGAGTTAAAGTGATCCCACCTGAGTTCCACCCACTGTCCCCAAAATTCACATGCAGCACCTGAGGAGGTTATTCCCAACGATACTGGGATACTGCTGCTTCTACTCCATCTAACCAAGCAAAGGGATAAGTTCAAACTAATTGTTGTTCTTAAGTGGGGGCTCAGTGTAAAGAATTCTAATTCACAATTCAGTTGAAAATATAAAGCACTATGCACACAGATGGTGCTATACAAATAAATGTCACATTTTAGGCCAGAGAATTTTAACTGATGCAAGTCACTCTGACCCTTAAGGAAAAGGAAAGCTTCTCTATGGCAGCATTCAGAAAAGGAGAGTGCAATTTAGATTCTGCAGACTGGTTTGAGCTGTCAAGAGCTATAAACAAAACATCCAATTTATACTACTTTACTTCATTTGCCGCCTTCAAAAGTGAAATAAAAACCTTTATTATTTTCTTCATTTTGAGATGACACACTTATTAAAATATCAGTTTCAAATAGTGGTAAAAAAAATAAATGAATTACCTCGTATGCAACATTAGCAAAGAAGCTATTAATTTCCAACATTTGCCCCATCAATCCTTCTGCTACGCAGTTCTACACAGAGTTTCTAAAGGAATGCTAATTCAATGATTTTCACAGAACCTCACAATTCTGGCTGCTCTGCAGCTTCCTGATTTTGACAGACCCACTGTTCAAATTTTTATTTTGGAATATTCTGGGCTACCAGCATTACTCATCCTTAAAAATAAAGAGAAAGTTCGGGAAACTAGCCGCTAAGAGACAGTGCATCCTTATTAAATCTTTAAAGTATCTGAAATATTGCTAAAAAAAAAAAAGACCTCGTAAAAAAAGTCAATACGCTTGGTTAAGAGCATAATAAACTAATGTGTCTCGGCCTGCTGAGGACAGGTTGCATGGGGGGAAAAATGGGTTAGAAGAAATAAAGGCACAGAGTAAAGAGGAGAAGCGAAGAAACAAGCTGGAGGGATAAACCAACAACACAGAAGTTAGAAGGATATGACAAGAAAAAAAGGATAGTCCCTGTGATGGGTTAAATCCCATGGGCAGGGTTTAAAAAAAATCCACTTGCCCACAGCAATTAGTAAACTTTCCAGTGGCAGACTGTTAGCTCTTTTGTAAAAGCTGTAAGCTCATAGCCCATATGGTTGCAAGGCAAACTGGGTGAATCAAGTTAAAACTATTACAGTGCTGTGTGCCTGAGTCTGAACACAAGCACCACTGCTGCTGCTCAAACTTTTCCAAGGGGCAGCACAATTTACAATCTGATTTACTAGTCTTATCAGGTTCCAATGTTGCTGTTCAGAACTGTGTTGGCAGCCAAGCAAACAAGAATCAGGTCGTGTTCCTTTGGAAAAGGGAAAAGTAGTGAGCAGTACCTAGGAAAGGTACTGAAACTAGGGCTAAAATAGAAGAGACTACCTAGTCTCACAACAGCTCAGAAACACAAAAGGGGAACAGAGAAAGAGAGAGAGAGAATGCTCCAGCAGCCAGAGTGGGTATGGGAGGGGAGGCTTCAAATTTTTTTTCCACACGCTGGAAGCTGATATAGATGGATCATATGGCCAGAGGCAGCACCATGCTAGGATTCTTAGCGCCCTCTAGAGGAGGATTGGCCTCTCACATGGGGGTTACTCTTGGACAGGGTTGCAGGCTTCACATAAGTTTAAATCTAAGTCTGCCTAGGAAAGTTAGCTAGGCCTCTGGTAGAAGTTCAAGCTCTGTGTGAGAAAATGAGGTTAGCATGGGGGGGGGGACAGAGATGGGTGGATTTGGAAGCGAGCTGGGAGACAGAGAGATATGCAGGGAAAATTAGAAAAAAGAGAAGTATAGGAGAGAGAGAAGTTCTGGCACAAGTGGGAGAACAAACAGAGAGATAACGCATATGGAGAGAAGCTTAGGAACCTAATGTAGAATGAGACAGACAGACTAATCACAACTCAGGAAAAGATACACCATAATCTACTATAGAAAAATGGAGCAAAACCAGGAAGGGAAAGAAGATCTAAGAAAAGCAAGGAGAGACATAATAATGTTTTTAAAATTATTTAATATGATTCTGATTGACAATGTCACAATTAAATATTGTGCACATTAAACAGCACACAACTGCTTTATTCTTTTACACTGCAATGGACCTCACTTTTTGAGGGATTTGGGGGACAGCATGGGAACAAGGACCTCTTTCAGCCTGGCTAGTAAGAGTCTGGCAAATTTTACAAGACCTGCACATCAACTCAGTTGATCTTTGTTTTCCCAAGGAGATGATTTCTCATGGACAGTGTGTTTATGATAAGCCCACTAGTTGGAGTTTATATTTATATTATGCACAAAAAAGCTAGGTTAAAGGAACATTATTAAGACTGCAAAGTCCAGCCCTCAAAAGTTAGGAAACACCAGAATTAAGGTTGCCTTTGCAACCTTCATTCAGACCCCTTGTGAATGTATATTATTTTGCAGTGTTTAATTACATAATTACATACCATTTATTCCACAGGATCCCTGGTTCACTCAGGGCACAGGATGAATGGTGCTAACTTTCTGAGAAGCTATTCCGTATTTTCTTTTCTCTTCATTGTTCAATGGGTGACCCCAGGCCTTATTTACTGCCCACTATTCTGAAGACAGAACTGATTTCCTCATGAGCTTTTCTATGGGGCTTATCACTATACTATCTGAGTGCTTCACAAACTTTAATCTTAACACCCTCCTCCTTGGGAGGCAAGGGAGTGGCATTTTTCCCATTTTACAGATGGGGAGCCGAGGCACAGAGAGTTTACAGGCAAATGTTTTCCACTAAATTTGGGTTCCCGATTTCAGGTGCCTAGGGGCTTACACCGCGACGTTGTCGACAAAACTTGTGTCTTTCACGGGTACTTAAAAAAGCACCCCCACAAGTGGCAGCGCTCTCCTGCCGACAAAGCTAACGCCATTCACGGGGCTGGAAGTATTTTGTCAGAAAAAGTGCCAATAAAATACCGACAGACAGCGTGCACACACGCTGACTTTTAGCAACAAGCCTGTGTCGACACAGCCTTGTCGCTAAAAGCTGCGTAGTGTAGACAAGCCTTAGGACCTGATTTTTCAGAGAACTTACTTAGCATTATGAAGCACTTCATAAGTTCAAAGCACAGGTCCCAGTGACTTCGGTTGCAGCTGTGAGTGCTCAACCTTTTGGCAAACCAGGCCCCACAGAATCAAGCTGGGCACCTAGAAATGGGGAACACAGTCAGAGACCACCTGTGAGAAGTTTGGCTTAAGTGAGTTATCCAGCATCACACAGGAGGCCAGGATAGGATCCAGTTTTTCAGGGCAGCATTAAACTACCTTAACCATCAGACCATCCTTTCTCTTCCTGCAATCCTCTACCTCATTCACAATACACCTTACTGGGTGGGGAGGACGGGGGGGTGGGGGGGGAGAGAAATTCCTTGCCGAGCACATTCCTCACCCTATAGCAACTTCTGTTCATACCTTGCAATGCTTATTTTCTCCTTGCAGAGCCCCTGCTACACAACCCCCATCTCTGTGTGCAGGAGGTGGAGTCCCCCTTGGTGCGCCAGAGGTTGGTCCTCGCTGGTACCACCAGAGTCGGAGACCTCCTGGGCTGCAATCAGGGGGACTGGGTGGACCCCCAGGTACTTGGCCTGCACATGGGGTTGTCCACCCCATGTGTTCTCTGTCATGTGCTCCAGGAGGTGACGGGAACTTTGCCTCCTGCTTAATCTTGCTTTCCTGGAGTGGGTTCTGCAGGAGGGTGATCCACACCCACCTTTCACCCTGGCCCTCTGGACCTTCCCATCAGGCCCCTGTCCCACGAGCCTCCCTGGCCACTCCTGACATGCCACCTGAGCCAGCTGCACACTATCCAGCTGGTCCGCCTCCAAACTATGCCCAGGAAACATCTGTATGCACTCATGCACCACACCATTCCCTTCTTCGTCCTCCTATCCCACCCCAACACCAAGTGGTGCTGCCTAAGGAGGGTGAGGAACCCTGGTGAGCCAGTCTATACTCCACTCTATCACACAGCCCACCAGGTTATTAGTTGGTGGCTCCTTCATGGAGCCATAAACATGGGCGTGTACCTTGCATGGTTCACAAACTCCCCCAACACTTGCCCTTTCTGTGGCAAGGAGACGACCCTGGCTCACATCTATGTAGAGTGCATCAGGGTTGCAGCCCCACTTCTGCCTCCTGCTGCACTTTTCCCCACACTTTCTGATCCTGGCAGGCCCCCTGTAGCACCATGAAGTCACGAGGCCTCCTTGTAAACCTTCATCTTCAGCATGGCTCCCCTAAATTTTTAAAGCGCGGTGTGAGGTTTTCACTGCAAGACTCATTAATATTAAAGGCAATCATGTGGCTAAAACCCTACGGAAGTCTTAATAAGAAGTCATGGGTAAATTTTTAATACGGAATGTTCACAAGGAAAGCTGAAGACCACAATACCTATTGTATTAATTGTTTTAATCAACATGCACAAGTCTTCAAACAGAAGAATCACAAGGATGGCACTGAAATCATCATTTCTCTTCTGTTGTATTTCAATTAACATGTAAAATTTTACCATATCTAGTACACGGACATGGGTATAGCCAATTTCTGACGTGCCCATGGTAATGTAAGCGATCTGCAATTCAGCCAAGAACTGAATTCAACCCCTTAACACGCACATTATAAATATTGTCACTATATTTCTCAGGTAATGGATGTAGAGAAAGCATCTTATTTGTTTCAAGATTTTAGTTTATAGAAGTAAAAATCCTTGTTTTGAGTTCAGATGGTATAATGAAGTAAGAAAAAAAATGACACACATTCATGTGTGTTTGTCCCTCACTTGGAAGAGAGCATATCTGCATGTAATCAAGGGGGGAAAAAAAATCAGAGAACAAAATTTACTGCACACCTACAATTGAGATTTTGCTATCAATCGAAAAAGAGAGTTCAGTTCTCTCTCATTTCTCCTTCCACCCCTAAAAAGAAAAGGATTTTAAAGTTTCCAACATGTATTTATAGGTTTATTTCTCATTTTGTTAATACCATGGTGATTGATGCCTTAGAAATGCTAAGATTAAGTTTATGAGATCCCTTTTATACCTAAATTAAGAAAGATGCATATAAATTTAAAAATCTGTGGATTACCTACATGGCATTATTGAAGCTCCCAAAAAGTTCATTAGCCATCATTTTGAGTGAAGTTACCAAATTTGACATAAGCACGAATCCTCAGGTAAACCAGCGGTTAGAGCAGGCTTAAATTCCCACTGCTACTACTGAACACAGACCCATTTAAGATTCAGTACCACTGCATAACCAGATTCTACTTTAGTCAAGCTCCTTCACAGTCTAATCTTGTGATAACACAATCCTGTGTGTTCCCGCCACATGATGTCTTGGAACATGCAACATGGCTTTCTTAATAATGTAAAATAAGCCACGCCATGTGTCCTCTAAATATTATCCCGCTGAAGAGAGGTAGCTTTGATTAAAATTGTTCAACAACAAGAATGCTTCTCTAAACACAAAAATGTTCTTCCCTAATAACAACATAAGCAATATACATAATTTCAAAGTAATTTTAAATAAAAGCAGCTTACCAACCCAGTGGCATGACCAGATGGTTTAATACACTATTAAAAACCTTTAATTGGTAAAATGTCTCATTCTCAATCTTTAATGGCAATTATCCGTATACAAAAATCAGATTCAAAGATCGGCATCTACTTTACACTCCTCCTTCCAGCCCCACCCCCAATTTAAACTTGAAAAGATATCTCAGAGGGAATCTTTTGTGCATTTTCAATATATTGTGAGTCATAAGATAAATGTATACTGATAATGAAAGCTATTTTCAGGGAAGGGAATTGTTTTTTCTTGCTAGTATTGCTGCTAAAACATACATTCCTTTAAAAAAGTACTAAGTGACTAAAATTTGCTAACACGAAATTTCATTGAAATGGTCTTCAACTTTTTAAAAAAAGTGTTGATCTTTGAAAGAGCGGCAGAGAATTGTTTATGTTCCAGTCAGCCACAAAAGCCTGACAGAGGGCCAAATGACAGATGTCTGTATTGTATACCACAGTTCCCCTGCCTCTATCCGTGTTTAACCATGTGTAAAACACAACTCTAGTAATTTACCATATCTGTGCTTCTGCTCCCCACACAAAACTGCATTTTCTGAGCTCTGTTCTGTAGTAAGTGGTGCACATAAACTGCTAAAACCAAGTAATCACTAAACGTACACTTTGAACCCAAGCTGGACTTTAACCTACCTTACTATACTAAGACAATGAAGGCTGCTTCAAAAATAAACAAACAAATTCAATTAATGTTCTAAAGTTCTATTAAGGATACCCTGTCTGCTATCACATAATGTCAGAAATCCTCACTGGTTTGGCTAGTCCTTCGACATGCTGAGCCTAAAGCCAAACTGAGCCAACACCAGATGCTTATCACAAGCAAAAAATTCAAACCTTCTTAGGCTTGCACACTTCAGAGCCCCGAGGGCCATAATCTCAAGTCATAATACTATCAGAAAAATGAACCAAATGAATAAATCATATAGCAGCAAAAGGGACACTTTAAAAGTGTGAACCATCTCCCAGTGACACCAGACACCAAAGGGAGTTTTGCCTTTAACTTCAGTAGGAGCAGGATTATGCCCTAGCTAGACCACGTTCTACAAACATTGATTACTCTTTAAAAAAAAAAAAAAAAAAAAAAGTTTGAGAAAGAGAAATTAGACACCATACTACACATTCGTATGTAAATTGGAATGAACACAGTATTTTTGAGACAGCTACAACTAAGGTATTCTCCCAAAGCACCTGAAAGAGTATTATGTTCCCTTATCATTTAATAGTGACATCCTTCTCAAGTCCATCCAGAATCACAGATCTTTCTTTGTTTTCCCTGATATGCTTGATACTGTCTCTTTTACAGGACTCAGCACATGGCCACATTTAGTTCATAAATAACAAGAGCCCACATTTGCCACTCCTCCCCACGTTGCACAGCTTTTTATTCGCCATTAGTTTTGATGGTTTCATTCGACTACCTAGGAAGTAAGATATTATGTCATCCTAAGTAAGGGTGGCAAAACCAGGTCTTCCCTAAAGAAAATGTAGTATTTCCTTTACAGCACTTCGGGCACAAATCCTGAAGGCAACAGGACTTTTGCTCAAGTAAAAAGTTCACAACTGGATTCTTTAAGTGGAGTTACAGATTAACATGATTAAACTTTTTACTATAGCAGTATACAGTAGACCCTCAGAGTTACAAACATGTTGGGAATGTAACTCTGCTGCCTGACTGTGTACTTCCGGTTCCAAATGAGGTGTGTGGTTGACCAGTCAGTTCGTAACTCTGGTGTTCATAACTCTGAGATTCTACTGTATTAGGACTACATTGTGGCTCAGCCTTAACAGTAACCCCACCATAATATACTCCCCGACTTCCTGAATTGTTACACCAGGTACAGGGGTGGGTGGCACCACACTCTGCTTAGATCACTACACTCTCTCTCTCACACACACACACACACACACACACACACACACACCCACCCACCCCAGAGCCGGGGAGGGAGATAAAGTCTGTCTGATAAGGGCTGGTCCCAGAGTACTTACTGGCAGAGTAAGGTGGAAGCACAAAGAACTGTGGCTATGTCAACACTACAGACTTTTGCCAGAGTAAGTTAGTATCTCACTTCTGTGCATGCATACTTGGCTTCTTGCATCAGCGCTGCACATACACACCAGGAGTGCTGATGCACAGTGTGGTGCACCATGGCTAAGTATCCCAGTGAGCAACTTGCCATCATCAAGCACACTGGCTGTTGGGAAGTTCTGGCAATGCATGATGGGAAAGAAACGAGTCGCACAGGGGTGACTGGGAGCAAAGGGTCAATTTCCCAGCATGCAACTTTCTCCATCCCACAACGTCATCCATATCCCATAACATTTGCACCTTTTTAAAAAATCCCACAAACCCGCACAGTCCTCCTCGCTATCCACCATCTCTGACACAAGTTTGGAACCAGCACAGATCTGCATTATCATCATGAGTGTGACAAGCACAGGACACATGATCCTCCAGTATTCGCAGAGCCACAAGAACCACTGAGTCAGCAGGGCACAGGATGATTTTGCACAGAACAGATTGCTGTGGGACACGAAAAAAAATCAATTCTAGGTTGTCGATGGAATTCATGGAGCAGCTGCAGATGGTGGAGCTCCACTTCTGAGCCCAAGGAATGAGCACATCGTAATGCAGGCTTGCGATGACAAGCTGCAGAATTTTGAGATGCACAAGGCCAACCAACTTCCTGGATCTGTGTGCTGAGCTTGCCCCAATCCTTCAGCGCAGGGACACCAGAACGAGAGCTGCACCTGCACTGGAGAAGCTAGTGGTGATTGCATTATGGAAGCTTGCAACACTGGATTGCTACTGGTCACAGGGAAATCATTTTGGAGTTGGAAAAGCCACTGTGGGGGCCAGTGTCATGATAATGTTCAGAGGCATTAATCATCTCCTGCTGTACAGGACTGAGACGCTTGGCAATGTGAAGATGGCTTAGCAGCAATGGGATTCCCAAACTGCAATGGAGCAACAGATGGCACGCACATCCCTACTGTGGCACCAGCCGACCTTGTCACAGAGTACATCAACAGAAAGGGCTACTTTTCTATGGTTATGCAAGCACTGGTGGATCACCAGGGACAAATCACTGACATCAGTATTGGCTGGTCTGGCAAAGTGCATGACTCTTATCTTTAAGCGCACGGACTGTTCAGAAAGCTACAAGCCGGGATGATGAAATGCCAATAGTGATTCTGGAGGACCCAGCCTAACTCTTGCTCCCCAGTCTCATGAAGCTGTATACCAGCCACCTTGATAGCACCAAGGAAAGAGTCAATTACTAGTTTAGCAGGCGCATAATGACAATAAAATGTGCTTTTTGTAGATTGATGGGACGCTGGCTGTGTTTACTCACAAGATTGGATCTCAGGCAGAAAAAAAACCATCCCAACAGTTATCACAGCTTGCAGTGTCCTGCATAATATCTGTGAAGCAAAGGGGGAAAAGTTGCCACAGAGCTATTAGAAGAGCTCAGTGCAGAGCTATATGGCTCAGAGAGGCCTTGAAAGAGCCACAGTAAAGCATTGTGGTGGACTGTGCTCTACCTGGCTCTGCAGCTTTGAGGCCAGTCAGGAATTGTGTGGTACTTGGAGTACATCTATGAATAGAACACTGTCAATGTACCTATTAATTTTGTGATGCTTACTGTACATTTAGGATTATTACTGTTTCCACTGATCCTATGAGTTATGTTACATTATATAACAACAAGTAAATGGCTGCTTTCAGAACCACTAGACATTGTGCAACATATGTTGTGAACTAAAAAATAGTATTTTCAAAAAAAATAGAATTTTATTGAGTAACAAAACCAGTGAGGAAAAATCTGTGCAACTTAAAAGCAAATATATTAAAAACTTAGGACATTTATGGAACAGAGCTTAACAAGGGGAAAGACCATTTATGTCTATTTTACCTATACATACACCCGCTGGGGCTTTCACATGTCAGCGTATGTGAAGATGTAGTTGTCCTTAATGTCCCATGAATCACAGTTCATTCCCTAAGTTCCTCTTACAGCAGCACAGCCTTACCCAGGGCTACACCTAAAGACATGATCTAGCACTTAAAGTCTTTAAACTAACTCAATGGCATTGCACTGGTGTAATAGAGCACAATTTGGCCCAACATTACCTAAGTAAGATTTAACATGCGGTGTGCCGAGTTAGACATACAACTGATCTATAAATGAGATTGACAGTGAAAATGGTAATGGTGGAAGATGGGCAACTGGAAAACAAGGGATAGATTTAAAGGGAGGGAAATCTAAACTGGTGAGCAAACAAACAAGCAACTTCAAGTGTAATAAGAGAGCAACTGAAGAGCTGCTGAAGATCCTGTGTAAACCCACAGCATCACTAAACACCAGCTTGTGAGCCCTTTACTCACAAAAGCAAGCAGTTACACTTGTCGGTATTGATTTTATTCTACCACACAGAAACAGAAATGATCTAAACTTCAGTAAATATCCATGCCTGTTAAGATAAGGTTAATTTAATTTCACAATTAATAACCCTAACACTACAACCACAGTCAACAGCTACAAGAAATATTCATGTGGCCATTTATGATCACAAGACTGATGATTCATTTTTTTCTGTAAACATGCAACGCTATGCTTCAAAAGTGTCAAGTCTGTTTCATTTATTTATTTCCTGAACATGTTCATATTCTATTAGAACTGAGGCCAAGAAATATACAAACAACAAAAAGAAACAAAGCATCAGTGCACAGGTTAAAGTTTTTATATACAAAAAATAAATATAAGTATTACAAATACTCTTGCACTTCATATTGGATAGATATGCTTAACTAGCATGACTGACAGGTTTCAGAGTAACAGCCGTGTTAGTCTGTATTTGCAAAAAGAAAAAGAGTACTTGTGGCACCTTAGAGACTAACCAATTTATTTGAGGATAAGCTTTCATGAGCTATAGATTGGTTAGTCTCTAAGGTAGCATGATTGAATTATCCCTGAAAGGATGCTATCCTAACCAACAAGATCTTTAATCTTTATTAAATGCAGAATATGAAGAAAAACTCCAGTTTACACCTAAAAGGTTAATTTAGGCAAAGGGATACTGTTCATTTAAAAAAAAAAGTAGACTGAGAACAATCAATTTGGCCAATTACCCTAAGACACATGAGCTTCATCTATAGCTTGTCTCATCCATCATTCACTTTCAGGCTGTAGCAGCACACGTGAAGACTGAAAATCCAAGCAAAAAACAGATCACACAGCATTCACAAATTTTTAAAAAGCTACAGACATATTCTGTTCTTGGTTACACCAGTGTAAATCTGAAACAATGCCATTTACATTGCTATGACAGAGGAGAATCCAGCCCTATGACAGTGAGAATTAGCCATGTGCCCATTTTCAGGAAAACAAGATTCCATCATAGCCACAAAATCTTCTGAGTATGTTTTTAAAAGTCTTGTCTAAGGGAAACACAGACGGTGAGAGACTAACTTCCTTTTTAAAATTAGCCCTCCTCCTGGGACAACATACAAGCCACAATTCTGCTCAAAATCAATGCAGCTACTTATCTGATTAAAGCAAGTACAACTTCCATGAAGTGCAAAATTATGTTTCCATAGCTCCTTACAATTATGTCCCAAGGAGAGTACAAGCTAACCTGGTGGCTTAACTTTGTGACTTTGTCCTTACCCATAACTATTTTACATTTGAGGACAATGTATACCTTCAAATCAGCGGCACTGCTATGGGTACCCGCATGGCCCCACAGTATGCCAACATTTTTATGGCTGACTTAGAACAACGCTTCCTCAGCTCTCGTCCCCTAATGCCCCTACTCTACTTGCGCTATACTGATGACATCTTCATCATCTGGACCCATGGAAAAGAAGCCCTTGAGGAATTCCACCATGATTTCAACTTTTTCCATCCCACCATCAACCTCAGCCTGGTTCAGTCCACACAAGAGATCCACTTCCTGGACACTACAGTGCTAATAAACGATGGTCACATAACCACCACCCTATACCGGAAACCTACTGACCGCTATTCCTACCTACATGCCTCCAGCTTTCACCCTGACCACACCACGCGATCCATTGTCTACAGCCAAGCTCTTCGATACAACTGCATTTGCTCCAACCCCTCAGACAGAGACAAACACCTTCAAGATCTCTATCAAGCATTCTTACAACTACAATACCCACCTGCGGAAGTGAAGAAACAGATCGATAGAGCCAGAAGAGTTCCCAGAAGTCACCTACTACAGGACAAGCCTAACAAAGAAAATAACAGAACGCCACTAGCCGTCACTTTCAGCCCCCAACTAAAACCCCTCCAACGCATTATCAAGGATCTACAACCTATCCTGAAGGATGACCCAACACTCTCACAAATCTTGGGAGACAGGCCAGTCCTTGCCTACAGACAGCCCCCCCAACCTGAAGCGAATACTCACCAGCAACCACATACCACACAACAGAACCACTAACCCAGGAACCTATCCTTGCAACAAAGCCCGTTGCCAACTGTGCCCACATATCTATTCAGGGGACACCATCATAGGGCCTAATAATATCAGCCACACTATCAGAGGCTCGTTCACCTGCGCATCTACCAATGTGATATATGCCATCATGTGCCAGCAATGCCCCTCTGCCATGTACATTGATCAAACTGGACAGTCTCTACGTAAAAGAGTAAATGGACACAAATCAGATGTCAAGAATTATAACATTCATAAACCAGTCAGAGAACACTTCAATCTCTCTGGTCACGCGATTACAGACATGAGAGTTGCGATATTACAACAGAAAAACTTCAAATCCAGACTCCAGCGAGAGACTGCTGAATTGGAATTCATTTGCAAATTGGATACAATTAACTTAGGCTTGAATAGAGACTGGGAGTGGCTAAGTCATTATGCAAGGTAACCTATTTCCCCTTATTTTACCTCCCCCTCCCCCTTCCCCGTTCCTCAGACGTTCTTGTTAAACCCTGGATTTGTGCTGGAAATGGTCCACCTTGATTATCACACACATTGTAAGGAGAGTGATCACTTTAGATAAGCTGGAGAGTGGGGTGGGGGGAGAGAAAACCTTTTGTACTGATAAACACCCATTTTTTCATGGTTTGTGTGTATAAAAACATCTGTATTTTCCACAGTATGCATCCGATGAAGTGAGCTATAGCTCATGAAAGCTTATGCTCAAATAAATTGGTTAGTCTCTAAGGTGCCACAAGTACTCCTTTTCTTTGTGCAGTTTGAGGCACTGACATGAAACTCAGTCAACTGGTTTAAGCCAAAGGAAACTAGTAAAGTTTGAAATTGGCAACAGTGAACAGAGTTTCTGGCTAGTATAGTAAACCTCCTGAGTTACAAATTCCAATTTGCATGGCACAACAACTAAGGCTTTGTGAGCAGGCGGCTTCATTGTGAAGACCAAGCAGAAAGGCAGCCACTCAAAAATTTACAGGAAAACTAAGGTATTATGTTAAAAAGATCTGTTTGGTAGTCAGGGCAAAGGGAAACATCCTTTTCAAAAAGTATCAATGCAATTTCCAGTGATGAAGCTGTTGCATATACTTCCAAAAAAAAAAAAAAAAAAAAAAGAATCACAGGACACAGTTCAGGAAACACAATTCATGATCAAATACAAGTTTGCTTAATACAATTACCCTCGAGGGCCTCAGGCAACTCCAGACTAAAAGTTGGACACCATTATTGTACTTCAACTGGCTACAAAGCAATGCCTATTCAATGTTACTGGTGACACCCACACACCAAAAGCGCCCTTGGCAGCCAGGAGAAGAGATGAGCAGAAAACTTGGACTTCCAATTTGCCCCCACTCCCTTGGCACCTTCCTTAACCATGAACTTGCTTCCCTCACCTTCACCTTTTATAAGTCTGCCTCTTGCGATCTCTGCAATGTTGTTACTGTAAACTGATTTTATCACCTATGGTTACAAAAGTACAAAAAATGTTTGTAATACGTTAAAAGTTGTATGGCAAAATTGCTATTTATACAGGAAGACAAGAGTTCTACTCTTCTATTTAGGTTCCTACACCACTCCTATCATCGTGGTATCTTTTCTTAGCAGCTAATAATCAGATCCAACACAACAATTAAAGACCAGACAGTAAAAGGAGAGCAGATAGCATTGGTGTAGGGTGTGGGGTTAATGAGAGAAGGCTAGGTGAAAGAAATGCTCTTTGAAGAAAGATTTTGAAGAGAGGAAGGTTGTCTGGGGGTCAGGATAAGGAAGGGGGCATGAAAAAAAGCCAGAAAGCCAAAGATGAAAGAGGAAGCTGAAGGAAGCATTATTATAAATGTTTTTTACTTATATGGTGCCCTCAATGAGTACAGTGCCAGACACTTAAGAATGAAAGATTGGAATTTAGTCAGAATCTGGAAGAAAAAAAAGAGGTGACATATAGGCAAGGGTGCAGCACCATGGAGGGAAGAGGAGACTCTTAAACCTGATACACGAAGACTATGTAAATCAATTAAAGGCTCTGTGAAGCAGGAGAGGACATGGCTGGAGCTCTGGGAACGGGCTATAGCTGCAGCTTAAAACAACTGAGTTTTTTTAGGTTTTTATGTTTATTTGCTGAGAAAAAGTTGACTCCCAGGCCAAGTTAAGCTAAGTTTTATATAAGAGCAACTTTTTTAAACTACCAAGCTATAAATCTCTGAAAAATAGGGGCTAATAATAGAAATGCTGACAGCCAGTTAATCATCCTGATGGTAGCTGATGTTGCTGTAATATTTTGCTGAAAGAGACAGGATTTTATTTAAACATTTTGCTGCTGTACTCTTGCAATGCCTGTTGTGTTACAATTGTCAGTGAACATTCTTGGTGCTCTCTGGCAGTGACAATTTGAACAGGGGAAGAATTCAAAATGTTATGAGAACTTCAATGTCTCATTGAAAACACACAGCAAAAATCTTTCACCACGAGATGGAAATATTTCCAAGTTCCTTTAAATTAAGCCTAAAGGATGGAGCCTCCATCCAAATGGAGGAGAGTTGTCCAACAATGGGAATTCAAGGTATAGCTGGTACACGAAGCAGCATCAATGTATTACGGGGGTATACATGTAATGTTCTGGAGAAGCTAAGGACTGCAACAAGCATAAACAACTGTATTCCAACTTGGGCAGGATATGACATTCTTTAAGAGGCATATTTCTCTTCACCAATCTTTTTTCATACATGGTTTATTTTTGCTTTTCATTTGTATTTGGTACACAGAAAACGCTTTCAACAGATGTATTCCATTCAGAAGTACTCTTTGTAAGTCCTGATCAAACTACCAGAGAAATCAATCGGTGTCCTTCCATTGACTTTAATGGAAGAAACATGAGGTCCTAAGGACTGATGCTGGTGGGAGTTTTACCTGAGTAAGGAGTGTTGACTAAAGCCCTAAACAAATTCTACTAAAGTATTTCGACAAGTGGCTTAACCCAAATGTGCTCACATTCCAAAAAAAATAATAATAATAGTAATCCCTTCTTTCTCACCTCCAACCCCTCCACCATTTCTCAGGCAAAATCTCACACATGTGCACACATTACATCACCCCAGGGATAGTCATAGTTGGCACCAACTTTTAATGGGAGGCCCAGGAGCGCAGCTGCAGCAGTAATGGCAGTTGGGCACACATCTTCAGAGCCCCAGTGACATCCCCGCCTTGTAATTTTAAATAAAGAGAACTTGTCTGTGTGTTGGGGTGATGGCAGCACTTGAACTTGGAGAAAGCAAGAGAAAACAGGGATAGCCATAAATCAGTATTTGTTTGATTGCATTATAGCTAAGATAGATTGAGCATGCCCCTGCCCCAAAGAGCTTAAAATGTGTGTGCACGTGTAAACTAAACAAACAAGCTAGCAGAAGGAAGAAAAGAAGGAAATAGGCAGAGGTAGAAAAAATCTGGGAAATGGAAACAGAGGTTAAAAAAAAAAAAAAGAGAGAAAAAACACTGGATCTCTGATTCAACTGAAAAATGATCAGATTGTGCACTAGATCAATCACGTCATCTCGTCAGTGCTACCACTGTCCTTCCTTTTCTTCCTCTACCTTATTACACGTAAAATCTTACTTCTCTGCAGCTTGTCTTTTACTTAAGACTGTACAACCATTGGAGCAGTAATCAGATTGTATTCTGTTTGTGCAGCACCTAGCATAATGGGGCCGTGATTCCGAGTGGAACTGCTATTATAATAATAATAATTAAAAAATGTGATAGCCTGTATGTTATTCACACACACAATACCAATCACTTGTTATTGAAATAAGAGTATATTTGTGAGCAAGTGCCCCTCTTTTTAGTTTTGTTTAATATTGATTATTTTTCAGTGGCTCTTAGAATAAAATAAAGAATAGAGATCTAAGAAATTGGAAGAACCTATTGCACAGAAATATTTTAACATACGTCCATCTCTACAGTTCTTCTGACCTACTCAAAGTAGTCTCATGGGGACATAATATCTGCTGTAATGGAGCACATCATTGATCTACCCAGCCCTGTCACTGGCAGTGATAATTACATGATGCTCTGGAGAAGCTGAACACTCTCTAGCAGCCTGAGGACAAATGTAATAGTATACCACCATCTCATTCTTCTAAAAGCCTCACAACAAGCATGCATCGAATGCTACCAGCCAGACCAATTCCCTATCCCCTGTCCTGTTTGATTTCAGTGCCAGTGGGCATTAGCAGAAATTGATATTCCTAACTGCACACCCCCCATACACTTCTCTCCTGATGGCAAATTTGTATTTCAGTTTAGCCGTTAACCCCTATGTAGACCAGAGTGCTAATCAGCTGAAAGAGAAGGTGTCATAGACACCCAGGAGGCAGCTGGGGATGAGATGCTGTGGAGTACCATGAACTGAGAGCACACAAACACAGGTGTGGAAAGGAGCTAAGAGGGGTCTCTCCAAGTATTGCTTTACATGGCACCCAGAAAAACTAAAGCCACCCCTGCCCATCTTCCTTCCACCTCAATACATAGAGGCAATTTTGTATTCCTGCAAGTGGGGGAAATAATTATACCCATATTTCTGATAACATTTTAACTTGTATACATGATTCTATTATAGTCATAGCACTGTGTAGTCTGAAATCCAGCCATAGTATTTGTCTCCATGACCTCCTGCAGCTGTGATTTTAAAGTCCCACATAAAACCTTCTTGTTTCTAATGTATAAGAAATGTTTACTGTGCAACTTCGTATCCTTGGTGTGGAGGAGAGGGCATAAGAAAAATGAACAGAACAAAGAGCAACCATAAAAAAGAAAAAAAAAAAAGAAAAAAACAGGCAAACCCTGAGTTACCTATATGGCTCCAACAAAATTCATTAAAAATCAAGTTACTTTGACACTCCACTGTCTCCAGTTTGTATTTGTGGCACATATGATTTCCATCCAAGTTTGCAGATGATACAAAATTATTCAAGACAGTTAAATCCAAAGCTGACTGAAAATTGTTACAGGAGGATCTCCCAAAACTGAGTGCCTGGGCAACAAAATGGCAAATGAAATTCAACACTGATAAGTGTAAAGTAATGCACATTGGAAAAAAATCCCAACTATATATAATGATGGGTTCTAACTTACCTGTTACCACTCAAGAAAGAGATCTCAGGATAGTTCTCTGAAAGCTTCAGCAAAATGTGCAGCAGGGGCCAAAAAAAGCCAACAGAATGTTATGAACTACTAGGGAAAGGACAGATAACAAAACAGAAAATATCAAATGCCATTATATAACTCCATGGTGAGCCCACATCTTGAATACTGTGTCCAGTTCTGGTTGCCCCATCTTAAAAAGTATATAGTGGAACTGGAAATGATTCAGAGAAGAAAGATGATCAAGGGTATAGAACAGCTTCCGCACAAGGAGAGACTAAAAAGATTAGGGCTGTTCAGATTAGAAAAGAGAGATGGCTAAAGGCGGAATATGAGAGAAGTCTATAAAATCATGAGTGGTGTTGAAAAGATGACTCAACAACTGTTATTTACCCTTTTCCACAATACAAAAACCAAAGGTCACCTGATGAAATTAATAGACGGACGATTTAAAAGAAATAAGAGGAAAATTTTTCCACATACTGCAGTTAACCTGTGGAATTATTTTTATAATTATTGAAAGCTAGCAGACAAAAGTAACACACTTTCAACACACATCTAGGTCTGCCCACAGAAATACAGGAAACATATTTCTATCTGGACATTTTAATTGTATCCTGTACATAATACACTTAATAACTGTTCCCATGTGTTCCTCCTTTCCAAAATTTGTGCACAGACCCTTGCAACTGATTTAGGCTTTTTATTTTATTGCTAATTTTGGCATCCTTTTTCCTAATCCTTTATCTATTTATGTGCTAGTCCACTCCTCCACCTGAGCCCACTGCAACCTTCTTTTTTAAACTGCAGTTAAAAGCATGAATACCTTCCTTTCAGAATCCTACAATATTAGTATTGGTATCTCTAAAGCATCTCCTTTGTCATTTGAGTCATATTAACACAGGTAAGGTCAATTTTATATTAGTCATTCAGTAACTGGAATGATTTGTTGTGCTTCCCTGTATCCTTAAAAAGGCAGACACTGCTGAGTTTCAGTGTGATGACCACACTGCACATCATATTCTAAGGCTATGCCTACACTATGAGCTTGGGGTACAATTCCCCTGCTCCTCCTCGATGAGAGCTAGCACAACTATAAATGTTCGTGTACCCACAGGAACATGGGCAGCGGCAAAGATGACCTGTACATGTACAAACCTGCCTGAAACCGGTGGGTACATACTCATCACAGCTCAGCTGTGCCTCCACCGCCGTTGCCCACACTACTGCAGCTATGTTACTGTTTATTTTGGTGCTAGCCCTCATTGAGCTACTGCAAGTAGCATACACAGGCAGGGGAATCACACCCTTAGTTTGCAGTGCAGCTATAGTATAAGCATGGCATTTACCAGTGCCAGAACTTCCTTAACATTTGGGGAAAAAAAACAACTTAAAATTAGGCTTTGCCCATGTTTGCATGTGAACTGTTTTTAGACTTCTCCAGAAAGAGGACCGAATGCATTTGTAGCGGTCTTTTAACTCAGTACAGCAGAAGGGAATACTGAGCATGAGCTAGTAGCATTGGACCAGCAAACGCTCCACAGCAATCCACACGCCAGTTTATTATTATTTATACTACCATGGCACCTAGGAGCCCCAGTCATGGGTCAGGACACCACTGTGCTAGGTGCTCTACAAACGCAGAACAAAAAACCAGTCCCTGTCCCAAAGAGCTTACAATCTAATTCTAATGCCTGATGTCCCACCCCACCCCACCCCCGGCCTCCCAGACAAGCAGAACTAATCAGCTCTTCTTCTGGAGCTCTTCACTATCACTCTTCAGCTGATTGGAACCTTCTTTGCAGAGTGCATGGCACACGAGTACTTGATTTAAAAATAAGAATCTTATGGATAACACTGCGATCCAGTTGGGTTTTGCATTCAAATTCTGAATATAAAGAGCAACTGGAACTAGAAAAACCTTTGCTCAGGTGGCTGTAGCTCTGCAGAAGCAATACAAATATTAGAAAGAGTCAACTCTACATACTAATTAACTGTGAGGCTGATCAGGCCAGCCACAGAGAATGTGCTCACTGCAGTTCAACATGGCGAGTCCTTGTCCAGCTGGCTGGAAGGAAAGAGAGTTGTGTCCCCTTTAAGCTCCCCTCTCTCTCCCTCAAGGAAGGAAGAGGGAGGATTGGGAAAGTTTACAGGGATAGAGCAGGGAAAAGCAGAAAGCACCTGGGCCAGGTCAAAGAGGCCCCTTCCTGCTGACCAGAACAGAGAGGGGGTATTTATACCTAAGGCTAAGATTTTGTCACACATATTTTTAGTAAAAGTCAGGAAAAGGTCACGGGCAATGAAGAAAAATTAATGGAAACCCGTGACCTATCCGTGACTTTTACTAAAAATATGCATGACAAAATGGGGCGCCGGAGGGTCCCCACACCATACCCAGAGGGCCCCAGCTCAGAGCTGTGGGGTCCCCCCACTGCCCACGGCTCAGAGCTCCCAGGGGTCCCACTGCCTGTGGCAGCTAGGAGTGGCAGGGTCCCCCCACCACCCATGGCAGCTTAGAGCTGTGGGTACCCCTGCTGTCCGCAGCAGCTCAGAGCCACTCACGGCCACCAGGAGCTGCAGGCACCCACACGTCATGGGCTAAAGTCACGGAGGTTTCTGGAAGTCACAGATTCCATGACCTCCATGAGAAAAATCATCACCTTATGTATACCCCATGCAGCCCCAGGGAAGCTCACTTTTACTTGGATCGGGCTGGCAGGACCCACCGACCCATGAAATTTGCACAAGGACCAGACTGCCTCATACCCACTGTTGGCATTATGCTAGTCGCCCTCTTTCTCTTTGCAGCAGGCAAGGAATTTTTCCCTCACTGCAGTGCCCTTCTGGTTGAGGTGAGGTTGTGTCTTTCGCCTTCCTCACAGTGGGTCTGGGACCACTGGAGCGGAGGCAGGGGGGTTGAACATTGCCATTTAGTATGTTAAACTAGTGGCTGATGTCCAGGGTAGGCAACTCAGTATAGAAGGGATACTGTTATCGGAAAAAAAACAGATTGGACCGAAAGCATCATTTAAATAGCCGAGAAAGGGAATTTGGGGCTCCGACATCAGGCACAGCATGCAGCTGACCCTCCTCCCTTTTAGCCCCTCTTTACCTCATCTAAGGGAAGGGCAGCAGGGACAGCTGGGCCCAGGTTAGGGATTATGTGAAAATGATGATGACTTGTACAATTTTATGCCGGGTATACCCAGCTATATTCATAGAATAAAGTTGCGTCCTAATTAACCCACAATCACTGCTTCCTGTCTTTGTCTGGTGTGGCTGGACAATTTCCTGACTAGCCTCCTGTCTCGTCCACTCCTGGTTTTGCAGATGGTGTGTTCTAGCTGCTGCAGATGGTGTGTTCTAGTGCATTACGAGTCTTATTTTAAACCCTGGCACCTGCGTAGCACTTACGTAAATCCACAGATTTGAGACCTCCTCAATACTTATTGAAACAAACCTTAAGAACTTTCAGGGAACAATGAGATTTATCAGGTCAAAAATTAGAATTACAGACCATAATTTCAACTTTACAAGATCAGCTCCCCTTGCCCTGCACAGCTTGTGTAATGTGAGCTGGAATGCAGTCAACTACACCAAGTGTTATTTTTTCTAGCTCTATATTTACACTTCAAGGTGTTATTCAGAGAACAGAAGAAGCAGGCCAAATCCGCACATGAACCTTCTAGGGAGGATCCAATGAAATCTGATTTGGGGTGTTTTTGGTTTTTTGGGGTTATTTTTTAAGTTTTCACACATTGCAGCACTGTTGAGCTGGAGGGGATACGGCTGAGTCTAGGAGCCCATGAAGGAGAAGTTCAGCTTTCAGTTTATTTAGAAAAATCAGTCTTCACCTTGTAAATATAGCCAGGGCAGGAAGCCAAAGTTGGGGCTTCAGCGAGGGGCAGGGCCAGAGCGAAGCTGGGGGCAGAGCAGGGCTGGATGGTACTCCCTCCCTGTGCCCTGCTGAATGTTCCTCTGCACCCCGTTAAGGGGGCATGCCCCACAGTTTGGGGACCACTGTTCTAAGGCCAGTCCTGTTAGTTAAAATGTTCAGCCTTCTGTGAGTTGGGACCAGGATGTCTACTGCTCAGACAGTGGCCATGTCACAGGCGTGCCTGGTATTGCCACAAGAACTACCTCCTTTGACTCCCATCAGCAGTGGTAGGCACATTTGTGGAAAGTACCATGTAGTCTCCTCACCCTCAACCCACCCCACAGGCCACTCCAACAATACGCAATTAATTTTTTTTTTGTGGGGGTATAGAAGGAATATTTTAACTAGGGAATGGCACTTTGCTGGCTGAGGTGGAAAAAATCTTTGAGGGATCCTCTTGTTCTACCAAAAATCGCAACATCCTTGCATATCTTTGCACTTCCCAGTTTTGGCGAAGTCCAAACGTGGAAGAATCATGAGAAAAAAAAGCTATTCTCAGTGTGTGTGTGCGCGTTTAATTGTACTGAAAAACACAAGAGCTGGTTGATTTCTCAACCAAAAAAGGTGCAGATAAGCCTCTGAGCTCTAGGATTCTTACCTAAGCCTTTTGGAGATTCAGCCCTTACTAATCATGCCCTGTTCTACTGCTCAATCATTCCAGAACATTCTCCATGATCATCCCTCAATCTAGGGTTGCTGCTATCCTGAAATTTGTGGGATCATCCTGATTTTCCCAAGTCAATTCCACTTGAGGAATATTCAAGAGTCCCCAGACCACATTCCATTTCATGAAATATCACATTATACCACAATGACATTTAGGACATGTCAGTTTATCATCATGAAGTTGAATGCCAAATTTTCTCCAGGACAAACTAAAAAAATTCCCCCACCTAAAACAGAGTAATTTGAGGTCATAAATATAACAATTTGTGACTTCTTAGTCTCATTAGTACATATGTATAATCAACTTCACAAGAAACATATTGGCCCATAAACCTCATTATCTATATCACGGTTAATATATTTTCTCTCTTTTTTTGTGTTTGTAGGCCTCAGAGCAGTAAGTTTAGCAAATTTTAAATTCATATCAGGACTTACAGAATTTCAAAAGGGGCTGTACAGAATCCATGTAGAGAAAGTCCCTGACATCAGAAATTCTAGAAGTGGGCACAGAGAATGCACAGTTTGACAAATATTCTATGTAACAGGGCACACAGATGAAAAAAAAAAAAAGACATGCTGCTTTTTTTAAAATAACTCGGTAACCAAGTATAGTTTGTAAGAGGATCTTGCACATATTTCAAAAATAGCACGTGTACATGCTTTAAAACCATTTATTTGGATTGAATTTTGTGAATAAAACAGCATTAACATTTTATTTTAATATCTCCTCAGGTGGCTATCAAGTCAACTTAAATATATAAGTTATACACACAGAGCTTTTATTTTTCGTGGTTTATTAATTTCAATTTTGGGGGTGTATTTTTAGAAATTTTTGAGTTTTTATGTAGACATAAAAAAAGTGGGGTTTCAGAGCTCTCTTTATATATACTGTAATGAATAATGCACATTATAAAAGCACAATAAGGAACCTTCAGTGCACACTACCAGAGTCTACATGGAACATTTAGCACACAATACATTAGTGAGCTTTAGAAATCATACCCCTATAGACTGCATTACTGCTCCATGTAGACAAGCCCTTAGATGCAAGTAACCATTTCTGGTGCTTTCCCAGTGTTTACTGGATGAACACAAATTTCATTTTTATTTATCTACTTATTTATTGTATCACGGGTATTTTACCATGGTTTATCAATTAAAACCAAAAATCAGAAGTCCTAATTATATATAATAAATCTATCCTAATCCCCTGCATTTATACAAAGAAAAAGACTGAAGAATGAGAGAAGTAGGAACAAAACTAACTTTTTTTTTTTTTTTTAAGATTACTTATATTCAGATACATTTAGGAAACCCATGTTCCACCTTCAACCATTTTTATTGTTATACTTGATAATTCTTGTCCTTTAAATTAAGAATAGATTCCAGATTTCCTCAAATTTTAACAGTTTATTTTATATACTGTATCTGACATTTTCATATGCATATTTAAGTTGTCTGAAATCCACTCCCCTATTGATGGTTCCAACACTATTCCTGTACTTCAGTAGGACATTTTTGCTATCACTGGCAATCCAAATGGGTTTCCCAAAGTCAAAATTCCTACCCTTCCAAAAAAGTTAAGTTAAACTAAAACAAACGCCTCTTGATATTGTCCTTTTGATATTCCATTGTTAATAGCTCTCTATATACGTCTCTGTGACTTTGTAAAATAATTTGTTGTAGGAGAGTAAAAAATGTTTTCATAAAGGCCAGAAAACTTACGTTGAATGTTTTTTTTTTCCCCTAACAAAAACAAAGCTAATGGACCCAAAATCTGTAGTCAGTTACACTAGTTTTACATAGTCTAGACATAAACAGAAGATTTTGGCTACATATATCAGGCATGATCTTTCGTCTATAAATCCATGCCCACTGTCCTTTACTGCATGGTTCAACTAAATTATGTACATCTATGTGTGTTTTTAATCTCTTTCTTTATCAACATTTTTAATATCCTTCCTGAGGCGAGGCTTCTACAATTAACTGGATCCACCCAGTTCCCTTCTTAATGATGGGAACTAGTATATTAGTCACCTTCTGGTCTGATACTTCCTGTATCCTTTGTGAATATCAAAAGTACTCACCAAAGACTGTACAGTTTCCTTTGTTACAGCCTTCTAAATTATGAGATGCAGGTCATCTGGCACGGTTAACTTTTAATAGTTCTGTCTGCTTTACTTGTTCAGTTGCACTTAATTCGCTTTCCTTGCTGTGTATTGTGAAAACATATCACTCTCTCAGAAGTCACCTTCCACCTCTTGTGGGAATATAATGACATAAATAATTCATTTACGCCTTGAGAAACATCATCCTCATTTCTCACTATGTTTCTTGTCCCTCAAATATCTCTATTGTCATCTTGCCTGTTGGCTTCATATGTTCTCAAAGAATTCATTATTTTTCTCTTTACTTGGCTACATTTTATTGTTAACTCCTAAATTATTTCACAGATCAATTCCCTTACAAACAACACAGGAAACCTTCCCCACCTTAGACCGCCATTTCCAGATTTCCTCTTTCAATAAGACATCTGCTCTTACATACAGGGGTGGTATAAGTGTATGTCTACACAGCTGACATTAAAGCAATGCCGCGGCAGTGCTTTAACGTGGCTGTGTAGTCACGGCTCCAGCGCTGGGAGAACGCTCTCCCAGCACTGTAATAAAACCACCTCCATGAGGGGAGTAGCTCCCAGCACTGTAGCACTGCCAACACTGCCACTTTACAGTGCTGAAACTTGCATAGCTCAGGGGGGTGTTTTTTCACCACTTGAGCGAAGAAAGTTTCAGCACTGTAAGTGGCAGTGTAGACAAGGCCTAAGGCAAGTAGTTTGTGTGTAATCATGTAAGTCTGAGGCTTTAAGACTCCTCTCACCTTCATTGCCAGACACCCTACATCTAGACAGGACAACTATATCCTCCCACACACTCATAAGTCCCACTAAGCAAGCTCTGTGCTTGTGACAACTGCAATACACACAACTTTTTCCATCCTTTTCGACCCTGTAAGCACCACTAGCAGGACTAGTACCTTATCCTGTAAGCTCTACAGAGCAGCAACTGTCCCCTTGTTATGCATTTGTATGGTGCCTAGCACCAAGGGGCCCTGTTCCCTGACTGGGACTTCTAGGTGCTACCATAATACTAATTGTTATTTAATACTTAATAACTGCCTATGTGCAGTCAAAGGACTGTGGAGACTGTGGCAGTCAATCAGGAGAAGATTGTGTTCTCTTTAGCTACTGTCCCTACCTGCTCAAGGCCTACCAGGCAGGTCCAAGGAATACTTACTCTGTTGCCCTCCAAACCATCTTGGGCCTGATTTCCCCTTGCCCTGCCCCTCATGTGGTCACTTACGCCAATTCAAGGACAGCACAAAATTCTGCCATTTTGATTTGGGGATGTTTTATACGCAGTGGGGAGATCAGATGTTTCACTCCAATCAACCCCCCTACTACAGCAATTGATTAGCAGCCAACAACATGCCACTTCCTCTGACATATCAATAACCCAGTTACAAAGCAGTCTGGGACACCTGCACAACCACACAGAGCCAGGAGCTCTGGTTGTCAGGAGGATGTTGATGCACCTCTGAAAGTTCTCTCGCATGCTTACCTACACTTACAGCGCTGCAGCAGGGCTGCTGCACCAGTGAAGCTGCACTTCTGCAGTGCTTAGTGAAAACACCACCTACGCTGACGGGAGAGCTTCTCCTGTCAGTGTGGGTACTCCACATCCCTGAGAGGGGGTAACTGTGTCGATGGGGGAAGCCCTCCTGTCAACACAGCACAATCTACAATGGGGGTTAGGATATTTTACACCCCCTGAGTGATGCAGTTATACCGGCATAAGTTTGTAGTGTAGACCAAGCCTCACTCTCACCCTGAGACTACAGGAGGACAGACACAGGACCAAGCCAGCCAGGCCACTTACCTTCTCTCCAGAGACCCAGATTGCTCTGCCTAGAAAAAAGCTACACTCCCATTCTGGCAAACACGTACACAGATGCTTAACCTGACAGCTGTGAGTTGTCCCAAAACCAGAACTTTCCTATTGAGGGTTCCCCCATTGCTTTCCTAACTCATGCAATGGAAGTACTCACATGTATAAAGGTCAGCACTCGTGCATGTGTTTTCAAAAAGTAATTGCTTCAGGCCTTCATCCTACAATCTGCTTCCCTTCCGTCACCACCAGAGGAGTCTCCCATTAAACGAAACTCCAGATCGTCACCAAGCTGACAAGAGAACTACCCTGCTACTACTCCAGTCCAGGCAAACTGCAGTGGATGGAGGCATCTATGAATGGCAACTGAGCCATACTGTGAACTTATTTTCTAGAGCAATGTCTTACAGCAGCGGTTCTCAAACTGGGGATCTCCATCCCGTTTTAAGGAGGTCACCAGGGCTGGCATTAGACTTGCTGAGCCCCAGGGCCAAAGCCTGAGCCCCACCGCCCCTGGTGGTGGGACTCATGTTACAGCCCCCCCCCCCCCCCACCTGGGGTTGAAGCCCTTGGGCTTTGGCTCCCCTACCCAGATCAGCAGTGTTCGGGCAGGCTCAGGCTTTGGTTCCCACTCCTGGGGTCATGTAGTAATTTTTGTTGTCAGAAGGGGGTTACGGTGCAATGAAGTTTGAGAACCCCTGTCTTACAGGATATAACAAAATGTGGGGATTTTAACATGACAGAGAAACCTCTGAAATGAAGGAAAGGAAAAGGGAGGCCTGCATCAACAAGAGGGAAGAGAGGAGTTCAGGAAGCATGCATAAATAGCATTAGTCTATGTCATGTCCATGGGAAAAGGTGGGGATGGTTCCCCTTTGAAGTCCACTTTAACCACTAGGGATGTAAAATATTAAGCCGTTAAACAGCTAACCAATAAGTATTAGTCTCACCGTTAATGTTATGTTAATGTAATGCAGTTCACATTTAAAACAGATTGGTAAATTAATTTCGTGACTTTGTAATACCTAATGTGCACATTAAAAATGCCGCAGCAATACCCAGGGCGAGGGGGTGCTGGAGCTTGTTGCACTCTCGCAGCTCGGGGCACTGCTGGATCAGCCCATGCCTGGCGGAGAGGGCACCACTTGGGGCAGGCTGGCAACCACCCGGCTCTGCTTCTCTTTCAGCTGGCTGCGGCGGTGGGTCTGCCAGAACACTTGGATCTGCCCTGGCACCGATCCGCCAAACTAGCTGCACTAGGCAGCTCCTAGTAACTGAGAGAGCAAGGGGTGGGATCAGAGCAAGACACATAGCACCCGGCCACATACACGCAATCGATCCCCCAGCCCACTGCACCAGGACCTTGCCACCCTGCCCCTCTGAACGTCCCATTTCTTCCTCCCGGTGTATAAATACCTCCTCCCCTTCTGCTGGCTGAACTTATTAATGATTAAACGGTAAACTGATATAATTTTAATCGTTTAAATGAGTACTTTTAAAAACTATATTTACATCCCCATTAACCACTACGTTGTCCTCCCCTTCACCATATCATATGGGACACTGTCCCTTAAGAAGCAACAAGCAAGGATTTTCCCCAGGTATTTTAATAGGTTGGGAGCTGTCAGTTTCCTAGTGGGAGGGCAAAATATAAGAGGTTTAACAAACAGGTTTAGTTGTGTTTATTTGAACTATCAGATGGCAAAAAAATGTGAGGGAGCCTTTCAAGGAGAAGAAATAAAACCCCAAAGCAGTTTTATTGCTTATAATATTTTGGAGGCAGCTCTGAAGTTGGGGATTACAGAAGTTTGCTAATGACCCCATATATCTTTCCTGCAAGTAATTCCATTATTGGTCACATAGCACATTTCCAGCAAGACATGCTTTGTGGACAGGAAGAAAGATACCACAACCAACATTTTCAAAAATGGGTATCTCAACACAGTCATTTAAATAAGCACTGAGGAGCCTATGGGCATCCTTTGACAACCCTGGCAGTGGTCTCTGGCCTGAGGATTTTACAATCTAAATGAATACATTTTAGATGAAGGATGGGATGTAACAAAAAGCTAATGACTGAGCACTAAAGTCGGACACACATATTGCTAGTTCCACTTTATTTCTGTGGTGATTTGTTTTGTTAATTGTTCTTCCTTCCAGCAACTGTAAGACTGGAACACAGAAAGCTAAAAAAAATTCATCTTTACAACTCAGTCACTTGCTTTCTACATCCCATTCCCCAGCCTTCATCATCTCTCTTTATCCTCTGGCAGACCCACACCCTCATGTGCACAAGGCATCCACCAGCTCTGCCATTTATTTTGGCCTTGTGCTGGTCTGTTCAGGCTTCGTAGTGTCAGGCTGATGATGTAGCCATCATCTACATGTTGCCCATTTAGATTGTAAATTCCTTGTGGTAACATGTTTTACACCTACACACTAAGGAGTTTATGCAGTATAAATGCCATAGATAGAATAGACCTTGCCTTCCTACTTTTTTTTTTTTTATAAAGTACCCAAGAGACTTTTGAGGCAACATAAATATCAAAGGTTTAATATTTTTATTAATACCCCTCTTATTGCAACCAGCCAGGTTTCAGTTATATCTATGCTTTATTTTTTCCCCCCAGGGGCCTCATGAGAGTCTTTCCACTGTTTCCAGTGGGCTTTGGATGAGGCTCTATTTACATATGCCATCAGATCTCCTGTTTAATACTCCTCAATGAGGTAATGAATGGCAATTAAAATGTCTTGCATTCACTTAAAATAAGTAACTTTGTGAAGTTAAATCGGGATTTAAACAAAACGTAATGGAAAGTAGTCAGGTAAGCATTTAATTCCCAATGCAAGTACATACTTCCCACTTATCTTTCTCCCCAGTCAGACCCATTCTTTTTTCAGCATATTTTCATGCACAACTCACAATTCATGTTCTAAGAAGCATTATTTCATAAAAGTAAATAATGTATTATCATTAACATATAGTCAAACAAATGTTGTCTAGTAACAAATCCAAATCACTTGTCATATTTACCAAATCACTGTTTTAAGTTGTTTGTTTATATGAAGATATGCATTAATATACAGAACGGTTCATCATCAAGTTATGAACTAAGCAGTTGGCTATTAAGGACGCTGTCATATCTCCTGCCACCATTTAAGAAATTATACTTGAGAGGTTTCAGATAAAGGGTTAGTTAATTCCTACTATTACTTGCACCAAATTATTATAATTTAATGTCCACTGACTACATGGAGAGCGTTCTTGTCAGTGAATGCTACAAAAGAACAGCATGCCTCTACAAATAGACAACATTATCAAAATACAATATGTAACAACTTCAAAGTGTTAGTCTCTTCTGCTGGTAAAAACAAATTAAAACACAATTTTTGGATTAACATATTTACAGATCATTTAATGTCTACCAGTTTCTCCCCCTTTGGAAATTAAGTACGCTCACTTACACTCCATAATTATACTGAGTGCAGAAAAAGAGACCACTACCAGCTAATAAACATGAGGAAAATTTTTCTTTACTGAACATAAAATTCTGTGAACCACGTATTTTTAAACTGACAGCACCAAAAATACACTAGGTGTATTTTTTTTTAGAAAGATATCTTACTTTTAAAAAAGCAATAAAGTACTGGAAATGTTCCTTTTTGTGACTTTAAAAATCAGTTGCACCTATGTTTTAAAGTCAACTGGAAAACTATTCAAAAGCATATCATCATGGCAAAATTCACCTACAGTTTCCAAAATCAGAGTTTTACCATGGGGCAGGTAAGTCTGCTTTGTCTGCTGAGGGATACCTAAAACATACTACAGTATAGTAGGGAAGACAAAAGGAAAACAAAACAAAACAAAAACAAAAACAAACTACAGCTTGGTTTCTCTGACTAAGAAGAACCAGTGGATGAATCTAAACTGGTAAGTGACTACTGTGTTTTGGCGTGATCACATCAGTACTGCAGTGAGATTTTATGCAATAATTTTAAAGCAGCGGAGTCCTGTGACATATGACAGTGTATATGTAAGGCTCAGCCAAAGGTTTGCTTGGAGACAATTTACCACCGCAGGTAAAGTTCATAGTGTGCCCAAATCAAAATATTGGCCACATTGGAAAGCCTCTGTTTTAACGAGTGTTGGAGCTAAATAATTTTTTTAATCACTAGAAATGAGCAAATCTCTATCAAATATTATTACTGTTGCAATATACTAAAATTAGACCTAATAGTTTACATTCATAAATAATTTCCCCAGAGTAAACTATAGCCTACTTGGTTTATCTACCCCAATTCCAAGGCATCTATAAACACATCAATCCTAGAGCTCAGACCACTAATTTAATGGGTAGACCATGTCCCCTTAATTATCCTAATTCATGTATAGACTGCATATAAAAAAAATAATTCTCTCAGTAATCTTTTATACAGAGATGCAAAGTTGGTTTCAACACTAGTTTTCACTACTGAACAAGTACACAAACAAATATGTTTTCAGGGTAGACAAAAAAGCTTGGCAAATTTTTAATAAAAATCGACAAATGGAAGTGGGTTATTGGTAAAACACAGACAGTATGTGCTACAAGTTGGAGCTATGCAACCTCAGATCTCATAAATTAAACAGGGTTTGGGCTTTTAGAACCTGGAAAAGCAAACTCCAAGGAGAGCCCACAGTGCTGCAAGTAACCGAGCTGGTGATTCAGCATCAACATTGTTTCCCACTGTTGTCTAGAGTCTGCAATCTGATCTGTGCAAGTAGACTGCTGCATCCATGTGGAGCCCCACAGACTTCAATGGGGCCCCCATAGTGGTCTGATTCACACGTTAAATTGCAGATCAGCTCCTAAGACAGTACTGAACCAGCACCCCAGGATTTTTCAGAAGAGATGTAAAACTAAGTTACTTCATCAAATGGCACTTTTTGCAATGTGTTGGTCAAATTTAACTGTAAGTGCATCCGTAAAATTCTTCATATAGTTTTGATTCATTTCCCCCCCTAAAAACTGGCATGTACTGTTGCCACCCCCAAATGTTTACTGCATTCCAACCAAAGAGGGCTGCATTTCACTGGTATATGAACCCTGTTTATACCAAATCTAGAGAGTGCTTTAAGCCCTTCCAGGACAAAAGAAACTATTATAAAAATTAAAAATTATTGAAGCACTGTAACCTATCATTCAAGATAACTTCTCATCTTCTCTGAATTATGGATATTGATGTAAATTCCACAAGCAAAAACTCAAATGGAATTTTTTCAAAATTTATGATCATTTTACTATTATCTCTGCCATCTTCTAGTAACAACATCTGCACCATTGCAGCTAAAGGTCAACCACCCTTCCATTACAGATTTCTCCTTTCAGGGATTTATAAGTGAGCAGGATTTATAAGAAGCTGGTATACAAAAGTCAATTTGGAAACAAGTTTTTAAATTTTTACCTGTTTATATTTTTAAGTCAGTTCAACAAGTTATAAGGGCACATAAGGAAGTTTACCATCCAAATCACCTCTTTGCACACAGTTTTGATTTAAAAAGAAGTTTCCATGCAATTAGGTATTGCTATGGCCCAATTCCTTAGTAGCTTGGAGGAAAAAAATTCCAACTAACAAGATATTTTTGGAAGTGGCTGCGAAGCATGCTACAAATATACGTCTCAGAATAATTTTACTAAAGCAAACATAACTATGCATTTTTTAAATTGGTCCAATGTCTACACTAGTGGTTCTGAGCAATTTGTTGTATTTTTTAAACAATGTTATTAAAACATTACCACCAGAGAAAGAATACATTAAAATAAATATGTCTGAAACGGAGATAACAGCCAGATACTTTTTGGTTTAGAGTTTTGCTGTGGGTAGGTATAGATATTGTATGGTTTACTCGCATTGTACATTCTACCCAGCATTTCTCAAATGTGGCCATCATGCGGCCACCAGGGACTTTTCTTGTGGCCACAGCCTCCTAGGCGGGTGTGGGGGGTGCGAAGCAGTGGTCCTTCCCCCAGGGCCACCAGCAGGGGTTGAACCCTGCTCCCCACTGGAGACACAGGCAGCTAGTGAGTTCCCCACCTTCCTGGCGACGGTAGGGTCGGGCTCCAGCCCTGGGGTGGTAAGCAACAGGCTCTGGCCACGGGGCTCCAACCCCCACCTGCGGGGCTCACCCCCTCATTGCCCCTGGCCCCCACCAGCCCATCATGCATTCTTCCCCTCATCCCCCACCTACCGACCTCCCCATCCAAGGCTTAATTTGTCCCCAGGCTTGTCAGGACTGAGTAAGTCTGCTGTGAAAAGTGATCTCTGTTAATATCACTTTTCACAGCCACAGACTTACTAGCTAGCAAGTCTTTAAAAAAAAAAAAAGAAAAGAAAACAAACAACAAAGACATGTTTCAGAGTAGCAGCCGTGTTAGTCTGTATTCGGAAAAAGAAAAGGAGTACTAGTGGCACCTTAGAGACTAACCAATTTATTTGAGCATAAGCTTTCGTGAGCTACAGCTCACTTCATTGGATGCATTCAGTGGAAAATACAGTGAGGAGATTTATATACACACAGAACATGAAAAAATGGGTGTTATCATGCACTTTGTAAGGAGAGTGATCACTTAAGATGAGCTACTACCAGCAGGAGAGGGGGGGGGGGGGGAACCTTTTGTAGTGATAATCAAGGTGGGCCATTGCCAGGAGTTAACAGGAACGTCTGAGGAGTGGGGGGGGGGGGGAATAAACATGGGGAAATAGTTTTACTTTGTGTAATGACACATCCACTCCCAGTCTCTATTCAAGCCTAAGTTAATTGTATCCAGTTTGCAAATTAATTGCAATTCAGCAGTCTCTCGTTGGAGTCTGTTTTTGAAGTCTTTTTGTTGTAATATTGCGACCTCTAGGTCTGTAATCTACCAATGTGATATATGCCATCATGTGCCAGCAATGCCCCTCTGCCAGGTACATTGGTCAAACTGGACAGTCTCTACGTAAAAGAATAAATGGACACAAATCAGATGTCAAGAATTATAACATTCATAAACCAGTCGGAGAACACTTCAATCTCTCTGGTCACTCGATTACAGACCTAAAGGTCGCAATATTACAACAAAAAGACTTCAAAAACAGACTCCAACGAGAGACTGCTGAATTGCAATTAATTTGCAAACTGGATACAATTAACTTAGGCTTGAATAGAGACTGGGAGTGGATGTGTCATTACACAAAGTAAAACTATTTCCCCATGTTTATTCCCCCCACCCCACCCCACCCCCACTGCTCCTCAGACGTTCCTGTTAACTGCTGGCAATGGCCCACCTTGATTATCACTACAAAAGGTTTTCTCCCCCTGCCCCCCCCCGCTTTCCTGCTGGTAATAGCTCATCTTAAGTGATCACTCTCCTTACAATGTGCATGATAACACCCATTTTTTCATGTTCTGTGTGTATATAAATCTCCTCACTGTATTTTCCACTGAATGCATCCAATGAAGTGAGCTGTAGCTCACGGAAGCTTATGCTCAAATAAATTGGTTAGTCTCTAAGGTGCCACTAGTACTCCTTTTCTTTTAACAAAGACAAGAACCTGCAAGAGCACCTTATTTGTGTTTTTATTCTGTTTAGGTCCAGTAAAGAATAGACAACTGTACATTATTTTTATTATTGAGTTTGCAAAAAGAGTCAATAAATTATATTGACTTGGACATGTATATGTGCGTATTTGTTTGTTTTTCCTAAAGTTAAATTGGCAGCGCGGCCACCAGCAACAGTTGGTGGCCGCACTTTGAGGCCACCATAAATTTTGTTGTGAGAACCTGTTTGCACTATGTCAAGTATTGCTACTGTACATTACCAACGTGGAACTTCACTTTGTCTCCAAGTCCAAAAGACTTTGATTCATCCTTGTTCCTCATTTGACAGATAAAGGTGATACAAGACTGAGGCATCAGTCAGCTTATCACCATCTACAGACCAAATGCCAGAATTAATCTTTACCTTGACCCTGCCTCTGCTGAAACCCTTATTTCATGCCATCTCAAGTACAGAAGTTCTTTCTTTACAAGCTTCCTAAATTCCTACTCTCTCTAATTCAAACATTGCATCTGACTACTCTGAGTCCTATTCCATACCCCCTAGTGAAGCACTGACTTCAATGACAGCAGAATCAGCCTTTTAAAAGTAAAAGTTTGGGCCACATCCCATCCCCATCTTCACTGGCTTCTCATGTAGTCAGCAAAAAATCTAAGAAAAAGAATTCAGGTCTCCTGGCTTCAAGCTCTGTGTCCTATCCACTGGGAATGCTACCCATCCTATTTTGAGCTAATCTTGGTTGTCTCCCAAATTGGGAATGCCACTTTTGCTTGAGCTGCTTTACTGATAGAGAATTCTTCTCGATTCTAAACTCACTATGAAACTATTCTTCTTCCTGACTAGTCTATACTTTATTCACCTTAATTTCACCTGTTAAAAAAATAAACCTCATTCCTTCAAATGATCGATAGAAACTACTTGGATTTTTGTATGGTTTATTTAAAATTGTTTTTCCATGCAAGAAAGTTAAAGAGTTGTTATTGTGTCACAATGACATTGTGAAATGCTCACTACTATGGACTCTTATTTATTTAAATATGCTACATTCTCGTTTTTAAAAAGATTGTGTTAGATATACAGAAAATAGTTTTTAGTACATCAGCAGCTAATTCTGATGCAGTCAAAATAACTAAAGCACGAGCGACACCAGAATGATGACAATATCAGATCTAGAATTAATCGATAACACATGTTGACATGGAACTAGAGGACATAAAGTGCCAGCAGCAGCTAAAGTGATGTATCCTTATCTGGGTTTTAGAATCTTATGGCATTTGCAGAACTCAAGGGGAATTACTAAGATTTACTGTGTATGTGCTTATTATTGTACTTTATAACTACCACTGTAGTGAGTAATTGCTTTGCCTCCATAAGTTTGAGACTTTTAACACTATTTTAATGTCATTCTTTGTATTACATAAAAATGCAAGCTTTGTGATCCCTATCTCACACTTCTAAACAAGTTCAATCCAATGTCAGAGCCATTGTGTCTGTTTGGGGCTTTTCAATGCATGTCCATTTTGCAATTTTTACTGTTTCATAAAAACATCTCTTAAAGACTGTAAATGCTTTGAAAAATATAAAGGGCTAGAAGGGTCGAGTGGAGACAATGACAAAAAAAATCCCATGCACTTCAGTGGTGCAGATTCAGGCCCAATATGCTGGATAAATAAGACTGCAGCATTTTTACAATGGCCAAGATTTTGAACCTACTTAAGACTTGGCTAATAAGCTGTGTCTTCTATAAATAAAAGGAAAAGCCAAATTCCAAAACACCCCAATATGCTTCCAGGGGTCACTTTCTTCTACATTCGCTATTCAAATGACTTCTACATCGTGCGTGCTCTGCACCACCTCTCGGTCCTCAGATACTCCTCACACCCCACTCCTCTTCCTGTGGGCCCCGGCACGGATAAGGCTGGAGAGAAGCTCGTGGGCTATAAGGCCATGTCTACTGGAAAGCCCTTTCACTTCCTTCCCCCCCTCATTTCATACCTACAGCGCTTTAGCTCTTAATCTCCCCCTTGCTTTTTACGCCCCGCACTCTCCCTTGCCCTCACCTCACGGCAGCCAGCATCCTCCCGCCGGGGACAGCTCAGCTCTGCCGAGCGCCTCCGCGGCGCGCACACACACACACGCAGGGGCTGCGGCTCCCTCCCAGCCCACCACCCCGCCCTGCCTCCCCCAGCTGACGGCCAGGAGGGGCGGCCAGGCGGTGGGGCTGGTGGGACAGAGCCGGGGATGTCCACCGCCTTCTCCGACTCCGGGCGCGCCCTGCGCCCGCAGCCGCGGCAAGGAGAGCGACGGTGAGCGAGGCGCGCCCGCCGAGCACGGGGCACCGCGGCGGCGGCAGCAACTGCGGCTGGCGGAGAGCCGAGCCCACGTTCTCCCGCGGGCGCAGCCCCCCAGGCACGTCCTGCCCTTCCCCGGCTCGCCCCAGCCACAGCCCAGCGAGGCCAGGCGAAGAGGAGCCGGAGCGCACCTGGCCGCTGCGCTCTGCCTCGCCAGACTTACCCCTGCGCCGCCCGGGCTGCTGCCTCCGCTCGCCGCCTCTCGCCCACACAAGCGGCGTCCAACATCAGCTGCGGGATGTAACCAGCCCTCCGGAAACGCTTTCCCAGCTTGCTGCGCTTAGCCCAGGAAACAATTCCGGCCTCTGGCCGCGGCGGCGGCTCCTCCTCCCGTCCCTCCTCCCTCGCCGCCGCCCGGCGCAGAGCGAGCTGCGGCACCCGAAGCGTTGGGAACGTGGTTGACGGGAGACCTCTGCCTAGGAAGGAGAGCGACGCCCTGTGTTCGCTGCTAGTTTTGCAGCTAGACTCTGCACGGCCGGATCCTGGGAAAACCGGGCTGTGTGCGTGGCCTGGCTACAGCGATGAAAGGAAAACAGTAAGAACGCGTTTGCTACCAACGCGATCTTCAATTTATGCAAGAAAGATCTGAATCTGCCTGTCGTTTTTAAGGTACCCAGCAAGCCGGTATCTGAGCACCAGAAACAATAAAAGGCATTAAATCTATGTGGGGATGGTGTGTTTCTCCTTCTCCCAAGAATCCCCCCCATGTCTCCTATCTGCATGCCTGAATCTTGTGTTTCACTATAAAATCCTTCATTCCCAATTTTCAGCGTACTTTAACCAGCCTAATCTACACTAAAATTGTTCTGGACAAAACTGTTCGAGACACCCAACAGTAATACAAATAGGGGCCACCTAACACCACTTCATAAATACATTAGTTTTTTCATATTTCAGTGTTTTTATAATTACATAAAAATAAACAAAAAAACTCTTCTGCTGCAACGTTAATGTAAGGTTATTAAAATAAACAATGAGATTTTAAAATATGGTGGAGGGATGTTGGAGGGATCACCAAGCGTGCCAGTCTGTCATGAAATTTATTGATTCTTGTTATAGGTTTTTGTTTCTCTCCATTTACTTGTAGAAGTAAAATAGGTGTGTGTATATATATCACACACACACACACACTTTGTTTTATAATTCTGATTAAGGTTGCATTCGTCTAGCCCATGATGAAAGGTGGTGTTCCTAGTTCCTGTTGCTTTTCAGAACATTTAAGAGCAACAACTGAGTCTTACTGATCTAAAGATTGTATACCACCTTGATGAGTGGAGGGCAGATACCTAAAATAGTGACTGTAGTCATTTCTGCCAGTTTCACCAGCATCAGCTCAGCCCAGGGCTGGATTACCCAATGTGCCCTAGCACATGCTTAGGGCACCAACAAAGCAGGGGGCACTAAAAAAAATAAGATTCTTTTTTGAAAAAATTGGATATTTGATATTTCAAAAAAAGCATTGAAGTAGTCATCATGGGAAAAATCAGAACTTTATTAGACTTCCTTACACTCCACTACACACTCTTCCCCTGTTCTTCTGTTCTCTTTTTATTACTTATTCCCACCTAAACCAGGAAGGCATCCTGCTAAAGTAGATCGAAATAATCCGAGGAAATCAGATCCTGTCATGTATTGCAATAAATTTATGTTTTATTATTGATATATTCTTCTGCGTTATATGTACTTGATTCATTTTTTTCTAATATATATACACACACATATACATAAAAATAGTGTACGTTGTGTAATTTGGGTTTTTTTTAAGTTCAGATAACTGAGATAAGGGGCAGGATGAAATATAACCAACTGAGTGGAGCACAGAAATGTAAACTGGTGGAAGAAAAGAAACAAACTAGTGAAATTTTCCAAAATCTTCCAAAGCTGACATAATTTTTCAAAGCAAATCCATCAGAAGCAACATCTTCTCTCAGTAGCACAGACATCGTTCCAAAACCTGTAGGTGTTTCAGAGACTTCTTCTATTGGTGATACAAACACCATTCCAGAACATGTGGATGTGTCAGAGACTGTAACTGATCATCCTACTCCTGGTGGTAAAACAGACATTGTTCTAGAAGGTGTGGATGTGTCAGAGACTGAACCTGCTCATGCTGTAAATAATAGGAGAAAAGATCCTGGTACGTGGGTTGATTTCAGTTCCGATGATGTGGCTTACTGGATAGATCGTGGACCAAATGACTGTCAACACCACACTGGGCCATTTGAGAAATCATGTCGGACGTTTACCAATGGCAAACCAACATATTGTCCACAAAAAAATATTTTTCAGCATGAAAGCGAATGGTGAGAAATACACTCGAGAATGGTTACTGTATTCACCATCAAGAGGGTCTGTGTACTGTTTTGTTTGCAAACTTTTTGCATATAAACCTTCAACATCCCGGTTTGCTGCAGATGGATTTAGGGACTGGCGGAATACTGTTTTAATTGAACAACATAAAAATAGCACTACTCACAGAGATTCAGTGTTGACATATTTAAATCGAAGACAGGATTGACACAAAAATTGGAAGAACAAATTAAAGGGGAGCATGAATACTGGCAACATGTCTTGCAGCGTGTTATAGCTATTATTCAAACATTAGCTGAACGTGGTCTGCCTTTCTGGGGATCAACTGATGCATTTGGATCATTGCAGAATGGAAATTTCTTGGGATTGTTGGAGCTTGTGGCTCAGTTTGACCCATTTTTATCAGGCCATATCTCAAAATATGGGAATGCTGGCAAAGGTAACCCATCATATCCAAGACAATATGTGATGAACTCATTAGTCTAATGAGTGACAAAGTTCGTTCAGCTATTGTGGATGAAATAAGTACTGCTGGGTACTTCAGTTTATCTGTCGACTCTACACCTGATCTTTCACATACTGGTCAATTGAGTATTGTAGTAAGATATGTGTCTCCCACAGATGGAAAACCAGTTGAACGATTTATAACATTCCTCAGTTTGAAAAGCCACACTGGTGAAGAAATGGCAAATCAAGTACTGCATTATCTGTGCCAAGTTTGTAAAAGAGATTTCTCAAAGTGCACAGGTCAATCTTATGACAATGCTGCCAACATGTCAGGGCGTTATCAAGGAATGCAGAAGAAGCTTTTAGAACAGAACAAATATGCCATATTCATACCTTGTGCTGCACACTCTCTCAATCTTGTTGGCCACAGTGCTGTTGATTGTTGTCCGGTGGCAGTAAGTTTTTTCTCAACAGTCCAGTTACTTTATACATTTTTCTCTGCCTCAACACACCGATGGGCAGTTCTTAAAACATATTTGGGTAATTATTGTGTGTTGAAATCTCTCTAATACTCGCTGGGGGGCACATGCAATGGCAACAAATGCAATTCTGGAGTCCTACTCAAAGATTGTGGATGCATTAGGAAGTATAGCTGAAGACCAATCACAAAAGGGAGAAACTATACGAGAGGCAGAAAACATTGCAAACAAGATGCAAGAACTAGAGTTTGTATTCATGTTGACCATGCGGAATGAAATTTTACAACACTTTTACCACACAAGTCAAGCTCTCCAAGAAAAAGAATTGGATTTGAAAACATGTGCAGACCTCTGTCAATCAGCAGACACTTACACACTTTGAGGAATGATTTCAGAAGACTTTAAGACATATCAAAAGATATCTTGCCTGATACTAACTACAAAGAAGCCCAGTCCTGCAAGCGAATCAGGAAAAAACAAGCAACTGATAGCAGTGCAACAGAAACAGCATTGAATCCTAGAGACAAATTTCGCGTATCTACTTGCTACGCTATAACTGATACAGTTGAAGCTCATAGGAAGAGGAGAGGTGAAGTGTACAAAGAAGTATCAAGTACATTTTCTTCTCTAAACGATATGGACTTATCTGACTAACAATATTCACAAGGTTCCCGAAAGCTAGTTGACTCATACCCTGTTGACTTGAACATGAATGTCTGTGGAGAAGTATGGCAGTTCCACTGTTATATGCGTGCAAAGTTTAATGAAACAGGAAAAATGAAATTCAGTCATATTGATCTTCATGACACAATATTGAAAAATGTATATTTCCAAATGTAGAGATTGCACTACATATTTTTCTAACATTGATAATTACTAACTGCTCCGCAGAACGCTCTTTTCCTCAGCTGAGAAAAAGAATAAAAAACCCTCAGAGAACAACAATGTGTCAGGACAGACTTGATTCACTTTCCCTATTGTGTATGGAAGCGGACATGCTTCGTTGAGTCAGCTTCGATGAACTTATCCAGAATTTTGTAATCAGAAAATCTAGAAAGAAGCTATTTTAATTTCAGCATACATGTAAGTTGTGTCATTTCGAAAAATAAAATTTTATTTTATGGTATAGTATTGTTTTTATTTTGAATTACATATGGGGGGGCACCATAATGTTTTCAGTGCTTAGGGCCTCTAAAGGCTTAATCTGGCCCTGGCTCAGCCTTACGAGGGTTGAATTGAGCCAGGTGCCCTTCCTCTAGGACAGCGGTTCTCAAATTTTTTTTCGTGGACCACTTGAAGATTGCTGGGGGTCTTGGCGGACCACTTAAGGATCTTTCCAAATGTTGTTTGTACCATTAGCTAACTATTGTAAAGCACTTTGTATAAAAGAGCTATTTTAAAAAAAAACTTTAATAAGAATTAACGGTTTTTTTTGTTCTACAAATAAAAGCACACAACTCATATTTTAATATCAGCAGTCTTACCTTTCTAATACAATGGATGTGCCCTCTCTCCCCCACCGTGGCAGCCCCCCGGCTGGGCTGGGAAGAAGCGGGGTCTCTCCCTCTCTCCCCCACCACGGCAGCCATAGAGCTGAGGCTGGGAAGGAGGGCCATCTCTCCCCGGCAACTGCAGCCCTGGAGCTGGAGAAAATCGCCTCTTTCTCTGGCCACCGCAGCCCTGCACGTCCCAAATTCCCCTCCACCCCCTCTTCTCATGCCACTACCCCCTCCTACCTACACCCTATTCCTCCCAAGGCCACCACCTTACATGTGCATCTTCTCCAGGGTCCAGGCACCTAATTAGTGGAGTCATGCCTGTGCGGCTCCACTAATTAGGTGGGTGGCCCTTCATTCTTTTGTGTGCGGCCGCCCAGGCACGCACCTTAGAGGGAACTATCCGCAGACCACCTGAACGGTGCTCACGGACAACTGGTGGTCCACGGACCACAGTTTGCGATCCTCTGCCCTAGGAGCTTATTTACATCAAGGACAAAGACATGAATAAGTGTCACCTGTATATGCAGATATTTGAGCTCAAAGCACCCTATTATTTCCCCTAGCAGTAAATTAGATTTATTGAATAGGAGGGGAAACTACAAATAAACCTGCGGATCTCTGCAAGTGGAGAAGTAACTGTCCATTTATTACCTTTGGGGATCTAACCAAGAGGTATAAGAAAAGACATGTTAGTGCAACTCATTCAACCACACCATCTCTCACAAGCAATACTTAATAGTAGACTATTTTGAAGGTTGCTAGAAAGTGCAGAAGATGAAATGGACATTTGTCTCCTGTCCATTATTATGATATCCATCAGTGCAACTCGCACCATCTTGTTGTACATGGTTGTACACAGAGAAAACAAATAGAGTTCAGCCAGCACGTTGTAACATTATTGATCTGCAGCATTAAGTACTAACTGGACTACTGCATGCCTCAAAGGGATTGATAGACCAGCGTTCACGTTTTCTGATTATAGTCTTTTTGCATAAGTAATCTGTGCACCATCATAATTTGTGAGAGTGATGTGGAAGTACAGGATGTTTCAGGGCTAGTACATCAATGGTAGAAGATAGTCGTTTTATCTGAACAGTTCACTATATTTAACTTTGCAGATGTATAGCTTTCTCCATCAGGATGTTCTGGAAACTCTCTACATTTATGAGTCTGTGGGCCTGGATTAATCTGGTTGGTTCTTTTCCTAGTTGAAAAGTGAAAGGATCATGGCCTATTACTATGTCCCTAATGTTAATACCCAGGGTACAGATTTAGCCTAGGATGTGTCTCAGGACTCAGATACAAGTGATGAGAGCTATACAAAGGCCTAGATAGTTGAGTAGCTCCAGTGCTTAAATTTATTTGAGCATAAGCTTTCGTGAGCTACAGCTCACTTCATCGGATGTATGCATCCGATGAAGTGAGCTGTAGCTCACGAAAGCTTATGCTCAAATAATTTGGTTAGTCTCTAAGGTGCCACAAGTACTCCTTTTCTTTTTGCGAATACAGACTAACACGGCTGTTACTCTGAAACCAGTGCTTAAATTGTAATGAAAGAGGTGTCAGGGCACAAGCAATTTTTTTAATTTCATAACTGACATGGCAAGCCCAGAGGTGCTGGGACTATGAACTTCCAAGCCCAGATTTTAGTGTTTCAATGTACCAAAATATCTGCAGAAACCAACTGAAGGAACAAGGTAGGCTTGGCAGAGAATCCTTTAATGACTTGGAAACATTGTTCTCAAGATGTGCAATGAAGAACCTTGGTAACATCCAAAAATAGTGAACACTGAAATTTAGAGGAAGACATCCATGGAATGCTCTTTATGAGCCTATAAATCAATCACTAAATATTTAATTGGGTTTTATCTTCAGAAGCTGAACTTTTGAGATAATAAAGAAAAAGTCTTTCAAGGTCCTGCAAAATGTACTTGCTTGCTTGTACAGTGAGTCATTTTAACACCACAAGGATCACTGCCAGAATGGAATACACATACCTTCTTTCACATCCACTTCCCCAAAACAGGTAGATCAGTCAAGATTAATACAGATTTGATGGAACACCAAAAGATAATCAATAGACAGATATACTGCACTATCAGAGGAGCCAAAATTACAGAAAAGTCAAAGAGAAAACTATTACTGAAAGGAAATAATGAGGTTGGTAAATCTCTTCATACAAAAGAAATTCACTAGTCTCATTCTGTGTGAAGCATCTGGCACTGGCCACTGTCAGAGACAGGATACCAGACAAGATGGACCATTGGTCTGGCCCAGTATGGCCGTTCTTATGCTTTTATGTTCATTCATTCATGCCTAATGGCACTATTCTCATGGCCGGAGAACTCAGTAAGATTCTCATTTGATTTACTGGAAAAGAAAACTAATACAATGAACGTGAATATGAGTAAAACATACAAGTTGAATATGACTAAATGTAAATAAAGGTTTTTTTGAGGAATATCCATATTAAAGATAAGCATATTAATTAATCTATGTTGAAAAGCAAAAATGATGAAATATTGTAATAAATTATGAGCATTAAAATGGAGGGACACTACATTTGGTCCAGATGAGCCATAAAACCCTCTGACAAATATATAAATTATTGTACATCTAAAACGTTTTTGGATACCAAAATATTCCCACTTCCTTCAACTATTTCAAAGATGTAATTTTTGTAAACTTTTAGTGGCTCTAATAAAACGCACTTTTTCCATATAAAAGGATATCAGTGTTTCTGACCTAAAACATACATAGATTTCAATCCTTCATTCTTTACAAAGCTCCAATGGCTGTCCAAAGCAGCAGAATCTGGCCTTTAAAAACTTTCATAATGATCATTTCAGTAAGGTTTGATATTGAAAGACAGACTGTTACCTGCTGAAGATGCCAGCAATCACAGCCCTAATTAGCTCATATTCAAGTCATCAAGTCATTCAATCATCCAAAGCACAGAATTTGGTGGTGATGGGGGACTTGAACAACTCAGACATCTGTTGGGAAAACAACACAGCAGGGCACAGATTATCCAACAAGTTCTTGGAATATATCGGAGACAATATTTTATTTCAGAAGTGGAGAAAGCTACTATGGGAGAGGCTGTTCTGCCTGGTCTACACTGGGGGTGAGGGGGGATTGACCTAAGATATGCAACTTCAGCTATGGGACTAGCGTAGCTCAAGTCAACGTATCTTAGGTCGACCTACCTCACGTTGTCACGGCGCGGGGTCGACTGCCGCCGCTCCCCCATCGCGGTGGAGTACAGGAGTCGACGGCAGAGTGATCTACACTAGACACGATAAAGCGATCCCCGATAGATCGATTGCTACCCACCGATCCGGCGGGTAGTGTAGACGTAGATTTGATTTTGACAAATAGGGAGGAACTGGTTGAGAATTTGAAAGTGGAAGGCAGCTTGGATGAAAGTGATCATGAAATGATAGAGTTCATGATTCTAAGGAATGGTAGGAGGCAGAACAGCAAAGTAAAGACAGTGGATTCCAAGAAGGCAGGCTTTAGCAAACTCAGGGAGTTGGTAGATAAGATCCCCTGGGAAGCAAGTCTGAAGGGAAGAACAATTGAAGAGAGTTGGCAGTTCTTCCTAAGAGACATTATTAAGGGCACAAGAGCTAAACTATCCCACTGTGTAGGAAACATAGGAAGTATTGCAGGAGACCACCCTGGCTTAACCAGGAAATCTTCAATGATCTGAAAATCAAAAAAGAGTCCTACAAAAAAAGTGGAAATGAGGTCAAATGACAAAGGATGAACATAAATTAATAACACAAGTATGTAGGGACAAAATTAGAAAGGCCAAGGCACAAAATGGGATCAAACTAGCTAGAGACATAAAGGGTAACAAGAAAACATTCTACAAATACATTAGAAGCAAGAGGAAGACCAAGGACAGGGTAGGCCTGTTACTCAATGAAGGGGGGGAACAATAAACAGAAAATGTGGAAATGGCAGAGGTGCTTAACCGTTTCTTTGTTTCAGTTTTCACCAAAAAAGTTAGTGGTGATTGGACATCTAACATAGGCGCCGACTTCCCCTCTTTCACGTGGGTGCTCGACACCCCATCTGCCCCTGGCTCCGCCCCCACTTCACCCCTTCCATGAGGCCCTGCCCCACCCCGCCTCTTCCCACCCCTTTCCCGCCCCCACTTCACCCCTTCCATGAGGCCCTGCCCCACCCTGCCTCTTCCCACCCCTTCCCCGCCCCCATTCCAACCCCTTCCCCAAAGTCCCCGCCCCAACTCTGCCCCCTCCCTGCCAATATTCCAACCCCTTCCCTAAATCCCCGCCCCAGCCCCGCCTCTTCCCCTGAGTGCGCCACATTCCCGCTTCTCCCCCTTCCTCCCGGAGTGTGCTAATGCTGCCAAACAGCTGTTTGGCAGCAGCCGGGTGGGAAACGCTGGGAGGTAGGCGGAAGAGCGGGGATGCGGCACACTCAGAGGGGGAGGAGGAGGAGGTGAGTGGAGCTTGGCTGCTGATGGGTGCAGAGCACCCACTAATTTTTCCCCGTGGGTGCTCCAGCCCCAGAGCACCCACGGAGTCAGTGCCTATGACATCTAACATAGTGAATGCCAGTGAAAATGAGGTGGAATCAGAGGCTAAAATAGGAGAAAAACAAGTTAAAAATTAGTTGGACAAGTTAGATGTCTTCAAGTCACCAGGGCCTGATGAAATGCATCCTAGAATACTTAAGATGCTGACTGAGGAGATATCTGAGCCATTAGTGATTATGTCTGAAAAGTCATGAAAGATGGGAGAGATTCCAGAAAATGGGAAAACTGCAAATATAGTGCCAATCTATAAAAAGGGAAATAAGTACAACCCAGGGAAGTAACTTCTATATCCAGAAAGATAATGGAACAAATAATAAAGCAATCAATTTGCAAACGTCTAGAAGATGATAAGGTGATAAGTAACAGTCAGCATGGATTTGTCAGGAACAAATCGTGTCAAACCAACCTGAAAGCTTTCTTTGACAGGGTAACAAGCCTTGTGGATAAGGGGAGAAATGGTAGATGTGGTATATCTTGACTTTAGTAAAGCTTTAGATACTAAGCATCAGAGGGGTAGCCGTGTTAGTCTGGATCTGTAAAAGCAGCAAAGAGTCCTGTGGCACTTTATAGACTAACAGACGTATTGGAGCATAAGCCTTCGTTGGTGAATACCCACTTTGTCAGATGCAAGCTTATGCTCCAATACATCTGTTAGTCTATGAGGTGCCACAGGACTCTTTGCCGCTTTTGATACCGTCTCACATCACATTCTCATGAACTACGGAAATGCAACTTAGATGGAGCTACTATAAAGTGGGTGCATAACTGGTTAGCAAACCATTCCCAAAGAGTAGTTATCTGTGGTTCACAGTCATGCTGGAAGGGCATAGTGAGTGGGGTCCCGTTCTGTCCAATATCTTCATCAATGATTTAGATAATGGCATAGAGAGTACACTTATAAAATTTGAGGCCAATACCAAGCTGGGAGAGTTTGCAAGTGCTTTGGAGGATAGGATAAAAATTCAAAATGATCTGGACAAACTGGAAAAATGGTCTGAAGAAAATAAGATGAAATTCAATAAGGACAAATGCAAAGTACTCCACTTAGGAAGGAACAATCAGTTGCACACATACAAAATGGGAAATGACTGCCTAGGAAGGAGCACTGTGGAAAGGGATCTGGGGGTCATAGGGGACCACAAGCTAAATATGAGTCAATGGTATAACTTCTGCAAAAAAAGCAAACATCATTCTGGGAATGTATTAGCAGGAGAGTTGTAAGCAAGACATAAGAAGTAATTCTCCACTCTACTCCGCGCTGATTAGGCCTCAGCTGGCGTATTGTGTCCAGTTCTGGGTGCCACATTTCAGGAAAGATGTGGACAAACTGGAGACTGTCCAGAGAAGACCAACAAAAATGATTAAAGGTCTAGAAAACATGACCTATGAGGGAAGATTGAAAAAATGTAGTTTGTTTAGTCTGGAAAAGAGAAGACAGAGGGGACATGATAACAGTTTTCAAGTACATAAAAGGTTGTTACAAGAAGGAGGGAGAAGAATTGTTGTTCTTAACTTCTGAGGATAGGAGAAGAAGCAATGGGCTTAAATTGCAGCAAGGTAGGTTTAGGTTGGACATTAGGAAAAACTTCTTAACTGTCAAGGTGGTTTAGCACTGGAATAAATTGCCTAGGGAGGTTGTGGAATCTCCATCATTAGAGATTTTTAAGAGCAGGTTAGACAAACACCAGTCAGGGATGGTCTAGATAATACTTAGTCCTGCCATGAGTGCAGGGGACTGGACTAGATGACCTCTTAAGATCCCTTCCAGTCCTATGGTAAGTCCAAACCCCTGTGCTGAGGCAGGACCAAGTAAGCCTACTTTAGGGGCTGGATTCAATAATGTCTTGAGGTTCCTTCCAGACCTACATTTCTAGGATTTTCACAGGACTAAAGAATGAGATCATTAGGCCTGTGATTGTTGGCATCTTCAGCAGGTAACAGAGTCTGTCTTTCCACATCAAATCTTACTGAAATGGTAATTACAACAGTTTTAGGGGAGATTCTAAAGACTTTTTCCCTTCTGGATAGGGTTTACATGAAGCTTACCCACATTTTCCTCTTACCTAGTGTTTCAATTAGGATAATCCCAATCTGGCAAATCTCAGAAAGTATATGCTAACAACAATAACCATTACTCTGTTTGAAACATTCTGCTGAGGCAATGGAAAGACCTGAACCTTCCCTCCTTATTGGAATAGAAGAGCAAGCTAGTATCTATGCTGATAATGGGGAGAAAGTTATTCTGTCATATGGTATTTTTGCAAGAGTAGGGACGATAGGCCTGGTGATCTAGCCCAATGTTTTTGAAAGGTGGCATATGGGGGGGGCCCCCCCCAAGGAGGAGCCCTCCTAGCAATCTCCTTCCCAACAGCACCTTCGGCCTGCTGGTAGGGCCACCAATCAGCGCCTCCCCCTTGCTCTCCATCTCAGCGCCTGCTGTGAATCAGCTATTTTGTGGCGTCTGGAGGCACTGGGGGGAGAGGGGAGAGGAGCAAGGGTGCAGCGTGCTCGGGGGCAGAACTGGGCGGGGAAGAGGTGGGACGGGAAGAGGCAGAGTGCGGGTGGTACCTTGGGGAAAGGGGTGGAGTGGGGGCAGGGCATGGGGAGAGCACCCCCTGGCAGATAGAAACTCAGCGACTAAGTCCCAGGCCCCGCATCCCCCTCAGGATGGCCCTGCACACAGGTTCTGTATCTGGCCATGACAAGCAATATAGCTATCTGAGCACATAGCTGAATTCCTACTCTTTGGACTCCGCTCCCTAGCATGAGGCAGGCTGGAGCCTCCCTTGTTTAAAACAGTATTTGGCTTTTTGAAGCACCAGTAGTTCAGCCCCATTCTACTGATATCCTGGTACCTTCTAAAACATCCCTCTTCAGTTCCTTTCCGAGAACACTCACCCCAGCACACTCAGACATGGCTAGATCCAGCCTTCACCGCTCCTAGATTTTGGCTCTAATGGGATTCCTTTCTTGTCTTATTAATTTTACCTGTTCCCCTATAGTTCCCAAGTGTCCTGGAGTGGCTCATTGCAGTGCTGATGTCTTCTTTGATACCTTAACACCAAAGCCTTTGGCTCCTGTGTATTTCAAGGAAGGTTTTTCAGGTGCCACGTTTCTAGTACATTGATGGTTTCAGTGCATTTGTAGTTCACGGACCTCATTTTCCTCAGGTGTTGAGATTCCTTCAGCGCACAGTGCATCAATAGTCTTGTTGCTTCTCAGCATTCCATGCTCTGAGAGTCTCAAAAGTTACTTCCGAATGGGACATTCTGTCTTTAAGTTAATAGCAGTGGCACCTTCTCTTAATGCACAGAGACTGCTTTTTCATTACTTGTCTCATGTCCTCTTCAGGATTCAACATTCAGAGAAGAGCCCTGTTTGCACTGGCTGGCATGTCCCTTTCTCCTGCAGACATTACCCCAGGCTCTGAAGAGCATGCAGCATTTCAGAGATCTCCTGAGGCCTCCAAATGAGATTCCTATAATTCCTGTTCGCAGCCTAGAGGCATCTGCCTTGAACACAATGTCTTACCCAGCATCTGAAACACAGAGGCTTCTTGTATCTTTGCCTGATAAAGGGAGGCTTTGGGCTTGTCTTCGCTGCAGAGACTTAACTCAGGCACAACCACAGGTTTTCCCCTTAACTCTCTCCATAGTCAAGAACTTCATGTTCATATAGCCAATCCAGGAGCTATAGGGCAGATCCGAGGTAGCTGTTAGCACGTATTGCTAATTTAAGCTAATTGCAGTGAAAGACATGCAGCCATGAGTGGACTAGATGACCTATTGAAGTTCCTTCCAATCCACATTTCTATGATTCTAAGAGCTGTCACAACTACTGAGACACGCTGGACCTCTAGTCCATTCCCATTAGTCCCGAATGGACACAGACTATCTATTTGCCTCTGCTCAGCTTCCTCCTCCTTTCTGTTCAGTGACCTCCTTGCAATTTCTCCAGGTTCACACAAAACTCAGTGTTGCTGCAGCTCAGATCCCAGTCAAATCTGGAGCAGTAAAGGAGGACTGCATAATATGATTCCTACCCGAGAGCGGGGAAAGCTCAAGATGCGCATGCAGTAGCAATGAGGCTGCTACCTGTAACAAAGGACCCTTTTCTAAAGGTGACTAGGGAAGACATTTTAGTCAAGAGACCGAGTCACAGCCCATACAGAGGCAGGGTAGAGAGAGGAGGTCTATCCCTGGAGCAGGAACATGTATCTCAGAGGGGAGATGGTTTCCTCATACAGACAGCTCAAGGTAAAGGACAAATCCCTGGAAAGGGCATACCAAGAAATTAATTTAATAGACGTAGACCATTTTCTCCCACAGCCCTGAGAGCAGGTAGACAAATTGTCCCACAACACCCTATGAATGCAAGCACAGAGCAGCATGGTGAGTAGTGATGCTATGAATCTTGGGCTATGTGCTCTGATAGCTATGTTGCTTGTCATGGCCAGATACAGAACCTGTGTGCAGGGGCGTCCCGAGGGAGATGCGGGGCCCGGGACATAAGTGTCGAGTTTCTATCTGCTAGGGGGTGCTCTTCCCATGCCCTGCCCCCACTCCACCCCTTTCCCCAAGGCCCCACCCCTACCCTGCCTCTTCCAGTCCTGCCTCTTCCCCGCCCAGTTCCGCCCCCGAGCACACTGCGCCCTTGCTCCTCTCCCCTCCCCCCCAGTGCCTCCGGACGCCACAAAACAGCTGATCCACGGCAGACGCTGAGAGGGAGAGCAAGGGGGAGGTGCTGATCGGTGGCCCGGCAGCGGGCAGGAGGCACTGTGGGGAAAGGAAATTGCTAGGAGGGCTCCTTCTCGCACCGCTCTCCCCCCGCCTGCCACTCGCCTCCTCATTTGCCTCCTCACCCTTCTCACTCTCCCACCTCACCCCCGTGCTGGGCACCCACCTCCTCATGAACCGTGGGGGCTCCCAAAGCGCAGGGCCTGAGGCGGTCGCCCTGATTCACCGTGCCCTAGGGATGGCTCTGCCTGCATGGACATGGGGCATGACAGCACAGTAATGTGACTGTGCTATCACAACTTAGGCTACCACAATTTAACTTAGCCAGTGCTTAGCAGGCAGCGAAGACATTGCCTTTGACACAGGAAGGCCTGATCTTAGAGACAGCAGAACAGAATTGTCTCTTGAACTTGCAGTCCAATTGTTAGATAAACCGATATCCTTCCAGAAACGTTCAAAGACAGCATCTGCAGTATGTGAACACGCTACACTGATATTCTTCCTTCCTGAAAAAACTTAGGCCAAGCTATTCAAAAGTGGATACCTAAAGACAGACTCGCAAGTTAATTTTTAGATGCCTAAAAAAGTGGCCTGATTTTCAAATTCTTGTCTTCAGCTGCAAACATTGTCTTCACCCTCTGAGATTTGTAGGGTTGAGGGTGATCAAAAAAGTCTGCTTTGAAAAGAGCAGTTTTTCTCTGATTGCATTCAGAGTTTTAAACCTGAGCCCGTCCAGAAAACTCTGTATAACCAGCTGCTTGTGTAGCAGTTCTTGCTTTGCCCATCTGTTACAACAAACATTACTGTATGAAAGAAAAGACAGATTAGGTAAAGCAACCAGTGCCAGGATGGCCTCTCCTCACTCCCTAGAGCCCCTCAAAATTCCTCCCTCAATATTGTCTTTCAGAAGTTTGCTGGGGGGCAAGGGAGTGTTAGATAAGCTGGGGGCATGGCAGGTGGGTTGGGCAAAGAGGTGGCCAGAATTGTGCTCTTTGTATGGGTGGGTGGAGGAGGGTGCTATTCATAGCTCCATAGAATTTAATGCCAGAAGGGACAATTAGATCATGTAATCTGACCTTCTCTATATCACAGACCATTAAATTTCACCCAGTTACCTCTGTACTGAGCCAAGTAACTTTAATTTGACTAAAGCATATCTTCCAGAAAGGCATCCACTCTTCGCAATGGCAAAGATGGAGAATCCACCACTTGGCAGAGCGGTGCTGGGGATGAAGTGGACCTAGGAGCTGTGTGGGAGGGGAGCATGTCGGGAGGAGGTGCTGGAGCTCTGTAAGGATTAGATTTGTGCAGTAGGAGAATAGTTAGGAGTGAAGAGCTATGGTGATGGAAAACTGGGAATATGCTGGGGGGAGGAGGGGAGGTGAGGGAGGGAGATCATGGAGGTGCAGCAGACAGCCCAGCTCCTCAGCTACTACACTAACTTCTCAGTCACACCCCCTTCCTATCCACTGCTCTGTTGCCTGGGTAGGTGGCTTCCAGGTTACGCAGAGAATCCCTAGTCAGCCAACCCCTTTTCCTTTAGCCTCCCCCACCACCTTTGAGTCCTGGACTTAACTGATTCTCCAGAAGCTGTCCTGGTCTGACAAATTTGCTGCGTTTCATCAGGCCAGGGCTGTTGCATCTAAAGTGGCCCTGAGGAGCAATCTGCTCCAGACTAATCCTCACCCCCTTCATGCTGCTATTGCTAACCAGTACTGGGAGACGGAGACTTGCAACCAAAGAGGCTGTGAGGAGTGAAGCTCAGGCTCACAAGAGAGTCCTGTTCTGACAAACCATAACACAGAGGCCAGGGTGGATGGGAGGCTCATTTCCACAATTACACATTTCTGAGTACTGTAAATAATTTACAGTAAGAGTGAGACAACCTCTACTCTGTGTGGCATTAATATAAATCTGTGTCTAAAAAATGAGGAACTGTGAGAGTATACCTCAACCTGCTGGACTAGCAGAAATGTTGCTATGAGTTGTGGCTTATTCAAGCTGGAAAAGGAAAAATAAGGAGAACTCATGGTCTTATACTGCTGGCTTCCCTGCTGTTATAGTACATGTGTGCACCAGACACACAGAGTGAGAAACTAAAAAGTTAAAGGCTTAATACCAGTAAACATGCCATGCATTTCAAACAAGATTATTGGATTCATATATGCCATAAGTGAGACTGTGGCATCAATACTTTTTAATAGAATTGCTAACCTAAAAGCACTGAGGTGTTTGTTTTGTTTTGCCATCCAGTTTCATGTTCAATGTAACATAATTCAGGTTACAATTTACTAAACAGTAGTCATAAAATGAGACGTTAAAAGAAACTAAATAAGGAATTTTATGTGCATCATAAAGGGACAATAGCTTAACATACTCAGACATTTCAGAAGCAGTTCCAGATGTATATTCTGTTTGCACAGGATCAGTTTTGTCACATATAGATCTTGATTAACTTGTCATGTTTTAGAACAATCTGACAAGTTCATTTCACAAACAACTCAGAGTGGTTTTTGCAGCCTTGACCTGAGCAAATTGCTGGTTAACTTTTGATATACTGCCTGTTTACAGAAACCCAGACTCCAATTCAAGCAGAGCACCAAGTTACAGAACATAAAACAGAAGAAAAGGAGAATGACACTTGAGCCACATTATCAGTCAGAAAAATATATTTTCATCTTTCTTGCTGTTCTTGAAAGTGGGATGTTTGTGGAATAGGACAGTTTATTTCATAGAATCATAGAATAACAGAGTTGGAAGGGACCTCTGGAGGCCATCTAGTCCAACCCCCTGCCCAGAGCAGGACCAATCCCAACTAAATCATCCCAGCCAGGGCTTTGTCAAGCCTGACCTTAAAAACTTCTAAGGAAGGGGATTCCACCACCTCCCTAGGTAACACATTCCAGTGTTTCACCACCCTCCTAGTGAAAAAGTTTTTCCTAATATCCAACCTAAACCTCCCCCACTGCAACTTGAGACCATTACTCCTTGTCCTGTCATCTGCTATCACTGAGAATAGTCTAGATCCACCCTCTTTGGATCCACCTTTCAGGTAGTTGAAAGCAGCTATCAAATCCCCCCTCATTCTTCTCTTCGTAGACTAAACAATCCCAGTTCCCTCAGCTTCTCCTCATAACTCATGTGTTCCAGTCCCCTAATCATTTTTGTTGCCCTTCGCTGGACTCTCTCCAATTTCTCCACATCCTTCTTGTAGTGTGGGGCCCAAAATTGGACACAGTACTCCAGATGAGGCCTCACCAATGTCGAATAGAGGGGAACGATCACGTCCCTCGATCTGCTGGCAATGCCCCTACTTATACACCCCAAAATGCCATTGGCCTTCTTGGCAACAAGGGCACACTGTTGACTCATATCCAGCTTCTCGTCCACTGTCACCCCTAGGTCCTTCTCTGCAGAACTGCTGCCTAGCCATTCAGTTCCTAGCCTGTAGCGGTGCATTGGATTCTTCCGTCCTAAGTGCAGGACTCTGCACTTGTCCTTGTTGAACCTCATCAGATTTCTTTTGGCCCAGTCCTCCAATTTGTCTAGGTCCCTCTGTATCCTATCCCTACCCTCCAGCGTATCTACCACTCCTCCCCATTTAGTGTCATCCGCAAACTTGCTGAGGGTGCAATCCACACCATCCTCCAGATCATTAATGAAGATATTGAACAAAACCAGCCCCAGGACTGACCCTTGGGGCACTCCGCTAGATACCGGCTGCCAGCTAGACATGGAGCCATTGATCACTACCCGTTGAGCCCGACAATCTAGCCAACTTTCTACCCACCTTGTAGTGCATCCATCCAGCCCGTACGTCTTTAACTTGTTGGCAAGAATACTGTGGGAGACCGTGTCAAAAGCTTTGCTAAAGTCGAGAAATAACACATCCACTGCTTTCCCTTCATCCACAGAACCAGTTATCTCATCATAGAAGGCAATTAGATTAGTCAGGCATGACTTTCCCTTGGTGAATCCATGCTGACTGTTCCTGATCACTTTCCTCTCGTCTAAGTGCTTCAGAATTGATTCCTTGAGGACATCCTCCATGATTTTTCCGGGGACTGAGGTGAGGCTGACCGGCCTGTAGTTCCCAGGATCATCCTTCTTCCCTTTTTTAAAGATGGGCACTACATTAGCCTTTTTCCAATCTTCTGGGACTTCCCCCGATCACCATGAGTTTTCAAAGATAATGGCCAATGGCTCTGCAATCACATCCGCCAATTCCTTTAGCACTCTCAGATGCAACGCATCCGGCCCCATGGACTTGTGCACGTCCAGTTTTTCTAAATAGTCCCGAACCACTTCTTCCTTCACAGAGGGCTGGCCATCTCCTCCCCATGCTGTGCTGCCCAGTGCAGTAGTCTGGGAGCTGACCTTGTTCGTGAAGACAGAGGCAAAAAAAAGCATTGAGTACGTTAGCTTTTTCCACATCCTCTGTCACTAGGTTGCCTCCCTCATTTAGTAAGGGGCCCACACTTTCCTTGGCTTTCTTCTTATTGCCAACATACCTGAAGAAACCCTTCTTGTTACTCTTAACATCCCTCGCTAGCTGCAACTCCAGGTGTGATTTATCCTTCCTGATTCCATTCCTACATGCCCAAGCAATATTTATATACTCATCCCTGGTCATTTGTCCAATCTTCCACTTCTTGTAAGCCTCTTTTTTGTGTTTAAGATCAGCAAGGATTTCACTGTTAAGCCAAGCTGGTCACCTGCCATATTTACTATTCTTTCTACACATCAGGATGGTTTGTCCCTGTAACCTCAATAAGGATTCTTTAAAATACAGCCAGCTCTCCTGGACTCCTTTCCCCCTCATGTTATTCTCCCAGGGGATCTTGCCCATCAGTTCCCTGAGGGAGTCAAAGTCTGCTTTTCTGAAGTCCAGGGTCCGTATTCTGCTGCTTTCCTTTCTTCCTTGTGTCAGGATCCTGAACTCGACCATCTCATGGTCACTGCCTCCCAGGTTCCCATCCACTTTTGCTTCCCCTACTAATTCTTCCCGGTTTGCAAGCAGCAGGTCAAGAAGAGCTCCGCCCCTAGTTGGTTCCTCCAGCACTTGCACCAGGAAATTGTCCCCTACAGTTTCCAAAAACTTCCTGGATTGTCTGTGCACCGCTGTATTGCTCTCCCAGCAGATATCAGGATGATTGAAGTCGCCCATGAGAACCAGGGAGTGCGATCTAGTAGCTTCTGCGACTTGCCGGAAGAAAGCCTCATCCACCTCATCCCCCGGTCCGGTGGTCTATAGCAGACTCCCACCACGACATCACCCTTGTTGCTCAGGCTATTTGGGTCACAGGTGCATGTTTCGACATGAAGAAGGAAGCGGAAATGTCATGCTCACTACCTCTAGCAAGTGAAGTACTTATTAAAATTAAACTTAATAATTTTACTAATAAAGCACACGTCTAAAAACCCAAATTTGATGTTTATGCACCAATTCTACTCACAGTAATGGGTCTGTAATCTTTCCCCTCCCTTCCTTTGTGTCTATGTTTTTAAAATCATGTTATTTTGCCATTCTAAGGCTATAGTCGAGAGCGCACAATGAGAGGATCAACTCTAATTGGGAAACAGCTTATCACAAACATTGGCAAAACATGTAAAGGAGAAATGTATGTGCAATAATCAATACTGCCATCTAGTGGTGAAACTGTAACCTAACATTTTAAACATTCCAAATTACCTGTTCCGAACGTTCAACTAACTCCCCCAAATAGTTGAGTCTCAGAAATTGAGGGAAAGATTTAAACATCTAATTTCAGCTACAATGAGACAAGAATTATCTTTGGTTTTGCTTCTCTGCTGACACATGCACATGTAACCCTCTTGCTGTTGCACTGACATCTGTATTTTAAAACTGTAAATCAAATACCCTTTCACAAGATATTAGACAACAGGCCCGCTGATGGGGTGGGGGTTCAAGAGGGCAATTGTCCAGGGGTCTGGGCAATTTAAAAGGGCTCAGGGGCCCCCGGCCGCCACCAGCGTAAGTGGGGCTAAGGCAGTCTTCCTGCCCGCCCTCCCTCTGTGCCGCTCCTGGAAGCGACCAGCACCTCCCTGTGGCCTCTGGGGAGGGGGTCTCTGTGCACTGCCCCCTCCCTGAGTGCTGACTCTGCAGCTCCCATTGGCTGGGAACTGTAGCCAATGGGAGCTGTGGGGGCGGTGCCTGCAGGGAGCAGTGTGCGGAGACCCCCCTGGGCCACCTGCTTACGAGCCGCTGCCAGAGGGGTGTACCAGTCGCTTTCAGGAGCTGCACGAGGCAAGCGCTGACACCGGCATCCTCTCCTGCACCCCAACCCCCTGCCCCAGCCCAGAGCCTGCACCCCAAACTCCCTTCCAGACCTTGCACCCCCTCCAGCACCCCAAACTCCCTCAGAGAACCCACACCCCCTCCCGCACCCAAACTCCCTCCCAGGGCCTTCACCCCTCACCCCCTTCTGCAACCAAACTCCCTCTCGGAGCCTGCACCCAACCCCCTGCCCCAGACTGGTGAAAGTGCGTGAGGATGGGGAAGAGTGAGTGACAGAGGGAGGGGGGAAATGGAGTGAGCAGGGGTGGGGCCTCAGAAAGGGCATGGTCTCAGTGAAGGGGTGGGTCAGGTGGCGGGGCAAGAGTCTTGGGTTTGCACGATCAGATAGCTGGCAACCCTTCTGGCATATGGGAAAAGTGCGCCCCGCTGCGCAGCCGGCAGCTCAGTGGGCACCAGCCAGGGCAGGCACAACACCGCATCCGCGGCTCGTGCGTTCAGGGCCCATTGATTGCCCTGCCCTGGGGCTCAGAATTGCTGTCGGCAGGCCTGTCAGACAACACCCAGAGGTTAGGAACAACGTTTCAGCTCACTGTGTTTTCTCCTGACCACAAGTCATTTACAGGCAGATTTTGGATCAGGCATCTGCCTGTTCCCTGGAGCAGCAAGCAGTGCAGAGAGGTTGCTCCCAAGCTCCTTCCTCTGCCTATTCCCAGCACTCTAGAGTAGTGCAGACCTGAGGATCTGCAATGGCTTGGGTAGTGTCTGGGGTCTTTCAGGAACCTGCAAAGGAGCCTCTGCTTCCAGGGCCCCACAAGTCTGGGCTATGTACGGCATTGCAGACGGTAGAATATGGCCTGCTAAATGTAAGATTGTTTAACTTCAACTTTCTTTAGTATGACAAGTTATTGTGATATTTGTAGATAAATGTTAGAATTATATCTGATCACCTGATTGGAAAATTAAGGGCAGGTGATTATAAAAAGTTGAGGGGGAAGGGTAGTTGGCTTTCAGGCATGAAAACACCTTCTCTCATAACGGGGGGGGGGGGGAGAGGGGAGGGCAATCTGGATGATTAATAGCTGTTACACAAAAAGAAAAGGAGTACTTGTGGAACCTTAGAGACTCACAACTTTATCTGAGCTTAAGCTTTCGGATGGGATGCATCCGATGAAGTGAGCTGTAGCTCACAAAAGCTTATGCTCAAATAAATGTGTTAGTCTCTAAGGTGCCACAAGTCCTCCTTTTCTTTTTGCGGATACAGACTAACACGGCTCCTACTCTGAAACCAGAGCTATTACTGAGCCTGCATTTCACCAAAGTGAGAAAGAGTGGATATGCAGCCCAGAATACTTGAAGGACTGATCTGAGGGGGAAAGGAAATATCCTCCCATAAAAGGTATCTGCAGGCAAAGAGGGCCTTTATAAATATGCTAATAGATGATCACCTGAATGACACTAGGATAGCAGATTTCAGAGTAGCAGAAAGTCAGTAGCATGTTAGTCTGTATCCGCAAAAAGAAAAGGAGGACTTGTGGCACCTTAGAGACCAACATATTTATTTGAGCATAAGCTTTCGTGAGCTACAGGTCACTTCATCGGATGCATGCAGTGGAAAATACAATGGGGAGATTTATATACACAGAGAACATGAAACAATGGGTGTTACCATACAGACTGTAACGAGAGTGATCAGGAAAGGTGCGCTATTACCAGCAGGAGAACAGGGGGCGGGGGAAACTTTTGTAGTGATAATCAAGGTGGCCATTTCAGCAGTTGACAAGAATGTCTGAATGCAAGGCACTGAATTTAACCGTATAGGATAGCAGAATGAGTGGGCTGCTTAAGACGACTGTATCATAACAAAGGAGGTTTGGATGCTGGGATCCCCAGGGGAAGGAGTGGTCTGCTCTTGGGAAGATGTAAGCTGGCAGTTTGTTTTTCTGTAACTGCAGCTAGAAACACCTTACCTAGTTTAACCTTTGCAAAGTAGAAAGCTAGGCAGGTTGAGAAAACTGTTCATTTTGTTTAAAATCCTTTGTGTTGCTTGTTAATAAATCTCACTGAATAGAATCTGGCTTTTGAGCAGGATGGTCCCACAGTTCCAGCCCTTTTAGAAGAGGCTATAGGAAAGAGTTCTGAAGCCAAGACACTTTGCACTCACCTTGATGAAAGGGCACGGACAGCCAGATTCAACTCTGGTAACATGTTTTGCAAAAGGTTAACATTAAGGATAGATACTGAAAGACTAAACAGGGCACTGAGCTGGAGGTGGATCCATTGGTGACACTACGGCCTGGCCTGCACACAGATTTGGTAGCACTATATTTTGGTTAGGGGTGTGATTATTTTTTTTAAACTGAGGCAGTTATACCAATGCAATCTCTAGCGTGGACACAAAAAGAAAAGGAGTACTTGTGGCATCTTAGAGACTAACAAATTTGTATATAAATCTCCCCACTGTGTTTTCCACTGAATGCATCCGATGAAGTGAGCTGTAGCTCACGAAAGCTTATGCTCAAATAAATTGGTTAGCCTCTAAGGTGCCACAAGTACTCCTTTTCTTTTTGCGAATACAGACTAACATGGCTGCTACTCTGAAACCTAGCATAGACACAGTCACGCATTTATAAGTGTGATTTTACCAGTATAGCATATTTCCCTTACCATATATGTCTGTCTACACTAGAGGGGGTTGTACTGCTTTAATTATACTAGTATAGTTAAGTGGTACAACTTTTGTGTTTAGACAAATCCAAGGGCATGTGTATACTACAGCTGCTGTAGGGCACAGCTACACCACTGTAGTGCTGTATAGTGGACAGAAGTTTATAGTGTAGTGCAACACGCTTTCTACAGATGGACAGAAGGAGTTTGGCTGTCAATATAGTTAATCCCTCTCTGCAAGAGGCAGTAGCTAGGTTGACGGAAGAATTCTTGTGTCAGCCTAGCCACATCTACACTGGGGGGTTAGGTCAACTTAACTACAGCGCTCAGGGCAGAGCCAGCGCTACGCATAAGCAGATGAAGCAGTGGCTTAGGGTCCCAAGCAGCTCAAGGGGGCCCCATTCACTTTTTTAGAATGTGTTGTGTGGGTGGGGGGGGGTCCCAAAAATATTCCTGCTCAGGGCCCTCAAATGGCCTAGCACCACCTCTGGCTCAGGGAGTAAACTTTGTCACAGCCCTGAGATATATCAATAGGGAAATCTAATTTTTAAGTATAGACCAGGCCTTAGTTTCCAGTTAACAGTCTAATGGATCTTATTTAAAGCTTTGGGAAGACACAGTTCTCATGAGTAGGGCCATATCAAATTCATGGCCATGAAAAACATGTCACGGACCGTGAAATCTGGTCTCCCCCCATGAAATCTGGTCTTTTGAGTGCTTTTACCCTATACAATACAGATTTCATGGGGGAGACCAGCGTTTCTCAAATTGGGGGGTCTTGACCCAAAAAGGAATTATAGGGAGGTTGCAAGATTATTTTAGAGGGGTCACGGTATCACCACCTTACTTCGGCGCTGACATCAGAGCTGGGCGACCAGAGAGTAGCGGCTGTTGGCCAGGCACCCAGCTCTGAAGGCAGCGCCCTGCCAGCAGCAGCACAAAAGTAAGGGCAGCAGTACCACAGCCCCCCCTACAATAACCTTGTGACCCCCCCCAACTCCTTTTTGGGTCAGGACCCCTACAATTACAACACTGTGAAATTTCAGATTTCAATAGCTGAAATCATTCAATTTATGATTTTTAAAATCCTATGACCGTGAAATTGACCAAAATGGACCACGAATTTGGTAGGGCCGTACTCATGAGACTTAGGCCAGGTCTACATTACAAGGTTTTGTTGGCATAGTTATGTCAGTTCAAAAAACAAACGACCCCACAGTACCAAGCTGACATAGCTATGCCTGCAAAGCCCTCAATGTGTAAATACAGCTATGCTGAGAAAAGAGTGCTTTTGCCAACAAAGCTAATGTTGTTTGGGAGGTGATATTACTATGCTGGCAGAAAACCCTTCTGTCAACATAAGCTGCATTTACATTAGGGGCTCTGCCAGCACAGCTACACTTGCAACGTATTTGTAGTGCAGACAGGACCTTCCTCATACAGCATATTATGAAGCATATTATCCCTAAACTAGGTGGCAAAGGTCCCCCCACTCCTTCATGTAGCAGAGCTGCACTGAATTCTATAGCAAAGTTAATTGATTACAACATTCAACAACCTTCATGACACTGAAATAATTTTAAAAATGCACCATGAAATGAAGTTAGATGCAACACATACTAATGTTCTATGAAGCAGAGCAATAAAACCCCTGCAGGGATTAGGAGTTCAGTGAAGAGGAGCCTTTTTGGACTTGTTTCCAGATAGAGGAGCAGGAAGAATACAGTACCATGAGGGGTCATAGCCCTGTCTTGAGGGGAGCAGGAGGAAGTTTATAAGAGAGGTCTGTCTTATCCAGGGCTACTAAGTAAAGTTCTCCAAGCCCATGTCCACTCCTGCAGTTTAGGTGCTGTGCAGCAATGGGTGGGAGCTGCTATGCATTTCTCCCAAGCCTAGCTCTGGAGTACGTCCCATTCACTGTACAGGGCTAATTTTTTCACATTCAACTTTATCAAGTATACAAGTGCATCAAGTGGCAAGGAAATCTGGCCAGAGACTACTTTTAAAAAAAAAAAAATCAGAAAAATAAAAGGTCTGCAACCACAACTAACTTTTGTTAATTAGGCTTCTTAATATTTCCTCTAGGTCTCCAGGACATTCTGGGTGTGAATTATTGAGACATTTCAGAATTCAGCTGCTTGCATTTGTGACCTAGTTGTAGGCATTTGAAATATCCACATCTTATGAATACATAATAATTTTTAAAAAATTTCACAAGTGTATTTCATTACATTAACTTGACAACACAGCACAGTGTGACAAAATAAACTACAATCTTTTTAAATATTTTTTCTTTTTTTGAAGCAAGTAGCTCCACAGTGCATGCCAGGTCCCTAGAACTGACATCACATGCTAACTTTGAGTTTTCCCTAGTCCTGATGCCCCTCTGAGAGAGAAAGCCCGAACCCGCTAAGATAATGCAGCAGTGAGACATTCCATTAAGACTAACCAGGTGAGGCTTATATCCTTCGCTTAGCATTTAGAAAAGAGCAGCAAGCACCATACCAGACACACAGAAAATGCCAGATTGCGGATGTAACAGGAAACAAAAGCTGTCATGCTCTGAAGACACAAGGGCCACACTGCAACAGACATGTTCTCCTCCTCAAGCAACACTGGTGAACTGAATAGAAGATTTCAGCAAAGTGAAGGACATTGATCAACCTGATCCTCACAAACTCTTCATGATAGCAAAACAAGTACATACAGAATGATAAGAATACTGAAAAGAGTTGGGCAATTTAGAGTTACAGTTCCCACAGCAACCCACTCTACATTTGTTAGAGATAAAGATATATACAGTGCTATGAGGCAAATTTTGAGCCAACAAGTCTCACATCTTTATCCTTTTAATATGAGATTACTTGGCTCCTATATGGGCGTGGGTTTCATGTCTTGGTCAGACTTTACTAGATGTGGGCTATCGATCATACTTACATGGCCCCTGGTATGTAGTATCTGAGCACCTCACAAGCTTTAGTGTATTTGCCCTCACCATGCCTCTGGGAGGTACTATTATCCAAATATTATAGAGGGGACATGAGGCACAGAGACACTAAGTGACTTGTCCAATGTCACACATGAAGTCTATGGCAAAGCAAGGAATTTACATCTTTTGTAAAGGGAAATCTTCTTATATAGGCGCCTACAATCCCCCCTGATTTTTTACACTTGCTATGTGGTCACCCTACTGTAACCAGACCAGCAGGACCCATCTCGGTACCCTCGCCTGGTCTGGCCAGGTCCAGGGCTCAGCCTGCCCACACTGACCTTTTCATGGTCCTGCTGCTACTCTATCCAGCCAGCCAGCACCTGGTCTTTGGCAGCCTACCCTGGGCTCAGCTCTGCCTGGTGAGCTCTCTACAGTGAGCTGTCTGTGGTCTGCTGATCATCTAGCCAACCAGGCACCTGAGCCTCACACAGCAACTAAATGTTCTGCTCGGCTGCTTGCCTTTTATCTAGCCCTTCTGGCCCCTTATTGGTCACTTCAGCAGCTCCTCTGATTGGCCTCTCTTCTGCAGCCACTCTAGGTGGCCTGGAGGACTTCTCTCTGCTCTATTCTGGGACAGGGTGATGCAGGGCCACAAGGTCTCCAGCAGGGGGTCTCCAGACCTAGTCCACCCTGACACACAGAAGATCAACAAACATGCAGACAAGGGTGATCCAATGGATATAGTGTACTTGGACTTTCAGAAAGCCTCTGTCAAGGTCCCTCATCAAAGGCTCTTAAGCAAAGTAAACTGTGATGGAATAAGAGAGAAGGTCCTCTCGCGGATAAGTAACTGGTTAAAGATAGGAAACAAAGGGTAGGAATAAAGGGTTAGTTTTCACAGTGGAGAGAGGTAGATAGCTGGGTGCTCCAAGGATCTGTATTGGGACCAGTGCTATTCAACATATTCATGAATGATCGGGGAAAAAGGGGTAAACAGTGAGGTGGCAAAGTTTGTAGATGATACAAGATAGTTAAGCCCAAAGCAGATTGTGAAGAGTTATAGGGATCTCACAAAACAGAGCAACTGGACAACAAAATGGCAGATGAAATTCAACGTTGATAAATGCAAAGTAATTCACATTGGAAAAATATCCCAACTATACATACACAATGATGATGTCTACGTTATCTGTTACCACTCAAGAAATATCTTGGCATAATTGTGGCTAGTTCTCTGAAAATATCTGTTCAATGAGCAGCAGCAGTAAAAAAAAAAAAAGCTACCAATGTTAGGAACCATAAGGAAAGGGATAGATAATAAAATAGAAAATATTATTCTACTGTATAAATCCATGTCCACCTTCAATAATGTGTGCAGTTCTGGTCACCCCATCTCAAACAGAGATACATTAGAACTGGAAAAAGTTCACAGAAGAGCAACAAAAATGATTAGGGGTATGGAACAGCTTCTATATGAGGAGAGATTAAAAAGACTAGGACTGTTCAGCTTGGAAAAGCAACTATGGGGAATAAGATACAAGTCTATAAAATCATGAATCATGTGGAGAAGTAAATAAGGACGTGTTATTTACCCCTTCACATAACACAGGAATCAGGGGTCACGCAATGAAATTAATAGGCAGCAGGTTCAAAACAAAACGAAAGGAAGTACTGTACTACTTCTACTGTCAAAGTCAGATTCAGGACTCACATAATTTGTCAGACCACTCTGTTTATTAGCAAAGCGCTTTGCTAATGCACCCAGATGTGAGCCCCTCTCTGAGGCTCAAGATAACTTATTTATACAGCTAAGCCAAAGCCAATTTAACATAAGAGACAAAAGAAAGCAGAAACTGACAAATATACATACATATCTTATTTGCATACTAACGTTTACCAATCTCCTAGCTCAGTAGGAGCTCTAAGTTAATTAGTTTGAGGACCCATTGTCTCACACTCCTTAATGTTTCTCTTCCTGACAACTATATTTCAACAAACCCTTCAAGTAGCATTTCTTTAATGAATTATAATTTCAATATAATTCATTCTACTTTCACAATCCTTCCTTTTGGTCAAGCTACGCAATGACCAACAATGACTGGGTTCCACATATCAATCGTTCTTTAACTCTTTGTTCATCAGTGATATTTAAAATCATCAAATTAGCACTCTGGTTTGGGGCAGCTATCTGTGTAGCACGCCTGACACAATTTTGGATAAACAGGAAAGTAACTGAAAACATACAAAAATTATTACGATTCCAAACAGGAGAGTTAGGGCTCCCTGAAACAACCAGTTTCCTATGCCAGGGAAATTGAAAAGGTTACTTAGCCACTTCCATAAAGAACTTGGCTCTTTGTGGGGAAGATATGCGATTTGTTCTAAGTGGCTAGCACGGTCTATTACCTCACTGGTGTTGTCTGGTATATACACACAGCAGTCTTTTCCAATGAGAGCACAAGTCCCTCCTTTTGCTGCCAGCACTATGTCCAATGCCTGACGGTTTTGGAGGGCCATCTGTCGGATTGCGCCTGTTTCTTTGGCCAGGGCTCTTAAACTTTCTCCGGTTTCATTTGCCATTATTTCAACTACTGCTTGTAACCTTAGGAGCCTTTTTGCATGGTGTATTACTCCCACTAATGGTATTAAGGAACCGCCAATGGCCGCTTCCCAGGTTAAGGGGCTTATGTTATTTACATACCATTGGGCATCTGTTAAGTCCCTTCTTTTTCGCCTGAAATTGCGGAGGCGTTCTCGAGGGAAGGTTCCTAGCACTCGGAATTGTGGGAAGAGTAGGGCGGGATAACAGATTCCTGACCAATTAGCTGGTAGTGAGGTATAAGCTCTGGTCCCACACACCCAGCGATGGCCTATTAAGGCCGGGAAGGGTCAGTTGCACCCATTTGTCATATAGGTGTTTGCAAAGGAGGAGTAGTATCCCCCAAAGGGTACAGGGTAATTCTCCTTACGAGGAGTGGTGTTATTTGCATGACATTGAAAGTTTGTATTGTTTTCACAAAGGTTACTGTAGGGGGAACATGAGATTGATTTCTCTGTTTAATCCCAGGTTGAGAAAAAATTCATAGCTCCATACCCGGCCCGCCACTTTTTAGTTTTGTTTGAATAATCCCATACACCATTGGCCACAATATGCTGAAGGCAACGGCTTTTCCCCAGATCCAGCCCTGTCCCATTACACACCCAACACCAATGACCTTTTCCCTCCACCACACTTATCCATTTAGATGCATTTATTCCCACCGCTTCCCAAGTGTCATTGCGGTTCCATATTTTGTTAAACAGACGAGGCCCTCCAGTGAGGTCTGGGGACTTGAGTGGGAGAGCCAGGACTGGAACACCAGTTTGAGAGTGGGCTGGGATGTGGCTGCAGACTCAGCAATTAGAAATATTAAGGGTCTGAGCTATCCACACCTGCTGCTGGATAAAAGAATTGTCATCGTGGTCTCCCCAGACCGTAAGATACCAGCAGCTGAGGAACAGGCAGAGGTGCATGTTGGAGGCAAGGCTCTTCTGGTTCTGACAACCTCAACTGAGGGAACCGCAGTCACGGTTTTACGCCCACCAGGCAGTAGGCGCTAGGCTCGCTACTGCCTTTTTTTTTTTTTTTTTTTGTGTGTTCGTCGTCTGCTTCTGGCAACCCTTACGAGAGCGTAGATTGTAAGGTATTGCAGACTGTTCCTCTACGTCTTCTTCTGGAGTCAAAATTGACTCTGTGTTGTCCTGAGGTGATGATTGGTTCTCTGGGGATGGTGCCTTCTTACACTGTGAAGCATGTATCCACGCTGCGATGCCAGATAGTTTAACAGCCATCTGTGTAGTAAGCAGTACCTGATGAGGACCCTTCCACCGGGGCTCCAAGGCGTGCTTTTGATGATGGCGCCGTACGTAGACCCAATCACCTGGCTCGAGGTTGTGGCAAGCATCGGAGGTGGGTTCCGTGGGCCAGGCGACTCGAACCTGTGAATGGAAGTGACTTACAGCTTGCATTAGTCCCTTGCAATACTGAAGGAGCGCACTGTTAGTCAAGTTCAAATCTGGAACGGGAGTAATGGTAGTCATAGCTCGCATAGGGCGTCCCATAACAATTTCAAAGGGACTTAATTTATGCCTTTGGGATGGAGAGGATCTCATGTCCATAAGGGCTACTGGCCAGCTTAATCCTGTAGAGTCACAAATTTTAGCAAGCTTATTCTTAAGTACGCCATTTCGTCTTTCAACTGCACCTACACTCTGTGGGTGGTAGGGACAGTGCAACAGGTGTTTGATATGCAATATACGGTCCAGGTGTTGAACAAGTTGTCTAGTAAAATGTGTACCCCGATCACTGGACAGAGTAGCAGGAATTCCCTTGGCAGGCATAATATGATTTAACAAACATTTGGCAACAGACAGTGAGTCAGCCTTGCGACAAGGAAAGGCTTCAATCCAACCGGAGAATAAACGTACCATAACCAATATAAATTCATATTGTTGACACTTAGGTATTTGTGCAAGAACGGTGCTTGAGGCAGGCCCCGGAACCCCTGGGCCACTTTTACAGGTTTACCAATATTATGGCTTTGGCAAATGGTACAGGCTGCACAGTGGCGGGCTGCAAAAGAGCTAAAATGGGGGGGCCCACCATCCTGTCTTTGTTACAGCAGAGACCATCCCCTCCTTTCCGACATGCGAAACACCGTGTAGCAGGGCGGCCAGAGATGGGTAGAGTGAAAAGGGGGCTACAAAGGCGCCAGTAGGTGAGCGCCAAAAGGAATCGGGATGTAGAGAGCAACCTTGGGCAACCCAGGATTCTCTCTCGGTTTCTGGGGCAGAGTCTTGGAGCAGGGTGAGGTCAGTGAGGGACCAGGAGGGTAAGAGGAGAGCGGAGAACAAGGGAATCAGATATTTCGACTAGGCGCGCTACAGCAGCCACAGCACGCAGGCAGGGGGGTAAGCCTTGGGCAACAGGGTCTAAAGTGGCAGAGAAATAAGCCACTGGGCGGTTCTTTTCTCCGTGCATCTGAGTGAGAACTCCAAGTGCACACCCAGATTGTTTGTGACAGAAAAGGGTAAAAGGCTTAGAATAGTCAGGCAGCCCTAAGGCAGGGGCAGAAGCCAAACACTGTTTGAGGGAAACAAAGGCAGAATTGGCCTCAGGGGGCCACGGCATGGGGTCAGGCACAGAGAATCGAGTGAGTTCCTGAAGAGGTTTTGCAAGGGAGGCATATTGGGGAATCCACTGTCTGCAAAATCCAGCCATGCCGAAAAACTTCCGGACCTGGCGTGGGGAGCGAGGTCGGGGAAAGCTAAGGATAGCTTGGACGCGGGTGGGAGAAAGTGCACGGGAATCCTGGGAGAGGAGAAAGCCAAGGTATGTGACAGAAACTTGACAGAGTTGTAGTTTAGAGCGAGAAGCTTTGTGACCCTTATTTGCTAGGGCAGTAAGGAGCACTAAAGAGTCAGTTTCAGAGGCAGACAATGAAGGGGAACAGAGGAGTAGATCATCTACATATTGTACTAGTGTGGACCTGGACAGGAAAACAAGGTCAGCAAGGTCTCGGGCTAATGCTTGGGAAAAATATGACGGGCTTTCAGTATACCCCTGGGGCAGTGTGGTCCATGTGTACTGTTGCCCCTTATAAGAAAAGGCAAACAGGAACTGGGAGTCAGGGTAAACCGGGACAGAAAAGAAAGCAGAGCACAAATCAACAACAGTAAAATGAGTTGCATCTGGTGGGATAGAAGCCAGAATCTTTGAGAGAGGCAAGTTTTGATTCTGTCCACCTATGATTTGCCTCTTCCCACCACTGCATGAAACAATCAACCTCTCCTTTTGCCAATTTAATTTTAGGTTGGCCGAGTTTGTCTTTTAAGACGTCTACTCGGTCTTTGTCCCAAGATCCGAACAGTGGCCACTGAATTTTGGGATTCTCCTGAGTTAGCCTTTTGCATTCCCATACACATCCCCCCCCCCCCCCCGGTTCCACCCCCCTGGTGGGGACAGATTATTGCTTAATAATAATACCACTTTCTTTTACAAATTTCCTTGCTAATTGCAGGAAAAACAGAAGAATTACCTCCAGGCTGTACTTATTTTGTCCTATAGTCAGGCTGTTCTATAGTCAGGCTAGTGAATTACCCCACTCACTGGTCATTTATGAAATTCATGAGGTGGTGTACCTCAGTTTCCCCTCTTGTGCAACAGACCATGTTTGCAATAGTTTCTCTGCTGTACCAAGCTTTAAGTTTATTCTCAGGTAATAGCTCAGACACAGCTTCAGATTTTAGCACTGTACACATCCTGGGAAAATGCACATTCCTTCCATATAGTTTAACCTCCATAACATTATATTAGCCATATTAATTTTACACAAGGTGTAACTGCCTCCCATGTCCACAGAGTTTTCATGCACACCCACCAAAGCAACAATCTGATCCCCCAGAGCCACCCCAAGGCTCAGTGTTCCCATCATTCCTCCCCTTTTCCTTTTTTTTTTTTTTTTTTTACCTGTGCACACACAAAATTCTCTTTTGCCTAACATTTCTTGCACTGTGATTACTCTTTTTTACACAACTGTACCCCGATTACACTTCCATCTTGTACAACTAGACACAAACAGGAGCAGCCAAGTTAAGTTCCAATAGAAACCCCTTACATCCTTTAGTGATTTTGATTACATTACCCAATAGTCAAATAATTTTGATCAGATTCTCTCTCTGCCTGCTGCCTGCAGCAGTCCCTTATAGACCATTTCTGTGGGAAAAGGGCCTATTTTCCCCTCAGAATAGCTGTAAAGGCTTCTGGGGACAGAAGCGTAGTGGTGGTAGTAGCCACTCTACCTGACCCCCTTAGCCTAGACCATTTTTCCAGAAATTTACAGGAGTCCGGACTCTTCCTAAAATACATAAACTGAGCCGGTGTTCCTTTAGGGAACTGTCCCGACTGAGACGTCTGGTTACCCATACAGGAGGACTTTACACACCAATCACACAAGAAGGAAAGTCGGGTTCGTCAGAGCCATGCCCGGTGCAACACACAAAAGGAGCCCACAGGCTACTGCCTCAATCGCCCTTGCTTTCACACCAAGGGTTTTACCCAAGGCACGGTGCGGCTGCGATTGTGCAGATTTCACTCACTCAGACCGTGGGGACAGGAACCCTTTGGTCAGCCGATCTCCGGATGGAGACGGCGCCCAGACTCAAACTCACCACAGGGAGGACGGATAGACACAGAGACAAGACAGTCCTCAGTCCAGACAAAACACAGAAATAATTACCTGACCAGATTCCTGATGTCAGATCCCAGGATCCCTACCAGAACAGAGTGGGAACCAACAGGTTCGATGGTGTAGACTTCACTGTGGTCATGCACCCTTCCGTTCTGGTGGAGGACCGCTCGGGCCAAATGCCCAGGTGCCAGCTTGCCAGGGCCGTCCTAAGAACAGTCAGGAGTCACACAGCCCCAGAGAAGACGGTTGCCATCTCGGTGGAACCTCCAAATTGTCAAAGTCAGATTCAGGACTCACATAATTTGTCAGACCACTCTGTTTATTAGCAAAGCGCTTTGCTAATGGACCCAGATGTGAGCCCCTCTCTGAGGCTCAAGATAACTTATTTATACAGCTAAGCCAAAGCCAATTTAACATAAGAGACAAAAGAAAGCAGAAACTGACAAATATACATACATATCTTATTTGCATACTAACGTTTACCAATCTCCTAGCTCAGTAGGAGCTCTAAGTTAATTAATTTGAGGACCCATTGTCTCACACTCCTTAATGTTTCTCTTCCTGACAACTATATTTCAACAAACCCTTCAAGTAGCATTTCTTTAATGAATTATAATTTCAATATAATTCATTCTACTTTCACAATACAAAGCCTAGTCAACCTGTGGAACTCATTGCCAGGGGATGTTGTGAAGGTCAAAAGTAAAACTAGGTTAAAAAAAAAGTTAGTTAAGTTCATGGAGGCTAGGTCCATCAATGGTTGTTAGCCAAGACGGTCAGGGACGCAACCTTGTTCTCTGGGTGTCCCTAAATCCCTGACTGTCAGAAGCTTGGACTGGATGACAAGGGATGGATCACTGAAAAAATCATTACCTCTGAAACATCTGGCAATGGCCACTATCAGAAGACAGGATACTGGGCTAGATGGACGACAGGTCTCACCCAATATGGCCATTCTTATGTCACATATCTAGATGTAGTGATCTCTCAAGTAACTAGGACCCAAAGAATTTAGGGTTTCATAGATCCCAATCAACATTAACTTCCTTCAGAAACTATTCAACAACTAGTGCAGAACATGTATAATTGTGAAATATTCTTTAAGCATAAAGCACAATTTAGTAAGCAGGCAGCCACATCCTACACTTCAGTTTCTGGGTGGTTCCAAGGTGAAACCCCTACTACAGAAGTAGTTTAATATCTGCAAGAATAACTCTAGCAGGCTGTGCATCAGCAATTAAAAGTTCTACTCTTCTTGCCAGGAGCAACGGAAAAAGAGGAGTCTGGATCTACAGAAAAAATTGGAGATCTAAAACAAACTCCACACTGAAAGTCTACACAACAAACAGTAAGCTCACTCCAACAACAGACTGAGTGAAGGCTGATATCTTCTCCCCCATTTATCCTGTTGCTCCCCCCAATGTAACACTAGTCACTTTACTAACCCAAACAAACATGGAGAAGTGACATCCCCCCTTATGCACATATAGACCTTTACAATTCAGTCTTAGTAATTTCTTTGTATCTTTGCAAACATTTTGTGAAAATGGATCATGTTGCCTGTGCAAACATTTTATTATTTTCACTAGCAGAAGTGGCAACAGGTTATACCGATTACATACCTCTCCAGAGGAAAAAGATCATGAAGAGGGCCCTACCAAATTCACGGTCAATTTTGGTCAATTTCACGATTTAAAAAATAGTAAATTTCACAGTTTCAGATACTTAAATCTGAAATTTCATGGTGTTATAACCGTGGGAGTCTCAACTGACAGGGGTTTTTTTGCGGGGTGGTGTCACAAGGCTATTGTAGGGGGGCCGTGGTATTGCCACCCTTACTTCTGCGCTGTTGCTGGCGGCTGAGCTGCCTTCAGAGCTCATCCCATCCCAACCCTGTACCCCTTACAGCGCTCTCCCACCCATCCTCTCCACCTCCCAGAGTTGCCACCCCCATGTCCCTCACCTCCCACACGCCATTCACCTCTATTTACTGCTGCACTCCCATTATGTCCCTATATACCCTGTGCCGCCCCCACATCCTCATGCACCTGTAGCCTGCCTCCCCTTGCATCCCCATCTACCCCACTCACCCCTTCACTGCCCCCTCTCACCCTCACCCTGCTCTCGTCCTTGCCATCTTTCCCTCCCCATTCTCTCTCCTCCAACCCCCCTGCCCCGGCCAGCCCAAGGACCCTTTAACCTGTGAGTGCCAGGGTGCTGGGCCTGGAGCTGAGGAGGGGCAGGGCTGGGGGTGCCCAGGCCAAGGGATCCTACCATACGACAGGGTCCAGCTGCTCGTCCTGGCTGAACTATTGAGGGATGGGACTTCCTCTTCCCCTGTAGGGGCCGCTCCTAGGGGATGGTCATACTCATACCCACTTCCAGGAACCTCCCCTGGCTGTAGGAAGCTCTGCAACTGCTGTTTGGGAGCCCAGCTCTGACGGCAGCAAGGCAGAAATAAGGATGGTATGGTATGCTATTGCCACCTTTACTTCTGCACTGCTGCTGGCTGCAGCACTGCCTTCAGAGCTGGGCAGCCAGTCAGCATCCACCACTCTCCAGCCACCCAGCTCTGACAGCAGCATAGAAATAAAGGTGGCAATTCAACCCCTACAATAGCCTTGTGACCCCCCCACAGGTCCCCTTTTGGATTGGGACCCCTAGTTTGAGAAATGCTGGTCTTCCCCCGTGAAATGTGTATAGTATAGGGTAAGAGTAGACAAAAGACCAGATTTCATGGGGGGAGACCAGATTTCATGGTCCGTGATGCGTTTTGCATGGCCGTGAATTTGGTAAGGCCCTAATCATGAGGCTTAAGCAGGAATAAGGAAGCTCAAGGTAAGATGGGGGTGTCGTTCTGCTGTGGGTTGTTTCACGGAGTGTGTGCCCCTACGCTGCCTCCCACCCTTCTCTATATTATGGCTCAGTAGCAGCTCTATTTGCTAGGTTGAGCCTTGTTTTCTGTTAAAGATGGACTGTTCTAGGTGCTCTAAAATTCACATTTACTTGAATGGTCTTGAAATTCACTCTGCTTCATGGGAGTGCAGGGTAGTTATAAAAAGCTGTTTCTTATTGTAAAGAATGTACTCAAGGACGAAAAACTTGCTAAGGCCCTGTCTTGAAATTAGCTCTGTGCAGATGGACACCTGACTTCTCTGGGGCTCTGCACAGACCCAGGGGCCTTCCTAGAGCCCTATGGAAATCATTGGTCTGCCCACATACAGTAACTCCCCAATTAATGTCCTCTCGCTTAACACTGTTTCGATCTTACGTCCCTGCTCCATTACAGAACGTGCTCGTTTAAAGTTGTGCGATGCTCCGCTATAACATTGTTTGGCCGCCTGCTTTGTCCACGGCTGGCAGCCCCCCTATCAGCTCCCCTATGCCCCTCCCCAGCACCTCCCACCTGCTGGCAGACCCCATGGATCAGCGCCTTCCCACTGCTCCCCCTGCCTCCTGCTCGCGGCAATCAGCTGGTTTGCGGCATTCAGGAGGCAGAAGGGAGGGGCGAGGAGCGAGGACGCGGCCTGCGGAGTAAAGGAGGAGGAGGTGGAGGGGGGGAGAAGAGGCGGGTTAAGGGTGGGAATTTGGGGGAAGGGGTGGAGTGGGCAGGCCGAGGGTTGAGCCCCCTACCCCCGGCAAAGTCGGTGCCTGTGCTTGCAAGACAACAAGAGGAGCAGGACAATCCACCCTCTTCCACTCTCTGTCTCCACCACCTCAACCAAACTTCATACTCAGCAGTGATGATTGTAGTATTAAATTGTTTATTTAAAATTGTTTAGAACTTATACCTGTATTAAACTGCTTATTTAAAATTGTTTAAAATGTATGTAATGCCTTTTGTCTGGCCAAAAAAAATTTCCCTAGAACCTAACCCCCGCGATTTACATTAATTCTTATGGGGAAATTGGATTCACTCAGCATCATTTTGCTTAAAGTCTCATTTTTCAGGAACATAACTGGAACGTTAAGTGAGGAGTTACTGTAGAGCTCATGGCAGGATCAGGACCTAAACATACATTGGTTACAATAAGAAAAACAGTTGTATATACCTACCCTGCTCTCCCATGAGACACAGCAAATTCCAAGACAATCCAAGTAAGTGACATTCAGTCTTAACTATAAGACTGGCACTAAGTTGGAACAGAGCATTGTCCCATAGCAAACAAATGTCTACCTTCTCCTTGCCAAGTTGCTGTTCTTATAGGGCCCGATTGTCAGAAGTGCTGATCACTTTTTGACTTTAATTGAACTAAGAGTCTGACTGGGCCTTCATTCCCTGCTCCATTTATTTATTTGTTTATTTATTGTACCAGCAAGATAAGGTCTAAACAGGGAATCAACTTCCTGCTTGCTGGAAATTGCTACATCCTCTGTAGCCTTTCACACTTTTCTCAAAAAAAACCATAGAAGAAATAGAAGAGGTCCAAAGATTGGTAACAAATATTAGAGGTATGTTGTGGGAGGTGGGGCTCTTCTATGTGAGAAATTAAAGACATGAACAAAGGAAGCCACAGCAAATTAAATGGCAACAAATATAAAACTGATAAAAGGAAATATTTCTTTGAGGTCCACAGACTTATAAAATTATGCATTGCCAGAGTATATCATGGAGGCAAATTGTTTGGTAAGATCTAGAAGAGGTTCAGACATTCCCAGTACATGCATAAAGGCAGAAGCAGCAGTTAAACTACTGTATCTATGATAGTAATTATAATGCCACAAATCCTCATGCTTCAGAGCATAAACTAGTCACTGATTACTGTCAGGAAGAAAGTTAACCCATCACTTCACTTGCACAATTGTTTGCTTTCATTATACAATGTTTTTACCTTCCTCTGAAGCATTTGATGGCATTATAGTGACAGGATCGTGGGCTAGATAGATCAGGTCCAGAATGGCATTTTGCACATCTTCCTGCAGAAGAAGATAATTTGTTTATTAAAAAAGACATTTTGAGAGTGGCTTTGTGCCTCTCTCCCTGCCAGACTGACAGGATTTTTTGGTGTAATCAATCTATTCCTGGGTATGTTTTTGAAGAGAGATGGATCTCCACCATCTGGAAATGCTAATGACTCACTAACTTGTTCATATCTTTTTGGTTTACTGATACAAGATATCAATCCTGAAATTGAAATCATTGGAGTTAGACCAGGGTTGACTTTGTCCCAAGTTTCTTAAAATAAATATATTTTTCTACTCAATATTTTGCTACAATTCAGTTTCCTTGTGGAGACAACATTTTCCTCTGAAGGAAGATCTGTTTCTCCTTCATGTAGGGTGACCAGGTGTCCGGTTTTGGACTGGAACACCTGGTCCAAAAGGGATCCTGGTGGCTCCGGTCAGCACCGCTGACTGAGCCGTTGAATGTCCACTTTGTGCGGCTCAGCAGTGGGGCTGGCAGGCTCCCTGCTAGCCACCACGCTGCGGACTGTGTGGCTCCTGGGTTGGGAAGCAGCCACCATGTCCAGCTCCTAGCCTTAGGAGCTGCCGGGGTGGTGGTGGGGGTGTCTGCGTGCTGCCACGCACCCTGCCCTCAGGCGCAGCTCCCATTAGCTGGGTCAGGACAGGGGAGGAACTAGCGCCACTTGAGCGCTCAGCAGGTGGCTGTTGAGGGGTCACGTGGCATGTGCCTCTCCCACTGTTGCCCAGCCCTCTTCTCCTTGCGTGGCTGGGCTCAAGCTGCGGCACGTGTCCTGTGGTGAACTGCGGTCTGTTGCCCCATTGCCAGCACCCAGGAGTTGGAGATATTTGTATCCCCGTCTTAGAGTGCTGGGAATGGGGGCTGCACCCCCATGCCCCTCACTGCATCCCTCGCCCCTCCTGCACCCCCATCCCCCATCACTGCATCCCTCTCCTCCCCGTCCCGTCCCCCACACTTACCCATCCCAGCCCTGTACCTCTTACAGCACTCTCCCACCCATCCTCTCCACCTCCCAGAGCTGCCACCCCCATGTCCCTCACCCCCCTGCACCCCATTCACCTCCACACACTGCTGGCCTCCCATTATGTCCCTATACACACCTGTGCCCCCCACATCCTCATGCACCTGTAGCCTTCTGCCTCCCCCTGCATCCCCATCCACCCCATATATCCCCCCACCCCCAACTATTCCCCTCTAGTCCACCCTCCTCCCTTCCCAGCTGGGTGATTTAGGCAGCCCCTGGAAAAGTGTATGAAAAAGTGTCTCTGTGTAGGCAAGTGTGTGCATGCACTGTATGTGTGTAAGAGACTGTGTTTTTGTGTAGGGAGGTGCGTGTATTGCCGCATGTGTGTATACCTGTGTGAATAAAATTTGCAGCCCAACTCTTTGACTTTTATTCCTTTTGCTGGCTTGTGCACAAAGAAATTGATGACATAAAATATGTGTGTATTCATTTCATAACAAGTTTTTAAAAGAGAAGGGAACTCTAAAAGAAATGTATTATTTCTTAAAAAGTGAATGTTGCTGACTAGTAATTGCAGATGAGCCAATGTATCATACATTTCTCCCCACCTTTGTCTAGCTACATTATAAACTCTTTGTTGCAGACTCTCTCTTTTTATGTGTATGTCCAGCACCTACCACCCTGGAGCCCTGATCTTAGTTGGGGTCTCTAGGCACTAAACAACAATTGTAATAATAAATAATGTGGAAGTATATGTGTTAGTGAATGCTAGATGTGTACACATGAATAAACATGTGTATCTGCATGTAGGTATCATTTCTGTGGTTATGCTCTATGGATTTGTATTTGGGCTTCAGGAGTGGGCCTTTAATGGACCCATTCCAGCTGTGATAATGTGTGATCCTAATTCAACACATAAAATTACAATAACTTTAGTGAACAAAAAACACTGATTATGAAAAATGGGAAGAGGGGAGGGAAAGAATCATGAAAACCTTTGTGAAATTTCATTTTTTTAAAAATTACCCTTTTTGACTATTTTGCTGCCAGCTCTAGCGTCCTGTAAAAAATAAAACCTGAACTTAGCACAATACATCTGTCAAAACAATAAATATGCCTGTTTGGGCCTTACAGTGAAAATGAGCATGTGAGCAAGGGTTGGGAAGAACAAGTGAAGGAGGGAGGGGGAATGGAGTAAGCAGGGGCAGGGCCTTGGGAAGGGGTCGGGCAGGGGTGGGGCCTCAAGGAAGGGGCGGGCAGCGGGAAGGGCAAGGATGTTCAGTTTTCTGGAATTAGAAAGTTGGCAGCCCTACCTTCATGAAGTGGTCTCACTCATCTTGGTCTCACTCACTTACAGCAAAGTTCCTTGAGCAGTATTTGAACTCTGGCTATAAAAATCTTATGATCTTCTGTCCTCTTTTTCCCAATTGTGATTTTTTTTAAAGTATCTGCCTTCCATGAGGTAAAATTGCAGCAAATAGGTCTTAGATTCCAAGGCCAGAAGGGACCATTGTGATAATTTACTCCACCCTCCTGTATAACACAGGCCTCAGAACTTCTCCAGAATAATTCCTAGAGCAGATCTTTTAGAAAAACATCCAAATCTTTATTTTGGAATGGTCAATGATGGAGAATCCACCATGACCCTTGGTAAATTGTTCCAAGGATTAGTTACCCTCATTGTTAAAAATAGATGCCTTATTTCCAGTCTGAATGTGTCTAGCTTCAGCTTCTAGCCATTGGATTGTGTTCTCTGTTAGACTGAAAATCCAAGTAACAAATATTTGTTCCCCATGTTGGTACCTATCAACTGTAATTAAGTCACAGATTTCATCAAAGATAAAAGCAGCTACCTTTATCATGTCTAGGACGCAATTTCAGACCCTTAACTTTGTTATTTCGGAACCCTAACCCTAACCCCCTCCCCCCCATGCTTGGATAATTCAAAGAAAGCAACAAAATCTTATCAGCAGTGTGACACCATAATGTCAAAAGTGTCATTAAAAACCATATTAAATGTTAGCTACTAAATGTTAGTAGCTTATCTTGTTTCAAATAAGCCAATTTGTTTGCTTTCATGTGTGCCACACACCTATGACCTTCATTCTTGCTCAGGTGAGTAGTCTTCTTTCTGGCAGTCCCATGGAAGTCCCCAGAAGCTTACAACAAATACCCCAAACTGAAGGTTCACTCTTGCAGTATTCATGTGCTTTGATCTTGCATTAACATAATGCCAATCTCCTTTTTCAAGCTGCTGGACATCTGAAGACTACCTACTGCACCAGCTTCTTTCTGCTAGATGATTCAGTTAATAAGAGATCCTCCAAGCTCAGAAGCAAGCCTTAATTACAGTCCTTGTCCGTTCTCATGTAAGCCTTAAAATGGAAAGGGGAGAAGGAGGAATGAGTTATCACTTTACCCTATATTTAGGGTGACAGAAATCTGTCACCGGATTATATTTCCTTTGCTTTCTGGAATCAGCAATGAGTCTTCTGAAGGCAAGATGTACACTTTTCCTGGTTTAGACAGCTAAGTACATACCCTATCCCTAGAATGATCAGAGGCAGAGCAGACAGCACCCTAATTCATAGAAAATACATGGGTTTCAACAGTAATTCTCCAGCGTGTCCCTTGATTTGAACAAGATAAAATGTCTCAGGTCACATTTTATATGTATATCCACCTGGACCAAAGAGAAGCGTTACACAGAAGGAGCTGCAGCGCACCATATGAAGGTGGTTGAGGGGGAGCCATAGCACTGTGGCCCCCACCCATGCTGCCACCACACCCCCTGCCTGACGGTCCACTTCCCCACTCAGGCACCCCATCTTCCGGCTCATGAACCCTACATCCACTCCCTTCCAGGAGGCTCAGCTCTTGAGAGAGACCCCTTACCATCCCTTCCCAGCAGCCACTGTTTCCCCTTACCTTAGCCCTCCCTGTTGGTGAGCCTCGTCCCCAGGTGAGGATTCCATCATGCTTCCTAGCAGATCCTTGGCGCTGAGAGGAGCCACCACGATTTCAGCAGCCTGAAGCTGAGGGCCTGGCAAGTGGCATGCTGCACACAGGAGCTGCGTCCACTACAGCTACAGTGGTGCTGCAACCCACTGCGCCAAATTGCAACAGCACTCAAATTTGTTCAAGCCAAAAAGTGATTGGGCCATGGGACAGGTGGCGTCCCCAGCTCCGGGGCCTATACATAGGCTTCCTCTTAGTGAAGATGTTGATTTATGTATACAATTTTGCATTGTTTCCTGGGGGCAGAATTATTTATAGCAAGAGAAGAGCATTTTTATTGTGTTTTGAAATTACCATGCTCATAGACATGGCAGATCACCTTTTAGAGAGACTATGGGTGAGGTTTTTCCATTCCTGAAAACCCCCTATGTGCTGCTTCACTGGCATACAAAGACTAAGAGCCCTTCAGCTGGCCAGATTTATGCAAGCTCCTCAAAAGCCCTGACACAGTGAGTGCACTAGAGTAGAGCTGGAGCTTGGAGGAGACGACACAGGCCTGTAGTACTACAGGCATTCTGCAAAGTACTTCTGCCCAGAAGCAGACCTAAAGATACACCAAGGACTTATCCAGCCCTCAAACAACCCAGAAACAAGAAGGTGCAAAGGTGGTTTAGGGACAGGTTCACTCTTCCTCCCATGGGTTGCAAGATCTGTGCTGTACCCTCCTCTAAACGGGCTGCACTAAATCTCACCCTATGAGTATATTCAGGGCAAAGAGCAACTTATTTGTCTGTGTGTTCTAATTGTTTGCTGTGTCTGTACCTCCCAGTGGATGCAGAGCTAATCCTAAAGACATGTGAATAGGTTGGCCAAGGATTCTAGCAATACTGAGAGATCTTGTCTAGCAGATGACCTGTTTTTACAGTCTGGTTTCAGGGATCAGTGATTATGTGAAAAACCTGATGTATTGTGAAACAAGAGAAATAGACAATACAGCACTACTATTTACCAGCTCTCTAATGATGTATTGCAGTCTATACTATCCCTGCTTTTACTCTGACATAATAAGACATAGCAATATTCCTGTAGAAACATAGACTTACCACTGGCGTGCCTTCTCATGGCTGGGCATGGCATAGCCAGCTCTCATTCGCCATTGTCCCTTGGTAACAGCCAGTCTGGCCCTGCAGTGGTCTGCCTCTTCTCATGACTCAGGTCACTTTGAAGTCTCTCATGGGATATTGGTGTCCCAGACAGTGCGCCATGTGACACTACTTGTTAATCAGACATCTTCCACCCCTCCAGGGCTCCTCCTCTATTCCACTCTACTATCAGGAAAATAACCCCAACACTTCTCCCTGGAGTCTGTCAGCCAAACAAAACCCACCAAAAGCAACATCTGCTCCTTCCCCCACTTGAACTTTTAATCCATCCTGGGTGCTCCCCAGGTTTCTATATTCCGCCAAGCACAGACTCTCAGGGGTTATCTCCTTAAAGTCTTGGTCTTAGCCTGGATCCTCAATGCCAGTCTTCCTCCAAGGTTATCTGCCTGTAAATTGGCCCTCTCAGGCCTCCTTCATCTCAGTTATCCTCTCCCTAAGCACCAGTTTAATCTCCCTGCTGAAGCACCTTTGTTCTCCACTACCAAGAAAGGAACTAGAGAGCCTATACCATTCTCTTTACAACCTTCTTCCTACTCTGAACTTCCTTTCTTCACTATCACGATCTATAATTAAGCCAACCTCCAGGTGCAGCCAGGTAGCATAACTGGCCTCCTAGTCCCATCTTAACCCTTTCATTGCCTGTGTGGGCTGGACGCCCATTGCAATTCTATATACGTTGCATAATTCTGATTGTCACTGTATCTTTTCCCTACTACTTCAGTTGTGACTAGGGTTGGGTATTTGACCAGTCCAAAAATAATTGGTGAACTGAGTGGTCAAATAATGTCAAAAATGGTAAAATATTTTAAAGCCCTAATTTATTAGAACGGTAACAGCAGAGTAAAAAAAAAAAGTAAGACTTTATGGTCTCCAAAAGGCTTAGTCTTAGATAGATACTTACACCAAATTACAAAAAATAAGTTACTTAACTGAGTTAACTCAGAAATATGCAAAACACAATTAAATGAATTGCTAAAAAAATTAAAGGATGTTGCCATGATGCAATAAAAAGATAGGTCACCGCCTACATCACAGCATTTTTGCTGGAATATTTGACAATATTTTACCATGGACAAATAATAGGCTATCAGTTGATGTTCTTTGAGACCGGTCAATTGACTGGTGTGCCAGTCCTGCTTGTGACCTGATTTGAATGGCTGTTAATACTGCAAGCTGCTAGAGCTAAAACCAATGTTGTGCTCTATCTGAAATCTTGTGCTGTACTGCCAGCTTTTAAACAGTATAACCATTAATTTCTACCTGTTGGAGTTCATTAAACCATTGTTGCTACTCTCCTCAGCACTTGAGGAGTGATGTTTACCTGCACTACAGGGCAAGAGGAGCAGGAGAGGCTGTGTCAGCTAGGGAAGAGTCATGTCTGCTTTGCCTTGTGTTTGCAGCATAGCATCTTGGCTGCTGACCCAGCTGTCTGGCCGTCCCTTTGGTACCTTTCAGTGGCCAAGGCACTGAGGTGGGGAGGAGTAGCAATAAAGCCCATTTTTCTTTTGAAAAATAGGAAAAAATTGAAGTATAAGATTGAAGAAAGTCCCATGGAGCCTTTTAGTGGGGGAGTTGGGAAGGGAAAGTACATGGGATTTAGGAAACCTTCCTCAACACCAGGGAACCCTAGCATTTCTAAAATTATGTAGGAATAACTCTGGATCTCTCTGCAAGGAATGAAGTGGTTAATCTGTCCATTCCCATCAAGAGCAGCAAAGAGCTAGAATTTCAAACAAGGCTTGGGGGGAGGAGGAAGTGACGGCAGGATTTGGAAGCTGCTGTTTTCTCAAGTATTTTCTTCGTGATTTTTATTCACTATTTGGTTGGGGGTGGGTGGGTTATTTTTTAACCTTGCTATTGTGAGCAACACAATGGAGGTTGTGGACTAGTCAAATACAGACTTCACGTGATTGCAAGATAACCTCTCTCCGTGTGTTTTTCTAGTGCTGCGTCACAGCGCTCGCCTAGAACATAACACACTTCTGCAGTTAACCGGTAATACATTGATCCATGATACTTCAGGAATAATGGTGCACCATAACCCCATACTCTGCCTAACAACACCCGGGGTAGATATGGCATTAGCATCCCCCTAGTCCTCTCTGGCACCACACCCCTGGCAAGCCTGCTCCCCTGTTGCTCTTGCTGAACACCACGTGTTTTCCTCCTGCTCCTGGCAACATCCACACAGAGGATCAGGAGACCTGGGGACCAGCCCTGTCCCGCTGCGCGCTCCAGACACAGCCCACGCCATGAACCTGCCATTACCGCACCAGGGAAACGCATTGGCGTGGTCGGTGGGTGGGGGGTGGGAAGTACCATTGTTTCTTGGGGGGGGAGAACGGACAGCGATGAGCAGCCGAGTGTTTCCCCCTGGATTGGTTTTGCCCCTGCTCCTCCTCCTCCTCCCCCCTGCGGAGGCCCGGAGTGAGTCAGCCCGGCGGTATATAGTGCTGGGCAGGCGGCTCCTGTGTTTGCAGAGCTGTCAGTCCTATTGAGTCTCCTTCTTTGGCACCTGGGTCGTAGCCACCGCCGTGCACCATGCAGTGGCAGCCTATGGAGATTAACCCCGAGGTAAGCAGGTGCAGCGCAGGGGGTTTGGATTAGGGCTGCCGGGAAGATCGGGGGGGAGGGAACTAGCGCTGGGACTCTGGGTGAGTGGGGGGCTGGGCGAATGGGGGGTCCTGGGAGCTGGGCGAAGAGCTGGGGTGGGGTCGGTGGAGGGGGCAGGGCGAAGACCTGGGGGGCTGGGGTCTCCCACTCTCTCATCCGCTTTGTCTTGCAGATGCTGAACAAAGTGAGTGGCCGGCGCCGGAGGGGCCGCGGGGCTGTCGGGCCGCAGCAGCAGGCGGGAATGGCTCCTTCTCGCATCCCCTCCGGGGTGGGGCCGGAGCGTGATGTCTCGGGGCGCGGCTGCCCCGTCACGCCTCTGCAGGGGGCTGGGCGCGGCGCGCACTGCGGGGCCGCCACGGAAGCGGGGAGGGGGGGGTTGCAGTCGGGGTGGGGCCGGACGCCCCATCGAGCGGTGCCCGCCTCTGAGTCCGCCCCACGTGCGGGGCCGGGTCCCGGGCCTGGCGGCAGATGGCGCTGCGGCCCCGTGGTTTGTGCTGTGTCACAGGCGGGGGAGGGGCCGCTCCCCCCCTCCGCGGGGCCTGCCGGCGCGGCTGGGCTCCCTTGTGGCTGGGCGGGGGGGTGCGTCCCTGGGCTGGGGGGCTCTTGGTTACCCCTGCGCCCTTCTCTGATGAGAACACAGCGGGCTGGTACCCCCCCCTGCGTTACGCTCTCTCCTTGCAGGTGCTGTCCCGGCTGGGAGTTGCCCCTGGCTGGCGCTTTGTGGATGTGCTGGGGTTTGAGGAAGACTTGCTGAGCTCAGTGCCCACCCCGGCCTGTGCCCTGCTCCTGCTCTTTCCTCTCACTGCCCAGGTAGGTCCCTGGGATGCGGGGGGGCAGCAGCTGGCAGGCCCTGTGCAGCGCTATCCCTGTGCAGGGGAGACAGCCTACTGAATCAGCAGGGACCTTTGTTTTTCTTTCCATAGCTGAGATTAAACCTACTATATAGGTGATACTAAACAGAAACACCACTGGTCCCCTTCCCTTGTATGATGTCATGGGATACATATGCTGCCTGGCACTGGCAGGTGGCCCACCCTAGGAGTGTCTCACTGTGATGTGTAGTGAACTAACAGAATGCTAACCCCTAAATGTGCATTGCAATTAATGGATACTTTCTGCAAAGGCCAGAATGTTAATACCTATTCTTCTGTGGGTTTTCTTATCTGGAAATTCTTTCTTTAGATTGACCCTCCCTTAAATCTGCAGAAGCAGGTTTCTCCATCCCAAATACTAACTTGACAAAGCAGAAGAAGGCAGACCAGCTCAGACTTGCAGAAGAGAATGCTGTCTCTAGCTCTCTCCCTAATCTAAAACTAAGATGGCAGCACTATCTGGCAGGTGGTGCAACTGAACCAAATCACTTACTGTTAAATTCTCAGTCAGGAAATAGACGTTCCAAGACCTGATAGTCAGATTTGTGACCTGCATCTGTGTATTAGATACATTAAGAACTAATTCATTGTCTATGCATTCTTCATGACAAGATCTGAATTGGGGGGGGAGGTGTCATCATTTACATAATAAACTGAAAACAACACCAGTAACTTATTTCACTTAGTATTAATTCATTCCCCAACTCTATCTGTGAATGTACTGGACTCCAGTGGTATCTTGCTGTCAGTGGGGCTTCTCCAGAGGACCTGTAATCTGCTTGACCACATGACTGTCTAATTAGACAGAGTCTAGAGTTTCTTCAAGGGATGATAGCTTTTAGATCTACTGAAACAGTACTACTTGTTGTAAGCTTTGAGGCAATAAGTCAAATATTGTAACAGTGATTGTATTAGCACTTTGCTGTTTAAGTTGGCAGTAAAAGGGGCTGCTCACTGTCAGTAATTCTAATATGAATTCATACTTGACTAGAGGCTGTAATCTTCGATGCACAGTTAAAACCTCAAATTTACTAGAATGACAGTCACAGAAGAATTGTCTAGACCAGGGTGGACAAACTTTTTGGCCTGAGGGCCACATCAGGGTTCCAAAACTGTATAGAGGGCTGGAGAGGGAAGGCTGGGCCTCCCCAAACAGCCTGGCTCCTGCCCCCTCCCATTTCTCTCCACCTGCTCTTTGTCCCTTGACTGCTCCAGTTCCCTGACTGCCCCTTAGACATGCTCCTCTGAGCAGCATGGTGGCAGCTGTACTGCCACATGGCCTGGCAGGAGCTTGCAACCCTGCTGCCCAGCACACTGGCAGCACAGCAAGCTGAGGCTGTAGTGGGGGACAGAGGGGAGGGGCTGGGGGCTTGCCTCAAGGGCCAGGCAGGATAGTCCCATGGGCCGGACGTGGCCCATGAGTTGTAGTTTGCCCACCTCTGGTCTAGACAAACTGTATGCTCTTTAATGGCAAATGAGCTGAAACTACTGGGAGTGTGGAGGAGGCATTCTGATGCTTCTGGTCCTGTAGCTGGCTCAGCTGAAGCTAAATGTATCTTGAAGGTGAGGAATAGAGGTGGCAGATATAACCATTCCTTGTAGGAGCAACCACTCTCTCAAATCTTGTCTCCAAATACATGAAATACAGCTATTAGAGAAGCCAGTGACACAAATCTGGCTACAATTGAGCAAGCTCTTGAGTGGATTGGACAGTAATGAGAAATCCACTTCCAAGGACTCAAGCCAACTTTTGTATAGCTGATAGCCCTTTTCTCTGAGCTATCAGGTGGAGTTCCATACTACAACTTGGCTCGTACACCACATAGACATTGTGCAGTCCTAGACAAATGTCATCCTAGTGGAAGTAAAATCATGTGCCTTTGTTCCAAAAAGGATGGCTTTCTGGTTAACTTCCCCTCTGATGCTTTCTAATCTTCCACAGCTGACTTCCCTGTTAGACCTGTTAGTCTCTGTAAAGGATTTAAAGATGTCTAGAAAATTACAAACCATTGATGTACTTGCATGTTTGCAGCATGAAAACTTCAGGAAAAAACAGATTGAAGAATTAAAGGGACAAGAAGTTAGTTCCAAAGTGTATTTTTTGAAACAGACGGTTGGCAATTCCTGTGGGACAATTGGCCTGATACATGCAGTTGCTAATAACCAAGAGAAATTTGTATTTGGTGAGTATGGCTATTGAGCCATTTTCCCCTAAGAGCTTTAAAAGGGAACTTTCCTCATTAGGCCACTCGCTGCTCTGGATACTCCAGACCCACTGTAGCTAAAGAGATCGTACACTAGCTACTTATCTTATTCTATTGCTAAGACTAGGTTTGAGAAGATCAGATCTGACTAGAAAGCCTTTCCCGGAACATTTCACTACAAGAAACTTAGACTGGCAATGGCTTATAGTATCTGCCCGTACTTGAGTGACCTATACCCACTGCACCTTGAGTAACAGAAGGGGAATATCCAGTCCCTGAGGTTGGACAATAGTATATTTTGTACATCAAGTCTGACTCTTGGCACCTGAAGTGCTGGGAGATCTGATCTAAAGGGAGGTAATCCAATTTCTATTGGATCTACTTTGCATAAGAATACCAATTTACCTGGGTTTACACATATCAGTGGATGGGGATTTCTCCATATAGAAAATGTGTGTTTGACACTAGTAATAAGCTTGTCAAGTTACTTGAGTATCTCTAGAGATACTCATGTGAGCAATGAAATATACCTTTGCTGGCACCTCAAAAGCACTGAGGTTCTCTAACAAAAGGGTGCTTAGTTTAGCTATTGTCTTAGAATGATAAACTGTTGGGATACCCAGTATGGTAGGGTGGCACCCACTACTTATTTCAGGAAAACCTGGCATGGCTAATAACTAGAATACCTACTCATTCACTCCTGCTCAGAGTAGAAATTAGTCAGGAAAGTGACTGTAAAATAACAATCTTTCAAATTGATGGAGCTACTTCTGTTGGGTTTCAAGTTAACACCCTTCAACTCATGGTATCTGAGTAGTTACACAACCAAGCAGCTGGATTGTAAACAGGCTCATGCACCAGACGTCTCAGTTAAAGCACAGGGAGAAATTGTCTCCTTTAAAGACAATAGGGTCTACTGGGATGCTAGCAGCTAGACAACATTTTTCTTTCCTTCATGAAGTAGGAGCATCAAACACAGCCTAACCCTCAGTAGCATCAAACTGGGAATTAGAATAAGCACTTTAACTGTTCAGTCAAGAATTAATCTGGAAGGCCTTTTGTGAGGCAGGGGAGGGAGTAGAAAACCACCAAGTGTTTAGGGCTAACATTCCAAATATAATGGTGCTCAATCACTTACCAGAGACTACTGCATCTGAGGGCATATGGTGACTGTCATTCCATAGCCATAACCAATTTTGGGTCATGTTGCAATACTTCAGTAAGTACTGAGGATAGCATGAGTGTACTGGGCAGCCTAGATACATTGTGTAACATCCTGTAGTATGTATATTGATATCTGTAAACTAGCCTAGCTTGAGTTGGACTCACTCATAACCTATATATGAACACATTCATTGTCTAACCATGGCAAACTCTTGCACAGATGATGGATCGGCCCTTAAGAAGTTTCTCAAGGAAACAGCTGATCTCTCTCCTGAAGAGAGAGCAAAACACCTTGAAAATAACAAGGTATGAGAATTACTGGATTGGGAAAGGTTTTTTACTGCAATTAACATTTGGGGTTTATTAATCTGTATCTACTCTCTCTTCAGGCTATTCAGGAAGTCCATAATGCTGTTGCACAAGAAGGCCAATGTCAAGTAAGCTTTGCACAGTATACTTAATTTATGATGATGGGGCTAGATTGCTGTATCTCTATTAATACAGCTAATAGGTGGGAAAGAGGGAGATTCTTTGGATCCTGGGCTTGCTCCAGCTTGACAGCATTGCATTACACCAGGGTGGCCAACCTGCAGCTCTAGAACCACATGCAGCTCTTCAGAAGTTAATATGAAGTTCCTTGCATAGGTGCTGACTCCAAGGCTGGAGCTACAGATGATAACTGTCCAATGTGCTGTAGGGTGCTCACTGCTCAACCCCCTGCTCTGCCCCAGGTTCTTCCACCACTCTGCCCCTTCCCCTGAGCATGCCATTCCCTTGCTCCTCCCCCTTTCCACCAGAGCCTCCTGCCCACTGCAAAACAGCTGATTGGCAGGGCTGCCAGTGGGCAGGAGGTGCTGGGTTGGGGTAGTGGATGTGGGGCTGCTGACACATTACTGTGGCTCTTTAGCAATTGGTAAATTCTGGCTCCTTCTTGGGCTCAAGTTGGCCACCCCTGCATTATACCATTCCTTCTCTTAAAAAAGGCAAATGGGGAAGTAACAACTCCTTTCCTTTCATAAATGTGAGTAAAACTTTCAAAAGCTCCTAATTGCCCAAGTCCCATTTTAAAATGGGTCTTAGACTAAGTTACTTCCTCTGTCTGATTTTGATGTTGGCAAAAACTGCCATCCTTCTATTAGAGCAAGTATGAGAGGAGCTGAGAGCCTTAGTCCTATTGCTGACTTAGGCTACTAGCATGTTACATGAATTTCAGATGACTTGTGTATCTCTCCTGTTTCCTATTCCCTATCTATAAAACTTGTTAGTTACATCAGGGTATTAAAAATCTTGTATTGCACAAATGCAGAACAGGATCCAGATTCTCCAACAAACTGGGGAGCCCATGGCTTAGGTTAGGTTGCTGTTAGATACAGCTATCTTACTGATTCTGTCTCCTCTCTCCAGGTAGAGGAGGATAAAGTGAACTTCCATTTTATTCTGTTTGTTAATGTGGATGGACATCTCTATGAATTGGGTAGGTTTATATAAATCTGTATTTGGAGTAGTAGGTAGCTATTTAAGCTTGTTTGTAATCAACACATGGGCCTCTTAATTGCTTACTAGGTGAATCCCTGTGCAACCCATTCTGACTGGAAAATATCCTGAAACTAGTATCTGCAAGCTGCCCTTTCTGTTTCCCTCCCAAAGGACTAGACCTCTTGCTGTGGCCTAGAGAGCCTGAAACATTACTTCTCAAATGTGAGCACTGGAGGCTTTTCTTGCAGCCACAGCCTCCTGGGCTGTGACTAGGGGAGGGAAGCAGTGGCCCCTTGCCCAGAGTCACTAGCAGGGGTTGGGCCCAGCCCCCTCCAGAGACAGAAATGTTGGAGGTGCAGGCAGCTGTAGAATTCCCCACCTTCCTGGGGGTAGGGAAACAGGCTTCAGCCACAGGGCTTCAGGCTCACCACCCATGCCACTGTCCCTGGGTCCTGCAGCTTGCCTGCCCACCTCCCTGTCCAGGGCTTAATCTTGTCCCAGGCAGGTCGAAGTTTGCTGTGAAAAATGATATTAACAAATACCACTGTTTGTAGCAGACTTAATATCTAGCAAGCTGTTTAAAATTGTTTGAACAACTAAGACAAGAACATGCAAAGCACCTTATTGTTTCTATTCTCTTTAGGTCCACTAAAGAATAGACCACTACCTTTTTTAATACACACATCCAAATCATTGCAATTTATATAGGTTTTTTCAGGTTCTGTATGTGCATATTTTTCCTAAAATTATTTTAGGAAAAACTGTCACATGGCCACCAGCAAGAGTTGGTGGCCACACTCCAAGGCCACAAAAAATTGTTAAAATCCTGCTCTAGGATAATACTAATTTGCCCTATTCAATTCCATGTTGTGGCCACACGTGACTGACCTTACCAGTAAGGAGTCTTGCTCTACTATAATAGCTCCTGAATGATTAGGAGGTATGGGCTCAGGAAACAACTGTCTAAAATGCCAAAATTAGACAGCATAGAACTAACATTATGTGACAGCACAGTTGGTTTTTAAATGAGGTTGTTTCTTTATAGATGGACGCATGCCATTCCCTGTAAATCATGGCAAAAGTTCAGATGACTTGCTATTGAAGGTAGGCTCACTTACTTCAGTTATGAGTTCATAGTGTCTGTAGACCTGGGGATTCTAAAGCTGCATCTCTGCAGCATGCCTTATTTAGCCAATTGCTGTGCTAGCAGACAAATTGTAATCACTTGGTTTGAAAAACCTCAAACTGTATCATTAGCTGCTCTGTAGCATAGTAAGCAGATGCTACAGGGCTAGGTTCAAAACTGTCTCTAGCAACAAATACCCTTGGTTTAACAAGGATGGCACACAGATTGTCAGGTGCTTTTATGATTAACTTTTTGGAGACTACAGTGCAGCCTGAGTACTAAATAAGAACTTGTCTCTCTAAGGGTTCTGCCAAGATCTGCAGACAGTTCACAGAACGTGAGAGAGGAGAAGTTCGCTTTTCTGCTGTGGCTCTCTGCAAGTCTGCCTGAGATGCTGAAGAGGGAGTTGAAGGAAGGCAATCTAATAGCACATCAGTAAATGCAGTCTCTAAATCTTTCCTTGCTTCAGTGCTTGTTAAATGCAGCTGGTCTGGCCACTCTAAACAGGTCTGCAACACTACTTCCACCTCCAGTATATACAAGCAACATCAGAGCTTAAGATAAATAAGCTAAACTTCAATATGAATTGTTCTGACAACTGTCTTTGGATTCTTAGGGTCCTGACTCTTTACAGTTCAGTAAAAAATGCTTTACATGGCTTGTTTAACCTGTGCCTGTAAGTTAAGCTGTTTGTAATTTCCTGTACTTAATAGGATAAATAAACTCTTCTGCTGTTGAAGTGACTGGATTAGTCTCTTTCAATGTGGATGTTCATGTAACATGACTGCACACTCAAAGTAGTCCTGATAATGGTGTTTGCTACTAGAGGGCAATGAGACCTAATAGAGATAATAGCACTTCAAACAAGAACAGGAATTGCAGGCCCAAAGCATAGGTAACGATTCTCTAATGCTTAAGTTATAGGTCATGGTTTTGGGCTACTAGGGGTAGAATATCCCTTTTAGAGCTGTTCTCTAAACTTTCATTCTGTGCTCTAAAACATCAGTGTCCTTAATCACTACTGGATATGCATATCTCTTGGCATGGATGAAATACTCATAAGGTAATGAGGCACAGTAATTCTGTATCGACTAAGTATAGCCACACTCTTGCTTATGTCAGTGTAACTATGTTGCTCAGGGGTGTTTTTTTAAAAAAAGTGCACCCCCCATGCCATAAGTGATGTGGATAGCACTGTTAAGTAGAGAGCTCCTGCTGCCATAGCTACCACAGCTCCCAGGGGCTGGAGTAATGAAGCTGACAGGAAGGCAGGCCTGCCCAAAAAAATGGGGAAGGGGTCTGTGAAACACTAAAGAATCTAGACCCAAGTTTCCCTTTAAAGGAGATGGACTGTTAGTCTGATCCAATCTCTCTTTGCTATACATTTCTGTGGTGTCCATCTTAAGCTTTTTGTGCACTTGCAACCTGTTTCTAGGCAGTGGGTACCTCTGGCCACTGGAGTTATTTTGAAGTGATGCTCACTTATTTTAAAAAATACTTTCCATCCAAGTGTATGACAGCATCCTGTTCTGCTAGATATTACCTGGAAACTTTTGGTAGGTGGAGAGAAGCAGGGCTAGGGTGGTATCTTCATTGAAGTCACCATGCTTGCCTTTCATAGGCTATGAATCATCCTTTCTGCTCCTGAGTGACTCATGCTGCATAGCAACAGAGATCTGTATGAAAGGAAGCTGCATGCAGTGTGAACACAGAAGAATTCCAGGAGTACAAAGTCCCAGGATGGAGCAGGGGAAGGAGGAAGTATAGAGCCAGGCCACCAATTTAGTGTACCTGTAGGAGTATACTTTTACCCCCACCCCAAGCTTTGTTAGTGCAACAGATTTCTTGTTCCCTTAATTTAAAAAATAAAGGTAGTTGAGTGCAGTATTTCTGGCTGAGCCACAATAGTTCTCTCAAAGGATAGATGCCTCAGTCTAGCAGATACATGGTCAAACACAACTAGTATCCTTATTGGGGTGTGGGTGGTCTTGTGTTTTTTTTAAAATAGCAGGGAAGTTTTTATCTAGCAGTGGAAACATCAAGGCTATTCTCAACTAAACCACTAATATCTACATAGGTGCCAGCTGTCCTGTTTTTTGGCTGGTACTGTCCAGGGTCTTGAACTCACTTTTAGGCAAAATTCCAGTCAACCAGTGGAGCGGCTACCAAATTAAAAAAAAAAATCAATTTGGCCTTCTGCCAGCGGGAGCTTCTATAGAAAGCAGGTGAGAGGCCTATAACTCTTCTCCCCACTGTGCCCCTCCGCATCTCAGCTACTCTTCTCCAATGCAGCCTCAGATAATAAAGATTGGGGGGCGGGGGGGGAGTAGTCATCTGTCTACACTGTGACAGCCCTTTTTTTTTTTTCTCCCCAGGCTGCCAGTGAATGGAAAAGTGAAAGGAGAGGGTGGCTAATTTCTCCTTTCCTTCCACTAACTCAGACCTCATACCTTAGAGCTGAGGCCAATGTAGCAGAGACCTGGGCCAAGCAAATTGGAGTGAGTGGAAAGGAGGCAAAGAGAAAATGAGAGGGGAAGAGAACTGAGGCAGAGGAAGATTCAAGCACACTTTGGGAACAAGAACAAACAGCAGGAGATTTGAGGGCTTCTCTGTCCCTAGCTACAGGAAGGAAAACAAATCTATTGCCCTTCCCCTTCCAAAACACTGCCAGGGGTCTTCTATCTCCCTGGCATCCTGCTCAAGAAAAGTGCAGGAAGAAGAGGGGTTCAGGATGGGGAAGATTGTAGGACCTTTGGGGGTCATATTTTCAAATAAACATCTGTAACTTTAGATTATCTGAACACCAAACATTTAGAAGCTCTTGTAAGAGTAATCATTTGTAATAAGAGTAATACACAGCACTTTTCATCATTTATAATTGTTTGTGCTGATGTAGTTCATGGTCCCTTTGTGTGAGGGGCTGTATGAAGACAGTCTCTGCCTTGAAGGAACCTACAGATGTGAGCATGTGCAGGGTCAAAGGTAAAACAGGAATAGACCAAGTAGGCAACATGCTTGAGGTCATGTTGGATGCATGAGGAGTTAGTTTTTGTTTTCCCACTGTTTTACCCTTTTACTACTTAATATCTAATCCTTGTCTATTGTACTTTTGCATCTTAGCAAGGGGGCCTGGAGCCTAGGATAGGTTTTTTATATTGACTGTTACCAGTCAAACAAAAATGCATTATCACTTGCACCAACAGATGCTTTTTAAAAATAACTTAATTTCAATGTTTGTTTTAATCATAGTATGCTTGAAAGCTGACTCTATTCTGTTTCTTGTCTTCTCAAATTTTTCGTTTTGTTTGTCTTCTACCTGTGTCTTTTTTTTAATTTAATTATCTCCACAAAACCTGACATTGATTCGGCTGCTGCTGTACTCAGACTGCAGCCTATCGTGCTGACCAGTATTGCTTCATTGTTTACTCTTACTCCCACACCAGCCTGGCTGTAGCGATCTATTGTCTCTTGTTTTGTTTAGATTTTAAGCTCTTTGGGGGTAGGAACTGTCTCTTGTTCTGTTTGTACAGTGCCTACAGAAGTGGGGTCTTAGTTTATGACTGGGGCTCCTAGGTGCTATGATAATACAATTAATAGTAATATTCCTCTCTCAAATGTGCTCTCTCCAGATTAAACTCACCCTCTTGACCCTGCCTGCCCTTAGTTGGCCTGGGACTGTGCATAATTTGCCCTTATCCTGTTGCTTATCTCCCTTCCACCCAAATTTCCCATTGTGGGTGGGTAACAGTTACAGGAAAGAGCAAATACTATTAATGTTTCCAAAGATCAAGTAGCTTTTGCTGCTCTTCCCCCCCCTCACCAGTGGCTCTGCAATTGCTTATTGCTGCTTCTGCTTCTCCAGTGTGGAAAGAATCTCACTAGGTAAAGGAATTAAGAGGTTCCTGTTAACTTACATTCACCATAATGCTTTAGAGCTAGCATAGCAGCCCCAAGATGTCCTGCTTATTTGTTCTAAATGTTGTGTACCACCAAGTGCTGTAGTTAAGCCATATCATAAAAATAAAAGCCATCACCACAACAGTTAACGTAAAGAATTAGGAGTACCATTTGTATATTAATGCCACAAGGAAACATTTAATAGGCATGTGTGCAAGTTTATCTTTTTAGTATGGCATAGTACTAGTGTCATGTTAAAATGTCAGCTTTGTGTAATTATTATATGAGAGCTTAAAACAGGAAAGGGGTTAGGTTATAGCCACTCTTTCTTTTGGTGGTGGTGGTTTGCTGCATCAATGTTGGCTTGAAAGCAGTAATAAAGCTGGTCTGTAGATGGCAGCATTGGAAACTATTACAGCAGCATGTAACAAGCCTTGAGCTAAGACCCTGAGCCAGCTGCACGGTAAGCACATACTTAACTGTAAGCATATGAGTAGTCCTGTTGCCTTCACTGGGACTACTCATAGGCTTAAGTGCACTTATGATTTAGGGCCCTGCATGAACGTACTATCCTCAACTTAGGTAGAGGTTAACTCATTTGTAGGGCCTGATACAATGCCTGGACAAAGCTCCCATAGCCTTCAATGAGCTTTGGATCAGGTCCTTACTTTGTCTACCCTAGGAACAGAGTTGCATCTGCCCTCAGTTAGTCTATAATATTACATAATGTCCATACTGCAATTGCTAGCTAAAATTGAACTATCCCTTTTGAGAGTAAAGGGAGAAGAGAAGTAATGGGGGACCATGGCAGCATGCAGCCTTTGGTACACAGATCACTTTTGCTTGGCACATAAACACAGAAACAAATATGCAAGAAAGAAATCATCTGAAAAATGGAAATAGATTTTGTGTGCCATTTTTAAAATTTTCTCTGCTGTATCTGAAATCACAATCATTCCATGTCTCTAACCTACAACAGGTCTTGTGCACTGTTGTGTGTTTCCTTATCTTGTTCCTCTCATCACTCTCCTCCATGCCAGACTTTTTGACACATCATATGCAGATGCCGAGGACATGAATAGGAAGATTTCGCCCAGTAGCTGCATGCCTGATTAGCCTTATCCCTGTTTGCCAACTCCAGCCACCTGCATGCTGAACCATCTTGCTCAGGAAAGGTTAGTTGTGGTAGTTGGATGAGAATAAAAATACATTGGGAAGGGTTTCTTTGTACCCTGATCATAGGAATTAAAATATCATTCATGGGGTGGTGGTTTGTTTAGTTTTTCATTCTTGTGTGTAAAGATTTAGATGCCCACTAGATAACTGCAACGCTCACAACTATCACTTCTACATAAGCCAGACTCCTTGCAGGAGTGGATTTAACTGTCTACGTTTATTGACCAGCCCCCTGGCTGGTTGCTATTATAATAGAAGGCTGAAATGCTGCTACCATGGTGTAGCCAGTTGAACTACACCTTGTACTCTTGAAATTGGGGCAACTGCTCTGTTGTCTCCTCCTCCTCCCCACACTCTGGGGCGCTGCCTCCTGCTGCAGACTGAAAACAGAGCCCGCTTGGGTGCTGCTTTTCCATTCTGACCTTCTATAAGACTAGCAGCAACTGCTTCTAGGAACTGACCCTCAGGGAGAGGCCTGTGGATCTTCCCAAAGATAAAGGGGTTCTGGCTGGAGAGGAGCTCCTGTTTGGAGGAGAAGAGGCATTTGCAGGGGAGCTGGACATGGTGGAGCCCCATTTTGAGGGGAGATAAGAGGGTAATCCTTCTCTGGGTCCAGAAATTGAGGTAAGGAGAGTTTCCCCTGAGAAGGGGGAATCCTGCTGGAGATGGCAGGAGAAGGAGGTGCGAGACAAGGGAGCGCATGCTTGGTAAGGGAAATGGGAAGAAGAGTTTCAGAGTAGCAGCCGTGTTAGTCTGTATTCACAAGAAGAAAAGGAGTACTTGTGGCACCTTAGAGACTAACCAATTTATTTGAGCATAAGCTTTCGTGAGCTACAGCTCACTTAGCTCATGAAAGCTTATGCTCAAATAAATTGGTTAGTCTCTAAGGTGCCACTAGTACTCCTTTCCTTTTTGGGAAGAAGAGTGAATCCTATCAGGAGCGGGGAGGGAGAAGAGTTGGGGAGCCGTGCCTCTTGCTGCTACAGCTTTGCTTCCTCCTCCCATCTTTCCGATGGCCCTGCATTCATCCTATGAACATCACACCGTGACTCAACATTAGGCTCCCCAGTTCATTAAAGGGTAACCATGCAACAGAAATCTGGTTCAAGACAGAGTCCAGCATATGAATGAAAATCTAAGTGAGCAGCTTAGAAATTACTTGCCTATGTCATTTTGTTTAGATGAGAGTAGCAACATGTTTGATAGCATCAAAGCTCATGAAATGAAGCTGGAAATATTCAAGAAAGACTTGGACAGGGGAAAGCTAAATTACTTCCCGTTGTTGAGGAAACATCTGGAAAACTCAGCTGCTTTCATGGACAATGCTGGCACCAGCAAAGAAATACACCAACCATATTTTGATATAAATAGGAAGTCAAGGGAAATGTTTTCAGAAAGTTCTGGCAGACAAATGTTAGAAATTAGGGGTCATTGATGTATGAGCAGCCATGATGAAAATCTTCATAGAAAGAATTACAGATGCTATGCAGTAACTGCTGTCAGAGTCAGTAAGGGTATTATGTGAGTTAAAGGTCTTTAGCTGGACCATTAGACATTTCTCTGCTTCCCTGGTATTGCAGAGCTGGAGCACACAAATAGAGTTAATAACCAGGCCTTAGACTAGGGATTTCCCAGGTGTAAAGTGCATGTGCCGAAGGGTGAAAAGTGGTACAGAATGCGTTTAAGTGGCTGGATTTATTTGAGTTCTGTGGGAGTCCTGGAGAAAGACAGAGACTCCAGGCAGCTGCTCTGGGGACAGACTAGTGAGGCCCGACCTGAGGCTTCAGCACACGCAGTTTGTTTCCACTGTTAGTTAAGGAAACATGACTTGTGCACATTTTGTAAATAAACAAACTACACAGATGCCACAAAATACTAACTCTGCATCTTTGATTTCTACTCCAAGCAGGAAATTGTCCTGCAAGTCTCCAACACCTTCTACTGCCCAGCGGTATGAAAATACAAGCCTAGAGTTAAAAAGCTGCCTTTCAAAATTCAGCAGCAAATCACGCTGACTATTGGAAAGCTGCCGCTGCACTACAATGTGCCATATATGAAAGTGAGCACTTCTTTTGTAATTTCTTGGGGTGAATATGAAAAAGGTTTGCCATTACTGGAATAGGGGCTAGTGCACATAGATAGATAGCCATGAATATAGTATGAATGGAAAAGCTTATGGTGCTTGGAATAATGTTCTCCTTTCCTGAGGTTATATGGTTTATTACCCTCCTCCTGCCTCATCCTCTCCTTGTCTCCCATCTGACCTATCTCTTTCTAATCCCCAAAGAATCAATCCTTCTGCCTTGTCCCCTGAAGAGGCCTGTAGTGTAACAGCATAAATTTCTTCTCCACATGCTCCAGAGACTGTGAGGATCGTAGTTATGCAACTACCTCTCCATAGAATAGAGAACAGTTTGGGACTCAGTTTTGGCTTCTCTGTATGAAAGAAAAGCATTCTGCCAATGAACCACTAGGCTAACAGTAGTCACTTTTTAAGAGATGACTGGCACAGCTAATACCTATTGTTATCATACATTGCTGTAAAAAGTGATGCAAACACTTTAATTTATTAATTACTGCAAAATCCTGTTATCTAACCTGTCTTATGCACACTTGGCCTGGTTAGGTAGTTATGGTTTTGTGCATACATGCAGTGCTTTTTTGATAACTGCTGTGGTTTTGTACATTCACTCATGGCTGTGTTGGCAAGTCAAGTTTGCATACCATGTATTTTATAATTATAGTTTCATTTGTACAGCACAGCTCTCTGTGTCAGCTGCAGGGATTTAGCTTCCCACAAGGAGACGGAATATATTCCTTTGCTGAACGACAGCTATGTTGTTTACAGTACGCCTTTGCCACTCCTAGGATTTGCAATAGGGTTAGTCCCAGGGGTGCTGTGTGACCTCTGCTTGTGCCTGAGATTGCAAGTGAAAATGTGCTGATAGGAGAACTAAATGCTCACAGTCAGCTTGAAGAAATACAGGGAAAATTAATTTTTAAAATGGTCAGATTTTTAATGCCTGGGATTTTTTTCCCCCCAAGAGCACTAGTGAAAGGCCAGATTTGTTCAATGTAGGTTCCCTTTTTCCATCCTAGGCGCTTGATTTGGCTGGCATATTTGAAAGGAAGAATCATCTCATGAACTCTTCCCTTCTGGAGTTAAATCTAATGGAGACAATAAATAATGCTTGCTCCAATTATGGTAAAAGTTAACCCCATAATAAAATGATCTAATATTACTGAAATTAATTTGGTTTATGAGGTTAACTTTTACTATTCTTGGAGCAGCTTTTATTTATTTTCTCCAGGAAAGTCAATTCCAGAAGGGCAGAACTCATGGGATTCTCCTTTCAAATGTGCTAGTGAACTTAACAGCCCCTAGACTGGAATGAAAGAACCTGTATGTACACCATTCAAGGCCCTGATTCAGCTTCAGCACATGCTTAGTCCAATTGACTTCAGTGGGATTTAAGCACATATTTAAAGTTATGTATGTGCTTAAGTGCTTTGCTGAACCAGGGCCTTCATTTATGATATGACTGCATCTGCTTACAGTTGGGATCAGACTGTCCAGTATTTATTTGGGCAGAGATCCCATTGCCTTACAGTGCCTTGGGACTCTTAAAATGGGACCGGACAAAGTGCTAGGAAATTGGGCTGATCCTCTTTACAAAATTATATAAATTGAAGTACATCAAATTGGGATAGCTGTCCTTAGAATATAAATTCTTTCAAGATTTCATATCCTCATTCATCAGACTTCATTACCACAGGAAATTACAGTTAAGCTGCACGAAAGCTTTTCATGACTAAAGTCAATGTTTATAAAATATAAGAATGCAGAAAATTCAAATCTTAACAATGCAACTGTAGTCTGAATTATGAGTGCACAAGTTCAACTGTTTTCTAAAATATTTTTATCACAACTGTAATAGGAGTTTGTATAAATAAAGTATAAATGCTTAACATATTTGGACACTGCAGTGCTATAAATGTAGCTTGTGTGTGTTTAAAAGGACATAGGCATGCATGGGTTGCTGCCTCCTTTGTTCAGAGAGTCAGAGATTTTTGTACTCTTCCTTGGTGTAGTGACCACCAATGGAGCAATTTCCCTCTGCCTGCAGGGTTTGGGTTTTTCATAAGAAATCTATAGGGAAGCTTCAGAAATAAGCTCTTAAAACTCTTTAAGAAACAAAACTACAAATTGGACATAGCTTATGTTATGCCGACATTATTCTTAAACATTGTTGCAGGGTCTCATATTCTTCCCATCCTTCAGCATTCAAGCCAGTGATAACAAGTTTCTTGTCAACAACTTTATATGCGCCTCAAGTACCAACGGGTGAAGAAAAGGTTTGTACCTAAAGGACAAGGCTGCTAGTAATGAGAGGTGGGTTGCATGACTGGCTCTCACTTCAGCTTTTCTTGTGTGACCTTGGAAAAAGTTACAGACTGGATCTTCGCTCCACTTTTCTCACCTGTAAAATGGAGCGATAATAATACTTAGAAACATCATAAGGGTATCTGCTTCAAGGCTCAATTCAATTATGTTTTGAAAGCACTTTGCTATCCCTGGTTGGAAGGTGCAATGTAATCACAAAGGTTGAGGCAAGAGAGTTTGATTATTGAATTTACATGCTATTTGCATTTTAAGCCAGTAGAACTCCAAAATTCTGGAAACTAAAGCTCATTACATTGATTTTTTTCCCACATCATTTTTCTTTGGGGGGGGGGGAAAAAAAGCACCACTTAGGAAATTCCAAACAAAAAGTTATGTTCGGAGAACTTTAAATTTGAACAAGTGAAGAAGTGCCATATCAAGGCACCATGCACAATTTTAACTTTTCCCTCTTCTGTGTATGTACTAGAACCAGACATGTGTGTGTGCTGAACAAACAGAACCCATTATTCATTCATTCATGAAAAAGTGTTCGGTATATTGCACTGAGCATATTCTCCAATGTAATAGCATAGTAATAGAATAGTAGTGAAAATGCTAGCATTTGTTGGGTTTAGACTAAAATTACATTAACTTTTTTCATTACTGTAACACTATCATTAGTGTTACTATTCTTTTTAATTATTACTTATTTGACTGCAAATACACTATTACTTTTTAATAGAACTAATACTAAATATTTTGCATTTGAATGCACACGTCTGTTAGCTTATATAAATGTTCAATTTTCAACGTATGTTACTTGTCCAATTTGAACTATATCTATGACTTCCAATTCAGAAGTTTACATGTATGAATTCAATACAAATTCATACTTCTTAAAGAAATAATTTATTATTTGAAAGAAGTGGGCCTGTTTCTATCTTCAGTCATTCCTGGGTAAATGAGTAACTTCATGGATACTGGTATAAACTGGTCTGCAATCAGAATTAGTATGTCTAATACTTACAGAAAACAATATCTGAATGTCATAAGACAGTTTGAAACAAGGTCATAAAAGTGCAAAATAGATATGTATCACCGTTGTTGTACATGGAATGACATCTGACATAGTTAAACAAGAAATCATAAAACATACCCTGTTAACACAGTTCTGCACATGTATTTCTCTTAAGATACACCCCTGAATAGTAATTTTATTTTTCTGAAAAATTGAATATACAGAGCTTAGGGAGAGGAAAGGTTATTATACAAGACCACTAAGGGCCAGATGGAGAGGGGCTTAGCATCCACAGCCCCCATTGAAATCAATGAGGTCTGATTCAGCTCTGGTTAAAGGTAAAAGGAATCTTCACTGGGAGTTGGATGTGGCCCTGGGATCCCAGCAGGTTTTGCAGCAGCTCCCAGGATTTGGCCTCCCCTCAAGACAGACATTCTAGACAATTGTAACAATAAAAGTAGTGTAAGGGTATTACAGTGAAATACATGACTACCAGCTGCTACACAGGTGTAGCTAAGGATGTAGAAAAAATGTACAGGGTCATCAAAACGCTGTGAAACCTACCCTGCTTAGCTTGAGGAATCTCTGCTGAATAGACGGTGTATAAGTCTTCATCCATTATTACTATGATGCCCTATTTTACCAAGTAGAAATTCTTCTTTAGTTTCACTCGTTTGTTGGTCCATTACATACGCCTGTCAGAATTCCTTTGTTCTTACTAATCCCTTCATGTTGTTTAGGATTCCTTGTGCTCCTGCCCTGTCTTCCCATAGTTTGTTGACTGCTACTCCCTGCATATCATTTTCCTCCATTCCATCATTTCTGAATACCCATCTGTCAAGGCTGATTCCCCACCCTGGTACTTTGAGTGCAGAAGGTGGGGGCCTGCAAGGATTTTTAAAAATTAATACTTGCCACTCCAGGCTGGTGTTAAACTCCCAAGGTTACAGCTTTTTTCTGATCTTGGCTTGGTAAATGCTGTCACCACCCAAATGCAAAACCCCTTTTCGGAAGGGGCACTTGGGAATTCCTGTGGGGGTACCCTCTAGTTCTTTCACCTCCCCTCCATGGAAGAGCTGAGAAAGAAAACAAAGGAAATTAGCTGTTGTCACCAGCTAATTAAACAACATATGCACAAACTTCTTAGGACACCAAAAATCCAATCCTGTTCTTAAAAAAAGTAAACTTTATTAAAAACAAAAAAAGAAAGAAATACATCTGGAACTTAGGCTTTTGCTAGATTTTAAAAGAGCAATTCCAAAAATTAAAAACCCAAAATAGCTTTCTTGGGGGTTCAGCTCAAAGGTTACAAGCATCTAGGGTTAGTACAGAAGAATCCATTAGCCATAAGAAATAAACAGAAATAAACCTAATTGCATCTTTTTAAACATTTCTGATCTATTTACACATTTGGGGGTTCCAAATAAGTAGTTCTAGGTATGATCTGATGATCTATGATCATAACTGGCTTAAAGCTTCTCATAGCATAACTGCTCCCTGTTCCCCTCCTTCCCGGAGAACCCCAACAGACAAAAAGGGGAATTTGTCAGTCGCTAAGGTGCCACAAGTTCTCCTTTTCTTTTTACAAAGGGGAAGGTTTCCCCCCCAACCCCCATTTTAAAAAGTTCTAGCATTCCCAATGTCTCTTTTGGTCAGGTGCCTACTCCCTTTCCTTTAGCTGGGGGACTTTTTTAAACGTTTACAGGTAAAGCAAGCAGAGAACAGCTACCAAGAGGGATTTATAGCTAACTGGCTGGCTGGGTGTCCATAAAAGGGAGCTACCCCCCCCCCCGCCTTTCATTTATCACACTATCTAATCATGTTCACCCTCCCACCTTTTTTCAGTCTGTGCTGTCAAGTCATACCCTTCCATCCTGGCTAGTATCTTATGTTCTGCTTGTCTGACATTTTTCTTCTAAAGGGCTAACACTTGAGATTTAGATTGATTTTTGATATAGCCTTTCTTTGGTGCCTCGAGTGTACACAGTTTACATTCGGTGTATGTGGAATCCCTTGCTTATATCCCTCTCTTATCTTCAGCTTCTTTTTTACTGATTGATGTGCCAGTTTTAAAACAGGACCCTGAATACAAGGAAAACAGCATTTATTGTATTTTGTCAAGCTGTTTTTCTTTATGAATGCTCAAACATTCCTTTCAGGTTTTCCTCATCAAAACTATCATCATCATAAAATAAAACCAACTTTAGTGAGTATGTTTAGTATACTGAAATACCTGCCCTTTTTATAGAATTGTGGCACCCTGCCTGAAATCTTGCCCCCATTGAAGTCAACAGGAAAACTTTCACTAAGGCCAGGATTTCACTCACTGACTCTGTCTAGAACGTAACTCAGCCAAGCTAGGCATATAACTCTGCATTCCCCTATAGGATCAGCTTGAAAGGGGAGAATAGTTCTACTGTGCACTAAAAAGAAAATCAGCTTCATTGAAAAGGTTAGCACCCATGCGAAGGACGGCCTGTGACTTTGTTAATGCAGAGGCAAACCGTTGCATCACTGCAGCTCTCCAATAAATGTAGTTCTACAGTCAGCATTCGACGAAACCACTCGTTTTCAAAGCAAGCTGTCGCCGACGCTTTCAGAATGACTTCTGTTTCGTCAATGAACCACAGATGCAAGTACTAGAAAGGGTTTTCAAACCCACTGCCTGTCTGTTTATTTATTGATTCATTCTTATCTGGAGGTTAACAACTGCTTCTGTGTGCTCTATTTGCATATAAATTACGACAATTAAAATTCACAATAGCCAATAAAGAGAAAGTATATACTGTGGTGACCATTAAAACCTGTCAAATCTTCCTAAGATAACTAAGTAGATAAAATCATGTGATTATCTAACTGCATATTTGTTTTGCTAACGGTCAAAATTCAGCCACAAGATATTTAGCAGCAAAGTGCTTTTGAACACAAATGTAAAACCTTCCTTATATAGTTAGAATAGGCCTATATTTTCTGAACTGAAAAAGGAAGGGACAGTAGAAATTATTTGAACACATTGAAAATGACTTCCAGAGCTACTGCTAATGCACACTTAATGCATTCAAATACACCACTAGTGCTCATAATATGGATGGACTGGCCATGCATTTCATAGTTCATTTTAAATTACAGCTAATTTGAAAAATGTCCATGGACTATTATGCTCTTTTTGTATACAAGTCTGTTGTACAGAAATCTGTGCATGCAGTTTTTAGACTGTAGTTAGTAATGTGTTTCATGGCTGACATGTGTCTCAGATGTAGACTTTTCATGTAGGTTACTAGTCTGTGGAAGCCTGCAGGATTGGACACAACAGATGGATAGATATAGCACAGGTCCATCTTCGGTCACATGATTCATTGCTATTGGGTCACACAGCATGAGGTCGTGTTATATTAGCTTGTACACATAATAGTGTAGCGATCTTGTTCCAGAATAGTGTACTTCAAGAGCCCTCCTCCTTGGTGAATCGAAGCATACAGGAAGCTTCACAGTAACCAACTTCCATCCTACACAGTCTATTTCAGTCTACAAGATTCAGCCCAGATTCAAAGTCTTAGCTTGAAGGGAGAGTACTCCAGACACATACAATAGGATTAGATCATTACAAGCTGTAGTTAAAACCAAGAATTTTTCACTTTAAGATTTATTGGAGCTGAACCCAGGCTGTAAAGTTTTGATCCAGAGCCAAACACCCCTGAACTCATCTTGAACTCTTGCATCAACAAGATGAACGTAAGAGCATTTATTATGGAGAGGCAGTAGTCTCTCCCAAGTTAAAGACCAGATTCTGACACACCCTTATTCATGTTGAGTAGCATCTTTCTCCATGAATGGTCCCATTGACCTCCAGGCTGCTACTCAAATTAAGATGCCCCTCAGCATGAAGGTGTCAGAATCTGGCCCTCAGGTTGCATCCAGCTTCCATTATTGCCCACATAATTTTGGCCTGGAAATGGGCTTGGCCTGAAAATTGTCACATTTACTCTGAAGATGAGGACATGTCTGTAAAGTTTGAAGAAAAAAAATATATAATTGTTTCTGAGCTACTGGTCATTACAAAAAAGTTACCCCAACTTGAAATTTTGACTTTATGTAACATTTTTGTCTTCCTTGAGATGGCATATCACTACCCTTCAAATTTTCCGTGTAGCTAAATAACCTTGAAAATTCATGTGCCATTTATATTTGAAGGTTAGATAATGCAAGGCTATTAACAATTTTGTTGTAGATAAGTTTTTGGGTCCTAAATCCTGCTCCCTTTAAATCATGGACCCAATCTTGCAATATATGACAACAGCGGGACTGTGGGAAGTGTCAGATACATTTATGTGGGAGTCTGCTAACAGCTGGCTGACATTTAGAAAGAACAGAGGCCTGAAGGACTTGAGTTTCTGCCTTGTCTCTTTAGGTATGTGTTTTAATTATTAATATTATAAGAGCCTCTCTATAGCTAAGGTTGTAACCACAGTCATATTGTAATGTAAATTTTGATTCCCTTTGTCATTCCAAAATCCTTCCCTCCCTGCAAAAAAGTCTACATACTTTCAACATTTTAGAGTTAAGTCTCATTGACAACCAGAGCACTTTCTAAAAATGTTGATTAAATTGAGGAAATACTTCTTGAGATGAAGAGTTTTAAATTGTTTCTTTTTAAATGTCTATACAGTGTCTAGTTTTAATTTGTGTTCCGCTTGTGTGCAAAAAAAAAAAAAATCCTAGTATGCATTACTATTTGAAACAGGTAGATTTTGACATTGGCCTTTGCAAGAGCAGTTTTCATGGACTGGAATAGTAACAGTAACAGTAAAATAGTTTAAGAAATTGCTGTTATTTGAAACCTAGACCTGATCTTCTGTCAAGGAAGCTGCTGGAAAAAGAAACATGGCAACAGAGACAGTTTGAAAACTGAAAAGAAAGTTCCAGAAGTAGGTAAAATTACTCTGACAGAATTCCTTACACAATGACTTCTTGGTTGAGAGGGACTATGCATACACTAGCAATTCTTTTTGCAAATTGGGCAACTGAGAAACAGAAGATGAAATCCTGGCCTTGAAATCAATGGCAAAATTCTTATAGACTTCAAGAGTGCAAGAATTTCACCCAGAGAATTTAGGCAACTTGCTAAAGGTTAACTAGGAAGCTTGTTGAGATGATTAAGCTAGATATTATTCACAAACCTCTATGCTTGCAAATTGCTTCAAATCACCGTTGGTTTAGTTGCACAATGGAGGTCAATGCTTGTTTACCTATCTTTGTAAAATATTTCAAAATCTACAGCTGAAAACATACTATGTACAATAACCATAACCCAGAGAGGCAGTGAGTTAGCTAAAAAGCACTGTCGTCTATTGGCTTAGGCATTAGCTATGGAACCCAAGGATGCAGGTTCTAGTCCTGATGCATAATTTGCTATTTACCAATTTCAGATTGAAGGTACGCTGTGCTGTGCACATGTGTAACCCACACACCGTCTGGGTGTGGTGTTCTGTCCCATTTAGTAGCGCCAAGACCACTGAAAGAGTTAAGAGTCTGCTTAACAGCCAGTTGGCTTTTAGCTCATGCACTAAGCTGCCAAGGTCCCCGGTTTGATTCTTATGGTATTACGCTATTACACATGCATGATTAAGTCAGCTGTACAGTGCTTACACCAGTTGAAGTCAGTAGCAAAACTCCAATTGTTTAAAATGGTGCAGAATCGGATCTTGGGTCTTTGTTTACCTGTACAAATGGGGGGGGGGGGGGGAAGAAGAGAAGGGGACATTCTCCAACAACAAAAACTGTTGCCAATAAATAATTTAGCAGAGAAGTTGTTCAGTGACCACAATGTACTTGTTTAAGTAGTAGAAGGGAAGGATGGTCTTGGGGTTAGCGAGCTAACCCAGAACATGGGAAAACCAGGTTCAGTTCCCTGCTCCCTAATAGACTTCCTGTGTCACCTTGGGACAATCACTTAGGCCCAGATCCTAAACAAGTATTTAGGTGCTGCTGAGGTGTTCAAAACCACCCCTGAGCTGGTGCCTAAGTTTCCTTGAGTCAGCATTTGCAAAGCTGCGTAAGCCTTGATGCTACCCCACAGCTAGCAAGCAGCTCGTTGCCCTGTCTGAAGCCGAAGCCCTGGAGGCCCCAAACTTGGATTCTCAAACTAGGCAAGGGAATGCCTGTCTTGCCAATAGGGCCAATCCCATAGGCACGCTCAGAAAATGCCTAAAACCAGATGCTGCAGCAGGAGCGCTGGATGCAGGCCACAAATAGGTGAGTGTGGGAGAGCAGAACAGTATGCATACAAAAGATTGGGAGGCACGTAGGGTCACATGCCCCCTCAGATTGCTTGGTCACATGGTGTGGCCCCCATGTGGAGCAGCTGAGCCACAAGCTGCGTGGGGCAGGGAGAGGCAGAAGCAGAGAAACAGCTGGGAGCTGCATGGAGGGGGTGCTGCTTTCCAGGAGAGGGGGAACTGCCAGAGGGCTGGATGTGGCTCAAGCTGTTCCAGGATTGTGCCCTCCACTGTCAGCAGGCACGGGTCATCTATGGCCTGAGGGCACAGAGAAATGAAGGATGACATGAGAGAGAGGTGTCAACAGTAGTCTGAGACAGATGTTAGTCAGCTGCTAGGACATGGGCTACCAAAGCAACTAACCTGGCTTAGGTGCTTAACTCCAGAACCAGAAGAGGGTTCACAGCTGAAGATTTGAGCAGAGGAAGGCACCTATCTCTGGCCCATCAGCCAGATACACCAGGTCAGCTGCTTAGGCAGCTAAGCCTTCTCTCCCCACCCTTTCACTCCTGGCTAGTTTATGTGGCTCCCTGCTTGGCTTCCGAGGATCCTTTCTTAGGTGCCTAACTCTCCCCAGGCATTGTATGGGGAGCCTGTATTCCTAGCCTGGGGTTGAGGGTTCCAGTATCCAGCAGGCCAGCTAGGGGTTAGGTACTGCAATGCTGAGCTGAGCAGAGCTAACACTCAAGTACCTTTGAGGATCAGGTCTTAGTCTCTTGGATTCCCATCTGTAAAATGGGGATAACAGCACTTCCTTACCTCACAGGAGTTGGGAGGATAAACACTCTGAAGAATGTGAGAGGCTCAAATACTCTGGTAATTGAGGCCAAGTACGTACTTAAGATAACTAGATATCAGATATTTACAACAATCAAGTACTTGAAAGCAAGACAATTAATAGTTGAGCACATCATAAATCTTACTCTGCCCACATAAACAAATTCTTTATACTTGCAAAGAATAATGTAATGCATATTTCAACACAAGACCTTTAACTCTTATCCAAAGTATATTCTATTCTTTCATCGGTAAGATCAAAATATAAACAAAGCATTTTTTTGGGAAAAAAATTTATTATGTACATGTATTGATCAGCCTCTAAACGAAGTCTACATGCATACAAAATTTTAACATAAATTGATGTTTTACACTTTTCCTATTCAACTACACAAAGCACTATTCTCAAGTAATACTGTCGCAATTAAAAATATTTCCAAAAAATTCTATTTGGCTATTGCTTAATAAGTTCATGTTTCCAAAGTAACAGCATTCCTTAAAAGAAAATTTAGATATCAAATCAAGATAAACAAAAATGTTAACAAAAAACCCGTGGGCCAGAATTAAGTTGTGCTGTGATGAAACATGCATAGCTGTATGGTTGATAAGAATAACGTGTTTATGTGGGTAGTGTGAGATTTATGATTGTTTAACTGTTCATTTACTTGTTTTTATGTAAATATTTTTTTAAATGGATGTGCTAGGTAACTATAGTGTGGTCACCAAACAACCTCAATTGCTTTTGAAATTATATTTTTGTTTTTGGAGTTAGCATACATAATCCAGGATATCTCCGTTTCCATACTTGTGCAGGATATTTTTGTTAGTAACAGAGCAGGGGTCTCAAAGTCCTGACCTGCAGGCCATCTACAGCCTGAGAACCTCCCCACTGCGGCCCACAGAGGAGCGACCCATGCAGCCAGGCTGCTGGCTCTGTCTGCTGCAGGTGCCACCCGCCGCAGCTTCCATTGACTGGGGGAGAGGAACCGAGATACCATCACTAGTCACCAGGTAGAATCAGCCATGGAGGCAGCATCATTAGTTGCCGGGCAGAGTCAGCCATGGCAGCAGCATCACTTCTCCCCGCCTCCCCCCCCCCGCCCACAAAGAATATAAACAAGTACCAACCACAACTATCTCATGCACACCTTGCTGCAATCCTGAAGGTTTCAACTGCTCAGTCACTGAGGCCAAAACATCAAACTGACAGAACTGAAGCATTGCCAGGTGTCTGGCAAACACTAAAAACTCTCTGGCAGGCAAAGAATTGTATAAAGTTGTATGATGTATTTTTTATTTCAAATTTTTTAGAAATAATAAAACTAATATAAACATTTTCTTTTCTGAACACCATCTTCAGTGACATTATTGTCCCGCTGGGTGGCTTTGAAGACTGGCACTGGCCCTAAGGTAAATTGAGTTTGAGACCTCTGAGTTAGAGGAAGACTGACATTTCTCAATGAAAGGTTTTGCTCAGCAAATTTGAACATCCCTTCCCAATGCTGAAGTCTCCCAGTACTGGGTTTACAATGGCGCCATCACACCAGACCTACACTCAGAAGGGGCCCATTATGGTTGCCAGGCAGGAGTGCCAGAAGCTCCATAGAAGTGTGGGGTGGCCATTGGCCTCCTGCTCCACCCCTCCCCCCGTGGCCCAGCTCTGCCTCTTCCCCCAAGGCCCTGCTCTCCGGGGTGCTGGAACAATTTGTATAGTGGGGGTGCTGAAAGCCATTGACCAAACTGTAAACCCTGTATATGATGAAAACTACTTCAAGCCTGGGGGTATGGTTCCGGTTCCAGTTCCAGTACCTATGCCTGCCTCACTCTACGTCTTTCTCCAAGCCCCATCCGCCGCTGGCTCCTCTCCGCCCTCTTCACCCCTGTTGTTGTCCTTAAGGCAGGAAAAAAGTGGGAGGGCACCACTTTTAAAAGTGATGGGTCCATGGCCCCCCTCCTGCCCCGAGTTCCATTGCCCCTATTGCCAGGTGTGCAGTTTTCAACTGAAAAATCTGGTGAAAAAGCAGACCTGGTAGTGTCTATTGCAATCAGCCTCCTTGCCAGGAGAGCAGGATGAGCAGCTGCTGCTGCCTGGAGAAGCTGTGGCTCAGCTGGAGAGAACGAACGAACTGGCTCACAGTGACCCAGCTCCCGCAGAGAGGTAGGTACTGGCTCCACACTGCCCCCGGGGGGTGGGGGAGAAGAGAATCCTGTTCCCCCACCCCACTGTGCTTGCCCCCAGCCCCTGCCTTGCTTGGGAAATCACACACACACCCCTGCCCCATGGGGGCCCACAAATATGTTTGGTGCCAGGCCCACAGAAGATCAATCCATCCCTGAGGTCTCCCCAGAAGTTTGGCCCTTGAGTATTCTAGCCGCCTGTGCTGAATGGACTCTGGCCATCCCAGAAGTGTAGAGAAAGCACTGGCTCCTAGTTTAGCAGAAGGCTCCAGTTTCTCACGTACTAGTGCAGCCTCACTGTTCAAACTGTAGTCAGCCCTAGCGCTGAAAAGTGCTTCACACTGTTGGTCCATTTGAATTTCCTCCTCTACTGTGAGGAGGGTCTGGCAGATGGCATTGTCAGTAGCTAGCTAGTGGTAGCCCTGCAGGGGCCATACAGATTCCAGTTTCCCATGCCTTGAGATACTGGCAGACCTCCCCAAAAGCTCCAGGGACTGATTTTCCTCTCTCCCCCTTATAACTTTTTTTTGCCACATCCTACCTAAAAAGTAGCTTGTCTGAGAGATTTTAGATGAGGCTTCTTTGAAAGCTCTGAGGCAGTGCATAGAAACAAACCTGACACTGAAAAAGTGCATTTAAGTAGTTATTCAGTGCCACATTAGACAGGTCAAAGTGACATGTCGCTCTGAACTTCCTAAAGATCACTGGAGCCAGAAGTTTGCTGAGGTGCTGCTGCTGAGCTTCGCAAAGTTTGCCAGAGCACTGACTGGCTCAGTTGTACTGTTCCAGTGCCAACTTAGACTCACACACCACAGTGGAGAGGTTGCCATCTCGCAGACCTTCCAAGATCAGTTCTCCAAAACACCGAGCCATGTCATCATCTTGATTGCATGGTGACCTATTCATACACTAAGCAAATACAGTCCCATCAGCCCCTGAAGGCTGGCATTTTCAAAAGCACCAAGGGGAGTTAGGTACCCAAATCCCAGTTAAATGAGAATTGGGCAGCTAACTCCTATAGATTCCTGGGGGCGGAGAGTCCAAGTGTCTGGACAAGGCTCATCAGCATGTGGAGTGCCTGGGAAGTGCATATTCAGTAAATACAAATATTTAAAAAAAAAAAAAAAAAAGTCATGAAGCAAGATCCTTCCCAAGAGCAATGTTTTACAACAAGATGTTCAAAAAATCCCAAGTGCTGGCTTGGATCCCTGAAGCATCTAATGCCTGCTGCAACCAACATGACAACTCTACATCAGATGGAGTATACAAGAGGGACTAGACTGGCCAGCTGTTTCCCCAAACCAGGTCTCCAGGCCACACACCAAGTCACAGATTTAATGTTCTCCTCAGATTTCAGGCTGTCCCAACAGCAGCCATGAGGGGCCTGGGAACAAGAACCAACTAGTGCTGATGGTCATTTAAATGAAACTGTTTCCAACTCTTCCTCTTGGCCAATTTCAATTTTCTTGACCAGATCCTCTATCTGAGGCTCTGAAAATGAGCTCTGGAGCCTCTGAAACTGGGAACCATTCCAGGCACTCTTGCTGGCCAGACACAGACATAATTAAAATTAGTAACAGTAAACAATAATAAGAAACCCATAAAAATAGCTTAGAGATTTTCCTTCATTTAAGGGCAGCCTCAGCGAGCTCTGCTAGCTGCTTACTGTCAGACAGCAGTGATTTTTTTGGCACTGTCAGTGCTATTAGTTTGGTCTGGGTGGGCAGTTCTCATTGAATAAATCATTTCCAGTTATATGCAGAGAGTCAAAGGCGTTTAATATTCTTCCCTTGGAGAGTTTGTCAACTTTCAGTGAGATTGAAAAGGAGAAGCTACCAGTGAGGCAGATTCCAAATCTGAATGTGACAGACATAAATAAGTCAAACACATACTAATGTATATTAACTGGAATATATTAGCTGGCTGACGAATTTTAGGTCAGGAATGAGATAGAGAATTAACCTGGACCATGCTGTTAGTAGGAGAACTCAAAGACAAAGAGAATAAAAATTACAAGCCATATAGGGTCCAAATTCTCAGAGGTGCTGAGGGTCTTCATCTATATACTGACTTCAGTGGCTGGAGCGCTCTCAGATCCTTGCAGGATTGGGGTGTCTAGGTCTTGTCATTGGCAAAGGTACCAGAGATTTTAGTGGGACAGGCTCAGGCTCCAAGAGGACAAAGACACAAGAAATTAAAAGCAGTTCTTTAGAAGCAGTTCGTATCACACACTTCTGTAGCACCTTTCATTTAAAGATCTCAAAGATACTGCACAACATTTGTTTAGCTTTACTCACATTGGGCAGTACTCTACTTTGAGTCATCACGAGCAGCTCACACCATCAGTGGTCCTAAAGAATCAAAGTCTAAGGGTGGCAGAATGAAGCACCACATCATGCCCAACAGGTACTGTGTGTAAGGGACTTTTAGGGATCATGTCACATATCAAAGACATGCAGCCACTTTTTGGGTTGGACACAATATTTTACACTTTACAACACTAGTTTAGGCCAGGTTGTGAAAAATACAGTATCCTGTTGAATAGAAATTTAAGGTAACTAGAATATAATGACCTTGGTGGGAATTTGGTCTGAACATGGAGGTTCATGCCCTAACTCTTGTGAAATGTGCCAACGAGTCTTTAATGATGAGTGGTCAGGATGGGAGTTCAAAAGATAATACTAACACTAATATGGTACCTCCTAACACCATGCTGGGGATCTGACCCAGAGGGGGAAATTGCATCTCCTGAATCACAAATACCACTTTCTGCAGTACCAGGGTATTCCTTGGTTGTCTTCCATCTAAATACAGAGTCGGCCCAACATTGCTTAGCTTGTCAGCGCTGACAGAATCTCAGCGCAAGAAGGCAAATCTGCAAGATGTAAATTCACCTTAAGTGTCACGTTACACTAAATCCCCCCCCCCCCAAACTCCCAAGCTTTAGAAGTATATTCAGTTGTTGGTAACTGGTTGGGTATCATCCTTTAGGAACGTGCCAGATACAAGTGTAATCTTCGTGTGTGTTCTTGTGCCAGGGAAATGACAGAATTGTACTAGTAAGTGAATTGGATTAAAATATCTAGCCTGAGTGTTTGAAGTTCCTATTTCTCTTCTGTTTTCTTTACTTTCTCTTGTTCACTCCTTTTGTTTCACTGTATCATCTCTGGTCTTTCATCTTTCACTTTCAACTTCATGCCATTATCTCTTTTGTTCTGTCCTGTTTCCTTATCTTGAGCAAGCCCACATTCCAGCAAGTTTTGAGTGAGTCAACATCACACCAGCAGCTCATTGGCCCAACTCCAAGTACTGACTCTTCATACAGTTCTTCCCACTCTTTTAATCTGCTCTGCAATGAAAGCTATTAAGAAAAGTATAGAGACTATGCCATTAACCAGCTCTTCCTAGCTTTACTAAAATTAAAGGTTGAAGGCAGGGGGTGGTGTTTGGATAAAAGTGGACAAAAAAAAAATACTAACAGTATGGAGCAGCTATCCAGGAAATTAACAGGAGTGTGATGGGGTGGTCCACTCACCACTAGATATGGTACCTCCTTCTGGCCAGTTTGGGAAAATAGCTCACAGGGTTAATGCCTCTTCCTGCAGTTGCATGCTGTCTCTCTACCTCTCTCTCTGGGTCTGCAGCCCTTCTCATTCCAGGGGCTGTTGGGGCCTCTTCATGACTCAGTCCTCCAGGCAGGTCATTCTATGCATTTCCAAGACTAAAGTCTTCCTTCAGCAGTCTAGGCAGTCTTCCCATTCACTGCCTTGTAGTACCGCTCCCTCAGTGGCTGGCAGGGGAACCTAGGCCCGCCCTCTGCTCCAGGTTCCATCTTAGGGACCCTCTAGCCAGCAATTAAGGTCTGTTACTTTCTAGACCTTAATGCCTTTCCCTAAGCTCTCTCTGGGTTTGCCAGCCCAAATACACCTCTTTTCTCCCAGAGCGTGATTGCAGACTTTCACAGCAGTCCCCCTCTGCTCCCAGGTTCCTGCTTTTATAATCCCAGCTCATCTGGTTCCTTCTCAGCTGGCCTTCCTCACTCACTCAGGGTATTACTTAGTCATCTGATTCCTCTCAGCTGTGGCCTGTTGGGTTAATTATTCCCCTTCTCAGTCTGCATTAACCCACTCCTCCCCATCACAAAGAGTAAGCACTTTATTTACTATTTCTTCTAAAGCAATTTTAAAATCAGATGGAAAGTACATGGGTGCGTGAACATGGGGTTAAAGCGGAGTGCCACCATCATGTAAGCCTTCTTGTTGCTGGGCCAGGGGATGCACAATGAAAGACAGAAATTTTATGGAGGCTCAGGTCTGAATCCAAAATCACCTTTCTCCAGGTGTAATTTCCTTGTAGGAATTTCAGATTCATCCTAACTGATACCAATTTGGCAGAATTCCCTAGCCACATTCATTCCATGCAGTTTCAGAAGCAATAAACTAAAGTTCACACTCCTTCTCAGAGAGGAACATTTTAGGTGATTCTTGAGTGCTGTGACTTTAATTTGAATTGAAAATTGGTGGAAGAATAAACAAAGATGTTGATTGTTGAGATGGCAAGTGGTTTGGATGGCGTCTTGGAAAGGCACCACATTTAGGTGGGCAGAAGGTAAAAGGGGTTATGAAACTGGCTAGATGATTATTTAAACTACACATTGGAAATCTGGATTCCTGTTCTGAATCTGGCAGCACTTGAAAGCCTTGTGCCCAGAATCCTCAGATTGTAACCAAAGCCCTAAATGAGAAGAGATGGCAGAAAAGAGACTCTTCAAAGCAGGACAATATTGGAAAAAACATTCAAAGTTTGAAGAAAACTGAAAAGGAGGTTTGTCACTTGTTCTTCTGGAGGCCTTCCAGCATAACACAGGGAGATAAAGCTTTTGTCTTTGCATTAAAAAATTACTCCCACCAAGGCTAGACACCATGCTGGCAGATACACTAATCTATGAGCACTGCATCCTCACCAGTGTGCCTTTATTTAAAAGTCGAAGAAGATAATTGATACTAGTGAACAACATGAGAAGTCCTGCTTTCCTTCGATCTCTGCCCCCGAATTTAACAAGCTGTTAAAAGAGTGAGACAAAGAGCAGTTGTAGAACTAACCAACTTTGGGAAGGTGATACAATGTAAGAGACCAATTACTTCCACTAGAGCCCTACCTACTTCATCCTTTCCTTTTCTCCCTGCTTTATTTTCACTTCATTATTCATCATTTGTATTAGAGTAGCACCTAGGAACCCGAGTCATGGACCCCATTGTGCAAGGTGCTGTACAAATAGTCCCTGCCTCAGAGTATTTACAATCTAAGCCCTCCTCTTGTGTTCACATTTACCTTTTCCTTCACCTTAATATTTACGCATTGCTCTTCACTTCTCTTTTGGTCCCTTTGCTTTGCTTCCACCCCTGTCCTTCATCTGGGCATCTCCTTTATTTCTCCCTTTCTTTATGTTAACTGCTCCCTATTTCTCTTTAGACTCTTTTTGTTCTTTCCCTCTTAAACCTCTTAATTTTCTTCCTTTTCTTTTCTGATTTTCTTTTTGCAATTTTTCTTTCCCATCTGTTCCTTTCCCTTACATGCTTGGCTCTCTTGCCCCCTTTCCTTAGTCTGCCCACATAGAAATTATTGAGCTTCCTCACCACCCACCTCTGTTCTCATGAAATACCAGACAGACTCCAAGCCAACAATTGTACATGGTGCATTCAAGCAAAGGAGAAAGACGGGACACATGTTGGAAGCATAGGTGGGGTCCAGGTTGTTTTTTAGGTGAGACTATATCATGCTTTCATGCTCTGTGAGGGGAAAAGAGCAAGAGGAAAGTGAAAAGGAAAAGAGGGTGAAATAATAGTGAGGCAGGTTAGTAGCTAGAAGGGGATGGAGTTGAGGGGCTACGGTAGGGAGCAATCAGGATTCTTCCATGACAAGGAAGGAGATGGAGTTGGAATGGGCATGGAGGCGAGATCTAGTATGTATAGCTCTAGAGGACCTATATATGTACAAATTAAGAGCTGGAGAAGGGATGAATTTAGAAGGGAGTCAAGAGCTGCAAATAAGTGACAAGGTTTATGGCAGTGGGGTTCAATGATGGCAGGAAAGTTGTACGGCAATGAAGACAGCAGAACTAAAGAAGAGAATGAATTGGTAGCAGAGGAAATCAGTTGGCATGGTGATGGGACTGTCTCCAGATGTGATCAATGGCATGGCAGCAGGATCAGATGAAGCAGGTTTTAGGTGTGAGCCAGAGTTGAGGGGAAGAGAAACAAACTCTGTGGCAGGAGAGTTGGGCAAAAGAGTCAAGGATAGGTGAGAGAGAGAAGAGTGGAGGTACTCAACAATTGTCACCAGATGAGAGAGCAAGAAGAAGGAACTAAGAGAGGCATAGAAGTGCTGGGCATTGAGGGACTGGAGATCAGGAGAGGGCTGAGTGAAGGGGTGAAGGCAGGTAGGCAAAACTGAAAGAAAAAAGGTGGTGGAACTTGGATACTGAGATACCAGAGAAGAATCAGAAGAAAGTTGTCAAATGGTTCCTAGTGTGAAATAACCTGGGTTCTATTGTCTAATGGTTCTTAGTATGGAGAAAGCAGAGATAAATTAGATGGATGAGTCTTTAAAATCATTCTAAAATGCCAGAACAGCAAACAAGGAAAAGGAAATAGTGGAACCATATGAAATATCTCCCCATTCATGTAATTTTCTGAATGCTAGAGAACATTGATGCCACCTCTGACAATATGCTATCCAGTTATAATAGTCTAGAGGGGAATGACTGTGATAGAAGGCAGCATGGCAGAAATAAACAAACAGGTGCAGTCAGCCAAATCCTGCACTACAAATGGACCACAACAGATGCTCTGATTAAATAAAATGTCAAGTTGCAACATTTGTTTAGTGACAGAAGAACCCAACATGCTACCATGATCTTAGCATTATTGATCTTCATGAGAGAAAATCTGAATGTACTGATTTTGTAGAATAGTGGCTTCAAAAGAGCTCCTAAATTTAAACAGTCTTGCTTCTTGTAGAGTCCAAAATCCTTTTCTGGGGTTAAGTATTATTATTGCAGCATTTTTCAAAATTATTGTTAAAGTTTAGCTCTAACATTCTTCTCAGTCCTAGTTGCTGTTCCTAGAGTTCCTCCCTATGAACTACTCAGATCTCATCCTAGATCCTCTCTTTCTAGACAGTCACACTCACCTTCCTTATATCTAACTGGGAAAACAGGCTCTGTGATTCTGTGAGTTAGCAAAAATCACTTAACATTTCCCAGCAGGATCAACATCTGCCAGCAGGGTGGGATTTTGTATGCAAACACTGCTAGCCTGTTACATGGATATTGTGGGGTAAGGTCAGACCCACCACGATACAGTTCTATTTCATTACATCCCTGCTCCCCCAACACCACAATTTAACTTTTACGTAGGGTAAAAAATGAATGGGACAGTTCCCCTCACCTGGTAAGAGAAAAATAAACGAGGCACAAGATCAAACTGTTCCGAAAGACAGAACAGAACTCCCTTCTGCAGAAGCCACCCCCACCAACAAAACCCCGTCTTTTAAAATATATAAAGGTCTCCATGTCTGGCTTCTAAAGTGATCGTTATGGGGTGGAACAGATTCTTTCCCTTTACCCAGACCTTCTCCTATACCCTGTCACACTATACATTTCTCTGTAATGAACACGATTATTTTCTTTTAAAGTGAGGCTAGAAAGAATGGACCCCTACACAAATAAAAAGAATATGAAGCTTAAAACCTAAACCTATACATTTTCTATAAATTTTTCTTTCTCTAATATGTGCATACACTAGTCTGTTAGGATAGAGCTGCTCATGAATACTGAGCTGCTAACATGGATTTTATTAAAAACAAATAAAACCAAAGCATTTGTTTTAGAGGCAAAAATCACATAAGAGTTGCATGGGCTTTGCAAACAGCTATAAAAAACAAATGAGGTTGCTTTTCACTGCATCATTTTAACACCAGGAATGGCAATGAAGTAGTGCTTCTGGTTCAGTAATAGCATACAGTGGCTTTATCACAGCACCGCTGGATTTCTCCAGGTTGCTTGGTTTCATATTTTACCTCCTGAATCCATAGCCAAGATGGTTAAAAGGGGGAAAGAAATCTGAAAACCTTTAGATGATATTCCACTCTACGGAGCCAGGCTTGACGCTGTATCCCACACGAGGGGTAGGGCCCGAGAGATGGCGTTCGAGAGGCTCAGCAAAAGCTGTATAACTCTACTGGCAGATGGAAGTAAAAAACTAGCCTGGACTGCAGCTAGGACTGTGTTTCCATGGAAACAGAGAAGCAGAGATACTGTTCCGTACTTGACTAGCAAAGATAAGGGGCCCAATCCTGCTGCGGTTGAAATCTATGGGAATTTTTCCATTGACTTGAATGGGAGTAAATTTGGGCCCATTAAAAGGCTGCACAGTGTTTATTTGTAGTCATAAGCTTTTCACTGATGTAAGCCCTACTCCTCCAAAGATTTATGTATGTCCTTAAAGATAAGCAAGAACATAAGTGTGGGCAGAATCAGGGCCTTAGTGAATGTATAATATCTGCACTGGTATAAATGAGAGCTGAATTTGTCCTAGCCTTACTTTAAGACAATGTAGGTGCTGTTATCCTCTCCATCAAGCTGGTTCTGTATAGAGTAGAACAATGGCTGTACAATAATATACTTTATTTGTCTAATGGCATGTGCAGAAATGATGCATTGGCAAAATCATCTATGATATTTGATATTAATCAATATAAAAACTGTTGGAAAAATAATTAGTCATATAGTTATTGTAACTATTTTAAACTTGCTATTCTATTGAGACAATGGGAAACTCATTCCACTCTATTTCTGATTTACATTATCCTTCCTTAAATGCTTCAGGAATATAAATCAGAAAATAATTTTGTATTAATATGAGTATCCTAAGATACACTCACATTTTGCCTTAAAACTTTTTAGACTAGATTACCATTAAAATGGATACTACTTTCCAGTTTTAATCTTAGGGAAAATTCCTAATAACTTCATGTACTAGTGACTGTTTTCCAGCTAGATGTGACAGTTTTAGCAAAGTTCAAATGTTAAACAAAGACCCACAACAAAGGACACAAAAACCTTTAAGAGATAGAACTTTAAAACAGAATTGGCGTTAATTATTCCAGGGTACATAAACTTTCTCAGTAGAAGGGTTACCATTTGTGATATGAATAGAGCAATACAAGTGAAATTTCTCCAAGCCTTTGAATGAGGCAAATTCAGGCCTGAAATGAGACAGCTGAGGTAGTACAGTCCCAACACCTTTCTCCCTGCTCAGCTATGTTCTTTAGCTAATACTTCCTTTGCTGACAACCATCATTTTCTGAAATGTTGCCATTGATAATTAAAAAACCCTTTTCATATGATATAATCATAAACATTTGTATATGTAGGTTTCCAATATCCAGATACATTTTGTTACTGCATGTAAATGTAACTAAAAATTGTAATTTAGGCTCTGATCCTTGAAACACTTATGCACATGCTGAACAGACACATTGCTGTTTCTTAACAGATGTGTAAATGTTTGCAGGATTGGGCCTTAAAAAAAAAGGCCACTATGAAATAATTTAGGTCCCACTTCAGCAGTCTTATGCACATGTTTAACTATAAGCATGAGCAGTCCTGTTAAAGTTGGGACTACCACCATAGCAAGTTAAGCATGCACGTAAGTCTTCATAGAGTAGGACCTTAGACTTTGATTTACAAGAGAAAGGGAGAAAGAGGGTGATTGTGAATATTGAACTGTCAATGTTGTTTAAAGGGGAAACAATCAACATGAAATCTAGTTAATTTTAAAAAGATGAGTTAAAAGTAGTTTTAGGTACTACATCTACCAGTCAGTTCCCTTGCAAATTTTCATAGTTTTACAATCCTATTCAAGTGTTTAATTTCTCTCTCTCTCTCTCTCCTGTTGCTGTGAGAAATATCCACAGAGAAAAGCAAGGAAGACCCCAATCCTGTAAAGAAATCCAGATGGCCATAAGGTATTGCTGACATGGATCCCTTTGCACGATTAGGTCCAAACTGATTGTACATATGATGAAGCCTGAAAACGACTTCATACAAGGTGGTGTCAAACACACCAACTGAGGAAGCAGAGAAATTCCTCCTCCCTTCAATCTTTATTAGGCATAGGAATCTTAAGTACTACTTGTAAGGACGGGAGCATGTACTTTCAGCCATTACTTTGAATTTTTAAAATATCGATAATGTCCCTTAAAATATCGCTCTTCAGGGCTGGAACAAAAACAACAGCACTGTGCTAGGTCATGAGACCCTCAATGGAAAACTGACTATAAACAGAAATGAAACTGACCAGTCTAGGTTCATTGCCTAAACAAACAACATAAATCTTGAAAAGCCTGAACAGTCACTAAATTTGGTAAATAATTTTTATATGCGCTAAAATAAGTCACCCCCATTGCACCCCAGCGACTTGCACAGTCTGGCTGAATATTCAGAAATTTGGTTTGTAAAACAAGGGAAACTGATAATAATAATGCAAAAATTCAGGGAAGCAGTTCAGTTAAACCCTGGTACTGTGAAAAAAAATTGGCCACAGAAAGAAGGGAAGCCAAGACAGAGCATCTCAAGCGACAAGTGAGAATACTTTCCCCAGTTCAGGAAAAGGTGAAGGGACAAAGTTTGGCGGCACTAGGATGAGACCCATAGTTTTTGTTTGGATCTGGGCAATTAAATCCCACCCTGTGTCCCCAGCCTTTATCCTTGTATTTTCATCGTGAGCGCAGCAACCCGCCCAGGAGCATGGACCAGCACAACGAGGGCGGTCTCTTGCTCCCCTACTGAACCAGACCTGGCTGCGGAGAGCGGGGTCCTAACAACGTTTGACAATAAAATGGGGCCCGCTCCGCCGCCCGGGCAGGTGGCTCTGTCGGCGGCCCCAGCCCTGCCTGAGGCTGACTGGGTACCAGGTGCGCCCGGGCGCTTCCCTTGCTGCTGCAGAAGCATCCTCGCTCCGCGGGCAGAGCGCCCCCGCCAGCCCCAGCGCATAATGAGGCATGTGATTGCTGCTGTTTGCTGCTCCCGCTGCTGGGGGCGGGGGCGGCCGGGAGGAGGCGGGGGCCGCGGCCTGGGCATTTGCATGGGCTGGAGCAAAGCGGCTTGCTCAGGGACAGTCTGTTTTTATTTTTAGCCGGCCGCTCAGCTCGCCTGGCAGGGGGGCGGGGCGGGGCCGAGGCTGGCTCCCCGCGGGGCGGCAGGACGGGGACACCAGCAGCGAGGTTGCTGCCGGCGAGCGGCAGCCAGCTGGTGCTGCGAGCTGCTCCGAGGCAGGGAGCCGCGGCCTCTCGCTCGAGGATCTGCCCGCGGCTGGGGGGCGGTCACTCGGCTCTTCCGTGCGAGCCTCCTGCGGCGGAGGCACCGGCAAGGCTTTGCAAATGGCCAGTCCTGGGCGAGAGCTGGAGGAGGTTGCGGCGCTGCAGCAGCAAGCTGCCCGCCCTGAGCCAGCCTTCGGCGAGGCGCGGCGCTGGATCGAGGTAAGGAGCCCTCGCTCGTCGCCCGCTCAGCGGGCACCCGCTGAATGTCTCCTTTCCCCTGCGGGAAGCAGCTCGCTGCAAAAGAGGAAGGACCGGCCAGTTTTCCTCCCCTCAGCGATTGTGGGGTTTTAACTTTAACCACCCCCCCCCGCGCCCCCTTCTTCCCCCACAGAATAATGCTCCCCCCCCCGCCGTGTGCGATTTGCAGATGGATTGGGGAATTAACAAGGCACATGCCCCAAATCTCCGTTCCTCTTCGCTGCCCCGGGGCACGGCTTCAAAGGGAGGCTCGGTGCCATGGAGCAGGCGCTGGAAGAGATTGGAAGTGTTGCAGATTAACGGGCGCGCATTGTGTGGTTGTTTGGATGGTTGTGGTTTTTTTTTTTTTTTTTTTTTTTCCGTATGTGTGTTTTTAACTCCCCGCCCCTCTCCCTCCGGTTAATCTCTTAATCGCATTTGTTTCCTCGGGACCGAAAGGAGACGAGCGCTCGTAAACAAGAGCTTGATTGAGACGATGACACCACAATCGCCTCTCGTTTTGTGCGTTAGAAAGGTGGTGTGCTGTGCAAGCCATTCAGGTGTTGAACCATGCGGGCTTTCGCAATTATCTGTCTATGGCATCTTCTGAGCGCTGAAACGGGCTGGGGATTTGCAGTCTTTCTGATTTGGATCAGGTTTCTCTGTATAACTCATTCATCCCTTTGGAGAGGCATATGTTTCCTTGAGTAGCACTTCATGCACTACTGTGTATAGAGATCGGGCTAGTGGGAAAAGAGCTGCCGGTGCAAACCTTCAGCGTAATGAGGGGAAATGACTTGCAGAGTATAGGCTATCCTGATTGGTACGTGGTTGCAGATGAGGACGGTGGCTATGATGATCCATGGGAGTAACACTTTCATAGTGAGGTGGTCATTCTGGATTGACTGACCTACAGATTGTTGTGTGACTGATTGACCGTGCCTGTTGTTAACTAGGTCTGTAAGAATGCAAGAACTTTCCATAACACCACTACAGCTTCCTTCCTTGATAACTATGATTCCCTCTTTAACTGTGAGTTCCTCTTGCTCTACTGACGGGGTGAAAACACTTTATTTAGTCACTGTTCTCTCATGTTTATAATACGTAAAGATATTGTATATCCAGACTGTCATGAAATTTGATAGTGCATCCAGCATGGAAAGATAGAGCTCTTTACATAGGTGTTTATTTACTCACCAATACAGAGCACTCAAGCAAATTGTTGTGGAATCATGGTTTATACCACTGTTTCCTTGAGCTGCAGGTTCCTAAATTTAAATTGAAACCCTGAGTAGGTCTCTGCAGTTTCTATTTTAACAAAGTGTTTAGGAAAAATAATACTTCTAAATTTGTTCTGAGACTGTTAAAAGCTAGATTTAATTTCTGAGGGATACTTCTGACAGTATAGTTAGTTCAATGATATATGAAGAATAATAGTTCTTGTTCTGATATTAAATAAAAGGGTAACATTGAGCCAGAGATGAGTAAAACTGCACTGATGAGGAATTGGTGGCAATTGTGTGTGTCTGTGTTCCTCCCAGGCCACCCCCCCCCCAAAAAAAATAGAAGAGGTCCAGAAACAGGAAATGAAAATGATGAGAACATGGAAAGGCTCCTCTGTTTAGGAGAAGATGAAAAGATAGGGACTAGTATCTTTAAAGAAGAGTCAAATAAATTAAAGGGAACATGACAGGTATACTAAAATATTGACTAGTATGGAGAAGGTAAGTAAAGTGTTTCTATTTATCCCTCCTTACTATGCAGGACCAGAAAACATAAAAGTATTGCCTTTGAATTTCATTGTAAAGCTGAGAGAAAATAGTACTTTTTTTTTTTTTGATACAGTGCATAGTTACTTTGTGACTGAGTTCCACTGGGTTATGATTGAAACTAAGAGTTGGGTGGGATTCAAAAGGATTAGACATATGTGTAGTGAGACATCTATAGTTCCATTATATGATGATATATGGAGGTTAAATCCTGCTGCTTTAGAGAGTAAACCAAAAACTGCCTGAGGTTTGGAAGAAACTTTCCCAGGAGCAGTTTATTCCACAGTTCACCGGGATAGGGATTCTTCTGTCTTCCTCTCTGCATCTGTTCTGGACTAGATGGACCAACCAGTGTTCTGAACAAGGAAGGCAAATTCTTCCTTCCTGAAAGTCTTTTTGTTTCCATCCCAATGGCATGGGGATGTATCTATCTAGGTTTCTATATTTGCATCCATGTGTATGTAGCACCTTCTATACAGCATTGTCGGTATGCTCTTTCTCTCTTCTTAACCATTTGGTGTGGAGAATTTGGCATTGTGCGCTGTGCAGTCTCATTGCTGATGACAAATGTGAAGTGCATTATTATGACTTAATGTGAATATGAAACTGCTGCAATAGCCACTGTTCCTTTCAACAGGAAATATTTCAGGAACATAGAAATTACCATATTTGATTACACCAGTGGTCCCTTGAGTCCATTATCCTGTCTCTGACATTGGCAAACTGTCTTCCTAGTGATTCAGTGGAAGGTCCAAGAAACCACATATTTGGCAGATATGGGTTAATCTGCCCTCCACATCAGGTCTCTTCTTAATCCGCAACAGATTGGTTTAAACCTGGAAGCAGGAAGTCTAATATCTCTTCCAAAACTGTTGTCAGCTTTGACTGTTCTAACTGGACTGTTTGGTGCAAAGCAAGGCCCTACACTCAACTTGATGGTGCGTGTTTTTTTGTAACACAATAACGTTTGAATGCCACATCCAATCAATTCTAAAATTTCAGGGAAGGTTCTAGGCATCAATGAGAAGAATACTATATTTTTAGATGAAAATAAGAAAACCAGAAGGGGGCAATGGAGGACACACAAGCCCCTGGCATCTAGTTAGCAGATCCAGCAGTGTCATCCAGATCTCTAATTATCTACAGATCAAAGAACCAGTAGATAGCAGCCTTTAGCACCTTCCAGCATCATCCACTCCTCCTCTGCCCATCCTCCCACTACAATTTAAAATTGTGACATCCTGGATTAATCATAGCCTGGACAGAAAGAAAAGAAAAATAATAATGAGGGGCGATACAGAGGCCATGGTATGGGGAAGAAGGTCATGGGGTGTTTGCGGAGGGATGCAAGTAACCCCTTCTTAACATGCAGCCTTCTAGCTGTTAGGTGCAACTATTTAGCTCAACTGCTTTTATGGGCCTCATCACTAGGACCTGCGCACCTAACAATTGTTAATGTATTTCTCCCCACAACACCCTTGTGAAGTAAGGAAGTACTATTTGTCAGATGAGGGACTGAGACGGTAAGTGACTTTACCACATCTTATATGGCCTTGGACAAGTAGGGACTTGAACCCGGGTTTCCTGGTCTCTGGCTAGTGCCCTAACTACTGGACCATCCTTCTTTGTTTAAAGCATGTTTGAATCTTGCTAGTTTTTAGTCTCAGTGACCTCTTCTGGCTATGAGTTCCACAGTTTAACTTGGTGTATGAAAGGTTTTTCAAGGGAGGTAGAGTTGATGTGACTCGTAGTACTGAAGATGGTATATTGAAATGCTATTGATTTTTTTCTGATTAGATCATAAATCTGCTTAATGTTTTAGGAAACCATAATTCCACCTTGCGCCATGTATTTAGTTTCATATAAATATAAACAATACTCATCTTTTGTGTAATAGTAACCCAGTATTTTAGTTTTGCTTGACATTCACTGTTTAGATTTAAGCACCTCATTAATAACAAAATGGACTATATTGATAGCACTGACAAGACTTAAAACAAGTGATGTTTCTGTATGGTAGGACTTTTTTTTCTTTTGGTGTAGTCTGCATTATTAAAGGTGCAGTATCCCATTTCAATTAATGCATCTCAATGTCACTGAAAGAATAGATCAGCCTTGCACAGTATAATGGGTAACTAGAGCAAAACAACAAATCTCATTTAGTCCAGTAGCTTGTAATTTTGAAATGTCAGTGCTCTCTGATATGCTGATTTTTCTCAAATTAGAATAACAGTTTGAAAGAACATCTGTAAAAGCAGTTATTCACACCACAACAATTCATATGAGGATAATACAGCAGTAAAGTTACACTTAATGCTGGAGTAACTCCTGGGGTATTGTTCTCTCATAATTGTACCTCTTAGGCTTCCCTCATTATGCTGTATATTCACTGTCGGGACTTTGTTCAACTAGGGATGGCTTTCCCATAGACTTGTACTACTTAGAAAATTTGCCAGCTGATAAGAATGCTTCCTTAATGGCTACTTGGTAATAATAAACAAGTCCTTTTTTCTCTCTCCTCCGTACTCTGAATTTGCTGTCCCTGGAGGTGTGCACACTGCACAGGCTAAAAAAACCCCAAACTCTTAATAAAGATCCCCCCACTCCCCATTTAAAAAAAAAAATAAAATAAAAAAATCAATGTTCCCTCTAGAGATGGCTCTTGTTAGGGAGAAATTTCCCAGACTAGTGGCTTGTCGGGTTACTGGGCAAACCAGCTGACTTTTTAAGGCCATGTCTCTATGTACAGCACTGTAGCAGCCCAGCTGCAGCGTGTGTGGTGAAGATGGTTTATGCCAACAGGGAGCACTTTCCCGCTGTCATTAAAAACAAACAAACAAACCCATTTCCGCAAACAGCAGAAGCTGTTAGTGGGAGAAGCTGTGCACATGAGTACTTATGTCGGTGTTAATATGTTGCTCCGGGGGATGGACTATTCATACCCCAAGCAACATAAGTGTTGCCAACATAGGCTGTAGTATAGATCAGTGGCTCTCAATCTTTACAGACTCCAACCTTTCAGGAGTCTGATTTCTTGTGTACCCCAAGGTTCACTTCACTTAAAAACTACTTGCTTACACAATCACATAAAAAGACAATAGTGTCTCAGCCACACTGTTACTGAAAAATTGCATCCTTTCTCATTTTTACCATCTCATTATAATATAAATCAATTGGAATATAAATATTGTACTTATATTTCAGTGTATAGTGTATATACAGCGGTATAAAAAAGTCATTGTCTGACATTTTGTTTTCTACTGACTTCACTGGTGCTTTTTATGTAGCCTTTTGTAAAACTAGGCAAATATCTAGATGAGTTGATGGACCCCAGAAGACTTGTGTACCCCCAGGGATACACATACCCCTAGTTGAGAACCACTGGTGTAGACATAGCTTGTGACTTCTGCCTTAAGGTGGCATAAGTTTTAAGTTCATAGTGGAAATAAAGTTTTTGAAGGGATGGGAGGCAGGGGAGTGGAGCAGGGGAAGAATCAAACACTTACCTGGTGATATAGTTCATCTTATTCTGGGATTAAGATGAAACTCCGTCTTTGAATCCTTAAAAGGGTGTGGCATGAAAAAGCTTGCAAGAAAACCCGATGAACTTACTCCTGGGGGGAGGCTGCTCTACTGCGCATGCATGAAAGTTATGTGCTGCGCAGAATTTTTTTTTTCTGAGCAGAAAATAACTTTTGCCAAGATGTGCTGCAGCAGTTATGAATTTTGTCCACCAGTGGCTACTGTGGAGCCAGAACAGAGAGCAGCCACTCTGCAGATAGGGAAAAGAAGAGGCTGCCTTCCTCACAGTGCCTTGCCCATAGGACCAGGTCAGGAGGCATGGGATATGGTGGGACAGACCGAGTGGAGCATGTGGGGCTGTCCAGGGGCGGGGTGTGTGTGTGTATGTATGTCACAGACTAGAGTTCAGAAGGGCTAGTAGCGGGGACCGACCGGTCAGGTGCTGAATGGGAGTAGGCGTGCAGGGACACATTGGGGCGGGGATGGCTGAGTGGGGGTGCTGGGACACAATGAGGACGGGTGAGGATGAGGACTGAGTGGGGGTTCAGGGCCACATGGTGATGGGAGAGGAGAGGTGCATGAACACAAGGGGATGTGTGAGGGGTAGGGCTGAGTGGGGCACAGGGCCACATGGGGATGGGGGTTTAGGGACACATGGGGACAGGGGGAAGAGGGGTGACTGAATGGGAGAGGCTAGGGGCTAGCCAGGGTCTGCATGGGGAAGGCTCCCTAACAGTCCCTCCCCCCCACCTATAAAAATCCCAACTGTTCCATACTTCTCCCACCTACCCACAACAACCCCTTAAGTTCACACCCAGGCTCCTTCCCAGCAATTACTTCCCTGTCCCTCAGCTCCTCTGTTACCCCTGACTCCCCCAAGCCTTTGCATGGCTTCTCAGGGGTGTGGGAAATACATTTCTGTGTTGTAGTTTAAATGAATTATTACTCAAAGTTCAGGAATAATATGCCTGGTAAGAAATCTATTGGTCAAAAAAAAAAAATCCTGAATCTTTTTTGTTGTCTGTGTTGTCACAGACATACTTGCTGACAGGTATTTTGAAATAAATTACCAAAATAATTGAAACTGGTGTGAATACATTGTTGTTTTGGCAAATAAAATATGCAGAACTTTAAAATATTTGGTGCTGCATTCCCCCAGTATCAAGTGTCTTGTATTTGGGTGTCTGAAAGTGAAACCTCTTTATGGGGGAATATCTCTGGCTCCCAATATATGGCTGGTGCTCTGAGGCTTAAGGTCTCCACTGCAAAAGCATAATTTTAAGAGGTGAGGGGTGGAATTCATTGACACAATCTTGACTACTGAGTTAAGGAATCTCAACTGGAAAATCTATTCGAGTAGCTAGTGATCTGAAGTGCAGTGAAAAGCATTCAGGTTTAGTATAAACAACTAGCTTAAACACACTCGTCACCTTCAAAACCCACTTGTGATATGTGCTTTAAGAGAGTGCTCTAATCTTAGTTGAGAGGCACTTGAGGTAGTTTATGCTTGTTTATATATAAACACGCATCAAATGATTTGGACCCATTGAGTTGAGCACATAGCTAGATTGTCGTTATTTCTATTACCCTTTTTTTCCTTGCTGTTTGTTTAAACTCCCCTGTCACTTGAAGTGGTTTGTGTGAGAGCCTTGTGGCAGGAACTTTATCTACGTATGTATTAGTACAGCTCCTAGCGCAGAGTGCCCCAGTGCAGTTTGGGTCCTTTAGGCACTAACGCAATATAACTAATTCTCCCCCTCCTTTTTTTTAATTTTTTTTATGCCAAGTAGGAGCCAGAGCTGAAAAAGCTTTCTTGATGCAGGTAGTTCTTGTGAAGGCAATACAGCTATCCTTGGAAGCATGTGAGTAAAGTGATTCAGATGCAGAGGTTTGTACAGTATCCTACTCTAAATAATTACATTATTATCCAACTGTCGAATCAAAATTGGTTAACTAGTGAAATTAACTTATGGCTTTGAATGGAGCAGTGGCTTACCTAACTTGTGCTTATCTAGCAGTAGTTGTAATTGAAGCTTTCTCTCCCTATTAGAAGAAATTAATATGAATTTGTAGTAAAATCTGCTGAGGATAGACTTACTGGAAAGAACATATGTTCTTACATAGTCCCATTTTAAGTCTGCTGGTCCACTGGTATTGCTGTTCTGCATGAGGAGTACCACAGGCTTTTAAGGCACGAGACCAGCTGGTGATGAGAACTCTCAGGCTGATAGAGACTGGATATGATACAAGATTTATGCGTTTAGGGTCCAATTCAAAGCTCATTGAAGACCATGGAAAGACTCTCGCTGACTTCAGTGGGCTCTGGATCAGGCCCTTTGTTGTTTTTAGGAAGATGTTGATCATACAGTGGATCCATAACATAGCCTGGAGAATGAATCTTTGGACGAGACTGAGGTCCATGGCTCGTTTCTGTTCTTAAATGGGCATATATCCAGAAGGAGGCCACTGACTTCACAAGGGTTACTCCAGACTTGTATTGATTTAAATGAGGGCAGAATTTCACTCTTTCTGCTCCAGACAGAGTTGGTTACCGCAGATAAGGTGGATAGAATACATCAAACGATTAATTCTGACTAACCCTCTTTGTTCAGGCTGTCACCTTCCAGCGTGTTTTTTCCTTTCCCAGTTGCTTAGCAAACAACCTCCTTTCCTTTATATATGGGCCCAATTCCCTTATGAGATCACACTACTAAGCCATGTCACAAGTGGCCCTTGGCATGAGGTTGTGGGGGCGAATGGTCAGAACAACAATGTACTTGATAATGTTAAAGGGTGAATGTCAGTCGTGCAGGACTAAACTGTGCAATGTCTTACAACTGTATTAATTTGGAGGAGGGGAAGGAAATGTCCTTTCAGAACTTATTTTTAAATTCTCTGCTTCATCAAGAGACTACAAATAAAAAAAAATATATAGCCACTCTTGCTGGACCCTGCAATATTGTTCTGCTGCTATCCAGTCAGTAGAGAGGACCAGCTTAATAACAAAACCAGTTAACCCTATTCCAATAAGCCCGCTGATGTTAATGGTGTAATATTTTTGAGGAATAAGTAAGTGATTTGGTTGGTCCTCAGGAAATAAGGTGCAATGTTGACCAAATAGGGAGAAAGGAAAAAGCTGGAGAGAGCTGTTTTATTTTCAGTCTTCTAACACTAGACGAGTATTCTGTTGGATAAAAACTAGGTGATAAAACCTATGCATTTCTGTTTGGAAAAACCGGCCAACATGGAAACTGGTGTTATCCAGTTACCTGTGGATGGGCACTTCTGGGTTTGGGCTCTCTAATTATTCCAGATGAAGAAAATTGTAACAATACAATATCAGAATTAATAAATATTATCCCTCCTATGTTTAGCCAGGATCTTAGAGAGAAAAGCCCTTAGTATGTCCTAGGGATTAACAATGAACAGACATATTCAGCTGATTAAAAAAAGTTTTCTGTGGACCAAGATATTGTTCAGCTTGCAATAGGGTATTTAAGGACAACAGTTCCAATAATTTTTAGTTTTTTCTGTTTTAAAAAAAAAATATTCAAAAGGTCCTTCCTGTGAAGAAGTCTGGTGTCTTGCAGTACTATTCTGCTGTGTGGCTTCTGTAATGCAGATCAAAGTCCTCAGTGACAGGTCCCTGCACAATTCAATCCTTAAGACTCTAGCAGTCTTCTTTTATGTAGTTGCAGTTTGTATGCCCTTGAAGGGGGGCAGGTGAAAGTCACTTAACATTGTCTCTGACGCTACAGGAGTGCTTTAGAAGCTGTAGATCAGGACCCCATTGTGCTAGGCGCTGTATAAGCACAGAACTCCTTCCTCTTACGGCTTTGCTCAACTATGGCCTTTTATAACAGGTCATGTTGTTCTTCTAGAAAGACTTCTTAAGGCAATACAAAACATGTTACGTTGCTGCCAAATTAACTATTTTTACTAGATAACTTGTGCTATTTTGGTTATAGAAAGCTTCACATTTTCTTTACCTTAGATATCATTGGTTGCCTTGGTTCTGAGACCTCAATCTTACTGAAGTCATTATGTACCCCAGCTGGCCAACATGGAATTGAAATTCTTCTTAATGCCTTTATAGGAAAGGCACTTGGTATGAAGTGCAAGTTTAACCGATGAGAACTCAAAAATGTTGAGTCCTTCTAAAATAGTCTTGTGCTCATGTTAATATTTGATTAGAACATTCCTCTAGCATTAGAATGCATGTCAGCCAGTCTCAGCAGAATAACTTGCATAATATTGTTAAATAGCTTTTTAAAGAATTGCTAATAATTTGGTATTATGGATGTCCACTTGATATAGTTAAGGCTGCAACTAAACTCTGTGATGTGGAAAAATCCATTTTATAATCAAATCAGCAAAAAGCCGAGTCGATTTCAACATTGGTAGGTTTGGTGGGAGAGGGTGGGGGAAGTATTTCAGTTTTGAAGAGGGTCCTGCATTATAACATGAACTTTTTAAATTAAAAAAAAAAAAAAAAAAAAAAAAGGAACAGGGAGAAGAACCTACTTTGCTGGCCTCCCCTGACTGACTTAATTTAAAATCATATTTGACAAGTTAAAATTGTGAACAATCACATTGCTATGGCTTGTTGGCTCCAGAGGATTGTTGATTCATTGGGAGCTCCCAAGGCCAGGGAGCAGCAGAAAGTAGATAAGGAGAGGAGGGTTCTTCAATCCTCACATCTCCTGTATGGAGCCAAGGGAGCAAGACTGAGTGGGAGGGAAATGCCCTCCATAATGCTACATCTCCTTCCTCCTGAACTTTCTGCTCTCACCCCTTCCCTTCTTCCCTCAAACCTTTTGAGGCGCCTAAGGGGGAAAAAAGGCCAGCTTCTGCAGGCCTTGCTAGATCTGCAATGGGAGGGGCTGGAGAGAGCATGGCTTTGTAAAGGGGGCTTTCGTCTCTCTACATGGCCCTTCTGAGATCTGCAGAAGAGGGAAACCTTGCAGAAAGCCCCAGGTGGCTTCCTGGTACCTTCCTGTCAGTTCTAGAAGACTCATTGGGACCACTCTCTGCCTCCTTGGCCTGTTGGGGTCAGGGCTGAGGAGGCTACCGGTTAGTGTCTCCTAAGTCTGGTGGATTTGTGAGCCTCTCAAAGAGCTAAGGCCTAGGGGTGGGCTGATAAAGTTTGCAGGATGCACTGCCTGTTGGACTGGAAAAGTTTTCTCAGGCTGGGGTTGTGGGTGAATGGGTGATGGAATCTTTATGCCCTGGTACTCCATGCAGGAGATAGCAGGAGTGACACAGGGGTTCTTCAGTCACCATGCCTCCTCCCCCCGCCATGTGGGGTAGGAACAAGAGAAGGAAGGCTTTTTATTTATTTATTTTTTTTTTATTTATTTTGCTGACTCCTGCCAGCTACATTCCTTCCCTTCCTGTGGCTGTTAAAAAGCCAACAGGAAGACAGCTGGACTTCTGTGTACCTCCTGTGTTCTTTAGAAGGGGATCCCTGATCCTGAGGAAGTAGAGAAACTTTCAAGAGTGGGGTTCCCTTTTTATGGGCTTTAGTGGGTTTTAGTTTTACCAAGCTAAAGTGCCCCCGAAAATCATGTCAGACTCCCCGAAAATCATGTCAGACTCCCCGAAAATCATGATTGGCTTAAAAATTAACTTGTTTAAATTTGGGTTTTTTACTTTCTGGCTTCTGATCCTTTAAGGTGCATTTGAGTGATGTTTGAAGCTTTTTCTCTCTAACCATAAGGGCTAGAAACGTGCTTTACAATAATAAATAGAAGGTGAGGTTTCTCAACTAATAACAAGATTCCGGGAGCTGGGGCTTCAAGCTGGGTTCATGATTTTAGAGCAAGTCTCGCATTTTGGTGTAACACTAGAGTTTACAGCATCAGGACTTTAGTACAAAGGATCACGGTGGAGTATAGGTGGCAGGGAACTTCGCCAGCAGGCTAAAGGGGCCTTTGCTTCCTTTGGCCTCCTAAAAGTCTCCTGGATTGAGACTTTCCTCTTGGGGACCTGCTAGGGTCTGGAAAGGAGCCCTTGTCCTCCAGTAAACCTTAGCCTTTCAAGAATGCTAGAGGTTAACTTCCCCCCGCCCCAATTTATTGGACATTAAGATCTCACTTCCACAACAAGCCACAGACTCTTGCCTGCATGACCACAGCCTTTTAATTCATTCTCTCTCTCTCTCAGTAGAGACAACAGAAGCAAAACCTCCTACTGTGTAATACGATGCTGATATTCATAAGTGTAACAATCGTACACAAGTGTGAGCAGAATGGTTTCAAGACTACAATAGAAATGGGGCCGTGATTATATTTACTTCCGAGGGCACTGAATTCAGAAATCCACAGGACTAGGTATACAACCTGCCATAAGCCAGGATCTGGAGAAGCCCGGCCTCTCTGGGTGGGGAGCTGAGAACAGGCATGCTTGGAGCATACATGAAGAACACACTGGTGAGACTGGGGTGAGGAGCTGAGAATGGGTATGCTAGCTACAAATCAGTAACTCTCTAGCACTGGGAAGGAGAGATGGGAACACCCATTTCCAGGAATGAGATGTAACTGCTCTATAGCTATTGTTTCAGGTGCTATTGGTCCCCACTGGGTATTCTGTTTCATTTGAGTACATCTCATTGAGATGAATGGTCCCCTTAACACCTCTCTGAGCCTGCCATGGTGCTGATGGATATGTAGAGCTCCTTCTCTCCTTTCCATTCTTTCTCCTTCTAACTTCATACAATAATATAGTGGAGTACCAGCTTTGCTCTAGCTAAGGTAGGGAAGTCCTTCCTGTTCCAACGGTGACTCTTCTACATCTGTATATGTACATGGATTGTCTTGAAATTTGCTATGCCTCGAGGGAGATTAGGATTAGTGACCCAGATGCGGGGTCGTCTGAGCAAGTGGTTCCCAAGATACAGTCCACCCACCCAGCGTTTCATTAAATCCACAGATTCTAGCAACTGTGAAGTTTGAAACCTACCCTGGACAGAAATCTGAGAATGAACTGTAAACATTTGGGAAGAATCTATCCCTGCCTCTGTTTTTTTTTTGTTTTTTTTTTTTTATTGGGGGTGTGGCAGGTGGAGCGGAGTTACTGAGAAATGTAATCTGAATACAGCAGAATATTCAAAAAGTGCAGAAACCATTTTTGGGGGGAAAGGCTTGATGTTTCTCCATTCTTCTCTCCTCTTTTTAAAATTCAGATAGTATTAAAATCAGCTACCATCAATAGCAAATAAGAGCTGATGCTTGCCTCCAATCAGCCCCTGGTTCCAGCCTCCATCGTGTGCTTGTTAAACTTACAAACAAGTACTTTTGTGCTTTCTCTCATGCTGCTCCTTATGCTTGGGAGGAGCTCCCTGTAAACATCTGTAAAGCTATCTCATTGTCCACCTTTAAAACACTTCTCAAACCATCTCTTTTGCCGTAGGCCTACAAAAAAGCTTGACCATGGTTAGGCTGCTGGGGTACTGAGACCCTTGTCGGTCATGCTGACCAGTATTATCTCATTGCTATATTACTCCCCTGTCTGTATCTATTTGTCTTTTTATACTTCGTGTAAGCTCTTTGGGGCAGGAACAGTTTTTTTCTGTGATTTTTTTCGTACAGCACCTTGAACAATGGGGTCCGGACCTAGGGCTCCCCGGTGCTACAGTAATACAAATAGTAAATAACATTTGTTCTAGCCTGCTTCCAAACACTCTTGAAACGTTAGGTAAATCCTGCTATTTCTCAAAGTGCATTTTTGGAGGGGGAGGGAAGAAGGGGAAGTGTAATTGGTTGACCCACTGCAGTGGTAATCCCAGAAGTTCAATCCTGAAATCCTTGATTTATGTTCAGTCATGTGAACAGTTTGATTCCTTTCAATGGGATGACTTGCATGGGTAAAGTTTTGCAAGATGTGGGTTCTTGAAACTTTCCTAAAGTCCAAGAGTGTGGCTGTTAATGTGAAAACTAAATATTCAGCCTCGCAAAATAAATACATGTATGTGACAGCAACAGTATTGTATGTTGTAATGTCCTCCCTCGTGCCACCAAAAGCCAGGGAGATAATCATTAGCGGACTTTGAAAACTGTGGTTTGGACATAGAATAAAAGTTTTGATTTTTTTGTTTTTTGAAGTGTTTGCCAGTGTGTTGATTCATGAAAGATATTAAAGAAAACAAGCTGCTTCTGTGGAAGACTGTAACAAGATGGGCAAAATATCAGGATGAATCAGTTGTAAAGGTGACTAACCTGATTAGGAAGGACAAAACTACATTTTTATGAAAACCTCCCCACAATATTTTAGCCTTTGGAAATCCTACAAGAAAACTTGTCATAAATCTTAAAAGTTCAGGCAGCTTAAAGACCCTTTATCTTAAAAAAATAATATCTTGGCTTTTAAAATAAAAAAGGCAAACCCATCTCTCTTAATCAGGAATCTGCGAGATTCAGCCTTGCTGTGAATTTTTCTTCTTTCCAGATACCCCCTTTTTTTTTTTTTTAAAACTCTGCACCCATTTCACTTTCCCTAAAGATACCATTCTGCACAGATGTAGTGTGCAGTTTCTTCCTGGGTGTTTAATTTTTGACAGTCAGCTTGCTTAAAAAATGCCCAACTTAAGTTAAAATCAATTTTGAAAGGACCCTTAATCTTGCAATTTTTTTTTTTTTTTTTTGCTGCCCACTGGAAGCACTAGGTCTAGGAATGTTCAAATCTCAACCTCAGAACTGTCCAGGCATGCAGGGCACTTCTAAAAGTGGAAGTACCGGCTGTTCCTCAGTGATTCCTGGCATTCAGAGTGTTCCAGATTGGCACATCGCAGCTGGGTAGCTCAGAAATCCCTGGTGAGGAGATGAATGTAGGGGGAGAAGAGTGTTAAAAATAAAACTGGTCAAGCTGTTTGAGTTAGTAGGAATGTCTACGCTACTATTTTAAGTGCAATCCCAAGTCTGTAGACCCAGGTTCTTAGACTTGCTACTGTGTGTGCGTTGCAATGTAGAAATACCCTAGTCACGAGTAGCTTTGCCAAGTAACTTCCCTTCCTCCCCACTCTGCTCCACCCCACACCCTTTCTTTTTTAACATGAGTATATCCCAGGCAACAGACCCCTATGTTTTTCAGATGTTCATTCGCTGGTGGTGGTCTTTTGTGATAAATTTGTAGTTGGATTAATTTATATCTCCACACTTGGAGAATGAAGTGCATTCAGCGCTTAAGACTTCTCAGAGAATGTTAAGTAAAAGCAGCTTTACTTTTTAAAAGTAAACAAATGCACAAGGCTGGGTTATTCTACTTTTGCCATTTTATAACTTCACACGTACGTGTGTGTGTGTTTTGTGAGAGTCGCTTCAGGGGGAAAATACATTTCTTCAATAACTTTATCGAAAATCTGAAATATTGAGGTCTTTCGCAGAGGACATAATTAAAATAAAAGGTCTAGTAGAGAACTTGTCTTCAAATGCTCTAGGGTTTTATCCATTTTTCATTCTCTATAGATTTTTCTGATCTCTTAGATATATTACCATTTGCTTAAAAAATGAAATGTTTATTTTTGGTTCTCAACCAATTTAAAACACAATCTTTCACCAAAATGTGGATTCAAGGCAGATTCTGTATTTGTTCTTCCAAAAAGCAATATGTGGTTAATTCCTTTTTTTGAACAAGTCTGACAGCCTGCAACATAACACACATTTTTTGGAAGAGAGCACATTGGATTTTTCTTTTATTCTAAGGATTATGTATTTTTAAAAAAGTGTTCCATCTTCCATCATAAGGACCCCTGAAATTAGCAGATCAGAGGCTTATGTCTAACTTCATGAAATCTATGTATAGGCTCAAATTATTTTAAAAGGTGGTTGTGTGGTGTGTGTTTTTTGTTTTGCTATCAGTGCTGGTATCTCCCAAGTAAGAAATAGCTAGGGTGACCAGATACCAAGTTAGAAAAATTGGGACAGGCAGTGGGGGGTAATAGGCACCTATATAAGAAAAAGCCCTGAATATCGGGACTGTCCCTATAAAATCGGGGTATCTGGTCACCCTAGAAATAGCACAGACAGGCTGTGCCTTTGTTAATTATTTTGGTAGAAATTGTCCTTCTGAACTGAAGGTATAGAGGAGGCCTCCTGAGCATCATTCTCTGCTCCTTTTCCTTGACCCAACAGAAGATCATGATTCATAGGTGTGGAGATGGCAGAAGGGGGGTGGGGGGAAGGGGAGAAGTAGGTGCGGCACAGAATGGCTACCTCCCACTGGAATTTCGTGCCTGAATTAGGCCCCAATCATCCAGCTGCATTTGTGCATTGCACCGATGCCTCTAGATTGATCCCCTTGGAGAAGTGGGAGCCTTAATGGCCTGCACTAACTGTTCTAGAGCAGTGGAGATTTTCTGGTAGCACAAGTCTTACAGGAGCTGCACTCTTTAGTGAGCAGGAAAGGAGCCAAAAGAGGATGTGAATGAACACCTGGGCTTTGGTTAGGTGTTGCAGAGGGGAGAGGAATGTGTGGGTTATTGGTGCCATCCTCTCTTCTTGGAGATCAGTATAGATCTTCTTCTCTTACCCTGTTTCCTCCCCTGGAATATTGTGTTCAGTTCTGGCAAAGCTATGTCAATAAGGGGAATGAGGTGGGGTTCAGAAATGAGCAACAGACACAGAGCTGTGGAGAGAGTTCCATACAAAGAGACTAAAAAGATCAGGACTGTGTTGTTCAGTGTGGAGATGCACCAAATAATGAATGGCATGGAGCAGCTCAATTGCATGCTCCTATTTTTCACTCATTCATACAAGCAAAAAGAAGGCCACAAAGTTAAAACTGAAACAAAAAGACTTTTTTAAATCAAGGCATAACTAGTTTATGCACTCATTGCTATTGGAAATCTATTGAGGCCAAAAATGGTAGGGTTCAAAAAGAATTAGACACTCACATGGGGACTGAGAACATCCTCAATGTCAGAGAGAGGGTTTTAAAAAAAAAAATCCTAAGAAACCCTGATGTTTCAAGGAATAAGACAACATTTCACTGATATTAGGAAGAAACTCCCCTGGGGGAGCCTGGAGAGTGGTGGTGGTTCAATATTTTGTTCACTATGTGTCTCTTACGCTTTTTCCTGAAGCATAGGATTCCGGTCCTTGCCGTGACAGTGGTACCAAGCTAGATGGAACACTGATCCAGTATGGCAATTCCTGTGTTCTTAACTACATTCATGGGAGTACCACTAAAATATTTCCGTAAATAGTTGCGTTTTAAACCGCATATTGGGCTGTTTACATATCCCTACCTTTTTAAAAGCTGTTTCTTGTAGTTTTAGAAGTCCAAATTTAGATTCTTGGAGGGGAATTTATAACTAATGAATCTTGGGTAGATTTTTACACTCTAAAATAGTTCTCCTTTTCATAATGTTTGAATGTGGTGTTACCTACCAGGTCCAAATGAGTGAGTACTTTTGGCAAGGAGGGATTCCTGGCTTTCTAAATACAAAGCACCTTTTTCTCTATCCTTGATGTGTCATATGTCCAACAACTGGTTCTAGGTCTATTTATTGCCTGGCCAGAGCTCTGGGCTACTGTAACTCTTTGTGTACAACATCTAGGGTTTTGTGTTCAGCAAGGTTACAGACTGGAACAGCCCTGAGATAAAGAATATTGATGCGTTAGTGGGTAGAGAGCAGATGAGGTGGTCAAAGATGTTTTGTTTGCTTGCCTGCTTGATGCATTTTAATCAGAATGATGTCACCTATGTATATTCTATATCTGTGTTTTGAACACTGAATGCATTTTGTAATTTATGGGAGTCTCCTTGTGGGCAGTTACCTTGAAGAGTGCGTGTGCATTTTGTTCTGCTTGATTTTTTTTTTTCCTGAAGTTTAAAATCCAGTTCCTCCTCCCCTGCCTCCACATCCCCATTTTGATATCTTCTTCTGCTCCCATATGCTTTCAGAATCCTTACTGTAAGAATGGCCCTAGATTCCTGCCTGTCTGCTCCCTCTGATGCTGTTTGGGGAACTGTCGGCTTTAGTGATGCGAGTCTTCGTGGTGTGGGTGTTCTGTATATTGCAGGAAACAGCATTTATTTAATAAAGTTCCAGAGCTCTCATCTCCTCTACTGCTCTTTGGAGCTCAACCAAAGGTGCGGGGGGAGTCTGGGCTCAAAGCAACCACTATATCCTAAACTTCTGATGAATGAACATTTAGTAGTATTCACCCTGCTCCGCCTCATTCCAAGCAGTTTCAAATCTGATGTGGAGAAATAAATAAGAACATAAGAATGGCCATACTGGCTCAGAACAATGGTCCATCTAGCAGAGTCTTCCAACAGGGGCTGATCTTGATGCTTCAGAGGGAATGAACAGAACAGGGCAACTATCAAGTGATCCATCCTCTGTCGTCTAGTCCCAGCTTCTGGAATTCAGAGGTTTAGGGACACCCAGAGCATGTGGTTGTGCTAATAGCCATTGATGGACCTTCCTCCATGAACTTACTTAATTCGTTTTCGAACCCAGTTATAGTTTTGGCCTTCACAACATCCCTTGGCAACAAGTTCCAGTAAGTTAACTGGGTATTGTATGAAGTAGTACGTACCCTTTTTTTTTTTTTTTTTTTTTTTTAAACCTGCGGCCTATTAATTCCCTTGGGTGACCCCAGGTTCTTGTGTTATGTGAAGGGGTAAATAACCTTTCCTTATTCACTTTCTCCACGCTATTCTTGACTTCTACCATAGCCCCTCTTAGTCATCTCTTTTCTAAGCAGTTTTTTTTCCTCTCCTCTTGTGGAAGCTCTTCCATACCCCTAAAGATTGTTGTTGCCCTTCTCTGTACTTTTTTTTTCAATTCTAATGTATTTCTTTTGAGACTGGGGTAATCAGAGCAACATTCAGTATACAAGGTGCAGGTGTACCATGGATTTATATAGTGGTATTATATTTTTCTGTCCGTTGCCCATTGAGCAGCTGTTTTCAGAGAACTATCCACAATGACTCCAAGATCTTTCTTGAGTGGTAACAACTAATTTACATCCAAATGTGCATTACTTTGCATTTATCAACATTGAATTTCATCTGTCATTTTGTTGCCCAATCACCCAGTTTAGTGAGATCCCTTTGTAACTCTTCACAGTCGGCTTTGGTTTAGCTATCTTGAATAATTTTGTATCATCTGCAAATGTTGCCATCTCACCATTTTACCCCTTTTTCCAGATCATTTATGAATATGCTGAACAGAACTTGTCCCAGTGTAGATCCCTGGGGAACCTGCAATTTTTCTCTCTCCACTCTGAAAATTGACCATTTATTCCTACCCTGTGTTTCCTATCTTTTAACCAGTAGAGGACCTTCCCTCTTATGCCTACTTTGCTTAAGAGCCTTTGGTAGGAGACCTTGTTAAAGGCTTTCAGAAAGTGCAAGTACGCTGTACAATAAGAATATTAATAGATTGCAATGGGGATCTGATGATAAACACAATTTGGCATGGGATAGAGATCTTCAAGAGCTAGCACAATCTGGAATGTAATTATTTAAGAGAGAATATCATAGATTCTGACCTTTTTCAGCCACATAGAAAAGCAGCTGTTATCCATGTGGAGATCTGGCCAGAATCACATGCCATGTGGTGATGCTTCTGTTTGCTACTGTTGGTTTTGTGAACAATGTCATAACTTTACATCCTACATGTCTCAAGTTGGCTGGATGAGGTGGCCTTATAAGTCTTCTCTGTTGCACTATAACTTCTGTGAACCTGCATGAACTCATATTTGCTCTAAAATTTATCTTAGTTCATTGTTTAAATTTTTAAGAATATATAATCTAATGCTAGGACTTCATGTTTGATTTTTAAAGGTGTAACCTTACATTTATTCCCAACCTTTCAAAAAATCAAGGTAGTGAAGGTGTGCATGAATTTGGACTCACTCTCCACATCTCCCACTGTTATGTCAAACAATAAATAAATCAGCATACAGTAGATGAAACTGCAGAGTTAACTCTACCTGTCTTAACTGCCCCCTTTAAAAAACAAACAAACAAAATCCAAACTAAAAAATCCTCTTTCCTTTCTCCTCCCACATTTTTGTAATCCTAAATTTACAAGGCAATTTAGTAGGTGGCGGAAGGTATGGTAGCTCATGTTCAGTAACACATGTCCTGCCACCCTTGCTCATGTGAGCAGTTTCACCCACAGGCACCGGCTTCCTCCAGGTGCCAGGGCTGCTCAACCCTCCACTGCGCCCCAGGCCCCATCCAGCCCCTTCTCCCAATCCTCCCCTCGCCCCGTCTCTTCCTGCCCAGTTCAACCCCCTCCCCTGAATGCACCCTGTACCCATTCCTCCTCCTCCTCCTCCTGCACCCCCCCCCCCCACCCGCAGCGCCTCCTGCATGCCGTGGAACATCTGATCTCAGGAACACTGCAGGGGAGTGGGAGGGGGGAGAGCTGGCTGCCAGTTCGTGCTAAGCACCCACTAATTTTTTTTCCCATGGGTGCTCCAGCCGTGCCACGGAGTTGGCACCTATGGTCTCCCCAGTTTCAGTAAGAATGCTCATGAGTAGCCCATACTCATGGCAAAGGGTGTGGCAGGGCAGTGATCTTGTCTCAGAGTAAACAAGAAAATAACATGATGTTTGGTCCAGTTCTACACTCCGTGCTGAGCTGAGCTACCTGTTGATATCGGTGGGAATCTTGGCTGAGCAAGGCTTGCAAGAACCCTGTCAGATTTTGACAATGGCTTCCCCACTCCCCATCCCACTCCTCACTTTTTACCCTGGGCTGGATGCCTAGCTCTTTATTATCATAGCTAATCATTTTTATAGCAAGCTCAAAATAATTTTTCTTTGACATTTGTTTTGTTACTGATATTCCTAGTAATAATTATTCACTGGCATTAATGGCTTTCTGCCACCTGAGCTCTGCCAGGAGTCTCCAGCACACTTTGTGTGCCATTTGTCAAGACTATTTAAACCTGTAACTCTCTACCGTACTTACAGAGCAAGCTAATATAATATATCTCGGTATTTGGAGTCATGGCTTGATTATGAAGTTGGCGTCCACATTTGTGTCCCTTTTTTACTTTTATCCTATTCCCCAGCCAGAATCTTAAATGTGGATTTGGGTTTTTTTTAAAAAAAATCCATCACTTGCTGTTGAGGCATTCTGGACGTTACAGGCTTCCGGTATTAGGCTTAGATCCCATATCAGAAGTCACTGGAGCTTTCTTGCAACTTTTACTCTTGGGCAAATGGACAAATAACAGTTGCCCCTGAAAGACAATTACGTACTTGTATTGCTTAGCCCTATGATGAAATTTAACAGATTTTTTTTTTTTGACTGATGTACATGTATCCCATTTCTAATTTAAAAACAAGATTCAGTTGTATTCTGAATCAGTGGTTTGTTGCGCCCTGGCACGAATCCAAATTGGAGAAGCTTTATTTCCATATGTGTCTCTTGTCACCAATAAGCAGGTAAAAAGGAAGAACCCTGATTGGGCTGTATGCATTCACTCAAAATCTATTTCTGTTCTAATTCATTTTTTGCTGGGTTTAGACTACTAATCTGGTGCAGCGTGCACTAACAACATATATCCCTGCCAGTTCAGTTTCTGATGGCATACATCTGACTTCCCCCTACAGCACGTACTTCTTCAGTCCTAGAAGCACTTTTCACACAGATTACACCTATAACTTACTACCAAATGCTAGGAAGAATTGTGAGTATCTTTAATTTTTAATGTACCGGCAAGTTACCCTTTTTATGACTTGTCAGTTCATTCCAGTTATCTGCTAACCCGAATGCATTATACGAATCTGATAGGCTTCTGTTGAGTGACTCTCAAATGGAATGATTGTGGGTGTGGAAGCGGGAAAACAAAGGTGGTTTTCATTATTAAAAGAATAAACAATGACTAGGTGGGCTGAATAACTGATGTTCTTTCCAACAGGCTCTCCATTTTCAGCACTGTCATCAGCTAATATATGCTGTGTTCTTTTCTACCCATCTCAGCTCAAAAGTGAGACTGCCTTTGACTAACATTCCAACAGTTTTGTCTTCAGTTCCAGTCTTGGGTGAATTTTTAAAAACTTATAAAACACTCTATAAACACAAGAATTTAGAAAAGGACTCTCTTAAATTTATTAATTTGTTAAACTCCTCATAATAAGAGAGACTTTAATATAAATTTTAGGCCCAAACTATATCTTTTTGTAAAAACAGGCTTCTATAAAACCTAATACAACAGAAATGTGACAGTTATGAAGAAAATCCAGCAGTGTAAATAGGGGAATATTTACTACAAAAAAGAAAACAAAAATAATGTTTGTGACTAAAACATTTCAGCAGGAAGAACCTGAAAATGAAACTGACTCATTTGATTTTTTTTATTTTTTTTTATTTTTTTTTTATTTTGGTCCAGCTAAGAGAAATACAGAATAAATAACACGTAAACTTCCTACTAAGTCATCTCCTGTGGGATTTACATGGGAGCAGGCAGTCTGCCCCCTCCCCCCAATTTTTCCTTTGTTGCTGTATCTGGAAATTATATATTTTCACAATGTTCAGGGGGATTTGTTCCTTTTGCTCCAGGCTGGCAAGAACACAATGAAACAGGCAGCGAGAGGACCAGTGTGGTGTGATGCATGAGCTGGCAATCCCAGCACTGAGGTTGTGCTATACTGCTGGCATTTTAACCCTGTGGTCTTTGTTTTGGAGCATGTCTATTTTTCTACATCAGGGAAGGGAAGGATTTTTTTTCTTTTTGGTAAGAATTTGGTCCTCGTAAGAGTGCTTGATTCACATCTGTAGAGAATGGAGTCATAACAATGGTCTGACCCAGTAGGGCCATTCCTAGGGACCATCTAGCCTAGTATCCTGTCTTCCGACAGGTGCCGGATGCTTCAGAGGGAATGAACAGAACAGGCAATTATCCAGTGATTCCTCCCCTGTCATCCGGTCCCAGCTTCTGGCAGTCAGAGGTTTAGAGGCACCCAGAGCATTGGGTGCATTCTCGACCATCTTGGCTAACAGCCATTGAGGGACCTATCCTCCATGAATGTTATGTGTTTTTTTTTCTTCTTTTTAAACACAGTTATAACTCCTAAAAAGAGTTCCAAAACAGGCTGCAATCATTACAGGCACTCCCACACTGCCTGACCAACACACATCAATCGCTGGCCTGGAGACACTACCTCTCAGGGCTGAAGAATATCTAACTTTCTATATATCTGCTCAGTTCTTGATTGCTCTGCTGAAAGTGACCTAGGTTGCTATTTAGTGCCCATTATGATGGTAGGGGAGTGGCTGTTGTTCGTTGTCTCAGCCCAGTGCTAAGTGCAAAAATCCATGTGACAAAAACATCACTTCACACAGGACTCAAATGCCTACTAGTAAGGAAAGTACTTAAGATTACTGCTGACCTTAGGGTTGCCAGATGTCTGGTTTTTGACCAGAACGCCCAGTTGAAAAGGGATCTTGTTGGCTCTGATCAGCACCGCTGACCAGGCTTCTAAAAATCCGGTTGGTGGCACAGCAGGGCTAAGACAGGCTCCCTGGCTCCGTGCAGATCTTGGCAGCAGCCAGCATGCCTGGCTCCTTGGCGCAGGAGCAGCCACGGGGGCTCTGTGTGCTGTCCCCACCCCGAGCGCTGGCTCCGCAGCTCCCATTGGCTGGTACCCACAGACAATGGGAGCTGCGGGGGCAGCACCTGTGGGGCGGGTAGTGCGCAGAGCCCCCCTGGTACCTCTGCCTAGGAGCTGAACATGCTGGCCACTTCCAGGAGCTGCCTAAAGTAAGTGCTGCCCAGCTGGAGCCCTCTGCCCCAGGTGAGAACCCCCTCCCACACCCTAACTCCCTCCCAGAGCCTGTACCCCAAACCCCTCATCCCCAGCCTGTTGTAGCAACCAGGCAAGGTACTAACAAACTTCAACAGGACTTTATTTTTAAACTGGAAACCTCTTTACCAAGCTGCTGCTGCACCCTTAATAGCTCTCACTCTGCCTCCTCAACCCCCCTCCCCTTCCTGTTTCCTGTCCTTTCAGACTCCCAACAGCCAGTGCTCCCAGTTCTAATAATTACAAGCAGCATCTAAACACCACATAGCCCCACCCCAGAGCCCGGACTCCAAGCTCCTGCCCCAGTCTTGAGCCGCCTCCTGCACTCCAAACCCCTCGGCCCCAGCCTGCACCCCAGAGCCCGCATGTGGAAAGGGTGGGGCAGAGGGCTGGGCAAGAGAGTTTGGTTTTGTGTGATTAGAAAGTTGGCAACCCAACCTTACCTGGGCAGGATTCCAGACAGTGCATGGAGATCTGTATCCAATTACAAATCTGAACTATCTGGAGTCTTGTTGAGTAGCTTGTTGTAGCTCACGAAAGCTTATGCTCAAATAAATGTGTTAGTCTCTAAGGTGCCACAAGTACTCCTTTTCTTTTTGCGAATACAGACTAACATGGCTGCTACTCTGAAACCTTTTAAACTTTTATGTTTTCTGTCTCAAAGGAGAATTGGTCAAATGTTGTGCCTCTCAGCTGTCGTGGTATCTTGATGTCCATGTGAGTGGGAAATCTCCTTTGCCACCTCCTTTCCCTGTCAGAAGCAGCTGTGCCTCAGTTTCCCTCCAGCACACCAATTTGAATAAATGCTCTAAAACAAAATATCAAGCTCCAAAATAAGTCTCTCTTTCTGGGTTTTGGTTCTTTACAATATTAAAGAAACAGATTGTACCCTAACATTTGTACAGAAGACCTTCCTGCCTGGAGCCTTGGGAGATCTAAAGCATTATAGAAGCACTAAATATTAAGAGTAACTTGGCTGGTAACATGTTCCTCCTTCTCTTTTCCCCTGCAGCTTTAAATTTAGACATGATTGTTAAATGAGATGAGAGGAACTAATTGCAGGGTAAGCTGCAATCCTCTACTAAGAAAGACTCACTGGCAACTGAGAAGTGTGTCAGATTCTCTTTTTACCTTTGTAAGTCTATTGTGGAGCTTTCTCATGCCATTTGTAGTCTATAGACAACTTGGTACTACATGCTGTGCAAGAAGTAGTAAAGTAAAAAATAACTTTCAGCTGAGACAAGTTCAGGTAAGCTCCTATTGGCTTGGCTAACCTGATAGAGCTGCCGTATATAGCACCTATGGGTCTGGTTCCATGCCTTCACGAACTGCAGAACTCCCATCAGGAGACAAATCTGTGAGATGAGGGGAAAATCAAACTATTTTTGTTCAGACTGGTTCCATTTACCTACATGATGGATTTTCTGTTTCCATGGAACTTGAGGAGCACAACCAGGTCTCATCATCACTGACTGATCATCACCACTGGAGAGCCAGCCAGTCAGTTTGTTCGGCCTCATAGCAGCACAGGAAGGTTCTGGACTTCATCTACAGAGCACTGTTCTTCCAGATCCCTTTTTCTTTATTTGATATATAATATATACACACATACACAAACACAGATTCCCACCATTCCTCAGTTGAGTGGCTGACTGGCTTTGGCTGTGTGAGTTTGGTTTTTTTTGGAGGCCCTTATCCTCCCCTCTTGCACTGACTGCTGGATTAAATTCTGTCGAAGGAAAAGCAAAGGACCAGAAAGTACGTTGTATGCTCTATGGGGCAGAGACTAGCTTTCTGCTAGCTTTATACAGCAGCTAGCATAATGGAGACATGACCCAGATTGGTGCCTCTAGGCAACAGTAGAATGTATTTATGTAATTACCAATGGGTTTCACTGATATTTCCTGATTTAAAAAAAAAATTAATCACGAGATTAAAAAATAGTCACAATTAATCAGTTTTAATCACCCTGTTAAACAATAATAGAATACCATTTATTTAAATATTTTTTGGTGTTGGGGGACGGAAGAGTGTGGGGGGGGGCAGGGAAGTGCTGTCTCTTTTTAAGCAGAGTACTCAGGAGCCTGAACACTTTTTGAGCCAGCTGTGGCTGCTATTGGCAGCACTCCCTCCTGAGCCCGCAGCAACAGACAGGCTCCTCCGTTCCCTGACCCCAAGTCAGTGGCAATCGGGTACATGGGCAGCAGGAGGGGGACACCCTGACATCATGACCCCTCCCCCCCCCCATCCCGCTGCGCGCTGCAGATGGGAGGCAGGCTACCAGTCAAGAGCAGCTTGCCCAAGGGTGGCTCCATGGTGGGCAGGGGGAGGCTGGAGCAGCAATGGAGCAGAGCAGTGGGAGGAGGGGCACCCCAGCACTGGCGGCATGCAGCACCCTGGTGTGCAGTTAATGCTTGTTTAAAAAAAAATGTTAATTTTGTTTTGTATTAATCACATGCATTAACTGCAATTGACTGCCCTAATTATTATTTTTGATTAAAAATGTTTGCACTGTAAAAAAGATGCATGGAGGGGCATACAAATGTTTAGCATATCTGGCACAGAAATACCCTGCAACACCAGCTCCAACAGTGCCATGGGAACGCCTGTTCTCGCTTTCTGGTGACATTGTAAATAAGAAGCAGTATTATCTTCTGTACTTATTATCTTCTGTAAATGTAAATAAACTTGTTTGTCTTAGCAGTTGGCTGAACAAGAAGTAGGACTGAGTGAACTTGTAGGCTCTAAAGTTTTACATTTTGTTTCTGAACCCAGTTATTTATTTAGTGTGTGTGTGTGGGAAAAAAAAAGTGTACGTTTGTAAGTTGCACTTTCATGATAAAGAGATTGAGATGAATTGAAAATTTTTTTTTTCTTTTTTACAGTGCAAATATTTGATAAGTGAGCACTGTATACTTAGTATTGTGTTGTAATTGAAATCAATATATTTGAAAATGTAGAAAAACATCCAAAATGTTTATGATAAATGTAAATTTGTATTCTGTTTAGGTTTAACAGTGTGATTACAACTGCGATTGTGACTTTTTTTTCTTTTTTAATTTTGTTAATTTGTTTTGTGTTAATTGCTTGAGTTAACTGCGATTAATTGACAGCCCTGGCTGACAGCAGAGGAAAGGTGAGATTCAGGCTCAGGAAAGTAGTGTGCATTAGTGGGAACAGACTATTCTGCCCCCATCCTCTCCAACCTGTCATTCTTTTCTCTACCCAACTCCCTCCTTGTGCCAGTCCCTGTCTCCTTGCCCAGCTAGTCATCTTCTCTCCCCAACCCCCAGTGTTCCTTGTGGTTCTTCTTGCTACTCTGCAAATACCAGAGGATTGTGCGTTCTGTGCTTGTAATACTCCTGACAAAGGCGCAGAGCTGTGCGGGCTCCATGCTTCTGTCAGAGATGGCGGACAGCAATAAATCCTGCATGGGTTCATGGGAAATTGAAAATTATATGGGGTGGAGAGCATTGCATTATGGGAAGTTGACCCATAGCTCCCAGTCACCCCTGCACAAGTTGTTTCTGCCCCACCGTTCATTGCCAAAACTACTCAAAAGACAGTGTGCTGAATGGCGGTAGGTTACACACTGGGATGCCTACCCCTGCTGCATAGCCTTGTGAATTGACACAAGCACTGCGGGTGAGTACGTGAAGCACTGATGCAAGGAGCCCAGTATGCACATGCACAGGTGATACACAAACTGTGGTGGCTGTATACCAGCGTAACTTGTGTTGGCAAATATTTGTAGTGTAGACATGGCCTGTGATAGCTTTGGAAGTTACTTTGTTCAGTGGGCTGGGATTAGTATTCAGCCAGTGATGGACAGGTCTAGTTTCACCATCAAAGCTCTGTAGAGACTGAAGGCCCACCTTGAATCAGTGGACCTGAATTGAAGAAAACAAGCTGTTCAGTGAAAGAAGCAAGATTCTCTTCTCAACTGCTTCATTCTCTCTGCTCCAGGTTTTGAGATGGTCCTGAATTATATCCCTGGCTCCAATCACTTGACCATTGGAAAGCTTTTTCTCAAGTGTTCGACCATGAGCTGATTGTCACAATAGTAATGAGGAGTGAAGTTGGCGCCTTCTCCACCGTAGAGACTAACTATATTTGATGGTTCAAGTACTACAACACATTTTCTCTGTCATTGAATTCCAGCTATTTTTCCCCCAACCCTAGGTTGTGCAAGCTAATAGATCAGCAAGCTGCTGTTGGACTGGTGCTTTCTCTGATTAGTCAATGCCAATGCCCTGTCTCGTATATCTTTTTTTTTTAAAAGTCAAATAGCTTTAGAAAGGGAACGTTTCATGTTATACAACTTCTGTAACATGGTGCACATTTCAACTGAAAAAAAAAATTGTTTCTAGTCTTATAATGCACATCTTGTAGAAATAGTAAGATATCATATGCTGACCCAAAGTCCATACTTAGCACTTTGGAAATGACTTTTGTGGTGTGGGGTAGGGAGGGGAAGAATTTTAGTACCCTCTGTCTTTTTGGAATAGTGATAAATGATGATTTCTTGGTATCTAAGTTGGTTTGAATTTTTTGGCTGAAATTCAGAATGTGAAAGTTAACAGATCAGAATTTGTCAGCCATAAATTTTGACTAAAGGTTGTTTAAGAGATTGTCTGTTCCTTATCTTGGTGGCAATTCAGATCTGCTTGCTATCACCATGCCACACCGAATCTGTTTTTTGTCAATAGCTATGGTTGAATAAGATGCTGGACTTTCATAATTTAGGCTTAATATTTCATTCTAACGATACATTTTAAATCTCCACTCTATAGAGGGTTTTAATATATACCACAAAATAGCATTCATTTGGAACTTGTTAAAATCTAAAATTTCACGTGGCAGACTTGGAATAAAGACCTGTTTGTTTAAACCTAATCTTCAAACCGCAGCCATGCTTTCTCCCCTTCCCTGCCCTTCCACAAACTGTGAAAATTCCATAAGACACTTGTGCTTCTGTTGTACGTACCCGTCAGATTTAATAATGATGTAAATAGAGATTAAAAAATATATTGTAGGAATTACATCTGCGTTGATCGTTGAAGATAAGAATTACAGTTAATTGGATGGGTTCAAGGTTACTAATGCATCCGATGAAGTGAGCTGTAGCTCATGAAAGCTTATGCTCAAATAAATTTGTTTAGTCTCTCTAAGGTGCCACAAGTCCTCCTATTCTTAATGCATCAGTGCGGTTTTACATAAATATACAGATTTATCAGGGGTAAAATGTTGTGTTACACTCATGCAAATTAGTGTAGCTTTAAGTTCTAGGTTTTGGTTTCTTTTTAAAGACTAAGGGCATTTTTAAAAAGTCATAATCTTGGAAAGGATACTGTCAGGCAGGCTGGGAGGAAAAAAGGTGTAAAATATATTAATATACATGGAGTAGGATTTTTGAAATAATGTTTAGTGTTGGCCTAACTGCTCCCATTGATTGCAATGAGATCAGCCTTAGGCCAATACTGAGTGCTTTTGAAAATACCACCTGTGGGGGGAATGTTGTGGGTTTTTTTTTTTTTTTAAATAAAAGCAAGCTACTACTTAAGAAAATGTCTTCAGATTACCTAGAATAATGTCATTTAAACTCTCTCGCTATCCCGGAAGTATTTGCCTCCCAAGCCTTGTAGGTTTGTGGTAGTGTGTGAGATCTTGAAAGTGAAAGATGGCTATAAACTGAATTAAAAACAACCAGTCAGATTTTATTATCCAAGCTGTGTGGAATGCAAAAAAGAAAAATCTATATGCTGAAAAGTGAATGGGCAAGACTTGCAAAAATCAAAGGACATTTGTAAGGAAACTTTGCTCTTCCTCCCACCATCCTGTACTCTATCTTCCCCTTCTCCCCTCCCAAGTTTTAAATTTTGTTCCATTTAAAAAGTTCAGAAGAGTTGGAAAGGATCTAAAACAACTGAATTCCTGGGGGGAAGGGGAAGCTGATTTTATTATCATAGTACTTAAAATTATGATAAATACACTCTCTGTGGCCACATGCTACTTTCTCTATAGAGACCATTCATTTACATCAATGAGCGTTTTGCACTCACATTGAGGGTAGCATATGACTTAGGTAAGTTTTAGATTTCACAGTTTTTAAAAAATGTTGAGGAGATATTGGCATTTCAAGTCCCTGGACGACATTAGTAGGTGCTTAGAGAAAACGGCATAATGTCTAGGGAATCTTCAAGGAGGTTGCAAGGCTCACTCATTATATGTGTCTGTGTGGTGACCTCCAGCTCTCCTGTATCTAATTGTCAGAAGGCTGTGGGGCCAATGAAGCGATATTATCGAACAGCTAGAGGGTGAATTTCTGGCTCATTGTGGGGAATCAAAACCTGAAGACTCTTTGTAGTTTAGGTTTAAGCCTATGAGGTTTGTGTGAAAGTACTCAATGACCCTTTAAATGTATTATTGTACTAGAATTTGGTTTTTGTACTTTGTGCTGTGACTGTAATTTGAGCTGGCTTATCTGTAAGGACTACAAAATCTTCAGGAAGTCAGAAAATAGTATAGTTGTTAGATCAAAATTTGTTGATCCCTCAATATAAGCTGTCTCTCAATTAGTAAGAGAGCTTCTCAGATGAATAATACTACTTTCATCAGCCTGGCTCCTGAGTTCACTAGGTGTAAATCACACTCCTTCTTTTTTTCTTTTTCTTTTTCCTTTTCTTTTGACAGGTTGGCATAAAATCACCTCTGGAAACAATAGTTGCACTATGGCAGAGGGCAGGAGTAGAGCATAGTCTCCCAAATAGGGAAACAAACAGGCAAAATATATATTTGGCTGAAACCCTGGGAAAATGCTAGCAGTTAATGTCTCTCGTGGAACTGAACGGAAATCTGAGAAGCTTAAGGAGCGTTTGCACAAGGTAGCTTTGTGCATATTTCTGTAGATTGTGGAGAGAATAGGGATTGTTGCATGACACACACTTGATATTCAGTCACCAAAAAAAGTACCTTTTTGATTTTTAAAATCCTAGAGGGAAAGGTAGTATCGAGAGGACGGAGAATAGGTCCTGTTTCCCAGTATATTAAACAGTAGGCTGGAACTGGCAAAAGGAAGCTATCCAAAAATAGCTTGAATAAGAGCTATTGCCTTTTCTTGAAAGCCAGAAAGATTCTGCTGTGTTGCTGACTTGGTCCAGGAGCTTTTCTGTGCCTGTGCCAAAAAACACACTGAACTGCGTGAAGAGGATGTCCTGTTATGTTCTTCTGGGGATAGTGCAGACCCCACAACTAGGGCCTTATTCCTACTTCTCCAGAAGTACTGAGTACTCAGAGATCCCACTGAATTCAGGGGTGCTCAGCATCTCTGAAAATCAGGTCTTTTTATTTTAGAGACACGTTGAAACTAAGGTACTGGCTATTTCCTTTCTTCCCTTCTTAGATACTGTCTCTGTCTTAGCTACTTGTATGACCCCCTATAATTGATTCTTTTAATTAGATGAAGACCTGTCTCTGCAATGGCAAACTTTAGAGCAGGGGTTGGCAACCGCTCAGAAGTGGTGTGCTGAGTCTTCATTTATTCACTCTAATTTAAGGTTATGCGTGCCAGTAATACATTTTAATGTTTTTAGAAGGGCTCTTTCTATAAGTCTTTAATATATCACTAAACTATTGTTGTCTGTAAAGTAAATAAGGTTTTTAAAATGTTTAAGAAGCTTCATTTAAAATGCAGAGCCCCTGGGACCGGTGGCCAGGACCTGGGCAGCGTGAGTGCCGCTGAAAATCAGCTCACGCGCTGCCTTTGGCACGCGTGCCATAGGTTGCCTAGCCCTGCTTTAGAGTATGTGGGGTGGGCTACCCTTGTAGTAGCATTAGCAAACTTTCTCCTGTGGTTGCTCGGACTCTGAATTTTCTCAGCCCTTTGAATTATGGATTATAGATCCAGGTTCCCCCCCCCGCCCCCCAAGGATTCTGGTTACGTTGATGCTAGCTAACCATTTTATGTAGTCTGAATAAAAATCACTGCCCTTCTTAATCTGGTTTCTCTCTTGGTATCTCTGATGATATAAACAAGTGATATTCAGACCTCAGTGGTTCAGGAGCCAAATCAGTAATTGGCATTACCCAAAAGAGCCACAGTAATGTGAACTCATTGTTTCATTTACTCTAGTGCTATTCATATTCAAATATGAAATATTTTTATTTTTTATATATAAACTCAGACAAATTCAGAATCGAAATAAGGTGCATATGTTTAACAGTGAGGATAATTAACAGTGAGGAACAGTTTCTGAAGAGTTATGGTGGATGCTTTATCACTGGAAATTAAATCAAGATTGGATGTTTTTCTATAAGATATGTGCTCTGCTCTAGATCCAATAGGAATATATATATAAATATAATCTCACAACAAATAAGTTGTTAACTTAGTATAACATAGTAAAAGTATCCTGATTGGTTAATAATTAAATCACCCAGTGTTTTCATATCAAGGTGTCTCCTGTGGCTCTTTGCAGCGCATAAGGAGCCACTTGCGGCTCATGAGCTGCAGTCTGAGTATCGCTGATATAAACCTAGTTTTAGTTCTCCAATCCATCCACAAAGTCTTCCACGGTAGATAAGACTTGAATTTCTAATGTGGAAGAAAAAACAACCTAAACAAGTGCACACAGTTAAAACAAACAAACAAGCCTTTCAGACTTCCTTTATATCTAATAAAACACTATAATGGTTTGGGTACAAGCTTAAATATATTTTTCTGCACAGGTCACCCTTTAAAGAGCTTGGTTATTTTTTCAGTGCTTCAGTAAATGTAGCACTTAAAATTGCCATCTTTTTTTTTTTTTTTTAAACGTAACTGAAGATTTTCAAAAATTGGAGTGGGGCATTGTATTATTGGAGTTAAACCACTGTGCTTTAAAACTACTTCCTCACAATTTTAACATTTTTTTGACAGGTTGTTTCAAATCAAAACTTCAGTTTTTTCAGTTCCTATAAAAAATGTTGGCAGTGCCCAGAGAAGGGCATCAACTTCTGAGTTTGGGGAAATCTGGTTATAACGTTACAGCCGGGTGACACATTCTGTTACAGAGGTTGCTTTACAACTCATTGTTTCACATGAACAGAAAAGCAAAGTTTAAGAAACCCAGTGCTGAGAGATGCCATGATTCTATATTGAGGAAAACAATTTCCTTTGAAGATCTTTTTGCATATTGTGTCATGGTTTAGGACATTGTTGAGCTCCCTGAAAACAACCTCTACTAGTGAAAAGTCATGTATCTGAAAAGTAAAGATACTTGAATAAATAAATCTTATATTTACCATGACTTTGTTTTCGTTTTGAACCATCTTCTAAACGATGTGAGATTAACCTCCTCACAGTGAAGAATATGTAGCTTGAATGCTGAAGGCTCTGGATATTCATGGTTTAAATGGACATCTAAAATGTTTATTGCTGTCTAAAATGAGAATTAATGGCCTAAATGGATAAAAAGGAGAACCAAAAGGGCTTAACATAAGCGAACACCATGATTAACATAATTGAAAGAAATCCACTTTAAGATAAAGCTTGTCTTCTCCAATGAATACCTTCAAAGAGGTGGAATAGAATTCGTCCCTCCCCTCAATGTAGTGTGGTGATTTTAATGAATCAAATAACAAATGATGAGCAATAAAACTTTGCTAAATGTGTGTCTGTCTTTCCCCCTTGTTTAATTCACTTCGTTTGGCAGACTGGATTTTTGCTGCTTTCTTGTCTTCTTTACCTTCAGCCTCAGCCAAATGTGGTTATTGTGGTTAGGTGTAGTATTTGGTGGTTTTCCTGTGAGTTGATTGTAATTCATCAAAAGCTGACGTATCTGTGGGAAATCTGTCTCCTGCCATATAGTGGCCTATTGCTTTAGCAGGCTGCACTGATGATACAGGGCCTGATTACAGTACATATTTGTTTTATTTTTCCATTTAATAAATACTTTTACCATTCCCAGAAGCTCTTCGCTTAAATGTTGGTACCATTTGTTTCCTATGCTTGTCTGTGGGTGACTGATGCATTACATTTTTGAAACTCTTAATGAGCTTCTGGTTGTTCATATTAGTAGGAATTCCTACAATTTTGCAGTAGGAAAGTAGCCGTTGGGTTTTGCTTGTTCTTTTAACAAGTGGAATAGGCCAGAAAGCGCAGAGAGAGAGGGAACAGAGAATGTATTGATGTTTCTTATGGAATGTGCCTCCTTGGATAGATTATCTAAACTGGTTTCAGGAGCATAATTTTGTTTGAATTGGCATTGGTAAAATAAAGGTACTTCAGATTCCTCGTAAATGGCCTTTTTGAAATAACGAAACTTTAATTCATGATACCTCACTTTCTTCTAAGTCATCCTAGTATTCTTCAGGAGTCGTTATAGCTGTGGTGTTCCCAGTATATTAGAGAGACAAGGTGGATTTGGACCAACTTCTGTTGGTGAGAGAGAGAAGCTCTTGAGCCACACAGAGCTCTTCTTCAGCTCTGGGAAGAGCTCTGTGTGGCTCAAAAGCTTCTGTCTGTCTCCAGCAGAAGTTTGTCCAATAAAAGATATTGCCTCACCCACCTTGTCTCTTGAACATACCTCAGGAGGGCAGTTGAGCAAGCTCCATCTGGTGCCAGATCCAACGTTGCGGCTTTATATTGATGTCACTTTCAGCTGCGAGGCTGAACTTTCTCTGCACCACACTGCAGAATTAGTCGGATGGGTGCAGAGTATTTTTCCTATTGTAGTCTTGTGAATATCTTCATGCCTGTAAACATTGGTTGAGTTTTTCTTGCATGAATTATTACAGCAAGTCCAAGGATTCCTTTTTTATTTGATGTATTGAAAAATAGGAAGTTGATATCATTTTGCTTGTAATGGATACACAGTAGATGGTAGCCCCAGGAATAAGACTTTGCTCCTGGGGGAATTCCACGCCACTGTGCACATGCAGAATTCATGTCCCCTGCAGATTTTTTTTTTTCTCCACAGAAAATACATTCTGCTGGAGAGGTGCTGCAGTTATGCCTTTTTGCCCACCAGGTGGTGTGAGAGCAGCCAGCTGACTAGCAGTAGCAGCTGGCTGCTTTCCTCGCAGCACCCTGCCCGCGGAGCCAGGTGAGGAGGCATGGGATATGATGGGGGACAGTCAGCTGCTGGGAGAATCGCAGGCTGGAGTTGAGAAGGGCTAGTGTAGGCGACAGACTGAGGCAGGAGCTGAATGGGGTGCAGGGCCACATGGGATAAGGGTGGCTGAGCGTGGGTGCAGAGACACATGGGGATGGAGGGGAAGGGGTTGCAGGGACAGATGAGGACAGGGGCAGATGTGCCTGACTGAATGGAGGGAGGCTAGAGGTCAGTCAGGGTCTGGATGGGGGAGTCTCCCTAACAACCCCTTCTTCTCCCCCCCCCCACTCCAAACCGCCCTCCCCATTCCATACTTCTCCCATCCACACCCAACAACTCTCCAGCTTCACTCCCAGGCTCCTTCCCAGCAATTACTTCCCTCTCCCTTAGCTCCTCCATTACCCCTGACTCGCCCAAGTCTTTACTCTGCTTCTGAGGGGAGTGGGAAATGTTTCTATATTGTAGTTTAAATGAATTATTACTCAGAGTTCTGTATTAATTTGCCTAGTAAGGAATCTACTTGTCAAAGAACATTTTCCTGAATCTTTTTTTGTTGTCTGTATTGTTACAGACATACTTGCTGACAGGTATTTTGAAATAAATTACCAAAATAATTGAAACTGGTGTGAATATATAGTGTTGTTTTGACAAATAAAATATGCAGAATTTTAAAACATTGAGTGCAGAATTTTTAATTTTTTGGTGTAGAATTCCCCTGGGGTAATCAGCCTGATACATTTGTGATGTGTGTTTATGTAATTTGATCTACAGAATTCCACCCTTGGAATCAGTTTTTTCCAGAAGCCTTTATTTTTTTGGTTGATCAGATAATAGAAAACCCTAATATTAAGAGTGCTTTTCATGGTGATAAAATGCAAATATTGTAGCAAAAGAGCTGGATAAGTTCCTGCTCACTAACCATTACATTGGAGACTTTATTTCAAAATGCTTTCATTGTAAAATGCACTGTAAAAATAGGGGAGTCCTGAGTGGGACTCCACATCAACTCCATAATGCAGAGAATACACTATGATTAATGTAACCCTAACTTTGTATTAACCTAACTAGTTTATTTTCAACATTCATTATATATCTATATCTATTTTTTTTTTTTTGAAAGGGGAGGAATAAGGAAAGAGGAAATTCTTGCTTTGTGCATGTAGGATGTTGGTATCTTTCCTTGCCCCTTGCTGTTTCTTTCCTCCCCAGACTGGTGCTTTTATGTAGTTTCACTCCTACTGTGTCACATCTCTTGTCTTGCATATTGCTCAGTTTGCAAGGAGCAAGGGGAATGGAACTCTTCATTTGCCAGATTTTTTTTTTTTTGTTCTCTCAGGGCTAGAATGTGGAGAAGACCAAGAAGAATGAAGGCAAAGCAATTTTAACAAGGGGCTTTCTTAAGCCCTTTAGCACATTACTGGTATCAAGCATCTAGAAAAGAAGCTATTGCCAGCTTGTTAAGGACATTTGAACATAAATATTGGTCTGTCATGCAAGAGTTCTTGCTTGCTAATCCTAGAAATTCCCCTGGAAATCTATCTGTGGGATTTTATCGCTCCACTTAGATGCTGGCTCTTACATAAAATAGTATGATCGAGAAGGTTGTGGCATGGAGCATCCTCACTGTAACTTGGGTAAATATGTCTCTATGTTCTTACTGAAGGCCTGGTAAGCTCTGGAGCAGCACTGTGGCATGTTGGCTGCTGGTCAACTTCCGTTTGGATTTTTTTTGCAGTGGCACTTCAGCTTGGCTTTTGACATCAACTGCAGTGCAGAATAGTGATTGTAGTGTCGGGAGCAACTTGGGTGTGGTCCTGCTGACAGCTCTGAAACACAAGTTGTTACAGTTGTCAGCAGCCTAACATTTATTTATTTATTTACTTGGAATGCATTATACTGATTATAGAAACCTTAAAGGCAAACAGTGGAACAGAGTCCGGGATCAAATGGTATAGGTGGAGGAGTGATCTGAACCAAACCCTTCCTTGAGAGAGTGGCAAAGATTGGGGCTTGTTCTTTTCTTCTGGAAAAAGACAGACAGAACTTAACAGAAAACAACTATCCTTTAAAATTTAGTAGAGAATCTCCATCTGTGCTATGGAATACTAAAATAGAGGATATAATTGTATAGATATTGATAGTAATTACTGTGAACCCTCTTTAATTCTAGAGGATTTTTCCTTAATGGGTAGTTTGAGGATTTCAGTTCTACCCTTACATAGATCAGTCTCTTGCATAGCCACACTGAAGCGAGACAAATTCAGAATCGAAATAAGCTGCATATGTTTAACAGTGAGGGTAATTAACCATTGGAAGAGTTTCTGAAGAGTTACGGTGGATGCTTTATCACTGGAAATTAAATCAAGATTGGATGTTTTTCTATAAGATATGTGCTCTGCTCTAGATCTAATAGGAATTAATTCAAGGAAGTCTTATAGCCTTTATCTATGGAAAAATGCAAACTCTTACACACCCACACACTTCATGACTTAGAGATTCTTACAAAAAATATTTTTAGGGCAAAACCAGGGAAGATACCTAACATCAGATTATAAATTTAAAGGAGCTGGAAAAAGGCGACCAAACTATGAACAGTGGAATTATGTTTTGTCTTTCTGCAGATGAAAACAATGCTTTCATGTTGGAACAGAACTGGAATTTGGCTTTACAGGAGTCATATCTCCTCTGTGTTTGCCAACGGAGCCAACTGAATGGTTTAACTCTCCCAGAATAGACCTTGGAGGCCTATGTGGTCAGACATTTCACTTATTGGTAATTGTGCTGTGAAATGGCAGTGTCTGATTTAATCTCTGTGTATAGTTTAGCCCTGTGGATCAGAATACATGTTGTCAGGAAAGTCCCTCAGTATCGCTTACAGAAAATGATGTTGAGCAGAAAAAGAAACAATGTTGATATGGCTTTGGTTTAGTTATTTCAATCTGTCTTGGTTGTCAACCATCAAATTGGTGAAGAAGGGGGTTTGATCAAAAAGGCTTGAGAATAGAAGTGCTGCAAGAGTCCCTTGTCCGTGGTCTCCACACACGTTATTTTGCCAAGCTTTGACTGTAATGTAACTTAACCCCTGATGTAAAAGCTGTTGAGAACTTCCGAGTGGTGAGCTAGTCTTGCTTATCAGTTAGTCTTTTCTGATGCAAAATCAGCTTGATCTGCAAGTTCTTAAAACACTAACCTTATTAAAATATAATCTGAAGGTGTTTTGTCTTGTTCCCTGTTTGTAACTTTGTACTTGCTGTTGTGCTAGGAGGGTCAGAGGTATTTTCTGTATTGTTCTGAAGAACATGCTGTTGCATAGATCAAATCTCAAATTTGGAAATCTCCCTCCCCTCCCCTCCCCCCCCCGTCACTAATTAGCTGGGGAAAAATGCAGAGTAGGAGTCTATAATGGAAACTCCCTTTCAAAAATGGCGGGGTCTGGGTAGTTAAATGGAAAGATTTAAACAGAATTAACTAAAACTGACTCTGGTCCTCAACTGGCAAATGCTTATGTAAGTGTTTTTAATGTTAACAATGTAAGTAGCCCATTTAGCTTGAACTGAACTCCATATTAGATTACGGCAAAAGGATAAGTAGCGGGGTTTGGGTGGGGGTGATTGCGGGGCTGGGGCATTACCACACTTGAGAGCAGTGCCCCGAATAACATTTTTTCCTCTATTGAGTGACCTTCTGCCATCTTTGTGGTTAATGTTATGACTCATTGTTCCACCCAGCAACTGCAATATTTGTCCTTTTCTCCAATATTTCAAGCACGCTATGGTAAATGATATTGATGTGGTAATGCAAAATTTTTGGAGGAAACTCTAGAAGAAATACATTATTTAAGCCAAGGCAAAAAGAAACCCACTGATAATTTGTTTGGAATATGTCAGTTCCGAGTTATTGGAATGTGTCACTTAACGCATCAATCTACGTTTTGCTTAAACTGCTTTCTATGTAAGACAGGAAAAGAAATAAGGAAAAAATGCTGTCCTTCCCAGAAGATAAAAATATTAAAATAATTTCTTATATAAGAGCAGAATACTTACGCTGCAAAAAATATAAAAAGGTCTAGTGTTTAAAAAAAAAAAAAAAAGAGCTTAAAATATAATAGCCCAAATCCTTGGCTGATTTAAACGGCTGTAGCTCCATACACTTCATTTGGAAGTATACGGACTTACTGTGGCTGAGGAAATGGCCTAGTTTGGCCTATTTCATTTTTAAATGAAATTTTTTAAACTCATGTAGGCTGTTACTTCAAAACCTGTCTGAAGAGGATTTAGACAATGCCACTAAGGCCATGTCTACACTACGAAAGTATTCCTATTTTACAGAAGTCGATTTTTGGGAACAGATTGTATGAAGTCGAGTGCATGAGTCCACACTAAGCACATTAATTCGGCGGTGTGCGTCCACACTACCGTGGCAAGCGTCGACATTCCGAGCGGAGCACTGTGGGTAGCAATCCCACAGTCCCTGCTGCCCATTGGAATTCTGGGCTGAGCTCTCAGTGCTGATGGGGCCAAAAATTTGTTGCGGGTGGTTATGGGTAAATATCGTCAGTCAGCCCGCCCTCCCTCCTTCCCTCCGTGAAAGCAACAGCAGACAATCATTTCATGCCCTTTTTCCCTGGATTGCCCGAGCAGACGCCATAGCACGGCAAGCATGGAGTCCGTTCAGCTCACCGCAGCAGTTTTGACCATTGTAAACACCTCGCGCATTATCGTGCAGTTTATGCAGAACCAGCACCTGAAAAACCAGGCGAGGAGGCGACGGCAGCGCGGTGATGAGGACATGAACACAGATTTCTCTAAAACCGCGGTCCCCAGCAATTTGGAGATCATGGTGTTACTGGGGCAGGCTAATGCCATGGAATGCCGATTCTGGGCCCGGGAAACAAGCACAGACTGGTGGGACTGCATAGTGTTGCAGGTTTGGGACGATTCCCTGTGGCTGTGAAATGTTCGCATGCATAAGGGCACTTTCATGGAACTTTGACTTGCTTTCCCCTGCCCTGAAGTGCAAGAATACCAAGATGAGAGCAGCCCTCACAGTTCACAAGCGAATGGCAATAGCCCTGGGGAAGCTTGCACCACCAGTCAGCTACCGGTCAGTCGGTAATCAATTTGAAGTGGGCAAATCTACTGTGGGAGTTGCTGTGATGCAAGTAGCCAACACAATCATTGAGCTGCTGCTATCAAGGGTAGTGACTCTGGGAAATGTGCAGGTCATACTAGATGACTTTGCTGCAATGGGATTCCCTAACTGTGGTGGGGCTATAGACGGAACTCATATCCCTATCTTGGGACCGGACCACCAGGGCAGCCAGTACATAAACTACAAGGGGTACTTTCCAATGGTGCTGCAAGCACTGGTGGATCACAAGGGACGTTTCACCAACATCAACATGAGATGGCCGGGAAAGGTTCATGATGCTCGCGTCTTCAGGAACTCTGGTCTGTTTAAACGGCTGCAGGAAGGGATTTACTTCCCAGACCGGAAAATAACTGTTGGGTATGTTGAAATGCCTATAGTTAACCTTGGGGACCCAGCCTACCCCTTAATGCCCTGGCTCATGAAGCCGTACACAGGCACCTGGACAGTAGTCATGAGCTGTTCAACTATAGGCTGAGCAAGTGCAGAATAGTGGTAGAGTGTGCATTTGGATGTTTAAAGGGTTGCTGGCGAAGTTTACTGACTCGCTCAAACCTCAGAGAAACCAGTATTCCCATTGTTATTGCTGCTTGCTGTGTACTTCACAATCTCTGTGAGAGTAAGGGGGAGACGTTTATGGCAGGGTGGGAGGTTGAGGCAAATTGCCTGGCCACTGAATACGTGCAGCCAGACACCAGGGTGGTTAGAAGAGCACAGCAGGAAGCGCTGCGCATCAGAGAATCATTGAAAACCAGTTTCATGATTGGCCAGGGTACTGTGTGACACTTCTGTTTGTTTCTCCTTGATGAAAACCCGCCCCCTTGGTTGCCTCTAAATTCCCTGTAAGCCACCTGCCCTCCTCCCTTTGATCACAGCTTGCTTGCAAAGGAAATAAAGTCACTATTGTTTAAAAAACATGTATTCTTTATTAATTGATTATAAAAATAGGGAGATAACTCACAAGGTAGCCTGGGTGGGGTGTGGGAGGAGGGTAGGAGGGAAGGAAAAGGCCACTTTAAAACTTGTTGAATGACAGCCTTCTGTTGCTTGGGCTGTCCACTGGGGTGGAGTGGTTGGGTGCCTGGAGCCTCCTGCCTCCCCCCTCCCCCCGCGTTCTTGGGCGTCTGGGTGAGGAGGCTATGGAACTTGGGGAGGAGGGAGGGCGGTTAAACAGGGGCTGCAGCAGCAGCAGCAGTCTGTGATCCTGCTGCCGTTCATGAACCTCCACCAGACACCGGAGCATGTCCGTTTGATCCCGCAGCGGCCCCAGCGTTGCTTCATGCCTCCTCTGATCTTCCTGCTCCCACCTCTCCTCACGTTCATCGGCCACTTTCCTGTACTCTGCTATTGTGTCCCTCCACACATTCTGCTGAGCTCTGTCAGTGCTGGACAACTGCATGAGTTCAGAGAACATTTCATCGTGTGTGCGTTTTTTTTTTTCGCTGCCTTATCTGAGATGGCCTTTGGAACGGAGGAGGGAGGCTTGAAACATTTGCAGCTGCTGGAGGTAAAAAAGGGAGTGAAGTATTTAAAAAGATACATTTTACAGAATAATGGCTATACTCTTTCACGATGAACAACACTATTCACATTACATAGCACATGTGATTTTTGATACAAGGTCACATTTTGCATCTTATATTGAGTGCCTGAGGCTTTGGTGTTAGAGATCACACACGCGGTGCCAGTCATCAGAATTTGGCTCGCAGGCAGCCATGGTAAGCCATAGTCTTTCGGCTTCTGCAACCTTCATAACAGCAGTGCCCTCCTCTCCCATACCAAGCAAAGCACGTTGAGTTGGCCATTTAGTGCTGCGGTTTTCCTGTTTAACGTGCAGCAGCAGAAACCAAACTAACCCCCCCCCCCCAGCAATCCAATTCTCTGGGATGATTGCTTTATCCCTCACCCCACCGCATGGCTGGTATCAGGGAAGATCCCTGCTAGCCAAACGCAAACAGCTCAGTGCCAATGGCCCTCCCCCCACATCGCGTGGCTAACTGCGGGGAGGATTTCTTTTCAGCCACAGGCAGACAGCCCAGTAGGAACGGCCACTTCTGAATGTCTCCTTAATTAAATTCCCCTATTTCAACCAGGTTACCGTGAATGATATCACTCTCATGATAACACAGAGAGATAAAGAACGGATGTTGCTTGAATGCCAGCAAACACCGGGACCATACGCTGCCAGGCTTTGTCATACAATGATACCAGATTACTTACTACTAGCATGGCATGGTAAAGTGTCCTACCATGGAAGACAGAATAAGATTGCTCTCCCCAGAAACCTTCTGCAAAGGCTTTTAGAGTACCTCCAGGAGAGCTTCATGGAGATGTCCCTGGAGGATTTCTGCTCCATCCCCAGACACGTTAACAGACTTTCCAGTAGCTGTACTGGCCACAAATGCATCCCAACTTCTCAGGGCTACTTAATCATTAAATACATGTTACAAAAGCAAGCATTATATTTAAAAAGGTACACTCACCAGAGGTCCCTTCTCCGGCTTCGTTGAGTTGGGAGGGTATTTCAGTCAGGGTGATAAAAAGAGGAGTGTGCTCTCCTCAAGCTCCTCCTCCTCTTACCCATCCGCAAAATCCTCAGGCATGGCGGAGAGTACCCAATCATCGGAGTCCATGGACAGGGGTGGGGTAGTGGTGGCGCCCCCCCCTCCCTACCCCCTTGCCCCCCCAAAATTGCATGCAGCTCAGCGTAGAAGCGGCATGTCTGGGGCTCTGTCCTGGAGCGTCCGTTTGATTCTTTGATTTTTCTGGTACGCTTGTCTGAGCTCCTTAAGTTTCACGTGGCACTGTGTTGCGTCTCTGCTGTAGCCTCTGTCCCTCACGGCCTCGGAGATTTTTTGAAATGTTTTGGCATTTCGTCTTTTGGAACGTAGTTCTGATAGCACGATTCCTCTCCCCAATCAGCGATCAGATCCAGTACCTCCCGTTCGGTCCATGCTGGAGCTCTTTTTCGATTCTGGGACTGCAGGATCACCTGTGCTGATGAGCTCGCCTGGCCAAACAGGAAATGAGATTCAAAAGTTCCCGGGGCTTTTCCTGTACATTTGGCCAGTGCATCCGAGTTCAGAGTGCTGTCCAGAGCATTCACAATGGTGCACTGTGCGATAGCTCCCGGAGGCCAATACCTTCGAACTGCATCCACACTAACCCTAATTCAAAACGGCAATGTTGATTTCATCGCTAATCCCCTCGTTGGGGAGGAGTACAGAAATTGGTTTTAAGAGCCCTTTATGTCGGGGAAGAAATGGCTTCGTTGTGTGAACGGGTGCAGGGTTAATTTGATTTAACACTGCTAAATCCGACATAAACTCGTAGTGTAGACCAGGCCTAAGTTACAGTAGAAATATATCTGCGGTATAGACACATGAGTGGCCACCCACCTTGCTCCAAAATTCATCTCTGTAGAGTCAAATGAAGAATAAGCAGGGTCCATAACTCTATATGAATGTGAGAGAGAAAAACACCAACCTGGTTGAAGCTGGTATTCAGTTTGTACGCAGTCTAGCTCATGGAAACTAGGTAAGGAAAAACCAATCTCTTTCCTGTCCAATTTCTAGTACTGCAAGATACTCTCCGCCTGCCGCTGTCACTTGTGAGAAGAGATGCATTTTATTACAAGCATCTGAATGAGCTGGTGTTTGTAGAACTGACTTTAAATAACCAATTAGTTGGAGAATTTGTTTTTTAACTTGTATTCAGAACAGTTAATTTTAAAAATGTTTTACTACCGGTGATTTTTTTACAGTAATTAGGACATTTTGTTTAGTCTTATCATGTTTAGGCTTATCATACATAAATCTGGTTTAAAACACTGATCCTTCAATCAGTATGCAAGGAGACTCACTGACTTCAGCGGGGCTCCATGTGGAGCACAAGGGGCTTACCAGGTGGATCGGATTGTAGGATCAGAAACTAAGGTTGCGACTAGGTCCAATTGAACGTGGGTTGGAATATCACATGTTCCAAAATGCAATGAATGGCATATAGAGATAGCATTTTGACTCACATTTGTTTCAAGGAATATAGTTTTGAGTTTTTTGTGCAGATAGAAAAATGAAGTCCATGTTTGCTAGTAAAGAGCTATTGCAACCCTCTACAGTCTACATCCTAAATTAAATTGGAAATGCACTCTACTGCAGTTGACTTTTCTGAGGCGTTACTTTCTCTTTAGTTAATACTTAGCACAATTCGTTGTTAAGATATCAAGCAGCTGGTAGGGAGGTATTTTCTGAACTGTGAATTAACTCTGTTTCCTTGTGAAATACTGGTTTTTATGTTTTAGAAAGCCACACAAATCTTTTTTTTTTTTTTGGTTTCAACTGAGGTGAGAAATAGTCTTAATGTTTACTGTAGTGACTTGCTCCTACAGATAGCCTTAATTTCATATGCTGCTTTATGGAAAAAAGTTGTCTTTTTATTCAGAAACACTTCCCCTGATTTTTTTTACAAGTCATTTCACATTTCTACTTCACCTGAGGTTGTAGCTAAATACATTTCATAAGTGTCCTATGTAGGATTTCCTCAGTGTAATGATTGAAAGCAGATGTTCTCTCACACAAGGCTAAGGAGTTTGACTGGGCCACAGCTGATGCAATAAATCCATATGATAGACTTGGGAGTGTTGCCATTTGTAGTTATAGGCATATGTTATAACCAGTTCTCTACCCCGTCCCCCCGTTATTTCCTCAGTGCTTCTTGTATCTAAACAAAAAGGGACCCATCATAATGACTTCTGGGAAGGTTAGCATGCACATATTTTTCTAATTTTCCAGTGCCTTTTAAAAAAGCATTTTGTACAAGTCTGGTTTCTCTTTCAAGGAATCAGGAAGGAAACTAGTTAATTTTCTGCCCATTAACACTACCATTCTATAAATTATTATGGCAGAGTGTGAGATCATCATGAGAACTTTGGATAGCATTGTTTTAGTGGCACAACAGAGTATTTGAGTTGAGGAATAGAGCTAGGCTGGAAACAGCTTTCCTGTTTGAATATTTTCAAGAGTTTTGGATTTTTTTCTGCATCTCAAATAGGACGGAGTGTCAATATCTAAAATATTCACCAACCAAACACTCTGAACAATTTTCTGTTTTGACCTTTGTTCTTTAAAGATTTTTTTAAAGTCTAAATAACTTAAACTTCATAATGACAAGTTTTGTAACCCGAACACCAAAATTTTGTGTTGACCATTTTGAAAGTCTTTTTTGACACTTTTTTTTTCCGAGTTTGAAATTAATCAAACCAGACCCTGTTTCAATTAATCTGTATTTTTATTTAAAAATTATTTGTAAAAGTTCCTGACCAACTCTAGTGAGGAACATAAAGGTAATAGAAACTTGGAGCTAAAGTATTTAAAGAGAGAGGTGCCATTTTTCTGGTTCAAATGCCTCCTCCCCAACCACAAAGCTTGAAAACTACATACTCTCTATCTTTTTGAGGAGCATATTCTGTATATTGGTTTGCAGAGGGAAAAACATTAGTTGTCATGTGGATTAATCAATTGATGTCCAACACTGAGAGAATAACTAAATTTCTACCTTCCATTTGAATCTTTTCCCTTTTTAACTAGGTCTAACTTGCTTCCTGAATCTCAGTTTGGGGGTTTCCTGTAATTCAGCCATGAACTTACATTTATGGTAGAATTGGTCTCCCTTCAATAAAAAAGTGTGTTTTGAAGCACAGAAAATCCTTGAGTCTTACTTACTTGGTTTGGCTAGCACGTGACATTCATTGTACTACTGATATTATTCAGATCATATACTGCCTCTTGACCATTAGTGCTGCCTGGGTGAATCAGAAGAAAGATCACCAGCCAAAAAAATACTGATGGAAAAATTAACTTGTGGCTTTGATTTGTAGCTCGATTATTGGAAAACTGTAAAGTAGCTAGCTATATTATGTTAAATCCCCCTCCCTAACCTCAGTCAAACTGGCAGGGAAAACTTATTTTAACAGTACATGACTGGTCTGGTGGTGATAATCACAAAGCTGTTATCAGTTGCCATCAAAAGCTGCTGCTGGTGGTTGTGGTAGCAGTAATAAAATGTTATGTTAATTTGATGAGGCTTGATGTCTTTTAACCCTTTTAAATTGGATTCAGGGTAGACTACTCTATATGCTTTCTTACCTACATTTTATCTTCACTTTTAGTAGAGTTTGATGTACAGATTATTTTTAATTATACTCATGAGATTTCCTCCACCCCCCTGCCCGCCAAGGGTAGGCCCAGTACAATCAAGTGCACAGAGAGCTTTCATAGCCATTGAATGAGGTGATATTGATCCTCTGTCATGTTGATTTTGGTCTCTTTTTAAAGGTTACTGAAATCTTGTAGCTGGTGAAGTGCAGGTGCAGAATTTAAAATGACTCTAAAAGCCACTTTAAATTCTGCATCTGCATGGCTGTGAGAGTTCAGGAATCATTCTTGGAACAGAAATGCATTTCTTACTATTGTGATGGTCCTGATGTACTGTAGTATTCTGGTGCCACCTGAGGACGACAGTGTGGCTTTTTACAGTAGAATTTGAAAAATTTACTACAGCTTCTATGGGAAGAATACTGGATCTCTTTTAAGTCCATTCATGTGGTAGACAGAGTTCATTCTTCAGACAATCTAGATGAAGGTTTGTTGTGTAAACACTTTCCAGACTTTGAAATCTGTTTAATAGATTTTGCATAAGACACAGTGTTGCAAACTAAAAACTTGTGTAAATTTATAATTAGAGTCTTGTAAGTATCATGAAGTATGACTCATTATTTTCTGGTTTTAGGTGCTGGATAAATGTAATTGGTAACCATTGAAATGAGAGACTGGATGCTTTTTTCAGTGCTTTTACTGAGGGATTTTTTGAAATTCAATTTCAGACTGACTCCAAATTTCCAAAAACTGTTTTAGCTAAAAGTGGTTCATTTGATAACTTCATAGACAAAAATGTTGTTTCTTCCAGGATATGATATGGTACTTGTAATATTTCCTTGCCTCCACTTGTTAGATCATAACTTGTTCTATGCTGTGATTATTTTCCTTTGGGGATGTTTTATATCACAAGAATCCAGGGCTGGTTCCCAAGTCCCATTATTTAGGGGATAGTAGGTATTCTAGGGCTCCTGGATATCATGAATTGAAAAGCAAAATCTTCCAGGAGTCCAGGAACTAGTTAGATCCCTGGAAAATCTTGGATTGTAAGAGATTTAAAAAATAAAATTGGGCTACTGTGTTTTTATTTTGTGTGATTTTTATATAAAGGATGAAAACTCTTCAATCTGCTGCTGTTCCACTACATAACATTGGATAACTTTGTATGTATTTTAGCCTTTCTGACAATAATTTGGGGTAATTAGATTGTTGGGGTGGCAAATTCTGCCCCCCCCCCCCGTCCCCCTGTAGTGCCAGAGCTGCAAGAATCAAATATAATAGCTAAATATATGGCTTCAAATCCCTAGATGTGGTGTTGGGCTCTTCTTGTGAAACTAATAGTAGCATATGAAACTAGTGATTCCAGAACAGTATTTGTAAGTTGTTTTCAACAGGAGACTTCAAAGACTTTTTTTTATTATTTTTATTATATATAATTTGTCAGGAATGTTGGTTAACTTGCAGAAAACTTTTCTTTTTTTTGGAATGAGGTACGTTATATCCAGTGGTTCCAAAAGGGCTCATTTTTAAGACTCTTGGTCTTGATTGATAAAGCTGAACCGGTTGAATGAATTCCACCCAAACCTGGGGCAGTAAACTAGAAATGACAGCATTTGTGCCAATTCTGATGCTAGCTGGTGAATGACCCAACACTTCAATATGAAGTGGGGCTGTTGTAGTGAATGTCTTGCTCATTTACAGGGTTCCAAATAGTGTAGTAATACTCTTAATGAAATATTATTTAAATATCTTTTCAGTTTATAGGGAGGGTAGAAATCCGTGAATAGTCTGAACATTGTATTTACCACTGTCTCTAATCTAATGTTTTCATAATTAGAAATGGGCTAAAATGTGAACCTTTAGTATGAACCTATTTGAATTTCAGGGGGACTTAGATTCTCATCCCTGGATCTGAGTCTGCACCTATAGTTTTGGACCTAAAACTAGAAGGGGTCTCTTTGCAAGATCAGATGTGGTCAACATTTCTCAAGAACAGCTGTTGTTTTGAGACTGTCCTCATCCCATTCTATAATCTCTCAAGCACTGCTGATATTGTGGACCTCTTTTTTGCCTTTTTTGAAGAAAACTTGTGAACATTTAAGAGACTGTTAGGTGCATCAAATTAATTTCATAGAATCATACAATATCAGGGTTGGAAGGGACCCCAGAAGGTCATCTAGTCCAACCCCGTGCTCGAAGCAGGACCAATTCCCAGTTAAATCATCCCAGCCAGGGCTTTGTCAAGCCTGACCTTAAAAACCTCTAAGGAAGGAGATTCTACCACCTCCCTAGGTAACGCATTCCAGTGTTTCACCACCCTCTTAGTGAAAAAGTTTTTCCTAATATCCAATCTAAACCTCCCCCATTGCAACTTGAGACCATTACTCCTCGTTCTGTCATCTGCTACCATTGAGAACAGTCTAGAGCCATCCTCTTTGGAACCCCCTTTCAGGTAGTTGAAAGCAGCTATCAAATCCCCCCTCATTCTTCTCTTCTGCAGACTAAACAATCCCAGCTCCCTCAGCCTCTCTTCATAAGTCATGTGCTCTAGACCCCTAATCATTTTTGTTGCCCTTCGCTGGACTCTCTCCAATTTATCCACATCCTTCTTGTAGTGTGGGGCCCAAAACTGGACACAGTACTCCAGATGAGGCCTCACCAGTGTTGAATAGAGGGGAACGATCACATCCCTCGATCTGCTCGCTATGCCCCTACTTATACATCCCAAAATGCCATTGGCCTTCTTGGCAACAAGGGCACACTGTTGACTCATATCCAGCTTCTCGTCCACTGTCACCCCTAGGTCCTTTTCCGCAGAACTGCTGCCTAGCCATTCGGTCCCTAGTCTGTAGCGGTGCATTGGATTCTTCCATCCTAAGTGCAGGACCCTGCACTTATCCTTATTGAACCTCATCAGATTTCTTTTGGCCCAATCCTCCAATTTGTCTAGGTCCTTCTGTATCCTATCCCTCCCCTCCAGCGTATCTACCACTCCTCCCAGTTTAGTATCATCTGCAAATTTGCTGAGTGTGCAATCCACACCATCCTCCAGATCATTTATGAAGATATTGAACAAAACCGGCCCCAGGACCCCAGGATGCTTAAGTGTTTCCAGAATCTCGGGGTTAAATGACCTTTTTTTGTAGGTGAGCATCATATTTGTGAAACTCAAATCCAGAGATTAGTAAATTCAAGATTTGAAGGTAGGTGTGTGTGTGCATCGGCGGGGGCCCATTAGTCAGGAGAAGCAGGTTTAGAATCTGGAATAGGAATAATCTGAAACCTGCTTCTGTATTATATTAAAACAAATAAAGTGCTTTGGATGTGCACAGGTTATGTGCCAAAATTCTGCCAGATGCTGTCTGTAAGTGGATGTGACTCCCATGGAAGTGTTTGGCTCAAGTTCAGCAATGATTTAAATGGTGGCAAAAGTTACGCATTCGTTGTCAATTGCCCATAAAACAGGTGATGGAAGTAGAGTGTCTCTTGCACAGACCTGGCATTCAGATGGGTAGGAGAATGGGGAACTCAAATGTTGATGGGGCAGAACTAAGGTGTAGTAGAAAAAGCAAGTAAAATGGGGTATAAATGAAAAGAGTAAGCAGCTCACTTTCTTTGCCCTGTCACACTCTCACACCACTCAGGGTTTTTTTTGTTAATTTTTACACACAGCGTTGAGCTTTCTTATTGTCTGCAGCATTCCCTGCTCGGGATATGATAAAGACCCAGAGTTTCACACCCTGTGACCCACCACAGGTCTTTCCCCCTCAGTGGCAGACACTCCAGCTGCCTTGGGTGCCCCAGAGAGTCATGTATCCCTTCAAAGTGCAAGGTCCCAATGGGATTCAAAAGCAGATCTTGCAAGCTGAGGAAGGATAGATTGGAGCTCCTCCTACTGGAGTGCTCCTTGAGGCCAGTGGGGTCTGAATCCTGCCCCCTCCCACCGGTACAGCAGCCTCAGCCTCTCAGACCTCTCCTCTCCTGCAGCAGCTTGGGAAATGAAGCATTTAAAGAAGAGAGAGCCTTATTCTCAGAGTGACACCCCCCTTCTTCTAGAAAGTCGCCTCTTCAAGCTGGACTCCAGGAGACCTCACATTCTCTTAAGGGTACTACTGAGGTTCCAGCAAACCTTGGTACTGAAGTGATGGTACTGCCTGCCAAGACTACCCGTTTTGAGGGGCCTTCCAGTAAACAGCACTGAGAGGCACCATCGTGGTAATGGACATATCAGAACCAAACCAATGCTCTGGGCATTCCATAGAGGAGCAACTGAAGGACCCTTTACCTTACCCACCACCACAGTGGGTCTACTGGAACCCTTGGGCTCCCTAATGGGACCAGTTTTATAGGATATCCTCTTGTAAGAGACCTTGCCCAGAGCACCTGCTGGTACCACAGCAGCCAACAGTCCCACAAGTTCAGCAACCAGTACCACTCCTTTACCCTGTCCAGGAGGAGACTCAGGAGGAACAAGAGCCAGCAGCTGAGGACCAGACACCCCCTTCATATAAATCCTCATCCTCCCTCGATGAGGCAATGATGCCATCATCTCCTTGCTATGCTGATTATTTCGGGGCCTTGTAGGACCAAAAGAAATGACTGGCTCAATCTCTCCAAACTCTGTTGGAGGAAGTTCAGGAGACTCAATGTTCTCCAGTGAACATTCTGCATTCTACCCTCCCAGGGCAAGGTCACCTGGCCTTTATTGAGGCATTGTCATCAGCCTGTACTGTGTGGCAGATACGTGCCACCATTGCACCTTTCTGCAGATGGGCAGATAAAAATATTACATTCCAGCTAGGGACTGGAATGTGTTTTCCTTCCATCCCCAGCTCCTTGGTGGTGGATGTGGTTAACAAGACAAACTGTCAAGCTTGTTCCACCCCCTCAGATAAAGAGTCATAGCGTTTAGACCTTTTGGGTCGGAGGGGCTATTTGTCTGCTGCTCTTCAGTTTCAGGTGATGAACTATCAGGCAAAATATGATTCCAACCATTTTTCTAAGTTCACTCCATTTTACTGAACACCTGCCATAAGCTCTAAGGGAGCAATTATGACCTGCCAAAATGAGGGCTTGATTGATGACTAAAGCTTTCCTCCAGTGCTTCCTCGATGCTGCCGACATGGCCTCCTGGTCAATGACAACTGCAATAGTTATGCAATGAGGCTCTTGGCTCCAATCTCCTGGCCTCCCCAGGGGAGTTCAGAATACTGTTGAAGACAGTCTTTGAAGGGCCGAAGCTCTTCAGTGATAACACTAACTTGCTCCACTCCCTCAAAGACTCCAGGGCAATGCTCTGGTTGCTGGGGATTTATACACCTGGAACAAAGAAGCACTTCAGCAAATCACAGACAGCTCAATGCTTTTGACCCTTTCAGTACCAAATGTATCATGCTTTTTCAAAAACTACAGAGCCCTCTAGGAAAAAGATCCAGATCTCAGTAGAGGGGAGCATCTTCTCTGGTGGCCTCCCAGCCTGCACCTTCCTCTACGCAGTTTTGACAGCTTAATCAAGGGTCACAAATCACACCCTTCTCTAGATCCCATGCTGCATGAACCCTCCCTTCAGGAATGGTCTCTCTTCCATTTTCTATCTGCTTGGGAACTCATCACCTCAGATATGGGAGGTGGTTTCCATGGAATGCTCTATCCAATTACACGCGATTCCTCCTCTGTGCTGTCCCTCTTAATGGATCTCTCTCTGCTAAAACAGGCAATCCAATTCCTCCAGTGTCTGGGTGCAGTTGAGCCAGTTCTCCCGGAATTTGTTGGAAGAGGGTTCTATTCCAAATATTTCCTGGTTCCCAAAAGAAACTGAGGTTGGAAGCCCATCTTTGACATCAAGAACCTGAATACCGATATCCTAGCACTTCCGGATGGTGATTGTCAACCATAATCATATCCTCAGATACAGGTAACTGATTTGTCTCCCTCTACCTCCAAGAGGCACAATTTTCACATCATTATGCACCCATCCCACAGATGTTTCCAATGCTTTTGTTGTTGGCACAGAACACTACCAATATTGTGTCCCCCCCCTTTTGGTTTTTCCACTGCTTCAAGAAGATCCTTCCTATGGCTGCAGCTCGCCTATATCAATGGGGCACAAGTCTTCCTTTATCTGGATGACTGCCTCATCTGGGGGGCGTCACTCCATTCTGGAGGTCCAATCAGGAGGTCCCTGGCCTGATTTCAATCCCTGGGTCTGCACCTAAACCTGCAAAAGTCGACGCTAGCACTGGTGCAGTGTACCAATTTAGTTGGAGCTGTTAAATTTGTGCACAAGAACTAAGGGGAATCATTTTGTATCTTTATTGCAGTTGCTCTGCACATATGGTTCACTGAGTCTTTATAAGTTTCTTTCCTGGATGAATCTCACTGCTTTGGGTTTAAGGGTGTGTGTGTGTTTTAACTGATTAAAACATCTGGTATCAACTTCATTTGAAAAAAAGAAAAAACAAATTTAAAGTCCTTAGCTGCATATTGCCGTTAGCAGTAAATGATTACCAACTGTATAAACACAAAAGGTTTATGAAATGTCTGAGTTTAGCATATGTCCCAATGTGCAGCATATCTTCAAGTCTCTGGGCTCTGAGTGTTGAAACTGTTGTTTGAGTTGCTTGGACGCGGTGTCTATGTAATACCTGATTTGAACAGAAACATTCACACTGATCGTATTGTTTTCAATTTTTAAAAAATCATCTTTGATTAACATGGATTTTGAGGTTATCTTAAGTGCTGAAGCATCAGACATCCGCATAGTGATGACAGGTCTTTGGCCAAACGTGCAATCTATCTTCTAATACTTGCCATGATTTGAAATATAAAAGGTTGTTGGTTTATTTAAAAGAAAAAAATCTTAATGTTTAAATATTGCAGTGATTGATGCAGTTTAGTAAGAGATGACATTTCCCAGTCTGAATGTCCTCTTACCCACTATCTGGAAGAGCTTTTTCCTGCTTTTAAATACAGCATAAAAAGAAGCAGAAGGAGGCCTTGAAGTATAGTTATGTAGGTTCATCCTCCTAATAACAGGGCATTTGCAACAGCAGTCACTCTGTATCTGCAGCGCACACCTGCTGGCTTTCATTTAATTTTTACCTGCAGAGAAGTGGAAGAAAAGCAGGTGACTGGCCAAGATGCTCAGCTGGAGTGACGCATACGTTGCCTGTTGAGCTGGCCTTGGTGCAGGGTCAGATCCTGCTGGCTGGGTGGAGGGGGCAGGTGTGCTGCAGAGGCCCAGGGAACAGACAGCCAATTGGAAACCCTGAAAAAGATCCCAGTTTTGAAAGAAAGGGAGAAAAAACCCATCAGGAAAAGGTCATAGTTGTCAGTATTTTAAAATACTTTCCTGGCCCAGTTCTGCAAAGAAGCCATGGCTCTGGGAACTGCTGGGTCATATACACTTCCTTGGGAAGGTAGGTGCCTCAACCCCAACAAGGAAGGGGGAGAAGTCGAGACTCCCATGTGCCTCTGTGAATCTGCTTTGCTCCGGTCCCTTCTGCAATGCTTGCCCCCTGAGCACTCTGCTTCCTCCACTCTAGTAAAACAACCAAAGACCCCTGCTGAGTCAAGTGTTGCCAGCTGTCCTCATGGAGAGGAGACACTAGTTTTCCTTCTACTTGCTTGGAGAGGAGCTATACAACTGGGACACAGGGGAGAGGCTGTCTCTGGAAGATGAGGCTCCTGGTATGGGAATCATAGGACTAGCTTGAACCCCCAGCCCCGAAAAGTCTTCTGGTCCCTTTCTGCTTGTGTTAGTTTCTTATTGTAAACACCATCCCTTGGAGTAAAGACCTTTGTGACTGCAACTTGTCTTTCTAAACCAGAGGTGGGCAAACTGCAGCCCCCAGGCCACATCCGGGCCGCGGGACTGTCCTGCCCAGCCCTTGAGCTCTCGGCTGGGGAGGCTAGTCCCCGGCCCCTCCCCCACCGTTCCCTCTTCCCCCACAGCCTCAGCTTGTCGCGCTGCCAGCGCTCTGGGTGGTGGGGCTGTGAGAGCTGCTGGCCTGTCCCGGTGCTCTAGACTGGCAGCAGCATGGCTGGCTCTGGCTGGGTGGCAAAGTTGCTAGTCCTGGTCCTCTGAGCGGCATGGTAAGGGGGTGAGGAGTGGCGGGTGGAGGGGGGGTGTTGGATAGGGGCAGGGGATCCCGGGGGGCAGACAGGGAGCGGGGGGGGCTGGGTGGGGAGGAGGTTCGGGGGGGGGGCGGTCAGGGAACGGGGAGTTGGATAGGTGTGGGAGGCCCGGGGGGCCTGTCAGGGGGTGGGGGTCTGGATAGGGGGCGGAGCAGTCAGGGGACGGGGGGGTGGATAGGGGGTGGGGGACAAGGAGCAGGGGGGGGTTGGATAGGGGGCGGGGATTCACAGGGGGGCAGCCAAGGGGTGGGAAGTGGGAGGGGGTAGATAGGGGGTGGGGGCTAGGCTGTTTGGGGAGGCACAGCCTTCCCTACCCGGCCCGCCATACAGTTTTGGAACCCCAATGTGGCCCTCAGGCCAAAAAGTTTGCCCACCTCTGTTCTAAACCTGCTTTCAGGGTCCAGGTGTTCAATGTATCCAACAACAAAACTGTGGCCAAATAGGAATTCACTTCATCTGGGTTTTACAGGCTGAGTTTAAGAATTTTTCCATTTCGACTTCCACATACTCAACTGCCAGAAATTACTTACAGGCTGGCACCACAGCTTGTTGCTTCTGCCCTTGTGTTGGAGTTGGTGTTGGTAAATTGTCAGCAATGCTAGCTAGAGACTGAAAGCATGTGCAACTCCTCTTGCTCTACATTACACATGATTTTAGTAAATATAGAAGTGCTAAGATGGCTACCTACTTAGATGCTGTATGCAACGATTTAGTGTATTTGAGCACGAGTGTTTTGTTTTTTAATCTCTTAAACTGATGGTTTAGCTGTTAGGAGATTGACCCTGCTTTCTTCGGAGAATGATTTAGTATTATTGTCTCTTCAGCTGTAGCCTTGGTATGTGACTCATGTCACAATCATGTAAGCCATATCTCTTGTATTTTTACTGCATGTTTATGGGATTTAAAACAATCTCTTGCACTCCATATTATGTGTGCATTTTGGTAGTGTAGCAAACTGGAGATTTGCTGGTTTGGAGACATTAAGAAGCAGCTGGCTATACAGTGACATCAGAGAAGCACATAAGCCAGGAAAATGTTACACCAATGACTGAATTAAAGATGTTCCTACGATTTACTATTCTGATGGGAGAAACAGTTCCTCCATCTAGGAAAGAAAATTGCAGCATTGCTGTTGCTTTTTTATCTAAAGTCCTAATAGTCTTAAATAGTGGTGGAAAGGGATTTAGTTTCTGTACATTCTCAACAGAACTATTTTTCTGGCTGTAGGTGGTGTATACTGCATAACAGCGTCTGCAGGCAAACATCTTTCAACAGGGAAATTAAATAAACTTCAATTTGTAACCTCTCTTTTCCCTAGATTTAAATCTTGACACTCTCTAGTTTCAGATTGACCCAAATACTTTGATTCTCTTCTGAGAAGTAAACTTACTGTAAAAAAAAACAGCACAACCTTCATCACACTACTCCATCATGATCTAGTTTTTAAAACCATCAATAGAAATTGATGAAGTCTGGTATTTTCTTTGTATGTTCCTTGTAAATAAACAAGATCACATCAAAGTCCTGTCTCTCCGAACACCAAAGGAACCAACAACAAAAGGAGCAATGTCTTAGTTTACAGCCCCCAAACCTGTTTAGCTAACACCAGACCCAAAAGCTCTCTTGCTTTTTCCCCCCCCCCCCCGAAGTCACACTGTGCTTAGGCTATTGCTTGGATTTCTTGTCCCCTCCCCCCCTCTTGTCCGTCTTCAGCTTCTGTGTGTTCTTTCTTCTCCCACACCCCCTCTATCTACCCAAAACATCTGCTATTAAAATCTGTAACCATTTCATTAGTTCTGCTTTTCTTTCCAAAACTGAGTCAGGACAGGACCAAATTAACTTAGATCCAAAACAGAGTTGCTGCCGTAAAGGCAGCAACAAGCTTTCTTCTTTGTCGTCCAAAATTAGCGGTAAAGATTTCCACACAACACTCTGCCAGAGAGAATACAGCTCACAAACTTACTAGTAGTTTTATCATACTACCATCATTTCTGAGAAAATAACTGGTGAGAAACAGTAGTGTTCTTTGGTTACCCTAACCATAAATAACAGTCCAACAGCTTGCATAGTCTGGCTGAGAGTGAAGTTTCTGGAAGTGGCTCTGTGACCATCCGTTTTTTCTTAGCATGTACATAACATGCCTCAGGTGGCACGTGACCAGGATTCATCACCAAATTTGGTTCACTGGTTAGATCATTAGCTTGCCTGAGCTGGGTATAGGGAGTACGACATGAACACTGATCCAGGCCTCTCACCATCAGCAATTCATTCAAACTCTGTGCCTCAGTTTCACTATCTGCAAAATGGAGATAATACTTATTCAAAAACAGAGCTTTTCAAAGAAGTTTATGAAAATATCTATTTTGCCAATATTTTGAAAAATGAGGCATTTTGCTTTTCCCCCCAAAAATTGTTTTAAAGATTGCAAAAAATGAGTGAGGTGAGTTGAAAGTGAAAAACAAATTAGGATAAAATCCCATTTTCTTCCATGAAGTATTTTTATAAACTTTTTTTTCTCCCTGAAGTGGGTGAGGAAGAATGTGTTTGTGTATATTTTTATTTTTTAAAATCTTTTCCTCTATGTGAAAGGTAACACTGTTTGTTTATTTTCCAGTGGGTAAATGTATAAACCTACTTTTCATACTTTGTGTTTTCCAACTGGCAAAAGTTGTAAAAAAATTTCTAAATATGGGAACAATAAACTGTGTGCGAGTGAGGAAAATCCCAACTGGAGAACTTTGAATGAAGATTTTTCCCTGTGAAAATTCCTATTTTTCCAACTAGCTCTCTGTCTTGGTAAATCACTTAAAGATTCTTGGTTGGAATGCCCTACAGAAATACAAGCAATATGTAAATTCAGCATTGCCCCCTACCCATTATCAGATAATCATGCCAGAAATACAGGCTGCCTCTTACATAGTCTAAGACTCTGGCTCAGTTAAATGGGCAGTACAAGAGTTTTTAGTGAAGGTGTGTGCAAGCATGGGATATGAGGAGTGTGATGTTATTGACATAAACTGTGACTGTATAGATCATTGTTGCAACCACTGTTATATATTTGCAGCAAATATTGTACAAAGGTTGTCTCATGAGGTGTCTATAAAAAGGTTATGATTTGCTGGTTATGATTATGCTATCGGTAGGTGCGTATCATTTTTGTAGTTGAAATTATGAATATTGGCTATGTACTTGTATCTCAATGTGTTTGATTCTAAGTAGCATTAGTGAAGCATTTGGTCAGCTTCTTGAGAAAGGAATTTGCAGATTAAGTGCCCAATCAAGAAACACTTAACTGACAGTGGACCTTGGAAGACTCCAATTCACATATGAGGAGGCTTCCTGGGATGTTCAAGGTAGCATGTGAGCAATGGCTGCCGCCTGCAAATGGAGTCATTCATGGACATGAGACTTGCCCAGGTGGCTACAAACTCTATCTTGTTGCTGTGATTTTGCATAGGAGAACAAAGGGGTTTCCGCCCACAAGAGAGCATATAAAAAGCCCTGGAAACCCCTCCATTTTGTCTTCAGTCCTGTTTCTTACCTCTGAAGGAACTTTGCTACAAACTGAAGCTCTGAACAAAGGACTGAATGACCCATCCAAGCTGTGGATGTACTCCAGAGACTTGATTTAAGCCTGCAGTTTATTTCATCACTGCTACAAGCCTGAACCAACAACTTTGCCATTACTGTATGTAATTGATTCCATTTAACCAATTTTAGCTCTCATCTATATTTCCTTCTTTTTATGAATAAACCTTTAGATTTTAGATGCTAAAGGATTGGCAACAGCGTTATTTGTGGGTAAGATCTGACGTGTATATTGACCTCGGTCTGGGGCTTGGCCCTTTGGGATTGGAAGAACCTTTTTTCTTTTACTGGGGTATTGGTTTTCATAACCATTCATCCCCATAAAGAGTGGCACTGGTGGTGGTTCTGGGAAACTGGAGTATCTGAGGGAATTGCTTATATGACTTCTGGATAGCCTGTGGGGTAAAACCGAAGTCCTCTCTGTTTGGCTGGTTTGGTGTGCCTTAAGTAATAAAGGACACCCAGCTTTAGGTTGTGACTGCCCTGCTCTAAGCAATTTGTCCTGAATTGATACTCTCAATTGCGTCCCACCAGAGGCCACATCGTTACAAGGAGTTAAAGAGGGGAAATTGATACCCTTGTGCTTCAGCTGTTGAATAAGGATAAGGAATCCCCAAAGCCTTAATTGAGAAGAGTAACAAGGAGTCTGGTGGCACCTTAAAGACTAACAGATTTATCTGAGCACAAGCTTTCGTGGGTAAAAATCTCACTTCTTCAGATGCATGGAGTGAGTTACAGATGCAGACATAAATATACTGACACATGAAGAGAAGGGAGTTACCTCACAAGTGGAGAACCAGTGTTGACAGGGCCAATTCGATCAGGGTGGATGTAGTCCATTCCCAACAATAGATGAGGGGGTGTCAATTCCAGGAGAGGCAAAGTTGCTTCTGTAATGAGCCAGCCACTTCCAGTCCCTATTCAAGCCCAAATTAATGGTGTTAAATTTGCAAATGAATTTTAGTTCTGCGGTTTCTCTTTGAAGTCTGTTTCTGAAGTTTTTTTGTTCAAGTATAGCTACTTTCAAATCTGTTATAGAATGTCCAGGAATATTGAAGTGTTCTCCCACTGGCTTTTGTATGTTACCATTCCTGATGTCTGATTTGTGTCCATTTATTCTTTTACGTAGGGACTGTCCAGTTTGGCCCATGTACATGGCAGAGGGGCATTGCTGGCACATGATGGCATATATTACATTAGTAGACATGCAGGTGAATGAGCCTCTGATGGTGTGGTTGATGTGGCTGGGTCCTCTGATGGTGTCGCTAGAGTAGATATGGGGACAGAGTAGGCAACAAGGTTTGCTACAGGGATTGGTTCCTGGGTTAGTAAAAGATATATAACATACTTCTCCTATATGCAAATATTTTCAAGCTAAACAAACTCCAACTAGGAGTAGGCTATGTGCTTGTTTAGTCTAATTCATTGACTTTCAACCTTTGCAGACTACTGTACCCCTTTCTGGAGTCTGTTTTGTCTTGTGTACCCCCTAAGTTTCACCTAACTTTAAAAATCAGACATATAAAGTATCACAGCACACTATTACTGAAAAATTGCTTAATTTCTCATTTTTTACTATATAATTATAAAATAAATCAATTGTAATATAAATATTGTACTTACTTTTCAATGTATAGCATATAGAGCAGTATAAACAAGTCGTATGAAATGTTAGTTTGTACTGACTTTGCTAGTGCTTTTAATGTAGCCTGTTGTAAAAGTAGGCAAATATCTAGATGGATTGATGTACCCCCTGGAAGACCTCTGCATACTCCCAGAGGGACGTGTACCCCTGATTGAGAACCACTAGTCTAATTCATGGTTCTTCCCTTGTAAATAATGTTGTAAGTAGCTCTTTTGTTAGTTATTGAATCAATGAATTTAAGGGGCACTCTCACCCTGGGCAAAAAAATCTACTCACCTGCTTATATGGACAAGTTAGCTCAGTGAAACAAGGGAACTGCCTTGCTGCTTCGTAGGATGCAGGGGGGCAGAGAAGCTCCAGCAAGAACTCTTCCCACAGGAAGCATGAGAGAGCAAGAAGGAGTGAGTGCCCTGCACACCTGGCAGCTTTTCAGAGGGAGTAGGCTGAGAAGAGGATCTCTGCAAAGAGGAGGAGGGGAGATAAAATGCTCATCTTGCCACCTATATGTAATAAGGTAAATGTCAATGTTTTAGGGAGAGAACAGCCCTGCTCTGATACCTCTTGAAAGTAATTCTCTTAAGGGAATATGAACCTCCCAGGTGTGTTTGTGTCCCACTAGCATGGCAGTGTTTTTGGAATACAGACTTGTCAAAGATGCTCTTGTATATAGTGCCACCTTGGCTACACAAAGGCTGTGGCCTAGGGAATCCCTGAGAAATCCAGGCTGCAAACAAAACAAAACAACCCTCTGGTAAAACAATCCATTCATGCTTCTGTTTTCCTGCTAATAGGCAGGAAGGCCTTGATCCTCCTCTACCTCAGAGTGGCAGCACAGGCCACCAGTTATGGCTGCCGGGTCACTGACCAGCTGGCCACACTAGTAGTTAGTTCCCTGTGGCTCTGACTTCTGCCACTGAGCACTGCTAACTTCTGCACAGTGGAGAAAAACTTCATTCTCCATGTCCCCTCCCTCCCATTACGCCAGGGCCAATTGCTGTAGAAGGTGGTGGATCCATCTCCACCAGCTTTCCCATCTATGCAAGGGGAATTCTCTTCTGGTTATCTGACTGTTTTAAGCCCACTTTGTGCTTACATAGCACAAAGTGGCTGTAGTGAACTAAAGAGCTCAGCCTGGAGTCTCCTTGTTTATCATTGCAGGGAGATGGGGCCCTGGAATTGTAAAAGATAATCTGCCTGCTACTCTTACTTCCCTTCCTACTGTTTTTTGTTTCTTTGTGTTGGCACTTTTGAGCCCAAATCCCATCTTCGTTATATGCTCTATCCTAGTCCTCTGTTCACCCCTCGACACCACCTATTATCAGCTTTCACATTAAGTGTCTGCATAAAATCTGTAGCTGCAGAGATGCCAAGGGTTGGCTGTCCTTAAGAGAGATTTACAGCCCCGGAGAGTGAGATTCAAGGCCAAAAAGTGAGACTTTCCAGGTGGTGTATTAGGTCATTGCTTAAAACAGGGGCTTTCATCTTTGGCCCTTGGTGACATCCAATAGTCCAGGCTTTCAATCCAACCAGCATTTAATAGTTGGTTTTAAAATGTCCCCTGCTTAATACTGCATATGAAATATTTCAGTGTCCTAATTCGTACTGAAGTCTAGGGCATGTGAGAATTCTATATGCAATGCAAACCAGTGGTTTTTGTAATAAAAACAATTTATTTGCTGGTCGGAACAAAAACCTGGATGGGTGGAGATCCTTGAGGACATGAATTTGTCCAGTCTGGTTTAAATTTTGAACTGTATTTTGCAGAACCTGCAAACTTTTGATCAAATCCTACTCATTTTTTTGGGCAAACTCTTGTTTGTTTGGTTTTTTTTGGTTTGTTTTTTTTGACAGTCAAGTATTCATCCCTCCCGCCTGTGTGAATAGAACAGGGCCCGTCATCACCATGGTAACCACAGTACCCAAGCTTGGAAAGTGGCTTTCCAAGCTCTAAACCCAGTGTCTGAGGCCCTAGATGTATTGTCTCTTGCAGTGCCTGAGCAATATTTTAAATCTTAAAATGAGTGAGATAAGCTTAGGAATGTGTGTGAATGAGAGAGCATGCTGATGAGTGTCACACCGAGTGAGTGAGTCCTGACATGTCTGTAGCTGTGTAATTCCCCATTGGTTAGTGTCCAGGCTTGCAGCCTGGTTCATTGCCACCACCCACTCCCACTCAAGAAGGCTGCTGTGTTTCATGCTTATTTTGCTTCAGTCTTCACTAATTTCCTTCTTTGATAGGGTTACTGACCTAGTGGATGGGTGGAAGAAGTAGATGTTACATATCTTGATATTTAGTAAGGCTTTTGTCACATGGGACTGTGTCATTCTTATAAGCAAACTAGGGATTGTGGTCTAGATTAAATTACCATAAAGTGGGTGCACAACCGGTGGAAAGACCATACTCAGAGTAATTATTAATGGTTTACTGTCATGTCCTCCATTTTATCTAGTGGTACCTCACAGGGTCAGTTCTGAGTCTGAAACTAGTCAATATTATTGTTAATGACTTGGATAATGGAATGGAGAGTATGCCTGTAAAATTTGCAGATGATGCCAAGCTGGGAGGGGCTACAAGCATTTTGGAGGTCAGCAATGGAGTTCAAAGTAGCTCTGAAAAATTGGGGAATTGATCTGAAATCAACAAGATGAAATTTAGTAGAGACAAGTGCAAATAGCTATACTTAGGAAGGGAAAATCAAATGCACAATTACAAAATGGGGAATAACTGGGTAGGTGGTAGTATTGCTGAAAAGGATCTGGGGGTTATATAGTGAATCACAAGTTGAATGAGTCAGTGTGATGCAGTTGTGAAAAAGGCTAATATCATTCTGGGGTGTATTAACAAGAGTTGTATGTAAGACACAGGAGATAATTGTCCTGCTCTACTCGGGACTGGTGAGGCCTCAGCTGGAGTACTGGGTCCATTTCTGAGAAAGATGTGACCAAACTGAAGAGTCCAGAGGACAGCAACAAAAAAAAGGTTGAGAAAACTTGACCTATGAGGAAAGGTTAAAAAACCTGGGTATGTTGAGTCTTGAGAAAAGATAACTAAAGGCGGACCTGGTAACACCCTTCTAATATGTTAAGGGCCATTATAAAGAGGATGAATCGATTGTTCTCCATGTCCATTGGAAGCAGGATGTGGAGTAATGGTCTTAATATGCCGCAAGGGTGATTTGGGCTAGATACTAGGAAAAACTTTCTAACTATGGAAGTTAAGCTCTGGAATATGCTTTAATGGGAGGTTGTGGAATCTTCATCATTATTGGTTTTCAAGAACAGGTTGGACAAACACAGGGCAGGGATGGTCTAGGTTTCCTTCGTCCTACCTCAGTGCAGAGGGCTGGACTTGATGACGTCTCAAGATCCCTTCCATCCCTACTTTCCTATGATTCTATGAATTCATGCAGGGCTTCCTTGTGAGCTCCCTCAGTTCTCCTGTCTCATTGTCACACTATTTTTGGCAATCAACCAGTCTTGCTGTGTGAGCAGTGCTGTCTGTCTTCTTCTCTCCTGCATGGCACACAAGTGGCCACCGCTCCCTATTTTCATAGTGCTTTGCTTATCTCCTTCCAGAGGGATAGGCACATTGCAATGATAGTATGGTTCTCCAAGATCAGCCATGTCCTGTTTATCATGGGGGATAGGGGGATCCATTATGTATCTAGCAGATTGTACAGTCCTATATAGAAAGCTGAGAGGAATTGCTTCCTGACCCTTTCAGTTCATCTGTTTTATGCTGTGAAATGCAAAACTTTGTTGTCCTTATCATTAAATTAACATGTGCAAAGTAGCTATACAAGCTGTTCTAACCCATGGTTTTGTTGAGGCATAAGGGAAGATAAGAAAGAGGTTATAACCAGAATGTAGATTCCCTGGCTTCTGTCCACAAACAGCCTTTAGAATAGATTGAAAGAGAGACAGCTGGCTGGAGCTGTCAAGCGCCTGTAATTGTCAGTTACGTAGCTAGTAGAACCCAGGAAAATATAGATGGGAAGGGAATACTTTCCTTTAAGAGGAGGGTTGCTACTTTCTCTTAAAGAAATCTTCTCCATGTATGGCAGCGACTATTCTTGGAGCATGTTCAGTTTAATCAGTTCTGCAGGCAAAGCACACAGGTATGGAAAATTCTGCAAGTGGAGGAGTGAAAGGTGAGGAGTTGTTCAGCGCTCTACATTTGTCTTGACAGGCATATATTCCGTAGCTCAGAGGCGGTGTTCCATGGTTAGACTGCCTTCGACTTCTGACATTTAAATCTAATATTTGGTTCCATGGCAATTGAGCTATGTTTACTAGTCCATAAATTTGTTTATGCTTGCTATTTTTTTTAAAGTACGTTCAATGTATTTTGTGTCTATTTTGCATAATCTTCTGCATTGGTTCTTTCTCCTCCTCTACCCAAAGAATGGTCCTGATTTCGTACTTGCAGAACTATATCCTGGCCTCCATTTTCATGTTCATGCTTTCTGGCCTCTCTTCCAGTGCAGTTGCTTGCAAAGCTTCGTAATTGTGTATCTGGTTTTACTTGAGCACTGCATTCTATGAAGTATACATCCATGGTCTGATGGAATAACTTAGATAAATTGGAAGATTTCTCTTCTACTTCACCACCTCTGACCCTCACAAAAACCAAACCAATATAATATAAATTGATGTTTTGCAAATTACCATAGATGTTTGTCAGTGAGAGTGGGGATGTCTTTCTGGGAAATGGTCTAAATGATCTGTGCAGACAACTATTGGCATTAGATATTTTAGCTAGGCAAATTGTGTGCATGAAACACTATTGGGAATAGTAACGCTTTACCAGTTGAAAACGTCTCTCTGTTTAGAGTTCCTCCTTAATATAGGACAAAAAATAGTAACCATCTTCCTAGTTTTTAGCTGCAATTAACACAGCTGGGGTAGTAAAACCGAAGCAGAAGTAAAATAGGATGAGAGCCTTTACAGTACCCAATTCAATTTCAGCTTCATTTGGATATGGCAGTTTTCACTTCCTCTTCTAAACTGTTGTGTATAGTTCCTGTGTGCTGTTAAAGAACTGCTGCATTCCTTCTTTGAGGTGGCAGTATTTTTATAGCTTCACCAAATTGTGTGTAATTTTAAAAATCTGTTTATATTACATACAAAAACTACTTTAATAGAATGTTGAGATGCCAAGCCAAGAACTCAAAAGTTGGGAAATTCCAGAAATTAGGCTGCCCGTGCAACTTTATTTCTACCCATTGTGTATATGTGTTATGGTCTTCAATTAAATGATCACATGCTATTTTTTTTCCCCAATTGCCTCATTCAGTCCATGGGATGGATGGTGCACAGTGAATGAGGCAGCTGTTTGATACTTACCTTCCTTATTCAATGTGTGGCCTCATGCCCACCATCCAAAACCCTGTATTGAATATGGAATTATTAATTGCCTCATGCATTTTCATCCTTGCCTTTTTAACCATCTCAAATGCCTCTCAAAGATGGGTAAATATTATGCCTCATTCTCAGATGGGGAAACTGGGAGTTGTTAAATAGCTGAGATTTTGGTTTGCCTTTAGAAATCTATATTCTGTTCCTTGCTGGTGTAACCTGTGCAGTCTTGTTCAGTAATATGAATTGTGAGGGTTACTAATACTAAAGCCTCTTAACACACACAAAACATGAAGATGAAATTAAAAATTTGCCACGTCCTGAGAATCTTTAAATGGAGAACTGAAAGACATCAAGCAAAACTATCATCAGATATACTGGCCCTGATCATACAAACACCTACATGCAGGTGGACAACGGCACCCATTTATGTCCCAGATTCTGCAGTGAGGCTTTAGTAATTGAAGATTATATTCTATGGGGGAGGGTGGGAATCTGAGCAAGAGCTAGGTCATCTTCCAAAATACCTTAGCAATAGGTCTCTGCTTAGTAAATATTTTATGCATGTGTCTAGTTTGCATCTTGAGCTGAAAGAGCATGTACTTTCTCTCTTCTTGTTAAAATAAACTAATTTAAAAAAGAAAACCTGTTGCAAACATATTGAAATTATATTTAAAAGTTTCACTATTTTGGGTTAGGTTTTTACAATAAATCCTGCAACTCTCAAATGTTTCTACACCAAAGTTTCAATGTCTAGTGAAAGTTAGATAAGGTGGGGGGACATAGCTTTTATTGGACCAACTTCTGTTGGTGAAGCAAAAAAGTTATCAAGCTTACACAGAGCTCTGCCTCAAAAGCTTGTCTCTTTCATCAACAGAAGTTGGTCCACTAAACAATATTACCTCACCCACCTTGTCTCATGTTTACTTGTTACCATTCTAAATTGACAAATCACATTCTTTACCACCCTGCTAGTGTGCTATGGAGAAACAGGTCTGTTAGGTGCACGTGTGGGGTAGAATTATCTTGCCTCTTCCCCGCCCTCACCCCACAGTAAGTCAGTCACAGGCCAGACTGTTACACGATGTACCGATCCTGTTTCATGGTCTTCTTGATCAGAAAGAGAATAGTCAGAAACTAAATTTGAGGGAGTTGTGGGGAAGACAGTTACTCAAAGAGTTAATGCTCTAGAATTTCACACATAATAACTTTGCATTATGCTGTATACATTCTTTGGAAATTTTCTCACTGATCTCAAAATGCTTTTGTTTGGTGTGCCAGATTGTGGTCCAGTGACTGCTCATATCCAGCTTTTAATCAGAAGGAAAATAACTATGCAAATTGGAGAAAATAAAATGTAGCACTAAGGGCTCTATTTCAAATGATGCGTCTACTGCTGAAATAAGTTATATTATCTATGAACTAACACTATTCAAATGTACATGTGTAATACAATTAAATTTAAACATCAAACTGATTCAAAACAAAAACTTGTGGTATACTATCTATATGTCTCCTGGATACACTCTCATACCATTCTGCAGACAGACACTTGCAAAAACTTAAATGTGCCTGTGATATGATTACATTTATAGTGCAAGTTTGGCTAGATACTGTGAATTGACTTTATACACGAGAATACTGTGATTCTGAGAGTTTAATACATGTGGTGTTCATCTCCCCTCTCCCGCTTCCCCAACCCAATAATCAAATCTCAAGTGCAAGATTAAAGAGCAACGTAACAGTCTTATTGGGAGGGGGCAGCTTTTGAATCTAAAATTCTCACTGAGTGCTTGAATGTGTTTGAACATAGATTTAAAGATCTTTGAGGGATCCTGTATTCTACCCTGTTCTGTAAATGGATGTGCACAGTTAGCATTCAATAGTAACTTAATAATAAAACAGGAAACCAGAAGGGTGGGGATATTCCTTCAGTGTAGCTTTTTCTTACACACAAAAAGTGACTCCTTAGCTGTGGTGCTCAAATCTACACCAAAAGATCTCCTAGGTAATCAATCCACCAGTGTGGTAAAATTCACTAATCCTTTTAGGTATGCTGTTTGCAGTGTGACAGTAAGTCTGGTGGTGTTAGTGAACTTTGCAACATCACCTCTTAAAACAGTTGAGTATGGGGGGAGAGATGGTGTACTGCCAGGGTAAGCCTGTGTGTGTGATGATCAAGTTGTGAAATCTCTGTTGCTAGTCTTGTCTCCCAAAGTTAAGATGAGGTGCCTCTAAAGATGGAACAAAGGGTTGTTGTCAGCACATGAATCTTGTGAAATCATTTGGTAAAACAATCTTCTGCACTAGCAACTGGAGGTAATACCAAGCAAGATGAACTATAAATTAGCTTAGAGCCATTGATTTCCATATGTTAATTTTCATGCTTCTGGGTTAGTGTAATTGATTATCATACAGATTGGTATGTTGGGGTGGGAGGGGACTGTTTAGCTTGGCGTGACCGGGATAGTTAGTGGTTGTCTCCCATCAATGTTGACGTTTTTTAAATGTATTATAATAAAAGATTTCTGCAAAATGATTACATGAAATATCACCTTAAGGTAGGAAAGAAAGGAATGAGGCCTGGATTAATGGGTATAAATTACTTTGATGGTTGCTTTAGTTATCCTTCAAAATTGATGGAATGATGGAAAATCTACAAGCAACCAGTTACTAAGGCATTCGATGCAGAATATGAAGTACCAACAATATACCACATAGTAAATTTAAATGCGTCCCTGCTGTAACTCCATTGTCTTTCCAGGATGAATTTGGTCCAGAGGACTTACAGTTCTAATAAATATAGTAAGTTCTTTTTTGTCTTTTAAAGAATGGCATTGTAATTTTTTAAACAAATTATAAGTTATGGCCTGGAATGTGGTGGTAACCATGGTTACCATAAATCTTTGCTAGAGCTGTGTGGCATTTGCAGGGGTGGGGGAGAAATAAGAATCTCAATGTGTGTGACACAGGGTAGAAAAAATAATGGTGCCTTTTATTTATCCTTCTTTGAGTAATCATGTATTGTATGTTGAGCTGCAATGGCTTATTTTTTCCTCCCATTATGGGATATGCAAATAGAAATGTTCTAAATTTCAATTTGAAATTGTAGACTTAAGTTTAACATGTGAGATATTCTAAAACCTTAAAGATGTAGGCTTTAATATGTACACTACTAAACTTGACTAAATGTAAGAAGGTGTTCTATAGCAAAAGCAGATGTAAAAAAAAAAAATCACCTCAGACCAAGAAGATATATGCCTCACTTGGATGTTACTATTTTGTTGCACCTATTACCTTTTGTGTCTTCTTATATCGGGTCCCTTTCAAATCCACCAGCAACGTTGTTCACTTCAGTTGAATAGGGATGGGCATTTATATTATAAATTGTTTGTGGCAGAAATTATTTTTAAACAAATGATTCAGAAACATCAAGTTGGGCATCAAGCTAACCTCTTCCACCTCCTACCCATTGGTCCAAGACTGCACAAATGTTCGAGATATGTGGAAACGAAAATTTAGCAGAAATTAACAAATTGATAATTGAGTTTTTAGAATCACTTCACTTCTCAGACTGTTGGTTTAGGTTTCCTCTAAGATTTTTCATACCTGTTTACTTACCTGGAGAGACCTTCCTTGACTAACAGTAGTTGCTTAATCTTCACAAATTGTTAATTGCAGTTTAGTTAATAGTCTGTTAAAACTGAAGATTCCTATCTTATCTGTTTTTCCGCAGCTGCTAGTTCACTTCTTATGTTACAGCTGCCCATGCTATCATGGCCTATTGATTTTATTTCATATTCATTTAGGCTGGGATTTGTCAAATGGGTCTAAAGGAGTTAGGCAACCACATCTCACTTAATGGGAGTCTACAACTCCCTCAGTGCAGGGTTGCAGCTAAAAGGCACAATAGGGGTCTAAGGTAGAAAAGTCTAAAGTGGAAGTAAACAAATTCATATAAGTACTTTTGCCTTCTATGTATGTATTCTGTATGGTATGTATTTTACTGAGGTTTTTCATTATGCAACCACAAAATATTTGGTAATAAGATCTGCTAATTGACAAGTAAAACTAGAAAGGGGACAGAAAAAGCACTCTTTTTTTCTTATAAGCTTAGTTGTGCATACATCAGAATTATTGTGTATATAAGTTGTAATCACATAATGAGACCTAGCTGTAATACATATACTGTATATTAAAGTGACAGTGTTTAAAATTCAAACTCTGAAATTTCTGGGTTCTCTGATTAAAATTTCAGCCTTAACGTTGCATTAACATAGGTGTTTTTGCATATAATATCTTGCTTCCTAAAGTAAAACTGGATTCTAGTCTTGGCATAATTGGCATTGCAGAGACTTATTGGAAGACTAATTGTTCCTTTACTGAAGAGTATTTCTATAAAAAGACAACCAAAGTAGGTTGTTTTCTAAAAGGAATAGAAACCAATTCTCAACAACCAGAGAGTCAGTAATGATGCTGTGTATTGTAATATTTCAGAAGCAGCTATTTATTGACTCCAATATGCAGCATGTTAACCATAGCGGTAATCTGAGATGTTCTGTTTCTTTGGACGCAACAAATCCTGTGAGCACTGAGTGTCCATGGACCTGGGGCTGGACGCTCCAGGAGGATGTTTGGAGGGATCGATGGTTTGAATGTGGCAATTGCTAACCTGCAGAGAGATGGCAGGGCTTTCAAGGCCTGGAGGGGTGTGTCTGTGTTGCTTGTGGCTGGTGGAGTTGAGAGCTAATCCATAGCAGGCACAGACAGGTTTCTTATGCGCAGGGTAGGTGGTAGCAATGTGCGCCACAGCCTTGTGTATCACGGGGCCTAGGCGTCAGCTTCCTCTGGGCCTTGGAGGTGCCCTGCCCCCACTCTGCTCCAGGCCCTGCCCCCACCCTACCCCTTCTCCCAAGTCCCCACTCCCACCCTACCTCTTCCCACCCAGTTCCATCCCCTCCCCTGAGTGTGCTCCGTCCCCGCTCCTCCCTCTTCCTTCTGAACCTCCTGCATGCTGCACAGCTGATTTGTGGCAGGCGGGAGGCTCTGGGAAGGACGGGGAGGAGTTGATTGGCAGGGCCACTGGTGGGTAGGAGGCTCTGGGAGACGAGGGGGGAGCTGGCTTCCAGTGGGTGCTAAGCACCAGCTAATTTTTTTCCATGGGGTTCCAGCCTTGGAGCACTCAGAGTCGGCGCCTATGCGAAGCAGCACCGTAACTTTTCAAGGATTTAGCTGTATATCCTTGATCAAATTTCATGATGCCAGTGAAGCTTAGATGCTGTAATAAATTGTTTTTGATTAAATAGATGTTGAAATACTTGTCTTGTTTAGGTTACTTAACAAGAAATTAAATACTTTCTTCAAGATTTACTTTTTGTTTACATGTAGTAATTTAACCTCAAGATTTTAAAGATAAATCTTCAGGTTTAAAATTGATACTGAATGTTTGTATTCATTACTTCATTTAGGACCTGATTTAGCAAAATTTGATGGCACTTAACTACATGATTAAATTTAAATACACGCTTAAGTGTTGTTTTTTCCTGAATCAGGTTCCATATAGTCCCCTTTTTATATAATTAATTAGCATTGTAATATAATTCATGTTTTCCCCAAGAAACACAGATGCTTTGCAGATGCTAGTCTTCAGCTTGGCTATGAAACTAATCTCCATTCACTTTCCACTTCCTGTCTTCTCTCACCCACCCTCAGCCTTCAAACCCAGAGTTTGTGCCAAACCTTTTAACTGGCCTCCTAATCTCTAGCCCAGTTTTCTGGGGTTGCAATCATTCTGCCTGCTGGCAGACTTAGTGCTGCTGATTGTTTTCTAGTTACCAGACTGTCATGAGTTTTTAAAAAAGAAACTACTTCATTATCTCATTCTACATGCATGCATTGAGTGACCTTTTTTGTTTTATTTTGGTTAGAAAATGCTGTGTGAGAATCTTCTTCTAGACAAAACGAACAGGAGTACTTGTGGCACCTTAGAGACTAAGAAATTTATTAGAGCATAAGCTTTCATGGGCTATAGCCCACTTCATCGGATGCATGCAGTGAAAAATACAGTAGGACAATTTTATATACACAGAGAACATGAAACAATGGGTGTTCTCCTAGACACTAACCCTGCACAATTCAAGTCAATGGGAGCTTCAGTATTATAGTCAGTGAGCATAGGATCTAGCTCTAATTGGGAAGGATTCCGCCAAGGTATTATAGAGATCTCAAGAATGCAGAATTACCACTGGCTTTTAGTAGATAGGTAGCAAAGTTAGTTTTTAATGGCATGTGAATTATGACCAAGACACATTTAATCTGACTTTTAAATAAGGCTGTGGGGATGGAAACATGCTGGGTGTGTGTGTGTGTGTGTGTGTGTGTGTGTTATGGGATATGTAATAAGCCTACAACATGATTTTTGGCTGAATTTGAAAATTGATACAATATCTAGTACAGTAACTCCTCGCTTAATGTTGTAGTTCTGTTCCTGAAAAATGCTACTTTAAGCAAAATGTTGTTAAGCGAATCCAATTTCCCCATAAGAATTAATGTAAATAGGTGGGGTTAGGTTCCAGGGAAATCTTTTTTGTCAGACAAGACATCTGTGTGTGTGTGTGTGTGTGTGTATAATATATAAAAACATAGTATAAGTTTGAAACAATTTAATACTATACATGGCAATGATGATTGTGAAGCTTGGTTGAGGTGGTGGAGTCAGAGGGTGGGATATTTCCTGGGAAATGCCTTATTGCTAAATGATGAACTAGCACTTGGTTGATACCTCAAGGGTTAACACATTGTTGTTAATGTAGTCTCACACTCGACAAGACAGCACGAATGAAGGGAGAGGAGACAGCATGGTAGAGAGAGACAGACACACACCGTGTGTGTGTGTGAGAGATGCGCAATGCCCCTTTAAGTACGCTGACCCCACTCCAAGTACGCTGTCTTTTTAAGTAGATCAGCAAGTTGAGACAGCAGCTGCTGCCAGCAAGCTCCCTCCATCCTGAGCCCTGTCATGTCTCCTGCATACCCCCCTGCTCTCTGGAGATGTGGTGGAGGAGCCGGGGGGAAGAGGGACACCCTGCCGTTAGCACCCCTCTTCTCCCCCACTCGCTTGCACAACAAGCAGGAGGCTTAGGGCAGAGGGCAGGAGCAGCACATGGCAGTGTGAGGAGGGACCGCTGAACTGCTGGCAATTGATAGCCTGCTGCACAGGGAACTTAGGGGAGCAGGGAGCTGATAGGGGGGCTGCTGGTCCACCCTGGTTCCAAGCCCCCACCAGCTAGCTGCAACAGGTTGCTCTTTCTGCAAGCAGTGGACAAAGCAGGCAGCTGCCAAACAACATTATAAGGGAGCATAGCACAACTTTAAACGAGCATGTTCCCTAACTGATCAGCAACATAACAAAATAATGTTAACCAGGATGACTTTAAGTGAGGAGTTACTGTGTATATTTACAAATGTGTTCTTTCATGAATGTTGATCTAATCTGATAACTTGTTTCAAAACACTTTTAGGTTGATTCAAATATGAAATACTGGCTTTTAAAAGACTTTTAATCTACATACAAAGAAAGAGCTGGGCTTCAGTTATATTGTGTCTCGGATTCTTTTGAATGTCATGATTAGAAGGTTAGATGCTGTTTCTCCATAATTTCAGTTCTGAATAAAAGCATCTGCATAGGATAAATGGATATAATCTTGAAAACCTTTTAGTATTCGGATTTTCCCAGCCAATAAGTACTGTAAGGGTATGTCTACACTACGAAATTAGGTTGAATTTATAAAGTTGGTTTTTTAGAAAGCGTTTTTATATCGTCGATTGTGTGTGTCCCCACACAAAATGCTCTAAGTGCATTAAGTGCTTTAACTCGGCAGAGTGCTTCCACAGTACCGAGGCTGGCGTCGACTTCCGGAGTGTTGCACTGTGGGTAGCTATCCCACAGTCTCCGCTGCCCATTGGAATTCTGGGTTGAGATCCCAACACCTGACAGGGCAAAAAACACAGCAGCAGCAACCCATTGCCTTGTGGCAGCAGGCGGTGCAATAGGCCTGAAAACCATCCTCATCATGTCCGAGGTGCTCCTGGCCACCTCAGTAAGGTCAGTCAGGAGCGCCTGGGCAGATATGGGCGCAGGGACAAAATTAGGAGTGACTCGACCAGGTCATTCTCTTTAGTCCTGCAGGCAGTCCTATTGCACCATCTTCTGCCGAGCAGCCAGGAGATGTGGATGGCTTGCAGTCCTACTGCACCGTCTGCTGCCAGCCAAAGATGTAAAAGATAGATGGAGTGGATCAAAACAAGAAATAGACCAGATTTGTTTTGTATTCATTTGCTCCCCCCTCCCTCCCTCCGTGAAATCAACGGCCGAGCATCGTTTTGGTGAGGTCTGTCAGGGGCACCTTGAAAACTTGAATGGAGATTCAGTCCTGCCTGAAATACCAGAGGGAGGGATACTTAGTGGGTTGAGCATTGGTCTGCTAAACCCAGGGTTTTTAGTTCAATCCTTGAGGGGGCCATTCTGTGTGACAGTTTCTCCTTGATGTAAAGCCACCCCCTTTGTTGATTTTTAATTCCCTATAAGCCAACCCTGTAAGCCATGTCATCAGTCGCCCCTCCCTCCGTCAGGGCAACGGCAGACAATTGTTCCGCGCCTTTTCTCTGTGCAGACGCCATACCACAGCAAGCCTGGAGCCCGCTCAGATCACTTTTGACAGTTAGGAGCACATTAAACACCACGTGCATTATCCAGCAATATATGCAGCCCCAGAACTTGGCAAAGCGAAACCGGACGAGTAGGCGATGTCAGCGCGGTGATGAGGAGATGGACACAGACTTCTCTCAAAGCACGGGCCCTGGCAATGCGGGCGTCATGGTGCTAATGGGGCAGGTTCATGCGGTGGAATGTCGATTCTGGGCCTGGGAAACAAGCAGAGACTGGTGGGACCGCATAGTGTTACAGGTCTGGGATGATTCCCAGTGGCAGCGAAACTTTCGCATGTGTAAGGACACTTTCATGGAACTTTGTGACTTGCTTTCCCCTGCCCTGAAGCGCATGAATACCAAGATGAGAGCAGCCCTCACAGTTGAGAAGCGAGTAGCAATAGCCCTGTGGAAGCTTGCAACGCCAGACAGCTACCAGTCAGTCGGGAATCAATTTGGAGTGGGCAAATCTACTGTGGGGGCTGCTGTGAAGCAAGTAGCCAACGCAATCAAAGATCTGCTGATATCAAGGGTAGTGACTCTGGGAAATGTGCCTGTCATAGTGGATGGCTTTGCTGCATTGGGATTCCCTAACTGTGGTGGGGCCATAGATGGTACCCATATCCCTATCTTGGCACCGGAGCACCAAGCAGGTGAGTACATAAACTGCAGGGGTACTTTTCAATAGTGCTGCAAGCTCTGGTGGATCACAAGGGACGTTTCACCAACATCAACGTGGGGTGGCCGGGAAAGGTACATGACGCTCGCATCTTCAGGAACTCTGGTCTGTTTCAAAAGCTGCAGGAAGGGACTTTATTCCCAGACCAGAAAATGACCATTGGGGATGTTGAAATGCCTATAGTTATCCTTGAGGACCCAGCCTACCCCTTAATGCCATGGCTCATGAAGCCGTACACAGGCAGCCTGGACAGTAGTCAGGAGCTGTTCAACTACAGGCTGAGCAAGTGCAGAATGGTGGTAGAATGTGCATTTGGACATTTAAAAGCGCGCTGGCGCAGTTTACTGACTCGCTTAGACCTCAGCGAAACCGGTATTCCCACTGTTATTACTGCTTGCTGTGCGCTCCACAATATCTGTGAGAGTGAGGGGGAGACGTTTATGGCGGGGTGGGAGGTTGAGGCAAATCGCCTGGCTGCTGGTTACGTGCAGCCAGACACCAGGGCGGTTAGAAGAGCACAGGAGGGTGTGGTGTGCATCAGAGAAGCTTTGAAAATCAGTTTCATGACTGGCCAGGCTACGGTGTGAAAGTTCTCTTTGTTTCTCCTTGATGAAACCCCCCGCCCCTTGGTTCATTCTACTTCCCTGTAAGCTAACCACCCTCCCCTCTCTTTGATCACCGCTTGCAGAGGCAATAAAGTCATTGTTGCTTCACATTCATGCATTCTTTATTAATTCCTCACACAAATAGGGGGATAACTGCCAAGGTAGCCTGGGGGGGTGGTGGAGGAGAGAAGTACCAGGAGGGCTGGTGGTGGAGGGAAGGACAAGGCCACACAGCACTTTAGAAGTTTAAAACTTTAAATCTTATTGAATGCCAGCCTTCTGTTGCTTGGGCAATCCTCTGGAGTGGAGTGGCTGGGTGGCCGGAGGCCCCCCCACCATGTTCTTGGGCGTCTGGGTGAAGAGGCTATGGAACTTGGGGAGGAGGGCAGTTGGTTATACAGGGGCTGTAGCGGCGGTCTGTGCTCCAGCTGCCTTTCCTGCAGCTCAACCATATGAGTTTGATCCTCCAGCAGCCTCAGCATTGAATCCTGCCTCCTTTCATCACGCTGCCGCCACCTTTCAGCGTCAGCCTTCTCTTCAGCCCGCCACCTCTCCTCCTGGTCATTTTGTGCTTTCCTGCACTCTGACATTGTCTGCCTCCACACATTTGTCTGTGCTCTGTCAGTGTGGGAGGACAGCATGAGCTCAGAGAACATTTCATCATGAGTGTATTTTTTTTTTTCTCCTTCTAATCTTCACTAGCCTCTGGGAAGGAGAAGATTCTGTGATCCTTGAAACACATGCAGCTGGTGGAGGAAAAAAAAAGGGACAGTGGTATTTAAAACACACATTTTATAGAACAATGGGTACACTCTTTCACAGTAAACCTTGCTGTTAATATTACATACATAGAACATGTGCTTTCGTTCCAAGGTCACATTTTGCCTCCCCCCACCACTAACAGCGGGGAACATTTCTGTTCAGCCACAGGCAAACAGCCCAGCAGGAATGGGCACCTCTGAATGTCCCCTTAAGAAAAGCACCCTATTTCAACCAGGTGACCATGAATGATATCACTCTCCTGAGGATAACACAGAGAGATAAAGAACGGATGTTGTTTGAATGCCAGCAAAGATACACTGCAATGCTTTGTTCTACAATGATTCCCGAGTACGTGCTACTGGCCTGGAGTGGTAAAGTGTCCTACCATGGTGGACGGAATAAGGCTGCCCTCCCCAGAAACCTTTTGCAAAGGCTTTGGGAGTCCATCCAGGAGAGCCGCAAATGCCAGGGCAAATTAACAATTAAACATGCTTGCTTTTAAACCATGTATACTATTTAAAAAGGTACACTCACCAGAGGTCCCTTCTCCGCCTGGCGGGTCCGGGAGGGAGCCTTGGGTGGGTTCAGGGGGTGTTGGCTCCAGGTCCAGGGTGAGAAACAGTTCCTGGCTGTTGGGAAAACCGGTTTCTCTGCTTGCTTGCTGTGAGCTATCTACAACTTCATCATCATCATCATCATCTTCCTCATCCCCAAAACCTGCTTCCATGTTGCCTCCATCTCCATTGAAGGAGTCAAATAACACAGCTGGGGTAGTGGTGGCTGAACCCCCTAAAATGGCATGAGGCTCATCATAGAAGCGGCATGTTTGGGGCTCTGACCCGGAGCGGCCATTTACCTCTCTGGTTTTCTGGTAGGCTTGCCTCAGCTCCTTAAGTTTCACGCGGCACTGCTTTGGGTCCCTGTTATGGCCTCTGTCCATGTCCTGGGAGATTTTGACCAATGTTTTGGCATTTCGAAAACTTAACGGAGTTCTGATAGCATGGATTCCTCTCCCCATACAGCGATCAGATCCCGTACCTCCCGTTTGGTCCATGCTGGAGCTCTTTTGCGATTCTGGGACTCCATCATGGTCACCTCTGCTGATGAGCTCTGCACTCACCTGCAGCTTGCCACGCTGGTCAAACAGGAAATTGAAATTCAAAAGTTCGCGGGCCTTTTCTTGTCTACCTGGCCAGTGCATCTGAGTTGAGAGTGCTGTCCAGAGCGGTCACAACGGAGCACTCTGGGATAGCTCCCGGAGGCCAATACTGTCTAATTGCGTCCACAGTACCCCAAATTCGACCCGGCAAGGCCGATTTTAGCGCTAATCCTCTTGTCGGGGGTGGAGTAAAGAAATTGATTTTAAGAGCCCTTTAAGTCGAAAAAAAGGGCTTCATCGTGTGGACAGGTGCAGGGTTAAATCGATTTAACGCTGCTAAAATCAACCTTAACTTCTAGTGTAGACCAGGGCTAAGAGGAGGGGAAGGAGGTAAAATGTTTAATTATAAGGCATTTCTACAGCAAGAGCTAAATCTTGCCCTGGATGTGTTCTGTCTATGGCTTGGTACTAGCTGGAGCCCGTTCAATTTGCATATTACTGTGATACAGAAGTTAAGGGCCTGATCTTGTTAGAAGGATCAGGTTGGATCCTTCTAACACCACCTACAAAATACTGAATGACCTCAATTACCACTGATTTCAATGGAAATTGAAGTTACTCAGTGACATAAGATCAGGTCCCTACATGTCTTGGCCTAACATGAACCAGTAACAGGACTGAAAGCAGAACACAGGAGCATTTATGTAACCACTGCTTGGTGTTCTATAGAAGGACCAGGACAGTGTGCAAACCAAAATGCAGTATACTATTGTACCTGTTCCAGTGAGTCTGACATCTTGAAAAAAGTGGTGGCAGACCACCATTTACTAGAATGGATGCCAGTGGGGGACAGTGGGGTTGAAGACAAACAGGTAGTAGTGTATAAGTTAGCTAGGTCATTGGCTACATTGGTGGTGGATTGAAACACAGAAGATTGACTGCCTGCTTTCTGTCATTGTCCTTCTTTCCCTACTGTAGTGACATTCCATTAACTAGTTTGTATAAATTGTTTTTTAAAACTACACATATTTAATTTGCTTTAATATTTGACTATTGCTTTTGTCATCTGTTCTGTATTGTGGCATCTTATGCAAATATGCGTGCTCTTCCTTTCCAAAACAGAAAAAGGAAAACAAACAGAAAAGCCCTTTTATTCTAACGAGATTTATTTTTACACAGAACATGGCTGATGGCGTGATTGGTGCTGTTTTTCATTGGGCAGTTTGCAGAAAGAGCTTTTGTCTTAGTAAATAGTGCCAGTGGGCTGCTGGTTCAGGTTTGCAAACTTGAGCTGACAGTTGCCCAAGTCCTGTAATTATTTGCATCTGGATGTAAGGGCGTATTATGAACTATCCAGAGCCTTGTGATGGACATCAACATCTGGTGGCAATATATAATATGTAGCGGGAGGGCAGTATGTTCTGCATCTGTGCATTCGATTTGCCTCTGTAACATCCATTTCCAGTTTTTATATTATGCCAATTGATTTCCGATTTCCCTTCCCCCTAACGTAAAATTGAAACAAGTGACACTGTCTTGTTGAAAGAAAAGGAGTACTTGTGGCACCTTAGAGGCTAACAAATTTATTTGAGCATAAGCTTTCGTGAGCTACAGCTCACTTCATCGGATGCATGAATCCGATGAAGTGAGTTGTAGCTCACGAAAGCTTATGCTCAAATAAATTTGTTAGTTTCTAAGGTTCCACAAGTACTCCTTTTCTTTTTGTGAATACAGACTAACATGGCTGCTACTCTGAAACCTGTCTTGTTGAAGTGGCTTATAGGAGAAGGGTAGAATGTTAAAATGTAGGTTAATTTATCTTGGAGCTCTTCTTTAGAGGATGATTGGTACAGTTCTTCTAGAACAGTGATTTTCAAACTTTTTTTCCTGGAGACCCAGTTTAGGAAAATTGTTAATGCTTGCAAACCAATGGAGCTGGGGATGAGGGGTTTGGAGTGTGGAAGGGGCTCTGGGCTGCGGGTGCAGGCTCTGGGGTGGGGCCAGGGATGATGGGTTTGGGGCTGCAGGAGGGGGCTCCGGGCTGGGGCAGCGGGTTGCGGTGCATGAGGGGGTCAGGGCTCTGGGGTGGGGCCGGGGATGAGGGGCTTGGGGTGTAGGAAAGGGCTTGGTTTTTGGGGGGGCCTCAGGGCTGGGGCAGGGGATTGGGGCACGGGGTTGGGGTGCAGGCTTACCTGGGGCAGCTCCCAGTCAGCAGCACAGTGGGGGTGCTAAGGCAGGTTTCCTGCCTGTTCTGGCACCACGGACTGTGCTGCGCGCCGGAAGCAGCCAGCAGCAGCTCTGGCTCCGCGAGGCTCCCACCCCCAGCTCCCGACCCCCACCCCCAGCTCCCATTGGCTGGTTCCCAGCCAATGGGAGTGCGGAGCCGATGCTTGGGGCGCGGGCAGCACTGCGTAGGAGCTGGACCTGTTGCTGCTCGCTTCTAGGGCGCAGTGCGGTGTTGGAACAGGTAGGCACTAGCCTGCCTTAGCCGGGCAGCACCACTGATGGGACTTTTAATGTCCTGGTCGGTGGTGCTGACCAGAGCCGCTGCCACCCAGTGCCTTCCATTCCACGACCCAGTACTGGGGTCACAACCCGCAGTTTGAAAGCCACTGTTCTAGAAGGTGGCTCAAAACAATTCAATCCCATCCTCTCCCAGCTTTTCATCCAAATAGGAAAAACACCCCCAAGTGAATCATAACAGGATGTGGCATAGGGGAGTAGTGCAAGAAGTAATTCAAACCTTCAATACTATTCAAAGGCAGGTTTAAATTTTAATTTAATTTGTTTTGGCTGCCTGGTTTAAATTGTAAACTCCTCCACATGAAACAAAGTTTTTCAAGAAATATCTGGTCTTGAACCAGTAACCAAAGACCACAAAGTAATTTACTTTTATTAGCTTTGCAGTAAATACCATTGTTTGCTGGCTTGTGGCTTGGATGCGAAACATACCGAGAAACCATTCCTGGCACTTAAGCAGTTTTTCTTCTGAATTAAGGAAATGGCTGGAAAAAGTGAATATTTTTCTCCCTTTAGAATTGATTAATCAGATACGCAATATGCTAAAATTTAATGATTGAGCTGTAGTTTAACCTGACAGATTAATATTGAATGATGAAACTGTCTATCTTGGCTATTTATAGGGCATCCGTATTGCACTGCTGAGCTGAAATACAATAGAATGCAAAAGTGGACTCCACTGTTGCCACTTCAGAGTTTTCTCACTTATATTTGGACTTGTGGATTGCAGGTGCATGCAAAACCACCTCCGTCACCAGCTGCATTCTTCTTCTCTGTTGTAGGGTAAGAGAGAAAAGGAACTGCAGCTGATGGATAAAATATTGTTCCATAACTGCTGCATTTCTACCCCCACAGGTCTGTCCCTAGCCTAATCAAACTCCCTATTTACACATTAAGATAACCTAAGTAACTAATACACAGACTTTGTTTGGAAGCAGTCAGGATTGCTGAATACCTGACACAACCCCACAAAAGCAAGATAATGAAGTGTTAGGCCACCTAATATTTCCTACCCTCTATTCCTGCCTCCAACAATCATACACCTAACATTACTGCAACTACTATACACCACAGACCAGGCACCATAACCATAACTCTGTCTTCTTTAATTGCCCTTCTGTACGCAACCCTTTACAAATTGTCCTCTCCCAGTGCAACCTACTTACTACACCAAACTTCCACAGCTACTAGTACTGAGTGGGTGGGGAATTCCACTTCAGTGTTCTAGGAGTATAAAACACTGCCTTTTTAAAATTGATTATATGAAGAAAATTATTTTTAAATTGGTTGAGGAAGGATTCTTTCCCATTCATTTTCCTGCTGGTTGAGAGCTGTGTACACAACATGCTAAAAAAGGGTGGGGTGTATTTATCTGGCCAAACTTTGCAGTGAAGGATAAAAACAGATGGGTGGAGAGCATACTGGCAGATCTTGGTCTGTCTGAAAATGGACAACTGACATTTAGATACCTGGTGCCTCTCATCATGTACAAAAAAGGGAATGGTAAGATATGTAAAGGAAAAAAGGAACTTCAAGACTGATTAAGTCATATAACTAAATCAGGTGGCTGTTATAACTGTATCCATAATACCTACCTTGGCACAACCACATTATTCTTTCCAGTGGCTTCTCCAGCTCTATCGACTTTTTTCATATTCTGCTGAAAAGGCTCAGGGTTTTAAAATGAAAAATGGGTTCAGGAGTCAGATTGATCATTTGGATGAGATTGGCTGACACCTCATTGAAACTCTGACAAATCTTTTCTGTCTCACAAGTCTGAATCTAGCTTATTTTCTGATCGTTCTTCATTAACAAAGACATTTTTGCCTAAATTCAAAATGTTTTCATAATTTTCATCCCCTCTTTCTCCTATGTCAGACAGATTAAGGCTTCATAAATTGTTCCTGGGATGGAGGGGAAAGTGTTTATATAATGAGACAACTATGAATTCTGATAGAAAGCGCAGTGTTGCCAACTCCTGTTTTTGTTTTGGTTTTATTGCAAGTTTTCAGTGTTTGGGAAGGGGAGAGGGAGCTTGTTAAAGCTCTAGCTTCTGGAGTCGTGATTATGCAAGAATTACAGCTTTAATTAAACAAAAAAGAGTGTTTTAAAAAAACCAAGAAGGAAAGTATAAAAAACTACTGTTTTTATTTGGCTTAAAAATCATGACACAATCAAATAGTTTTTTTTTTTTTAGGGCCTAACATGATTTTGGAGGTATTGGTGCTGGATATACTGAAGAAACAATCTGAGTAGATGAACTCTTCACCAAAGACTTTACTTTCATGCAAATATGACCTTACTTTCTAGTAAAGAATGAGGGAAGAGAAATACGGGAAATTTTATATAGTGAACTACTTCTGAAAATAATGTTGTTCAGGGTTGTCCAGGAGCTACCTACTGATCTCTAGAATTTGTCTTTATTTAAATGTATTGTGAAGCTTTCTCTGCAATTTGCTTATAGTAGGTTTGCCAGATATTCTTGCTGATAATCAGTCTAGCCACAGGTGAATTTCTGTGCTCTCCCTAATTCTAAAGCAACAGTACACTTCCATCTTTATAAGTACTGTGATGTGTGATATGTAAATGCTAGTTTAATTTTGCACTTGTGAGTTGTCCTATTGTCATCAGTGGAGCTACTTCATGTTCAGAAAGTGAAGCATGTTTGTGTGTGCAGGATTGGCGCCTTCTTGGCAAATGGCTAACACCAGGAACTTGTGAAAAATTGTAGCAACTTATTTAATGTTTTGAAACAAATTGTTACTGAAAATTACAGCATTTCTATTGTATATCACAAGATATCCTAATAAATTTTTAAACAATTTGTTTTTCATTAGTGGAACAGAGTGCTGGTATTCAGATAACTACATCTCCCTCCACCTAGCTTAAGAATGCTTTTTAAAAAAAATTTGCATGCTTGAACTTTTCTCTAATTTAAGATACGATTTTCTTGAAAAATATACTTTATTGCAAGACTAGTTTGATCATTTTTATTTATAAACGCCAATTATTATTAGTATCTTCCTTTCCATGTGGATCCAAACACCTAACATAACTGGTTTCCTGAAAGAATAAAAAAAATAATTAATAAAAATAGAGATCAGGGAAGAGAGATTGCCAGTGTTAATCTGTTTGATAAAAAATGAGAAATTGTTCACTCTGTAGCTCCTCAGTCACGTTTGTTATGGTTTCAGAATTGCCGATCTTGGTCCCATCACTGCTGGCATGTTGCATAATGGATGAGCCTGCACTGATGGAGGAACAGGTGTTCTAACAATAAAAAAGAACAGTGTTGATTATTGTTTCAAGCAACATCAGTCCTCCCTCCCTCTCTCTATCCTAAATGCTCCCCAAACAAATACTCCCTGTCTCTAAAGCAGCAAGAGGAAAAATAGCAACATACACTGTACAGCCATTGCCACTTGCTACCTCAGAAGCAGTCTGGTAAATAGATCTTGATTGGATACTCTAGATCTTTAAGTGGTGTGTTTATCACTGCTGGCTGCATAGAAACAGATTATGAATTCCATTTAGTGGAGAACTACATTAGTACTCACAAATAACTACCGATAACTACCCTATTACATCTGAACAGCATGAGTGAAAAATAACTTTTCATTATTGTGCTCCATTATGTCATGTTAAATTATTGTGTCCTATAAGGGGAAATTTACTGAAAGATGAGTCTTAGCCCTCTTAAAATGGGGAAAGAGAGGGTAGCTTATTTCTGGGAACGAAAAAACACAGTGCACAGAAACAAATACTAAAAGACCAAATGGCAAGTAGGCTGTAGTTATCAGTTTAAGATGGCAACTGTTGTTCAATCCCATGAACGTGGCTGTAAACGTTGTAAAGTTTGAAATCAGCATGGCAGATTGTCATTTTATTTATTTATAATTATTTTTTGAGGGCAGGGGGAACTGCAGGTGAATTATGGCCAATTTTGAAAAGATTGTCTCTAAAGTGGACAGTTTACAGTGTGGTCATTTTCAAACATTTTCACTGTTGCCCGTCTGCAGCAGGAATGGTGGCAGCTTTCACTTCATCCTGTTAGGGGCATTACCTCTGCCCCGGGTTAAGAATACACAAACGCAAGGGGCACAATGTGGGAGAAAACCATGTGACTTCAATAAAGCTTGGCAAACGTTCTTTTCTGCGTACAGAATTGACTGGGTTTGGAGGGAATTAGTAATGTTTTCTGTTTCATGTTTTCCCACCGTTCCCTATATCATTAGTTTATTTTGAGAACAGAAGATGAGCCAATTATCTTACAGAAAAAGGAGTCCAATAGATTTCACTTGAGGAAATGATGCAGTTTGTATTTGACTATCTCATCTGCTATACTACGTTCTATTGCCAATAAAATCAAAATATTTGTTCACTGATGCCAATAGAGATCACATTACGTTATAATGTGATTGTTAGTGGAACGCTGTAACAGAAACATGTCACTGAACAAAAACTTCTATACAGACAGTATGAAAAAGTGGCATTTGTATAAAATACTGCATGTGTAGTCTTGTCTCTGTTAAATAGTAGGGGTTTTAGTTAATTGTTTTTAATATGCATTTAACTTTGAAAGGGTCAATCTAGTTCATATCTCAGACTCCTGATGATGTAGATTAAGACTTCACTGTATGTAATACTATTATTACATTTGTGGGGGACAGTCTCATTTTAAATGTCTCCAGCAATGGGACTTCAGCTGCCTTGGGAGAGTGTTTTAAATCTAATCCAGCTCATTCCCAGAAACGAATATGGGAAGTGGGGGGAAGGAGGAATTCTGGATTGTCCTTTCTTTTCTCATTTCTCTTTATTCTACAGGAAACATTGTATCGCACTAAACTCCTCTCCCATCTTGGTTTCAGAGTAACAGCCGTGTTAGTCTGTATTCGCAAAAAGAAAAGGAGTACTTGTGGCACCTTAGAGACTAACCAATTTATTTGAGCATAAGCTTTCGTGAGCTACAGCTCACTTCATTAGGTGCACAGTATGCATCCGATGAAGTGAGCTGTAGCTCACGAAAGCTTATGCTCAAATAAATTGGTTAGTCTCTAAGGTGCCACAAGTACTCCTTTTCTTTTTTCTCCCATCTTGGTGTGTCACTTCAAATTCTTGTACACACTGCTGTGTCACCACTGGTGGTTTAGCAAAGCTATGTGTGTTAAGAGCTCTATAAGGTGTAGTGTGCCATTAGCTTCTGCTAAATTAATTGAATATTATGGGAGCAGGCCCTTGGTTCTTTTAATCTTTCCTTTTTTTCTTTCAAATAACAAACTTCTGTTAAAAATACAAATGCTTTGGGTTTCAATGCTGTTTGTTTGGTCCCACATAAACTAGTTGGCCAAATGGTGTTCGAAGCTGGTTTATCAGAAAAGCATTTAAGCTGAGAGTTTAAACACTGTTCCTTAACTATGTGGCCTTGTACAGATGGGAACAAAAACTTATTTAGTTTATTTAAAAAAAAGTTACATGAAATGTCCACTTTAAACAAAAAGGTTTGATAAGAAACTGTTAAGACTGTGGCTGTCTTTGATCTAGAGGCAGTCCTCTGGTTATAGGACAAGGATTTTTTTTTTCATTTAGTATGTAATGGATTTTTAAAATATTTCAATCCAGTTTCTAAATTGATAGCTGTGTGATAGTTTCTGTCAGCGATAGTGGAGCTGTGGCGTGCAGTCCTGCTCGTGTTGGTGTCTGTGCCAAGTAATGCTTCAGAGCTTGGGAGGCAGCTCCTGAAGAGCTAAGAACTTGCTCCCATCAGATTTCCCCCCCCTTTCAATGAAAGAAATAGAGAAGTTTTCACCAGGATGTATTGATAGTTAACATAAATAGTCCCTTTGATCTTGATTCTGAAATCCATACTGTTGTGGTATCAGGGACTCTTATGCAAAGGTCCATTAACCCCTGTGGCACTCCATGTGGGAGCATGGGTTTGCACTTGTGTATCTTTGAAATTTCAGGGCTTGGTTAAACTATGCATTTTTTTTGTATCGCACAGACCATGTAATAGATGCAGCATGGTACATACGGACTTGTCTCACTGTAGCTTGAAGCTTTTAAATTTAATATTTTTACAGTAGAATGTTGCTTAGTAATGCTCATCATCAGCTTTTTTTCAGATGCCCAGACAGGGACTTAATGGCACCAGTTTGATATTAAATAGTTGATTACATGGGTATTAAACTGGCCAGTTTATTATTGTAACTGTCCCTTCTTTATCCCTTTTCTTCTCCTCCTCTTCCCCCCCCCCCCCAAACGAAAAAAGCTTGTCTCCTTCTAGGGGTTCTTTGTTGTGGAAACTTGGTAATTATGCACTTTAGACTCTCTGCTGAAAGTGGTTAACAATGACACATTGCAGTGCTTCCAGTGCCTGGCCTCTGTAATCTGTTTCCTGTATTTGTTGAGTCTTCATATCTCTGTCCAGCTTTCCCTTTAAATTTCTGCAATTTCTAAGCTTTGTTCCAGGATTTATCTCTGGCACAGAATGTGATCCAGAATGCTTTTCTGACATGTTTTCACATCCAAGCAAGAAGAAAAGCACAGCTGTTGAATAAGGATCTTCTAAACATTTTAAAATTTTATTTTTAAGAGACTGGATTTTAGAATAGTGTAAGTACAGAAAGCATTCTTCATCTTATCTAGGTCCATTGACAATATTTTATCTCCTATAGATCCATCAGTGTCCCTGTAGACTGTCCCCAGAACTACAAGACCTGTGTTGGCATGGGCTAAGTAAGTCTGGTATGCTGGGGAGTCTGCTGGTTTGCTCTGCTCTGCCTTCAGAGCTGCAATTGTTTGGACAGGTCTCTCTCTGCAGAGCATTACAACCTGATTTTAGAAATTTTACAAATTTTACAGGGTTGGGAGAGAATTTGTACGTTATGTTTTAGCTCCTGATTTATATAACTTAGGTTGGGGTTCAGAGGAGTAATTTCGATCATTGGCTGTAGGTCTGATTCCACAGGAAATGGCAGCAAGAAAAAGGAAGCTTTGGACAAAACAGAATCTTTGGCAATACAAGCCCATCCTTTTTATGCCTCCTTTCCTCTGTTCGGAGGAAACCATATGTATCTTAGGGTTTTCTATGGTCTCTGTCACCGTAATAGCTAAGCACTGTAATGCTTCTTGAATTACAGTTAAAAAGCTGGTTATCCATATATTAACAATATAATAGTCTTTTGAGTGCCAAGTATAACTTCGGTATAACAGATTGTACACCACTAGGTAAAACATACAAGATGCCCAATTCAGATAAAATGAGTTTTGATGGAAATTTATTTTCTCCATTCTCTCTCTTTTTTTTGTTTGGGTCACTTTAATTGTGCATAACTTATGCATCATCATACTCTTGCCCATAATATTGATAAGGTGGTAACACCCAGAAATACATATAATATGCACTGCTGTGCACCATTCATAAAGGAATTTAATCTACTCTATGAAGGCATTTTCAAACTTCTTAACAACTCACAGGCAAACTAGGATTATACTTCAGATGTCATTGAAGAAACTTTTGTATAGTTCTGCCAGATCATGAATCTAGACAAACATCATGATGAACATACATCAACAGAATTTCTTCTATTTTTTTTAACCAGTTGCATATTTGTTTTGTTTCTCAGCAGAGAGGACTTTGTGGTGGGAAGAACTAGGTGTGTGATGATCTTATCCTTTCTCTGCAGTATTAAGTAATAGCCATTGCCAGAGGCCCTACACCAATAGGTGTAGGGTATGATCTGATAGAGATCTTTTGTAGTCATTTCTACACCTTTGCTTCATAAGTGACAAACAGCATAAACATCTTACCTTCCTTATTTTTGTGTTGATCCTTCAATATGAAGAATTATATGTGCAGGAACTTGGAAGCCAAATCTTTGCTATATGTAATTACATTCCAGAATGTAGAGCTGATGTAGTCTAATGAAAACCATCAAGCACAAGAGACACACCTGAATGAGAACAGAGCTGTTTTGATTTGAGTCAACTTGTGAGCACTTCATCATTCTCTCCTTGTATGTTGGTGTTCTCCCTCTTGAGAAATTTTCTGCTGAATGTAAACAAAATTAAAGCCAGGAATGTGAAGGCTTTGTGCGAGGCTTGCCATTTGGTCTATTTATTTCTTTTTTTTATTCCTGGTTTTCCTTTGTCACAATTCCTAACTCAACACTGAATAAGCTGCCCTTCTAGTTTACAAAGTAAATGGCTGTACACGTGCATGTATATTTTTAAGATTCCAATTTAAGACAAAAAGGGCCTGAAAAAAACTTGTTTTGATAAATGAAGAGACTTTTTCCTTTTTGAAACCAAAAGGGTACTAACTGAAACCCTAGAAAGGATAAACTGCTTTTTAGTTTTTTTGTTTTAAGGTGGGTTTTAGCCTCCTTTTGCCCCTTGCAAAAGGGTATTAACTGCAGGGTTTTAAAAGGGATTGGAGGAGTAAGGTATCTAGTATTCATGTCAATGGATAACATTATTACATGAGTTACTTGGTAAAGTAATAGTCTAGTGTCAGTGTTGTCTGCCAAGGAGGCTACTCATAAAAGGAGCTTGAGGCAAATAGAATATAGTACACTGTTTCATTGTTCCTTTTAGAAAAAGTGGAGAGTGTGTGAAGAATGAGAGAGAGCAAGTGGACTCCTTGTAATTAAAAAGATGAGGGTGAGGGGGAAAACGGCAAGAACGAAGGGAAGGGAAAATGGGAATGGTATATTCAGCTAATTTTGCAAGCAGATTAAGACTTGTGTAATTATAAAGTGAAAGATTAATAAATTTATTTTTAGATGCTTCTAAGTGTCTTCTTCACAGTTTTACCTTGTTAAGTCTTAAATCCCACCTCTTTAAATTGGCAGGTTCCATATTAGTTTCATAATAGGCCCAATGCCAACCCCACCAGTTGTTCTGACGTCATGTCACGTTGTTGCCATTGATAACTTGAATTTTGCTTGCATAGATTTCAGTCATTCATGGTTTTATAGTAAATTAATTAGCTCACTCTATAAAGTGTTGCTGCATATTGTAGATTAATATTTAGTACCTACTAGAATTAGTGCATTCTTCAAATATCTCTAGAAGCTAGATATGCCCAACCCAGTTTTCCTTCCTGTCCACCAACCTCTACACCCATACATACATCCTTGATGTCTGTCAGTCTGCTGAGCTAACTTCCTAGTACTTAACATCTGGATTAGCAGTTTTATTACTGTATATTATAGACCCACTTAAAGCACCTCTCTCTTATGTGACAGTCCCAGTGGGAAAGAGTTGACAATCTAAAAAGACAATAGAGACAAAAGATGGGAGAAAGGAAGAATTGTTGTCTCCATTGTATGGATAGAGATTAAGCAACTTGCCCGGAGTCTTTCTGAGTCTGTGACAGAGCCAAGAATTGACCCAGGTCTCCCTGAGTCCCAGTGCAGTGTGACAAGACCCTCTTTCCTTTCAATGTCAGCGGCTCATGAAGGTTGTGCTTTGGCTGATACTCTTCCTCTAGAGCAGTGCTGAGATCTCTCTCTGACAGTTTAGGAAGGCAGGAAGCTGGTCCCTGATATAAAAAAGGTTGAGAAACAGTGCTCTAGAGTGGCACTTTATAGATACTTTGACACTGTAAAATTTGCTTTTACTATTTTTATCAATTCAAAAAAATTTTTTTGTCTGCAAATATAAAGCCGATTCTGGAGCTGTGGCAATGCTGCCAAGTGGAAGAGGTTCTCTTAGAACTGAAAGAACACTGAAGTGTATGTATTGATTGTCTTAAATTATCACATACCATTTGGAAAATGCCTTAAGAAAATTGTAGACTGGGAACTTATTGATCTATAAGGGTGCAGTTCTATAAGCCCCTAATCACATGAAGAATCCTTTAGGAACTTGGCAAATACAGGTTGCTTGTTTAAGTACGGTACTGAGAGAGACAAGATGGGTGAGGTAATAGCTTTTATTGGACCAAAACTTCATATCCTAGGACCAGCACGGCTAGAACAACACTGCAAACAACCTTAAGTGTTCTCAGGATAACATCTCTGACTATTTTTATTTTATTTTAGATTTTAGGTTTTATGTCTTCGTTTAATATCTGCAGTGGGGAGGAAAAATCTGTACATCTCTCAATGAAATGATTTGTTTTCTAGAGACTGCTTGACTCTAATTCTGTTCAAACTGTTAAATAGACTCTTATCCTGCTAAAGAAAAACCAAAAAAACCCAAAAACTTCTTGGTGCACAATTTCACTATTGCATGCACACAGAAAAATGAATAGTGTATCAAATGCAGACCTCCTCTATCTTTTTGAAGGTCATCTTTTTGTTGCCATGCTTCACAAATTGTTGTCCCTAATACACAATCAGTAATAAATAGCTCTTGCTGCTGCCTGCCTGTCTGCTTCTGTAATTTTTTTTGTCCTCACTGCTTTCTCAGAGATCAGATATGCCCATCAGAAAGCAAGCTGACAACTTTCTAAGCTTTGGCATTGATGAGTCAAATGTGAATCTTGTTGGCTGGGATAAACTTCACCTGGGCACAGCATCTGTTCAGCAATTTGTCACTGTTCTTTTTTTCTGCCCTTAAGCTGTTGTGCCACCAGAGGCTTGTTAGCTCAATGCAGTGCGTCACATCAAGCATCAATAATGATTGTTTTAATCACATTTCCCAAGGTGAACTGAAGCTTGTTGAAAACAGAATTGTGTAATGTGGCATTATTTTAGTGATTGGGTAAGAGTGGTAGTTGATGGCATTAATTTAGCAGTTTATATAGCTGCAAAAGAACATTGAAAGCAATGAGTTAATCAGCAATAATATTGTATATCGCAAAATGTGTGTTTCTGTGTAAACACTTATAAAAGAAGCTGCCATGATGTTGTGGTGCAGAGAACTACTATTGTGTGGCTTAGTTTCCTCTTGTGGATTTAAAAATTTAAGCTTTTTTTTTTTCCTTTCAGTTTTTAGCTCCTTTGGATTGTCTAGTGTTAATGAACTGACACACAAATCCAGCAGTGAAATAATTACCTTGGTTGAAATTGGGTATAGGCCTTTACATAGTCATCTGGATTATATTTCCCTCTAACTCAAACAATTCCTCATGCAAGCAAAAAGTGGTGACAAATTATATTATACTCAGCTTCTGTTCTCTGTTTTAATTACAATACCACACAAAAAAGGGTGTTTTCTCATTTCATTGAGCTTTATAGATCTGATCAATGGTTTGGCAAATGATCTCTGTAAACAGAAAAAAGAGAGTACTTGTGGCACCTTAAAGACTAACAAATTTATTTGAGCATAAGCTTGAATGCATCCGATGAAGTGAGCTGTAGCTCACGAAAGCTTATGCTCAAATAAATTTGTTGGCCTCTAAGGTGCCACAAGTACTCGTTTTCTTTTTGCGAATACAGACTAACACGGCTGCTACTCTGAAACCTATCCAAACAGAGAGTGCCATATATGTGGTAGCTTTAAGAAATGCAGCAAATCACCTAGATAAAAAAGCCATAAATATTTGCTTTAATTACAAGTTGCATATCTAGAATGCAAATTATTTTTGGATTACAGAGTCTGCTCAGAAGGGGGCTTAATTATTAATTGGTGCTTCATTTAGGTAAGAAATTGTCTAAAATTTCATCCAGTTTAACCCCCTTTTTGCCATTTGTTATGGTATCTCCATCCATATCCCTCTTCATTTTTGTGGCATAGGCAGGAAGCATGGATCATGCTGGAACTGTGTGTGGGTGTTTTTTGTACTGAATTAATTTTGAGCATGAGTTATCTCCGGTGCGGAGGCAGAAGCAACTGAAACCTGTGTTTAGCTGCTTTCCATTGTTCTGTGCCTCTGATTAGTGACTGGCAGCTTTTCCTTTTGGCATGGAAACCCATAAAATAGGAATGGTAAATGATAAGACCAGCAGTGTTGCTCTTACCTTTAGAATAACAGAGCCTGGATGGTTTACTCCTGGGGGAATTCTGTGCCTAAAAATTCTGTACACAATATTTTAAAATTCTGCTAAATTCTGTAAATTTTATTTGTCAAAATAACACTATATAATCATGCCAGTTTAAATTATTTTGGTAATTTATTTCAAAATACCTGTCAGCAGGTATCTCTGTAACAATACAGGCACACAAAAACATCCCCCCCCAGGAGTAGAGAGTGAAAGAAACCCCTATAACAACTCAGTTCCTGTTTCTCTGCCCCCTCCCCACCCCCAGAGCCCAGTCGAGGGGCCCTCCCCTGCCCAGACACTCTCACCTCCTACCCCCACAAAGCCCAGGGATCCAGAGGATAAAACAGTCTAATGCTGGGTCCCAGTCTTGCATGGAGTTTCCTGCGCACCGCTACCTCCTTCCTTCAGGGTGTGCTGGGAACTGCAGCTGCTGGGAACCCTCCAGTTCTCTCACCCTCCTCGTCCCCCCGGACTTGTTTTCTCTTTGCGAGCTGGGCTCTGCTTGGTCCAGTGGCCCCTAGTGGTGGCCACCATCTCTGCAGCCCATTTCTGTGGTGGGGGGGGGAAGGAAATTCCACACGCCCAACATTAATTTATGCAAAATTCTGCATTGCGCTGTGGTGGAGAATTCCCCCCGGAGTAATGGTTGCATCTAGGGGTCAAGTAAGCTAAAAAGGTTTTGTCTAAAACAAAGCTATTCATCGAGAGACCACAGTGGAATTAATATAATGCAACAGTTGTAACTACCTTTTTTTCTAGCGGAGTTACCATAGCTAGTGTGGTGGTTTTATGTTTGAAAACATGAATGGCTAAATATTGCATGGCAAAAAATTGTCCATTAACAACCCTTTACTCCCAAATGCGACCAATTAGAACCGGTTTGTGTTATATTTTCTAAAGCATATGTCCTCGTGGTATCAGAATGCTGTGTGCCACCATCACAACACTGCGTGGGTCTGGCCTAAGGATTTAAGGGAGGCGGCTTTTAGTGAGACTCTTTGGGATGTACTCAACAGACTGACTTGACATAAAGAGGGGTGAGTGTATGGGTGACAGAGAGCGATCTTAGGATCCCCAGCTCTTCTTCGTGTAGTAGCCCTATGGGTGCTCCATGTCAGGTGCACATGCACCTGTCGAGCCCTTGATCAGAGATTTTCAGTTAGCAGTGTCCGTTTGGTTTGCGCATGTGCCCTGTACTTCCTTATGCCGGATACCAAGGCTGTACAGGGATGTGCTGCAATGTTCCCTCTAATTTTTCCCATCCATGTGTGGAATGAATTTTGTTATGTGCACCAATGGGGGTGATGTGGGGCGGGGCTGGGGCAGAGGGGTTCAGAACACCAATATGGGGGTGATGTGTGGCGGGGCTGGGGCAGAGGGTTGGGGTGTGCAGGGGTGAGGGCTTTGGCTGGGGGTGTGGGCTCTGGGGTAGGCCAGGATGAGGGCTTTGGGATGCAGGAGGGGGTGTTGGGCTTGGAGTGGGGGGGGTGAGGGCTCTGGTGTGGGGCTGGGAATGATGAGTTTGGGTTGCAGGCTGCCCCAGGGCTGGGGCCAGAGGACTCACCCCCCCAGCCCTCTCCCCACCGGCAGGAGCTACGGGAGAGAGGCGCCTCTTCCTGCCAGCAGCAGCTCCAGGGCTGGGGGAGAGGCCTGCGGCAGCCCTGCATGCCCCAACTAGCTCCCCTCCCTGCCCACCCCTACCTCTCTCCTCTGCAGGCCCCTGTGGCTGCGTGCCTGCTGTGTGGCCGCGTTCCCATGCAGCTTAGAGGGAACTTAGGTGTGTTGATGTGATGTACCAGGTACAGTCCAGATCAGCTGGGAGCTGTCACCCCTGTCCTGTCAGCTGGGGTGCCTTGCAATGTCTTGCTGTTATAGCCTCCGACCTGGACTGCTCGCAACCAGCCACCAGCATGCATGTTGCTCCCAGATGTGTCTGTGTAACTGCAGCCTGTCAGTCACACCCTGCCTCTCACCGGCCTTGGTTATACTGCAGGATGACCCCAACAGCCTCCCAGTCCCAAACTTTCCCCCAGAAATGTATGTTTTGTACTGCCTAGCCCTCTCCCTGGACTGTCCAAATATACTAAATCCGTTATTCCGTTAAGGGAATAATCAACACTAGCTTGTTATCGTAGTTAACTAGATACTTCAGTTTAAATACACTGGATTAGATAAAACAATAAAATGAGTTTATTAAAGCTACAAAGAGAGGTTAAGTGTGTAAAAGTAATGAGGCAAAAAAGTCAGAAATGGTTACACGAAGAATAAAGATTAAAATGCTTACTAGTGCCTAACTTCACTATATTCGATTCAAGCAAACTTTCTCACTACATGCTTCCAGCAAGATTACTGACTTAACTCCTCAGGTTGGGACCTTTTTCCTCCCCCAAGTGCAGTGGCTGTTTCCTTTTTGTCTTCTCAGGTGTGGAGAATGCAATGGGCAGGGGCAGAGAGAGGGATGCCTTGAGGTATTTGCCTAACCTTTTTATAGTTTCAGTTCCCCTCTTGAAAAACATTTCTAGCTTAGAACCAGGAGACAGTCTACATGAAAGGATGTTGCCTGCTGGGGTTTTTTCCTGTTTGAGCTTCTTTTGTTTTCCATTCCTGCTTGATGATTCTGTATAATGCTTACATGCAAATAAAGGCAAGCACATATTCCTTTGTTTAGGACAGACCTTTTTCTGACTTCTTCTTGGGCAGGGCAGTGAGGTTTGGAACATGTTTTAATAATATCATATAGGGGAATCTTAACTTGACATACAATGTTGCCACACACATTTTATCAGGACAATGCTGCCCAGCAAATTGAGTTTTCAAATCATACCTTACAAGGCATACAATAGTGTACAGGGCTGTATTCCATCACAGCGGGCAATCCACCTGCAGTTTCTTTTCCACCACCTCAGCCTGAGACAGAGCCCTAGTGTGCCTGGCTTGAGCGTGCCTTGGCTTTTCTCATATTACTGTGGTAGGTCAGATAGTTTTTTAGAATATTTAGATAAGTAGTGAGAAAATTGTTTTACTCCTCTTTCCCCTCAAGGAGATTAATTAATTATTTTTTCCTGGTAGGGCATGCCTGGCTCGCCTGGTTTCAAACCATCACCTCTCCTACTGAGAAGCTATTTCTGTAAGTGTCAACCATTCTAAGTGTGTCCATTGTTTGGGGGAGTCCCTTGTGTCTCAGAATTGCAACTTCTGCCTGTCCGTCAAATCCAGGACAAGTCAAAACAGGGAGATTAAACTCTGCTAGTGATGGAACACTCCCTTTTGGAATGCTCTTAGGTCAGGACATATCCCCCTACCCCACCGAGTACATCTGTTTCCAGACAGATCCAGTGCCACTTCTACCTCAGTGCAGGCTTCTCCTAAGAAAGGGAAGGCTTCCAAGGCTACAGAAAAAGCTTCCAGAAAGAGGAGTGCGGATTCTCACCATAAGGAGCCAGCTCCAATGAAGTCTGGGTCCCCAGTGAGATCTGTGGTCTCCAGAGCCTCAACCTCTCTTGACTCAGTCAGTTGAGTTCATGGCCCTGCCAGTACCAGAGGAGGAGTCCTTCAAGTCCTGGTGTACGAAGGAGAGAGGCAGCTCCGATAGGGTCTTGCTACCTTCTACCAGCAAAGAGGGTAAGCATAGACACTTGAACTGGCAATGTCGAGTTTAGCCTAGCTATTGGTACTCACACATCCAGCACCAAGCAAGCAACTGCACCAGACACCTTCAACATCTTCTTTGGTAGGCCCACCGTGGTGGTGCCTTCAGCGATGGCGGCCTCGGCTATTGTGTGAGTACTGATCCCCTATTCAGTATCCAGCAGTTTAGATGTACCAAGGACCTCTTCATAACGGATGAACCAGAGTCCCTGCTCCTCTTGGTACTGAGACACCGGTCTGCAACTACCATCCTCTGGAATTGCAGGACTTTCCACTGTTTTCTGTGGGTGCGCCTCCGTTGGATGAGATGGAGGAGGATGAAGGAGACTTCCAGTCAATCTCTTCTATTTCTTTTGTTCAGGGTTCTCCAACATATTCTTTCAGGAGCCCATTCTCTGAAAGTAATAGGGAAGATCAAGCTCATTATCAAGGGTGCATGCCAACCCTGCATGCCACTCCCACTTCTTTATGGGCTCCCCACTGGCCATACTGGTACTTGTTGGCTGCCTATCGACAACATTTTGCCAGACTGCCAGTACTGTCTCATAGAGAGGCCAGAGTTGTACAGCCCTCTCCTTCCGAACCAGCCCCCGACACAGGTGGAAGCTTTTGAGGAGCAGGAAGCTAGGACAGGTAAGGAGGCCACTCCTCAAACACCTATTTCATTGTCTATGGACAAGGCAGTTATGTCTCCGCCACCATCCATGGCTGATGGTGGATGTTTAAATGAGTGGGATAGGCAACACTTCTCTAAGTCCACTCCATATGACAAGGACCAGAAAAAGCTAGATCTTTTTGCATGAAAGGTCTATTTATCAGTAACCTATAATTCAGGATCACAAATTATCAGATGGTCATGGTCAAATGTAATTTTACAGATTATAAACAAATTGATGGCTTTTCTTGAACATCTGCCACAAGAACATAAGGAGCAATTCCAGTCCATTATCTCAGAGGGCCAGTTGATGGCCAGAATTGCTCTTCAAGGATCCTTATATGCTGTGGACGCTGCTGCCAAGTTAATCTCCCTGGCAGTGGTTATGTGCAGGGTATCATGGTTCCATCTCTTGGGGTTCCGGAGAGAAGTATAGAACACTGTTGAGGACTCCCCTTTGATGTTCATAAAGTGTTACAGATGAGTCCTGGCACACTTTAAAAGATTCTAGGGCTATTTTATGATTCCTGAGCATATGTACACCTACAAATAAGAAAAGGTTTAGTAGATCAGACTGCTCAGAGATCACATCCTGCTCAGTTTTCCAGGTTCCACTGAACCCCTAGAAAGACATAGATTCAAGAGAGAAAGGGCCCCCCAACTGCCCTCAATGACTGCCCAGACATCTTCAAAGCAACAGTTTTCCTGGGTTGGTTGAGGGTTCAAATCCTCCTGCACTTCTGGATTTACGGCTGTGCCCATTAGCCCATGACAACCTCTGTACAGAAGATTCAGTTTATAGGGGCACATTTTGACTCACTGACAGCCAGATTCTACCTTCCCTTAAACAAATTTGTAATCTTGTGTGATCTGGTACGGGCAACTCAGGGGAGCCTTCAAACCACAATAAAGAACTATCTTCTGCTCCTGGGACACATGGTAGCTTGCATCTTTGTGACTGATCATGCAAGACTGTCTGCTTCTAGAATTGGCTCAGAATGACCCGTTCTCCAGTCAGACACACCTTGGACAGACAAGTGACAGTTCCTCTACAAGTGAGCAACTCCTTAGACTGCTGGAAGAATGAGCTCAGTGTCTGTGCAGGTATTCCCTTCTGTCCCCCAGCCCCATCAGTGACTTTAACAACAGATGTGTCACGGTTGGAATGGGAGTCCACCACCGCAGTGCCCTCACGACTCGGGGCAGATAGACAACTCAAAAAGTCAGACTCCGCATCAATCTGTTGGAGCTCAGGTCTGCCAGGAATGCTTGCCTTCATTGCCTACCCCTCATCAGGAGCAAATCAGGCGGGGTCGTGATGGACAATGTATCCTGCATGTTCTATATCAACACACAGAGGAGTAAGATCTTCCTCCCTGTGCCCTGAAGCCATGAAACTATGGAATTGGTGCATAGCTCATCAGATCCAAATTTCAGCAGTGTGCCTCCCAGGTATTCAGAACGCCAGTCTCACAGGATTATGAATGGGAGCTAGACATCGAAGTTCTCCACAGCATATTCCTAAAATGGGGACTGCCAGAAGTGGGATCTCTTCACCACCTCCAGGAACAGGAAGTGTCCTCTTTTCTGCTCAAGAGGGGGTCTGGGCCTTCACTCCTTCACACCCAGGGTGCCACCTGGAACTGGGGTACCACTGAGCCCTCTGACCGACCAGCCTGGGCTCCCTCTCACGCTGTGCTGCTGTGACAAGCTGAAAAGCCCTTCAAGCCTGCACTTTCACCAGCATTCCTACAGGTAGGGACACAAGTAGCTGCAGTTACATGCAGGCTCTCTAACCACCAGCCTCCCTGCCTAGGACCTCAGAGCAGTACCATCCTGCCTTGGTCAAATCTGGCCAGTATTTGGGTTTAATACCCTGTCAGCCTCTCCTCAATGTGAAGAGGATCATGTATGCTTGTAGTAACCAAGCTGAGATTTTCCCCAGACACCTGAGTCAAACGCACACTGGTTTGGATTAAAACATAAAATAAGTTTATTAACTACAAAAGGATAGATTTTAAGTGATTATAAATGATAGCAAACAGATCAAAGCCGATTACCTAGTAAATAAAACTGCAAACTGAGCTTAACATACTGGATAGATAGGATATGAATTAGCAAATTCTCACCCTGAGTGATAAACAGGCTGGCAGATTCTTAAGGCACAAGCTGTGCTGGCTTTGCAGCTTGGGTTTCCCAAGTCTTCATACACAGGCTAGAAATCCCTTTAGCATGGGACCATCACTTTCCCCAGTTCAGTCTTTGTTCCTTAGGTGTCTCCCAAGTGTGGTATTGTAGGGAGAGTGAGGTACTATCATGATGTCATTTCCTCCCCTTTTATATCTTCTTCCCACTTGCTGGAAAGCTCTTTTGCTGTGACCTGGGTCAAGCAGTTCCCATTGTGTAGTGCTATCTCTGAGAGGTTTCTATTGTACACAGTTCCTGGGGTAATCCTTGTGCTTGTGTGCCTTTCCTCAATAACCCATTAACATTGTTTGGCCTTTTTACTGCTGTACCTGAAAGGCTGCTTGTGGGTGTTGTCAACCTCACAACATGTTTCAGTAACACATACATAGCCAAACTTCGTAACTTCGCATACAACACTAGCACATACAATCCAATAAGATATTAATGTCTAACAGATCAAGAATTTTAGAATACCTCACAAGGCATTGTACATACTTTGTACAAAAAATATCCTAATTACATGACAGTTGCAAATTTTAGGGTGTCAGGGTGTCACAATTCCTTTCTTCTATCTTGGAAGAAGGGTCTGTTTTATGCATTTCTTCCTATGTTGCTGATACCAAGGGTGATGAACGAGATCAGTCAGGACAGAGACAAAGTTATCCTTTTTAGTGCCGTTCTGTCTGGGACAAGTATGGTACCCTTACGTGTTTACCTATGTATCCAACCATTGTTCAAGTTCCAAACCATTCCTCTTCTCCTGTCATGGGATGCTAGTTGGATGCTTCATCCCAACCTAGTAGTTCTCTGCCTCAGGGCCTGGCTCCTTGATGGCTCACAGGGTGAGAATCCTACTGCAATATGGGAGTTACGAGAGGTGTTACTCAATAGTAGAAAGAGATCAACCCTCACTACTCACCTGCAGAAATGGAACAGATTCATCACTGCCTCCTCCCTGATTTGGTGCCACTTTCAGTCATCCTGGATTATCTGTTGGATCTAAAGAAATCTGGGTTATCAGTTAGTTCGATTAAGGTCCATTTGGCCACAGTATCAGCCTTACATCCACTGATAGAAGGATTCTCCATATTTGCGCATCTGGTATCATGTAGGTTATTAAGGATGTGAGGAATCTCTGTGTCAAGGCTCCTTCCCCACTCTGAACTCTAGGGTACAGATGTGAGGACATGCATGAAAGACCCCCTAAGCTTATTCTTACCAGCTTAGGTTAAAAAATTCTTCAGGGTACAAACTTTGCCTTGTCCTTGAACCCTCTGCTGCCACCACCAAGCGTGCTAAACAAAGAACAGGGAAAGAGCCCACTTGAAGACATCTTCCCCCCCAAAATATCCCCCCAAGCCCTACACCCCCTTTCTTGGGGAAGGCTTGATAAAAATCCTCACCAATTTGCATATGTGAACACAGACCCAAACCCTTCGATCTTAAGAACAATAAAAAAACAATCAGGCTCTTAAAAGAAGAATTTTAATTAAAGAAAAAGTAAAAGAATCACCTCTGTAAAATCGGGATGGTAAATACCTTACAGGGTAATCAGATTCAAAACATAGAGAAAATCCCTCTAGGCAAAACCTTAAGTTACAAAAAGTCACAAAAACAGGAATATACATTCCATTCAGCACAACCTATTTTACCAGCCATTTAACAAAAGGAAATAGAACGCATTTCCAGCTAGATTGCTTACTAACTTTTTACAGGAGTTCTGAAGAGCATTCCTGATCTGTTCCTGGCAAATGCATCACACAGACAGACAGACACCCTTTGTGTCATCCCCCACCCCCCGCAGCTTTGAAAGTATCTTGTCTCCTCATTGGTCATTTTGGTCAGGTGCCAGCGAGGTTATCTTAGCTTCTTAACCCTTTACAGGTGAAAGGGTTGCCTCTGGCCAGGAGGGATTTTATAGTTCTGTATACAGAAAGGTGATTACCCTTCCCTTTATATTTATGACAATCTGCAATTTAGAAACCCTACCCAAACTGGGGACCTTAGCGTGGTACTCAGTTACCTTAGGAGACCTTCATTCGAATCAATGGCAACCTGTTCTCTGTTGCATTTATCTATGAAGACAGGCCTTTTTAGTAGCCTTCATGTCGGCCTGTAGGGTAAGGGAGATTGGGCCTTGATGGCAGAGCCCTGCCATCTCCCTCCCATATGGTGTTCTTTAAGGACAAGGTCTCTTTATGTCCGCACACTAAATCCTTACCTAAGGTTCTGTTGGAGTTCCACCTTCATCCGTACATCCATCTTCCAGTGTTTTTCCCGTAGCCACATACTGTAGTTCTTTACAGGAGTCCTGTTTACATATCTAGGATCTTAGAAGGGCATTGACCTTCCACTTAGTTAGGACCAAGCAATTTATGAAGTCGCTTAGGCTTGTCATTTCCTTTGTGGATAGTTCCACAGGGTCCTTGATCTCTACTGAGAGATGAATGGATATCTGTATTTATCATCACTTGTTATGATGCTGTGGGCACATTCAACCAGATGGCAGGCAACATCTATGACATTAGTGAAGAATGTACAGGTATCTGAAATATGTAGGGCCACTGTGGGGTTTTGATACGTACATTTTCAAAACATTATGCCCTGAGCCATGCTGTCAGATCCATGGTGGCACTTGGTTCTGCAGTGCTATCTTCAGTTCTGGACTCTATTCCAAAGCTTGTTCCTCCATCTGGGGATACTGCTCAGAAGTCACTTGAAGTGGAGCACTGGTAGGGATGCAACTCGAAAAAAAGGTAACTCACTTTGTGCAGTCACTGTGGCTCTTTGAGATGTCCCCCCGCATGGGTGCACCAATGTTTGTCCTCCTTTCCTTCTGTTTCAGACTGTTCCATAGGGAATGTTTGGGAGGAGAAAGAACTGAGAGCGGTTTGCCTGTGCACCCCTATATATCCTTGGTATCGGGCATGAGGAGGCATAGGGCACATGCATTGGCCAAACAGACACTGCTAACTGAAAATCTCTGATCAAGGGCTCGAGAGGCACATGCATACCTGAATTGATGCTCCCATAGGGACACATCTCAAACAATCACATTTCCTGCACAAAGTCAGTAACTTCTTCATGCAGAAGTCGACTTGCTTGCTCCTTTCAGCCCTAGCAGCTGGTTTACCTCTTGCCTTTCCCTGTGAAGATGATGACTTTGAAAATGTTAGAAACATTATTCTAATGGAGCTGTCTCATTTGCATTTTTAGTTCCTTCCCAAATCTGGGAGCCTGCAGTCAATTAATACTTCCCCTTCACCATCTTGAGTCTTTAGAGCACTCATCACTTGTCCATGCCTCACTTATTTTCATTTCCTTTTTACACAGACCTGTGCTGTTCCTATACCTTCACTGCTTTCCTCATCTGCTCTTGTTTTTGTACTTTGTTGTACCATTTTCATTCTTTCAGCTGTGCATTTGAGTTGTACAGGCAAACCATCACAAAAATAAATGTTGCCTGGTGTAACTCTTCTGCCAGGTGGAGCCAGCAGCAAGGAGGGCCAGATTCAATATCTAGGGGTGCCTTTTCAACAATACAACACAAACCTGCTCGAGCCCTCACCCAGTAACCTGGGAAAATTACACACCACCCCTAGGAGCCTCTGAGAGGCAATACTTCCCCTCTCACAAGCAGAGAGTCTGAGTGGAGAAAAACTTTTAATGAAAGGAGGGAAGCCACCCAACATTAATTAGGGAAAATGCCACAAGCAGGATTCATAATCATAAAACTATGAGCAGGACACCCACCCCAGCGTGCGTGGAGCAGTGCCTTCCACCTCATGTTCTTGAGTTCTACAAAAATGATTAGGGGACTGGAACACATGAGTTATGAGGAGAGGCTGAGGGAACTGGGATTGTTTAGTCTATGGAAGAGAAGAATGAGGGGGGATTTGATAGCTGCTTTTAACTACCTGAAAGGTGGATCCAAAGAGGATGGATCTAGACTATTCTCAGTGGTAGAAGAGGACAGGACAAGGAGTAATGGTCTCAAGTTGCAGTGGGGGTGGTTTAGGTTGGATATTAGGAAAAACTTTTTCACTAGGAGGGTGGTGAAACACTGGAATGTGTTGCCTAGGGAGGTGGTGGAATCTCCTTCCTTAGAAGTTTTTAAGGTCAGGCTTGACAAAGCCCTGGCTGGGATGATTTAGTTGGGATTGGTCCTGCTCTGGGCAGGGGGTTGGACTAGTTGGCCTCCAGAGGTCCCTTCCAACTCTGTTATTCTATGATTCTATGAACCAAAAGTTCCTTTTCTGAGTCCCCTCTCTGCACCCTCACCATACCTCACTCACAGTCAGGGACAGTCTTGGTCAGGGAGGACCGAGGGGTCAGAGGTGCATCTGTGTGAGTTCACCTCCTACCCAGGGTAGAAAGCACCTTTCTTGCTCTGCCATCTGAGTACTTGCTCTGGCTGGCCACCCCGCTAGCCACGGTTCTTCTCTGCTGGCCACCCTGCCAGCTGCATGTTCCACTCCTGCTGGCCATCTACTTGCTGCTCCCTTTGACTATCAGTTCTGCTGCCACCTTCCTCTCTGCTGTGACATCTGCAGGTCAGTCTCTTTAGTGATTTTCAGCTTTTAGTGGTTTTTCAGCGTTTAGCAGGCTGGGCAGAAACTGTCCCACCAAAAGTGATTTCAGCTTTCATTTAAGCACTTAAAATAACAAAGGGTCCTAATGGAGCCTATTTAGCTCTATCTTTGAACAGTGGAGAGGAGCAGGTTAAATAAGACTGGGGACCCTTAGGGAGAGTCCACACCTTGTGGCTGGGACACCCGTCCCCACCCCTTTTACTTTCACAGAGCTCAGGCATTTGAGCCCCTGACTTAACAAGGTCCTTTCAGCTGAGGGTGACCCCCTCATTTGGGACAGGTTAAGCACAGTTCTGCTCCCCTTCATTCATGCAACAAAGACAACAACATTGATGATAACATTTCACTACCTCTGCATTCAGTACTAAAGTGTTTTGTAACCCAACACCAGCCAAAGTTGATCACTTTGAGCAACACAGCTCTGTCTACCGGATATCTTGGGAGAGAAGGTGTGTTCATGTAAATACAGTTTGCTCCTGAAGTCTCTTCCCCTTCTCAGCTAGCTGTCAGGGGAGAACACATTCAGACCCTGCTTTCGCTGGTGTTCCTGGTTTGAAACTGTCCTCGGTTAGTAGTGATAGTGATTCCCATCTGATGGCTTTTTTACGGGCGATTTCTTAGTTGAAATGCATTGTTTTAGTTCCAGTCTCTAATGAAGGAACCACAGACATACCTCTACCTCTCTAACTCCATATCTGGTAATGTTTGACATTGTTCATTCACTCCTTGGCCTCTGAGAACAGTCTGCACAAACAGCCAACAAACAAACAATCTTCTCACCTGTAGAGGTCTTTCCTACAGAGTAGCATTGTTTCAAATAACCAGAGCATTGTGAGAGTTTCTGCTGCTCCTACCCAGGCCATACCTTGTCCTGTGGATATATAAAAGACCAGTCTCTTGATCTAGCATTCTTCAAAAATACTAAGGGTATGTCTACAATATGAAATTAGGTTGAATTTATAGAAGTCGTTTTTTTAGAAATCGTTTTTATATAGTCGATTGCGTGTGTCCCCACACAATGTTCTAAGTGCATTAACTCGGCGGAGTGCTTCCATAGTACTGAGGCTAGCATCGACTTCTGGAATGTTGCACTGTGGGTAGCTATCCCACAGTTCCCGCAAGTCTCCGCTGCCCATTGGAATTCTAGGTTGAGATCCCAATGCCTGATGGGGCAAAAAACATTGTAGCGGGTGATTCTGGGTACATGTTGTCAGGCCCTCCCTCCCTCTGTGAAAGCAACGGCAGAAAATCGTTTCGTGCCTTTTTTCCTGAGTTACCTGTGCAGACGCCATACCACGGCAAGCATGGAGCCTGCTCAGTTCACTGTCACCGTGTGTCTCCTGGGTGCTGGCAGATGAGGTACTGCATTGCTACACAGCAGCAGCAACCCATTGCATTGTGGGAACAGAGGGTGCAATAGGCCTGAAAACCATCCTCATTGTGTCCGAGGTGCTCCTGGCCACCTCGGTAAGTTCAGTCAGGAGCACCTGGGCAGACATGGGCAAAGGGACTAAATTAGGAGTGACTCGACCAGGTCATTCTCTTTAGTCCTGCAGGCAGTCCTATTGCACCATCTTCTGCCGAGCAGCCAGGAGATGTGGATGGCTTGCAGTCCTACTGCACCGTCTGCTGCCAGCCAGAGATGTAAAAGATAGATGGAGTGGATCAAAACAAGAAATAGACCAGATTTGTTTTGTATTCATTTGCTCCCTCCCTCCCTTCCTCCCTCCGTGAAATCAACGGCCGAGAATCGTTTTGGTGAGGTCTGTCAGGGGCACCTTAAAAACCTGAATGGAGATTCGGTTCTGCCTGAAATACCAGAGGGAGGGATACTTAGTGGGTTGAGCATTGGCCTGCTAAACCCAGGGTTTTTAGTTCAATCCTTGAGGGGGCCATTCTGTGTGACAGTTTCTCCTTGATGTAAAGCCACCCCCTTTGTTGATTTTTAATTCCCTATAAGCCAACCCTGTAAGCCATGTCGTCAGTCGCCCCTCCCTCCGTCAGAGCAACGTCAGACAATTGTTCCGCATCTTTTTTCTGTGCAGACGCCATACCACGGCAAGCCTGGAGCCCGCTCAGATCACTTTGACAATTAGGAGCACATTAAACACCACGTGCATTATCCAGCAATATGTGCAGCCCCAGAACTTGGCAAAGCGAAACCGGACGAGTAGGCGATGTCAGCGCGGTGATGAGGAGATGGACACAGACTTCTCTCAAAGCACGGGCCCTGGTAATGAGGGCGTCATGGTGCTAGTGGGGCAGGTTCATGCAGTGGAACGCCGATTCTGGACCCGGGAAACAAGCAGAGACTGGTGGGACCGCATAGTGTTGCAGGTCTGGGATGATTCCCAGGGGCTGCAAAACTTTTGCACGCGTAAGGGCACTTTCATGGAACTTTGTGACTTGCTTTCTCCTGCTCTGAAGCGCATGAATACCAAGATGAGAGCAGCCCTCACAGTTGAGAAGCAAGTGGCAATAGCCCTGTGGAAGCTTGCAACGCCAGACAGCTACCAGTCAGTCGGGAATCAATTTGGAGTGGGCAAATCTACTGTGGGGGCTGCTGTGATGCAAGTACCCAATGTAATCAAAGATCTGCTGATATCAAGGGTAGTGACCCTGGGAAATGTGCCTGTCATAGTGGATGGCTTTGTTGCAATGGGATTCCCTAACTGTGGTGGGGCCATAGACGGAACCCATATCCCTATCTTGGCACCGGAGCACCAAGCCGGCGAGTACATAAACTGCAAGGGGTACTTTTCAATAGTGCTACAAGCACCGGTGGATCAAAAGGGACGTTTCACCAACATCAACGTGGGGTGGCCGGGAAAGGTACACGACGCTCGCATCTTCAGGAACACTGGTCTGTTTCAAAAGCTGCAGGAAGGGACTTTATTCCCAGACCAGAAAATAACCGTTGGGGATGTTGAAATGCCTATAGTTATCCTTGGGGACCCAGCCTACACCTTAATGCCATGGCTCATGAAGCCATACACAGGTAGCCTGGACAGTAGTCAGGAGCTGTTCAACTACAGGCTGAGCAAGTGTAGAATGGTGGTAGAATGTGCATTTGGACGTTTAAAGGCGCGCTGGCGCAGTTTACTGACTCGGTTAGACCTCAGCAAAACCAGTATTCCCACTGTTATTACTGCTTGCTGTGTGCTCCACAATCTCTGTGAGAGTAAGGGGGAGACGTTTATGGCGGGGTGGGAGGTTGAGGCAAATCACCTGGCCGCTGGTTCCGCACAGTCAGACACCAGGGCAGTTAGAAGAGCACAGGAGGGTGTGGTGTGCATCAGAGAAGCTTTGAAAATCAGTTTCATGACTGGCCAGACTACGGTGTGAAAGTTCTGTTTGTTTCTCCTTGATGAAACCCCTCCCCTTGGTTCACTCTACTTCCCTGTAAGCTAACCACCCTCCCCTCCTCCCTTCGATCACCGCTTGTAGAGGCAATAAAGTCATTGTTGCTTCATATTCATGCATTCTTTATTAATTCATCACACAAGTAGGGGGATAACTGCAAAGGTAGCCCGGGAGGGGTGGTGGAGGAGAGAAGCACCGGGAGGGCTGGTGGTGGAGGGAAGGACAAGGCCACATAGCACTTTAGAAGTTTAAAACTTTAAAATTTATTGAATGCCAGCCTTCTGTTGCTTGGGCAATCCTCTGCGGTGGAGTGGCTGGAGGCCCCCCCACCGCATTCTTGGGGGTCTGGGCGAGGAGGCTATGGAACTTGGGGAGGAGGGCGGTTGGTTACACAGGGGCTGTTGCGGCGGTCTGTGCTCCAGCTGCCTTTCCTGCAGCTCAGCCATATGCTGGAGCATATTAGTTTGATCCTCCAACAGCCTCAGCATTGAATCCTGCCTCCTTTCATCACGCTGCCACCACCTTTCAGCTTCAGCCCACCACCTCTCCTCCTGGTCATTTTGTGCTTTCCTGCACTCTGACATTGTCTGCCTCCATGAATTTGTCTGTGCTCTGTCAGTGTGGGAGGACAGCATGAGCTCAGAGAACATTTCATCGCGAGTGCATTTTTTTTTCTCCTTCTAATCTTCACTAGCCTCTGGGTAGGAGAAGATCCTGTGATCCTTGAAACACATGCAGCTGGTGGAGGAAAAAAAAAAAGGGACAGTGGTATTTAAAAAGACACATTTTATAGAACAATGGGTACACTCTTTCACGGTAAACCTTGCTGTTAATATTACATACATAGAACATGTGCTTTCGTTCCAAGGTCGCATTTTGCCTCCCCCCACCATGTTGGTAGCCCCTTCCTCCTCCCCGTGGCTAACAGCAGGGAACATTTCTGTTCAGCCACAGGCAAACAGCCTAGCAGGAACGGACACCTCTGAATGTCCCCTTAAGAAAAGCACCCGATTTCAACCTGGTGACCATGAATGATATCACTCTCCTGAGGATAACACAGAGAGATAAAGAACGGATGTTGTTTGAATGCCAGCAAACATACAGTGCAATGCTTTGTTCAACAATGATTCCTGAGTATGTACTACTGGCCTGGAGTGGTAAAGTGTCCTACCATGGTGGATGGAATAAGGCTGCCCTCCTCAGAAACCTTTTGCAAAGGCTTTGGGGGTCCATCCAGGAGAGCCGCGAATGCCAGGGCAAATTAATGATTAAACATGCTTGCTTTTAAACCATGTATACTATTTAAAAAGGTACACTCACCAGAGGTCCCTTCTCCGCCTGGCGGGTCCGGGAGGGAGCCTTGGGTGGGTTCGGGGGGTACTGGCTCCAGGTCCAGGGTGAGAAACAGTTCCTGGCTGTTGGGAAAACCGGTTTCTCTGCTTGCTTGCTGTGAGCTATCTACAACTTCATCATCATCATCTTCCTCATCCCCAAAACCTGCTTCCGTGTTGCCTCCATCTCCATTGAAGGAGTCAAACAACACGGCAGGGGTAGTGGTGGCTGAACCCTCTAAAATGGCATGCAGCTCATTATAGAAGCGGCATGTCCGGGGCTCTGACCCGGAGCGGCCGTTTAGCTCTCTGGTTTTCTGGTAGGCTTGCCTCAGCTCCTTAAGTTTGACGCGGCACTGCTTTGGGTCCCTGTTATGGCCTCTGTCCTTCATGCCCTTGGAGATTTTGACCAATGTTTTGGCATTTCGAAAACTGGAACGGAATTCTGATAGCACAGATTCCTCTCCCCATACAGCGATCAGATCCCGTACCTTCTGTTCGGTCCATGCTGGAGCTCTTTTGCGATTCTGGGACTCCATCATGGTCACCTCTGCTGATGAGCTCTGCATGGTCACCTCTGCTAATGAGCTCTGCACTCACCTGCAGCTTGCCATGCTGGTCAAACAGGAAATTGAAATTCAAATGTTCGCGGGCCTTCTCCTGTCTACCTGGCCAGTGCATCTCAGTGAGAGTGCTGTCCAGAGCGGTCACAATGGAGCACTCTGGGATAGCTCCCGGAGGCCGATACCGTCTAATTGTGTACACAGTACCCCAAATTCGACCCAGCAAGGCTGATTTTAGCGCTAATCCTCTTGTCGGGGGTGGAGTAAGGAAATTGATTTTAAGAGCCCTTTAAGTCGAAAAAAAGGGCTTCATCATGTGGATGGGTGCAGGGTTAAATTGATTTAATGCTGCTAAATTCGACCTCAACTCCCAGTGTAGACCGGGGCTAAGGATCAGATACTTCCCATCCTTACTTCACATGAAAGTCCCATTTGACTTCATGCTGTGTAGTGTTCAGTATGAATAAGGGTTTTGCAATCTGTCTCTAAATAATGTATTTTTTTTCAAGCTTACTAACTTTGTGTTCTTCAGCTTATTACAAACAATGCACAGGTAATTAGGAACGTTGCCTCACATTTGTGTAACAAATCGTATCGCAAGGTCTTGCAACCCCAACTCACATAACTTAGTGCCCGTGTGAAATTGCTCATGTGAGTAAGGGCTGCAGGATCAGATCCACGAATAGCACGTAAAGTGAAGCATATTTGTTATGCAAAAAAAAATACATATACTCAGCTTTGCGTAAATACACTCGTTGCCTATAAAAATGCCTAGACTGACAATTATTCTGAGGGTTACAGTGACACTTACATTAAGCCATTCTTGAATTTTAAACTAAAGGATTAGCAGAGAGGGCTTTGTGTTACATGTTAAATAGTTCAGTGAAAGGGGCTTTTTCTGGATGCACGAAACATCTTGAGCTTTACCAGCAATGCCCAAAGAGTTGTCATGTTACATTTGCTCTAAAGGTTTTAAATAACAAAATCACGAAGCATTCTTTAAATATGCACCTGTTAATAAACTCTCTTTCTCTCTCTTGTTTCCCCTTATTATTTTTCAGCAAGTCACAGGCAGAAGTTTTGGTGACAAAGATTTTCGTTCTGGATTAGAAAATGGTATTCTGCTTTGTGAGTAAGTAAAGCTTTTAGTTTGAACTTCACATGCAGTTTTGACTAAAGAGGAAACCTATTTACTTTAGCTGGTACAATGCAACGGTTGGTTTTCTTTTCTTTTGACTTTGGGTACACTACATATTTCATCACACTGTTGTTCCAGTGCCAATGCTTTTGTTATGGTGAGAATTGAAATGTGGTTTAAAAAAAGCAAGATTTACAAAGGGCTTCTCCTCCGCCTCTCCCTCTCCCCATATGTAAAGTAAAAGTGATGTTTGCATTTTGGATTTCTTCTGTTTAAAGTGGGTGACTGCAGTTTGGAAACTGTGTGCCACACCTGGCCTGCAGACAACTCTCTTGCAATGAAGAGTTTTGGATCAATTCCAGGTTGTACTGTTGGCAAGACTTACCCATCTAGGTACAAGCTTATTTGCTCTTACATCCTTTGAGGTCCAGGCTGTACTCTGAACCTTTTTTTTTTTTAAAGATACGCTTGAAGAACATACTTCAGAATTCTTCATAATACAACCAGATCATAGATTTAAACAAAATTCACCAAACTCAACACTCCTGTCAAGGTTCCTTCCCCACTCTGAACTCTAGGGTACAGATGTGGGGACCTGCATGAAAACCTCCTAAGCTTACTTTTACCAGCTTAGGTTAAAACTTCCCGAAGGTACAAATTATTTTACCCTTTGCCCTTGGATTTCCACTGCCACCACCAAACTTTATCTGGGTTCCTGAAAAAACAGAGTTTGGACCAGTCTTTCCCCCCAAAATCCTCCCAACCCTTGCACCCCACTTCCTGGGGAAGGTTTGGTAAAAAATCCTCACCAATTTGCATAGGTGACCGCAGACCCAAACCCTTGGATCTTAGAACAATGAAAAAGCATTCAGTTTCCTTATAAGAAGACTTTTAATAGAAGTAAAAAGAAAAGAATTACCTCTGTAAAATCAGGATGGTGAATATCTTATAGGGTAATTAGATTCAAAACACAGAGAATCCCTCTAGGCAAAACCTTAAGTTACAAAAAAGACACACAGACAGGAATATTCATTCTATTCAGCACAGCTATTTTCTCAGCCATTTAAAGGAATCATAATCTAACACACATCTAGCTAGATTACTTACTAAGTTCTAAGACTCCATTCCTGTTCTGTCTCCGGCAAAAGCATCACACAGACAGACACAGACCCTTTGTTTTTCTCCCTCCTCCCAGCTTTTGAAAGTATCTTGTCTCCTCATTGGTCACTTTGGTCAGGTGCCAGCGAGGTTACCTTTAGCTTCTTAACCCTTTACAGGTGAGAGGATTTTTCCTCTGGCCAGGAGGGATTTGAAAGGGGTTTACCCTTCCCTTTATATTTATAACAACTCCCATGTTAAAGTTCATACTTATGTCGGGGTGAGTGTGTGTGTCAGTGGTTGATCTGGGTTTAATTTCCAAATAAATCTAAAGGAGTTAAGTGCCCAGTTCACTGCCTTTCACTGTGATTTGGGTGCTTAGCTCCCACAGGCTCCTTTGAAAATACCACCCCTTAGTGAGGAGTTTGAGAAAAGCTACTGTAGCTGTCCCATCTGTAGTGGCTAAATTCTGCCCCTGCATATGTGTAGGGCTGCTATTTAAATCCAATGGGAACTGTAAGTCTGAATTTGGCCTTAAAAGGTACAGAACTAAATGCAAATTGAAGCTTACAAATAGAGGTCTTGAAAACATTAAACTTGAGAAGTACATTTCTTGTATTTGTTACAATTCTTTAGTTTTGGAGACGAGAGAAATCTGATTTGGATTCTGCTTTTGATGCTGTATAGTTCAGTTAATACCATTTACTTAAGCAGTACTTGGCTTTGGAAAGCTGAACCTTGTTTACAGAAATGTATATCTCACTAATGCAATTGAACTTTAACAGTGAAAAGTTAAAGAAAGTCTGCAGAGCAGAGATGAGCTTATTTACCTATCTTTCCCTCCCCACAAGTCATATCTTGGCAAAGACAAATATAAATATTGCTGATCCAGGTGATATTCAATATGCAGATAGCAGTCTGTAGCGGTTACATCACAGTGTGTGTAATGGTCGGTCTTGAACAATCTCTTCCTCCTTAGTGCAAAATACTTCAGTTGGAAGTACTGTGTATTGAATCTCATTAACTTTATTCTTGCTTGTGAGGGTTGAATTGTGTTGGTAAAAGAGGATGTGTGTTTCAGGATTAGATCTTAATCTGATCTGCAAATAAACAGGTAGTCTGGTTTAAGTGGTGTAAATCTTTCTGATGCAAAGCTTAAGTAACAAATGTTATGCTTTATTGCCTCCATTGTAATACATGAGTATCTATCTCTTAGGAGGCTGTGGGGGCCAGTCATTATGATAGTGGATGAAGAGATCAGACTAGTTGATCCTTCTACCAACTTGCTGTATGATGTGGGGAAAAATCACTTTTCTTCTGTGTGTCTGTTTACCAGTCTGCGCAAGCCATATAATGCTTGCCACCTGTAATGATGCTGGCTTTGGTGGGACCCAACTGAGGGTACCCATTCAGGACAAATTGCTTAAAGCAGGGCAGTTACAGCGCAAGGCAGGGGTTCCTTTGCACACGAAGGTAAAACAAACCAGCCAAACAGAGAAGACTTCGGTTTTACCCCACTGGCTATCCAGAAGTCATACAAGCAATTTCCTTAAACACTCCAGTTTCCCAGTATCACCACCAGTGCCACCCCTTATGGGGATGAATGGTTATGAAAACCAATACCCCAGTAAAAGAAAAAGGTTCTCCCGATCCCAAAGGACCAAGCCCCAGACCCAGGTCAATATACAAGTCAGATCTTACCCACAAATAACACTGTTGCCAATCCTTTAGAATCTAAAATCTAAAGGTTTATTCATAAAAGGAAAAAGATGTAGATGAGAGCTAGAATTGGTTAAATAGAATCAGTTACATACACTAATGGCGAAGTTCTTGGTTCAGGCTTGTAGCAGTGATAGAATAAACTGCAGGTTCAAATGAAGTCTCTGGTGTACATCCACAGCTGGGATGGGTCATCCAGGTTGTGAGTTCAATCCCTGAGGGGGCCATCTGGGGGGCGGGGGGGAATTGGGAATGGTGCCTGCTTTGAGGAGGGGGTTGGACCAGATGTTCTCTTGAGGTCCCTTCCAACCCTGATATTCTATGATTCAGTTCTTTGTTCAGAGCTTCAGTTTGTAGCAAGTTTCCTCCAGAGGTCAGAAGCAGGATTGAAGACAAGATGGAGGAGCTGCAGCAGCCTTTTATAGTCTCTTGCCATGTGGTCTGTCTTTCTGTCTTCCAAGCTATCCAGCACATGGTGTGAAAAAACCTTAGAGTTCTGTCCATAGGCATGTCCCTGCATGCCTTGCTGAGTCACAAGGTGTACCTGCCTTCTTCCAACGGGTCAGTTGTGTAGCTGATAGTCCTTAATGGGCCATCAAGCAGGCTAGGCAGTGCTGTTGCCAAATTGTCTGGGGTGTCACCCAGAAGCATAGCACAAGTTTGAAATACAGACGGTATAGAACCAATAGTTAAACTTTAAATACAAAAATGATACATGCATACAGATAGCATAATCATAACCAGCAAACCATAACCTTTCCATAGACACCTTACTGCACCTCCTTTGTATAAGATTTGGTCCAACTATAGGACCTTGGTTGCAACAATGATCTATACGATGCCAGTTTGTGTAAATAATGTCACACCGCCTCATGGTGTGTTTTATAGGAAGACCATCCAGGGTGCCCTGGGTCATAGTCAGAGAGTTTAAAGCCAGAAGGGACTGCTGGATTACCTAGTCTGACCTGCTGTATATCACAGGTCGCCATACCACCCAGCACCCCCCCACACTAAACCCAACAACCAAAATCGGACCAAAGTATTATAACCCATAGGAGACTAGACTGTAACATGCTATAGGAGGAGAATAGGAGGGGCTGAGGTGTATCTATACCCGAGACCCCTGGAACTGCAGGGAAATGATTACGTGAGATACACTCAGATAATCCTGGCAATTGACTCATGCCCACACACTATAGAGGAAGGCAAAAATTCTAAAGTATCTGCCAGTCTGACTTCACCAGACCAGGTTAGTCTGGTATGATCTATCTTTTGGTAAACCTATGTCGCTTTACATCCCCTTTACTGTTTACCTCCATGAATTTAATTATTCTTTCCTTCAAAATTTGTTCAAAAGCATTGGATAATACTGAGGTTACACTAACAGGTCCATAATTGCCCAGATCACTTCCCCACCCTTTCTTAAAAATAGGTGACGTTAGCTGTTCTCCAGTCTTATGGTACTACCCTCAAATAGAAATTTTTATTAAAAGTCCTTCCTATTGGGCTAGCAGTCTCATGTGCCTGTTAGTCCAGTATACTGGGATGGAAATTATCCGGTCGCCTCAATTTGCATTAAACTCTTTAATTTTCTCTTCCACCTCACTTGTGGTAACTTCAGTTTCTATACACTTGCTTCTATCAGCCATCCTGTCTTCAATGGCCATGTTATCCTTACTGAAAACTGAAGCAAAGTAATCATTTAGTTTTTTGGGCCAGTATTAGAGATGATCTTGAATCTTCTTCCCATCTGCACTGCACAGCGGCTCAATCTCATCCATTCTTATTCTCTTTTTATTTATGTAACTAACAAATCTCTTTATTTTAATTTCCTCGACAAGAGCTAATTCAGCTTGACTTGTAGCCATTCTCACTTATTTCCACATTTTCTAACTTCCATGGTGTAACCATCTTTGTCCAATCCCTGTAGGCTTTCTGCTTACTCCTAATAACCCTTTTGAGATGGTTATTCATCCAGCTGGGTCTAGAGACTCTCTGCAAGCTTCTTTTCCCACCTTGCTTGGGATGCAAATTTCAGATAGTCTTTTTTGTATAGAAGATTTGAAGAAATTCCAAGTCTCCTCTACATTGAAATCCAAGATGTTCAATCCAGTTGAACTCTAATTCCCTTAATTTCCCAAAGTCTGTCCTTTCGAAATCAACTTGTGATCACTCAATTCAAGATTATTTCCTACAAGCTCTTCTATGGCATCCTCACTACTTACAAAACCAAGTCTAAAATTGCATTACCTGTTGTTGATTCAATGACCATTTGATTCAGAAACTGTCATCTATCACAGTCAGGAATAACTGGGCCCTGCCAGTATCCATTCTATATCTGGGAAGTTTGTTTCCTGTTATGACACAATTCCCCATAGTATTTATCTTTCTAATAATATTAAAGAGCTCTCCATCCATACGAATCTGACCCTGCTGGTCTATTGCAGACCCTTAACACTGTCCTAAAGAAATCTCTATTATAGTCCTTCCCCAAAGTGATTTTGACCCAAACAAAATTCCGTTTTGTCCATACTATCACTTATTTCTTTACAGTTTAGTCCACCATATTTATCTTTGACTACCTCTCCTAACAGCACGTACCCTTCAATACCTGTACTCCAGTCATGAATGCTATTCCATCTTTCTGTAATCACTATAATATCCTGTTTGACCTCCTGTCGTTAGTGCAAGTTCTTCCATTTTATTGCCTGGGCTCCTTAAATTAGTGTGCAAGCATTTCAGTTGTTTTCCCATGGACCTCACACAGTTTTTTCCTCACACAGGATTAAGTATACTCTTTTCACTAACTGTATCACCTACCTGACCACTTCTCCAATCAATATTTGTACTTTTTCTTTCTTATTGTTCATAATTTTACCTTATAGTGTTTCTTTATCCTTTACTGTATCTTCATTTAGCTCTCTCTCTTCCTACTGTGTATGGAAGCAAGTTGTGGAGATTTCATGAGTTTCTCCCAATCTTTTCCCCTCATCTCCCAGTGTATAGCCCTTCTTATCAATCATGCCAGCCTTCAACCCAGAAGATTAATACCCCACATACTCAAGAGGAGTCCATCAGTCAAGTCGTCTTCTTTCTGTAAATGCCTCCCAATAGTCAATCATCCCAAAACCTTCCTCATTGCACCAATCCTTGAGTCATCTGTTGATCTTCATTATCTTGTCATGCCTTTGCTCTCCTTTTCTAGGGACTGGAAATATTCTGCTGAAAATCACCTGAGCTTCCACTTTTTTAAGGGTCTTACTCAGCATAATCATCCTTGATCCATTCCAATGGCAATCTAGCTGTGTTGATGATTTCTCCCCCCTCCCATCAGGATCCTTTTCAACCTCACATCCATATCTCATATCCTTGTTAGTGGCAGGCAGTATGTTCTCCTGTTCTCTGGATTTGGATCTGGTCTGGTTACAGGCATTGGACTTTGCATTGGTTTTCACGGCTGAGGATGTGAGGGAGATTCCCAAACTTGAACCATTCTTTTTAGGTGACAAATCTAAGGAACTGTCCCAGATTGAGGTGTCATCAAATTGATAAACTAAAGGAGTAATAAGTCACCAGGACCAGATGGTATTCATCCAAGAGTTCTGAAGGAACTCATATGTGAAATTGCAGAACTACTAACTGTAGTCTGTAACCTATTATTTAAATCAGCTTCTGTACCAAATGACTGGAGGATAGCTAATGTGATGCCAATTTTTAAAAGGGGCTCCAGAGGTGATCCTGGCAATTATAGGCTGGTAAGTCTGACTTCAGTACCTGGCAAACTGATTCAAACTATAGTAAAGAACAAAATTGTCAGACACATAGATGAACATAATTTGTTGGGGAGGAGTCAACATGGTTTTTGTAAAGGGAAATGATGCCTTACCAATCTACTAGAATTATTTGAGGGCGTCAACAAACATGCGGACAAGGGTGATCCAGTGCATTTAGTGTATTTGGACTTTCAGAAAGCCTTTGATATGGTCCCTCATGAAAGGCTCTTAAGTAAACTAAGTGGTCATGGGATAAGAGGGAATGTCCTCTCATGGATCAGTAACTGATTAAAATATAGGAAACAAAGGGTAGGAATAAATGGTCAGTTTTCACAATGTAGAGGGGTAAATAGCAGGGTCTACCAAGGCATCTGTACTGGGACCAGCACAGTTCAACATATTCATAAATGATTGGGAAAAGGGGATAAACAGTGAGGAGGCAAAGTTTTCAGATGATACAAAATTACTCAAGAAAGTTAAGTCCAAAGCTGACTGTAAAGAGTTACAAAGGGATCTCACTGGGTGACTTGGCAACAAAATGTCAGATGGAGTTCAGTGTTGATAAATGCAAAGTAATGAACATTGGGAAAAATGATCCCAATTATACATACAAAATGAGGGGTTCTAAGTTAACTGTTACCACTCAAGAAAGAGATCTTGGAATCCTTGTGGATAGCTCTCTGAGAACATCTGCTCAATGTGCTGTGACAGTTAAAAAAGCGAACAATGCTAGGAATCATTAGGAAAGGGATAGACAGTAAAACAGAAAATACCATAATGCCACTATGTAAAGTCCAGGTACTCTGACACCTTGAATGCTGTGTGCTGTTCTGGTTACCCATCTCAAAAAAATATGTTCGAATTGAAGCGTACAGAGAAGGGCAACAAAGATTAGGGGTATTTGACGAGCTTCCATACAAGGAGAGCTTAAAAAGACTGGGCCTCTTGATAAAATCATAAATGGTGTGGAGAAAGTGAATAAGGAAATGTTATTTACCCCTTCACATAACACAAGAACTAGGGGGTCACCCAATGAAATTAATGGGCAGCAGGTTAAAACAAACAAAAGGAAGTACTTTACACAATGCACAGTCAACCTGTGGAACTTGCAGCCAGGGGATGTTGTGAATGTCAGAACTATAACTGGGTTCAAAAAAGTTTAAGGATAGGTCCATTAATGGCTATTAGTCAAGATGCTCAGGGATGCAACCCCAGCTCTGGGTGTCCCTAAACCTCTGACTGTTGGAAGCTGGAAATGGACAACTGGAGATGGATTACTCAATAGATTGCCCTATTCTGTTCATTCCCTCTGAAGCATCTTGCACTTGCCACTGTCAGAGACAGGATACTGTGTTAGATGCACAATTGGTTTTGACCCAGGATGGCTGTTCTTTTGTACTGCATGAAGTAGTTCAGATCTCTGTTGTTGCTGGTTTATGTAGTCATAACGGCACTGGCTACATTTAGTCACGTTTTTAAGCTTCCCTTTGCAAATATGGGGGTAAGAAATTTTAGTTTTTGGTAATAAACAAAAGCTGAGATCCTACTGTGATCGCATGACTCTGTGAGCCAAGGCCATAGACACAGTGGTGTAGTGTAGACAACCCTGCTGCCACTGTTCTCCCACTGGCAAAGGAGGGAGAGAGAGTTACTGCAGCAGAGACCCGACTAGCTAGAGAAGACTTCAGAAGTCTGCTTTGGTGCCAGCCACTCCTATGTGCTTGTGTCTGGCTATGGTCTTGATCCCTCAGCACTTATGTAAGTATTTCTTTTGGCTTCAGGATCTGACCTTGTTCTTGTACTTTATACCTCTAGCTTTGTCTTGATCTGAGGATTTTGTTAAAAGTTAATGTTGGAGAATGCCGTAATGGTGAAAGCTGACAAATATGACTGATAGCTCAGTCATTTCTTCTTTTTGGATTCTAAACTCCACTCATGCTGTTTGCATAACAGCACCAGTTCTAATTGTTCATGCAGCTGTGCTTAGAAGTTATTGATCTTTTTTTGTTTTTTAGAAAGTATGTTATGGCTCTTTGGCATAGTTCTGATCAATGTCAGTTCAGACAGTGACTTCAGTGAGGGGCATTCTAGCACACCAGGATATTGGCAATTCCTATTAGGTTCCTGCTCCGTTTGCTAACCTACCATTTTTACATATTATGTGTCACACCCAGAGATTTCAGGGCTTTCCCTTGGTATGCTGCTGCTGGCTTTCCCATGCATCAGACAAACTTGCTATTCCCTGGGACCTGCTGGAGGAGGGCAGCTCATTCAACCTGATAGCTGGCAAGAGGGAAGAGTGGAATTGTAACAACAAGTACACCTAAAAATTCCTGACTTCTGCCCCCATGACACGCTTTTTTTGTTTTTGTTTTTTTTGCTATGAAGTATGAACATTTGGGCTTGATCTAGGTCCTAGGAAGCTGGGGGATTAATCAAGAAGAAATGTAATGTTGTAACTACAATGGTTAGGTTGTTCTTATGTAAGAAGCCATGCATCCAGGAAAGAGGGATTGTTGCGAAAGAAGAAATCATAAGATATTTTTTTCCACTGTGGGTTACTGCCCATTTCCCCCATGCTGTTGCTTTTTACAGAAGAAAGACAGGAAGTTAAGTAACAGTTGTGATTTAATGATGGTTGAGCAGAAAAGGAAAAATACACATAATACAATAAAGATAAAACATTCTTGCAACATTCTCTTTGCTCTCAAGCACTTTCTTGTAATGTTTTCCTCTTGCGATCTTTTTTAATTTAAATTGAATTTTGTGATTCTGCATTAAACCACAATGGGTTCAGCTCCTGTTGCTTACAGATTCAAGTTCAGAGTGAATATCACCTCTCGTGCTTTTCTCAGATTTGGGGTCTCCAGAAACACGCAAAGACCAAGGATAGTAACCACAAAGTCTTACATCTACTATAAGTTTTATGAAAGCAATAAGTGAAGTTAGTTACCCATGCATCTATAAATCCTAAAAAATCCCTTGCAATGGCTAATACTATAGTTATACTCACATCTCCAAAAATATTCTAGGGTCTGATGGATCTCTCAACTGGGGTAATTGATACAGGAGTGGATCCTACTGGGGTTTCCTGTGGGTCTTCCCCCTGTAACCCAACTATGCTATCTTCTTTATCCTATTGTTATGGCTACACCTTATGCATATGCATGAGGGTTTCAACCCTCTTTTCCTTATCTGTACTTCCACATCCCATGAATATTGGGGTGCTCCATTTGTTTCTTAGGTCCCCTTATTTTCACTAACAAAATATATCCATAGTAACCTGCAGACAAAGCAGGGCATCCTATGATGTTACAATCAGGTGTCTTTGTGGTCTTGGACAGGATGTTGTGGTCTGTTTTTCCAGACCATTCTCTATTGGCACATTCTTCCCAGTAATCTTGTAACCTTACTGGCACAGTGTTATTCCTAGGTCACCAACTCACGTCAAGCGTTCTGAAAGCCTATGGCCTTGTAAGGGTAAGCTTAAATCTTACAGGCCTGAGCCCGTAAGCCTGGCATTAGAGCCGGACTTCACTTATATACCTAATACACAATCGTCACTCCTAAATGCTTGTCAGTCTTATATTTCTGTAATCCTATAATTTAAATCTATTTAGCATGCATTCATTATGTATGAAATAGCATAAGGTTTGACCATAAAACTAAGTAACAATGATAAATTGATGATCAAATGAACGACTTGGCTATACGCTGTTACACTTCTGTGCTGCAGATCAGGTTCTGAGAAATTGTCTCATTCACAGTTCTGTATTTGTTAATTACAGGAATCTGAATATGGGTGTGAAATTGAAACTAGGCATAGTGAATAGGGTTGTGTGTTTCTCTTTATGCGAACCTAGCTCTCAGTGAGTGGGGAAACGCACCTTAAGATCTCATTCCACAAACATTTATCGCATGTGATTAGTCCATAAATTCTCATCCCTTTCATGTTTTTTCCAAAACAAACAATATTAAAAGGTCTGATCCTGAGGGGTACTGAACAACTTAAACTCCTGTTGGCTTTAATGAGAGCTGAAGGTCCACAACACCTCTCAGGATGAGGCCCTGCACTTGAAAAACCCTTATTTTACAGTAACTATTTTCTATACATATTTTTATTACTCAGCCTGTAAATCCTAGATTTATATTTAGATGGTGTAAGGATAATTGGGGATGGATATTTAAACACCAGTTTTGAACCCAAACTAAAATATCAATGCAAAATAAATCTGGCTTGGCTGTGAAATGACAGCAACATATCTTGTATGTCACACTATGCTCTTTACCGGCTCACAGATTGTATGGATTAGTTCACTTGTATGTGTGCCTGCTGCATGTTAATAAATGTACTGAACTAAAATACTGGTTTGATGTAATAAGGCCTTGATTCAATTCAGTGTGTGCTTAAATACCACAGACTTCAATGTTGAGCACATGTGTAAGTGTTTGCTGAATCAGTGCATCAGTGTATAACAATAGACTCTTTATATACCTGTGTTATTGGAGCTCTACCCCACTTACCTGTATTAAACTCTTGTATATTCTGTGTACCTGCTTACTTGTCCTATCCTGTAACTATTCCTTTGAATTACAAATAAATGGTTGCTTAAAAAAGAAAAGAAACCTTCTTCTGTATACTTCAGCTTGGGAATTATATTTGTGGAGTAAATACATGTGTTGTTAAAAATGTATTCTAAAAAGAGCTCTTCCCTTTGTATTAAGGAATAAGCATTCCAGGATTTTCCATTACATTTTTATTGAAAGAATAAATACAGAAGTTATGTTAAAATGTAATAAAGGAATCTTGATACAATTTATCCAGTAAATTCAAGGGAAAGGTCTTGAACAATCTTTTTCTGATATACACACTTTTCCTCACAATGTGAGTTAAGAATAGCATCTTAGCTTTAAAAGGACAGTATCACAAAATTTTAGTTTTCTATAAAAACATGTTTAACAGAAATTAATCGTACTCTGAAAGAAAACTAGTGTGGCTATAAATTTGAATAGTAATGAGAAAATGATTATGATCAAGAATTAATGAAACCGTTTCCTAGGTTATGGGACTAATCTTATCTAAATAAGAAATTGACTTGGCACATGCTGTTCATGCCATTGGTGATGAGCTGCTTATTCTCAGAAAGCAGAGTTGCTTTGGCTTTGCATCATGATTACAGCACATGTCACCAAGCATTGGACTGGCATGAGCAAGGTTTTCAGAACAGGTTGGGTACATGCCAGATAAATGCAAAGCCAACACTCTGGCATGATAAAATTAGGCTTTAGAGTCAGTGGTAGAATTCTGTGTGGTGCTGGGTTTCAGAGTTACTTTCATTATATACATGGTATTTTAAATGGTTGGATGTCAAAATCTTGTATCTGCAATTTAATTCCAGCATGGTAAAATCACTGGGCCATTCATGGGGGCATGATGGGGAAAAAAATCACTATTTAAAGTCTGGTCTGTTTTCTATCAGATTTCTCAGGTATTTATTTTACTGATCTGCAAATTGTGTACGACTGACTATCTAGATTTGACTGAATATTATGCAATAGTGGAGAATCTTGTATTGCCAGATACCTAGCTGAAGAAGTTAGCAAGTGTTCAAGCCCTTGTGCTTAAGTTTGAAATTATTATTGTAGGGTAATTTTTTTATAGAAGCCAAGAACGGGTATTTTGACTTCATATCATAGGTCTGAATGTGACCATGCCTTCAAGTGTGTGGGTTTTATGCTGCATATTCTAAAGTTAAAACATTACCAGCCTCATGGATTTGGCGGGTCTCCAACCTGGAGAGAGGCCCCTGAGGCTCATTAAGCATTAAGATTTAAGTTCAAATGAGGACATTTGAAACAATTTTGTATCAAGCCATAGTTTAGTCTTATCAAGTTTTATTACCTTGCCACAATGAGACCCTTTTTAAATAGTGCAATTTGGGTGGGGGAGTCATAAGTAAAATAAACTATAAAAGCTCAGTTGCATAATGGGGTGTGTATGTGGGGGAAATACAGCAATTGAAGGGTGTGCTTTATTACAACCAGAATACTCTGCCCTAAAATGTGGGTGTAATGTCATGTAGAGAAGACGATATGGCACTTTGGTCTTTTCAGTACATTTTGGTGACTGCCGCAGCTTGCTCTGTCATACTGATCCATTCAAGCTAATTTGTTTATGTGCAAAGTGATCCAATGAAAGATTTAACCTTTCTAAGGAGTATGTATGGAAATATTTTTGGATTCATGCTTTACATAGCAGTAAGCATTGTTAATTAACCACTGTAAAACGAGACATGAATTGTTTTGCACAGTTCTGTGATGTCCTTAACTTTGTACATTGCTTCAGTATATAGTGTTAACCTTTGCACAGGTCGTCCATATGGCCAGTTGCTTCTGTGCCTTCTCTAATGAACCTCACTCTGATGGGTTTAGTCACAGAGACCCCCTTGGGACTGTCACCTGGTGTGCTGAAGCTACCTCTGAGCCTGTTTTCCCTACCAGCTTGGGACTCCAGAACCCTGCCCTGTTGAGCCAGACACACTAGCCTGCTGCAACACAGACCCAGGGTTTGGTCCACATCCCCAAAGCTGCAGACTTAACTGAAAACAGCTCAGCAGGTTACCTGTCTTCAGCACTCAAACACCCAGTTCCCAATGGGATCTAAACCTCAAATAAATCCGTTTTACTCTGTATAAAGCTTATACAGGGTAAACTCAAATTGTCCACCCTCTATAACACTGTTAGAGAGATGCACAGCTGTTTGCTCCCCCAGGGATGAATCACTTACTCTGGGTTTATTAATAAACAAAAGTGATTTTATTAAGTATAAAAAGTAGGATTTACATGGTTTCAAGTAATAACAGGCAGAACAAAGTAAGTCACCAAACAAAATAAAGCAAAAACACAGAAGTATAAGCCTAATACATTAAGAAACTGATTACAGATAATATCTCACCCTCAGAGATGTTCCAATAAGCTTCTTTCACAGACTAGACTGCTTCCTAGACTTGGCCCAATCCTTTCCCCTGGTACAGTCCTTGTTAGTTCCAGCAGGCATCTCAGGGGGTAAGCAGGGGTCTTCTCATGACTGGCAGCCACCTTTGTCCTGCTCCACCCCCTTTTATAGCTTTAGCACAAGGCAGGAATCTTTTTATCTCTCTGGGTCCCCATCCCTCCTCCTAAATGGAAAAGTACCAGATTTAAGATGGATTCCAGTATCATGTGGCCATGTTACAGGAAGGTTTTAAAGTAACTAAGGCCATTTACAACTGATTGTTTCTAGAGCACCCTTAATGGCCTTCACTTAATGTTTTACATTGGCAATATCAATTTATATCTTCTTCTAACTTCAGATATAGAAATACTTGCAAACCAATAGGATGAACACACTCAGATAAGCTTTGTAATGATACCTTACAAGAGACCTTTTGCAAAAAGCATATTCCCATTACCAGATTCACATTCATAAGCATATTTTTCACACATGGTACAGCCTCCCTGCGCTGCTTTGAAAGGCCCTGGCCTGTCTATATTTAAGTCCTCTAAGGGCTTATCTGTCTGTCTCCTGTAATTCAGACTACAAGGATGTGAATAGCCATGTGCACCAAAGTGCTGTATTGTAACTCTCCATGTGGACGCTGCAGGCACAAACCAAAAGATTCTCAGTTTGCATTAGTGTAGTCCCGGTTAGAAGACTATATGTTAATGAAACCTAGGAACCTTTTGGTTTGCGCTTGCAGCATCCACTCAGGGGAGTTACAGTGCGGCACTTCGATGCACACTGCTATTCATGCTCCGATCTGCAGGGCAAGATTCACTTCTGCCATTCTACTTAGGATATGTTTACACTGTGTGAAGGTATTAATGCTAACAGGGGTATGCCTACCCCTGCTAGCATTAATATACTTAGCAAGGGTAACCATAGTAGTATAGACAGAGGAATGGGCTAGCGACCAGAGTACGTACCTAGGCTCCTTGGTGGGCTTGTGCTCTGGTTGCTAGTCCATACTGAAGATCTTGCTGCCATGTCTACATAACAATTGTTACCTGTGCTAGCTAGATTAAAGTGACCACAAGTATGCCCTTAGGCTATGTCTACACTTGGAGCATAGGGTGTGATTCCCAGCCTTAATAGACTTAATTGTACTTGCTGTCATTGAGCTAGCTCACTAAAAATAGTGAGGGAAGCTGCAGTGACATGGGCAGCGGGGATCAGCAGCACATGCTAGTCTCTAGTACAAACCCACCTGGACCCCATGGGTACGTACTTGGGGCCACTAGCCCATGCCACCACTTGTAACTGCCGTGCTACTGCGGCTGCCCTACTATTGGTAGTGTGCTAGCTCAATCTGAGCTAGCATGAATGTATCTACATAGCTGGGAATCTCACCCCCACCTCCAAGTGGTGATATAGCTTCACTGTATCTAGCTGTCTTGGATTTTTTTTAAACAAAATACTGTTGTCTCCCCTGTGAAATTTTGAGGCCCACTCAGACCAGTAAGGGGCTCTGTCATCACCTGCCCTGTAACTTTGGGGCCTTTCTGTGGTGCAGCTGTGGTTCAGATCCCTAATGCCAGTAGCTTGCCCACAAGCATAAGGTCTGACCCTGACTAGTCTAGTTATTCTTTGCAGGGTGATACCAACAACCCTTCCACACTCAAGTCTCCCCAAGCTCTTAATTACCAGACACTTGGTAACTCCTCTGATTCATTACCCTCAAAGGCATGAAACAGGCCCGCCTTGTAATCAGCTCACTTCTCACTTTGGTGCATGCACACAGACACCACACAGTTCATACACCAGAGACCTGCTTGAGATTAAAAAAAACAAAATTTAATAGAAAACCCCCCAATTCAAAGATGAAGTAGTAAGGAGAAAGTAGATGTATACAAGTTAAACAGAAAATGATGCAACCTGAGGCTTCAACTTTATTAAAATCCTTTTCTAATAAGAATTACCTATTGCCATAAAACAGTTTCCCAGTGTACCCCCTAGCTATAGGACAGCATTCGTGGACAGCCTCCCACCTCCACGCTGTCCCCCAAATTCTGGATGATTTTCAAGACACGCTTCCATTTTAAAAGATCTTGCAGGGTGTTTTTCACCCCCAGTGGCTATAAATATTCAAAAAGGGGAAAACTCCTTCCTTTCTTAGGGTATGTCTACATAGCAATTAAAAACCCATGGCTGGCCCATGCCAGCTGATTCAGGTTTGTGGGGCTTGGGCTGCGGGGCTGTTTAATTGTGGTGTAAATGTTTTTAAGCTTGGACTTGAGCCCAGGTTCTAGTATCCTGTGAGATGGGAGGGTCCCAGAGCTCAGGTTGCAGACTGAGCCTGAACATTTACACTGCAATGAAACAGCCCCACAGCCTGATCCCCTCTGGCATGGGCCAGCCACGTGTGTCTAATTGCAGTATAGACATACGCTTAGTTTTCAAAGACTGGGATTTTCTTTTCAGTTTCAAGCTGTTCCCATTTGCTTTGCTGGTGCCTTATTTCCTGGGCTGGACAGTGGCTAGGTGCTTGAACCCAGTCTGTGGCTGGAGAGAGAGCTTCTCCCTGCCTGATTACTTCAGTATCACCTCACAACAGGGCGGTGAAGTTATACCACAGTTACACTTGCAATTTTCTGTATATACACACACACACACACAAATACATTCAGAACCATAACGTGTATATATATATCTCATAATGATTAAGGTCCATATAATACAAATGTTCATAAAAGACCTTAATATACTTTTACCGTAAAATAACATGGTATGCAATCAGTTGGTTTAATAGCTTTTTTGATGGGAGAGTGGGTGGTTTAAAACTTCTGTCACATCCCTTTATCCTAACTCCTGGTGACCCATGGATTATGAGCTCCTCAGGGTAGTGATTACTGATTAAATCCATTCGGTCTTGAATGTCTGAAAAGCATCTCATACATCGTGGGTATATGATATAAACCATCTATGACCACACAGAAAATACTGAAAAGTTCATTAGGAATCATTGTGGAATGTTTTCCCAAATATACTTTAGAACTTCCCATAATTTTTCCAGACTTGAAGAAATCTCATCATCTTATTGTCCTTATCTAAACATGCTTCATGTTCACATCCCCGGTCTATAATTGCTGACCTGCCTCGCGTTTTAAACGTGTGTTTTTAACCAGTTTACTGGTGTTTGAGGATTGCTATCCTAACTGATACCCAAAATATCCACTAATTGACCGAACATATACTAATAGCTTTGGCCAGGGTGCCCAGATAACAGAATAGATGCTTCATAGTTAGAAAATAATTCAATAAAACAAATTGTAATAATTAAAGAATAATAAAGTATCACCTACTTGAAAATATTTCATGGTGATTTAGGATTTTCTTGTGCTCTTGAATGTTAAATGCTCTGTTCCCTCTAGTTGGCTTCATCAGTCCCTTCTTAGATGCAGAAATATTGTCTATGCATTGTTTTTGTTTAAACAAACCACTCTGTTGGATATGTACATTTCAGCTTGGACTCATTTGTGAATCAGACCTTATTCCAACCTTTTCCTCAGGTTTATTTTCCATAAACCCCTTTCCGGCTCACTTTCTCCTAGAAGCAATGTGTTTTTGGAGGGTGGGGTTGGCAGCCATTCTGAGGGGAATGAGGCTTAGCTAACACTTTGACTAGAATTGCATATACAATCTTCCCGGTATTTTCCGCCAGATCACTTGTTAGCTGTTATCTTAAATGCCCTCTTCCTGGCAGAAGTTTTCCAGATTCTTAACTAGAGCTAAACAAATCTGATGGGTCTCGTAGGTTAGATACTAGCCCCTTTTTTGCTTTTAGGGATCTTGATCCTGCATCTTTTAGCTTCCCGGGACTACCTGGTGGAGCTACTGACCCTTCCCAAAGCCATCAAGGCCTTCAGGAAAGTAACAAAGTGACCTGATACTTCCATAGAACAGAAGGAGTACAAGACCTTTCCACTCCTGCTGCAGTTGGCTGCTTTGCTGAGTTAAGGTTTCCCTAGCTTCTGTGCTAAGTCTTATGGCACTTCGTTTATCTGACAGCTATTAAAGAACCCAGGGTGGTTGTCCAGCCACATGAGTGAGCAAGTGAGGCATAGTGATGGGAGCACAAGTCACACGGAAGATAGCAAAGGTACTGGTAAGTAGAGAGTAAAGGGCAGAGGGATTCTAGGGATGTATGAACTGCATCCGTGTATGTATGTATTTGTAGATGTTCTACCCACTAGCAGTTACCCCACAAGAATCCTGGCTAGGACCATGAACCCATGTGAGATTGGGTCAGTTCAGTGTTCAGAGCCCTGTATTCTCCTTTGCGTGATGGTCCTCTTGCGAATTCCACACATGGGTATGCATGCGCCTGAGTCAAGGTTTTTAGTATGCAGACGGTTGATCCCCACATGTGCAGCTGTTTTCCTTGTGCTCTGAACTGAGGGTGTAAAGGGTGGTGCAGACTGGTGCCTCTGTAGTTCCTTTGTACCACCGCATGGCCTGAGTCAGAATCTTCTGTGTTCGTAGCGTCTTCCTTTGACTGTTTCAGTCTTCAAATATATTATAAATAGTTTTATTCTTTTAGTTATAAATACTACTGGTACAACCAGCCACCAAAAGATCCAGGCTGCAACTCCCCCAGAACTACACCCTTGGACAACGGTGCCAAATAATTTGACCTCCTAAGGGAAAATGGTCGTCTCCTTCGCCACGCTCCAATTTAGAATTTCAAATTTATCAGGCCCTTCTACATAAATATGACTTCTCTACTTACGCAAAGTTGTTGGATTTTGAGCACAGGCTTCCTCAGGAAGGCAGAGTACAGTTTCTATCCTTAATTGATGAAAGCAAATGAGTAGCCAAAACCTCTATCCAGGCTGTAATAGATGCGGTGGACATTGCATCCAGAGAGATGGTTACAGTCATTGTCATGAGGAGAGATTCCTGGTTTCAATCCTCAGACTTCCCTAGAGAGGTGCATGACTCAAGACCAGCACAGTTAACCTGTTCAGTGAAAAGTCAGATGAATCTCTCTACTTTCTCAAGGAGAGGACAATGCTTCGCTCTAAGTATCTATACCCTCCCCCTAAAAAGCATCACAAGCAGGAGTACAGAGCAAGACCACCTCCTCAATGATTTTACTATCCATGTTCCCAGGAGCCACCATGCAAAAGACAGAGGGTATCTGATATCTGCTGCCACACCTCACTAACCCACAGCCAAAGAACTTCTTTTGATTGGACCATGGAGACTTGCACTCCTTTACTGATGTCCCATAATCCTGCCCCTCAGTGTTTTGGAGGCTGCCTTACCCACATTGCCCACAACTGGAGGGCTTTAACTCACAGAAATGGGTACTGGCAATTGCTCACTATGACTATTTTTGAGTTTCTGTCAACCCCTTCCCACAAATGCCTTTTCCGATTCCTTTTCAGGGGCCAATCTCCTGAGTGAATTCTGCATCAAGAAGTGGACTCCCTTCACCACCAGAAAGCCATAGAGTTCCTCCGCAACATCAAGGGAAAGGATTCTACTCCCCATTCTGTTTAGTCCTCATAAAGAATGGGGATGGAAACCAATTCCTGACCTTCACTGACTAAATATATGAATCCATAAATTAAAATTTCACATGGTCACATTGGCATCAAGAATTCTCTCTGGAAGAGGGCACATTGTTTGCCGCTCTTGACAGGAAGTATATATACTTTCACATAAACATTCACCTATCCCACAGAAGGTTTCTCCTTGGTCAAGACTGTTACCAATTCAGAGTCCTTCCATTTGGGCTAGCTACAACACACAGGGTCTTTACAAAAGTCTTTTCAGCTGGGTAGCAGCTTGGATGAGAAGAAAGAGGTTTACTGTCTTTCCACACCTCAACGACTGATTTCTGATGGGCAGATCATAAAAGGAATTCCAGTTGGCAATCCAATTTCTCCTCCATGTACTACCCTCTCTGGGAATCTGTGTCAACCACTTTGACCCCCCACAAGATCCACACTCTTCATAGGAGCAACCTTGGACTCATCTACAGCAAGAGTCAATCTGCCTATCGAGAGTCACCCTTAGATTTTCATCTTGCTGTAGATGAGTCCAAGGTTCCCCTTAGACCTCAGACTTCAGTCAGAACCTGCCTTTCCCTCCTTGGCCTCATGCACACAAGTGGTGCCATTTGCCAGGCTCCATATCTGTTGTCTGCAAACCTGGCTTCAATCCATCTACTCACCAGAAAAAAGTCATCATCAATGCCAATGTAACAATTCCAACCATGATTCTGGCCTCTGTCGTCTGGTGGACAAAGCCGGAGAAAGTTTGAGTGGAGTGTCCTTTCTTCACACCTACACCCAAGGCAACTATCATTACTGATCCCTCCCTCTTAGGTGGTGAGCCCATATGGCCAATCATACTGCGCAAGGCACCTGGACCCCTCAGAGGTCAAGGGTGCACTAGGAGCGGTCTGTTGGGCTGCAACACTTTCCTCCCACTCATCCGATCCCAGCATATCCAGAAAATGTTGGACAATATGACTTTCCTCTATAAAAACAAGCGGGGTGGGGAAGGGGAGGGGGACAAAATCCCTCCCTCTGTGTGTAGACAACCAACTTTCAAAATTGGTGTCTCGGACATCAGGTAACCCTCTCAGTAGCATACTTCCCAAGTGTGCAGAACTCCTTAGTAGACAGTCTCAGACATTTTTCTGCAGATTATGAATGGGAGATTCACGATTCAGTCCTGAATAAGATATTCATCCAGCGGACAGTGCTGTCTTGGGATCTCTTTACCTCACAGAGAAACCTAGAACTTCCCCTTCACTACCTCAAAGTGAGATAGTTCAAAGGGAGATGGCCCTCTACTCCCGCAGAGGGACCACCTCAGGCATGCCTTCCCTCCATCCCATCAATACCACATGTCCTGTAAAAAAAAAACAAACAAACAAACAAAAAAAAACAAACAAACAAAACAAACAAACAAAAATCAGTCACGGCAGGGCTCAAGTCCTCCTTATTTGCGCCCAACAGAATGAGAGTTCTGGTTCACTGATAAATTGAGACTTTCAGTCTGTCTTCCCGCCAACATCTCACTTCTGGACCTGCTAATGCAACACAATGGCACCTTCAGGCACCTCAACCTGGGATCTCTGCTCTCAAGGCCTGGTATTTGCATGGCTATCAGATGTAGAATGTTTGTTCCAGGGTGGTTCAATACATTCTCAACCAAAGTAGGAAGGAATCTACCAGGAGATGCTATTCAGCTAAGTGGAAGCATCTCCCCTCTTGGGAATAATCCTCCAGTTATCTCCAGAGTCCACTTGTATCTCTGCTATTCTAGAATATCTACTAATCCTTAAGACATCAGGTCTCTCTCTTAGTTCCCTATGGATTCATTTAGCAACAATTGGTGTTTTTCATCCCCCTGTCAATAACCACAATATCATGCTGGTCTTTACCGCACCTCATGGCCTTGGTTCAAATCATGACAGGAACCACTGCACAGCTGCAGACCAATGGACATGGATTACTAAAAATCTCTGGACACAGCGACATGGTGAGTATGCATACCCATGTGTGGAATACAGCTCGGGACCAAACATCTCTAAGAACTTCCAGTTACAGATAAGTAACCTCAATTTTTACCATCAGGTTCTGAAAGAATTTGCTTTCTCTTTGATCTGTTGTGTCTGGACCCATTTTATCTCGCCTATTTTAGCATTTTGTTTACAGAACCTGGTTGTAATTTTTCAGACATTAAATCCTCTCTCCTTTTGGTCACCTTTCCTCAGAGTTGTTAATCATATTAAGTCTTCCTATGTGTCTTACAACAAAATAATTAAATAAATATTCTCCAGCTCCTGTGTCTACTTGGGCCCAGAGCTCATTAATGCGTAACTTTCTAATTAACATCAAATATGTTCAATTATGGGGACACTCAAATTGTTGTATATTTTAAAAACAGTTTAATCGTTAATGTACATGCAGTGTATACATTTACCATACATGTAGCATGATACTCTGAATTAAAATATGAGAGGTATTGGATTTTTTGTCCTTTTTTTGATCTGCTCACAAATTTTACTCATTTAACCTGTTTTTGCTGGGGTTACTAATAGCAGGACAGACAACTGAAGCTTACTAAAGTTTAAAAGCCTACTATAAATCCCACCCCCACGATCACTCCAAAATCATCTGAACAATCAGGGCTAGAAATACCTGCTGTAACCTGTTGGAGAGTTGTGAATACTATTTTACAGTTTGTTTCCAACCATGGTTGGAAACACCACAGACAATGTGTATATTGATCTAGTCCAGCGAGTCTCAAACTGTGGGTCGTGACCCCATTTTAATGGGATTGCCAGCGCTGATGTTGACTTGCTGGGGCCCAAGGCCCAAGCCTGAGGGCTTCAGCCCTGGGCAGGAGGGATAGGGTTGCCTGGGGCTGAACCCCGTGGGCTTTGGCCCCCCCCCGGCCTGGGGCAGTGGGGCTTTGGCTTTGCCCTCCTCCCCCCGCACCCCTTAGGGTGGCAGGGCTTGGGCAGGCTCAGGCTTTGGTCCCCCGCCTCCTGGAGTCCTGTAGTAACTTTTGTTGACAGAAGGGGGTTGGACAGGGCCATCCTTAGGATTTATGGGGCCCTACACAGTGCCCGATGGCAGCCTGGGCTGGGGAAAGACGAGGCTGCAAAGGATACCGAGTCACAGTTCCTCGCAGACTCCCCCGCACCCTCTCCCTCATGGAGAATGCACGGCACTGACACATTCGGCTCTGTGAATACAGCCCCTGCCTAAGGAGATTGCAGCACACACTGGGTGTGTGGGAGCTGACCTGCTCTTATGTGCAGTCATGGGCGGTGGGTGAAGCTGCCACTTGGGGAGGCTAGCTCCCCTGCCCACCTCTTCTGCCTGTGGCCCCATGCATACTCCACTCCTGCTCTGCCCTGGCCCTGCCCCACTCTGCCCAGGCCTTGCCCTCTCCCCACTGTGTCCCTCCTCTCTTCCCTCCCCCACCCTCCTCACCCCCTTTGCTAAATGAAGCAAATGACATTTGAAAACAAAAAACGAAAAAACTCTTCTGCAATTTCTTTCTAAAGTAAATGGAGCATGTTTTCCACTGCATGCCAGATGGGTGAAGACTGGACATGCGGAAGGTACCTAATTAAAAGCACTAAATTTTGGGAATAAAATGCCAGTCACAGGTTTTTGATATGCCCTGAAGTTTGAGAGAGATTTACTTGCAAATACTTTGTAGTAAGAGCAAGTCAGCTGTCCTGCTGAATACAACATTAAATATTATGGAATACATGATGCAGCTCTTCTGTTTTATATTTTCTTAATCAGTATTTCTAAGCTGATTTTGTATTTTAAATGTACTCTTAAGCCTTCATAAAGTAGTCATTCCAGATTACTACATATTTAACTCACTGAAACAAAGACATTATTTTAAATTAATGAGTCAGAGGTTTAGTGTGTTCATAACAATGTTCATTGCTTTTAGAAAAAGGGAACGCTAATTTACTTTGTGTGATCTCCGTAACAATAGACATGTTTATGAAATTTCACCAACTTTGAAAACATATTTTTTAAAGATTTTAGGCATAACAGAGATTTTATATCTTACTAGGTACTAATTTTGCTGGAGGGTTCTCTTAAAACTAGTTCATCAGATAGAAGTAAAGAAAGGGAAACTTTGTCCAGCTATCTGGAAGGAAAGGGGTGTTGTCCCTTTAAGGGCTCTCTTCAACAGGGGAGGAGGTGAGGGGAGAAAGGGATGGACAGAAAGGACAAGACTACTTTGGAAGCAAGTTTTTTTTTTTACTATAGTAATTAAAATTAAAATGTGTATTTTAGATAAGGGTGGTCTTTTGAAGGATTTATTTAAAAAACTGTCTGAAGATCCAAGCATTTTAGGCTAAATATGATTGTGCATCTAAAAATCTATGCAAGGATTTTTTAGAGCTGTGATTTTATAATCTTCACCAACTCACTGATGAAATATTTTTAAAGCAAATTTTAAACTAAGGTCCTGTAGACTAACATATTCTGAGTAAATATTACAATAATGCACAACTGTTTGTCAGTAAATTCAGAAACTGACAGTATATACCTAGGGGTTGGCAAATGCCTGTTAAATGGCTTCATTACCACTGAGGGTTACCAAAAGAAACTACACCATTTGCTCAAGATACTCCCTGAAAAAGCACAAGAACAAATCTGCATAGACACACCCCTGGAACCCCGACCTGGGGTATTCTATCTGCTACCCAAGATCAATAAACCTGGAAATCCTGGATGCCCCATCATCTCAGGCACTGGCACCCTGACAGCAGGATTGTCTGGCTATGTAGACTCCCTCCTCAGGCCCTATGCTACCAGCACTCCCAGCTATCTTCAAGACACCACTGACTTCCTGAGGAAACTACAATCCATCTGTGATCTTCCTGAAAACACCATCCTGGCCACTATGGATGTAGAAGCCCTCTACACCAACATTCCACACAAAGATGGACTACAAGCCGTCAGGAACAGTATCCCCAATAATGTCACGGCAAACCTGGTGGCTGAACTTCGTGACTTTGTCCTCACCCATAACTATTTCACATTTGGGGACAATGTATACCTTCAAATCAGCGGCACTGCTATGGGTACCCGCATGGCCCCACAGTATGCCAACATTTTTATGGCTGACTTAGAACGCTTCCTCAGCTCTCATCCCCTAATGCCCCTACTCTGCTTGCGATACACTGATGACATCATCATCATCATCATCATCTGGACCCATGGAAAAGAAGCCCTTGAGGAATTCCACCATGATTTCCACAATTTCCATCCCACCATCAACCTCAGCCTGGACCAGTCCACACAAGAGATCCACTTCCTGGACACTATGGTGCTAATAAGCGATGGTCACATAAACACCACCCTAAACCAGAAACCTACTGACCGCTATTCCTACCTACATGCCTCCAGCTTTCATCCAGACCACACCACACGATCCATTGTCTATAGCCAAGCTCTACTATACAACTGCATTTGCTCCAACCCCTCAGACAAACACCTACCAGATCTCTATCAAGCATTCTTACAACTACAGTACCCACCTGCTGAAGTGAAGAAACAGATTGACAGAGCCAGGAGAGTACCCAGAAGTCGCCTACTCCAGGACAGGCCCAACAAAGAAAATAACAGAACGCCACCAACCATCACCTTCAGCCCCCAACTAAAACATCTCCAACGCATCATCAAGGATCTACAACTTATCCTGAAGGATGACCCATCACTCACAGATCTTAGGAGACAGGCCAGTCCTTGCTTACAGACAGCCCCCCAACCTGAAGCAAATACTCACCAGCAACCACACAACAGAACCACTAACTCAGGAACCTATCCTTGCAACAAAGCCCGTTGCCAACTGTGTCCACATATCTATTCAGGGGACGCTATCATAGGGCCTAATCACATCAGCCACACTATCAGAGACTCGTTCACCTGCACATCTACCAATGTGATATGCCATCATGTGCCAGCAATGCCCCTCTGCCATGTACATTGGTCAAACTGGACAGTCTCTACGTAAAAGAATAAATGGATACAAATCAGACGTCAAGAATTATAACATTCAAAAACCAGTCGGAGAATACTTCAATCTCTTTGGTCACTCTATTACAGACCTAAAAGTTGCAGTTCTTCAACAACAAAACTTCAAAACCAGACTCCAACGAGAGACTGCTGAATTGGAATTCATTTGCAAACTGGATTCAGTTAACTTAGGCTTGAATAGAGACTGGAGTGGATGGGTCATTACACAAAGTAAAACTATTTCCCCATGTTTATTCCCCCCCCCCCCATTCCTCAGACGTTCTTGTCAACTGCTGGAAATGGCCCACCTTGATTATCACTACAAAAGGTCCCCCCCACCCCCCTCCGCTCTCCTGCTGGTAATAGCTCACCTTAAGTGATCACTCTCGTTACAGTGTGTATGGTAACACCCATTGTTTCATGTTCTCTTTGTATATAAATCTCCCCACTGTATTTTCCACTGAATGCATCCGATGAAGTGAGCTGTAACTCACGAATGCTTATGGTCAAATAAATTCTTTAGTCTCTAAGGTGCCACAAGTACTCCTTTTCTATTTGTAGATCCCCTCTGGAGGAAGACTGACGGGCTGCAGCAGCCAGCTATGGTAGGAGCCTGCAGGAAGGGTCAGAACAGGGCTAGGAAGACCTGGGAGGATGGACACTAAGGGCATGGCTACACTAGAAACTTCAAAGCACAAAGCGCTCCCGCGACAGAAGTGTGAGTGTGGTTGCGTGCGAGCTCTCAGCGCTCCTGGTAATCCATCTCCACGAGGAGATTAGCTCCGAGTGCTGGGAGCGTGGCTCCCAGCACTCTGAACCTGTCCACACTAGCGCTTTAAAGCACTCAGACTTGCTGCGCACAGAGGGGTGATTTTTCACACTCCTGAGCCAGCAAGTTAGAGAGCTATAAAATGTAAGTGTAGACAAGCCCTTTAAGACCCAGTGGTGCCCCAAATTTTCAGGTGCCCTATGCAGCTGCCTATGCCTATGCCTAAGGACGGCCCTGGGGTCCTGGTGCAATGGAGTTTGAGAACCCCTGATCTATTCTATCCTACTGTCAGCACATTGCTTGTTTCTTCAGAGTATCTTCCAGATCTTCTAATGGAATCATTAACCATAAATTTAGTTTTAGAGATTTCATTTGGTGCACTAAAAATATCTAAGCAGTGTTCCTTAAACTTCTAAATTTTACCGACTAATGCAAATGAATGATTTCAAAAGAACGTGAATTTTTATTTTTTAATCTGGTGTAAAATGTTTTAGGCACTGTAATACTACAGCGATCAGTGCGATGTAAGAACTTAGACAAATAGAAGGGGACTTAAATATGAAAAAGTAACTCCACCTCCCCCACAAAACCAGTCAACCAAAAGGAGGGGAGGGGAGAAAAAACAAAAACAAAAAAAATTGCTGTGTGGTTTTGGCTATAAAATGGAATTACAGTCTGGTTTATGGTAATTATTAGTGGTATAAAAAGGTTCTTTCTTTCCAGCAGCATAGAAGAATGTACATTTCTAACTGCAATTAGTCTGCTTTAACCTTTAATCAATTTGCTGTGCAGAATGATATCCAAACTATTTCTTATTGATTCAAATATTGATGGGGACTCCAAGGGTGAGAAACTTCTTTTCACTTACTTTCTTGTATTTTTACAAACCACATTTTTTCCCCTGCACCCTTAAAATAAATACATTTTTTGGCCACAGAGGTCTTTATTTTAAACATACCATGAAAGCAAACAAAGCAAGTTATTTTTCTACTGTTTTTGGCGGGAGTGGCCCAGAGGTTGGGAGGAAGTAGTGGGGCCTTATTGGAACTTTCTTCTTCAGTATGGTTTTAGGGGTGACTGACTAGGTTAGGGGATGGGTAGTGGTAATCATTTGGCAGGCAACCCAGGTAAAGGGACAGTGGGGAGTTGAAAGAGTGTGGGTGAAGGGGCCAGGAACAAGGAGAGTTGGAGAGCCAAAAAGGAGCAGCTGATGCCAGTCTGCTCTGGCCTCGTAGGGGTGGAGTACTCCTTAAATGCTCTGGCTCTTTATTCACATACTAGTAGGGGCTAAAACTTAAATGATACTACTCCTGATATATGATGCTACTCACTGTGAGTCAAGGAATCAGAATCTCGCCCTTTCATGAATACATGCTGTTGCACATATAAATTAGGGTTGCCCCATCCCCTGCCCCACCTTTTCCCCTAAAGGCCCCACTCCTGCTCTGCCTCTTCCCCCAAGGCCCCGCCTCTGTCACTCGCTCCTCTCCCCCCTCTGTTTCCCTATAGGGTTGCCACCTCTGAGGTACATTTGCCCACACATCCTAGGGTTAATAAGCACAATTGCCCACGCATGGGATTTTCATTTATAGACACTCATTTGAAACTCTCCATTTTTACACACACACACACACACACACACAGGTTTGCTTCATTAGCACACCCATTCTGGGGAGCAGGGGAAGGGAGCTCCCTCTTTTGCACATACAGCTATGATAAAAGGGAGGATTCCCCCTACATTTACACAGATACCGAGATTGGGGGAGAGACTCCCCTTATTTGCACTAGTACCTGAAAGAAGAAGGTCCCATCTACTTGTACCCACACAGTGGGAGTTTTGAAGGAAGAGAAACAGATACTCCTGCTTCTGGAGCACACCCACCTGAGAGAGAAGAGGGGAGCCCCCCCCAAATTGTTGCATACCTACCTGGTTCCCATGCCCCACCAAACTCCAGACTGAGAAACTTTCCGAATTTTTCCCATTTTGGCAGTCAGGAGTGGGTAGGGCAGCTGCAGGCTGTGATTGGCTGGGCGGGCTTGGTGCCGGGCTGTGATTGGCTGGGCTCTGTCCCCATCTTCAAGAGGGTGGTGAGCATTTGCTGGGTAATGGTGTCTCGGTGGGTTAAATTCAAATGAGCAACGAGTGGTTTCCACGGATCAAAAAACCGGACATCAGGGCTTGTCAAATGGCACCCAGACACACAAGCTGAAACCCAGACTGTCTGGGTGAAAACCGGACGGGTGGCAATCCTAATATAAATAGATGTAGTTTCATCTCAGCATGTGTTTGAGAAATCGTCAAGAACACTTGGGGCAGATGAGTTTTGGTGGCTAGAGAGGTCTCTTGTGGTGCTGATACACCCCGTCACCCTTTGGGGACAGGGGAGAGGTGCATTACAGCCCTGCGGTTGAGTCTCTAGAGCTGCACCCAGTCTTGAGGCTGCATGGCCCTGGGGCCTTAGTCAGCAGCCTGGCTCTTGCTACCGGCACTGTGGTCTAGCAGCCAGCGTTAGTAGCCTGGCCCTTGCTACCAGGGCAGTGCAGCCTAGCAGCCAGAGTCAGCAATACAGCCCTTGCTACCAGGGCGATGTGGCCTAGTGGCCAGAGTCAGCAGTATGGCCCTTGCTATCAGGATGGTGCAGCCTAGCAGCCAGAGTCAATAGTGCTGGTGAGCTAGGCCACCACCACGGGGTGGGCAGCGGCCAGGATAGGGGGATCTGGGCCTGCTCTCTCCGCCGGGTCCCAAACCAGGGCCCTGTCGGTGGCAGGGTTGCCCACTAGCCGCTCGGCAGGGAGCCTACCGAAACATGCCGAACCTGTCTATGGTTCGGCAACCGCTTCCCCACAAAGTTTCTCTGAGTCGCTTCCTACCCGATTCTCTGTAGTTTGCCATCTCTGGGTCTTCACGGTCTCTCCCCTCTCTGTGGCGAACTGAGCCTGTGTGTTGGGGCCCGTCGCTGGCTGGCCGGCCTCCGCGTCCTGGACTGCAGGTGATCCTCCCTCAGGAGTCGCCTCCTTCCTCGCTGGCAGTCAGCCCAGACTGAGCTGCTCTGCTGCCTTTTGTATCCTTCTCAAGCTGGAGCATGCCCAGCAGAGCTGAGGGGGGGTGGCCTCCTCGGCCCAGAGAGAAGGGTTAACCCCTGCCGCACCAGTGCCAGGATGATGCACCCTGTCACGAGGTCCCATTAATGTTCATCCAACCTTGACAGTTAAATGTAGAACAAATGAGTGGAATATCACTATTTACAGCATATAGTCAGTCTGGAATTCACTGCCACAGGAAGCCAACGAGACAAATTGTACTGTGATTGAATTTTAAAAAGGGGTGGATAAATTTATGAACAGTAATGACACTTGTTTCTGTTCAAGATCAGACAACAAAGTCCGTAGTTAAAGCTTGTGTTTTGGGGAGTAAATTGATTGCCCATGTGTGTATTGGGAAGGAATTTGTTGCTTCTGTGTTCTACATTGTACAACTGGATAACTTTATAACACTGTTATGCTGCAAATTAAAATATTGGGCAAATTTCTAGTTGTTTTCCAACATAAAGCGCATGGCACATTTCACAGTACTATTTTACAGGAAGCTGGGGGCTACTTTTATGGAACAAGAAGAAGATGAAGAATCTCTAATTACTTGCAAATGTCTTGACTACTTTCACTTGGACTAATTACACTTTTAAAACCATAATTAGATGTTTAGTTTTGCACTTTATTTCCAGCATTGTATGGCCTGAATGAAGCTGCCTATATTCTGAATACATGAAATGTCAACTTTCTTTATTTTTTTTTTCCCCCAGTTTTTAGACCAATGCAGCCTGTTTCTATTGAACGTTTCTATTGAAGTCCATTAATTTCTGAGGAATGCTCTGTATAGTTGAATGAGCCACCAGGTAGAGTTAATGACACTAAATATAAAGAGGGATGCTTCATTTGAGCCTGTGTAGAATTTACTTTAAAAAATATATCCTGTGTGCGTGCATGCGTGCATGCAGGGTGGGGGTTGGACAGGGGGAGAGGAGTAACTGTATATAGTAACTGGGGAGAGAAATATGAACAAATAGTAATTGGATTAGACTGAAAAATCTCCCGATGGTTTACTTCATAAATGGCGACTCGCAGCCTGACTGGTGGCTGAATAAGTTTCAGGTACTTGGTATTTTGGCAGCCAGCCTAATTCTTTAGAGAGTCCATTTAAAAACAGCCAGTCTGCTTTGGAGGAAAGTTCCCTTTGGCATGCTTCTGAATAAATGAGAGCTGGGAAAGTAAGAGCCCGGTCGTCCTGGAGACACTGTTTGCTTCTGTAAGGGAAATGATCTAAATATGAGCGATCGTCTTCACACTACTTCACCACCATTTCTCCATGCCTCCCCTCTTCCAGGTTATAAACTGTTCTGTCCTAACCCCATTGTTCATTTTCTACTCCTGGAACCCTTCCCTTCTCCCTCCCATTTTCCCCCTAACCTTAATCTTAATCTACAATTATGCCAGTTCAAACTATTTTGAAGATCTTTTAAAAATAGTCTGACATTTGGGGTATCCATTAAGACCTCCATGACTTGCTTTCTATTCCTGGTGAGAACCTGCAATATAGGTTATCGTCCATAATTTATGCACCATGAGGGGATTAAATGAATGCTGCTCTGTTGCGAGTGTCTCACTTTTTCCCTGAGGCAACATTTAATTTACTAACCAGCAAAACTAGTAGAATAGATAGAAGGAGCTATTAAACTAGAGTCTTCTGAGAGGAAGAATCCTTGAGGAAAAATTTTCATGTTGACCATTGCAGCTCCCGCAACATAAAATGTTGGTTTATGGACTTGCTGCTGTGCAGGTCTGGAAGAGAAATCAGTGACTTGAATATAAATGTATATTTTGGAAGAAGAGGTACTGGCTTTTTTTGTTGTTGTTTTTTTGTTTTTTTTAAACTGTTAAATAAAATCAGATATTCTGTTAGTTGTGGAATTCTGTGTGGATGGAAGAAAAATATGAATTGTTTTAAAATGTTCAATAGCTATACATGTGCTTTTCTATCATGTCTAGTATGTATTGGAGATGATCCTGTTGTCAGATTTTTTCCCTTAAATTGAGCAGATGTTAGTTTGTACATGTAAACATGAGAGGATTAAACTGAAAGCATATTAAGGGCATGTGTACACTACAAACTTCTGATGACATAACTTGCATTGGCATGCATCCTTGGGTCATTGTGTTGGCACTGAATGTACTTCCCAGGAGGGCTTGTTTTGTTGCACAGTGCAGTGCACAATGGGTAGTTATCCCAGTGTGCATCTCACCACTGTCCAGTGCACGAAGTTCTGACAATGCAAGGTGGGGCAGAAGCAAATCACACAGCTCTTTCCCTTTCCTTACCCCTACAGTAGAGAAGCTGCCATTTTATCGTCTTGATCCCACTCCTTTATAAGCACCCTGACTTTTCCTCCTCTACTCGGTACTCCACTGTGCTGTGTCTGGTCCTCCAAATGTGGAGTGTGGTGACCTGATTTGGATCAAAGCTTATCAAGGGCTTATAGACACTGACCTAATCTAGAGTTATAAATTTGGGAAATTTTATTTAATACTCTGTTAATGATTTTATAGGTGTTTCTTCCTTTTCAGGGATGTAATTTAGTTACTTACATGCTGGGGAAAAGGCTTTTTATTCATATTTTATAAATAATTTTAAAATATTTCTTTCTCATGACAGGTTACTGAATGCAATAAAGCCTGGACTGGTAAAAAAGATCAATAGACTGTCGACCCCTATTGCAGGGTTGGTGAGTATCTGAAACTGAGATAAATCTTTCTCTATTCCTCTTGACATCCCAATTTCATGACAGTGATTCTTTTAATCCTGTAATATATTCTAAGGTAGTATGAACTCTTTTATCCTGTTAAACCCAGACAGTCCCAGTGCGGGAATTCCAATCTTAACTACTTCCATGGTGGCAGGAGAACTCAAATCCTATTAGTATCTCTCTTCTAGGCAGGTGCTAAATGTGGTGATTCCGAAGTACATATTTTGGAGTTCTGGTGCCAGTTTTAGAAAGTTTTGATGCACCAAGACTGTTTAAACATTCAAGAATGAAAATATGATTGTTCTGGATGCCTTATTTAATGCATAACTATCTTTGTAATATAATTCTGGCTAAAAAACCAACCTGGCGTCTAGTGGGGAAGTGAAGGCAACTTTAAAAAATTATAACAAATGGAAGAAAGGGGAAGTTGATCAGAAGTTAGGAATTGTCAAAAATTGATAAGGGAACCCAAAGGGAAATACATGACGAACAGAGTTAATGATAATAAGGAGGAGTTTGTTCAATATATTAGGAACAAAAAGAATTCTGGCAATGGGATTGGTCCATTACTAGATGGAAATGGTGCAAAAAAGCAGAAGAGCTTAATAGACATTTCTGTTCTGCATTTGTGGGGAAAAAAGGATCATATAGTCTCATCATACCATCAGATGGTAACATTCTTTCCATCCCACTAGCGTCTCTGGAGGGTGTTAAACAGAAGCTACTAAAGTTAGACATTTTTAAATCAGCAGGTCCAGATAACTTGCATCCAAGAATTTTAAAAGAGCTGACTGAGGAGATTGCTGGACCATTAATGTTGATTTTTCAATAAGTTTTGGAGCACCATGGGAGTTCCAGAAGACTGGAAGAAATCTAATGTTATGTTCCTTTTAAAAAGGGGTAAATGGAATGACCCAGGTGATTATAAGTCTGTCAACCTGACATTGAGCCCAGGCAAAATAATGGAGTGGCTAATATGGGACTCAGTTAATAAAGAATTAAAGGAGGGTAATGTAATAACTGCAAATCAACACTAGTTTATGGAAAACAGATCCTGTCAAACTAACTTGATATCATTTTTTAAAAATGAGATTACAAATTTGGTTGATAAAGATAATAGTGTTGATGTAATATACTTAGACCTTTGTAAGACATTTGACTTGGGACAGCACAACATTTTGATTAAAAAATTAGAACAATATAAAATTAACATGCCACACATTACATGGTTTAAAAACTGGCTAACTGATGGTCTCAAAGTGTAATTGTAAATGGGGAATCATCACTAAGCAGGTCTGTTTCCAGTGGGGTCCCGCAAGGGTTGGTTCTTGGCCCTGCACTATTTTACATTTTTATCTATGACTTGGAAGAAAACATAAAATTATTACTAATAAAGTTTGCAGCTGACACAAAAACTGGGGGAGTGATAAATTACAAAATTGACAGGTAGTGGGAGGAATAATGTAAATAGTATTGTTTTGTTGTGTCACTGTGTATTGCTGAGTTGAATTCCTGCTGCCTGAAATTTTTAAATTTCATGTGGTTTTAAGGTCTTATTCAAGCAGGGAGTTACTTTTCATTTGTTTGAAAGTAATGTTTCTATTTCTATGCATCTATTTGCCTTTTGTTGTTGGTTTTTCTAAATACGTCTACAGTAAAATACTAGTCTAGGGGAAAAAGACCCCATCCCCAAAAAACCTCAAAAGTGAATTTACCAGTCTACAGTGATTTAATCTGTCTACGGTGATATGGATTAGTTGTTTAAAACAACAACCTCAAAAATGTCCCCATGCCTTTTGACTTGTAACCCAATCCTGCTCCAACTGTCCTTTGTAAGCACTGTGGCATACCAACGTGATGAGTAAATTATAAATGCTGTGCAGAGATCCAAAACACCCATTGACTTCTGTGGAAAGAGGATCAGGCCTTCAGTCTGTTGTCAGTATTTTAAAAATAATATTTTTAATGAGTAGACACCATAAGTATGTTTATAAAATGTAGAGGATAACTTTTTCTTTTTCTTTTTCTTTCTTCCCCACTCTACCATGTCACATGTCTGGAGAAATCTGGAAGACTAACACTGTAGTCCAGAAACAGCTGTTTAGCTAGCTGACTGATGCACCTGAGGGACATTCCTTCCTTTATCATAAGATCTTGTTTATTATATAAGCTACAGTTGGCTTGTCATAGTATATAGTCACTAGGGTGAATGAACTGGAAAGAAGTATGTATGACTCACCCCAGTGTGCGCACACTAGGGTGGAAATGGCCTCTAGAAAGTCAATATTTTTTCCACTCTCTATGAAACATACTTTATTTTGAACTCCAGAGACTGGTTCCACCTAAAACCGTAGCTCTGGTTTACAAGAACTTAGTGAAAAATAGGGTAAGTTTTACAACATCTGAACATGCATCCAGTTACAGTATTCTGCACATGATTGCACAATTCCAGAGCATCAGTGCTCAAACATTTCAGTTGCTGTTCAAGTTTGATAAATCTCAATTCTCTGTTCTTTCTGTTGCACACGCTTAATAGCTGACATGAGTATTTGGTACAGCCCTGGAAGAAAACATCCAATTTTTGATGCTTTTTCAGAGTTGGAGATAAAGCTTTAATATAGCTGCCATGCTGAATACTTGGGAGTATTTATTTCTTGCTTAGCTTCTATATCCAAGGGCAAATGGTCAAATTCATTTCATGAGCATACAGTACATAGCTCAACAAACAGCTTAGTTCAATTAAGTCTCAGGGTACTCCTAGTATTTTTGGTGTGGGTCTGCTAACGGCAGAAAGCAAAGAGGACACTATGTCCAAAAGAACTTGTTGGCATTAGGCTTTCAGCCCATCTTGGTAGGAGGTACTAAGGACATCCAGATTGGTTCCGTGGACTCCTCGTGGCTGCAGCTGTTGCCCATATACTTCTATTTAGCATTTTAGTGGCTTCTCAGAAGAGAAGAATTCGTAGTGGAAAATATTATGCGTGGCTAATCTATTTTACCTACTGACTGAGCTGTCTTGGCTTTAGGGACTAATAAAAATGGCTACATCTCAAGCTACTCTGAAACTTCAGCTGTTCTCGTTGGCTTCCATACATCACTTAATAAGGAGCGATTCATGATTTGTTCACAAATACTGTGCACACTAGGAGAACATCCATGCTGATAAGTATTACTTTGTATTGTGGCAGCAGCTAAGGATTGAGGGATCAGGGCCTCATTATGCTAGGCACTGCACAAACAAGTAATCCAAAGACAAAATTCAGAGTGGTTGCCGTGTTAGTCTGTATCAGCAAAAACAACAAGGAGTCCTTGTGGCACCTTAGAGACTAACAAATTTATTTGGGTATAAGCTTTTGTGGGCTAAAACCCACTCATCAGATGCATAGAGTGAAAAATACAGTAAGCAGTATAAATATTACAGCCCATGAAAAGATGGGAGTTGCCTTACCGTGTGTGGGGGGGGAGGGGTCAGTGCTAACGAGGTCAGTTCAATTAAGGTGGAAGTGGCCTATTCTCAACCGTTGACAAGAAGGGGTGAATATCAAGAGAGTGAAAATTACTTTTGTAGTGCTAATGAGGCCAATGCAATCAAGGTGGACGCTGCCCATTTCCAACACTTGACAAGAAGGTATGAGTATCAGCAGAGGAAAAATTACTTTTTGTAATGACCCATCCACTCCCAGTCCTTATTCAGGCCTAATTTGATGGTGTCCAGTTTGCAAATTAATTCCAGTTCTGCAGTTTCTCGTTGAAGTCTGTTTTTGAAGTTTTTTGTTGAAGAATTGCTACTTTTAAGTCTGTTAGTGAGTGTCCAGGGAGATTGAAGTGCTCTCCTACTGGTTTTTGAATGTTACAATTCTTGATGTCTGATTTGTCATTTATTCTTTTGCATAGAGACTGTCCAGTTTGGCCAATGTACATGACAGAGGGGCATTGCTGGCACGTTGGTAGATGTGCACAGGTGAACAAGCCCCTGATAGTATGGCTGATGTGGTTAGGTCCTACAGTGGTGTCCCTTGAATAGATATGCAGACAGAATTGGCTTACTGTATTTTTCACTCTGTGCATCTGATGGAGTGGATTTTAGCCCACGAAAGCTTATGCCCAAATAAATTTTTTAGTCTCTAAGGTGCCACAAGGACGCCTCGTTGTTTTTGCCAAAGACAAAAGAATCCCTGCCCAGTCAGAGAGCTCACAGTATAGGATTTTGACAATCACCATGGGTAAATATGCTCAAAATACAGCTGTCAAGCATGGTTTTAATTTGTTTCCAAATTCAGGGTGGTTGCTGCTTCTGTTAACAGCAGACCATAAATTGTGCTTTGCTAGAGCCAAATGGAACCTGGACATTAAAATTTTGGCTTGCTTCTAAGCTTAGGACCTACAATGTTTGAGTACATACAAAATATGATTAAGCATATGCAGGAATGAGAATGTAATTTATTTGTTAATATGAAAATATAGCTTTACTTACAAAAAATCTAATGTACAGAATACCCCAATAATATGTTATGTCATTAATAGTGATGGAGTGTTTCATTTAAAAGAGCTTTCTTCTGGAAACATCTATCTTCAAGCCAGGAATTGATATTCAACTTTCAGTTGTTAACATTGTCAACCTTCCAGAAACTCCATCTTTGTGTTTAACTATGGACATCTGGAAAGGTGTTTTGTTTGCTTCACTAAATAGAAGCCCAGCTAACATTATGAAACTTTTATAATGAAAAGAACAGTGGTTTAGAATAGATTTAATGATTTCATTAAACCTGCAATTTTTCATTGAGTCAAGTTGCTGTTAATTTAATCAATTTGGTGTAATATATTTAAGTGGTCACCATTTTTAAAAGTTGGCTTTTATCGATAGTTATTTCATACCACTGCGTAGTGCCATGTATATTTCTTACCTCATTATTTTCATAAATTTATATTATTTCAGACACCACTATGGATAAATGCTGACTTTTCAATGGTAACCACTCTATATTACTTCTGGAAAAAGTTTTTCACTTCCAGATTTTTCTCCTTGTCCCTGAATAATGTCACTTTATGAGAAAAGAAAAAAGTTTATGCCTTATCTTTAGTTTGACAGGGCTTAGCAGACTTTATAGCCTTTACTTCAGTTCCTTGCACTATCCCCACAGGAATTTAGACATTTACTTCAGAGTCTGTGTGAAAGAGTCAAATATAATAGTAGGAAATAGCCAAGACAAAGTTGAGGGGCTGAACTTTTGATCATATCTTGGCTCATGGTTCAGCACTAACGAAGAAACGTCTGTATACTGCAATATTTAATTTTCAATTTATGTATTGTACACAGCTCTGCATATTTTTGAACTTTAGCAATAGGAAAACATCTCCCCAAAAGCTGCCTGAGTGCATAGTTAATACACTGAAAGGAAGAGAATGATAACATACTGTGTTAAAATGACTGGTTCCCTTTAAAACAGGCTTTTTAGTAAATTATTTTCTTAGGAAGTTTGTCTTGGCAAAGTAATCTTCAGGAACTTGCTGGAAACCTTGTTAAGAGTCATAGTTGCCTGTCTGCTGGTATCTGGGATTTTCTTTAAACACTGAACTGTTGCATAAATTACTGTATATTTTTGGATTTACAGGTTGCCTCATAGATATTTCAGAACTGTGCACTATTCTCTTTCATAAGGTACATAACAAGGAATTAAATTTTATGGGAGGTTGAATGCATAGAACTTTAATGGTGTACATTGTTATGGTGAATAATCAGGGCATTTAGGGAAAAGAGAAAGATGAAGTGATATGGAACAATTTTTTGTTATATTTTTAATATTTATTGCTTTACAAAGAGTACCTTCCCCTTGTTTTTTCGCCTCACCAATTCTTTATTCTTTTTTTGTGTGTGTGTAACATTCACTGGTTTGTAGTTGCAACATATTTCTCTCTAGTAGTATCCAAACTCATCATACAGGATAACTTTTCCATTTCTCTATTCTACACATGCTTTAATTCAGTGGTTCTCAAACTTTTGTACTGATGACCCCTTTCACATAGCAAGCCTCTGTGTGCAACCCCTTCCCCCCCCTTATTAATTTAAAACACTTTTTTACATATTTAACCAGTGGCGGATTAATGATTTTGCCGCCCCTAGGCCCAGAAATAATTGCATCCCCAGCCCCGCAGCTCACCTCCGCTCCGCCTCCGCCTCCTCCCCTGAGCGTTCTGCCGGGTCCTGCTTCTCCCCACTTCCTGCCAGTGCTTGTGCGTGACACAGCTTCATGAAGAGGGGGGAAGGCGAGGAATGCAGCACACTCAGGAGAGGAGGCGAGGCTGGGGCGGGGATTTGGGGAAGGGGACCAATAGGGGAAGGAAGGGGGCGGGGAAGGGATGGAGTTGGGGCGGCACTGGGGGAAGCAGCCTCTGTTTGCTGTTATAAATTTGCTGGCCCTGCAGATTTGCCACCGTAGGCCTAGGCCTTCTCAGCCTAGGCGTTAATACGCTGCTAATTTAACACCATTATAAATGCTGGAGGCAAAGTGGGGTTTGGGGTGGAGGCTGACAGCTCACAACCCCCCATGTAATAACCTCATGACCCACTGTTTGAGAACCCCAGCTTTAATTGCTGATGGCGGTGTCTCTAAACAAACCAGTCTCTCATCACAACTATCTCTGAATAGAAGTCTCGCTGCTCAAGTTGAGTCACTGTTTTCAAGTGTGATGAATTTTACTTCTGCTCTTACTTCTGTTTAGTTCTCATGTAGATCTTGGCATTGGTAGCCACAGAAATGCTTGAGGATAGTGATGGATGAAATGGTAAACATCTACACAGCAAAGTCCTTCAATCGTTGGCCATAGATTCTGTGATAAAAGTGGTGCCATTCTAAATAGTCACTGGTTTTCTTACACCACCTATGCCTGATTCCAGTATTAACATCTGAAAATTTGCTAAAACAATACCTCTAGTGTGACCAGTGGTCAGGAACGGTGCTGTGTGTTTTGGCTCAACATTGGCTCATCCGTAATGTGTGCTGGATTCCAGCTGTAACATAATGCTGTCTTTAATTCATTTGTTATGTGTCCTTGCATGCTTGTTTTTTCCCCCCAAGCCCTCTAGACTCTTCTTTCAAATGGAATTTCCATTCCATTTTTCCTTTCTGTTGGATTGATGTCACCTGGGAGGGACAGAGCAGCCTTAAAATTGCATACTTTCCTGTTACTGAATTTAGCCATGTGCTGTGTTCATATTAATCTCTGCTTTTTATTAAAGTGTAGAAGTGAACAGAAAGGCTTAGCTATAGTTCTTCCTTAATGGAGTGTGAACTGAGTCCAATGATACTATGGCTAATTCACCATCGAAAACAAAATAAAAGAGCTGTTGGTTGCAAAAATTTAACAGGGTCCTTGGCAGCAGAGAACTCGGAGAAATCCAAGGAAATAGCATTTCTGGGTGTGGGGAGGGAATAGAAAACAGTAAAACTAAAATTTTAAATTGAAATTCAGCTGTTTTTCAACTGGATTGATAGGTTTATTGCTCGCAAGTATTTCTCCATAAGCCCATCTCTTTCCTCAGTCCTGAAAAGAAGGAACAGGCCAAATGCAACACTGGCAAAAATGTCTATATCAACGTCTGCATCTCTGTGGAAATCTTTCATTGGAGGAACTGTACATGCTTGCTGCACAGATGGATTTGGCTCAAACTCACACACTTTAATGTTTGAAGTTAATCATCATACTGACAGTAGTATCTCTACTGGAGACCTAACCTACCACATTGGTTTACATCTATTTTTCAGTATCCAAGTTTAACCTTAAATTGACCTAAGATTTGCAGAGTAAAGGGATGCATATGCAACAGACTATCAGCTGGCATGGTATGCAATCAGAAGAGAGAGGTAAATAACCCCTCCAATTTATTCAATAGTAATTTTGCTGTTGAAGTGTTGAGCTGAATTAATCGTAACCCATATTTTAAATATAGTAATCAGATAATACAAGGAAGCTATGCTGCATATTACTTAAGCAAAATAAACAAAAAAGAAAACCCCCTGGGTTTCACTTTGAATATACACTTTGAATGTAATGTACAGTTAAGAGCTTTGGAAAGATGGTTGTGGCTTGCTGGTATCTCCTTTGTTTTGTTTTTTTTGAGTAATATGGAGAGAACAGACAGCTTTGCAGAACCCATTAATAAAAAGACATTTTTAGCACTGGGAATAGTAGAATGTTCTGACATGCTATTCATGTTACAGTTAAATGACTGACACAGCTTCACTGCTTCGTGGACCTCATTTACCCTTGTGACAGATATTTATTCCATCAATGTGTATGTTGATGGAAGATAAAAGAACTCAATTGGATTAGTCCCTTGCACAGTTCTTTTCCGTATCTTTTTCTGTATAAATATAACACTATCTGAAAATGATGCGTCTTACAATTTTTCTCAGTTTTTCTGATGTATGCAAAATTAGTAATATCCTTATATTTTTCTTGGAGGCGTTACTTGCTAGAATGCATGCCCCAACATGATAGGGTGTGCCTGGCAGCTTTTCATAATAACTGGAGAAAGCAGCCCCTCTTTCTTTCTTTCAAAAAACTACATGCAAAATATTATTGCAGGGATAGGCTTGTCACTTTAATTCTCTTATATTCAACTTGAACTTTGGGGGAAAGAGGATTGTTCAGAGGTTAATTAACTTTCATTGGAAATATTCCACATAGATGTAACCTTAAACAGTAGCTGTTGCTTAAGTGGAGTAGGGACTCCATTTGATGCATAACTTGGGGGAATGTTCTTGCTTATTTTCCTCTTTGGTCACCTGGGATTTCATACCAACATTCCTGATTGGAAGGAAGCCATATGACCTCGCTGGAACTATAAAGGAGATCAAATTCTGCCCTCCTGTGTCAGCAATTAAAATAGTCTTCAGTAGGAACTGGAGGTCCCTAACTGAAGGCAACATTTGCTCCATGTTGGTTACTGCTCCATAACATAGTAATGTGGATGGATTTAGATATATGGGGAAAAACTGTGGCCTAGGATTGGCTGGAAAGTCATGTAATTGTTTCATTAAGCGATGGGCATGGGGTGATTAGGCAAGTGTAGACCAATGAGCAGATGTAAACTGAGTATAATACTCAATACCAGTCCCACTGGTTGCCCATGCAGTCTTATCTCTGGGGTGCAGGTTGTCAGTGGACAATGACCCTTGTGTTTGAGCAGTTTAATACAAGGTCAGTTTTCTGTGATAAGAGCCATATGATAAATTGCATTTATCATGCATCTTTGACCATCCTATCTGTGCTATGCCCACTAATTCATCTCCTCCGAACCTCTTCCAATGTTCCAAATTCTGGGGCAGCATCAAATGCTTGTTTTCAAAATATCTTTCCAAAATTACACAAGTAAATCAGATAGAAAATAACCAGTTCTGCACCAGTGATGGTTTGGCATTTTAATATCTGATGACCCATAAGGACTAAAGTTAAGTTTCATATATCATTGAAGTTGAAACCTCTCCAGTTTGCCAGTGGTATAATGTACTTAGCCCCAGAAGGTCATGAGTTATTTTAAGTGGAGCTAATAGCACAGCCTATAATTAAGGTTGCCTGACACTTCCCATTATAAGACCCTGTTTTCAGTTGCTTATCACTTTGCCAACCTTCAACCATTTGGACTGAAACTTACTATGCCAACTGTCTGCCTTAGGATGGGTTCTCCACCCCCTCCCACTGAGTTTCAGCAAAAATGATTAATCCTTTTCAGAGAATGAGATTAGGGAAACTACATTGTTTGTCAACATTGAAAAGAAATATTTCAGCTTTTTGTTGTTGAGAGGTTCTAGTGCCTGCATGTTTTGTTTTTTGAAAGGGTGACCTTTGGTTTGAGAGATGCCTGTTGCTGTCCCCATAGAAAACTACCCAAACTTGACGAAGTCCTTTAAAACAAACACAAAAAAAAAGGCACATCATGTGTTCAGTAGAACTGTTACATTTTCCCAAAGATTCTCCCCTGAGGCTGCAGAAGCTGAGCAGGACTTTCTCTGAAGTTCTGGTCCTGGAAGCTAGGGGTTGCTGTGGCACCAGGTACAGATTCTGAGGGCAGAGGCCCTTTCTTCTGTGCTCTCAGTGCTATTCCTGTTGTGGCCATGGTAGCATGGAGGAGGTGAAAGGAAACTGACTGAAATGCACAGGGTTCAGGCAGAGATAATAGATTGGGACAGAGAAGCAAAGGGAAGACTGGGAACGGGTGTGTTTGGTGGGGGAGATTGGATCTGGGCTGGGCAAGGAAAGTGGAGGGGAAAATTGGGAGCGGGAGCCGGGCTGGGGGAAGAGTGGGATCGGACATGGAGTTTGGAAGGGCAGACTAGGACTGACTGGACAAGGAGACTGGTACTGGGATTTTAAAAGACTGATACAGGAAGCTAGAGTGAAACTAGGATAAGGAGATAGGACTAGCACAGAGACAGGCTGGAGGGGACATGGGCAGAAAGGGTTAAACTTGGGGGGAGCAGGGGCAGAAAGGTCTGTGCAGGGCACATTCCCCTCCAGAACCTGGAATGGAGCCAAGGATTCCCAAATCCCAGCATTCCTCTTTGAAAAAGGATCGAAAATTGTCTCATTCCACCCTAGTGGCTCGTCCACATAGAAGCTGACTACCTTAATAGCATTATCCATTACCCTGCTAGTTCACGTGTCAGAGGTCTGTGTAGTGGATCTAACTGTTCCAACCCTACTGATGAACCACGTGGGTGTCAATATAATGCCACGTGAGAGAATTTCTGTTTTGTTCAGTTTTCTTTTTAAAAGGAAATCACATACACAAAACTTAAAATAATATTAAGGTTTCAATGTCAAGCACTCACAAGTTAGGAAATACCAGAATTAAGGTTCTTCAAGTGCTGTCCCTGTGGGTGCCCCACTTCAGATGTCAGTGTGTCCCAGCGCTGCTGATCGGAGATTTACGGTAGCAGTGTCCGTGCCGGTTGCGCATGTGCAGTAGGCATCTCGCGGTGACGTTGGTGCTGCGTCTAGCGCATGCACAACCCGAGCCCTACAGTTCCTTCTCAACTGTCCTCGGCTGAAGACAGAGCTCTGGGGCAGTGTTCATCACTCTTCCCAAACCTTTCGAAATAATAGTTTAAATAGTTAATCATATATAAAGTTAGTGTTATACTTATTTTTATTACAAAAAAAAAGTTTTTCTCTAATTACCCATCCTGCACCAGGGGCTGTTAACCATTAAGATACCTGGCTCCCCAGGCTTCAGGTGATATGGTTCCTGCCATGAAGCAATGCCCATTTCGGACGGGCACTCCTTGTGCGTATGATGTCTCAATGAGGCACATATTCCACAAAAATGCGCCCACTGTAGCAATCTGAAAGCTAGAGACCAGTGTGACCTGGATCTCAGGCTAAAAATGATCTTGATGGAGAAATCTCTCCAACCTGAAATGGACACATGGACTGCCTCTCTGGGCACTCCTCCCGTAGGAACAGAAGACGTATCCCCCAAAAGACTGAGGAAGAGGGCACAGACGTCTCCACAGAGAGCACCGCAAAAACTGGTGGTCTCCTGCCAGGTCGCTACTCCTGATGCCAACACATGCTCGGGTGAACACCTATGATGCTCCAGGTACCTCTGGCACCACCAAGTTCTAGCGAAGGAGGTGGAATTGAGGCACTGATGAAGACATGCCTCCTCCACAGCACTGAGTTCACCCGTAAGGGACTCTGTACCGAGCATCTCCTCAGGCACCAGGCCTCCACCCCTGGCACCAACAGTGGAGTCGGCACCAGTGGAGAAAACCAAGCCGGCACCTACCAAAGCGCTGCAACATCTGTTGGCACCGATGAGAGCACCCCCCTCAACACTGATGGTACCGACATCAGAACTGCCACAGTCTCTGCTGCAACAGAGAAATGCGATTGTATCATCGGCACTGCAGTTCCCATTACTTGGTACTGAGTGCTCCCCTGTGGGCTGTGGAGGAGGTCCCCACGTTTCTCACAAAGCAGTACACTCATCCAGGGAAGACGATGAGGTACAAGAACCATGCACTTTCTCACCACACGATTCATCACCAAAAGAACAATGATCACCTTGGAGCCATATGGGGCCGAGATACTATTACAACCAAATGGCTCAACCATGGTGTGGACCGCTGTGTATGTATTCACCAATCACCTTCCCAATGCAATGGGCACATAGGGAACCATGGGCAACTTACCAGGGCCCACACTACAGTCCACCCACGGCTCATAGAGGTGAACTGAGGTCTAACACCGCGTCTCCCACCCTGCACCCCACGGAGGCTCAGGAAATTGGGGATGACACTGAAACAGACACAGACCAGGAAGCTGCATCTGCAGCACACAGTTCTTTCTCTTCCCTGGATGAGGCAATCATGCCACCACCGCCTACTTTGGTGGACAACTTCAAGCAGTTCCAGGAACTATTTAAGCGGGTTGCAGACAAACCAGCATAAGCTGGTACAAATCCTACAACCATTATCTACTTCCAAGATCACCCTCCCCATCAATGATGCGATCCTGGAACCAGCGGACGCAGTCTGGCAGACACTGGCCTCAATTCTGCCAACATGCAGGGCAGATAGGAAGTATTAGGTCCCCGCCAAAGGGGTAGACTTCCTTTTCGCACATCTGCCTCCCAACTCCTTGGTAGTTGATGCCGCTAACCAAAGCGGTAAACGAACTCTGTTTAGATTGACACCACAAGATAAGGAATACAAGAGCCTCTACCTGTTCGGACACAAAGTTTATTCTTCGAGCACATTACAATTCAGAGTCGCCACTATTTGGCCTTGTTGGCTAAATACGATTGATAACTATGGGAAACTTAGCTCATTCACAGCGGAGCTCCCTGAGGAGAAACCGTCACAATTTCAGGCCATTGTAAATGAGAGTCAACTCTTAGCTAAAACATCCCTCCAAGCATCTTTGGATGTTGTGGACACAGCAACCAGAACCACGGCCGTATTGATGTGCCAGGCATCCTGGTTGCAGGCCTCGGGCATCCCTAGAGAACTGCAAATGAAAGTAGAAGACTTACCTTTTGATCAAGAAAAGTTGTTCTTGAATAAGACTGACAAGGTACTCCACTCAATGAACGACTCTTAGGCCACTCTGGGGATTTATACCCTACTTGCAAAGAGATGAAGGTAGAGACCCCTCCACCAGTCGACATGATATCCACTCAGAGCTTGCGTAAATGGATCTCCACGTGCATTCAACAGTGTTACCATATTCGGAACACGGACCCTCCTGCGCACATCCGAGTGCATTCTACCTGACTTATTTCAACCTTGATGGCATTTATACACAATGTTCCGATATTAGAGATTTGTAAGACAGCCACTTGGGTCTCTGTCCATACGTTTACTGAGCACTATGCAGTCACTCATGACGCCAGGGCTGACACCATAGTTGGCCTAACCATACTCACCTCTATGACTCAAACAAACCCAAAGTTCCTTCTGCCTTCTATGGGGCATTCCTCTAGTGAAGTGAAGCACCCACAGGCACAGCACTTGAAGAAGAAGAGAAGGTTACTCACCTTGTGCAGTAACTGAGGTTCTTCGAGATGTGTGTTCCTGTGGGTGCTCTGCTACCTGCCCTCCTCCCCTCTACTTCGGAGTTCACAGTTGGGACTCTGTGGTAGAGAAGGAACTGGAGGGCTTGGGTCATGCACGTGCTAGACGCGGCACCAATGACACTGCATGACCCCTACTGTACACGCGCGGCCCATGCGGACACTGCTACCATAAATCTCTAATTGACAGCTCTGGGATGCACCGACACCTGAAGTGGAGCACCCACAGGGATACATATCTCAAAGAACCTCAGTTACTGTACAAGGTGAGTAACCTTCTCTTATCTGGACAACCTTAATTTGGCCCCCTTGTGTGCATGCACTGATTTATTTTAAGTACTTACGTTCCCTGTTATCATAGTATCTCAGCACCTCACAGTCTTCAATGTGTTTGTCCTCACATCACAACTGTGAGATAGGGAAGTATTATCCCCATTTCACAGATGAGGAACTGAGGCACAGATAGGCTAAGTGACTTGACCAAGGTCATACAGGAAGTCGGCAGAGCAGGAATTGAACCTGGGTCTCTGAGGCCTAGGCTAGATCCTTAACTACTGGACTTGTCTTTCCTCTCTAACAATCTTTTGTTACGTGATCGCATACTGTCTTTTCCTTGTGACCCCCCTGATTCATACATTGCGAGGATGAACCAGGTTTGTGGTTGAATCACAATTGTGTAGTGAAAGAGGCTGTTGTTTGTAAGACCCCCTTCTCATTTGTGCAGAACTTGGAAGGTGTGTAGTGAATGAGACGGGATTAAAAGAAAAGAAAGGATGGTCTCATGGTTAAGGCAGATGCTGCCCCGGAGAATTGGATTCTATCCCTGACTCTGCCAAAGACCTCCTGTGTGATGTTGGGAACATTTCTTAAACTACGTTTTCCACAGGTGGACATGGAGTGGATGATTCTCATTTTCTGGGTGCCTGGTTTGAGACCCTCAGGTCTGATTTGCCAAAGTTTTGAGCACTAGCAGCTGCAACTGATATCACTGGGAGCTGTGCTTCGAAAATATGAAGTGCTGTATGATACTAAGTACTCTGAAAAAGCTCAAATTGGGCATCCAAAATTAGAGGATGCTTTTAATTTTTAATGTCAGAGTGCTTCAGCTCTACTTCTTTAGAAAGGGGATGATACCACTCTCTCACTTCCCAAGGGTGTTATGAGAATAAATTCATTAATATTTGTGATGCACTCAGCTACTATACTGAGGAGCAACGTAGGAAAATCCTATGAGGAAAATTAATAACTCTGTCTTCAGAACAGGATTTGAAGCGTGTGCCGTAAATAAGGTTTAGGGTCACATGTTGACAATGTAGAGAAATCAAAACATTGAATAACTGCTTATTAAATGAGCACCATCCATCCTCTGCACTGAAGGAGGCAGTTGTTCTGTGGAAAAAATAGTATGTGATCATATAATTAAAGACAGTGTCAATGCATGTGCAGAAGGGGGCCAAATTAGGGTCGCACATAATTCTGGCATTTCCTAACTTTTGAGTGTGCTTGAGTTTGTAACCTTAGCATTTTTTTCACATAGCTTTTTGTGTAATACTGTGCATAAAACGGTATGTACAGGGTTTTCTTATTTCTCCTTCCAACTTCCCCCCATATTTAAGCGAGGCCTCAAATATCATCAGTGCAAAAGTGAGGGTACAGCTTTATTGGTACTGCACCCATTTAGACAGCTGACAACCTGATTTGTGAGTACAGTTGGATAATTATCTAAATAGGTGCAACAGTAGACATAAATTGCACCTTCAATTTGCAAGGTCACTTTGAACATATAGGGTGTAGATTCCCAGTAGATGGATATAAGAAATATTTTTGTTGATAACCAAGGATTTTCTATTGGCAGAACCTGAACAAAAGGTTTTTACCTGTGCCATGGATCAGGGCTAGCAACACCTTTGACCTCGAGCCTCACTGAAGATGGGTGCCTTTACCTCTCCCAGGGTGGAGTCCTGTGATTCTCCCATTCTGGACTGGGTCCCGAGCTAGATTACCTTGTGTACCACCTGTGGTTGCTCAGCAGGTCTGGCTGGGTTTGGCCTCTGCAAGTATTTGCTTTGGGAGCTGTGACGTAGTAGAGAAGAGAGATCCCAAAAAAGCCTTTTCAAAACAAAGTTTAATCAAAATAGGAACAAAGCATAACAGAAGTAAAGGGTTTTAACACAATAAAATCTCTCCATGCACATCTTCCATTGTTGTTTGGGTGTGTAGCCGTGTTAGTCACAGGATATTGGAGAGAGAAGGTGGGTGAGGTAATAGCTTTTATTTTGACCAACTTCTACTGGTGAAAGATATTACCTCACTCACCTTGTCTGTCTTACATTCACACATGTCTTACCTACAGGCTTAGGTATGCAGAGCTTATCTCAGACATCCTACCTTCTGGGGACTGAGGGTTCAGTCTGCTCTGCAGCAGTCTGTGCCTCACTCTTTCCCCAGTTCTCCAGGGGTTGTCGTTTTATCCCCCCTAAAATTCATTTTTCCAGATCTTCCCACCTGGATCCTCCACTCTGGTGGCTAGAAGCTAGACAGTTGAGCTCAGCTGAGTTGGAGCTAAAATTTCAAAACACAAGACACCTGCCATGTCCCTTAGGTATTGGTAAATGGGGCTATCTGAAGCTATTGTGTACTTTACTGTGTAGGTGTCATTAGCATCTGTTGGAACTGACTGCTTGCAATCATCCCCGAGACCTGCTGGACACAGAACAGTGCAGGAGAGACCTCCACCATTTGGAGGCAGTAGGACCCAGCTGGTGCCTCTCCTGCTCCCCCTCCCCCATGTGGCTTTGGGGAACAATTGCAGAAGGAAGCTGGCAGAGACTCCAGCTGTTAGGAGCAAAAGCAGCCAAAGCAGGGACCTTTGGGCATTCAAATAATTTCCTACAGCTTTGACAGGATGATTTCTGCTCAGTTCTGATTGGCCGATTGCGCCAACTCTTCTGATTCCTCTTCCCCTCTCTCACAGACTTTTCACCTCAGCTTCACACCAGTCCTGCCCCTTGTTCCTTCCCTCCCCTCCCCCTCGTTCCTCCTCCCATCCCTCCATTTAGCTTATCCTCTCCTAAGTAACCCCTAAATAATTGTGGAACTAACATGACATTTGTGGCTATCACATTTTTCACTCTGTGTGTTCTTCTCTTCCCACCCCCCATGTGTCTGTCTTGCCTATTCAGACTGTAAACTTGTCTAGGTAGGGACCATTCCGCTGTTCTGTTTGTACCGCACTGAGCACAATGGGGCTCCATTCTTGGGTGGCCCTTAGCCACTACTGTAAGTGTCCGAGAGTGAGAGGAGATTAACTTTAGTGCAAAGGGGACAGTCCAGATCAGAGAGGGCATAAGTATGGTGTGCTTATGCCTCATTCTACAGTGACCTTTTTCCAGACTCAGCTCATGTTCCTTCCGGGTTCTTCAGAGACTGCTTGGCTTCAGGTAGCTCCTCCTGAACCTTAAGTCAACTTGCCAGCTCCAGTCTTCAACCTGAATCATGCTATGTCTCTGCAAAACTCAGAATTAAGTCTATTAAATATGATACAGCCTTGTCTGATTAACTTGCATTGAAGCTCCATTTTCCTTTTGTTAGCAGCAATTTTGTGGTGTTGGTACCCAATCTCATCTTATTACGGCTGTTAGTGAAAGTCTGATTAACAGCAGTAAGTTGCAAAGGCGTATCTTATGCTTCACAACCCCGCTAATTGGCAATCAGTAAGCAAGTTCCAGGAAACCAGTGTGGGAGCACTACTCCCCCACAACCTCTAGCCACCTTCTGTGTAATCTCATAGTTGAACTGAACCTCATGCTGTGGAGCGTCTGTCCTCAGACTTTCAGCTGATGATGCTAGTTGTTTATTCCTTGCCTTCTATCGTCAGAGCAGTCCATTGCTTGTGATTATTATTCAGCTTTAAGACAAATGGGTTGCACTGGACTTCGTTTTAAAAGTATTTTAATGTTTCCAGTCAACTTTACTGAAGAAAGTTACTTCTCCTTGATTGGTTCTTGGAACAGTTTTAGGGATAGTGGAATGGATTCCTCCTCTCCTAGCATTACAGTTGCAATTGTAACAGGATCTCTGGCAGGTTTTCACTCCAGCTGTATGTTCTGGACTGCCAGCAAGTCTGTCTTAGCCATCATGTCCTCAACTTCACTTTGGTGCTCAGACTTCCAGAAGTTAGAGGTCCCAGAGGTTCCCACCCAGCTCCTTGATGGAGTCTTCCTGTGTTGCTTTGAGCCAGGATAGCAGCCTAGCTGCCAGATGCTTGGACTCATGACAATTGTGCTTAGAGTTGTTGCTGTTTTAGTGAAGTCCTTGTGGTAGCAGGTATAGCTTCCCTGATGTCATTTAGGCATGTACTTGTGAGGGAAGGGCCAGCCGACGGCTGAATGCGGCCCACCTTCAGTGTTGCTTTGTAGATCTACTCAGGGCCACATCTTAGAATGCTGCCTCCTGCAGCATTGGCTCCATGGCTAGCAGAACACTAGCTGGGCACATCTTACCCCATCTCACTAGGTCTTTGTTAGTCCCACAGCCTACAGGAATGAGCCTCCCTCCTCCATGGCAGGATTATTCTTGATGTCGTCTTCTTGGTACAAGTTTTCAGTCCAAACTCAGTGTGTCTGTTGGATGATAAACATGATGCTTTTGAACTGCTTCTAGAGTTGCAAAGATTAGGCCGTGTCTACACTAGGAAGCTTACAGCGGCACAATGCAGCTGTGCTGCTGTAAGATTGCTCATGTGGTTCCTCTATGTCGGCGAGAGACACTCTCCTGCTGACATAGCGCTGTGCACACAGGCACATCTGTTGGTATAGCTTCTGTCACTCGGAGGGGTGTTTTTTCACACCTCTGAGCGACACAAAGTATACCAACAAAAATGTTAGTGTAGACATAGTCCTAGTGATATACAATTGGCATAATCGTACAGTGGGTCCTCCGTTTAAAAGGGGACATAGAATAGGTTCAGATATTTGAAGTTTCAGGTAATCCAAGGGAACTTTCACTCTAACTAATACATGTCAGGAACATGATTCTTGTTTGAATAACTAGGAGGTTTGGATAACTAAGGTGATACTGTAAATACGTGGTGAAAATAGTGCTAGACAGCTCTGTTTGATTAATATTCTGAGCTACCAACTGATGAACTTTCAGTGGCTGAACTAGCAAAACAGTTTATATGGCTTTGCCCTGAATGCAGAAGTGGAAAAAATCCTTTCTTTTTGCACAGCACTCGGATGTTTTCCTTCATTAAGTTTCTCCTGTTATCCTTATAAAGGTCAGATGGTAGCTGCTGCTTAAGCAGAACCATCACATGAAAAGCACAGCTTGAAATGTTCTCAATATGACACAATGCATCTGACACTGCTATGGTATTTTATGTACCTACTTTAAATAAAATAAGGTTTAAAAAATAAAAACTATGTGCGGCTAACATGGCTATTTTTTCAGTGTAAAGCATACTTTTGAAATAACCCTTGCCTTACATTGACATTGGACATCGAAACATAGAAACTAGGGCCAAATACAGAAATTCCATAGATTTTTAGCTAAAACCATTTGTGAATACTTGTAGATCAATTGGAATATTCCCCTGAGATTACTAATTGTCCCTGCCTAAAAGGATTTATAAAATTTAGAAGCAGACTGATGTAAAAATTACATTTGCCTTATTTTGCATTAAAATGGCATTTAAAGACTGACACAATGGCAAACTTTAATAACCATGCAGTTTAGAGAGTAAGCTGATTGATTTTAAATATTTTTTTCCTCACTTGTTTAGAGAGACTTGTATGAAAACCGAATCTTTCTTCCTTGGGTTAATCTCTTCCTACTTTTCATGCCTAGCATTTGCCTAACGCTTCTGTTTATGGTGGCATAATTTAGATTCTCTAGTCTGAGGAATATGATGTCACAGAGGATGATGACTTGAGACATGGAAGAAGTAAGGCAAGTAAGTCTCTCATTCATAGAAAAATATTCTTGGTAGTAACAATTGAGTGAAGAAACTTATCATTTGGGAATGATCATGAAACAAGCTGTCGTCCCACCCCCTCCACCCCCACCCCCGAAAATTCCCATGACGAGTCGCTTGTTCTCTAATACTTACTACAAAGCAGCCCACAACAACATGAAGTAAATGAAAGAATGTGTTACAGGGTTTCAGAGCTATTTCTTATGTATCTGGCCTGAATTTTCAGTGTCACTAGTGAATCTCAGCGCCTCAGTTTTTGAGTACCCAACTTGACTCACCTTTTAGAAGGCCCTGATTTTTCAAAGAGCAGATGCCCAGCACTATCTGCAAATCACTACGTCCTCTTAAGGTGTCTTAAGATTCCCATAATCCGGGATGTTCAGTTTTGGGGTAAAATCACTTAAACCCTCATTGCTGACATGCCTCATTTTTATCTGGCTTAGGGATGGATTCTGACAAGTGCTGACAACCCACAACTTCCTGAAGTCAGAGCTACTAACTTATTTATACCTGTTCTATTATTCTTATATTATTGTATTTAAGTGTATATACAGATTTTCAAACAATAGGTATAATGATGATAAAATTAGCTTTGCCACGGGATAAATTTCAGGATTATATGTGGGCTTCTGATTCTCCTCTACCATCACCGGTGTAATTATGGTTGCTCAATGCTGGAGTACACCAAACCCCTAAGGTACCAATAGCATGCAAGATTTACTGCAACTCTGAGGCAAGCATTGCAAGTGCTTTGGCAGCTACATCTTGTAGGCTTCTGGTGGGCCCAGTTAATACACAGACACATGGCTAAGTGCAAGGGTATTTTACAAGGACTTGCAGAAAAGGGAAAGGTTGAAAATACCCTAGGTACAGAGGCTTAAACAATTACAGTTCAAAGTAAGTAATAGTGGTTCTTCTTTGGGCTTCTGGAGGCCATCCAGTCAAGAGTTAGGGCTCTTCTGGGCTAGTGCCTGGTGTGTCCTCTCCAATCCAGCCTCTAATCAAAGCAAGTAGAGGCTTTCAGGTTTCCAGGCCAGGATCACTTAGTGGTGTATCTCTCACTGGGGCCCCTTTGCACTGGCTCCCTGCTGAGTGATTGCTGCTCCCCTTGTAAGTCCCACACAGTCTGCACCCAGCTGTGATGTCCAGCAGTCATAACTTGTTCTACATGTGGCTCTGTTTAGAAGTCTGTTTAGGTCCGGCCCATTCCCAAGAGGGTCAAGTCATTTTCCGACCCAGTCCTTCACCCTGAATCTGAATCAGTGCTGCTGCCGCTACCTCCTGTCCATGGGGTTGTCTCTTCCTCCTGCCTGTGGGGCTGGCCTGGTGGTGGCTGCATACGCTGGTGGCTGTGTGTCCGGCTCCTGCTGTCCCTCACTCCCAGCTGCACTGAAAGTCTGCTGCGGAGTGAGAGGTCCTGTGACTCCTCAGTGCACTCACTCCATAGACACACAGTGTACCAAGGCAGCAGGAGTGGGACATGCAGCCACAGCTGTGCCGACCCCACGGGCAAGAGGAGGAGAACCAACCTGAGCCCAAGAGAGTCCAGTTGTTTTCCCACCCGACCCAACCCAGACATGACACTTGTAATCTGGTCCTATTGGTTTCAGGTTAGGTTGCAGGGCTCTAACTCTATGTACAATTCCTGGGGGTTCATATCTGAATCCAGTATCTCTGCAGCTCCTCGCTAGCCATGTCACTGTTGCTTCCCAAAAGTGCCCAGTCATTTCCTGGGTCACGGTCCTTCCTCCTATCTGACCAGGAAGAAGGGGATTCGCAGTAGGGAGAGGGTTGATGGGGATTGTAGTCACCTGTTTAGCAGGTTCATCACATCAGCCATAGTATTAAAAGTTTGTTCTCAGCAGTGCTTGAGTACTTAAATGCTCTTCAGTCCTTATCCTTTAACTGATCGTAGATTAATCACATGATTTCAAAATACCATTACCCAATCTCTTGAGCTGTCCAGTCTCAAATAGGATTTGCTTTATAAAGTATGAGCTGTTTTGGAGAACCGAGTCTCCATGAATTCTAGATTTTGACATTTTTCTTTTTTTAGAGCTGTGAATGAGTGCAGTCATACTTAGCTCTGTTAGAATGCTTAAACCACTTGCAAAAAATTAAGATCGCTTCTCAACAGCAGTTAATTTGCATGTGAATTTTTTTTGCAAAGAAAAAGAATTTGAGGGGTAATACTAGAAATTTTGGCTCTTGGTTCCACAAGCGAAATACTGAGTAGGCAAAGCTGTAATGTGAAAAATTTCAGGCAGTCTAGCCAGTCTCAATCACAGCTTATATTGTTATTAATAATTGTGTGCAGTGCCATAAATGTGGCTCATGTTTTTATAGGCACATAAGTATGGACTCTGCCCTACAGAAAGTACAATATAAATTAGATTAATAATAATAAATATAACTGACTATTGGGCAGTGAGAAGGGAGGTCAGACAGGAGGAAAATAGCTTCTCAACAGCAGTTAATTTGCATGGAAGGAAATACTCTTGTTGGGGAGAAAACATAGTGATCAGGCTTTATACACTGTTTTTTCTTTGCATATCCTTTAAAATGTATTTAGTCTACACCTCCAGAAAATCTTGACAAAAAGAGAATTAAGAAAAATGTTAAGGAATGAATTAATGTCCTGGCTAGCTTTTGTCATGTGGCTGTTCTAAGCAGCAGTCACCAGTTAGGCCAAGATTTACTGAATTATAAATATGGGTTGGTCACTATCCATTATAAACTGAGTGTAGACTGCCAGCTTACTTAGTTAAGACAGAAGGCTGGTTGTGTAACTTGAAATCTGAGGTGAAATATCAGTGATTTATCCAATGGACACAGTTTCTTTTGCCATCCCCACTTGCCGATTCCCAAGCTATAATGTATGTATTCCTTCATATGCCTAGTCTTATAACTGTCTCATGCATTTTAGTGTAAAATATAGCTTGAGTATGCCAATGTACATCTGTGCACAGTCCAGTACGAGCACAGGAACTGCCATGCCAAATCAGACGACTGGTCCATGTCGCCCAGTGTCCTGCCTCAGAGTGGCCAGTGCCAGATTCTGGAGAGAGAGGTGCAAGAAACCCTGCAGCAGTCAATTATGGAATAGTCTGCATGTTTGGGGAAGTTTCTTCCTCATCCTGTTGGTTAATCATGGTGGATAAAAATTGGAATTTTTATTTTGTTTGTTTTTTCTTTTTAAAAAGAACAATGTTTAAAATGAAATCTGAATTTAATACAAAATATGTTAAGACTAAAATTTATAATCTCCTAAAACTGAATGAATATACTGAATTAACGAGTCTCCATTAAAAATGTTGAGTTAAAGGCTGCCTTTGTAAATAAAGACGTTTTTCCCGATTGTAACTTTTGAGGTCAAGCTTTATAAATATGGCAAAATAGGACATATACTGTATTAAGTGCTTGACGGAGTGGAGTCCCAGGAACCGTGCTGTGCAAGAGACTGGCAAAATCATCACAGGCGTTGGGACCTGGCTGGTGACTCCAGGAGACACCATCATGTATCTCATCAAGGTCATTCACTGAGCCCACCTGGGTGGTCTCATACTCCTATTTTATAGCTTCTCTCTACTTGAGCTATGATGGGCTCACTTCTCAAATTATGAATATTTGACTCCACCCACCATGGAAACTTACCCTGGGTATAGTGTACCTTCCTAAGTAGCAAAAAAATGTACCACATCTAGTGTAAAGACTCTGTTTGGTTGTAAATCAACATGTTTAGTGGTCATATCAGCCAATGAGGGTGCACCTTTCTTTAGACAATAAGTGAAGTACAAATGGAAAAGTTGCTTTACAACTGATTATTTTAACTGAGGCTTCCACTTGATTATTCAAATTGAATCAGTTCATCCTGCAGTTAATATGTGGCTTATGTACTGAAGCATGAAGGTTTATATCCCTTTAGAAACTTTTTTTTAAAAAAAAAATCCTATGTAATGTAATTGTGGATGTTCTCATTAACCACACACATCTCTAATTCTTTTTTGAATCCTACTAGCTTAGTGGCTTGTAAGCATCCCATCCTGTTTCGCATCCCATCCTGTTTAGGATCCTGGCGGTGGAAACTAATGGAACAAACTTTTGCCAGATTCGGGCTTCCTAACATCATTGATACTGATCAAGGACCACATTTTGTGGGGGATATAATGGGAGCTTTATGTCAGGCATTAGGGATACGTCAACGCTTTCACATCATTTGCTTCCAGAAGCAGCGGCATGGCCCCGCTCCGGCGCTCCAGCCAGGGCGTAGGGTCAGGGGCTGCACCACGCAGCTCCTGGAAGCTGTGGCATGGCCCTGCTCCAGTGCTCCAGCTGGGGCACAGGGTTGGCTGCACCATGGGGCTCCTGAAAGCCATGGAATGGCACTGCTCCAGCTCCTACGTGCTCCAATGGCTCCCTCCGGTCCTCGAATGGGAGCTTCAGGGATGTTGCCTGCGGAAAGGGCAGTGTGCGGAGCCACCTGGCATGCCTCCGCCTAGGAGCCGGAGATGGGACATGCCGCTGTTTCTGGGAGCTGCTTGAGGTAAGCGCCACTTGGAGCCTGCACCCCTGAGCCTCTCCCCACATCCCAACCCCCTGCCCCAGCTCTGATCCCCCTCCTGCCCTCCAAACTCCTCGATCCCAGTCCGGAGCACCCTCTTGCATCCCAAACCTCTCATTCCCCAGCCCCACCTCAGTGCCTGCACCCCTTCCTGCACCTGAACCCCCAGCCCAGAGCCCCCTCTCGCACCCTGAATTCCTAATTTCTGGCCCCACACTGGAGCCCGCACCCCCAAACAGAGCCCGCACCCCCTCCTACACCTCAACCCCAATTTTTTGAGCATTCATGGCCCGCCATACAATTTCTATTCCCAGATGTGGCCCTTGGGCCAAAAAGTTTGCCCACCTCTGTCCTATATAGTCAATTTGAAGTCTTGACCATGGGCCATCCACCTGCTGGTGTCTTGTTGGTCCTTTAGTGACTTGATGATCTGTGTTGTTGGCTGAGCACACTAGGCAGATGTTAATACAGGTTTCAATGTCCTTCTACATTCCTGGCCACCAACTTACAGTAGACAGCCAGTCTGCAGTTTTTTTCCAACCCAAAGTGAGATAGTTCAACCAGTTCTTTTCTTAAACATGTGGGCATTACAACTACAGGAATGATGTTACCTACCCCTTTCTTGAGTGCCAAGATGATTCCATCCTTATTCTTGAAGATTTCATAGCCTTTACATTCTCTCTTTTCCATTAGCTCTTGTACTTCAGGATCTGCTTCTTGAAGATCTTTTAAATCTGCCTGCTTGTGGAAAGGTGTTTTCTGCAGCTGGTCTTGGTAAGCCTCATTGTCAGACTTAGTCCAACAATGTTCCGGTCCAAGTAAGGCTGCTTCTTTGGCCATTTTATCTACATGGTTATTTAGCTGAGAAACTTCTTCTTGACTCTTCCGACGAGCGTTTACTTTATACAAGTTGATTTTTCCTTTTCTGTTCTTGGTAATGTTCCATGCATTTAAATGGAACTTTGAGTGTGCAACTGGTTTTCCATCTGATGATGTCATTTTTCTTTGAGTCCAGATGGGCATCCACTCAACAAAGGCTCTTATTACCCAATTGGAATCAGAACAGATAAATAGATGGCTTGATGGTTCCATGTCATCCAGGACCGCAAGTACAGCTATTACCACTACAGCTTGCACCGAACAAGCTTGTACCTTGAAGCATCTTTTGAGTTTTCAGTTGTAAAGCATGGGCATCCATCTCTGTGTAAGGCACTGCCGTCTACACCCCAAATACCTAGGTCTTGCTTCTTGGCTTCCAGGTAGGTTATATCTAATTTGAAGGATGATGTTTGTCCTGTGTGAACACCTTAATGTGCTTTTCAGCAATCTCCTTAACTTCAGGTTCCCAATTGGGCAGTGTCAAGGCTTCTGGATCCTTAGCAGTGGCTATTCGATGGGATGCAGGTATTCATTGGCATCCTTTCACCTGAGTTTCTTCTTGCGCAGCACTTGGTTAGGCAAGTCCACAGTGATGTTCATTTTGGACAGCACATCCAATATATCTTGATTGTCCAGATGCTGTATTCCAAAGGATGTGGTTATGAGGAATGGGTCAATTAGACAGACTATTGGTTTTATAAATGGAACTAAGCTTTCTTGCCCATTGAAACCTTCCAGGACCTTTAGTTCTTGAGCTGGCAATTGTTTTATTCGAAGTTCTGTCTTGGAGCATAGAAGAGAAATAGCAGCACCAGTATCTATCAGCATGTGCTGATTAAATGTTCAGAAATCTCCCTTTACACTTGCCAATGTGGTGGGCCTTCCCCACTTAGCACCTAGTACAACATGATACTTTGGGGAAGTTAAGGGAGCTCGACCTCCTCATAATAGAGCTGAAGCCTCTTCCAGCTGCGTCTTTTGGTTCACAGCCTGTTTTCCTTTATCCTCATGTCTTACAAACATCCTTAGCAGCTCCTCGGTAGGTAGTCTATCAATGACCTCTCAAGGTTCATATTTAAGAAGGCGCTTCCATATCTGAGGTTTCTGAAAGATTTTTCTTCCTCATTCCTTCTTGGCTATATGTTGCCTGATTTGTCCTTTTCCTTGCTGGGAACCTTTTTCCTTATTTTATTTACTGATACAGCATACACCACCTTCTTTTGATGCATGGGAAAAGCTTCCTTTTGTATGTCATAAGACTCTCTTAACTTGTCCTCCAGTTCTTTCAAGGTAACTGCATTTGGATCAGTAGCTCCCATGGTAATTTGCAGATTGGGGAGCAGACCTTGGATCGCTGACTCCTTGAATTTCGGTATGTGACATGAGACTGCTCCTGCCATCCAGTATAATAGTTGCTTGCGACTTAGGTATACTTCTGGATCTAGACTGTTCTCGGTGGTAGCTGATGACAGAACAAGGAGTAATGGTCTCAAGTTGCAGTGGGGGAGGTTTAGGTTTGATATTAGGAAAAACTTTTTCACTAGGAGGGTGGTGAAACACTGGAATGCGTTACCTAGGGAGGTGGTAGAATCTCCTTCCTTGGAAGTTTTTAAGGTCAGGCTTGACAAAGCCCTGGCTGGGATGATTTGATTGGGGATTGGTCCTGCTTTGAGCAGGGGGTTGGACTAGATGACCACCTGAGGTCCCTTCCAACCCTGATATTCTATGATTCTATGATTTGCTGGAAGTAAAAATAATAATGTAGGTTTTTCAATTGGAATGTGCTGGAACTTAAGTCAGTGCATAAAGCTAATTTTTTGCACATAATTTCATATATTTTTTGGACTTGAAATGCTTCTAAAATGATGATAAAAGAAACCTTGCATTAAAGAACTCTTTACTATATTTTATCTAATATTGGCATGAAAATGTAAACCTATGAATTGGAGGGGGAAAAAGTTGGGTATCATGTAGTGGCAGCAGAGAGATTTTTGATGTTTATCAAACCCAGAACATAAGAGATTATTAAAACATATTCTTTGGCAAGTAAGAAGTAGATGTTTAAATTAAAAGGAGTAAAGGAATTTGTTGCTCTTCTCCCAAAGGTCATAAACTGAGCAGGAATGAGTCCTTGGCGGTTGTAACTATTTTGCTTTTTGCGTTTGGGAATTTGGTACAACTGTTACAGCTACTGCCAGACCCTCAGCCCCTACGGCAGTTTTCTTGCGTTTTTTGAGGTCCACCTACAGCAGCTGCAATGGATAGAGTGCGGGCTTAGTGGCAGTCAACTCTGTGGCTGTGTAGCGCAATGGTCCTTGTGGTAGCTGTTTGTTCTCAATGCGCTGAGTATAGTATTAGTGTTGGCCAATCGTTGCTATTTATTGGCTTTAAATGAAAGATAACTTTGCTTCATTTGACAGGAAAAAGAAAACAGAAGATGTAAAAGAAAAGGGAGAAATAATATAATCACATTAATAGCAGCTATGTTTACAAGAAGCTGTGAGAGACTGCCAGCTGGCGAAAGTCTGTTCATTTTCAAATGTTTCATGTGGTGCTGATTTTTATTTTTAAATGTCTGTTTCTTTTGCGTCCTTATAGTTGAAACTTTTTTAAAAATGCTAAACAAAACTCCAGCTCTTTCTCAATCCTGGGCATATGCTCTTCCATGTTCAGTTCCCTGAATAGAGCGGTGTGCAGCAGAGACTCTATTTTAACTGTTTCAGAGTAGCAGCCGTGTTAGTCTGTATCCGCAAAAAGAACAGGAGGACTTGTGGCACCTTAGAGACAAATTCATTTGAGCATAAGCTTTTGTGAGCCACAGCTCACTTCATCAGATGCATGTAGTGGAAAATACAGTGGGGAGATTTTATATACACAAAGAACATGAAACAATGGGTGTTACCATACAGACTGTAACAAGAGTGATCAGGTAAGGTGAGCTATTACCAGCAGGAGAGCGGGGAGAGGGGAGGGAGGGAACCTTTTGTAGTGATAATCAAGGTGGGCCATTTCCAGCAGTTGACAAGAATGTGTGAGGAACAGGAGGGGGTGGGGGGGAAATAAACATGGGGAAATGGTTTTACTTTGTGTAATGACACATCCACTCCCAGTCTTTATTCAAGCTTAAGTTAATTGTATCCAGTTTGCAAATTAATTCCAATTCAGCAATCTCTCATTGGAGTCTGTTTTTGAAGTTTTGTTGTTGAAGAATTGCCACTTTTAGGTCTGTAATCGAGTGACCAAACAACAAAAACACAACAAAACCACTAACTCAGGAACCTATCCTTCCAACAAAGCCCATTGCCAACTGTGTCCACATATCTATTCAGGGGACAACATCATAGGGCCTAATCACATCAGCCACACTATCAGAGGCTCATTCACCTGCACATCTACCAATGTGATGTGCCAGCAATGCCCCTCTGCCATGTACATTGGCCAAACTGGACAGTCTCTACATAAAAGAATAAATGGACACAAATCAGATGTCAAGAATTATAACATTAAAAAACCAGTCGGAGAACACTTCAGTCTCTCTGGTCACGCGATTACAGACATGAAAGTGGCAATTCTTCAACAAAAAATATATATATATCCATCCTTGATTGACATCTTTAACGCATGAAAGATTTACAAATGCAATTTGTTTACATTAAAGTTTAAATTATTACTACTGTTTCACTTGAATTATTTTACAGGCTACACCTTTTTGATCTATGGCTTCAAACATCATTAAATTATATGCAACACCTAAAGTCATTTTTAGAACTATGCAGATGGATATACTTTTGTTAGCAATGCATCTTGTAAAAACTGTACTCTAAATCTGAATGCTAAATATATGTCTAACATTTCTTTGGTGGTCCTATTACTCAGTAGTCTCTGATTAATAGGATGTTTGGTTTTTAATAACATCTACTGTAGTCATTTATGTGAATAACTTAGATTTTAAAATAGAAATATTTTCCTTAGCTATTAAAACACTTTGCCTTAAACAGTAGATTTTGGCTGGCTGCCTTTGTTTGAGATAGCTTAAGTGGGTATTCATGCTCTGTTTATATTTTTTCGCACTGTGTGGTCTCCTAATTGTTACATAAAAATACAGTGTAAACTTGTAAAGTAGCTTTTTTTAATCTGTAGGTCTGATTCATTTTTGTATTTTGCTGTGAAGGTCAGTTGAGGGGCAGCAGATATGATCATGCTGTATTGATGTGTTAAGTAGGTGGCTTTGGGAGTGAATGCCCAGTTTCCTTCAAAACAATTCAAGTGCACAAAGGTCTGAGGACAATGGTGTCCTAGAACACTAGGAGAGTAAAAACAGAGCATGTTTTCAGTAGTCCTTGAAGTCTATATTAAAGATTTTATTTTAACACAAATAGAATAATCCCACATTTTTTAAAAATATAAATGAAGGTTAGATTTTTCTCTTTGCAGCATTTTGTTCAGATAAATGAAATAAAGTATTGCTGGCTCAATGGATAACAAGGAGATACAAGATAAAGGGAAGTGTTGAACTTGGATCCTGAGCTGTTTTGTATTAGTAACAATATGATGTGATATGACATTTCTTTAAATCTCTGTCTTGCCATGAAATTTTCTGCGTTTTCCGGTAAGATTCCATAACATCAAATGTCATAGTCTCTTACCAAGAAGGAAACAGGCCAAATGACAGTCATTTCACAGATAGCATAAGGATCCAAGCTTCATCTCTCTCCGTCTCTGTCCCATAGGCAGCTAGTGAAAATATTCTTGGGGGAAGGCAAGGTGTGCGTATTGGGGGCAGTTTCCCACCCACATTTGGAGAGAGTCTGCTCTCTGTGGGTGGGTGTGTCAAGCCCAGCTCTCTGGTGTGTGCATGTAGGGGGTCACTGTCCCTATCCTGGCCTGGTGTGGAGGGGAGGCCCCGAGGTGGTGGAGGAGGTGGTTGGAGACCAAGATCACCCTGCAGTGTGGCAGCTCCTGTTGTGCAGGGTTGGGCCAGGGCTAGGGATATTTAGTTAATTTAATGCCAAACGAAACAAAGTAAAATGTGGCAAAAGGAGTAGGAGATAAGATGGGGTTTTTGGACGGGTGGAGGGGGAGAAATAAATAACTCCCTGTGATCTAGCAGAGCTAGGGAAGAGCAGAGGGTTGTCTCTGATGTCCAGAAGGAGCATGCGGGGTGGGAGAGCAGTTCACCTGATCAGTATTGGTACCTTTGCAAAGCCTATATCCTTGAACTCTAGGGAGTCGCTGCTGACATTGACACAGTCAACCCAGCATGCACGCACTGCTGCTTCCCCAGTGTGTAGCCTCAGCCTCCTGCCCGGCCTTGTGGAAGTTCTAGTGAGCAGAGCCCAAAGCTAGCTAGAGGCAGGTGAGACTACAAGTCTCAGGCAGGGTCGGCAAGTGGGTGCATGTGCACAGGGAAGCTGGGAGTGGAGTGAAGGTGTTGGGTAGGGAGTATGCTGTGACTCGTTCTGAAATGCCGGAGTGTAGCTCTGCCCTCTATTTCAGGTGCTGGAGCAATGCTCTGCATCACTCTGGTAGCACTATGCCCTGGCTAGCAGAGAGAGATTTGGGGTGCTGAGCCCCTCTAGCCCTAGCCATCTGTACTCTGTCCTTCCCTTAGTTTTAGCTGCTTTGCAATTAGGGTGGCAAGATAGCAAGTGTGAAAAATTGGGACAGGGCTGGGGAGTAATAGGCACCTATATAAGAGAAAGCCCTGAATATCGGGACTGTCCCTATAAAATTGGGACATCTGGTCACCCTATTTGCAATGAAATCATGGGGTGAATTTGCACTGATTTCAGTAGGGCCTGGGTTTTACCAGGGAGTCCTTGCTCAGGTATCTGCTCACTAAACATAGCCCTGTTCTTATTTTCCCTTTTCCTCCTCCTGAGGTCACTGGTCAAAAATAAAGGTTGTAGAGAAAGTCAGGAAATCATGGAGGCCTAAGTTGTCAAACAGACAAGTAGTGTGGACTGGATGCTGGATAGCTCTAGAAGGTGCAGGATAGGGATGGAAAGGAATCTTGTCTATGCTGTGAAGTGGCTGCTACCATACCTTTGAGGTGCCAGTAGCCACAATGGCACGAAGGCACCCCATGTCCAAGGAGAGGTGAAAGCAGGCATTGGCTATGATTATACTGGCCTCAAAGTCAGAGCATGGCCTGGGGAAGTATAGAGTCTGCAGGACACAACCTGGCTTATGTCTGTAGGCAAACCAGTCTACACTGGTTGTTTCCTAGTGATGGCAAGTCAGAGAAATGCCCTCTGTTTGAGCCTTGTCAAGGTTCCTTCCCCACTCTGAACTCTAGGGTACAGATGTGGGGACCTGCATGAAAGATCCCCTAAGCTTATTCTTATCAGCTTAGGTTAAAAACTTCCTCAAGGTACAAACTGTGCCTTGTTCTTGAACCCTATGCTGCCACCACCAAGCATGTTAAACAAAGAACAGGGAAAGAGCCCACCTGGAGATATCTTCCCCCCAAAATATCCCCCAAAGCCCTACACCCCCTTTCCTGGTGAAGGCTTGATAAAAATCCTCACCAATTTGCATATGTGAACACAGACCCAAACCCTTGGATCTTAAGAACAATAAAAAAACAATCAGGATCTTAAAAGAAGAATTTTAATTAAAGAAAAACTAAAAGACTCACCTCTGTAAAATCAGGATGGTAAATACCTTCACTCCCACAAGATTAGGGTATCAGTTGATCAGTTTGTTTGAAAATTTGTCTGCACATACATTCAGGTACATACATACTGCAGAATTCTCCTCATTCCCTCCCCAGCCCTTTGTCTGTAGGAATAAGCTATAGAACCAATATTCTAACAGCGACTACTACAGGTTGCCCAGTTCACAAATTCTCCCAGTGATTAAATTTTGTACTCTGCAGGGGGTGAAGGTGGGCGCAGAACACAACAGAATCTCCCCTGCACTGGAACCAGGAACCTGTCAAAGTTTGAGATAAGGAGAAGTGAAAGGGCACTAACCTGCTAACTAGTCTTAAAGATGAAGGAGAGCCTTGTGAACCAGCTGTTCAGGCTCATGTCTGTACCTAACAGGCATTGGCAAAGAACAGACGTGATGATAGGCATCCAGGGCACGTGCAGCCTCCTCCCACCCATATCCCCAGTCATGTGGACCTGTGAAGAAAGATAAATTCTGGGTGGAGTAGCCCCAGGAACAAAGAAACTTTCCTTCCCTGACAGGAGCTGTGAGCTGAGGCTGCCAGCTGCAGGATATCTTTGGATGGCAGTGATGTCATAAGGCTTTTTTTTTTCTTTGATTGTGGATATATATGTGCACTTCTTCCACATAGTTTTGCCCCTGCATGGTCTCTTCTTGCTCTCCTTTTTTCCTCCTCTGTTTCTCCCTTCTCTCCCACCCTCAGTATTACCCTTTTTCCCCTACTCTTATGGTCCTAATAACTTATCCCCTTCCCCTTCTTACATCGTTCCCCACTATAATTTATAAAACAAAACAAATTTTAAAAACCTGCAGAATTAACATTTGCCATGCATCACCCGCCTCACTATGCTTGCATGTTAGATACCCTTCCATCCCAACCCTTGGTCCGTCTCGTCTGTCTATGCTGTAAGTTCTTTAGGACTGTATTTTGTTGTGTGTTTGCACAGTGCATACCACATAGAGCCCAAACTTAATTACAGTTGCTGGGTACCACCAGAGTACAAATAATAAAACAAAAATGTGCTAGACAAGATATGAGAACACTGATTAGCTTGGTCAACATTGTGTTATATGCTACGTGCTTAAAAAGCAGTTCAGTTGGTATGTGTATTACTATGTAAGGAGAGATACAAAAGAGTGACAGGTCTAATTTGTTTGACTGGGGACTCTATTATTGGGCTTCTGTTTTTTCTTACAGAACTGCAAGCTTTTAAGTTGAACAGTGTGTGTCGATATTTGAGAAATAAATGTGTACAATTTGAATCATTTAGTATGTGTCTTGGGTTTCATTTAATAACCTTTGGGGGACCTTGGTTTTTGTTTTTTCAGGTTTTTTCAAAGAAAAAAATATGGTGGTAAATCATAACATCCTTGTCCATATTAATGGAGAGTGGGTAGGATCATAGTATATAAGAGCCAGTTATTTGGGGAAAAGAAAAGGAGTACTTGTGGCACCTTAGAGACTAACAAATTTATTTGAGCATAAGCTTTCGTGAGCTACGGCTCACTTCATCGGATGCATTCAGTGGAAAATACAGTGGGGAGATTTATATACACTATGTGTATATAAACACTATGTATATATATAGTGTATATAAATCTCCCCACTGTATTTTCCACTGAATGCATCCGATGAAGTGAGCTGTAGCTCACAAAAGCTTATACTCAAATAAATTTGTTAGTCTCTAAGGTGCCACAAGTACTCCTTTTCTTTTTGCAAATACAGACTAACACGGCTGTTACTCTGAAACCAGTTATTTGGGATTGACTTTAAAACATTTTTCTGGCTGCCAAAAACACTAAGGCCAGCCCTGAAAAGACAAGAAGAGCTGGCATCTGGGCAACTGTTCCCTCTCCATCCCCAAAGAACAAGTTGAGCTGGTATTAAGCCATTTTCCTATATCATATTGATCCAGGCACTCCTAGTTTCCATACATGTTTTCCATACACTGTCTAATACACATTTTTGTTTAGATCTGTGCTGGATGCTACTCTCTTGTTCTGCTTGTTGTTCTTGTTCTGCTCATGCTTGGTTCCTCCTTTCTCTGCCCCACTCTTGAATTCTTACGCTATCTTGAAAGGTATAAGGGAAAAGTTAATTATTTTAAGATTTTTTCCCCCTCTCTCATTAAGTGGCTGAGTGTCTGCTGGTAGCAGGAAACTCTCCTCCTTGATTAACAACTTCCAGTTAAGTGCTTCAAAACCAAATGGTTAATAAACATAAGAGATTCCAGTTATGACAGAGGGCCTCATCAGACCCATTTACCTTTACTGGGGTTTTCCTTTTGTTTAAAAGGTGGCTGTTGGTTTTTTGTTGGATTGGGTGGGGTTTTTTTGATCCCTAGAGAGAGAAATCCTTTTTTTGCTTTCTTCCTAAGCAATCTTATTATTTTACGCTCTTCTCAGCTAGGCACATAAGGGCACTGATATTGAAATACCCTATCTGCAGGTGTTTTGGACAAACTTCAGACTCGTCCAGACTTCTCCCCATCCTCTCACAGCTTTCCTTCCTTTGAGTCTTACAGTTCTACCTTCATTCAACCAATTGTTTTTCAAAGTTTTTTTTCTCCTCCATCCTAATCTAGTTACTGCTGCACTCATTTTCTAAGGTTCACTTTTGATCGCAAAATTCTATAGGGCTCCATGCTAATTAATTCCTCCTCCTTACCTTCACACAATGCTTCATTTGTAATGAAAGAGGTGCTGGGGCTCAAGCAATTTTTTTACTTTCATAACTGATGCAGCAAGCCAAGAGGTGCCGGGGCTATGAACGGCCAAGCCCAGAGGTACTGGGGCTCAGCCCTGGCACTAATTAAGCACTGCCTGCACACTGCCCATCTCCTTACTGTCATGAAATCTTGTTTAGGATGGGGGAAGAGCCAATAACTTTGTGTTAGGCTGCTCATTTTCTTTTCTTGCCTTTCCCCCTCCTTTACTTACTTTTCTTCACTATTCTTTGTATTAAGTAGGGTAGCTAGGTGCCAGTTTTCGACTGGAAAGTCCAGTCGAAAAGGGGACCTGACAGTGTCTGGTCAGATCTACTGACCGGACAACACAAAGTCCGGTTACTGTGAGTGGGTGAGGCGGGAAGAGGCTGGGTCATCACCACTTCAGCTCCTACTCAGCTGGGGCCACCTCCTACCTTCGTCGGGTGACTGCAGCTCCCAGCCCTGACTCCGTGGGCAAGTCCCTCTTGACCTGAGGGGAGGGGAAAAGCAGTGGGCAGATGGGGGGCAAGGAGGAAGATGAGTGGATGGGGCAAGGCCGCAGGGGAAGAGGCAGGGTAGGGGGGCTTTGGGAGAATGGGCAGGGCAGAGGTGGGACCTCGAGGGGAAGAGGCGGGGCAGGGGAGGTTCCAGCACTCCTGCTGGAGTGTCCGGTTTTTAAATATCGCCAAGTTGGCAACCCTAATATTAAGGTCTTGACTCTTTGTCTGCTTTCTAAATTACTGAACGTAGTGGGTGAAGCCTGGATATTGTAATGTCGGTAAATAACAGTTGTTTAGCTTCCTTGCCATTTGGGTTAGATAGGGCTATAATTCTTGCTGGTCTGGAATTTTGTGGTAGGAGAAGAGAGGACTGGGTCAAAACTGACTTACCAGTAAGTTTACCTTCTGCTTCCTTCCTTGCCGTCTTACCTTCTCTTTTGCTTTCGTCTTCCAACAGTATGTAACACTTGTTAAAACAAACAGCAAATGAGTTTTTCTGTAGCAAAAATAATGTGGACAGCATTCAACCAGTGTAATAGCCTTTAACTCTGTGACTTGGGGTATTTCCTTCAGTTCTGGCTGCGAAATGGCTCAGAGACTAAATAGAGAGCTGGCTAGAAATTTTTGGACAGAACTGAAAAATGCTGATTTGTCAAAAGCAAAATGTTTTGCAGAAACATTGTCTTTGACCAAAATTGATTTGCCAAGTGAAAATTTTAAAAAAATCCAACCCTTTCAGTAAGGTTGAAATGTAATATTTGAACGTTAATAGGACATCTAGATTTCTCTGTTTCAAAACGATTTTCTGTTCAAATGTTTTTCATTTTATATTTCTATTATAAATTTTTAAAAGCCTAAATAGGAACAAAACATTTTTTATTTTTGTCAAAACAAAATGCAAATTTTTTGAGACTTTTGGTTTGCAGAAAACTTGGTAATTTTTTAGTTTTCTTCCATTCAGGAAATTTCAAAATTGTGAAAATCCCTCAAACAGAAAATCGGGTTCCCACATAGCTCTGCTCCCAAACATGGTAATGCTACTGAGAATCATTCAAATCTAGCCAATCTTTCAAATGCGTTTCGACGTTGTCAGCATAGCCCCTTCATTTCACAGCATCCAGTGTTATATAGAGTTCTTTTTTTTTAAGGAGTTCATCCTTATTCCTGATCTAGGACATTCAGTAATTAGTCATGGGATCATTCCTAACTATTGAGCAGTTATTCTAAGCTGCAGTACTGTAAAAATGAGTGTGAATACTTTATTTTGCTGTTGTGAAAGATGCAATGAGTGGAGATAGTCCAATTCAAGCTGTTTGCCTTTGCATCTGATCAGCAAATAATAGGGAGGGAATTTGCCTGCTCTGAATATTTGATTCACACTAGTCTGTCTTATTTTCAGAGTTGGCAGTGCTACTGTATGAATGTACAGTACAGTGATTTTACAGGTTGGCTATTCTAAACAATCATCAATTTCCATTTTCTGTGGGAATAAGTATTTTGTGATTTATGCCAGTCACACTCTGTGTGGAAAATTTTATCATAATACTACACAAGTAACTAAGATTTTTTCTTGTTCCTTAAATTTGAAAAGTTGTCTATATTGAATTTCAGCTGTGAAAGCCTGTAGTGTTTCATATACACTATAATCTTTCCAGCCTGAAGTTGTCAGTTTTAGCACAGGATTCAGACCAGTAACTTTTGAATTTGTAATCTTTGTAAGCAAGATAGGTTTGCTTGTATGTGAATGCTAATAGCAAGCCTAATGAGTTCTCACAGACAAGTGTCAGACTGTTTAATGCTTAAAATCATTGTTTGTTTGTATCCTGGTGTTGATGTATTTCTTTGGTGAGTGGCCAGTTATAACTTGTAAAGTTTTACCAATATTAGACCTCTTCCAAGTTTAACATCCAGCATTTTAATAAAACAAAATGAAGAGCTTAATCCCTAAAGTCATTTTCCCCCTCTACATTACAGGTGACAAGTACAGAGGAAGATGTCCTATTGATTGAAATGATTCTCTGTGTGTGTTTGCTATAAACAAAGAAATTAAAGTAACAATCTTTAGACACCATTGTTTTTCTTAAAGGAGCACAGGAAGTGATGTGTTGTATCCAATGACAGTTTCTCCCTGCTTGTCTCCATGAGCAAGATCGTTCATAGGAAGGCAACCTCCTGCCCGCTTAATAATGCACCAAACTAATTATGCATTGCTGCATATGCAGGAGTTGAAAGAAATTATTTTCTAAACCTCAGATATATAAATTTGCAACTTTTTGCTGAGTGTTTCTAAATATTAAGATACTTGAGTGAGCTTTAAAATAAGAAAATGCGTTTTCTTTCCACTTAGTATCCATCTACATGAAATCCTTCATATAGTTATGCAACTAAAAAAAAAAAATTGGATCACCTTCCGTCAGCTGATTTCAAAGCAGTGAAGATGTTGAACTGAGCTTCACAGCACTCCTGGTGAGATGGGGGAAGCAAGATCTCCCTTTATTTTAATAGCTGAAGAAAATGGAGCCCAGAAAGTGACTTTGCCAATGAAAGTTGTGACAATACAGAGAGAGAACCTTGGTCACTTGATTCTCAATCCTGTGCTATAATAACAAATCTTTTCCCCCCTCCCTCTTGTGGTTTAGCAGGATAGTTTACCAGTATGTTAAAAAAACAATAAACACAATTTTAGGTAGTACTGAGCCAAACCAGAAAAGCTTCAGTTCTGTAGTACTGTTGGAAGCATTCTGGTTTTGGATTGGCAGCCTGTAGGAATGTGAAGCATTTTGCAGGTTTATCCCGCTCATCTGTCACTCTCAAACATCAATTTCTCTTCCTTAAATAAATGTTGCTGTGCTTCTAGGGCTACCAGGGACTGAAAACCATAAAACTGTCAACATTTAAAAAAAAAAAAAATCCAACCTCGGTGATGAAAAAAACATACCTTATAGTGGTCACCATTTTTAAAAAAACACTGTTATCCCCTCTTTATCACAGTGTTTCACTATACTTAAAATAGGAAATAACCATAAAGCAGGAAATAACTCATGATACTGTGTTGTGACTGTTTTCAGATGTTGACTTCATTGTCACAATCACTGCAACAGCATATGCAAAAACAGCTTTAGCATTGTGAGAGTGGATTTTTTTAATATGGACACTGGGCTGTTCAGTGAACTGGGACCACACTTCACGTAGGCCAGTCATTTGTGTGTTTACCAATTTTCGTCACTGTTGACGTAGGTTGGATTGGAATTTCGGACCTAAAGGGAAGAGGCGCTGTTAAAAATCCCTTGAGCCATCCTATCCTTTGATCATTTCCCAAGTCTGTTTGTCTTGGATATTTTGTAACAAAAATTACTTTTTAAAAATGCTTCACACTTAGGTAACCAAACTTTTATTAGAATTGAACCCTGCTCCACCCACCATTTGGAAACAAACCATATTGTGCTCCTTCAAAGGCAAAACACAGTATTGTTCATGTTTCAGTTGGAATTAGTGTGGAAAAATTATAATGCAAATAGCAAAACAGATGGCAATTTTACAAGAGTCTTTTCATGTCACAAATGAGCCTTCCTCTCATGGTTGTAGGCTCTCTGTTCTCCCAGTTGCTGCTGCTTCTTCCCTGGCTTCCCTCCATAGCTGTTAAATTTTAGCCAGGGTTTGGAGGAAGATTTGGAGCACTCTAAATTTTTGAAGCCCAGGTTTTGCAATGTGGCTGCTGACAGCAAGCTTTGTTTGCACTAATGTTGGTATGCTGAATGCCAGAGCGATTAGTGTGCTGATCACTGCACACCGAAAAAATAAACAGTGACGTTCTTGCAGATCTGTGCAAGTGCAACATAAACAAAGACATGGGAACAAATGTAGTGATGGCAAGAGTTCTGTGCCGGAGCGGTTTCTCTTCAAATAGGGATAGATGAGAAGGGGTTCAGAGAGGGGTGAAAAGCTTCAAATGCTTGCTTATTCTTCTACTGAAATTATTTTTGAAGTTCAAAAGAAAAGAACCCAAAACTGTTCCAGCACACTTTATGGCACTACTATTCCCCACCAACTGGAGGCGGGTCATCTTCAGAGGGAAGAAGAGAGGAGGGGTAGGGGGGAGTATGGGTGAAGAAATTTGTGCAGTCTGCTACCTCCTGCCCAAACTTAATCGGCTATTCCTAATGCTCTGGCAGTTCCTCGGAAGCCCATAGACCCTGATTGTCACTTGTTCCCCGTGACCTCAAGACTTGTCTACAGGAGAAAGTTGTACTGGGTCTACAAAAGGTGTCAGTTCTTAATATAGTTAAATTGGTGCAAACCATATGGTGGTGAAGCATCCCTGGTGATTCACCAGTGCTTGCATAACCACAGAAAAGTTGCCCTTCCTGTTGATGTACTCTATGGCCAGGTGGACAGGTACCAAAATAAGGATATGAGTGCCATTTATCGCCCCACTGCAGTCCAGGAATCCCATTGCTGCAAATCCATCTGCTATGTCCTGCATGTTATTGAGAGTGGCAGTCCTGTGTAGCAGAAGACTATTAATGGCCCTACTCATTTGCATGACAACGGCCTTCACTATGGATTTTCTAACTCCAAATGATTTCCCACTGACTAATTGCAGTCCAGCATTGCAAACTTCCCTAGAGTGATCACCACTCATTTCGCCACTGTCAGTGCAGCTCTCGTTCTGGTGTCCCTGCGCTGGCAGGTATAAGTGGCTTGGGGAGGTTAAGCCTCCCCAAATGGGGCAAGAGATGCTGGATGTGGCGTGCCTCCCTTTGGAGGCATGCCAGTCCACTGCCTTTGGAGTGTCGCTGGTGGAAGAGCCTGAGAATCAAGGGAGGCCACCAGCACCTGGACCGTGGTCCCGCTCTGCCCCGAGGCCCTGCTTCTACTTGACCTCTTTCCCTGTGGTCCTGCCTATGCTCCACCTCTTCTCGCCTGCCACTCACTCCTCTCCACCCCTCTCCCCTCCTGTCGCTCATCCTTAAGGCAGGAGGGGAGAGACCGGAGTGAGTGCCAGGAGGGCTTGGAGGAGGGGGCGGAGAGGAACGAGCAGTGGGTGGAGGGTTCTCGGGGGAGGGGATGGAGTGGGGGTGAGTGGCGGGTGGGGGTGGCCTCGGGGGGAAGGGTTGGGGCAGGAAGAGGCGGAGTGGGGGAAGAGGCTGAGCAGGAGCAGGGTATAGGGGTGGAGCGGGGATGGACTGTGGACAGAGCCTCGGGCAGAGGAAACCGAGTGGGGCCCTGGTCCAGGTGCCAGTGGCCCCTTCCACTTCTAGGGAGCTTCCGGTGCTCATGCCCAGCCTCCCCAAATGCAAGAGTCACCCCCCGCCTATGGCTGGAGGTCTGGGACAAGCTCAGCACACAGGAATGTGGCCTTGTGCATCCGAAAGTTCTGCAGCCACTTCCTGTCACCCCCTCTCCACAGTACGATGTGATCCTACCCGTCAGCGCTTGTTTCTCAGGCCTAGAAGCAGCACTCCACTGTTTGCAGCTCCTTCGTGAATGCAACCCTGACTTAGTTTTTGCTGTGTCTCCCATGCAATCATCATGTGTCCTGCTGCCACGGTTTTGTCCTGCGACTCTGCAAATACCAGAGGATTGTTCATCCTCTGCTTGCGACAGCGCAGAGCTGTACAGGCTCCAGGCTTCTGTCAGAGATGGCTGACAGTGTGAAGTGCTCCCTGGGTTTGTGGGATTTTTAAGATAACGCAGGAAAATTATGGGATATGGATGGTATTATGGGATGGCGAAAGTTGCATGATAGGAACTTGACCCCTTGCTCCCAGTCAGCCCTGTGCGACTTGTTTCTGCCCCTCCATGGATTGCCAAAATTTTCCAAGAGACAGTGTGCCAGATGATGGCAAGTTGTACACTGGGATACATACCACACTGTGCATTAATACAAGCATTCCTGATGAGTACATGCAGTGTTGATGCAAGGAGCCAAGTCTACACAAGTGATATACTAACTGTGACAGCTTTATGCTGATGTAATTTATGTCTCCTAACTTCCGTCGACTCGGTCGCAGACTGACGACAGAAAGGGTTTTTCCATCGCTGTAGAAAATCCACCCCCTTGAGAGATGATAACTAGGTTGATGGAAGAATTCTAGCAGTGGATACTCTGTGGCTTAGGTCATCTTAGCTAGATCAGTGAGGGGATGTGACATTTTCACACCCCTGAGCAGCGTAGCTAGATAGTTATGTTTTAGATGTAGACCAGGCGTAAGGATGCATATTCCTATGTGGACACTGGTTTAACTAAATCATCAAGTGCATCTTTCTTGTGTAGAAAAGATCTCAGTTGTTTGAAAAATGTTGTTTAACATTTCCAGCTTGAGGAAAAGAGGAGAATGACTGTCTTTCTCCTCTCCCTGCCCCCCACTTTTGGCAGGCTAAGGAGGGAGGGCAGCGGAGTAATTAAGTACACTAGTTAGAAGTAATTGGCCCGTTAATGTAAACCTAACATTTTTGTAGCACGTTCAGAGTGGTGAATTAATATATTATATACCTGTGCTTTTTGACTGGTTCTGAAATATGGCTATTGGCCTCAGGACTTGCAGTGGATCAGAGTTGTGCAGATAGCTGGCATAACTGTAGATGGCATATCAACTGTTTTTATATATTTAAAAAAATCTTGCCGTATGACTTCTGACAAGGAGAACTGAATGAACGTGGTGCAGTTATGGATTTCAAAGATAAAATATGTCTCTTTTCCCCCTCTGGAATCTTCAAAGTGACATTTTATTATATAATTGGCAGTATGTTAGTCCTAGATTTAGTGGATTAAGTGATTGGAAAATGATCCAGTAATTTAGGTAAGCAAGAGGAGGGGTTGATTCATTGAGATAATCTTCCATAATAAAAAGGAGTTAAATTTTGTTTGGCTCATTTCAGGACAACACCATCTTATTCTTAAGAGGCTGCAAAGAGCTGGGGCTTAAAGAATCTCAACTTTTTGACCCGGGTGACCTTCAGGACACATCAAACAGAATAACAATCAAGTAAGTACAATACCAGTTTATAGTTAGGGTCTTAACACTGTGGATATGTGTGGTTTAATTGTAAATGTTTAAGGATGAACAAAAAGGGCTGTAGATTCTGACATTCATGTAAAATAGAGACACAGACTAAGCTTTCGGAATCCACATTGCTGCCTAGACTAGATGTTCTGTTCAGAAATTCCCCCCTCAGAGGAAGAAGCTAGTTTTCTTTATTTTCAGTGATATCAAGCACAAAGCTTTCAAATACTGGGGCAATGCTAATAAAAGCATTGTTCAAAGAGCATCCTAGGTTGATAACATTCTCTTGTATCTATTTTATTAGAGCACTATGTGAACTTAAAAAATCCCAGCCCTTGTTATTGCAGATTAAACTGTTTTCAAGATGCTTTATAGGACTCCGATCGGTAATTTTGATCTACTAATTGAAGGCTCTTGAGAAACTAAGACCTTCCAGGGTAGAGAAGGCTGCAGTCAGTTTATTCTTCAAAATGAACAATGGATTGTAGAGCAATATTGCGAAATATTTCATTTGAACCTGGATCTTCTGTGTAAACTCTGAGGATGAGGTATCACAGCTGAAACCCATTTTACTGCATGCAAAAGCTTCCTGCAGCAGAGTGCATAGATTATTGTTGATTATATTATCAATCTGTATGGCCTCCATTAAAGTTCTGAGGTGCTCAGACACTAATTTTATGATCCTCAACACCTCTGTGAAGCAGGGACGTATTATTCCCATTTCACACTTGGGGAGCTGAGGCAGCAGGAGAGTAAGTGACTTGCCCAAGGTCACACAGGAAGACTGTGGGAGAGCGACTTGAACCTAGGTCTCCCAATTCCCAGGCTAGCACCTTAGCAACTGGACCATTGTGTCTTTCAAGGATGGTTCCATCAAGAGAGATTAGGGGAATGAGAGGTGTAAAAGCAAATCATCTTGTCGTAAATTTGACTAAGGGCTTGTCTACACTTAAAATGCTACAGCAGACCAGCTGCAAAGCTGCAGTGTAGACGCTACATTGGCCAACAGGAGGGGTTCTCCTGTTGGCGTAGGTAATCCACCTTCCCGAGAGTCAGTAGCTAAATTGACAGAAGAATTCTTCTGTCAATTCAGTGTTGTCTACATGGAGATTTAAATTGGCTCAACTATGTTGCTCAGGGGTGTGGATTTTTCACACCTCTGAGCAGTGTACCAGGGATGATTTAATTTTCTAGTGTAGAACAGCCTTTAGGATCTCCAAGAAATGTAAAAGGGTGTGACAACCAAATTTGCATGATGATGTGTCACAACCCTGCCCACATTTCACTGTTTATATAGCCTGACCTGTACACGTAATGAGAGCAGCATGTTAAACTGGTAATGAGCAGCAGGCTGCTTGCAGACTTTGTGAGCCTGATTTTCCTCTTACTTAGCCTGATTTCCACTGGTGTTTCTGTTTTTTACCAAAACCAGTAGGGTTCTGCCTACAGCTGCCTAGAATATTCTGTGAAATATTGGGATTGATGCAGTGTTCAAATGAGTTAAACTAAAAATTAGTAATAAACTGGAGAACGGGGTTAGCCCTCAATTAAACGTGGTGGTAGAGCTGCTCATTATCAGAAAATCTTTTCTTCCCTCGACTCTTCAGAGAAACCCACCTGTGGAAATCTAACTGAAATACTTTTCCTGTACTGTCCAAGTTCATGTTGAGTAAGTGAGCGAGATGCAGAAGCCAAATCTATGAGACTTATAGTGGAAAAACTCCATGGCTGTTTTTACTAAATAGACGCCATAGTCTACTCTTCAATCTGCAGCCATTTTGAATGTTTATTTATTGTAGCAAAGACTGTTTACTTCTGTGCTACAAAATAAAATAAATCTTTGGTATTACTACACATGATTAAAATAATGGCATACCTTTTTATTCTTTTTGTGATCTATTTTTGTGCATTTTAAATGCACAAAAATAAGTGTTTTAGCCATATTTTTGATCATTCACCTATAAAAGTTATGATCTAATGCTTTAAAGAAATAGGCTGTCTTTAATCAGATTACATACATTTTTTCATACTAAAATAGCAGTGGAAAAGAAAATATGAACAATATTTTTTTAGGGTGCAGGTACTGGAAGAAGAATGTTTTGGGAAAATGGCAAAGTATTTGAAGTTCCTTTATTTTTCAAGCTTTCAGTATTTTCATAAATGTAAACAAACATTCTGGTTTTTGGCAGTCGGATAAAATTATCACCAGAGTGTACTTGCATAGTTTGAAGTGAATTGGCTTTTAATTTTATTCTGGAGACAATCTCAACTAAACATTTGCAGTACATTTGTTTTATTTGTCTAATACCCAGAAGTGTTAGACACATTCCTTTTATGCTCAGTTCTCCAAGAAGTTTCTTGGCTAAAAATAAGTTGAATTTGAAGCGCAGTCGTATAATTTCCCTGTTGTTCGTGTTTTCACAACCTTAAACTTCATGTAGGTTCCTAATTTATGACTTCCAGTCAAATTGAAGGAATGCTGACCAAGAAATCCTAGAATCATAGAATATCAGGGTTGGAAGGGACCTCAGGAGGTCATCTAGTCCCACCCCCTGCTCAAAGCAGGACCAATCCCCAACTAAATCATCCCAGCAAGGGCTTTGTCAAGCCTGACCTTAAAAACCTCTAAGGAAGGAGATTCCACCACCTCCCTAGGTAACGCATTCCAGTGTTTCACCACTCTCCTAGTGAAAAAGTTTTTCCTAATATCCAACCTAAACCTCCCCCACTGCAACTTGAGACCATTACTCCTTGTTCTGTCATCAGCTACCACCGAGAACAGTCTAGATCCATCCTCTTTGGAACCCCCTTTCAGGTAGTTGAAAGCAGCTATCAAATCCCCCCTCATTCTTCTCTTCTGCAGACAAAACAATCCCAGTTCCCTCAGCCTCTCCTCATAAGTCATGTGTTCCAGTCCTCTAATCATTTTTGTTGCCCTCCGCTGGACGCTTTCCAGTTTTTCCACATCCTTCTTGTAGTGTGGGGCCCAAAACTGGACACAGTACTCCAGATGAGGCCTCACCAATGTCGAATAGAGGGGAACGATCACGTCCCTCGATCTGCTGGCAGTGCCCCTACCTATAAATCCCAAATTGCCATTGGCCTTCTTGGCAACAAGGGCACACTGTTGACTCATATCCAGCTTCTCATCCACTGTCACTCCTAGGTCCTTTTCTGCAGAACTGCTGCCAAGCCATTCGGTCCCTAGTCTGTAGCGGTGCATGGGATTCTTCCGTCCTAAGTGCAGGACTCTGCACTTGTCCTTGTTGAACCTCATCAGATTTCTTTTGGCCCTCTAATTTGGCCTCTAATTTGTCTAGGTCCCTCTGTATCCTATCCCTACCCTCCAGCGTATCTACCTCTCCTCCCAGTTTAGTGTCATCTGCAAACTTGCTGAGGGTGCAATCCACACCATCCTCCAGATCATTTATGAAGATATTGAACAAAACCGGCCCCAGGACCGACCCTTGGGGCACTCCACTTGATACCGGCTGCCAACTAGACATGGAGCCATTGATCACTACCCGTTGAGCCCGACAATCTAGCCAGCTTTCTATCCACCTTATAGTGCATTCATCCAGCCCATGCTTCTTTAACTTGCTGGCAAGAATACTGTGGGAGACCAGTCAAAAGCTTTGCTAAAGTCAAGGAACAACACGTCCACCGCTTTCCCCTCATCCACAGAGCCAGTTATCTTGTCATAGAAGGCAATTAGATTAGTCAGGCATGACTTGCCCTTGGTGAATCTATGCTGACTGTTCCTGATCACTTTCCTCTCCTCTAAGTGCTTCAGAATTGATTCCTTGAGGACCTGCTCCATGATTTTTCCAGGGACTGAGGTGAGGCTGACTGGCCTGTAGTTCCCCGGATCCTCCTTCTTCCCTTTTTAAAAGATGGGCACTACATTAGCCTTTTTCCCGTCGTCCAGGACCTCCCCCAATCGCCATGAATTTTCAAAGATAATGGCCAATGGCTCTGCAATCACATCCGCCAACTCCTTTAGCACTCTCGAATGCAGCGCATCCGGCTCCATGGACTTGTGCACGTCCAGCTTTTCTAAATAGTCCTGAACCACTTCTTTCTCCACAGAGGGCTGGTCACCTCCTCCCCATGCTATGCTGCCCAGTGCAGCAGTCTGGGAGCTGACTCTGTTCGTGAAGACAGACGCAAAAAAGCATTGAGTACATTAGCTTTTTCCACATCCTCTGTCACTAGGTTGCCTCCCTCATTCAGTAAGGGGCCCACACTTTCCTTGACTTTCTTCTTGTTGCTAACATACCTGCAGAAACCCTTCTTGATACTCTTAACATCTCTTGCTAGCTGCAACTCCAGGTGTGATATGGCCTTCCTGATTTCACTCCTGCATGCCCGAGCAATATTTTTATACTCTTCCCTGGTCATTTGTCCAATCTTCCCCTTCTTGTAAGCTTCTTTTTTGTGTTCAAGATCAGCAAGGATTTCACTGTTAAGCCAAGCTGGTCTCCTGCCATATTTACTGTTCTTTCTACACATCGGGATGGTTTGTCCCTGTAACCTCAATAAGGATTCTTTAAAATACAGCCAGCTCTCCTGGACTCCTTTCCCCCTCATGTTATTCTCCCAGGGGATCCTGCCCATCAGTTCCCTGAGGGAGTCAAAGTCTGCTTTTCTGGAGTCCAGCGTTCATATTCTGCTGCTCTCCTTTCTTCCCTGTGTCAGGATCCTGAATAGATTGACTTTGCCCAAAAAGGGTGTTAGTCTTCAATGGGAGTGCTAAATATACATTCACAAAGCAGAACATAAATCTTCTACAAGTGCACTAGAGGAGACTGTATCATCTGTATTATTGTTTCATCTCCCTTCCGGTCTCTGCATGATGTTTATTTTCTTTGAGAGACTGCTGTGGGGCAAGCCATGTTTATTTAAACATTTAGGGCTAAATTCTTCCTTGGTGTATGCATTTTCAACTCCTATTAAATTTGTTGGGTATTCATGACATATTGGAGAGTAAAATTTGACCCTTGGACTACAATAGAGTAGATTTTAGGGTTTAGGACTTTAATCTTCCTTGGGTACAAATCAGCAGCTCTATATTTCATTCTTGGCACTGGGACTCCTACATCATATTTTCTCTTTGCTGTTAAAGCGTTGTAATTTAATGATTGCAGTAATGATTGCAAAATACTCCCACATTATGAATGAATGCACTCCATCTTCCTAGCTTTCTTGTGTTTCCAACCAGCAGAAGCATCCTGCAAGCTTTTGTTAGGGGAACCACGTGACCTCCTGCATACAGGCTTGGAAACAGTGTCTGCTTTCTGATTTTTCTTTTCTCTCTTTTTTGTGGGTGCATCCAGGAACATTGACAACAGTAGGAAGCTGAAAAATGTAAGTATTTAATTTGCAGTACTTTCTTCTCTGGGTAATCCTGGCTTTGGACTGAGTTAGAATTTTTAGATTGTAAAAGCTAGTACTGTGATGCAAATCTGAAAAGTTCTTTTGTACATTAACCATGCATAGTGCATTGGAAACGAACTATAGTGCTACAGAGGCAGACCATCTCTGCAAACGAAATAGAACTGTGCTAGTCTTGTGGTCTCTGACTAACTAAAGAAGTAAACAATTTAATCTCTTTACTACTAGTCTAATTTTGATTAACGCTACTTAACACATCAAAAGCTAGACTTTTTTTGGCCTTTCTGAATTTACTAGGCATACAGTGATTAAAATTTGGTTATACATTTGTGCAAAGCACATCAAGAAGATGAAAATACAATCCAAACTGCATTCACATTATGTGGATCTAAACTGTTGAATTGTCATTTCCCATTAGACTTGCCAGCTTTCTCTTTGAGTTCCAAAGTGCTGTGTATGTTTTCCAAGTAGAATGCATTGTCAAAAGCAGCGTAGGGTTGAGTCTATTAGGTTTAACTTTTTGTTGATTTCAACCACTGGCTGTAGTAATGATTTTTGTAATGGTAAAGTTTAAAAAAAAAAAAAAAAAAGAAGTCTGAACTTGGCTAGTCCCAGAGTTAGTTACACTATTAAAGGCCAGGCAAACCTGGCTTTCCTGTCAGCTGTAAACTACTGTAAATTCAATTTGTATTTGGCTGACATCCCCCTACAGTGTAAGGAAATGCCAAGACCTTTCCCTTATAATTTTTCAAGCCAGCAATCATGATTACAGGTAAAAAGGACAGAATTATTTAATCCTGTTTTTCCTGTCATCAGCAGAGTAATATCTATGTTTTCCAGCACACGCAGATGTATGGGAATGTTTTCATTCAATGGCATTTGGGGTGTCTGCCTCGCTGGAAATTGGATAAAAGCCTTATTCATGTGGATGTGGTGTTCTTAAAATTAATGTTAAGAAGGATTCATAAAAGTGTCTTTCTATGTAATGTAGACATTTCAGATGCATTATTCTCTTCTCCAAACTGACAGCCTGTCAAAATTGCTTGCAAAGGTGACATTTGTCTGGAAATGTTTTCATCCCTGGATAAGGAAGGGAGGAGGACATCAAATGATTGACGCTTGCAAAAATAATTGAACATAGCATAATCCTCATCTCATCACAATTGAGTAGGAAAATGAATTGGACAGCTTCTTAATTCTGAATAGTACTGTGTCTGCAAGTATTTTTACTTTACTTGAGAGCACGTAGTGTTAAGTGTTTTCACATGAATTTGTTATTCTGTGTTTAGTTAAATTTCAGTTGCCATCAAATCTGGGGTTATTAATAAAACTGAAACACTTTCTTTAAAAGGTTTAAATTATAAGACATAAAGGGGACAGAAAATGACTTCTTGTCTTTCTAAAAAATTAAGAGAATTTTAGCATTCGTGAAAGGTGTTGGATTTTGATAGCCTTGGGCAACTGAAATTCTCTATCCCCCAGAACAGATACAGTCCTGCCAGTGCCAGAATAAGTTTCTCTTCTTGGGTCCATCATTGTATATATTCTTAACCTAAAGCAACTTCCTCATGGGATGAGTGTGTATGTAAAGGTCTACAAGCTTAGGCCTTGGCCTTAGTTCTGATGGTGGTTTTTAATTTGTGGTAGATGTCCAGTTGAAAGTTATGTGAAACCATCAACTCATTCTGCCTAAACTGCAGAAAAACTGCCAGATGGTCCCGGCTTTTATTTTTATTATTGGCCTGGGTATATCTTGAGCCGTTAAACTAGAGGTGAAATGCATTGAATCTTATCAATAATATTGGGGTGGGTAGAAACTGAACTAGCCTTTCTTTTCTTCAAATAGACCCTGACATATTTGTTACAAACATGTTGTTGTTTATTTCCTTATGTATTTAATTAAGGAACACCATTATTAGTAATCTTTTCCTGCCACCCTTAACTTTATTTTACCATGACATTTAGAAGTCTTCATTATTGGAAGGTAGTTCTTTTGAGCGCTCTTCACTTTGGGAGTACTTTTAAATATTGTACCTAGTTTTTAATATCGAGGTTTATTTTTGCTGCTTACTTTTCAGCCAGACATGTGACAGCAGTAGGTTTTTATTAAAATGTCAGCAAGCTTAGTGTATCTTTTTAATAAGCTGCAAATTCTATACAATTATTTTACCTTTAATAGATGCTTCATGTATTTGTTATTAACCATTTAACCACCCTCCCTTCCCACTCCCCAGGGCAGAATACAGATTTAGAACAAATTCTCAAATTCACCAGTGATTCGGAGTTCAAAATAAATGAAGAGGTACTTAGGAAAAGTAAATTTAGCAAAGTACTTGTGTAGATTTTCAAGTAATGTTTACTGATTTCTGCAGGTACTAGTTACCATTTATTGGCTGGGGAAAGCAGCAAACAGATGCACTTCATACAGTGGAGCAACGCTGAAACTGAAGGAGTTTGAAGGATTGCTGGCACAGATGAGAAAGGTATCCTTTTGTTACTGTTTGGGGCTATAAATTAGTTTTTAATTATTGAAGTTTGAAGTCCCACAAAAATTCTTTCTGATGTCCGTTGTAATGAAAGTTAGAGGTGGATGGTAGGCTGGGGAGTGAGTTACTTAACTTTTTTGGAAAAGCTCCTGATGATACAAAACAACTGTAAATTCTGGCTTTTTTTTTTTTTTTTTTGCTTTTTTTTGGTAGCCAGTTTTGCAGGTGGTACTAGTGATGCAGAAATTACTAGCGATAGGACTTTAAAATGGTCATATAGCATTGCACTTAGAGCTGGGTGAATAAGTGATAATTTGGTTCAGGGGCCAAACTGAAAAATCTGGGGGAAAAAATTAGGTTCAGTTTAACCTGAAACAAACTTTTTTTGGTTTGTTTTGGGTCAAATGAAACATATTGTAAATATATTGGATTGTTTTCAGGTTTTTCACCCTTTTATTTGTTTGGATTTTTTTAATTGGCTACATTTTTAAATGAAATGCCGTGCCAAAACACAAAGTCTAAACATTTTGTTGCTGAATGGTTAAAATGAACCATTTTGACTTTTTATTTTGAAAATTTATTTATTTTTTTTTTGTCCAGAACTATTCACTGAATTTGACCCAAATTTGCGAATAGTTTTGGTGGCCTAAAAATGCATATTTTGGGGAATTTACTATTTGCTGAAAATATGTTGCCCAGCTCTTGTTAAAATGGTAGAGTAATGGTCATAATTAGTTTTTTCTGCTTTTCGCTTATGGCATACCGATTGACTGCTCTCAATAGAGAGACTTGCAGAGTGAGTCAGTGGGCCTAGGGAGCATCAGATTAAAGAACATATGTGAACATACAGACTGTCATGAACAATATTTCCCTCAGCCAGTTTTCAGTTGCACCATGAGTTCATATCAAGGGGTGTGTGTGTGTGTGTGTAATATATATATATATTACAAACACATACATATATTTCAACAGGTGAAGAAAGGCAAAGTGGGTGGGCGAAGGGATTGTGTATGTACTTCACATGTAGCAGAACCTTTATCATCTGTATTTTTTCAAACTCTAAATCTTGGTTGAAAATGGATGTCAGGGTTTACAAGCCACTGTAGAGCAGACCAGGCAGGTTCTGCTGCTGGGAAGAGGCCAGTGCAGAGGGTAGCACCTTTCCCATGGCCCAGTCAGGGCATGTACAGTAGGCTGCAGCGGATGTTGACACTCCTCACCTTGCTGCTCCTGTGGTTCTGCTGGGGTCACTGGGATAGTGATTACATAGTTAATGACATATTGGCACCTGGCACTCCAAATCTCTGGATTCTCCCTTTCTCCCTCCCAAAGTCTCCCACCACAGAAGTAGATTCTGCCACCCACCACGTCTCAGAAAGGCTGTTGCTTTTCCTCACATACAAAGCAGCCCATCCCACCACGGCTGGCTGGCATAATCAGCTTGCCTCTGCACTGCTGCCTGCTATTGACTCATGTGGGGCACTTCTGACTATTGGATCCTAATGGACCTGCATTAAACTGTCCCAGGAAATGAAGAAGAACTTGACCAGTATATTTCAGTTACTACATTCTAGAGGGATGAGGAAGCCTTTAGATAGACTGCCATCTTGTTTTTCTTCCTTTCTCTGGAGCTAACTTTCTTAGGGGAGCCCACGGCATGCGTGTACCAAGCCACGGGAGCAAGTGAAGATGGCAAATTGCCTTGTTCTGTTGGGTAAATAAAAGATGTGTTTCTGCAGTGGAGGGGGAAAAGGAGGGGCCTTACTGGCAAAAGTTCTCTTCCTTCAGCAATAGGGCTGTCATAAATATAAAGGGAAGGATAAACACTTTTAAATCCCTCCTGGCTAGAGGAAAACCCCTTTCACCTGTAAAAGGTTAAGAAGCTAAAATAACCTCGCTGGCACCTGACCAGAATGACCAATGAGGAGACAAGATACTTTCAAAGCTGGAGGGGGGGGGAACAAAGGGTTCTGTGTGTGTGTGTGTGTGTGTGTGTGTGTGTGTGTGTGTGTGTTACTTTTGCCGGGACCAGAGCAGGAATGCAGGTCAGAACTCCTGTAAAGAGTTAATAAGCAATCTAGTTAGATATGCGTTAGATTCTGTTTTGTTTAAATGGCTGATAAAATAAGTTGTGCTGAATGGAATGTAGATTCCTGTTTTTGTGTCTTTTTGTAACTTAAGGTTCTGCCTAGAGGGATTCTCTGTTTTGAATCTGATTACCCTGTACGGTATTTACCATCCTGATTTTACAGAGGTGATTCTTTTACTTTTTCTTTAATTAAAATTCTTCTTTTAAGAACCTGATTGTTTTTTCATTGTTCTTAAGATCCAAGGGTTTGGGTCTGTGTTCACCTATGCAAATTGGTGAGGATTTTTATCAAGCCTTCCCCAGGAAAGGGGGTATAGGGCTTGGGGGGGTTTTGGAGGGAAAGACATTTCCAAGTGGGCTCTTTCCCTGTTATTTTTGTTAGACGCTTGGTGGTGGCAGCAATAAGGTCCAGAGACAAAAGGTAAAATAGTTTGTACCTTTGGGAAGTTTTAACCTAAACTGGTAAAAATAAGCTTAGGGGGGTTTTCATGCAGATTCCCACATCTGTACTCTAGAGTTCAGAGTGGGGAAGGAACCTTGACAAGGGCAATAGCAAATTTTTTTATTTTTGTGTGTGTGTGTGTGTGTGTGTGTGTGTGTGTGTGTGTGTAAATTACATATATGGAGATGATAAATTCAGTTAGCATAACTGTAGGATGTACCTTTCACTTCTTCACTGGCTTCCTGGTCCATTGCCCTGTGACTTAACTCTGTCATTCTAAAGTCCTGGGCAGCTTCAAAAACTGCCTCTTTTTTATTTTAATTCTGTACCAATATACCAAGGGCTTGTTTTCTCCTTCTCTGTCTCCCTCCCTCCACCACCAAAACATTACATTTGGATAAGGGTCAAGGTTGGAAAAATTAAGCACTACATCAGTGGTAGCTTTACCATACATAAAAATGTCATGGTTTCAGTGTTATTTTATAACCTTGTCGGGCTAGGAATGGGAGTTTTGTGTTTCTGGAAAGAGACGATTCCCAGTACCTCGCCCTGGAAGGTCCTGAGATCTCAGCCCTTAAAACTGTGATACTTTAAGGTGTATATAAAGCACACCCAGCTCATTTTAAAGGGAATTTTTGCCTCCCCTGAACCCTATATAGTTGGACTCATGTTGACTGAGATATCTGGCTTTACCTGTGGAGGGATACAAAAAAAATCTCAATAAAATACTTCAAAACTTTCTGAAACAACCCTAAATTAGTCTTTCCTTACTCTATTCTGTATATGCCACATACCGGATTGTGGTCTGGAGGTATAAAAGTTTATTGGCATTCATTTGGAATGACCTGAATGAATCATGGCTTTGCAATCCCAACCCCAAAGAATTTGCAGTCTGAAAGACAGATGAAGGGTGGGGAGATGGGCTGGGACAAAAAAGCATAGTAATAAGGTTCCCATTTGGTACATGGGGGTGTTAGCTCCACATGATGCATTTTTCATATATTTTTGAGGCCCTACTTGAGTTGCAGGATGATGGTCAAAGAATTGCGGCTGAGTTGCGGACAAGCCATGGAAAATTGCAGAAAAGTAATAATGGACCTTATTATTGTACTAACTACTTATGCCAAACAATCTGTTCCACCTTGCATTTAGCTGTGACGCTGGGAGTACCTTTCCCAGACCTGAAGAAGAGCTCCGCATAAGCTCGAAAGCTTGTCTCTCTCGCCAACAGAAGTTGCTCCAATGAAAGATATTACTTCACACACCTTGTCCCTTTATGAAGGGGACAGATTGGAAGAAAGTCTAGAGAGACTGTTGTGAGATAAGGGGATAAATGGTGTTTAAAAGCTGGCATCGTTAGGAGGGTGGAGATTGTCATGGACTCCCAGATTGTGCCCACTCTTGGCCTGGGGGGAGCCCCCTTCAATGTGACAGCCCTTCTTGGGGTCCACTGTCTCTCGGGGGTTAAGCCCTTCCGCCTCCTGGATCTGCACCTCCCTGAGCCTTAGCATGCCTGTCTCTTGCTGTGGGCCCCTCAAAGAGTCCACTCACTCTGGACCCACAGCCTCCACTCCCAGGGGGAATAATGCAACTCTGTTCTCTAGACTGGAGCGACTCTCAGCCAGCATAAAACAGGAGGGTTTATTGAGCATCTGAACACAGTGTAAGAAACTCTCAGGGCCCTCAGTCCTGGCCTGCCCTCCCTCAGCACAGTACATCTAAGGGTATGTCTACACTACGAAATTAGGTCGAATTTATAAAAGTCGGTTTTGTAGAAAGCGTTTTTATACAGTTGATTGTGTGTGTCCCCACACAAATGCTCTAAGTGCATGTAGTCGGCAGAGTGTGTCCACGGTACCGAAGCAACCGTCGACTTCCGGAGCGTTGCACTGTGGGTAGCTATCCCACAGTTCCCGCAGTCTCCACTGCACATTTGAATTCTGGGTAGAAATCCCAGTGCCTGATGGGGCTAAAACATTGTCGTGGGTGGTTCTGGGTACATATCGTCAGGCCCCCCTTCCCTCCCTCCTTCCATGAAAGCAAGGGCAGACAATCGTTTTGTGCCTGTTTTTCTTGAGGTGCCTGTTTTTCTTGGGTTACCTGTGCAGATGCCATACCACAGCAAGCATGGAGCCCGCTCAGCTAACCGTCACCGTATGTCTCCTGGGTGCTGGCAGACGTGGTACTGCATTGCTACACAGCAGCAGTTTATTGCCTTTTGGCAGCAGACAGTGCAGTATGACTGGTAGCCGTCATCGACATAGTCCAGCGTGCTCTTTTAACCGACCTCGATGAGGTCAGAGGCGCCTGGGCAAACATGGGAGTGACTCAGCCAGGTCATTTCCCTTTTAAGTTTCGTCTCATGGCAATTGAGTCCTACCGGCAGTGCACTGTCTTTTAATCAGCAGCCAGCAGAAGACGATGGCCAGTAGTCATACAGCACCGTCTTCTGCCGAACACCCAGGAGATGATGATGGCTAGCGGTCGTACTGCACAGTCTGCTGCCAGCAAGATGTATAAAGATAGATGAAGTGGCTCAAAACAGGGACTTTATTCCCAGACCAGAAAATAACCGTTGGGGATGTTGAAATACCTATAGTTATCCTTGGGGACCCAGCCTACGCCTTAATGCCATGGCTCATGAAGCCATACACAGGCAGCCTGGACAGTAGTCAGGAGCTGTTCAACTACAGGCTGAGCAAGTGCAGAATGGTGGTAGAAAGTGCATTTGGACATTTAAAAGTGTGCTGGCGCAGTTTACTGACTCAGTTACACCTCAGCGAAACCAATATTCCCACTGTTATTACTGCTTGCTGTGCGCTCCACAATCTCTGTGAGAGTAAGGGGGAGATTGAGGCAAATTGCTTGGCCACTGGTTACGCACAGCCAGACACCAGCGCTGTTAGAAGAGCACAGGAGGGCGCGGTGCGCATCAGAGAAGCTTTGAAAACCAGTTTCATGACTGGCCAGGCTACGGTGTGAAAGTTCTGTTTGTTTCTCCTTGATGAAACCCCCCGCCCCTTGGTTCACTCTACTTCCCTGTAAGCTCACCATCCTCTTCCCTTCAATCACCGCTTGCAGAGGCAATAAAGTAACTGTTGCTTCACATTCATGCATTCTTTATTAATTCCTCACACAAATAGGGGGATAACTGCCAAGGTAGCCCAGGAGGAGTGGTGGAGGAGTGAAGCACCAGGAGGGGTGGTGGAGGAGGGGAGGACAAGGCCAAACAACACTTTAAAAGTTTAAAACTTATTGAATGCCAGCCTTCTGTTGCTTGGGCAATCCTCTGGGGTGGAGTGACTGGGTGGCTGGAGGCCTCCGCACCGCGTTCTTGGGTATCTGGGTGAGGAGGCTATGGAACTTGGGGAGGAGGGCGGTTGGTTACACAGGGGCTGTAGCAGTGGTCTGTGCTCCAGCTGCCTTTCCTACAGCTCAACCATACACTGGAGCATATTAGTTTGATCCTCCAGCAGCCTCAGCATTGAGTCCTGCCTCCTCTCATCACGCTGCCGCCACCTTTCAGCTTCAGCCCTCTCTTCAGCCCGCCACTTACTCTCCTCAGCCTGCCACCTCTCCTCCTGGTCATTTTGTGCTTTCCTGCACTCTGACATTGTCTGCCTCCACGCATTCGTCTGTGCTCTGTCAGTGTGGGAGGACAGCATGAGCTCAGAGAACATTTCATCGCGAGTGCATTTTTTTCTCCTTCTAATCTTCACTAGCCTCCGGGAAGGAGAAGATCCTGTGATCCTTGAAACACATGCAGCTGGTGGAGAAAAAAAAAGGGACAGTGGTATTTAAAAAGACACATTTTATAGAACAATGGGTACACTCTTTCACGGTAAACCTTGCTGTTAATATTACATACATAGCACATGTGCTTTCGTTCCAAGGTCGCATTTTGCCTCCCCCCACCATGTGGCTAGCCCTTCCCTCCTCCCCGTGGCTAACAGCAGGGAACATTTCTGTTCAGCCACAGGCAAACAGCCTAGCAGGAACGGACACCTCTGAATGTCCCCTTAAGAAAAGCACCCTATTTCAACCTGGTGACCATGAATGATATCACTCTCCTGTGGATAACACAGAGAGATAAAGAACGGATGTTGTTTGAACGCCAGCAAACATACAGTGCAATGCTTTTTCTACAATGGTTCCCGAGTACGTGCTACTGGCCTGGAGTGGTAAAGTGTCCTACCATGGTGGACGGAATAAGGTTGCCCTCCCCAAAAACCTTTTGCAAATGCTTTGGGGGTCCATCCAGGAGAGCCGCGAATGCCAGGGCAAATTAATGATTAAACATGCTTGCTTTTAAACCATGTATACTATTTAAAAAGGTACACTCACCAGAGGTCCCTTCTCCGCCTGGCAGGTCCGGGAGGCAGCCTTGGGTGGGTTCGGGGGGTACTGGCTCCAGGTCCAGGGTGAGAAACAGTTCCTGGCTGTTGGGAAAACCGGTTTCTTCACTTGCTTGCTGTGAGCTATCTACAACCTCATCATCATCATCTTCCTTGTCCCCAAAACCTGCTTCCGTGTTGCCTCCATCTCCATTGAAGGAGTCAAACAACACAGCAGGGGTAGTGGTGGCTGAACCCCCTAAAATGGCATGCAGCTCATCATAGAAGCGGCATGTTTGGGGCTCTGATCCGGAGCAGCCGTTCGCCTCTCTGGTTTTCTGGTAGGCTTGCCTCAGCTCCTTAAGTTTCACGCGGCACTGCTTCGGGTCCCTGTTTATGGCCTCTGTCCTTCATGCCCTGGGAGATTTTGACACGTTTTGGCATTTTGAAAACTGGAACGTAGTTCTGATAGCATGGATTCCTCTCCCCATACAGCGATCAGATCCCGTACCTCCTGTTCAGTCCATGCTGGAGCTCTTTTGCGATTCTGGGACTCCATCATGGTCACCTCTGCTGATGAGCTCTGCATGGTCACCTGCAGCTTGCCACGCTGACGAAACAGGAAATTGAAACTCAAAAGTTTGTGGGCCTTTTCCTGTCTACCTGGCCAGTGCATCTGAGTTGAGAGTGCTGTCCAGAGCGGTCAAAATGAAGCACTCTGGGATAGCTCACGGAGGCCAATACCGTCTAATTGTGTCCTCAGTACCCCAAGTTCGACCCAGCAAGGCCGATTTCAGCACTAATCCCCTTGTCAGGGGTGGAGTAAGGAAATCGATTTTAAGAGCCCTTTAAGTTGAAAAAAAGGGTTTCGTCGTGTGGATGGGTGCAGGGTTAAATCGATTTAACGCTGCTAAATTCGACCTCAACTCCTAATGTAGACCAGGGTTGAGTCTCTCCTGCATTTAGGTGAGCTCTGCCTGCTCTCTTTCTTCAGTCCCGAGACCCTGCCCTTTCCAGCTGGGCATCGATATCACTGGCCCCAACAGCTCCTCCCCATCTCTTGTGTTCCGTCCCAGATAAACTGGTCACTAGGGCCCTCTCTCTTCTGTCCTTTGTTCCCCTATGGCTGGAACTGGTTGGTCAGGTCACCGGGGTCCTCTCTCCTCAGCCCTTTGTCCTCCCACTGGCCAGAACCAGCTGACTGCCAAGCTGGGGTGGGCCTCTTAGTCACGAGGTCATCAGTTGTTAGGATTCCCTGTCTCCAGGCCATTGTCTGGGGGTCCCGGCTGCTAGGCGAGGTCACACCTGGTTCCCTGCAACAACAAACCCTCTCCCACCACCCTGTTAAACATGCGGCACACAGGGAAACTGAGGTGCGCACACGCTATTCATGTAAAACACTACAAAAATCCTCAACTTCGTCACAGAGTTGATGAGAAAGGAGAGGGCAGAATTCAGTTGGTCAAAGACAAGAACAAGAAACTTGAATTTGCTTCGGTGGAGGAGGGGGAGCCAATGAAGGGAGTCTCCTAATATTTGAATGTTTCTATAGTCATAAACTTTTCAGTGTAGTAAACAACTATATTAGTTGGATGGTACTATTATGACTGTTGCTTGTCCTGTATTTCTTACCTTGCCTTCCCACTCCTCCTTTATGCCCCATATCAGTTCTCCTGGAGTTATTTTGTGGTTGAATTTTAAGAGGTTTGTTGTAATTTAGAACTTTTTAACTATGTTGTGCAGCACTCCATTGCTTTAACTTAGGCTGGATGGCGAGAGCACTTCTTTATAAATGAAGGGTTACACTGGCACAGTTCCACTGAATTTAGTAATGGCATTGACAACAAGTGACATTTCAGTATGTGCTAGTAGTACCTCCATTGAAATGCCTTTTTAACTTTATTCAGTCAGTTTTTAATTTTATTTGTTTTAATCTACTTTACTGCACACTCATCCAGTTTTCAATCTGAAAAATTTAAACCATTAATCCACAGTGCACTTTGAATATATTCAGTAGTTTGAAAAGAAATATATAAAAGTGGCTGGGAAATAGGTTTTAAATTTGGCAGTTGTATCTACTTTTACTACCGCAAGGTTATACATTGATTTTTACCAGATGGGCATGATAGACCAGTGCATTATGGTATGCTATGGGATTATCTTTTCAGAAAGTGTCACAGTACAGATGTAAATGATACTTAGAGTGGTTTCTATCCAGTACATAACAAACACTCAAAATTAGAGGAAGTATCTGTCATAGCCAGTAACAGTAATCTTGGGTGAATGAGGTGCCAACGGGAAGGCTAAATAGTACATGTTTACAAAAGAATTACTACAGTCTATTGTGCCATCTCTTGCACACTTCCCTACTTTTACCTGTAGCCACCAGTAATTAAAAAGTAAACTAAATTAAAGTTAACAGGTTACTAAAATAGGGAATTTTTGGAATCCGTTCATTCACACTTCATTCAGGGTTTTAAAGCATGGAACAGTTGAAGAATGTTTTTTTCAGCCTGTACTTTTGAATAGTTCATCTTATTTCTATCCCTCTTGCTATTGAGCATTTCCATGACTTTCAAACATATTATTTTAAGAAAATGGAAGTCTGCCAGAGGATTGAATATAGCTGATTGGTATGTAGAGATGGGGAGTTTTTTCTGAATCTGGATTTGGAAAAGATTTCAGATACTTTTGAAGAAAAGGGCAAAGAGGATTTTGAAAGGATATAATCTTTGTTCTTAGAGCTATGTACTTAATATAGATTTTAGGAAGACAGAGGTGGTATATGTTGAACAGTGTGTGTGTGTGATCTATATTTATATATAGATATATACCATTCCTAAACAAGGATAAGGGAGGAAGAACACATAGAATTAAATTACTACTTGTTAACATATTTTAAATTAAAAAATAAAACATTTGTGTATAATCCCAGTTTATGTATTCTGTGACTATTGGCATTACTGTGATTTTGCTTGGCCTTAAGGAACCTTTGGTGCTGGACATACTGTGGTATTTTGGCAGCAAGTTATTTAGTGGCTCTAATTAAGTCGTCGTTTTGGAAAGTCTACAAGACACAAGTTTCTAATCTTTCCTTTTCCCTCTGAGCCTCTCCCTTTGAATATTTAACTTTTTGATTGATATTATGATGCTCCCTTTCTCAGCTGCTCTTTTTGCCGTAATTCTCCTTTGCTAAGGAGGTTGTAGACTTTATTGTACCGTGATGTTAATTGATCTGATCACCGGCAATACTAATAATGACAACAGTAGCTGTAGAGGGCAGTGGGAGCTATTCTCCATTCAGTTATCGAGCTCCAACTATCTGTAGCCCATAGGTGTTTTTTTAATTGGAAAGTTTAAAATTAATATTTAAGTGTGTCAGGAAAAAGTTTCACATTCCAATCTTTTCAGACTGAAAAATGTCAGTCTGATGATGTCATCCACATCTCTTGAGTTTTTCAGTGACAGTCTGGCGGAGAAAAAAAACAGAGGTTTATCTTTTGAGTAAGAGTGGTAGTTATTTTTGCTTTTCTCAGCCTGTGCTATTGTAATTAATGTTAAGAAACTGGCTGAAACAAGGGATTTATTATAATGCAAGGGTGAGGATGGCTTCCATTGACCTTTCCCTCTGCTGGAGTTTCAGAGTTTTAGTATGTGCTGCTTGCTCTGGAAAGAATTTATAATCACAGGGCTGTCAAAGACAACCATTGTTCTCACTGCTCTGAACATGTGGGTCAGCTACAAGTGCTTTTATATCCCCCAGAGCCAGGAGCTGGCAAAGAGTAAAGAGCACGACTGAATTCTTCTGAGGCATCAGGAAAAGCATTTTGCATATTTTTCATTGCTGATTGCTTTAGAAAGACATCCCTCTTTCATAACAGGAATTTCTCTTCAAGGTACAGGGAGGCTGGGACACACTGCTTCATTATTTTGCCGAGCTGAGGCGGCAACAACAAATGCTGCCTGCTGGTGTCCCAACCAGATACAATAGATAGATTGGGGGAATTAATCTGGAGAATAGTGAGCTTATCCCCAACTCAGCCATGAGGTCAAATTTATAATGCCTTTGCCAGTGTGCTATGGACTATGGAAGACAAGTCAAATTTCAGGTTTATTTCAATGTTGATAGTTTTATTAACCTGCCTATTGCAACTGTATTTCAAATAACTATATTAATCCAAAGCATGTGGGTTCCTCTTAATTAGTATGAAATGAGGTTTTATTGCAATCTCATGCTTTTGATTTGAAAGCAAAAAAAAAAAAAAAAGCTATGATTGACGGAAGAGATTTTGGTGCATTAGAAAGATACTTTGCACTCAGATGCATAGTGGATCTCATTTTTGTGTCACTGACTTTTTTGAAGAGGTACCGTCTGTATTTCCATGTAGGAAACCGAAGACATTGAGAGCCCCAAACGCAACATTCGTGACAGTGGTTATATTGATTGTTGGGACTCTGAACGCAGCGATTCCCTTTCACCCCCTCGCCACGGCAGAGATGATTCCTTTGACAGTCTGGATTCATTTGGTTCCCGCTCACAGCAGACACCGTCTCCAGATGTAGTGCTCAGAGGAAGCAGCGATGGTAAGTTTCGCTCACAACAAGATGCATGCAAAACATTGAATGTGTCACCCAGTGCTTTCAGTGCAAAGGCAGCCATTCAAAAGCTGGATGCAATTTCTGAATCATGATGTCTCCTGTGAATTGGTAAAAGAAACTTTCTTTGAATACAGATTTTTGTTTCTCGGGTCTTTAGATAATTTTGCCAGCAATTTATTTGAAGTCTACCTCAGTTACTATAATGTAGTATCGTAAAATGAGTTATACCATACAAGTGTAATTTATGACATGGTTTTTCTCTGGGTTACAGGGTAGCAGACACAGTGTGCAGACACACATCAGCTCATAAGCTAGACTGAAGCAAGAACTAAGAATGCAAAAGGGGGGAAATATTATATGGCATTTGATTTTTTTCAATTAAACTAGTCGTCTAAGAGAAAAAGGAAACCTCTTGGAAATTGTTGATACCTAGGAGAGTTTTGAAGTGCAGTCTTATGAAAATACAGTTATGGCAATTCTTGGCAAGGTATTCAGCATTTAAGAAACTGAGTGACTTGATAGTTGTCCTTGCACACACACACACCCCTCAGCCAGGGCATGCAGCTCCTGACCTTCAGCATGGCTGCTGCTTCAGTCTTTGCTCTCTGTATGTGTCCGGTTGTGTCAGTATGGGGTACTGTGAATATGCGCAAGTGTCCTCTAGGAAGTAGACTTAGAGCTTGTCTTAAGCTTGATTCCAGCTCAAAGCTTCTAGGACAGAAATGCATTTTCTTCAGCCTTCCTCACAGAATGCTCTAGGCCATCTGCTCAGTTACTTCTGTGATAAGCAGATTGCCTGGATAGTATGTTCTCCAAATCCATCATTTCTATTCAATCATCCTCACTATTAAAAATAATAATGTTCGTTTATAGAAAAAGGGGAAGGGGGGGGCAGATTCTGAGGTAGGATCCAGCCCCTTCACTCCTCTTGGGCAGCACAAAAGAAATTGGTTCTGACCCTAAATGGTTCTGACCCTAACTGGCCAGCTGAGATTCCCTGTGGTATTGGGAACTCTGTGCTGGTTAAAGCTGGCAGTCAGTTCTTACACCATTAAAACATGTTAACTAGAACCAGTAAGCAGTTGCACTAAGAGGGCCTATGGTTAGCATCTGCATTTGGGAGTTGACTTGATGTCCTCACCCAGGCACTGGACTCTGCAAGAAGAAACAGAGAAGAATATTTAGTAGTCTTTTAAATTTTATAGTAGAACTATAGACAGACTGACAGACATAAGAGTACAGCTACCCCTTGCACACAGATAAATAAAATCCCTTACTTGGCCATCTGTGGCCCTAGACATGCTGCTTGTTCCCTTCATGAAGCTAGAGAGGTCCCTTGAACCACTGCTTTATATGTCAGTAGGAGCAGGGAATACTGGTCAGGCTGGTAGGATCTGCTGCCTCTTGCTCCCATCTTGGGCTGCTAGAAAGCACAAAGATGACTGCAAATTAATTTTATAAATAGGGGTCAAGGCTGAGTGCTTTTTGCAGATTTAAGCTCAAAACAAGGGACAAGAAAAATCATTGAAAGTTAAACAAGGCCTTTGTCTCCTGACATGCTGTCACCTAGACATGGTGATGCTTGTAGACCTGGACCCGCAGTCCTAGAAGCAACCAAGGAGAGGATGTGGAGGAATTGCTTGCATTCTTTCTGCCATCATGTGCCTCTGCTGGTGGGTCAAGGTCTGTTTTTTCAGGACTCATCTGCATGCAGGACAGAACCAACCACTGGAGTAAAATTAGAGTATGGCATAAGAGTAAGCACTAAAGCACCTCCTCCTCTGCTGATTCCTGTGTTGTGGCCCTGCTCAACCTAAAAATAAAGCAGTTGTTAAAGACTCAGTGCCACTCTGACATTTAGGATTCCATGGCCACGTCCCCACGTGTCATGCTGACAAATGCTAATGCTCCCTTAATATGTTACTAGCCAGCATTCATATGCTAATTCCCATGAACCTAAAACTGCCCAATGCAAAAAACACCTGGCAAAAAAGCATGTTCTGAATGCAGCTGACTGGCTGATTCCAGTAGTGAGTCTAATGGTCCTTCCTGACTCTGGTCTCTTCCCCTTTCCTCGTTCATCTCCAAGCAAACACATTCGGCATTGCAGCAGAATTAACTGTCCTTTGCAGACAGCATTCCTGACATACTTAAGCCTCTTTTCTCTTTGAATTATCCACAAGCTCCTCATGATGTTTATGACTTTGTTATCCTTAATTGTTGAGCTAGATTATGCAAATACAGTATGATCGTTTACCCAAATTGTGTGAGTTTTTGTTTCTGTTCCCTGTAGTAAATACACATAATTTTGCCAATAATCTATTGTTTGGCTATGAAAGAGCTTTTCCAGATGACTGACAGTACTTCTACTGTGAACGCTCTTATAAATAATAGTTGTGTTGGTGTTTGTAATTCTTTTGTTTTCTAGGAAAACTCTTGCCATTAAAATCTTGTTCACTTAGTGTTGTCTGCAAATGTGATTTTAAAAAAAGGGGTCATGAATACCAGCAAAGCAAATTGGTAGGTTTAATTCACAGGAACAGCCACCCAGCTTTGTTTAATGTTGTTGTTAGCTTCTTGTCTCTTCCCACACACCCCAAAGCTCTGATTTTTCCACTGCTTGTTCCCATTCTTCACCAAAAAATATCCCCCAAACTATCTATTATTCTGACCCATCCACTTCTGCCTTTCCCTTCCTTCTCTCCTATTTCCAAATTCTCTATCTCCTTACCCTTTTCTCTTTGACTTAAGTTTCTGCTCCTGTTCTTTTGTACTGAAGTAATTGACCCAAGAGCCAGTGGAGGAGGACTGATTAAATTACCTGAGGCCTGGTCTAGACTACAGTTAGGTCAACATAAGGCAGCTTATGTTGACCTAATTATGTCCATGTACAGCCTACAGCAGGGGTGGGCAAACTACAGCCCGCGGGCCATTTTAAACCAGCCCTCGAGCTCTTTCGTGGGCCGTGGGGTCTGGGGCTTGCTCCGCTCTGGTGCTCCAGCCGGACAGCAGGGTTGGGGGCTGCTCTACGCGGCTCCCGGAAGCAGCAGCATGGCCTCCCTCCGGCTCCTACCTGGTCCAATGACCCCCACTGGCACGCCAATGGGAGCTGCAGGGGTGGTGCCTGTGGATGGGGCAGAGTGCAGAGCTGCCTGGCCATGCCTCTGCTTAGGAGCCGGAGAAGGGACATGCCGCTGCTTCCGGGAGCCACTTGAAGTAAGTGCCACCCGTAGCCTGCACCCCTCAGCCTCTCTCCATGCCTCAACCCCCAGCCCCAGCCCTGATCCCCCTCCTGCCCTCTGAACCCCTTGATCCTAGGCCAGAGCACCCTCCTGTATCCCTAACTCCTCATCTCCAGCCCCACCCCAGAGCCCACACCCCCAGGCGGAGCCTGCAACCCTTCCCGCACCCCAACCCTCTGCCCCAGCCCTGGCCCCTCTCCCGCCCTCTGAACTCCTCGGTCCCAGCCCAAAACACCCTCCTACACCCCAAACTCCTCATCCCCAGCCCCACCCCAGAGCCCACACCCCCAGCCAGAGCTCTCACTCCCTCCCGCACCCCAACCCCAATTTTGTGAGCATTCATGGCCTGCCATACAATTTCTATTCCCAGATGTGGCCCTTGGGCCAAAAAGTTTGCCCACCCCTGCACTACAGCCTTTGTCCCACCCATTTAAGTGCCTTACTACACCGACATAATAACACCACTTCCATGAAAGGTGTAAGGCTTATGTTGGTGCACTTAGGGTGATGCAGTGCCTGTGTAGACACTGCATTATTTACATTGGCTGTTGGCTGTCTTCTCAAGAAAACTGGGCCTGTAGAGCCGGGCTGTCCCCTGCTCCCAGCTGGGCTGCTGCCTAGAGGCTCCGCACTCCCTGATCAGGGAGGCAAGAAGCCCGGGCAGCTGCCCCCTCCACTCCCAGCCAGGAGCAGTGAGGTGAGAAATTGCGGGGGGAGGGCCTACGTGGAGGGCTTTCAGCCCCCCACACTGCCCCTCTTCAGTTGGTGGAAGCGCTCCTGGTGAGGATGCGCACCACCAACAGAAGAAGGGAAATGTGGACATCACCCACCACAGTAATTACTGCAGTGGCTGTAAGGTGACCTAACATAGGTTGACTTAGGGCTGCGGTATAGACATGCCCTGAGTCTCTTGGTTTACAATTGCCCAAAGTCATGCCTAGCCTGTGGGCATCTAAATTGGCCTAGCATAATTCTGAAAAGAGATGGCATGTGCCTATTCCTGTAGAAAGTAAAGCTGGTTGGGAATTTTTTGGCATAACATTTATTTGTTGAAAAATGCAGATTTGTCAAAACTGAAAATTATTGTTGGAACATGCCAGTTTCATTGAAACTTTCAGCAGGAAAGGTGTCTCAGGTCCAGGATGGATTAGAGTGAGAGAGAGAGAGACCCCGCACTGAACCTGGCCCCAGAATAACCAGTAGCCTTGTGGTTAGGGTTGGGATGTGGCAGATCCAGGATCAAGCTTGAGGTCAGGTAAACTTGAGTTTGGGTTTATAACGCTGGGTTATATCATTGGATACTGGTGTAAAACTGACCCATCACTTTGGGCAACTGATCAAGCCTTTGAAAACATAACTTGCTGTGAACTTTTTCTTGAATTAGATTAGTTTTGGTTTTTTGGCTGCAGAAGGTAGGCCACTGGAATAGACTTCTGTTTGTTACCACTATAGGGAGTGTGGCCAGTATTTCACTGATTGATTTAAAATAGGAATATAAATCCACTATAACTAGCTGTTGTGTTTGAACTTTCTATGGCAAGTGTTATTTCAACAGGGGTTGTCTTCCTTATTAAAAAAATAATAATTTTTAAAGAAACGTCTGAAGATGCTGTAGTAAACTGTAGTATTTTGGCCCATTATTATAAAATACTGTTGTATTTTTAAGTAAGGATTTTGTTTTCATTTTGACAAGTTAGGATAAAATTACCCTTTTTTCTTATTTCTCAATAGGGAGAGGCAGTGACTCTGAGTCTGACTTGCCACATCGAAAGATGCCAGACGTGAAAAAAGATGATATGTCTGCAAGGCGGACATCGTATGGCGAACCTAAATCAGTTGTGCCTTTTAACCAGTATCTCCCGAATAAGAGTAACCAGACTGCCTATATACCAGCTCCTCTTCGGAAAAAGAAAGCTGAACGAGAGGAGTACCGGAAGAGCTGGAGTACTGCTACTTCACCACTTGGAGGAGAGAAGCCTTTCCGGTAAGGCTTTGTCCCTCCAGTGATGTTATTTTTTAACCTTTAACAAGTCATGACCTTTAAAAGTACACAGTGCTTTGTAAAATGGGCGAAATAGATCTTACTTAGAACTAACTGATAGATTTTTACCCTATTGTTTCAACCAACAGAAGAGCAATAGTCTCATGAGTGGAAAGTCGGGTAATAAAAGACTTAGGTAGTTATCCTGACGTCAGTGTTGTTCACTGTGCAGTACAATGTTGGCTGTGAGTTATTCAGTGTTGCAGTACACATTAACTGTTTAAAACTGAAGTGTTTGACAAAATATTGGTTTATTTAAATGCTCTAATGTGGTCCTTGATGACGAGAGTCAGTTTTCAAGAGATGCTTCATTTTCAGTGAATAAGTCTTTATGTGATATATATTAGTCAAAATAGTTACCATCTTTCTGTTCTTGAATTCTGAAAATAAATCTATTGTGCATCAGTTACATACATTTAGTTTAGTACATAAATGTGCTCTAAGATTTCCCAGGTTTTACATCAGGTGTTTTGTTTTAATTTGGTTTCAGAATAGCCTGCACTAGATAGTATGATTAGGCTTCTGTGCCATTCATCAAAATATTGTTTGAAATGTTGGTATCAAGCAAAATGTATAAAGAATGCAGTGTACTGTACAGTAAACTACCTTGTATAACTCAATAGCAAAAACCACCCTGAAACCATAGAAGAAGAACAAAGTGAGGCACCAAGACGACATGAAGAGGAGCAGGTGGGATGCATGGCTTCCAGGACAAACCCCAGTAAAAGTCAAGTAGATTTGAATCAAAACAAAGGAGAGACCATAGGTCAGTTTCCTTCAGGTAGTGCCAAAGAAACTGCAGTGCACAAGTATAAAGAGAAAGATGCAGAGGAGATCAGAAAGTTAAGAAGGCTTGAACAAGCTGGTATTAAGGTCATGCCAGCAGCACAACGCTATGGCAGGTTAGCTCAAAAGTGTGTGATATTGTGCACGCTTCACATTTCAAATTTTGCGAGTGTGTGGGTTTTTCTCATTCTGCCATTACTTCACTTCTCATAACCCAAAAAAAAAAAAAAAATCAAATCTACTAAGCACTTGCATTTTCTGCTGTTTCACTTGCAACTAATTAGATATTAGAAAAGGTGTAGGTATGGAAAAGCTTGTGACATGGTAATCATGCATTGCAAAGCTAGATGGTGTTAAATGTGTTTTGCTGCAATTAGTAATAGTGCTACACCCTAACTTGGATGGAAACGAAGTTCAAGAAACAAAAACTACCAAGAACATTTTCAAGCTTGTAAATCTTCCATTTTATACCATCTTAGGTTCACAAAAAAACCCAAACCTGTTTTACAACGTGATTCCTTGTTTGGACAACAGTTCTAGAAATTCTTTAATACTCTTCTTAGTGATGGAACATTTCAGTGACAAGTGGCTGAATCACACTTAAAAATATAAGTGTTTAGTATTTTTAACAATTATATTAAAGGATGTATTTTATTTTAAAGACAGGAACTATAAAAATGCATTGCTTGTTAACACCTGCACCAAGTAAAGCATGTCGATATAGTTCAGCAGTCATTCTTTGACTATAGCTACGCACAGAATGGCCATATTTATTCATCATTTCACCGGCATTGTTTGTTTTTTGGTTTTACTTAAGTTGGTTATTTCCCTTTCATTATTTCAAAAGTCTGATAATGGATGGACTTGTCAAATGCAGTTAAATAATCAAATCAAAGTAAGTATGTGTGTGTATTTTCTGCTTCAGTCTTGTTTTATTGTTCTAAAGGTATGCTGTCTTATTACAAGCAATAACATACGTTTTGTATATCAGTAATACACATCATAACCAATGCATGTATTAGCCAAGGCACTGAAGAGCTATACAAGGTAACAGACAAACTAAGTGCTACCCTAGGACATGAGCCAAAATACTAATAAAAAGAATTTGTGATCAGTCATAAATCACAGCCTCATCCTGCCTCAGTTAATTGCAGGCCGCCGGTCAGTAGTTCATAAACCAGAAGGATAATAATGCAAGCATATCTGAGTCCAAGACAATAGTATTGTGTTTGGCAATCCAAGGTGTAACAAACAATATTTATAGCCCATGTATTATTTTTGGAGGATACTTACAACCTTTGGCTGTCAGCCCCCTGCTCCAATCTTGCTTTGATTTACTGATTTTAATCTTCAAGACAGATGCACATGTAGACAACGATATGGTTCAGCAGGGATTCTGATCTCCTCCTTTCACAGAGTGCCTTTGTGCTACTTTGGCAGGAGGAAAGAGGAACAACAATAATTAGTGATTTTTGTTCCCCGCTCCCACCAGAAGAAGCTCTCTAACTTGTCAACCAGGTGCAATTTCTACAGATCGCAGCATGGGTGTTCAGAGGAGCTAATGACTCTCTACACCAGCTAAACAGCTGAGGTGCAAAGAACCAAGCTTGCAGGAGAAGCTCAGTCTTGCTGCAGTTTCCCTCTTAACACTAGGAGAAGATCTTTGGGCCTAGTGAGGCAGGAGAAAGGGGAATGAAGGTGCAGAGCTATAGGGAGAAATTTGTTACAGCAAGTGTGAGTGGGAAAGGGAGAATGGAGAAGAAGGAGAGATGGGGCAGACTTCAGGGTAAAGCGAGGGAGAGGGGTCAACTTTGTCATCTTTCTGTTCACTGTTGCCCCATCTTTGAATCACTCCTTTGACTCCCCTTCCTCCATTGGCTCTCCTTTCTCCTCTACATCAAGTTCAAGATTCTTGTCCTATCATTCAAGGACCTACATAACTCTGCTCCTCAGTACTTACCTATTCTGGTTTCTCTTTGCTTTTCCCCTGTCAAGGCTGAATCCCCACTCTGTCACTCTGAGTGCAGAAGTGGGGGCCAGCAAGGATTTTAAAAATTAATACTTGCTACTCCAGGCTTGTATTACGCTCCCAAGGTTACAGCTTTTCTCTGACCTTGGCTTGGTAAACGCTGCTACCACCCAAATGCAAAACCAAACCAAACCAAACCAAAAAAACCCTTTGAACCCAGGAAGGAGCACTTGGGAATTCCTTCCTGTGTCGTACCCTTAAGCCCTTTCATCCCCCCCCCCCCCCCCCCAGCCGGGGAAGAGCTGAGAAAGAAAACTAAGGAAATTAACTGTGGCTACCAGCTAATCGAACACGTGCAAACCTCTTAGGACACCAAAAATCCAATCCTGTTTTTTAAAAAAGGTCAATTTTATTAAAAACAAAAAGGAAAAAATTACATCTGGAACTTAGCCTTTTTGCTAGATCTTAAAAGAAACAATTCCAAAAATTAAGCACCCAAATTAGCTTTTCGGGGTGTTCAGCTTAAAGGTTACAAGCAAACAAAAGCATCAGGGGTTAGCACAAAGGAGATCCACAAGCCAAAATAAACCTGATTGTGTCTGTCTAAACATTCCCTATCCAAATAATTTCTTCTGGGTATGGAAAATGAATTTTCATACCTGGTTCAAGCCTTACACAGCATTGCTGCTCCGTCCCTGCAGCCTAGAGAACAACAGAGAAAGAGAGAGTTTATTTCCCAATTTCAAAAAGTTTTATCTTCCCATTGGCTCTTTTGGCCAGGTGCCCACTCCTTTTCTTTTACCTGTGGGCTTGTTAACCCTTTACAGGTAAAGCAAGCAGAGAACAGACCAAGAGGGATTTTATAACTAACTGGCAGGCTGGGTGGGTGTCCATCAAAGGGAGCTACTCTCTTCCCCTGCCCCCCTTCATGTATCTCATCCCCCCATCCCTTCTGCTCTGCCCATGATGCCAGCCTACATGTTTCTCCCACAACTCTGTTTTTTTCCCACACTATTTTTTACCCATGAAAACTCTTTCTGAGCTGGTATGCAAGGCACCAGCCTTTCCATATTCCAGTCCTCTGATGACCCAAATCCACTGTGATGCCTACAAGATATTACCTCATTAATGTCAAACCTGAAGGGCATTGGGGATACACTGGCCCCAGTCTAGCTAGCACTTAAGGAAGTATTTAAATGTGTTGCTCATTCACAGCCTATTACTATTTATTTGTATTACCCGAGCACCTAGGAGCCCTAGTCATGGACCAGGACCCAATGTGCTGGACAGTCCCTGCCCCAAGGAGCTTATGATCCTGTAGATAATGATAAATTGTGTTATCAAAATGTGGCCAAACACCTTGACCATTTCACTTACACCTTGTACCCTTTTGTGTATTGGTCGGCCTGTCTGTCTTTTTATATTGTAAACTCTTTAGGGCAGGGTCCTGACTTTCTAAAGTCCATCTGGATTGAGGGGGAGAGCTGGAGGTGTGGCATGAGGAGCTGGAGGCATTCCATAACAATTGGGTGGTGGGTTTTCTTTGCCCATCCTCCCTTCTGGGGTGCAATCAAACTTTTTGTCTGGGAATTCCCAGTTTTTACTAAATGGTATGTACATGGGAAATCATTTTCTGAAAATACTGCTTCTGGATCCCCCAACAAGGGCTTACTTCTTTATCTGAAAATAATTCAGGGAGACTGATGGAGGGAAGAAAATGAGGTGGGTTAAGTTGGAGGGACCCTCAGTGAGACCCCTTGACTGGAATTTGGGTTCCGTCCGAACATTTAGAATACCACTGATAGAGGTGGTCGTAATAAATGTTGTGGGGACTCCTGCATTTCACAAGGCATGGTATAAATTTATTTTATTATGCACTTGTGAGTATAACTCCACTTCACCCATTGCTGCATCTGTAGTATCTAAAGGAAGATAACAGCATTTAAATACAAAGAACTTTCCCCTACCCATGCAGCCCAAAAATAAATTGTGATATTGTAATGTAGTATAAATTGTATTGTTGCTCCTTTGGGAAAACCTACATAACTCACGTGGCTCTGTCACCCATGAGTAATGTAATCATGCCAAGCTTGTGACAGTAAAACCATGTTTATATTACTTTCACATCTTCTCATACTGTGCATTCATTAAATACTTGGATTGCTAAATGCCTCCCATTTGACTAAGAACATCTCCCTCCCATGAGGTATACAGCATGCTCTTGGCTAGGTGGTGGTATTTTTTCATTCCCTTCACTGGTCTGAAATTGGTGGAAACAATCTGACACTTGAGTAGCCTTCAGAATGTTACCAATCAAAATGTACTCTCCTGAGGAATTTCAATTTTTCCTTAAAGTGGAAGGTCCAGCGATTAGGGTACTAGCGAGTAAACTAGGATTTTAGGAGACCTCTGTGTTCAGTCCCTACTCCACCATACTTTCTGTGTGACCTTGGGCATGTCATTCAGTATTTTTGTCCCTCAGTTCCCTATCTGCAAAATACTTTACCTCACACTGGTACTAAGGATAAATGCATTAGAGATCGTGAGGTGCTCAGATACCACAGCAATGAAGCCATATAAGTGCCATGGATATCTAGATAGATTCCACCACCTTTGTGTTCATTGTTAATCCATAAAACACAATATAAAAAGAGCTAAATGTGGCATTTCCTGTTGCATGTCCATGCTGGAAATGCCTAATGGGGCACAAAATGCTCTTTGAACGAACTTGAACTCTGTTACTTCACAAAGGCAAGAACTGCTCTCACCCCAACAGTGCATAAAACCATTGTATGACTTTTAGTTGATGCTACATTCCTTGCATACCTACATTAGCTTCCTTAAATAAACATACTAAACAGTCTTGATCTACTGACATACTAAACTATTCATAATCACAGGAAGGTGAAGAGCATCTGCTTTTTAAACAAGTATGTGAATCATCTATGATGCATAAAACTATAATTGATTCCTCCAAACTTTTGTTGGAATTATAAAACTGGATTTGGAAGATCACTGCCCACTGAGTGGCCTTGGATTTCAAGGACTGAAATACTGGATAATATTACCAATATAACTAGAAGCACAGTAACTCTGTGCCAACTGAAAGTGACTTGGACACCTACTAGCATCTCAGGGAAAAGAAAGGCAGTTTTTAACTGCTTCCCTGCATTCATGGTCCTATGCCTGGCTGACTTTTCAGTGCCATTCTGTGGCCTGATGGACACAAACCGTCTGTTACATCTTTGTGTTAAAATCTAAATTGGGACTGTTAACATTTTGCTGAAAGGGCAGCTGGGGCTATAGATAGTCGGAGATAAAGATGGGTTTGCAATGCTCAGAAAACTTAAATTTAAAAAAATTACAATAAACAATTTTAACTATTGATTGTAAAATGGGGGGGGGAACGTGTGGACTCTTGAGCTGTTGCCATTATTTTAGTGTCTTCACTTTACCATATTTTCTGACTTAGAAGGTGTGCAGTATGAAAAATAAGAGGCATGATATCTGAACCTAGTAATATTACTATATTGACCTATCTTGCAACACTCAAGTCTTCATGTCTAGTTTTCTAGTGATTTCTAGAAAAATAAGCTTTTGATATTTTTTTCCAGTGGGGATGGAAGTATGTAAATTATTCTTCATTATCTTCTCTTGTAAAAAGTGACTCAAATTGTATGAGCATATTGCATAATTTAGAAATAATATTTTCCTGGTGTCCAAAATCAAGAGCCATATTGCCATATTATTAGTACATCAGTATTGGTCTTAGGTGACTGAAGGCACCATCTCCAGAATGCAGGTATTAATGGACCACTAAAACACAACATTGTGTCTCATAGACATGCTTGGAAGGGTTAGATTTTTATTGGTAAGTATCTATTTCACTGTACACACAAAAACAGATGAAAATATTTCCACTGATGATCATCAAAATTTAGAGAGGCAAAGTAAGAAAATTGCTTGAGAACTTGTTCGAGTTTGATTCAAGTGATTTAAGGATTTTGTATATTTTGACATGTGAGGTTGGCAGTTTGTGTTTTAATGGTTATAAAATGTTAACTTTTTGAATCTGTGTCTACTGTAATTAAGAAGTTATTGCCTGACACCCTCCATTATCTGACACCCCCATAATTTCCCACAACTGTGAAGATTAAAATTGATAAAAATTGAAAAAATGCTTAAACATAAACATTGATATTATCCTTCAAAATCCACTGAGTCTAGAGAGAGAGGGGCTCATTTCTGCTTACTTGTAAAGCAAGAAGCAGATAATTTCTTTTGAAAAAGGGGAAAAATCAAAGTGTGGTGGGCAGAGTCGGGGGGAGGGGAAAGGACCAGTCTTAATGACTGCCCAGGGTACAGAAAAATGGGCAGTGTCGTTTAGGTGGTGAATTCTAGGTATCTGAGGATTCCACAGTAATGATCAGAAACGAGCTTGGTAGTTTAGGTAAATGAAAATAGCTTTAGTATAAAAGTGTCTAAGAATAATGTCACCACTGAATGTATAATTTGGAGTCTGTTTCCATCCATGGCTAAAATAATAGCGTAAAGGCCTGATCCTTCTAACTGTTCATGTTTGGAACTACAGTTGACTTCTATGAGAGCTTTCCTCGTGGAGGGTCTGCAGGATTGTGCCCTAAACAAATAAATGAAGGCCTCATCTAAACTAACAGCTGCTTTGAGCACATTTGACTAACAGCACTTATTTTATGGCCTGGAAATGAATGTTGGCATTTTTCCTCTTACCAAATCTGGAACTCCATTTAATTTTGCTCTGTGTCAGTCAAAAGCAAATATGTGAAGATAGTGAACCTACCCCAAACATCATCCTTCACAAGGAGAAACCCTCTATGATGCATTATCAAGGGAAGGATTCTGGATCAGAAGATGAAGCCGTGTGCAGAGTTCCTGATCTAGAAAAGGATGACTTTGCAGCCCGGAGAGCAAGACTGAATCAGCCCAAACTTACAGTGTCATTTAACCAGTTTTTAGTTGGGCCCTGTACAAATAAAGATAAAGGTAAACTGGAAGGTGTTAAAAAGCCATCACAGAAGGAAAAACAGGAATATGCCAGGTGTGCATACTATCTTTCTCTGTCTATTGTAATATTTAATTCTATGTGAAATACTGTTATTTGGTAGCTAAGACAAATCTGGCCCAAAAGTTCAATAATGGATAAATAAATATCCATAAAAATCAATACAAATTCTCCATTATTTTTAAAAATTGTAATGGAAAATGTCTTTTTATAAAAAAAAAACTCTAATGTTTTCAGTTGAGACATTGTAGAATTGCACTAGAACCTGAGAACTGGACAGTGAAACTGATTAGAAACTTACAGTTAAAAAAAAGGAAAGCACACTGCATATTTTCAGTGTCCAAAGTGAGAGAAGTCCGGCAATGAATATAAATAGTGAAAAGTAAATTTTAGAATGTAAAATCTAAAGAGAGTAAATTCAATCAACTAATGAAAATTTGTGATATAAATAAGGAAATGTTTGTTTTATTATATATGGTTTTAAATTTAACACTATTCTTTGAATCTGTGTAAAGAAAGGGCCAAATCCTCTGCCAGGTTATACATGTACAGCACTCTGTGAACTAAATGGGATATGGAACCATGTAATTAGTGGCAGAATTTGTTTAACATTATTTTGGAAATAGACAGAGTGGTTCCAAGTTAATAACTCTCCAATCCAGTGCTATACTCGGTGTAAGAAAAGTTAACTATGCTATAGACACTTCTGTTAAGCAACCATCTTCTGTAGAACATAAGCATATCTGCTTTTGTTCGTTGATATTACATGAGGCATTTTTAGATAGCATGGGGGGTGTATATAAAAGAAATATAGATCTGGAGATCTAGTGTAAAAACCCACTAATGAAAAAATGGAACGAAATACAAATATTTATTTTATATTAGTCTATTTTGTCATTTGTGGGTTTTCACACGAGATCTCCAGATTTATATTTAATCCTAAATTTGAACTAATACAGGTAACATTAAGCAAGCCTATCGTTAGCATCTGTCTACCTACAACTGAGACGTTCCGAGCTTTTTTTTAAATAAGTTCATGTTGTTTTCAGTTTTATAAAATGTTCCTTCCAGTCAGTAACAATCTGGCACATTGACATTCATAGTAAGCATTCTGACATGTGAGTAATGTCTTGGAAGGGCATCTGGAGAATATACCACATTAGAATTCTAGAATTTGGAATCTTGCAAAGGTTATAGACATTACTCTATAATGGTTTAAAAGTAATAATTCTCCAGCCCTGGTACATTCAGGAATGAAACTTGCAATAATTACAATAACTTTAATAGTATGAGAGTTGGACATCATAACCTATCAGAATGAACCTCATTACTGAACTAAACACTGTTGCAGTGATTCCAGATGTACTTGTTTGGGTTAAACTCAAAACTATAATCATCCAATGAAAGTGTCTCATTAGAATTCACAGGGTAGTCTACATGAAACAGTCCCAGTTTCAACTGATTGCATGCTTGCTCAAAGAAACCCCAACCTTTCTACTTTATTCATCGTTTCAATTTGTTCTTATACTCTGAACTGCCATTATTGACATTCCACTTATCATTGTCTAACTCCCCAAAATGGCTTTTTTTTTGCTGCTTTGTAATGTGCATTAAATTAGAGCAAACCAGGTACATATGGCATCAGTGAGGCAAATTGTTACACATAAAGAAAACCCATTCCTGCAGTCTCAGGATCCCGAGTCAGAGGAGGAAGAGCAGGTGAAAGTGCCTGATATTCAAAGAGATGACCTAGCTAAACGAAAGACTCAAAGTAACCTTACCCAGCAACAAGAGTCTCCAGTGTTTGTGAAAGCTTCTATAACACAAGCAGATTTGGAGACGTGGGACAGACTGAAAGTGTCTGAGGAGCTCAGGTATGTTGTTTTACAGGGTCATGGATGAAGCTGGAATGGCAGTGTGGGAAATATGAGTTAATATTGCTTGAATGTCTCAAGTGGCTTTTTCTTTTTTACTTGAATAGTGCGGTGTTGAAAATGGTTCTTTAAATACAAAACCAGAGCTTAACAAATATGCAAAATAAGTCCAAGCACCTTACTAATGCATGCAAGTGATTTGTAAAAAGAAAAGGAGTACTTGTGGCACCTTAGAGACTAAGGTGCCACAAGTACTCCTTTTCTTTTTACAGATACAGACTAACACAGCTGCTACTCTGAAGCAAGTGATTTGGAACTCCTCCAGCAAAGGATAGCAACCCCTCACCTACCTAGTGGTAGGCATTCCATTTTCTAGCCAAGTGTAGTCATCTATACAGGCATTCTTTTCATTGGCTTGGTTATTGGGTGATTTCAGTCCTAATATAAGCCACCACACTAACTGTCCTTTGATCTCCTAGAAGCAATAGTGGTATATAGTACTACTTATGAGTGGAAAGTTGTAAACTACTGCAGACATGCTCAAACTAGAGATGCAACACTCATTTAGATTTGTGATAGGGTTGAACTTTGAGTGTGATGATGCCAACATCCTGCAAACTCTGTTCACATTTTGGCCTCATCCAAAATATCCCCCTTCTGCAATTTAGACTCAACTTATAACCTGAATGGTTAAGGTTAGGCAAGGATTCTGGGTTTCGTTTCAAACCCCCACTTAAATTTGAAGGAGTTCATATTCCATTTTCATCCTTGGCTTCACTGTTCACACCACAATATTTCAGGGCCAAATTATGGGGTTTTTTTGTGGTGTTGTATTAAGGAGAAGGCATAGGGAGCACCTAATGCTTCACTGCAGGAAGCAGCTATTAAATGGCCATCTGTATTCCCTGAGAATAACAGGGGTCTGCTAGCACTGGCCAACAGCACATGGGGACATGTCCAATTAGATTTGGGTGTGGCTGTAGATCCACATCTTGTGCCTAGGGTGTATTTGTGTCCTATACTAGACTCCTAAAAAGTAGGAGGGGCTACCAGAGAGCAAGCTTCTCACAGTTTCTTTGGAGGAATTATGCTATCTCTTGGCTTCCAGCCCATATGGACAGTTCACCTCCTTCTATATGCTCTGGCTTTGGATCTAAGACCCTCAGTATACACTAAGATGTTTGCTAGGCTATTTGTGATTTTTGTTCTTGGTTTTTCTTTTGTCTTGTAACTTCCTTTGATTCCTTTGTTTCTGGTTCTGACTAGTGAAGAAAACCTCAAACGCTCCCAGGATCTTGAACCATCTGCTGAAATTGCAATGGAAGCAGCTGTTCGTGATGATTTTGCTAGCCGCAAAGCCAGAGCATACAAAAAGGCTTTTAGCCCCAAGCAGAGGTTTGTGCACTTTGGGCCAGTGACTGAGATTGATCAACAGAAATGGGAGAAGCTTAGTATTGCCAGGGCCACATCCAACAGAGAAATCACAGAGGAGACTGGGAGGGAAAGTGCTGAGACACAGACTTGCCATGAAACCTTTGCATCTGCCACTGCCTGCAGCCTCACTACCATTGGACATAATAATGAAGTCTCCAGGCCACAAAATGATTCCAGGTATTGTGACAAAGTTCCTGCGCTACCTTGGTGGGTCTTGCGGATTTGCTCACCTTGGAGCTTCACGGCAGCCCTCAGCTTGGCCGTTTTTCTGAATTCACAGTTCAGGTCGACGACTCCTGTGTCCGACCAGGAGTTGGGAGGATTTGGGGGGAACGCGGGCCCGCGCTCTACTCCGGGTTCCAGCCCAGGGCCCAGTGGAATGCAGCTGTCGAGTGCCTCCTGGAACAGCTGTGCGACCGCTACAACTCCTTGGGCTACTTCCCCATGGCCTCCTCCCAACACCTTCTTTATCCTCACCATCGGACCTTCCTCCTGGTGTCTGATAATGCTTGTACACCTCAGTTCTCCAACAGTCCACGTTCTCACTCTCAGCTCCTAGTGCCTCTTGTTCCCAGCTCCTCACACGCACACCACAAACTGAAGTGAGCTCCTTTTTTAAAACCCAGGTGCCCTGATTAGCCTGCCTTAATTAATTCTAGCAGCTTCTTGATTGGCTGCAGGTGTTCTAATCAGCCTGTCTTAATTGTCTCCAGAAGGTTCCTGATTGTTCTGGAACCTTCCCTGTTACCTTACCCAGGGAAAAGGGACCTACTTAGCCTGGGGCTAATATAGCTGTCTTCTATTACTCTCCTATAGCCATCTGGCCCGACCCTGTCACAGTATTTAATGTCATTGTCTCGGAAACAGATTACTGAATCCAAAATGAAGCTGCTTCTTGCAGGATGCTGATTTGCATGGGGAAGGATGGCAGGATGTAGTTAGGAGCTTCTTATGCACACAGGCTGGTTCAGCATTTTTGGAGCTGTAATAAATTATCTGATGCCTTCACAGAATCTAAAAGAGAGAGAGAGAGAGAGAGAGGGTCATGCAGAGCAACGTTGTGCAAACTTATTCCGAGAGTCACACTTGAATTTCTGATCGGTATCAAATCACTAGTTTCACTAGGAATCTTATTAGCTATGCCTGCTTCTTTTTTGCATTCCAAGGGCTTTGTTTCATAGGCTGCTTATGTATTTGAAGTTGTAGTGCAGCTTTCACTCCAGGTTCTGGCAATACTCATTTTTTTTCCCCCCTTGAAGATTATTTTTATTTTTCCCTTGAAGATCTCTGAAATCTTCTGAAGTATGCCTGTTACAAGTGAGCTGTACCGGTTATGTGACTGTGTTTCTGGCATTTAACTAGGAAAGACTTACAGTGCTAAGAAGTTACACACTTTGACCAGAATTTACATTTAATTGGCTTCAGTTTCTCTAATCATTCAGCCTGCCATCATAGCAAGAAACTGCTAGTTGACACCACTAGCAAATTGTTCAGTCAACTAAGTTATTTATTCTAAAATGTTAGTAAAATTAGATATAAAAATGAAATGGATCTCTCTTCTTACCACTTTCATATGTTTCACTTCACCGTGGACTAATTTTTCATTATCCGTCTCCTCTTTTCCCCCTTGCTCTCAATAATCTTGTATTACTAGTGAAGTAGCAGGGTCAGGTACAGATGAATATTGCCAAGGAATCCAGTTGGCTGCCTGTATTGTCTCTCAGAACCAAACTCCACGCAGAGTGAGTGAATGGCATGAAACCAGGGAGGAAGAGCTTGATGGGAGTTCACCAAACAGTCAGAGAGATGATATGATGACTAGAAGGATGGGAACCTTTCAGAGGCAGACTAGCCCGGTTTGTATGCCATATTCTCCCATGTCAGTTGCCCATCGTCCGCTGCAGCAACAGAAAGAAGTAATTCATAAGAGAGACTTGAAGACTCCACAGAAAGCAGAAAGGTCAGAGAATGGAAGCCAAAAACCAGAGCTTTCTGCTTGCTTTGCGTGTAATGCTAACTGGGTCAGTCTGTAATGTTGTCCTACTCCTTTTAAAAAAAAAAGAGAGAGAGAGAAGCTAGGATGCATTTTACTCATTTCATATCCAATTGTGGCATGTATTCAGCTCATGAAATCACTTACAAGAATGCATCCTGTGAACATGAAACAGCTTGTTTTCTTCATTACACGTAATGACTTGGATTGCTAATTGCAGTTTAGCATGAACCTGGTTATTCATCTTTTTGGAGGGGGGTTTTGGACAACCCATAGTTCTTCATCCAGATTTTATTCAGGCTTCTACATGAGTAATTGCTTACCTGTAAATATGGGCTGCATAAAAAAATCTAATTCCTCATTTGCTTAAAAGAATAGCATATGTCCTGCTGTTCACCATCGTTGCCTCTTGTTCACCGTTCCTGTGCTGCTGCTGCTAAAAATGTTAGTTTTCCATCTTTTTCAATGGTCTTCTGAGTAATGGTACCCAAAATTGCCTCAGCAGCAGTTTGCCCTTGAACTGCAGAATGGAACAACATCATGGAACAGTTTCACCTGCCTCCGTGGGCTGCAATGTGACAAGGGATGAGAGCCATGAGAAACTGAAAGATCATGACCAAAGTAGGGGTGGGACAAAACACCAAGTGAGAATTCCAGATCCAAGAAGAGATGACATGATGGCAAGAAGAACTGGAGCTTTTCTAAAGCAGCCTGGACCAAGTGTTAAACAGTTCCTTCCAGTTCCTTTTTCAAAGCAGCAGAGTAGCCAGGAGAGAACTAAGGAACTTGTAAAGCCTGAAAAGAAAGTGAAGAGGTAAAGTTATTTTGTTCCAATAGTTTCTTACCTCACTATAATTGCATCTTAGAGGCGAGTCTCATGTTTCACTGAAACATGATAGTTATGTTTATAACCTTCTGTTTCCAAAATATATCCACAGTTACACTAGATAGGGTTATTTATAGAAACCCTCATATTTCAGGACATAACCAACCCCTAACTGAGGAGTTTAAGCAGAAACTGCCCCGCCCCGGGTAGATTGGTTCTTCCAGAATTCTTGCATCTTCCTATAAAACACCTGGAACTGACTACTGTTGGAGACAGGATACTGGACTAGATGGATCACTGGTCTGATCCAGGCTGGTAATTACTATAGCCTAGCAATATACTAATAATTATAATTTATCTAGATATAATTAAACACATGTTTTCCATCAAGAGAACCAGGAAAGTCCATACTGATTTGAGGAGGATAGATTATATTCAATAAATTAGGTAGCTGCGCAGGGCTGGCTTGTTATCAACTACCAAGCAGAAAATGTTGACTCTGGGACTAGATCCCTTCTAATCAGGCTGTGGTGCCTGTAAGCACATTGCTCCCGATGGATAGGGCTGCATGGGAGGAGTGGAGGGTTAGCCGTGTGGGTGACAATAGTTATACCTGCTGACAATCAAGCTTAGCTGCAAACTGAGCTTTGAAGGGATCTTGCTGTTCAGCTTCTGGATGGTGGTTGAAATGCAAAGTTTGTGGTTGAAAAGGAAAAGATACACACAAGTAAAAAAAAAAAATGATGGCTGCATCATTGTCCAGATTCTATCCTGAGAGCCCATTTCCGTAGTCCTATATCTAGCTACGATGGGAAAGGCTTGTCCCCTGAGTGAAGACAGAGTAATTTGAGATTGAAAAAACCTAGTGCTGGTGTAGCTTAGTTAAAATAAACTGTGGTACTTCTGGTTTACATCTTTGGATGAAACAAAGAGGGCTGACATTCCTTATAGGTTGGGGGAGCAGAAATACAAGTTCTTACCTCACTATCAAAATTCCACTGTGCGTGCCCCTAATACATTTAGCTTGTGAAATTCTATCCATTTGTTACTTACTGGTTCATCTGACTGTATATCAGATATGTGTATATAATAAACCATTTCTCATAATTACAAACTAAAATTTTAAATTGCTTTCTTAGCACCACCACTGGCTCAATCAAACATGAAAAATGTCCACGAATTTGTGCTAACAGTCCTCAGAGACTGGCAGTGCAGCCTCAACACAGAGAAGAAAAAGAGCAAGAAAGACAACATCTCCCTGATACAGGACAAGATGTGGCTTCCACTATTCACATGAGTAGTCATAGTCTTGATCAAATTCACCCAGATCAAACTTCACAGCTTCAGAAAGTTCCTGAGAGAAACAAAAAAGTGGTGTCATCCAGAGACGAACAACTGCAAACGTGAGCTTCTTACAGAGTGAATCACAGTTTGTGTCGTGCAGCCCTCTGTGTCCTGTTAAGAGTGTGTGCACACTACAGAATTTAGGTTTTGCACTTGCCTGGCTTATTTTAGGGTGGCCTGCAAACACTGTGTGTCAGTACTGTACTCTTTTGAAACAAATAAAATAGTTGCAAGTGGGGCGTTGATTTCTTTTCTATAGTCAATGGAAGAAAATGTTTGATTATAAAATGCAAAAAAGGCTTGTGAAAAAGATTTGGAAGAAGTTCTGTCTGGAGTTTCCAGAAAAAGCAAGATACTGAAATGTGTGGCATCTTTAGATTTGTATAGTTTGCTTTTTCTTGAATAGAAATTGAAGCTGGTAATGATGCTGATTGGTGTTCTGGATGTTCTTCCATATTCAAAAGAAATACACATGTCATATGCATGAGTCTAATAGCAAACTATGCACTTTTGTGAATAACACTGGCATATGGTGTGTTTGAATTCAAAGGATGACTTTTTTCTCTTGTGAAAAAATGTGGAATATTGTGGCTCACTCACTGTGCATGATACTTGTTTTACCTGTTTTCAGTATTGATGATTCTGAACACTGTATTATGGAATGTTTCAATAGAGTTATATCAAGATTAATTGCATGTATCTCTGGCTAATACAACAGTTAATCTAATACCATAGTCTCCATCAGAAGCTACTTTCTACAAACAATTTCACAATTTATTTCACCAATTTTTATATTTTGGAAAAAATGGTTTTGTTTCTACATAGTTTCCTTCATATGACTGGGTAAGTCTCATTTGTTGTTTGTATAACCTCATGAGGGGCATGTTTCTTTTTCAGCCCACTTGATTGATGAAGAAGTTTGGGGTTCAAATGAAAATTGCCCAGCTGTGTTGCTTTAATTGCAATTGATACTGTTATTACCAACCATCTAATTTTATATTTGGTCTTGTAGATTCGGCCCCAGAACTGCTGTGTCTGATGACGCAGAGTAAGTTGTCTTATGCTCACAGGGTTGCTTTAAACAACTTAAACTGCATGCTTTCTGTACTTACTACTAATTTAAAATGCAGTTGACGCATTTTGCTGTGTTCTGACACATAAATGTTTCAGAAAAGCACTTGAAGGTGGAATGCAATATGTGTTCATATTGCAGAAAAGAACTAAAAAAACAGCATGACGCTAATATGCAGCTGCTGCTTTAAAAAACTTGATGTGATTTTTTCTTCTCTTTTACTTGTGGGTTTGCATCACCTCTAATCCATTACTAGTAAAGGAAGTTAGAACTAGATCTGGGAAACATCTTGGGAAGTTTTGATTCTGGAGTGGTAAATTGAGGAGTGACTATGTGTCTTGATTGGTTGAAGAACAAAGTCAAAATAGTGTAAATGAGGTCCTTTGGTAATCCCCAAATATTAATTAGGAAACTAAACCTTAAATTGCTAATTACTCATGCCTTCCTAAAACCATGTCTTAAATCCTTTCCAGGTTAGGCCTATTATAACCTGTACAACTTAATTGGATTTCCTAGTCCCTCACTTTAGATTTTTCTTAATTTAAGGATAAAGCTGTGATGTAGGATTTGATGCTTAGAAGAAAACTCAAGCACATTTTAATCTCAAACAAAAAAACTTCATTTAAAAATAAGTTTATTAGGTGAAAAGTGTAGTTACTTATCACCTCACTTATGAAACTCAGAACATTTAAAAGCAAAGAAATGAGTTGTTAGGGACATCTTACGCTGTCCACCTAATAACTAAACTACATTCTTGTCATGTCAAAGAAATTCACGCAACCACCTGAATTCTGACTCAAATTAAATGCTGTTGATTAAATATCAACACTACGTAGCTTTTTCCTTTTTTTAAAAAAAAAGCAAATTACATGTATCATGCTATTATTATGCTAGAAAAAGACAAATGTGTTAAGACAAATATCAGAATTTCAATTTAAGAATTTTTAAAAATTATCTGTAACTCAGAAATACTGTGAATCTCCTTCTCACTTTGCAGAAAATGTCTCTTTTCATCTCAGAATAAATATGGCAACTTTTAAGCCACATCAGTTTTTAAAATCAGTTATTGGAGTTGCTAAAAGGGGCTTTAAAATGGAAAATGGTTGTACTTAGCTAAGTAGAGTTTTCTGCCACTCCATAATGTACTTGTCTGTAAACACCTACATATGTGCATATATGCATATGTGTAAACATATATGGGGGAGAGACTACATAAAGGTGTTCTATGAAGGTTTTATTGGCATGGGTTTGAGATGGTCATATTACTTGAGAATAGCAATGTTATAAATGACTTATGCTGTTCATTCCAAACTAGGGCGACCAGATAGCAAGTGTGAAAAATCGGGACGGGGGTGGGAGGTAATAAGAGCCCATATTTTAAAAAAAAAAAAAAAAAGCCCCAAATATCGGGACTCTCTCTATAAAATCGGGACATCTGGTCACCCTATTCCAAACTCATGCAGATAAAAATCCTTTACACTTCACTATCATCCATTCCGGATATGCTACATTTTACAGGATTACTATTTTACCAGTGTTTTAAGAGATTTTTTGAAAGTTTGATTGCATCCTTCCACCTGAAAGCTAAATGTCTTGGCCAGCTGGAATCCAACAGTGCAGGGCTCAGAGGGAGAAAAAAAAACAAAATACATCTGAAACACTTTTTAAAATGTGCTTTTCTGTACATAAATATGCCACAGCTCTTAAGTCCCAGTACCCTGAGACCTGCCAGAGAAGCAAAAGCTGTGTGTCCAAGTGGGAAGCTGGAAACTCTCCTTCCAGTGGCATAAAAACTCCTTTTTCTAGATTTGATGGGTTGATAGGTATCAGACCTTAATCTTGTCATTGGCGCAAGACTGAATATTCCCTGTCCTTGTCCTCAGGACAGTGTGGTTTGGTGGAAAGAAGGAGACGTTTATCTTGATCTCCCTAACTGCCCCACCCAGGTAGTAGGAAGGACAGTACAGGTCCAGGCTGTTGATATCCTCTCTTGGTATGTCTACATTGCAATTAAAACCCCACAGCTGGGCTGTGCCAGCTGACTCAGGCTTGGGCTGCGGGGCTGTTTAATTGCAGAGAAGACTTACGGGCTCAGGCTGACTCCCAAGCTCTGGGACCCTGTAACCTTGCAGGGTCCTAGAGCCTGGACTCCAGCCCAAGCTCGGAAGTCTATACTGGAATGAACCAGCTCTTCAGCCTGATGCCCAGTCAGATGGCACAGGCCAGCCGTGGTGTCTAATTGCAGTGTAGACATACTCTCTGTGAAGACCCTGTGTTGTGTTTCTTGAGAAGCCGCCACTTGCTAGTAGAGGCCCTAGTAGTACAGCTCCATTAGGAACTGCCAAGGAGCCAGGGATACTAGAACTGCTGTGGAGGAGCAGGGCCATCTTTGGATGTCCCAGCCTTTTGTAGACTTGCTGGTTTCTGGGCTGGAAAGCTCCTTCTTTGGGGACAGAGGTCAGCATCATCCCCACTGGAATGGTTTGGGGAAAATTCAGTGTGGGGATATTCCTAGAGTTTCACTGTTCTACTGGAGGAGTTGCTCTGAAAAAGCAGAAAAAAAGACAGAAAAAGACAAGCCTGCTCTCATTTTCTTTCACTTCTCCTCCCCAGATTCTTGCCACACACTGAGATTCTCTTCCCCAGGTGCCCTTTGTTCTCTCTCCCGCTCACCAGACTTATGCTGCCCATAACCTCATCCACAGTGGAGAAGCGGGGCCTGTTTCAGGGCAGGAGGAGGAAGTGTGAATATCTGTGCTTCTTCCTCCCCCTGCAGGCTTTGCTGGCTACAGCAACCCAAGAGTTGACTGACACCAACTGAACAGATGGAGGGAGACACAGAGAGTGGTTTGGTCCTGTATTGAGTGGTGGAGAGCAGTAATGGCAGTACATCGTGTTTTAGGGGAAGGTGAAGAGCCATTTCATTTTAAGTGCCCAGGCATAAGAGCTGTCAGATTTTAGCTGTAGGGTGGAAGTTGGTAAGGGTATGTCTACACTTAAAATGCTACAGCAACACAGCTGCACCACTGTAATGCTTCAGTGTAGACACGACCTACACTGACAGGAGGGGTTCTCCCATTGGTATGGGTAATCCACCTCCCCAAGAGGCAGAAGCTAGTTGAAGAAAGAATTATTCCATCGAACTAGCACTGTCTACGCTGGTGGTTAGGTCGGGATAGCTATGTCCTTTCAGGGGTGTGGATTTTTCACACCCTGAGATAGGTAGCTGTACCATTGTAAATTCCTAGTATAGGCCAGACCTGCGACATGTCTCTTCCCTCCCTTCCCCCTCTGTCCTGTTTGCATCAATACTGCTGACCAACCCCATCTCCCCCGAAAAGAAGGCTGACACGTCCTGGTAGCATGACAGTTTAGTGTTGATTTTAGGTTTATGCTTCACCATGAACCTGACAGACCCATGTGAGGTGAGATGTGCTTGTTTACTTCAATTTGACACTCTGGCAGGCAGCTCACTTTATTTAAAAAAAAAAAAAAAAAAGAGGAGTCTTGACATGTCTATAAAACTATAATGCAGCCACATAATGAGTATCCTGTCTACACGTTTCTAACAGATAATCATTTTCTTTCTCATAAAATGTAGTTATTCACCATATTCTCATTTAAATGGTGTACTATGAAGTTGTTGGGGTTTGTCTTACTAGAGATTTATGATGATCCTGAAATAGCTATGTCAGTCCTTTATTTGTGTTTGTGGTATCTGGGCTTCTTTGAAGCAGATGAAAAAAAAATTGGTACCATTCTCAAGAACAACTCTAAATTAGGAGAATAACATAACAGGCTTGAAAATAAGTGACGTCAATGCTAGGACACAGCCCACCAGAAAATATCTGTAGTCTAGGCAAGCTCTTGGCAGTGATATGTCTAGGTCTGTGGGAGAACGCCAGATTCAATAGAGAGGTCAGTCTGCTATCACTGAATCCCAAACTTCCAGAAAGAACTTGGGTGACTATCTACAGAACTTCCTTAGAGGTGGAGAACTTATGACAGTATGTACTTGACTTTGTATGATCCAGTGCTCCCTCTTCTTTGCACCTTCTTTTCCCCCTATTCTCTTTCCAGCACACAGTTGCATGGCAGTCAGGAGTTAAGCTAGCTCCATCTAATAGGGGATTGAATGGAAGATGCCACCCATCTGCTTGAATGGGATGTTTGATTATTTTTTAAATTATAAATGAGGAGAAGAATACTGTGGGGAACTTCTTCCCTAACGGCCATTTTTAGTTGAAGAGAGAAAAAAGTTTTATCTTTGAACAGCAGTTCATAGTCCAGGTTTCTTTTCCTTGCTTTCAAGATCATTCTTCTCAGGCAGAGACGACCATTTATGACAATCCGGGACCTGTTCCACTACATCAAGGGGGATAAATAGCTTTCCTTAAATATATTGTATGTGGTGCTGTCAGTCAGAGGAGACAGAGCACAGTACCTTGAGATGCAGCTCCTCCATACTTCTCCCTCTGAGAACTTGACTAATGCTGTGAGGGAAAGCTAGCTTCTCCATTGTGTCTCCCTGTGTAAAAGTATTTGCCCAATTGCCATATGTTACAGAACTTAGTTCCCAAGCGCTGTGTGACAGAGAAGCTGGCAGAATTAGATGCTGTTGGCAAGTGGGCAATTGAAATGACTAATCAGGCATTCAGGGGATTCTTTTTACTCCTCTGAATGAGAATTATTCTTTGTGTCTGCAGGACTTGGGAGGCTTATGAAACTCCTTTGAACCACTTGCCACAGATTGCTAATTTCTGTTATCTAAGGCCTTATTCCTAAGAGTTCACAAACTTCTTAAATTGCAGTAAATCATCAGAAGTGACAGTATTTCCATGTTAAAATTTTAAAAATCCTCCACACTCCAAATTAATTTTTTGAAATGTCCCTTAGTGCATGGCATTTCTTTAGTTCATTAAATAAAATGAACAAACACACAAACCATATAGCCTTTTAGACTTTAGTATTTAACAGTGCCCCATTCTGGAGTAACACAACCCTGAAGTTACAATCAGTGGGGAATCACTAGGGTTTCTGCTCAGCTCTCTGTGCTTTTTGCAAAATTGTTAGTAAGCTTAATAATAACTTATGCTCAATGTACATAACTAAGGGTTATAGAGTGTGTTCTGTGTCTATGGGTAACTTCCATTAGTGTGGATAGGAATTATGGGTGTGCCCTCTCTATGCATTAATGGAAGACTATAAAAACGTTTGTTTATTTTTCCTTGGAAAAAGGTTAATTTGCATCTTGGTTCTTTGGATATAGATTTGAGCTAAACCTACACATACATAACAGTCTTCATTACTGAATTTGTAGACTGTTAAATTGTATACATAAATAAGTATATGCACTGTTGCTTGCAGTTTTAACCATTTTATCTTCATTGTGCTTCTGCTGCTGATTGGCTCATTCTAGCTATAGAGGGGTTTTTGAACAATGCTGTGGAATTACCTCATGGAACTGCATGGCTTATTGTTTTAATGGCACAAATGAGGTAATGTTTTGCAAGTACCAGGCACTTCAAAAAATAATATACTTAGTATCTTCATGTGAATATCTTTAAACAAAATTAATGTACTGTAATATGTGATGTACTGTAATATGTAACTATGACCTTTTAACTCTCCAAAGATAAGAACAGAAATATAAAGAAATAGTTGTGGACTAGATCATGGCTGTTGTTGTACAGGTTTTGTGCCTTTCCTTTATTAGAACAGATGTATTAATAGTTCATTGCTGATAATATCGTGATTCTTCATGAAAAATAAACTATAACGTGACCATTCATACTTCATGCACTTCCCAGGGCAGATTCTCACAGTTTACTTACCATTGGCATTTAACCTGCAACGCGGTCTATAATACTGTACCTCTCAAACCTCTCTTGTTTTGTTATAAAATAAAATCCAATCTCTGCTACAGAGAGAGAAATTGGAGGTGTCTTCTCAAAAGTGATTCAGGAAGAGAGCTTCAGAAAGTTCGGCATTTTAAAGTGGCTCTGAGTAGATTATTTTTAAGACATTCTTAAATTTTTAACCCTATTAACGGGGGACAAGTGATAATGGAAAGAAAATGTTGCTGTCTAATATTAAAAACAAGGGATACTTGAGAAAGGTGGTGCTAATGTGCCTGCAGTTGTACATGGACCTAATGTGGATACCAATAAGTCCTTTTGATATACTCTGATTTTTGGAAGCTTCCAAAGAGAGATGTATTTGATTTTATTCTAGCACCTTCATGTGGGCTAGGTTTAAACCATTTAATCAATGTAAACTAATGATCTGCTTATTGTTCATCCTTTGTTTAGGAGTCTGAGTATGTTTGACATGAGGTGTGAAGATGAAGCTGTGATGCAGCCTCACAGCAAGGCTCGCCATGAAAAACTACAGCATATTCACAACCAACTGAAAGAGGATGAGGACAGATGGCAAGACGTGAGTACAGCATAATGTCGCCTCCAACAACAGCACTTGTGAAGGCAGAGTATTCACTCCAGTAAGGTATAAATGAACCTGTTAAATCCAGATTCGCTGTATAATCTCTTCAACAAAACAATCTGGAGTGAGGTTTTCAGGATTAGGATTGCCACTAGGCATAAGAGCCTGCAGTTCATCTGGCATTGGATGACATGAGGCTCTGTTGAGTTGTTCTGTTTGAAAAAGCTGCTCTTGTTTCCTGGAAAGCTGTGGAAAATGCTGTGGCTGGGAACAATTCTGCTTATGCTCTTATCTGTTTTTCTGAAGTAAAAATTCTTGCTCAAATCCATAAATAACAAAAAAGCCAAACTAAACAATACAGAAGGAGCCCAGAATGGGCACAGTCCTAATAAATCTGCGTAAATGAAGTGTTATGCTTATAACACTCAGACAAGATAATGGTGGGTGATTAACATTTTTCAGTCCAATCCCAGGCAACAAAGTTACCTCCCAAGGTTGCTTTACTTAAAAGTAGAATGCTACTCCCCCCACCCCACCCCCAAAAAAACCCTCGCAAAACACCCCCTGTACGTGCTCTCGTGTATTGGTGCTGATTTCCACAAATCACTGTAAACTCAGACATTCAAGAAAGCACTGAAACAGTGTATAAGTAAATCAGCACCAAAGGGATTAATACATACCCACTTCAGGAGCACTGGTTCTAAATGGTTAATTTTGAATATCCTGTTCTTAAGATTTTTTTTCATTGGAAAGCAATTGGTCCAGTAACTTCCTTATATATATATAAAACACTATTTTTAAACATTTGAGAGGCTGCTTTTAGTAGAAGTTTAATAAATACTAAAAACAGTTTGCTTATAAAACTAAGAATTGATTAGTGCAATAGATGCAGCATGATAATAGCCTACTGATATCGGGGTGTGTGTGTGTAAGTCCATATCAACTGGGGACACCCAATAAAGATTTATTCCTTCTGACTTGAATTTTTTTGTTTGAGAAGTTCTGGGACTCTGACTGCTGAAATACAAAGCACCCTGAGCTACTCTATATGAATTTCCTGGACCGTCTCTTGATACTGCATACTAAGCTCTATTATTTGTTAAGAACTACTATAAATTCCCTTATTCAGTGTCGTTGGTACCGTAAAACAGGGTGAGGACATTGTTTGTATTCATGGTTCATTATTGTTCTTGATGAATCCACTTGCTAATATATGCCTATGCAGTAAGTTTGCTAGTGATTTGCAGTTTCATAGATTTCAGTTGCTTTCTTTCTATCTCTGCTGATTTAAAATAAGAAAACTTAAAACAAATTATATCCATTTGCAAAAAGAGGAGGCAAGTTTATGTTAAAAAGTTTATGTTGTGAAATTTGCTAATGGAAAAACTAATTTCTAAACAGGCAGTACTGGGAGTACATAAATAAGTAAAGGTTTTACTGCTTCAACAGGAATAATTAGTAACAGGAAATCAAGAGAGTACCACATTTGAAGAAAGGGATTATGGACTGAAATATATGTGGATCATGTGAAGAACTGTTTTGATGAGCGTTCCCCTGAGTGTAACATTAGTATCTTGCTGATTTAAGATAAATTAAAAGTAACAGTGTGTATTCTTTTTAATAACGTAAATTATGCATATAGTACCTTCTGATAGTTTACTGATAAATTCAATTAAAATATTTTTTTCTTCGAGTGCTTGCTCATGTCCATTCCATTATTGGTGTGTGTGCTACAAGCACCGGTGCCGGAAGTTTTCCCCTCAGTGGTATCTGTAGGGGACTGGTTCTGGCATCCCCTGGAGTGGCGTGCGTATGTGCCGGTATAAGGGGCACTGCCGGCCCCTTCCCTCCCTCAGTTCCTTCTTGCCACCAGTTACAGTGCTGAAATGTCTCCTTGCTTTGCAAGCTTTCCTGTCTCTGTGTCTAGTAGTGAATTTGTTGTATATAGTTGTTTAAAGTTGTGTAGTTAATAGTTCCCTTAGCGTAAAGTTAGAAATAGTTAGTCCCGTATGGGACTCAGCCTAGGAACGGGGCATGTCCGAGTCCCTGGGCTTCAAACCTTGTAAACCTTGTTACCTTCAAACCTTATTACAAAAAACCCATGCCAGTCAGTGATTCCCATAGAAAGCTGCCTGAAGTGTTTGGGGAAACCATGTGAGCGACAAGTGTTGCATTTGCAAGAGCTTCAAGCCACGGACCAAAAAGGAGTGGGACCTTCGTCTTCAAGTGCTCCTTATGGAGTCGGCCCTCACACCGGCCAGTGGACTTTGCTAGAAACACTGCAGCCTCAGTGCGAAATGCACCGCCAGCACCAACCTCTAACCGGCGCCGATCCCCATCTCCGGTGCCGGCTAAAAAGCAAAGAAAGGGCAGGAGGGGGCGTTCTGCATCCCATAAGGGGAAGGAAAGAAAGGGCTGGAGGAGAGCAAAAACCGCAAGGGGCAGCTCTTCCCCTCCAGACAGTGGCCAGGCTGTGACTCCCGCTGAGCTGTCGAGCCCAGTTCAAGACCCGCCTGCCATCCCAAGAAGTGGCAGAGGCACTCGGTACCTGGCAGTGCTGTCCACGCTGGAGGCCTTTCAGGCCGCTAAGGATATACTGTCCCTTCTGGTGCTGCCCATGCTGGCTGCTGAGGTGCCCCATTCGAGGGGTATACCTGCCTTGGGACCCTTCTAGCCGTCTCCATCAGTGCGGCACTGCTCCTCGCTTCCGGGTGTGCCCCGTCAGCACTCACCTGAGCAGCACCACCATCCCCCGGGCACAGGTCAGCTTACCTGCCAGAGTTCCTGGCATGGGTCCCCAGACTCTAGGCAGCATTCCTCGGGCTCTAGGTGTCAATTGCCTGCTGTCTGGTGCAGATCCGCAGAGGCGCGGCACCAGTCCCCAGAGGCCCGGTGCTGAGAGCATCCAAGCCACTCTTCCAGCGCATGGCACCGTTCCAGAGGGTTGAGATGTCAGTCCCTGGAGCCCTTTCTCCGGATCACCGGTATGGTTCACTGCAGGCATTTTGACAGTCTCTGATACCTTGGTCTTCTCACTCCAATTTCCACTCCCAATCTATGGAGCAGCACAACTCACTAAGCATGAGGCATCGATTGCCGGGGTACCATTGCCGATCTGCCGAATGCCGCCGTCAGTCACCAGGATCGTGGCACTGAGAGCCATCGCCCCCATACAGGTCCTCAATGGAGGTCCGCAGCCAGAGCCGATGGGATCGGGGTAGACAGGCAGCCTCGGTACTGTCCTGTTCCCCCAGACAAGTCTCTCCCTCTTCAGCCAGAGAGGAGGAGACCCTGCCTGCAGCCCAAGGCCACCCACCAGGGGCATCGACATTCCCCTCTGGGCTGCCAGTGGCCAGCCCCTTGGCAACTGTGGAACACCTGGGGGTTTCCCCACCCATTGCAGGAGCATAGGTCGGTCTCGGGGGCATCTGAAAGACAGTCAGTGACAGTCTCCCGCCTGCCCCCTGACTCATATGCGGAGTCAGAGCAGGCTCCCCAGGGCCAGTCAGCGTTGGCCGAGGCTCCCCTAGCAGAAGGAATGGAGTTGGCGGACCCATCTGTACCTGTCCCCTCATCATCTTCACCCAATGAGGCGATAGCAGGGCCCTCTCACTCAGTTCCTCAGGATGATGTAAGGGCCCACCAGGAGCTTTTGAAGAGGGTCGCCTCAAATCTGGGGCTGGAAGCCGAGAAACTGGCGGAGCCCTCGGACTCCCTGTTCGACGTCCTAAGTGCAGCAGCCCCCTCCCAGGGTGGCATTGTTGGTGCACGTGGGAGTGGTGAAAATTACTAAGGCCCTGTGGCAGACACCCTCCTCCCTGCCCCCCCCCAAGCGGGCAGAAAGAAAATACTACTTCTCCACTAAGAGGTATGAGTATCTTTATACCCACCCAGTCCCGAGCTCACTGGTTGTGTCGGCAGCCAATGTGTGCGATAGACAGGGCCAACCAGGATCGACACGAACAAGGAGGCAAAGAGGCTTGATCTCTTTGGTAGAAAAATTTATTCTGTGTCTAACCTCCAGCTGAGAGTGACCAACCATCAGGCCTTGCTTGGCCATTATGATTTTAATATTTGGCAGTCGATGGCCAAATTTATGGACTTAATGCCAGAGGAGCTCAGGAAGGAATTCCTGGCTATCCCTGATGAGGGCAAAGCTGTTGCCAGGGCAGCCCTCCAAGCGGCCTCAGTTACGGCAGACTCTGAGGCCAGGACCATGGCTTCGGCCATTTTTTATGGGGCGGGTGTCCTGGTTGCAGTCCTCGTGCCTATCAGTGGAGGTTCAACAATCCATCCAGGACCTTCCATTCAGTGGTCTGGCACTGTTTTCAGTACAAACAGGCAGTAAATTACATCGTCTGAAAGACTGTAGGGCTATCTTGCGCTCCCTGGGGCTATACAAGCTGGGGCTGGCAAGGAAGCAGTTTAAGCCGCAACAGTCCCACAGGTTTGGGAGCCAACCTCGGTCAGAACCCTTCCGCAAGAAGGGCAAGGGGGATAAGCGCCGGCAGTGCCATCAGCCGGCCCCTCAGCTTACTCAACCTCCACCCGTAACCAACAGGGTAACAAACAGGCATTTTGAGGGTACGCTCGAGGGCGACCTTCCAGCTTGTGTCCTGGATCCTGCTCCCCTGTTATTTTCCAACCATTTGTCCCCCTTCTTCTCTGCCTGAGCCTCCATAACATCAGACCAGTGGGTCCTCAGCACAGTAGCAGGGGGATATACCCTCCAGTTTATTTCTGTCCCCCCCATCCTTCTCCTTGTCCCTCTTCAGGGACCCTTCTCACAAGCATCTGCTCGCTCAGAAGGTGCAGGGCCTTCTGCGGGTGGGAGACGTGGAGGAAGTCCCTCTGCGCTTGAGGGGGAAAGGGTTTTACTCCCACTATTGTTTTATCCCAAAAGCCAAGGGTAGTGGTGGTGGGTGGGTCTACACCCCATCCTCGACCTGCGGAGCCTCAACAAGTATCTCAAGAAGTTGAACTTCCACGTGGTCTCCACATGGTCTCTTTGGCCTCCATCATTCCTTCCCTGGATCTGGGAGACTGGTTCGCTGCCCTCAATCTGAAAGATGCTTACTTTCACATATCGATGTTTCATGGACACAGACAGTTCCTATGTTTCGTAGTTGAGACCGCCCACTAGCAATTCGCACTGCTCCCTTTTGGCTTAGCAACAGTGCCAAGGGTGTTTACGAAATGCATGTTGGTGGTGGCAGCCTACCTGAGACATCGAGGTATCCAGATTTACCCATAACTCAATGACTGACTCATCAAGGGCCGATCCAGGTCCAGCGCAGCGTTGAGATGTTGCAAGCCACTTGTCAAACTCTGGGCCTGTCAATAAATGAACAAAAATCAACATTAATCCCGGTCCAACAGATAGAGTTTATTGGAGCAGTTCTCGACTCTACCCAAGCCAGAGCATTCCTGCCAGAGGCCAGGTTCAGGGCAATGTCAGATCTGATTGCCAGCTTCATTGCTCATCTGCTCACCATTGCCCGGGTCTGTCTCAAGCTATTGGGGCACATGGCAGCATGCAAGTATGTTGTTCGACATGCGAGATTCAGGCTGCCTCCTCTCCATGTGTGGCTGGCAACAGTCTACTCCCTGGCCAGACATTACCTAGACAAGGTCATCATGATCCCTCCATGGGTACCTATCTCTCTGAAATTGTGGTCTGACCTGATTCTGGTGTTGGAAGGTGTGCTATTCGCGAGCCCACAACCCATGGTCTCCCTGATTTCAGATGCGTCCAACCTCGGTTGGGGAGCGCATCTTGGTACGCTGTGGACTCAGGGGTTATGGCTTCGAAAGGAGCTTGCATTGCATATAAATGTCAGGGAGTTCAGAGCCATCTGTGTGGCTTGCAGTGTCTTCCTTTCCCAACTATCCGGTCGGGTGGTGCAAGTGTTGACGGACAACATGGCCTCCATGTTCTACATCAACAGGTGGGGGGAGCTTGATCGTCGGCTCTGCACGAGGAGGTCCTCTGTCTGTGGGACTTCTGCATCCAGCATGCAATCCAACTGGAAGTCTCGCACCTCCCCGTCATCTGGAACGTGCTGGCGGATCACCTCAGGAGGTCGTCCTTCTCGCACCACAAGTGGTCCCTGCACTCGGAGGTTGTCAGAATGCTCTTCCAGAAGTGGGGAGCTCCCTGGGTGGACCTATTTGCCATCAGACAGAATAGAAAGTCTCATCAGTTTTGTTCTCTTCAAGGCCTTGGCAGAGGCTCACCGACCGACGCCTTTCTCCTGTCTTGGTCAGGGGACCTGACGTACGCCTTCCCACCAATTCTGCTCATCAGCAAAGTCCTCTCAAAAATCAAGAGGGGCAAGGCACAGGTCATTATGATTGCTCCAGGATGGCTTCACCAACATTGATTCGGCATGCTCATGGACCTGGCTGTTGCAGCCCCATGGCCACTTCCCAGCCACCCAGACCTACTCTCACGGGATCACGGTCAACTCCTGCACCCAAACCTTGTCTCTCTCCACCTCACAGCTTGGATGCTGCATGGCTGAATCCAGAGGAACAAGCCTGCTCTCTTGGAGAGCAGAAATCCCTCCACCAGAGCAACTTACCTGGCAAAGTGGAAGCATTTCTTCTGCTGGGTGTCAGAGCGGAATATCTCCCTGACCCAGTCATCTCTGCAGTCCATCCTGGATTACCTGCTTAACTTAAAGCACCAAGGTCTCACCTTCTCTTCGATCAAGGTGCACCTGGCTGCCATATTGGCCTTCCATCCTCACATCCACAGTAGATCGGTGTTCTCGCATGAGATGTCGATCAGATTCCTGCAAGGCCTTAAAAGACTCTTTTCCCCCGGTCCGGGACCCGGTTCCCCAGTGGAACCTCAACCTGGTCCTCTCCAGGCTCACAGGTCCTCCCTTTGAGACTATGGCTTCTTGTTCCCTTTCCCACTTGCCGTGGAAGGTTGCATTCCTTGTAGCTATTACCCCAGTGAGATGTGTCTCCGAAATTAAAGCCCATACACAGTATTTTACAAGGTCCAGTTGCGGCCCCATATGGCCTTCCTGACAAAGGTGGTGTCACACTTCCGTGTCAGCCAGGATATCTTCCTCCTGGTGTTCTGTCCAAAGCCTCACATGATCAATGAGGAGAGGCAGCTGCACACTCGGATGTCAGGCATGCCCTGACATTCTACTTGGAACGCATCAAGCCCTTTCGCAGATTGACCCAGCTCTTTATCACGATAGCTGACAGGATGAAGGGCCTTCTGGTGTCCTCTTAGAGGATTTCGAATTGGATCACCACCTGCATCCGTACTTGTTACCAGTTGGCGCAGGCTGTGCCTCCACTGATGATGAAGGCTCACTCGACTTCAGCTGCCTTCCTGGTGCACATCCCTATCCAGGACATCTGCAGGGCTGCGACCTGGTCTTCAGTACACACGTTCACCACACATTACGCCATCACCCAGCAAGTCAGAGATGATGCTGGATTTGGCAGAGCTGTGTTGCAATTGACATATCCATGAACTTCTGTTGGCCTCTGGTGGCACTGCTTGGGAGTCACCTACAATGGAATGGACATGAGCAAGCACTCAAAGAAAAGACAGTTACCTTTCATAACTGGTGTTCTTTGAGATGTGTTGCTCAAGTCCATTCCATGACCTACCCTCCTTCCCCTCTGTCAGAGATCCGGCCAGAAGGAACTGAGGGAGTGGGGAGCTGGCGGTGCCCTTTATACCGGCACATATGCATGCCACTCCAGAGGGTGCCAGAGCCAATTCCCTATGGATACCACTGAGGGAAAAACTTCCGGCACTGGCGAGCACACACACCACAATGGAATGGACATGAGCAAAGCAACACATCTCGAAGAACCATAGTTACGAAAGGTAACCATCTTTTCTGGACTAATGTGCCATTTAGAAAACTGTGTAGTTCATTAAATAATGTTTGAAACAAGTATCTGTGTAGTAATGCTGTTTTTCTTTTAAACTGTAACTTGTTAAAGATACTTGAAATATGTTCTGTACACTAATTTAGTAATGGTGTTAAGCTAGTTGTCAGAGTGACCAATATGTCCTTCCTATTGTTTATATATGAATATCAAGCTGTTTTCTTAAAATAAAATTTGGCTGTGTAACATTTGGCCGCAAAATGGTTTTACAGCTTTGGAACATTGCCTTACTGATTTTACATTGTTGATAACATTCTAGTACCTAATCTAGGGACAGATCTTCTTCCATAGTCCTCTGTGGCCACAAAAGGCTCTGAATTCATGAACCAAAGAGGATGCAAGGAACATATGACACGGGTTGTGTTCTGTGAGGTTTTCGCCACCCCAGCGCATGACTACTTTGTTCACAGTTAGTGAATCTTCAGAGTTGTGGATCTACTAACCAACTAATAGGTGGAAAAGTTGCAAAGCAACAAGGGAAGTTACTACCCTGAGGCTGCAACAGGGGGCGAACAGGCCCACTGACCTCCCGTGATGCAGAAGGAGGATTTCATCCTCTTGAATTATTGTGATTTCCACCCTCCAACACTCACTCTATACCAAATCTGTTTATTCTTCATGCTGCAGTGACCATGGTCATTAGGATGAAGACTAAAGATGAATATGCTGATCTTTGGCTAACTGGACTTCTCAATGCTTTCAGTTAATACAGTCCTGCAGCACCAGAAAGTCACAACAGGCCCATCACAAATTAAGATTAGTGACATGACCAATAGGGAAAAAATGAACTGGCAAAGATGTGGAAACTACAGTGAAACCCACTGACAGAAATAGTCAATCATTTTTTTCCCAATTTTTAAAAAATAATTTCTTTTATCACTTTTTTAAAATTAAGGATTGTTACACTGTTGGCCATTTAGGTACGTGAAATCAGTCTACAGCTGCAGTCATTCAGTTGTTGAGTAGTCAACTGTCGATTGAGGTGTTCAGCTGTGAGACTTTTACTTAACCAAAAGCAGATAATTTCTGTGACGAGTGTTATAAAGCTCAGAATATGCATGTGTCTTCCCTTCTGGTATAGGATCTGGCACGATGGAAAAGTCGCAGAAGAAGCGCTTCACAGGACTTACTTAAAAAAGAAGCAGAGAGAAAAAAGATGGAAAGATTATTGAGTGGCAGTGATGGAACAAGTGAGCGAAGGAAAAGCATCAAGACTTACAGAGAAATTGTGGAGGAGAAGTAGGTTGTTCTACGGAAGTGCAATTGCATATTTAAGAATACTGTGTGCTTCAAGTATTTTGTGTAGCTGTTGCTCTGCTTGTAGTGGGGACATCATGCCTGAGGAAAGAAATGAGCTACTCTTACAGTTACACATAATCACTGTAGTGTGGATTGTAGAGGAGAATTTGGCCCAAATTTCACCTCAGGCTTGATGCACATGGGTAATTCTCTCTGTATTAATCTTTCTTGCGTTGCCTCCCACACAGAGAGAGAAGAGAAAAGGAGCTGCATGAGGCCTACAAGAATGCCAGGTCACGTGAGGAGGCAGAGAGCATTCTCCAACAATACATTGAAAGGTTCACCATTAGCGAAGCTGTCCTTGAACGCTTGGAGATGCCAAAAATTCTGGAAAGAAGCCATTCAGTGGAGCCAAATTCATCGTCACCCCCGAAGGACCCAAATCCTATGAGATTCTTACGGCAACAATCACTGCCTCCTCCAAAATACACTGCCACGATCGAAGCAACCATTGTTCCCATCAGCGAATCGGAAGCCAGTGTTTCAACAGGCCAAATATCTCCAAGCAAAACTGTTGTCTCCAAGGCTGTGCCTATGCTGACACCCAAGCCTTACGCACAACCCAAAAACACACAACAGGTCTTGAAAACATTTAAGGTAAGATGCCTTGCACTGGTCAAAATCAATTAAATGTCAAAGGAACAACAACATACGTCACGTGAATTCATAAATGTGAAAGGCAGTTTAGGATTAAGGCATATGGGAAGCAACATAGCCATACATTACAAAATTCATCATTTTGGTTTTTTTTTGTGGTGAGAGAAAAACGAATGGGGGGTGTTGTCAGCTTTGCCTATTATTAAGGTTGCCTCACACTTGCATTATAAGACCCTGTATTCAGTTGCTTATAACTTTGTGAATCTTTAATCATTGAGACTGAAATTTTCCATGCCAGTTGTGTGCCTCAGGCTGAATTTTTTAGCTCACTCTATTCAAACCCTGCTCTGAAGACAAACATATTAATTTCCTTATAAGCTTTTTTTATGGCTTTTCTGTGGTGCTATACTGTCTGTGTGCTTCATGAATATTAATGGATTTATTTTCACACCACCTTGTTGAGAGGGGGTATTATTATCCCCATTTTACAGATGGGGAACTGAGGCACAGAGAAATTTAAGGTAAAATATTCATTAATTCTGAATGCCCAAGGTGAGATGCTGAGGACCTGATTTTTCAGAGTTCTTCGAATTATAGAGCACTTTAAACATTCAAAACACAGCTCCCATTGACTTCAGTTGCAACTGTGTGGGGTCAGCACTTCTGCAAATCAGACTCCAGGGTCTCAAGTCAGACACCCAGAAAATGAGGAACACACAATGAGTGACCACTTGTGAAATGTTTGGTTTAAGTGACTTGCCCAGCATTACAGAGAAACTCTGTGGCAGTAGCAAGGACAGAATCCTGTTCTCCAGGGCAGCATTTACCTGAGTGAACCATAATGATTTATAATGGCTGGTGATTAGAATATAAAGCATTCTCCTACATAGGTTTTAAATTAACAAATGGAAAAAGAAAGAGACCTTAAAATACCATTGAATGAGATCATCAATGCACAATTAAGGTTTTCTCCCCTAAACCCTCCTACTCTAATCCTAAATTAATTCCCTATAAATAAACAAAAATAAAAATAGTTCCTATCCCCCTTAATACACGAGGTGTAATATGCTATCCAAGCAACCCCTTACCCTAAATTAGCATATTTCTTCCTTTCCTCTTCTTGCATGATGTCAGCTACCCTGGTGCTTGTCTTGTTGTACTCAGTATCCATTGTAATTTCCTTGGAACAGAGATTGTGTCTTTACTTCATGTATAAAGCAAAATACATTTCTATTATACTAGATTAATATTTTATATCCTGAAATATATTTTTCTGGTGTTCACTGCCAGAGAGTTCATGTTGATTTGCTGAAATATAAAACTAGTAACTCAATTTTTCCTCAGTTGACTTGATCAGCCTCTTGAAGTTTGAATTTTACAGCTCTTATTGCATGACACATGGATCTTTCTCTGGCTTCTGATCCTGACTATTTTAAAAAATTCATAGAATGAAAATAAAGGGAAGAAGCAGGTATATATGGACAAACTGAAGAGAGTCTCCTCAGAGCTTAGCTGCTTACTTTATGCGGGACAGTGTGATCTATTTCAGTAAAAATTATCCAAAAAAGAATTGTTATACAATTGCTTTACCCTGTTTAAATTAAAACACTGATATATTTATGATGCTTTGCCATGATGACAGTGTGTTGACTAGCTCCAGATCAGGAGGAGGGGAATATGTTTGTTTAACTCTGCAACCAGGGCATCTGTTCTGATCATTCAAACATTTGCTTTCCCTCCCTGTGTAAATAGAGAAATGTTTTAGTCTAAACAGAGACATGAAAATGGATGGCTTAACTAGCCAGTATTTTTTCTGGCTTTTTTATTTTTAAAAGCTTTCATGACCTGTCTAGTAGATAATACAACAAAATCCCAGAGGACTTGTGGGTTCAAGACCTGCCAACATTTGTATTCAGAATTAAACTGTGAGTAATATTGACTTGGGCAGACGATGGAAGTGGTAGGAGAGTAGGAGAGGTTGTCTTTTTTTTTTTTTTTATTGCATCACGATAACATTTGACATACACACTAAAATCTGCTTTTCACCATTTAAGGTCATTTTTTGCAAGGTGCTAAGCACCTTCAACTCTCATTACTTTCCCTGGGAGTTGAGCGCACTGAGCATCTCACAAAAAATACCCACTCCCTGGCAGCGTTGGACCGTTAATGAATTTCCCTAATATACAGAGCAGAGCCTTGACTGATCACACAAACAGGAAAAGTCAGCAGAAAGTGCAGTTTGCTCTTGGTCCACAGTTGGTTGTGTATTCCAAATTGAGTTGCTATCCAGGAGGGTTCTACCCAGACTGTTGACTAAAAAAAGTAAACCAAGGGTAGCTGAATGGAGAAAGATTGAGAGGTGAGGGAAACTGTATGCCACTTTAAATGTTTCAGTGTATTGAAAAGACCTGTTCCCTGTCCTTCATGTTCTTTGCGTCAATTTTGAATAGTACTCTAAAGCATAATGTTCCAAGGAATGGCTTGCATCTGAATTTGTACTTAAATTTTTATGTATATAGTACTTGTAGATTAGCCATCTCAAAACATTTCACATGGCCCATTTACCCATCTCTTACGTGGCATTGATCTGTGTAATCTCTTTGCCAGCAGTAACAGCCTTTGTTGCCCAGAAGTCTAATTTTCCCTCAAATGCCTTTTCACTTTCTTCCCAGGATGCTCCTTATTCATGGATGGAGCTCCCTTTAAAAAAATCTGCAAAACCACTACATTATCCTCCTTCAAATCTCTCCTTAAAACTCAATTTGCCTTCATGCCTGCAAAACACTCAACTATAGCTAAGCAGCTGATGTGCTGTGACTGCTCCTTAATACGCTGATCATAACATCAACTCACTGTTACCTTGCACTTTCCCTGTCTACTGTATCCATCTGTTGTCTCATCATACTTAGCTTGTAAGTTCTGTAGGGCAGAGACCTTCACTATATGTACAGTGACTTACACAATGGGGCCCTGATCCTGACTGGACCCTTTAGGTACTACCCTAATTCAAAATCTAATAGTGATATTAATAAATGTGAACTTTGTTTTTAAAAAGTCATGAACTAAAGGAAAGTCAGTGACATGATCAAGCTAAAGAAGATGCGGTTAAAACTAGCTTGATCCCTAATTCATTGCTCCTCAGTGTAGGGTTATGAATGCTGGGAAAAGGGACCAAGATAGCTTGAACTGTGACTTCTTTGCCTTGAGAATGGAAATAGCTAACTCTTTTCTGATGTGTATTTTTAATAGCTATTGTCTGTTTGACATCTAGTGAGGAAAGCCTAGTGACATATCTCCTTTCTTCTCTGGAGAGCAGAGGGGAAGCCCTCTCTGGTCCACCCCACCCCCCCCGGCCTATTGGGACTTTGTTTCCAAACCCTTGTTTGATGGGGGGGGGCGGGGAGGGGCTGACTTCAGGCTTGCTCCCTTATGAGTAGTAGGGCAAAGGAATACTCAGCTGAGTTCTGCTGCTTTTGACCTTTTAGACATAAAGCTACTGTGCTCCAGAGTGCATAGTCCACCTAGTATTAAGATGAGACTGGCTGATTCCATAGCAGTTCACCGGTATAGTTTGTAGATGCTTGAGCATTCTTGCCTCTCTGTGATGCTCTGCATAATAAAGGATTCAATATAGGTATCCTTTAAAGTTTGGTGCACTATCTTGAAAATGTACTGTGAAGACATATTTCCAAGTCATCCTCTTCGTTTAGAACTCTGCCTAAAATTTGCAGTTTACTGTGGATTTTTAATTATTTCATCACTTATGAATTATGATCGACTGAGGTCTTGAGGGTCACACCTCATTAGTTTCTCTCTCTCTATCTCTCTCTCTTCTTTTGCTTTTATTGAAGCTTCCCCATCCCTAATATTCCCTGATTTTTCCTACTGACTGAGCAACCACGCTGATTTTGTCCTCTTTAAAAAAACAACACTTTTTAGGTTAATGCCCACAAAAGTGTGTTTACAACTTATGGGGGAGAAAAAGTTTATCTTCTCCTCCTGGATTTCCTAGTGATCCTGTCTCCTGAGTGTCTGTATTTTTACTGTAAACTCTTCAGGGCAGGGACTGTCTTTCATTGTGTGCTAAACCATTGTTAGTATTATATAGATTCTTTATTATTTTATTAATGAAAAATACATGCCACCTTGATTTTAGAATCTTAGAATATCAGGGTTGGAAGGGACCTCAGGAGGTCATCTAGTCCAACCCCCTGCTCAAAGCAGGACCAATTCCCAACTAAATCATCCCAGCCAGGGCTTTGTCAAGCCTGACCTTAAAAACTTCTAAGGAAGGAGATTCCACCACCTCCCTAGGTAATGAATTCCAGTGCTTTATCACCCTCCTAATGAAAAAGTTTTTCCTAATATCCAACCTAAACCTCCCCCACTGCAACTTGAGACCATTACTCCTCGTTCTGTCATCTGCTGCCACTGAGAACAGTCTAGATCCATCCTCTTTGGAACCCCCTTTCAGGTAGTTGAAAGCAGCTATCAAATCCCCCCTCATTCTTCTCTTCTGCAGACTAAACAATCCCAGTTCCCTCAGCCTCTCCTCATAAGTCATGTATTCCAGTCCCCTAATCATTTTTGTTGCCCTCTGCTGGACGCTTTCCAATTTATCCACATCCTTCTTGTAGTGTGGGGCCCAAAACTGGAGACACCACTCCAGATGAGGCCTCACCAATGTCGAATAGAGGGGAACGATCACGTCCCTCGATCTGCTGGCAATGCCCCTACTTATACATCCCAAAATGCCATTGGCCTTCTTGGCAACAACGGCACACTGTTGACTCATATCCAGCTTCTCGTCCACTGTAACCCCTAGGTCCTTTTCTGCAGTACTGCTGTCTAGCCATTTGCTTCCTTGTCTGTAGCGGTGCATGGGATTCTTCCGTCCTAAGTGCAGGACTCTGCACTTGTCCCTTGTTGAACCTCATCAGATTTCTTTTGGCCCAATCCTCTAATTTGTTTAGTCCCTCTGTATCCTATCCCTACCCTCCAGCATATCTACCACTCCTCCCAGCTTGCAAACTTGCTGAGGGTGCAGTCCACACCATCCGCCAGATCATTAATGAAGATATTGAACAATATTGAAGTTATTGATATCTTCTGTGTTATTTCCTCAGAGTATTTATTTATTGTTCTGCAGGTAGATGGAAAAGTCTGTATGAATGGCGAAACCTTCAATGGACTTGAAGAGAAGGATAAAGAATGTACAACAGTGATATTTGCTCCTTCACTAAGAAGATCTCCAAAGTTTGAAGGGGTCAGAGAGGATGGATCTCTGGTGGAACTGAAGCAGGACACCACTAGCATTGAGCTCAGTTTAAAGAGGCCTGCCACTCACACTGTGCACAGAGAGCTGACAGTAAGAATAAAACAAACTCATCAGCTGTGTCTTCTCTGCATATTTTCTTTTGCATAATGGATTTAACCACTAGCTAATGGAAAGCCAGGGGGCTAAATTTGTTTTAATTCCAGGATCTGCCCAGGTCAGAAGCATTTATACTTCTTAAAATTTAGTGTTTCTCCTTAGGAAGGTAAAGGAACTTGGCAGTTGGCTTTTGGTTTTGTAGACCATGCAACTGATAAGCGTGCTTTAAATCTGCTGGCATGTTTCATTATGTCCCATTGAGAGTGTGACTGTCTGTCCCAGCTATTGTGCAAATTTATTCAGCTCTTCTACTGATGTTAGCTGATTAGATCAGCAACATAATTAGAGTGTGTGAGCCATTATAATTAGTTTCAGTTCTCCAGATTCAAACAAGAGGATGTTAATGTTTGGTAATTTTTGCATTCAGATCGTCTCTGTTCCTTTATCAAAAAGGGGATAAATTATTGAAATACATTGGGTCAGTTTGCTTCCCAACCACCTAAACAAAGAGACCAATTGTAACTTTTCATCTCTCTTGCTATTTTGAGGGACAGGGCAGAAAACAATGGGAGCATATCACAGCAGGTCTCTAGGTGCTGCACGATATAAAAATAAATAAATAAAGCAAGGACTATCCTACATAAAAAGCACCAAAAATGAGTGTAAACAAATTGGGGGTTGGGAGAATCTGACCTTTCTCAACATGTACCAAAGATACAAAATCAAGAACACCACAAAAATAACAAAAGGTAGGAATGGTGCTGTGCTACTTTTTCCTAAACTTCGTGGTATTGGCCAGACCCGTTATGCTGGGGATGGGGTTTTGATTCATCCCAGCATCCTGGGATAGGAAAGCCTGCTTCATCCCCGGCTTGCATTCTTGGCAATGGACCCTCTTCTCTTAGTGCTGGTTCTGAACCCAACCATGAGGTCAGGAACAAGTGTGGGAAGCCAGATTATGTCAGGAGCACAGACCTGGGATTGTCAGAAGGAGCTGGTTTGGAGCCAAGAGTGGGTGATAACAGAAAGGCTGGCTGGTGGCAGAGTGAAAGTTGGTTCGGGAGTGATAATGAATTGGACCTACTTGGGGATGAGGATTACCACTATCCTAGAGAGGTTGAGGTGAGAATGTTTGATAGATACAAGGGCCTCATCTTCTAGGAGGGAGCAGCAGCTGAAAGAGAGTTAAAGGTATAATTATAGTCAGAAGAGTGATTATGTGAATAATGGCACCTGCTCCTGTTAGCACTGCAAGACCATATACCTATGGAAGATTAAGTTGGTCACTATTCTGCCTTGGTCTTCACCTCCTACAGCGATGAAGGTGATATCATAGAAGTGTCTAAATTGATGTAGCTTGAAATTTTCTGTCTATCCAGTTTCTGTTTGCAGAATTGTTTTGCCAGCGGCAGGGATGATATAGAAGGAAGAACACAGCTTGAATTTTCAGATACCAGGTTGAGTTTGCAGCACTGACATTTACAAAACAACCTTTTGGTTTGTAAATTGAGTAAACATATGAGTCTTTGGAACAGAATAAATATGCACTCACACAATGCCATTTTTAGAGTTTCTTCTCACTAAAGTTTTTGTAATTCCACATTCATGATTGAATCAGCAATGTAATTAGATGGTATAAACCATTATAATTAGTCTTAGCTTTCCAGCGTCAAACAAAATAATGTTAGTATTCTGGTGTGTTGTGTGGTGTTTGGCATTTTTAGGTTTCAGAAATTCCCTGCTCCATTGCACAGCTATAATTGTAATAGATAATTTAGATGCAGTGGGGTGTAGTGAATAGATAGATAGATCATTTCTGATGTCAATCAATTATAACAAGAACACCAGGTCTGTGTGTGGCACAGTGGTAAATTAAGGTGTAAGATCACTGTCTTAATAGTCTAAGGAACAGCTGAGAGGTATGAGGTCTGCTCTTTCAAGATTATGCAGCTTGGTTATCCTTGTCCAAGAGAAAAGTATCTTCAGTCAGGGTTTGCATACAGATGGCTTTTGTTTTAATTTGCTTCCCTGTCTTGCTAACTTTGGACCAGACTGAAATGGTACTTCTCATTTTTGTATTGCAGATTCGCTGAAAAAGAGTCAAGAGGGAGAGAGCAGACCTTTAGAATTTCTTATGGCCAGTGAAGCTAGTAGATGAAGGGGAAGAGAGCTATAGAGAATTACCAAAATGGCCTTCAAGATAAAAATTCACTCCTAAATAATGACATGATACATTATAATCCATTGCCACATAGAAACAAATGAAAATAAAATATTATAAGAGCAGAATCTACTAGCTTCACAATTCTTAAGGTTGAGGAAACTCTTCTGAAAGGAGAATCTCTTTTAAGGGACTACTAACATCATGAAAAAACTTCCTTCTGGTCTGAAACTTGACTGAAAAGATTTAATTCTGCTATGGTTGGCTTTTTATATAGCTTTAACAATTTGATTTAGCAGTTTATGAATCAGAAGGTTTACAAAAAAGTGTGGCAATGTCTGTTTTTGTTTTGTTTTGGATTTTGCCTGTTCAGTTCCAATAACTAAAACTTTTGAGATGCTATTGCCAAGTTGTAATTAAATCAATGTTCTTATTGTCCAGAAAAATGCACTTTTAAAAGAACTGCTTGTCTACTACGCTTTATAGAGCTGGAAGAAACTAGAGAGAAAATAATAAAACTTAACACTTGCATAGTACTTCCCATTTTCAAAGTGCTTTATAAAGTTTAATTTATTCAAATAAAACTTTTGTGTGATAAATTATCTTCCTTGTGTGAGTGAGACTATTGAAGTTGAGGAAGTTAAATGGCTTAGCTAAAATATCAGAAAGTGGCAGAGTAAAAACCTGGATTAGAATTTGGATTTTTTTTTTTTGGCTTTAATCCTATGTTTAGACAATTAGATTATGTTTTCCTCTTTTAAATCACAACTGTCTAGGAAAGGGACCTGGAGGAAAGGGGGAAATGTTTAATGAGACCTGGTCTGAAGGACAGACAGTGTGTGGCAACTGCAGAGGAAATAAATAAGATGTTTTGATAGGTAACCTGGGGAATTTGGTTTTAAATGGAGGTAATAACGATTCCTCTGTACTAGGCCCTTATCAGACCTTATTTGGAATGTTCTCTACATTATTAATCACTGATCTTAAAGAATGGTGTCCAAAGGTTAGAAAGTGGACAGAGCAAGGTAACAAGACTAGTTTGAGAATGTGGAGGGAATATAGTGTAAGGAAAGGAAGTAAATAAATTGAACTTGGGGAAAAAAAGATGGCAGGAGACCTGTTTGTTGTTCAGGGTTGGGGAAACAGAGGGCTTACGTTTACATGTTCTAATCCTACTATACATCTTTCATAATCCAAATATTTCTTTGTTCCTGTTTCCATGGCCACCAGGACTGGAATAAGGCATGAGCATGACAGGCCTGTTCCTAGGACCTTAGCTTCTGGAGTCATGTGATCACATCAGAATCTCATCTTTCCTATGACTTTCCCCCCAGCCACCCTGCCATCCTCTTGGTCTTGGAGAAAAGTTTGAAAACATGAACCAAGTGTAAATCAATGCAATGATGTCTGCCTGAGTCTGCAGACAGCCTGAAATAATAGCCCCTAAGAGGGGTGAACTTCCCCATGCATCTCAATTGGGAGTTAATTATACGCAAATTAGTATGGCGTGGTGGTAGCCTCCTACATCATGCCAGCAAAGGACTGTGGGTGAGTGGACAGAGAAGAGTCTAATATGCTTGGCTTGTGCACCAAAAAGATATTGAAGCTGATGAGCTAAGTACTAAGTGTTATCCCTCTCTGCACTGTCTTTTCGGGAGAAAGAAGGGTGTTCTGCTGCTCCTGAAGGAAGGGGGGCTGTCCCTGCTGCTCTTCCTGGGGGAAAAAGAGAGTCCCATGCTGCAGTCTCTACCACCAACACTTCAAGTAGACGGCAGGGCCACAGCGCAGGGATGGAGCCACATGGGAACCCATGTCATCATATTCCTAGGGCATAGATTGCCTTAATGTGGTCTGATTGACACTACCAGGCTGACTTACAGTGAACTGGAGTCACTAGCAAAAGGAGCTACTAGAAGTTTCTGAGAGCACAGCTTGTGTGTATGTAGAGGGAAGTGGCAAGGGGAATAGGATGGGAAATCAAAATGGTGTTAATAGAGATTGTCAAGATTTATATTTAAAATGAGTATAAAGCCCAGGTGTTTTCATGGTAGAGAAGACTACGGACTGGATTTCTGTGATGAAGTAGTAACAAAGCATGGATCTGCAAGTATGTAGGCTCAAGGTTTTGTAAGACTCCTTTCTAGCTAATTAATGGTGGTTCTGGAATGCCAAGGCAGCAGCTCACCCACTCCTACTCCTTGTAGAAGATGATCGGTGTGGTATATAGTTCCCAAAAAGAAGGGGAGCCACTTTCTGTGCGCCTGATTCAGCACAATATTACTTAGTTTCTGCACTCTGGAAATGAATTGTGGTCCCCTTATTTGAAGTCTGGTCCTAATGCGCATTGGAATATGGGGGGAAAGAGAGGCAGAAAAGTAGCCAAGAGGAGGTAATGGACTGGGGAAAGAGAGAATTCTTTCCTGGGAAAAAATTTCAAATATATAAATTTATAAAAAATATAAAATCAAACATATTTTTTTAAGCATTGAAATTATTCCATTCACTTGCCTTTCACTGATTTTTTTGTTTTGGGGTTGGTTTTTTTTTTTTTTTTTGGTTTTGCTTTTACTTTCAGTCAAGTGAGTTAGGGCTTTTGGTCTATTTCTGCTACTCCCCAAGCTTTGAATAAGGCAGCATTTTTTTTCTGGAGGCAGCGCTTCTGTCTGCCAACAATAGGTGCTGTTTCTAGTGGGATGGGTTTTCTCTCATCTTCTTACTTTCCCAAGGTCCTTGTTGACTTTTCTCTCAATTGTCAGTTTGTCACCTCCTCTGCTTGCGTTTTTTGTTATGTTCCATGTGAGTTTTGGCCTCTTTTCCCCTTTTCCCTTCTTATTATTGGTCCCCTGGTGTTTGCGTTCACTTGTCAAGTAGACTAGTCCTGTCTTCTCTTTGCCTGGCATGTTTTCCTTTGATGCTCCATAGTGTTGTGCTAAAGCGGATCAGGTGGCCCAAGGCATCATTTACAATAGAGGAAGATGCTCTGCATTCAGTATGCTGCTTTCTTGCCCAAACATGCAGAAGAGTTTAGTCAAGCTTCACCATATCATAGACCAATACAATCTTGTCTTTGTGGGTTTTTAGAGGCATGGATGGTCCCTTTATGAGCTTTCCAGTCATGTCCTAGCTCAGATCCAGGCATCGTTCCAACAAAATAATTGAGAGGGAAAAAGAGAGACATACGCGGTACTGGTAACAACCTGCAATGGGAGACTCATTTGGGGTGTACATGGCCACTGTCTAGACTATTTTGTAGATGCAGAAAATTACAGCACCAGTCCTGGCAGCCATTGGAAAGGAATGGATCTCCCCCACCAGAAGTATAGTAGAGAGAAATATTTCTAAGCATGTCTGTCTGCTTGTGTCTGGTATATATGTGGAATTGTTAGGTAGATCGCTATTCCTTAAACCTGAACACATCTTTCTCCAGTTAGTATTGAAAGGGCTGGTAATTCTGTAGTCTAGTTATTCAGCAAGCTGATATCTTTACTAGCCGGTGATCCAGCTGAAGATCTTAAAATGCTCTCTAAACATGAATAGAGTAAGCCTTAAAACACTCCTGTGAGGAATAGTATGTGCGGCATATCTCTAATTTACAGCTGGAGAAACTGAAGCAGAGGCCCAAAGATTAACTAGCCCAAGATAACACGGTGTGTCAGTGGCAATGCCAGGAATAGAACCAGGATCGCCTGTTTCCAAGTCCCAGGCTTTAGCTGTTGTTAGATCAAGGTTCCTCTCCATTATTAATGGTAAATCCTCACAAACAATGAGAATTGTAGCCTTAGTTCTTAAAATTAAAAATTAGAGAAGGCCCCAAAATACCATTTTTAATTTTAAAATTATATTTATATGGATTTTAATGAAATAAGATTAATCTGTCTGTAAGTAACATCATTGTCTTTAAACTGCCCTATTCTATGGCTATCTGAGAATGGGTAACTTGCATGTAGCTCTATTTGAGGTTGTGAAGTGAAGAGGTAGAAAAAAATTCCAGATTTAAATAGCAAACTAAAAAGAAATTTACCGCCACTGCCATAGGTATTCTGTTAGTTTCCCCTCCCTGTTTGTGTGGCACAAAGGAAACACAAAAAGAACAGGAGTACTTGTGGCACCTTAGAGACTAACAACTTTATTTGAGCATGAGCTTTTGTGGGCTACAGCCCACTTCATCAGATGCATAGAATGGAACATATAGTAAGAAGATATTTATACATACAGAGGACATGAAAAGGTGGAAGTACCCATACCAACTGTAAGAGGCTAATTAATTAAGAGGAGCTATTATCAGCAGGGGAAAAAAAAACTTTTGAAGTGATCATCAAGATGGCCCATTTCGGACAGTTGACACGAAGGTGTGTGAGGATACTTAACATGGGGAAATTCAATTAGTGTAATGACTGAGCCATTCCCAGTCTCTGTTTGAACCTAAGTTAATGGTATCTAGTTTGCATATTAATTCAAGTTCAGCAGCTTCTCGTTGGAGTCTGTTTTTGAAGCTTTTCTGTTGCAAAATTGCCACCTTTCAGTCTGTCACTGAGTGATTGGAGAGGTTGAAGTGTTCTCCTACTGGTTTTTGAATGTTATGATTCCTAATGTCAGATTTGTGTCCGTTTATTCTTTTGCGTAGAGACTGTCCGGTTTGGCCAATGTACATGGAAGAGGGGCATTGCTGGCACATGATGGCATATATCACATTGGTAAATGTGCAGGTGAACGAGCCGCTGATGGCGTGGGCTGATGTGATTAGGTCCTATGATGGTGTCACTTGAATAGATATGTGGACAGAGTTGGCATTGGGCTTTGTTGCAAGGATAGGTTCCTGGGTTAGTTTTTTTGGTGTGTGGTTGCTGGTGAGTATTTGCTTCAGGTTGGGGGGCTGTCTGTAAGCGACGACTAGTCTGTCTCCCAAGATCTATGAGAGTGAGGGATCATCTTTCAGGATAGGTTGTAAATCTTTGATGGTGCGCTGGAGGGGTTTTAGTTGGGGGCTGAAGGTGACGGCTAGTGGCGTTCTGTTATTTTCTTTGTTGGGCCTGTCCTGTAGTAGGTGACTTCTGGGTACTCTTCTGGCTTTGTCAATCTCTTTTTTTCACTTCAGCAGGTGGGTATTGTAGTTTTAAGAATGCTTGGTAGAGATCTTGTAGGTGTTTGTCTCGGTCTGAGGGATTGGAGCAAATGCGGTTGTATCTTAGAACTTGGCTGTAAACAATGGATCGTGTGGTGTGTCCTGGATGGAAGCTGGAGGCATGTAGGTAAGTATAACGGTCAGTAGGTTTCTGGTATAGAGTGGTGTTTATGTGACCATCGTTTATTAGCACAGTAGTGTCTAGGAAATGGACTGTTTGTGTGGACTGGTCTTGGCTGAGGTTGATGGTGGGATGGAAATTGTTGAAATCATGGTGGAATTCCTCAAGGGCTTCTTTTCCATGGGTCCAGATGATGAAGATGTCGTCAGCGTAGCACAAGTAGAGTAGGGGCATTAGGGGACGAGAGATAAGGAAGTGGCGTTCTACGTCAGCCATAAAATGTTGGCAAACTGTGGGGCCACGCGGGTACCCATAGCAGTGCCGCTGACTTGAAGGTGTATATTGTCCCCAAATGTGAAATAGTTGTGGGTGAGGACAAAATCACAAAGTTCAGCCACCAGGTTTGCCGTGGCATCATCGGGGATACTGTTCCTGACAGCTAGTAGTCCATCTTTGTGTGGAATGTTGGTGTAGAGGGCTTCTACATCCACAGTGGCCAGGATGGTGTTTTCTGGAAGATCACTGATGGATTGTAGTTTCTTCAGGAAGTCAGTGGTGTCTCGAAGATAGCTGGGAGTGCTGGTAGCGTAGGAAACAGTTTTTCCATCCAAGTAACGCTCATTCTCTCTTTATGAAAATAAAATTGTTGAGCTCAGATTAAGGAGATATGGTGGATTATTAGACTAACTGCTGGAGAATAGAGTTGAATTCTGACTTATACGGATGTGGGGATAGGATGGGACCAGAAATCCTCTTTGTGACTCATCATGAAAAGCACATGCAGAATTTGCATAACTCTGCAGAACTGACAGTTATCATGCAAATCACATATCTCCAGCTGATGGTGTCCCCTAAAATTATTCTGTGTGATTTGGAAGAAGAAATGCCTATGTGTGGGTTTCCTTGGTGGTTTCCCATCCAGTGACTGATCCTAGGTGGTAATATCTGACTTGATTAGAGCACTGGGTGGCTGCAAATAAAAGAGGCTCAGGATTTAGAAAAGCAGGGATGTCACAGCAGTGTTATAGCAATGGTGCTGAACTGTCTTGGCATGCAAGGCACCTACCTACGTTAGACCCTGCTCATGTCATTGTTTCCTGCTCAATTTCATTAGTACTATGAAAGCTTTGTTTTGATTAAAATACTGCAATGTATGTATTTTAAGGATATGCTTTTAAGGTTTGACAAAGCTGTCAGAATTCCATTTGGAACATAATTATATGTTTAAAACTGCAGTCATAGTAGGATAAAAGCATTTGAGCTAATACTAGCTTTATTGCTATTGAGATCCACTGCAGCTAACTCATTTAGAGTTCAATTTTCAGTAAAACCCATTGCTTTTTAATACTCCTGGATATTCCTTTAGAATATCTCTGCATTCTTGTTGGCTCCAGCTAGCTTGTTTTGCTGCATTTCATTAAATTTGCAATATTGGTATTTTAATTGCCATTGTGCACTAGCAGGAGTAAGTTACTATGTAGTTTGAGTTAATTTATATTAGGAATAAATAAAACTGTACTGTAACTTTTTTTGGTTTTAGATTCTCCCAGTAGCTTAGTCAACTTAATAAGATTCTTTCCTAGATTTGGTTAGGTAAACTCTAGTGGATTCATATGTTTTTTACTCTCTTACAAACAAATGTTTCTGCTATGGGGACAAGTGATATGGTTAGTTGTTGCTGACCAATATGGCCACAGATAAAGGCATACGTGGGTTGAAATCCTATTTAGCCAGATAGTAGTCCTGTCTGTCACAAGGAGAAAATGAATTAGTTTATTTTAGTCACTAATGGACATTTATTAACCAGTTGCTCAATTCTCTTCATGAAATGTATGACTTGGTTAAGCAGGACTGAGGAGTTGGCTAGCTCATACTATGACTGGCTCGTTCACAACTGCAAATTAAGCTAAAATATAAAATAGCTTTCCAGCCTCATCCAGAACTTTTTAACTCAAGGGTGACTAAGTTTAACTACTGTACTGTTTTAACTACTGCTTAACTATATGTACATGCAGACATAGTGTAAAAACCTTATTACTTGCTGAATGAATTCACCTGCCTTTGAGAACTCTGCTGGAACAGAATCATCATTCCAATGCACAGGTAGGGTGCAGAGATGCAGCATGCCCCAGGTACAGTGGCTAATGGAATCAGCCCCTCTATGCCTCCTCTGGCAGGGGTTTTTTGTCACTGGCTTGGAATAAATACTTGCCCAGTGGCCTCTCTTCGTGTGCATCTACAGTGACTCCTTCCTGTGCTGGCCTATTCAGGGCCTGCTTGGAGGCCATCCTGCATGGCAATTTTGCCAACCCACACTTGACTAAAGTTGTGTGTAAATGGTGCAGAGAGCATTGCCTAGATGGTACCCATTGAAAGATAAATGAAAACCATGTCTTTCTTGAGAGCTAGTTATAAATTTTCACATTCAGGTCAAAATACACTGTATAGAATACTACTTTAGATACAGTGGAATATATTGGCATATTTTAAGATTGCTTCAGTTTCATACCTAGTGACAACATGGAATGGCTTATGATAAAAATGTTTGTCATATGTATGAAATATGGCATAATATACAGCATAAAGGGAGGGACATTAATTGTGTTAGTGATTCAAGAATTTCTAATACAAGATGCAATGTCCATGTGAAAAAAATACAGTAACATAATAGTGAAATACCTTAAATTATTTAGCATCATACAGAGTGTCAGAAATACAGGGTTTCTTTCCATTGAACTCAACTAGTAGTATGTATATTCTTTTTTTTCTAAAACATCTTTCAATTTGCAGTATTATTTAGCTTGATGTTGCAGATATTTCATTGTTCAGCATCTGAAGAGAATTAAGTCTCACAAGCATGAACAGACGACATCAGCCGAACACCATTACAAAAGTTAGTTTCTCTACACCACATAGTTCTTTTCTCCATTTTTAAAGCATTGCAATAAATAGTGTCCTTGTCAATACCATTGCTCAGAATGAAGAAATCTTCTCTGTCACCAGTTCAGTCTGTTTCTTACTTGAATGCAAAGATTATAGGTGGAACTGGAAATGACTCTTATAGTTATGGTTGTCTAACACTTTCCATAAGAATACCGTTTTCAGCTGTTTATAACTTTTCCAAAGTTTAACCGTTCACATTGAAATTTTCCATGCTGGGTGCCTGCTTCAGGCTGAAATTATTTTGCAAAGCTTCAGTTAAAGCAGTTCAGCAGTTCCCAAGAGTGAGGCTAGAGGAAAAATATATTCTTTTAATATTAGCAAAACAATTTTAACAAGAGAACCTCATGTTTTGGAGCACAGGGGTTGTGCTTGGGTCAGAGGTGGCCTGTTGCTTTCCCCATGAAAATCCATCCAAATTTGCCAAGTTATAAACTGCTGAAAATTGCTGTTCCCATATGCTCATAGAGGTTTGTTAGAGGCTGGCAGCAAAATTCTCCAAATACTTTCTCCACAGAGTATGCTCCACTCCCGCAGAGTTGCATTGGGCTGAGGATGGGCTTTTCCTTCCATTGCTCTTCCTTGCTGCTATGATGCTAGGAGCCAGAACTAAGAGCAAAGGAGACCCCGGCACACAGGCATGGTGGAGAAGGAGAAAGTTTCCTGCCTCAAATGCAAAGGGTTCAGGGACAGGCTTGGGGGGAGTGATATGTGAAGGGTGAAAACATGCTGGAGACAGGAGCGCAGGGGGAACAGGGTAGGCTGGAGAAAGTGCAGACTGGTGCATGGTAGCAAAAAGTGTGTAAGCTGCACAACCTGAAATAGACTCAGGATTCCTGAGTCCCAGCACTACTCATCTGTCTGCAAATATCTGTGAAACCCACTGGCAAAATGTGTCCTCATCCTGCCCTCCGAGTGATTACTTACATGAGAGGAAAGTGATCAGGAACAGTCAGCATGGATTCACCAAGGGAAGGTCATGCCTGACTAATCTAATCGCCTTTTATGATGAGATTACTGGTTCTGTGGATGAAGGGAAAGCAGTGGATGTATTGTTTCTTGACTTTAGCAAAGCTTTTGACACGGTCTCCCACAGTATTCTTGTAAGCAAGTTAAGGAAGTATGGGCTGGATGAATGCACTATAAGGTGGGTAGAAAGCTGGCTAGATTGTCGGGCTCAATGGGTAGTGATCAATGGCTCCGTGTCTAGTTGGCAGCCGGTGTCAAGTGGAGTGCCCCAGGAGTCAGTCCTGGGGCCGGTTTTGTTCAATGTCTTCATAAATGATCTGGAGGATGGTGTGGATTGCACTCTCAGCAAATTTGCGAATGATACTAAACTGGGAGGAGTGGTAGATACGCTGGAGGGGAGGGATAGGATACAGAAGGACCTAGACAAATTGGAGGATTGGGCCAAAAGAAATCTGATGAGGTTCAATAAGGATAAGTGCAGGGTCCTACACTTAGGATGGAAGAATCCAATGCACCGCTACAGACTAGGGACCGAATGGCTAGGCAGCAGTTCTGCGGAAACAGACCTAGGGGTGACAGTGGACGAGAAGCTGGATATGAGTCAGCAGTGTGCCCTTGTTGCCAAGAAGGCCAATGGCATTTTGGGATGTATAAGTAGAGGCATAGCGAGCAGATCGAGGGACGTGATCGTTCCCCTCTATTCGACACTGGTGAGGCCTCACCTGGAGTACTGTGTCCAGTTTTGGGCCCCACACTACAAGAAGGATGTGGAGAAATTGGAGAGAGTCCAGCGAAGGGCAACAAAAATGATTAGGGGTTTAGAGCACATGACTTATGAGGAGAGGCTGAGGGAGCTGGGATTGTTTAGTCTGCAGAAGAGAAGAATGAGGGGGGATTTGATAGCTGCTTTCAACTACCTGAAAGGGGGTTCCAAAGAGGATGGCTCTAGACTGTTCTCAATGGTAGCAGATGACAGAACGAGGAGTAATGGTCTCAAGTTGCAATGGGGGAGGTTTAGATTGGATATTAGGAAAAACTTTTTCACTAAGAGGGTGGTGAAACACTGGAATGCGTTACCTAGGGAGGTGGTAGAATCTCCTTCCTTAGAGGTTTTTAAGGTCAGACTTGACAAAGCCCTGGCTGGGATGATTTAACTGGGAATTGGTCCAGCTTCGAGCAGGGGGTTGGACTAGATGACCTTCTGGGGTCCCTTCCAACCCTGATATTCTATGATTCTATGATTCTATGATTGGTCCACATAGAAGATAAGTCTCCTACTGCCAGATATTCCATTAGCTCAAGTGGGAGAGGCCTCTGTGATGGATCTAAAGCTTTCACTCTGCTGATGCAGGAATCAGTGGCCCTGGACTCAGGGTTTCTCTGGGCTCTGCCAACTAGGCATAGCTTTTGTGAGGGAGGAGAGATGCAAACCCTGCCCCATAAGAGCACAATGTAGGGGGATCTTTGAGAGGGAATCTCATGAGGTTTCCTCTTGTGGATTTTGATTGGGAATGGGGAAAAATCTGGGTTCCTAATAGACCAATAATCTTGTAAAGTACGTTTCTAAAAAGAGCATCTTATCTTTTTGTTCTACGGAATATATCTATTTATTCTTTATTACATACTAGAAATATTGCACAGATGTATAATCGATATATTGCAGTTTTTCTTGCCCCATGTAGTGGGGAAATTAAATATATTTATAGATAAAGTGGAAGCATGTTAAATAATGTAGCTGTGTCGTTGTCGTTCTTTTGACGGTTTGGGTTTGTTCCTGCAATGAGATTTGCCCTGGTTTAGGAAGTTGGCTTTTGCAGTAATTAGGATTACTGGCTTGATATGGTCTTATCGTATTTGTCAATCCTCTCTTAATAATGTGCCAAGTGCTTCACGCCTTTTGATGATAACCATGGGAAGTTCCATTTAGACAAACACAGTATTTGTGCAGCATTAGGATAAGGGAAATACTTCATTTGTTTTGCCAATTTTTATACCTAGAGAGTTTTGCAGATCCATTAATAAATTCATCAGATGAGCTACAGGTTATTTCCTGGAGTCGAATGTATAGTCCACTCCAACTAACTCACCTCTAGATATTTTCCATTTTTTTGTTTTTTACAGACTGCTCCAAGGCCATTATCAACAGTAGTGGATGATAGTGAGCATTTAGAAGATATGTGGTTAGCAGAGGAAATTAAGGCTAAGTAACTCAAAAATAGTCCATGCTGTTCATAAACTCACTCACTCAGTGCTTTGCCCCTGTTGGGCTCAATTCAAATGCATTACAAAGAGGAAGCCAGTACTACAAAATGGAAATGTCTGAAACTGTATTTTTGCTCTAGGCATTTTATTTCAATGAAATTGTTCTCTGCAGGCCTCCTTCACTGAAGAAGTTAAACCAGCCAACCAAAAAGATGAAACTGATGCTGGAAGGCCAGAAATGATGAATTTGGGGTTTGCTTCACCAGGTTTGTTGCTGCAAAACTGCTTTAGCCTGGTGATTATTCTCCTACAAATCCATTGTGCTGTGGATTTTTCTCTTCCTCCCTTCTAAATGCTCAAGAAGAGTGCATTCACAGTGACATCTAGAGGTTTCATGAGAAAATGCTGAGCTTGTATTTATCCTGAAATGGTATAATTACATTGTTTTCAAATCTATCTGATGCCTATTATGTCCATTTTGTAACTTACATGTCTCTATATGAAGAACTCTAGATTAAATGCAGCATGCCCAGAACGTACTAAAAGTAGAAACTAGTGATAATGCAATAATGGTTTTGGTTCAAGAAATGATATTTTTTGTATAGAGTTTTAGGCCAGAAGGGACTACTGTATCATCTAGTCTGATCTTCTGTAGATCACAAGCCACCAACACCACTTGCACACTAAACCCAACAACTGAAATGAGACCAAAGTATTATACCCCACAGGAGGTTATGCTATACATTGAAGGAAGGGGGGAAAATATATCAAGAGACAATTCAAGCCAGTCTTTCTACAGGTTCATAAATATATATGTATGGCATCAACAACATTGTGCTCACCCTTGACGTTCTATTTTAAGGCTTTTCATATGGTTCCTGGTCAGACCGTTGTAAAATTGAATTTGTCAACTAGTTGTAAAATTATGATGCTACTTTTCCCTAATAGCAATGTTGCTAAAAAGCAATTTACATTCCAACATATCTTTTGTTTACTGCTTATTCATAATAAGACCATGTTAACATATTTTTCAATTTCTAAAATGTGCCAATCACCATTTATCTTGGTGCAGGTGCATACTGAAATATCTACCTCATATTGTTTGTAAATGACATACTTTCCTGTAATAAGAGTACAATTATACCCCTCCCATCCTTCAGGCAAAAGCATGACTAACCATTGGAGCTTTTCACCACATCCTGAAGGTTAACCAATTTGAGCTCCATCATCTCAATGAAAGAAGCACATTCTGCCCTCCACTGAGAACCCTCTGCCTCCAACTCCTAGCTGTTCAAATGCAGGGACTATTAGCAAGGACTCATAAGCTGATCTCAGATGCTTTGGTGGTGCACAGGGAGGGGAAAAAGAGAGCCTAGGCTTTCCGGTAGATAAATCCCAGTCAAGGTTAATATCAACATCTTGAATTGCATCTGGCAGCCAATGTAGCGCCTGCAGTGCATTAGTGTAAGGCACCAGAGATTGAACAATCGGAAGGCCAAATTCTGCACCAGTGGAAGTTTCTAAGTTGTCTCTGATGGTAGCCCAGTGAAGTTCATTTTATTAATGATCTAATCTGGAGGTAACAAAGGCTGAAGGTAACTGTGCCACGGTCCATATCTGAGAGAAATGGTCATACCAAGTGTAGGTGAAAAGAGTACTTTTGCCCCTCCCTTAAATCCCTTTGGACTTCAGGAGTAACTGGGGATCCAAAGGTATCCCCTAAATTGTGTACAGTAGAACCTCAGAGTTATGAACAGATCAGCCAAATATATACCTCATTTGGAACTGGAAGTATACAATCAGGCAGCAGCAGAGACTAAGGGGAAAAAAAAGGCAAATACAGTACAGTACTGTGTTTACTAAAAAAAGATTTGACAAGGTAAGGAAACAGTTTGTGTTTTGTTTAATTTAAATTAAGATGGTTAAAAGCACCATTTTTCTTCTGCATAGTAAAGTTTCAAAGCTGTATTAAGCCAATGTTCAGTTGTAAACTTTTGAAAGAACAACCATGACATTTTGTTTAGAGTTATGAACATTTCAGAGTTACGAAACCTCCATTCCCAAAGTGTTCATAACTCTGTGGTTCTACTGTACCTTTCTGAAGGATGTACAGCCTCCCCCTGCCATTCTGTATAGATCCTTTCCCCAGACAGCCAGCATCATCTCTGTTTTATGTGAACTGAGCCTCAGCCATCCATCTCTCTGTCTCGCCAGGCACAGGCACTGGGAAAGCAAAGACAGTGCACTTTCTTGTTTTAGTGAAAAAATAGGTAAATCTGAGGTGCCAGCCGCTATTGATAATGAGACAGTTTGAGCTGCAATATCTTCATTTGAGTACAGTCCTAATGTCTGTCTCTTTGAGAGAATAAGTTCTGCTTACTCTGAGGGATGTTTTCAGCACAGGTAATCAAATTTCCAACCCCATTCCAAAGTCCCAGCAAGGAAAGATCAGAGTTGCCTTTTATTTTATCCCTCTCTTTCCCCTTCCCTGACAAAAAGGCATTCTTAAAACTTTGCAATTCTTACATAGCTGGGATTTTTCTAATTTTTTTTATGTCATGCTGAAAAAAATATTTTGATTCTTGTGTTGTGTGGATTAGGTGCAGAACAGAAACAATTCAAGACAACTGTTACTTGTGCCCGCCCTGCTGTGCCCAGCGTGGAGTTCCCTCTTAGCACCCATTCTGAAGAAGCAGCTTCAAAAGATAAAGATCTGAAGAAACCTGAGACAGAACAACAGAAGGAAGCAGAGATCCTAGTTACACAGAAGGTAGTGTAATACAGAAGAGCATGGGAGGGGAAGAGAAAAGGACCTGCCATGCAAGTGCTTTCAGTGTTAATGAGCTAGGTTTTACTTTGCCTTATGTAATACTAAACTAGGAATTTAATCAAAGCAGCCTGTTAGTGAACAATCTTGAATCATTGTTTGAATCATAGTACAAAATTTTCCTCTTTCTTCCACATGGAAGAACTAAACTTTGGTATTCCTAGATGCACTAAACCAAAGGTCCAAGCTTGCAAATGCTGCAAACATGGTATTTTCTGTTGCAAGCAGGCCAGTTAAAGTTAATGGAACTAATTATGATTTTGAACAGTGCACCCTATAATAAGTGTTTTCAGACTCACAACTCAATTCAGTTGCAGCTCCCTGACTCTGCACCACCTGCCCCGAGCAGAAAAGTGGCTAGAGCAGACCAGAGAATCAGACCTGAAGTTCTTGTGTTTCTGTGTGTAAGGAAAGCAGAATACCTGAAGAATGTAAAAGAAAAAAGTTTGCCCTTAAAGCCTTCTTGAAATGTTCAGTGAGTGCATGTGGTTGAGACAGTGATTGTGTCTGACAAGATTCTGCTGTGAGGAAATGTATATCACTGCATATCTTTGGACTAGTAGCAGCCTTGGTATTTAGGGAAGTGCTAAAATCCCATGGGGGGCAGTAAACAATTAAAAAAAAATCCAGAATTTAAATATTACAAAATTACACAAAAGTGATGTAAGTAGAAGTTTAGCATCATAAACTTGATTCCGAAAATATGTGAAAAAACATCATATAGTGGAATTAGGACCTCATTAATTCTGTATGCTAGCATTTTATTCAGTGAGACGTAGTGCTTTCTGGATGTTAATGCCTGTTCTTAAATAATTGGGTAGGTAGTGAATTCAAGTGCTCCAGAACAAGAAGGGGTTATATTATTTCCATTTTTGAAGAAAGTACCTGAGACCAGCCAAGTTATTCTGCAGAACTCTGATCAACAAGGTAGGTAAAAGAAAGCAGGAGTATTCTGTAGCATTGTAGAAATTTAACTGGGTAGTATTTAAATATTTGTTAGAAGGGTCAAAAGAAAAATAGCTGTCCTTTGACCTACAGTTCTTCAAGTAATGATCTCTATGCATATTCCACTCAAGGTGTGCGTGTGCTCCATGTGTATGAGACTGGAATATTTTTCACTTGTACTGTCCATTGGTCCCTGCCCCATGCCTTCTACTCCTCGTGCTCCCAACTGAAGGCATAAGGGGCAGTTTAGATCAGCCACTTTTCCAGTTTTTTTCTACTGCTCATGATCTGAGACTGCACTTCTTCAGCATCCGCAACTTTAGCTAGCATTTATTTTTTCCTTGTAAATAATTGTATATAGTTTTACCTGTCTTAGATAGTTCATTCAATAGCAAGTGTAGTTTTAATATAGCCAGGGGCCCCCTGATACCCTCCTGGGGTGGCTACCATGCCCAAGCACTGCCCAGGATTCAAAATCTCTGTGATCTGCCCCTGGGCCTTCCCAGTCCATGATGATCACGATATATGTGTATATAGCCTCAGTGAAGCTCATAACCCCTCCAAGGGCAATGTGTGCTGGTCATTCCCTTGAACAACCCATCAATCCCATGAATTCAAGCTTAGAAAATTCCTGGTGGATTGTTCAATGACACCCCAGTCTGGTCTTGGCTTTTCTGACCCCCACACTGTACATTGAGCTAGGGTGACCAGATGTCCCGATTTTATAAGGACAGTCCTGATATTCAGGGTTTTTTCTTATACAGGGACCTATTACCTCCCAGCCCATGGTCCCGATTTTTCACACTTGCTATCTGGTCACCCTACATTGAGCAGAAGCACCAAAAAGTTCCTCTTTGAACATGGTTGCCTTGGGCTCCGGGACTATGCTGGGAGCAGAGCTGAGGGCTCTTACAAACAAGGCAGACCTGAGGAGGGTAAGCAAACACTCTCACAAGAAATGTGAGAAATCCCCCTCTAAATGTTCATTCAGGAAGACCTCCTCTCCAACATCCTCAATGTCAGGTGAGACTCCATGCCCCAGTACTGGTGTGTTAGGGAGCACAGTATTGGTTCTGTGACACCATCAACCAGCCAAGTCATAGTAAGACAACCAAGACTAATGGCACTGCCCATTGACACAAAGGCCTTGTACTATTCCAATGAATCTGGGATCAGTGGGAGAGCTTCATCAGCCTTATCAAGACAAGAGAAGTCAGCCCTGATAAAGGCTCGGAAATCTTATGGGCACCTTCCCACTCCTACAGAAGAGAGACTATGTGGCCCAAGGACAGTGGCACCTTTTCTCTGTGGGGACCACTGTTTTACCACTATGATCCCTCACATTGGACTTGGGGTCCTCCGGATCTATGTATGAGACATCCGGAATACAGATGGACAGAATGGGAGTTGAGACAGGCATCCCCACATGGAAGAGAACCTCAGCCCACTCAGGAGCACTCTGAGGAAGAGGATCAACCAGGTGGAGCCCGTTGTCCCTGCTGGATTATCATTGTCCTCACCAGATGAGGTGGTCACATCACCACTGGGTAACAAGAGACAATTTCAAGATCTCCTCCTGAGGAGAATTGCAGATATGCTCTAGATGCCCCTGGAGGAAGTACAAGAAACTCCTCACAAGTTATTGGATATCCTCCACAATGTGGGTCCTAATAAAGTGGCACCAATCAATAAGGCCATCTTAGAACCTGCTAAGAAAGTCTGCGATTCTCCAGACACTTAGCACTCCTACTCCAAAAAGAATGGAGAAGAAATATTTTTGTACCATCCAAGTGAGTGGTGGACTCAGAAGATACTTCCTGCTAAATGGCAACATCTTTGGTTATGAGATAGGGTTCCTAGTTCCAGTCCTCCCAGAACTCCCACAGTTCAATCCACCATGAAGGATTTGCCTTTCAAGGAAAATAACCTATTCAGTGAGAAAACAGATGAATCGTTACATTCCCTCGAGGACTAATCCTCTCAGCATGCACCATCCAGGAGTGCAGAACACTCTGTTAGAAACCCTCAGCAGACGTTTTTCCACAGACCACAAGTGGGAGCCACATGACCTGGTGATACGGTGTATCTTTCAACAGAGGAGACTCTTGTTGCGGGATCTCTTTGCATCTCAAGAGACCAAGAAATGTCTGGGCTTCTGCTCCTGAGCAGCCGGGGGTCATGTCAAGGTTCCCTCCCCACTCTGAACTCTGGGGTACAGATGTGGGGATCCGCATGAAAGACCCCCGAAGCTTATTTCTACCAGTTTAGGTTAAAAACTTCCCCAAGGCACAAATCCTTTCCTTGTCCTTGGACGGTATTGCTGCCACCACCAGGTGATTTAGACAAAAATTCAGGAAAAGGACCACTTGGAGTCCCTATTTCCCCCAAAATATCCCCCCAAGCCCCTTCACCCCCTTTCCTGGGGAGGCTTGAGAATAATATGCCAACCAATTGCCTTTAATGTAAGTACAGACCAGACCCTTTATCTTTAAGACACTAAAATCAATCAGGTTCTTAAAGAAGAACTTTATTATAAAGAAAAAAGTTTTTAAAAAAGCACCTCTGTAAAATCAGGATGGAAGGTAACTCTACAGGGTGATAAAAAGATTTAAAACACAGAGAATTCCTCTCTAGGCTCAGCTTCAAAGTTACAAAAAAAAAAAGAATAAAACTCACTCTTAGCATAGGGAAAATTCACAAGCTGAAACAAAAGATAATTTAATGCATTTCCTTGCCTTACTTACAATTTTTGTAATCTTAGATGCTTATTTCAGGTATGTTTCTAGGAGATGTTTTTCCTGCCTGGACCCTCTCTCGGTCCAGAGAGGGAACAAAAACAAAGAGCACAAACAAACCCTCCCCGCCCGAGATTTGAAAGTATCTTCTTTCTTCATTGGCTCTTTTGGTCAGGTGCCAACTAGGTTATTTGAACTTCTTACCCCTTACAGGTAAAGATTCAGTACGGCTACCCAGGAGGAATTTTATGCTACCCTTAGCTGTATGTTTATGACCAGCCACAATGCCAGAGGGGATGCATTTCTGTTACAATGGTCAGAACTGCTGAAGTACGTATTCCTGCCCATCTCTCTCTTGCCTCGAATCCTGAGGGAGATCAAACGAGACAAAATGTCAATGATCCTAGTTGCTCCTGGGTGGCCAATGCAGTTCTGATTCACTGGTGTCCAGGTCGCCTCTCACCATGCATCTGTATCCAATTCTTCCTGGATCTGTTGAGCTGCAGGCAAGGGCAAGAGCCTTCATCCCAACCCGGCATCTCTCCATTTAACAGGTTGGTATTTGGATAGATGACAAATTCAGGGAGGTCATGCTTGAAAGCTGTTCAATCCATCCTTAGCAATAGCAGAAAAGACACCACATGAAAGTGCTATACAGCACAATGGAAAAGATCCTCGATATGGTGCCAGCATCATTGGATACCCCTAGGGTTCCAAGGTCACAGCTATTCTGGACTACTTCCACTTCCTAAAAACATCAGGGCTGCCTCTCAGCTCCTTGCAGGTAAACCTGGCAGTTATTAGTACCTTTCATTCTCTGGTGGACAACCGTTCAGTCTTTGCCCATAATGCTACAGTAAGGTTTCTGAAGGGACTTGTCAGAATCTTTCCTCCAGTACTGAAGCCTACCCCAATGGGACCTCCAATCTAGTCCTGTCAGCATTAATGAATTCTCCATTCAAACCTTTAACTTCATGTTCCTTGCTCATCTGTCTATGAAGGTTGTGTTTCTGGTTGCAGTCATCTCAGCCAGAAGAGTAGGTAAGCTGGGCACCTTCTATATGGTCTTCCACAAGGATAAGGTTTTCCTTGAGGTTACATCCTAACTTAATTCCAGAAATCTTGGAATTCCATCTGAAGTGGGTCATCCACCTACCTGTCTTCAATCCAAAGTACCATGCTGCCAGAGAAGCTACACTTTGGATGTCAATCCAGCCTTGGTATTCTACCTGCAGAGGACAAAATCCTTCAGGGAATCTCATTAACGCTCTCTCTCTTTTTACTGAATGTATGAGAGGGGAAGCAAAGACAGATTTCAGGATGCATCCTGCTTTGCTATGACTTGACAATGACCCCTCACAGGGTGTGAGAGCCCACTCAATCAGAGCCCAGGCACCATTAGTAGCTTCACTTCATGATGTTCCCCTTCTGGAAACCTATAAAGTGGCAACATGGGGCTCTGGCATACCTTTGTGCCCTGGCACAAGCTTCTCCTGTAGACACATCCTTCTGCAGAGTGGTCTTCCAATCTGTGGTACTCAGGGTTACTCACACCTGCTTTCTCAACAAACACTGCTTGTGAATCACCTCGAGTGCAATACACACAGGGACCATCACTCGAAGAAAGTCCAGTTACTTACCTGGTACAGTAACTGGAGTTCTTCAAGATATGTGGTCCCTACATATGTTCCACTACCTGCCCTCCTTCCCCTATGCTTCAAGTCCTTATCCTAAGGCTCTTCACAGTAGAGAGGAACTAGAAAGCTGATCAGTCGACACAGCCCCTTATGCCCTCTGCTCAAAGTACAAGGAGGAGATGCGCACAGGCACAGACCAGCAGACACTGCTTATGAAAAATCTTCCAGTCTCAGGTTCATGGATCACGTGCGCTCCTTGAGTGGAATACACAAGGGGGCCACACATTTCAAAACTCCAGTTACTATGCAAGGTAAGTAAGCAGACTTTTTAAAAGGAAATAATTATTTTTCACCAAAACAATTGCTTCTGTACTAGTATTGTTAGCATAATTCTGTGGTGATAATTACACTATTATCACTACCTTCCTTAAATACAACAGCCGATGTATGGCACGAGTCAGGAAGACCAGGATGGCACTATTATATATCTGACACTGAGTTAAAGGGTATATTATATTTAAGGGTATTATATTTTACTAGTACTGCTGTTCTAAGATGAAAATAGCTTAGTAATCTCTTTTTATGATAAAAATGTTTGGTTCTAAGTTCTGTCCTCATCTGCTCACGTGTGGCTCCCATTAAAGTGAATGAAAACAATGCATAGATCTGGCACACACTTCAGTTTACCTCACAAATATTTGAAGTTGCTGTAAATCATGAAAATTTCCTTTTTTATCCTCATGATGTGCAAATTTTAATTGTGTGTGCAATATAGTACATATGCCATACAGAAATCATAAAGCAACCCCAAGAATTACCTGACCTTCTAGTGTCTCCTGAAACCTTTGGTTAAATGTGTTTTGACGGTGTGTGTATAAGTAGTGCAAAGTGCTGTTTTCAGGACTGAAATTGCTTTAGATGGCAGTTGTGGAAAATAAAACAACCCTGAGTGGAAGTAGACATTGAACTTGTAATAAATTGGGAGATTTTTCACCCTTAATACAACTTAAGTGTTAAATTAAACTAAACAAGAGAGCAGCCATACACTGAGTTATAGAATGTAGATGTTAACATTTTTAGTAATGTTGAAATTCTTCGTGCTCTGGAGCCCACATAGAATAGATGGTGCTGAGAAAGTCAAACAAATACAAGACAACTTAAACTTGTATGATATATAAAAGCTCATGATGAGTTTATAAGATTAAAAAATGTAGGATTCTGACTGGGAGAAAAATGTCTTTAATTACACCAGTGTGTTAGGTTTCAGAGTAGCAGCCATGCTAGTCTGTATTCGCAAAAAGAAAAGGAGTACTTGTGGCACCTTAGAGACTAATCAATTTATTTGAGCATAAGCTTTCGTGAGCTACAGACTGAATGCATCCGATGAAGTGAGCTGTAGCTCACGAAAGCTTATGCTCAAATAAATTGGTTAGTCTCTAAGGTGCCACAAGTACTCCTCTTCTTTTTACCAGTGTGTTAGAGGACATTTAAATGAAGTGTACCACACCAACAGCTTGTAAATACTAATAGCATTTCAACTAAAAACCCTCTTAATTTATCACCATGGAAAATGGAACACAAACTAGCTTTGATCAACCGCCCTTTAAAGCGATTAATGAATTAATTTAAAAATCCATTTGGTCACTGAGTTCACATCTACCTGTTAATCAGTTTTCTTTTCACGGTGTCATATTTCTTGTTTTGTTTCTATTCTGCCATCCACTCTAGAGTCACCCAGCCGTGCCAGTGTTCCGCTTAGGGTTCGGAACTCCTGGCGACGCTCCCAGTTTTTCTCACAGTCAGGTAAATGATGCGCTGGGAGTAGCTGCATCTTTCCCGCTGCACTGAGTAGTAGGTGTTTTAAAATGTGTGCTGGGGCAAAAGCTGATGATCACTGGTACTTATTCTGCTGTCTGCTTTCATAGAAAGTGCCTATTCCTGTTGCACAGTTGGCAAAGAGCTGTTGGATTACACACAGATATAATGCTTTGGTTTCAGACACCAAAATAATAATTTCCCTTTAAATTTATTTTTACTTTACATCTGTTTTTAAGCAGTTTAGCTCAAAGGCACTTAATAGAAAATGGCAGTGGTTCTCTTGGTAACTGTGACACTTGAATAGTGTTTTCCCTTGATATGTCCTACCTTTGTTCTGCTTTTTTTCTTTCCCCACATTGAATAGTGAAGGAAAAGTTAAATTAAATTTGATAACACTCTTTTCAGACACTGCTAATGACTCTGACCAAGAGTAGTTGTCAGTAGCTAGTGGTAGCTTAGAACCTACTGTTGATGTTATGCTCTTTGTAGCCATATCAAAAGTATTTTTGTTGGTGGAGGGTACAATCTATTTCTCTGATCTGTTGTATCGTAATTTTTCATTGCTGCTAGTTGTGGGACAGGTATTGTTATAAAGTTGAATTGGTAGTTTCCTCTTTATACAATTGTGACTCAGCTTTTTATTTTAAATTAAGATAAAGCATATTTGACAATCTTAATATTTTGGGGGATTAATTTTTGTTTTTCTCTTTTTGCAGCAGACTCTGATAATAGTGACAAGTCAAATGTAAGTAACTTCTTTGCAGTGTTCTTAATAGCAAAATAGTAGTGTGTTTAGTGTAGAGATTTGCATGATGGTACAACTAAATCAGTGATTCTTTTGAAAACCCTTCCAAAATAGACTCAAATAGGAAGAAGAAAACTCAGCTCTTTTAACTGAAAGAAAAGAAATGTGATCCAAAACACTTCATACACTTTTAAACAAATATGGGGCTAAGTTCTGTCCTCAGTTACACCTGTGCAGTCCCATCAGCATCAGTGCAATTGCACAGGTCTAAACTGAGAGTAGAATTTTCCCCTTAACTAGGAAAAATGCAGAATTATGATGTGTGGATTCACTTTGGTCTGGATCCTACATACATGCTTAACTTTGAGAATGAATAATTCCATTAGCTCTAGGGCTCTATAACTGTTTGTATGCTCCTTCTGATTACTTGCAAAGAAATTATTACATACAAGAAAGGATCAACAGATCAAAATCCATTACCCCTCAGGGAAACCCACATATATTTGAACACAGCACATCCTGTATTCCATATACTGCTCATCATCTGAAAATAGACGTTATTTTTTCTCATTTGAGAGTGCATAGGACTCATAATGTAGAGTAATTAGATATTTTACATCATAAGGCCTCAGCTTCTAAAGAAAAAAATTTAGGGCATCATACAATGGGTCCCTGATCTGACTGGGGCCTGTGGATGTTATTGCAGTATAAATAATATCTTAAGCCAAGACTTGAGATTGGATATGGTGTCCAAGATCTGAAATATGTGAACATTGTTCTTCTGTGATAATTTATTTTGATAGTTGTGGCATCAGAGGATTATTTTCAGGAAAAATAAGCATTTGGTTATTTTTCTTTACTAAATTGGTATATTTGTATAAGTAGATCAATGCCCCTTGGAATTTCTTCTCAAATGCTTCTGTTCTCCTGTTCTATCTGATGTTTTCCTAGTTCTTATTTGCAAACCAAATGATTTTTCTGTGACTTGTATATATTGCAGAAATAAAACCATTTCCAATTGATGGTGTAGCTAGGAATACTATTAGCTAACCGTGAGAAGTACTGGTTTCAGAGTAGCAGCCTGTTAGTCTGTATCCACAAAAAGAAAAGGAGTACTTGTGGCACCTTAGAGACTAACAAGTTTATTTGAGCATAAGCTTTCGTGAGCTACAGCTCACTTCATTGGATGCATACTGATGAGAAGTGCTGTAAATTGAAGCAATTATAAATCTGAATTCCACTTGTAGCTTAACATTTTCACTTAATTGGTAGAATAGCTTAAGTGACTTCATTGTGCAACTTTTTAGGATTGTCTTGTGATGTATATTATTAGATCCTAATAACCTCATTCAATTTATCTAAGTGTTTCAGTTTCTGGTCCTGGGATCCAGAAGAGGAACGAAAGCGACAGGAAAGATGGCAGCAAGAACAGGAACGCTTGCTTCAAGTACATGTGCTACTAAATTTATTTCTACTATTGGTTACTTGTTTTTCAGTTGAATTATCACTCTTGTTAGACCTTGAGCAGCACAGTTCACTTCATGACTGTTTTAATTTAATTTCAAATCTGAATATTTTATATTCATCAAATAAACCTAAAATTGCTTGAAGATAATACTGAACACATGAAAGAATTTAATTGGTTAAAATGTGAACAGTATTTAAATTTACTGTTTAAAAATATTTCTGCTCAATTTATGTATAAAAAGAACAGAAATGAATAATTTAATAATTCTTAATTTGTGGCAAATGCTTGTAAAACTTACTGTTTTGTCAAGCATGTGAGAGAGTAAGTTAATTTTATTTCTTAAAGGAGTGGAGTAAAATGTATTGATATAAATCAAAAGTGATTTTTTGGTTTATGAAATACCTTATCGTGCCTCATAGTTTTAAATGATAGAATTTAATAAATATATACTTCATGAAAACATATTATCCATAAAAATACATTTGCATTGTTTGCTTTTCTTTAGCTTAATTCAAAAACATGTTATTGTTCAGTATAGGATTTGTTTTCAGAGGCATGCTGTTTTTTTAAAATACAAAAGTAAAACATTGTGAAACAGCATATGGCTTAATGTGAGTTGATGTATGGCTATCCACATCTATAATGGCAACAGTCTTAACTCTTTTATGGGTTTAGTTCTCAGTGTTATGTTTTGCTTCTGTCAAATAGGATTGTGTACAATATGTGAACTTGTAAATCAGTTCCATACATAATGACCTTTCCTAATCAGCATGTGCTCTGTGCCCAGATCACACTTACTACTAGAGATGGGCTAACTAGTAAATCCCTGTGTATGCACATGTATACAGCTTTCACTGATTTCACCCTGTTCTAAACCCAGTCGTAAGTTATCTGTGCCCTGAACCACTATGCTTGGCTGGTAAGATGGTAAAAGAAAATAGAAACACATCTTGGATGGGGATGGAAGAGGACACTGAATGCCTCTTGCTCTTTGGTACCCAACTTGGTTCCCCTGACTACCAGCTCATTAAGAGTAAAATGCTAGAATCTCTCCAAAACTTTTCCACAAATCCTGGGGGAAGGAAGAGAGAGAGGTTGTTTGTTTTTGTTGGGTGTTTTTTTGTTTTTGTTGTTCTCTGGCATCAGGTGGGACTTCCACTTTTATCTTGTTTTTAACAAGAACATTAGTTCAGGGATTCAGGAATAGCCACCAAATACATACCATACATTAGGTCTATATTTAACGCACAGAAAACAAGCTATGTATTGATTAATTGCTTTGATAGTTTTTCTTCAAGATTGTTCATATGAGAACACTGTTTACAAACAATTACTTTGTTAGATTTTGTAGATTGTTGTTTACAGTTGTCCTAATTTAAGAAGACCAAGCTAAACTTGTCCATTATAAAGTGGCTTATGGAAACTTTCTCTGTACAGCTTAGTAGTATAATAAGCAATGTAAGAGACCTGGGGGGGCTAATTTCCTGTCCTGGCTGAGTGAACCGTAGTGGCACTATTTTCCAATCTGGAAAGAGAGAAGTTGAAACTTCCTCATGTCACTCCACAGTGAGCCAAGAGAGCAACATTGACTGGCTCCAAGGAAGCCTTTTGTTCTCTTTCCTAGCAAGGATGATGGCACCAGGAGAAAGAATGAGGAGTACTTGTGGCACCTTAGAGACTAACAAATTTATTTGAGCATAAGCTTTCTTGGGCTAAAGCCCACTTCATCAGATGCATGCAGTGGAAAATACAGTAGGAAGATTATCTATATACAGAGAACATGAAAAAATGGAGGTTGCCATACCAAATCTCTAACAAGACCAATCAATTAAGGTGGGCTATTATCAGCAGGAGGAAAAAAACAAACAAAAAAACACTTTTGTAGTGAAAATCAGGGTAACCCATTTCAAACAGTTGACAAGAAGGTGTGAGTAACAGTAGGGGGAAAATTAGCATGGGGAAATAGTTTTTAGTTAGTGTAATGACTCATCCACTCCCAGTCTTTATTCAAGCTTAATTTAATGGTGTTCCAGTTTGCAGATTAATTCCAGTTCTGCTGTTTCTTGTTAGAGTCTGTTTTTGAATTTTTTTGTCGAACAATTGCGACTTTTAAGTCTGTAATTGAGTGTCCAGGGAGGTTGAAGTGTTCTCCGACTGGTTTTTGAATGTTATAATTCTTGACATCTGATTTGTGTCCATTTATTCTTTTGCATAGAGACTGTCCGGTTTGGCCAGTGTACATGGCAGAGGGACATTGCTGGCACATGATGGCATATTATCACATTGGTAGATGTGCAGGTGAACGAGCCTCTGATAGTGTGGCTGATGTGGTTAGGTCCTGTGATGGTGTCCCTTGAATAGATATATGGACAGAGTTGGCAATGGTCTTTGTTGTAAGGATAGGTTCCTGGGTTAGTATTTTTGTTGTGTGGTGTGTGGTTGCTAGTGAGTATTTGATTCAGGTTGGGGGGCTGTCTGTAAGCAAGGACTGGCCTGTTTCCTAAAATCTGTGAGAGTGAGGGATCATCCTTCAGAATAGGTTGTAGATCCTTGATGATGCGTTGCAGAGGTTTTAGTTGGGGGCTGAAGGTGATGGCTAGTGGCGTTCTGTTACTTTCTTTGTTGGGCCTGTCCTGTAGTAGGTGACTTCTGGGTGCTCTTCTGGCTCTGTCAATCTGTTTCTTCACTTCAGCAGGTGCGTATTGTAGTTGTAAGAACGTTTGATAGAGATCTTGTAGGTATTTGTCTCTGAGGGGTTGGAGCAAATGTGGTTGTATTTTAGAGCTTGGCTGTAGACAATGGATCATGTGGTGTGGCCTGGATGAAAGCTGGAGGCATGTAGGTAAGTATAGCGGTCAGTAGGTTTCCAGTATAGGCGTTTATGTGACCATCGCTTATTAGCACTGTAGTGTCCAGGAAGTGGATCTCTTGTGTGGACTGGTCCAGGCTGAGGTTGATGGTGGGATGGAAATTGTTGAAATCATGGTGGAATTCCTCAAGGGCTTCTTTTCCATGGGTCCAGATGATAAAGATGTCATCAATGTAGCGCAAGTAGAGTAGGGGCGTTAGGGGACGAGAGCTGAGGAAGCCTTGTTCTAAGTCAGCCATAAAAATGTTGGCATACTGTGGGGCCATGCGGGTACCCATAGCAGTGCCGCTGCACCAGGAGAGAAGCTTGAGGTGGAAGGTAATAAAAATGCAGGTTTCCATATTTAAGAATAGATTGCTTTTGACCAGTATTTCATTCTTGAGCTTAGTCTCTTTATACCTCGTACATTTTTATTTCTATTTGTTGTTTACGCCATTCCAAAATTAAATCATATTAGGTGGAGTCGATTGCATGGTTTGCCTGGTTATCAAATTGATAATAAACAAATTTCTTATGGGTCAGGGGTTTGTGTTCTCGGTATTTTTAACTGTTGTTTTGCACAATATTTTGGAGGAAGGAGGTTGCAACCAAAGTGCAGAGGAAACAGTGTGACTTTGCTGTTCCGATACAGATAAGACAGTTTTGACACCACAGCATTTTAAAGAGCTCTTTGAGAGATTCTCTTTTGATTGAGAACACATGCAGGGCTGGGGAGATTCAATTCTCAAGAAATAATCCCATCCAGGAAGAAAACCAACTACTCAGCTAATCATCATCTTATCCACTTCCGACCTTTATACATTGTCTATTTATCGTATGATCCTACATGGTTTTTCATCTTTCATTAAATTGTATTAGCAGCAGCTTATCTTTATTAGATTAGTGCCAAAGCTAATATTTATGAAGCCAGTTAAATTCAGAAGCTATTTTAGCCAATGATTAATGCAAAATCCTTGTTTTAAATATATTGGAGTGTTTTGATAGCTTTTTTCAGAACTCTTCAGCTCCTCATAAGCTATGGTTGTTTTTAAATGCGGAAAATAAATTTCATTTTGAACAGCATCTAGCATTTGAAAACTCCTAACTAGTCAGACTTGATATAGTACTTTAAGTGTCCCTGGTGCTTTTCAATAAGCTAAGAGTACTAAACAACATAAAACTCCCCTAGGGGACCGGGGGTTGGGAGGGAAAGGAAGAGAAGTTTGTTCATGTTCTTGTTTTTACATTGCATGCCTGTTTTCTGATGAGCCAGTTTCTAGTGGGTCCAGTTTCCTGATACATAGCAAATATTGCAGAACATAAATACTGTCTTTTAACCATTGAATTGAAACAGATAAAAAGAACCCCCTATTAAGTTTCCTATTAAATAGATTGTACTGAAATTCTGCACAGGAGAGGTACCAGAAGGAGCAGGACAAGCTGAAAGAAGAATGGGAAAAAGCACAGAAAGAAGTTGAAGAGGAGGAGCGTAGATACTATGAGGAGGTATAATGTTCAAAAGAAGCAAGTTTAAGAAGTGATCTTGCAGTTCCAGTGCAGGGGTATCTTGCTTCTGTGCATTTTTAAAGTGTTTTGCTAGTGGGACTGTCACTTAGAGACTAACCATTTACGATGATCCTTTATGTTAGAGAATTTACATCTCGGCAATGGAAATGTCAGAAGCTCACTGTTAGTTTAATTATTTTTAATTTCCATGCCCTTGTTTTGTCCTGTGCTCAAGTCATCCCTTTGTCCTGTTTCAGTGGTGTAGTTAGCTTGGACAATGTTTATGTCTCTTAAGTTGTCTTGTCACATTCATTGTATGTTTCTAATCATACTTTATGTACAGTAGTTAGGCAGATTAACATCGGATAATCATTGCTTGAGTAGTAAATGTCATACTCATGACCCTGATGAGAGGTAAAGCATCTTTCTGAACTCTCTCTGCACTTCTCATGCACCCATCACCATAATGTCTAGCCACCATGCATTACTTAAAAAATAATTAAATGTTATTTTAGGAAATCTGTCTATGCTACAGATGAATTGACATAGGAATGTAGGAGAGAGGAGGCAGAAGAATAGGTTAAGGCGACATTAAACAGGCATTCCCAATATGGATGTGCATATCAATAAACACAAGCATATACTTGGCCAGCAGCAGCAGTCGTGACTTCCCCAGTTTACCACCCATGACACACTGGCATTCATACTCAGATAATGGGGCTGGTGGTGAAGTACACTAGAGAAAATTATGATGAGCTTTGGAGACCGAGCAAAGCTAGGCAAATAGGCAGCACAATGGCAGATGAAATTCAGTGTTGGCAAACTTAAAGAAATGAACATTGGAAGGAATAACTTCAGCTAATTCTATAATAATAATTCTGTCCTAGTTGAAGAATGAAATGGAAGATAATACTGAAAAATATTACAATGCCATTATATAAAATAGTAACACATCCTCACTTGGAATACAGGATCCGGTTCTGGTTAACCCATCTCAAAAAAGATACAACACGAGTACATAGTGTGCAGAGAAAGGCAATGAAAATGACTAGAGGCATGGAGCAAATTTAAAACTGAGAAAAGGAAAAACTTCTTACGGAATACACACCTATCAATTAAACACCCTGCCATTTGATACTGAGTCTAGTAACTTAGTATTCCATGTCCAGCAACTCTGAAGATCAGGGCACTTACCTAGAGATCTAAATATGGATTTTTAAGCCTAACTTTATACTCTTGCTTTTGAAGATCTTACTCCTGGGGGAATTCTGCGCCACTGCACATGCACAAAATTCATGTGCCCCACAGAATTTAATTTTTTTCTGCAGAAAATACATTCTGCCCCAGAAGTGCTGCTGTTCCACCTTTCTCCCACCAGAGACCACTCTGGTGCCAGAACAGCTAACAGCATGAATGCAGTAGGCTGTTCTGATGCCACAGCAGCCTCTGGTGGGCAAAAGGTGGAACTGCAGCACATCTGGGGCAGAATGTATTTTCTGTGGAGGGAAAAAGAAATCTGTGTGCACGCAGTGGCACAGAATTGCCCCAGGAGTAAAAGTTCATCACAGCACCTAGCCTGTGGAGCCAGGTTAGGACAGAGTGGGGCACACGGTGCTGCTGGGGGGGGTCACAGACTGGGGTTCAGAATGGCTAGTGGAGGAGGACAGACGAGGGTGTGGGCTCAGGAGCTAGTGGGGTGACAGCATTTAGCCAAGGACTGAATGGGAGTGGGGGTGCATGGCCACATGGGGATGCGCGAGCAGGGCTGTGGGGACAGGGACAGATGTGCGTGACTAAATGGGAGAGGCTTCGGATCTGCATGGGAGAGGCTCTCCAACCCCCTAAGAATCCTGCCCCTTCCCCCACAAAAAAACCTGTTCCATACTTCTCCCCCAACAACCCTCCTGGTTCACTCCAGGGCCCTTCCCTCTCCCTTACCTCCTCCACTGCCCCTGACACTTGCAAGCCTTTGCACTGCTTCTCACCGGTGCAGGAAATACAATTCTGTATTGTAATTTAAATGAATTACTCAAAGTTCTGTATTAATATGCCTACTAAGGAATCTATTTGTCAAAAAAATTACCAGAATATTTTTTTTGGTCTGCATTGTTACTGACATACTTGCTGACAGATATTTTGAAATAAATTACCAAAATAATTGAAACTGGCATGATTATAGTGTATCATTTTGACAAACTATGCAGAATTTTGCAGAATTCTTAATTTTTTGGCACAGAATTTTTAATTTTTGGCACAGAATTCCCCCAGGAATAAGATCTTATCCAATGTTCCTTTGGCAAGCTTCATTTTTAAATCTCTCCTCTTCCTCCTTCCTGCTCCCACCTCTCCTTTAGGAGCGCAAGATAATTGAGGATACTGTAGTTCCGTTCACTGTTTCTTCAAGCTCTGCTGAACCCCTCTCCACTTCTTCCTCTGTCACTGAAGGAAATGGGACAATGGTGAGTGTCTGACAGAATTGGAGTGTAAACTAGGAGGTAATGAAAACGGGGCAGTAAAGGCAAAACTATGTTCAGTGTGGAGTTAGATCATTCCCTTAAGATCAGTAGGGTCTAAGAATGGCATGAAAGGCAGTTTGTTTCATGAAGCACCCCATCTTACTTTTCAAAGCACTTCTCAATAAGGTAGTTCACTTTTAACTGATAAAAATGTGCCCAGTTGTAAGCCTCTAAGCACTATACAGTGTGTAAATAAAGTGTATTATTATAAATACAGAGCCAAACCCCAAAGCAAGCTACCACCATCCTACTTTAGACAAGAGCAGGGTTAAAGTAAAAGGGGCCAGGAGTTGCACAGCTCCCCATTAAAAGTAGATGGTGTGTTCCCATTCCTCCCCCTGTCTTTGGTGAGCATTACTCACATCATTGCTTCCCCTCTTCTTTGGCTGGTGCAGGCAGACGTCACCCTTGTATTTCAATCTACTTTGACTATCATGCGAAGGCCTAGGAAATCTAAAATTTTCCTTTAAAACATGGGACCACTTCTCTCTAAACCAAGATGGAAATAATACAGGAATGTTCAGGCTCTGATCCTCCTATGGCTCCTTGTGCACCCAGTGCCCACAAAAGGCTAGCCTGACACATTCAACTAGGCCATCGTCTCCACTGCCCAAAACAGGGTGTGGTTACTGCAAAAGAGCTTGCTGTAAAATTCTAATAAGACAAGGCACACTTCGTTTTTACCTCATTGGAGGTTGTCAAGTTCAACACTTTAATCACCCCACATGGCTTTGACCTGAGCTAGCTACTTTGAGGTAAAAAATAGTGGGTTGTCTCCATTAAGATTTTACAGTGAGATAACTAACTTGAATTTGCTATTCTGCTGTAAAAACACCTTTTTTGGCAGTGGAGACAGCCTTGGGGGCCTGACAAAGTTCTGGTAGCCTCCTTGGGCTGCACAGATTCTCTACAGCTCTGTGGGCTGTGGACCCACCCCAGCACACCCCCTACACCAGGACTTGAGGTAGTCTTCAAGAGGCAGCCTTATGACTACCTACCACAATACCTGTGCTGGGGGGATCCTCCCATGGCTGGTTACAGAGGTTTTAGGACTCCTTTATATGGTCCTGGCCCTTTTGCAAGGCACAGGGAGGCCAGACGGGGGGTAAGGAGCACATCCCTGGTACATGACAGCAATCAAGAATAGCTATGTTTTGACTTCTGGGAGACTAGAAAAGTCTAGCTTGTAGTTATTGGTAAACTCTCAATCAGAGCCCCCACGTGGCTTCTTCTCTTTTTTTCCTTCTAATGCAGAAGGAGTTGAGCATTTATCATCCTGAAGGCTATGCTAGACAGTACCTTTAATTTATTACTGTATTTCAGTACTGAAGACCACATTCTACTCAATTACTGAATTTCTCAGGCAATGGAGCGTGTGAATAAATACTCATTTTGCTTCCCTTGGGGTGCCTCAAAAACACCTCACCAGTGAAAGTGTATTGACCAGCTTTGTTTTTGAAGCTTAACTTTGAAGCCCGAGGAATTTTGTAACCGTGTTTTGAATGTCACATTATCTTTCTGTAATGACAGTCTTCTGATTGGCACCACGTATGGCTTCTGGGTTGAATAAATGTTGTGCTCTCTGGAGAGGAAATGCCCTTCCATAATTTCCTTGTTACAAGTTCAGTATAATCATGTTAATTTTTCTAAACACTGTCCCAATCAAATCCAAGGTCAGTGTCAGTAAGGTCAAATAACTTTTGCTTTATGTAACACCGTTCATTTTTCCTCAAAGGCATTTCCTTTATGTGTAACAAATATAGTAAACTGAGGGACAGGCTGTATTGTTATCATGCATGTTCTGAAGTTGAGTTCAGGTGAAGATCTTCACTATTATCTCACTTTTTTTTTTTTTTGTAGAACATGATGGAACTGAGTGACTCTCAAGAGGAAGAGAAACAAAAGGAAATTAAAAGACAGCAGAAATTACCCTGGGAGCAGGAGGGTGCATCATTAGCCAAAAACAAGAAAAGTGAGCCATGCCTGGAAAAGAAAAGGTGTGGGTTAATCAAGGAATTTTAGACAAGTGAATGTACTTGTAAGGTTCTCATCTGGGCTCATAGCAAAATTGTTTTATGTACTGTGCTCAGACTGAGGGTGTGGAAGTGCTTGTAACCTCCATTCCTACACATTACACAGCTACCCTGGCCTGCAATCTGTCTTCAGCTGTTCTTCAGCTTCTTCAATCTGTAATCAATCCAGAGATCCCTCACCCTTACCAGACTTCCACTTGACCTATTGAGGTCCCTCTTTTCTACTGGGAAGATACAATGGAATGTATCAATGTTTATACTTTTAAAACAATATTTGGTTATCTTTCCTTGCTTTTACCTCCTCTCATTTAATTTCTTTATTCTTTTCCCAATGTCTTTTCCACCTTCCACTTTCATCTTTGTCTTCTCACTTCTTCTGTTCCCGTCTTTCCATCTTTCCCTTACTCTTGAAACCCTCTGTCTCTCACTCTCCTCTTTTTCTGGTTCTCTTTGATCCCTTTCTAAGGCCAGAAGGTAACACTCTGATCATCTAGTCTGACCTCCTGTCTAGCATGGGCCATAGAACTTCCCCAAAATAATTCCTAGAGCAGATCTTTTAGAAACACATCCTATCTTGCTTTAAAAATGGTCTGTGATGAAGAAACACCATGACCCTTGGTAAGTTGTTCCAATGATTAATTACTTCCGCCATTAAAATGTACACCTTATTTCCAGTCTGAATTTGTCTAGCTTCAACTTCCAGTCTTTTTTTTTTTGCTAGATTGAAGAGTCCATTATTAAATATTTGCTCCCCATGTAGGTACTTAAATACTGTAATCAAGTCACCTCTTAACCTTCTCTTTGCTAAGCTAAATAGGTGCTCCTTGAGTCTGTCACTATAAGGCATGTTTTCTAATCCTTTAATCATTCTCCGGGCTCTTTCCTGAACCCTCTCCAATTTACCAACATCCTTCTTGAATTATGGACCCCAGAACTAGACATGGTATCCCAGCAGCATTTGTACCAGTGCCAAATATAGAGATAAAAGAACCTCTCTATTCCAACTCGAGATACCCCTGTTTATGCATCCTAAGTTCACATTAGCTGTTTTGGCCACAGCATCACACTGGGAGCTCATGTTCAGCTGATTATCCACCATGACCCCCCAAATCCTTTCCAGAGTCACTGCTTCCCAGGTTAGAGTCCCCCATCCTGTAAGTAAGGCCTATGTTCTTTGTTTCCAGATGTATACGTTTACATTTAGTGCCATCCCTCTGCACCCCTTTAGGAAGTTACCAAGTCCTCACTCATTAAGGGAGAGCGGTGCATCCTTCAGGGAGTTACCGGACCCCGTTCCCCTTACTAGCTATTCTGTATAGTTCTGGAACAACACACTCACTCATGTTTGGGTATGGGGTGCTGGAAGGCTGACATTCCTAGTGAGGCAGGGTTAAGGTTCTAATGTGTAGTCTGTGTTGTACAGTGGCTGTTCTAGTGGTGAATTGGGCTTCTCTGGGTGGAGGAGTAAAAGATATTGTACTGCTGGGGCTATTTACTGCCTGTCAAGCACCCCCTTGTGGCCAGAGGTTGCTCCATAGCACCCTGCTTCTGTGGCAATCCTGTCTCTTCAGGGCTCCTTGAAGAGCGCACAGTTCAAAAAGTAATTCAGATAATCCCAAGGGATTCCATTTATTTAGTCTTCAGGTGCACACTGGCCCTCCAGGCTCCAACCCTCCTCCAGTGTCTCTCTCCCAGTAGTCCAACACAAAGTATTTCAAAACAAAACACAAACTCATGCAGACTTCAGCCCAGTTTCAGCTGGGCACAGTCCCCTCTATTTGAGAGTGTCTGTCTGTCTGCTTCCCAGTGCCTCCTGCATGGAGTTTGTTCTTCTCCCTGTCCCCAGGCCTTTTCAGGTAGACCTCTCTCCCCTGCTTCTTGGGCAGGTCTCTCCCATGCCTCCCTGCCTGGAGAGCTTTCTTCAGCTTACTGTCAGGCTTCCTTCTACCTCTGGCAGTCTCAGCTACTCTCTCACCAGGCCTTCCCTGCAGGTTCCTGCTGCCTTTTATACTGTATTTAAATTACTTGATTCCCCTCTGGTAGGGCTCATCTGGCTGAGACCCAGAAGCTCCAGCCCATGGGGAAGCCACCCTGTGGCAGATATGTTTAGATACTTTCCCTTTTCATTTCTTGGCTTTTATGTCTGTGTGTCAGGTATGCTATGTATAGAGCAATCTTAACTCACAAGTATTGCAGTGTGTTTATGTGCTAATTTCTTAGATTTCTTAGTTTAAGAAAGGATCTCCAACTTAGCAATAGCTACTTTCACCGAACCAGGATCTTCACTCCTGAACTGGCCAGATGGTTTGACATGGAACAGGATTTTCAGTGCTGGTAGCTGTTGCTTTCACAAAGACAAGGAGCTCCTGAGCAGGCTTAACGTTATACAAAGAGCAAGACCATTGACATAATAGCTGTTGCTTTGTCAAATATGCTATTCTATGATGCTGTTACAGAAAGGCCTTCAGGGCCTGTACTTGGCAGTACGTCAGGCCAGCAAGGAGAGTCAGCATAGATTACCATCTCAATTTATTGCCAATTCATGATTATTACCCACACCGATCTATTATTGCTAACACACAGAAACAAATACCTGTTGAGCATAAGAGGTTCACATACTAAAGCACAATAATGAAATGACACTCTAGTTGACATTCCTCTTAGCTTTGTGTATACAATGTGATTTGTTTTTATTAGCAGTGTCAATAAAGTGCCCACAGAACATCCAGAGACTATTCTTCAGAGGGGAAGTGAGCAGGATCACCAGGTGTCAGTGACAGAACACAGCTCACCTGTCATACTGAATCTACCATTGACTCAGGGTAAGATTCCAAACAATCCAAAGATTGATTTTGTTTGTTTGTGTTTGTCAAGGAAATTTCACAGGTTCATAGAGTGATTTAATCAAGAATATTAGTCAAATGAAATTGCAAATTTCCAAAATAATTTAATCCGTGTTATTGCTGCAGGATTTAAACTTTTCCCAGGTTCAAAATCTGTTTAGTACAAGCTAAGATAAATGAGTTTAAGTGATAACTGAACTTTGGATCCTTGGCATTACATGCCATGGAAGGCTGAGCACTTAAACTCCAGCTGAGAAGCTAAATAATCAAAGTCTATGTGTGCACAATAGTTATCTAAAGTATATCCTGCAAATATTATTTAATGACAAAAAATTCATTAAGACAAAGAAATGGTTGCCTAGCAATAGCTCGATCCCTTCCAGAACATTGAGCTAAGCAAAACTCAAACTTCTGAAAACCAGGAAATACAGCTAAGGTACCCATGCACACTTAACTCTGCCCCCTGAAGCAGGCAATAGCCACTGGGAATTAACTGCATGAACTCTAGCTGCAGTCACTATGTTAGGTGTAGCTGTATTGAATAGCAGAGGAATAGTTGGAGCAGCTTGGAAGATCGATAATTGTGATATGAGGAGATCTGGGGATTAGTTTGAGGAGCATCGTAGAGCTGTGATTGTGATATAAGAAGTTTATTCTCAGATTTCCACTGAGGGTGGCTTTCACACTTCAGAGTTGCTAAAATGTATGAACTTAATGAAATGCTGTTTTTGTTTTCTGGGGTCTGTATCTCGGGAGCCCCTTGATCAAATGACCCCACATTTGGATCACTGACCCTAACCTACCCTACACTCCCATGAGGCATTGCAGATTTCAAGACAATTCATGTAAGCACATAGATTTTAGAGCACTAAGAAGGATTGTACTTTTAACAATAAGGGCTTCCCAATCTTAGCTAGAGCAGAGCTGGTGCACCATTATAATAATATATGACATTAGAGGGAGAATCGAAGGGAGGAGCTCTACATATCCATCAGCAACATTGGGCTTACTGCAGAGGGTATGGGGAAGATCCCCATCCTGAGTCATTTTTTTTTAGGTGACAAATCTGAGGAACTGTCCCAGATTGAGGTGTTGATTGAAGTGGTTTTGGAACAAATTGATAAATTAAGCAGTAATAAGTCACCAGGACCAGATGCTATTCACCCAAGAGTTGTGAAAGAATTCAGATATGAAATTGCAGAACTACTAACTGTGGTATGTGACTTGTCATTTAAATTAGCCTCTGTACCAGATCACTGGAGAATAGCTAATGTGATGCCGAATTTTTTAAAAAGTCTCCAGAGGCGATCCCGGCAATTACAGCCCGGTAAGCCTAACTTCAGTACCAGGCAAACTGGTTGAAACTGTAGTAAAGAACAGAATTGTCAGACACATAGATGAACATAATATGTTTGGAAAGAATTAACACGGTTTTTGTAAAGGGAAATCTGCCTTACCAACCAGAATTCTCTGAGAGTGTCAACAAGCATGTTGACAAGGGTGATCCACTGGATATAGTAAACTTACATTCAGGTCTGTGGTCTACACTACCGAGCTAAATCGATCTAAGTTACGCAACTTCAGTTACGTGAATAACGTAACTGAAGTTGATGTAGTTCGAGCCACTTACTGCAGTCACTGTGCTATGTTGACAGGTGAGTGTCTCCCGTTGACTTCCCTTACGCTTCTTGAGGAGGTGGAGTACGCAAATCAATGGGAGAGTGATCTCCCATCGATTTAGCATGTCTTCACCGGACCTGCTAAATCGACACTCACTGCATTGATTGCAGCAATGCCAATCTACCCGTAAGTGTAGACGTGCCCTCAGAAAGCCTTTGACGAGGTCCCTCACCAAAGGCTCTTACACAAAGTAAGAAGTCATGGGATAAGAGGGAAGGTCCTCTCATAGATCAGTAACTGGATAAAAGATAGGACTAAATGGTCAGTCTTCACAGTGGAGAGAGGTAAATAGCAGGGTCCCCCAGGGATCTGTACTGGGACCAGTACTGTTCAACATATTCATAAATGTTATGGAACAAGGGGTAAACAGTGAGGTGGTAAAATTTGCAAACAATACCAAATTACTCAAGATAATTAAGTCCAAAGTTGACTGCGAAGAGGTACAATGGGCTCTCACAAAATTGGGGAATTGTCTGGGGAACAAAATGGCAGAAGAAATTCAGTGTGGATAAATGCAGAGTAATGCACATTGGAAAACATAATCTCAACTATACATACAAAATGATGGGGTCTAAATAAGCTGTTACCACTCAAGAAAGAGCTGCTGGAATCGTCATGGGTAGTTCTCTGAAAACATCCACTCAATGTGCAGCGGCAGTTAAAAAAGCTAACAGAATGTTAGGAACCATCTGGAAGTGGATAGAAAATAAGAAAGAAATTATCATAATGCCAATCCATAAATCCACGGTACGCCCACACTGTGAATACTGCAGGCAGTTCTGGTTGCCCCATCTCAAAAAGGACGTACTAGAATTGAAAAAAAACTATAGAGAAAGGCAAAAAAAAAAAAAAAAAAGATGGGGTGTGGAACAGCTTCCATGTGAGGAGAGAGTAAAAAGACTAGGACTGTTCAGCTTGGAAAAGAGACGACTAAGGGAGGATATGATCGAGGTCTATAAAATCATGAATGGCATCGAGAAAGTGAATAAGGAAGTGTTATTTACCCCTTCACATAACACAAGAACCAGGGGTTACCCAATAAAACTAATAGGCAGCAGGTTTAAAACAAATATAGTGAAGTATTTCTTCACACCGTGCATAGGCAGCCTGTGGACCTCATTGCTAGGAGATGTTGTGAAGATGAAAAGTATTACTGGGTTCATGGAGGATGGGTCTATCCATGGCTATTAGCCTGGATGGTCAGGGATGCAAGCCCATGCTCTGGGTGTCCTTAAACCTCTGGCTTCCAGAAGCTGGGACTGAATGACGGGATGAATCACTCGATAATTGCCATGCTCTGTTCATTCCTTCTGAAGCATCTGGCACCGGCCATGGTCAGAATACAGGATTCTGGGCTAAATGGACCATTAGTCTGACCCAGTATGGCCATTCTTATGTTCTCTGATTAACCATTTCTCCAACACAGCTGTTTTTAAAAGCTATTCCTTCAATTGTAGATATGGAGGTCAATTTTGTCTTCAGATATCTTTTTAAAAAACTCAGTTTAATGGAATTTAAAAATATATATAATTTTTTATTATAAGCATTGCAACCCAAGCACTGAAGGCCGGTACAAGGTCTGGATAGCTAGAAAGTGAAAAAACTTGCCTGTAAAGAAAACTGAAATTGGCTAGTGTATTTTCATTGTTTAATCTGAGATAAAAGAAAAAAGTAAACAATGTGATCAATGGTAAAAAGTAAATTTTGTTTATGAATTTATTTAAGTTTCTGACCTTCATGTTTTGATGTAACAAAACTTTGGTTATCCCTAAAAATGAGGTAAGAGAATGGGATTAAACTATTTAAATTATTATTTGCTCACAGTTTAAATTTGGTAGGTTTGTATATCGTATGGGAACTTCATTGTATGTTTATTAAAGGCTTCTATACAGATAAAAAAAGAAAATACTGTCCTGTAGCATATTCCTGTACACATAAATAAAAACTGACTTTTCAGCTAACACATTTTAAGCCGAGATAAGCAAACTTCAGAAGGTTTGACAATTTAAGTTTGGGTAAACATCCAACAGTTCCGTTGTTTATCTGAACTCTAACCAGACTTTTTGAGGCTCTCCCCAACTTGTCCACCAGTGGTCTTTTGATAGCCTTTCTCTTGCCTTTGATCCTTTAAGTTTCCCAGCTCTCTTGCCAGTGCCTTGATGGCCCAATGCCCAACAGGGCTCTGCTTTTCTTGACGATGATCGGTTACCTACCTTTTGATATGATCATGCACTTCTCCAATAACACCCCACCCCCAGATGCTTGGATTGTTCACATGAAAGTCTGCATGCCTCTACTGTTCTTGCCTTTCTGAAGGGCGGAGACCAAAGGCCCTTTTTCTCTCTCTCCCTCAAATCCATGTAGTTGGTGTCTTCAAGGGGAGGCCTTTCCAGGCTTTCCTAACCTATGAGTAGCAAAATTCTTCAGGAGAAGCCTAAGCAGTCCTCTCCCTTCCACTCAAAAGACAAGAGGTATCTGGTGTGACAAGGTCTAGCAGGCTCCCTAGACATCTGAATTCACCGAATACTGGCCTAGAGCACATTCACTGAGCATCCCATGGGCCACTGAGTGGCTGTCATAGCTGATGAGCCTGATGAGATGATCCAAAAGGCAGAGGGGAGTCACAGGGAGAAAAGACTGTTGCTAGGGCTACTGGGCCAGTGGGAGTGAATAGCAGACATGAACAGCCCACATTCCTTTTATTAATGCCTAAGTTAGCTCTCTCCAGTTCTTGTGGGTCAGCACCCTGCATACATAACTCTTGTAGTTGTCTGGAAGCTTGGATGCACCAGGACCATTGACGAGAAACATTTTGTTTTGGCTGTATGAACCTATTTAAGTAGCTCAACTGCAGTGCTCCTGTATTTATTCCTGACTGGAAAATATACTGAACATAATCTGGTGCCTCTTCTTACAAGCATTAACAAGACTGTATTGGCCTTATTTCTCTACGTGCAGTAGCCTGTTTGACTTCCATGCCTTACTTCTTCTTTTTTTTTGTACCCACAAGTTGTATTGGTTAAAAATAATCTTCTCAAATGGTTTTTATCTCAAGTATTCAGTTTACCCCACTCTGTAACTTCAGATGTGTCGTGGAATCAGCAGTTGTTAATGAAACAGTCACAACATATTTCAGAAGAAGTTAGACAGAAAACATCTCTGGATCAGAGCATAGGCCAGCAGGCTAATTCCCCAGGCGAAAGGAGAAGGTGGGTCATGGACCTTTGCTTGATAGCCCCTTTTACCCGTGATGAGATGTCTTTCTAAGGGCATTATAAATAAAATATAGTGTAAAGTTTGAGAAGTTTTGTTAACTCTAATTTTCTTTTTGGTGCTATCCAATGTGTTTCATAAGTTACTTTAAAACATGCTATTTTGTTGGACCAGTGCTGATTAATCATACCATGTATAAATGTTACTAGTTCCTGGTTTTCCTACAAAACACCTACCTTTATTAATTTCAGTTCCTTCACCTGTTTTCTCATAACTCACCTCTCTGTTGAAGCCCATACCCCAGCTGCCATTAATCCTGTGACTTCTCTTTAGCTCTTTAACCCCTGGAATGTATAGAAGTTAATATATTATGTTTGTGTTAATTGTATACTGACTATGCAAAGTGGCAGAGTTAACGTTGCTGTAGGAACCTGGGGGAAAATTCTGACCCCATTGAGATCAATGGCAAAACTCCCATTGACTTTTGAGAACCTAATTTCTCAGCTTCTAATGATGTAATACTCATCTTTGCATTTCATAAGAAATGCAATCTGAGTGAAAGTAGTCAAGGCAAGAGTGAAATATCAACTAACTTTCTTCTGATGCTGAAATAGTTTCTGGCTGCTACTTTCCATTTCCATATTCTTTGTCTTAAAAGATATCTATATAGCAACATTCTGAAATTTAAAACAAAAGATACTAAGATTAGTAATTTTTTTTTGGATCTTCACTTTGACTTCACTTTGTTTCTCTGGTACTTTGCCTTGCATTTCTAGATAAGCATTACTAAAGGATAGCTTCTGCTCTCTCAGTAAGGGAGACATTCTGCTTTAAGTTTCACAAGCAAAATATCAATGTTGGATGTTAGAGAAATATTTTAGAGCTCACAATGAAGCATTTATGAGGATCTGTTTAATATACACTAACACAAACTTTTATACAAATGAATGCCTTATCCCTCACCTATAACTCTTGTTTCACCTCCCTTGTTTTTCCTCATTTATTATTTTAATTATAACTGTGCTATTTGTTAAGTCTAGGAGTAGAAACAGATGGTGTGAGTTGTGTCCAATCAAAACTAACCAGCTTAGTTTGAATTTCAGCCATCTAATACCTACAGCAAACTACTTGTGAACAATTTACACACTGGGAATTAATATTGAAATTATTCAGTTAATAATTAGTACATATGAGCAAAACCTGATCTGATCACACACAACTTTTGAGCAGAGAGAGGTGAAATTGGTCTAATAATTTTTCATTACAAATTATTTGCTCAGCTCTTCTTGCATCTCTTGTTGTTCAGTTTTTTGGGGGCCTGTGATGAAGTTACTGTTCAGTATGAATAATTATTCTTGCTAGATCGACACTCCAAAAAATTATATATTCTTCTTTATGTCAAAATAACAGTGAGTGTTTATATTATAGTTTACTAACAATAGAGATTGTATTTAAGCAGCAGAGCTAAATTTTAGTTCTGGCTTATTTTTACCTCATTCGTATGAGACTGCTAGAATATTTATTAATTTATTTTTCATCTTACTGTAACTTTCTCTTCTGTATTTTAGGACAGGCTGTCATGAGAATTTCAGGCCTGGACTGTCATCTCCATGTTCTCCTACACCTCAAAGCCACTCACCCAACAGGTACCAAAGGTCAATAAGGAATTTTGCAGACTGACTAATTCTTTTAAAATATAACTTTAAGGGAAACTTCAAAGATGAAATTGTAGCAGTTCAATTCTATTAATATTATTTTAATGTTGTTGGTATTTTCAAATGTCCCCTGCAATAAGTAATTTTCCATCATCATACATTTTTAGTTTTTTTCCCCCATAATACAGTTCAGTGCAAACGTTAGTTTATGGGACTCAACATTGCTATAAAATTCCAAATATAATATAAGCCTTAGTCCAACAAAGCATTTAAGCATGTGCTTCCCTATAACACAAGAGGGCATCCATTGGCTCAGGATTAGTCACATGCTTAAAGTTTAAGCACATGCTTAAGTGCTTTGGAGCAGCAGGGTCCGATTTTGTGGGAGCGACCACTCCTGTTGTTCATGTGTGTTACTATGTACTGTGAAACGCACATAGTAGAGCTTTTCAGCAGCACAATTTAAGTGAAAAACAATTCAGGTTTTGGTCTATATGTCCAATACCTCCTGCATAAAACTAGAAAAGAGGCGGAGTGTGGGGATCTCGATTATAAATTGCTCCATTCTCCCCCTATATGCAACACTAAGCTTGATTCACTAGTATCAAAATATCACTTCAAGTGTTTTCAGCTGTGTTTAGGGTTTTCAAATTTAATCCAGCTTTCAGCTGGAGTAGGGAAAGTATATTTATTTAAGCTTAGTTGGGGAAGCTCTTCATGAGACTGACATTTTTCAACATTTGTTGACAGAAATCCTGTCCTTAATTCGCAGACTTGAAGCACATGTTGGTTCCTTTGATATCCCTACACTCATGCTAATCTTTTAGAGGCCTAATTCTCTCACACAGAGAGCAACGCAGCTCCCAATGAGACATAAGTGCCAACCTAAACTAAACGTTTAGCAAAGGGTTAGTTGAATGGAGGGTGGTGTTTGATTCTAGTATTTATTTATATTGGTTTAATGTCTCATGAAGCTCTCCTTGTTGTATGATTTGAAATAACGCAGAATATTTCTCCCACAGTTCGTTACAGTGTGTCCTCCTGCCAGTGCTATTTGCATTGGCAGTGGAACCACTGGTGCCTTATTTTCAACCTCTCCTCTTGTTTTTGCTAATACTAATAATCTAATGGCAGATGGGATTTTTTGTTGTTGTTGTTCTTGCTTGCAGAATGTGTTGTGGCCCTCTTTTTGATCCACACCTGTATCCCTGACCTAAAAACCTCGCTACAGGTTTCTTCCAAGGTTGGCCACAGTGCTTTCAGCTGTTCCTTCAGGCTCTCTCTGTGTGTCTTACCCAGGGTCCCCCCCCCCCGCCCCAGTCTGTTCTGTCCTCCCATACATCACCTCACCACTCCCAAAAACAATACTCAGCAAAGGCTCCTGGGCAGGGCCACATACTCCTTTTCCTTACGTGGGGCTTAAGTTTATGATTATGTTAACAGAAGGCAGAGTTCACACCTGTCAATCTCAACCCATAACAGGTTTCACCCAGCTCATAACAATATTTTGCTTTATTTAAACTCTGGATTATTTCTTCATAGTCTTAGCAGTTGTGCCCTGGTTTGAGTCCCTTTTCTGGGCTTCAGATTAATTGGACTAAATCAACTATGCATGTGTTGGAAACAAGGGACTGGATATCATGTCATTACTCCCATTAAAAACATGAAAATACCTTTCTTTAAATATTCTGGGATTATTATTTCTAAAACACTTAATTTATAGAATTTAAACATTTTACGCGTTGTAATCAATATACAGACCTGAAAAATTGGTCTAGCCTCATTAGTTGTGGTGGTGGTGATCTGTATTATGGTAGCGCTGACAATATTCTAAATACTGTCAACACACACAAAAAGATATAGTCACTCCCTGAGAGTTTACAAGCGAAGAAGATGGATGAAGGAAGGGTAGAAGAAGGGCATTAAAACATACAGATTTAAAAATATCTTTAAATATCAACTCTGCCAAGTACCCTGCTACATTGCATTTATTAGTTGGCCAATTTCTTGTAGGCATCACAAGGCCTTCGAGGGGTTTGAAGGAAGAGGATAGTGGATTTACTGATTCACTCAGCAAGGTCATTCCATGTATAAGGGATGGCATGGAAGAGTGTGAAGCTGCTTGTGGAAGAAGCATACAAATGGGGGAAGGAGCAGGGTAAAATAATTAAGTGGAGGGAAAAGTAGAGCTGTGTGGCCTTTGGCGGTGATGGTAAGAAGCTCGAACTCGATGTGATAGAGAATGGGAAGCCAGTGGGGATTTTCAAAGAGTGGCCAACAAGCTCGGAGCAACAGACAAAGATGATCAGACAACCATTTTTTATGGATTTAAAAGGGATAATGTGGGTATCTGGGAAGCTAGAGCAGGAGTAATCAAGATGGAAGACGGGTATATGGATGAGGATTTTAACTGTAGGGACTGAAACAAAAAAGATTAGATCTTACAAATGTTAGAGAGAGAAGCTGCAAGGTTTGGATGTGGCCTGGATGTTTATGGCAAAAATAACCCCCATTCTTCCAGGTTATGAACCTGAGTGATAGGGCGGATGGCGATGTCATCAACAGTGACCGACGACAGGTGGCAGGATAGGGTGGGCCTGGGATAAAGAGTTCGTTTTTGGCCATGTTGAGTTTTTAAATTAGTGGTGAGACATCCAGGAGAATAATTTGAAGAGACAGGGTGAGATGCAGAATTGGATGGAGAGGGAGACAGATTAGAAGAATAAAAATGGATTTAAGTCTTTGGTGTAGAGATGATAGTTAACTTATCTCCTCATATGGTTTTAACCTAGGAAAAGAGTGTGATGATAGAATAAGTGGGTCCCATGATGGCCTCATATGGAGAATGGAGGGGGGAGGAGAGGAGGACCCTTTGAGAGACACTGAATGAAGTCAGAGAGGTGGTAGGAGGGCAAAGAGAGGAACTAGATGTGAAAACCAAAGGAAGATAAAACTTTGAGAAAGAGCTGGTCAGGTCAGGGAGGATAAAAATGGAATAAATTCATCAAGGTTGCCAAGACCTGGACAAGAAGAGATCTTTGAGGAGTGTCATAACAGTAGTTTTGGTGGACTGAAGATGGTGGAGGCTCCACTGGGCTTTATCATTGATTGGGAGAGTAAAAGTACAGTAAATGAAAACAGTGTTGCCATGTTTACATTACTTACTTTCACATATTCCAATTAAAATTCCTATTTCCTTTTTTCTCCAGAAATGAAATGTGGCCACTTTTTCATTTTTATGGACAAATGGGGCATCTGGAGTGAATCTTAAAATATTTTTGTCTATATAGGAAAGTGGTTTAGCAGTACCAAACTTTAAGGTTTATTGTGTAGCCTCTCAGTTGCATTTTATTATACTTTGGTGTAAAGGGAGGAAGCTTATTGGAAGCTTTATAGTTCATATTCCGAAAGGGGTACCAAAGTGCAGGCAATCTGACTACTGCTTAAATTAGCATTTGCTGAGGGGAACACAGTGATTTCTGGCACTGGGGATCAAATTATCTCCAGAAACATGATAAAACAGTGTGGGTTACATTTTCAAAAATGTAATGTGATGAATGTATTGGAAAAAGGAGTTGTTTGCATATGTAATTGCACAAAAAACCTCCTCACTTGCAGAGCAAAATCTAAACCATAGGAAACAGTGTTTGTGCATATAGTTGCAGTCTAAGCAACTTAGGAACCTAAGTCACATTGACTTTCTATAAGACTTAGGGTCCTAAATGCCCAAGTCGCTTTTGTAAATGGGATTTAGTCTCCTAAATCGCTTGGGTGGTTTGGAAAATTTTACCCACAGTGCCTAAAATTCACTTGTTCCTTTGTTCAACCAACTGATTCTGCAATCAGAAAAAAATCAGTGGCAATTGAATGCTTCACTTTACCACCGTTGATAGAAATAAACACTTTTTAATAAAATTCCAATCCTCTCAACAAGTGTTTGTTTCAAAAATAGAACTGTGACACGTTTTTGCTCCTTGGCTTTTTTTTTTTTTTTTAATTCTTCCGCTGGAGACCCAATTTGCAGAGTAAAACACTCATCATTTTTATTTTCACTCTTTATAGTGAAATCTATTTTAAAATGATTTTTAATCTAAGGATTCCCTCAGCAATTGAATTTGCAGGCAAATGAGAACTAAGCATTGCAACCTAGGTTTTTGTTATTAATTGAGCTTTTAAGTGAATTTCTAGGGCTCCTGGAAGATGTTAGATTCACACTAGTCATTGAAGTACTCTATCAGCAGTACCAGAAATGGTAATGAATGCCAAAACACAGCAGTCTGCACCATTGCAACTCAACGTTGGCCTGGATGTCTTAATCTCCAGAGACCTCTCAACCCTAATACTTGGCTTCTCTGCTGATACTCCCAGTAAGGGTAGTGATTATGATGAAGCTTCTTTCTAGAGATCTAGATTCAGGTCTTCTAGGAACTAGATTTCCAAAATATTTCAGGTACGTTAGGCTAACAAAAAATAGTTATGAAGTGGTAATAACATATGATCCCTACCAGTAATAGACTAGATTTGAATCTGTGACGTAGAGGAGAATGGTGTTCTATCCCACTGAGCCACCTTATACTAGGGATGTAAAATGTTAACCAATAAGCATTAAGCTTACTGGTTAACCGACTTTAACTGTTAACCCCCAGCTGCACCATGCCGGCCTGTCCTGGCCCCAGCCCCAGCCGCGCCCCACCAGCCGGACCCTGGCCCGGACATGTGAGACCCCCGCCCTTGCCGGCCGGACTCTGGTTCCAGCCATGCAGCGCCGGACCCCGGCCCCACCCCGCCAGTTGGTCAGCTGCCCCACAGCCAGCTGAATGACCCCAGCCCTGGCCTTGCCAGCCAAAGCAACCCCAGCCCTCTCCCTTTAATCGGTTAACCATTCAAAGGGTAGAATTTTAATCATTTAAACCATTAACTTTTTAAATGATATTTATCTCCCTACCTTGTACCCTGCAAAATGCCTTTAAATAAATCAAAATTAATTATGTTTGCATCCATAGACTTAATTTGGATACAATTAGACGACTAAAATGGTTAAAATGCAATTACACTTTCAGTTTGCCCCAGGCCCATCCCAGTGTTTCTGCTTTCTCAGTGAGGTCCACAATAGCATCTGCTCCATTAAGAAGAATGTGAAAATTGAAAGCATTAATGTAACCAGATTTTGATTAGTTTGAGATTGTTTTTTAATGTGTGTGCTCTGTGTTCGGATCCCTCTTTGTAAATGTAGCCCTGCAAGTCTAGCTGTAATATATTTTAAGCAATTTCCCACAGTGTGCTTAGCAGTGTACTAGACTCACAGCAGGAGTTTCCAGGCTGTGCAGAATATGCAACCCAAGCGGTGGTGGCGCTAAGGTGGCTTTAAGCCACCTTTATGCCTTCCCAATCCTAGGCTGTTGCAGAGGGCAGAGCTGCCCCAGTGTAATTTGGATAAATCTGTAGGCCTGTCCCTGGCCAGCAGAGCTGCCCAGAATCATTCCAACACTACCTACTGCAACCACATGCCCACCCATCCCTTACATGTCCCTCCCACCCCCAGTATGCCCCCTGTGACAGGGCTTGTGTAGGAGTCTTTGGAAGACACCTGCTGCTGTCTTCAGTTCCTTTGCTGAGAAAATTCTTCCCCAGCTGGAGCAGAGGCTTTTAGAGTCCTTTTAAGACTGCTTCTAGCCCTTTTTACCCAGCATAAAGGGGCCAGGGCAGGGTGTGAGGCTCACCCACAGTGAATATAGTCCTTGCCCAAAGGGTCTACAAATGAGTGACCTAGTTTTCAGAGAGGCTATGTGCTTTCAGTTCCCCTTAAAATCCGTGAGAACTGCATGTTTTCAGCACTTCTGAAAATCAGGTCTCTGAAGATTAAAAGTAAAGAATGAATTTGGCAGGTAGCCTAAGAAAAGATTAACTTTGATATTTTTTTTTAATCTATTGCTACTATTTTTGATCACTGCAGGAGAACTGATTCTCTGAAGGATTTTAATGTAGAGATTTAAATGTCTTACATCTTAGTGTTCAGTGCTTGTAATCAAGAGGCTGTTTCATCCTAGTTATTTATGAATTGCAGCATCTTAGCAGCAATTGGTAATTCCAAGTCACATTCACTTAAAGTGATACAGTATTTGTTCTAAAAATGGTTTAACACATGCAGATGTGGCATCTGTTTGAGGATGTAGTGTACTTTGAGACTAATTTACAGCAGCAAGATGACTTTCATCTATGCCCTCTTGATTCCTCTCTATACTGATTGTATGGAAATGCTCTGAGATGATCTTATGCCAATTAACACAGCATCCTTATATCATGAATCTGGAGATATTTGACTTTTCTGCTAAGAGATCTCTTCAAAGATCTCCTGATTTGAGGTCCATGATATTTTTCATTTATAGGTGTGGCTGCTCATGGGATGTTAAGGCCAACTTTTCAAAACAAAGCACAAAACTTTTGCCTGTTAGTTTTAGACTTCTGCCTGCCTGATGTTGCCAATGTCTGGTTATTGCTTCTCTTTGGGAAGCTAAAAGAGAGATGGAGGAATGTGTTTGTTTGTAAGCTTTTCCCTATTACTTTTCTCTTATCTTTTTATTAGGAAGTACTTGACATAGTGGAAGGATATATTGCATAAACACCCAAAACTATATTTTAAGGCTGTTTTTTTTTTAAGTAAAATTTAACAAACCGTATTCCAATAGCAATAACCTAGTGCAGGGTTTGCGTTAATGCACTTTTCTGGTGGATAAAGAGGCATTTGCCTTTGTTCTCCCATTATATAGCCAAGGTATACATCAATGGACTACAAATACACACTCTTTTGTGGCTTATTGTTATGTTGTGGCACAAATAAAGGTAAGGGTAAGTACTGTATGTTTGTCTTATCACTGCTCAAGCACACACATCAAAGCATTCATTTGAAACTCATGAATCATTGAGAAATTTCTCTCCTACCTCTACCCAATGGCTGATTTATTACTACTTAGTATTGTTAATACACTAGTGCCAAGAGACAAGGTCCCTTTCAGAATCAGGGCCCATGTTGCTAAGCAATGTACAAACACAAAACCAGTCACACACTTCCTGTTCTGAAGAACTAAAAATCTAAAAATATAATCAGCATGTGGAAGGAATGAGGAGAGAGGAATATATTCAAGCATATACAATTTTACATACTTTATTTATAATATTTTTTTAAATGTCAATTGTAAGTACCAGCTATTCCCAGTTGTCCCCCAACAATCACTGTTGTTAACTGGATGATTTCTTACAGGCATCATGGCAAAGCTGAGCCTTGAGGAAAGATTTAAAACACACTTAGGTAAATTGTTTGAAAAAATGCCATGCTAACAGTTTGGTTGTAAATAATTCAGAAACTCAGTGGCTTAGTTTTCCCTGATGGAGAAGTGAGTTTCTGAATTATTTTATTATTTGAAACGTAACTGTTACGTTACTTGAAAAAAATTCAGTGTTATCTAAAAGTGTGCTATGCTAGTAACATTGACAATCCACATGTATTTCCAGTTGGATTGTTACATCTTCAGTTAGGGTAAAAATAATCCACAGTAGTAATTCCTTTTGTTTAACTCCATCAACGGTGCCGTCATATTTAAGCAATTTGCACCTTCTCTTTCTGACTTGGCATGTAGATGCGGTACATCTTCTAAGCACTATACAGACACTTAAGGAGTGGAGACTATCAAAAGCACTTCAGGTCCCAGTGAAAGTCCATCTCCCCCTAGCACGTGAATCTTCACAGCACAACTGTGAGATAAGTTGATAAGCATTATTCCCATTTTTACAAATGGGGAAACTGAGGCAGAGAGGTGCAGTGGCTTGACCCAGACCACACAGTGAGTCAGTGGCAGAGCTAGGATTATAACTCAGGATCACCTGACTCCCAACACTTCACTCATTCTTCCAGGCCACTCTTAATAAAACTGCATAAACATTTGTTTGCTCTCTGCCACACATTGCTCTTACATTTTTAAAAAATATATATTGTCTTTTAGGTCTGTCAGTGGAAAGAAACTATGTTCTACCTGTCGTCTTCCTCTTGGAAAAGGAGCTGCCATGATTATTGAAACACTTGGTCTATATTTTCACATTAATTGCTTCAGGGTATGACTTCATTATTATCTTGGTTGTTTAAAAAAGATTTCATGCTACCTGTGTCATGGTTACTGTGGGAAGAAAGTATGTTGTAATTACTGATCATGAACACTGGAAATGGGAGGAAGTTATTATTCTGCACCACTGTTATGCATTTGTATTGAAGAGGAATTAGAATGGTGTAAATTTGTTTCTTTCCTATCAAATAGTTACATCAAGGGTTCTGTTAATTGAACCAAGACCTGTGATTTGTTAGCAAGTAACTGCGCAGATATTATTCCGCAATCTCAAATAACAGAAGTTAGAACACTGGTTAATGTCCAGTATACATGTCATTTCCCAAGTATAAAATATTTGAATGCTGGTATCTGATGAAGTGTGCTTAAATAATTTATCAAATGAATCTTTCAAAGTAGTTGTGACCAACTCCCCCGCCCCACCCGTTTTCAAGTGATCAGATTCATCTTGGAGAGATTTCACTGCTTAGCATCTTAGAAAAATTATATATGAATTATACTCTGTCAGTTTAGAAATGCTTATAGCTAGATAAAGTACCTGTCACTTTAATTTCTGTTCTTTTACACATTGTCTTGTGAAGTATATGTTGGCTATTCAGCACACCTGAGATTCAGATGCAAAGCAAACCCTACATCAAGAAACATTTTCTGTGACCCAGTCACTGAGGTTTGAAACTATGCTGACACTTTTCTAGAGAACTATATTTGAACAGACTTCTTACTAATTAGCTGCTAAACAGTTTAAGATCTCTGTTTAGATAGAATGTAAGTGTTGGATGGAAGGAAGACGCATTAAACATTCCATCACTTGCTCCCATTTCAAATGTTTGCACTAGTACAATGTACTTGGTACTTTGTGACCTTTGTGTTACATGCAAATGATTTTTAATTTTTTCTTCTTCCTACTATATATAGGAAGAAACAGGTAAAATTGCAGTGCCTCCATGATGATATTGACTAGGTAGCTGAAAAACGATTGCAGAATTTTTTAACCAACATCTTAATCAAAATTATCCCATAGATCCCAAATTGCTGCTCCCAGCTTTTACTTTGTAAAGGAGGCAGCATATAAGTAAAGGTGGACAAACCTGTTCCTCTAAAATAAAAACCAAATCTAACCTTTGCCTCAAACTGAAATTTGCTTCTGCCTCACAAAGGGATATGCATGCAGGCATTGTCCAGTGTCTTCATGAATGTGCTTTTCTGATTTTCACCAAGACCTCAAGTAGAACTAGTCTAAGAGAGACTGTTCTTATGGTATTTCTCAGTCAGCTAAGTTGGTGATTTCTAGAAATCTCAAGAGAACACCTGGTCTCACATCTCCAGCCTGATTTACACAGCATACATTCAGATAAGCGTTCAATAACCATCTTCATCTTTACAACCTCTGACCTTTCTGAGGTTTGCCTGTCACAAAGGGCTCAGTTCTATAGTAACGTCTCAGCAAAATCCTTATTAATTTTAATGTGCATTTAGTCTAAGTGAAGACTTATGGGATCATGCCCTAAATGTAGCCTGCTCTGAAAACCCTGCTTTTAGACCACAGGAAATCTTTTTTTCACCTCACAAGGAACTCATGAAATGAAAATCCAAACCTTGGAAAAAATGAGATAGAGAAAAAGAAACCTGTCCCATAAACCTTACTCTCTCCATTCTTCTTCAACCAATAGTGTGGAATTTGCAAGGGACAGCTTGGAGATGCAGCAAGTGGAACAGATGTCAGGATTAGAAATGGTCTTCTCAACTGCAATGATTGTTACGTCAGATCCAGAAGTAAGTACCAGATTGCATTTTAAGATAAGATAAAATTTAAGATAAGATTGCATTTTAAGGTGTCCATGGTGTTCTTCCTTCCACACTACATTCTAGAGTTAATCCTGTCATTCTTGTTGGAAGATGTTTAGTTATTTACTAACTGTGCATATGTTCATATGTAACATAACAATATTAAGCTGTTGTTACTGTCAATTGCCATCAAAAATCTCTCTGCCCTAGTCGCCCTTTATGTTAGCTTTGCAATATAATGCATGAATAATGTTCGGTATTGTAAACTTACTCAGTTTTTAATTGCTGTTCATATTTTTGAGAGGATGGGAAGTTTCCCTGTGTAACAGCCTTGAAGGTGTTCACCACCACCTAGGGTGACCATATTTCCCTTTGCTGAATACAGGAAACCTGGTACAATTACTGATATTCAGGCGAGTTCAACGGCAATCAATCAGAACTATGCAGTACAAACATTCAAATTAACATCAAGCTGACTGAGCCTCCGTTAAAAAGAAACACTGCGTAGTTGGATTCTTTTTGTTTACCTTCTTATCTTTAAGGCTTTAGAGTTCACATGGGGAGAGAGGTCACACACACACACACACACACACACACACACACACACACACACACACACACACACACACACACACACACACACACACACACACACACACACGGAGAGGTGACACGCACTCCTGGTTGACCAACTGACCCAACCCTCCCTGCCCTGCACTCTCCGCCATCCATGCCTGGCTTGGCCCCGGGACGGGCCTGCCTCTCCTGGCACCACATCCTTCCAAGGCAACACGAGGGGGGGCATGCAGGGTCACAATTCCGCCGCCCCCAGATTTCTGCCAGGGCTCACACCAGAATGTGGTCAGCAGCAGCTTTTCGGCACTGTTGGGAGGAAAGGGATGGGAGCTGCTTCAAGACACAGAGGAGGAGGGAGGAAACAGATGACCTGGCCCATGTCTTTGCAGAATTCATCTCTTCCCCCTGGCTGGAAGCAGCTTGTCCCTTCCTACCCGCACAGCGTTGAAAGGCAGCTAACACCTCCAGGCTGCTGCTGGCCACCAATATAACCCAGCTGCCTCTGGTTACAGCACGGGCAGGAAGGGGTTAAGCCCTACGGCTTCATCATGCACCAGGGCCCAGGGAACCTGACTGCAGAGGTTTCAGTGAACCACCATCCAGAGAGGTGGCTCAGCAGGAGAGGGTGCCTAGGGGACAGAGCAGCCCCTTGCTCCCTGGGGCAGAACCCAGGGCGGAGGGAGGGGCGGGTGAAGAGGGTGCTAAGCCCTTGCCCTGGGGGCTGCTGTGGAGCCTGCAGGCATGAACAGGCTGGAAATCACTCTCCCCCTTCCCCCCCCCCCCCACCCTACCACTCCAGAGCTTAGCTGAGGGGTGGAGAGGCTGCCCTGTACTAGCGCTGTGCAGAGCTTTGGCACATGCAGGGCTCGGCTCCTCCTGGCTAGTGCTCAGAGCCAGAGGGTTTGGGGCTTTCCTGGGGTGCCGGCCCAGCCAGAGGCTGTGGGGGGAGGAAGGAGCCTGCCAGCCAGGCTGTTGGTGAGCCGAGCACTCTGACCAGAGGCTGGCTCTCCGCACAGCGCTGGGAGTTGGATGCATCCTTCTGGGGGGAATGTGGAGGAGCAGTGGGGCTGGGGAGTTGAAGGGGCAAAGCAGGGAGAGGACAGTGAGTGGGGAAGCACGTAAAGGGCTGATGGGTGGGCATCAGAGGCGACACGTAACCAGCCGCCGCCTGGCACCTGCCTGCACTCACCAGCCACCACAGCTCGCAATGCACAGCCACTGCCGGCCGGAAACGGGATGGGGGCTGGGCCCTGCTGGCTGAGAGCCAGCATGCAGCAGGGGCTGCGCTGACGAGCCAGCAGGGAGAGCAGCTGGCCCCATGCGCTGCATCTTCACCCCGCCATCAGCCTTCCACACCCACCCCTATCACTGGCCACTGGACCCTGCCTTACACTCACCGCTCGTGGGCAGGAGGCTGGCAAGCAGGGATCTGGCCAGCATCAGGACCCACCAATACTGATGCGGGGGAGACAGAAAATGCAGGACAATTTGCCCGTTTTTAGGAAAAAGTCGGGACACCTGTGGGAGGGCTTAAATATGGGACTGTCCCTTTAAAAACGGGAGGTCTGGTCACCCCTACCACCACGCTGCCCCACTTTGATCCTCTTTCTGTCCAAAAAGGACATCAGAGCCCATGAACATTGCTCTTTAATTGGCAGAAGGGTCCCTGTTAAGCAGTATTAGACATGCCATCCCATTTAATGTCTAAATACCTGGCCCCTGCAGCACACTCAGACCTTGTATGTCCTTGAGATTCCTGTTCATGGATCTCTGACTTGTCACTGGAGAGTGTAGGACAGTTGCTACCACTTGGTGTAGGCCAGATTTTGTTCCTATCTACTATGCCATCTACATGTGATTGATATCAAATTACTATAGAATTTTTAGCCCCTTTCCTTCCTTTCCCTCCTCCCAGCACATAGTCAGATATATAGGATATTCACTTCACTTTTACTCTGCATGAAAGGAAGGGGGTGTGGAGAAAAACACAGAACACCACCCTAGACTTGATCTGAAATTTCTGTTGAATACTGAATATCCAGGAAATGTTTGCTATTGATGGGACAAAACACAGGGTCCTCTTCCTTCCCCCATATTATTTCCTCCCCTCCCAAAAAAAGTCTGGCTCTATAAATCAAGGAACAAAAATACTCTGGTCCACCCACAAGTTGTACTCAGTCCTAATGTATTGATTTTTGAGTTTAGAAATATTTCCATATTCTTAGACATAGAGGGTGCTGTTGTACAGCCTCTCATTCATTTGCACAGTTGCTTTTATTTCTGTTATGAAACTCTTTTAGGCACCTTACATCAAACCAAACAACATTAGAAAACTTAGAAATTCTTCTTCATATCTATAGGCTTGATCATGCAAAATCTTACTCAAGTTGGTGAGGAACTGGCCATAAATGTGTATACCTGTGTTTCTAGCTATATATAAAAATTGGAATAAAATTCAGTATTTTTTTTCTTCCCCTTCCCCAATTTTTTATTTATTTATTTATTTATTTATTTGGAAAGAGGGTTGTGGTCCCATTTACAAGAGAGGGCACTGTTGAGTATTATTACTGAGTATATGTGAGGTAGCAGTTCTCTTCTGCAATTTTGTTACAACTTTGTGCCAGGAAGTAGAAGAAAATACAATGTATTACAGTGATGTCACTTGTGCATATGTGATTTAAGGTTCTTTGTTTTCATTACAAATTAATATTCTGTGTTTGTACAGTGCCCAGTGAAATGGGGTTCTGATTCATAACTAGGGCTCCTAGGTGCTAGGGTAATACAAATACTATTTTCAGAATTTCGTAGCTTACCTTCAGGTGTTTTCTCTAAACTGAAAATTGGCCTCTTTCTGCAGTGTCTCTGCTCAGGAGCTTTTATTTTTATTCAAAATTTTTAAAATTTACCCACTTGTGCTTAAGTTCCAAAAGTGGACAAATAGTTCAAGTGTAGGCGTTCTAGAGGGATTGATTTTGTTGACCTTCAACGGTTGAAATAGTTTATCTGTATTTTGTCTGGCTTTTATTTATATATAAAAAATTTGGAAGACCATTTGTCTGAAATAGAGGACAGGATACTACAATGTTAGCGCTCTTACACAAACCAGAAGTTGTGCAAATAAGAGGCTGAGAGGGGTATGGACACACTTGCAGAACAGCTGCCTACCAGAAGTTTGCCTGAAGCTGCAAATTACTTTTTCATAATGTTTAAAGTTTAGAAACTTTACATACAAAAAGTATGTATATCAATGTGTCTTTAAAATTTAAAGTTTAGAAACTTTACATACAAAAAATATGTATATCAATGTGTTTTCTGTTTTTCTAGGGAGAAAACTAAGTGGCCAGGGTATTTTTTTTTAAATAAGTGACTGCAGTTTATAGATAGCTTATCTTTTTAGAACAACAAATTAATACAGATGAACTTTAAAAAAAAGAAAAGAAAAGAAAGAAATATTCTTGTCCATATCATTAATGTTATACATGTGACACTGACAAAGAAGTTCTAAGGCAAAGTAGTTAACCCTCTTCTTTAACTTGTGTATTGCCTGGCTACAGGAGGAGGCTGCTTCTGATCAGTGTGTGCAGTCATATAATGCAGAATTGGCACAATGGAATTGGCTAAAGATGACTTATCAACCTCTGCCATGTTGTTCTACCATAACTTTGTGTGTAAATTGACTGGAAGTGCATGCAGAATGTGCTAGCAGTGCAAAGGAGATCATTTGTCTTTCAAACATAAAGGATATATTCCTGCTAGGCCAATATTTATATCCTTGTCGTCCCCCCCCGAAGTTGGTGCCTAATTTATACCCTTAATTGACTATAGAACTAGGGGCACTACTGAGATGTCAAACTCTTGCCAGGATTTCTTGCATATAAATGTCACATGAGGGAAATCCTATATACTCCATTGTTTCAAAAGTAAAAAGTGTCAAGATTTGTCACCTTTGTAACGGTTACTATGTTTTTATTTTTTAATTTAGCTGCTGGGCAGCCAACAACGTTGTGACAGGAATGTCAGTCCTAAAAACTTTCTGCAAGAAGGAGCCTCCCCATCATGTCCCTAGGGCTGCTTCCAGACAATCACTTGTAAGAGCTCATATCCATGGACTTCATAGCTCCCATCTCATTTTGTAATGCTCCTATAAAAGGCTGCATCTGCTACTTTAAAGCACAGTATGATTTTTTTCCCTTTCTTAGTGAATTTGCATAATGTGTACGAAGAACATTTGGTAATTCATATCTGAAGTATTAAAAAAGAGGCTTTCCATAGTTTCAAACAAGTTTATGATTTTAAATCTGTTGTTTTGCTCTTTTCAAAGTCAGAAAAGATTCAATAAACCTATTTTGTTTTAATACTTCTAGGAATTAAAAAATTAAGTTCACAGAACCATTATGGAAGTTCTAGAATATGTCCATTCAAGATGAGAAATTGTTTAAAGATAGCATCTAATTAGTGCGTTTGCAAAACTAAACATCACAAGTGACTTTTCTGTTCTTACTGAAACTTTAGCTTTTTTACACAAAGATACTAGTTTAATAATACATACTGCAATTCTGAAACATTTTGTTTTATGTTACCTTCAGTGGAGGGTAGGAGTTATACAAATAAATTATTGCACCTTTAGCATTAGGATTTTTTTTCAGTGTGTGTATACATCAAGTAATGTTCAACAATATAGCTTAATAGTCTATCAAATAAAGATTTCTTCATTAAGCCTGAAAGAGTGTATGCCATTAGCAATTGCAAAAATCCCCAGTAGGATAATAAAGAGGAAATCTTTTCTTAACGTGTACAGAATTATACAATACTACCAAATTCTTGGGGGGCTGGCGTGGGTGAAGCTGAATCTAGCAGTGGTGGGTTGTTGGTACAGCTAAGGGGATCTATTGGCTTGTAATTTTCTCATGGCCAGTAGAGTTGTTACAAATGAATTAGAAGATCTTATGAATCTGATACCTTAATGAGATTCTATATAGTAGAAATTCATTTACAAACCAGACAGGTTGCTTTGGGTCCCATAAAGGGTCAATATAATTAGAATGTGTCAAACTATAAACAGCTGTGATTCAGTGCAGTACATCAGTGGACTTGAATCTGTGTTCCTTGTACATACAACTCTCATTGCACTCGGGGTGATTGTGAGTGTATAAAGAATGCAGGATGAGGTCCAATCTGTAACATTTTACAAAACAAACACAAAAACTGTTAAGCGCATTTGGGTCAGTTGCACCCTGTGCATTATAATAAGTATATTCTCCCATTAGTGCATACCAGTAGCTCCCTGAAACAGCAACTGGAGCTGTGGGTGTAGAGATCAAGAATATAGACACATTTTAGCTGACACATTACAGTTGTAAAATATTACAGTACTGGTTTCTAACTGTACTACATGGTGAATTTCAGCAGGCTGATAAAGAGAAATTATTCGAAAGCATCACACTTAGCAGCTTAAGATGCTCTTTAAAAATGGGGGAAAAAATCTATTTATTCTGCCTTAAAACCATGATCAACTAAATTAAGAGATTCCTTATTGTATGTGACAGAATATGTACACATCCATTGTCTTTTGATGTGTTGGTAAAAGGAAATAAAGTGGATATTAGGTGAGCAATAATTTTTTTTCTAAGTGTTTATATTGATAGCATCTATTTATTTAAAATGCTAGACAGTTATTTGCATGCAAGTTGCGTGCTCATGCAGAAATACTTTGTCACTGAAAACATTTGTACAATGTTGTAATTTTAAGACATTGTTGCTATCTAATAGAAAGTTGCATATTATTTCATTAAAACTGTGCCTTAGAAAATGCAAAGCTGTTGCACACGGTGGTGACTTATGGATGCAATAAATCCCAAGAGTAAAGCTAACAGGACTTCAGATGGGGGTTATTTTTAAAAAAAAAACAAAAAACTACAAAAAATAATAAAAAAGAAACTTTTGGATATATACAGCAACATCCAATGTTGTGATTAACCGTCTGCATGATTTACTGTTCAATGTTTTGATAACCTTGATGTTTCCATGTTTACACTTTGCATGTTGTCATCATAATACTTTATTGCAAATAATGCACAATATGAAAATTCAAAATACAGATTTTTATAAAGTAATTTTTTACATCTATCTAACTCCAACTGTTACACTAAGGGTATGTGACTATATTATATTCTGGGCCTAATTTTCAAAACATGACTTCCATTTTTGCATGCTTGAGTGTGAACCTTTGATATTAGTCATTAACACTTATGCACACAGGTGATAAGATTTAGATGTGTAAATCAGTCACCTGTGTGTACAAGTGTTGGATGTCACACAGGTCTGGTCTGTTTCTAATGAAGTCAGTGGTAAACTCCCAGTGCTTTTAGCAGAAGCATGACTGGAGACAAAATGCATGTGCAAGTTGGAGTTTTTATGTGCAGAGTTGCAAACGCACAAATGGATCTCTGATTGAAGCCTCTTGAAAACGTAGCCCTCCTTTCTCTCATTTTTTCATATATACATATTTTAGTGGGGCTAATTGCATATGTACCAAAGCTAATACAAAGCAGCATTCTTAGACCACACAGTGTTTTTCCATACTGAACAACTAGTCACCAGCACAGAACATTTTCTAAATGCTAATTGCCAATGGTTTGTGTTTATTTGATTTTTTTTTTTCATTTGGAGCCTGTCAAATGGAGTTCGGTCAGGCTAAGGCCTAGCTTTTTCCAATTCAAACACAAGTTTGATTTTTTGTTTTTTGTGGTTGCCGGAAAAATAATGCTTTACTACATTGAGCTACCATGTAAATGTGTGTGTTTCACAAAGTGATGTATTGTTGCTGAGCAAGTACAATGTAATGTTTTTTAGCTCTTGCAAAAGCTTATTTACCACCTTGTTACTTCAGAGAACATGGATAACTGTCATAACCATTTTATGTATTTCACTACCAAACTTTCATAGTGGTTTTCCTTACTCCTGCTCTGTAGTGTTATTGATGGAATACATACTGTAGCTGTCCAGACATGACATAATGGTTGGTGAGCTAAAAGGGATCCACCTTATATGCTGGGACAAGAATTACTGTCCTAGTTGGGCTAATGTTCTATACAGTGACACTAATCTTCACTTACAATATTTATTCTAAAATGCCTCTGGAAAGTAGGAAAAAATTGTCTAAAATGCAACAGCTTTTATAGTTAATGTATGTTTATAAATAAAATGTAGAATAAATTTAGTGCAGCGTTGATTTGTCTTGTTCTAATTAACTTCCCTTGGGCTGGGCAGTAAATAGCTGCTAAATTCTCTACAGCCATGTCCCACCTCGCTGGGGGCGGCTGAGCTGGAGGAAGTTCTGCCCAGAGGGTTGAGCGCCCCGCGATGGAAAACACGGAGCGGGCTGCTCCCTGAAGCCTGGCTAGTGCCAGACCAGGGGCTGGACTTGCTGGGAATGCGCCTGTTGCACTGAGCCGAGAGCTAGGCAGGGCTCTCTGGGTGGGCCTGATCCAAAGCCCAACCACGACTTCCCAGGGGCTTCACCGGGCTTGGGCTTTGGCTCAGCCCAGCGCCGGCAGCGCCCTGTCTGAGGACTGCACGAGTCCGCTTGTTATGCCCGCGGCCTGAGCGAAACGGGACTTTAGCGGCAGTGGCGCAGCGCACCCCCCTGCCGGCAGAGCGGGGAGCTCCCTGGGGCCCGCGCCGCAGTCGCCCGGAGGCAGGACGCCTGCAAGTGCAGCTGCCGGCCACCGGAGGCCGCTGTGGCGCCGAAATTGAAGGCAGCCGGCGGCAGCCGGAGTTACTCCGCCGCTCGCAGCCCACCTGCGGGGATCGAGCCGTGGGCGGGCGGAGCCCCAGCCCTCGGGCCCGCGAGAGGCCATGGGGGGCAGGGATGGGGCGGTGAAGGCTGGCTACCTCTCCAGCCCCCCGCCCAGCCCTACCTGCGCCAGCTCCCACCCTGCGGGTCCCGCCCCACTGCTCCCCCCAGTGACTTCTGCCCCCACCCCACCGCGCTGCTCCGGGGCTCAGGGACCGGCCCCCCAGTGGAGGGCGGCGGGCCTGCAGCTGCCCAGACCTGGCCGGGGCAGAGGAGTGGGGCCTGCCCGCAGTCCAGCGCCCGGAGGCGGGGGCTAGAGCCGGCGCTTCTTCGCGACGGGGACGCTTTGAAGGAGACACGGCCTGAGTCCAGCTGTTTCTGCAGCGCTTCCATTCCTCTCTTCGGGGCAGCGACTGGCTCTAACAACAGCACCTCCTACCATGGGCCGCCGGGACTGGAGCTAGGGCTGCTGCACCCCCTGGCTTCAAGTGGTTTCCCTCATATACAAGATCTGCAGTGTGGGTCAATGGTTCTGAGCACCCCCACTGTACAAATTGTTCCAGCACCCCTGCCATGGGGCCTTGTTGTCTCTGCGGACCTCCGGGCACTACAATAATACAGAGAGAAAATAACACTCCTCTGCTTATTACATGAGCATTGATCTATGCTCTGTGAACTGCTCTGGGTGACAAAGCAAAGGGTGCTTCTGCTTAGGGAGAAAGCCGGGGGTTCAAGCTTTGCTTCCCCAAGGCCCAGCTTTGCGAGAGAAGTGTTGTTCTCTTTCAGGTTCCCCCTCACTTAGCCAGTGGGAAGCTGAACAGACAGTGCTGCTGCCAAGGAAACTACTCGGAGGAGGACACGCTGGAGCCCTCCCTAAGAAGCAGGGGGGTTGCTGGGCAGCTCAGATATGTGAAGGCAAAATCTACAACTGGGGCTTGCCTACAACCAGCCTTAAAAAGAGGAATTCTGCTTTCGTTGTGCCAAATCCAATGACCATCACCTGGCCAGTGAAAGGGAAAAGGTGCCGGGGGAAAATGTCCCTTCTGAAGCAAAGCAGGTCTCACATCTGCTTAAATGCCTCTCTTGAGGTTGTAATCAGAACACAAGTTCCTGATCAGAGCAAATGGCTGAACTGAAAGCCTCTGAAATTTTACAAGTAATAGGAGCCCAAAGATTCCCTAGTAATCATTTCAAAGATAGAAACGACAGTGGTTTCCTTGGTCAAGGGGATGCTTATCTCCATAGAAGGGGAGATTTTCCTAAAATATCATACAGACGCAAAAGGTGGGAGGAATTCTTAAGTGATTCTGAGGCCTCACCTGCTAAGTCTGCAGGCATCTCTACCCACCACATGACTGCAAGAGTTGTCACTTGGATGAGCTTCTGGCTGTGGATCACTCAAGTCACTAAAAGAAAAAAACATTCTATTTTAAAGATCTCATTTGCCATTTCTTTTATTGTTAAATCATACATGGAGACAATGGGTGGGATCCACAAAGGGATGTAGGTGTTGTACCACTGAGCATCACAGCACTTATATTTTAGGTGCCTAGAAAAATCATAGAAGCAACACTGTGATTCACAAAGTCAAGTTAGATACCCGGGTTCCCTCAACAATGAATGGGGAGAGACAGGCGCCTAAGAATATGATTCACAAGAGTCATCGCGCTAGGTGGGGAGCTGCCGAAGATAGCCAGTAGGAGATGCCAACAAGAGAGGCGGGGTGCTAAGTCCTACTCTAAATCTGGTCTGCAGGGAGGGACATATCTCTGTTCTCAATCTATGCACAGAAACCAGCCATCTGGGAACAAGGTTATAAAAGTAGAAATTACCACAGCCAAGGTGGAAACCAAACTCGAAAAACTTAATGGGACCAAATCGGAGGCCCCAAATAATCTCCATCCAAGAATATTAAAGGAATTGACACATAAAATTGCAAGTCCAATAACAAGGGTTTTCAGTGCATCTGTAAACTCAGGGATTCTATACCCCGTCATACCCATTTGGTACTGCTATTACCATGTATCCCCAACAGCCAGAGATGGGACACTAGAGGGGGAGGACTCTGAGTTACTAAGGAGAGTTTTTGCCCAGGTGTCTGGCTGGTAGGTCTTGCCAGCATGCTCAGGGTCTAACAGATTGCCACATTTGGGATCAGGAAGGAATTTTTCCTCAGGTCAGATTGGCAGAGACCCTGGGGGTATTTCACCTTTCTCTCTAGCATGGGGCATGGGTCACTTGCTGGTTTGAACTAGAGTAAATGGTGTATTCTGAAGCCTGTAAATCAAGATCAAGGACTCCAGTAACTTAGCCAGAGGCTATGGGCCTACTAAAGGAATGCGTGGGCGAGGTTCTGTGGCCTGCGATGTGCTGGAGGTCAGACTAGATGATCATGGTCATCCCTTCTGGCCTTAAAGTCTGTGAGTCTATGAGCTAGAGTCAGGCAGCTTATGCGTCAAAGCCACTTCTTGCGGCAATGAGTTGGGCATCTGCCTTCCTCCACATAAAAGTAGTGGGTGGTCACTTTATAACTTAGCCTAGTGGTCAGTGCATTCACCTGGGCTGTGGGAGACCCAAGTTCACTTTCCCCCTCTCAGGCAGGGTGAGTGAAGGGAGACTCCTGTTCCAATTCTCCTCTCAGGAGAGTGCTCAAGCTCTGGGCTATTCTGGTGAGGGACTCCCTCAATATTTCCTATTCAAGCTGTTTCCACTTTGTATAAATATTGAAAGAGTGATTGGAGCAGGAGGACTGGATTTGGGATTTCCTACTGTCTAGGCAGGTGGCCTAACCGCTGGACTAGGGAGTCATTCTCACTCTCTTTTTCAGACCCAATGAATGCTCCACTGTGGATAAATATTTGAGCAATCATAAAATATCCAAAAGGAACTGAAACTACATTGTGTTCAAAACAAATCCTTAGGTTTGCAGTCCCAGCTGCCATAAAAATAAGGGATTTCTGTTACTCAAGGGAACAGTAGCAATACAGATCTCAGGAAACTACGTGGCAACTTCACATGTCTTCAGCTTGACAGTTGCTGGACAGAAATCTGCCCAGAGCTCTGCGTAGTGGCCCAAATCTCTTTCCTTTCCAAATGGCAAAACTTTAACATCAGACAGCATGTAGTGGATATTCTCTAGGATTGACAGTTGAAAGCATTTGTTTATTCTGTGCGGTTTCCAGGAATCCACTAAATCATCATGAACTTTTCAAGAAACACCATATCTTTCCATAGGTATGTGGCTATAGAGCCAGTTACTGAACATAAGAATGGCCATATTGGGTCTGACCAAAGGTCCATCTAGCCCAGTATCCTGTCTTGCAACAGTGGCGAGTGCCAGGTGCCCCAGAGGGAATGAACAGAACAGGTAATCATCAAGTGATCCAGCCCCTGTCGCTCATTCCCAGCTTCTGGCAAACAGAGGTTAGGGACACCATTCCTGCCCATCCTGGCTAATAGCCATTGATGGACCTATCCCCCATGAATTTATCTAGTTCTTTTTTGAACCCTGTTATGGTCTTGGCCTTCACAACATCCTCTGGCAAGGAGTTCAACAGGTTGACTGTGCATTGTGTGAAGAAATACTTCCTTTTATTTGTTTTAAACCTGCTGCCTATTAATTCCATTTGGTGACCTCTAGTTCTTGTGTTATGAGAAGTAGTAAACAACACTTCCTTATCTACTTTCTCTACACCAGTCATGATTTTTATGTCAATGATTTTTAAACCTGTTAAAACTTCCTTAAATAAATCAATTAAATGTTAACACCCTCCTCCCCCAAAACAAACAAACCCAAGCCTGAAAGGAGAACATTTATGTAATGCTAAATAGCTAACACTGAACATGACCACATCTTGCCAAGAGCACATCATTTACTTTACAGTATATTACATTGAAAAAGGCAGTATGACATTGGGAAGATAACTCCTATGATTGAGCCTGCTGCTGTCTGATATAAATCTGCTTCTGTTCCAGTGGACCAGAGTTGGATTCCAACATTAATTTGCCACTTACAAAACCCCTTTCAAACACTTACCTCTGGCTGCAACTGATATGTTTAGCATTCATACACATGATGACGGGAGGTATGTGGGTTACTAGTTGAACTAAATCAGTTGATTCCAGTTGTCAGTGTTTCCAATTTGTTTAAACCAAAATGTTATCTGTGGCCGTGTTTATTATATATACCTGTGCACATGACACTTGACAAAGCAAATATCCATTTAAAGGATGGTGAATAAAATGTCCTTTTGCCCTCAGCAATGTGTAAATAACTTGCTGTGTTTGAGGTTTGTAGCAGAATCTTATTCATTCTCCTTGAATAAAAGCTGCTACTTTTTTTTTACACTTTCTAGGAATAGAAATCTTGATTCCTAGCAATGCTTTTGCTTGTAGATTTTGCTAATAAAGGTCACCCAGAACCATCAAATAATATATCAGTCTCTATTTGGACCATAGTCACCTTTTAAGGCTATTCTCTGAATAACAGGAAGGTTTGTTTGATTTGACTGGATGACATGGTCCTGATATAAGCTGATTTATTTTGATAAAAAATGGAAATAAGTAATTTATAGTAAGAGAATATTATCTCAGCTGACACGTGTGTCTATAGTGGTGTGAGTTTAAACTGCTCTATCCAAGTATTGTCAGATGTTGGGGACTGGTGATTCCAGCAATGGTAATGACATTCAGAACTTTCATGTCTCCACCAGTGGGCTGAAATCAAATCAGTAGCAATTAGCTTATCTGAAGGCTGCTCAGTGTTTTATGTGAAGGAAGATTTTGTTCACAGTTTAGTTCTCAAATGTTTGCATCACAAAACCACCTTCACAGCAGGCATGCTTATTAGCAGTCTCAGTGGAGCTGCTACAGATTGAGTAGACATTGAGACTAAACTACTTTTTCAATCCTAGATTTGATCATTTCAGGTCAGTGTTGAGACTCATTGATTGGGCAGCATGGGGGATACTTATGGGTTAGCCATGCTGCATCTCTTCTGTTTACAGTGGTATCTACTGCCTGGAAACGAGGCACCGGAAACAACAGTAAGAACACATTGTAACATTTACATCACATCTGTCACATTTCTTTTGATGATGATGAAAATTCACATGCTCACTAGGTAACATCACTGTTGTGCAACAAAAAAAATAGCATATGAAAACAATCTATTTTTAGTCAGGTTAAACAATAACACCTCAAATATGCAAAATAGTTTAATTATATGGATGCATGTAATTAATTTATGCAATGGAGAACATGTAATCCAATAGTTTGGCCTTTCTGTGCCTTTTTTCTTCCCTGACAGCTAAAACATCAGCTTACTTATTATGAATGCAATAAATGAGTTAAGGGAATTCTGTTCTTTTGCCTCTTTGGGTTTTTTCTGGAATGGTTGGGAACTCAGTTGCTATATTCTCTGTAACACATCCCACTCTATCCCAGTTCCTCAAAGCTGCTTGTGATCCTAATGTGTTTCTTACGTACCAGTTGGAGGCGCACAATGTTTGGATAAATTCTCATGAGGTAACTCACTGGATGGGAACAGCGCATGCAAAATACAGAATATGCTGAAAGAGTCTAGATCATCGAAACTTGAATCGTTCCTCCAGCAAAATTCATTTCACTTTAGCTAGCAAGAATTGGAAGTATTGTGAACATGCCTACTTACTTGAGCTTGAGATCATCAAAAAGTAGGGCATCCAGCTCTGCATCAGCCAGCTTGGTGGTCTTCCTGACATTCTGTTATGCCTATTATTCAAACTGCTGGACAAAATAAAATTACAATACTTGAGTTAAAGAGTATGTTGCACTGAGTATAATTTCTGCTTTAAAAGAAATTCCAATAGCTTAAATCTCCAGAAAAACAGCAGGTGAAATATGAACTTACAAAGCTACAGGCAAAAGAAAGAGGAACTTCTAGAAAACCAGAAAGTTAATGGAAGGCAGAACAGGCTCAAGAAAAGTGACTTGTGTTAGCCACTGCTACGATCGAAGGCATTAAACATAGAATGAAGACTGATACACCAGACAGAAAGTTGAGAATTGTCCAGAAACTCCTCATAGCGAATTCATAATAAATGATGCCCAGGAGTGAAAGTGCCCTAGTGAGAAAATGAGACTGTCAGATAGAGAAAAGGAGCTTGCACACAACAGGGTCAAATTACAACATAACAGGGGTGCAACAAAAAAAGGTTTTGTTTTTTCCATTTACCAGCCAAAACCCTCTTCTAAGTCCTTTGGCCAGTGCAAAGAAACTCAAAAACATGTAAATCCCAATCTGGCTCCCATTTCAAATTCCAGCTCACCCTGAACTCTGTTTGACCATAGTCCAGTTTTGAAAACTACACAGAGTTGTCATAAAATTTTTTTGCATCAAGTACCAGGGATGCTGGAACTAGGGGTGCTGGAGGTGCCCCTGCACCCTTGGCTTGAAGTGGTTTCCATCATATACAGGGTTTACAGTTTGTTCAATGGCTTTCAGCACCCCCACTATACAAATTGTTCCAATGCCAACATCATGTATTGGAATGCAGCGCAGGCCAGAAAAGGGCACTCATGCTTTTATGTTGTATTTTGCTGTCATCATCCATTGTACAAAGTTTTTAAGAATTATCCTTCAGAATGTCCTCACCACAGTCCTGACTTCTGCCTTTTTGCCCAGGTTCTTCTCACTTGCTCTATAAAATGTGTCCGAATTAGTTACTGAGCTTTTTCAGCTTGGGGGGAGGGGTTTAAATAAACATAGGCACTGCTCCATAAACTTTGGAAAGCTGGCAGGAAGCAGGGTTGGGACCCTTTCTGTTTATAGTATTCCTAAATAAATATGTAAATAATAATACAGCCCAGACACATACCTGTCTACCAGAGTGGTAGCAGAGACACCATAATTGTTAGTTAAATCAGAATCACAAACACTCCTGCTAGACACAAAAGTATTATTGTACCTGTTTTCAAATGGATAAAGTGGGACACAGAGACTAGAGAGGAGACTGGGAGCTTGAGGTGCACCTGAATTACAACTCCCATGAGGCATTGCGGCAGCATTTCCAAATAACAATTTGTGGGTTTCAGCCAAAAAATTTTGGTATTTAAATTTCTGCTGAAAATTGAATTTATGTGTGTGTGTGCGTGCGCAGGCAGGGAGAACATATTTCAACCAGCTCTAGTACTACGTCATTTGTAACATCTTGTTAATTACTGCAACTACTCAAGGTTATGTTCAGACATTACCTAATTTGTTGGTGAAGACAAGCCCAAAGTGAGCCGGTGACGGAACCAGAATGCAAGAGTCCTGATCACAGTGTGCTGCTGTAACCAGGAGATAACACTCCTCCAGGACAAATGGAAGTTGATAACATGCATCACCAAAATGACATGCATGTATGTTGTCAGTACTATATACAAAGAGTTAACTGTACATTCAAGAAATGTCTGCTGTTTACTTCAAACAGTGGCACATACTGTCGCGGTGTTTTCTGCAGTCAGCTGGCTAACAGAGAAGGATATTAAAAGGTTAAACTGATTATATCATCTTGGTGAATACACCACTAGATAGATAAGAATCTCTCTAGCTTCCAAAGACCTCCAAAAGTGTGCTCCTATTTCAAATGATTACAAGTGCTGTGAGTAGAATCATTGCTACCATCCAGCTAAAGGACTGCAAGGAACTTCGGAAATCAAATTTCAGGCAAGGAGATTGGTTTGAGAAACAATGAGCAAGGAGAAATCTCCTCTTTGCGGAGTCACATGCTGTCAAAGCTTATTATCATTATATTACTGAAGTAAGAAAAAAACAAATTAAAACATTTAACAGTTGAAATCTGAAACAAAATTGTGATTAATGCTGAAAATCTACTTACAATACTTTCAGGGTTACCTTTTCTCCCATAGTAAATCTTGGTATGCGTTTGCAAGTAGCCCTTTTTATCACAGAATAAACCTGTTATAAGTGGATAATAGCTGCTATATGCTACATAAAGTAAGACAGGATATTTCAGACTTTCTGTTGCAATGAGTCTCTGAACACCATAATCATCTCTGAATTCTAAAGGTTGTTCAGTGAGTACCAGACAGAAAATGTGAAGGTTTTAAAGCATAACTAAAAAGCCCAGCTGAACTCTCCATTTGTAGTGATGTATAATGTACTGTGGTGACAGCATGCATTAAATTAATGACAAAGGCCCCAGCTTTAACATGAAACATGTTCCAGTTTTTTAATGTAAGGGGTAATTTGAATTCCCAAACCAGTTATTCTTTCATATTGGCTCCCAGAATGAAAGAACCATTAAGGGTTTTAGTGATGGTCCAAGAACTCTACTTCCAACAGAAGATTGGCTCCTTTTCCTTGGACACTGGACCAATTTTTAATTGAATTTCGATGAGATGATGGATGTTGTACTTTATTCCAAGTCTATATGCTAAATTAACAAGGCTGTCTGCTTACTTTCCTCTTTTGAAAACACACTGAGATGAGTTTCTGCTAATTCGCTTACACAAAGCATTAGACATGTGAACCAAATTCATAATCAAGGGTTGAAATAGACATTTTTGCCAAGGTTAATACTTTGGATAATCAATTGGTACTGTGCTGCAGGGAGAATAATTTGCTTTCAGAAAGACTTACCCATTGAATTCTTTCAAACTAATCAGTAAAAATGATCCTGAATACAATACACAGTCATCAAAATAGTTTGTTTATTTAAAATGTCAATTTCTGTGTGAAACATTTAATTGACTCCATATAGTTCTGATTTATCTCCATATTAATTCTGGTGATTTTACAGATAACAAATTAAACACATAAGTACACTAACCTATAGAACATATTTAGATTTATTTTCCCTTTATATATACAATAAGGGTCTTCTCGTAGTGAGATGCTGTTAATAAATTAACATTTGCCACCCATGGTAGCTAAATCTGTGTCATTTCCTATTCTAAGTACTGTATATGGAAAACAGCAAATATTATGGCAGTGAATGTTTTTTCTTAATGATGCCCACTGTATTATTATTCTTATTGTGCCATAAGTGTGCTATATATAATATAGCATGCCAAACAAGGAAAAGAATAACAGCAATGATCAAACAACTAAGGATAGAATTTGAATCACAAGGTGGTGTAACTTAGGGAACTGATTCTTCTTCCAATTAAGCTAATACCAAAATATCCATGGACTTTAACAGAAGCATGAACAAGCACTATACATCATTTATTTAAATTATGAGCAGTTTTATAGTGTCTTTTTGTGCAAAAAGATGGGTTGAATCTTGAAAATAGGTAAAAGGAGATGGGGGATGTATTTTCTAAAGACAGTGGACAATATTCTTTAAAAAGAAATGGATTTGTAGCAAGAAGCAGTTTTACATGTATTCTCTCTTTAAAAACAGAAGCATTTAAAAGAAATGCTGTGTATAACTTTAAAGTGACCCAGGGTAGCTATAAATTATATTAACAACTTCCTTTTGGCAGTATAGCCCTCATTCACTTTCTTGCCTGGCAAGGAGCTTTTCAGATAAGTTAACAAGCCAGTCATGTGGATTGTCTTTCACACTTAATTTATCACAAAATAGTATTTTCCCATTGGAAAACAGTATCATGCAAATACAACTCTTGGTGCTACATAAAGGTGGGGATTAAAAACAGAGGTGGAGTTTGCAGGATAATAGGAGGAAAGTGCTCAAAGAAACCTAGTCCCTCATATTTTTCTCCTTGGACTGTATAATTTATTCAAGCAAAACAACTGGTATAAATTCATCTAGAAGCCCCATGTAGAAGCCTATTTCCTTTCTGATACACTCCAAGCTTCCCTACCCCTTGACATTTAAACATAAAACACATCCCAAATGCTCTGTTGTATGGTTGGGGCCTCATTTACTCCAGTCTATCTTTTTTCACCCCAGATTCCATTTATAGAATGGAGTCTTTCTTCACTGTTGTTGATGCTGTCTGTGATTAGAATTACTGACATCACTGTACACGTTACAGCTTCTCTGAAAGCTGCACAGTTTAAAACTCATTCTCTGCAGCTTCAGAAAAAAAAATTGGGGAAAAATCATGACTGAAATTGAAGTGTCTCGGCTTCAGGCAGGCCACCAATGGCTGTGATCCTACCAGCTCTCACAGCCCAGTAATGACGAGTATGAGTCCATCCTTCAGTGTTGATCCTTTGAGGATCAGCTACAGTAGAAGGTGTTGAAAGTGGTGTGATTCACTAAGTATTACTCTTTCCTCCTACCTCTGCATTGAACCGGTTGCTTCAGGCTGGTGAGAGGGAGTACTTTGCTTCTGGAGGTGCTAGCTTTCTCATAAACTGCAAAACTGCTGCAATTAAGGATGCCGTGGCATTATTTGTAAGGGGAGGGGCGCTAACCAAATTCCAAGTTGGGTACCAAAATTCTCACTGGCATTTACTTTTAATACAGTATTCTTTTCTTTCTTTCCTAAACTGTTGTGTAATGGTACTGTGTGCGGTTAAACAGTTGCCACCTTTCACCCAAGAAGTGACTGCTTTTTGGTGGTGATTGGCGTAATCCCGCTATATAAATGTTTGGACCCCATTTAAGTTTGCAAGGTGCTTGAGGATCTTTCGGAATGAAGGGTACTGTGTAAATGGAAATTATTATTATTATTATTCCATTTTCCCATGATGAATTGTTTCTGGTTTTGCAGAATAGGGTATATTGTCTACATTTCATTCATAAAGGTGCTTGGCCTAGTCCTAGAAATCTGACCATTGTTGAACTGCCTGATTTCCAAACATGTCTAAATTCTGCTTCTCCACTAGCTCATGTCTGGCTACTGCCTATTGCTGTAGTATCTGATCACCCTTCATGTAATAGCAAAGTCTCTAATGGACTTCATGGAATCTTTGGTACGTCTCTTTTTGGGTTAAAAACTTTTCTTGGGATAGGGATTTTTTAAATTTAGTTTAATTAATTTACTTTTGTTGCATGCTTTTAATGTCATAAAAATGAAGATTACCTATATCTATGCACAAAAAGTCTTAATACAAATCTTCTGTATGCAAGAGCCATGTTTTAATTTTTCCTTTGAAACGTTTGAGTGAATTTAGAGATGAAGGAAGGGAGGGACAAAGAGCACACATATGGACATAACTGAATCATGTACTTCCTTGGGGCATTGTGAGGCCTCCGCGTCACTTGAAAAGCACATTGAGAGCCTTCAATGGGAAGTGTTACAGTAGAAAAAAGTACTATGGTTTATTTTATTTTATAGCAAATTTTCCCATACAGCACTGTACATCAAAATAAATTTCAGAATCAACCCTGGTCCCATGTCTCCTTCGGAGCCTGCAAAAAAAGGTGGGATTTTGTTTGGTTTTTGGGTTTGTTCAAAAGTTAGCAGTGCTTGTGATATGCCAGAAGTGGACTGGAATGAGAACCACCAAATTATTTTTATTTGTGACTAGACTCCTAATGTTGTCCAAGGTCCCCAGAGGTGAAAGGCTAATGCACCTTCTTGCTGGAATATTTATTTATTTTATTAATTCAGGGTACTACCATGACACCATGTCAATCATAAGTTATTTTTGTTAAATCTCAAGGCCAAATGATATTTGTACAATTGATCTAAATGTGACTAAAAATCCTGCATCAAAAGCAATTACTACATCCATACAGTAACAAGCATTCATAAGTATTTGATCAGAATACTCATGAAGGCCCAGTATAACCTTCTCATCCTGGTTCTTTTATACAGTGCCACAAACGTGTGATGTCATAGTGACTGTTATTATCTTAGCTACAAACCAGTTTTTGGCTGGTTTGGGGAGTTGACCCTTTTCTCAGGCCTAGAGTAGACAAGATTTTACAACTGGGCCCCTTTCTTGAAGATAACATTGGTGTGTTAGGAAGTCACTATAAGTTTATCACGTCACAAAATAATTTTTCTTTGTGTGCTAGAACCAGTTTTGATAATCAGAGGCTTCTCTTATCAGCCACATTTTGAGTTCAGCATTCTTACAACTTATTTTGGCAATTACATTTTTTTCCTAACTTTTAAGCATTTTATTTAAACTACAAAGCACATATATTTTCCTTTATTAAACTACTTAACCCTTTATATATCTATCTAATCCTAGACAATGTTGTGAATACAGGGTCCAATTCTCTTTTCATACACTTTTCACATCACCAATTTCAGTTTTAGACAGGCATTAGATGAGAATTAGGCCCAGAGCTTCCATCATGCAAAAATCATAAATTATAATGTAGCTGCAGTGTCGGGAGCCTTGTTGGGCTATTTCATTACAGCATAAGAACAGCCATATTGGGTCAGACCAAAGGTCCATCTAGGCCAGTATCCTGTCTTCCAACAGTGGCCAATGGCAGGTGCCCCAGAGGGAATGAATGGAACAGATAATCATCAAGTGATCCATTCCCTGTCACCCATTCCCAGCTTCTGGCAAACAGAGGCTAGGGACACCATCCCTGCCCATCCTGGCTAATAGCCACAGATGGACCTATCCTCCATGAATTTTTCTAGTTCTTTTTTGAACCCTGTTATAGTCTTGGCCTTCACAACTCTGGCAAAGAGTTCCACAGGTTGACTGTGAAGAAATACTTCCTTTTGTTTGTTTTAAATCTGCCTATATTAATTTCATTTGGTGACCCCTAGTGCTTGTGTTATGAGAAGGAGTAAATAACACTTCCTTATTTACTTTCTCCACACCAGTCATGATTTTATAGACCTCAATCATATCACCCCTTAGTTGTCTCTTTTCCAAGCTGAAAAGTCCCAGTCTTATTAATCTCTCCTCATACAGGCATCATACCTGTGTGGATTTTTAAATTACTATATAAGCACAGACTGTGGTGATATAATTATATGTATATTTTATTTTCCTTACTGTTGGTTTAAATAAATGACACCAAGTAAGTGATTTGTGCTCCCATGCACTTAACCACAGATGATATATATTCCAGCTCTGTTGCAGATAGCCATTCCAAATAAACAATATCTTCAGGATCACTTCTTCATAGCCAGTAATATGACTTAACACCCCTGGATTCAAATTTGAGGGTACAGAACAGGCAAACTGATGCTCCTCAGTAAAAGGCACCCTTTCCCACTGCCCCCAGATCCTGTAAAGTCTCTCTGTGGTGGTTCCTAGGTAGTGAAAGTAGCTTAAAATAAAAGAGTAGGGGTCAGAATTTTGGTGTCTTGTTTTTGCAGGCCTCAAAGTCATTTGGCACTGCAGAATTCCATTATCTTGTGGTGACTGGCCACAGCAGGGAGAAGTGAATGGGAATAAGGAAGGAAAATGTATGTGAGAAGAATTCATAGCCCTAAGCAAATCCACCGTCCCAAATAAAACTGTGTGGAGCTGAGTAGCAGCACATCTCTGGTGCTCCTCACACCAATTTCTACCAGCTTGGAGAGTTTGACCAATCCAGAGAAATTGACGTCAAAAAACTTAAAATGGCAGGGAGTGTCCACATGAGGTTTCTTCCATGGAAGATTTTGAACCCCCTATGCAATTTCCTGTCTCTGAGAAGTTTTATAGACATTCCAAGAGATGTTATGCAAACTCGTGTGAGTGAGAGGGGAGGCGTGCTCCTTTGCCTCTCCCCGTAAGAGGGGGGATGTACGGATAGGGTCGGAGAACAGCTGTTCATTCAGAAAAGTTGAATAAGGAACTTCAAGTGGGGCACATCAGGTTCTGGGGAAAGGTTAGAAAAGGCTCAATGGGGAATAGCCTTTCTGCGAGCTCCTTCTTCGCAAAAAACTTCTATTGACTTCCCTGGGAGTTTAGGTTGTGCAAGAAAAGCAGGATCTGACCTTAACAGCTTCATTATCATTGTCTTGTATTCATCTTCCTCTTTTGTTAATTTTGTAGCACTGTTTCCTGTAGGACATAATATTACATGTACAGGTTCCCTTAGACAGTATGTATGTAAAGCTGAAGATGAGGTCTATTTCCAACCATGAAGTCAGAGTTGAGGATGCTCAGCATCTTTCAGGATTATGATCTTAATTGGAAAAGTTTTGTAGTCCCATCCCAGTCTAATAGTGTTAGCAAAAAGATCTATCCAACCCTAATCCTCATCTAATCTGATTTATTTTATTGCTAGTGTACCACACACCAGCGGTTCTGGACTCAAAATACTATATTAGAAAATCATTAAAATTGACACTTCTTTTGACATCCCATAGGTTGGCACTGCTTAACCTTGATTTTGTATTTTTCACTTGCTTTTCCACTTCTCCCTTTTATTGCAGGTAGGCATCTATGAAAAGGAAGGGTTTGGCCCAGGCTCTGAAAACAGATGACAGTTGCGCCCAGATATAAATTCAGAAACAAAGATGTAAAAGCACCTTGTGAAACACTGAGGCCTAAACTATGTTTAAAAGTGTAACTATTTCAGTCAGGCATGTGATTTTTATTTATTTATTTTTTTAACCAAGTAAAGGCCTTATTCTGGACACAGTTGTACTGATATAATGGTGACATACCTGTAGAGTTACTCCCCTTCCCATATACCTGTTTAAAGCACTTTTATAATCCTATAACTGTGTCTACACTAGGAGAGAGGGTTGTACTGCTTTAGCTATTCAGGCAGTATTAGTGTAGACAAGCCTTGAGTTAAAAGTTGTGTGACTTCAGGTTTCGGCAGAGGCATAAACTGGCTAATCTAATACGTTTTTTGTCCATTTCAATATAATGAGATTCTATGATACCAAATTGTAGTCTCTTCTTAATGTTAATTTATATTATTGCAAATCCCAATTTTGACTATTATAAATCATCAAGAATAATCAGCCATACACAATTACATGTTTTAATATAATTGAATTGTCTGTTGTATAATTATTCTTTTTCATTATTTAAAAAACTCCATTTTGTTCAGCATTCATATGTAACTTTTTTTTTAAATTACAGTTGTAACTTTAAAATTTTTAATTAATGATTTTAAAAAATATATTTTCTAATTACACATAAATTTAGCAAATATTTAAATTAATTGTATTTTGATTTGTTTACGCATTTTTGCACGCACAGTTATAAGCAATTTGCAAGACAAATCTTGTCATGAATCTGCATATAAATCCCAAAATATCCACATGAGACTATATTTCATGATCGCTGAAAGGGGATAATGAACAGTAATTCAGGGCAACATCTGCTCTTAGATTTAAATGAACGAGTAAAAGGTACCATGGCAAAGAGAGGGCACTGATTAATGTGGAGGTGGGGTGGAATCTCCATGCGAACGTGGAGGCGGAAGCATAGAGAAGGGAATGAGGGGAGTTACTGAGACTTGGCAGCAGGGTGTGTATGTCTGTGACCAAGCTCATTCCAGACTGGGAAGGAGGGTCCTGGGGGTTTCTACCTATTCCGGAACCATGCCAGTCCCTCTGGGATCTGCTCCCTGCTCCTCAGCCTGATGCCAGGCCCTGCAGCGGCCACCCCAGCCCCTCTGGGTCCCACTCCCCCCACCCCAATATTTCCATTGCAGGGATGCTAGCTTCCCCTCCCCAGTTCTGCTTCCCCTGCTGATTATAAAAAATAGTGAGCAAAAATAAGAACAATGAATCAAATTCATCGCTGGCATATGTGGATGCTACTCTTTTGGCTTCAACTTAGGCAAGTGCTGAATTTGACTCACTGAATTTGAGAGGGGGTGTCAAATTTCACTAGCAAGGAAACTGAGTTTTATAGTAAAGAAATATAAATGAAATCCAGATTTGGAAGGAGGGTTGCCACTCAAGGAGCCTGTACTCCAGGAGTGTGTCCTGTGAGGCCAGAACTGGAGAAAGTGACTGGAGACTACCCAGACTCACCTGTCTTGAAAGCATGGGGGTTCCAAACACTGGGTCTAATACAGCAGATTGGTGACTATCCACAAGAGGCACTTAGCTAAGGATGTAATAAGACTTATTAATGATTGGACCTCACTTTGGTAGTGAAAAACACTATATGTGCACTAATTATTGTTATTGACCACTGGCTAGTTTAAAGTCATTTGTCACTGGGGGAATCCCAGGGTGATTTGGTTGGTTGGGAAGGTTTTGGCAGCTGATGGGGTGGTTGTACCAAGATACTGGCTGCCAGAGGATCTTAAGAAGGGTGAGGGCTTTTAATGTTCATTTTTCCAGGTGGAGGTGGGGCCCAGAAAATGTGGGAGGTTGTAGCTATGTGCTGGGAGCAGATACTCCTGGCTGTAGTATGTGCTCCGTTTTCAAAGGCTTCCTAGAAATAGCTTGATTTTCATAGGTGCTGAGCACCTGTAACTCCCAATGGGAACTCTAGGTGTTCAGGGCCTCTGAAAAGGAGGATTAATCCAGAAGCTTTCACAATCAGTAAATTAACTGAAAATAATTAATTTTATTTGCCACTTGTTTTGGAAACTCTGATCAATTCTCCTCAACCAAATAACAGCGGTAGCTACAGTTAGTTATAAAATTAATGCTATGCTTCCTATGTGGCTTCAGCTCCTTAGGGAAACTACTATATTGATTTGTTTTCTTTAGATGTCCTTCTTTAGATGTGAAATGATCTAAAAGCTAATGCCTCTACTATCCACAACCATAGTTTGATCCTGTTGATGGAGGGCTTAATGCTGATGTTGTATTTGCAGCTACAAGCAAGGCATACCTCCTCTGGATATGGCTTGCCAAGATCTCTTTTAACTCTTTACTTTTGACTGACACTATTAGTTGATAGACTTGATACAGTTAGAATGTTTATTCCTCTATGGTGCTTGAAAAAGCAGGATATATTTTCTGCTTTACCTTCTAAATCTCCTTTAAGAAGGAATATCAGAGTATCACCCTGATCCATAGTTATTTTTCTTACAAGTGTAAGAGTCTTTTATTTTTTATGACTGTTATAGTAATGAAAGATGCTAGCACTGGAAAGTGATATCTTCATTGCCATATAAAGAAATTTGGAGACCGTCTGCAAGAGAAGCTAGGAGGGGGTATCCTTCCATTAATAATATTCCATTACCAGTTTAATCAAAGTATGCAAATAATGACATACAGACCTAGTAATTTGGCTGCAAATACCTTTGAAGCTAAACAAATAAATAAACAAATTGCCTGTTGCATTGTACTCTTGTCGGTGAATAACTACTGGAAAAAAGTATGAGTGTTTTTCTTACCTTGTTTATGCTGAGTGCCGGAGGGCTCTATTGATGAATTCTTCTGTCATGGCTTTGAAGTCCAGTGTCTTGCGATTGTCACTTTCTATGGACAATTTAGCCGGTCCTCCCAAATGTTCTTGAGACATGGAAACCTTCAAACAAGTTTTTATTAACTTAAGCTTTGAGAAACTTCTTTCTTCAGGTGCCACAGAGTTTGGAGCTGAGAGAAACACTGAGGGAGCAATACACACATTTGGGAATAGCATGGACCAATCGTTGAAAATGAACTGACGTGTCTCGAGCGCATCCACAGGCTTTGGCAAAACACCAGAAAGATTCTGGAGTTCATGTATCAGGTCACACCTGTCTACATCCACAATGCTGTCCTCCGAACTCGACAGAGCTGATTCCAGATTTTTCCCACTTCACTTGTTGGAAAAAAGTTTGCAATGATTTTCACATTACACAGGAATCCAAGCCCATTCGCGTGCTCTCACAATAATTCAGACATTCTCCCAGCTTCATTAGTGCAGCATCTATAGCACTACTGAAGAAGTTACATTTAAATCTCTTTTCTGCATCGCCAGTGACTGGATCCTCTGCTTTGTAGCTGAACAATTTCTTCTTTCTGCGCACTCATGTATCAGCTAGTTCCGCAGGTGCTGACATTTCTTCTTCAAGTGATTGCTCATGTGTATTCCACAATAGGTGTGCGTGCTCGCCACATGCACCGGTGACGGAAGTTTTTCTCCTAGCAGTAGCCATAGGAGGAGCGCCCTAGCGACCCCTGGAGTGGCGCCTCCCTGGCGCGGTATAAGGGGCGCTGCGCGCTCCCCCTGCCCTCAGTTCCTTCTTGCTGCCAGTGAAGGTGCTTCGGAACTGTTCTGCTCCAGCTTTGCTGTAGCTCTTCCCCAAAACTGCTTGTTCGTTCAGTGTATGGTATCTGTAGTTTAGTTTAGTTTAGTTTAGTTTAGTTTAGCTAGAGCGCCTGGGCCACGGCATGCCCCGTGCCCCAGGTTTTAAGTCATGCGACACTTGTAGGCGATCTATGCCAGTGAGTGATCGACACGTGGACTGTCTGCGCTGTTTGGGGGAAACCCATCGTAGCAATTGCTGCAAGATTTGCAAGTCGTTTAAGCCTCGGACCAAGAGAGAAAGGGACATTAGGCTCCGGGCTATTCTGATGGAGTCGGCGCTGATCCTGGCTCCGGCGTGCCACTCTGAGTCAGCACTGGGCATCGCGGTGTCGGTGCGTGGTGACCCTTCGGCCCCATCGACTAGTCGGCACTGCTCCCCATCCACGGGGCATGCCAAGAAGGCTAGGAAGAGGTCTTCTTTGCCACGGCACCGGAGTAAACCCGGGACAGAGGCTCGACCCATGTTGGGCAATCCTCGATCCTCATCGGCCTCTAGGCCTCCGATTCAAGTCGAGCAGAGTAGCCCAGCCCATTCGGAGCAGGCCTCCCCGGATGTCCAGATGCCCTCCACACCGGAGGCCCTGCAGGCGGCCCGGGATGTTATGTCCATGCCAGTACCAGGAGCATCGCTGATGCCGGCCCCGTGCTCCAGAGGCAAGCTGCCACTGGGATCTCCTGTCTCGGTACCAGTCTCGGTCGAGGGAACGTTCCCGACACCGTTCGCCACCCAGCAACCATTCAGGGAAAAGTCCACGTGGATTGCCCTCGAAGCCCACAGGCTGTCTGGTTGGGTTCCATCTGACTGAGATTCTCGGTACTGCTCCACCTCAAGAAGTGAACATTAACGGGACTGAGGCAGATGGTGCCAAAAGTCCTCATCTCAGAGGGGCTATTGCAACTGGTCACGGCACGAATGTCGACATCGTTCCCATTCATCGTCCCACTCCAGGACCCCGCCACGGCACCAACTCCGCAGCCCCGGGCATCGATCGCTGTCGTCTTGCCATTGCAGGCCCGCTGGAGCCCATCGTGGAGCAGCTGTTACCGACGGTATCAGTCCTTCATGTCAGGATCACGGTCCCATTGTTGGCATCGCTCCTGGGGCCGCTGCTCCCCCCGGTCCAGGGACAGCAGCAGGTCGTATATCAGCCCAGCCTCCCTTCGTAGTCATCCATTGATGGGCCGGGCCAGGCCAGCCAGGCCGAACAGCCGGCTTTGCCGGAGCCACAGCAGATGCAGTGGCCCCGGGCCCTGGGCCGGCCCAATGGTACCAATGGGCACTGTGGCCCCGGATGCAGCCCCTGGTGGGGGCTCGCTTGGTGGCCAGAGGCTCAAAAGGACCATCGGCCTCCCTCTCCAGACCCCCGAGGAAGGAGTCGGTGGGACATACATCCTCTGTACTGTGCCCGGAGACCGACCAGGTGGTGGACCCTCCAGTGCCGGTGGACACAAAAAGTACTATGCCAGCCACCTCACCCTCCCCAGATGAGGCGATTACAGCCCCTCCTCCCTCTGTCCTGCAGGAGGACTTTAGGGCCCATCAAAAACGCTTAAAAAGGGTGGCATCAAGCCTCCACTTCCAAGCAAAGGAGATGGAGGAGCTCTCGGACTCCCTGTTTAATGTACTGTCCTCCTATGCAATTGTCTCTCAGACCAGGGAGGATGCCGGGTTCGGCAGGGCCGTTCTCCATCCCAAGAGTTTGTGAACTCCTTCCCACCTCCAACAGAAATAGCTTGGAATCACCTATTGTGGAATACACATGAGCAATCACTCGAAGAAGAACAGACAATTACCTTTTCAGTAATGGTATTCTTCGAGATGTGTTGCTCATGTCTATTCCACATCCCGCCCTCCTTCCGCTCTGTTGGAGTTGTCTGGCAAGAAGGAACTGAGGCTGGGGGAGTGCGCAGCGCTCTTATACCACGCCATGGAGACACCACTCCAGGAGTCGCTAGGGCGCTCCCCCTATGGCTACCACTAGGGGGAAAACTTCTGGCACCAGTGCATGTGGCGAGCATGCACACCTATTGTGGAATAGACATGAGCAACACATCTCTAAGAACACCAGTTACGGAAGAGGTAACTGTCTTTTCCTTTGATATCTGGTTAGCAATTAACAGAGCCTCTTCAAATCCATTGTCATGGTAATTCTGTATTTGTCTGAGTAGTTTCAATTAATTTGCTGACATCATCAAGACCAAACATTGAGCTCTGCAATTTTTTGCTTACAATAGTAATTTTAAACAGTAAATTGTGCCAAACCACAAGTGAGATGATGAACCAAAAGGAGGAGAGTTCATCCACCAATGATCCAGTCCACTAATGCATATACCCCATTATCTGTTGTTGTTTCTCTCAATTTCAACAGTGCTGATTGCACATTCTGTGTCTGAAACAGCAGACTTTTGACATTTCCAATTTTGCTCTCCCACCTTATGTCAGAGAGAGGCTTTAATATTATTTTCACACAGGATTTCAGAACTGTCCACCTACCTGTTGAAGGTGAAAATATTGTGAACATTCATTGAAGAACACCAAAAAAAATTTTCAATCTGTTTGAGGGATTTGCTGCATCACTCAAAGCTAGATTTCAGGACTGGCATCTGCAAGAAACAAAAAAATGCCTATTTTGGTTCCTTTGAAATAAATGAGCTTTCACACCTTGATGCTGTCCTCTATGTGAGCTCCATTATCGTATCCTTGCACCCTGCAATTATCAAATGTCATACTATGTCTGGATAACTCCTGAAGTATCTCATCTGACAGAGCCTTTCCAGTACTTTCCTGCACTCTCCAAAACAACAGGAAGTGCTCTTCAATGTTGACTTCTGTCTCTCGGAACTTAACATATATCAAAATGACAGACGTTTGTTCCTCATGACTGATATCAGATGTGCAATCCAAAATAATGGAGTAATAATACTTCATCTTCTTTATGTTAATAATTGTACCTCTTGCCTTTTAAGATAACTTCAAAATTATATAATTTTTTATTGTAGAGCTTAAGTAATGGTGTCTTTCTTCTTTAGTGAAGAACCATCTTACCTGTTCCTTTATCAAAGACTCAAATGTAGCCATTAACTCAACTTGGCCTAAGAAGTTTCCATTTCCTTGTTTGTTACATTTTTCCACGGATCCACAAAATGCTAGGTTCCATTCAACCAAGTGAAGAACAATGGCCACAATTCTTTCAAATACAGCTCACGAGTGTTATCTTTGAATTTATAGCAATGGTTGTGAAGGCTGGTCAATTGCCAATTCAATTTTCAGTCGTAGGTCCAATTTTCTTCACATCACCATATTTCCAGTGTGAACATGGCTTGTCTCATGACTTTCAAGAGTTTTGTGGATATGTTGCATTCCAGAAAACACCATCAACAAGACTGTGCTTACCAACACCAAATAATTTGCAACAAAAACAGAACACTTCATCTACTTTTCCAGAATATATGAGCCAGTGTCATTGTAATATTTTCTCAGATTTTCCATTTTCTTATATAATTTTCATCTATACACCTTCTCCTCTTGTGACTTGGAAACCTTTTACCTTTCACTTGCAAGGGTCCATGTTTCACTATGTTTTTTTCTTGTTTTGCCATCTATGAATTTAGGCCATTTAAAAGGAATATTGGAATTAGTGGTGTGTCTTTTGAGTTGCAGTTACTCTTTTCACGTGTTGCAATATAGCAGCATAACTGTCAAGCAACACATGTTGCTCCTTAATTTCTTCATGCACTGCTAAGCTTTTTTCTTCATCAGTTTCCTGGACTGATTATACATTTGAAGACGTGCCAGGAGTCAAAACCTCAATCGCACCTTTATGCCTCTTAATCTGCTCCTCTCTTTCTCTTTTTTTCCTTCCTTTTTGCAACACCTGATGTACGATTTTTGTTAAACATCTTGGGGACCAGGGCCTGGCTGTGCAAATATTTAGAGCTAGAGGGCAGAAAGGGGAGTGAGATGATGCACAGAGGGCCACATTCAGCCCTCTCATCCATCCCTCTCTTTCGTCCCTCTCGCTCTCTCTCTCTCATGCATGCGCACGCACACATATGCACCTTCTTGTTTTCTCTTTCTCATCATAATACAATAGCAGGAGGACATACATTTAAATTGAAAGGCAACACATATATTGTATTGAAAGGCAACATTTCAGACTTCCCCTGGGGTTAGGGCTCTGAGGCCCTTGCCCTCCCTGATCTAGTGATCTGGAGCACTGCAGGCCCTGCCATAAATAATAAAAATTCTTATTGAGTTTGTTAGTGTGTACAAAGAGCATTCATATGCACTGTGTGTGACGGGTTCAGTCACAGAGACCCCCTTGGCACTGTCACCTGATGTGCTGAAACTACCTCTGAGCCCATTTTCTTTGATGGCTTGGGACTCCAGAACCCTGTCTTGTTGAGCCAGACACACTAGCCTGCTGCAACACAGACCCAGCATCTGAACCACGACCCCAGAGCTGCAGACTTAACTAAAAACAGCTCAGCAAGTACTCCTGTCTCCAGCACCCATACGCCCATCTCCCAATGGGATCCAAACCCCAGATAAATCCGTTTTAGTCTGTATAAAGCTTATACAGGGTAAACTCATAAATTGTCCACCCTCTATAAGACTGACAGAGAGAGATGCACAGTTGTTTGATTCCCCAGGTATTAATCACTTACTCTGGGTTAATTAATAAGCAAAAAGTGATTTTATTAAGTATAAAAACTAGGATTTAAGTGGTTTCAAGTAATAACAGACAGAACAAAGTAAATTACCAAGCAAAATAAAACAAAACATGCTAGTCTAAGCCTAATACATTAAGAAACTGAATATAGGTAAATCTTACCCTCAGAGATGTTCCAATAAGCTTCTTTCACAGACTAGACTCCTTCCTAGTCTGGGCCCAATCCTTTCCCCTAGTACAGTCCTTGTTAATTCCAGCTCAGGTGGTAACTAGGGGATTTCTCATGACTGGCATCCCCCTTTGTTCTGTTCCACCCCCTTTTATAGCTTTGGCACAAGGCGGGAATCTTTTGTCTCTCTGGATCCCCACCCCTCCTTCTAAATGGAAAAGCACCAGGTTTAAGATGGATTCCAGTTCAGGTGACATGATCACATGTCACTGTAAGACCTTCTTCTTCATTACCTAGTAGCTGGAAGACACCTACATAGGAAGGCTTGCAGGTAAACAAGCCCATTCCCAGTTCATTGATTCTGAAGCACCCTTAATGACTTCCATCTAATATGTTTACATCAGTGATACAAGTTTATATCTTATTCTCCTAACTCCAGACATAGAAATGATACATGCAAACAAACAGGATGAGTGTACTCGGTAGATCATAAGCTTTGTAATGATACTTTACAAGAGACCTTTTGCATGAAGCATATTCCAGTTACATTATATTCACACTCATTAGCATATTTCCATAAAACATGTGGAGTGCAACGTCACAAGGTGCACCTAATTTTGAGCAGCAGCACAACATGTAACCGGTACCTGCAATTGTAAAGTAGAAAGGCAAAAGCTCATCTGCCAGAAGGGAATGTACCTTCTCGATGGAACAGAGTTGAGGGAGAAGGGGGTTTCCCAACCAGTCATAGCTAGGGAATGTACCATCCCTGTAGAGAGAACACGGTGTATGTGTCTAAGGAGTTCAACCATGGCGTATCCTGTTTCCTTTACCTCTGAAGTAGCACTTTGAGTGTGCATAGGGCTATATGAACCGCAAATATCCCATATTTGTGCTACATTTAGTCTGCTCTGCATCAATCGAAATAGCCTTTAAGCTATAGACTGGATCTGAGGCCTGCCTTTGGATCTGAGGCAGCTGCAGGGTTTGCCAGGTAGGTTGCTCTGGCACTGCTTCTCTCCACAGAAAATGTGTTTAGCCTGAGCAACGGCAGTGCAAGCTTCACCTACACCACCCTACCAGTGTGCCTCAACTTTCTTCTGAAGGAAACACCAATAAAGTGGGAGGGTGGGTCATTCACTATCGTCATTCTTTGTCCTATCTGTGGACTTGCTACAAATAGTACTAGCTGCGATCTTGTTTTTTATGATGTGGACAGATTTCCACAAGCAACTGGATTGACTCCACCAACTTGTTTCATAAAGGCCCTTGACCAGCAACCAGACAGTACCTGAGTTAAATTGGTGACAGAGGGGAATATGTCTATATCCCACCAGCAACTCCTCAAGCACTCCAGGTCTCCTACTCTTACTATTTCATTTTGGATGACAGGGAATGGATACAGATTAACATTTTGATCCTCACATATGCATCCTAAATGTGAACTGAGGGCTCTGGACACTAGGTGCTGGTGAGGAGGATGGAGGTGCTGTCTGAAGATTTAACCTTACACCGTCATGTTATTTCCCCCAATCCTTCTCCCTACCCACTGAAGATTGTTCCTGCCTCACTAGTCACAACAGCAGACCTTCGGAAAGTGTGTCTTTCTCTTACCCTTGCTTTGAACAACCTTACAGCAGCAATCTGCCTGGCTTAAGGACTGGAATCTTGCTGTCTGAGTCTGTTTGCAATCTTCCACTGTAATAAATGAATGTGATTTGAAAAGTGAATAAAAAATAACATCCTTCTAATGGATTATAAAGACTTTCATAGTACTTCCAGCTCCCTCTGGCCCAGGATACTTTACCATCCTTATTAAATGTGAACTTAGCTACAACTATTTAATTATATAGGCACATTTTTTCACTGAAAATGATAAATGTCTATTAATTGTAATTTTCCTGCCAACTCTCCACCCACTATTAAGTAGCAAAATTCACTCATTCATATTCATTTGTGCAGAAGAATTAATCTTGGGAAATATCCATTCAAATCAGCAAGGGACTCAAACCACAACCATGGATCAAATCACTTCGGAACTTTGTGTGTATATGTAGTGGGGGGAAAGGGTGGTAGCAGAACCATACCCAGCTGCAGAGCTGAATTCCACAGCTAGTCCATGTTTTTCTAATGGGCCAAACCAAAACTGCAGCTCCAAATACTTTCAGATTTTGGGGTGTTCCAACTACAGATTCAGATCAGAATGATGTCACTTGGCCCAATTGTAATCTATGTGAATGTATTGATGGTAGCAAAGCAACTGAAAGGTAAAAAAACAAGAAATAAATGTTAAGCAGCCAAGTACTGCAAGGGTTTTGAAAATTTAGCATAACATTTGTTTTTTTTAAACAGGAAGAGATTTAATGTAGAACTCAAGAAAAACACCTTATAAGTAAAGGTTTGAAAGAATATATCTTTGGGTCAATGGTCTTTATCTACCTGTCTATATATCTAAGTTTAGATATCATGTCCATCATGCGATATGCATTTATGTTGTAGGAAAAAACCCACATACAAGAAATGGTAGGAGTAACTAACTAATCAAGCACTTGCAAAGAATTATTTGAGACGCTAATAAATTAGAATTTTGGATTTTAAAATGTCCTCTTCACCTCTGTTCAAGACCACTTCTTAAAAGTTAACATTTCTTCTTTTATTAAATTGAAATAATGTCTATATACTTGGCAAACTTTGGTGTGGGTGTGGTTTAGTTAGGATCAGATCATTGAGCACGTACTCACCCAACTAAGCACACGGTTAAATATATTAAGAACTGGCTAACTGACAGATCTCAAAAAGTAGTGGCCAATGGGGAATCATCATCAAAGGATGGTGTTTCTGGTGGGGTTCTGTAGGTATTGGTACCAGGACCAATGCTATAAAACATTTTTCATCAATGGATTGGAAGTAAATATAAAATCACTGCTGATCAAATTTGCAGCTGACACCAAGACTGGAAGAATGGTAAATAATGCTGATGACAGAGAAGACATACAGAACAATCGGGATCGCTCTGTAACTTGGACCCATTCAAATTAATACAGCCAAATGCAAAATCATACATGTAGGAACAAGGCAGGCAGGCCATACCTGCAGAACTGGGGACTTTGTCCTGGAAGGTAATGACTCTGAAAAGGCTTTTAGGGGTCATGGTAGACAAGCACTCAGCATGAGCTCCCAGTGTAATGCTGTGGCAAAAAGGGCTAATGTGACCCTTGGAAGTATAAACAGGGAATAGTGAGGAGGAGTAGGGAGATTATTTTACCTCTGTTTATGGCACTGGTAAGACCAATACTGGAATATTGCATACACTTCTGGTCTCAACATGATAAGGACGTTGAAAAATTGCAGCATATGCAGAAAAGATCCACAAAAATTATTCTCTATCTCTTGTTGCCTGCAAATCAAGACTGGCTGCCTTTCTGGAAGATATGACTTAGCCAAACACAAGTTGTTGGATTCAATGCAGGGGTAAATGGGTCAAACTTAATGTCCTGTCCCTTCTGGCCTTAAATGCCATGAATCTATGAAAAAGTAGCCATGTTAGTTTGTATGAGACTATTTGAGTGAGTAAATGATCACTAGTGTGAGCAAGGAGTCCAAAATCTGACCCCTAATGATTTCAGTGATGTTCAATGATAGAGCTGATAATGTTAGTGCTTATAGTTGCCACTTTTGAAGTCATTCTTGTTTGATTTATGTACTAGTAGTACAAACCTTGACTCCTGTGCACTGGAGTTTGCAACAGGTAGAACGTGAACGGTTTGCTTGGATAATATAAATAAAGTCTGTATATAAGTAGCTATATAGCCTAGGGCCTCTTATTACACTCCACTGTGATTAGCTGTGGATTAATGTTACCTGTCCAAACAACAATAATAATTATAAAATAGGCAAGCCTGATTCGTTGCAACTTTTTGCATATGGATCTTTTAATAACTTACCTGTAGACAAATGGTGTAAGCCCAATTTCTAAAGTAATTAATTGACTGTTGAAGAATATCCTATTGGGAATAATTCCCATTGAATTGAGTGTTCCTAAACAGACACATCATTCTAGAGCTTGATAATTCTTAGAGCTGGTCAACAATTTTTGCACAAAAAGTTTTGTTCAACCAAAAATGACTTTTTTTTCAAAAATGAAGCTTTGTGAACATTTGTCAAAATTACTAAAAAAAATAGTTCTTCAATAAAGTTTATATATTTTTTCTGAAAAATGTATCAATTTTTTTATTAAAGCCTTTTAAAAATATTCTTTTTTTTTTTTTTTTTTTACAGAAAACTGCATTTTCTTAGTGAAATTGGGTTTTCAGCAAACAAAAACTTTCATAAGCAATTTTGATTCAAATGTTTCAAATTTTGATTAAAAATGTGCTGGAAAATTTAGCAAAAAACCTGAAAACAGGTCGATTGTGATCCCAGTGAAATAGAGACAGCTTCAAAAAGCTGTTTTTTTCCCCCAATTTTTTCTGTTTTTCTATTAGCTCTAACTATTGTGTTTTAACTCAGATGTGATATATTTTGAAATACGACGTGGTTTTCATACAATTTGTGTTTCTATTTCAGAATTCAATCTTGTATTATTATCAACTGTATTTTTTCCTTTAATATGGCCCACACTGTACCAAATTCCATTACATGTCACAATTTTTTTTTTGTCAGACGCACACCTTAACATCCACCTAGAATATCTTTGAAATTATCTTAATATTTTCTATAATAGGTAACACAGACCCACAGGATCAGTGCTCTGGCCCCAGCTTTGGAACAGTCGCTAGGAGGAACCCCTTCAGTGAGCCAGACCTCCAAGGGTCTCACTCTTCCTCCAGGGTAAGCCACATAGCTTCACTGCCTCCTTAGACTGGACCTCTAGGTCTTCAGAACTCCTGCTCCACACCATGAGCTCTGTTCAGTGAGTTCACCTGAGAGACACTCCTGATGCAGAGTTGTACGCTCTTCAGGGACTAATGCGTCTCACCAAGCCTTTGCAATGATACTCAAACAGTGTTGTCAGAACAGTAGGGTTTATTCATTAACTGGAACACAGCATAGGAAGACCTTTGGGTAGCACAGAGAACTGAAGGTTAAAGCATAGTCTATTCTGTTTAGCCCAGAGCCCACCCAAGCTGTAGTGAACCCCTTGGTTCAAGCTGTCTCTGTTTCCCTCCATCTAACCTCATTGGTCAGATTTCAGGTGAGAGCCCTGACTTCTTCCACCAGCCAGCTCTTATCTCCCACCTCTCCAGTCCTTTGATCTCGAGCTGGTGGCACTGTTGTTCAGCTTCTTTAAGGAGAAGTCCATTCCCCTCTGGGTCATTGGTTGCTAGGTGCTAATATCTGGTGATTGGATTCGCCATTGTCTTCTCAGATGCTCCACTAATATGAAGACTAAAGTCCAGACCGCTGGGCAACACCCACACCTGTGTGTCTCAGTCTGCCCTGAGAGCAGACAGCTTCCTTCCACCCACTGGGTAACAATGCAGCACATAGGGGAAACTGAGGCACGCATTGACTTCATAAAAATATTACAAACTAGTCCCACTTTGCCACAGTAACCACAAACTGCAACAAACACAACAAAAATTATATCTCTTGAAATTCTAGTTACCACATATCAACTTGAGGAGCTGTAATATATATTGGATAAAGATCAACAAGAGATGTTTGGTACCTTCCCTGATCATTGTGGCCTATATAAAAGGGTAGGTATTGGCTATGAGGAGGAAAAGATACAGGTGTCTTACTCCTATATTGCTATAATGAAAACACTATCAGATGATGGTGCTAGAGGTTAAACCCTGGCCCCCACTAAATGTCATGGCAAAACTTCCATTGACTTCAATGGAACCAGGATTTCAACCTAGGTGTTAGCCATCTAGGTGTACAAGAGTTGTGAAGTATTTGGTGATATGGCAAGTATCCATATCAGGAAGTCTCTGACAAGCCACAATCATGTCTCAAATAAATCTACACATCTCTTTTCAGAAAACCAGAGAAAGCTTGACTAGGCTGTAGGAAATGGGTAGAGCATCAAGTAGAGAAAAGGGAATGACTCAGAGATGATGGAATGAACTAGCTACAAGAGAAAAAACAAAGAGTGAAGAGACCAGGAGAGTGAAAAGCAATGAAGATCCACATAGAATTTCTGCTCCTCCTCTATAAACTGCTTGTACTCGTATATTTGTCTAGCACATGGAATGTGAAAACTTTTTATGAGTTTATTAAGTCCTGGTTCACCATGTATTAAAAAGTTGCCACTTTTCCAGTAAACCTGTCACAAAAGGCAGAGATGAGCAAATATGCGGACATGGTTTCAAGTCATCATGTTATATATGTAGGTGCTTTCCAGTTCATGTTATGTGTCTTCTCAGTTGTTGTCTCTCCCTTAGCATGACTAAAATAATATCATGCGGTCTCTGTTACGTATGCCTCCCACACCATATCACATTTACTTTAGGTTGTGTTGCATGCTTCCAGCCATATGTCTTGTGAGCTATAACACCTTTTCTGAGATTTGTCCCCTTTTTCAGTAGCTTTAGCCTCATTAGACTTTCACCTCTTTCTAAAAGTTATGTTTCACTTCCTTCCTCTTCTTGTAGACGTCTTGCTATGTTTCATATCAATGCTCTTTCACCCTAATTTTGCAGTAGGTCATCTCCATGACAGACTTTATAGGGCTGCACATGGCTAACTGCTATCGAGTATGGCTGATGGTGACACTCAAGTGTATGCATGAAGAAATAAAAGTGGATGTATCACATTGTCAAACTGAAAAGGCTGATTTACAGGAGAATATCTATTGCTTGAAGATGATAACACATCCAATGCGCCTTCCTGTTGCAGGTCTTCACATGTACTCTTCTTGAGGTTGACCTTCTACCTTTTTTTGAATCTTCCCTTCCAATCTCTGCAAACCTCTTGCTAATTCCTAACGGCTTCTTTTTTTTGCATTATTTTGAATCTTCTGAAATTGTTTCCTGCTTTGTTGGCTGTTTTTTGGTGCTGATAGCCTCTTCTCAAATGTTTTGGCACTGCTGCAGAAGACTACTCTCATATGGCCTGATCCAGCCCCCATCAAAGTCAATGGGTGTCTTTCCATTAACTTCAATGGCATTGAGGTAAGTGCACAGTAACCTTCCCTGGAAGTATATTTGTATAAGATATCATTGTATCCAGGTAAGTGAAATTCCCTTATCAAGAATTTCAGAGGCTTTCAGGGAAGGAAGCCCAGGTGACATTTCTGTTCATTCTATTTCTGGCTTTCCACCATATTGAAGATTCAGTTAACCAGTGCTTCTCGGCCACCAGCTGACCGTGCCTTCGTAGCATAACATGTATCATTGAGGTTACAAGCAAATGGCTTCTTGACAAACAAAAATATAAATTATTTTATTAGGACTAAACCCAAAATTGAGATTTTTTTTTACTCTTTGCAAAGGTTTTCCCCTGTCTCCTCTGGTAGATTCAAAGGGAAGTTGGAATACCTTAAGATGAGTTACCCCTAAGGCATCAGCTAAAATAACTTTCAATTTGGCTTTAAACTGGAAGCACAAAGATGTTGTACTGTGACAAGTACAAGGGACCTAAACAAACCAAGCTAGGTAAGAACAATGGAAACTATCAAACCCAAGTCATACATAGGCCTCAAGCAATGCAGTATTCATAACACACTGACTGAGATCCCTGGTACAATGATCTCTGTAGATATGATTTGGGAATTCTCACCAGCAAAGAGTGCCTCATTCCTCACCCACTAGAGTTTTAGTCTAAGGGGCACTTTCAGGTATAAGACACCTGGACTTGGAATTCTCTTTCAGTATGAAATTCTGTCAACTTTCTGCATCTACCACCCTCTTAAAGCTGCATTTAGAAATGACTGGAGTGTCACAAAGGGTTCTGGCTAGGGCTGTCAAACTATTAAAAAAATTAATTGCGCGATTAATCACACTGTTAAACAACAGTAGAATACCATTTATTTTAAATATTTTTGGATGTTTACTACATTTTCAAATATATTAATTTCAATTACAACACAGAATACAAAGTGTACCGTGCTCAATTTATATTTATTTTTTATTACAAATATTTGCACTGTAAAAAACAAAAAAATTGGATTTTTCAATTCACCTCATATAAGTACTGTAGTGCAATCTCTTTACCATGAAAGTTGAACTTACAAATGTAGAATTATGTCCAAAAAAAGTGCACTCAAAAACAAAACAGTGTGAAACTTTAGAGCCTACAAGTCCACTCAGTCCTACTTCTTGGTCAGCCAATCACTCAAACAAACAAGGTTGGTTACAATTTGCAGGAGATAATGCTGCCCGCTTCTTGTTTACAATGTCACCTGAAAGTGAGAACAGGCATTTGCATGGCACTGTTGTAGCTGGTGTTGCAAGATATTTACATGCCAGATGCGCTAAAGATTCATATGTCCTTTCATGCTTCAACCATCATTCCAGAGGACATGTTTCCATGCTGATGATGGGTTCCGCTTGATAATGATCCAAAGCAGTGCGAACCGATGGATGTTCATTTTCATCATGAGTGAGATGCCACCAGCAGAAGGTTCATTTTCTTTCCTGGTGGTTGGGGTTCTGTAGTTTCCACGTCAGAGTGTTGCTCTTTTAAGACTTCTAAAAGTACGCTCCACACCTCATCCCTCTCAGACTTTGGACGGCACTTCAGATTCTTAAATCTTGGGTTGAGTGCTGTAGCTATTTTTAGAAATCTCACATCAGTACCTTCTTTGCGTTTTGTCAGATTTGCTGCGAAAGTGTTCTTAAAACGAACATGTGCTGGGTCATCATCCGAGACTGATATAACATGAAATATATGAAGAATGCAGGTAAAACAGAGCAGTAGACATACAATTCTCCCCCAAGGAGTACAGTCACAAATGTAATTGACGCTTTATTTTCTTTTTAATGAGCATCATCAGCATGGAAGCATGTCCTCTGAAATGGTGGCCGAAGCATGAAGGGGCATGCGAATGTTTAGCTTATCTGGCATGTAAATACCTTGCAACTCCAGCTACAAAAGTGCCATGCGAACACCTGTTCTCACTTTCAGGTGTCACTGTAAATAAAAAGCAGGCAGCAGTATCTCCCACCTGGAGATGGACTTGTAGGTGCTAAAATTTTACACTATTTTGTTTTTGAATGCAGTTATGTAACCAAAAAAATCTGCATGATAAAAAGATTGCACTTCCGTATTTGTATGAGGTGAACTGAAAAATACTATTTCCTTTGTTTACAAATATATACACTGTAAAAATGATAATCAAAAATAATAATATAAAGTGAGCACTGTGCACTTTGTATTCTGTGTTGTAATTGAAATCAATATTGAAAATGTAGAAAAAAATCCAAAAATATTTAATACATTTCAATTGGTATTCTATTGTTATAAGTGCAATTAATCATGATTAATTTTATTAATCCTAATTAATTTTTTGAGTTAATCACGTGAGTTAACTGTGATTAATTGACAGCCCTAGTTCCAGCATTTTAATCCAACATGATTAACACTATTCATTGCTTTCCATCCTAGACTGGGGATTACTGGAGACAATTCAATCCTCATTTGTATAGTTGTCTTAAAGGAAAAACCCGTCTGCAGGAAACCATACCATGCTCTGTGAGGAATGAGCCCGCCCTGGAGTGTATAAGCAGGTGGACACTCGTTTGACTCCAAATTGGCTGGTAAAGGCCATCACTATAACGAGGGGAAGGAATTCTTTACAATTAAAAGTGTAAATATAAATATTTAATCCACACTACAGCACTTTCAAACCACTGAGAGAGCAGAGCTGGTGTGGTTCAGAGCACTTTAGAGTCGGGTGTTTAATGCTTGTCTCTATTTTAGAAAAACAGAAGCTCAGCAAGTGCTAGTCACTGAAACTGGGTGAAGGAAAGAGAATGCCTTGTTCTTGTGTGTTAATGGTGGCCCATTCCTTTTAATGTAAGATAAATGCAAATGTAAACCTGGCTATAAGTCCAGCCCTGCTGCCTTTACACACGCCAGAGTCTCATTGACTTCAGGGGAACTGAACTGGTGAGTAAGGAGAGCAGGATCTGGCCCTTACGGTATATGTGACGTGGGGCTGGTGAGAGCCACTTAACCAAACTGTATATAACGGAAACCACTTCAAGCCAGCCAGCACCCCCCAGCACCCTAGTTCCAGCACTTATGATGGGACATGTTGGGGTGACTTCCTCTGGCATTTATGGAAATTGTTGCCTACTCTCACAAATAAGAATATTCTTTTCTGAAAATCAACTAGTCAACTAGTTCATGACTCCCTGACTTCCTCTGATGACCTTCCTCTCCCCCTCTCCCCTCCCACCGCCCATATACACAAACAGTTCATTGTAAAGATCATAGAATAACAGGCCATTTCAGAAATGCAATAGACATTTTAAAGCATGTTCTTCATGGGTCCAGCAGCCAAGTGTTTGAGTGAAAAAAGAAAATATAGAGCATAAGGAATTGAACTATCACCTATAAGCCAGCACAGAATGGCATTTCAGATCTTTCCTACCAGACACCTACAAATTTGAGACCTCTTACAATGGGGAAGTTCTGTATAGTGCAAGGATCTGAGCCCCCTAGAAACGACACTGTTTCCAATTATTGAATTAACAATTATAACATAGTTATCCAGTAGAGATGAATTTTCCCCTGTTATATTAATATGTTAATATTAAGATAACAAAGGTCACTGCTCCAATCTCAGTTCTTCACACACTGCAACAGTTTGATCACTCAAACCAGCCTCCCCTGCGATTCACTTCCTCATTCCCTTGTTTTATATTTTGTTAAACAAACTCTAAGAAATAAATTAAGCCAAAAAAACTGCAGTGCTGTATTTGTTTTTTGTTTTTATTATCAACAATCAGTTAATGGTACACTCTTGGAAAACTATATGCACATGTAGAAATATTTCCCCTTTTAAATAGAAGCATTCATTTGAACCACATATAAATAAATTTGAAAACCCTGAACATAATTTATGACGATTATGCTCTCAAACATATTCCAACAGGAAGGGAAAAATAAAAGACGACATGCAACTGATAATAAAAATATATACCATTATCTGAACCTGGTCTCTCGAAACGCGAAGTAACTGAACCCGTGAGAACCTTCTTTCTCCATAAAGACACGCCATAGAGACTACGAGGAGGGAAAACATTATTTATACGGTCAGCTAGAGTAGACAAGTCTGTACTGATATTAACACTATACAATTGAGTCACAGAACACAGCTGTAGAAAGACACAGAAAAAGTTAAAGCATACCTGTCCACATTCAACTAATAGCTATATTTTTGTGCCTTTTAAAAGAAATTAAAATAAAAAAAAACCCTAAACGGAGATGCCTAAAAACTGCGTGAGCCATGTAATCATAATACTTAATAATAAATACAATCCATCCACCCGGCCAGGAGGCGAGTCCTAGGGGGCCAGAGAGCCAGGGACCTGCTCCCGGCCCAGGACTGGGAGCTGCGCGACCTTTGCAGCAGCTGCGGTGGGATCAAAGAGAACGTGGGCGTTAAAAACCAAAGGGGGCGAGTGGAAGCCGCTGGAGGACGAGCGCGAGCGAGCGGCCTGGGAAGCCCGCGCGCCGGGCCAGGACTTGGCGGCCGCAGCTGAGCGCGAGGAGGCGTTGCAGACCCGCGCTGGCAGGCCGTGGTCCCGGGGGGAGCCCGGCGGGCTGGAGCGCCGAGAAGCGCGCGCGGCGGGCGCGTCCCAGCCAGGGGGGCGGCAAGCGGGCGCCTCGCAGTCCCTGCCCGCGGAAGCTCCGGGTCCTGACGCCGCTGCAGCCTGGCGGAGCCTCCCGCGGGCCAGTGCTGGCGGCAGAGCCCGGCGCCTGGGGAAGACGCAGGGGCGCCGCGGCTCACGTCAGCGAGTCAGTGGCCCCTGGCCCGCCGCGGGGATCCTGCTCAGTCCTGGCGGCAGGCGGGAACCCCGGCCCGGGCTCTCCCGTCCCCCCGGCCGCCGCTCAGAACATGCCGCTCTTTACGAGGCTGCCTTTGGCGCCGCTGGGTCTCTGCAGCGAGGAGAGCACGCTGGCGAACGGGCCCCCCAAGGAATCCGGGATGGAGGTGATGGGCCCGGGCCCGGGGGCCCAGCCCTGCCCGGGCCCCGCCGCTGCCAAGCCGCCCGCGGCTGCTCCTTTGCCGGGCTCCCCGCCGGGGCCCGCCGCTCCCTGGCCCCCCGCAGGGCTGGGACCTCCCCCTCCGCAGCTCGGGGTCGGGTTGGGGTTGGGCCCGGGCCCGCCGGTGCTGTCCGGGTCGGTGCTTTTCGCCTCTTTGCTCTCGTCGTCCCGGGACGAGTCGGATTTTTTCCCCGTCGAGCCGTTCTTCGCCGCGGCCGCCGCGGCAGCTGCCGCCCGCTCCTGCTTGCGGAACTTGGCCCGGCGGTTCTGGAACCAGACCTGCGGCCGGGGGCGGGGGAGCAAAGAGTTAGAGGGAGCCAAGGCCCCGGCGCACCCCACCCGCCGCGGGGAAAGGCCCTGCGGGTGCCTGGAGCTCAGCCGCCAGCCACTGTTACCCCGGGCTCGCCCTTAGCCCGCCCCTGCTCTCCGCACCGAGCCCGGCCCCGGCGCTCTGCAAACGGGCTCGGGTTGGTTAAACCTCAAAGGCATACGGTCGGGAAGCCACCAAACGGGGAGCCTGAGTGGGGTCCCTCGCGTGTGTCGGGAGATCAACCTGCCCCGTGTATTTGCTGAGAAATTGTAAAACGGATCAATCATCTCTGACTGTAAGCGAAGACAGAGCGCGTTTTTGTAAAGGGAACGCGACTTCCAGGATGCCTTTAGAGAAAGGGCATGGTCTAAAAGTAATTGCAAAAACGAAACAAAAAAGCCAGAAAAATGCAAAACCGTGTTTGCCTGCGACATGCTGTTATCACTGTGTTTTTGTTTAATCGCCCTGCCAAAAGAGAGAGACACATGCAAAGCTGTCACATTACATGCATGTAATAGTTCAGGATGTAATGGAAACTTGTGTATTTAGTTCTTGTAATAAACCATGCCCTGTCTTTGAAATACCTGTCTAATGCCGTTCGCCCGGGCCTTAGAAAGTCATGGTCTTTGTGTGTGTTCTTGTAAAGTGCCTCTGGGTGCATAACCGATGTTTAAAATATTCCCAAATCCGGCTGTCTTACATACCTGGACTCTCGCTTCGGTGAGGTCTATTTTCAGGGCTAATTCCTCCCTTGTGTATATATCAGGGTAGTGAGTCTCTGCAAA